>NC_037093.1:42078383-52078383 GCF_002994745.2 Rosa chinensis
CCTCCAAAATTTGAATCCGATGGAAATCCCATAATACAATGAAGAGATAATGGAACTCATTAATACTATCTTTAGTGAAGTCTGCATGATGCTTAATGGACGGAGAAGGTTGAAAGGAAAGAAGTGCCGGAACTCTTTTATGAATATTTTAACCGTAACTCAAATTGGAATTGATCTAAAAATTAGTCAAAAGTAGGATGTTCTTTGAAGTGATTGCGTAGTGTTATTTATACAGTATCAAAGAGAAGATTGCTTAGCGTGATAATCACTCTAATTGATCATGTCTCCAAAAATGAGGTTTACTATCTTTAGGAGCCAATGAAATAACTCGTGGCCCCATTATTTTTATTGAGATAAGCAAAGTGGATCCTAATGCCTTGTTGGTCCTAAGCTACATAATAAGAGGATTGATCATATACTGTACTATAAAAGGACAGTCCCATGTGAGCATGTCATTGTATTTCCAAATTATTTGACGAAAGTAAATAGGACCCGTCAAAAATGTGATTCAAAAGTTTCATCAACTCATTTTAACAAAATTAGGGAATTATATTTTCAAAAAGGTTAGGACTTTAAGGGATGAAATTCCGTCATCAAAATTTTTTTTTTTCTTTCGAACGAATTTCAAGTTGATCATCTGCAGCTAGAAGAAAACCCTAGCTAATTCTATCATTATGGAGTAGTAGTAATATGTCGATCAGCCAAGCAAACGATTGTAAGTGTGCTGGGAAATAAATTAACAACATCCAAGTTCTGCTTCTGCTCGGGTACGTACTGTTGTGAATAGTCTTCGTGGTTGGTTCGTTATTCCTCCTACCACTACTTGTGGTTTCAAGGTTTAGCTTTCGGTTAGGTTAATTTCTATGCGAGGGTGTGTAGTGCGTTCCACAAAACATAAATCCTTTGCATGATGTCTGCATGTCCAATTAATCTGGAGAATGCATGTCGGCGGTTGTAAAACGCACAATGTTTTTCTTCGTATATAAATGGGTATTACTCAAAAACTCTCAAGACAAGGTAAACGTATTGTTTCTTAATTGGGACCCTGATCCCGATGAGGTGACTAGATGAGCACCTTGTTGCAACTTGCAATAAATAAATAAACAAAAGCAAAGAAAAAACGAAGTTTCCTACATTTTTTTAACTCCGGAAGCGTAGCAATAAAGCAAAAAGAGTAGGAACTGAAAGTAGAGAGAGAGAGAGAGAGATCAAAAGTTTGAGTTGGAAAGTTTCCATGGGAGGCACAAGTGGTCTAGTGCATCAATACTGCTCTCTGCTTTCATTCTAATCATCAACTGGTTATGCTCTTCAACTGCAAGCAAAAAATGCAACATCATAAGAGAGGCAGTTTGACCAGATCGTAAGTTGTCTATTTCTTGATTTCAACCTCTATGAGCAATTTTTCTCACCAAAAAAAAAGAAAATCTTTAGCGATTAATAAGAGGGATAACAAAGAAGTCGATAATCATGTAAAGATTATACATGAGCTATCATAAACTCTACTTGTTGCTAGATGCTAAGTTATTGCCTTGCAAGTGAGATAGTGAGATACCAACTCTATTTCAATTTATTTATTTATTTTGGTCAAACAAGAACTTCGTTAATTAAAGACATTTATAAAGAGGCCCATAAGTACTCCTCATAACTTCATAAGAGCTAACAACAGAGGCCCAAACAATAGAAGCCTGAATGCCCAAACAAAGAAAACAGTAAAACATAGGTTGGCCCTGACATTTCAAATTTCTACATTGTTATCTAAGATCTGAGGCAATTTTCAGGAGTTAATATGGAAAGTATGTACTTATTTGTTTTCTAATATTCGTTTCTGTGTGAAATGTCCAAGCTAAGACAATATAGAAGCATATATTCCCATTTCCTCGGACTACTCCATTGGATTGACCCTGTTCTAAAAAAATTTCTTCTTTTATTCATTAGACGGGGGCCAGAGGCCAAACAAGTTAACTAAAATGTTACAAAGTCGGGCACTTCAATACAGTGGTGAATCCAAGATTCGGAAATGGGGTGTGCTAATTTTAAGTGCATAAAAATTAGGTATTTAAGGTATTAAGTATACTTGGGAGATTTTTGGCCTAAATTAGCCCAACCAACTCTTTACATGGATATGTCCTTCCCTTCGTAGGCATCTTTATCAAGAAATAGCAAATTCCAACCAATTTAAAGTTCATATGTTCTCATTCTCATTCCCATTCACGCTAATTCTACTGACCATCAAATACCATTTAAGTTCTTAGAATTTGGATTCTTCGCGTCCCGATTTGGGTCTGGTGAAACATGTCGCCACCCAGCTTCAAGGTCTTGGCTCCCAAATACATCTCCAAGCATAGTTGCTTTATGTTTCGGCTTGTCAATACGTCTAAATGAGATTATTATGATTCAAGACAAAATCAGATTGGATAAAGAAGACTTACTTTCCTATTTCACGCTGTAATAAATGGCTGATTTTGTAATCAAAACACACCTGTAAAGTAATTTCATCGAGTCACCAAACTTACCGCTGGTGTAATTTCATGAAGTTACAGATCGTATACAGAGTAGAAATCAAACACAAAAAGCGGTAGAAATACACAAAAGGCAGACATCCAAAGGTTGATATAGACACAAGGGTTTGGGGGATTAGCTTGCAAGGGAATTCAAAAAGTTATCGTACAGTTCTCTCAAGAGGAATCACATGAGGATGAATGCAAAGTTCGCTGAACCTCGAAAACAATTGTGGTGTGTTTTCTTTATTCTCCTCGCTGTTTTCACTTTCATCATTTTCTTTGCAGCCATAAGTCCATCAAGGGAAACATCCAGGAATATGACATCAATCTCTACAGTCCCAACTTTGGTCCAAGTAGGGGATCTAGGGATCGTTACGACGTCTCAAGTCTCTGGCCCGTGGCAACCAGGAAAACATCTGGTAAAAAAGAAGAAGAAGAAAACGACTACTACAAATTATACAACACTGTCAACTGGATTAAAATGCAAAACCATGACACAAGAAAGCAGGCAAACAATTTTGAGGGAAGACTGAGAGAATCAACAAAGTGACTAACTGTAAGGAGGTTGGAAGACCGTTGGTCCAATAGACAGTGCACACTGCACAACCTCTCTTTGGCTAGTTTGGCCACTGCTGCTGCATGGTAAAGCTTCCCCTTTCAATCCTAATATTCAGAGCTGTCACTTTCCACATGAATGTGCATGAGCTTGAGTTTTGATGCTTCTGAAAGGTTCTGTACTACTGCTGCACTTTCATATCCAAACTGGACAACTATAGTAGCGATAGATACTGCTAGTCTGCAACGGAGCAGAAGTGAACCATGCTATTTCCTTACGATTACAGCAACACCTGCTTTAAGAGTGGAGGCATCCCAGGCTCCATCAACATTTATCTTCTCTACTGGGGCTGAGTAAAAAAAGACCCTGGTCTAAGTTTGAACTAGGTACCAATCGAATGGAATGTTCAAATAACACCTGTCTAGATGGAAGTTAAAAATAATATCTCAAATTCCATTTTCAAATCCCACAAGAAATTGCTAAATCCTATCTTCAGTTTCCAGACGAAGCACTCTAGTAGATGAGAAGGTAAATCTCACCTTGAACCCAGATGAAGCACTCTACTAATAATCTCATTTAGTAGATGAGAAGGTAAAGCTCATCTAAACACATTCGGAAAGAAGTCGAAGAACCAAGAACAAATTTTTTATGTGCAGAATATGCGAAAAAGGTACTCTATATCATTTGACTAGGCTATTGTTTAAATAACAGATAACTAACACTTCAAAGGAGGCAGATATTTTAAATGTTGCACGTAACTAACAAAGGCATGAAAAAGTTACATCTCCAACAAATGATCTTGCTCATACTTCTCGTATTAATGTTTGATTATGGTCTTCTCCTGAGAATCAAAGCCAACATATAGCTGAGGGCAGAGTCAGTTGATGAAAGTGCAACAATGAGCAACGCCACAAGAACAAGAGTAAGAGTTGCAGTCTTCAGCTGCATAAATCAATCGAAGAACCTCAGATTTTAACCATGTCAAATTGTTACTCCTGACTGAATCAAATGCTGCTAAATAAGTATCCACAGGTTGACTAAAAATTTTCATATTCACAACTGAATTTTGCGAGTCTTTAAACATACTGTGCTACGGAAACCTGGCCATTCAATGTACTTCAGCTGACTTGGCTGCTCAAGCAGAAAAATGAATAATGATCTCAAAGACCTAGAAAAAGTAGAAACACACCAATCAACTACCTAATGACAACTTTTGTATGATATATTGAGCTGTTGTTCTTATGCCAGTCCACCGACTGGGGTGTCAATTTGTGAAAGGCCTATTACTTCTAGGAATTGAGAGGCAGAATTACCACACTGTTTCTTTGAAAAGACTTAGAAGGAAGGGCTCCTGAGGTACTCCATCATCAACACTCAATTGATGATGATCCTTTCCCACAGATGCAGCATATGTGGTGCCAACCCGACGTACAGCCAAACATCTAATCCCTGCCCTACGAGTCTGCAGTAACAAGCCTCATGAATAGGTATGCATTTGCAAGACAAATGGTACAAACCTTCAAACTCCAAAAGGAAGAGACAATTACCCTTCTACATGTTACTGAAACGGCATTGTGATTAGTGATCTTGGTCCCGTTAGGTCCAAATGGTAGTTTAGCATGCCCTGGATGATTAATCAAACCTATAATGAAGAAGAAGAAAATCAAAAGACCATCACAACATGGAAAAACTTTGATGCAAGTAATATCCAAGATAATGAAAAAGAGAGTCGCGGGATACCTGAACAGGTTGCCACGGACTGCGAAACAGCCGCCATCCTAGGTCAAAATTGTGCAAAACAGTATGAGATACACACACACAGAAATTATATATATCTATATATATACACACTCCAGCACACATTGAGTGAGTGAAGAAAGCTACTGACTTGGGAACTCACCGAAAGAAACAGAGCAAAAGTGGTAACAACAATTTTAGAGTTGCTAATTATTCATCCTGAAAAGTCAAAATCCAAAAAATTCAATTGGGTCTCTTTACTAAACTTAAGTTCTTTACCCCCATAAAAGCCAAGAATCCTGGGCAGTTCTCAGCCAACCTAACCCTCGAATGTAAAACCCAGGAAGCAGTTGTGTTTTGGCGGATGAAAGATCAAAATTTTCTGTCACCCTGGAATCAAAATTGATAGTTTTTCACTCAAAACTTGTAGGGATTCATAAACATTACAATTAATTCAAGAACCATGTACAATAATTGCCCACAAGACGTGGTTTTGAAACGCAGAGAAGCTAGAGAGGGAAGAGAAAGTGAGGCTTACCTGCTCACTTGGTCGCTCTGGATAGCGCGCGCAAACTTTGGCTCAGAGTTTTGAGCCTTCGAGGGATGAAGCCAACGACTAACACCGTTTGCCTGGCGGGTTTCTATCAAAACGCTGGGTTTTCCACAATATACATGTTTTTTGTTTTTTTTTTTTGATACGATATACATGTTTTTTGTTATAAACTGGAGAGAGAGAGATTTTTTTTTGAAGGAAGACGGAGCCAATATTGATCAAAAGTCAGAATGGCCATTACATACCCTTCCGCTGTCATCGAGACAGACAAGAAGATGTGTTAGTACCCACAGCGTTACATAGAACTAGATCACTCATTTGACATTAAATACATCGTAATAGCTTGAATCCTCCATCGATACTATTTCAGAAGATTCGCTAGATGCACAAAAGTGCGTAGGTCCCTAAGAGACTTAGGAAATTATTGAAAGTAATTAAAACTAATTACTAACCTAGAGTTCCTTTAAAAAAAAGGAAATAAAAGAAAACTGGCAAAGTAGGTTGGGCCCAAAACTAAGCCCAAACCAACAACCCTAGCCCAAGCCCATGTCAAGAAACGGTAGCCACCGTACCAGCGCCTCGCTTGGAATCCCGTCGCGGCCTACCACCTTCCACGCTCCCACCTCCGCCTGCCGCTACCTAGGCTGACCAACCAAATCCGAAATGGAGCAGACAGAGCTCGGCGCGCCACTGTAACCTACAAACAGGCCGAGCCAACAACGATCCAGCCCCATGCCCACCTCCATCCATGCTGGCCGCTTGGATCTATCTTCATTGGAAAGAACCCCGAGACGAAGCCTGCAGGATCTCGCCCTGGAGACCATGACCGCCTCTGCAAGCCACTGAACCACCGCCGACCTTGTCCACCATCGCGTCTGGATCCCAGCGAAATAACTCTGATGCCTGCAACACTATTCTCCACATCGACTGGGATATTGAAGGACCAAGGATCAGCCCTTACATCTTGAATGGCCCGTCCGACAATGCCGCCATAAGGGCGTGTTGTCGGACGAGGCAGTACGGCGCCGTGAAGAGGTCAAGCGCTTAGGGTTCACTACTTTAGCGTCTTAACTCACAGTGGAAGATTTAGAGAATAAGAGAGAGATAAAATAAAAGAAACTGGATATAGGAGGAGGTAGAAAGTGTGTATTTCATTCTTATTAGACCCCTTTATATAGAGGGGGAGGATCCTCTCCTAAGCAACTTAATCACCTGAGCTACCTGAGCTTTCAACCACGTAATGAACTAATAACACGTGTAAAAATATCATCTGACTGTTTACATAGTGCCACATAGTGATTGACTCTCCCAACTCTTCTCTTTCTCTAACCCATAGAACCACTGCCATCAGAACCATTGGCGAAACCGTAGCCTCATCCTCACTGATGATGTCGTCCTTAGCTTTAGCTTCCTTAATGTCATCACCGGATTCTGATTTCGCATCCGATTCGAAATCGTTGTTCATTATAGAGATCTCAATCACAACCAAGTTCTATAGAAGATTCTCTCTCCTCGACACTGTTTCACAAATTATACTCTCCCTATTATCCAAAACGTAGTTCTGCTGATACTCTCTCTCTCTCTCTCTGTTAAGTTTTTTCACTCATCCTTATGAGTTTTGGTGATTGCTAATTTTCTTCTGGGATTGGTTGCGATTGAATTGATGGGAAAAATTGCTTGGGATTCAATTGATGGGTTCAATTTCTGGGGCTAGGTGTTCAAATAATGGGTTTCTTCCCTGTAAAATTTCATCAACTAATACTTGGGTACTGGGTATGAATGACCCATTGCAAGATCACGTAGAGGCAGCTAGTAACAAACATTCAAAAAACATTGATTATGAAGCCTTGAGTCGGGGTTTTCATTGATAATCAATATTTTCTCATAGTTAAGTTTGGTCTCTCTCTCTCTCTCTCATTTTCAGAAATTCAAATTAGTTCCATATCAAATTTCATTGAATCCCAACAATTTGCTTCCAAAACAATTTCCAATTAATAGTGAAGTCTTCCCAATTTGATATTAGAAAACCCATGAGACAAGTTGGTTGGTGGTGAAGAATTGGAAGTGTGTGTTATGGTGGTCTTAATCAATTATATAAGCTTCAGTTGCTTTGAAGCCTCGGCTGATTTGAGAGAGAGAGAGGTGGGGAATTGGAGATGATGATATGAAATTAAACTACTGATTTGTTTGAAGAGAAGAACAATGGGGAGAGAGAGAGAGAGAGAGAGAGAGAGAGAGAGAGAGAGAGAGGAGTCCTGGAAGAGAAGACAGAACTAAGAAAGAAAAAAAAATTGAAAAAAACAAATCAAGTTTTGTTGTAGACCATTGGATTTCAATATTGCCACGTGTCGAAATATAGTGAAAAGCTCAGGTAGCTCAGGTGATTAAGTTGCTCAGGAGAGGATCCTCCCCTTTATATAGGAGTAGTGTTACATTATAAAGACATAACTAATAAGTATTTACTGTGGACAACCACATTTATATAATATTTACAACACTCCTCCTTGGATGTCCACCAATTTGTGATATGGTGTTGGATGCACTTAATGTTGCCTTGCTAGGTAACAAAAATCAAGTGGGATAAAAAAAACCTTGGTTGAATTAGAAAAAAAGTACGATGCGCATATGTCCTAGGTAACATATTTTGAATGCTCCCCCTGATTGTTGCAAGCTTCAATCATGTATGTAACAAAATACATGCACCATGTATATTGGATATGGTGTGTCGACCACATATATAGGTGAGACTATGTGTGCTTTGCATAAAGGGTACTCATCATGAATTGCAATTCCTGCAAAGGTTAGGGCAATACCAATAAAACTATGATATTCGTAATGAATCTTACCTGACATGATAAGAGTATAACCAATTTCATATGCTCAACTTATAGATAAAGATATTAGTTAAAGAATAACAATATAAAGGAACAACAATTGACACATTTACCTTTATCCAAGCATTGAAATTTAAGTATGGCATACTTAGCCATAAATATCAATTCGTGTAATTGATAATTTCATATAGGCTCAATATGAGCTCTAGATAAATTCATAACTTCATGAAAGTTAGAATATGTTGGAACATTGTGAGCATGATTTCGAATTCGATTTCTTAGTCTTGTCATAGTACTCATTGAGGCAATAAGTCTAAAGTGCATATATACTCACTTTTTGATTCCATGAGCGAACTTTAAGCTCATTCATTCATTCATGGACTTGCCATTGGCAATATGAATCCCTCAAGAATTTGATGCACTATGCTTATAATGACACGTAGGATTTGAGGATTGCTTTTAGCAATTTGCCTTTAAGATCTTCATATTTGCCAAGACAACATACCATAAGTCTCTTGTCAATATAACACTGTACTTACAGTACTTACAGAAAAGTTGCTGCTTAGAGAAGAATGATAAGCCCAAGTCTTTATAAAGAGACTTGTGTCACAATGATTTCAATTCACTTAAGTACACCATTTTGTAATTTTTAGGGTTGATAAAGTCTAAGTATATCATCACGTTTACAATATTCAAATTCATTGGAATTGCCTCTTTCCAACTTTGCCAATATTATAGTTTGTCAACACAGCAAAACGTGGTATATATAGTATATAGCCCTTGATGATTTTCAGTAGCACTACTGTAGATGAGATATCATCAAATTTCGATCTCACACATTCATATATGCATGCTTTAGCTATAATAAGCTTTGTTGATATCAAGTACTCATTCCTCTTTAAGGGAATGTATTGTCTCTCTTGGACAAGTTAATTAGAAAATGTGGATCTTTGTATAATCTCATGAAGAGCATTATAGGGCTTATATAATCTTCACTACTACAATTCTCCCCAATAACACCTTTCTTTTAGCCACCACAAAATCATCAGTGGGAATGAAGAATAGTCTTCCACCGTTTTTTCAGATCAGTGACTCATTTGGGCATCACACTGATCATCAGTGGGTTTTGACAAATTGCCTCCAACATCAGTGGCCCAACCCATCAAATATAATTTAATATTCATTATTTATTAATTAGATCTTATTATTTATCGGATTTTTTCCCTATAATGCGTACTATGCTCTCTCTCCTCTCTCTCTCATAACTGAGTTAAAGGTCACTCTTGACTAAAAAAAAAAAAAAACTCAGTTCACTCACTCCGCTCTCTTTTGTCTCTTCCATCTTCCACCACTATCTCTTTTCCAATTTGGAACTGACGAAAGAGATATGAGAATTGATCCAATCTTTGACTAATCGCCGAAGCCATGTACTGGCGGTTAGACCGATACCACTGTTCATCAGCGATCTAAATACATAGATCCGGTCCGATGGTAAGATTCATGTACTGAACCCACTCAGCCAAGGTTTTCTTATTTCCAATTCTGGCTTTCTGATGCTTTGGTCTGTATTTATATCCTAGTTAGTTTGATTGAAATCTGGTTTTGTTATATGATTGGATCTGCATGTTAGATCTGGAATTCAAAATTGATGAAAACAAAAATTAGGTTGCTAAGTTTCCCTCTTAAGTGGTATAGTTCATTCGAAGCACCTCTCATTTTTCTATTTCCATTTTCTATTTGGTTTGGGTTTTATTCTCTAAGAAATCGACATGTAAATGCAACTATCAACCTGTATCCTACAAATGTCAATCACCTTCTTCTCCGTTAACTTTTCTAGTAATAAACTCTGGTCCCATTTGGTAAGTTCCATTTTCCACTGCCTCGGTTTCGTCGATTTTTTCGATATATATAAACATCAAGGTAATTCACTCGTACCAAGTACCATCTCTAATATCATCAAAACATATTCTTGATTCATTTTGCATTGGATTCTAGGCCTTTTGATAACTGGGTTTCTCTGTGATTTTGCTAAGGAGGTTTGTTCTTTTTCATTTTTGACTTTGATTAGAATGTGATTGAACATTGAAAATGGAATAAAGGAGAGATCTTTCAATGTTCCTTTTTGCTTTAAAGCAAATATTGGGTTCCTTAAACATAGTCCTGTTATTACTAATTTTTTTTTGTGATTTATGATTGTGATGCATGAGGTTGATGAACATGTTTATCTGAGATGTATTAGCTTGTTGTTTCCCCTAGCAATGTATAAGTTTGTGGGTTGTTGGCAAAATTGTATGATTAACATTCATCTAATGTGGGATTTGACTTACACATTTGAAGGGCTAAAAGTCATTGAGAGAGAAATGTTATTATTCCCCAAAGCTTTGATAATTTGTATATTACAAGTTTCTTTGTTCCCATTTGTGTAATCGTTGTACTTTTGTTATTTACGTGGGATATTTATGATTGTTCAGAACAGCTATTGCTGTGTTTCACCAATCCATTGGAACTCATCAGTCCCATGGACTTCTCTAGAACTCTGGCATGGTGAATCATTGTGGAACGAAAAGAACTTGTTCACTGACTGTGTTGATGTGCATCTGTGCAAGAAGGGTATAGAAGAAGAATCGAAGCTGGCAAGAAAATCGGCAACATACCTATCGACATGATCTATATATCTGCACTGATTCATGCACAGATGACTGCCAGGACACAACACCTTTGTAAGAAGGTAATTTTAGGGGGGGGGGGGGAATGGTTTAGTGTCATAAAATACCACATTATGTTGCTATCTGGAGGCATTGTGATGGTTGTAACTTGGAACTGGTGTCGATAGATGATCAAATTGGTTCCATACCATTGATCATCTATGCAGTAGTTAGCTAAGGAATGCAGATAAAAAATCTGTATCAAAGGGGAAAGGAAAATGAAAAAGATACCTATTAACTCAAATTCCAGGTTTTACAATTGTATTAATGTCTGAACTCTTATTAAGTTTGTTACTTCGTCAGTTTGCTATAGTTTTTTGAATGCTTCTTTAGGATCAACATTGTTTGAGTTGTTTGATTTTCCCAAATTCATGATTGAAATATTAGGTTACTGATTGACTTGTCTTGATTTGGTTTATTTCAGTTCAGTAGTATCAAAATTCAAAGTTTCATTGTTATTCTACTATACTTGTGATCTTTATTGATGTGTTCTTGTATCAACGATAGTTGGTAATATTTGGTATTTTTAATACAGTAGCTCTCAGCCTCTATTGGTAATTACTTTCACATGCGTACTCCTTGCTTAACATATCTGAGTCTTCTTCATCAGAGTTGTGAGGACCTTGTTGATCTAGTTAAATTAATTAATTATAGTTTGCAGGGGTTGATGTTAAATATGAAGACATAATTGAAGCAACCTCAACTGGTTCCAGTTCAATGATTTCCAAGATTGTTCAAATGGTTAGTGAACTTACTTTTACTCATGACACAAACAATTGTTTTGAGCAACCTTTCTTTTGTGCAAAAATACGTCATTGAGGATATTTATGTATCTGTGCAAGGAAAATCTCTCTCTTTTGTTTATTTTTCATGGGAAGGGGATTGCAATGCAGGAAGTGTTATGTTTGATATCTTAATCAGTTAGCATCTTTATACATTAGAGAGTACCTGTATTTCATTTGTCAGGTTGAGGATGCTCAAGGCCATGAAGCACCAATAGAAGGGCTTACTGATTCAATACCTGAATCTTTTGTATACAGTATAATGACTCTCAGCTACAATATTTTGTTTTTGTTATGTGGTGATTTTTCTTTCACGTTATACAAGTGTTTACAAAAATGTCATTATGGTGAAGTTGAAGTTTTGGATAATTGTAAATGTCAACAGAAACAAAGGGAGGTGGAATCAGAAAGGATAGAGTAGATGCCGGAGGAACATGCAGCCGTGAACCTGCTTTCTAACTGTGCTCGAGGCTCGACATGGTAAAATATTCCATCTACTAACTTTGATTTTCCTTTTTGTCTGCATGCCATCAATTTCAATTTGTCTGCATGACTGTTGTTAATACTTGTAAACATGGGTAGTGCATTTGCTATTGCATTTGTGCTTAAAATGTGTCTGACATGGTTAATATGAAGCTTATTTTTAGGCAAGTAATTGAACACCACCACATAAAGTAATGCTTTGTTGTTTTTATGCATGCAGAATATCACTGGCAGATTCATTGGTAGATATGGTATGATTGCAGAAAAGAATACATCTACCTTTGTTTTCTTTAAGGTACTAACTTGTACATATAAATATGTGTTGGGATAATGATTTAGACTGTTACTTGAAAGTGGTTATTAGTTGTCGATTGTTTGGTTTGGGGCTGGTATATTATTATGAGTATCTTGTTTTGCTATCAATGTGGATTTTTATAATCCTCGTGTACAAGAACTCATTATTTTCCTTCTTGGACAATTTTTGTTATGTGCTGTTAAGATGTTAAATTTTGGATACTGATTGAATTGAATAAATTTGCTATGTTGGCTGCTTTATATCTCAGTTTCATTCTTGTGTATGTTGCGAGCATTTTATTGAGCTTTTCATTTGTTTGACAGAAATTATATAAAAGTTGCTGGAGGAGGGGTAGCAGATGCAGCTATGGGGAGGAACATGAAGAGATTTATGTTTTTTTATGTTGTATTTTATTTGAAGCTGTATATGAATTGTACAGTATATTTTAGAATTATACAGTACATTTTGGTGGGCCAAATTGTTTTTTATTTTATTTTATATATTCACCAAATTTTGCCACTGATGTTGGTGGCATTGAGAAAACACACTGATACAATAACAGTGGGAGAGAATCATTAGTATGCCACTGTTGTTTTAACAGTGTGGATTGTCCCAATAGCACCTGTAATAGAGGGGACTGATATCTCATTAGTAGCTGCATAGTGGCTAATGACTATTATCAGTGTGCTTTGTCCTAATAGGGACTAATTCAAATTAGTGTGCTTTGGGGAAATTTCTAGTAGTGCTTCCCTTATAGGGAGCTTGAAATATTGGACTTGGTGGATATATTCCACATAAATCCAAGCTGTTACAATAGTGTTTCCCCCCTAACGACGGGACTATCTAGTTTGACCATTCGCAAAATGTGCGATAAAAAATATTGGATATATGATATCCATTGGGGAGTGGTGAGCCCAAACCAAATTTTAGGTCAAAAACTTGTAGTTAATGAGTGTCACTTTTTCAATTTCTCATCATTGATTGAGACTTTTTCTTAAAATAAAAATAAGACATGGTGGATAAGTATCACACACCATTTCATGTCATTTTTCATAAACGATATTTCTTCCCCTAATGGTGGGAGGATTGTCCCATTAAAGTGACAACTCGCAAATATACGATAAATTATAGGAAATTATAACTTGGTTTTACGAAGGTTTGCAATTATTGTTGTATTATACAACAATGTAAAGTATGTAGATAAGTCTACATGACATAGTACATAAAATAATGACACATTGGTCACGCCAAAATAATTTTTATTTGGCTCAATGAAATTTTTAGTTCATGATATAGTATACTCATAGTTGATTAATACAACTTAATGTAGGTGGAAATTTCATCACCAATATATACAATGGTATTCCATTTAGATAACATAATTCGAGCTCAATTGGAGCCATCAATCATGATCTTCAGCTCTTGAGATGATTGTTACCTTAGATTTTAGAAGCTTCGATCGTGAAAAATTATCAACAATTGCATTGGATCATGTCCATGGTTGCATTATATGCATGCAAGACAGCTATGTTTGTCACTATGGTTTTCACGAACATTCATAGTTCAAAGTAAATTTATTGATGAACATGTGGTCCACATTATTGTTTGACAATGAGAACAAATGCCAAAATGATATACTCGAATTTCGAGTTTGGGATAGTGGTCCATGTGGGTATAAGCGTATACTCCAACAATAAAACAATGGAGGATCATAGCCTCATCAAATTTCATATTGTACTCAAAACATTAATTGGGTTGGAGTCTTCGATCACAATTAGAAACTTGTTCTAAAAGTGGAGTGAACAGAGGTTCACATATACTCATAAAGAGAAGGGATAAAAGTCCTGACATATATGGAGATCAAGAAACAAGGGGTTTCGATCTATTTGATTGTATAACAATCGGTGGAGGAATTTTAAGTCATCATGTAATTGATCAAGAAAGATGTAGTTTTGATCTCATTATAAATTGACAATTTTATATCAAATTATCAGATAAGATAATAAGAGGAAATTAAATTGAAGTCGTCAAACTCATGAAAATCATACCTCGATTCTGTTGGAAACATAATTAATATTGTTGATACCAATTCGTGAGTACCGTATGCCAAAATAGAGAAATATTCATTTAGAGCCAATAATTGATACATGCATTAATATAACAAAATAATTAAAAATCTATTGTAGTCTAATTGGTTAAAATATTTGACTTTCATCCAAAAATTCCCGGGTTCAAGTCCCCACAACGGAAAACCATTTTGTTATATTTTTTCACAAGAAAAAACGAAATAATCATATGAGATAAATATAAGTCATTAAATATAATCATTATGTACATTTTTTTTTTTTGAAGAATATCATGTCGATATATTAATATCAGGCCAGAAAGGACCATTACATATCCTCCCTCTACCATCTCTGGGTAGATAAAGAGTTTGTGGAAAACCACAGCGATACATTGATTAGGTCCAATCATTTGACGGTACCCACGCTCATTTATTTAAGCAAGACTACAAACTATGAAATAACATAGTAAATAAGCAAGTCTAAAGGTAAATCCTTATAGTTACCCTAAAAACAAAGGAAATAGAGTTCCCTAAACAAAGGGAATCATTGAACAAAAGACAAACTAAAAATAGCCAGCCCAAAATCGCAGCCCAACAGCCCCAAGAAAGATCCAACTCAGGCCCAACAAAAAGCTTGACCCAAGCCCAAAGTCTATCTTCATTACACTGGTCATTAACCGCCACAACCCAGCGCCAGATCTCACTGCCGAAACCCATCGCCGGATCTCGCTCCTTAATTTAACGCCAGACCACACCGCTAATCCAACGCCGACCTCACCGGACCAGACCACCGCAACCCACAGTCGAGGCACGACTGAGCCACGCTGCTTCAAATCCAGCCTCCCAAGATGCAGCCGATCCAGCCCCCCCGCCATCAGGTCACCGATCTTGAAGGTGCCTCGACGAAGTGCGACCGGCGTTGCACCGCTGCCCACCGCGCTAAAGACTTCGTTCTGTGCTCCTTGTCAAACCATCCAGCCAAACCCAAGAGACTTTTAGGCAACTGGTGTGCAAACACCCGTCCGGCAGCGACCCATTAATGACGAGGTGGACCTACGCCAACCATGAGCGCCGCCGATACCTATGTTTTAACCAAATTCAAAGTCCATACTTGATTCAACGAAAGTTACAAGCAGGGTTACAATGTAGTACAAAAGTCATAATGATCTACTTCTAGTTCCAAGTTCTAATTTAAAAGAGTCAGATCATCAGACCTGAGCATATCTTCGAACGTTTAAAAAAATAAAAAATGGAGCTAAACTCTCTAGTACACCAATGAGGCTACAAAGATAACCACAAACCGACAAAATGTCATATAATTAATTCAAACCAATGCTGACAAACCAACTTAGTTGTGGCTCAGACCTAAGAAGGAAGAGAATGTGCACCAATTATCTATGCCTCTTGGGGTGGATTTGTACAGAGGATGCTAGGATTACTTGATTGGCTTGATCTCCTCTATTTACCCCTTCTGAGTTCAAGAACTAGGCCGAAAGGTTCAAGAAGTTTTGTAGCATCTTCCCTAAAGTTCCCCTGCAGTAATGTTGGTCTGCTGTGATGGCATGCTTCTAGTGATATATAGGCAGAAACTTTATATAGCTTTGATAGATGAAGAAAAGTACATGAAAAGGCTTGCAATAAGGCATGTGGTGTGGGAGCTAGAAGCACATGAGTTGCAAAAGATGAGAGATTTGCTGCGGTGAAAGGTTTGCTACGATGTTGTCTACTACAGTGAAGAAGGAATGGATTTTTGGGGATGGCTTATGGGTATATAGATCATTCAGAGCTTGAAAATGGTTTTGGATTGGAGGAATTGGGAATGCTTGGCTTGTTGCTTGAGGCTTGCTTGAAAGATGTATTGTTTAGAGGATATGAGGTCTATTACTTAGAGGTTGTTTTATGTCTATGGCTTGGAGTTCCCCCTTAGCAAGAACAAGAAGCCTTAATTTATAGACTAGAGAGAAGTGGAGTAAAAGTATAAGATCAAGGATAAAACTACCATGTTATGGTTAAAACCACATACTAAGCATAGACCACAAGATCTAGAGTTGTTCCTTAGGTTTAGAACGTGCAATAAAGGACATACCCTCTACTGTTGTGATGTTATCTTTACTGCAGTGATGAAGATCACCACATGGATGTTAGTTTCAAGACCATGTGAAGGAAAATATAGTGTGTGTTTGGGGAAGAAGCTTAAGGTCTATAGGGTTAAGGTCCTTACCAAAGCAAGAATGGAAAGATTGATGATTCTCATAATCTTGGTGTAGAATAGGATAACTACTGCAGTATAAAAGAAAGTATTGAAATTTGTGTTGTTGGAAAGACTTTTGGGTAGATGATTGTGTTTAAGCTTATGGGTTTAGATTCTCTCATCTTTGTATGCCCATGTAAGGATTTAGATTGTCGGGCCTGGAATTTGGTCCCCCAAGTCCAAATTAAATCTCCAACAACTGAAATTCATAATGAGCCTCATGTATTTCCGTAACCTTCCACACCACACCCAATCTTGCAAGCCCCAAAAACGTGATTGTAGCTTGGGTCCACGAGCATGGTATTATGCTTGATAAGAAGAAAACAAAAGTTAAATACGAGATCAAGAATTCTATCTAACTTAAAGCCTATAATTTGTGTTTTCGGGCATTACTCATTTCATATTTTTGTATTGGACCTTGGATAACAAATGGGGATGAATTGTGGTTTTTTGGGGTATCAACATTAGCCCCCTTGATTATGTAGGCTATGCAATGACTATGAAATAGGCTTCATAATTAATAAGAAAATAGCTCGAGATAAGTATGTAAAAGCGCGGAATTTGAAGGAGTTTTCTTACATGAGAACTTGAAGTATTTGTGCAATTAGCTTTTTAAGGATACATGAAAATTGATTGTATGTCTTTAGGTATACAATAATAAAATAAGTAGGCATGAGATAATAAAAATGAGTTAAGTAAAACTAAAATTGATAATGAATTAGAGTAAAATAAGAGTGAATATGAAAGTAATGCTTGTGTGCGATTGAATGAAGAGTGAGAATAATATGGTAAAAGCTCGTACAATAATTGTGAACACAAGAGAATGATCAAATTTTTAATCGTAATGAAAAATGCGTGAATGGTCAAGCATACTTTGTGGAAAATATGTAAGCAATGAGCAAGCGAGGATAATCACGAGATTTAGGAAATAAGTTGTTCTTTTGAAAATAAAGGACATGAGGATTAGCATATGGCAAGAAGAAAAAATAATAAACTAAAGAAGAATAGAATTGTTTTTTGTCTTTAAAGTTGATGATAAAGAGCGTAATGACAAGAGCATTTGCATAATAATTGACAAATGAAAAGAAAGTTAAAACAAAATACACTACTACAAAAATCTAAACACACAACACTCATTACACAACAGAACACAAATCTGCTGTTGTGTGTTAACACAAACTCTATCATACAACGGTACAAATCTGTTTCCGTTGTGTGATGTAAGCAAATTGAAAACTTTTTTTTAGGAAGATATTGCACAACTGATTTAAGAATTTTCTGTTGTGTAAATGTGAGGCCTAGAATGGAGGGAAACGAGCACATAATTCTCTCCCAGAACGAGCTCACCAAAATGGAATTTGAACTATACACACAACAATTTTTTATTTTCTGTTGTATAACGAAATGTTGTATGAAGTTTGAGAAATCGTACTAGGTACACCTAGTGCAAGATGCCTAAATTTGTACAACAGATAGTCATAGTTCTGTTGTCTGAGCATGGAAGCAAGGTGGACAACGCGGCAAAATTTCAATTTGATGAAATCTATATAGACACAGGCGGCAAATTTTCCCTCCCAATCTGCTTTGTCATCATACACTCACACAACTGTCCTTTATTTACCTGTTGTTGGAGAAACTCAAAACAAATCGAAGTCTCCCCACCAAACAACTTAATTGAAACCAATAGTCCCATTTACTCCCACCAAACCGGACAGCCACTTACACCTTCCAAAACAGCAGCCCATTTACTTCGTCAGTTCCTCCAGTCAATACACATATGCCTACTAAATGTGTCGAAACTCCGTCGACACAAAACCTATTGCCTCTCTCTCTTCTCACAAAACGTGAAAACCTCTCTTCTCTATCACTGATTTACTCTCTCCTCCGTCCTCCGTCCTAGTCTTCTGGCAAACTCCACTATGAAATTGAAATGGGTTTGTTTGTAATTGCGAGTTTCTCTTAGATTTAGGGTTCTTAGGGTTTCATTCTCTTAGATTGTTCATCTTCCTCTTCAGCGACAGGGGAGATAGAGTGCCCCAGATCCACTTTCTCTCTCCTCCTTGCCTTCAAAGTAGGGTCAATTGAAGAGATGCTGAAGATGAAGGTGTCCGAGATGGCGGAGGCGAACGTGTTGTGCTACGCAGATGAGGCGACGCTATGCTGGGTTAATTTGTACATATATAAATATTCGCAGATTGAGGTCTAAGATACGGCACCACTGTCTGTAGAATCGATAAGAGCAGTAGAGAAAGCATGAGACCCTTATTGACTCTATTGATAGTGCCTTTATTCTTCAATTTGTTTGACGGAGGAGGAGGAAGGACTTGTCATGGTGGCCATGAAGGTGTGCTCAAGCGATTGGCTAATATTATTCTCAACAGAGGAGGCAAGCACGAAAGCCAAGCACCAAGCTTGAACTGTGTGATTTGATGTTGCAAGTATCAGTGTTAGTCTTTGTGTTGTATAATATTTTGGCTCAGGTATGAATGACTGACTATCTTCTCTGATTTAATTTCTCAATTTTTTTGTTCTTTAGTTTATGCTTTTGGTGTTAGTTTGTTTATATGAATTGGTATTGCATGAATGACAATTCTTATTCGTCGTTTGCTGCTGCGATTGGGTCGATAGGGGGCGTGAATGATTATGAAGACTATAGGAGGTCTCTTTATGGTGAAATCACTCACAAGACTGCTTGTTAATGCTGTTGGCACCCTTATTTTTCCTTCTCAGCCAATGGTTCAGGTTCCTTCCTTCCTTTTCCTCTCTTTCTCACACAAGTACAATCAATATTCTTATGCATGTATTCAACTTTTTGGTAAATTATGGCTTTGATATGCATAGGAATTGAATTTTTGGGTCATGTATTCCTGCTTCATTTTCTAGTTGTCTTCTGAGCTTTGTTTATGATACATGCTAATATAACAAGCAACATATTTGTTCTCTATAGGCGTGTAAACATTGTACTAATGATATATATCATTAGTACTCATGATATATTGATTCTTGTGACATATGGCAAAGGTAGATAGATGATCTGGAAGGTGCCAAGAGGGCAGGCGACCTCTTTGACTATCCTATAATGATAAAGAGTAAAAGATTAGCTTATGATGGGCGTGGAAATGATGTTGCTAAGAGTGAGCATGATCTTTCTTCTACTGTAACAGGTAATAGTCTCTTTGATGATCTCTTCCTTCTTTTCTGTTGGCATGATTATAATCTGTTTTGTTTAATGTTATTGAATTCAAGAAGTAGAACCTATTGCCCTTCTTTTACTCTCTAAGTTTGTTGCGGCTCTTGGAGGGTTTGATCGTGGTTTGTATGTTGAGAAATGGGCCCCTTTTGTAAAGGTTAGTGTCTAGTGTTCATCACTGGCAATGATTTAGTTTGTGAATTTACCATACACATTTTCTTTTCAACGATTTCAATTGCCCACTTTTTGGTTTTTTATCACTCAAAGATCAATATAGAACCAACTAATAAGGCGACATTGAGTATCTTTGAATTTAATATATTAATACATGTTTGGCAATCTAAATGCAGGAGCTGGCCGTCATTGTTGCTAGAGGAAGAGACAATTCTATCGTGTGCTATCTTGTTGTTGAAACTATACACAAGTAAGCTGCAGATTCAGTTTTTAAATTGTCTGTCATTAGTCAATCATTCTTTCTGCCAACCTTTTATATCTGTAACAGTATAAGATTCATATAATCAGCTGTTGTCACATAAGAATATTTCATGAATGTTTGAGGATCTTGTCTTGCAGGGAAAACATTTGTGACATTGTATCTTTAACTATAATCAGCTCTTCACTCTCCGACCGCCACCACCAGTCCCCCAAGACACCCTGAACTTCCCCCTCACAGGTATTTCAATTTTTCGTTTCAAGCTCTTGTCTGAGTTTGCATTTTGCTTATAAATTTTGGTTGTTAGTGACTTTGTTCATATCCATGTGTTGAGCTTATCAATGGGTTTGTTTTCTTGGTAAAGATTTGTGTTTGTTGTCTATTAGTTCATTTTCATTCATCTGTTCATTTTGGATTTCTTTGTTCTGGCATTTCTGAACGAAAGATTGTATCTTTTTAAAATCTTTTGGGTTTTTAATTAAGTTTTTATCATCTGGGGTTATTTATTGGGTAATTGAGTATCAATATCTCTTGAAAGTATGTTTCTTCTGACCAATCTTGTTTAGGATTTCTTAGATGATTGCGATTGTTCATATTCCTGTAGTTTAGGTGTTAAGAATGAGTATCAGAATTGCAAGTGTGATTTTTTTTTTAATTGGGTAATTTATTGTATATAATAAGAATGATTATGCAGTTTATTAGTTTAATAGTTTATATTTGAATTTTTGGCTAAAATGATTCCTATCATCTTCAACTTATTGACACTTAGTGACAAAAATAGAGTGGCTACATAGAAATCAGTAAAATAATTGATGAGCTGATGGATTTGAGTCTCTGATGAATGGGTCAATATTCAAATTCAAATTGTCATCTTTACTTCTTATTTTTTCCCTGTTGATCTATCTGGTTTTAAGTCACCGTCAGTTCCATAACCTCCACTAAATTATTCAGGTTAGGAACTGAGTACATAAATCTGCTGACTTACTTTCTCATAGAAATTGAAACCTGTGGGCAACATGCCACCAAAAGCATTGAACTATGCGTCACTAAATGAGAACATGAAGAAGGTTTTGTATGCTATTAGAGGCGAGTTGTATCTTTGAGCTTCTAAGATTTAGAAGGAAGGGAAGAAGGTATAAATAGTTAAATACCAGTTCTGTTTGGTTCTTTTGTTTGGTAATTTAGTTGTTCTTGCTTGCAACCTTAGTTATTCGGGATTCCTATGATTTATGGGATTGACGCTGTCCATGGCCACGACAATGTCTATAATGCTACCATAATGTTGGATTGGGAGCCACCAGGCAAGTCTTCCACTTTGGCCAAATGAAATGGTTTGATATTCCACCTATGCTTTGGATATATTGTTGTTTTTTCTTTTTCAGAACTTTGGATATATTACTGGGAGTGATGCCCTAACTAGAGTAAGATTAAATCTGTTTTTTGTTTTAGGCTGGCTTAAGTAAATGCAGTCTTCAAAGTTAGTTATTGTGGGGATGAATGTGAATTTGTATCAAGTCCTCTTCTTATGGCATCATAAATTTTCATTTTACAGATTTTAAATGCATTATTGAAGGTTTTAGCAAGTCAACACCTTTCTCTATACTAATACAAATCATTAGTAGTAGGTCGTATATTAGCAATTTCCCTTCTTGTTCTAAGCTTTCATCAATGATTGTAGTGAACTAGTGATTAACAAAAGAAGATAATTTTTGTTCTTTATTCTTAGGCATAGGAACTTGTCTTGGAAAAAAAAAAGTTTATTTTTATTTAGTTTTTCTCTACTCAGTGAGCAAGTTGTTAAAGCTTCAGGTCCGAAGATGCTCAGACTTTGACATTACAAACCTTAAGGTTTCTCTGACCTATATTTAGCCAATAAACTTATAGAGAGTTTGATGTAGACTGATTGGTCTTTGAGGTAGGATTAGATCTTTGTTTGAAATGCACATTTACCCTCACGATCTTGTCTTTCATGTATTTACATTTCCCAAATTTTCTTAAGTTTTATATGTTCTAGTTTATTTGGACAGGCCTCATACTAGAAGTTTCTTCCCTGCTGAACTTACATCATTCCGCATTTGCAGCTAACTATAATTTTTGGATATATATGTCTGCTGAGGATGAGCACGATGCTATGTGGTTTTGGCTAGACAAAGGAAAGTCACATGAACGCGTATCTATGTTATCGTTTGACTATCTCTTTTATTTTTTACTTTATATTATGGGGGTTAGTTATTGCTGGCAATGCTTCTATCATAATGCTATCTATGTGTGTGTGTGCAGAATATGCTTAGGTACTCATATTGGTCTCATATTTTTAAAAGTGCGCAAGGGGTTCTATTGTTCTTTTGGACAGTGATGGTGCAGCTGCATTAGTGCTAGAGAGTGGGAAGAAGGCACTTGAGTGCAATAGTGCCAGCATGTGTATGTTTTTGGAACAATGATATTACATCAGCTTTTGCTATCTTTCATTGTAATTAGCTAGGATGTAGCAGCCATCAAGCTAGCTAGAATGCTTTTTTTTTTTTTTTTTGGTTTTATGGTATGGAGGATACATGAATGCTACCTCTTTTGGTATATTAGATGGTTGAATTAGAGTATTTCAATGCCTAAATCTTATATTGTGCATTATTTTTGGCAAATATTTCAGGTAAAGAACCAAAAATAATCAAATAACAATCAATTATATTACGTTGTATGAATACACATATACCGTTAATCACACAACAAATTAATTTTAATCACACAACGGTACGTATAAAATTTTGTCATCTTATTAATACTCACACAACGGTTCCCATATTTTGTTGTTGTATGATAAGTTAACCAACAACAGTATGGTATTACTTTCGTTGTCTGAGTGTCATTTTGCTGTTGTGTGAGAAGTTAACCAACAACGGTCCCTACTTACTTCTGTTGTCTGACCACATCGACACAACAATTGAATGCGCCGCATCCAATTTATGGCATTGGCATGCGCAGAATTGGTGCAACGGTTTTAATTGAAGCGTTGTGTCTATGATATACACACAACGGTGTTTCACCGTTGTTGGAGTGTGCTCATCACACAACACCGAGATAGAGGACAGACATGGTCCAAATCACACAACAGATTTCCACCGTTGTGTGATGCATTTTTTGTAGTAGTGATAGGTAAGTATGTGTGTGATATATGATACGTGGTTTGAGTAAAATAAGGTGTGCAAGATGAAAATAGAGAGTATATAAAGTATTTAATAGATAGAATAGGCATTTGCATTTGCATTTGGCATATAGATTTGCTTCGCATGATATGTAAAAAGATATACTTTCTTTGCTTGGCTCATACATGCTTGATTATGTGTTTGGCATGTGTAGAATGAGAGTTTGTTTGTGCTCGACTTCAATTCGCTTGAGCTTGTGGTAGTCATGCTTAGGCATATGCATTGATGGTTTTGGCTTTGAAGTTGCCTTAATCATTTGACGGACCAAGGGAGAGTGCGTGGAATTTGAAATATACATGCTTAAGCTTGGCATGATTCCCATATGATTTCGGATATATGCACGACCTTGACAAAGAGGGGCTTGGCATTGTTTGTTAGCTAGTAAGTGCTTGGCATGAGCTTGTGTAAAGGCTCGACATGCCTCTTTTGGTCATGAATATGCTTGGCACTGTGTTTAGCTTGGCGTGGGCTTAGAATATGGATTAGCTTGTTGCATACACGACTTAGCATATGAATTGGTGATATGCATGAAAAGAAAAATGAATATATAACAAGAGTTCTCTTAAATATTTTGAACAATTAAGAGAGAAGACATGGGCATGGGCTTGTAAGAGAGTCATCCTGGAAGGCCTTTGTTTATGGACTACCTCATTTATTTAAAGAAATGAGGCTAACGGGTAAATACACTTGACCTGAGTTTTTCAATAAGGATATGTTCTTTTCTCATGTTGCTGCAGGGTAAATGAGGAGGTAAGGCCAAATTCCTCATTTTCTCACCAAATCAAAGGTTTAAGATTGGGAAATGCTCTGGGGAATATATGCTTCTCTAATTCAATACCAAGGCTGATAGATCGGGGGGAATTCGTCTTCATGGGCTGAGTGCTAGAAGATAAGATGAGTTCCGTATGAGTACTGTAGTGGCAATTTTTTTCTCTGGCTTTTGAATGGGTAGGCTTCAAATGTTTGAAAAAATGCAATTAGAGCTTGATATCTAGGATGGTTAGGCTTGATTTATGAACTCATGGCAAGTGAGGATTTGAATATTGAGTAATTGCTTGTTGCATCATGGAATTTTGAACAGATTGCTCACATTTGTGACTTCCATTGGATTTTGCTTTAGGATTGTATATGAATTCACATTCATAAAGCTTGATTCAATTATGGGCATAACTGAGGCATGAAGCTTTCAATTGGCGAGCAAGCAACTTCAAATGAAGGTGTGCATCTTCACTTATTGCGGTGATCACCGCAGCAATTAGCCATGAATTGGGCCTTAATCGCAAAGCCCCCAGATGTATATAGACAAATTGAGGAGCAATTGGAACCCAAGATCAAACTATGCTTTGGTGTTTCAAGTTGATCTCTTATTTGGGCTTCATCATGTCAGTGCAACTCCTAGATAGCCTTTGTGAGTACACTTGCTTGTATCCATCGATTGCATTGAATAAATATAGGGATTCATTTTGTTAATTGCATATGGCATGACTCATGAAGTGGTCTCAATATCTCTCCATGAGCTGGTTTGTGACTAGTTGCTTGACTTTGTTCTACTCATAACCTGATTGCAAAATCCATGCTGTAGTTACAACAGTGACTTGTAGACTTGTGAATCCTGCGAATGCACAAATGTGAGTATGAAAATGCTTTTTGCATGATATTTAGCATATGAGCATAGATCCTTGTTTGACTAATTTACTACTAGACACTTGGTTCGTGGGCAATGTGTGATATCCCACACCCGATTTTGATTTATTGTCTTTGAGTTAGATCTTTTATTTACTTGTTTCTTATTCTTCTCTTTCTATTGTGATATTTTTCTTCTTGGTGAGATATTATTTTCTTCTGGCATGCTATACGACATCGTTAAATTTCCTCGGCTTGATACTATCACAACTCGCACCTTAAACTTTGGAGATCATATAGTGGAACTACAAAGAACATAAGAGTCGTATTTTCGAATCAACAACCAACAATGAAGTCTATTTAGTCCATCACAAAAGGGAGCTAGTGACATGTAGTAGACGTTTTGATGATAAGGGTGTCTTCTTTCTGTCGCATGCATACCCCAGAATTTTTATCTGGACGACTAGTTCATGTGCAAGTTTGACCAAAATAATAGCTAATTTCTTAGGGTTCACAGATGGGAGGATCCATTATTGTTTCTGGCAGAAGGTGGTTCTTTGTATCTCTGGGTGAGCGGTAACAATCCAAGAGTTGAAAGGGAACTGCATCTATTTTGCAACAAGAACTATCTCCAGTATGTCGATAAACAGTAAAACTTCAATAAGACATCCACTATCTCATGATATTGGTGTATTATACTGAGCGTTCTTTTCCAATTGTCGACATGTCAATACTGTCTCAACTCGAAACTTCAATAGAAATAGGCTCCCATGACCCATGAGCTCAAAAATTTTCACTTGGTTCATCCCAACTTTATAGTGTCGAGAGTAATGCTCAAGAATTTTGTACGTGATCTATTATTTCTTCTTCCTCTTTTTCTGTTGATTTCATGTTGGCTTACCTAATTTTAATTTTGATTCTTTCACAGTGTAGCTGTCTGTAATTAATTTATTTAACCCAGTTTCAATAAATAAGTTCAGGTTACCTGCATTCTCCACTTATTTGTTGCATTTTTTCTCTTCTTCTTTGGCATCCGATCCGGTCCAATTAATGGTGATCTCTTGTTTCTTTTAGTCTTTCAGGGTTTTATTGGTGGTTTTTGTTATTCTTTGTGATAGTCCGACTATCTGTTTCTTAATCTTCGGATACGTTACTAGGAACAATTCGTGGCATGCATAAGACTTAAACTAGTTCTCTAGGCCGTCGTCCGGCCTTAAACTTCCTTATTAACAGCTTTGTTTTACATCTGCGATCTGTAAACTCGATCTGCAACTTTTCTATAGTGGCTATGGTAGCTAAGGAGCTAGGGTGATTAGGTATGGACAGCTATGGAGCATTCGCAACTGTGACATATATGGTGTCTACGGAGACTAGTGGCTAAAGGTTTTGCAACGTTCTTAAGCCAAAGAAATCAACAGAAAAAGAGGTAGCTAGACATGGTGACATGGTGTTTGATACATTAAATGAGGTTGGCAATGTATATTAATTCCTAAGTTTATCTCTTACCCTATTGTTAACAACTCCAAACCCACCTACCTAAATCATATGAAACCTTTTCGCACCGAAATTGGTTGAGTTAAACCAAACTCCACGTTTGAGTAAATTCTCATGGGTAAAATAATTAACTCTAAACTCACGTAATGTGTATTTAGTGTGATGTTACTCGTTAGATCTCAATCAGCTCACTGAATGAGGTCCAAGCTTTATTATTGTAAACTATGTCATTTAGAAATTCCCAGTAAACAATAGCGTGAGTGAAAAAATGGTGAAACTTAAGGAACCTAGGACACCTGGTGAAGGATTTGATTACCTAGTATTTCTTCACTCTGATTTGTTTTTGCCCTACTTCTATCTATCAAATTACCAATGAGAGAAAGAAAGATCACTAAAATTGGCAATTTAGGTGGTGGTTGAGGAATCCCTAACCTCCTCCCAATTCTACATTACAATAAAATTTGGGAGTGTCCCTCAAAAAAAAAAAAAAATATTGGGAGTGATTACCGTTAATACGAGCTAGGTGGACCAATCTAAACCACCCTAATTATGTTATCAAAGTCGCTTTTCATGGGAGCGTTGCATTTGGGCCCTCTAGTGCCAGTAGCTATATAGTCTAGCTGATTTCTCAAATAATTAGCTTTTTACATGTTACATGTTACAGCTGCCCCTACCTAATTTCAAGTCCTCATGGCAAGGAAGACAAATACAGAAACAAGTTCACATATAACATCATCTCACAGCCCATTTCATAGATTACCATATAATGATTCGAAATAGACTGGTGGTTTGAATAAGTAGCCAGCTTTCTGTCTCGATCGGTATTCTGCTAGCTATCAATCTTCAAAGATTGTAAAGTTGGAGATGACAGAATCGTTTAAGTCTTTCAGGTATATGAATGAAAGATCATTCACGAAGAGATCGAGTGGATAGGCAATTGATGATGGTTTATATGTGAGATCGAGTAGTGAACTGGGACCAAATCATACAGCAATCAAAGCACTACCAGTTTTGAATGGTCCAAAAGACCAATGTACCTGATGTGGTTTTAATATTTCTTACTCAAGTGAGAAGGTAGGCTTAGGCCATGACTCTATGAGCTTGAACTGTTTTAATCGAATCGGACCGGGTATTTTGTTTGTTACCGGTGCATTGTTCATCTTCTTTTGCTTGCATGTGGACGTGCTTGCTTGTGTTTCTATTGAGCTTTTGAACTACTGGTCAAAGAAACTAAAAGATAAAAGGGTCGGAAGCCTTTTTCAGTTTGGTGAGGAGACATGAAAATCGACCCCTGATTAAACTGTTTTTTTTTTTTGTTCTTTCTTTCTTTCCTTTCCATCTAAGAATACCAAGACTAGGTTAGTGCAAGTAAGAGCAGGTACATTTTAAAGAACTATCGCTTAGAATAATTAGACTCAATTACATAGGTCGAGTGATAAAAAAAGGGAATTATTTAGGTGAAAGATCGCCTAGCTCGACCTTTCTCTAATGTCTATGCTTTGTATATCTATGCAATCTTCTCAGATTTCGGTTACAGATTGGACGACATTAATAAAGAAAGAGCTTGTAGTACTGGCCACTATGGCGTAGCTCTATTCAATTATTACATGCAGCAAAGGTACGTTACTTACTATTCGATCACAACGTCCATATATATGCTTTGAACGGCTAGGATTTGAAGTACCTACACTTTTAGCTTATAAATTACCATCAGCATACATATTTTTTTGAATTCTCATGCGCTAGTGTGCATGGCCCATGCGCAAGGGTATAATACCTTGCGGTTAGATTCCTTCCCTTTTTGAATTGTTCTATTGACAAATAAATTACGAAACTGCTTATATAGTTTGGATAATGTGAATTAACATTGTTGAATGTCAGTAGCATTATATATTCAATCTTTGTTTTTCTTAAAAACAACTCATTTATTTAATAATCCCAAAAACTATTTATACATAATACAATATGAAACTTGAACACTATATCATTTATCTCTGGCTTTGCTGCTTTCACATGCAAGTTGTTTTGAATTTCACCTCTTCTCATGGTGAAGAAGTTTCTCCAGCAGGATTTCCTCATGTACTTGAGGCTGTCTTTGATTTCCTTTTCAATTTGTAGCACATTGTCTGCGTAAACACTTCTATCCCTGACTCCTTGGTTATTTGCAACTTGTTGTATATAGTTTAGGATATATATGCTCCACAGTCAAACTACAAAATGATAGAGAAATCTAAGTAAAGGTATTCATTTAGTTAAAGCTACTGACATTCAATAAGGTAAGTAAAAAGAAATCTTACAGATAAATTGCTGCATGTTAAAGGAAAAACATATTGTGTGCCTTCGTCAAAGCAACTGACGGAGAGGGAATCAAGGAATCAGTGATTACTATCAATCAGCGCAATTACGGATCAATCAACATTTAGTATCATTAATGTAATCGATATTTCCGTTGTAATTCTATCCCTATATAAAGAGACTATGAAATGAAATGAGTAGACCAATTCCAATTGTCATTTTACTTTAACACGTTATCAGCACGCTCAGAGCAAATAGCCAAGAAAAAAACTTAGTTTTCTAGTTTCTTTCTCCTTTCTGTCGAAAAAAAAATAAAAACCTAGAAAAAAAAAACTTTTTCTTCTTCTTCTGCCGCCACCAAACAAAAAAATAAATTGCAGATTGGCTTTGCATCAGACCAGGACTTTAATTATGCTGATTGGCCTCAGAACCCAAAACCCATCCTTGCAACCCTCCACATCCGGCCTCATCCTTCCTGGCCACGCGGCCTTGGTCTGGACGATCAGCCCGCCTACCAGCATACCAACTTGCGCTGCCCCTCTCCGCGTCTGCTAAGCCGCCTGCAACAGCAACCCAGAGCAGCCCGCCTCCCACCTCCCACCTGCCGCCTGCAGCAAATCCCAGCCTCGCGCGGCTCCAATCCTCCAGCCTCCACCCGAGCCTTGCTCAGCGCCCAACCACAACACCCCCCCCCCCCCCCCCCCCCCCCCCCCCGCATCAGCCCTCGCTACTGATCCCTGCACAGTAGCCTCCGCGTCAGTCCACCATGAGCAGGAACTGGGATTGTCTGCAAACCAGAAAAGGAAAAAAAAAAACAGAGAAAATCAGAAAGAAGAAGAGTAGGAGGAAGAAGTGAAAAAAAAAAAAAAAAGGTAATACCCGGCCCAAAGAAAAGGACCCGGCCCAACAATAAAAAAAAAAAATTAAACCCTGTGGCCCAGAGAAAAAAGAAAACAAAGAAAAAAAACAAAACAGGCCCAGCGGCCCAAGAAAAAAAAAAGCAAAGAAAAAAGAACAAACAAGGCCTGCGGCCCATAAAAGAGAAAAAAAGCAAGCCAAGAAAAAGAAAGAAAAAAGGCCCCGTGGCCCACTACGAAAAAGAGAGAGGAAGCGGCTAAGTTTTTCTCAAACCCAAAAACATCGTTACGCACGCCTGCATCCACATGCGCGTGCGTTAAGATTGTTTTATTTTATCGAAATCAAGTATGTTTTCTTTATTTTGTTTTTATGATTTTAATCACGCATGTGAATTTTATTTATATTTTCTATTTTTAAGCATGCTTTATACTTCATTGTTCATGCTTTTATTATATTTTGTTATTAAGCATGTTTAGTTAAGATAATTTTGATCATTTATTTTTAAACATGCCTTGTTATTTATATAATTCTATTTAAGCATGCTTTATATTTTATTCCTTATATTTTTATTATGAATTTTTAAGCATGTTTCGTGATTTTTATGATATATTGTTACTATTAGTATGTGTAACACATATTTTGGTGTTTATTTGTGAATTTTTTTGAGCATGCCATGTACTTTATATGCTATGTTTTATTATTACATGTGTTATGGTTAATTTTAGAATGCAACATATCAATTCCGTTTTGCCATGATAATGAAAATTCATGCGCATTATCCATACACACTTACTGTGATAAAGCATTTTCACATAGTATCGAAAGAAAAAAAATGTGACCATTACGAATCTTGGTCTTGAAATCTAATTCATATTTTTGGAAAATAATTCACGTGGATGTCTTTATGACTGCGTAATTTATATCTTCCCTCTTGTTTTATGTAGATGGCTGATCCAACTCGACATAAGTTTGACATTTTGGACTCAGAAGGACTTGAGTACCATCATTGGGTTTCCGATGTAGAAACTGCCTTTGTGGCAAAAGACTACACTGCCACCATTACCGACCCCAAAGATGATGAACTATCTAATAAGGTGAAAACAAATGCCTTAATGTTTCTAAGGCAACATATTGATTCTAGCCTACGCTGGGAGTACCTTCAGTTGAAGACACCCAAAGAACTGTGGGATGCCCTTAAGGGACGTTTTGGGAACATTCATGACATTTTGCTCTCAGAACTGGCCGTTCAATGGAATGGAATCCGCTTGCTTGACTACAAAAGGGTCAATGACTTCAACAAGGACATGTTGCGCCTTAAGGCACGTCTCAATTTCTGTGGAAGGGAAATCACAGAAGATGATATGATCTACAAGACTCTTACCACCTTTCCTACTTCAGCATTTATACTAGCGAACCAGTATAAGTTGGAGTATGACAACAAAAGAATCACAACCTTCAATAAGTTAATAAGCCTACTGCAAGTGGCTGAGAGACATAATGAGGTTCTCTTGAACAACAATGCCAGGCCCACTGGGACAAAGAAAATTCCCGAGGCTGATTATGAAAAAATGAAAGGCGGAAAGAACTCCAATGCAAGGGAGTTTAGACGTGCTGATCCCTACCCACGTGGCAACCATGCACCACGTGGAAAGGGACATGGAGATTGTGGAAACAAGATGCAAAAGGAAAGAGTTGACAATGAACCATGCTATAGGTGTGGATTCATTGGGCATTGGTACAAGAATTGCCAAGCAAACAACAGAGTAGCAGCCAATTACAAGAGGTATAGAGAGTCTAAAGAACAAGAGGCTCACTATATGGAAGAAGGAGGTCATGACCTAGACGTCAACCTTACAATTGCATACTTCAATGGCAAAGAGGAACTTGCTAAGTCAATGGATGCTCTCAATCTTGACTGATCTGCTTTATTCATTTTTGCACAGACAGTTGTGAAGGCATAATGCCTCATTTTTAATTAGACTATTATTTGGTCTTAAAGAATGGTTTGATGAATTAGATTTCTAAACAAAGACCTTGATTTGATTTTCGTTGGCTTATTAATAAATTTTGAATTTTATTCTGAAGCACTGAATTTATTCAAATTTATTTACTACACATATTTACATGGTTCAAAATAGCACTATAAAGATGTAAAGCAATACATCTAGAGAAAAATTATTTGAATGAAAAGATTATCATTCTACCAAAATAGAAATAATCTAAAGAATATGAGATATGCTCTATATGCACCAAGAGCTAATCGAACCTTGTTAAGTTTCAAAGATATTTGTGCCAACGGTTATCAAGTAGAAACACACTGTGAGAATGGAACTGAATACATTTATATTACCTCTAATGAATGTGGAAGGAAACACATTTTAGAGAAATTTATGAGTCAATCTAGTAGACTGTACCTCACTACGATTTGGATCATCGAATCCTATACTGTCACCAACAATGAAATGTGGGACACTGACTCATACAGGCTTTGGCATGACCGCCTATGGCACCGAGGTCGTGACATGATGATCCGTATTTTTAAAGAACTCACACGGACATCCCTTCTTTCGAGTGAAAAATGGGAGAAAAATCCGCCACACTGCAAGGTGTCGGTTCTAGTATTGCTCAAATGCAGTCATTGCCTTCTGAAGTACCAGAAGCACTACCTCCCTCCCATTATGCCTTATTGACCATTTCAAAAGCACATCACTCGTTTTACAAAGCTTGCTCTTTAGCAAAAACAGGATCGAGACCTTCCTATGCTAAAGATACAAAACAAAACATTCCATTCTTACAAAGGATACAAAGAGATGTCTGTGGACCTATCCATCCAGAATGCGGACCATTCAAGTACTTTATGGTTCTGGTGGATGCTTCGACAATCTGGTCACATGTCGTTTTATTGTCCACAAGAAATGCTGCAATACTCCTAGCACAGATTATACGTTTAAGGGCTCACCACCCTGATCACCCTATCAAGTCTATAAGGCTTGGTAACGCTGGAGAGTTTACATCAAAAGTATTTGATGAATATTGCATGTGTATTGGAATCGCGGTAGAGCATCCTATACCCCATGTGCATACATAAAATGGTCTCGCAGAAACCACCATCCACAGCCTACAGATGGTGGCTAAGGCATTGGTTATGCGCACCAACCTGCCTATATCTGCCTGGGGTTATGGAATATTGCACGTAGCTTTACTTATTCGTTTCAGACCCACTGCTAGCCAACCATTTTCTGCATACCAGTTGGTAACTGGATATGAGCCTGACATTTTACACTTACGCTTATTTGGTTTATATGTGCCTATTGTACCCCTACAGCGCACCAAAATGGGTCCTCAGAGACGATTAAGTATTTATGTTGGATAAGAATCCCCAACAATTATCCGCTATTTGGAACCCTTGACAGGCGATCTCTCTACCGCTAGATTTGCGGATTGTCACTTTGATGAGACAGTCATCCCGTCGTTACGGGGAGATAGGAAAAAGGATTTTCCAAGAGAATGACAGGAATTGTCGTGGTTTATCCCCACTCTGTCTCATTTTGATCCCCGCACTTCACAATGCGAAAGTGAAGAACATAGCAGATTCGATGCCTGATGCGTTTACTGATATCGTAAAAGTGACGAGATCACATATACCAGCTGCAAATGTGCCTGCAAGGTTAGAAGTCCCCAACAAGGGGCACGGTGCCGCAGATAGAGGCACTGCAACCGCACTTAGTGGAGGTGTGGTTGAGGCCATGGCTCTCCAAGGAAGAGGGGGAGGCCACTTGGTTCGATTAACACTCACCCAAGGAAGAAGAGGGTAAGTAAGGCACAAACAATTCATCAATGTATAGTATCCCTCTCATGAGATTGTCTCTGATTATAGTTATGTCCATGAATCAATACTGGAGGACGCTCCGATGTTAAAAATGATTCCAGAGAACAAAGAAATCTCAGAGGATTATGAGAGTGCGTATGAGTTGATAGAAAGATTTTCCATACACATTGATGATATATACTGTTGCTCAAGGAATCATAGAGCACGATGATATCGAACCACGCTCTGTTGTAAAATGTCAACAAAGAGCAGATTGGCCTAAATGGAATGAAACAATCCAGGCAGAATTAGATTCTCTAACAAAGAGACAGGTATTTGGTTCGGTAGTGCTAACCTCACCAAGTGTAAAGCCTGTAGGACATAAATGGGCCTTTGTCAGAAAGCGTAATGAGAAGAATGAAGTCCTGAGGTACAAGGCTCGCCTTGTGGCACAAGGTTTCTCACAACACTCTGGAATTGACTACGAGGAGACATACTCTCCCGTAATGGACGTTATAACGTTTCGCTATTTAGTTAGCTTGGTAATTTCCAAAGGACTGGAAATGCAGCTCATGGATGTGGTTACTGCATATCTCTATGGGGATCTAGATTTAGAGATATATATGAAAGTGTCTGATGGACATACATTACCCCAAGTCAAGTGACTCTAAAACACGGAGTGCGTTTGCAATTAGGTTGAAACGCTCACTTTATGGATTGAAACAATCTAAGTGACTACTTGATTGGGAAGGGATATAAGAACGATGAATTATGTCCCTGCGTATTCATAAAGAAAACAAGTTCCGGATGTGCAATTGTAGCAGTATATGTCAATGATATGAACATCATAGGTACTCTTGATGAAATAAGAGAAACCGCGAGCTACTTGAAATCCGAATTTGAGATGAAGGATCTTGGGAAAACTCGATTCTGTCGAGGCCTTGAACTAGAACACCGAGTTTGTGGAATACTAATCCACCAGTCTGCATATGTCCAAAAGTCAGGCAATTTAACATGGACAAAGCGCATCCTGCTAGCACTCCCATGATCGGTCGAAGTTTGGATGCAAGGAAAGATCCATTTTGTCCAAAGGAGGATGACGAAGAGGTGTTGGGAGCTGAAATTCCCTATCTAAGTGCAATATACTCATTATTGTACTTAGCCCAATGTACTCGACCATACATTGCATTCTTAGTGAACTTGTTAGCTCGATTTAGCTCAGCGCCAACGCAGCGTCACTGGAATGATATCAAGAACATTTTTCGATACCTAAAAGGAACCATTGACTTAGGACTGTTCTTTCCCTACAGAGAGATAAGAGGGACCGCAGATGGAACTGCAATCCCTAAAGAAAATGTTGATGGCGAAAACGCCACTCACTACACTAAAACACCAAATGACGTTTTGGTTGGTTTTGCTGATACTGGATACGTCTCTGACCCACATAAAGATCGTTCCCAAACTGGTTGTGTATTTACCAATGGGACTAGTGGTTTGAGTTCTACCACTGAAGAGCCTACTTGCATTTATGAACACAATGCAGCTTGCATCGAACAGATGAAGCTAGGTTATATTAAGGGTGATAACACAAAACACATATCGCCAAAGTTGTTCTACAATCAGCAACAACAGGCCCTCCTCAAGATTCAAATGAATCAAGTAAGGTATGAGGAGAATGTGGCAGATTTGTTCACCAAATCATTGCCTAAGGCCATATTTCAGAAACATGTGAAAAGCATAGGAATGCGAAGACTTTCCAAGCTCCCCTGATTAATGTAAGTATCAGGGGGAGGTGTAGATGTCAGGGGGAGTCTAACACACACATGTCATCCTCAAATGTAAAAGGTGCATTGTGCTCTTTTTCTTCGACCAAGGTGTATTTTTTGTCCCACAGAGTTTTTATTGTTACTTGGCAAGGTTTTTAGTGAGGCAACAACTCATGCACCATTTCGTATTTGACTTGGCACAAGGGGGAGTGTTAAAGGAAAAACATATTGTGTGCCTTCGTCAAAGCAACTGAAGGAGAGGGAATCAAGGAATCAGTGATTACCATCAATCAGCTCAATTACGGATCAATAAGCATTTAGTATCATTAATGTAATCGATATTTCCGTTGTAATTCTATCCCTATATAAAGGGACTATGAAATGAAATGAGTAGACCAATTCCAATTGTCATTTTACTTTAACACTGCAAGCATATTACATGTAGTAGCTAATTAACATTGGGTCCTCTTCTTTTATTGCAGCAGCCTTCCTCTTTGTCATTGCGATTAATCTGTGTCTATGATAAATGCAAATATGAGTACTGACCCTCACTAGTATACTGACCCCCAGTAGTATACTAGCCCCAGTAGTATACTGACCCTTAGTAGTGTACTGATCCCAGTAGTATACTGACCCCCAGTAATATACTAGCCTGGCCTTTTCGCATCTGCTCACTTCAGCATTGCTTTTATTAATTAGCTCCATCCTGCAAGTCAACCGGCAACACAGAGCATAAGGGATGACAAAGTGTGCCCAAAATTGCTTTGGCGATTACAACAAGAAACCTCAAACAATTAAACAGTGCAAATGAATTTAACAATACCAAATGTTAAAATGAATTCATTGTAAAACTATTAAAACAAACCCAAAAATACCACCCTGGCCTTTTCTATGGGAAACAAAAATCATTGAGATAAATAATGCGGGAATAAAGCTGAGCCTAAAAAAGACGAGCAAAAAAACAAGAAACAAAGGCAACAATTACACTAAGAGACTAGACAACTGCATTTCTCAAATTAAAAGCAATAAAAAAGATAGCAAAAGTCCATAACAAGCTTTTCTTCTCCTCTGCTCAGTTCTAGATTCCGAAAGCGGAACATGCAGAAAAAATCAGTCAAAAAACTCCCAAGTCCTAGCATTTTTCTATCTCCCTCGCTATTACAATAGGTAAACCTAACCAATCCCTAAACTATGACTCCCCAATGCAACAAACTCCACAAACTACAAAAGAAAACAACTCTAGGGCACACAAATGCCAACACCTAAAGCTCAGATCCAACCAAAACAAACCGGATTCTCTCCTAATCGAAAACATACATCTTCTTCAAAGTCATCGTCGTTCTCGACCAGCGCAGCCTCTTCATCGGAGCCATGGGAGTTGTCCTTGGCGGCGTCTTCATTGTCGGAGTCGGCAGAGCGAGCGACGGCCTCGAGCTCTTCCTCGTCCTCTTTGTTGTTGATCGGCTCCTTCTCCTTAGAATTGGATAGGGCTTCGTCAGTAGAGACCTGGGGCTTCGTTTTGGGGCACAGTAGCCTCAGTAGTTCCTCTTCGCCGCTAGTTTCGCCACCTGCTTTGTCGGAGGCCTAGATGTCAATTTAGAGAGGATTTTAATTTTGGGACGGTTTTGATTTTGGAATTGTGAGCCCCGGAAAAATGTATCGAGCTTAGTGGGGATCGTGTGACAAATTATTTAGCAAACATCAAGGCTCTTGTGATAATTTTCAGAAATTTTCATAAAGTGGAGTCCCCAATCTAGGATTTGATTAATAAAGTACACGACGTGACGAGTCCGTGAGAATTTTCGGGGAATTTTTCAGACACCAAAGTATTTATAATGAATTTCTGAAGTTTGGAAATTATGGAAATTCATTTAAATAAAAAGAAATTTCCCCGGTGCAATCCTGGCCATCCATCCACCCACCGCTTGATCATGGCCGTTCACTGTTAAAGGGACCAACCTATATATATCTAGGTGTTGATCTGATCAAGGGTGGAGGAATACCCAGAAAGCTCGAGAGAGAGAGAGAGCTCGGTGCTCTCTAACCCGAGACGCAGCGCGACCCGGCCAGTGACCTGACCGGAACTTCCACGTCCGGCCACCCCAAGAAGGTGCGCGGCCACCAAAGTCTTCGTCTCTGCGCCGCCTATCTTCCTGTATCCTCAGATCGTCCATGCATCGATGGTGAACGGAGAAGCAACTACAGGAAGCCCTGAGCTTTCCCCGGCCACCTTTGTAACTTCCGGCTACCGATTAAGCTGCGTTTGGTATGAAACTTCATCTTCCCATCATGTCTACATGCCTGTGTGTTTAGTTTTAGAATTTGATTAAGTTTTGATTGATTTGAGTTTTGGGTAGCCGTTCTTAGAGTCCGGCAGCTTTCCGGGATCTTCCCAGCTTCATTTTGGCTTGATTACATCTGTAGGAGGAAGCTGACCACAATTGGAGTAGGAAGCTTCGAAGATTATTGGATTGTGGACGTTGAGGCTTGGATACCAGTTCATCTTCAACAGTGGAGCTAGGGAACTAGGTTTGGATCATCAGGCTTGTTCTGGGAACTGAGGTTGGCTTGATCAAAGTCAATTTTTGAACTCGAAGGTATAATCTCAAACTTGAATCCTGTTTTTTTCTTGTGTTAGTGATTGGCAGCTGTGGAATTGAGTTTGGTTGGTATGGTGAAATGAAAGACTTACTATCGAATTTGTTATGTTGTCTAGCTTATTCATAGTGTTTTGGTTGGAATAGATAAAGTGGTGTGGTTTGGTGATTTGGGATTGTTTATGGGTTTGCAAGTCTTGTTGGTGTTGCTAAGGTAGGTTATTCGAATGAATGTGAGAAATGGGTAAGTTAGGACCTTGGGTGTCCTTAGTGTTTTGAGTAAACCATATTTGAGATTAGAATTGTGATATTAGGTGCCCATAGTAATTCCATCGAGTTACTATGCGACAAAATGGAAGTAAAAGAACAAGTGTCGGATGAATTAAGATAAATCGTTGACGAAATTGGAATCAGACATAACTTTCATTGCTTGAATACCACGTGAGGTGATATTAAGTAAAAACAGGAAATTAATATATTGGGTGGCCTTGGTAAACTCTGGGTGCACCTAATGTATATGGTCAATATTATTATTTAAGTAAAATGTTCAGTAATTTGGGTTAATTATCGAACCTATTACGGTTGGTCAAATGTGGTCAAACTGGTCAATACTGGTCAAACTAAGAAACGTTGGTCAAATATGGTCAAAATGGTCAACTCCTGGTTAAACTAGGAAAAGTTGGTTTGGACGACTTATTAATCGTTGAGATTTCGTATAATTGTTCAAAGATATTAACTGTCGTAATATCGGAATCTAAGACTCTAGTTACCTGAGGAACGGAAGGTTCGCGCACAGGAATCCAGGTAGGGATTCAGCACTCTCCTCGGTTGGTGGTTTCTTTTATGTTGTTATGCCAATTATGCATGCTAAGTGGAATGGTTTGGTTATGTTAAAATGCAATGCATACTAACCAATTCGTGAGAAATGTGATGGCTTGAGAGCGAAAGGGGCACTGACTTCCTTGGGTTCAATTCCCTAAACCTCCGGAGGGTTAGCTATGCCGGTCGTCCGAGTATCCGTAATAATGGACTCGGTACGTGTGCGTAGTAAGATAGCGGACGCTCTCGCTACGCTTACTTGGTGATGAAGTAAATTGAGGTAAGGTCGTGTAGTGGGTCTATGGGACCGGCTGTAACGTCCCGTACCTCAATTTACCAGTTTACTAGTCATTTGGACGGTAAACGACAATTACTTTCACTTTTTACTTTGTTTCGATACTTTTAGTGGCCCTAAAAGTTGACTTTTTGTTCGGGTCAAAATTTGAGAAAATGTTCTTCATGAAAGTTGTAGAGAACGTTAAACCAAGCGCGTGCATATGTGGTACGTAAAAATCGGAGCTCGTATGCGAAAGTTATAAGCGAAAATGTGAATGTTACTGTTCATGGTAACTTTCTATATATATAGAAAGTTACTGTGGTAGATTTCCATTTCCGGAAATCTACCTTCTCTCTCCTCTCCCCCGACCTCTCTTCTTTCCCTTTCGGATCCTTCTTCCTCCCTTCGATTCTGTGCATTCCGGTCACCAACCGGCGTGCAGCCGGCCACCACAAGAGCTCCTCCCTCCCCTCTGCACCCTAGTAGCCTTTGGTTGTGGCGATTTGGCCGAGAAACCTTGAATCGAAGCAAAGTTCCTCATAGGTGTAGTTTGGCTTTTTCCGGCAAATCTTCCATTTCCGGCCGTTTCCGACCACCAAATTGGGACCGTAGGAGCGCCTTGAGCCGGCGAACGTTTTCCCTAAGGCCTCTTGCTCCGATTTGCATCGTGGAGGTCGAATCGACGAAGAACATCCTAGGGTCCGAAGCTTGATTTCTGGGTTTTCTTCATCGGCTTAATCCGAGCTCTTAAAGGTAAAATTGGGACTTGTTGCTGTTGAGAAATTTGTTGGGTTTGTTGTTTTGCAGCTACTGTCAATTTTTGGTGGCCATCGAAGGTGGTGACCGCCGGCGCGTGGGTCCCACGCGCCGCCACTGTTGGTGGCGCGTGGAGGCGTGTTGGGCAGTGTTTTAGTTCCAGTTTTTAGCCCATTAAATCCTATAAATTGTGTAGAGCTTGTATGTGAAGTTTGGTAATTTTTGGAGAAACTTGGAATTATTTATGAATTTTGAAGTTTAGGGTTTCGATTATCGAATTACGAGAATCCGACCGTCGGATATCTCTCGGTTCTGCCTTGGAACCTTTAAATTAACGAATTGGTATTAGTGGTATAATTTGGGCTAAATCCGAGGAGAATTGGGAGGTGAAATTATGAGGAATTGATTTTAAGAATTGTATTACATTATTGAAGAATTATTCAAGGAATATAATTGTGTACAGGACGACGTACCGAGTTATTGCTCGATGACGGAACACGAATGCGTGATCGTCGGAATAGTACTGTGAGCGGACTTTTGTTTTAAATAACGATGCATGCATTTATTTTCTTAAAATAATGCTCTAGTGATTATTCATATTACTTTTTGAGGAAATGAATTAATTTTCGGAAATTGATTTCGAATTATATCATGGATTTGCTTTCAATAATGAGTTTCAAAGGTTGGTTTTGATTTATAATATTATTTGATGAATTCCTTATTTCCGAGGTAAATTTCCGGAATTAAGCATATCCCTAATCACCGAGTTAAGCTCCTGGAAGATTTTTAAGATGAGTTTCAATGGAGTTGGATATTCTCAATTGTTTATTGACTTTCGGTTTTGGCATTGGTAATGCCTAATTAAGGATTTTGGATTTGGTTGGCTTCTTGGAGATTTTGAGAGATTTTTTTTTGGAAATGAGATTTACCTATACTAATTTCCGGTTTTGGTTACAGATTTGAGAATATTTGGGCGTGTGGGTCACGCCGTCGATTTATTCCTATTTCTCACTTATCCATTTTGAGATTGAGAGTAATCTTGGCGTGCGGGGTCACGTCGTTGAATACATGGTTTCTATCTCATGAGTAATGTGGGGAAGCTACATGGATTTACTGGTTTTCGATGATTTTTCCTCACCATACGCGGGTCATGTGATTTGGTCTCCTCCTCACAGACTTTGTGTTTGTGAGTGGCAGTTGAGGTAGCTTATTCTCCTCCTCACTTACTTTGTGTATGTGAGTGGCAGTCGAGGTGATTTATTCTCCTCCTCACGTGGGTGGCAGTCGAGGTAATGTTCTCCTCCTCGCACAATCTATGTGTGAGTGGCAGTTGAGGGTAGGTAGAGCCTGGGAGGCTCCATTTCCCGTATGGTGATATCTTTTCCCCATATCCTATCATTTCTCGACTAGCGGGGCCTAGTCTGATTTCCGTGCAACCAGCGGGGCTGGTCTTATCCTGTTGAGCATCGGAGTTTCGATCCTTCCTCTCAGTTGTTTGTGACTAGCGAGGCTAGTAGGTTTTTCTTGAGCGGAACTTCTCGTGATTTGTTTTTCTAAATCGTTGCATGCATCAAGAGTTTTTAAGGAAATAAATGTGGGAAAGTATAAAATCCATTTGGTTTAAAAAATTATTTATTTTTGTCCACTCACGCTAACGTATTTTGTGTACTTTCCCCTGGGCCCTTTGGTTTCAAATGCCCAGTTTGCAGGCGAATTGGTTGAGGTCGGGCGTACACGGAGTTGAGGCATAGTCAACAGCATGGCTTTCGCGTTTGCCTTTGAGTTAGGTTGTCCTTATTTACCTTTCTATTAGAATTGCTCTGATTACCTATGGGATTTATGTTTTCAAGTTGAGGTTTATGTTTTGTGAATTGGAGATTGATGTTGAGTTGGGGAGCAGGGTGGCTCCAGAAGTATAAGGATGATTTGATTTAGATGTGTAAATGCTTTCTACAGGTTTTGGGTAGCCCATTTTAGGGGAAGTTCCGCCAAATTTTTGGTAGAATTTCTTCTAAGGTGGGCCCCGCAGGGCCACTTCGGATTTCAGGGTGAAATCAGGGGCGGGTCCTGTCACCGGCCATCTAGTAAGATTCAGTGCGCACGTCTACTTGAGTACCTTGCATCGATTTTCGAGTCAGAAAGCATTTTTATAAAGTTTGTCTTTCCTTTAAATATTTGGGTTAAACATGTTTTTATACTGGAGCTCCCAAAACTTTATTTGTCGGTTTCAAACCTAGTCGAGTTAGAGTTCCTGTTGAGCAGCGAGGACGAAAGCTCACCTCTACAATAGTATGGATGCAGGTACTCTGCACTGATGACGGGACAATAGCAAACGGAGCTGGGTGTACAGGACAAGTTCGGTAAACTATCGTCTAGAGTTTGTTCTGAATTCCTTTCCTTAAATTCCGTATTCCGACATTTGTTGATAATTCGCTTTGTGTCTAATTCGATCGAATTCTCATTTCCTGAAGTTCGTACTTTCGTGATTACATTCATTTCAAGTTCCGGAAGAACGAAATAAATTCGAGTGATTTAAAGATTTTCATCTCAAAAGTACTTGTAGCTCCTGCTATGTTTTTCAAAAAGTTTTTGAACTAAATGCCTAGCGGTTTTCTAGGATGTAAACCGATCGTTCGGTTTATGTTTTAGAGACTCGTGGTACTGTAACGAGCTTAAGCTGGTGAGGAGCTTGGGGCGTTATTGGAACCGTTTTGATTTTTGGGAGAAATGGCTTATGTGAGTCTCAGTGGCATGTTTCATAATTTTCTTAATATTTGAGTGTTTTTTCTTTACGATGGGCTAAAGGCTCGTTGCAATTGTTGGCCGCATGGACTATTGGTTTTGGAGTCTGCTATTGGTAAATAATAGTGTCATTTTGTAGTTATTGGTGTTTAACTCATTTGCAATTTGGGGGGTCAAGACATAAAACATGTGGGTATAGAGAATATAATGTTAAATTTAATATAATTTGACCTAAAAAAAAAAAAAACTCATTTATCATATTAATCAACTCGAACACATCTTATTGACTTCCTAATAAGTCAAGAAGCTAGACATCAATTACAATAAATTGTAATTTTGATGTAATTCTAAAAAACCCTAGGGCAGTGCTATGTGTGCCGCCACCAAACCAAACAACCAAAGCGACCTCCGTCGCTATTCTGTTGATCCCAAACCCAGCAACATGTCCAACATTGATGCTGTAACCTCGTCCTTTGCTGCATCACTTGCGCTGGCTAGCCGAGATGTGGTAGATGTCTCAAGAGCCTCGAATGGAATCCAGCGACGTGCCAAGCAATCCTTTCTGTTGGCACGTCCTCTAGTGAAGAACCGGCTGCTTTGAATGATCTGAAACGTTTTTTCCTGCGAGTATGGGTCCTTGACAAAGGTTTCAAGATTCAAGAGCAGGCTCCCAACCGTTTTGTCCTGGAATTTGATTTTCGCAAGGATTGTAGTAAGGTTTTAAAGGGTGGACCATGGCGTTTTAACTAGGCTCCGGTTGTACTTCAAGAGTATGATGGCATCAAGGCTATTGACGAGGTTGAGCTGACTGTCCTCTTCTTCTGGGTTCGACTTAGTAATATTCCGCCATTGTTTGAGGAGCCTGACATGATCAAAAGTATCGCTTTAGTGGCTAGTAAGTATCTTGAGTTGGATGATAAACTCCTTGCAAATACGGGTAAGATTAAGGTTCATGTGGCACATGATATTTCGAAACCTTTTTCCTCAAGAAAACCCTAAAACTGGCACCTGGAGTTGAGGTTGAAATTTCATATTTTTTTGAAAACCTGGTGGGCAAGTGTGATCATTGCAATTTGATTTATCATGAGGGAAACTATTGCCCTTTGCTTGGTAGCCATGCCACAACAGGTATAGGATGGAATACTGGAGAACAGAGGAAGGATTTGGTTGGTCCGTCTCTAGGGTTTGCGACTAACACTTTTGTAGATGGTACCTTTCGTTTTCAGGGTGTGCAGACACCTATTTTGCCATCTATCTACAGGTCCTTATTCCAGCCAAAGGAAGCTTCTAACGCACGCAAACCTATCATACTGCATAATAGAGTCCTAAGTGCCACAGAAATGGAGAAGTAGGTGCACCAACCTTTAGCATTGGCAGTACTTGCAGCTCCGGACTTGGAGATCTCATCTTCTGAACCTATCACTCCAAGTGAAAGCATGGAATTTGATAAGAAGGTAGGGTCTGCAAGAAATAGCCCGAAGGCCTTTAAGGATGCAAAACCAGTTGTACCGGTTGAAGCAAAGAACAAGGAGAGTAGGGGTGACAAGCGTCACCTCCCCCCCTCTCCTTCAAAGTCTCCCCAAAAACTAAAGATTCTGCTACCAGAATTATTCAAACCGTTGCTGCCAGATATCCAGGCAAAGAAGCAAAAATTGTCTATGTTTACCAGTAAGTTCTCTGCCAGATCTTTGGGTATGGTTGAAGCTCCTGGGAATGTTTTAGTGCCTAAAGATGTGATGCCAACAAGCTTTGGTACAAAGAAGAAAAGAGGAAGACCTCTGGGAGCAAAGAATAAAAACCCTCCAAAGTCCAAGAAGGTTGCGGATGCGCAAGAGACTTGTTTTGCTTATCTCTCCAAACCTCCTAGCCCAACTGTTAAGGGCAAGGAGAAATTTTAAAATTTTGTTTTTTATTTCTGAACTTTGCCTAATTGCTATGTCTTGTTTTTTCATAGTTATTAGGCTCGCTTTTGAATAAGTGAGCACTGGTTGTCTAATGGGTGGTGCTAGCATACCACGTCCTAAACTTGTCTAGAGATGGCAAGGGAATGTATGTATCCGTGCCATTCTGGCTTGAGTTGAATGAAATGATTGATTTGGTTCAAAAAAATTACAATAAATTGCAAAATCTTCTAAACCTAAGCAGCATTTCCATATTTTCTTATTACAAATTTGGGTAATTAGTACACATTACTATTAACTCTGAATTATTCTTGGAAGTTGTGTTGCTCCAAGGGAAAAAAATGCTCAAATGCTTCAGAACCTGGGTTTTTATTTATTATTTCAGAATCTTAAATTCAAACCTGATGGGATCTAACAACGCAGTGTAAAACCAGTCATGTTAACATCTGTCCAATAAATAAACTCGACAATTGGATCAAACCTTTAATTCAGTTATCTCCCAATCGGATCAGTCAGACCAGACCTTCTCCACGGCTCCAATCCCTTGCTCTCGACTTCTCCATCGATTTTCAGTAGTTTTATGTCTCAATCCAACTTTCAATTTCACCCCTCGCAGATTACCCATAGTTTGTTAAGTTACCCATCTCCTCCAATTTTAACTCGTTGACTGAACCATCTTTTTTCCCAACACTGTTCAGTGACTTCAGTCTGACGGTGAACAGTGTTGGGTGGGGTAGAAGAATTTTCTTTCACCCTCGCCAAATTGCAAGAGACTAAGCTTAAGGTCAAAACTGGACCCGGATATAAAAAACCTCGTCACATCATTTTGGTCGGTCATCCATCCATCCATCCATCCACCGGTTGAAGCATCCTCTTACTAAAAAGTGAATTATAAGAAAAGGTCGGACCTTTTTTTTGCTAAAAAAGCAGAGAAAAATGACCTTGATTGGGAAAGGCTTGCCAACGCCAGGACATGGAAGAATATGGATCTGGTCAATCACTTTAAGACTCGGAAAGGGAGAGAGGTAGAGCAAAGAATCTAAAATAAATTATAAAAAATTCACTTTAAACCCTAACCCTAATAGCCACCACTTTCCTAACATCCAGATAACACTTTTCTAACTTTCAGAAATGAAATCTAAAATAAAATAAATGAAATCCCATCAATCAGTTCCCAGCATAATCCTCAAAAGTTATCAATCAGTTCCTATATGTTGTGGGGTAGTTGATACTCATAAGACTCCTTCGTTTTTGAAAAACAAAAAGAACCAGAAAAACCCTAGATCAGCACCTCCATTGCGGAGATCCATCAGAACCATTCTCTTTAACAAAATGCTAACAGAGAGAACAATGAAACACAGCTGGACTCATTACATAGAGTCTGCTACTTCTCCAAGTTCTCTACCATTCTCTATTTTTCTCTTTGTTATTCTCTACCTGTTTTCGTTGGTCTGTCCCTCTCAAATAAGTGCTATCAATCCCAGAACAAAAGTAATACCGTTGGGATGTCACCAACTGCAATAATTTTTTTTTCTTCCTATTTTGAGAATGATCCAACGACAGCAATTCAAACAAAATTGATATTAGATCTTACTAGCTTCTTAACACACGCGTGAGCGTGTGTCAATTGGCCGTTTTAATTTTTTTATACTTTATTTGTATCTACAATATTTATTTGAGTTTTTATTTGTTTTAGCAATTTCTATAAAAAAAGTTGTTTATTTTTATGAAATTATGAATAACTTTTTGTTTAATAAGTAATCTTTTTATTTAAACTGCCAACTCAAAAAAAAAAAAAAAACTGCCATTGTAGTTAACAAAACGTTTAAGATTTTTTTTTTGGTAATTTCTTTCAATTCAGTTTGTTATTATATTTACTATTTTATCCTTCATATGTTAAATTATAAATTTTTAGACTATAATCAAAGAAGGGTAAATTGTGGGTTTATGAAAATTTAACCATAAGCCTTATTGGCTTAATTAATACTGATAGGCCAACTCTAGCTTTTAATGTTTGAATTTTTGAATTGGAATATATGTTCTCACATTTCATTATTTTTCCAAAAAAAAAAATTAAAAAAATCAGGATATTGCATCTAACTCTATCATCAGTGAATTATTGCACGACTATGATTGGACTAACTAATATGAACTTTTCCAAAAGGAAAGACGCCGACTTTTGTAATTTAGTTTAAAAGCAATGGGCATCATCACTTCAACAGTAAAGCAATAATACATGCAAAAGGTTGTTTTGTGCGAATGGATGTGTTTAGATCATTCTTGACCTCTGGTTAATTAAAACTCAAAACACATAAACCTCATAAAGGTGGAGGAGGATACGTACGTCTCCAAATACAGAAAGTCCAACACAATTCGAATGCAGATCCGAATTTAAACCGAATATCTACTGTATTCATTATCTATTTGAATTTAGTTCATCTAAATTGAACAAGTCATGAAGTTTGTGAAGTTCATATTCAATGACTTTTTTTTAATCAATATATAATTTTTTTTCAATTGTCTCTATTAGTCCTCAACAAAAGAAATATATATATACACACACTTCAACCAAAGAAGAACAAAAGTGGTTACAACATACTTGCACGAACTGTATCCAACAAAAAGAAGAGTGAATGAACCTGATCCTCTCTTACAACTCTCCCTAATATTTATGATTTGCATCCCTACTTCGGTGCAAATGGTCTTCAAAGCAATCAAGTGAGAATCTCATGCCAAAATGCAAAAGCCGCAAAAGCATACCAAACAAGATCCATCTACTAAACATCATCCATCAGCTAAAAAAACACACCATCCATCAGAATCAACAGTCTTCAGCTAGTGGCCCCTATGGCCTAGCTCTATTGTATTATTACAGCAAATTAAGGTTACCATTCGATCACCACGTGCCCATATATAAGCGTTGAAGGAAACACAATTTAAAACAACTATACAATAACTTTTTTCTCATTTAATGACAATGACAATGATGTGAGAGTGATTAGTGATGGTAATCTTTGAATCTTTACAGGTTCCGTTAATGGAATTACAGTGGCTATAACTGCATTTCTATATGTGCAGTACAGAGTAAGAAAAACCCATGCAAATATGGTGAGATTTGTTGACCTTCAACAACATAATTCAAATTTTATGCCATATATTTTTACATATGTCGAACAACATAAAATACATCTCAGAATGAGAAGTTTTTGGCAATTCTCTAATTTCGTTTATTTTTATATGTTTCATTTGTATTTTTCAGCTTCTTATCTTATCTTATTTCTTTGCTGGGAAGGTCAAGTTAGTTGAGGGAAGAAGGAGAAACAAGGTCTCAGGTGCCATGCAACTAGAAAACACAGAACCATTCACGTGCCAAAAGCTCTGACAAAGAAGACAAAAGCAAAATCAGAGTTTATGTCCTCCTAATGCTACTTTCTTTTTTATGTCCCGGATGGAGACAAATACAAAATCTACATTATGGCAATCTTGGTTTTTCTTTGGTAATTGAATCCTCCTAATTCTACTTTCTTTTTTATGTCCCGCATGGAGACAAATACAAAACCTACATTATGCCAATGTTGGTTTTTCTTTGGTATTTGAATCCTCCTAATCTACTTTCTTTTTTATGTCCCGGTTGCAGACAAAAACAAAACCTACATTGTCCATATCATTGTCATGTCATACCTTTTCAGGCTACTATATATAACATCCGCAGCACTCTGCCCTCTTACCATCTAATGTCACCCTAAACGCTAAACATTCTATTCTCACCCACTCTACTGGTCTTAGTATACCTTACCCCTTTTAGTGTTTCTAAATTTTCTTTTCCGGTAATCATATCTATGGCCTACCCCCACGGCCATGCCTGTGTGAAAACGCTGACGCCATCTGATGTGAATGATAGACTTGCATTGCCTACAGAAATGGCCGACATCATGCCTGTTGGAGAGTCAGGATGTGACATTCCAATCAGAGTCTTGGACGACTCCCATCGCGTTCATCAGTTCAATTTGTCTGTTCGAAGAAATGGATATCGGAAACCAGTTTTCCAGGCCAAAGAATGGAGAGTCTTCATCGAATACAGCGGAGCCGAAGTTGGCGACAAAATTTATTTCTGGCATCAGGTAGATGAACTTATGCAAACACAATATCGCATTTTTTTGTTCAAAAACTATCTTCCTCCCCACCCAGATCTTTGATCTATCGATCTTCAAGTTGATCATCTACAGCTAGAAGAAACCATAGCTAATTCTATCATTATGGAGTGGTACTACTATGTCGATCAGCCTGGGCAATAAATTAACGCCAGCCGACTTCTGCTTATTGTTGGGAATAGTCGGCTTGGTTAGTTCGTTTTCTTCCGCCTACCAGTGTGGGGTTTACAGTTTAGCTCTTTGTGAGGTTAATTTCTTGCTTTTGCAGTACTGTTGTGTCTTTGTCCTTTGTTTTGTGAGATCGAGTGTGGAGTGTATTTCCATACAGACTCAGGATAATTTTCTACATGTCCATTGTAAGTTATGCAGCTGTAAAATTCGTAGTGTACTACTGTGCTTTTCTTCAATAAATAAACGGGTATTGCTTAAAATACTAAGAATACGGTAAAATATTGTCAAGAAGGGAAAGAATGAAGCAAAAAGACCGGAGATATCGCATAGTTTGTGCCACTAATAATTGTTTCTTAATTTGTACTGTGATCCAGATGAGATGAGAAGAAATAGAGAAAGATATAGAGTAGTTTTAAATACATACCCTTTTATGCTTAACACATCCCTAATTCTTAGTTTTCATTTTTCCCATGAATTTCCCAGTTTTCCCCGCATTTAACATACATCTCTACAAGCACATCCACCCATTTTGCTGTCACTCAGCCTCTGCGACCACTACTCCTCAATTTCTCATAACTTCATCACCACCACTTAGTATCTCAAACATATGTATGATAAATCAATTATTCACAATGCAAACTTTCAACAATCATCATTATACAAAAAGACAAAAGAAATAGACCAAACTGACCATCATTGTTTAAGAAATATACATTAAAATTTTTGAAGAAAAAAAAAAAATCTTCTAATGTTTTGAATAACATCAACTCATTCTGAAGATGGTGAGTGCAATGACAGTATCAGGATATATAAGTCAACTATGACGTGCCAAAATAATTGCGAAGGTTAAGGAAAAACCTAGGTTACCTTTGTTCAGTATCTTTGCTTGATCTCTATGAAAAACCACCACTACCTTGATCATCCTCTATCTGTGACCAGATCCTGTCGTCCTTCATTTGTTGTCGATATATTTCGCTGTTCTTCTAGTCGGAAAAACCCGAACAGTTGTTCCTCCTCTCTCTCTCTCTCTTACAGCGTTTCTCTTTCTAGCATCTTTGTCAATTCAGACGACCATTTTTTAATCTAAAAGGTTACTGTGGGAATTAATTTTTTTTTTCAAAAAAAAATTGTTGAAAAGGGTGTTGTATTAATAATCATGAGAGGTGTATATATAATTTCTCAACAGCTTATATTCTTCACTTATAATAATATATTCCTCAAAAGAGAAAAGATCAAATAAATTTGGTGAAAATGTGATAGAGAAACATTTCATAAATACTTTTTTGTTAAAGTAAAATGACAATTAGAATTGGTCTACTCATTTCATTTCATAACCCCTTAATATAGGGAGAGAATTATAATGGAAAGAACAATTACAATGATGACATTAACTACTGATTGGTTCATAATCCATGCTGATTGATGTTAATCGGTAATTGCTTGATTCCCTCTCCGTCAATCACTTTGACGAAGGCACACAATATATTTTTCCTTTAACACTCCCCTTTGTTCCAAGTCAAAGACGAAATGGTGCATGAGTTGTTGCCTCACTAAAAACATTGCCAAGTAACAATAAAAACCCTGTGGGACAAAAATACACCTTGGTCGAAGGAAAAGAGCACAACGCACCTTTGACATTTGAGTATGACATGTGTGTGTTAGACTCCCCCTGACGTCTACACCTCCCCCTGATACTTACATTAATCTAGGGAGCTTGGAAAGTCTTTGCATTTCTATGTCTTTTACATGTTTCTCAAATATGTCCTTAGGCAATGATTTGGTGAACAAATCTGCCACATTCTCCTCAGACCTTACTTGATTCATTTGAATCTTGAGGAGAGTCTGTTGTTGCTGATTGTAGGACAACTTTGGCGATATGTGTTTTGTGTTATCACCCTTAATATAACCTAGCTTCATCTGTTCGATGTAAGCTGCATTGTGTTCGTAAATGCAAGTAGTCTCTTCAGTGGTAGAACTCAAACCACTAGTCCCTCGAATATGTATAATGATAGCTCTTAACCATATACACTCACGAACCATCTCAAGTAAAGCAATGATCTCTGAGTGGTTCGAGGAGGTAGCCATAAGGGTTTGCTTGGTTGATCTCCAAGATATCGCCGTGTTCCCAATGGTGAGTACATAACCATTTTGGGAACGACCCTTATGTGGGCCATAGAGGTACCCAGTATCAGCAAAACCAACCAAAACGTCATTTGGTGTTTCAGTATAGTGAGTGGTGCTTTCGCCATCAACATTTCCTTTAGGGATTGCAGTTCCATATGCGGTCCCTCTTGTCTCTCTGTAGGGAAAGAACAGTCCCAAGTCAATGGTCCCTTTTAGGTATCGAAGATGTTCTTGATATCATTCCAGTGACGCTGCGTTGACGCTGAGCTAAATCTAGCTAACAAGTTCACTGAGAATGCAATGTCTGGTCTAGTAAATTGGGCTAAGTACAATAATGCGCCTATTGCACTTAGATAGGGAATTTCAGCTCCCAACACTTGTTCGTCATCTTCCTTTGGACGAAATGGATCTTTCCTTGCATCCAAACTTCGACCGATCATGGGAGTGCTAGCAGGATGTGCTTTGTCCATGTTATATCGCCTGATTTTTGGACATATGCAGACTGGTGGATTAATATTCCACAAACTCGGTGTTCTAGTTCAAGGCCTAGATAGAATCGAGTTTTCCCAAGATCCTTCATCTCAAATTCGGATTTCAAGTAGTTCGCGGTTTCTCTTATTTCATCAAGAGTACCAGTTATGACATATACTACTACAATTGCAAATCCGGAACTTGTTTTCTTTATGAATACGCAGGGGCATAATTCATCGTTCTTATATCCCTTCCCAATCAAGTAGTCACTTAGACGGGTATACCACATCCGTCTGGATTGTTTCAATCCGTAAAGTGAGCGTTTCAACTTAATTGCAAACACACTCTGTGGTTTAGAGTCACTTGACTTGGGTAATGTAAGGCCATTAGGCACTTTTCATATATATCTCTGAATCTAGATCCCCATAGAGATATGCAGTAACCACATCCATGAGCTGCATTTCCAGTCCTTCGGAAATTACTAAGCTAACTAAGTAGCGGAACGTTATAACGTCCATTGCAGGAGAGTATGTCTCATCGTAGTCAATTCCAGGGCGTTGTGAGAAACCTTGGGCCACAAGGCGAGCCTTGTACCTCAGGACTTCATTCTTCTCATTACGCTTTCTGACAAAGACTCATTTATGTCCTACAGGCTTTACACTTGGTGGGGTTAGCACTACCTGACCAAATACCTGTCTGTTTGTCAGAGAATCTAATTCTACCTGGATTGATTCTTTTCATTTAGGCCAATCTGCTCTTTGTTGACATTTTTCAACAGAGCGTGGTTCGATATCATCGTGCTCTATGATTCCTTGAGCAACAATATATATCATCCATGTGTATGGAAGATCTTTCTATCAACTCATACGTACTCTCGTAATCCTTTGAGATTTCTTTGTTCTCTGGAATCATTTCAAACATCGGAGCGTCCTCCAGTATTGATTCATGGACATAACTATAATCAGAGACAATCTCAAGAGAGGGATTCTATACATTGATAATTGGTTTGTGCCTTACTCACCCTCTTCTTCCTTGGGTGAGTGTCAATCGAACCAAGTGACCTCCCCCTCTTCCTTGGGGAGCCACTGCCTCAACCACACCTCCACTAAGTGCGGTTGCAGTGCCTCTATCTGCATCACTGTGCCCCTTGTTGGGGACTTCTAACCTTGCAGGCACATTTGTAGCTGGTATATGTGATCTCGTCACTTTTACGATATCAGTAAACGCATCAGGCATCGAATCTGCTACGTCTGAAGATCGATTATTCTTTTCACTTCACTTTCACATTGTGAAGTGCGGGGATCAAAATGAGACAGAGTGGGAACAAACCACGACAATTCCTGTCGTTCCCTTGGAAAATCCTTTTTCCTATCTCCCCCTAACGACGGGAAGACTGTCTCATCAAAGTGACAATCCGCAAATCTAGCATTAGAGAGATCGCCTGTCAAGGGTTCCAAATAGCGAATAAATGTTGGGGATTCGTATCCAACATAAATATTTAATTGTCTCTGAGGACCCATTTTGGTGCGCTGTGGGGGCGCAATAGGCACATATACTACTCAACCAAATATGCGTGTGAAGTGTCAGGCTCATATCCAGTTACCAACTGGTACGCGCTTGTTGATGCAGGCGTGCGTAGCGATGTTTTTGGACTTGAGAAAACTGGGCCGCTTTCTCTTTTTCAGCAATGGGCCTTGTTTTTTTTTTTTTTTTTTTTTTTTTTCCTTGTCTGGGCCGCAGGGCCTCTCTTTTTTCTTTTCTTTTTCTGTTTTTTTTTCGTTTCTGGGCCTGCAGGGCCTTTTTTATTTTTTTTCTTGTCTGGGCCGCAGGGCCTCTTTTTTTTTTTTTGGCCGCAAGGCCTTTTTTTTTTTTTTTTTTTTTACAAATGGTGCAGGTGGTTGGGCAGCGTAGGGATCTGCGGCCGGCGGTAGGGACTGGGTCGAGATCAGTGGATCTCAAGGGCGACGCTGGTGGTCTAGGAAGCCGTTTGATCGAGTGAGCCGTCGAGGTCGCCGGATTTCGATTTTGAGCTGAGTCAACGTTGCGGTCGAGATCGGGTCTGATGCGCGCTGCTGGGATCAGTGGATTGCTAGAGGAGAGGCCGGTGTGGGCTGTGATGGAGGTCGGTTTGGACGACGTCGTGCCGGTGATTGTTGGGTTGCTGGAAGTGCTGGTGATCGACGCTTAGAGAGGAGGCCGGAGCCGTGCGCTACAGGTGGGAGCCCAGACTCAAGTCTGGAGGCTGAGGCAGGGTGTGCAGCACTGGACAGAGGCTGGGGGCGGTCTGGGTTGAGGTCGAGATCTGAAGGTGAAGACCGGTGTAGGGGAGAGGACCGGTGAAGGCTGGCGGCGGGGCTCTAGCCCGATCTGGACTAAATTTTTTTTTTTCGACGGAAAGAAAATAGAAAACTAAGTTTTTTTTTTTCTAGGGTTTTTTTTTTCTTTGGCTATTGGCTCTGAGCGTGCTGATAACGTGTTAAAGTAAAATGACAATTGGAATTGGTCTACTCATTTCATTTCATAACCCCTTAATATAGGGAGAGAATTACAATGGAAAGAACAATTACAATGATGAAATTAACTACTGATTGGTTCGTAATCCATGCTGATTGATGTTAATCGGTAATTGCTTGATTCCCTCTCCGTCAATCACTTTGACGAAGGCACACAATATGTTTTTCCTTTAACATTTTTTAATTTTTCCGATGGCCTTCAAACAATTTAGAACTCAAGCACAGCTAAAATTGAATGTTAGCTCAGCCCATGAGTGCAAATTTTAGCTTTCTATTCGTGAATTTCTCGCTTTTGTAGTACTATTGTGGCTTTGCGTAGCAATTTGAGCATATGCAGTGTTCTCCACAACTACAGCCTTCGCATAGATTCTTCCTGTTGACTAGTTATGCAGCTATACAAATTTGGCCAGTGAGCCGTGCTCTATTGGTTAGCTAACTACTAGTGTGGAGGTAATGGGATCAAATCTCACTGTCATTATAATAGGTAGGGTAAGATGTGGGAGGGTTGGGGTGGGATAGAGAAATGCAATATGTTCACTTACTGTCCACAACAGCCTTATGTTCAATTCCATCAACTAGGAAGAGATTTAGTGCACAATAACGTTATGCACTTCCTTTGAGTCCTATAGCTTGCTAGACTACAAAAATAGAAGCATTCCGTTTTCTCTAATAACTACTCCATGGCATTGATCCTGTTCAAGAAATTTTTTTTTTGTTTTTTTTTGTTTTTAAAGGGTGGGTACGTGGGAGGGTACATAGGATGGCCAGAGGCCGAACAAGAAAAGCTACAACTTCATGAAAGATATTACAAGATCAGGAACTTACAAATTAAGGCATCTTCAACAAGAAATTCCAAATAAAGTTCTACAATACATCAACATATTGATCCACCTAGTAGATTCAATACAGAGGTAGACTAAATACATAAACAGAATATTCTCAAACTAGTCTATCAATGGATGAAGCCAGTCTACCACTGACACAAAGTAGTCTACTCTATGTATTGGTACATTGATGTATTGTAGACGAAACTTTTTATAGAAAATGATTTGTGGCCTCAATCTTAGTTGTCATGCCATGTCACCTACTCACATCACCAATTTGTCAAATTATGACATGTAATTCTTGAGAAAAAGACCATCTTATCCTTCCAAAATCTAATAAATCTAAGTTATTTTCGCTTTCTAATAAACAAAAATTATTTTAGATTTTTTTTCTTGTCATTACACTCATGTTTAGATTTAAATAACAATTTTTTTTCTTCAATCAAGAATAGAAAAAAATTCATGTAATTCAGTCAATAGATTTGCATGTACACTCAATCAATAGATTTGCATAACACATGTATATGAATTCAACATTTGTTGGGTTCCTGTAAATTTTAAAAATATAATGTGAAAAATACATATTCATAGGATTATATATATTCTTTTTGTTGGTATGCATATACCTCCCAGGCACAAGTATCGGAAGCACAAGACTCGTCTAGCCACTATAAAGTAAGGAAAGAGCTCCCAGCTGAGGGTCCCGATACCCCATGCGGCGATATCGGGAACCCCAAATGTCCCACAATGAAGGAAATGAAACCAAGGTCCCATAAATCTGCTACATTAAGGTCATCTCCAACAACCCAAAGAGGTAACTGTATACTATCGCTTTCCATTATCATTATCTTATAACAATACTGACTTAGGCATCGGAGAGTTGAAAGCCGGCACACCCGGTCTTCCCTTTGACCTTTGTTTGTCTTACAGATAAGCGAGACCGATAGCGATAGTAGCAGACTAAGACATCCCGTGATTTAGCTAGATCAGACCCTTCCTGAGACAGCTGAAACATTTGGCGCTAGAAGGAGTCCCCTCGCTCCTTGCTGGCAGAACAACACATTTCTAATGGCTACCAGCACTCCCGATACCAATAATGACGATCAGCCCCAAGAAGTTGCAACCCGCGAGGTCCAGCGCACACTGGAATTCATGAGCCCGAATACCGAGACGCGCTCAGTCATGACGACGGATACAACCATCGCACTCGAGATAGCAATGCGTGACCTCATGAAGACACGTGCACAAGCTGAAACCAAGCGCGCGACGGCCGCGGCAGCCTGCTGAGAGATTGAGAACATGATAAACCAGAATCGCATCCTCCGAGAGGCATTCTAGTGGCGAGTCGCGAACAATGAGACCTTAGACAGGGCCCGTCAGCACGAGACCCCGATACCGACCATTGGTGGCGTCCCGACACCTGGGGTTGTCCTCACCACGGACCCGGACACCGGCCTCGCTGGCACATTTGTACCACCAACAGCAGAAGCTTCTGCAAGCCTCGAGGATCACAAGTGATCTATCTGAACTCCCCATTCCAGTCAGCACCAACACAGGATCACAAGTGATCTATCTGAACTCCCCTCTTTTCCCCAATCAACTCGGCACATCGCCACCACCACAGCCTGTACCCGATATAGCGGGAGCATCTGGCACAAACACAGCTGCAACCACCAATATACCTCCACCCGATCCCAACACCCGGTTGCTACTCCAGATGAGCGAGACCATTACCGCCGTGCAAGAGCGAATCAGGTTCGGTTGGCAACCGATTACGGCCAAATCCCAAGGAAAGATGCATGGGACCATTCACACCTCGGATACAAGCCGAGAAACGCCCATAGGAGGCAAAACCCTTCAAGATTGAAAAATATAATGGCACCCGAGACCCATACCACCACTTAGAGGTCTTCCAATCCCTCCTGCATGGAACCCGATACACAGACACCATGGCATGCAATGCATTCGAGGAAACCTTGACAAAAGAGGCCTTGCACTAATTCCATCGATAGCTATCACAAGCTCGGGGACAAATTCCTCCGTCGATTCATCTTGTGCAGCAGTGGTTATCGCACAACACCTGACCTGTTCAGGCTCAAGCAAAGGCCAAATAAGTGATTACGGGACTTTGTCTGCCGATGGCAGAAGCAAGCCACACAATGCCGCTCCCTTGACCCAACCCTAGCGGCATCAGTATTCAAACAAGCCCTCCAGCCGGGACACTTCTTGTTGCAAATTAACACCAACCCTCCAGCGACATATGATGACCTTCACGATGCCGCCATCGCTTTCGCGTAGGCTGAGTACGACACCTTTGGCCGCGACATCAACACCAATACACACCCAGTCAATGTACCCCAGATCAACCACCCCATCGGGAGCACCGATAGCAGGAACAAAGATGGCAGCAGGGACAATCATATCCAACACAACGACAAAACCCTACGAGAGCGCCTAAGTTACAACGATAAAAGGAACAAACAATACGAGAGTAGCCCCGAGAAGCCAAAGTACAACTCATCGGGCAGTCGGTATCGCGATACACCATATGGAGGTACCCGATATAGGGAAAACCTGACGTACAGTGCACCTTAGCCGATACGAGATCTACACCACTCTCACCGCCTCATACGAAGAATTTTAGAACAACCATAAAGACATCATCCCACGCCCGCCACGGCGCAAACCTGGTCAGGACAAACCACTAGACAATGGCAAGTACAGCACATACCATGAGGAGGTTGGCCACCCCACCAACATATCCTGGGCACTAAAAAATGCTATCGAGCACCTTATTCAAAACGACAAGCTCTCACAGTATCGTACCCCCACAACGGGAGCCAACGCCATTGAAGTCTACGGACACATACTAACGATACATGGAAGCGCCCGAAGGGGATCTAAGACTCTCCACCTACCAAAGCGGTAATGCCCTCAGGACAGGAAATATTGGGATTAAGCCATGGTTGCCATACCCCGCAGGTGGAGTGGGACTCGATTGCCTTTAATCGCAACGAAGACACGATACTAAAACACCATAATGACCCATTTCTGATCACTATGGTCATCGACCAGTACCGATGCCATCAGGTCTTGGTTGACAGCGTCGCGACGGTCAGTGTCATGTTTAGCAGTTTCTACGAAGGTTTGAACTGAGACAAGAAGAAACTCACCCAAGATCACGAGGCCCTAATCAGTTTTGCAGGAGAAATCATGCAGCCCCTGGGATCCGACAACTTGCAGATCACGCTCAGTGAAGGCAACACTATCGCCACCATGACGACGCACTTTATCGTTGTCGATTGTCCCTCTTCCTACAACGTCATCTTAGAGCGAGACGCCATTTGGGGACTCTAATGCTTCGTTGCAGGGCACATGTTAATGATGAAGATACCTACCCCGGGGGCATCCTCACCATTCGAGACAACCAAGAGCTAGCAAGATAGTGCAACTCCTTGACTATCGAGAGGGGACACGGCAGGCGAGAGGTACTCCTAACCACGGACTTGCCCTCTCCATCCGACAAGCCCGACAATCCAAGGAAAGACCCTGAGACCCCAAACGCTTGCGATACATGTAGTAAGAAGGAAGATAAACGAAAACTTAATTAGCACCCTAGACCAGATGCCTTGGAAGACTTGATATCGGTCTCAATATCTGATACACAACCGGAAAGAAAGGTCAAGATCAGCTCCAAGACAGACCCATACTTCCAAGCAGAATTAATGGCCTTCCTCAAGACCAGGCAGGAAATGTTTGCATGGTCATACACCAACATGCCAGGGATATCGCCAGAATTGCTGACCCATAAACTCACCATCTCACCAGACGTCCCCCCAATCAGGCAGAAGAGAAGGGCCTTCAAGGAAGAAAAATACAAAGCCATCCAGGCCGAAGTCAAGAAACTCCAGGATATCGGGTTCGTCAAGGAAGTATCCGACCCGACATGGCTATCCAATGTTGTGATGGTAAAGAAACCCAACGGTAAATGGCGCATGTGTGTCGATTACACCAATCTCAACAAGGCTTGCCCAAATGACAGTTTTCCCCTGCCAAGAATTGATCAGCTAGTCGACTCCACCACTATAACAAATGTTCATTATGATGGCATAAAATACATAATTATGATAAGTATTAAATAATGGTAATAAAATGAGTTATTTATAACAATAATTATCGGGGAGAATGTTAATAAAATGAGTTATTAATAACAATAACTACCAGATAATGGTAATTGGAAACATGCATTATCATGATTTTTTTTTTTTTTGATCAAAAGAGGTCAGCAAGCAGTACAAAAACGAAACACCCCTAAGGGGTCGACAAAAAGAATCGTTCCTTAGAGAACCCTAAAACCTATTCTGAAGACAAGAATCAGACCTAGGATACCCCCAGTACACTCAACTTTTAGAAAGCCCACGCACCATTATTTCAAACAAAGACCTAGGAACTATGAAACAGAATAAAAAAAACCCTCAGAGAAATTGGTCTTTGCGACCAAGATAAAAAATTAAACAACATTTGGAGTAGATGATGATGTATCACCATCCACTCCGTCTTCATTCATTAGAGCTGCCCAAGTTGACAAGTTCCAATCAACCTCAATCCAGCAAGAAACCCATGCAGCCCAATATCCAGCCCACAGGAAGCCTAACAACCGCACCCATGAACAAAAATCCATCTCAGGCCCAATAACTCTGGAACCCAAATACTAGTCCAGCAGCCCATAACCCAGAATAAGGCCCTGTACATGCATGTCCATTTGCAAGCATAATTAGCTATAATGAGCCACGCTCATGGTACCACCGGGGGTACCAACGCCCACCATATGAGTGACTGACGTAAAGACAGTTAGCCGGGTTACCGCCTGAGCCCCGGATCAACCCCAAAGCACCGCCGACGCGCCGCCACGCGCCGTGTCAAGATGGCATCAGAAGCTACTGAAACTGGGAACTGAAGCACCATCAGTCCCACATCGAAAACAAGGAGAAGATCATCCTCTTCCTCACCTATAAAAGGTCCTCTCCTCTCTCCTCATTTATTACGCATTCAATACTTACCTACTGTTACTTTGTCAACATAAATACATTGACTAACTTAGGCATCGGAGAGTTGAAGACCGCCCGGCGCGGTCTCCCTCTGACGCCCATTGTATTTTATTTGACAGGTAACGGGAACCATTCACAACAAAGGTATCGATCCGCCTGCCGGATCAGCGTTAACTAAGGTCCAGCTACCGCTAGACTTTTAGACATTAACATTGGCGCCGTCTGTGGGAATCCTTGAACGGAAGGTCATCCCATCACAGTTACCATGACTAACGGTAGCGGGGGAAATATCGGGGAGCAGGCAGACCAGTCCGCCGTTCCCCAACCCGCCCGCCCAGCGGTAAGCATCAACCGCGCACTATTCAACACCCCGGTCAACCCAGGCGGTGAAACAAATCCAAGCAGCAGCCGTCCCCCAGGTCAGGACCTCACCGCCTTGTATGAATTGGCGCTGGCGGACCTCCACAAAGCAAACAGAGAGCGCGAGCAGGAACGCAAGGAGAAGGCGGAGGCCCAAAACCAAGTGGCCACGCTGATGACACGTTTCGACGAACTAAGGCGAACGCTGGACGCAAACGCCAACCCTGCACGAAGTGAGCAGTCACACAGCACCAGACACAGCCGGCCTACCGCTGGTATAGGACCCATCGTGCAAATGCAGGTACCGCTAAGCCCACCTGAGCTGGTAGGAATGGGACCACCCCCTATCCCACAACTGCCGGAGCAGGAGGCGGAGTCATCGCTGCGCACCCACCACTCGAGGACTAGAACAAGGACTGAGGGTAATCTACCCATTCCCGGGCGGGGGTTCGCTCCGCGGAACGCCCGAGCGGGCCCCGCTGGCGATGCAACCACCCAAATTTTGGAGAGGATGCAGCAGTTAGAACGGAGATTAATCCTGGCGGAGGCAGGCACCCCGGCGCCAGCCCCAAACCCACTCTTCGCGTCCAGGCCAGGCCCATTCACCGCCACAATTTTGCAAGCCGTCAGACCAGCGTTTGCAAAGACCCCAAAAATGTCACATTATAGCGGTAAGACCGATCCCTTCGTCCACATGGACACGTTCAAGAAGGTCACCAACAACAAGGGATTTGATGACGCCACCCTGTGCCACTTGTTCAGCGAAACGCTGGATAGTGAGGCAATGAGTTGGTTTTTCGAGTGTCCGCCAGGGTCCATCGACTCATTCCACGCATTATCTCATGCTTTCCTCTCTCGATTCATCTTGTTGTCCGCCGGTCATCACAACACGAGCCAGTTGTTTGGCGTCAGACAGGGAGGGGACGAATCATTGAAGGCATTCGTCACAAGATGGCGAGCGGCAGCATCTCAGTGCCGCGATCTCGATAAAACAATGGCTTCGGCGGCTTTCAAGCAGGGACTCCTCAAGGGACCATTCCTATATCACCTCAACTACAATCATCCAAATGCGGCGTATGATCACCTTATGAGTGAGGCGGTCATTCATGCCCAGGCAGAGTTTATCACATATGGAGAAACCCCACCGCCACTAGCAACACCAACAAAGTCATCTCAACCCTCCTCCAGCCATCAAGAGACCGCCAGCAAAGCCCCCACTGCACCGCCAGCTGACAAGAAGAGGGAGTGGCAGCAGGGCGGTTACCAAAGCAAGAGGCAGAAAGACAACCACTACAAGGGCAACCGCCAATCCCAGGGGGACAATCGCAACAAGCAGACGGAATCCTCTCAGCGGTATGCAGTGTTCACCGTCCTCACAGCCTCGTACGAGGAGATTTACAATCAGTGCAAGGATCAGATACCACCGCCACCCTCGCCGAGATTCCCCAAAAAGGGTAAGCCAAGAAACACCGGCATGTGGTGCAAGTACCACGAGGACAGCGGTCACAATACCAACAGTTGCAACGCTCTCAAAACAACCATTGAGACCCTATACCGGGACGGCAAGATGGATCAATTCAAGGTGCGCCAACCGCCACCTGTGATTGCCAACATTGAGCCACTGGGCCGCATCAACACCATCGACGGCGGGGCTCCAATCACCAACATGTCTCACAGGGCAAGAAAGCGTTACGCACGCGCCAATCACCCAAAGGAAGTCTGTAACATCCGCTACGAGAGATCCACCAAACTCCCAAAGTCTGGTTGGGAGCCCATCACCTTCTCAGAGGAGGAGGAGCGAGGAGTGCATCTACCCCATGACGACCCATTCCTGATCGATGCCATTCTCGACAGATGGTCAGTAGGAAGAATCTTGGTGGATAGCGGATCTGCTGTCAATGTCATATTCAGCGGTTGTTACAACAACCTTAAGCGGAACAAGAAACTACTACAAGACCATGAGCCGTTGCTTAGCTTCTCCGGCGATATCACTCAACCGCTGGGCTCTGACTACATGCGGTTAACCATCGGCTCCAGTCCATGTATGGCGGAGGTACATACCGAATTTATAATTGTGGACTGTTTCAGTTCGTATAACGCCATCATAGGACGGCCGGCACTCAACAAGCTCAAATGCATCATCGCCGGATACATGCTTCTCATGAAGTTCCCCACACCCAACGGCACAGGCTGTGTCAGGGGAAGTCAGCAACTGGCACGAGAATGCTACTCTACCACCATTGCGCGGTCAACCCGCCGCCACGAAATCCTAACGGTAGGAAATCAGGCACCGCCACCGGATATCTTCGAGGATCCTAGGGATGAGGAGGAGAAATACGTAAGGAAGGAACCGGTCAATCCTGAAACATCGTTGAAGGTCATCAGCATCTCTGACGAGCACCCAGAGCGGACAGTCCGCATAGGAGCTCAGCTAGACCCAGAAGTAGCCGCAGAACTTACTCAATTCCTGCGGGACAACGCCGCCGTTTTCGCATGGTCATATGCGGACATGCCAGGTATCTCTCCCGAAATCATCACACACAAACTAACCATTAAGCCATCCTTCCATCCCATCAAGCAGAGGCGAAGGGCCTTCGACGAGGAGAAATACCGCGCCATAGGAGAAGAGGTCGCCAAACTCCAGGGCATTGGATTCATCCGCCAGGTAATCTATCCCCAGTGGATCTCCAACCTGGTCATGGTCAAGAAGCCTAGCGGCAAGTGGCGGATGTGTGTCGACTTCAAAAATCTCAACAAGGCGTGCCCAAAGGACAGTTTCCCTCTCCCACGCATTGATCAGCTGGTTGACGCAACCGCCGGGCATGAACTCCTTAGCATGATGGACGCTTTCTCCGGCTACAATCAGATCAAGATGCATCCCAGCGATCAGGAGTGTACCACCTTCACCACCGACAAGGGCCTCTATTGCTACAATGTTATGCCTTTCGGTCTGAAGAACGCCGGAGCAACTTATCAACGGCTGATGAATGCTATGTTCGCTGAACATTTGGGCAAGATAATCGAGGTCTACGTGGACGACATGTTGGTCAAGAGTATAAAAGCCAGCGGACACGTGGCAAACCTCAAGATCATAGTTACCATCCTCCTGGCCTATGGCATGCGCCTCAACCCAGAAAAATGCTTCTTTGGCGTCACCGCCAGCAAATTTCTGGGTTATATCGTCAGTGAACGAGGCATCGAGGCTAACCCGGACAAGGTGCAGGCCATACTCGACCTGGCAGACCCTGAGTATAAGGTACACGTCCAATGCCTCCAAGGCAAGTTAACCGCCCTCTCTCGATTCATCTCCAGGCTCACTGACAGGTGTGCCCCATTTTTCAAACTCCTCAAAACAACTCACAAGAAAGTCATCAACTGGAACCCAGAATGTCAGGCGGCGTTTCAGGGCTTGAAGGATTACCTGGCGGCAGTCCCACTACTCTCTATCCCTGTGCAAGGAGAGACACTGTTCATATACCTAGCGGTATCGGTATCAGCGGTGAGTTGCGCCATTGTCCGGCGGGAGGGACAGGACGAACTCCCAGTTTTCTACGCCGGCAGGGGCATGAACGGGGCAGAAACAAGGTATCCACCCTTAGAACAGCTAGCTCTTGCACTCATCGTTGCCGCCAGGCGCCTCCGCCAGTATTTTCAAGCGCACACAATCCACGTGCTGACCAATCAACCACTGAGACAGGTAATGCAAAACCCTGAACATTCAGGGCGCCTCAGCAAGTGGGCCATCGAGCTCAGTGAATTTGACATAGACTACAAGCCAAGAACCTCCATGAAGGGTCAGGCGGTAGCGGACTTCATCGCCGAGCTCACTGAGCGCCAGCCCAGTCCCAGCACGGAGAATGAGCCCGGGACGGAAATGGTCACCGCTAAGGAGCCAGCTCCCCTACAATCAGATTGGAACCTGCATGTGGACGGCTCCGCCAGCGCCAAGGCCAGCGGCGCAGGAGTCATCCTCACAGGCCCTGGGGGGCTGAATGTGGAATACGCACTAAAATTCAACTTCAAAGCCTCCAACAACATGGCGGAATACGAAGCACTCATTGCCGGCCTACTCCTCGCCATCGATTCAGGGGCTGACAGCGTCAACATCTTTAGTGATTCCCAGTTGGTAGTTAATCAGGTCAATGACAGCTTCCAGGCCAAGGACCAACAGTTAGCGGCATACTTGGGGTACGTTAAGACACTCCTCAAGAAATTCAAATTTCATAACATCACACAAATCCCCAGGGAAAAGAACGCCAAGGCTGATTCACTGGCAAGGCTAGCAACCGCCCAGCCACATCAGAGTCCAGCGGACACAAGAGTGGAATGTCTTGACAAGCCAAGTATCACAAAAACCCTGGCGGAGATCTTCAACATTGAGGTCAATACCAGCTGGATGGACGAAGTCATCGAGTACAAGCGCAACGGCACATTGCCGGACGACAAGGTTAAGGCGCGACAACTCCAGCGGAGGGCAACCCGCTACAACATCCAGAACGGCAAGCTGTACCGCCAGGGATTCACCCATCCCAACCTCCGCTGCCTAACCCCAGAGGAGGGAAAGGTCGTTCTGGCAGCAATTCATAGCGGAGAATGCGGAAACCATTCGGGCGCCAGATCCTTAGCCAATCGCACAATGCGACAAGGCTATTTTTGGCCTACTCTCGGCGACGATGCCCGCCAGGTAGCAAGATCATGCCACAAGTGCCAACAATTTGCTGACATCCCGCATGCACCGGCGGAACCACTATCGGTCATCGTCGCCCCATGGATCCACTCAACTTGGGGCCTGGATCTGATGGGAAAATTTCAAACCGCCAAGGGCCAGTTCAAGTACATTATAGTGGCTATCGACTACGACAGCAAGTGGATAGAGGCGGAACCACTAACAGCAATAACTACCGCCAAGGTAATTCACTTCCTCTGGAAGAACATCTACTGCCGTTACGGTGTCCCACACACGATAATCACCGACAATGGCACACAATTCAACAACAAGGAGCTCATCTCTTTCACCGCCAACTTGGGTACTAAGATGAGTTTTGCATCTGTCGCCCACCCCCAGACCAACGGTCAGGTCGAAGCAGCAAACAAGATAATCAAAAGGCTGCTGAAGAAAAAACTCGACAAAGCAAAGGGTCTATGGGCGGAGAAACTCCCGGAAGTTCTATGGGCCATCAGAACAACCCCAACTTCCGCAACAGGTGAAACTCCCTTCTGCATGATGTTCGGAACGGAGGCTGTCCTGCCCATTGAGGTCTCTCAACCTACCGCCAGAGTCGAGGGCTACCGCCCAGAGACCAACACTGACGGCATCAACCTGGACAAGGACCTCCTGGAGGAAAAGCGACACAGGGCCCACCTATGCAACCTGCAAAACAAGCAGCGGGTATCGCGTTTCTACAACGCCAGAGTCAAGGCCCGGAACCTCCAACTGGGGGACTGGGTAATGAAGGAAGTCATTCCACCGCCAACAAAGCTTCGCCCAACTTGGGAAGGTCCATACAAAATTGTGGAAGTCGTTAGCCCAGGCACCTTCTACTTAATGGACAAGGATGGCGTCACAACGACCCACCCTTGGAATACCGAACACCTTCGGTATTATTACAAATAGTCATGCCGCTACCCAAGAGCATCTTGACTTAGCTAAATTTTTGTTCAATATTTAGCTAAGGGAAGCTACCCAACGGGTACTACCCCTCTTTTGTAAACGCTGATCAGTCAGCTATCAATGAAACGAGGAATTATTCAAACCATTGTTACCAAGTCTAGCACTGAGGGCAACTGGCAACGCCAGGAATCGTCAGCGGACCACGTCCGCTACGTGGTGCACTTGGACCAATTTTAATTCCTTTAATGTTTCATTGCTTGGCAAAAGAAAAATCTCTACGTCAAAACTCTAGCGGTACAAACACATCATGACAAACGTCAAACTCTGAAATTTCATTTCAGGGCTGGGACTCCCCACCCAAAATAGTTCATTATTACAGTGTAAAAAAAAAAAACCCTATGGAAGTCTCAGCTGGCTTCAGCGGTTGTCTTCGGCTTCTCCGGCTTCAACTGGCGGCGGCACGACCGATCGGCTCGCCTGATCGGACCCTCGAGCTGTCGGACTGGGAGTCTCCATTGTACCATCCGCCCGGGTGTGTGCCTCCAGAAATCCGGCACGTGACACCTCCGACGGGGTCTGCTGGGGAGTCTGCCGGGACCTTTCCGGCGGATGGGAGCCACTTTCCCCGCTGCCCGAATGGGTACCTGCCGCAGTGGGAGGCACGACTTCTGTCTCCGGCGGGACACCCTCGACCACCGGCACGTCGGGCTGTGACGCCTTTACAAAGTCAATGGCGCCCTTCCGCGTCAACATGTCTATATTTGCCCGGGCCCCAGACTTCGCCGCTTCGGTCAATGTCTTTTTATACTCCGCCGACATCTTGAACGCTTCAACGGCGGCGGCTGCAGAAGAACTCTGTTCATTTTTCAGGCGGTTGACCTCCCCGTCCAGCCGCTGCATCTCACCCAGTCTGGCGGCAGACTCCCGCTGCACAATGATGAGCTTCTTATCTTTAGCGGCTATCCGCTCCTGCAGCAATGCGATCTCCTGCTCCAACTGGGAGACGCGTTCATTCCTCTCCAGGTCCCGCCTTATGGCCGCATTAAGCTTGCCGCGGGCGTCCGCATAGTCACACTCCGCCTTGGCCAGCCCCTGCTCGGCCTCCGCCAATCTCTCCTTGGCCTCCGCCAGCTCCCTCTGGAGACCTCCGATCTCCCCCCTGAGCTCTTCCTCAATCCGGGGCTGCTTAGACGCCGCCTCGAACATATCATGTAACCCCGCAGATATTTGACCAAACGCCGAGCTGAAGGGCGATTGGTCAATTGCCGTCGGGCGCGATATGCCCGCCAGACCCCCGAACCCCAGCCGCTCGCACAAATGGAAAAGGAACGCCCGCTCCCCTTCTGTCATGAATGGCGCATACTCGGCAAAGGAGTCCAGATCACTGACGGCTGCTGCCTCCCCCTCCGCCACTGCACCCTTCGACGCAGCTTCTCGAGCCTTCTTTTGTTGGCGGACTCCGATCACCACCTCTTCTTCCTCTTCCTCGACGGGGGAGTCAGGCTGCCGGCGTTTTTTCTCCAACGCCCGTTGTGTCCCAGCAGCGGTCCTCGTCACCCGCACCGGCGGCTCACCCCGGGACTCGGTGGCAGTCCCCGTCGGCTGCACCGTCTTCTTTTGAGGACCGCGCCGGGCGGTAGGCATCCGCTCCCGCGGCCTTGTACCAACATTCCCCCTCTCCCCGCCACCCACTTGGGTGTCCGCCTGCACTACCGGCAGGCCATCCTCACCCAGATGGGAGTGGTGCGGCATCGGCAGCTCCACCGCAACCTCAGACTGGCTCAGCACCAGCGTCTCCGGGTTCACCACCGTCTGCTGGGCCGCCAACCCCTCGGCATACATGGCCTCCAGAAAATTTTCTATCTCGGCACGATCCATTGCTTTTTCGAAAGCGTCGCGACTAGATTTGTTACCGGGCGGGGTTTCTGAAAAGAAAAACACAAACACCCGTCAGTCCGGATTAAAAAAAAAAAAAAAAAAAAAAAAAAAAAATGATGAGGTGTGGCGGAGTGGCTCTCACCAATAGAGCGAGTTAGCCCCAGGTCAACCAGCAATTCCCAACCGGTCAGAAGACGGAAGTCAAGCAAATTGCGGTTCCGCCAGCAGCCGCGGATCCTCGCCACGCGACACTCCTCTTCGCGCGTCAGAATATACCTTAGTCCCGCTGCACAAACACAATAATCATTAGCAAAAACCGCAGGTTTGCAAAAGTTTGAAACTGCCAGTTAGTTTTAGCGGAAACCAGTTGCCAACCTCGGATGGGCTGGAATTCCGACTTAGTCTTAAACGTCGGCCCCTCCACATTCGACCTAGTATGGTACTCCCAGCCATCTGTGGCGACGCAGAAGGTCCCCCGCCAGTAGGACATTGAGTCCCTTAAGTTCTCAATCAACTTGGGCGCTCCCTGGCGGCGGCTTAGGTTCACGCACCCTTTGCAACCTCGGCGCTTCACATACACTAGCTCGTAGAAGTGAAGCACTTCCGCCACGGTAGGCCCCTCGCACCCCGACAAGCGCCACAGGGAGTTCATCGCCAACAGCAACCGCCACATGTTGGGACAGATCTGCCCAAAGGCAAGCCCAAACTCGCACACAAGAATTTGGAGATTGGGCACTAGCGGGAATGTCACTCCTTGGCGGAATATGGCCTCGTGCACGGCAGCACATCCCGCTGGGAGCATCGAGGCCTTCTCATCCGCTGTCGGGGGGCGCAGCTTCACCGAGCCCGGCAACCGGAACGTCCGCTTCATCCGGTTAACAGCGGCGGCATCCATCCGCCCACCTGCCTCGTCAACGGCGGTGCCATCTGAGAGGTACCACGCCGACTCGACATTTTGGCCCGGCGCTTCCCCTTCGCCAGCGGAGCCGCTAGCAGCGCTATTGCTCGCCAAGCGCTCGTCACGCCTAGCCAACTCACCCGCCCTAGAGCTCTCTGGACGCGAGCCACGATCCATAGCTATTTCCCAGGGGATGGTCCGAAGTGGCTCAACTTCAAGCGGTTCTGGCAGTGAGGTTCCTGCATGGGCAGACGGACGCAACGAGTCAATAAAGGTCATATCCGCCACGCTGAACGACACGTCAGACCCGGAATCCTCACTGCTCGAAATATCTATGACGTTGGCCATCCCAAACCCTAAAACCCACATCAGTTAGCACAAATACAGATCTAACCTACTCTCACATCAGATACAGCCAAAGATGCCAAGAACAACTACCCACAAAAATACCAAAACAAAAACAACCGCACGCTCAACCCAGATTAGACCGTCTAGCAAAACCCAAAACCCCAACTTTCTGTCAAACACCATAACCTCCCTCAAATCTCTCCCTACACCCTCCGAAAACAGCACAGAGGCAATATCATACCATTAACAGAAATAATAAAACCCAGAAACCACCATTGCAGATTCAATGAAACAGGAAGAGGATCCGAAATACCAACCTCACGTCGAAGACTTTGGAGTGCAGTTCGTCTTCACTAACAGTTTTCGTCCTCTCCAGTCCGACTACTCCACGCAAGCCCGGAGATCTCCTTCGCAATTCGCAGGCGAACAAGGCTCGAAGCAGGCAACTCAGATTTGAAGATTTTCCAGAAATGTCGAAACTCGCTCAGTTCCCCCCTTTTTATGTCAACATCAACTAATCCTGAGCCGTCCGCTACAAAACTACATCACGTACCAACCGTACACGTGTCCCACGTCTTCATTAACTCCCTGGATTAACCGAGGCGTCGCCTCGGTTACGAGATCCATCATTACTCGCATTAATGACGAGAAGATGGCTAGGCTTAGGAGGCAAGCCTCCAGACGCTAACCCTCTCAGAGTTAGCCACGTGTCCACCGTCATCATTCTTTGGCTTCCAAGGGAAGTCACCACCTGACAAGTAAACCCCCCAACCATGGCAAGTCTCCGCTGAGCGAAAACCCCGCCCAGCGGATCCATCCTCACTTGTCATCTCCCAAGTGACGGAGTCTCCGCTGAGCGAAACCCCGCCAGCGGATCCTCACTTGTCATCTCCCAAGTGACGGAGTCTCCGCTGAGCGAAACCCCGCCAGCGGATCCTCACTTGCATCTCCCAAGTGACGGAGTCTCCGCTGAGCGAAACCCCGCCAGCGGATCCTCACTTGTCATCTCCCAAGTGACGGAGTCTCCGCTGAGCGAAACCCCGCCAGCGGATCCTCACTTGTCATCTCCCAAGTGACGGAGTCTCCGCTGAGCGAAACCCCGCCAGCGGATCCTCACTTGCATCTCCCAAGTGACGGAGTCTCCGCTGAGCGAAACCCCGCCAGCGGATCCTCACTTGTCATCTTCCAAGTGACGGAGTCTCCGCTGAGCGAAACCCCGTCAGCGGATCCTCACTTGCATCTCCCAAGTGACGGAGTCTCCGCTGAGCGAAACCCCGCCAGCGGATCCTCACTTGCATCTCCCAAGTGACGGAGTCTCCGCTGAGCGAAACCCCGCCAGCGGATCCTCACTTGTCATCTTCCAAGTGACGGAGTCTCCGCTGAGCGAAACCCCGCCGGCGGAGCTTCTCTCCTCATTTGGTAAACGGGGCGTCCTCCGCTACACAGCGCACCGCTGGCTGACCCCATTTCTCATCTGACAAGCTGCGTACTTTATTCAGCGCAACACCGCTCAATAAAATACCAAGCACGTCTACTTGACGCTGCTTCCTGCTACATCTAGCGGGGGGACTTCCGCCAGCGGCGGATCCCGAGGCCACGCCTCTCTGACAACGCCGCCACGCGGAGTTACGGTCAGAATGTCCCTACGGGACACGGGGACTAGTCAACAGTCTACGACAGCCCTGATCAGGTACGTTGACCCCCGTCACCTGGGTGCTAAGATTGGGCTCGCAACCCAACACCCTCTGCTCCGTGCAGCGCTGCTCCGTGCAGCGCTGCTCCGTGCAGCTCCCCCTCAACAAACAATAACAACGACCATCCGGAGGTCCATCTTAGCCGGGGAGTGGGGGACTCCCTGGGGGCCTAGCAGGGGCCCACCCGAAAGGGCACAAAGCGTTTGCTCAGTAAATCCATGGTTGACAACGCACTGACGCTAATTATGCTTCTGCAAAGTCTAGCGGGAGAAACGCTTCAAACCGCCGATCAACTCCCCAACCAAGATTGCCCTCCTTGACTGGGGATTTGGGGGACTTGTACATGCATGTCCATTTGCAAGCATAATTAGCTATAATGAGCCACGCTCATGGTACCACCGGGGGTACCAACGCCCACCATATGAGTGACTGACGTAAAGACAGTTAGCCGGGTTACCGCCTGAGCCCCGGATCAACCCCAAAGCACCGCCGACGCGCCGCCACGCGCCGTGTCAAGATGGCATCAGAAGCTACTGAAACTGGGAACTGAAGCACCATCAGTCCCACATCGAAAACAAGGAGAAGATCATCCTCTTCCTCACCTATAAAAGGTCCTCTCCTCTCTCCTCATTTATTACGCATTCAATACTTACCTACTGTTACTTTGTCAACATAAATACATTGACTAACTTAGGCATCGGAGAGTTGAAGACCGCCCGGCGCGGTCTCCCTCTGACGCCCATTGTATTTTATTTGACAGGTAACGGGAACCATTCACAACAAAGGTATCGATCCGCCTGCCGGATCAGCGTTAACTAAGGTCCAGCTACCGCTAGACTTTTAGACATTAACAGGCCCAAAGCATGGAGACTGCTGTGGGCACCTCAACACCACCACCCAACAATTTTCGGCCACCAGAACCATGAGCTTGCGCTGTCACTGCAAGGTCTCCACCACCGAACGCTTGCACCGACGCCAAGAAGCCTACACCATGGTGTCCCCTTGAGACGCTGTCCCAGTCGCCAACAGAAGCAAACCGGGTCAGATCTCCACACCCAGTCACAACCCCATAATCGACCCAATCAGATTGCAGCAGAGTTAACCCCAGACCTCCGCCGTCCTTGATCGACCCCCTTTGAAAGCCAACGAAGTCTTCCAGCAAATCCCCAACTAGCCAATTCCGAGTTGGATCCTCCATTGAGCTACGTCCCAAGGTCGAATCTAGCCATAGCAGACGCTCTTCGGAGAGTCCGAAAAACAAGCCGTCCACCATATCACTCTCTGATACGCTAAAAGTAAGCGCATAATTTAACCCTGCAAAATGTAGTTGTTAGTATAGAATAAGTAGGGATCGTTCTAACCGGGGATTGAGGGTATACTTGTAATTGTAAAAACAAGTAAATAATTAATAAAATAAGAAGTATTATTTACAAAAATAAAACAAAGAAAGAAATATATACAAGTAAACACAAATAAGGGGGTCTAAGGAATATAAAATTAATAATTAAAATAAATAAAATAAAGAAAATGTAAAAACATATATACAAGGGTGGAACGCAAGGAACAAAGATCAAAACCACAATCATATGAATGAAATCCAATTACAATTCCTATAGTTGATTTTCTATGTCATGAGAAACAAGTTGACCATGTGAAACGTTAGAAAGCAAACGATTTCTCATATTTTAATATCCTTCAATAATTAATCTAAGTGAAAGCACCTAAATCAATCCTATTGAACATGCAATCATAGTCTAGAAAGCTAGCTAATCAAGAACACATTCAACGCATAAAGCATAGAGAAAGGATGTCAACCAAAGTGCACAACCTAGTTATGAATAAGTTCACCTATTTGCAATCCTCCTTAATTGATTTCGACTTTTGTCCAAAGCCTTTACTACTTAAATTAGCTCCAATTACATGCATATATTCTAAGTTGGCCACCAAAGAACACATACATATAAAAGTTTTCTGTAATCCAAAATCAATCAAGCAATCTCACATAAGCAACATATAAATTAATCAACATAAAGAAATCACAACTTTATTTCAAAACATCTAAATGGGCTTTAAACTTTGCCCTTAAATTCATGTTAACTAGAATTCATAACTCTACGAATCAAACAAATGAAAACAAAAGAAAGTATGAAATACACCGTGAAAGATGGATGACTAGCCTTGAGACGAAGAACTCAAAGATCCTTAAAAGCAAGCAATCTTCTAGGGACGACACAAGGGTGGATGGTGGATAGGATCTTGATGTATTACATGACTTCTCCTCCTCCTTGGTTGAGACGCAGAGCTTCTGAAGACTAGAGAATGGAGAAAATTTTTCTAATGTTTATTTTCTAAGGGAGAGAGGTGTTGTGGTGTGGTGATGGTGTGGTGTGGTGTTGTGGTGGTGTTGTGGTGTGGTGATGGTGTCTCTTGTGTGTCTAGAGAGGAGGCTATATATAGGGGAAGGCAAGGCTTCATGAATTTAATTTCCAAAGAATATTCTGGTTGCACCACACAGCTTCGACCAATCACGTAGCGCCACGTCAGCTCTGTTGTGTTATCCAACCAATCAAAAATCTCCAAAATCAATCCCTAATATTTTGTTGCTGATTTTCCCATTATTTAATATGATTTTATTCACAATTTTCGGCCAAATATCTAGGCATGAACCTAGACAATGTATCTGGATGCATTTTGGACCTTTTCTCCCTTAAATCTCTCCATGGCTTTATCCTTAACATCCTCCCCTTGATTTTCTCTTGATTTTGATGACAAAATGCATATTTTATTCTCTAATTTCAGCCAACATATCTTGAGGGAATTAAGGAACGAATCTGGACTTGTTATGAGCCTTTTCTTGTTGCACAATCCCATGAAACTCTCCCAAGATTTTCTCAAAGTAATCTCCTTGATTTTCACATTATCTCCATCATTTCCCATGCAAAAATCAGATTTAATCTCCCATAATATCTCCCACGTCATCTTCAAGCCATGATGTCTCCTAGTGCCTTCAGGTTTCCTAGCCTCATCAGGATTCCTGCGTTGACTGGGATTCCTAGTTGGACCAGGAAAACTCCATTTCTTCATTTCAGCTCATTTCCTTGTCATTTATTCCAATGTACCTAGAAAATAAAAACTAAATTAAAATTTATTTATTTAAGGAAATAACTAAGTAAAATATGAGGAAATAACTATTAAAACATCGCATTAAAATGCTCTTATCACTCTCCCCCAGTCAAAACGCCGAGACTAAATCGACAATAGAGGAGGAAAGAAAAGCCCCAGACCAAGGCGGCTCTCCATAACCCAAACCAAACACAGCAAGCAGGACGACACAATTAGCCACAAGACTAGTGATGACGATGGCCATCAAGGTTTGGAAAATTTGAAAGTTTGTCGAAGGTTGGAAGCCGTCGAGTAATCCCTAGCAGAGCGCCACTAGGTCGTGGAAACATTATCATGATAATTGTAACTCTTGCAAGAAATAATCATGACAAATTCAATTATGTAAGAATTGTAATAAAGGTAATTTAAACGTAATAAATGTGATTAAACAAATAAACATAAAAATTCAATTATGTAAGAATTGTAATAAAGGTAATTTAAACATAATAAATGTGATTAAACAAATAAAGATAAACAAACGTAATTAGTTTTAACCGGTGCCAAAATATAGGCTTAAAATGACTAAATAAAATAAATAAAGACAAAAAAATGCCTAGACATAGGCTTAAAATTAACCGGTGTCAAGAACACTGCCACTAATCATGTCATCAACATGTTTTCCATTGTCCACAAAAAAATCAGAGACGTTGAGCTTGTTATCTTCACTGACAGATTCTCCACATAATTTTAGTTGGGAGGTAATCTGATGCATAGCAGAATTTAAAAATCAGTGACATAGTTGAAGTTCTGAAGGTGCAAATGCGTCCATTCATATCGTGCTCTAGGTAGCACAACGGTTTTCTGGTGAGCAAATCGATCAGTCAATGCTTGCCAAAGCTCAAGTGGGTTTTTCACTGTAAGGTACTCATATTTTGAGTTATTGGCTAGATGATGATGCAAGAAAATCAAAACCTTGGCCTGATATTGCATAGATGACTTATTGTCAATTTTGATGGCATCTCAAAGGTTGTTAGCCATAAGGTGAATTTCGGCATCAATAATACAGCTCAAATAGTTGCCAGAAATTTCAAGAAGATCAAAGTCCAATTTTATTAGATGCGTCATCTTTCTACAAAGAGAAAAGATGAGATATATCAGGATCCGGATCCGGATCCATAAGTATTAGAACAGTATGTTCTATGAAAAATGATAGAAAAATCATATACGAAACAAAGGTTTCGAAGTGTTCATAAACATGAACAATGGATCCGATAGGGAAAACACAAGAAAAACTTTTGTTTGATGTCTGTAGAACCATAGGTTCTAAGACTACTCGATCAACAGACTCGAACCTTGACTATTGGAACATGTAGTTCTCAATGTCGTATATGAAACATAAAATTCAACAATTACATTATAGATACATACAAATATATGAAAATTGTATGATCGCATAAAAAAAAATTGATGTGCATCTAGGAGAAAAAGAAAAAACTCATACCTGAAGGCTTGCGGATCATCATGGACTTCAAAGAAGAAGAAGAAAAAAAAAAGAGCAAATGCATGCTGATAATGTGTTATAAACTAGAGAATAAGAGAGAGATAAAAGAGAGAAACAGAATATGGAGGAGGTAGAAGTGTGTTTCATTCTCATTAGACCCCTTTATATAGGAGTAGTGTTTACATGATAAAGACATAACTAATGAGTATTTACAGTGGACAGGCACATATATATAATATTTACAACAAATGCTTATTTCTTGACTATATTGATGCTATTTGGAAAGAAAAATTATAGGAAAGAATTTAATTAAATGAAGAAAAATATTTGTCAAAGAATTTGTAGACATATCTCTTAAATTAATACATAATTAATAGCTAATCTTTGTTTTTTGTCACGTAATTTAATTAATTAATATAATTGATTCATCCCTTAATATCTAGAAGGAAATATAGAAGGGTAAAGTTAGTGTTACAAAAGGCAGACATCCAAAGGTTGATATAGACATAAGGGTTTGGAGAATTAGCTTGCAAGGGAATTCAAAAAGTTATTGTACAGTTCTCTCAAGAGGAATCCCATGAGTAGGGCTGAGCATCCAAAACCGAAGTCCCAGTACCGTTCCGAAACCGTCCCAAAATCCGCCGGTACTGGCCGGGACCAAAATCTGAAATTTACTATTTGGTACTATCCTAGTCGAAACCGATTGATCCCGTCCCGTCCCGTTTAAATTAATTAAATTAAATCTTTAATTTTTTATATTACTTGGTTGGTTTTGTTTGGGTAGTTTAGTCAAATATGTGGGAACACAGAGGAATGACCACACCTAATCAAAACATTTTGACCTAAACGGCCTAAGGCCCTAAGCCGCTAAACGAAGACATCGATCGATCCCCAATTCACTGACTCTCTTCTCTACTCTCCACTCTCCACTCTCCAGTTCTTCTTCTGTTCTTTATCTAAATCCCCGATCCCCAATTTCTTTCCAATTTCTCTCCAGGTCAGTTATTTGATTCAAATCGTTCAATGGCTAGAGCGAAGAAGGAAGTTGCTCGGCCTCATCCAATCGCTTCGGGGCTTGAAGACTCTTGAACCGCAACTTCACCTTCTGCTCCTCTTCAAATTGAAGCTCTTCCTCCAGCAACTTCAAGCCAGCAAGCTCCTACGGTTTCAAATGTGTTTAATACTTCAAGACTTGTAGTTAACTAGTTTTTATCATGTAATGGTTTGTGGACTTTAAATTTCTTATTTCAGACTTTAAATTTCTTGTTTAAGACCTACTTAACTTATTGTTGAATTCATGAATTGGTTTATGTGTTTATTCATTTATTGAACTTATTATTGGAATGTTGGTCTATTGAATTGGCTATTTGCTGTGTTGCACAATGCACATTGCATTTGTTTCCTGTCATAAACTCATAATCTGCAATTTGCATTACTGCATTACTGCCATTACTGCAATCTGCAATCTGTAATAATCTGTAATCTACAATTTGCATTACTGCACTTGTTTCCTGTCATAATCTGCATTACTGCAATTTGAATTCATAATCTGCAATCTGCAGTTTTGCATTTCCATCTTCACTAGTTCATTTCTTCTTTTCAAGAAGTCTTCAATTCATTTTAGTATTTTACATTGTTCGATTTGGTTTAAGGCAAAATTGATTGTGTAGACTTATAAGTTGCAGTGCTAAGAGGACAGCTGCATCCTAGAATGATTGAAATCTGGAAATTTTGGATAGCTGTTAAAGTACTCAAGTGTGGGGAAAAAAAATGAAAAGGAATCGGGTATCCCGAATTGGGCCCGGGCCCGACCCAATCCCGATCGGTTTCGGTACCTTCGGTACCAACTTTGAAAAAACGTAGTCCCATCCTGTCCCGAATAATATTTTCGATACCGGGCTCGGTATCAATCAGTAACCGGCCCGTGCCCAGCCCTACCCATGAGGATGAATGCAAAATTCGCTGAACCTTGAAAACAATTGTGGTGTGTTTTCTTTGTTCTCCTCGCTGTTTTTCAGTTTCATCATTTTCTTTGCAGCCATAAATTTATCAAATGAAACATCCAGGAAAATGACATTAATCTCTACAGTCCCAACTTTGGTCTCAAGTCCTTGACTGATGTCTCGGGCCCGTTGTAACCAGGAAACATCCGGGAAAAAAAAGAAGAAAACGACAACTACAAATTATACAACAATGTCAACTGGCTTAAAATGCAAGACCATGACACAAGAAAGCAGGCAAACAATTTTGAGGGGAGCCCGAGAGAATCAACAAAGTGACTAACTGTAAGGAAGTTGGAAGACCATTGGTCCAATAGACAGTGCACAACCTCTCCTTGGCTAGTCTGGCCAATGCTGCTGCACGGTAAGCTTCCCCTTTCAATCCCCATATTCAGAACTGTCACTTTCCGCATGAATGTGCATGAGCTTGAGTTTTGATGCTTCTGAAAGGTTCTGTACTACTGCTGCACCTTCATATCCAACTGGACAACCATAGCAGCAATAGATACTGCAAGTCTGCAACGTAGCAGAAGTGAACCATGGTATTTCCTTATGATTACCGCAACACCTGCTTTAAGAGTGGAGGCATCCCAGGCTCCATCAACCTTTATCTTCTCTACTGGGGCTGAGTAAAAAAAGACCCTAGTCTAAGGTTGGACTAGATACCAATCAAATGGAATGTTCAAATAACACCTGTCTAGATGGAAGTTAAAAATAATATCTCAGATTCCATTTTCAAATCCCACAAGAAATTGCCAAATCCTATCTTCAGTTTCCAGATGAAGCACTCTAGCAGATGGGAAGGTAAATCTCACCTTGAACCCAGATCCCGCCTCTACTTCCTCATCTAAACAGATTCAGAAAGAAGTCAAAGAACCAAGAACAAATTTTATATGGTGCAGAATATACGAAAAAGGTACTCTACATCATTTGACTAGCCTGTTGTTTAAATAACAGATAACTAACACTTCAAAGGGGGCAGATATTTTTAATGTTGCACATAACTAACAAAGGCATGAAAAAGTTACATCTCCGACAGATGATCTTGCTCACACTTCTCGTATTAATATTTGATTATGTTTTCTCCTGATAATCAAAGCCAACAAATAGCTGAGGGCAGAGTCAGTTGATGAAAGTGCAACAATGAGCAACGCCACAAGAACAAGAGTGAGAGTCGCAGTCTTCAGCTGTCAATCAAGGAACCTCAGATTTTGACCATGTCAAATTGTTACTCCTGACTGAATCAAATGCTGCTAAATAAGTATCCACAGGTTGACTAAAAATTTTCATATTCACAACTGAATTTTGCGAGTCTTTAAACATACCGTGCTACGGAAACCTGGCCATTCAATGTACTTCAGCTGACTCGGCTGCTCAAGCAGAAAAATGAATAATGATCTGAAAGACCTAGAAAAAGTAGAAGCACACCAATTAGCTACCCAATGACAACTTTTGTATGATATATTGAGCTGTTGTTCTCATGCCAGTCCAACGACTGGGGTGTCAATTTGTGAAAGGCCTATTACTTCTAGGAATTGAGAATTACCACACTGTTTCTTTGAAAAGACTTAGAAGGAAGGGCTCCTGAGGTACTCCATCATCAACACTCAATTGATGATAATCCTTTCCCACAGACGCAGCATATGTGGTGCCAACCCGACGTACAGCCAAAACATCTAATCCCTGCCCTACGAGTCTGCAGTAACAAGCCTCATGAATAGGCACGCATTTGCAAGACAAATGGTACAAACCTTCAAACTCCAAAAGGAAGAGACAATTACCCTTCTACATGTTACAGAAACGGCATTGTGATTAGTGATCTTGGTCCCGTTATGTCCAAATGGTAGTTTAGCTTGCCCTGGATGATTAATCAAACCTGTAAATGGAGAAGAAGAAAATCAAAAGACCATCACAACATGGAAAAACTTTGATGCAAGTAATATCCAAGAGAATGAAAAAGAGAGTCGTGGGATACCTGAACAGGTTGCCACGGACTGCGAAACAGCCGCCATCCTAGGTCAAAATTGTGCAAAACAGTATGAGATAAACACACTGAAATTATACACACACACACACACACACACACACACACTCCAACACACATTGAGTGAGTAAAGAAAGCTACTGACTTGGGAACTCACTGAAAGAAACAGAGCAAAACTGGTAGCAACAATTTTAGAGTTGCTAACTATTCATCCGAAAAACTCAATCCAAAAAATTCAATTGGGTCTGGTCAACTAAATTTCAGTTCTTTACCCCATAAAAGCCAAAAGTTCTTAGCCAAGCTTAACCCTAGAATGTAAAACCCAGGAAGCAATTGTGTTTTGGCGGATGAAAGATCAAAATTTTCTGTCACCCTAGAATCAAAATTGAAAAATTTTCACTCTAAAACTTGTAGGGATTCATAAACATTACAATTAATTCAAGAACCACGTACAATAATTGCCCGCAAGACGTGGTTTTGAAGAGAGAGAGAGAGAAGAGAAAGTGGGGCTTACCAGCTCACTTGGTCCCTCTGGATAGCGCGAGCTCAGTTTGGCTCGGGGTTTGAGCCTTCGAGGGATGAAGCCACCGACTTAACACCGTTTGCCTGGCGGGTCTCTATCAAAACGCTGCGTTTTCCGCAGTATTATACATGTTGAAAAAACTAAAAACATATACTGAAAAAGTAAAAGTTTATACTGAAAAAAAAAAAAAAGTAGATGTTTATTAAATTACAACTGAAAGTTCATTCGACTTTTGATATCTTAAGCTAAACTGCTCAAGTGATAGAAATTAAGAACTGAAAGCACACTAAAGACTATTCTACCATGTTTGATCATCTCTCAAACTATAATTGAGAATGGTTAGTGTATCATCAGTAAAATTCAAATTCACCTTACGAAACACGTGATTTAAAGATAAATTCTCAAAACCCAGTAACATTTAAGACGTTTCGAACTGCCAAAAATATTCATGGTTTCCACAACTCATCCAATTAATAAGCTTGGAATCGTCATGCATCATGCAATGCAGTAACATTGAGACTTTAATATATATGAATCATATTTACATCATTCATGAATCATACTAGGAAAACCTTACGTGAAAATTTTGAAAGATCCGTATAAGCATGCAGTAAAGGTTTAGTGCCAACGTTTTAGGACAATAACATTTACTTGCAAAAAAAAAGAACTATTTGAGTTTTGAAGAAATAAAAACTTCTTGTTAATAACACTTAATGACAATCTTGGGACTTTCTGAATTTGAACTTCTGTTTTTCTTTAAGTCGCCGGCGGCCTGCCCTGTCATAAGTCATAACTGCCTTGTAATCCTTACTTCGTCTTGTAGTACTTCATATAATGACTAGTTAATAACCATTACTAGTTTTGGTGCTGTATGTAGTTATGTATATAATAACTAGAATCGGACCCATCTTTTGTCATTACTTTCTTCTGTATCTTATTCAAATCACTTGAAGTGTCAAGTGCAGTGGTACCTCTATATTGAAATCATATAGGTGAATGTTACATATATTTAGCTGAGAGATGAGAAATTTATACAATTATACTCGTTATCCCTAAATGATCATAAATCTTAAACTTTGTTTAATATTTTGGTAACATTACATATCAAGCTAGTCATTTGAGTAAGAAATTGAGTTAGAATTATGTTAGATCAAGAGTTCGACTCCCTTTAATGTAACAAAAAAAAAAAAAAACGTTACATAAACTTATGTATTGGACTACGTAATAAGAAATAGCACTCTTGGTAAATAACTCTATTAAAATAGGTCTATATCTGGTCTTGCTCGCATTTTATGCTCAGTGGGTTTCATATTGAGAAGAGTTGTATATGTTCCAAATTCCCTAAGCTTATAATTAACTAGGAAGAATAATTATACCTTCTATTCTATAATGGACTATGAAACCAAAACCAAATGCCAGCACAGACTGGTGTACATTGACGTTTGTTTTAGTGATAATTAGACACATATGAAATGTGGTGGTTGGAAATACTGGTGCTGAGCTGCTGCCATTTCTATTCTGTCCCAATTCTTCTTCCTGTTGATCTCAGCTTGGTGAGCCTTGGATCCTCTGAGCTCGATTTCCTGGAGGCATTTCGAGTACAAAATGGGGTCCATTTCTTCGAGCATCACTTTCACGTTTTCTGTCAATTGTCGCACGCTTTTGCTCCAATGCCACTTCAAGTTCTTCTCCATGCCTTCAACTACTACTGGAAACACTTCCTCCACTGCCACTGATATCATCTTCACAAAATGCTCATTGTTCCAAACATAAAGGGCTCGCTCCGCTACCTAAAATTACATCAATACCGATAACAATGACAATGAAAACTAAAGCGTACTAGTGCTGTTTGATTTACAATGATAATAAGTATAAAGGAAGTGTGTGTACCTGTGAGTTCCAACTGTTCAAGCATCTTGTAATCTGATTACATAAAGGCACAGCTAGCTTCCTATACTGATCAGGATCAATATTCTCGACGAGTTCCTCAAGCTCCCCAATCAGCAAAACCTCCTTCTGGCAATTAGTCACGGGCCAATACTTCAGAATCCCTCTAACAACAACCCCACCGAGCACCGGCTCCTTCTGAACAAACTGAGACACACAATAAGCCAATTGCCTATGATAAGCCTGCATTCCTTTTGTCTTGTGAAAAGGAACAAGTACCCTCATCAAGAATAGCTTGTGCTCTTCCTTAAGCGGCATGGTGAAGCCATTAATGATGCTTCCCCATATCTCCAGCAACTCTCTAATCCCACAATGCCTCTCTGACTCAAACACATAGTGCAAGAACACATCATTCATGGATTTCCTCATGAAGGCGCGATAGAATGTGAATCTGGAATATATCCGGTGGTAGACATTCTTCAAACTGTCGCGTTCCCTAGGGTCTTCGGATTGGAAGAGAGCAAGGAGATTGATAACAAATTTGTTATCAATGTACTGACGAAGTACCTTGGGGTCGTTGTTGATCACTAGTCGTATGAGGATGTCATAAACCAACTGAAGATGTGACCATACCGGAGAATAAGCTGACATGGTGTCTTCATCATCCGGAAAGTCTGCAGTGATGGAGGGATTGGAAGGAGGAGGGAGAGACCTGAACAAGTTGGCTGATATCATGGAAATGAGAGACGACAGAACTTGCACAGGAATTGAATTTTTATTGGTCTTCACAAAGGAAAGGAGCTGCAAGAGTTTTTGCCTCTTGAGTTCCTGTTGTGTAGGACATTCATTTTCAGTGAAGGCGAAAACGAAAGTGCAGTATGACACTGCAGAAAGAGCTTCTTCGTGCTCTGAGTTGAAAGAAGATGATGAAGATGATGATGAGCTCCCAACATTGCTGTTGGCAATCTTGTTGCCATTGGAATCAAGATCAAAGAGGTGTTGAAGGGTTGTTGATCTTTTCCTCGTCGAAACTCTAGGTGAAGCTTTCGGAGTAGTGTTACTTTGCGCACCCATTTTCTCTCTTCCCCTCTTGTTTCTCTTCCTAACCTTCAACTCTCCTCTAGTCTATGAACCTCATCCTCCTTTGTTTATCAAAGTTTCCCTAGCCGCTCAAAGAAGAACATTTTGCTATTACTGTTTAGCCTCTGTTTTACTTGTTGGGATCTAGAGGCTTCAGTACAAAGGCCAAAAAGACAGCGGTGTTATATATACAAGAAAGTGTTGTAATTTCCGTTGGATAACAGAGACCTTTATAGTTTTAATTAAAAGCCAATAGCTGGTAAGAAAGGTTGAGCGAGCCAAATAGAGAGCTTCTTCGTTCTCGCTGCTCATATCTGTGAATGGCACGTGGATTTTATTTTTTTGGAGGGACGGACGGATTGAACAGTTTGTAGTTAGCAACAGGACAACAATCCTCATAAATTTGAATCAGGTTTAGCATCCATGTGCTTCCACCAACCCATCGGTCTCGGCATTTTAAGCAAGGGCTCCACTCTCTGGGGACAGTTTGGCAGGCATGGAAGAACAGACTGAAGTAGCTGCACATGTAACACAGAATCTGCTATGGTGGAGTAAGAATCATAGACCCCTCCAAACAGATTCATATGGCTGATCATAGTTGCTTCACGGTGTTGGCATGTTATTGGAAAAAAAAGGACTGAAATTCTAAGTTGCAATCAGTATTGAAAAGATGTTAAAAGTACTAAGAGTGAGTGTTGTACCTAATTGTATGAGATGGTTGGATGAAAGAAGATGGTGAAAAGGACAACTCACCATCATCTGCTTTCCATTCTAAATCCTCATTATGAGTGCCCCACAGTCTTAAAGAGGCATGATTAAGCAATTAGGTATTTGTATTAATAATGGGATTGGTTCTCACACTCCAGTTTTCGACAAATTTTAAGACTTATTACACTCCACTTTTAAGTAGTTACACGTGAAATGCAAGTGTGAATGTATAGTTCAGAAACCACTCCCTCTATATACTGGACTTGTTGGCATTAATTTTGAAATTGTAAAACCGGTTTTGAGTTTTTCAATCCAAAACACTTCTTCTGTGTTTGGCAAGTAGTTAAAAGTGTCCTATGCCCTGTGTCAGCATGACCTAAAGTAGGTAAACTTTAGGTGCTTCCTACAAAAGCGCAATTGAAGATGAACTCTGTTTCAAAACCAATTCCAACTAGTGCTAATAATGAAGAAAATAAGCATTAGGTTTATTTTGGATGTAAACCAAATATCCAACGCACAACCCAGTTTTGGTTTTGGCTCTGTTTGGAAGTAGTGCGTGATGTATCCCTATAGAGTACAGGTAAAGGCACAGGCACGAACTGGACAAACCAAAGGTCCAAAACAAAACAAAGGATAGACTACGGTAAATCCTAGAAGGCGTATGTCCTATCATAAAGAATGAAAGGGATGTTCATGTGGTGACGGCAAAGGTCATCAATTTTATAGCTCATTGGTTTTCTCACCCATATCAATTTCATAAATCATATCGCAAAGGAAATCTCAGAAGTCAGAAGACAACCAGTAACTTTTAACAGTCATAAACAACCAACAATTTAAACACCGATTGACAACTAGCTTTAATGAGACCATGGTTCATTACACTGATGCATATTGGAAATCTGGAAGGTCAGAATTCCTGGAGAAATCATACCATCTCTTCTTTTTAATGTACTCAACACAAGGCTGCAAAACAAACCCGACTATCACAGCAGCAACGCTTATAGCCATGATCTTGAGAGAAGCAAGAGCTATAACTACAAAAATCAACACTGTGGGAGGAATACACATCAAAATAGCTCCAATAGTCCCAAAAGGTATCTTGTAAGGCCGTGGTAGATTTGGGTGCTGAATTCTTAACTTCACGAATGCTATGAATTCCATAATCATCCCAAAACAGTACAAGTAGTTCTCTGCCGCTACAATCTCTTGGAAACTCAACCACGAGAGCAGAATTACACCGGAAGCAGAGAACAAGATTCCCGTAAGTGGGGTACCATAACGAGATCGTTTGGCAAAGAATGCAGGAAGCATCCCGATTTCTGCCATACCCAGAAGTTGAAATGAATCGCTGCTCATTTCAGCCACAAACATACCCATGTTTGACAAAGCAGCTGCCGCTAGAACCCAGGTTCTTAACCATGTGCCTCCCAGCATTTTAGCAATATCAGCAAAATAGCCATCGGACCACACTTCACGATCAACTGGAATAGCTCCAGTACCAGTCAGAAGAGGGAAAATGTATCCGAGAACAACCATGATTAGAGCATAAAACAGAGCTTTTGGAAGAGTTTTACTAGGGTTTTCCACTTCCCCTGAAAGAGTACTGATTGAATCCCAGTAATTAAGATTCCAGAAAAGCGTGTTCAAGTACAAACTCCAATTAACAGTGCCCACATCTACGATAAGCCACCTCGAAGGCTCTATCTTGGGAATTGCTATCAGCCCCATGACTATAAAAGGAAGAAGTGAAAACACCCCTAGTAAAATAGCTACCCAGCCCACTATGGTTAAACCCCTATAGTTCAGATAAGTGAGAATTGCAGTCAAAGCCAACACTGCAACTGTCCTTGGCAAACCACTTTCTAAAGCTGGAATTGCTGACTTCAGATAGTCCAGAAATAGAACAGGGTACAGAGCATTATCAATCACCCCACTAAGCCATTTCACCCAACCTTGCTGAAATCCCCAAAATGGACCCAAAGCCGATGAAACCCAAACAACATATCCCCCATTTTCAGGGAACATAGTGCCCATTTCTGCAGTTATCAAGGCCTCCGGAACACTCCATATGATTGCAAAAACCAGAAAACCGAGAAGGGCTAACAGGGGACCGGCTGCCTGGACACTGTCTTCGACGCCAAATGGCCCCCCAGAGACCTCATAGAAGATCAAGAATACAAGAGGTACAATTGAAACCTTATTGTACTTGTGTAAGTTGTGAGAGGATCCTTCCCCCATACCAACATACCCGCCAATATTGTTGTCCAACATTTTCGCACTACTTTCTCTTGCAGGTGAGGTTCTATGTTTCTGCAAGAACCAGAGTGTCATCAAAATCTACAGACTTTTCGACTTGGAAAGTTCAAGCAGAATGAAAGAGAATAAATGAAAAGAAGCATTTAAGGGTGGCAATTAAGAAGAAAACTGAAACTTCGTATCACGAATCAAAAGCATCCTCTGTTGCTCATATCAGCATATCTAAAGCCATTAAATTATGGGCTTAAGTTCTCAATTCAAAGCGGATAGATCAAAATCAGAACTTGGCCAAAGAGAGGAACAACTAAGAGTTTAAGAAATGCTAACCTAACCAGAACAGAAGTACTAGAATTAAAATTTCTACCAGGCAAGTTCAAGAGACTCATCCAAAAAGATAACTTCTTACAAATTAAAAATCCTCATTTGCAACTAAAATCAAATTCTCTACAAAAATCACAGACAAAACTTCTAATTTGATCAAGATTGCTTGATCTTTATGGACACAACCACAAATACCCATCAAAACTAGCACATCAAATTGATCAGAGAAACAAAAAGAAAACCAATTTGACCTCCTTCAGAACATCCCCACAAATCAAATCTCATCATTCTCAAATCCAAATAGACAAAGGGTCAATCGAAAACAAATCCAAAATATCTCTCATTGTGCTTAACGATCCGCAATCGATTTCAACAATAACCCGGTACATTAGAAAGGTAAAAGCGAATATAACAAGCAATGCAAAAGAAGAAGAAGAAGAAGAAGCTAACCATGAAAAGTGGGTGGAGAAGAGACGAAACCAAGAGTTACGATGCTAGGGATGTGTCATGGTGTTAAGAAAGTGAGCGTCTCGGATCGACCAGCACGCGTATTTTTCAGTGGCCACGCACGAGTCTGCTTCTTCCGAGTGAGAGTGTTGCATCGCCGACACGAACTGAAAGGACAAACGTCAGATAAGAAAGGTCTGTTCTTTTCGATAAAAGCTCCTCTGTGCGATTTTGAGTCGTTGAGAGTTCTTTTAGAAACGTTTTGGCAAAGAAAAACGGTTTTTTTTTTTTAAGAAGATGTTTGCTTTACACTATTTAAGTGCGAGTATGAGACGGATATCATTAACTGACATTCCAAAATTAGATCAATTTCGTTTGTCTTTTTAACCTTGTTTTTCTTATAACAAACCAGAATTTGAGACCCAACAAACGAAGTTGATGGAACAAACACAAATCGAAGACAGAAACAACCACAAAGATTGACCTAAAGCCAAACCAAAACAACAAGTAGAATAAGTTGAATAACCATCGCTAAAGGAGCAGAATACAAGACAACGAGGACTCAAACCAGTCGAGACCCCAAATCCGGCCAAATGAGCATAATACAATACACATGGTCTTCCACTCTTTCCTACATGGTTTGAAGTATCCTCTTTGTATCTATACCTGATTGGAATATGCTATACAATAACTCAAACTACTGGTAGATACCAAGCATAGGTAATGAGCATGATTTACTGTTGTTCCGAGGGACTGCTGCTACTGAATCACTTGCTTAGAGTTGTTGACTCCGGGAGTGGCTTCGCCAAGAAAAGGTCTGTGTGGCGCTTCTTTCAGCTCAATTTCATGGCGGCGACCCCCAGAAAGAAGAAAATGACTATGATTTTGATTGTGTTGGTTAACACCAATAATTTTTTTTTTATTGAGGAATAAGATGAGATGAAACCAAATTTAGAGGTGATTTTAAGACTTCGGTAATTGACCCTCAATAAAAAAAAAAAATTTGACAGGTAAAACTGTCATTGAAAAAAATCAGAATAGTACATGTTAGCATGAGTCAACATATATCCTATTGTGAATAATAGTGTCCTATTAGGAATGTTCTAATTGTATTCTGTTAGAAATTTAATTACCACTTTAATTGTAGTTAATATTTACCTATCTGTATATATAACCTTGGTGTATAAATACCTCCTTGTGAGAAGAATAAAACTATCTCATTATTCTCTCAAACACATTCTTATTCTCAAGTTAGTATCAGACCAAAGAACCATATTGGACTTTGTCCCTTTGTTCTCTCGTCGCTCTCAATTTTCTCGATTTAATTTCTCTAAAGTTTTCTTCTACCCAGTAATTGGGATTTGTTTCTTCATGTTCTTGTGATCGAGAGTATTTTATCCTTTAAACCTTTTTTTTTAGGGGTTTTTCTTCAAGCCTCCCCCACACTTGCCTTCTGCTCTTCGTTGATTTGGCGACCCAGAGACCGGATTACCACAGCGCCACCTCCCCAAGGAACTCTACACCCGCGACACTTAGGGAGTAAGTGTTTTGGGCCTAGAATTCCTCAAAGAGACAAGGCCTTTAGGTTAGAAAACAAGAAATCTATAAGCCCGAAATTCTTAGACTTGTATAGTGGACTTGGCTCGTAACCACAAGATTACGAACTAGGCGAGGAAGAGGAAAGGAAGGTGGTGTTGTGTTAAATTTTAGAACCTACATCATTTTTTAGTTCTTAGCCCAAGTTTGCATTAGGTTCATTGAATGGTAATTTACGTGAGTCTTCTAGGTCTAGCCCACTAGGACCTAAACTCAAATGAAGGTTCTAACCTTAGGGTTCCACTTTGGTGGTAAGCAATCACACACATCATCAACCATACATAACGTTACAAAAATTTAACAAGATCGAACAAGCCAAATAAAAACAAACTTTAAACAAAACAAATTATGGCCTCCAAAGATTATCCTCCGTACCCAAGCTTCGACAACAACAGCCTGCAAAACAAACTAAAGTAGGGGTTAGGCTCCTACATCCAGTCATTGCCCATGCCCGCCCCCATATCTAAGTTTAAAAACATGAGTTATCGTTTTGAATAAAAGTAGTAGATAAAAACCGGTTTGCGATCCACGTGATCGTCACCACGTAATTACAATCCCACGGCAATTGATCTTCTTCCACAACTTCCATCATAACCGTCCATCTAGCCAATCACTTTCAGGAAGTCAATTATCACAAGGCTAGAGACAAAGGGGATAATTCAATAACAAGGGCATGGTGCACACTGCCGACCACCGGTAGCTCAAGGAGGAACAAACCTCTCCTTACATCCCCATCAATTGCCAACACATCAATTCAACCACGCAAACCATTTCAATTGTAAAAATAACAGATAATTTCCAAAACTATGCAAGAGGCTTCATATAAAACATAGTATATGCAAGAAAAGCATAGATAGAGTTAAAGGCATCCCCTACCTGGAACTCAGGCTTTCTCTTGCCGTACTTGGCCTCGATGCAACCTTGTAGCAACCACCAACTTCACATGATCCTACCACGATATCGAGCCTAGATCAATAAGCGACATTAATAACGATATACAAGACTAGCTAATCACTCTCAATACTCTTAGAAGAAAACCTTTCCTTTAACCTAATTTACTAACTAATAACCAGACCATTTGGGTTATAAGGGAGAGTTGGTTTTCAGGAAAAAGTGGCAAGAACACCTTTGAAAGACAAGTTGTCAAAAGCTGGAAACAGAGTTTAAACAGGAACTTTCATGAGTCAAGGAAAAGTGTTCAAAATACTAGAGGTAAATTCTAGGGAAAATTTTGGAAAGAAGATGGTTTAACAACCAACTCAGTAAGATTGAAATGTTTATAGAATTCTAAGTGAAGCCATGTGAAGAGTAAAGGTTTTAAAGCTAAAGTAAAACGATGTGCAGATTCTTTCCAGAAATATCAGCTTCTGTCCACATATTTCAAAATTACATAACTAATTCTAGAAAAATTATTTTGGAGTGATTCAAATTCTGGAATGTTCGTCTTTGTGTCTTGTATATTTCTGTAGAAGGAACTGATCCCAAATTCTCAACGATTTAGCTTCAGTTTTAAAATGAATGTAGCTGGGTCAGATTGTACTGAAAACTAAAAACTGCATAAAGTAGTTATCTTGTTCAAAGCTCTTTTGGTACCCAAAATGGCTGGTTAAGTAGACTCTAAGACACCTACAGAAAGTATCTAAAGCTCCTAAAGACTTAAACTTTCAGTCATCCTTTAATACTAAAAAGAGGAGGTCTTGTAGCTCAATAACATGATGTTTTGAAGACATGGTGTTTGGACAACCATAAAACAAATAAACTCTTGGATCAAGCACGATTTTAATATTCAAGATAACCATGGTCTAGCACAAATCCAACACATCAGAAAAAATGAAAGGTTCTAAGTTAAAGCATCAAGGTTTCAACAACAATAGTGAGAAGTTGTAATTTGCAAGAGTTTGTAACAACAACCAAAAATACACAAGAGTGTTAAGGAAAGGATGATACTCACCAAAGACTAACCAAAAAGATGAGTTTTTCTTGAGAGCTTCAACAGGAAAGAGAACTGAGGGAGTTGATTAGATCGAGCCCAGTTGCAGGCCAAGAAGTTCACTCAATCTCGAACACGCAGAGTGAAACAGAAACTTCTTAATATGTAGAAGAGTTGTTTTGAACCTATTAAGCCTAAAAATTGAGGAAAGAAATGGAAACTTTATGGTTCAAGAATCTTACCAACTGTTGGTATCAGTCTCAAGCAAGATGTGGGGGATTCGGGTAGAGCAAGAGAGGGAATTCAAGCAGAAATTCGGAACAGGCTCGCTTCTGAACAGCTCCCATTTCGAGGGGTGTACAGGTCTCAAAACGACTGAAATGGAGTTAAAATTTGGAGGCTAGATAGAAGAGACAGAGATGAACAACTTTGATGAAGAAAGTTTCTTGATCGAAGGTCTCTAACTAGGTGTTTCGGGGCACGCAAACACACTGATATGCACAGGAACGAGAGGAAGGGTGAGAAGAGGAGGGTGAATGAAGATCTCTGGCCTGGGTTCTCCCTTTTGAAGGTCTGAGATGGTTCACTAGGAGAGTTGCCCCTTGCATGATGGCAACGTGGAAGGGAAGAGCTGAACGAGGTTCCCTTTCTCTCTGCCCAATTTTGACGTGAACAAGGAAAGAAGAAAGGCAGGGTTTTTGCGTGTGAAGGAGAAGGCTCAGCTTGGGGAAAGTGAAGGAATTTAATCAGATAAATTTGGGGTAAAAATAATAGGTTGTAAAAACCAAAATGATGGGAAAAATAAAAGTAAAATAAGTAAATACAAGAAAACTCAAATTAAAGTGTTGGCAAGACCAAATAAGGATTGGGCCTCACCAAACTTGTATTTAGATAGAAAAATGGCAAAGTAAGTTTTGTCGGAATTTTGCTTAAGTTTGAAAAACATAAGGAGTAAATGAATTGTGCTTTTGAAAGTCGGTGGGGATGGTTGATGAGTAAGCTTCGGGTAAAGCGAGTAGAAATTCCGCCAATTGTTAAGAAATAAGGTAAAATAAGAAAATCGTAAACGCGCGCACAAATATATTTCAAAATTATGCAAGGACGTTATTATGAGCTACAAGAACCTTATTCTAAGGAAGATGTTCGGGTCAAAGGTCAACTAACTTATTGGGCTAGGTTCACTAGCATACCCGTCTGTTGGGTGTCCAAAATAAATTATGGACCCTAACCTTAAGCTATTTTTGGACTGAAGGCCCAAACCCAAACTATTTTCAAAAGTCTTTAGCCAAACAAAGGTCGCGAAAAATTATCCCGTCCAAAAGTGACGTTCGGAATTTCACTGGGTCTACAGTTGACTAATCGAACAATACCTTTTGGCTTACTCAAATTCATCTTTTCATTTTCGCTATGCTCAACTGCTACAATGGGAGGACAAGGGTCAAGCAAGGACATTGATGCTCTTGTTCAGAAGGTGGAGGTGTTTTTGAATCAAGGCTCCTCTAGTGGTTGTGGTGGTGCTAAGTTGAATGACACCAATTACTGCACTTGCGGAAGATGATGACTGCCTATCTGTGTAGACTTGACAAAATTAGTTAGATCAATGGAACAATTGAAGCACCATATGATAAGGATCCAAGGTTCTCAAAGTGAAAAAATTCCAATAGGTCAATTATCTCTATTTTGTGTAAATCCATGACCAATGGTGTAGTGCAATTGATTATAGGGAGTTGATAGGGACTGCTGCTGAGGTATGAAAGGTGTTGAAGGAACTCTTTCTCAATGATTCTGACTTAGCTCAGATTCATGAACTCTACACCAAGGCATTCAAGATGACTCGGAATGGACAACCCGTGTCCATCATTTTTGCTACTCTGAAGAACATTTTGTTGGAGACTGACCAGAGGCATCCCAAAAAAATGAAGACTACTGATGATATCAAGCTCCATTATGAGGAGAAGGATTTGTTAAGGGTGCATATATTTCTAAATGGGCTTGATGCCAGGCATGCCAGTGCCAAAGGTGAATTGTTAAGTCTTGTTGCTCATCTTTCCTTTGTTGAAGCTTTTGCTGATACTCGGAAGGATGAGGCTCAACTAGAGAGTGCTAAAGCAATTCACTCTGAATTGTCTAGACTCACAGTTCAGTCTAAGGCTACAGCACCCAACTATGTGCCACCACATACTCAGTAGCTTCACCCTCAACCTAGTTCTCTATCATCCACTAGCACTAGTCCTATTTGTACGTTCTGCAAATTGCCTGAACACATTAGAGCCAAATGTCATAAGCTGAATGAGTGTCCTACATCTTGGGGGAAACCAACAAGAATGTGCTGAAGCTCACTTGGTTCAAAATCCTGATTATTAGGGTGAGAATGGGCAAAATTATACAACAATTGCTAAAAATCCTTCTGGTCCGCTTCAAAATCCTGAATAAAATTATCGCATTATTCTCTTAACCACGTTCTTACTCTCAAGTGTACATATACCAAAATAAGCTAATGTAGGCATACACTGGTACACAACTATTCCATAAGAAATAAACGCCCCAATGTCTATTACAAAACAATAAATGCCTCACCTTCAAAGGGAGAAATATATTTTGCTAGTCACCCACGCCAAAAGGCAACATTAATCGAAAGGCAAAACAATATTTATGTAGACAAGGTAATAATTTTTGGTATAAATATTGATGTAGACATCAATATAACATTGGGGCAACATTGATCGAAAGACAACATTAATCGAAAGGCAAACCAAAATCTTTAATGCAATATACCAAGCCAATGATCCGAGCAAATACCGGAGTAAGTAACAAAATATAATTGTGGTAATAATATAGACGTTGTCAATGGTTAAACAATCATGTTTAGAGACTTATTGTCTCTACATTATTGCCACTCCCCGGATCCAGTGTCAATGAATTTTAAGCACCTAACACCGAATCTGATGTGTGAGTGTTACAAAGAAGAATGTAAATAAGTTCTTCTTTCTAGGCTCGTCTAATTCCTTTCTGGCTCGACAAACTTTTAATACTTCTTTGCAAAAGATATTAGAGATGGGTGGGTGAGCAACGATGCACTCAGTGAGTAGATCATGTAATATGCTAGTAAAGCCATGTCATTTTACACACGCTATAAAATAGTGTATCGTATACACAACAATTCGCAACAACTCGTCACATCGCGTCATCTCTTCTTATTGGTTATCCTTCAATTTAGTGACCACCACGGGCACCATAATGACGTTCTGTAGCCCTATACACCGTGTGACATATCCTTACCTCGGTATAACCAATCAAGAAGTTCACATGTTCCATGACTAGTCAAGCAATGGATTCAGCACATAATACATACAAACCCTACATATTTTGCAAATAGACATGTTTCACTTGAAAATAGAGAGATATTTCGTAAATAGCTAAGGTCATGATTTTCCACCATTTTTGTAGCAAATAAAAATATTTGAAACATATTACACAAACCACTCAGCTTGACAGTATGAATAGCCTCCTAGAATACCGATCGTAAACCGAGTCTCCTAATACGAGTCTTTTAGAAATCACCATTTGGTCTAACTCAAACCTCCATGGATAAAAAGAGGCTATCAAACGAATCTGTAACCTTTCGCAAACACTGGCGGACCTAGCCTAGGGCTACTGTGGGCTGCCGCCCACACTACATCATCATATATACACTGTTATATATAGAAGCTCTAGACAATTTTATGCATTTGAATATGTATTATGCAGCTTTTGCCCCCACAAGTGTCATGATTTTGATGATTTCATGCATGTTTAATCTAATATCATAAAAATTTCTCCTTATTTTCATATGTTTTTTTTTTTTTTTTAATGAAGGGCTGGTGCGGCTGCCCTCAAGCCTTGATTAATGAAACCGCCGAATACAAGGGGGGATATTGAGCCTAAACCCCTGAGTACAATAAGCATCTAGAGAACATCCTGAAATAATATCTGGAGTCTCTACAAAATACCTGTATTCTAAAAAGCACCAATTTTCATATGTTTTATGCATAAATTGTTTTTTGAAAATGGGTGGGCAAGGATTTCAGTTTTCGTTAGCTATTACAATCTAAATTCAATCGCCCCCGCATAACTAATTTTCTAGATCTGCCACTACTCGCAGATCCTAAATCGGAGTTACGGATAAGAAGTTATGATCCGCCAAATTTTTAGAGAGAGAAACTAGAGAGAGAGAGAAAATTCTCTCAAAGATTATGAAAGAAAGGAAACTACTGGTCAATCTATTTATGAGGTAAAAGAACTAATAGAAATAGACCACATGTCAACTTCTTATGAAAACACCAATAAGCTTGTGACACTTGTCATGCAAAGAACAAAGTTTTAGTCTCCCTTTGACAAGCGTCCCATGACTAACTATTTTGCTGACATCATCATCCACCCACCAGCCACATAGTCACCCAATAATCAATAAGATCTCGCCACTTCAGCATCCAATTTTCTTCTAATTAAATTTCAAAAATTCCTTAGAAATAGCTTTGGAACCTAAAAAAATCCTCTGAAAATTTCTACGAACTCGTAACGACCTCTGGTTTAATTCTATGGCCTCAAAAGATAAAATTTCACAAATCAAAATTTTCAATAATTTTCTAAAGCTATAAATACTTTAAAAATAGCTAGAAATTATTTTCCCTTTTAAAAATAGAAAACCAATTTCACTGAGATCTCACAATTATATATGGAAGCATCGATAACATATAATCAGTCAACTATTTTCTTGGTATCCAAATCCTCAAGGCAACCATGTTCTATATTACCACTTAAATATCAAGACAACCATTATATCTAATCCACAAGATAGGACCCAATTCATCAATCAAGATACAAATGAAGCAACATTTGTTACTTGTAACTGAATTTTAAGGCAACATTTTTTCGGAGGCATCAACACCGTAAGGACATATTAATATTCCGAGACATCAAACTGCGAAGGAACCCGTCAATGAAAATTGATAGAACAGTTTCTCAATGCTTTATTCAAGATATTATAACAACCTAAATCAATTTTAATGAAAATAAAATCAACTAAAAGTAATGGTAGCATATATTGTACTTATAGTATCAACATTTAAATGCTTGGGGCATATGTATACGTTCCCTTCGATGCGACAAAATATTATATATAATAATATGAGCATGGGGATGAGCAGAGGCAGAGCCACATACAGGCATAGTGGGTCCCGTGATCCTCTGACTTTTTAACATACAAATAAAATTTAGTTACCTAGAGTCACTAATTGCTAGTGTGGTGCAATGGTTGGGCTTCCTTATGCTACTAAAAAGATCTAGGGTTCAATTCTCCTTAACAACATTACTTTTATTTTTTATTTTTTGGTATGTTGTGTGTTGTGTTGTTGAAATAATGAATGCATCACTCTACCTCCTTGAAGTAACTTCTCCCTTCATGTATTTCTTCTATTTAATTAGAAAAGTTTTTATTTATTAAATAATTATAGATATTTTTCTTTACTTAATATATTCATTTAAAAGAAAATCAAATATTGTTGCGATCGTTTAAATGATTGCTTGATTTTATTTATTGAGAAAAACATTTTACTAATATAAATAAGGAGATTTTTTTTTGTTTTTTTTGAAATAAACTACACTTCCATTAAGAATCAATCAAGCAATATGATCCAAGTCATATTGCACTACATCATGGATACAATCAGGGGGTCTATGGGCCCAGACCACGTTACAAAGAACAAAGTCAAATGCATAAGCAGCAAGCTTATGTGCAACAGCATTGCATGTCCGTTTTACATGCTGAAATCGAACCTGTGGTAAACTCACCAGATTGTGAAGAATATTATCCACAAGAGCACCCAACTCGTCCAAATCATGGTCCTTGCTAAGAATTAATTGCAAAGCTTCAAGGCAGTCACTTTCAATTGTGACTTGCTGCAGATTTAATCCTTTAACAAGGTCCAATCCTCGTCTGATAGCGACTAGTTCAGCATGCTTTGCTGAGCTAACATGAGGCACCGAATGTGCAAAGGCAGTCATGAATTGGCCTTGTGAGTCTCGAAGTATTCCTCCAATTCCACCTCTTGTCATATGAGACACAAAAGCCTTATCCACATTCAGCTTTGGTATACCATCCCTCTTCGGTTGCCAAGTTTACTTTGAAGCTATATTCCCAGACTCTGAAGTGGTCCGAGCCATTTTGAACTCCTCCAACCAAGTGAGCAACTGCAAACTCAGGCTTTGAGGAATCTGAGACTTGTTATTCCATAACCAGTCATTTCTATTTTTCCAAATCACCCATAACAGTACCATTACCTTTTCAAATATCTCAATTCTCAGATGTGTTGCACAATCTAGAAGCCATTCTTTGAAATTGTGTGCAGGCAATAAAGTGTGTTGTATCTGCAACGAAAGGTCTGACAGTACTTCAAATACAGTGGGACATTTACAAAATAGATGCAAGGACTCCCCCATACAATGCATGCACACTAGGCATTGCTCATCACCATCGTATCCCTTTGACTTCAACCGGTCTCTGGTGGTTAACAGGTTATTAGCAGCTCACCATACACAAATCTGAACTTTACCCGGGACTTTCGCTTTCCAAATTTGCCTCCACAATATCCCATAAGGATCTCCACTAGAGGAGGAAGCTAGAGCATTATCTAACACTGTTTGACGTGCAATCCAGTAAGCAGATTTCACAGTGAACTTGACCCTTTTTTCTGGGCTCCATGAAATCTTATCCTGCCTATTACTCCTACTCAACGGTATGGCTAAGACTTTATTAGCAATATCAGTTGAAAAAAGGGATCTCACAATATCGTCTTTCCAACACCGTTGCTCCACATCAATTACCTATGAAACCCTTAGCTCACCAGCATGTACTGGTCGCTAGACTAGATATAAAGAGCAGTTTGGTATCCAATTATCTGCCCAAATGTCGATCTGTGTACCATCACCCACTCTCTACTTTATCCCCGCTTTCAGGGTTGGTCTTCCACTGATGATGCTACGCCATGAGAAAGATGGAGAGTCCCTTAACTCTGCATCCCAAAATGTGCCATTGGGATAATATCGAGCCTTATAGACTTGGGCAATAAGTAAGTGAGGATTGGTGACTAGTCGCCATCCCTGTTTTGCTAACATAGCAAGATTGTAGGCATGAATATTTTTCAAACCCATACCTCCTTCTTGCTTAGTAAGACAAAGTCTCTCCCAACTCCGCCAGTGAATTTTCTTCTTGTCATCAGTATCCCCCTAAAAGAACGAGGCACACAGTTGGTGAATATCGTCACAAAGACTCTTGGGCAGCAAATAGCAATTCATGGCATATAATGGCATTGATTGAGCTACCACTTTGATTAAAATCTCCTTACCTGTGCAACTCAACAGCTTTGACTTCCAGCTCACAAGTTTCTTTGTAATCTTCTCTTTTATGTAGGGATGGCAATGGGGTGGGTTGGGGATGGGGATCACAATACCATCCCCATCCCCGGAGTCATTCTCTACCCTCATCCCCTCCCCAATCCCCAATAAAAATATATTATTCCCCGACCCCATCCCCACTGGAGACTAAGCCTCCAAACCCTCCCCAAATCCTCAATAAGAATTTAATAAATAAAATAATTTTGTTCTCATATTGCATTTTTTAAAATCAAAATCCACAACAAATAAATTTAAAACATGATTAAATTCATAAATCATAATTCAGTGAGTGCAAAAGTCAAAACACCATTAAAGTAAAAGTGTAGCAATTAAAGTAAAGTAGTAAATATATATATTTGTGATTTTGTAATATAAAAAATAAATTAAAATATATATAAGTTAAATATATGTATATATTATTGGGGCGGGTTTGGGTATGGGGATCACAATAACATCCTCGCCCCATCCCCAATCTTAGATAGCGGGGATTGGGGATTCCCATCCCTATTTATCCCCGAATTCTCCCCCCATTAGGAGCGGGTATCCAATGGAGTTCCGTCCCGCTAGAGATTTTTGTCATCCCTACTTTTATGTAAGCAAACTTTGCACTTTTTGACTTTCCAACATGGAGTGGTAAACCCAAGTATCTATCATGCTCAAGCTTACATTGAACCTCTAACAATGCAGATAGATGGTTCTGTACATCCTCATGGACATTGCAGTTGAAGACTACACTACTTTTCTGGTAATTTACCTTCTGGCTAGATGCATTTTCATACGTGTTCAAAATGTTACGTATTGCAATACATTCAGTAACAATTGCAGCTTCAAACAAAAAGCTGTCATCAGCGAAGAACAGATGATGCAAAATGGGAGCTTGAGGACTCATCTTTAAACCATTAATACTGATAGTACTTATAGCCCTAGTGGTTAATGCCGATAGACCTTCAGCACATAAAATGAAGAGGTAGGGAGACAGCGGGTCACCCTGCCTAATGCCCCTGGTTGGAGTAATAACTGAAGTAGCTTCACCATTAACTAGAATAGCGTACCTGACTGAAGTAACACAACTCATGATCATCTCATTCCATCTTAATGCAAAACCCATTCTCAACAACATGGCTTTCAGAAAATTCCACTTCAAGCAATCATACGCTTTACTAATGTCAAGCTTCAAGGAAAAGAAACCTTCTTCTTGATGACGAAGCTTGTGCATGAAATGTGCAACATCATTTGCAACTAGAGAATTATCTGATATCAGTCTATCCGGAATGTAAGCACTCTGCAATGGTGAAATAATATCTGGCAACCACTTCTTTAATCTATTAGCAACCACTTTAGAGATTGTTTTGAAACGATTTTAAAATATGAAATTACGTCGATGACAATAACCATTTTAATAGATAGAAATTTTATTTAGAGATTTTGTATGTTTTGATATATCCATTTGTGCCCTAGTAAACTTCAAGTTCTAGCTCCGCCACTGGGGATGAGCCTCTCAGGTTGACTGGGTTTCGATCAAACCCCCTGATTAAAAAAAAATAAAAATAAAAATAAAAACCGAAAACCCATTAGTGATTAAGATAGAAATTTAATTGAAAACCATGCAAACTAAATGCAAAAAAATAATGGTTATGGTAGTAATTTAGAATACAATGGTTTAATATAATGCACCAAGTAAACAAATTAAAAGCAATCATTTTAGGGCTTAGGAGAAAGACTTTCAAAACTCTTCAAAACTATAGTAACCACGTTAAAATATAAACCGGTATAGTAGTGAAGAGAAATACCTATGTCTATGCCAAGAAGTTCCACCAAACATAGGTATTCGTCAAATAGAACACTTACCAGTTTGCGACTATTAATAAAATGCAAATTGTGGTCATCTAAATGGGTGTTGAAGCACATTAATTGTAATCTTTGTAATAACTACTGAAACATCCACCAACAAATCTACTCTTAAGATTGTTGGAAAAATTCGTCAATGGATGCCACTTCTATCTCCAGATTTCATCTTCTACAAAATCTCACAAATACAATATATTAATAACAAATCCGTGAGCTGTGACATGTTGAGAAGTTATAATTCAAACATCGTATAAGGTCATGGGTTCGATTCTTACTAACATATGTAAGGCAGTAAGGGTGGGGTGGGCTAAGGGTTTAAAAAATAAAATAAATAAATAACAAATGACAATCAACATGTTGTTGTCATAATAGATTAAAATAACAAGGATTATAGCATACTCTTGGATTTGTAGGCTTTCGAAGGATACATCATTCGAAAAGAGTTTAAGGTTGAGGCATGTAAACACTGCCCTTAAGAGTAGATTTCATTACCCTGTGTAGATTTCGGAAGTTTATGATGCTCTCCTCTCCAGGGTACAACAACCGTTAATCTTTGTAAGTGTACACTCGCAAACTTGGATCCTAGAACTGCTTCGGTTCTGTCCTTAGCACAATAAATGGATTGGAAATACTCTTATTAGGGGACTATGTAAAGCGATGTTGGGAAAACTCATACAAAAAAACAATGAGAAAGATGTATGAATAGAGAATGTGTTTATGTGATCTTTTCTATTTGGGCAATGGTTTATATAGGATTTCTTAAGGCTCATTTATGTGTTAGACATTATATTCAACTTGAATATGAAATTGAATGGTATGAAAAGGTTGAGCACATTATGACATAACGGTTCAAGACTTTATTTGAAATAGACCTTGCAGTAGTAAGACAATTAAGGATGAATATTTAGAGCAGTATTGCAATGATGGATTTCATTGCTTGCTCAACCGTTACGACAACAATTTGTATTTTGAAAGAACTATAAAAATTTCAACAGAACCATGCGGCAATTTGATCAGGTGGTTTCCCCCTTTCATGATGGTATGAAATTGGCTCGGGTGATGCACTATGATCAAGTAGAATTTGAGCCAGATTGCATGCTTCTTGGTCAGGCTTTGAAACAGGAGAACACAGATTGCTCTAGTATGGGTTTTCTCCTAAAAGATGTGAAGGAACTGGTGAGGGGAAATGCTGAATACAAGATCACCTTTGTTCAACGTGGAGCCAATAAGATAGCTCACAAGTTAGCAAGTCAAGCTCAGTGTAAAACTTGATTTATAATTGTTCAGCCATGCTATTCCAAGCAAGTGTACTTGTTAAAGCTTCAATGAAATCTTTTTCCATCCAAAAATCAATTGAACATTTCTTTTAGTACAATTCTATTGAATGAAATTTTCATTCACCGATAACTTAATCTAATCTTCCTGAAATAAAAAAGAAAAAAATCAAACTATAATTATAATAAAACTGATCGCATCAACCCACCGTCTAAGAACACGAGACGCGACTAGTATCATTGATTCAGCGTATATTTATGAATAATTTTTTTTCTTTTTAATATTATTTTGGTCCAAGTCTTAATCTTTTGTGTATTTAATTTAATTCTTTTGAATAAGTGGCAAAGCTTCTATGGACTGTGGACTCTGAAGAGAGTTGTTTACTCAATAAAAAAAAAAAAAACAAGCATATAAGACTAACCACAAAGCGTTTGTACACATAAAAGTACCCGTCTTTACATTTTAATCAACAAATAATAAAATAATAGAGAGCTAATCAAATCCAACACCCTTCTTACACGTGCCACTCCAGCATGGATCCAACAATTTCATATGGCCCACAGTTACACCTCCTCAGGCGCGTTCGTTAACCCCCCGCCTCGATCAGTCCCTCCTTAATCCCCCGCTTCTCTCAAACTCTCTCTCTCTCTGAGAGAATCCAAACACCACCACAACACCTCCTCTCCTCTCCTCCGCTTTCTCCAAATTACTCTATGATTTCTAATCCGAATTAGACAACTATATGGAGACCTCCTTGATTAAGAGTTCGAGTCTCAACAATGTCCCCAATTCCCACTCCCCCACCTTCCTCTCCCACAACGGCTTCGCCTCCCCGCAGCTCGACGTCTCCGACATAGAGATGATCGCCATACAGACCGTCACCTACACCAGCCTCAAGGACCTGTTACCGGCCTACCCGCCGACGATCGGCTCGCCGACGCACAACTCCAGCTGGCACGAAATTCCGATCAAGAACCCGCTCGTCAAGCACGCCGCTCTCGCCTACCTCCAGCCAATGTCGACGCGGCCCGAGGTCGGCGGCAAGGGGATAATCCGGACGGTCAGGGACAAGTGCGGGTGTACGGACGGGATCGGATGCCTGGACTGGCTGCGCGACGTCGTTTGGAATTCGGTTAGGGAGGCGTTTGGGGAGGATGGCCGGAGGGAGGGGAATTGGGATGAGGACGATGATGACGACGACGATGAAGATGATTACGTCAAGGTTGACTGAGACTGAGATGGAGAGAGAGAGAGAGACTGGGGGCATATTTGGAAGTTCAGGTTTGACTGACCGGTAGCTTAGATAGATACGAAAGAGAGGAATTGTAAATAGAATTTTTGTTTTTATTGTTTTTGGTGGTTTGTGACCTGTAAATGGGTGTGTTACGCTTCAACATTGTGTTCGATTTATTAATCACCGAACACTTTGTTGTTTCTTGACAGAGAAATTTTGCTTCTTCAAGAAGGAACTATGTAGTGAGCAATTTTTTAAGGTTGATGAATTGTTAATGATTGAGTGAGTGATTTGAATCCGAGTCGGATTGATTGAGTTTGAGTTGACAATTTTGAATTGAAGTCGTTTTTATTTTCGTAAAATCTCTCGTAAATTAGATACTACATAAATTTTTAAGCCCATAAAAGAATTACTTGCAAGGCATATTCAAACTTTGTTTACAACTCAAATCAAGATTACCAAACTAAAGGTAAAAGATGTTAGTTCTCGTTTGGTTTCGTGGATTTGAGAGATTAGGAAAATAAACTCATTCATTTCTAACCACTGCAAGTGGCCTAGTGGTTCTTGTCTAGTTGGGTGTGCTCTCCAACCTAGGTTCGAATTCCGAAGCTGTCAAAGTGGTCAGACACTGTGCTGCAATGCACAGTTGGAGCATTTCACATGCGCCGAAGGGGTTTATCTTGGGCCTAGGAAGCTTTTGGGTTCCTCTTGACAAAGTAAAAAAAAAAAAACTCATTCATTTCCTGTATTTGATAAGTACAAGGAAATGAACAAGTTAAAAATGAATATCTCTATTCCACAGAGATTCTTTATTCCTCACTCTTTTCTTGCATTAATTATAATTTTACATTATTTTCTTTCATTAATCACACATCATACAACTTTCCTAACATTATCAAATATTAGAATGAATCATCATAGAAATCTCAATTTCCATAAAAAAAAAAGTGAATTAATTTTCTTTCGCAAATGAAACAAGTGAGAAATAAATCCACACTTTCTCTTTATGAGAATGACCAAATGAAGCAAAAATATCCTCTACAACGATATTATGAGTGACATTCTAATGCAATGACTCAAAGAGATAAGACGATAAATCATCAGGTCCATATACACCAAGTTCAAATCTTTCATGTGTTATTCTTCCATGCTAATATAGTAATATTAGCAACGAGTGCAGAATCCGACTTACACGAATATGGTAAAACTTGGGTTTGTTTTCAAAGCAATAATTATGCACGCATGTGCTGTACTAGATCACTAGCAAAGCAATGGACCCGGAAAATGTTGAGCTTAGCAAAATTTCAACATCAATCGAGACTCCGAGACTTGTTGCTATTCGCATGTTTCGAATAAGTGAATTCCAACTTTGCAACGCCAACTCATGGATGAGTAATCATGACCATGACACTTTTGTAGCTACCTCATCAGTTTCATGACTAGAAGATTTTCGGCACGTGGACAATATCTGATGTGTCGATCCTTATCGGAATCTTGTGAAAAAATGAGCACACCAGATGTTTATCCACATACGGATCAGGCATACGCGATGTCCATCAATTAAGGACTCGCGTGTGCCTATCAATGCATGTATGCTGTATGCGATGAAGCTCATGGAAGTCTGTTGTCTACAAAATTTTAGCGTTGCTGTGTATTTGAGTCTCTTTCTATAAAATTACATACCCGTGGAAGTTTGCAGCTAATTTTGCAACATACTTTTTGTATGTACACCAAGTTTCTGTAGAAGTGTAAAACAGTTAGTCACCAATAATCACCACATGAGCAATTCCCATCTCTGAAGTGGTGAAAGACCTTGGAATCCCCTACTATTATCTCTCTCTTGGTCATCTCTGAAACCTTCTTAGCAGCATTATGGCAATCTTCGCATATTCTTGTGTTCCTTCTAACAAGAACCGGGTCTCTGAGTTTCGTGGAGATCAGCCCATAAGAAATTGCCAATCTTACACTGTGATGCTCTGCAGAATTTTGTTTCTTTCTCATCAAATCCAAGGGTCTGAACTTGGTGATACTGTGAACATACTTGTCTTCCCCAATCTTCCTCAAGATTACGTCTAAAACCTCATAAATCGTGTCACTTTCAACGTGCGACTTGTCGTGGTTGATGAACCTGTAAGGCTTACATTTGGTCTCAAGATAGCTGCATCCAATAGTTTTTTCCAGTCCTTTTTGCTTCATACGAAATTTGATCCGTTTTACATCTTCCCACCTTCCAGCTTCAGCATACATATTGGAAAGCAAGACGTAACACCCAGTATTATCATGTTCCAAGGACAAAATGTTCTCAGCAGCAACCTCTGCTAACTCTATGTTTCTATTGTTTCTACTGGCTGTCAGTAAAGAACCCCAGATTCTGGCTGTGGGCAGCAACGGCATTTCGTCAATAAAAGTCTTGGCTTGGTCAAGATTACCTGTACGCCCAAGAAGATCAATCATACAACCGTAGTGCTCTATTCCAGGATCAATACCGTACTCTAATTTCATAGATGCATAGTATTTCCAACCCTCATCGACCATGCCAGAAATGCTACAAGCTGTTAACAGGGAAACAAAAGTGCTCTCATTTGGTTGAATGCCCTTTTCTACCATTTCGGAGAACAACCGAGTTGATCTTCTCCCAAACCCATGAATGGCATAAGCCATAATAATAGTGTTCCATGAGCTGACATCCCTGTATATCATCCTATCAAAGATTTCTTGGGAAGTACCTAGATGCCCACATTTTGCATACATGTAAACAGTTGAATTCAAGATGAAGGTATTCGAATGATGCTCCAATTTCGAGATATAACCATGAATTTGCTTCCGCTGCCCTAATGATGCTACTTCAGAATAGGCAGGTAGGATGCTTGAAATCGTAATTGGGTCTGGGTCAAGAGGTTTACTCACAAGATCCTGAAATAGTTCCAAGGCTTCCCAATTCCGTCCATTGTGTACATACGCAGAAATCATGGTGTTCCATGATATCAAATTCTTTTGAGCCAGTTGGCCAAATATACGTTCTGCAAATTTTACCCTGCTGCACGCACCATACAACTCAATCAGAGCCGTTTCCAAGACAATATGAGGGAGAAACCCATGTCTAATTGCGTAGCCATGGATAGATTTTCCCTCCATGAGGGCTCCTACTTGTGTGCAAGAAGGGAGTAAATTTATCATCGTAATAGCATCAGGCCTCAACTTATCAGTCTCTTGCATCGTTTTCAAGCAAGAAAAAGACTCCACGGGACTAGCATTTAGCGCATATCCGTGTATCATCGCATTCCAAACCACAACATTCTTTTGAGAAATCTTATCAAACAACCTCTCCGCATAGTCTAGTCTACCGCATTTGTGGTACATGTCAATAAGCGAGGTTTGAACCATGACATCTGATTCAACCACACATTTCATCACCTGGCAATGGATTTCCTTCCCAGTTTGGAGCAAACCCTCGATAGCACAAGCATTAAGAACGCCGATCATGCTGAATCTATCCGGCATTATCCCAACCACCAGCATCTCTTGAAAACTAACCACTGCACTCCATCCATCCCCAACTGCAACATACCCACCAATCATCGAATTCCAAGAAACCAAGTCTTTAACAGGCATTTCTTCAAACACCTTCTCTGCATCTTCTATGCAACCAAGTTTCGCATACACAGCACACAGAGAGTTACATATGTATACGTCCGAAACCAACCCAACCTTGAACAACTTCCCGTGAACCCTTCGGACTTCGGCCAACGATAAGGACCCACCACAGGCCTTGATTACAAATGGGAAAGTATAGTTATCCGCTCCAACACCTTCAAATTCCATTCTCTGATAAAACTCAATCGCCTCTCGGAACAACCCATTATCCGTAAAACCTCTGATAACGATGTTCCAGTTGTACGCATCTGACTGGTTCATTTTCTCAAACACCCAGAGCGCGTCTTCCATGGACCCAGATTGAACATGGTCATGAAGAGCCTGTTTGAGCGAAGAGCTGTGCTGTTCAATCAGTGTGGTTGACTTCATTGGTGGTTTTGCGGCTTTACGAACCCATTTGGGAAATCTTGGCGGGTAGGCGCCCTGGTTTGCTCTGGGCTCGGCGGCGCGTTTTCGAGAGAGGTTGGGTGGTGCTGTGGAGGTGTAGAGATAATAGTTGAGAGCGAGAGTTGGAGTCATTCTTGGATTGAGCTGTTAAGAGTTCAGAATACTCATGGAAAGAGGGGCCTCTGATATATATTCTCTCGCTTCCTCCCTCCCTCTCTTCTTCGCGGGTACTGAAGAGGAGAGTAGCATAGCCGTTATATCTCAACTGTGTACTACTATACCTTTTTTTTTAGATTTTGGTCCTGAATTTTAGAAAATTTTGACCTTTGGCCACCGATTTTAATTTTGTTAAATTACAGGGGAGATTGCGAGGTGCAAATTATTATATGGGGAATACTAGATACACACTCACCTGTGTTTAAATCTAACACTACAGAGCCAAGAAAAAAAAATGCATTAATAGATTATTGGGTTAATGCTCATACACTCCAAATTCGGGAAAATACTTCTCATACACCCCAGTATCTTATTTTTGTTCCCTCTTACACAAACTTTTCTCACTTTGTGCCCTACCTACCCATCTTTTCAAGATCCCTACCATTAGTACCATTTGTTTGTCAGAGTCTGCATAAGCATGTTAGTATTGTCACTTTCATATAGTTATTTGCTTATATAAAGGTTTTCAGAAACGTGGTGGGCCCATCAGAGTTTTATTTGAATATATATATGAAGTTGACAGTCATCCTCTAAATTCAAAGATAAATGGTACGATTTACTATTCATAATTTCGATTGTAGACAGACTTGAGTTGATTGCAATCTACAAAAACACTAGTAAAGAATTGCATAAAGAGAAAGAAAAATTGAGAAAACTGAAAACTTATCGAGATAGTCTCGACAGAGAATCTCTCAATTATTGGGATATTATTTATAGACTTCAAACTAGAATCTATAAAATAGAAGAAGAGATTGATAATCTCCTATATGTTCTGGAAGAGGAACAAAAACCTCTTGATTATTTGAGCATTGGTTAGATCCGCACATCACTGGTATCAGAGCTTGTAAAATAGCTCAAGGAGAACCCCTCCTTAATGGGGACAATGTCAGAATTGTTATTAGAGAAAATAAATTCTCTACTGAAATCTTCTGATGAGAAATATCAGAAGCTGTTACTAGAAGTATCTAGATGTCAAAATCATCTAGAAAAACTACCTGCTATAATCCACCAATTGGAAAGATTGGAAAACAAACTGGATTATATCAAGGAACTTCCAAAAACGGAAACAGAAAAGCTAACGAGTGTTAGCAGAAAAATCAATGAACAGCAAAAAACGCTGGAAAAAATACTGAAGGACAAGAAAGTGCCTACAGTAAAAAAGAAGGCTAATGGGTTCAAACCATTAGAGAAACCAGATTCAAATCTTGTTCCAAACATGATTTTTCTGTAACCATCTACTAGTCAGACTAGTATCCGGTATGAAAACCCGGAGAAAACAGAAAAAAGAGAAATGAAGATGTTAAGCATCTTTGGAAAGAAGAAATGAGTTCAACTCCTAAATTCTGAAGAATTTGAATATAATGAAATCGAGCAGGAGGTAAAAAACGCCTCACTTCCAAAGCTAGATTTCAAACAGATCTACAGAAGGGGATCATTTGACCTGATGGACAACCATCATTTCAAATTACTTGAATTCACAACCCCCTCAACAGCAGGAGGAGAGACAGATGTCTTGATGATCACTCCAGCTGAAGTTGCCAGAGCACAAGCAAAGAAGTATCAATTTATGCATATTAGAGCAGTCCAAATCGGCATAAAGCTTTTGGCAAGAGAAGGCATCAATTGCTCAGTCCTATGTGTTCTGCAAGACAACAGACTGACAGACTTTCAAGCTAATTTGCTGGGAACTCTAGAAGCATCATTGTGCAACCAAGTAGCATATTTCAACTGCTTCCCCAACTTCTCAACCAGCCTGAAGGATGCAGCCCACTGTCTCCGACTGAGAGTCAAGACAGATGGAATATCAATGAAGAATGATATGCAAGAATTGGCGATAGTATACAGAATATACTATAAACTGATGAGCACCACAGTAGAGCAGAAGACACGGATTTCCAACATCCCTAGTCTCACTACTGGATTCCTCACCAGCCAGAAGAACCATTCACAGCAAATTCACAAGGTTGCTTGGAATGAAGTAACTTTTCCTATTGAATGGAAATTATCCGGTTCGAAGCTACCAGCAGAAAGTACAAAAGCAAAAATCTACGAGAGTAGAAGAACTGGAGAAATCAGCCTCAACCTCGACAACCACAGAAAAAGTGATGTCGGTCCTGAAAAGCTCAGGATAAACAACAACCTTCTGAGAAGAACCTACAGCACTAGAGAAGCTAGTGTCAGTGGTACAAAACCCACTATGAAGAGCCAATATCAGAAGAAGATCTGGAAGCTGATCTGAACAGACCAGTCCACATGCTCAGAGCTGAGAGGCTCTATGATCTTTATGAAGAAGCTGAGAATTGTGAAAGTCCTGAACGATTAGAAAAACTAATCGAAGAAATGAAAGAATTCAAAATCAGAAAGACGAGAAAAGTCTTTCCTTATCAAGATCTTGAAATGGAAGATGGAGAGAGCTCCAGAACTTTCATAAGCAGAGAAAAAAGGGAAACAAAACTCCCATTTCAGAAAGCCCCCACGGGTAAAAAAGGGGAAAGAAATTCCCAAAGATTTGTCCTAGAGGACAATCTGCCAAGAGTTCCTATCATGAACTACGGCATCTGGTTAAATCTAGACAAGAGTCTAGACAAAAGAAAAACCATTGACCAATGGGTAGATAGCCTGATGATGGCTTCTGCACTTACCCTTGGCAAATTTGAAGCACCAGATTTGCAGGTGTACTATGAAACTACTCTTACTGGAGTGGCAAAAAAGTACTACCTATCCTTCAAAGAAACTGCCAGAGGAAGAGACTGGCTTGAAGAGATCAAGAATTCAAAGTCTCCGTATGATTTTGCAGTACCCCTGTACGATCAGTTCTGTGGAGATCTTTCAAATCTGAGTGAGAAAGCTAAAGAAACGGCAAAGTCGAATATCTATGCTCTCAAAATCTGTGACATGAGATATTTCGAAGAATACCTGAATGAATTTCAGGAATATTACTATACAATTGGTGAACTAGAGAATACTGATCTAGTTAATCTGTGGCACAGAAAGCTCCCTAAACCATGGAGAACAGCTGTGAGATAAAGCATAGCTGAGAAACCAATTGAAAGATTTTCAGTTGGAGGGATTGCTGACAGAATCCGGCAATTACTGAAGGAGCAATGCAAAGCCAATCTTAGAGCTAAGATGGCCAAAAAGCAACTCAAAGGAGTTGAAAATTTCTGTTACGAAATACTGGATATGCCCACAAACTGGGGATGTCATGAATCCAAATTCCACAGAAAGAAGAAAAAAGAAAAATATTACTCTAAAAAATTCAAAATTAAAAGAGTAATCAGAAGAAGGATTAGAAGTTCAAGAGAAGTTCCAATTATAAGAAGCAGCAGGATGAAGATCCTAAAAAGAAGTTCTTCAAGAAAAAGAAGAATACTCATCAGCATAAACAAACTAGCAAGAAAGCTTGCAGATGTTGGTTGTGTAAAGCTGAAGAGCACTATGCCAATGAATGCCCGGAGAAGGGTAAAAGATCTACTAAAACTCTCTTTGAAGAATATGAGCAAATAGTAGAAGTGGCAAATATGAAAGGCTACGAAATAGCCTATTCTGAGGATGAAGAAGACGACAGGTCAGTTTACTCTGCTTGGTCTGAAAAAGAAGAATCATCATCTAAGTCTGAGATAGATTCTAAAGTAGAGTACTTTGAATCCAAACCAATGAATGTTTTGAGAATCAAAAACTGGGAAGAAAGCAAGACAGAAACTTTCATGTCTTCTTATCAGGTAAACCCTATTACACTCGTTTGTGACTACTGCTTATGTCACGAAAAGAATGGTCTCCCAATATTTTGTGAAGAGTCTAAGAAGACTTATCACAAAGAATGCTTCATAGCTGAAGCAAGAAGGAAAACCAAGAATGGCCTTGTAAGCCAATTGGTTGAACAAGAATATGAAGAGTATTTCGCGGAGAAAAAAGCGAAAGAAGTTGAAACTCTGTTCCAGGAAACCATGGAACTATCTTCCTCTGAAATAAAGGAAGAAATCATCGGTGAAGAAAAAATCGATGAAGAGATTGAACTGGTTGAACCACTAGAAATTGTTCCAGAAGAATGTAAACCATTCATTCCTCAGGAACAAGCTCAGGAAAATGAGCTTCATCAATCGAAGGTCGTCTCTACCAGTAGATACAGCAACTACATAGAGATCGGACTAAAATTCCCGGATCATAAAAAATATCATCTACATGCCTTTGTGGATAATGGATCGGGATTTACTGTTGCAAAGAGATTTGCAATTCCAGATGAACTCAGGAAAGAAGATAAAAAGAAGTCAGCTACTGGTGTTACATTTGATGGGAGCCATCTCACCATGAAGAAAGTAGCAAAAAATGTTCATATTACCGTTGGTGGAGGAACATTTATCATCCAGAATGTTTGGCAATCTGAAGGCCAAGGATCTGATTTCTTGTTGGGAAATGATTTTATTCTCCAACAACGATTCATTCAGGATGAAGAAGCGATAGGCTTCAGGAAAGGAGAACGGGTGTTCTGGGCAGACCGACTCACACAAGGAAAGTGTGTGGTAGGTCCCGGTTTTACTTTCAGTATCAGAGATCGCAACAGAATAGTGGTGATCTTACCCCCTACAAGCCCAAATTTGAGCCTATACTCCAAATAAAGCAACAAGAAGAATTACTTGTTGAAGAATCTTCTAAAGAAGAAGAAGAAGAAACTAGTGAAGATGAAGAAGCTAGTTTCATCCATGAGCATAACCTCAAGCACTTTCAGAACAAGCTTGAGTCTCAGCAAATTCCCACTCTTGAAAAAATCAAGAAACTACTCGAGCAGAATGTTGATACAAATCCTCAGAAGTTTTGGGAAAAAGACCCAGTGGTCTGTGAATTGAGATTGCATGACATGAATGCCATTTGTTATGTCAAAGCCATTCCTCAGTACAAAGAGGAAGATCAGAAGGAATTCAGAAGTGATATTGAAGATCTCCTGAAGAAGAGATTAATTCAACCCTCCACTAGCCCTCATCATGCTCCAGCATTCTACGTGAGAAATCATGCAGAGAATCTACGAGGAAAAACTAGAATGGTTATTGACTACAGAGATGTCAATAAGAAGACTGTCAAAGACGGTTATCAAATTGCTCAAGAGTATTGATTAACCAGCTCAGAGGAGCCAAAGTCTTTTCGAAATTCGATGCAAAGTCGGGTTTCTGGCAGGTCAAGATGCATCCTGAGAGCATTCCTCTCACTGCATTTGGAACACCTCAAGGTCATTATGAGTGGCTGGTAATGCCTTTTGGTCTGAAGCAAGCTCCCTCAATTTTCCAGAGAAAGATGGACAACATCTTCAAGCATGTAGCGGAGTTCTGCGTCGTCTACATAGATGACATCCTGGTCTTCTCCAAAAATAGAGAAGAACACATGAAACACCTCCATGAGCTAGTAAAGCTGATAGTTCAGCATGGAATTATCCTAGGCGAGAAGAAAATCTTCTTTATCCTCGATGAAGTTGATTTCCTAGGAATAAACATCAAGAATGGAGTGATAAAACTCCAACCACATATCCTTGAAAAGATCTGGAAGTTTCCAGCCAGAATTCCTGATGCTAAGAATCTAGAGAGATTCCTTGGTGTCATAAATTATGGGAGAGATTTCATCCCCAAAATCTCAGGGTTAACAGCAATGTTATCTCCTAAGACAAGTTCCAAAAGGAAATGGAACTTCACTGAATATGATGAAAAGATCGTGAAGCAGATAAAAAATCTCTGCAAAAACCTCCCTCATCTTCAACAACCAGAAGAGAATGATGAAATTATCCTCCAGACAGATGTGAGTGATAATTACTGGTCCGGTGTTGTTCTGGCGAGAGTGCCTGGAACTAACATTGAAAAGATCTGCAAATTTTGTAGTGGCAAGTTCAGCCCTGTAGAACTGAATTATCCCACAGGGGAAAAAGAAATTTTAGCTGTCAAGAAAACGATTTTAAATTCTCCAGCATATCTTGGAAAAACCTGTACTGTCCGCACCGATTGTGCCAGAGTAAAGAATTTTAAAAATTTTAAACTTGACAAAGCTGCTAATAGAGGAAGATTAGCCAACTGGCAATTGTTTCTTAACCAATACGATTATATTGTTGAATTAATTGCAGGAAACAAGAACCATCTTCCAGACGCATTGACCAGAGAAATGGCAATGTTCAGCCAAAGAGAAGACGACGAAGGTCGTAATCCCAGAACCAGAAGGACTGGGAAAGAACAGAAACCTGAAGAGGATCCAAGAAAAACCAAGGAGAAAATCCTTAAAAGGTTTCTGCTAAGCTCAAAAGGCTTGGCCTCAACTGATCAATCCCAGGGTAAAGGATTGGCTAGCCCATCTCAAACGGCAGACGGTAAAGGCTCATCAAGACCGTTGATGGCTGCTGCTTTGCCAAAAAGCAGACCAACTCCAAGTGGAGTTATAAATGTTTTTAATTATGAATTAAGAACTTTTGATACTCCTGTGTTCAGAACTGGCAGGAGACTAGCTTATCACCAGAAGGCAATCCTGGATAATCTCTTATTTGCCTTTCAAGAAAGAAGCAGTGGTCTGATGTTCCCAGCTCTCTTTGCATTAGCTGAAGAACTCTACGAGCATGGAAGGCCACAAGGTGAAGAGCTTCATACGCAGCAGAGTGCTGTCAGAAAAGAGAAAATTCACTTCCTGGAAAGCCCTGAAAGTGCTAGGGTCCCTATCATGGCACTCAGTGAATCAGACTGGCATGAATTCCACTGTCTGATAGGAAGACATAATCCAGAAGACCTAGTTCCTCCAACTCTCTTTATTGTTTCAGGACCATATGTTGGAAGATACCTAGTAAATGTTCAGAGTGAACATCCCTAAGAACACAAGCTTTGGTTTGTTGAAAATGGTTTTGTCCATAATCTGTGGACCAAAACTAATGATGATCTGAAGGGTTTGCCACCTATTATTGTCAACATAGTCAAAAACATCAGGAAAAATGACTGTATGCTTCGTCTGAAGTTCAGATCCACTCCTCCAGAATGGATCCAGAATGCAAACGGGTGAAGTTGAATATATTTCTCCATAGGATTAATTTCAGTTTACCCCCTGAGGTTTGGGGGTGTCATCATTTCACCCCCTCTACTTTCAATTTTAATTTTTTACCCCCTAAACTTTCCAATTTCAATCAGCCGTGTCCAATTTCTACTATTCCGTCCAAATTGGACATTAAGGGGGGTGTATTGTATATGGAATTACTGGCACTTTTAAAGAAATCCATGGAATTTAAAAGTTTGGGTGTATTCAATAGAGACTTTTAACAGTCCATAAAAGTCTGGGTGTATTCAATTAGGATTTTAAAAAATCTTTATGAATTCCACCAAAGTCTAGGGGTATTCAATTAGGACTTTTAAAAATGAATAGAAGTTTAGGGGTATTCAAAATATCATTCATACATACGGAATTAGAAAATCATGGAAAATCATGGACTTTGTAGTGTTAAGTATAAATACCAAATTCCAATATTTTTCCAGCCACCAGAGCAAAGATTTTGAGCATGGAAAAGTCTGTCAAAGTTCTTCTCTCTGCGCGTTCAAGGTTGGTCCTCCATCATCTCTCTTTCATGATTTCTTTTTTCTTTTCTCTATTATTTTGTGATATCAACCTCTAATACCTAACATGTTCATTGTTGTTGTTGAATTTGATTTTTTTTTTTTTTCAATTGTGATGCTTGGAACCCTAATATTATCATCAACTCCTAAAACAAAGCCAAATAATGTATATGCCTAATGCTTTTACGGTTCGATCATAGTCCTGCATACTATTGCGGTTATTGCTATTGTCGTCGCTTGTTTGCTGCGTATGTTTCTTCTTCTTTGTTTTTCTCGCTAGGTTTTCTGTTTCTTTTGTATTTGTTGTTGTCCTATATGGCATGGTTCTCTTTTTTTTTGCTACTGCTTTGCCCTTGTGGCTCTTAAGTTCGGGTAGATTAGCCAAACGGTGGGTGGTTTTTTTTTTTTTTTCCTTCATGCCAGAACTTCTTTTCTATACCTAATAGTGTGTGTGATTTTACCCTGCATTGAGATGGGACTTATGTTGACAATCTCATGTCAACTTTCTTAAAATGATAGTAATGTCAGAGGTGCAATTTGGTTCAAGCTTTGGGTGAATCTATACAGAGTTATTAATTTTCATTCAAATTTTGCTTTAACCCTTCAATTTGAAGCCAATGTTGGCCACCACTAAAGTCGGCAATGGCTGATAAAATTATGTCAGGTTATTTATTTTCTTTTTCTAAAATTTTAGTGTTCTTTTTTATGCTTTGAGAATATTATGTGTATGTTGAGCAGAGCTTTAATGTTAGAAATTTTACTTTGGGATTACAGAGTAGTAGGTTGAGTAAATAGGATCACTGAATCTTCAAAGAGTTAATTCAGCTAAGTTTGTAGTCAGCTGAGAGATAGGAATATTGTTCTGGAGTTTTGATTCATGTTGGTTGGGCAAATTGCCATGATGACAGTTGTCTGGTACCTTGATTCAGTTTTGTCATCTTTATGGACCTCAATTTCTTTAGGATTCAGATTCTTTTTATTTTCTCCTTCAAATTCCCATGGAAACAGATCGTGATCAAGTTTTGGGGTTATGAGAGTCTGATTTGTGCAATTTATGAGTACTGTTTATAATCATATTGTATGGCATGCTATAAAAAACAAACAAGTGTGGATCAAAATGTAATTGAATGAATTATGAAACAAAGAAAAATTAATCAAAGAGAAGTTGGCTAGGTAATAATCAATATGAACAATGTATCAAAATTTGCTATTTTTGTCTCTGCACCCAATTGTCTGAGTTGGTTCCTTTTGTATGCTTAATGCATGTTTAAAGAAAAGAAGAAAAAAAAAAAAAAAAACCTTGCATACGTTTTGAAGTAATGATTCTTACCAGAATGATTCCTTATCCCTAGTAGCCAAAATCATTGCTCTTAATATGAATAGATTCAAGCTGATGAAGGATACCAGCAACTCTTCTTTACTTTATTATTTTGTTGTGTCAGAAAGCAATTTAGGAGAGTATGAAAACAGGATATTGGTGCATGTTTATATTGATATACACACCTGATAGTTGTGCGTCTTGATAACAGAAGGGTTGTCATTTGGGGTCTAATATCTTTCTTGTTTCTTTGTGGAGCCATGTACCTTGGACTTCTAATTTTTTTTTTTTCCAGTCTATACTTCCCTTATGTTTATATTGTTCTGAATTATAATGTTTTGATTGATAAAAGTTGCATGTATGATTACTTTTACGCAATCGTATAGATGGGAGATTCACAAGGGAATGGTAAAAGAAAAGATTACAAAACTTGGAATGCTGAAGAGAGCAATGTTTTGCTTCAACTTATGGTTGAAGGCGCCAAACTTGGATTGCGTGATATTAATGGTGTGATAAGCAAACAAACAATAGAGGCGAAGCTACTTCCTAAACTGAAGGAAAAACTTAGTTGTGAAATAAGTTTTAGTCATTACCAAAGTAGAGTGAAATGGTTTAAGAAACAATACACCAATTACTCTCAACTTATGCGTCATAGTTCTGGATTTGGGTGGGATCCGATCACAAAGAGATTCACTGCTGATGATGAAGTATGGGTAGATTATTTGAAGGTGAGCTTATTGCTTTTTCATTTTATTCTAATTTAGATTTATAGTTATTTCAAATGGTTATCATCATATTGACACGTGTATTTTTTTTTTGCTACTAGTCACATCCAACGCATGGGCACTTTCGGTCAGAAACTTTTCCAGACTATGAGGACTTGAAAATTGCAGTTGGAAATGGAACTGCAACTGGAATGGGCTCAATCAGTTTAGGTGATGATACAGATGCCTCTACATTTGGAGCGGAAGAAAACGGACCTTGGGGAATTGATGGATTAGTTTTTGATCGAAATACTAACATGTTCGTGCAAAGTGAAAATGAGTCATCACACCAAGAAAACTCGCCATCTCTTTCACAACAACCCTCCCAAGGTACCAATGTAGATGCTCCACCACATAGCAGGACTCAAGGAAAACGGAGTAGGACTGACTATGAAAATAATAGCGGCTCAAAGGGGGCAACTAGTCAGGCTGAGGTTTTAGAAAACTTATCAAGTGGCATTGGTAAAATTGTCACAAGTTTTGATAAAATTTGTGGCTTAATGGAGAAGAGAGAATCAAGAGAGAGTGATCTTTTGGATGCTATGAACGAGACCCCAGGATTAACTGATGAGGCTTGCTTTATGGCTCTTGATTTGCTTAATACTAAAGCAAAGCAAGATTTCTTCTTGAAGATGACTCCTGAACAACGACATAATTGGATCACCTATAAACAAATGCAATAGGTGTGGGTCAATCTCCACTAGCGACACCTAATAAGCAATAGGCTATGTTCTATTATTAATTTTAAGTTATGGAGTTTGATTTTATTTTGTTTGAATTGCAGCTTGTTTTGAATGATTTTAAACTGGTATGTTATGAATTACAATTTGATTTTTTGTTTGAATATTTATGATTTTTGATTTGCTTTTGAATGAATGTTAATATGAATAGTGATATATTTTTTTATAAATATGTTTAGGTGCTTTCTCTATTAGCAATGTCTGAAATGGACATGTATGGAGCTGATGAAGAGGAAGAGCAGTTTTACGAGGCTGTTAAGATATTATTAATGGCAATACAAGCAGTGATTTATGTGTTATACGAACTTGTGTTCAGCATACGTGGTGAACATATTAGACATCCGCTGACTCGTCGACCAGTGACATCAAGTGGATACATATATATGCACAACATATTGGACAGAGACCCTCAAATCTTTAGAGATGTGTATAGAATGTATCCTGACGTGTTTCGAAAATTATGTAGCATCCTAAAAGCGAAAACACCTTTACGGGATACAAGACACATTTGTGTTGAAGAAATGCTTGCAACCTTTTTACTAGTTGTCGGCCAAAATAATCGATACAGTGAAGCTCGGCTGATATTTGAGCGATCTCATTTTGCTGTTAGCAGAAGTTTCAACAAAGTCTTGAAGGCCTTGAATACAATAGCACCACAGTTTATGGCTAAACCTGAATCCATACCACCTAACATAAGAGAAAGTACAAGGTTCTATCCTTACTTTAAGGTAAGCAATGCAACTTTTATGGATGGTTAATTATTTATTTCATTGTACAGTAATGAAGATATTATTTCATTTTTTCTTTTCAGCTATTGATATCTTTTTTCATTATTTTAGGATTGTGTCGGAGCTATAGATGGCACGCATATTCCTGCAACGGTAGTTGGACGTGAGGTAAGCAGATATCGAAATCGCCATGGGAAGATATCACAAAATGTATTAGCAGCTTGTAACTTTGATTTACAGTTCATATATGTGATTAGTGGATGGGAGGGTTCCGCTCATGATTCAAAAGTGTTGAATGATGCGATTTCTAGACGAAATGGACTCAAAGTGCCACCAGGTATAGTTTTACGTGCATAAAAAAAATTCAGAGTACTTATTACAATTTATGTGATATAACATATATATAACATACTAATTGCACATGTTTTTTATTATTAGGTAAATATTACTTAGGGGACTGCGGATTCCCAAATCGACGTCGGTTCCTAGCTCCATTTCGAGGTACTCGATATCACCTCAAAGATTTTGGTGGTGAAGGAAATCATCCTGTCAATGCAATTGAGTTATTCAATCTTCGCCATGCTTCCTTGAGGAACGTAATTGAGAGAATATTTGGAATATTTAAGTCGCGTTTCACAATCTTCAAATCAGCACCACCATTTTTATATAAGACACAAGCAGAACTAGTTTTGGCTTGTGCAGGACTGCACAATTTTCTTCGACAGGAATGTCGTTCAGATGAATTTCCTCCTGAACCAGAAGAAGATCCGATAGACAATCACGAAGATAATTTTGAATGGGATGATTTTCAAACCCAAGATCAGCAAAGAGAGAATGCTAATGAATGGAGAATGAGTATTGCTACTCATATGTGGACAGATGCCCAACCAAATGCCAACAATGAAAACAATGACAATCAAGAAAGTGAAAATGAGGGAGAAGAATAAATCATATCATTATTTCAAAGACGTCTGCTTATTTGGCATGAAACTTCATCAATGTGTTTTTTTTTTCCTTCTCTTTTTGGATATCTTTTGGTTTGGTTGATTATATTTGGAGGCTTTTCCTTTATTTTCTTATATGTTTGTTTCATGACATTATTTGAGCTTCTCTGATTCCTACGCTAATGGTCATTAGTTAACATAGCTATGGCATCGTATTTTATTCTCTGACTAATAAACTAGCTTGGTTTTTCTTTTTTATAAGTATTGTGAAATCTACATAAGTCATTCATATAAAGTCTGTAGATTTTTACAAATCAGTAAAAATCTGTGCTAAAAATCAGTAAAAGTCAATGGTTTTTAAAAAATCAATAAAAGTCTATGAACTTTTTATAGAATCCATGGACTTTTGAAAAAGTCTATCATTTAAAAAAACTCCACACAAATCCAAATACAATACACCCCCCTAAGTTTGACTTTTGAGGGCTAAAATGGTCATTTCAACATAAAAAATAAAATTTAAAAATAATTAAAAAAAATTTTAATTTTTTTTTTTGTTTCTTTGTTTTTTTATTTTTTTTTTTTCTTCAACCTGTACACCACAAGTTATAATAGGTTTATAAAAACAAAAAAATACTCTAGGTGGTTGAAAGTCGCTCCCTAGTCTACGATATTTGTGATATATCTTCGATAAAATGAAGAATTTTAGGATATATCCCCAATAAAGTGAAGAAATATTTGTAAAAAATAATTTTACACTTTATCTGTAAATAAATATCTGTATATCCCCAATAAAGTGAAGAAATATCTGTGTAAAATCATTTTTGGTCTACGATATTTGTGATATATCTCCAATAAATAGAAGAATTTTAGGATATATCCCCAATAAAGTGAAGAAATATCTGTAAAAAATGATTTTACACTTTATCTGTAAATATCTGTATATCCCCAATAAAGTGAAGAAATATCTGTGTAAAATCATTTTTTTACAGATATTTATTAACAGATAAAGTGTAAAATTATTTTTTACAGGTATTTCTTCACTTTATTGGGGATATATCCTAAATTCTTCACTTTATCGAAGATATGTCACAAATATCGTAGACCAGCGAGCGGTTTTCAACTACCTAGAGTATTTTTTTTGTTTTTATAAACCTATTATAACTTGTGGTGTATAGATTGAAGACAAAATATAAAAATAAAAAAAATTAAAAATAATAATAAAAAGAAGAAACAGAAAAAATAAAAAATAAAAAACGAAGAAACAAAAAGAAAAAAAAATTATTAAAAAACAGAAGAAAAAAAATTTTATTTTTTTATTTTTTTATTTTTTTATGTTGAAATGACAATTTTAGCCCTCCAAAGTCAAACTTAACGTCCAATTTAGACGGAATAGTAAAAATTGGACACGGCTGATTGAAATTGTAAAGTTTAGGGGGTAAAAAATCAAAATTGAAAGTAGAGGGGGTGAAATGATGACATCCCCAAACCTCAGGGGGGTAAACTGAAATTAATCCTTCTCCATATCATTATGTGAGAATCATCCCACGGAAATATCTTCAACCAGCCTGTGTTGGGTACAATGGTCAACCAAATTCAAGCATTCCCTGGATGAAGGCCATGGCCCTGGAATACATAAAGAAGATCATCGCTGAAGATATCAGCAATACCTTCCTGGCAGCAGGAGAGAAAACAATCATCATTGCTTACGATCATCCTGACGTAGTCAGCAGTGACCTATTCTTATCTCTAACCAGAAAAGAGATAGACTCGACGATGGCATGCATGCGTTGGGTGGAAAAGCTTGAAAATAACAACCACAACAAGATGTATGTTGATACAGATGTCGAGGACAATGCTACAACAACTCGCATGGCCCAGGCAGACAACAACTCCTTTGTCTTTGGCCACTAATCTGAAACAGATGAAAATATGTAGCATCACGGGTGAAACCACGGGTGAAAGAAGAAAGCACCAAGACAAAAGGCAACTGTTTTCTTTTTCAAAAGATACTTTTGCTTTTTCAAAAAGAGAAAGTGAAAAACATTTCACCCTAACCACTTTTGCTTTTCCCTGTCCGACCTCCACCAGCAGGAGCACTCAGAAAAGCAAGAGTCACGGAGTTGTTCTGTACATTTTTGTATTTTGAATTCTAGTTTGAGTTCCGCTCCCTATATAAGGAGCTTTAGCTTCTCTTAGAAGATATTCAAAGAAGGACATAGCAGTTCTAAAATTCGAAATAGAAAAAATCAGTTAAGAATTGAGCAGAAGAGTCTTCTCTCAAGTAGTATAGTAGTATGCTTCCCTTCCTGTCTATGTGTGAAGCAGTGTGCTTTCATCAAGTAAGTACCTGTTCTCATTCTTATGGATAGCTAAACAACTTTTGCTGTTTACCTGAGAATGAGGCTCTGAATGTTTTAAATATATGTATATTTGAATAAATTCAGATGGTTGTTCACCCACTTCTTTAACCAATATTGTTTTTATCAGTTCATATTTTTATCAGTTCATAATTTTTATCAATTCATGATAATTGTCATTCATAGTGTTTACTATTTAAAATGCATGCATCCCATGGAAATCCAAGGTTCTAAAACTTTACTGTTCACCTGAAAGAATCAGTTTTAAAACAGAAAAAATTAGGACAAGCAGCAGTGATTCCGCCCTGTGAGTAGCCGTTTAGACAAGGAGTCGTTAGGCGAAATGTGGCATGTTGAAGGCTAGTCTTGTTTTTGTTTTGATGTTTTAAATACTGATCCCTTATTGTTGAATAGAACTGTAGAAGAGTCCAAAGGTCAACATAGGATACAAAAGGCATTTGTTTGTTAAAACCATCCCTGTTAGTCTTTTTCTAGCAACAACAGTGTAATACCAAAGTGTTGGGCAGTTGGGAAAAATACCAAGGCTTTTTGGGTATACGGGAAAAGACCCTAGATTATTCCATTTCTATTGCCACATAGCACTTGGCACTGAGGTGTGAGACTCACGCGCACAGTGAGTGTGTATATAGCATTCCCCCTAGTATGATTGGTCTATAGCAACAGTGCTTATTTAAGAATGCTCACTTCATATAAAACCTTTTCTTCTTTTTTTCACCAATTAGTGTGGTGCTCACCCATTGATTTGGGTACCCTACTTTCACCATTTTACTTGTAAGGCTGTGCGCATCACCACCTCCCTATGCATCTATTTTGTTTTTTGGACATCTCCCACAGCATCAAGTCTGATCCAAAACCAACACTCACCACTTCCACATCTTAGTCGGAAGTGTCGCAATCAGGAGGTGGAGGGGTAATGTTTGTCTCCACCACAAAGAAGCTTCCATATCGCCCACCAGAGATCGGCTAGACCACCTCTGATCATCTGAGTCCTTTAGTCTGCCTCAACAATACTGCCTAGAGAAAACAAGTCTTCCTCTGCTGAATTAATAGCCTGAGTTGCAAGCAAACAATTACCATGAATTTTACTTTTGTGACATTCAAAGCCTGAAGAAACTCAACCCCAGGCACAAAACCAAGGGTGGTATAAGGTGTGCTATAGCCCACCCCAACTTTTTGATTAAAAAAAAAATTGATATACATGTATAAGGGCTAAAATCTGTTTAGTCCCTGTACTTTGCCTTTAATATCATTTCAGTCCCTAACATTCCAATTTCATCCAAAAACTTCATGGCCTCTCAATTTATATCCAATAGGTCAATTCCATCCGAATGTGCCGTTAAATTATTTTTCTATTTCTTTTTCGAGTGGTTGAGCCGTCTAGAAGATCTCTCTCTCTCTCTCCCTCTCTCTCTCTCTCTCTCTCTCTCTCTCTCTCTCTCTCTCTCTCTCTCTCTCTCTCTCCACTAAAAGGAAATCTGAAAATGGATCTTACCATCACTCGTGGCCCTGGGTGGTGAAGATGTTCTATATTGGCTACAGTTTTGGACAGTTAGTTAAACAAGGCTCTTGGGTTTCTTTGATCCCACTCTTGACTTCTACTTCTCCTCTTCCATTTTCTTGGTTCTAAGGTATGCCTTGCTTTTGTGAAATTGAAACTTTTCAGTTCTTTTTTGTTAGTTTATGTGGTTTATTGGATCATTTGATGTTGGATTCTAATTGAGTTTTCTTTAATCTAGTGAAAGTTTGTGGCTTTATCGAGAATAATCCAGAAGTTGGGGGATTTAAGTTTTAGTTCTTGAGGTGAGTTTGAATGGTAAATTGGGGAGGGTAGTTGTATGTGTTTTGATATTTCCTAATTTTTTGGGCTAGAGGTTGTGTTTGTTATTTGGTTTTGGTTGTTGGGTTTGTAACAGTTTTTTGTTTCTTTTTTTTTCTTTCTTGAAACTTGTTATAGCATATTTATTCAAGAATCGTAGGCCTAGTACGTCTTTTTTGAATTCTATTTATAAAATTGAAATGTGATGGAAAAGAAGGTAATTTGTTATGATTCTAGAATTAATTGTGCGCTGTAATTTTTAGAAAGAGAGCTTTGAAGACCAATTTCCATGTATAGCGGTTTGAAGAGGAAACCTTGTACCACTGACTTGACCATGGATCATTAGAAACAAGAAGGTTTGAGGTTTAGCTTTTTGATGCTGCTGGAGTTAGCAGCTATTGGAAGTATGGTTGTAGTATGGCTAGCATGGCTTACTGATTTGTGCATTACCTTTTACTGTTAATACCTTACCTTACCTTAACCTCACCTTATCTTAGTTGTTAACATAGTTATGGGTTTAAATTTGACTTGTTGTTCCTTATATTAAGGGTGATGGAAGTCTATTTCCTCACTCAACGTGTCTATATAGTGCATCCTTGTAAGTTTGTTTCTTACTAAGAATCAATATACCAAAAAATCTTCCACAAGTTTGTGTCTTGTTTTCTTCATGGTACCAGAGTAGGAATTCAAGTCATGAATCTGTATTCTTTCTTTTGCAGTTCCTGAGTTTACCAGCTTAACATGGCTGGGAAATATGGTTCTAAAACTGATGAACCACTTGCAAACTCTTCCGATGTCGAGTTTAATCCAAACCAATATCTTAGCTCTGTTTTGTTTAATGAATTCAACTATCTTTCTTGGGCCAGAACTGTTATACTTGCTCTTGGAGGAAGGTCCAAGCTTGGCTATGTCAATGGAGTTATACAGAAGCCTAAAGCTAACTCCATTACATATGATTCTTGGCTGTGTAAGGATCAACTTGTTATGTCTTGGCTGCTCAACTCTATGGAGAGCAGAATAGCAGAAATTTTCAATTTTTCTGAGTCTTCTATATATGCATCTCTGGAAACATGTTAAAGAGATGTATAGAAATCAGAATAATGCTGCTCGAGTTTTTCAACTCAAACGAGATATTGCTGATCTTCAACAAGAAGGCAAGCCTTTTGTTCAATATCTTGGTAGCCTTACAAGTATGTGGAATGAGCTAGATGTTTATAGACCTCAAACCATCGAGGCTAGTGTTTTGTTAAAAAAAAGCTAAGGAAGACAAGTTTTCAACTCCTTGCAAATTTAAGCTCAGATTATGAAGATTTAAGAAGTCACATTCTTATGAATGCTGAGCTACCTTCTTTCAACAATGTGTGTGCTACCATTCAAAGGGAAGAAGTTCGAAGAAAGGTGATAAAAATGGAGACCAAGACAAGTGCATCTGAAGCTAAAGCTTATGTTTCTAATATGAGGCAAGTTGAAGCTAGAACATACAAAGGCAAGAGGCCTGACTTGAAATGCAGCTACTGTGAAGGTGTTGGACATGTCAAGGATGGATGTTGGGTTCTCCATCCTGACAGAGCCAAAATTTTCAAAGGAAAGCAAAGGTCCTCAAAAGAGTTGGAATTCACCAAGAGCAAACCTTGCAGCAGCTCCTTCTGCTTCTTCTGAGGGTATGCTGAACTTTACCTCCAACCCTACTGCTTTAATCAATGAATTTAATGCCTATCTCAACAAGAAGCAGATGCATAGTGGAAGTGAAGAAACAACCATGTCTGGGAGTGAAAGTCACACTGCACTCCTTGGAAAATTTACTGGCTTCCTTGCAGAAACTGATTGTGTTCCACATGAAGAAGCTTCAGGTACTCTAAAATCATTTTCTACTGCTCTCAATGTGTGTGTTATGGATGATTATTAGATTATAGACTCAGGGGCTACGGATCACATGACAAATAAGATTACAAATTTGCATGATTTTGAAAAAAATGTCTATTCCTTCTAAAGTGTGTGTAGCAAATGGTAAAGGTGCTGCAATTTTGGGAAAAGGAAAAATAAAATTACTCTCTAGTCTTATTGAGTCAATTGCTCTTTATGTTCCTTCTTTTCCTTTTCAACTCTTATCTATTAGGAGAATTACAACCACCTTGAAATGCCTTGTCATCTACTCTCCTTATAATGTCATATTTCAGGATCGTATCACCAAGAAGAAGATTAGTGAAGGTTTCTTTTTTAATGGTCTTTATTATCTATCCAAGAATTCCTTTGATTCCAAGGTTTTTTAAGTCGGTTCAACATCAACACAAGATCATCATCTATGGCACCAACGCTTGGCTCATCCTTCAGAGAAGGTGTTGTCTTTTTTGTTTCCAAATATGTGCAAAGTAGACAATCAATGTGATGTCTGTCATTTGTCAAAATCGCTGCCTTTCTCTTCTTCTCTTTCTTGAGCTAGTAATCCTTTTGAAATCGTGCATTCAGACATTTGGGGTCTAGTTCTTGAGTCCTATGACGGATTTAAGTATTTTGCAACCTTTGTAGATGATTTTACAAGGATTACTTTGTTGTATCTTTTGAAACTAAAGAGTGAAGTTGTGGATGTTTTTAAGATTTTCATAAACTTGTCATCACTCAATTTTCATCATCTATTCATATTTTACGATCCAATAATGGTTCTGAGTATATGTCTAATAAAATGTCACAATACTTGAGCACACAAGGCATTATGCATCAAATGTGTGGGTACTCCTTAACAGAATGGGATTGCTGAGAGAAAAAATCGAGACCTTCTTGAAAAAACCAGAGCTCTTATGTTTCAAATGAATGTTCCAAAAAGATTTTGGTCTCAAGGTGTTCTCACTGCCACATATCTCATCAACAGACTCCCTAGTAGAGTGCTTGGTTTCAAATCTCCTATTGAAGTGTTGAAAGGTAGAAAAATTGATCTGTCTCACTTGAAAGTCTTTGGCTGCACATGCTTCGTTCATATTTAAGCTCATCAACGTGATAAACTTGATCCTAGAGCTGAGAAGTGTGTTTTCCTAGGATATGGATCTAATCAAAAGGGGTATAAATGCTACAACTATGCTACTAGGAAACTCATTGTCACCAGGGACGTGAAATTTGATGAAGTTACTCCTATTTTACTAGAAGATCATGTGATATTGGTCAGGGGAGTTTCTATCTAATCAGTTTCCAAGTCCTAATCTTCCTGTTGATGTTCCTGTTGATAAGGATTACAACTCATCTATCAATCCCGATACTCCAGTTCAAGAAGTTTCAACTATGATTTCGGATTCAGAAATAAATATGCAATTTGTTGTCGAGCCATGCTCTCCACCTCCAGTTGTTCTTTGTAGAAACCCTCCACGAGAAAGAGATCCTCCATCAAAGCTCAATGGCTATAAAACCTACAATGCAAGGTATTCGATGATATACTTCATATCTTATAAGAAATTTTCCTCTGCTTATTCAACAGTCCTGAGTGTTCACGAAAATTCTCGTGAACCTCAAAGTTTTGAAGAAACTAACCTTCTAGAGGAATGGAAGAAAGCTATGGCCTCCATTGCTTGTGTGCTTATTTGGTTGAAAGGTCTTCTCTCTGATCTGGGGTATCCTAGTAGTCAACAAATGTCTCTTTTCTGTGACAATCAAGTTGCCATGCACATTGATTCTAATCCAGTTTTTCATGAATGAACCAAGCACATAGAGGTTGACTGTCACTACATTCGAGCTCAAGTTCAATCAAATCTTATTGATACTCATTAGTCATTACACTCGCATTCATGATCAATTGGCTGGAATTTTCACTAAGTCGCTTCCTACTGCTCACTTTCACAGAATTTTGGGCAAGCTTGGATTAATGAATCCTCTTGATCCAGCTTGGGGGGGGGGGGTATTGGAAGTATGGCTAGCATGGCATACTGATTTGTGCATTACCTTTTACAGTTAATATATTACCTCACCTTATCTTAGTTTGTTAACATAGTTATGGGTTTAAATTTGACTTATTGTTCCTTAGATTAAGGGTGATGGAAGTCTGTTTCTTCACTCAACGTGTGTATATAGTGCATCCTTGTAAGTCTGTTTCTTACTAAGAATTAATATACCAGAAAATCTTCCACAAGTTTGTGTCTTGTTTCCTTCAGCAGCGTTTGATGATCTTGATGGGTTCAAAAGTGCTGTGGAGGAAGATGGTCATGATGTTGATGAGGCGAGTTATTGGTATGGGTGGCATGTTGGCTCGAAGAAGATGGGGTTTAAGGAGAGAACACCGCTTATGATTGCTGTTATGTTTGCCAACATGAATGTGTTGAATTATATCCTCCAAACCTCTCAAGTTGGCAAGATGTCAACCACATCCTAAATTTGTAAATCCGAGGAGGTTTGGATGGTGAGCTTGGTGGTGGCGGTGGAGAGTTTTACAATTTTTGGGGTTGGAGGAAGTTGAAATGGAATTGGTGGTTGGGCTTGAAGATAGTGCTTGATGGTGGTTGTGGTTGTGGTGGTGGTGGTGTTACACTTTGGAATTTGGGTGTGAAGAAGAAGAAGGTAGAAGAAAAGACCCAAAAAAAAAAAAAAGAAATTAAAAAGAAAAAAGGAAGAGAGAAAGAACACAGAGTTATATTGGACATTTCACAATTATCGAGCTGAGTTGGCGTGGAAGGGATTGCCACGTCAGCGACTTAACGGAGCATTTGGATAGAGAGTTAACAGAGTGGACCTATTGGAGAGAAATTGAGAGGCCAGGGAGGGTTTAGATGAATTTAGAATGTCAGGAACTGAAATGATGTTGGAGTCAAAATATATGGGCTAAATAGATTTTAGCCCTATATATAATCACAGTACCCCTAAGAAAAGAAAAAATCGTAGATATATACATCAAACGACAAATCGACAAAAAGACGCAAATTTTTCCATCTCTCTCTAGCAAATTTTTCTCCACATAGTTGCAGACTTGCAGTGGCTCTCTGCTCTCGAACCTCAGTCGCTCTCTTCTCTTTGTTGTTGTGAACTCTTTAACTCCACAAGGACTACCAAAGCACCCATCAACCTTATTGATTTAGAAATCCCCAAATATTAGAGTTTAATTTCTGTCTAATATAAAATTTCTTGAGGAATTGGGATTGTAGTTTAGGTTATATAAATTGGGGATTTCAAGATTTCTTTTCAGTACTTCATTTTTCTTGATATAAATGTTAGCAAGTAGTCAAAAATGGTGAATTTATTTATTTATGCTTAGGGAAAGATATTAAATTTGTTTTATTGATTCCCAATTGCCCAGGATAGTGCTGAATTTCTTTATTGTGTTGACCGTTGAGAGTTGAGAAATTATTTGTATTTAAGGATTTGGTGCTTTTGATTAAGTTAAATTTGTTTTCTTTTGAAGTATGAATCAAGGAATCATAGGTTATTGTATTGTTCTTTTCATTTTCATTTTGTTTAAATACATATCCCATTGGTTCTTGCTAGTTGCTGTGTAGCTTTGCCTCTTGCTTTGGTTGAGAGAGATTAGTTCGTCTAGTGATAACTCTTCCTGTTTCTACGGCAACAATAGAGAGAGCATTTTCAGCCATGAAGCTCATTAAGAACTGACTTCTAAGTACAATGACTGATGATTTTCTTGCATGTGTAATGATAGTGCATATTGAGAGAAATTATTTATGCTATTGATTGAAATTCGGTTATCGATCGATAAGTTTTACGCTTCAAGCAACTGAAGAGCACATCTTAAGTAGTTTGGTTTATTTTGCATTGCATATTTACCTTTAAATTGTTTTCAATTTTTATTGTCGGATTTGAGTATCAATAAGCATTTTCTCAGATAACGCTCATTATGTCTCCCCTACTAGAAATACTTTTCTTGCATGTTAAGCAAATGCACTCGTATTATCATATTTCTTTTGTTAAGAGTTCAATTACTTTCTTATGGATTAAATACTGCTTACTCCCTATACTTATAAGATTTCATCGTTTCAGTCTCTGATGTTCGAATTTCACCTAAAAACTCCTCGAACTATAAATTTCCTCATTATTAGTCCCTGCCGTCAAGCTTCGTCCAAATTGTCCGTTAAATTGCTAACGTGGTAGCCATTTCACGCTGAAATGTCTATTTTACCCTTAATTACTTTTTTATTTTTATTCTCTCTCTCTCTCTCTCTCTCTCTCTCTCTCTCTCTCTCTCTCTCTCTCTCTCTCTCTCTCTCTCTCTCTCTTTCTGCCCTTAACCAATGTTAACGACCACCCACCACCACCATCACAATTGCAATATCAGCAATATGATAATTATCCCACCAATGTTTCCTTTCTAATTCAATCATAAACCCAAACCATCAAAGCTACAACAATTCTATAAAATTCAACAATTCAAACACAAACCCAAATCAACTCACTGCCTAAACTCGGCTGTTGATGAGCTAGTGCTTATGATGCAATCAACCCAGCAAGCTTACCAATTTCACATCAATAGGCACAGTCAAGAGGGAAACTAAACCAGAAGTGTCAGGCAAGTTGCCCGCGGCAACCACGACGGCGGGCCGAAATACTAACCCAGAAACCAAATCAACATAACTCTATCAATTTCAAAAACTAATTACATTAGAGCGTAGAGGACGACGAGAGGAGTAAGTTCCTTACTACATGCAACTCAATCGGTGGCCGGAGTCGTCAGAAATAGTTGAAGTCTGCCGGAAAAATTTCAAGCTTTCGATCGTTGATTCTCCTTCCTGGTTCGATGCATGGATGATCCAAGGCCACAGGGTTGTCGGCGACAATGAGATGAATAGGTTAACGCTAGTGCGTCGTCATGTGGTGGTTGGAAAGCGAGAATACGGTCGGGTCACAAAAACGGATCGTTGGGTTGCGTTTCAGGTGAGAGAGCCCAGAGGTGAGGGGAATTCTAGTGGTGTTGGTGTTAGAGATTTGGGAGGGAGTTCGTTTTAGATTATGTTGAGTTTGCTAGGCATATTCATCTCCAAAGAAGAAGATAGAGAGAGCTGGGTTTATTTTTAAAAGAAGAAGATGCAGATAAATAGAGGAGGAGAGAGCGTCTAGAAGAAGAAGAGGTAAGAAGGGAAAAGGGGGAAAAAAAAAACAAGGACTAAAATATCAAAAATCCAAAAAATGAAAATTTCGATCTAAGTAAATTTTCAAAAAAATGATAGAAGTTTAGAAAGTAACATGGAAATCATTAATGAATTTTCAGGAAATGTTTACATGATTAGTTACCTATAGTATTTAAAAAAAAAAAAGTGTTTGATAAACTTAATTGTATAATGACTGTAGTGATTTGGAGTATAATAAGATACACTGACATGACAAAGATATGAAATTCTACATGAGAAATCTCAAAATTGATTTAAATAGGAGAATTGATTATTAATTATAATAATATTTTACAATTAAATAGATATGTTAAAAAAAAACATCGGTCTTCAAATAAACAGAAAAAGAAGTAGAAAATGGTCCATAGAAATACATAGAAAAGTTTTATTTTTTATTTTTTAACAGTAGCCAAATGTTTACTAGTTAGCAATTTAGATAATTTGAAAATTTATAAGCATGGAGGGAAAAGACTCAAAGAGTGATACATGACCCTATAAATTTTTAAAGTTTTCCTCTTTAGATGTTATTCAGTTTAGTTGGATTGGATAAGGATAAGGGCTAGCTTTCACAAGCCACATATCGCGAGAGGTGGCGATAATCTCAGAATTTCTGGAGAATATCAGGAATTTTGCTAAAATTTTGAATATTTCCGGAAATATAGAGAAATTTTGAAAATTTCTCATGATATTCTCTTGGTAAGTCAAAGATAGATCGAGACTTAGAAAAACAGAAATATTACGGAAATTTCGAGGATATTATCGATTTTTCAGATCTTGAGAGAGAGAGAGAGAGAGAGAGAGAGAGACAACAATTAAAAAAAAAAGTAATTAAGGGTGAAATAGACATTTTAGCGTGAAATGGATGTCACGTAAATAATTTAACGGACAATTTGGACGGAGCTTGACTGCAGGGACTAATTGTAAGGAAATTGAGAATTCGAGGAGGTTTTAGGTAAAATTCGAACGTTAGGGACTGAAACGACAAAACCCTATAACTATAGGGAGTAAGCAGTATTTAATTATTTTCTTATTTTAGATGACATTTTTATACATGATCTTGTTGAAGATGTAAAAATGAATGTTAGACATGTTTAACAAGTGTTATGTAGTTGGGATATTCCGTCAAAATAGAGTAGACTCTTGCCACACTTTTTAGAAGAATTTTTCTTGACAGCATAAGATAAATTTATCCCATCCCAATTTTAATTCCCGATTCCGTCACTACTCAACCCCATGCTTAATTGATAAAATTGACAAAAGCTCAATATGTAAGGGCACTGACGTTATGAATTGTTGTCAAATTGAAAAACCAGCCTTGAACTCTCCCTTATGGTTTCAGACAACCCCTCCGATACCCTCATAATTAGTAGAAGTGATGAATAATTCATCCACATTCAACTTTAAAAAACCAGTTCCTGGAGGAGTCCAAATTTTCATTACCGGATCCAACACTATTCCTGCTATCAGTTGAAGGATTAGCTTGTGTTATACAGTTATAGGATATCGTACTAGTAATATTGAAATAACTAATAACATACCACGTATATATAACAACACAAAATTCTTTCGATAATTGAAGCTTTAATTAGATTTAAAAACTTTGTAAGCAAGCAATGATTATAACCAGACACTTATTATTAATTACATTTAGGAAGAACAAAAGCAATTTACAATGAGAGACGAATGTTAAATACTAGAAGTAATTAACACGTACGAAAAGTTAATTAGGCGAAATTTCTTCTGGGATAGTTTGCAGAGCAGGACTCCAAGTATTCTGGCGCCTAAGCTTTTTTCTCAAAAAATTTAGGCGCTCCTCTATCGATAATGTTGCTGATACTTCTTCGTAGTCACCTACACCATTAATGTCAGTACTATTATTCTTGTCATTATTGTTCTTGTTGGTGGTGTTGGTGTTCGTGTTCCTTATATGTTCCAGAATATGCTCCAGATCTTCTTCTCTCACTAAAATGTTCATCCTAACAATCTCATTGTCTTCCTGAGTTGATTGGGAAATTACATTAATACCGTTCACCCTTGCAATGGTATGGACCTTCATTAGTACATTGTTCTTGCTCTTGTTTTTCTGGTGAAATCCAGGTGATCTGAAGTATCGGAGGAGTGCACTCTTCATCGATGCTTTTCTTCCCTCCTTTCCTTGTGAAACTAACCTGATTTCTTCCATCTTAAGTTACTAATTGGAAATATCTAACTCTTCGTTTCACTGTCGATTGATTCTCTATTTGTATGTTTAAGCTTTGAATTGCTATATCATAATGAGAATTTCATTCTTGTCAGAGCTTTATATAGGAATCTACAATGTGGATTTTTGTCATGTGGGTTGTAACTAAAATCTGTTCCATAATTCCATCAAAATGCTGGCATGCATTTGACTTTGACCACCCCACTAATTACCTAATCATCTTGATCCATTTATTATTGTACAACTGATTTTAGTTGTGCGCTAGTTATTGGAGTCAACATCAAGTCAGTTTTTCATTTAGATCAACAACTGCTTTCTTTAGATAATATTGTTTACAAAATTTACAAAGATTATTTGCTAACTTGAATATATTCTGACATTCTTGGTTGGCCGGCCTTAATCTAGCTTGCTTCGGTGGTAAGACTTTCGAGTTTTGACGTTAGTTTTTTTTGGATTTCTTTTGGATTTAGTACTTTTCATGAGCTTGCGTTGTAATATGAGGGGTGTTCTGTACCCTTCATGCTTGACCGAGTGAGGTCGTATGATTTACCATCAATGGATTAGTCTTCCGTTGCCCTCAAAAAAAAAAAAAAACTATTATCGTTAATTTTTGTACATGAATTGCGGGATATTTCATATCAGCGGATACAAAAAGCAAATTATCACTAACTACAATTTTAGTCTAGTATTTACCCATGAGCAAGCATGTTATTTTTTATTTCCCTTGCGATACTGTTCCTGACCCATACGCAAGGCCCAAACAATGTGCGGCCTATTTTCTGATGAAAATGTCCCTAAATCTATTAATAGAGGACGATAATCGATAAAGAGATATATATAAAGATAGAGATGGAGAGGGGGAGAGAGAGATAACAGATCTATATTGAGATTGAGATCAAAATCAATCAAGATGATGAATTTGAAATTCTCATTCAAACTGGAAGTTTGAATAGTAAATGAGAGAGAGAGAGAGAGAGAGAGAGAGAGAGAGATGTATCGAGGCAACGCATATGAAATTCATACTCAAAAATGAAGTTTGATTTGTAAATCTAACAATTTGAGGTATGTTTTCAGGTATTTTGAATTTTTCAATTGTATTTCTATTGAATTCACAATTAATTGTTCTATACTTGAATTTTGTTCTTATTTTTGATTTGTTCATGGAGTTGTCATCAAGTGCTAGCTGATATGTATAATCTGATTGTTGTTTGTTCTAGAGAGTATATTTGATTTTGCTCAATCGTTGAAAAATTGTTGCTCTAGTGTTTGGTGATTGAAATTTCACAATTATGTTTTCATGAAGTAGTTGGTTAATTTGTGTCTCCTTCTTGCTGGGCTTTTTAATTTGTATTGGGTTGCCAAGGTAGTTGTTTTGTTTCCTATTACCTAATTTGTTACCATTACATATATTCTGATAGTAAAGTTCTAATGAATTCTAGTATTGAACCTAAGTAGATATATGCATATTCCTACTGACTCAGAGTAGCGATTACTTTATTCTTACTCCACTAGCAATTATCCATTTGCATACCAAATCTTCATAGGAAATATCTATTTTCATATTGCTCGCGATAATTTTCTACTTACCCTCAGTAGCCAATGACACAATATATTCTCTACTGTCTTTAGTAGCAATTACCCAATTTCTAATGACCCTAAGTAGGAAACATGTCTTTGCTACTGACTGTCAGTAGCAACGATTCATTACTCAATGTAGCACTACTATGAAACGATTCATTACTCAATGTAGCACTTCCATTTCATAGTAGTTACCTAATTTCTACTTATAATGAGCAAGAATTATCCAATTTCTCATTGATTTTGTTAGCAATTTACCCAATTTTACTAACTGTCAGTAACAATCACACAGTAATACTGACTCTCAGTAGCAATAATTCAATTCTGTACTAATACTCAGTCCTTGCTACTGACCGTCAGTAGCAATGATGCATTACTCAATGTACCACCTACATTTCATAGTATTTACCTAATATCTACTTACAATGAGCAAGAATTATCCAATTTCTCACTGATTTTGTTAGCAATTTACCCAATTCTACTAACTGTCAGTACAAGTACACAATAATACTGACTCTTAGTGGCAATAATTCAATTATGTACTAATACTCAATAGTGATCATCAAATAGAGTACTGGTGAATCTAAATGTTTTTCATATGAACTTCATGGATTCAGAGCTGATTTACTATTTATTTATCTATCCATGTATATCGGTTACCTCACTTCTAGCATGTATTTCTTAATACTGCATATCAGTAACTTTTACCATACACAATAACAATTGACATGTTAATGATGAGTTCATTATTTGCAGTTTCACACAATGCCTACCAAGAAATGTTCATAAACTATGGATAACATGTAGAAGGTGCAAACAGGAAGGAGGAAGTACAAATAAGCAAAAACTCAAGGTCAAGAAGAATGATAAAGACCACAAATATAACAAAGGAGAAGATTCTATGTTGTAGTACAAAATCAATATCAACATTTACTTGCTAAAAAAGTTGAAAGTATTTTTGGGATATCAATGAAGTGAACATTGAAAAAGTTAATGCAATACAGTAAGATTGTGAATGTTACTGTTTTTTTTTTGTCTGATGTGAATGTTACTGTTAGACAATAGTATTGTTGATGGAAATGGTTGAGCCAAACGTTGTAGTGGCAATTCAGTAATTATTGGTTAATTTTAAAATATGGTGGCAATTCGTTAATTATAAGTCAATTTAAAGATGTGATGGCAATTTCATAATTAATGAAAACTTTAATGTTTATTTCTTGTTGGGCAGAATTTAAATTGACCGCAGCACGGTGTCTGATTCAAAATGTCTTTGCACATAAGTATTGGGAGTTTACCTTATTGGTAAATTACTCTAAATTAAAATATAGTTGATCGGTCAGGCTAAAATTTCTTCCGGGATGGTTTGCAGAGTAGGACTCCAAGAAGTTTGGCGCCTACGCTTTTTCCGCAACTGATTTAGGCGCTCCTCTTTCCACGATGATGCTTCTTCATCTTCCTCATCATCACCATTGTCATTGTCATGGTGGTTACTATGGCTATTGTCACTGTTATTATCGTCGTTATTATTCCTCATGAGTTCCAGAAATTGCTCCAAATCCACCTTCTTTACCAGAATCTTCAACCTCACTGCAGCCCCATTGTCTTCCTGACTCGACTGGGAGAGTACATCAATACCGTCAAGGCTGTTCACCTTTGCAATGGAAGCAGCCTTCGATAGTACATTGATTCTGCTACTCTTGTTCTTCTGATGAATCCTGGCTGATCTGAAACGTCCAAAGAGCGCTTTCTTTAGCGATGCCTTTCGGTTCTGCTTTCTTTTTTCAGATGATGATGAATTGCTCGCTTCCATCTCAAGTAATCAAGCAATATCTCTCTCTATTAGTTTGTTTAAACTTTGAACTTTGAAACTCGATCTTTCCCAATTGATGAGGATTCTATATTTTTGTACGTAGAGATTTATATATATAGCTAGGAATCTGCATTGTGGATTTTTTTTTTGCTTTTCCAAATGTCTTGTAACTGAAATCTGTTTAAAACTCAATCAAATTCTGGTATAAATTTGACTTTGTTAGGAAGAATCTTCTAGGACGAATACAATTACTAGCTACCTTTTTCAAACATATATATATATATATATATATATATATATAAATATATAATTGCTCAACTAATTCTAGCTGGTTCATGGAAGTCAATAGTGAGGAATCATATGAGAATGTTTCTGAATTCTGATGAAGTCTGCATTAACAAATAATAAGGTTCAGTTTTCGTTTAGAATAGCTGTTTTTTTTTTTTTTTTTTGAATAATAGAATAGCTGTTTTCATTTTCCAATTAATTTGCAGCTAATTATGGTATATTATTCGTGGATCGACTGAAATTTAGTTTAATTGTTTTATTATATCCTAATCGTTATATATATTATTTGCTAATACATATATTTGATGAATATTTTGACGCAGACGGCTCACATGCTAACCCTATAGTAGCGGAGAACTACTGAAAGAGCTAGACGCGTATACACGTCGAAGGAGGGGGTGTATATTTGTTTTAATTCAATAGCAGATCATTTGACTATGCTATCACAGCCACCAAATATTGTAGCTAGGTCAAACCTCAAAAAATCTATAGGCCGGAACTTGTTTATTACGAACTCTAACAAGATTATTCATTAGCAATTAGACTGCAACTCTTTTAACTAGTAACTTTGTTTGTTCATTCAATATTTCTGAAGGCGGTGCACGTACTATGGTCGATGGAATGGCTCAAAGAAGCCGGAGTGAGCTAGCTAATGTGTTTGTTTGGGCCCCCCAAATTATGAACAACTCCTGAATGTGTGGTACAAGCTTAAGCAAATTCAAGGGATCGATATCCAACAGGACTTTTTGGATGAGCTTCAGCTGAAAAATTGTTAGGTAAATAGAACGTTCTTTGAGAATTAAGATATCAAACTAGAGTCAGTTTACCTGAATTCGGGTGTGTAAACAGGTAGGCATTCATCGATGATTTTATCATGAAGAGTATATGTGGTGGGGGGAATGTCGAAGGTATATATGGTTGAGATCAATCCTTAATTATGAGCTGTGTGTTGCCTGTCTCTCTAATCATTGATGTTATAACTTAACAAATTAACAAAGCAATGAACTCTACCAGCCAAATTAAGTCATGGGGTTAAACATACAAATCTTCTACACCCAATTAATCCAATATTACCTCAAATCATAGTCTGGTATAAATTTGACTTTGTGGTATGCAAAAAAGTTTCAATGATCGCCAAGAAAATTTCATGATTAAAATGAATCCTCTTGTATATTGCAAGAAGGATCGATGGAGGCTAGGTTATCGGTTGCGCGCCCTAGCTGGATGAGTTAACGAATGAGCAATTTAACAAATACTAAACGTCAATCCACTGTTCATACTGTTCACAACTACTGTTCACAACTACTGTTCATAAGCGTGCGTAATGACTGTTTTGCCCTTTTTTATCCATCTATTACAAAATTGCCCTGACACATGTGCGTTTTCTATGGCACCGAGTCGCCGCAAGCTGTTTGCTTCTTCTGCCACCGATGAGTGTTGGCGTGGCTGCGCGTCCTTGCTCTGCAGAAATATAGAGAGGTAAACAGCGATGGTGAGATATATGGTCTGCTTCTTTCCTCCGCACAAAGAGAGAGATAGAGAACGAAGAGACTAGAGGAAGAAGAAGGGATTCAGCAGTAAGCAAGTAGTTTCTGGAAAGAGGGAAGAACTTCTTGTGGTATGTTGCTATTTACACCGACTTCAACCTTCGACTGTATCTTTTTCTTCGGGAAGCATTTGTTTACACTGACATCTCCTGTTACACCCAAATACCCAAATCATTGATCCCAATCGTGCCACTACTCATTCCTCCATGTCTTCTACAGCCATATAAATGACATTGAGAGAGTTAGGTTCGTTGCTTTTCATCTGTAAATTTGGATTTTCTTTCTTTTTTTTTCTGCTCATAATCTCCTCTAATTTCAGGTACCCAATACAATTTCTTTAGGAATTCACTCTTTGTGGCCCTATACTATCAGTTTTGAACAAGCGAACTCATCTCCGGGTTTGTTTTGGATTGTTGATCGGCTTATTCAGTGGATTGTCCCTCCACAATTTCTTATTCTCTCTGATCTTATTCCTCGACAGTGAGAAGCAGAAAGAAAGCAGCCGAGAGAAAAACAGAGAGAGGGTACGTATCGGTGCCACCTAGCTACAACCGATTGTTACATCAATGTTTTCCTCCATGATCGAGAGATAGAGTCGTCGCTTGGAGGAGTTTTTGATGGTTCAACCTAGGTATTATTGCAAGCTCTTTCTCACCAATTTCTTTTTTGGGGGTTTTATAATTTTTTGATTTTTTTTTTTTTGGCAACAGACGGAGCGTTGCTTGCGATTTGCGAATATGGATTTTGATCAAGGTAATTGTGGTCAGATCATCGATGCTTTGCTTTTGTTCCTTTTCTCCGGTTGCTTTTGATTAGGGTAATTAGGTGGGCGGGTTCTGGGTTTTTACTTGATGCATGTTATTTTTTTGTGCAGGAATAGATTTGGCAAAGAAGACCTCATTTGGTAAGTGTTATTGCTGTCTAGACTTTTGTTGAATTTAGCATGAGAATTGTCAGAGAAATCATGCTCAAATTTAAATCTTTAGAACTTTTTTGATAAGGTTTCTTTTTCTGAGATCTCTAGAGGATTAATTTCTTTGAAGTTGTAAGTTTTGAACTTTTTAGTACAATTTTAAAGCCATGGCCAAAGTGTAGAGTAGACAACTGATATGAGCTGGTGTGAGATTATATGCTGTTGAGGAACTCTTCTTATGCTTAGAAGATGGTATATGAAACAGGGTTTTGGTTAGATTGCTCTATGGGTTTGACGATCTCACAAATCAATCTTTACCTTTGAAGTATTATAATTAAATTAAGTCTGGATTTTCTAGAGTTATTTGTATGGGATTTTGTATCTATTCAGAAAAGAATCATAAGCACTTACTAATCCAATTCATAGAAGCTTTGAAGCTTACTGCATCTTTGTTTTGTTCAGTTTCCATTTCTTTGAAAATGCATTGACTACAAATGAATTTGTAACTTGATGACTCCATTTGTGTTTGTTTGTCTAAATTATGTGCTGCAATGTGTAGATCTTCACAACCGCGATCATGTGCTTAAGAAGTGTGTACTGATACTCATTCTTGATTTGATTTTCTGAGTTCTGCTAATCTTTGGCAACTGATTTATGTAGAAGAATTGAAATAGAGAAAGACCTGCAGCGTATGAATTTGGTGATTATTCAACATTTGGAGGTCCAACAGATCCATGTTTTATTACTGATTTAGAAATCAATTTGCTGTCTTTGAATTCTACTTGACAGTTAATCTTAATTCATAACCAATAGAGAATCGAATTGGGCTTATTACAAATTTAAACGGTTTGTTTTTGTATCTAGGACTAATTAAGCTTATGCTTTATCTACTGTTTGGCTAATTTTGAAGAATCAATTTTTGTCAATTTTGATGAGATATGATTAAATGGATCAAATATTTTTATATGTTTGATATGGTTATTAGTTCATGATCATCGCAAAACAAATAGCATATTGTTTTTTTTGTTGTTTGAATATAGCAGTACGTATGTCCTTTTGAAGGGAGAGCACATATAACTTTAATATATTTGGGGGCAGGAAGCTCTCTATGCCATGTCTTCAGGCTTCCCAATGATACTTCTACTGAGGTATTGATTTTGTCCTCACAATTCTGTGTCTGAAAGTCTCCATCTGAAGCTATTTTTGATCGGTTTCGATTTTTCGAAAGAGCAGTTATCGGTTGCTTCTTCCCGGCAGAAGTTGAAGTCCAAAGCCTGCTACATGAACATTGAATGAGCACTGTAAATTTAATGGGGGATCAACTACTATAGTTTGGAACCTAATTCAGGATTTTGAATGCAGGTTTTATTCTCTCCCTTTCTCACTCCAATGGCATTGAAGTTCTAGGTTGTTTACGATATCTAATTCGTCTTTGACTTTATAGGCTCAGCAGTGTCCATCCTTGATCTTAATAAGAGTACCAACCCAGTAACTGCCTCATTTCAGGTACTTTGAACTTGATAAATTAATCCTTTGCGTTTTAATACTCATGAAAAGTTTTATCATATATATTGTATTGACAATTTAGACGTGCTGAATGTTTCTTCCATCACTGGGAAATGTTGATTGACAATGTTATTGTCCCTGTGGCTTCATTTGATTTGGGTCATCAAGTATCAAATAAGTTATTGTTCCTTGGAAATTAAGCCACAACCTTATTAAAGGTATGAATACTAGCCCATTTTTGCAGTTTAATGAATGTTAGGGTTTAGTCATTACCCTTTTCTGTGAGCTACAGTGGAAAAGTTTTAAACTTTTTCTTATTTTTGTACGCAGGAAGCAGAATTCATAAGACATATCCACTCAAGGCTGGCTTTTGGGAATCGATTAAATCTGGGTAATTGTTGCTATCCACTTTTACTCATGATATGAATACTACAACATGACATATTTTACACTGAACATGGAAGTAATTCTGTGAGCTGTGCCACATTATTGTATTTTGTTTTATATACATTAGTGTATTGAGACTGCTATTATTTATTAGTTACAAAGTATGAGCAGCAACTTTTTGTTCTTCTTAACACGTATAAAATGTTGTGGCTGAAGCTCCTCTGAGTATGTTGAGTAAATGTAGTGTTTTTGCTTGAGGGCAAGGTTGTTGATTAGATTATCAAAATTTGATTCTTTTATGTATTTAGTGAATGTAGTGTTTTTTGCTTGAGGGCAGTAGGAGATAGTTTTCGATCTTATTGAAGAACTGTGCATTCTATCATTTCGTATCAGCAGTGGAAATTAGCCAGACTGTTTTTGTAGTTAATAAATCTGCATTGTATCATTTCGTATCGGCAGTGGAAATTAGCCGGACTGTTTTTGTAGGGAGAAGGATTGGAGGGTGATGAGCTAAGAAGGAATTCTTATGTCATCAAGATCCTAAAGAAGACAAGTTTCCATGGCTCTAGCGCGTTGAAAAAGCCAGAAACAACCCTGGAGCATGAGTAAGAGTCTTGCTCATCAACTATTGATTAAAGACTGATTACAGCTTGAGCATATGCAAAAAAAACGCATGGTAATGTTATCCTCTTTCTAAATAAAGTGGTTTAAAGCTTATGGTCTAAATTTTACCTCATAACTATTTGTTTCTCAGTTGAAGCTCTCAAAACCACTTTGGAAGGCTCCCTCCTAATATCAGAGACGAATGATGCAAGGTCTAATCCCTTCTATTTTCGTCATTTTTTTTTTTTTGGAAAGCTGAACAGCAATAGAAAACTGAGCAATTTTGGAATTTTACAGTGTTTAATTTACTGCTTTTTGTTTGTAGTGTGGAACTGAGGAGAGTTGCTGATGATAAATTGTAGCCCTTTTTTATTGTTTAAAATTGCTTCATATAAAATCTTATCAACGATGCACTTTACTGATTGTAAATTTAGTTTCCTACATATGAAAACTTTGATGTAGTTTCACATGTGTTGCACAAGTTGAATCTATATTGGCAGGTTGGTATTAATTGAATAGGTTGCTTTTGCAGGACAAGGTTGCACCTATGTAATGGTACCATGATCACAGGGATATAGCATTTTCGGCTTATAAGCTTTTGACGCTGTCGCGGTTGCTTTACATAATAGTTATTTTTCCATTCCCTGTTTGTTGATAAGATTCCGTGTATTTCAATCAATTATCGTCTTACAATGTCAATCAACTAATCAACAATTTAGCTTCAGTTTATTAAAACTATCATTCAATTCATTTTTTTTAAAATGAAGAAGAAATACAATGTTTTGCCCCGCAGCATCGTGCAGGTTATATTCCTAGTGGTGACTAGGATAAGATTTTCCTTCAAATGATGAGATCCTCTAAAAAGGTGCTTCGATCTATTCTCCAGAATCATCTCTGGGCACCTTTTTCCTCCTTTCTGAAATGTGGAAGCAACGAGCTAGTACCTGAGACAAACATGACATATAAGTAAAACATAAACACAGAAAGAAAATAAAATGTTCATTTCTCAAGGCAGACGCACGTTGGGACTGATGGAAGCAGTGGCCCCAGTGAAAATTTTGTTTTTACTAACTTGGGCTTCATTTTAATATTGGTTTACTGTTTGGCCCCCAGTGAAATGTTTGTTTTTGCTAACTTGGGCTTCATCTTCCCCCAGACCCACGCCAGTGATGCCACCACCTTCGTCCAGGCCGACTCCTCCAAGTCTCAACTTTGTCCAGGTCGTGGTTTCATTCCAAAACCAAATCCAAATCCAAATCCATTTGATCCTAATGCAAATTAATTGGACCGGCACAGATTTAACAAACATAACCATATATTGATGATTTTCAATCTAAAAACAAAACCTACTAATCGATTCGCAAACACTGGTGCTTTATCGATAAATCAAGCACAGAACCCTTAAATTCTCTAAATGTCTTTGTTCAAATGGATTTAGTTCTCGATTACTCAATTATGGTAATGGTTGTTTGTCATGAAGAGATATATATGTGAGATTTTGAGTTGATGGATTCTTTGGACAATGGATGAATGGCTGGGTTTGTGTAGAAGATGAGGAGCTAGCCGCAGGTCGATCGTAACAGAATCATGATTGTGTATTTTTCTTGCTTATTTGTTTAAAAGGATTTAATGGAAGTCATGCTTCAGTAATAGGACAGATGTCAATATTTTTGGTAGTTGATAGAATAGAAACAGGTAAAGTTGGAACATGTGATCTCCTCCTTGCGAAATGCATTATCAAAAATTTATTTTTTTATTTGCTAGAAAATTTATTAATTGAAGCCTTGTTTCATTCATTGAAATTTTATTTTGTGGTTTTTCAAGGTTTTTTTCGCCCCCACGAACATAAATTCTTGCGTCCGCCACCACTGGGCGACTCATCTTTCAATAACTTCTCCAAATATACTTTTGGTCCGCTAGGATCCTTAGATTAATTCCTTATTGGAACCGGAAGAGAAAGAAAAGAAAAGTAGTATATGTCATTTACCTATTTCAGTCTATATGGGTCAATTAATTGTACATGCCAATGGATGAAATTATTACTTCTTTGTGATGTTACTCTCTAGAAATTTTTTACCTAGTCTTTTTTTTATGATTGATGCTTTAAGTTGACAGTATATCTTGAATGTCAACAACTTGCACGTCAATTTGATATTAGATTATTAGACTGTACAATATCATTGATGAAAAAATAAATTACTGCTAGCTAGCTTCAACTAATTAACTTTTGGAAAATGATTTGTGGCCTTAATGAGGCCTAAGATTTGTGGCCGCAATTCTAGGTGTCATGTTATGTCACCTACACACAGTCACACATCACCTATTTGCCAAATCATGTGATGTAATTCTTGAGTAAAAAGTCTATCTTATCCTTCCAAAATCTAATGGCTCTAAATTATTTTGGTTTTCATCTAAAAATAAAATATATTATTTTAGTTTCTTTTTCTTTTTCTTTTTTTCGTTATATATATAATTATATATATATATATGTTTGTGAATATGTATATATATATATATATATAATTCGTCAAAAAAAAATTATATACAAATGTGTTTGTGTGTATAAATATATATATATATATATTCACAAACATATATATATATATAATTATATTATATATGTATATATATAATTTGTACAGAAATTTATATATGTATATTCGATGTAGAATTAATATGGTATAAATATATATATATATATATATATATATATTAATGTCATAGTTCTAACACACAAAATTTTAAAAAAAAATTTGATTAAAAAAAAATCAAATTTAAAATTGATTCCACAAAAATGGAAACAAAATATATTAATATCTTAATTATAACCCATCAAATTTGATAAATTGAAGTAATATTCAACTCTTTTAATAAATGAATTTAATAAAATTAATGGAAGATTAGTTTACCTTACACTAACAAGTTAATTAGAAAAGTCAAAAATTAAATTGGATCCACAAAAATGGAAAGAAAATGTATTGAAATCGTAATTAAAATCTATGAAATCTGGTAATTGAAGAGGTAAGAAAATATCATTAATAAATTGAATTGATAAAATCTAGATTCCATCATTTCAAAATTTCTCGATAATTTCATATTGTCTCATCCAAACGCAACATTAGGAAGTGTTCCTTAAAGGTCAAGTGAGACTTCATTAATACAACTGTTCGTTTATTTTTACATGAAAAAACAATCATAATGTCATTAATACTATGTAGAAATTCAATAAACAATAGGTGTATAACAAAGCAATAATCAAAGAAAAAGTGCAATTACGGAAGATGTAAAATAGAAGTCATCGTCCACATTAACATTAAAATCAGCTAACATGTCTTACACGAACAAATAAATAATAAGTAGCTAATAATGAGCCAGTAAAGTTTACTGGGGACTTTTCCCTAATGACATATTTACACTGAAATAGAAATCATCATCCACACTGAAATTTAAAGTCAGTTAACATGTCTTACAGTAACAAATAAGTACTAAGTAGCCAATGACGAGCCAGTAGAGTTCACTGGAGACCTTTACCTAATGGCATATTCACACTTAAATAGAAGCCATCATCTACTGAAACTGAAAAAACTAACATGTCTTGCACGAACAAGTATTAAGTAGCCAATGATGAGCTAGTAGAGTTCACTGGAGACCTTTACCTAATGGCATAATCACACTTAAATAGAAGTGATCATCTACTGAAACTGAAAGAGCTAACATGTCTTGCACGAACAAGTAAGTATTAAGTAGCCAATGATGAGTTGGTCAAGTTTACTGAGGATCTTTTTCTAATGGCATAATTACACTAAAATAGAAGTCATCATCCACATTGTCTTACAGTAACAAATAAGTACTTAGTAGCCAATAATGAGCTAGTAAAGTTCACTTGAGACCTTTTCCTAATGACATAATTACACTAAAATAGAAGTCATCATCCATACTGAAATTTAATGTTAGCTAGCATGTCTTACACGAACAATAAGTACTAAGTAGCTAATAATGAGCCAGTAAAGTTTACTGGAGACCTTTCTCGAATGGCATATTCACACTAAAATAGAAGCCATCATCCATTGAAACTTAAAATAAGCTAGTGTGTCTTGCACGAATAAGTACTAAGTAGCCAATAGTAAAGTTCAACGGGGAATCTTTCCCTAATAACATATTCACACTAAAATTGAAGCCATATATCATTCACATTGAAATTGAAAGTCAGCTAAGTACTAACATGTCTTATACGAACAAAAAAGTACTAAGTAGCTAATAATGAATAAGTAGAGTTCACTGGGAACTTTTTTCTAATGACATATTTACACTAAAATAGAAGCTATCATTCACATTTAAAAATCATTATTGTCTATTGAAAAATTTGGGATCAACAAAACAAGTATACTTTCAAAAATTAATTTCCTCATGTGCAATATATTGTATTCCATATTAAGCAATTTCTTTTTAGATATCAACTTCCCAATCAATTTAGATATCTAGGTTTTCAATCACCAGATTTTATGAGTTAAAATTACGATTTAAATACATTTTCTTTCCATTTTTGTGAATCCAATTTAATTTTTGACTTTTCAAATTAACTTGTTAATGTAAGGTAACTAATCTTCCATTAATTTTATTAAATTTATTTATTAAAAGATTTAAATATTACTTCAATTTACCAGATTTCATGGATTATAATTACGATATTAATATATATTTATATATACACACCATATTAATTCTCCATCGAAAATATATAAATTTTTTGGACGAATTATATATATATATAGGGTTATTATCACAAATGGTACCTGAACTATACATCAATCTTATCGATGGTACCTGAACTTCAATTTTGATCACAACCAGAACCCGAACTTTTCGATTTTATTTTAAATGGTACCTAGAGCCACCTCCGGTCACTATTCGGACTAAAAACTGCATGGGAGGCAATCATAGTGATGATTTTTGATGATTTCAAGGGTTGCAATCATATATAGTGATGATTTTTTGGTAATAGACTTGCCTTGAATTTTTATTTATTTATTTATTTTATTTTTTTAGATTTGGCTTTTTTGGCTGGAATAGTGATCGAAGGTGGCCTTAGGTACCATTTAAAATGAAATCGAAAAGTTCGGGTACTGGTTGTGATCAAAATTGAATTTCACGTACCATCGATAAAATAGAAGATAAGTTCAGGTACAATTTATGATAATAACCCATATATATATATATATATATATATATATACACCCATACTTTTTTTTGAAAAGGCCTGCTCACCTAAGGGACAGTTTTTAAGGGACTGTGAGGAACAAGTGAATCTGAAGGCTGAAAATAAATGCACAGTTTTAAATTATTATAATTTCTGCTTTTATATGTAATACATGTGGTTAAGATACATTTGTCCCTCACAGTCCCTTAAAACTGTCCCTTAGGTGAGCAAATCTGTTTTTTTTGAATATGTATAATGAAAAAAAATCCAAAATAATGAAAAAGAAAGAAAGGAAAAAAAAACCAAACCATATTTTTTTTAGAAGAAAGTCAAAATAATTTAGAGCCGTTATATATTCAACAACATATATATATATATATATATATATTTTGACGAATTATAGATAAATATATATATATATATATATTCACAAAAATATATAAATATAAATTTTTTTAGACGAATTATATAAATATATATAATAAAAAAAAAAGAAAAAAAATAAAATAATGTATCTTTTCTAGAATAAAGCTAAAATAATTTAGAGCCATTAGATTTTGAAATGATAAGATAGTCTTTTTATTCAAGAATGACATGACATGATTTGACAAATTAGTGAGGTGTATAGGTGACATGGCTTGACACCTAGGATTAAGGCCACAAATCTTAGGCCTCATTGAGGCCCTATATCATTGCCCTTAACTTTTTTATCGATGGACTCTTTTATCATAAAATTTTACACTAATCTGTTTCACATAAGAATATGCTGAATTGTGCTCCCTGTACGCGTGTAGTTTCTGTCATGTACACTAGTGATCAGATTTGCAGCTAATTTTACTGCATATCAGTGTATATACACCAAATTACTGTAAAACCATATTGAACACCAATAATCACCACATGAGCAAATCCTATCTCTACATAAATTACCAGTTTTACACATGCTTCACAGAATTTGGTCTCTTGATCAGTCTGAACTTGGTGCTGCGAACATGCTTGTCTTCCCCAATCTTCCTAAAAGTCACATCGTAAACGTCATAAACAATGTGATTGGGAAAAATTCACAGCAAGGGATCGATGTTGAACAAAAAAAAAATATAGTAAACTAGGCTAAAATTTCTTCCGGGATGGTTTGAAGAGCAGGACTCCAAGAATTGTGGCGCCTATGCTTTTTCCGCAAGAAATTTAGGCGCTCAATCATCAATGATGCTTTTTCTTCGTCCTCATCAGTAAAATTGTCCGTGTTATTGTGGTTAGTATTGTTATTATTGTTGTTGTTATTTCTCATCAGTTCCAAAACTTGCTCCAAATCTTCCTTTCTCACCAGAATCTTCATCCTCACCACCCCATTGTTTTCCTGAGTCAACTGGGAAAGTGCATTGATACCCTCCTGGCCGCTCGCCCTCGCAATGGCTGTGGCCTTCGATAGTAGATTGCTGATCCTGCTGCTTCTGTTCTTGGGATGTACCCGAGCTGATCTGAAATGATGAAAGAGTGCTTTCTTTAGCATTGCCTTTCGGCTTTGCTTTCCTTCTGCAGATGATGATGATGAGTTGATCCCTTCCATCTTTTAGTAACTAACTTCCAACTAGTATTGATTTCTCTGTTTGTGTGTTTAAACTATAATTTGATGCCTGATGTTTACTAATCGATCGATGAGAATTCTGCATTGTTCTCAAGGCTTTATATATGAATCTGCAGTATTTTTTTTTTTTTTTTTCATCTGGGTTGTACGCAACTGAGAGCTATTTTAAAATCAAATGAAAATGCTGGCATGCATTTGACTTTGTTAGGTATATTATTCTTCTGTGACCAATATTATAAGTAGCTAGCTAGCTTAATCCAATTTTATTGTTCAGCTGATTTTAGCTGTGATTTACTGAACTCAACAAGAATATCAGAATGTTTCTCTGATGAATTCTGAATTAACAAATAATAAAATTAAGTAGTCATATGCAATATATCAGATTCTATATACTAGGGGTCGTCTTGGGTACCTTGATGTATGTCATACCCTTATTTTTTTAATTTTTTTATTTTTAGTAAATTAATATAGTGGAAACCTACTGAACTGGTCAACAGGTTATCTAATTAAATATTGACAAGTGTCATTTTTAAAAATAAAATTTATCATATTAACAACACACTCTTTCTTGATATGTAACATTGTTAAAAATCATGTAACAAGTATTGTCAAAATAATAAATTACACATAGTTGAACTTCAATTATGACTTATGACAACAATTGTTGTGGTTATTGTAATTGAGTGGTCAAAGATGTAAATATCATATTTGGACAACTTTTATCAAATTTAGAACCTTGATTATCAAGTGGAGAAGCTCCTTACAATACTGAGTTGTTACATATCTTTTGGTCTAATTTTAATTTTACCATGTTCACAACACAAATGTTGTCGGAATTGTAAAATAGTTGGTAATCTTGTAAATGGTATAGTTTTTGAAGTAATTACTACAATCAGAACAAAAGTTACCTTTTTTACACCAATAGTTTCGAGTTATGGTAAAATATGTAGTCATTGAGTAATTATTCCATTAATGATAAAAATATAACGATTTACCACTTTGACAACAAATTTGTTGTTGCACTTGTTAAATTGTCCATAAATTAGTACATTATTTTAGGTTGAGTAATTACTATAAATAGGACAAAAGTTACCACTTTTACATCAATTGTTGTGATTGTGGTAAAATGTGTAGTCATTGTAGTAATCATTTCATTAATGATAAAAACATAAAGATTTACCACTCTGACAACAAATTTGTTGTCATACTTGTTAAATTGTCCATAAATTAGTACAATAGTTTAGGTGGAGTAATTACTATAATTAGAACAAAACTTTTCTTTTTTTCATCAATTGTTGGAATTTGTGGTAAATTACGTCGATTAAAAGTAATTACTAATTCGACGATAGACATTACACAATATATTACTTTCATTACGCAAGGGAGAACTTTATTACACAAATGTGGATGGGTAAAACTATGGACATTAACATTTCTCATACATGTTTTATTTTATATAATATTTACTACTCTGAGGACTCATGTAATCACTTTGAGGACACATGTGGTAATTAGAAAAAAAATCCTCATTAAAGTAAATAAGGTCTTCGTTAGAGTAAAGTTGGTTCTCATTTGAGTAATTAATTAATTCCTAAAAGTGGTAATTGTAATAGGTTCTCATTAGAGTAAAGTAGATTCTCATTTGAGTAAATAAGTCCTAAAGTAGGTTCTCATTTGACTACATTTAAAACAAATATTATTTATTTTTACACTAATTGTTGTGGTTGTCATGAAATGCATGTAAAAAGAATTATATTTGGTTAAGGAAACTACTAATGATATAATTAATTGGTAATAAAGACTACTTAACTAATACTAATTTTGCGAACTTAGGTTAGAAGGTTTTGTTTTTAATAGGGAAAAAACATAATTTTCAATTGTGTAATTATCCATTAATAACAAGCATTAATCAAACATTAATTCACTAATAAAAAAATTAATTAGTAATATAGACTATTTAACTAATAGTAATTCGGTGAACTTAGGATAGAAGGTTCTTTTAATTTTTTTTGAAAAAGGAAAAATCATAATTGTCAATTGTCAATTGATAATCAAACATTAATTGGCTTTATTGTTTTCAATTCAATTAGTAGTTTGTGTTAACATTTTTGCTTATTGGAAATGAGTAGCATAATTAGAAAGGCTAAGGGCTAAACAAGTTACCAATTTGTTAAATATTTTGAACCATTAGATATATTACTAATCCAATGGTCCAAAATATTTAACAAAATGAGGGTATGGCAAACACCAAGGTACTCAAGAATTCTCCCTATATACTAATCGTTATTATTAGGTAATACATGTGATGAATATTTTGCAGACTGCTCACATGCAAACCCTATTTTAGCGGAGAGCTGATGAAAGAGACGCGCATACACGTTAAGGGAGGCCTAATTATCTTTCTTTAATTTCTTTAATTTTAATAGAAGGTATTATATATGCTATCAGAGTTACCCAACATTGGTGGTTATTGTTGACAGAGTTGACAACCATATAGGTGTAACATTCTGTCTTCCACCTGAGGGAGAATGTTGAAAACTTCATATTGATTGATCGACGGCATCGACCGCACTGTATATTTACTATTCAATATTCTCCACCTGAGGGAGAATGTTGAAAACTTCATATTGATTGATCGACCGCACTGTATATTTACTATTCAATATTCTCCACCTGAGGGAGAATGATTACTATAAAGAAGCAAGTGAGGTCTAGCGCCTTTCTCCAACAAACTTTCATGCTCATTCGTAACTCAATCTTTAACTAGCTAGCTAATAATTATTTAGATAATTTAGTACATAACTATTTTATTCACTCAATATTTTTGTTACGACGGGGCACTATACTCGACAAAATGACTCAAAGAAGCTGAAGTGATCGGTAGCTATTGTGTTTGTTTCACCTTCACAAATTATGACAAACTCCTCAATATCCGTTAGTATATTATAAGCTTAGTTAAGCATATTAGAAGGATTATTTCTAATAGGTTTTTGGATGAGCTTACGCTGAGAAATTGTTAGGTACGTACATAATACATTCTCTCAGATTAATTAAACTAGATTGAGTTTACTTGAAATAGAGTGCTTAAACAGCTAGGCATTGATCAATGATCATGAAGAGAATCTATATATGGTGAGGGGCTAGCTTTTCAACCTTAATCTATATGCTTGTGAGCTGTGTATGTATAGCCTCTATCTCTAAATAATCGTCACTCTTATCTATATATATCAACAAACAAATTAAGCGTATAAACTCCATCAGCCAAATCAAGTCACGGGGTTAAACAATCCACTTCCACACCCAATCCAATATTCCCTCCCTCATAATCTTTGCAATGACTTCAAAAAATAATGGCGCTCGAACTTTTGTGGTGTGCACAAATGATTGAATATTGATCGCCAAGAAAATGTGTTATGATTAACTCACTTAAAGAAAAATAATATTGAGAACCTGTAAAGAATAAAGTGTGCAGAACCTTTATAACTAAAAAGCGGATCATTTGCATATCAACCTGTTAACACGAAATAAATTTGTGTAACCCCGTTTATTAGGTGGACAGTTTGGATTGTATATAACATGCAAACATGACCCTTAAAAGATCTATAATTTTGAAGTGTGCTCTCAAAGTTTTGGTGGTTCAACTAGTAAAGTGATGTACCATTTCCAAGATTTCGTGCATTTTTTTCACTTAAACAGTTAAATGTATAGATTAATTGATGAACATGATTTAAACAAATTCATGATATAAACACAGGCAAAATTCTCATTTTTCTGTGTGAGATTAACACTTTGAACATAGATTGAGTTTTTTTTATCATTTTTTATTATTATTTTTTTATCGAGATCACACTGTATCCTCAAAGGTTTTCTAGGTCCAAAAACTAATCCATGTGCAAGGGGTCATGTCAAAACACTTCCTCCTCCTTGGCCACCAAGAATAGGTTGGGATTTAAACTCCATTCAGCATCGGTGGGATTCGAACTCGGGTGTGAAGGTTTCCTAGGTCCAGAGACTAATCCATGCGCAAGGGGTCATGTCAAAACACTTCCTCCTCCTTGGCCACCAAGAATAGGTTGGGATTTAAACTCCAATCAACATCGGCGGGATTCGAACTCGGGTGTGAGGGTTCCACACTCAGATACCTTACCAACTTGACCACCTGTGGTGGTTAACATAGATTGAGTTTGAATTTCTGTTCTAAGACCCATTTAATACAATGATACAATACCACCCAACCCATTGACCCTATTCTCAATAATTCATCCTAGTTTTATGTAACTCAAAAATGTTCACCTGGTCAGTTATTTATTGACCAAAAAAATAATGTTCAACCACCCTTGGATGTAAATCCAATGGCAGAGAGAATTATTATTAAGTTGAGGTGTTTTGTTTTTCACCCTTTGATGTAAATCTAAGGGTTATTGAACATAAATTCTTTGGTCATCAACTGACCAGGTGAACACTACTGTTATATAACTATACTATACCGTAATGCTGTTGAGATCCTCTAATAAGGTGCTTCCGTTCTTAAGAATGGTATCTCTAGCATCTTTTTACCTCCTATCTGAAACATAGAAGCAACGAGCAAGTAAAACATGAACACAAAGAATTGAAGAAAATAAGACGTTCCCATCTCATTTCTCAAGGCGGACATATGAGTCTTAATTAACTAGTATAACACTATAACGTATAGTTCTATAGTTTACTGATGAAATGGGTTCATTCATTAGTCATGATTACCATGAAAATGCAAGGCAGATGTAGGTCTCTGTTTAACCATAGAGACAAAACAGTGGTGGACAAAACTGTACTCTACATTTCATTCCCAGTAAATCTCTTTGCAATCAAATGGTCAATCATACACAGTTACGTACACAATGATACTCCGCAGAATATATGCACTCTTTCTCTTCCATAGTTCAATTGACAACAGTCCGAACAGCTTTGTGACACTCTGGATATACTTCCATATCTTCCCGAGTCTTCCTCAAAATTACATCCAAAATAACGTCATAAACAATGTGATTGAGGACAATTTACAGTAACAGATCCCTCTCGAACATTAAAAAATAAATAAAAATAGTCCCAAACCAAAAATAAAATAAATAGTGAATTAGGCTAAAATGTCTTCAGGGATGGTTTGCAGAACAGGACTCCAAGAATTATGGCGCCTATGCTTTTTCCGCAACTGATTTAGGCGCTCCTCTATCGACAAAAATGCTTCTTCATCCTCCTCATCAGCACCATTGTCATCGTTTTTGTGGTTAGTATTGCTAATATTCCTCATGAATTCGAAAACTCGCTCCAAATCTTCCTTTTCACAAGAATCTTCATCCTCACCACCCCATTGTCTTCCTGAGTCGACTGGGAAAGTACATTAAGAGACCCTCCTGGCTGCTCACCTTTGAAACAGAGGCGGCCCTCATTAGTAGATTGTTCCTGCTGCTCTTGTTCTTTTGATGAATGCGAGCTGACCTGAAATGCTGAAAGAATGCTTTCTTTAGTGACGCCCTTCCGCTTTGCTTTCCTTCTACAGATAGTGATGATGATTTGATCACTTCCATCTCAAGTAATTAACTCCCAAGTAGTATAGTATCTCTCTGTTTGTGTGTGGAAACTTTAAACTTTGAAGCTAGATTTTTACCATTTGATGAGAATTCCATATGATTGTAGAGCTTTAGATAGGAATCTGCAATGTGGGTTTTCCTCATCTAGGTTGCGACTGAAAGCTGTTTTAAAATTCAATCAAAATGCTGGCAGGCACTAGACATTGTTACGAAGATTCCTTGATGACCAATATTACTAGCTAGCTTAATCATATATTAAAAGTTGGGCTTTGTTTTTTACTATTTCAATGTTATTTTGGTACATTTTTTTCAGTTTTGACTAACAAAATCCCTTCTCTTAATAATAGTATAGGGTATTGATCAACTGATTTTAGCAGTGATTTGTTGAAGTCAACAGGGATCAGAATGTTTCTGATGAAGTCTGGGTTAACAAATAAACTAATAAACCATATTTTCGTTCAGAATAACCGCTTTTATTTGATATTTCAGCTAATTAGTTGATGAATATAAAATCAGATTGTATACACTGATTGTATATATATTCAATCTCTCTGCTGCTTTTCGTGCCATATACTTTCAAATTGTTCTGAAGTGACTTGGATGAATATATATCAATAGATGTACGTTATGGATGAGAAAGCTTAGGCTAGAGATTGTTAGGTAAATAGAGCATTCTTTGCGATTCATTAAACTAGTTACATTGAGTTTACCTGAAATAAGGTGTGGTGAACAGGTAGGCATTGATGGATCATTATTTCATGAAGAGAATCTATACATGGTGTGGAGGGGAGGCAGACGTAGCACTATATATTCAACCCTAATTTGATATATGGTTTTCTTCAAATGGAAAATGTATTTTTTGTTGAGCTCTCTTATGAGCTGTGTGTATAGCCTGTCTTTTTAATCATTACTCTCAACAAACAATTATACGTTTTTAGGCTATTTAGAGCATGGACTCTACCAGCCAAAGTCATGGGGTTGAAGACACGTACACTTCTACACCACTTCAATATCTTTAAAATCACTTAACAATGACTTTCGAGCTTTTTGTGGTGTGCAAACACGCTTTAATGGTGACCATGAAATATCATGACTAACAAGTTAAATAAGGTAGCATTAATAAGCAGGGAGGTTGATACTTGAGAGAATTAAGATAGAGTGCCGTTCCCCTGGTCAGTCGACCATGAAATATCATGACTAACAAGTTAAATAAGGTAGCATTAATAAGCAGGGAGGTTAATACTTGAGATAATTAAGACAGAGTGCCGTTTCCCTGGTCAGCTACTGACCAGGATGATATGGTCAACTACCGTCCGATTTCAATCGGACGGTTAACAGATCTCATCCTTTAAAAAGCTAGAGAGCTGTCAACTGTCCGATTGAATACGATTGATTCAATCGGACGGTAGTTGATCATATCATGCCTGAATTAAGATAATATGAACGTCATTACCATTACTCCATCAGTGGTGGCTGTGAAACTTTGGAGGCTCGAGGAGAGGTTGCCTCATTTTCCTGTGCTTAGATATGGTCCTGCTTGTAGGGTAATCCACAAGTGATCCATGAGTGGAACTTGCTCCTACTGAACCGGCTTGCGAGAAAATCAAGAGAGCGAAAGAAGTTTCATTCAATCTCCCAATGCAGGGATACTATGATCCTAACGATTAATATTTCTCCTTTGATTTCACACAATATTAAATCTGGCTTATTGTTCCGAAATCTAATAGTACTATGTTATGACTAACTTAAGAATGCAAGATGTTACACCTATCTAGGAAGGCATGCATGGTAGACTTGCTAATTCTTATTAGTTCTTTGGCCACAAGCCCACAATATTGATCATATCTGGTCTTACTTCACTTTCATCTCGAGTGCCCAACAATCTCAGTGCTAGCTAGGAACTTATGCAACTGCGCGCTGATGTTGTGCTTCCTCATCTATCCCTAATTAACTCATCCTCAAGTACTTTAAGATCCACAGTTCTCTCAATTTGACCAATCACATGTATATAAATTTACATCTCTAATAATTGGATCAATGCCTGAATTTGTCTCAAAAATTTCCTGTCGATCCGGTCAAGAATACAATTAGCTAGAAGTACAGCAAAACTATAAGCATCAGTTTCAAATTAAACAGTATTATGTACGTAGGACTCAGGAGTCGCTGAATCTCCGCCACAGCCTTCAAAACCCTGAAGACTTCAAGTCCTTAATTCCATTTTCAATTACTTTCATGAGATTATAAAAAAATCTACATTCTCTAATTAAATTGTTCAGGAGAGACGATATATACATGTCTTAAAAAGAGACGGGGTACTCGTTATTAATAAGGGGAAGTGGGGAACTTATTAAAGCTAATGCATGCTTGGGATCTCTACTCAGGAGCGGAACTACTGTTCGGCCAGACGGGTCCGGAGCCCCCTCCCCCCAAACTTTTCGGTAGACTCATACAATTACATATATATATATATATATATATATTTTTTTTTTTTTTTTTTTGAGTGAACATATATATTATTAATTAGACACGCATGATGTGATCAACGCATGGTACTGGACCACCCACCCCAAAAAATAAAAAATAAAAACTCCCTAAACTCACTAGTCAGTAAAATATAAAAATTTATTTCATAAAGAGGCAATAAAATGAAAGATAAAAGTCAAAGAAATAATAAATAAGTATTCTTATTTTAATTCAAATAATTATAATTTTTGTTTAAATAAATGTAAAATGAGTGTATGATAAACATCACAGTACCATAGTTTGCCTCTTATTTCCTAGTTCATTAGGCTCTGAACGAAAATTTTGTTTTGATTGAAGGATTTTGACTGTTTTATGCCTTTATCTCTACTTATTGGGTTTGCAATCCATGCTTTGTATTCGTAACTTAGTTTTTTCTCTCTCTCTTAATAGCACCAAGCCACCGAGCAAGCTAACTATGAAAGGCATTTTGTGGTACTTTTTTTTTATTGTATTATATTTTTATTTCTTTTTTTACTAAACTTATTATTTCATCGATCAAATCCTCAACTAAATTCTTGTACCATTCTTTTTTTCTTTTGCTTTGTTCGATTGATTTTTGTTTTAATTTTAGCTCATTTTTTGGCTTCTATTTGGACCTCCCCAAAGATCAAATCCCGGTTCCGCCCTTGAGTCTCTACTTGATGATCATTGACAATACATATACATATATATATATATATAGTAGCTAGTAAAATCATCAAGGGCTATGTATTGACATTGAACTATGTTTCACTATATTATTGGCTATATTGCAAAGAGAAAATTTCAATGAATCTGAATATTAAGAAAAGTGATGATATATTTAGACCTTATCAAACCTAAGGATTACAAGAGGCCGGGTGTTTACTAAAGTGAAGAAGCATCACTATGATACAATGTCTCTTTATTACAGACATGAGATTATGAATTTCAATCTTCTTCTTGATATGTGTAACCCTATTTCTATAAGATCAATGTCATGACATGACATTTATGGAATGTTATCCTTACATATTTATGAATATGTTAAAGGCACACTGCTAAAATCAAATTCTCAAATCTTAAGTGTCATTATAAGCATATTGTTTAACCAAATTCTTAATTGATTCATATTGCCAAAGACAAGTCCATGAATGAACGAAAGAGCCTCATGCTTACTCATGAAATCAAAGAGTCTAAAGCTCATATATACCAATTCTATTAAGCCAAATTCATATTGTCAAAGGCAAGTCCATGGATGAATGAAAGAGCCGCATGCTTACTCATGAAATTCAAAGAGTCTAAAGCTCATATATACCCATTCTATTAAAGCCAAAGTAACTTATTACCTCAGTGAGTACTATAACAAGACTAAGATATCAAAATTGATTATGATCATAATGTTGCAACATATTATTCCAACTTTTGCGAGGTTATGAATCTAGTCAGAGTTCCTATAGAGCCTATATGAAATTATCAATTGTACAAATTGATATTACGGTTAAATATGCCATCATTAATTTTCAATGCAAGAAATATCATATAAAGGTAAATGTATCAATTGTTATTATTTATCTAATGTGGCTTTATCATGAAGTAGAGCATTTGAAAATTTTTAAACCTATTATGTGCATGAGTTAAGACTTAATGAAAATACCATAGTTTTGTTGGTATTACTCTAACTTTTCAGGTTTGAAAATTCATGATAAGTCCCCTATAAGGAAAGCACATGTGGCCGGTCTCACTTTAATGATAGACACACCAACCGCTATACATGGTACATATACTTTATCACATCCATGATTGGAGCTTGCAACAATCATGGGAAGATTCTCATTAAGGGGAGTATCAAAAATTATGGTACCTAGGACATATGCTCATTGTACTCTTTTTCTCCTTCTACCAAGATTGTTTATATTCCACTGGCTTTTTGTTACCTGGTAGGGTTTTTAACAAGGCAACAATTAATAAGCGCGTCCAACACCATATCATTATTGGTGAACATCCAAAGGGGAGTGTTATAAATATTATATATGTGTGTGTGTGTGTGGTTGTCCGCGTAAATACTAATTAGTTATGTCGTTATAATATAAACCCTAACTGCTATATAAAATGGGTCTAATGAGATTAATAACAGACTTCTACCTCCGCTCATATATTCTATGGTTCCTACCATCTAGTGGTAGAGTAAAGCTAAGTGTCCTCAGATTTAGCCTCCGGTGGCAACCTAGTAGGAAAGTCGTGCTTTCGGTAATTATACTTCATTATAATCGAGTTATCTTTCCGTTATGTCAAAGTAAATGGAGTAATTAACCAATATAGTACTCTTTGCTAGTTGGTGCCTAGTTGAACACATTTAGTTGGTAGAGATGCTTGATATCATTTTAGAATGTTCTCTAGATGCTTATTGTAATAAGGAGTTTAGGCTCAATGTCTGCCCCCCCCCCCTGTATACGGCAATTTCATTAATCAAGACTTGAAGGCAGCCACATCAGCCCTTTATTAAAAAAAAAAATTAAAAAAAAATTAAAAAAATAAAACCAATCAACTACACCATAACCCTATAGAAAGAGGCCTTGTGTCACGTCCTGACTCAAACAAAATGTCAATCTCTTGTTAAGGTGTGAATTACATCTTAATTGTAGAATTAAAATTTCTATAACCAAAATGTGACCAAAAAAAAAAAAAGTAAATCATAAACTAACAATTAGATAACAAGATCTCAAAATTCTAGTGGAAGCATATATTACATGATCTCTAACATACATAGTACACTAGTACTCATTCTTTATTTCAAACAAACATATAGAAAATACAAGCTTAACAACCTCTGACATTATATTCATATCAGACTTCTTGCTCTAGTATCTTGATTCAGTACCTACAAAATTTGTTAAGGGGTGAGCTCAGCCAGTAACTCAATAGGGACATAAAACAGCCTCATGGATAATTGACCAAAGATAACATAATCATTGTCACGTCCCGATTTTTAAACAACATTAAAAATTAATATAATCCTAGAATTATACATGCGTGATGGTTTAGCCATCAATATAAAATACCTGGAAATTTTTTTTCTTTTAAACCAAGTATGTACTGATGCCCTAAACCCAATGTTAATATATACTTGCTCCACAGAGTCATATATTACACAAGTTTACAAATTAAATTGCCATAACAAAATAATAAGTAAATGCTCCTCAGAGCTTGCTACATAGCGGAGGTCTTAACAACGGTAAGGTCACAAAATTAGCTTCCTACCGTAAAGCTGCAACTATCAGAACTTAGCTTCAGCCATGATTACCCTAACATATAGGATTAACCCCTACACCATCGAATAGTGCACCGGGTTGCCACAAAACAAACCCGGTAAGCTTATGAAAGCTTGTATGAGTAAACTCAAATACAAAAACTGAAACAACTCACACCAAACACAAAGAAACCCACCCTTTCCAGTTAAGAAAACAACTCACACAAATCATGGGAAAAACCCACATGTTCCAGTTAAGGAAACAACTCACCCAAACAACTCACACAAGCAACTCACGCTTGATTTCTTTCGAAACGTCCCATCCTTTTCTCATAAGGAAAGACGTGTCACATTGTGACAAAAATAACATTAATTGAAACTCCGACAATTAAATATGAAAACTCTTGTCCATCATGGACAATAAAATAAAGAATATACTCAAGAGTGTCTTTTAAAAATTCTTACTCATGAGTCACAAGTAACCACACTGTTACCCCCATGAGATACCCTGGCAGACAGACTAGAGCTCTAACTGATCGTAACTACACTCGGCCAAGGGCATGGTTTCGATAACCCACCCTCAGTCACATTCATAACCCCCGATCACAATTTTGTGACCCCCGATCACCAGTGGTGACCCTCGATCCTCAACCCTCAACCCTCAAGTCTTTGGATCCCCGGTATAAATACCAAAATATTTAAAGGAGTCTCGCTGGACTCAAAATGTTACACAAATCCCGATCACTAACTGTGACCTCCCCGTACAAAGACCAAAACATTAAGAAAGTCGCAATGGACCCAAAATGTTACCCAAATCTAAAATAAAAGATTCCCAGTCATTGATCCCCATCAATGACTCCCGATACAACGACCAGACATTTAAATAAGTTGTCCAAGACCTAAAAAATGTTCCACAAATCCCAACACTTTTCAAAAAAATAGAAATCAACATTTCCCAAAATATATTGTTTCTCAAAAAGCCACACCCCAAAACAACATAATGAACCCCTTCCCAATTATTGTTTATATCACAATAAATCCACTCCATACATATATATTTCACGTAAATATATATACACACACACATAGTCATTTACTCAGGAATACTATTAATACCAACTATAGTTTACAGTTAAATAAATAACTCCCAAAACGATAAGGTAAATCCATTCGTAAATGAACATTATGAGATTACTCATCTCAAAATTCATGCTGCGTCTTAACACAACTAGATAGCTTATAGAACCCACTCTATCAAGCACCTAAGGAAAAATACATCCTCGATTCAGTACATGAATCACAAAGTGATTAAAGTTCGAATCCCCCAATCGAACTACAACCCCAAAGTAATGCCAATCGAGGTGAAACCTCATCCAAGACCACCCAAAATCTCTGTAATACTTCTACTATCAATATATCAAAACTACACATTGATAGGATGGTCGGATCCTCACAGATCGAAAACTGAACAATTCGAAACCACTAAAAACCCTAACATGCTAATATGATCTCCAAATGCTACATACTATATATCAAAACGTTCGTATCGACGAGTAGATGATATATATAATCAGAAACTGTCATGACATGGCCGAAAATGTCGCCAAGCGCAGCCACAAGAGGTGGCACACCGCCGCCGGCCAAAAACAAAACCAGAACAATCCAACCGTCTAAAATAGGGTTTATACTACGAGGATCAACTTTAATACCTGAGATATTGGCCGATTCGGCCTAGATAGGCCAGAATCAAACTCACAAGCCTGAATCCACTGTTCACCTAGAGTTGACCATGCTCCGGTCCGAATCGTCCAAAACCACCACCATGGATCGAAAGAGGAAGCTCCCACGAGAAGAAGAAGACCGGTATGAAGCACTGCCGTCGCCAGAGTTGAGATTTTCAGTCAAGTCCAATTTTTCCAAGCTTTGCCACCTCGATGCGTCATGTACGATGTGAATCGTCACTAGAGACCACCGTAGAGAGGACCGAAATGAGGAGGCGAATCGATCTAGGTTAGCGCCGTCGTCGGATATCGCTAGAGGACGAAACGCCAGCCGGGTCTGTTTTTCGGGTTTGGGTCGGGTCAACCTAAGTTTGGGAGAGAATGGTTATGGAAATTTCTAGAAAAACGATCACTTTCCATTTCCGGAAATCCTCTATTTAAAGTAATTTCCAAAATTAGTAGAAACTTTTGTTGACCATAATTTTCTCATACGAATTCCGATTTTCGCGTTCCACATATCCACGAACTCGTATCGATGAGTTCTACAACTTTCGTGAAGGAAGTTTTTGGAGAAACCTAAAGAACAAAAAGTCAACCTTTGACCCCTCGAAAATAAAACTTTTCGAGTAATTATTTGTCTGAAATACTTCCACATCATCCTCAAACTACGTACTCGTATCAACAACCACTAAATTAATTCCAAAAAATCCTCAAAAAATAATAACGAATTTCTGTGGTATTACAATCATGTATTTCAATTATAACACGATTATCCAAAAATGATGCAATGCAACTCCTCTTATATACCCGTTAATCCATATACCAAAACACACAAGCCTACACGACCCATATCGTGTGCTTTACAGTTTTCCAACTATGACTTGAATATCCAAACATTTAAATTAACCCCCTGTCTCAATCAAATCCCACCCCCCCCCCCCCCCCCCCCCCCCCAAAAAAAAAACCCTTTTGCTAGTCATCTTGTCTGAAACATTGATCTCCAAGCCAAATCACCCAAATATATCGACAATTATACCGCCGATATTCTGAACCTAAATGCGCACATGAGCTCGCCTGAGCTTGATCTCTACAATGTTCAGACTCAGCTACACAAAAGATAAGGGTCTTTTTAAATGTACCCAGCAAATATCTAAATACACACAGCACTTAAAATATTGTCCTGTACTTTCCAACTTTACCCTTGCTTTGATTTACAAACCCTTCAACCAGATCCGAGAGACGTCGACAAGATTAGGAATTGATCTCCTGCAATTGGACCTCGACTCTATCCGTCTCCCTAATATCAAAATTGTCTTAATATACTCTGGAAGCCATTGAAGCATTGAGCTGCAAAGAATCCGCAAACTAATTCAAAGTTGCTGAAGATGTGTAAGCTACGTCATATCTCAAACTATGCTCTGCAAATTTACTTGCTCTCGATATCATAAAGATCCGTCACACCAAATAAGAGCCATGAGCAAATGCTCCAACCACACAGCAGTAAACAAATGGTCCGGCAAAGGCACGATAAGACTTCAGCTTGTAGCTAAAGGATGGATAAGGGGTGACTATATAGACTGCTTAAGTTTTATTAACTGTAACAAATGGGTACACCAACTACTGGAATCACTCGGTTTCTTTGATCTTTTATTGCTCCTCCTCTCCTCTCTTGTTGTGACTATAGTTCTTTCAGATTAATTTCTATAATTGTATGCATGATCTGCAAACAATTGAATGGTAAAAAAAAAAAAAAACTTCCAAAACGCAAGACAACAGCCAGATTCTGTCGCAGTGTGAGCTAAATGAGGGGAAGAACAGGGGCGTAGATGAGAGGAATTAAGAACTTAATTTGATCAGACTTGTTTCTCTTCCTTATTGCAACAGCCTCCTGATTAGAATGATTGGATGAGGAGGGCCAGGTGGCTATGGCAATTATGAAAGGCTTGAGATCTGGAGAGGGCTTGGGTTTGCAATGGGTTCTGTTCTTCGCTTCAAAACCAAAATCAGATCATCTATGGTCTCTCTTATGGGTTTGAATGGTGCTTGCAACTTAGAAGTTTGTTGGGTTTTTTGCTTAGTGTATTTTACTTGAGGGTAAATTTGGAAAATTTAACATAATATTTTAGGGCTTGGTATGTTAAGATATTTGCTAGGTACATTTAGAAACACCCTTAACACAATCACCAAATAACCATAATTTCTTCCCAACTGCTTTACACTTGATAAATAACAACCTCCATAAAAACATGCATATATAATTACATCGATCAACATATATTTAGTACATGTAATTCAAATATCATCAAAGAAGTCATTCAAAAAAATATTAACGAGAATAACATATATACGAAGCACATAAAATGAACATCCAATCATAAAAAGTTTTCTCGAGATCCCCCTACCTTATTTTTAATAATCGTGGACGATAAAAAATAAAAGCAAGCCTCCCATGTCGTCAAAAATAATTATATCAAATCTGACTTTTCTTTCCACCAATGGAAAGAGCTCGCCCAGAGGAATTCGTAGGCGAAAACGGATACTAAATCAGACTTATGGTTCAAAAGATATTTCAAAAGCAAATTCTAGAGAGAAAAAATGTAGGAGACAAAAACATCTCCAAAAATTGTGGAGATTTCTAGTTTGGGTCGGATCCTATTTACTAGGCTGGATAAACAGACATAGTGGGTCGGTTTGAATATCTTGTTGAATAGCAGAAGGCCATGTGTCAATTGTAAAAAAAAAAATCTGACAAGTGAATGACACGTGTTAAGCTCTTATCAACCTGTCTACCATTGCCTGACACATGTTAAGCATTTTCTACCCACTTGCACCATGTAGAATTGTTGTTCTCGGTGGCCAGGTCATGCATGGTATTCAATACTGATGCGCCACGTGTCTAAATTTATTTAATTTCTACCCAAAATTCAAAAAATCATTAAAAATAGTTTGAAAATCCGACAAAATCACCAAAAATTAGTACGAACTCGTGGAAATGTCTACTTTATTCTTATATAACCGAAAATAAAATTAGATCATCCTGAAAAAATTAAATATTTTTTAAGAGCTTTAAAATAGTAAAACTATAATAAAAATAACAATTCTCAACTTTAAAAATTATAAATTTAAATTTGGATTGTCACACCTTAGCCTTTGTATTCTTCACAAATTATTCTCAAAATACTATGGTTTGTTCAAATTTGTATTAACTAATTGAGAATTATCACGATGAGCAAAAATATAGGATATATATATATATATATATAGAGAGAGAGAGAGAGAGAGAGAGATGGGGAAAATTTTTGGTTCTAAGGCACAAGACTCAGACATTCTATATCGATAGGCAAATTTTTGAGAAAGCAAAAGAGGAGCATCTGGGTCGGTGATGGGTATATAATGAAAACAAAATGAGTCTAACTTGGTTTCTGTAGGAGGTAGACTTGGGTTGGATCTCTTTGCAGATCATACGAGGTAGATCAGACCCTCTTGCTGCAGATCAGCCATAGATGAAGAACAAAAAACAAACGCTTTGGAGAAGAGGAACATAGGAAAGACCAGAATACCCTTCAAAATATGCCAGTTGGCAGACTCCATAACGAAGTTAATAGCTCCATGTACGAAAATTGGGTCAAGATCAGAATCTCAGATACCATTATAATATTTTTGAAACTTGAGGTACGAAAATTGAGTCAAGGTTAGAACCTCAGATACCGCCCTGATATTTTTTAAACTTGAGGTACAAAAATTTAGAATGACCAAAAAGTCAGATACTGTACGGACGATTTTTTTAATGAGAAATTCATAAGTTTGGTGGGTTAAGAGGAACTAATTTTTCTAAAATTAGAATATTTAGACATTTTCCCTTAATGAATAATCGAGTTATATTCAATTATTTAATTCAACGTAGGAAAAGAACTTGTTTGTATATGTATATGAATATACGTGCGTTACTCTTTACTTTCTAGTGCACCTTCATGATTAATGAATTCTTTGTCGGTTGATGAGTCAATTTACACTTAAAAGAAGTTGGAAGCAACCTATTAAAGTAGCATCCAACATTAAGTCCTATTTCATGTTTGCTCTTTTCTGTGACTGGTCGGTTCAAAAATACCCCCACACCCCCATTTCCACGTACACCCCCACACTTCCACTCTCTCTGCCCCCGCCTGTCTCTCTCCCTCTTGAGGTAGAAAACAAAATAGTGGAGACAAAGCAAAACCAAAAGCCATCCCCTACATACAAATCTATGAAGTCTCACATACAGAGAGAAAATATCTTAACGTTTCATACATAACGGAGAGAGCGTTATTAAAGACTAGCTTAATTGTGCTTTTGCATAACGTTAATCTGTATATATGGAGGAGGATAGTCTCTGCAGATCGAGTATTGGTGGTGAAGAGATGAAAGGGATGGAGAAGAGCGAGTTGAGGCACCTTTTCGTGACGGTGTTCCTCTCTTCGCTTTCCATGTTCTTGGTGGTTCCGGCCATAACCGACGTCACCATAGCGGCGGTTTGCCCCGGTCGGGAAAGCTGCTCTCTTGCCATTTACCTCTCTGGGTTTCAACAAGCGGTACGTACCAGTGTGGAGTTTTCGATCATCTGTTAATTCTTTATTCTTTACTGTTTGGTTAATTAATTAGCAGAAGTTCATCTTTCATATCTCTTTCCCTTTATTTAAATAATGTTAAATTCACCTTTCAGTTGATGATTCCAAACATACATTCCAAAGAAAACTTTCACGGTTTCCTAGCTAGCTAGCCGGTCCTTTAAAACTTTGATTCGAATTTTGATATTTATTTCAATTAGTCAGTACGATAATATACTAACTTTTTCCGTCTTTCCCCATATGAGTCATGTATTACGTATTACGTATTAGTCTCCTCTTAGAAAGTCAGAAAAAGAAAAGTGACGGAGTCTCCCCTTAGAAAGTCAGAAAAAGAAAAGTGACGGATTAAGTATTTCTATTACAATCATCTCAATTAATTAACCATATAATTCAATTATCTCGATTGGTTTATCACACAACTCAACCATAAAAACCGCAAAAAATGTCAATTGACACACGCGTGAGCGTGTGTTAAGAGGCTAGTTAATTGTTTAGTCTTTTATTGGCATGAGTTAGGAGTTGGGGGAACCGCTCATTGTTTGTAAATGTTAATTAGTTGTATGGTTTGCGGTTGCAATGAATATGGTAATCAATTGAACTTCTTAGTTTGATTTTTTTTTTCTTTCAAAACAATCCTTGGAGGATGATCTAAAATAGAGATGGTTCAGACAATTAGCTTAGAGCAATCGCAATCACAATGTCATCTCGAAAAGGAGACTACTATATATGTGTGTGTGTATTTTCATAAAAAATGGAAGTGGAACACATATTTTGTGCTTTAAATTGCGTGTACGTACCTCTAAAATAATTACTAATGGCTAACGTGATCTAATCGAATGTGTGTACAAGAATTGAAGTTTGCAAACCCAGAAATTGTCTACAATCCTCTACACTCCCAACCTAAACTTCATAAGGTCATACCTACCAAATGTTCTATCCATGACCGTGAGTTCATTGCTCAAGTTAATTATATCCCAACAATTCAATTTAATGACTTTTGTCTTAAACGTGAGGCGTCTAAAACTACGTCCCCTTTCCTCCATTCTCCCAGCAACCAAACAAATCTGTCAAGGTTAACGTTCAAGTTTGCAAACCCAGAAATGTGTGTACATTAATTGAAGTTTGCAAACCCAGAAATTGTCTACAATCCTCTACACTCCCAACCTAAACTTCATAAGGTCCTACCTACCAAATGTTCTATCCATGACCGTGAGTTCATTGCTGAAGTTAATTATATCCCAACAATTCTATTTAATGACTTTTGTCTTAAACGTGAGGCGTCTAAAATTACGTCCCCTTTCCTCCATTCTCCCAGCAACCAAACAAATCTGTCGAGGTTAACGTTCAAAATCACAATCATGTCACTATCGTGGACAAGTCTTTGTACATTCATAAATTGAAATTCTTAGGTTGAAAATCATGTAACCATCCGATTATTAATATTATAAATCAGCATTATGTTTGTGATGCAGATCATAGGCATGGGAACGGTGGTGATGAATCCGGTAATTGGGAACCTGTCGGACCTCTATGGGAGGAAGGCTCTGCTCACATTCCCATTGACAGTATCCATTATCCCACTAGGTACTTTTGCTTGCTTGATTTCTTTTTGCTTAATGATTCTATAATTTCTATTGCTACTTGTTGGTGCTGTTCTACTGTTCTACATGCTTTTGCCTGTGCGAATGTCCAATACATTAAAGCGTTAGAGCTGCCCCGCCCACTATATGATGAAGCATATTGCAACCTTTTTACTATGAAGGCCAGGAAAACAGAAAAATGTCTCTATATTCTATAATCAAGCATCTGTTTTACTCCAGCATATGTCATACTCGTCCTTTTTTCTTCTTTTCAAAACAGCTGAAGGATGACGTATTGTAGACTTGTAGTATATCTTAGGGTGAAAAGAAGATGATTTGGCAAACGTATGTTTCATTCATTCACGATAGAATTGATATACAAGCAGTGTTTTCCTCTACAAGGTAACTATCCCTACAATTAAGGTGTACAGAATATTCACAATTGATTACCTAATACAAACAGATCACTACTTTCCTAGTATAGAAGATACAAACTGATTTACTTCTCAACACTCCCCCTCAAGTTGGAGAGTGGATATCCCGAACGCCCAACTTGCGAATCTTAGGAAAGAAAGTTTCCTTTCCCAAGGCTTTGGTAAGGACATCAGCCAACTGATGTGTAGAACTCACAAACTTTGTTGCAACTGAACCATCTTGAATTTTATTTCTGATGTAGTGGCAGTCCATTTCTATGTGTCGAGTTCTTTCATGAAAACTAGGATTGGCTGCTATGTGCAATGCTGCCTAATTGTCGCAATACAACAAGGCAGGCTGTTGATGCAATACCCCTAAATCCTTAAGGAGATATCGAAGCCATGTTAATTCACAACACGCACCTGTCATTGCTCAATACTCTGCTTCAGCTGAAGAAAGCAACACAGTTTTCTGTTGCTTTGACCTCCCTGAGATTAATGAAGATCCAAGGAAAACACAATAACCTGTGGTTGATCTTCGAGTCAGTGGACATCCTGCCCAATCTGAGTCACAAAAAGCATGTAACCTAAGGTCATTACTAGAGGAAAAGAACAACCCTTGACCTGGAGCACCCTTAAGATACCTCACAACACGGAGTGCACGTACTCTCCATATGACATTTGCGTGGCACATGCATAAATCTGCTCAAAACATGAACTGGATAAGTAATATCTGGACTTGAGACAGTAAGGTAAATTAACCTTCCAACTAGCCTCCTGTATCGAGATGGATCTTTAAGAACATCACTCTTATTTGACAACTTTAGGCCACGCTCCATGGGAGTATCAACAGGAGCTGTACCTAACAATCCTACATCTTTAATAATCTCCAAGGCATACTTGCGTTGGGAAATAAAAGTCCCATGAGCAGAGGAAGAGACTTTGATGCCAAGAAAATATTTCAAATCACCTAGATCTTTAATATGAAATTGACTATGCAGGAATTTCTTGAGTGCAATACTATCAAAACCATTACCAGTAATTAGGATATCATCAACATATATCAGAAGAACAGTAAAGGACTTGCCTTGTCGTCTTGTGAATAGAGAATAATCAGCTCTATTGAACATAACCGGTTGACTGTATAGCATCTGAAAACTTGGCAAACCACTGCCGAGATGCTTGTTTCAAGCCATATAGAGATTTGTGAAGGCGACAAACAAGATGTTCCTCCCCCTGTCGCCAAAGACCAGGAGGAGGTGTCATATAAATCTCCTCATGAAGATCTCCATGTAAAAAAGCGTTGTTGACATCGAGCTGAGAAAGGGACCAACGCTGGGTAGTAGCCAAAGCAATAAGGCAACGCATGGTGATAATTTTGGCAGTGGGAGAAAAAGTGTCTTGGTAATCAACACATTCCATCTGAGTAAAGCCCTTAGCCACCAAACGAGCTTTATAAAGCTCAATAGAACCATCAGAGCGATGCTTAATCTTTTATACCCAACGGCAACCAATGGGTGTCTTGCTGGCAGGAGGAGGTGTGAGTGACTATGTACCATTGTGATGGAGAGCCTGAAGCTCATGACGCATAGCTTCTTGCCATTGAGGATTAGGTGATGCTTCGGCATATGTACGAGGCTCAATAGCGTGACTGATCTGGGCAACAAAGGAGCGATATCCGGGTGTATAACAATCATAGGAAACATAATTGGATAAGGGATACCGTGTACCGTTAGTTGGACCAGGAAACAAGGAAGACAATTGATCCGGAGAGGACAGCGTGATGTGAGAGCACACATAATCCCGCAGTTTGATCAGTGGAGTAGTGGAGCGACTAGAACGACTGAGAGGAGCTGGTGGAGGCGGTGGTGGAGGAGGGGATGCTGGTGGTAGAGTGGTGGATTAGGTAATGGAGAAGGGGATGGAGGATTGGGAAGAGAGGAATCGCTAACAGGGAGGGACGATCGATCGTCGGATGGAGACGAGCGATCGTGGCTGGCTGCGTCGAGAACGGAAAGAGGGACAGGGGCTAACGATCGATCGTCAGAAGACGGAGATCGATCGTTTGAAAGGGCAGTAGGGTCTGGAGGGTAAAACAATCGATCGTAGGTAGGGGGCGATCGATCATTTGGAGGGACAGGTTCTGGAATGGAAGACCATCGATCGTTGGGTGAGAGCGATCGATTGCTGCTGGACGAAAAATCTTTGTCTGAACCAGATGGAAGGGAAATGGAAGAGGGGATGGGTCCGACTAGTGTGGAAGGATTAGGAACTTGACAACTAGGCTCATAAGGGAAGACAGACTCATGGAAGACAACATCACGACTTGTGAACACCTTACGAGAGGAAAGGTCATACAACTTGTAAGCCTTCTGACCTAATAGGTAACCAATGAAGATGCACCGAACTTGTGTTGGACATGAGTGTTTGTGGCATAGGCTAGACATCTGAATACACGAAGGTGTGAGAAGGTAGGGGATTGTTGATACAGACGCTCAAAAGGAGTTTGAAAAGAGAGGACAAGAGTAGGAAGATGATTAATAAGGTGCACAGCAGTGAGGACACATTCTCCCTAAAATTGAAAAGGAAGATGTGCGTGGAACTTGAGTGCTCGTGCAACTTGTAAAATATGACGATGCTTGCGTTCCACAACCCCATTTTGTTGAGGCGTGTAAACGCAAGAATGCTGAAAGACAATCTCGTTTTCTTTGAAGAAGGGTTGGAGAGAAAGAAATTCAGCTCCATTGTCACTACGAAAAGTTTTGATTTGTGAAGAAAATTGAGTAGTGACAAAGGCAGAAAATTGTTTTAAGAGAGATTGTGTTTCGTCTTTGTGACGCATTAAAAACACCCATGTGAAACGAGTGTAATCATCAACAATAGTGAGAAAGTAGTGAGCACCAGAAAGAGAAGGGTGTTTATAACGACCCCATATATCACAATGAATAATGTCAAAAGGTCTTACAGATGAAATTGAACTAATACCAAAAGGTAAACGACTCTGCTTTGCCAAAGGACAAAGTTGACAAGCATTATTTGGGCTAACAGAAACATTTAGAAACTATTTGGCAATAAAACTCAAACGAGAAGATGAAAGATGGCCTAGACGTCGGTGCCAGAGATCGGTGGAGGAAGTGGTGAGGTTGCAGGAAGTTGGTTTGATGAGGGCGTTGGTTTTTGAGATGGTTGATGGTTTGATTAATCCTTTTTCTGTAGCCAAGGCCACCAGATAATATAGGCCATCACATTGCTTACCCAAACCAATCGTCCTCCTTGAAGCCAGATCCTGCAAGATACACCAATAAGGGAAAAATGTCACCGAACAATTTAAGCCTCTTGTTAAGCGACTCACAGACATTAAGTCAACTTTGAATGTAGGAACACAAAGCACAATCTGAGATAATAAACTGAATTTAAAGGGAAAGATCATGTGGCAGCAATTGGTGCTTTTTGTCCACTTGGTAACAAGACCGGTGCTAAGGAAGAACTTTTCTTTTCACATAATAAATTGGAAGAGGAAACAATGTGATCTGTTGCACCGCTATCAATGATCCAGCGGCGGGAGAAGATTTTAGACAAACCTGGCTTGGCAACTGCTGAATTAGCTTGGGATTGAGCACCTTCTTTTTCTTTGGTACTTAAGATGCTAATAAGCTGCTGAAGTTGTGTTTCTGTGAGAGCAGTATTCAAGAGCCTTTTTTCGTCTTTGGTTTGTCCATCAGATACTTGATTTGCAAAATGGCCATGACTTCTATTATGCTTGGGACGGTTGGATTTATTTGTTGGATGACCTGGTGGATAGCCAGTCAACTTGTAACAAGTTTCCACAAAATGCCCCATATCACCACAATAGGCGCATTCAGGACGTCCTCTGGAAGAGCCTTCACGTCGCCTGTCTTGATCAAATTGTTGTCCACTTTGTGAGCTAGTGAAGGATTGATCAGGACAGTGTTCCATCCTTCCTTGTCGACCAGAATTATTTGGCCTATTATTTCTCACGGCCATGGCTGCTCCACCATGTGCATCTGATGCATGTGTACTCTCAAGCTGCCTCTGCTTTTCCTCCTGACAAATTCCTGAGTAAGCTTGTCGAACTGAGGGAAGAGGATTCATCAAAAGTATCTGGCCTCTAGTAGCACTATATGATTCATTCAAACCCATCAAAAATTGCATCAATTTCTGCCAGTCATGTTGTGCACCACAGGTGCATGAAGAGACATCAGTATATGAAGCCAATTTATCCCATAGACTCTTCAATTTGGTGTAGTAAGCTGAAACAGAGAGTTGTTCCTGCTGATGATAAGCAATTTCTCGCTAGATTTCAAAGATGCGAGGAGCATTGCTTTGAGAGAAACGCTCACGAAGGTCTTCCCAAACTTCACGAGCAGTTGTGTAATAGATTACACGATCAGAGATTTCCGGAGTTACGGAATTAATGATCCAAGAGTGAATCATATCATTGCACCGAGACCAAGTCGCATAATCATCTGGATATTTGTCTGCCAATGGGGGTTTGATGGTGCCATTGACGAAGCCGAGTTTGTTCTTTGTGTTGAGCGCAATGGTCATGGCTCTCAGCCATGTGGAGTAGTTATCTCCATTAAGCGGTTTGGAAACCAAAACCAAACCTGGATGATCTGAATGGTGAATGAAGAAAGGATTGGAAAGATCCGATTTGGGAGGAACATCCTTGCTTCCTCCTGTCTTTTCATCCCCAGACATGATGAAGGGTGAAAAAAAAATCTGCAGCACGAGAGGCTAGGATGCGGCAGTGATAGGAGAGGATTGGGAAAAGGCTACTGTACGAGAACGCAAAGCACAGCGTGAGCAGAAACAGGATTTTCGTCCTGCTCTGATACCATGAAAAGAAGATTATTTGGCAAACGTATGTTTCATTCATTCACGATAGAATTGATATACAAGTAGTGTTTTCCTCTACAAGGTAACTATCCCTACAATTAAGGTGTACAGAATATTCACAATTGATTACCTAATACAAACAGATCACTACTTTCCTAGTATAGAAGATACGAACTGATTTACTTCTCAACATAGGGTATGTCTCTTCCAAATTAAAACTAATGTCTGTGAGACTTGGGACTCGATTGATCACCAATTGCCATTGATATTTTGTTCAACTGCTTCCAGCTTCACGAATTCTCCACTTCAATGTACATGAGAAGGGTGCTTGGATTAGTATCCATGTTCCTATTACCTGTTGTCTTGTGTGTTGATTCAGTTTTGAATTTTCTTCTCGTACCACTAATTGTTTACAATAATATGTCTATATCTCTCATTACGTGAGTTTTCATTTCTCTTGCAGCAATATTGGCGTATAGCCGGGAGACCAACTTTTTCTATGCTTTCTATGTGCTGAGGACCCTAACTGCCATGACATGCGAAGGCAGTGTCAACTGCCTCGCCCTCGCTTATGTGGTATGTCCATTCCCCACCTATAGAATATTAAGTGTATAACCTACCTTGGGAATGTCGAGTTGCATTACCAAGCATGATGTCACGGTATTCTACATCCACTGTCGAGCCATATATCCAATTTAATTTCTTACTTTCAGGCAGACAACATTTCAGAGAGAGAGAGAGTATCTGCATTTGGACTTCTATCTGGGTTTTTCTCCGCATCATTTGTATGTGGAACTTTAGCAGCTCGTTTCCTCCCCACTTCGTTAACATTTCAGGTTTTAATTTCCTCGCTACCTACCACCAACCCTTAATTTCTCTAATGAAATTAACACCTGGCTTTCAATCACTACTTGTAATTCTAGTATTTCTTGTATACATTATATGGGGGTTTAGGTTGCCGCCTTAGTATCAATGCTGGCAGCTGTTTACATGAGGATTTTTCTCGAGGAAATTAGGCCATCAGATCATGGGGATAGTACTTTGAGCCAGCCTATCTTGAAGGGATTAGAACCAGTACTAGAGCGAATCACAGATGACGATTACTCTCCGAAGACGAAAATTGAATTTAAGAAGATCCCTTCTGTTGGGGATCTTATTAGCTTACTCAGGAGTAGGTAAGAGTTTGCATAGCAGTTAAGCTTAAGCTTCTATGTTTGGATAGTTCAGATTAAACAATTACCTTAAAGGTTACTTGTGTAAGGAACTGTTTGTTCACTCACCGTCTTTAGTTTGTACTAAAACCCTGTATTTGTTGCAGTAAGACCCTGTCACAAGCTGGTATTATTATCTTCTTTCAGAGCCTAGCAGAAGGCGGCATGCAAGCTTCGGTCCTGGTACGTTTTTCCCTTATTTACCAAACTTCCTGATTTCATCTTTTCAATTTGCTAATTATTAGTCAAGACCTATGAAATCCCCTATTCTTGACTGTTAAGTTTCCAAACCATGCAGTATTTCCTTAAGGCTCGTTTTCAGTTCGACAAAAATCAGTTTGCTGATATAATGCTGATTATGGGGATATCAGGAGCCATAACACAGGCTAGCTACACCTAAAACTTGTGCTGCTGCACACAGAAACACATATTTCTTTAAAGTTTTTAATTTCCCCCGCTTTTAGTTCTTTAAGTACTTACTAATTTGCTAATCATTTGGGTAATATGCAGATGATTTTCATGCCCATGATGGCACCTAAAATGGGAGAGGAAAAGATGCTGTCAATTGGGCTCTCACTGAACTGTATCAGTGTAAGCACTTAGCTTCAACTCTTCCCCCTTTTCCAGATTCACCTTGCTGATTTCTTGTGTCATTACATTCTTTTTTTGAAATAAGTATTGCTTACTCGTGTCTGGTTTACCAACTATGCAGATGTTTCTAAACAGTATAGCGTGGTCACCTTGGGTAATCTTCGGTCTTTGCACACTCGTAACATCCTTAAACACACACGTTACACATGTTTGTTTCACTACAACTTTCCTCACGTACCAAGTATTCTTTCTTGTCTTAATTTTTGAATGCTACAGGTTCCTTATGCAGCTACTGTGTTTTCTTCTTTTGCCTTACTAGCACAACCAACTGTAGGTTTTTTCTCTCTAACCCTGGTCAAAAGCTATGTCCTGTTGGTTGAATGACTATCGCTGATAGTAAACTTTGTGACCGACAGATACGCAGCATTGCATCAAAACAAGTTGGACCAAATGAGCAGGTAGTTCTACTGAATAGGGTCTTCAGTTTTATGATAAGAAAAGATCTGCACATTGTATCTTAATTACTATGTGTTATTCAACTCAATTGAAGAAGTAAAACTCGTATCAGGGAAAGGCTCAAGGATGCATTTCAGGCATAAGTTCCTTTGCCAACATTGTTGCTCCATTAGTTTTCAGTCCTTTAACAGGTACGTCTTGATCTTTTTTATTCTGCTTTTTCTTTTCTGGGAAGAAAATGTCTTCCAGTTTGACCAGTTTTCCTACTGTACAGCTTTATTTTTGTCTGAAGATGCACCGTTCAATTTCCCAGGCTTCAGTATTATGTGCCTTGGACTTGCAACGGTAAGAATGAACTAATAGCACAGATTAGTCTTAATTTTAAGACACCATTAGTTTTCAGAAATAAAAATTAACATATGCGCCACTGAGAATTCAGGAGTCCAAACACTATGAACAGCAGATAAAACGGAAAAACATGTACCTATTATGTATAAACTGCTTGACATATAACACTTTTGTGTGCAGATCATTGCCTTGATTCAGAGTACAATGATAAGGGCTTCTCCTCCTATTGCAAGTCACAATTTAGCCTAGCATAAAGATTTTTTTACCTACAGTTTCATCTGATGGAGCTCTGTAATCAAATACAGAAGGAACCCGAGAACAAGAGCTATATTAAGCTATGCAGAAATGATATTATCGTATACAAAGAAACTGGAAAGAGAGAGAGAGAGATAGCTAATTTGTTATTTAGAAACCATACTTCTGTATTTCTCCGTATGGGAGGTCTTATGTCCAGCAGGACTCTCAAAGCTAATCGTGTCTCTTGCAGTTGAATTAGCTAGGTCCGTTTAGTATAGTTGGCTTGATCCTTGGGTAAACTATGTATAGCATGGCTATTCAAGCATACGAGTTAATTGATGAGAATCATTTACACCATCTTCTTGTACACTGATGTTCCCCTGGTCAGCTAATAACCCCTGGTTATTTGCTCAACTACCGTCCGATTGAAATCAGACTTCAATCGGACGGTTGACAGATATCTAGATTTTTATTTGTCAATCGTCCGATTTCAATCGAACGGTAGTTGAGCAAATAATCCCTGGTCAGCTACTGACTAGAGGAACATGACTCTCTTCTTGTAATGCTACATGATGATTTTGGATTATATATATTCTCCAATGTGGCTATTCTCACGAGGTTTTACAGTTTTCCAAGTAGAGTTTGATTGATTTACAACTTGACACTTGCTTCTATGTCTATGTCACTATAATTTTGCTGGCTGCACGCGACCGAGAAGCAGGGACATTTATGCAAACTATTTTAGTAGGAAAATGGGAGAGAGCAACTCAAGCATTAGAAAGATATACCACCTGGGCAACTCTCTCAACAGGTATTCTGTATTTCTGTATGCATCTTTCGGTATTTAGGTAATTGGACCCAACTAGACTCATGGTTTAGACGAATATAACAGTGCAGATGGCTCCTGCTTAGTTCAAACAACCGATTAGGATGAAGAATTAAGGTATGAAGAATCTCCCTGGTAGATAGACCTATCTCACAAATCGACAACTGCATTCCTCCTCAACAGCAAACATATATGCAACTACAATAATCAAAACCTTGGCAGCGTCCAAATACTGATTTTCATTCAGAAATGCACCAAAAGAGTATCTCATTCACCATTATACGAAGAGTTATGAATATGTCAATATGCTCCCAAATTTGCCTTGTCAGAAAATTAGAACCATCACTAATTCACTATACATAAGCTCCAAATAAGATTTATTTGTAATAAGCTTTTTTGCCTTTCAAACATCTCTTACTAAGCTGTAAATAACCCTAGATATTCCAATGCTGAATATTAAAATGAGACCAGATAGTGACATATACAAGACAACTAAGCTAAATATCCCGATACATCAGTGCAGAATATACATACACGATAGGTGGTCCATCCACCTCATTGGAAGGGAAATATTTCATCATCACCATCGTCCATTTCCAGATATTTGAAGTTAACAGCATCCCATCCATTACCTTTGTAATCAAAGCCTGGGCTCACATAGCACTTCATCTCATGAAACAGGTTCAAATTATCCACGAGCTTATGAAAGGCATTGCATCCACAACACTACATAACAAGAAAGGAAACTCGCAGTCATTAGAATACCGTTAGCTGCCTTTTGCTTAGTGCTCCTCACCAGATTACTTTCAAACCTTATCTTAACAAAAAGATTATTCATCTTTTCAAAAACCTCCTGAATTACTACTGCAAATCATCAGCCAAAGATACCGAGTAAATTATTAGTATTTAATACTCACTTCCAAATTACATTGGTAGACACATTCTGTATTCTTAATTAATGTCCCTTTCCTCATTTCCCCCTTAAAATCATACTGGAAACCCAATGTAATAATTTAACATATAGTCAACTCAATATTGAGCTCCATGATTAAATCCTAAATTACCTGCACAAAGACAGTGCCATCAGTGAATGCATGGGGATTGATTGCCCGAGTTGTCCGCTGCCCACATATGTTGCAAGTGAAAGCCACGAGCATTCTACGGCGAGGAGACTTTGTAAAGAGAGACCAAGGAAAAGTGGAGACATTCTCAGTGCTAGATTGCGATTCAATCCCAGCAGGTGCAGGAGGCCCCTCCATCCCAGAACCTGTAGTCCACCCTCTTCCTGTCGCAGCACCCATCACCAATCCCATTGCTGCATCCTAAAAATATGTTTGTAACGAATAAAATGTCATTCTGACACATAAAAGGTTGCACAATAACATTACATTACTCGCAGGTCCCAACATATATCTGTAACCAAAGCCCATCTATTGCATCTTTGGCAAGCTTGCAGAGAAAATGATATCCAAATGAACACAATACAATAGATATTGATATCACAATCCAAGGATTGAAAAGAAATCCCTACAAAAAATCAATGACTTGTTGGAGAACAAATACCATACTCTTTCTTCGTATACAATTCCAATTGTCTATTGCTAAAATTTCATTCAAGCAATTTACCTACAAAATATCCATCTTTAACATCTTAAAATCCAAAAACCGCAGCATAATTTTGACCCAATTTCCTTAACGAAATTTCGTGCAGCTTTTCTTTAATTTTGGGGAAAGAAGAACAAAATCAAATTTATTATCTACAAGTAATCTGAAAATCAAGAGTACCTTGGAGAGTGGGGAGAGGGAGAGGTGGCGATGACTGAGAACAGGAAGGTTCTTGGTTTCTTTGGAATCCGACTGAGGAGGAGGAGGATTGGAGCCATTTTCGTTTCCTGAAATCGGAAAATTTAAAAGCCCACGCCATCAAATTTCAAAAACCCTTTTCAATTTCAATCAAAATCGAAACTTTGATGCTTTACTGGGAACGAAAGATGGAAATGAAGAGAAGGAAGGAAGAGTGATTTTACCTTTGGAAGCGAGCGGGAGGTGAAAGGGTCTGAAGGAGAGGGCTTTTCTTGGGGAGAAAATCGAAAAGGGGGAAGAGGAGGACATGAAGGTAGCAGAAGAGGAGGAGGTCGTTAGGGTTTCCATGATTCGATTTGATTCTCAACACAGATTGATGGATTGATTGATTGATTCAGATGAACAACTGATAAAGTCGTTTGAGAGAGAAAATATCGCGGGGAAGCCGTGGAACTCTTCTGGACTGGGTCTGGATATCTTCGTCTCCCAGGCCCAATTGCTGGTCTCTAGTTATTTTTATTTTTATTTTTTTTAAAATTTAAATTTCTCTCATTTTAGGAAAGCTGCTCTTTTTTTCATGGGAGATATTGCAATTTTTTTCAAACATGATCTAGTCTATTGACTATCTTATCCTCGTATAGAAATAATTTGTTTATTAATCTCTATATTATGTGAGGGCATATATGGTAGTTCAAAAATTTAACCATGTCTTTAAGAATTGGCTTAATTATCTAAGGTCCCGTTTGGGATTGCTTTGCTTTTAAAAAAAATCATTTTTTGTTTAAAATTTTAGATTTTATTGTGTTTAATAAATAAATAAATAACAGGTTTAATTGGAAGTTATAGGTCATTGGCAACAGATTTTAGAAGCAGCCCAGAGGTTGCTTTTAGAAGCTGTTGTATATCAAAACACACTCTACAGTTGTTTTATGTACTGACAGCCCTTTTTAAAATATTATTTACCAAACACGAAACTGTTTTAATTCACAGTTAATTATTCTCACAACACAGCAGCAGCGGTTTTTTTTAAAAATCACAGCAATCCCAAACTAACCCTAAGATATTATATATTATGTGAGAGCATATATGGTAATTCAAAAATTTAACAATTTCTTTAAAAATTGGCTTAATTATATAAAATATTCTAACAAATTACCGGTCTACATTTTAAGTACGATTTATGGATGAGTAGTTATTGTATTTTTTTTTTCCCCTGAGAGGAATGAATAATATATATTTGCTCGGCTTCACGGAGCCATTTCCAGGAACCATCTAATGTTCCAGCAACAGTGAACTGAATCGTGTGTTATGCAGGTCTTCCAGTTTTTGCTGCTTTCCATGATCCAACTACTCCTTATCCATCAAGTGCAAAACATTTTACTGATTTTAGTTTATGCGCTTTATGTATGTGTTGATGTGGTTGGTGTCAAGAGAAAAAAGGAATGCGACATAGGATCTAAATTTTAAAAGGAAAGCAAACTCCATATTCATTCTTCTAAAACAAACACACTCCCATAATTTATGCACAAAGAATTACCCAGAATTCACAAAAATAACATTAAATGTAAGTTATTACTTATTACCAGTAGAAATGAGAGTTTGCAATCCCCATAAGTAACAAGAAATAACACTCGATCCTAAATTATGTACAATTGCTATCAACAATTCACAAATTGCTTGCAACTCAAAAAACAAAATCCCCCTGGCTGGAGTTGTCATCGTCGGCTTCTTCTCCTGAAGAATCATCATTGTTGGCATCTAATGTCAGTATTAGCTCTAGATCTGCCGATGAGTTTTCCCCACTGTGCTCTGGGCTTGTCCTCCGCCGTTGCAGTGAAAATAGTTGCAGCATCAATTCCTGAGGCGAGAAGCGGTACATCCAGCCCTTAGCCTTGGGTTTCTGCTGGACAGAAAAGTTTTAAACCATAATCATCATTAGTGTAGATCATAACCATCAAGAAAACTATCACGATTGTTAGCATCATCATCATCTTCACAGTTTCTGCCATTTTCATTCTCAACATTGTCACCATCACCACCACCATCATCCTCATCCTGATCATCACTATCATTGTCATCCTCGTCCTGATCATCACTATCATTGTCATCGTCATCCTCGTCCTCATCATCTTCATCGTTCTCGTCGTTGTCATCATCATCGTCATCAAACATATAGTCATCATAAGAATATTCATCATCCTCATCCTCATCACCAATAGTGTACCATATTAATCGGCCAGGTATCGAGACCTTTACCAAACAAGCAACAGCAGAGAAATTAGTTCCTCTGCTATAGCTTTTGGAATCATTATGATTGTCCTATGCATATCCACTTATCTAATCACTCATTAACATCCCCCAGTACCAACATGGGAATACATATAGGAGTTTCTAGGACTACCTAGATGGGTGAGCATTGAGCCACCAACTCATGCTTTCCCCAAATCAGTTTTCTACGTTATCTTGAAAAGACCCAGAACCACCTGAATCTATATGCAGTGTTGGGGGTGGAGACACAAAATAATGGGTCAACGAGCTGGCAACCTCCAATAATATAAAGGAATCAAAGCACTAAAACAAGCTAACATGTATTTTTTGTCTTTTGAGAAAACACACACAAGGACACATCATACATTTATAACCAACATCCAATGCTTAGCGTAACCGAAAGGGCAGTGGTATTGAACACACCCTCCTCAACTCCCATTTCACCCTTTTTTTTTTTAAGAAAGATGTTCTGCTTGCCCCTGAAGAGCAGATATCTAATCTTCAGGGCCACAACACCATCTAAGCTCACAACTAGGATGTGCAAGATAAGCCCCATGGGAAAGTTGGATGAGCAAATTTATAAACCTTACTGAGATTATACACATAAATAAACAGCTCAGGGTAACAAAGCATACCTGTTCAATGTTCTGAGGCAGAGTAGCTCTCTCTAGAGCCTTTGGAGTCCACATCTTAATATCATTTTCAATTCCACTGCTTGCAAGTACCATGGTGTGAGGATGAGACTTGATACAGTTTACTACATCCTTATCTCCTTCCATGACACGAATCAACTCACCACCCTTTTTCTTCCATATGAATATCCGCCCACAGTCAGACCCACTCACAACATACTCGCATTTCGGCCCAAAGAAGTTCACACCTTTCACTGTCTCGGAGTTCAAGTGACCCTTGTAAACTTGAGGAACAGTTTTTTCATCAGTATCCATGGATGATGGAGATTCTTCAGACTGGTGATCATCACTCATTTCACTTGTATCACTACTCATGGAAATGGGAGGATTAGGTCCTAATCCCATTTCTCGTGTAAAAAGATAGATGAACTCGTCATTGTATGATACAAGAAGCTCACTTTGTTCTGAAAAGGCCAAGCCTGTAATTCCAACTTGGTCATTACCATTCAAATGTGGTGGGCAGAAGTAGTTCGTGGGTTGACCAAAATCAGATGATCCATCCCAGTTATACTTGCGGATATCAAAAAGCCGGGTATACTCATCAGAACCTGCGACTGCAAAGAGATTTGGATTTCTTGGGTCAATTGCAATTGCATTTAGACTGATAACTGGCAAGTAACTCCTTCTACCATCAAGTGTTTGGCATGTCAAAAGTTTTGTGGGAGCCCCAGTTCTGAGATCAAACTGTAAAATAAAAAGCCCAGTCACATTGCTATAGAATCCATTATACAAATAACAAAGCCAATGACTAAGTTAGGAAAGTAAAACACCCAAACCAGCACCATGCATTATGACTAGCATGGATTATTGTCTTATCCAAGCTTGGCCTAACCAGCCTTCAGATTATTAAATTTTGGGGTAAATGCAAAAACCCAAAAATTAAAGGAAGGGATGACCAGATTGTAAATTGTAAATCATGTGTCAATCTTTAAAGCTTTCGTCAAAGTGTATTGAATGGAGGTTCTCATTCTCTAAGTACAATTACAATTTTTATGCTTGTCCAGAGTACAATACTGATCCACATAAAGAAAAAAGATAAAAACTATTCATGAACACAACTAGCAAGGAAAATGGTAACTCACATGTTGCACCAGTCCATCTTCACCACAGGTATAGAAAATATGAGGGCTCCCAGGCTCAATAGCTAACTTATGAGCGCGTCCACGGTGTCTGGCCAACATTGAACATTCCACTTGTCCTCGTTCTAAAATCTGAGTATGTCTCACCTAAAATTGATCAAACCCATTCGTTAAATAATTGTAAAATGAAAAGAAATCAAGTTTAGAAAATAGAGGCACGTCAACAACTTGAATGATAAAAGTAAAACACATGAAGTAAGGAGTGAATAATATTAACAGTAGCCTGTCATTAGAAAAGAAAAATTGAACAAATGGTAAATTTCGCTTCATGAATACATGACAATATAAATAGACACATAAGGGGAAGCTATGGATGGTGAACATTGCTCCATGGTTTACATATAAATCATTGAGATAATGCTGAGATGGCATTTTCATGAAAAACGGTACATTCATGGCATGTTGTCCTGTTTTGAGATAAACAATGTACCTGCCCATCAGCAGCACAAGTGACAATGCTTCGATCATCACTATAAGGCATGAACTTTGCTTGGAAAACATTGCTATTATGACCGGAATGGAATGACAACTTAACTTTCCCCGTTTCCCAGTTCCATAGTATGAGCCGCCTGTCATCAGAACCCGAAAGCAAAATATCGCCATCAGCATTGAAGCTTACAGTGTTCACACATCCTCTATGCTTGTCCAGCTTCCTGTGGACATCAAGTCGAAGCACGAGATCCTGATTCACAATAAAAGAGGACGAACAAATCTTACTAAACCTCTGCATAAACATTCTCCTAACAGCCCTTACTTAACGCAATTTCAAACATCTATTTATAACCAGCTAATTGATTAAGACATGATCAAACAAAAGAAGAAGACAATCGTCCATTTACAACATAAAAAGAACCCAAATTTCATAATCATATTTCGACAGCAAAGCTTCACAATCACAGTAATCGAAAACCCAATACATGATCAATCAGTTTTATCATTCCACGGGCACAATCAATCAAAACCATATCGGAAAACATAAATGAAAAAAAAAAACCCAACAAAAACGAAGAGGTTTTGGAGATAAGGACAACAACAGGATAAAGAGATAAGACCTCAGAGCCACCGAGACGGTGAGCAAAGTTTCTGGCGGAGAGCTCGCCCAGCTGTCGCTGCCAAACATTGACGACAGCCTTGTCGCTGCTCGTTTTCAATCGCTTATTCATCATCGACGACGGCGATGATCGATCAAATGGAGTTTTGAGTTTGAGAATCAAAGAGGGATCGCTAATATGATCGCATTCCAACAGTGGGTGTGACCTTCTCTCGCAACTTCTGGGGTCTGGGCCTGGCCTGCCTTTTATGGGACACCCAGAAGGCTCTCTCTAACTCTAGAGTCTAAGACTCGGTTTCTGTTAACTCCAAGGACCTCCACGTACGTCAAGGCATCACATAAAAAACACCAGCACACGACGTGACTCACTGATAGTTACTAGTTTTCATATTAGAGAAAATGACCCGTACGGTATCCATGTTTGCCTCTTTATAATTTTTGGTAACTCAACTTTGAAAAATATCAATATGGTACCTGAGATTCTAACTCTGACTGAACTTTGGTATCTAGAGCCGTTACTTCCGTTACGGCGTCTGTAAGCTAGCAATTTTTAAAGGGTACTTTTGTCTTTATACTTGACTCAATTTTTTTTTTGAAGGGTATTTTTGTGCTTGCAAACCATGTGAGTCGCACACTTTTTGCTCGTCAAATAAATTTTTTAATCAATTGGAGTTAGATATCGTGTTATTCACACAATTTCATTTACACCAATCCATTATCATTATCATCAATCGTTTAATCTTGTGAAATGTATAGAACATGTGAGTACGTTAGTCAAACTCATCTAATGCTAGAACAAGGAAATTACATATTATCTTGTGAAATGTATAAAACATGTGAGTACGTTAGTCAAACTCATCTAATGCTAGAACAAGGAAATTACATATTTAGATTCTCTATATATGTAGCTTAACCTGCAAAAAATTGTTAAAAAAAAAAAAGCAGGATTCCTTGGAAACCATAAGGTGAACAAGACAAGCACATTTAAGTTCAGATATTATCATTCATTAGCACTTGGGTAATCTGCATACATTAAGATAAGGAAAGATGTTGAGGATAGCGAAAGAAATAGCAATTTAGTGGGCAAAACATTTTAAAACCTAAAACTATAGAAGAAAACTAATTTTTGTAAAACGAAGCAATCCTTAACTAGGCTTTAATATCTTAATCTATGATAGAAACAAATGTAAATAAAAAGTTGAGATGTTCACGAAAGTCCAAACAACATTTTATATGCAGTAAGAAAAATGTAAACATTCATGCATGAAAGTTCAAAACAATATTTTTGAATCATGTGATTCATGTGTAATAAAATAAATTATAAGTTTATGGTTATGTAATAATAAAACGAAACATCATGGTTCTTAGCCTTTATAACGGTTTGTGGGTCAATAAACTACTTAATTGCTGTTTCTATTTTCTTATAAAAAAAACTCAATTTTATTTTTGAAAAGAAATAAAATTGGATTACTTGTGTAACAAACTAACAATTGCAAGTACTGTCAAGTAATTCATGTGCTTAACGTATGTCGAATACTCATGATGATACTATTCATTATGTTCAGACTCGGTTAAAGTTCATCATATGATTCACTACAAGTGGCTGACGAAATTAATGGAGTAAATTTTGATCGTTGTCTTCAGTTTTGGAGGCCATGAGGCTCGATCTAGAGAATTGATGTCTACCAGCTTTAGACGTCCTGCAGTAACTACCAGTACCTGATTCCCTTTCCAACCAAAAGAACGAAATAATCACAACAGAAAGCACCAAATCTTCTGCATTTAAGATGGTACATGCCATTTGGAAAGTTTCTCTTATACTTAGTTACTTACCAACCCTGCACAATGCACCGAGAAAACAGCTTCCGGTACTCCCAATTTGACGTCGCGCGTAAGATTTCATGCATAGTAGGAACATAACTATGAATAACCTCCGCAGTAAATGGAGTAACTTGGTAGGAGCTTTTATTTTCCACCAATGTTTTCCAGTAGACATTAGAAGACGAACAAAAAATCCCAGCAAGAAGTGCTCGTAAACTTTACTCGGAATTGCTTCTGGGATATTAAACTGTCCATTAGTATAGCAGGGTCTTGACTATTGCTGTGAGCTCCTAGGACCCCACTTTGATAGCCTTTCCGGCCCTTTGAAGTTCAATCCTTGTGTCTTTTGTAGTTGTGCCAAAGAGGATGTCATGCCTTATTTCTTACACCCTAAACACTGTTCCTCCTTCCATATCCTACATATACATATATAGGATATAAATACAAATATGTCATGGTGTTATCAAATCCTCTGCTGTTGGATTAAGAGAAGGGGTCGGGGTTTACAACTCATAATTTTCTGATCGAGCTGAAACTACATTTTGTATTAACAATGCATGTGGACTGTGGTGGCAGTGAGTTTAGTTGCTTTGCTACTGATCGATATGTATTACTCACTGGTATATCAAATGGAGGAACCTCAAAATGCAATGGGCTTCTCCCACCTGGTTCCATGGGCCTGCCTCTCATTGGAGCTGAGACCCTCCATTTCAATGTTTCATCATTCCCAGCTATTCCCTAGATGTTCATCCATTCATTAACAAGAAACTTCGTAAGTAAAACATACTTCACATTGTAGGATTTTTTTTATATTTTTGAGCACATAGCCAATTTATAAAGTATATACATCTATGTTTTAGAATTTTAGATTTGGAAAAGTTTTTTTTTCTTATAAATGGGAAATTTTTTATAAAATATGACCTGATTGGGAATTTGCCTTATTCTAATAATCCTTAATTGGTCTCTGATCATGGTTTCACTTAGTTCATACTTGATCATTTTAAATTTTCAATTACGCATAACTATATAGTTTTAGAGATGTTCTTTTCTTTTCCTTTGTAGATACGGCGCCATATTACGGATTAGTTTGGCGTGGAGACCAGTTATAGTCTCAGTTGATCCTGAATTCAATATTTACATATTTCAGCAAGAAGGGAGATTAGTTGAATTATAGTATACTTGGACACATTTTCCAAGATATTCATGCTCGAAGGAGATTCTCGAATAAATGTAGCTGGTCTTGTTCACAAGTACATCAGGAGCATCTTCCTGAATCACTTTGGTGCTAGAGGCGGAAGGAAAAGTTGCTGGTTGAAAACTTGAAATAGAAGACTTTGTCAGCAAAACTCTATGTTCCTGGTCAAAGCAGGCATTTGTTGAATTGAAGCATGCTGCCTCAGTTGTAAATTCAAAACCTCTAGTGATTATCTGTGCTTCTTGGAGTACTCGTCTTTACTAACATACATATCTTTTCTCACCATTACAGTTGATTCTTAATTGTAGCGCAAAACATATGATCAGTTATGAACTTATGATGCTGCAAATTAATTCATAACCCGAGCGAGAAATATATCAAAATCATTGAAGGTCTTATGCCCTTGCCATTGAATGTCCCTGGTACTGCATATTATAATTGTACAAAAGGTAATATGTACATATATTACATCAAAATGTTACTTATAGATTATAACATGTCAAATGTAGGGGTTTATGGTATAATTTGCCAGTTTATTCTTCTCCAAACTGGAGGAAATATATAGAAGTACAAATTGCCTATAGCTAAGTGTGAAAGTAAATACAATAAGTCATGAACTACGGCTACATTAATTACATAAGATTTGCAATATGGCTGCATTAACTACACTAGATTTGCTGCTGCCTTGTTCTTCAGGTCAGGATTTGCTGCTGCGCACTTGTTCTTCAAGTTGATATCAACAACATGGCTCACAAGTCAACATAACATGCACCCTCAGATCATCTGTTTCATTCAGTTGAAATATCACAGAAATTAATGTATAACTTTTGGCCTTCATTTAGTACCATAAGGCGGTAATAGCCCTATTGAGGGACATGTTATAGGAAAGACTCAATTCACCCGACACACAGAGGAGATTTCCTTGATCAACTCAGCAAGGACATGGAAAAGGAGAAGTTTTTGTCAGAGGATTTTGTTATTCAGTTGGTATTTATGGGCTTATTTGCTACCTACGAGACTATTTCAACAGCACTGGCATTAGCTTTCAGTTTGCTGGCTCAGCATCCTTCAGCTTTACATGAGTCAACTGTAACCAATTAATTAAGTGGACAAAGTTTGAGAGTTTGTTTAGTTACATTTTCATGACTCATCTATTTAAGACGGTACTAATGTTGGATTATATATCGTTAGGCTGAGCATGAAGCAATTCTGAACAAAACAGAAGATCCGAATTCCTCACTCACAAGGACGAATATAAACCATGACTTTCACTTTTCAGGCTAGTGTAACTGTCAACATGTTGCTTTTACCTTGCACAATAGTATTCCACAAGTCTTGTAACTTGCTGGCTTTTGGAAAGCATAAGTTATCAATGAAACTCTTAGGCTGTTAAAAATTGCACCTGGCTTATTAAAAAAAGCTTTGAAAGATATCCCAGTAAAGGGTACGTCCTCGTCACCTAAATAACTAATTGGGCCTTTCCTTTCAAACTAGGAAAGGTTTTTCACTAAAACGTTGCAAGTAATTGATTTGCAGGATTTACAATTCCAGAAGGTTGGATGATTGTGCTTGTCAGCTCTGCACTTCACTTGAGTTCCAACTTCAAGGATCCAATTGAGTTCAATCCATGGTGTTGGAACTTGGAAGGCAGTGTCCTTGGCAATAGTTGTATCACTAGCCACTTTCTCAAATAACCTCAGCTTCAGTAGCATTAGTAACAGTTAAAAAACTCTCTGGCAGCTATTATGGTTTTATTGATGTTTCTTTGAAATTTATCAGGACCTTGATTCACATGTCATATCCAAGAACTTCATGCCTTTTGGAGGAGGAATTAATCAATGAGATTATGTGCAGGTGCTGAGTACTGTAGAGTTTTCTTGGCCACCTTTCTTCATGTATTGATCATCACCACATACAGGTAATCTTACATGTCAATTCTTATTCGTATGTGTGTCTGCAGTCTGCACCAAGTTTTTTGATGGAGAATTTGAATATCTGTTTTACATAGGTGGACAATAATCAAAGGGGTTCGCATTGCTAGAACTCCTATGTTGGGATTTGGGGATGGCATTCAGATGAAGTTGTCAGAAAAGATTTACTATTCTCATCACTATTGTAGTTCCTTTTGTTTTTGAAAGTGATGAAATAATTATGTATCAAGTTAAAACTTATGCATGAGAATGTAGGCTATGTTATGAATAACTGAAGCAATTATCAAGCTGTTGAAGGACAAGGCCTAAGTTTTGGTGATTAATCTGAAACTAAACCAAAAACTAAAACTTCTGAAAATTCTTGGTTCTGCCCCTGAAGAAAATAAATGAATGAACATGCAATATATCAACACACAAAGGGATGTCATTGTATGTGTGCCGGGAAAGCAGTGTTAGAGGCGAATCCCTCGTTAAAGATCTAGTAAAGAGATGATCACAAAATGGCAAGTCCAATGAGAATCAATAGGAAGAACATCGGTTGTTCCATTGCCAAGGTGAGAGCTCTGAACTGTGCAGGGCTGATTTATGTTGAATTGTCAGACAGGATAGGTAGCTTTCTATAAAGTCCATTCCATTCGGCTCTAGATTATTATTACAATTTGGGGAGTGCAGATGTCACTCCCTTTGTTATATTTGAATGATAATGGGAAAGTCGAAAACATACTGATAATCATGGTAATTTTCACAATGCCAGTTTACAGGTCCTGTTCAGTCTAGATTAAGCTTCTAAAGAAGGCTTATTTCTGTGGAATTTACACTCTTTTTCAGCTACAAAAGTTGGATGTCGAGCTGCTTGCAGCTCCCTTAAATGCTTCAACATTGAATGAGCTGATAACAATCCAGTATAGTATGCAATGAAATCTAACAGCCAAGACAGCTTCATCAACAGCATACATTTCTTTGCCGCAAACTACTTCAAAAATATATCCCGCTTCCTCATTAATCAAAAGGTCTGTTGCACTCATATCCTTCTCAAACTTCCAATCTCTGGTTGTATAGACCCCATCCATGGCTTAAAAATCTTTTCTCTAATGGTTCCATGACACAATACTTATCAAAGTCTCTCTGTATCAACAAAAATTATATGATTGCAGTTGTCAGGAAATAGAAATGGAAGATGGAAGATATAACTGAAAAGTGAGAAGTGAACGGGACTTCTCCATACAATTGTACATTTAGGAAAAAGATGCGATAACTCCATGCACTTTTGGAGTCTCATTATGGAAAATTTGTACAGGTAAATAGACTTGGAAAGACTTGTGTGGTATTTGGTAAAAGGAAGATATCATAAATAATTACATATACATAAACACACATGACTTCACAGAGGAAACCCTCTTTGAAGAATTTAGTTGATGATTTATGAGTCATGAATTTTTTTTTTTTTTTTTAATTATCCCACAGTGCTAATTTGTTCTTTTACCCTCATAGGGAATTCTCAGATGTCATAAAGACATAGTGGACTTAGAAATTTACGATTACCAGTCAGCCTGACCTAAAGACCTTTCTAAATGGTTCTGAATGCTGATGATACATCTTGATGGTGAAAAATAACATATTCAAACCTATCAAACCTGGTGAGCAAGGATGTAATACAATACCAGAGTAGCAGGAGCTCAACATTTTTCAGCTGGTGCAAACATAACCACTTTAAGCAATGGTGCAAGTTCTGATAAACCTTTCTGAGCAGCCAAACTGCTTAAAGAGCACCCTTGCGGACTTGCAGTAACTACCAGTTAAACCTCTTAATATCATGATGTTCAAAAAAAAAAAAAAGAGAGAGAGACATCCTCTTAGTACCTTATCTCTAAGTTTATTCAACGCATGTGATAATTAATAAACCAAAATGCTGGAACAATTACTACTACTCATGATAGAGATCCTTACTTGAGTCATATTTTATCCAGGCTGATGTATTGTCATAGTCGATTCTGAAAAGAAAATGCAAAGATGAGTTGAGAAGTGCATGACTTGCAAAAATGAGATGAAATGTCTTCAACAATTCTTCTAACACCCGTTACAATGTTTTCATTTTCAAATAAACAAATGGAATAACTGAGTAAAATTTTGATTGAAGAAATATGAACAACAGAATTCACTAACATTTCTTACAAGATCTTTCAGCAAATAAATGGTTGCTTATTTCAGCATTTAAGTTTATAACAAAGCAGGAAACTATACCTGCAGCCTAAGGGAAGTGATGTTAATCTATCAACCAACGGCAACTGAACAAACTGCACAAAATGCACATTAAATTATCTCATTAATTAACACAAGGCTGCTAAGCTTTTTCACTGCAATTAGAACTTGCACAGGAGCCCAAGCAAATCACATACCTGTGAACAGTAAAGGTTCTCAATGGAGTTGGCAAGTGAGGAAGGTCTTGGAATACTGAAAATTCAACCTGCAGAACATTCCTCCCAGAGTTAACATACTCCAAAGCCTCGTTTTCAATCAATCAGGTTTATTACCAAGGAATGATAATACTGAAAAACAAAAGGGAGCGTATCTCCAATATGTTGATTACCTCCAATCCCTCTGCGGAATATTGCGCTATTTTTGTCCAGTGAGTGAAAGGTTTGATATCCTCAGCAATGCGAAGAATTTACCCTACTATAGGCAGCATGCTTTGTTATCTTGTTTTCATCCATCAGCGATCTCACAGCTGCTGCTTCATCCCATAGTCCGGCATCAGCATACATATTGTACAACAATACATACGGACCTGAGCTTTCAGGTTCAAGTCTTGTTAATGCTTCAGCTGCAACTTTTGCCAACTCTACATTGTTATGCACTCTACAAGCACCTAATAATGCTCCCCACACAGCCTTATCAGGTTCAAATGGCATACTATTGATCAAATCGTGAGCCTCCTCAAGCTGCCCATGCCGACCAATGATGTCGACAAGGGAGGCATAGTGTTCGATACGTGGCTCAATGCCAAATTCACTAATCATGGATTTAAATTGACTCCGGCCTTCTTCAACTAATCCTGCATGAGCACATGCATTTAAAACTGCAATAAATGTTATATATGTAGGTTGCACCTTTGACCTCTTCATCAAACAAAAAAGTCCTAAAGCCTCTGCAGCAAAACCATGAGATGCATAGCCCCCAATCATTGCATTCCAGGAGATCACATCTTTCTGCTGTTTCATCTCATCAAAAATTGTTTCTGCCTCTTTGATAGCACCACATCGTGAATACATAGTTATAAGAGAGTTGTTTATTGGCAAATCTGCAATAACTGTCTTCATGACCAGCTGATGAATCTGCATGCCTAGATGCAGATCCGCTAACCCAGTACTCACACTAAGAACTGATGATAAAGTGTGTCTATCAGGTTTCTCTCCTTCTAGTTGCATCTGAGAGAAAAGCTTAACTCCACCCATAAAGTCCTCATTTTTCTCATACCCTGATATCATGGAGTTCCAAGATATTAGACTCTTGTGCGGCATCCTCTCAAAAAAATCATGAGCCAGTTTTAAACGCCCAACCTGGGCATACCCTAAGATCATTGCATTCCATGACAGTGTATCAGGATTTGGCATTCTACGAAAGAGATTGGCAGCCTCTTCCATATCTGACATATGAACATAGCCGCTGATCATGGTATTCCACGAAAAGGTATCTTGTTCTATCATTTGGTTAAAAAGTTCTCTAGCAGAAACAATATCTCCTGTTTTCACATAGCACATAATCATAGAATTCCACGATACAACATTTCTCTCAAACCTCCCACTGTCCTCATTCCCCTTCTCACGACGAAATGGTATTTGATCAAAAAGGCGCCGAGCCTCTTCAACCCTTCCTCTCTGACCATAACCAGCAACCAACGTATTATAAGCATCCACCAAATCTTCCACACCCTCCTCATCCCTCTTCCCACATTCGCCAACAATCCTCGCAGCTTCATCCAGCTCACCATTCTGAATAAGCCCCGACACGAGTGCACTAAGAGAAGCCCCATCCCTCTGCGGCATTCTCTCGAAAAACTCAATAGCACGCGCAACATGGCCATTCTGTAGAAACCCGGTAACCATTGCATTCCAAGAAACAACACTCCTCTGCGGCATGGTATCGAAAAGCCGCAATGCCTCCCCCATCCTCCCATTCTTGGCGTACCCACTGATCATTGTGTTCCAAGAAACACAGTCCCTCACCGGCATCTGATCAAACAAAGTCCTCCCCTCCTCAACATACCGACGACTTCCGCGGCACGAAACGTACCCGGATATCATCAAATTCCAGGACACAACATCTCTGTCAGGCATTTCGTCGAACAGCATCCGGGCCTTGGCCATCTCTCGGCGTTTCACATACCCGGTTATCATTGAATTCCAAGTAACGATATTCCGTTGCTTCATCTTGTCAAAGGCTTCCCTGGCTTGCTCTATCTGACCAGTTCGGACCAAATGGGAGATCCTTCTGTTCAGTGAAAAAAGGTCTACGTCTTTGGCATGACTACTGGGTTTTGAAGTTGAGGCAAAACAAGAGTGCTGTGGGGATGCGTGATTGGGTAATGGGATGGTGAGTAGATGAAGAATAATACGAGCTCGGGGCATGAGTTTATATATGAAACCATTTGCATTACCCAGAATCATCATTCTCTCAATGACCAGACGGTTATTCGGTTAAAGCTTTTAAAAGATAAGGAATATATAGTTTGCCCGCGCGCGTCCCAAACTAATATTTACCCGCACTATCGTGACTTAATTACAACACTTAATTTTACAATTCAATTTTTGTTGTAAATATTATTTCTTATGTGGCTGTCCACGTTATTAGTTAGGGAGTTACATGTAATATATCAATAGTTTAAATACTTATTATGTAAACTCTACCTCTATATAAGGAATGCCTCTAAGACTGAATAATACACTTCTCTATTTTCCCCTCATCTCTCTTTATACGTTTCTTACTCTCTACAAAGTAAGTCAATACTTTTTAACACGTTATCATCACGCTCTGCTATTTTTCTTAAAACTCTATGATGATCTACAAGTTTATAGTGCAACGTTGTTGCTCTTAACTATAACTCATGATCTATGAGTTTATTTATAATCTATATCAATTATGCATATTAGGGTTTATGGAGATATACGTCATCATATCAATGTTTGTTAATTACTCAATGGCACGGGAACTGTCCCTTGTATATGTTATGCGATTGCTTTCACTAAAATCCATTATGAGATATTGATATATAGGAATCGTAGCCCACAATCTTATAATCAATTATGTATGCCGTCTTGTTGCAGTACACTACCTTTATAGTTATCACTTTATCAAATTGTTTATTGGGGTTTTGTTTATTTTTTTCATTCTTCATCTGCCATGTGCTTCTGCAATCCATGGTTTTTCCTCCCTATTGGCTATTGGGTATTGAGTCTTTCTGTTTGCTAACTATGGGCCATGATCTCTAACTGTTCTTTGTTTCTATATATATATATATATATATATATATATATATATATATATATATATATATATAGTTTAATATGGTTGTTTTGTTACTACTTCGTTAATATATATATATAATATCTAAATGTGCAGTTGCACACCTAATAGCAAACACGTTCCTTTATACATACATATATATATATATATGAAGTATATGTTGTTAACATAATGGATATATTTTTGCTGTTTCATTCCTTATAGCATATCTGATATTTATTTAATTAAATTTATCTTATATGTTTTATCAATTAAGCATACTTAATATTCATAATACAAGTGAACTTGAAGTTTCACTACTGCTACTCGAGCCAGAAGTTTCGAGTACATATCCGTTTGAACCCGAAGTTCAAAAATACGGAATTTTAGAACCTGAAGTTCTAATCATAAAACCACGAACCTGAAGCTTCGTGTATATAATTGCGATCCAATGTTCATTTTTTTTCGAACCTGAAGTTTCGATATTGATTACTTATTTGTTAAGAACCTGTAGTTCTAACACTATATATGGATCCTAACATACCTCATCTTCATTATGGCTGGAAGATGACGAATTTGGCAAAATTGGATTTTGTCGCCCTTGACATCTCTGGCAAGAACTACCTGTCTTGGGCCCTTGATGCAGAGATTCATCTCGAAGCCCAAAACCTTGGGCCTACAATCAAGGAAGGAAACTCATCGTCCCCGCAGAATAAAGCTAAGGCTATGATTTTTCTACACCACCATCTCCATCAGGGATTGAAGGACGAGTACTTAACTGTCAAAGACCCACTTGAGCTATGGACAGGTTTGGCAGATAGGTTTGCTCACCAAAAAAACTGTTGTGCTCCCTAGAGCACGTTACGAATGGTCTCATCTGCGCCTTCAAGATTACAGTTCTGTGATAGATTATAATTCTGCCATGTTCAGGATCACCTCCCAAATGAATCTTTGTGGAGAAACTGTAACTCAGGCCATGATGCTTGAAAAGACCTTCTCCACCTTTCATGCCTCAAATATGGTCTTACAGCAATAATACAGAGAAAGAGGATTCACCAAATATTCAGATCTCATCTCTTGTCTTCTGGTGGCTGAGCAAAACAATGAGCTCTTAATGAAGAACCATCAGTCTCACCCTACAGGATCACAACCATTCCCTGAAGCGAATGCTACTTTTACTAGTGGTCATGGCAATAGACGTGGTGGAAGGCATGGCAAAGCCCTTAACCATGGTCATAGACGTGGTCAAGGTCGAAAAAATGGCTAAGCTCGTGGGGGCTACAACCAGTAGTTGGGCCCAAGGAACAATGCCAAGATTACTAAAGGAAATGGTCAGATGATCAAACCTCATAAAAATGAAGACAGTGTTTGTCTTAGATGTGGTGGTAAAGGCCATTGGGCTCGCACCTGTCGTGCAGAAGACCATTTGGTGGCCCTCTACAAAGCTTCCTTGAAAAAGAAACATGTGGAGACAAACTACATTGACCACTCTGACCCTTGGGATTCATCTGAGCCTACAGACATTACTCCGCTCGATGTCTCAGATTTTTTTGCGAACAATGGAAGCAATTTTGATGATATGACTAGTGGTGGAATCCTTGACGACAACTAGTTGTCAGCCTATGTTTAGGCTTTTTTTTTTTATTTTCTTTCTACATTAGTCACCTATTGTTTAGGCCTCTGATTTTTTTAGTTTGGTTTGTTCCTAGCTATTTTGCAAGGCAATAAAAAGAAGTTTTTTTTTCTGGATACTTTTTGCTATATCATGTGGTTTATGATGCATCTAATTAAATTGCATATGTTTTTCATGTGGTCTATGACGCATGTGGTCTATGCTGCATTAATTAAATTGCATAAGGGGCCTCCCTATTTTTTTCTGGAGCTCATTAATTAAATTGCATGTGGTCTATGATGCATCTATTTTTTTGACGTCAGTTTGCAAAAAGGAATTATGATGGGTACATATATTTTTTTTTCTCTCGTACCCAAATGAATGACTAAATTGTTTTTATCTATAAATGATCTATAATATCATGTTTTACTGCCTTAGTCAGACTAATTAATTTTTTTTTTTTTTTTTTTTATGAAGGCATGAACATGGATTTTGGATGCTCTCAACTTATGAAGGATGGAGAAGAAATATGTCTTGCTGACAGTGCCACTACACATACGATCCTTCGCGATCGGATTTATTTCTCCACTTTAACGCGTTCTAAAGCCAATGTGACTACTATCTCAGGTCCTGCAGACTTGATTGAAGGCTCCGGAAGAGCCCACATTAGGCTACCCAATGGAACTTAATTGTCCATTCAAGAGGCTTTATATTCTTCGAGATCCAGAAGAAATCTCCTCAGTTTTAGAGATATCCGTTTAAATGGATACCACATTGAGACCACGAATGATAATCATGTGGAATATCTTTGCATTACATCTAATAAAAACTGCCAAAAGCATATATTGGAAAAATTGGTTGCCCTATCATCTAGGTTGTATTACACAACCAGTCAACCAATTGAGGCATACCATGTTGTGAACCAGTAGTTCAAAAATCAACATACATTTATGCTTTGGCATGACCGTTTGGGTCACCCTGGATCCACCATGATGCGTTGGATCATTACAAATTCCAATGGACATCCATTGATGACTAAACATATTGTTTTGCCAAGCAACCCTTGCAAAGCCTGCTCACAAGGGAAATTGGTGGTTAAACCATCTTATGCAAAGATAGATATCGAATCCCCATCTTTTCTACAAAGAATTCAAGGGGACATTTGTAGACCTATTGACCCATCTTGTGGACCATTTCGATATTTTATGGTCCTCGTTGATGCCTCTACAAGATGGTCACATGTTTGCCTCTTGTCTACCCGTAATGTGGCATTTTCCAAACTACTTGCTCAGATAATTAAATTACGAGCTCACTTCCTGGACTACTCTATTAAGTCCATTCGTTTAGACAATGCTGGAGAATTTACATCTCAAATATTTAATGATTATTGCATGTCTATGGGAATTGAAATTGAACATTCGGTTCCTCATGTTCATACACAAAATGGTTTGGCAGAAGCTCTTATTAAGAGACTTCAAATAATAGCTCGCACTTTGCTAATGAAAACAAAGATGCCAGTTTCTGCCTGGGGACATGCAATTTTGCATGCAGCAGCTTTAATTCAGTTGAGGCCCATAGCCAACCAACAATATTCCCCATTACAACTTGTTTCTGGGAGCCAGCCCAATATCTCTCATCTTCGAACATTTGGTTGTGCTGTTTATGTGCCTATTGCACTGCCACAACGTATAAAAATGGGCCATCAACGTCGATTAGGAATCTACATTGGTTTTGATTCACCATCCATTATTCGGTATTTAGAACCCATGACGAGTGATACCTTCACTGCATGGTTTGCAGATTGCCATTTTGATGAGACACTATTCCCGCCGTTAGGGGGAGATAAGACTGTTCCAAATGAACGTCGTGAATTAATGTGGATTGTACCCACTATATCTCATCTTGATCCTCATACTAAAGAAAGTGAAATTGGAGTACGAAGGATTCTACACCTTCAAAATATTGCTAACACAATGCCTGATGCATTCATTGACACAGCAAAAGTGACAAGATCACATATCCTAGCAATAAATGCACCGGCAAGAATTAATGTCCAAATTGGACAAACTAATGTGGCGGCCAATGAGCCATCTGTTGCACGCCTGAAGCGTGGCAGACCTATAGGTTCAAAAGATTCAGTTCCTAGAAAGAGGAAATCAAAGGCACATCTGAATCCAAATAAAATCGCCCCTGAAGAGAATATTGGGCAAGACATTAATGTCCGATCCACAATTCATGATTCTGTGACTACAGAAGAGGAAAATGACATCAGGGAGACACCAGCCCATGAAGAGGCTCAGGTACCTGAAAATAAGGAAATTTCCGTAAACTACGTGTACACCAATGAGTTGTGGGATCGTAGAGATATGATCATAAACAATATATTCTCATTCGTAGTAGCTACTGAAATAATAAAAGGCAATGACACTGAACATCGCTCTGTTAATGAATGTAGATAGAGACATGACTGGCTCAAATGGAAAGATGCAATCCAAACTGAATTAAATTCTCTAGAAAAACGCAGTGTTTTCGGACCTGTTGTCCAAACACCACCCAATGTCAAACCGGTTGGATATAAATGGGTATTTGTGAAAAAGCGTAATGAGAAAACTAAGATTGCAAGATATAATGCGCGACTTGTTGCGCAAGGTTTTTCACAAAGGCCTGGGATAGATTATGAGGAAACATATTCTCCTGTAATGGATGCTATCACATTCCGCTATCTAATAAGTTTAGTAGTTTCAGAAAAACTTGAAATGCTTCTTATGGATGTTGTTGCTGCATACCTATTCGGTGAGTTAGATACTGATATCTACATGAAAGTCTCAGAAGGACTTAGGTTGCCTGAAGCAACTACAAAACCACGCAATATGTACTCAATCAAACTGAGACGATCCTTATATGGATTGAAGCAATCTAGACGAATGTGGTACAACCGCCTCAGTGAGTATCTACTTAAGGAAGGATATGTCAATGATCCTATATGTCCTTGCGTGTTGATTAAGAAATCAAATTCTGGTTTTGCAATAGTCGCAGTTTGTGTCGATGACATGAATCTGATTGGAAGTTCTTTAGAACTTGGAAAAACTGCTGAATATTTAAAGAAAGAATTTGAAATGAAAGACCTTGGAAAAACAAGGTATTGCCTTGGGCTACAAATTGAGCATTTGGATAGTGGGATTCTAGTTCATCAATCTGCTTATACAGAAAAAATTCTGAAGAGATTTGGTATGGAAAAGGCTCACCCACTGAGTACCCCAATGGTTGTTCGGAGTCTTGACACTATGAAAGATCCATTTCGTCCAAGACAAGATGACGAAATTATCCTTGGTCCAGAAGTACCATATCTTAGTGCTATTAGTGCCCTTCTTTATTTAGCGCAATGTACAAGACCAGACATTGCATTTGCAGTTAGTGTATTGGCAAGATATAGCTCTGCTCCAACATCACGCCATTGGAAGGGCTTAAAAGACATTTTACGCTACCTTCGTGGTACAACAGATATGGGTTTATTCTATACAAATAAATATGTTGATAATTCCACGATTGTTGGATATGCTGATGCAAGATATCTCTCTGATCCGCATAGAGGTCGCTCTCAAACATGATATGTTTATACTTGTGGAGACACAGCAATTTCATGGAGATCATCTAAGCAAACACTCGTGGAAACTTCCTCTAATCATTCAGAAATAATTGCTTTATATGAGGCTGGCCGGGAATGTTTTTGGTTAAGATCCATGATTCGCCACATTCGAAGCACCTGTGATTTACCTTCAGTAACTGACAAACCAACAGTCATGTATGAAGACAATATTGCTTGTATTGCTCAGATTAAAGAAGGATTCATCAAAGGTGACAAGACTAAGCATATCGCACCAAAGTTCTTTCACACTCATGAGCTTCAAAAGAATCAAGAAATTGCAGTGAAGCAAATTAGATCCGACGAAAACTTGGCTGATTTATTCACCAAATCTCTACCTAAGTGCACTTTCCAGAAGTTAGTGGAAAGGATCGGATTGAGACGACTCTCGAAGCTATCAAGCGACGCATGCAAAGATCAGGGGGAGATTGCAATTAGGGGGAGCATCAAGAAATATGCTACCTAGGACATATGCTCGTTGTGCTCTTTTTGTCCTTCGACCAGGGTTATTTTTATCCCACTGGGTTTTTGTTACTTGGCAAGATTTTTAACAAAGCAACAATAAGCGCGTCCAATGCCATCATCAATTGGTGGACATCCAAGGAGGAGTGTTGTAAATATTATTTCTTATGTGGCTGTCCACGTTATTAGTTAGGGACCTACATGTAATATATCAATAGTTTAAACACTTATCATGTAAACCCTACCTCTATATAAGGGAGGTCTCTAAGACTGAATAATACACTTCTCTATTTTCCCCTCATCTCTCTTTATACGTTTCTTACTCTCTACAAAGTAAGTCAATACTTTTTAACAATTTAGTCATTATTACCAAATATTTATACCGTTAAACATGAGGGTATTTTAGGTCATTCATCCAAAAAAACAAAATTTCTTCATTTACTTATTTCTTTTATTTATTTATTTATTTTAAGGGTCTTAGACCCAAAGCACCAAAATTGGTCAAACTTATCTCATTTACCCTAGCAATAAATTTTTATTCCCAGTTACCCCGTCCTGCGCCCAGAGCCCAGGTCGCCTAGCTCAATCGACTAGGTGAAAATCCAAATGGCTTTGAGGCACCTAGCGCCTAGCACCTAGGCGGCCTCCTAGGGCATTTTTTAGAACCATGATTGGGGGGTAATAAACGTTTATTGCCTCTCTATTTGGGGGGCAATAGATGTCTATTGGGGGTAATAAAGCTTTTCGGTGAGGTTTTCAAGAAATGTCCAGTGGGTGGAGGCCGGTGTCTAGATTCCACCGGATTTTAGCTGTCGGTGACCGAGGTCCAATGAACTCTCTCTCTCTCTCTCTCTCTCTCTCTCTCTCTCTCTCACTCATAGTACTAAAGGGGTGAGGGTAAAATGGTATTAAAAAACAAAAACAAAAAAATCTTAATGGGATATTAGGGAAGACCTCCTTAAAATGTTTTTTTTTTTTTAACCAAGGTGTCTCATGGACATATCATTAATAAAAGAGGGTAAGGCCAGAATAACCATTACATATCCTTCAGCTACCATCTACAAATAGGCAAGAAGTTGTGATGCAAACAAACACTACATTGATACATAGGCTAGGATCATTCATTAAACAAACTCATGCTCACTTATTAAAAGTAAGCCTATTCAACTATGAAACAAAACATAGTAAAATAGGCAAAGTCATAATAGAAAAGTTAAATCTTTGCCTTGCTCGTAGCATTAGGGCTAGAAGGCTTTCCAGAGTAGAGCAGACTCATTACTTCCTCAGCAGGTATTGTCTTGGATTTGGATGAATTCTTATTCTTTGAGCCCAAGGGACGTCCCCTCTTCTTTTTTGCAGCCACCGGTACCCGTTCCTCTACCACCTTGGGCTCTTTCGGCATCATCACCTCCATGGGAACAAGCATGCCTCCCGGAGTTTCAACAAGCCCAAGGGATTTAGCTGTAAATTTGGTAGGAAACTCACGAACTCTAACCTTCTTTGGCACAATGTCCTTTGCCAACCCATCCATATTCATGTTAACAAAGAATTTTGGTTTCTTTGGAGAGGAGAAAGGGGATGTCGGTCTGCTTCGCTTAAGATCCTTTGTATTCTCATCAAAGGGGATCAGAGCAAGAGAAGCCTCACTGCTAGAAGAGGTGCCATCAGTCCCATGATTTCTAATAACCACCGGCTTGCGTGGTTTGGTACCTTCAGTCGACCCAAAGAGGTTACGCACTATGGAAAGCAAGATCAGAGTTTGAATGACTGTGAACTTGAAAGCTCCATTCACAAACCTATTGTCAGCAAATCCCATGAATGAGTTTGGAATTTGCAGCCTCTGTGCTTCCCCATTATCCTTCTTGTCGGGTGACATCGCGTGGCAAAACCCTTGAGCCTGATATATAAGATTGCATTTGCGACACTTACCAATCAAATTCTCATAATAGAATGAGATTTCTTCCACAACCCCCTCAGCAAGTTTGAGGGTTTTCTTAGGAAAGAAGGGTTTGGAGATTTCACGACTTACATGGACGCGAACCTTACCGGTGCAGCTTCTGATCGATCTCTTGGTCTGTACCTGCAATGGAAGCCACATTCTTGATCATCCTTGTATTCTCCAAGGCCGATGGAATGTTACTGATGCGAACCCAGAAGAAAAGTGATTCCATCTGAACAGAAAGCAGCGAGGCAAGACCATCATAGGTTTGCATCACCACCAGCGATCTATTAAAGTACCACGGTCCTCCTTTCAGGACCTTATTCCGTTCTTTGCGCAGGTCAAAAGTGAAGACAAATCTTTTTGGTTTTCGATCTTGCACCTTGAAGCCACCATCAAGGACCCAAACACGCCGGAAATGGCGTTGCAGGTCTGGGGCGCTAACTTTTTTCGTTGTCAGGGGACGGGCGAGCAAGAAAGATTGTGTTCCACGTTGAATTTTTCCTCCCTCCAGATGAGAGATGTCTACCACGTCAGATCGCGCCAGGGCGAGAGACGCAGCGAAGTTTGCCGTAACCTCATCAATGGAAGCCATGTAGTAGTACAGATTGCCAAAGAAGGCGTTAGGGTTTTGTTTCGTGCTTTGGGAGCGGCCCTCCTTAGAGTGTTTTGGGTAAGAGAGAATTAAAAAAACTTAGGTAAGTGGGAAAAAAAATCTCTAGAAATGGGGTAAATGGACAAAAACCCTTATTTTAATTGTAGATCGAGCATGGTCAACTTTGAAGCTCAATCAAATTGAGAGTATCTTACAAACAATAAATATGAGCATGGTTGAGAGAGAGGGACAAAGACATAAAGAGCAAAAAAAAATATTTTTGTTCCATCTTGACTAAAATATTCTCCTAATACTACACACACACACGAGTCTTTAACAAATAAAATAGACAGAATAGCTAAAGTGAAAGAGAATTAAGTTATAGTGATACAAATAATATATATTTTTTTTATAAATAATATTTTTTTTAAGTAAGTGTTGAAAATGTGAAATGAGGTAAAGTTATAATTCTGCCTATTTACTAATTACTACGAAAGAAAGTAGAAAATGACAAATTTTAAGAGAGCAAAAGTGTGCAATACCACCTGGTGTATATTAAACCTCAACGCCTCCTATGCTGAGCCAAAATGGGAAGTCTCGGCAGTGCACAGCTATCTTTTTCAGTAGCACTGCCATGGCGCCATCCGCCCCCACAGTCAAAATCCTCACTCCAAATCCAATGCGCTCTGACCAAACAAGGGCAACGCTTCCTGACCAAGCTCGCAGCCAATGCCGGCGACCCATCCGTCGCCAACAAATTGATCTCCAAGTTCCTGTCGAGCTCTCCCAAGTCCACTGCTCTCACCACTCTCTCTTATCTTCTCTCTCCTCACACCACCCACCCTCACCTCTCTTCCCTCGCCCTCCCCGTAAGTCATAATCGAATCCTGTGCACTTTTCCCAATTGGGTTTGTTTTTTACTTTTCAATTCGACTAAGTTTTTGAGTTGGGTTTTTGCAGTTGTACTCGAAAATCACAGAGGCGTCTTGGTTTGAGTGGAATCCAAAGTTGGTAGCTGCCCTGGTTGCGTTGCTTGATAAACAAGGACGACACAGCCAATCAGAAGCTTTAATCTCCGAGACCATTTCGAAATTAGGCGCCAGAGAACGAGAGCTTGCTCAGTTTCATTGCCAATTGGTGGAGTCGCACTCTAAGTTAAGCTCAAAGCGTGGGTTTGATAGGGCCTATACCTACCTCTATCAGCTTCTTCAGAATTCTAGCTCTGTTTATGTAAAACGCCGAGCTTTTGAATCAATGGTTGGTGGTTTGTGTGCCATGGATAGGCCTCGTGAAGCGGACGATTTGATTGAGGAGATGAGAGTTAAGGGACTGAAGGCGTCGGTTTTCGAGTTCAGGTCTGTGGTTTATGGCTATGGAAGGTTGGGAATGTTTGAAGAAATGCTGAAGATTGTGGACCAAATGGAGAAGCAGGGGTTTGGTGATGATACTATTTGCTCTAACATGATTCTTTCATCATATGGAGCTCATAATGAGCTGGCTGCGATGGCAATGTGGCTTCGAAAAATGAAAGGATCGAGTGTTCCTTTCTCGATTAGGACTTACAATTCAGTGTTGAATTCGTGCCCTACGATTATGGCAATGCTGCAGGAACCGAAAGCTGTTCCGTGTTCAGTTGAAGAACTGACTGGGATTTTGGATGGTGATGAGGCTTTGGTGGTTAAAGAGTTGGTTGGATCGGCAGTTGTGGATGAGGCGATGATGTGGGATTCTACAGAGGCCAAGTTGGATTTGCATGGCATGCATTTGGGTTCAGCTTACTTGGTAATGCTAGAATGGTTTGAGGCAATGCGATGCAGGTTTGACTGTGGGGAATATGTGGTTCCAGCAGAGGTTGTCGTTGTTTGCGGATTGGGAAAGCATAGCAGTGTTAGAGGTGAATCCCCGGTTAAAGATCTGGTTAAAGAGATGATGCGTCGAATGGAAAGTCCGATGAGAATTGATAGGAAGAACGTGGGGTGTTTCATTGCCAAGGGAAGAGCTGTGAAGGACTGGTTATGCTAGACTGTTGGATATGATAGAAAATCCATATGAATTCATTCTTATTGACACGAGATTATGATATCGACTCTAAGTCAAAAACATACTGATAACCACGGTAATTTAGGGCCCCTTTGCAAGTGGTTGTTTGCAAGCCTAATGGACTATACGCCTTTTTAAGGGGGAAGTCCAGATTCAAGCTTCTAAGAAATCAGATTTGTGTAATTTAAATTCATTTCGGCTACAAAACTTGGACATTGAGCTGGCTTGTACCTCCCTCAAATGTTTAACACAGCTGATATTAATACAGTTGTGCCATGTATATACAATGAAATCCTAGAAGCATACAAAGTTAACATCTATATTTTCTAAGAGACCAAATAGGCAGAGCCTATACTATTTTTGAATCCCTGCGCCCGCTTGAAATTGTTGCTCAGCATACAAACTGTCGCATTGAGGAAATGAGACAGCACATTGTTGATATTCAAGGAAGAAGGTTTACAGCCTCAGGCCTACTTTGATATCGAAGGACACTATACTATTACTCAAGCACTACACTGTCTACTAAGGTCTGGGATTCTTGAGTTAATCCTTGCCATTTGGATCCAGCCAGTAGCCTGCACGAAGATTACAAAAGGACATTTTCATCACCAAAGATCATAGCAGAAGATATGTCAAAAATTAATTTCCTGACAATAGATCTCTCAGACCTTCCAGAATCCTATAACACAACCACAGGAGAATGAAATTGAAACCATAGTTACAGGTTATCATAGCAAAACTGACATCATTGATATGACTAGAGCAATCCAAAAGTACAGGTCATGACATTGGGTAGCAAACTGAAAAACCAAAAAAAATAAAGTTTGCATTGAGTGGAGAAAACCGTGATCCACAAGACATAACAAACTCCGCCAATATGATGTTAGATAATTGTTAAAATAAAACAATTTATCAGCTGTTTATCTCAAGTCCCCGAAAACTAATGATAGTATTTCCCACTATTTCATATTTAAAGCAAGTATCAATGTAGATAAAAGATATCTGGTTGTTTTACTACAAGCCTTGCATAAACATGGAAAGTTTTCTATTTGTGCAGGACATCCTAATCCCATGCTTTACATTATGATAACATCCACTAATGAATTATTCCGTATCAAAAGCTTGTCAACAACAAATCAAGATCAACCCTAATTCCTCCATTGAATGTACTTTAGGCGAAAAGTCCACATGTTGGTCTAAAATATTTCAGGTTAAACACAATAGGGGGAGAAAAGAAAAAACACACAACATGAACTACTTTCTTCACATTTTCGTATCAATAATTAGCATAGGAATTAATAAAGGGCTTCGTATCAATAATTTTTAATTCATATCAATAAAGGGCTTTTCAGTTGATGAAGACATAATAGAGCATACCTGAACCAAATTCAGTACAAGACTGACTTCTGAAAAATCCTTGAAGCCAAACACCATATCAGAATTGTTGCTGGGTTTTTTGTGAGGCTGTTTCAGGAAATACTTGATGCCCCTAGTACCTGACCTTTGAGAGATAAAGGCAAAATTTGTGTTGATTCAACTCTAGGACAGGACAAATTCACAATGAGATTATATCAAAACCATGGCATCCACCAGATATACATCTTTCCGAGATTTTTGTGGGAGACTGCTTCAGCAATTAATCGACGAGCCTGACCTTCTACAGCCAAGGGCAAAGATGGTGCTGCTCCGACACCGACAACTACTCCTTGCAATCTTGCCTCAATGTTACTGATGGCTAGCTGCGATGTTCATAAAAAATTAAAAATTAAAAAAAAATATTTAAAAAAACACTGTTTAGCGGTTTCATCAAAACAAACACACCAGACCACCTTAAAATTAAAAAATTTCAGGAAGGACAAGGGGGCTTAGTTCCAAACTTTCTACACAGAGAGAATATGAGACCTAGGTCCCTAGCTCAATTCAATATTAATGCTAGTACAACTTATCCATTATTTCTAAACATAGAATGCATTAGCATCGGTACTTCTAATATAGAATCCCAACCTTTCAAATACCTTATTCATAAGGAACAAGTTTGTTATTTTGTAAGAAGATTAATGAAACGTATGAATTTCATATCAGAGTTCAACACAAGTGGCTTCCGAAAACACCAGCAGCCTACAAAAATTATTAATTGCTTCTCCAACACAACTTATTAAAATGTTATTAGATGCATGAAATGTTATCTTTGAGAGATCAAGAAATATGACGTTAGGAAAATTTTCCCTGAGAAAGTCTCAATTTGCTTCAATTATTATTTTGATAAGACAAATTGCTTCAATTTGGAAATAATCAATGACATTTTTACCTTCATATTCTAAAACATAGTAGTGAAGGTAAGACAGTCAAAACAATGATAAAGAGATAGTCCGAACCTGTGCGTGTGGATTCTGAACTTCTACTCTACTAGATTTGTGTGATTTTGTCCATTCTACAAGAGGATCATGGACAAAAGTCTCAAGAACACTCATCAATGTCTCCCGATGCATCCTAAGTACTGAAAGTGTGATTTCACAGATCCTCAAAAAGATTCCCTCATAACCAGTGATGCCCAAGCCATCAATCATATTCTGCCAGTTCCATAACAGTCTCCATGAAAATTAAATACCATGTAGTAAAGGAAAAGAATGTAATAACTGGGTATGATTTATAACGATCCGTAGCTCATAAAGTATTAATTGAACTCACATTAGAATACTCTACTTCATAGAAAGACATGCATATCATATAATTTTGAAAATCCTTTTTTTATCCATTTGCTTCTCTCACCTGAGTCAATCTGAAAGGCACCAGTTCAGGCTTCTCCAACTGCAAGCCTTTATCGAATAAGCAACTGAAATCAACATGAACACAATCACCTGTTGTAGAATCAAAAAGAATGTTTTCCCCGTGTCGGTCACCAAGCCCCACAATATGTCCAACCATGGACCAAACTGCAGTAGTGTGTGCATAAGCAATCCGTGCCCTAAACCAAGCAGCTGGCTCAGAAAAAGTGGTCAGGAACCACTTGTGGAAAACTGGAGGGAACATTGGAAGAATTTTGTCCTTCAACATCTCATCTTCTGGTATTTTACCCTTGCATTGATCATATAAGCGCTTGATCTTTGAATTTGTATCAATACCAAAGTTTCCGCAGTTCATATATATGTCTTGAAGTATATGCCGAAGTCCACGTGTGTGGGGCACCCATTCTATCATGCCACAATCCTCTGTCAAAGGAATTACTGCAAAGGTGCGAATGTAGAGCTTCCTCCGACGGCTTGCTGGGTATTTAGACAACAAACGGTTTATCATTGCCGTGAACTCCATCATCCGGGCATCTTTCCTGAGGTCATCCTTGGGTTTGCAGAGGAACGGACGTTCAATGCCGTCGCTGCCCAATAGAACAATCTAAAATGCCAAAAGAGAAAAGAATTAAATATTAGAAAGATGATGTGCCATGTAGCATCAACAATCAGACATTTACAGGATATGAACAAGACAAGAGAGCAACAACTCAGATAACTCCCTCAAACTCTCCTCCAAGTTTATAATTTTGGGCTTCACCCCAAGCTAATTTCAGATACAAATGGAGTCATAAATTGACCAGTCACATCTATTTCCAGGTAATCATTAGTGAGAATTGCTATTCTAATATCAACTTCGGAAAACATGGGGGATTTCATCACTAGTTAATGATTAAAACAGTCATTCCATATACATTAAGGAGGAAAAACCAACATAAGTAATTTGTTAATATGATCCATCCTGGGTTACGGCATGCCACAGGTTAACATAAGATAACTGTGGACACAACCTTATGATAGGATATAAGTTCAGAAAATGTTAGGTGACTTGAAAATCCAGTAGAACTTACTTTCTTAGGTCGCTGAAGGGAAGAAAGAATCTCAGCCTCATCACGTATTCCTGATATTGTAGGAAGATCAGTCGCAGAAAAGATATCAGACTTAAGTGAGTCAGTGAGCTTCCCATCGTATGTCGGTAGGCTAACAGTTAGAGATTGCTGAATTGGCATGATAATTCCCAGCGGCATCATCCTCTTTAAGAGACTAAATTCAGTAGAGACATTGATTGTTTTCGCCTTTGTCTGACAAGCATGGAAGCACAACTTGATAAAATGATCAATCAGACTGGCAAACTGAGCAAACAAATTGCTTCCACCAGTTCCTTGGCTGAACCCTTTCCGTGCCTCCTGTAGAATTTCAGCAGCTGCATCCCTCCTGGATGGAACAGTGGATTTTGAAACCGCTGCCATAATCCACAGGGCTTGTTGTGGGTATTGCCGGAGAACTGATGTGATGATGCTTTTGACCAATCGAACTACTTCCTCATTCTGGTGGCAGATTCTTGAAACCAACTGTGGCAGTACTGTTAGCCACTGATATGTTGGCAAGTCCTTCAAACACCCTCGCATGCATCTCATCACCTGCCAATATAAGAATAAGAGAACATAAAAAGGAATAATAGAATGAACGAAGCAGACATTAATTAGCAAAAAACTAAAGTTCAGCTTCAACATATGAGTTACCATCATGTGGACATTTTTGAGATCCTTATTGGATGATGTGCCACTCCTTTCATACATAGTCCCAAAGTCAAACCATAGGGTTAACAACCTTGGAAGTGCCTGAAAGAGATTCTTGTGGCCCCGATGAAGCCCTTTTGCATAGAATATCAGTATGTCAGGCACATATGCCCACCAAGCCTTCTCTGTATTTAAATTTGAAGAACCAACAATAGCACTATTTGATGGTAATTTCCTAGGACCCAGTTCAAGATTTTCTTCCTGACGCTTCCTGGCATCAGCTAGTACTTCCTCATAATATTTAGCCATGTAAAAATATCCTTTCTCCCACTTGGGCTGCAGTTCCCTCACCCTGCTATATAGACTTATGACATCTTCTTTCTGCTTCTGCCCAGTGTAATGGATCCACCTAGAATAGAGGAGAAGTGTCTTTGCAATATCTCGATTTTCATTCCAAGCTTGAGTATTATTAACTAAAGGGGGCAGGTTTGGCGGAACCAGTGAAAGACTGGTAATTGATGCAATTGCATTGGAGCCTACAATCCCTTCAGGCATGTTCAAGAGACACTGTTGCAACTGTGCAATTGCACCATCAGATCGCCTGGTGCTCCAGAGAAGTTTAGCCTTCTCCATGTGAACGTTAGGTGCATTGGTAGCTTGGGCTTCTAGAATAGCCTGATTTGCTGTCTCATAATGACCAGCCATGCGACAGAGCTTTGCATATTGAAGCCAGCAGTTCCCAACTTGAGCCTCAAGACCACTGTTAGCAAAAACCAATCTTCGGAAAGCCAAAAGTGGCTCTCTTGCCCAGAGTGATGGCTGAGTAAATCTGAGACGGTTTTCCCAGTTCTCCCTCACTTTTGAGAATTTAGGATCATCAAATGCAAACGATTTCTCCAAGAAAGAAGCATCACCAAGAAGAGTATAAAAATCCTCAAGCTCTCGTAGCAGGTGAAGTTTCACGACAAATGGGTAAGCCCGCACATAAGAATCCATGCCTGCAGCAGAAAGGGGAGCAATTAGAGCTTGCTTGGAGAGGGCAATTTTTTCTTCAACTGAGAACTGATCCTTCTTCATCATTGCCTGCAGAATTTTTGCAACATCCATATCAAATGACGCATTACTTTCAGAACTGCTACAAAGTAAACCTTCTTGATCAGCTCCACTAAGGTACTCATCCATCAAATCCCACCTGCCAAGTCTCCATGCTGCCTGCACACCTTGCATGCACCATGTTTTCTTGTATTGGGGAATCCTACACATTAAACCATCCACATGAGTCACCATAGCCTGAAGGTGACACATGTTTAATAAACAGTTAAGCACATCAGACTGCTTTTGAACTGATGTTGGTTCCATCTGCAAAGCTTGTTCACAAGAAGTTAAAACCTCTGCCCAGTTCCCGGCTTTTTTGTTTATCAAGAGCTGGTCTTGTAATTCCAAAGATTTACGTAAAAATGCAAATCCAGAAAGACCATCAGGCTCATCCAGGCAGCTGTATATTTCCATCAGATATGAAACATCTGCGTCATCAAATGAACCACTTCGCTCAGATGCAGGGTTGAAAGAACCTGACTTTCCCCTCACGTACAACTCAAAATACATGAAGGATCTTGCATAAGCCTGACACCTGAAGGAGGCCCTGGCAAGGGTCTCCTTTGGAACTGCAGACAAGAGTTTTGAAACATGTTCACACTGTAGACGAAGTTGGTCCTGATTGGTAGTATTCTGAGTTTGATGCCTGGTCTTGGATATTTGTTGCTTAGAAGCTAATAATTGAAAAGAACGGAATAGTTCTTGTCTAACGTCATCCACCCATTGACCAAGATTATCAAGGAGAATGAACACAGCTTGAACACAAACTTCATTTTTCCGACCATTGACACCATGCACTGCATCCTCACTGTTATGAGATGCAGCAACATCAAGAACATATAGGATTTCTTCTGTTATGCCATAGCGTGCCTCCTCTGTGCCATGACAGACAGCATTAAGAACTAAATATGGAAGCAGATAAATTGCTGTTTGCATATCCTGGCGCACTATACCTCGACAAGCATTGAAAATTCTTGCACGAGAACCAGTAGCATGTGCAGTCAGCTTTCTTATCCAGAAGAATATCCATCTTCTGAATGACATAGATGGACGGTAAATTGGGCCAACAAATACAGGATCAGCAACATTAGGAAGTTGAAATCTAGAGGACAAATAAGGGGCAATTATTTCTTTCACATAATTGGAGAACCGGTCCCATAATCTCTGACCCCTTCTAGTCATCTCATTTGTACCATCAGTAGTCATCATTCCAGAAGCAGAACCCATCAGAGGCTCTTTGTCCTTTGGAGCCAACATAGAAGCAGCAGCATTCTCATGTAATGAGGCCTCACAACCAGCAATCTTTAGCAGTTCCTGTATGGCCACTACAGCTGAATCTTGAATTATAGTGTCAGGTGCAGCTCTAAAGGCCCGTGCAAGTTGCTTTTGAATCAACTCATAGATAAGGTCATCATCAGAGCATTCAATTTTAAAGCGTTGGCATGAAAAGGCCTTCACTTTAGCAGGGTCAACTGCACCCAGGGCCCCAAGGCAGTCAGCACACACCAACTTTAGCCGCTGTCCAACCGCTCTCCTTGATTCTTCAGCACATCCTTTAAGTAGAGATCTGATTAAAGAGCTCAAAATTTCCATATCCGCACCACCTTCAGCAGTTATTAGAGATGTAACCCCTTCCCGTTCCAGGTTCAGCAACTTTTTCAACTCACACACAACCATGTATCTCACATTTAAGCTGTCATGATTCAGACCATCAACAACATCCCGCAATCGATCCCTCAAAGTCATTGACCCTCTAGCTTCTTGTATAGCCTTGTTCACTTTTATTAAGGCTGGAATACTGGGCAATGGAGGGAACTCACGAATATGCTGCTTTAGAATATCCCTGTTATTTAGCACAAGTTCTTCTAAAATTTTTACCACTTTATCCAGATGTACTGGACTTTCTTCATCTCTCTCAAGAAAGGGAATAAGAGCAGCAAAAACTTGTGAAATTACATGTTTAGTGCTAGCCGGTGATACCTTCACCAGCTGCACAATGAAAAAATGCAACACTGAGAGACCCTCACTCTGGAGGATGTCTTTATCAATAGCATGCATGAGAAGAACCATTAGTTTAGGCACATAAGTACTAAGATGACAACCCATCATTTTAATAAGCATCTCAATTCGTTGCAAGGCTTGTTTCTGCAATGAAAATTCTTCTGCATGCAGCATCTTTCTATCGATACTGTTAAGAAGGTGGGCAAAATGATTCCTCAAAAAGTTTGGTAGATCTTCACCTTCATCCAAAACTCTAGCAACCTCTTTTATCGTCTCAGGTACTCTTGCTAACCTGTAAGCAGACATGAAATGTCAATACTTTGGTAGGATCTGTTGCAGCACAGCAAAACACACATATAACATACAAGCCACATACATAATTTCACAGGTGGGCAACCTGAAGAAATAAAAACATAATAGGTACCAAAAGGAATTGCGTAGTGGATATCCACTCAGAGAAGCAACTAAAACATATGGAAAAGGTGCACCTCAAGCCCAGGTGGCAAGTAGAGCTTCATACCTTCCGCTTATCTCATCTGAATCACCTCCATCCAGAAAGCATATGAGTTCATCTAAAAGATTATTTAATGCAGCAGCAAAGATTTCTCTTTTGTTAGAACTGATTTGTGTATGGTAAAACTGTACAGCAGCATCTAATTCTCGCACATCTGGTTGATGGAGAGCAAAAGCTAGCACTTTTGGCACCCATAGAACTATAAGACCTGCAACATCGGTGTTTAACCACTTAGCCAGTTCATATAAGGTGTCAACTGCTTGATCATCATCCTGCTGAGACACTACAAGCTTCGGAAGAACTACAGGAACCATTTTCTTGACAAGTTCTTCTATTTCAATACCAAGAACTGATTCTGCAAACTCTTGGACCATAGTCGGACGGCTAGAGAGGCTCGAAGACAGATAGTCAAATAGCTCATTTCGAACATGAACAACTTTCAGAAGGATTACTTGGAAACCTCCTTTAAGATGAAAACAGCAAGCTTTGTGTATCAACTTCGCTGCAATCATTCTCACTGTCGTGTGTGGATTATCAAGTTGACCAACCAACAAAAGAAGGGAAAACAAGAATAATTGACTCTGAATATCAACTGCAATCATTATTTCAGCTGTTGATTCCAAAAGAGTCTCAATGATTTGGAGTTCTTCAGTTTCTGAAAAGGAGCTGTTGATTATGTTCAAAAACCCTTCTTCTCTACCATTACTTGACATGCCCTCATCAGGAAATAAGCAACTCAAAATTGAATCCTCAACGAATGAACTAATCTGAGTGCAGAATGCTTCTCTTATAGCCTTCTTGGTATTAATGAGTAGATATTTAACACATTTAATCCATTCAAATCTTGACTCCAACAGATTCTCTATGCCCCCATGTACAAGAACTCGGCGGATATTTTTCACACAAGCCACCTGAATCTCTTCAGATGACTCATCATTAAGAAGCTGAAAATATATAGACTGAAGATGGAGAAAATTACAGTCCAATTCTCTAGGCTTGTCAGGTAGATTTATGATATTTGAATATGACTCAGTATTGTGTTGAACACTTCGGTCACACTTTGAACACCAGAATCCTTGCAGTAAATAATCCACTGTTTGACTGTGTCTCTCACTTTTCATTTTTAAAAATAGTTTACACTGACTTCTATTTATGTCATCTCCATTGCTATGAGATCCGTAAAGACATGACAAAAAACCAAGAGAAAAGGGAATGATATTCTTAACCTTCTCACTTCTCTGTCGCCCTAAGAGCCTGCAAGTGTGAGGGACAAAACGACTCAATGGAAGTTTTTATTATTTCATGAACATAGAGCACAGTTCAATTTTAGTACTCAAGAATATTACGCTAAGTATGGTGCAAACCAAAACCACAAATGCATCAACTATCATTACCATCTGCTACTGCCCCAAGAAGTTAATTTAAAAAGTTAAGAAAATGCAATTTTTGTACGAGTTAAGAGAAGATTAAAAAAAATTTTTAAATATAATAAGTAAATAAATAATCCAAGTTTCCCTCCATGTGGCCAGCCATGACAACTCCTTTGGAGTCATGATATAATTTTTCCTAATAGAAAAGAAGTTTCAGAGCTTTTATTAGTTTTGTAAATTAATCCTTCTTAGAAGATCCCTTTTCAATTACAAGTGCTACCAATACACTCATAAAAAGAAAATATTAATCACAAGTGCTACCAACAACATATCTAATATTCATAAAATAACTCGGTTTAAAGTGTTTTCTTACTCAAGCCTTCTGAATATGTGAGAAAGTCCACTGAGGCCAGACCACATGACAATCACGGGCATAGAAGTTATAGCTTCAATTATAACTTCGTCACATTCATCATTGAGACTCAAATCCAATACTTCAAGTTGAGTTTCAATTCTTGTGCAATGACCAAGTTTGCATGCAACTTGAACTGAGATGCATTTTGTTTTCCACAATTGATGGCAGTCAGTAACTACATGAGAATGGGTCCATGGAAGCTTTAGAAGGACATGTATAAGATCAGCATCGACAAGCGTACTGTCCATACACTTCATGATTAAGCAATCTGCATAAGAATCAAAAGAAATACTTTACATACGAAGAAGGTTAAAGGAATTTTGTTTGCTAATTACATATGACTAACATACATAGCTGTCTATATAGGACACAAAGATCAAAAATCTGCTCTGAAGCTTAGCCTCAAACTAACCCAATCAAGCAATCAGAACAAGATTGGAGCTAAATATACCTGATTTCTAAAGAAATAAGAATCAGTCTATATTAGCGAATTGTAAATTTGAATAGCAATATATGCATAAAACTCCAGTATTCAACAGCCAAACTTCCAGAAAATGCATTAATAACAAAAGAGCAGTCTCAAGAAAATAAAAGGCAATAAATAGCATAAAAAAGAAGAAAGAAAAATATTCATTCCCTTCGCCTGGGAGAGCCATAGAGGGCGTCATAAGAGATTATCAACCTTCTCGATAGAATTTAAGAACCAAAATACAACATATCAGCATCTCAAAGGCAAGATTTTTTTAATCTAAATGAAAGTAGGTCTATCTCCTTACTTTGCAACCGCAACATACAGTGAATTCCTTCCAGGTAGATGGAAATATCAAGTTCAACTGTACTTCCTTGCTTTGCCTACATGATGTAATTCCCATTTAGTGGCAAGTGAAATGAGTAAGTCAATCCACCAATTTAAGCCAGCATACCTGTTGGCATATCCAAGGTATCCATGTATACATCTGATGAAAGATGCATAGTGACAGATTGGTCTCAGGATATCTACAGAACGCAATGCAAAGAATGCTAAGAGCCATTAACGCGAGATCAGGTCTTAAGGAATTAGGACAGACACCAGGAGATTTTAAACATTCAGCAAAAGAAAGGAGTGATTTATGCATCTGATTTGCATAGTCTTCTGTCTCACAAGGAACTATATGAGCACACTGCCATTCCAACTGAATATTAGAATCAGGATTGATGATTTTTTCATCAACCTTTTGGCGTTTAGTGTTGAAAGAATCCACATCCTCAATAGGTCTTTTTTCTCCAACCTGTGAGTTTTCAATTGATTTATCACTTAATGTGGATAAACTCTGGCAGGAATTATCTGTAATTCTTCCTCCAACAAGATCAGGACCAAGTATAGAGAGAGCTACATGTAAGCAATCTATCAATGAAAAGCAGGGATCTGGACATGAAAGTACATATAGGAGAATTTCTGGCCGCCAGATATGAGGGGGGCAAATCTTCGCAATCCGTATGTATGTGTTGCACAATGCAACCTGAAAATAAAATGTTTAGGTCCACGGAACAAATCAATCTTTACATCTGTTAGCAATCAAGGGGGCAAGAATGGCTCACAAGAGTAACCAAGTTGGTCAGAATGAACGAAAAATAGATGGAACATTAATATTAACCTTAAGCTCCTGGCTTTGGGTTCTCCTCATTGAATGAGGAAATACATTGACAAAATGTGCAGCTGTTAGCTTGACTATACCCTCAGGGCAATTAGAGTGCAATGCCTCTAGGCAACCACCCATGGACGAATCATAAACCGTGTTTCTGCAGTGCAATACCAATATAGAGATTAATTAGCAAATAAATTAGATGTAGAGATTTCACTAGACAAGAAAATGAAATGTTCTAGAAAATGTGTTATGCTGCAATGAATAAAAAAAGGTAATAATTGCCTATAAATTTGTTGACTCTTTGAATCATGTTTTATAAACCACACAAAATTTGCAACGTTCATCCGTATCTGATATCTGTCACAGCTTATCATGCCCATTATCTTCAATTACAAGTCTTCACGGATCATAATCATTTTGACCTTAAATTCATTTCTACCCAGTCTAATACTCTAATGCATGATCACGGACTTGGATCCCAAACTACAGAATGCACACTACATATCCATCAAAATTGTGTATAAACCCAACTCTAAGACAAGACTCGTAGTTTGTGATGAAAAAAGAGGTTCTCTGGAAACTCCATAAGACACTCAAAACTACTTAAAATGATGCAGCTGCAATGCATAATTATAGAGAAAGAGCTTATGAAAGCATCCTATAACTATATGAGTATTTGTCTTGTGGGGATGTGGGGATGTGCGAGTATTTCATTGTAATCCAATCACGAAGGTGATAGAATGTAATCAATGTAACCTTCCACAAAAGCCAACCACATACACTAGGGATACAAAAAGATAATGAATAACTGTTATAGGAAGAAAATAGTTGCTTCATCTGGGCATTCCTGGGGCTAAATTGCACTCCACATTCATATTGAACTATACATTTTGAGCATCCAGAGACAGACCTAAATGCAGGAGTCCCCTCTTTGTCCTCGCTTAATATAGATGATATCGACTGGACTATGTTATGATAAGGAATGACGTCACATTTTATCGCAGATCCAACGATGCGTGCAAATTCAAAAAATGCCTTGCATAAAAGTCAAATAGTTAGATATTTGAGTGGCAGTGCTACAGAATTATAAAATAATTCTTGTATCAGCTATTGAAAGCATCAGCATCTTAGATATATTTCTTTCAAGTTTCATCATCATGCATACAAGTGAAATTATATACCACAACGCCAGCATAAAGTAATTGCTACTCACCATGTGCAAATCAGCATCCCCATAACAAAAAAGGGACCATGCAGCCATAACAAATGGCATATTGATGAGTCCATCCACATATAGAGTTCCTTCAGTTAAGCATTTTCCAAGAAGCTTAATCATCCAAGTTGCGAAAGGTTGCCACCTTGCTTTTCCTGTAAGGTTAATCAAGATCCCAGTGCCATCAACAGGTTTGATACTATGTGGGAGATCACCAAGATGTGAAGGATCATCAAAGATTGCATTGAAGGACTCGCAGAAACACTTTAAAGTCACTCTAGTTGATTCTGTAAAACTTGATATGTCTGCAGAGACTGATGCGACACACAAAAGATCTGAATAAAGACAGACATATATTAGCTTTCTTGTATGCGTATGTAGGTCAATCAGGCAAAATTACAGTTCAATTAAGCTTTACATATCTTAAACAATGACAATTATTGAAACTATCCCACAATCGCATCAGTGTAAGCAAATAAACCTCCTTACCTTGAACAACGAGCATGGAATCTACAAAAAACTGACGATATGCATCCTGAGCTCCACTACGAAGTAAGGTTAAAAGCGATCCAAGCGTATCAAATATCACTCGATGCCTAGAACTGAACAAACTGCTATTAGTACAACCCTAACAAAATCCATAGCAATAACCACAATCAGAGAATGAGCTATTTTTTCAATTTTTCCACAGCTTTAAAAAAATCACCAAATGCATTTTCACAGTGAATCAAAAACAATCGGAGCCTGAAAATCAAACAGTGACTGTTTCGAATCCCTTACCGGAACGCCGGCTCTGCAAAGAAAGGCAGAATACGACCGATCATAGGAAGAATCGCGGCAGCCTTGCCATGGTAAAAGACTCCGGGAAAATGCTTCGCCGTGAAACCGATGAACCTCAATATAGCTATCGCTTCTCTCTCATTCGCTGCAACCAAACAAAAAAATTGCGTTCACATTTCCAAGAGAAAATTGACTTGTTGAGCTTGAAATTAGGTTTAGGTTTTAAGAAAGAGGGAGCGTACCGGAGGGAGAGGGGACGACGTGAGCTTGAAGAAGGTTGGGAAGGACGGCGCGGAATCGGATCTCCAAAGCGACGTCGTGTGAGTTGTTAGGAGGAGTGGATGAGGCGGCTGCTATGCGATCTCGGAGCTCGTGGAGTAGGCTACTCAGGTTGGCCATTCTCTCATGCCCTTTCCCTTGCCCTTTCCCGTTCACTCTCTCTGTGTTTCTCTTCCCTCCCAATTTTCGAAGTGAGCTGCAATCTGTCAGTATAAAAAGGTCGAAGCGTACCTTCCACTTCACTGGCCGCGCTTTCCATTGGGCTTGGCCTACTTTTTTCCTCGGGTCTACTTAACCCGGGTTTGAGCCCAAAACCAAACATTTATTTCAAGAGAAAATTAATTTTACCAAAAGACAGACCCACATCATTATATTATACTAGTCTGTAGTCACATGCTCTGCATATGCAATAATTTTTTTCACTAAAAAATTAATATCTGTAAATAGTGTTAGATATCTGCAGATAGTGGGTAGGGGAAGTAAAGGGTAATGCAGATAGTGGGTAGGGGTAGTTATCTGCAGAAGAAATATATATATATATATATATATATATATATTTCTTATTTTTACTTTTATGTTATTTTGTTAATAACATTTATATCCCTAATTTATTAAATATTAATTTAATATAATTTATGGTGTGAGGGTATTTGGGTATTTTCACGTTCACTTTGGCTAACAAAACTTTTTCTCTTAATAATAACTAGACACCAAACACACCCTATGGGTGTGGATAATTATGTGAGAAGTTATTCCACAGAATGTGGAGAAAATTGCTGCAAATATTTTTTTTTTTAATTTCTTTTGTTTTTCTTTTATTTGTGAATTGACCATTTTGTATTTCTCAAATATTTCAATTCAAATGTTTTTTAATATTTGAAGGATATTTTGGTAAAAAATTTCTGTTTTGGCTGACAAACTCTCTTCTCTTAATAATAGTATAGATATAGATACACGTGGTTTCTATTTGTTCATCAAACCATGTATATATAATAATATAATATAATTGATGTGGTTTGACCATTATGCTGAAAATTTTCTCCATGGGCTGTGACACAAGGTAAATGTATAGGGTGCGTTTACTAAACTTGAATGAGATTGGGAAGGATTAAGATTGAAAAAAAAGTGAGGAAAGATGAAATGAGGGTGAAGAATAACCACTCTCATTAGGTGCATACGAACATTTAAAATAAAAATAGGAATGCATGAGGGAGGTATTGATAAAATATGGATATGTATTTCTTTTTTGAGGCCGTGACCACTTACCCAATTTTAGCTCAAAAATTGCCTACTTACTCCACCAAGAGTTTTTTAACCCCACTTACCCAATCTAACAATGTTTGACAGTATTGCCCTCATTTTAATTAACAAATTACACTCATATCTCTCTCTAAGCCACCACGCCCACCACTCCACCGTCGATGTCGGCCTCCACCGCCGCCACTCTGTCCCACCGTCGGACCACCAGAGGATGACGCCATCCAACTCCACGATCCCAACCCCTCTAGGCTTCGCCAGTTTTGTTCGTCAGATGTCCGAGAAACTCTCCACGCCGGAATCGGGTCTGGGCTTCGCCAGTTTTGTTTGTCAGATGTCCGGGAAGCTCCAAGCCAGAATCGAGTCTGGGCTTCGCTTGCAGGTCTCGAACGACGCCAAAACTATGGTCTATTGGGGGGCAATAGACAGATTATTGCCCCCCGATAATTTCTTAACTGTGGTTAATTAATCACTGAAATTAGAGTTTTGATAAGTCTTATGTTGTTTAGAGTTTATTAAAATACAATAATATGTCAATGATAGAAACTAGTGATTTTTAGGGTGGCCTATTGGGAGGCAATAGACAGATTATTGCCCCGCAATAATGTCTTAACTGTGGTTCATTTATTACAGGTCATTTCAACAAAATGCTGCTAGATTCATTAATCAACATAATTAGGTTTATTGGGGAGTCATAAAAAGTTTATTGCCCCCCAATAATTTTTTTATAGATGGTCAGAAGTAACTCAGTTTGGTTTTGAATTAGTTTACAACAGTACATGTATTCAAATTCAATACTTGGTGAATTTAAGTCCACAACGAATTGGCTTTTTTTCACACTCTCCACTTCACTTGAACCGCTTCACCCTAGGCCTCCCGGGTGGCCTCTTAACAAGAATAAATGCACCTAACAACAAAAGGATCACCCATATTCATGCAAAAAATAACAAAACAAATATATTATTGCCCCACAATAAACAGATTATTGCCGCCCAATAATATATCAGAAATACCAAAACACATTAGAAGCAGTCTTTAACACAAAGGAAAATATCACTGAACACAATTATAGAGACTTTATAAAAATTAAGACACATTATTGCCCCCCAATAGGAAGATTATTGCCTCCCAATAATCTCGACTCCGGTGACGATTTTGCCCACAATTCTAGTCGTTTTGCAACAATTCCGGTTGATCGTTTGCCTTCACACTGATTTGACTCCGATTGTAACCACTTCGGTTGCAGCCCGGGACCGGAGATACAATCAAGTTGCGATTTCCGTGATGATCAGTCGCCGGCGAGAGAGATAGAAGCAAATCGAAGACGTACCCGATTCTACTGGCGGTCGTCGATTCCTTCAGAAGGTCCAACCCGGCCTCGCCGAGCTTCTCAGCGACGAGGACTGTCAAGCCTGGCAGCGGAGAGCACGACGACGAGTTTCGGCGCAGCGATGGTGAGAGCCGGCGTAGTGGGCGACCTGCTGGAGAGAGAGAGAGAGAGAGAGAGAGAGAGAGAGAGAGAGAGAGAGAGAGAGAGAGAGAGAGAGAGAGAGAGAGAGAGAGAGAGAGAGAGAGAGAGAAGGAGAGGGCAAAAAAGTCCCAAAAAATAAATAAAAAGAATAACAAAAGAATTAATTGGGTATTAGGGAAATAATCCCTTAGAGAGTTTTGGGTAAATGAGGTTAAAAAAAAGTTAGTTGAGCAAGTGGGCAATTTAGTGCCTAAAATTGGGTAAATGATCATTTTTTTTGTGAAAAATATTATTTTGTAAGATAACCTAACGGTATTTTTGGGTTATTAAAAACATATGAGGGCGTTTATGGTCTAATAAATTGATTTATGAGGAATCATTTTCATTTACCAAGGAATGAAAGTACAAATGTCATTCCCCTTTTGGGAAGTGATTCTCCTTTCTCCCCATTTTCTAGATAAATAAAGAGTTTTTATCACCATTAGGGTCAAAACTTTCTTGCATCCGACAAAATAATACCCAACTTTCAAAAGTGATCAAAATAATACTTAAATTGTTAAAAGCAAATCAACTTGATACCCAATTTTCAAAAGTGATCAAATGGTACCTAAGGTTTTAAAAACAAATCAATTTGATACTTCGGTTTAATTTTTTGGAACTTTTTGTTAAAATTGACCACGTGTGGTGTAGTGTTTTGTGAGGGTTATAATAATATTTTACACAAAAAACTATTTTTCAATTATTTTTTATTTTACTTTGTTAATTCTCTTCTTCTTCCATCCCTTCCTCTCTATCTCTTCCCATTTTTATTTGTTTCTTTAGAAGTTGGGAAACATCCGAACATTATTTGTTTCTATGATCGATGGTAGAATTGAAATTGAATGGAAGATTTTTTTTAATTCTATAGAAGAAGAAGATTGGGTTATAGATGGTTGATGGCCCTCTGACCACAAATCACTTCAATTTTTGAGCTTGATTTTGCATTTGATTTAACAAAGAAGTTTAAAAAAAAAAATAAACTGAGGTATCAAGTTGATTTGTTTTTAAAACTTTAGATATAATTTTTATCACTTTTGAAAGTTGTTTTTTTTTAGTAAAATGAGGTCATACTTTATTGAAATAGAGAAGAATTACAAAGCCCTACAATCAGCTGCAGCAACTGCAGCTGTAAGAAAACTAGGTATAGAAAAGAAAAAGCTCTCATGCCGTAAAGACTTGGCATAATCTGTTGTAAGATGAGCTACCAGATTGGCCCCCCTCCTGGTGTGTAGTATACTAACATTTGGATAGCAGTTCAATACCTCCACAATGTCCTCATAAAGTCTTCCCAATAAGAAAGTATTCCTTATAGCTCCAAATGAAACTTGACGTTGCACCAAAATGGAATCTATTTCCAAAATAATTGGCATGCATCATGCTATGATCTCTAGCAAACTCCAAAGCAGCTTGACACGCTAATGCTTTGGCATGCTCAGCTGAGAGAAGATTGCCAAGTGGTTTTAGCCCCTCCTGCTATCAATGCTCCAGAGGAATCCCTGATAACAAAGCCTAAACCCCCCTTCTTCGTTTCCCAATGAAAAGACCCATCACAGTTAGCCTTAAGAATCCCCAAAGGAGGATGTTTCCAAGATGCCAGTGTAGACCGTTGTCCCGTAATCATCACTCTCACATTATGCAGCCGAAACTCTGCAAGCCCGACACAGGCGCGTAGAGCAACATCAATAGTAAGAGATTTCTTTTGTTTCCACACCCTATTATTTCTTTCTTTCCACACATTAAGCTCCTCAAAAACCTTTTGAGGGAGTTGTTTGGCATAGAAGCTAAGCCACTCTATGATCCCAAAACTTTCAGTTTGAGCATCAAAGCACACTTTACTTACGCTACTATTAGTCTGGAGCACCAGCTTAGTATACGGACAGTTGCGACATAAATGGAGTGTACATTCTTGCTCAGTCTCACACAATATGCATATATGAGAGTCTAACTCCACATGTTTAGAGGCTAACCTTTCCAAAGAAGGGAGAATGTTATTGCACACCCGCCAATCATGTACCCGTACTGAAATTGGAATGCCACCCTTCCAAATCTTTTTCCAAAACTCACTATTGACATTGAGTGTATTCTGACGTCTAGAGGGTGAGAGTGAAAAAGAATGATGATAGGCAATTTTGACAGAGAAAACCCCATCACTTTCCAATTTCCACACACACCTATCCTCAACTCTCCTAGTACTCAAAGGAGTACTCAAAATAACCTCTGCATCTCCTACAGAAAAAGTACTCCTTACCAAAGCATCATTCCAAGCAAGAGAGTCAAGCAGAAGGTCACTAACCTTGAGAGAAGTATTCACCGTTGAAGGAAGTACAGTCGGCATATTATTTGGGATACCAGGGACCCAAGGATTCCCCCAGACTCGCACATGCTCCCCATCTCCAATTTGCCAGTAAGAACCCTGAAGGACCAACTCTCTTGTAGAAATAATGCTTCTCCAAGAATAAGAAGGGGAAACATGCGCCTCTGCTGTCCAAAAAGTACCTCCAGGAAAATATTTAGCTCAATAGATACGAGCTATCAATGATGAAGGATTGTTTATAATTCTCCAAGCTTGTTTAGCTAACATCGCTGAGTTGAACTCCGACAAACTTCGAAATCCTAGTCCACCTTCTTCCTTAGGGTTACACAAAGCATCCCAGGACTACCAATGTATCTTTCTTTTGTTAAGAGAGCTTCCCCACCAAAAGCAAGCGCACATTTGCTCCAAGTCTTCACAGAAACATTTTGTAAGTTGAAAAACACTCATAGCAAACGCAGGTAGTGCTTGAGCAACCACTCTAATTAAAATATCTTTCCCAGCTCCGCCTAACAATTTGCCCTACCAATTCTTCAACTTCTTAGCCAAGTTATCTTAAATGTATTGCAAGGTTGAAGTTTTTTTCCTACCAACATAAGTTGGGAGGCCTAAATACTTTTCATGTGAATCAACAATCTCCACTCCCAATAGACTAGACACCTCCTCCTGTATGTAATTTGACACATTCTTACTGAAAACAACTGAACTTTTATTAAAATTAATAAGCTGACCAGAAGCTCTTCCATATGTTTCAATTACGTCTTGTATCTGATAACAATCGTCCAAACTGGCATTAGCATATAGCATGCTATCATCAGCAAACAACAGATGATTAACTAATGGTGCATCCCTACAAAGCTCAAATCCAGAAAGCAAGCCATCTCTCTGTTTCATCTGCAACAAGGCCGAAAACCCCTCAGCTCCAATAAGGAATAAGTAAGGGGAAAGAGGATCCCCTTGCCTTAATCCTCTAGAAGGAGTTACGACACCATGAGGCTTACCTCAAACTAGAAAAGAGTATCTGGCTGTGGAAACACACAACATGACCATATTAATCCAAGACTGAGCAAAACCAAACCGTTCCATTACCTTTCGGAGAAATAACCACTCCATCCTGTCATATGGCTTGCTAAGATCCAATTTCAAAGCCATAAAACCCTCAGAGCCTTCCCTCTTATTATGAATAAAATGAGCCATCTCGTTAGCCACCAAAATGTTATCTGTTATTAATCTTCTTGGAACAAAAGCACTCTGGGAAGCTGAGATGACTTTCGGCTGAATAACTTTCAATCTATTAGCAATAGCCTTCGAACATATCTTATGTATCACATTGCACAAGGCAATAGGCCTAAGATCAGACATATTCTCCGGATTGTTCACCTCTGGGATTAGACAAACATGTGTAAAAGTAATCTGCTTCATAAACTAACCCGTGTGAAGGAAATCTTGAACAGCTTCAGTCACCTCCTCTCCAATGGTTTCCCAATAATGCTGAAAAAATAACAGAGGCATTCCATCCGGTCCAGGTGACTTTGTAGGATACATTTGGAACAAAGCACATTTTATCTCCTCTCCAGTATAAGGTTGACATAACTCTTCATTCATCTCCTGAGAGACACAAGGTTGTATAGCAGAAATAGTGGTGTCCATGGTTTCAAAATCAAGTTCTGATGCAGTAAACATGTTGGTAAAATAGGAAGAGACAATCCTCTCCACTCCAGCGTCATCTTCACACCAAGATCCATTCTCATCATACAATCCTTGAAGCAGATTCTTTCTCTTTCTATTCTCAGCTTTCCTGTGGAAGAAACCTATGTTCCGGTCACCTTCCTTCAGCCATTGCACTTTGGAATGTTGTTTCCAAAAAATTTCTTCTTGGGAAAGTAACATCTGCAATCGACTCATTAGTTCTTTCTTCTCGGCCTGCACAACCTCATTAACAGGCACATCCAACAATTCTTCAAGTCTACCAGGCATGCCCAACATGGATTGTTGCCTAGCCCGAAAAGTATTCTTTTGCCATTAATCAAGTTGCATCCTAGTATGTTTAATCTTCTGTGTAACTCTAAACATAGGAATCCCTGTGACATAAGTTTGCCATGCTTCTTCCACTAGAGAACCATAATCAGAATGCTGGAGCCAAAAGGCTTCAAACTTAAATCTATGTAGCCTCTGACGTTGAGCAATTGGGATTATACTAGCCCGTACTAAAATAGGGATGTGATCAGAGTCACTAGCTGGAAAATGAACCACTTTTGCATAGCCAAAAATATCACACCATGAAGGTGTACAAACTACTCTATCAAGACGTAACCTGGTATCAGAGTTCCACCAGGTCGTCCGAGTTCCTTGAAATCCTAGGTCCAGGAGATCTCCATAACCCAACGCTTCACGAAAACCTCGCATCTGCCATTCACTCCTCATTGGGCCATCAATCTTCTCATCATTGTTAAGGATTTCATTAAAATCCCCAACCACAATCCAAGGCAATGAAACCAAATTAGACAACTCTCTCAGCAGCTGCTAGGATCTATCACGCTCCACTGTACTTGAGAAACCATAGAAACCAGTCAGTCTCCAGGTCGGATTGCCCGGACTGCCTTCCACCACCATATCCATATGATGCGCTGATTTTGTCCCCATTCTGATTCTAACATCATCGTTCCAGAAGACCGCAAGGCCCCCTGATTGCCCTTCGCTCAAGACAGTGTCCGAGTTAGCAAACCCTAAAGCACGATGCAGCTTCTGGAAATCCTCCGGTCTGCTGATTTTTGTTTCACATAAGAATATGATTTGAGGCCGATTTTGAGAGATCAAATCTTTCAAAGCCCTAGTTGAGGTGTCATTGCAAATCCCTTTGCAATTCCAACTCAAAATATCCAAATCCATGGCAGATTGTAGCTTGCCTTCTAGAACCCTAGAAGGTAACCCTAGCAGACGGCTAGGTCAGTAAATTTTGAGAAATTTACGTTAAGACGACTGGAGTTTAGCATGTATGTTAGGAGAAAGAGAAGGTTAGGGGAGGGAACCCAACACTAAATTACTTTTGAAAGTTGAATATCAAGTTGATTTGTTTTAAAAAAAAAGGATTAATTTCAGTTTACCCCCCTGAGGTTTGGGGGTGAAATATTTCACCCCCTCAACTTTCAATTTTGAATTTTTACCCCCTAAACTTTTCAATTTCAATCAGCCGTGTCCAATTTTTACTGTTCCGTCCAAATTGGACGTTAAGTTTGACTTTTGAGGGTTAAAATGGTCATTTCAACATAAAAAAATAAAAAAAATATTTCTGTTTTTTTTTTTTTTTTTTTTTTTTTTCTGTTTCTTCATTTTTTATTTTTTTTTTTATTTTGTCTCCAACCTATATACCACAAGTTATAATAGGTTTATAAAAACAAAAAAATACTCTAGGTAGTTGAAAGTCACTCGCTGGTCTACGATATTTGTGACATATCTCCGATAAAGTGAAGAATTTAGGATATATCCCAAATAAAGTGAAGAAATATTTGTAAAAAATAATTTTACACTTTATCTGTTAATAAATATCTGTATATTCCCAATAAAGTGAAAAAATATCTGTGTAAAATCATTTTTGGTCTACGATATTTGTGATATATGTCCAATAAATTGAAGAATTTTAGGATATATCCCCAATAAAGTAAAGAAATATCTGTAAAAAATGATTTTACACTTTTTCTGTAAATATCTGTATATCCCCAATAAAGTGAAGAAATATCTGTGTAAAATCATTTTTTACAGATATTTATTTACAGATAAATATTGGATATATATCACAAATATCGCAGACCAAAAATGATTTTACACAGATATTTCTTCACTTTATTGGGAATATACAGATATTTATTTACAGATAAAGTGTAAAATTATTTTTTACAAATATTTCTTCACTTTATTTGGGATATATCCTAAATTCTTCACTTTTTCGGAGATATGTCACAAATATTGTAGACCAGCGAGCGGCTTTCAACTACCTAGAGTATTTTTTTGTTTTTATAAACCTATTATAACTTGTGGTATATAGGTTGGAGACAAAATTATAAAAAAAAAAAAAAAAAAACAGAATTTTTTATTTTTTTTATTTTTTATTTATGTTGAAATGACAATTTTAACCCTCAAAAGTCAAACTTAACATCCAATTTGGACGGAACAGTAAAAATTAGACACGGCTGATTGAAATTGAAAAGTTTAGGGGGTAAAAATTCAAAATTGAAAGTTGAGGGGGTGAAATTTCACCCCCAAACCTCAGGGGGGTAAACTGAAATTAATCCTTAAAAAAATTAGGTATCATTTTGATTACTTTTGTAAGTTGAGTATCATTTTGTCCGGTGTAAGAAAATTTTGACTCTAATAGTGATCTACTCGACAATTTTCATTCCCCTTTGGGTTAGGAACATAAGATTGAGAATGAATGGGAGTGACTCTCCTTTCTCCCCCATTTTCATTCTAGATAAATAAACACCTACGTTTCACATGGCATAGTGGTACGATTTTTTCTTTTTTCTTTTTCCAAAAACAAAATATGGAAACAATTTTACATTCTTTTACTTCATTCCTAGTTGTAGAATAGAGTTTCAAATTTAGTATATAAGTAAATGTTAATAAATAAAGAATTACTAGAACTAAAAACCAGTTTTCTCCGACTTGCATTATCATGGCCCAGCGTACAGCTTCTGGTTTTTTGTTAAAAGCGAAGAGCTGGGTGCAACTGTTCTATTGGAAGCAGGTTCAGTTGCAACAGCTAGTCATTGCCCTGCACAATTAGCATATCAAGAGAAGCTTGACTGGTGTAGGTGAAATAACTAAACAAACGCTAATTAGACAAAAAGAAGTTAAAGAAATAGATATAATTACATATACAAAAAGCATATTACATATATGAGGATAAATATGAGAGTAGCAATAATTCTAATTAGCAATACGGCAATCTGCAAAATCAAACAGAACTTTTACTCCATTTTGCTTTAGTTCAAGATCGTAGACAACTAACTTGAGATCAATCCATCAAACCGTGTCAACGGATATCATCCTCTCCCTTCTCTATGAGATCCTCCTGCATGAACTGAGCTCCCTACTCTGTGGTTCTGCAAATCGCCAAGGGGTCTAGGGCATATGTATATGCTAGTCCGGGAGGGTCAGACTTCGGATTTCCTCGTTCCTCACTCAGCTTGTGGTTGCTGTGAAATTAGAGGGAGGCAGAGTGGTGGCCGTGGGAGGCATGCCACGGACATTTATGTCAATGGGCCGCAAACGATACTCAATGTCAAGCTCCTGGAGGATCCGTACTATCTCTTCAAGTAAAAGGGCTCTCCTTGCCCACTTTTCTCCCATGTCTTGGAAGTTCATTCTATGTGACAGCCATATGGCAAACCTCATCCTATTTAATTCTTCCACTTCCTTTAATATGAACATTGGTGCAGGATACCAGTGCTCCTTCTTATTTTCAATGTAACTGTAATTGCAACCGTAGGAAATGATTTGTTAACCAGACGTTGAAATACATCATATTCTGAATATAGGAAGTAGCATAAGATCTTTTCACATACCTTATCATTCTTTGCTTCATAACAGCAATCTTATCTGCTGGAGTGGCTATATGGATACAGAACTCAACAGCATCTCCTGAGTCCGGACTACGATAGAAGTTATTGATGGGCTTAGTTGCAAGGGTACTGTTTGGGTACACGATTTTTACGTTGTCATACCTTAGAAAAACTGTAGTTAAGATATTCATCTCCTCTACAACCATCTGAGAGACATTGATAAAACAATTTTTAGACCACAGAAATAAAAATGTACAAAATTTAATAGAATGTGACACATGCAGAGATGGAAATGTACCTGAACTCCTTCAATTTCACATCGATCTCCCACGTCAAAGGGGTGCATCACGAAGAGAAATATGACTGCTTCAAAGACTGTCTTGCATGAGTTACCAAAAACAAAGGCCACAATAACAAGCTGAGAAGTTGCATAAACAATATTGGCTCTGGTGACAATATCCAGCACAAGCAGCCATATAATTATAATAATAATGCTAACTAATACGTCCACCACGCGTCGAAGTCTGTTCACCGCTGTTTTGGTGTCAGTTAGAGTCAAAGAAAGTGCTCTCCGTTCTCTAAAGCAATTGACCTGGAAGAATAAGAGGAGCACATTAACAATCTAATGACCAATATACAAATAAAAGGACAACCATCCATTAGTCAGTGTTTTGAACAGATGGGGCTTTTAAAATTCCGAGTTCATGAGTTCTTATTTACAGTAATATAAGAAATTGTTGCCTATGATTACATGCTGTTAGGTTTCTCAGTTTTTGGCTGTTGAACTCAATTCCTTTTTCCTTGCCTACATCTAACATAACCAAACCTTAAAACCTAACAATTCTGTCCAGTAGACAACTTGCCAGTTGATGCTTACCACCCAATTTTTCAAGGAAGTTTTGCTGATTCTCTTGCTGTCAGAGGCCCCTTCAAAGAGACTCATGGTCTTTAAAGCCTCGTCTTCTTGCATGAAACGCAACAAATCCTCCAGGTAGATGTGCCTGCCAGAGAATGAATAGAATGAATATGGTTAAAAGATGGAAATTCATTAACATATAGCTAAAAGAAAAATGCATGTAATCAAATGAAAAATTAGATATTTTGTGATTCGACTTCTATAGGTTGCAGAAAACATATCGCTATATTCTATTTTGTCATTCTTGGTTGACTGGTAGTATCCTGTTTTCTTTTTTATTTTCTCTGTTTATTTCCTTGTGGATTAGGAAGGAGCATCTCCTCCTTTCTCATTCTCAATGAAAAAATGTCACCCAAAACTCCCATCCAAACTTGGCATCCTTCCGCACTACTCATGTTAGCTGAAGTTGTCAACCAAGAAACTTGTTCACATGAAAGGTGAACGAATAACATCAACATTATATTATCCATAAAGGTTCTAGAGAAAATTGGCATGGAACAGAAACTGTGAAACAATTTGAACTTTAGACTTGCACAAATGTACACTTACTGGCAATTCTAAGTTTTAAAGTATGTTCATGGTAATAACAGATGATGCATAACAGTGTAACACAAAAAAATCGAAGTGCAAGTATGTAAGGGTGTTAAAAGAGCAGATACAAATCAAATTTCAATATAACATTACATCAACATGTTTTAATTTTCTGTGCTCATAAATATTGACATTGAAACCTGAAAGTAGAATTTTTGAAGCTGCAGGCATTTTCAACTTTTGATCAATGAAAGAAACAGATATGAACAACATAACACAGTCGAGCCAAGTTAAGAATGCAGATAAATGCACACAAACCCAAAGGGAATAAATGGAAACATACTTGGAGCCAGGCCTAGCCACATTGCGAAATATCTTTTTCGCGGCAGCCTTAGCCTCAACTTCACTTTTGATCTTAGTATCACCCTCACCCTCATCCTTGGTTGAATCCAGAATCTGCTCATCCAGTGTGGTAAGATGCCCATATTTTACTATATTCATTAGCCTCTTCATATTCCAAGCAGACACATTCTTTGGATTGAGCCTATGCAAGTGATCAATTGTGATCCCAACCTCCCCTGACTTCTTGGAAAGTGGCTTTGAAAACATGCCACTCTTCCCCACAAGCCCTCCACTTGCAGCAATCAACCGCCCACTTCTACCAGAGCCGCCATTCCCAATGGCCTTCCCAGTTGTCCCAGAAGGAAATGCACTTGCCCTGAGGTCAGGAGGCATATTAGCCCCAGCATTCTGTAGCTTCCTAACCTCATCAGCAAGTCTCTCCTCTTCATCCTCTGCATTTTTTATCTCAATCCAAGGCCGCCCCGACAGTGTTTGGATCACATACTGATTAAAAAGCGCATCCTGAATCCGATCAAAATACGATCTAACATGGAAAGATGAAGCAAGCACTTTTACAACCAGGGTCTTCACCAACCAAATCAAACCCCCAATCAAGAGACAAAGCAACACTTTAGTCACATACTCAAGGATTCTACCATTGGTTTCCTTCTCAACCTTCCTGATCAGCAAGAAATGCCAACCCGTCAAAACAAGGCCAAGCCAAATACAGTTCTGAACAGGCTTCCTGATCCCATAAACAAAATACAACACCCTCTTCCTCAAAATGAAGTTCCTCTCCACAAAGAACACCATAATTTTTATCATCCAACCCGAAACCAGCCTCCCACAAATCGAAACCAAAATTAGCACCTCCCATTTCCACAGCTTCAATTTCCACAGATTCATCTCCCGCAAAACTCTTATAGAAAGAGTGCAAGCCAATGCCCCAATAATCAAAACCAAACTCAGCCACTGGAGCAGAGTCAGCGCATTGAATTTCGCCCTCTTGTACTCATCAGGCAAATCCTCATCCAAAAACGGGTCGTCCTCCTCATCGTCACCTCCGCCCCGGCCCAACATCCCAGACCTCATCATACCCGATTTCGGGACCCGACCCGCGCCCTCGTCCCACCCCTCGGGCGGGTCCATCAATCTAGACCTCGTCTTCAGCCTCAACAAATCGGACCTGCCCTTAAACGACGCGTTCGACGAGCACCTAATGACGTCGGCGCCGCCGTCACTCAGTCGACTGCTACGACGTCGTTCCTCGTCGTCGGGGTCCTTGCGCCGCCGCCGAACAGACTCGGTCTCGGCGACGTCCGACGCCGGCGACTGGAACGACTGGAACGACACCTTGATCTCCCTCGACATGCGTGAGTTCCTCGGAGACTCCGCCAGCGGCGGCAAATCCTGCTGCCGTAGCTCGGCCATCTCCAAATCCATGTCCAACGACGAGTCGCCGGAGGCTCTCTGCTTGTGCAGGAACCGCCCTATCAGCTTCGACGGCGGATCCTCCTCCTCCTCCTCCTCCGTCTTCACCGCCGTCTTCTTCTTCTGAGCAAACTCAAAACCCCCGCCGGCGCCGGCATTGCTCCCGTCGTCCTTCCAGAAATCAATACTGGACTCCCTCCAAATCCCGGCGCCGCGTTTCGCGGGGTCGGCTTCTGTAGTGGTGGTGGAGGAAGCGCCGCCCTGGTCGATCTTGACGATGACCTCGCGGCGGTCGGAGGAATCGACGGCGCTCATTGCGTGCTGTTCGTTGTGGTGATCCAGTAGAATGGGGAGCTTCTCGTGGCTGCCGTGGTCTGCTTCAGAAGCAGAGATGTGTTTACCGGAGCCAAGAGATTTGAAGGATTTCTTGAGTGAGAAATCCATCCGAGGCTGACAGCTATAGCAACTCCGGGGAATAAAATACTCACTGTTATTATATATAATATTATAATATAAAAGGGTAACGTCAGGGAAGTCGCTGGTGTTTGGAATCTGAGATATGATAAAGAACAAGGTCTGGTTTGAATGTTTTTAATTTAAAGGGAATTAGGTTGACGCGTGTACAGTGGGAAGGAAGCTGGACAATGGAGATGAAGAGAACTAAAGAAGAGAGTGAACGTGCTGCGCCGAGTATTGGCGTATGGCTGGGTATTAAGAAAAGATGGGTTGGGCCGCAATTCATGGGTTAGGTTTTTTCAAATTTATTTTGTTTTGATCCACTAGGTTATGAACCTAGATTCCTTGTTTAATTACTATTTTGCCATTTGTTGTTAAAAGAACACACGGTGAACTAGCTTCATTTGAACTAAATACCGAGCTTCATCACGAAAATGAGCTCATTTTTTAAGTCCAATAATAATTCAAATTGAATGTGTCAAATAACTTCAAGTTTGGTCGAGTGTACTGTAATCATCTGCTTGTTGAAGGCGATTTTACTCTGGTCATTAAGTGTATTCTCCTCCGTTCTCAGACTCTGTAGATTATAGGGTCGCTTGTACAGATATTTTGTCCCTGACAAGATCTTTTGATAGTATCTCCTTTTTCCATGTTTTACGGGAAGCAAACTTCCTCGCCAATGCTATTGCTCCTATAGGCTACTACTCATTTTCTCCTAAAATGTGGATTAAAAGTCTGCCCTTTACTATCGTCTTGCCCTTTAACTTGGATTAGTTTAGTTTTGGTTGCCCTAGGGGTTTCTTATTGTAATTTTCTTTTTCTTTTCAGGAAAAAAAAAAAAAAAAAACTTGGTCGAGTGTAGGGTCCATGCAAGTTAGTTCGTTAAAATTAATCGTATACTCATACTCTATCAATTGAAAATTACATATGAGCGAGCTTATGGTCTAAGTTTGGACAATAGATTTCATGCTTGTTTGTGCCCCATTAATAAGTTTTCCGAGTGCACTTTATGACCCCATACCATAGGTCTCATTTACTTATGTGATGTGGTTTTCCATCCGATGTGCACATTAGTCTAGATTCAAAATATGTTTTTTCAACCTTTTGGCCAATTGTTGCTCTTCTTCCAAAATCTTGAGTCCTGTTATATTAAAATGTGTTCATTGTCCAAAAAATTATCCAGATATATATGGTTGCAATTTCTTTTAAGTCACGTATATATAGTCATTGTGTACAAAATTTTCCTTTTGAAAATGACTCAATCAATTGTCACAATGCAAAGAGGTCTCGTGAATAATAAAATTTAAAAACTCCAAAAGCGTAATAATATCTCACTGTGACGTTACATTAGAATCAATATATTTTAGGAATAAATCTGATTTATTTATGAACTCGAATATGTTCAATTTGAATCTTTTCCAATATTTATTCAATAAATGCAGCTGAAAAATTCGAATCCCAAGATTCACGAGGGAGGCGTGTGTCCTAAATAAGACAAGACCCAAGAATGATGTAATTCCAACGCTCGAGTAAGGGTATTCTAGTAAACAGCAGTGCCGTGCCTAGATATTCGCGCGCTAAACTCCGTGTTTTCCCCACCTTTTGCGCGATTGCGTGGCGCAATTCGATTAAAGCTCCCAAAAAGTGGCAGAAAATAACCGAACTTTACCTACTGTTACAAACTGCAGAACCAAAACGGAGCTTCCAATCACACATCACACTACGTGGCAAACATCGACCGGTCTGTTCCCAAGCAAGCCAACCTCTCCCCGTCACATTAATGCCGGAGCCGTAAATGCGATAGCTACGTGCCCCCAGCTGTATGAGCTTTTTGTTTTGGAATTTTCGTGTTGGTTATGATGAGCTTGTTGGAGGACTTGGATACAGACACTGACGCTAGGCGTCACAGCATTGGCCCAAAAAACATGTCGTTAGGGCTTTCTGTTTTTTATTTGATTGATTTGATTTTCTGGTATGATAGGGGAGGTTGCGTACGGCGTACCAAATTTGAGAGGTGTGGACTCTTAGATAGTGTGCATTCTTATTGCAGCTTTCAAGTCAACTAGTTACCGGCCGAAAGAGAAAGCAAGAGTTGCTTTGTCTGTTTAATATTGTCACTATGTTACTGGAACTCGGGAAGGATCCATCTATCAACTGCCTAGTGCTCACCAAGGACTTTGTACCCTTTTGATGGGTAAACTATATTAGGCTATATTGTGGGGATTTAATATCTCACCAGGCCCGTACACTTGTATGAAAGGCCCAGGCCCAATCTTTAGGCCCATTGATCATGATCCCACTTCCTAGACCCATTTGATGATTTTTTTTTATGATAGATCCATTTGATGATGTAAGCGGTTCAAGAGTAGAATAAAAAAAAGCAGTTCAAGACCTAAGTTGAAGATTTCCAAACTGGATAATTCTTAAGTTCACCCATAACTCTATAAGAGCGAATCGTTCATCCCATTTGTGAGTCACGAATTCTAGACCTCCATTTCCTCATGACCTGATTGGTAGCTCCACTGTGTAGGCTGATCCCAAAGGCTTTTAATTAATGTGACTCTGAGTATAATAGTGTAGAAGGTATAGATTTAGTTGACAAATTTTTTTAACTTTTTACATCAACTTAATTTGTAATTTAAGCCAGTCACTTGCATTTATTATTTATATTATAGTTACAAGATCAATGTTGCTTTAAATTACTAACAAGAAATTTCTACACACTCGATGGGTGTGGGAATAGATAGTTATTTAAAGAAGGTGGATTGTTTTTTTTTTGTTATGCCTGTCTTTTTCTTTGTTTTATTTTTATTTTACTTGTTTATTTTTTTTAATTAATTAATTTACATAGTATTTTAATATATAAAAAGTACTTACATAAAAATAATTCTTTTTCAACTGACAAACTCTTTTCTCTTAATAAAAGACATAGAGCCATAGAGGACTGGTTTTGTAAGGAACAGGGGCCGGTGTGGCTTCTTGATTTAACTGCTGGTAACTAAAAATTAGTTTTGGGGATCTCTGTTTGAGGACAGTTTCCCATTTGGAGGTAATCTTTGGAGTTAATAAATTGCCATTTCAATTAAAAAAAAAAAAAAAAAAAAACTCTTTTCTCTTAAATATAGCATACTGTATAGATGGCTAGATGCTTAGTTACCAAGACAAATAACTGCCCTATAACATAAGTCATTTTAAACTTCATTTGTAACTCTCTAGCAACGTCCTTCTTTAACAATAATCTTCAACATTTTGTTTCAGGTACTCTTGCTCATGACTCCAGCTGTTATATAAATTCTAGCACTCACTGCAGGCAATCATTCAAAACAACCATCTATGATCTGCCTTCTAATCCGTAACTTTACTGTCTAGAGAAGCTCAAGCTGTCAACATATCTGCTGCAACATGGCTGGCAGCGCGTGTTCAGGCACGGTAGCAACCCCCATACTTCATATCGGGCCAGACTGGTACCGGTGTCGATGCGACATGGTGGACGTAGCAGGCTGTTGGTCTTCTCTTGACTACACTAGCTAGTAGTCCCAGTTGTCCAAGTGCTAGAGTTTCTGACGCCACTGCCACTCGCAATATCAGAATAGTAGGCCCTGCTTGCTGCAACTCATATATTCCTTGCACTTGCTGGCTTTTGCTTCAAGTCAATGTTCGTTTCTGTGCTAGAGTACTCAACTAATGTTGCTGCAGATTAGCCAACGTGATAAAATACTGAATCTTCTTGCAGGAAAAGAGTTGATCTTTTCTTTTCTCAGGTAGTCATATATAGTTGCATGACTTGCATGGGCATGTATATATCCCGATCATTTCAAACGCAGATCCCTTTTCATCAACGTATATATGAAACGATCTTGCTCTTATGTTGTTGAAGGGAGAACTAGGGTTTTGGGCAACAAGCACGCCACCGGGGAAAGGAGGATCAAAATAAGAGGTAGCCTTGAGAATAGACAAGGTAACAAGCTAAGTTGCCAGAACGCGCAGGCCACCATAGTGACAGAGAACAAGGGTTTAGGGCAACAAGCGCGCCACCGGGCAAAGGAGGATCAAAATAAGAGGTAGCCTTGAGAATAGACAAGGTAACAAGCTAAGTTGCCATCACTTTTGTAAATGAACTCCGTCCCAGATTTTGTAGCAAACTGGTTGCAATGGCTATCCTCGAGAGCTCGTGTTAACAAGTGAAGAAACTAATACCAGGTCATGCATATGCATAAGGTGCTGGTTCATTATTATTTGGTGCCAAAATAGCAAAATGATTTCAAACAGAAAATGATCCGTGCATTTAATTTTGACAATTGAAAGACATTCGGTACTTCCACCCCTTTTTAGGGTTTACGAATTCTGCAGAATGAAGATCGACTAAACCATTAATGACTAACGTCTCACGACAATAAAACGTATGGGCTATTTGAACATTGAGATTCAGATCACCAGGTATAATTGCAGACTTCAGATAATAATGACTTGTAATAACTTAATCCCAAGAAATCCAACGTACCATAACCTAACTAATTACAAACCCTGGATTTCGGTGAAACAAGTTTATTTCATTGTGAAGCCGCAGGATATTTGCAAAGTTACAATGCTCAGGCAGACCAATACCCTTAGTTACATGGTGGTGATAAGTGCTATGATATAGAATTAGAAACGAAAGAAACAAAAACAAGAATGGTCGGCTGGTAAAAAATTGACTATCAAATCTGAACAAGGAAAGACGTAGATATGGGGGTGTAACACTGTACATGATATGTGAAAAGTCGATGGGGAATTCCCCATGCTGCAGTCCTTTGCTCATCTAATAAATATCTATGTGCCTTGATTAGTGATGACCTCGTCTAAGGACGGACAGAAATCCTCCAGATGACTTGCGTCGTTCTTCTCCTTCATCACCAATCTGTCAGAAAAAAACTCAAGTAAGCATCACCTGAGAGGAGTTTCAAAGCTTTTGATCATGTTATTTAGACATACTTTCTCAATGGCTTAAAGCTAACAAATAAAGCAACGTCGTGTACCCACAACCAGATTACCTCCTTGGCTAATGGCTGCAGCATCTCTATGATTTCTGAGAAGTCGGGTCTTAATGCTGGATCTTGTTGCCAGCATTTCTCAAGTAACTCAGTAAGCTTTGGATGAGTTTGCTTTGGAATGGTTGGCCGTAAGCCCTGGAAATGATGAAATGCAAATGTAATAAGCTCAATTGCACTATAGACTTGTCAATCAAAATCATCACTCGTCCCCTCAGCAGGCACTGTATTACAAAGTTCTCAAGAAAACTAGGCTCAACACAAAATGAGCAGAATGTTCATGCTAGCAAAACTGAATGTACAATTTGGGGAGTCAACAGTATACCTTTTGGACCACTCCAACAGCAGCTTGTAGTGGGGTCAAGTATTCATATGGAAGCTGCAAATTGAAACAGAATACAATCTTAAAAACGAATTAAAGAATAAAGGACAATGGTAATATAATTGCTTCCACAAGCAATACCTTTCCAGTCAGCAACTCCCATAACACAAGTGCAAAGCTAAATACATCAGCTTTGTGATCATATGGCTTGTGTTCTATTACCTTCAATGCAAAAGAACTGTTGTAAGGAAATGACAAGATAAGAAACCAATCAGAGTTCAGGTAATGGGAGAACATGGATACAGATACACAATAGGAAAACACAAAACATGCATCGGAGAAACAGAAGCACAGTTCTTAAACAGGAAACTATCACAAAGAAGAGAAATATTATACAGTAAAAGTCAATACAAAGGAAGATCTTAATACTCGAGTGGAAATATTAGTAACAATAATGGTTTCCAAATTTCCATCACATGAGATGCCAATGTAATAATTGATTTATGACTAATCCTTCATCTAGTGAAAGACTACTGTCTTAGAAGTCAGTGTCATGTCATTTGAAGAAGCCAATTATGGCTCTCTCTCACACACACCCCCCAGTTTAGGGCAGGCAGTACGTACCTCTGGAGCCATCCACCTATATGTCCCAGTTTCTGCTGTCATTACTCCTGATTGAGACTTGACCCTGGCAACCCCAAAATCAGCAACCTTGACAACCTGTAAGGTGAAGCACATATTAGGAATGTTTCTAAAACTATTAGAACCTGCATTAACACTGAGAATAACTTTATTGACATGAAAAAATGTCGCTGGGTCTCTTACTTCATTTTCATCCATCAAGAGATTGGCAGCTTTTAAATCCCTGTGGATTATGTTATTCTGGTGCAAGTAGGTCATTCCCTTGGCAACATCAATTGCTACCTTGAGCAAGGATGGGAGCTTAAAAACACCCTTTTGTTTATGTAAGTAGTCATACACACTTCCACCAGACATATATTCTGTATAATACAAATATGTATATAAGAAAAGGCAAATATTTAATACGATAAGGCATGTACTAAGATTTTCATTTGAATTACCAAAAAAGAATTATAAAATCTTTGGAACTCACCTGTTACAATACACAGGCTTGGGAGCTTGGTACATGCACCAATGAATTGTACAACATTCTTATGTCGAACTTTCCTACAAGTTTCAAAAACTACTTTGTTAAACTAGCAATAGAACAAGATATTCTGGAATGACATTACAGTAGAATGTGACCCCTCCTCCCACCCCCATCTTCATAAACAAGACAAGGAGCTGTGCAGTGAATGATGAATTAAAACTTAAAAGAGTGTTAAATAACAATCCAAAACATCTAAAATAAATGTTGAGTAGGAGGCATCGAATATTTTAAGTGAGTTTCCTAAACCACACTATCACAATGGCCATAGATTATCACTCTTCAAAATTCAATTGACATTATTTGGAGCCTAATATCTCGCTAACGAGTAAACTTGGTCCTAGTATTTTCTCTTGTGGTTATTTACTTCCTGGGAAATAACTCAGGTCCACTAAAATGATAGTGCACATGGAGATCAATATGAGTTGACATACCTCATAATAAAGACTTCCTGGGCAAAATCTTTTTGCATGTCTGAATTTACGCATTCAGGTTTGAGGACTTTAATCGCCACTTCTTGACTACAGTAAGTACCTTTGTATCTGACAAAATCCAAAGAGTCAATAAATTGCCACTCAACAGTGCAAGCATAGCTGGGAGGGACAAAAAAGCATAAAATACTGTGAACTTACAGATCACCACAGGACCCAGATGCAACTTTGTTTCCAAATTTCAACTGTCTAGGATCAATTTCCCATACATCAGTCCCATCATTGGGTATAATCAGTTGATTAGGTTCAGATTTGATCACTACTTGATCATGTTCACTACCAGAAGATGATGATCGATGTATTGGCCATGGTCCCTGCTCAGAAACATGATGCATTTCTCATAAGATTGCAATTTGACAAGTTGGCATTACTTACTGTCCCCTGCCCTACTGGATATTGCATAAATGAAATAAGTAACAAAGAATCACCTCAATCTTCAAAACTTCCTTTTCCAAAGCAGTCTTGAGCTGCTCCGTTTCCTGTTTCAGCACCATTTCTGTCACTCAGTTGCTTGTTCTAAATAAGATAAAAATTGCTATTCGTATGCAGGTCAGAAATGCCTGAAACTATAATGATTCCTCTTTAAAAAATTGTTCCAACTAAAAAACATGTTTAACATGCAAAGATAAAAGGACAACTTGAAATATTTACCATAATAGACTGTGGTTTTCTCTCAATTCTATGCTCCCGAAATATAATGAGTATTCTACTTATGAAAAAAAAATATAATGGGTATTCTAGCAGTGATTAGTTGAATAATCTAAGTTCTATATGTATGTACCTCGTAAGGCCAGCCGTCAACAACAAAGACATCCAAGGAGTAACCATCCAGCGTGGAAAATGCATGTGCTTCTTGGATATTCAGCCCAAGCTCTGCAAGCAAGGAAGTCAACTGCAAAGTGTATTGTGAGAGCCATGACGATGAAAATTAAAAGATATTGTGATTGATAGATATATTCTTCACCTATGAATTATGTATTTTATGCGCAAGATTAGTTGAGTACTGCGTATCTTAGCAGTATGCAAAGTTCCCAAGATCAAAGTAGATTGACTGCATAAGCTTAGTAGATATATGTCTACTGAAACAGAAATTGTAAAAATCATTTAATGATTACTTGTTTGCTTTCAGATAAAGACCAATCAAATACCTGACTGAGAAGTTTTGGCTTGTCATCTGTTGAGAAAGTGATTTCATGCATGGGCCTACATCATTGTAAACCAAATTAATACTCATCACAATTCATAAGCAATTGCAGTCAGTTTGCTTCACTAGTGTCATAAATATTATCAGTATAGAATGCAGTTGAAATTGAAATTGAAAAATTAAATTTAAGGCAAAGATAAGTTAATTTAATCAAGATGGAATCAAGCAGTGCATCAGGATCTCAAAAAAATTAGTTTTGGAATCGATATCAAGTAAATCCATGGCTAACAAGTAACGACAACAAAATCGCCAATCTAAAACCCATGAAATGGATACATAATTGCAGTATTATCACACTTACTAAAGATGCATTCCAAGAGCCTTTCATTGAAACTAACTTAAACATAGGATAGAGAACGCAATTTAGTCAAGCACATGAGCCAAACTGAAACTCTTTTTTTCTTTTTTTTTCCTAAGAAAAAAAAGGAAGAAGAAGAAAAGAGATACAATAAATAAAATATATTCCAAGAAGACAGAAATAGCTACTTACCGACTCAACTGTGTGTTGGCATGTACAGAATATTCATCATCTTGATCATGAGATTTATTTGATTCAAGTGCAAGGGCTTCAAGGTTGGGCGATGAGCCAAATGCCGGAGGTGGATGTATACTGGCATTTGAGAAGGCATTAGTAATGCTTAACAATAATCAGGCAGTGAAATGAACTTTGGCATTAGTAATGAGTACCAAATCAAGTTTACCTTTGTCTGCTAGATAACTTTGAACTTTGGGCAGCATCTTTACCCAGAGAATCTGAATTGACAGAATCAGCTGAATTCCCATTTGAAGTTGGATGAACCTATGTAATATAATGATCCAGAATATGTGCAACAAAGTTAAAGATGGGGACAACTATGAGAGAAAAATTACAGCAGATGATAAGACTTGAGACTTTTGTCTGGAAAAGGCGGCTTTATAAGGTCATTTGACTTCTTAAAATTCTACACTTTTGGAGGTGGCAAATTTTCCACACACCATGTAAATAAAGCATGCAATTCTTGGATGAATTTGTCAAGGGTAATCACTGTGTGACTAGACCTCATGGAGAAAACAATCACAATACAAGTCTTAATATCATTTCATCAAGCAAGTCATATTACACCAAAGCAATCCTTAATTACAAAATTCTAACATGTTTGAATGTAAAATGAAGATAAATTAAATATATATATATATATATATATAATATGTATGTAATGACACATCTGGCCTGATCCACATCCAACATCAAGCCTAACCAAGAAAAGATTGCACTAAATCCCTGGTGAAAATAACAACATACAAGCCACAGAAACTGACAAGAACAAACAGCTGGCAATAAGCATCAAAAACATGTAAATAGCAAAAGAATTTTCCATCTGGAGAACACCGATTCGCTTAGCCAGATTACAATCAGCTAACCTGTACGAGCCGGATTTCGATGGCTGGTCTTTGAGCAGGATCATGAGCCAAATGCAGCAACCTTTTATGCATAAGAACATCTTCTGCCCTCTCCACATTCACATCCAACGCATACCTGCAAATATACACATGCCACAATTGTTTCAACAATAAAAACGAACTTTCAATGCATGAGAGACACTGATCTAGTCCAATTAAAACTCCAGATTTCAAAGTTCAAACCGACTCCACAGTAATGTTCTTGAAATCGCTACATCTGCTTGATTTCTACTCTTTTTGGTCAAAACTAACAAAAAAACACATGCCATAACGTGAAGAACAAGATCACTACCAAATAGCGAAACTGAAGCGAAGAAAAAAGAATTTCCATATCCAAAATTCACAAACTAATCTGTGAAATAAGAAGAGATTCAAGATCAACCAGAACCTTACACATGCATATCACATCATACAGTAAAAGGTTAAAAAAAACAAAAAAAGTACGGAAGAGGAAGAGAGAGAGAGACAGATAGGTAAAAGGTAAAGGTAAAGGTACCGAGTGGGAAGGCGATTGAAGTGAGCCCAAAGCTCATCGTCGAAGCCAGGGAGAATAGCCTCGTCGTTTTGAGAGTCCTTGAGGCGGCGAAGAACCTCATTGTAGACCTGAAGCTTCTGGCGCTGCTGCCGGGAGTGGGACTGAGCCGGAGACGACGTGTCGTGCACTGCTCTACTCCCGCAGCTCTCGTTGTCGTCCATCACCATTGAGACGGACGCCGGAAATTGAAGCGAGTAGAAAGCAGAGAATGCGAGAGAGATCGTTTTTACGTGAAACGACGGAGGGAGGTCTGGGTTTATATAGCCGCGGATTTGAGAGAGAGAGAGAGAGAGAGAGGGTTCAAACTGACAGAGAATTATATAAGGAAGGATTTGGGGAAATAAAAAATGACGACCGAGATAAAATGGGATTTTTTTATATGATGAGAGAGTGTCTGGATTTCGCAGAAAGTTTAACGGCTTAGTGCGCACCATTGGCGTTGAATCATGCCGATGTGGATTCTACCCATACTAATCCTCGCCATTTTTTTTTTTTGCTATTTTTGCTTTTATGTTATTTTAATTCTATTTTTTTATTATCTCAATTAACTATCAAATTTCTCATAATCTTGGGTAGGTACTAAGTATTGAATACCGTTTTGGATAGCCCCCTGTTATGTATCTTTTATTTAATTATCAATAAATTCGGGTAAGACCATTGAGTTAGATCTTATTCCGCTTCCTTTAAAATATATATATATTTTTTTTTTTTAAAAAAACCATCAAATTTCTCATATATTTTTCTTTTATGGGAAATATTCAGAGGGTCCTGGTTCATCTTTATGGCATTGAAAAAATTATGAAACCTTGGTCATACAATTTAGATAAGAGAGATTTGCTCTTAATTGAACTTAAATTAGATGCACAAGTCGTTGTTGGTGCGCTTCTTATAAAGTAATAATAGCCCCCCATAATTTATTGCACTTTTTGGATGATATTAAGTTTCTTTAGTAAAATGCTCTAATGTACTTAGAAACTATAAAAAGGTTGCACAAGTGCTAGCTAGCTATGTCGTGTAGCATCAGAGGATGTGCATTTGGCACGAAGAAGTTTCAATGTGGTTAGTTAACTATTTTCAGGCTGATATATTATGTTGTAGTGGATAACTAACTTCACCCTTTTATTTTATTTGATCCCATTCAATAAAGCATTGTTTCATTTTCAAAAGAGAAAGAAAGAACACACAAAAAAAAAAAACTCAAGTGAGATGTTCCACTATTCCGTAGAAATATTCCTCATAAAAGAGATGTTCCACTATTTAGTATTATTATGATTAGAGGTGTGCAAAACATGGTACAAACCGGCCAAAACCGACCAATAAATATGGTTTGATTAAGGTTTTTTAACTTTAAAAATTGAAAATCGGTTAAATACCGAACCAAACCATTTATGAACTTGGGTTGGTTTGGTTTCTCTTGTGCTTAAACCGTGGAACCCGAACCAACATGTATGTTTGAAATATAAGAGAAATTTTTTTTTATATATATACACATAATAAATATATATTCATTTATCCGATTTGTTCTAAATAAGTTCTAAATATCTAGTTATAACTTTATTCTCAAATTATATCCTACCATATTGAATTCAAGGCCCAAATGCCTAAAATCTTAATATAGAATCGCTACAATTTTTTTGATCCTCTCACATCACATCTCTGATCTCTCAATCTCTCATTCTTTGACATTAACTATTATATTAAGCTAGTACTGATGGCTAAGTCGTTAAATAAGTGAATCAATTCGAATCTAATTTAGATTTTAGTTTTTGACTATATGTTTTGGATTTTAATTATTTAATTTTAAATTTAGATAATCTAACATAATTTTAATTATATAGGTGAAAACTTTCTAACCGACCGAACAAAACCATATTTAATTAGATTAAATAGTGTCGGATTAAGTTTTTTTTTATAATTTTTTTTTATGGCCGGTTCTCTAAAATGCCTAAATCGCTCATTTTGGCATTGAGATAGGTTGAAGTCAAAACCGATCCAACCTAATATGTGTGCAACTCTAATTATGATTTTGTATAAAACCAAAAAAAAAACACTTAAAAATCGAGTCTTAAGATTTGGATTACTATTTTAATTAATTAATTAATCCCTATGAATCCGTGATGCCAATGCCACCTTCTTGTTGGCCAATAAGGACTAATCCGAAATCCATCCCAGTCTCCACTCAACACTACCCCACAATTACCCAAAAGCAGAAACAAAAGTGGCATATGCGGGGCGCGCCCACAGCTTTGGATAAGCTCGTTGCAGAAAGACCATTTTGCCCCCGCTGGGCGTCCTATGATCACCGACCTGACTGATGCCGTACCGCCGACCCCGTCAGGAGTAGGACCAACATTTTGGCTCCTAATTGCTTGGAGGAGGGGACCATCTTCTGTAGAAATAAACAGTCCCCCACCGCGAGGGTAAAAACGTAATTCTGGTTCCCATCAGCCGCTGAGATTCATATGAAAAACGTGAGGGGCAGAGGAATAAAGGTGTTTGTTTCGGTTGGTGCAGGCTTTTGAGGTGGAGGATCAACAAAACAGAACGGAGTACTATCGGGAGAGTGATAAGAAGCGTGACACTTCAATTCCGTGCCCCCTTTTGCCTTTTTACTTTTCTTGCAACATAGACAGAAGCTAGGACGGTGACGTTTTTATAGTTTTGTTCATTACACTTGGATATCATCACTTGCTTTATAGTAAGAATCCGAATCACCCTCATCGATGGTTAGCTTTTGGGATGATCCTGCCACTTGGCTTAGGCCGTATCATCCGATTATGTTCGTATAAGACCATAGATTTTGTTTGGTTGGTTTATTATTACATGCAGTGAAGTTATTTACTAACTTCTCTGTACGTGTATTATTGCTGTAATTCAGGCTTATTGATACAATTCTAAATCGTGTCAAGTTATGTTTGTACAGAGTCTATCTACAATATTTAAGTCACATTTAAAATATTATTTTGTTGTAGTCGCGAACAGCTTATATGGAATCACGAGACTTTAATATAAATATAATAAAACACAACTAAAATAAGGATAATGAAAATTAAATGTGTTACTACCCTCGTTTTTTAGAAGATATTTGTTGTACTATACATATGAAGAAAGGAAAATTTGTGCATTTGTGCGGAGCCTAGAAAGAGACAAAAAAATGTTACACCTTAGTTGATATAATATACAAGTTGATAATCTGCGTCCCATAAGCTAAACATGCAAATCGTGGATGGGATTAGTGTCTAATATAATAGTTGATTCAAAGACCAAAGACGTTGTTAGGTGCATAAGTAGCTTCGTTGAACCAAGAAAATTAAACTAATTACAACACCATGTCCTCAGTAAGCCTGATTAGGATTAGATTTTGAATTAAGAATCACGTGGGATGAGGAAACCCGGCATCGCTCGACCACGTGGCGGGGGAGGAGGGGCAGAGGTAGCTGTTGACCTGCGGAGGATTCGCATCCTCAGTGGAATAAACCGCCGCGTTCAAATCGGTTAGGCACCGGGAAGCTAATCTGAAACAAACGACGTGGAAGACACATGGATTTCCACGTGGAGGGGGAGGGCTGACCGGAAAGGAAAGGTGACCCTTGGAGGCACTGAAGGGGCAGAAAATGAGAGGAAGAAGATGAGGATTGAGAAATGGCGAGTAGTCCGCGCTCGAGGAAGAATGGATCGAATTCGAAGATTTGACTAGGAAATGTGGGAGGATCATCAAAGTCCAACCCCATGTTTATGGCCTTAGTATATAAAAGGTTATCCGGACTGAGCAACTGTTTGGGGTTTGTCTATCTATTAAAGATTGAGTATAGTTCATTGGAATAAACTCAGCAGAAGACGATAGGGTTTGGTCAGGGTCATGGGGTGGGTCCAAATGTTGAGCTTGGAGTTGAGAACTGTCTGTATAAACCAAAGGGATATCCCTCTTGTCTAGGTGGAGATAACATTGAATATGAAACCCTAGCTAGCTTACAGCAATGCAGCATATATATGCTGACAGCCTAACAAATGCCCTACACTTTATTTCTTATATATATGGGAAATAAAAACAGATTTGGCTATGGCTATGTTAAAGCATCTTCCATGGAATATACAATACATTATATTTAGTTTTGATGACTCATCGAATGATGTTTTTGGTTATTTTTAACTCACTACACATGTATGTCAGATAGATAAGGATTATATCAACTATCTACTTTTTAGTATATATAGTTAATCACGTTTTCTTTTTCTACCACAATAATTTTTACATATTATTTTAAATCAATGGATATACCAAATGTCACTATCTAGCATATAGACGACTAGAAGAGTAGAAGTACCCGTGTATCTAGCATATAGACGACTATTAGAAGAGTAGAAGTAACCGTGTATGTGATTTTTTAATTTGTAAGTTTTACAAACGAAATATCTTCACCTATTTGTCTAAGATAAGAACGTACATCCGCAATGCAATCGCATAGAAAGCAAACATCCATATTTCAATTATTAAACCGGCCAGCACAGTCTTGAAGAAATAAATTAGCAATGAAAAGCAAATAGAAAAGCCATTAATGCACTCTTCGCTAGTTAGTGTTTGATATAATACATTGTTTTAGTTGAGACTTTTATTATTATCTCAGGAAGTTCTCTTAATGCTTATTGTAATATGAGATTTAGGCACCATGTCCCCCCATGTATTCTATAGTTTCATTAATCAAGACTTGAGGGCAGCCACACCGACCCTTCGTAATAGAGTTATATTTCCGGTATATCACCACAATTGTAAAGCGAATAGAGTAGCTAGTAATGCACTCTTCGCTAGTTGGTGCTTGATAGAATACATTGTTTTAGTTGAGACTCTTATTATTCTCTTGATGCTCATTGTAATATGGGTTTTAGGCACCATGTCCCTCCATGTATTATATAGTTTCATTAATCAAGGCTTGAGGGCAGCTGCACCAGTCATTCTTTTAAAAAAAAAAAAAAAACACAAAATGTAATTGTTACTCTTACATGGAAAATCAAATTAGAATCAATCTTATTTGTCATTGAACGTGTGCAAGTGTGTATTTGATTAAAATTATACAAGGGAACAATGCAAACAATGAGAGTGTATTAGTTTTGTGATTACTTTAATATATTTTTTATGAATAGTTGCCAAAATAAGAGAGTGGGTAGTTTCAATGAACCTAGACAACTTTTAGAATATTCATTGAACGATGACAACATCTTAGCTCTGCAGAAAACCCTATTTGTCTCCTTTCCTGTGTTTTCGTTGATCATTTTATTAGTTCTAGCTTGTAGGTTTTGCTTGTTCTTGCAGTTTATTTTGTTTGAGTTGAAAAACTGTAGAATATACAATTTACAGTGCAACTGAATTTGGATGCGTGATATGTTCATGTCAATGAAGATCGATGATCGATAGAAGACCTCACTGCACTCAAAAACAACTTTATTTATTTATTTATTTATTGTTGTTATTATTATTATTATTTTGTTTTTTTTGTTTTTTGTTTTTTGTTTTTTTTTTTTAAGATTAGGCTACATATTTTGTTCGTTTTGTTCTCCTAGCCTCCATTTAACTAGATAATTTGTGTCACTCAATTTTGAATAAATTTTAAAGAATGTGATATAGAACGCTATTTATTTATCTATCCGCTAGCTCAATCTATAATAAATGAGAAATTTTAAATACACACTCCTATTAACTTAATACACATTTATATTATGGGCGCAGCTATTGCCACCCTACAATTTTCTTTGTTCACCCTACAAATATTTGAATTATTAAAAGACTATATTACCCAAATGCAAAATGACTAATAAGTATACTAATTTTCTAAAATTTAAATCTTTAAGGCAAACTAAATACATAACTAATTAAATACAAAACTACTTAATTTCTCTTCTGATAATATTAATCTTCATCTTCTCCATCCAATTTTCAATTTATTACAATATAATTTTCTTTTTTATCTTTTTGTTGCTTCCTCATCGTTAATTCGTTATTCAATTCATAAAACCATTAGTGTTAACTTCATCAAAATATTTATAATACCTTTATAAACACCGAAAGTAAAAAATTTAAAACACTAAAAAAAAAATTCAATCTTTTTTTCATTGCTCATAGGAGCACGTACTAATTTTTTTTAATATGGATTGGAATAAATGAACATTGAAACTAAATGGAAAAAATAAAAAAATGGAAGTAAATCAAATTATGATTTTATTAGGAAACTTTAATATATTTTAGGACGTTTTTTTAATTGATATAAATTAAATGAGAAATTTTCGTTAAAAAAAAAAATTCTTTTTTAATTTGATATGTCATATGATGGAGGATATTCCTGGAAAGAGAAATGGGTTGGATAAGTAAATCTAATAATTGAAATTAAAATGTAGGGTGTAATGAACAAGTAGGGTGAACAAAGAAAATTATAGGGTGGCAATAGCCTCACCCTTATATTATTTTATGAATTAAATTATGTTTAGTCCCTGTACTTTGCCTCCAATATCATTTTGGTCCCTGACATTTTAATTTAATCTATAAAGTCCATGATCTCACAATTTCCTTTCAATTAGTCAACTCCGTCCAATTGCTCCGTTAATTGGCTGACGTGGCACGAATTTAAACGCCAATTAACTCAGCGCCACGTAAGCACAGTGGATGGTAAAATGTCAAGAATAGCCCTCCCCTTTTAACTTTTATTTTTATTTTTTATTCTACTCTATTTTCTTCTTGCTGTAACATGTTCTTCCTCACACCGAATCCAAGGGAGCTTTCTAATCTTAGGGAGAGGGAGGAGCGTTGTCGCCATGGTCAAATTTTTGAAGCCAAACAAGGTCGTGATCCTCCTTCAGGGTCCCTACGGCGGTCGCAAGGGCCGTGATCCTCTGCCACGGTCTATACTCTTGACGTTGATCTTGAGGCTTCACCCTGACGTGCTCACCAGCAAGGAAAAGAAAGTCACCGCCTTGAAGGAGACCAAGAAGAGGTTTGAAGAGAGGTTCAAGATCGGAAAGAACAGTGGTCTGAATGTGGATTTGACCGGAAGGAGGTCTGAGGTGACCTTGCAGTTGAGGATAGAGATTCTGGTGTTTTGGTTGGGGCCCTCACGGCCACCGAAGATTTCAATTTTCGAATCAATTTTACATTCGGAGGTCAATTTCTCGATCAATTTTACATTTGGTTCGGCTTTGGTTCCCAATTTCTTCGATTTCTCAAAAATAGGGAGTGTTTCATTGCTCTAATTCGTCCGATTCTGCTCCAAATCTTCATAAAGCTTGATTTTTTCAGCTACAATTCAGCGTATGTAAGTAAAATTCCCGATAAATTTCGAACCTTTTAGTTGTTTTTCGTATTTCTATGAGTGAAATAAGCATTCAATTTGTTGTTGTGGTGTGATTTTGGGTCAGTTTCCGTGATTGTTAGTGTAGTTTGGTTTAGTTTTGTTTGTTTGATGAAGATGATGAAAGTATTGTAAAGAGTGATGAATGATTCATGTGATCATAATTCAAGAACAGTCGTTTCTTGGTATTCAATTTTCAGTCTTCAATCGCCTCGAACTCAAGCAGGTGAAGCAGCAAAGCATAGATGTCCTCAAGGCTTATGAAGATTTCTAGGTTCGATTTCAGCTTTCGACTTTTCGATTTCGGATTCTTCAAGCTTGGTCAGTTGCTGCCTTGCGCCCTTGGTTTGATTTCTAGGTTCGACTTTCTTCAAGCTTGGTTTGAATTGCATATGTTTTTCATTGTATACGAGATTAAAATTGTATATGACATTTGTTTTGCCTTTGTCTTATATCTTTTTTGCAAAGTGTGTTAATTTGCATCTGTTTTGCAGAGTGTGTTAATTTGCATATGTTTTGCAGAGTGCGTTAATTTGTTCAGTCTTGTCTTGTTATTTCTATATGTGTGTTTGTATCAGTTGGCTTCAGTAGTTTCTTTGAAATGATGAAATCATAGTTGCATTCAAGCATCTGTTTAGGTATGCTAGCCTGCAGTTGGCGGTTTGGAGTGAAAAATTGAATATCTTTGGAGTTATTTTTTGGTGAAGAATGGGGAAAAATGCATGGGGGATATATTGGACAATTTACAGGTCAAGTGGCATGCAAACTGTTGAGGTGGTGTGGCTTGCAGTGCCACATCAGCAAGTTAACGGCCCGAATTGACGGAGTGTACCAATCAGACGAAAATTGTAACGTTAGGGACTTTTCAGATTAATTGAGAATGTCAGGGACTGAAATGAAAAAAGAGTCATAGTACAAGGACTAAACATAATTTAATCCTTATTTTATAATTCTAATCAGATTTTATAGGTTAGTTAAATTACCAAAACAAACATTTATGTATTAAAAGAAATAAAAAATAGTCTAATTTTCCTTATAATATGGAAAAACTACTAATTGTTTTTGGGAATCGATATTTGAGAGAAAATTGTTATGTATTCTCATTGATAATAGGGGTCTCTTTATATAGAGGATTACAATGCATAGAATCTGAATTGTACAAGGAAAGGTAATCATACAATGAATGGACTAAGATATTCTCCGAGATTATCTCTAATTAAAACCCTATTACCACTAGGTCAAGTAACCTAGAGTTTGGGCCAGACACAATTTGGATTTACTTAAACACACCCCCTTGTGTCGCCCAGATGCGGTGCTTCGTTGTCTCATTAAAAACCTTATCGAGTAACAAAAACCTAGTGGGACAAAAATAACCTCGGTCGAAGGGAAAAAAGAGCACAACACACCCTTCACGTTTCAAGATCAACATGTAGACATCTCCCCCTGATGTCTGTGTCTCCCCCTGATGACGACGATCATGGGAGTTCAGATAACTTCCGCAAGCCAATGCTTGCAACATGTTTCTCGAACGTGGATTTGGGCAATGACTTAGTAAACAAGTTGCCACATTGTCCTTAGATAGAACCTGGTTTACTTTGATCCTGAGGAACTTTTGTTGTTGCTAATTGTAGAAGAATTTAAGCGATATGTGTTTGGTGTTGTCGCCTTTGATGTAGCCTTGTTTCATTTGCTCAATGCAAGCAGCATTATCCTCACAAATTCTAGTAGGCTCATCTGTGGTGGATTCCAAACCACAATTACTTTGAACATGCGCAACTATGGATATAAGCCATATACATTCACGAACTGCTTCGTGAAGAGCAATAATCTCTGCATGATTCGAATAAGTTGCGACTAAAGTATGTTTAGTAGACTTTTAAGATATTGCGGTCTTATCCATGGTGAATACATAACCAGTTTGGAAACGACCTTTGTGCGGGTTAGAGAGATACCCAACATCAGCAAAACCTTCCAAAACACTTATGTCGTTTTGGGATGGGGAGAGAGAACGCAGACCACTGTTGGTGGTGTTCTTGACATATGATGGGTCCGAATCCATCGTCTCTCTGTAGGGATAGAACAAGCCCATATCAATCGTACCACTTAGGTACTGAAAGATATCTTTAACATCAGTCCAATGGTGTTGTGTTGGAGCAGAGCTATATCTAGTTAACAAGTTCACGGCAAATGAAATGTCCGATCTTGTGCATTGTACTAAGTACAATAATGCGCATATTGCACTTAGATAGGGCACTTCTGCCTCTAGCACATCTTCATTGTCTTCTTTTGGACGGAATTGATCCTTTTTTGGATCAAGACTACGGACGACCATTGGAGTGCTTGAAGGCTTAACTTTGTTAGTATTGAAATACCTAAGCATCTTTTAGGTATAAGCTGATTGATGAATCAGGGTACCATCTTCATGGTGCTCAAGTTCCAAATCGAGGCAAAACCTTGTTTTCCCAAGATCTTTCATCTCAAACTGGGATTTCAAGTGTTCAGCGGTTTCCCTCAACTCTTTAAGGGTGCCAATTATGTTCATGTCATCGACATAAACCGCTACTATTGCAAATCTGGAACTTGTTCTTTTTATGAACACACATGGGCATAGTTCATTGTTAACATATCCCTTCCTAATCAAGTAGTCACTTAGACGGTTATACCACATCCGTCCTCCGGATTGCTTCAATCCATATAGTAAGCGTTTCAATCTTATTGCAAACGGGCTCCATGGTTTAGAGCCACTTGATTTAGGTAACTGAAGTCCATCTGGGACCTTCATGTATTTGCTTAATAAGCTAGTTCTTAATTAATAAGCGCTAATGAGTGTAGTCATTTGGTCTATTTGCATGTCCTAGTTTTATCATAGCTTTTTCTGTAGTGAGCACTAAATGTCTAATGAGTGGTCTATTCCTATGTATCATCGTGGTATTGGCATAACTTCTTGTTTGTCTTAAATGGTAGTGGAATGATATGTAGTAGCCATTCTGTCTTGCGTATTAATGACAACCATTTATCGATTAATTCCAAAAAAAAAAAATGTAAAATAAGCTTGTAGAAACGAACTACATTTAATATATATATATATATATATATATATTATAAATTAATGTTAGGTGAATCACTTTTTTAGATACCATATGCATCTCACTTTATGTAGCTGCAGATGTAGCACAAAAATCAACTAATTAGATAACTTCATTAGATGCTGTCATATCATTGTCACATCAGGTGAGATGCGAGTGATACACAAAGAAGTGGTTCACCTAACATTATTCTTAATTATATATTTTCGGTTCAGTTTGATTTTTTTTTTACCCGAACATTTTTTAAGTACTAACCGAAAACCGTATTGCAAGCAACAGTTCAACTTGGCGCAGTTTAGCAGTTTTCGGTTCTAAAAAATCTCCACTCCCAAGTCTATGCTAATGGTTTGAATGTTGCTTTTCTTGAATTCAGAAAACAATACCTAAAGTGAAAAATGCAAATGAGAAGAAAAAAAAAAAAAAAGAACAAAAAATGCTTTTAAAGGAGGATGGTATATAGATGATCATATTTATTCCTCATAGTTGTTTAATCTGTTGCTACTTTAAGCCACGGAACATGGTTGTTGGAAATCACATCACATCTTAATCTTTCACATAGAAAGCAACTGATCACGGGAGTTTCATGACTGGAAGAGGACGGGGAAAACATAAATAATCTAAAAATAAAAAAAGTGGACTTCTGCCGGCATATTCAGCTACGCAAAATGGGATGATGCCGCAAAAAAGTTATCGTTTGCTTGAATAATTTGTGTTTGGATGATCGTAAATTAATCTTAGCCGTTCATTACAAATTTAACAAACATGATTTCATAGTTTTTAATCGCACAAAATCTTGCTCCTATGAAAGACTAATATGGATTTTTTACTTGAAAATTTGTATGGATTAATCTTAGCTGTTCATTACAAGTTTAACAAATATGAATTCATAGTTTTGAATCCCAAAAACCTTGTTCTTATGAAAGACTAGAATGTAAGAAAAGAATCCTTTAGTGTCATTCTATTCTTACCCGAAGAAAGAAGAATGAATGAGTCCATATTGTTGGAAACTAGCTAACGGTTATATTACAGAGGCACCGATGTTCAAGAGGCTCTCAAGACCCTATTTTAAGTGTGGGAAATTTTAATTACTTCAATTCTTCAAGCAAGTGCTTGCTGACATTTCCAAACTTCATGAATCAGTACTGTAAATCAATATATCATTACGTACAGATAACATATCCAGAATTTCAAAAGTGGCCACCGAATATTTGGAGCCATGATGATATGATCATCCACTTATGAAAAGCCCGACAGTATCACTTTCTTTCAGCACTAGAAGTATCAAACCTCAACTCGTTGGGATATACCCTTGAAAAAGAGACCTATGACAACCTGGAGTAAAAATACTAGATGGAACCAGTGTTGATAAAATACTTTTTCTCAAGAGTTTAATCAAAGAAAGTATGATACATGACACGAAGATTTGCTAACGCAGTGTAAACCTCTCCACTGAGGAAACTTCACTGCGTGGCTTTTAACGTAGCCAACACGAAAAATCAATCCAATATTAAACACTAGAGTTTACAGAATACAAGTAGTGTTGTTCACAACAAACACCTTTTCTTAGCAACAAATGCTAACTTGTTTTACAACCATTCTAACTCTAGATTCAACATTCCAGGCAATCAATCTTCAGCCTTCCTTTCACTCAATTGAATCACTGATCTTGAGAGTGAATGTAAAAGATTATGCAAAGTAATACATGAAACAATTAAAGAGGGTTTTTCGAAAACGATTTGAACATAACAAGAAGTTCAAAGAGAAACCAGTTTCAGCCGTCAAAAACCCCCTCCAAAACTTTAGTTTTGAAACCTTTTTATAAGGGAGAAAAACTCCCCCTCAATCAAATCTTTTCTTGATAATTGATTAAGATAAATATAGAAAGATTTAAAACAGTTTTTGAATGTGCAATCGATACTTTCCTAACAAGGTCTCAAATTGATATGCATGTTAAAAACCATTTTAATGCATAAGGGATTATTGACTTAATACAACCGATATGCATATCAATTTAGATTTATACCAACCAATATGGAATGAATACACATTAAACTCAAGATCAGTGACTCGATTTGACTTGATCTTGTCTTCAAGAACCGATCTTGTGATCTTTCTCTTTGCTTCCTTGAAGCTCCGGTTTCCTCGTCGTAGTGGGAAATCATATGTTGAATGGTAATAGGCCAATGTACTTACAATCTCCCCCTTTGGGCATTCCCATTCAACGCATGATTTTTCATCTTTTGTCCTGCAAGTTAGGTTTCACAGATAAACACTAATCACTAAACAAAGGGTGCTACTTGGATTAAGGAATCAGTTTCCATCCTTTTCCGGATCCAAGTAGCCAAAATACGATTACTTAAGAATAATAATAGCAAGCATCCTAAGAGTATCTGTGCTTATGCACTTACACACCAAAAAAAAACTTTTGTCCATCAAAAATTAAAAATGCAGAAACAGAAATAAAGTAAGAAAAATCAAGTTACTTCTCCCCCTTTGAATGGGAGGGCACGTCAAATTCCTCACAAAGCTTGGTGACGGTGTCCAGAAATTCCTCTTCATCCATGGAATCCGAGCTTTCCTCTGGTGCGACAGGCTCCTGCATGGCATGGGATGGACCGGGAGCGTCAAACCCGGGAGGGTGGCGCTGCATGTTCCGGATCTCCTGTGTGAGAGTGGTCAGGGCATGACGAGTTCGAACCAGAAGAGAATGCATGTCGTCCATGTCCGTCGTGAGGCAAGCAATTCGCCAGTCAGCCACTAGAATCTGATCACGGAGACTTTCCAGAGAGACAGGAGGAGGAGGACTCCGACTGCGTGTACGATGCATGCCGGGATGGAGAATCCCGGCTCTGGCAGCTGCCTGACGACCTTCTTCTGGAGGAGGCAGGCGGCGATGTCCTCCAAGGCGAGTTGTTTGCTGTGAGCGAACCATGGTGAGAGAGCAGTGGGTGAAAGAACCTGCACACAGAGACAACCAAGAGTAAAATCCGAGGGAGACAAGAGAGGCTATATGTAGTGAACAGTTAGGTTTTAGGAAGACCAAGGAACACACCGATTGGGAGAACGGCTCAAATGGGGAGAGAAGTTATGACAATTTATTTTCCCTAGATATATGCATGCAGATAACTTCTCCCCCTCAACTTAGGCATAATCATTATGGAAATTAATTGTAGGCAGATTACCATCAAGGAAGGAAACGAAGAGCCAAAATATATTCAGGGAATCTGCAAGTATATCAGAGGATCGTTTCCTTTGCAAGTATCAAGGCAATGAATGCATAGGTCATATCGAGGAGAGAAAATATAGCGAAGTTTAATCACAGAGAGCACAGATCACTTAGTGGAAGGCACATAGTTCAGAGTACGAAGCATGATGTATTCTCTCAACAATAAGAATTGGTACTCATAGTTAGACCTTAAGGAGTAAACTTGTGATAGAAGTGAATATAACCATGATGTGGGGCTTAGAAAAGATTTTAGTGTCATAGAGAAGGAGTGAAGTAAGAGAACTAAAGTAAAGCTCATGAAATCTCCTAAGAAGGAGCAGGAATCATTGTTCCCAAGCACATGTTTTAGTGGAGTCAAAGATCTCCTTTATTTAGTGACAAATATTACTCATGTAACAAGACTCTTCTCAGCAACTCCCAGAACAGATGTTCTTAGGGTACTAAGCATAACAAGGATGCTCCATGGAGAGAGTCTCGAGTAGTTGTCTGCATGATTTTATGTTATGTGCAAAGATCACTCACCAGCTCGTTTCTTGCAAACCTTAGAAAGTTCACCACAACTAAGGCCTGATTACTTTGAGAGATGGGATACAATTTTCCGTTCTCGTTTCTTACAAATCCTAGAAAGTTCACCACAACTAGGACCTGATTACTTTGAGAAGAGGGAATTAGTTATGTGAGCAAAAGAAGCAGTTCGTCTACTTCACTGAATCTCATTTGACAGAAAACAAAAGGAAACATGCCACCACATAGGCTATAGGTGAAGATGCATAGTAGGGTTACTTGATTCAGTGACTAAACATGAGTACACAATTTCATTTGTCCAGAATAAGGCATGATAACATAAGATACATGACTGAAAATATGTACATTTCACTAGTGACTGTGATCAAGGGATACTAGGATCACAATTTTCTCAATCAATAGTGGACAGTCATCATTTTGCCTTAATGCTTAGAACATATCCCTAGGGCATTCCTCAACATTTCAAACCTAGCAGTGTCAAGAGGCTTAGTGAACAGATCAGCAAGTTGATTTTCAGTGGGCACAAAGCTTAACTCAAGTATGTTTTGTTCAACCAAATCCCTAATAAAGTGATATCGGAGATCAATGTGCTTTGTTCGAGAGTGTTGAACAGGATTCTTAGTGATGTTAATAGCACTAGTGTTGTCACAGAAAATAGACAACTTACCTTGAGATATGCCATAATCATGAAGCATTTGCTTCATCCAAAGTATTTGTGTGCAGCAACTTCCAGCGGCAACATATTCAGCTTCTGCAGTAGACAAGGATATGCAGTTTTGTTTCTTACTATGCCAGGCAACCAGATTGTTGCCAATGAAAAAACATCCCCCTGAAGTGCTTTTCCGATCCTTTAAATTTCCTCCCCAGTCAGCATCAGAGTATCCTGCAATTTCTACATTAGTGTCGAAGGTATAGAAAAGGCCACAATTAACTGTACCTGCCACATAGCGGATTATTCTTTTGACAGCGTCCAGGTGAGATTCTTTGGGGTTTGCTTGAAATCGAGCACACACACCCACACTGTAAGAGATGTCAGGTCTGCTGGCAGTGAGATAGAGCAAACTCCCGATCATACTTCGATAGAGAGTCGGATCAACTGATTTTCCTTCATGATCTTCGCTTAACTTAGTAGTTGTACTCATGGGATTGGTCACTGTCTTCTTGGAAGCAAGACCGAATTTCTTGATCAGGTTCTCAGCGTATTTTGATTGAGAGAGAAACAAACCTGTGTCTATCTGCTTTACTTGCAGTCCAAGAAAATACGTTAGTTCACCACACATGCTCATTTCAAATTCACTTTCCATGACAGATTGAAATTCTTTGACAAGGTATTTAGAAGTGGAACCAAATACAATATCATCAACATACACTTGGGCAATGATAATGTCATTTTTGGTTCGTTTCACAAACAATGTTTTATCTATGGATCCTCTAGCATACCCTTTTCCCACAAGATGAGTGGATAGTCTCTCATACCAGGCTCGAGGAGCCTGCTTTAGCCCATACAGGGCTTTCTTGAGCCGGTAGACATGATCTAGGTTGTGTGGATCTTGGAAACCTGGAGGCTGCTCTACATAAACTTCCTCCTGAAGAAATCCATTCAGAAAGGCAGTTTTGACATCCATTTGAAACAATTTGAACCGGAGATGACAAGCAATGGATAGAAGTAATCTAACAGATTCCAACCTAGCTACAGGAGCAAAAGTCTCGTCAAAGTCAAGTCCTTCGACCTGTGAATATCCCTGAGCAACTAGTCTGGCTTTATTCCTAATCACGTTTCCTTTTTCATCGCTTTTATTTCTGAAAATCCACTTAGTTCCTATAACATTGCACTTACTAGGCCTTGGTACTAAGTACCATACATCATTCCTAGTAAACTGATTCAGTTCATCTTGCATGGCGCTAATCCAGTTATCATCCAACAAGGCTGCCTTAATATTTTTTGGTTCAATAATGGACACAAAACCAAAATGAGATATAATGTTCATGCTTACCAAATTTTCGGTAATGAAACACAGTAATACATTTTCTTCACTTACCTCAGAGGGACTTACCTGAACTGCAGCCTTTCTCCTTGTCATCGGACCATCTGTTAGATTGCCGATGATATCTTGAGTGGAGTGATCTTTTTGAACTTGCTTGAACCCTCTTCTTTGGGTGGGAGCTGGTTCAAAAATGTTGTCATGGATTTCCTCTTCCTCTTCCTCAGATGATGTTTCAGTATTCTGTGAAGGTGTGACCGAGAAGGGTGAGGTATCTGCAAATGTTACTTCCTGTTTCACACATTGATCATCAATAGAAACATTAATGGATTCCATAACAACACGAGTTCTTTTATTGTAAACCCTATATGCTCTGCTGTTCAGAGAATACCCCAAGAACACACCATCATCACTTCTAGCATCAAACTTACCAAGGTGTTCTCTATCTCGTAGAATGTAACAAGGACTGCCAAAAACATGAAAGTGTTTAACATTTGGCTTCTTACCTTTCCACAGCTCGTAAGCAGTTTGATCATTTCCTGGTCTAAGGAATACTCTATTTATTGTGTAGCAAGCAGTGCTGATCGCCTCAGCCCAAAAGTTTTTGCTTAAACCTGCAGCGTGTAGTAATACTCGAGCCATGTCTAGCAGTACCCTATTTTTCCTTTCCACTATCCCATTTTGTTGAGGGGTTATTGGAGCTGAGAACTCATGTGACACACCAAGCTCATGACAGTAGTTAGAAAAAGAGGCATTTTTAAATTCAGTTCCATTATCTGATCTTATTCTCACTAAACAGTTATTAGATGATTGTTTCTCAATGATTAATTTTTGACTCAAGTTCTTAAAGGACTCAAACGTTTCAGTTTTGTCTTTCAAGAAGTTTACCCAGGTGTATCTTGAGAAATCATCTACAACTACTAGTATGTAGCTCTTACCTCCAAGACTTTCAGATTGAGCTGGTCCCATGAGATCCATGTGTAATAGTTCCAATACTTGTGAGGTTGTCGCAGAATTTACCATTCTGTGAGGTGCCTTAGTTTGCTTTCCAACCTTGCAGTCTCCACACATCTTGTCAGTTTTACCTTTTAAATTTGGCAAGCCTCGGACACATTGTTTGGAAGATAATTTCAGCAAGTCCTGATAGTTGATATGTCCCATCTTTCTGTGCCAAAGTTCAAAGGTTTCCTCTGTGGATTTAACAGACAAACAAGACTGCAAACTAGAAGATTCATTTGCTTGAATATGATAACAGTTATCAACAGATCTCATACCTCCCATGATACCTTCACCTTTCTGATTTAGGACCAAACATCTCTGTTTGTTAAACCACACATCTTCATAGTCATCAGCCAAATGGCTGACGCTAATCAGATTTGCAGTTAATCCTTCAACAAATAACACATTTTTAAGGTTAGGTATACCTGGAGTGTTTACTGTACCTCGAGCTAGAATGTTAGCTTTCCTCCCATCTCCAAACGTGACTGATCCAGAGGTATTTTCATCCTCAAATGAAGTAAACCAGGTTTTGTCTCCAGTCATGTGTCTAGAACAACCACTGTCAACATACCAAAAATCTCGTCGTTTGTCAGCAAATGCAGTTAAAGCTACCAAACAAGTTGCCTCAATGTGAGAGCGTTGATGAATTTTGCTAGCACAAACAAAAAGACATGTATCATCAGTTTCACCAACAGGGGACCAATGATTTTTGCTTTTAATTTTTCTGGTCCAGACATCTTTTCTTCTTTCAGTTTGAGGATTCTTTTGAGAAACAATTTCAGTTAATTTGTTAATGAGTTCCTTTTGTTCTTTAAGCTCAACCTGTAAGGTTTCAACAGTACATTTTTCTTGAGAAAATTGTAAGTTTAAAAACCGTTCATTACATCTAGGTCTGATATGGCCAATCTTACCACAGTGATGACAAGTAGGAACAAAGGTTCTAGGGTTTGCGTACCTGTGTTGACCAGTGGGGGATTCTTGGTCAAGTTTTACCTGATGATGTTGGTTTGAATTACCTTCCCTTACACTTTTGACATGATCATCAAGGGAGACATCTATCTGCTCTACAGATGGTTTTGAGGCACGTACGAATTTGGTGCTTTTGGAATCTTCTCCAGTGTATCCTAGCCCACATGTATCATGAGGAGCTTTTCCTGATCCAAGTAACTTGGACATGGAAGTGGAGCTGATATCAAACTTCATGAATCTTTCTTGAGTTAATTTTAACTCATGTTGTAGAGACTCATTTTTCGCTAACAGTTCCAAGTTCAGGGCTCTTTGTCCTTTAACATCCAGTTCTAGAAGTTTGATCTTGTTGAGATACTCATTCTTTTCAGTCTTCCACGTCAGTATCTTTTGGTCACCTTGTAGATCTGCCGATTCACTCACGAGTTTGCTTTTCTCCAGTTTCCATGCAGATTGTGAGGATTCGAATAGTTTCTCCACCTTTTCTTTTTCAGTCCTCAGGAAATCTACTTCTTTTTCCAAGCTCAAGTTTCTAATCAGAGTGGCCTTTGAAGCTTTGTAGAGTTGTTTGCAGCGAACATTTGTTTCATCATCATCAGAGAAATACTCATCACTTTCAGAATCAGGCAACAATGATGAGACAAGAGCCACATTTTCAATTTCTTGAGATTCATCATCACTCCAAGTTGAAAGGAGTGACTTGTTGTTGCTGTTTCCAAGCTTCCTATTTCCACAGTCAGTAGAAATGTGACCGAAACCACCACATTCATAGCATTTTGGTTTCCCTGAGTGATTTCCTTTGAAGTTTCCTCTTCCATTCTTACTATTGTAGTCACTGTTGTTACCACTGCCAATATAGTTATTCCTTCTGGGAGCATTCGTGTTTTTAGAGGAGTTCTTGCTTTTGAGAAATTTTTTGAATTCCTTCGTCAGTAGAGCAAGATCTAGTGATCCTTCTTCCTCTTCAATTTCTTTCACTGCTTTGAAGGCTACGCCCTTGTTTTTCTTCTCAGGTTTTAACCTCATCTCATAGGTTTTCAAATTTCCGATGAGCTCATCAAGTGGATAATCATCTATATCAAAAGAGTCCTCTATGCTCGTAACCTTTGAGTGAAATTTTTCCGGCAGAGCCCTGAGTATCTTTTTGACTATTTTATCTTCATCAAAAGGTGCTCCTAGACTGCGACACTGACCGGAGATTTTAAGAATTCTACCATGGAAGTCATCCACGGTTTCATCATCTGCCATAGTCATGGTTTCGAATTCAAAAATCAGTGCTTGCAGTTTCTGTGCACGTACCTTTTTATTTCCTTCGTATGTAATCTGTAGGAGATCCCATGCCTGCTTGGCAGTCTCACAATGACTTATCCTCAGTTTTTCCCGCTCCGATAGGGCTGTGAAGATGCTGTTCTTCGCTTTGAAATCTGCTTGCAAGTTACGAACTTCTTCCTCAGTCCAGTCCTTCCTTGGTTTGGGAGTGGTAGTGGAAGCGCCTTCTTCTTTTGCTTTTGTCATAGGTACACTCCAGCCATTTTCTACGATGTTCCACACGTGTTCATCTTGAGCATAGAGGTATGATTTCATGTAAATCTTCCATTGAGTGTATTTTTCACATCCACCTTCGAACCAGGGAGGACTATTTATAGATCCCCCAGTAGCCCTATCACGTGAATGTTCCATCTTTCCTGGGATCTCTAGAAGGTTCTAGAACCCGCTCTGATGCCAATTAAAAATACTAGATGGAACCAGTGTTGATAAAATACTTTTTCTCAAGAGTTTAATCAAAGAAAGTATGATACATGACACGAAGATTTGCTAACGCAGTGTAAACCTCTCCACTGAGGAAACTTCACTGCGTGGCTTTTAACGTAGCCAACACGAAAAATCAATCCAATATTAAACACTAGAGTTTACAGAATACAAGTAGTGTTGTTCACAACAAACACCTTTTCTTAGCAACAAATGCTAACTTGTTTTACAACCATTCTAACTCTAGATTCAACATTCCAGGCAATCAATCTTCAGCCTTCCTTTCACTCAATTGAATCACTGATCTTGAGAGTGAATGTAAAAGATTATGCAAAGTAATACATGAAACAATTAAAGAGGGTTTTTCGAAAACGATTTGAACATAACAAGAAGTTCAAAGAGAAACCAGTTTCAGCCGTCAAAAACCCCCTCCAAAACTTTAGTTTTGAAACCTTTTATAAGGGAGAAAAACTCCCCCTCAATCAAATCTTTTCTTGATAATTGATTAAGATAAATATAGAAAGATTTAAAACAGTTTTTGAATGTGCAATCGATACTTTCCTAACAAGGTCTCAAATTGATATGCATGTTAAAAACCATTTTAATGCATAAGGGATTATTGACTTAATACAACCGATATGCATATCAATTTAGATTTATACCAACCAATATGGAATGAATACACATTAAACTCAAGATCAGTGACTCGATTTGACTTGATCTTGTCTTCAAGAACCGATCTTGTGATCTTTCTCTTTGCTTCCTTGAAGCTCCGGTTTCCTCGTCGTAGTGGGAAATCATATGTTGAATGGTAATAGGCCAATGTACTTATCATTAACAACATAGGCGCAATGAATCTAAATATAATTATAGTGAAATACAACAGTGCTCCAAATCCAACTTACGCCAAATAATCACAGGAATTACTTGGCCAGATAACAGATTTGGAGTGAAGTACTACAGCACCTTGCTTAACTCTAATACATAGTCAATAGTTTACAGTTACATTTATACAAAACCAAATAAACAACCACAAGCATTCAACATACATAGATGTATCGAATTTTACATTGAGTTTATGTAGGACTACTCCATTGTTTGCAGCATCAACCATCACCATCACCACTGTTCAAGCTCGTCCATCTCATGATGATCATGCATTTAGAAAACTCATCTTCTGTAGCAGACTACTCCACCGCTTCTGCAACGTTTTCTGCCTCCACCATCTCTTCATCGCCACTCTCATAGTCACCTTCTTGAAGCCACTGTTCAAGCTCATCCATCTCATCATAGTCATGCATATGAAAGTCGTCCCCGGTATCCCACTGCTCTGCCCCCAGCTCCTCACCATGGCATGACACATGCAAGAACGGTCTACTACGAGCTAAAGCATCTACTGTATCTCTATTTACACAACCTGTAACCCCCAACCACCTTAGCCTTGGAAAATATGGTTTCTTCAGCCACCGAAATGCAACCACGGTAATGCCACCACAGTTAAACAGATCCAACAACCGCAAGCAATTACCATGCCACCTTTCCTCGTCTACCAGCATTGAAGCTAATACCACTACAGATGTGTCACCTATGCGTGGGCATTGTCGCATTCGTAGTTCCAATAACGGAATCCTACTTCTTGCAAGTAATAAAACTCCATTGTCAGAGAGATTCGGAAGATTTGATAGGTCCAATTCTTGCAACGCCAATTTAGAAGAGCCATCAAATAGAGCAGAGATGCATTTATCAGTCAGTTTCTTGCAGCCTCTAACAGACAATGTAATTAGTGAACTTATAACCCTTGGTCTTAAGTATGATAATCCCAGATCACTGATATCGGAGCCATCCAATAATAAGGTCTTCAAATTATGAAGATTGCCTATGGCTCGGAGGGCTTCATTCCCAAGGTTTCTGCAATCTCTCAAATCAAGAACTTTTAGATCCTTGTTAGAAGCCAAATTAGTGACTGCATGGTTGGTTAAAAGTGTACACCGTCTCAAGCTAACGTGTGTTAAAGAAAGGGAAGTTGCAGAGATGTCATGAAAAACCAGATCAGTTAACTGAGTCCCATGAGACACCCTAAGCTTGTAGAGCGTTGAGCAAGAATGCAAGATTGTTTTGAAACCTGTGTCTGTAACACGACAGAAGCCACTGAGAAATATACTTTCCATCTTTTCACACTTGTCGGCTAATAAAAGGAGCCCAAGATCATTTACTCGTTTGAAATATGTGAAGAGAAACTCCTGGCTCCGAACCAATGATAAATGCTTCAACTTTCCATGCTGATTTATCAGTTGAAGGCCAGAGTTGGTAAGGTCAAATGTAACTCTTGGTTCAATGAGGGGTGCATCCCGAAGATCCAAATGGGTCAAGGAGGTGAGACCTTTAGATATAGTACCAACCATGGCATCAGTTATGTAGTCGATGGAAAGGGACAATTTATGAATATTAGGCAATATGGAAGGCTGAATACGATTTGCTGACTGCGGTAATTCGAAATTTGGGCTAAGTAGTTCAGTCACCATTACAGATGAAACGTAGCCAATCTCAAGAGAAGTGAGTTTCTCAGAGGCCAAAGCCCAAACTCGAGCAAAGTCATGACGCAGTGAAAACGAGACATCAAACATCAGGACCAATGCCTAAAAAAACAATCCAGATGCACATTAGATGAATAATATCAACAAATCATGAGATACCGTACACATACTATATGGAGACATTGTAAGTGAAGAAACATGTATAAGCTAAAGCATGTACCGCTATTATGTTAAGATGCAAGCCAGATTGTAGACCATGCACTTATGTATCTAGATGAATAGGGAGGAACCAAACCACATTAACAAACTCAACCATTTAAATAAACCCATTAGTTCATCCAAAAACTAAACACTGAAGACAACTTTAGCAACTTTTTGTATATATTCAAAGGGCAATTATGTTCTTAGCATTGTTGAATACAAAGATTAAAACTTCACCTTTCATTTAAGAACTACCTAATCAAAATAGGAAACCGTCATAGAAACACAATGCGAGGCTAAACCTAATGGGTTACCAAGATCAACCACGCACCGCCAATTTTTACTTAAACCTCTGTTTATTGAACATTTTTCTTAATGGGGTTATCATCATTCAATTGATCCTTACTTCTAAATGAGTGCAACCACTGAGTAACTCCTCCAAATCAGAAATATGAATAGCTCGCCCTCTTTTTTCAGCGACTGACCCCAAGCAGAGAGACCTGAATGGGCATTATTACATACCCAAAACCAATAACAACAAAAATTCTTCACCTTTCACCTTTCCACAATCATAATTCACAACACACAGCAGATCAGAACAAACAAACAAACAAACAAAAAGACCAACCTCAAATCCTTGCACCGGCCTCCGATCTCCGAGAGCAATTTGCCGCTAAAATCCGCGCAATTGAGCATGCAAAGCTCGTGCAGGGAAGGCTGCAGCAGAATCTGGATGGCCGAATCGTCGAGCCGGCCGCAGTTCACCTTCATCGTCTTCAGCCAAGGGTTTGGCGGCAACAGAGGCCTCAACAATTCCATAGAAGGCGCAGTTTCCTAAACACAACCCCAAAAAAAAAAAAAATCAATTTTTGTTTTTGAAAAAGAGCAAAATTGAAATGAAGAATGAAAAACGCACCAGGAGATGGAAGGAGGGGATGAAGGAGAGGATGTGTTGAGCGCAGGCCTTGAAGACGGTGCAGGTGGAAGCGACGGAGCAGATGGAGGACACGTCGAGCTTCGTCAGGATGGTGGCGAGTAGGGCCGCCGGTAGCTGATCCAGGCTCTCCATTACGGTGGTGATTTCGTTCGTCAGCGACATTTTTTTTTCAGGGGATCTGGGGGAGACGACGACCTTCAACTGCAGATGCTTTGCGTCTGAGATTAGAAACTAGAAACACACGACTACCACGAGTGAAAGAGGGGACGTTTTTTTTTTTTTTTTTGTTTTGAGAAGAAAAAAAGTAGTAGTTTCAAACAACAACAAGTGTATATGTTAAAAGGCACCACATTTTTGTGTCTAATTTTTTTTTTTTTTTTTTATGAAAGAAAAAATCATTAATATAAGCAACGCTTCAACAAGCTTGGAATTTAATATGGCCTCATCAAATATCTTACTGAATCATAGCAAGTGAAAAGGAGTGCAACACCTTTTATATAAACAAGACATATCATCAACTAAAATTCATGTTCATGTCTTTTATATCAACAAGGCATATCATCAACTAATACATTTTAGTTTGAACTTTCCATATGGAATAAGACTTTGAAGAATGCTCACCTAAGAAACAGTTTTAAGGGCATGTTTGAAATTCAAATTGTGAGGGAAAAATGAATCGTAGCATGTATTAAGTTCCAAGACTAAAATTATGCATTTATTCTCAGTCATCAGATTCAATTGTCCCTTACAGTCGCTCAAAAACTGTCCCTTATGTTAGTAGGTCTGTTAAATCTTTTCCCTTTTCTTTTTTGAAATAAGAAGTTTTTCCTATTATGTTTCGAAAATATTACTCCTAATCCTATTAAAATTCCTCTCGTATTTTGGAAAGAAAGAACAAGCCCTATATATAGAGGCCTTTGGTCATGTTATTCTCATATTCTCAACAAGTTTTGGTTTAGAATTTTAGTTAATATTTGTTCTCAAAAGATGAGTTCTTCAAATAATTCACAAGTGTATGGAGCCGCGGATGCCAACAAGTCGACATCTTCAACAACCCCAAAAGACAAAGGATGCAAACTGCCTCCACCAAAGCAAGTTACGTGCCCGCCAGCCCCGAAGCGTCCACCTCCAACAAGTGTGCACAACGATTCTTTTAGCCCACTTAATTTGAACACAAAATGGTAATAAACTGTTGATCAAGAGAGAACTGTTTAAGTAGTTAAAATATACTAAGAGTCTAAGAAAAGTAGTTTTGATGTTGTTTGTTCATCTATTATTTTATGTTTATGTACTTTTTATAATAATTTGAATGTATGGTGCTATGGAAGTACTCATGTATTCTCGTAGATGTTTTTATTATAGGTGCATTGTCTTTTTAATGTTCTTATTGGTAGTAATGTGAGATAAATATTAAAAGCAATATTCATAACTTGGGACATATTGTTCAATGTTCAACATGATCGTGCCTTTTCTGGCTTTTCATAATCCTCATAGAGAAGAATACCTGTGCTAGCAATATGTACGAAGTAGATCACTATCTTTCGACCCCATCGAAGCCAATGTAGTCATGTAGGGCACCATTGACAAGACAACCAAAATCTTTATGCTGAAAGTAGGAAGGAAAAGCATCAGCGACACGCTTACACTCTTCCAACATCCCCTAACTAGGAAAAGCAATATTCTTAGTTTCAATGAGAAATAAAAATCTCTTTTAGCAGTGAATTCGCTAATACAATGCTTTTGTTTTTGCTATTTTATTTTTATGTGGAGGGATGAAAATTAGTGTGAGAAAGATAAGAAAGAGGAGTGGATGGAGAATAAAAACCTCATTTATCAGGATGGGTTCGTCTCATACATAGATGCCACAATCCTTATTTTTATCAGAGTTGTGATGGTGTATGGATTTCAATAAACCCATCGAACGTACAGCAAGAACTGCCTGAAGATAGTTCCAACTTTACTCTGGATTGGGAAAATCCCCCGGTTGGCCGGTGTTCGCAATAGTATAACACATATTATATCGACAAGACATATCATCAACTAAAATTCTTGTTGATGTGTTTTGCATAAACAAGACAGATCATTAACTAATACATTTTAATTTGATCCTGTTGTGATATAGAACAAGATTTTGAGGAATGCTCACGTAAGAGACAGTTTCAAGGGCTTGTTTTAAATTCAAATTAACTGTAAGAGAAAAATGAATCATAGCCACATGTATTAAACTCAAGTCGGTTGGTGAAAATTGACTATCAAATCTGAACAAGGAAAGACGTAGATATGGGGGTGTAATACTGTACATGATATGTGAAAAGTCGATGGGGAATTCCCCATGCTGCAGTCCTTTGCTTATGTAATAAATATCTATGTGCCTTGATTAGTGATGACCTCGTCTAAGGACCGACAGAAATCCTCCAGATGACTTGCGTCGTTCTTCTCCTTCATCACCAATCTGTCAAAAAAAACTCATGTAAGCATCACCTGAGAGGAGTTTCAAAGCTTTTGATCATGTTATTTAGACATACTTTCTCAATGGCTTAAAGCTAACAAATAAAGCAACGTCGTGTACCCACAACCAGATTACCTCCTTGGCTAATGGCTGCAGCATCTCTATGATTTCTGAGAAGTCGGGTCTTAATGCTGGATCTTGTTAATTGCCAGCATTTCTCGAGTAACTCAGTAAGCTTTGGATGAGTTTGCTTTGGAATGGTTGGCCGTAAGCCCTGGAAATCATGAAATGCAAATGTAACTAACTCAATTGCACTATAGACTTGTCAATCAAAATCATCACTCGTCCCCTCAGCAGCCACTGTATTACAAAATTCTCAAGAAAACTAGGCTCAACACAAAATGAGCAGAATGTTCATGCTAGCAAAACTGAATGTACAATTTGGGGAGTCAACAGTAGACCTTTTGGACCACTCCAACAGCAGCTTGTAGTGGGGTCAAGTATTCATATGGAAGCTGCAAATTGAAACAGAATACAATCTTAAAAACGAATTAAAGAATAAAGGACAATGGTAATATAATTGCTTCCACAAGCAATTCCTTTCGGGTCAGCAACTCCCATAACACAATTGCAAAGCTAAATACATCAGCTTTGTGATCATATGGCTTGTGTTCTATATTACCTTCAATGCAAAACAACAACCTAAAATTATGTATTTATTCACAGTAGTAAGATCCGTGACTCTTACATTCCCTTAAAAATTGTCCCTCAGGTTAGTAGGTCTGTTAAAACTTTTCCTTTTTCCTTTTTGGAATAAGAAATTTTTCCTATTATGTTTCGAAAAGATTACCCCTAATCCTATTAAATTTCCTCTCGTATTTTGGAAAGAAAGAACAAGCCCTATATATAGAGGCCTTTGGTCCTGCTATTCTCATATTCTCAGCAAGTTTTGGTTTAAAATTTTAGTTAATATTAATTTGTTCTCAAAAGATGAGTTCTTCAAATAATTCACTAGTGCATGGAGCCGCGGATGCCAACAAGTCGACATCTTCAACAACCCCAAAAGACAAAGGATCCAAACTGTCTCCACGAGAGCAAGTTACATGCCCGCCAGCCCCGAAGCGTCCACCTCCAACAAGTGTGCATAACGATTCTTTTAGCCCACTTAATTTGAACACAAAATGGCGATAAACTATTGATCAAGAGAGAACTGTTCAAGTAGTTGAAATATACTAAGAGTTTAAGAAAAATAGTTTTGATATTGTATGTTAATCTATTATACAACTTCTTATAATAATTTTGATATACGGTGGTATGTAAGTACTTATGTATTCTCGTATATGTTTTTATTACCGCTGCTTTGTCTTTTTAACTTCTTATTGGTAGTAGTGATGTGAGATAAATATTGTTCAAAGCAATATTCATAACTTGGGACATATTGTTCAATGTTCAACATGATTGTGCCTTTTCTGGCTTTTCATAATCCTTATGGAGAAGAATACCAGTATTTCTCCTCCTTTATTTAAGCTAGCTAGCCAATATGTACGAAGTAGATCACTACCTTTCGACCCCATCGAAGCCAATGCAGAGCACCATTGACAGCCAATGCAGAGCACCATTGACAAGACAACCAAAATATATATGCTGAAAGTAGGAAGCAAAAGCATTAGCGCTTACACTCTTCCAACATCCCCTAACTAGGGCCAAATCTCAACTTCACATGAACTATTTGATGAAATAGTACTCCTCAAAACCTCAAGTCATTGTTGACCGAATGATAGCCAAATCCATAATTTACTTCATAACCGCCACGTGCCTTGGGGAAGACAACAATAGGCCTCACAAACTTTCTAATAGAAGGGTTCCAAATTAGTATGGTTTCATCATGAACAAGGCATAGCTGCCCATTTATATCGACTTAATTTTGGCCAGGTAATAATCAAGGGGACGAGTTTCATATGGTGGCCAACTATGTTATGGTTTGGAGTCGAGAATAACTTGAGTCTTATTTTAAAGGTTTTGATTATTTTCTTTCTCTACAAATTGGTGGAGTTTATTCTCTATTATTACAATGTGTTTTAGTTGGACTATTGTATTGTAAGTACCTCGATTGCTAGCATTGACAAGCAGCATAGCCGGTTTTTCAAGGACGAGCATAGGTGGAGTTTATTTTCAACTACGTTCTTAGGTTGAGTTCTGCTCCAGTGGATGTTGATTATGCCTCAATTAAAATTATTGTAAATTTGTAACCATTAAGTTAAAAAAAGAAAAAAGAAAAAAGAAAAAAGAAAAAAGAAAAGACTAAAATAAGCTGTCATTAACTCATTACCATAGCACGGAGGATTTGTGGGTAAAACGGCGGGAAAATCACTCCCTCCGAAAATTGAGGCGTTACCAACCCTACTCAATTTCACAGCCCTCTCTCTGATCATCTCAATATGGCTGGGGTTCGGCGGTCCAGCTGGCGACGGAAGATGTAGAGATGCTGGTTTTGGACGAAGAAGACAAGGATCCATTGAAGGTTGAGATTGCGATGGGAGCCAGCCTCCATCATCAACTTTTTGACGGTGGAGATCCTCTTAATTTGGGTCTCAGAGTGAGATTGATTTTGATCTTGATTTTTGATGTTTGATTTTTTTTCTTTTTCTTTTTTGTGCAGGTGTTTGAACCAGTGATTGGGGAAGCTTACTAAAGTATCAGCGGAAGAGATCGAGATGGGTTTGATAACCCCTAAAGATTCACTTGCTCAGCTTCACATTGAGCTTTTGAAGGTTTTTGGTCCTTCATTATTTGTGTACTGATGAGCTTGCTTTACTATTTGTTATGAAATTGTGTACAGAACACAACATTGTTTCTGTTTTGCTTAGAATGTGTGACCAGATGTTCATCTGGATTGTGGGTGAATGTAAAAGTCAATGCTTTTTGTTCAAGTGCTTTACATTTTGTTGTGTTTGGCCTTTTCACTAATAGTTATCTGATAATTTGTCTATATGTGGAATACTGATGTAATGAAGCAAAGAAGAAGATATTATGTCTTTGGTTTCTTTTGCTTGTTAAGAGAGATATTATTTAAGCAAAACAGAAACAATATATATGGTATTCTTCTCTATAAGGATTATAGTGTAAGCGCGGATGCTTTTCCTTCCTACTTTCAGCATAAAGATTTTGGTTGTCTTGTCAATGGTGCTCTACATTGGCTTCGATGGGGTCGAAAGATAGTGATCTACTTCGTACATATTGGCTAGTTAGCTTAAATAAAGGAGGAGAAAAAATACTGGTATTCTTCTCAATAACGATTATGAAAAGCCAGAAAAGGCACAATCATGTCAACATGAACAATATGATTGCTTTTGACATTTATCTCACATCACTACCAATAAGAAGTTAAAAAGACAAAACAGCGGTAATAAAAACATCTACGAGAATACATAAGTACTTCCCTACCACCATATATCAAAATTATTATAAAAAGTACATAAACATAAAATATAGATGAACAAACAATATCGAAACTATTTTTCTTAAACTCTTAGTATATTTCAACTACTTGAACAGTTCTCTCTTGATCAACAGTTTATCGCCATTTTGTGTTCAAATTAAGTGGGCTAAAAGAATCGTTATGCGCACTTGTTGGAGGTGGACGCTTCGGGGCTGGCGGGCACGTAACTTGCTCTCGTGGAGGCAGTTTGGATCCTTTGTCGTTTGGGGTTGTTGAAGATGTTGACTTGTTGGCATCCGCGGCTCCATACACTTGTGAATTATTTGAAGAACTCATCTTTTGAGAATTGAATTCTAAACCAAAACTTGCTGAGAGAATATGAGAATAACAGGACCAAAGGCCTCTATATATAGGGCTTGTTCTTTCTTTCCAAAATACGAGTGGAATTTTAATAGGATTAGGAGTAATCTTTTCAAAACATAATAGGAAAAATTTCTTATTCCAAAAAAGAAAAGGGAAAAGTTTTCACAGACCTACTGACCTAAGAACAGTTTTTGAAGGACCAACACTACTGCATGACCCTAATAAATAGGTTTATTAACAGAAAGGTAAATATGCAAACCCTAGGAAATACTAAATGACTCTGACTGCTCCAACATGAGGATGGACAGAACACTCGCTTGAATAACCGACTACTTGACTTGTGAACACCGGCCAACCAGGGGATTTTCCGAATTCAGAGTCCAGTTGGAACTATCTTTGGGCAATTCTGGCTGTCCGAAGGGTCCAGAAACATTGTTTACCCCAACTTAAATGAAGCAAGATCGTTTATAGTTGAGCTTTGCCATATTGCTTGTTTCAACAAGTTACTATGGGATTTGTTATCCCGCGTTTGGTTATCTTATATGATTCTGTATTTGGAATAGCGTGGTTGACTGGATAGTTTGTTTTGGTGAAGAGTGAATTCATACTGAAGACACAGTTGGAGTCTAGCTTCTTTTACTAAACTAGGAAGAGAATGTAGTGGTTTCAAAGGTCAGAAATGGTACAGTTTGATTGTTTTCAACTGGTCTGATGGCCCTATGTGTATACTGCTGCTCTATGTCTATTTTCAATTTTTCATTCCTTTCACACATATGATCATCTTCATCTCATAAATTCTATGACCTGTGGTTTTTCCAGGGAATACCACCAGCAAGTGAAAAATTGGATAGTTCTGATGCATGCGTGCCTATTCTTTGCATCAAACTTGCTACGTGGTGGCCATGATGGAGTCCTTTTTGTTTGATATTCCTTTTACTGCCTTTTTGTACGGAAAATGCAAGACTTGCCGAATTTGCCAAATTTGCTTACTTTGTCCATAGCATATGCAGTTTCAAATAAATGAGGTTTATTGTAGCTCAATTTGCTCTTTCTTTCCTTTCTTTCTTCTTCGTTTTTTTTTTTCTTTGGATAATTAGCCACTTGGGTGAAATCCATCATTAACTGTTCCTTGCTGTCATAACAGGATGACCTCTCATCAAGCAAAGTTGCTGGAGAACGTGATGCTGCTGAGACTATTAAAACTGATGCTATTCCTGCTCTCACGAAACTTCAGAAGGTAATGTTTGCTATCCTTTGTGGCTAATAATTTCAAAAATGCATGCTTAATCATTAGCGGTTTGGTAGCAATTTATCATTGAGCTTTATTCATACTTTTATTCTTGCATACTTTGGCGTTGATACGGAAAAATGATGGTGAGGAATGCAAAGTGAAGGCGTTAGTTTTTATTCGACAGGTTCAGCAACGGAGGTGGACTTCACAGTGGAGGAAGATGTACGGCTTGGGTCAGTCGAGTGAAAGTGTTTGGGTAGGTTCAGGGGAAACTAGTTGATTCTGATTAGTCCGTTTTACCGTTTTACGTATCAATGCTTTCTATCACTACTTCACAAGTCCTCCACATTAATAATTTTAATGCAAGTTTAATACAAAATGTAGAAAACAAGTCCACACAAAGCACTGAATCAATTTCATATCAAGGTAATGCAAATGGTTCTGTATATATCATCATATTGCATCAACTCGAGTAGTTTAAAGACTAAAACTTCTATCAACTGCATAATCCACAAAGCTATGAAGTGGCACCACACCATCACCATACTTCTCAAACCCATCTAACTCCTGCTTAGCTTGGGATCTAAGCTTCTCTGCTACCTCAATAGCCTTTTCAACCCCATAAACTTTCACATAGCTCTTCCCTTTCTTCTCCTTCTTCTCATTCTCATCCTTACCATTCTTCTTCTCTTCAAGAATATCATCAACCACTTGGTACAAAACCCCAACAGCTCTCCCGTACCTCCTCAGTCTGTCTACCTCCTCATCTTTGGCACCAGCTAGCAGTCCTCCGCAGACAGCAGAACACTCACCCATTTCCCCAAACTTCTTCTCCTGCACGAATTCAACCGCATTAGGCCCTCCTTCCAGGTCAAGGAACTGACCAGCCGCCATGCCGGTGGACCCAACAGTTCTGGCAATCTCCGTGATCACACGCAGAAGTCGAGCCTCTGGCACAAGATCTGAAGGCGTGTTTGACACAATGTGCTGAAATCCTAAAGGAAACAGAGCATCACCAGCAAGAATTGCCATGTCTTCGCCGTAGACTGTGTGGTTAGAAGGCTGCCCGCGACGAGACGGGTCGTCATCCATGCAAGGAAGATCATCGTGTATGAGTGAAGCTGCATGCACCTATCAATTTCATTCAGACAAATCATCAAACACCTTCCAATCACAGAATTCCAAGAACAAAATCCACAGCCCATTTTGAAACTAAGCAAAGAATGCACCCCATAAGCACAACCCAAATAGCCAAACAGGGTTTTAAGCATAATAACATCCTTCAATTCAGTTCCTTTCTAGCCCAAACAACAATTTCAAAGCACCGAAATATAATTCTAAGCAAGAAATTTCCAATCACTAAGTTCAATCTAATTACTTTCTAAAAATAGAAAACCGATCCTTACCATTTCGAGAGCACAGGCGGTGGGGAACGCGGCGAGGCGGTCACCGCCGAAGAGCTCACAGGCGGCGACGCACATGACCGGAGAAGCCCTCTTGGCACCGTCGGCGAGAACAGAGTAGCGCATGGACTCGTAGATCAGCTCAGGATACCGAACCGGAACCGCCTCGTTAAGCTTGTGGTTGATATCGGCGATCAGCGTCGTCCAGTAGGTTTTCAAATCGAACCGGGTCGACTTTGATCGGGTCGAAACCGATGAAGCCGCGCAACACCGAATTCGGAAAGTAAGCTTTTTCGGTATGTGGAAATGCGCCGGAGTCGTAACCACTGAGAACGCCATTACAGATTTCTGAAATCTCTGATAGTAAAAGAAAGCACTGAAGCAGATATAGGAGATTAGAGAAACGTGATTGGGTAGATCGAGCACCTATTTCTTACGGTGGTCCAACGATTTTGATTGGTCGTTTCCTTTTTTACTGTTATGTCGAGAATACTCTCGTTGAGCACATTTATTTAGATCGATCGCCGTTTGAAAAAAACTTAAGACCTGGTTTGGAATTGGTTCGCTTTTAAAAAAAATTAATTTTTGTTCAAAATTTTAGATTTTATTGTATTTGGTAAGTAAATAAAAAACATAGATTTTATTGTATTTGGTAAGTAAATAAAAAACAGTTTTAAATGAAAGTTATACGTCACTCTGGCAGCAGATTTTAGAAGCAGGCCAGAGATTAAAACACTCTATGCAGTTATTTTATGTACAAACTAAAAACGAAACTGTTTTAATTCACAGCGGATTATTTTCACACTACAACCGCAACAGTTTTTTTGTTGAAAGTCAGAGCAATCCCTACTCCCTAGGCCTATAGAACACCCTCACTCTCTCACTTCCGATCTGAGTTTCCCTACTGATGGCGTCCGTACAGTTCCGTACACTGCTGGTGGTCTCGGCGATGTTGAGGGTGGTTCTGATCGTGTACGGGGAGTGGCAGGATACCCACATGGAGGTGAGGTACACTGACATCGATTACGTGGTGTTTTCGGACGCAGCTTCACTAGTGGCTTCTGGTAAATCCCCATTTGAGAGATCCACCTACAGGTACTCTCCTCTGCTCGCGTTTTTGCTCCTACCCAATTCGATTCTTCATCGCTCTTGGGGTAAATTCATCTTCTCAGCTGCAGGTACAGTAATTTTTTTGTTTTGTTTTTTTTGCTTAGTTTTAATGTGGGTTCTGCTTTTTTGCCGGAATTTGAGTTGACGTGGTTTTTGGGTTATTTGAATTTGTGTAGATTTGCTTGTGGGTTTGTTTATACGGACCATATTGAAGCTTCGCGGGGTGCCGGAGAATTTGTCTATGATTTCTGTGATGGCTTGGCTGTTTAATCCGTTTACGTTTACAATTGGAACTCGTGGAAACTGTGAGCCCATTGTTTGTGCTTTGATTCTTTGGGTCTTTATATGTCTCATGAACGGTGTAAGTTTCTTTCTTTGTATCGTTTCTCCTTCTGTTTTCCGCATTACTGTTATGATCGTAATGAATAAATGCGTTGTATGAAAATGAGATTATCGGTTACGTGTATGCACCTTAGCAGAAAGTTACAAAAGAGTGAATGCCTATGAGATTGTTTTAGATTCTGTTTGTGTTATTCTGTCCGGTGAGTTATCTGTTCTATAATGTAGCTTACTAGCATAGACTCTACACTTCAATTGTTGCTTTCTGTAATTAATCTAATGTTTTGATGACATCTACACCATATCTGAGGTTGTTCTCTTTTGAGATGGAGATGCTTGACATACATAACCATTAACTGTCTTTGAATTTTTCTTTTAAGAAATAAAATTATGATAACAATATGCCCATGTCCTTCCTATTCAAAATGAAAATTCTTTTGCATTTAGTGGGTACAATCTCTGCAGTGAAAACCAAGTAGAATTCTGCTCTAATTTTTTTTTCTTAGAAATGGTTCCTGTGCCTATCACCCATATGTTTCTAACTCTATGGTTTGTTTCTTCGTAACAGGACGTGTGTTACAAGCGGCATTTTGGTATGGACTTGTTGTCCACTTCCGAGTCTACCCCATTATCTATGCACTCCCTATTCTTCTGATTCTTGATCCTCATGTGTTTCGACCTGGTCAGAAACCTAGCCTTCAACGCTGGGATCATCAACAAGAATCACCTCAAAGCAGCTTTAAATCGAGACTTGCCTATCTGCTTCGGCCATGGTTAATTGTGAAAAGTGCGTTTACACGAGACAGGATACTTTTTTCTCTCATATCTGGGGCCATATTCTTCCTTTTAACTGGTCTTTTCTATCATCTATATGGGTGGGATTTCCTGCACGAGTCACTGCTATATCATCTTACTCGTACTGATCCAAGGCACAATTTTTCCATTTATTTTTATCACATCTACCTTCAATATGAGCATAAAATCTCGGTACTGGAGAAGCTCATCTCATTTTTGCCTCAGTTGATAGTTCAGCTTGTTCTCATTCTGAGTTTCGCACAAGACCTTCCGTTCTGCTGCTTTGTGCAGACAGTGGCATTTGTGGCATTCAACAAGGTTATTCCCTTTATCACTTTTCTCTGTTACTCATTTTTGTTTATAAATTGCTAGCTCAAGTTAATGAAGTTTTACATATATTATGCAAAATTGTAATCGGGCTGTCTTACGTGGAATTGTTGATTTTGGATTCTTACTTTCTCAGTGATTATAATCAGTGACAATTCTGTTAAAATTTGTAGTCTTCAACATATGGGATTGGTCTATAATAAAGTATTTCATCACCAAGGGAAACTAATACTTTTACCCCATTGTTGACAGGTAATGACTGCACAATACTTTGTCTGGTTTTTCTGCCTCTTGCCCCTGTCACTTGCTTGGAGCAATATGAGGCTTAAATGGAAAGGCTTATCTTGCATAGCATTGTGGGTAGGTGGTCAACTTCATTGGTTGTGGTGGGGTTATATGCATGAGTTCAAGGGACGGAATGTCTTTCTTCAGCTGTGGGTGGCCGGCATCATGTTCCTATCTGCAAACACATATGTTTTGGTTTCACTCATCAATCATCACAGATGTTCTCCTCTTTTCACACGATTGGATAAAACTCTCAAGGGTGCGAAGAAATTGAAGTGATTAAAAAGCTTGATGGCCAGGTTCACATGCTTTTGGCAGTTTAATGCTGTGTTTCTACCACTGCCTTTGGCAATCACATATTGGCTGTTTTTTGGAATTTTGCTCTTCTTTTGTCTTGGATTTTTAACTCCGGTACAGGTTTAGGCATTTAACAAGCCTTATAAGCTGTTTATCGGTAACCCATTTGCTCATCGGGCCTTGCACTTAATTTAATATAGCTTCAAATTCTTAAAGAAAGAATCATGAACACGAAAATTTTAAATTAGTACCGCACAGGAAAAAGCCTAAAAGGAACTAGAAAAAGAACGCGCCTCACGCGCCTACTTCTTTTTCTCCCGTAACTCAGTTGTTCCCAATTTCCGATTCCGATTGGCCTCCGCTGATCCCTTCTTCTTGGCAATCGTTGGGTTGTCTAAGGGGACTGGTGGCTACGCCGGCGTTTGTCTTCTCCGCCCTTCCACCGGGAAGCGGCGGAGATTGTGTTTCAACGGTGATGCAACGAAAACGTGTGAAGAATGGTGGTGATATCACTTCTGATTTGGAAGCTCTTCAGATGGAGGATCTTGATTCTAGTGTTCATTCTGCTCCTACCCAGCAACCCCCGTTGAGCTATGCAAGTACGCTTAAGAATTCGGTGGATCGGTATCGAAAAACCATGACGGAGGAGTTTGAATTCACTGATGAGGACTGCATCTATTCTCAAGGTAAGCATGGTCAAAATGTTTCATTCTCTGAAAAAGTGCATAATAAATTGGACTATGATTGGAGATGTGCTGTGATTGTTAAGCTTATGGGAAGGCCAAACTCTACCAATTCTTTTGAGTTTATGTTGAGAGGTCTGAAAAGGAAGTGGCAGGTCAAGGGGGGTTGGCAGGTCAATTCTTTTGAGTTTATGTTGAGAAGATATGAACACTGCTCTCTGTGGTGGACCTTGGATTTTGGTCGGGCAGACCCTAATTGTTAGAAAATGGAGGCCTGATTTTGACCCCATGATTGAATTCATTGGTAAAATGGCTCTGTGGGTTCGAATATTGGGGTTGCTTGTCAAATACTTTAAGGATTATACTGTGGCCAAAATTGGTAAAATTCTCAGTGATGTTGTTAAGGTTGATCAGCTTACTCTTGGCCAGTCAAGAGGGAAATTTGCTCGTGTTTGCATTGAAGTGGACCTAAACAAACCTCTACGTCCATTTGTTGAAGTTGAATCTGTTGCTTATAATGTGGTTTATGAGGGAATCTCACTAATCTGTTTTTAATGTGGTTGTTTTGGTCACTCTAAGGATAAATGTCCCACTCTTCATTCTAGGCTTAGAAATTCAGCTCAACCCCAAGCTCCTATTGCTACTGTGATTGGTGACGTCAATGACTCCACCGAAAACAATATGATTGATGCCCAACAGGTGGTGGATGCTTCCCACAAGTCACCTTTGACTCCCCAATCTCAGAATGCTATAATCAAGGAGGATATGAGACCCTGGATGTTAATGAGTTACAGAAACAAAAAGAGAGTTGGAGAAAATGGAGGATCTAAGAAGAATGCTATAAATGGCTCTAGGTTTGCTATTCTGCAAGAGGAGGGTGGTATTGACTCTGTGGAGCTTGAGCTGACCATGAATGACACTCCTACTGATAATAACCCCCCTATTGTGAAATTATGGCAGAGTTTCCAAGAGAAGAAGAAGAATTCTACATTGGCTGCTAAGACCAAGAGTACTACTACCTCTACTACCACTTTGAAGAACACCAATTCTCCGGGTAAACAATCTTCTTTTGGGCATGGTAATCATAAATCTGTGTTGAAAGAGAATTCTTCTTCTGCATTGCATGCTAAAAGTTCTTCTCGACTTCCTATGAAAGATGTCTCTAATATTGGGAGTAGTAGTGGTTCCAAAGCTGCTATGCAGTACCAGAGGAAGGCAAAAGGGTTGATTTCATCCGTTACCAAACAGCAGCCCCATGTTTTCAAAAAGCTCTCTTTTGAAAATGTGGATGCTAATGTCCTTGGTAATGGAATCTCAGCGATCTTTGGGCATTGTCCCCCAGAGGAGACTTTGGTGGATTCCGGAAAATATTTGTCTAAGTCAGAGGCATCTGAGAACTTTGTTGAACAAACATTTGCTGATATTAGCATGTTGACTAATAATGATAGTCTGCCTTCTCAAGTTGGGGAAGGTATGACTGATGCTTAATTGGGTGTCTGCCCTTTACTTCTTTGCCTTATCACTGTTTAAACTACTATGTTGGAATGTGAGAGGTGCTGGAGGTAAGAAATTTCAATCAGCAATTTCTGATCTTATTAATTTACATAAGATGGATATTCTTGTTATATGTGAACCTCGTGTGCCCTATGCTCGTGTTAAAAGGTTTCTTAGAAGACATGGTTTCCCTGATGCCGAGGTTGAGGAAGCAAGGGGTTTCTCTGGTGGCATTTGGGTCTTATATGATAAAAATAAAGTTTCTGTTTCTTTTGTTGATAGTAATTCTCAGTCTGTCACTGTTAAGGTGGTGGTGAATAGACAAGAATGGATCCTTACGGCTTTATATGCTAGTCCTACTCATTCGGTGAGGAATTCTCTTTGGAGTTACTTATCTACTTTTTCTTCTAATATTCAATTACCCTGGTTGATTATTGGAGATTTCAATGAACTTTATAGTAGTGCAGACAAAAATGGAGGATCCTTGATTGGTAAGTTTGGTGGTATGAAAACTTGGGTTGATAGCTTTGGTTTGATTGATGTTGGTTTTCAGGGGCCAGATTTCACTTGGACTGATAAAAGAGTTAAAGAAAGGTTGGATAGGGGTTTTTGTACTGATGAGTGGAGGTTTGCTTTCCCTGAAGCTTTCATTCAACACCTTCCTCGTATGAAATCAGATCACTGCCCTTTACTGTTACAGTTCTCTTCTAATGTTGATTCTCATGGTACTAATAAACCGTTTCGCTTCCAAGCTATGTGGTTCCAGCAGGAGACTTACCCTGAGCTTGTTAAGAGAAAATGGCAGAGTTATAATGGAGATATTATCAATAAAGTGAATATGCTTGCTTCGGATCTTCAAGAGTGGAATACCAATGTTGTTGGTAATATCTTTAGAAAGAAAAGAAAACTCTTAGCTAGAATTACTGGTATTCAAAAGAGCCTTTGTAAAAAGCATAATCCTTTTCTTGTCAATCTGGAGGAAGATCTCATTAGGGAATATGAGCAAATTAGAGATCAAGAAGCTGTGTACTGGCAACAAAAATCCAGAGTTACTTGGCTTCAAAATGGAGACAGAAATACAAAGTTCTTTCACCTTTCCACTATGGTGAGAAGACGAAGAAATAAAATTGAAGGGTTGCTTAATCAATCTGGTGAGCATTGCACTGATCTTCCTACTATGAAAAACATTGCTGCTGCTTTCTTTCAAGCTCTGTTCACTCATAATCCCTCTGAAGACATCAGGTTTGTTATTCCTTACCTTTTTCCTAGTTTGGATTTTGATGCTCTCAATTGGATGAGTAGATCAATTTCTGTTGGGGAAGTGCAAAGTGCCTTATTTAGTATTGGAAGTCTAAAGGCTCCTAGTGTCGACGGGTTCCCTGCCCTTTTCTACCAGAAGCATTGGAATCTTTTATCTGCTGAGATTGTTAGTTTGGTGACTGATGCCTTTACTCATGGGAAAATTCCTGACGGCCTCAATCACACCCTCATTACTCTTGTTCCCAAAGTGATAAGCCCACAAGATATGTCGTTGTTTAGACCGATTAGCCTTTGTTGTACTCTTTATAAGACTATATCCAAAGTTTTGGTGGCTAGGATTCGCCCCTACCTTTCTAATCTCAGAGGCCCCAATCAAGTTAGTTTTGTTCCAGGGAGGCAAATTTATGATAATATTATCATTGCTCAAGAAGTCCTTTATAAGTTTCAACACTCTCATGGCTCCAAAGGTTTTATGGCCTGGAAAATTGATCTGTCCAAGGCCTATGATAGATTGCATTGGAGTTTTATTGAATCAGTTTTAGTTGAAGCCCAATTTCCTGATAAGCTTACCAAATTGATCATGAATTGTGTAACTACTACCAGCTTCCAGGTTTGTGTGAATGGTGAACTTTCTTCTTGTTTTAAAGCTAGTAGAGGAATAAGACGGGGAGATCCTCTCTCCCCCTATCTCTTTGTTCTTTGTATGGAGAAGTTGTCTCACCTAATTTGCTCAGCTGTTAATGTAGGGAAATGGAAACCCGTGAAAGCCTCTAGATCGGGACCTCTCATTTCACATCTATTTTTTTGCAGATGATCTGATTCTTTTCTCTGAAGCAAGTTGTTCTCAAGCCAAAGTTATGAAGAGGTGTTTGGATATCTTTTGTAACCTATCTGGGCAGGAGGTAAGCTTCAATAAATCTCTTTTGTTCTGCTCTCCTAATACCCGCAAGAAGCTTACTCGGAAAATTAGCAAAATTTGTGGTTCTGTTCTTACTACCAACTTGGGTAATTATCTTGGGATGCCCCTTATTCACTCTTATGTGACGAAGCAAACGTATCGTCCTATTGTTGAAAAAGTTCAGAGTAAACTTACAGGGTGGAAGAGTAAAGCTCTTAGTTTTGCTGGGAGACTCACCTTGGTTCAAGCTGTATCATCTACCATGCCTATTTATGCAATGCAAACAGCTAAACTCCCTATTTCTATGTGCAATTCCCTGGATAAACTGTCTAGAGATTTTTTATGGGGTGACTGTGATGAAAAAAAGAAAGTTCATATGATAAATTGGGACCTTGTTTGCAGGCCTAAATCTAATGGTGGTTTGGGTTTGAAGAAAGCTGTTCATATGAATCAGGCTATGTTAGCAAAGATTGGTTGGAGAATGTTTCAGAAAGATAACGGGCTTTGGTGCGATGTTCTCAACAAAAAGTATGTGAAATCTCAATCTCTTTTCCACTCTAATTACTCTTGTCCTTCTAGTTGTTCTAGTACCTGGAGGGGAATTGTTTATGGGGCTAAATTGCTTACTCAAGGCCTTTGTTGGAGGGTTGGTGATGGTTCTCTCATTAATTTCTGGTATGACAATTGGTTAGGAATAGGACCCCTAATTCAGAAAATTTCAAATGCCTCTGCTATTGATCTTCATCTTAAGGTCAATGATTGCTGGAATGATGTGGGATGGGACATGAACTTCTTAAGTTCAGTTCTTGATGAAAATACCATCAATGAAATTGTTAGAATTCCTGTTAATTTTGATGGCGGCGGGGTTGATAAAATGATTTGGGGAGCTAATTCCAATGGGAAATTTTCAATGAAATCTGCTTATCTCTGCTTAATTCAACATGAAAACTTTGCTTTATTTCCTTGGGTGTATATTTGGCGATTATCTATTCCTCCCAAATTACGGACTTTCTTTTGGTTGGTTTGTCATGGTAAGCTGTTATCTAATGTAGAAAGGGCTAAGAGACATCTTACTGTTGATCCAAGTTGTTCTTGCTGTCCTAATTGTCCAGAAACTTTGCTACATTTGCTTAGAGACTGTCCCATGGCTCAACGTATATGGAATAAGATTATGTGCTCTGACTCAATTGCTAGGACTTGGAACGTAGATTGGAATGGCTGGTTGCATGCTAACACTCATTGCAAACTTCGTTGTTATGGTGGTCTGATGTGGGTAAATATCTTTATTTTCACATGTTGGTTTATTTGGAAATGGAGATGCAAGAGAATTTTTGATAGTGAGTTCCGGTGCCCTTTTGACCCTGTTACTGTTATTTTGGATACTGTGACTGAATGGGGTCGTGCTCATACCTGTGACACTCGTGTCACTGAAAAAGTTGCTGTGACTGTTAAATGGACTAAGCCTCCTCCTGGATGGGTGAAAGTTAGAACTCAAAATGGAAGTATTGGAGCTGGGGGGTTATTAGAGATTGTGATGGTAATTGGATATCTGGTTTCTCTGCTTGCTTAGGGAGTGGTTCTGTTCTTGAGGCAGAAGCTTGGGGTCTCCTGCTGGGTTTAAGGCTCACCTGCTCCCTTAAGTGTGTTTATGTTCTCATTGAATCTGATTCTGAAATTTTAGTTCAAATGCTAAATCAAGGGGTGGATGATCTTCATCCTTTGCATAGTGTGATAAGTAGGTGTAAGTTTCTGCAGAATAAGCTCTCTTCGTGTGAAGTCTCACATGTGTTTAGAGAGATCAATATGGTGGCTGATATTCTCTCCAAGTCCAGATTGGGGTCTGAGTTTGGAGTGCAGTACTTTCAGCAACCTCCTCCACAAGTTGTGAATCTTGCTCTTGATTACTTGTGTGAAACTGTTAGAACTAGGAATGTAGTTGTTACTTCCTGATTGTTTTCTTTGTGTTTGTTCTTTGGGCCTTTTGGCCCCCATATATCCAAAAAAAAAATTTTAAATTATTGCAGAAAATTTTCACATCAAGTATAATAGAGGAACCCTTTCCTACAGAATTGTTGGCAAATTGCCAACGTAAGTGCAAATCAAATAGGAAGCTTTTCTTCCTGATTTTCTAGAACTCATCAATCTAATCATAAATCTCTGTAAAAATGCATTACTCGAATAGAATTTCCAGTGATATATTCTGGTAGCAAGTGTTTTTACCTAGTGCTTCACAGCATCACCCATGCAGAATAGTTGGGTGTGCGTGCCAAAAACTTGGCTCAATAATATTACAATGTTCTACAACAACTTTTTCCCCAGACTTTTCAACAGACGCCTCATTCGTGTTCATCGTTATAATATCTCCCTTATCCCAGAAAATGGATGAACCTTGGCGAAACATAACTTGTAACTTGTTGTAGTCAATACCAAATTGCTTAAGCAGTCTATCTTTGTCGCCTGCTTGAGTACCCTTAAGAAAATTCTGAGCTTCACTTTTGCCTTTTCCAGACATAACAAGCTTCCAAAAACAAGTATTGTATTGATTGTTGATATGGCAGTCAACTTGCCTCCATGCCAGATAATCTCGAAGAATATCAGATGACGGATAACATACAGCGCGCCCATCAAAATAAGGAGGGCACTTCAACTCTTTCTGAGGGAAGAAACCACTCCACTTCGTCACATATGAGGAAGTGAAGAATGACACAATGACAGATACCATCTCACTTGCTTGCCTTTGACAGAACTGAGAATTCTTCTTGAAAACAAAGCTGTATTCATCGCTCACGCCATAGGAGAAAATAATGTCTGGAAATTCTTTCACCACAGCAACAGCACATGAATTCATAAGGTTGAGAGCTTGCTCATCATTCGGCTTCACAAACTCATGAACTTCAGTAAACCTGTGAAAGTGGCAACCATCGATTCTAATAACAATCCACGTTGATGGCATCAATTTGTTCCCAAACTGGAAGGACCTGAGATAATCGGGTTCAACTTTTCCAATGTCCCTTGTAAATATACCGAGCTCATTCCTAAGACTTGCATGCTCGTTCCAAAAACTTCGCCCAGCTATGTTCTTTGAATGAAGTATTCTTAACTTTTTCCTAAGCCTCTCCACAGGAGAACCATTCTCATTGTGCTTCACAACGTCCATCACCTCAGTTTTCAAAATGCAGGATCCTTGACGGAATATAGCATCCAATTTTTGATAGATGATGTCAAACTTTTCAAAAAGAAGGCTGTTTTTCTCTTCTTTACTGGCTCCCTTCAGTAACTCCAGTGCTTCGCTTTCCGTCTTCCCATCTTTTACAAGCTCCCATAGGCAAGTACCGTGCAGGTTGCTTGTATGACAACTACTCTGTCTCCACAGAAGGTACGATTGAAGAACCTCAATCGTAGCGCAGGCTATAACCCGTGAGTGAAACGAAGGAGGGTATCTCAGCTCCTTACTAGGGAAAAATTCCCTCCATTTCGAGACATACACCGAGGTGAAGAAGGATACAACAATGGACTCTACTTTGCTGGCACGCCTCTGGTGGAACTTGGACGTCTTCTTGAAGACAAAGCTGAACTCGTCACTGAACCCATACGAGAACACTATGTCCGGAAACTCCTCCGACACTGAAACTGCACATGAATTCATCAAGTTGAGTGCTACCTCATCATTTGGTTTCTCAAACTCATGCACTTCAGCAAAAGTTCGAAAATCACGGCCGTCGATGCGAACGACGATCAAGTTGGGCAGGAAAACCTCGTCTTCAAACTCGTAGGACTTGACGTACTCGTATTTGCTGTTTGCCATCTTGTCTACATAAATGGGAAGAGGCTTCCTTGGATCGCGAGTCTCAGAGGACTTTTATCAAACACCTAATATGCACAAGAGCACAATTCAATGTTTTGCTTCCTTACCGTAAAATTCCACAACTAGGCTGTCGAGGATTCTACCCAATTTGGGTCCAACGAGAATGGCTGATTTCGTTTCAACCTTTCCCAGGATGGTGGATTGGTGGGTAGAGACCAAGCAAAAATATTCGATCCCTTATTTCCAAAAACTTTTTGTGTTGCGGATTTGCTTTTTGTCGTTAGGCGTCGGAAGACTCGAGCTTTCTACCCTTTTCGATGTGGGAGAGACCAGTATAAGCATCGTCCGTTATTGATTTAACCGTAACTAGACGCCTACAGGAATAGGTTCGAAATTTCGGTCTAGAGTACTCATATTTGTGGAAATTTGATTGAGGTATCGAATATTAGTATTTAAAAACTAGTTTTTCAGATATTTTATATATCACATTTTTTTTTGAGAGGAATAGTCAACCATTTTATTAATAATAAACATAAGAAAAATTACAACTTATAGATGTAGAAACTACATCAAAATATAAAATAGCAAGAGAAATACTAGATGCAATAAAGCATCGGAAATAAAACATAGCAAGGGTACAAAGGAATGCAATTAACCATTTGATGAGGCACCAGACAGAGTCCAGGCTATGTAAAACGGTACTAATAGTATGGTCGACCATACTTCCACGCAAAGAAATACGTCGAATAGAGGGTAATCTTTTATCAAGGTAACCGCCGGTAGTGTGATCGACCTTACCTACTCCTCGCAAAATAATGCACTGGATAGAGAACAATCTTTTACCTAAGTAACCAAAGAAGCAATTCCAACATGCAGATACATTTAGGGCCCAAAAAGAGTCTCCTGGATCCCAAATGGGAACCCTAACAGCTTCGGGCTCATTCACCAGCTGCCAAGCCCCAAGAAGGAAGACCTAGCCCAAAGCCCTACTTGACCAACCCAACAGAAGAGGCCCAGGCCCACCAGGATCTACTATGGGCACCCAACGCCTCTCTGGGCACCAACCTTGATCACGGCTCCGACAGCTACTCCACCGCCCGTCGTTGGAGAAGGCACAACCCGGTCCCACCAACGCGACTCCACCCGCCTCCACCACATGTAGCGCCGGTCCAGCCCAAAGCCCATGTGCTGCTCCACCCTGATTGCCGCTGCAACAGTGGATCGAAAAATTGCCCCTCACGAGCCCCTCACTCACCACCAGTCCAGGGACGCACACCGTCGACTTGAGCCATGCTCGAGATGTCCAAAGACGCCCAACTCTCGGGGCCTTCCTGATCCGAAAAGGCAACGTTGCCATGGCTACTCCCCATTGCACAGAGACACGATCAGAGATGGTCTGAAGGGAAGAAATTGCCATAGGCCAAAATCGAGCCACCAACTTCTGCCACAATGCAACCAGATCTGAACCACTTTCCTCCGATTTCAGTCGAGCTCGGATTGGACAAAGATGACGAACTCTCGGTGCCAACCCAGTCCAGATCTGCATCGCAACCACTTCCCTCCTTAGAAAAGAACCGACATGATCAAATAGTGTCTGAGAAAAAGAGGTCGTCGCTTGCAAGATTGCGAACCACGACTTATCAGGCGATATGGTATGAGCGGTGCGCCAAGGTATCGACGTCGAGAACAACGCCGGAATTTCGCTCCATCGTTGATGGAGTAAGGTACAGAGAGGCCAAGAGCGGCGCTCTCCCAACCCTAGCAGAGCGCTAGGCATTTTTTTAAATTCCCTATTTTAGATATCACTTAAATATTGGTATTCCATCAAATAAAATGAGATCCATGTTTGGGATCCGAAAATCTCAAAATTTGAGGTCATTCAATGAGTTTATTTATGTTTTTTTTTTGCTGCTTAAGAGTTTTGGAAGGAAAATTAAGCGAAATGTCGAATTTATCCATTAAAGTGGGCCCACTCGATCAGTTGGTCACTGCCAGATCTTGACTTGACAGCTGATATGGACGGCTCATTGGACACAATTGATTTAAATTGCAAGTACAAAGGTGTTGCTGATGAAATTGAAAGGAGAGGGAATAACAAGATATTTTTTTTTTGAATTAGCTCAAGGGGCGATAATATCATTCATCTGAAGCAAGAATAAGCCATTACATACCATTCCGCTGCCATTTAAGGGCATAGACAGACAAGAAGATAGTGGTAGTACCCATAGTGGTACACAGAAATAGACTTACTCATTATACAATCAAATACGTAGAGGTACGGGGATCCTCCATTAGTACTATGCCACTACACCAAAAAATGAATAAGACAACACATATCAGACGACAACAAACATTTTAACTGTCGTTTGAAATAATCAGACAACAGCAAAAAAAATTCTGTCATCTGAATTTTTAAATTAGACGACAGTTGTTACATTACTGTTGTGCAATTGTAAATCAGACAATGGTTGTTTTTTTTTATGTTGTCTGATTCAATCAATTCAGACAACAGTTATTACATTGATGTTGTTTAAGGTTGATCAACACAATGGTTGAAAAAAGATGTCGTCTGATTGTTTTTAATCACACACAGTTATTACTTCTCTGTTGTGCAATTGCTATTAATACAATGGTTGAAAAAGATGTTGTTTGATTGTTTTAATTCACACAACAGTTTGTTAGTTATCTGTTGTGTAACTCTCTTTCAGACAATGTTCCTGAATTGATGTTGTCTGAGTTTTAGGGTTCAGTATATATGCTAGCTAGTTAACACTTTGCCAAATTTTCAATTTTCATTTCCCTCCATTCCACCAAATTTTACATTTCACATTGACTAGTATTTAAAGGAAAGAACCCTAGCCCATTTGCTCCTTCTTCCTCTCTCGGCCGCACACGCCCCTCTCTCTATCTCTCTCCCCGGCTCCCCTCTTCTTCCTCTCACCATCTCTCTGTCACGCCGGAAAGCTCGACTTCCGGCCATCGACTTTTGGCATTGCCACCACCAAAAGATAGCCTAGGCGATGGAGAACAAAACCCAGCCACCCTACCCTCAATCGAGATCGCCGAACCACCGTACACGACCCCTAAAGCTATGCCATCGCTGTTCCTTAACCCTCTTCGATCTCTGGCCATCTTTTCAACCTAAAACACGGTATGTTTCTCCCAGATCCAACCTCCTCTTCTTCTTCTTCTTCCTCCTCCTCCTGATTCTGTCACTCCCTCCTTTTTCCTCTGTAAATTTCTCTGAATCACTCTCTCTCTTTTTCCTGCGTTTTGTTTAAATTTTCTACGGCCTGTGTGTTTGTGTCTCTGAGTCTGCGACTTAGTTGCTTATGTGGTTTGATTTTGATGCATGGCTCTAATGTGGTTCAATTTTGTTTGGTGTTTTGAAAACAAAGATGGATCGGTACCAGAGAGTGGAGAAGCCAAGAGCAGAGACGCCAATTGATGAGAATGAGATTAGGATTACGAGCCAAGGGAGGATGCGAAACTACATCACTTATGCCATGACTCTGCTCCAGGTCTCTTATCTAATTTTGGCCTCTCATTTTTAAGTAAAAAGTGGTGCCTGTTGATTAGTATGTTTAAATTTTTTTTAGCATACTCGAAATTTTAGTGTTTAAACTTGTGGATTTCTATGATATGTGGTGAATTTTGTAATGATATTAGTCAGATGTATGAATTTGTTTTGATGAATGCCGTTTGGGAACACGGAATAGTTATTGAACTTGTGATAATTTTTTTTTAGTTAGCTAGCTATCTATATATGCAATTGGTTGGTAAGATATACTGCTTATGCAAGTTGAAAATGCAATTGTATGATATATAGGCAACTCATGGATATACATGTGTATTATGCTGCTGGTTGTTGTTGTAATAGGCTTCTCTGATGGATAGCATCTAGTTACTATGATGTGGTGCTTTTCAATAGTGTGTATAAATTTCTTCAATGTATCGCAGGACAAGGGTTCGGACGAAATTGTTTTCAAGGCTATGGGAAGAGCTATCAACAAGACTGTGACGATTGTGGAGCTAATTAAGGTTAGATGTCTCATTGTGTATCACTATGTTGGATGGTTATATGTTCACCAGATCTAATAGGCTAACAAGTTAGTCTTATTACTTGTATTCCAGAGAAGAATTGTCGGTCTTCACCAGTATACTACAATTGGATCCATCGACATAACTGATACTTGGGAACCCCTTGAGGAAGGCCTTCTACCGTAAGAGTCGCTAAAACTAAATGTGCCCAGATAAAACTAAAGCTGCTTCTAAGTCTATCTTATAGTCCAATGATTCAGCTCCTTCAAACTATCCACTCTCTTTGTTCTCATTCATTGTTATGTTTGATAGCGATTACACTTTCGTCTAAGTTAGGTTATTAATACAGTGAGAATTGATTATGAACATTGAGAAGGTTTACCTTTATTTGTTTTGGATATTACCTTTATTTGTTTTGGATATTCAATTATGTGTTGGGTGTTCATCTTGTTTTGACTATGCTGAAATCAGAATTGGGTTTGTTGTGTTTTGGTTTTAGCTAGCTGGTGCGTGCTTTAGGTGGAGCTGTAGCGTCGTCTTTGCTTTTGGGGGTTTCTTGTTTCTCTAGGTGCGTGCTTTATAATTGAACTTCTTCTCTAGTTTCTCTAGTCACAAATGACATCTCCTCAGTTAGGAAGCACTTCCATTAATTGTTAATTTACCTTGCTTTTAAAAGGATTCAGTTACAACAATCTTTCTTTCAATTCCATTTCGTGTTCTGTGGTGTTGAAAGTTGGAGAGAGATCGATTGATATGGGAATGAAGGTGGGTGGTTTGGTAGAGCAGAGCAGAGAGATCCATAAGTTCCTTCTTTTCCAAAGTCCTTGCTATGTTTGTCTAACTGGTGATACAATTGATTTTGAGTCTTTTGGTTTGTTTTTGTTAAGTTCCAGCTCTTCTATTTACGATTCATTGGTAAAAACTCAAGGTAGAAAAGAGGTTCTGCAAATGTGAATTTGTGTTTCTGAGTTTCTGACCCAGTTGCACTTCTACTGAAAACTGTACAGTTTGGTTGGGAACTTGAAATTATTATCTTCTTACAAATTGCAGTAGACATCTTAAAGATCGTTTCAGAATTGGAATCTCCTAAAATTTTTTTTTCTAGAATTACTTATGATTTTTCAAAGTTGCAGGTCTGCTGCAGGAATTTCTGTACACAACAATACTGTCTTTTTCTTTCGGTTTCTTTTAGTAGTTTTCTACGTCCAATCTTTCTTGAAAGCACCAGTACTTGAAAAGTAGGCATTCCCATCCTTCAAATGAAATCAGTCTTACTCTTTTTGGAGTTCGTATGAAGGATTTATGTCATCACGAAGTTAGCTCTATGCATTAGGATTTCTGCAGCATAATTTTCTGAAAACATTGAGTACTTTTCTGGGTGTTAAACTATCTCAGTTTCTTGTGTGGACTGAAAGAAGGTCTTATGTTAGCTTGTTCTTGTGCTTGACGTGGCTAGAGTTTAGGAAGACACCTAAATTTAGTTTTATTCTTCTTTTGACTTTTCATACCTATATTCCTCGTTTAGGGATTCCATGTAACTTTCAAAATTTCTGCTTATTTCAGTTTTTCTCATTTGCTTCAAATCATTTAATCACTTTAGTCTATAATGTTGACTCAGAGTACTTGTGCTACCTATTCTTCATTCTTTTATTCTTAGTGTATGCTAGACTGGTGGTAGATGAGATAATGGGCTTGGGATTTCCTTTGCTTTTTAGTAGACATCACCTGACCTAGTATTTTTCATCTTACTACAGATACAAGGATGCTAGTAAGACTTCATTCAAGTCCTCAACTCGGTTAGTATATGATGCAAGACTACCCAAAAACTTGGGAAGATCAGAGATGCTCAAGCTTCAATCAAATTTTGTACAAGTACTTTCACTTTTTGTTAGACTAGTCTGTAGCACTTAAATGTAGATATGAAACTATCTAAACAATGGATATGTTAATTCCTATGTTGGGATGAAATAGTTTTTGGAATTAATGGATGCGTTTCTGGAATCAGTGGATGTGTTGTTTTTATTGTGCAAAATGTATGTTTTTATCTTTTATAGCTGACAATTCAATACCAACAGCAAACCATTGTCTAACAAATGAACATAACAAAAAGAGAAACAAAAAACTGTTCTGTGAACCATCCATCTACAATAGTTTTCAAACCTAATCAATTGTCCAACTAGATATAACACAACAAAAAATTAAAATAATTTGTTGTCTGAAGTTAAGGAAGACCACAGAGAATAGGAAATCTATTATTGTATGACTTGATTTCAGACAACAGTTTATTAGAAGATGTTATATTATGAAACAATGATATCAATGACTACACGCTTATTCTATAGTCTTGTTTGAATTCAATCAATAGTAAACAGTTAGTCAGATGATGTACAACCTTCATTCAGACAACAATTTATTTACAAGCCAATGTTTTCTGATTGTTCTTCACAAGTTTCTCTCTTCTAGCATCTGTTGTCTGAAATTGATTTGCACAAGAGTTAAGATACTCATCGCTGTTGTTCTTTCTGGTGTTCAGACAATAGTCATGTAAGTCGTTGCTGTTGTGCAAAATTTCCTCAGACGACAGTTACTTCCTATTGTCTGATTCACCCATCAGACAGCATTGAGATAGACAACAGCAATGTGCCTTATCAGATGACAGTGAAAAACTGTCGTCTGATTCATTTTTTGGTGTAGTGTGCCGGAGGAGCTAGAGATCTAGGTTCCAAATACAAGGAAATTTATTGTAATGAGACAAGAAAGCTAATAACATAGGGTTGGGCCAAGGCAAAGCCCTAGTCTAAATTAAAGGCCCAATGGGGTAACTCAAAGAGAAGAGGCCCTAAGGCCCAGCATGATTTGGAGCAAGGCCCAACACGTCATCATCCTCATGCGTCTGCTCGTGTAGCACCGCCCGCCACCACCAGACCTCCATATCATGTTGTGCCGACCCACTGCCTCATCCAAGCTGCGCCGATCCGACTCAGTATACAACGCACAACTGCACCTCTCCAGAATCGAAAGCCGCTGCCAGGATCATCCCGGTCTTCACCGCTGCATAGCTCCTGCTCATCCCGTCAAAATCTCACCGCCACCCAGATCTGCAGAGCCCACGTCGAAGGCTGCCATCCTTGCACAACACAACCACATCTAGAGATTTCATCTAGAACTCACCACCGCCACTCGTCCAAACCTTGATTTCAAAGCCTCTCTCTAGACCTCCCCGAGCAAGTATGATGCAGGAGCATATGTGGCAATATCAAATGCATTATTTATCATTTAATATAGATTTGTAATCGTTGATAATTATTGTTTAGACATTTTTAGGGCATCTTTTTTGCATATAATTTAGGATTATCACTTTTAATTATCTTTCCAATTTAGTTTAATCTACTTCTTATCCAAGCAGTGTGAACCCTAAAAATATGGGTATTATAATCGTTGTCAGATAGCTTATAGTTTATGAATAATATTAGTTTATTTGCGGCATGGATTTGCCCTTCTTTACGAGTTTGCTACTCCTTATTTCTGGTGTCTGTTAAGTGATTATTGTTTGAGGCCTGTGTTCGATACATTTTCCCCATCAAAGTAGCATTCAAACTCCCATCCAGCAGCAGCCCATCGGCGATGAGGTAGACCCTCACCGATCCAGATCACCGCCGGACGAGTTCTCAAAACCTAGATCTAGGGTACTCTGGTTTTGTTGGAGCTCCTCAGAGAGAGGGAATAATAGTGATCCCCTGCAATAAAACATGGGACAAACATGATATTGAGTGCAAATTGTCTATTTTTATATATCCATTTGAAATTGGAACAAAAAAAGTAAAGTGCGAAGATAGTAAAATTTTGACAAAGAAAGCAATTTTATGAATTTTTTTTCTTCTATTTTTTATAAAGAGGATCAAAGGATTTCATTCCTACCCACATGGTGACTCGAACCCATGACTTCGTACATAGGTAGTGGGTACTTCAAAATTGGAAACACTGTCCTTCAAAATTTATGTTTTCTGCCTTGTGCCTGCAGTTAATAACAACAATTAATTCTAAGTGAGAAACATTTAAGAAACCGAATATTCGGAGCAACATTCTACTTTTTCTTGGGATTAATTTTGAACCGCGACGTTGAGGTCAATATCGTAGTAAAGAGTACGTACTATTGTTGTTGATGTTGTACTCGGAAGGCTTCAGTGAAGTAGATGGTTGCGACAACAATGAGGCCAACAATGAAAATGATGATCGTGATGAGAATGATCATGCATACAAAGCCAAATTTACCTTCAGAATGAGCTGCGGACATTGCTGATAACTGAACTCTTGTGCTAAACAAAAGAAGCTAAGTAGTAGAGATACCTTACCACTCATCATGAATGTGTATTTATAATAAATACGTAAGAAGAAACTCCATTTGGATTAGAATCCTAGACCAAAAGGTTCCAGTTAAAACAAACAAGTGCAGTGCTGGTAACTGTATTTACGTTTTCATACATGTATCATGTATGTGTCCTCCCAGTCTACCACTTATCTTTGTCAAGTCCTGGAGAAAACCATCTTTTTTGGTTGTTTTACAGTTATCAACTGGGAATATATGTTAGTAGTACTCACCAAAAGAATAAGTTACTACTAGATGAATGTAGTTCCAGATGAAAACAAAAAATGTAGAGAGATTGGAAGGTGGTAATTAATTAGAGGTGACTATTAATAATCCTCGGAGCAGAACAGAAACAAGTATACAACCACAGATGAAAATATGACTAAATGAAGAATAACAATCCGGCCAACAGGCTGGGTATATTTAATAACAAGTACTGATGTAATACTGGTAGCAAGGTACATGATTAAACATATATGCCAATAGTATAGGTTCTGCCCAGACATCATGAAGAACTGCATGTGCATGCAGGTCAAGGAAGGATGGTTTTGTCTTTCAGGAGGGTTGGGATGGTGGGCAATCCAGTTCCAGTCTTAGGGAGCTCGGGGAGATGAGGCAGTGGAGGTTAAGTTGGCATTTCCGGCTTAGGTAGTGTTGGTAACTCAGGTTTTGGAAAACTTGGGAAATTCGGAAGGGATGGGAGTTCGGGCTTTGGCAATGATGGCAGCTCCTCCTGCTTTGGCAATGGTGGAAGCTCAGGCATGGTTGGGAGATGGGGTTGTTCAGCTAACTTGAGGCCTTCAGGCTTTGGCAAAGTTGGTACATGAGCAATGGTGGCAACTTGGGCTTAGGCAATGATGGCAATTCTGGCTCAGGCAAATGTGGCAACTCTGGCTTTGGCAGTTGTGGAAGCTCCGGCTTTGGCAATGGTGGCAGCTCGGGCTTCGGCAGTTGTGGCAGTTCAGGCTTTGGCAAGGTTGGAAGACTAGAAAGATGGGGCAATTTAGGCTTTGGAAGCTCAGGCACCTGAGGCACTTGAGTCTCGAGAAGACAGCGAGCTCCTTGGACCAGTGTTTTGGAGCACATAAGCGAGAAAGTGAAAAGCAAAAGTGGGAAGACAAAGGCTGGGAGGCGACGAGAGGCCATGTTCAGAGCTATAGGATATATGTATGATGATGACTGAAAGTTGATTTTGCTTGAGAATCAAATTAAACTGAGTATTTATAGATAGAGGAGTTAAGGATAAGATACGTGAAGGACTATAGAGGCCAAAGTTGGTTCAACCAATATATATATTGGTATTAGTTCAACTTCTGCAACCGTACGTGTACTTAATTAATTCTTGTTATCTTCGCAACTAACTGCTCAACAGAACTGAAAGACCTGCTTTAGAAGCATCTATAGATTTGGCTAAGCTTGTTATTTTTAATCTCATTTTACTAAACGGATGATTGACAAAAAAAGTGAAGTACTTTTGAGATTCGACTCTTATATGTGGCCTTATACCCTTCCTAGTATTCTTTTAACCAAAGGAAAGAGAATTTCTAATCTGGACATTAAGTTTAAATGATCTTGCATATATATGGCGATGAAATTAATCTGGACATTAGGTATAACGCACGCCTATGATATATCTCCCCGACCAACACAAAGCTTTACCACATTGGAGAGAACATAGCGTGGGTATGGTATAACGCTGTCCTGATAAGAATGTTGCTTAATGCCTGCAGCACCCTTTTACTTATACACAATTCTCCTCCTTGCTAATTGTAATCATTTTTTTACGTAGTAGTGTAGTACTTGATATTTACCTACCCGGTTAATAATTAACAAGCACAACTTTTGATTTCTTCCTACTGAAATTGGAAAGATGAGGGCCAACTTTAATTAGCTGGGCAAGCTCACTAAGCTCCGCCCCTGAATTACCACGGTGATAATATTTTTTTTTCCTATGTCGTAGACAAAGCTTGTTATAGCATATTTTTCTTTCAATAAAGGAACTAGCAAGATAGCCCGCGCGATGCTGCGGGTATATTATCAACATTATTCAATTTGACGATATTGAATTTACAAACATTAGGTACAATATATAAATATTAGGTACACTATATAAGTGCGTTATACATCACATTAGACATTGTTTTACATGACCCAAAATCTGGTACTCTAGTCAGATTTGAAAATTGCATATAGTCATATATAACTACACATTATTTTAAATCTTATAAAATTTGGTACTTTAGCCAGATTTCAAAATTACATATATGTTACACATTATTTGAAGTCGGATACTTTAGCTAGATTTCAAAACATGCTAACCAAGTAGGTGTATATGTGCATATTACAAAAAATGGTTAAACTTCGCAAAAAACTTGTCGACAATAGCAGTTCAGACTCCGCATCTTTAGCTGGTTCTTTGTTCTATTTACTGCTATCAAGTCCTCACAAATGGTCACCTAATTAGCCAAGACAAAGTAAGAATGCAGCATAAGGGAATAAGAATGGATAACAGTTGAATATGTAGCAAGTAACGGAAAAACAGAGAATTTCAGGAGTTGTTTCAAACTGGAAAAACTTAATCAAAATTTGTTATATTAGAAACATAGAGAGAGTAGCTATACATCCAATGCTCTTGTTTCCAGTTAGTGTTGTCTTGAGTTCCTTACACCTTCATCAAAGTAGATGGCCTCCATGCCATATCTGTGCTGTACATAAAACATCAAGGCAATAAAGTCAAAAATAGAGACAATAGAAGCTGAAGAATCACTAACAATAAGAGTTGCTAATGCACATAAGCGGAAATACAATTAACCATATACAAAGCAAAGCAGAACTTACTCAGAAAAATACGTGTTTAGGATGCAGCTGAGCTACTTGCCAAAACTTGGTACCGAACATATTTATGAAGCAACGAATAAGGACATTGCTTGCTGGTGTAGTAATATGTGGTTTGATTCATTACAACTCTCTCATCTGATTCAGTCGAGACAGTTGCAAGTGCATAAATTCCTGGAAAGTATGATGACAAAATTAATCCAACTATTTTAGTCATTTGGAGAAAATGAATTGCAATATATATGAAAAGAGTAGTAGATATGTTACTTAGTCATTTCTAATTGCTTGTACACAAATTCATTCTCTTTGCTCTCTATTAACCACCATAACCAAACAGCTTTTCCTGGATTCCATGCACCCTTTCCAAAGCACCAATGCACTCACTGGTAACCCCAAAACCATAAATACTCTGAAACAACCAAATATATAATTTGCCTAAACATACTGAGCATATCAAATTTTTTTTTTTCACACTTTTTGCTAAAATCAACTCTGAGTACCATTGCATTGAGCCAGCAATCAAATATATGGTGTAAAGGCAAATCGATCAACTCTATAATTGTTAAAATTCAATTATTTTTGATAGCAAGCATATCACCGCTGCCTTAAGCACTGAACAATCAAACTTAATATGAGCATTTTCCATACCTATGGCCCAAGTCGTATAAAGAACCAAAAAAAATCAAATGGTAGATAAGGAGACAACAGCAAAATTCCCTGGTCCAAGTTCTGCATAAAAAGACACTAAACTGCTCTAACAGCTCTTTCCAACAAAAATGGCAGAAGTTAAGCCTTTAGGACATGGTAACTCATTGAATACACAACAAACCAAATCACACAGACGCTGAAGCCATTAGCAAAACTTAGTTCATTACGTAACAACAACAAAATAATCATGAAACAATAGAATATGAAAAAAAAAAAAAACCATTGCAAACAATGGGTTAAATGAGCAGAAATAGAGCAAAAAATCACAATCTATTGCAAGCCTTAAAATTGAAGGGTATATTAAGAAATAGGTCTTCTCCATCACCTTTTTTTAAGAATCTTTTAAGAATCCTAAATGAGCAGAAATAGAGCAAAAAATCACAGAGCTATTGCAAGCCTTAAATTGAAGGGTATATTAAGAAATAGGTCTTCTCCATCACCTTTTTTAAAGAATCCTAAATGAGCAGAAATAGAGCAAAAAATCACAGACCTATTGCAAGCTTTAAAATTGAAGCAAAGGTCCTCTTCGTCGAATCTATTCCTGCACAAAAGAACAATATGCATGAAAAAAAAAAAATTGAACAATCGTCGGTAAAAACCCAGAATTCACCCACCTAATTACTTTGCTGATGACGAATCAAAAGCAAACAACTGGAAAAGAAAGACATAGTCAAAGATAATTGGAAAGAAGGAACAAAATTAAGCAAAATCCCGATTATCTGACCACAATTACCTTGATCCAAATCCAAATTCGCAAATCGCAAGCAACAGCTCCTCTCTGCGCTAATAACTGTGGATCAACAAACAAACCAAAGCAGTACTCTTCGCTCTGAGAGAGATCCAAAAGCGTTTTCGGGGCAAATATGGAGAAGGATCGGTTTACTGTTAAGGGATGAAACGCATATAGAGTAGAAGGATCGGTTCAATGTTTTGGGGCTCTGATGATGTTGAGACGCATATAGTGAGATCCTTTTCTTTTTTAGAGGAGGATTGATGTCTATCTCTTTTGGGGGCAAATCCGGAAAATCACTGTATTACTATTCATTCAACAGTACCAGAGACATTTTACTTTTATATATGTATAATGACCGATTCAGGTACGTACTTTATAATAAAGTTGATTTTACTGCATACAACTTGGAAAAGGGAAAGAAACTTGATGAGTATAGTTCCCTAAGAAAGTACCATAGTACCATATAAAATGGAACACGAATTTTTGAAAATTCAAATAATTAATCGATCCCACAAGTTTTCATACACTGTAGAAAAGCATGAAGCTTAAGCTTCCTCAAGAACGTTCAAGGTTCTTTCTTTGCTAGTGTTAGTATTCACGGGCCTCATCACCATCTAGATTCGGTTAGTGTTGGAATTAGTGGCTTTGATATCACTTTAGAATGAGTGCGGATGAGTTTAGTAGTGGTGGGCTAGGACAATATGTGTTAAGGCTAGGAATTAGGTTTTGAAAGCAAGAGTTTGGGACTTTGATGTTATTAGGACAAGATATTTTAAGACAAGATATGTAGGAGAAGGCGTTTAATTAAGGGAAAATAATCCAAACAGTGTCTGGACTTTTCCAGACTATTAATTTTCATACTTATACTTCAAAAAATATCAAAATGATACATGAGTGTTTGAGTCTGACCTAATTTCAGTACCTAGCAACAGTAAAATTGTTAACGGAGTTAACTTTTGAAGGATATTTTCATCATTTTACTGTTCATCTTCTCCAAACCAGACAAATATAAAAAGAAATAAAAAAAGAGAGCTTGCCATGGTTCGAACTCAGGCAGACTAATTCACTTCTCAGTATCTTAGCCACTGGGCCAACAATTGTTGGTAATTAATCATCCTCTTTTTTAATAAATTAAACCTAATAATGAATATGTTATTAATCACTAAGAACACCAAGAACACCTCCATTAAGAGCCAAAGAACTCAGCCACCTACCTCAGTTTTCTAGGTGAAGAAAATCATTGCTTGGAGAATCAAGCATATATGAAAGGAGATTCACTTGTGAAAACTAGAAAGCAGGTCGGGCTTGGCCAAAGCTGAGCATGTTCGGTACGAAGAGCACATCTACCTAGAAAGCCTCGCCAAAGACAGCATCTAGCTGTTCCAACACTGCGTCTTGGACCAGCAGGGCACAGGCCCTGGTATAGCTTTGACGCCGCTCCACCTCTTCCAGCAACTCCTCAACGGAGATCTCTACTTCAATTGTAGGCTCCGAGGCCCGAGCCAAGTCACCAAGATCCACCCCTCTTGCCGAGACCTGGGGGAACTGTCTCACCACTTCTCGAGTCTCGGGGGACTGATGCTCTCCAATATGTACTTGGGGACGCTTGCCCTCTTCACCAGCCTGTATGGGCGGCTCCTGGGGATCTTGAGTCAGCTCTCGAGCACCCCGAACCTTATGCCCCTCGGCACCGGCTTCTTCCTCGGCCCGCTGATTGAGATACTCCAGCACGGTATAGGGAAAACTCAGATACACCTCGTCAGGCAACAACATGTTCACCCGATGATCAGTTACACACACATTATCAGGCAGGTCCACATCCACTCGCTTCGCCATCTCCGATTCTCGCAACAACCCCTCAATAATGGTAGTAGGGATCCACATCGGCGTACGGGGCGTCGCTCTTGCTCGAAGCCTCGCTCGGCATATCCGGTGCAAAACAAACATACAACGTTAGCGAGGATACAACACAGCATACGACCAAACACCAAACAAAAGAGCACCCTCTCACCCAGAAACCTCTCCAACTCAAACTTCTCATATATAGGGAGCCTACACAGACGATAGAACCCACTCGTGCCCTTGGGAAATGCACCCATCACCCTCGCCACACGCTTCCGCTCCAGCGTGGTCAAATCAACCCCCTACCTCACTATGATGCAAAAACACGCTATTAGTATACACCAAAGGCAACAACAACAAAAAACCACCAAAAATGCAATCACGATACTCACAGATGGGTTGGAAACGGGTCGGAGCTCGATGCACCATATCCGGATTCTGCCATCAGCCTCCTACCAGGCAAGGCCTCCCCCGCCAGCGCGCATAAATGTTTGACGGCAAGTCCTCCATAACAGAGCGGCTGTGCGCCCTAAAATTTACACATCCACTATCGGCGGCTTTAGTCGAGTATTGCATCTTGAACATGGAATTAAATTCGCCGATACTGGGACATAACAACCTGCTAAGCTTCCATAGCAGCAACACTCCCATTATTTTCCTCAACGCATTGAGCGACAGCTGCCCTACCGATATATTCAGGCAGGACAACAGATACTGCAACTCCTCCGGTATCGGGAACGTCAACCCGCACCTGAGTTGATATTCATAAAAGCATGCCCACCCCAACTCGGAGTGGCTAAAAGTTTCAGCATCCCTCAAAGGGTGCAACAAGATGTTGTCTGGAATCCCCTAAGTGGTCCTCATCTCGGCGATCTGCTCCTCCGTCATACTCGGACCAGGTTGATCAATGGGCGTATCGCCGCCCCAGTGGCGAACATGGGATCTCCAATACTTCGACACCATCCACATTAGGAATATCAGACACCATGGATTGCTCAACCATACTCGGAACTTCGCGAGACGAACCCTCGCCATATGCTCGGGAAACACCCTCACCGCCTCCTCGGGAACTCCGCGTGATACTCCCACGAGGAACTCTCCCACCACCTCCTCGGGAACTCCGCGTGATACTCCCACGAGGAACTCTCCCACCACCTCCTCGGGAAGCGCCCTCGCACCTCCCCTGAAACCACCCGAGGCGCCCTTGTGGGGGCCAGCTCCACTGCGACTAAGAGAAGTGCCCTCTCCTCCGCCACGAGAAGCGCCGCTGCTACCAAGAGAGACTCCCTCTCTTCCGCGAGCGGAACCCTCTCGCCTACCATGACTGTGGTTCTCCCGCGCCATACTACGAGCGATACGGATAACTGGTCAGTCGTTTTATATCGCCTTCCTTAACACTCCGCCGCAAAATTTCAAATCTTCAAAACCTACACGGAGCAACCACAAAAGGCTCAGCTCGACCCGAAATTCAAGCCCTCCAAAATCTCGCCGAACCTAACGCAACCCAGAACCCGCTGGTAAATCTCACTCCCTGAACACGACCCCCTAATAAGACCCACGCACACCAATGCCCCCAGATGAACCCAGAAAGGTTAAGAGACGGCGTACCTGTTCACTCCTCCGATTGAAACACAGAGACAACGATGCCCACAACAAGAAAATTCCGACCACTTCACGAAAAGTTCCAAGCTCTCAGCACACCAACGGCCCCAACTTCACCCAGTTCTTGTCTCAATCCCCAACATGAACACAGGAATAGTAACCATCTCCATGTCTCTTCTCTGTCCTTATATAGGGATCTCGAGAACACCGGGACGGTCGGACATGCAAGGACGACAAAACCAGATCTCACCAAGTGTCTGACATCCCTAAACGTTACAGAGGTCATGCGCCGTCACCTCGGCTCTTCACCACTACGCCATTATTACACGTTCCGGACTCCAGTACACCGGTCTTACTACACACGAAAACAAATAAGATCACCACAAGTGTCACAGAGGCATAGCCTATGCGCCAAAAGACGTATGCAACCCTACCACTGATTCACGATAGCGACACAACGTCGAATGCCAATAAGACCTACTCACCCCAGCCAAGACTCCTCCTAGGTGGGGACTTGGGGGACTGGGGGTGATGGATGTATGGAAGCCACGTGGCATAAACTCGCCTTGAACTCTCGATAATTTTTACAACGACAAACTCCCCACCCAAGAAAACTCTTGACTGGGGACTTGTTGGTATGCACATACCTCCTAAGCATAAGTATCAGAAGCACAAGACTCGTATCGCCAATATACCAGCGAGATAAGCTCCCAGCCGACGGTTCCGATACCCCTCAGGGCGATATTGGGATCCCGAGCATCCCACATCGAAAGAAATGGAACCAAGCCCCTACAAACCTGCTACATTAAGGTCATCTCCAACAACCTAAAGAGGTAACTGTTTACTATCACTTTCCATTATCATTATCTTATACGGTACTGACTTAGGCATCGGTGCGTTAAAGGCCGGCACACCCAGTCTTCCATCTGACCTTTGTCTGTTTTGCAGATAAGTGAGACCGATAGCGATAATAACAGACCGATACAACCCGTGTTCAGCTGGATCAGACTCCTCACGAGACAAATGAAACAAACACCACTTCCAACATTTTCTTGTGCTGATGTAATTCAGAGGATCACTCCCAGAGAACGTTTACATAAAAAGATTTTCAAGAATCAACCAGATTCCAAACATGAAGACGCAATTAAGATTTCTATTTTTCAATGCCAGAACTGACGATTCCAAATGGGGATTTCTTAGCCAAAGATTGAGACAGGTCAGAAGAGATCGAAAGGACGAGGCCGGAGAATTCGCTCTTTCAATTCTGAAAATGGCTTCAGGTTTTGATGATTCAGAAGAGGGAAGAATAGAGGATGGCAGAGGAGGGACTTGAATCTTGAGCTGTGAACCAAAAATAACCATTCAAGTTTGGGGCTTTGATGCTTTTGGATCAGAGCCATCATCGTCAATTAGAGCATCAATAATGGCTAGGTCAATGCTTTTGGAGTCCAATTTGTCCCAGTGGCGTTTGGTTTCGGGTTCTAGGGTTTTGGGTGTGTTTGATTCAGACCATAATGAGTTTCTTAGACCAAAGAATGGCTTAGTTTCCAGAATGGAAGTCGGGGTCATATGAGAAGGCAGAGAGTGGAGAAGAATGATGAAGCGGGTCTAGGAGAAGGGTTTGGTACTTGACGATTAACTCAGGACTTTAACTCTAGATTACCCTACCACGCTCAAACCATATCAAATCCAGAATGTGCCCGATCCATCCCCAAATCGGATCTGTCCCTAGAGCAGATCCCATAGAACCACCTCGCCGTCGGTTAATGGGTTCTCTCCAAAACCAATGAGACAACCACAATGGGGGAAGCAGAGCAGCAGTCAAGGCAAAGAACCAGACCAACGTTCCTCCGCCAGAGAATCAAGTCTTCGGCAAGCCATTCGGTCCATCTCGTCCCTCATCTCCCTCACCTACTCCATCAAAATCTTCACCGGAAAATGGAAAACCATAACAACCAAGCTCGAAGAACTCAACTCTTGCCTCGCCACCATCAAAAACTCCGACGGAGATGAAAACCTAGTTCTCTCCGCCATCATCGTAGCCCCGATAGTATTTTCCAAAGATTAATGTAGTGACATGGTTGGAAGTCAATCTAAATCTTAAAGTTTCATAATGACTTTTTCTAAATCATATATCACTTGAAAGTAATCAAGTTGGTGGAGGAAAAACATTGATAGCCAAAAGAGGTGTTGGTAATGGTTTCAGTGGAGGAGAAGAAGAGGATGAAGACGAGTGGTGGCCTATCGATTTCAGAGAAGATGAATAGTAAAATACGAAAATATCCTTCAAAAGGGGAGTTAACAATTTTACTGTTGCTAGGTACTGAAATTGGGTCGGGCTTAAACACTCAGGTATCATTTTGATATTTTTTGAAGTATAAGTATGAAAATGAGTAGTCTAGAAAAGTTCAGACACTGTTTGGACGATTTTCCCTTTAATTAAGAGGACAATAAATTTGAAACAGAGGAGATGGAACTTATAATTATATTACTTTATTAGCATACTTGCTTGATTGCTTCATTCATTTCAAGATGACAAGATGTCATACATATATATACAGAAGTTGCTAAGCGACCTAGCAACTCTCTAAACCACCTAGATTTCATTATGGTTACATTATCAACCACAATTTAATACACATTTCTAGACCTCACTACAGCTGCATGTTAATTCAAGGCATTTCTACACTTTCTTAATTACAAGATAATTCTAAATTATTTCTAGATTAATCTAGGTCAATGTAGATCTTCACAATGTGCATTACAACTTTAACAGTTAGCTAGCTTGTCTTTGATCTCCACTTCTCCCTTGTCCAGATGAATTGCTACCTACAATTCTTCAGTATGTGGATGCATGCACCCTCGTCTCCTCAATCATGAAGAACCCACAACAATGTAACTAAATTGCATAGATGGTTATATTACGAAGTGATCAATCTTTTTCTCGATCATTTCTAAGAAAATGCAATGTTTTTTTATTTTGCTTTCCCACGTGTATTTTCTCTTTTGTATCAACATCTCTCAACTTGCAAACAATGGCTATAATCCACTAGGCCAATAACCTCAATATACAACACTTTTTGCACAACGAAAAAAAAGAAGATGTTGTGTGATGATGGAAAGTCAATCATACAACACGATTAAGAACCCTACGTTGTATAAAGCCATAAAAATTTTGAAGTTTTTATGTAGAAGGTGATTGCACAACACTGATAAAAAAAATTTGTTGTGTGAATGATAAAAAAAAAGAGCGGCATATTTCCCTCCTAGTTTGACACGAATTTGGGTTCAAATATGTATTACATAGTACAACGGAATAGTTATATCTGTTGTATGAGTGTAGCTTGCAAAATGTTATACAACAGTTTTTTTACTTTGTGTTGTATGATCGAGGAAGATACATTGAGAATGTTTGGAAGTGCCTCCCAATGCCACTCATTCCCCCCAAATCTGCAAATTTTTATTGACATATATGTGATGTTGCAATCTCCTACAACATAAATGGCTTATTCATGTTGTCTGAAGAGAAATGCCTATCTCTAGCGCCAAAGCTAATATTTTGATTGCCTATAGCGGGAACTTTCCCTCTTTACAATCTTAGCTCAAATTTAATGTCTACATAATTAGACAACATAATTTGATCCGTGTGTTGTCTGATAATGAATAAAATAAAAAAACGCCTCTTTGACTTTGTCTCCAGCCACTTGGACAAAATAGCTATTTCCTCTAAACCATCTCTCCTCAAAACATCGTCTCCTCTCGCTTTCTCTCTCTCTCTCTTCCCATATCGCTCTTCTCTCCTATCGTCTCCACAATCCCTTCCTCCATCTACATCTACATCACCGCTGAGATTAGGGTTCTATTATCTTGACTCAGCCGTCACTAAGTTCTTTTTGTGAAGAAGATAAGGATTCTGTGTACTGGGAAGAGGGAGGAGGTTCTTCGAGATCTGCTAAAGATTAGGGTTCTTCGATCTCTGGGTTTATAATGTCGATTTGGGGATTTGTAGTCTACTCGATTTGGGGGTTTCACGACAATTTGATTTGTGGGGATTTGTGGGCTACTGGATTTGTGGGCTACTGGATTTGGGGATTTGTGGGTACTCGATTTCCTCATATCCACTTCCTTTCTCCTTCATCTCTCTCTCATGGTGGCTGCACATGGTGAGCGAGCAACCGCTGATCCTCATCCACAAGTGCAAGCTTTAGAGTGTCCTATAACATGTCGCAACCATCACTAAGGACGTCAAGGACTCTGAATTCTTCAGCTTCATCACCAGTGAGTAATTTCACCATCTCTTCTTTTTGGTATTTGTTCTTATGTTCAATCAGACCACTTTTGGTTCAATTTGAGATTAATTGTGGGGGTTTTAGTGTTTAGGGCCAGCGATAAGTGTTAGAAGGAGAAGAGGAAGACAATTAATGATGATGATTTCCTGTGAGTGATGGTTTCCCTTCTCTCACTTTCTCACAATTTCTTCTCCAATGGTGAACAATTCTCTCAATTTTGTATTTCTTCTCCAAAGGTGATCAATTCTCTCAATTTCGTATTTATCTTTGTTCGTCTTGAAATTTGATTTCGGAGAAAGTTTCAATTGGAAAATGTTCAACAAAGTTCAAAACTTTTTCATATATTGGGTCTTCAAGATATAGAAAGTCCCACCTGCACTAGCCCTTCAAGTGTAATTAAGCACATATGGATGAAGGGTTTTGTTGTTTTTGGTCTAAAGTTTTGGTTTTTTTTTTTTTTTTCCTTTTTCTGACTGATCTCTCAGCAACCAGTCTAAGAAGTTGTTAATTCAAATTGGAATTTGATATATGAGTTTTTCTATTTGCAGGGTATTTGTCTGTGAGCCCAAGTCAGAGGTCAGTTTGTCGCTCTGTGGTTTGTGAGGTTGCTCCAACCAAGAGGCTTGATTATGTTGAAAAGCGAGCTCGCCAGGTTGAGAAAAGGCGCATTTACAACAATTCCAAAAAGTCTGAGATCAAAACCAGGTTGAAGAAGGTATTTTCTTATCATATTTACATTCTTTGTGAAGTAAATTTATTCAGATTATTTTTTTTATGAAGATGTTATAACTTCTGGGTTTATCAAGTTCTATGAGCTATTGGTATCTAAACCTTAGATTAAATTACTTGGGAATAAATGATTATCAGTATCTTACTTTTTATTGTGATTTTCACTCATAATCTGTTTTATCTTCTCTTACAGCTATTTTGTCTGCTAAGATTGAAGTGAAATTGTTGACTGGGGTTATCTAGTATACTTGTTTATCCAAACTTGTTATCAATGATTTTAAAACAAACTTCTGATCAAACTACCGCAATTTTTTTTATTATTGTATTCTTTTCATATGATTTGTGTTCATGGGTGAATGCTGGATTGCATGTTTTGGGTCATTTTGGTGATGATTTTTATACATATAACTTCAAACTTGAATACCCAGGTACCTAAAATGCTGTCTATAACTAGAAAACAAGTGTACTCTATTGTTCAAATCCAAGGCTTTCAATGCTGTCTATAACTAGAAAACAAGTGTACTCTCTTGCCCCCAATCGATGCCTCTAGAGAGAACCCCCTCACGGCTCATCGATTACTCAGTACCTCTCTCTTTCTCTTTCTCGTAATGGATTAATTTGGTTGTTTTTTTTTTTTTTACAGTGGATGATACGAATAAGGAGATAGAGGAGGTTTAGACGCAGAGGAAGTCCTCGATCTGGTGTGTCAGACTGTCAGCTCGACAACTTCTAGCGCATGGTCGATACCTTCACCACCTTTCGATGGAAGCGCCATTAGGTTGATATTTGTCCAATCTTTCGCAAATTATGAGCTCTAAAACCCTAATTTGTCCTTGGGTTTGATTGAATTGTATTTGTTTTGCGTTGAAATTAGGTCGATTATATGCAATGGAGCGAGGGCTGAAGATTCCTCAGAACAAGTGCACCAAGACCACCAATTCCCTCCTGATTTCACTCATGAAGCAGCTTGAAAAGGTCTTTTCTTCTCTCCTAACCACTTCTCTATACCATTTTTGAGTTTACTGTCAACTGGGTTGGTCTGTTTGCTTTGTTTTTATCAAGGAAAATAACAATGGAACTTTAGCTTTGCTGCCATTACTTGATTTGTGGTTCAAAATCAAATGCTGAGGCTCCCTGTAACAGTCAGTAGATTAGTGAAGCTGTGATATGTTTCTGCTGCTTGTAATTTCAAGAAAACAAGAGTACTTATATATTTCGGCAATGTCAGGGGGTTCTTGTAATTATACTATTTGATTCTAAATAAGCTATACCATTTAATTGGAAGTTCATTAGTGGAGGGGTTTAGGAAAACTCTTTAGGGAGAACATGTGGTTAGTTTAAGTTTGTTGAACGCAAATGAGATTGCTGTTTGTTTTTGGTTTGTACAGGCCCTGTAAGTTCCCCATCATCGAGATAGGATTGTGACCAATCCTTTATGACCCCGAGGACTTGGTTTTCCCTATGTTTTTTTTTAGAAATGATATAATGACAAAATTCATAGATTTGAATGCCATCTTTGTTGGTGTCTATTGACACTTCTATGCTGCAAGCATTTTCTTTGAATTAACCAGTTTGGTGTGCTTCAACTTGATGTGAGTTTTACGTTTCGCTATGCCACTTGAAACTTTATATATTCTTTTTGGTTAAAGTTGAGGATACAAATTGTTATTACTGATTTGAAGGTTATATACAGTTGGATTTGAGTAGTTCACCTTTTTATATCTTTTTGTAGCTTGAGCAGAAGCAGAAGTATGCGGCTTGGAAAGCAGCAGATATAAGGAAAGCTGTGAAAGAAGGAAGGAAACCTCAGGCTGGCCCCTCTGCAGGTGATGATGATCTTTCAGTTCCCTCGAGTACAACTAGTGGTTCATATGTATGGTTCTAAACTTCACACTAGTTTTCTTTGAGCCTTCTGGACGATTTGGGCTTCTCCTTCTCCTTCTAGTTTTTTTCCCAACTTATTTGGTTTGAAGTGATAATCAACTTTTCATTATCGAGAGAACAAAGTGAAAAAGTTTCACCGTTTATCTTCAGTGCATAACTCTTGTTTAATTAAGTCATAATTGTTTATCATAATTATACTAAATGTCCATTGTTGTTCTAGTTTTGTTTTCATCTGAAGGTATCCCCTGTTTTATTAGAAAAGTGTCTTCTTATTGTTCTGCTAGTCATGTAATTACAGGGTAAAATGGGATGTTGAAGGCGGTTCCATATAACTGATTATATAGGAGGGGTACCCAATGTCCCCCAATATAAGTTTGTCTTTGTTATAGCTCTGCTTCTCTTTTTGGGTATTGCTGCTATAGGCTTGATCATTCAATTCAGTGTTAGAACATGTGCTTTCAGATTTTGTAATATTAGATGAAGACGTGTGCTTTCTGATTTAGTAATATTAGATGAAGCTCAGGTGCTGGTGCATGTTTGAGTTAGCTTACTAAAAGTACTCTTCTTACATGTTTTGCAGATAGCATTGGAGGGCAGTTACAAGGAAGAATTTGTTCAAGAATTTGACAACCATCAATGAAGACTTCATAAGAGACATGTTTTGGAACAACATGTGTATCAGCTTGGCCCCTATGAATGGGCAAAGTATGTCGTGACGGCGTATGTGTAGGAGCTAAAGGAAAGCATAAGAGGAAGTAGGTTGTTGCTGAAGGAAAGCATCATTTTTGTGCTTCTCTGCTTGTACAATATTCATGCACTGTGTGGCATGTTTTGTAACAAATAGTTTGTATTTGTATCAGCTTTTGATGTCCCAAGTAGATGGGCATGCATTTGAATGCTTTTCTTCTTTCAATGTTGGCTTGGATGATTGGGAAATCCTCCCTTTTAAAGTTTGAATGCTTTTCTTCAAATAGTATGAGTTGGATTACTCATTTCATAGATTCTAGTGTCTTTTCTTTACAATTAGTCACTGTTCATTAGGTAAAATGGAGCATTATTATCAATGCACAAAATTCAGAAAAGACGATTATCACACAATAAAATTTCTAATGTTAATAATGTTGTCTGAAGTAACAATTTGGATGTTCACACAATGAATCCTTATATAACATGCAACGGTTCTAACAAACATACGTTGTCTTATTTACAATCACACAACTGTAATAACTAGAATACGTTATCTAAAACTAACACACAACAATAAAATTTCCAAAAGTGAAGTGTGAGGATAACTCATACAACAGAGAAAATAAAATGCTGTTGTCTGATTTACCTTTCATACAACGGCTCGGAAACAACTTTCGTTGTGTGAATGATGCCAATAACATGTGCAGCATGACTGCGCGGCAACTGTGGCTGCCATCTGCCGAGAGAAGGCACAACAGTTTTAACCAAATAAGTGTTGACTGTTTGTGATTCACACAACGGGTTTCCACCGTTGTGCCATTTTTCATCACACAACGCTCCGATACACAACGGAGATCGTCCAAATCACACAACGAATTTGGTCCGTTGTCTGTTAGCTTTTTTGGCCTAGTGATCTCTCGATCCTTGTACACCGAAGAGAAAGTGGATCATCTTTGAATCGATCCCTTCAGATTTGCTTTAGTCTTGTGGATTACTTCTTCACCATATGTATTTCCTGCCCACACTTGTGATCGGGTTCATTTTCATCTCCCGTTGGCAGAGATCATGAGCAGCGTAGACAGACCAATGCTATTCAAGAAAGTATAAAGAAAGTGAATACTTTGAATCTCCATCAATCTTTCTGTTGGTTAGTAATTAGAATCTTTCTACACATTCTTTAGAGTAGCCCTCCCAAAATTAGGTTTATTATTGCAAAGGTTTGGCCTCTTCCACAGTTTGTTAACTTAATGAGCAAACCAAGATCGTTTCACAAAATGCATAAACCCAACCAAATGATCAATACAATATGAACTAGAATACAACAAGAGGAGATGAATTACCTGCTTCATACACAACAACCATTCCTTCAAAAGCAGTAGCAGCAACACAGCTATTCAACACAAATAATCCGAGCTCCAAAACTTCAAGCAGCCACACACAAGAAATCTTCTACTCAACTATGTGTTTAACTCCTCTCTATGGGGCATGACTGAATGTTTTTCACATTGTGAATAGGGACTTCAAGCACCTATATATACAAGCTAGATAGGTCTTCCCATAAAAGAATCCTTGATTCTAGCCAATGAGTTATTTCTGAAAGATGCTATAATTATCATATCAACTAATTAGATATTTATCTTTATGAAAATGGATTCCTAACCATATGAGCGACATACCAAAGCTGATTAGGTGTGTAGGTAGATAATTCATGTATTTCCCATTTATTGTAATAAGTTTAATCAGTTTGTTATTTACTTAATGTAGATAATATTAGGTCCAAATAATATTTTACAATCTCCCTTTTGGACCAATATTGTCTACATAACAACTGAACCAAAACTCATTCCAGAAAATAGCCAAAGTGTGCACTGAAATATATTGTTTCTCAAGATCCATTCAGTTCTGTCAAGAACGCAGCAGCTAAAATAGAACTTGGAAATAAACATGCTTATGTAAACATATTTGTTCCAAATTACCAATAATAACCTCTGCATCTCGCATGAACTACAAAACTGATATGATGAAATCAAGTGGTAAAGTATGTCATTCTGCAGTAAACACTTGATTATAGTCCAACTAAAAATTTGAATATCAAAATCATAATGCAAACATTATTTACTTAAGCACCAGTGGATTGCATGTTTGCCTCTTACTGAATATATGCATATTTCCATCCACCTGATAATCAACAAAACTAAAATAGCAGCAATCAAATATTTTCAAAATAAGATCAAGCTGTGAAACAATATATCTGGAAATATCTCAAGCTTTATTCATTTGACCAAAATATGAATACATATTGTTTCTGACATGAACTGCAAACTGAAATAAAATTGAAACTTTCAAACTAAGAAACTGAAAACATAATTTTTATGACTTTTGTTCTTTATGAACTCAGGAATCTAAACTAGAGAGAATTCCAATGTCTTCAACATGCTTCTTGAAAACTGAAACTGGTAATGCCTTGGTAAAAGGGTCTGCAAGCTGTGCATCTGTGCTAATGGCAGCTATTTCAATCTCTCCATCTTTTACCCTCTTTCTCACACTGTAGAACTTCAAGTCTATATGTTTTGAATTATTGGACCTTTTGCTATTCTTACTGAAGAACACAGCAGCTTCATTATCACAATAAACTTTCAGCTTTCCATCAACAAGATTACTTAAAATCTTTGTTTCCAAAAGAAAGTTTCTGATCCATAGGCCTTCACATACACCTTCATATATGGCTATAATTTCTACTTGCATGGTGGATGTGGCTATCAATGATTGTTTCATTGTTTTCCAAGCCACTGCACCACCTGCCAACATATATACATAGCCACAAGTAGACTTCATTGATGCAGGATAATTGCCTGAAAAATCTGAGTCTGTAAAGCCTACAAGTTCAAGTTTCTTCACATGTTTATACACAAGCATGTGACTCTTAGTCCTCTATAGGTATCTCAATACCTTTTTGCCAGCAGTCCAATGCTTGGATTTAGGATCAGATTGAAATCTAGACAACATGCCAACTGCAAAGGATAAATCTGGCCTAATGCACACTTGTGCATACATGAGACTGCCAACTAATCTAGCATATGGTACATACTCCATTTCCCTTTTCTCAACACTTGTTTTAGGGCATTGATCCTTATTTAATTTATCTCCCTTAGATATTGGAACCTCCCCATGAGCACAAGTAGCCATATCAAATCTCTGAAGTATTTTTGAAATGTAGGCTTGTTGAGATAATCCCAATAAACCTTGTGCTCTGTCTCTCTTTATCTCAATTCCTAATACATAAGAAGCCTCTCCTAGATCCTTCATATCACTACTAAAAAAAACTTCAATTGCTTCGAAAATTTGCGACGGAAAACTTTTCCGTCGCGAAAAGTCAACTTTTGCGACGACATGTGCTACGGTTATTTTACCGTCGCATGTTAAAGAGTTTTTGCGACGGACATAACATTACCGTCGCATAATTATACATCAATTGCGACGATATAGTCCCGCCGTCGCTTGTATAATTAAAAAAAAATGAAACAAATACGACTATTCCTTCAGATCTAGATCAATTTCTTTCACGCGACACTTCCTCCTCTTTCTCTCACGCTTCATTCACCGAGCTCAAAACCCTGACCTAGTGATCCTCGGTCGCCATTGAAGAGAGAGATTTGGTGAGAAGTGGAGGAGATCGAGCTTCATTGACGACGTGGCCGAGGAGGAGGAGGACGATGAATACGCCCTATCGTGGTGGCGGCGGTGGGAGTGTAAGCGGAGCAAAAAGAGGCTCTATGATATGGGTTTTCTTGATCTTGAAGCGGTGGTCGATTCAGATAAGGAGGATAAGGAGGATGAGGGTTGAAGCTTGCTGGTGACTAGACCTCCGGTTAGTTTGCAACCACTCTCTCTCTCTCTCTCTCTCTCTATCTTCTCTCTCTATAAACTTCCAATTTTTGACAAGATTTATATATGATTCTAAATCTGATGCAGGGTGATGGTAAAACCACTCTAATAGTGATTAGGATAGTTGACAAGATTTACTATCGATATCGCGAAACCCACCGGTACGGTGGCGCCAGGGGCGGATCCAAGTACACCCTTGGGAGGACTCAAGCCCACCCGAAACTTTTGGACTGAAAAAAAAAAAAAAAAATCTATATGTATGCTTCTTTTTTCTTCCGGTAATTGAGTGCTGGCTTTGTCAAGCCCATCCGAAGTCCCAACCAGCCAAACTTGATTGCCTAACGAAGACTCTCACTCCCTCTCAGTCTCTCGTTCTCTATACTTCTCTCAAAGATCAAACCTTAGATCCATTGTCTGTCGGCTCTGTCCATCTCTTCGTCTTCTACTCATATTCTTCAATTTGCGGCAATCAATTCAATGTAAGTATAATTTCAATTTTCTTCAATTTAATCAATTCAATTTGGGGCAAATTTTAGGGTTAATGATTGATGTCGAATTCAATTTCGTGGATTTTGACTTAGCAGTGGATCGAGGATTGTTTTGTGTGCCATCGATATCAGAGGAATGATGAGGGCAGAGTTATTTGCGGTGGAACTTGCCAACGAAAATGGTATGGATTGTTTGATGAATTTGGGTTATTTGTTATTTGTTTGTGATTCCTTAGTTTAATGAATTTGGGTTATTTGTTGGATTGGGTTAGTTACTTGGTTTAGTACTTTAGTTGGACTAGTTGCCGACTTGCCGCCGTAATTGGAATGATCTGGATATGCATGTACTGATGTAGGATTGGATACATGTCTTCATGATTACTCTTTTCTGTAGCAATTTTCTTTATTGCATAGATACAGAGGAAACATGATGCTTAACCTCCAAGAGTATTAGCATGTTTCATAGTACTCAGAGTGATATATATCCTAATACAATTAAAATGATGTGTATGGTTTTGGCATTGTTATTCTCGAATTCATGTCTGGAAAACCAATTCTTACGAATTATCAACTTGTTTCAATCATGCTATACTTATGGAGTTCCAGCCAATTTGAGAGACTCGAGCTTAAATATGACATTTCATTCTTCATGGCGTGTCTCTGCTTACCAATTTTTACAATTATTTTGCAGATACGAATCAAACATATGAACGTCTTCACAGGCTCTTTACTTAGGTGGGTATATTTGATAAATAGCAACTGACAATAATTCAAGTCGTCCTCAGCCCCCAAGTCCATGAAGGTGAATGGCTCTCTCAATCTTTTGGCTCATACCCAGATCGTTTTCTTGCATTTAATTGTGTAAAGTTGAAGCCTTTGCCTTTTTTGAGCCAATTTGATGTTTTCAATTGGTGGTGTTAATTGGATTTTCTTTTTTGGTACTTATTGTATCTGCCTTGATGTGGGTTACTTTTATGGAACTGCCTCTGAGTGGCTGGTTAAAAAATTGTCACTGATGTTGCTTTTGTTCGTAATCTCCTCATCTAAAAGTCATATTGAGCCCGTGCTGATTCTATTAAGCTACAATATTGTTGTGAGCTTCATCACTTCCAGCATGAAAAAAACAAATAACAAAAGAAGAAGAGGACAAAAGGCTTGAGCTCGTTATAATTTTACTTACCTTTGTTTGTACCGCAATAGTTAGTGCAGTTGACAAACTGCGTTCTGGAAATGTCTTTACTTCATATACTGTACCTTTTTTTTTTCTAACGAAAAGTAGTTCATTGTGTGAAGAATCTGAGCCCAGATTTGGAGTATGGGTTTGATTCTCTAAAAGTGATTGAAGGAAATAGAGATCCGAAAATATCATCAGGTATATATTAGATTTGCATTTTTAGTAATCAAATTTTAATCTTGATTTGCAGGTTCCCTATGGTTTGTCCTGAGCAGATCCTTTCTGAAATTTTGCATTCTTGGTTGGGATAATCTTCCCCGAACATTTAAGGACATTTCATTCAATGCAGTAGCAAGCTCAAGATCTCAAGCCATGGTTTGTCCCATTTTCTTATCTGTTTTTTTGTTAAGTTGTTGACTTGAAATTATGGCTTGTCCATTTCAGCTATGAAGCCCATCTGTTCTTATCCTAGGCACTGGAGTCTAGCTAGTACTATTTCTCTTTTGCTTGAATGAAATTTCCTGGAGCCAAAAAAAAAAAAAAAGGTCTTCAGAAAGGCATGTAATGCTGGTGTCATTTATGTCCTTCTGGACATTTCATTTGAAAATGCATCAATCTAACATCTCTGTTATTGCTTTTTCCGTAATCTTCATTAAGATCATACAAAATAACACTGTATTCTAGTGACAGCTAACCATGGTGTGGAACGTAAACAAGATAGTTCTTTTTTATAAGAGTCAAATTAGGAGGCAGTTCATTACCAATTGATGAATCAAACTGTAAAATTAATTCTACCAATGTATATGAGAAGTATTCTTGTCTGCATGCATTATCATATGGCGTGCGTCCTGTAACTTAGCTATTTTAGGTAATGTAGAGAACATGCATGGGAGTCACACTGATGAGGCCGGTTGAAAAACAGAAAATTGAAGGACAATCACGCTTGGTTTGTCCACACAGTGTTCCTCTTCAAGTCACCCAGTGGGTGGGAAATCATGGGTGGCTTTGAATTCACAGCTAGTCAAAATCGGCTCTCACCAGTTGGATATTAAGCCTAAATTGAAAGATAAGGCTCAGACTATCAGCTCCTATTTGGTGAGTTCAACATTAGTTTGTCTGTATATTTGCGTATATACATGGGCATAATTGAATTTTGTTCATTGTGTTCGAAAATTGTTGGCAATTATACTTATTTTCTGCTTAAAGCATATGCTTGGAATTGTATTATCAATTTTTGAGTTGTTGTAAAAGTTAATTGTTGTTTGCTTCAGTGTTTGGATGGGATTTTGAAGCATAAGCCAATTTTATCATTACTGGTCTTTGAAGCTGGGATTTTGTAAACATGTCAAGGAAAACTAAAATTTGGGGTCTTCAATTTTGTTTAAATTGGTACATGATAATAAAAGTTTTCTGTGATTATGTTCTGGGGAGATGTAGATATGAACTTGAAAATAATGAGCTTGGTTCTTCTTTGTTGGTTTCTCTTATTGATTAAATCAATTGCTACACTTTTTGATGAACCTAGCTGTGATGATATTGATAAAAACAAATCATCATATTATACTTTTTATCATGTCTATGTCAATGTATACACTGATTATACGTATGAATCAAGTTGTAGACTTCATGATTTTCTTCTGTCAATAGGTAATTATAGTGTAATAATCAGTGAATCAAGTTAATGTTACCCTAAGTTGTATTGGCCTAGCTTAAATTGCAGCATAAGCAGGGTGGCTTCCTTATACAGTTTTTGCATTTCCTTTTTTTATTTTCCTATGGCTAACAAAGGGAAATGAAAGGTAAATCATCTGTCTTGTTTTTTATAAATGAAAATGTGAATTGATTAGACCACAATGCAGTACTAGACTAACTTGAACTGATCAGATACTATAGCCCTGTTGCAAAGTTAACCTCTTTTGTCTAATTCATGTCTCAAGTTTTGTTTATCCTGATTCCTGTGTATGACTTTTAGAGTAAAGAAGGTGGGGGTGTTGCTTTCTCCATTAGGCTATTTCTTCTTTGTTCTTACTCCTTAATTGGTTTTGACATCAGAAGATATGTATCCTTTTTTAGCACTTGCCTTTTCTCATTAAAATGTCATGTACTGAACTGAATCTGACATGTCTCTCACAACTTCTCGTCTTCTCGTCTTGTATACATGCTCTTGACATCATTTATAAATCAAACTGAGGTTATCTTCCTTTTATTTTTGTTAGCATTCCTTGATGCAAGTAGATTTCATGCTCTCGACTTGTGACTATATTGTTGACTAGAGTTAATTGTCAATTTCAGGAGGAGATGGGGCAGATGCAGACAACGATTCAACTACCTTTTGTAACTTTAAGTATGCTAAAGAACAGCTTGAGTAATTCATAGTTTGTTCGATTCAACATAGTATAAATATTTAATGTGATTTGGTGTAGTTTATGTATACCAGACTAGAATGTTTATGAGTGGCATTTTGTATGTTTATGACATTTTGTATTGCACCATTTCATTAGTTTTATTGTAAGTTTACAATGTTAATATATCTTAATAACTTTTGCATGTTTTTAATTCACACCATTTTTTTTTTTTTTTATAAATGAAATATTCTTTTGCGACGGCAAAGCATCCGTCGCAACCAATTCACCCTACTTTTTTTTTAAAATAAAATATCTTTTTGCGACGGCAAAGTATCCGTGGCAAATAATTTAACCATTGCGACGGCAACAGTTTTCCGTCGCAAATACTTTTTGCGACGGCATTTTACCGTCGCAAATGGATTTTGTGACGCCACTTATTGCAACGCCAATATTTCCGTCGCAAAAGGCTCATTTTTCCGTCGCAAAAAGTATTTTCCGTCGCAAAAGCCCAAATTGCCGTCGCAAAATAGGCGTCGCAAAAGCAATTATTTTTAGTAGTGTATCTAAATTTTTCGACAATGTTACTGCTAGCAAGGAGAATGTCATCTACATATAGGATAAGAAAGACAAACTGGTTTCCAACAATTTTAAGATAAACACATTCATCAACAAGGTTTTCAGTAAAACCAAAAGATGCAATCACAGAATCAAATTTTCTATACCATTGCCTAGATGCCTGTTTAAGTCCATATATAGATTTCTTAAGTATACAGACTAAGTTTTCTTTTCCAGTTTCAATGTAGCCCTCTGGTTGTGACATGTATATCACTTCTTCTAGTTCACCATTCAAGAAGGCTGTTTTTACATCCATTTGATGTAACTCCATATCATAGTGAGCTACAAGAGCCATTATGATTCTAAAAGAGTCCTTAGTTGAAATTGGTGAAAATGTTTCTGTAAAATCTATACCCTCCTTTTGTGTGAACCCTTTAGCTACAAGTCTTGCTTTGTGTCTCTCAATGTTTCCCTTGGCATCTCTCTTAGTTTTGAACACCCACTTGCTGCCTATAGGCTTGTGATTTGGATCTGGCTTCACAATCTCCCACACTTCATTATTACACATGGATTCAATCTCTGCATCCATGGCCTTCTTCCATTGTTTTGACTCATTACTTTCTGCAGCTTGCTTAAAATTTACAGGGTTATTATCATCTACTAAAGTGCTCTCAACTTCTTGCAGATAAACCTCATAAATATCATTTTGACCACCAAAAGTTGGCTTCCTAGTTCTTTGTGATCTTCTAGGTTCAGCTACATTTTGTTGAGGTTCAGGAATATTTTGATTTGGTATAGGTTCAGCCACTTCAACATTTTGGTTTTTCAAGTTCTAAGTCAACACCTACTGCATTGTGAACTTCACTTTCAGTTTCTGCATTATTTTTAAAGTTTGGCATTTCTATTTCTGTATCCTCACTTTCTGCAATTTCCTCAAAATCATCAGTTAAATCTTCAAATTTTGTATTGCAAATACTCTCTCCCATAAATTTAACTTGATGAGTTTCAAAAATTCTAGGTGAGTAGTGAGGTGCATAGATTTTATAACCTTTAGATTTTTCACAATAGCCTCTAAAATGACAAGTTATAGATTTAGGGTCAAGTTTTCCTAAATTGGGATTATAAATTCTTGCCTCAGCTTTACAACCTCATACATGGCAATGATGCAGACTAGGTTGCCTACCACACCAAGACTCAAATGGTGTTTTATCCACAGACTTGCTTGGGGACCTATTGCAAAGATAGTTTGCAGTTCTTAAAGCTTCTCCCCAAAACATTTTTGGCAACCCAGGAGTACACATCATACTTCTTACCATATTCAACAGAGTTCTATTCTTTCTCTCTGCAACACCATTCTGTTGGGGATTATATGGTGTTGTATATTGAGCTTTTATACCTACATCCTGCAGATATAAAGCAAATGGACCCTTTTGTTGTCCTTGTTCAGTATATTTACCATAAAATTCATCCCCCTATCAGACCTCACAGTCTTAATTTTCATTTCTAGTTGATGTTCAACTTCAGTTTTGAAAATTTTAAATGCCTCAAGTGACTGTGATTTTCTGACAAATAGGTAGATGTAACAGTACCTTGAATAGTCATCTATGAATGTAATGAAATAAACATTTTCACATATTGTTCTATACCTGAAGGGACCACATATATCTGTATGAATTAACTCTAGCAGTTTTTCACTTCTGCTAGCAATCTTTTTTCTTAAGTTTGTCATTTTACCCTTAAAACATTCAATGCAGTCTGCTAGGTCTGAAAAGTCTAGTTCTGGAAGTGTTTTGTTCTTTACTAATATTTGCAGTCTTTCTTTTGAAATGTGGCCTAGTCTCCTATGCCACAAGTAAGCTGATTTATCATTGAACAAGGTCCTTTTAACACTTGTGATGGTGTTGTTACTTAATGTGTTATTTCTGTCTTCAACAAATGAGATTACTTGTTGAGCTATTGAACAATTCAATTTCATATAATTATCCAAAATAACACCAGAACCATATAACAAGGAACCTTTAGAAATTTTTATTCCATTCAAATCAATGTAAAAACAGCAACCAGTCTTAACCAAAAGAGACATAGAAAGCAAATTCCTCTTAATCGAGGGAATGTAATAAACATCATCCAAAACTAAAAAATTTCCAAAACCTAGATCTAGTCTTAAGGTTCCTATAGCCTTCACTGCAACCCTCATGCCATTTCCCACACAGATATTGGTTTCCTCACTTCTTAGTGCCCTCTTCTTTGTGAATCCCTGTAAAGAATTCGTAATATGCAAGGGTAAGCCAGAATCTAACCAATAAGTGTGAGGTTCAATATTGACAAAATTAATTTCTAAAGAAAAAGTTTATGTAGTACTTAAGAAATTCTTACCCTTCTTCACCAACCAAGCCTTAAAACCTGAGCAGTCCTTCTTCATATGGCCTACTTTCTTACAAAAGTAGCACTTGAACTTAAAAGCTTTGGTGGTGTTAGGTGTTGCAGTGTTTCCAGATGCCTTAGTGATGGTTTTGGTGACTTTAAGCTTGTTCTTCTTTTTCTTTGGCTTTTCCACCAGGTTCACAGAGGTTGCAGGCTCTCTCTCTTTCTTAATTTTATCTTCTTCATCAGCACAGATAGATATGAGCTCATCTATGGTCCAGGTACCCTTTAAAGCATTGTAGCTAGTTCTAAGCCCACTGAAGGTATTTGGCAAAGAATGCAGTGCAACATGCACCACTTAGCTATCATTCACTCCCATCAGTAACTCCCTGAGCCTAGCATTAATGTGGATTAGCTTCATTATGTGCTCTCTAACTCCCCCAGATCCTTCATACTTCAGCTCATGGAAAGCCTTAGGCAATCTTGCAGCCTCTGCTTTCTCACTCTCTTTAAATTTTCTCTCAATAGCCTCCATATAGTCAGTAGCCAAGTCAGGTTCTTCTACACTACCTCTTATAATGTCAGACATAGTGTTCCTAATAGTGTTCTTGGCCATTCTATTTGACCTGTGCCAGGTTTTAAATACCTTAACCTCCTCAGTTGAACTATCTTTAGTTAATGCCTCAGGTTCATCCTCATGAAAGACTAGGTCTATATTCTCATCCTCATCATATAACGCTCTACCGAATCTCTCCAGGCTCTAAAGTTTGTTCTAGTGAGCATCAAAACATTATTAAGGTTCATGTAAATACTTCCTAATGAGCAAAGTCAAAAAGAAAAATTCTGTAAGTTTCAGTTTCAAAACTCAAAAAATACAAAGTTTCAATTTAACAATATTTCTGCAAATTTATGTGTTAAAAGCAGTTCAAAAACACATAAAACACCAAAACAAAATATCAACCATAATGACAACAAGTACCACAAAATATTATGTCAATGAAAATACCCCAAATCTGAATTTCACATTAGGCAACACTTTTGTAGCAGTAGACATAATGTACTTAAGTTTCTGAATCTTCACCCCATAATTAGAGAACTCAAGTTATCCAAAAAGACAATCAACATCTTATGACAGTAGAAGAGTCTTTAAGTATCAAAATATGAATTCAAAATCATGTGTGAAGCTGTTTGTCACCAAACTATGCTATATTAACACTTCTTTGGAAGACACGAGCAAGTATAGTTTGAAAACAATTAACACAAGTTTCCAAGTCATTTTTATCTTAATGATCAAATGCAAATAATAACAGAAATTGCTTTGTGCAACTTGCCTATTTTTATTTGCAACAACCTGTGACCTAAATAAGTTTAACTAAATTCAATTCAAGACATCAAGGCACTTGAAAAGAAACTTTACTCAATTTGCAATTTTCTCAATGAAAATATGACAACATTTACAGGGAGATAGTGAACTTCTTAACTCAAACATTCATCAATTTATCATATAATCATTGTTCAATCACAGATATATATTAGCAGAATGAAAAATATTAAGCACAACCATCCATAAGCAATCACAGAGAAAGCACAAAATCGTTTCAATTTAACTCAATTCAATTCATAGACACAAGCACAGCAAGACTTAAATTTCATCCGGTCACCATCTACTCTAGCCTAGGTGCACGCCGGGAATGCTTCTAGTGTTTTTGTATTCAACAAAAAACGAATTAAAGCTTTGAATCGAAACATGGTTCTCAGAAGGCATAACCTTTGTGCCTGCAATTCTGCAACAATTTTAGCGGAAGCAATAATTCCCAAAAGCGATCTTAATCCGAATTTTTTTTTTTTTTTCTTGGCCTGTTAACCAAAACCCAAATTCCCAAAACGTTTTGCAATTCAACATAACACAAAACTCTAGTTCAAAATACAATAACTTGATCTTCTAAAAATGATTTATGAATTGTGAAATTTGGCTCTGATACCATTTGTTAACTTAATGAGCAAACCAAGATCGTTTCAAAAAATGCATAAACACAACCAAATGATCAATACAATATGAACTAGAATACAAAAAGAGGAGATGCATCACCTGCTTCATGCACAACAACCATTCCTTCAAAAGCAGTAGCAGCAACACAGCTATTAATTCAACACAAATAATCCGAGCTCCAAAACTTCAAGCAGCCACATGCAAGAAATCTTCTACTCAACTATGTGTTTAACTCCTCTTTATGGGGCATGACTGAATGTTTTTCACATTGTGAATAGGGATTTCAAACACCTATATATACAAGTTAGATAGGTCTTCCCATAAAAGAATCCTTGATTCTAGCCAATGAGTTATTTCTGAAAGATGCTATAATTATCATATCAACTAATTAGATATTTATCTTTATCAAAATGGATTCCTAACCATATGAGTGACATACCAAAGCTGATTAGGTGTCTAGGTAGATAATTCATATATTTTCCATTTATTGTAATAAGTTTAATCAGTTTGTTATTTACTTAATGTAGATAATATTAGGTCCAAATAATATTTTACACCATTGGCATTGGGTATCGGTACATAGGACACACATGGTTGATGTTAAGACACTTGACAATGCAATCTCCATGATAAAGATGCGAGCAGGGCAGGCGATTAATTGTCTTGTCCCAACCCTCTTCTTCTCCACAAGAAGCAGTGGCAACATCAATGGGATTCAGACAAATAACACAAGACTGCCTACTTCTTTTCTTGGGTCTGCTACCTTCTTCTTCTTCTTCTTCTTCCCCTTGAAAACTATCAACTCTCACTTTCTCCAAACCATCAATTGATGATTTAGTTGCAGGAATAAGCTTGGCCCTATATCTCCACTTATAACCCTATCTTCAATTGTCCTAGCATAATCGCGATATATGAGCATCGTTCTGTCGCCTATGGTAACATCAATAACGATATCGGGGACGACCACATCCACTGCCCGGAATATCTCTTGGATAGATGGCTGTACACATTGTGGCACACCCATGCCGAAAAGATGATCTGCAATCAACTCTGTATAGTAAGACGTCTCAGAAAATAGCTTGATGATACTAGATGAAAAGACCGACATAGATCTCGTAGCTAAGAGCGTCTATGGTCCGTGAAGATAGACGTCATTATTAACCCGTGACCGGATTTCAGTCACCTTGTAGAACCCTAATATGATGGGAAGCAAGCCATTGATGAGAAGCGAGTCGTTCCGTACAAGTTGGGGCGACAAGGGTGAGTCTTCTTGTTTCGCCATGCAAAAAAAGTCACGAGTTGACTCAGGCATCTCCATGGGGTCTTTGCTTTTTCACCAGTAGTTAGGGTTTTGTAGTAACTAGGTTTTATTGAAGAGAAATTTTGGTAACGTGCGGTGGGGAAAATAAACGCGGATCTTGTTCTATTAAATGCTGTTGCTATGGATTTCCTAATCCATGCCCATGAGGACCCCTTTTTATAAAAATGAGCCTAGCAAGCTTATGAGGCTTCGATGTGAGACTTAATCTCGGAATTGAAATCGCTATACTTGATCAAATCCCGCGAGTCTTGTTCTTGGTTGAAGATACCATCTCATACCCGATCGAGGAGAAATAAATATCAGCTGCAAAGTTGGATAAAATTTTTCTTATAATCCAACTTTGTCATTATTTACACATTATTAAGTTTGTGTTGTGTCATTCATTGAAGATTGGTTCGACTCTTGTTACATGAACCAATCAAGTGTTAGGATTTAAATTCTCATCAATTAGGAAAGGTAAGTCCTAGTTGGACTTGGTTGTCTTCCTAATTGGACATGGTTTATGTCGAAGTTTATTTCTATCAGGAATATAATTTTTTCTCCTGTACAAGAAGGTTTGGTTTTTCCTATGACCAATTGGGTTATAATTGGAGTGCCTATATATAGAGAGTATGGGTAGGAAGCCAAGGTATATATGGTTGATACTATCATTGGAAAGAGACTGTATATCTCTTGGTAAGGGAGCAGAAATGTCAAGAGTGAGTATAGATCTTGGGTGAGGGATTGAGTTTTTAGAAAATTCTATGAGTGAGGGTTTACGAGTTTGGGTTATGGTGATTTAGCTCAACTGTATCTTGTACTGTAATTATTCTCATAATGAAGAACTGTGTATCTCTCGGGATGACGTAGACATGGATTATGTTGAATCTCATTAAATCTCGATGTTTCCTTGTTACTTGTCTTGTGAATGGTTTGTTTACTTTTCCATCGGGATATATGTGAGCCTTGACAAATGACAGGAGAGATTGTAATTCCCCAGGAGGGATTGCATTCCCTAACATCAAGAACTTGGCATATTGATCCCTTACAACCAAATGTTCATCTAGTAATATTTGGTCTTTCTATTCTTAATCCCTTACAACCAAATGTTCATCTAGTAATACTTGGTCTTTCGATTCTTAATCCCTTACAACCAAATGTTCATCTAGTAATATTTGGTCTTTTGATTCTTAACAAGCAAGAATCGTATGCCACTTTTTTCTTTACACGCCTGCAGAAAGTGATTAAGGTCAGAACTAAAACATTTAGCTGACGAAGATTCACTAAAGTGCACACCCCAGCTAGCTGTCGCCACTACTACAAATTTCCCCAAACCCCACTAATTTGAATTAGTCCCTATTGGGACAAAGCACACTGATAACAGTGGCTAATGGCATCAGCCACTATGCAACCACTAATGAGGAATTAGTCCCCTCTATAGTAGGTGCTATTGGGGCAATAGGCACTGAAAAAACATCAGTGGAATAACTTCATCCAAAGCAAGACATAATCTAAATCCACACTGATATTAGTAGCTTTGGAATGCCACTCATATCAGTGGCAAATTTATGAGGTTGGATTAAAAAAAATAAGGTGCCAATTGGCACCTCTACATTCTGTACTGTACTTTATATGGTATTTTAAAATGTATCATATAATAAATATACTAACTAAAAATTTACAAGTGTAAATATCAAAATATAAACATAAAAATTCTTCATCCTACAGCTGCAACTCTTCTTTGATACAGACAACCTGCACATTACACCAGGTAGTTAGTTCTTATTCTAAAAATTACACAGACCGCCATCTTAACATATAAGACTCACACTTCACATATGGGTAGACCACCATTGAACAAAAACAATTATATTACCCAATACAGAAAATTTTAACAAGTTATAGCTTATACATGAAACAATTAGCACCAGACATTCACCTTATTCTAGATAGAGAAATTGATACAGTTGGTATCCACCAAAACTCAGTAAAGCTTCTAATCTCTTCCTCAGGCTTCTCAGAACTCAATAACTAACTTCATTTCATCAAACTAAGGTTAGACATCTTCTAATCTAATAAATCAAACTATAATCAATTAATCAAAGTATCAAACCAACTAACTAAGCTCGGAGCCTCACTCATCTTCTAATAATAAAAAAACAACACAGTGGTACACAAAATTAACTTTTCGTTTCTGATAGATGAACAATCACCCACCAAAAAAAAAAATCACGACTATATGAAGAATTAAGGAAGAAAAAGGAAAAGCCTTATATTGAACAATCCAAATCTCAATACCAACTCTAATGCAGTTTCTTATCAATTATTCAGAGTATCTAAGTGTCAAACCAAGTAACACAAGAAAAAACGTAGCAGAACTGCAGAACCCAAGTAACGAAAGAAAATTCCACAGAAAAAGAGGAGTTTACTTCTTTAGCATGAATCACGACTGTATGAAGGCAAATGATATGCGATTGAAGAAACGATTATGATATGTCTATTGTTAGGTCCATAATTACCTAGTAATTATTCCCCTAATCTTGCACTTTTGCTTAACCTTTGTGTTCATTTATATCTATTTATTATGTTTTTTCTTATCATGCTAGGAAATAATGGAAAAACTTGGAAATGCACTAAAAAGTCAATCTTAGGACATTTTCCTGCTACGGCTAGGAGAAACTGAGCTAGGCAAGGAAGGAGGAGCGGTAGACTGACCAAATGAACTCCAAATGAGTTGAAAATTTCCAGATCTATTTTAGACATCCTAAGGATCATTTATTATGAATAGTGAAAGAGATAATTCTGAGTGTAAGGTTGTCAAAAGATCGATCCAACTTTCTGACTAAAAGATGAAAACTACAAAACCGGACCAGTACGGATTCCGACAGCATTTCCGGCTACACTACGGTGAAATAAGCTCTGAAATTTTACTTGGATGATCTAAACTCATGGAGGAACATTTGGTAGGAAGAAACCAAAGGCCAATTCCGAAGTCTCGGTGGAGATTCAATTGAAGGAAGAAAAGAGAAGAAAGTACGCAAACAGACAAAAAAATGGGTCAATGGAGGTCAATGCCGAATTTCCAACCATTTCCAGCCAAGGACATGTGTGGAGGCGATGGAACAGCTATTGACTAGGGTTAAAGAGTTTAGATGGAAAGACTTTAGGTGTAGGTTATTTTGAAATTCAAAATTTGAAGGATGACAAATGGTCCTCCTCTTACATCTTACACATTTGTCTCCCAATGACCCTTCTACCCTTCATCTTCTCCACCAAAATATCTATGGGCTTCCTAAGTCATTTTCATGTGTAGTTAAAGATTAGATCCACATTTTGTGCTTACACATTTGTTCTTTACATCTAGCCCTTCATTCCTTTGATCTCCACACTCCATTCATCACTCTTGGCCTATAAAAACACCCTCCCCTCATGGTGGACGTTTTTCATGTTCTCCTCTCACTTTCTCACACATCTCTTCACACATTTCTCTTAGTTTCATAGCTTTAGTTCATAGTTTCTTAGTTTTGTGTAGAGATAGGTGTATAGCTTCTTGAGTTCTTGGTTTTTCCTTACCAAGACCGAAGTATCTATACACTTTTGATCAATCACAAATCTAGTTTCACATATTCGAGTCTTGCTCATCATACTTCTAAGAGACTTTGCGGAGTTGCATGGTGTTTTTGAATCCTTTATCTTATTAGAAACCAAAAATACCATGCTAGGAAACATTTCTCACCTTATTTTGCATCTTGGAGGGTAGAAAGTGTTCTTAGAGGTACGGTTTGGTTTTTTTTTGGAACCAAACCCGTGGTTATTCCTTCCTTTATCTACTATTTTCTCTCTTAACTTGATACTTTACAAGTTTATGACTTTAATTTATGGAACTATGAGTTGTGAGTAGAATAAATTTGGGGCTAGGGTTTAGCCCTAGACGAATTTGTGTACAAACTATGTAGTTAAATTTAATATGGATCATGCCATGAATTTTTACTTTGCTAGTTTAATTGTTCATCATTTATGCTTCTTAGATTCATCACCTAAGGTTGGTAAATGTTGATAATTTCATGGAAGTATGCTAGGCTTGACAAACTTAGTAAACTAAAGCATGTTGCAAATGTAGAAATGGTAATCTTGTGAAATCAAATAAGGTTGCTTGGGTCCTTACAATTGAGCTTATCATGTGGATGTGACTTAGGTGTCCGATAATCAAGGGATCTTAGCTTGCATCTACATAGGTCTACTTGTGTCCAATAATCAAGGGGTAGCTTCAATACATTCTCTAGTATAATTGTTTCTTGGTTACTCGATAATCAAGAGAACCGAGGGGGATTCCATCTTGGCATGAGCATGTTAGATTTGGTTATTTAGAATTTGCACAAAGGAGGTTAGGTGTGATGCCTTATAACCCCTTTTATCTCATTTGATCAAACCTCTTACACTTTGTTAGTTTATTTTGCTTTTTTGGCACTTTAATTTTAATATAGTTAAAATTAATTCAAAAGCCGATTCACTACTATCCATTGTTAATATCACTTTTGGTAGTTAGGCTTCCAAAGGGCCAAAACTATTGAACTTGTAAAAAGGTAGACTTTGCATGTTCTTTCTAGGTTTCTTTTCACGGTGATCTAGTTAGGGTAGAGTTACTCAATCCCTTGGGTACGATACTCTCACTTTACCTTTACTAAAACTTGACCTCCTGTACTTGGGAGTAGGGCACATCATACACAAATTTGCACATATTTTCACACTCAATGATGTCTCCAACATCTATGCCCAAGGCTTGGCTCATATGTCTGAGATTTGCCCCAAATTGAATTCGACATCAGTCCTTAATCCTAAAATTTGTCCTTATGCAACCTGACACAACATTGAAATTCAATCACCGTTAAAAAAGTGGACTGACTATAGTAAGTTATCAGTGAGAAAGTTAAAAGAAGCGGATATACCATATATCCCTACATATACAGAGAAATCAAAAATTAAACATAATTCTCCACTGACATCACAGCTACCAAATCAAGAGCAGCTTCCTGCCAAAAAGAAAAAATGTAGATTAAATCACATATCAGTTCCTAATAAAAGGACTTAAAATTAAACGAGATGACATCCTATATCTGGAGAAATTAAGCAATATATCTATAATCTCAATACAGAAGCCAACTTCTCCCTTCCAGAGGCAATAAGCTTTGTTATGTTCTTACCCTGAACTTCCTTGAGAAGAAACTGAAGCCTGTCATCATCTGCTTCAGCACCAACTATGAAAAAGATGAATGTGTTAACACTATGAACATTAAAACCCGACCGTCTACATACACATAACAATCAACTTATCAAAATACACATAACAATCCCGATTTACAATATTAATTGCTCTAAGATTCATTGCAGATAGATAATGCAAATACTAGAAACACTTGGGAAAAAGAAGAACTACAAGGTTCAATATGTTGTAATAACAATGGCAAATGAGTGAAAAATGTATACAAACAAAAGTGCTTCTAAATACAAGTCATGTTAATGCTAAAACAGATTTCAGCGACTCAAAAAGCATAGCATTTAAACCTAATTCCTCAAGCCCCAATCCATTGTAGTCAGTAATAAATAATAAATCGTTTTCATTGGATTGAGTCTTAAGTAATAACAAACAAAATGCTACGGTAGAGTTACAAAATAGAAAACGCTATAGCTAAGTCTCAAAATTGAAAACCCACATGGTAAGATAGGAATACATAACATGAATTTTGAAATCAACAACACTAATCGATCAGAAAGACACAAATTTTGGGCATATGATTAACAACACAATGCGTAAATGAAGCAAAGAGAGCAAAAAGAGGTACCGGCGCCAAGAATGCTCTTGATGTCTTCTGTTCTGGTCTTGCCCCCCAACACAGCGAGCAAATAAGTAGCGATCACCTTCATCTCTGTTTTCACGAGTTACAAAACAGTTAATATCAATCAGAACTGAACAGGGAGAGAGAGACAAATCTAACGCCTTATACAGACACAGAGAGATAGAGAAAAAGAGAGAGTACTTAAGAGAGAGAGAGAGAGAGGCTGTGGATCTGCAGAGTATGAAGAAGGGTGAATTACCACAAGCACCCCAAGCTCTAGGCTCAGGCCCCCCACTGCCCTACCCCATCGAACGCCTTTGAGACCTTGTAGATCCAAATCGTCGTCGTTGTCGGAGAATGTAACTACAAATCCGCCAATCTACCTAACCCAACCTCGAATCACCAAAGCCTTGAGGTTGCTGTAGGCCTAAAAATAACATGGCTTTTGAAACTCTTATCCAGAAAATCAAGCAATTCTGGAGTAACATTCACAAAATTGCATGATAGCGAGAGAGAGACCGGAGAGAGAAAAAGAGAGAGAGGCAGAGAGCAGGCTAGGGTTTTTAGTCGAAGCAAGTGAATATATACCAAAGAGGAGAAGTTTGCTGTCTCGACACTACACCATAAGAGTTCTCAAGAACTCAGCCCAAACATAGGAACCCCGGAGCCCACTTATATTATAATTATAATGCATTGGCACTGTTTCAGTACCAGCATAACCTCTATTCACCCGTTAGGCACTGATAACAGTGGAAGGAAAAAAAGTCTCACTGATTTTTTAAATTAGTGTGATACTGTTCTCTTTCACACTTATGAGTTTTTAGTGGCTACAAAAGAGGTGCTATTGGAGAAATTTGTAGTAGTGCGCCAGTGTGTCCTGGTCTGCGTGACAGTAAAATTTTAGTATAAATTGATAAGCGCCGCACAAGCACAAGGCATGCATGAGTGCAGTAGTTAAAAGGGTCCAGGTCACATTGCTATACAAATTAGAGCATGTCTTACCATTTCAATAACCAAAGGCACCTAGAAAAATAAATCAAAGCATCTATGGAATTCGGAAACATTATCATTTCAAAATTCATAGGTTCTGCCTCAAGCCTAATGGTATCAAAATGTAGGAAGACAGATAACGCAATTCAAAGAGAATGAAGTTTAGGAGTTATGAGATGAAATGCAGTCAGGAACATTGAAGAAGCAAATAGTGCAACCAACATTTCTGATCATATTTCAATTTAAAAGGCGTTTAGACTTGCAAACTACTAGCTTTCCATCATTCTTCTCCTCTTCGTTGCCAACTTTATTGGTAGCTAATGCCCCCCCCCCCCCCTGATGACATCCCAACCTCCAAATATATGAAAGATACACGTGTGAAATAATAATGTACAGTGAAAATTTCCTAGAACTACCATAACAGGAAGTGATTAACTTCTTTCAGGGTAAGCAGCTTAGCAGTGAGTAAACTCAACAGCTTAACTAGCACTCGATACATGCACTAACAAATATCAAATAACATATACTTCCATGTAATCGGCATGGAGGTTGTTACATTTCACACAAGAAAATGCATGGTAGGGACAATTTTCTTGATGTTATAGTAAATCCAATAGCACAAGGTTGAGTGAATGAATTTTCTAATATTAGATTCATCTCACAGTGGAGGTCTATAAAGAAGATTACAGGAATACAATAGGTAAGTGCTGACTACGCAATAATTACAATATATTCTATTCCTAACGTTAAGCCATGACTCACGCTAACTACTTAATAATTACAATATATTCTATTCCTAACGTTAAGCCATGACCCACGCTAACACTCCCCCTCAAGTTGGCGCATACACATCAACCATGCCCAACTTGCTTAGTGAGTCATAAAACACCTTCCTGGAAACTCCTTTGGTAAGTATATCTGCAAGTTGCTCTTCAGTCGGAACAAAAGGAAAGCTAATAATTTTGGCATCTAGCTTCTCCTTTATAAAGTGACGATCAACCTCCACATGCTTAGTACGATCATGTTGTACTGGATTCTGTGACATGTCAATGGCTGCCTTATTGTCACAATACAACTGCATAGTACTTTTGAGTTTGAAACCCAAATCACGTAACAGATTTCTTAGCCACAGCAATTCACACACTCTGTGAGCCATACCTCTATACTCGGCCTCAGCACTAGACTGTGCCACAACTTTCTGTTTCTTACTCTTCCACTTAATCAAATTACCTCCCACAAAAGTAAAGTAACCTGATGTTGACCTCCTGTCTGTAATATTTCCTGCCCAATCTGCATCTGTAAAGCCACAAACCTCAAGGATGTTGTTGTGTTTAGAAAACAATACTCCCCTTCCTGGAGCTGACTTCAGGTACTTTAGAATTCTCATAACAACATCCATATGACTTTCACTCGGGTTATGCATGAACTGACTCACCACACTCACTGCATATGCAACATCTGGTCTAGTATGAGCCAAATAAATCAAGCGCCCAACTAACCTCTGATAGCGAGCTCGATCAATAAGCACCTGATCTGGATACTCAGCTAAACAATGATTCTGCTCAATAGGAGTATCAATAGGTCTGCAATCCAACAAACCTGTCTCTGTTAGCAAGTCAAGAACGTACTTCCTCTGGCACAAGTAGACCCCTTCTCTCCCCCTGGCGAACTCAATTCCTAAGAAGTACTTAAGTTCACCCAAATATTTCATCTCGAACTCAGAGGCTAGCTGTCTCTGCAGTCTATCCATCTCAACAGTATCATTGCCAGTGATTACCATATCATCCACATAAATAATTAGAGCTGTTACATTCCCTTGTTGATGCTTGAGAAACAAGGTATGATCTAAGTTGCTCTGTTTGTAACCAACCTTCCGCATAAACTGTGAAAATCTCCCAAACCAAGCACGAGGCGACTGTTTGAGACCATACAGAGACATTCTCAATTTGCATATAAAATCACCAGGAGAAGCAACTACATACCCAGGTGGAAGGCTCATGTACACTTCCTCGGCTAACTCTCCATGAAGAAATGCATTCTTGACATCAAACTGTCGGAATGGCCAGTTTAAACTAGCAGCAAAAGAGAGCAGAACCCGAATAGTGTTCATCTTGGCAACATGAGCAAATGTTTCATCGTAATCTATACCATACATCTGAGTGAACCCCTTTGCTACAAGGCATGCTTTGTACTGATTCACTGATCCATCTACATTATGTTTCACAGTAAACACCCAACGACAACCTACAACCTTCTTGCCTTGTGGTGGAGGCACAAGTTGCCAAGTATTGTTCTTCTGCAACGCCTCCATCTCTTCCTCCATTGCCTTCCTCCACTTTGGATCCCCCAATGCATCCTGCACTCTATTAGGTACTGATACAACAGATATTTGATTCACAAATGATTCATATGACTTAGACAACCTCCTAGTGGACATATAATTGGCTACTGGGTATTTTGATTTGGCAATAAGAGTAGGTTCATATCTTTTGGCTGATTGACCTCCAGTGGTCCTATTTTGTAACACATATTGCTCAACATTAGACTCACTATTGCCAAAACCAGTAGGGGGACATACCTCAAATTAATGATCTTCAGTACCAGGAAGTTGTGGGTCAGGGGTAGAAGTGATGGCAGGAGGGGCAATTGTGTCTTCAACTGCATGTTCAATGATTGAAACTGGTGCCTGGATGTCTGGAGCTTCCGCTTCTGGAGGTGATGAGCCAATGCTCTCAACTGGATCAGTCAAAATATCTCATGCCTGTGCAACTTCTTCTCCGCTTTCTGATTCCTCCCTCTCTCCATGATACAGCTCTTCAAAATATGAATTCTCCCCCTGCAGAGCTGTATCTGATGAGGAAAAATAACTCATGTCCTCAAAGAAAGTAACATCCATAGTGACATAGTACTTTCTGGTTGGTAGATGAAAGCACTTGTACCCTTTCTGAGAACCTCCGTAGCCCACAAACACACACTTAAGCGCTCGGGCATCCAACTTAGACCGCTAGTTTTTAGGAATATGGACAAAAACAACACAACCAAAGACACGAGCTGGAAGATTATGAAATGAAGGTAAGGAAACATGACATGCAAGAACCTCAAATGGAATTTTTCCCCGAAGGACACTAGATGGAAGACGATTGATAAGATGGGAGGAAGCATGAATAGCATCGCCCCTAAGATACTTAGGCATATGAGCACTAAAGAGAAGGGCACGAGCCATATCAAGTAAATGACGGTTTTTTCTTTCAGACACTCCATTTTTCTCTGGTGTTTGTGGACATGTGGTTTGGTGAACAATCCCATGGGTTTTGAAAAACTCTTGGAAAACATGATTAACATATTCTCCTCCATTGTCAGAACGAAGGACTTTAATGGTGCTATGGTATTGTGTTTGAACAAGAGAACGAAAAGTTTGAAAAGCTGGAAAGACTTCATCTTTGGTTTTAAGTAGAGCAACCCATGACAATCTCGTACAATCATCAATAAACAACACAAAATATCTCATACCAAACATAGTAGGGTCTCTAGAAGGTCTCCAAACATCAGAGTGAATCAACTCAAAAGGAATTACACTTTTATTAGAAATACTAGGAGAATAAGTAGCACGATGACTTTTGGCCAAGACACATGTTTCACAATGTAAAGCAGACTCATCCACACCAATAAACAGAGTAGGCATGGTTTTTCTCATAAGACTAAAAGATGGATGCCCTAAACGACGATGCCACAACCAAATTTCACTTAACTTATCAGAATTCGAAGTCAAAGCGGCGCGAGACTGGGCTCCTGGTTTGTCCCCTGCGTATGTCTAATCCAGATGGAACAACCTGCCCCTCAGATACCCCTGACCAATTAACTCCCTGGTGAGAAGATCCTGAAAAATCACATACATAGGATAAAAGGTTACGGAGCATTTAGACTCAGTATTCAACTGTGGAACATATATCAAGTGATGAGACAAGTCAGACACATATAACACATTATGAAGTTCTAAAGTGGGAGTAATACGCACTGACCCTGACCCTAACACAGGAAAAGCCTCACCATTGGCATTGGTGACATAGGACACTGGTGGGGAAGACAATTTGATAAAATATGATTTATCATAAGTCATATGGTCAGAGGCACCAGAATCAATAATCCATGTATCAGAACTAACAAAGTGAGAAACCTTTAAAGCCATAACAATCTTACCACGACCAGCTATAGAGGCTGTAGGAATAGCCCCACCTGCGGTATGATGATCCTGTCCAACCACTCCATAGAAATCTGGTTCTTGAACCAATTGAACAGCAGTTGCTTTCGCCTTAGGATGATAACCTTGTTTTTTAGGCTTAAGATGCGGGTGCAGTTTCCAACAAGTCTCTCGAACATGCCAATATCATTACAATAAGAACACTGAGGGCGAGGGCAGTGGGTAAACCCTGGCGGAGGTCCTTGTTGATGAAGTGGGACCGAATGCTGCTGCTGGAGTAAAGGTGCTGGTGCTTGAATGGCTAGGCTAGGAACTTCAACTTGTGCCTGTTTGAGACTTTCCTGCTAAGATTCATCCTTACGAATATATGTAAAAGCTGTGGTCAAGATAGGAGGGTCTGGCATTCTGAGCAACTCTCCCTTGGCACTATTATGTTTCGCATCAAGTCCTCTCAAGAATGCATGAACCCGCTCAAGTTCCTTCTCTTTCTGGTACCATGTAATATCCTCCTGATTCTTGATCTTGCAAGGATGCTTCTGATCAATCTCAGCCCATACATTCTTCAGTTTGGTAAAAAATACTGACACTGGTTGCCCATTCTGTTGCATTCCTGTAGCTTTGCACATCAGTTCATGAACCTGTATAAAATCAGACTCATTTGTATAGAGATCTCCCAACGTCTTCCATATTGTCTCAGCAGTTTCACATTCCTCTACCATCTGTAGCACATCATCAGTCATGGCTCTAAATAAAATGGACATTACAAACCACCCATCATCTTCCTACTTAGCATAAGCCTCCACGTCATCTTCACTAGGAACCTTGATTGTTCCAGTCACATGTCCGATCTTGTGTATCCCACGAAGATAAACAGACATAATCTTCTTCCATGTTCGGAAATTGGTACCAGTGAGTTTGGTACCTCCAAAAGAACCACCTTCTGAGCTCTTGACAGAGACCTTAACTTTCTGAACCTCATTGGCCGTAGAACCCTGACCTTCACTTTTATCACCACCCATCACAACAATACAGTAGCAAAAATCACAGAGTATGCAGCGGAAAAAGAGGAAATTCCAACAATTGCAGGTTGTTTTTTTTTTTTTTTTTTTTTTTGTAACCTGTTGGGATTGACCGAGTGAGGTGGGTTGACTAGACTGACCGAGTTGGCCGAGTTGACCGAGTTGCTCGACTTTGGCTGGTCTGATCGAGTGAGAGGAGCACCGGAAGCGGGGCGACCCCGGACTGAATCGAGGGCACAGTCGTGGACGACGACTGAAGAGGTCTGGCGATCTGAGGCAGACCAAGGCAGAGGGAGTGATCGATCTCTGGTGTCGGAGGCAGACGAAGGCGGTCTTGGAGAGACGAGGCCGGTCTAGACTACAAGTCTAGGAGAAGAGCGTCGGCGATCTGAGGACGGACGATCTGGGATTCGGTGATCTAGGACAGACTGATCGGCCTGTAGCTGAAGACGAAGCCGAGCGAAGAAGGAAGAAGAGGACGTCTGAACGACGTCGTTTGAGAACCTGACCAAAAATTGGGTTTTAACCCAATTGTCTTCCTCGGATTGAGAAAAAACTGAAAGAAAGAGACAAAGTCTTTTTCGGATCTTTGCTCTGATACCAAGTCAAATAGCACAAGGTTGAGTGAATGAATTTTCTGATATTAGATTCATCTCACAGTGGAGGTCTATAAAGAAGATTACAGGAATACAATAGGTAAGTACTAACTACGCAATAATTACAATATATTATTTTCCTAACGTTAAGCCATGACTCACGCTAACAGAAAATGCATGGTAGGGACAATTTTCTTGATGTTATAGTAAATCCATGTAAGCAACTGCTTTAGAAACTGCCTTACAATCTCCAAGGAAATATGAAAAACAATCTTTGTCTCAACTACAATACATACTGGAGATAGTCCACTCTAGAGCGTTCGGTATATATTAATGAAACCATGTCCATTTGTGACTATATTTTGCTCAACGATAAGTTGTTTGAGAATCTGGTTCAACTAATGAAAACACAAAGTAGATCAGCTTACACTACAATCACCAGACATGTCTAACATGTTCTTGCAAAAACCAGGAACATTTCATTCTCAAAATACTGGATGTTTGAGAAATGCTAATACCATGACTCGCATCTAAAATTTGTTGATGAACTTAGTGTTAATAAACATAAAACTGACGAGCTCAGGAATGAGATGACAAAGAATGCTAACTAGATCAATGTAATTTTGTTTCTAGAAATTTTCACTGATAAAATGAAAGAAAATGTAATAAAGAGTTAAGAGAAGCAGATAACTTCAAATGTAGAAACAAATTGAACTGCATAAGAAATCATTCTTGAGGTTTATTAGACTAGAGCCCTTAGCAAGATTATTGATGAACAGCTGAGCTCCAAAATCGCATCACAATTCTTATTTAACTCACTATAGATCAGGCCCTGCAGCAATATGCCAATCCAATGGGACACCACGTGCAGGCTCAACAGTTTAAGAGTACCAGTTTTCAATGACAAGTAATTATGTGTATATATTGAGAACCAATCAAGGGAAGTAAAGTTGGTTGAAACTTGAAACAATCCACATTTTATATGACATAAAGAAGAAATGAATTACACAGTTCTGAAGTTGAAATCCTTGTATTTAGAATACCTAGATACCTAATAGGAGACAACAAATTAACGCTGTCATTAATTAAACAGAGCTATAGGGTTCACTTGCCCGTAATAAAACTATATAACCTGCAAATAGTTTAATAGAAAGAGTTTCTGAATCCTAGCACAGAACAGGCTTAAGATTATGCATGGCTCAAGGCGGAGGCTTCTTATGAACCTTGAGATTAATTATTTTCGGAATGCAATTTTGCAGGAAGATGTTGATTACTAAGTGTTTCAATTAGGTTGATTGTTGTTCAAGCCAATTAAGGATGAAACATTTCTGGATCCTAGTCTTAATTTGGTTATGTTCCCTAGTTTAATGTTCTTACATAGTTTGGCTCATTACGTCTTCTGACTCTTCCCTATGCATACCAAGGAAGAGAGTAGAGATCTGAAGTGAGATTACTTTTTCCCTTACATACTGTATTTTGTAAAGTATGAAACGATAGTTCCTAGAATTAGGTTATTTTTTGGGATTTAGACAAACCTTCTTTCTCATGGGAGAAGAACTACGATGTTCCGAACTAGAATGGAATTTTTATTTTTTCAAGTAGTCTAATTTTTTCACATGCACATAATTCCCGTCCACTTAATTTTGCCAAGTCTTTGTCCTGTGAGATCGGGAAGAATATACTATTCTGGACAAGAATATTGTGAACTATGCATTTTCCTTGTTCTATATATTTTGAGAAATAGATAATTTCATTACTTATCCATGGCCAGAAGGCACGTACATCATAGGTTGTCTCATACCAACAGAATTCGAATGGCACAAGCCGCCAAACATATGACAGGTAACCCTCATTGTAAACAGATGCGCACACTTATTAAAGTGCCTAGCTAAATGCTCAAAACCCAAACTATCCAAGTTCTTGCTATAGCAACCCTACTCGCCTAGAGACCTCAATTGGTGTACGACTAGAGAAGCTAACTTACATAGCACTAGACTCTAAAACAAATGCTAGGCAACTAGAGAAAGATACTAGAATAGGCAAAAGCCCCTAGGTCCACTAGAAAATGCGAGACAAGAAAAGAAGGTCCAGCCCACATGACCATATGACTTAGCCCAAGGACAAAGCCCAAACACCAAACCCATCCAACATGATCAGCTCGGAACCTTGACGACGAGCCAAGCACCAGCACCATGAGCCAAAACGCCTTCGAAGCCGCCCCTGATATCCACTGAAGTCATCGTCTCCGTAGCATACCGGATGACCGCTCCACCAGCACACCTCGACCCAGCCGAACCAGACGCATCCCGTCGCCATAACCAGTCCACACATCCATCCCCTACAGTTGAGCCTATCCTTATCCAAATCAAGATCACACCAAATTGCATCCCTTAAGCTTCCTGCCATCGCCAAAATTTTCAGATCCCCTCACCAGCCCAGTAACCAAATCGAAACGATCTGATCACCAATTCGGATTCAGGGCTCGATCACTCCTCCAGAGACATTCTAGAAGAAAAACTAGTCCCGTCCGACCACACAACACATACCTGCAAGCCAAAGTCTCGCTCGGCATGGCGGCACAATCGGACGAGCTACAAGGCTGAGTGAAGAATAGGGTAGCTTGCGGAGGCACACTAGAGTTTGCGGCTAGGGTTAACTTGTTATATTTCCTTGTTCTATATATAGTTGGTGAAACTGTGAAAATACTCTATCTTGGAGCTTTGATAAGGAGACTCTCTCCCTCTCACCCTAGCAACCCTAGGCCGATGATGGCTTCCATTCTGATTCTAGATCCTCATGCAAGCTTTTAAGATTATAAAGTGGAATTGTCGAGGCTTGAATAACACAGAGACTCAGGATGCCCTCGTTAGCATTGTTCGTGAACAAAACTCTAGCCTTATTTTTCTTTCAGAAACCCTAGCTTCACCGGATCTATTGACCTCTGTTCAATGACGGATGGGGTTCGATGGTGTTGTCTGTGCACCAAAAGAAGATAACTGTCGTGGTTTGGTGCTCTTTTGGCATAATGAGGTTCTTGTCCAGCTCAGACACTACTCTGCTAATCATATTGATGCAGACGTTGGGGTTGTAGGATCGGCTAGAGTTTTTCGATTCACTGGAATCTACAGTGTTGCCACAACAGCCAACCACATTACTACGTGGAATCTATTGCGTACTCTGGCGATACAGCGTCGTCTGCCATGACTTGTTTCCGGCGACTTCAATGAGATCCTTAGCCAGGTTGACAAGTTCGGGGGTCCTCTGCGTTGTATAGCACAGATGGCTCATTTTCGTCAAGCTCTTGTGGATTGCGAGTTGCTGGATAAGAGTTTTGTAGGCCCCCGATTCACGTGGTCTAATCGTTTTACGAAGGAGTGTCTTGATAGAGCCTGCCAGACGATGCAATGGCGAGAGTTATACCCTTTCTCTTGTTGTATCATGCTCCAGCTTAGCAGGTCGGACCACTGCCTCTTCTCATCAAAGTTCACCCTCAACCGGTGGCTAGAAATTGAACTCCGAAACAATTTTGTTTTGAGGAAATGTGGCTTCATCACTCCGATTGTGTGAATGTTGTTCAGTAGGGATGGATGCTCCCAACCATTGGGGAACCAATGGCTTAAGTTAGGAGGAAAATCAAACAGACAGGTCACTTGCTCATGCACTGGCATTCTGGTGTCTTCTAGCAATGACAGATTGAGATAAAGTTGATTCAGAGTAAGTTAGATACACTGATAAAACAGAGTTTTGAACCTAATCACTTTGAAGTACAGAAAGACCTACAGTTTCGACTGAATGAATTGCTCACTGTTAATGAGACTTATTGGACGCAACAATCAAGGATTCAGTGGTTAAAAGATAGTGATTTCCATAGACTTGCTTCTAATCAGAGGTGTAGGAATTGTGTCAAAGGCTTACTTAATGATGCAGGGCAGTGCACTTCCAATCTGGCAGAGGTGAATGACCAGATCAGTAGGTATTATGATTCTATTTTTAGAGCTGGTAGTATTGATTTGGTGGCTCTCGAGTCGGTTATAACTTATTTGCAGCCCAAGGTTTCTATTGCAATGAATGCAGAACTCACTGCACCCTATTCTGACGATGAGATTAAGAAAGCCCTGTTTCAAATGCACCCGTCCAAATCCCTGAGTCCATATGGAATATCTCCTTCTTCTTTTTTCAGAAATTTTGGAGCGTTGTGGAGAAGGATGTATGCATGGCTGTCAGGGAGATTCTTTGTACATGGCAGATTACTCAAGAGTCTAACTTCACTCATCTCGATCCCGAAGATTAAAGAGCCTAAACTTGTCTCTGATTTGAGACCAATTGCGTTATGTAATGTTGTCTACAAAATTGCTTCAAAGGTCTTGGCAAATAGGTTGAAGTCGATTCTTCCTCAAATCATCTCACCTCTACATAGTGCCTCTGTCCCTGGAAGGCTGATCTCTGACAACACTTTGGTGACAACTGAAATAGCTCATTTTATGAAGAAGCTTCGTAGAAAGGTTGATGGTTTTTTCTCCCTAAAACTTGATATTTCTAAAGCATTTGATCGCTTGGAATGGCAGTATTTGGAAGCAGTCCTATTGAGGTTGGGATTTTGTCTGGATTGGGTTGGATTGTGATGGCTACAGTGAAGTCAGTTAGCTACTCTATTCTAATTAATGGGACTCCCACAGGGTTTATCTTGCCTACTAGGGGCATTAGACAGAGGGATCCTCTCTTCCCATATCTTTTTATTTTATGTGCAGAGGGTTTCTCAGCTTTAATTTCTTATTTAGTCCAGCAGGAGTTGATCAAAGGCCTGAAAATGTCTCTTACTGCACCTACTATTCATCATCTGCAAATATAGTTTTTTATTTGGAGAGGCCTCAATGGCAGAATGTCTAGCTTTCAAGCACATCTTAGCTGTGTATGCAAAAGCCTTTGGCCAACACATCAATCTACAGAAATCAAGTGTGGTTTTTAGTGGTAATGTCAGCCTCCACAAGAGAAATCAATTGGAGGCAATCTTGGGTGTTGAATGTGTTAAGGAGCATGGGTTGTACCTGGGGCTCCCTATACATGTAGGGCGCGCATTAGAAGACAACCAACTTTGCCTATTTGAAGGAGAGACTCACAAAAAAGCTCATTAGCTGGCGAGCTAAAATTCTTAGTGTTGGAGGTAAGGAGCTGCTCATCAAGGTAGTTGCTCAAACTTTACCAAACTATGTTATGAACTATTATGCTTTACCTAGGTCTCTCTGTGACGATCTCCAGCAACTCTGCTGTCAATTCTTTTGGGGCAGTACTGATGATAAGCATAAGATCCATTGGAGGTCTTGGGAGAGAATGTGTCTTCCCAAAGCGCAAGGATCTCCACGCCCATAATCTTGCCATGTTAGCTAAAAAAAGATGGCGATTACTTACATATCCTAGTTCTCTTGTGGCCCAAGTTTTCAAGGCGGTATATTATTAGCATGGAACGTTTCTCACAGCTAACATGGGCTAACATGGGTGAGGGACCATCTTACTCTTGGAGGAGTATTATGGAGGCTAGGCGAGTCTTGCAAGCTGGATTATCTTGGAGGATTGGTAATGGTGCTTCTGTTGGCATTTGGGACTTGGATTGGATACCTTATGTTTCTCATCATACTTTAATCTGGCCTCCGGATACTGTTTTCAGGAGAGTTGAGGATTTGATTAATTTGGATACTTGGTCGTGGGATGAAGCTACTGTTCACTTATGTTTTGATCCATAGGTGGCAACTCAGGTCCTATCTTTCCCTCAATAGACATCATGGGAAAAGTGGCTTGGAAACTAGATAAGAGAGGTTTCTTCTCAATGACATCTGCTTATACCGTAGCTCGGGATCTTGTCATGGGCAATCAGTTTGCCTCATTTTCTGTTGGGGATCCATATGGTCTAGTTTGGAGGGCCTTGTGGAAAGCCAAAATTCCTAGCAAGGTGGCCATATTTGGGTGGACAGCAGTACAAAATCTCCTCCCTACTCGTGCCGCTCTGTCAACCAAAGGTTACTCATGTGATCTACACTATGTTATTTGCTCCAATGCAATAGAAACTATGGAACACTTGTTCTGTCATTGTAACTTGACCACAGAAATCTTAGGTTCTCCTCCTTTCTCCATTCAGCCTTCAACCTTGTCCTAGAAGGACTGGTTCCTAGAGAAAGCCACTTCTATGATAGTTGAGTGTTTTGATAAGCTACTGGTTTTGATGTGGAGCATCTGAAGGAATAGGAATGATAAGCTATGGAGGGATCGATCTCAAATAGCGCCGGGAATTGTGGCATCTACTATGGCCTGATTTGAGGAGTGTTCCTAAGTTCATCCAGATTTTGATGGTATAAATTGAAATAGTCCTCCTCGCCGGAGGACATGAGCTGCACCGTTGGAAGATGCCCTCAAATTGAACGTCGATGGAGCTTTCCTCCCCTCTATTCAGTATGGAGATACAGTTGGTGTTATAAGGAATGCTTCTGGACATTTCATTGCTGCCTTTTCTTGCATATCAGATTATGTAACCTCTTCATTGCAAACTGAATTGTTGGCTGTAAAGTATGGATTGGAGTTGTTGCAGGCCTTGAATGTTACAAAGGCTGTGATTGAGAGCGATTGCCTACATGCAATTCAAGCCATCAACTCTTTGGTTGGGGATCTGTCTGAATTTGTAGCTTTGATTTCAAAAATCAAAGACCTGGTGAATGCTTTAGGGGAGGTTACAGTTTGTTTCACTCCTCGACAAGCAAACATGGTTGCTCATCACCCAGCTAGTCATAGTTTTGATTCAAATTTTAAATGTTCATCTTGAATGGTTTACTAATGCTCCAGAGATTATACTAGATGCCCTCATGTACGATTTTATCATATCTAGTTAAGAAAGTCTGTTTCTCTTTCAAAAATAAAAAATAAAAAAAAACCAATGTTTTAAAAAGTGCGCGTCAGGCGCGCCTTCAAGCTCAAAAGGCGTGAAGCGTGAAGAAAAGTGAGTCTGTTTTGCAGATGAGGCACAGAGGCACAGGAGGTGGAGATGGAGGCGTGGAAGGCGGAGAAATCGCGACTTGAGGCGTGCTGGGCGTACGCCTGGAATTTTATTTATTTATTTTTTTTTAACACACCAAAACGACGTCGTTTTGGTGTTTTGAGAGGGTTTTCATTCATTTGGTCGTGTATTATACCCGAGCGAAGCCCCAAATCCCTCAACAGCCTCCTCCCCGACTCTTCACTCTCAAGAGCACCCAATCCCTTACTCGAAAAGTTGATAAAATCATGAAGAGCCCATATGTTTTTTGAAGAATTGGAACAAGAAGGATGTATGATCTTGCTTTTGTCTCAACTTTCCTTGCTTTGTTTGGATGTTTCGTGTTTATTTGGCTCTCATTCAAATTCAGTCTCATTCTCTCCCATTCATATTGCTTTCCTTCATTTCTCTGTCTGTCTCTGATTCTCAGTTTCTCACACACGTACAGATCGATCGAGAGAGGCGAATCGGAGCTCCGGTTATAGAATCCGATCAGTGAGTTTAGTGTCGAATTCGAATCGGCCACTACTGCGTCTGTGCGATTGAAGGTTCGTTGTTCTTTTAAGAGTTCGTATTGTTCTTTAATTTGATTACTGAATTAGCTTTAGTGTTTTTGCTTGATTGTTCATACTGTAGGTGAGTTGTTTGTTTGTGTGAATTGTGTGTGTTGATTTGATTTACATATCCTAGATTTTGTTCTGAACTTCTGATAGTGCATTGCGTGTACGGCTATGGATGTGATCTGCTAGGTAGTCGGAAGGATGGTGTTTCGGAAGGATGGTGTTTCGGAAGGATGGTGTATCATGGATGTGAACATCGCTGTTTCATGACTTCACACATGGTTATTTGATAAATGGCATCCCTTAGTAGACCCGGATCCACAACCTGGTCGCTTTGATGTTTATAATTGAACATTCAATTTCAAAGGTTTTATAGGCTGAATTTTTGCTAAGAGAGTAAACAAGTTAAGATGAATATCCTGCCTCTGCTGAAGCCTCTACTTGTCTTGCTTGTAATTTTGTTCCCCAGTATTGTTAAACCAATTAGCAAAGCAGCTGATGATCACGACTGCCTAGTTTGTGACTATGAATGAACATTACCTTTGATTCCTTTGTAATATTCTCTCCTTTATATCTTTGGATTTATTATAGGTTTGGTGATTTTGTTGAATCATATGGTTTTAGTACTTGCTTATTATGAATGGATGACAATTTATAATGTTTTTTTTTGTTACAATACATGTTCTATATATAAGACTAGTTTTATACATAAATACAGGAAATTTATACGTAAGGCTTACGCCTTACGCCTCAAGGCGAACGCCTTACGCCTCAAGGCAAACGCCTTGCTGAGGCTCTCCCAGCTACGCCTCAGCGTTTTAAAACATTGAAAAAAACTCCTTCTTGGATTAGTCAGTTTTTAGATACTAAAGAATGTGGAAGTTTCCATATAGATGAAAAAGAAAATAATGTATAGAAATTAGAAGCTGGTAAATCAGAGATGACTATTAATAATCCTCGGGGCAGAACAGAATACAAGTATACAACCATAGATTGAAAATATGACTAAATGAAGAATAACAATCCGGCCAACAGGCTAGGTATATAGTAACAAGCACTGATGTAATACTGGTAGCTAGGTACATGATTAAACATATATATGCCAAATGTATAGGTTCTGCCGACTGCCGAGACATCATGAGGAACTGTGCATGCACATCAAGGAAGGACGGTTTTGTCTTTCGGGAGGGTGGGCAATCCGGTCTTAGGGAGCTCGGGGAGATGAGGCAGTGGTGGTAAAGTTGGCAATTCAGGCTTAGGTAGTGTTGGTAACTCAGGCTTTGGCAAACTAGGGAAATTCGGAAGTGATGGGAGTTCGGGCTTCGGCAATGATGGCAGCTCCTCCTGCTTTGGCAATGGTGGAAGCTCGGGCAATGTTGGGAGATGGGGTTGTTCAGCTAACTTGAGGCCTTCAGGCTTTGGCAAAGTTGGTACATGGGGCAATGGTGGCAACTCGGGCTTAGGCAATGATGGCAATTCAGGCTTGGGCAAATGTGGCAGCTCTGGCTTTGGCAGTTGTGGAAGCTCCGGCTTTGGCAATGGTGGCAGCTCGGGCTTCGGCAGCTGTGGCAGTTCAGGCTTTGGCAAGGTTGGAAGACTTGGAAGATGGGGCAATTCAGGCTTTGGAAGCTCAGGCACCTCAGGCAAGTGAGTCTCGAGAAGACAGCGAGCTCCTTGGACCAGTGTTTTGGAGCTCATAAGCGATAAGGTGAAAAGAAAAAGTGGGAAGACAAAGGCTGGGAAGCGACGAGAGGCCATGTTCGGAGCTAAAGGTCAGTAAAGGATAAATGTAGGATGAATGAAAGTTGATTTTTCTTGGGAATCAAAACCAAGTATATATAGATGGAGGAATTACGGATAAGGTACGTGAAAAACTTTTGAGGTCTTAAAGTTTGGTCAACCAATCTTTTCAAAAAAAAAGAAAAAAAGGTTGGGTTAGCCAATACGAAAATTGGTGTTGTTAGTTCAACTATAGTACTGTACATGTACGTACTTAATTTTCAAGTTATCCCCCCCCACACCAAGTATATATAGATGGAGGAATTACGGATAAGGTACGTGAAAAACTTTTGAGGTCTTAAAGTTTGGTCAACAATCTTTTCAAAAAAAAGAAAAAAAGGTTGGGTTAGCCAATACGAAAATTGGTGTTGTTAGTTCAACTTCTGCAACTATACTACTGTACATGTACGTACTTAATTTTCAAGTTATTCCCCCCCCCCCTAACACACACACCAAGTATATATTGATGGAGGAATTACGGATAAGGTACGTGAAAAACTTTTGAGGTCTTAAAGTTTGGTCAACCAATCTTTTCAAAAAAAAAAAAAAGGTTGGGTTAGCCAATTCGAAAATTGATGTTGTTACTTGTTAGTTCAGCTTCTGCAACTATAGTACTGTACATGTACGTACTTAATTTTCAAGTTATCCCCCCCCCCCCCCCCCCAAACAAATACCCTCTCGTGCAATGGAGGTTAGGCCACCAACCTACTCCATAAGCATCTTATCTCTTCTCTTCTCTTCTTATCAAAAAAACCTAAGCCATAAGCATTCTTGATCACCCATTGGAATTCGTCCAGATAAGTTTGTTCAATGCATTCACCATCTTTACCTACATACACTTTTACACACACCAGCCCCCTTTCAAAAAAAAAAAAAAAAACATACACTTCAATACACATTCATAATCGGAAAAAAATTTATGCACTGGCACTGCAAGTGACCCAGCACCTATTAGATGATCTCAACCTATTATATTTGTAGTCAATTTTTTTTAATAACAAAAAAACATCCAACCATCCATTCCTGTTTATTTTTTATAATTTTCTGATGCAGTAACTATTTTAGTAAAATATTTTACATACTAAGTTTTTGTATTATTGACAAACTAAAAGCCATACACATGACATCATTTCAAACTATATAAAATTATGAACAACATAAATTGATGATAGAATTCAATGATAACTTTTCTTTGAATGATATTGAAGAGAATACAACTCAATTTTTTTTTTTAAGAATAGATAATTTCATTACTTATCTATGGCCAAAAGACACGTACATCAAATGCTGTCTCATACTAAAATTATAAGACAGGTGACCCTCACTGTTAACACATATGCTCACTTATTGAGCTAGGCCTCATTAAAAAGCCCGCGGATCAAGTGGGCCGATGGAGGCCCGTCGACCCGAAGGGCCAAAAGCCCGGCCCGGCCAGTCAAAAAGCCCTCCTTGGTGGGCCGAGGGTGGGCCCGTCAAAAAGCCGGGCCAGGCCCACCAAAAGCCCACTAGGCCCGGCCCGTAAAAGCCCTTAAACTATTATACATTTTATATATATATATATATATATATGTATGTTGATGTGCTCATATTTTCTTAATTCTTATATTTCTATGCCTCTTTCTCTTGGTATATATGTTTAGTTCTCCTTATTTATGGTTCATTTACGTTAGTTTAGTGTCTTTGTGTGTGTGTTTCAAAGAAAGAAGAAAAGAAGCTAAGCTAAGCTAACTAACACAGAAACTATTGTGCAGAACACCTAACTTCGCTGAATTACTGAGAACTGCTCGGATGGAATTAGGAGATGTACGCTATATGCACGGAAAACCCCATGTGTCTAATTTCTGAGGAATATTACGGTTTGCGATTCTGACTTAGAAGGAGTTATGGTAATTTAAGTGAAGGCAGTTCAGCTTGGACTGGAATCTGCAACATCTTTTACAAGTTCATGTCTAGAACCTAACTTTGCTGAATTAATGGGAACTGCTCGGATGGAATTAGGAGCTGTATCTATATGCACGGAAATCCCCATGTATCTAGTTTCTGAGGAATTTTACGGTTTGCAATTCAGACTTTTCTAGAAGGAGTTATGGCAATTTAAGTTAAGGCAGTTCAGCTTAGACGGGAATCTGTAACATCTTTTATAAGTTCATGTCAAGAACCTAACTTCTCTGAATTACTGGGAACTGCTCGGATGGAATTAGGAGCTGCACCCTATATGCACGGAAAGCTCCATGTGTCTAGTTTCTGAAGAACTTTACGATTTGCGATTCCGACTTTCCTAGAAGGAGTTATGGCAATTTAAGTGAAGAAAGTTCAGCTTGGACGGGAATCTACAACATCTTTTACAATATGCACGGAAAGCCCCATCTAGAAGGCCCAGCACATATATTTGGAAATCTTCAGTATGCCACATCATCATTATTGAAGATCCAGGACTTTTAGACATGTTTATATATGTGTGTGTGTTTATATATATATATATATATATATATGTTATATGTGTGTGTGTGTGTGTGTTTATATATATATATATATATATATATAATCTTTGCTCAGGTGCGGATATCCGCAAAAAACGTACGGATTTTATGTTTTTCCCCACTTTTCGATCACACATTCACATCTTAACTGTTCAGTTTTTAGGTCCTAATGTATAGATCACCTCTGTAAAATTTCAGCCAATTTGGTGATCGTTAAGGCATCCAAAACTGCAATTTACACGAACGAACCAAATCTGTCGAACCGGAACTGTTCGTATATATTGTTGTAATTTGCAGTTTTGAATGCCTTAATGATCACCACATTGGCTGAAATTTTGCAGAGGTGATCTATACATTAGGATCTAAAAACTGAACGGTTAAGATGTGAATGTGTGATCGAAAAGTGGGGAAAAACACAAAATCCGTACGGATCGAAAAACTGCGGATGCCCGCAGTGGAGAACCGCTGTATATATATATATATATATATATATATATATATATATATATATTATGTGTGTGTGTGAGTGTGAATTTGTTGTAATTTGGTTTATGGTGAAATCGGAAGTTCTCATACTTCTATATAGAATATGTGCATATATATTCTAGTATTCTACATGTCATGACTACAGTTGACCGATTCGATTGGATTCGAAAATATAGTGAAATTAGATAAATTTTTTACCACACTCATAATTTATTATAATAATCTCATCCAACGGTCGGTTTTTCCATTTTATTTGAATTGATAGAGGTTGCCCTTTGGAGTGTATGATATATAAATATAGGTTTATAAGAGTAACTAAGTTTGACCTAGTTGATCGAATTCGAAACGAGAACCAAATTGGCTGAATTTTCTACAACCACCATAAAATTACAATCTCTCCATCGAGCGGTTGGTTTCTCCGAATTCATTTTCCACTTCATGGTTGCTTTAGAATGAACCTCAACAATTTAAATGCAATGTATAAGTCGTACAACTTTAGAAGGAAAATTGGTATAGGTCAATGTGTTTGTAATTTATTTTTTTTTTTTTATCTTATGTCCATGCACATCTATCGATGGAATATTTACAAATGTGATGTGAAAAAATAAGCACGTTTCGCGGTCGTCATGCCATCGGTCAACTAAGAAGACATACAAGTGACGACGGTTGACCAATTCGATCAGATTCGAAAATATGGTGAAATTGGCTAAATTTTTTACCACACTCATAATTTATTGTAATAATCTCATCCAACGGTCCATTTTTCTATTTTCTTTGAATTGATAGGGGTTGCTCTTTGGAGTGTATGATATATAGATATATATTTATAAGAGTAGTAACTAAAATTGACCTTGTTGATCAAATTAGAAACGAGAATCAAATTAACTGAATTTTTTACAATCACCATAAAACATTACAATCTCTCAATCGAGCGGTTGATTTCTCTAAATTCATTTTCCACTTCATGGTTGCTTTAGAATGAACCTCAACAATTTAAATGCAATATACAAGTCGTACAACTTTAGGAGGCAAATTAATATAGGCCAACATCCTTGTAATTAAAATTGAAATTTTTATCTTATGTCCACGCACATCCATCGATGAAATATTTACAGATGTGTTGTGAAAAAAAAGCACGTTTCGCGGTCGTCATGCCATCGGTCAACCAAGAAAACATACAAGTGACGACGGTTGACCAATTCGATCAGATTCGAAAATATGGTATTGGCTAAATTTTTTTACCACACTCATAATTTATTGTAATAATGTCATCCAACGGTCCATTTTTCCATTTTCTTTGAATTGGTAGGGGTTGCTCTTTGGAGTGTATGATATATAGATGGATTAATTTCAGTTTACCCCCCTGAGGTTTGGGGGTGAAATTTCACCCCCTCTACTTTCAATTTTGAATTTTTACCCCCTAAACTTTTCAATTTCAATCAGTCTTGTCCAATTTTTACTGTTCCGTCCAAATTGACCGTTAAGTTTGACTTTTGAGGGCTAAAATGGTCATTTCAACATAAAAAATAAAAAATAAAAAAATAAAAAAATAAATTTTTTTTTTTCTGGTTTTTAGTTTTTTATTTTTTATTTATTTATTTATTTATTTTTTTGTCTTCAACCTATACACCACAAATTATAATAGGTTTATAAAAACAAAAAAATATTTTAGGTGGTTGAAAGCCGCTAACTGGTCTACGATATTTGTAATATATCTCCGATAAAGTGAAGAATTTTAGAATATATCCCCAATAAAGTGAAGAAATATCTGTAAAAAATAATTTTACACTTATCTGTAAATAAATATCTATATATTCCCAATAAAGTGAAGAAATATCTGTGTAAAATCATTTTTGGTCTGCGATATTTGTGATATATATCCAATATTTATCTGTAAATAAATATCTGTAAAAATGATTTTATACAGATATTTCTTCACTTTATTGGGGATATACAGATATTTACTGGATAAAGTGTAAAATCATTTTTTACAGATATTTCTTCACTTTATTGGGGATATATCCTAAAATTCTTCAATTTATTGGATATATATCACAAATATCGTAAACCAAAAATGATTTTACACAGATATTTCTTCACTTTATTGGGGATATACAGATATTTATTTACAGATAAAGTGTAAAATTACTTTTTACAAATATTTCTTCACTTTATTTGGGATATATCCTAAATTCTTCACTTTATCGGAGATATGTCACAAATATCGTAGACCAGTGAGCGACTTTCAACTACCTAGAGTATTTTTTTGTTTTTATAAACCTATTATAACTTGTGATGTATAGGTTGGAAATAAAATTTTAAAAAAAAGAAGAAACAGAACAAAAAAAAAAAAAAAACAAAGAAAAAGGAAAAAAAAACTAAGAAACAGAAAAAAAAAAAAAAAAAAAAAAAAAAAACTTAAAAACAGAAGAAAAAAAATAAAAAAATTAATTTTTTTTAATTTTTTATGTTGAAATGACCATTTTAGCCCTTCAAAGTCAAACTTAACGTCCAATTTGGACGGAACAGTAAAAATTGGACAAGACTGATTGAAATTGAAAAGTTTAGGGGGTAAAAATTCAAAATTGAAAGTAGAGGGGGTGAAATTTCACCCCCAAACCTCAGGGGGGTAAACTGAAATTAATCCTATATAGATATAGGTTTATAAGAGTAACTAAATTTGATCTAATTGATCGAATTCGAAACGAGAATCAAATTAGATGAATTTTTTTAATTCACCATAAAACATTACAATCTCTCAATCAAGCAGTTGATTTCTCTAAATTCATTTTCCACTTCATGGTTGCTTTAGAATGAACCTCAACAATTTAAATGCAATATACAAGTCATACGACTTTAGGAGGCAAATTGATATAGGCCAACATCTTTGCAATTAAAATTGATATTTTTATCTTATGTCCACGCACATCCATCGATGGAATATTTATAGACATGATGTGAAAAATTAAGCACGTTTCGCAATCGTCATGCCATCGGTCAACCAAGAAAACATACAAGTGACGACGGTTGACCAATTCGATCGGATTCGAAAATATGGTGAAATTGGCTAAATTTTTTACCACACTCATAATTTATTATAATAATCTCATCCAAACGTCGGTTTTGCCATTTTATTTAAGTTGATAGAGGTTTCTCTTTGGAGTGTACGATATATAAATATAAGTTTATAAAAATATTATCTTTAAAGATTTATTTGTAAATAAAGCCCGCAAGGCCCGCTCCGAAAAAGCCCTCAAGGCTTAGCCCGGCCCGCCACGAAAAAGCCCGCGAGGCCCACATTAAATGGATGGGCTTGGATCCTTCAATTTACAATAAATCCCGGCCCGGCCCGCTACTATTTAAAAATAGAGTAAGGTCCGGCCCGGCCTGTTGATGAGGCCTATATTGAGCCTAACAACAAGGGAACAAAATTCTCACTACTAACCTCCCTTTGAACAGTAACCTAGTCACCTAGAGACCTCAATTGGTGTACAACTTGAGAAACTAAGATGAAAGTAGTAGAAGACCATACTTCTAGTATTAGGCAAGAAGACCAGGAAAGTTTAAAACTTTCTTTTGCCCTTGTCTCTAGGGCTAGAAACAATACCAATAGCTGTAAGATCCTCATGAAGAGGTTTGACGCCGTCATACTCTTCAAACAAAACCAGGGCTCGATCAAAACACCAACCCCCACCTCGGAGTACCTTGTTGCGATCACACACTAATTCAAAGGAGAACAAGAATAAATATCCAACCCATTCATCATGAACCCTAAATTCTTCCTTAGGATCAACCGACATGGGGGTCAGAGGTTTTCCAATCAGAAAATGTTGGGAGGACCTGCGAACGAGGCCACCATCAATCTTTCCTAGGTCAGGAGCGCTGCCTCCCTCAGCAAGGGCAAGGGAAGCAGCAAAGCTTGCTGTGATAGCATCAATGGAAGTCATTGGATGGAGAGAAGTTGAGAAGAGAGTGATAGCTGGAAACTAGGGAAGGAAGCTAGGGCACCGTTGAAGCCTAGGTTGAGAGGAAAACTCTCCTAGGGTTTTTTTTGTATTGATTTTTGTCAGTAAACCTATTTTAAAATATGCTTTGTCCCACTATTCTCTATCACTTGATCTGAATCCAATAAGAGATTACAACTCAATTAGGACAAAAGATTTGAACTTTATTTCACAACTAATATGACTAATCCTTTGTTCACATTCAAAAAACTCGTTCAAATATATTGTAATTTTTTTTTTGTAGAAACGTCAATAAACTAATAATATTACAACTAAAATGAAAAATATGTATTTTATGAGTCAAACTCAAGACTTTTGTATGGATTTTTGTCAGTAACTCTCGAGCTCCAAAAAACTAGGCCGGCTTGGTCTAGGGTTTGCGTCATCCTCTTCATTTGGCAGCACTCATGGTCGGCATCAGTCCGCCACGTCGTTAATGGGTTGCTGCCTGACTGGTGTTTGATCACTATTTGCCTGAGTCTTGTGGGATGTGGTTTGGCTTGAGGTCTGGCTTGATAGTCTGACGATGAGCATCAGACGAAATCTCAAGTGCGGTGGGCGGCGGCATGGAGTGGGTCGGCTTTGTCTGGGCATCTCCAGGATCAGCTACATCTTGGGAGGCTAGGTTCGAAGCGGCCTAGCTCCGTCGGCGCGGTGGTGAGTCCGGCAGGGAATTGAGGGGACGAGGTCTGGCTCTAGATCGGTGGTGAGGTCCAGCATTGGATTGAGGCGGCAAAGTTCGGCGTTGGTTTGCAACTGCGAAGTCTAGCGCTGGGTAGCAGTAGTCGACGAACAGTATGGCTGGAGATTGAATTTGGGCTCGGGTTAGGCTTTCTTGTTGGGCCTGAGTCGGGCCTTCTCTTGGGCTGTGGGGGCTGTTAGTTTAGGGCTGGGTTTTTTATCTAGGTCCTCTATTTTAGTTTAATCATTTTGATTAAAATAATTTCGTACTTTATCAGGGAGCTAGGCTTCTAGTTTTTAGTGAGCGTCATTAAGTTTAGTTTACTGGCCTATTTACTATGTAGTAGTTAATAGTCTATAGGTTTCCTTTCGGAGCATGGAACCGTAAAATGATTTGACATAATCTATGTATCACTGTGCTACGACCACAAACTCTTTATCTACCCCTTGATAGTAGAGGGAGGATATGTAATGGTCATTTATGGCTTTCGATGAATGATAGTCACCCTATTTGGGTTTGTTCAAAAAAAAAATAACACTTAGACTAAATGATACTACCGATGAATAATTCATTTAATAAAGAAGAAATCACTCTTTTCAACACTAAGGATAATATTCTATAATAATGAGTTTGTAATCAATAGTCACACTTCAATAATCGTGTGCCAGAGGGAAGCGGATCCTCTCCTGACCTCTTTTCTTTCCTGAGCTTCCTGAGCTTTTAATCTGATGATGACACGTGGCTATTTCAAATCTAATAGTCTACAATTCCTCAATCTTATTTCCCTACCCTTTTCCTTCACAACCAGTCCCCACGTTCTTTCTTCCCTTTCTTTGTATTGTGTTGTGTTCTTTTTCTTCACTCTCTCGTCTCTTATGTTATTTTTTCCCTTCTTCTTCACTCTCACAACCCAAAATTGCATAGAACAAATCTAATTGTAACTTCAAATTGCAAATGTTTAGTATGACTTGACTCTGGTTAGATCGGAAGAGAATTTGAAGTGATGTGTGTCTATAAAGTCATTGAGTTATCTGGGTATTGGTTTGATCGATCTGGTAATGGGTGTTGTGTTAGTTTCTTAAATAAATCCAGGATAAGGAAGAACAACTATATTCAGATTTTAACGAATAAAGGAAGAGGGTTGGGGAGAGAAAGAAGAAAAACCAAGAAATCAAAGATTAAGACATCAAATTAAGACGAAAATCTTGTAGCAGATCCAACACAACCCGGATATGAACAACAAGACCATTTAATAAAACGTGAACACAGATAGATTTCAGTCTAAATGAGAGCTAAAACAAAATGATCCATCAGTCAAAAATCACTGTTTTTTGTTCAAAGATTTCATTTGAGTGCACGAACAACTCTCCACAGATCTAGATGAAAGCCCAAAAGATCCAGTTGCTAACTGAGGAAATGAGGTAAAGACAGAATCAAGCTTTGAATTGATCATTTTAAATCATGAAAAATAAACCCCAAAAGCAAAGAGATAGCCATTGAAGTACTAGTGAGCTTCTCTGATTTGCAAACAAATTCAACCCTCGTTCATTTGCTACAAAAATTCGCGGTCTTCTTTCATCTTCCTCTGTTTCGTAAACGAAATCAAGTGGACATTTTCGACTTGCCCAATATGTAATTGTTGGGTATTCAACAATGGCAGAGGATTTTAAAGAGACCCATGATGGAATTTGAGCAAAGCTTCCAGATTTTATAGGTGGAGCTTTGTCAAGATTGTAGCTTTATCTTTAGCACCGCTATTTTTTTCTATAAACAACTTGCTCCCTTTAGAAGTAGGTTGTTCTAGATTTCAGGATTTAGAATTTCAAGTAAAATCTTATAAGAGAAGGGAGAGTGGCAATGGGACTGATGAGGCAGAACGAAGAAGAAGAGTAGAGGAAACTTGGGAATGCGAATCCAAGCAATTTCAGCCGTTAGATCTGGATCTTTTCACGTAGTGTGTTGTGGTTAAAAGCTCAAGAAGCTCAGGAAAGAAAACAGGTCAGGAGAGAATCCGCGTCCGTGGCGGAAACCCATATATGCCATATACAAAAATTATCTTTAGCTAAATTCAATTTACTATGTAGAACGAAAATCATTTTTTAAATTCACCAAAGACACCTTTATACTCTTCAATTTAATCAATGTAATTCAAATCGTCATTTTTCATTGTTAAGTGACATGATCCATTTTGTTAAGAATAATCTTTTGAGTTTTGACTAATGATGTAAGAAATGTGGAATTGAGAATTATTTTTTTGTGCAAGTGTTAAAAGTTAGGGGAATAATATTCACACTCTATTGTTTCTTTTTTTAATATCTTAACATCATTTTACAACTATATTTCATTTTTTGATATTTAAAAAAAAAAAGCATCAATACTAAAGAAAACTATAGATTGTGGAAATTTTTTTTTTTTTTGTCAACTTATAGATTGTGGATTGAGAATTGTAAATTAAAGAGTAAATTTCACAATTCAAAATAGCAGAAAAAATATGGATTTACTGTTAATATTGTACGAGAAACAAATATAATTACGGTTTTGAACTAAAAAAGTTTAGACAAAGAATTGTAGGGCTTTACTCCGTAGGGAGCCCTTCCAGAAATTCTCGAGGGCTTTAGGGAGTGGTGGCCATGACTCAATCAAGGCCTTTTTTCTTTTGGTCTGAGGCTCAATCGAGGTCTAAGTTTAGCATCTTTGACAACGAAGCACACTACAAGAAAAATAGGGGCATTGCTTAATCAGGGGCATGCTTAATCAGGGCCGTACACTCTCCTGCCTGCTTCATATCGTAACTGCAAGATTAGCCGACTAGCTAGCTATTTTTTCAATCCAAGATATGTTGGACTCATAGTTTTAGTTGAAGGCTCAAATTAATCTCACAGTATATACATCCCTCACTTAACAATTCACTTCCCATCAGAATTGGGATTGAAAGAGATCAGCACAAATTGTATTATTGTCCACACAAAAACTACAAAGAGAAACCAGCAAGTACAACTTGAACAATACAATACATGAAATTTAGGACTTCAAACCCCACAAGTTTTCAAACATTATGGAAAAGCCTGGATAACAGATTGGACAGCATTAATAGGTGTGACCGTGTGTCGGCTAAAGCCAGCTTCCCCAATAACATATCCCCATTCCTTCAAGGTCCTCTCTTTGCCAGTGCTAGTATGGGCCATCATCACCATGTCTAGCATCAATCTCACATCGGTTAGCTCGTCTTTGATCTCATCTTCTTCAATAACAGCTTCCAGAATTATCACCTTCCCTTTGTCCTCAGGAATTGCTTCCTTACATTTCTTCAGTATACGGATGCACTCCTCATCTCCCCAGTCATGAAGAACGGACTAAATACACATAAGAATAATCAAAATTTATACAAATAATTAATGCTAGATGCCAACGATATTTTCTAAACCGCATTACCAGATCACATAGATGATGTAGCATAGGCATTTATGTTATAAGCAGCTTAAGTATCTTTAATTTAAAGAATCACACAAACAGTAAGTTAATGACGGATTAAAAAAAAAATGAAAAAATGAAGTTACAAACATATATAAGGAAAGGTAGCTTGACTACTAAGCAAGATTGAGGACAGTATATTTACTAACTTTGATAATTGCAGCATCGGCCTTTGGAATACAATCAAACATGTCTCCTCCAACATTCTCCACTCGATCACTCTCCTCAGCAACAGATACAACATGAGGAAGATCAAAATTGATCCCTCGAGTAATCCAAGCACAGGCCTTAACCAAGAAGCCTAAAGTAGTTCCATTACCACCACCCACATCCACTATGGTCTCAATCCCATTGAAAACCTCTAAAGAACTGTCAATCAGTGCAGGCAGTGCCAAGCATGCATCACAAGCCATTGCTTCATTGATAAGCTCGCTGTGACCGGGATTAGCCGCTGCAAAGCTCCATATATCCTCACCATGTACTGCCTCAAATGCGGGAGTACTGGTGCCATTGCCTAGAATACGGGCACTAAGGCAATGCCATGGTGCTAGCATTACCGGACTACTCTCCAGCAAAATCATTGCAGCCATGCTATTTTCACCGAATTTTAGTAGGCAGCGGGACAAAGGTGACTGTGCATAACTTTTGGGGTCTGATGGGATTTTGGGTTGGACTTCTTTGAATATTTTCTGGTGAACTAGGAACCTCATGATGCGGTAAAGGGAAGAAGGATCGCACTTAAGAGTTTTGGATAGCTCTAAGAGTGTCATGGGGCTTCCATGGCTTTCGATAGCATCAGCTATTCCAAGCTCAATGGCACATTTTACCACTGCAATTTTTGAAAACCCAAGCACATAATTCCACACTTCCACTTTGGCACGTTCCTCTCCTTTCTCTTCCAAAGTTGGCTTTCTTTGTGTATGTTCCATCTTTTTCTTGGCAAGTCCCAAGCTCCTAGCATGTGATATATACAACTGGAGTGAACATTTTGGGTAATCCATCATTTTTAATGGTTTTTAATTTATCCAACTGCTCCTTTCTTTAGGAATTGTTTCCAATCATGGATGCGACCCACTGGTCATTTTGTAATTTGAGCACATTTTTATCACGTATAACACAGGCCCCCTTATTCTAAATATACTAAAGCTCCTGGCCTCCTTCCACTGTTTATCACTGTTCAAAAAATGAAGTACCGGTTTTGCTCTTGCTACTTTCTTTTTTTACAGGGTGCCATCCGTCTATAATTCATCAATTATTGTCGGCACAATCTTATACATATTAACATATATTAAAGCTGCTAGAGCACTGTAGACTGTTCATTGAAAATACTGTTTTGCCCTTGTTTTAATTAGGCACAACAGACAAACCCCATCACATCTTGGATTGAAGATCTGAAATAACCAGCACTACTGACAAGGACTAAAAAATCGAAATTTTCAGCGATATTTCGCCGAAATTTTCGGTATTTTCATTTGTCGAAATTTCCGTAACCTTCCGTGTAGATTTCGATAGATATTTTAGAAATTTCCCGAAATTTCAGGAAATATCCTGATTTTGGCGATATTTTGGATATTTTTTTGGAACCTTCAAAGGATATTTTGGAAATTTCCCGAAATTTCCGGAAATATCTCTATTTTGGCGATATTTTGCTAAATTTTGGGTTTTTTTTTTTGGGAACCTTCCATCTCTTCCCAGTTCCCACTCTACCACTCATTCTCCACAAGGTCACCAAGGCTCAAACTTTGGTCACTCCATTGCCCTTTGAGAGCCTTGGCCAATTCTGCTGCACATACACTCATGTTATCTTTGCACCATTCTAATATATATTCATTTAGCTTACAAATCTGAAAACTTAGGTACATGTCCAATCAATAACTAACATAGAACAATCTATTACATTTTGAATTTTATTTACCAAATTTTCAAAAAATTTACAACAACATTTCAATTTTGAACTTGTATAAATAGGGTTTAGGGTTCCACTCATTCCTTGCACCGAAAGAACAAAGTTTCTTTCTTCTTTCTTCTTTCTTTTACTACTTCTTCACTCTATAATTATGGTAAGTAATAAGTTAATATTATTAACCATTTAGTTTTTATTGTTATTCAGTATTTACCGTTTCATCTTAAATTATTACAAATTACTATATAACAATGTTTATTCAAGGTTTTCTTTTCATATATAGTAGACAACTGATAAAACAAACATATCCAAAAGTTTCACTTAAAATTTCCATATTTTTCTTCAAATTTCCATCATTTTTCTTTATTTTTTATCGAAATTGATATATCCTCGATATTTCAGTCGAAATTTCTGTTTTCAGGACCATCGATATTTCATCGAAACTCGATATTTTAGTCCTTGATATGAACAATAATATCAGCTAACAATACTTGGCAGAATGGCCTACAATTAATAATAATAATACAATAAACTGTTTATCTAACTAAAATCGAAGCAAAAACAAAGCATCATCTGATGTGGATCGCACTTGTTTGAATACTACCCTACAAATCTAGCATGGGAAGAAGTAATTAGTTGTTAGTCTAAAATGAACTATAAATCATATTTACCAAGATTTGAATCGGATTTGACAAGGGGCAAATTGTGGTGTAAAAATGTTTAGAAATCATACGACCAAGATTCGAACCAGATTTGGTTTTGGTAGGGCATGCCTAGTGCGCACACACATAACTCGACAGCGGCACACAAAACTCGACAGGCATCTTGGTAGGGCATGCCTAGTGCGCACACACAAAACTCGACAGGCAAAAGCTATCGCAGAGATAATATCAAAAACGTTTAAAATAAGAATTGTAGGGCTTTACCCCGAAGGGAGCCCTTCCAGAAATTCTCGAGGGCACTGGGCTCACACATAACTCGACAGGCATCTTGGCAGGGCATGCCTAGTGCGCACACACAAAACTCGACAGGCAAAAGCTATCGCAGAGATAATATCAAAAACGTTTAAAATAAGAATTGTAGGGCTTTACCCCGAAGGGAGCCCTTCCAGAAATTCTCGAGGGCACTGGGCTGAACCCAGGCCCAGGAGGGGGTTTGGAAATAGTTTTCAACCAGCAATAGACGCGCCTCGGTTAGAACCTCATTAGCTGCGTCATTGCCCCAAGCGCAAAGATGCTCCAAATTGTATCTTAGCTCCTCTTTTATTTGTTCTAGAGGACTTAGAACTGGTGCGTTTACCGATGTGGGATTGGAATTGGAAAGGAGCCACACGTCTGTTCGGCTAATGCCAGCCTCCCTAAAAACGTAACCCTGTTCCTTTATCGAGGGCCTCCCATTCCTGGGCTAGAATGAACCATCGACTTTCACCATGCTGGCATCAATTTCGCATCTGTTAGCTCCTTACAATTCTAAAGAGTACGTAATGTCATTGCTTTCACTTTGTCCTCAGGAATAGCTTCCCTACAATTCTAAAGAGTACGTGATGCACTCATCAATCGTCTCCCCAGTCATGAATCACCTACCTTTTAGTATTTACTTGATTTAAAACGTATTCCAAGGTTGTATATAATATGCTATGTTAGCTAGAGAGATACATGGCAGTTGATGCGTTATTTAACAGGTGGTTATAAGAAAAGCGCACATTAACCATTATTCATGATTATGATCTGAAATTCCTTGACTACTCTGAAAAAGAACGATAACAACTTGTTGGCATTGCAGCAACAGCCTTGGAAGCAGAATCAAGATTTAGCCTTTGGATCACAGTACACTCCTTGGCTGCACTAGAGTCTGATGAGGATGAAGTTGATGCCTCTAATACTACAAGGACAGGGCTTTACCACAAAGCTTTAAGTAGCTAGTTCTATCACCACCACCGACATCAACAATGGGATTGTGATGGTCACTTACCTGAGAGAAATGCTTTCTACATTAGGTGATGGCCACTAGAGGGGCTACTCAACTATACAACTTCCTTTACCATAGTTCCCTCCCTTAACTCCCTCCACTTACAAATCACAGGCCTGTTGGTGGAGGAGACCAGCCGCACAAAATATGAATATGTTGGAAAATTTAATATGGGCAAACTACTGTTTAGTCCCTGAAGTATGGCCTCGTCCTCGTTTCAGTCCCTGCCTTTCTAATTTAATCCCAAAAGTCCCTGAACTCACAATTTTTAGTCCAACCGGTCCATCTCCTCCATTCTCTCCGGTTGCTGGCTGACGTGTCAGTTATCTACTTGCCAGCTCAGCGCCACATAAGACCCCGATTTTATAAAGTGACGAGAATGCCCCTACTTCAGTTTCTTCCAAAATCTTCTCTATCTTCTTTCTTATCTTCTTTCTCCCTCTATCCAAGTCTTCGATACAAGGAGAAGGGTGATGGTACAGAGGTGGACAGAGGTGGGTTGACCGGTGCTAGTGCCGGTGCTAGTAGGTGGGTGCGCCGACGATTATGATGGTGACAGTGGTGAGCCGCAGCAATTGTTGAAGTTTGTCGACCATAGAGAGAGAATATGAGATTCAGTTTCTCTCTCATCCATCCCTCTCGTAAAAAAACCCAGAATCATAAAGCGTCCAGAGACCAAAATGTGTGATGATGATGATGATTACTCAGAGAAGAGAGGATGGGAGGATGGGGTGAAGGAGGAGGAGGTCGTGGGTGCCCAGAGAAAATTTGTGGGTGTTGACCGCAATGGCGCGTGGGCTACTTCTGGGCATCGCCAGACAACAGAGAGGCTGCTGGTGGATCGACGGAGGTCGCTGAGCACGATAGTGGTGCAGGTGAGGCACGTACGGCAACATTGATTTCCAGGTTGTGTCACACCATGGCATGCCGCCTGGCCTCGACGGCGCTGTGGGAATGCCCGGACTGCTCCTTAATCTCCGATGATGCTACGGCGACATTCAAGCTTGCTTTTTCTTCTTTTGTTGTCTTGGTCATTCTTTGTTCTGCAGCAATAGTAGTGAAGAAATGGTTCTTATTTTTGTTGAAAAAGCCCAAGTTCTTGATCAAGGTTATGCAAGAATTGAGGGATTTTGATTCAAGAAATTGGTTTTTTGTTGCAAAAGGTGAAGTGGTTTCTTGTGGGTTTTGTTTTTTGTATCAGAAAAAAACTTCAGATTTGACATATTCAACATGGCACTTTGAATGATCTGGGTCTTCGTCTTTCTTGCTTTCTGTTTGGTTTTTGAACGATCTGGATATTCAACATGGCACAAATCACCGTTGCTCTTATTTGATTGAGTCCCCCATTTGATTTCATCTTCTTGTTCCGATTGTTCAATTTTTCACACATTTTACTCCATTTGTTTCATAAACACTCAAATTTGTTTCTGCTTTGTTCTTTTGAAATCTGATTTGGATCCATCTTTGGTGTGAAATCGTTGTTCTGACCATCAACCCCAAATCACCATATCCAAACAAGACCTTAGGGTTTTGGGCAAATTTGAGGATGTTTTTGGATGGTGAGCTTGGTAGTGGTGGATTTTGGGTGTAAAGAGAAAGAAGGAAGAACAGGGGCATTCTCGTCACTTTACAAAATCGGGGTCTTACGTGGCGCTGAGCTGGCAAGTAGATAACTGACACGTCAGCCACCAACCGGAGAGAATAGAGGAGATGGACCGGTTGGACTGAAAATTGTGAGTTCAGGGACTTTTGGGATTAAATTAGAAAGGCAGAGACTGAAACGAGGACGAGGTCATACTTCAGGGACTAAATAGTAGTTTGCCCATTTAATATTAAGTATTTTATTTTCCATAATTTGTGGATAAATAATTAGTGAAAAGGTGTGAAGTTGAATATTTGTAAATGACTACGTTATGAGAAATCATGGCTGATCACAAAAGATAACTTTTGGTGAAAAGTCATCTCTCCTTCAAAAGTCACTTTACATCTATAAAACACTTGCTAAACCATATTCTGGAAATAACTTCTTGAATTCATTTTTCCTCCTCTCCTTTTACATATGAGTTTTCCTAGTGTCATGAAAACTAATTGTGTCTTTTCAAGAGAGAGTTCATACACAATCTAAGTTCGCTGTTCTTAAGGTTTGGAGTGCTACTACCGCAAGAAGAAGGTCGTTGTATCTTGGGAGACGTTTGCCATTAAAACCTTGAAGCACCGATGAGGAGGCAATTTCGTCTTAAGGACGTAGAATCAAGTTCTAGACTCGACCATATTATTTAAGGTTTTTCTAACTTTTATCGGTTTTATTTTGGTTAGATTTATCTGCATAAATGTTTCTTGATTTTCTTATAAATATAGCAATTAGACCAACATATTTACCAACAATCTTAAGACGAAAACTTGTTGTTATTTTGGTTTAATTGCAATGTTTAAAGTTTGTTCTAACTTTTCTTATGAGTTTGATTGTAGTAGATCTCCTGATCATGTTCGTCTAAAACGTCAGAACATATAGCTATGCACGAGACTGAGTATATATGATCTGTGCTAAATTAGATCTAGCTATAATACATGTGTTTAATTAAGTAGAAATTGATTCAATGTTTCATGCATGGTTGCATGACCTGATACTTGATTGCTTGAATATTTAATAATTAATTAGAAACCAAATGTATGATCGAGTTGCTGCAATCCTTGATCAATTATAGTACATGAATGCGTGCATCTGTCTGAACATAGAAGAGAATGGATGCCACCTCTAGTCTTTGACTGGGTAATCCAAAAGTCGCAGCTAGCGTTTAGATTTTAAATTGAAACCATATATATCTTTCATAACCGCAGATTTGAAGTTTCAAGGTAGATATCTGCAATATCGTTCTGGGAGTGTATATTTATGTCTACATGCATATTAAAGGAATCTGTTATTGGCTGATTCTATAACAGAAGAATGAGATTAAGAATTCTGGTTGGCAAAAGTGTAAATCCGTAAATGCACATAAATGAATACTATGAGAAAGTGGTTATCATGCATAGTTTAAAATGTCATCAAATATATCATTTTGATCTGACAAAGAAACCACCATTGCCAGCCATGTGTTCTCGTTCTCATAACCGCTATGTTGAAGTATACATGTTTTTATATGACTATGCCAATTAGTCACACATACCCACTGCGGCAACTACATTGCCTGTTGCAATGTGAAGTGATCTGTTAAACTGGATTACGATAATGTGAGCAGTAAAACGTCAACAGTACGTTATGAGTTTGTTCTTAACTGAAAATGTTCTTCTATGAAATGTTCATAAGATTTCTAGACCCAAGAGGTGAAAGATAGAAAACGGGTATATCGATTGCCATTGTATTTCAAATAGAATGGATTAATCGCAGCAACTTAAAAGATTATTGAATCCATCCATGATTGCATGAAATTCATGCACATGTACAGAATATCATGACATGGAAAATGATTAATAGTACTTCCTAAGACAGGAAGTAACTAGATAACCATGTGAGTATGCCATGAAGCAATGTCGACCGGCATGTTGATCTATCATGGTGCTGACATGCAAATTCAGATTCCTACTTCTTGTATAAAGAAGTTAACACCAATAATAATGCAAAAATTGTGGGGGTCGTTTGTCACCCAATCTATACAAGTAAATGTACACTTGAAGATAAGGAATACATTCTTTCTCTAGAGAAGAATAGAAGAGAATGGAGAAATGAGACACCTTGTAAGGTATAAAAAGATTTTAAGCGTATACCTTAAAATGTGGGGGTGTGTGGAAAAATGAATTTTAGTCAACACAAGTAGTAAGTCTCGACCAATTGGTGAATCGAAGACTTGACTTTATAACAACTACTCTCCAATGAAATGAGTTCATATATTGAGTTTGATTTGCAATATAGTTATAGTCAAACAAATGGGCCCAAATTACTTGTATCGAAGTTTGACTAGAGAGGAAGTTTATCATCAAAAGGAATGGGATGTAAGCCTAAAACATAAAGTCACCACTATGGATACCCAACCTAGTTGATTGGAGATCCCAAGATCTAGGTTCAAAGGGACAACTAAATGGTGGATGATTTTGAAGTAGCATTGTGGAGATAAATCTCCTTCCCATGTCCTATGATGAAGAAACAATGCATAATGAGTTAGGGTAAGCTTTGCTTTTAATGGTTCCTATAGCTTGAATTTTCAAGTGGGGTATAGAAGGATACTCTTCATAGGAAGCCATCTATATGAGTGTGAAATGAGGCCGTTTCTATGAGAATTTTTGAAGGCTGAATTCTCTAAAACACTCATGAATACTGGGTGTTGTCCATGGCTGGAAGGACACAACCGTAGAACTAGATGTGTATGAAAAGATATTGTGTGAATACTATTGTCTTGGTTTACATAAATGGCTGAATAGTTCAAGACATCACGTTCACTAATTAGCTAGTAAATCCGATGGTATTTCACTAAGGAAAGTTCAAAGCCAAAAGCTACTTATCCCAATGCGATATCATTTCAACCGAACTCTCTCATATGTCCGCGCGCGTCGTCTTTTGAAATTTTCCTTTCTAACTAATTATTTCATCCATGTGGGGGATTGTTGGAAAATTTAATATTAAGTATTTTATTTTCCATAATTTGTGGATAAATAATTAGTGAAAAGGTGTGAAGTTGAATATTTATAAATGACTACGTTATGAGAAATCATGGCTGATCACAAAAGATAACTTTTGGTGAAAAGTCATCTCTCCTTCAAAAGTCACTTTACATCTATAAAACACTTGCTACACCATATTCTGGAAATAACTTCTTGAATTCATTTTTCCTCCTCTCCTTTTACATATGAGTTTTCCTAGTGTCATGAAAACCAATTGAGTCTTTTCAAGAGAGAGTTCATACACAATCTAAGTTCACTGTTTTTGAGGTTTGGAGTGCTACTACCGCAAGAAGAAGGTCATTATATCCTGGGAGACGTTTGCCATTAAAACCTTGAAGCACTGATGAGGAGGCAATTTCGTCTTAAGGACATAGAACCAAGTTCTAGACTCGACCATATTATTTAAGGTTTTTCTAACTTTTATCGGTTTTATTTTGGTTAGATTTATCTGCATAAATGTTTCTTGATTTTCTTATAAATATAGCAATTAGACCAACATATTTACCAACAGAATAAACCTTCCCTAAGCTATAAATTAAAGGTACGTAAGTTAACAGTCAGCTGTGTCTTTGATGTAACTTGAACAATAACAGCTTTGATGCATGATTTGATCTGCTTCTTCAATAACAGCGTCTACAATTATTGCATTACCTTTGTTCGTGGTAATAGCTTCCCTCCAATTATCTAGAAAGCAGTTGAGCAGCAAGTAAGAGGTAGAGTTGGAGAGATCACACTAGCATAGTGAAATAATAGCTGAGTATGTAATAAGTACACTTCGATCAAGCGATGAGGTTATCAAACATTAATCAATAATTATACATATATGACATAAATTTCTTGATTAATATTTAAAATAAAAGGGCCATAAATTAAAACATAAATGAACTCTGATGGTGCTTGGAAGCATGGTTCTAATGTGGGGGGATATGGTGCGGTTTTTCGAGATTACAGGGGTCATGTTCTTGGTGCTTTTTTTTTTTTTTTAGAACATGTTTTTGGTGCTTTCTCTGCTAATCTTGAAATTCCTAGCTCAGTTGCAACAGAAGTGATGGCGGTCATCAAGGCCATTGAACTAGCTTGGGTTAGAGACTAGAAGTATATTTGGTTGGAAGTGGATTCCTCTCTTATCCTTGACTTTCTTCGCAGTCCTCATTTAGTTCCTTGGATGTTTCGCATCAAATGGCGCAATTGTTTGTATCGTATTTCTCAAATGAATTTCCGCTCATCTCACATATTTCGAGAAGGTAATCAAGTTGTTGATGCGTTAGCAAATTTTGGTGCTGATTCTACAAGCCAAGCTCTACCCTTTATACTTGCACATTGTAATAGAGACCACTTGGGTCTTCCGAACTTTCGTTTTCTTTAGTTTCATGTTTCTTTTTTCTGATTTATGTTGGAGGTTTTGGTTTTGGTCCCCCTCTTTTGTACTCTGTTTTCCTTTTCTTAATTTAAGAGGATAGGAAGGATCTCTTCCTCACCTAAAAAAAAAAAACCAGTCCACCATCCACCTCAACTATTGTCTCAGCGTCACACTAAAGCTCACCTCTAAACAACATTCAATCACTGCAATCCTTGTATCATAGGTTGCCGGTTCATTAGTTGGTAAGCATTCTGTGTGAAGAATTAGCCCAAAATAACCGAACATGAACCAAACGAAGCATTAACAATGGATAAATCAAGGTTTGTCGTATTGCAGTGTTTATTGTTCTCCTCCATCACTTTTAGCGGTTCTTATCCTTCAATTATTTGTATTAAAGTTTGCTCGGTTCAGGCCAAACAATATTGTCCCTAAGGGATCCCATCAAAGGCAGCCATGACTGAAACGACGAGGCCTAAGAGGGGGTTTAGAAATAGTATCCCTTCTTTGGTTGCAGTTCTATGTAAGAGAGTATAATTTCTTCACTTAAATTACATTTGTTTCTTAATTTCAGATTTCATTAGGACAATTTGTATGCAATTGTAGTGCAGCACTGCAGCTAGCTAGATGTAAACATATTCGCCTCAACAGAAGGATCAAACATTGCACTGACCATTGTATGGGCACCCAGAGAGGTGCACCCTTCCAAAAAAATTGGCGTATGCCATTTGAAGCGCCGCGCACACGGTATTCTTTAGTAAAAGGCGAAAGAATAGTTCGCGATGTGCTCAACGCATGGCTCCGTGCTTTTGCTCTTACCTGCCTGCTTCTTTATAGATGTGACTCTCTGATACTAGCAAGCTGACCGTGACCTTTTAAATGTGGGATTGGTCATGTGTACCATTTAACTTACTAACCTAATAAGCTATGATTCTTGTGCAATTTTCTGCCTGCTTAATTCGCTTCCAGTCAGGACTGGGTTAGAAAGAGATCAGCACAGCTATCCTTGTTGTTAACCATACGAGAAAAAAAACACAAAGAAAGACCAGTAGGTTTTTTTTTTTTGGCATAAACCAGTAGGTAACTTGAACAATTGAGACAAACCACAAGTTTTCAAGTTTTCATACATTATGGAAAACCCTGAATAACAGATTGGACAGCATTCCTTCAATCTCCTTTCTCTGCTAGTTAGTATGGGCCATCAACCTCACATCTATTAGCTAGCTTGTCTAGTTTGATCTCATCGTCATCAATAATAGCATCCACAATTATCAGCTTCACTTTATCCCCAGGAATTACTTCCCTGAAATGTTTCAGTATACGAATGCACACTCCTCGTCTCTCCAATGATGCAGAACCCACTACAATTCACATAAGCAAAAATCAAACACTACCCTTTACTATACACGAGCGTTACATGTCCGTTTGAGCATCAAGAAAAAAACTACAAGCCTGGGGGAACATATTTTCTGGACTTATTAGCAGCATACGATATTACGATGCATGTAGAGTTCCCGGCCAAGCTAATAATTGATCATATTCTGCTAATGATGCTAATGAAAACTGGTTGAAAAACATCTATTAACAGCATCATCAACTAAATGATCATAATTAGAATATACGTGAGGTTCCTAGCTTTGATTATTAACCAAAGATCAGGACAGCAAATGAAACTAAAAAATTGCATATACGGTGATCATATCCAAGCCAAACTATATACTGATCATTATTATTGCAGCATCAGCCACCAACATTCTCAACTCGATCATTCTACTTAGCAACAGACACAACAGGAGGAAGATCGAAGTTAATTCCTCGATTATTCCAAGGACAAGCCTTATAACCACGATGTAACTTCGCATCATCATTTCCTAGTGGAATTAATTTAAAGATAAACCGCCAATAATATTTTAAGTCCTGCGGTTCCATATTTTTTGGTTCATTTAGCAGGATACAGACCGCTTCATTAAACCAATAGCGAGAAAAAACTGAACTGAACTTGGTAGGGTGCGCCAAACCTTGCTGTAGTGCAACGCAAGGATGACTCGCGTGAGCATTGCAGCAAGCTACAGTAATAAACCCACCCCTTTAAAAAATAAAATTAATATCGTGTGAACCATTGGTTCACGTATCAGATATTAAACTGATAAGAACAGATACTACACTTGATCTTAGCCAAAAAGCTGAGAAAGGTATGCTTACTCCACTTGTGGGAATTGTCTTTTATATTCTCATTCACCTCCTTGAGTTTCACTTCTATTGATGTGGGACTCAACAGCTGCTGACAGAGAATAGCTGGCTAACCATTAGACACAAAGACAATGGCTGTGTTGGACGGCATCAATTCTGCTTTGGAGCACAATTTCACAAAGGTTATTGTGGAATCGGACTCACTAGGAGTGATCACAGACATCAAATCAAAGAAAAAGAGTACAGTTTGGGAGACTTACCCTTGAATTGAAGAGATTAGAAGAAGAAGCCTCCAGTTCTCTGAAATATGCTGGGATTCGATTCCCCGAGAAGCGAATTCAGTCGTTCACACTGCGGCTTCGCTTGCCAAAGGGATGGTGGGTCTAAACAGATGGGCAAATACGCCACCACCATCCTTACTTCGAGTACTGAAGACTGATGGCCTTCCATGCCCTCCGCTAGAAGGCAATTAATCAGCTGCTTTCAATCTTGCTTTTGTCCGGGTAACTCTCTGGTACCTGGTTCAGTTTGAATTAGGTGGAGACGTTAACTCTTTTCTAATTTGTTTGTAAAACTGTTTTGGGCCTTTTCTTGGCTCTCCGGAACCATCTGTTCAACCAAAAAAAAACCATTAGACACAAAGACAATATATAACACCCATGTCTCTCAGGGTTAACACCTCCGGCATTAAAAAACTAGGCCAAGAATGACACAACAACTGACTATCTAAGTTCTTATCCCACATATTAGCCTTTTGGTAATCAAGAGAGAATCCATGGCTTTAACCATCTTCTTTCATCTGCAAATAATCAAACCGAAGGAAGGAACAGCTGAGCAACTGTGTTTAGCTGTTTAGATTTTAGATTTATTTCAACGGTAAGAATGTCAACTTTCTCCGAGCTATGCTTGTGTTATAGTATATAATCCATTTTCCTGCATATAGTCATCATGACAGTCAACTACAATAGTCATGAGGGCAAAGTTCAATGTCCCTTAGAGATAGTACGGAATTGAAGCTGGACAAATTTAGGTGCCTTGTTCATATATTTGCAAAAGCAGCACACACCTGACAAGCCCTTTTTTGTTTCTTAGTTCCTATATAGAGCAGAGGAATCTTTTTATGCAGTTCTGTTTTAGGTGCTCAACTACTCATTGAGGAAGAGTTAATTCTGTGGTGCTCCAATTTTGTTACAGCAGCTGCACGTTCCTATAAAAGTGAGAGCCTGCTCGCTACTGCACATACATTTTATTTTCTTGTGACTTGAAGCAGTTAATAACTCGATCTACATATTGATACTTGAATAACCGTGTCCTCATCTAGAATTATTTGGTCTTTCTATTCTGACCAGCAAAAGTCGTACGCATTCCATTCTTTTCTCTTTACAGACCTATGAAAAGTGATCGATAGAAAAACTATATGAGCTAACTGAGCCAGAATGACAAACTGGTCTCAGCTCGTTTAGATTTTAGAACTCTTACATGTCCATGTAAAAATGGAAAGAGGGGAACCAAAACTGCATGACAGTAAAATTTTGATACAGAATAGAAAGGGGATTCCTGAATTCACGCATAAGTACAGACGTACAGTTAAAAGGGGACAGTATCATGACGTTTCTGATAGGTTGAGATACTAAAGCATATTTTCAGGTTTCTGGAAGATATGGAACAGCTACGATCTCTTGAGCTGACTCGCTTTCAGTGTTTGAATCAACCTAGTTATATAGGATAAAATTAGACTTAAGATGACGAGCTCCCAAATTAGATGCCAAATAATGCTAGATCAATATGCTTCAGTTTCTAAATGAATGTTTAGCATTCAGAGTATCCCTATTTCCAGATATGCTTCAGTTGCTAGGAAGCAATTTCATGTCCCATTGTCCAGATATGCATCAGTCGAATATAGTTATCTAGGTGGACAACGACTCAGACGCAGTGGAATAGCGATTTCATGCAAATGTTGAAGTGTATAACCATTAATTAGGTGTTTCACTTAATAGCTCCTCAACCTTAGAAAAGAACTACCTTAAAACTTTGCCAGGATCTGTATGAACACTCGAGCTCCAAAACTCGGAGCGCAGCTCTTCTTTTAGGACTCACTAGAGATGGCATGCTTAGTTAAGCTTGTAGCGCCCTTGCGGAAATGAATTCCAATGCAGTAACAGTGTGCCATTAGAAGGCTCAACAAGAACAGTTCTAGTGCAATAATTATGCAAATCAAGACCAAAGTAGTTGCTCATACATGTGAAGTTAGGTTTGGTTGCAACTTTAAACCATCCACAAGCAAAACTTACATATCTAAACTAGATATCCTTAGAAGACCAGAACTGCATATTAAACTAAACAAATATCGCAAATATAATGTCATAATAGAATGAGTAATGACTGTAATGCTAGGTGAAATAGATACGTTGTCTCTTGCTTATCACATAAAATAATGAATAACCAAGCCCTGGAGTCTTCCATAAGTGAATAACCTGAAGGATGTGAACTTGCACAGTGTGATACATAACCTTTAGAAGCAGAGTCAAATGTTCATCACTCTTGCAAAGCGACCAACATTCAAAACAAAATCAATGAAAGTTGATTTTCCACCTAATACAGAAAAGACTTTGGATCTTATAACAAATGGCCAAAAACTCAACCGCAGCATACTTATCTTGAATAGATAAAGTGGTCAAATAACCAATAACAGTTATCCAGTGTTGAAGGTAAGTGCTTGCCAACCAAACTTTACCACAGAAAGCTGAAAAGTTAAAAGTTTTCTTTATTAATCATTAGTAAATTGAAAACTAATAGAAGGTGAACATTTTTATACATATACCTTTAAAAGAAATACAGAAAGGAGTAGTCTGTTGAGTTTTCATTTCTATTCCTAAGTTGAACAGCCCCAAGTGCAAAGATTGTTTTAATCCAAGTCTTTGCTCTCTCTGTGGATTGTATCTAACCACTAATTTCATTATTTATCTTTCTGCAGGAAACAAACATAGCCAACCAACTTCGAACCTTGATTTGACACTCCAATTTCATGTGAGGGCTACACAAGGACCGAAAATCAGTGAACTTGTATATCTGGTTGCATTAATAAATGAGTACTCCCTTGAAGGTCCAATTAATTTTTAGAATTGGACGACCGTTAGTGTCTGTTCTGCATGACTCTGGAATGTTATAGCTAAGGAGCGGATTTCAGGGTACCTCCATAGCGGAGCTGGTCACTGGCTACAGGTTTCTTTCCTACCGGACCGGAGGAGGCCGAGAATGTTATGTCAAAAGGACCAACGACGATGAAAAAGGAGGAGTAGGAGCGCTATGCTCAAAATAGAATGAGAATGATTACGAGATAGAATGGATCTCTGTTATGAACAACAATGACTAGCCATATGTTAATATCTGTAATCAAGAACAATATATCTCATCTCTTCACATATTCAGAACAAAAATATACTAAACATAATGCAACAAGAGCAAGGGAAAATCAACTTTGTGGTAAGCAGCCCCACTGTAGTAACTTGAACTGGACTTGGTAGGGTGAGCCAAGCCTTGCGGTAGTGAAAGGCAAGGATCACATGCGTAAGCCCCATTGCGCCCCAATAGCAGGCCACTGTGGTAACCACTCTCCCATCTTCAAACATATGCTCATGTTTATCTGGTATGGAGGACTATTTGTATAGGCTTCTTGGTTTCATTTAACATCACATAGGTGATAGGTGACACCAACAGTTACTAAATTCTTGTTGAACTTTGTACATTCATTCCAATCCAGTATTGCTTATGCAACAGAACTCAGTACGTCATAATTGGACTGCTGATTGTCTTCGCCGATATGGGATCTGATGTGGTTTTAACATCAAGCATTATACTGTTCAAACAACAAACGAACCTTCGAAGGGATTATAGATTTTACTTCAATTTAGTAACACACAAGCATTGATAACTTCAATCTGAGGGGCACCCACAGAGGTGCACCCTTCCAAAAAAAATAGGCATACGCCATTTAAAGCGCCTCACACACGGTATTCTTTAGTAAAAGGTGAAAGAATAGTTCGCTCTATGCTCAACGCATGGCTTCGTGAGCATTGTAACAGTTATGCTGCTTCAACTTATACCTCTCGTACTTGATAGTTTCTCTTCTACAGGCAATGTGGGATAAGTAGACCCCAAACTTATTACTCCTGCTTTCAGTTCTTCACAGACTACAATTACCAATGTGGGATAAGTAATGGTCTTAATTATTGATGTAGTTGTTTGGCTCCAAAACCAGTTGGCGTGCAAACTGTCTCTTTTGAGCGTGTGTGCGGGCGTGCCAGCACCGTGGGGTGCAGTCGTCGGGGGAGTCCCTTGATCTGACTTCTTCTTCAAGTGTTGTGGACGAGGAGAGCACCAACCTCGCCACAAGGTTCTTTTCTAGCCTTCTGAGAAAGGACCTCTTGCCTTACGGATAAGGACTTTGGATGTGATCTCTTCGCGTCACCGAATCGATACTCAACGTTGTAGGCTGAGCAGAGCAATCACTGGGAAGTTTGGAGAAAGCACGGGTTTCGCTAAAGAGTGACTTTAGCTTCGCTGGGTCGCGAGGGCGTTACCCTTGCTTCGCTGGTTGAGAGAGTCTCGGTGGCAATGGTACTAGCAGTCGGCTCTTGGAGAGACTAGGACTGGAAGTACGGTCGCCGGGTTGATCTGGTGATGCTGACAGTCGGCTCTTGGAGAGACTAGGACTGGCGCGCGGTCACCGGGTTTCAACGAGGTTGAAGGTTTGCTCCGGGGAGGCTTTGTAATCGCTGGGATTGATTGATTTGAGAGAGGTCATTTTCTGTCCTTGAAACCTGGTATTTATACTTAGGGTTTCGACTGTTCCTTGCTATAGAAAGATTATTGATTGAAGTTTCCTATTCAATCTCTGCTACTTGACTCCAATAAGGTTTCGTTTTCCTTATGGATTACAGAATGGGCGAAGCTGTAACCCAAACCCAAGTAGGCTTATTTTTGGGCCGCAGGAAACGGCCCGTTGTGCTAAATCCACTAAAGGATCTTGCCAAAATTACTTTTGGGCTCAAACATTGCCCCCCGGCCCCAAAAACAGGCCCGCGAAGATGTAACTGATTGAAGGGACTAAAACGACACGCCGATTGCTTGAAACGATATCATTAATGAGGGTTGCGTCCCTTCGCTTGCGAAAATGCCTTTCTGTCGTATCGTTTCCCTCACAAAATTTCTTATTTAAAACCCGCAGCCACTTCAGACCTGTCACATCAGAAACTCTTTTAGTTCCTAAACCCAGAAACCCTCTTACTGCCAACACCTTCCTCACAGAAACCCAGAAATGGCTCCCCCAAAGAAGATGGTCATCGATCAAGAAGAAGAACTGAATGAATAGGCTGCCCGCTCTTGGGGAACCAGCATCGGTGCCCGCATTCGCCTCCACACCACTATCCAGAGACCCTTACTCCTCCGGTTCCCGAACCACCATGTCAGACTGGGCCCAGCGCCGCGAGACTCTATTCCGGCCGACGCCATCGCCTTCTATGGCATGCCCGTTCGTCGGCCCATCCCAGTCCTCCGAAGGACTCCTGGGGATTTCAACAGTTGGGGTGCACAGAATCATCGAGCAAAAATAGGGCACTGGCCATCCTCTATCAACGCGGGGGAGCTTTCCTGGTATCGCGAAGCACGAACACGAGATCTGGCCAGCTGGAACGCCGTAGGTATCACTCACACTATTGATGTATGTTTTCGTCTTCCGCAAGGTGGCAATCGTTCACCGCTCGCTGCCTTTCTCTGTTTTTGGAACACCGCCACAAACACCTTTGATTTTCGATTTGGCCAAATGAGTATCACTTTACTGGATATTCTCACTATTACTGGCCTACCCATTGATGGCGAGCCTTATCTACATGGCCAATTCGACTCTGTCACTTTCACTTCAACCATGGCCCAAAACGGTCGCAGCACTCACAACGGCTCCTATCCACGGTGGCTGTCTTATTACCGCCGGGAGCACAATGCGACTGGCAGAATTGCTTTCTTAGACTACTGGCTCTGTAAGTTCATCTTCTGTACTTCCTCCTGTAAGCCCACTGGTGCTTGGACTCTTCTGGCTACGGCCCTCTACAACGGCCGCCGTGTTGGGCTCAGGCAACCTGTGTTGGGCGCCCTCTATCGCACTCTGTACCAGGCCACTATGCATCCTTTCGAGACTAGCATCTCTGGCCCTTTTTGGATCCTTGACTTCTGGATTCAAACTTATTTTCCATATTTTCGTCGCAATGACATCCCGCTGCTTCCACCGGCTGACCAACTCTTGGGTCAATGGCTCAACCGCGATGAAAAGTACTCATCTCCTCCTTACTCCAAGTGCTTTACATATCTGTACCTTCTACATGAGATGCCCTACTGCGACTTAGTACTGGGTAGAAGATTCCCAGATCCGCTTGAAAACAGATTCCTCCCTAGCGCTCCTCGCTACAGCGATCGCGCACGCTTGGCTTTTCACCGTGCGATCTCCTGTTCAGACATTAGGATTGCTGCCGAAGAACTTAGTTATGAGCTTTACGCTCCTAACCATTTCGCTCAGCAATTCGGCCTTGTCCAATTAGTGCCATTCCTGCTGTATGATGCCTGGAACTACAACACCTCTTGGCGTAGATTTGGGCCCCTTTCTGGGCCTGCGCCAGTACAAAGCATGCTTGCATTGGTTGATCTTCATGATTGGGCTAAGGACATTGATGTCGTGGATGGGACTGAAGAAGGATATGAGGAATGGTGGGCAGAAGTTTCTGTCAATTGCAGGAGACAACGGTATGACTAACTCTTCGCGACCATCTTTGGGGAACTGAGACATCCCTATACTGTTGACCTTGAGCTACTTGCTTGTTTTCCTAAAGACGCTACACAACCTCCTCCTCCTCCTGAGCCGGCTCCGCAACCGGTGCGAGCCCCGCTCCAAGCCCAGGCTGGTATCGTGATCCTCGAGCCCCTTAGAGAGGTAAGCATCTTGGTTTATATTTTATTCCCTCTTTCACTCTTCCCTTTTAACTCAACCTTTGCTGCACCAGGGAAATGTGCCACCTTCTAGCAGTCGCGCAGTTGATGCTTCCCTAGCCACCAGCCAGTCCGGGAAGCAAAAAACAGTAATAACGGAGCCTGAAGTAGAAGATTCCTCTTCCGACGAGGATGACCCGCAAACGGTAAGAACTTTCTTATTTAAACAAACAATGCTTTCTTTCCAAGTCAAGTCTAATCCTCTCCTTTGACCCCTGCAGATCGCTGCTATCTTGGCCCGCAAGCGCAGTCGTTCTGACCCTCGAACTGATCCGTGGGCGGAAGATGAACCAATCGCTGATCGACTGGTAAGAAACTAAAAGCGCATATTGAAATCTCCTTTTATTCTGTGTGACCATATAACAATCCTCGTTTGCAGGTTCGTCATAGGTCCTCAAGAAAAACTGGGGAAGGCCCCTCAACTGTTGGTGAAGGCACAACTGCTTCGCAGGCCCAAGCGCCCACTGATTCCAATAATCCTCCATCTCCTACCGGCGTTGCGAACAATATGTAATTGGCCCCAATCCCAGTGCAGGTCATAGATGATAGCTTGCCTGAAGTTTCAGATGCAGCTCGTGAGGAACCAAACGCCACACCTGTCCTGGCACAGATAGCGCCTGATCCAATTCCTGGCGAGGTGGTTCAAGAACCAGTGCCGATAGCAGTCCTCCACGAGCTTCCAGCTGCAGAGGTACGTTTCTCCTTAACAGGCATGATATCCTGATTCTTGTCTTATTCTTTGGGCATTCTAATGATTCCTCCTTAAAACCAGAATCTTGGTCCTGTCGAGGAAGTAGCTGTCGCTGTGGAAGTACTTGGCGCCAATCCCGCTGACCCAGCTAGTGAAGATGTGGTTAACCAAGGGCCTGCTTCCCATGCTCGTGAAGCAGGAGAAGGGGTGAACGTCGAACAGGTGCTGGAAGCAGTTCCTGTTGTGGAGCCTCTTGAGGCTCCAGCCGCTGCTGCCCCAAATCCACTGCCTGTGCCTCCTTCCAGATTGGAAAGGCTAGCTAGCGTACTTGATGTGACTCCTCCCGGAGTTATAGATGAAGCCAGGGACGGACTTCGTCGTCTTTTGAGTCCCGATATCTTGTTGCCTGACGCATCCGTCCGGGCTCTGGAGTATTTGAGGGTTCTTCGTCGCGAGCATGCCATCACTGAGGACGAGTTCATTGAGATAGACGAACTGCTACAGAATCTCCCCCAGTGGCTTAATGAAAGAGCGGCCGCGACTGCGTAAGCCAGACAAGCCCAAACCCACTATCAGGGCCTCGCTCAACAAATGGACTCCTTTCGTGACCTTCTAGGAGATAGGGCTGCCCTTGTTAGAGATTTGAAGCTCATGCAAAATCATCTCCGGTCCCAAGTCCAAGAGCTTCAAGCCCAATTGACTGCTGTGATGGCCCGGCTTGAGCATGAGGAGCCCTTGCTGGAGCAACCCCTAGCGACCTCTGAAACACTATCTCAGAACCTAGCTCAAGCTCGCGAACCGCTGCCGATCCCAGTTTTCGCTTGGACCAGCATCTACTTCGTTTAACTCATGCAGGCCGAAAACTTTAGGCCTCTAGTGTTAGGCCCATTTTGTATAAACAATATTATTATTCATAATTTAAATATTTAGCCCACTTTGCTTGGCCCAAATATATGCTCAAAATTTTTAAGCAGTTCAGCGTTTAATTTGCCTTTATTGCTGTTGAAGTTTGAAAAGATAATCTCTAAATGGAGCGGTTACCTCCTTGAAGACTGCCCTGCTTCCCATGCGTTTTCAATTACCTTCATTTCCGAGATCCTAGCATTCAATTCCATTGATACTCTTATTGATGGCGTTGAAAATCCTTCAACTGTCCATCGTACGGTTGAGGCCACTGAGATTGGCCCTATAAATACCCGTACTTTGGAGAAGTGATAAACACAAGCAAATATGGCCTTCCCAGAGATAGTTTCCCAAGCCTTACTTCTTTGGTTCAGTTTCTGAAATCTTTTCCTCATGATCTCAACCTTAGCCTCAAATTCCTAGGCCTTATGGCTTAATCTCAAAACCTGGGTAGGTCTTATGGCCTAATCTCAGGTCCAGCCGCATGTCTTTGGTCTCTGGAAATCCGGATGGGATTCACCGGTTTCAGTTAGACCGAAGAACATGTGGCGCTCCTAACGCGGCAGAACAAGATTATGAGGGATCCCTCTCCTCAGATTTCTCACATGGAACAGGAGGGAGAAAGGCGGAAGGCCACTTTGAGGCCTATCGTTCTTCTTCCGCAACCTACCTCCTGGGTCTGACTATCAGACTTCTATTTTTCCCCTGGAGGTAGATGTGGTTGTGAGTCGCGCTCTCTCTGAAGACCATCTCCATCCCGGAGGATAACCAACTGGAAGGGTCGCGATGGATTATTTCCTTCCCTCTTCCTCCGGTATAGATGATAGCAGCTGCGACTCAGATCAGAGAAGGGATGTGGGTGAAGAGAGGAAGAGCATGAGTGATCATAGCACAGCCTCCTTGTCGCCACAAGATCCGGAATACTTAGAAGATCTGCAATCTTTATGATTTTTAAGCCACTTTTGGCCTTATAATTGCGAATGTAACCGTTTCGATTTGTACTGCTTTTGGCCGTAAAGCCACTTTATGAATGAATGTTTCTGAGTATTCCGAAAAATTGTTATAAAATAAGGCCTCATGTACAGGCCATCATGTATATTCTTAACACGCATTGTTAAGGAAGAAAAAGTTACAACAAAACAAAAGTTGAAATTGTTATAAAATAAGGCCTCAACTTAGGCCTGGATGTATAGAGTGTTGCCCCCCTAGTGTTCGTAGGTGAAGCAAAGACATGAGACTAAGGCCACAGGAAAAAGGCCTGAATATATATAGATGATGTGAGCCGATGAAGACTATGGTTGCCCCCCTGTCTAGGAAGAAGGTTGATCTGGTGGATCCTCAAACTCCCAAACACTTGGGTAATATTTCTTCAGGAATCGCCCGTTGATGGGATTGCGATGGATGTCGCCATCCAAATCTTTGAGGTGAAAAGCCCCGCGCTCCATAATACGGTGAACAACAAAGGGTCCTTCCCATCGTGGAGTCCATTTACCGCGACCGGTCAATTTCTCGCCAAAGGGCAAAACAGCTTTCCAAACAAGGTCCCCCTCTTTGTAACTACGACCACGCGTCCTCTTATCATAAGCGCAGGCGATACACTGTTTTTCCATCACTAAATTATCCAAAGCCGCTAAACGCTGCTCGCTCAGATCTTCGTGCTCTTGCCACATCGCCTGGACATAATCTTCACCGATCAAGTGATGCTGATCATGTACGCGTAAGGATTGAACGTTGATTTCTAAGGGTAAAACTACATCATGGCCAAACATTAGTGCATAGGGCATTGTAGCAGTGGGATTCCTCTTGGAGGTGCGATAAGCCCAGAGTGTCTCATACAACGTGTCGTGCCACTGGCGAGGGTTTTCACCCAGCATCTTCTTTAGCAAGGTAATAATAATCTTGTTACTGGCCTCCGCTTGACAGTTGGACTGAGCATAATATGGATTGCTATGGATGAATTGGATGCCCAACTCGTTGACAAGTTCCTCTACCGCACCTCCCATGAATGCTACCCCCCTGTCTGAAACAAGCACTTCAGGGATATCAAACCTGTAGATGATGTTATGAAATATAAATTGGCGAATGGTGGCACCTGAAGCCTCTATCAAAGGCTCAGCTTCGACCCACTTGGTGAAGAAATCAGTAGCGACGATGATGAACTTGTGTTGGAGAGAGGAATGGGGGTGAATCATCCCAATCAAGTCCAATGCCCAGCCTCGTGCAGGCCAAGGTTTAATAATAGGTTGCATGGGAATATTGGGAATGTGCTGGACTGGACAGTGTGCCTGACAGTCTTGGCATCCTTTGGCGAATGCGATACAGTCTTTCAAAATGCTGGGCCAATAATACCCATGTCTCCTGATGAGCCAACGCATCTTAGGTCCCGCTTGATGGGCTCCACATACTCCTGTGTGTGCTTCGAGCATTAATCGCTTTGCTTCGCGGCCATACACACACCGGAAGTCCATGCCATCTTCCCCACGTCGTCGTAGCTCGTCACCCCTGAGGAAGTAATTTAAGGCAAGAAAGCGAGTCTTCCTGTCTGCTGTAGGATCTGGTTGTTTGAGGTAATCGATCAACGGAATGCGCCAATCGACGTCAATAGGCTCTAGGACCGTGACGATCGGATCATCAGGCGGGTCAGGCAGCGCGAGCCATGAAGGCAGTGTGCGGCGCTCGACTTTCAGAATGCGCTCGCGAACCCCATACTTCAATGTAATGCCTGTAGCTAGTTGAGCGAGTTCATTGGCCGTGAAATTGCGCTCGCGAGGGATATACTCCAAATCCGCGTCATCAAATTAATCCAGAAGCTCAATGGCGCTATTCAAATATGGTACGAGCAAACAGCTTGCACACCTGTATTTCTCTTGAAGCTGATTTATCACGAGCAAAGAGTCGCTGCGTACCTGAACGTCTCTTACTCCCAATTCCAGTAAGACTTCTAGGCCAATAATAAGGGCCTCATAATCTGCTTGGTTGTTTGTACACTTAAACTCCAATTGGAAAGAGTAAGAGAAACGATCGCCCGCTGGGTTCTCCAGAACAATCCCTGCCCCTGCTAATGTTTAAGTTCTTGAGCCATCAAAAAATAATACCCAGGGTTGCAAGGAGACAGTGGCTTGATACCAGAGGGCGTATTCTGGAATGCGCGCCAAATCTGGTCGAGTGGTAGTTGCGGTCGCTATCTCTAACTCCTTCACTGTGGGGATATCCAACATAGGGTGATGTGCCAGAAAGTCTGCGATGACATGTCCCTTTACTGCTTTCTGGGGAACGTATTGTAGCGAGAACTCGGACACGGCCAATACCCACTTGCCAATGCGGCCTCTCAGAATAGGTCACGACAGCATGTATTTGACCAGGTCGGTTTGAGCGATGATGCAAGTAGTAAAGGATAACATGTAGTGTCGTAACTTGCATGCTGAGAAGTACAATGTAAGACACAGCTTTTCCATTGGAGTATACCTTGTTTCGCAATCTGTAAGTGTCCTACTGAGGTAGAAAATGGCGTGCTCGACGCCTTCCGCATCATCCTGGGTGAGTAGGCTGCCAATGGAAGCCTCAACTGCTGAAATATATGGCTTCAATGGAAATCCAGTTCTCGGGGGAACAAGCACTGGCGGGCTCGCTAGGTAGGCCTTGATTCTGTAGAAAGCCTCTTGATGTTTAGGCTCCCAGACAAACTCGTTCTGACCCTGCAGCTTTAGCAATGGAGAGAAGGGCTAGATTTTACCTGCAGAGTTAGAGATGAAACGTCTCAGAAAGTTGATCTGACCCAACAAACGCTGCAATTCCTTTTTCGTTCGCGGTGGGGAGGCATTGATGACTGCGCGTGCCTTGTCTTCAGGGACCTCAATTCCTCTCTGATGGACAATGAATCCCAGAGAGTCTCCTGCTTGGACTCCGAAAACGCATTTAGAAGGATTCATCTTGAGCTTGTGTTGCCGCATGCGCTCGAATACTTTTCTAAGATCTATGATGTGGTCTCCTCTCTTCTGAGATTTCACCACTACGTCATCGATGTAAACCTCTAATATCTTCCCCAGGATGTCATGGAAGATCAGGTTCATGGCTCTCTGATACGTTGCTCTAGCATTCTTCAGTCCAAAAGGCATAACCACATATTCAAAGACGCCGGTGAACTCGGGACATCGGAACGCGTTTTTATGTCTGTCTTCTTCTACAACCGGAATCTGGTGATACCCTGCGGTGCCGTCCATGAAGGACAACAATTCGTGTCCTGCTACGGCGTCAACTAACATATCCGCGACCGGCATGGGGTAGACATCTTTAGGTGTAGCGATATTAAGATCTCTGTAGTCTACGAAGACCCTCATCTTGCCATTCTTTTTGCGAACAGGCACTATATTAGATAGCCACTTATTGTATTTGGCTACCTTGATAATGCCTGATTTATGCATTTTTTCGACTTCCTCCTTGACGAGGACTTGGGTTTCTGAATTCATTCTTCGTGGCTCTTGTTTCACAGGCCTCTTGTCAGGGAGTGTTGGCAGTTGATGGCAAACCAAGTCTGGTGACAGGCCGGGCATGTCTTCATACTTCTTCGCGAAGCAGTTTTTGAATTCTAGTAATAAGTGAATGAACCTCTGTTTCTCGCTAGGCTCTAAGTAAGCGCTGATAACCACTTCCATAGGTTCATCTGCTGTTCCAAGATTGACCCTCTCAGTAGTATCTCTGACCTTAGGAGGTGTATCGTCCAGCGCTGCTGGAGCGAGCTGAATATTTACCTCATCTTCTTGTTCTTGATCAGAGAGTGCTTCATTTACGGCCTCTAAGGTCGCGACTCGATCATAGGCCTCTTTTTCCACTAAGTACGATGATAATCTTTCGTACATCGAGTAGAAGGCCTCTATCCCTTCCTCTGGAAGGTCGTAATCCATTAATCGTTTAAGGGCTTGGGCACAGCGTGGCCAGGCCTTTCCAAGCCTTCTTTTGCCAGCGTAAGCCCCCACTGTGCCAATTCAGAGGTCGTCACCCCTGTGGGGCGGCCTTTGTCATCGATGCCACTGACCTGCAATGGAGTGATAGGCCCTAAATAGTACTTGGCATCTACATAATTTGCGGAAACTGGGAATGGACGAGGATTCGCTTTAATCACTTCCGCTTTATCTGTCTCCATGTTCCGCATAACTAGTTCCTGATGGAGAGTTGATGGAACACAGTAACTCTGATGGATCCAGTCTCTGCCCAGAATAGCACTGTAGGCCGCATAACAATCTGTCACAAAGAAAGCATAAACTCCCTCTGCAGGACCAACCCTGATGCGTAAGAAGAGTAACCCCAAGGTCTTTGTTACAGTCCCCGCGAAGTTCTTGAGCATGAGGGACGTAGACTGGATTTTCTCTTTCTTGATTCCGAGCAAGTGCATGGTCCTGGTAGTGATGACATTAACGGCAGCTCCGGTATTGATACGCCTGAATTAAGCTCACAAAATTACCCTGCAAAAGACAATTGTTAGTATAGGATAAGTAGGGATCGTTCAGTCAGGGGATTGAGGGTACTTTCACAAATTGCACTAATTGAACAAAACTATCAAAAACTAAAGAAAGAAAAGAGAAATAAAGTTAACACAAAAACTAAATGAAAGGGGGGGGGGGGGGGGGGGGGGGTTTAGGTTTTGAAAACGCAAGCAATAATAAAAGAAAGAAAATGTTGCAATTTTTAGGGATTCTAAATCAGATGTATGGACGTTGAGAACTTCGTAATCCACCACTAGTTATGATCAGAGAAAGACAATTTAACCTAATCTTCAATTACTAAGGCATGTGAATGAAACCAATCAAGAACTTTAGGATGGCCGCTAAAGCCTTATTTTTCCCAAAATTACTTAGAACCATGAACGCACTGCATCCTAAGCTTGCTTATATGCAATCAAGGTTGTAGAACTCTACCCTATCAAATTAACTCATTAAGTACACATAAACACATTAAGCTCTTTGGAAAGATTGATTTTAGAGTACAAAACTAGTGAGGAACGCCATCCTAGCATGCATTCTATTTGTTTGATTTCACCTAACATGTAGGCTTTACTACTTAAGTGTTTTAAGATCGTGAACGCACTGCACCTTAAAACTAGCTCCAACTACATGCTCATATTTTAGGTGATCAATCTAAGACATAAACATATAAAAGATTTTATAAAACAAAACCAAACAAAGCATTCACAAAACCTTGTAATTGAGAAAGAGATTCAAAAGCTAAAAATCCATCACATAACTAGGGTTTCATACTAGTTCTCAACATAGAAAATTACTCGCTCATAGTTTGGAAATCCGAAGACATATACATATTGAATTTGAAAAGTAAAAAAGGAATAAACCGTAGAGGGCAGTAGATATCACGATATCACGTTGAATATTCTCCAAGAAAGCTTGAGGCGTCTTCAAAGCAAGAGCACGACAGGATGATGGAAGATGATCTGATGGAAGATGGTGGCTACGGCTTCTCCTTGGAGTAGGGATTTCGTGAACTATGATAAGGGGAGAGTATGGAGCTGTGGTCTCTGATTTAGGACAGTAGATGGTGTGTGTATCTGTGTTTTCATATCCCTTAAAAATGTGGAAGGAGGCCCTTTATATAGGAGTTACAAGTTCAAGGGTATTCTTGCAGTTAAATTGAGTTTTTACTTCTCCAATGTGAACTCTTCTTCTTGGGCTGAAATCTTTGATTTCTATATCCTTCACAGCTCCTATATAATGTGTACAACTCATTAACAACTCAGCAAAGAGTCCCCAAGAAGCCTCAAAACAATCTGCCAATAGATACACACAATCTGCCAAGAGATGCAAAGAATCTGCCTCACTTATGATAGGCTTTTTAGCCCCTCTCTTAACTAGGTTCCATCTCAGATTTGAACGTGATTTTCAGGCAGGTAAAAGCTTTGATTTTGGCCTTCAAAATTGTGCAAAAAATATTCTAAAAATCCCCTCAAATCGTTGCCCAAAAACAGCCTTGAAAAGTCTTCAAAATCAAATCTGTCAGAAATTTCCTGATTTTCCTTATTGTTTGGTCAAATTTATAGGCTTGTAGAACGACTTTGTAGCAATATTTATGTATGGTTCTCAGACCTACAATACCCTATAGCATCATTTATTGATGTCCAAACAATACTCTTTCAAAGGACACTCCAATAAAGTCTCCAAAAGACGGCTCAAACATGCTTTGCAGATAAGACTTGTCAGAAATTCCAGATTTTTCTTATCCTCTGCTCATCTTTGCAACATCATAACTTATGCATTCCACCACCTTTCTGATGATTCTTGATTTTAAAATGATCTACAACATCTAACCTTCAATTCTGGTGGGAAACTTTATGCGTGTCATGCTTTAAGTCTTGTAGAAAAGCCCTTGAAAAAGCTTCCTAAAAAGCTGATGGAAACAGTCTTCTCGAGGTACCAAATTTGACCACAGCCTCCGGCTTCTTCTTTATCATTCTGGACCAAATCTTTGCTTATAGTTATAGTAGAACATGTGATCTTCAAATATTGCTAGGCTTTTCTTCATGATTCCACTGGAAAGTTCTTCAAAACACCTTCTGAATATAGAAGAAAATAAGGCAGCTTCTAGTACTCTGTTTTCTGCTTCTCAGCAACTGTTTTGCACGAATTTTTCCACAAGCTTTCCTTCTTGTTTCTGACGGTATAAATGGTGATCTTTCATCTTTTGCATCACTACTATACACCTGAGCCTTAACTTGCCACAATTGAGCTCCTATTTCTCCACGGTTGCTCCACAAACCTCCTAAGAACATAACAAAGTTAGTTTGATCTTTTTAACGAAATAACTAAGCAAAAGTGTAAAGGGGTAAACTATAAATTCGTCGCATTTTATGCTCCTATCAGGTATCAACCATGATCTTGCTAACTTTGGTGCCGCCAACTTCCGCTGTGATATACAGAGGTCTCATGTGTTGGACCATAGCAGGCATTGGCCTGGTGAAGCTCATGAAGAATTCTTTGCTGTGAGCATCCTCCGTTTCTAGAAAGACAGCCTCTTCCACAGGTGTCGTGACCGCCGATGTGATCTGCAAGGGTTGCGCACTACTTTCTTCAGCTTCTACGCAGTCCTGAGCGGCGACCGGTAGTGCATACCGCGCGGGCAGCACGTAAACCATGTTGCAGGACGTGTCAGTCATATCTGTCTTCTCCATGTCATCTTCTAGGTTAAGCTTTGGTTCGTTGACAGGGGTGTCAATGTTGAATTGCTTAGCCAACCGGTCTACTAACGACTCCTCTGTAAGGCCTTTTACCTCACACTGCTTGTGTTCTTGTATCACGAGAGCCTGCTTGTGGGAATCTGACTTTGGTTCCCTTGCTATGCTCATCTCTAGGGGAGCGACTACTACCCTCTGGACCCTTTTTGGTCTCCACTGTAAAGTATTGGTAGTCTTGTCCTTGCCCCCCCAGTCTCTCAAAAACCGAAGATTTAGCTTCTGGTTCCTCGCAAAACAACCTGCGCTTGACATGTGGTCGCCGAGTCGGCGAACTCTCCTGTCGAGCTAGCGGAGGTGTTCTCTCTTCAGTGATCCTGCAAAAAACACTAGGCTTAGATGCCCCTTTTGCTGAGCTCGCTTGTTTTTGAAGGCCGTGGGGAGCCATTAATGGCTTAGAAGCTAGTGCCTCCATCTCCTTCTGATACTGCTCAGGTGATTTGACCCATTGCGAAGGCTTGATTAGGCCCTGATCCAGAGCCTCTAGCGCGCGCTTGGCTTCCCCAAACCTGCGCTGCAGTTTCCTCTTCTTGGAAGGGCTTATTTCCACTGCCTTCCCCTTTTCCCTGGTGTACCACTTTCCTTCCCTGATGGTGGCGGCTGGTGCAGGCGGTATATAGGGCTTGGTCAGAATGTCTTTGTGCTTGTTCGTAGACTTCTCCTCTTGTTTCTGATCAACCGCGGCCGCTCTCAGCTTCTTGAACAAATTGGAGTCCTTTGGGGATGGTGGTGACTCCATTTTCTCTTTTTCTCTTGGGCTAGAAGGTTGATAATTTCGCGATGGCGAGGCCCACTTGATGGGCGGGAGAGAGCCAAAATGAAATGTCTGCTCGACCTCTTCATGTGACACTTGGATGCCAAACTCTTCTTTGCATCGCGAGCACAGGACCACGGATGAGGCTTTTCCAATTGGTTTAGCTTCCTTCTTTGCAGGGGTCTCATCCTCGGCAGACTTTCCTTCTCGCCCCTTTGTACTCAAATCCAAGGTTGGTTTCCTCTGGTTCTGCTTGGCCCAGTTCACATCGACCATATTGATCCCAGTGTCGGGAAAATGGTTCAAGTCTACGAGCACTGCCGCCGTTACTGGAGCTTCCATCTGCAAACTGCCATTATTAAGCCGTACCTGAATCTGATCTTTGAGCTTCACATAGTCCGCGGTATTGTGATTCCACAAGTTGTGGAATTTGCAATACTTCTTCCCTTTCAGCTGGTCTGGTCGAGGAAAAGGTCCAAAGTCGGTCTTCACCATCTTCGCGGCGATCATCTCATCCAGAATCTCATGTGCCTTATTGGCATCATATGTATATGTCGCGAATTCAGGTTTGGTGAAGGCCATCGATTTGAGCTTGACCGGTTCCTTGGAAATTTTCAGTTGCTTCAGGGCTGGATTCTTCCTCCCGGTTAGTTCATATGCAGCGATATCATTCTCCTGTTCCTCATCGTCATCTTGAACCACTTCTTCACTGTGATGATGGTAGTAAGGGTCATAAGTAGCCGGCTGGTAGCTCAGGGCCGCTACGGTGCGATGTTTTCCTGGTACATATGTCCCTTTGGATGCATTCTTCCTTGCGTCAGTTTCTCTGAGGAGATGTTCAAAGCTGCCCACCTCTGTGATGAGCTCTCCCATTGACTGGATCATGCTGCCATGTTGCTTCTTTCGCTGACGAGGTTCCAAACCCTTGACCGCCAGCTTGACTAACTCTTTCTCAGGCAGGATGACGTTCAGCTTGGCTTTTTGAAATTGGAAGCGCTGAAGATAGGCCACAACGGATCCCGTAGGCTGTTGGGCCATCTGAGTGAGAGAAGCCAAGTCAACCTCAGGCTCAATGGCTCCAAAGGTTTCTCGGAAAAGCCTTTCCATTGCGGGCCAATCCTCCACTGTTCCTGGTCGAAGTTTGGAAAACCATCTAAAGGCAGCTCCTGAAAGAGAAGTGCCAAAGATCCTGCATTTGAGGATATCATCATTCTGGTACTGGCCGTATTACACCCTAAACCTGGCTAGATGAGTGGCCGCATTCTCGGTGTCTTCCCTGAAAAAGTAGAAAATATGATATTTTTATAACCCCTGGGAAAGGGCGCGAGCATTATATGCGGCGGGAAAGGTCCCTCATAGACCCCATCCATTTGGGCCCTAGGATTAGCAAGCCTGATCATCTCCTCTACCTCTTCATGTCTTACATATTCTGGGCCCGGAGGAGGAGGAGGATGAAGTGTCGCCACAGTATGGCGAGCAGCCTGCAAGGGTATTGCTTGGTTTACAGTCGTTGTCCCTTCTCCTACATGTACAACCCGGGTTGTAGCTGGTTGTTGGAGAGTCACTGCTGGTATAGGCATCTCTTTTGTCAAGGCAGTTATCTTAATCGGGTTACCAACCTGGTCAATCCCATAATAGCTTCCTGGCAATTCTTGGTATGTGTTTTCTGCCCCATCGTTATCGTATTGAACGAACGTGGTAGAGTCGGACGAAGTTCCACCAACTTTTGATGCCTGATGCTTCTGTTTGGTGGTCTGTCTGCCTGACAAGGTGGCATTTTCTTTGCTGCCGCCGATAACCAAAGCTTGCTCTTTATTTTTCAGTGGTGTAGTAGCAACGGTTGTGGAAGGTGTAGCGGCATTGTTGCTTACCTTTTCTCGCTGATTCGGCGGCACGTACTTGCCCGAACTAGACGACTGGCCAAGGGAGCCAAGGATAGCGTTAGGATCCCCTAAAGCTTTGTTCAATACTTCTCTTGCCTGGTTCAATTCGGCTCTTTGCATGGCCACCTCGGTCGCGAGGTTAGCGCCATCCTTGCGAAGACCAGCCATATCTGACGCAGTCTGCTTGGTCTGGTTCGTGATAGCCTCCATGATTTCTTTCTGGCACTGATTCTGCTCACTAGCGATACCTGTGGCATGAGCCCTTACTGCATTCTCTGATTGTGCGATTTGTTGCTTAGTATCTTCTGCATGTCGGGTAATGCGCTGGTCTAGTTCGCGTATGAGCTGGTCTGTTTTCGCGGTTTACCTTTCAAAATCAGCGGCTATCTTCTTGCGATGATTTTCAATATTCTCCATGATGATCGCGAACCTTACCTCGGAGGTCACTCCCTCTGGAATAGGCTTCGCAACGAAAGCCTCTCTTTCTCCACTTTCCACTGTATTGGAGACAGCGGTAGTGATAACAGGCTCACTGGCCTGATTAGTAGTGACACTCTGACCCTCAGTAGCGGTCGGTTGATTCTCTCCCCGTTCAGTTGACATATCGGATGATTGAGAATGACAAGAAAATCTTTAAGTCACTTGTTCTTCAGAAAGACCACGACAGTCCGCGTGAGAATGCGGTCTGTAACTGGAGGTCTTATGCTTTGAGCAGTTAGCCTAAATCTTTTGGTAAGGGTTTTCGCTTGACTTCCCAATGGCTACGTTCACGAAGAGACACTATTGGCGTCCCACTGAGCGTGCCAAAATGTTTGGCTCCAAAACCAGTTGGCGTGCAAACTGTCTCTTTTGAGCGTGTGTGCGGGCGTGCCAGCACCGTGGGGTGCAGTCGTCGGGGGAGTCCCTTGACCGGACTTCTTCTTCAAGCATTGTGGACGAGGAGAACACCAGCCTCGCCACAAGGTCCTTCTCTAGCCTTCTGAGAAAGGACTTCTTGCCTTACAGATAAGGACTTTAAATGTGATCTCTTCGCGTCACTGAATCGATACTCAACGTTGTAGGCTGAGCAAAGCAATCACTGGGAAGTTTGGAGAAAGCACGGGTTTCGCTAAAGCGTGACTTTAGCTTCGCTGGGTCACGAGGGCGTTACCCTTGCTTCGCTGGTTGAGAGAGTCTCGGTGGCAGTGGTACTGGCAGTCGGCTCTTGGAGAGACTAGGACTGGAAGTACGGTCGCCGGGTTGATCTGGTGATGCTGACAGTCGGCTCTTGGAGAGACTAGGACTGGAAGTACGGTCGCCGGGTTGATCTGGTGATGCTGACAGTCGGCTCTTGGAGAGACTAGGACTGGCGCGCGGTCACCGGGTTTCAACGAGGTTGAAGGTTTGCTTCGGAGAGGCTTTGTAATCGCTGGGATTGATTGATTTGAGGGAGGTCCTTTTATGTCCATGAAACCTCGTATTTATACTTAGGGTTTCGACTGTTCCTTGCTATAGAAGGATTATTGATTGAAGTTTCCTATTCAATCTCTGCTACTTGACTCCAATAAGGTTTCGTTTTCCTTATGGATTACGGAATGGGCGAAGCTGTAACCCAAACCCAAGTAGGCTTATTTTTGGGCCGCAGGTACCGGCCCACTGTGCTAAATCCACTAAAGGATCTTGCCAAAATTACTTTTGGGCTCAAACAGTAGTAATTACACATTAACTACATATAATGTACTTGTTTGTAAGTTTAGTTGTATACATACACATGCTTGTAGAAATTGAATGTTGTGATCCAAGATCAACTGATGTGATTGATGCAAGCCTGCAACTTTACTTGATCGACGTAATTCCTTGAGCTTGTTGATAGCACCACGAGGCTACGTTTCCCTGAGTGGTTTTCTTGATTGTGTAAACACGGGAATCTGAAATCAAACAGAAAGCAGACACGTGTACAAAATAATATATTTTTATTAATTTAAGTGCGGGTTACAATCTTTGGTAATCATCTGATTCGATCTCCGACGATGAATTTCAATCATGGGCTTGATGCTTGATCTTGAGTTAGACGATGGTCACGAGAGTCGACACGTGACGAACGTTTTGATTTGAGGTTGGTGAGGAACCGACTATTTGGCAGCTTGAGGGTTCTTCACACGAGCTTGGGAGGCTTCAGAAATTTTGAGAGTATTTCCTTCTCTTTTTTGGCCGAAGTCCTTCTCTTGATTTGAGAAGGGGTATTTATAGTGTCGGCGTCCCTCTTCATTTGGAAAGCCTTGATGACACGTAATTTAATTGCATTTTCCTTAATAACATAATCAAATCAATCAACCTTAATTAACTGATTTAATCACGACCGTTAAAGAATTATCCAATTAATTTGATGGCTGATCTTAATTGTATTTCATTAATAGCATAATCAAATCAATCAGCTTTAATTAACTGATTTAATCACGACTATTTAAGGAATTAGCCAATTAATTTGATGGCTGATTTTCATCTTGATTATCAGTTTAAACAAATTGACATCTAATCAGCAGACGAAATTTTATTCTTGATTTGACTATGAATCAATTGATTTAATTTAATTGATCCGCCTTAATATCGGCTGATTAAGTCGGAACAAATTTATTTATTGCCGTCGGGATTTTTGTATGCCTGCATGTGTCATTTACTGAGTCCGCCTGATTTTGCTTACTCATAAGCCCCGTGCACATTTTGTGGGACCCACATGTCAACTAAATTTGTTCGGTCATAATTTTAATTGTTGACCGAATTATTTAATGAATTTTATTTTCATTAAATTTTTGGTGTCTACAAATGCCCCCACTTCAAGATGGGCCGTAAACATGTTGTCACGTGTTGAAGGTGCGACTTGAAGTTTTGAATTTGACTTCTTCTTTTTTTTTGGTCACCTTGACTTTGATGGCTTTTCCATTTTAGCTTGTCGCAATGCTTTGCTTTAACGGAGCTAGCTTGTAGAACTCCACAGTCATAGACATTCCACAAAAACATCGTGATTTAATTTAATAAATATATTACGGATTTCAATTAGTAATGAAAACCCATAACATAAATATTCATGGAATCACTTCATGGTTTTTCCTTATTTCTTGACTTTTCCTTATGTAAGATATTCACCCGCAAAATTTCAGCAATTGATATCTATAATCATCACACAAATTTGGTGCCATATATAGCAGAAATTTTGATTCTTTCCATATTTTCCTAGTCTCAAATAGGAAATTCCTTGCGTAAGGAACTCTAGTCTTTCAATATAAATAAAGGCCTCCTCAGACTTGATTGTCAATCCTGTCTTCTTCAATACTCTATACTTGGCTGCCAACTCTCAACTTCCTTGCTTGCTTCGTTGCCTTTTGTTTTTGGTGTGGCAGAAGACCATCAAACAATTAAGGTTATTTGTCTTTACACGTTTTTTCATTAATAATTTAGACAACTCTTGGCTTGTATTGACTTTTTCTATCCATTTTTTTTACTATTGTAATAAAGCTTTGTTCAATCATCCATCTTCTGACAATGGATATGCATGCACGTGCAACTAAAACATGATTGATCCTTTTTTTTTTTTTTTTTCAGATGTTGCACGGTTCTGCATTTTTTCCCCCTTTTTCTTTCATGATGTCACATCCTTTTTTAATGTCGCACAAATTCATATGTATTTCAACATGTGTGTGTGTGTGTGTATATCTATATTCTTTCTTTTGCAGGGTTTTTGTGACAATTGAAGAACGCAGACGACCTCAGTGCTTGGATTCCTCCACATTTGTGCGTGGCAGGGTCCGCTAAAAGCGGTTAGGCTTTGCGTGTTTGTCGACGTCAAGGAGAAGAACGTGAACGTCCTAAGCGCTTGGATTCCCCAACCTTTGCTCGTGGTAGGGTCCACTACAAGCAGCTAGGCTTTACGTATTTGGTGGTTCACGAAGAGAAGAACACGGACGTCCTAAGCGCTTGGATTCCTCCACTTTTGTGCGTGGTGGGGTCTGCTAAAAGCGATTAGGCTTTGCGTACATCGTCAAGCACTTGCGATCGCGCTTCCCGTCCTTTTGTGGCCATGGCTTTCTTCAAATGCTTCAAGAAAGGGACAGTCACCATCCTCGAGGATCCGGAGGACACTCAAAGTGATGGCACTACTCTGCAGGTGCATCCATCATTGATTGGGTCTCAAGCAATCGATGTCCCTCCTTATGACCCTTCAGCTCACATCCTCCAATGGACTCATGTGGTACCTCGCCAACTAGCTATGTTTCGACAACCAAGATCTGGCAGAGACCAACAAAACTCGCATGTACTATTGCTGAAGTCTTCGCATCATGATCCGAACACTCCTCAGACCCCATTCACGCTTCTCAGCGATCGTATATGCAACAGTTCAGTGCAGTGGAGCAGTGCATTTCAAGCAAACGGGGGCTTCTCTTACACAGAGTTCTACTGGGAATGGGTAGAAGATATCTTAAGCAGGTATGGCAAGCTTACTCGGGAGGCTGGTCTCTATCGAGCGATATTCGCCTCACTATTCAGCTATGACCATGTTGCACCTGTCATACGGGCTTTCTGCGCATACGGGTGCCCTGCGACGAATACTCTCCACACATCTAGCGGAGAAATGTCCATCTCCCTCTGGGATTTGGACCAACTCGGAGGTTTGCCCATTGCTGGATGGTTTTATGATGAGGTGGTTCCAGCTGCTGAAGAGCTTACTGCAGCAAGCAAAGGGAGTCAACATAGCTACCGCTATTTGTTTCTCTCCTACCATAAGCTTTGCAAAGAAGGCCAAGGGCAGAAAGTGAAGATAACTTCATGGATACGATATTGGTATAGAGGAGCTTTGCGCTATAAGAGGCCTCCAAACAAAAGGACCAGGAACAAAAGAGATCTGCCCCAGAATGTGTTTAATCCATCTGGCAGGATCCATGAGATCCAACAACGTACTTCTGCAGACCTCGCAGTATTTGATGACTTAGGCATTGAGAGTGAAGATGTAGAGCCCACCTATTTGGTTGCCTTTCTTGCTTGTTGGTTGTGTCTGTTTGTTTTACCCAGAGACGACACCGGTTTGATTCGTCCGGGAGTATTCAAAGTTCCTAGCAAAATATCACAGGGTGTACAGTTTTGCCTAGCAGTACTAGTGTTGGCCAGCATCTATTAGGGTTTAGGAGAGATTTCTGTTTCCAGCGATCCAGGTAACTGCTCGGTTGCCCTTCCTTTTCATTATATTTATGCATGGCTAGCGGAGTACTTTGGCACCCACTTTCAGTCTCCACTTCCCAACGACCTAAGGCCCCGTATGGTTCGCTTCTCCGTAGAATTTTCATCTAAACATTGTGGGGACTCACAGGCGCTTTCTTTGTTCAATGCATGTGACAATGTGAGGATGGATGCATTTGCCAAGGTATTTTCGGAGAGCAGGGTGATTATCAACAGCGATAACATCTCCCATTTAGACCTCATATATCTCATCCGCCTTCGATCTGGGTATCTTTCTCTCAGACAGGATAACCGACGAGTCATTCAGCCATACAGTCCACATCGGTTCAGCCGACAGTTTGGTTATGTCCAAGACATTCCTGGCAGCCTTAAGAATGACATTCACACCAGCATATTGGCTTTGATTTATAAGCATTGGGATTCTTGCACCAGAATGAACACCAAGTGCGTGGTAACGTTGCCGATCCAGAGTGCTATCACAGAGTACATGGTTACCCGAGACTATGTCAATTGGTGGTCTAAAGTGTACCGTTCTACACCAGTGAAGACAACGAAAGTGGCGTCTACTAATGAATCCCTGCACAAGCCTCCGAAAGCAAAGGAAGACAAGAACGTCAACCGCGCAGTGTCGCCCCGTCGCCAAAATGTGATTGCTTGTGAAGTCGAATGTAGCACCAATGTCCCTGCCCCTCCTAATAGGGCTAATTTGCTCCCAGATCAAGACCGTCAGGCTCATCCAGTCGACATTTTACAGGATGATGGAGACTCTTTAGATTCTCACGTCGCTTTGGTCCGTCCACCTAAGCTGAAAAGACCTGCAATCCAAGAAAGAAGGTGTAGTGGGAGCAGTAGTAGCAATAATAGCGAGGTACACTTTAAGTGTAAGAAGACCGATATGAGCCTTGGCCCTGCTTATTGCGATCTCAATGCTGAATATACTCTGAATACCAACTTTCTTGGTGACGTTCCAACTTCTTCACAACTGATGCTGCAACGTAATGAGGTAACCCTCTTTTGAATTTGCATCAGTTTTTTTTTTTTGGAACTTGAATTGTTCTTTTCCTATCTTTTCAAGGTGCAGAGATTGACGGTCATCCACTTTGGGGAAATGATGATGCCTCTTCAGACCCTATACGAGTTCCTTCTGCAGCGGAACTTGAGGCTTACTCTTTACCCACGAAAGGAATATCAAATGCAAAGAATGACTCACAGCCAATTGATCCTTCAGGTACAATTCTTAACTCTTGTGTATTTTTGTTGCACTTTATGCCGCATTTTTAGCTAATGATACGTGTACAGGTCCACTTACCAAGGTGCATCCTCCCAAGTCTCTGAACACCATAGCCTTTTCTGAGGCCTCTCTTGGTGGAGCTGCTATTATAGATGCCAGCCAAAGATTTCGTGATATTCGTCAACAAGCTACTACTGTAGTTTGTGAACAAATTGAAGATATGATAATGAAGCACTCCTCAAAGACCATTCTTTCCAGCAAGGGGGAACTTGACAAGCCGATAGCTGAGCTTAGCCTTTATGGGATTGATCCTTCATCCGTAAGGGACAAAGTCGAAGGATTGTTGACTAGTGCTAACCAATACAACTTAGCACGGCTTGCTTGTTCACGCAAGGCTACTCCAGGCACACGCAATCAAGGTCTGGCTGACACAGAATTAGAAATTGCAAAGGTCGTCTCAATTCGTTAAGCTGAGCTGACTCTGATCATCGCCAATCTGCACTCAAGTCTTTGGAGAAATTAAAAGAGGAGCAGCGAAAATTGGAGCAAACAGTGACTTTACTAGACGAGAGACTTCTACTTCAGGAGAAGAAGCTTGTCGACCTAGAAAAAGAGAAGACTGAAATCCAAGAGACCCCCGAGGTGACCACTGCAGAGCTTGAGAAAACAAAATCATTGCGAGATACTTTTGAGAACCACCGCAATAGCTTCAAGGGTTTGACTTGGGTGTGAAGAGCTGTTCTCCATTTGTAACTTATGATGATTTTTTTTGTTCATTTTCCTTTATCACTTGTAATAAGTCAAACTTTGACAGCCATAACTTATTATGAAAATAAGTACTTTTCTACTTATTTACTTCATGAATAGTAAATAAACCCTTTATGGCACGTTTACTTACTTGGAATGGAAAATAATCATGAATCGGAGACAAGTGGAATGGGAGAAGAAAGGAATCGGTATTGATTCCGGAAGAATGATTCCTAAACCCATCTCCCCCCTTCGTAATCGAATTCCTGACTATTCAGGAATCGATTCCTGATAAGGAGGTGGGACCTACATCCATTCCGATTCCTTCATGTGTTAGTAAACGCAGGAATTCTTTTACCCGGAATCATTCCAATTCCTTTATGTGTTAGTAAACGCATGAATGTTTTTACCCCGTAATCATTCCCTTTCCTTCCAAGTAAGTAAACGTGCCATTATTTTTTATTTGATTTGACTGAACTTGAGATTGTTATTCCCAAGCTGCCTACGTATCCTTCCTATGAAGGAATCAAGGCATCACGTAGTTTAAGGGTTTATGGATGAAGTGAATTTTTTTTTTTGGTCCTTTTTTATTGTTGCTTGAGTCGCCCTTTCAGGTTTTTGACTCAATAGACCTTTTTTTTTTTGTGTGCCATGTGCAGTTTAGGCTCGTGCTGGCTAGGAGCGTCTTCTTACTTTCTTCAAGCATAGTACCTCTTCAAGAACTTTCCATTTATGGGGCCAATCCTCAGGCCATCTTCAGCCACAATTTTGTAGGCTCCATTGGTATAGACTTCGCGGACTACATAAGGTCCATCCCACTTTGACTGAAACTTAGGACCAGTCTTGTGTGTCATGATGATAGGTCTGCGCACGGCAAGCACTGGATCACCAACTTGAAAGGATCTGGGTCGAACCCCTTTGTTGAAAGCTCGTGACATTCGAGCTTGATAGCATTCCAAGTGCTGTTGCGCGTCAAGTCTCTTTTCATCTAAGGCTTCCAACTCCTGAAGACGTAACTTGACGTTCTCTTCATCAGTCAGTCCTTCTTGCAAAGCAATCCTCAGAGATGGAATTTGTTCTCTAAGGGTAAGACAGCTTCAACACCATATACAAGGGAGTAAGGTGTAGCTTTCGTGGGAGTTCGATATGTCGTTCTATAGGCCCAGAGCGCCTCGCCCATTCTTTCATGCCAATCCCTTTTTGTTTTGCTGACGACTTTCTTCAAAATGTTACACAATGTCTTGTTGAATGCTTCAACCTACCCATTTGCCGAGGCATTGTACATAGAAGAAAAGTGCAACTTGAAGTGATAGTTCTCACAGAGTTTCTCCATGGCACTATTGGAAAAGTACTTGGCATTGTCTGTGATGATGCAGCGAGGAACACCAAATCGTTGAATGATATTCCCTTTGATGAAGTCTACAACATTTTCTTTCTTTATTTCCTTAAGCAGTACCGCCTCTGCCCACTTTGAAAAGGAATCCGTAGCCGCTAGAATGTATGAGTGACTGGCGGAGGATTTAAGAGGTATGGGCCCAACAACATCAAGTCCCCACACATCGAAAGGGTAGGAAGCAATCGTTGGATGCAATGGCTCTGGTAGTTGATGGATGAAGTTTGCATGAAACTGGCAAGCAAGACACCTTCGTGCATACTCCATGCAATCTTTAACCATAGTGGGCCAATAGTAACCCATCCTCTTCACTTGAAAATGGAGCTTAGGACCTGACTGGTGAGCTCCGCATACTCCTGAATGAGCTTCCTCTATAGCCTTAGCAACTTCCTCTTTCCCCAGACATCTAAGAAGAAATCCATCGAATGATCGTCGATAAAGAGTATCCTTATAGTAGAAGAAGCGTGATACTCTTCGTCTTATGTCTGAGCGTTGCTTTGGGTCATTAGACAGCTTATTTCGCTTGAGGTAATCAATCAACGGATACCTCCAGTCATCCACATCAATCACGTAAAAATAGACAACATTGGAGTCTTCATGCCAAAGCTCAGAGATTGTTGGTACGACCCACCGTTGGCAGATTGGAAGGTGTATGATTTCATCCTCTGGTAATGCCAAAGCTGCTGCTAAGTTGGCCAAAGCGTCTGCTGTTTGATTTTCTTTTCTTGGCACATGCGTTAGCGTGACAGCATCAAAACCTTTCAAGAGTTGCGTGGCGAGCTGAAAATAAGGAACTAAATCCTCTTTCTTCACTTCATAGATAGTTAGGAATTGATCAACTACTAACTTCGAGTCTCCATACACCTCTAGATTTGAGATTTTCATTTCAACTGCAGTTTGTAGTCCCATATTTAGCGCTTGGTACTCAGCAACATTATTGGAACATAGTTCACTATGAGTGAAGGCATAAGGCAATATCTGCCTTTGCGGAGAAATGACGACCACACCAGCTCCTGCCCCATCTGCTCGTGAAGACCCATTGAAGAACATTTGCCAAGCAGGGAGGACCTCTGTATTAAAGACTTCTTCATCTGGCAAGTCATCTGAAATTTCCCAATCTGCAGGGATAGGATGGTCCGCTAGAAAATCAGCCAATGCTTGTCCTTTAACCGCTTTGGCCGGTATGTAGATTATTTCATACTGATTAAGGAGTAGCGCCCATTTTGCCATTCGCCCCGTTAAGACTGGTTGTGACATCACAAACTTGACTGGGTCAGCTCGTGCCACTAGATACACAGTGTAAGCTTACATGTAATGTCTTAACTTTTGGATGGCGAAGACGAGTGCGAGACAGATTTTCTCTATCGGTGGATAATTCAATTCCGGTCCTGTGAGAGTTTGACTCAAGTAATACAATGCCTTCTCCTTCTTTTCTTCATTTTCTTGGGCTAGGAGTGCTCCGAGTGATCGCTCTTGAGCAGCGATGTAGAGGATAAGCGGCTTCCCAAGGATGGGTGCACCTAACACTGGAGCTCACCTCTAACATAGAGCGTCGCTTCATGCGTGACGGAATGAGACTTCGGATCTCTTTGTCGTTTCCTTGGTCGTCAATCCCCTTTCTCTTTCGCCTTTGTTGCTCTTTGGGTGCTTGTATCCTCTCAAGTGCTGACTTTCGAGGGGCTAACTCAGATTTCTTATTTCCTTCATCGGAAGATGACAACCTATTGAACACGGAAGCTCGAGTGGTCGTTTGGGTGATGCGATTGAAAACTGAGACTCGGCTTGTTGAAGTATCGACACGATCAAATACAGAGACTCGTGGTTCCAGCTCATCAACTTGTTCAGGCATCGCAGCTTGAGAATTAGGACGAATGCGATCAAGTGCAAAAACGCGAGGGGCAGATTCAAATCGTTGAGTCTCTTCTTCTATTACTTCCACACTAATGTGTTGTGTGTTTGCCTTCACAATTTTTCTTCTTCCTGAAATTTTGATTGGTTTGCCTGGTACAAAACCAAGACCTGTTTTAGCAGGGTCAGCTGTGCATCCTTGCTCTCTCAACCTCCTTTGAGATTCATTAAGCTCATGCACCTTTTTACCAGAGATGACTTGGCCACCTTGCTTGCTTGACAAACCGAAGTCATATCCAGCCTTTGCTAGCAGCTTGTAAGTGTTAGGGTCGAATCATTCCTTTGTCCTTTTGTCAGGAAGTGTCCCATGCTCTGTCTTGCCTTGAATCGGTTTGACAAACCCCTTTAGCAGCTGCTGGGTGGGAGTTGTGTTGCTCAACTTCGTCAACGGTATGGTTGATGTTTCTTTTAACAATTCTATGTCCTTCTCATCTAGCTTTCGAGGACGTTCTTGCTCATTTGCCTCCACAAAAGGAGACTCCCTTTCATTTCGCCTAGACCTTGGCATGTAACGAAGAACTGGAGCAGAGGAGCTGATTTTGTTCTTTGAAGCTGCCATTTTAATTTCCAACGAAACTTTATGTGGTTCCTCATTGCAATTACTTGCCATGCTAGATTCCACCTCCTTATTACGCACTTCTGCAGTTTTCCATGTAGAGGGTACTCCAACTGGGAGAACTTCCTTTACTGTTTCATCATCCATGTAGAACTTGGAATCCACAAAGTAAGATTCAGCTTCAGTGAATGGCTTAGTATCAGCTGCTACCGTTTTTACTCCGCCATCGTAGAACTTGAAGCATTGATGAAGAGTGGAGGGGACGACACCATTTTCGTGAACCCACGGTCGTCCCAACAACAAATTGTAGGAGGTCTTTGCATCGATCACGTGGAACAAAGTGTTCGACTTCATTTCTCCAATTGTCATATCTACTCTGATCATGCCTATGGCTCTTTGCCCCCCTTGGTTGAAGCCTTGAATCATGAGACGGCTTCGAGACAACTCTTCCACATTGATGCCATGCTGCTTCATGGTTGACCTAGGCATAATGTTTACAGGAGACCCTCCGTCTACATGCATGCGGTTTAGCTTTTGATCTCGCACATACCCCGTCACGAAGAGAGGTCTATTGTGTGGCTTAGAGCCCAACTGAAGGTCTTCATCCGTAAAGTGGATGGAATCACAATCTGCAACACATGTGACGCATTCCTTCGGTTTCACCTTGTTAATGTCTGTGGAGTACTTACCTATGTGGATCAGCACCTGTACCAAAGCACATCTTGTCGATTTTGGCAATTGCAATAGATCAGAAATGCTAAAGTGCAATGGCAGGTCTTCTAACTGCTTCAACACCTCGCTCTCCTCTGACATTTGTTCGTATTGACTGTGCTTGACTCAGCCTTGACAGAATCCTTCGAACCAATTACGTAGCTTGTTGTCATGTGGGCAGCTCTCACCTTCTCTTGTTCGTTGCCTCTCTTGGGCAAGGCCCTTGTTGATGAAACCACACTATGAGGTCTTCGAATGAAAAGATTGCCCTTCTCTTTGAAAAATCTTGTCCCACCTTTCTCGAGACGCTGACGACTTTCTTATGATTGCTTGCATTTTGCTTGAGTGATAGGTAAACATGCGACGGGCTCTTGCATGCCTTCCTTCGAGTGACAAGTATCCATCCCTCGCCATCGACAACTGAATCAATTTTAGGGGTTGCAACAGGTGCGAGGTTCGCTTGCTGGGTTGGCTTGACTTCCTCCAACTTTGACTTTATGCATGTCTTTCTCGAAAGCTGATATGGTGCTTTCATTGGAAGAGGAGGCAACGGGGCAGGCTCGAATGAACCAAAAATGATGGTAGTGCAATTTACCTCAGCAACATCATCGACATCCAGCTCAATCCTTCCTTGCTTGGCGAGATTCATTATTAAATCTTTCAGAACAAAGCATTTCTCCACTGGGTGACTGACAAGCCGGTGGTACTTGCAGTATTTAGGATGCTTAACACGATGCATTTCCTAGGGCCGCTTGCATTCTGGGAACTCTATCACCTTCTTCTCAAGTAGATCTTCCAACATGCCTACCACGTCAGAATCTGGGAAGGGATATGTCTTTTGTTACCATTCCTTCAACGAACGCTTTGTTCTGTCGTAGGTGCGAGTTGGCTCAGCTTTCTTAACCTCCTTATCTCGTGTCAAGATTTTGACTGGGGCAATGTTGACGGTCATCGATTCTTTTGCAGATTTCTTCGGTGCCTTATCAATCTTGCTTCCGAAGACCTTGTCTTTCCTTTGGTCAACAATTGACTCCTTCTTCCCTTTGTGGCTAGCTATACTCAACTCCATGTCGTGTGCTCGCGTAGCCAGCTCTTCAAACGTACGGGGCTTGATCCCCTGCAGGATGTATAACAAATCAAAGTGCATACCTTAGATGCACATTTCCACTACAGATACTTCTGACAGTCGATCTTTGCAATCGAGACTCAATGAATGCCACCTATTGATGTAATCAATTGCGCATTCATCCTTCCATTGCTTGGCGCTAGTAAGTTCCATCATGCTCACTGTACGTCTCGTGCTATAGAAACGATTCAGGAACTCACGCTCCATCTACTCCCAACTGTCGATCGACTCAGGTTCCAGATCAGTGTACCATTCGAAGGCATTGCCTTTTAATGAACTTACAAATTGCTTAACAAGATGATCTCCCTCCGTTCCAGCATTGTTGCAAGTCTCGACAAAATGAGCAATATGTTGTTTTGGATTGCCCTTCCCCTCGAATTGCTGAAACTTGGGCGGCTGGTACCCATATGGCATCCTCAAGCTATCCACTCTTTTTGTGTATGTCTTGGAGTGTGTGAGAGAATCACGAGAGGTACCTCCATATGGAATCATGTCTTGCAGCTGCTGGACGGACAAAGAAACAAGTGGACTTTCACTGTCTTTGTCATTTGTCTTTTAAGTTTCTTCTTGTTTCTCTTTGTCATTCTTGTATGGAATCCTAGCAGATCCTCATCATTTTGTTTCTCGAGCCTGCTCCAAAATTGAGCAATCTGCATATCTTTTTCTTCGACGGTAATAGTGAGCTTTTGAACCGCCTCCATCAGATTAGCTACCTGCTCTTCGAGCATGGTTGCCCCAGTCATCATGACTTGCATTACTGAGAGGTGAGATGCACTGTCGGACTGCATCCCAGAAATGTTATTTTCTACAGGATCAGGACTTCCATGGTATGATCCGGTGCTTGAATTGTCATCAGAGGCAGGTGAGCAAGACCGCTCCCTTGATTTTGTATTTGGAGCTTGTCTCTCTTCACTTCGAGGGACATGCTTCCCTGCCCCTAAACTTTCCAGGGTGATGATTGGTTGGCGAGGCTTAGAAGGCAAAGCAACAAATGTTGTATACTGCACCTTTGCCATGCTTCGAGTGACGTGACCCGATGAGCTGCTGCTCGATTTTGAGGTCGTTGTATTGGACTTGTTCTTCGGGATGACTTGAGTGTTCTTGGAAGCCATTGCTCGAACGGATTTATTTGGAATCGTCTTACAGAGAAGGATTTGAGAGGCAAAGAGGTCCCACTGGGCGTGCCAATTTGTAAACACGGGAATCTGAAATCAAACGGAAAGCAGACACATGTACAAAATAATATATTTTTATTAATTTAAGTGCGGGTTACAATCTTTGGTAATCCTCTGATTCGATCTCTGACGATGAATTTCACTCAAGGGCTTGACGCTTGATCTTGAGTTGGACGATGGTCACGAGAGTCGACACGTGTCGAACGTTTTGACTTGAGGTTGGTGAGGAACCGGCTATTTGGCAGCTTGAGGGTTCTTCACACGAGCTTGGGAGGCTTCAGAAATTTTGAGAGTATTTCCTTCTCTTTTTTGGTCGAAGTCCTTCTCTTGATTTGAGAAGGGGTATTTATAGTGTCGGCGATTCTCTTCATTTGGAATGCCTTGATGACACGTAATTAATTGCATTTTCTTTAATAACATAATCAAATCAATCAACCTTAATTAACTGATTTAATCACGACCATTAAGGAATTATCCAATTAATTTGATAGCTGATCTTAATTGTATTTCATTAATAGCATAATCAAATCAATCAGCTTTATTTAACTGATTTAATCACGACTATTTAAGGAATTAGCCAATTAATTTGATAGCTGATTTTCATCTTGATTATCAATTTAAATAAATTGATATATAATCAGCAGACGAAATTTAATACTTGATTTGACTCGGAATCAACTGATTTAATTTAATTGATCCGCCTTAATATCAGCTGATTAAGTCGGAACAAATTTATTTATTGCCGTCGGAATTTTTGTATGCCGCCACGTGTCATTTCCTGAGTCCGCCTGGTTCTGCTTACTCATAAGCCCGTGCACATTTTGTGAGACCCACATGCCGACTAAATTTGTTCGGTCATAATTTCAAGTGTTGACCGCATTATTTAATGAATTTTATTTTTCATTAAATTTTTGGTGTCTACAAATGCCCCCACTTCAAGGTGCTCCGTAAACATGTTGTCACGTGTTGGAGGTGTGACTTGAAGTTTTGAATTTGACTTCTTTTTTTTTTCTTTTTTTTTCGGTCACCTTGACTTTGACGGCTTTTCTATTTTAGCTTGTCGTAATGCTTTGCTTTAACGGAGCTAGCTTGTAGAACTCCACAGTCATAGACACTCCACAAAAACATCGTGATTTAATTTAATAAATATATTACGGATTTCAAATAGCAATGAAAACCCATAACATAAATATTATGGAATCACTTCTTGGTTTTTCCTTATTTCTTGACTTTTCCTTATGAAAGATATTCACCCGCAAAATTTCAGCAATTGATATCTATAATCATCACACAAATTTGGTGCCATATATAGCAGAAATTTTGATTCTTTCCATATTTTCCTAGTCTCAAATAGGAAATTCCTTGCGTAAGGAACTCTAGTCTTTCAATATAAATAAAGGCCTCCTCATACTTGATTGTCAATCCTGTCTTCTTCAATACTCTATACTCGGCTGCCAACTCTCAACTTCCTTGCTTGCTTCGTTGCCTTTTGTCTTTGGTGTGGCAGAAGATCATCAAACAATTAAGGTTATTTGTCTTTACGCGTTTTTTCATTAATAATTGAGACAACTCTTGGCCTGTATTGACTTTTTCTTATTTCTATACTTTCTGACAAGAGCTGCTGCTGCTGCTGCAGTAAAGAACCAAAAGACAACCTTGATCTGACGCGAGAAACCTTGATCTGACGCGAGCTATTAGTAGAGGTTGGTAGATCTGTTGATCTTCCTTTATTAATTAGCCATGACGTTATCCATGATTCCATGATTCTATGTTTCTCCCTTCTGCACGTGCAGCCCATAGAGCAGCACACACCTGACAAGCCCTTTCTTGTTTCTTAGTTCCTAACTTCCTATATAGAGCAGAGGAATCTTTTTATGCAGTTCTGTTTTAGGTGCTCAACTGCTCATTGAGGAAGAGTTAATTCTGTGGTGCTCCAATTTTGTTACAGCAGCTGCACGTTCCTATGAAAGTGAGAGCCTGCTAGCTACTGCACATACATTTTATTTTCTTGTGACTTGAAGCAGTTAATAACTCCATCTACATATTGATCCTTGAATAACCGTGTCCTCATCTACAATTATTTGGTCTTTCTATTCTGACCAGCAAAAGTCGTACGCACTCCATTGTTTTCTGTTTACAGACCTATGAAAAGTGATCAATAGAAAAACTATATGAGCTACCTGAGCAAGAATGACAAACTAGTCTCAGCTTGTTTAGATTTTAGAACTCTTACACGTCCATGTAAAAATGGAAAGAGGGGAACCAAAACTGCATGACAGTCAAATTTTGATACAGAATGGAAAGGGGATTCCTGAATGCACTCATAAGTACAGACGTACAGTTAAAAGGGTACTCTATCGTGACGTTTCTGATAGGTTGAGATAGTAAAGCATATTTTGGGGTTTCTGGAAGATATGGAACAGCTACAATCTCTTGAGCTGACTCGCTTTCAGTGTTTGAATCAACCTAGTTATATAGGATAAAATTAGACTTAAGATGACGAGCTCCCAAATTAGATGCCAAATAATGCTAGATCAATATGCTTCAGTTTCTAAATGATGTTTAGCATTAAGAGTATCCCTATTTCCATATATGCTTCAGTTGCTAGGAAGCAATTTGATGTCCCTTTCTCCAGATATGCATCAGTCGAATATAGTTATCTAGGTGGACAACGGCTCAGACGCAGTGGAATAGCAATTTCATGCAAATGTTGAAGTGTATAACTATTAATTAGGTGTTTCACTTAATAGCTCCTCAACCTTATAAAAGAACTACCTTAAAACTTTGCCAGGATCTGTATGAACACTGGAGCTCCAAAAGTCGTAGCACAGCTCTTCTTTTAGGACTCACTAGAGATGGCATGCTTAGTTAAGCTTGTAGCCCGCTTGGGGAACTGAATTCCAATCCAATAACAGTGTTGCCATTAGAAGCTCAACAAGAACAGTTTTAGTGCAAAAATTATGCAAATCAAGAGCCAAAGTAGTTGCTCTTACATGTGAAGTTAAAGTTCGGTTGCAACTTTATACCATCCACAAGCTAAACTTATCTAAACTCGATATCCTTAGAAGACCAGAACTGCATATTAAACTAAACAAATATCGGAAGTATAATGTCAAAATAGCATGAGTAATGCTAGGTGAAATAGATACGTTTTCTATTGCTTATCACATAAAATAATGAAAAACCAAGCCGTGGAGTCTTCCATAAGTGAATAACCTGAAGGATGTGAACTTCCACAGTGTGTATCACAAACTTTTAGAAGCAAAGCGAAATGTTCATCACTTTTGCAAAGCGACGAACATTCAAAACAAAATCAATGAAAGTTGATATTCCACCTAATACAGAAGACTTTGAATTTTATAACAAATGGCCAAAAACTCAACAGCAGCATACTTAAAGTGGTCAAATAACCAATAACAGTTATCCAGTATTGAAGCTGAGTGCTTGCCAACCAAACTTTACCACAGAAAGCTGAAAAGTTTAAAGTTTTCAATATTTATCATATGTTATGAACAACAATGACTAGCCATATGTTAATTGCTGTAATTAAGAACAATATCTCTCATCTCTTCACATATTCAGAACAAAAATATACTACACATAATGCAACGAGAGCAAGGGAAAATCATCTTTGTGGTAAGCAGCCCAACGATTGTAACTTGAACTGGACTTGGTAGGGGCGAGCCAAACCTTGCAGTAGTAGTATGGTGTGGTAACCACTCTCCCACCTTCAAACAAACGCTCGTGTTTATCTGGTGTTTAGGGTTTAGGGGCGAGCCAATCCATTTGAATACGCCAATTCTTGGCATGATATTAACGTAAGTAAAGTACAACCATTGATTACTACAATCTGAGGGGCACCCACAGAGGTGCACCCTTCCAAAAATAGGCGTATGCCATTTAAAGCGCCGCGCACACGGTATTCTTTAGTAAAAGGCGAAAGAATAGTTCGCTCTGTGCTCAACGCATGGCTCCGTGAGTTTCACAAAGGCCAGCTACTTCAATTTATACCTCTCCTACTTGACAGTTTCTCTTCCATAGGCGAGGTGGGACGCATGGACCCCAGACTTATTACTCCCGCTTTCACTTCTCCACAGACTACAATTACCAATTTCAGGGAAGTAAGTAATGGCCTTAATTATTGATGTAGTAATTACCCATCAACTACATATAATGTACTTTTATGAAAGTTTAGTTGTATACACATGCTTGTAGAAATTGAATATTGTGCTCCAAGATCAACTGATGTGATTCATGCAAGCCTGCAACTTTACTTGATCGACGTAATTCCTTGAGCTTGTTGATAGCTCCACGAGGCTACTTTTCCCTGAGTGGTTTTCTTGATTGCATTCTGGATATAATCTCTACATTACATAGATAGTTATAGCTGAACCACGAGAACCCTTTGAAAGTTTGTCAGTGGTGGCCGTGACTCAATAAAGACCTTTTTTCTTTTGGTCTGAGGCTCAATCAAAGGCCTAAGTTTAGCATCTTTGACAACGAAGCACACTACCAGAAAAATGTTTAATCAGGGCCGTACGGTCTCCTGCCTGCTTCATTTTGTAACTGCAAGATTCGCCGACTAGCTAGCTACTTTTCTAGTCCAAGATATGTTGGACTCATAGTTTCAGTTCAAGGCTCAACTTACGAATCTCACAGTATATACATCCCTCACTTAACATTAATTCACTTCCCATCAGAATTAGGATTGAAAGAGATTAGCACAAACCATATTATTGTCCACACAAAAACTACAAAGAGATACCAGCAAGTATAACTTGAACAATACAATAATACACGAAATTCAGGACTTCAAATCCCACAATTTTTCGAACATTATGGAAAAGCCTGGATAACAGATTGGACAGCATTAATAGGTGTGACCGTGTGTTGGCTAAAGCCAGCTTCCCCAAGAACATATCCCCATTCCTTCAAGCACTACTAGCAAAATAACAACACACACGGATTTACTGTAGTTAAAAGCCACAGATATCCGTGTGAAATAGAAATACTGACAGAAATCCGTGTGAAATGAGCATAATGGGGCCCACAATAATTTATACAATAACAATATCAACGGATATCCGTGTGAATAAACAACAGTCACAGATATCTGTGTAAAAACTAAAACATTTGCACACGGATATCTGTGTGAAAAACAATTCACACGGATTTCTGTATGTATTATAAATTAGTTTATCTCGAAATCATTAATTTTTTATGTTATGTGAATTATGGAGGGACGGATTTCCGTTACAATAAGTATTTGATACAGATTTCTGTGTGAAATGAGTAATACACACGGATTTCCGTGTGAAAATGTTGACACAGTAATCCGTGTGAAAAGAGCATAATTGGGCCCTTCAGTAATTTACACAATAACAATATCGACGGAAATCCGTGTGTATAAACAATAATAACAGATATCTGTGTAAAAACTAAAACATTTTCACACGGATATCTGTGTGAAAATCAATTCACACTGATTTCTGTATGTATTATAAATTAGTTTATTTCAAAATCATTAATTTTTTATGTTATGTGAATTATGGAGGGACGGATTTCCGTTACAATAAGTATTTGATACAGATTTCTGTGTGAAATGAGTAATACACACGGATTTCCGTGTGAAAATGTGGACACAGTCATCCGTGTGAAAAGAGCATAATTGGGCCCTTCAGTAATTTACACAATAACAATATCGACGGAAATCCGTGTGTATAAACATTAATAACAGTTATCTGTGTAAAAACTAAAACATTTTCACACGGATATCTGTGTGAAAATCAATTCACACTGATTTCTGTATGTATTATAAATTAGTTTATTTCAAAATCATTAATTTTTTATGTTATGTGAATTATGGAGGGACGGATTTCCGTTACAATAAGTATTTGATACAGATTTCTGTGTGAAATGAGTAACACACAAATATCTGTGTGATATGTTGACACAGATATCCGTGTGAAAAGAGCATAATTAGGCTCACAGTAATTTATACAATAACAATATCGACGGAAATTCGTGTGAATAAACATCAGTGACAGATGTCGGTGTAAACGGTAAAATATTTTTACACGGATATATGTGTGAAGATCAATTCACACTGATTTCTGTATGTATTAGAAATTAGTTTATTTCGAAATAATGATTTTTTTTTTTGTTATGTGAATTACGGAGGGACAGATTTGCGTGACCATAAGTATTTGATACAGATTTCTGTGTGGAATCAGTAATACACACAGATTTCCGTGTGAAAATATTGACACAGATATCTGTGTCAAAAGAACAATTGGCTACAGAATTCCGTGTGAAAAAGGAGACTACACACAGAATTCCGTGTAAATAATCGACTGACAATTAACATAACAGTTAGTGGTTATCGAGGTAAATACACACGGAAATCAGTTGCAAATGTGTAAGTATTTCACACGGATTTCCGTGGTTATATAAGTATTTCACACGGATTTCTGTGGCAAAATAACTTGAAAGAAAATTATTATCAATAAAAATAAAAGCTAATGACTAATTATTTATTTCAAAAAATAAGGGCGGGCTAATTAATTTATTCCCGCTCAATATTTGAATATTCCCATAGATTACTGTGGATACTGTTGTAAAAAAAAACAAAAAAAGGATAACACACGGACATCTTACATTTGCTAAAAATGTATTTCAGACAGATTTCTGTACGTATTATAAATTAGTTTATTTAGAAATCGTTAATTTTTTATGTTATGTGATTTATGGAGGGACGGATTTCCGTTACAATAAGTTTTTGGTACAGATTTCTGTGTGAAATGAATATCAGTAACGGATGTCTGTGTAAAAATTAAAACCTTTTCACACGGATATCCGTGTGAAAAGAACAATTAGCTACAAAATTCCGTGTGAAAAAGTATACGTGTATATAAGGTTGATCACTTATTTGATATCGAAATAACAGCAGATTGAGTTAATTTTTTTACACCATACCTATTAATACGCTATAAATAGATGAGTAATGTCAACTTTATCAATTTTTAATTTTTATTTTTTCGATGGCACAAAATTCTTATATGTCTACTAATGTGGTATAACTAGTTTATTAGTTGTACATAAAAGTATACCTTCCATGAGCAACAATGTGGAGAAAATAGACTTTATCAAAATCGACCGTTGGATGTTGTCATGATTAGAATAAATAGTTATGGTCAAAATTTCAGCTATTTTTGTTATCATTTAGGTCTCGATCTACTATATCAACCATGAACTCTAAATACTTATGTTAAAACTAATATGCTCATAACCGCTCATTCGCAACTTATTTTTTCGATCTGTCAGCTCTCATACTCTCATGAATATGAGGTATACCAAATAATATAAAAATTTTGAAAAGTTTATCTCCTCGTGATTTTACTCCCCTTAAGGAAGTATAGGTGTATATAAGGTTAACCACTTTATTTGATATTGAAAGAACGGCGGATTGAGTTAATTTTTTTACACCATACCTATTAATACGCTATAAATAGATGGGTAATGTCAAATTTATCAATTTTCAATTTTTATTTTTTAGATTGCACAAAATTCTTATATGTCTACTAATGTGGTATAACTAGTTTATTAGTTATAATGAAAAGTATACCTTCCATAAGCAACAATGCGTAGGAAATAGACTTTATCAAAATCGACCGTAGGATGTTATCATGATAAGAATAAATGGTTGTGTTGAAAATTTCAGCTATTTTCGTCGTCGTTTGGGTTTCGATCTAGTAGGTCAACCCTAAACTTTAAATACTACATAAAACTAATATGCTCATAACCGCTCACTCATAACTTATTTTTTTGATCTGTAAACTCTCATGCTCTCATGGGTAGAAGCTATATCAACTAATGTAAAATTTTTTGAAATTTTATCTCCTCAAGGGTCGGCTCCCCTTAGGGAAGTAGAAGCGTTTAAAGGGTTGACCGGTTTTTGGTACAGATATCTGTGTGAAATGAGTAATACACACGGATATCTGTGTGAAATGTTAACACGGAAATCCGTGTGAAAAGAACCATTAGCTACAGAAATCCGTGTGAAAAACTCTATTAGAGACAGAATTCTGTGTAAACAATCGAATGACAATTAACATGACCGTTATTAGATACCGAAGTAAATACACACGTATATCAGTTGCAAGTGTATATGTATTTCACACGGATTTCCGTGAGAATTCTACTTATAATTTAGAATCCCGCCTTACTAAATTCTAATTTCCCACCTTACTTAAACATTCTTTTGGAAAAAATGAAACCTAACCGCAAACACAGATCTCTCCCTTCATCTCTCATCTTGTTTCCTCTTCTTCTCTTCATCCCCACTCATTGATGAAAAGGCCGATGCCAATAATCCGGTCATCAGGTGAGCCCATCATCGGGCGAGTACTTCTCTCTCATCTCTCCCAAACTCAATTGGGTCTTGTTTCTGATATTTTTTTTGTTTTTTTTGAATTCCTTCAGATCTAAGGAAGAACATGCAGCTGGTGTTGAAGAAGTGTGAGCCCATTTTTTAATTTGATGAGGAAAATGGAGTGAGCCAAGGAGGAGGACGGCGAGGAATTTGATGACGAATTGGAGGAGTCTGATGATGATGAAGTGGCGGAAAATGAAGAAGAAGAAGATGAAGATGAGGAGGAGGAGGAAGAAGAAGAAAATCTAGAAGAAGAAGAAGGTGGAGGCAAGAACGAAATCGAGGATGGTTTCTTTAATATAAAGGCTACGGAAGCAGAGGAATATGAGAATGACAAGGAGGATGAAGAGGATGAAGAAGAAGATGGTGAAGATGAGGAGGAAGAGGATGATGCCCAGGAGGTGAGGCTGGTCTTTTATTTACTTGGTTTTGGTTTAAGAATTTTGCTGATTTTTGAATCTTTAATTTTCGGGTTTTTATTTGGTGGTTTGTATCAAATCTCCGAAAGGAAACCAAGCAAGGGAAGAAACAGCAATGAATCCTATACTATGGCACGAAGTAGCTGCAGTCTCTAGTACTACCTCATCTTCTGATTCTTCTCTCATACTAGAAAAGTTATCATTTTTATTCTCTGTTTTGTGATGACTTTTGTAGCAAAGTGTGTTTGTCTGGTGATTTTGTATCAATCTGAGAAAACCCCAATTTGTGATTTTGTGATACACAGGAATGGCAGCTCTTGGGTTGGGCATATATGGTGCCGATGGCTTTAAACCCAGAAACCCAGTTTACAAAGAGGTCTATATTCTATTTAAGTTTTTGCCCATTTGATTTTTGTTCATTTGAGTCATTATATTTGATTGTTTGGTATCTGAGTTCTAAAACTTTATGCATTTGATTGATCATGGGTAGGTTTGGCAAATGGCCTCTCCGTACCATTTGTTTCACACAGCAGCTCTGCTTGAAGTTACCTTCTTGAATATTGTAAATAACGTATTCAATTTGTAGTGATTCAAAATCTTCAATGATAGGTAAGTTCCTTCTGTGAAGAATGAAGAATAGGTGTTCTTTTCTGTTGTTTCATGTTTAAGTTATATTATGTTTTAAGTTGCTGATGAACATCATACAGCATATAGAGTTTGGTGATCTGTGTATACAAATTTCTCCTACTTTTTAACTTTCAAATCAATCTGTAGGATATTTCTCCTCTGTCAGTGTTCTGTTACTGAATATTGTTATACCAGTTTCAAAAAGAGTACATTTTTATTGATTTTCTTTATTTATGTTTCGTATTTTTTAACTCCATGAGTCCAAGTATAATACAAATATTTATTGTTTATACGAATTTTTCTTCTTTTTACTAAAATCTGCTTTGATTTATTTATGTGCAGCTACTCCGTGTACGTAATTTCGCTGAGAGTGTTCAATATAAGTGGTAACTCATTTAATATTTACTATTTTTATTTGTATTTGTGTTCATTCTGTGATGTTTGTTTATATGACTTGACAATGATGTTTGTTTAGAAGTTATTCACTGCACAACATATTGGTTTCTTTTTATTTGAAAATTTTAGCGCTATTTACCTAATGCCCTCACTATTTCAGTAGTTGATTATTTTATTTTATTTTTTCAATTTTTTTTAGTAGCCTACCTTTTCCTTATAGTATGTGTAGTGTACTATTTTATATTAATTTTTTTTTAATTCAGGTATCTGAAAAAAGTAGTTAACTGTCTGCTTATTAGTCATTCTTCCTTTAAAATTCTGTATTCAAGCTATACTTCTCATATACAATATCAGGAACTAGAATTCTGTTTCAAGTCAGGACGGTGCTGTATCAGTTTATGAGGTTGCTGATGGAGGAGCTGGAGATTGGTTTGGAGGCTTTGTATCTTTTATTGGACAGCAAGCTGATGAAGCCGTTTAAGACCAGTTATCAGCTGTCAATTTCTCCAGGTTCAGTTCCACACTTATGTTTTCATTTACATGTGTTATTGAAGATGTTAATCATTTTATACCAAGTGATCTATCTCGAATGGTTCTCTTTCTCATCGTGTATTCATCTTACAGTTTGGCAATTATAGGAAACTGTGCGTCATTCTTATTCCAATGGCAATGCGAATGTGAATGGAAATAGAAATGGAGTGAACGGAAAGGACTATCAAGTACTGAATGACTACCAGAAGAGCTGCTGGTACAAGGAATAAATCGAAGAAAACTTAAGATGGAGCTTTGCTTTTAATAGGTATAGTTACTCTATACATTTTCAATAGAATCAGTTACATTAATTCAGTAATCTTGGTTTCTGCATTATCTATTTTCTTTTTATTTTTATTTTTCTTTTTGGGGTTCCTATTTTGTTATGCAGTGGGACGGGGAAATATATATAAGAAATTTCTAGCTGACTTATGACCCTATTTTAAGTTCTGAGAGTGAAAGTTCCTTAGTTTACAAATTGAATGAATTCTTTGAAAGTGATACTCTTTTTGACAACAAATCTTGCTCATGAAAAGTTCAGACAAGACGTAATGATGTTGGATTAGAAATTAGTTTTATAATCAATATGCACTTCTTTAAATGGCGTGGTCAACATGCAGCTGCCGAATCAGTGGCTGTGGGACATGATGGATGAGTTCGTGTACCGGTTTCAGAGCTTCTGTCAGTTTAGGGCTAAGATGAAGAACAAGACTGAGCAGGAGATTACTTTTCTCAGGGAGTTTGATCAAGTAAGTGAATCTTTTTTGGGGGTAATCTTTCTAATGGTGGATACACTTATTAGTGGAATTTAGAAGAGGACGAATTTTACTAATGAACTAAACTGGTTTGTAATTTCCATTTTCGAATAATTATATACATGGAGATAAGTTCCTAATTTCAGAAAAATTGACTGTCTTGTGTAGTTGTGCGTGCAAATCGATATACAGATGGGGTGTAATATTTGTGTTGCATGTTACTTTTACAAGTATATTAAAAATGTGTGATATTGGCATATGTGTGGATATTCTTATGATCGTGATGATTCTCATAGTGAAAGCTTATATATGGCATTGCCTACTTCAGCAATAGTTGCCTTCACTTGATTTGCAGATTGAGACGAATATGTTCATGAGTATAGCATTTGATGTTTCTATATATGCAAGTTTCTGTATAGATAGAGCATGCAGTAATGGATGAGGTTATGTTAGTATGTTACCAATTGGGTAATTTTAGTGATCAAGAAGCTGGTAGTTAGTATGTTAGTATTTTAGTGATCAAGAAGCTGGTAGTTAGTATGTTAGAATGTTAGTATGTTAGTATGTTCTTTATGAAGATTGTTCAATGATTCCAAATAATTAGGATTCCTATGTTTTTTGAATCCATTTGGTATGACCGATGTCACTAGTGCATTTAATATAAAATAGAACAGAAGCTCACAACTGATGCCCGTTTCATGAATTCTTAGGTCTTGGAAGGAGGGAAATATTTCAGCTAACGAGAAATTCGTGCAAGTTTATATTTGCTGATGATGGAGTGAAGAGAGAATTAAAGGAGATTTTTAGTTCACCAGAACAGAAGCTCGACCAATCTTTCGAATTTAGGGGCATATGCAGAAACGCTGATCATTTCATAAGTTGTATTATCAACTGTTATTGACATCTTTAGAATGATATTTTTTTTCTTCAAGTAATGCAGAATCTTCATTGGTTCCTAATTAATTAGCATATATATATATATTTTTTATAAATGCTATCACTTTTACACACAGAAATCAGTGAGAGTTAGGGTAAAAGAATTTGACACAGAAATCCGTGTGAGATAGGTACATATTTGACACAGAAATCCGTGTGAGATAGGAAGTTATTCACACGGATTGTATTTCATTACGGTAATTTATATTCATGGAAAGATAGTGGGGCCCACATCTAATATTCACACGGACAAAATAATCCGTGTGAGATGAGTACATATTTGACACAGAAATCCGTGTGAGATAGGTAAACATTTGCCACAGAAATTCGTGTGAAATAGAGTTGTTCTCACGGATTGCGTTCCATTCCGGTAATTTAGATTTATGGAATTATAGTGGGGCCCACGTTAGTATTTCACACGGACAACATAATCCGTGTGAGATGAGCATTACCCCCCTCCAAACCGCACAGTAACACCAATCTGTGCGTGCACTGTGTGTAAAGGCTATCACACACTGATATCCGTGTGTAAAAGTCTTATTACCCACAGATTAAAATCCGTGGGTAATTGTTGTTTTGCTAGTAGTGAAGGTCCTCTCTTTGCCAGTGCTAGTATGAGCCATCATCACCATGTCTAGCATCAATCTCACATTGGTTAGCTCGTCTTTGATCTCATCTTCTTCAATAACAGCTTCCAGAATTATCACCTTCCCTTTGTCCTCAGGAATTGCTTCCTTACATTTCTTCAGTATACGGATACACTCCTCATCTCCCCAATCATGAAGAACCCACTAAATACACATAAGAATAATCAAAATTTATACAAATAATTAATGCTAGATGCCAACGATATTTTCTAAACCGCATTAGCAGATCATACAGATGATGTAGCTTAGGCATTTATGTTATTAGCAGCGTAAGTATCTTTAATTTAAAGAATCACACAAACGGTAAGTTAATGATGGATTAAAAAAATAAAACAAAAAAGAAAGAAGTCACAAACATTTCTTATATAGCTTGAGTACTAAGCAAGATTGAGGACAGTATATAAATACTGACTTTGATAATTGCAGCATCGGCCTTTGGAATACGATCAAACATGTCTCCTCCAACATTCTCCACTCGATCACTCTCCTCAGCAACAGATACAACATGAGGAAGATCAAAATTGATCCCTCGAGTAATCCAAGGACAGGCCTTAACCAACATGCCTAAAGTAGTTCCATTACCACCACCCACATCTACTATGGTCTCAATCCCATTGAAAACCTCTAAACAACTCTCAATCAGTGCAGGCAGTGCCAAGCTTGCATCACAAGCCATTGCTTCATTGATAAGCTTGCTGTGACCGGGATTAGCCGCTGCAAAGCTCCATAAATCCTCACCATGTACTGCCTTAAATGCGGGAGTACTGGTGCCATTGCCTAGAATACGGGCACTAAGGCCATGCCATGATGCTAGCATTACCGGACTACTCTCCAGCAAAATCAATGCAGCCATGCTAGGTTCACCGGATTTTAGCAGGCAGCGGGACAAAGGTGATTGAGCATAAATTTTGGGGCCTGATGGGATTTTGGGTTGGACTTCTTTGAATATTTTCTGGTGAACTAGGAACCTCATGATGCGGTAAAGGGAAGAAGGATCGCACTTAAGAGTTGTCGATAGCTCTAAGAGTGTCATGGGGCTTCCATGGCTTTCAATAGCATCAGCTATTCCAAGCTCAATGGCACATTTTACCACTGCAATTTTTGAAAACCCAAGCACATAATTCCACACTTCCACTTTGGCACGTTCCTCTCCTTTCTCTTCCAAAATAGGCTCTCTTTGTGTATCTTCCATCTTTTTTATTGTGTGTTTGTGTGTGCTTGTTCTATGCTCTTAGCAAGTTATATACACAATTTTTGTATACAGTCTGAGTAATCCATCATTTTCATAGAGATTTTACAAGATCGAATTACTAATTGTTTAAGAAATATTTCCAATTAAAGGTATCTGATACATTCTGACTAAACTGAGGCATTTTTATAGCACAAAACAACTCCAAAATTTGAGCACATTTTTATCATGCGTAGAAAAGGCCCCCTTATTTTAATTTAATTAGGCACAGCAGACAAAACCCATCGCATCTTGGATATATAGAAGATGGATCCGGCTTCTCTGCTAGAAAGAGGATTGCTAGGATCTGCTTGGATAATTATGTGAGCCCGCCACGTCAGCCCACCTCAATCCAATGGCTGTCAAACCGACAGCAAATATGAATAAGAAAAAAAGCCTTGGGACGAGATGGAGACCTGCCTTCAATCTCTCTTGATTTCCCAGTTCAGAATCGCCTCCTCCATCATCCTCAGGTTGTAGGTCTCCTATAACAACCCCAACTCTCTTCTCTTCTTTTTGTTTTTTAATCTCTTAAATTTGGGAGTTTATTGTTGGGGTTTGATCAGGTGCTTCAAGATTCAACCAACTACGGTGGTGGCTTGAATGGAGTTGCCCACATTCAAGAGGCCGTGCTGCTCAAGCAGATGGAGTCTTTGCAAAAGCTCTTGCTTTCCATGAACAACACCATGTAACTTGTCTCTTTCTCTGACATTTTTTTTCTCTCTATGTTTTTCATTCTGTTTTTGTCAGAAAGATTGAATCTTTGGCCTGTGATTGTTGGGAATTTTGGATTTTCTGTAGGGGGTTTTGTGATTTTGGTTCCAGAATGTTGGGTTTTGTTTGAATGTGGTTTAAGTGTGTGCAGCTGAGTTAGACCGGGTTTGTGCACTTGCCGGGAAGTTCTTGGGCAGCCCAATTTCGTTGATATTCATGAAATTGTTCCCTGATATTCATAACACAAGACTCTGGCTGGATTTCAATGGCGGTGGCCATGGCCCTTGAAGAACAGGGCCGGCGTGTTAATAAGAGAAACCATAATTTGAGACAAAATCAAGGGAAGAATAGGGCCGGCAAGAACTGTTCCCTGATATTCATAACACAAGACTATTACTGTCACAATTACAATGCAAAGAACATAGAAGGTCGTATTTTCTCCCTCATATTATTGCTTAAGCTCACTCTCAAGTCACTGAAAGTTTGAAACGCTTCTTTTCTTCTTGTTGAGATCTTCTTTGGCTATTTGCAAAGTTTTATTCGAATTTTGGAGATCAGAGTTCGGGAAGTGAAGTGAAGAATGGGAAGGTGCTGCTCGGATCCGGACGATGCACTGTTGCTGGGGCTGGTGCTGGCCATTGTGTTAGCAATGGTTTTCTTTGTGATATGTCAACCTCCTCAAAGGAGGGTTGCTGTTTACCATTGTTATTAAATGCTTCCTTCTTCAAAATGTGTTTCATTTCCCATCAATATGTTCATTTTCAGTCTTATATTTGCCAACTCTTTAATTGAGAGCGATGGCAGGCAAGAGCCAAATTTTTGCTGTTAGTATGCGAGATAGTATTCTATTTTCGAAGCTACAATAGTAATGATACTCACTAGAAAATGATAATTGAACACACAGATTACTGAAATAGACTCAAACTAAAGATACCAAAGAGAACACGCTTCACATTTTAACCAATAAGACCAAGCACTAGGGAGTATAGTACTCGCGGTTATAAATCCAACAACAAACAAGCACATTTCCTTGCCAATTAACACAATTGGATCCAGTACACCATCCTTGCAACAAAAGCAGCTTGCAGAAAAGCAAATCAATGTCATAGAAGCACTTGCCTCAGAAGATGAGAGGTTAATGAGGATAGAAAGAATGCAAGTCTGCAGGAATACAAGAGAAAACAAGAAACGATGATATGAACTAAACCAAGAAATCCTTGTATCCAACTAAACCTTTATGTCGGTATAATTCCCAGCCTCTTAAGGTGGGTGGCATATGTAATATATATACTTTAATTAAGATTAAATCTGCTGGTAGCTAGCTGCTGTCATCTGTGAAAGCTTTTCCTTTTCGCTAACCGGAGCAAAGAGTTTCAAGGGCCAAGTTTTCATCCCCACCAACATTCTGGAACCAAAATCACAAAACCCCCTACAGAAAATCCAAAATTCCCAACAATCACAGGCCAAAGATTCAATCTTTCTGACAAAAACAGAACGAAAAACATAGAGAGAAAAAAAATGTCAGAGAAAGAGACAAGTTACATGGTGTTGTTCATGGAAAGCAAGAGCTTTTGCAAAGACTCCATCTGCTTGAGCAGCACGGCCTCTTGAATGTGGGCAACTCCATTCAAGCCACCACCGTAGTTGGTTGAATCTTGAAGCACCTGATCAAACCCCAACAATAACCTCCCAAATTTAAGAGATTAAAAAACAAAAAGAAGAGAAGAGAGTTGGGGTTGTTATAGGAGACCTGCAACCTGAGGATGATGGAGGAGGCGATTCTGAACTGGGAAATCAAGAGAGATTGAAGGCAGGTCTCCATCTCGTCCCAAGGCTTTTTTTCTTATTCATATTTGCTGTCGGTTTGACAGCCATTGGATTGAGGTGGGCTGACGTGGCGGGCTCACACAATTATCCAAGCAGATCCTAGCAATCACCTTTCTAGCAGAGAAGCCGGATCCATAGAAGATATGATATAACACACGCATCGAGCTTGGAACTTCATCAGCTGCATCGTTGCTGTTGGTATACGGTTTTTTTATTGGCATTCCTATACAAACTAATATGTTGTTTTTTTTTTTTTTTTTGAGATGAAAACTAATATGTTGTTTTAAAGATGCTGTTAAGGGAAATTATCTTTTGGTTTCAATGTTTATTTAGAAAAGGTATTCCCGTGGCTTTTAAGGTGATGTAGTGTAATCCTAAGTTTTCTAGGACTTGATATTTTATTTGGTCAATATTCAATCACCAAGATCCTTTCCTATTAGGAGTCTATTAGGGTGCGTTGCTTCTACACATATATAGAGGATGCAAACTGCACAGGCAGCGGATGAGGAATGCAAGAATAATTGAGAGTCTTGCTTGATATTGTGTAGTGATAAAAATCCTAAACACTTGTTCCTTGGCTAAGTGTTATAGGTCAGTTGCTCATGCGTATGGAGTTACTTGTGATCTGAAGAGTTGCTGTGAAGCAAGAAAAGGAAAAATCGAAGAACATTAATCAAGTGAAGAAGGAGTTCGAGATTGAAGACAAACTGCATATTAGTTTTGTCTATTCATTGTAGCCGCGCTAGTGCTATTTGAAGTTGTAAAGAACATATCCTTCATCATAATTCAATTGTTCTTATTTTTGGGTTTTCAAGAGTAAGAGCCCCGCAGTATTTTTAATCTCATATTTGAGATTTTCACTGCGTAACCAAAAATCTGGAGTTTGGTTCGTTATCTCTGATTTCTGCCCAGTAGGGACTGATCCGTATACTGCAATCCCCATTTTCCAGAAAACATATTATGTCCTTATATTTCCAGTTGCCCCAAGTGAAAAGTTGAGCTCATTTAAGCTTTGATTCAAGGCCAAAGAATAAGAATTTGTGCCGCAATTATTTGTTTCATCTTTGCTTGAAGCATCCTTTTTTTTTTTTGAACTCTCAGAATTTTCAAATGCTTGGCATTCCTTATATATGTTCTTTTTTTGTGGTTAGAGCAACGATTAGAACAACGTAGGCTATGATATACAACCATTCAAGGATTGCTTCAGTAATGTTGGTAACTACAATACAAGCAATCAGTATCACTTGGGAAATATGAACAATAATATCAGCTAACAGTACTTCGTAGAATGGCCGACAATTAATAATAATAATACAATAAACTGTTTATCAAACTAAAACTGAAGCAAAAACAAAATATCATCTGCCCTACAAATCTAGTATGGGAATAAATAATTAGATGTTGTCTAAAATGTCTTATAAATTATATTTACGAAGATTTTAATCGGATTTGATAAGGGGCAAATCATGGTGTAAAAATGTTTATAAATAATCCGACAATGATTCGAACCAGATTTGGTAGGGTATGCCTGGTGTGCAACGCAGTAGCATAACATAACTCGACAAGGCATAAGGCACCGCAGATGATTTCAGGAGAGCTAACCATAAAAGGTGGTGAGAGAGGTTTGATCTGTATAACAAGTAAATGTTTTGTTTCAAATTTTAACTAGCACAAAGTTCAGGTTACTTAACAATCGTCATTGAGCACCCAAACCATTACAGAGTCGAGGTTATTCAGAACAAACAACAAAACAAACTGCAACTATTTATTGGGTAAAGTTATGGTATGTTAACATTTCTCATACATCAACTATTTTTATCCCTTTAAGGACTCATGTTACCACTTTGAGGACTAATAATATGGTAAACTAAGAAAATTTGCCACTTTAAGGACTTATGTTACCACTTTGAGGACTAATATTACTATTTTGAGGACTCATGTGGTAACTAAGAAAATTTACCACTTTAAGGACTCATGTTACTTCTTTAAGGACTAATATTACTATTTTGAAGACTCATTTTACCACTTTTAAGGCAATTGTATGCATGTCATACGTTAAGACATTGTAGAATTTTCCCCATTTATTAATCAAAACGATTTACTATCAAGCATAATATTACCATTTTTTAAGCTAATAAAGTTAAGACTAAGAATTGTAGGTTCTCGAGGGCACTGGGCTGAACCCAGGATATAGTTCAAGAAATGTATATATACAAAATTTTTGTATGGTCTGAGTAATCTATCATTTTCATAGAGATTTTACAAGATCGGATTACTCAATGTTTAAGAAATATTTTCAATTAAAGATATCTGATACATTCTGATTAGCTAAACTGATGCATTTTTATAGCACAAAACAACGGAAAACTGTTGGAATTTGAAGAAATGGTTGAGATGAATTTTTTGTATTAATTCCAAGAGGTAAGATTACACATATATAGGGAGAGGTACAACACACCTTCTCCAAACAAGCCCACACCTATCACCATACTTTTCCTAATGACCATTCCCTATAATTAGACTAGTTACATCAACAGTATATACCAACTAAGCATGGTGGTAATCACCACACAACCTAACACAAGGTATGGTGGTAAGTAACACTAAGATATGACCATTCTCAATTCTCAATTCTCAATACTCCCCCTCAAGCTGGATCCAAAAGATTAATGGATCCAAGCTTGGAAAGCAACGTGAGAAACTGTGCGGAAGGAAGAGATTTTGTGAAGATGTCTGCAAGTCGATCATGGCTTCGAGTGTATACAGTATCAATCACCTTGTTCTGAACTTGAGATCTAACATAGTGGCAATCTACTTCGATATGCTTGGTGCGCTCATGAAAAACTGGATTGGCAGCAATGTGCATTGCTGCTTGATTGTCACAAAACATAGGAATAGGTTAATCATGGTTGATTACTAAATCAGATAGGAGATATTTCAACCATATCAACTCACAAGCAGTAGAGGCCATAGCCCTATATTCAGCCTCAGCACTCGATCGAGCAATTACAGTCTATTTCTTGCTATTCCAAGACACTAAATTTCCACCAACAAAAGTGCAATAACCAGTGGTAGACTTCCGATCACAAGCATTTCCAGCCCAATCTGCATCAGAGTACCCCATTATCTTTGTATGTTGATTATTCTGCATTAGTATTCCTCTTCCAATGGAACCCTTGAGATATCTAAGAATTCTTTTGACAATCGACAGATATGCTTCCATGGGTGCATGCATAAATTGGCTTACCAAACTTACTGCAAAAGTAATGTCTGGTCTTGTAATGGTGAGGTAAATCAATTTTCCAACAAGTCTTTGATACTCACTCATATTACTAAGTTTGTCACCTTCCAGTTTTAGTTCCAATTTGCTCTCAAGAAGTGTGGCACAAGGCTTGCTATCCATCATCTCAGCTTCTTCCAGAAGATCCATTAAATACTTTCTTTGGTTGAGAAATAGCCCCTTCGAAGATGTGGCCATTTCAATACCAAGAAAGTACTTCAACACTCCCAAATCATTAATGGAAAATTTATGATGCAAGGATTTCTTAAGAGTGTTGATCTCTTCTTCATTCTCTCCTGTAATGATAAGATCATCAACATAGACAAGCACCACTAATCTCCCCGAACTACCACTTCGAACAAACATAGATGAGTCTGCACTGCTTCTCCTGAAACCATTTGCCTCCAGAACAAAATTGAGCTTAGAGTACCATGCTCAAGGAGACTGTTTTAATCCATATAAGGATTTGCGAAGTCTACAGACCAAACTAGGATCACCTTCTTGGGGATGACCTAGAGGAAGCTGCATATAGACCTCTTCTTCAAGATCCCCATGGAGAAAAGCATTTTTTACATCCATCTGATATAATGGCCAAGCATTATTAACTGCAACAGATAGTAGAACTCAAACTGTGTTCATTTTGGCAACTGGAGCAAATGTCTCCTTATAATCAACACCAAAAGTCTGCATGAATCCTCTCGCTACCAACCGAGCTTTGTGTCTTTCGATTTCTCCATTTGACTTGAACTTTGTTTTGAAAATCCATTTGCTGCCTACCACTCTTTTTCCTTCAGGAAGTTTAACCACGCTCCCAGTTTGATTTTCATCCAAAGCTCTCAGTTCTTCTTTCATAGTAGCAGTCCAAATAGTTTGGTGTTTGGCCTCTTGATAGCTTTTAGGTTCTGATGCAATAGAGATTTCAGAGAAAAAAGCAGCATAAGCCTTTGAGATTTATTGTAAGATACAAAGTTCTTCAAGGGATACTTAGTGGTGTACACTTTGTAGTCCTGCAGCTTGAGAGGAGGTCTCCTCGTTCGAGCAGGATACCTTCTTGGAATGGGAATAGCTGGTCCTGGTTCTGGAATAACTTCTTCTGGGTCATCAAGAACATCATTTTGATAGTCACCATTGTCCTGAGCAAGAGAAGAGTGGGTTTCTGGAGAAGATGATATATTTGGTACGTTTGGAGCAGTGAGATCTGTTCCCATTTGTTGTATCGCAACATCATCTCTTGGTACTTCCAACTGAGGGGTTCTGCTATCCTCTAAGGTTGATCCAGAAATTGGCAAAGAGAGGAAATGAATAAAGAACTCCCCCTGAGGAGAGGAATCGAGAACATTAAAAAAAGGAACGTTTTCAACAAATCAAACATCTCTTGATACAGACAGCTTCTTCTTGTTTGGATCAAAACACTTATATCCCTTCTGAGTAGATGAATGTCCCAAAAAGATGCACTTTGTAGCCTTGGGATCTAATTTATCCCTATGAGCAGATTGTACATGCACATAGCAAACACAACCAAAAACTTTGAGTGTGTAATGTCAAGTTTTCTTCCTTTCAAAACTTCATAAGGGTGATTTGAAATTAAGGACTCTACTTGGCAATCTGTTTATGTGGTACGCAGCAGTGAGTACTCCTTGAGATAAGAATCTCTTAGGGACATTCATTTGAAACATTATTGATCTTGTTTTTTCAAGGAGGTCCCTATTTTTTCTCTCAACAACACCATTTTGTTGTGGTGTTCCTACATAACTTGTCTGGTGTAAGATGCCATTTGTGTTCAGGAATTGTGACATGATTTTAGACAGATATTCGGTGCCATTATCTGATCTGAGAGTGTGGATTTTAGTTGAGAACATTGTTGTGTCAAGATTATGAAAATCTTTGAAGACAAGCACTAAATCACTCTTAAGCTTCAGAAGATATAACCAAGTGACACGAGAAAAATCATCAACAAAGGTAACAAAGTACTTATAACCATCAAAAGAATCTAAAGGAGCTGGTCCCCAGATATCATAGTGTACAATTTCAAAAGGTTTGCTAGCTCGAGATACAGATGAACTAAAAGGAAGTCTAGTAGACTTAGGTAGGTGGCATATTTCACATTCAAAAGGTTCTTTACACAGATTTGGAAATACAGAAGACAAATTACATGTTCTGAGGAATGAGCCAAACGCTGACGCCATAGCTGATGTTCTTGAGCTACACTAACATTAGCTTGGGAGACATTGGGAACTCTAAAATTCTTTGAGAGGTAGTACAGTCCATTGAGATAAAAAAACCTTCACCAATCTGCTTCTTGGTGGCAAGATCCTGGAAAATAACCTTGTCAGGATAAAAAAAATGGCAAGGCATTTTAGAGAATTGGTAATCCTTCCAACTGACATTGATTTGAAAGGAAAGGATGGTACATACAAGGCTGTGGACTTTATGGTTTCTGAAAGAATGTTTATTTTTCCTTTTCCTAAAACTGGCACACCTCTGCCATTTGGAACAGAGACATGAGAAGGAGTTGACAATTTTTCAAAATTTTGAAGCGTAGAGTTTTGGTTTGTCATGTGATCAATGGCACCCGAATCTATTATCCAAAAATCATTCATACTACTTGCATGTAAGGCTGTAGAGAAAGCTTTTAAGATACCTGGCATCTCATGCTAAGTTATTCCATCTGCTTCTGCTAGGAAACCACCAAATTTTCTAAGTAAGGCTGTTGGGTCTTCAGAAACAGCCTCTTGTTCATTTCCTTGCTTCAGTTGGAGGTAGTCTCATGCAAATTCATTTATCAATGCAGCTGGATTTGCAGTGAAGTTTAGTAATCCCTCAGTGGAAGAAGCGACATGATTTGCCTTGTGGCCATGATTTTTTGGAAAGGACTTGGTGTCACGCCCCGAATTTTGAATAAAGATATTCGAATCTGAAACGCGATAACTTAACCAACTTCCCGAAATTTACATAGAAACTTTTTCCATTTAATCTAAGCAACAACAAAACGTCAATAAAGACTCGATCACTTAAGTCAAATATCACATTAACAAGTGTTTACAAAACTCGAGAGAACTGATATACAAATGTAAACGCTCACTAGGAGAACACCAAAAACAGCAGTACACTAACAAAAATAGGTTCTGAACCTACACTGCTGCAACCACGCCCTCGTACTCAGCCCTGGTGGTCCTCACCTGCAGGAATAACCGCTACACAATGGAATAGTGCACCGGGATTGCAAACAACAAACCCGGTAAGCTTGTGAAGCTCGTATGAGTAAACTCGAGACGAGATAAATCAACAATCTCAGTTTAATCATTTTTCAAACCAAAATTTAATTAAAGCAACAAACGTGATCACCTCCACAATTCATTCGAAAACAAGTCCCACATGGATGACAAAAAAAAGGACATAGACACTCTTTTAAAACAAAATATACCCATGGGCACACGATAACTCACAGTCATCCCCCAAGAAGTACATTGTACTCAAAGGCACACAATAACTCAAAGTTATTCCCCAAGAAGTATATTAGCAGACAGACTAGAGCTCTAACTGAATGGTAGCCTGTCACCTCGGCCGAGGTTCAAACCTACGATATTACTTGCCTCGATCACCAATGTGATAAACGATACTCAATCGAACATTTGAAAGTCCACTTGACTCAAATACTTTCCTCAAGCAAAACACACTTTTACACAATAATCAACACATCATGATAATTGGTATGCTCATAAGAGAAATGCTCGAAATAACAATTCAATCAACTCTCAATCGTTACTTCACCAATGTCACACCATCCAATATATATATTCCACGTAAATATATATATATATATATACGTAGTCATCCACACAGGAATGACCACTAATACCAACTATAGTTCATACGTATTAAAACCAAGAAATTCATTTTATACTTAAATTCATTTTTTTACCTGTGAGCCTTAGCCCTATGAACTATAGTCGATCGAGTTCATATTATTTCAAACAAATCTTTATTTTCGAAAACGATTTACAATTATCAATCAATTCTGACAATTAAATAACTTGGTTCGTAAATGAACCACGTGAGATTTACTCACCTCTAAATCCCGCTGCGTCTTCTCTTACAGCAGATAAGTTATCGAATACGCTCCGTTAATCACCTCGCAAGCTTCGGTTTGGTTGGAAAATTTGCAGAAACCGGTGACAGCTCCGACGAACGTGAAAACGTCCACCACTCGGCCCGATCCTTCGTAATGCTTGTCCAGCAGCTCAAGGCGAGTTCAACAAGCCAAGAATCTCGAAGATTGGTAGCCGGAAACTCGAGATATCGGCGTTGACTTGATTTTGGACCCAAAACGGGTCGAGCTTCCCGTCACCGCTACAGATCGTGCCGCAGAGCAAGGCTGCCACTGGCAGCTGCGCAAGGTCGAGGCGATCCTAACCCAAGAATTTTCACGTCCAACGGTGGCTGGAGGAGGAAGAAATCTCCGGTGGAAGGAATCGGGCGATTTCCAATCGGAGGAGAGAGAAGAGAGCTCAGATTTCTATTTTCGGAAATTTAGGATTTTTCTGAAAAATTCCCCAAAATTTCTATTTATTCAAAAATGGAAACTTCTTCCGAATGCCATAACTTTTTCATACGAACTCCGATTGTTGCGTTCCATATGTCTATGAACTTGTATCGACGCGCTCTACAATTTATGTGAAGGAAGTTTCTACAGAATCCTAACGTATAAAAAGTCAACCCTCTAATCGAAGCATTATGAGCAAATAATGGTTCGAAATAATTTCCGCTCCACCCTCAAACCACGAAATCGTACTAACGAACACTTTATTAATTCTGGAAACCATCATAAATTAATAATGAATTTCTGGGGTATTACACTTGGTATCTCTAGCTTGTTTCTCAAATTTGGGTTTGAGTTCAGGATGCAGTATCCAGCACCTCTCTCTGAGATGTCCGGGATGATCACAATAAGTACAGTGGAGATCAGGGCGTTTACCTCTATAAGGTTTCTTCTCAGCTAGCTTAAGATCACTTGCAAAAGCTCTAGCTTCAGATACAGATGTCTTTGAATCTTCATTCATGGCCTTCCTCCTAGTCTCTTCACGCTGAATGGTAGAGCAGATGCTGGTCAAGGATGGTAGTTCAGGACTCATGAGTATGTGGCTGCGAAGATCTTCATACTCAGGTCCTAAACTAGCTAGGAGCTGGAACACTTTATCTTCTTTAACCCTTTTTTGTAGAATAGCTGCATCTGTGGTGTGAGGTCTATAGATGTTTACCTCATTCCACATGCTTTTCATATTGCCAAGATGATGAACAAAAGAGTTTGCTCCTTGCTTGAGACTGGTAATGTCTCTTTGAAATTGAAAAATTCTGGCACAATTATTTTGGTTACCATACATCTCCTTTACAGCTTTCCAAATATGCTGAGAAGACTCAGAATAGCTAAAGATGGCAGCAACAGATGGCTCCATAGAGTTTAGGAGCCATGACATGACTAGCTGAGATCTTTGCTGAGCCATGCTTCATAATCAGCGGATAGAGGTGGTGGGATTTGAATGTCACCATTAATGTAACCAAGCTTGGACCTTCCTCCAAGAGCAAGAATGATCGCTCTTGACCAGGATATATAGTTGAACTCATTGAGTAACACTGAACATAGACGTTGGTTTGGGTTTAAATCACTCTCAGAACTTCTGGGTATAGAGGAAGAGGAAATGGAGCTATCTCCCTCAGCCATTTTTCAGACACAACACAAAAGAAGGAGTCAGGCTAGAAATAAATCCTGCTCCAATACCATGAAGAACTGGTTGAGATGAATTTTCTGTATTAATTCCAAGAGGTAAGATTACACATATATAGGGAGAGGTACAACACACCTTCTCCAAACAAGCCCATACCTATCACCATACTTTTCCTAATGACCATTCCCTATAATTAGACTAGTTACATCAACAGTATATACCAACTAAGCATGGTGGTAATCACCACACAACCTAACACAAGGTATGGTGGTAAGTAACACCAAGATATGACAATTCTCAATTCTCAATAGAATTTTAGTTGATATTTCAAAATACACAACTATATGGTGGAAGGTGTTTGCCTTATTTTCTAAATGCGTCAATTTAAATTTTAGAGTTGTGAATTTCCGTTATGTTTTTAGAGCATTTATTGGGGATTATAAATTAAGAATTGACTCATTATGATCATAACCTATCTGATAATTGTTTCATACATGGGGGTTATCTTGTTTACCAATTTTGTAACCCCTCTATTATCATTCAATCTCTTTATGATTTGTATAATTATACTAGCTAGCAACTCCTTTATAAGCCAAAACACCACTTGCTCCACAATGACACATATTCTTTATCTTTCATCATCTCTTTCAAAATCAGTCTCTCTCTCTCTCTCTCTCTCTCTCTCTCTCTCTCTCTCTATTGAATTATTTTTTGTTGTAAAGTTTTGAGAGTTTAACTATTTTACATTTTGCCATGCAGTTCTAGGATCCAAGTTTGCGAGTGTATGCTTATAAGGATTAACGGTTGTTGTACCTTAGAGGGTAGGGCGCCACAAACCTGCTACACCGAGACATTGTTTCCGAGGGGCAAAATCTACTCTTAAGGGCAGTGTTTACACGCCTTAACCTTAAACTATTTTCGAGTAATGTGTCATTCGGAAGCCTATAAATCTAAGAGATAAGTACTATAATCCTTATTATTTAATCTATTATGACAATAATATTATGATTATTATTTGTTATTAATATATTGTATTTTTTAGATCTTGTAGGAGGTGAAATCTAGTGACGGAAGTAGCATCCATCGACCAAATTTTCCAACAAAAACAACTCCAAATTTGAGCACATTTTTATCACGCGTAGCAAAGGCCCCCTTATTTTAATTAGGCAGAGCAGACAAAACCCATCGCATCTTCGATATGTAGAAGATCTGAAATAACACAAGCATGCAACGAGCTTGGAACTTCATCAGCTCCATCGTTGCCCCAAGTGCAAAGTCGAGCTCATTTAAGCTTTGATTCAAGGCCAAAGAATAAGAATTTGTGCCTCAATTATTTGTTTCATCAAGCAGCCGTATTTATTTCGAACTCTCAGAATTTTCAAATGCGTGGCATTCCATACGTATGTTCTTCTGTTTTGTGGTTAGGGCAACAACTGGAACAACGTAGGCTATGATATACAGCCATTCAAGGATTATTTCAGTAATGTTGGTAACTACAATACAAGCAATCAGTATCACGTGGGAAATATGAACAATAATATCAGCTAACAGTACTTCACATAATGGCCCACAACTAATAGTAATAATAAGAATACAATAAACTGTTTGTCAAACTAAAATCGAAGCAAAAACAAAACATCATCTGATGTGGATTGCACTTGTTTGAATTATTACGTATGTTGTCTAAATGTCCTATAACACTTATATTTACCAATATTTGTTTGATAAGGTGCAAATCATGGTGTAAAAATATTTAATCCCTAAATAATACGACCAAGATTCGAACCAGATTTGGTAGGGAATGGTGTAAAAATGAATGCCTGGTGTAAAAATGTTTATTAATAATTTGGTAGGGAATGCCTGGTGTAAACATGTTTAAATCATGGTGTAAACATGTTTATTAATAATTTGGTAATCATGGTGTAAAAATGCATATTAATAATACGACCAAGATTCGAACCAGATTTGGTAGGGTATGCCTGTGAGAGGTTTGATCTGTATAACACAATTTTAACTAGCACAAAGTAAGATGTTATTTAGCAATCGTCGCAACTCTAAGGTTATTTAGAACTCAACAAGTAACAACATAACAAACTACAGCTGTTTATTAATCAAATACAGACCAGTCATAGTCACAGAACATATTTCGAGATTTTTAAGCTAGAAACATTTAACTTAGAATTGTAGGGCTTTACCCCGAAGGGAGCCCTTCCAGAAATTCTCGAGGGCACTGGGCTGAACCCAGGCCCAGGAGGGGGTTTGGAAATAGTTTTCAACCAGCAATAGACGCGCCTCGGTTAGAACCTCATTAGCTGCGTCATTGCCCCAAGCGCAAAGATGCTTTACTCGGCTGTGTGATTCCTCTTTTATATGCGCTGGAGAACTCAGCCTTTGCCTCTCTCCCGATGTGGGATCACCAATTGTACAACTATCTAAGCCATTCAATTCCAATAGATGGCCCTCATACTACTGAGCAGAGGTGAATGCACTTTATTTTCGTTCCTCTTTCTATATGTTCAGTGATATTGATAGTTTTAAATGGACAGCAGTTGTCAAATACCCTTGAATTAACATCACATTGGATCCTTATCAAGAACTAGCATATACCAATTTGGGAGGACAAACACTTCTTTTTGGTTCAAAGACAGCCTAAAATAATATATCAACGAAAGGTCTTAAAGAGTGAATACAAGAGTCAAATTCCAGCACTGATACAGCTACTCCATAAACCTTGCACTCTTCCTTATTGGACATCAGTTGTTGATGCATATAATAGAGGGACAGTTGGCTCAAAGGTTTATGATACTATATAACTTGGATGGCTCAAAAGCTTTGCAAAAAAGCAAGGCAACATTAGCAACAGGACAAAAGATTTAGTCGGTGTCCAATCATTGTAAATAGCATTCTGCTGAACTTTCATTATGTACAGAAGTTACAAAAGTTAGTTCAGTCGTTCACAAGTTAGAAAAATTGTTCATCTATGCAAAACGTCACTAACCAAGTCTCTCTCTGTCACTCTCTCTCCGTATACGTGCGGGCACATGCTCATAACTGACTGATCTTTAAGGAAGACTTCAGCCGCTCGACAGCATTCAAAAGTGAAGAACTTCCTTCACAAGCTTCAATTAATAACTCGAGCCTCTTCACAATGGCAGTCCCTGCTGGTGCTCCATCCTCTTGCTTGATTGTTTGTGATGCAGATGGCTTGCTATATTGAATAAGAGTCAACATCATAGCCTGCAATAACGCATACCATTCTCATTAGATACTCCCAAAGTACTGATTTATGAGAGAAGTGAAAAATGGAGAAAAGGTAGCTGAAATAGGGGCATTGATATAATATAAACAGTTGTGAACTTCAATTTCATATCATAGTGTATTTATCCAACTATAAGGTGAGGTAGCATGGAAGGTAGCCATGATTGTCTGCTTAGAACCAATTTGTCACACAAAGAGGTTTATGAAAGGTCATTCTAATATGTAATACAACTACTTGGTACCCTTTCTAAAAGAAATAAAAATAAAAAATAAAAAAATCGGTCTGCTACTCTGCCGTACACCATGGTTTTCCTTCTCTTTTAAGGCATTATCCTTAACTTGCTTAACATGAAACACATGAAGAGTTTAACAACCTTGAAAGGATTTACATACCTCATGGTGTTGCTTTGAGGAGAAATCTTGCAAAAGAGACCTTGAGAGCTTATTCCGAAGCAATAATTTATCACCTGTGTACGACTCAAATATGAAAGCTGAAAGGTGATGGAGAACAAGCGTATATGCAAGTGATCCTCGACTTGCAGCCCTGTCCAGGGCACCAGAAGTCCATGATTTCACGTAAGCCAACAAATTATCAGAATTATCCTGCACAGACACCAGATTAGATATATAAATTCATCACCATTGCAATAAAAGGACCATTTATATTGAACAGAAAAACAAACAAAATCATTAACTAGTCAGCAGTACCTCAACAGGTTCAAGGTACCCCTCTGCATCAGTAAAGCAATTCTCTAAAGGTGGCAGAAGTTCAAGAACACGAGAATTAGTTAGTGTATTCCAGGCAGCAAGTCGCACAGGAGCTTCAACACAACGATGAAGATAAACTGCAACTTGCCGGCCATAAATCAGATCACCATAAGATACAGCAGAAAACTGCTCCACAAGAGTTTCAATAAATGTTGAGTATGTCCCATGAATCTCTGATTCAAATGCCAGAATTTCCAAGTTATTTTTATTTCTCGGTTCTGACGATAAGGTACGGGACCTTGCCTGATGAAGAAGATTCCCATAGAGATCTTGCAAAGCTTCATAACTAACCCGGCTCTTCTCCTCCTCAAGCACGCCCATCCCAACAAGTAAGAGTACAGACAGAGAATGCAATTTCCAAACTAACGGTACACTCTTAACGGGGGAGTGGATGCCAGCAGGTAGGAAACTAGCCAGTGCTTCAATACCCAAAAGGAAGAAAAGCCCAGCTCTAGCAACTACAAGAAAATCACCCGGATCCTGCATGAGATCCTGCAACTTGGAAGATTTTTTAAGACCAGCGGTCTTGCCATCACAAAGGGTTGAGACTGGACTGAGAAACCAGCAAACAGGTAGCGGTAGTCTCTGGTGAGCCCACTCTACTACCAAATCTTGACTGGTTATACCTGATGTGTCAATGTCCTCATATATGGTGTTGAGGGAACTCTTGCCTTTCTTATGTGATTTACTGTATGATATATTCTTGCTGTCACTATCTTCAAGCTTTTTCTTTACAGATAACCATCTATTACTGAAATGAGAAGCTAATGTTCTACTCAAGAGCAGGTAATCCTCTTCTTTATCATCCCAATTGAACAGCTTAGCTCCCCTACTTGAGAGAAAACGACGAATACAGATATCCAGATACTTCAAAACAGAGACGTCCAGCAAACTATTTATTGCCTTTTTCACAAAAGTACCATCTGTTGGCCCAGCAGTTACACAGACTCCTAGAGATGAATTGATTGCCAGTATAATGAACATCATTTCTTCTTCTGTGTGGATATCATAATCAGGGACAATTTTCAACGTTTCAATCAGGTCAGTGAGAAACCTCGCATCTGCCTGGGCCAACAAAACAGTACCAGACCAATATCCTCCACCAGAAGCACCCCAGCCAACTCCCACCCCAGGAGCAGGACCTCCCCTACCAAATTTTTCTATGGATTGCACAAGGTGCCACTCTGAAGCAACTAACTTCACAAACATATTTTTCGCACTTCTCAATTCAACCAATGACCCCTTAAGTATACCGTCCTTGAGTATTTTCTCTTCTCTTGATGAAGTATTATTTTGGGGAAGCGTTTGTACGCTTGCCCTGGCTAAAGTTATCAACTTATCAATGTTAATGATAATCCCCAGCAACCCATGTAAGCAACATACAGTAGCCAACGATGTTTCATAATCACCTTGCTGTCTCAAATTACACAATTTCTCAATGAAGGAGCAACCTGCATTAGAATATATTCCAACAAACCCATTCTTAATAATTTCAAGGCCAACTTTAGGAACAAATTCTGGAAGCCATGGCACAAGACTACTACTTTCATGCAAGTGGACAGTATCATCTGGGATCACTCTCTCAAGCACTCTGGAAAGCATATGCAAGACAGCTGAATAGACCCACAACAAGGAAGTCACTGATAAATCTTGGGAAACAAGATGACCAGAAATTCGTTCTTCCCTGTCAAACAATTTACATACACTGGGATCATTCTTCCATACTATCCACTTCAGAGCTATTTCAACCATTGGACCAACATGACTCCAAGACCAGAAATCAGCGTCATCACCAGAATCCTCTGAGATTTGATTCCTGTGATGCTTCTGTGCGAACAAATTTGGAAGTCTTCTAGCCAAAGCCTCCAATACAAGGTAGGCCTCTTTAGAGATGGAAGCAAACTCGCAAAGAACACCGTTCTCTATAAGTTTTTCAAGCATAGGTGGATTCAGCCACAGGCATAAGTACGGAAAAATTTCTGAGAAGTATGACACACAATATCCATGCTGAATGCAGACCTTCCAAAACCGCAGTTGTTCAACCATCAGAGCTGATGAAAGTCTACACTTTTCCTTTCCAGATTTTACCCAGTTGTCAAGGAAGGATGCAGGTTGATACAAATGCCACGTCAGAGTTTGGAAGCTCCCATTCTTTATAAAATCAAAACACCTCTTCCGATCAGATTGTGCCAACACCTGTTGAATTTACAAAAACAAAGATAACAGTATTAGATTCATCTGTAAGCAGATGCAGGAATAACTCTCATCTAGTTTAATACAAATAAATAGTGAGATTAATTAACAGAGACCAGTTACCTTTAGAAGTCTAACAGACTTAATTTTAGAAGGCTGAATTTCTATATTGTCTTTTGCAATGAATCTGCTGACCACTGTTTGGAGAAGCCTTTCGCAAATCATAATTGCATTCGCACATTTTGGGGAATGCCTTGCTATAGCAATAAGTATAGAAAGAATGTATTCTTCCAAAGCTGCTGTAGGGTCTGACTGAAACCACACAAAACAATACAACTTCAGGAAACTGCAAACTGTCGTTTTTCAACTTCATAAAAAGTCCCTTGATCAATTTAATCAGAAAAGAAAGTCCTCATCTAAATTTTCTCTAGGATGTCACCATATCATATAACACCATTACTAGGTGATTCAGTGTTTTGACATTATCAATACACAAACCCACATTTACTAACCAGTTAGAAGAATGAGGAAAGGGTAAAAGAAAATGGTTCCTCTACTTAAAGGCATATAGCTCAGAAATGATGAACTCATGCAGGTGCATTAACAGATATATAACATAGAAAATGCATGGACAGGTGAACAGATATACACACACACATAAGACACACAGGAAACCCTGTCAAAGTAGGCAAAATTATGTTTTAACACCAAGGATTGTGATTATGAAGTAATACTTTAAACTTAAATACATAAAATAACCTCTGTATATCAACTAATGAAAGAGGTTACACATGGTGATATGGTACCAATACAGCAATACTGCTATCAATATGGAATATAACGTCAAAGTCCCCTAAAGAAGAAGGAGTTAAGCATCTGAATTTAGACTAGTGTGTAATTCTCTTTCATAAAGACTAACCTCCAAAAGATAGCAAAGCGCTGGAAGGATTCCCATCCGCACCAAACCTGCAGCAAAATCTTGTCCAGCAACAACAATGTCGTCCTGAATTGTACGCTTCCCTTCAATCTCATCATCAATAATATCCTCATCAAGAGCAAGAACATTAGAAGGTTTAGCATTGTACTTCCAGAACCCACCATGAAGGAAACCAACATCAATCTCCGGTTTGCTTCGAAATACAGGGGCAGTAAAAGTATCCTTATGAATAGGTGCTAATTTCTGGAAGGAAGATATGTTAAGCTTTATGTAACTGAAATAAGAACAAAGAAAGATGTATAGAACCAAAATTGTGGGAAAAATACAAAAGAAAGACTTTACCTCCGAGACATCGAAGAAGTTCTCATTCACATCACAGCTCAATACATAGTAAATAACTTTGGCACACATTCGAACCACGGATTTATGGTTATCATCGAGACACATCCTACAATAAATCATAGGTTAAAATGCAACATTATGAGTTCATGACATCAAAAACATCAGATTCAAATGGATATGAAATCTCAGGATATTAAAAATGATGAATTGTAACAAAAATGGTGCCTTTTAAGTCATGTTTGAAACCAGTATTGCAATTTACAAGTGGTGAACTGCAAGAAAAATTATGCTTTTAATTTCTTTTCCGAAACCATCACACAACATGCAATAACAGAGGGTAAAAAAAGAAAAACTTGTTTACACAACAGTAAGTTTAGAAGTTCAAGACAGATAATCAGGCATACTTCTAACTAAGATATAGTATATAAACATCCAAATGTAACTCACCTGAGAGCTAAAACAAGTTCAGGTTCTGGGCCAAGTGCATAAGCCCAGATAGCCTCCCAGTCGACAGATCTGTCAACTTTATTAGCATCTTGTCTGGTAATTTGAACATGGTTTTGATGAATATTTTGTAATGCCTTATTGAGCACGTTTGAAAGAAGAGCCAATGCTAGGTCCCGTTGTCCTGCAATCTAAAGCAACCAAAAATAGCAAATGGTAAAAGAACTAGTTGAAATCAGAAAGCAAAACCAACACCTATAGATCTCATATGTAGAATGGTAGAGATCCATGAACATCCTACATCTAAAGACTTAGGAATATTTGAGAAAAGCATCACCCAATCAGTTGGCTAGAATTACAGCAATTAAGAAGCATGATTAAACTTGAGGCCGAACAGGAAAATAAAGGTGATAGAAATAATAAACTGACCAAACTCCTAGTGAGTGACACTGCTTCTTTAATTGTATAACCAGCAGCACCAGGATCTCCCTCAGTACGCAGGTAGTCACGCCCCGCAAGATTAACTGTAGCATTGGATGGAATAAAGAATTAGTTCATATGCTTTCTTCAAGAAATATCTTTTAGTGCAATTGCAATGTCTAGAGAGAAACATTACTGCAGCTATAAAGTTCATAGACATAGAATATGTTAACTGCGTAATTAAGTCCTACACTATAAGTCTAGAAAACATAAAACATTAAAAGAATCGAAAACAAGGGAAGGAGGGATGCACAATCTCAGCAAAAATAGACTGAAAAATATTGCTTAAGCACAAAAGCATATAAACTACTAGTAAACTCTTATACAAATGACCTCCTACCAGACAGTTCAGACACTTATTATTAGGAAATCTTAGTCGAGTGATCTATAATAGTATGAAAATCAAAGTAAAAAATTTCAGCCTTGGACCACTAAAAGGAATCAGTGCTAGAATAAGTTGATGACCTGCCCTATTAATTCAAAAGTGATAAGCTGGCACCAAAAATTACACTATAATCCAACACAAGAAACAAACTCAGCATGTAGATGAACTCTTACAAACAGGAGCCAACAGTGTACACAGTTGGAAGAGTAAAATGCTTTATTTGGATAAGAAAGCAAAGCCAGACGATAAAGTTGGAACCATTAAGTGAAAGAAACAATCGGAGTAAAAGAATAATTAATATAGATTACTACCTTGAGGCATCTGCTGCAAAGAATTTCCAACAACAGTCCCATCTGAGGAAAACCTTAATCCCCTTACGGCCTCGACTCTCTCACTCCAAGCATTCCACAGCTTGCCCTTGGCTTGGCCTGAAATCGGCACTAAACCATCAGTCCATGTATGGTTTGAGGTATTCACTGCGGTCACATGAGGCATAGCAGTGTGAGAACTAGGGTAAGGTTTTCGGTCCTTTTTATCTGAGCTGGAGGTTCTTTCCTTCTTCAGTTTCTCTTCACCCCTCCTTTTGAGTACTTGGAGTAATGCAGGGTCCAATCTCCCCATTATCTCATCCTGTGCCTGTGCAATCTCCTCGGTTGACATTCCTTGCAACCGAGCACGGTTCTCCGCATCAATCTCACTCTCAAGCAAAACAGGCACTTGTTCTTCTCGAATATCAACAGCAGGCGACTTTGGGATCACATCAATTTCCATGTCATTGTTGTCCAACACTGATTCCTGCTCATTCTTCAAGTTAGCCAACACAGGCTTTGTCCGGTGACGCAGTTGATTCGAGCTATTCTTCCTAACACTAGTTCTCATGGTTTCCCTAACTGTACTTGTCCTATTCTCATCAACCTCCATCTCTACCCTCTTGCTAAAGTTCATGTCTTTTTTACTCTTCCTCACTATTGGCTTTGCATAAGGTTTTACAACATCAAAGTCCATAACAGCTTCATCATCCTCACTATCACCCTCACCCTCCTCACCATCCATTTTACTATTCACCGGACTCCAATGCTGTAAACAAAAACCAATTACCAGTCACCACTATTTCTTCAATTTTCACTAAATTTTTTACAGTGATGATGAAATGAAGTACTAATCAGAGCTTACCGGGCCCTCGGAGCGGTGGCGAGCAGCAGGGAAGTGAAGAACGCTGGGCCGGGGCGGAGCAACGGGCCCCAAAACCGGCTTATCGGAATAGCCTTTCTCGACGATACCACCGACCATGCACGAAGCGTCTACATCGTTTAATTGAAGCGCCGTGTTGCCGAAGATCTTCTTCTTATTGTTCTTGCGCGTAGTGCTCTGCTTCTTCTCCATGGAGCCTGAGCTTCACTGTGAAAGTAGGGCAAGGAATTTGGGCGGGCTGGTTTATATTAGGGAAGAGGATCCTCTCCTGAGTTACCTAAACTTTAAAGGACATGATCACACGTGCATATTATTAGATCCAATGGTCTATTTAGAGCATCTCCAATGGAGTTTTCTTTTAGCTCATGCCAAATTCAAATTTGACATGTGATATGGCAAAACCTTCATTTTTGCCTAATCTTATTCAAACCGATATGTTAAAATTGTATGTTATTTTAATATATTTTGTTCTATTTATTTTGTTTTCCTCAGTATAAAAAATTAATATGAAAAAAAAAGACTTTTTCTCTGCTTCTTTTGTTTCTTTTCAGTATCTTCTTTCTTTTCTCTCTCTCTGTAATCAAGTCCCACCCACCACCACCATCGGACCATCCCCATAGCCACCCCACCATTGTCGCACCTCCATCAAAGGCAGACGCCATTTGTCACAACCACCCTCCCCCAGCCCAGATTCCGCAAAAACAAAAGCAAGGCACTCATTGCCGCCATACCTCATCCAACCATCACCATCATTAGCCCTTGATGAAGAGCCACAAGCCGGCTTGACAGACTCGGGGGCAGACCGATCAAGCAAACCCAGATTCGGTATGAAACCAAATCGATCCAGCCTAAAAGCAATATGATCCGCCAATCTAGCCATCCAAACACACCCCACCCCTTGTCAGTCACTGGGAATACTCCTTCCTTGACCAACGCCCAAATTATTGATCAATCAAAGCCCAGATCAATCAAAATCTGCTTGATTCTCAAAGCCCAGAAGGATTCATGAAGGTTTTTTATGAGTTGCTTTAGTCTGGGTAGGATGTGTGTGTGTGTGTGTGTGTGTGTGTGTGTGTGAGAGAGAGAGAGAGAGAGAGGCGAGAAAGAAACAATTAAAAAAAAAAAAGATAGAGAGAGTTGGTGTGTCAAATTTGACAGAGCAAGACTCAATGTCAAATCCACGTGTATGACCTATGGGTTGGAGGAGTGTTTCATCAGTCATTTGTTACCGTTTTGCCCTCCACGTGGATTTGACCATCTCCAGCTTTTCTTTTTCTACCATCAATATAATACCCGAACTTTAAAACTTATCAACATGATACATGAACTCATTTTTTCTTATTAACGTCGTACCTCTGTCCATTTTATGTCACAAAACCGTTAAAACGAAGCATGTTCATCTTGATCAATCAATTAATTTTGATTGATATATATTCAGTATACTGCATTTAATGCTTTATTTTTTACGGAATCAACAAATTTAATTTAATTGATCCGTCTTAATATCAACTAATTTAAGGGTGCGGCTATTGCCACCCTACCATTTTCTTTGTTCACCCTACAAATATGTAAATTATTGAAAGACTATATTACCCAAATGTAAAATTACAAATAAGTACACTAATTTTCTAAATCCAAATTAATCTGTAAGGAAAACTAAATACATAATTAATTAATTAAATATAAAACTACTTAATTTCTTATCAAATAACATTAGTCTTCATTTTCTCCATCCAAATTTGAATTTGTTACTGTTATTCTGTCTTTTTGGTGCATCTTCATCGTTAATTCATTATTCAATTCACAAAACCATTAGTGTTAACTTCATCAAAATCTTTGAATATCCTTTATGAATACCGAAAGTAAAAATTTAAAACACGAAGAAAAAAAGCAATCTCTTCTTTCATTGCTCATAGTTGTTAACTTACTAATTTTTTTATATAGATTAAAATAGACGAACATTAAAACTGAATGTAAAAATTAAAAAAATGGAAGTAAATCAAATTATGATTTTATTAGGAAACTTTAATATATATATATATATATATTTTAATTGATATAAAGTAAATGAGAGATTTTTGTTAAAAAAAAATTTCTTTTTTAATTGAATATGTCATATAAGGATATTTCTGGAAAGAGAAATGGGTTAGATAAGAAAATTTAATAATTGAAATTAAAATGCAGGGTGTAATGAGCAAGTAGGGTGAACAAAGAAAATAATAGGGTGGCAATAGCCGCACCCCTAATTTAATCGGGATGCATTCATTTATTGCGGATGGACCCCTTTAGTGTATCGATATGTGTCATCCTCCGAGCCTACTTGGTTTTGGTGACTCATAAGCCACGTGTACATTTTGTGGGACCACGCGCAATCTAGGCTTGGTTGGTCGCTATTTCAAGTGTCAAAAGAATTATTTAATAAATTTTAATTTCATTAAATTTCTTGTGTCTAAAATTTGATTATAATTTTTTTTCTTGATCTAGGGGTTCAGTCTGGTTGATTGAGCAATAAGAGAGAGACGAGAAAAGAGAAAGGAAAAGAGAGATAGAATACAAAAGAAAAAATTATAAAGAATAAAAAGTCAAGGAGTTTGCTAATTGCTCCAAAACGTATTCTTTTCGATCAAAAGCAAACATGAGCAGGTTAGAGATATAATGCGCTCTAATTAAAAAATTTCTCTCCCTACAACCTAGCGCTATGCTAAGGTTTAAGAATCCTCTCCCTCAGGGCGGCGGCTTCTCGTATTGTCACTGTTGCTTGTCAATGGTGGTTATGGCAGATCTGGGTCTGCTTATTATTTTCTTCATTGAGCTAGGTGGGGCTGAGGCTATGTTGATTTCGTGGGACGGGGATGCGGTTGTTTCTGAGTCCAAGCCCGATGGTAACGTGAAAGATGTGGCCTTGTTGGCGGGGATGGCATCTAGGTGGCAGATGAGCGGCGATCCGATCTTGGGTTGGTTTAGATCTGTTCGGAAGGTTCGGTTCCGATCACATGCTGATTTTTGGAATGCTGGTGATCTTGCTGTCGTGGAGGGTGATGATGTGATGGTTTGCTCAACCTCGAGGACTGCTACTGCTGATGGGGGTCCAAGGTTGCCGGAGGTGAGGTCGGCTCTGCTTCCCTCGGATTTGGACCTTTTGTTGGCGAGGAGGATAACTTCGCTCTGCTTGTCGGAGGAATCTGCCTTTGATGGTGGTAACCCGGTGGCCGGGATGATGGTTGCGAGGTTTAAAATTGGTATATGTACAGATTGCTGAGGAGATCGTTGGCAGAATTGGGGTGATCTCGGGCCTATGGTGGATTGCTTGTCGGCTGAGCTGTTTAGCCCGGAATCGGGTCGACATGCTACCAGTGATGGTGGAAGTACGGGCGACGTCCTCCGGCGAGTGGCAGTCGGTGGCGGGGGAAGGGTTGTCTTCTCTCTTAGAGTTTGCCCTAGGTGGGTTGACTGGGCCTAGTATTGGAATTGGGCTGCGAGGGCTTTGTTTTGGGCTTGGATAGCTGTGTTGTTTTCCATTTTTATTTTCAGTTTAGGCCTTCATCTTTTTGTTCTGAAAGATGATGGGCTTGTTTATTTCTTGCTTTGAGTGGGAAAGATCGCAAAGAAAAGAGAGACCTTGTTGAGCCCCGCTTCTTGGGATGTTATTTTTAATTCCTCAGGGCTCTACTCTTCTTTGTTCGGGCTTAATCTTAGAAGGTGGGTGTACTAGGAGATTGCTAGTTTGGTTTGCTCTTTTAGTTAGGGTTGGCTTTGTAGTAGTTTCTACGGAATGGTTCTTTCTGTTTCCCCCATAGGGGGGGATCGTTTTTGTACTGCTTGCTGAGCTGCATAATGGATAACCTCTTCTACTCAAAAAAAAAATTGCTCCAAAACGTAATTAAAAATACCGAATAATAGAATATATTGTAATTAATTAAATAGGCATCTTGATAATTTTACACCTACTTATGTAGAAAGAATAAAAATTTGAGCGCTCGTTTAATTTATTTTATTTAATCACGATAAATGCACAACCGATAACAAGGACTTTCATAACTAATCTTCACATTCAATCCTTGAAGTCTCAACAAGGATTTATTCACTTAACTTCACACTTAACAATTGCCATCGTACCGGCAAACCATCGAAGCTTGTGGATGTCGCCAGACCAGGTGTTGCTTGGTGGTCTCCACCTCCACGACTACCTTTACCAAGTTCTTTAGTATATTTCTTGTTTTTTCTGTTCTTCCAATGCATGCAATTGGGAAGTGGAGAATAATGATGGATAGATGTTTGGCCTCTGGAAGTCAAGATTTTATCAAGACTCACTTCGTCATGTTTACTGCCATGGCGGCTTGTCTTTGTGTTGCGATGAAAACTTTGGTTTTAGATCTAAGGTTTTCTGATTTTTGGGGCTTTTCAACTTCGGCTTGTCGTTATGTTTTAGTTTAGTTATGTTTTAATTTGTCTATTAAGTCTTTGGGATTAAAACTCTTGTTTTCTTTGTATTGCATTTGTAATACGTGTTCTATCTAATGAATGAGTTATTTGTTGAGAAATGCGTACGTTAGCTGTATTACGTGGCGGTGCGGCTGATCAATTAAAAATTAAAAAAATTACCCCACTTTTTAAAAGTGAAATACCTAAATTATTCCCCTGCATAGCCACTGATTGATCAGCCAAACCAGACATTGGTTGTGCACACCAATCTCCCTTGTCGCTACCTCTTTGAATCATGCAAAGATTATTGCTCTTCACGAAGCAGTTAGTGAATATATATGGCTTAGATCCATAATTACGCATGTTCGAAGCAATTGTGGTTCGAAATCTACTACAGATGAGTCTACCAACATTTATGAGGATAATACTGCTTGCATTGAACAAATAAAACAAGGCTACATCAAAGTTGACAACACCAAGCATATAATGCCCAATTCTTCTACAATCAGCAACAATAGAAGCTCCTCAAGATCAAAGTGAACCAGGTTCGATCTAAGAACAATTTGGCAGACTTGTTTATTAAGTTATTGCCTAAATCCACGTTCGAGAAACATGTTGCAAGCGTTGGTTTGCAGAAGTTATCTGAACTCCTATGATCGTAGTCATTAGCGGGAGACGCAGACATTAGGGGGATGTCTACATGTTTGGTCTCAAAACATAAAGGTGTGTTGTACTCTTTTTCTCCTTCGACCGAAGTTATTTTTGTCTCACAAGGTTTTTGTTAATTGGCAAGGTTTTTGACGAGGCAACGAGAGGAGCACCACGTGTGGGAGACACAAGAGGGAGTGTTCAAGTATATCTGAATTATATGTCTGGCCCAAACTCTAGTTACTTGTCTGAGTTGTAATAAGGTTAATCTTAGAGATAATCTCGAATATATCTTCGTAGATATCCATTCATTGTACGATTATATTTCCATGTACAACTCTGATTCTATGCTTGTAACTCTATATAAAGATGCCCCTATTATCAATGAAATGCACAGTTTTTTCTCTCCCAATTTCGTTTTCCTTAAACAAATTATAATTTTCAATGACGCCTTCTTCTTCTTCTTTTTTGAAGAAAATGTTCATTGCATTAGATGACCAGCTAAAAAGCCAAAATCTAAGACACTTAAAGAAAGAACAACACGTTCCTATCTAAGCACTAGCAAACTCATTACAAGTCAAGTTGAGCTCGCTATTGAAGCGAACCCATAAATAACAAACAACTCTGTGTCTTCGGTGGAAAAATCATCTTCTAACCTTCTATCCGGCAGGCACGCAATTGTGGTACGAAAAGAAAGCTAATTCCCAGCAAACATATAGGAGTTGATTCCTCATCTATAAGCCGCTTCCTCCCATCCAATTCAAGATAATTACCAATTTCATAGAACCATGATTTGAATTACAACTGGCACTTTGAAGACCATAGAAAAGCCCAAGTAGGTCACATCTCAGGGTAGGCCCACCCACCCAAAGAATGATCCCGACTCTGTTGCTAGGTTTAAGCCCCAGCCGCCAAAGCTTGTTGCTACACAGACGCCTAGCCACTGAATGGATCACTCCACTGCGCTTTTTCCTTGCCGGCCAAAGGACCTTAAGCCGACGAAACAGCCAAATCAAACCCGCTATCCTCATCGGCCAAAATAGCCCAAGCAACCCAGAAACCTTAATCTCGCTCCACGCACTGTTAGGGGGGGGGGCCTAGCAACCATTCAGGTCCGGCCTATACCGGTGACTAACCACGGTCAAACGCCGCCAATTTGCACAAACCCTAGGCTAGGGTTTTAACTGGAAGATTGCTTGAGTAGATAGTAAAGAGGAAATTTAAATTTTCAATAACTCCTTTTACTAATTAAAGTACATATATGATATCAACTTATAAGGAATATTGGTGGAAGAATATAAATTTGTTATAGGGATAATTAATTTAATTTTGCCTTTGACAGTGGGAAATGGAAATAGAATTAATTCCACCCCTGACTGGGTAATTCTATTCAGGCTTTATGAGGGAGTCAATTTCCAGTCAGAGCTCATTTTTTCTTTCATTTTCAATCTCTAATTACAACCAAATGGCACATCTGAAGGGAAAATGAAATTAATTCACATTCCATACCATGATTTCCTGCTATCCAAATGGGGCCATACTCTCAAGCACTGCCCGAGCAAGGTGAGCCTTGTTTGTAAACCTTGTCATACCAATACAAACCCCACGAGCATCATCATGCCACTAGGGAGCAAATAATCAGTTAAATGCATACACAAAATAAACCCCACCAGTAGACTCAACCAGTGATGCCAATGCCTCAATCTCCTTTGCAGTCTTAATAATCCCAAGACTGTCTCTAAGCTATTGAACTGCAGCTCCAGCAATAGCAATAGATCCTTCTAGAGCATAATTTACCGGAGCTTTAGGTTCAAGTTTGAATGACAAAGTGCTTAGAAGCCCATGCTTCGATAGAGTTATCTCTTCACCAGTGTTGAGAAGAATAAAACCAGTAGTTCCATAAGTGCTTTTGGCCTCACCTTCCTGCAAGCCTGACCTAACATTGCTGCATATTGATCACCTAAACATCCAGAAATTGGGATCCCAGTAATTGGCCATCCAATGCAATATTTCCAACGACCTCAGAGTTGCTGACAATTTTGGGGAGTATTTTAGCCAAAATTCTCAAGGTTTCCAACATGGGTTGATCCCACTCAAGAGTCTTGAGATTCATGAGCATAGTGCGTGATGCATTGGAGACATCCGTTACATGTACCCCTCCCATGACACCACCGGTTAAATTCCACATGAAGGTTCATTTCGCTACTTTCAGGTTAGCTGACCTACGTTCAACTCTCATATACTGCCACAAGGCATCTCTTACTTTCTTTTCAAATTTTTTTGTGAGTTGACTTGGTGCTCCTCGTGCGGAGGACTTTCACCCCAAAGGAGATCATTATGCAATAATAAAGAAAGTCATCATTCTTTTAAAGATAATAATGTCAATTTTCAAATTTTCAAATTGTTTAAGAGAACGACCTTTTGTTTTTTGTTACAATGGAATGGAGGCAATCGCCTTGAAAACAAACCAACTAGAAAAGCGAGATCCATATATCTTGATTAATTTGTTTATGAAACTTTGTTTTTTCTCATACTATAAGCTATATATGCAAATAATTTGATTAATTTGACCCTTCTAAATAATAAACTTTGGTGCCCAGAGGCTTACAACACCCAATATTAAACTATATTTACTTTATCAATTAGATCTAAGCACCTTTAGAATCATCCTAACACCGCAAAATTACTCTAGAATAATAATCAGGATTAAAATATATACATATATATATATATATATATATCTTGGTACACGAATCTATCAGCAAATCAAATTATTGGTTAAGTGAATCCTAAAAGTTTCAAGTCTATGTGCACTTTCTTTTAAAATATATATCTTTGAACGATGGACTCTCTTTATTACTAATCGATAATTTATAATTTATATGACTGTTCAAAATTTTACAGAAATGGATAATTTTTTTATAGTTTAAAAATGTAGTATTATATGTAGCTATATAAAAATGTAGCTATATGTTGCTATACATCTATGCTTATACCTAAACCATATTCACAGGAAAGGTTATATGGAAGCTAATTTTCTGGCTAAAGAGAGTATGCATCATATTGAAACTGTATGCGCTCTTACTAATATTCCTCCCAATTTGGTGATTGAAGGCATTGGTTGATAATATTCCTCCCAATTTATTTATTTTTTTGTTGCACTGAATTTAAATTGGAATTGTCACTGATTTATGTGTTATGTTTGTCTGTTATGATGAGATAGATGGGTGGAGCATGATCCAATGGAGATATTGGAGAGTGTGACACTTTGTATGGCTATGGCTCTAGACAAAGCCACAGCCAACGGGCACAACATCGATGGTAGATTGAAGGCGATTGGGTTGACCAATCAGAGAGAGATCACTCTCGTTTGGAGCAAATCCACTGGCTGTCCTCTTTACAATGATGTTGTTTGGATGGATGCTGGTACCAGTTTTGTTTGCAGGTACTTTGAAAATAACATCTGAAACCATTTATGGCAAGCTGGCTTTAATTTTCTTAATGCACAATTGTGAGCATGTTTGGATTAAGTAAATACAATTTCTTGTTGTAATTTTTGATTTCCTATGGAGAATAATGGTTGTGTGTTTGTGGTTGTTTTGCTGCCAGAAAAATTGGAGAAAGAATTATCTGGGGGAAGAACTCATTTTTCAAAGATATTTAGGTGGCGTTCGGTAAGGTTTTCAAGTCATCTTTTTCATTTTATAAAATGAAAATGGCTTGAAAATGCGTTCGTTGGTCTGTTTTCAAAAATGCAGAAAATAATTTTTGAAAATAATTTTTTATTTTACTCGTAAAACAGGAAAACGACAAATAGACGTTTTCACCTTTTCATTCTCATATTTTAGAAAACATGGAGATATATTTTCCAAAACAAAGAAAAAAAGAATGTGCTCTCTTCTTCCATATTCTCATGTCTCTATCTTCTTCTTAGGTCTTTCTCTCATCTCTAGTCGCAATCTTCTCTCGTTTTTGAAAATTGTTTTCGGAATAAGCTACCGGACACATTTTCTGATCTCAAAAATCCAATCTTGTTTTCTCGTTTTTATTTTCAAAATCGGTTTTTGAAAAATCATTTTTAAAAACGTTACCGGACAAGCCCTTAGTTTGCCCATAAGCACCTATTTCAGTGCTATGAAGCTGCTATGGTTGATGGAGAATGTTAATACTATTAAGAAGGCTATTAAATCAGGGGATGCTCTGTTTGGAACTATAGACACTTGGTTAATGTGGAAACTGTTGGTGTCATGGGAGGGGTACATGTCACAGATGTCTCCAACGCATCACGCACTATGCTCATGAATCTCAAGACTCTTGAGTGAAATCAACCGACGTTGGAAACCTTGGGAATTTCGGCTAAAATACTCCCCAAAATTGGGTATTGGTGGCCAGTAGCTTACAACACCCAATATTAAACTATTTTTGCTATACCAATTAGATCTAAGCACCTTTAGAATCATCCTAACACTGCAAAATTACTCTAGAATAATATTCAGGATTAAAATATATATATATATATATATATATATCTTGGTACACGAATCTATCAGCAAATCAAATTATTGGTTAAGTACTTAAGTAAATCCTAGAAGTTTCAAAGTCTTGGTGCACTTTCTTTTAAAATATATATCTTTGAACCATGGACTCTCTTTATTACTAATCGATAATTTATAATTTATATGACTATTCAAAGTTTTACGGTAATGGATAATTTTACTATAGTTTAAAAATGTAGCTATATATAGCTTGTAAGTTTCATTAGGCCCTGTTTGGTTGACCGGAATGTTACAGTAGGAAAAGATATTGGTAAATTGTGGTAATAGAAAGACTAACGAAAAAATTTTGAGCATAATGAAAATGATAAAATAGTTTTGCCTATTTACTCTTTGCTTATTACTTGTGCAATTTCACCTTTTAGTTACTTATTTAAAATTTGTTATTTAAATAAATAGTGCTTTAACTTATTTCTTTGAATTAGAATTTGATTAGAGCTTGTAATTTTTAAGTAAATAGGATTTGGATTTCATCTTTGTAACGTTGAGTTTATTCACTCTTCACAGGTAGGCTCATCTGATTGGATACGATGTCTAGGTAAGATTTGAATGAGAGAAGTGTATTCAAGTGAGTTTCGGCTCCACCAAAATCTCTTCTTACTCTTATCTAGTCGTATTTTATGAGGAGTTACCGAATGGTTGAGTGTTTGACAACACCCAAATTTGGATTCCTTTTCCCTTTTTCTTTTCTACTCACAAATTCTAATTTGAGTTCTAATTTTCTAGAAATTGTTAAAGTTCAAATTTTATTAGTTTGTTTTGTTTTGAGATGAGGAACATTGGACCTTGTTAATGTCCTTAAACTTAAACCCAGATTGGCGAACTCTAAATCAAAGAAAGGATAAATCAAGATGAAGAAATTTGGGATTGTTAGGAGTTTTGGCCGAGAAGATGCTAGTGTGCAAATATCCAAGTGTGAGGTTCCTTCGGTTCTTGATGCATGGAGCTTAATGGATGGCAAGTGCCAAACATGGCCTTGTAAGGTTATCACCATAGGAAATGTGCATTATGGAGCATAAAGGGGATCTTCAAAGAGTTTGCGCTTTCTAGCGTCTCACTTTTATCTTTCCTAGTATGAATTGTGTGTTTATATATTTATGTTAATAAATTTGTGGCTTCAAGAGGTTTGGATAGATATTTCACCCTTGGTCAAAGGATAAGATACAAAAGATTTAGCTTTTGTTGAAAGGATTATCCAAAGTTCAAGTGTGAGGTGGCTACCCATATTATCTTGCCATGTAGTTAGTTTAATTGTTTTGATGATAGTCTTGGCCTTTGATGATGCATGCTCCCCAAAATGTTGATAGAATCTTAATAGCTTCATTATACATTAAGGACTATATGATGTTTTAAGTGTGAGGTGCTTGTTTGGCCATTGTTAATTGTTAAGAAATTGTGTTGACTAGCATTAGGAAGTTTTTATTTTGTCCTAAGCTTCGTACGTGTTTCACAATTGTTCATAACAGCACATTGAGGACAATGTGTGATTTGTGAGGTGTAAGGCTAAGTAATTCCATTCCTAATCCTCTGTTTTCTTTTCATTTTCTTATTGAAAAATCCATAAAAATTGAAAATTTTGAAAATTCCAAAAGGATTTTGGCTTGGTTGCATAGTTCCAAAATAGAGAAATAACCCCTGAGGATGAAACCGAACTTATGTCTAATTGGTTTGATTGATTTTGAGCATGTTTAGCAATCGATTGAAGATCAATGCTTATTTAATAAATGAATTTGGCATTTTGTGCTCACGTGCATTTAAACTCATATTGCCTATGTCATTTTAGATGCATTCATGTGGGAAAAATAATGACCAAATTTGTTGAAACTATCTATGCCTAATTATGTGAGCTTTTGAGCCTAAGAGAGTGCATACATAGTCAAAATGCACTAGTTCTTTCATTGTGTGATCAATTCATTGCATATGTAATCTAGAACTTGCTCCAAATCTTTCAAGATTTTATATCAAGCATGAGTTATTATTGGGGAAGACCAAGGCATTAAGAATCCACCATGGCCAAATAGCTTTTGTCCTTTAAAATGAAAATTCATTAGTAAGCCAATTTGAGCCTTTGTAAAATGTGTTAGCCTTTTCATTTCTTCACCACCATAAAATGTCTACCTTTTAAAAACTTAAACACTTTTCCTACCCTTTCTAAGCCAAGTGGTAAGCAATGTGAGTCCTATTATTAGTTTGGTGCTTGTAAATGGGTTGGATGATATTACAAAAGAATAAGTGTGAGGTGTGGTAGAATATTTGTCTGTGTGAGCTACGGGTTGTAGCCAAGAAAAGAAAATGGGTGACCCTAGAAACATATTCAAAGATATCAAAAGAATTATTCAAGTCAATATGGACTAGGGTCACCAAAGAAAAGAAAATTAAAAAATATATATATATATATATATATATATTGTTAAAGGAAAAGCACATTATGTGCCTTCGTCAAAGAAACAGACGAAGAGGGAATCAAGCAATTACAAATCATAGCTCAATCAGCATTTAGTATCATCAATGTAATTGATATTTCCGTTGTAATCTTATCCCTATATAATTAAAGGGGTTATGAATGAAATGAGTAGACCAATTCCAATCCATTTTTACTTTTACAAGTTATCAGCACGCTCAGAGCAAATAGCCGAGAAAACAAAATCCTAGTTTTCGAAAAAAACCCTAAATTTTTTTTTCCCTTCTGCCACACACAAAAAAAAAAATCTTTTCTCTTCCCCGTCCAGACCGGTCTCACCCCTCCGGCTTCACTTCATCGGCCTCCAGCCCTACCGCCAACCCAGCGCGCACACACCGCGCCCCTCCACAAGCCTCTGCCCAACCCAGGCGCCCCTGCCCAGCCCAGGCGCTCGATCCACTGCCACGGTGCGCGCTCATCCCAGCGCACTGCTACCCTTCCAGGTCGATCCGCCTGAAAACATCACTCCACCGGACGCTCGCGCCTGCTGCCTTTCCAGATCGATCCGGACACCAGCCCGCATCACCGCATCAGTCCACCGTCGTAGCACCTAGATCGGAATCATCCGCTCCCCACTATTGCAGCACCCACATCGACGACGACATAGCAGCTCACTCGTCCCCCGTCCCCATTAGCCCACACGGGCCTCAGCCTCCATGCAAAACATCCATTGCTGCAGACCAGTAGGGAAGAAGAAGACACGAAGAAAAAGAGGGAAAAAAAGAAAGAGAAAGAAGGAAAAAAAAAACAAGAAAAAAAAAAAAAAACCTGTGACCCAGCCCAGAAAAGAAAAACTGCGGCCCAAGAAAAAAAAAAGAGGAAAAAAAAAATATAGAAACAGGCCACCCGGCCTAGAAAAAAAAAACAATAAAAGAAAAGACCCAGCCCACTGCTTAAGCAGGCCTTGCGGCCCAGAGAAAAAAAGAGAGGCCCTGCGGCCCAGACAAGAAAAAAGAAAGAATAGGCCTGCAGCCCAGAAAAAAAAAAGAAAAAAAAGCAAAAGAAAAAAAAACAAGGCCCACTGCTGAAAAAAAAAGTAAGCAGCCCAGTTTTTCTCAAGTCCAAAAACATTGCTACGCACGCCTGCATCAACACGCGCGTGTACTAGGATTGTTTTATTTTCTCCAAACCAAGTATGTTCTCTTTTATTTATTTAATTTCATACTATGATATATTTGATTATTTATAATTAGAACTTTTGAGCATGTTTAGTTAGATAATTTTGATTCTTTGAAGCATGACTTGTTATTTATGTTTTACATAATTATATTTAAGCATGTTATGCTATTGTTTATACTTTATTTTGAACATGCCATATATATTTTATTATATATTATTTATGCAATTGTGAGCATGTTTTGTGAATTTTATTTACGCTCATATAATTATTCCTAAGCATACCTTCATATTATGCTATTGTTTTTATTTTATTTTATGTATGATACATTATTGCTAATTATTATGTGTAGTATATAATTTATTGTATATGTGTGAAATTTGAGCATGCCATGTAGTTTATTTCTTATATATGCTATGTTTAAATGTGTTATGCTTATTTTTAGAATGCTATACAACATATAAACTCCATTTTGCCATGATAATGAAAATTCATGCGCATTATACACACACTTACTGTGATAAAGTATTTTCACATAGTATCAAAAAAAATGTGACCATTACGAATCTTGGTCTTGAAATCTAATTCATACGTTTGGACAATAATTCACGCGGATGTCTTTATGACTGCGTAATTTATTTCTTCTCTCTTGTTTATGTAGATGGTTGATCCAACTCGACCTGAGTTTGACATTTTGGACTCAGACGGACTTGAGTACCATCGTTGGGTTTCCGATATGGAAACTGCCTTTGTGGCAAAAGACTACACTGCCACCATTACTGACCCCAAAGATGATGAACTATCTCATAAGGTGAAAGCAGATGCCTTAATGTTTCTGAGGCGACATATTGATCCTAGCCTACGCTGGGAGTACCTTCAGTTGAAGACACCCAAAGAATTGTGGGATGCCCTTAAAGGACGTTTTGGGAACATTCATGACACTTTACTCCCAGAACTAGCTATTCAGTGGAATGGAATCCGCTTGCTTGACTATAAAAAGGTCAGTGACTTCAACAAGGACATGTTGCGCTTAAATGCACGTATCAATTTTTGTGGAAGGGAAATCACAGAAGATGATATGATCTACAAAACTCTTACCACCTTTTCTAATTCAGCTTTTATACTAGCGAACCAGTATCAGTTGGATTATAACAACAAAAGAATCACAACCTTCAATAAGTTGATAAGCCTACTGCAAGTGGCTGAGAGACATAATGAGATTCTCTTGAACAACAATGTCAGGCCCACTGGGACAAAGAAAATTCCCTAGGCTCATTATGGAAAAATGAAAGGTGAAAAGAACTCCAATGCAAAGGGGTTTAGACGTGTTGATCCCTACCGTGTTGAATCTATGGATTTCCCCAATTTAAAATCATAGAAAGTAGAAACGAGATGAAAAACTGCTCTAATTTCTCACAACCCAAATAGATGTTAAAGAAGTCAAACTTTACCTCTATATTACCTTGTTAAGTTTATTTAGCTGAATTGTTCGATTCAAGTTAACTTTAAATTTTCCTGGTCATGGTTATGGGAGCATATGCTATATGTCGGTAGATTATTCATCAAATTACAAATAGTTTAATACAATGCATCATTAGATTTATGGATTTGGTTTAAGTATGGTTTTAGCCTATGAAATTTGGTTTCAGTTTAGCATCAATACACTGATCTTTTTTTTTTTTTTTTTTTGCAGGAAGATAAATCCTAATACATTATATAAATGGTTGAATAAAGAAAATAAAGAAGTCTGCTTGCCTATAGAAAACCTAAAACCCAGAAAAACAACATAGAAGGAGAAAATCTGTTGGAGAGAAATGTTGGGTGTCTCCTTGGACATAACAACAGATAGGAGTAATACCAGATATGTAAACTCATTGAAGTATAAGAGGACTATGCTTAATGGAATCTACAGAATTATTTATCCTATTATTATAGTCATGTTGATTACTGAGGAAATAGTGGCATTGACAGTGAATGGTTCTCATATACAAAGATTCACAAAGAAGTTGAAAAAGTTTACCATCTTTGAGGATAATTGAACATATAGTGATTTCTGTTGTCAATTAGACATGTTAGCACTATGTCCCAAAATGATGCTTTAAAGAACCATTTTAGGATTTCAAAATAGTCTCATTTCACTGCAAATACATATACTAACCCCTCCTTGTTTTGCCTCCAATTGTTTTGCCGACAAGATAGACAGAAACAAACAGATATAGAGATATATATGAAGTTCAAGGCCTTTCTTAACTACAGAGAATGGTTTGAATCTTTTAGAAAAGAGGTTCTTAATAACACTAGACAAGATGGGAAAGATATGCCATCTCTTCCTCAACAGAGACCGTGTTTTCTTCCTCTACAACCTTCTCAATGGCAATGGAATTCAATCCGTTGCTCAGTTTAGCAAAGAAGCTCTTTTAGATGACTATCGCATCACTAGCCGGTATGACGACTGCATTGCCTTTACACTAGACATTTCTCTTCTGCACCATGCTCTTCGTAGCAGTGTCAGCATATGTACTGAGTTTGGAAATGGGCCAATAGCCAATTGCCTACAGATTAAATTAGCAAAGAAGCTTACAAAACACAAAGATCGTGTTTTCCTTAATTACCTTTGAGACCAAGGGTCAAAATCACAGTAATCCAAGACATACCAATCTCATCACCTTTGTGGATCGGATGAGGCATGTTGGTGATCTCTTACGGAGCTATATGCAATACTTATCAGTATGCAGTGGAGACTTCCTGTAATTAACCAAGGGTCAGCTAAAGGACTTTGGTGGGTTTACCATATCTACTCAAGTTTAGAACTTGGAAGTAGTCAATCTATATGATATGTGTCTAGAAAAATTACTTATGATTCTGGTAGAGCTTTATTTTACCAATCATGTTGTAGACCATGTTTAATGTTCATAACTTACATGCTCTCTTATGACGGTACATTGTGATTCATAAAAGTGGAGTTGGCTTTCTCCTTTTGTCATTGTTCGCTCATTTTTCTGCTTATAACTTGCCTACCAGGTACCATTAGCAACAAGAAAGTTACTAGTTGTTAACATGAATACATAAAGAGTGGATGTATGTTATCCGAACCATGTGTTCAAACTGAAGTCGGAGACAGTGATCTCTTACAGAGCTATATGCCATACCATTTTGATATATGGTGTTCTAACATGCTTGTAGTTTCTTTCACATTTTACACTCATGAGAACTATGGGAGCAAATGTAAGACTAAAATGGACTTTATCATTAGTTTACATCGAGTCATCAACAACTTACCAATTTACGCAGAATAAGTAATTGGAGAATCTTGAGACTTTAATCCGATATTTTATTTATGGTGTATCCACGTAAATTATGGAGAAATCTAATATGACATGGTTATTAAGTTAACCTAAAATGATATGCAATTACAATAGAGATTTGGACTTGAATTGTTTCCTTTATGGGAGGTTACAGAATATCCAATTCTCTATATAAAGCTTGGGTCCCTGCACTCTCTCATATGCTCTCGGTAATACAGTCTCTTGCCCCATACAAAGAATACCAAATATTGAGATGCAGTGCAGAAGACTTAGGCTTGGATTGAGTGACCATTCAGTTTAAAGGTTCATGATCCATTTCTAATTTATTTCTTGTTCTTATTTTTATACAATTGTATCTGTATTCCTTGTGAAGCGATTTAATAGTTTTTTCTGTTTAAGTTTACATGTGGTATCAGAGCCACCTTCACAAAATATAGATCATTGTCGATATTCATTTTTACAGTAACAAGAAAATGGTTTTTACATAAACCCTAGCCTGGAAACTAACTACAGATTGAGTTTGTCATTATATATATATTCTTTTTAATTTTAATGTGTATTTCTTCTTTTGATGCGAGGAAACCAAAAACTGGTTCGACTCTATTTCTGCACAACGAACCAAAGAAGTAGATGATCTAGCCTATAATTGGATATAGAGTTGAACCAGATGAAACCCAATACTATCCCCGTGGACTGTGATGGAAACAAACTAATGTCAAGGGGACAGTGTGATCGAAATCTTATGCGGGATCTGACAACGATGATGAGTCGAAACGTCATGCAATCCCAAATTCAGAAAGCTGGAATGAACAGATAAGCAAATTTATATTGCTTTTGTTTTGAAGTCTTATACTCTTTAAAATGCCGATATTGAGATATTCTGCACAGTTTATTATTGTCAAGCTTGGTTTTGGATTGTGGTTCCTCAATGAAGGAAAACATGTGTCTGTGCATATAAATTTATTGAATTAACTGATGATCAGGGGTATGAGTCTATCTTTGAGATCAGCAAATGACTATTTGCAATTGGAAAACCATTTGTCCTTGATCAAGAACACAATTGAGAACATGTGTTCTTACGGTTGTTTCTTTGTTTCTTGCATTTGCACATACTAAATGATTTTTCAGCATGGAAAGAATGAAATGTGTTTTTAAAAATATGCTACTGATTACTTCACATTATGAATATATATCAGTGAAAGCCTAGATTTTTTTTTTTTATTCTCCTTATCAGATAATTATTAAGGCTAAGTATCCTAATTTGGTTTCTGACCGATTGAAAATATTTATATGCTGTGTATTTGATTGTTATTGATGCAATCGTATCTTGCAATTAAAGCAGCTTGTTTAATATAAACATTAGTTTTGTATCAATATTGATATACGGATTGTTGATGCTTTTGATTATTACTGAGAACAGTAGTAACTAATTGGTTGATTGAGATTTTGGCCTAAGTTCAATCCTACATTATTTTGAAGAACGCAGGAGTTATATATGTATCAATCGTACATAAGGCCATGTCCTTGTTTTGGCAAGGCTTATGACTATGGATCTTTTAATATAGTATATTCATGCCAATACTCGCATATTTGCATTTTACACTTTCTGACAAACAGTACGAATTGATCATCTTAATCTGGGCAAACAGCCATTGTGTATTTGCAATTGCATAGGGATTGCTTCTTTTACACATGAATATTCTGTTCAGGTATTATATGTTGTTTATAAGCATGATTGCAAATGTGTATGACTGAATAGATGGACTAATTGATAGCTTGGTAACTGAGGAAGTAATGTCTTATCAAGAACGCATTATAAGAAAGACCAAATCTAGGTCCTGTTTTCTTGAAACTGGGGCTGCTGAAATTACTAATTTTTGGGACTTCATTGAATTTTGTCTTGTACATGATTATATCCGGGGTTGGGACATAAATAAATTGTCAATCAAAATTATAAGATCATTGACATGTTCTTACCCACTGCAAATTTGAATTCTTCATGTATTTACCGAGGATCATTGTGGAACTTGCAATCCAACGTACATTTGAATATGCATGAGTAAAATATATATCTTCTGGTTATTTATTCTCCTGTTAGAGGTAATTACATGATAAAGTTTGCATGTCAGGCTTCCTTTCTATGATGTAGTTGTAAGGAAACTTGGATCTCTCTTGGTTTCCTTCATAGTGTCTTGAAAAATTGATTGTGGAGGTTCTCCTTGTTGATTAATTGTTATATTACAAAACGAAGAAACCACATTTCCTCAAGACTAATGACGATATTTTTTTACCATCAAGAGTATGTTTTTAGACATTTAAAAGGATTTCTGAAAATTCTTTTGTGCAATGTTGAGTTCTGCTATACGTGAAACTGCAAATGGCAGTGGATGTACTTTTATAGAGGATGACTGCATAACAGGCACTTGGACTATTTATGATAAATAGTATTACTGTTTGCAGAAACTTGGCCGAACTATTCTATTTTGTTGTTGGTAAAAATATTTGTTATTTTATACAGTGAGCATGATTGTAAGTTACATGCATGATTACTAGAAACTAGTATAGTTGTTTTTGCTTGCTTCAAAATTGCCGGCTATTTGAGTGAAGTGTACGTCACCCAAGTGCTAGTTAATAGGGTAATGGTAGCTTAATTCCATTGGAAATACAGAACATGAAGGAATGATCCCAAATGAAGATCATGATATTTTGAGAACCAATGTGAAGGGTTTGCTACCATGAAATGAACATGCCGAATATGTTTCCATGGCAAGCTGTGATGCATATGTATGCATATTCCCCTTATATGTATTGTTTTGTTTTTGGTCAGGCTATGTACGTACGTATTCATATACATACATTCAGGGGTTATATTGCATATGTGTTTTTTTTTTTTTTTTTACTCTTTACATGCTCTCAGCTGAAAATAAAACCAAAATCTGGTTAACGCTTGTCTCTATCTTATACTTAAAAGTTTATAATTTATGACTTATTTGGCCAACAAATGGGTACAAATGCTAGGCTCATGAAGTTTATAATATGTCATATGAATGTATCTGTTATTGGATACACATCTGTTATTGTGCGGTGCACAAGTTGGGCTCACGAAGTTCAGATGATTATGCATCAGTTTCCTTCAATGCATATCCTCTGGTTTTTCCTTCTAAGAATTGTTATAAGCTGAAGGATTCATATGACTAATCATATGAATGAGTTTATTGTCGTGGAATTATATTTTAAGGCTATTTTTGATGTATGATATGAAGTCCTTTTAATGAATTTATATCATGAACTTGGATAAAGATATGTTCTATTCATTTTCTGTTGTGTAATAAATCAAGTTTAGCATAAAAGTGTTAATGTCTGATTTTGAATTATCTTGCAAAGGAGAACTTGACTACTCTACGTTGTTAGTCAATATCTTCTTAGACTAAGTGATATATTTTGAAAGAAAAGTGTTTTGATAAGTTTTCCTTGAAATTAGACTGTAAAGATTTCTGGATGCTATGAAGGTTATATCTATGCATCTGCTGAACATGATTTGAGACAATTAAGGTATGTTTTCAAGAACTCTTGAAAATTTTTATCATTGATTATCAAGTGATTGCTTAAAGTGTATCAGGGATGCACCCTGAATATTTTAAAACTAGGATATATATTATGTGATGATCATATAATAACTACAGTGAATATGTTATCTCTAGTGCTCTTGTATGATCTGGAATATCTTGCATATGTTGATAATCATTGTGTACAATTTGCTGGTGTAAAATTAAATAACAAGAAAATATCTCCCAAAATAAGTCTTGTTAAATTTTACCGTAAGCACAGTTGGTGTCTTTCATCAAGCCTTGTGCTCGACGAAACTTCGGGAACCAACTTTGATCTTAGATCTCTGGGGTGTCTTAGTGGTACATGTTGCACACAGCAAACCGCCACTAGGATCTCTCATTGATTTTAAAGGTTATAAGATCAAGAAACTTGTGTTGTGCATTTTAATTTCATGACTGTATCTCCCAAAGGAGGTTCAAACTTTACATGGCTTTAACTTGCACATACAGCACATCACAAAATTGATACAAATGCATTTGGTTTGCCTAGATCTTTTCCTCTTGCCATTAAAGGTGTTGACTGATCTTAGCAAAATAGCATTTTTATCCATTTTGGTTTTGTGAATAAGAAACTTCAGAATGTCATGTCTTCTTGCCACACAGGTGTTGCTTGACATTGTCTAAAGGGGCTTACTACGGTACATCTTGTTTGATGTGATCACTATATTTATATTGTTTGCTAAGCTGTCTGTTATTTTTCCATTGCCTGTGAGACTAGCAAACTACAGAAACGTTAAAGTTGGCATGGATGTTGAAATTATCAGTATGGTTTAAGTTGAGCATGGCAATTTACAATAGCAAATTTTCCAAGTACTTGGAGTGTGAACCTATTTGTTTGAATCATTCACATGTTTAATGTGATGCTTAGTGGTATTCAATATATCTGGTATATGTTGATATTTTTTTTTTTGTCAAGAAAATTGCTGTCATGTTTTGACAAGGTTGTTTTGGTATATTTTTCAAGGTATAAACATGGTTTAAGTTCCTTAGTTACTTGATCTAAATGCAAATTGCAATAAGGAGCATGTTTATATTATGATACTTGATTTGCCTATTGACATGAAAATTTCAAATAGCATCACCACCTTTTATCCTAACGAGCATTTGGCTACAGAGTTCCCTTGTTTATGTGTCTTATTGTCTATACGAAAGTTTTGTTTTTAGACAACAATTTTTTTTTTTTTCCACAGGGGAAAGTATTTGACATATGTGTGTCGTTTACTGTAAAAGAATTGTGTGGCTTATCACTTGATTGCTTAAAATCTACTACTTGGTAATTTATGGTTTCACAATTTCACCATTTTTCATGGTCATATGGATGCTCGGATTTGATAAGGGACAGTGGGAGTAAGGATTTACTTTCACAAGTTAAGTTTTCATGAGAAAAGATATTCCTGATTCTTTTATCAAAAAAAAAAAAAATTTCCATTAAAGTTTTGACATTATTTAATAGCCTATGAAGTTTTCCCAATCTTATAGATTTTGGACAAGTTAAATTTTCTTATTTAGATATTGCTATTAAGTAAGGATAAATCAAGAAATTGGTGGTCTGTTTTATGATCCATTTTCACTGAATAAAGATTGTTTTCATGTTCTTTAGTGGAAGTTCTAAATTTCCTTGGTTTAGTGGGAGTACTTTCTTTCTTACTGACCTACAGTTCTTCCTTTAGCAACTGTTTTTGTTAAGTTGCCGATTATCTTGAAAGTGCATTCCCAGATTTATTGGATTAAGTTTTTCCATGGACTCGAGTTCTTATGCCAGAAGGTTTTGGTTATTATCCACAGATTATGAATATTCAAAGTCTTTTCTTTGTTCATGTTGTCTTTGAATTTTTAAGGCAACGTTAAGGTTAGAACTCTCTGATGAGATAATTCATAATCTCAGCTGGAGCTATTAACTTCTTCTGATTGATGATTTTCTTGTTGAGATTTGGTTTGGGATATCTGCTCTATGATGAAGTTTTCTACCAAGGATTTCATGATTAAAATTCCATGGTATTATGTTTATTTCTTGCTGCAGCAGTGTTGTTTTCGGCTAAAGCATTATGTGCTTTGAAATATAAATAGCTATTTGATTTTAGTTGTTCTCGTATTGCAGAGGCAACATATGGAATCTATCAAGATGGTAAGGAACACATACAACTGAGTTTCATTGGAAACTTGTGTTTCTTTGAGGTTTTATCATTCAAAACCATTAAGAGGACCAAGTACAAGGCATAAAGTTTTGATACATGGAGGAGCCTTTGTACATTACGGATATATCTTTTGTTTGGTAACTCATGTAGATTACAGTTGCAACATTAGTAGTTATGAAGGTCTTGTGTTCTGTTGAACATAAAGCTCCTCCTTGGCTCTATGTTGTGGTTGTTCTTTGACAGAGTTTTGAATTAGATTTTAAAAGATCATGATTCTCTTGTGCGCACTAAAGAATTGATTACTATATCTGATCACAATGGTATTCTTGTTGAGTAAACTTATGATAGTCCAAGTGGGAGAATGTAAGACTAAAATGGACTTTATCATTAGTTTACATCGAGTCATCAACAACTTACCAATTTACGCAGAATAAGTAATTGGAGAATCTTGAGACTTTAATCCGATATTTTATTTATGGTGTATCCACGTAAATTATGGAGAAATCTAATATGACATGGTTATTAAGTTAACCTAAAATGATATGCAATTACAATAGAGATTTGGACTTGAATTGTTTCCTTTATGGGAGGTTACAGAATATCCAATTCTCTATATAAAGCTTGGGTCCCTGCACTCTCTCATATGCTCTCGGTAATACAGTCTCTTGCCCCATACAAAGAATACCAAATATTGAGATGCAGTGCAGAAGACTTAGGCTTGGATTGAGTGACCATTCAGTTTAAAGGTTCATGATCCATTTCTAATTTATTTCTTGTTCTTATTTTTATACAATTGTATCTGTATTCCTTGTGAAGCGATTTAATAGTTTTTTCTGTTTAAGTTTACAGCAAAAGGATCTAACTATTTACTCAAAATCTTTTCTGGGAGGTGGATCAATTGCACCATCATTTTCTTCATAATTTTATAACTACAAGGCACAATCTTCAGTAATGCATTTATCCCATCCAATTCCTGCAATGCAACCTTGTAACAGTCTTGTGATGAATTCTTCCTCCACAACCTTGTATTATTATTTTATTTTGGTCTTTACTATTATTGTTATTAAGACAATCCATAGATTTATTATAATCCAAACAAATCTTGCTAATATAATACATTAGAATCTGTTGAAATCCATATGGAATTAAAATATTCCGTGGATTATGTAGAATCCATGGATTTTATAAAGCTTGACAAAATCATTTAAAATCAAGATTGAATACACCCCCCTTAGTTTTTGGGTTTGTGGAAAAGAAAATCAGGTTTTACAAGCACTTAGAGCCAAAAGAAAAATGAACTCAACAAGAGAATTGCTTACTAGGACGCTTAGAATTTATGATTTCCCTTCCCTTCATTTCTTTAACCCCTCACCTAAGCCCCATTACAACCTAAATAAAAGACCTTGTGATCCAAGAGAACTCATGCTATGATCATGTAGAGAAAATATGAAAGAGCAAGCCTATGGAAAGCATGTCAATTGAATTGCTTTTGAGTGCAAACACTAACCATTAAACACTAGAGTGAAAATAAGTGATATCCATGTGAGTTTGATGGTTAGACAAATGCGGTTTAAGTTAAACCCATGTGAATCATTTACGGTGGCACACATGGCATATGCATTCAATCTATTTTGTCGAGCACGACTTTCCAAATCCAATTATTAGCTTTGCATTTTGAAATTTTGGTTTTTAAGCTTGCTTAATTGAAAGTCATTCCACAAAGTCATGGATCTTTAAGGGAAATGGTTAAATTTTCATCGAGGATGCAAGTGTGCCTTTTAGTTTGTTTGTGCTAGTTTAGTTCATGTTTTTGCTTGAGGACAAGCAAAGTATAAGTGTGAGGTATTTTATTAGGTCTATAATCCCTAGTAATTATTCCCCTAATCTTACAATTTTGCTTAACCTTTGTGTTTATTTATATATATATTTATTATGTTTTCCTTATCATACTAGGAAATGATGGAGAATCTTGGAAATGCACTAAAAAGTCTTTTAGCACATTTTCCTACTCCGTCTAGGAGAAACCGAGCTAGACAAGGAAGGAAGAGCGGTAGACTGAACAAATGAACTCCAAATGAGTTGAAACTTTTCAGATCTGTTCTAGACATCCTAATTAAGGATCATTTTGTATGAAGAGTGCAAGGCCTTCAAAAGATTGGTCCAAGTTTCTGACTAAAAGATAAAAACTGTAAAACCAGACCTGCATGGATTCCGGCAGCAGTTCTAGCCAAACCACTGTGAACTAAGCTCTGAAATTTTACCAAGATGATCTACACTCATGGAGGAATATTGGTATCAAGAAGTCAAAGGCAAATTCCGAACTCTCGGTGGAGATTCAATTGAAAGAAGAAAGGAGAAGAAAGTGCGCAAACGGACAAAAAAATGGGTCACTTGTGGTCAATGCAGAAATCCGGACATTTCCGGCTGAGTTGGCCGGTTGAGAACATGTGTGGAGGATAAGGAAGAGCTTACTAGGGTTAGAGACTTTAGGTCTAGGTTATTTTGAAATTCAAAATTTGAAAGATGACAAGTGGTCCGATTCTTACACCTTACACCTTTGTCTCCCATTTATTACCTTATTCCCTTACACAGTGACCCTTCTACCCTTACTTTTTCTCCATCACAAAAATATTTATGGGCTTTCTAGGTCATTTCTATGTGGAGTTAAAGACTAAATCCACATTTTGTGGTTACAAATTTGTCAATCACATCTAGCCTTTCATTTCTTTTTATCTCCACCCTTGATTTGAATTACTTTGGCCTTTAAATAGCTCATTCTCTTTCCTCAAAACCATGCACCCCCTTGGCTCTCTCATTTTGGAGCATCAAAATCTCTATTTTCTCTGGTTTTAGGTTAGTTTTTCATACCATATACATAGTTCTTTGAGTTTTGTGTAAGAGAAAAGTGTGTAGCCACTTGAGTTTCACCAAAACCGAAGTATCTACACACTTTGATTAATCACTTATGTTGTTTCTCACACATTCAAGCCTTGTTCTTACTTTGTTCTTGAGATTTTGTGGATTTGTATAGTGATTTCGGTTCTAGAAACCGAAATCCCTATACTTTGAAGCATTTCTCTTCTCATATAGCATCTAGCAAGGACCAAAATATCGAGTTTCGAGGAAATTTCGATGGTTCCGGAAACGGAAATATCGAGGATATATCGATTTCGGTAAATAATCAAGAAAAATGATGGAAATTTGAAGAAAAACATGGAAATTTTAAGTAAAACTTTTAGATATGTTTATTTAATCAATTGTCTACTATATATGAAAAGAAAACCTTAATAAACATTGTTATATAGTGATTTGTAATAATTTAAGATGAAACGGTAAATGCTGAATCGCCTACAACTCTGAAAATTTTAGAAATAATTTTTTGATGGCCGGAAATCCAATGGGAGGCTAGGCCATTACATATTATATACATTCTTTGTACATATCATACATTACACCTTGAATTGCATGAGTAACTTAGAATCACGTAGAAGACTTATGAGGTACAAAATTCAAAATGTAATTGATTGTTCTATGTTAGTTATTGATTGAACATTTACCTAAGTTTTCAGATTCGTAGGCAAAATGAATATATATTAGAATGTTGCAATGATAACACAAGTGTAGGTGCAGCAGAGTTGGCTAAGGCTCTTGCTCAAAGAGAAATGAAGTGACCAAGGTTTGAGCCTTGGTGACTTTGTTGATTTTTTTTTATTGGAATTTTTGGCCAACTATATGTCAACCACATGATGTTGATGTTGCATGTGACTGATGTGAGAAAGGGTGGTCGAGTGGTGGTGACTTTGCGTGTGACTGATGTGAGAAAGGGTAGGCAGAGTCGGAAGGTTTCGGAAATTACCCAAAATTTCGAAAAATATCGTCAATTTCTCGAAATTTCGGGAAATTTCTAAAATATCCGTCGAAATATACTTGGATGATCACGGAAATATCGACACCCAAACAAAACGAAAATTTAGACGAAATATTGCCGAAACTTTCGATTTTTTAGTCCTTGGCATCTAGGAGGCAAGGGAGACATCTTGTGCTTTTGGTTTGGCTCCAAAAAGAGTCAAACCCATGGGTATATCACTTGTTCTCCATTCTTTGCTCTCTTTTATTTGTTATTTATGATGTTTATGGCTTGTAGTTGTATAAATATGAGTTGTGAGTAGTTGAATTTGGGGCTAGGGCTAACTTGTGCACAAAATAATGTAATTCCTATGTTCTTTAATGTTTATGCATGTTTTGAATCTTTTGGCCACTATACTTTCATGTATCCTAAGTATGTTCATAGATTTATCACCGAGAAGCATGCTTTAGGAAATTAATGAATTGGAAACATGAACTTGATAAATTCTTGATTCCGTGAGCATGTGTAGCTAAATAGGTGGTGGCTTAGCTTATTCCTACGGAAAGAACTAAGTTGCTTGAATTTCTTACCTTGAAATTAAAGCATGATGTTATGAGTTTAGGTTCCTGAAGAATTTAGGCTCACGACACCATAGGCCATTTAGGATCCGGAAGATTTGAATGGTATAAAGATTGTGTACTGTAGCTTTGCTTCGGAAGAGATTGTTAAATTGCATGACTAGTTGGTTTCTTGGTAGCTTCATCAAAGCACTAAGGGCGAATTTATCAAAGTATGTTGTTACATTAATTTGGGGTTACATTATGTGCATGAGTAAGGTTAGGTGTGATGCCTAAGTCTCTATTTCTCTCTTACATCAAAGTCTCTATTTTTATTTGCTTACTTTATTTTTGTGTAGTTTAATTTGTTTGCGTAAACTCTAAAATCAATCAATCCGATTCACCACTTTACCACTATGAATATCATTTTTGGTAGTTTTGGCTTCCAAATGGCCGAGACTATTGATTTGTAAAAAGGTAGACTTGCATGTGTTTTCTAGGTTTATTTTCACGGTAATCTAGCTGGGGTAGAGTTACTCAATCCTTTGGATACGATACTCTCACTTTCCCTTTAATAAAACTTGACCTCCTATACTTGAGAGTAGGGCACATCATTCATAAATTGCATACATTTTCATATTCAATGATGTCCCCAACACTAACAATCTGTAAATATCAAAGAGTATGTCCCCAACATCTCAGCAATCACCTGAAAATAAAAATATCTAAAGTTTTCAACTTCAAACATTTGATGAAATGGTTTTGAAACTGAAAAATCACATTTCCAAGTGTGCTTGAACCAAAAAGTAAGGGAAAATAACAAGATTTATGTCACTTTCTGCATAATGGGTACACAAAAAAAGCTACTGCTTGATTCTTAGTCTGTATTGGAGCAAGGTTTGTCATCTTTAACATTGAGAATACGGTTTTCATTAGTTGCATGATTCTCAGTCATGGCTTAAAAGCACTAGATAAAAGCTGAGGAAATAGAGAGAGAACAAAGTAACCCAGAAGGAGAAATTGCTTGTGTATTTTGTTAGAACAATGCACAATAAGCAAAGGATCGTATACCACAAAGAATTGTATATAGATATTGATATAATTATGAAATCAATTGACCAAAGTAAATCAATCCTAATACACGAACAATTCTAATATATATGTATATATATATATATATATATATGTACACACAAAATGAATAAGTTTTGTTGAAATTAAACAAAGAGAGAATTGAATCACTGACTTGATAATAGATAGAGGCTTGCTTGCAGCAATCTCCTAAGACAGAAATTCGTCCCTACTCTTGTGCTTGTAGTTCCTTGGACGTCTATCTTGCAGGATACAACTATCTGATTCAAGTCGAAGCACTTCGACTTGAATCCTATCAAACTTTACTATGTGTTTCTCTTTTCAGAAGAAGGAGGGGAGAGGAGAAGCGTGCATTCTGTTTCTTCTTGCGTTCCATATATAGACCTCAGACGAACAGTTGTAACTGTTTGTTCCAATTTCAAACTCAATGAACAGTTGTAACTGTTGATAACTGTTGTTTGATATTTATCCGAAAATCAAACAAGAACCAGAAACAAACGCAAAAAATTTTCCTTGTTTGGCCCAAGTCCCAAGTGCCCCAAGGCCCAAGGCCCATCTATGATATTTAAATATATATATATATATATATATATATATATATATATATATTTACAACAGGGCATAGGTCTACATCCTCCCAATTTTGGGCATTGCCTCTCTTTGTCCATTTAATAAGTGTTTTAAGAACCCTTATTAAAGGACATATTCCTTAAACCATTTCTTAGATGTGGGAGTCTCTCCCACATTCTCCAACATATTTTTATTTTTTATTTTCCACTCAATCTTCATGAAGTGAGAAAATGTTGACCAGTTGGAATGGCTCTTATTGATCTTTCTTTGTTTTATCAAGAGGGGTTATGGTTCGTATGAAGGATTTCATCAGGGGAGAGCAGAAACTGAAATGGACATCAAAAACAGGCCGAACCGGCCCGGAAGACCGGCTCGGGGACCGAACCGGATGAAACAAGACTGCAAAAAAAAAAACGGACCGGACCGAAATTTAACGGTTGGGGACCGGGTTTAGCTTCAGAACCGACCGAAAATAACCGAACCGGTTCCCATATTTAATATTTATTTAAATTATTATTATTTTAATTAATTTAGTATTATTTATATATTTTTAAATGGGTGTCGAATTTTAATTGGTGGAAATCAGGTTACAGTACTCCCTGGCTAGTCCTTGCTGCACTGGATTACTCTCAATGAGAGAAAACCTAGCTGACTTAGTCAGCCTCTCATTTCGACAACCTCATCTCTCCCAACCCTCATCTCTCTCGACTCACACACACAGCTAACCACAGATGCTGAAATCAAAAGCCAACTGTTCGATCCGCACCCACCCCGTCCCAACCTGAATCCCAACTCGAAGCAAGTGAATCCCGGCGATCGACAAAATCAAAAGCCGGTGGCCTCTCAATCTTGACAAACCCCAACACTTTGGTGTCGAAATCAATCGATTCAAAGCCATCAGAGGAAGTTGGTGCTTTGATCTTTTCTTTCATGATCTTTTTCTTTGTGTTGGTCTTCCTTTTGATCTCTTCTTCTCTTGCTCATTACAGTACGTCTTCTTCCTTCATCTGCTGCACTTTCTCAGCTGATCGACAACGCCAAGGCTCTTCTCAGCTCTTATCTCATCTGTAGATGGAATCGGTATGGAAAGCATCAGCTCTCATCTCATCTCATCACTTTTGGAGTTCGATTTTGAATTGATTTTGAGTTTGATTTTGGGTTCAGCTTGTTTGGGAGCATCAGTTTCGGATTGATATGCGTTTGGGTTCAACTTGTTTCGATTTGATCTTAAGTTTCTTGCTTGCTTCTTCAGTTCGATTTTGGGTTCAGCACTTCATCTTGTTTCGAAGTGATCTTTCCTTTCTTACTTGCTTGCTTCTTCAGTTCTTCTAATGAGCATGAGAGCATCAATTTGATTTTGAAATGAGCATGATCAGTTTGGTTTTGTTATTAGTGCTACTGATTGTTTGAGAATTGTGGTTTGATTACTTTTGTTTCGATTTACTAGTCTGAAAGAATTTTTGAGCTGCTCTGTTGTTTTCGTTTGTATCTTATTCTTTACTGATTTGATTTTTTCTTACTTTCTTATCAGGGAAGTGGAGCATCGCAAACTCCCAATGCGACACCAACTAGGTCCAGCACCAGAACAACACCAACTGCTACAAGTGAAGCTGCTGCACCGCTTATGCTTCCTCCCCCACCACCTTCTGCAGCTGCTGCTCCAATTCGTGAAGCTGAGTATGTGAAGAGGAAGAACCAATCTGCAGCATGGGACCATTTTGAGAAGATGAAGAATCCGGATGGTACTCTGTTGGCGAAACCAAGGGCTAAGTGCAAGTACTGTCCCACCACGTATGCTTGCGACTCAAGATCAAATGGGACGACATCCATGAGGATTCATATGCTTTACCAATACAAGAAGTCTCCGGCATACCAATCGGCTAAGAAGCAAAAGTTTCTTTCTTTTGATTTTGCTGATAGTGGTGGTAAATTAGTTGCTAGGGGTGGGTTGGGACCCAGATGAATGTAGAAGAGCTTGTGCTAAAATGATTGTGAGGGATGAGCTGCCATTTAGTCATGTAGAGGGGCAGGGTTTTATTGATTTTATGAAAGTTACATCACCAAGGTTTGATCCTCCCTCTCGGAGGACAATTGGTAGAGATATTAGGGATATCTACCAATTTGAGAAGGAAAAGATTCGAGAGTTTTTAGCTAGGAACAATCTAAGGGTTTCTCTTACCACCGATACCTGGACTTCGGTCCAGAATATCAATTACCTTGTCTTGACAGCTCATTTCATAGATGAGACTTGGGCACTACACAAGAGAATAATAAACTTCACTGTTATTCCGAATCACAAGGTTAAGACAATAGGGAAATTGGTGGAGTCATGCTTGATTAATTAGGGTATTGAGAGAGTTTTCAGCATTGTAGTTGACAATGCATCGAGTAATCAGGTTGCAATAGAGTATATGAAGGAGAAGATTGGGAATTGGAAGCAGTTAGTGTTAGGTGGGAGTTTTCTGCATGTTAGGTGTTGATGCCATGTTTTGAATCTGATTGTGAGGGATGGGATGGAGGAGCTTGATTCCTCCATCGATGCAATTAGGAACGCTATTAAGTTTATTAGGAGTTCACCTGCAAGGCTCGAGAAATTTAGGAAGTGTGCATCTAGAGAGAAGGTTGAACACAAGGGGGGGATTGTGCCTTTAAATGTGTGCACAAGGTGGAACTCCACCTATTTCATGTTAGACATAGCTGTGAAGTATAGGCAGGCCTTCGTGAGGTTGGAAGATGAGGACCAGTAGTACGAAAACTACTTTCAGGAAAGGGTTGGGGGAGGAAAAAGGGTCGGGCTGCCTAGAAATGAGGATTGGGATAAGGCTGCTAGGTTGGTGAAATTTCTCAAGATTTTTTATGATGCATGACTTGGTTCATAAACTCTTCGTAAGCGTATGAATCGTTGTCAAGTAAGGGAAGTATTAAAACCTTGATTATCGTACCTCGGGGATTAGGTGTTGGACCTAACCGAGGTAATTGGCGCTAGAGTGACTTAAAAGCATACAATGAAAAATAAAAATAAAATAAAGTAAAATGATTATTCACAAGGCACCAAGCCTCGGCAATGCTCGGCTTAGCTCACACTAAGCCTAATCAAAGCCACTAACTTGTAGCCCAAATGAGTTATGCACAATGGAAGGTAGAATTTTGTTTGGGAGTTTTGAATTGGGAATTAACTAAATTAAATGCAAACTAAATAAAAGCAAACAACTAATTATCAAGCAAGAAATTAAATTTAGATTTTCAAATTAATGGGAACATGGGAGTGTCGGGTGATTCACACTAACTATCTTGCAAATATCGACGCCAATTTCACAAATGCATGCATTTCCTAGATGTGTTAAGTCCCGTATTTAGTACCGGTCAAGGCTACTAAACCAATTATCCTTTCGGTGTATCGATTATGCCGGTTAGGGCCACAATCAACTCTCTAATTTAGGCATTACGCCGGTTAAGGCCGCAATATCTAAAATTAGAGGCCTAGAGTGCAAGATAATAGAGACCCAAGCAAGCTTAGCTAAATTAAGCTAGCTAATGGTCACCACACTTAAATCCTAGATGCAACAAGACTAATAAGTTGTCAATTTATCAATCTATTCATCACAATTGCCCACAACATAATTTCAAAGGGTGACAAAACCTAGAAACATGCTTCTAAGGACCAATAAATTTGGATTTAACGCATACACAATGGAAATTGCATTTATTAAAATTAAAGCATCAATATTTATACAAGATGAGTTAGGGCTTCACAACTCTAACTCCCAAAATTAAACTACTCACAACCCATACAAGAATTCATCAACAAAAGTATATAAAAATTATGAAATGGATAATAAGGAAGAGAGGGGAGAGTTAGCTTGGTCACTTCTAGCTATGAGCTAGTATGAATCAAGCTATTTCTTCACCCAACTACCCAAATTAAGGTGTGGTACTCTTGATGATGATTCCCTTGAGGTCTTGAGTGTCCAATCCCAAAAGATTGGAATTACCAAATGAAGAAGGGAAGAGGAGAGAGTGTGAGATGATGGGTGAGTGAAAATGGTAAGAGATTTAAAAATGGTGGAGAAAGAGAGATGGAGATGGGTTCGGCACTGTTGGAGAAGAAGGAAGATAGGATTTTGGGGTCTGGGGTGTTAGTGGAGTGTGCGGCTGTTGAGAGGAAGAAAGAGAAAATGGATCTGGGGAGAGTAAAATGGATCTGCCCCCGCTGCAGGTGAGGAAGAGGTAAATAAATAAAAAATGGGTGGTCGGCTACTGTATCATGTGTGAAAAGATGGATAAGGCCTTGTGCTCTTGTGGTCTTAGTGGTACGTGTCGGTTAGGAAAGAAAGAATGAAACTGATGCAGTGTGCGTGAAAGAGAAAAGGATGAGGGATTGGCTGCCACGTGTCAAGCTTGGATTGGTGCCTACCAATTAAACCAATCTGCACGTGCATGGTTTTGTTAATTAACCAATAGTTAGGTTAATTAAATGGGGCAATTAAACCAACGTGCATGGTTGGCTCATATGGCTAATAATTAAACTTTAGTTTAATTAAAGGGAAAAAAATACAAACAGTACCCAACCTAAGGTCCACTCTGAATTTCTATACCCAAATTTTCGAAACTATCACATTAGTACCTGGAGTTCCCAATTCTACCTAATTTTCGTACACGCCGTCAATGATGGCGTCAACTCTTGTGATAGGTGGCATATTTTAAGGGATATTTTGGTCACTTCAGACTTTTTTTTAAAAAAAAATTTCCTCTCTCTATTTTTTAAGCCCGGCAGTTTTTATTCTCAAAAAAAAAAGAAAGAAATCAGCTTCTTCTCTATCTCTTCTTCTTCCCCAAATTCCCGAACGGACTTCCGATGATCTCCCTCCCCGTGTTTGGCGTCGTCAGCGAGAAATTCAAAACCCAAAAATCTACTATTACCTTCTTTCGCCGAGAACACGTTCTTGAATCTGGGTTCTGGGTCAGGCTTTGTTTGCTTTACATTCTTGTTCCTAAACCTATCTAAGAAGATCTACGAGTTCAGATTCAAGCTCAAGGTTCAGACCGGAAGCAGATTATGAGGTTATTGTGCATCTTTATAAAATTCGGGTTTGGATTCTGGGATTTGGGTGATGGGTTTTGATTCATGAAATCTGGTTGATTTTTTTGTTGGTCAAAGAAATCTGGTAGAATGGTAGATCGAAGTCCTGCTCTTCTTCTCTTTAGACCTGTGGACATGCAAATCCAAGTGGGTTCAGTGTATGAATGTAATTTATGGATTGGATTGAGAGGCTAATGGGATTTTCCTCTAGTAACCCAGATTCTGACACCAAAAGAACCCACTTCAATTCCTTTCTAAGATGCAAGTTGATATAGCCACAGATCCATTCATAATTCTCTCTGAGCCAGTTGGTTCATGATTAGCATCATCAACATAAATATGAAGTAATGAATTCTCTTGGAAGCTGCTAATATAACATGAAGAACTCAAAGAGAGAAGAAGTGTTCATCAATAAAGGTCTAGAGCCATTGCTTCTTTCTTTGTTTCGTAATATGAGAGAGAGAGAGAGAGAGAGAGAGAGAGAGAGATTGATAGTAATAGTAATTCAAAAGCTGATGGGATATTGTTGGTTAATGTATGGATTCGATTTGAGTTTCAAGTAGCTTGGAATGAGGAGAATATGATGAGGAGCTTAAGTATGTGTAGACAGCGATGGAGTTCATGCTCAGAGAGAGAGAGAGAGAGAGACGACAGAGGCAAAGAAACGAAGAGAGGGAGAAAGAAAGGGGACTCAGGAACAGGACTGGGTAAGTAAATGACACAAATATCCATCAAACACACCACGTGGCATGCGGTTTAACGCCGTCATGGACGGCAGGTACGAATATTGGGTCGAGCTAGCTATTCTGGGTACCATTGTGATAGTTTCAAAAATTTAGGTATAGAAATTCGGAATGGGCCTTAGGTTGGGTACTGTTTGTATTTTTTTCCCTTAATTAAACCAAAGTTTAATTAAACAAAGCTTAACTGCAGCTTCTTTCTACAATTTTTTATTTTATTATTATTTTGTTTTTCTTTCTTTCTTCATAATCTCCTTCCCATCAGGACATAATTGCACACACTATTTTTGGGTCATCGAGTTACGCCTTTTCGTTGACGTTGATCAAGGTTGACCGTGTCGACAATTTTCGTCCTTTTGTCGAAAACTCCAATTAGCTCAAATTTCGCACAATTTCCTCTCGTTTCCGCAATTCCGCTTATTTTCTACAAAATAAATAAAAATGGATTAATTACATATTAATTGACATGGGGATTTGCTTATTTATAGTGTTTTAGATATAATTACACGCATATAAATGCGTATAATCACACCCTCACACTTGAACTTTGCTTGTCCCCAAGCAAACTAAATGTAAATTAATTGCCAAAAATCTATTAACTCAAACACAAATGCTCAAACATAAAGAAAGTGTGGTATTAGCCTTTCCAACCATAATCCTCGGAGAACTAATTATGTACATGACCATGAAGTAGATGTAAGCACAACATAAGATTTTTGAATTTGTGAGGCAATTAAGAAGCACATGTGAAAAATGCTCAAGTATATGCATGTGTTGACCATGTGTCAAATCAATTCACCACAATCAAATAGGCACATAGAAGACCCGATATAACCCGCTAAACTCACATAGGTTCACTACATATTACCGCTCAAGTGTTTAGGGGCTATATGTGTTTCACTCAAAAGCAATTTCACAACACGCGTCACCATATGCTTGCTCTTCGATCTCCTCTCCGCTAGGTAACCCACAACATTCAAGATTAAGAGGTCTTTTATTTGGTTGTAATGGGGCTAAGGGCAAGTGGCTATAAGAAATGAAGGATAAGGAAATACAAAGTCCATAGAAGCTCGTGAAACAACTCTCTCTTGTAGAGATATATGACTTTTGCTTTCGAATGCTAACTCACTTACTCTAAACCCAATGTACAACCCACACTACACTATTCTATAAACAAAAATAATACTATCTATTTTTTTTTTTTTACACTTTTTCTTTCTCCCCTTTTTTTTTTTTTTCAACTTTCTTTTTATTTTCACAACTTCTTCTTCTTCTTTTTCTTTTTCTTCTTTTTTTTTTTTTTTTTTTTGTTTTTTTTTTTGAGAACTTTCTTTTCTAAACAAAACACTCACTCCCACACTTATTCTTTTGTAACCTCACACTTTTGACTTTTCTTTTCTTTTGAAGCACTCAAACATAAAGTCATTCTCTCGAATCGCTTCACCAACTACCATGGAAGGGTAGGATAAAAGTGTTTAGGCTAGGTAGGGATTTGTGGTGGTAATGAACAAAAAGGCTAAAATATATACATAGGCTCAAAGTGGCAATCTAGTGGTAAATATTTTTGGGCACATGCTTCTTTGGCCATGGTGTTATATAGTCCTAATGCCTCCATCCTTTCTATCATGTCGCAAGCTAAAAGTAGCCTCGAGAGGTCTCAAGCAAGTTCTAGATACGCAATGTCATGAAATTGTACACACATGAAATAAAAAGTGAATGAACAATGCATACACTATATTAGGCTCAAAAGCTCACAAATAAGGCATGCAAGTTAATCAAATAATCTATATGCTTCTCTAACTATGATAAACGAACCTAACATAGGCTATGTGCACACATATAATCAAGCATAGATCACATATACACTCAATCACAAAACAAATTCAAAGTCCTAGATCATGCTTAATCTATCCACAATCATAACAAGTTAAGTCCATGGCTCGTCATTGGGGTTGGAAAAGGCATTAACCACCAAAATATAATTACATAAAGCTAATCTATTTTTTTTTTTGTTAGTCTCCCGAGCCCGAGCCCTCACCCCCACACTTAAAACCAACATTGTCCTCAATGTTGTAAAGTGAGCTCGAAAGCTAAAATCCGTGTCGGATTTAGGCATGAGAGTGAAGTTCGGGCGAAGGCACACAAAAATTAACTATGAAAATAAAAATCTAAATGCGGAGTAAAGTTACGGAAAACTCCCTTTGTCGACCCTCCATTGCTCACGATCCTTGGAGAAGACTAACATGAGACACCAACCTCAAGGCACAAGCCCTTGACTTCCTTTATGTATGCTCCATACTAGCTCAAGGTGCTCGTGAAAAGATCAACTCCATTGAAAAATATGTAGTGTCCAAGAGCAATGCGTCATAAATAGGCCATCAAAGAATAAGGATAAGGTCCTCCATTAAGCACATGACCTTGACCACCTCCCAAATAACTCATAGCTGCCCATAGATTATCCTCCAAAGATGAAATGAAGTGCGAAGAAGTCCAACCAACCCGAGTGAACAAAACTAGTGAGTGCAGAAAACTATCAGCAATGACCTTTTTGTCTTTTAATGCCCATATCTCAAAATCAGAAAGTGATAAGTAGGTGAGGCTACTTGAAATGGAAAGTAGACTCATAGAGCTTTCTATCCATATAAAGTTAGCCACCCATCTCCAATTGAAATGAAAATTAAAGCTAGTCAAACTTGCCAATCTGTCATGAAGTTTTCTGCTGACCCTCAGTCACCAAAACTGTAATATCTGAAGCTCCAGAGGTGCAAATAGGGTGAGACCAACTGGATACGAAAGTAGACTCATGAATATATCTGAAGGTAAAATTTCACTAAAGTATCATATCTGAATCAAACATCGTTGGCCTCCAAACTCACTGATCTGTTCTGCAGTTTCTGCTGTGCCCTGTTTCTGGCCCCTGTTACTTGGAACTCTATATCTGAAGCTAAGAAGGTTCAAATTAAAAACTGTTTCTGCTGTATATAGAAGACATATGAAGACACATCTCTGAAAAATTTTAGCTCCAAATAACTTGATATGTAAAGGGTGTAGCTTCCCAAAGTCACTCTACAGTAGCTGTCTCTGTTCTGAGCTTCATGTATTGACCATTAAATAGCTAGAGTTCCAGTGACTGAGAGGGATTGAAATTTCGGCACATGACAATAGACATATAGGAGAATATCTCCAGAAAATTTCAGCTCAAAGTACTAAGTAATTCAGAAGCTATCGCCATCCAAAGTCAACCGAACTTTCAAGACAGAAACTGCACACTACTACATTCTTGCTTTCTTCACACTTCCAACTCCGAACACCTCTAAATAGCCTTATTGATGCAAAATAAACAAGAAAATTTCAAAACTACCTAGGGTTGCCTCCCTAGAAACGCTTGTTTTTAAAGACCCCAAGCCGGTCTATAGAACTTGGTCTCTTCAAGGTGGCTCTTTCTTTCCACCACCACCCACACAAGCCTTAGTCGAACTAGAATCTCCACAAGATGGTGCAAGAAATTTGAGGTTCACCGGAGTGTTCCACTCAAGATACCCTTTCTTCTTCTTCTTTTTCAACCCACAAATCTCCTCTATTGTCTTGATTTGATTCTTTTGCTCCTCACTCAATGCGAGATCCTCATTCACATTTATCTCATCAAGAGTAGAAATTGCAAACACTTGGCAAGGAGAGGAAGAATTAGAAACCAATGGCTCTTGGTTGTGGTGTGGGACTTGGTTCAATGGGCCAAAAATTCTATCTCTCTTTGCTTCATTGCCCTTGACCAAGTTAATAGAAAGCACACTTTTTACCACCTCCGGAGGATAAATGGGTTCAAGACTCTTGAGTAATACTTTTTCACCCAACACCTTCATTTTGATAGTGCCCTTTTGAACATTAATTTTTATCCCCGCGGTAGCCATAAAAGGTCTACCAAGAATGATAGGTATGTCCTTGTCACAATGAGCTCCATCATCCATATCCAATACCACCAAATCCGCCGGTAAGTAGAACTTGTCAACTTTGATCAATACATCTTCAACAACACCCATAGCTCTAATGATGCTCCGGTCCGCAAGTTGCAAATATATAGGAGTGGCTTTAATAGGCCCAAGGTCAAGTTTCCGAAAAGTCTCAAAAGAAATAATGTTAACACTTGAACCAAGGTCCATCAAAGCTATATCAAAGACTTTCTCTCCAATAGTGCAAGAGATATTGAAGCTCCCCGGATCCTTGAGTTTTGGGGGAATCCGTCTTTGCAAGATAGCACTAACCTCCTCACAAATTTCAAACCGCTCATCATTCTTTATCTTCCTCTTATGGGTGCACAAGTCCTTTAGAAATTTTGCATAAACCGGCATTTGTCGAATGAGCTCAATCAAAGGTATATTGACATTGACCTTCTTCAAAACATCATGCACTTCGGACATCAAGCCAAATTTTTTCTTTTTCCCACCCTTCTTCACATTTTCCTTTCTTGGCACATTAGGGTAAGGAAGTTGAGGCTCCGGTGTACTCAAATCAAGAGGTGGATCAAAGGTGAGGCTCCCGGTGGTGCCCCTAAGGGTAGTCACGGTCCCACTAGGGTTCTTAGCCCTTAAGGCTTCCCCTAGTGATGAGTAGACCGGACCACTCCTATCCCTAGAGCTACCATGCACATGTAGGTCTTCCTCCTTATTTCTCCCCTCTTTTTCTGTAGAAGTAGACGGCTCAAAATCATGAGTGGGTCTAATGTCATCAAGAACCTTCCTAGATGTGTCATCGGCCTTAGATGGGTCCCTAGCCTTCATGGCCTCACCATCTAATCTTGAGGCCGAGATATCCTCATCCCTAGAAGTGTTCTTTCTCAATAGAGCTCTTTCCTTACCACTATCAATAAAACCATATTTTCTCGCATCATTCTCAAAGGACAAGAAACCATAACCTTTACCAAGAATAGCTTCTCCGGAGGGTACATTTTCTTCCCCTCCGGCTACCTTATCCACCCCCTTATTTCTTCCTTTTGCATTCAAAGTCACATCACTCACTCCATATTTACCGGAAGGTACATTTTCTTCCCTTCCGGTCCCATCCTCCTTATAGTAAAAAGAATCATGATGTGTATGCAATTGATCATCAATAACATGGCCAAGAGGTACATTTTCTTCTCTCTTGGCCCTATATGAGTGCAAATCATCATCATGCACAAATAAAGGATTTGAATGGAAACTAGAAGATGAGGGCATGTAAACATGATTATCATATACATTTCCCGAACGTAAAGTGGTGACGGCATTGCATTCATGGACTTTTCCTCTTGGATTTGGCTCCGGTTGTGAAGGTAGGGCTCCTTGTGGACGTGCTCCAAGCTCTTTTGCCATTTGACCCAATTGAACCTCCAACTTTCCCACACATTGTGCAAGTGAACTTTGACCTTGAGTGAGAATACTAAGAGTTTGATCGGTCTTCGCTTGGCTTTGTGTAAGAGAAGTATGACTTTGAGCTAGGGTGGCCAATATATCATCCATATGAGACTTCTTTGGTTCCGGTTGTGGTGCTTGCCTATTTTGAAAGCCGGGAGGAGCATTTTGTGTAGGATTAGCACCTCCAAATGATTGAGAACTTTGACCAAATCCTTGAGTATCATGTGGGGCTCCTCCATAAACATGTGTAGCACCAAAAGATGGCCCTTGGCCTTGAGAATTGTAATTAGATGCTTGCTGCCCATAATGATTTTGTCCACCAAATTGTGTATTTCCATGACCGTGGGGTCCAAAAGATGAAGAATTAAGGCCTTGATTCCCTCCATATGAATGAGAACCACCTTGGTATGCATTAGAGGACCCTCCACTATCTCTCCATGAAAAATTTAGGTGATTTCGCCAACCCGGATTATATGTAGTAGAATAAGGATCATTTCTTGGTGGCCTTTGATAAGAACTAATAGCTCTAACTTGCTCCTCAACAAATTCCGGAAATTGGGAAGCCAAGTGACAATCATGAGTGGAATGATGAGGGGACTCACAAATCAAACAAAGATGTGAAGAAATAACACTCTTGACATGTGAAGAGGACGAACCACTACCCTTTTGCGCTTGAAGAAGCATCTCAAATTTCTTGTCAATCTTTGCTTCAAGCCTCTCAAGCTTGGAATTCATAACTCCATCATCTTTATCAACATGAGAAACATCGTACACACCTCTACCATGAGGCTCCATATCAACTCGGCCTCTAGATGTGGTGCGGTCATCTCTACCTCCTCTTCTCCTTTGATGATTATCCCATTGACAGGATTGTGTAGCCACTTCCTCACAAATATCCCAAGCGGCATTAGGACCTTTCTTAAGAAAATTTCCACCCGATGCATTGTCCAATCTCCTTCTATCATCAATAATCAACCCATTGTAGAAAGATTCACAAAGAAGCCACTTGGTGAGTCCATGATGAGGGCAACCTAACTCAATATCCTTGAAGCGCTCCCATGCATCATAAAAAGTCTCATTATCCTCTTGAAAGAACTTGGTCAAGCTATCCCGCATATAAGTAGTCCGATGATGTGGATAATAAGCATTCAAGAAGACTCTTTGCATATCGGCCCAAGAGAGAATGGATATTGGCTTGAGCTTATGAAACCATGTGCGTGCTTGATCTTTCAAAGAAAATGGGAATAATCGAAGCTTCAAACCCTCCAAAGTTAATCCTCCCAAGTGCATAGTGGAACATATGGCATCAAACTCAATTATATGATCATATGGTCTCTCACTAGCCATGCCATGGAAAGTAGGTAGAATAGACAACATGTTAGGCTTGATCTCAAAGTTGGCATTTGTCGGAGGAAGCACAATGCAAGATGGAGCATTTACAATGCTAGGACATGAATAATGGCTCAATGGAATCTCCTCCTCATCTTGTGGTCCTTGACGCTCGTCACCCATATCTACTACTCGAATAGGAGACCTAGAAGGTGCTTGTGAGCGATGTCTTGGTCTTCTAACTCTCCTTGTTGGTCTTCCTCTAGGTAGTCTTTGCAAAGCACGACCACTTCTCAAATTGATAGGTAGTAGAGTGTCGCTCATATACCTACGAAGAACCAAAAAGAAATCGAGTATCTCAATAACCAAAATATAAGCAAGATAAGCACCAATTCAACTCACGAAAAATTGACAAGTAATTAGAGGGGTAACAAGAGAATAAAAAAAAAACTAGTACTAAATTTGACTAAACTAACCGAAGAAATAAAATAAAACAAAATAAAATAAAATAAAATAAAATAAAATAAATAACAACTAAACAAAGAAACAAGAGATAAAGATAAAAATAAAAATAAAAATAAAAATAAAAGTATGCTAAAAGTGACCCTAAATGCCAATTACCAAGGGATTAAGATCCGAAGACCCTAATCCCCGGCAACGACGCCATTGACTTGGTTCATAAACTCTTCGCAAGCGTACGAATCGTTGTCAAGTAAGGGAAGTATTAAAACCTTGATTATCGTACCTCGGGGATTAGGTGTTGGACCTAACCGAGGTAATTGGCGCTAGAGTGACTTAAAAGCATACAATGAAAAATAAAAATAAAATAAAGTAAAATGATTATTCACAAGGCACCAAGCCTCGGCAATGCTCGGCTTAGCTCACACTAAGCCTAATCAAAGCCACTAACTTGTAGCCCAAATGAGTTATGCACAATGGAAGGTAGAATTTTGTTTGGGAGTTTTGAATTGGGAATTAACTAAATTAAATGCAAACTAAATAAAAGCAAACAACTAATTATCAAGCAAGAAATTAAATTTAGATTTTCAAATTAATGGGAACATGGGAGTGTCGGGTGATTCACACTAACTATCTTGCAAATATCGACGCCAATTTCACAAATGCATGCATTTCCTAGATGTGTTAAGTCCCGTATTTAGTACCGGTCAAGGCTACTAAACCAATTATCCTTTCGGTGTATCGATTATGCCGGTTAGGGCCACAATCAACTCTCTAATTTAGGCATTACGCCGGTTAAGGCCGCAATATCTAAAATTAGAGGCCTAGAGTGCAAGATAATAGAGACCCAAGCAAGCTTAGCTAAATTAAGCTAGCTAATGGTCACCACACTTAAATCCTAGATGCAACAAGACTAATAAGTTGTCAATTTATCAATCTATTCATCACAATTGCCCACAACATAATTTCAAAGGGTGACAAAACCTAGAAACATGCTTCTAAGGACCAATAAATTTGGATTTAACGCATACACAATGGAAATTGCATTTATTAAAATTAAAGCATCAATATTTATACAAGATGAGTTAGGGCTTCACAACTCTAACTCCCAAAATTAAACTACTCACAACCCATACAAGAATTCATCAACAAAAGTATATAAAAATTATGAAATGGATAATAAGGAAGAGAGGGGAGAGTTAGCTTGGTCACTTCTAGCTATGAGCTAGTATGAATCAAGCTATTTCTTCACCCAACTACCCAAATTAAGGTGTGGTACTCTTGATGATGATTCCCTTGAGGTCTTGAGTGTCCAATCCCAAAAGATTGGAATTACCAAATGAAGAAGGGAAGAGGAGAGAGTGTGAGATGATGGGTGAGTGAAAATGGTAAGAGATTTAAAAATGGTGGAGAAAGAGAGATGGAGATGGGTTCGGCACTGTTGGAGAAGAAGGAAGATAGGATTTTGGGGTCTGGGGTGTTAGTGGAGTGTGCGGCTGTTGAGAGGAAGAAAGAGAAAATGGATCTGGGGAGAGTAAAATGGATCTGCCCCCGCTGCAGGTGAGGAAGAGGTAAATAAATAAAAAATGGGTGGTCGGCTACTGTATCATGTGTGAAAAGATGGATAAGGCCTTGTGCTCTTGTGGTCTTAGTGGTACGTGTCGGTTAGGAAAGAAAAGAATGAAACTGATGCAGTGTGCGTGAAAGAGAAAAGGATGAGGGATTGGCTGCCACGTGTCAAGCTTGGATTGGTGCCTACCAATTAAACCAATCTGCACGTGCATGGTTTTGTTAATTAACCAATAGTTAGGTTAATTAACCAATAGTTAGGTTAATTAAATGGGGCAATTAAACCAACGTGCGTGGTTGGCTCATATGGCTAATAATTAAACTTTAGTTTAATTAAACAAAGCTTAACTGCAGCTTCTTTCTACAATTTTTTATTTTATTATTATTTTGTTTTTCTTTCTTTCTTCATAATCTCCTTCCCATCAGGACATAATTGCACACACTATTTTTGGGTCATCGGGTTCCGCCTTCTCGTTGACGTTGATCAAGGTTGACCGTGTCGACAATTTTCGTCCTTTTGTCAAAAACTCCAATTAGCTCAAATTTCGCACAATTTCCTCTCGTTTCCGCAATTCCGCTTATTTTCTACAAAATAAATAAAAATGGATTAATTACATATTAATTGACATGGGGATTTGCTTATTTATAGTGTTTTAGATATAATTACACGCATATAAATGCGTATAATCAATGCAACTTTGGCATTTAGCGGTACTAAAGTGGTAATTGCAAACCAGCCTGTTGTGTGGATGTGTACCATCATTGAAGAATTGGAAAAATGCAGCCAAAGTGTCGATCCTTTGATGGTTAACATCGAGGCATCAATGAAGAAAAAATTTGACAAATATTGGTTGAAGTTGGAGGACTTGAACCTAATATTGCTGCTTGCTGTGGTATTAGATCCAAGATACAAGATATTGTATCTTGAGTTCATTTTTCCTTTGCTGCAGCAAGACATGGGCTTGGTCTTGGAGATGATAGATGATGTTAAGGGTCAATTGATGCAGCTTTATCATGAGTATGCTAATTCTGACCCTGTGGCTGCACAAGCGTCATTTGAAGCTACATAGCCACCTAATCAATCAATTTCTAATGCCGGAGAGGAGGATAGTCATGTTGCATCAATGAACAAGTTCTTGAGGCTTAGGAAGCAAAAAGATGTGGTTGAGATAAGGAATGAAGTCGACAAGTACTTGCTTGAAGCTACTGAAGACCCTGCCAATACAAAATTTCAAGTTTTAGATTGGTGGAAAGAGAATTCTCCTAGGTTTCCAATTTTGTCTAAATTTGCAAAAGATGTCTTTGCTATTCCAGCTTCAACGGTGGCTTTGGAGGCTGCTTTTAGCCTAGGAAAAAGGGTTGTTGACCCATTTAGAGCTTCATTGACTCCTACAATGGTTGAAGGGCTGGTCTGTCTCAATGATTGGTTAAGAGTTGGTGCTTTTAATGAGTACAAAGAGCCGACGAAGACTGAGTTGGAGCTTTATGGTGAGCTCGAGAAGCTTGAGTCAGGTATTTTTTGACTTTACAGTAATTGTTAATTTGAATAAATTTATTTGTGTTAGTTTGTGATTGTTGTTTTTGGTTTTTATTAGACTCTGTTGTGACCCAAGTGTCTGACTCTGAGGGATGGAGTAGGTTGCAGCTGCTGGAAATTAGACTAATGGAACAAGCTTTTGAAATAAATTGTTGTGCTGCTGGAGCAAGTTCTTCGTGACCCAACTTTCTGTTTTTTGGTTTTCCCTTCCGGTTTCATTCAAGTATGAACTGCTTTAACTTTGGTTTGTAATAACTAATAACTTTAACTTCTGTTTTGTACTTGGAACTTGATGTTACATCCTTTAAGTTCTTTAACTATGGTTTGTAATAACTTTAAATTTAATGTTTCGTACTTTGAAGTTTGAACTAACTGTTTGTGCTGCTGGAACTTTATGTGTTGCTGCTGGAACATTATCTGCTGCTACTAGAATTTTATGTTATGTGCTGCTGCTAGAACATTATAAACTTTATGTGCTGCTGCTTTAAATTTAATGTTGCTGGAACTAACTGTTTGTTCTTTAACTGCATAATTTATGTTTGTGATGGAACTTTGATTTACTGCTGGAACTTGGAAGTTGGAACTTTGATTTATGTTTGTGCTGCATGTTAGCTATTTGGTTTGGAAACAGATTGTTAGACTGTTGGAACTTTGATTTAGTTTTGGAAATTGCTTTTTGGTTTTAAATGTTGAACAGCTGGAGCAGATTGTTGATATTTGATAGTTGATCTGCAGGGTTGAGTGTTTGACACGTTGTTAATGTTATTTATGTAGTTGAGAACTTGAGATGTTGATGTCATGAATAGGTTACTCGTAATGTTCATTACTTGATTTAGTGAACAGATTATGAGTGGTTTATACTTTATTTTGTTGATATTTTGATAGTAATGGTTACTCATTTTAGGATAGCTAAATTTGTTGACTTTGGTCGAAAATTAAGAAAAAGGAAAGAAAGTAGAACACAACCGAAACCAATCCGCACCGCACCGCAAAACTGTGTAACCGAAGTAAGCGGTGTAGGTTTTAAAAATGCGGTTGCGGTTTTAAATATAGCACTACCGAATGATGCGGTTCGGTTGCGGTTTTGGCCTAACACCGAACCGTGCCCACCCCTAGTTTTCATAGTAGATATAATTCGGCTTGTGAACAGCAAACCCTAGTTTTAGGTCTAAGTCAAGAACAAATCTTCTAATGGACAAGAGATCAAATCTCGATGATGAGGTAAAAATTCATAAATCAAAGAAAGAAGAGAATCAAAATCCCAATTGGATCGATCTTTGCTCTCATACCAAGTCCAAGAATATGAGAGAAAAATAATTGAGGGAATAATTTACTGATTTACTGTGCATTTTATTCTTCTCACGAATATATGTGTGTGTGTTCTAGAGAGAACCTCCTTACTTTTAAAATTTGAGAATTTTTATTAGTTTTAGAGTTGGGCAAAAAAAAAAAAAGGAAGACTGGAAAATCAACCCAAACCGGTTCAAACCAGCCGATTCAGTCCGACTTTTGCTCTCAAATTTTGGTTTTTAGTTCGGTTCGGGGCCAATAGAGAAAAAAAAAAAACCGGTCTGATAAGTTTTGTGAAAACGGGAAAATCCTGTAAGTTGATTAGGTGGCAGGTTTTCAATTGAGAAGTCTATAGTATTACCATAGACTTATCCACACTTTATCTCGAACTACTACATAAAAGGACATTTTATTTTATAATCTTCTCCCCTCAACTAGTTAGCCGCATCTCTCTATCTCTCTCTCTCTTCTCTTTCTTCTTCCTCTTCTTCTCCGCCAGAGCCCAGATGAAATTCAAAATTGAAATTCCTCTTCTTCTCTCTCTTCTTCCCTTCTAGGTGGCTACTCTCATCGACTGATTTTTGCTTTGGTACCAATCTCAGTTTCGCAAATTAGTGAACTGGGTTGGTGGAGATTGGTCCTGAGCATATAATCTGAGTTGGGTTTTGTGAAAAGTTGCATAAAGTTGCTAATTTCATTGGGAAAAGCTAAGGATGCTGATTTTGAGTTTTAGCCTTGAATAAGTTTTTGTTAGTTGTAGTAGCTAGGCAGTGATTTGACACTTCTAATCTAGTTCCTAATATGATCGGCAGCGATTTGACCCATTATAATTGCTAGGATGGGGTGAGAATTAGCAAGAAGTTCCACCAGTGATAGATCTTCATTGTCGTCGATTGTTCACTGATCAGTGACTCACGCCATGCAGAACCAGAAACTCGGCAAACCTGACTTGAAAAAACTTCGGTTCGGGCTCGATCTCGATCTCTTCGGTCCTGACTGTTGAAAACCTTGATCTAGGCCTGACCCGAAAACTTAGGGCTCGGTCTCGGTTTATGAGAATTTTGCTTCAAGCTAGGCTTGTGCCCATGCCTATTAATTTTTCACTAATATACAATCTATTTCAACAATTTCAAACTTTGATCCTTCTTATTCATATGCAATCAACCAAATCCATAATCATTTGTTCATTGAAAATATGCAAACAAATGTAGTCCGTTAAATAAAATTAGAACGAACATTGTGCTAAGCAAATGGTTAAACTTTTTCTGATTTGGCTACTTTTTTGTAGAATTCATATGTGTGTATGTAACTGTAACTAGAGAATGAGTAGTTTAGATTATTAAACTACATGCTAAAAATAAAAATATCCACAAATTTCAAATTTAAGGAGGTTCTATGTAGAATCTCTCTCTCTCTCCACAGACACACACAGACACACAATAATAAATGGTAATGACCCTAATTTAATTTAGATACTCCCGTAGTATGTGCTAACAAGTCATATACGATTATATATCAACGTGTTGAGGATTTCCATTCTAGGGCTTTTACCTCTATCACCACTTATCTATCTTTTTCTTCAGACAAATCTCTTGAAACTATTTATCTATTACGTACAATTTTGTGATAGGTAAGAAGTTACAAAAAGGATTTCCATTAACTATTGAACAATAATTCAATTTTTCATTCCATTTATGAATAGGATTCATGTGATTTCCCCAAAATTTTTAGAAACTTCAATCTCATCCTTCTCTGCCAAGGAACTTTCCTTTTGCTATCCCATTCTCCAGTTTCTAATATGCCATTTTGAGTAAGAGATGCATTCTAAATTTCTAATTCATCAAAACTAGAGTTTTTATCACCACTAGGGTCAAAACTTTTTTGCACCGGACAAAATGATACCCAGCTTTCAAAAGTGATCAAAATGATACCTAAATTTTTAAAAACAAATCAACTTGAAACTTAGCTTTCAAAAGTGATCAAAATGATATACCTAAAGTTTTAAAAACAAATCAACTTGATACCTTGGTTTATTTTTTTGTAACTTCTTTGTTAAAATTGATCACGTGTAGTGCGGTGTTTTGTAGGATTATAATAATATTTTTCACAAAAAATGTTTTTCAATTATTTTTCATTTTACTTTGTTAATTCCCTTCTTCTTCTTCTTTTTGTCCTTCTTCTTCTTCTTCTTCTTCTCTCTCTCTCTCTCTCTCTCTCCCCATCGTTTCTATGATCGATGGTAGAATTGAAATTGAATGGAGGATTTTTTTTTTTCAATTCCATAGAAGAAGAAGATTGGGTTATATATGGTTGATGGCCCTCTGACCACAAATCACTTCAATTTTTGGGCTGATTTTGCATTTGATTTAACAAGGAAGTTATCAAAATAGACCGAGGTATCAAGTTGATTTGTTTTTAAAACTTTAGGTATCATTTTGATCACTTTTGAAAGTTGGGTATCAAGTTGATTTGTTTTTAAAAATTTATATATCATTTTGATCACTTTTGAAAGTTGGATATCATTTTGTCCGGTGCAAGAAAGTTTTGACCCTATGGTGATAAAAACTCTCAAAACTAATATAATGAGAAACAAGAAAACATTTTTTTTTAAGGGGTTTGGAACTCAGCCAAGCTGGAAGGCTCATCCCCACGCCTGACTTATTATATTATCATTAAAATTATGCATAGAGGGGGACATAGTGCCTTGACCTCTAGCAATATTACAACCATCTTCGTAGAGAACATCCTGAATAATAACAGAAGCCTCATCTAACCAAAAATCATTTAAATAATTAACACTAGCAAGGTTAGCCAATCTATTGGCTACACCATGCGCTTCACGAAAAATATGCCTAACCTGAGAAGAGTGAAACAAGAAAACATATTTTGATCTCTTAGGTTGATAGAGGATAAGAAGGAAACTACATATATGGTAACATTCAAACATTGTAATTTAACTTTCCCTTTAAGAGCATCTCCCATGCTGGTAGGCTATAAAGTCACTTTTAGCTTACAAGGTGCTCCCACGGTAAGCTATTTTCCAAAGATCAAGAAAAAAATTTGGCCTGACTAAAATTTATAGGCAAAATTTGGGCTGACATGGTGGGTCCCGCTGTTTCTTTATGAACATGTATTATGCATTTAAGGAAAACTAATTTTTCTATATATATGTGTGTGTGTGTGTTATTTATAATGTTACTAAATATTAAAACTATATCATTGTAAAGATCTTGTTGAGATCTTCAATATGAGCCGATTATTTGATATGTTTAGAATTTTTAAAATAAATGTGTAATCACTAATTTGTATGATATACAGAGTTTTTCTATTGGAACCTCCAAATTTACTCACTTGACCCCTACTTTTTACACCTCCTATCAAATTTTTAAATACTAAATTTACTCACTAAACCTCACTAAAGTTCCTCAAATAACCTCACTCATAAACAAATTATTATCTTTAAAATAAAAAACTTAGTCATTTAAATGATTTAATTACTCTATAAATCTTAACTACATATACATACCTTAATCAAACAACATGCATAAATCGCTTTTCCAATAAAATAAAATAAATCAACACACAAGGTATTGATTTTTAAAATTAATTTCTAATCAATAAGAAAATAACATGAACTATTCTGTGGTTTTTTTTCTTTCTTTCTATTTTAGCTGTTAAAGACACTAAAGAAATCATTTTTTCTTAATGTTTATTTATTTTCTCTACTTTTTGTACCTCATGATTAATTATTAAAAAAAATATATTTTTTTATAACTGCTACTTTTTTTGTTGTTGTTGCAAATATAGTGGATAGACTTATATTCAGGTCATAAATTATAATAGGATTTATTTTGTTTTCCCTCACCAATATGTGTTCAACATATATATCAATATATCATACATTTTTATGTCACATTATCTTAATCATATTTTTAATTCTTGTTAAATAAATGCTTTAATGAGTATGTAGTGAATTGGAAAATGAAAATAGATATGGGAAATAATAAAGAATACAATCTAATATTATTGAACTAGAAAGTCTACGTAAAATACATATAATATTTTTTTGGTATAATTATTGTCCTTAATAGTCATTTTATAGTAGGTTATATATGTCATTTAATAATTCATAATAGATCATGAGTGAGGTCCAGTGAGCAGATTTGGAGGTCCCAATAGAAACACTCATATACTTATTTCCATATAACAAAGTAGACTAGTTTTATTGATAGTCTCGTCAAAACCATACTCAAAGATATATTCCGAGCGGGGAAAAAGAGTGGTAGAATGTGACGAACTAAAATATGAACAACAACATAAATTAAAACAACAAAATTATGATAATATTTGATTTTTGGCTTATAGAATTTAGTCTACGGTGGCAGCATCGCTGCTTTTTGTTGACAAGCCAAATATGCATATTTGAGAGAATATTTTGTTTTTGGTAGGCTGAAAATATTTGACTTTTGACCTACTATGAGCTTGCTCTTAGCCCCACTTTCGGAGAAAATAAACAAAATGATGCGTAAATGGTCTGTAGAGCATCTCGACAATTTCTCTAAAGTTCACCTCCCTAGGGAAGCTGTCGGAGAATTTTATAGTCTTTACCTCTCTTCTCCCTAACCCACAATTAGATCACTTTCTGTCTAGCAAATCCCTTATTCTTCTATTTTCATCAATTAGGTACGGCATGCGCCTTTCAAGAAAGAACCACTCTTGGTGAGCTCACGCAGTGGCTTATCTGTAAATCTGATTAAATTGTAGACCAAGGCACCACTTACAGCTCCAAGAATTGGTGACACAATGTAAATCCACAGGTTTTTGTAATGGTTTGATACTATTGCAGGTCCTAAGCTTCTTGCTGGGTTCATTGATGCTCCTGAAATTGGCCTGCAAAATATGCCCTAATCAGACATACTAATAGAATGAAAAACAAAGTAAGACGATGTTCTTAGTTTGACCTATCGAAGCTTCCAAAAGGAAGAACATTTTGCTATTTATCATTAATTAAATACGGATGGATATGAAGGGATCATATTGTGAAGATTAATAAGGAAGTTAATACCCTGCAAACAACACATTCAGAAGAACAGTGGAGCCAACTGCAAGCCCAGCAAGCTCTCCGATCTGCATACGCAAACAGCTTTAGAATATTATTAGTGATAGTTTTTAATATAACAGATTTCACGATGCAGACAATTTGGAATATATGGGTCAAATTATGCAATATGATAATATACACACACACACACACACACAAAATACAAATCCCAATTATATCAGGCTTCATAAGGTTAAGCAAGTTTATTCACCAGCCTCGTTATCAGGTAGTCATATTAGGTAGTTTTTAACTGAAAAACTCCAGAGTTCAGGACTAGTGCTGCAGTAGAGGTACAGGTAGAATAGTACTAACCGCTCTGTTATCAGTAGCAACACCAGAAACAACAAACATGAGGTAAAATGTGATTATGAACTCAATCACGAGAGACTGCAAGGGAGTTCCACTGGGACTTGTTCCTACAAAGTGGTCTTGATGCTTGTTAAACAGAAGTCTGAGTGTACCACTTGCAAATGTTGATCCAAGGACTTGAGCAGCAATATAAGGGGGTACCTACAGAGAGAAAACCAAATAACAAAAAGCACATTGAGTTAAAAAGATGGGTATTCATCAAGTTGTGGTTGGTTAATAAGAGACATTGTGGTGTAAATTATGCATGAAGTGCAGGCACTCCTCGATAGCAAGGACACGTTTTAGATTTGCTAGCTTGAAGTGCTTCCAAGCCATCTATATATAACTCATAAAATAACAATTTTTTTGCTGCAGTAATAGTTTTTGGTCAATTTTAGAAGCAATGCCAAACTAGCTGTGAATATACAACACAATTTGTTCAGAAAATTTTATTATTCTTTTTTTTTTTTTTTTGGTGAAATGGGACATGGAGAGTTTGAAGGATCACATATACTCTTGACTAAGCCAAAACTACTAAACAATGCCCTCTGGAAAACTTCTCATTCTTACAGGAATCAAGAAGTTACACATTGATTTTCATACTGCATTTGGGTAGTTTACGATTTCTAAAGGAAAGATATTAACAAAATAATATCACACGCAGGTTTAGTTTGGTTAGCAGTTAGCTCACCTGTTTCCATGGAAATCTCTTGGTGGTAGCAAAAGCAATAGTGACAGCAGGATTGAAATGAGCACCAGAGATGTGACCAACAGAGTAAATCAAGACCATCACAACCAGTCCCCAAACTATTGCAATCCCTGGAAACGACACCGTATTTTCTGTGTTCAAATTCACCACCACAGACCCACAACCCGTCAATATCATAAAGTATGTCCCCAACACCTCAGCAATCACCTGAAAATAAAAAGATCTCAACTTTAAACATTTGATGGAATCATTTTAAAATTGAAAATCACATTTTTCAATTGTACGCTTGAACCAAAAATTAAGGAAAGTAACAAGATTTATGTCACCTTCTGCATAAAGGGTACACAGAAAAAGCTACTGCTTGATTCTTGGTTGGTATTGGAGCAAGGTTTGTCATTTTCAACATTGAGAACATGGCTTCCATTGGTTGCAAGATTCTCTGCCATGGCTTAAAAGTACTAAAAAAGCTAGGGAATTATAGAGAGAGCAAAGTAAGCCAGAAGGAGAAAATTGCTGGTGTTTTGCCCTTCAATCTTGGAGCGAGAAGATGTTGGCCAGTAGGAAATGCTCTCCTTGGTTTTTATTTGTTTTATCAAAATGGTTTATGATTCATATGAAGGTTTTCGTAGTGGATATAATTCGGTCTGTGAACAGAAAAAACGCATTTAAGGCTCCTTCAACTATTACAGAGAAGACATTTATGCAGATTTCCATATCTTCTAATTACTACTAATTATAGCTACCCTGTTACAATACGGGTCTAAAACAAAATATTGAGGATTTGTTAAATTTCTGAATGACAATGGTCTGAGTTGGCAAACATGTAGAAATAGAAAATATTGTTAATTCGGATATATATTCTAGATTTCCGTTCAAGAGAAATTAAATGTGTAATCAGATAAGACTAAATTTAAGTGAGAATTAATTTCTTTATTTTGTAATTTTAACTCATTAGAGCAAGTTCACCCGTTGGGTCACCTACTATTCACTGCTTTTTAGTGTATATTTTCATTCTCTGGGTCACGAAATACACTGTGCAGGTCACCATGGTGACCCAGAACACTGTACAAGATGACCCAGGGCACGAAATACACTGTGCTCGTGACCCAGAGGGTGAAATTAACACTAAAAAGCAGTGAATAGTGGGTGACCTGATGATCCAACGGGTGAACTTGCTCTTAGAGCTACATTTGGGAAAGTTCAGATCTCGAATTTGTATCCGAATTAAAAGAATCGACAGTATCATTTTTGGTAAAACTAGAAACAATTTTTTTTTTTTTTTTTAAGCTAGAGCTCTCGTCAGGGCTAAAAACAGTAGTTCTGTTAACCTAACTGACTTGTTGAAGAAAACTAACAGTGTGTTTGGATAAGGGACTACATGGAGGGAGATGACTTTTCGCGGGGATGAAATCCCTGACCACAAGTCCCTTGTTTGCCAAAAAAAATCCATAGGGATTTTAAGAGAGGGATATTAGGAGGGATCTTTATTAACGAGAATTCCGCCTCTTTATGTGTTTATTATAGTACTTGAAAGTTCTTCAATTCTTCCTATGCTTTTCTTTATCAATTTTGATGCGATTGTACGTTCTGGGTTTTCTGGGTTGTGTTTAAGGCTTCGTGCGTATTGCTATTGATCAAAACAGAGCTTTAACTATCTATAGTATCTGTAATGGGTTTGTTTTCCATTGTTTAGTTTCGTTTTAGTCTTAGCAGCTCTGCATAACTGGGTTTGAGTCTCTGTATTTTCATATCTGTCTTGATATTGGTTTATGGAAAGTTAAGAATTGAGATGGGTATTTGATGGGTTTGGGCTGAGTGTGAGTATTTCTTGAGATTGAAATACATATGCATCTGTTCTGATCCTTTTGTCTTTGCTGATTCATCTAGAATATATGGCACAAAGGACTCAATCAGCAAGCTAGTGTCAGACTCAATTTTCAGTAGATTTACTAGTAATCTTCTCGCTCTGTAGTGAAATCCATACATTTCTGAAAAAAGACAGTGCTACTGTCTACATTTTGGTTTAAATGCTTTTCAGTTTCTGAGTTCATTCTCGACGAGGTATGCGTAATTTAATCAAATGTATAATCGAGAAAAAGAACTAGAAGTCATTTTTAAACAGAGAATGCTCGAGTAGATAGCTGAAATGTTTTAATGAAAACATTTATATTAATATTCTTTAGATTACTCATTCAAACCTTTCATTCTGTATTTGTAGGTTGTGGAGCCCGTAGTTCCGGTTATTTTTCAACACACAAAGGCAACCACTTCCATATAGAGAAACAGGTTAGCAGCCTCTCAAATTTAGATTAGTTTCTATTTGACTTCAGATACTGCAATCTGTGGATTTGGACTAAATGTCAGTAGGTTTGATAGATGCTCCTTCTGAAATTCTCTCTGTCACGAACTATAGTTTTCCACTTTTACCAACCGCAAACAAATACATATATAAGTTGTTCATATGGACCTAACTCTTCATAGTCTTATCATGTCTTTTTGTTTAACTGTGGTTTGTTTGTTTGTTTTTTCACCTTTTGTTATCCGTTACCTTGGTCTGCACTTGTTAACAAGGTGCTTCTGTTGTAACTCTTGCAATGCCATCATCATCTTTTAACTTTTTGTTTGCTTCTAGGATTCTTTGATATATGAATAGTGTGGAGCTCAGTGACAGATATTCTTTGCTAGGGTGGTTTTTTTCTTTTGCCATTGTTTGTTTTCTATACTAGAGTTTAAGTCTGACGTTTTTTAAACTCTGCCAAAATCAATTATGTTTGCCGTTAATATCATTTCATTTATTGACAGTAGCCATCTGGTGAATTTATACTACTGAATTTTTTTCTACAACCTTTTTCCTACACTTTCCCTTTGAGAGTCATTTATCTTACATGACATGCACTTTTTTGTATGGACTTCCCTTTTCGACTTATCTTTTCTCCTCTCTTGTCTTCCATTAAAGGGGACCAAGAACGAGCAGAAAAGAAAAACTAGTTACCCAGCGATATCTTGCTGGAGAGATATCTATCAAAGAAAAAAAAAATTCTCTGTGGCTATAGTAAGAATTTGGTTGGCATTTACTTCTAAATCAAATTATCTGTATTCTCATTAACATGGAAAGGTGATTAACTAGGAGACTCGATCTATCAAATTTCTTTTGCCTTCTTATGGTCTCAGATTCTTCTTAGTGGGTTCTGAATGGGAAAACTTAAGACCACAAATTAAGCATCTTGTTTGAGCTGAGCAGGTTTAGGTGTGTGTGTGTGTATATTACAGAAATTAAGATGCTTGTAACATATATAAATGTATATAGACGCATTGGCTGTGTGCTTGCCTTGGATGAAATTTGAATGACTAACTTTTTCCATGTGCTGTATGGAGTTCTCGTGTTATGTTCAGTCATAGCTTTCTATATTTTCTGCCTGCTTTTCTTCTTGTGATGCATCTCAGTTGGCAAGAACTAAATTAATGCAATTCTGATTCACAAAAAGCATTAGACTTTGTGAGTTTCCAAGGATTAGTCTTTGACTTTTCTGTTTCACATCTCTGATTGCATAGTTTTCAGGTGTTCAATTTATTTACTGACATCTAGAAGCTCAAACTGTTTGTGCACGTGCTCTTTGTTAAATCCATGTCTTGCATATATCTAACGTAGTTCTTGTTTCCATGGCAGACACATAATGATGCTTCAAAGTATCGCTTCAAGACGATTGCTATAGATTGTGGATTTTTTTTTTTTTGGTCAACTTATAGTTTGTGGATTAAGAATTGTAAATTAAAGAGTAAATTTCACAATTCAAAATAGCAGAAAAAATATGGATTTACTGTTAATATTGTACGAGAAACAAATATAATTACGGTGTTGACGGTTTTGAACTAAAAAAGTTTAGACAAAGAATTGTAGGGCTTGACTCTGTAGGGAGCCCTTCCAGAAATTCTCCAAGGCTTTAGGGACAGGTGGCCATGACTCAATCAAGGCCTTTTTTCTATTTGGTCTGAGGCTCAATCGAGGTCTAAGTTTAGCATCTTTGACAACGAAGCACACTACCCGAAAAATAGGGGCATGTTTAATCAGGGCCGTACACTCTCCTGCCTGCTTCATATTGTAACTGCAAGATTATCCGACTAGCTAGCTATTTTTCCAATCCAAGATATGTTGGACTCATAGTTTTAGTTGAAGGCTCAAACTAATCTCACAGTATATACATCCCTCACTTAACAATTCACTTCCCATCAGAATTGGGATCGAAAGAGATCAGCACAAATTGTATTATTGTCCACACAAAAACTACAAAGAGAAACCAGCAAGTACAACTTGAACAATACAATACATGAAATTCAGGACTTCAAACCCCACAAGTTTTCAAACATTATGGAAAAGCCTGGATAACAGATTGGACAGCATTAATAGGTGTGACCGTGTGTCGGCTAAAGCCAGCTTCCCCAAGAACATATCCCCATTCCTTCAAGGTCCTCTCTTTGCCAGTGCTAGTATGGGCCATCATCACCATATCTAGCATCAATCTCACATCGGTTAGCTCGTCTTTGATCTCATCTTCTTCAATAACAGCTTCCAGAATTATCACCTTCCCTTTGTCCTCAGGAATTGCTTCATTACATTTCTTCAGTATACGGATGCACTCCTCATCTCCCCAATCATGAAGGACCCACTAAATAGTAAATACACATAAGAAAAATCAAAACTTACACAAATAATGCTAGATGCCTAGAGGAACGATATTTTCTAAACCGCATTAGCAAATCATACAGATGATGTAGCTTAGGCATTTATGTTATTAGCAGCGTAAGTATCTTTTAATTTAAAGAATCACACAAAGGGTTAGTTAATGATGGATGAAAAAAGAAGTTACAAACATATATAAGAGAAGGTATAGCTTGATTACTAAGCAAGATCGAGGACAGTATATAGAGTTATATACTAACCTTGATAATTGCAGCATCGGCCTTTGGAATACAATCAAACATGTCTCCTCCAACATTCTCCACTCGATCATTCTCCTCAGCAACAGATACAACATGAGGAAGATCAAAATTGATCCCTCGAACAATCCAAGGACAGGCCTTAACCAACAATCCTAAAGTAGTTCCATTACCACCACCCACATCTACTATGGTCTCAATCCCATTGAAAACCTCTAAACAACTCTCAATCAGCGCAGGCAGTGCCAAGCTTGCATCACAAGCCATTGCTTCATTGATAAGCTCGCTGTGACCAGGATTAGCTGTAAGATCAAATATGGACATAACACATATCATCATAAAGTAATTGATGATTAGCTTAATATCAATCCTAGTTTAACATGGATACAAACAGTAAATCAATACTAGTGACTTAATGAATAGTGTATCAATTCATTAAGGATAGTAATCTATTGCTTAGTCTACAAGGAAGGCTACAAGTTGTGATACATTAAGAATCTAACTAGGAAACCTAAACCGATATGGATAGCTTTAATGGGAAGCTTCTTGAGGTTTAAGTCACCTATATATACAGATGAATTGGTCCCTGATTACTACCGACGTTTTGCATATTGTTCTGTCCATTGAGAAGCAAGTTGGTAAGTAACAGAAGGCTATATTCAGTGTTCGTGTTTGCAGTTGCATAAGATGGAATCCATGCCAGTAATTGCTGAAGGTAAGCCTTAATCCCTTTTATGATTGTGTGCATATGTTGTGAGCATGTATATGGTTATTTTATAATTGGTATCAGAGCATAGGCTCACAAGTATCAAAATCGTTTTAGGGTTTTGCAAAACAAACACAAAAAAAAAAAAAAAAAAAAAAAAAAAAAAAAAAGGGTTTTTGCTTTACGGACCAAGTCACTGATCAGGTAACTGACCATGTAACTGGTCATGTAACTGATCAAGGTAAGTTACTTAAGTCAATTGCTGCATCTGGTTAAATATCAAGTTCACGCTTCCGCTGTGATTTTTAGCAGCAAATTGGGGAAAAAGCAAAAACAGGTTTTTCTGTGAAATTGATTTCGATTCATAGCATGATAATTGAATTTTGATTGTGCTCAAGAACACTAGTTGCATTCCCGGCGTGCGTTAGGTTAGAGTAGATGGTGACCGGATGAAATTTACAATTTCTTGATTGTTCTGTGGTTTCTTGGAATCGAAACAATTTTGATTGTGCTTGAATATGCATGATGAATTAATTGATGATATGGTATTGTATCTGTGATTGTGTAAAAATTGCATGAAGAACAAAAATCTCCCAGATTTTGTTTACACATTATTAAAATTGACAGATACGAGAGCTTAATTTTCTTACAAGGATGAATCTGGGTAGAATATAAAGTTAAAAGCTCATGGGTTTTGTGGTTTTCTGTTGGCATAAGTGATTATGATGCACAAAGCATTCTTCATTGATGTTGGCAGAAAACGATGATCAGGTAACTGACCAACTAGTCAGGTCACTGACCAACTAGTCAGGTCACTGACCATGTAACTGGTCGGGTCACTGACCAAGTAACTGGTCAGGTCACTGACCATGTAACTGGTCGGGTCACTGACCAAGTAACTGGTCAGGTCACTGACCATGTAACTGGTCAGGTCACTGACCATGTAACTGGCCAGGTCACTGACCATGTAACTGGCCAGGTCACTGACCATGTAACTGGCCAGGTCACTGACCAAGTAACTGGTCAGGTAACTAATCAAGTAACTGATCGAATAACAAAACTGAAATTGTGTTTTGTGTTTTAAAACTATGCCTCAGTTTTATCTTCCAAAGAAGTGGTCAAGTATGGTTTTAGAATACAAAACAGCAATATGCGTGCTTGATGAAAATAAATACGGATACTTAGAAATTTTTCTTCTGTCTAAAGATGTGGATAAATTTCTTTGGATAACTTGTTTTCATTGAACATGGTATATTGATAAAGAACTCCAGGATGTTATGCTTCTGCTCAAAAGTGTTGCTTAACATTATTTTTGGTTATGGACTGATATGAATGCAAGTATGGATTGTTTAGGTTTTCTGTATGTTCTTGTTTTGGTTGCTTAAAGCTAAATAAAACACAGAAAACTTAAAGTTATTTTCTTTACAAATTGAGAACTCACACGAATTTTTGTTTTGCTCCTTAGGTAACTCTTACATGAACTTGAACAGTGTCTTGATGCTAACTGGAACCAACTATAGAGCTTGGCTAGATTCTGTAGAAAACTATATGGGAATGCATGAGAATATAGACTATTGCTTTACTGAGGATAAGCCTATAGAGTTGAATGAAAAGAGCACCAAGAAAGAAACTGACCTTTACAAGAAGTGGCATAGATCCAATAGAATGGCTAAGAATCTCATTCGTACCTCTATGTCCAAGACTGTCAGGGGAAGTATAGAAGAACCTGAGCTAGCATCAGATTTTCTGGAACTCATAGGTGCTAAGTTTAAAGAAAGTGAAAAGGCAGAAGCAGCTAGACTAACCAAGGAGTTTCATGATTTGAAGTACATGGATTCAGGGGGAGTTAGAGAACATATTATGAAGATGATCAATATAAATGGCAGACTCAGGGAGCTCTTGATGGGCGTTAGGGATGAGCAGGTAGTGCATTATGCACTTCATTCCTTGCCTAACAGTTTTAGTCATCTTAGGACCAGTTACAACTCTCAAAAGGGAAACTGGACTTTAGATGAACTTATATCCATCTGTGTTGATGAGGAAGCTAGGATCAAGGAAGAAAAAGAACCTGCTACAGCCATAAATCTCATAGAGAAGCCTAAGAAGAAAAAGCCCCAGAATAAGCTCAAGCCTACCAAAGCCATAACTAAGAGTTCAACAGCTGCAGTGGCCAAGGAAAACAGGCCATTTAGGTTCAAGTGCTACTTTTGCAAAAGAGTAGGACACATGAAAAAGGACTGCACTGGCTATAAAAATTGGTTAGCCAAAAAGGGTAAGATTTTTTCTAATACAGTTTTTTCTTTAGAAATTAATCTTATAAATATTGAACCACAGTCTTGGTGGATAGATTCAGGCTCACCTATTCATATTACTAATTCTTTGCAGGGATTCATAAGGAGCAGAATCCCAAAAAGTGATGAAGTGAACCTGTGTGTAGGCAATGGCATGAGAGTGGCAGTCAAGGCTATTGGAACCTTAAAGCTCGATCTAGGATTAGGAAAATTGTTAGTTTTGGATAATGTTTTTTATGTACCTTCCATGAGAAGGAATTTGGTTTCAGTTTCTCTTTTAGTAAAATCTGGTTGTAGACTTGTTATTGATAGTAATGGAATTCTTATTTCTAAAAATTCTGTTCAAATTGGTTCTGGTGTTATCTCGAATGATTATTTACAGTTAAGTTGTTCAATGGCTCAACAAGAAATTTTACTTGTTGAAGATAACACAAACAGTACTAGCACTTTAACAGGTGTTAAAAGAACCAAACTAAATGAAAAGTCTGCATTTTTATGGCATAGAAGACTCGGCCATGTTTCAAAAGAGAGACTGAAAATTTTGGTGAAAAACAACATCCTAAATGAACTTGATTTTTCTGATCTAACAGACTGTGTTGAATGCTTTAAGGGAAAAATAACTAATACTAGAAAGAAGACTGCATATAGAAGCCAAAATTTATTAGAACTCATACACACTGATATATGTGGACCATTTAGGCATCAAACTATCTGTGGGAATGTGTATTTTATCATATTCATTGATGACTTTTCTAGATACAGTTATATTTATCTACTTTCAGAAAAGGCACAAGCATTGAAAGCCTTTCAAATCTTTAAGTCTGAGGTAGAAAATCAACTAGAAAAGAAAATCAAAACAGTAAGGTCAGATAGAGGGGGAGAGTTCTATGGAAAGTACACTGAATCCGGCCAACAAAAGGGTCCATTTGCCTTGTTTTTGCAAGACAATGGAATTAAAGCTCAATACACAACACCCTATAATCCACAACAGAATGGTGTTGCAGAGAGAAAGAATAGGACTCTTTTGAACATGGTTAGATGCATGATGTGTACAACTGGTTTGCCTAAATTTCTGTGGGGTGAGGCTTTAAAAACTGCAAATTATATTTGCAACAGAACACCTAGCAAAGCCATAGAAAATACTGCTTTTGAGCTTTGGTGTGGCAGGAAACCTAGTCTTCATCACTGTCATGTTTGGGGATGTCATGCAGAAGCTAGGATTTATAATCCAAGCTTGAATAAACTTGACCCCAAAACTGTTAGTTGCTATTTTGTAGGTTATCCAGATAAATCTAAAGGCTATAAGTTATATTCTGCTCATCATTCACCTAGAATTTTTGAAACACATCAAGTAAAGTTTCTAAGTGAAAAAGTTCACAATACAAACCTTGAGGATTTAACCTCAGTTTTTGAGGAAATTGTGTCAGATGAGAATTTAAGTGTAGCATTGCCTTTAGAACAAGATGTAACTGATCATGTCACTGGTCACGTAACTGACTATGTCACTGACCAAGTAACTGTCCCTGGTCGAGTAACTGGTCAAGTGATTGACCATGTCACTGACCAAGTAACTGTCCCTGGTCGAGTAACTGACCAAGTCACTGACCATGTAACTGTACCTGATCAAGTCACTGCCCATGTCACTGCCCATGTCACTGACCATGTAACTACCCAAGTAACTGTACCTGGTCAAGTCACTGCCCATGTCACTGACCAAGTAACTGACCACGTAACTGGTCAAGTAACTGAACCTCAAAATCCTCCAGTAGCTCAACCTAGAAGATCACAGAGAGCAAGAAAACCAACTTATGGGGGGAAGAGAGTGACTACATTGTTTATCTACAAGAAGCAGAAATTGAAATGGACTGTGCAGAGGACAATGATCCAACTACATTTAATCAGGCCATTGAAAGTAGTGAATCTCATCAATGGCAGCTAGCAATGGAAGCAGAAATTAATTCCATGAGTCAAAATGCAGTTTGGGAATTAGTTGAACCTGACCCCAACCAGAAGCCTATAGGTTGTAAATGGGTTTTCAAAACCAAAAGAGATGCAAATGGCAATGTAGAGAGACATAAAGCAAGATTAGTTGCCAAGGGTTTTACACAGAAGGAGGGCATTGACTTTACTGAGACTTTTTCTCCAGTTTCTACAAAAGACTCGTTTAGGATAATCATGGCTTTAGTGGCTCATTTTGATATGGAGCTGCACCAGATGGATGTTAAAACAGCTTTCTTGAATGGCGAACTAGATGAAGTGATTTATATGAGGCAGCCAGAAGGGTTTGTACAAGCTGGAAGTGAAAACTTAGTGTGTAAGTTAAGAAAATCAATTTATGGCCTAAAACAAGCTTCTAGACAGTGGTACAAGAAATTTGATTCTGTGATTTCTACTTTTGGATTTACAGAAAATCTTGTTGATGAGTGTGTTTATTTGAAGACTGTTGGGAACAATTTTATTTTTCTGGTACTCTATGTGGATGATATACTTTTGGCTAGCAGTAACATTAAATTGCTTAAAGATACTAAGAGTTTTCTGTCAATGAATTTTGACATGAAAGACTTAGGAGAAGCATCCTATGTACTAGGTATTGAGATTAAAAGAGATAGGGCACAGAGACTACTTGGTTTGTCTCAACACAATTATATTACCAAAGTTTTAAAGAGGTTTGGTATGGAGAAGTGTGCAGCTGGAGAAGTTCCCATGTCCAAAGGAGATAAGTTAACCAAGAAGCAAAGTCCCAATAGTAATGTTGAAAAGGAAAATATGGAGTCAAAGCCTTATGCCAGACTTGTAGGAAGTCTCATGTATGCGCAAGTCTGCACTAGGCCAGACTTGTCTTTTGCAGTAGGGATTTTGTCAAGATTCCAATCTAATCCAGGCCATGAACATTGGGTAGCTGGGAAGAAAGTGTTGAGATACCTGCAGAGAACTAAAAGCCATATGCTAGTTTATAGGCAAGTGGAGGATCTGAAACTCATAGGATTCTCAGACTCGGATTTTGCAGGGAATTATCCAGACTCCAAGAAGTCGACTTGTGGATATGTGTTCATGCTTGCAGGAGGTGCTATTGCTTGGAAAACCATGAAACAAACACTTGTTTCAACTTCTACTATGCAAGCTGAATTTATTGCAGTATATGAAACTGTGTGTGAAGGACTTTGGATTAGGAATTTTCTCATGCAGACCAAAGTATTGAGTCACATTGTGGCTGGAACACTTGCGATTTATTGTGACAATGAGGCTGCAGTTTTCTTTAGCAAGAACAGTAAAAGGTCAAATAATTCCAAGCATATTGATCTAAAGTATTACAGTGTTAGAGAAAGAGTAAAGCATGGTGAAATAGCTGTTTTGAGTATTGACACAAATTCACAGCTAGCAGATCCTTTCACCAAGGCATTGTCAGTAGCAGCATTCCAGAAACATACAGCAAGCATTGGAATTTTAGCTAATATAGATGCTTAGGTTCAGTAGAGAGTTAGTCCAGTTGGAGCATTTAAAATTCTAAGGTTTTTTGAGTTCTTGTGTTTTAGTTGTGATCTTTTATTTTGTTTATCACAACTTGTTTGTAATGACAGATTTTATTATTAATAAATTTTGAGGTATTTTCAGATTTTGGTTATTACTGCAGTTTTTGTTCAATGTTCTGAAAATTATCGATTTTGTGTTTAAAGTTATACTTGCTATCAGATGGCTTAAATCATGTGAAGCATGATGTTAAGGTTCAAGCAATATCTTTAAGCCATCAGTGTTCAGTAAATTTGCTTGAGTTTTTGGTTTTAGAAACATAAAGTAGGACCTAATATATGTTTACTTGTTGATACACATTAACATATATTGTATCACTTCTGGTTTGACATATGTGGATTGCAGGAGCTTGTGTTTGTGGTTTTGAAACTCTGCATTTTTGTTAAAATGTATACTGTTTCTTGCTCTGCATAAGTAACTGTGATCTGACCATGTTGGAATGGATTTTCGATTTAAGTTTGTTATCTGGCGCGCACTTCAGTAAGTTAAGTAGGTTTTGATGTTCTCTGGTGCAAATCATCGAGCATGATATGTGTGAGTCCAAAGGGGAGATTGTAAGATCAAATATGGACATAACACATATCATCATAAAGTAATTGATGATTAGCTTAATATCAATCCTAGTTTAACATGGATACAAACAGTAAATCAATACTAGTGACTTAATGAATAGTGTATCAATTCATTAAGGATAGTAATCTATTGCTTAGTCTACAAGGAAGGCTACAAGTTGTGATACATTAAGAATCTAACTAGGAAACCTAAACCGATATGGATAGCTTTAATGGGAAGCTTCTTGAGGTTTAAGTCACCTATATATACAGATGAATTGGTCCCTGATTACTACCGACGTTTTGCATATTGTTCTGTCCATTGAGAAGCAAGTTGGTAAGTAACAGAAGGCTATATTCAGTGTTCGTGTTTGCAGTTGCATAAGATGGAATCCATGCCAGTAATTGCTGAAGGTAAGCCTTAATCCCTTTTATGATTGTGTGCATATGTTGTGAGCATGTATATGGTTATTTTACATTAGCCGCTGCAAAGCTCCATATATCCTCACCATGTACTGCCTCAAATGCGGGTGTAATAGTACCATTTCCTAGAATACGGGCACTAAGGCCATGCCATGGTGCTAGCATTACAGGACTACTCTCCAGCAAAATCAATGCAGCCATGCTATTTTGACTGGATTTTAGTAGACAGCGGGACAAAGGTGTTTGTGCATAACTTTTGGGGCCTGATGGGATTTTGGGTTGGGCTTCTTTGAATATCTGGTGGTGAACTAGGAACCTCATGATGCGGTAAAGGGAAGAAGGATCACACTTGAGAGTTGTGGATAGCTCAAAGAGTGTCATGGGGCTTCCATGGCTTTCAATAGCATCAGCTATTCCAAGCTCAATGGCACACTTCACCACTGCGATTTTTGAAAACCCGAACACATATTTCCACACTTCCACCTTGGCTTGTTCCTCTTCTTTCTGTTCCAATGTTAGCGCCCTTTGTCTATGTTCCATCTTTTTCTTGGCAAGTCCCAAGCTCCTAGCATGTGATATATATATATATATATATATATATATATATATATATATATATATATATAATTGGAGTGAACATTTTGGGTAATCCATCATTTTCAATGGGATTTAATTTTTCATATATATATATATATACAATTGGAGTGAACATTTTGGGTAATCCATCATTTTCAATGGGATTTTCATATATATATATATATATATACAATTGGAGTGAACATTTTGGGTAATCCATCATTTTCAATGGGATTTAATTTTTCCAACCGCTCATTTCTTTAGGATTTGTTTCCAATCATGGATGCGTCCCACTGGTCATTTTGTAATCTTTTCTTTTCTTTTCTTTTTGTCAATTGTCCTCATTACAGTCTTGGCGCAGTATGTTGGAAGGATGCTACTTCTTTGCTAAAAGTATCTTACGACAGAAGATGCACTTTACACATGTTATTTTTATAAGACATGGAAATAATTAACGAAAGATAATATTTTACATATAAATAAGCGTCAAAAAATTATTAGAGCAAGTTCACTTATTTGATCATTGCAATTTTCGAAAACCCAAGCACATATTTCAACACTTCCACTTTAGAACGTTCCTCCTCTCTCTCTTCCAAGTTAGCTCTCTTTGTGTATTTTCCATCTTTTTTGTTGTGTGTTCGTGTGTACTTGTTCTATATATGCTCTTAGCAAAGTTATATATACACAATTTTTGTATACAGTCTGAGTAATCCATCATTTAATAGGGATTTTACAAGATTGTATTATTCATTGTTTAAGAATTATTTCCAATTAAAGGTATGTGATACATTCTGACTAAACTGATACATCTTTATAGCACAAAACAATTTCAAAATTTGAGCACATTTTTATCACGCATAACACAAGCCCCCTTATTTTAATTAGGCACAGCAGACAAACCCCATCGCATCTTGGATTGAAGATCTGAAATAACCAGCACTACATGCATGCACCTGGATTGGAACCTCACCAGCTGCATCCTTGCCCCAAGTGCAAAGGTGATCTCATTTAAGCTTTGTTTCAAGGCCAAAGAATTTTGTGCCGCAATGGTTTGCTACATCTTTGCTTGAAGCATCCTTATTTATTTTGAACTCTTAGAATTTTCAAATGCTTGGCATCTGCATGCATATGTTCTTCTGTTTTGTGGTTAAGACAAGGATTAGAACAACGTAGACTATGATATACCACCATTCAAGGATTGCTTCACTAATGACGTGGGAAATATGAACAATAATATCAGCTAACAGTACTTGGCAGAATGGCCTCCAATTAATACTAATAATACAATAAACTGTTTATCAAACTATCAGCTAACAGAAAATGCAGAGGACTATGAGTATTGAAGAGGATAATACGAGCCTCAGTGGAACGGGAGGTAGTTTTCAAGATGATAGTTTGAAGAGAAATGCATTTTCTTCTACTTCAACAGTTCCGTCATAGCAAAAAAAGTAAAGGTGGAAGAAACAAGAGTTAATTACATATAAGTGCATATTTGAATGTTTTTTTAGCTATAAGGCCACCAACTTTTTTTTTCCCTCATAAGGCCACTAGAATAAAAAAAGGTGTTCAATTTTAGATATAAAAATTAATATATTTACATAAATGCCACTAGAGTAAAAAGTTAACAATCATCCTCTCTCTTCTCTCCGGTGAGGTCTCCGGCCAACTCCGGCCGGTCTCTGGTAGACCTCCGGCCAACTTCCGGTGAACTCCGGCGACCACAAAAACTACTGTCACTAACACCAAAAGCTACTGTCGTAAGCAATAAAAACTACTCTGATGAGATTTCCGATAACCTCCGGCGAGGTCACAAAAGCTATTGTTATCAGTAACAAAAGCTACTGTGGTGAGATTTCCGACAACCTCTGACGAGGTCACAAAAACTATTGTCACCAGCAACAAAAGCTACTGTCATTAGCAATAAAAGTTACTCTGGTGAGATTTCCGGCAACTTCTGGTGAGGTAACAAAAGCTACTCCTTACCAAAAAGACCTAATGCTCCCTAAAACCAAAAGCTATTATCCCCACTAACAAAAGCTACTGTCACCAACATCAAAAGCTACTCTCATCAGCAACAAATGTTACTCTCACCAAAAACAGAAAACTACTCTCACGAACAGCAAAAGTTGCTCTCACTAACACTAAAAGCTACTTTCACCAACAATAAAAGTTATTGTCACCAATACCAGCGACCCACTCTCACTAACACTAGAAAGCTACTCCATAAACAAAAGCTACTCTCACCAACACAAAAAGCTACTACCACCACCACAAAAAAACTACATTCACCACCAACAAAAACTACTCTCACCAATGTCAAAAACTACTATCACCACCGCAAAAAGCTACAATCATCACCACCAAAAGTTACTCTCACCAACAACAAAAGATACTATCATCAACATCAAAATCTCTTCTCACCAACAATAAAAAACTACTTTCACCAACTCCGAAAGCTACTCTTACCAACTCTGAAAATTACTCTTACCAACATTGAAAACCGCATCTTAGATAAACAGAGAGAGTTTTGAGGGTTCTTTACTTGTGAGAACAAATGCATTAAAACCAAAGCAGGCCCAAATGCCAACAGAGGCTATCATAAGTTCAGAACATTAAAACTAGTCTGTGCAGAATCAAAGAGAATCAAAGGGACAGAGGAACTTGACACAAGAAAATGGTAGGCAATATATGAAGGGTTTTACCAGCAGGGTGACAAAAGCACAAAATGAGAAACCAAACAGGCTTTGAATTGATTAAGCTTATCCAGGTCTCAGAGCTAGTTCTTTGAATTGATGACTAGTATATGAATTACAGCCACTCGGTAATTCTACGACATCAAATACACATCACAAATTCACTTAAATTTTGAACATCAAACTTAACTATTCCAATCGCTCTAAACAATTTGTAATCATGTAGAGGTTTCTCAATTCTTACAGCAAATCAAACTCAAGAAATTCAGAATCCAAATACTCAGTAAATCAAACTTAAGAATTCCACAAGCTCCGAATGTTCAAAAATCAAATAATCCTAGGCTGAATTAGCTAGGAGATGCAATATGAAAATAGAAGGTAAACCTGAAGCTCGACGACGATGACGAATTAGGGCCGATTGCGCTCAGGCCCGACTACGAAGAACGCGTCTGGAATCCGCTCAGGTTGAATTAGAGGACATCGACGACCTCGTATCTCGACGAGGAGCGTAAGGTCGCAGGAGTTGAACAACACGGCGGTATCGAAGACGCCGATCAGATCAGATCTACTTCACCTTCATCCTTCTCGCCTTGCGCTGCGGGATCGTGAGATAGCCGGATTGGTGTTAGAGGCAATGGATTTAAGGACCTCGATGATCCATTTTCCGGCGACGTTATCCTCATGCGCGGAGATGATGAGAATCTACTCCGGCTCGTCTCCGTTCGGGTTTGCTTCGACTGAGAAAGGTAATGGAGATGGAATCGGCGATGGCGTTGAGGAAGGGTGCCGCCGGAGCCGAGCGAGATGGTGAGGAAGGGAGCTGCCGGAGCTGAGCAAGGGTTTTCTCGTCGTGGAGAGAGAGAGAGAGAGAGAGAGAGAGAGAGAGAGAGAGAGAAGTCGTTTTGGTGAGACTGATCGATGGAGTCCGTTTAATTTCTTCCACGAAGGGCAAAATCGTCAGTAAGGAAATAATTTTAAGATAAAAGTGGCCTTATGTGTACAAAAATCTTTGGTGGCCTTATGGCTAATTTAAGTTTCAAAATGACACTTGTATGTAATTTTCTAAAGAAACAATTGCTATAGCATAGTCTGAAATGGCTTCTTCAATCAAAATGTTTAGAATGTTTACATTTTAAGTCTATGAATTCAAGCAAGACCAAAATCGAATTGTGACTATGAAATTTCAGTTGTTGCATTTTTCAAATTTCTAGTGTTTTTAATTGTTTTTTCATTTTAATGGAAGTTTTGGAGTTAATTGTTGAAGCACAAATTTTTCTTGTTTAACCATCTATTTAGTTTATATATATAAAAAAAAAAGTTTGCAATTAACTACAATAGTTCTATAGCAAAATATATTTAAAAAAAAATTTAATTTTGTCAAAAAAAATATGTTTATGAAATTCCATAATTAAATCTCTTCACTCAAAAAAATTACCCAAATAAATCATTTAAATAATCCACCATTCATTTTCCCTTCATTTTAATTTCTTTTCCCATTTTTTCTTATCAAAAGTTATTTTTGTAGTAAAAAGAAGAAAAGAAAAAAGAACAGAAATAGTCCCTACTAATAGGGCCGAACTATGTTTCTGGCCAAGTTGTTTCCCGGCAAACTGAACTGAAAAATCCATGGCGGACTGGTCTCTACTCCCTAAAGAACTCCTGGAGGACATCGCCAAACGCCTCGGCAGCTCATTCTATCTCCTCCGTTTCCGATCCGTCTGCTCATCCTGGCGATCATCAATCCCTTCCCGACCTCGCCGCTTACCCGGCCGATTCCCCTTCCTCACAAACTACGGCATCTCCGACTCCGCCCTCGGTTTCCACCTCTCGAAACGCACCGTTTTCCTCATCGGACCTCCCGAAAGCCCGGATCGGTGGCTGGTCAAGATCGAAGAGGACGTGCCCGGCCGCATGCACTTGCTGAATCCCCTCTCGCGGTTACCGCTGAGTCCTCTGCCGGAGGCTTTCCCAAAGGTACTGGATTTATCGAGGTTTTGGATTTTCGATTTGGGGGAGGAGTATGTTCTTCATTGTGTGAATTTTAGGCCTTTGGTTAATGCTCTGGGCGGTGCTGCTAATTTGTACATGGAAAAGGTGGTGTTTATGTGTTTGGGGGATGAAAGCAGTGATTTTGTGTTGCTTACGATCCATGTGTCTGGGAGATTGGCAATGTTTAAGTCTGTGGACAAGAAGTGGACTATAATTCATGATATGCCGTCGCCTTATGATGATGTTATGTTGTTTAAGGGCCAGTTTTATGCTGTTGACGGCACAGGAAGGACTGTGGTGGTTGGCTTGGACTCGAACAATCCGAGTCTGGCTGCCAATCCGGTGTATGGTGGTGACAAGAAGTTTTTGGTGGAGTCGAGGGGGGAGTTGTTGGTGGTGGATATGTACTTGAGCACGGATCAGGAGGTGGATTGGGACGACGATGATGAAGTGTCTCAAGTGCAATTGGATGGGTGCATTTACGAGAGGACGGTGAAGTTTAAGGTTTATAAGATGGATGAAGCAGCGCAGAAGTTGGTGCAGATGAAAAGCTTGGGGGATAGGGTGTTGTTTTTGGGGGATGACTGCACATTTTCTGCCTCGGCTTCGGAGTTGTCCGGTTGTAAAGGGAATTGTATATATTTTACGGATAATTTCTTCTATACAAGTGGTGAAGAAGAAGGGACGTTCAAGGGTCGTGATATAGGTGTGTTTGACTTGGATAATGGTACTATTGCCCCCTTATCTGATTATCCAGAGTCTTCAAAGCTGTTTTGGCCACCCCCTGTGTGGCTTTCATCGACAACATCCCAGGTAAGTTTAGTTTCTCTTGATTTCGAAATATGTTTTGTGTTCCATGCACTTTTTATGTCTATCAATCTTATCAATTTGTGCCATGTTCCAACTTTACTTATCACAAAATCGTATCTAACCCTGCCAGGTGTGGTTCTCATTATAGTCTAATAGTGCCACCAACCCACCGTGATTATTCTTATGATCTTATCAAATTACAAGACTGACATTTGTACCTAATGGCAGTATATTTATGATGAATCCTGTTTCCTATACATTAGTTATGCCCTTCTTAGGCTAGTAGCTCTTTTGATTGCATAACCTCTCGCCATATACATATGTGTTAGTTCTCTATGCCCTAACTCAAACAGTCAGAATACACAATGCCCTAGCTACTGTGTGTGTAAAACTGTAAACCCATTACTTGAGACAATAATACTGATGTTGAATACTTGGATAGAAAGACAAGTAAGATCAACCACGATTGCTACATGAGTTTAATTAATCAAATGTCCAAGAGTATAAAATTGGGTAATCAATGTAATTAGTCTTGTACAGTGGTGGTAGTGCGTTAAATTGCTATATTGTTTGTGAGTAGAGTTAACAGGCTTTTGGTTTATGGATGCCTCCTGTGGTTTCCCTATGCAAGTATTAAGCCTACTTGATATGGGTTTGAAGTGTCTAAAATGATGTTACAAGCATCTATAGGATGTGTATGGAAGGGCCTTATGTTTCCAAATGGCTGCCCTCGTCATTTCTTTTCTGCAAGCTATGCAAAACCAGGTTCTGCACTATAAGCTTTATTGTCTTTCCTGGCATAGTAATTGAGCAGTTATTAAAATGGTCTAACCAAGGGCCATGAAGAACATGGCATGTTTGAGGGTCATGAAGAAAATGGGATGTTTATGATAACATTGTTGTTCCTTCTGATTTAGCAACCAAATAATTAGAAGGCCTGTTATTGAATATGTTTGATTGGATATTACTAAAAGTTCTACTGTAGTTGGTATTCCTGCCATTTGCATATTGATTATCATCATCAGTACCTATAAAGGAATTCATATGCTGATTAGTGGATGCAGCAGGTGCAAACCGAGTTTGAAGGACTAGCTTTGTGAAGTCGCGATGGAATTGTGGTTGCCTATGGTAAATCAAGTGCAAGGGGAAGATGCACAATTCACAATGTGGCTTGAAAGAACAAACCTTGCCCACTGTCAGGAACTAGTACATCTCATTGCAGCTAGTTCAGGTGACTTAGCCAGCCAGCCAGCCATTTGCAATCATTCGAGTCAATCAAGGGTTCCTTGAACACGAGAAGCTTTTTGAGCTGATGACACCCTAGTTTCTTTCTTTTTAGATTCCTTCTAGTTAAAAATAAAATAAAAATTTGGCAGCAATAATGTGTTATGTATTTATTTCATTTTGCTTGTAAATAAATGAATAAATTGCCAGACTGTTGTACCACCATCTTAATTAAGTAATTATCGTCCTTCTAATGTTTCTGATAGGTAGCTCGTTATTATGAATTTTTTTGGGGAGCTAGAGACTCCCAGATTATTAGAATAAGCTTTGTCCTAGCAATTCTTTTTCCTTCCTAGATTCCCAGAATATGACTGTACGATTAACAAAATATCAGCTTATCCTTCAAGATTATGGGATATGGCAAGAAGAAAATGCAGAATCTAAATTAATTACTTGCCAGAAAGACTCTGACAATGGTGGTGAGCTTCTAAAACCAGCATTGAAATACAATTAAATTTTAATCCTTCTTCCATCTAATACTTGATCAAAACTACTATTGGCCAGCCTATTCTATTGCTAATAAGGAATGTACAATACTAGACCCAGCCAGCTCATCAACTTCTTTTGTAATATTGAACTACTTCAACTAGAAGTGACCTAACATTATCTTGCTCAATCCCGCTCAGGAGCATCTCCGGTAGATCTTCTAGAGCTGATGTTCCCAGCATATGACCACACCCTCTCAAATTCATCCGCGTTTATTTTTTCTGATTTCACGTCAGGTGCCTCTTTCACGACGTTCCGCTTTACACAAAGAGGTGTCCTACCTGGACTTCCAATAACAGGAGTGGAGGAACAGAAGGTTGGAGTTGCTAGTGGGGAGGCATAAGGAGTCTGTTGAATGGAAAAGGGGCTAGGTGACATCCTCTTCTGGATAGGAACACCACCCAAACCTCCCCTGCTGAAGAGAGAAACTGATTCTGCTGCCGCGCATCGCTTGGTAGCATCATCTACGAAGAGGACATCATCGATCCTTGCCATAATGTTAAAGGCCAAGCTCTCCATGACCCTCGAGTAGCTTTCAAGAATTGATTGCCCCACATCCTACAAATACACAAAGAAATCTTCAGCAACTTCATGTGTGAAAGATACTGTAGCGGCCACAGGGGCATGTCTTTCCCAGTCTCATACCGAACAAGTTAAGGTGATACATATGTACACGTAGATGAAATGTATTCTGATTTACATGGATAAGAAAAAACAAATACAAGAAAGTATACCTTGTTATACTGTATTTTGTTCATGTCCAGAGAAGTTTGTGGGAGACCAGGGAAACGATGCCTTAGACTTTGCAAAAGGGTCTCTGCTCGTTGAGCTAGAAAATGATTTTTTTCAGTGTCAGAAACAAGGCCCTTGACCTTACCACCCCAAGATGACCTTTTAGCTTTCACATGATTATTTTGTTTCTTATGGTCTTTCTGCTTCCAAACATGCACAGCTGCCTCAATCCTGTTGGCAATCTCCAGAGTTTGATGCTCTGATGACAAGTCCAGGCAATCCAGAAGGCATTCAGGTGAAAACTTATCAGCAGTTATGTAGCGATAAATGATATCACCCAGGCACTCTTTCCCGTTCTGTAATCAATTGGACAAAAAATTATGTCAAAATAAATTCTATGTAAATATGAAGTTAATGCACTGTAATTTCCATACTCTGAAGTGATATTTTGCACTAACATGTTACTTGATGCCCTCACTACTAAAAGTTGTTTATAGACTTTCTTTACCAGTTCTCAAACAAAAGGGACCAAGTTTTGCACCTCTGAGATTGTTATATATTCTTACTGTTTCCAAGCCTTCATGAATAGTTATGTCATCAATATCACAAATAACAAATATGATGCTATACAATTGCAGCGAAGTCCTATTTGACTATTCTCAAACTATGAAAATGACATTAGAAAGAGTATTTTGACTAGGTAAAATACAACAAGAAAAGAAGAGAGCCACAGCTAACTGACATAAAAATTGAGGGCGAAGTATGAAGGGGAAGTTGCCTACTAAGAAAGCATCAAATTTTCCAACATATTTTTAGAACAAGTTTCAATTAACTTTGTCTCACATAGACATGTGACATCTGACAAAGATTAAATCCCACAAAGAAGCAACCTCCTTTTAAAAACTTCCCAATAAGAAAAGGAAAATAAAACCCAAACAAAATGATTGATCAGATGCATTATATATGAAGAATTTAAGAAAAAAAGCATTGCTAGTCACTAGTCCAGTTCCTGCACTGAGTTCAAATGATGACTACAGATGTAAAAACCCATACCTTGGGCAGTGACTCCATGTATGCCCTGGGGATTTCCATCTCGGCGAGCACACTACTATTAATTGCCATGGCCGCCTTCAGTATCTGGTTGCAGCAGTCCCTACACTGCTGCAACTTCTTCCTTGCATCAGCAGACAATGCATTTGGCGGAACTTTTGGGTATGGCAGCCACCACTTCTCCTCCTGCCTAATTGAAGGCCTTCCACTAGACATGAACCCCTCATTTTCATTAGAATCGCCCAAAATTATCCCCCGGTCAACATACCAAAACTCAGTATCACAGAACCCATCAAGTATACTGAGCAGCATTGCGTCGAGCTTCTTTATGGCAGGGAGATTCACATACAAGTCAGAGCGTGGCCGCATCGCCATCACTTCATATGTGCCTCCACCAGGGAACTGCTGTATTGAAGGTACAAGCTCGACAATTGAATCACTCACACATAAGAGCCACTCCATTTCCCGGCGCCACATTGCCCTCTTCTGTGGTGCTAGTGGCTCTAACCTCCATAGCTCACCAAACACAGTAGCTGCCATTCCAAACAAGATTTTCAGTTCCGTAATCCAAAACCCACACATGAATATTAAAACAACGTCTGAACAAAAATGACATAAGGGATGCATACTGAAAGACGGTGCGACTAACCAGAGAGATTGGTGATGGCATTTGAGATAGCAAGGGCAGTGCAGACCCCTTTTCCTCCTCCAGACATGTCTTCTCCCAGCAGAAGCTTAGCGAACCTCTCCTTCATCATTTCAACCTCTGCAAAATTAAATTCCAATCAAAATTAATGAAACAAAGTAAAGATTTCTAGATAAACAGAGTCAGATCTCCACATACGAAAATAATTAAACTGAAATTACTCATTTTAGCAACAACATCTCCTCTAAAGTTTCTCGGCACCAAATTTAGAAACATAATAAAACTAAGCCCACTCAAAGTCAAACTCCCTGCAGCAATTTTCCTTAGAACCGAATTTAGAGACAATTTTTTTTTTTCCTTAAAAAAAAAAAAACAGGAAAGAAAATGGTACCTGATAAATCGGCGTTTCGTTTCTCAGGCTTCTCATCCCAAGCCACCACATCCTTTCCTCCAATCACCGGCAGCATCACCGGCGCCTGAACGCAGAAACTCCCGGCAGCCGGCCTCGGAGATGACGTCATTGAGCTGGAAGCGCCTTCCGCATCAAATCTACGGCACGAGAAGCTACTACAGCTCTCGGACTCACTCACGTCGGCGCTGAGGCTGTAGCTCCCACACCGATCGCTCTGCTGGTCGGAGCCGTCGTCGGACGACACACTCCCCATCGATTAAAATCTAACCCGCCCTACAGATCTCACACGCACATTCGCTGCCGCCGTGAAACTTAGAAATAGAGTGAAAAAGTAATGTGGACTGAGAAATGGAAGCACTAGTGGTGGTGGTGGTGGATAAAGCAAATTCAGGCTTACTGAAAACGTACTCTTTCAGACTCTCTCTCTCTCTCTTTCTCTGTAAAACGGTGAGAGTGGGATTCCCCTCTAATGTGCTATAAACAGAGTCACTGGAGACAGTGTGGGCCTGATGATGATGGTGATGATGATGAGGCCAAAACAAGGAAAAAGCAAAAGCGGGGACGACGCCGTTTGGCTCAGAGCTGAGCACCCGACACGCCCCCCTTTTCCCCGGGGCCCCACGTCTCTTCTCTAATCCAATAATTACACACAGACTCCTCCTCTCCTCTCCTCTCAATTGCTGACGTGGTGGGGTTGGGGGAAATTCGGAAGGTTTGCGTGGGAAAATACCTAATAACGGCGGGTAGGGGTTAAAGTCTTTTTGTTTTAACTGTGGTTTAATATTTTTTTTTAACCGTGGGTTGGAATGCGGGGGACTCGCATCCCCAAGTTTCAATTTAAAGATGGTCCTTTTGTGGTTCATAGTTTTCAGTGTAACCCCATTCATTAACATAACTATTTTTGGGTGAATCAGTCATTAATCAATTATGTAAGAGCAATTAGATATCATTGACTGCAAAATTAGAGATGGAATAAATTCTGAGCGACCATTCAATTCAGTACCGGGACAGTAAATTATTTAGAGATTATTCTTCTTCTTCTTCTTCTTCTTCTTTTTGGTTTAATTTTTTTATTTTTCTTTTTTAGGAAAAAAAAAACACTCTTAATCACCTGCTTCACAACAAGTGTTTAACAAGTGATTTTGAGAGAGATTATTCAGAGCACCGCCGTGCACTTGCACCAATATAAATGAATGGTTAGATTGCATTAAATACACTTTTTGTTTATTAAAAATAAAGTTGATAATAAATATCAAGGGTTGAGATTATTTTATAAGGGTTTGGTCACTTACACCGTCGGTGCATAGAATAATTTCCAGTGATTTTGATCAATGGGGAAGACGGGATTTGATAAAGTTGATAAAAGTTGAAGAGAAATGCCTTAATCACTTATTTTGCATGCTCAACGAGGAACTATCCTTGAGTCCCGTTATGTATAGGTAATTTTGTGGAGGAAATTGATTCCAAGAAAGAGCTATGGTAAGACCACGTTTGATACAATTGCAAAAATGGCTCGAAGAACAAGATGATGAAACCAAGAGACAAGTTTATTGCTGAAAGATTGCTGAGCTTATTAGCTTATAAATCCAAGTACCAAATGAGAAGATTAAAACCAAAGGGCGTCCTTCTAAGATTGACAGTACTCACAGTAGTACTCATCGTCTATCATCTGCTTTTGAGATTGCCGATGCTTTTTCCGTACATAGTAGTCAATCACAAATACCACCTGAAAAGGTTGGTAATAGTATTCCTAATACTGTGTTGCCTTCTATGAAATCAAATAAGCATGAGAAAAATCAGGTATGTCTTTCAATTGTGATATATAGTAACAATTTCAATTACAACGCACACATAAAAAATAAAAAAATAAAAACTAACATATAATGATTTTTGTACAACCTATTTGCATGAGTCAAAGCACTTCACCATTTGATCTAACACAAAAATATATTGTGCAATTCGTTTTCAGCATGAAGCCTTACATTCTAGGTTCATTTGATGTTGAATATGATGGTAATTGTGGTTATAGAGTTATAGCATCGGCTATGAGATTTGGTAGGCTTTTTTGGCGGGGTTTGAATAGACCTAATGAATGAGCTAAAAAGCATGCCCCCACTTGTACTTATTTTTACGGATGCTTTCTTTATGTTTAGAATTTTTTTTACTTGAGTTTCTGTATTTTATTACACTACAATTGATTATGAGAATGATTCATGTTTCGAATAAATTTTTTATGAAATTGATGTCAGTTAATATGTCAGTAATGATTTCACTTGTAATATTGTACATGTGTATAGGAAGAATCAAAAGTTTATAGTCAAATCTTAAGAGCAACCATTTTACTTTGAAATTATTCATTTGGGGTGCTACTTGACAGTCAGATTGTGTTGTAAATATTTCATTTCAATTAAATGAGAGAGTTATGACCATTTGATTCATGAATGAAAGTTCTAGAAATTTTGTTTCGGTAAGTTTTTGTAATTGAATGCAAAAAAAAAAAAAAAAATTGAGGAATTAGAGGTATAGTGAGTAATTTATTGTTTTATATGTGAACAATATAAAAAAAGGTTTATTGGAGGTCTAGTGAGCAAACATTTGTATTTAGAAGCAAAAAAGACGTGTACAAAGAGAGGTCAGATGAGTAAATTTGAGGTCCCAATAGAAATTCTCATAGAAAAAATTGAAAAGTAAGATACTTTTTTTGAGTTGAATGGTGTTAGACTTTATTGATAACTAATAAACAGATTAAGGAATACATTTCTCAGATTCTATTACATCTTGAATGAAGGAAGGAATATTAGACCAAAAGAAAGCTTGATCAAAATCTGCAGTAAGATACTTTATCGGCCTTCAAATGTATAACATACTTTGACAAAAAAAAACTATAACATACTTAAATTGTAAATAACTAAATATTGACCAAAATTTTTTTCTCACTTATTATAATGCCGTGTTTGAAATTAGTCGACGCACGAAATAATATAACACTATTGTACAATAATATTCGAGTCTTGGCGGATAGAAATTATAGTTATTATGTATTTCAAAATAATCGGTGAATCAAAATACTTCTTGGATATAACATGCATACCATAGTATTTTGTTGGTGATTATGAAAGTGAAATGTTCCCTATAATTCAAGTCAAAATATTCTTGACCCTAAACAGGTCTGAATGTGAGATTTAGACCGTAGAGTCACCAGAACAGGTTCACCATAATCTCCATAAGCCTGACATTGTGTGTGACAGACGTAAACCGGAGATTCTGGTCGGTATTCGTTTTTCAGTTTAACGTAGACAAACGACACAACACTGGTACACATACTACGTTGGCCTAAAAGAGCCCCCACCGGACACGTGTCTCTTCGTGAGTGGATCAGTCTCCACGAGATGGATATCCATGATATGATATCAAATCCGATGGGTAAAACTGTCAATTAAAATAGTTGGTGACAGCTTTTGGCCAAGGGTCATATGCTGTGTAGGGCCCACGTGATGGGAAAGTCGAAATAACGACCGTCGTAGGAGAGGGAGGACCACCGTAGGGTTCCATGTACATGCACGTGACCCGACATGTAGGCTGCAGACAATAGGTCGGCGGGTCGGGTTCGTTTATTTGGTTGGATGGATAAGCCCACTTTGCGTGACAGAATGAACATATTATTAATAGCACATGATTAATGAGCTCGTGAAGCATGAAGGTGACAGTAGGGGAATTTTATAGTGAATAATTAATTCTCATAACTTTTTATAATTATCGAACCAGGAATTTTAATTAGTTTGTGATTAAGAAAATGACAGTATTGTATACGAAGAGGTTAGAGTATCAATAATCCTAATGGCTAATGACATGTTGCATTATATAATAATCTGCTGTTAATTCATATGCATGAGGGTATTAACACCATGGACATGATTTGATTGAACATTCATAATTCCGTGATGTAGCTTAATTGGCATCATATGTCACGCCCAAGATTAACAATCATCGTGTGCGCTTTCAAACTTTCAAGAGGGACCCTGCACATAAACCATATAAATATTGTCTCAATTTTATTTAAAATTTTTAATGGAATATAATTTAATATTCTGATTTAAATGTTACGTTTGTTTTTCAGTACAAAATGCTAACCAAACCGATAGCTTCAATTTTCTATTTTTTAACACCAAAATTGCTCCGAACATTCGATAAATCGACCATAATAGTTAAATAGTATACTAGTACGATTTGGTTTGGTTTTGACTATTTTTTAAACACATTAATTGAGCGAATATTGTTATCTCTTCAACTGAAATTAGTACTTATTCAAATAAAATTAATATCCGCACTTGAAAGTTGAACATAAGAATATGCATTTAAAAGTAAAAAATTTGACGATGTTAACTGAATTTAATAATTAGAATATTTAAGAACATCTTCAATATACTCTTTATCTTGGCTCTTTAGCTATTTTGGATAACATATTTAGTTTTTTTTAATCAATTTTACTAGCTGCACTCGACTTAACAAAATGCTCTAAATTAACAAAAATAATAGAGAGCCTTATCTCGCTCTCTATATTTAGGAGTGAGATAGCTAAAAATCAAAATGGAAAGTCATTTAGAGCATCTTTAGCATACTCTATTTTGGCTCCTTAGCTATTTTGGAGAGCATGTTTGGTTTTTTATATATTTTTGCAGCTGCACTAGACTCCTAAGTGGCTCTCCATTATAACTTTTAACTATCTCGCTCCTAAATATAAAGAGCGAAATGTGGCTCTCTATAATTTATAACATTTCCTTTGAGTTATTTTATGTAATTTTCAAATAAATTTGAACTATGTAGCCTTTTTTTTAAAAATAATATAAATTCAAAACTAGCTATAATAGAGAGCACTAATGCAGTCGTATTTCTAAAGTGGCTTGCCAAAATGACTTTTTAGCTACTTTGACTAAAATTTGACTAAAAAATGGCTAACATTGCTAAAGATGCTCTTAGGAGTTTGGTGTAGCTATTAAAATAGATAAAAAAACTAAACATAAAATAGTTAAGGAGTCAAAATAGAAAGATTGCTAAAAATTATGAGCTTTCCACTTTAACTTTTAGCTATTTAGCTTTTTTTTTTTTTTTTTTTTTTTTTTAAGAACGAGATGATATTCTCTATTATTTATGTTAATTAAAAACATTCATTTTTAATTATTTTATGTAATTTATAAAGGGTGGTGCTATTCGCGCACCCATTTTCTCTATTCACACACCCTCCTTTATTTATCTATTACTTTAATTTTTTTTTTACCTATTACCCTAACTACCCTCCCTTGCAATTTTATTTCTTTTTATTTTTTCTATTTGGCAAGTCAATCATCTCCAAATCCTAAACTTTTATTTTCCCAAAGACATAGAGAACTTCAAAACTCTTAGCGATTTTCTCTTTTATTTCCATCAAAACTTCTCTAGCATAGTCATTCTATCTCTCTAATGTGATGCTTTGAAGTTTATTTGGTGCAGATTTGTAGTGCCATTATGTAGCAACAATCTTTTTCTTAAAGTGCTATTGTATTTTCTTTGGATGCAAGTTATGTTATAAGTGCTCATGTGTTTTCTTCTGCAATTATAAATTTAACTTTTGGAGCTACATGATTTTTCCTTATTCTTTTGAGATTATAAACAAAGGTTCCATAGTCTTCTCTCTTGAGATTCCTCAGGATATTACAAACCAGATTAACTATAGTGTTGTAGAATAAAGTACTAGTGGTATCAAGAAATTTTGCTGAGATAATCATTCTACATGATTTGGAAGATGCTGACTAACATTGTTGACAACTGTATGCTCAATCGTATTTTGATAATTCTGGCCTTGCATAATACATTCTTATTATTGTTTTCTGTTTTTGATACACTAAATATAGATTAAAGGGTTGAAAAAATTAGTCGCTTGTGGCTACAACACTGGTTCTGGTTCTGGCTCCAAGAGTGATTGAGCTTGGTTGGGGTCTCCTGGAAGAGGGGCAATTGGTTTAAATTAGTTTGGGGTGACCGTTAGCTAATATGGATAATATTGGCAAAAAATTTAGCTACTATAATGTTTCTTATTTTAAATTTATGTACCGATCACAGTTCTTATTTTACGATGACAATACTAAAGCTTTTGAAAAAATGTTGGTCAAGTACTTAGTGCAATGATTTTCAATCTTAGTTTTGGAGACTGTATTTACAAATTATGTTTTGAAAATTAATGGATTAGATTCTTCTTATGATATCTTTATCCAAAAAACTAGATTGATTGGTTAAACTTTGATACAATTTAGATATGGTTAAAAAAAAAGTCTGCAAATACGTACACCTAATTACATTAAATGCTCTATAGATAGCAAGGTTCTAAAAAATGCTAGGCGCTAGTCGGGCGGAAGGCCGGGGACTAGCGCCTAGGGGCCTAGGCGGGAGCCTAGGTGGGGACTAGGCGGTTTATTTTATTTTATTTTTTATAACATATAATTATATAAATAAAAATATAAAAGATATTATAATGTTTGAATAGTGATAATACTTCAAATATGGTTCAACAACAATGAGATAATGAGTTTGAAGCATCCGCGAACTCTGCATACTCCCATCCAATACCTATCCACCTTCGACATTGCATTAGATGCTGAGGAAGAAGTAGTACCTGCCATTATCCTAAACAAATATTCAACAACCATTTCAAATATTCAATTACCAAAATAGATGCAAACAAATATTCAATTAGTCAATTACCAAAGTAGTTGCGTACTATACTACTAAATTACTGATTTATTTGAAAAAAAATATTCGAGCACAGATAGAACTATATCTGTTGAAAGCCTGAAATTAAGTAAAAAAAGGAAAACCATTTAACAATTTTGAAAGTTCAAAACAGATGCATAGCATTATAGGCTTATAGCAAGGCAATAAGCAAAGTCCAATCAACAAACAAGTCCAGAAAACAATCACCACCGTACCACACACATCCTCTAAACTAGTAAACTAGTACAGTCGACAACATAAGACCCCTAGTTGACCAAAAAGGAATCTCTGCAATCTTTGATGCTAAATTGCCAGAACTACGAAACTGGGTCATCCCCATTTTTCTCCTACTTACTACTAAACACAGATTTAGCATCCAATATTCAATTCCCATCCAAAACAGATGCAAAATCATCAAAAGTTCAAACAGATAAGTCAGATACAGAGCAAGGCAGTAAGCAAAATCCAAATTCCAAAAATGGAAAACATTCAAACAGCCAACTATCCAACTTGTCAACAGCCCAATAATATAATTTGATCATAGTAAAACTCGTACATTCATTATTCGAACCAAGAGAAACTGAGAAAGGCAGCGAACAACTTACCAAGCTTGAAGATTTTTGAATCGAACCAAGAGTTCAGGAGCAAGACTAGTTGACCACGAGCTCGAGACTTCAATTGAAAACCCAGAAATCGATGATAGAGTGAGAACCCAGATAGATCGATTGAAAATAATAAACCCAGAAATTCAACTTACCAAATTCCAATATCTTCAACCCAGAAATTCATGAGGGAGTGAGTTAGTCAAGGAAAGAGCCAAAGAGATCGTGCGTCCACGCCGGAGAGCGTGAGAGAGGCCGTGCAGCCGTGCCGGAGAGAGAGAGAGGAGACGACGACTTGAGTTTAGGTTTCAAGTTTGACTGTTTGAGACTTGAGTTCGATGTTCGCTATATGTTTACCCCATTTGCGTTAAAAAAAAAAAAAAAAAATTGCAGCAGCGCCTAGCGCCCAGCAGACCCGCCCAGAATGCCTAGCCCGACTAGGCGGCCGATTTTCAGCCCACCGCCTAGCTCCATCGCCTAGGCCAAAATCTGAATGGAACTCAGCCGCCTAGCGCCTAGGCGCTGCCTAGGCCGATTTTTAGAACCTTGATATATAGTGATTAAATTAGAAATTTGGGGGCATAAATGATTTTACAGTAAAGTTTAATGAGATAAAATAAATTTAACCATAATCTATTCTTCCTCTTCATCTTACATTTACGGATATACCTAGAAAGAATTCCACTTGAACTAGACCATGATCGACCAAGCACACAAGCTCATATCACTATCGATTATGTTGGGGTTGTTTTGTAATTTCTCTCCAAAATGGGTTGAAAGAAAGGGTGCCCCGGGTTCTTGAAGTAGTAAAAAGTAGGGCTAGGCACGGGCCGGGTCCAACTATAATTTCACTGGAGCCAGACCCGGCCCATTTTTCATTGGGCCAGGACCCGGCCCGTTTTGACAAAAACAGGGACCAGCCCAGAACCGGCCCGTTTCATTTCGGGTCGGGCTTGTGGGCTTTCGGGCCCAAAAACCTGTATTTGACCATTTGCTTATGCCTATATATATATATATATATATATCCAGATTTCATTCATATATAGCTGAAATTTCAAGCTGTTGAAGATTTGAATCAAAACACAATATCAAGATACAAAGTTCAAGCTGCAAATTCGAATTCAAAGTGTCTAAATTCAAATACTCATCAAGAACAATTGAAGGTACAATTCAAATTCAAAGTGTACGTCCAAATTCAAATACAAATATCCATTGAAATATAAAGTCCTAATTCAAACGCAACAATTTAGCAAGTCATTTTTCCAGTCTCCTATCCAGCAGCAATGCAGCCATCCATCAGTTGGCTTCCACAGTTTTCCCTACAATAGCCATCATAAATAGATTTAGATAACCAAGAACCATTCAAGCTGCAACTTTACCATTAATAGCACTACACAGAGAACCTACTTCAATAACAAAGAACCATTCAAGAGCCAAAACTTTACTCAACTAGGAGTACACACAGAAGCTACTTCAATACCAATATTCAAGATTATCAACAAGTCAATATACAAAAATACCAGAAACTGCAGACTCTTAATATATAAACAAATACCAAAAACTGCAACTCAACATAATCAACTGGAGCTGTTGATGATTAAACAATAGCCTTCCCATCAGTAGCCATGCTGCAATCACATAGTTCAAGCTACATTAAAATCCATTTCCAGAAACCACAACTCACAACCATTGAAGCATATTTGCAGTCACTAATCGACCTCATTTTCTCAGCAAACACTCAAAATACAAAAAGCAATGAACTCAACAAAAACCCAAATACCAGTTTAGCTACAAACCAAATAAGCACAAAAAGAGATCAAATTTATCAATAAACTGAGGAACCCATGAAGCTAAAACGAGTGGCAGACCTGAAGAACAACGATCTCGGATATCCTATTCTCTGGCTTCGAGTTGGCGGATGAAGTGAAGAGAGAAAGAGAGAAGGACAGAGCAGTCATGGGCGGCGTCTCGATCTGTGAGGGAGAGAGGAGGAGTCGTGCAGGTGAAGTGAAGAGGGGGAGAGAGAGAGAGAGGGACAGAGCTGGGCGCCGTCTCACTCGGTGCGTCGATCTATGAGGGAGAAAGAAGGAGGCGTCGTGCAGGTGAAGTGAAGAGGGGAGGAGAGAGAGAGAGAGAGAGAGAGAGAGAGAGAGAGAGAGAGAGAGAGAGAGAGAGAGAGAGAGAGAGAGAGAGAGGGACAGAGCTGGGCGCCGTCTCACTCGGTGCGTAGATCTATGAGGGAGAAAGAAGGAGGCGTCGGCCGTGTCGTGCAGGTGAAGTGAAGAGAGAGAGAGAGAGAGACAGAGACAGAGACAGAGAGACAGAGCTGGGCACCGTCTCACTCAGTGCGTCGATCTATGAGGGAAAAAGAAGGAGGCGTCGGCCGCGTCGTGCAGGTGCAGTGAAGAGAGAAAGAGAAGGATCAGTGTCTCGATCCTGGGCGACGTCTCAATCGGAGCCCTTTTGGTGTCTCGGCCTCACAGCTATGGCGGAGGAGAATGAGCTCAGTTTCGACTTTGGAGATGGAGGAGCCTCTTGTGCGTTCAGATCGGGTAGAAAATTAGAAATGGAAGCTGAAGATTAGGTTTAGGCTTTTGAGAGAAGAGTAGAATCTTGTGTGTTCAATCCTATGATAAGAATTTTACTCTCTATATTAGGACCAATAATACATGGCCATTTGTCTTTTGATGTCTAATACGGGCTTGACAGGCTTTTTCTATTTTCAAACACAAGGCCCGGCCCGAACTGTTTGTTTGAAAGTCAAGGCCCGGCCCGAACCGTTTTGACAAAAAAAATAATTGGACTCGACCCGTACGGATCGCTCTTTGACAGGTCGGTCCGGGTTTGCGGGTTTTCGGGCTTAAATGCCCAGCCCTGGTAAAAAGACCAAATTTGAAGCTTCTTGAAGGCATTGGGCCTAAGATGGGATCCGTTTGTTGTATGTCCTGCAAACAAAAGAAGAAAAGAGCAAAAACATAAGAATATCCAAAAATAATATGCACAGCTTCTTGCCTCGATATAACTAGATAATTCGTATCAAAAGGTTAATCCAACGTATGTATTTTAGTAGATAACTCAATGTTCACTTCTCAGTCTATCAAATAATTTAGAAACTTCATTGAATTACACATTCCCTCTCTCACATGACCAATAAATCAACTTATTACAACACACTGTGCATGTACCATACTCCTAAGTCGTACCCTCCTCTTAGTTGTGCCTCACGTTTTCATTTAGGTCTAATTTCCTATCTAGGTCGTGCCTATTATATGCCATTCCCTAGTTAGTGTTATTCTATTCCATGCCCTATTTTTTTTTTCAAATGATTGCCGTTTAGTTAGTTGGCAAACCCTATTCTTTTCATACCTGAGTCTAGTACAACAATCTTTGTACATTATTCTAATACTAAATCTTAACTACGTGCTTTATAGGCAATAAACTAGATGAGAAAAGGCTTCCCAATAATAATGATAACATATATAGTTCATTTCTGAAGAATTTTTCAAAATATTAAACGAGGAATCGTATGAGGTGAAAATCAGATATACGATTTTGTAAAGTAATACTAAGAGTGACTTACATTTTCACTATCACGTCTACAAATTCAATCTCCGCCTTATATGAAGTAGGGGTAGGCATATGAACCCGAAATCCCGAACCCGAACCTAACCCATCTCTTCCTGGGCTATATGGGACGAGATCATTATTATTTTGGGTCCTTGACCTAAAGCATCAAAATGAACAAAAATTATCTCACTTATCCCATAAACATATTTTTGTTCCCACCTATTCAATTTAACAGAAAATGACCATTTTGTCCTCAACCCAATTAAAGAATTACAAGCATTCCTCTCTCTCTCTCTCTCTCTCTCTCTCTCTCTCTCTCTCTCACGATCTGATCTAGCCAGATCCTCGAGTCTCTAAGAGGTTCTGCAGGTGAAGAACATAGCAGATGGAGATCAAGTCGGCGTACAGGAGCTTGGCAAAGCTGCACCACCCAGACGCCTCGTCGGGGGTCTAATCGGACGGCCGGGATTTCGTCTAGATTCCGAAGTCAATCTGAGTTCAAGGGAAGCTCTAATTTCAAGGCCGGAGTCGATCTGGGTTCGAGATGCTTCTGCTCCATGCGCCAGCTTTGCCGGGTTTTGTTGTTAGGGATTGGATGGTGTAGTTCTGATTTTTTTTTTTTTTGGTAAATGGAGGCAGAAGGCCTATAATGCAAGAAAAAAGAAAAAAAATGTTATATTGGGCCACAAATCAATTTATTTCTTTCCTTTGTTTTTTGTTTTTGGGTAAAATGGGGGCAATAGAGGTTTGTTAAAGGTTTATTGGGAGGCAATAAACGTTTTGAATTAATGTAATCTCCTCATTTTTTTCTTTAATCAAAGTTTTATTTGTCCAAATTTAAGGAGATTAGTTCCTATTCCGGCGATTGAAAGTTCTATAAGGGGGCAATAGAGGTTTATTGCCTATTTATTAAGGGCAATACACGTCTATTGGGGGCAATATATGTCTATTGGGGGCAATAAACCTTTCCGAAGACCTCTTTGGGGACCTCCAGCGAGGTTTTCAAAAAAGTCTTGTGGGCTGCAGCCGGTGACTAGAATCAGGCGACTAGTGACTGGAATCAGGCGACCGGTGACCGAGCTCCAGCGAAGTCTCCTATGGTTTCTCTTTCTTCCATTCTCTCTCTCTCTCTCTCTCTCTCTCTCTCTCTCAGTAACAAAGGGGTGAAGGTAAAATGATCTAAAAAATAACAAAACTTAATGCAGTGGCGGACCTAGAAAATTAGTTATGCGGGGCGAAGTTAAACCATAATAGCTAACGAAAATTGAAATCCTTGTCCACCCATTTCCAAAAAATAATTTATGCATAAAACATATGAAAATAAGGAGAAATTTTATGATATTAAATTAAACATGCATGAAATCAGCAAAATCATAACACTTGTGGGGGCAAAAGTTGCATAATACACTTTCAAATGCATAAAATTGTCTAGAACTTATATATATATATATATATATATATATATATATATATTGTTAAAGGAAAAACATATTATGTGCCTTCGTCAGATTATGTGCCTTCGTCAAAGTAACTGACAAAGAGGGAATTAAGGAATCAGTGATTACCAATCAATTAGCATAAAAGATAGATCAATCAGTATTTAATATCATAATTGTAATCAATATTTCCGTTGTAATTTCTTCCCTATATAAAGGGACTATGAAATGAAATGAGTAGACCATTCCAATCTCCATTTACTTTTACACGTTATCAGCATGCTCAGAGCAAATAACCAAGAAAGAAAGAAAAAAACCCAAACCCTAAAGAAGAAAATCTTTTCTGCTGCCAATCAAAAAAAAAAAATTGCAGCAGCCTCCACCCTAGGCTCCGCTCCCTTCCACAGACCGGCTTCAACCCAGCCCAGCAAATTGCTCTCCGCACTCGAAGTTTCAGTCACGACCCTCCGACTGCCGGCCACACAGACGCTCACCTGCCCCAGTGAAGCGACCCCTGCAAGCACCGCCTCTGCACACCCAGTGCCTCTATAGCGCTCCACCGGACACCAGCCCACAGCCTCCGGCCCTGCAGCAGCGCCTCCGACCCAGCCTTGCTGCCTCTCACCTGCAACCCACCGGCAGATCCCTGCAACCTAACAACGATGGCAGCACCGATCGATTCCTGCTGCATTTCCCGATCGATCCCGACCTCCAGTCCACCGTCGCTCCCCATTATCGCAACAACCACCGATCGCAAACGACGTAACAGCCCTGCCCCGCCCTCCTAAACCAGAAGGAAGGAAAGCCGGAGGAGGAAGAAGAAAGAAAAAAAAAGAAAAAGGGGCAACTCGGGCAGAAGTAAGGACCCGGTCCAGAAAGAAAAAAGGGCCCAAAGAACAGCAGGCCCAGAAACAAAAAAAAAAAACAAAAAAATAAACAGAAGGCTTAGAGAACAGAAGGCCCAGAAAAAAAAAAAACAGAAACAAAAACAGAAAAAAAAAACTTGACCCAAAGTAAAGGGGCCAGTCCAGAGAGCAGACCCGGCCCAGACCGGAAAAAAAAAAACAAAACAGGCCTTGAGGCCCAGAAAAGAGAGAAAAAGAAAAAAAAAACAAGGCTCTAAAGAGAGAGGAAGCGGCCCAGTTTTTCTCAAGCATACAAACATCGCACGCCTGCATCAACACGCGCGTGCGTTAGGATTGTTTTTCTCGAAACCAAGTATGTTCTCTTTTATTTTCATACTATGGTATATTTAATTATTTATAATTAGAATTTTTATTTTTATTTTTATTTTTGAGCATGCTATTTTATTGCTTGTTATATATATGATATATATTCGTGGAATCTAAAGGATGTGAATTTTATTTATATTTTCTATTTTTTTTAAGCATGCCTTGTTTTTATGTTTTATATAATTACCTTTAAGCATAATTATATATGGTTTATTTGTGAAATTTTAAGCATGTTTTTATTTACGCTTATATAAATTATGCCTACACATGCTTTGTATTATGCTATTGTTTTATTTTACGCATACTATATTCTTGCTATTATGTGTAGTATATCATTTGTTGTATATTTGTGTAATTTGAGCATGCCATGTAGTTTATTTTTATATGCTATATTTAAATGTGCTATGATTATTTTTAATACAACATATCAATACCGTTTGGCCATGATAATGAAAATTCATGCGCATTATACACACACTGTGATAAAGTATTTTCACATAGCATCGAAAAAAATGTGACCATTACGAATCTTGGTCTTGAAATCTAATTCATATTTTAGAAAATAATTCACGTGGATGTCTTTATGACTGCGTAATTTATATCTTCTCTCTTGTTTATGTAGATGGTTGATCCAGCTCGACCTGAATTTGACATTTTGGACTCAGAAGGACTTCAGTACCACTGTTGGGTTTCCGATGTAGAAACTGTCTTTGTGGCAAAAGACTACACTGCCACCATCCAAACTCCCACTGACCCAAAAGACGATGGACCGTCTAATAAGGTGAAAGCAAATGCCTTAATGTTTCTGAGGCGACATATTGATCCTAGCTTACGCTGGGAATACCTTCAGTTGAAGACACCCAAAGAACTGTGGGATGCCCTTAAGGGACGTTTTGGGAACATTCATGACACCTTGCTCCTAGAACTAACCGTTCAGTGGAATGAAATCCGCTTGCTTGACTACAAAAAGGTCAATGACTTCAACAAGGACATGTTGTGTCTAAAGGCACGTCTAAATTTCTGTGGAAAGGAACTCACAGAAGATGATATGATCCAGAAGACTCTTTCCACTTTTCCTACTTCAGCAATTATACTAGCGAATCAGTATAGGCTGGAGTATGATAACAAAAAAATCACGACTTTCAACAAGCTGATCAACCTACTGCAAGTGGCTGAGAGGCATAATGAGGTTCTTTTGAACAACAATGCAAGGCCCGTTGGGACAAAGAAAATTCCTGAGGCTAATTATGGCAAAGTCAAAGGTGGAAAGAACCCCAATGAAAAGAGGGTTGGACGTGTTGTTCTCTACCCACGTGGCACCAATGCACCACGTGGCAAGGGACGTGGGGGTCGTGGTATGGGCCGTGGAGGCCCTCCCAATGTATGGCGCAGAGATGGTGGTGCTGGCCCTAGTGGTTATGGAAACAAGGTGCAAAGGGCACCCAAGAACCCTTCAGTCAAACCTGGTAGAGTTGGTAATGAACCATGCTATAGATGTGGAGTCATGGGGCACCGGTACAAGAATTGCCAAGCAAGCAACCTGGTTGCAGCCACTTACAAGAGGTATAGGGAGTCTAAAGAACAAGAGACTCACTATATGGAAGAAGGAGGCCATGACCCAGACGTCAACCTCACATTTGCAGACTTCAATAGCAACAAGGAACTTGCTCAGTCAATGGATGCTTCAGATTTTGACTGATCTTCTTTATTTATTTTATTTTCCAAAACAGTTGTGAACGCATAATGCCTCATTTTTAATTAGACTATTATGTAGTCTTAAAGTTTATCTCAATAATTGTTTGAATTAGATTTCTGAACAAGACCTTGATTTGATTATCGTTGGCTTATTAATAAATTTCGGATTTTATTCTGAAGCATTGAATTTATTCGATTTTTATGTACCACACATATTCACATGGTTCGAAAAAGCACTATAAAGATGTAAAGCAATACATCTAGAGAAAAAAATTATTATTAGAATGAAAAAAATTATCATTCTACTAAAATAGTCATGCTCTAAAGAATATGAGTTATATTTTCAAAATTAATAATATATCCCATTTATTTGTAGGAATGAATCGAGGAGAAATCGAGTGCTTAGTTGATAGTGGGACTACCCACACCATATTAAGGAATAGGCAATTATTTATTGAATTAATAGCCTATAATTCCTCTGTGACTACGATGATTGAATCATCACAAGTAATAAAAGGGTGAGGAACTGCCAAATTTTTGCTGCCTAATGGCACAACATTTAAAGTCACAGACGCTCTAGATGCACCTAGAGCTAATCGAACCTTGTTAAGTTTCAAAGATATTCGTGCCAACGGTTATCATGTAGAAACACACTGTGAGAATGGAATTGAATACCTTTATATTACCTCTAATGAATGTGGAAGGAAACGCATTTTAGAGAAACTTATAAGTCAATCTAGTGGACTATACCTCACTACGATTCGGATCATTGAATCATATGTTGTCACCAACAATGAAATGTGGGACACTGACTCATACAGGCTTTGGCATGACCGCCTAGGGCACCCTGGTCATGACATGATGATCCGCATTTTGAAGAACTCACACGGACATCCCTTCTTTCGAGTGAAAAATAAAATGGGAGAAAAATCTGCCACACTGAAAGGTGTCGGTCCTCGTATTGCTCAAATACAGCCATTACATTCTGAAGTACCAGAAGCACTACCTCCCTCTTATTATGCCTCATTGACTATTTCAAAGGCACATCACTCGTTTTGTAAAGCCTGCTCTTTAGCAAAAACAGGATCGAGACCTTCCTATGCTAAAGATACAAAACAAAATATTCCATTCTTACAAAGGATACAAGGAGACATCTGTGGACCTATCTATCCAGAATGCGGACCATTCAAGTACTTTATGGTTCTGGTGGATGCCTCGACACGCTGGTCACATGTCGTTTTATTGTCCACAAGAAATGCTGCATTTGCAAAACTCCTAGCGCAGATTATACGCTTAAGGGCTCACCACCCTGATCACCCTATCAAGTCTATAAGGCTTGATAATGCTGGAGAGTTTACATCAAAAGTATTTGATAATTATTGCATGTCTATTGGGATCGATGTAGAGCATCCTGTACCTCATGTGCATACACAAAATGGTCTCGCAGAAGCCACCATCAAAAGGCTACAGATGGTGGCTAGGGCATTGGTTATGCGCACCAACTTGCCTATATCTGCATGGGGTTATGCAATATTGCACGCAGCTTTACTCATTCGATTCAGACCCACTGCTAGCCAACCATTTTCTGCGTACCAGTTGGTAACTGGATATGAGCCTGACATTTCACACTTACGCATATTTGGTTGCGCCGTATATGTGCCTATTGCGCCCCCACAGCGCACTAAAATGGGTCCTCAGAGACGATTAAGTATTTATGTTGGATATGAATCTCCAACGATTATCCGCTATTTGGAACCCTTGACAGGCGATCTCTTTACCGCTCGATTTGCGGATTGTCACTTTGATGAGACAGTCTTCCCGTCGTTAGGGGGAGATAGGAAAAAGGATTTTCCACTGGAACTACAGGAATTATCGTGGTTTATTCCCACTCTGTCTCATTTTGGTCCCCGCACTTCACAATGTGAAAGTGAAGTGAAAAGAATAATCGATCTTTAAAACGTAGCAGATTCGATGCCTGATGCGTTTACTGATATCGCAAAAGTGACGAGATCACATATACCAGCTGCAAATGTGCCTGCAAGGTTAGAAGTCCCCTTGTCACGGTGCCGCAGATAGAGGCACTACAACCACACTTAGTGGAGGTATGGTTGAGGCTGTGGCTCCTCAAAGGAAGAGGGGGAGGCCACTAGGTTCGATTGACACTCACCCAAGGAAGAAGAGGGCGAGTAAGGCACAAACCGATCCATTGATCATCAATGTAGAGAATCCCTCTCATGAGATTGTCTCTGATTATAGCTATGTCCATGAATCAATACTGGAGGACGCTCCGATGTTTGAAATGATTCCAGAGAACAAAGAAATCTCAATGGATTATGAGAGTGCGTATGAGTTGATAGAAAGATCTTCCATACACATTGATGATGTATTTGCAAACACTGTTGCTCAAGAAATCATAGAGCACGATGATATCGAACCACGCTCTGTTGCAGAATGTCAACAAAGAGCAGATTGGCCTAAATGGAAAGAAGCAATCCAGGCAGAATTAGATTATCTGACAAAGAGATAGGTATTTGGTCCGGTAGTGCTAACCCCACCAAGTGTAAAGCCTGTAGGACATAAATGGGTCTTTGTTAGAAAGCGTAATGAGAAGAATGAAGTCCTGAGGTACAAGGCTCGCCTTGTGGTACAAGGTTTCTCACAACGCCCTGGAATTGACTACGAGAAGACATACTCTCCCGTAATGGACGTTATAACGTTCCGCTACTTAGTTAGCCTAGTAGTTTCCGAAGGACTGGAAATGCAGCTCATGGATGTGGTGACTGCATATCTCTATGGGATTCTAGATTTAGAGATATATATGAAACTGCCTGATGGCCTTACATTACCCAAGTCAAGTGACTCTAAACCACGGAGTGCGTTTGCAATTAGGTTGAAACGCTCACTTTACGGATTGAAACAATCTGGGCGGATGTGGTATACCCGTCTAAGTGACTATTTGATTGGGAAGGGATATTAGAACGATGAACTATGCCCCTGCGTATTCATAAAGAAAACAAGTTCCGGATTTGCAATTGTAGCAGTATATGTCGATGATATGAACATAATAGGTACTCTTGATGAAATAAGAGAAACCGCGAGCTACTTGAAATCCGAATTTGAGATGAAGGATCTTGGGAAAACTCGATTCTGTCTAGGCCTTGAACTAGAACACCGAGTTTGTGGAATACTAATCCACCAGTCTACGTATGTCCAAAAGATGCTCAGGCGATTTAACATGAACAAAGCGCATCCTGCTAGCACTCCTATGATCGGTCGAAGTTTGGATGCAAAGAAAGATCAATTTCGTCCAAAGGAAGATGACGAAGAGGTATTGGGAGCTGAAATTCCCTACCAAAGTGCAATAGGCGCATTATTGTACTTAGCCCAATGTACTCGACCAGACATTGAATTCTCAGTGAACTTGTTAGCTAGATTTAGCTCAGCGCCAACGCAGCGTCACTGGAATGGTATCAAGAACATTTTCAGATACCTAAAAGGAACCATTAACTTGGGATTGTTCTTTCCCTACAGAGAGACAAGAGGGACCGCAGATGGAACTGCAATCCCTGAAGGAAATATTGATGGTGAAAGTGCCACACACTACACCGAAACGCCAAATGATGTTTTGGTTGGTTTTGCTGATGCTAGGTATCTCTCTGACCCACATAAAGGTCGTTCCCAAAATGGTTATGTATTTACCATTGGGAACACGGCAATATCTTGAAGATCAACCAAGCAAACCCTTGTGGCTACCTCCTCGAACCACTCAGAGATCATCGCCCTACATGAGGCGGTTCGTGAGTGTGTATGGTTAAGAGCTATCTTCACACATATTCGAGGGACTAGTGGTTTGAGTTCTACCACTGAAGAGCCTACTTGCATTTATGAAGATAATGCAGCTTGCATCGAACAGATGAAGATAGGATATATCAAGGGTGATAATACAAAACACATATCGCCAAAATTTTTCTACAATCAGCAACAACAGGCCCTCCTCAAGATTCAAGTGAATCAAGTAAGGTCTGAGGAGAATGTGGTAGATTTGTTCACCAAATCATTGCCTAAGGCCATATTTGAGAAACACGTGAAAAGCATAGGAATGCGAAGACTTTCCAAGCTCCCTTGATTAATGTAAGTATCAGGGGAAGGTGTAGACGTCAAGGGGAGTCTAACACACACATGTCATTCTCAAATGTAGAAGGTGCGTTGTGCTCTTTTCCTTCGACCAAGTTTTATTTTTTGTCCCACAGGGTTTTTATTGTTACTTGGCAAGGTTTTTAGTGAGGCAACAACTTATGCACCATTTTGTCTTTGACTTGGCACAAGGGGGAGTGTTAAAGGAAAAACATATTATGTGCCTTCGTCAAAGTAACTGACGAAGAGGGAATCAAGGAATCAGTGATTACCAATCAATTAGCATAAAAGATAGATCAATCAGTATTTAATATCATAATTGTAATCAATATTTCCGTTGTTATTTCTTCCCTATATAAAGGGACTATGAAATGAAATGAGTAGACCATTCCAATCTCCATTTACTTTTACATACATATATATATATATATATCAGTGTGTATATGATGATGTAGTGTGGGTGGCAGACCCCCTAGCCCTATGCTAGGTCTGCCAGTGACTTAATGGGATATTAGGGAAGACTTCCTTAGAGTGTTTTAAGTAAGGGAGAATTTAAAAAACTTAATGGGGTAAGTGGGAAACAAATCCCTTAAAATGGGGTAAATGGACAAAAACCCTATTATTTTTGAGTGATACAGATGGTCTCGTCCTGTCCCGAATACTTCGGGGTTAAAATGGTATTGTAATTTCACTCCTGAGCTGGTTCCATCCCATCACGAAATAGTTATATTTATAATTTAAATTAAAATTTTAAAATGTGTCAATTTGTGATAGGTTGTTTGTGATATGTGTCAATTATTAGTATTTATACATCTAACAACTTCTCTTTCTGTCTAAGCATCTAACACAGAACACTTATCTAGACAAAAAAAAATAAAAAATGGCGCAACCACTCTTATCTCTAACTTGCGATTTGACTCTCCAAACTTTCCAAAGACAGTAAGGCACTAAGGCAACAGCACTGCAGCAAATCTCCATGAGTTAACCACCAAAATCAAACACCCATCCTTTTCTCTTTGGAATTTCATTACTCATAAGGAGTCTCAAACTCTCAGTTAGAAAATGCGATTTAACATGGTGATTAATGTGTGAAGCATTGAAGCCTTGAAGAATGAAGAGAGATCAAGCTCTTTGGCTGGTAGTTTGTTGTTTCTTTTGCTTCTTTCTAATTATTCATCTTGTAGATACCTCCACTAGTATGGAGAAATAACTATGTCACCACGCATATGTAATACCCTCTAAGGGGCGCCCACAAGCCTTGGTGGGACCTAACCACGACATTCATCCCGTAGCTCGATATCTAAGCTACTCCACGGTAGTCAGAAGTGGTCAAGAGCTCACCGGGAAGCCACTTTCCCTTCCTCACCAATATGCCTTCACAACAAGCTTTCTAGATTAGAAAGGGACTTTAATTGTGTCCCACATTGAAAACCATGTAAAGGAAGGAGTCTCCCTTCCCTATAAAAGGAGACTCCTTCCCATTTATTCCACATCCCATTACACACTTGTAATCCTATTGGGCCTTGCGGCCCAAACAAGGCCCAAACTCATATAGTGCAACACTTCAAGTGGATGTAGTCTCTCTCTAAGGCGGGAGAAGAACCACTAGACTTTTTTGTGTCGTTTACTCTCTCTCTCTCTCTCTCTCTAACATTAACTAGACCCTTCAGTTTTAACATTAACATTGGTACAGTCTGTGGGAAGCCGATACAATGGCTTCATCACTTATCATGCGTTAAGTCACCTTAACGGAAGTTCAAAGAATTTTCTTTTCTTATTTGAGTTATCAATTCACTGGGCATCATCTTCTTTGATGAGCAAACCCCATCCTTGGTGGTAACAAAAAATAATTTTGCTTCTCTACATAAAGCTTGCTCCACCAGCTCAAAATTCAAATACCTCCTTACTCCGCCAAATGCCAGCTCCAATCTTAAAAAAAGAAAAAGAAAAAAGAAGAAGAGCAATTTCCACGTTTAGCCTTACACCAAGGTTAAGCTACACTAGCCTTTTATGGAAAATGTCATCCTATCCTAGCGGTATTAAAAAAAAAAAAAAATTTAGCATGATGGCTAGTAAGGCTAGCAGCCATCTCCCGCCAAACAAGGCACTGTTAGGCATGCCAACGTCAAAGTAGGCCCCCCGAGCGAGGTTAGAGCTATCCTCCACTAGGTACACCAACGTCAAAGTAGGCCCCCGATCAGCGTCAAAGAAGGCCCGCAACAAAAATTTGAGGTACAAGATGGACATCCAGAAGCTTACTATGGGCACCCAGCCTTCTCTGTGGCTCTATTACTCCGCCAAGAGCCTCCACTAGGCAAGTTCTCATCCATTAGTAGCATCAAACACTAAAGACGCGAACTCACTTGGTCAGCGTCATGCTTCAGAGGCCTTTGATCATCATTCCCATCATTTGATCATCCTTCCCATCCTTTGGCCATCGTCAGAGGCCACCACGTGCAACGCAACTTATCACATCAAGATAGCCGTGCTAGCAAGTGACCCCCACTGGGCACCATCGCCAGCAGGCCAGCGTACTCCGCTAGAAAGCTCCAGCGCACCAGCGGCCCCAGCTTGGCATCCTCCGCTGGGCACCACTACTAGTAGGCCAGCGCTAATGCCAGCGCTAGCATGCCAACCGCCAGCATGCCAACCGCCAAACTGCTGCCAAGCGGAGACCACCAATGGTCTCCCTAATCGAACACCAGTCTTGACGCAGGGAATACCTACGTGACGCTCAATCTTCTTGACTTTGTGTTCAGATTGCTTGACACTCAATCAGGTTGCTTCACGCTCAGCCATGTTTCATGACGCTCAGTCATGTTTCTTGACGTTCGGACTTCTTGGCGATCAATCAGCAACTCTTCTTCACCGCTCAGGTTTCTCGATCCTATATGAGTGAAGAGATAAAAAGCTAAGTTCAAATACTCCCCGCTCTTCTTATATATTAAGCAATCAGATTATACACATGTTTTACATCATGAGCTGCTGCACATAACCATGATTCTATATACTAGCTATCTATCAGATAACTTGACACACCTATATATGTGTTTACATGTATGCGCTTTGGTCTATAGTTTAGCAGCATGTGTCTGCTATGTTATCCTCCTACTGGATATGAGCACTACGTGCCTATACTTTGCATAACTCAATGCCACTTAGTCCTATGAAAAAGCATGATCGCACACCTACTAACACTTATTCACCTCGATGTAATATGATTTCTACACTCGGCCATAGGCATGTAATATATATGTATTCATTGCTATACTAGGACTGGCTCTATTAGCCTTATGCACCATCACGTGTAGCTAATTGACAGAGACACATAAGCTCTAGATACTTCAATGCATGCATAGCTCCTTTAGGCAAATAAAAAGCATGCTTATAAAACAAACAATGCTATATGACACATAGATCTCCCCTATGATCTATTAAATTGCATTGGCTTGCTATTTGCTGCACATTCATATGCTCACTGCATTGCTCATCGTATAACTTTCAATCAAGCACAAAGCATCAATGCCACTCTCTTGTCCTCTTCTGAAAACTAGCTGCTATGTATATGACAGACCAGCTCATTATCCATGCTTCAATTATCATTATATATACATTTGAGCTATGTATCCATCCCTTCAATTTATCCAATTGTAATGGAATTCAAATATATTTCTTTTTTTCTTTCCAGCAAGAATAAGTCAAAGGTCTCCCACTATGAACCTCACATTTTTCAAATACCTAAATGGTGTTGTTATATCTATCTGTCAATTTGACATTCAAAATAGGGACACATGTCATGTTTCATTAGTCACTAGTTACAGCATGGCTTGCACGCTTCACTCAATTGACACATAATTAAAAAAAAAAAAAAAAACAACGTTGTCTATTTTATCAAAGCACATATGCAAGATATTAGTGTTGATTTTACATACTCATGTACTAATCACCTATTTTTGTTTCAAGGAGACATAATCACCGATCACCTCTCCAATTAGCGTAATAATCATCCTTCTACTAAGGAACTTCGTTGGAGCAATGAAGCGTCATGCTTGGACAACTCCAACATGATTTGGGTACTTAAGTCAATTCCAACTCCAATTCACTACAAATCGGCATAAAATAAGTAACTATATCTTCTTTTTTATGCTCTTTCAATTTGAGCTAGTGTCATGTCAATGCCATGCTTTCATAACTCTTGAGCATGCCTACAACATTTCGTAGATTTGGCATTGCTTTCTAGGCCTTACATGCTAGATATGTCATGCTTCAAATATTGATCTCAATGATCCCTAGGCATGTTTACAACAATACAAAAATGTTATTAGCAAACTTTACTACAAGTACATACTATACACATGCCATGCTTAGTCAATTTAATGTGAAATTCACTTAAGCAAGCTATGCCATGCTTGAAACGTTGTGACACTTGTGACTTAATTAAGCATGCTCAAATAAAGACTTGCTTGGGTTACGACTCGCTTGGGTATCAAACATGGTCACCACTTGCTTGGGCCACGCCCCGTGCGCATGCTCGCACAGTGTCTATCCGCTCAACTACACCCAACTTGCTTGAACACAACCTAACTTGCTCGAACATATCCAACATGCTTTAGTTAAGCACCAAATTCATAATGCTTCATACTATGCATTGAAAGCTACTCCCAAAATTTTATATGGACACCCATTACACTTGCCACTATCTATTGTGCATGTTACATAGCCATAAGATCCACATAATATTACTTGCCATGCTTATTTGTCATTGTTCATATAATTAGCAAGATTTACATGTACTCTATATGTAAATATTTTTGCCTAGCCCATTGGCTACCATACTTTGTCAAACTCTCTCCACGGTAAAAGACCTAAACGGGTCTAGACTCCACAAATCTATGGTATGGTCCACGACCCACCACCAAGAGGTAAGACAACACCTCATAATGACAATGACCGCTACACGGCATTGCAGTCTAGCTTTTCCCCTCCGAGAAAGAGTAAAGGGACCTATTAACACAGCCCATGGCAGCCATTAATCTGGCAGTTAACCCTCGATGCTTGGGTATCAAAGATTAGGTTCGCTACCTAATGCCTATTGCTTAAACGCAGCTCCCTTCATCAAATAATTTTTTGACCATACAGAGGTCTATAGCCAGGAGTAGGGGACTCCTTGGAGGGCCAAAATGCAAAAATGTTCGCTCTAACAAAATCTTAGGGGGACAACGCACTTGCGCTAATTATGCTCGACATATAGCACAAAGCCATGCTTTGGTTTCAACCCCGCAAGAAAACCCTCCTTGACTGGGGACTTCGGGGACTTGTACATACATCCTAGCATAATTAGCAACGGTTACGCTCATGCCTCATGACATCACCTTTGAGCTACCCGTTCATGCCTCATTGCATCCCCGAGCTTCACACTCATGCCTTCCCGGCAACTTCGAGCTTCAAGCTCATGCCTTCCTGGCACCTCGAGCTTCACGCTCACGCCTTCTCGCCACCCCCAAGCTTTCACGCTCATGCCTTCCCGGCATCCCGAGCTTCACCCTCACTCCTTTTCGGCACCCCCGAGCTTTCACCCTCTTGCCTTCCCAACACCTCGAGCTTCACGCTCACGCCTTTCCGGCGCACCCAAGCTTCACATTCACGCCTTCCTGGCACCCCGAGCTTCACGCTCATGCCTTCTTGGCACCCCCGAGCTTCACGCTCACGCCTTCTCTGCACCCCCGAGCTTCACACTCATGCCTTCCCGCCACTCCGAGCTTTCACACTCTTGCCTTCCCGGCATTCTCGAACTTTATGCTCACGCCTTCCCAGCATAATACACATTAATGGAGCATTGAATTCTTCTACCATTTATCGTTTGCAACAATCGAATTCTTTTCAAGTTCCATTAGTACGAGCGAAAATCCAATTAACACAAACGTTCGCATATTCATTGTTCATGAGTCACAAACTCTTACCTTCACCTCATTCATGCAACTAACACCTCATGGAATACCCGCGTCAACTTGACCACATTCATTTTCATATGCAATTCATATGCTCATTCTTAGTATACTCATACAATCATGTGCGTTCTCGAGCTTATACGACATAACCGATCATACTCGACGCCACTCATGCAACATACACCTCACGGGCGTAACCTTGTCAATCCGACCTCGTTTGTTTTCTTGCGCGCATCATGCAGTTATGCATCATATGCACTTCATATACTCATTCATCATATGTTCACACAACCATGTGCATTCTCGAGCTCATAATCGATCGTACTTGACGCCATTCACACACACACACACACACACACATATATATATCATCATGTATCATACGCCTCGTACATTCATACATGCTAACACATATAGAGCAACTCTCATATGTTGCCCAATACAACAAGCATTCCACATGCGCATGCTTCTATCTTTGTTTTGCAGGTTAAAGAGCCCCTTCTTGCTTATGGAGTTCGGGGACTTGTAAAGGCTGGGTGCCACCCGGACATCACTTATGCTTGATGGCATCATGTTTATAACTCCCCAACTAAGAAGCTCCTCTTACTTGGGGATTTCGGGGATTTGTAGATACCTTTACTAGCATAATTAGTAAAAAAAGGGACGTATATGGTACTCGAAAAATACGTACGTGTATTATTCGGACATTTTATCAAATAGTTCGTTAAAAAGTTTGGAATTTTTTTTAATTAATTAAACAATTAAAAATTTTAATTAAAAATATTAATTTGTATTCATTTTTGTTCAATAATATGTGTAAAATACGAAAAAAAACGTAAAAATCGTGTATAGTACGTGTATAATACTTTTGGCTTCAAAAGTACGGGAAATTTAACGAGTCCATTTCAAAAATACGAAGTACAGAAGTATTTTTAAATAAAACGTAAGTACGTGTTTTGTTCGCGTATAATATGAAAAATTACTAACTAGGTTCACTAGTATGAAGAAATAACTATGTCACCAAGTATATGTAACACCCTCTTAGGGGCCCACAAGCCATGGTGGGACCCAATTGCGACATGCATCCTGAAGCTCGACATCCAAGCTACCCCGCAGTAGTCGAAAGCGGCCAAGAGCTCACCTGGAAGCCGCTTTCCCTTCCTCACCAATATGCCTTCACAACAAGCTTTCTAGACTAGAAAGGGACTTTGTGTCCAACATTGAAAACCATGTAAAGGAAGGAGCCTCCCTTCCTTATAAAAGGAGACTCATTCCCATTTATTCCACATCCCATCTTATTGGGCCTTGCGGCCCAAACCCATATAGTGCAGCACTTCAAGTGGATGTAGTATCCCTTGAAGGTGGGAGACGAATCACTATACTTTTTGTGTCTTTTACTCTCTCTCTCTCTCTCTCTCTCTCTCTCTCTCTCTATCTAACGTTAACTAGACCCTTCGGTTATAATGTTACCCATTTGTTAGCCAAATAGCCACCTTCAAGTATAAGGGCAAGTTATAGTTTAGAGGATTATGAGTAGGGGATTGGAAAAACCACTCTAGCTAGGGAAACCTAAAGGATGCTAGATGAAAATGAAAATATACAAATCACAAACAAGGGCTGACAAGTGAACCAAAGTTCATGGTGATTATATGCAAGATAGAGTAGTGGTTTGATTTTTATTTTGGAGATGATTTGATCCGCAAATAACTAAATGAATACTTGAAATGTAAATTAGGTTAAGCTAAATTAGATGTAATGAAATGGATCAAATTTAAGACTTAAGGTTTCCACCTCTAGCCACTCTTGCAAACAATGATGCTTCTATAGTGAATGATGTCATTTTAATTAGCCAATTTCTCTCCTTACATCCCTCTCAGGCATTACTCTAAGTGCATAAAGCTTTGAGATGAAGAAATTATGCAAATTCAACATACTGTTAAACTAGCTTATTGAGGTGCTAATGAAAAGTGCATCAAACATAAAATTCACATCAATGTAATACAAGATTGGCTAGGACTTTCAACCCTGGTCTCAACAAACTAACTACTCAATCATAATCAAATACATAAGCTTCAACATGTTTATGAACATCAAACTAAAGAGTAGGGGTAGAGAAGTGACTAGTGATGATTAAGTTGAGGATGATGTAGATGAACTCATGGAGGTATTAACATTGTGCTAATGGTGATGGTGATGATGATTCCTCAAGTGATGCTAGACTCTTCTTCCTTCTCCTTGCTTGATGGTGGAGTATGAGATGTAGTGATGATCAAGTGGTGAAGCTTTATGTATATGAAATGGAATGGGTAGATGAAAAAGTTGATGAATTTGGTGGTGGTAGTAATGGAGGTTATGGATTGATGGTGATGGAGGCTTGTGGAGGTATGTCAGTTGATTGTGTAGAGAACAGAGAGAGAAAAAGATGTAATGACTTTTTTTTTTTTTTTGTTGAGAAAAAGGGCGGTGCGGCAGCCCTCAAGCCTTGATAGCCTTGATTAAAGAAACTGTCGAATACAGGGGGGGACATTGAGCCTACACCCCTGATTACAATAAGCAGAACCTCCTGAAATACTATCCTAAGTCTCTACTAAACGTTTGTACTCAACAAAGCACCAACTAGCAAAGAGCGCACAAATGGCGACTCTATTTGCTTTAACTGCTTTAACGCAGCGGTGACACAACGGAAAGATAACTTGGACTGCAACCCGACTACAACAAAGCATAACTTCCATACGCACAACTTTCCCATCATGATGCCCCTGGACACTACATCCAGTGAAACTTAATTTCACTCTGCTACTAAAAGGCAGCGACCATTTGCAAGTGCAAGGAACTCGCCGCCTACCTAGAGCAAAACAGGCACACAAGGTGCAAAGACTGGCACACAGGCCACTGTCTCCAACTAGAACACGGTTGGAGTTTATTACCGGCAAAGCAACAAAAGAAAGAAAACAACCAACAAAAGCAAAAGTAACTAAAGCCCGGCCCAACCACCATCTCCACAGCATCCAAGGGTCCAGCGCCGACAGCCAACCACGCAGCCAACACACCGCAGCATCACCGCGCCTCCGGCCTGCACTTCCACGCCGCCACACCACATCTGTACTCCGCTGCTTTGCTACGCCATGTCGGGGACTGCCGCAAAGCCCTGCAGAAAACCGAGGATGAATCCCCAACAGAAGCAGAACCTCACTGTGTGTCTCTCCGCCATGAGATCGCCGTCTCTGCCACTGCCCAGATCCCGACTTCAGTAGCGCCATTAGAGCTCTCCACCGGCCAACACCCTAGCTCAGCATTGTGCTGGTGCTCGCCCCCGAAACACAACCATATCTAGATCGATCTGGCATCACCAATCTCAGCCACAGAACCCAGATAGGAATGAGGACTACGGCTGCAGACGACAATGAACTGGGGATGTCTCTATAGGAGGGTTGGGAAAAACCAGCCGCTAACAAAACAACAAAGGAACTGGGACAAGAAGCTCGAACAAGAGTGTGCTCCCCTAACTCTCAAGCCGGAGATCAGGATCCGGTTGGATCTAGATCTCGGCAAGAGAGAAGGGGGATGAGGGTTTCAGATCTACTTTCTCTCTCTAGTTTCTAGAGAGAAGGCAGAGAGAGCTGCTTATTTCTTTTAGATATATCAGATGTAATGGCTTAAATAGAGGAAGAGAGAAGTGTGAAATGATGATGAGAAACAAAAGGAAGCAGCTCTAGCCTTGTAAGAAGCAAATGGTAGGAGTGTTAGAGTGGGTAATGATTGTTAAAACATGGTGATTAAACCTACTATTACATAGCAGATTTTTGTGTTCTCAAAGTAGACTTTTGGGGTATTTAAGGAGTAGAGATAGTGTGTGAAAGAGGGAAAAGGGATGGAGTTTATTTGGAACCATAAAGTTTAGGATTTAGTTATGATGGAATGATGGTGCATGAGTGTAATGGAATAAGTACAATGTTACTCCTCTTCCGTACTCCTCCATAAGTATGACTGGAAAATACATATGGTGGCATGGGCCGCCAAAACTGGTGGTGCATGGATACTTGTAGTATGTCATAAAACTTGTAGTATGTCATAAAACTTGGTTTTTGTGCGGATAATGCTATATTGTATTACTGTTGGTATTTTTTTTTTTTTTGTGAGAATGTAAAGTTGGTATTTGGTTATTTTGAACTTTGCATGATTATTAGGAACTCCATTTGAGAAAAAGATCGAAGACTTCTCCAGGTTAATCTTCAGACCATATGCTAGAGTAAAAAAGGACAGAAATTGAGACAGATGACCAGCAACTCTGCTTGAAGCCCTTGCAAAAATCAAGCTGTCATCAGTGAACACTAAATTAGAAACTCTGTGACCTTTCGGCGAAGTTAAAATACCAATATGATTTTTTGGTCTAACAGAAAGAACATTAAGATTTCTAATAAAAGGTTCCATACACAAGATGAAAATATAAGGCGAGAGGGGATCTCCCTGCCTAATTCCTCTAGCGGGAGAGAAAAAACCTTTCCGCTTACCATTAACAATAATAGAGAAAGTAACTGAAGTTATACAATTCATAATCAAGTTTATCCAATCCGAGGAGAAACCAAATCTACTCAAACACATTCTAATGAAATTCCAGTCTAGCATATCATAGGCTTTCTCCAAATCAAGTTTGACCGCCATAGAACTCGTATTAGCCTTCTTTCGATTGAAAGTTGAGAAGATCTCATGAGCAATTAAAATATTATCTGTAATTGATTTCCCAGGAGCAAAAGCTTCCTGGTTTCTAGAAATACACTTGTTGAGCAAAGGTTTTAATCTAGCCACTAGAATTTTAGAAATAATTTTATAAGAAACGTTACACAAACTAATAGGTCTAAAATGACCAACAGTCTCCGGGTTGTCAATCTTGGGAATGAGAGCAATATTCGTGTGATTCAGCATCTTCAAGGAGGCATTATTAGAGAAAAAATTAAAAACCACATTACTTATCTTATCTTGAACAGCAGTCCAATAATTCTGATAGAAGATAGCATGAATACCATCAGGCCCAGGGGCCTTTAGACCACCAATTGAGTTGACAGCCATTTGAATTTCTTCTGGGGTCACCCTTCTTAAAAGGGAAATGTTATCTGCATCAGAAATAACAGGATAAATTATTTTAATGAAATTATCAGCAATAGTCCTATTAAAAGAATTATCTGAACGAAATCTTGTTTGAAACTCTTGAATGAAAACATGACTGATGTCTTCATGGTTGTCAAACTAGATCCCCATATTATTTTTAATTTTATTTATATAGTTTCTCTTCTTCCTCAAAGTAGCTTGGGTTTGAAAATATTTGGTATTCTTGTCTCCAAGAGAAAGCCAATTAGCTTTGGCCCTTTGGGCCCAGAAGACCTCTTCTGCCTTTTCTAGCTCCAAAAACTGTGTAGTAAGCTCTGCAACTTTGTCCTGCAAAAACAATGAGGTAGGAGAAAGCATTAATTGATATTGATAAAACACAAGGTCTTTCTGTAAGTTTCCTAAATTTCGGAAAAGATTTCCATAAGTCTCTCGACTCCAATTGGAAATTCTATGAGAAAAAACACCTAAAATTGCCGACAAGTTCTTGATAGGGTCATTATCCGAATTCATATTCCAAATTTGCTTAGTAATTTCAACAAACTAAGGATGAGCAAACCAAATAGCTTCTAACTTAAAAGGTCTCCTACTGGGAATACGACGGGAAAGTGTAGTTAGAAGGATTGGTCCATGGTTAGAACCCACAATAGGCAGATTTTGAAGAGTACAATCTGGAAACATATGAATCCAATTAGGATTAGCAGTGACTCTGTCCAATCTTTCATAAATCACAGTACTATCTCTGTGTTTGTTCGACCATGTGAAGGGCAATCCTTCAGCAGTCAAAGAAGTCATATGCACATTATTAAGAAAATTGATAAAGTTCTGCATGTACAAATTAAAAGGGGAAGAACCTCCAGATTTTTCAGAAGCAGCAATAACATTGTTAAAATCTCCAATCAAAGCCCAAGGCTCATTATTTTGAGGTTCAAGTGTACTAATTTCATTCCAGAGTTGTCTCTGTAAATTTTTTTGGGGGTAAGCATAAACAAAAGTGATAAACCAATCAAGATTTCTACTAGTGTCGTGCAAACAACAATGTATGTATCTGTCATGCTTGTCCATAACATGCAAGTTCACAGTACTAGAATTCCAAAGAAGTAAAAGGCCTCCAGATTGGCCAGAAGAAAGCACATAATCAAACTTATCAAAGTAGAAAGCAAAACGGGAAACCAATTTATTAACCTGACCAAGGTCAGGAATCCTAGTATCTAGGATAAACAAAATATCTAGCTGCAGGCCAACAACATAGTATTGGACCTGAGGTAGGAAACCTTGCCAGGAACTACCCCGACTATTCCAACTTAAACACTTCATGGTACAAGAGCAAGGTTAGAGGAAGATCCCAGTTCCTGATCCTCACTAGTTTCCATCATTTCAATCATTTGTCTAGTTCCTTTTTTAGGGCTAGGAAAATCAATAGGCTTGGAAAAATAAGTAAAGTAACTGCAAAGAAGTGAAAGATCTACTCCCTGATAAGCCAATTTTGTTGCCGCTCGAGAAAAGATAACAAGTTGGAGAGGTCGAGGAGCACTTTCGTCATGATCGCTGCCTACTGGTTGAGTTGGCCGAATAGACGACCCATATGAGTACCATTGGTAAGTATTTAGGTATTCACAACATTGTTTTCTGGAAAGATCCTCTAAACGCTAAAGAACTGCTTTTGAAGATTTCTAATAAGCTAAATGGTTGGAAAAGAAATACTCTTTCTCGAGCTGGGAAGTTAACCCTCATTAAGTCTAATTTGTCTGGCATCCCTAACCATGTCTTGTCTTGTTTTAAATGCCCTCCTAAAATTTCCAGGGCTTTAGATAAGGAAGCTAGGAAGTTTTTATGGGGAAAGGACTGCCTTTGTCCCCCTGTTGCCTGGACTCAAGTCTGTCTACCCAAATCCATGGGTGGCCTTGGCATTAGGCCTACAGCTCAGTTCAATAATGCTGCCCTGGCCAAACTTGGTTGGAAAATTATTTCTGACCAGAATAATTGGTGGGTTGATATAGTGCGAAGGAAGTATCTAAGAAAGCATTCTTTTTTTGAAACTAAAACACGAAATAACCACTCTATGGCTTGGAAGGGTATCCTGGATAGTAGGGATGTCCTTCTGAAAGGCATGAGATGGATTATTGGTAATGGCTTGAATGTTAAGTTTTGGACTTTCAACTGGGCTTTCCACTTTCGATAATAGACCTTATTCCTCCTGGTAGTAGAAATAATGTTGACCTTGATGAGAATGTCTGTGATTTCATCCGTAATGGTTGTTGGGATATGTTTAAGCTTAGAAGTGTTCTTAATGATGATATTGTTAATTCGATTGTTAGTATTCCTCTTCCTGCCGGTAAGTATCCAGATGAATTTGTTTGGGGTCCTTCCCCAATTGGTATTTTTTCTATTAAGTCAGCTACTTGGATTCAAAATAGTTCAGCTACTCCTCACTCGAGACATAAAATTTTGAATAATATTTGGAAACTCAATATGCCTCCTAAGGCTAAGATTTTTGCTTGGCTTTTGGCCAGAGGTCGTCTCAAAACAAGAGTAAGATTAGCTAGATTTTCCTTTGGTTTGGATACTTCCTGCCCTCTTTGTAGGCAAGGAGATGAGGATATTAATCACCTCTTCTTCTCCTGCCCCTTTGCTTACAGAGTTTGGCAGACTGCTGGTATTAACTATGTGAATTTCTACTACTTTGATGATTGGTTTGATTCTTGGTTTAGAAAAGATTATGATAAACCTTTTACAGAGAATGCTATTATGATCTGCTGGAAGATTTGGAAAGCCAGGAATGATCTCATTTTCAGGCAGAAGACACCCATCCCTTCTGTGGTTGTCCATTCTGCTGCAACCGTTGAGGACAATTACAGGACCAACAATCCCATCCATGCTCAGGCCTTTCCTGTTAAGTATGGCACCATTCGTTGGATTGCTCCCAAGCCGGGTTTTCTCAAGCTCAATTTTGATGGTTCCGTGCTCGATAACAAACAGGCGGCAATAGGTTTTGTTCTAAGAGACCACGATGCTTCTCCTATCTTTGCGGCCTCAAGATCCATCAGCTGTTCTTCAGTTCCAATGACTGAAGGTAGTGTAGTTCGGGAGGGTTTGTACCATGCCCTTACTCTAAATTCCAAAAAGCTTGAAGTTGAGGGTGACTCCAGATTGGTTATCGATGCCATCAACAGAAAGTGCTTGGTTCCTTGGTGTCTCCGAACCCTTATCAGAGACATTGTTTTCCTTGCAAGCCAATTTAAAGAAATCTCCTTCAACTTTGTCCCTCGTGAAGCTAATTTCGTAGCTGATAAAATTGCTGGTCTTGGCCACTCCTCAAGTATGCCGGTCACCTGGTCCAACAAGCTCCCTTTTTCTGCGCTTTCTGCTTTCAATTTTAACAAGTTTAGTTTAGGTTGTTCTAGAGGTTTCTGTTTGTAATCTCCTTTTCCTCCTCAAAAAAAAAAACTTTGCATGATTATTGATGCTAAGTTGGATTATACAGATAGACGGGCTCAATGGCCCCGACCCGAATGACTCCAAAACTGAAAGGGCTGTAATGAGACGGGACATGATCAATTTAAAAAAAAAAAAATTCAACCCCGTCCTGTCCCGTTGTTAGAATCGGGTTTGGGTTTGAGTTTGTGATCATAGCCATCCCGGCCCGGGCCCATCTTTTGAAGTTTCTAGGGGACGAAAGATGATAGTGTAAAAGACCACTTAATACTAAACGGTGCGTATATGCAAGGTAACTGAGAACTGTAACGGCCTTTATTGTTTTTAGATTAACGAATTGCTGGACTCACATCCTTCCTCCTTATTGAGAGAGCAAGGAGAGAATCAGAGAATATCAGCACCGTCTTCGCCGTAGAAGATCGAATCGGAACCCCAAGATGCCGCCGAAGAAGATGGGCGTGAACAGCAAGGCGGAAGCCGCTAGGGCTCGGCGGAGCGCCACCGAAGCCGAGCGCAAGGAGAGCGAGGCTCGCCACAAGGAGGAGCAGTACTGGCGCGAAGCCGAGGGCAGCAAATCACGCGCCGCCAAGAAGCGCGAGGAGGAGGCCGACAAGCGAGCCGAGGCCGCCGCTCGCAAGGCCGAGGCGCGCCGATTGGCCGAGCTGGAGGAGAAGGAGCTGGAGAAGATGGCCAAGAAGCCTGACAAGAAGGTCAGCCGCGTCGCGATCCCGGTCCCGAAGGTGACGGAGGCCGAGCTGAGGAAGCGCCGGGAGGAGGAGGCGGCGGCGATGGAGAAGAAGTCGGAGGAGTCGAAGAAGAAGCAGACGCGCACGGCGGCGGAGGAGGAGTACGAGAGAATGGTGCTTGTGTCGAACACGAACCGTGATGATTCGACTATTGAGGCGAGGTCGGTGGAGGAAGCGATTGCTCAGATGTCGGTGGCGGAGCCCTTGCCGGTGGATCGCCACCCCGAGAGGAGGCTCAAGGCTTCCTTTAAGGTGCGTTTTGCCATTGGTTTTAATCTAAATTGTGGCTAGTTTGGGGGAATTGATGGTTTACGTGGTTCAATTGGATTGATTTTATTCGTAGAGTTAGCATATGCTTAGGCCTAGTTTACATGACTAGAATTGTTGCTTTTGATAGAAGAATGACCTTTAGGAATTGCTTTGGATTGAAAAATGTCCTTGAATGACGACGGTGAAGTTTCAGGTATCATTAAGTAACCAAAATGAACAATGGAATAGATGAAACACACACATTACAATAGAATGTCTACTCTAAAAGAAGAAGTTGGTGTGGGAGTGTGAGAGTGTACAAGCTTGCTTGCTTTGTTGGCGCACACATCTTTGCTATATGGATTTTTATGGATTCAAGGCTGTGAATAGATTTTGCACCTCTATATACATATCTTTTTTCCAACCCGGGCTTCATTTTTTTGCCTATGTACATGTTATGAGGATATCATATGACACAATGTTTATCTCATGAAGAACATAGTTTATGCTCTTCTGGTGGCAGAGGATATGTGTTATCCATACTAGTAGTAGGGATCAAGTTCTCAGTTCTAATGTTCTTGGTTTATGTGTGTAATGTCCAAATATCTCACGCTTAATGCCTCCTATAGAGGTACAAATTCAATTTTTTAATTTGTCTTTACTGCTGTTGGTTCTATTAAACCTCTGATCGAGTTCAGTACAGTAGAAATTGCTTACAAAGTACAGATATGTGGCTATTGCTAGAAGCTTTATTTCTTACTTCTTCCCTTGTCCCAGGCAACTCATTACTTTTAGGAGTTGTCATTTGTTTATAGCCAGATGAGTGTTTTTATGATGTGCTTTTGCACTTCATTGATAAATCAACCTCTAATATCTTGTTGGTGTGGTCCTATGAGAGTTTAAGTTTTTTCTGTGTTGATAAATTGTTAATGTGGCGAATTGTTGGAAACATTGCAGGCATTTGAAGAGGCTGAGCTTCCCAGGTTGAAGGAGGAGAAACCAGGACTTACTCACAATCAATACAAGGACATGATATGGAAGCTATGGAAGAAATCTCCCGATAATCCTCTAAATCAGGTATATTTCAATTGTCCTGTGTCTTACTTTCACCAATGTTGAGGTTTTTTTTTTTTTTTTTTTTTTTAATTTAAATTTTGTTATAATTACTTTTGACTCTTTAAAAACCAAGGGACATTTTCATAGTTTGGTGCATCAATATCTCAATTTAAAAGGATATCTGTTTGTACACGAAGCCTGATATTTCTACTTCCACATATTCAGGTTGGTGCTGAGTGATCGCTGAGGATGTTCACTATCCAATGGCGGTTAGGCTTCTCCTGAGCTTATTTTGCTAATTTCATCATGTCGACCCACTTACATTTGTAATTTTATATGCATATATGGTTTCTACCCCATTGTATATGCTATGTCTGTTTAATAAAGCAATGCAGTCTTTTATCTTCTAGCCTTGGTACAGAAGTGTTTTGGTATATTTGTTTATGTGCTATTCTGTCTATACTAACTATAGATTTTGACCACGAAGTTTCAACACTCCAAACTTGTTTACTGAAGAACATGATTTTCCAAAACAATTTTTTTTTCTTCTGATTTAACAACCTTTGGTCTAGATTTTTTTTGTAGAGTTGTGTAGGTGCAGATCACGTGTCATAATATTTTATTTATGTGAACTTTGTATGGTTTGTTTGGTTTCGAGGAGTCGATAAACGGTCAGCACCCTCTTTTGAGTGAATATAAAACTTGTTCCGCCTTTTGTGTGCGAGTAGTGTCACCCTTCTCTTCCTTCGTTAATTTTATATTTTATTTTTGCAATTCACCATTTTAAAATGGTGACATTGGCTTAGTAATGTAGGTGATGGTTTTCTGTTGGGGCTATCTTGTAGAGGTTGCAGATCGGACAGTATTAACAAGTGGTTGTGGCAATCTAGAATTTCTGAAGAAGTTCATTCATGTGAGGTTTGACTAGGAAGGTGTTTTAAAAATTTGGAGGAAGTTCATACTTCATATCCACTTCATAAGTTGTTGCAGCAATATAGAAAATACTGTTTGGCTTGGCCAATTTTGCCAGCCTTACTGATCAATAAATTCTTGTATACTTAGTTGCTTCTGCTGGATGAGAGCTTAAGATTGCTCCATTATAAATTCAAAGCATTGGTTTGCTTTGTTTTTATCATTTTGTGTTTTGTATTGCATAAAAGTAGCAAAGCTGGTGCTTTGTTTTTTCAGTATCATTGACCATGTGGCACCGAGATATTTGCTTATCACTGAAGCATATTGTTGATAGGTCAAAATGCATTTTCAATTTCTGTAGTTTAGCTTGATTTGTAGTTTCATCCTGTCGAGTAGTCTTGGCAAGTTAAGTTAAAAGCTTATAGTTTAATGTTTGCAACATCAGTCCCTACGGTCAATTGTGGAGATTAACAAAGGGCTTATTGCAAACTTTAAACTACGGGTTTATATTCCTTGAAATTACATGGACTAAAGTGAGAATCGGCAAAAACATTAGCAGCTCGCTTCCATCCATGTCATGGGGGGACCTTCCATCCCATCATCATGTTTAGCCACAGCACTTTCCTGTTGTATGAGCATCTGTAAGGGTTAGTGTGTGCTATTAGCACAAGTTAGTACCTCAGATGGCCAATTCACCATGGAGCGAATTCCTTGAGAGACCTCAAATGGTGGAAAGATAGAAAATTTTGTACTTCTGCTCTTGGGCATGATTAGCCAGGTGAAGATGAATCTGGATCCAGTCACCCCAACTATCCTCTTCCTACAGAAGCTCCAAGTATGTTAAGTGCTATATTCAGTCCTTGTGATTGGCCCTTTTTGGGCATTTATTTATGCAACACCAGAAAAGCACGGCCGTTGAATCTGATATTAACTTGTGCAATTAAATTGTTCAAACAAATGATCCTGATATAAAAGGCATGCCTAACTATTCCACTTTCCTCTCTTTAATTTTGGCTGAAATAGTTGCTACACTCTTTGGAAAGAGTTATATTAGCCATCAATACTTACCAACTACTGGTACATTCTTAAACCCATCAACTACTGCAGCTCACGAAAACAAAACGACACTACGTCCAAATAGATAAACCCAACCAATTAGTTTATAGCTATTCCAAACCAGAAAGAAAAGAGAAGAACAATGTTCTGCAGTTTTTCAATGAACTGGTGCTCCAGCAACAAGTGCCAGTTTGTATGAGATGGTTCGAAGTCATACAATTGAACCCCAAATGCTATCGTGCCGGTGCAAGACAGAGAAGACCAAGAGGACGATTATTGCTGGCCTAAATTCAGATACCTGCAGTAGAGAAATGCTGCTTGGATTGCTCACTTCTGTTGTTAAACCAGAAGACACTGTGATAGCTATTCATGTTGAAGAAACAGATGTTACATTTGATCCGAACACTTTCCACATTCATGAAGATCTCTGCAAGTCCAAGAAGGTAGGGTCTTAATTAATTCTCCCTAATGTGAAATAATCAAAGAAATTTGGAGCTTATGGTTCTTATGTACAGGTAGATTTCCAAATAAAGGTCTGCATAGGAGATTCATACATTTCGGAATTAACTTACCAAGTTAGAGTCAGCTATGCTACAATCCTTGCACTTGGTTGCAGCTCTTCAGGGTAATGAAACTACTAAAATCTCTCTCTCTCTCTCTCTCTCTCTCTCTCTCTCTCTCTCTCTCTGTGTTAATTATAATTTACTATGCAGGCTCAATGTTTCAGCTACCAGTGCTTGCCTGAAAGGTTTACCTCCTTCATGCATACTTCTGGTAATGAATAGTGTTGGAAGAATCTTATTTCAGAGGGAGGGAACTTGCCAACAAGGTTCTGTAAAGGTAGCCCTGCCCCTGCAATCTTCTCAGTCATTTTCTTCAGTGTACGCTTGTTATAATCAGTCAAACACCAACCGGAAATTGCACAAGTCATTGACAATACCATCTGCTCCTCCCGTATCATCAATTCGGCGAATTACTAGAAGGGCACTCTCTTCTGCACATAAAACAGTGGAGGTTTCCGATTTTGTGGCTCAAAAGCTGTTTCATAGATTGGGACTACTAGAAGCAGAAGGATCCAGCAGGCATTTCGCCTCCCAAGAGCTTCGCTATGCAACTAATAATTTCAGCTCTGACATGGTGATTGGAGAGGGTGGACATAGCAAGGTGTACCGAGCCACTCTTGAAGATGGTCGAGCTGCAGCTGTGAAAGTCCTCAAAACCACACACCATTCAGTTAGTGATCTTTTCCGCGAAGTAGATTTTCTATCTAGTATGAATCACAAGAACATTGTTCAGATAATTGGGTTCTGTGATAGTGGAGAGATGCTTGCGATTGTGTATGATCTTTTACATGGAAGCTTGAGGAGGAATTTGAGACAACTAAGGTGGAGTGAGAGGATGAAGGTTGCAATTGGTGTGGCAAAAGCTTTGGAGTACCTTCATCATTCTCACAACCCTCCCATCATTCATAGGGATGTCAAGTCTTCTAACATTCTCCTCTCCCATGATTGTGAACCAATAGTGAGTTCTAGAATAATATCACTTGAATTCTAAAACCTTCCAACAAAAATTATTTTTACATCTTATATATGAGATATTGATACGTGCCGTTACTTTTGCTTCTGATTCTCAGTTGTCCGATTTTGGAGCAGCAATGGTACTTCGTCAATCTCAGCATGCAGATGCGCCATTTGATGTTGTTGGGACGTTTGGATACTTAGCCCCAGAGTACATGATGTATGGCAAGGTTGATGAGAAGATAGATGTGTACTCATATGGAGTGGTGCTTCTAGAACTCATTACTGGGAAAGAGGCTATTCAAACCGACCAGGAGATTCGAGAAAGCTTAGTCCTTTGGGTAATAGAAGAAACTGTTGAGCTTTATAACTAACTTTCTGAAAATTGGTCTGTTCACCTGAAGCTGCTGTAGTCTTTGCTCATTGACTTGCAGGCAAGGTCCCTATTGAGCTGTGGCATATGCGAACGTCTTATTGATCCTTACTTGTCTGAGGACTACAACAAGGAAGAGATGGAAGTAATGATGGTAGCTGCACGCCTCTGCCTTATGCATTCATCTTCTAGAAGACCAACCATGAAAACAGTAAATCCAAAACTTAATTTGCATGCTACTTTGAGATTATAAATCAAGATTTTGTTTCCTTCTAAGTGTGCAAATGTGTTCCCTGTAACTTTGTGACAAATTGTTTTAACAGATACTTAGGCTGTTTGAGGAGCCAGATCACTGGTTAAGGATGCAGAGAGAAAGAGACGAGTTTCTGAAAGGGACAAAATCAAAAGATGATTCAGCCCTGTTTTGACCTGAAAGCTCAATTATGTAACACAGTTCAATGTTTGTTGATCACTTTGACTTCACCATGTGGTCCACAGAAGCAACGTCCTGCAATATCGCCGTACATATACACAGATATGTAGCAAAAGTTTATTGTTGAAAAATGTAGAATGAATAAGACAATTATAAAATCTCTGCTTGGTCTCCTGATATCTGAAACCATAATTGGATATGTTTGCAAGGATTTTGGCTAGCTTTTATAAAATAAAACTTTTCAGGTTCAAATAATTATTTCATCTTTGTAAACGGCTTGGTCTCCTGATATCTGAAACCATAATTGGATTTGTTTGCAAGGATTTTGGCTAGCTTTTATAAATAAAACTTTTCAGGTTCAAATAATTATTTCATCTTTGTAAACTGATATCTGATACCTGATGCTATAATTATTTCATCTTTGTAAACTGATATCTGATATCTGATACCTGATGCTAGATGTTCATTTTGATATCATCTGTACAGTTCTATTTTACTTACTTGATTGTTTCAAGAATCTATGATCAGTGCCTTATTCAACTTATACAACAAGGGTAAGCTAGAAATTGGGTTTGTGCTGATATTCATGATGATTTCTTTATACATACATAACTGAACTTTTCAGAAACATAGAATCAAAAGCTGATTGCATAAATGTCCATTCAATTTGATATTTTTTTTCTTTCCTAATTCAACCTTACATTAAGAAAGAACATATATTTAAAAGGTAGAAGTAAAAGTCTGTTTGTTTCTGGAGATACAGTTGATTATTGTCCAAAGGGCAATTTTTACTGTTAATTAAGCCTCAGCCAACTGAGCAAAATTAATTGGGGTTACAAATTGTGGTCCACCACCATAGAGGGTTACAGCAGCCAACTTATAAGCAGCCTGTGTTGGATGAAATCGATCCCAGAACAAGTATTGATCGCGATTCGAACAGAGATTTGCATCTGGTTTACAGAAGTTTTCAGCATTGAGCTTCCCAGTTCCACAACATGCAGCTGCCACTTGTGTAAAATCTGAAAAATCAAAAGTAGAGTTTCAAGGTGATTAGTACGTTATGCATTTTCCGTTATTCTTTTGCTCATGTTTAACAGTAATTACACCATTGACAAGAAAAAATTGCTTACTGAATGCAAGAGGGTTCTGTATGACATTTATAGTCATTTCAAATGCATTTCCAAGTGAGTACTTCAAGCCCTCAAATTCTGAGCTGAGCTTGTGCATAAGCACATCCAGCTTTGAATGGAAAGCTTTTGCATGATCATTCAGCTCCTCTATACAGCCGCCAGTAGCATTAAAAAATCTCTGAGATGGGCAGCAGCCAATCGGGGCGACACTGATAATTCCTAACTTCCTTGCTCCAAGATTAAGTAACGTCTGCAATTTCAATACAGCCCTCAGCTTAACTATAAGAATTCTAAACTGCAAATCTTCTCTTGTTAGACAGTCTAACAACATAAAATTGGTCTGTGAATCTGGACCAATGGTTAGGTTGATTCTAGGCTTAACGTCTGAGCCAGATTCACAAGTTTCCCAGAAATCATTACCCCATTTTGTACATATAATTAAAAATTGCTTCTGTAAGAAGTGTTTCAGCAGCGCTAAAAACTCATAGAATCTTTTCAGTTAATATTCCAACTGCAGGAAGCACTTGGAACTGCTTCATGTCAGGTGATTCCTCAAAAAGCACTAAAAAAATGCTTCTATAAGCCTGAAAAGAGTTGTAACTTTTTTCTGCCAGACATCAGTCAAGCATTTTTCATTATCTGATGGTGCTTTTGCAAGTTCCAGAAGCAATGCCAAACCAGCCTCGAATATTCTTATTGAACCCGTATTTCTAAGATACAAGAAACATAGAGAAAAGTATGTTACCTTCAAGTGATTCTCATAAGCGAGTACTAAAGAGGACAAGAATTGTTCCTTAGGAATTGAACTGTTTGAGCTGTAGTATTCGAAAATGTCATTGCTGCCAATGCTGATGAAGAACAAAGACTTTGAAAGATACGTCTCAGTTGCTACCGGGCCCATTAAGGCGGTGAGATTACTCCGGACAGACGAAAATTGCTGTATCTGCTCTGCTAGTGGAATACAATTTTTTGTCATTCTTTGTCCAGTGGTATCAAAGAGGCCAGACCCTCCAGAAGCAAAGCTGAAGCCTCCAAACCACTTGAGAAGAGAAGTAGAGTTGAGGGAAAGAAAGGGCTTTGGACTTTTCTAGTAACCCAATAGCTTGGCTACATATCATCACAAGATAGAATATGTTAAGCTAGCTTGATGATGCAGCAATGCTGCTAAATATTCATGAATAAGGCAGAAAATGTATTAATTTCAACTAACCAAGAAAATCAGCTGTATTAAGGCCATTGCTGAACCTTCCAGTGGGTGTTGAGTTACAAAAGTCGATTCCATTGTAGGGGAAATCAGCCCTGGCCATGCTACCTGGCAAGAAGTTGTTGGTGCCAACATCAGCAGTGGAGTCACCTAGTATGAAGATTGCTGGTACAGCTGCTTCTGCTAAATTAAGAACAGCTATGACCAAGGATAGAAGAACTAGAGGAAAACCCCATTTGTTTGCCATGATAAAAAAAAAAATAGAGATGTGAACAAGTTAGTACCAAAAATATGTGTATTGCAGGAAACCTCTACTTGTCATGGGGATTTATATGCATGGAGGTTTTAGAATTACATATAGAGCTGGTCACTTCCTTCCAAGAATACACTAGAGACATGTATAATATGTTCATTACTCAGTAGGCAAATTGGCCTAGTGATTGTCTTTCTGATGTATATGGCCGGATTGACCATTGACCAAACAATTACCATTGTTAATCACCTTAGCTTTCTCAACTAGGTTTACCACTTTATTAGAGTTTAGCTCGGGTGCAACATTCATTCATAAATTACCGAAACTCATTTTAACACAGAATGAATTGGCTAGAGCTAGTGTAGACCTTTATAAGGATTACATTTCTAGACCGGATTATGTGACCACATGAGGTGACAATATTACATTTTAAGACCGGATTGATGTGTTAATTAACACTCTATGCAGCCCTAAAAAGGAACATAGTGGGAAAGCTGTGCTATTTGTATTGATGCTTCTTCGTCATAGAGTTATCTTTCCGGTATGTCACCGCTATGTCAAAGCAAATGGAGTAGCCATTCGTGCACTCTTTGCTAATTGGTGCTTGTTAGAATACATAGATTTTGTGGAGAATTCTGGTATTATTTCAGGATGTTCTCTTTATGCTTATTGTAATCTGGGATTCAGGCTCTACGTCCCCTCCTTGTTCTCTGCAATTTCATTAATCAAGACTTGAGGGCAATAGTCCTTAAAAAAAAAAAAAAAAAAAGTTCTTATAGCATATATTCCCTTATAAACTCAAGATACTGAGTCCACTTTCCCAAGACAGAAACATGGAGACAAGTGGCCGGTTTATTTGTCCTCATGGGGTTTAACTTTCTTCCTCATCTTCGTAGTTAGGTCCAAAAGTGCACATCAATTAGAATTCTCCGTTCTTTTCCTGAAAATTCTTTTTCTTTCGATAGAACAAGGAATTTTATATAGTTTTTTCTATCATACAAAAAAAAAAAAAAAGAGAAAAAAAAAATTCTAAAAATGAAAAAAGTGGTTCAAATGACTTTTCATCTTGCTCACTCACCCTCCAGATGCTTAATGCTTTGTTTACATTCACCTTCTCTGCACTGCAAGTTTGGATTGTTCTTTGATACTATCACCTAATTATGTATGACAGTCTTCTTGTGTTTATAAGTGGAAACCATATTACTGAATCCTGATTCAAAATGCATAGTTTAATTTGGTAGTCTACAGTTGTAAAACAAAGTGGAAGCTGAAAAGTGCAATCCTCTGTCTGTGAAATTGGGTTTTAGGCTTTTAGCTGATATTAAAAATGAACTCTTCATTACAGATTGAACTTTTCAAAACCAGAATCAACATCTACTTGCATTATTATAAACAAAATTTCCAATGCATGCATAAAAGAACAGTACGTGAATTAAAAAGCAGAAGTAATAACAGTTGCATCTGCAGACATAATATCAAGTCATGACCAAATAGATAGGCTTTGCTCTAAGCCTTGGCCAACTGAGAAAAATTAATTGGGGATACAAATTGTGGTCCACCACTGTAGAGGGCAATAGCAGCCAACTTAGAAGCAGCCTGTGTTGGATGAAATCGATCCCAGAACAAGTATTGATCGCGATTCAAACAGAGATTTGCACCTCGTTTACAGAAGTTTTCAGCATTGAGCTTCCCAGTTCCACAACATGCAGCTGCCACTTGTGTAAAATCTGAAAAACGAAAATGCACTTTGAAGGTAAGCCTTTTCCTTACGATTTTTGTGCTCATGTTTTTAGTATAATAAATGTACTAAGACAACGTATTCTAACATAAGAAAATGTATCAGATTGACAAATATTTCTGAGCATTATGCTTGTAAATATTGATGAAGACAATTTTCTTACTGAATGGAAGAGGGTTCTGTATGACATTGATTGTCATTTCATATGAATTTCCAAGTGAGTACTTCATGCCCTTGTATTCTGAGCTAAGCTTGCACAAGAGGGCATCCAATCTTGAATGAAAAGCTATTGCATTATCATTCAGCTCTTCCAAACATCCCCCAGTAGCATTGAAAATCCTCTGAGATGGGCAGCAGCCAATCGGGGCAATGCTGATGATGCCAAACTTCCTTGCTCCAAGATTGTATAGAGTCTGCCATTTTAACACGAGATCATTTACTCCTTCAAATCTTGTCATATACGATCAAGTTGAATTATCTATCTATTTACAATTCCACTTATTAATGACATACACAAGACAATGTGCCTAACATAAAAAGAACGAAGTATGTCACCTTCAAGTGATTCTCATAAGCTACTTCTAAAGAGGACAAGAACTTTTCCTTCGGAATGGAACTCTTTGAATGGTAGTATCCGAAAAGGTCATTGCTGCCGGTGCTGATGAAGATCAAAGAATCTTTAAGAAACTTCTCAGTTGCTACCGAACCCATCAAGGCCGTAAGATTGTTCTTGACAGATGAAAATTGCTGTATCTGCTCTGTTAATGAGATAAATTTTTTCTGGTTTTTGAATGAGGCACCAAATGGAATATTTCCAGTTCCAAACTTCATCAATGTCAGCTGAAATAAAAAACAAAGAAGAGGAAAAATAAATCATCATCTTAGTCATTTATCTGTTTTTTCCGGATTAGACATCAGATTGACAAAGAGCCATCTTATGCTTAAAGTAACTTGTTCCCCAAGAAAGTGACTTGCCATTGTCTGTCCAGTTGTGTCAAGAAGACCAGACCCTCCAGAAGCAAAGTTGATACCATTAAACTTCTTCTTTTGAAGAGAAGTAGTTTTCAGAGAAAGAAAGGGGCTTGGACTTCTCTTGTAACCAAAATACCGGGCTATATCACCAAAAGAAGCAATAAAATGTTAAGCTTAAAAATGAGCTTTCCCACATTGTTTTCTTATGAATGAGAAACCAAGGGAGTAAGTAGTATATAGACTAACCAAGAAAATCAGCACTGTTAAGGCCATTGCTGAACCTTCCGGTGGGTTTTGAGGTGCCAGGAAAGTCAATGCCATTGGGGGGGAAGTCAGCTCTTGCCTTGCTAGCCGGCAAGAAGTTATTGGTGCCGACATCTGCTGTTGAATCACCAAATATGAAGACTGGTGGCAGTACTGGCTTAGCTGCTGCTGCCAAGCTAAGAACAGTTATAAACAAGGATAGGGCTAGAGGAAGAACCCATTTGTTTTCCATGAGAAGAGAAAAATCGATAGATGTGGGTTAAAAGAACAAAGAAATCCAAAACAAAAAATTCTGTTGGTCTCCAACGAATGACGGTTATGTTGCAAAAAAGATTCAGTTCTAGTTGGATTGATGAGAAAAGAATGGATGTTTTAGAAGTATATATAGTCCTGGTTAGGCGGTCACTTGCAGCAAGAATATACACATACAAATATAAGCGGTTCACCAGGCGGATTGGCCTAGTGATATTCTATTGCCGGATTGAGCTGTCACCAAACCATATTAATTGTTAATCTTAATATGCTTTTAAGGTTAGGAGTAAACACATGTACTCATAACATTACCAATCATCTCTCACAGAAATGCGACTGAGACCCATTTAGATAGAACTGGCCAGATCGATGACAAACCACTCCAATACTTTTGTTTCATGCATGCCATTGATTTGATCTGGATTAACTCGCAAGTTTTTGTCTCAGTATTCTTAAATTTTTTTCTTTAAAGAAAGGACGAAAGGTATTCGATGAATTGTAACCATGACTCGTCGCTAAAAATAGGACGGTCTAGAATCAAATCTGTACTGTGTATGGGAGGTCACTTTGTAAATACATTACTAATCGATCAGTTCACATTAGTTTCTTTGACAGAAACAAGGGAACCAATGGCCGGTTGAATTTGTCCTCATTGGATGATTTCTCTAGTTCACCTTTGTATTTAGGTCCCAATTAACGTTAGTTTCAAAAAAAGTGAGCCTGTCCCAGTCTTCACATTGAAGATTTGAAGTTTACACATGAAAATCCTGTGTTTTGACTAATGCATTCGAAATGCGCAAATGTAAGATTTAGATGAGTAATGATATAAGATTAATTGTGTGCATATTAATTCTTTAAACGTACATACTTCAAGAAAATAGTGTCAATCAATCTCTTTTAAAATATTGAAGGGAACTAAAAATTTGATAATTTTTTGGAAGATGTGCATTTGAACCATTCTTGATACATTTAAACAAAACACTACGGGAATGATAGTTTGTCACCACAAATAGCATTTGACAACATGAGAAGTACATACATGATGATATTCATCATCCCTGAGGTAATTGTTTTTCAAGAATCCTTTAATTTATGCTGCTAGAATAATAAATTGTTTAGGACCTTAATCCCTTTACTTGAGCAACTACAAACGGAATCTCCCTCATTGACTTACCATAACTTAACTCTACATATTTATCTTGATTATCTCAAAGATGGAGCTGTTAATCTGGTACTGTGTTTTATAAAAAAAAAATTTTTTTTGAATAATTCGATACTGAATTAATCTGCCCAACCCAAAGATTAATTACTATTTTTGATTTGATGCCACAAGTTAATGATCAAATTGTAGCCCAAAACCAGTAACAACATTCTTAACATGAAGAACAGCATTTGTGTGTTAATATATTTGAGTCACATTCTTCTCTAAACGCTTTCAAATTTCCTCTTTAAAAAAAAAAAATCATCATTCTAAAGTTTGGCATGTTAATACATTTGAGTCACATTCTTCCCTAAATGCTTTCAAATTTCCTTATTAAAGAAGAATCATCATTCTATGAATAAATAAGCCTACAAGTTGAATACTAGACTTCAATATATTTTTTTATAATTATTTTCTTTTAATCCTCACCCTGATGCCATAATTCTGCATTTAAACCTATGACATTCACAATATTAGTTATGTCAGCTAACCAATAGGTCACGACTCATCGACAACTATAAAGTTGCGTCGACTTTCACATCTTATATACAAAACAACATTGGACTCTTTGTTGATATAATGACCTAGTTCCTATTCAACCTTCATAGTTATAGAACAAGGGGGAGCTGAAAAGTACATCTTATCTGTGTGGAATTGTGTTTTTGCTGATATTAAAAATAAACTCTTCATTACAGACTGAGGTTTGCAGAACCAGAAATAATATCTGCTTTCATAAATGCCAACTCAATTTCAGAATAAGCTTGCAATGAAAGGAAAAAGAAATAAAACGTAGATGAAAAACTAGTTTTGCTACTACAGACACAATTGGTCTTAAACAAATGGTTAGTTTGCAGTTAAGCCTCGGGTAACTGAGCAAAGTTAATTGGGGATACAAATTGTGGTCCTCCATAGTAGAGGGTCACAGCTGCCAACTTAGAAGCCGCCTGTGTTGGATGGAATAGATCCTAGAACAAGTATTGGTCGCGGTTCGAACAAAGATTATCATCTGGTGTACAGAAGGATTCACCACCGAGCTTCCCAGCTCCACAACATGCATCTTCCACTTGTGTAAAATCTGAAAAACAGAAACGGAATTAGAAGGTGAACCTCTTCCTTGACCAGTTGACCACCTTCCATTTCATGTTACACACATGCATGACAAAGTGTTAAGCATTATGACTTCATTATTTACTAGTTGCTTACTGAATGGAAGAGGGTTCTGTATGACGTTTATTGTCATTTAATATGAATTTCCAAGGGAGTACTTAAAGCTTTCGTGTTCGGTGCTGAGCTTGCACAATAGGGCATCCAGCTTTAAATGGAAGGCTATTGCATGATCATTCAACTCCTCCAAACATCCCCCAGTAGCATTGAAAATCCTTTGAGATGGGCATGCAGCAGCCAATCGGGCCGACGCTAATGATTCCAAACTTCCTTGCTCCAAGAGTGTATAAAGTCTGCCATTTTAAAACAGGGCTCAGGTTATGAAACTCCAATTTTATACTCGAGAAATGTTCTCTTACCAAACAGTCTGGCAACATAGCATGTTTATCTAGCTACACAATGAATCTGATTAGGTAGATTTTAGCCTAAATATTTGGTCTGGATTAATGCAAGAACAGTAATTGCTCCTTCAAAACTTGTTTATCTGTGACACTAGACAGTGTGCTATAACATAAATATGTCAGCTTCAAGTGGTTCTCATAAGCAAGTCCTAAAGATGACAAGAATTCTTCTTTGGGAATTGAACTGTTTGAATGATAATATCCGAAAAGGTCATTGCTTCCACTGCTGGTGAAGATCAAAGACTTCGAAAGAAACTTCTCAGTTGCTGCTGCACCCATTTTGGCCATGAGATTGTTCTTGACGGATGACAATTGCCGTATCTGTTCTGTTAATGGGATAACATTTTTTTGGTTGTTGAATGAGGCACCAATAACATTCCTGGTCAGCTTCAATCAAAATGAAAAGTAAGAGAAACTTGTCATGTACGGTTTTAGCCATCTCATTTTCCAGATTACACATTAGAATGATGAAAAGCCATTCTATGAATTAAATAACTTCTGCATCAAGAAAGTGACTTACCAATGTTTGTCCAGTTATGTCAAGAACACCAGACCCTCCAGAAGCAAATTAATACCTCTGAACTTTTTCTTTTGAAGAGAAGTAGCACTGAGGGCCTTGGATTTCTCTTGTAACCAAAATGCTTGGCTATATCACCAAAAGAAGCACTATGTTAACCTTCAAAATAGGCAGAAATGTAATAATTTCAAAATAGGGTTTTTAAACTTGAGAGTGAGCTCTTCCAAATTTTCTTATACCGACCTAGAAAATCAGCACTGTTGAGGCCATTGCTGAACCTTCCAGTGGGTCTTGGTGAGTTAGGAAAGTCAATGCCATTGTGGGGGAAGTCTGCCCTTGCCTTGCTACCTGGCAAGAAGTTATTGGTTCCTATATCAGCAGTTGAATCACCTAGTATGAAAATTGGTGGCAATAATACTGGCTTTGTTTAAGGATAATAGAATTGAGAGAGATTGATGAGAGAATTGTGTTCTTATTATTGAGAATAGGAGCCCTATATATAGGGATTACAAAGTGCTAGTTCTAATGTTACAAGGAATACCAATCCGTGTAGGATTGGGAAATCTAGAACCTTCTCTCCTATTGCTACTCCTAGTTTGATAAGGCACACTAAATCGATATTCCTTCAACACTCCCCCTTGTGCCGCTTCAAACTTGGTGGTGACGCTTCATCCGTTGCCTCGTTAAAAACCTTGCCAGGTAACAAAAACCCTGTGGGATAAAAATAACCCTGGTCGAAGGACAAAAAGAGCACAACACGTCCTTCACTCTACGAGATCGAACATGTAGACATCATAACTCCCCCTGATGTCGATATCTCCCCCTGATTGCTATAATCGTGGGAGTTCGGATAACTTTCTCAATCCGATGCTCTTCACATGTTTCTCGAAGGTGGATTTAGGTAACGACTTAGTGAATAAGTCCGCTACATTATCCTCTGATCGGATTTGATTCACTTCAATCTTTAGAAGTGATTGTTGTTGCTGATTATAAAAGAACTTAGGCGATATATGCTTGGTGTTGTCGCCCTTGATGAAACCTAACTTCATTTGTTCAATACAAGCTGCATTATCCTCATAAATGCATGTAGGTTCATCTGTGGTAGACTTCAAACCACAACTTCCTTGAATGTGTCGAATTACAGACCTTAGCCATACACATTCACGTACAGCTTCATGTAGAGCAATAATCTCTGCATGATTTGAGGAAGTAGCAACAAGGGTCTGTTTTGTAGACCTCCAAGATATAGCAGTGCTTCCCATGGTAAAGACATAACCAGTTTGGGAGCGACCTTTGTGAGGGTCAGAGAGGTACCCTGCATCAGCAAAACCCATCAAGACATCATTGTCGTTTTGATGGAGGGAGATAGGAGAACGCCGGCCACCATGAGCGGTGGCGGCGCCGGCGGCGGCAACATGGCCGGCGGCCATTCCATGGACGGGGGCGTTTTGCCTTTTGGGGTCCAATCCCAAATTTCCGTCATTCCTTTTCTCTCTGTAGGGATAGAATAAGCCCATATCAATCGTACCTCTTAGGTATCGAAAGATTGTCTTTATACTAATCCAATGGCGGCGTGTTGGCGCAGAGCTATGTCGAGCTAACAAGTTCACTGCGAATGAGATATCCGGTCTTGTGCATTGAGCTAAGTACAATAATGCGCCTATTGCACTCAAATAGGGCACTTCGGCCTCTAGGGGTTCTTCGTCCTCATCCCTTGGACGAAACGGATCTTTTCCGGGCTCAAGACTACGGCCGATCATGGGAGTACTCGCAGGCTTTGCTTTATCATCATTAAAGCGCCTTAGAATTTTCTGAGTATATGCAGACTGATGGATCAAAATCCCATCACTACGGTGCTCGAGTTCTAAACCGAGACAAAACCGTGTTTTCCCAAGATCTTTCATCTCAAATTCGGATTTCAAGTATTTAGCAGTTTCCTTCAACTCATCTAGAGTTCCAATTAGGTTCATGTCATCGACATAAACTGCTACGATTGCAAATCCGGAACTTGTTCTTTTAATGAACACGCATGGGCATATTTCATTGTTAATATATCCCTTCCCAATCAAGTAGTCACTTAGACGGTTATACCACATCCGTCCAGATTGTTTTAATCCATATAGTGAGCGTTTTAATCTTATTGAAAACGCGCTCCGTGGTTTAGAGCCACTTGATTTGGGTAGTTGAAGTCCATCTGGAACCTTCATATATATCTCTGAATCTAGATCCCCATAGAGATATGCTGTAACCACATCCATAAGCTGCATGTCAAGTTTTTCGGAAACTACCAAACTGACAAGGTAGCGGAACGTTATAACGTCCATTACGGGAGAATATGTCTCTTCGTAGTCAATTCCAGGGCGTTGTGAGAAACCTTGCGCCACAAGGCGGGCTTTATATCTTACCACCTCATTTTTCTCATTACGCTTTCTAACAAAGACCCATTTATGGCCAACAGGCTTTACACTTGGGGGTGTCTGCGTTACAGGCCCAAATACCTGTCTCTTTGTTAGTGAATCCAATTCAACCTGGATCGCATCTTTCCATTTAGGCCAATCTGCTCTTCGTTGACATTCTTCAACAGAGCGAGGTTCGATATCATCATATTCTATAATTCCTTTTGCAATATGATATGCAAATGCATCATCAATCGCCATAGAATTTCTATCCATCATCTCATGTACACTAGTGTAATTTATGGAGATCTCTCTATTTTCTGGAGTTGGTTCTGACATTGGAGCGTCCCCCAATGATGTCTCTTGGACATAACCATAATCCGGAATATTCTCATGAGATGGATTATTTATATCGATGATTAATGGATTATTCTGTGCCAAACTCGCTTTCTTTCTTGGGCGAGAATCCATCGAACCTATAGGCCTCCCGCGCTTCCTGGCAGGAGCCATGGGCCTAGCCACAACGTCACCATCACTGTGAGAGGGGACGTTGGCGCCATGCTCAAATCCTCTTGAGTTAGCGTCATGTCCTCTAGTTTTAGGGACATCAATCCTTGCAGGCACGTTTGCAGCAGGTATGTGTGATCTCGTCACTTTAGCGATATCAGAAAACGCATCAGGCATCGATTCTGCTACGTTCTGAAGATCGAGAATTCTCCGCACTTCAATTTCAGACTGTGCGGTTCGGGGATCAAGATGAGACAGAGTGGGGACAGACCACGACAATTCCGGTCGTTCCTGTTGAACATTGATGTTCTTATCTCCCCCTAACGATGGGAAGACTGTCTCATCGAAGTGACAATCCGCAAATCTAGCGGTAAAGAGATCGCCTGTCAAGGGTTCTATGTAGCGGATAATCGTTGGAGAATCATATCCAACATAAAGGCCTAATCGTCTTTGAGGACCCATTTTGGTGCGCTGTGGCGGCGCAATAGGCACATAGACTGCACACCCAAATATGCGTAAGTGTGAGACATCAGGCTCATACCCAGTAACCATCTGGGACGCAGAGAAGGGTTGAGTGGCAGTGGGCCTCAGACGAATAAGCACGGCTGCATGCAATATTGCATAGCCCCAAGCAGAAATAGGGAGATTGGTGCGCATCACCAATGCTCGAGCAACCATTTGAAGTCGTTTAATGGTGGCTTCTGCGAGACCATTTTGGGTATGAACATGAGGAACAGGATGTTCAACATCAATCCCAATGGACATGCAATAATCATCAAAAGTCTTTGATGTAAACTCCCCAGCATTGTCTAATCTTATAGACTTAATGGGATGATCAGGGTGGTGAGCCCGTAACTTAATTATTTGTGCTAGGAGTTTAGCAAATGCAGCGTTCCTTGTGGACAATAGCATGACATGTGACCAGCGTGTCGATGCATCAACCAACACCATAAAATATCTAAATGGTCCGCATGGTGGTTGAATAGGTCCACAAATATCACCTTGAATTCTTTGCAAGAATGGTATATTTTCCTTGGTGTCCTTTGCATAGGATGGTCTTGATCCTAACTTTGCTAAAGAGCAGGCTTTGCAGAACGAATGATGGGCTTTAGAAACAACCAATGAGGATTTTGGTTGAGCCACAAAGTCACAAGTGACTTTAGAAGTAAAAGTTGGAGACAAAGGACCCTTGGTGGCGTCAATGCCACCCTGAGGCCGCAGGGGGAAGGCGGCGCCGGCCAAGGATGGCCGGATTTGGGGGTGAACGGCGCCGTAAGGCGCAGGGGCTCCTTCGGTGTCCAAAAACCGAGTTTTACTTCTTTTCGTTCTGAAAAAGGGATGTCCGTGTGAAGTCTTTAATATACGGATCATCATGTCACGACCTGGGTGTCCCAAACGGTCGTGCCAAAGCCTATACGTGTCGGAATCCCATAAATCATCTCTCATGACATGGTTGGATTCAATGACTCGAATAGTGGTTGCATACAACCCACTAGAGCGACACATAAGTTTCTCTAATACTCGTTTATGTCCGTAGTCATTAGAGGTGATGCAAAGGAACTCTTGTCCATTCTCACAATGTGTTTCCACATGAAAACCATTGGCTCTTATATCTTTGAAGCTCAATAGGGTTCTTCCTGCCCTAGGAGCATAAAGAGCTTCGGTGACATTCAAGGTAGTGCCATTAGGCAACATAAATTGAGCTGGTCCTCGACCATGAATCAATTGAGATGGTCCAGCCATCGTAGTCACAGAAGATCGAGTAGGCGCCATCCATAGGAATAGCTGCCTGTTTCGAAGGATGGTATGTGTAGTAGCACTATCCACGAGGCATTCGAGCTCTCCGGGAAACATACTGAAAAATAATAAAGTTCGAATTTAGAATATGTCCAAGACATTTGAATAAAATAAATCGATACTTTATTAATAATAGCCAATGATTACATCAAAGTTTCTTGACCAAAATCTAATCCAATATAAAAATCAAACCGTAGACAAATCGTAGTCACTCAATCCTTTCGGTAATTTCAATTTAGTTGTGACCAGGTAAGGTAAGGCGAGATTTTGGTGGAGCGTTGCTCACTTTTAAAACCGTTCTCTCAGATCAAACCTTGCCTAGACATCACAAGTACTCTTGAGTACGCCTAGAGGGAAAAAGTTAATACAATAAGTCATTTTATTGATTTAAGGCATAATAGCCATTACATAATTCTTGGAAAAGTAAAGGACTATACTAATCAAAATCTGCAACATCCTTGTGCAATTCTTTGTCAGATTTGAAGTCCGCTATGGTGAGATTGACGTCGGCATCATCACCATCTTCTTCTATATTTTCGGCAAAATTGGCTTCATGCTCTCTGAAGTCTCTAAATGCCTTGTAATGCGCAGCTAATTGTTTGCTTGCGTTGCATTGTTTGAACCAGTGCTCACTAGATCCACATCGATGACACATGTCATTGTGATTTCCTCCCTTTAATTGAGGTGCATTGTTTGCACTTGGGTGGCGTCCCCCATAGGAGTTGGCGCCATTCCCACGGCCCTGGGTGGTTCCTCCATGTCCTGGAGCCCCACGGCCTCCTCTCCCACGTTGCCATGTATTGCCACGTGATCGTCCTTCATTCTGACGAGTACCTTCCTTTGTAGGGCGGTTATATGGACCAGAACGTCCGTTGTGTCCCTTATTCTTAGGGTTCCGCTCCTTGCGCCCTCCTTTGGGTGCATTATTATAATTCACCTCATGAACGCTCTTAGTTCCGATAGGCCTTGAATTATAATTCTTCACGAGGATATTATCATGCTTTTCAGCTACAGACATAATAGTAATGAGCTGATGAAATCTCGTGATCCGTCTAGTATCGAATTCCGTTCGATATTGCTTTGAGAGCAAAATTGCTGAGACGGGGAAGGTGGAGAGAGTTTTCTCAATTAGTTCTTGCTCTGTGACGGGTTGTCCACAGAACCCCAACATGGTTTTGAGGCGTAGAACTTCTGAATTATATTCAGCTACAGACTTGAAGTCGGCGAATCGTAGATTGCCCCATTGAACTTTCAAGTCAGGGAGGAGGGTATCCTTGATATTTCCAAATCGCTCTTCTAGCGCGACCCATAATTCTCTAGCATCCTTGATTGCCATGTACTCCAGTCGGAGTGATTTATCCATGTGGCGCCTCATCAAGATGAGGGCGGTGGCATTGTTCGTAGCCGTACGCTCAAATATGAGAGTAGGATTAGGAGCTTGAATTAAGGGTAGGATCCCTTTTGAAGTGAGATGGTGCTCAACATCCGTGGCCCAACTATGATATTCCGAGCCAGTTGAGGTAAGTGCAGGAAAGTCAAGTTTCGACATCCTGAAATAAGAAGAAGAAATATATTAGTTTCGGAGTTAAAACTTCCACGACAACTAAATATTTAAGATTTCCGAGCTATGCTACCAAGAAATCGATTTCCAAGAAAATTGGATTAGACCGAAACAATGATGTTTATTAGGTCATAAATCGATGCTTGCGGACGCTCTTAGTCCGAAGTCTTACGAACGCTCTTAGTTCGTTAATTGCGTGAATCCCCACGATTCCGCTTTTCAATGATCGAACCCACGTTATAAGAAAGGTGGGATGAAGAAGAAGGGAGGTTTTTAAGTCCCCGAGAAAAAGAAAGAATTTCAATGTAGGAACTTTAAAACTTACTCTTTTGGATACTTACTTTTTGGTTTTGGATCACGCGCGTGTCGATGCAGGCGTGATGGAACGAAGCGAGTCGAGTAAAGGTGTGCAGTGGTGCACGGCAGCAGGGGCTGCAGTGGCAGTGAGTTGCAGGTGTGCTGCAGGGGCAGCAGGGGGTGCAGGGGCTACGGGCGCGAAGTAGGCAGGCCGGTTGCGGGGCAGCAGTTGTTGCGGGCAAGGCAGCAGCGAACGCAGGTGTGCGTACGGGCTGCGGGGGCAGGTGTGCGCGGGGCAGCAGATGTGCGGCAGAGCTGCAGGAGCAGCAGGGCAGCGACGCGGGGCTGCAGACGCACGGGCGCGCAGGGAAGGCAGGCAGCAGGGCTGCAGGCGCACGGGCGCGCAGGCAGACGAGCGCAGGGGCGCGTAGCGCAGGGCAGACGCGGTGGGGGCTCGGCTAGGGGCTGCTGGGGTAGTCGGCACGCAGGTAGACAGAAGGCTGCAGGCAAGAGCTTGCGGCAGATTTTTGGCAAAGGAAGTTTTGTGGGGTTTTTTTTTCTTTTTTTTCTTTATGGCTAGAGTCGTGCTGATAACGTGTTTAAGTATATTGGTATTGAGAGATTGATGAGAGAAGTGTGTTTTATTATAGAGAATAGGAGCCCTATATATAGGGATTACAAAGTGCATAATCTAATGTTACAAGGAATACCAATCCGTGTAGGATTGGGAAATCTAGAACCTTCTCTCCTATTCCTATTCCTAGTTTGATAAGGCACACTAAACTTGAGAGTGAGCTCTTCCAAATTTTCTTATACCGACCTAGAAAATCAGCACTGTTGAGGCCATTGCTGAACCTTCCAGTGGGTCTTGGTGAGTTAGGAAAGTCAATGCCATTGTGGGGGAAGTCTGCCCTTGCCTTGCTACCTGGCAAGAAGTTATTGGTTCCTATATCAGCAGTTGAATCACCTAGTATGAAAATTGGTGGCAATAATACTGGCTTTGTTTAAGGATAATAGAATTGAGAGAGATTGATGAGAGAATTGTGTTCTTATTATTGAGAATAGGAGCCCTATATATAGGGATTACAAAGTGCTAGTTCTAATGTTACAAGGAATACCAATCCGTGTAGGATTGGGAAATCTAGAACCTTCTCTCCTATTGCTACTCCTAGTTTGATAAGGCACACTAAATCGATATTCCTTCAACACTCCCCCTTGTGCCGCTTCAAACTTGGTGGTGACGCTTCATCCGTTGCCTCGTTAAAAACCTTGCCAGGTAACAAAAACCCTGTGGGATAAAAATAACCCTGGTCGAAGGACAAAAAGAGCACAACACGTCCTTCACTCTACGAGATCGAACATGTAGACATCATAACTCCCCCTGATGTCGATATCTCCCCCTGATTGCTATAATCGTGGGAGTTCGGATAACTTTCTCAATCCGATGCTCTTCACATGTTTCTCGAAGGTGGATTTAGGTAACGACTTAGTGAATAAGTCCGCTACATTATCCTCTGATCGGATTTGATTCACTTCAATCTTTAGAAGTGATTGTTGTTGCTGATTATAAAAGAACTTAGGCGATATATGCTTGGTGTTGTCGCCCTTGATGAAACCTAACTTCATTTGTTCAATACAAGCTGCATTATCCTCATAAATGCATGTAGGTTCATTTGTGGTAGACTTCAAACCACAACTTCCTTGAATGTGTTGAATTACAGACCTTAGCCATACACATTCACGTACAGCTTCATGTAGAGCAATAATCTCTGCATGATTTGAGGAAGTAGCAACAAGGGTCTGTTTTGTAGACCTCCAAGATATCGCAGTGCTTCCCATGGTAAAGACATAACCAGTTTGGGAGCGACCTTTGTGAGGGTCAGAGAGGTACCCTGCATCAGCAAAACCCATCAAGACATCATTGTCATTTTGATGGAGGGAGATAGGAGAATGCCGGCCACCATGAGCGGTGGCGGCGCCGGCGGCGGTAACATGGCCGGCGGCCATTCCATGGACGGGGGCGTTTTGCCTTTTGGGGTCCAATCCCAATTTTAAGTCATTCCTTTTCTCTCTGTAGGGATAGAATAGGCCCATATCAATCGTACCTCTTAGGTATCGAAAGATTGTCTTTATACCAATCCAATGGCGGCGTGTTGGCGCAGAGCTATGTCGAGCTAACAAGTTCACTGCGAATGAGATATCCGGTCTTGTGCATTAAGCTAAGTACAATAATGCGCCTATTGCACTCAAATAGGGCACCTCGGCCTCTAATGGTTCTTCGTCCTCATCCCTTGGACGAAACGGATATTTTCCGGGCTCAAGACTACGGTCGATCATGGGAGTACTCGTAGGCTTTGCTTTATCTTCATTAAAGCGCCTTAGGATTTTCTGAGTATATGCAGACTGATGGATCAAGATTCCATCACTACGGTGCTCGAGTTCTAAACCGAGACAAAACCGTGTTTTCCCAAGATCTTTCATCTCAAATTCGGATTTCAAGTATTTAGCAGTTTCCTTCAACTCATCTAGAGTTCCAATTAGGTTCATGTCATCGACATAAACTGCTACGATTGCAAATCCGGAACTTGTTCTTTTAATGAACACGCATGGGCATATTTCATTGTTAATATATCCCTTCCCAATCAAGTAGTCACTTAGACGGTTATACCACATCCGTCCGGATTGTTTTAATCCATATAGTGAGCGTTTTAATCTTATTGAAAACGCGCTCCGTGGTTTAGAGCCACTTGATTTGGGTAATTGAAGTCCATCTGGAACCTTCATATATATCTCTGAATCTAGATCCCCATAGAGATATGCTGTAACCACATCCATAAGCTGCATGTCAAGTTTTTCGGAAACTACCAAACTGACAAGGTAGCGGAACGTTATAACGTCCATTACGGGAGAATATGTCTCCTCGTAGTCAATTCCAGGGCGTTGTGAGAAACCTTGCGCCACAAGGCGGGCTTTGTATCTAACAACCTCGTTTTTCTCATTACGCTTTCTAACAAAGACCCATTTATGGCCAACAGGCTTTACACTTGGGGGTGTCTGCGTTACCGGCCCAAATACCTGTCTCTTTGTTAGTGAATACAATTCAACCTGGATTGCATCTTTCCATTTAGGCCAATCCGCTCTTTGTTGACATTCTTCAACAGAGCGAGGTTCGATATCATCATATTCTATAATTCCTTTTGCAATATGATATGCAAATGCATCATCAATCGCCATAGAATTTCTATCCATCATCTCATGTACGTCTTGCATTTACATGAGTCCGGAATAAGTCAGAGGACCTCATAGCATAGATGGGGAAGGTATTGAGGGTTTTCTCAATCAATTGGTCTTCTGTGATTGTTTTTCCACAGAGACGCATCATTGCTTTGATGCTGAGAGCTTCCGAATAAAATTGCATGACAGTGTCAAATTCATAGAAGCGAAGATGTTTCCATTCTGCTTCTGTATTCGGAAGTATGGAGTCACGAACATTGCCATATCGTTCGCGAAGCGCATGCCAAAGCTTTATGGCGCTATCCTCATTTATGAACTCAAACTGTAGGTCACTATCCATGTGACGTTTCATAAAGGCAAGTGCCTTGGAATTATCTTTCTCAGTTTGAGGGTCTGGAGCTGTTTCTATAGGACAAAGCTCTTGGATTGTATGCAATAAATCACGGGCAATGAGGTGGATCTCGACATCAGTGACCCAAATTAAGTACCTTTTGCCTGCATAATCCAATGGAACAAAATCGAGTTTGTTTGTGTTTGACATCCTGAAAGATGAAACAAAAACAAGTTAGTTTCGGAGTCAATGCTTCCACGAAAACTAAATAAGATTTCCGAGCTATGCTACCAAGAAATCGATTTCCAAGAATAATTGGATTAGACCGAAACAATGATGTTTAAATGGTCAAAATCTATGCTCACGAACGCTCTTAGTCCATAGCTTACGAACACTCTTAGTTCGTTAAATCGATGCTTACGGACACTCTTAGTCCGAAGTCTTACGAACGCTCTTAGTTCGTTAATTGCGTGAATCCCCACGATTCCGCTTTCTCAAGAATCGAACCCACGTTATAAGAAAGGTGGGATGTAGAAGAAGGGAGGTTTTCAAGTCCCCGAGAAAAGAAGAAATATTTAAATTTCGAATTATAGGAACTTCAAAACTTACTCTTTTGAATACTTACTTGTATTTGGATCACGCGCGTGTCGATGCAGGCGTGATGGAGCGAAGCAATCCGAGTAGATTCTGTTCTGAACAGCTTGTACCTCGATTGGTGTACAGATCTCAATATGACTCCGATAAGGCTGAAATTAGGAGGTTAGATGGAAGAGACAGAGACGAACAACTTTGATGAAGAAAGTTTTTCGATCTGAGCTTCCGAACTAGACGTTTCGAGGCTTTCAAGAAGACGGATGTGCACAGGAACGGGAAAAAGATGCAGTGGGTGTGCGTTGGCTTGTTTGCGCAGCAGTGATGCTTTGATGACAGCAGGCTGGAACGCAGGGCTGCAGGAAGGGGGCAGCAGGGGCTGCTGTGCAAGGTTGCAAGCGCACGGGCGTGCGGGCTGCAGCGAAGGCTCGGCTAGCTCGGGCTAGGGGCTGCTTTGTGAATGAGTTTTGGTTTTCTGTTTTGTGGTTAGAGTCGTGCTGATAACGTGTTTAAGGATAATAGAATTGAGAGAGATTGATGAGAGAATTGTGTTCTTATTATTGAGAATAGGAGCCCTATATATAGGGATTACAAAGTGCTAGTTCTAATGTTACAAGGAATACCAATCCGTGTAGGATTGGGAAATCTAGAACCTTCTCTCCTATTGCTACTCCTAGTTTGATAAGGCACACTAAATCGATATTCCTTCAACAGGCTTAGCTGCTGCTGCTAAACTAAGAACAGCCATAAACAAGGATAGGATTAGAGGAAGAAATCATTTGTTCTCCATGATAAAATTATTAATCGGACAAAAAAAAAAAAATATTGGTATACAAATTATGTGTTTCAAGAAAAGCTTCAAATGGGATTGACGATTGATAATGAATGCCTTAGAACAATACATAGTCCTGGTGAGGCGGCCGATCACTTCCTAGAAAGAATATACACTTACAAATGTAAGGGGTTCACTAGGCGGATTGTCCATTTGTCCTAGTTATTATCTTTGGACCATTGACCAAAATCTAGAATAGCATTGTTAGAATAGATGATAGGAACTAGGATGCACTCTTACTGATTCAACGATTTTCAATAAATTAAGATTATGTTTCACATTTACTGATCGCCTATTACAGAAGCAAGACACAAATAGATAGTAACCTCAATAACTTTGTTTCATTCCATCAGTTTCGAGCCAACTAACCATTTTGAAATTGGTAGTATTCTCAAGTTTTTTCTTCCAAGGACAGAGAGAAAGTATTTGCTGCCTCTTAGAGAATACTGAGGGCACGCCCATGTACTTCTTTTTCATTTATCCAGCCCCCCAATTACAAATTTCTGACTCCAAAACTGCGCCTTAAGCAAGTTAAATTACGTACGCGTCATAAGTTTGTAATTATACATAATCTAAGCCACATTTGTTCTTATATATGACAGAAACAAGGAGACCATTGGCCGGTTTATTTGTCCTACTGGAGTTATTTTTCTAGTTCACCTTTGTAGTTAGGTCCCAATAAACAATTAGTTTCAACAACTAATCTTTCTTTTATTCTCTTCATTGATTTAAAAAATTCTACAACACTTTTATGCACCTTTGCTTCTAATTGCTCAATTACATTCCACAGAACTAACTGAATATTGCTTCACCTTATTGCCAAACTGTAAAATGTTTCTTACAAAAGAATGACACTCAATTTGAATGGTTAATGTCGAATATGATAGTCTTCTGCATGCAGCAGCTAGCTTGTTTATAACTATCTAGATGTTCTGCCAGCAGCTCGGCCACAAAGAAAAGCATTCCTTGGAATAGGGTACTCATCTCTAATAGACTCCACCGGTGAGTAAACTCGTAGGTAAAATTGTTGTCCAAGGTATTGTCGAGTCCAAAACTGACTCCTCACGTTCCACATACCCACATTGTCCAATGCTACATAAACTGCAGTCCATGACTTGGGATACACCTGTTGCATCAACCAAAATTTCATAAACATCAGTACTAGATGAACACAGTGATGCGTCGCATGCGTAACTAAATTTTTTTGTATCTGCCGGTTATAATCTTAATAACTAGGCGGAGAACTGACCTGTGTGGTGTGTCTTGAAACTGCATCTATAAGATTGTACTGCTTTCTACTAGCTGGTGTCCATTGTCCTCCATCCATTCTGGAAATTCAAGAAAAAATGTGAGTAATAGTACTGAAGGACATAGATGCTATTCCATTTTTAAAAATGGGATTGCGTAAATGGGAATTTTTTTTATTTTTTGAAAATAAATTACTGATGGTATATATATCATTGAGATACTTACCCAACTACCCAGAAGTAGTATCCATCAAGGTGCCAACTCTGAAGAATGTTCTCATTGTTCTCAAACACAATTTCCACAAAGGCTCTAAAGTCAGCACCCATAACTGCAGTGTCAAGGTGCAAGTTCTTGCTGGAGGGATTATCTGGAATGCTTCCAACTTTGAAAACTCCATCAATCTTGAAGTGGTCTGCAAGCTTTAGTGGAGTGTCAGCAGGGATGAACGACACACCATTCACTCCATATCTCTGTTTCCCATTTACTTGACGGGCTGAGCTCGATAGTCTGATGGTTCTGCTCACATTTACAAGACCATAGTGGTATGAGCCTTGTGGGTTTGGTCTAGGTCCACTAGCTGTTAGGTTTGTCCTGAAATGCATAATACATAGAGATAAGGGTCAGATTGATTGGTGAACAACATTTTGAACAAAATAAAAAACCGTTGCATTGCTCCAGAGTCCAGATAGAGAAAAACTTTTGGTGGGAATGTCAGGTGAAAGAACAATCCGATCAAAAGTTGTAGCATGTTACTAAATTTTGATATTAACCTTGTCTAACTCGACTATTCTGTTACTCAAAAATGCGACATTGCACGGACAACTCTCAATTGCCATGTAATGCAAAGAAAAAGACACTATCATGAAAGTATCTGATTTTATGCATCACCTTACTCACGAATAGAAGAGCCCAGAATTGACCCATATGCTTCTACTTAGTTATGTGACAAAAAATTATAGTACATGTAGCATTACTTGGATAAATTAGATTAACTGGAGGAAACATTTACCTAATGCTACGAGCCTGGCTAAGGGACCAGCCGGTTTGGGTGGTAGGCCCACCGGGAATGGGGCCTGAAACTTGACGCCCTGAGTTGCTGTAGTGAAGGACGGCAGTGGAGGTGAGGACTTGGGAGGTGAAACGGGTTGAGGTGACAATGTAGTAGTCCTGAGGGGCCTGATCCGCTGTGATCAGTACAGAGTATGATTGGCCAACGTGGATATCAAGGGAATCATAGGTGGTCTGGACAGTGTGAGTTCCTTCAACTTCAACCAACTTCATTCGGTGACCTTGGATCCGGAAGTTGAGTGAGTTCTGCATACCCACATTTGATATCCTAAGCCTGTAAGTTTTACCTGCAGGAATAAAATGAAGTGAGCTAAAATTTGGATAAAAGGAGCATCGTTAGTCTATACCGTGAACAAAATTTCATTATGTAATGTGGTGACTCTAGCTAGTCGCATGGTCTAGAAATATACCTTGTTCAACTGTGAACCATGTGTCATTGCCTCCACGGCCATTGATTAATAGACCGTGTGGGCTGGGAAGCCGATGACCATAATCAAGAACAGCTTGTAGTCTCTGCAATGTTCCAAACAAACATATAAGTCGTTAATTAACTACAGAAGAAATTTTACATGGATCACATTTGTGAAGTAGGCTACTAACAGAGGGTGAAACCTACTTAAACAAGTGGGTTTTCCACCTCTATTGATTCGAGAAATTAAAATGTCGTTAAAACAGTTTTATCAGTGTACATAATTAGAAGCATTAGAAACTGATAGCATAGAGAAGTTGTTACCTTGTGATCAATATTGTACCAATCTCCAATTAGAACAGAGTAATCATTAGCTGGTTCTGGGAATGGAACTGGGATTCTAGGCCTGCTGAGGATTTTAATGGCTCCAAAGCCACCAGCAGCCTTGTGAAATGCAAGAGATGGGAAGTAGAAGAAACTGCCAATTTGATCCTTCATTTGGAGTGTGTAGGTGAAGTTCTTGCCTGGTGGGATGGGGCATGTTGTCCCATACACTCCATCTTGGTATGAATTTCTCCTCTGTTGAACTCCATTCCTGTTTTGTTTTCCCCATATTCAAATTTAATTAGTTTCGTATCAAAACCTAAGTATCAAAAATTGAATATAAAAAGATAATTGAACACGGCCGCACTCGTCCAATAATTCTAAATGTTATTTGCTGAACCAACTCAAAAATGTAATATATAGAGTCGAAAATATAACCAGGCTCATTCTAAAACAACATATATAACAAGATCACTCTTAAAACTCGTTTCACGTCACTTCATATCATTTAGAATACATTGACCAAAATTCATAACCCAATTTCACATCCTATTAAAGAAGATCCAACATAGGCCAGACAAAAAGGAGAAAAAATAAAATAAAAAACATAGGCCAGACAAAAAGGAGTTGTATATATCCAAGCTGTAACGATTATGAGACTTAATTTTGACTTGACCTTAGTACGAAATTCTGAAATTGGACAGATTTGGAAGTAATTAAAGCACTTTTTTCTTTACCCCAAGCAAATTTTGGATGAAAATTAGTTACTTCTATTGCTGAATTGGTCATACAGATCTTGGATGCGCGTGATGATTTATTCCTTTTGGCACCAAACTATTCGGCAACAATTTTTCACACTTGCCGACCAATTCACATGTAAGAAATTTCGTGTTTTGATGCTTATGAGCTGTCTGGAGTCTCACCATATAATGCAGGCAACCTATTCTAATTGGAAAGCCGTCTAAATTGGAATGTACCAAATCATTATATTAATAACACCAAAAATCTAGTCACATTCAACGTAAGCACTCTCTTATTTTAACAAAAATCATAATGTATGCCTCTATTTGTTTATGTACGTCATATTATATGCGGAAATTAAGAAAATTAATCACCATGTAACTTTTAACTTTTAAGGAAATAAATCATGCAGTAATAAATATACACAGTGCTTTTCCTTGTAGAGCAATCTACAAATGGTTATAATTTATCTTTAATTATGTGAAGGAATGCAGAGTTAATTAGCATTAAAATCCTTAATTTATTTTTCTAACAGATGTCATTCGTTGTTTAATTAAGCAAACATGTTTCTTTAAATAAAAAGAACGTGATGAAAATGGTGACCGGAGAAAAAAAGGACGAGAAAAGTAAAAGGTTGGGAAAAGAAAAAAAAAAAAACCGACCATGTAATGAGGAAAGGCTCCGGCAAGCTGTTGTAAACGTTGATAATGAGGTTGTCATTGGTGACGGAGTAGATTTCCGGCCCCGGAAACTGCCCATTTATAAGAATACCCTGCAAAACAAACCAAAAATCCCATAAAATTTTCATTTTCAGTCCAGAAATCACACAAGACGAACGATCAAAGCATCGCAATATCTCCACACTAATAATCAGTCGAATACGAACCCGTTGCTTAACGCCGAGAGGGTAAATGTCACCGTAGGTCACATTCCACTCGAAGAACCTGTAAGGGTCTTCACAATTCACAAGTGTGACAAGAGCCAGAACCAGAACGACGGCACCGAAATGCCACGTAAAACCCATGACCGACGAACGGAATGTAGCTAATGTTTCGGTGGAGAAAAGCCGACGACAAGATTAAACACGAGGGGAAAGGAACAGTAGTGAAGAAGCGTCTCTTCCCTCTTTCTCTTTCGAGAGAGTTACAGATGAATAATGAGTTTGGGTGTGGGGAGAGGTAACTGACCAGGACTCGTATTTAAAGTGAACGAGTGCAGTAATGGACTCTGATTAGCGGTGGGCTGTCCACTTGTCAGTGAGCAATTGGAGGTTCTCGGTTTCCTCTGCGGTCGCCCCCGCATGAGGGCAGAGGATGTGAGCGAATGGAAATGCAGGTGGGGGCTGAGTAATGACGAGAGTGCCCTTAAGTTGGTGGCGCGCTAACCGCGTAAAGCATTTGCAAACTAATGCATGGCTGGATGAAGCGAGTGGGGTAGGATCCGTGATTTCTGACGCGACACACGGTTTTTTCATGTGCACTTCGTTTTATTTCCTAACCAACCAAACACGCCACTTTTATTTATTTATTAATATTTTCTCAAAGGAAAGTTTGCGGCATTTTTTCGGTGACAAAAAATGAAGTAATGGTGGGCGAAAGAAAATGACAAAAAAAATGGTTTCAGATGGAATTATGGGATATTTTGATTTTTATACATTTTATGTTAATGAAATTTCCCCAATTATGTGTATACAGTAATAATATAAGTCACATAGCTGCTAAGTAATCTAATAGCTGTGAATAGACGCCGAATCAAAACCAAAAAGCCTAAACCAAGAAAATACAGTGGAAGATAATAAGTATTATTGTCTTACAGTGTTGTACTTTACGATTGAAATTTTTTATTGTCAAGTAGACTTGTATTTTTTTTTCTTTTTTTTTTCAAGGAAAGTTCGCGGCCTTTTTTTCGGTGCATGAAACAATAATTAAGGGCAAGGTTGTTTCTAGTCTCAGTGGGCACCAAGAAAAGACCGAAATAGAATAATGAGAAAGACAGGTTTATTAGTAGTATTAGTGATTACTAATAAGGGAGAGCGATTTACGTACGCGCAAACAATAATTGCTTTGCTCGTATTTGGCTGTAAGCGTGCGCGACATTCTTAACCATCATTGATCATTCTCTTATCCTTTTTGGTTTTTTTGCTTGTGAAAGGAACAACCACCGTGTATGAAGCTTCGTTAGGATTTCGCTTAATGAAAGTGGAAGACTGTGTTGGGCTGGAAATTTGTAATGGGATTAAATTTGGCAGTCATGCAAAGTCATGGCGTTAATTTATGAAATCAAATAGTCCAGTTTTGTTATGAGTGCATGGATATATATAGTTGACTATGAGCGGACAGCTATTTTATCTGGTTAAATGCATGGCTAGTGTATATATACATATGTGCATGTAGTAATAATAATGCATGGAAATGTCAAAGGTTTTTTTTGTATAAAATTATTGGGCGGAAAAGTATTCTGATCACATGCATGAGAGTCTTTGTTCTAGAACACAAGAACATGGAAAATATTTTGCGGAAGATGTGATCGATTAGGATGGACAAACAACCATTTAACGTAGGAAAATTTTAGTATACAGATCTCCATAGCACACGCATAGGTCATGTGCTTCACATGTGATATCACTTTTGGAATAATTTGATCAAGTAGTGACCGGTTAGCCACCGATCCTACGGTTATTTTTATATTATCACATTTTTTTTATTTTACCTTTAACAAAAATTTGACGGAGCATAGTAAGATCATATTCTTGAATAATAATATAACAAAGAGAATTCCTCATGGAAACAATGGATTGGTTGAAGAAATGATCGACAAGTTAACCTAGGAACTTTCGTTTATGACTACTACTGCCAATGTCATGAAAAGAATGATCTTCATATGTTTTGTGAAGAGTCAAAAATGACCATATCACAAGGAATGCTTCACAGCTGAAGTTAGAAGAAAAAAAAAAAGGAGCAATAACCCTTTTAGAAGAAAAAAAAAAAAAGGAGCAATAACCCAAATTGTAGAGCAAGAATATTAAGAATATTTCTCTGAAATCAAATAAAGAAATGAAATTCTAGCTCAAGATACCACGGAACAAGCAAAACCTTCTCCGAAAACAAAAAAAGAAAAAATAGATGAAGAAAAAGAAATAGAACAACTAGAAAATAATCCAAGCATGATAGAAGAATGTAGACCATTTATACGTACAAAATGAAGAAGTTCAGGAAAAACTTCAACAATCAAAAATCATCTCTACTAGTAGATTCAGTAACTACATAGGGATTGGATTAAAATTTTCTGATCACAAAAAAAAACATCTACAGTCCTCTGTAGATAGTGGATCAAGCTAAAAACATTTGCAATTCTAGAATACTTATGGAAGAAAGATACTAAAAGAATAGCTACTGGTATTCAATTCGATGGAAGCTAGTTTACCATGAAAAATGTATCTAAAGATGTCAAAATCACTATAGGTGGTGGAACGTTTGTCATCAGAACACTTTGGCATGTAGAAGGCCAAGAAGCAGATTTTCTGCTGCGAAATGATTTCGTTCTCCAGCAAAGAGTCATTCAAGATGAAGAAGCCATAGGCTTTAAGAAATGTGATAAAATGTTTTGGGCAGGCAGACTAACACAAGCAAAGAGTGTGGTCGGTCCAAACTTTACCACTTAATATCAGAAGTTGCAGGGAAATAGTGGTGACTATCAGTCTAGATTTGAACCTGTGTTGTAATATAAAAACCGGGAAGAAATACTCAAAAAACAAGAATAACTGCTCACTGAAGAATCTTCGAAGAAACTAGTGATGATGAAGAACCTAGTTTTATCCATGAGCATAACCTCAAGCACTTTCAAAACAAGCTTGAAACCCAGAAAATCCTACGATGGAAAAAATAAAGAAAATGCTCAAACAAAATATTGATGTCGACTCTCAAAAATTTTGAGAAAAAGACCCAGTGATCTGTAAATTAAGATTACATGACATGAATGCTATATGTCATGTCAAAACTATTTCTCAATACAAAGAAGAAGATAAAAAAGAGTTTAGGAAAGATATAGAAAATTATATGAAAAAGAACTTTAATAAGGTCATCTACTAGTCCTCATCATGCTCCAGCATTCTATGTGAGAAATCATGCTAAAAATGAGGAAAAGTAAGAATGGTGATTGACTATAGGGATGTCAATAAGAAAACTGTTAAAGACAGTTACCAAATAGCAAAAGTAAGAGTCTTCATTAATCAGAACAAAGGAGTTAAAGTCTTTTCAAAATTCAATGCAAAGGTGGATTTTAGCAAGTTAAAATGCATCCAGATATTGTTCCTTTCACTACATTTGGGAAACCACAAGGTCATTACGAATGGTTAGTAATGCCTTTTGGCTTAAACAAGCCCCTTCAATCTTCCAAAAAAAGATGGATAACATCTTCGAACATGTAGCTTAATTTTGTGTTGTCTATATTAATGACATCCATATGAAACACCTTTATGATGTCGTTAAGTTGATAGTTCAACATGGAATCATCTTAGCAGAAAAAAGGGTTTTCTTTATCCTAGATGAAATTAAGTTTCTTGGTATGTACAAGGTTCTAAAAAACGCTAGGTGCTAGTCGGGGACTAGGCGGTTTTTTTTTTTAAATTTTTAAATTATTTTAATGACATATAATAATATAAATGACAATATTTAAAGTCTAAAAATTAATTATAAATATAAAAATAGTCAAAATATAGAATAAATTAGGGTTTATGACCGCCTAGGCTCCGCCTAGAACCGCCTAACCCGCCTAGTCCCAGCCTAGCACCGCCGCCTAGCCCGCCTAGTAGCCCAGCGCCTAAGGGAAATGCCTAGGCCAAAATCGGAGCGGTTCCTTGCCGCCTAGGCCGTTTTTTAGAACATTGGGTATGTATATCAAGAACGGAGTACACCCCCCCCCCTCCATATATATCCGAAATTAAATACTGCAAGCTATACTTCAAGAACCCTAATTAACTTACCTTTTTTTTTTGAGAATGTTTTAATGATGTAGGACGAAAATGGACCTAGTTTAGCCGAAAAACCATAAAAGTAAAGAAGCGGCATAGAATCAAGAAAAGTGATTGGAAAATAGGTAACTCATGCGTAATCAGGTTACTAGCCACTGGAATATTCAAGAAGATTTGGTTTTAGACTTTTCGGGTTTCTCATGCAAAAAGTCAGGTTTTGATTTTGAATCAGATTTGACTAACTTTTGACCAGAATGTCCGTTTGAGACGCATGATACCTTTCTAGAATGGGAACGACGAGATCTTCAAGACTCACCTTAGTGAGCCCTATCAGATTTAGGCCAAAATGTATCGTCTTAATTATCCGATTCGTGATTTAATATTTTTAGGCTAGTTTTACATTCTTTTTATTTTAGGTTTTCTAGTTTATTTTGGATTTGTTTTGTTTTAATCCATGGGCTTTAGGGTTTCATTGTTAGTCGCCCTAGGGTTTCTTTTCTCATATATAAGCAACCTTAAACGGCTGCAGAACTATCTTTTATCATATTATCAATCAAAATTGAGAGTTTTCTCTTTTATCTCTGGTGGACTCTAGAATCTTTGTTTTAGGTTTATTGCTGGTAAACCTAATTATCAATCTGACTGCGTCAGATGGTATTAGAGCAGGTACGAAATGGGTGAGGTTACGAAATCATATATTGAAGCTCAGCGTTTGCCGCTGCCATCAATTCCATGAACAATCAAATTGGAGAAATTCGTGGATTGTTGGGTGAGAGGAACAACAATAATCGGAATAGAGGCGGGGAAGGAGGCCAGTGAGTTAGGGCTCCACGTGGTGAAGTTGTTGTTAATACTTCAGAATCTGGTTCTGAAGAAGAAATTGTGCAACCTGAACAACAAGGACAAGCTTATCAGGATTACAAGGTCAAGGTTGATATTCCTTAGTTTTCTGGTCACATGAGTGTGGAGGATTTTCTGGATTGGCAGGTTGAAGTGGATAGATTCTTTGAGATCATGGAGGTTCCAAAGCACAAGCAGGCTAAGATGGTTTCTCGGAAGCTAAAAAAAGATGCTGCATATTGGTGGGATCAATTGCAGAGTTCTCTTTAGAGGCAAGGAAAAGAGCATGTTCGAACATGGAGGAAGATGAAAGGTCTTCTTAACGAAAAATTTTTGCCTAGAGATTTTTGTTTCAAGAATTATCCTCCTAAGGTTTTTGAGAAGAAGTTAAAGTCCAAAGAGTTTGCTTTGCCCGTTGAGAGTAATAGTTTAACTGAAGAGAAGATAAAAAAATTTTCAACAGAAGAAGCCCCACAGGAAATCATCCATGACGAAGAAGAGATTAAATATGAAATTGCTCGTGTTGACATGGTTATTAATAATGAAGAAGTTTTGGAGCCTGAAATAAATCATTCAGAACCAGATGTCATTCAAGAATGCAACCTTGAGAGCCGAGAAGAATATACTAAGGTTGCCTATGAAAGCCAAAATGCATATGACAAACTCATCTTTGGCGTTGGGTTCATGATTGTGCCATCAGAATATGCAGAAGATCCGGCCAATAATCTACAGGTTCAATTGTCTAATTTTTTTCTCAGGTCTTTTGTCTCCCTATTCTTGTCCTTTATTCAAGAGGAACTCGAGGACGAGTTCTTTCATGGTGGAGGAGGATGATGTAGGACAAGAATGGACCCAGTTTAGCCGAAAAACGATAAAAGTAAAGAAGCGGCATAGAATCAAGAAAAGTGATTGGAAAATAGGTAACTCACGCGTAATCAGGTTACTAGCTGCTGGAATATTCAAGAAGATTTGGTTTTGGACTTTCGGGTTTCTCGTGCGAAAAGTCAGGTTTTGATTTTGAATCAGATTTGACTAACTTTTGGCCAGAATGTCCGTTTGAGACGCATGATACCTTTCCAGAATGGGAACGACGGGATCTTCAAGACTCACTTTGGTGAGCCCTATTAGATTTAGGCCAAAATGTATCGTCTTAATTATCCGATTCGTGATTTAATATTTTTAGGCTAGTTTTACATTCTTTTTATTTTAGGTTTTCTAGTTTATTTTGGATTTGTTTTGTTTTAATCTATGGGCTTTAGGGTTTCATTGTTAGTCGCCCTAGGGTTTCTTTTCTCATATATAAGCAACCTTAAACGGCTGCAGAACTATCTTTTATCATATTATCAATCAAAATTGAGAGTTTTCTCTTTTATCTCTGGTGGACTCCAGAATCTTTGTTTTAGGTTTATTGCTGGTAAACCTAGTTATCAATCCGACTACGTCATTTAATTAACTTACTTAGGTAAAAAGTTAATTGTAGATTAAATTATTTGAAACTAGAGTACATAGGCTTGGCTCGGCCCGGCCAGGATAAACGAGGGCTACCACCCTTGCCCGAAAAAGCCCTGTTTATATGGACAGACTTGGATCTTGAAATTTATAATGAAGGGGCCTGTCATTATGTCAAAATATTGTAAGGCCCAGCCCGGCCCGTGGACGACCCCTACTTGTTGTGGGAATGTGTTTTTGATCATTAAATTGTGGTGGCACGTTTTGTTTGATGGTTTGCACACACAATATGTACTTACGGAGATCTCGTTTGACATTGATGGCCCTCAATAAAACTTTTATTGGGGTCAATAAACTTCTTCAAACTTTCAAAATCTAGAACCTCTTTATTTTTCACTGAAATTGATCATCACTTAAACTTTTATTGGGGGCAATAAATTTTTATTAGGGGGCAATAAAATTTTTATTTGAGGTTAATAAAATGTCTAATTTTAGGGAGATCAGTCATATTTCCCCCTAATTAAATTTTATGGCCCCTCAGTAAAATTCAATAAGTTTTTATTGCACCCCCAATAAAAAAAAACTTTTAACTTTTATTGGAGGGAAATAAAAATTTATTGGGTTTTATTGGTGAGCAATAAAAGTTTATTGGGAATAATAAAAATCTCTTGTGACCTATATGATCTCCGACGATGTTTTTGGAGACCTTTGGTGAAGTACCGCGAACGTGATCTGACTCTGGTGACCGGTAGCCGGAGTTCGATGATCAGAGTCTGGAGTTTGGTAAAGTCTCTGATAACTTATCTCTCTTCCACTCTCTTTATTTTTTATATATTTTTTTTTGAAGAATATCATGTCAATATATATATATATTAATACTCAGGCTAGAAAAGACCATTACATATCCTCCCTTTACCATCTCTGGGTAGATAAAGAGTTTGCGGCGAACCACAGCGATACATAGATTAGATCTGATCATTTAACGGTACCCATGCTCACTTAGTTAAGCACGTCTACAGAGTATGAAATAACATAGTAAATAAGCAAGTCTAAAGATAAAAACTTATAGTTGCCCTAAAAACAAAGGAAATAGAGTTCCCTAAACAAAGGGAATTATTGTAAAAGACTAACTGAAAACATAAAAAGGACTAGGGCAGCAAACCCCAGCCCACATCACCCAGCCCAAGAAGGCAGGCCCAAGAAGAGAGCCCGAACTTAGGCCCAGGAAAGAGTGGCTTGACCCAGCCCCAACTTCATTTTCCACCCCACTGGCCGGATGCACAATTCATATGCAGCTCCAACGGTTCCTCCGCCTTGTCCCAAAGCCGTCTCCCCACTCCACCGCGACAATCATCGCCTCGCCTCAAGCAGTAGCGCTTCAAGTCGCCGCGCCTCAAACCTCAACACAGTCTCAATCCCCACGTCAAGCCGCGCCTCCACGAACCAGCTTCACCATGCTGTTATGCCCTCTGATCCAGCAAGCATCAGCCCTCCCAGATTCTGGAAGACACGCTTGTACACACAACCACAGCAAGGAAGATGGCGTTCGAGACTTGTCGCCAAACCCCTCCATGCCAAAACCCGATTCAAACTCTCTCCAAGGAGCCCCCAGGCATGTAGTATTCAAATTCCCATCCGGCAGCAGCCCCTAACCGGCGAGGCGAACCAACGCCGACCATGAGCGCCGCTGGACAAGAAGAAAGTTGCAACCTTTAGACGCCGATCGATCCGAGTTTTGCAGTAGGTTCTTCCACTCTCTTTATGTGACATAGAAAAGGCAAAATAGTCTTAAAAATAAATAAAACAACATAATTGAGTATTAGGGGATAAAATGAGTAATCTTATAGGTAAGGGGAAAAGTTTATAATTTATTTGAGTAAGTGAAATTAGTGTAGCTGAAATCAAGGCGAATGTACATGTTCCCTAATAAATATGCATGGTTGAATGAAGCATGCAGGAGGTAAATTTGAGACTAGGACCTGATAAGGATAAACCATTATTTCAAAAAAAAAAAAAAAGGATAAACCATATGTAGCTAGCTCGACGTTAGAAGCATGCAGATCATAAACTTATACAGGCCCAAAGTTGAAAACTCGAAAGTGTGATTGTGATTCAAATAGGCCCAATGCATGTCCCACTCGCGCGAAAACAAACAAGATTTCCCCAAGATGAAATGGATTGGATGGGATTTCTTATCCTTAACCGATTTCTTTCTCCCACACTCTCTCCTCTTCACTCTCTCTCTCTCTCTCGATGAAAGCTCAGTAACCCACCGGACTCCATGGAAGCCCTCTTCGTCAACCAGTACTCCATCTCCGGCGGCCTCAAACTCTCCCCCAACCTCACCGCCTCCTCTTTCCCTTCCCAACCCCACCTCATCATCCGCCTCAGACTCAGACCCGCCCCCAAATCATCCATCTCCGTCATCCAAAACCAACAAAACCAATTCCTCGAAACGCAGAAACCGCTCTCATCAGACTCCGCCGACGAGTCGTACGGAGAAGTCGACAAGATAATCGGCAGCAGAGCGGTGGAGGGTGGCACCGGAATGCAGTACTTGATCCAGTGGAAAGACGGGCACGCCCCTTCCTGGGTCTCCTCCGACTCCATAGCCAAAGACGTGGTTGCCGAGTACGACAGCCCCTGGTGGACCGCTGCCAAAAAGGCCGACGACGCCGCTCTCAGGGAGCTCCTGGAAGCCGAAGACGACCGCGACGTTGACGCCGTCGACTCCGACGGCCGCACGGCTCTTCTGTTCGTCGCCGGTCTGGGATCCGAGCCGTGCGTCCGGCTGCTGGCGGAGGCCGGAGCGGACCTCGATCACAGGGACAACGTCGGCGGGTTAGCGGCCTTGCACATGGCGGCCGGGTACGTGAGGCCAGGTGTCGTGAAGCTATTGGTGGAGCTGGGGGCGGACCCGGAGGTGGAGGACGACAGAGGACGGAAGCCGTTGGATTTGGCCAAGGAGGTACTGAGCACGACTCCCAAGGGGAACCCGGTTCAGTTCGCGAGGAGGTTGGGGTTGGAGAGCGTGATTAGGGAGCTGGAGGGGGCGGTGTTCGAGTACGCGGAGGTGCACCAGTTGTTGGAGAAGAGAGGGAAGGGGGATGCCGTCGAATATTTGGTCAAATGGAAGGACGGTGGAGATAACGAGTGGGTCAACGCGCGGTTCATTGGGGAGGACTTGGTGAGGGACTTTGAGGCGGGGTTGGAATACGCTGTGGCTGAGGGAGTGATGGGGAAGAGAGTCGGGGACGATCGGAAGATGGAGTACTTGGTCAAATGGACGGATATAGATGAGGCCACGTGGGAGCCCGAGGAGAATGTCGACCCCGATTTGATCAAGGAGTTTGAGGACAAGGGGAGTAGTACCGGTACCGGGGTGCCCAATGTGGGATAGTTTTGATTTTCCTGTAAATTCATTGACCTGAAAATTTGAAATGCTGGCTTACATTATCAATAGTTTGTTTGTTTTTTTTTTTTTTACTTTTTGTTAAAAAAAAAAAATTTCTGCAAACAAACCGATAGTATTACAACAGGATGGATAAGAATGAATCTATAAGACGAACTCCTAATTTTCTATTCACAATTACAAAGTTTGAAACCATTGAGCATTTATTTTGCAAATGTGGTATTGCTAGAGAGATCTTGGGTGACGCCCCCCCCCCCCCCCCCCCCCCCCCTCGGGTTTTCCTTTTCTTCTTCAAGTATGTCTTGGAAACAGTGATTATTGGAGAAGGCTACTTCTTTAACTCCCAGTTTGTTTGATAAATTTCTCATCTTGTTATGGAACCTTTGGAACAATCGAAATGACAAAACTTTGGAGAGGGCAGTCTAAATGTAGACCAAGTTTGTTCTTCTTGTCTATGGCTTGGTACGAGGAACATTACAGGCTAATAAGCCTAACAATAGTTCTGCTTCGGCTAGTCAAAAGAGTTGTAAACGATGGCAGGTCCCTAAAGATTATGTACTTAAATTAAATGTTGACCGTGCTTTTTTGACCAATGTCCAGTTCGGAGGTACAGAGGGTGTGCTTTGTAACTCCAAGGGCAGTTCCTTGCTGCTTTCTCACACATGATGAATTTGTCAGTTCTCCTCTTCATATAGAGCTTCTGGCTATGAAGAATGGTCTGGAATTACTACAGGCAATGCAAATTTCTCATGCTGTGGTGGAAAGTGATTGTTTATTGGCTGACCAGGCTCTTAATACTTTGCAATGTGCGTTATCTCCTTTGAGTGCCCTGATTCTTGATATCAAAGACTTGCTGAAATCTAATGTAGGAGTTAGAGTCATCTTTGCTCCTAGGCAAGCAAATACAGTAGCTCATAGGCTTGCTAATCATAGTTTCGATTCTAATGTATATCTTGAGTGGTTTGTTAATGCTCGAGAGTTTATACTGGATGCCCTTATGTATGATTCAAATTGTACTTAGTAATAAAATTCATTCCTTTTCAAAAAAAAAAAATAATTTACAATTACAAAGTAAGCACCAATACCACTGCATCAAATGATCATAGACATTTTCAAGAGAAGTTACCTTGTCAAATAGAATTTGAGACATTTCTTACGGTGGTGAACTATAGTGTTCAAAATTGCACCGTGTCATTCGACTCATGAGGTACGATTACTAATAGCAAATCAAATGTCAATTTAGGACAGTCAATGATGCAAGTTTTGGATTTCTGGATAAGCTCAACCACAAAGAATGTCCAAGGTTCATGAGGGCGCAGGAGATACCATTAAAAAAAAAAAAAAAGACCACGTTCAGTTAACTTTACTATCCTTCACCCCAAATACGGGCAAAACAATACATATATACAAGAACAATTACGTACGCAATGTCGGTACAACATGTTGTAACATTTTAATATTTTATTTATTATTGAAATTAAATTTGGGTGAATTTATTTTGCGTTTAATTTATAAATTTATTTGTGTGTTTAGATTCAGAATTTATTTTGAATTTTATTTTGTAACTCATGGTGTTTTATTTTGGGTTTTAATTTTTGTAACCTATGGCATTTGGTTACTACCCTATTAATTGTAGGGAGTGTCCTAAGAGCCTATAAATAGCACCATTAGTTGCATGCTCAAACACATCATTGCTTTTACGTAATATTGTTACGAAACACTACTATTCGCCCATCAATTTTCTTTCCAAAATCCCCCAAAGTGTCTTGTGTGTTTTTTGGCTAAAGAAAGGTGTTCTTTTGGTGGAGCTTTGGGTTCCTCCAATTTGTGCAGATTGGTGTGAGCCACACAACTTGTTGTTGGGCTGTTGTATCCTGGAGGGGACAAGTCAAGAGATTTCTGGTGCACCGGCATTGTTCCGCAGAGGGCTTGAATCTCCTTAAAGAGAGTGAGATACCCGAGCCTCAGCCTTTTGTCAACGAGTTTCTCATATAGAAATTATAATTTTATTGTAATTTCACCAACAATTTTAAGGAGATTCAACAACATGGAGCATGCACAAGAGAAACCGTTTGACAATATGGGAAATCTCAACTTGAGAAAGATGAGTATAACTATTCTTTTTTATCTCTTGACTTATTTCTCATGTAATGTTTATGATTATAATGAACTACTCACTGTTATTCAAAGAAATGTTGAGACGTTTTGTAGATCAACATGGAGAGAGTTCCAAAAATCCATGCGTTACAAACAAAAGGAGATTTTCTTGGAGACCTTGACGACTTGCATCCGAGTTGAGGAGGAAGCAAGAGGTCAAGATGTTCTTATGCAAGATACAAACAATGACACCTCCAAGGTAAATTTAGTATCTTCCAATAATAATATGCCCAATGGTCATTTTCATAAAAATTCTCATATGCAGGCAAAGAAGAAAAATATGAAAAAAAGTTGGTAAACCTCACCAACAGAATAAAGGCAAATCAAGCTATGTGAATAAGAACCAATATCCTCCTTCAGAAAATAAGCAACAATATACTTGTTGTTATGTTTGTGGCAAAAGTGGGCATATTGCTCGAAATTGCAATTACCGAAAACGTGAGTCTGTTCCTCAAGCTCACGTCACTGAAGAACCATATGTGGCAATGATAACTGATGTAAATATGGTTCAAAGTGTTGAAGGATGGTGGGCAGATTGTGGTGCTAATAGGCATATCTGCTATGATAAAGATTGGTTCAAGAAATACACTCCTTTTAAGGAGCCCAAAACAGTTATGCTTGGAGATTCACATACTACTCATGTGCTTGGAACTGGTGAGGTGGAACTCAAATTTACTTCTGGTAGGGTGCTAACTTTGAAAGATGTGTTGCATACACCCTCCATGAGAAAAAATTTGATGTCTAGTTATCTTTTTAATAAGGCTGGTTTTAAACAAACTATGGAATCTGACCAATATGTGATCACCAAAAAAGGTGTATTTGTGGGCAAAGGTTATGCTTGTGATGGCATGTTCAAATTGAATGTTGAGAACAATAATAAAGCATCTACTTCAGTTTATATGCTCTCTTCTTTGAATTTTTGGCATGCACATTTATGTCATATAAATAGTAGATATTTGGGAATCATGAGTAGCTTGGGTTTAATTCCTTCAGTGCAAAAAGATTTTGAAAAATGTGAGACTTGCAGTAAAGCAAAAATTACTAGAAGGCCTCAAAAAAATGTTGAAAGGAATACCGAGCTATTGGAATTAATTCATACAGACTTGTGTGAATTTGAGGGAATTTTAACTTGTGGAGGTAACATGTATTTTATCACTTTTATTGATGATTGTTCTAAATATGCTCATGTCTATTTGTTGAAAAATAAAAGTGATGCTTTTGCCAAATTTAAAGAGTTCCTCCTTGAGGTTGAAAATCAATTCGGTAGAAAAATTAAAAGACTCCGAAGTGATAGAGGGAGAGAATATGATTCTTCTGAATTCAATTCTTTTGTTCAATCTTTAGGAGTGATTCATGAAGTTACTCCACCTTATTCACCTGCATCTAATGGTGTGGCAGAAAGAAAAAATAGAACTTTGATTGAGTTAACAAATGCCATGTTGATTGATTCAGGTGCTCCCTCTAATCTTTGGGGTGAAGCAGTTTTAACTGCTTGTTATGTGTTGAATAGAGAGCCACATAAAAATACAAAAATTACACCATTTGAGGTGTGGAAGGGGCATAAACCAAATTTGGGTTATCTTAGAGTTTGGGGTTGTCTAGCCTTTGTGAGGTTAATTGACCCTAAAAGACCAAAATTGGGTGCTAGAGCTACTACTTGTGTTTTCGTTAGATATGCTTTAAATAGTACAGCCTATAGATTTCTTGATGTTGAAAATCATGTTGTGATTGAATCTGGTGATGCAATTTTTCATGAAGAAAAATTTCCTTTTAAATCAAAAAATAGTGGGGGTCAAGAATCTAGAGAAAATATTTTTTCACAACCTAGTTCTTCTTCTTCTAATTTGCATATACAAGAAACTAATGAAAATGAACCTAGAAGAAGTAAGAGAGCTAGAGTTGAAAAAGATTTTGGCCCTGACTGTTATGTTTATAATATTGAGGAAAATCCTATTTCTTTACATGAAGCTTTATCATCACCAGATGCAATTTTTTGGAAAGAGGCTGTAAATGATGAAATGGAGTCTCTAATTTCTAATAATATTTGGAAATTAGTAGATTTACCAACAGGTTTTAAAACCATTGGGTGTAAATGGGTCCTTAGAAAAAAGCTCAAACCGGATGGAAGTGTAGACAAATATAAAGCTAGACTTGTTGCTAAAGGCTTTAAGCAAAAACATGATCTAGACTTTTTTGATACTTTTTCTCCGGTTACAAGGATTACATCCATTAGATTATTGATTGCTATTGCTGCAATTCATGATTTGATTATTCATTAAATGGATGTGAAAACAGCTTTTCTAAATGGTGATTTAGATGAAGAGATCTATATGGACCAACCAGAAGGTTTTATAACACCTGGTCAAGAGCACAAGGTATGTAAGTTATCTAAATCCCTTTATGGTTTAAAGCAGGCTCCTAAACAGTGGCATGAAAAATTTGATTCCTGCATGATTGAAAATGGTTATAAATCAAATGAATGTGACAAGTGCATATATTATAAATCTTGGAAAAATTCACATGTTATTATTAGTCTCTATGTGGATGATCTGTTAATTTTTGGCTCAAATTTGCATGTAATTGATGAGACAAAAACTATGCTTAAGAGCAATTTTGATATGAAAGATCTTGGTGAGGCTAATGTTATTTTGGGCATGAAAATAACAAAAACATGTGATGGTATTTTTCTTGATCAGTCACATTATATTGAGAAAATTTTGAAGAAATATGATTATGTTGGCCACAAGCATGTGTCTACTCCTTTTGATTCAAGTGTTCACTTATTTCCTGTTGAAAATGAAAATGATGTGATTAATCAAAAGGAATATGCTAGCATAATTGGCAGTTTGCGCTATGCAACTGACTGCACTAGACCTGATATTGCATATGCAGTTGGAGTACTTAGCAGGTTCACAAGTAAACCAGGTAAAGAACATTGGCATGCAATTGAGCGTGTTATGAAATATTTGCTTGGTACTAAAAATTATGGATTATTTTATAAAAAATATCCTGCTGTACTTGAAGGCTTTTGTGATGCCGATTGGAATACTCTGTCAGGTGATTCTCTCTCTACCACTGGTTATATTTTTTCATTAGGTGGATGTGCTATTTGTTGGAAATCAAAGAAGCAAACAATAATCTCTAATTCAACCATGGAAGCTGAACTTATTGCTCTAGCTTCAGTAAGTGAAGAAGCAAATTGGTTGAGAGATTTATTGCATGAAATTCCCTTGTGAGAAAAACCTATACCACCTATATTGATTCATTGTGATAGCACTGCAGCTATTGGTAGAGTAAATAACCGTTATTATAACGGTAAATCCAGACCTATAAGAAGAAAGCACAGTACTGTGAGATCATATTTGAGTGATGGAATTATTAATGTGAATTATGTTAAATCATGTGATAATCTTGCAGATCCTTTAACTAAGGGCTTGGCAAGAGAAAATGTCTGGAATACATCGAGGGGGATGGGAATGAAGCCCATATCATCATGAGCCATATATGAGGACACCCAACCCGGTGATTAGAGATCCTAAAAACTGGGTTCAGTGGGAAAAACGAATCATAAGGTGGCCGTAAGAAAAATGCACTATATTTTCTTACTCATCCCTATGATGTAAGTGCATTAATCTTGTAACGTATATGAAGGTTGCGTTCACTTAAAACTCTTAATAAAATTTGTAGCTCATATGAGTGGGATGTCATAGTTACAAGAGCATCCTTGACGGATTTTACCTATATGAGTGTGAGAGTGGGGCCGCTCTCTATAAGAATTGGGCTTATTCTTGAAATATACTCATGAAAACCGGGATAAGCACAAGGCCGTAACGTGCTGGCTAATAAAGCTCAAATTAACACCTGAATTATTATGTGTGAGCAGTAGTTCTTATTTTCCCTTAAGCAGTTGTAGTTCAAGTCTGAGACCACTATCAACTCTGGAGTAGGAATTGCTGTTTCACTAAGTGAAGGTTCAATGCAGAGCACACCTTCATGATGCATAATGGTTCGTCTTTGGCCGGTAACTTTGGTTTATATTTGTTTTTAAAATATTAAAATGAGTGGGGGAATGTTGTAACATTTTAATATTTTATTTATTATTGAAATTAAATTTGGGTGAATTTATTTTGTGTTTAATTTATGAATTTATTTGTGTGTTTAAATTCAGAATTTATTTTGAATTTTATTTTGTAACTCATGGTGTTTTATTTTGATTTATTTTGGGTTTTAATTTTTGTAACCTATGGCATTTGGTTACTACCCTATTAATTGTAGGGAGTGTCCTAAGAGCCTATAAATAGCACCATTAGTTGCATGCTCAAACACATCATTGCTTTTACGTAATATTGTTACGAAACACTACTATTCGCCCATCAATTTTCTTTCCAAAATCCCCCAAAGTTTCTTGTGTGTTTTTTGGCCAAAGAAAGGTGTTCTTTTGGTGGAGCTTTGGGTTCCTCCAATTTGTGCAGATTGGTGTGAGCCACACAACTTGTTGTTGGGCTGTTGTATCCTGGAGGGGACAGGTCAAGAGATTTCTGGTGCACCGGCATTGTTCCGCAGAGGGCTTGAATCTCCTTAAAGAGAGCGAGATACCCGCGCCTCAGCCTTTTGTCAACGAGTTTCTCATATAGAAATTATAATTTTATTGTAATTTCACCAACACAACAGCCTATAAATCGATCTATTATGAAATTTTTTTTAGCTTCGGAACGTTGTATGCAACTCAGAGAAAGGGTCTTTTATGTTGTTCATACTAACATTGTGTCTCATATAATCATGCTCTTCAACACAACATTAAGGTCTCTCAAGTCTCCACATAAACAACATATATATGTGTGTGTGTATATATATAAAAGAACAATTTAAAACATTAGAACAGAGACATGCATTCACTAAGCATGAAAAACTTATTTCGTCAAAAGCTATGATCTCCTTGTATGATAAAAGAACAATTTAAAACATTAGAACAGAGACATGCATTCACTAAGCATGAAAAACTTATTTCGTCAAAAGCTATGATCTCCTTGTATGAAAGAGGTATGGCCAAAATCATTCAGGATATAAATGAAACAACATAGTGATAAAACCATTGATGATTTAGCTCAAACAACGATATCAAAACAAGACATTAATGGTTTTCATCTGCTTCATATCCATGGGTCAAAAAATCATCAAACAATTCAGATTAGACCTCAGGATATTGGATGTGTTTTACAATTGTTTAGTTGTTTACTTGGTCCGGCCTTTAGAGCTGCGAATTGCACCGCACACCAAACAGGCTTCTCTGGGAAATCACCACTCCTGTTTCATAAATGGAAATAATGAGTCAAATAAGACAATATTGAGAGAATCAATTTTCTAATGTAATATTACACCCATTCAGTGGTGTATATAAACAGATTACAATCGTACTACAACTATTGTGTACTAATGTACTACACAACATATACAAGGTAAGTAGTTACAATAATATATTCCCTTATAGTCTACTCCTAATAGGGAATGATGACTCACACTAACACTCCCCCTCAAGTTGGCGCATATACATCAACCATGCCCAACTTGCTTAGTGAGTCATAAAACGCCTTCCTGAAAACTCCTTTGGTAAGTACATCTGCAAGTTGCTCTTCAGTTGGAACAAAAGGAAAGCTAATGATTTTGGCATCTAGCTTCTCCTTTATAAAGTGACGATCAACCTCCACATGCTTAGTATGATCATGCTGTACTGGATTCTGTGATATGTCAATAGCTGCCTTGTTGTCACAATACAACTGCATGGAATTTTTGAGTATGAAACCCAGATCACATAACAGATTTCTCAGCCACAACAATTCACACACTCCGTGAGCCATACCTCTATACTCGGCCTCAGCACTAGAACGTGCCACAACTTTCTGTTTCTTACTCTTCCATGTAACCAAATTACCTCCCACAAAGGTAAAGTAACCTGATGTCGACCTCCTGTCTCTGATATTTCCAGCCCAATATGCATCTGTGAAGCCACAGACCTCAAGAATGTTGTTGTGTTTAGAAAATATTACTCCCCTACCTGGAGCTGACTTCAAGTACTTCAGAATTCGCAAAACAGCATCCATGTGACTCTCACTCGGATTATGCATAAACTGACTCACCATGCTCACTGCATACGCAACGTCTGGTCTGGTATGAGCTAAATAAATCAAGCGCCCAACTAACCTCTGATAGCGAGCTCGATCAGTAGGTACCTGATCTGGATACTCAGCTAGACCATGGTTCTGCTTAATAGGAGTGTCAAGAGGTCTGCAATCCAACAAACCTGTCTCTGTCAGCAAGTCAAGAATATACTTCCTCTGGCACAGATAGATTCCTTCTCTCCCCCTGGCTACCTCAATTCCTAAGAAGTACTTAAGCTCACCCAAGTCCTTCATCTCAAACTCAGAGCCTAGCTGTCTCTGCAGTCTATCTATCTCAACAGTGTCATTACCAGTGATTACCATATCATCCACATAGATAATTAGAGCTGTTACCTTCCCCTGTTGATGCTTGAGAAACAAGGTATGGTCTGAGTTGCTCTGCCTGTAACCAACCTTCCGCATGAACTGTGAAAATCTTCCAAACCAAGCACGAGGTGACTGTTTGAGACCATACAGAGACTTTCTCAATTTGCATACAAACTCACCAGGAGAAGCAACTACATACCCTGGTGGGAGGCTCATGTATACTTCCTCAGCTAACTCTCCATGAAGAAATGCATTCTTGACATCAAACTGTCGGAGTGGCCAGTTTAAACTAGCTGCGAACGAGAGCAGAACCCGAATAGTATTCATCTTGGCAACATGAGCAAAAGTTTCTTCATAGTCTATACCATACGTCTGAGTAAATCCCTTTGCTACAAGACGTGCTTTGTATCGATTCACTGATCCATCTGCATTATGCTTTACGGTAAACACCCAACAATAGCCTACAACCTTCTTGCCTTGTGGTGGAGGCACAAGTTTCCAAGTACTGTTCTTCTGCAACGCCTCCATCTCTTCATCCATAGCCGTCCTCCACTTTGGATCCCCCAACGCATCCTGCACTTTGTTAGGTACTGATACAGTAGATATTTGATTCATAAATGATTCATATGACTTAGACAACCTCCTAGTGGACATATAGTTGGCTACTGGATATGTTGATTTGGCAGTAAGAGTAGGTTCATATCTTTTGGCTGATTGACCTCGAGTGGTCCTATGGGGTAACACATATTACTCAACATTAGACTCACTACTACTAGTATCAGTGGATGGACATACCTCAAATGGGTGATCTTCAATACCAGGAAGCTGTGGGTCAGGGGTAGAAGCGATGGCAGGAGGGGCAGTTGTGTCTTCAACCTCATTCTGAGTGATGGGAACTGGTGCTTCTGCTGCTGGACGCAGCGAGCTAATAGTTTCAACCGGATCCGTCAAAATACCTCTTGGCTGTGTGTCTGCTCCTTCTCCCTCTGATTCCTCCCCCTTTCCATGATATAGCTCTTCAAAATATGAATTCTCCCCCTGAAGAGCTGTATCTGAAGAGGAGAAATAACTCATGTCTTCAAAGAAAGTAACATCCATAGTGACATAATACTTGCTGGTGGGTGGACGAAAGCACTTGTACCCCTTCTGATGACCTCCATAGCCAACAAACACACACTTAAGGGCCCGGGCATCCAACTTAGACCTCTGATTTGTTGGTACATGGACAAAGGCGACACAACCAAAAACACGAGATAGAAGATTGTGAAAGGATGGCAAGGAGACATGAGAGGCGAGAACCTCAAATGGAATTTTGCCTTGAAGGACACTGGATGGAAGACGATTGATAAGATGAGAGGAAGCATGTATAGCATCGCCCCAAAGATACTTAGGCATATGAGCACTAAAAAGAAGGGCACGAGCCATATCAAGTAAATGACGGTTTTTCCGTTTGGACACTCCATTTTGTTCTGGGGTTTGTGGACACGTGATTTGGTGAACAATCCCATGGATGTTAAAAAACTCTTGGAACACATGATTAACATACTCCCCCCCATTGTCAGAACGAAGGACTTTAATGGTGCTATGATATTGTGTTTGAACAAGATTACGAAAGGTTTGAAAAGCGGGGAAGACTTCATCTTTGGTTTGAAGAAGAGCAACCCATGACAATCTTGTACAATCATCAATAAACAACACAAAATATCGCATACCCGATACAGTAGGCTCTCTAGAAGGTCCCCAAACATCAGAATGAATCAACTCAAAAGGAATAACATTTTTATTAGAAATACTAGGAGAATAAGTAGCACGATGACTCTTGGCCAAAACACATGTTTCACAATGTAAAACTGACTCATCCACACCAATAAACAGAGTAGGCATGGTTTTCTTCATAAGACTAAAAGATGGATGCCCTAAACGGCGATGCCACAACCAAATCTCACTTAGCTTATCAGAAGTTGAAGTCAAAGCGGCTTGGGACGGTGCTCCTGGTTTCTCTCCTGCGTATGTTTGATCCAGATGGAACAACCTGCCCCTCAGATACCCCCGACAGACTATCTCCCTGGTGAGAAGTGATAGGAGCATAAATGCGACAAATATAGTGTGAAATCCCTTACACTTTTCTTAGCTATTTCCTTTAAAAAGTCAGTTTTAACTTTGTTTTCTTTTTAGGTAGTTCGTGGAGTGATTCAAGAGAAATAAGAGCTGAAAGGGAGCAACGAAGCCATGGATCATGAAGTACTGATGCAGAGGACCAATTTTGATCAACCATTTGGCCAGAAATTACAAAGGAAATCCACGGAAATCGTTGTGTAAAACAGTTGCTGCAAAGCAGAAAACTGCAGTTTCAGAATCAGCTTTCTGGGAACGGTTTTGAGGAGCAATTCTTGCATCATTCCATCTTCAAATTTGAAGAAAGGTCCAGCGATCCTTAAATAAATGATGTTATACTTCGACTACAGCCAAATAACTGGTCTGAAGGGTCAACAAGGCAGTAGGAAATCAAAGTCGAAATATGCTTCCCGATAAGGCAGAAACTGTCAGCTTTTCACGAAGCTTTTTGGGAGATCTTTTCCGGCTATTTTCTTGGAGTTTTTCCAGAAGGTTATTGATCATTCTAGATGATATGATGTCATAGAGCACGTGGGAGTCAAGAACCATCCAGAAAATTGTCAAGACAAAGTCGTTCCTTGTCCAAGAAGGAAGCTTCAGAGTCAGAAATTGAATCCTAGTCAAAACAGGACGGTTTTGCAGAATTCTTCTTTGGACGGATTTCCAGGGCATTTTTGGGAGGTTATTGCTGCTGAAAATATGAAGGAGAGTCCTAGAATGATTCCTCAAGATTTTGGGAAGATTATTAAGGCTTGAAAATCATTTAATTATGCACCAAGTAGAGTAATACTCAAGCAACTAGGAGAGGCTTTCAAAGCTGAATTGGAAAAGGAAACTTGGGCTGTGTATTCTATATATATAGAGGCTCTGAAAACATTGGAGAGCACCATCCTACAGCGCCATCTTCTGCTCCCAAACCCTAGCACACAAAGTCTCAAAAATTCCCAAGTATTCAAGAAGGAAAACCGTGCAATTCACCATCCACTTCCATCAAGCTCCTGCCGTGCCCTATCTTGAAGGATTGCCTGCATCTAAGGCTGCCTAAAAGTGAATTCGTGGCTCTCATACTCTGCTCTTTACGGTTTTTATTCTTTTGTAATCGAATACTCATGTTTTTAATTGTTGAATTTAAAACGATGTGTGGCTAGTTACTTTTGTTAGGGGCGAGGTTTGAAGCCCCAATTATGTAGAACATATGTTTGTTTAAATTTAGTTTCTTGATCTGTGGTGTGGATTGGTTGTTTATCTCTGATTGATTGAAAACTTTTGCATGTGTTTATTTTATGGTGGCCAACATAGGATTTATGCATGTAATTGGAGCTAGGTTTAGAAAATAATTCACCTAATCGTTTTGTTTTCTAATCCACAAGTATGCATGACTTTGAACAAAAGTTGATGTTTTAAACAACTAGAAGAGCATGCTAGGTAGGCGTTCCACACTAGACTGCAACTCTATAATCAATCGTTTCCATGAGATCTTAATGCTTCAAATATGTTGACACTATATGTGTTGTTGATAGGATAGCGTTCTATACCTTGATTGCATGTTTGATAGGCTTAGCTATTGTGCGTTCACGTAGACTAAGTAATTAGGGAAACATTAATAAGGGACATGATCTGCTCCGACTTGTTTCTTGATTGATTTCTGTTCACACCTTAGTAATTGAAACTAGGTTAACTTAACATTGTTCGAAAATAATTGGTGGTGGATTTCCGAGTCTCTAACGTTTTCTCCATCTTATTTTTCTCAAACTTAAAATTGAAATTGCTTTCTTTGTTTTCCTTTAATTTTCGTAAACCCTAAAACCCCCAAAACATTTATTCTTCTTTTCTTCTTTTATTTCGTTGCTTCCTTTCTTCTTCTCCTTATTCTATGGTTGTTTTCTTTTCTTTTAGTTAGTTTCTTTGTTTGTTTGATTTGTGTTCTTTGATTAGTTTAGATTAGTTTATTTTTATTTTCTTTGTGATTAATTGGTTACCCTCAATCTCTGGCATCGAACGATCCTTGCTTACTCTATATTGCTAACGACTACATCTTGCAGGGTTAAGTTGAGCGCTTGTTTTTAGCGTATCAATTTTTGGCGCCGCGTCGCCGGGGATTGAAAAATACCTATTTTTCACAATTTTAATTCAAGTTTCGGTTAGAGGTTGTAAATCATACTTGAGTAGTTTTGGAATTCTGGTTTTTAACATTGACTCTATCTCTACTTCCTCTAGGCGCATCTTATTACAACACGATGTCTAGGATTGGTCTGGATACGAGAAGTGTTCTCAAGTGAGCTTTGTCTCCACCAAAATTGTTCCTTACCTACCTGGTCGTGTTGGAAAGGAGTTACCGAACGACGTAGAGAGAAAGTTTTTGTTAACGATTAGAATTCTATTTCTTTTCTAACTTGATTTACAAGTTCTAGTTGAAATAAAATTTGTTTTGTGTTAGTCTTTCATAATTTCGTCCCTTACATTTATTTCCCCTTGTTTTTCGTTTTTCTTCTTAGGGTTCTAACGCCATTCTTGTTTGTTCCTCAGGTACTTCAACTCGTTTATGCATACAAGGAAAAATCCAAAAGGCGAGCTTGTTCCTTTTGATCCTGAACTTCTGAAAACAATTCGAATCAATAAAAAGCTTAAGGAAGCAAGCTCGTCTTCACCAAAGGAAGAAGGAGAGGTTTACGACATCTCATCACTTTTCCAAGAGCAAGCTTCAACGCCTACACCTCAACCAATGGCTCTCACCATTAGGCAACTTTCAACCTCTGTGATTCCACCAGGTGGTGTCCCCACTTGTATAACCTACCCTGATGCAGTTGAGGGAGCAACAGTTGACTTTGAGTTGAAATCTGGGCTACTTCATCGTCTTCCTACATTCCATGGTCTCTCTATGGAAGATCCCAATCAACACTTAATGGAGTTTCAGTTCATTTGCACAAGCATGAAGCCACAAGGAGCTGATGAGCAAATCTTGAAGTTGAAAGCCTTCCCATTTTCGTTGGCTGACAAGGCAAAGCAATGGCTTTATGAGTTGCCAAGTGGACGCATCACATCTTGGGCAGACATGATGAAGGCATTTTTGGAAAAATACTTCCCTACATCTCGTATCATCATGCTTAGGAAGAAGATAAGTGGCATTCAACAAGGGCAAGATGAGTCCTATGCAGAGTACTATGAAAGGTTCAAGACCCTTATCACTCAATGCCCTCAACATGGCATGAAGAATGAGACCTTGCTCACTTGCTTCTATGATGGTCTCACCAACTTGGAAAGAGATATGCTCGATGCAGCTTCTGGAGGATCGTTTGTTGACAAGGAACCTGCAGCTGGAATGATCTTAATTGAGAATAGGGCCTTGAATCAACAACAATATGGCAGTTCCAAGTCCACCCATACACGTGAAAAAGTTAATGAGGTAAGTACTTTGGTTCAATTGGAAGATAAAATTAACAGGCTTACTTCTATTGTTTCTCAGGGAATGAAGGGACAAGTTATGGTATGTGGAGTGTGCTCAATGCAAGGGCATATGTCTGACCAATGCCCTCAACTCATGGAAGGAGGAAACTTTGAAGGTGTCAACGCCCTAGGGTTCCAACAAGGGTACCAACGTCCAAGGAATGACCCATATTCTAACACCTACAACCCTGGATGGAGGGATCACCCCAATTTTCGTTGGAAGGACAATGAAAACGCCCAACCATCTTCTCAAGCCTTCAATCAACGTCCTCCAGGCTTCTTCCCAAAGCCTCAGGCTCCTCTAAACCCTACTTCTTTCAATACTTCAAATTCTAATTCTAATGTCTCTTCTTCTAATGATGAATTGATTAAAGCATTAGCAAAGTCTACTCAAGCTTTACTTGCAGGTCAAAATAATCATGAGAGACAGATCAATACCATTGGTACTGACATGGCAGAGATGAAGAAACAAATGAGCCAAGTAGTGGAGTTCATGGGAAAATTTCATGAGCAAGGTAAGCTCCCAAGTGGCACCATTCCTAATCCTCACTTTGAGCAAGCACAAGCCATAACAACAAGGAGTGGAAGGACCACCATAGACCCCCCTATGGCGTCAAAGAAGAACCAGGTTGTCCAAGAGGATGAGGAGGATGTCATTGTCCAGAAGAATGACAAGGAAGAAGATCCTGCAACGCAGAAAAAGGAAAGCATGACGCCAAAAGAAAAGGATAAAAGTGGATCTGCTACGTCCAGGATTGAAACTGACCTTGCAATCCCAGAATCTGCTACGCCCAGGATTGAAGGCTCATTGCAATCCCCCACGAAACCAGAAACCAAAGGTAAATTGTCTAACTCTTCAGTTCCGGTTAATACTAATGCTTTCTTTTCTCCTTTGCCTTTTCCTCGCAGATTTGCTAAATCCAAACAAGAAGAAAGCGACATGGCTGTTTTGGATACCTTTAAAAAAGTGCAGGTCAACATTCCCCTTCTTGAAGCTATAAAGCAAGTGCCCAAATATACAAAATTTTTGAAGGAACTTTGTACAACAAGAAGGAGAATTCGAGAAAAGGAGGTTGTGAAGGTGAATGAGAATGTCTCAGCTGTTATTCAAAGGAAACTTCCCCCAAAATGCAAAGATCCTGGAAGCTTCACCATTCCTTGCGTTATTGGTAACACTAGATTTGAGAATGCCATGTTAGATCTAGGTGCATCTATAAATGTTATGCCTTATTCTGTTTATGTATCTTTAGGTCTAGGTAAACTTAAAACTGATAACGTAATTATTCAATTGGCGGATAGATCTAAGGCCTTTCCGAAAGGATTGTTGGAAGATGTGCTTGTGCAGGTTAATCACTTAATCTTTCCCGCGGATTTTTATGTTTTGGACATGGAGGAATCTACCATAAATCCAACGCCACTTTTGTTGGGTAGACCTTTCATGCGGACTGCTAGGACAAAAATTGACGTCTATGCTGGTTCTCTAACCATGGAATTTGATGGAGATGTGATAGGCTTCAACATTTTTGAGGCTATGAGGTATCCAATTGAATTTGATTCATGCTTTTCTATTGACATACTTGATACTCTTGCACAGAAAGTTTTGGAAGCAATAAGAGAGGATACGTTGGTCACAACCATTGAGCAAGGCATTGGCTACACCCATGATGGCGTCATAATCCCCATGAAGAAACTTCAGGAAACGTTGGACCCTCCAGTATTGGAGGACGTTTCTTCCATTGAAACTCATCTGCGTTATGAAGGTAAAAATCCTCCCTCTTTATCAATTCAGTTATCTACTAACAAACCTCTTCCTTCAGTGATTCAGGCTCCTACACTTGAACTCAAACCATTACCAGATCATTTGAAGTATGTTTATTTGGGAGATGCCAACACATTGCCTGTCATAGTATCATCCAAGTTAACGCCATCTCAAGAAGAAGAACTTGTTAAAGTGCTAAAGAAACACAAGACTGCAATTGGATGGACATTAGCTGACATCAAGGGAATAAGCCCCACCACTTGTGTGCATCGAATTCTTCTTGAGGAGGGTGCCAAACCAACTAGAGAGGCTCAACGTCGTCTTAACCCTCCAATGATGGAAGTTGTGAAGAAGGAAGTCATCAAATTGCTAGATTGTGGCGTCATATACCCTATTTCAGACAGTAAATGGGTCTCACCAGTCCAAGTTGTGCCAAAGAAGTCCGGAATAACGGTTGTGAAGAATGAAGAGAATGAACTTGTGCCCCAAAGAACCGTGACTGGCCATAGAGTCTGCATCGATTATAGGAAGCTTAACGCCACCACCAGGAAAGACCACTTTCCTTTACCCTTCATCGATCAAATGCTTGAGAGGTTAGCTGGTCATTCTTTTTATTGTTTCCTTGATGGTTATTCTGGGTATAATCAAATATGCATAGCTCAAGAGGATCAAGAGAAAACAACTTTCACTTGTCCTTTTGGCACTTTTGCTTACCGTCGAATGCCATTTGGACTTTGCAATGCCCCAGGTACGTTTCAAAGATGCATGCTCAGTATTTTTTCTGATTACATTGAGAAAATAATTGAAGTTTTCATGGATGATTTTAGTGTTTTTGGTGATAGCTTCGAAAATTGCTTAGGAAACCTAGAATTAATCTTGAAACGTTGCATTGAAACTAACCTTGTTTTAAATTGGGAAAAATGTCACTTCATGGTTACTCAAGGTATTGTTCTAGGGCATATTTTTTCTTCTAGGGGAATAGAAGTAGATAAAGCTAAAGTTGATCTTGTTCGCTACTTACCCTCTCCCACTTCTGTGAGAGAGGTTCGTTCTTTTCTTGGACATGCAGGATTTTACAGACGCTTTATCAAGGACTTCTCCAAAATTGCAAGACCCCTATGTCGACTTTTGCAAAAGGAGGTGACATTTGAATGGAATGAGGATTGCCAAGCTGCGTTTGAAAAATTAAAGGAGCTCTTGACCTCTGCTCCTATCATGCTTCCTCCGGATTGGTCCTTACCATTTGAGCTCATGTGTGATGCCTCTGGTTATGCAGTAGACGCAGTGCTTGGCCAAAGAAAAGAGAAAAAGCCTTATGCCATCTACTACGCCTCTCGAACTTTGAATGATGCTCAATTGAATTATTCGACTACAGAAAAAGAATTATTAGCTGTTGTTTTTGCTTTGGATAAATTTAGATCTTATCTACTTCAAACTAAAGTTGTTATTTATACTGATCATGCAGCTTTGAAGTACTTACTCTCAAAGAAGGAAGCAAAACCGAGGCTAATACGATGGATTCTTCTTCTACAAGAATTTGATGTCGAAATCAAGGACAAGAAGGGGAGTGAAAATGTTGTTGCAGACCATTTGAGCCGCCTTGTACATGGTGAGGACGCCATACCTCTTGTGGAAACTTTTCCGGATGAACAACTCTTCGGAATTGAGGTAAGTGAACCTTGGTATGCAGACATAGTCAATTTCTTAGTCACTAAAAAAATACCAAACACGTTGTCAAGTTCTATGCATGCAAAACTTAAAAAGAATGCTAGGCAATATGTTTGGGATGATCCTTATCTTTGGAAATTTTGTGCGGATGGTATAATTAGACGTTGTGTGCCTGAAAGTAAGTTTAATCATATCTTGACGTTTTGCCATTCTGAAAATTGTGGAGGTCATTTTGGTTCTAAGAAAACTGCTCTTAAGGTGTTGGAATCTGGTTTTTATTGGCCTAGTTTATTTAAGGATGCTTATGCTTTTTGTATGTCATGTGATAGATGCCAAAGAACCGGAAACATAGGACCTAAAAATCAAATGCCTTTAACTAATGTTTTGGTTGTTGAAATTTTTGATGTTTGGGGTATCGATTTTATGGGACCTTTTCCTTCATCTCAAGGTTTTCTTTATATTCTTCTCGCTGTGGATTATGTCTCAAAATGGGTGGAAGCAAAAGCCACCCGGACTAATGATTCCAAAGTTGTTGCAGATTTTCTTCGATCTAATATTTTCTCTAGGTTTGGAATGCCTCGAGCAATCATAAGTGATGGAGGATCGCACTTCTGCAATAGATCAATTGAAGCCTTGCTTAGAAAGTATAATGTGACACACAAGGTGTCAACGCCATATCATCCACAAACTAGTGGACAAGCAGAAGTGTCAAATCGTGAAATCAAGAAGATTTTGGAGAAAACAGTTAGCCCAAGTCGCAAGGATTGGAGTCAAAGGCTAGATGATGCCTTATGGGCGTACCGGACAGCGTATAAGACACCAATAGGGATGAGTCCCTTTAGGTTGGTGTATGGAAAAGCTTGCCATCTACCTGTGGAATTGGAACATCGAGCTTGGTGGGCTGTGAAGAACTTTAATATGGATTTAGATGAAGCTGGGATTCATAGAAAGCTTCAAGTGAATGAGTTGGAAGAACTACGTAATGATGCGTACGAGAGCTCCAGGATTTATAAAGAGAAAACTAAGGCCTTTCATGACAAGATGATTCGTGGGAAAACATTCATAGCAGGCCAAAAAGTTTTATTATTTCACTCTCGTCTCAAACTCTTTCCAGGTAAGCTTCGCTCACGTTGGGTTGGTCCTTTTGTTGTCACTTACGTTTTTCCCCACGGAGCTGTGCAAATTCGAAGTGAGCAAACAGGCAATGAGTTCAAGGTGAATGGCCATCGCTTGAAGCCATATTACGCAGCCTTTCAGGAGAGCAACGTGGAGGAAGAGGACCTTCATGACACACCACCTCCCATGGATTAAAAGCATTCACTACGTCTGGCTGATGGACGTTAAACCAAGCGCTTCTTGGGAGGCAACCCAAAGAATGTTTTCTTTGCTCTATTTGTTTGCTATTTAGTGCCTTTTTATGTTTTTAGTTTGTGTGCAGGTCGTCAGGTTGAAAAGAGGTGTGAAAGACGTTCCTTCTGTCAAAACAGAGTATTGACCATACAGTCCGTCTACTTTAGACAACTGCCGATTTCCGCTCAGATGGAACCATATGATGTACCATACATGGATGGAAAGATCATTGAGTGTAGTTTCTGTAGGTTTTTACAGAACTAGATTCGGAGTTCATATGAGTTCCCAGTTCCAGTTTGAATGCAGCAGGGTCAGTCCAGGGAAACAGAAAACTGTGCAGTTGTGTCACAGAAATAGAAAAACTGGGCGTATTTCCGTGGATGAAATGAGGACTTCTTTATATGGACTCAAAGCTCTATAGGTCTACTACCTTCAGACCAAAAATCTTGTCCATTGAACCAGTGATATTCCCGGAATAAAGAGAGCTCGCAAAGTCCACTTTCACCTCCAAGTGGTATAATCGTCATCTGACGCTGCCTAGAAACATTATGGGACCTGGAACATGGGCTGCCGACACAAACTTAAGGTTTCCGAAGATGCAACAAGACTTCACATGGAGCTTACGTTAGGAAGTCAAGACCTTATGGTCTTGAGGTTGGGGTCTTTTGTTGTCATCTCCACAGGTCGTGAGCATTGGGAGGTCTACAAGGGGAGCTTCTCTATCAACCTTCTCACCTTTCTTCTTTTAAATTATTATTATTTTTTTTGATTTCCTCTCTTTACGCTTCTATTATGCATTGTTTGATTAAATTTGCCATACATTGAGGGCAATGTATGATTCAAGTGTGGGGGAAGGGAATCCAATTTGAGTCTTATTAAAAAAAAAAACCAAAAAAAATTGAAAATTTTCAAAAATCCAAAAAAATAAATTTCGTTAGTTATTTTCTTTCTTTGGAGTCTTTAGTTCTTGTTTTCAGTTTTTGTTTTGTTTTTCGAGTCTTAGGTTGCTTTCAACTGTCTAGGATGAACTTAATCTCTGAAATTATGGATAAGAGAGGACCACAATATTGGGATGATGTTAAAGGAATTCTTTGGTTAATTATGATATATACAAAGCATATGATTGTGTAGTAGATGTGGTTTTTGTTGACCTTGGTACAGAATTATGAGCATGTGATGATGAGTTTTGATTCATAATAACCATTGTGAGAATTTGAGCCTATTTGCGATTCTTTGTGAGTGTTCATTGAAAAATTATACTCCTATTTTCTTGGCGATGCTTAGTGATCTCATTATCTTTCTCTTTGATTGACTGCTTGCCATAGATTAAGTTTGACGGACTCTAGAGATTACTAGAACTTGCTCTTGTACTGGTCGAAACTTTTATCAATACATGTCCCTGATTCTGGAAAGGATAAAGGCACCTAGGAACTTCCACCAAAGCCAAAAATAGCTTGTGTCCATATTTGTGCCTGTCGTGGGACTCCCCTAGTTTAACCCCTTTGAGCCTACATTTAAACCTTTTTCTTTCATCACCCTCAATATTCTTATCCCTTAAACTTTAGTATAGTTATATCCCTACCCTTGTTCTAAGGATTTAGTGGAGCTAATTCACGAGACATACAAGATTTTGAAGGCACTACAAGAGATGATGGAAGGAAGCAAGTGTGGGGGAATCAAGACATACATCTTGAGTTGAAAAAGTGTAAAAGCCTTGCCATAAGAAAAAAAAAAAAAATTTGTTATATGCCGAAAAAAAAAAAAGAGAATGGACGGCAAAGAAAAAAAAAGTGAAGATATGGCAAAGGCATGAGATGGATTGATGTATGTACTTGGGTCTCTAGTTGTGACTACAAGAAGAGGTTAGAGTGAAGAAAGGGCCCAATACAATGACATCCGGCCCTCAATAAAGACACACAAGAAGCTCAACGTTGCAAGATGCCTTGGTGACTAGAAGAAGACATCTCAGTACTTCAATGAAGGCTCCACTAGGTTTTTAGAACACTTTGTGATTTTCCTTACCCTTTTATTTCTTTAAACCCCTAAACCTTGGCCCCATTACAACCTTGAAGTAAGACCTCTTTGATCCTTAAGATGGGCAGCCTTTGATCTGTGGAGATTGGTTACAAGAGTTGAGCATATGGTTCGGTCCGTTGGGCAAGTAGTTGGTATCCTTCATGAGATCGTAGTAAAAAAAATGCATATATATTTCGACATAGCCTTTCTTTCTTTATATGTGAGCTTTTTGTTTGTCGAAAATATTATCATCTCTCACATATATTTGAGTGAAAAAGCTTTTAAGCATTAACCTTGATCTGAGAGAAGAAAGAGTGGTAAATCCTGTGAGGTTTGAATTATACTTGTTGGAAACATGCTGAGCTCCACCCATTACCATTGTCACCCCCGTGTCTTACATGCTTATATGTGGAATATATGTTTTAATTAACTCTCGAATTACTTAAGATTGAATCTTGGTTGCGTGCTAATCTTGATGCTATGAAAGTAAGAGATTTCTGAGACAATAATGTTGAAGGCATAGTTTGTTTTGAGTCTTTGTTTTATTTTCTTTGTTTTGATTTTGCTAAGGGACTAGCAAAAGCTAAGTGTGGGGGAATTTGATAGGAGCATAAATGCGACGAATATAGTGTGAAATCCCTTACACTTTTCTTAGCTATTTCCTTTAAAAAGTCAGTTTTAACTTTGTTTTCTTTTTAGGTAGTTCGTGGAGTGATTCAAGAGAAATAAGAGCTGAAAGGGAGCAACGAAGCCATGGATCATGAAGTACTGATGCAGAGGACCAATTTTGATCAACCATTTGGCCAGAAATTACAAAGGAAATCCACGGAAATCGTTGTGCAAAACAGTTGCTGCAAAGCAGAAAACTGCAGTTTCAGAATCAGCTTTCTGGGAACGGTTTTGAGGAGCAATTCTTGCATCATTCCATCTTCAAATTTGAAGAAAGGTCCAGCGATCCTTAAATACATGATGTTATACTTCGACTACAGCCAAATAACTGGTCTGAAGGGTCAACAAGGCAGTAGGAAATCAAAGTCGAAGTATGCTTCCCGATAAGGCAGAAACTGTCAGCTTTTCACGAAGCTTTTTGGGAGATCTTTTCCGGCGATTTTCTTGGAGTTTTTCCAGAAGGTTATTGATCATTCTAGATGATATGATGTCATAGAGCACGTGGGAGTCAAGAACCATCCAGAAAATTGTCAAGACGAAGTCGTTCCTTGTCCAAGAAGGAAGCTTCAGAGTCAGAAATTGAATCCTAGTCAAAACAGGACGGTTTTGCAGAATTCTTCTTTGGACGGATTTCCAGGGCATTTTTGGGAGGTTATTGCTGCTGAAAATATGAAGGAGAGTCCTAGAATGATTCCTCAAGATTTTGGGAAGATTATTAAGGCTTGAAAATCATTTAATTATGCACCAAGTAGAGTAATACTCAAGCAACTAGGAGAGGCTTTCAAAGCTGAATTGGAAAAGGAAACTTGGGCTGTGTATTCTATATATATAGAGGCTCTGAAAACATTGGAGAGCCCCATCCTACAGCGCCATCTTCTGCTCCCAAACCCTAGCACACAAAGTCTCAAAAATTCCCAAGTATTCAAGAAGGAAAACCGTGCAATTCACCATCCACTTCCATCAAGCTCCTGCCGTGCCCTATCTTGAAGGATTGCCTGCATCTAAGGCTGCCTAAAAGTGAATTCGTGGCTCTCATACTCTGCTCTTTACGGTTTTTATTCTTTTGTAATCGAATACTCATGTTTTTAATTGTTGAATTTAAAACGATGTGTGGCTAGTTACTTTTGTTAGGGGCGAGGTTTAAAGCCCCAATTATGTAGAACATATGTTTGTTTAAATTTAGTTTCTTGATCTGTGGTGTGGATTGGTTGTTTATCTCTGATTGATTGAAAACTTTTGCATGTGTTTATTTTATGGTGGCCAACATAGGATTTATGCATGTAATTGGAGCTAGGTTTAGAAAATAATTCACCTAATCGTTTTGTTTTCTAATCCACAAGTATGCAAGACTTTGAACAAAAGTTGATGTTTTAAACAACTAGAAGAGCATGCTAGGTAGGCGTTCCACACTAGACTGCAACTCTATAATCAATCGTTTCCATGAGATCTTAATGCTTCAAATATGTTGACACTATATGTGTTGTTGATAGGATAGCGTTCTATACCTTGATTGCATGTTTGATAGGCTTAGCTATTGTGCGTTCACGTAGACTAAGTAATTAGGGAAACATTAATAAGGGACATGATCTGCTCCGACTTGTTTCTTGATTGATTTCTGTTCACACCTTAGTAATTGAAACTAGGTTAACTTAACATTGTTCGAAAATAATTGGTGGTGGATTTCCGAGTCTCTAACGTTTTCTCCATCTTATTTTTCTCAAACTTAAAATTGAAATTGCTTTCTTTGTTTTCCTTTAATTTTCGTAAACCCTAAAACCCCCAAAACATTTATTCTTCTTTTCTTCTTTTATTTCGTTGCTTCCTTTCTTCTTCTCCTTATTCTATGGTTGTTTTCTTTTCTTTTAGTTAGTTTCTTTGTTTGTTTGATTTGTGTTCTTTGATTAGTTTAGATTAGTTTATTTTTATTTTTCTTTGTGATTAATTGGTTACCCTCAATCTCTGGCATCGAACGATCCTTGCTTACTCTATATTGCTAACGACTACATCTTGCAGGGTTAAGTTGAGCGCTTGTTTTTAGCGTATCAAGAAGATCCTGAAAAATCACATACATAGGGTAAAAGGTTACAGACCATTTAGACTCAGTGTTCAATTGTGGAACAGATATCAAGTGATGAGATAAGTCAGGCACATATAACACATTATGAAGTTCTAAAGTGGGAGTAATACGCACTGACCCTGACCCTAACACAGGAAAAGCCTCACCATTGGCATTGGTTACATAGGACACTGATGGGGAAGACAATTCAGTAAAATATGATTTGTCATAAGTCATATGATCGGAGGCACCAGAATCAATAATCCATGTATCAGAACCAACAAAGTTAGAAATCTGTAAAGCCATACCAATTTTACCTCGACCAGCTATAGAGGCTGTAAGGGTAGCTCCACCTGTTGTATGATGATCTTGGCCAGCCACTCCATAGAAATCCAGTTCTTGGACCAATTGAACAGCAGTTGCTTTCGCCTTAGGACGATAACCTTGCTTTTTAGGTTTAAGGTGTGGGTTCAACTTCCAACAAGTCTCCCGAACATGCCCAAGGTCGTTACAATAAGAACATTGAGGACGAGGGCGATTGGTGAAGCCTTGTGGTGAACCTTGCTAATGAAATGGGGCTGAACTCTGCTGCTGAAGGAAAGGTGCCGGTGACTTGGCCTGAATGGCTAAGCTAGAACTCTCCTGTTGAGACTCATCCTTACGGATGTAGGTAAAAGCTGTGTTCGAACTAGGAGGCTCTGTCATTCTGAGCAATTCTCCCTTGGCACTGCTATGCTTCTCATCAAGCCCTCTCAGAAATACATGAACCCTTTCTAGCTCCTTCTCCTTCTGGTACCACACAAGATCTTCCTGATTCTTGATCTTGTAAGGACGCTTCTGATCAATTTCAGCCCATACATTCTTCAGCTTGGTGAAATACACAGCTATTGGTTGCCCATTCTGTTGCATACTAGCAGCTTTACACATCAATTCATGAACCTGTATAAAATCAGACTCATTTGTATACAAATCCCCCAATGTCTTCCAGATCGCCTCAGCAGTTTCACATTCCTCCACCATCTGTAGCACATCATCAATCATGGCTCAAAATAGAATTGACATTACAAAACCATCATCATCTTCCCACTTAGCATAGGCCTCCACATCATCTGCACTAGGAGCCTTGATTGTTCCAGTCACATGCCCCATCTTGTGTATTCCACGGAGATAAACTGACATAATCTTCTTCCATGTTCGGAAATTGGTACCAGTGAGTTTGGTATCCCCGAAAGAACCACCTTCTGAGCTCTTGACAGAGACCTCAACCTTCTGGACCTCATTGGCCTTAGAACTTTGACTGTCATCACCACCCATTGCAATAGTACAATAGCAAAAAAAAAAAAAAAAAAACACACAAATCCCAACGTATGCAGCGGAAACAAAAATAACAGAAGGCTCTAAAAATAATAACAGATTTTTTTTTTTGGGAACCTGTTGGAGTGGACCGGGTTGAGTTGACCGAGTTGAGAGGTGAGTTGACCGAGTTGGGTCTGATCGATCTGGGTTGCGACGAGGTGGAGAATCAGGTCAGACCTGGTCGGACTTCGGCTGCCAACTGAAGAATCCGGCCGACTTGAGTGAGGAATGGAAGCAACGGCGGTCTGGGTTGTCGGAGACGAAGCCAGATCTGGGCGCGAGACTCCGGTATGGATGGACGACGCTGATATGAATGAGCGACGCCGGTTTGGCTCGATGGAGCTGCTGTGCGATGGGGACGACCGGTCTTTGAACGAATGACGGCGTCGATCTGAAAGAGAGAAGACGGAGATGAAGACAGCAGCTGGTGTAGATGGGTCAGGAAGATGAGGACGACCGGTCTTTGAACGAATGACGGCGTCGATCTGAAGGAGAGAAGACGAGGGCGACCTTTGGCTGAAGGCGAGGCCAGTCTGAGTGACGCCCAAGAAGAAGATGCTATTGATCGTTCTTGGACGAAATAACCCTAACAATGGTTTTTGAATTAATTCCTCACACTAAAAAGAAAAAGAGACAAAGTCCTCTCGGATCTTTGCTCTGATACCAAGTCAAATAAGACAATATTGAGAGAATCAATTTTCTAATGTAATATTACACCCATTCAGTGGTGTATATAAACAGATTACAATCGTACTACAACTATTGTGTACTACTGTACTACACAACATATACAAGGTAAGTAGTTACAATAATATATTCCCTTGTAGTCTATTCCTAATGGAGAATGATGACTCACACTAACATAATGGAGCGCCAGCTATTTAAAATTCGCATGCGTTCATTTGGTAGATGCCTCATATATGAGCTCCAGGACCCCATTTCATTATCAAGACCGGCAAATTCACACAGATGCCTTTTTTTTTTTTTGGATTAATTCACACAGATGCGTATGTGCGTAGATGAGTCCAATCTCTAAAAACAGCACCAATATCAATGCCACGACCATCTACTAGTACCATGGAGTGTGTAAGCATTAAAATATTGGCAAGGAGAGGTAATATCCCATTGAAACAAATCCGGATGAGGAAGAAAATCTTGGAGAGGTAATATCCCCTTAAGATGGATCCGAGTGAGGAAGAAAATCTTGGAGAGGTAATATCCCCTTGAGATGGATCCGAGTAAGGAAGAGATTGTTAGTATTAAAATGTTGGCATTCTTAACTAAACACAAAACTCTACCCAAAGTCCCATGTGCAACCAAATACGTACCAAATTGTTTAATTCTATGGCTTTGGAATAATCTGACAAAGCATGAAATATGCTTAAACTGTAAGTGTGTCAGTTCCTCTTCAGCATGCTGAAGGATACCGCAGCATGGGCTCTCTCTCTTACTTGTACTTTCTTATCTTCCTATTATGGAATCCTTGTTGTCCGTTCAGTGTAATCATGAAGACCTTGCTGTCTAAGAAGGAAGTGGGAAGTCAGTGCCTCTGCATCTCGTGGCCACACTTCAACCAAACTGAAGGAATCTTGGTGATTGCTTCCTCCTATATATATAGGAGTTCTGTGGTTCTTCTCTGGATTGAAAATAGTTGTTCTTTTCAATCCCTTTATTGTAAAGGAGTCGTTCTCTATGTATTTCTATTTTGTCAAACTGGTTTGTTCCAGGATTGAGAACAGTTTGAAAAACATCTAGTGAGTCTATCCAGATAGGATTGCCGCGGTTAGTGCAATCCCAGAGTTGTAAACAAGTCAGTCCAGGAATGATTGTCGCGGTCAGTACAATCCTTGTGTTGTGACTTGTAATCTGTTTTTTCACTAGTGATTTGGTTTGGTCTTTCAAGAGTTAAAGGCCACGCAGATGTTTTCCCTCGATAGGGTGTTTACTGCGTTAACAAAAATCTGTGTTCTTTATTGCTTTAGTTGGTTTGTTTGATTGTTCAATACATTCTATTCAATATCTACTATCAGGATTGATCACCCAGTTGCAATCCTAGAGAAAGTTATTTTTTGTAAGTCTATTCACCCTTTCTAGGATCTTCAATTGGTATCAGAGCGGGTCGCTAACCTGTGTTAGTGTGTTCCTCTGGACTCCTAGAATGGATCGTGATAGAGTCTCTAGTTCCATTAACTCTCCTCCATATTTTGATGGGAAAGATTACTCTCAATGGAAAGTAATGATGATGGCTTTCCTGCAATCTCAAGAGGATAAATTATGGAACATTATAGAGAAAGGTTGGATAGAACCAACTAAAAGGGAAGCTAAAACTTCAAATCTTATTCCTAAACCGAGAGGTGAGTGGACTGTTGCTGAGCAATCTGATCACAAATGTGATACTAAAGCTCGTTATAGCCTTTTCGCTGCCTTGTCGGATAAGGAAAGAAAAAGAATTACAAATTGTCCAACTGCTAAAACTTCTTGGGAATTACTTCAAACCACTCATGAGGGTAACAAAAAGGTGAAAGCACAAAAACTTCAAAGCCTTGTGCTTGAATTTGAAGAAATGACTATGAGAGAGGATGAATCTGTTGATGACTTCCATAGTCGCCTCATCAATGTTACCAATCAATGTCATGGGTTGGGTGATCCTATTATAGAACATAGAATTGTGAAAAAGTTTCTTCGAGCTCTTCCTCCTAGTTTTGAGGCTAAGCAAATTGCCATTGAGGAAGCTCAAGATCTTGATTCATACTCATTAGATGAGCTTGTGGGAAATTTGAAAACCTTTGAGTCAAAAAGGAGAAAGGGTAAGAAAGAAAAAACAATTGCTCTAAGCCCTTTGAAGAAAGAGGAAGACCTTTCTGATTTTAATCTAGAAGAATTTGCTCTTCTCACAAAACAGTTCAAAAAATTTCTTAAATCTGCAAGGTCTCTCCCTTCTAGCTCTAGAAATTTTTCTAGTTCTACTTATTCCAAAAGAAATCAGAATGATGATGTTTCAAATGACAAATACTCAAAGTCCTCAAAGTTTCTTCAAAAGAAGTCTTTTGGTGAAAAACCAAAATGTTTTGAATGTCAAGGATATGGTCATCTTGCTGCTGATTGTGCAAACAAAAAACTTAAGTCTCAATCAAATAGAGCTTTTAAAACCTCTTGGAGTGATAGTGAATCGGAAACTAAGTCCGACCATGAAGAGGAGGATGTTGCCCTTGTTGCTACCACTCAAAATGAGTCCTCAGATGAATCTGATGATGATGAGCACTCTGAGGAGGTAGCCTCTAACAAGTTCGAGCAACTGTACAAAGCCTCAAAAATAATGATTGGAAAGATTGAGGAATTGAATAATCAACTTGCTGTTTGTGAAAACGAAAAAACTGGGATCGCAGAGAAGTTTCAATCCTGCAAGAAGAAGTGGGAAATTAAAAGAAATGCATTGGTAAGTCAAGTGGAGACTCTGCAAGAGAACTTGAATGCTCAAATCAGGTTAGTTAATTCTCTAACGTTTGAAAAAATCTTTCTTGAAAAATCCTTACATGATTCTCAAGAAAAGTTTTCAAAATTTTCAATTGGATCTGATAAGGTTTCCAAACTGATTGGAATGGGCAAAGTTGATAGGGATAAAAGGGGTCTTGGTTTTCATTCTGGAGAAAGCTCCTCTAAAAGGCCAACTATTTTCGTGAAAAGTAAATTGTTGCCTAAAGAAACTGTTCCTAAGTCATCCAAAAGATTCATTCCCATTTGTCACTATTGTGGTATCTCTGGACACATTAGACCAAGGTGTCATCAACTCAAAAAAGGTCCTCAAAAGTCTACTGGATCTCATGAAAACTCTTTGCTTCTTTCTTTACAGTCATCTCTGGAAAAATCCTTGAAAGAATTTGGAAGGATTGCTAAACTTGTTGCAATCCCTAGAAAAGAAAAAACTGTTTGGAGAAAGAAAAATAAGTCATTTCATCCACTTACCCCTGCTGATTCTGAACCCTCTGAAATGTGTCTTATATCCTCTTTTTCTTTCTCACAAGTTGAAGAAAATGATTCCATTGCTACATGCTTGGTTGCTCTTACTGCTCTTTCATCTAGAAGAGTTGATACTTGGTATTTGGATAGTGGGTGCTCTAGGCACATGACAGGTGATAAAAACTGGTTCTCATCTTTCTATGATGAGGTTATCAATGGTTCTGTCACTTTTGGTGACGGAAAGAAAGCAAAGGTTATGGGAAAAGGGATTGTAACTGCTCCTGGTATCCCAAATTTAAAAAATGTGTTGTATGTTGAAGGACTCCAAGCTAATCTTATTAGTGTGAGTCAATTGAGTGATGACTTTGAAGAGGTTAGATTCAATAAGCTGAGATGTCTTGTTCTTGATGGTAAGGGTAAGAGTGTCATGGGTGGACTACGATCCAAAGATCATTGTTATTGTGTTAATGCTAATGATTCTATCTCTTCTCAGATTTGTCTTAGTTCCTCCTCGACTGAAGATACTCTCAATCTTTGGCATAGACGCCTCTGCCATGTGAACTTCCAAGACTTGGTGAAGCTCTCCACCAAAGAAGGGGTAAGAGGTTTGCCCAAATTGAGTGGGAAACCAACCGGTATGTGTGAGGGTTGCAAGCTTGGTAAGCAAACTCGTTCTTCACATAGGGTCACTAATTATGTGTCTACTTCACAACCCTTTGATTTAATGCATATGGATCTGGTTGGACCTGTTCAAACTAAAAGCTTAGGTGGTAAGAAGTACATGCTTGTTCTAGTCGATGATTTTTCTAGGTTCACTTGGGTGAAATTCTTGTGTGAAAAATCTGATGCTTTTGACAACTTTCAAAACTTATGCAAAATGATTTCAAATGAGCAATACTCTTCAAATAAATGCATTGTAAGACTTAGAACTGATCATGGAACTGAATTTGAAAATGCGTTATTTGATGAGTTTTGTAATGATATGGGAATTAAGCATGAGTTCTCAGCTCCCATAACTCCGCAACAAAATGGTGTTGTGGAAAGGAAAAACAGGGTTTTAATTGAAATGGGAAGAGTTATGTTAAACTCTGCTGGTCTTACTCATACTTTTTGGGCAGAAGCAATTAGCAATGCTTGCTATACCATCAATAGGGTCATCTTTCGATCGGGAACTGAAAAAACTCCTTATGAGATTTTGAAAGGAAAGAAACCAAATGTTATGGATGAAACAAATGTTGAACGACTATGGTTTCCCTCAAGGTAAGTTGTCAATCTTTTGTGACAACACTAGTGCCATTAACATCTCTAAGAATCCTGTTCAGCACTCACGCACAAAACATATTGATATTCGATATCATTTTATTCGTGATCTTGTTGATGCAAATATACTTGAGTTGGAATTCATTCCCACTAAAAATCAATTGGCTGATTTGTTTACAAAACCTCTAGACAACCTTCGTTTTGAGTCTCTTAGGAAGTCTATTGGAGTGTGCTCTACTGTTTGAATATTCTCACTCGTATATGCAGGCTGTATGTTACATCTTGTATGTGCTGCACTTAGTGTAGGATGTGAAAAAAAAAAAAAAAATTGCATAGTTTCAATCCTGGTAAGAACTGACCAAGTCTTGATCTAAGATCAGAGGATAGTTTGTTCAAATTTCCTTCTTCCTTGGTCACTCAAGGTTCTCAAGACTCTTTGCATCAGCTTTCTTTTGTTCACTGCTCTACTTGTGGTTGAAAAGTCTATTACCTTAAAACTCTTGCACCTAAATCTCTGGTGGGATGTCAAATTGTGCTAAGTTTTTATGATGGTTTGAGATGAGTAGTTTATGCTTCTTTGTGAAAATTTTTAGAGAAGCTTGGCCAGACTATTCCCAAAGTAAACGGGCCTTGGTCGTGGTGAACGATATGAGGATTGGGAAGAAAAGGGAATGGTTTGGTCACCCCGGTGGTATTTTTCTTGTTTGATATCCTCTTTTTGACTCGAGTTGATATGTCCTTAGGAGTGTCCTTGTTACACTTAATGCCTTAAAACCAACTGGTTTGAGAGCCATTGACATAAGACTTGTTACATGGGTCAAAAATATGGTTTCGATAGCTCAAGCTTAACAAAGCCAATGATTATGAGCTAAATTAAAAAAAAAAAAAAAAAAAAAGGGAGTGATAAGGATCAATGAAATAAAATAGGACTACATCTCATTCCTTTGTAATCTCTTGTGTTTCAATTCTTATCCCTTGGATGGTTTAGCTCAAGGTTCTCAAAAAATTCAAGAGTCATGACATGCTACAAGTCATCTTTGAGCCGTGTTTATACAAAGGAATTGTCACATTGTCTTGAGTTTCTCTGTGGGATCTGGAGGGATTCAAAAGTGGTCTGCAATCCTCTGTGGCTCTTTGCCTGGCTTGTTAAGATAAATCTGGGTTTGACTATGTCCTTCATCTTTTGCTTGCTTGCATTTTGAAATTCTCAATAATTCCGCTGCATATATTGAGGGGGAGTATTCATTGATACATGTGGTCTTCCTTGTGTTCTTCAAAATTGAAGGTTGTTAGTTCAAAAAAAAAAAATGTTATCCAAGTTGGCCTTTTGCATTTTTTCTGCAGATTTTGTGCTCTTGAATGGATGTTTTCTGTTTCTGTTGATAGCGTTTTCCCTTTGTCATTCCTAGACAAAAAGGGGGAGAAGTGTTAGGGTGCGTTTGTGCCTTAATTGCCCATGCTTCACTTGGTATTTCTTGTGCAATTGTTTCAGGTAGGCTTGGTTTGCAGCTGCTATCTAAGTGTTAGACTAGCTTTTGGTTGCAAAATAGTGTTTTGTTTAGGAATGCCAAAGGGGGAGATTGTAAGCATTAAAATATTGGCAAGGAGAGGTAATATCCCATTGAGACAAATCCGGATGAGGAAGAAAATCTTGGAGAGGTAATATCCCCTTAAGATGGATCCGAGTGAGGAAGAAAATCTTGGAGAGGTAATATCCCCTTGAGATGGATCCGAGTAAGGAAGAGATTGTTAGTATTAAAATGTTGGCATTCTTAACTAAACACAAAACTCTACCCAAAGTCCCATGTGCAACCAAATACGTACCAAATTGTTTAATTCTATGGCTTTGGAATAATCTGACAAAGCATGAAATATGCTTAAACTGTAAGTGTGTCAGTTCCTCTTCAGCATGCTGAAGGATACCGCAGCATGGGCTCTCTCTCTTGCTTGTACTTTCTTATCTTCCTATTATGGAATCCTTGCTGTCCGTTCAGTGTAATCATGAAGACCTTGCTGTCTAAGAAGGAAGTGGGAAGTCAGTGCCTCTGCATCTCATGGCCACACTTCAACCAAACTGAAGGAATCTTGGTGATTGCTTCCTCCTATATATATAGGAGTTCTGTGGTTCTTCTCTGGATTGAAAATAGTTGTTCTTTTCAATCCCTTTATTGTAAAGGAGTCGTTCTCTATGTATTTCTATTTTGTCAAACTGGTTTGTTCCAGGATTGAGAACAGTTTGAAAAACATCTGGTGAGTCTATCCAGATAGGATTGCCGCGGTCAGTGCAATCCCAGAGTTGTAAACAAGTCAGTCCAGGAATGATTGTCGCGGTCAGTACAATCCTTGTGTTGTGACTTGTAATCTGTTTTTTCACTAGTGATTTGGTTTGGTCTTTCAAGAGTTAAAGGCCACGCAGATGTTTTCCCTCGATAGGGTGTTTACTGCGTTAACAAAAATCTGTGTTCTTTATTGCTTTAGTTGGTTTGTTTGATTGTTCAATACATTCTATTCAATATCTACTATCAGGATTGATCACCCAGTTGCAATCCTAGAGAAAGTTATTTTTTGTAAGTCTATTCACCCTTTCTAGGATCTTCAGAGTGAATTTCAATAAGACTTGAGAGTGGGAATGCCAGAAGAGGGACTGTAGTCTGAGGAGGCCTCATCGATCATAGGAAGTCTCCCCTCCAAAACATAAAGTTATTTCGAATCTTTTGAATTGTGAGTCCTCATCAAAACTACCAGTCTTCCCCATCGCTGCATTCATAACTTCCCTTGACAGACACTGATTGTCATTGTGATGAACGGAGTTCATGACCTCGTAAAGGAGAAATATGTTCCTGCTGGATTCAGTCATGACACTTCACCAATAATCATAGAGTTTTATAATTTTCACTAATTTCGCAATGTCAGCCAACTTTTTGTAAAGTTTCACAGTGATAATTGAAAACACGGAAAAGCAAATTAAAAGATGGATTATAAACCTTAACCTCAACGATGACTCATTCCAACCGTAACTCTTGTGCAATTATTCTCAAGAGGTATTCTCGATCTCCCACTATTCTTTTAATAATCACTCTTCTATTAATCCATATATCTTTTAGTTTATTTAAATAAACAAGTATTAGTTGGGTACTGTCTTATTCCATCATAAACAGACCAAAAAAGGCCTCCAGAAAATAAGTCTCAATTAAAACACTAAATTCTTCATGTGTGAATCACTGATAACCGGAAAATAAGTCTCAATTCAAGCAGTTTATATTCTTACAGTTTGATCAAGCGATCTCCTCCCAAAGACAGGAGCCAATGGGGCAATCTTCTTCCACGCAGTCGCGCACATCCTACATCACATATGATTGCATCGCTTGATTACATATATGAGGGAGTAAGAGAAGAGATCAAACAATGTATATTAACTTGACTACAAGTCTACAACAACACCACCTTGAACATGTTATGTATACACTCTTAATCCCACCTGGAATTAACCTAAACCAAACTCAAAGAAGTGATCAAATGAACATGCGTGATCAAAGAAGGGTGGATCGGCAGAGCTAATTTAATTGGAGGGGAAGCTCAGCTATCTTTTCCCAAGATTTGAGAGTTTTGTCTTTGTAGTTGATTTTGTACAATGCAAGGCGAGTTACGGGGAAGCTCAGGCTAGTAATGGTCTCATCCAAAACACTAAGGGGGGTGTATTGTATTTGGATTTGTGTGGAGTTTTTTTAAATGATAGACTTTTTCAAAAGTCCATGGATTCTATAAAAAGTTCATAGACTTTTATTAATTTTTTAAAAACCATTGACTTTTACTGATTTTTAGCACAGATTTTTACTGATTTGTAAAAATCTACAGACTTTATATGAATGACTTATGTAGATTTCACAATACTTATAAAAAAGAAAAACCAAGCTAGTTTATTAGTCAGAGAATAAAATACGATGCCATAGCTATGTTAACTAATGACCATTAGCGTAGGAATCAGAGAAGCTCAAATAATGTCATGAAACAAACATATAAGAAAATAAAAGAAAAGCCTCCAAATATAATCAACCAAACCAAAACATATCCAAAAAAGAGAAGGGAAAAAAAAACACATTGATGAAGTTTCATGCCAAATAAGCAGACGTCTTTGAAATAATGATATGATTTATTCTTCTCCCTCATTTTCACTTTCTTGATTGTCATTGTTTTCATTGTTGGCATTTGGTTGGGCATCTGTCCACATATGAGTAGCAATACTCATTCTCCATTCATTAGCATTCTCTCTTTGCTGATCTTGGGTTTGAAAATCATCCTATTCAAAATTATCTTCGTGATTGTCTATCGGATCTTCTTCTGGTTCAGGAGGAAATTCATCTGAACGACATTCCTGTCGAAGAAAATTGTGCAGTCCTGCAGAAGCCAAAACTAGTTCTGCTTGTGTCTTATATAAAAATGGTGGTGCTGATTTGAAGATTGTGAAACGCGACTTAAATATTCCAAATATTCTCTCAATTACGTTCCTCAAGGAAGCATGGCGAAGATTGAATAACTCAATTGCATTGACAGGATGATTTCCTTCACCACCAAAATCTTTGAGGTGATATCGAGTACCTCGAAATGGAGCTAGGAACCGACGTCGATTTGGGAATCCGCAGTCCCCTAAGTAATATTTACCTAATAATAAAAAACATGTGCAATTAGTATGTTATATATATGTTATATGACATAAATTGTAATAAGTACTCTGAATTTTTTTATGCATGTAAAACTATACCTGGTGGCACTTTGAGTCCATTTCGTCTAGAAATCGCATCATTCAACACTTTTGAATCATGAGCGGAACCCTCCCATCCACTAATCACATATATGAACTGTAAATCAAAGTTACAAGCTGCTAATACATTTTGTGATATCTTCCCATGGCGATTTCGATATCTGCTTACCTCACGTCCAACTACCGTTGCAGGAATATGCGTGCCATCTATAGCTCCGACACAATCCTAAAATAATGAAAAAAGATATCAATAGCTGAAAAGAAAAAATGAAATAATATCTTCATTACTGTACAATGAAATAAATAATTAACCATCCATAAAAGTTGCATTGCTTACCTTAAAGTAAGGATAGAACCTTGTACTTTCTCTTATGTTAGGTGGTATGGATTCAGGTTTAGCCATAAACTGTGGTGCTATTGTATTCAAAGCCTTCAAGACTTTGTTGAAACTTCTACTAACAGCAAAATGAGATCGCTCAAATATCAGCCGAGCTTCACTGTATCGATTATTTTGGCCGACAACTAGTAAAAAGGTTGCAAGCATTTCTTCAACACAAATGTGTCTTGTATCCCGTAAAGGTGTTTTCGCTTTTAGGATGCTACATAATTTTCGAAACACGTCAGGATACATTCTATACACATCTCTAAAGATTTGAGGGTCTCTGTCCAATATGTTGTGCATATATATGTATCCACTTGATGTCACTGGTCGACGAGTCAGCGGACGTCTAATATGTTCACCACGTATGCTGAACACAAGTTCGTATAACACATAAATCACTGCTTGTATTGCCATTAATAATATCTTAACAGCCTCGTAAAACTGCTCTTCCTCTTCATCAGCTCCATACATGTCCATTTCAGACATTGCTAATAGAGAAAGCACCTAAACATATTTATAAAAAAAATATATCACTATTCATATTAACATTCATTCAAAAGCAAATCAAAAATCATAAATATTCAAACAAAAAATCAAATTGTAATTCATAACATACCAGTTTAAAATCATTCAAAACAAGCTGCAATTCAAACAAAATAAAATCAAACTCCATAACTTAAAATTAATAATAGAACATAGCCTATTGCTTATTAGGTGTCGCTAGCGGAGATTGACCCACACCTATTGCATTTGTTTAGAGGTGATCCAATTATGTCGTTGTTCAGGAGTCATCTTCAAGAAGAAATCTTGCTTTGCTTTAGTATTAAGCAAATCAAGAGCCATAAAGCAAGCCTCATCAGTTAATCCTGGGGTCTCGTTCATAGCATCCAAAAGATCACTCTCTCTTGATTCTCTCTTCTCCATTAAGCCACAAATTTTATCAAAACTTGTGACAATTTTACCAATGCCACTTGATAAGTTTTCTAAAACCTCAGCCTGACTAGTTGCCCCCTTTGAGCCGCTATTATTTTCATAGTCAGTCCTACTCCGTTTTCCTTGAGTCCTGCTATGTGGTGGAGCATCTATATTGGTACCTTGGGAGGGTTGTTGTGAAAGAGATGGCGAGTTTTCTTGGTGTGATGACTCATTTTCACTTTGCACGAACATGTTAGTATTTCGATCAAAAACTAATCCATCAATTCCCCAAGGTCCGTTTTCTTCCGCTCCAAATGTAGAGGCATCTGTATCATCACCTAAACTGATTGAGCCCATTCCAGTTGCAGTTCCATTTCCAACTGCAATTTTCAAGTCCTCATAGTCTGGAAAAGTTTCTGACCGAAAGTGCCCATGCGTTGGTGTGACTAGTAGGGAAAAAAAAATACACGTGTCAATATGATGATAACCATTTGAAATAACTATAAATCTAAATTAGAATAAAATGAAAAAGCAATAAGCTCACCTTCAAATAATCTGCCCATACTTCATCATCAGCAGTGAATCTCTTTGTGATCGGATCCCACCCAAATCCAGAACTATGACGCATAAGTTGAGAGTAATTGGTGTATTGTTTCTTAAACCATTTCACTCTACTTTGGTAATGACTAAAACTTATTTCACAACCAAGTTTTTCCTTCAGTTTAGGAAGTAGCTTCGCCTCTACTGTTTGTTTGCTTATCACACCATTAATATCACACAATCCAAGTTTGGCGCCTTCAACCATAAGTTGAAGCAAAACATTGCTCTCTTCAGCATTCCAAGTTTTGTAATCTTTTCTTTTACCATTCCCTTGTGAATCTCCCATCTATACGATTGCGTAAAAGTAATCATACATGCAACTTTTATCAATCAAAACATTATAATTCAGAACAATATAAACATAAGGGAAGTATAGACTGGAAAAAAAAAAAATTAGAAGTCCAAGGTACATGGCTCCACAAAGAAACAAGAAAGATATTAGACCCCAAATGACAACCCTTCTGTTATCAAGACGCACAACTATCAGGTGTGTATATCAATATAAACATGCACCAATGTCCTGTTTTCATACTCTCCTAAATTGCTTTCTAACACAACAAAATAATAAAGTAAAGAAGAGTTGCTGGTATCCTTCATCAGCTTGAATCTATTCATATTAAGAGCAATGATTTTGGCTACTAGGGATAAGGAATCATTCTGGTAAGAAGCATTACTTCAAAACGTATGCAAGGTTTTTTTTTTTTTTTCTTCTTTTCTTTAAACATGCATTAAGCATACAAAAGGAACCAACTCAGACAATTGGGTGCAGAGACAAAAATAGCAAATTTTGATACATTGTTCATATTGATTATTACCTAGCCAACTTCTCTTTGATTAATTTTTCTTTGTTTCATAATTCATTCAATTACATTTTGATCCACACTTGTTTGTTTTTTATAGCATGCCATACAATATGATTATAAACAGTACTCATAAATTGCACAAATCAGACTCTCATAACCCCAGAACTTGATCACGATCTGTTTCCATGGGAATTTGAAGGAGAAAATAAAAAGAATCTGAATCCTAAAGAAATTGAGGTCCATAAAGATGACAAAACTGAATCAAGGTACCAGACAACTGTCATCATGGCAATTTGCCCAACCAACATGAATCAAAACTCCAGAACAATATTCCTATCTCTCAGCTGACTACAAACTTAGCTGAATTAACTCTTTGAAGATTCAGTGATCCTATTTACTCAACCTACTACTCTGTAATCCCAAAGTAAAATTTCTAACATTAAAGCTCTGCTCAACATACCCATAATATTCTCAAAGCATAAAAAAGAACACTAAAATTTTAGAAAAAGAAAATAAATAACCTGACATAATTTTATCAGCCATTGCCGACTTTAGTGGTGGCCAACATTGGCTTCAAATTGAAGGGTTAAAGCAAAATTTGAATGAAAATTAATAACTCTGTATAGATTCACCCAAAGCTTGAACCAAATCGCACCTCTGACATTACTATCATTTTAAGAAAGTTGACATGAGATTGTCAACATAAGTCCCATTTCAATGCAGGGTAAAATCACACACACTATTAGGTATAGAAAAGAAGTTCTGGCATGAAGGAAAAAAAAAAAAAAAAACCACCCACCGTTTGGCTAATCTACCCGAACTTAAGAGCCACAAGGGCAAAGCAGTAGCAAAAAAAAAGAGAACCATGCCATATAGGACAGCAACAAATACAAAAGAAACAGAAAACCTAGCGAGAAAAACAAAGAAGAAGAAACATACGCAGCAAACAAGCGACGACAATAGCAATAACCGCAATAGTATGCAGGACTATGAGCGAACCGTAAAAGCATTAGGCATATACATTATTTGGCTTTGTTTTAGGAGTTGATGATAATATTAGGGTTCCAAGCATCACAATTGAAAAAAAAAAAAAATCAAATTCAATAACAACAATGAACATGTTAGGTATTAGAGGTTGATATCACAAAATAATAGAGAAAAGAAAAAAGAAATCATGAAAGAGAGATGATGGAGGACCAACCTTGAACGCGCAGAGAGAAGAACTTTGACAGACTTTTCCACGCTCAAAATCTTTGCTCTGGTGGCTGGAAAAATATTGGAATTTGGTATTTATACTTAACACTACAAAGTCCATGATTTTCCATGATTTTCTAATTCCGTATGTATGAATGATATTTTGAATACCCCTAAACTTCTATTCATTTTTAAAAGTCCTAATTGAATACCCCTAGACTTTGGTGGAATTCATAAAGATTTTTTAAAATCCTAATTGAATACACCCAGACTTTTATGGACTGTTAAAAGTCTCTATTGAATACACCAAGACTTTTAAATTCCATGGATTTCTTTAAAAGTGCCAGTAATTCTATATACAATACACCCCCCTAACTTTATCTCGAGCTTTCTTCCTCTCCTCTTCTGTCAGCTTACCGTAAAGGAGGCTCAAATAAGGCACACCAGCTGCAGAAATATATGTAGACATAAATCAATACTCACAGGAGTCATAGTGGTGCTATTAAGGTCTGAAAATTTGCTTCTCTGGAAGGATAAAAGTTCATCATGTATAGTGACCCAGAATAAAGACCAGATTAAAACAATATTCACTATCGATCTCTCATGTTTCATAACAAAAACAAAACGTTAATACAGACATGGGTTGAAACATTCTGGAGGCAGTGCCCTGACTGCCCTCCCATTAGTTAAAACTGCGATTATATATGTGTGTGTAGTGATGTAAGAAAGTTTCACAAAAGAAAAAAGAAACTTACGGAAACGCAAACCCCATTTATGAGAGCAGCATCTAGATATTTCTTTTAACTGCATGCATGAGAAACGAAACTATAATTTGAGTGGTTAAGGAAAAGACATGGACAAGTAGATGTAGATTTAGAGTTGTAGGTTTTTAGACCTGGTGGGAATAATGGATGCGGAGGCAAACGCACTGGTAATAGAAAGGGCGAGCAACGATTTCATCTACTCGAGCAGTGAAGGCAGAGATACAACCAGGCGGGTAGGACTGAATGAGGGTCCTCAACTTGTTGAGCGCGTCCTCCCTCGTCATACGGATGGACCCCACGATCGGAAAATGGGGCTCGATCTCCGCCGGTGCCCCGCCGAACTCGTCCCGGAGGCCCAACATCACCTTCTTGATCCGATCGGACACGTCATCCGGTGGAATGGCCCACACCGAATACGAACCGATTGCGGTTGCATCTGTTGTCATGATGGATGAACAAGGACAAGGAGAGGAAGGAGGATGATGGCCGTGGCTAGGATTTGAGAAATATGCGAAGAAATAGAGTTGGCACTTGGTAGGGGTAAAATTGGGTTGGGAAAAAAAGTGACGACGTCTAGTCGTCTACATCTATTTAAAAGAAAAGAAAGAAGAAAGAAAGAGACGGTGTCAACTAGGGAGAAGTTGATAGCTATCAGAAATGGCCGCCCAAAACTCGGATGTGGAGGAACAAATACTATCGCTTTTGCCTCCCAAAACTCTGATGCGATTCAAGTTGGTCTCCAAACGGTGGTATGCTTTAATCAGCAATCCCAGGTTTGTAGATAAGCACCTCTCCGATTTCAATTCCATGCATAATAATCGGTCCACCTCCGTCTTTATAAAGCGTTTGGTTGTTAATGAGGACACAAAGGAAAGCGAGACTCTGTTCTCGCTGCTTAGTTTTTCCAATTGTAGTGATGATGATAGTAATGATGGTGGCGAGCCTGCTAGCTTTCTTTTGGGTGTCGAGGATATGGAGATTCCATTCCCAATGACTAGTCTAGACACCACTAGGGGCGAATCACTTGAAATTGTAGGCCATTGTAACGGGATCATATGTCTGAGTATTTCTCGCTCTACCAAGGTGTTTTTATGGAACCCGGCAATTAGAGAATTCAAGCTTCTACCCCCGGAACCATACCTTCCACATTGGACCAGAACATGCTCAACCGCGGCGGATTATCCCAAAGATGTTGTTACCATGCCATTTTTCTCAGACGATCCGGTGTTCGGCTATGATCCTCTATTGCAAGATTACAAAGTCGTCGAGATTGGATTTCAAGGAGCATATCGTGAGGAAGATAATTATGTTTTTCATCCTCCCCTAGCAGCGGTATACACCCGGGGCACTAATTCCTGGAGAGAGATCAGTACTGATTCTTTAGAAACAGAAACTACTAACCTATGGCCTGGAAATTTCCAAATGTACTTCAACGGGGTGTGTTATTGGTTGGGAAGAGAGCAATTGAAGGAAGGCAGTATTTATGATTACATGGAAGAGGAATACGTTAGGAAATTAATCATTTCGTTTGACATGAGTCGTGAAGTATTTCATGACATACTGTTACCATATCAGTTGATTAACCCTCCATGCATCACTGTGTGGAATGAATCTATTGCTCTTTTTAATTTGCGTGATAGTGGTGATGCAGATTCTTCAAATCTTTTGCCTTATAGTGATGCTTCAGATGCTGCTAAATTTGAATGTTTGGATATATGGGTGATGGATGGCTTTGCTGGTGTCGAATATTCTTGGACAAAACACTTGACTCTTGAGCTCAGAGAACAACCATCTCAGAGCATATCGTCATTCTGGTGGGATCAGACCACATTAGTGATGTGGAACCATGAACTTCTCATGGTGTCCCCAAATAGATCTATAGTGTGTTATAATCTAAGTTCCAGAAGGCTTAAGTATCTACCAATTCAAAGCGGCTCAAAGGACCGTGAAGCTGTTGCTGTTGTTTATCTAAACAGTATAGTTTCGGTCGTGGGAGACAAGAAGCTTCAGAGCAGAGAAAATGTAGCAATGTAGCTATGGTTTAGTTGATAATATTGTTGTCCTATACTCTTCTCCCTGGTTTGTTGAAATAAATTACCAATTTGCAGTCTGCGTTATACTTGCCTTGTAGGCTTTTGATTGATTAGTTGGAACAATGCGATTGCCGACCTTGTTTTCTGTTGCTTATGGAGGACAAATTTAAGCAAAGCAAATCTTAGCGTTCTTCCCACCTTGCTAAAAGTCCTAGCTGAAGTACTTGACCTTCGAGAGTATTGAGTCAATACTCACTAGCTTTCATAAATTGTTTTAGCCGATCATATCTCCAAATGAGAATCAGACCCCTCTCAAAAATCTTCAAATCATACTCTATTATGCAACATCCTTGATTTCGTAGAAATGCTAGAGACTGGAGAGTGTAAGCGACATGAAAGCAGATTCAAAATGATCTGAGAACAGAAAGAGACACTTATAATGGGTTCACATTGCCTTGTTAACAAGGCACTCAAGGAAAGCGCTGTGGACGCAGCTTTACTATCTGGAGCATATGCAGGGGCAAGTGGCAACAGCCCTCGGAAATTACATCCTAAATTGTGATATGTTAATTTTTTTAGTAGAATTTTCATCTGATTCATTGGTTATTTTGAATATGCATGCAGACAATTCTCGTACTCTTTTCAAGGTGTTTCAATGCTTGTCACCTTTTTTGCAACAGCATCTTGTGTTTTTGGTGGCTTGTAAAATTGGTTTTGGCAAAACTTCATTTGTTCACAACATACCCTTCATTCAAGGTACATGTTTTTGAAGAGGTTTCTTACTTTGTTATGGCTGATTAAATTCCAGTCCATGGCGGGTTGTAAAAAAGGCCAGTAAGTTTAAAGGAAAATATTGTATAAACTATAAAGTTTAAAGGATGTTGTCTGAAAATTTTCCTTTTGGTAATGGGTGAATTTAATTGAGAGTCAATAGACCTAGGGGCGGAATCAGGATTTGTATCTTGGGGGGGAGGGGGGGTCCAGTTATAAACTAAATTTACACGTATAACAGTAATTTTGGTAGTTTTTTTGTTTTAGAAAATTAAAAGAGTTCTTTAATCAAAATGACCCTATCATGTAAAGTATTTCATCATTAAGAAACATTTATTGAATATGTCCCATAACCACAATTAAATATTCAATCGTAAAAAAAGGAAATTCATTTTAACGCCAAAAAACACTTAGAAATTAATAGCGAATCAAATATGATTATTGTTTGCTTTTTTCTCTTAAAACTTTCCTTTCAAACCCTAAGCAACGGTGGGGAAGTTTACTGTACTTGGAACATTTCATGTATTTTGGTCTAACTAACCAACCAAAATAAGTTTCCTCTTTTTGTTCAGTTTTAACTTATGTAGGATTACATTGTGAAGCTGTGGGCTGAGCTTTTTTTTAAGGGGGGTGGGGGGTCCAATCATATGAATTAACACAGTTCTCCTCGTCTTATATGGTTATATTAGCTAGTAAGACTGAATATGCAATAATAGTAGGGGGGGTCCAGACCCCTGCAGGCCTTTACACAGTTCCGCCCCTGAATAGACCTCTTAAAATTTTCAAAATCAATAACATCTTCATTGTTCACTCATTATTGACCGGATTTGACCCTCAATAAAATTTTTATTGACTTTTATTGGATAGCAATAATATCCTTTATTGGAGGTTAATAAACCTCCTAAAACTTTAAAAATCAAGAACGTCTTCATTTTTTACTGATTATTGACGCTCAATAAAGCTTTTATTGAGGGCAAACTTAATAAAACTTTTATTAGGGGGTAATAACAGCTTTTATTAGGGGTTAATAAACAACTTTTATGAGACAACTTTTATGAGATCTCTGCCGACCTCCGCATGGACCTTCGGCGACCTCTCAGGTGACCTCCAACGACTGGCGAGAATACGACAACCTGCGGCAATGTTCTAGTGTAAGTATAAGATTTTGTACATGTTGGTTGTTGGTATTCCCATAAAAAGCAAGTGAAGTATATCATGTCATTTCATCACTGAAAAAAGCTGAAAAAGTGCTTCAAAACTAATCTCAGAGATGTTTCAGGTAAATGCATTTCATGTTTTGCATATGCATTTGGATTGCAACCAGTGTTGCATTCTCCGAGCTTGTCCGTGGTTTTAGGTCGTCCTTATTTGGAATGTATCTTTCTGGTATTTAAATATTGATTAGAAAAGATATTTTTCAGCTGGTTAATTCGACTGTTTAAGAGTATCAATCCTAATTAATTTAGAACCGTTTTAAACTAATTGAAAATCTTTCCTTAAAAGATTTTTGTTTTCCTAATAGGAGTCAATTAGGTTAGAAACATTGATTGAGTAGGAATCTTTTTTTTCTCCATATAATTCTTAAAAAGTGATCTAGGTTTTTAGAGCTTTTTGGTGTGAGATTAGTGGGCATCTCATATCAGCACAAAAGGTGTTCTTGCTTAGCAAGAAAGTTTCATGTATGCATCATTAAAATTACTATCCTTGTGAAGTGATTCATTGCTCGTACACTTGCATAATTCTCTTGAGATCAGTGGAGAAGTCTGTGATGTAAGAAAATTGAAGGTCGTGGTCAATACCTTTCATTCATGTGAAGAAGATAGAATAGGGTTGAGTCAAACACATCATCGAGGAAGTCTAGTGATTGTAGCCGTGGTTAGTGCTACTTTTGTTTGTAAAGAAACTCTTTCTTCACAATTATTGGATTGTCTTTCATTTGAGATTTCAAGAGTTAAATCCCTGCAGTGTTTTTAACCTCAATTTGAGGTTTTCATTGGGTAAACAAATTGCTGTGTTTATTAAAAATTTCTATTATCAGTACCTGTCAGGATAGCAACCTTGCTTTCAATCCCCAATATCCAGAAAACGTTCATCCTAGCATTTTCAATTGGCATCAGAGCGGGTTCTAAAGCTTTTTAGTAGATCCGAGAACATGATGAAACGTGAATGTGACAGAGCCGCTAGTTGGATAAATTGTCCCCCATGTTTTGATGGTGAAGATTACTCTCAATGGAAGATCATGATGAGGACATTTCTCTATTCTCAAGATGAAATTATGTGGAACATTGTTGAGACTGGATGGGAACACCCAAACAAGACTGAAGATCCAAAGATGAAGGATGCTAGTTCATCTACAAGAATTCTTAAGCCTAGAGAGGAGTGGACTCAAGATGAGATTCATGATTGGAAGGGTGACTTCAAAGAAATAAACAGTATTTTCACAGCCTTGTCCAAGAGGGAGAGAGTTCGTATTAGTCACTTTGAAACGGCTAAAAAGGCATGGGATATTCTTGAAGTTACCTATGAAGGAAATAAAAAGGTTCGCTCTCAAAAATTTCAAATACTTGTCTTAGAATTTGAAAACATGGCTATGGGTGAAGAAGAGCTAGTTGATGATTTTCATGCTCGTCTTCTAAATATGACAAGTCAAAGTCATAGTCTTGGAGATCCTTTTGAAGAGCATCGGATTGTCAAGAAAGTTTTGATCGAGGTCTCTTTCATCAAAGTTTCAATGCAAACAGACAACTATAGAGGAGGCTCAGCATTTGGACACTTACTCTCTTGATGAATTGGTAGGTAATCTCAAAACCTTTGAGATGAGGATCAAGCCCAAGAAAAAAGTAAAAAAATTGCTTTCTCTTCTGTTAAAAATGAAAGATGTGGATGATAGTGGTTCTGTGGATTTTGCCTTACTAACCAAAGAGTTTAAAAAATTTCTTAAAAATAAATTTTTTTTTTATAGTACTTCAAAAAGTTTATCTGAATAAAAAAAGGGGCAATTATTTGAAAAACCTAAATGTTATGAATGTTAGTGGTGGTATTGGTCACATCTCTTCTGATTGTGAAAACATAAAATATAGCTCACGACATGACAGGGGTCTTAAGTCAACTTAAAGCGATAGTGAGGAAGATTCTCAAACTGAAAATAAAGAAGAGAACATTACATTCACCTCCTCGCTTCATCGTGAGGCATTTGATGATTCCGACAGTGAAGGTGAGATTTTTGAAGTATCTGATGAGGAAATTAATGATTGGTGTAGGGAATTGTATAGAGCACCAAGAGTGATGCTCAAAAGAAATCTCAAGCTAGAGAACGAGATTGAGTATATTAGAAAAAGAAAGGAAAAGGCAAAGCTAAACCTTGAATTAATCATGCCAGAAAAAATGGGAAGGTGAAAATGCATTGCTTATACTGACAAAATTGATGCTTTGCAGGATGAGATGTAATCCCAAAATTGGGAGGTGGAGCATACTGAATTGATTGACAAGATCAAGACTCTTCAGGTTGAAATCAAAGCTCAATCGAATTTAAATGTCTGATACGCTAAAAACAAGCGCGCAATTTAACCCTGCAAGATGTAGTTGTTAGCAATATAGAGTAAGCAATGATCGTTCGATGCCAGAGATTGAGGGTAACCAATTAATCACAAAGAAAAATAAACTAAGCTAAACTAACAAAGAACACAAATCAAACAAACAAAGAAACTAACTAAAAGAAGAACAAGACGCAGAAAAGGGAAAAAAGGAGAGAAAAAGCAGCAAAATAGAAAAAGAAAAAGAAAAAGAAATGTTTTGGGGGTTTTTATATTTTACGGAAATAAAAGGAAAACAAAGAAAGCAATTTCGATTTTAAAGTTGAGAAAAGATAAGATGGAGAACATGTTAGAGACTCGGAAATCCACCACCAATTATTTTCGAACAATGTTAAGTTAACCTAGTTTCAATTACTAAGGTGTGAACAGAAATCAACCAAGAAACAAGTCGGAGCAGATCATATCCCTTATTAATGTTTCCCTAATTACTTAGTCTACGTGAACGCACAATAGCTAAGCCTATCAAATATGCAATCAAGGTATAGAACGCTATCCTATCAACAACACATATAGTGTCAACATATTTGAAGCATTAAGATCTCATGGAAACGATTGATTATAGAGTTGCAGTCTAGTGTGGAACGCCTACCTAGCATGCTCTTCTAGTTGTTTAAAACATCAGCTTTTGTTCAAAGCTTTGCATACTTGTGGATTAGAAAACAAGACCATTAGGTGAATTATTTTCTAAACCTAGCTCCAATTACATGCATAAATCCTATGTTGGCCACCATAAAACAAACACATGCAAGAGTTTTCAATCAATCAGAGAAAAACAACCAATCCACACCAAAGATCAAGAAACTAAAATTAAACAAACATATGTTCTACATAATTGGGGCTTCAAACCTCGCCCCTAACAAAAAGTGACTAGCCACACATCGTCTTAAATTCAACAAATAAAAGCATGAGTATTAGATTACAAGATGATAAAAACCGTAAAAGGGAGAGTATGAGAGCCACGAATTCACTTTTAGGCAGCCTTAGATGCAAGCACTCCTTCAAGATAGGTCACGGCAGAAGCTTGATGGAGATGGATGGTGATGTGCACGGTTTTTGCTCTTGAGGACTTGGGAAGTTTAGACTTTGTGTACTAGGGTTTGGGAGCAGAAGATGGCTCTGTAGGATGGTGCTTTTCAATGTGTTCAGAGCCTCTATATATATAGAATACACAGCCCAAGTTTCCTTTTCCAATTCTGCTTTGAAAACCTCCCCTAGTTGCTTGAGGATTACTCTACTTGGTGCATAATTAAATGATTTTCAAGCCTTAATAATCTTCCCAAAATCTTGATGAATCATTCTAGGACTCTCCTTCATATTTTTAGCAGCAATAACCTTCCAAAAATGCCCTGGAAATCCGTCCAAAGAAGAATCTAGGCCAAAATGCCCTGTTTTGACTAGGATTCAATTTCTGTCTCTGAAGCTTCCTTCTTGGACAAGGAACAACTTTGTCTTGACAAGTTTTTGGATGGTTCTTGACTCACACGTGCTCTATGACATCACAGAATCTAGAATGATGAATAACCTTCTGGAAAAATTCCAAGAAAATAGTCGGAAAAGATCTCCCAAAAAGCTTCGTGAAAAGCTGACAGTTTCTGCCTTATCGGGAAGCATACTTCGACTTTGATTTACCACTGCCTCGTTGACACTTATGACCAGATCTTTGGCTCTTGTTGAAGTATAACATCATGTCTTTAATGTTCGCAGGCCCTTTCTGAAAACACGAAGCTGGAATGGTGCAAGAATTGCTCCTCAAAATAGTTCCCAGAAAGCTGATTATGAAACTACAGTTTTCTGCTTTGCAGCAACTGTTTTGCACAACTTTTTCCGTGGACTTCCCTTGTAATTTCCGGCCAAAAGGTTTATCAAAATTGGTCCTTTGTATCAGTACTTCATGATCCATGGCTTCTTTGTTCCCTTTCAGCTCCTATTTCTCTTGAATCACTCCACGAACTACCTAAAAAGAAAACAAAGTTAAAACTGACTTTTTAAAGGAAATAGCTAAGAGAAGTATAGAGGATTGCACATTATATTTGTCGCATTTATGCTTCTATCAATGTCTCACTAACCTTTGAAATTGAGAAATTGCAGGCTAAGCTTGAAGAATCTTAGGAAAAATTCAACAAATTCTAAATAGGATTAGATTTGGTTTCCAAAATGATTGAAATTGGAAAACCACACAATAACAAGAAAGTGTTAGGATATGAAGATGCAAAATCAGAAGGCACAAAAATAAACCATTTTGGCTTTGTGAAAAGCATGAACTCGAATGTGCAGTCTAGCTCATCATCCTCAAAAGACAGAGAAGTACCTGGCTCAACTCTTCCTCAAAGGCCAAAATCTAATTTTAGCACATCTACCTCATCAAAGGAGAACTTAAGTAAGTTCTGACATACACACCTCTGTGAGTCAGCCAAGGTATGATAAACTCTCAAAAAAATTTGTACCAAAGTGTCACCACTATGGTAAAATAGGGCACATTCATTCTAGATGTAATCTGCTATACAAGAAATCCTAAAAACTCAGGAAATAGAAAGAACCCAGCTCTACAGCCTCTTTGCAAGCTGAGCTGAAAGAACATCTAAAATTGATAAACAGGATTGCAGAACTAATTGCAATCCCAAAAGAGCAAAATTTGAAACAAAAGCAAATCTGGATTGGCAAAGGGTTCTAATAATTATTTTTCTGCTCATATGGATAGTTTTGATAATATTCTTGAGCTTGCCCTTATTCCTACTGAACATCAATTGGCTGATTCATTCACTAAGCCCTTAGATACAGCTCGATTTGAATCACTTAGAAGTGCCATTGGTATGTGTTCTAAGTATTGATACTCTCACTTTGCTTGATCCATTCTACCTGCATTCATACTGTATGATCTCATAGTAGTAGGGGTGCATTGCTATTTTTATTTCTGCATTTTTGCTTTCTGGAGAATCAAGAATGCATGTGAGGTTTGTATCCCAAAATGTCTAACATATCAAATTGAACTTAGATTGACAAAGTGTTCTGATACTTTCCTTAAATCTGATTGTGATGAGTTGAGTAACATGTTTTGAATTGGTTTTTGCATCACTCTGTAATCTTGAGCTTGAACAACATATTCTCCATCACTTTGTATTCTCACATGCACACATATACTCCTTTGTGGTGGTAAGTATCTTCTTGGTTGATTGGACTTAGCTCACGTATGTTGAGTGTGCAAATATTATTGTTGCTCCCTGTTAAAAAAAAAAAAGGGTACAAATTTTTGGAGCAAGAATAGGCTACTCCGTTTCGATATTTTAGGGGCCCTAAGTATCGTTCGTCATTTGAGAAAATTTTCTTCAAGGAAGTGTTAAATGACATTAAATCGAGTTCGTGGATATGTGGTACGCTCAAATCAGAGTTCGTAGGAAGAAGTTATGGATGAAAAACCAAAAGTTACTGTTTTGGGAAGTTACTATAAATAGCCGTTTACCTTTGGTAAGTTTTCATTTTTAGAAACTTACCCTAATATGAAAACCTATTTTCTCTCGCTTGGACCTGCGAACCAGGTTCTCCTCCTCTAGCTGTTGATCGAGGCACCACTGGTACTATTAGAAAGCTTTCTCCATCCTCTATCGATTTGTGGTGGTTTGGTGACATGTTTTGAGCCATAGAAGGTGCAGCAAGGCGGAGAAGGCAGTGCTGTGGATCCGAACAGCAATCTGGCTAGAACTTGCTTTTTTGGCCACCTCCGACAACGATTCTTGTCAAATTTTGGGAGCCTATGAGATGCTGATCAAACCCTCCAAACGGCTTGGGACGATTCGAAGTATGAAGGGAGAATCAAGCTTCGAAAGATTTTTGGGAATTTTCGGCCTCTCCCCTTTTGAGGTATACTCTGGCCATTTCATGTATTTCTGGACTGTGTGATAGTTATGAAAGTTGTCGGGCGTTTTAGATGAAGATTTTGGCATAGGTATTGTGACCCAATTTAGGGTTGGGATCGGCGACGTGTGTGGGCGCTTCCGGTCTTTCCCGGTGGGTTGCTTTGGTTTGTTGGGTTGAGTTTATCGTTATGGACTTGTAGATATGGTTTAGGTAGATATCGGAGAAGGTTGGGACTGATCGGAATTTCCAAAGTTTAGAATTTCTGGTTGTGATTTGAGGAGATCTGACCGTTGCATTGTTTTCAATTTTCATTGGAATGTTAGGATAATTAAGTTTGCGAAATCCTAGAAGTTTGGGTTGATTTCGATGTGATATCGGATATTCGACTAATTGCTTGTGCGGGGGTTTTCAGGTTTCGTTTTAGAATTGAATTTATCTTCGAGTCGTCATTTACAAATTTGATTTGGGAGCAGATTTATATACTGAGCTACCGCTTGATGGAGGAATTCCTATGTGTAATCGCCTAAGTCGTATTGTGAGTGGACCTTTGAATTATTATTTATTCACTTATCGTTTCATTTATCGAGCTTATTATTTGGATTCTGATAATATTTGGTTGAATTATATTTTGAGTATATGATTCGATTTCAGAAATTTGATTTAGGTTTATCCCGTGGATTGATTATGATTTATCTTGGTTATGATTTCGAAAATAGATTTGTGTTACTATTTTATTTGATATTGAGGTTTCAATGATTTATCTCGGAGAAATGGTTAACATTTGGAATTATGAATTCACTTTAATCTCGTGTATTTGTTTATTGGTTCGAGAGTATTTTTGGCGTGTGGGACACGTCGTTGATTTAATTATTTTCTCTTCAAATTTTTCTAAGTATGGTTGGGAATTGTAAAAGTGTCTTCATTTGCGAGATATTGGGGAAGCTTTATAATTTTATGAATTTATGGATTTACTGGTTTTCAAATATGTCTTAGGTTGCTTTATTTAGGCTCCTCCTCTCGTAGGTTGCAGTTGGGTATTTTGTATAGGCATCTTCCTCACTTACTTTGTGTTTGTGAGTTGCAGTCTAACACAGAGCCTGGGAGGCTCTGACCCGAGCTTGGGAGACTCCTTCATTGTATGGTAATATTCATCTTCCCCATACTTTATGTTTATTCTTAACCAACGGAGCTGGTATGTTTTCAGAGATTTCGAGTTTAAAGAAATATTTTTTATAAACCTTGCATGCATCGAGGTTTTATAAGTTTAAATACGTGGGAAAGTATTAAATTTTACCTTATTTAAATTATCTTGATTATTTATTTTTGTCCACTCACACAAATGTGTTTTCCAATACTTTCCCTTGGGCCCTTCGGTTTCAAATGCCCAATTTGCAGACCAGATTAGTTGAGGTCGGCTTACATGAAGTCGAGGCATGGTCAACAGCACAGTTTCTGCATATTCATCTTTTTTCTATTTTCCTTGTTTACCTTTTGTATTAGAATTGCTCTGATAACCTGTGAGATTAATATTATTAAGTTGAGACTTGTACTTGTGAAATGGGAGATGTCGTGATGTGGGGAGAATGGTGACTCCATGAGAATAAGGATGGATTGTTTAGAAGTGTAAATGTGTTTTCTACATGTTTTTGGTAGTCCATTTTTAGGAGTGACGCTGCTGAATTTTTGGTAGAGTTATTCCTAATGTGGGTCCTGCAAGGTCACCTAGGGTTTTAGGGTGAAATCTAAGGCAAGTCCTATCACCTTGATACATATATAGTACCCTAAAGTCAACTGAATTGGGAGTTGCTGGCATAAAACTTGTTACATGGGCCTTAGTTTTCTTGTGAAAAAATGTAAAAAATTTCATGATGTGTGAAAGGCAAAAGAAAAACTATTGTAAGGGGAGATTTGAGGTACTTGTGATTATTTTCTTTCACTTCTTATATGTGTTCTATTTTCTCTAATTATGAGATTCTTACACACCCCACTTTGAGCTATGTTCAGTTACACAACAAAGGCATAGAATACTCAATCAACTAATTGCTTACTTTGTTGTTGTCAAAAACTCTTCACTCATGTGACCTTATCTTATTGTATTTATGTTTGAGGATTGGTGCCAACACTTTTGTCTAAAAGGCTACACTTTTGTCTTTGTCAATTGTACAAGGATACAAACCCACTCATTGTGTGTTTGCATTCCATTCTTGCATCTTTCATAACATGATCACACTTAGGGGGAGTATTGATACTTGGACTACCTTCCTCTGATTTCTTCTTGGGTGGTGATCCTCCTTCTACATAGCTTTTGCTACTCCTTTTTGTTGCTTTTGTCATTCCTAGACAAAAAGGGGGAGATATTCGTGAACTTGTGCTTTGAATGTTTAAATCTTTTGATAATTAATCTTGAAATTGTCTTCATATATGCCTTATCTTTAACTTGCTTTTCACAAAGTGTGTTCATAAGTGTTTCAAAAAAGGTATGTGGCTGGTGAAATGTGATGACTCTCATGTACTTGTCGAGGGGGAGTTTGAGTAGAATAAGATTATTTTGCATAGGAATGCCAAAGAGGGAGATTATAAGTACAAGATTTTGTACATGTTAGTTGTTGGCATTCCCATACAAAGCAAGTGAAGTATATCATGTCATTTCATCACTGAAAAAGCTGAAAAAGTGCCTCAAAACTGATCTCAGAGATGTCTTAAGTAAACGCATTTCATGTGTCTGCATATGCACTGAGATTGCAACCTGTGTTGCAGGCCCCGAGTCTGTCTGTGGTTTTAGGTCGTCCTTATTTGGAATATATCCTTCTAGTATTTAAATATTGATTAAAAAAATATATTTTCCAGCTGGTTAATTCGTACTGTTTAAGAGTATCAGTCCTAATTGATTTATGATCGTTTTAAACTAATTGACAATCTTTCCTTAAAAGATTTTTTTTTCCTAATAGGAATCAATTAGGTTACAAACATTGATTAAGTAGGAATCTTTTTTCCTCCATATAATTCTTAAAAAGTGGTCTAGGTTTTTAGAGCTTTAAGCATGAGATTAGTGGCATCTCATATCAGTACAAAAGGTGTTCTTACTTAGCAAGAAAGTTTCATGTATGCATCATTAAAATCATTTGTTCCTTGTTATGTGATTCATTGCTCATATACTTGCATAATTATCTCAAAATCAGTGGAGAAGTCTGCGATGCAAGAAGATAGAATAGGTTCGAGTCAAATACTTCATCTAGAAAGTCTACTGATTGTAGTCTTGATTAGTGCTAATTTTGTTTGTAAGTATTAGTGGATTGTCTCTCTCTCTCCGGTTTTATCACTGTGTGACAAAAGATGAGATGGCAAAATAGTTTCAAAAATAAATATAAAAAAATTAAGCTTAATGAGGAAACAAAATTAATTTTCTTATGGGTAATGAAGAAATTCATAAATTTGGTGAGATAAAGGACTCACTTTCCCTAAAATTAAGCTATTTAGACATTTTTCTGAAAAAACAAAACGAAAATTAACTTAAAACATTTCAAACATTCTGTCCTCCAGTGTACCAAAACCAGATCCCAGGGCACCCAGCATTTATAACAAAACGTACAGCAGAATTCAACTCATCCTGGCCGTTGATCAAGTCCCAGCTACTTGTTTTCTTTGTCCTCGAAATGAATAACAAAACAAACAAAAGAAGAAGCCGCACAGCAGCAGCTTTGCTTTAAACCCTCTGCACTTTCTTCTTCGTCGTCTTCGTTTCAAACCCAACAAACAAACAAACAACCCAACCTCTTTCCTTTGACACATATCAGGAGACAAAAATGCACGCCAAGTCCGACTCCGAGGTGACCAGCGTGGAGCAGTCCACTCCTCCGCGGTCGCCGCGGCGGCCCATCTACTACGTCCAAAGCCCGTCCAACCACGACGTCGAGAAGATGTCGTACGGCTCAAGCCCAATGGGCTCTCCCGGCCACCCCTACTACCACTGCTCCCCCATCCACCACTCCCGCGAGTCCTCCACCTCCCGCTTCTCCGCCTCCCTCAAGAACCCCCGCAACCTCTCCGCCTGGAAGCGCCTCCACCGCCCCGACGACCACGGCGACGACTCCGACGAAGATGACCAGAACGACGCCGCTCCCTCCCCCGGCCGCAACGTCAGGCTCTACCTCTGCTTCGCGCTCTTGTTCTTCGTCCTCTTCACCCTCTTCTCCCTCATCCTCTGGGGCGCCAGCAAGTCCTACAAGCCCCAGGTCGTCGTCAAGGTAACACCGTCTCCACTCCTTTCTCTTTCCCCGGCGAGCGGAGGTTGGTTTTTGACGCCGTTAAATTTTCGGGTTTGTCATTGTTGCAGAATATTGTGTTCGAGAGCTTCAACATACAGGCCGGGGTGGACAACTCGGGGGTGGCGACGGACATGCTGTCGTTGAATTCAACGGTCAGGATTCACTACAGGAATCCGGGGACATTCTTCGGCGTCCACGTCACGTCCACTCCTCTCGAGCTCCACTATTTCCAGCTCAAGGTCGCCTCCGGTCAGGTAAACCGTGCCACAGGGTAGTGTTGTCATTTCGCTTTAGGTCGTTGGGAGGTGGGATAGATAGACTGAGATGAAAGTTTGAAAATTTTAGAGTGATGGGTCATATCATCGTCTTTATTGGGAAATGACTGACTGCAAAAGCCTGTAAGTCCTGAACCAACCAGAACGTATTAGAGTCGGACAGCTTTGTTGGGATGCGTAGGGCGCTTTGAAAGTTTCAAATTTTGTGCGAAGACTATATTAAACAAGCTCACCCCTTTGTGGTATATTTGGTGCACGCCATGTTATTGTTGCATTTGGGAGACCCAAGAGAAAGTCTTGCTCTTTAGGCATTGGAACATTGCTCTTTCATTTTTCTAGGCTAAAGCTTGTTTATTGCTATTTAGTATGTGTTTTTGGGCTTATCTTTCATGACTGCTAATCACTTCCTTTAGCTATGGGAGGAACAACTTGGTCACAAATGGGGGAGGGGACCATTATCCATTAATATTCTAGATTAAATAGAGATTTTCCTTATTCCAGCCAATTTTCAATTGGTTTTTTGGGGTTGTTGACATGGAGTTGTAACCAAACACAAGGGTGTAGTTATTGAATTTAAGAACTTGATGGATACCCCAATAGAGAGAATCACTATTTTGGCAATGTCTCTGTCACTTTAATGGGATAAAATCCTTCAAAATATAGGTGGGTTGGGTTTTCCTTCAAGTTTTTAGTTTTTCAGAGAAGAAATTTTGGGACAATGCAAGAAATATGTAGAAGAAATTAAGAACCCTTGGAATTGACAATAGTTTGCTGTTATGAATCTTTATCCATGGTACTGATACCAAGAACATTTTAAAGCAATTTTTGGTTTATTTATATAGGATTTGATAGTCATTGCTAGCTTTATTTCAATAAGTTTATTTTTTATTTTTGTAATGATGAAATTGAACAGATAAAAAAGTTCTCCCAAGCAAGGAAGACTCATCGGACAATATCGACAGTGGTGCTAGGGTCTCAAGTGGCTCTCTACGGTGGAATTTCAGTTCTTGATGTTAGAGGGAATCACGAGAAGGTGGCAGTGCCGCTGAATCTGACATTCGTTGTGCGTTCCAGAGCCTACATTTTGGGAAAACTAGTGAAGTCCAAGTTTTATAAGAGAATTAGATGCTCTGTCACTCTGAGGGGCAGCAATCTAGGCAAGCGTTCTAATTTGACAGAATCTTGCGTCTACCACTGAATCATATGCTCTGTTCATTTACCATCAGTAAGCTTTTGGGGATCTGATTGTCCATTAATTGTTTCTACCACAACTGTTTAAACTATTGTGCTATTTCACTCCATTAGCCCACAAGTTTGTGTACAAAATTTTAATTCGGCTTCAGCCTCTTGGTGGATTTGCCTTTCATTTAGATTGTAAAACTTCAGTAGTTGTAAAGAATAGACGGGGGAAGGAAACAAGTATTTGCAGCCTCCCATTCATTTCTGTAGAAGTGATTTGTATAAAGCATCTTCATTTGTTTCATGAGCGTATGAGATTTCTGTTTCAACTATGGTTGAAACTTGAAAGAAAGTGCGGAGCACAATGTTGAGCTAAAGTTTTTTTTTTTTTAGTAAGAATGTTGAGCTGAAGTGCTGACAATATTTTTTTATACTCTGCATACTGTAAGGTTTTATTAGTTAGTACGTTAAGGGCCTCAAGTCGAAGTAAGTGAAGTTTTGGCCTTAGAAAATGCTGAGTAGGTAAACAAGGGGAAGAGAAGACTTGCAGGACAACATGCCTAACAGGCACAACACATGAAATTTCCGTAAGTACAGAGGACAATAAACAATACAGATTACAAGCGAACACTTTTACAGGTACAGAAAGGAACACAAGCAAGACACGTTACAGGCAAACATCATAGCTAGCTAGCACTACTACTAACACCTAAACATTTATTGGTTCCATATCTCCTGCATGTTAGTACTCCTTGGGTTTCTCCTCTTCATTCTTGTTACCACCAGGGAGCTTCTCCTTAATCTTCTCCATGATTCCTTTTTTCTCCTTTGGCTCACCTTCGTGTGGAGCATGATACTCGGGAGGGGCACTAACTTCTGCTTCCTTGTGCTGTCCAGGAAGCTTTTCTTTAATTTTCTCTATGAATCCCTTCTTCTCCTCACCATTTGTTACTCCACTCTTTGCAGCGGGAATGGGTGCATGGTAAGCATCTTCCTCATCCTTTTTGCCCGTGATCTTCTCCTTGATCTTACCCTTCAGTCCCTTCTTTTTCTTCTCCCCACCTTCTTCGTCACTGCTAGACTGTAATAACACAGATTTAATCAGATCAAACACGGCATATATACCAAATTAGGATCAAATGAAAGACAGCTTACTGAGCTAGAGTTGCTGCCATCATGGTGGTGGAGCTTTTCAGCCAGGGTATGCTTCTGTTCTTCAGGTTGGGGCATCTCATTTTCCTTCTTCTTCAAGAAATCAAACATCCCACAGCCAGTAGCAGGCTCTTCTTCCACCTTCGCTGCTGCATGGTTCTCTTTGATCTCTTTCCGGTACTGATCTGCCATAATGCTAGTGCCAAGTGAACACACAATGAAGGCTTTGCACAACAATATGTGATTCGATATCAGTGATTTGATACTTTGAGTGATGGTTGAAGGTCTGATAGTGCTGGTATTTATAGTGATTTTGAGCACGGATTGCTGACAAGGCAATGCATTATTATATGGCTACATATATACATGGGCTCTCGTTTCGACCAATGGGGAAGAGAAAACTACGAAGGGTCGGTGTGCAGAATCTGCAGTATCAAGAGGTTTCAGTAGAGTTGCCTAGCTATGTGCGAGCAAGGCTTCGAGATTAGGAGCTTGCCAAGGGTTCAATGGTACGGCTCACATGGATGAACTTGGCCGGTGCTCGCAATGTTTAACTTTGATGAATAGATTAGTCATAAACTAGTTTGATAACCTTTAATTAATCAAAGCATGTAGGAGAACTGTTTTCAAGATAAACGAGCAATATGTTTTCTTAAACTTGTCTGATTTCCAAGGCCAAATGAGAAAAGAATTGTCTAGTGTAGCTTATTAACTTCGGTTACTGGATTCAATTAATATGATCTTGATTTGTTTAACTTTGACGACCACTCAATCGTAAAACTCTTATGTATTCCTTAGCAAGATGTACTAGGAAGATCAACCACACACTATCATTTCAGAAGAGTTTATTGCAAGCATGTGTAGAAGCCGAATTGAGTTTCTCAATGTAGCAAAATTGATGAGTTCTCATTCATCCTGTTACATGAGTTTCTCAGTTTCAATAAATTTTTCAGTTTATTTTGGAATTAATTCATCATTGTTAGCTTGTATATAGTATACTATGCCAGTCACTAATAACTTGAAGTTTCAGGGTCCAGTGATTGTCTGCTGCGGCATCGAAGTTCTGGTCGTAGGTGATCTTGAGGTCGAAACTTCCAAATTTCCAATCCACAGTTATCACTTCTGGGATAACTTATAAGTTCCAGGGTGCTGATTGCATCTATATGTTTTTCTCTGTCCCCTCCGCAACAAAAATCTTTTAGGTTCCGGTGGTTGTCTTAACGATTACGGCTTGAAGAAGTTGGCAACCAAACCATTGTCAGCCAAATTCCAAGCTGCTGCAACAACAAAAAGAACACTCAAAACCATTCTCAAGCATCCGAGTCCCATCTTATTACACCAAATGACACCTTTTGGCTTTGGTTTCTTGATAGAAATCCACATAAAACATGGATAAACATATGTCAAAGGCACCGATGTAACTGCTCTAATTAGGGGTGATAGGTCTTGATAGGAGCACAATTATGCGATATTAATAACGTTAATCTCTATAGTTTCTTTGTTAGTTTAGTGTATTTTCTCGTTATTTATGTTGTTTACTTGTTTTATAGGTATTTTGAGCAAAGAAGGAGAAAAGAAGTAAAAGAGGGATTGAAAGGCAAAATCGGCAAATCTGCCTATGCAGGTCAGTCAACTTCGACAGATCACTGATACCAGCTCAAAATGATCCAGAGGATGATCTTTATATTGATGGAAAGCTTCGGATGTCTAGTTTCCAGATATTTTTAAAGCTTATCAATATCATTTTTCTAGAAGAAGTTATGGCCGATTTAGTATAAGAAGGTCAGGTTGCGCGTGAATCTAAGGTTGGACGGGAATTTATGTTTCGAAGCCCAAATCACACTGAGAAGCCCAAGGACGATTTTGTGCTTCATATTCTGACTTATGATGGACAAACGGCACGATATGAATTGTTGGAATAAGTCATCAAGTTCAAGAGCCAATAGGAAAACTCTACCTAAGCACGTGAACCCTAATTCTTTTAGGTTTTGGATTTCCTACACAACAAGAAAGATGAAGGCAACCTCTAAGCATATAAAAAAAGAGATCAATCTGCAGCAGCTCCTCTCTTCTCTCTTCTCTTCTCTCCTTTCTTCGCTCTTCCTCCCATTCTTTGTTTTGTTTTCTTCTATGTTTAACTAGTTTTTATTAGTTAGGGGGCTGCTCGAAGCCCAAATCATGATTGTAAACTTATTATGACTTTCAATTAGTTTTGTTTATCTATTGGATGAGAATCTAATTTCTATCTTCACATTGATGATTCCTTTGCATGTTTTCTTTGGTGCGCAACTTAGATTGCATGTTTAGGATTCTATTGCTAAGAATGATCATTGCCTGTGCCTTGTTTCGAGGGTTCCGTTGAGAGTTCTAGAGTAGTAAATCGTCTATAAGGCGAGTGATTAGGTTCCTAGGTTAATTGAGACGCGTCGTACTCAAGATGCCTTGTGATGTCTCGTTTTTCTTAATCTTAATGATTTCTATGTGTTAAATCTAGCGTTGCGTCAACCTAGGTTGCATTTTAGGAAATAGGTTAGGTGTAGAGCGTCTCTAACCTAGCATACAAGTAAGGAAGAACAATAGGTTAATTCAGGCGTTGGGTTAACTTGAGCATCTTCATCCATAAATAAATGAAATTAGGTTGAACATGATTCGTTTACTTGATTGATTGGTGGTGGATGCAATTCCTCTAACTTGTTTTATCTTTGATTTTCAAAACCCTGAATCAAGTCTTTTTATTTTCGGAGTCGTTCAGTGTTTCGTTTTTATTTAATTAGTTCGTCAACCAAAACATCTTAAAAAATTATCAAACTTTGTCAATAGTTAGTTTATCATGTCTAGAGTCTGTCTGTTAATTTTCGTGACATTTAGAATAGTTTAGAGTTGTCTGCCAGTCAGATCTTTATAACTGGACAGTTTAGGTTTATTTTGTTTTGAGTCTTTAGATTAGTGATTAGACCACAATCTCTTGCGGGAACGATCCCTACTTACCTATACTATTTTCGACATTCTTGTAGGGTTAAATTATAGACTTTTTTTGTGCATCTATTTAGGTGTATAGAAATAGCCTATCAGGTCTCCAGGAATGGCAAGGCCACTGCCACAAAGAATGCGAGTCCTCCAAAGAAAAGGCGAAAACCTATCCGAAGCCATCTCGGGCACGGTTCCTTCTTCTTACTGGTGTACTTCATCTCCATGTTGTCAAAAACTACCATGACATAGATTTGGAATGTAGCTACGCAATTTATCAGTACCAGTATGCAAAATAGTCCCGGAACAAATTCTGAGATGTTTTTTCCATGGAATTGAGAAACTGCTTTCACCACTTGTGCATTTTTGAAAGGTACCTGCATAAAACATGATACCCTAGTCTGTGATCATATGCCAACATTAATTGAGATCATGTATAAAAGCTTTGAAAAATTCCTCACCTTGTTTCCATAAGCCCAATATCCACCAAGTGCAAGAGGAAATAAACACATGGCTATGAGTACATGTGATATAGTCACTCCACTCCACATTCTCTTATGAGAAGGATGTTTTGGGTCTGATGGCAATGTCCCCTGCATCAGTAGATACCTTTACTCCCACAAGCATTGCAAAATCAACAAAAATGGAAATGATCGATTTCAACGTCAATATAACCATGTAGGCTCCTAAAATTAGACATATGTTTGGACTTGTTTCTTGTGTTTTGACATCGACGTAGTCATTTTGGAATAATGTTGACAACTACGTTATGTCGCGAGACTCTTAATCTAGATGATACATTCAACAAGAGTCTTAAGATGTCATGTCACCATTCTCTGCCAAGAGAAATAAGCGCTGATGAAAATGAGCAAGATCAAACACACACCTGTATCTCAAGGATAACATTCTGACCTCTGAATGCAAGGAAAATGATGCCAACTGAATTCAGTACATCACTGAAGGACTCCATGGTAGACTTCGTAGCTGGTGGCGCATACGATACATCATTAAGCTTGCCCTTGCATATTGAAAGAGCCCATATCATGGTACAATATACAATTGCTGATGATTCCACCTCCTATGATGATTAGCTGCGCACACGTACCCCCGGAAAGATACATTACTGGGAACAGAGTTAGCAACTTTCCTAGCTTTGGACCTGAAAAGAATAAAAGATGTTCAGTCAATACATTACTAGCCATTTACTTGATTTGATAAAGAAGAAGAGCTTGTGGTGTTAACCAAAGGCAGTTACTGCAAGGTGGACGTATCTACTATAGCGAATTCCAGTTTCAGACTCGTGTAATCCTACAAGGAGTGACATTGTGTAGAGCTTCCATGAATACACTATTGACAAGCATATGATTCCCCATTCCCTGCAACCATTGAAAATCTGCAACCAAACATTATCTGCTTCCTTGCATCTATACAGTAGCTTGTGATTAATTTAACTGTACGAGACTTTTTATTTCTTATGTTCTACAAAAACCAATTATTTTCATTTGTAATTTTGTCCAAGTATGGACACACTTGTGCCTACAGAACTTGCTTTCAACATGGTAAATTTTGTTTTCCAAGTAATGCAACAGCATTTTCCCTCTACGAAAACCCAGGTGGAATTTTTAGCCTATTTTATATCAGGATTCATCCTCAACTTGATATGTTAGAGGCAAGAGGGTAGCAATAACTTCTCATGTAAAAATAAATCAGTATCGAGTAGATCGAGTACTACACAATTATCAAGCAAGTTACTCTCGTCATTTCTTGAGAAAAAAGCTCCAGAGATATGTTTCTATCAGACCAAAAAATAAAAAAGTATATAAGAAGAACTTGTTACTTACCATCCAAGAGTAGCAAAAGCAACAGGTAGTAAAAGGGCTTGAATTCCAATTCCTGAAGACAGAAGATGAAATGTAGCAGAATAGGTGGTCCCTTTTCTGGACTCTGTGAGGGGTAACCAAGCATCTTGTGGATTGAGCTCACCACCTTCCCAGTCTGTTGTACTATCTATGTTTTGGGGACTCACTGTGACTGGTATGACTTGGGCAGATTGTGGACCTCTATTGTTCATGCAGGAAAAGTCTTGAGCAAAACCTTGGCTTGAATGTTTTTCAACATCATCTTGATCTCCCATGCCTCCCAATTTAAGCTACAGTTTTGTGGCTGTGGTTTTTCAAATATGTCAAAAATAATTTCAATGCCAGTACTTAGCACTCTTTAATTCGCTGCTTCTGGTGACGGGGCAAAAGCTAGCTAGAAGTCCTCACAGGAAGCAAACAAGAAACGAGGTGCCTTTCTTCAAACCCTTTTCATTTTTGGGCATATAAATATCTGAAACAAAAACGAATATACATACACCTGTGAGTTTTCGCATAAAATGTTAAGATCCAGTTGGAAACCAAACTGTTATTAAACAAAAAGAAAAGAAAAGAATGTTTTTTCAATAATTACAAAGACATTAGGAAGGACAACTACTGACCAAGGAAAAAACAGATTGAAAATAAGAGCAAAAATATGCCTTCTCAGAAATTGCAAAGACGACAAATAGGTGAAAGGTCTAAATCATAAGGAAACAACAAAATTACATGCAGAAAAAGATCTCAGAAACAACTGGGGACCCAAAAATGACATCATGACGAAGGGCTTTGGATGAAGGGTAGAAGCCAGAGGGGGAGAGATCGAGTTGGTTTGCAGATCCGAGAGTGATATCTAAAGTATCATCAGGGTGATATAATTGCTGTGACATTTGGAGGTTTAGGACTTTAGGCAGTTCATTTGATTTTTACCGCATTCTAATGTAAGAAAAGCGTTTTAACTAATTACTAGAACTACCAAAATCACCCTCTGGGATCAAAGAAAACTCTGTGGTATTGTTCTCGAAGCAGATTGAGGTGAAACCAGCATTGCTCAATCTCTGTTAAAAACGGACTAAGCTTCATGTGGGGGATGAGAATGTATGGGAAATTTGTGGAGTTCGAGAGGTTTATGAAATCCTGAGGACAACACTAGTAACAAATGGCAGCCTCTGTCAAATATGCTGATTTTGTGCTTATACTAGTTCGTTCTAGATTTTAAGTTAATTATGGTTCCGATATAAATTCTCCCGCCGATTTGGGCTGAGATGATAGGAGTGATGGATGTCTCCGCAGCCTTGGGCTCTTGAGCTTGGACTTTGCTTGTGGGCCCTGTCTGGGCTTTTGCGGGTAGTATGTTTACGTTGCTTATTTTCTTAATATTTTATTTGTTGTTTCTAATAAGTCCCCATCAAAATATAGTGGGCGATAGCGGGCTTTGTTCCTGTCTGCAGACTCAGTGTGTCTTGTTTGACCTAGTGAGATGACTATCTATTTTAAAATGGAAGCAACCTCCTAGTGATGAGATGAAATTAAGAGTCACCGAATTAGATTTTGTGAGGCAACATTGCAGGAAGGCAGTGCTATTTGTTATGATGTCTCTCCTTAGTAGAGTTATGTTTCCGGTATGTCACCTCTATGTTAAAGCAAATAGAGTAGTCAATTGAAAACTCTTTGTTAATTGGTGCATGTTAGAATACATAACTTTAGTGGAGACTTTTGGTATTATTCTAAGAAGTTCTCTTGATACTTATTGTAATTTGAAGTTCAGGCTCTATGTCCCCCTCTTGTATTCCATGATTTCATTAATAAGGTTTGTGAGCAACCGCACGGGTCCTTGTTCAAAAATAAAAATAAAAATAAAACTAGAAGTCACAAAAGTTTTAAACTGAAGCACCATCACAAATGAGTGAAGAGAGGTTTACGGAGCATGGGGATAATGCCAGTGACAAGTGGCACCGCATGGAAGAGTTTGGATCTTGAGTTTTTTTTTTTTTTTTGGTTCAAGAGTTTGGATCTTGAGTTATTGATGTGCTTGTATGTAAAATTATGTCTCATACGTCTATTTAATTATATGTCCAATATAAATTCTAATATTAAGCTATAAATTCTAAATAATAAACTATAAACCCTAAAAATTTAGTGAAATGTTAAAAGAAAAATACATTATGTGTTTTCGTCAAAGTAACTGACGAAGAGGGAATCAAGGAATTGCTATTACAGCTCAATCAGCATTTACTATCATTATTGTAATTGATATTTCCGTTGTAATTCTCTCCCTATATAAAGGGACTATCAAATGAAATGAGTGGACCAATTCCTATTTTACTTTTACATGAAAAAAATGGGCTAATTAGTGTTTAGTACCCTGTGCTTTTGGTCCAACATCAATTCAGTCTCCCGACTTCCAATTTAATCAAAAACACCCCCACACTATTATTTCTCCATCCAATAGGTCCATTCGCCAAAAATCAGTCAATTTCAGCTGTTTTGGTGCTGACATGGCGATCCAACTCAGCCCAGGTGGGGGCCCACATCAAGGCGAATTGACCAAACTGACCCTGGCTCTAATCTAACACATAGACGATCTCCCCAAATCCCATTACGACTCCTGCCTCCCTCATTACGCGATCTGAAACCCTAAAGAAAGCCCCAAATCGCATCCCTTTGGAGAAACCCAAAATTTGGAGAACACCCAAGCAATAGATGGTTGGTGAAGAAGGAGAAGGCTATATATTGAAAGCGAAGCCCTAAAATCTAGAAGGAGACGGTCGATTGATAGCTGGAGAAGGTTTCGACATGGCCGATGGTGCACTTGATGTTTGGATCCCCAGAAAAACAGAGGATGGAGATGACATCCCTCATTACGGTGAGTGTGGGTTTAGTGTTTTGCATTACGGTGGTGAGGGATTAAATAATTTCTGGTTTAAGTTTTGAAATTTAGTGTTTCAATGTTTCGAAATTGGGGGAAAATGGTTTCTGGGTTTTGTTTGAATTCTTCCAACTTGGGAATAAGGTTTACGGTTTTAGAGTTTGGAATTTTTTAAAGGATTTGAAACTTTCAGAAATGGAAAAAAGGGGTTTGAGGTTAGGGTATGAGATATTTGAAATTTGAAACCTGGGTTTACAATTTCTGTTTCTGATATGGGTTTTAGAAGTTTAATCCCGGCATGCTTTACTGATATGGGAAAAAAGGGTTTGAGGTTAGGGTTTCAATCTGATATGATATGGGTTTTAGAAGTTTTGAAATCTTCTAACTTATAGGCTGCAGAAACGTGCTTTAATCCCGACACAACAAAGTACAATATAAAACAACAAAGTTACCCTTTCCAGAAACATGGCTTTTCTATTCTGACTCCTGTTTTTGTCACATATAGATTTAGCTTCTACTTTTTGTTTCATACTTATTGAATCACAATAATTGTGAACAATAGCCTGCAATTGTATACCACTAATACTAATTTTAAAGTACGAATTGTTGTCTGTTTGTGAAGGATTGACCCTTAAAGTAGGAGATTTAAGTGAGGTGGTGCATGTGAAAGTTGTTGGGGATAATGAATGAGGGTTTTAATATTGTTGTAGTTATGGTTTTGATATAGTTGTTGTTGGATGTGGTCCTTCTTTGTCTTGTTTGCCCACTTAGCAGTGTTTTTATAAGTGTCCTATTGTTGGGTAATAACTGACAGGCTATTGTGTTTTTTTTTTCCATGCAGATGGCCCCGATTACTTCACAATGAAGATATATCATGGGGGTAACATACTTGGAAACAAGTACGTTGGTGGGAAGATATCTTTCTATGATTATGCTGACAAGGATAGGATGTCGTTGACTGAGTTAGATAACATGGTCCAAGGGTTGAACCCAGATTATGCAGGTACTAGGATTGATTATTGGTGGAGTATAGGAACAAAAGATGATGCTTTGACAAAAATAGATTCGGATGCGGATGTGTGCACTATGCTATGTTGTGTACCCGAAGTGAGATTGGTTGTTGTGTACTTGGATCATATTCATGAAGGTGATGAGAGCTCGGGTGAAGATGAAATCTATATATATCCAGCTGGTTTTGATATGTTTAGTCAGTCTGGATCTACTAGAGTTGTGATTGAAGAGCTCACTGATGAGCCGAGAAAGAAGGCTACATGTGTGATTGAGGAGATTATTGAGGAACCAAAGCTGGGTATAGTCATCAGAGAATCTGAAGTCTCCATCCCAACTCAAGGCAGGAAAGTGGCTGAAACAGATCCAAAAGATAAGGGTAAAGGAAAGATGTACCCCGAAGAAGGTCCTGTAGCAAACAGTGTTGATGGTGTAAGTGGTCTAGATGAAGAGATGCTTCAAGATATAGATATTCTAGATTATATGCAATCATTTGGGTTCCACCCTGAACAAGAAGATGAAGTGGATAGCAGTGAGAGTGATGAGGATGATGAATACATACCCGCTGCTGAAGATGATGAATATGATCAGTATGGTGTTGATGACGACGATTGGTTCGAGGAAGCTGATATAGGGTTTGAGGTTAATGACAATGGTGAATGGGTTGGACCAAGTAAAGAAGCTGTTCTACCTTTGGAGATGGAAAGTGGAAAAGAGTTTGAAGATCATGAAGATATGTTTGGATCAGCCGAGTCCGATGAAGAGAGATTGCGGCCTGCTTTGGATTCTGATGGTGAAGAGGAAGTACCATTCCCTGAGTTTAATCCAGAAACAGATATGAAGGACCTGGTCTTCAAGAAAGGGATGATATTTAGCAGTGCTGCCATTTTGAGAGAGGCTATAAGGGAGAGGGCTATTAGAGATGGTTGGGAGGTATATTTTATCAAAAATGACCGGAAAAGGGTGAGGGCTATATGCAAGTCCCAAGACTGTCCATTCGAGCTCTATGCATCTAGGATGCAACATGAGGAATCTCTTATGATCAAGACTTATGAGCCGGAACACAAGTGCATGAGAGTCTTTGATAACAGCATGCTCAGTGCTAAGTATTTAACTAAGCGTTTCATGGAAAGGATCAAGCTGAACAGTGGTTGGAAGCCAGGTATCCATTCCAATCTCTTCATGTTTTTGTTTGGTTACTGTTTGTTGTGTAGTTTTCTAATTTTTTTGACAAGTTTGGTTGTTGCAAGTTCGAAATTATAGTGCCTTCCAATTCCTAGTTTTTGTCTTGTTTCCATTTTTTTTTGGTTTTTGCAAATTTTGGTTGGTTGCAGCAAGTTGCAGGTGTTATATGATTTTGGTCATTCATAGGTTCTTATGTGAAAAGCTTGTCTCAACTGTACAGTTTAGAGTGATTAAAACCTTCATGTTTGTATCAACTGTACAGTTTTAGAGTAATTAACCACCTAATGCTTCAGTTTTGGAGTGATTAAGCCTTCATGTTTGTATTTTTGCTTGTTTTAGAGTAATTAACCAGCTACTGCTTCAGTTTTAAATGGTCCAGTTTTGTTTTGTTCAGTTTTGGAATACTTTTCTTGCTTGTTTTGCTTGCTTCAATGGTTACCGATCCTTGTTTTGGTTTTTTTTTTTTTTCGGTTACAGAATCCTTGGCTCAAACTATGTCTTCAGAAGTTAGAGTAAGGGTCTCCAATCAGATGGCTTATCGAGTAAAGAAAGCAGCCCTTTTGGTGTTGGAGGGAACCATCATGGAGCAATATGCCAGACTTCGAGATTATGCGAATGAGCTGAAAAGGGTGGACCCTTCTACAACAGTTGACATAAAATGTGATTTTAGCAAGGGAGAGAGCCTTCCAATCTTCAAGAGGATGTATATCTGTCTTGGAGCTCTAAAAAATGGATTTAAAGTGGGATGTAGGTCTGTGATTGGGCTAGACGGTTGCCATTTGAGGTCTGCATATGGAGGTCAGCTCTTGACAGCTGTTGGCATTGATGCCAACAACACTTCATGGGTGATTGCCTACGCAATGGTGGAGATGGAAAGCAAAGACTCGTGGATTTGGTTCCTAGAGCTTCTGTGCAAAGACCTGAGTATACTTGAGGATGGAGCATGTTGGACTTTCATCAGCGATAAGCAAAAGGGTTTAATCCCTGCCTTTGAAGAAGTAGTTCCATTCGCCAAGATTAGATTTTGTGTGCGCCATATGTGGACAAATTTTACGAAGCTGTTTCCGGGAAAGGTACTAAAGGATGAAATGTGGAAATGTGCAAAGTCAACTACACTTCCTTACTTTGCAAAGGAAATGGAGGAGATGAAGGCTTTGGATAATGAAGCGTACAAATGGATGACACGTAAGTTTTCAAGTTTACAAAGTTGCTTATTTTTTTGTTTTTGTTTTTTTTTTTGCTAAGTTGACCCATATCAAGACTAATGGCTGATGCTGCTTGTTTTGTAGATAAGGATAGGCCTCCACAACATTGGTGTAGAGCACACTTCGAGACTTGGTCGAAGTGTGACATTATGATCAACAACTTATGTGAAAGCTTCAACTCGTTCATTTTTGATGCTAGAGCAAAACCACCAGTGAGTATGTTCGAGGAAATGAGAGTGAAGCTAATGAAGAGAAACCAAATCAAAAAGGATAAGATGCAAGCAATGGTGGGAAATCTGTGCCCCAAGCCTAGAAAAGTACTAGAAAAGAACAAAATGAAGGCTGCTTCAGATTGCATTTCTATCGGGAATGGTGGTGACCAAGTGGAGGTGGAGACTTTTGAAGGAACAAAGAATGTGGTCAACCTTACGGCAAGGACCTGCACATGCCGAATGTGGGACTTAAGTGGTGTTCCAAGCAAGCACGCAGTCTCAGCCATATACAACAACAGGGCAGATCCGGAAAACTTTGTTGCAGATTGCTACTTAAAAAAGACGTACCTTAACATTTACAGCAATTTGATCAAGCCGGTTAACGGAATGGAGATGTGGACTAGGAGTGAAGAACCACCAATTCTGCCTCCACAGTATTCTAGACAGCCCGGAACGCCACGAACAAAGAGGATTAGAGATTTATCGGAGAAGTTGGCTGCACAGGGAACAAAGCTTGGAAGAGTTCAGCGGTCGTTGAAGTGTAGCAATTGTCAAAGAATTGGCCACAACGTGAAGACATGTCACCGACATCTTCCACCAAAAGATAAGCAAGCTGCAAATGTGAACAAGAAAAGGAAACTCAACAATGGAGAAGGAAGTTCATCTCAAAAAGCCCAGCTAATTTTTGATTTTTTTTTCTGCATATGTTTAGTGTACTTTTTCAAATTATTTTGTTTATGGGGCAGCTTGTTTATGTTTCTGTTTTAAGATTGATCCCATAATTTTTTTGCAGCCTAAACCTGGAAGAAAGCCACCATTGAGTAAGAATGACTTGAGGAAAAACCATCTAAAAGTGGTAGAATATCAAAGGGTATGAAACATGGATTTTAGCTTGTAAACTTTGTATGTATTTGTTGATGAATAGGTCTGTGATTCGGCTAGTGATGCTTTGCTTTTGATATGTATGTGTTGAAAATTATATTCTTGTTTCTGATTTTTTTGTGAGTGTAGAAGAAGATGGCTGCATTGAAGGCATCTAGAAAAGCTGCGGCCGCTGCCCCTGCTAACTCTACCAAAGCTGCTGCTGCTGCCACAAAATCCAAGTCCACCAAAGCTGCTACTGCTGCTGCTGCCACATCTACCTCAGCAACCACGAGGCCTCCGACATCAAGTAAAGCATCAAAAGGCCAAACTCCAACACCTTCCAGATCATCTCAAAGGATTAGGCAGAATTCCAAGCAAGGGGGAAAGTAGAAGGAAGTTTGGGGAATGATAAGCAAGCCCTAACATTTTTTGTGCAACCTTGGTGTATGCTACCTAGGTTGCTAGCTCTAATTTTTTGGGAGGATGATTAGAGCTATTTGAAATGCAAACATTAATTTGAGATGTTTTAAACATTTGGGCTGCTTATTTTGTTGGATTTAGAGAAAGTTTGATGTTGTTATAAGATCAAATGTAGAATTGGTGCTTCAAGTCAATAGCATGTTGGTTAAAAATGTAGATTTGTTCCCTTGAAGTACATGTTGTTACTTTGAATATTTACAGGTCAAATGTTATTACTTTGATAAGCCATTCTGCAAATACATTATTTTGGGCGGGAGGATACAACTTTACAAGTATTTAGGTCTTCTTTGGCGGGAAATTGGGCTGTATTTAGGTCTTCTTTGGCGGAAAATGGGCTGCTTAATAGAACTATGTGTTAGATTAGAGCCAGGGTCAGTTTGGTCAATTCGCCTTGATGTGGGCCCCACCTGGGCTGAGTTGGATCGCCATGTCAGCACCAAAACAGCTGAAATTGACTGATTTTTGGCGAATGGACCTATTGGATGGAGAAATAATAGTGTGGGGGTGTTTTTGATTAAATTGGAAGTCAGGGGACTGAATTGATGTTGGACCAAAAGCAAAGGGTACTAAACAGTAATTAGCCCAAAAAAAATTTAGCGATTGGAAAAAAAAAAGAAGAAGAAGAAGAAGAAAAGCATGATATCTGCAATCTGGTACCTATAAAAGCTTTTATCCCATCAGAAAGATGAGATCTTTTCCACACAAAGCCATCTTTCCATAGCTTGTATAGGAGTAGGAGCATAAGCATTGTTCATCCTCTTTCGTTTTTCAGCATTGCGTTTTGCTCTTCTTCATCAATCTTTTATATGCTTTAATTGATACGCCAAAGTTGGATTTGGTCTTTTGTTGTTTTATGTTGTTGATTTATCTTTGAGCTATTAGAGCAAGTTCACTCATTGGGTCACTAAATCAGATACTATTCGCTGCTTTTTTATGTTTATTTCCACCCTTTGGGTCAGTTTTGTGACCTACAAACTGACCTGGTGATCAAAGTCAGTTTGGAAATTGTGTCAGTGACCCAATGGGTGAACTTGTTCTTAGGGGATCATGGCTTTAATGGAGTTGATGCATCTAGGTTGATCTTCGTTTCAGATGAGGCAGTTTATTTTTTATTGAGACACCAAATCAGAGCTCAGATTTTCTAATTGAACTTTATGTTTCAGATTTTTCCTTATTGCAAATGGCTGCTCATGAAGACTCTAGTAATAAACCCATAGATGAGGGTTTTGGATCAGCGGTTCAATTAACCCATAGATGAGGAGGTTAAGAGATTACAGGGAGAGAGAAACCCATTATATTAATATATTCTGAGATTGAGAAAGACGGGCTTTGGAGAAGAGGAACCTTGTCTTTCCCCTAATATCCTTGAAAAAATGGCACATGGCAGCCCATGTGATTTTACTTAACACCGTTATGAACGGCAGGTATTAATCTTAATCACACAGTGAGATTTTAGGTACCAAAGTAATAATTTACAACCATGAGATATGAAAGTTTAGAATAGCTCAAATTTCGGGAACTATTTTGTAACATTTTCTCCTCTCTTTATTAACTTAACAAAAGTTTGACAAGAGATAGTCACTAAGGCTTGAAGAAGTTGGCATGTAGACCTTTGTTGCCTAAATTCCATGCGGCTGCAATAACTAACAGCAAACTCAAAACTTATAAGCCTAAGCATCCAAGTCCCATATTAACACACCACATGACCCCTTGTGTGGTTTCTTGATTGCAATCCACATCAAACATGGATAACCATAAGTGCAAAGGTAACGCCACCCCTCCGGTTAGAGATGCCAAACTTTCCATGAATGGAAATGTCGACACTGCTGCAAAAAATGTCACTCCTCCAAAGAACACACGCAAAGCTGTTCGAAGCCACCTAGCACAACTCTTGTTCTTCCTGCTACTGTAGCTTGATTCCAACTTGTCAAACATCACAATTGCATAGATTTGGAATGTGCTTAAGCAGTGAACGATTACCAGTATGTAAATTAGTCCCAGCAGTACTTTTGATGTGTCATGTGCATGGAATTGCGAAATTGCGATCAATAGTCCTCCATTAGAGGAGGGTACCTGCAGAGCAACTGAGCTTATGATTGCGCACAAATATTGGTTATGGAGATGGAGCTATATACATTCAAAGTTCGACAAAGGGATTGAAATGATCTCTCACCTTGTTTCCATAAGTCCAAAATCCAGCTATGGCTACAGGAAGCAGACAGATGGCTATGAGTGCATATGATATCGTCACTCCTCTCCACATTGTCCAATATGTTGGGAATTTTGGATTTGTTGCGGCAGTGTCCGCTGCACATTAGTGGAGAAGTACTTTAGTCTTTACATGCCATTACAAATGCATCACCCGAATTTAACCTGCCAGCTTTCATTCCCACTCGCAGTTAATCTGATATACACCCAAGAAGTATAAAAGTTTAAACTACATAATTCCAGATATAATCAAGTACAACATCGATAGCAAAATCTAATTAAGAGGCCAGAGCTCACTTGGATCTCAAGAATAACATTGTGACCTCTGAATGCAAGACAAATGGTACCTATTGCATTCATTATCCCACCAAACCTATCCATGTTAGACTCCATTGTCGGCGGGTCTTATGATACGTTATTGATCCTGCCCTTTTCAATTGAAAGACCCCAAACCAGTGTAAAATACACAACTGCAGTTGTGGTACCGATAAAAGAGACCCAAGCCAGGAGTTCAAGGTGGGAAACTGAGCCACAACAATGGCCATGCACACAAACACCAAATCGCACTCTGCATGGACAACAAAAGATGTATATAGTTAATTAACAACATTATTAGAACTAAGATTACAACATTGACAACGAATTTGTTCAAAAACTTGTAAAATGTCGTAAGAGGTGTAATTACCATTATTAGAACTAAGATTACACAAAATAGGACTCAAATTACAACTTTGACAACAAAATTTGTTCTCACTTTTGTAAATGTGGGTATGAGATACCCTGGTCTACACTAGAATTTCCCATTTCTTCAACTTTCTTATCAAAAAAGAAAATTTTTTTTTCTTCTAACATATATTTATAAATCATATTGTAGACCGCATCTCTAATCTAACTTATTTACTAACCGAATGGTGTCATTGCTAGGTCGAGGTATCTACTTTAACGAGTTCCAGAGTCAGATTCGTGTAGGCGTACGAGAAGCCATATGGTGTAGAGCTGCCATGTGAATGCCAATGACAAGCATGCCATATGGTGCAGAGCTGCCATGTGAATGCCAATGACAAGCATACAGTTCCCCATGGCCTGCAACGATCGGAAATATAATGTTATGAGAATTTATTAAACCAAGAGAACATATATGTTTGATTCTTTTTATTTGACCAAAGTAATAAAATTATATTATCACTTCACCTAAGAGACAGTTTAAGGGATTGTGAGGGATAACTGGATCTAATTACGTGTATAAAATTTAAATGCTAAAATTATAACAACTTAAAACTATATTAATCATCAGCCATCAGATGCACTTATTCCTTACAGTCCCTTATGTGTGCAACTTTGAGCATATTATGGTTTTATATCTTTAGGTGTAATTTGCTAGATGGATATACCTTTAATATGTATTATGTATTTTGATTCCAAACCACTTGTTGTTCAAATAAAAAAAAGATTCAAAACTTGTTAAAGTGAAAAACTCTAAGAACTCAAATCGTCCAACTAGTAATTCGCATAAACTCTAGCAAGATCACCAAAATTAGCCGGAACCTAATCTCAAATCATCAAAAGCAAACAAACTGACAACTTCAAACAATTTGTCATGAAAATATTTATCACAGAATTAGTCCATGAATTTTATCCAAAATTTTACTATTGGCTAATCCAGACTAACAGTCTCTCGATCTAGCTCTTAACTTCTGACTCTTCTAAAGTTAGGAGCCCTGAATTTAAAAATAAAATCTAAGCCATTTAACTGATCAAATGAACTGAAATTGTCCACATCAGCTAAAAATTTACCTAGGAACCTTTATTTTTGTAAATGCTGTCAACTCTCCTTCCAAAAAAAAACAAAACTACTGATATAGATTCAAACTCCAGTATTCATAAATCAATTTATAGTTATCTAAAAGTTATAGAGAAAACATTGTGAGAGCACCGTTAGGGAGAACAAACCCTAGCTAAGACAGAAAACGAGTCGTGCCTATCCGGCGGCGCGCCCTCGCTGAGGAGTTGTCGGACAGGACAGAAGGGACCTAGTGTCTGATTGTGAGAGGTCCAGTCGGAGAAGAGGTTGTCTGGGGATGATGGAGCAAACCAGATCGTTTCGCGACTTTGATATCGGCGGCAGGTAAGTGGGATCGGTATAGCTCTATCTGAGGAAAGAGCGCGGACAGCGTGAGGGTGGTTCACAATTGGGGTGGCGGGATCAGAGGTCTCTTGGCGCTGACGACCCGGTGGCGACTTTGCTGGTTTTCTCGGGCTTTCGATCCGGTCAGCTTGCTTTGATCTAGTTCGGTCGGCTTGGATTGGGTCTAGGGTGGGTGGCGCCCCTTTTCTGGGTAGTGGGGATGATGGAAGGTTGGTGGGTCAGATTGCACTTGCATCGTGTTAAGGCGGCGGCGGGATGAGATGGCTGCATAATGCCTCATGCAATTATCTTTTTAGGCTTGGGCTTGGTGAAATATGGGCCTGGGCTTTGGCTCTACGCCCAATTTATCTTTCAGTTTATTTATCTATTTTGATTTATTGTTTTACACTTTTTGTTAGACGTGGCTTTATGCCGGTAATAAGTCTCTACCATTTCTTGGTAAGGAGACGTAGGCTTTGTCCCGGACTGCACACTCTGTATACCTTGTTTCCCCGAGCGAGGCAACAACCTATTTGATTGATCAAATGGATGCAACCTCCTAGTGGCCAGATGAAATTGAGTGTTGTTGGATTTATTTACCAGCGGCAACATAGTAGAATTCTCTTTATGGTATGTCACCTCTATGTCAAAGCAAATAAAGTAGTCATTTGTGCACTCTTAGCTAATTGATGCTTGTTAGAATACATAGATTTTGTGGAGAGTCTTTGTATTATTTCGGGATGTTCTCTTTATACTTATCGTAATTTGGGGTCCAGGCTCTATGTCCCTCTTTGTATTTTGCAATTTCATTAATCAAACCTTGAGGGCAACCGCACCAGCCTTTTAAAAAAAAAACAAAACAAAACAACTGTCAAATCGCTTTGTTTCAGGATCTCCACAATCTCTCATTATTCTCTATCATGATCTTTCTCCAGCTGTCAAATGAATTGCTTCCTCTTCTTAGTTCTTAGGTAGTCGATTTCAATATCAAAATAGAAAGACCGAATACATATATAGCTAGAATTTGAATGATTTGGCTGATGTTGATAGTAGTAACCCAGAAAAACTCTGTATGATTAAATTGATTCAACAAGAAAGGAGTAGCATATCATCAGCCCTGATAAATTACTATTCACAAGTTACTCATGAGCTCTTCTATTTTAATGGCACAGGACACCAATTCCAAAGCTTTTAAATTTTGTTATTTGATTCTTAAGGTTTGGTACCTTAATTTCTAATGGTGATAGAGCTGCTCTTCCTTTTGCTTCTTTGTGGCAAAAGAGTAGGAATATCATTCAATAATAGGACCTGGAATCTCTGTTGAGAAAGTAACAGTTGAGCTGTTGAGGAATCAACTGCTGTGCTACCGTCAGTTGTGCTGTGCTGCTGGTGGCAAAAAAAAAAAAAACTAAATAACTCTCAATAACTTTTCCTATCTTGAAATATTGGATAAATTTAAATGATTTAGATTTTATTAACTTCATGTAACTTCAAGGATTCTAAGTTTAGAGAGCTGAATCTCTCTCTCTCTCATATCAAATTGTTTTCTACATATAAGATAAAACTTGGCAATATATATTATAAGACAGATGTGATCAAGTTGAAAATGAAAAAGTTTTTGAGATAGAGGGATAACAGCCAAGAGTGGCAAATGCAACAGGAAGCAAAGTGGCTTGGAGTCCGATTCCCTCACAAAGTAAATGAAAGCATTGCCATTCCCCGATTCGGTGAGAGGTAGCCAAGCGTCCTGCGGATTGAGCTCACTGCCTCCTCCCCAATTTGCAGATCCACTACTAGAAATATTGGTTATAAGGACATATTTTTTTCAATGTGTCCTAATAAGCTTATGAGGACGACCAAAAGAAATAGGAGCAAACCTCTGCTGCCCCCTCAAATTTTTTTTGCCAAAAGTTAAATTTCTCACTTTTTTTTCCCACACCAATTCGCACTTTAGCCTATATTATTTTAGGTTGGCCGATAAAATTGGCCTCTATCATTTTAGTTGACCTCTCTCTCTCTCTCTGCATCTCTTTTTTGTTGAACAAATTGCAGATCTAATTCTTTAGCTCACCGGATGGGTAATTCTCTCTCCTTATCGATCTGTCTATAGCTTTTTCTTCTTGCCAAATCTGTATGCTCTATCCAGATCATAATGTGACGGTGGCTTTCTCCTCTATCCAGATCGAAATAAGATTCATAATCCTTAATTATCTGGATGATATCATATAGGTTTAATTTTTGTTTTCGTCTACTCTTTAGCAGACGAGTCGGAAGAAAGGGTTTGGGCTCTATCGCCGCCAGTCCTGCAACCACGCGAAAGACGAGTCGGGCATCGCGCATGCGTTTGGGAAGGTATGCTTTTCCTTCAGGAACAATAATGAGACCCCTGTTAAAGTAATAGAACAATAAGTTAAGTTTCATCATCATGGCCTCCAAGCGCATCTTGAAGGCGCGCATCTCATAGATTTATTATTTAGAAACTAAATTTTGGTGTTTATAGTGTACCCATTAAGCTCAATTTGATAAATTGACAGTTTTAGTGTAGATATTGGTTGTAATTTTCAATTTGTTATATACCCAGATGGATATTTCAGTGAACTTTTGGTTAATTTTTATTAGGTCCTGTGGCTAAGGACATGTTTTATTGGCAAGCATTGATTAGGGGACCCCCTGATAGCCCATATGTAGGAGGTGTATTCCTTATTACCATTCATTTCCCTCCTGACTATCCTTTCAAACCACCTAAACTAACTTGTCTAATCTGCAAGCTTTGATCCTTGTGTTTATGGGTGTATGTTTTTTTTTTTTTGCTCGGAAAGATGACAGTGTTTTAGTTTTTAGGTTGCATTTAGGACTAAGGTCTTCCAATCGAATATCAATAGCAATGGAAGCATTTGTCTTGATATCCTCAAAGAGCAATGGAGTCCAACCCTTACTATCTCTAAGGTTCGGCTTTGTTATCTTGCAGGAACAATAATTAAACCCCTGTTAATTTCTAAGTTGGGATAAATCAAATTTTGCATTGCAATTTTAGTTTCTCTTCGTCATTGTTCAATTTACTGGTTTCTGGGTTCAATTTCAGCGCTTTTGTGCAAGCAAGTGCAAAATTTTACTCTTTCTTATTTTTTTGGTAGACGGGATCATGTGCTTGTATATAATTGACTTTGTGATTGTTGTGCGCTTTGTTGAAATTGGTGGTGGCAGAGGAGGAGGTTGGGAGGTGAATGATGAGGGAGAGAAATCAAGAGGTTGCGGCAGAGGAAGGGGCCGTCGTGGTCGAAGCGGTGGCTCTGGCAAAGATAGAGTTGATGCACTCGGTATATTATCGTAAGCACAATGACATTCTCATGTTCCTTCCTTTGTTTTGTATTTTTATTAATTATGAATTGAAGTATTGGATGTGCATGAAACAGTATGTAGGTCTGTTCAGTTAAATGGACCTAACATTAAATACTTCCAGTAGATCAATATGTGTAAATTCAATTATTTTATGTGGTCTTGGAAAAAACTATGGGAATACAGGAACATTCATTTGGAAATGTGTTACATTGTAGATGCATATATAATGTGTATCGGAAGGGTAATGCACTTGATCGGCATATGTTTTTTTTAAAAATATTTTAGACTGTTCTTTGTATTTGTAGGACACATATATTGTGCCATATGGCTTTTGAGTTGAATTTGGATAGGCGAAGTGATGGATTTGTGAAGGTTCATGATCTTTTAGAGCTAAACTTTAAGACATTTGCTAATATTTCATTGAGCTCATATACTGTTGATGTGATTAAGGAGGTTAGTCTTAACTTTCTTTAAACTTAATGATTGGAAGCGAGTAGGCTTTGGTATTCATTTGTTGTTTAGATGAACTACCTAAAGTGGAGATTTTATTATTGGAATCTTCTTTGTAGGCTGTCAGAAGGGATAATAAGAGTGTTTCAGCCTCTTGGAAGAAAATGGGGAACTTTTGATATGTGCAAACCAAGGCCACTCAACAACGGTAACTATCCTCGTTTATCTTGCATAGTTCTTCAAGTTTGATATATTAAGCTCCTTTTATAGAGATTCAAACCATTTAATACATGCTACAATTCGAACTGTTTTCTTGTATATATGTTATTACATTGTACTGAATATGAAAGTAATATTTCTATGTAATCTTGTGATCACGGTCAGGTCAGAGACGCTAGTCTTCATTCTTATACAAGGCTTGTAAAGTTTTGAAGATAGGGTTTGCTATAATACGCTATGAGTTGATTTCCTTGATTATATTTTGATATATTTATATGCTTTTTGTAGTGTTTATGACTACATAAAGTAGGTAGTAAAAGAAAAAAGAAATATGCTCTTCTACTCTATTTGATTGTTGTTTTTTGTGGCAGAACACATGCTCCACTTATTTTGGCAAGGACAAATCATTGGAGTTCATGCAGCTATGGATCTATTCAAGGTTGATAGAACATACTTAATGAGAAATTTAGTATAGTCAAAGTTCTCAAAAACGCTAGGCGCTAGTCGGGCGGTGACCCGGGGACTAGCGCCCAAGGGCCTATGCGGGGACTAGGTGGTTTTTAATTTTTTAATTATTTTTATTACGTATAATTATATATATAAAAATATTAAAATTCCAAAAATAGTTAAAATCGAAAAAAAATGTTTTAGAATGTGACAATCAAACTTATTATTAGCCAAAAAAAAAAAAAAAAACAATCATTCTAGACATTGCGTTTAGGGTGGAAGAGACCTAGCGGTGCACTGACTAGATGTCTTGTCGTTACCTAGTCAAATATTACGACTGTGAGGAGAACCAAACGATGTCGTGTTAGAGGCGATTTACATTCAATGAAATCAGAGCCTTGCGTAATCACTAATCTTTCAAGTCTTTTCCCTCTCCTCCTTCTCTTTCTCGCTTAGTGCTTTCTCTCTCCTCCAATTTTTCCGGCGATTCGTAACTCACCGAGCCAGAGACGATGAAAGAAGACAAAGATCAACAGACGGATATCACCAACGATAGTGCAAAGTGGAAGCTGGAAGACCCCGCCATCAGTGTTCTACTCGTGAAATAGAAAGCTCAAAGCTCCCTCTCGTCCAATTCAAAGGCGAGTAGGCGGCCGCCTAGGCCTTTTTTTAGAATCTTGAGTATGGTAGTTACGGTACTTCTTTAATTTCATTTTGTAGTTGATTCTCCTTAGATTGGATTTTAGTCTGTATACATATTCTGATAGTGTATTTTGGTGACTAATATATTTGTTTTGGCGCTTTTAAGAATGCTTGCAAGATATATTTTTTTTTGGATGGTTAAAGGACACGGTTTATGTGTCCTTATAGGCAAATGATGACTCTTTCTTTTCCATTTTCAGGACAATTTTCAGGACACAAAAATTGTGTCCTAGTAAGGTAAAGATGACACATTTTTCTTGATATAAGAACACATTTTAGGTGTCCTCTATTGGTTGCAAGAACACTTATTTTGGACTTTTAAGGATACAGTTTAAGTGTCTTAGCAAGAAAAAGAGGACATTTCCTTGTATATGACTTACAATGACTGCTGAATAAATGACTCTTTTTTTTAGAGTCCTTAAATGTATTAGAGGACTCTTTTCCAGTATCCTTAGATATAATTTTTCTAGTAGTGAGAAGTATTATTGATGTCATAATTACTTAATTAGTATCGAAATGGTCACTTGTAGGACTAGCAGTAGCACTTGTGATGGGAATAACTTCTGCAGAATCAGATTTTCTACTTGCGCTTTTAAAGGAGTGAACCCTATCGGCTGCCTCCGATTGACTTCATCGATATCAGCCACTTGTTCCATCCCTGCCATTTCCTTGAGCTTGATCTCTTGCAAAAACATGGTGCCCGACTGAGCTATCTTATAGCTTTGTGGGTTGTTTCAGTTTCAGCTGAGGTAGTATATATCCATGTGTTGTTGATTATGACTTAATTGGTATTGCATGATAACGTGGGTATTGAGGTGCCGATAAAATAATGTGGTGTGCGGCATTTTACTTTTTGAAACAGTGGTGCGCGACATTTTAATAACGACTTGATGACGATGCTGAAAGTCTGAAACAAGCAGATGGGTACTTGATAATGTAATGGCTGATGATTCATCAAAAACAACTGAATGGTCATGCTTAGTATATAATAGTAAACTTGCATTTTCTTGAGTCGAATTCTATTCAATTCAAGCATGTACAGGTATTCCATGCGCTTCATTACTTTTTTAAAGTTTTTTTTTTTTTTTTAGGAGGGAAAGGAAATTACAACGAGAAATCTCTACTACAACCAAACCTAAACTTATCAAAATTGAATGCTGAGAGGGCAAATAAAGGGAGCTTCTCTTTCCAAGTAATTGGGTTCTTCTGTCGATGACCTTGTCGTCATTGTGAAATTTTACTCTGATTTTTAAAAAATTATGAGGATATTCAAGCACCACGTAGATTGATGGGACTGGGACGTAACTTACATCGGGCGTATTCTAGCCGTACTCAATTAATAATTAGGAAAAGCTTACTTTATTATTGGGGACCTTTGTGCATGCATTACAGGTAATTGTTATTATTATTTTTTGGTTAAACAAATGTAGAGGCAATAATTGTATTTGTATCTCAATCTTGAGTAAATGTGTTGTGGTGGATTCTTTGAGTCATCAAATACAATATTATTTTTATTAAAACAAATATTAATAAATGTAACTAGAAACAAAATGGTTAAAAATATTTTCATCCGAATTATTTTTATAGCAAACTACATATACTCCCTTATCAAGATTTTAAAACACAAATAACTCCCCAACATTTAGTTTTACAAATTAAAGGACAAAAGTTTACACTTAAGGACATTTTGTCTTTAGTAAGTCTTTTACTTTCCTTTAGCATTTATCTTTTCCTTCAGTAAAAATAAAAATGACGGAGCGTAGTGGGTCCATACTTTTGAATTTGTTTGTTTAAATATATGACAGGTATAAATCCATCCTCTATACTCGAAGGTAAACAGTTATTTTTACTATTCATAATCCCGATCGTTGACAGACTTGAGTTAGTAGTCATCTGTAATATTACTAGCAAAGAATTGAAACAGGAAAAAGAAAAATTGAGAAAATTGAAAGACTTTAGAGAAAATCTTAAAAGAGATACTCCCGACTATTGGGATATCATCTTTAGGATTCAAACAAGAATCTATAAAATTGGGCAAGATATTGAAAATACTTTATATACTCTTAAAGAGGAGCAAAAACCTCTTGATTATTTGAGCATTGATTAGATCCGCATATCACTGGTATCAGAGCTAGAAAAGAGCTCAGAAAGGGGAGTCCTCAATGGAGACAATGTCTGATTTAATATTAGAGAAGTTGAATTCTCTACTTAAATCTGCTGATGAGAACAACAGATCTTACTAAAAGAATTATCTAGATGTCAAGATCATCTAGAAAGACTACCTGCTATAATCTACCAATTACAAAAATTGGAAAACAAAATAGATTATATTAAGGAACTTCCAAAAACGGAAGAAGAAAAGCTAACAAGTGTTAGTAGAAAAATCAATGAACAGCAAAAAACGTTGGATTCTATGAAAAATATACTGAAGGACAAGAAAGTGCCTACAGTAAAAACAAAGAAAGCTAATGGATTTAAACCATTAGAAAGACCATAAAAGAATCCTGTTCCTAACATGATTTTTCTGGAACCATCTACTAGTCAGACTAGTATCTGGTATGAAATGGAAAAAAGAGATATCAAAATGATGAGTATCTTCGGAAAAAAGAAAGGAGTACAACTCCTCAATGCTGAAGAATTCGAATTCAATGAAATTGAACAGGAGGTAAAAAACTCCGCAATTCCAAAATTAGATTTTAAACAAATCTATAAAAGGGGAAAATTTGATGTGTTGGATAGCCATCATTGTAAATTATTGGAATTTACAACCCCCTCTACGACAGGAGAAACAGATCTACTAATGATCACTCCTGATGAAGTTGCCCGAGCAAGAACATCAATTTATGCATATTGGAGCAGTCCAAGTATGCATAAAACTTTTTACATGAAAAGGCATAAACTGTTCAGTCCTATGTGTCTTACAAGACAATAGACTAACAGATTTTCAAGCTAGCTTTTTGGGAACCCTTGAAGCATCCTTATGCAATCAAGTGGCGTATTTTAACTGCTTCCCAAACTTCTCAACCAGCTTGAAAGATGCAGCTCACTGTCTACGATTAAGATTCAAGACAGATGGCATATCAAAGAAAAAAGATATGCAAGAATTAGCTATAGTATACAGAATATACTATAAACTGATTAGTACTACAGTAGAACCAAAGACAAGGATATCAAATATCCCAGGTCTTACTACTAGATTCCTCACCAGTTAGAAGAACCATTCGCAACAGATTCACAAGGTTACTTGGAATGAAGTAACTTTTCCTATTGAATGGAAATTGTCTGGTCCGAAAAAACCAGCAGAAAATGGCAAAGCGGAAATTTATGAAAGCAGAAAGACTGGAGATATTAGTCTAAAATTCGACGATCACAGAAAAAGTGACGTCTGTCCTGAAAATGTCAGGTTAAACAACAATCTTCTTAGAAGAAGCTACAGCACTAGAGAAGCTAGTGTGAGTGGTACCAAATTCTCTGTTGAGGATCCAATAGAACCTATCACTGAAGAAGAATTAGAAGCTGATCTAAACGGACCAGTAAATATGCTTAGAGCACAAAAGCTCTATGACCTCTATGATGAAGCAGAATCCTGCGAAAATCCTGAATGATTAGAAAAACTAATCGAAGAAATGAAAATTTTCAAACCAGGAAAAGAAAGAAAACTCCTTCCTTATCAGGATATTGAAATGGAAGGAGAAAACTCCAAAACAGTCATCATAAGAGAAAAGGGAAAAATAAAACTCCCTACACAGAAAGCCCCTACTGCGAAAAATGGAGAAAGAAATTCTCAAAGATTTGTCCCAGAGGACAATATACCCAGAATACCAATTTCCACTCATGGTATCTAGCTAAATCTAGACAAAGCTCTAGACAAGAGAAAACTCTTGACCAATGGGTTGATAGCCTGATAATGGCTTTAGCTCTAACCCTTGGAAAATTCAAAACACCAGATCTTCAGGTGTACTACGAAACTAGTCCCACCGGAGTAGCAAAAAGTATTACTTCTCTTTTAAAGAGACTGCCAGAGGAAAAGACTGGCTCGAAGAAATTAAAAATTTAAAATCTCTGTATGATTTTGCAGTACCCCTGTATGATCAATTCTGTGGAGATCTCTCAAATCTGAGTGAGAAGGCCAAGTCAAATATCCATGCTCTCAAAATTTGTGACATGAGATATTTTGAAGAATACTTGAATGAATTTCAAGAATATTACCGTACAATTGGCGAACTAGAAATTACTGATCTAGTCAACCTATTGCACAGGAAACTCCCTGAATCATGGAGGACAGCTATGAGAGAAAGCATAGCTGAAAAACTAATTGAAAGATTTTCAGTTGGAGGAATTGCCGACAGAATCAGGTAATTACTAAAAGAACAATGCAAAGCCAATCTTAGAGATAAGATGGCCAAAAAACAACTCAAAGGAGTTGAAAATTTCTGTTATGGAATGTCGGTTATGCCAACCAACTGGAGATGTCATGAATCCAAGTAGAGTACTTAGAATCTAGACAGCTGAATGTTCTACATGTCAAAAATTGGGAAGAAAGTAAGACGGAAGCAATATCGTCTGCTTACCAGGTGAACCCTGGTGCATTCGTTTGTGACTACTGCTTATGTCACGAAAAGAATGGACTTCCTATGTTTTGTGAAACGTCAAAAAAGACTTATCACAAAGAATGCTTCATAGCTGAAGCAAGAAGAAAGATCAAGAATGGCTTTGTGTAGAACAAGAATATGAAGAATATTTCTCTGAGTAAAAAGAGAAAGAACTAGAAACTCAGTTCCAAGAAATTACGAAATCATCTTCCTAAAAAATAAAGAAAGAAAAAATCGAGGAAGAAAAACTCGATACAACCACTGAATTGGTTGTAATACCAGAAAATGTTCTAGAAGAATGTAAACCATTCATATCTCAGGAACAAGCTCAAGAAAATGAGCTTCAACAATCGAAAGTCGTCTCTACTAGTAGATACAGCAACTACATAGAGATCGGACTCAAATTCCTTGATCACAAAAAATATCATCTACATGCCTTTGTGGATAATGGGTCAGGCTTTACAGTTGCAAAGAGATTTGCAATTCCAAAAGAACTCTGGAAAAAAGATAAGAAAAGAATAGCTATTGGTGTCCAGTTTGATGGAAGCCACCTAACCATGAACAGGTAGCTAGAAATGTTCACATCACCATGGGTGGAGGAACATTTGTAATCAACACTCTTTGGCAATAAGAAGGCCAATGATCTGATTTCTTGTTGGGAAATGATTTTATTCTCCAACAAAGATTCATCCAAGACGAAGAAGCAATAGGATTCAGAAAAGGGGACAGAGTGTACTGGGCAGATATGCTTACTCAAGCCAAAAGCGTAGTAGGTCCAAACTTTACTACACAATATCAGAGATCACAACAGAATAGTGGTGATCTTACCCCCTACAAACCCAAATTTGAAACCATCCTCCAAATTAAACAACAACAAGAACTACTTGTTGAAGAATCATCTTCTGAAGATGAAGAAGAAGAAGAAACAACTAGCGCAGATGAAGAAGCTAGGTTCATCCATGAGCATAAGCTCAAGCACTTTCAGAATAAGCTTGAGTCTAAAAAAACACACACTCTTGATAAAATCAAGAAACTACTCGAACAGAACATCGATGTAGACCCTCAGAAATTTTGGGAAAAAGACCCAGTGGTCTGTGAATTAAGATTACATGATATGAATGTCATCTGTCATGTCAAAGCTATTCCTCAGTACAAAGAGGAAGATAAAAAAGAATTCAGAAAAGATATTGAAGATCTCCTGAACAAGGGATTGATTCAACCATCCACTAGCCCTCATCATGCTCCATCATTCTACGTGAGAAATCATGCAGAAAACCTCAGAGGCAAAGCTAGATGGTAATTGACTACAGAGATGTCAACAAGAAGACTGTCAAAGACGGTTACCAAATTGCTCAAGTAAGAGTACTGATCAACCAGCTCAGAGGAGCTAAAGTCTTTTCAAAATTCGACGCAAAGTCGGGTTTCTGGCAAGTCAAGATGCATCCTGAGAGTGTTCCTCTTACTGCATTCAGAACACCACAAGGACATTACGAATGGTTAGTAATGCCTTTTGGTCTAAAACAAGCCCCTTCAATATTCCAAAGAAAGATGGATAACATCTTCAAACATGTGGCTTCATTCTGCGTCGTCTATATTGATGACATCCTTGTCTTCTCCAAAAATAGAGAAGAACACATGAAACACCTCTATGAGGTTGTAAAGCTGATAGTTCAGCATGAAATTATCCTAGGAGAAAATAAAATCTTCTTTATCCTAGATGAAGTTGATTTCCTAGGAATAAATATCAAGAATGGAGTAATAAAACTCCAACCTCACATCCTTGAGAAAATCTGGAAGTTCCCAGATAGAATTCCTGATGCTAAGAGTCTAGAAAGATTCTTAGGAGTTATCAATTATGGGAGAGATTTCATTCCCAAAATCTCATGACTAACAACAATGTTATCTCCTAAAACAAGTTCCAAGAGAAAATGGAATTTCACAAAAGATGATGAGAAAATTGTGAAGTAGATAAAAAATCTCTGCAAAAACCTCCCTCCTCTACAACAACCAGAGGAAAATGATGAAATTATCCTCCAAACAGATGCGAGTGATAATTACTGGTTCGGTTTTGTTCTGGTAAAAATGCCTGGAACTAACATTGAAAAAATCTGCAAATTTTGTAGCAGCAAGTTCAGCCCTGCAGAACTAAACTATCCCACAGGGGAAAAATAAATTTTGGTTGTCAAGAAAACAATTTTAAATTCTCCAGCTTTTCTTGGAAAACCCTTTACTGTCCGCACCGATTGTGCTAGAGTAAAGAATTTCAAAAATTATAAACTTGATAAAGCTGCTGATAGAGGAAGATTAGCAAACTGGCAATTATTTCTTAACCAATATAATCATAATGTTGAATTAATTGCAGGAAACAAGAATCATCTTTCAGACGCCCTAACCAGAGAAATGGGAATGTTCGGCCAAAAAGATGACGACGAAGGTCGCAACCCCATAAGCAGAAGAACTGGGAAAGAACATGAAACTGATGAGGATCCTAAAGAAAAAATCCTCAAAAGATTTCTGCTAAGCCCGAAAGGTTTGGCCACAACTGATCAATCCTAGGGTAAAGGATTGGCTAGCCCGTCTCAAACGGCAGACGGTAAAGGCTCATCAAGACCGTTGACGGCTGTTGCTTTGCCAAAAAGCAAACCAACTCCAACTGAAGTTATAAATGTTTTTAATTATGAATTAAGAACCTTTGCTGATCCTATGTTCAGAACTGGTAGGAGGCTAGCTTACCACCAGAAGGCAGTCCTGGATAACCTCTTATTTGCCTTTCAAGAAAGAAATAATGGTATTATGTTCCCAGCTTTGTTTGCATTAGCTGAAGAACTCCATGAAAATGCTAGACCACAGCATGAAGAAGTATATATAGCAGAGTATTGTCAGAAGTGAAAAAATTCACTATCTTGAAGATCCAGAAAGTGCTAGAGTTCCTATCATAGCACTAAAAGAATCAGATTGGTTTAACTTCCATAATCTGATTGGAAGCCATAATTCTGAAAACTGTATTCCTCCAACCCTCTTCATTGTTGCAGGACCTTATGTTGGAAGATATGGAGTTAATGTTCAGAGTGAACATCCTCAAGAACACAAGGTTTGGCTTGTTGAAAATGATTTTGTTCATAATCTATGGACCAAAACAAATGATGATCTCAAAGGCCTACCCCCTATCATCGTCAACACGGTCAAAAATATCAGAAAAAATGACTGTACTCTTAGACTGAAGTTCAGATCTACTCCACTAGAATGGATTCAGAGAACAAACAGTGAAGTTGAATACATTTCTCCTTATCATTATGTGAGAATTATTCAAAAAGATATCTTCAGCCTGCCTGTGTTGGATACAATGGCCAGCCAAATTCAAGTACCCCATGGTGAAGGCCATGTCTCTCGAATACATCAAGAAGATTATAACGTCCCGAACCTGAAGTTACCGGTTTACTAGTCATTTGGACGGTAAACGGCCTTTACTTCCACTTTTACTGTCGTTTCAGTGCTTTTAGTGATCCTAAAAGTTGACTTTTTATTCGGGTCAAAATTTGAGAAAATGTTCTTCATGAAAGTTGTAAGGGATGTTAAACCGAGCGCGTGGATATGTGGTACGTAAAAATCGGAGTTTGTATGCGAAAGTTATAAGCGAAAGACGAAAGTTACTGTTCATGTAGTAAGTTTCTATAAATAGCCGAGTTACTGTGGTAAGTTGCCATTTTTGGAAACTTACCCAGTTTTTCTCTCTCTTCTCCCCCAACCTTTTCTTCCTCTTCGGCCCGATTCTTCCTCTTCGGCCCGATTCTTCCTCCTCCGGCCACCCCACGATGGAATCTGGACATCAGCTGGCTCGCCTCCTCACCCTGATCACGTCTGTGGTGGTGTTTTGCAGCAATTTGGCCGGAAGAGCTCGATTGGGAGCTGTGAAGGTTACTGTAGCAGATCGGGATTTCAGTCGATTTCCGGCAATTCCGGCCGTCTCCGGCCACCAAACCGGTGTCGAAGGTTCGGTTTTTGACATAGATCATTTCCCCTAAGGACTTTCATTTCAATTTATAGTGTAGAGGTCGAATTAACGATTTGCAGTGTTTTAATTCCGGTTTTTAGCCCATTAAATCCTATAAATTGTGTAGAGCTTGCATGTGAAGTTCGGTAATTTTTGGAGAAACTTGGAATTAATTATGAATTTTGAAGTTTAGGGTTTCGATTATCGAATTACGAGAATCCGACCGTCGGATATCTCTCGGTTCTGACTTGGAACCTTTAAGATAATGAATTAGTATTAGAGGTAAAATTTGGGTTGAATCCGAGAACAAGTGGAGAGTTGATTAGTGAGGGTTTGATTATGGGATTCGTATTAAATTGTCGAATTATCGCTTATGGAATATAATCGTGTACAGGGCGACGTACCGAGCTCTGGCTCGATGAAGGAACTCGTATGCGTGATCGTCGGAATAGTACTGTGAGTGGACGTTTATTTTCAAAGAATGATGCATGCATTTATTTATTTGTTTCTGAGATAATAATTTGTTTATCGTATTACTTTCCTGAGCATATGGTTATTTTCAGAAATGGTTTTGGATATTTGATTATTTGAAGATTTTTATGGCGTGCGGGGTCACGTCATTGGATTATGCTTATCTTCTCTTATTTATTTATTTCTGAGGTGATTTCCGGAATTATACCCTTAATTATAATCTATTTCGATTTGAGACTTTTAATGGATTTTCGAAATGGGATTTCGATGGAGTTATATTCCTTATTTATTTATCGACTTCGGTTTTGGCATTTGGAATGCCTTGATGATGATTTTGAAATTGGTTTTGTTTCGGTTTACGGAAAACATGCTTATTATTATTTTCTTCCTATTTATTTGAATTTGAGATTATCTTGGCGTGTGGGACACGTCATTGGAAATTCTTTTACGAGAGATGGGGAAGCCTTATGTATTTATGGATTTACTTGGTTTTCGGATTTTCTGTTGCCATACTTTGGGTGACTATTATCATTGCTAGCATTGATCTTCCGCCTTTGTGGCGAGGTGATGGGATTACCGAAGCCCTCCGCCTTCGTGGCGCTGGTTACTGTCTCTGTGACAGTAATTCTCAAGCCCAGTATCCTATCGCTACACATAGTGGCGTAAGGGTATATTACGGGAGTAATGGGAGTACTTTAGCCTGGGAGGCTATCACCCGAGCGTGGGAGGCTCACTCGTATGGCTATCGTCTTCCCCTACTCATTATACTATTTTCGACTAGCGGGGCTAGTCCGATTTATTTTAGCCAGCGGGGCTGGTTTTATTTCCTTGAGTATCAGAGTTGCAACCTTTTCTTTTAATCGTTTGTGACTAGCGGGGCTAGTCGGTTTTCATGAGCTGAACTCCTCTTGTTTTATTTTCGTTAATCATTGCATGCATCGAGAATTTTTAAAGAAATAAATGTGGGAAAGTATAAAATTCCTTTTGTTTAAAATTGTTTCTTTTTGTCCACTCACGCTAATGTTTTTATGTACTTTCCCCTGGGCCCTTCGGTTTCAAATGCCCAGTTTGCAGGCAAAATTAGTTGAGGTCGATCGTACACGGAGTTGAGGCATAGTCAACAGCTTGACGTCCGCGTTTGCCTTTGAGTTGGGTTTTCCTTATATACCTTTCTATTAGAATTGCTCTGATTACCTGTGGGATTTGTGTTATTCAAGTTGTATTTTGTGTTATGTGAATTGGACGACGTTGTGATTTGGGGAGCAGGGTGGCACCAGGAGAATAAGGATGAATGACTTAGAAGTGTAAATTTCCTTTCTACAGGTTTTGGGTAGTCCATTTTAGGAGAAGTTCTGCCAAATTTTTGGAAGAATTTCTTCTAAGGTGGGCCCCACAGGGCCACCTCGGATTTCAGGGTGAAATCTGGGGCGGGACCTGTCAAAGATCATCTAAGAAGATACAAGAAATACTTTCCTGACAGCAGGAGAAAAAATAATTATCACTGCTTATGATCATCCTGAAGCAATCAATAGTGACCTCTTCATATCTCTCACAAAAAAAGAGATAGACTCGACACTAGCATGCTTACAGTGGATTGAAAAACTTGAAAAAGACAACCACTACAAAGTGTATGTAGATACAGATGTCGAGGAAAATGCAACTACTGTCAGAATGGCCAGGATGGATAGCAACTCCTTTGTCCTCGGTCACAACTCAGAAACAAACGAGAACATGTGAAGTAGCAGGTGTAGAAAGCACCGAAAAGTACTTTTGGACTCTTCCCAAAAGCTGCTTTTTCTTTTCAGAAAAGAACAAGGTGAAAAACATTTCACTTAAAGGAATCTGCTTTTCGCCAACCGACCTCCACCATCAGGAGCACTCACGAAAGCAGAATTTCACGGAGTTGTTATGTACATTTTGATGTTTTGAATTCCAGTTTGAGTTCCGCTCTCTATATAAGGAGCTTTAGGTTTCATTCTAAGGCATTTGAAATTTGAGCAGAATTAGATTCTCTCAAGAAGTAAGAAAGCCATAGTAGCAGCAGTAGTAGGTTTTCTATAATCTTTTGATGCAGTGTGCATTTCAAGTAAGTACTTGTAATCAGTCATGAGTAGCTAAATAGCTTTTAGCTGTTTGCCCAAGAGTGAGGCTCTGGGTTCTGTATCTGTATTTATGTTTGAATAAATAAATTCAGCTTGTGCAAATACACTGTCACAAAAATATTTTGGTTGTTTCTGCATTTGTACGTAGCAGTAGCAGTTATTAGTAGTAGCAGTTGTTATGTTTTTTGTTTAAAAAACTAAACCCTTTATCATATTAAGGCAGCAGTGATTCCGCCCTGTTAGTAGCCGCTTAGACAGGAAGTCGTTAGGCGAAATTGTGGCATGTTGAAGGCTAGTCCTTAGGCTGATATTGTGTGAAGAATTTTTAGCAGAAAATATTGGCTGTTACTGTGAAAAATTGTGAAAGGGTAAGAGGGAATAGGGTGTGTCCTTAATTGTATAAGGGGAAAGGTTGTGGACTTTTGTGTTAAATGAAAGGTTGTCTGGTAGTACTTTGTAGTTGTCTTTTTTTTTTTTTTTTTTTTATATCTAGATTACTACTTATAATTTTTTTTTTTTTTGAGAAAAGATTACTACTTATAATTAGTATAACATCGTCATTGAAAAGCGCATGCATGTAAACTTCAATTGTAGATTTGAAGGGGATTCGTTTTGTCAAAGAGAAATAGCGCTAGTAGAAGAGCACATAGTTCAGTGGGCATTATATAATTGAATCAGTAATTGTCATCACCAAATGCATTCTGTTCTTGGAGATTCTAGCTTGGATGAAGGTCTATACATGAGACAGAGGGCAAATACGTTGCCATATACAATATTATCCAATACAAAATATTTGATATTGCCAAAAAAAGAAATACAAAAGATTTAAGCCTCGAGTTGGGGTTAGGCCACTTGCAGTTAGGTTACTGTCTACAATCCAATATTGCATAATCAAATCTTTAAAACTATAACTGTTTGGTTGATAAAGGATTAAACATGTGGCAATACTGCATTTATTTCACTATGCATATTCATAAACTATCAGAAAATTAAAGTGAAGCAATGAAAGCCAATCTCTTTATGCTAGGCGGGTTGACCCATCAGTTCTAAACTTTCCAATATCTCAAAAGCAACAAATTCCTGGATGTGCTTACCTCTAATTTCTCCTACCACTTTCCTACCTTACTGTAACAGTGGCTGAGCAACAGCTCATGGCCGTTTTGAAAATGCTAAAAGACCAAGGATTTGGTAGAAACAGGTACGAGTGTTTCATGTGTAATACGAGGTGCTCCCAACGAGAAGCATTTTACGTGCTTCCCCAAGAAGTTTTTCCCAAGTACATTTTCGCGAAGTGTTACTGAGCTAAAAACAGTCCGTCCTCACAGATCCTAAATAGTGATTAAGGCCTGAAGAAGTTGGCTTTTAGGCCGTTGTGAGCTATATTCCATGATGCAGCAACAACTAAAATAACACTCAAACACAGGCCTAAGCATCCAAGTCCCATGTTAATACACCACATCACCCCTTTTGGTTGTGGTTTCTTGATAGCAATCCACATCCAACATGGATAAGCATACGTCAAAGGTAATGTCACCCCTCCTAAAATAGGTGCCAAACTTCCCAAGAATGGAAAGGTCACTGCTGCAAAAAATGTCACTCCTCCAAAGAACACACGCAAAGCTGTTCGAAGCCACCTAGCGCATGGCATGTTCTTCCTGCTAGTGTAATTCGACTCCAACTTGTCGAAAATCACCATTCCATAGATTTGGAATGTGCTTAAGCAGTGAACGATTACCAGTATGTAAATGAGTCCCAGCACTACTTTTGATGTGTCATGTGCATGGAATTGCGAAATTGCGATCAATAGTCCTCCATTAGAGGAGGGTACCTGCAGAGCAACAGAGCTTATGATTGCGCACAAAGATTGGTTATGGATATGGACCTATATACATTCATTGTTCGAAAAAGGGATTGAAATGATCTCTCACCTTGTTTCCATATGTCCAGAATCCAGCTATGGCTACAGGAAGCAAACAGATGGCTATGAGTGCGTATGATATAGTCACTCCTCTCCACATTGTCTTAGATGTTGGGAATTTTGGATTTGTTGGCAAGGTCCCCTGCACGTTAGCAGATAAGTACTTTAGCCTTTAGATGCCATTACAAATTCACTACTTAATTTAACCTGCCAGCTCTCATACCCACTCACAGTTAATCCGACAAACGTCCAAGAAATATAAAAGTTTTAAACTACGTAATTCTAGACGTAAGTACAATATCGGTGGCAAAATGTAATGAAGAGGCCGGAGCTCACCTGTATCTCAAGAATAACATTGTGACCTCTGAATGCAAGACAAATGATACCTATTGCATTCATTATCCCACCAAACCTATCCATGTTAGACTCCATTGCTGGCGGGTCGTATGACACGTTATTGATCCTGCCCTTTCCAATTGAAAGACCCCAAACCAGAGTACAATACACAACTGCAGTTGTAGTGCCAATAAATGAGACCCAAGCCATGGAGTTCAGATTTGGAAACTGAGCCACAGCTATGGCCATGCACATGAACACCAAGAAGCACTCTGAACCGGTCAATGATTTGGGATCACAGGTTGATCCGTCCCTACACACAGTTCTGATGAAAAGCAGTATTGTTCCACCTCCTATGATGATTAGTTGTACACATGTACCAGCTGAAAGATACATTACTGGAACCAGAGCTAGAACTTTCCCCAGCTTTTGACCTGCATGGACAACAAAATAATATAACATGATTAACACTAAATATTTTCTCAACATTAATTTATAGACCATAGATCTCTGATAGAACTTAGTTACTAACCGAAAGCTGTCATTGCTAGGTCGAGGTATCTACTGTAACGAATTCCAGAGTCTGATTCGTGTAGGTGTACTAGAAGCCATATGGTGTAGAGCTGCCATGTGAATGCAAGTGACAAGCATACAGTTCCCCATGACCTGCAACCATCGGAAATATATTGTTACAAGAATTTATTAAACCAAGAGAACAGATAGGATGGTTATGAGTGATAAACATATATATCTGCTTCCTTTTATTTGACCAAAATGTCAAAAGTATATTATAGTTTTATAAGTTCAGCCACATGGATGTATCTTTAATATATATGTGTTCTATGTGCTTTTGATTCCAAACCTCTTATTGTTCAAAAAAAAAAAAAAGACAAAGATTCCAAAACAGATAATTCAGATATTGGAATTGAAAAACTAGAAAAGTGGAAAAACTCTAAGAACTCAAATCGATCCAACTAGTAAATAGCATCAACTCCAGCAAGATCACAAAAATCAGCTGGAACCTATTCTCAAACCATCAAAGCCAAACATGCCGAACAACTAGAAACAATTCGCCATGAAAATGTAATTTTTGCAGAATTAATCCATACAATTTATCCAAAACTTTACCATTGACTAATTCAGACTAAAATCTCATAGCATAATATATCAAATTGTGTACTACATATACCAGAAAACTTCGGAATATATACAAGACCTATTTGAGTTGAAAAGGCAGAGTTTTTGAGATAGAGGTAATGTTACTTGCCATCCAAGAGTGGCAAATGCAACAGGAAGCAAAAGGGCTTGGACTCCGATTCCCGAACATTGTAAATGAAAGCTAGCAGAGAAAGCATTGCCTTTCCTCGACTCGGTGAGAGGTAGCCAAGCGTCCTGCGGATTGAGCTCACCATCTTCCCCCCAATTTGCAGACGTAACATTATTGATGTCGTAATCAGCATCCAAATGATTACTTGTGGGACTAGCAGTAGCACTTGTGATGGGAATGACGTGTGAAGAATCAGACCCTCTACTTGCGCTGTTAAACGAATGAACCCTATCCACTGGCCTCCGATTCGCTTCATCAGCCACTTCTTCCATCCCTGCTATTTTCTTGAGCTGTCTTGCAAAACACAGAGGGCCCAGCTGAGGTAGCTAATAGCTGTGTGGGTTGTTTCAGTTTCAGCTGAGTTTGAATATATGTATGGAAAAAACTTCGCCAACCAGCCCTGGTCAGCAAGGGCTGCCCATGATTCCCTAGTAACCAATCAAGACTTTACATGTAGAGCACCCTTTTGTCTCTTCCTTTACCAAAAATATCTTATGATCTATTGCATATCTAATTACTTACAATTATTAAGGAAACGTAGTGGGCCCATATTTGAATTTGTTTATTAGAATATGTTTCAATTATAAATCTAACTTTTTTTTTTAAGAAAGAGAATCAAAGAGTTTCACTCATGCCCCCATGGTGACTCGAACCCGTGACTTCGTACAGATGTAGTAGAATTATAAATCTAACCTCAATACTCAAAGGTAAATAGTTAAGTTTTTACTATTCATAATTACAATCATCGACAGATTAGAATTAATTGCTATTTGCAAAAATACAAGTAAAGAGTTAGCTGAAGAAAAAGAAAAGCTGAGAAAGTTAAAAGATTACAGGTCAAGGCTGAAAAGAGAAACTCCCGATTATTGAGATATTATCTTTATAGTCCAGAAAAGAATCTATAAAGTTGAAGAATCAATCGGAGATCTCGAATATATTCTCCGAGAGGAACAAAAACCTCTTGATTATTTGAGCATTGATTAGATCCGATGCGGAAAAAAAATAGTATCAGAGCTTGTAAAGAGCTCAAAAGCGGAATCCCCAATGGGGACAATGTTTGAATTACTATTAGAGAAGTTGAATTCTCTACTAAAATTTTCTGATGAGAAATATTAGAACCTGATACAAGAAGTATCTAGATGTCAAAATCATCTAGAAAAAGTACCAGCTATAATCGCCCAATTAGAAAAATTGGAGCATAAAATAGATTATATCAAAGAACTTCCTAAAAGAGAAGAAGAACAGCTAACAAGTGTTGGCAGAAAATCAATGAACAGCTTGAAATGCTGGATTCTATGAAAAATATACTGAAGGATAAGAAAAAGCCTTCAGTAAAAACAAAGAAGGCTAATGGATTCAAACCATTAGAGAAACCTGAGAAGAATCCTATGCCAAGCATGATTTTTCCAGAACCTTCTACTAGTCTAACTAGTATTAGGTATGAAAAACCAAAGCACTTGGTAGCAAGAGATGTATGATGAGCATCTTCGGAAAAAAGAAAGGAGTACAACTCCTAAATGCTGAAGAATTTGAATTCAATGAAATTGAATATGAGGTAAAAAACTTCACAATTCCAAAGCTAGATTCTAAACAAATCTACAAAAAAGGGGAAAGTTTGAACTGCTGGATAGCCATCACTTCAAACTATTAGAATTCACAACCCCCTCTACAACAGGAGAAACAGATCTCTTGATGATCACTCCTGAAGAAGTTGTCCGAGCAAGAACAAAGAATTACTAATTTATGCACATTGGAGCAGTCCAAGTTGGCATAAAACTTCTTGCCCGAGAAAGTATAAATTGTTCAGCTCTATGTGTCCTACAAGACAATAGACTAACAAATTTTCAAGCTAGCCTGTTGGGGACACTTGAAGCATCCTTATGCAATCAAGTAGCATATTTCAATTGCTTCCCAAATTTCTTAACCAGCTTGAAAGATGCAGCCCACTATCTAAGACTGAGAGTCAAGACAGATGACATATCAATGAAAAAGGATATGCAAGAACTCGCAATAGTATACAGAATATACTATAAACTGATGAGCACTACAATAGAACCTAAGACAAGGATATCAAATATCTTAGGTCTTACTACTGGATTCCTCACCAGTTAGAAGAACCATTCACAACGTATTCACAAAGTTGCTTGGAATGAAGTAACTTTTCCTATTGAATGGAAATTATCTGGTTCGAAGAAACTACTAGAAAATGCCAAAGAGGCAATATATGAAAGCAGAAAGAATGGAGATATTAGTCTCAAATTCGACAATCACAGAAAAAGTGACGTCTGTCCTGAAAATGTCAAGATAAACAAAAATCTTCTCAGAAGAAGCTACAACACTAGAGAAGCTAGTGTTAGTGGTTTTAAATACTCTAAAGAACCAACAGAGCCTATCACTGAAGAAGAACTAGAAGCTTATCTAAATAAACCAGTAAATATGCTTAGAGCAAAAAAGCTCTATGAACTCTATGATGAAGCAGAATTATGCGAAAATCCTGAACGATTAGAAAAACTAATCGAAGAAATGAAAATTTTCAAACCAGGAAAGATAAGAAAAGTCATTCCTTATCAAGATATAGAAATGGAAGAAGGAGAAAGCTCCAATCCCAAAACTTTCATCATTAGGGAAAAAGGGAAGTTGAAACTTCCTGTACATAAAGCCCCTACGGGCAGAAAAGAAGAAAGAAATTCTCAAAGATTTGTCCCAGAGGACAATATGCCAAGGGTACCAATCACCAATTATGATATATGGCTAAATCTAGACAAAGCTCTAGATAAAAGAAAAGCTATTGACAAATGGGTAGATAGCCTGATGATGGCCTCTGCTCTCACTCTTGAAAAATTTGAGGCACCAGATCTTCAGGTGTATTATGAAACTACTCTTACTAGAGTAGCCAAAAAATGCTATATATCTTTCAAAAAGAAAAGCTATTGACCAATGGGTAGATAGTCTGATGATGGCCTCTGCTCTCACTCTTGGAAAATTTGAGGCACCATATCTTCAGATGTATTATGAAACTACTCTTACTGGAGTAGCCAAAAAAATACTATTTATCTTTCAAAGAGACTGCTAGAGGAAGAGACTGGCTAGAAGAGATAAAAAAATTCAAAATCTCCGTATGATTTTGCAATACCCCTGTACTATCAATTCTGTGGAGATCTCTCAAATCTGAGTGAAAAGACTAAAGAAACAGCCAAATCAAATATATATGCTCTCAAAATTTGTGACATGAGATATTTTGAAGAATACTTGAATGAATTTCAAGAATACTACTGCACGATAGGTGAACTAGAGAATACTGATCTAGTCAACCTATTGCACAGAAACCTCTTTGAATCATGGAGAACAGCTGTGAGAGAAAGCATAGCTGAAAAACCAATTGAAATATTTTCAGTTGGAGGAATTGCCGACAGAATCAGGCAATTACAAAAAGAGCAATGTAAAGCAAATCTTAGAGCCAAAATGGCCAAGAAACAACTCAAAAGAGTTGAAAATTTCTGTTATGGAATACTGGATATGCCAACCAACTGGGGATGTCATGAATCCATGTTCCACAAAAGAAAAGAAAAATATTACTCGAAAAGATTCCGAAAGAGTAATAAGAAAAAGGATTGGAAATTTAAGAAAAGTTCCAATTTCAAGAAACAACAGGATGAAGATCCAAGAAAGAAATTCTTCAAGAAAAAGAAGAATCATCAAACCAATCATTAGAATAAACAACTAGGCAAGAAAGCTTGCAGATGCTGGTTATGTAAAGCTGAAGGGCACTATGCCAATGAATGCCAAGAAAAGGGTAAGAGATCTACGAAAGCTCTATTTGAAGAATACGAGCCTTAGTAGAAACAACAAATATGAAGGGCTATGAAATAGCCTATTTTGATGACGAAAAAGACGACAGGTTAGTTTACTCTGCCTGGTCTGAAGAAGAATCATCTGGCTTTGAAACAGATTCTGAAGTAGAATACTTGGAAACCAGACAGATGAATGTTCTAAAAGTCAGAAATTGGGAAGAAACAAAAATAGAAGCAATAATATCTTCTTTTTAGGTGAACCCTGGTACATTCGTTTGTGACTACTGCTTATGTCACGAAAAGAATGGACTCCCTATATTTTGTGAAGAGTCAAAAAAGACTTATCATAAAGAATGCATAGCCGAAGCAAAAAAGAAAAACCAAGAATGGTCTTATAAGCCAATTGGTAGAACAAGAATATGAAGAATATTTCTCTGAACAAAAGGAGAAAGAAATAGAAACTTTGTTCTAAGAAATTGTCAAACCCTCTTCCTCAAAAATAAAGGAAGAAAAGATTGATGAAAATATAGAACTGGTTGAAGCACCAGAAAATGTTCCAGAAGAATGCAAACCATTCATAACACAAGAACAAGCTCAAGAAAAAGAGCTTCAACAATCAAAAATCATCTCTACTAGTAGATACAGCAACTACATAGAGATTGGATTAAAATTCCCTGATCACAGAAAATATCATCTACATGCATTTGTAGATAACGGATCAGGATTCACAGTTGCAAAGAGATTTGCAATTCCAGAAGAACTCTGGAAAGAATATAAGAAAAGAATAGCTACTGGTGTCCAATTCGATGGAAGCTATTTCACCATGAACAAAGTGGCTAGAAATGTTCACGTCACCATTGGTGGGGGAACATTTATCATCAACACCCTTTGGCAATCAGAAGGCCAAGGATCTGATTTCTTGTTGGGAAATGATTTTATTCTCCAATAAAGATTTATTCAAGATGAAGAAGCAATCGGCTTCAGAAAAGGAGACAGGGTGTTCTGGGCAGACAGACTTACCCAAGCAAAAAGTGTAGTAGGTCCAAAATTTACTACACAATATCAGCAATTGCAACGAAATAGTGGTGATCCTCAGCCCTACAAACCCAACTTTGAACCTGTGCTTCAAATCAAGCAACAACAAGAATTGCTTATCGAAGATGCTTCTGAAGAAGAAGAAGAAACAACTAGCGAAGGTGAAGAAGCTAGTTTCATCCATGAGCATAACCTCAAGCACTTCCAGAATAAGCTTGAGTCTCAGAAAATTCCTACTCTTGACAAAATAAAGAAAATGCTCAAACATAATATCGACGTCAACCCTCAGAAATTTTGGGAAAAAGACTCAGTAGTCTGTGAATTAGGATTACATGATATGAATGCTATCTGTCATATCAAAGCTATTCCTCAGTACAAAGAGGAAGATCAAACAGAATTTAGAAAAGATATTGAAGATCTCTTGAACAAGAGATTAATTCAACCATCCACTAGCCCTCATCATGCTCTAGCTTTGTATGTGAGAAATCATGCAGAAACTATCAGAGGAAAAGCTAGAATAGTAATTGACTACAGAGATGTCAATAAGAAGTCCGTTAAAGACGGTTATCAAATTGCTCAAGTACGAGTACTGATCAACTAGCTCAGAGGAGCTAAAGTCTTTTCAAAATTCGATGCAAAGTCAGGTATTTGGCAAGTCAAGATGCATCTAGATAGTGTTCATTTCACTGCATTTGGAACACCACAATGTCATTACGAATGGTTAGTAATGCCTTTTGGCCTAAAACAAGCCCCTTCAATCTTCCAGAGAAAGATGGTTGACATCTTCAAACATGTTGCATAATTTTGCGTCGTCTACATTGATGACATTCTTGTCTTCTCCAAAAACAGAGAAGAACACATGAAAAACCTCTATGAGGTCGTAAAGCTGATAGTTCAGCATGGAATGATCTTAGGAGAAAAAAAAAATCTTTTTTATCCTCGATGAAATTGATTTCCTTGGAATAAACATCAAGAATGGAGTGATAAAACTCCAACCTCATATCCTTGAGAAAATCTGGAGATTCGCAGATAAAATTCCAGATGCTAAGAGTCTAGAAAGATTCTTATGAGTCATTAATTATGGGAGAGATTTCATTCCCAAAATCTCAGGATTAACAACAATGTTATCTCCTAAAACAAGTTCCAAAAGAAAATGGAACTTCACAGAAGATGATGAAAAAATTATGAAGCAGATAAAAAATCTCCCTCCTCTCCAACAACCAGAGGAAAATGATGAAACCATTCTCCAAACAGATGTTAGTGATAATTACTGGTCCGGTGTTGTTCTGGCAAAAACGTCTGGAACTAACATTGACAAGATCTGTAAATTTTGTAGTGGCAAGTTCAGCCTTGCAGAACTAAATTATCCTACAGGAGAAAAAGAAATTTTGGCTGTCAAGAAAACAATTTTAAATTCTCCATCTTTTCTTGGAAAACCTTTTACTGTCAGCATCGATTGTGCTAGAGTAAAGAATTTTAAAAATTTTAAACTTGATAAAGCTGCTGATAGAGGAAGATTAGCAAACTAGCAATTATTTCTTAACCAATATGATTATAATGTTGAGTTAATTTCAGGAAACAAGAACTATCTTCCAGACGCCCTAACCAGAGAAATGACAATGTTCAGCCGAAGAGAGAACGACGAAGGTCGCAATCCCAGAAATAGAAGAACTGGCAAAGAACATGAAACTGCTAAAGATCCTAAAGAAAAGATCCTCAAAAGGTTTCTGCTAGGTCTAAAAGGACTAGCCACAACTGATCAATCTCAAGGTAAAGGATTGGCTAGCCCGTCTCAAACGACACACAGTAAAGGCTCGTCAAGACCGTTGAAGGCTGTTGCTTTGCCAAAAAGCAAATCAACTCCAACTGGAGTTATAAATGTTTTGAATTATGAACTAAAAATCTTTGTTGATCCTATGTTCAAAACTGGCAAGAGGCTAGCATACCACCAGAAGGCAATTTTAGATAACCTCTTATTCGCCTTTCAGGAAAGAAACAGTGGCATCATGTTCCTAGCTCTGTTTGCTTTAGCTGAAGAACTCCATGAAAATATTAGACCACAGTTTGAAGAAGTCCATAAAAATACACAGAAGAGTACCGTCCAAAATGAAAAAATTCAGTATCTTGAAGATCCTGAAAGTGCTAGAGTTCCTGTTTTAGCACTAACAGAACCAGACTAGTATGACTTTCATAATCTTATTGGGAGTCAGAATTCTGCCTCATTTCCTCCAACTCTCTTTGTCATCCCTGGACCTTATGTTGGAAGATATGTGGTTAATGTTCAGAGTGAACATCCTCAAGAACACAACCTTTGGCTTGTTGAAAATAGTTTTGTCCATAATCTTTGGACCAAAACCAATGATGATCTCAAGGGCTTACCACCCATCATAGTCAATATAGTCAAGAATGTCAGAAAAAATGCCTATATCCTCAGGCTGAAATTCAGATCAACTCTTCCAGAATGGATTCAGAACAGAAATGGTGAAGTAGAATATATTTCCCCATATCATTATGTGAGAATTATAAAAGGAAGATATCTCAAGCCTGCCTGTGTGGGATATAACAGCTAGCCAAACTCTAGCATCCCCTGGATGAAGTCCATGTCCCTAGACTATATCCAAAAGATCATCGAAGAAGATAAAGAAAATACATTCCTGGCAGCATGAGAGAAAATCTTAATCACTGCCTATGATCACCCTGACGAGATAAGCAGTGACCTTTTTCTGTCACTTAAGAGAAAGGAAATCGATTCTACGCTTACATATTTACAGTGGATCCAAAAGCTTGAAACTGACAACCACTATAATATGTATGCAGATACAGACGTAGAAGATAATGACGTTAAAGCTAGGACAACTCTCTTGTCCTAGGCCACAATTCTAAAACAGATGAAAACATGTGAAGCAGCAGGTGTAAAAAGCACCGAAAGCAACTTTGGCTTTTCCTAAATATGCTTTTGCTTTTCAGAAAAGAACAAGGTGAAAAACATTTCACCTAAAAGAATCTGCTTTTCACCATCCGACCTTCATCATCAGGAGCACTCACGAAAGCAGAAAATAATAGAGTTGTGTTGTACATTTTTATGTTTTGAATTCCGGTTTGAGTTCTGCTCTCTATATAAAGAGCTCTAGATTTAGTTTGTAAGGCATCAGAAAATTGAGCAGAATCAGATTCTCTCAAAGAGTAAGAAAGCCAAGTAATAGCAGTGTGCTTCTTTCTAAGCTCCAGTGTGGAGTATGCTTATAGTCCAAGTAAGTTCTTATGAACTCAGTTATAAGTAACTAAATAGCGTTTAGCTGTTTATCTAAGAGTGAGGCTCTAGATTTTTTAATCTGTATTCATGTTTGCATAAATAAATTCTGTGTGAGCCCAAGTACACCGTCACAAAACTTGTTTGTTTTTAGTTTCTGCAAAATTATCTGTTTATCTTACCATTTATCAAGCTAAAAGATTATTTTTCTAAAGCTTAGAACAACAGTGATTCCGCCTTGAAAAGTAACCGCTTAGACAAGAAGTCGTTAGGTGAAAATGTGGCATGTTGAAGGCTAGATCTATGCTTTAGGATTTTATTTTGCAACTTGATGATTGAAGAAAGATACAAAAAGATAAAATTAGAAAATGAAGAAGGGACACGTGTAAACTCCTTAGAAGGACATCCCAAAATCTGGTCAGGAAGTGCTAACCACACCTGGTCAGCCAAGTACTATCCTATATGTATATGTTGTCTACTTGGTATCATAACGCGGGTGTTGAAGTGCCAATAAAATAATGTGGTGTACTGGTGTAGTCCGACATATTTTAACAATACCTTGCCTGCATTCCGACTATAATCATGACTTTGATCATGACGATGCTGAAACAAGGAAATGGGTACGTGATGATGTAATGGCTGATGATTCTTCTAAATCATCATGTCTAGTATACAGTAAACTTGCATTTTCTTGGTCTTCAGTGACCCAGAGACTTATATTTAAATACGACCAGAGGTATAGTTTACGCTTCTTTACTTTTTTAACAAGCCAACTAATTAGGAAGATCTTACTTTATCGGGGACCGTTGTACTTGTGTTACAGGTATATAATTTTGTATTTTTTTTTAAAAAACTTTGTCAAGGGGAACCCAAAGGCTTCCTAGACCCAAGATAAATCCCTTCGGCGCATGTGAAATGTTCCAACTGTGCATTGCAGCACAGTGCCTGACCACTTTGACAGCTTCAGGGTTCGAACCTAGGTTGGGGAGCACACCCAACTAGGCAAGAACTATTAGGCTACTTGCAGTGGTTATATTATTTTTGTTAAACAGTTGTATTTGAATCTCAAATATGAGAAAATGTGTTGCGAGTTCTTTGAGTCATCAAATAGAACACTTTTTTTTTTAAATACAAAATAATTTTTGACAAAAAAATACATAAATAAATGTACCTAGAAAAAAAAGGTTATCATCCATGTGTGTTTTTAATTTAGGTTACTACTTACTTTTTTTTTTTTTTTGATATATCTCTACTACAATAAAGCATTAAAGCAAAGCGTCCAAAAGCTTCACCAAATTTTAAACTTCTAAATTTATCCACATTTCACCTAACTCTGACACACAGACACCGGAGCTATAACAGTAAAAAAAAAAAAATCATATATACGAGAGAGAAACAAACGTGGGTACGCACGAACTTTGTCTCAGAACTCCATCCTTTACCAGAAAAAGCATGATTTGAAGTTCTGAACACGAACGTGGGAGTTATCAACAGACAATTGGGAGATGGACTCACCACAATTTACCGACTATAAATCACTGAGTTTCTCAAAGCGAGACCTTATATCGCTTTGAGCAACTCAGTGATTTATATCTCTTTATTGTAGTAGAGAATATAAAAAAAATATTTTAAAAAAGTAAGATTAACAATTGCGATCAAGTAACGGAACCATAACCACCCCACACAGTTTGTAGAAAAGAGAAAGGGTAATCGAGGATGCCCGAACAAATAAAAGGAAGTCGGAGATAAACTGAAGGAAGGAAGTAGAAATATGCATGCTTATCACAAGGATAACACTAATTTAAACTTTATGTTCTGGGATCTCAAACGACGGTTGGACTTTGGGAAACTAAGAGGATAAGCATGATATAAGATGATCCTTATATCATGCTTTGAATCATCTTCATTTTTTTTTCTTTTTCCTTTTCTAAAAGGCATGCTTATCATATTGTATTTTATGCCTTATTGCAGTCCTATTGATCGAGTTTGTAAGCTTCACACCTTCACGTTTGTCTATTGATTCATTCAAGAAGACCGGGTAGTAGAATTTTAGTTTGTTAAGATCTTCTCTGAAGATGGAGAATTGTAAGTTTCTAACCACGAAATCTCTTTTTCTTCAATTGTATGTTTCTCCATTCCGCAATTTATTTTTGTTTGCCAAGTAAATTTGGTGCACTGTATGATATAGAATGCATCTTGCCCACATCGTCTAATCGCTTGTGAGAGCATCTCGTTTTAGTCAAAAGTCATGTACATCACATGCTGTCTTATACCAAAATTATAAATGGCACAAGCCGCCAAACAAAATTCGAGTGACCCTCATTATTAACAAATGTGCTCCATTATTGAGCCTAAAAACACGAAAACAAATCCTCATATCTACCTCCGTTTGAACAATAACCTAATCACCTAGAGACCTCAATTGGTATACAACTAGAGGAACTAAGATGCAAGTAGCAAAAGACCAAACTTCTAGTGATAGGCAAGAAGACTAGCACAATTTAAAGCTTCCCTTTGCCCTTGTTTTTAGGGCTAGGATCAGTAGTTGTAGGGTAAGTGAATTCCAAAGTAGCAACATTTGACTTCTTGTTGGGGCGAGGGTTCTTGTTCCTGCGTCCAAGTGGCTTGCCTTACTTTTTCTTTAGCTTCACCCATGCGACATCAGTGTCTTCTTCTACCAAGCCTAGAGCTTCAGCCTCCAAAGTAGGAAGCTTACCGCCCAAGGTAGTTTTAAATTCCTTGGGGGAGGGGCTACGTCCACTACTTCACTTTCTTTTCTTGGAGGGCAAAGCCTCCATCTGCACAGGTTGCATTGCTTCTGCAGGTTCATGCGAGCCAATGCCAGTCCCTGAAGCAGGGTCCACAACCTGCTCTACAGCAAATTCAACTGTAGCCCTCCTTTCTGTATCTACTGTAGAATTAGTACCTAATGCAAGATTAGCTCATCAACATTTGATCTCACCAACCTTCGAATGGTTGGCCTATTCTTCTTTGGAATTGAGGAGAAAGCCATGAAGACATCACGACGGTTCTGCACTAAGAAGGAGAAGGAGCCTTCTAAAGTCGAGGGGCCAGTAAGGTTCAAAACCCTGGACGTTGAGATTGCAATGCTAGGCTCCTCACACTTGGTTCCATCATGTGTGATCAAACCACATTGAGGGGACCTCCCCTTCAGGTGCTCAAACTGGAACTACAAGATTGGTTCAACACCAACATCTAGAAAGACTTTGCACTCAATCAATAACTGTTTAGTAACGTCATGGGCAAATACGATAGCGATCAAGCCCTTCTTGAACTCCTTGTCGTAGTCTAGAAAACCACCCAACAGATTGGCAATAAAGGTGAAGTTTTTCGGTTCTTCATATAAGGGAGGGATCCCAGGAACCCTAACCCAAAAACAAACATGTTTGAGAGGGACTTCATGGAGAGGTTTGACACTGTCATACTCCTCAAGACAGACAGAAGCTCGGTCAAAGCTCCAAACCCCACCCCGTAAAACCTTGATGCATTCACAAGCATATTCAAACGAGAACAGGAAAAGATTTCTAGCCCGCACCTGAACCCTAAAACCTTTGTCCATCATCCAAGTCCGAAGGAAGTGGGCTTTGAAGGCTGCAAGGTCAACCGGCCGGCGGGTCAAAGACTTCCCAATCAAAAAAAATTAAGACGACCGGCAAATAGGGCCACCACCAATTCTCCCCAGATCAAAAGCACTACCTCCCTTGGCAAACGCAAGGGAGACAGGGAAGCTAGCAGTGACAACGTCAATAAAGGCCATTGGGTTGAGGATCGAGGATGAGAGCGAGATGAAGAAAGGTAGGAGGAAGGAAGGGCAGGGTGCCGTCAAAGCTAGGTTGAGAGCAAAGTCTCTCCCAGGGTTTTTCTTTTCTTTTAATTTGTTGGCAAAGCTAAAATTAGGGTACTAACTAGTATCAAAATTGTATTTGAAAAGTGTGTGAACTTTACTCGGAGACTTGAAGGGAGACTCGTTTTGTCAAACAACAATACTGCAATACTGCTAGTAGAAGAGCACGTAATTCAGTGGGCATCACATAATTGATGTTCAATCACCAAATGTCCAAATGCATAATATTTTTGGAGATTCTAATTTGGATTTTGGATGAAAGCTATACACATGAGATAGAGAGAAACTTTGTTGCTAAATACAATATTTATCTAATACAAAAGATTTAATAATGCCAAAAAAATAAAAATAAAAAATAAAAGTTCAAGCATTGAGATAAAAGGGACTGTTCGGTTGATATAGGATTAAACACATGGCAATACTGCCAATACAGCATTTATTTCACCATGTCGTATTGATAAAACCAGTGCAGCAATGAAAGCCGGTCTCTTTATGCTAGGCAGGTTGACCCCATCAGTTCCAATATTTCAAAAGCAACAAATTCCTGAATGTGATCACCTCTCATTTCTCCTAGCACTTTCCTACCTACTGTAACAGTAGCCGAGCAAGCGCTCATGGCCATTTTGAAAGTGCTAAAAGAGCAAGGATTTGGCCGAAATATCTACTAGTGTTTCATGTCCCGAAGAAGTTTTTCCCAAGTACATTTTCTCCAAGTGTTAATGAGATAAAAACACTCCGTCCTCACGGATCCTAAATAGTGATTAAGGCCTGAAGAAGTTGGCATTTAGGCCGTTGTGAGCTATATTCCATGATGCAGCAACAACTAAAAGAACACTCAAAGACAGGCCTAAGCATCCAAGTCCCATGTTAATACACCATATGACACCTTTTCGCTTTGGTTTCTTGATTGCAATCCACATCAAACATGGATGAGCATATGTTAAAGGAAATGCCAAGCCTCCAATTAGAACCGCCAAGCTTATCAAGAACGGGAAAGCCATTGCTATGAAGAATACAAATACACCAAAAAAAATCCGAAAAGCTACGCGTAGCCACCTTGCACAAGGCTTCGTCTTCTTGCTTGAGTACCTCAACTCCAAATTGTCAAACACTACCATGCCATAGATTTGAAACGCACTTAAGCAGCTAACCACTACTAGTATGCAAATTAGTCCCAATACAAATTTCGAGGTTTTATGTCCGCCAAATTGTGCAGCTGCTATCAATATTTCTCCAATTGACGATGGTACCTGCATAAATTAAAGCAAGAATATTAACTGTGATTGGTTATAAACCCAGTTTGACGTGTATTTCATTATGTAGTCAGATCAAAATAATTGCTCTCACCTTGTTTCCATAAGCCCAAAATCCGCATACGGCAAGAGGAAGCAAACACATAGCTATAACTGCATATGATATAATCACTCCTCTCCACATGGGCTTGCGAGTTGGATGTTTTGATGGCAATGTCCCCTGCATCACAAGGAAACTTAATCCTCTAAACTTCTCCGAGTTGACACACTCTGAAATAGTATTGCCACTTACAAAACAAACTAGGACTATTGTGCTATAGACTAATAACATGATGCATGGTTTTCCCTCATTATTTTTTTTTGGGTAGCAATGGAGATTGCACTCCCTATTTGAGAAACCACCCCAGCCCACCCCCAAAAAAAGAAAAAAGAAAAAAAGAACTTGAACCAATGTTCGACTTCAGACGGATTGAAACCCCATCTTAGATTGGATTTATCTGAGATGAGTGTACTCATGGGTAAAATCAGGAATGTTGAGGAAAACAAAAGGTGTCTGAAACAAATCATTATTGGCTGCATATGGATCCTCTTGTACATCAATATTAAGCATATTAAACACCATCTTATTTCAATGGATCTTTCTTAATGACCACTAGAAAAGCATTTTAGACATCCGCCCAAAAAGTTGAAATATGAAAAATGAGCAAGCTGACATCACACTCACCTGTATTTCAAGAATTACATTATGACCTCTGAATGCAAGAAAAATAATGCCAAGTGCATTCAGTATACCACCAAATCTATCCACGTTGGACTCCAGCAGTGGTGGATCATATGATATATCATCATGCCTTCCCTTGGCAATTGAAAGAGCCCAAATCAGAGTACAGTAGACAATTGCCGTGATGGTGCCAATGAAAGAGACTCTAGCCATGGAGTTCAGATTGCGAAACTGAGCCCCAGCCATGGCTAAGCATGTGAACATTAAGAAGCACTCTGTAGCAGTCACTGACTTGGCGTCACAAACAGTATTGAAGAAAAGCTTTATGGTGGAACCTCCTATGATAATCAATTGCACACATGTACCCCCAGATAGATACATCACTGGGAACATGCCTAGCAACTTCCCTAACTTTGGACCTGAAATAGGAGAAAATGAAAAATCATATATTAGTCGGTACTTTATGAAAATTTAGTTCACACTCGTTTCTTCAAATTAAGTGCAATATGATAATTTGGGAGTGTGAATAGCAATGTCAATGTAATCTGTGAACCATTGTTGGCAATAATTTAGTGTTTTTTTTAGAAGAAGAGTTTGTTGTACTAACCAAAGGCTGTTACAGCGAGGTGGATATATCTGCTGTAACGAATTCCAGATTCAGATTCGTGTAGCTGAACGAGGAGCCATATAGTGTAGAGTTGCCATGTAAATGCTAGTGACAAGCATATGATTCCCCATGCCCTGCAACCATTGAAATTGTTATGGGGATTAAACCTTTTGTATATTTGTAATTAGTATACAAACAAATTAAGCTTTTAATTGGAATCTGATAAAATACTTGTTTATGCAAAACTCCAAGTGATTATGTTAACTATTTTGGAATCATCAACATGAAGTTGGTCAAATATTTTAGGGGCAGACCGGGTTGGTATGGAATTTATAATTATGGGTAGCTGCCTCAGTTCAAGTTCAAATTATGAGTCAGACCAAGGAGTAGTCATTAGTCTCATTTCTTGAGAAAATCAATTCACAAGGATCTGTGAACTCATACAGTACTGGGTACAGAAATTCAAAGCAACTACTTTTAATATATATGTACTTTGTAGATTCCAAATCCCTCATTAAAAATGTGGAATTGAACAAAGAAAATAAAACAAAGTTGACCTGTAAGTCCTAGGTCCTCCTTCCAGGACACTGTCACACTGTCCAATTAGAAAATCTTAGAACCCTAAACTCCAGCAAAATAAAAAAGATTTCCTACATTGTTTTTTTTTTCTTTTCTTTTGTTCTAAAAGCCATGAAAAAAAAATCATAAAATCTGCCTTAGCAAGTTTTAATAAGAAACTGATCGAGTAGAAAACTTTTAGAAAGAGCCAATGTTACTTACCATCCAAGAGTGACAAATGCAAATGGAAGTAAAAGGGCTTGGAATCCAATTCCAGAACACAGTAAATGGAAGGTAACAGAAAAGGTATTCCCATTCCTGGACTCTGTGATGGGTAGCCAAGCATCTAGTGGATTGAGCTCACCACCACCACCTGGGCCTCTCCAGTTTGTACCATCTTCTTCTCCTCCACAAGGAGGACTGGTTGTGATGGGATTGACTTGAGCAGACTCTGATGAGCTTCTGATACTGAAACTGTGAAAGGAATGTCCCCTTGTTAACTCTGCCCTGCAATCTGTTTCCATAACCACCACCTCTTCCATATCTGCAGTCTCCTTAAAAACCTTAAATGCTGAGAAACAAGAAAAGCCACATTTATAGGGAGCTAGCTTACACATGGGGTGCTTCTAGACAAAGCGAAAGTAGCTAAATGGGTAACTTATAATTTTGTGCAAATCAGTTTTGTAATACTTGATGAAAAAGCAACAGAAGAGGTTAAAATGGAAGTTAAAAAGGAGGGAAAGAAAACTATCTCCTTTTCTTCTTTCTCTTTTCCTCTTCATATGAACTATGGAATTCTTGTGTTTTAGGGTTTAAGGTTAGTATTTAAGAACTTTACTATGTTCTATGTACATATAAAACATACTCCACATCTTTTTGGTCATTTCAATCTAGTGGAAAAATTAAAAGAAAAAAAAATACAAAATTTCTAATTAGGTCATATTTTATGAATTTCCCATTTAATCAACATGAACTTTTTATTTCCTATTAAGGAGTTTTGATGTCAAACAATACTTTTTCTCTGAGGTAAGTCAAGTTTTAGATGATTGTAAAGAGTATGTGTGCTTTTCAATCAGTTGGAGTTCGACATATTTACCGTGAAGCAAATGGTGTAGTGGATAGGCTTACTCACCTTGTTAGTGGGTGTGATATTGATGATTTGTGGTTAGATGAGATGCTTGTAATCATTCAGGATATTCTCTACGAGGATCAATGTAACTGTTTCTATGTAGCTCGGGGTTCAGGTTTTACGTCCCCCCCCCCCGCGATGCAAAACTCTAATATTAATATAATAAATGGAACCGGATGTGGGGCTGAGCCTCCCAACTAGGCTGGATTCCAAACTCCTTTAAAAAAAAAAAATAATGGCTTGATGATTAATAAAATCAACCCTCTTCAAAAAAAATATATATATATATATATATTTTTCAATATTTCGGTATTGACGAGTTTTAAGCATTATTTGGCCTTATAAATGTGGGTAGGAGGACTTTATGCCTACAAATGTTGAAAAAATGACATGAATTCTAAATCACAATTATTAATTAATGACAATAGTAATAAAAAGGGAAACCACAAAATTTGGGACCCCAGCGATGGACAGCCTAGACCGACTTGGATCGTCCACCATGTTGTGACATCAGCAGTGGTTTAATTACGCGACGTCATGCCATTAATTTGCCCACCAAAGTAATGCGCTTTTTCAGGTTTTTATTGTGGATTTATTTGGAACAAAACAAATAATTCTGAGGGCCCTAAAAAAAGAAGAAAAAAAGCCGAAAAAGAATTAATTGATTTCCGAATATTCAACCTAGTAGGATATAACTATAATAGTGCTGACACTTGGACATGCACTACGGGCATTTTCTATGTTTTAAGCCAATGATGTCAATTTTTTTTTTTATCAAAGTCAATGATGTCAATTGGTGGATTAATGTGAGATTGTGAAATCTGGCTTTACACGGATCTAGCGATGGTAGCACAGGGAAAAAAAGGGATAGAGGGACCAGATAATGACCATAATGAAACAAAATTTAATGCAAAAGATCATGAGAAAAGAAAAAGAATCCAATTGCTTATATTCAAAAAAAAGATTACATAAACTCAAAACTAATCAAAGAAACGATTCATATTTCAAATAGAGAAAAAAAATCACAAATGATCACTGAGTTTTGACCCTTCGACACTTAATTAACTGACTTTTTTAAAATATCACTTAACTCACTGACTTTTCAAAAATATCATTTAACTCACTCACTTTAATATCCGTTTTTCACATAACTCACTCCCGTCTATTGTGTTGTTAAAAATTTAATACGAAAGGATTATTTTCGTCAAATTACATATATATATATATATATTTAAATAAATATATTAAATAAAAAAATTATTTTTTTGAACAAAAGTTATTCGATTTTTCTTTTATAATTTTTCATAGTTTTCTCATAATTTATATTAAATTTAAAAAAAATGAATTTTAATTAAAAACAAAAAAAATCATTTTTTTATTTAGAAAAAAAAAGGGTCTTCAAGAAAGAAATGTATAATACTGGTTTTCATTAGGCTTAGAGAACGCGCCCTACGCGCGGAGAAAAAAGAAAAAGCAAAGTGAGCCCTCTCTCGGCCGAACGCCACCGGCGCTCCGACCGCTGCGTTCCAGTCCGGGAGAGGATGGTGGTTCTGGCAAGCAGCGGGGTCCAATGGCAGCGATACGATCCAGGATCCGAGAGAGGGAGTTTGAACTCGGAGAGGGAAGATCAATCTAGATATGTTCTGGTATCAGGGGCGAGAATAGGGAAGGAGCAGCGCTAGGGTGCTGGTCGGCGGTGGGCTCTGCCATAGTCACTGCGGTAGGGATCTGGTCTGTGGCTGGATCTTCGATCTCACGGCAGAGATGAGCCCAGAGAGGTTCTGCTTCGCTTGGGGCTCCGATCTCGGTCTTCAGCCGGGCTTTGGGGCAGTTTTCGACAGGGCGCACCGTTGCAGTGGCATAGGGTTGCGGCGCGGTGGACTGGGTGGCGTAGGGATGCGCAGCGGCGACCAGGCGGTGCATGGTGGCGGTGTCGTGTTGGCGGAGGGCGTTGGCAGCAAACTTGGTGGAGTGTGGCACTGGTTTCTGGTGGGCAGAGGAGATTGGGCCGAGCCTTGGTGTTTGGGCCTTGCTGCTTGGACAGGCTTTTCTGTTCAGTTGTTTTTGTAGTAGTTAGTTTAAGTTGTTTACTTGTAGTAGTTTGTGGCTTTATGCCGGTAATAAGTCCTTACCAAGTTGTGGTAGGGCGACGTGGGCTTGGTCCCGGACTGCACCTTGTGTGTGCATGGTCTTCCCTAGGTAGGCGGCGAGTTCCCTGCTTTTACAAATGGTCGCAGCCTTCTAGTGGCAGTAATGCATCTGCTCTAGGTAAGCGGTGAGTTCCTTGCTTGGTCAAATGGTCGTTGCCTCCTAGTGGCAGGGTGAAACTGAGTGCCACTGGATTTAATTTCCAGTGGCAACATGATGGGAAAGCTGTGCGTATGGAAATTATGCTAAGCTGTAATCGAGTTGCAAACCAAGTTATCTTTCCGTCGTGTCACTACTGTGTGACTTATGTCAAAGAAAATAGAGACACCAGTAGAGGGCTCTTTGCTAGTTGGTGCTTTGTGGAATACAGTTGTTTAGTAGAGACTCATGATAGTATTTCAGGATGTTCTCTAGTTGCGTATTGTAATAAGGGGTTTTGGTTCATTGTCCCCCCCCCCCTCCTGTATTTGACAGTTTCATTAATGAAGGCTTGAGGGCAGCCGCACCACCCTTTATTCAAAAAGAAGAAGAAAGAAATGTATACTTTAGTGTTTAAATAAATATACCCTTAATTTTAATGGCTTTTAACAACAGTGAGTTAATAGTAAGATAATGAGATAATGGCACAGTGTCGAACATATCATAACTCAGTGATCATTTGTGATTTTTTTTCCTTTCAAATATAGAATTTAGGGATACAGATATATATCATGAGCCAACTAGGCCCAAACTCAACCACAATATATGTTCGGATTTGGCTTCTCTGCAAGAACTATAATTTGCTAGAAAAAAAAATTACAACGGATGAACTTGAAGTGACTTCTTGATGCTTCTTGATGTGACATTATCTTGCCCTTAAATTTATATCTGACGGCTGTGAGTAAAATCCAAGCACATTATAGCAAGTCATATTCTAGCAGAGAAGCTGAGTCCTGTATGTTCACCCTTCTCTCCGAGCTACGAGCTACTTGTATTTAACCAATCTTGAGTGTCACAATATAACCTCACAACCAACATCAAGCCGAATCACTTCAACATTTTTTATACTATGTCAAAAAACGACTAAATTATTTATAAGGAAAATTTACAATCATATTGATAACAAGAAGATAGACACCGAATTACATCATATAGTTTTTGGAAATCATGTCATAAAAATGGCACAACAACAACTCTATAAGACCCCTAAATCCTAATTAGATTGAGCAAGAACTTGGTAAAAGAAGACTATACCAAAATCCAAAACCCTATCAAAAAATAAAAAAGAGCCAGCACAAACCATCGTACTTTCTCGAGAAGTCAACACCGGACCTTAATCTCCACCGCCGGACTAGTACCTGCATCATTAGTCACCCCATGCGAATTGTGAACATCAATAGGCACCCCACCATCCACCAACCTCCGGAATTCCACCACCATCCCCGCCAACTTCCAATCCTCCACTACAACCAGACTTGAAGCCGCTGGCAATGACCTAGACATGCATGCACCTCTTTTGAGGTATATTATATAAGGACGATCTAAATAACTCATGCATGTAAATTCTTTTTATACATTTTAAATATATATGTTCTTTGAGGATCCTTGGCAATAATCTTTTCCATTACAATATAGATTATTGGTACGTAGATTAATGAAAAAGAAAAAATGAATGAGCTGGTGTTTGTTACTAGGGGCATGGAGGTTGAGGTGGTCAATCACAAATCACCTACATGTCATATTCCAGTGTAGTTAAACTTTATTAGCATTTTTTGGCAATATGTCATGATCGATAGAAATGGTTATATATGTGTATTATAACGAGTCATTATTTTGGAGGGGGATTTTTTTATTTTTTTAATATCATTTTAAGGGATTGATTATTTGAGGGAACCAAAAATGAGAGGACCTCCGAAACTTGCGGAGCGACCCGGGAAGGCGAAACCTAGATTTCGTGATGGCGGTGGGGAGGCTTGTGCTCTCCAGACCAGACAGTGGCGAGACTACGGTGGCGTGGACTTGGGGAGATCGTGGTTTCTCCTGCAACGACGCTGGGGTCTCGATCAAGAATTTCGAGGGTTCCGGTTGAAGAGATTCTCAACTGAGAGTGATGTTGGGTCTGTGGCTTTGCGGATCGAGTTGGACCGGAGATGTTGGTGTCGACGCCTGCAACTTTGGGGGCGGTGGCAGTGTTGCTTGATGTCTGTGGTGGTGTCTGGCTGGGACATCCTCGGCTCAGGCTATGGGGATGCAAGTGTGCCACGCTCTGTGGAGGCAACAGGTGGACCGAGGCGAGTCTCTCATGCGTCGGCGGTGACTAGGCCGGTGGTTGAGACTGGTGGGATACTAGAGGTCAGTGTGGCGAACGGTTGTGGACAAGAGGTCCAGGCTGATTTGACTGGGCTGGTCTCGGGGCCGAAGACTGGGCCAAAGGCATGAACTAGGCCTTTTTGGTTCAAAGCTGAACATGGGGGCTATATGCTGCAGACCCTCAAGAATAGCCCAAGGAGCAACCTGATGCCTGGGTTGTTGGCTACTGATGGTGCTGGTTCCAACCCTACGGGGAAGGGACTCGTGCTTTCTTAAGTCCTCCAAGCTTTTAGACATTCTGGACTCAAGCGTTTTGAAGTAGGGGTAATTTCTATAAGCTTTTTTAAGACACTTCTAGTTGATATTTATACCACAATTGCGTGATTGGCAGATTAGACTAGATGAGTATTTTTTTCCTTAGGAAGCGAGATTATTCTTGCATAGATTAGGCTTGCTGTTCAGCGAGCGTCTCTTTAGACTTTAATGAGTTTAGTTGTGGCTTAGATAGGTTACCCGGTTTGTCCCGGATTTTCTTATGTAAGTTCTGTTAGACTCTGGCCTGTTTTTATGGCTTGATTACTAATGAAATTAATCATTTTCAAAAAAAAAAAGGATTGATTATTTGACCAAATTTTCGATTATCTATCAACATTTCCACGGTTCAGTTGTTAGGTCTATATGAGTAGATCAATTCTAAAAATTTCCAGCTAAATTGATAATTGTTAAGACATTCAAAACTGTGATTTACAATTATAAACATAAGCGGTTCAGGTTTGACATATATGGTTCGTCTATTGATTTAATCTTATTCGATACCTTAATAGTCACCAATTTGGCTGAAAATTTGCAGTCCTATGAAGTGAATGGTCGAGATGCCAATAGATGATTGAAAAGTTGGTCCCAAAAAGAATCTCTTAAAATGACTAAAAAAAAAATCCATCAGTGGAAGGGCCATATATCATGTTTAGGCATCCCTTGTGGGACCCACTTTTCGATTGTATTTCGGCATCTCGACTTTTATTTTTTAGGTCCTAATACATAGATCATTTCTGCAAATTTTCAACTAAATTTATGATCGTTAAGGTATCGAACTAAATTAAATCAATGGACGAACCGAATCTGTCTAACCTGAACCGTTCGTGTTCAAAATTATAAATCACAGTTATGAATACCTTAATTATTATCAATTTGGCTGAAAATTTGCGGAGATGATCTACTCATATATATCTAAAAACCGAACGGTTAAGATGTGAATATGTGATCAAAAAGTGGGTTTAATGAGTGATCTCTTGAAATGGCTAAAAAAAAAGAATCCCTCACTAGTATATTTTGTTGAGATCGGCTCATGAATTTCTAGAGAGTATCATTTCAATTCCAAACTCTATATTGCGTATAAGTAGTGCATGGTGCAAGCAAAGCCATTGCTGCGTACGTACATAGCTGATGATAGCAATCTTTTCATGACCACCCATTACGCAATTGATATTGCATATCTATCATGCGCCATATTCACAATTATTGGTCACAAAAATACACAAACCATACGTCTTAACGTCTACTTTATCAACTGGGCCGAATTTGTGAACAAATGTTTACCTTCAATAAAAAAATTATTAAAAAAAAAAAAACACCATATATGGGTGAGGATGGTGTCCCCAAAAAGTTGCTCAGGTGTGCTCATTGTGCGCAAGGTTTTAAATCTCTGCGATATTTCCGATATATCCCCGATATCTCCTTTTTTCGACGGACCGATATATCTAGGGGGGTAAATATCTTATCTTTTTCCGTTTCTGAGAAATTTCTTCGACATCGTCAAATATCCCCGATATATTAGATATTTGCGATATATCCTCGATAAAGTGAAGAAATATCTGTAAAATTTGAGGTAAAAAAAAAAAACTCGGTAATTCTCTAAATGAAAATCTGTGTGAAGAGTGATCTCCTAAAGGCAAATCTGCCTATCTGAGTGAGGAGAAATCCCTTCATGGTGAATCTAGGTGAGTAGAAAATTCTCTCAAGGCGAATCTAGGTGAGGAAATAAAATCCCCTCAAGGCGAATCTTTACCCCGGAGAAATACCCACAAGGCGATTTTTGGTGAGAAGTAATTCTCTAAAAGTCTAAATGCAAATCTGTGTGATGAGAGATTTGGTACTATGTAGTCTATGACTATGTCTATAACTCTGTATGTAGTTTGTAACTTTGTAATTGAATAATACAAAAAAGATAAAGCCATAAAGGTTCAATTATTCAAATGAGGCCAAATGACAATGCAAAAGGAAGTCAAGGAACCATATATGGATGACATGATGAGAAGAGAGTGCAGAGTACGGAGTATTAAATTTTAGCTATGCATCTTGAAAAAGTGAGGAATAATGAAGCTACTGTGTAGTCTATGAGTGTATAGTCTGTAGTTGAATAGTATAAACAAGCGAAAAGTTCAAATGTTAAAGTAACTATCAAATGGAATACGTGAATAGGTATATAGATCTACTTCATGTTGCAAGTGAGCCGCTTGATAATGGCATTGATCCACTTCATGATTGGATTATGCCTACACACCTCGATGATGAAGCTAAAAGACATCTTCCACAAGTTGTAGAAACATCAACTAATGCTGGAATCAACGTAGAGAGAATCTTATATGAAGAAGTTGTTAAAAACTTAGAAGATAATTCAAATAATGATGAAGAGTGGGGTGGTACATCAACTCCAGATAGTTCTGATGATGGTGGAGAGGGTGGAAGCGGAACAGGTGGTGGAGGTGAAAGGTATGAATATGGACAATCTTCTGTGGATGGAGGATTCCAATTTATCTGTGAAGGTAATTTTGATCATGCCACCCAAGATGAAGACCACGGAGTGAGAACAGCTAGTCATGGTGCTCAAGAGAAGACCTGATATGGGAGGAGGACTAGAGGTGCGCAACTGATGATCAAAGTACCCCATTTGATGTTTCTTCAATTGCCTTAAGTTTTGACTCTATTAGTTTAGGCACAGAGCGCAGTGAGATCTCAAATGAATCTCATGAAGGCAACAATCAATTTGGATATGATGCTTATAGATATAATCAATATGGAGAAGTATATGATCAGTCATCCAGTTGGGTTCATCCTTATTATCCTCTTATAGGGGAAACAGTCGGCAGCTCTAAAGAGATCTATAACTATCATGTTCATCACTACAATTCGCACTATATGGGTCATATATCTTGGTCTGATTATTGCATTTTCGTAGACCAGCGAGCGGCTTTTTAACCGCCTAGAGTCTCTTTTTGGATGTAGATGAAGTTGACATTCATATGTATTTATATGTAGTTCTAAATTTCTAATAAAATGACTTTTTCCAAAAACGATATTTTCGTACCCTGTATCCCCGATATATCCCCATCCGATATCTCCCTTTTTCAAAGTACTGATAGATATGAAGTTATCGATATTTAAAACCTTGATTGTGTGGACGTCCGTATCGAAATTTCAATACGGATTTCCGTTTTTCACCCATTTTTTTATCACATATGTAGATCTTAACCATTCAGTTTTTAGGTCCTAATATATAGATCATCTCTACAAAATTTTAGCCAATTTGGTGATCGTTAAGGCATCCAAAACTGCAATTTACACGAACGAACTGAATCTGTCAAATCGAAACCATTCGTGTACATTGTTGTAATTTGCAGTTTTGGATGCCTTAACGATCACCAAATTGGCTGAAATTTTGCAGAGGTAATCTATACATTAGGACCTAAAAACAGAATGATTAAGATGTGAAAATGTGATCGGAAAGTAGGGGAAAACCGGAAATCGGTACTGACGTCCGCACCGTAGCTGGACTGTGTGTGTGTGTATATATATATTTAATGGGTTTGGAATCTAGCTTAGCTGGGAGGCTTAGCCCCACACCCAGTTCCATTTATTTTATTAATAGTAGTTTTGCATAGCCGCGGGGGGGGGGGGGGGGGGGGGGGGGGACATAAAACCTGAACCCCGAGCTACAAGAAAACAGTAACAATAATACTCATAGAGAACATCCTAAATAATAGTTGGAGCCTCATCTAACCAAACATCATCAATAGCAAAAACACTAGCAAAGTGTGCAAGCCTATGTGCAACATCGTTATTGATATATATATATATATATATATTTTTTTTTTTTTTTTTTTTTTTTGAAAAGCTTTATTGATATTTATAATTTTATATACATTAAGTATTTTCATGTCTCGTCATGGTCACAATCATACTTAGTAATTTGATGTATTTTACACACATACACACACGCATAGAGGGCCCTTCTACTAAGGAATCCCTCTTTTATTGGTCTTTTCTAGGAATAGGACATTAAACCAATTTTTCAATCACATTTCGGCATGTCAATGGTTCAGTTTTTAGATTCTAATATGTAGACTATTTTTGCAATTTTTCAGCCAAATAGATGATTTTTAAGGTATCAAACTAGATTAAATTAATGGACGAACCAAATCTGTCAAACCTGAACTGTTTATACTTATAATTTTAAATCACCGTTTTGAATGCTTTAACGATAATCAATTTGGCTGAAAATTTTCAGAAGTGATTTACACATTAGAACCTAAAAAATGAATGGTTGATATATATATATATATATATATATATATATATATATATATAAGGTCATTCCCACTAAGGGATCCCTTTTTTTTGTCTTCTCTAAAGATAGGGCATTAGACCAACCTTTCGATCATATTCTGGCATCTCAACCGTTCAGTTTTTAGGTTCTAATGTGTGAATCACTTCTGAAATTTTTTAGTCAAATTGGTGATCATTAAGGTATCAAACTAGATTAAATCAATGGATGAACCAAATCTGTCAAACTTGAACTGTTCATACTTATAATTTTATATCACTGTTTTGAATGCCTTAACGATTACTTATTTAGCTGAAAATTTGCATAAATGATCTACACATTAAGACCTAAAAAGTGAACAGTTGAGATGCCAAAATGTGATCGAAAAGTTGGTCTAATTTCTAGAAAAGACCAAAAAAAGAGATTCCTCACTAGAAGGACCCTATATATTTATATTTATATTTATATTTATATTTATATTTATATTTATATTTATATTTATATTTATATTTATATTTATATTTATATTTATACATATATATATATATATACGGCTGAAAATAAATGTACAGTTTTAAGTTGTTATGATTTCTGCTTTTATATTTAATACATGTGGTTGAGATGTATTTGTCCCTCACAGTCTCATAGGTGAGCAAATATGTATATAGATATATATTGTTGAGATCATTACTCATGATTCGAAATAACCTTCATTTTCAAAGGCATGACTAGTTAGCCTATGAGCAACACAATTTGCAGAACGAGAAGCATGAACAAAAGATATATCCTGAAAACATATCAGGCATATCAAAAGTTATTGCTTGGATGGCAACTAAGCAATCACTTTATCAACCATTATAGCTTGACACAAATCCATCCATGCTTGTAAATAGCCACCAATTCAATGTGTAGTGCTGCTATAACAAGACTAACCTGATGTGCAATAGCAGCAACAAATCCACCCTGATCATTCAGGATGACGCCTCCTACTGCACCATAGCCCACTGATGGCAAAAAAGCACCATCAGTATTCAACTTAAGGATACCTGCCTGTGGTGCCTTCTAGAATTGGTGGGCACGGCCATTCTTCTTCTTTCCATTGGGATACCTATTAAGTAAGAAACTTTCATACCAAGTCATAGTACTCAAAGAAATAGCTACTGCACTTTGAGACTTATCTGACCATAATTTCTCATTTTGATTCTTCCACAATGCCCAAACCGTCATAAGAAGCTTTGCAAAAATATCAGAAGACATGGTGGTTGCCTGTTCTAACATCTACTCCTTAAAACTAAAGGAATGTGACATATATGGAGGCAAATTAAAAGGAGCAGCACTCAATATCTCTTTGGTCACCAGACAAGTGCAAAAGACATGCCTACCATCCTCATACGGGTGAGTACACAACAAACAACTCAACTCTCCTGTATACCCTTTAGTAGTTAATCGATCCCGTGTAGGCAACAAATTACGACACACCCTCCATAGACAAATTTAAAATTTCCCTGGGACCCTAGCATGCCATAAAGCCTTCCAAAGCATTTCAAAAGGATCACCCACAAATGTTGAAGCCCTCAAATTATTGAACACTATCTCGAGCCACCCGATAAGCACTCTTCACAGAATAAAATCATTTTCTCTCTAGTTTTCAGGTTATTCCATCACTCCTCACATTTCGACTCAAAGGAATGCACATAATTTTTGCCACTATATTAGGAGCAAATATAGAATGAAGTACTTGTGCAGACCACGTCCTGGAGCCACCATCTATCAATTCTGCCACATTATCAAGTTCACAATGAACCGGTCTAACTAGGGTACCAGCAGGCACATCCGGTATCCAATTCTCCTTCCATATATCAATCTACTACCCTGTACCAACCTGCCATTGAACTCCAGCTTGCAATATCGGTCTACTTGTCAAAATTGATCGCCAAAAGAAGGATGGAGACTCCCCCATATCTGCCTCCCAAAAAGAACAATTCGGGTAATATCTAGCTTTAAACAATCTAGCAATTAAAGAATAAGGATTCGAAATTAATCTCCACCCCTGCTTGGCTAGCATAGCCAAATTGTAAGCATATAAGTTTTTAAAACCCATTCCACCCTCTGCTTTAGTAAGACACATCCTATCCCAAGACCTCCAATGAATCTTCCTCTTATCATCTGTATCACCCCAAAAAAATTGGGCACATAATTGATGCAAATCATCACATAATCCTTTAGGTAATAGATAGCAATTCATGGTGTACAAGAGCATGGTTTGTGCTACGACCTTTATCATAATCTCCTTTCCTGCTGAACTCAATATTTTTGTTTTCCAACTAGTCAGCTTCTTTGAATTACTTTCTGTGATAAATTCAAAGATCTCCGTTTTGGACTTCCCCACATGCAATGGTAAACCCAAATATCGATCATGCTCTTAGACACACTTCACTTCCAAAATAGCAGCTAACTGACCTTGCAAACTTGGAGCCACATTTTTGCTAAAAACCACAGTACTCTTCTGCAAATTTATTCTCTGCCCTGATGCTCGCTCATACACATCAAGCAAAGCTCTGTACTGCCTACATTCTGCCTCCACAGCTGACCCAAAAATAAAACTGTCATCCGCAAAAAATAGGTGATGTAGAGTAGGGGCACCTGGACACATACACAGGCCTTGCAAACTGTTTGCAGCTACTGCATTTGTGATCATTGAAGATAACCCCTCTGCACACAAAATAAATAAATAAGGGGATAATGGGTCCCCTTGTCTAATTCCTCTCGTAGGTGTAATATAACCAGAAGGTTCGCCATTAATGAGAACAGAATATCGAACAGTAGTCAAACAACTCATAACCATTTGAATCCATCTCGAATCAAAATGCATCTTTTCCAAAATAGCTTTCAAAAAACTCCATTTAAACATGTCATATGCCTTACTAATATCCAACTTTAAGGAGAAAAAGCCTTCAGCTTGTCTACGCAATCTATGCATGAAATGCACTGCTTCGGTGGCCACCAAAGTATTATCTGAGTTCAACCGTCCAGCTACAAAAGCACTTTGTAGTGGTGAAATAATCGCCGGTAAAATCTTTTTTAATCTGTTAGCCATAACTTTTGAGCTAACCCGATATATCACATTACAAAGTGCTATTGGTCTCAACTATGTAGCGTCCTGAGGATCTTTCACTTTTGGAATCAAAGCAATATGAGTAAAATTTCACTCCTGCCACATAGCACCTGTTTCCAAAAACACATCAGTACGTACTGTATCCCAGTATTTTTGGAAGAAAAAAAAAATACCATCCGGTTCTGGACTCTTTGAAGGGTGCATCTGGAATAATGCTTTCTTTATCTCCTCATTCGAATAAGAAGAAAACAATTGCTCATTCATAGTCGGTGTCACCCTACAATTCAACTCGGCCAACAGCTCCTGAATAGCCTCCTCAACCACCCCGACAAACTTATATATCTCCTCATAATGCCCAAGCAAGATGTCCTTAACTGTTTCCGGTTGAGCACACCATTGCCCTTCATTATTCTGCAGCCCTTTGATTCAGTTTCTGCACTTCCTATTTGATGCCCTTCTATGAAAAAACGAAAAATTCCTATCTCCATCCTTCAACCATAAAACTAGAGATCGTTGTCGCCAATAAGTCTCTTGTTGCATCAGTAATTCACTATATCGAGTGTGTAATTGTCGCTGCTCCTCATACGAATCTCCGAAAAAGGCTACCGCATAATCCCATCCATTTTCTCTTGAATCAACCTCATCTCAAATTTTGCATGTTCAAAAACCCCTTTATGCCAAGTCATTAGATGTTTCCTAGTCTCTGCAATCTTCAAGGCAACCTGGTTTAATGGATTCCCTGTTGAAGGCTGAGACCAGCCTTGACTAATAATGTTCTTATAGTCTTGGTGTTGTGCCCAGATCCCTTCAAACCTAAACTGACGTGGTGTATGCCAAATCTGCATATGCTCAACACTAACCTCCACCAAAATAGGACTATGATCGAACTCGTTTGGAGGCAAAGTAACAGCCCTAGAGCAAGAATACCAATCTCTCCATCGAGCACACTGAAAAGCTCTGTCTAAGCGCTCCTTTGTATACTTGTTAGACCAAGTAAATCTACTCCCATAATACCCCATATCCAGCAGCCCCGGCTCTGCCATAATGTTTCTGAACATCCGCATAGGCGCCGTTGCACGCGGCCTACCTCTAGATTTATCATCTCGACAAGCAACCTTATTGAAATCACCAACCATCAACCAAGGTAGTGTATTTTCAGCCGTATCATTTTAATCAATTCCCACGTTCGCCACCGCTGGCTTCTGGTAGCAAAACCGTAAATCCCAATAGAGCGCCAAACCTCAGACGACCCCAAAACACCCACCTCTGCATCAATATGATGTGGGGAGTAAGTCTTCAACCGAACCGGAACATCTACCATCCAAAATAAGGCCACTCCTTGTGAATCTTCCTCACATGGATAAGCAATGCTGCCTGCAAATCCCATTCGAGTTCGGAGCGACTCTAACAGGCTTGGTTGTGCTAGGGTTTGAAAGAGAAATAGAAAACTCGGCCTCTTTGCATGTACCAGATCGACCAACACTCGTTAAGTCTCATTGTTCACAATGCCCCGATAATTCCAGGCGATCACATTAATCTAAAGCATCACAAGGCTACTACTACGACGGCGCACAGATAGGCAGCGATCAGGCTGCGCTAGGTTTGAAGTTTTATCTTTCTTGCGGTTCTACTTCAATTGGGATCCTACTTTTAGTGCGTACAACATCTAATCATAATACTACTATTTTCAACTGCAAGGCATCCAATTCCAAGCCTCTCAAACATGGTTACTCTTAAAGAGTAGCAAATCAAGGTATACAGAATACTGTCCCTAATTATGGAGGCCACAACTTTCCACAGTCACCAACCAATCAACACCAACAGATATCCCAACTCCAAGAGCAGTTTAAAACCTAATCCTCTATTCCTCTTTTCTTTCTTTTGTTTTTCCAAAAAGAAGTTTATCTTCCATTAGTCTCTATCCTAATTTTAAGAGAACATGATCCCGAACCACTGTCATATGTATCACAGCATAGGATAGAGGTAGAAGCAGAAAAGAAGTCAGCAGAGGCATTGTCTTGCAAGGTAGCCATGGATTTCACCATTCGGATCACAGCAGCAACACTTTTTTGCCAGGCGTGGGCCTTTGACGCCTAAAACAACACTTTATGCACTTTTCAAGTCTTATTTTGCGCTTTTCACGCCTCGTCACCTTGAAATCAAAACAGACTCATTTTAAGGTAAATTTTGAGCTTTTCACGCCTCATGCGCACCTCAAGGTGTGATTTTTAAAACATTAATTATAAGATAATAAAACACATAATTACTTTTTTTTTAATAAAAAAATATTTCCATACTTCGTTTTTGAAAGAGACTCATTAAATTTTCCTTACTTTTATAGCCAAAAGTATTTTATACGATTTTTACAATTTTTTTTCGTATTTTACACATATTAGTGAACAAAAATGAATATAAATTAATATTTTAAAATTAAAATAATTTGTTGAACTTCTGATTTATACATGAATTTATTTTTTCGTGTACTGTACACGTCGTGTATTTTACTAACTATGGTGACAATTAACACAATACCTCTTTTACAGAAGATCCCTACGGGGCCACAAAGAGAGTTGTTCGATGTCTTGTCATCCTTATGATCAATTAAGCTATTAGTCATGTAGAATTTCTTTTTTGTTCTTCTTATATATGTACATGAACTGAGATGTATGAAATTTGAATTGGATAATAAAAAAGTAAGAAAATTAAAATAAAACCATGAACAAGGTTCTATTCGTGTCCCAAAACTTCAACAGGTGTATGAGTGTAAACAAATATGAATTCTAGTAGAGATTTTAATCGTTAGATCTTTGGTGATCAAAGATTGAACGTACACCAACATGTTTTACTAACGTACAGTACCCCATTTGCAACAAAGGCTGGTCTTGAGAACTTAGAGGCTTAGCGAAAATTTGACTAATGCCTTATGTTCATTTCTCTGTATAATGACTTTAAAAAAAATTATCCACAATGTAAAAATTAATTATGAGACTGGATACTAGTTTTTGTGTTATTTATAGTAAACAAGCCCTAAATAGAAAATTTTGTGATAGGCCTCTTTTATAAGGCAAGCAATTAACAGGATAAAGGAGGAAAAAGTGTCTGGAAAGACTCAAACTTTGGAGAAGGACGCGGAAGAAAAATGCCTCGATGCTATTACCAAACAGACTAAGTAAGCGCATCCGCACATGATTTTGCAAAAAAAAAAAGTGTAATATGCACTAATACATACGTATAAAAGTGTTGTGAACTCGGAGGCCTTGTGAGAGTGCCCGGAACCTTCTCGTGGCCGCCCCTGGTTTGTGTTGGTACCTTGGTCTGCTCGAACTTGATAACTACGACAATTAATTCTGGAGTCGAGATCTGAATTTAGATTAGGACTTAGGAGGTTTAATTAGGGTTTGAAGATTGGGATTCGAAGTAGAGAGTGCAGGGACATGTTTGGAATCTTGTACTTTTTGGTTGTCCAAAATCTTGTCACCACCCACCAAGGAACAGAGGGGAAGAAGAAAAGTTGTAGGTGCGATGAATTTTGTTATGGCAAAGTGGGGAAAGGTATGGAAATTGAAAACACAAAGGATCGACTGGTCGATCTTACGATCTAGTGGTATTCTATTAAATCACTTCTTTCTTCTTTTTCTCTCGAATGAATGATTGAAGTACTTGAAACCAGAATCAGAAATGATTCAGAACACCGACGTGCAGTTGCATCAAAATAAATGAACCGGTAGATAACATTAACTATAATTTTTGGTTATTTTGGTGAAAAGTTGACCATAAATATCAAAAGTTGAGATTGCATATTAGGTGTTGAGTTATTTGTATTGTCAGTGCATAACGGTGCGTTTGGATGAGAAAATTATGAAATCTATAGGAATTTATAAATAAAGGAATCTTTAACTCCATCAATCTAAAATTCTATTAATTGCAATTTCTGTTGTTTGGTTGTATCTATTTAGGATTTGAAATGTGTAATAAATTAAGAAAGTTAAAAACAATACAAAAATAAAATAGAAAAAAGTCTTGTTTTGGAAATGAAAATTGAATACTACAAAGAAATTCGTAAATGACACATATTTTGGTGGAAATTGAAGTGGGGAATTTAAATAATGAATTCTTTCGTTTTTTTCCACAGAGAAATTTACAATTTTCAATCTGATAATGCCAAACGAGAGAATTAACTTATAAGAATTAAGAAATCCTCACTTTCAATTAAATTTCATCATTTTTTTCCCTCATCCGAACATACTCTAAAAAAACTTTCTTGATCCTAATCATTTGAAATGAGGAAATTTCAACTATTGCTGAATCTTGTAATTGCATGCCACATGTTAAAAGTAATGTGGCCAATTTTGGTCCAGAAACATCATAATTTGAATGCCAATTGCTATGATCTAGAATTCCAAATATCTCTCTTTAAATTAAGTTTGAGACCATTATCATTTCATTAGCAGGACTGCCAAACCCCTAAAGCAAGAAAATTTCCCAGATGTGATATATTATTTATTTTTGAATTGTGGGTAGATACTTAGCGCCTCAAATTGACTGTTATATATATCTATATATATACTATTATTAAAAAAAGAGGGTGTGTTAGCCAAAATCTAGAACTCTGACAGAAATGACCCTTAAAGATTAATAAATTTTGAGAATTAATTAAATCAGAAGAATAATTAAGATATTTACAAAATATATTTTTATTAAAAAAATAAACAAAAAAAGTATCCACAATCCACTTTTCTGTAAAGCATGTGTGAGGAAATACTAGTTATTATTAAGAGAAGAGGCTTTACTTTGAGAATAAATTAAATCACAAGGATAAATAAAATAATTATAAAATAGATTTTTATTAAGAAATTAAAAAGAAATGATTCCACAACCCCTACTTTTCTCTCCAACTATCTTCTCTCTGCAATAACTACCCACCTTTTTTTTTTCTTTAAATGAAAATTTTTCGCACACATGCAGAGAATGTGATTGCAAATTAGTTTAAATTAATATCGGATAATATTTTTTTGTAAGTAGAAAGTTTTGAATTTGACTCATGAATGAGTTTTTTTTTTTTTTTAACAACCTTATTTGGATGGTAAACTAATAATTAATTGTTAGTTGTTGAAGGAATATCGATTTAGTGTGCCTTATCAAACTAGGAGTAGCAATAGGAGAGAAGGTTCTAGATTTCCCAATCCTACACGGATTGGTATTCCTTGTAACATTAGAACTAGCACTTTGTAATCCCTATATATAGGGCTCCTATTCTCAATAATAAGAACACATCTCTCTCATCAATCTCTCTCAAATACATTATACTTAAACACGTTATCAGCACGACTCTAACCACAAAACAGAAAACCAAAACTCATTCACAAATCAGCCCCTAGCCCGAGCTAGCCGAGCCTTCGCTGCAGCCCGAGCGCCCGTGCGCTTGCAACCTTGCACAGCAGCCCCTGCTGCCCCCTCCCTGCAGCCCTGCGTTCCAGCCTGCTGCCACCGAAGCATCCCTGCTGCGCAAACAAGCCAACGCACACCCACTGCATCTTTTTCCCGTTCCTGTGCACATCCGTCTTCTTGCAAGCCTCGAAACGTCTAGTTCGGAAGCTCAGATCGAAAAACTTTCTTCATCAAAGTTGTTCGTCTCTGTCTCTTCCATCTAACCTCCGAATTTCAACCTTATCGGAGTCATATTGAGATCTGTACACCAATCGAGGTACAAGCTGTTCAGAACAGAATCTACTCGGATTGCTTCGCTCCATCACGCCTGCATCGACACGCGCGTGATCCAAATACAAGTAAGTATTCAAAAGAGTAAGTTTTGAAGTTCCTATAATTTCAGAATTTATATTTCTTCTTCTTTTCTCGGGGACTTGAAAACCTCCCTTCTTCTACATCCCACCTTTCTTATAACGTGGGTTCGATTTTTGAGAAAAGCGGAATCGTGGGGATTCACGCAATTAACGAACTAAGAGCGTTCGTAAGACTTCGGACTAAGAGCGTCCGTAAGCATCGATTTAACGAACTAAGAGCGTTCGTAAGCTACGGACTAAGAGCGTTCGTGAGCATAGATTTTGACCATTTAAACATCATTGTTTCGGTCTAATCCAATTATTCTTGGAAATCGATTTCTTGGTAGCATAGCTCGGAAATCTTATTTAGTTTTCGTGGAAGCATTGACTCCGAAACTAACTTGTTTTTGTTTCATCTTTCAGGATGTCAAACACAAACAAACTCGATTTTGTTCCATTGGATTATGCAGGCAAAAGGTACTTAATTTGGGTCACTGATGTCGAGATCCACCTCATTGCCCGTGATTTATTGCATACAATCCAAGAGCTTTGTCTTATAGAAACAGCTCCAGACCCTCAAACTGAGAAAGATAATTCCAAGGCACTTGCCTTTATGAAACGTCACATGGATAGTGACCTCCAGTTTGAGTTCATAAATGAGGATAGCGCCATAAAGCTTTGGCATGCGCTTCGCGAACGATATGGCAATGTTCGTGACTCCATTCTTCCGAATACAGAAGCAGAATGGAACGATCTTCGCTTCTATGAATTTGACACTGTCATGCAATTTTATTCGGAAGCTCTCAGCATCAAAGCAATGATGCGTCTCTGTGGAAAAACAATCACAGAAGACCAATTGATTGAGAAAACCCTCAATACCTTCCCCGTCTATGCTATGAGGTCCTCTGACTTATTCCGGACTCATGTAAATGCAAGGCGAATCACAAGTTTTCAACAGCTTATTGAAGCTATGGTCACTACTGAAAGACATGGCAATGAACTTGTGAAAAGAAGATTTGATAGGCTTCAAGATAGCTATCAAGAGCATCGTCCTATGGCTAGAGAAAGTCGCCATCGACGTCATGATCCATACGATCGAAATGCTCAAGAAGGTAATCGCTCAAGGCGACAATCCCACGACCGTAGGAGGCGTGATTTTGAGGGAAATAGGGTTGGAAACCATGGAGCCAACGTTGGCCATGGGCACCACTTTCCAACGCCACCAGTCCTAGGGACTATGCATATTGCGCCAATGCGCCTCAATCAAGGGAGAATCCTCTTTATGGTGTCTATTTCTGATATGGAACGTCTGATCAATGGACCTGAATTTGCAATGTACCTACGAAGGTAGTCGCATCATGGTGATCAAGACTTCGAGTTCACAAAGACTTTAAATCTGGCGATGAAGACAAAATACCGCAGATTTTTATTTATAGTCTTTTATTTTTCCAAGAATTATGTCATGGAAATTATGCCTTATATCAATAAAATGACTTATTGTATTAACTCTTTCCCTCTAAACGTACTCAAGAGTACTTGTGATGTCTAGGCAAGGTTTGATCTGAGAGAACGGTTTTAAAAGTGAGCAACGCTCCACCAAAATCTCGCCTTACCTTACCTGGTCACAACTAAATTGAAATTGCCGAACGGATAGAGTGACTACGATTTGTCTACGATTTGATTTTTATATTGGATTAGATTATGGTCACGAAACTTTGGTGTCATCATTGGATATTATTAATAAAGTATCGATTTATTTTATCTCATGTCGTAGACATGTTTTTCGAACTTTATTATTTCAAAGATATAAGAGCCAATGGTTTTCATGTGGAAATACATTGTGAGAATGGACAAGAGTTCCTTTGCATCACCTCTAATGACTACGGACATAAACGAGTATTAGAGAAACTTATGTGTCGCTCTAGTGGGTTGTATGCAACCACTATTCGAGTAATTGAATCCAACCATGTCATGAGAGATGATTTATGGGATTCCGACACGTATAGGCTTTGGCACGACCGTTTGGGACACCCAGGTCGTGACATGATGATCCGTATATTAAAGACTTCACACGGACATCCTTTTTTCAGAACGAAAGGAAGTAAAACTCGAAATTTGGATCAAGGAGGAGCACCTGCGCCTCACGGCGCCTTCCCCCCTCAAGTCCGGCCATCCCCGGTCGGCGCCGCCATCCCCCTGCGGCCCAAGGGTGGCTTTGACGCCACCCCTGCTTCCTTGACTCCCATTTTTACTTCTAAGGTCCATTGTGACTTCATGGCTCAACCAAAATCCTCATTGGTTGTTTCCAAAGCCCATCATTCGTTCTGCAAAGCCTGCTCTTTAGCAAAGTTAGGATCGAGACCATCCTATGCAAAGGACACCAAAGAAAATATACCATTCTTGCAAAGAATCCAAGGTGATATTTGTGGACCCATTCAACCACCATGCGGACCATTTAGATATTTTATGGTGTTGGTTGATGCATCGACACGCTAGTCACATGTCATGCTATTGTCCACAAGGAACGCTGCATTTGCTAAACTCCTAGCACAAATAATTAAGTTACGGGCTCACCACCCTGATCATCCCATTAAGTCTATAAGATTAGACAATGCTGGGGAGTTTACATCAAAGACTTTTGATGATTATTGCATGTCCATTGGGATTGATGTTGAACATCCTGTTCCTCATGTTCATACCCAAAATGGTCTCGCAGAAGCCACCATTAAACGACTACAAATGGTTGCTCGAGCATTGGTGATGCGCACCAATCTCCCTATTTCTGCTTGGGGCTATGCAATATTGCATGCAGCTGTGCTTATTCGTCTGAGGCCCACTGCCACTCAACCCTTCTCTGCGTCCCAGATGGTTACTGGGTATGAGCCTGATGTCTCACACTTACGCATATTTGGGTGTGCAGTCTATGTGCCTATTGCGCCGCCACAGCGCACCAAAATGGGTCCTCAAAGACGATTAGGCCTTTATGTTGGATATGATTCTCCAACGATTATCCGCTACATAGAACCCTTGACAGGCGATCTCTTTACCGCTAGATTTGCGGATTGTCACTTCGATGAGACAGTCTTCCCGTCGTTAGGGGGAGATAAGAACATCAATGTTCAACAGGAACGACAGGAATTGTCGTGGTCTGTCCCCACTCTGTCTCATCTTGATCCCCGAACCGCACAGTCAGAAATTGAAGTGCGGAGAATTCTCGATCTTCAGAACGTAGCAGATTCGATGCCTGATGCGTTTTCTGATATCACTAAAGTGACGAGATCACACATACCTGCTGCAAACGTGCCTGCAAGGATTGATGTCCCTAAAAGTAGAGGACATGACGCCAACTCAAGAATGCATGAGCATGGCGCCAACGTCCCATCTCTCAATGATGGTGACGTTGTGGCTAGGCCCACGGCTCCCGCCAAGAAGCGCGGGAGGCCCATAGGTTCGATGGATTCTCGCCCAAGAAAGAAAGCGAGTTCGGCACAAAATAATCCATTAATCATCGATGTAAATAATCCATCTCATGAGAATATTCCGGATTATGGTTATGTCCAAGAGACATCATTGGGGGACGCTCCAATGTCAGAACCAACTCCAGAGAATAGAGAGATCTCCATAAATTACACTAGTGTACATGAGATGATGGATAGAAATTCTATGGCGATTGATGATGCATTTGCATATCATATTGCAAAAGGAATTATAGAATATGATGATATCGAACCTCGCTCTGTTGAAGAATGTCAACAAAGAGCGGATTGGCCTAAATGGAAAGATGCAATCCAGGTTGAATTGGATTCACTAACAAAGAGACAGGTATTTGGGCCTGTAACGCAGACACCCCCAAGTGTAAAGCCTGTTGGCCATAAATGGGTCTTTGTTAGAAAGCGTAATGAGAAAAACGAGGTTGTTAGATACAAAGCCCGCCTTGTGGCGCAAGGTTTCTCACAACGCCCTGGAATTGACTACGAGGAGACATATTCTCCCGTAATGGACGTCATAACGTTCCGCTACCTTGTCAGTTTGGTAGTTTCCGAAAAACTTGACATGCAGCTTATGGATGTGGTTACAGCATATCTCTATGGGGATCTAGATTCAGAGATATATATGAAGGTTCCAGATGGACTTCAATTACCCAAATCAAGTGGCTCTAAACCACGGAGCGCGTTTTCAATAAGATTAAAACGCTCACTATATGGATTAAAACAATCCGGACGGATGTGGTATAACCGTCTAAGTGACTACTTGATTGGGAAGGGATATATTAACAATGAAATATGCCCATGCGTGTTCATTAAAAGAACAAGTTCCGGATTTGCAATCGTAGCAGTTTATGTCGATGACATGAACCTAATTGGAACTCTAGATGAGTTGAAGGTAACTGCTAAATACTTGAAATCCGAATTTGAGATGAAAGATCTTGGGAAAACACGGTTTTGTCTCGGTTGAGAACTCGAGCACCGTAGTGATGGAATCTTGATCCATCAGTCTGCATATACTCAGAAAATCCTAAGGCGCTTTAATGAAGATAAAGCAAAGCCTACGAGTAATCCCATGATCGGCCGTAGTCTTGAGCCCGGAAAAGATCCGTTTCGTCCAAGGGATGAGGACGAAGAACCATTAGAGGCCGAGGTGCCCTATTTGAGTGCAATAGGCGCATTATTGTACTTAGCTCAATGCACAAGACCGGATATCTCATTCGCAGTGAACTTGTTAGCTCGACATAGCTCTGCGCCAACACGCCGCCATTGGATTGGTATAAAGACAATCTTTCGATACCTAAGAGGTACGATTGATATGGGCCTATTCTATCCCTACAGAGAGAAAAGGAATGACGGAAAATTGGGATTGGACCCCAAGAGGCAAAACGCCCCCGTCCATGGAATGGCCGCCGGCCATGTTGCTGCCGCCGGCGCCGCCACCGCTCATGGTGGCCGGCATTCTCCTATCTCCCTCCATCAAAACGACAATGATGTCTTGATGGGTTTTGCTGATGCAGGGTACCTCTCTGACCCTCACAAAGGTCGCTCCCAAACTGGTTATGTCTTTACCATGGGAAGCACTGCATTTATGAGGATAATGCAGCTTGTATTGAACAAATGAAGTTAGGTTTCATCAAGGGCGACAACACCAAGCATATATCGCCTAAGTTCTTTTATAATCAGCAACAACAATCACTCCTAAAGATTGAAGTGAATCAAATCCGATCAGAGAATAATGTAGCGGACTTATTCACTAAGTCGTTACCTAAATCCACCTTCGAGAAACATGTGAAGAGCATCGGATTGAGAAAGTTATCCGAACTCCCACGATTATAGCAATCAGGGGGAGATATCGACATCAGGGGGAGTTATGATGTCTACATGTTCGATCTCGAAGAGTGAAGGACGTGTTGTGCTCTTTTTGTCCTTCGACCAGGGTTATTTTTATCCCACAGGGTTTTTGTTACCTGGCAAGGTTTTTAACGAGGCAACGGATGAAGCGTCACCACCAAGTTTGAAGCGGCACAAGGGGGAGTGTTGAAGGAATATCGATTTAGTGTGCCTTATCAAACTAGGAGTAGCAATAGGAGAGAAGGTTCTAGATTTCCCAATCCTACACGGATTGGTATTCCTTGTAACATTAGAACTAGCACTTTGTAATCCCTATATATAGGGCTCCTATTCTCAATAATAAGAACACATCTCTCTCATCAATCTCTCTCAAATACATTATACTTAAACATTAGTCATATTGTCAATAAAAGAGACCCAAGTTATGGAGTTCAAGGCGGCGTAGTTGGTCTTCAAGAATAGCCACGAACATGAACATCTAGAAGCACTCTGTAGTCTACACCAGTCATTGGATGACACGCGGTTTCGAAGAACAGCTCATCCATTCTTGGAGCTCCAGTGATAGTGAGTTGCACACCCACCCCATTTCATGTCTATCACTAACAACTTCCGTACAATCGATTAAAATGACGTGCAATTAGCACGGCACAAATCTTTTGTCTCAAATATGTGTCTGCTACTAATTGTATATTGGAATTGGGTGTTTTCTAAAAGGCAAACATAGAAGCAATAAATCACTCAATTATATATTATTTTAATCTCTCACCTTTTAGAAATGAAACTTTACTTTTTTTTTTTTTTTTAAATACATATTCAGACTCGGACTTGAGGTGAGATTTAAGAATCAGCTGCCTCAGACTCAATTTTTTTGTTTTATATATATATATATAGGGTCTGGATCAAGGGACATCTTTTTTTACAAAAATTTTGACACACCTTGTGAGTTATTAAACTTTAAAATATTCAATAGTTAAGATTTATTGTTTGAATGATGACAACATACAACAGGCAGACGTGTCAAATGGCATGTCATTACATTTTCTAATCTAAAATTAAACTTTTCTTCATTAAAATAAACAATAAAATTAAATTTGAAAAATCAAAATCAACTAAAACTAAAAAAATATAAAAGAGGAAGAAGAATAACAGAATAAGGAGTGTTCTATTCGATCAAAAGGAAAAAAAAATAACAGAAGAACACGCCAAACGCCAAAAGGAACTTCGATCTCTTCTCTAACTTTAAGCTCTCATCGTTCGTTCCAACTGCCAGCTCTCATCTCCATCCTCCCAATTGAGGCATGTTATTTTTGTTTTCATAAAAGAATAGTATCAATGCACTCTTTGTTTTCATATTGAATGGATTTGCTGTAGCTAGTTCAAATATGTGATGTATCCACAGCAAGTGACAAGCACTTACTGAGAACACATGGAAGGAGGAAAATCAGATCTATACTTCTACATATATGAACGTGAAATTATATGTTCTTCTGACCTTTTCATTTATTAATTTTTTTGCTATTTTAATGAGTCTACGATTCATTACAATGCACTCTGGGTTGCTAGCTAACTAGCTAAGCTTTTGAAGGTGGTTGGTATGATTTGATGGTACAATATTCCCGGCGACACCGTATATTGATCAATCCCTCTTCTTCCTCATCACCGTCTGTTTCTCGCTAGCTAAACCCTCTTGAAATATTGAATTTTTCAGTGTAATATAGATATCTGTCTTAGCTCAACTCTCTTTAATCTAAGGAGGCCCATCAGTTTCTTGGCTTTGTTGATTGGTTTCTTGCTCAGTTTCTTGTGCCCAGTTTTGTACTTCAACTCTTGTTCTTCTAATTCCAAAAACCAAAACCCGATGCACAAGTACATGCAAGTTCATATCATACATACTTTTGTGATGTTTTTTTTGTTAATCATTCATTTCATTAATGAAGCATATGATTTGTGTGTTTAAGAGTCTCATAATCCAACTACGTGACAAACAATTGTGCCCAGACATGAACTGCAAGCTCACAGCCTTCTTCTGCTATTTTTTCTTTCTTTCTTTTGATCAAATAGAACACTCATTATTCTGTTATTCTTCTTCCTCTTTTATTTCTTTGTAGTTTTTGTTGATTTTTATTTTTCAAATTTTAATTTCTTTTTTTCTTTTAATGAAAAAATTTCAATTTTAGATTAGAAAATGTAATGTCATGTCATTTACCACGTCAGCCTGTTGTATGTTACCATCATTCAAACAATAATCTGAACCATTGAATATTTTAAAATCTAATGGCTCATAAGGTGTGTCAAAATTTGTGTAAAAAAAGGTGTCCCTTGATCTGGACCCATATATATATAGCCTTCTAGTGATGGTCTCTTTTTTTGTTCTTTTCTAGGGTAGGGCAAGACCAACTTTTTTATCATATTTTGGCGTAGATCACTTCTGAAAATTTTCAACCAAATTGATTATCGTTAAGGCATTCAAAGCTGCAATTTAAGATTATAAGTATGAACTGTTCAAGTTTGACAGATTTGGTTCGTCCATTGATTTAATCTAGTTTAATACCTTAACGATCACTGATTTGGCTAGAAATTTGCAAACATGATCTACACATTATGACCTAAAAACTGAACGGTTGATATGTCAAAATGTGATCAAAAAGTTGGTCTGATACCTTATCCTTAGAAAAGACCCCAAAAAAGGATCTCTTAGTGGAAGGGCCCTCCATTAAGGAATCCATTTTTTTAGCCATATTAAGGGATCTCTTGCGGGACTCACTTTTTTTATTTTTATTTTATTTATTTTATTTTTTTATTTATTTTTTTTTTAATCACATTTCGGCAGCTCGACCGTTTAGTTTTTAGACCTAATGTATAGATCATTTCTGTAAATTTTCAACCAAATTGATGATCGTTAAGGTATCAAACAAGATTAAATCAATAGACGAACCGAATCTGTCCGACCTGAACCCTTCGTGTTCATAATTGTAAATTGCAATTATGAATGCTTTAATGATTATCAATTTGGCTGAAAATTCGCAGAGATTATCTACTCTTATATACCTAAAAACTAAATGGTTGAGATATGAATATGTGATCGAAAAATAGATCTAATAAGTGATCTCTCACTAGAAGGACCGTGTGTGTGTGTGTGTGTAAGTTTTGGGCCCCTTCAATTTATAAGCTTCTAGCAAACAAACAAATAACTATGAAGACTGAGTTTTCATATTGTTCTACCCCGTACCCAAATCTACAAGTTTACTAGTCATTTACTCATTCCTAATTTCTTTCATAGCATTTAGAAACAAAATAGCTATTGTTAATTAAATTGATAGCACTTTGAGGATAAACGCTATCATTAAATGCTATCTGTCACGCCCCTGATTTTTAACACAAATAAAAATCGATATATAATCTTATAATTATACATGCGCGATCGTTCAGTCATCAATACAAAATACATGGAGACATCTTCCCTTTACAGCAAGTACATATTGATGCCCTGAACCCACAATTCCAAATATTGACCCGCTCCACAGAGTCACATATTACACAACTTACGAATTAAATTGTCATCACAAAATAAAATGTAAATGCTCCTCAGAGCTTACTACATAGTGGAAGTCATAACAATGGCAAAACCAACAAAATTTGCTTCCTACCCGTTCAACTGCCAACAAGCTACCTCAGCTTCAGCCACGATTACCCTGACCTGCAGGATTAACCCCTACACCATAGAATGGTGCACCGGGTTTCCACACAACAAACCCGGTAAGCTTATGAAAGCTCGTATGAGTAACTCATGAACATCAATCAACAACTCACATAAATCAGCTTAAGGAAACCATGCAACCATGATTCCTTCTAACACTCCATAACCTTTCCATCGAAAAGACAACATAAATCACCGCTGTAACAATGTTCTATTTGCTAACTTAACCATTAAGAAGCAATTCAAGTCTCATCTAGACAATAAAAGAAGAATACTCTCAGAACTCTCATTTAAACTACATACTTATCAGTCTCCAGCAACCTCGACCGTTACCCCCATAAGCTATAATGGCAGACAGACTATAGCTCTACTGAAATCGTAACCACTCATCCGGTCACGAACGTGATTACCTATTTCCTGTCTTGGTCACCATCTGTGACATGTGATTTTCAGACCCCGTCTGGTCTTAGAATCAACATTAAGGTCACCATCTACGACTTGTCACCATCTGTGACATATTATCTTCAGACCTCGTCTGGTCATAAAATCAAACATCAAGGTCACCATCTGCGACCTGTCACCATCTGTGACATATGAGCTTTAGACCCTATCTGGTCTTCAAGCCAAACGTTAAGTAAGTCGCACCGGACCTAAAAACATTACAACATGCAGTTTCGGCTTTCCCCATCCCTGCTCACCATCTGTGGCTCTTGGTACAAGGACCAATACATCTAAAATGAGTCACGCTTGACTCAAACATGTAACATCAAATTCACTACTTTTCAAACAATAGAAAACATCTTTTTCCACAATATTGTTTCCTGAAAAGTTGCTTTCAACAATAATATGAACACCATCATGCATATTATTCATCACACATCATTCACAAGAATATATATATTTCACATAAATATATATATATATATATATATAGTCATTCTCTCAAGATTGCCTACTAATACCAACTATAGTTTGCAGTTAAATAATTAATGCCAAAAGTATAATGGTAATTCCGTTCATAATGAACCTTGTGAGATTACTCACCTCGAAACTCCCGCTGCGTCTTCAATATAGAACAAAGCAGTCAATCCACAAAATAACCGTCCAAGATACTTCGTCAAGTACCTAATCACATACGGTTCCAACTTAGTAATGATTCACATTTGATTTAAGTTTGAAACCCCTGTTTTGAACTAAAATCCCCAAAGTGGCGCCAATCGAGGTAAAACCACATCCGAGACCTCCCAAAGTCTCTGGAATACTTCTACGATCGATATGACCAACCGAAAAGTCGATCGGAAGCTCGAATCCTCACGGATCGAATAAATCGACCAGTATGAAACCATAAAAATCATAACAAATCCATACGAACTCCAAAATTTGCATATTATATATCAAAACGCTCGTATCAACGAGTAGAACATATATAATACCAAAAACAGTTCCCTACATGGCCGGAAAAGCCACCATAACTCCGCCACAGGTGGTGGCGCACCGTCGCCGGCCAAAACTCAATATTTCACAAAACTCTCAACATCAAAGTTGTTCATTTAAGCATGCTTGTGAATTTTCATAACTAGCTCGAAGTCAGAAAACAAGCATAAATCATCGAAAACTACCTCACAAGCTTTGGATTTTTGCTCAATCCGAGTTGAACCGATTTCCACGTAAATCGATCCAAACAAACACCATAGATAGATCCAGAAGGCTCCCACAAAGACAAAGGAGGAAACTTGAAGCCGTACCGTCGTCGGAGCTACGTTTTCTGGTCAGGTCTGAAAACACCAAATTGCGCCGCCTTGCTGCGCTGTATACAGTGGATATCGCCGCTAGAGGATGCCACAGAGACGACCAGACAGAGGAGACGAATCAGCTGACCAAGTTTCACGGTCAGAGATCACTGGAGCTGCGAGTTCAAGGCCGGATCGGATTGCCGGGTTCGGGTCGGGTCAGACGGAAGATTTCGTTTCTGAAGGAGTTGACCGACATAGAAAAGAGAGAGAAAAGATGGTTTCCGGAAATGGAAATGAAAATTATGAAGGAATTTTCTGATTTTCTCTATTTATACTAAAATGGAAACTTCTTCCGATAGTCATAACTTCTTCATACGAACTCCGATTGATGCGTACCATATGTCCATGAACTCGTGTCAACACGCTCTACAACTTTTGTGAAGGAAGTTTTCTGAGAATCCCAATGTATAAAAAGTCAAACTTCACACGACCCCCTAAACTGTGAAATTCGAATAATTACATGTACGAAAACCATTACACTTCACATACAACCTACGAATAAAGCACAATAACAATTATTCGTACAACTGGTCCATTATTAATTACCAAAATTAAATAACAGAAATCCAGGTCATCACACTATCAATACACACTTTTGTCGTAGTGGATGTTGGGCTACGAGATACATACCGTAGTTGGGTCCCACCATATCTCGTGAGCCCATTAAGAGAGGGTTACTTATGTTTGGTGACATAGCAAACTAGCCATATAACTATTCTAAATTTCTAGCTAAATATAGCTAACCATTTTACCAAAAGATATATTTAACTTTCCTTTAGCTACTTTATTGGAGGTGCTCTTAGCTTTTTTTTTTTATAGTTCTAATTTGGAACCTTTTTAGCTTAATCTTTTTAATTTTGGTTTAGAACATCGTCGTCCATATTATTTGAATATAAATATTTTGGATGTTTTAGGGAATCGATATTTGAGTGAGAAATTGATGTGTTTTCATTGATAATAGGACCTCTTTATATAGAGGATTACAAGGTATAGAAACAGAGTTGTACAAGGAAAGGTAATCATACATTGATTGGATATCTCTAAGATTCTCTGAGATTATCTCTAATTCTAACCCTATTTCAACAATAGAAGTAACCTCGAGTTTGGGCCAGACACGAATTCTGGATTTACGACTCTCCCTAGTGTCGCCCAAACGTGGTGCTCCTCTCGTTGCCTCATTAAAACCTTGCTGCGTAATAAAAACCCTGTGGGAAAAAAATAACATCGGTCATAGGGGAAAAAGAGCACAATACACCCTTCACGTTTCGAGGTCAACATGTAGACATCTCTCCCTGATGTCTACGTCTCCCCATGTTGACTACGATCATGAGAGTTCGGATAACTTCTGCAGGCCAATACTTGCAACATGTTTCTCGAATGTGGATTTTAGGCAATGACTTATTACACAAGTTTACCATATTGTCTTCAGATCGAACCTAGTTCACTCTGATCTTGAGAAATTTCTATTGTTGCTGATTGAAGAAGAACTTGGGTGATATGTGCTTGGTATTGTCGCCTTTGATGTTGTCTTGCTTCATTTGTTCAATGCAAGCAGCATTATCCTCATAAATGCTGGTAAGCTCATCTGTGGTAAACTTCAGACCACAATTTCTTCTAACATGCGTAACTATGGATCTAAGCCATATAATTCACGAACTGCTTCGTGAAGAGCAATAATCTTTGCATGGTTTGAAGAAGTAGCGACTAGGGTCTGTTTAGTAGACCTCCAAGATATCGCGGTTTTACCCTTGGTGAATACATAACCAGTTTGGGAATGACCTTTGTGTGGGTCAGAGAGGTACCCAGCATCAGCAAAACCTTCCAAAATACTTATATCATTTTTGGATGGGGAGAGAACGCAGACAACTATTGGTGGCATTCTTGAGATATGATGGGTGTAAATCCATCGTCTCTCTGTAGGGATAGAACAAGCCCATATTAATCATACCACTTAGGTATAGAAAGATATCCTAACACCAGTTCAATGGCGTTGTGTTGGCGCAGAGCTATATCTAGCTAACAAGTTCACAGTGAAAGAAATGTTTGATCTTGTGCATTGTGCTAAGTACAATAATGCTCCTATTACACTTAGGTAGGGCACTTCTGCCTCTAGCACATCTTCGTCATCATCTTTTGGGTATAAGCTGATTGATGAATCAGGATACCATCTTCACTGTGCTCAAGTTCAAAACCGAGGCAAAACTGTGTCTTCCCAAGATCTTTCATCTCAAACTCGGACTTTAAGTGTTCAGTGGTTTCCCATAGCTCTTTAAGGGTGCCAATTATATTCATGTCATCAACATAAACCGCTACTATTGCAAATCAGGATACTTGTTCTTTTTATGAACACACATGGGCATAGTTCATTTTTATTTGTTAACATATGGATTAATTTCAGTTTACTCCCTTGAGATCAGGGGTCGTCATCATGTTAGTCCCTCGAGTTTCAGTTTAATCAGTAACACCCTTGTACTCTCCAAATTTATCAGCCGTGTCCAATTTCTACTATTCCGTCCAATTTGGACCGTTAAGTATGACTTTTGAGGGCTAAAATGGTCATTTCAAGACCAAAAAAAAAAAAAAAAATTTTTTTTTTTTTTTTTTTTTTTTTTTTTTCTTTTTCTTCTCTTACTATTATTATTATTTTTTTATAATTTTGTCTTCAACCTATACACCACAAGTTATAATAGGTTTATAAAAACAAAACAAAAAAACTCTAGGTGGTCAAAAAACCGCTCGCTGGTCTACGATATTTGTGATATATCTCCGATGAAGCAAAGAATTTTAGGATATATCTGTAAAATATAATAGGTTTATAAAGTGAAGAATTTTAGGATATATCCCCAATAAAGTGAAGAAATATCTATAAAATATGATTAAAAAAATAAATACATATATTTCTTCACTTTATTGGGGATATATCCTAAAATTCTTCACTTTATTGTGATATATCTCCGATAAAGAGAAAATTTTTATATTTTAAACCTATTATAGGGTTTAAACCTATTTTATATTTTAAACCTATTATATTTAAACCTATTATATTTTAAACCTATATTTTAAACCTATTATATTTTATAGATATATTTTACAAATATATCCTAAAATTTTTCGCTTTATCGGAGATATATCACAAATATCGTAGACCAGCGAGCGACTTTTTAACCACCTAGAGTATTTTTTTTTTGTTTTTATAAACCTATTATAGGGTTTATTTGTAACCAGCCATCGAAAAATTTTAGGATATATTTGTAAAATATATCTATAAAATATAATAGGTTTATAAAGTGAAGAATAATAGGATATATCCCCAATAAAGTGAAGAAATATTTGTAAAATATAATTAAAAAAATAAATACAGATATTTCTTCACTTTATTGGGGATATATCCTAAAATTCTTCGCTCGCTGGTCTACGATATTTGTGAAACATCTCCGATAAAGGGAAGAATTTTAGGATATATCCCCAATAAAGTCAAGAAATATATGTATTTATTTTTTTAATCATATTTTATAGATATTTCTTCACTTTATTGGGGATATATCCTAAAATTCTTTGCTTTATCGGAGATATATCACAAATATCGTAGACCAGCAAGTGGCTTTTTGACCACCTAGAGTTTTTTTTTTTTTTTTTTTTTATAAACCTATTATAACTTGTGGTGTGGTTGAAGAAAAAATTATAAAAAATAATAATAATAATAAGCGAAGAAAAAAAATTATAAAAATGCAAAAAAAAAAAAAATTCTTTTTTTTTGTCTTGAAATGACCATTTTAGCCCTCAAAAGTCAGACTTACGGTCCAAATTGGACGGAATAGTAGAAATTGGACACGGCTGATGAATTTGGAGAGTACAAGGGTGTTACTGATTAAATTAAAACTCGAGGGACTAACATGATGACGACCCCTAACCTCAGGGGGGTAAACTGAATTAGTCTTTAACATATCATTTCCTAATCAAGTAGTCACTTAGATGGTTATACCATATCCGTCTGGATTGCTTCAATCCATATAGTGAGCATTTCAATCTTACTGCAAATGCGCTCCGTGGTTTAGAGCCACTTGATTTGGGTAACTGAAGAGCATCCAGAATCTTCATGTAAATCTCTCTATCTAGATCCCCATATAGATACGCAGTAACCACATGCATGAGCTGCATGTTCAATTTTTCAGAAACTACCAGACTGACAAGGTAGCAGAATGTAATAACGTTCGTTACAGGAGAATATGTCTCCTCGTAGTCGATTCCAAGTCGTTGTGAGTAGCCTTGAGCCACAAGGAAAGCTTTGTATCTTACAATCTTGTTTCTCTCATTACGCTTTCTAACGAATACCCATTTATGACCAATTTATTTGGTATTGGGCAGGATTAGCATAACTTGCCCAAATACCTTTCTTTTCGCTAGAGAATCAAGTTTTGTCTGGATCGCATTTTTCCATTTTGGCCAATCAGCTCTAAGTTGGCATTCATCAACGGAGCGTGGTTTGATGGCATCGGTCTCAATAATCTCACGAGCTATAGAGTATGCGAATACATCATCAATGATGATGGAGCTTCTTGCCCACGTTCCATATACACTAGTGTAATTTACAGAGATCTCTATGTTCTCAGGGATAGGTTCTGACATTGAGGCGTCCCCAAAAGATGTCTCTTGGACATAACCATAATCCGAAACATTCTCATGGGACAGATTTTGAGTATCGATGATCAAAAGATTTGTTCGCTCTCTTTCTAGTGTGAGTATCCTTCGAACCAATCAGTCTACTGCGCTTTCTCGCGAGACCTGCGACCATAGACGCCACATTACTACCTCTATGGGCAGTGGCGCCATCTCCTGGTGTCACCAGAGTGGCGTTACGTCTAGTATTTGGGGCGTCAATCCTTGCAGGCACATTTGTAGCTAGTATATGTGATATCGTCACTTTAGCAACATCAGAAAATGCATTAGGCAGAGTGTCTGCTACAATCTGGAGCTCGATAATTCATCGCATTTCAAGTTCGGACTGTGTGGTACGGGGATCGAGATGAGACATAGTGGGGACGGACCACGACAATTCCTGTCGTTCCTGCTGAACATCTGTGTTCTTATCTCCCCCTAATGATGGAAAGACTATCCTATCAAAGTGACAATCAGTAAATCTAGCAGTAAAGAGATCGTCTGTCAAGGGTTCAAGGTAGCGAACGATAGTTGGAGATTCATATCCAACATGTATGCCCATTCGTCTCTGTGGACCCATTTTAGTACGCTGTGGCGGCATAATAGGCACATAAATGGTACACCAAAAAATCCATAGTGTGAGATATCAAGCTCGTACCCAGTCACTAGCTGTAACGCAGAGTAAGGTTGGGTGGCAGTGTGTCGTAGACGAATTAGCGACGATGCATGCAGTGTTGCATATCCCTAAATGGAAACAGGGAGATTGGTGCGCATAACCAATGTTCGTGCTATCATCTGTAGACGGTTAATAACGGCTTCTGCGAGACCATTTTGGGAATGCACATGGGGAACTGGATGCTCTATATCAATCCCCAGTGACATGCAATAGTCATCTAATGTTTTCGATGTAAACTCCCCAACATTATCAAGTCGAATTGACTTAATAGGATGGTCTGGGTAGCGAGCCCATAGACGGATAATCTAGGCTAGGAGTTTAGCATGTGTAGCATTTCAAGTAGACAACAACGCGATATATGACCAGCATGTCGATGCATTAACCAACACCATAAAGTATTTAAAAGGTTGGCAAGATGGTTGAATTGGTCTACTGATATCCCTTTGGATTCTATATAAGAACGGAGTGAGTATTTTAGGATCCTTTGCATATAACAGTCTCAATCCTAATTTCCCTAAGGAACAGGTTTTGCAAAATGAGCGAGGGGCCTTAAAAGCAACCAGTGAGGATTTTGGTTGGGCTTGAGCGTCTGAAGCGCTATTTGAAGCAAAAATTTTGACTACATCACCCATCATGACGTTGGAACCATGGGAAGTGGTATCCATGGCACCATGGGAATTGACAGTCACGGTGTCATGGCCATGTGTGACACCATCTATGGCGTTATCAAGAGGGACAGAGGCGGCCCTAGGGTGGTGATAGACGGCGGCGACGCCATAGGCGGCTGCAGCTGCAGTCACACTAAGTCCGGGAATCAATCTTTGATTCTTGCATCGTTTCGCTCAAAAAATGGAAGTTTGTGTAATCATATCACGACCAGGATGTCCTAGTCGGTCATACCAAAGCCAATATGTGATTTGGTGCTTAAATGCAACTTACGCGCAATAAGGGCACGGTCATCAAAGAAGTGGGAAATATTTGAACCCGAAATTATCGTACCACGGGGATTGAAAAGCTAACTACAATCTTTGGTTATGCCGATTAGTAAGTCACCAACAATTTAACAAACAAAACCTAAAAATAGCACCAAACTATTTACATGCCCGGCTCGGAACAACCAAGCCTAAAATTGGTCAAGAAAACCACAAGTGAATGCGGAAACTTACAACCAAATGGTATGGACAATGAAAGTTCTTTGTGAAATTTGATTTTTGATTTTGAAAAATAAAAATTGACAATTGAAAATTAAAATTAAAATTACAACTAAAGATAAAGATAATATAAACTAATCAAGAAATGGAAATTAGGTCACTAGGGTATCCTCCTAGCCAAATCTAATGCATAAATATGCTCCGACAATGGTTATTCAATTCATAATGGCATCAAGAACCGTACCCAGGGCTTTTCAAGGCTCATGGGTGTTGGAGGTGAAAAATTCCGATTAGGAACTTGACCCAACAATTAATGCTGACTGGAGCGGAAGCTGAACCGGGGATAATCGAGAGGTTTCTATTCATTGTTGACTTTATGTTGATGAAGCGAAGGCTCCTTTTGGCTTCGTAACTTGTCTCCACTCCACGATTCTTCTCCACTCCGTAACCTCTCACCATAGCCTCCTTATGCGAGCTCCCTTCCGTAACCTCCCTATGCGAGCTCCCTCCGTAACCTCCCTATGCTAGCTCCCTCTGTAGCCTCCCTACGCGAGCTCCCTCCGTAACCTACCTTCGTAGCTTCTCTCCACTATGTCACTTCTCTATGTAATCTCCCTACGTAATCTTCCTATGTAACCTCCCTCCGTAGCTCCTCTCCATAATCTCTCTCTACTTCTTGGTTTTAATGAAGAAGCGGAGTCTCCTCTTCGTCGTTAGTGTGAGAGAGGAGGAGGGGGTACCTGCAAAAGACCCTCTGATGCCTAAGTCAGTTATTTTTCTAAGTCAAGTATAGAAGTCTCAATTAGAGTTCCATACCATACCTGGAGGTTCTGCTTTCCTTTTATAGGCGACTTACAACTTGGGCTGCAAGTAAACTTGCATGGCAAGATACCGATAACTTGGATGGTAAGTTGCCATTAAGTCCGCACTTACTCCAGTAATAACCGTCACTTATTGGCTGTCATGATGGCCACACTAAATGGCCCATTAACCGTCGCATTTACGGCTACCTTAACTGTTGCACTTACTGCTGCCATTACTTTTCTTTAATTGCCTTGATTGCATGGTCAAATTAATTTACCACCCCCACAATGGGTCAATGGAATTCCTTAAAGGGTATTCCTACTCCGGATCAAGGGTCGTAGAAACTCAATTGGGACAATCTAGAGCCTTGTTAAGGCCTCTAGTTGTACCAAAAAGCGAAGAGTCCTAGAATTAAGATTCCCAAACTAGCCAATACGGCAATCGAAATTGGTATTGTAACTAACCATGTTCTAAACAAGTGTCCTAGCCATAAATTAGAGAAGTGATTAGGTCCCCTAATTTGTTCTAAACATGCTCATCTACAAATTTAAGAGTTAATCAAGCTCCTAAACATGCATCTAAGCCAAATAATATAGAATAGAACATATGCCAAACACGAAATTGAAAATCATTAAATCAAAACATATTTATTACATTAAATCCATGCTAGGGCTCAAACCCTATCTTCCTAAAGAGACTACTCACAACTCATCAATAAATCAACAAAAAATATACATCAATTAAAGAGATAGAGGTGAAGAGGAGTGAGAAGCAACAAGAACAAGTCACAAATTGTTATGGAGCAAGTATAACAAGCCCTCATTTATGATTTCCCACTTTTACCCAATCTCAAATATTAATGCTCCTTGAAATCCTTTGAGAAATTGATGAGGATTTGAGGGTGGAAGTGAGGAAAGAAAAATGGAAATTGTGAAGGAGGGCGGGTGCTTTGCCGAGAGGAGAGAGAGAAGTGATAGGTGAGGTCGGCTACTACTGGAGAAGAGATGATATATATGCAATTAAATGTAGGGTTCTCAGGTGGTGCATGGCTAGAAGGGAGAGTAAATATGACACGTGGCAGCACGTGATAGGAAGAAAGGAAAAAGAAAGAAAATAAAAAAAAGAAAAGGGAAGAAAGGGTGAAGGATGCACATGGGATTTGTTTGGAAGTGAACTGATGACATCATCATGACATCATCAAAAACAGATTTTAATTATTTATATAATAAATATATATATAAATATGTTAATTCTTTTCTTTTTCTTTTCTTCTTTTCTTTCTTCTTCTCCTCTTTCTTCTCAATGCACTTCTTCGTATATTATCGGAGACAATTTGATTTCACTCCCTTCATGCCATCGGCTACAATTGACTGGTGTTGACTTTTTGTCTTTTTGTCGAAAACTCTAATTTGCTCTAATTTTACGTCATTTTCTATCTGTTTCCGCAACTCCACTTATTTCCTATAAAATAAATAAAATTGGATAATTACATTGTAATTGACTTGAGGACTAACTAATTTATAGTGTTTTAGATACAATTACATGCATAGAAATGCGTGTAATCAATATGTGTCAGAATCCCAGAGATCTTTTCTTATCACATTATTGGATTCAATAGGTGGAATTGTAGTGACATAAAGTCCATTAGATTGACACATAAGTTTCTCTAAGATGCGTTTTCATCTGCAATCATTAGAGTTAATGCGAATGAACTCTTTTTCGTTCTCAGTATGCGTTTCCACATGGAATCCGTAAGCTCTAATATCTTTAAAGCTCAATAAGGTTCGATTTGCCTTAGGAGCATAGAGAGCTTCTGCGACATTTATCAAGGTGCCATTTGACAAGAGGAATTGGGCCGTTCCATCTCCTTGAACTAAACCTGATGGCACAACCATCATAGTCACACATGAACATGTAAACAACATCTCCAAGAACAATTGCCTATGGCGGAGAATGGTGTGCGTAGTTGCACTATCCGAAAGACATTGCAGTTCTCCAGAATTCATTCCTAAAAGAAAAGACTCGTAATTATAAAGGAGTCATAATGAAAAGAACTCAACTTTTATTAATAAGTCAAACGGAATTACATCATTGTCTCTTTAGCCAAAGAAAATCTAATCCAATAAACTAGCTAATGCAAAATAATGGCAGTCGTCTAACTTCTTTTGGTAACTCCAAAATAAATGTGACCAGGTGAGTAGAGAGATGTCAGTAGAGCAAGGCTTGCTTAAGTACCACTAATCTCAAAACCTTCCTAAACATCACACATACTTTGGGTGAGCCTACTTTGAAGAAAGACTAAACTATTGGCATATACTATAAACATAATATGATAATTGCCTACGTCTCTTGAAAAATAAAAAGACTTTATCAAAATCGCTAGTCTCTTGGCCCTAGAAGTCTTCCACTCTAAAAGCAAGATCGTCCTCTTGATCTTCTTACTCCATGTAATTTGCTTCCCTTGCTTCATAGTACTGCTTGTAAGCATTTGCAACATTTTGGGATGCTTTACATGCTTTGGCCCAATGTTTGGACTCTCCACACTGAAGATAAGCATCTTTATGGTCAGGCTCCCTTGATCAAGGTGCTTTAGGGGAGCGTTGGAGACAACTTCTTTCCTTGGTGGCGTCACCACCATAAGGAGGCTTGGCCTCTCTCTCTCTTCATAGGTTGACCTCCACGGTTTCATGTGCACCTATCTTGGCTGTTTTCTTCCTCTTTGGGGCGAGAATATGGACTAGAAAGTCCAAAATCATCCCTACTTTTAGGGTTTCGCTCCTTGCGTCCTCCCTAGGGGACGCGACTATAATTAGACTCTGGAATAGACTTGGTTCCCACAGGTCTAGAGTTATAGTTCTTCACAAGGATATTAGCGTGCTGCTCAGCTACGTCCATGGTGCCAATAAGCTCATGAAACCTCGTGATGCGTCTTGCATTTACATCAATCAGATAATTCTTTGCAATCATCAGCACAGAGACAGGGAAGGTAGAGAAAGTCTTCTCGATCAGCATCGTATCAGTGATGGTCTTACCACAGAACTCCATCAAAGACTGGATATAAAAGGCTTCCGAATTGTAGTCAAGTATGAACTTGAAGTCACAGAAGCGGAGGCTATGCCATCTCACTTCTAAATCAAGAAGCAGGGAGTCACAAACATTGCCAAAACGCTACTCGATTTCCACCCATAGCTTTCTAGAGTCCTCCTCATTAAAGTACTCATTCTGGAGCGCGTCATTCATGTGCCTTGTCAGGAGAATTATGGCTTTAGCTTCGTTTGCCTCTCTAGCACCTCTGTTCACTTCAAAGGTGGCAGCTTGTTAAGGAGTAAGCACATTCTAACTTGGCTCTTGGATCGTATTCAGGATCCCATCAGTCTTAAGATGCTGGCGCACATCACGAACCCACTTGTGGTATCCTGAGTATGTCGTCTCTAGTGGAACAAAGTTCAACTTATTAAGGTTACTCATCCTGAAAAATAACAAAAAGATTACAGTTAGTTTTGAAGTGAAAAAGGCTACCACGAAAACAATAAAAAATTCTAAGCATAGTCGCTTTCAAGAAATTAGGAATTTCTTATCGTAGTCGCTACCAAGAAATCCAATTCTAAGAGGTATTGGATTAGATCGAAACAATGATGTGTTTGTGGTCGATCATAACTTCTCAACAAACTCTAAGTTTGGGAACTCTACAAGCTCCAAGCTTGGAGTCAGACGACCCCCTATAGTTCGGCTTTTTGGTCTCTTCTATGAAGAAGAAAATGGGATAGAAGAAGGGAATTTGCAAGTCCCCGAGAAAAAGAAAAGAAATTACATAAAAATTCAAAAATGGAAACTTTTAGTAAAAATTACCTCGACATAGGTCGCCGGAGGTGGCCAGGTGGCATTAGAGGGCCGTTGGGCTGCTTTTTTCTTTTCTTCTACATTGGGCCCCCTGTTCTTTGGGCCAATCCATTTCATTTTTATTTTCTTTCTTTTCTGCTACTGTGGGCCGCGGACCTTCTTCTCTCTTGGGCTGGGCAGGCTGGAACAAAGGAATTGAGGCTGGGACAAAGGACAAGTGGCAGTTCAAGGGTGCAGCTGTTCTTGTGGCCGGTTCGGGGACTATAAGACCAATTCCGGGAAAAAAAATTCCGGTTCCTGGAATCTGGAATAAAGGCACTGACGATGACAAAATATGACGGTAGGAGGCGGACTAGAAGGGTGCGAACCAGGCAGGGGACCTTTTGCTTCTTCTGGTGGTCGGTTCAGTATTTTCCCGGTCGGTTCTAGACTCCTGGGATTGAGGGCTTCATTATATGCAGCGGTGGTTGCTAGGGTTTGAAGGCTATGATTTTAGGGTTTCAGGGTTGGGCTTCATGCTGATAACATGTTTTAGGGAATCAATATTTGAGAGAGAAACTGTTGTGCTTTCATTAATAATATGGGTCTCTTTATATAGAGAATTACAAGACCTCTTTATATAGATAATCACAGTTATACAAGGAAAGATAATCATACATTGATTGGATATCTCTAAGATTCTCCGAGATTGTCTCTAATTCTAACCCTATTTCAACTAGAGTAAGTAACCTCAAGTTTGACCAGACACAAATTCTAGATTTACTTGAACACATATTACATTTTGTTTGCTATCTTGTTGTTGGATTTTGAGTTTATAAATTTATTTCTGTAAAATTCTTATGATAAAAAAAAAATTTGAACGCATACTATTTTAAGGGCCCAACTTTTAATGTTCGCCTTAAGTATGAAAATCTCATATTCAACCCTATACATATTGGGTTAAGTTTTATTTTTGTTTGATTTTTAAACGTCATATATCTATACATAGTCACACATACATACATAAAGTTTTACTAAACTATTAACATATCGAGGAATGAGTTTCTTTGGGATGTCATCCTCTCTTCTTTGAGGTTTTTTAATTTTTTTTATTGACTAAACTAGAATTATTAATTAGTATGTATATGCATGAGTAGTGAGTATATGAGGTATTTCTAACCACATATATAAAGAGAACAAACTTGATAGTAAATAGTTTAGTGTATTCACTATAGCTATAAAATATGTACAAAATACAAGATGCATATCTATCGTATGTTATTTAGTTTGGTTTCTTTATGGATGAAAGGAAATTGATTTCATGTGAGATATGATTTCTATAATATGTTTCTGTGAGTGCAAGCAAGCTTAGATGCATGTATTAGGGTCTAATGCTATGAGTGTGTGTGACACAACGCCGCTCTAACACTGGCGATATACCCTTCCTTCTTGCAGCCCTATTAAGAGAACCAAACCTTGCTACCCCATCCTTTGTGTTTCAGCCCACAGCCAAGCATCAGATGACTTTGTGGTCAGCTTCAAGGTTTGGAAACCGGATCAACCACGTAGTCCCTTACCACTACCAAACCCTTGCGTGTTTGTAATAAAGCACCAATCCACCATCCCTACCGTCTCAGAAGGACAAAAAGTTTCATGTGACAACCCCAACTCCGACCACCACCTACTACCAAACAGAATCACACATGTCTGGCCGCAGGCTGCACTTGTCACACTCAACGAGGCTAGACGCCACCGTTGAAGTGGGCACCGCTAGACAAGCAATGGAATAGCTTATGTGTTTTTTTTTTTTTTTTTGCTCTCTCTCACACATCCTAGATTGCCCCTATTTTTGTTGGAAATAACATTAATTTAGAATTATGTTGAGAGTTATGGTGAGAATTATGATGAGAATAATGGTGAGAGTTAGACTTCATAGGTTATGGGAGTTAGGAAGGTTTAAGGTTATTTTAATTGTCTAATACTTATATCCATTGTAATTGTCATACTTATTCATTGTCTAGGGTAGAACTATATAAGTAGGCTAGTCTAGTTGAATAATGTGTGTAGAGGAGTATTTTGTAGAAATGTTATACTTTATTATCAGGTATTTTGAGAGTCTCCTCCATATCTCTCTCTATGAGCTCTGTACATGCCCTTGGGCTTAATATCTCTCATATTATGTGTCATTCATGTACATATCTCCCTATCCATAATTAGTTTTTCATATTTACGCTTCCGCTGATATCCAACATAGTGGTATCAGAGTCTTAGGCTCGATCTTTTAGGTATGGTAAAAAATTATTCTTGTATGAGTATTATGGCGTCAAGTGTGCTGGCTTAGGTGCTGATCATGAGCGATGAGAAAGACGTGATGGTGTCTCAGTGAGATTGTTGGAGTAAAATATTTGCTCCAAAAATGTTGAAAGAATTGAGAATCAAAATTCTCAATGAAGATCAACCTTGAAACTCAAAGGTTGCAAAGAGCTTTAAGAGTTAGAGTGACTGATCATACCAAGACTTGATCATGTTGTTACAGGGTGGTGGAGAAAAAAATTGTGGTGTATCAACTATTGCTGATGAGCAAAAGGTGAAAGAAAAATGTGTGTGTGTGTGTGTGTGTGAGAGAGAGAGAGAGAGAGAGAGAGAGAGAGGTAAAGAAAGAAAAAAGAGGGAGAGAGAGAGCTGAGCACAAGAAGGAAGAAAAATTGAAGAAGAGAAGATTGTGAAGAAGAAACAAAAGGGAATTAGAATGAGGGAGAAAAAAAAGGAGGGAGGAATAGAAGAAAAAAAAGGAGAGAGAGATGAGCAAAGAAAGAAAAATAGAAGGGAGTATAAAATATGGAGAAGAAAGAAGAAAATAAGGGAGGAAAAAAAAAGTGGATGGAGAAGAAGAAAGAGTGGATAATGTGGTCCTCGATGAAAAGGTAAAAGTCCCTGAAAGAATATAGGGTTGACATCCCTAATAGAAGGTGAAGGGTTAACGTTCCTGAAAGAAAGAATGAAGGATATAAGTCCATAAATGAAGCATGGTACAAATGGTGCCACGAAAAAAAGGCACAAAGGTGCCAGGAGGAAAATCCCAAGATGAAGATGAAGATGGCACAATGGTATCAAGTTGACAAGGCTCCCTAAAGGCATAATGGCACAATGGTGCAAAGAAGTTGACAAGACTCCCTAAAGTCACAATGGTGCAACAAATATTCGGTGAAAGTCCCAAAGAAAAGTACTCTCTGGTGACCAAAGTCAATGAAGACAAAGACAAGTCGTCGGAGTTTGGTCACCAGGGAGTACTTTTCTTTGAGACTTTCACCGAATATTTGTTGCACCATTGTGCCTTTAGGGAGTCTTGTCAACTTCTTTGCACCATTGTGCCATTATGCCTCTAGGGAGCCTTGTCAACTTGATACCATTGTGACATATATGCATATTCGTCTTCATCTTGGGACTTCTAGCACTTTTAGGGAGTATTTTCCTCTTGGAACCTTTGTGCCTTTTTTTCATGGCACCATTTGTACCATACTTCATTTAAGGACTTATACCCTTCATTCTTTCTTTCAGGGACATTAACCCTTCACCTTCTATTAGGGATGTCAACCCTATATTCTTTCAGCGATTTTAACCCATCATCCTTTGTGCCATGAAAAAAAGGCACAAAGGTGCCAAGAGGAAAATGCTCCCTGGAAGTGCTAGAAGTCCCAAGATGAAGATGAAGATGGCACAATGGTATCAAGTTGACAAGGCTCCCTACAGGCATAATGGCGCAATGGTGCAAAGAAGTTGACAAGACTCCCTAAAGACACAATAGTGCAATAAAGATTGGGTGAATCCCTGGTGACCAAAGTCGATGAAGACGAAGACAAGTCGGAGTTCATGGAATCTCCAAGAGGCATGAAGGCCTTAAACTATTGGTGAGCTATGAAATGATCTCACATAGAAAGGAGAGAAGAAAGTTCTCTAAGTATTGAAGGAGGAAAAGCTAGCTCCCAAGATCCGAAGTGACTAGAAAAGTGTCACTAAAGCCACGCAAATCAAGGCTAGGTGTTGGTATTGTGTGCAGAAGATTTCAGTAATATTCTTGCTGTGTGAAGACAAGTATAAGAATGACGGTGATGCATGTCAAAGAGACAATTAAGCAAGTTGAAGAAAGAAGGGATTGAGTCATTGACGGTGACCATGAAGATGTGAAGGCAAGAATCATGATGAAGTACTTGAAGTAAGAGTAATTCTAAATTAAGGGAGGATGTTAGAAATAACATTAATTTAGAATTATGTTGAGAGTTATGGTGAAAATAATGGTGAGAATCATGATGAGAATAATGGTGAGAGTTAGTGACTTCATAAGTTATGGGAGTTATGAAGGTTATTAATGTAACGGTCTAAGGTTATTAATGTAACGGTCTAATACTTATATCCGTTGTAATTGTCATACTTATGACATTGTCTAGTGTAGAACTATATAAGTAGGCTAGTCTAGTTGAATAATGTGTGTAGAGGAGTATTTTGTCGATACTTTATTATCAGGTATTTTGAGAGTCTCCTCCATATCTCTCTCTAGGAGCTCTGTACATGCCTTTGGGCTGTATATCTCTCATATCATGTTTCATTCATGCATATATCTCCCTACCTAAAATTAGTTTTTCATATTTACGCTTCCGCTGATATCCAACAATTTTTACTAAGCAAACGTGAACAAACCGTTCATATAAATATAAATGGTTGAGGACTTATTTTGAGTATGAAAAATACTCATAAAGAACATCCCATTGGGATCTTATACAAACTTTTGTCAAAGGTTACATAAGAAATAGCAATAGAACAGAAATTATTGCTTCCAAAGACGTACAATTTTGTTGGACATTTTGACCTATTGCTGATATATATTTAACATATTGTTATAACGTATGTATATATCCTAATAATAACATATATAATAAGCTTGGTTCGGAAGTAATTTATTTCCAAAATTAACAATTACTAGGGCTTGAAGAAATTGGCATTTAGACCTTTCTGAGCTAAATTCCATGCTGCTGCAACCACTAAAACAACACTCAAAACCAGTCCCAAACATCCAAGGCCCACGTTAATACACCACATTAAACCTTTCGGCTTCGGTTTCTTGAGTGTGATCCACATGAAACACGGATAAGCATAAGCCATAGGCAATGTCAAACCTCCAATTAGAGGTGCCAGGCTTACGAAGAATGGAAAGGTCACCGCTATAAAGAATGCCACTCCTCCAAACAAAAAACGGAAAGCTACTCGAAGCCATCTTGGACACGGCTTGTTCTTCCTCATAGTGTACTTCATCTCCAAGTTGTCAAAGGCTACCATGCCATAGATTTGAAATGTGCTTAAGCAGTGTATTATTACAAGAATGCAGATTACTCCCAGAACATACCTTGAGTTGTTATTGTGTCCAGGTAGTTGTGCAGCTGAGCCTAGTATTGCAGATATTGATAAAACTGATGAGGAGGGTACCTGCATAATCAAAAGACATGCTGTGATCAAATGCAAACGATTTGAGTAGTGAGTTAATTACTTACTGAAAGGAGGAATTGGTATTACCTTGTTTCCATGTGCCCAAAATCCAGCTATGGCTAGAAGAAGCAAGCATATGGCAATGATAGCATACGATATAATCACCCCTCTCCACATTCGCTTATGAATTGGGTGTTTTGGCTCTGATGGCAATGTTCCCTGCATCAGTGAAAAACGTTAGCCTTACATGGATGCATGGCAAACTCAAACAACTTCATGCATAGTAATTATTGTTGAAGAAAAAAGGTTTTTTTTTTTTTTTTTTGCTACTCTATTCCTTTTTTTTTTATTAGAGATTGATTTTCAACTCCACTTAACTTCATGCTCACACTCCACTTTTTAAAAAGTGAGTACGAGTGTTAAGTTTGTTAAAATGTGGAGTGCTAAATCCTTGCTCTTTGATTAACTTAGTTCCCTAAGTACTCTAATATTTAGACAAAAATAAGGATGTATTTTAATATCTGGACAAAAAAAAATGATGTATTTTAATATAGTAATATATGAAGGTACTTTTGTTATAATTACTGGGTGTACTTGACAAACCCTACTCTCTGGCATAACAGTGTATAGATCAGATTGCCAGATGGATCAGCAACTTCATAGCCATATACAAAACTCTAATGATCTAACAGATGGAAAATCATTTCACAAAAAAGACTCACCTGTATTTCAAGAATGACGTTGTGACCTCTGAATGCCAAAAACACAATCCCAATCGCATTCAGTATCCGACCAAATCTATCCATATTAGACTCCATTTCTGGTGGATTGTATGATATACCATTAGGTCTGCCCTTGCCAACTGAAATAGACCAGATGATGGTGCAATATACAATTGCTGTTATAGAACCAATCAAAGAGACCCAAGCTATGGAGTTCAAGTTGGGAAACTGAGCCACAATAATAGCCATGATCATGAACACCAAGAAGCACTCTGTGCCAGTCATTGGATGACAATAAGTAGTAGCCACATCGTTACACACGGTTTTGAAGAAAAGCTCCATTGTTAGACCTCCTGCGATAATAAGTTGGACACAAGCACCATTTGATAGATAGACCATCGGGAACATTACTAGCAACTTCCCTAGCTTTTGACCTGAAAAATTGAAAAAGAAGATTGTCAAACTTTAGATAGTATAATGTCTATATATAGACACCTAGTTTTTTTTAAAGGTATATAGACACCTATTTGGTTCAGTATATTTTCTCCTTTGACATTATTAGCAAGTCCATTATCACTAATTACATCATAAATATATACATAATAAGCACACTCGTACTACGTACGATAGTCTAAATCAATAATCGACAATAAACAGTAATGTTCATCTGTTCAGTAATTGAGTAAAAAAATTATATTCTCCGTTACCATTATCCCCTTAGATCTAGTTCCAACGGTGAAAATAATTATTATTAAGTTTGAGTTGTTTTATATTCTGCCCTTAGATCTGATTGAGCAAAAAAAATTTACTCAATTACTGAGCAAGTGAACATCACTCCTAGAATTATTTGTCATTTTTTTGGGATTATACGTGCTTAATTTAATTTACTGTCACAACTGATATATGTAGCTAATCTTGCTTGATTCTTTATAGAAAAACTTATATGAGATACTAACCGAAGGCTCTAATAGCAAGTTGGAGGTATCTACTATAACGAGTTCCGGTATCAGATTCGTGGGATAGTACAAGGAGCCGTATAGTGTAGAGCTGCCATGCAAACGCTAGTAACAAGCATATACATCCCCATGCCCTGCAAACACATATGATGGACATTGTTATTAATTCGTTACATGATCGTTGTTATGTCATTACGTACATAGATCGATATATTCAACAAAGGATGTATAGAGTTAATATTATTTAGTTACCATCCAAGAGCGGCGAATGCAACAGGGAGTGAAAGAGCTTGAGTCCCAATTCCTGAACAAAGTAGATGAAACGTCACGGAATAGGTACTGCCATTCCTGGATTCTGTGAGAGGCAGCCAAGCATCCTGCTTATCGAGTTCACCACCTACGCCTCCTGGATTTGTACCATCTTCGTTTGCACTGGAACTAATTGTCATGGGAATGACTAGAGCAGCAGACCGTGAGCTTATACCCATGGCGGTGTTAAAGGAAGGGTCCATAGCTTGTGCTAAATGTAAATCTCCCATGTAGTTTGTTTCAATAACCACTTCTCCCATGACTGAAGTTTTTCTTGCTCTGCAAATTGTAAAACGCAAGCTTCGAAGTGATAGCTTGTACAAGAGAGAGAGAGAATTTTAGAGAGAAAACTGGTTTCTATCACTGAAGCAATAGTCGCATAAAATGTGACGGTAAGCAGATGACTGACACGTGTTGATCAGCTGTAGGGTAGTAGCAAGATTAGCACGCACAGTTACCTAATTAGCTAACAAATTAACTAACTAATTAGGTTTGTCCTAACAAGTTCGAGAGCTGTAAGCCTGTCAGAAATGGACTATTAACAATCCGGAAAAGAGGCCTATACTCTCAACACAAATTAGCTCGGGTATATATACCATCGTGGTGTGCGCATTGCATGACTTCAAACTTAATCACATTTACTTAATCAAGCCAAATATATATTCATACTGTTACTGTTTCCTGCACTTTGAGTAGAGCAATCGAATTTGGTTACTGTCATTCACCTAGGCATATTAACTCGATCTATTCGGTTGATTATTACGCATTATAAAATGATCAACGAAGGCTTGCAAGAAGCCAGGTTGAAAGTGAGTAAAATTTTCAACTTTGCATGTTAGTGTGAAGGGACCCATCATTTTAGTGTTTGACGTAATGCACCAATTGATCTTTATTAAAAGAATATAACTGCACCAGAATGTGCTGTGTATGCAGGTCATTAAAAATGTATTAGTTAAATCTTACTGCTGACGAGCCGTTAGAGACATTTCAATTTAATATTCAAATTGTGATCTAAGCAGTGATTGATCTCTAGTCGATCATTACTTGTCAACATGGTCAATATACATGGGAGTCCTTAACTAGAACACGGACTCTTGTGGCTGTAAATGAAAGCATATGATGATTCGATGAATTTCACTTCCTGTCGATTTCAAAAATGACTCCGTGCAAAATGAGTCAAAAAATGTACACATACCGTATAGAGGGGAATATGCGTGTATCCTCTTCTAAAAGAGATTGATCAACTTTTGATTTCACAAATGGTATAATTGCATGATCTGTAAAGCAGCCAGCATGTCGAATACCAAAATCCTACCTCAACACTATTTTCTACACTCACAGCATCAGCTACGTACTGTAAATATAATATAAGGAAATGAAGGCTATTCCAATGACCAACAGTAAGCTAGAGACTTGAATTTGTTAAGAATCTACCATGATATGAAAAGATTTAGATGTAAATGTAAAGTGTTTCCTACAAATTTTGTCAACTGTTTTAATTTATTTAATGTTAATGCTTAGGATCTAGATTATTTCATATCATAAATGGTAGACTGATTTACTATATATTTTGTAACATTCGGAGTTGTAATAATCAACAATATATCAATTACTAGTTTTACATTGTATCAGACTATCAGAGCAAAATGCTTTTAGAACTAATTTATCAAAATATTTTCAACTAGTGTTGGAATTTCTTTGAAAAGCTTTTTAACTTCTCCTTTTATTTATCGAGACAATTAAGCTATGGCACTTGTGGATATCTTATACACTCATTTACATTTGAACCAAAATTACAACATTGAGAACAAAAGTTATCTATTCATTTACACTATTTACATATAGTTAAACAAAAATTACAACATTGACAACAAATTTGTTCAAAAGCTTGTAACAATGTCATATGAGGTGTAATTACCATTATTAGAACTAAGATTATAACAAAAATTACAACATTGACAACGAATTTATTCAAAAGCTTGTAACAATGTCGTAAGAGGTGTAATTACCATTATTAGAACTAAGATTACACAAAATAGGACTCAACATTACCACTCTGACAACAAATTATTTGTTGTCACTTTTGTAAATGTGGGTATGAGATACCCACAAGTACACTAAAATTTTCCTTATTTATCATGGTTGCTGCTCATTCTACCATCCATAAACTTCAAGTAATTGCTCTCAATCTTACTGCTGAATAATGCCTACAAATTATGGCATTGGTAAAGAGTAAAGGTGTTTTTGTCTCAAGCAAATGGTACAGGTTTACCACATTGCTCTTTTTTTCTTAATCATTGGATCATAGATAGCAGTGTAACAGACCATATTATACCAATTCCTAATTCTTTATCAAATCATGTTCCTACACCTTTGTTTCCTCCTGTCAAATTATCTAATGGTAGACATGCTCCCATTCATTCAATTGAGCATTTTTCTTTCAGTTTTAATCTTCATCTAAATGACGTGCTTTGTGCTCCAAGTTTAAAGTTAACCTTATCTCAGTAAGCAAGCTTACAAAATCTCTTAAATGTTTCATCACTTTTTTTCCCGACATGTGTCTTTTGCAGAACTTGGCTTCAAAGAAGATAATCAGTTTGGGTAGGGAGCATAATGGTCTCTACATCTCACTTCAAATTTAGCCACTAAACCATCAGATATTCCTTCTACTAATCATGCAGTCATTTCTTCCACCTTGTGACATCGACATCTTGGTCGTCCTTCTCCAAATAGTTTGCATTTGTTAGCCCAAACAATTCTCGGTGTTCCTTATAGACTAGATAAAGTATGTGATGTATGTCCGTTAACCAAGAAAACATGTCTCCCTTTTAATTTGAGAACTAGTTCCACAACAAAATCATTTGCTCTAATTCATTGTGATATTTGGTCCTCACAAAATTGCATCTTATTCTGGAGCAAGGTGTTTCTTGACAATTGTGGATGACTTTAGTATGATGTACCTAGTTGTATCTTATGCATGCCAAATCTAAAACTCAAAATCTTCTTGCCTTTAGTGATACGCAATTTAATAAAAAGGTACAACACATTCGTTCAGATGAAAGTGGGTTTTTATCTATGCATGCATTTTTTCAAGCTAATGTCATCATTCATTAGCACTCTTGGGTTTACACACCCCAACAACATGGAGTTGTGGAATGAAAACATCGCCATATAATCATGATTGCATGTGCTTTGCTTTTCCAAGCTACTCTTCCATTAGAACTTTGGGGAGAGTGTGCCCTCACAGGAGTTTATATTATCAACCGTCTACCTACACCACTTTTATCGGGTAAATCTCCATTTGAAAAAACATTTCAACATGTTCCCCGACCATTCACATATTCCTGTTTCTGGTTATTTTGCGTATGCCACTAATGTTCACCCCAAACAAAAATTTGATTCTCGTGCTCACAAATGTATATTTGTTGGATATCCTTTTGATCAAAAGGCATATAAACTCTATGATCTAACAACCAAAAAGTTTTTTCACTAGTAGGATATTATTTGTATGACAACATATTCCCTTATAAGCAAGATCCTCATCATGTTTCTGTGCAGTATTTTCATGATGCAATGCTTCCTAATGTGCTTCTGATAATAATATCCCTCAAGAACTCTTGTTTGCATTTAAAATTGCTCGCATTGAACAACCCATTTCTCAAGCTGACAATTCTTTATCTCCAGATGCCTTGTCTGACCATAAGACTCATCCCACTGATCAATCACCTCCTCTAGCTGACAACTCTCACCTCACTCATCGCCTCATGTTGACAACTCTTCACCTCCATCTTCTCCTCCAGTACCTAATGAGGATATTATATATCCATGCACTTTGCTGCTCTTAAATCGTTACAAAACCAAATGTCAAACTAAAAGATTATGTTTGTTCTCATGTTGTATTTCTAGCTAGGAGGATTCATCGTCTTTGTGGTCATTTTCTAATAAAGGTACACTTATCCTCTTTCTATTTACATTTCCTATCACCGTTTTTCTTCATCTCACCGTTCTTTTATTGCCAATATTACTCAAGACGTGGAACCTAATACTTTTGCAGAGGACATTAACTCAATGGCAAGAAGCAATGATCTCTTAAATTCAAGCATTAGAGGCTGACAACACTGGAACCTTACTCATCTCCCTCCTGGTAAGGAATCTATTGATTGTAAAGGGGTGTACAAGATCAACTATAATTCAGATGGCACCATTGAACATTACAAGGCCCCACTCGTTGCCAATTAAGGGTTACCACCCAAGTTGAAGGGATAGATTATTGTGAGACTTTATCACTCATTGCCAAGCTCACCACATTTAGTGTGTCCTAGTTATTGATGCCTCACGACATTGGAGACTTCATCAAATGAGTGTACAAAATGTGTTTCTTCATGGTGACCTTCATGAATAGGTTTATATGCTTCTGCAACCTGGATTTAGTCGACATGGGGAAAATCTTGTATATCGACTAAATAAGTCTTTGTATGGTCTTATACAAGCTTCCCAAAATTGGTTCTCCAAGTTTTCCAATGTTGTTCAAAAAGCTGGTTATAGACAATCCAACGCTGATTATTCATTATCTACACATGTGGTTTGTAATTCTTTTACTATTGTACTCATTTTTGTTAACAATATTGTTCTCACTAGACATGATCCCAAAGCCATTGAATCACTAAAGACATTTCTTCAAAAGGAATTTTGCATAAAGGATCTTGACATTCTTAAAATATTTCTTGGGCATCGGAAGTCTCAAGGTCCAAGAAATAAATTTTCATTTCTCAATGAATATATGCTATGCATTAGATATTCTACTTGATGCAACTCTTATAGGAGCACGCCCAAATCATTTTTCTATGGAACAAAATTTAAAGTTGATGCCTACAAATGTGGAAATACTTAAAGATCCCACACAGTATCGAAGATTGATTGGGAAACTCACTTATCTCACTATGACAAGACAAGATATTGTTTATTCTATTCGGATTCTTAGCCAATTTATGAACCAGCCAAGGAAACCTCATATGGAAGCTTCCATGAGAGTATTGCATTTTATTAAGGGAAATTTGGGTAGAGGCCTCTCTTTTTTCCATCAAAAAATGATTTGGCTTTAAGAGCTTATTGTGACTCAGATTAGGAAAGTTGTCCAACAACAAGAAAATCAATAACTGGACATTGTGTCTTTCTTGGTAATTCATTGATTCGTTGAAAATTAAAGAAGCAAAATAATGTGGTGTGTTCATCAGTAGAAGTTGAGTACCGTGCTATGGCTATGACTTGACCCGAATTAACTAGGGCTAGGCCCGATCCCAACCCGACAAGAATTTACCTAGGCTCAAGACCGGCCCCTTTTTTTTCGGTCCAGGCCCAAAACAAATTTAAGTCCCAATAAAGACAGGACAAAGACAAGCCCCAACATATTCAGGCCCAAAATCTAGACTTTAGTCCCCAAGCAACTTTTATTTTTCAATTTTTCCAATGCTGATCAATTTGATTCAACTAAAACCGAAAGCTATGAAACTCAAAGCAAAATGCATAAAATTAGATCATCAAATCCATTCAACTTTAGCTAAGCTCTTATCAATCATTTATGTCATCATTGCCACAAGAAAGCGAACCCAATCTAACTAGCTACAAATTGAATAATTGATGTGTTTTATGGAATCAAAAATTGGGAGAGAATGAGTTGTGTTTTCATTGATAATAGGGGGCCTCTTTATATAGAGGATTACAAGCAGAGAATTTAAGTCTTACAAGGAAACTGAATCGTACAATGATTGAACTATCTCAATAGATATGCGTAAGACTAACTCTATTACAACTCTAGCAAGTAATCAGAGTTTGGGCCGGACACACAAACTAGGAATCCTTAAACACCCTCCCTTGTATCGCCCAAACGTGGTGCTCCTCTCATTGCCTCGTCAAAAACCTTGCCAAGTAACAAAAACTCAGTCTAATGGGGTCGCGTTGGTGCAGAACTATATCTAGCTAACAAGTTCACTGCAAATGAGATGTCCGCTCTTGTGCATTAAGCTAAGTACAATAATGTGTCTATTGCACTCAAGTAGGACACTTCTACCTCTAGCACAGCTTTGTCATCATCCTTCAGATGAAGATGATCCTTTTTAGCATCAAGACTATGGACGATCATAGGCGTGCTTTAAGGCTTGACATTGTCAAAAGGCCTAAGCATCCATCAACATGGTGCTCAAGTTCCAAACTGAGGCAAAATCGTGCTCTCCCAAGTTCCTTCGTCTTAAACTCGGATTTCAAGAGTTCATCAATTTCCCTTAACTCTTTAAGGACTTCTAAATGAAGTTCATGTCACCAATATGAATCGCAATAGAATCTGAAACTTGTCATAGAAACGCACGGACATATCCATTCCCAATCAATTAGTCACTTAGTGAGCGTTTCAACCTCGTGCTCCATAGTCTAGAGCCACTTGACTTAGGTGAATGAAGTCCACTAGTAACCTTCATGTATATTTCGTATCTAGATTCTCATAGAGATACGTAATTACCACATTCGTAAGCTGCATGTTTAGTTATTCAGAAACTACCAAACTAACAGAGTAGTAGATTGCAATAACATCCATTACGAGAGAATATGTCTCCTCGTATTTGATTCCAAGGCATTTTGTGAGAAGCCTTGTGCCATAAGGCAAGATTACCATCTCTTTTTCTCCTTCCGCTTTCTAACGAAGACCCATTAGTCAACAGATTTTATGTTAGGAGGTGTCAGCATCACTGGCTCAAAAAACCTTCCTCTTCGTTAGAAAATCCAACTTAACCTGGATCGCATCTTTCCATTTAGGCCAATCTTCTCTACGTTAGTATCCATCATTGATCAACGGAGCGTGGTTCGATGTCATCGGACTTGTTGCTATATGATATGTGCTAGGAGTGTAGTGTAAGCAGCATTACAAGTGGACAATGGCACAACAAGTAACTAGCATGTTTGCTTGCGCGTCAACCAATATCATGAAATATTTAAATGTATGCTAGTTGGTTAAATCAGTCCACAGAATCCCCTCAGATTCTATGTAAGAACGAAATAAGTATTTTTGTATCCTTTGCGTAAGACGGTATCAGTCCTAATTTTTCTAAGGAACAGGCTTTGTAGAACGAGCAAGAGACCTTAGAAGCAACCAATAGGGATTTTGGTTGGGCATGAGTGTCTGAAACGCTATTGGAAACAAAGTTGGTGGATATGGACTGCGTCAACCTTAGGCTAGAGGTGGATGGCGTCGGCGCCAGAGGCAGTGGCGGCTGTCATACTCAGTCCAAGAATCAACCTTTTATTCTTACTCCGTTTTGCTCGAAAGAATGGATGTTCGTTTGAAGTCTTTAGTAGACGGATCATCATATAATGACTATGATCGATGACCTATCCTGTCGTGACAAAGCCAATATGTGTCTAAATCCAAGAGATCTTCTCTCATAACTTTATTAGATTTAATAGCTCGAATAGTCATGACATAAAGTCCACTAGAGAGACACATAAGTTTCTCTAAAATATGCCTTTGTTCGCAATCATTAGAGGTAATGCAAAGAAACTCTTTTTCGTTCTCTATATGCGTTTCCGCATGGAATCTGTTGGCTCGAATAGCTCAATAGGCGCCATTAGGTAAGAGGAATTGGGCCATTCTATGTCCTTGAACTAAACATGATGGCCCAGCCATCATACTCATCGAGGAATATGCTCAGAATTTAAAATAGAGTCACAATGAAAAGAACTCAAAATTTTATTCATAAGTCAATGGTCTACAACATTGTTTCTTTGACCAAAAGAAAATATAATCCGAAACTAGCTAATGCCAAATAAAGGTAGTCATTTAACTTCTTTTGGTAACTCCAAAATAAATATGACCAAGTGAGTAGAGAGATGTCAATGGAGTAAAACTCGCTTAAGTACCACTTATCTGAAAACTTTCCTATATATCATACTCGCTTTAGATGAGCCTAGTTGAAGAAAAACTTAACCAATGGCATTTAGTACAAAATATATGGCAATTGCCTACTACATATCTTGGAAAAATAAAGACTTTATTCAAAATCGTCAGTCTCTTGATCTTGGCCTGATTTGAAGTCTTCCACCTTTAGTTCGAGGTTACCTTCTTGATCCTTTTGTTCCATGTAATTTGCTTCCCTTGCTAATTCACTATACATCCTGTATGCGTTTGCAACATTCTGGGACACGTTACATGCCTTTGCCCAATGTTCGGACGCTCCACATCGAAGACAAACATCTCTATGGTCAAGTTCCCTTGATCGAAGTGCTTTCGGGGTGCGATTTATATGGCTCTTATGGTTAGTGGCTCCACCACCATGGCTAAAGTCATTGCCTCTCTCTCTCTTCACACATTGACCACCATAGTTCCTTGTCGGTTTGTTTTGGCTGTTACCTTCCTCATTAGAGCTAGAATATGGACCAAAACGTCTAGTTGTCCCTAGACTTAGGGTTTTGCTCATGGCGCCCTCAGACTCTGAAATAGACTTGGTTCCCAAGGGTCTCGAATTATAATTTTTCACAAGGATATTGTCGTACTTCTCAGCTACGTTCATGGTTCCAATTAGCTCATGAAACCTTGTGATACGTCCTGCAGTTACATCTATACGATAGTTCTTAGTAACCATCAATGCAGAGACAGGGAAGGCAGAGAGAGTCCTCTCAATCATCATCCCATCTCTGATATCTTTTCCACAAAATTCCATCAAAAATTGGATGCAAAGTGCTTCCAAATTGTAATAAAGAACTGTCTTGAAATCACAAAAGCGGAGATTATGCCATCTCACTTCTAGATCAGAAAGCAAGGAGTCACAAACTTTGCCAAAGCCTTATTTGAGTGAGACTCACAGCCTTCTAGGGTCTTCATCATTAAAATACTCATACTGGAGTGAATTATCCATATGACAAGTCATTAGGATGACGGCGTTCACCTTATTTGCCTCCAAGGCTGCTCTATTTGCTTCCAAAGCTTGAGCTTGTTTAACAGTTAGCACGTCCTGACTAGGCTTAAGGATCGTGTCCAGGATTCCTTGGGCCTTGAGATGCTGCCGGACATCACGAACCCACTTGTGATATCCAGAGCCAATTGTCTCAATGGAGTAAAGTCCAGTTTGTTCAAGTTACTCATCTTGAAAAAAAAAAAAAAAAAAACAAGAAAAGGGGTTAGCTTATGAGCAAAAAGGCTACCACGAAAACAAAAGCAATTTCTGAGCATAATTGCTCCTAAGAAATCCGATTCCAAGAGATTTTGGATTAGATCGAAACAATGATGTATGTGGTTGATCGTAAATTCTCTACAAAATCTAAATTTGGAGATCTCAACAAACTCTAAGTTTGAAGATAGCACGAACCCCCACAGTTTGGCTTAGTCTTCCCACAAAAGAAGAAGTGGGAGGTAGAGGAAGGGAGGTTGAAAGTCCCCGAATAATAGAAATTGCATAGAGATTGCATAAAAGTAAACAAAAGCAGGAACTTTAATGAAAAATTACCTTGAAAAAGGTCAAAAGAGGTCGCCGAGCTTTTGGCCCGGAAAAAACACATCTGGCTGGCGGCTTGCGGAAACAGGTTTTAGCAGGCGGTTCAAGCGTTCAAGCAGCCGATTCGATGTTTTTTAGGCCAGTTACTAGTATAATATGACCGGTTATGGAATCCTCAGGTCGAGAAGCTGCTAGTGACCAAGTTGGCTGAAAGAGGAGGTCTGGAAGGCGGTGAACCGGTGGAGGATCGCTTTCTGCTTCAGGGAGTCAGTTCAGTACTTTTTCAGCCTGTTCTTGAGATTTCGCCGCCGATTTCGGGCTCTTAGGATCGAGGGCTACAAGGTGTCCCGCGAAAGCAGATAGGGTTTCAAGGTTTAGTATGTAGATTTAGGGATTGGCTATTTGTTTCAAAGTTAGGGTTTTATGCTGATAACGTGTTTTAGGGAATCTGAAATTATGAGAGAATGAGTTGTGCCTTCATTGATAATAGGGGTCTCTTTATATAAAGGATTACAAGCAAAGAATCTGAATCTTACAAGGAAACTGAATCATACAATGATTGAAATATCTCAATAGATATCCGTAAGACTAACCATATTTCAACTCTAGCAAGTAATCAGAATTTGGGCTAGACACACAAACTAGGTGTCCTTAAACAATGTGATTGTTTTCTTCTTTATTGCAATTTAGAATAGGAAAGGAAACGAAAACAAAGATCAATCTTGTTTTTCCTTCAAAAGCTGGATCTCATAATTAAGCCATATAACAATTCACTAAGCAATACATTCGAATTTAAAAATCACTAAGATCGAACAAATTTGCTAGATTCTAAAATTTTAAACATCCAAATTGGAAATGTATTTAATTCTCTGTTTTAGTCTCCTAGAAATCGCACAAGATGAGAAACCAAGACGTTGAATCCTCTATTTGTTACCATTTGTAACCCCAAGGACACTAACAGTCTACCACCACATTCAAACCCAATCAACCTCAGACTAATCATACATGACTTGAACACAACATTCAAACCTTCAATTCCCTTTATTTCCCTATAAAACAAAGCAATCAACTAGAGAAATATAGATCGATCAGCTGCTTAGAGGTTCTGATTTGGTTGAAGGGCTGAAGCAAGATAAAAAATCAAAGTAATTCAAAGCTTAATGTGATCAGAACCAAACAAGAATCAGAGAAATGATTTAGAAAAACAAAGAGTTGGGTCAGAGAGCCTCGTTAGAGATGAGGTAAGGTAGATTATGGGGATTATGTAACGTCGAAAACTAAGTGAGTAAGAATAGAGTCTGTCTTATTAGGTCTGACTAGGACTGACTTAGGTCGTTTCTACTGCGGATTGGCTAAGGTCGAGTACTCTGTAAGCTCTAGAGTAAACCTATCATACGAAAACAAATGTCCATGTCTCTCCATTTTGAGCCTAAACATGCCTTTTCTGTCTCAAAACACCGAGCCAGACCGTTTTGTTAGCACTATGGGCCGGGTTTTAATAAAGCATTCAAAAGTTTACAAAGGCAAGGACCGTAAGGGTCAGGCCTTACCGGGCTTTCGGGTTTCCAGGCTAAAACGTCCATCCTTAGAATTAACCTCGTTGAGGTATTAAGATTTTCAGGTTATTTATGTTAAGCCTGCTTTATATTGTGACAACCAAGCTGCATTACATATTGTTGCTAACTGGTTTTTTATGAAAGAGAAAAACATATAGAGATTGATTGCCATGTGGTTCGATAGAAGCTACATGACAAATTGATTTATACTAGATATGTTCCTTCTTCTCTCCAAATTACAGACATTTTCATAAAGGTTGTGTGGAAAGACAATTTTGAATCTTTAGTTCCAAGTTTGGACTTCATGACATTCACTCTCCAACTTCAGAGGAGTGTTGAAAATTTTCTATGATATGGAAAGATTTAGGTGTAAATGCTAATTGTTTTCTTACACATTTTGTCAACTCTTGTAATTTATTTTATGTTAATGCTTAGGATCTAGATTATGCATACCATAGATGGTAGACTAATTTACCATATAACTTGTAACATTCGCAGTTGTAATGAACATCATTATACCAATTATCATTTTTACAGAATTGTCCATTCACTCCTTTGGTTAGGGCCCAAAATTGACTCAAGCACAAATGTGTAAGGAGGAATGCTAGCAACCTTCCCCTCCATCCGTTCCCTTTCTACTTTTCCCATTCATTGCTCGCTACGTGTATTCTACTATCCATAAAAGTCAGATAACGGCCCCGTTCACATGGTCACCTACTGACTAAATATCATTTGGTCAATCACCGTTCGATTGAGATCAGACGGTTGACAGCTCTCATCTCAAATTTCATCACTTAGCTGTCAACCGTCCGATGTCAATCGAACGGTGACTGACCAAATAATATTTGGTCAGTAGGTGACCGGGTGATCATGACTGAGTCAGATAATTAATGAACTCAAAAGACAACTATTTTATTTCTCTCTATACCCCTGTTTATTTTCATATGCATTAAAACACTTCACTTATTTCCACGTTTATCAATTCCTTCTTTTTCTTTTTTCTTTTCCATAAAAAGATTTTTTTTTTCTATATACTGTCGCTCAATTATATTCTCAACCTCATTTTTTTCTTTCCATAAAAATATCTTCCCTTTATGTCCAATCAGGAAACAAGCTTTGTAACTCTAGCTTAGCGAGTTCTTGCAAACCCTTTAAATTAAGTCCATTTTAGTGAGCCAATTAACATATTAGTACCTCTAAATCGATCATTTACATCCGGTTGGTTGAAACTGATCCCAAGCAATATACAGGCCTACAAGGTCTGTATATGTATGCATTATGATCATCCTGATGTGTTTGCTGGAGTTTTGCACATAACAGAGTGGTATACATTAGCAAGGCTTCTCACTTTATTAACATTTGGAAAGATATATTAGTAGGTCTGGCTCTTAATTGATAAATGATAAGGTGATATTACTTGATAAAAAAAGAAGAAGAATAAAGGGTGTGTCTATTACCACCCTACCATTTTCTTAATTCACCCTACAAAAATTTGAATTATTGAAAGACTATATTACCCAAGTGTAAAATGACTACTAAGTATATTAATTTTTTAAAATCCAAATTTGTAAGGAAAAATAAATAAATAACCAATGAATTAAATAGAAAGATTACTTAATTTCTCATTGGATAACATTAATCTTCATCTTCTCCACCCAAATTTGCATTTATTACTATTTTTTTGTCTTTTTGTTACCTCCTCATCATGAATTCGTTATTTAATTCACAAAATCATTAGTGTTAACTACATCAAAATCTTTGTAATACCTTTTGTGAATACAGTTAAATTTAAAACACGAAAGAAAAATCTCAATATCTTCTTCATTGTTCATAGTTGTTAACTAACTATATAATCTTCAAAAATGCTTGAGATCCCAAATATTAATACCAAATGATGTGGCAGGTGCCATATCATCAAATTATTTTTAGCATATATTCTTATTTTTTTGGACAAAATACTGTTTACTCCCTATACTTATAGGAAGTATACGTTTCAGTCCCTCGCCTTTCAATTTCACCTAAAAAGTCCCTAAACTCTCCAATTTCACTCGATTGGTCATTGCCGTCAATTTTCCATCTAAATCTCCGTTAAACTGCTGACGTGGCAATGCTTACATCCTGAAATGTCTATTATACCCTCACTTATTATTTTCTTTTATATTTATTTATTTCTCTCTCTCTCTCTCTCTCTCTCTCTCTCTCTCTCTCTCTCTCTCTCTCTCTCTTTTTCTTTTTACCTATTCTTCTTCCAACTCTCTCTTCCCCTCTGTTTATCTCCCTCGTCTTCTTCCAAAAACAACTAGCTCTCTCTCCACCTCCAGACCTTCAATAAAGAAGAGAAAGATTCAAAACTCAAAAAAAAAAAAAAAGGGTAGAGAGAGCAGAGGAGAGGAGAGGTCATATTATCTTTCTTCAACATGATCACCCTCCATAAACCAGCACCGACTCCAGCTCCCCGGAATTCGACTTCTGGAGGCTCCAAAACCCATCTTGCCCGCAACTTGATCTCACCTCTGCCAATAAGCTATTCGTCGACGGTGTCATTCTCCCTCTCCGCCTCGTCCTCACCCACGAGAAGCCGCCCTACCCGAACCTGCGACCCAAATCGGAAGAGATTTCTGCTCCGGACCCAGAACCAGAGGCCCTGGTGTCAACTGCATCTCCGGTGCTGGCCGCATAGAAGCGGTGGAGGGACATGTTCAAGAAGAAGAGTGAGAGTAGTGAGAAAGAGAAGGAGAAGAAGAAGGAGCGGAAGAAGGAGAACCATTTTCACGGAGCGGATCCGCCGGAACTGCTTGTACCCGACCCAAATTCGGGGCTCCGGGAGGTGAACATCGCCGTGTTCAAGGAGCATCAATGTACCTAATACTCATACTAATCAGGTCTGGATTTGAGCCACAATTTCATATTCGACCCCTCTTTTGAGTCTTTTCAAAGCTTCACAATAACCCAATAACTACAGCCAATGCCCTGAAACTCAAACTACACGCTTACTGTTCTCTCAATCGTCTCAAACTTTCTTCTTCTTATTGATTGCCGAAATCAATCTCGGCCTTCATCACAAATCCTAAATCATGTCTGGCGGGTTTTTTAGGGTTAGTCTGTGTGATGATTCTGAATTGCTTTTGATTCCTTGTTTTTGATTGGATTCAACATCTGTTGTTACTCAGATCTTCTCCAAAATTCTTAATTTCGATTGATTTAGTATCTGATTAGGTGGTGTTTCTTTTGAATTGTGTTCATCTGGGTACGTCAATTGATTTAGTATATGATTAGGTGGTGGTTCTTTTGAATTGTGTTCATCAGGGTACGTCGGCTGATCAGCACACGAGGTTTTCTAATGAGCAAGCAAGCTGCTGAACTGAAATAGCAGAAATTCGCACCTGAATTGGAACATTTTGTTCGTTTTCGATCCCTATTTGTTGTTCAATTTAGTTTACATTGGTGGGCTTATATGTATTTATTAATGTGTGAGAATTGGTGTATTGGTTAACTGACAAAATGGAGAGAGAGCTGGTTGTTTTTGGAAGAAGACGAGGGAGATAAACAGAGGGGAAGAGAGAGCTGGAAGAAGAAGAGGTAAAAAGAAGAGAGAGAGAGAGAGAGAGAGAGAAATAAATATAAAAGAAAATAATAAGTGAGGGTATAATAGACATTTCAGGGTGTAAGCATTGCCACGTCAGCAGTTTAACGGAGATTTAGACGGAAAATTGACGGCAAGGACCAATCGGGTGAAATTGGAGAGTTTAGGGACTTTTTAGGTGAAATTGAAAGGTGAGGGACTGAAACGTCTACTCCCTATAAGTATAGGGAGTAAACAGTATTTTATCCTATTTTTTTTATTCTTTAAAATAAAAAGAGCTATAATTAAAAGTTATTGTTGTTTAATAAGAAAAAATATATATGATAAACAACAGAAAAAGGAAGAAAGAACCTTAAACAAAACCCTTCAATCATGGAAACTTTAACATGCAATTGTAGGAGAAGGCTATCAGTCAAAACATAAAAAATAGAATACGAAGTTGTGTATGACTTAATTCATTAGTTGACCGACAATTGAATAATGATCTATTACTATTAGTGGTGGTAGTTTTCATTCTAGAAATAGAGATATGTAGTGATGGCCATGGAGCAATGATGATTTTCAATTGATAACCGGAACTATCTCTACTGGGTTTCATGTTCTTACATTGTTAAAGGAAGATAGAAATAGATGTACTACTATATATGCAGTCTACTAGATTTGATGTAATTTCTTTGCGCTATTCTCCTCCAGATTTCTTTGTCCTTTAGATTCTGCAGATTTGGTTTTTTTTGTTTGAGGAAAGGTGACAATAAATTTGGTTTTTTGGTGAACCACGTTTTTTTTTTTTTTGCTGATTAATTAGTTTCTAAATAAAATCAATGAAATTTGTTGAAAATTATTAAATTGAATGTCTTGACATGTAAGACACCAACTCAGATGCCACAGAATTTGGTATTGATTTTTGGTATAATTTTTTGGTGTCTCTAGCACTGCTCGTTAATATTTTGACATAGATTGAAACAGATGAACATTGAAGTAGAAAAAAAAAATTTAAAAATGGAAATAAATTAGATTATGATTTTGTTAGGAAACTTTAATATATTATATTTTTTTTATTGATATAAATTAAATGCGAGATTTTCATTAAAAAAAATCTCTTTTAATTGGATATGTCATATAAGGATGTTATTGGAAATAGAAATGGGTTACATAAGTAAATTTAGTAATTGAAATTAAAATGTAGGGTGTAATAAGCAAGTAGGGTGAACAAAGAAAATAGTATAGTGGAAATAGCCGCACCCAAGAATAAATTGATAAATGTGACATAAGTAGAGAATTTTAATGCAGATGAAAACAAATTGAGTGAGAGTATATAGAAAGGAAAAAAATATTTTTATGAAAAAAAAAAAAAAAAAAGAAATTGATAAACGTGAAATAAGTAGAGAGTTTTAACGCATATGAAAATAAATTGAGTGAGAGTATATAGAAACAAAAAAAATTATGGAAAAAAAAAAGAAAAAGAAGAAATTGATAAACGTGGAAATAAGTAGAGAGTTTTAATACAGGTGAAAATAAATAGGGGCATAAAGGAAAATTGAAAAGTTGATTTTTGAGTCCATTAATTATCTAATTTTTATGGATAGTAAAATACACGTGGCGAGCAAAAAATGGAAAATGTAAAAAATAGAAGGTTGCTAGCATTCCTCATGTGTAAGAGCCTATTAGGTGGAGATGACAACACCTACACTAATTCAGTTGGCATGCAAACTGCTTAGCCTGGGAGAGAAGATCAAAAACCAGAGATTCCATCAAACTGGAGCATGATATCTTAGCAAAACACCATCACGGCGGGTGTCACCCAAAATGATGCTTCCAAAAGGCATTGACGTACACACACTACATACAAGTCCTGAGTTCAATATTCCCTAACAAACCTAGCTAATGGGTACGTCAAATGGATAAAGTGTCGGGATTGGAAATTGTTTCTACTCTGTCGTCTCTCTAGAATACTGATCGAGGGGGTTACAAAAACATGTACTAATTGAATAATTGAAGAACTGGTTGCAAGCTATGCAACAGCTAGCATACCTTAGCTTAATTCTTCTCTTTCTCCCGTGTCAAACAAATTAAACTTGAAAAACAAAGCACAACACTGTGATGATGGAATAAAATTCGCCGTCGTGAAAGAGTTACAACCAAAAAGAGTAAGTGTTGCAAATTTAATTCCATCAAGCAAAACTTTATGGTAGGCATGCACATCCCTGCATGCCTAATTAAGCTAACCAAAAACTCAACATATGGTGTGAAGTATCTAATATCTTCTTTCAGAAACACTCTGAGAATCCCAACGCAACACACACCTTCTGTTTGAAAACAGTACACTACGGTCGCAAGATATATCGTATGTACCCCAAATTAGGATAGACTTTGAATCACATAGTAACAAGCTAATTTATCAACAATGTTAATAAAAGTAAAGACTACTATTGGTATTGGACATGGTCCTATAATAAGCCGTGATATAAACATATTAGGGTTTTTGTCCATTTACCCTAATTCTAAGGTCATTTATCCTACTTACTCCATTAAGTTTTTTTTAATTCTCCCTTACCCATAAAGACTCTAATAAGGTCTTCCTTAATACCCAATTAAGTTTTTTTGTTTTAATTATTTTTGAAACTATTTTACCCTCACTCTGTTGTTACATAGAGAGAGAGAGAGAGAGAGTGGAAGAGAGAGAAGCCATAGGAGACTTCGCCGGAGTCTCGTACCAGCAGTAGGATTCCGGTCACCGTTGCCAGATTTCGGCCAACCATCGCCTGATTCGGGTCATCAACTGCCAAATTCCAGCCGCCGCCCACCGGACTTCTGTGAAAACCTCGCCGGAGGTCCCTAAAGAGATCGTCGGAGATCTCATAAGTCATCAGAAAGGTTTACTGCCCCCTAATAGACCTTTATTGGGGGGTAGTAAAAGTTTATGAAACCTCACTGGAAGTCCTCAAAGAGGTTATCGGAAATCTCATATGGGGCCTAAGAGGTTTATTGTCCCCTCCCCAATAAACCTTTATTAGCCCCTAATAGACCCCCAATAGACCTTTACTACCCCCCAATAACCCTTTAGGTCGCCAGAATGAGAATTAATCTCCCTAAAATTAGACAAATAAAATTTTGATTAAACAAAAAAACGAGGAGATTACATCAATTCAAAACATTTATTACCCCGCAATCGATGTTTATTGCCCCCCAATAAATGTTTTATTAGGAGACAATTTTCTTTTTTCTTTCCCACATGCTGAACACCATTGCAATGAAAATAACTACCTCAAACCTCTCTTCCGCCACCGCCTCCTTTATCAACCTCTTTTCTTTTCTTTTTTGTCAAACCTTTATCAACCTAATAAAAACCCTTTATCAACCTCCAGAGCAACAAAATTGGCTCTTCCTTCTCTAACATCTTCAGCGAGTCAAGTATCCTCGTCTCGTCTTCATAATCCTACAATTCAAATCAGACCTCAAAACATCAATCATACAGAAATAATCACCAAAATTTCAAAATCAAATTGAAATTCACTAACCTCAAATTTTGCAGCAACCTCCATTTGCTGATTCAAGGAAGCATACATCTGGCTCTGAGAGAGAAACGGACTCGGACTCGGAGCGGTGGACTCGAACTCCAACTGCCGCTCCAGCATTACTCCCCCCTCTTTGACTAGGATGCACACGCTGCAACCCTTAAGCATCTCCCGAAATCTCGAAACCCAAGAAATGTGAGGGATGATATCTGTCCAACTCCAGCTTTGTGGCTCCGACCTGGTCAACAACACCACAAACCGACTTGTTTGTCTGACTCCGACGAGGAGATAGAGAGTGCAAATCGGAGAGGAATCCGGAAATCTCTCTCTTCAAGTTCTGCATGTTTCTCATCTAGTACCCGGAGATTTGGGAAATATACCGAGTCATCGTTCTGGACCGTGGAGGTCGATTTTGACCATCACTCACAGCCTCGCTTTCTTCGCCACCTCCGACACCAGTGTTGAAAAACCACTTGATTGTGTGTGTGTGAGAGAGAGAGAGAGAGAGAGAGAGAGAGAGATGGCGTGATGGAGAGAGTGGCATAATGTAATTCATTAATTAGGTCGAGGGCATAATAGTTATTTTATTTTAAATTGTGTTAGTGGAAATAAAAATCAGTTATTGGGGTAAGTAGGATAATTTTGGTTCATTTTGGTGATTTGGGTCAAGGACTTAACATATTATTATAATTGCTTAAGCAAAACTTTCATTATTTAGAGCTAAAAAGTACATCAGCATGGTTGTGTACTTCCATATATTACGTAGATACATTCATGAGTCACGACTCAATGCAAACATTGTAAAGCAAATTCAAATTCACATAAAAGCACCATATTACAATGTCTTGGTATCAAAATGTGATCAAGTCAAATTTCTTTAAAAGGTTTTTTTGTTGTTTTTTGGCAAAAATTTGTTTTAAAACGTTTGTATGTTTGATCGATGAGCTTTTCACCAAGAAAAAGAGTTTGAGCCATAAACAACGATAGGCCTAGTGCCCATTTTCTAGTTGATTAATTGGGCTAGCTTTACGAAGAGAGTATTGTTAGGCGGATTAGGGTCCAAAGCACACAATCTAAGTCAAAGTTTACAAAGACTTTTTTTTAAAATAAAAAATTCATTACACTAATAAAACCATTCAGAAAATAGAAAGAGACAACTTTTTTTTTTTTAAAAGAACAATTGAAAGTTTACCAAGACTTAGAATGTATGAATATTCAAAGAAGCACCAACTAGCAAAGAGTGCTCTACTGGCTACTCGATTTGCTTTGACATAGCGGTGACATAACGGAAAGATAACTCGATATGTAACACGATTACAACGTAGCATAATTGTCAGCTTTAGCACAGCTTTCCTACTATGTTGCCGCCGGAGAGACCCGGCGACACTTAGTCTCACCCTACCACTAGGCGGTAGCGACCATTTGACGAAGCAAGGAACTCGCCGCCTACCTAGAGCAGACAAGGCACTTAGAGTGCACACACAGACACAAAGCCCGACTAGCCCTACACAATAATTGTAGGGACTTATTGCTCGCAAATAGCGCAAACAAACTAAATAGTATAAATAAAAAACAACAGTAAATGAAATAAAACCTAATGGACCTAGGGTGAAGCCCCAGGCCCAAGGACAGCCAGGCCAAGAACAGGCCCACAAGACCAAGGCCCGAAGTGCCCAAGCCCTGACCCCAGCCCAAGATAGCCCTTGCACAGGGAGGCCGGCCACCACCATCAGACCACCATGCCTGCCACTCCGTTGCCTATCTCGGACCCCGACATCATCGCCGACAAGGAACTGGCAGAGATCCTTCCTCACCACCACACTCACCACCAACATCCCACACCTCGTGAGCACCCTTCCAGAAAGGAGATCGACACCACTCCCTCCGTCGCCGTCCCCAATCGCACCGCCGCCCGCCCGAGGAAAAATCCTAGCCAACGCCGCCGTCGAGCCACCTAGGACAAGGTTCGGAATCACACAGCAACCAATCACCAGTGGATCTGCAACAAGATCCGAACGGATCCAATCACACATCCAGAACCCGGATCGGATTCGCATCACAGCCACAAATCCGGCCACCACCGTCAGCTGCCAAGCCCCGATCTGTGCAGAAACCACCTGTACTGAAAGTTAGGACAATGGGAGTCTCTCAAGCCCCCTCTCCAATCACCGGAAACACCAAACTCCCGTCCGGCCGCACTCGACGCACGCCGGCGAGGCCAGAAGCCAACGCCAACGACGACAGGCAGCCGGACAGGCACAGTCAACCTCGGCTTTTTTCTCTCAATTCTTTGAATACATGTATTATGTAGAGATTCCTGATATCATTTCGGGACATACTCTAGATGCTTATTGTAATCAGGGGTTTAGGCTTAATGTCCCCCCCGTGTATTCGACAGTTTCATTAATTAAGGCGTGAGGGCAGCCGCACCAGCCCTTCATTCAAAAAAAAAAAGAATGTATGAATATTACTATATTAGAGTACTCAATCATGAAGAAAATTATTTAGTAGTTTAAACATATCTGTGTTCTGAGATAATTTGATTAGTATATATGCGGCCTTACATTAATAATGATTGCTTTATTTTGTCTTCTTCTCTTTTTATCCCATATATGCACGTAGGAGTCGTGGACCACACAAAAATTACTCTCAATCGTCATTCGTCAACTGGCATAATAGTACAGAAAAGCTCATCGTTGAAACTCATCAAATTGATCGTAGTGAACTACTCAAGGTCATGAGTTGCTGAGAAAAAAAGAAAGAGAATCAATTATTCATTTCATTGTCCCAGAAAACCAATTCTAGCTGTCAAGGGAGATCAGTCTGAGAATATGTTGAGGACCATATTTATAATGGAGTGATTCATGAGCATTAAGATCCCAGTTTAATTGAAAATTCTTCTTAAAAGCGAACGTACACACAAGTAACTAAATGTACGAGTACCCTCACAGATCTGCTTTCTCCTTTGATCACCTTTTGAAAGCTGAGCTATTGAACCAGAGACGAAGGAAGAAGATGATGAGAAAAAGGGAGAGAAAGCGTATAAAATTGAATGGGCTACATTGTATATTCTCAGTTAATTGTGAACAGTATATCAACAGCCTATTTATAGGCATAAGAAAATTAGACTAACACCCTTTCATATTCCTAACACCTTTGTCCTGAGAAGTTAGTTGTTTATATTCGTTTCATATATATATATATATATATATATATATATATATATAGTGTTTTTATTCATACCTTCAAAATTTCTATTTGGACCTCTAATTTTTTTGAAGTGATAATTGATTTTAGAGTAGTGCTACATATACCAAAAAGTTATACAAAAAACCAATACCAAATTATGTGGCGTCCTACATGGCATCTACCACGTCATCACCTTCAATTGAACAATTTTCAGCATTATCTAATTATTTTCATTTTCAAATTAGCCTAAAAATAATAATAAAAATCATCATAATAATAAAATATCTTCCTTATCTGAATAAAAGTCGTGATGAGATTAACCTAACCTAATTAGAAGAATGATCTTCAAGGTTTTTCCAAAACCAAGCTTATTCTAAATTGCAGATCGACTACTTTTATCATCAACACTAATCATCTTGTTACTGAGCTTGTGGCTTGTTGCTTGCCTCAAAGTCCTCACAGATGCAAAGTCATGTAGCTTCTCCTTCTCTATTTCTCTTAATCGTTGTTCAAATAATAGATAATTAGGGCCTTGCGGTAGTCTTGTGAGGGTTTGGGTGCCTTATTAAAAAAAAAAAAATAGATAGCTTTTTGTAATTATATTTTAGTGGTTAATGCCTTTTCCAACCCCAATGACGAGACATGGACTTAGCTTGTTGTGATTGTGAGTAGATTGAGCATGATATAGGACTTTGAATTTGTTTTGTAATTGAGTGCATATGTGATCTATGCTTGACTATATGTGTGAACATAGCCTATGTTAGGTTCGTTCATCATAATTAGAGAAGCATATAGATTATTCGATTAACTTGCATGCCTTATTTGTGAGCTTTTGAGCCTAATATCCATAGTGTATGCATCGTTCATTCACTTATTCTTTCATGTGTGTACAATTTCATGACATTGTGTATCTAGAACTTGCTTGAGACCTCTCGAGGCTACTTTTAGCATGCGACATGATAGAAAGGATTGAGGCATTAGGTTTAATACCACCATGGCCAAAGAAGCATGTGCCCAAAGATATTTACCACTAGATTGCCACTTTGAGCCTATGTATGTATTTTAGCTTTTTTGTTCATTACTACCACAAATCCTTACCTAGCCTAAACACTTTTATCCTACCCTTCCATGGTAGTTGGTGAAGCGATTCGAGAGAATGACTTTATGTTTGAGTGCTTCAAAAGAAAGAAAAAGGCAAAAGTGTGAGGTTACAAAAGAATAAGTGTGGGGGTGTGATTATACGCATTTATATGCGTGTAATTATATCTAAAACACTATAAATAAGTTAATCCCCGTGTCAATTAATATGTAATTAATCCATTTTTATTTATTGTGTCGGAAATAAGCAGAATTGCAGAAACGTGAGGAAATGACTCGTAAATAGAGCAATTTGGAGTTTTTATCAAAAGAACGAAATGATCAACTATGGTCAATGCAAGTTAGAAAGCGAACACGACTAGTTCCTTGACAATATATATAGAGATATTCGAGAATGTGAAAAGTAGGGAGGCAGATAGAAAAGAACAAAAAGAAAATTGCAGAAAAGAAGAGATTGTATTGGTTACCATTCATTTGATTAATTAATCAAATCAAACTCACCTTCAGCCATTCACGTGATGCAGCAATTACATTAATTGCCTTGAATCAATTGGATGTGCACACGTAGAAGCTGATCCTTTTCTCTCATCAAAGATCACGTGCCCTTTTTTTTCCTCCTTCCTTTCTTCCACCGAAACGCACCGTACCACAATTCCATTGTCCTTTCCTCTCTTATACCACAGCAGCCCCAATTAATATAAAGACCCTTCAGATATGAGAACCCGAGAGACCTACAGTTGCCGCACCACACCTAAAACAGAGGCAGCCCTTTTGGGCTGCTCTCTCTCTCTCCTCTCCTCTCCTCCTCCTCCATTTTTCATAATAGTTTTAGTTTTCTTTTGTGTATTCATAGAATTTCTCACACAAGTTTCAAGGATTCATCAAAACCTACAAGATTCAAGTTTTAGGTATTTGTGGGAGTTGTAATTCAAGGGAATTCATATTAGCTCCCTAGCTAATTGTGGCTACCTTTGTGTTCTCCTACACTTCTATAATCTTTTCTCTTTGAATTTTGTATCTTTGATATTCATAGTTATGGGTTGTGAGTAATTTCTTTGTTGGGTTTTAGGTATTTGTGGGAGTTGTAATTCAAGGGAATTCATATTAGCTCCCTAGCTAATTGTGGCTACCTTTGTGTTCTCCTACACTTCTATAATCTTTTCTCTTTGAATTTTGTATCTTTGATATTCATAGTTATGGGTTGTGAGTAATTTCTTTGTTGGGTTTTAGGGTTGTGTCCCTAACCCAAATTTTGTGTAAAAGATGTTTAATTTAATGTAATGATGCAATTTTCATATGATGGATGCTTATATCTATTTTTGTTGGGTTAAAATGCATGTCTAGGAGCCTAGTCAACTCTAGGGTGTGTATTTTGAGTATGTCTAGGATGGAGTTAGGGGCCTGACTCCCTCTAATTCCTAAGCTAGAAACCTTCAATTTCGTATTCGAGGGGTTATAAGCATGGTGATTTACACCCGTTGCGTGATTGCGCGGGCGGGTCGCTTAATAGTCTAATTCCTCGATCTCTACGCCTCTTTATGTAAATTAGTGACCCTTGAACTGGCTCTAATTCATGCCAAGTGAGTCCCTACGGCCCTTGAACTGGAGTAGGAATACCATGAAAGGAAATTTTTGTCCTTGAGCCTTGAACCGCCTTGGATACGACTACCGCCAAAATAAGAAATATGCATCTATATTAGATTAGCTTTCGACACATGAGATTTGGGTGAAGGAACCTTCCTAACACCCGGCATTCTCATTTTTATTGTCTACATTTCATTTTTATTTTTTATTGCTTTACATTTCATTATTATTTGTTAAGTTAGAATCAACCCCCAAACATTAAACTCTTCCACTCATTTGTGCATATCCACCACTAGGCTCTTAGTTTTGATTAAGCTTTGGTGAAAATCAAAGCCGAGCATTAATGCTAAGGCTTGGTGCCTTAGATTAGTGTTATTTTATTTTATTTTATTTGTTTTATTTCCTTTCTTTGCTTAGTGACTTTATTTCCGACCACCCAAGGATTGTGGGTTAGCCACTAATCCCCGTGGTACGATAAACTTTGGACATAATATTTCCCTATCTTGACAACGATACGTACGCTTGCGTAAATGTGTATCCAAGTCAATGGACGGATACACATTGCTCAAGGTGGAATCGAATTTGAAAGTAAGGAGCATGTTGAGGCTATTGCACACTTAGAGGCATTGACACCATATTTGCCTAGACGTGTTCCACCAGTTTTACCTTTGCCACCTTCTACTACACCACCTATTCCTTCATATGAGACCCCACCAGATTTGGAGTTGAAGACTTTACCTTCGACTTTGAGATATGCATTTCTAGGGGAGGAGAGCACATTACCGGTTATTGTCTCATCGAAGTTGAATAAAGTTGAGGAAGATAAGCTTCTGAGAGTGTTATGTGAGCATAAGAGAGCTATTGGTTGTACCATTGCCGATATCAAAGGCATTAGTCCATCCAAGTGTCAGCATCACATTTACTTGGAAGAGGGGTGTAAGCCCACTCGGGAAGCTCAGAGGAGGTTGAATCCTCCCATGATGGAGGTAGTGAAGAAGGAGATTATTAAGCTTCTAGATGTTGGAGTTATTTTCCCGATTTCTGATTCGCCGTGGGTTTCACCAGTTCAAGTTGTCCCTAAAAAGGGAGGAATTACAGTAGTGCAGAATGAAAAGGGTCAAGATGTGCCACAGCGAGTTCAGAATGGATGGAGGGTTTGTATTGATTATAGAAAGCTTAATGGAGCGACAAGGAAGGATCATTTTCCACTACCTTTCATTGATCACATGTTGGAGAGATTAGCAGGTCATAGCCACTATTGTTTCTTAGATGGATATTCGGGGTATAATCAGATTGTTATTGCTAAAGAAGACCAGGAGAAGACTACTTTCACATGCCCGTTTGGTACTTTTGCATATAGGAGGATGCCTTTTGGACTTTGCAATGCACCCGCTACTTTTCAGAGGTGTATGATGGCATTGTTCCATAACATGACTGAGCGCTTTATGGAGATCTTTATGGATGATTTCTCGATTCATGGAAATACTTTTGATGATTGTCTTCGACACTTTACCCTTGTTCTAAAACGGTGTGAGGAGACCAATGTGGTCCTCAATTGGGAGAAGTGCCACTTTATGGTGGAAGAGGGTATTGTGTTAGGGCATGTAGTATCATCACGTGGCATTGAGGTGGATAAGGCGAAGATTGAGTTAATTTCTAGTTTACCACCACCGAAAAATGTGAAAGGAGTTAGGAGTTTCCTTGGGCATGCTGGCTTTTATAGATGCTTTATTCCAGATTTCTCTAAGATCACCAAGCCATTGTGTGACCTGCTAGGCAAGGATGTGCCATTTGAGTTCACTTCAGAGTGTTTACAGGCTTTTGAGCTACTTAAGGAGAAGTTGACTCACGCACCTATCATGGTTGCACCTGATTGGACTAGACCATTTGAGTTGATGTGCGATGCTTCAGATTTTGCTATGGGGGCTGTTTTGGGTCAAAGGATTGAGCGAGCACTCCATGTGATATATTACGCTTCCCGAACTTTGAATGATGCTCAAGTCCATTACACTCTACCGAGAAGGAGCTTCTTGCTATTATTTTTACATTGGAGAAGTTTCGGAGTTATCTTCTTAGGAGTAAGGTGATTGTTCACACGGATCATGCGGCATTGAAATATTTGTTGAGCAAGAAGGATGCCAAGCCCCGTTTGATTCGTTGGGTGTTATTACTCCAGGAGTTTGATATAGAGATCAAGGATAAGCCAGGTAGAGAGAACCTTGTTGCAGATCATTTGTCTAGACTTGAGCATGGCGGAGACTCTTCTGATATACCATTGATTGAACATTTTTCCGATGAGTACTTATTCCGTGTTGACACCGAGATGCCTTGGTTTGCAGACTTTGTGAACTATTGGGCTAGCAATTGTACTTTCATTCCGGATAACTATGATGTACAGGCCAGAAAGAAGTTTCTTAGAGATGCTCGGTCATATATTTGGGATGACCCGTACTTGTGGAAGGTGGGTAAGGACCAGGTGATTAGACGTTGTATTCCTCAATGGGAGGCCTCGGAGATTATTTCATTGTGTCACTCATCTTTATGTGGAAGTCATTTTGGTGGGAGGAGGACAGCTTTCAAGATCCTTCAGTCCGGTTTCTTTTGGCCTACTTTGTTTAAAGATTGTCATTCTTTCGTGCTTCAATGTGATAGATGTCAAAGGACTGGGAATATTTCCTCCAAGGACCAAATGCCTCTCACTCACATTATGGAGGTTGAGATTTTTGATTGTTAGTGGCTCATTGACTTGGATACACATTTACGCAAGCGTACGTATCGTTGTCAAGATAGGGAAATATTATGCCCAAAGTTTATCGTACCCCGGGGATTAGTGGCTAACCCACAATCCTTGGTAATCGGAAATAAAGACACTTAGCAAACAACAAAAAGAAAAAGAAAATAAATATAAATGTTAATCCAAGGCACCAAGCCTTAGCAATGCTGGGCTTTGATTTTCACCAAAGCCTAATTAAAACTAAGAGCCTAGTGATGAATATTTACAATGAGTTGGAGTTCAATATTTTGAGAGATAATTTTAGATTAACAAAATGTAATGAAATGTAAAGCAATTAATAAAAATGAAAATAAATTAATAAAAGTGTAACCAAATAAATGGGAATGTCGGGTGTTAGGGAGGTTCCTTTACCAAATTTCATGTGTCGGAAGCTAATCTAATGTAGATGAATATTTTCTATTTTGGCGGTAGTCGTATCCAAGGCGGTTTAAGGCTCAAGGACCTAAATTCCCTTTCATGGTATTCCTACTCCGGTTCAAGGGCCGTAGGAACTCACTTGGCATGAATTAGAGCCGGTTCAAGGGTCACTAATTCACATCAAGAGGCGTAGAGATTGAGGAATTAGACTACTAAGCGACCCGCCCGCGCAATCACCCAACGGGTGTAAATCACCATGCTTATAACCCCTCGAATACGAAATTGAAGGTTTCTAGCTTAGGAATTAGAGGGGGTCAAGCCTCTAACTCCGTCCTAGACATGCTCAAAATACACACCCTAGAGTTGACTAGGCTCCTAGACATGCATTTTAACCCAACAAAAATAGATATAAACATCCATCATATGAAAATTGCATCATTACATTAAATTAAACATCTTTTACACAAAATTTGGGTTAGGGACACAACCCTAACCACCAACAAGAAAATTACTCACAACCCATAATTATGAACATCAAAGATACAAAATTCAAAGGGGAAAAGAGTATAGAAGTGTAGGAGAAAACAAGAATAATCACAAATAGTTAAAAAGCTACCATGATTAATCTTGAATTACAACTCCTACAATTACCCAAATCTTGAATCTTGTAGAGGTAGAGGCCTTTGATGAATCCTTGAAGCTTTAGATGAGTAATTATTTAATTCTCTAAAATAAAACTAAAGAAAAGAGGAAAAATGGAGGAGAAGGAGGGAGAGAGAGAGAGAGCAGCCCAAAAGGGCTGCCTCTGTTTTAGGTGTGGTGCGGCAACTGTAGGTCTCTCGGGTTCTCATATCTGAAGGGTCTTTATATTAATTGGAGCTGCTGTGGTATAAGAGAGGAAAGGACAATGGAATTGTGGTACGGTGCGTTTCGGTGGAAGAAAGGAAGGAGGAAAAAAAAGGGCACGTGATCTTTGATGAGAGAAAAGGATCAGCTTCTACGTGTGCACATCCAATTGATTCAAGGCAATTAATGTAATTGCTGCATCACGTGAATGGCTGAAGGTGAGTTTGATTTGATTAATTAATCAAATGAATGGTAACCAATACAATCTCTTCTTTTCTACAATTTTCTTTTTGTTCTTTTCTATCTGCCTCCCTACTTTTCACAATCTCGAATATCTCTATATATATTGTCAAGGAACTAGTCGTGTTCGCTTTCTAACTTGCATTGACCATAGTTGATCATTTCGTCCTTTTGATAAAAACTCCAAATTGCTCTATTTACGAGTCATTTCCTCACGTTTCCGCAATTCCGCTTATTTCCTACACAATAAATAAAAATGAATTAATTACATATTAATTGACACGGGGATTAACTTATTTATAGTGTTTTAGATATAATTACACGCATATAAATGCGTATAATCATCTTGAATATGTACTGATCGATTTCCTTGGACAGCAGCTTTCATATCAATCTATTTCCTCTCCCTGTAAGTATATTAATTACACACTTATATACGAGTACTAAGTTCAATCTTTAGTTTCAAAGTTCAATGATTTTTGTGAATCATATGTGTTATAAACTAGTGGCTCGTTAGTTCCTTTTTTTTTTATTGACTAAAGAACTGGAAACCTTTCAATATCAATACCAACTAACTTATTCCAGCTATCAAATTCATGAAATTAAGAGTACAAGGCTTCTGCCAATACGTGGTCCAACTATAGGAATATAGATTCTCATATGAATTTGCTTGTATAGAAACCTCCCACTAATATACACCATGAATTTGCTGAGCCGTTAGATTGATGTATGCTACTTGAAGAATTTATACATTATAGACCAAAAGTTTCTCTTCCACAATTCATTGATAATCACTTTTTTCTTTTCTAAAGGATTCTGACTTTTCTAACACCTTGTGTTTGCAACATGCTGTCCTTGTGGGATTAAGGCTTTTTTGTGCCATATTGTTTTGGGAGCATCTCTCTAGTAGTCTTGGGTGTGGGAAGCATTGCCTCTCGGTAAGTCTAAGTGTTATATGCCCTGATAATACATGTTTTCCTTGTACATCCATTAGTTTGAATAGAGTTTTCATAATCTGATTTGTCTTAGGAAAAAAAAAATTAGTCTATTGTAGAAGAAATGGAAAGTGTTGAGAATGAAATGGATACTGCATATGTGGAAGAAAATATGGACAGTGGGGATGAAGTGGAAACTGAGAGAAGTAATGTGGAAATTGATATCGAAACTACTGAGAAAGAAACAGTGAAAGAAAGGGTAAAAGTGCCAGAGATTGGACTAGTGTTTGATTCAATTGATGAGCTAGAGAAGTATTGTAAATCCTATGGAAAAGGAATGGGGTTTAAAGTTTGTAAAAGGACCTCAAGAAGAGGAGATGATGGGGAATTGAAGTACATAATATTCACATGTTCACGTTTTGGCAAGCCTAGTAGCAAGTCAAGACATGCATTTAAATTGCGATCAGTTGCAGAATCAGATTGCAAGGCTAAGCTCAATGCAAATTTACTCCAAGATGGAAAATGGTTAGTGTCCTCCATTGTTCTTGAACATAATCATGATCTTAGTACTCCAGGCAAAAAATGATTTTTTAAAACCTCAAGAGAATTACCGCCACATGTTAAAAAGAGGTTAGCAACAAATGATATAGCTGGAATAAGACCAAAAAAGAATTTCAATTCCTTTGTGGTTGAAGCGGGTGGACATGAGAATTTAACATTCCTAGAGAAAGATGTGAGAAATTTTCTTGATAAGGTAAGGCGTCTACGAGTAGGGGAGGGAGATGTTGCTACTATTCAAAAGTATTTTCTGAAAATGCAAGCTGACAACTCCAATTTCTTTTATATAATGGATATAAATGAGGGTCGACTAAGGAATGTGTTTTGGGCAGATGCAAGAAGTAGAGCCGCTTACAAGGAATGTGGTGATGTTGTGACATTTGACACTACATACTTAACAAATAAGTATGACAAGCCATTTGCACCTTTTGTAGGTGTCAATCATCATGGGCAATCAATATTACTAGGATGTGGTTTGATTTCTCATGAGGATACAGATACGTTTACATGGTTATTTCAGTCTTGGCTTACATGTATGTCTGATCATGCTCCTAGTGCAATCATTATAGATCAAGATAAAGCAATGCAAAGAGCAATTGAGATTGTCTTTCCTAATACATGACATAGGTGGTGCTTGTGGCATATAATGAAGAAGGTTCCAGAGAAATTGAAAGGCTACAAAGAGAAATACGAGCCTATCAAGTTTTTTTTTCAAAATATTGTTTACGATTCACTAAATTGTGATGAATTTGAAGATCGTTGGAAGGTGTTCATTGAAAAGTATAACCTTCAAAACAATGAATGGTTATTGGGATTATATGAGGAGAGGCGAAGATGGGTACCTAGTTTTGTGAAAGACACTTTCTGGACAGGCATGTCTACAACTCAACGTAGCGAGAGCATGAATGCATTATTTGATGGGTATGTAAACTCAAAGACTACATTGAAGCAGTTTATGGAGCAATATGAGAATGCTTTACGAGATAAAGTTGAGAAAGAGAATCTTGTAGATTTTCAGTCTTTCAATTCAAAGATTCTGTGTTTCACAATGTATAATATTGAGAAACAATACCATGATGCTTATACAAATGCAAAGTTCAAAGAGTTTCAGAAAGAGCTAGAAGGATAGATGCATTGTGGCATATCATCGTCTGAAAGGAATGGTACAATTATATATATCACTGTGGATGAAGATGTAAAGATCGGTACTGAAATGAGACGTGTCTCATTCATAGTTCATTTCAATGAGGACAGGTGTGAGGTAAATTGTGTGTGTCGTCTATTTGAGTTCAGAGGAATATTATGTCGTCATGCAATTGTAGTCCTAATTCATAACAATATGGACAGTGTTCCAGAGAAGTACATTTTAAAACGATGGACAACAAGCGTAAAAAGAAGTCATAGCAAAGTGAAAATAAGTTATGGCAATTAGATTGCCAAGCCTGAAACCCAAAGAAATGATAAGATGTGTAATTTGTTTTATGATGAGGTGTCAGACTTAGCAGATGGCAAAGAAGAAGATTCTAACATGGCAAAGAAGAAGATTCTAACATGGTAATATTTTTATACCGACATGGAAAAGGTGAAACTCAAAGCCAAACCTTATAGCTAAAAAAAGAAACCATATTCAAGAAAGTTTACAAAAGATTAACAAAAGTTGAATCTCATAGGGATTCAAAAATATTGTAGGATACTTTGGGCATAGTTTCACTCGACAGAGAAGTAGAGGTGCAACCTCTCCCAAGATGCTAAATGGACACAATTTGTAATCATAAAAGCAAGACAACAAGACAAAATTAAAATAAAAGCAAGGCACAAGATACAGAGGGAAAGCCAATTAGAAAACTATCCTATGAAAGTTTACGAACTATCCAATAAGATATTAGCCTAAAAAATGCGATACAATAAGAGAATTGGTTCCCAAATGACACCCTAATTTAATAGAATAAATGGTAATAATCATGAACGATACGAATTAGCCTAAATTTTTTTAATTTATATTGACGACTAGGAGAGGCATTTTCTCTTGATGGTATGTCCGAGACAATCTTGATATGCAATAGCATACACATATCCCCATCTCATTCTTAGACTTTGCCTTTTGGCTGGCCAATTCTCAGCTTGCATGGGCTATCCGATGATAACATAGGCATGAGCAAAAAATTCCTAACCTATAAGAAGTGAAGAGTACAATTCATTTCAAGTCTGCACAACTTGCAAGTAGAAAACAGATAAGAATTTTACCTCTACAATTACTACTCCGGTATGGTATCAAGTTGCACATCCGTTGGGACCTTCTGTAAACTTCTCTGGGGATAATGGCCTTGCCAAAATAAATATGTTTCATCTCCGCCCTCCATATCTGCAATGCCATCAGTAAATTTTAGGTTATTTTTTCTAGTGTTGTGAACTTTTCACGTGCCATTAGACTATATATATAGGAAATTTCTAGAATACGCCCTGCGCACGCTGCGCCCTAAACGTCTGCTAACTGAAGGGTATAATCGTAATTTTCGGTTTCGCAAACGACAAGCAATCTCTTGTGGGTAAAAACTTGTTACTGCCGTACCATTCATCTCACTTGCCAAGGGCAAAAGGGTATTCTCATTCCATTGAATAACTTTTGGCTTCGACCATAGTTTGAATCTTTGGCCGCTTTCGTGTGTGTGTCTTCTCCCTTTGCTCTCCTTTTCCAAACTTAACGAATTCTGTGTTTATGAATTCAACCAAATCAACTCACAGCACAAATCAAAACTAAGAAGTTACCAATGAATATCGAAACTGCCACCACAACTGCAGAACTTACCCAAGATCATCAACCTAGCTCGGGCAACCATCTGGGTTCGACAGAACACAACACAGAGTTTCACTTTCACTCCTTCTCCTACAACCTCGCCGGAGAACCCGAGCTTCCCTTCATCTGTAATACTCTCTTATCTCAATTTTCTTCACATAAACTCTAACTTCAACTCAAATTCTCATCTAGGTCTCCCTCTTTTCCTTCTCTAGTCCAACATTTCTAATCAAAATCGCAACTTTAATGATTCCTATTGATGCTTTTTTCGGTTTTGCTCCTAGTCATTATATCAATTGAGAGTTGTGTTGAACTCTAATCCAATTCAAACTCTCATCTGGGTTTGTTTTTCTCTGGTCCAATATTTCTGATCAAAATCGAAACCATCTGGGTTCGACCTATCATCCTTCGGAGTTCTGGGACCAGGATAGCTACCGAAGAAGAATCAGAAGTCCGAAATTGCTGCCGGAAACCGAAATCACAGTAAAACTCCGAAGCACCCAAAATACAATTTCTCAAAAACTTAATCGAATTGAAGAACTACTTACATAGATGTGTAGATGATGAGGAGTAGACCAACTTTCGTATACCATGCAAGCTGAACCCAGTCGCTAGAAATTGCTAGAAAACTAGCCGAGTTGTAGTGCCTTCTCGACGTCGTACCGTGGCTGATTGGATGATCTGAGGTCACGGCTCGCACCACGCCTCCGAGAGGGATCATTCGCCACTAGTCCGTCTACCTGAGGTGGCCAGAATAGAGAGTTGAGGTCGGGTCAAGTTTCAGCGTCGCCGGGTCGTGAGATCGGGTTTGAGACGCTCGAAGGTTCTGGGTCGTACAATACCAACTGGTCATTAAATACTCCTTTCTTAAATGAATTTTGACTGTCAGATCAAGCGATGAATAATTTCAATGGCTCAGATTGCACCACAATATTTTCTATTTTTCTTAAATGATTTTCCATAATACCAAAATTTCAAAAAAATCACTATAAATAGCTCAGGTATCCGAAAAATTTCTCAAAAATTACCACGAACTCATCATGTCGTGTACTTTATTATCCAAATTTTAAATCGAGGATTTCACCTTGTGAAAATTTCTGAAAATATTCTCGAGCACATTTTATAATTACCGAGATCATAAATTCAATCATTTCGGGGGCAATTTCTGGAATGCGCCCTACGTAGGGCAATTTCTTCCTTGTTTGTCAGGGAAGATATACATTTATATAGAACTAATAAATTAGACTACATTAGTAGGAATGTAAGCATTTTGTGCAATCCAAATAATCGAAATTGGAAATAGATCAGTTTGACATTACCCATCTATTTATAGTGTATTATTAGTTACTGTATAAAAAAATTAACCCGATCTGTCGTTATTTCGACATTAAATAAAGCGGTCAACTCTCTATACACTTCTACTTCTCTAAGAGGAGATGAATTACGAATACATAAACTTTCTGAAATTTTTACATTAAGTTATATAGATCATACCCATGAGAGTGTAAGAGTTGACAGATCGAAAAAATAAGTTGTGAGTAAGCGGTTATGAGCATTTTAGTTTTATGTGGTATTTTCGGTTTAGGGTTGACCTAGTAGATCAAGACCCAAATAACGACAAAAATAGTTAAAATTTTGACCATGATCATTTCTTCTTATTATGATAATATCTAACGGTCGATTTTGATAGAATCTATTTCCTCCACATTATTCCTGATGGAATGCATATTATTTGATACAACTAATAAACAAGTTAAGCCACATTAGCAAACATATACGGACTTTGTGCGATCCAAATAATTAAAATTGAAAAACAATAAATTTGACATTACTCATATATTTATAGGGTATTAATAGGTACTATGTAAAAAAATTAACTCGTTCCGCTGTCATTTCGACATCGAACAAAACGGTCAACCCTTTATACGTTTATATTTATCTAAGGGAAGCGAAACCATGAGAAGATAAAATTTCTAAAATTTTTGCATTTATTGACATACCTTATATCCATGCAAGTGTGAGAGCTGACAACTCGAAAAAAGAAGGTATAAGTGGTTATGTGAATATTAGTTTTATGTGTATTTAGGTTTATAGTTGACCACGTGTATCGAGACCCAAACTACGATGAAAAAAATTGAAATTCTGACCATAACCATATCTTTCTATCGTAATAATATCCAACGGTTGAATTTGATAAATTCTATTTCCTCTGCCTTGTTTGTCATAGAAGATATACATTTATATAGAACTAATAAATTAGACTATATTAGTAGGAACGTAAGCATTTTGTGCAATCCAAATAATTGAATTGGAAATCAATCAGTTCGACATTACCCATCTATTTATAGTGTATTATTAATTATCGTGTAAAAAAATTAACCCGAACCGTCTTCATTTCGACGTTAAATAAAGCGGTCAACCCTCTATACACTTCTACTTCCCTAAGGGGAGCTAAATTATGAAGAAATAAACTTTCCAAAACTTTTGTATTAAGTTATATAGATTATACCCACGAGAGTGTGAGAGCTGATAGATTGAAAAAATAAGTTGTGAGTGAGTGGTTATGAGCATTTTAGTTTTATGTGATCTTTTAGGTTTAGGGTTGACCTAATAGATCGAGAACCAAATAACGACGAAAATAGCTGAAATTTTGACCATAACCATTTATTCTTATCATGATAACATCCTACGGTTGATTTTGATAAAATTTATTTCCTACACATTGTTGCTCATGGAAGGGATACTTTTAATTAGGAAAAAATTCTGCTTACTACCCTGTTCTTTCAAGGGTTCATCAGTTCAGTCACTGCACTTTTACTTTAATCAGAAAAGTCCTTGCACTCTCCAATTTCATCAAATCGAACCAATCTGTCACCATTCCATCATTTTTTGCTGAAAATTCCCAAACTATCCATCTGCATTCACAACACTGAAGCGTCAGTGGGCTGCCTAGCGATGGGTAGTTTGGGAATTTTCCATGTGAGAAGGTCCCACATCAACATTTTAATAGCGAAATTGACGAAGTGGCGACAGATTGGATTGATTTGATGAAATTGGAGAGTGCAAGGACTTTTCTGATTAAATTAGAAGTGCAAGGACTGAACTGATGAACTCATGAAAGTACAGGGTAGTAAACAGAATTTAATCCTTTTAATTACAACTAATAGACTAGTTATACTACTTTAGTAGACATATAAGAATTTTGTGCGATATAAAAAATTGAAATTAAAAATTGATAAATTTGATATTACCCATCTATTTATAGCGTATTAATAGGTAGTGTAAAAAAATTAACCCAATTCGCCGTCATTTCGACAAGAAATAAACCGGTCAACCCTTTAAAAGCGTCTATTTCCCTAAGGGGAGTCGACCCTTGATGAGATAAAATTCCCTAAATTTTTACATTATTTGATATAGCTCCTACCCATGAGAGCGTGAGAGCTGACAGATCAAAAAAATAAGTTACGAGTGAGCGGCTATGAGCATATTAGTTTTATGTTGTATTTAAAGTTTAGGGTTGACCTACTAGATCGAGACCCAAACGATGACGAAAATAGCTGAAATTTTGACCATAACCATTTCTTCTTGTTATGATAACATCCTACGGTAGATTTTGATAAACTCTATTTCCTACACATTGTTGCTCATGAAAGGTATACTTTTCATTACAACTAATACGCTAGTTGTACCACATTAGTAGACATGTAACAATTTTGTGCAATCCAAAAAATCAAAATTGAAAATCGATAAATTTGATATTACCCATCTATTTATAGCGTATTAGTAGGCATTGTGTAAAAAAATTAACCCAATCCGCAATCATTTTGACATGAAATAAACTGGTCAACTATTTAAAAGCGTCTACTTCCCTAAGGGGAGCCGACCCTTGATGAGATAAAATTCCCTAAATTTTTTACATTATTTGATATAGCTCTTACTCACGAGAGCGTGAGAGCTGACAGATTGAAAAAATAAGTTACGAGTGAGCGGTTATGAGCATAATAGTTTTATGTGGTATTTAAGGACGATGAAAATAGCTGAAATTTTGACCATAATCATTTATTCTTATCATGATAACATCTTACGGTCGATTTCGATAAAATCTATTTCCTACACATTGTTGCTCATGGAAGGTATACTTTTAATTACAACTAATAAACTAGTTATACTACTTTAGTAGACATATAAGAATTTTGTGCGATCTAAAAAATTGAAATTAAAAATCGATAAATTTGATATTATCCATTTATTTATAAAGTATTAATAGGTATTGTGTAAAAAAAATTAACCCAATTCGCCGTCATTTCGACATGAAATAAACCGGTCAACCCTTTAAAAGCGTCTACTTCCCTAAGGGGAGCCAACCCTTGATGAGATAAAATTCCCTAAATTTTTACATTATTTGATATAGCTCATACTCACGAGAGCGTGAGAGTTGACAGATTGAAAAAATAAGTTACGAGTGAGCGTTTATGAGCATATTGGTTTTATGTTATATTTAAGGTTTAGAGTTGACCTACTAGATCGAGACCCAAACGACGACGAAAATAACTGAAATTTTGACCAAAACCATTTCTTCTTGTTATGATAACATCCTACGATCTATTTTGATAAAGTCTATTTCCTACACATTGTTGCTCATGGAATGTATACTTTTCATTACAACTAATAAGCTAGTTATATACCACATTAGTAGACATGTAAGAATTTTGTGCAATCCAAAAATCGAAATTGAAAATCAATAAATTTGATATTACCCATCTATTTATAGCGTATTAGTAAGCATTGTGTAAAAAAATTAACCCAATCCGCCGTCATTTTAACATGAAATAAATCGGTCAACCCTTTAAAAGCTTCAACTTCCCTAAGGGGAGCCGACCATTGAGGAGATAAAATTCTTGAAATTTTTACATTATTTGATACAGCACCTACCCACAAGAGTTTGATAGCTGACAGATCAAAAAATAAGTTACGAGTGAGCCGTTATGAGCATATTAGCTATATATGGTATTTAATGTTTAGGGTTGACCTACTATATCGAAACCGAAACGATGATGAAAATAGTTGAAATTTTGACCATAACCATTTCTTCTTGTTATGATAACATCCTACGGTCGATTTTGATAAAATCTACTTCCTACACATAGTTGCTCATGGAATGTATACTTTTCATTACAGCTAATAAACATGTTATACCACATTAGTAGACATATAAGAATATTGTGCGATTCAAAAAATCGAAATTGAAATTCGATAAATTTGACATTACCTGTGAGCCTCAGAAAAGTTTATCATGCCTAATTGAGATAGTTTGATAATTTACTTATCGATCTCGGGTTTTAGAAAAGGTGCTCGAGAATATTTTCTGAAATTTTTCACGAGTGAAATGCTCAATTTAAGGATTTGATAATAAAGTACGCGACACGACGAGTTCGTTGGAATTTTCGGGAAATTTTCTAGACTTTCAAGCTTTTTGGTGATTTTTGGAAGTTTCAGATTAAAGGAAAAAAATTTGGAAAAGCATAGAACAACCTGGCGCGATCCTAGCCATCCATAAATCCATTGACTGATCACAGCCATCGAATATTAGTTGAAAAAGCCTATAAGTAGGCATTAATTGAAAAACAAAAAAAAGATGATCCATCCAGAAGGATCGAGAGAGAGAACCATCCAGAGAATCCGACTAGCGCTACTCCGTCCGGCCACAGCACAGCGGCGGACCCCTGCATTCTCTCCGCCTCGCCATCGTCGTCACGCTTGTGGCCTCTGATTTTCCATGCATTGAACGAAGAAGGAGAATTGAAGACCCGAAGCTCCGAGTCTCCTCCGGCGAGTTTCTACGAATTCCGGCTACTCCGATCACCGATTAAGCTGCATGTGGTAGGAAAACTCAATCTCTATTCGTTAGATCAATTATTTTTTCAATTCGAACGATTTTGACTGATTGGGTTTCTGGGTTACCTTTTGCTCCGCCGTGTTCTTCAACGCCGGCAACTTCTCCGGCTTTTCTGGGCTTCGTTTCTTGCTCGGCTGCACTCATAGGCTAACAATCGAAAAGCTTTCTGGTTGTTGGCATCACACTCACCAGTTCATCTTCGGCAGTGACACTGGGAAATTGGGTTTTCGTCATCAGGCTTGTCCTGGGAACTGAGTTGGGTTGATTAAAGTTGATTTCCGATTTCGAAGGTAAAATCTCGAACTAGAATCACGTTTTGTTCTTGTGTTAGTGATTGGAAGTTATGGAACTGAGTTTGGTTTGATATGGTGAAATTGAAGACTCTATTATCGAATTGGTTATGTTGTCTTGTTTATGGTGTTTTAAGTTGTTGCAAGTAAATTGCAAGTAAATCTGGGAATTGATATTTGAATTGAGATTGTGGACTGAAATTGGCTGCATGTGTTGCTTGTGCTTACAGTGAATCTGCGTTTATGAGAATGGTGAATTGGATTGGACTGGGTTGCTCGTATGAAGTGGTTGATATGTAATCGGGTTCCTGTAAACTTGAAGTTTTGTCATGATAATGGTTGTGAAGTTGTTGATATGCTCGTATGAAGTTGTTGATATGTAATCGGGTTCTGTAAACTCAAAATTGTGGGTTTCTGGTAATTTGTTGATCGGGTTCTAAAAGAGAGAATGGCTTTTGGAACTGGGCTTGTGGTTTAAGAATTTGCTGATCGATTACAGAGGAATTGGCTATGGCTGAAGCTCTCTATCTTTATATCTCCACTGTATTTATTCTGCATAAAGGTTCAAACTTGAAAGCAGAGGAGGATTGATTCTCAGTACCCAATCGCATTACGATTTTAGAAGCCATGGAAGTGAAAATTTGTGACAGATGAACTCACCAACAACAAGAGCGAAACAATAACGATGACCTCCGGTGACGGAGATGGAGGTGGGTTTTTAGATCAGAGGGAGTAATTTATTCTCCTTTTTTCGGAGCTCTGATGGTCTTGGCCTCTTTGGGATCTCGAAGTGAGAATGGGATTGAGAATTGAGAGCAGAAAGAGATGGACAAGGCACGTGACTACCATTCTGTGGGAATTGTCTTAAACGCCCTCAAGAAATTACTGTGACGGAGTCTGTTTTTACTGATAACGGTAGTTAAGTAGGCAATTACATCAATGACCTTTGATTTCAAAACGTGTGGACATGATTGAACCACGACTGCTGGGCCCACGAGGGTGCACCTTATGTAGGGCGTATTCCAGCTGCTCCCATATATATATATGTGTGTGTGTGTGCGCGCGCGCGCGCATCTTTGAATAACAGATAATGAGGTTTTAAATTAAAAGGTTTGAGAGAAACAGAGAGAAAAGACAATATCACACCGTTTCTCGGAATTCTATGTGAATATGAGGAACATCTAGTCCTCTCTTTGTAAGCATGGTATGATTGTTCTGGGCTTAGTCTTCTAGTAGCCATTCCGACCCGTTAAGAGATATATCTGCTTATCCCAGTGAAGCTTGGTAGTGTTGAGAGAGTCAATTCTGTCAGACTTTGGAAGTTGAACATCTCCTCATCATCTTCAAAATCAAAAATCCCTTCCAAGGAGGAGCAGCATTCTATTTTCAAACTTCATAGTTCCTTGAGAGACCCCGTTGGCAGGCTCACCAGGAAAAATTTCTCTCAGTCTACTTGCAAAACTGATCTCTTATTGGAGGCTTGTTGTTGACGGTGAAGGAGGTCTCCATTATTTTATCTACGTCGGTAATCGAGAATGGCTGCACGAACACCACATTGTTTTTCTCCACCTTCAGAACTGCTTCCAATAAGAGATCAGTTGGGAGGAAGTGTCGTGCATAGTTCATGTGTCAAAGTTAGAGAGATGAGTGGAAGCAGTTATGAAGGTGGAGAAAAACAATGTGGTGTTCGTGCAGCCGTCTAGAGGAGTCTAGTCAGAAATAGCCGAGTTCAGAGCTATTCGCGCTGGTTGTAAGTTCATATTTGTTTGTTCATATTCATCTAGTGAGTGACTTTACACTTGGCCTTCAAGAGTTAAGGCCCACAGTTGTTTACCTCGATTTGAGGGTTTTACTGCATCAGCAAATCTCTTGTGTTTGAGTTATTTATTTCCGCTGTGCCTTTTGATTGTGTGTTGCTCTCTTCACGATTATTTTTGAAAACACAAAATCTGGGTCGCAACGATTGATAGGCATCTACAATCCCTTACTGCAGTTTGGTAATTTTATTGAAGTTAAAATTGAGCATAATTTTCATCAAAGCCTATTCACCTTCCTCTAGGCTTAAGCGTTATCATCCTAGTATTTTCAAAATCAATGAAAGCAAATAATGGTTTAGTAATTGAGAATTAAATCTTCTTTCGAAGCCTTCATATATGTATGGTTTTGCATATTTCCATTTTCCCTTTTTCTATTATTTTTCAATATGGGCTCAAAGAACTTCTGTTTCATAAAAAAAATATTCTCTAGCGTCATAAGTTTTTCTTCAACCCCCTTGTTGTTTTTATATCAATATGTTAATGGCTTATCAATAAGCAAGACTGGCATTTTTAATAACTTTGAAGCTCTAGATTGTTTATGTACTGGGCCATTTAAACATGAAGGAAGAAAACAAGCTGCTAAAAGGCAATTCTAAAATTCTTGGCTGGTATGTAAGTATCCTGATTAATCCTCTTGATCACTATACTCCATGTTTCAATTATATTTCAATATCTTTGCTTTAGCTCATTTTGACTCCCTTGTTTCTCGTGCCCTTTCAATGATTGTCTCGTCCGATTCCTTGGGTAAAGGATGAGTGGAAGGAAAATTTTCTTGTGGGAGAATTTTAGTTTTTATTCAAGTTAAGGGCATTTTAGGGAGATTAGAGAGGTGTAGTTAGTATATTAGTTTTTGAAAAAGCAAGTTAGAGGTTTAATAAGTCGAGAGGTCCAACTGCTAATTTTGGAGGTTTGAATAGAAATACCATATATATAGGAAAATGCTTTGGATCCCAAAATTCCATACAAAAAAACCATCCCAAATGACATGGCATTGACCACATCAGCCCTAATGAACCTCAAAATATTCAAGCTGTCATTTTTTTATATATATTTAGAATATGTATTTAAATTAGTTTATTTATCTCTAAGATATTAAAAAACGGAAGAAGAAAATGCGGTGAAGTTAATCAATCCAACAAGCGCGCATACTCATGTCTTGATAAACCCTAAAAAATGCAAAACTCATCCTCCATATATTGCAACCATCTATCCACAATCAGTAAATTCTTTGTTCTATTGTAAAAAAAAAAAAAAAAAAAAAAAAGTAAATTTGTTGTTCTCTCTTTTAATTTCTTGAACCAATCCGGTGGATTCAAATTTCAAAACAAGTTGGTTAAATTAACTTCTGTATTGATTTGTATCTTTCTTAATCTTTTATTAAGAGCTAACTCACAGTTTTTCATCATAATCCCTTGTGATTATGATTTACAAAGCCAATTTATGCCTTGTGGTTGCTATATTCATAATCATCTTCTTTATTTTGGATTTTCATACGCAAGACCTTTTATTTATTCAAATCCTAGATGATTTTTCGTCCCTTGAGTTCCAAATTTTGGTGCAGCATGGGATGAGGATGATGATGACAGGAGGTATATGAGAATATATATCCCTGGTATTTGAAGATCAGTTTTTGGGATTGCAGGGAAACATTATCTTTCTCATTTAATATAATATTAAATAATTACATATATAATGGAAACTATATAAATGAAAATTAATTGACATAATTACATGTTGGAAATAACTATGAATGAGGTGTTAATGCGGCAATGCCACATCATTTGGGATTGAAATTTGGTATAATATTTTGGTGTCTCTAGCACCACTCATATATTATTGGTCTTATTTTATTGCTTAATTATATGTACAGATCGGGATGTTTAATTATGGCATTATTTGTTGATTAATAATGTGACAAGGAACAAACCAAAAGTACAAAAAATTTGCTTTGATCCACTATATATGTAGAAATATTACACTGTACGTAATACCAATAACTCTTTTCAAACATCACAACCAAGAGTACGTGCCATCTACACAAGTGGGGAAAAGTCGGAAAACAATATGTAAGTAGCTAGGATAGCTAGGGTTTTACAATTTCGAACATAATATCATCGACACTGTGACATTACTTTTCAATCACGTTGGTTTGAAGAAGCTCACCTTAATACCAGTATCAATTACGACATAAGTACCAGACACAATCAAAAGCACGCTTAAACACATACCCACAACCCCAAGTACCCAATTGATCCACCAGCTTGGAGTGTACTTCTTTGGCTTCTTCATCTTGAGCCACATGAAACATGGATAAGCCAAAGTCACCGGCAATGCAATCCCTCCTATCAGTCCAGCCAAGCTTCCCAAGAAGGGGATGGCCACGGCTACGAAGTAGCAGCCGTAAGTAAACATAGCTCGCATAATAGCCCTGAGCCACCATGGAGCAGCCTTCTTGAACCTCCTAGTGTAATGGGACTCCATTTCGTCGAACATGGGCATGCCGTAGATTTGGAAGGAGCTCAGTGCATTGACTATCACAAACAAACTTGCTAGCCCTAGGACGAATTGGGAGGTGTCAGTCGAATGGAAGGTGAACAAGGCTGCAAACATACCCCCTTGTTCCGGTATCTGTGAATCAAAGACAATGTTATTTAATACCAAAACGCTATTTTAGGTTGACAAATTGTTAATTCGGAAACATATGTGCGGAAAAAATTCACGTACCATTTGACCGTATGCCCAATAACCTCCAATTGCGAGAGGGAAGATGCACAATGCTATAAGTGTGTATGAAAACCGTACACCTCTCCACATAGGCACGCGTGATGGGTGTTTTTCACTAGAGGGCATTGTAGCCTGTAAAATTGAAGCAACAAAAAAGAGGGCGATTAGTATAAAGTCAGAAGTCATGCAATCTAAAATTGCAAGCAATACAAATTGTCTTTAAGTTCAAGAAAACTTGAATAGCCATCAGCGCGCAATTAGTCGACAGTCAACTCTCGTGAGTTGAATTTTTATTGTTGCCCTTATCATATGCTTAAAGAATATTCAACTGAATTGTTGAGGTTTCATTGTCGAGCAAACAACGACTTTGTCGCCACCACGTAAGTAGACTATATCTTGAGAATAAAATAATTACTCAAATAATTTGTTCAATCACATGGCAGGTACAATCCATGATTTGGGAAGAGAGAAACTAGAGTGATTCCCGCTTGTTTGATATGCTAGCCAATTTTGCTACGTAAGATTGTAATTATTAAAATAAAAAATAAAATAAAACACATGATTATTTGTCTCGAGTCTATTAAGTCCATTACGTAGCTGTTTACGGTATTTTCGATCAGTGTTGACTTTGTATATGTTTATGATTAAAATTGCGTCGTCTGAAAGTTAATATAACTGTTTTCTTGTAATATGAATTCAAATGTTAAACTGTACTCGGTTAATTTTTGAAATCCAAAACGAAATCATTTTGTACACAACTCAACATGAGTACCAAACAGATTGATAAAAGATTATAAACATACAGTTATGAGATTAATGAACATACCTGGATCTCAAGGATAAGGTTGTGGCCTCTGAAGCCAAAAGCAATCATTCCAAGAGCATTCAGAACATCGAAGAATTGTATGAATTGTTTGTCGGCCTTCAGGGGATTGTAGGACACATGAGGTAGTCTACCCTTGTCAACAGACACAACCCAAATGAGCGTACAATAGCCGATAGCAGTGATGGCACCAACAAGAGATACTCCGGCGATGGAGTTCAAGTTGGGAAGCTGAGACAGGATCACTGCCGCGCATGTAAAGACCAAGTACCACTCTGCGGGTGTTAAGGTCTTGATGGTGCATGTTTGACCGCACACGATTTGGAAGAACATCTTGCATGTTGCTCCTCCGAGGACGATTAACGCCACGCAAGTTCCGCCGGAGAGGTAGAGAATTGGGAACAGGGCTAAGAACTTCGATAGCTTCTCACCTGATTGAGAAAACAAAAGTTAAAAATTGCTTCCAAATTGGACATATCTCAAGTGAAGTTTAACAGAAATAGATAAAACTTTTGAGAATTACTAAAGCACTTCAAGTTCTTTTAGAGACACATACTCTTGGAAATATGAGATTTATAGTAAATTAACAAAGTGCAAGTAACCAGCAAATATTAATTCTACTGATCGACTAGAAACCTAGTAAAGTGCTTTGTACAATAGCACTGTAAGAACTTCCAAACTAACTCATATATATCTCGGATGCAGAAAGCACTATAAGAACTTCCAGACCATGAGACCAAATAGCCCATATATCAGATGCTAGCTCTTACCAAAACATGCGTTGCAAAGTTGAATGTATCTGCAATAGCGAAGGCCTGTTTCAGAAGATTCATGAAGCTGCACGAGCAGGAACAGAGTGTAAAGTTGCCATAAGAACGCTAACGTCATGCATATAATCCCCCATGTCCTGTAAAACCAAATCAAAACAACCATAAACACTGGTAACTTCAAAATACATAGGGTCAGTAATTGCATGCCGTTCAATTAGTTTTTTATCTTCGTCTGACTTACCACCCAAGAATGGTGAAGGCGACAGGGATCACGAGGGCCTGAATCCCAATGCCGGAGCAAAGAGTGTGGAAGGCGGCATAGTAAGCGTTACCATTTCTAGACTCGGTGATGGGAAGCCAGGCGTCTTCGGGGTCAAGCCTCGTGAGCTGAAGAGCCCTCCTAACGGGGCTCCCTATAGGAGTCATGAAGCGTGGAGTACGGGATCTCGGAGTTAAGGATTTTGGGGTTTTGGCCTTTATCTCTATCTGGTCAACACCACCGCGTGGCGGAATCATGAGCGGTTCCCGGGACACGGACGCCGCCTTGGACATCTTCGGCTCTGAGCTCTGAGGAGCAGCGGTGGTTGCCGGAGTAGCATCGGTGGTGACCGGCCGGGGTGTAATCGGAGCGGCGGTTATTTCCTCCATACTGATTTGGTTTTATTAGTTAAGCTAGCAAGAGCTTGCTCACAAGAAGCAGCCACTTACATGAAGCTCTATATATAGACCTTGCATATAATGCTGTTCAAATTAGGGGCTTGAGTTGAATAGAATTGGATTCAGACTATTTCAGTACAACTTTTTTGACCCGATTTTGTTTATGCTTGTGTACTAATCATTGTTCCTCTAGCTAATGGAAGGCGATACCGAGAGATCATTTGTAGTAGCTAATCAAATGGATATATTATTCAAACTATTGGCGGCCATACTTTTTAATTTGTTTAATAATTGTGAGGTATATGTCACTATTTGGTCATAACAAGCTGTCTTATAGCTTAGAACATGGACGTTCAATATAAACGTACTTAATTAAGGGCCGCTGGGATTGTTTATCAAATTGGTTTTGCTCTTATCCTCTCTTTTTCTTTTTCGCTTGACTTGGACTTGGTCATATTGATCATCCAATTTTTCATTTCATTTCCGTTTATGTCCCCGAATTTGACTTGGAATAAGGCACTAATTAAGCACTTGATCGAGGCCTTAGCTACGGTTTGTCACAAGGAACCAAACTATATACAATAGAAGTCTTGCGAGCTAACTGAGCCGCTGTTGTTGCCTTTGCTTTTGCAGATACAGCCAACAAGGCATGTCTAATTCTCCAACAAACAATGTGTCTTACATGATGATTTTATTAGTATAAGAAGATGCATGGAGAAGCAAGTACATATATTTATAGGGTATAGCAAAACTATTGGAAGAATATATATATGAGGTGGTGCCGTAAAATTAAAGCCTTGATTTATGGGCAAATGGGATTAGAAAACCAAGAGAATCTAAGGAATCAACCTATATATATATATATATATATATATATATATATATATATATATATATATATATATATATATATATATATATATATATATCAGATCCTATATAGAGCGAAATTTCGCTTTGAAATTAAAATGCGCATTTAGAATTTATAGTCACTTTTCGGTCTCATATTCACATCTCAATCGTTCAGTTTTTAGGTACTAATGTATAGATCATTTCTGCAAATTTTCAATCAAATTGCTGATCGTTAAGGCATTGATAACTGCCTTAAAGCAAGTACGGTTCAGGTTGGACAAATTCAATTCGTCCATTGATTTAAGCGAGTTAGATACCTTAACGATCTTCATGTTGGCTAAAAATTTGCAGAGATCATCTATACATTAATACTTAAAAACTGAAAAGTTTATATATATTCTTATTATTGGGTATAGCCCAAAATTATTACGTTATATTATTCAGAGTCGTGGTAAGGTATGGTGGGGTTACGGCGCGTATAATGAAAAGACACGAGTTGAATAGTCTTGTCTTGTGTTTGTAGGTGAGGTAAAAGATGAATAGAAACAAAGGAGACTAGTGGAAGATGTACCAGGAAGATGAGGATGAATAGGGTTAATTAGGAGCCACTAATGACCTATTCTGTGTCGGTTTTAGTAGTAGGGTTTTCATTCTGCATTCATCAACTGCAACTAGTAGTAAAGATCGAAGACAAATAGAAGAAGATATACGCAAACTAGTAACGATCAGAACGGCTTCTTGGATCTTCTGTGGTATTTCTTCTATCTTTAATGTACATGTCATTCTGCCTGGGGTAAAGATACCTAGCTGCTAGCTAATGAAATTAATAGGGTTGGCATGGTTTAATTATTCATTCCCATCACATTAATTAGGTTGGCTGACGTAAATGAAACTAACATACATACGGACATACCTAGCTCGATCAATCTCCACCTACCATAACAGTTAAAATTTGCTCAACTTCTCCTACCAGTCCCAGATATTTAGTCTCTCTCTCTCTCTCTCTCTCTCTCTCTGTGGAAAAATATGAATTTGTTGTGTATATCTTTTGAAATCGCAGTTGTTTCATTGAAGAGGATGAATATTACATACGCACATGATCAACTCAACTTAAAAAAGAAAATTAAATCATTTACCTATAATATTTATACGCATGCATGTACGTGTGACTCATTGAGACACCCACAATGTTAATTCACGTACATGATACATCCAAATTGCTCTATCTTAGGTCAGATGCCATTTACTTTTACCTTGACATCGGATTAATTCTTGATCTCATGATCCGTATATTGATCTTAATTAGTAACAGTAAAGTTGTGATGTCAGCTACGTCACGAAGATAAAGCAGATTGTCTGAGATCTTGAGTTATATGTTTTAGTCTTTGAGTTTTGATATCAACTTATTCGGGACCCATTTTGAAATGTAGTTTTTTTTTTTCCAAATTCAAAATTTTTTTGTAATTTTAAAATATTTTCTAAAAATGTCTCAATATCACTTGTTAAAATTAAAAATATATTTTTATGCAGAAGCATAAGTGTTTCTCAAAATCACTTTTAAGTGTTCTTAAAACTCAATCAAGACACATTCTATTAATTAAATTTCTTTATCAATTCAAAAGTGCTTTTGGAAGGCTAAAAGCAATGTGATCAAAACAGGTTTATTTCACAAAAAAACTAGTGCTATCATCAAAATGAATAAATGAGATTGCTAAGCTAGATTAGTGACTTTTCTTTTCTAACGTGATTATTAGGATAAGTCGTTATATATAATTTTGTGTGTGTTGAGTATAATCGAATGCGTTGTGCTCTAACACACCTACTATTTGCGATCACCTTTTATTTTCTATATTTAGCTAAAAGTCACGTGGGGATTACTTGTTGATCGATTTAATGCATGTTTTGAACTCATTAACAAAGTAGACTTTGGTTTTAGGATTTAAAGTCTATAGTACTCTTTTAGGCCTATCACGGAATACAATTAGAAAAGATAAACTTAATCCATAGCCACGTCGACTGGCCAGATGGTTTGAGACTTGGATGCTTAATCATAGAAACTGAAGAATAAGCTATCTTTAAGTACGTAGAAATTGACAGGGAAGTTTGTTGGATGGTAGCTACAATTATAGGCTTATAAGTCCGCCACTTACAGGATAAGTCCTCTTCAATTAGCTAGGATTTAGATGCAACCTCTTTCATTGTTTAAGTCCACTTACAACAGAAAGAGGTCCTCACAAGCAATGTATAGTGTACGTGCTAGCTAGCTAGAGAAAGATCATTCACACGTGTAGTTGAAATTAATTATCTTTTTCTCCTTCTATTTGTCACTATCGATCATAATTTTAATTTCTCAACATCGCTATTTAATGAGAACTTTCAAATAAAGACTTGATAATGACTAAAATAACTTTTGGATTACCAACTAAAATTCTTAACATATCATCCAATCATTTATAATTGTTATTCTAACCTCATTAAATAGACTCTCTTCGTAACATATCCTACGTAGTTTATAATTCACTATGCATACGCCTTGTTTGACATTCCTTTCTCATCAATTTCATATGAAACCCAAGGACATAAAAAATGGTTGAACTATTAATTGTAAACATTAACAAATTTACAACAACAGTAATCTTGGACGATATCCAATTCCAACAAATGGTTTGAAATTGAAATTACAGTCAGACAGCTTTTTTTTTGTTGATGAACTCAGTCAAACAGCTGAATTCAATAGAGTAAGCTCAAACTGGATGCTTAGTTATCTGATTTGTTTACGTGCATGTTTCAGCTCCAATTTGGTAAAGAAGTTCTAAGTTGCCGGCTAACAATTTCTGCCCAATCATACGACATCGACGGATATAGCACTAACGTGTATAAATGAATCACTAATTGTTTATTTAATTCGTGAATACTAATTAATCAATTGTAGTGCAAGTGGCCATCAGTGACAACGAATTGCATTCACGGGGTTTAATTTAGGGTCTGGCTAGGAAATATTAGGAGGCTGACCAAGCGCGATATGAGTCCTTGCCAAAAACAAAATTCGATATGTGAGTCATCTGTGAGACCAGTAAAAATAGTATAGGATTTGTGTTGGCTCTAATTCTTCGGTGTTAATTTTGAACAACGAAGTAAACATACACAAAAAAAATCTCAAGGGCGACATCATGAGATAAGACTAAGACTCGTAGAATATGATCGAATAACAAAATGGTTGAAGAAATTTAATATTGGAATGAATGATGATGCTATGAAGCTGGCGGCTGTTTTTTAATCAGCAGCAGAAAAGACCTCGTGATCGATCATGAGTAGTCGAAAGTCTTCATCTCAAAAGTCTTAAGACATGTGAAGAAAGGTTACGACAACTTTAGATCTAAACTTAATTTTTGGTTCTTCTTAGTGGTTCTGTGTTCAATATTTTATTGTAGCACATTATGTTCAAGACATGCAATGAATAGACTAAATTAAATCAAACATTTAGGTGATGTTACAATGGATGGGAAATTAGTCTTCTACATATACAATCAAATCATTCAATTTCATGGATATACGCTTTTGGTGTATATATTTTGGAATAAAAAAAGATACTTTACATATTGTACGTATAGGTATGCAAGTGTATATTGGAATGCGATTGGTACGGCTTTTGATGGCAGTGTTCATGCGGGTCAACGAGAGAATTAAGTTTCTGATATTGGAGAAATCAGCAATGATCGATCGTTAGTTGCTGATCCTGAAAAAGGTTACTAGCGTTTTGGTTGCCTTAGTTAGCTAGTGGGGAAAATGATAGCTTTTGGTTGGGTTGAGCAGTTAGGTCTCCAATTACTTTGGGTCTAGATCAGAAACTTTGGTGAACTTTGTTTCAAAATTTGGGACTCTGAGTATGTGTTGAATCGATTTCAACCTATGTTTAGCTAGTTTAGACCACTGGAGAAATCACAATCAGGTCGTGCTTGTCCATAAGCAAGGTTCGAAAAAACGCTAGGCACTACTCAGGCGGTGGTCTGGGGACTAGGCGGTTTTTATTTTTAAATTTTAAATTTGATTAAATTGTTTTTATAATAAATACAAATGAATAAAATAGTTCACTTACTCTTAATAATTTAATTACATCATTATTTAATCACACTCTAACTACTAAAATTACTATTAATTAACCACTAGGGATAGTGGGGTGGTAGAAGGTCCCAGTCTGGAACCTCCAGGTCTGGCTTTCGAATCCCCATGAGGCATTGGTGGCCAACTAATGGGTGCTTATTGCCCCGTGGCGTTCGGAAGGGATTAGTTCGACTCTACTGGGATACCCTCAAAAGGGGTGTATGTTGCTAACTTTTTAACGCTAACCTCCCCCAATCAAAAAAAAAAAATTACTATTAATTATTATAATAGTGCACTTACTTGTAATAGTTGTTAGAATGCTTCACAGTTATCTATAACTATTACAAATCTTATCAAAAAAAAAAAAAAAATGGTAAGTGGGCTCCTGCCTACAATATCTCTCTCTCTAAAGACTAATCATGTCTCTTTTCAAAAAAAAAAAGACTAATCAAGTCTTCATCTTCTAATGGTTCACGTGCTCTTGGAAGTTGGGACTACCAATCACTCTCTCTCTGAGACGGTGAGAGTACTAATCTCTAAACAAACACCAAAGAAGATGAAGAAAACTCTCACTTTCTGATACCGCTCTCTTCAATCTGACAATAGTTTGCTGCCCCCAAACTAATCCAGTCTCAACGACAAGCTGAAATCTTTGAAGTCGGAGGTCGGAATAGTCTTGAGCAGGTGTCTTCCATTTCCAATCTCTCTCTCTTCCTCTCTCACAGACGGTGAGAGTATTTGTACTTCTAATCTCTCTCTCTCTCTCTCTCTCTCTCTCTCTCTCTCTCTCTCTCTCTCTCAGACGATGAAAGTATTCGTCTTCTGGGTTTTTCAATTTTTGACAAGTTTTGGCCGTATTGCGAAACCAAAAAAAAAATGAAAAACCCCCCAGCGCTTACCGCCCAGCAGCTTTGACCGCCCGCGTAGGCCGCCGGAGCGCCTGCCTAAAACCAGAACGCCCAGAGCCACCGATTTGGCATTAGTCGAGGCGAAGAGGCACCGCCTAAGGCCTAGGCAGCCTGGGCAGCCGAGTTTTAGAACAATGTTCATAACCATTAAAAGGCACCTCTACAGGTGGAAGGTTTTCTTCTATCCTATAACTAGGAATGATATAGTCCTCTGCACCTTTACATGTGGTGTTTTATTAAAATGAAAAACCTAAAACATTACCCTGCATAAGTACTGATTGGCTGAACGAACTGTCATGTGGCACGCCTGACCTTATATAAGAATCTCTCTAGACACAATTAGACCGTGCTTGTTCATAAACATTTAAAAGGCGTGGAAGGTTTGCTTCTCTCCTAATTGAATTATCTTTTTAACTAGGAAGAATAGTCCTTCATATCACTATATGTGGTGTTATGTTTATTTTTATTTAATTTTTGCACCAGCACTGTACCTTCATGATTTAATATCTTTTACTAATAAATATTATTGTTTACTCCCTATATATTTAGATCAGCGGAGCCTTTTTTTTTTTTTTTTTTTTTAATGCTGACATACATATATTAAAGTACATGGCTATGCATATTAGATTTTTTTTTTTTTTTTTTGTTGAGAGAAACTGTCAACTCAAATAAATCAGGAGGTAAACTCCTTAGAAAGTACATCAACAATACAAGTTGGAGGCTCTAGGCCCTAGGCCCCAGAATAAAGAACTAGAAGAAGAACAAGCAAAATGAGCTAAAGTATGAGCCACAACATTGGCTTAACGATAAATATGAGTAAAGTAAGAACCCGACATCTATTGAAGATAAAAGGTAATGTCATCATACACACGACCAATGAAGGAAGTATAGGGAATGACTCTCTGCTTTGTTGCATGAAAAAGAGTAAGAGAATCAGTCTCAAAAGTAACCGGAGAGAGACCTCACTGAATAGCAAGTGAGACTGCCTCCCTCCCAGCTAATGCCTCAACCTGTTATGGAGAAGAGACATGAGATACTGGAGCATAATAACCTCCCAAACATTTCACCATATCATCACGGATAATGACTCCAATCCCCCCAGTACCAGTATCTTTATGAAATGCACCATCAACATTAATCTTCACCCACCCTGTACTCGGAGGTTTCCAAGGGACTACACGCTTACTCCCTCCACCCTGGCTCTTGCCCTGATACCTTTGATATTCCTGGAGACGAGCCGACAATAGCAGCACAACCTGGTTCACCTCCATACTCTTGTTATCCCACACTCTATTATTTCTCTCCCTCCAAACACCCCACAAATTATAAACAAAAGTTGCCCATAACTTGGAAGGCAATTGAGAAGCACAAACCAAATCCACTCCAAAAACTGCACCATCCTGGCAACAGAAGAGTAAGCCAACCGTACCACCCCAGGCACGACATTCAACACTCCCCTGACATACGGACAAAGCCTACATATATGTTCAATTGTCTCTTCCCCCACTCCACATAGAACACAAGGTCTTACCTCCAGAAGAACCTGTTTCTCAATCAATCTATCCATAGTAGGTAAACAATTGTTCAACACCTTCCATAGAAATTTTTTTGCCGTACCTGGTACATTGGTAGTGTAGACCCCCGTACTTTTTATTGTTTATTTTAATTTGTCGTACAACGTATGAAACTACGTATTTGTATGGTACACAAGTATTCGCGCTTAGGTTAAGACTTTGAGGCCATTTTAAGAGATTAAGAAATTAGAGAAAATCCAATTTGGGTCTAGGAAACTATTTTTAAAGTATCGAGGCTTAGGACAAGCCCGGAAAATTTTCCCGAAATGATTCGGTGAAGTATCAGAGAAATAAGGATGTTTGAAGAGGTAATTTTCGGAGTGGGCTTAAGGAAAATTAAGAGTAAAATGAAATAGGAGTACCCTAAGCCCATTGGCCCCAAAGGAGGGGCAGATTCGACTTTTCACAATTAAATTTGGGAGAGGTATAAAAGCAAAACACTCTCTCCAAACCCTAGCATCTTCCTCATTTTCTCCCTTTCCTCTCTCTCTCTACCCGAGAGCTTCTCTCTCCTCATCCTCGCCGGAAATCGCCGCCGCTGGTCACCACCGGCGCCGGAACCCAGATTTCAACCAAAATTTCCAGATTTTCTTCTCTTCATCCCCTCTTTCCATTTCTCCAACCAAAATCAAGAAATTTGGCCATTTAATCCTCCAAAAACCCTAGAACTTGAAGCTAATTTGGGGGGGGTTTTTGTGATTTCTTCTTTCCAAGCTTAAATCAAGGTAATATCCCTCCTAATCTAGCCTCTATTCATCTGATCTACGCCTATTTCTTCCTAAATCCGAGTTTTTGATTTGGATTTGTGATTTTGTTTGCATGAACCCGATTTCTCCTTAAACCATGAAGCTAGGCTATGGGTTTGGCAAGGATTTTTGGTAAGGATCTATCCATGCAACCTTGTTTTCGAGTTTTTTTGGTTGAGATGTTGATGTTGGATGGATTTGTAGGTGAAGAAGGCCAAGGAGAAGGAATAGGCCGTGATTTTTGAAGAAGAAAGGGTAAGGAATGGGTTTTGGACAAACCCTAGAATTTTTGGAATTTATTTGGTTGATTTTGATTATGTTGAGTTATTGTTGTTGTTGGAAAAATTGTGAAAAATAGAGATTTGAGGATGGTTTAATTAGTAGGATTTTATTAGCCTAATTTTTCAAAGTGTTGGAATTTTGGTGTTGAAGATTTGGTGATTGTTGTTGTGTAGTTTTGGCCAAAAGAAAAAGAAAAGGAAGAAGAAAAGAAATGGATTTGTTTTTGGAAGAAAAGGAAAATAAAGAAAATGGTAAAAGTTGGATTAAATGAGTTTTTACTGTGGTAAAGTGGTAAAAAGTGAAGAAGGTGAAAGTAAAGGTAAATTCGGTAAAAAAAAGAGGTAAAAGGTAAAAGTGAAAGTGTGGAGGTAAAAGTCATGGTAAAAGTGAAAATGTGGAAAAGGAGAAGAAAATGGGTAAAAGTAAAAGTAAAACTTTATTTATAATTATTTACTTATTTATTTTTAATAAATAATAAATAATGGTAAATAAAGGAATACTTGGTCAAAAGTTAAGGTCAAAATTCAAAAGTCAACTCTGAGAGTTGACCAGGGTTGACCGACCTCGTAAAACGTGAGGATCGACTCGACTTTGGTCGCTCGGATTGGCGAAAGTTTAGCAGAGCGATAAGGACGTTTTCCTTTTTAAGAAAGAAGTTAGTTTCCCAAATTGGTAAAGATTGAAAGAAATAATTAATGGCCTCATTGAAATAAAAAGGATTTAGTATGCACGATTACTTAAAGTTGATCATAATGTTTACCTGGATAATTACTTACAAACTAAGTAATGGTTCAGGAAACACGATCGTTAAGAAAGCTTAAGCGGAAAGCATTAGAGTGTGGAGTACGCCAGCATTTTCCAGGTAGAGTGAGCTGTCCCTTCCTTGTTAAAGGCTTTTCGATATATGTGGAATGCTCTAGTATAATATTATGTTGTCTGCAACTATGTTTTTGGTTGTTCATTAGTCGATGCCTCGTGATACCTATTGATGATTGTTGATTGCGAAAACTGAGGCTAGACTTGCATGTTGAGATACTGTACCCTATAGAGTAGTTGGCCGGTTCTCGAAGGATGACGAACCAGGTCGGTCACCGATTTATTTTAGTTTAGCCGGCAGGTAAGTATCTCGGAGCTCCAAGTTGTGTGAAGCATGCTGCATATGATTTCCTGAAACGAAACAACTATGATTGTTTTTGCTTGCATTTGTTTACTTGATTTTACAAATGCGCGCAACCTATATTTTAGTAGCTATGTTTTACTTATAGTTTTCAAACCTAACTAAGGTTGGGTCGGCCCCTATTGGGCTAGCGAGGACGAAATGCTCACCCCTACATTTCAGGTTACAACGAGGTCATTCCAGACGATTTGGATTAGAAGTGGGTCGTTGGCCGAGTTCGTGTGTTGCTGTTCCTGTTGCTTGAAGTTCTTCCCTTTTGGTATTCCATCGATTTACTCGTTTTTCATTCTATGTTGAACTCTGTGAGGTTCGCCTACCTGGGAGCGCGCCTCACCCCTTTGTTTTATTGTTGTTGTTGAACTTTCCTTTCATTTCGGTTATGATGGAAGCCTTAAGGCGCCACAATGCACTTGCCCACTTTATTTTTAAGCATTTCCAGACTTGTTATTTTGACTGTTGGGTTGTTGATTTAAAATCCTTTCTTAAAAGTTTTTCTTGGTCTCCTATTTTCTAAAAATTGTATTTTCAAAAAGGCATTGTAGTATTAAGTTGGTAGGTCTACGGTATGTCTACGACGTATCGAGCTCCTATTGGCTTAATATTATGGCGCTGTGGTATACCCATTCGGGTCACCACAGGTAGACCATAGCTTTTTCCATAAATCTTGCGTCTGCAAAGGCACCTCTTGTACTATTTCCTCCTCCATTAAGAGCTTGTACGCACTCTTAACTGAAAACAACCTTTTGGAATCAAAGTGCCACAACACCCAACGATCATGAACCCTTCTATTACTCAAAGGAATAGACAAAATAAAAGGGATATCATCAACATGACAAACCTGTTGTACCAATGGTTCATTCCAGCAACTCTCATCATTCAAAAGGTGACTGACCTTCCAAAGAGGATCTCTACCTCCGTGAACTGGTAATAAGCGAAAAGGTGTCGCTGTAGGTAGCCATGGGTCAGAAAGCAAGATATCGTTCCCATCTCCTACTTGCCAACGTGCCCCTTTGACAAGAACACTTCTAGCTTCATAAATACTCTGCCAAGAAAATGAAGGTGAATGATGAGGTGCAGCCTCCCAAAAGAAGAATCTTGAAAGTATCTGGCCTTAGAGATTTTGGCAATCAATGAATTCGGATGTTGAACAATTCTCCAGCCCTGTTTTGCTAACATAGCCTTATTAAAAGCATATAAATCCTAGAAGCCCAATCCTCCTTCTTTCCTTGGCCGGCAAAGAAATTGCCAAGACTTCCAATGAATTGTCCTTTGTTCATTAGAGCCTCCCCACCAAAATCTAGCACATCTATATTGAAGATCAACACAAAAAATTTTTGTTAATTGAAAGCAGCTCATAGCATATGTAGGTAAAGATTGAGCTACCACCTTGATTAGAATATCTTTGAAAGCACCACTAAGAAGCCGACCCTGCCAAGTTTGAAGTTTCTTATCCAATCTCTCCTGAATATATTGAAAAGTACTAGTTTTATTCCTTCCAACATATGTAGGCAAACCAAGATACTTCTCATGGGATTCCACTACATTAACTCCCAAAAAGGTAGCAAGCAAATTCTGATTAGCACGATCCACATTTTTACTAAACGTAACAGAACTCTTATGGAAGTTAACTTGCTGCCCAGATGCTTTTCCATACACCTTCAATACATTACTAATTTCTTGACAAGCCTGTAAATTAGCAGTAGCATGCAACATACTATCATCTGCAAAAAGAAGATGATTGACCATTGGAGCGCCGTCACAAATAGATATACCTGACAACACACCTAGATCAGCCTTTGTCTTTAATAAAGCAGAGAAACCTTCTGCTCCGAGAAGAAACAAATATGGTGATAAAGGATCTCCTTGTCTCAACCCTGTAGAAGGTACCACATAGCCCCTGGGCTTTCCCCATACCAAAAAGGAATATCTGACAGAAGAAACACGCTGCATAATCATCTATACCCGACTGTGAGCAAACCCCATACGTTCCATGACTTTCTGTAAAAAACCCACCCCATGCATATTAGATAATTTATCTTGAGAGTAAATTAAAATTAAAAGCTAGAAAACATAAGAAAAAGAGGTAGTATAGCAGTAGATATATCTCTACTACTATAAAGGGAAGCCTAACTTTAGTGTCATAGCCTCATAGGCTCAACCAAAATTTTGAAACACCTAAAATACCCTTTATTTAATAAATTATCATATCAGTATTTTTTTTATTTTTAAAGGTTAAAAAATGTATAACATATTTTTATTTTTAAATTGTTAGATAAACATAAATGAAAACATACAAAATTAAATGAACAATCACAGTATCACACGTTGCTCTCTTCAATTATCAGTGTAAACACGCGAGTTAAAAGGCTAGTTTTCTAAAAGAAAGAAAGTGATCATTTTCTTCATAATTAATTTTTTGTCGATGTTATTTTGTCATTTACCGTAATGTCCTTCAAATATCAATTCTAATACGAAGATTTGATATAGTTTGGGAATTGATTTCTTAACTAGTATATTTGTAGCGACCAAAATTTTAATATTCATCTAAAGTTGACTCTCTGGTTTTTTTTTTTCCTTATAATGAAGAAGGTCAATATTTATTCTTAACAAGTGTCATTAGAATTAATGACTTGTTCAAGTAAACCCTAATTTGTGTTTCGCCCAAACTCTAGATTACTTGCTCTAGTGGTAATATGGTTAAATTAGAAGGATCTAGATTCCTATTCAATGTACGATTACTTTCCTTGTATGATTGAGATTCTATGCATTGTAATCCTCTATATAAAGAGGTCCCTATTATCAATGAGAATACACAGCAAATTCCTCTCAAATTCAGTTTCTCTACAATACGTTATCAGCATGAAGCCCTAACCCTAAAACCATATATTCGTAGCCTTCAAATCCCAGGACCCACCGCCGCCCACCTTGAAGTTTTCACCTCCAGAAGCCCTGAACCGGCCACCGAAAGAGACCAAACAGGCTTCCCAAGAAGAATCTGAGATCTCCTGCCCGGTTTGCCATCTTCCAGTCCACCTTCCACTGCCATCTTTTGTCAGTAGCTGCACCTCGTCCCCAGATTCCGGGAACCAAAAAAACCATCACTGGAACGGGCCTGGAAACTGCCGAATCGGCCGCCTGAAGAGACTGCACCGCCGAACCGTAGCCTACCTCAGTTAACCCAGCCCAGCAGCCCAAAGCTTCAGCCCAAAAGGAAAATAACCCTAGGCCCTGAAGCTCAACTGATCTCGGCCCAAAGACAGAAGCCCAGCAGCCTGAAGCCCACTGACGTCAGCCCTGCATCATCAACCACGTCAGCATCCACATTAGCATCCAGTCAGTGCCCAGTCAACCTGCCACTTCAGCATCAGAGCGCCACGTCAGCACCTGCGGTCAACCCTTTTCAGGCGACTTTTCCAGCCACTTTCCGGCGACATTTTTCCAACCAACTTTTCCGGTTAAGATTTCCTGCAATTTTTCAAGATAAACTTTTCTAAAAGTTCCCGTTTTTGAAGTTTTTATTACTTTTCTCTTCTTTTTATCGGAGACTTCCAACATCCCTTCTTCTACCCCCCTTTCTTCTTCATAGGGGAGACCAAAAAGCTGAACTGTGGGGGTTCGTGCTCACTTCAAGCTTGGAGCTTGTAGAGTCCTCAAAACTTAGAGTTTGTTGAGAAGAAAACGATCGACCACATACATCATTGTTTCGATCTAATCTAAAACCCCTCTTGGAATTGGATTTTCTTGGAAGCGACTACGCTCAGAAAATCCCTAATTTCTTGGAAGCGACTACGCTTAGAAATTTTATAGTTTTTTTCGTGGTCGCCCTTTTTCGCTATGAAACTAACCCTATTTTCTTGTTGTTTTTAACCTGAACAAGTTGAGCTTCGCTCCACTAGAGACAACAGGCACAGGATACCACAAGTGGGTCCGTGATGTTCGCCAGCATCTTAAGGCTGATGGGATCCTGAGTACGATCCAAGAGCCAAGTCAGGACGTGCTTACTCCTCAACAAGCTGCTGCTTTTGAAGCAAATAGAGCTAAAAGAGAGGCGAATGAAGCTAAAGCCATCATTCTTATGACAAGGCACATGAATGACGCGCTCCAAAATGAGTACCTCAATGAGAAAGACCCAAGAAAACAATGGGTAGAACTCGAGCAGCGTTTTGTCAACGTCCGTGATTCCCTGCTTCCAGACTTAGAAGTGAGATGGCATAGCCTCCGCTTCTGTGATTTCAAGTCTGTACTTGATTATAATTCTGAAGCACTTCGTATCAAGTCTATGATGGAATTCTATGGACAGAAAATCACTGATACGATGTTGATCGAGAAGACTCTCTCCACCTTCCCCGTCTCTGCATTGATGATAGCCAAGAACTATCGGATTGATGTCAATGCTAGACGCATTACAAGATTTCATGAGCTAATTGGTGCCATGAACGTAGCTGAAAAGCACAACAACATACTTGTGAAGAACTATAACTCTAGACCCGTGGGAACCAAGCCAAATCCGGAGTCTAATTATAGTCGCGCCTCCCAGGTTGGATGCAAGGAGCGAAACCCTAAGAGTAGGGATAATCCTGAACGATCTGGTCCATATTCTCGCCCTAAAGAGGAAGGAAACCGCCAAGATAGGCGTGCACGAAACCGTGGAGGTAAACATGTGAAGAGAGAGAGAGGCCAAGCCTCCGGTTATGGTGGTGACGCCACCAAAGGCAATAACCGTCTTCATAGCGCTCCCAATGCTCATCGATCAAGGGAACCTGACCATAATGTTGCTTGTCTCAAATGTGGACTACCTGGACATTGGGCAAGGGCGTGTAAAGCATCCCAAAATGTTGTAAACGCATACAAGATGTATCGTGAAGCAAGGGAGGAAAATTACATAGAACAAGAAGATCAAGATGGAGATCTCGATCTAAGGGTAGAAGACTACAAGGATCAAGACCCAGAAACTAGCGATTTTGATTAAGTCTTTTTATTTTCCAAGAGATGTAGGCAATTGCCATATTATTATAGTAGATGCCAATGGTATTAGTCTTTCTTCAAAGAGGCATACTCAATGTAAATGTGATGTCTAGGAAGGTTTTGAGATAAGTGGTACTTAAGCGAGCTTTGCTCTACTGACATCTCTCTACTTACCTAGTCACATTTGCATTGAAATTACCAAAAGGAGTTAGACGACTACCATTGTTTTGCGTTAGCTAGTATATTGGATTAGATTTTTTTTTGGTTAAAGAAACGATGATGTAATTCTGTTTGGCTTATTAATAAAAGTTGAGTGCTTTTCTTTATGACTCCTTTTTTTAATTATGAGCTTTTCTTTTAGGAATGGATGAATTACAATGTCTTACGGATAGTGCGACTACGCACACCATTCTACGACATAGGCAATTATTCTTAGAGATGTTGCCTACATATTCCTCTGTGACTACAAAGGCTGGGCCATCAGGTTTAGTTCAAGGACATGGAATGACCCAATTCCTATTGCCAAATGGCACCTTGATTAAAGTCACTGAAGCTCTCTACGCTCCTAAGGCAAATCAAACCTTATTGAGCTTTAAAGATATTAGAGCCAACAGATTCCATGCGGAAACACATAATGAGAAAGGAAAGGAGTTTCTTTGCATTATCTCTAATGATTGCGGAAGAAAATGCATCTTAGAGACGCTTATGTGTCAATCTAGTGGAATTTATGTCTACTACAATTCGACCAATTGAATCCAATAATGTCATAAGAGAAGATCTCTTGGATTCAGACACATATTGGCTTTGGCATGACCGACTAGGACACCCTGGTCATGACATGATGCTCCGTATACTAAAGACTTCACACGGACATCCATTCTTCAGAGTGAGAAGAAGCAAGAATCAAAAATTGATTCCTGGACTTAGCAAGACAGCAACAATTGCAGCTTCTGGCACTGCAGCCATCTTGGGGCGCCATAGGGCTACCCAAGTCCCATGTGATGATGCCATCAATGGTGCCAACCATGAGCATGACGCCATGGTTGCCCCTCCTTGTGGCCATGATGCCACACACACCAATTTCCATGGCTCTAATGCCATGATGGGAGATGTAGTCACACATTTTGCTTCTAATAGCGCTACGGATGCTCAGGCCCAACCAAAATCCTCATTGGTTGCTTCTAAGGCCCCTCGCTCATTTTGCAAAGCCTGTTCCTTCTGGAAATTAGGACCGAGACCGTCTTACACAAAGGATCCTAAAATACTCATTCCGTTCTTACAAAGAATCCAAGGGGATATCTGTGGACCAATTCAACCATCATGCGGACCATGAGAATGTTCCGGATTATGGTTATGTCCAAGAGACATCATTGGGGGATGCCTCAATGTCAGAACCTATCCCTGAGAATGTAGAGACCTCTGTTAATTACACTAGTGTACATGGGACGTGGGAAAGAAACTCCATCATCATTGATGATGTATTCGCGTATTCAGTGGCGCGTGAGATTATTGAGACCGATGACATCGAACCACGCTCCGTTGATGAATGCCAACGTAAAGCTGACTAGCCAAAATGGAAAGATGCGATCCAGGTAGAACTTGATTCTCTAGCGAAAAGAAAGGTATTTGGCAATGTTGTACCAATACCGCCCAACACCAAACCAATAAGTCACAAATGGGTATTCGTTAGAAAGCGTAATGAGAAAAACGAGATTGTAAGGTACAAAGCTCGCCTTGTGGCGCAAGGCTTCTCACAACGCTCTAGAATCGACTACGAGGAGACCTATTCTCCCGTAATGGACATCATAATGTTTCGCTACCTTGTCAGTTTGGTAGTTTCCGAAAAACTAAGCATGCAGCTTATGGATGTGGTCACAACGTATCTATATGGGGATCTAGATACGGAAATATATATGAAAGTTCCAGATGGAATTCAACTACCCAAATCAAGTGGCTCCAAACCACGGAGCGCGTTTGCAATTAGATTGAAACGCTCACTATATGGATTGAAACAATCAGGATGGATGTGGTATAACCGTCTAAGTGATTACTTGATTGGAAAAGGATATGTCAACAATGAACTATGCCCATGTGTGTTCATAAAAAGGACAAGTTCCGGATTTGCAATAGTAGCGGTTTATGTCGATGACATGAACATAATTGGCATCCTTAAAGAGTTAAGGGAAACCGCTGAACACTTGAAATCCAAGTTTGAGATGAAAGATCTTGGGAAAACACGGTTTTGCCTCGGTTTAGAACTTGAGCATCGTAGAGATGGTATCCTGATTCATCAATCAGCTTATACCCAAAAGATGCTTAGGCATTTCAACACTAACAAGATTAATCCTTCAAGCACCCCCAATGGTCATCCATAGTCTTGATCCAAAGAAGGATCCATTTCATCCAAAAGATGACGACGAAGAAGTGCTAGAGGCAGAAGTACCCTATCTAAGTGCAATAGGCGCATTATTGTACTTAGCACAATGCACAAGACCGGATATTTCATTCGCTGTGAACTTGCTAGCTAGATATAGCTCTGCACCAACACGACACCATTGGACTGGTGTTAAAGATATCTTTCGATACCTAAGTAGTACGATCGATATGGGCTTGTTCTATCCCTACAGAGAGAAGATGGATTCGGACCCATCTAGTGTCAGGTACGCCATATATGGTGGACCGCGTTCCCTCTCCCAATCCCAAAACGATATAAGTGTTTTGGAAGGTTTTGCTGATGCTGGGTACCTCTCTGACCCACACAAAGGTCGCTCCCAAACTGGTTATGTTTTCACCATGGGAAAGACCGCGATATCTTGGAGGTCTACAAAGCAGACCTTAGTCGCTCCCTCTTCGAATCATGCAGAGATTATTGCTCTTCACAAAGCAATTCGTGAATGTATATGGCTTAGGTCCATAGTTACGCATGTTCGAAGCAATTGTGGTCTGAAGTCTACCACAGATGAGCCAACAAGCATTTATGAGGATAATGTTGCTTGCATTGAACAAATGAAGCAAGGCTACATCAAAGGTGACAACACCAAGCACATATCGCCTAAATTCTTCTACAATCAGCAACAACAGAAGCTCCTCAAGATCAAAGTGAACCAGGTTCGATCTGTGGATAATGTGGCAGATTTGTTTACTAAGTCCTTGCCCAAATCCACGTTCGAGAAACATGTGGCAAGAATTGGCTTGCGGAAATTATTTGAACTCCCATGCTCGTAGTCATCAGGGGGAAGCGCAGACATCATGGGGAGATGTCTACATGTTCATCTAGCATCATGAAGGGTGTGTTGTGCTTTTTTTCCCCTTCGACCGAGGTTATTTTTGTCCCACTGGGTTTTGTTATTTGGCAAGGTTTTTAACGAGGCAACGAGAGAAGCACCGCGTTTGGGCAACACAATGGGGAGTGTTCAAGTAAACCCTAATTTGTGTTTGGCCCAAACTCTAGGTTACTTGCTCTAGTGGTAATAGGGTTAAATTAGAAGGATCTAGATTCCTATTCAATGTATGATTACTTTCCTTGTATGATTGAGATTCTATGCATTGTAATCCTTTATATAAAGATGCCCCTATTATCAATGAGAATACACAGCAAATTCCTCTCAAATTCAGTTTCTCTACAACATGACCAATTTTTAAACAATTAAAAAAACTAAAGATTGTTAAGAACACAAAATTTATAGCTTTACGACATCCACTATTTGGCGCAAAAGTTATAAATTCATCTTGAACTCAAAGCACGGCCCAAACTGACTGAGATAACGTTTCACATCATAAATTCCCCAAATTCCACATTTAGATTTTGAACTAGCAGTATCCCATATCTAGATCCAAAAAATAAAAGGGGCTACGACCACTTACCCAATTTTAGCTTAAAAATTGCTCACTTACTCCACTAAGAGTTATTTAACCTCATTTACCAAATCTAACATCTATATATTGACATTTTAACCCCTACTAATTAAATTGAAACTCATCCCTCTCCCCTCAGACTCTCTCCTCCTAGACTCACTCTCTTTTTCTCCCCCTCTCCCTCCCTCCCATCAGCGTCGTCGTCGAGGCCCAATCCAAGGTCACGGAAATCGCGCCATCGTCGACACTCAAATCGGTCCGGCATCGAGGCTCTCAATATGTCGTCGTGCAGCATAGTTTCGACTCAGACAGAGACTCCAGCGTAGTCGTCGAGGCAGAAATCTGTCCGGCATTGAAGCCCAAACGAAGAATCTATACCCCAAGTTGTCGGCGTCGCCGCACAGGTTCAACACTTGCTCGGTTAAGCCGGAGCGTAAAACAATACCGGATTGATGTAGAGCGAGCTCTAGTTTGGGGACATAGGAGTGGAATTTCCGTAATATTCTGTATATCTTCTCCAAGTCGGCGGCGAACTCGCAATGGGTCGAGTTGTCTTGGGTCGGTTTCGGGTCAGTTTCGAGGCGCCGAGAACTGATCTTCATTCGCTGAATACATGGTTGGTTTGTTTGGTCGCTGATTACTTAATTAACAATGACTAGTGACCTGCAAGCACTGATTGAAGTTCTACAAATAAGGCGTACTTTTACCATGCTTATGGTCTCAGGACAGTTGGCACTCTTGCGTAGAAAATATGTTTTCATACCCAGTGAAGCAAAAGAAGTTTATTTGGTGTATATTTTGTCAAAAATGAAAGATATGGGTATTCGTTCAGCCAACGTGTTTGTCTCTACCCTAAGGTATTCTTGCTTTTAAATAGTTTCAGTGCTGTTTTTTTTTTTTGGATAACCTGATTCATTTGTTGGATGCCTTGATGTTTGGATAATTAAGTTACCATCAATATATGGATTTCGTTAAGTGTGTGCAGGAATTGTCACTTATTGAATAAGATTATTGGGAAACATTAATATGTTTATTGCGGATAATAATAAGATTATTGGAGGACAATAATATGTTTATTGGGGGGCAATAATATGCATATAAATTGATTAATTGTGCCTGTAGTGTATTCATTTTGGTTTTGGGAGTTTATACAATTCACTGGACGGCAATAATATGATTACTGGGGGGCAATAAAATCAGATGTCGGAATCCCGTCACCAGTCCAATAGTCGGATTCCGGTGACTGGTTGTCGGATTCCGGTCATTGGGCACGGGACTTCGGCCACTGGTCACCGGAGCACAGTAAGGTGGAGGATGACTTCTCTCTCTAAGTGAGAAAGAATGAGAGGGCAAAAAAGTCCCAAAAATAAATAAAAAGAATAAAAAAAGAATTAATTGGGTATTAGAGAAATAATCCTTAGAGTGTTTTGGGTAAATGGGGTTAAAAAACTGTTAGTGGAGCAAGTGGGCAATTTTCAAGCTGAAATTGGATAAATGATCATTTCCAAAAAATAAAACTGGTATAGCTCAAGCTAATTGGGCAAGGGAGAACACTAGCACCTTGTTTCTTCTATTTACTAGTCCAGCTACGTACGTAGCTAAAGTCGGACATGATCCAAATCACAAACTTGGATTAACCAAATCGAGACACAACAGTAGCAAAACACCAATCCCTTGAAGCTTGAACAAAGCAAATACCAACATCCACCAGGACCAAATTTGTTCCGGTAGTTTGGTTAGATTTGAAGCCCACACTACCTATCACCAAGCTCCAAGCTTTGAATACGTGGACCTCTATAAACGGCTTATCCGCTCCTGTCCAACGTATATAATCTCCCATTTGAAATTCACTTCCAGTTACAGTGAGACACAGCCATGGCGAGCCTGAAGCTCCCACAGACTTTAAGCAATAGCAGCCACGGCGGGAAAGCCCTCCTTCCATTTCCCGCTTCGAGCTTATTGCCCAAGTCAACATTCCCCGTCTACAGAGCTCGCAAAGTTGCCGTTTCCACCGGTACTTTCTTCTCCGACTCTGTTTCATTCTCTCTTTTTTTGGGTGCAATTTCTCAACCTTGAGCTATGATTTGGTTCCTTGAAGAAAACCCATTTGAGGGATGATTTTGAATTCTCCTTGTTTGTAGTCTGGGCTCTGGTTTGATAAGCTTTTTTGAGTATGTTTTCATTTTCTTCTCAATTTTATGGGTCCAGGATTGGTGCTTGATATTGGAACTACCTCAAATTACTGAAATTTGGTCACTAAATCCTTATCCCTTGACGCATAGCACACACTAGTTTTTGCTGAATTTTACTTTAGCTGAAGTATTCGTATTATTGTTCAAAACCCCCTATTGATCCTAGGATTCACAGACCCAAATGAGCTCTTCCTTGTGTCCTTGGACTAAATTTGTTTGAGATGGAAATAAATTTGTATAATCAACCATTGTATAACATAAAAACCGAGATACACTTAATGCTTGAATTTGTTGTGCTCAGCTGTATAGTGTGGAGGTCCATATTGGTCATCATATATGATGTTCTGACACATGAAAACCAGGTTTTCAAATTCGAAAAGAAAAGATTGAATACCAAAGATATATATATATATATATTTTTTTTTAGATGCAAAACAAGATATCTTTAGTGCTTTATTGTTTGGTTTTAGTTCCCACTGGTAAGACTTGAGGCTTAGTTTTAATACCTTATTATCTGCGCATTACCACTTATGGAGCGTTCACATAGCCCTGCATGTTGTATAGTGGAAACAATTATTTTTCATCAATAATGAGAGTTTTCACATATGTTGTAAAGCTTATTTGCTGCATTAACAATCTCCTACTAAGTTTCACTAAGTTGATTTAATAAAAAATGCCAACTTGGTTTAGACTATTCAGTGCTTTACTGTTATATTCTTCATGTGGGTGCACTAGTTTCTGATCGGTTATCTTTTGTGGGACTTTTTCAGGCTTTATTACGACAACAACTGTAGCCCTCTTTTCTCCCAATATCTTTCCCTCCAGGCACTGCAGTGTAAAACAAGCTTGGAGCACACATTTTAGCACTAGAAGTACATCAGGTTTCTGTGGCTAATTGTATGAGTTTTGGTTTAAGACCTTATTGATTCTTTTTCAGTCTTGTCTCTTTATGGGATGTTGTTCTTACATAGTTGTTTCTCAGCATCTGTACAGTCTGAAACAGATGAACTAGTGGAGGATAAGGCCAAGGATCTGCCTTCGAGTGGGGATTCTATACGCCGTCGATTTCTTGATTTTTATGCTAAACGTGGTCATAAGATTCTTCCAAGTGCCTCTCTTGTGCCAGATGATCCCACAGTTCTACTCACGATTGCAGGAATGCTTCAATTTAAGCCTATATTCCTTGGTCAGGTATGGCACAGACATTCCAGAAATCTGACATGAAATTTTTCCTGCTTACATTTATTTCATAAAATATTTACCTTTGAAAGTAAAAGTGTTCGCATGTAATTACCTAGTAAGTATGACTATTTCATTGTTGGATATTTTGCACATGAAAAATGATTTTAGTCATAGCCAGTATTCGAGCACCAAATTCTGGATATTTTCATCCCTAATGTCATATACATGACACTCTGTCTGTTATGTGGCATTTGCTCTTGTTTATACCTTTTTTTTCTGAACTTGTTGATTTCTTACATTCTTTTAAAGAACCTCTAGCTTATCTAATGATGCTAGCAGATCCTGTTCAGGTTCCAAAACAAGTACCTTGTGCTACAACTGCTCAAAGGTGCATACGTACAAATGATGTGGAGAATGTAGGTCGAACATCCCGACACCACACATTCTTTGAGATGCTTGGAAACTTCAGTTTTGGAGATTACTTCAAGAAGGAAGCAATCCAGTGGGCATGGGAGCTTTCAACTGTAGAGTATGCACGAACTTTAATGCTCTTTGTTGGATATTAACTCGAAAATATATTTTGGTTATTGTTTGAAGCATGATCGCATTTTTTCTCAGTGAAATCATTCTGTAAATAGAAGTTAGCCATCTCCTCCACATCTTTTTCACCATGTAGACATGAAATCCATACTGTTTGCAAACTCCCTGTAAAGAATTGTATCTGAACTCCTTGTTAAAAAATGAAGGAGGTGTTTCTTATTCAAATAAGGATCCACTCATGTTCCATAAGAAAAACCATGAGACACAGAGAAGTGTCATTTTGTCCTTTCTGTTGGTGTTGTTGTTGTTCTGGATTTCACTTATGATTTTACTGTCTCATGACTCTGCATATTTCAATTATTTAGTCGTCTGTAAGTATTTTACTCTCCTGTTATGCATAAAAAAATCATCTACATACCTCTTTCCTTTCAGGTTTGGATTACCAGCGGACAAATTATGGATTAGTGTGTTTGAAGATGACAATGAAGCTTTTGAACTTTGGCATGATGAGGTGAGCTAAAAAGTTCACCAATAATTTCTTTTAGTTTTGTGTATTTTGTTCCTTGCTCATGGATTCTCTCATTCTCAGCTTATAATTTATCAAGCAGCTTTGTCTTTTTTGTTTTTTCACTAATGAGCAAAAGATGCTTTTGTAATTAGTAATGTTTCACTGTTTATGGTGCGGATATACTATATAATGTACACATAATTAAGCGTATCCTTGGCCTTAATGTATAACCACAGTTACAGTAATAGTGCAATTTCTGTTGGCAACATTATTTGAGCGAGGGATTTGCTTCAGGTGGGTGTTCCTGCTGAGCGAATAAAGAGAATGGGTGCAGATGACAACTTTTGGACCAGTGGAGCAACTGGTCCTTGTGGTCCATGCTCAGAGATTTATTATGATTTCCATCCTGAGAGGGGATATTCAGACATTGTATGTATTTGGTTTCTAAAAGTTCCGTGTAGAGGGAATGAATTTAACTCTCAAATACATTAAAGAGGTGTTTTTCCTTCTTTCTTTAACGTTTTGGATGGATTTAATTTTCAGGATCTCAATGATGATACCAGGTTTATAGAGTTTTACAATTTGGTTTTTATGGAATTCAACAAAAAGGATGATGGTTCGCTTGAACCCTTAAAGCAGAAGAATATAGATACTGGGCTTGGCCTGGAGCGTATGGCTCGAATCCTTCAGAAGGTATCAGCTTATCTTCCAGTATCACAATATAATGGACACAAATTTCTTCACAACCTCATTATCTTCCTGTTGTTCACCATGGAATACATTCATTAAATACCAATGTTTCAACTTGTTCAAGAATTTTTAGTAAGTCATTCTTTTTCTGCAGGTTCCAAACAACTATGAAACTGACCTGATTTATCCAATTATAGAGAAGACCTCAGAATTGGCAAATGTATCATATAGCCTAGCTGATGATCGTTCAAAATTGAACCTCAAAGTAAGCCCGCTTTTGAAAAACTGCTAGTTTTGTTAATCTTGTTTCAACAAAGAAATTACTTCTTGGAACAGAGAAAGCTACCTCAGCAGCTCAGCTTTATATTATTATCATTATTATTTTCTTTCAGATTATAGGAGATCATTTGCGTGCAATTGTCTATCTCATATCAGATGGTGTTGTTCCCTCAAATATTGGGAGAGGTTATGTAGTTCGACGGCTAATCAGAAGGGCTGTTCGTACTGGTAGGATGCTTGGTATAAAGGGCGATGGTCAGGGAAACCTTGAAGGAGCATTTTTACCTGTCATTGCAAGAAAAGTAATAGAGTTGAGCACCCATATTAATCCGGATGTAAGGGGTAGAGCAGCCCGTGTTTTTGAAGAGTTGAAAAGGGAAGAACTAAAATTTGTACAGACACTGGAGAGAGGAGAAAAGTATCTGGATCAAATGCTAGTTGAGGCACTATTAACTGCCAAAGAAAGTGGAACTATACCGTGCTTGTCTGGCAAAGATGCATTTCTTTTGTATGATACATATGGATTTCCTGTCGAAATAACAACAGAAGTGGCTGAAGAACGCGGTGTTAGTATCGATATGCATGGTTTTGATATTGAAATGGAAAACCAAAGGCGTCAATCTCAGGCTGCACATAGTGCTGTTAAACTTGCCATGGGAAATAGTTCAGATCTTACAAAGAATGTTCCAGACACTGAATTTCTTGGATATGATACCCTTTCTGCAAGAGCAGTAGTGGAAAGTCTTATAGTGGATGGGAATCCAGTCATACAGGTTTCTGAAGGAAATGATGTAGAAGTATTGTTGAACAGAACTCCATTTTATGCAGAATCAGGTGGTCAGATTGGAGATCATGGATTTTTATATATCCCAGGTGAAAACCAACATAAGGTTGTGATGGAAATAATAGATGTACAAAAATCATTGGGTAACATATTTGTTCACAAGGGTACAATCAGAGAGGGAGTTCTAGAAGTTGGCAGAGAAGTTGAAGCAGCAGTGGATGCAAGACTCAGGCAGCGAGCTAAGGTACAGAATCAAATGCAGGGTTAAACTCTTTTCTTCCCGTAAATAATGAAGTTAACATAAGTATCAAAACTATAGTTGCTATGAACACATCCTGGTATCTTATTCATGCATAGATAGCTGACTCGATTGCAAACAAGAAAAGTCAAAGTATATGGAATCATTTAATGGTCTTCGCTTAGCAATTGCAGTATATTCTTTTCAAAATCTTTTATTTTGCAAACTGAACCCCATTTGGTATTCTGCAGGTGCATCATACTGCTACTCATTTGCTGCAATCTGCACTTAAGAAAGTTATAGGTCAGGAAACTTCACAAGCTGGTTCACTGGTGGCTTTTGACCGTCTAAGATTTGATTTCAACTTCCACCGGCCAATCACTGACAGTGAGCTTGAAGAAATTGAAAAATTGGTTAATATGTGGATTGGGGATGCAACACTGCTTCAAACAAAAGTGATGCCTCTTGCTGATGCAAAAGGGGCAGGGGCTATAGCAATGTTTGGTGAAAAATATGGTGAAGAGGTAGAATGTTCTGTGGAATATGATAATTGGTGCATACTTTACTGCTTCATCTCTAATACTGAATTCGCTTTGCACCTTGTATTGATCAACTAAACAATTTGTTTAACTTTACCAGAGTTTCAGAACTAAATGAATATTGATATGTACATGGATTGGTTTAGTCAGCAAATAGAATAGAAATATAATAACTCTTGTAGGAAAAGGGTGTTCTTTATTTTTTCTCTGTAGTTAAAGGGAGTTATTTATCTTTTGGTTTGCTGTAGTAAATTATTTACTAGATGGCTATTTTAATCCCTTAAAGTTTAGTATTCATTTTCTGAAAACAAGTTTAGAGGGTAGTACATTGTACCCAACCAAGGATGTAGTTGAAGGATTCAGTGAGACACCATGTATATTGAGTAGTTCCGCATGTAAAATTTGGTTTGAAATTATTTCACTGAACTATGACCTATTGTAGGTACGTGTCGTAGAGGTTCCTGGTGTATCCATGGAACTCTGTGGTGGGACTCATGTGAGCAATACTTCTGAGATACGTGGTTTCAAAATAATTTCAGAGCAAGGTATCGCATCTGGAGTCAGGCGAATAGAAGCTGTGGCTGGTGAAGCTTTTATTGAATATGTCAATTCCAGAGATTATTATATGAAACAGCTGTGTTCCACCCTCAAAGTATGTTTTCTTCAAGTCCATTCATCTGCAGGTTTCATCGCATTTTATGCATGCAACATAAATTGTATTTTATCATGTTTAGTATAGCTTAAGCAGAAATTTCTTGCTGAGATCAGCTACCTTACACTATCCACTATAAATGGAGAATATATTCTTGACCTGGAAGTCCTTATTTTAATTTTAGGCTAATTAATTGTTCTGGTGCTGCAATTGCTTAAGTGGTCAAATTTACATTTGATTGTTCCATTGTAGGCTTAAAATTTTCAAAATACTGCAATTCTTCATTCAAGCATACTTTTATTGCAGTCCCTCGGTTGAGTATAATCAGATAATTTAATGTCCTAAACAATTAAAATTTCCCACACAAAGATGACAGTTCCGCATTATGTCCCCAACTCAGTGGGTATTGTTGACACCATTGAGACTGATAATAGAAACTTTCACCTTCCTTGTATCTGGAACTTCTTTGATTTATTTCATCCACTGTGGCTTATAGTATTGTTTTCTATTTTTCTTCTTTCCATTCTCTTATCCTTTTCAACCTTTGAGTGCTCCTTGGTGCCTAATACTTCACCTGTGAGTGAAATGGTGGTTTTTACCATTGCATGCTGTTGCTTTTGTGTAGGTGAAAGCTGAAGAAGTAACAAACAGGGTAGACAATCTCTTAGAGGAGTTACGAATGACAAGGAATGAAGTTTCTAGTTTGCGTGAAAAGGCTGCTGTTTACAAAGCATCACAGTTGGCAGCCAAGGCGGTTTCTGTGGGAACTTCAAATATCAGGTAATATCTACCTCACCTTGGGATTTGTAACAGAGTTTATATCATCATCATTTATCACCAAAACCCTAACCATTAATCATGTGGAGGGCGATTAGTCCTCTTCTTTCTGTGCTTTTTTTATGTATCTGAAGCTCCTACCTAGCAATGATATTCATTACAAAACTTGTCAGTTATGTGCATATTAAAGCCCAAGAAATCTCATAATCTTGGTGAAGAATTTAGTGATTTCTATGTTAACCCATGTGGTACCAACATGTGGAGGACTTAAATTTGAGTTCTCTACTCATTGCATGAGGTTTCTAAAAAAAAAAAGAAAAAAAAAAAGTGAAGTCATTTTTCTTTTATTTTCAAATGTAGTGGAAATTGTTTTTTGTTTATATCTTTATTGATTTCTTTTCTTATATCCTGTCACAGGGTACTAGTTGAATCTCTGGATGATACTGATGCTGATTCACTAAAAAAAGCAGCTGAATATCTAATAGATACGCTACAAGATCCGGCAGCTGTAATTCTGGGCTCTTGTCCTGGTGATGAGAAGGTAAGTTTGGTTGCAGCATTCACTCCAGGGGTTGTGAAGTTGGGAATACAGGCAGGGAAGTTTATAGGGCCTATAGCTAAGCTGTGTGGTGGGGGAGGGGGTGGAAGACCCAATTTTGCTCAGGCCGGTGGGAGGAAGCCTGAGAATTTGTCAGATGCACTTGAAAAAGCTAGATCAGAAATCTTCTTACGTCTCTCTGAAAAGGCAAGCTGAAAGTCTCAAGTCAGCCTTGTATTTGTGTAGGGTTTCTATGTTGCTTTGCAATATCACATAGGCTCCGAAGGAGTAGTGTCTGTACTAACTGTTAGGGGTATGAAAACCCATTGTCCTGAGGATAATATTGTAGCTAGTAAATATGAGGGGGTATGAATATTTTGTGAATTTGTTCTACAATATTAACTTTAGATGAGGATTATACAGCTCTATGGGCCCTTCAAAAAAACAAAAATTTAATACAGCTCTATGGGTGCAAATTGAATTATTCTTTTGTTGGGACATTGTGACTATTGAGATTTTAACAATATTTTACTAGAGCTACTTTCCTAATCTATCTTAGTGGTCAACCTGGTTGCTCCGCGTCGATCTCCATGTTGATTCATATAAAATCAATTCAAGACCCCAATGATTTGTGATTGATGGCTTTCAGAAGCTTCTGAGCCGTGCGACCCAGATTCAACAATCGTCGTATCTGCTTGGAAGCGACTGGTATTTCAAATGGTAATTTTGTATTATAGATTCTCATGAATTGATTGGCCTGGCATATAAAGGCTACCATAGTTTACTCTTGGCCTCCAAGAAATCTGACTTGTTGACCAAGAAATCTGACTTGAGCGCGAAGAAACCTTATTACATTGAGTTCACAGTAATTACTGTTTCTGAACTCTAATTAGCAGACAAAAGAAATCACTATATAATCATACTACATTTTCTGGGAGCAGACCCAATTCACCAATTAGCAATCAGAGTAACTCACAAACCCCTAAGCATCAAAATAGAAATCAAAATGGCCGAAGATATGGATAACAATCTGCCCCCTTCTGTAGAGTCTTCAACCAATAATGGATCCGAGGAGCACAAGTCCAAGGATCTCTCAGTGAGTAGCGATTCGATTCGTCACCGTTTTCTGGAATTTTTTGCTTCCCGTGGTCACAAGGTTCTTCCTAGTGCTTCTCTGGTCCCAGATGATCCCACAGTTCTACTAACAATTGCTGGAATGCTTCAGTTCAAGCCTATATTCCTTGGCCAGGTTCAAAGACTAGTACCTCGTGCAACAACTTCTCAAAGGTGCATTCGCACTAATGATGTGGAGAATGTAGGTAGAACAGCTCGGCATCATACATTCTTCGAAATGCTTGGCAACTTCAGTTTCGGAGATTACTTCAAGAAGGAAGCAATCCAATGGGCATGGGAGCTTTCGACTGAAGAGTTTGGAATACCAGCTGACAGGTTGTGGGTTAGTGTCTTCGAAGATGATGATGAAGCTTTCGAAATCTGGCATCATGAGGTTGGTGTTCCTGTGGAGCATATCCAGAGAATGGGTGAAGAAGACAACTTTTGGACTAGTGGAGTTACCGGTCCATGCGGTCCATGCTCCGAGATTTATTATGATCTCCATCCTGAGAGGGGATATTTAGATGCAGACCTCAATGATGATACCAGATTTATTGAGTTTTACAATTTGGTTTTTATGGAGTTCAACAAAAAGGTTGATGGTTCACTTGAGCCCTTGAAACAGAAGAACATAGATACCGGACTTGGCCTGGAGCGTGTGGCTCGAATCCTTCAGAAGGTACGTATCAATTGACTCTGCAGTTTTTCAATATAATGAATACAATTATGCATGTGTTTACAAAATTTGTTGTCAATTAGAGAATTTTTCAAATCAGTTTGTACTAGAAGTACTTCCAACTAAATCGTACTTTTCGATCTTGTAGGTCTCGAACAACTATGAAACTGACTTGATCTATCCAATTATAGAGAAGGTCTCAGAATTAGCAAAGGTATCATATAGCCAAGCAAATGAGCAGTACAAACTGAATTTTAAGGTACCGCCCTCATTTAAGACACTTTACTCTTTTGTCAAATTTTCTTCAATAAACACATGCATTCTTATTAATTATGGTTTCTTCATATATATGTTTCTTTTCAGATTGTCGGAGATCATCTACGTGCAATTGTGTATCTCATATCAGATGGCGTTGTTCCATCAAATACCAAAAGAGGGTATGTCCTTCGAATGCTTATCAGAAGGGCGGTTCGTGCAGGCAGGTCGCTTGGTCTAAAGGGAGATTATCAGGGAAACCTTGGAGAAACAGTTCTACCGGTCATTGCAGGGAAAGTAATTGAGATGAGCAGCCTTATTGATCCGGATGTGAAAGATAAAGCAGGCCGAATTCTTGAGGTGCTGCAAAGGGAAGAACTTGTGTTTCTGAAGACATTGTGCAAAGGAGAGAAGAAGCTTCACCAAATGCTAGATGAGGCATTATCGAGAGCGGAGAAAAGTGGGAGTATGCCTTGCTTGTCAGGCAAAGAAGCATTTGTCTTGAAAGATACATATGGATTTCCTGTTGAACAAACAAGAGAAGTGGCTAAAGAACATGGTGTAGGTATAGATATGGATGGCTTTGATACTGAAATGGAAAACCAAAGGCGTCAGTCCAAGGCTGCAAACAAAACTGTTGAAGTTGTCGGATGCACTTGAAAAGGCTTGGCTCCGGAATCATTGACTCATTCTGCAAGCTATCAAATAGGAGTCCCTGTACAGTTGTACGTTGTCTAAGGCTACAAATTAATGTATATAGTAGATGTTTAAATATCACTTGGTCTAGTTCTTTAGGATTAAGTACTGTTACATATACAGATGGCCTAAGCTCAAATCTGGGTTGTTGGGTCCTATATTGTGGGCCTGTAGGGATGATGTCTTGCTACCCTCATTTGTCACTTAGTGATGAAGGTGGGCCTGACCTGAGATGTGGACATTCTTAGGCTTTCAGGTCGACTTAGGGTCCATGACTAATCGTTTCGGATCATGACTTTTATGGGAGTTGGTAATTATCTGGAATAAGATTGGTTGTCAAGCTGCTTATGGATAAGAAGTTGCTCCTATTTGTTTCATGGGAAGTGGCGTTCTATTGGTACCACAATTGTGTGCTTGGCTAATGGGAGGCTAGTTATGACTTTGCCCTAGCAGACACGGAGTAGTTCTTTGTGTTATAAGCTCGCTGCTGTAGATAACTCAAAACAGACTTGTAATGAGTTTGCATTTACTTGATGGAGTTCGGGATTTGTCCATATCCTATTCAAGTTCATGGTACACTCTAGCCCACTAATGGCTGTTGAATCTAATGCAATCAATACCCTTTTAAAAAAAATAAAGATGGTAACTAGTTTGTACTTTTGTATTTAGTTATAAAAAAAAAAAATTAGTTTTACCTGGCTGCCGCTAGTTCTGTGACAGATATGGAAGATAGTGATGGAGTATTGTACCAAAATTATTATATGCTGGGAAAAATAGGTGAATTGTTCATACTTTTATATAGTTGTCAATTTACCTTCAGATTATTTTATTTCGCTAAATTACATAATTTTATACTGTTTTATTTTTTGTCAATTTCTATAATTTATTTCAAGTTTTGAGTTCATGTGCTATGTACGTCAAAGTATTTACAAATGTGTTATGTAGACATATTTCTAGATACTCTAAAGCTCTTACCCGAAAAAAAAAAAAAAAAAAAAAAAGGTCTCAAAAGCTCTTCCCTCACATATACACAAAAGAAACGGACCAAGGCCCACCATTACATGTCTCAATTTCAGACAATCACTTCACGGCCCAGAACCAGAAGCAAAATAAAAGTCCAAAACAATAGCCTCTATTACACACACACATCTGCCTCGTCGTCATTGCTATCATTTTCCCGCCCCCCAATTCCGCCTCTCTGGTCAAAACAAATTCTAGGGTTTAAACAGACGCTAAAATTCGAACAGTCTCTTCTAGGGTTTTGCGGCCCCCAACCAAAATGGACAATTACGACATGTCGCCGGAGATTCTGAGAGAAGAACCACACGGCCGCTTGTACAAAGCCACGTTCAAACCCACCGGCGAGACCGTCGTCATCAAGAAGATCCCGTCCAACGCTAACTTCCCGAACGGCCTACCTCCCGCCCTCTCCCGCGAGATTCTAATCTACCAGAAGCTTCCTAAGTCCGCTTACGTCATCGATCGCCGCCACGTGTTCCGCCAGTTCGAGGACGGCGGCCCCGTCTTCTACATTGTCTACGAGCACCTCGACACTGATCTCGCCGCCTTCATCGCCGCCTCCTCCGTCAGTCCCTTGCCGTCCGATTTGGTCAAGAAGCTTCTCTTCCAGCTCCTCAAGGGCGTCGACCACTGTCACCGTAACGGCGTCCTCCACCGGAACCTGAACCCCAAGAATCTGCTGCTTGACGAGAAACAACAGAGCCTCAAGATCGGAGATGGGATCAGTCAGTCTTTTGCTTTCTGCTACGACAATTTTGTGCCGGAGACGGTCACTCTCTCTTACCAGGCGCCGGAGGTTTTGCTGGGGTCCACCGATTTCTCGACTCCAGCGGACATTTGGGCCGTCGGCTGCATCTTCGGTACTTCTGATTTCATTTCATGCTTTCTTGATTCAATTGAGATTTTAATGGTTCGATTAGCTGATTGAGTGTTTTGGGAATTCTGAAATTGAATTGTAGCTGAGATGGTGACTGGGGATGTACTGTTTGTCGGAATCGGTGATGATCCTAATCAAGCTGATAAGCAGCAATTGCGTGAGATTTTCAGGTTCATTTCTTTTCTTTCAAACATTTCCAAGTGTTAGGTTTGACAGTGATTCGAGTCATTTTACATTTAGATGTTTCTTTGTCTGGAACTTTTGAGAAATGAAAAGGAAAAAGAACATGTGCTTACTGCTATGGTGTGATGATGCAGACAGCTAGGAAAACCGATGTTGAATCAGTGTCCAGGACTCACTTCTTTGCCGGCTTGGGAGACCTACCAAGAATGGGAAGGGGAAAAGATGAAAGCTCGGTTCTATTCGGCAGGAGATTTGCCATCGGATCTGCTGGTAGCTACAGTTTCTTTGGAACAAGATGGAGCTGAACTTCTATCAGTAAGTGTTCTTTAACATAATGTAATCTGTAATTAAATATTTGCTTTACTCATTTAAGACACTTGTATTTTTGCATCATAAATCAGACCACAGAAACAAGATTGAAAATGTGTGGATGCATCATTTAACGTAGTTATTCTTACCAAAACTTATGAGGGATTTTGCATGACAGTCGATTTACCTGTCAATAAATGTATCCGGTTCGCGTTTTTGTTTTGACCGTAATTTATTAAGTATGTTCTATGCTATACCCAATCTTTCCTTTGTTTAAGTAAATGATGCTCATTCCTCAATTTTAGTTAGAACTGGTCGAGCTTGAAACCACTGGTAGTTGTTTTGTGTCCTCCAGATGCTTAACGAGTGTTAACTAGACATTCTATGACTAAATGATTGGATGTATGGACTGCATCGTACCATATCTTATATTTCTCATTTTTCAGGCATCAAAGTTAATATTTCTATAGAGGCAAATTTCTAGTTGGAATCCCAAATTTATCTCTACCTAATTAACAAACACTATCTTGTTTACCAAAACAATGCCTCTGAACCAAGACAACCAATTTACTTTTGAAGCCTGACTACTTGACTACTGCTCCAATGTACAGAGTCTCATTATCAAGGCGGTTATAGCTCATAGGCAGTCATAGCTTTGGTTCATTTTACCTTAGAAGGCTTCCAGCTCACAATAGGTGGCTCTGATAAGTGTGGTTTGATAATGCCTTACTTAGCTTGGCCTCTTCCGTTAATAATTTCACTTCTTATATCATTAGATGTTACTATGAAAATTTTGTATGCCCTACTTTGAGTTGTACTTTAGAGCATTGAGCACTGTAGGATTTGTCTATGCAAAAATAGGTTCTATATGCAAAAATAGGTTGTATTTTCCTTTTCGTTACAAGATTGTGTGATTGATTTGCTAATAGTTGTTACCTTCTCTTGCATATGATGAAAAAGAACACATACAATCTTCATATGATCAACTGCTTCTGGTTAACCTTATGAGGTAGAATCTAGGGATTATCCCAATTGCAAATGACGCCTTTGGGTGTACATGGGTTGGGGTTAGGGATCTAGTTAAGGGAATGGGGAATTGTTTTTGTAAAGAAGATGAAGTTCCTCAAGAATAAATTTGAGACTTCGACAATAAAAATTATAATAGAATAATGTGTAGAAAGCTGGAGTGCAAAAGTTGCCTCTTATTTTATGCTGGAATCAAAAGTAACATAATTAGGGGATTTGCATATTTTAAGTGCCCTGCAAATACCCCTTTAACAAAATTGAACATTTTGATGGTATAAGTTCATTACTTGGATACTTTTAAGTTCAGTATTTGATATTTGACTGTTAAGTTCATCACTATTATGTTACATATTTTAGCAAATGTCTAGTCATTCAATAGCTATTAAGTTTATTACTTGATATTGGACTGTTGCTGGCTGCTTTATATTTATTTTTGTTTTCTTACAAATATTCTGCTCCAGTCTGATAGTAGTATCTTGCTTTTGGAAAATGCAGAAAATGCTTGCATTTGATCCAGATGAAAGAATCACAGCTAAAGCAGCACTGAACCACCCCTATTTCAAGCAAATGGACATCTAATTCTGGATGTCAGAACAGTAACAATGGAAATATCGTAGTTGGACTTGAACAAAGCGACAAACTGAACAGGAAATAGACTGCTTGAGAAGTAGCTGTATATATGGCAGTTCTTATCTTGATTGTGTATATATTTTTGAAGTTCACAATCAGAGCATACTACAGGTAGCAATGGCTATATTTTCCAGATCCTCTGCTAGTTTGGTTCCGTCTGAAATAGACGATGCACTATGCAATGAAATGATTGTGTTCTTGTTTAGGACCCAATTCGTTGATATGCTTCACCTTATACTGCTAGAGCGAGAAGACGTGTCTTGAATGTTGATGAAGTTGAACAGAAGCCTAATCACGTCCGCTCATCTAGGGACCCATACTGTAAATTGCCACAGAATTTGTTGCAACGCCATTTTCAGGCAGCTGGAACCAATACCTTTTTAGTTGTCGATGATGGTTTTATAGTGGATGGTGATGCCAAATGCAGCTGTTCTGCTGAAAAAGATGGTTTGACTTGCACAAGGGGAAAAAAAAAGGTGTACGTTGTGAAAGCTTGGTGACCGATACTAAAAGTATCAAAAGAGAAAATGTACCTAAACGCAAAATTAACACTACTAATTTAGAGAATTCGTTGCGCCTACAAAAGGGTGTATAATTTGAGAACATATATTGCTCAATTCATAATCTAGTTAAATCACCACTATTTTAATAAAAATTCTATAATACTTTATTGAAATTCCGAAGTTCTATATATAGCGAGTCCGGTTCAGCTTAGCTGTGATAGGATTGGCAATAGTTATTTCTGGCTTTGCTTGACAAGTGAGTCATGCGTAGACCTAAGATTTGTCCTTATCCCTCGCACTCCACTCATGAAAAGCAATCATCCTCATCATCTCATCCACCAAACTCATCATTTCACCCGTTCTTTCCTTTTTGTTCTTCGTTTCCTTTTCTTCTCTTGGATAAAATCTCCTTTCCGTTTCCTTTCCTCCATGACTATGATCGCACAAAATGCCACAGATTAATTCCTTTCTTTACTCTCAGTAATTAATTAATTCATTTAGATCCTCCACCCCAATCTTTAAGTACCATAAAATGCAAGACATGGGCATGAACTTCACTCTTAAACGTGTGCTCTGAGACACCCAAATCCAAATGCAATAAACTATACTTCCCATGCAAAATATCCAGATTTTTGTACCCTAATTATAATATAGACCCCCCAATTCTCAAAAGTATTAAGGCTGTGTTTGTTACGTGGGACTATTATACCCCACTTTATTTTCTATAATAATAGTCTAGGACTCTTCTAACCTGAGATATGCTATGTTAATACTGACCCATGTTTGGTACTGCTTAGGACTAAAGAGCAAAATAGTCAAAATAGTCATATCCTATGTTTGTTGGTGTATTGAACTAAAAGTTGATAATTTGCAGAAACGTGAATGATTTTATGAGTTTGTGAGAAGAAAAAAAAATTGGAAGGTGAAAGCTGAAAACAATCACAAACTGGCAATCACAAAAAGTGTCTGAAAATGTTCTAGCTTGTTTTTTGGCAAAGTTCACATACAGCAAAATAATCATAGATTGAGAATAGTCAAAATAGTCATATCCCATGTTTGTTGGTGTATTGGACTAAAAGTTGGTAATTTGCAGAAACGTGAATGATTTTATGAGTTTGTGAGAAGAAAAGAAAATTGGAAGGTGAAAGCTGAAAACAATCACAAAATGGCAATCACAAAAAGTGTCTGAAAATGTTCTAGCTTGTTTTTTGGCAAAGTTCACATACAGAAAAATAATCATAGATTGAGAAGAGCAACCACAATCTGCATACTTGTTGTTAGTTTTTACACATCGACAAGTCCACCTATTAATACAACACAGTGGGAGATACACTGATTTAACATTCCACATGCTAACAAAGTTCCATATAGCAATTACAAAAATGAATGTTAATCTAGCAAAAGAAGGAGCTTGTCCAACATGTATTAAGGCAGCAACTCTTGCAGTTTTCCAAACAAAAAAAAAGAACATATCTTCAGTCAACAGCTAGGTAGATCCTCTAGCAGTGCCCGCAAGCAAGTTCTCGACATACATTTTTCTCACTTCATCATCTAAGGACATGAACACAGAGATATTTTGGGGCTTATCTAAAATGATTTTCAATGCCTCAATTTGGTCTAGAACAGAAAGTCTCATTTTCTTAAGTTCCTTAGCAATATCAGATCGATCTTCATTACCTTTCATTATGGCATCAGTCACTGCTTGCATTCTTTTTCTAGATTCTTCAAATAATTTATCCAATGCAAGCATAATTTTATCTTCATCATTTCTTTTCCTCTTTTTCTAACTGGCCTGAGATTGTCGCGTGCTATCTTTGCTCATTGACATGGGGCTTGTGTCATTCTCAAGGCCTATATCATCTTCATTGTTGCTCTGCTCCTCCATCATATCAGCAGGGACCTTAGCCCCATTTCCAGTAGCACGGTCACTCCCAAAGATGGTAGCTAGTCTATCTTGTTTCTCCATCCCTTTGCCTTTTTGTTGTGCTATGACAGAAACAGAAAATGAATCTATCAAAGTGCAGCAATGAAATTAGTTAGCTTAAAAATCAAACTCAATGAAACTTCCTCATTACCTGCAAATATGTATCCCATACTTCATTACTATCAACTTCAATGCACTTTTTGATATCATTCCATGCAAATCCACTCTTGTTCATCATGTCATAGATTATGCTATAATCTTTCTTAAGTTTCTTCAACTTTGACTCAATATGTAGACTTGCCTTCAGATTGGAATTGGGACATAAAAGATTTAAAGCATTCTCTATTTTGATTAAAGTACCATATTTGAAACATCCAGTGTCGCAACGTTGTCCTCCAACAATAATTTTGTCAAGAACATTCAACAAAGATTCTTCTTCAAAGCTGGTCCATACACACCTTGACTTCTATTGCTCTGTATTTTCATCACCACTTTTCATTTTCTAAAAAGAAATCAACATCTCATGGTTAAAGAAACATAAATATGGTCAACAAACCAAAAATCATTGCTGGTTCCAGTTTAGTTTCACCTCATCTTTCCAGCTAGAAAATTAACAAACCAAAATCTTACATATGCATAGGACAAGAGTTTCGACTCTACCCAATTCATACCAGACAATAAAACAATTACACATGCATTATGTAATGCATGACAAGAGTTTGGCATCTGAAGAGATAGGCATTCATTCAAACATGTAAAGACGTTCTAACTTTCATTTTTGCTTTTCGGTTTGAGAACATAACCACATAATAAGATGATCTGCACACCAAGGCGTCAATATCCCAGAATGTGCATCATACTATCTACATTTGGTGTGTCACTTCCATTGGCATCAAACCTAAGCATATTACCATATTCCTCATAAACCTAAAAGCTAAAACACCTACATACCATTAAACTAGGCAATCAGCCAAAACACACCACTTGCAACAGGCATTCATCAATTACAACGAAAATGAACTAATCGCTTGTAATCAAATGAATGCACAATAATAGTCCTTCCTCACTCTATGAAAACCAGAAACGCCAATAAAGAAGGAAGTCAAGACTTGTTGGCAATGAATATCTAGCTCATCATACTTCAATACCAATAACTAGTTTATAATCGACTAAACGTAAGTGGCAGAACTAAGTTTAAGCACTAAACCACTTCAGCCTGAATCCAAAGCTATTTAAGGCATGTGAAGTATGAACTTTATCATACAACAAAACTATTGGAGACAAGTGATACACATGACATCAAATGCATTTGAGGATACCAGCTTGTAACTCCTAAAGAATATAACAAAGCAAAAAAGGAGAAAACAAGAAACTTCCAAAACATTTTAAATCAAACATGAGTAAAATTAACAGGATTATGAACTAGCAGCAAGTCTTAGGAGCTATTGCTTAGTAGGGTTATATGAACTAGCAGCAATAGCTTCTTCCCCATTTTGTGCATCTAATTCACATACTGCATACTCCATCGGATCAATGGACATCTCTCTCCTAATAAAATTATGTAAAAGACAACAAACCGCAATTATGCGGCATTGTATCTTTATTGGATAAATTGGACTCCTTAGTATTCCCCCACATTCCTTTTAGCATTCCAAAACACCGTTCTATGACATTTCTTGTCTTCGAATGCTTCATGTTAAAATATTCCACAGGATCCCTAGGCATATTTCTTTCATCCCATTCCGACAAATGATACCTCGTTCCTCTATATGGTGCAAGAAATCTCTCACCATTTGTGTAACCATGCACCATCTACAGGGTAATAATAACCTAATAGCCAAAATAAAAATTCCTATTAGTGTGTGAAAGGCACATAAATTGCATTAATTTAATCTACACAACTAATCCAATAGCCTTACCAGTGGGAACTCTTAATCCATTCGGCCTAGTCACTACATCGTGAAGAACTCTAGAGTCTGATGTCGATCCCTCCTAACCCGGTAAGACAAATATGAACTGCATATCACGAGAACAAGCAGCTAACACATTTGTAGCAACTTCACCCTTTCTTGTGCGATATCTTGGCTTGTCAATTGCAGGTACACGCACTCTAATGTAAGTTCCATCTAGTGCCCCCAAGCAATTCTATTAAAATATATATATATATATATATATATATATATATATTCATGAAGTTTATAAACTGCACATATAGAGATGAACCTTTAACAATCAGAAAAGGCATAACTGCAGTCCCTACAATAAACTAACCTTAAAGCACTACCATCTATGATCTGTGCAGTTAGCAACCATCAAGTATTGGATCAGGTACCCTCAACAAACTACCTTGCAATCGTAAAACACCTTGTAGTATAGAATAGAAATACCTACTAATAGTCTCTCCGGATAAAAAAAATCTACCTCTAATAGTACGATTCTTCACATATGTAAAAACATACATACTTGCTCTTCCACAAACACCAAACCATCACTCTTTATCTTTCCATCTGTGCGAAGCAGTTCACACAAAAGGCCAAAAGTTCTTCTATCCATTCTTAATTCGTGTACACATTCGGTATCACTATTGCCTATAATACTATCTAGATAACTCAAACGAGTCTCACGTCTAACTAATGAACGATTATTTAGAGCATGTCTTTCAGCACGTCTTTGTCTCAAATTAAACATCAATAGCACAAGCATAGTACAAGCACACATTGTCTCTACGTGCCACAACTCCACCAATAAGAGCAACATAATTTGCCTTCGATCCATATCTAAGATTTCACAGTAACATCCAAAATCAATGAAAGCAACCAACTAAAGAAGAAGATAAAAACACAGACGTTGTTAAAAGAAAAGAAAAAAAACCAGTCTTGAAATTGATCAATTCTTAGCAAATCAAGCTACCCAGACACCAATTGTTACAACCCATAAACAATTGTTAATAGAAAATCAATCCATAGTCTTTAATTTTACAAATCACAGTAGATACACGAGAAGAAGAAGGTAGACGGGGTCGAAGGGAAGAGTGAATAATGATCAAAGCAAAAGAAGGAGCATGAGAGAGAAAAGAAATTGAACCTGGACAAGTAGTTCAAGGAGGATGAAGCACGATCGAAAGTGGAGAGACAAGCCTGCAGCACGAAAGAGATGGAGACACTAATGAGCATTGTTGAAACCCTTGCTTCCACAGTCCAGTGAATTTTGGGGGGTCTATATAAGAAGGTTGAGAGCTGATGCGGGGACTCTCTTATCTCATTTAAATAAGTCCTCATGTGTGTCAAACGTAAGATAAGTCTAATTTTATTACATAAACTAATCTAATCCCGTCCAATCCCACAAAACAAACACAGCCTAAGATTATAGGACTGGTCCTAAAAGTGCAATATGGTTTGTCCCCTCCCTAACTCATCTTTACACATGTAGACTGCACAGGAATTTGACTCATAAATTGATACACACAACAAGTCTCATGTTTACACCCAGAGAGAGGGCAGAGCACTGAAAGCAAAGAGTCGGTGACAGACCCCATCTCCACCATTTTCTTTGTTCCGCGTTTCAATCACTTTCTTGTCCCTTTCCTTCTAATCTAAGCCACCCCACAGCGAAATCCCACATACTCAAAAATAACAAATCAGTCCAACCATTTCTAGCACATGCTGATCTGTCCTCCACGCACCCTCTAGTCCCCCTTCCCTCTATATATAGCTCATGGTTTTCTCTTCCTTTTCATCCTACTACACTTTGTGGATTCTGATCAAAATGGCTTTGTTTCTTTGCACATTCCTCTTCTTTCTCGTCTCCTCTGCTACTGCCTGTGATCGCTGTGTGCATCAAACCAAGGCAGCTTACTTCTCCAAAGCCGCTGCACTTTCTTGTAAGTTTTGATCAGTCATTCTGTTCTTGAATTTCCTTGGTACCCGTTTTGAAATTTGGCTTTTTGATTGAGACACTGTTGGTGATTTTGTGATTAATGAATTGGGTTGGCTTTGTTTTGTCGATTTAATGCAGCTGGGGCTTGTGGGTATGGTTCTTTAGCTTTGGGACTTAGTGGTGGACACCTTGCTGCTGCTGTGCCTTCAATTTATAAAGATGGAGCTGGTTGTGGTTCATGTTTTCAGGTGATAAACAATACAATCCACCTTCCAGATTTTCTTCTTTTATTGCTTGAAAATTGAAATTTTCTTACTGAATTTGTTCACTGATATTTCTCTGTCATACACCTGCAGATAAGATGTAAGAATGCAACACTCTGTACAAAACAAGGGACTAGAGTGATCACAAGTGATCTCAATCACAATAACCAAACAGATTTTGTTCTAAGCAGCAGAGCTTTCATGGCCATGGCTCAAAAGGGTTTGGGCCAGGACATTTTGAAACATGGAATTGTGGATGTGGAGTATAAAAGGTAAGCATATCCAATAATTTTAGTTCGATCAAGATATTTTTGCACCCACCACATAAAAATTAAAAGTCATCGTGTTGTGGACCAACATTTTTAATAATACGTCCAGCTGACAAAAAACCCAGGTACATTAATGCTTCCAACGGTCTAAAATGCATTCCAAAAGAATTATTATTTGTTTTTTTTTTTATGAGAATTATTATTTAAGTTCTGATCTTATTGTTTGTGTTGATGGACTAGGGTACCATGTGAATACAAGAACCAAAACTTAGCCTTACGTGTGGAAGAATCAAGCAAGAAGCCACATTACTTAGCAGTCAAAGTTCTATACCAAGGTGGTCAGACAGAGATAGTAGCCATTGATGTTGCTCAGGTTAGCCACATTTACCAGAATTGCAATCAAAGTTTCAATTATTTGCTTTAACCATACTTACATTGTGTCTGGTTTCTTTCATAGGTTGGTTCTTCTAACTGGAGTTTCCTGACTCGAAATTACGGGGCAGTATGGGACACCAGTAGGGTTCCGACTGGAGCGCTGCAATTCCGGTTCGTGGTGACTGGCGGGTTCGATGGAAAGATGGTTTGGGCAAAGAATGTGCTTCCTGCTGACTGGAAGCCAGGGATGGCATATGACACAAAGGTTCAAATCAGTGATATTGCACAGGAGGGTTGCTCTCCGTGTGATGATGGGATTTGGAAGTGAGCCTCAATACACATACACAAAGGTTCAACATACACTCAAATCAGTCACCATACCCTAGGAAATAGGAGTTGTAGAACTCATTAACTTGTAATGTGTAAAATGTAAACTAATATTCGTGTTATAAGCAATGAATTTGTAGTTTTTTTTTTTTTTTGAGAAGAAAGAATTTGTAGTTGAGCCTCATTGAGTGCATGTTTTTATGGTTTATTTTCAGTTGGTTCGAATTTCATAATCTTAAGCATTATCTGTAGACTAGTACACGATTTAGATTTAACAATTTTTAGGCTAGCCCTTCTGAGTAAAAAGTAGCTGGAATGAGCTAACCAAAGTGAAATTATTTGTCCACAATATCACATTGAAGCGTATCTGGCAAGGCTATGCTTCTGAATTTTTCTAGTCAATATACTGGTCTAACAAATAAAAAAAATACTCGACTGATGCTCTCATCATATAAATCAGGTTGAAGATGCTCTTGCAAACTTTGGTCTCACTTCAGATACTATGGTTTGGTGGGACTCGCCCCCCGATTTTGTTGCCTCTCTTTACAATAGAGATTTTATGGAGCTTTCTAATTTTCATTTTCGATAATTTTGAAATTTTTCTCTCTCATTCAAAAAAAAAAAGTGCCACTTTTGGATTAAAATAAAATAAAAAATACTCGACTGATCAAACACTACTTGACTAGTAGGGAGAACAAGAAACTGCACAGTCACTGACTCACTGCCCCGATACATATCAAACATGGGCCACCCTAGTTCAATAGCACACCACCACAAGTTATATATATTTTATATAAGAAAAGAAAAAGAAAAAAACAAAAGCTAGATACTAGAGCTTCTAGGACAACCAGACCTTAATTGGTCAAACTTAAAAGAATATAGGAGGAGGCTGGAATGCGCAGGCTGTAAGTTACAATCGCTGACAATGGCATATGTGGCCTAAGCATAGCCACACAATCAGTCAAAGTAGGAGCATTTAGTAACTTCCAAATGAACGGTCGTTAGGAGTGAAAGAGATGGCCGTTAAGGTAAAAAATCAGAGGACTGATTGGTCTATTGTCACAATACGACAAAATAGCCAAGTGGATAAGCCACCAACCCACCACGTCTCTTGTTCATCTCATTAATCAACCCAGAATTTTTCGTTTCCTCTGCAGAAAGCACGTTCAGAGTGAAGGAAAGTGGTCGGTCAAATATATATCGACAAGGTCTCGATGGATCTTTCCTTCGATGGAATACTGAATCCGGTGATAACTACTGAAAACAACAATCCGGTTCAACAATTTAATGCCAAACAGATGAAAATCTTTGCGGACACAGTTTTGATGCGGTTGTAGAAAGTGTTTTGTGGTTGCTAATAGGCCAACGAGGAGAAAGACGAACGATGGCGGGGCTCTGGAGAAAATGGTTTGTCGTTTGTGGATAGGCCAACGACGAGAAGGAGGAAGGAAGAGTTGCCAAAAAAAAAAAAAAAAAAGGAGGAAGGAGGAGATGAAAAAATTGAATTGTGGTGGGCTGGTGGCTAATGCACCAACGAAGAAGGTGGTAAATGAGCTTTACCCAGATTAATAGCAGTGAGGGAAATTGTCATTGCTGCCCCTCCGTCTTAACAGACATTGGCTGCGTAAGTTGCAGCCTGCATATTCCAGACTTCTCCAAGAATATAAGGCAGAAGTCTATTCTCTCAAGTTTGCTGATTCAATAGTGTCTCATATTCCAAAGAACATATTATGAAATTTTCTTTTCCGAAAATATGTATAAAGCCAATGCTTGGAATTTGTCTGATATCCACGATAATGGTCTTCAGTCTCCAAAGAACACCATATTTCCAGTAATACAGTTAAGGAAAAATTCCAGTTTACTACCCTGTGGTTTGCACTCAACATCATGTTAGTCCCTACCATTTCAATTTGATTAGCAACAGCCCCATGCTTTCAATTTCAATCAGCTGTGCCCAAATTTTTCCAAGACATCCAAATCGGACGTTAAGTGGTGAGCTGGCAGGGACAAAGTCAGCAAGTGGGCCCCACAGAAAGGGGTCAACTCGACATTCCACTTAATTTCCACCCAACCTCAAAAAAAAAAAAAAAAAACCCAAATTTTCGTACCACCTAGCTGGGTAATGTACTAATGGGTTTTCTCTAAAACTAACGAGAACCACAATGGGGAGCAACGAAGTAACCAAGCTGCCATCTCCTTCCTCACCAACCTTGCACGTGCCGCTTTCGATCTCGGCGTCAGAGCTACCATCGTCAACTCCGTGCTCTATAGCATCGACGACGTCCAAGCTCTGGCGCACGAGAGCTTGATCCACGGCCAAGTTCGATCTCCAAGCCAGAAGCCCCTCGGAAATCTCCAAGCTTGATTAGTTTTCTTGATTCGAATGAGGTGGAAATCCAAGATGGGTCAGCAAAGATTGGGTCTTTGATTTCTCTACGATTCATTCGCCGACTCCGACTCTGACTCCAACTTCGACTCTGATGAAGATGACGGAACCGAGAAACTCATGTTCGAGTGACTCCTACTTCCACTTGGATCATCTTGTTTCTGGTTTTTTCATGGCTGTAATTGCTTGATTTGGGTTATTTTTGTTGGTTGTGAATTGCTATTGAGTTCAAGGATTCTCTTGATGTGTGTCCTTCAATCTAAAGGAAATTGAACACTTTTATGCTCTGTGCTGTTCATTTGGATTTGGGTTGTTTGAATTTTGTCAGATATAGTCATCTTCTACACCTTATATGGGTTTTTCACCGTATACCTCAATTCAAATTTTTGAAACTCAATTTGTTCCTGGTTGGTTCATGAGAATTGCTTGGTGTATATGCCTCTCACAGTACTTGAAATCTGGGAATTTCTTTCAAAAGAAAGTTACAAGTCTTGTTTCAAAACTCATCAATTGGAAAAGATGGGAAGAAGTCTACTATTAGGCAATTTGCTGGGTGTATATGCCTCTCATAGTGCTTGAAATCTAGGTATGCTTTATTTGAACACCTCCTCTTTTTACGATCTGTTCTTCTGCACCTTCTTGGCTCTGAGTCTTTCTACCAAAGCCCATATATATCATAGCAATCCCACCCATTTCTCTCTATCCCTTCTTGTTCCAACTATGTCGCATAATTGATCTATGATTAGCAAGCTTAAATTTATAGTTGTTAATTGTAATTCTTTTTATTTGGTTTGAGTGGAAATTTCGGATGTTATGAGTTTGGGTGGAAATTAAATGGAATGTCGAGTTTAACTCTTTTTGTGGGGCCCACTCGCTGACTTTGTCCCTGCCAACTCATCACTTAACGTCCGATTTGGTTGTCTTGGAAAAATTTGGGCACGGCTGATTGAAATTGAAAGCATGGGGGTGTTGCTGATCAAATTGAAAGGGCAAGGACTAACATGATGTTGAGTGCAAACCACAGGGTAGTAAACTGAAATTTTTCCTACAGTTAATAACTAACTGCGAAAGAAGACCTTTTCTTTTGGCTTTGATCAAATCATCACGAAGAGCTAAAGTATTTGCAAGAGAAACACTAGCATGACCAGTCCTTTTGGATCCAGCTACTATTGGGTTGCCATATTCATCTCTAATAACAAAACCAAACTTTGCAGTATCACAGCCTTGAATTACAGACCCATCAGTACCACCATAAGTTTGTTACTTGTTGTTGGTGCGGAAAAATTTAGAAGAATAGTCCTCACCTACTTCATTAACTAGAGTAGGAGTACTGAAGAAGTCTTGATCAGGAGGCCGCTCCTCCCGGAAAGGGGTTTAGGATGTGATCATGGAACTGAGGCATTACCTGTGAAAACTCTTTGATGGCTAAGTCAATTTGTGCTCGAGATGTAGTAAGTGAGAGCGGGTGTGATTGCTTACTTCAATTGTTTACTCTACCAAATATTTATTAGGTTAACTGAAATAGATATCTTAATCAAGGTTTCAAATTTCGGTTTCAATTTCGGTACTTCAAATTTAAGGAAATTTCAGAAAAAATTTTGATTTCGGTTAAAAATTAAAAAAAAATCACATTAATTGCATTTATAAAATGATATTTTTGAACAAAACTTTTACATAAACTAAACTAACATATAATAAACCTATTTACAATGTAACCTCTCTAAAATTATACATTTATAATAGAATTGTGATTTTTAATATGGACGAGTAATTAACCAGTACTGTAGTCAGTTGCTAAACTAGTATTTTTATCTATATGTAATTATAATTGGTATATTGATAATGTGAATGTGATTTACATTTTGTTTTATGGCTGGAACTCAGTGGGATGTTTGGCCATTGCGCCTTTTTCACTAATAATTAGAAAAATACAACCGCGGGGAGGGGAGAGAAAACGTAATACCAAAACCCTATGAATGAAAATGAATAAGTACAACAAAAGCAATATAAAGTATTGATAGTAAGAGCTACTACGATGTGGTTCAATCCATATGGTTGAACTGGTTCCATTTAGTATCATACAATACTGCTCCCAAGTACATGAATTTTGAAAATGATTTTGGTAGCAGATAAAAGCAAAAAAGTTTTTTGTTGTATTCAACTTGATTGGAAAAAAAAATTCAAAATTTCATATTTTCTCTATTGAAATATGAGTAAAAAACTTCGTTGTCAGTGGCATACAAATTTCACATAAATTTGGGACAAAATTTCAGTGTGAATTTTTAAATATATTTTGTGTGTGTAGATATTTAGAAAATTAAGAATTTCGCGAAAATGTTTGGAAAATTTCGAGAAATTTTGAGAAACTCCTAACGGAAATGATATAGCATATGAATGATACTTCCAAATTACGGAAATTTCGATAGTTTCATAGAAATTTGAAACCTTGATCTTAGTTAGTGCATGTAGTGACATGAAATTCTCGCAAGTCATGCGTTAATGAGTCCCTAAGGTCATTATGGGACTGACTAGTTCATCTTTGACTTGATTGTCTTCGAGAGATTCTGTCTCGGAAAAGATTTCTTGACAGAGTTAGGCTTTGCCTCTCTAACTTGTATTGAGCGGAAATCCCGTTTAATATTTTGCACCCCACACTTAAAACCACCCGTTAAGAATCGTACTTGACCAAAAAGTAGCAGTACTCAGATGGCAATGAGCTTTAATAAGGTGGCTTGCGGGTAAGATGCTATTTAATCAATAACAGATACCAGCTAGCATCAGCCCTAGGGAAGACTCAATCCTTCTGTCCGCGAGAAAATTCTTTTTAAAATTCTCAATCTTGCCGAAATCTCTCAATAAATTAGCTAGGCCATTTTCCTATCTCTAAGGGGGAAGCACCTAGAATCACTATAAACTGCACAAGCATCAGAAATATCACTAGCCAAATTGATACATTCCTGTCCACGGTGCACGTCATGCGGATCAAGCAAATTTGGACCCCTGAGCCTAAACTCAGATGGTCTGGCCAGTATCAATCCAGCAACATGGGGAAGGCTGGTGGCCTGGTAAAATAAAAGGAGCGTCATCAGATAATAGTTGCGGAGTTACTGCATTTTTTCATGCCTGTAATTGAAGGCACTTTGGCCACTTTTTCTCATTCTCCTTTGGGGATACAAGACGAAGTATACCAAACACCTCTCTAAGTGGTAACAGGAAAGTCCCAAAAACAGTCAGGTTATCATCGACGATGATGAAACCAAGTTTTTAGTCGCTGCCATCTGCCATTCTGAAAAAGAATTACAGAATTGACAGGGGCTTAAACAACAATTTGAGAAAAAGGATGGTGAAACAGAGTCACCACAAACAAGACTCTGAATACTTGTTACACCTGATGGGACAAAATAATCAAGCCTTTCCAATGTTGAGACAAAAACAAGAATTACAAACTGATTGTATAACTTTGGGAAATCAGTAATCAAGCCTATCTATGAATGCTTACCGGAATACTGTAAAATTCAAGCAAAACTTGCAAATCACATAAGAAATCAGGTTATTCATCAGAACTTAAACTGCAGAGTCGATATAATTTGATCACATGAAGGTTTCTGAAATGGATTGGACAACGTCTCTACAGAGACATGAACAAAATAGGAGATGATAAAATGTAGATACATGAACTAAATCGCAAGCAACCTCTTGCCTCCCACTTTCTTATTTTACGGATTTAGCAAAAGATTAGATGGATTAGTATTTACATATCGAGGAAAAATCCTGTAATCGTACTTACGGATATATCACATATGCTCTGGTTGTTTATCAATTCTACAGGCTTTGCTTCTACTTTAAAGAACACACAGAACATCCACTCCCATTTGTATTACTATAAAGAACGATAAACTTGATTCAGATCCTAGACTCGAACTAGAAGCCTAGAAGTATCTTAGTACTTCGATCAATAAACTAAAAACCATCAATAAATAACTCAACGATCAAACAATCGGTATGCTTGAAAACTGTACAATTTAAAACAACTAAAAAAAATGATCCAAATATGTCGTTACATTGAAGATTTGAAGGATATCATAATATACAACTACAACATCAAGTAACGAACTTATGGTGGTGTTACTGAACTCATGCCATAGTGCATAGACATGAGCGGCAAACAAACCGAAGGAAAAGTACCAGATTGCAGTAAATGAGATTGTATATAAACATATTATCCACCAAATTGCCATCAATCTAACACACTCCTATCCTCCTATAACCTAGAAGAGAGTTTCATAAACCCATCACATCGCCAAATCATCAGAAATTCAAAATAAAACAAAAAATCAAGGATTTACTAGAATTTTTTGACTTGTTTTAGAGCATCTTTAGCAGACTCTCTATTGTGGCTCTTTAGATATTTTGGAGAGCATGTTTAGCTTTTTATCTATTTTAGCAGCTGCACCAGACTCTTAGAGCATCTCCAACAGTGATAGCTATTTTGATAGCTAAAAGTAGCTAAAATTGGAATATAGCTAGTTGAATATTGAGTTATGCTCCAGCAAATACCTAAATCTCAAGTTAAATTTAACTTTTAGTTAAATTCTCTCTCCTCTCTAGCTAAATATAGCTAGGTCTTTTAGCTAAAGCTAAATTTAGCTTTTGTTTAGCTAGTCTGCTGGAGATCAAACTTAGTCTAAAACTAGTTAAATTTCAAATTTTTTTTGAAATAGGTATTCTGTTGGAGATGCTCTTAAGTGGCTCTCTATTATAACTTTTAGCTATCTCACTCCTAAATATAGAGAGCGAGATGAGACTCTCTATAATTTACAACATTCATTTTAAGTTATTTTATGTAATTTATAAATACATTTAAACTATTTAATATTCATTTAAAAAATAATATAAATTCAAAACTAGCTAAAATAGAGAGCATTGATGCAGACGTAATTCTAAAGTGGCTAGCTAAAATGACTTTTTAACTACTTTAGCTAAAATTTGACTAAAAAATGGCTAGCATTGCTAAATATGCTCTTAGTGTTTATGCCAAGGGGCTGGAATTTTCAAGGACTCGAGAGGCTTAGATCCATGCAATTCATTTCTCATTGTAGATCCCATATGGGGTCATTGAGAACTCCATAGCGACTTAAAAAAAATTGCAAATCATGAAGAAGTTCAATTCCTCATAAACCTTAAATCCCATTTTTACTTTTTTGAAGAAAACTAAACCCTATATACAGTAAAACTTTAAACCTACGTAGGCATTATTACTTGGGCCTAAGCATTCAGCTTACAAAGAGGCCTGCATTTAAAAATATAAATCGGCCATAAGCACACTACTCCTACATAGTGGGCCAACTGATATTTTGTTTAGGTGATGTGCTTATGGCCAATTGATTAGACCATATGCTGTCAAATCATGCATGTTTTTAGTACAAGTTTTCTCGAACATAACCCTTTGTTGCAGTAGGAATAACAATCTCCTCTATCATGGAGTGTGCCAAATTTGGATAGGGTTAGGTTTGGCTTTGTCCTATGCATGGAACAATACATACTTCTTAACAGTTAAACGTTGTGGGTGAAAGAGACATGAAAGACTCTGAGAAGAAGTTCTAAGTTTAGATTGATGAGGGCTGAAAGTTAAGAGTTAGGTAAATATGGGACAATCGGGCACCAGTAGCTATCTCGTTTTTAAGCAGAAAAAGTAGGTAGCCAAATTGATAATTATCACATCTTTGAACAAGCATCAAATTAGGGTTTTGATGCTGGTCGACATGTCCATGCTTTCCTCCAAATTTAAATGCCATTGTACTTTATGAAATCATCATTAAGCTGATCAAACATTCATATTATATGTAACGTCTTTTATAACATTTACACTTGTTAAGTTGTTCATTTGAATTATTATATTTTTTATTTGCAGTAAAGATGTTTTTATGTATAGTGTCTCCATTTCAAGTAATGGTATTCATCTCGCGAAAATTGGCAATAATAAACACCTAATGTTGAGTTGATTAGTGAAAAAACAAGATACTATATGGATGATGGTTTATTTAATATACTGATTGATATATTAATGTACCATAACTCATCTATACCGATTTAAAAAGCTAGTCATCTTTCCAATGAAGTTCTTGTCGCAATTGGAAAAGTTGGGTACGTAAACTGTGAAGACCACTACTCATCATTCTGACCCATCCCCTCTGTCTCATTCAATAAAGTGCCCATCTTCCTCCATGTCGACCATGTCTACTAAAGAGAGGTAATGTGACCGGAGGAACAGAACATTGTTGAATTTGAACTTTAACTACAACTATTTTATGGGTCCGCAATGCGTGAATGAATGAGACTAGAAAGTAAGAGACATCATAAAGATTACCATCCCCACTGACATGGAATATTTAGTTCAGTTTGAACTTTGAATTAGAGCTAGAAGAATAGGCAGGGCCGGCATTGATATTAATAGAGGCTCAAGTGAATAATCAAAATGTGGTCTCACATGTAGTTTGAATAATATTTTTTTTCTTTTTATGCGAAATGTATATTATAACAAGTAAGTTATTATTATTACTATTATTTTTAAAGAAATAGTCAACTAGCGAAATTATACATAACGACTCGCTCATGCAAGACTTAACAGATAGAGTCATTACCAATTAATTCAACTTTTTTAAGAAAATGATTAAGCGCATCTAGAAACTACCATACACTTCCTACAAGAAAGAAAAAGAAGAAATGAAAAAAAAAAAACGTAGGCTTTGTGGGTACCCCTAGCTACATTCCTCAAGCCCAAAGACCTACAAATTCCCCCTCCCCCAAAGAAAGAGAAATTCCCACATCAAAACAAAAAATTGAGCCAAACTCCAGGCCATTGGCCCAGAGGAAATGCTAGACCAAAAGGCCTCCAGCCAGTTGACTTCAGTGCTACCACCACCACCGCACTGTCGCAGCTCCGACCATTGGTCGAACCAGTCATTTGTCACTGCGTCAACAGCCACTGCATGTATCGCTCAACCATAGCGACGATAACCTGCGCCAAGCCAAGCAAAGGCCGTGACCAGCTAGTTGTCGCCACCAAACCTCTAGCCCAGAAACTCACCCAACCGACACACCATCTCCATCATCACCGATCGCCCTACCTCTCCCAACACCCAAGGATCTCATACGACCACCAGCTGCAATCACTTCCGGATCTGACTCACTCGATCTGATCTACCGCTCATCACATTTGCAGTCATAACACCGTACGTTAACCGAAAGAAAAACTGATGCGCCGGATGAAACTTCGTCGTAACTAGAAGCCACAAGAGTCCACCAGCCAAAATCCCTTGCCTTGTCAAGATCCAAATCCAGAAGTCCGACATCAGCACACCCAGCTAGACAGATGAGCAATAGGCCAAAGCCCAACAGTTCCTCCCTTAACAGGCAAGAGATGCAGGAGATGCCGACTCCAAGAGGAGCTTCGCTCCCAAACCCTAGCAGAGTGCTAAGTTTCTTCATTTGCACTTTGTTATAACATGTAGGTTACGTAACTACTCTGTTTGTACATTTACAAAAGTTCTAGAACATTAAAAAAAAAAAAAATTGGGATATGTGTTATAAAACTACTATTTGTATATTTACAGAATTTCAAAAAAAAAAAAAAAAAGGTAAAGAAAAACTCGAGTTTAAAACATTGGTCAGAAGGCTCGAAACATTGTCACCTAGAGAGAACAAAAATGGGACTACCGCTGTATTAAGGCGAGCAAATGTTAACCTTCACACTCATATTAAATATATTGGGAAAAATCCACCAACGGTGTCTGGACACTTAGGGGACTTTCAGAATGATACCTGAACTTACAAAGTTATCAATGTGATACCTGGACTCATTTTTTCGTATCAACATCGTACCTACGACCAATTTCCGTAATGGCTCCGTGACGGAAATTGGCCGTAGGTATCACATTGATACGAAAAAATAAGTCCAGGTATCACATTGATAACTTTGTAAGTTCAGGTATCATTTTGAAAGTCCCTAAGTGTCCAGACACCGTTGGTGAATTTTTCCCAATTTTGCACGTGAGTCACTTAATGAAGACAAAATGACCGATTTACCCTCAAATTCTTTCTTTCTTTTCTTTTCTTTTTTCTTTATTCTTCTTTCTTTCTTTCTTTCTTTCTTCTTCTTCTTCTTTTCTGGTTTCTTCTTCCCCTGATTTGAATCATCAAGATTCAAATCATCTTGCTCGTCCGATTCCCACAGCCGATCGCCGATCAAACACCGCCGCTGCGTCTCAATCCACCTTCATGCACCACAGATGTTTATGGTTCCCCTAACTTCAAATCCTATAGAAAATTGAAATTGTGGATTGAGGCTTCACCGTTCACTCCGAGTTCATCCCCGCCGCCGCCGCCAATGACTTGACCACCACCACTCTCGTTCTCTCCTCCGACCCCCTTTTATACACCATTGATCAGAAACTCAGACCCCGCCAGCCCTGCACTCTCAAATCACAGCTCCAATCACACCCCTCCATCCTCTCCTTCTTCCCGACATGCAACACCACCTCCACACCATCCTCACCTGCAACTTCATCGGTTTAGCCGACAACTTCGGCCTCTAGCCCAACTTCGATCAGAGGCAATTTTCGGCAGACAAAGATTAATAACTTCGGCCTCAACACCATCCTCACCTGTAGAAAATTTGAGCTGTTCTTATTCACCAGCTTCGCCACTCCGCTGCTACCCACCATTGTGCCTCACCGATTAGTAAACAAAGGACTCGGAGCCTCCACCATCGAGAAATTGAGGCTCACGTTCTGCGTGTCCTGCGCGGCCAATCGACGACCTTGCTAGGCTGGTCGTATCCAAGCCGGTCCTGCATGTCGTAGAATTGAATGGCGGTGTGGGCGACAAGCCTGATACTGCGATCCCTGGGGCCTTTGGTGGTGCAAACCTTGCTGTGGCTATCCTTCCGGCCGGTGGCCCTTAGAATGTGGCCTTGAGCCTCCACGATTTCGCTAGCGGTGGGGGAAGAAGCAGTCCTTATCCCCAAACCCAATCGAGAAGCAGCGGAGGATGACGTTGTTGTGCGGTGGTGGAGGTTGTTGTGGTCAAGTCATTGGCGACGGCGGCGGGGATGAACTCGGAGTGTGCGGTGAAGCCTCAATGCACAATTTCAATTTGCTATAGGATTTGAAGTTGGGGGAACCAGAAACATCTGTGGTGCATGAAGGTGGATTGAGACGCAGCGGCGGTGGGAATCGGACGAGCAAGATGATTTGAATCTTGATGATTCAAATCAGGGGAAGAAGAAACCAGAAAAGAAGAAGAAGAAGAAGAAAGAAAGAAAGAAAGCAAGAAAGAAGAATAAAGAAAAAAAAAAAAAAGAATTTGAGGGTAAATCGGTCATTTTGTCTTCATTAAGTGACTCAAGTGCAAAATTGGGAAAAATTCACCAACGGTGTCTGGACACTTAGGGACTTTCAGAATGATACCTAAACTTACAAAGTTATCAATGTGATACCTGGACTCATTTTTTCGTATCAATGTGATACCTACGACCAATTTCCGTCACGGAGCCGTTACGGAAATTGGTCATAGGTACGACATTGATACGAAAAAATGAGTCCAGGTATCACATTGATAACTTTGTAAGTTCAGGTATCATTCTGAAAGTCCCTTAAGTGTCCAGACACCGTTGGTGAATTTTTCCCTAAATATATTATATAGAAAGTATATCAAATCATATCCCACAAGGCTCGAAACATTGTCACTTAGAGAGAACAAAAACGGGACTACCGCTATATTAAGACGAGCAAATGATAAAATTCACGCCCATATTAAATATATTATATAGAAAGTATATCACATTAGATCCCACAAGGCTTATTGGAAACCGGTGGCCTTAGGAGCTCTCCTTAGGTGACTCCCCTCAAGGCGGGCTCAGAGAATAAATGTTGTACTTCCCCTCTTTCTTGATCTCTGTCTTTTTTTTTTTTTGTCAAACGACTCATAAAACTTACTCTTTTAAAGAATACAAGCGGCACCCACACTCTATGTGTTTGAGGAGATATGGAGTAGTGAGAAGTCTTTTTATATTTATAGGTATTTGATTTCTTTTTATTGTATTTTTATTTATCTTATATTTTAAATAGTGACGTTATTGTTTTTGTTAATTAATTTTGTTTTAAAGTTTATTAATATTTCAGGACTATAATTGTTATAAAATAATTAGTTATGAATAGCAAACTCTATTCTCTCAATAATAATATAGATACGTGACACAACCTTTCTCAAACAAATACCTCAAATGTTTTGTTTTAATATCTGGGTTCTCCAAAAGATATTACACACTTCACTTTAGAGATTGGAAGTTTTATAGACCAAGAAACACACAAAACTTAATGCATATATATATATATATAATGTACTTTTCTTTTAACCTAAAGAAGCTCCATTATATGAAGAAATATTGATAGAAGAAGAAAAACTCATAGAAATGCATGTGATTTGCTTGCCAAGAATGACATACATATTAGTGATATTACCAGCACAAACGTGTCGGAGTTGACAAAGAATTATGAAGTTGCATACAAACCCAGCTTCAGCTGTAGTATGAAATGAATATATAACGTTATTGACAGTTAACAGGAAGTAATCGATGATGGGGTCTGGGCACAATGCACAAGATCGAGCCTGCGCCAGATAAACATATAGGAATGAAATATGGAAAAGCTAGCTAGCTAGCTAGAGCTGCAAGTTAATCAGGCACAAGACGCAAACGAGAGGTGGTGGTGGTAGAGATCAGCGTTGGCGTTCTGATTTCATTGTATGGAGTATGGACAGCTTTATAAGCAAGCTAGCTACCTAGCTAGCTAGCTCGGTTCCCAGGGTTGATAACGTTAATTAATTGGTCTAGACTCTAGAAAAGGTCGCCACCCCACCCCATTGATCCTCTCTCTCTCTCTCTCTCTCTCTCTCTCTCGCTCTCCATTATGGATGATTTAACGGCGGAAAGGTTATTGCTCTCGTATTTCTTCTATATCTTTATCTAATCTACAATCATAACCACAAGTCCACAACCACAACCTAACCAAGCTAGCTAGCTATACGACCTCTATGCCTCTAAACCGCTACTACTGATGTAGTCTCCGGGTCTGGCTGTAGCGCCCTGCGGACTGAGATATAGGGTACTTAATTCGAGTACTTAATATGCACTTCTTCAGCAATACACTAAAATATAAAAGTTTGATACAAAGGAAGGGAAGGCTAGCTTGATGTGATGTTGATGTTGATGTAAAACTTTCATGTTTCATTTATGGGATGCAGATGTTGAACGAGCAAGGGGAAAAAAAAAAAAAAAAAAGGGGAAATAATAAGAAAATGTAGGTGAAGACGGAAGACGGAAGACGGAAGAACAAAGTCGGGGGGGGGGAAGAACAAATGGGGGGGGGGGGGGGGAGAAGAGAGAGATGTACAGAAGACGAAGGATGAGAGGGATTCAGATGGTAAAGACGATAGAAATAATATTCTCGTTGGAGTTACATTCATTATGTTGGACTTTCCTTTTTTTATTTCTTTCTTTTTAGTTTTTCAAAGGACATAATAGTAACAAAATATAGAAGTTTGAATGAAGCCACCATTCGCTAAGTTCCATAACATAAGAATATAGATTGGCTGGAAGAAAAAAAAAAGTTATGCAAATTAACAATAGGATCAAGTGCTTGCATAGAATATATTAGTTTTCTGCTCACATACTCTGTATGTGTAAAATTTTTATAATTATTATATTGAGAAAAAAAAAATTATTTGAGAAAAAAGAAAGTGGGAGGTTATTTGAATTGTGGGTGGTTATTGACTTATTGTAGACATGGGTAGTTAACTTTCTGAAAATTATTTAACTTTTTTTTTATAAGATTTTTAATTTTGCTATTTAATATACTACCTCTAAGTTATTAAAAATTATTTAAAATTAATATAAGGTCTAAGGATTTTATTGTATTTTCACACCCACTTTAGCTCACAAAGTCTCTTCTCTTAATAATAGTATAGATTAAAAGTAAATTATAATTTTTTTTTTCTTTAGAACGCGCCTCAGGCGTTGAAGCCCTAGAAACCTTGTCTATGTCTTCTCTCGTTCTTGTCCGGCTGCGCTGCGGGGCTGGTGTCAGCTTCTACCGGTGCCAGCGCATAATGTCTGCAGCCGGGCGGGATACATGTTCTGTGGGCGTATCCATTGCTCGGAGAGTCAGAGGCTGGGGTTGGAGGGTGCTTTTATTTGTCTCTCTCGGTGTAAGGAGACAACTACATCTGGTGCTGTGTCGTAGATGATTGGGATCAGACTGGAGTTGGATCTTAGCTGGGTCGAAGCGGCGTCTTGAGGCGATTGGATGGCGGGCAGGGATCTATGGTTAGATGGGTTGGATCGTTGGCTTGCTGAAATGGACGACGACAGCACCTGGAGCTTGAATCAGGGGCCGATGTGGATCCACAATGGTTTGGTGGATGGCTTTAAGGAGGTGCGCTGGGATAGGCAAGCGGAGACGTGCTGGTGGTAGGGGTCCAACGTGTAATACCCCAAACTGAAAACTATCTTCTAGTAAAAGTTTGGTTATGTTAATAATATTACTTTTCGTTACAAGGTTTATTTTACTTTAATTTTATTTAACCATGACACGAAGTTGTGAACTCAAACGAAATTTATTTTGAAAAAAAAAATCATTTTAGTTATCAGAATTATATTCGATATTTATATAAAAATAAATAAATAAGAAGAAAAAGATTAATTGAGGTCAGTGGAAGAGATAATTAAAAGAGGAAGGAGAAGAATTGAGAGGGAAGGGGGGAGGAGAGACCAGAAAATACCCGCGTGCACAACCTTCTTTTTCTTTTTCCGTTCACCGCTGCCATCTCTGGCCTCCTTTGACCGAAATTTTTATATCATTTTCTTCCTCTCATCTAGAGAAACTCAACCATATAAGTTTCTTCACCTATCACTCACTATATACACCAAATCAAATCGAGACAGAATTCGGCTTTTTGCTGTACTTTTTTATGTTTCCGGCCAAACGGTGAGCAATTTGACGAAAGCCCAAGGTATAAAGTTGTTCTATTTCCTCTAGGATGTCTATTGGTTATAATTTTGTAAGTTTTTGTCAAGTTAGATATAGCAATTGTTGCCACCAGGAGCTATCATGGCTCCGCCACTTTCGGTAGTTTGTTCATCCAATTATGATTTCTTGAGAAGTTAGGAAAGTTGAATATTTTTATAAAAATGTGTTAAAGTTTGAAAATTCGGAAATATGTGAAACTTGGATATAATATGAAGTTTTGAATATGGCTTTTTTCACGATGCTAGTGGTGTGGCTACGAATATGGTGGTGGGATGCGATGTTGATGCAATGGCTAAATTAGTGCTGAGTAGGAAGGGACGAGCTCCTTGCTGTCTTGGCTTCTTGGGCCTAGTTTGGGTTGAAGATTAGGCCTGGAAAAAGGGTTGTGTCCTCAGCTGCACACTTTGTGTGCTAAATCTGCTCTGGGTAGGTGGTGAGTTCCTTCGTCAAATAGTCTCAACCACCTAATAGTATGGTGAAACTAAGTGTCATCGGATTTATCCTCCAGCAGTAATATAGTAAGAAAGATGTGCTTTTGGCAATTATGATTTGGTGGCAAGTTATCTTTTGTTATGTAACCGCTATATATGTCAAAGCAAATGGAGTAGCCAGTAGAGCACTCTTTGCTAGTTTTAGGTGGTCTACAAGCTGTTGCTCAATTGATTAGTTATGAAATACCATTAACTTTATGTGTGTTATCAATATCTCTATGTGTTGATTCGTTGATATATAGACATTAACTTTTCTCTATTCTTCCTTTATAAGAAAGCGGTGGAATGAATTGAGTAAAGTTAGATATATCTTCATTTTTTTTATTCATTAATCCTACGGATCCTTAGGAATGGTGTATTCTTATACTTGTAATGTAATTAATTAATTACATTAGTATTTTTTCTATTTTAGTATAGCTTGATCCTGCGTTTTTGGATCATGGATCGACATTAATTTATAGAGACTCATGATATTATTTTAGGTCGTTCTCTATATGCTTATTGTAATTAGGAATTTAAGATCAATGTCCCCCCTTATATACAACAGATTCATTAATCAAGGAGGATAGTCACATTGGCTCTTTATTAAAAAAAATAATAATAATATGATCAAACCTATGAGTACAATTTAACCATTAAGCCTCTTTTTTTTTTGGTCAAAGCTCGAACTGGACCTACGAACGCAATACACATATTTGAATGAATAAATGAATATATATATATATATATATATTTTAGGGGAACGGAATAAGGTTCCATTAAATAACGATGTCGATGCGTCCAACTTGAGGGTTTCTTGAAATCACTCATAATACAAGTTCAAGCACAATACAAACTGTCAGAGCAGCCAAAGAATTCCTACCCAAAAAATTATAAATCTAAAGGAACTGCAAGGAAAAAAACAAAAGAGCAAAGCTCTCTTATTCAAAAAAGAAAGCAGAAAAAACCTATGCCTATACAACCTTAGATCAAAGTATTGTCTTGGAACTTTGTTTGCCTAAGACCTCAATTGTGTACATCGCAGCAACCAACACAGGACCAGCTTCAAGATAAGACAGTATAGGACAAACCCACTCCTCAACAACCCATCCCAAGCCCAATCCAAAAGGAGAAGGAAAAGATAGTGGGCTAACCAAGCTAGGTTGCACTGCTGCAACCCAGGCAGGCTAAGGCCCAAGGCCCAACATCCAAAGCCTAAACCCACCATCTCCCCTCAGACCCAGAGATCAGCCTAGCACCAGCCATCGAGAAACAACCGTCCGACATGCCTAAGCAATCTCCTCAACCATTGTCGTTCTACGGAGGAGACTGCAACCCCGACCTGCCTAAGCAATCAAACGCTGTCTCCCTTAGATTTCAGACGTAGCCCACTCCCATCAACTGCAAGGTCACTGCCGAAAAGCACCGAGATGCTGGCCGCAATCAGACTCCGACTTCGCATATTTGAATTCGCAACACCCGAACACCGCCCAGATTGAGGTAAAATAATCTGCCACGACGAATACCGGATGGATCCCAAAAAACGATAAGAGAAGCCTCCGACTAGAAACTCTCGCTGCACCCCATGATCGTCGCCGAGAACCCGCCCTGCGCCGCCGCCGTACCTCGTCACTCCTATGGTCATTGCCTTGCCTTAGGGAAGAGTGTCGCTGCCACTACACGAAACCTAGGTTTCGCCCATTAAGGTCGCTTCGCAAAGCTTGGAGGACTCCATGTGACTACTACGTACTTGATTATGTGAATTTGAATAAATGAATTGAAATCAACTTATTTGACAAGATGGACTAAATTCACTAATTTCTAAAACTAAATGATACAAATAGGCATAAATAAAACTTATAGATGTAGATTAACGTTAAGGTCAAACTCAATGATTGAAATATATCTACCGATACGCTGGTATATCTATTTTTAGAATGACTGATATATCATAATGGAAAAATATTTTGTCTTTCCCCGTTTTGGCGAAATTTTTCCGATATTGTCAAATATTCCTGATATATAAGATATTTGGGATAGATCATGACAAAATAAAGAAATATCTGCAAAATTTTACCATAGAAAAAAAAATCAAAAAGTAACTCAATTATTCACATAGAAACATATATTATGGAATATGGAGGTTTTTTTTGGGGTGTAAAATTTTAAGACTGATTTCTAGTCAGGAAATGTCCTAATAAAGAGGCAGCCCAATCTGTTTGGGAAAAAATGTCTCGAAGTGAAATCTCTCAAGGCGGATTTGAGTGAGGTGAATTCTCCTCAAGGTGAATCTGGGTGAGAAGAATCTTGAATGGGTGGATGATTGAACCAATTTATGTGAGAAAGTAATTTTGATCATGCCACTCAAGATGTAGACCATAGAGAAGATTGTTTATGGGACGAGAATTATAGGTGTAACTGATGATTAAAGTACCCCATCTGATGTTGCTTCAGTTGCCTTAAGTTTTGACTGTATTAGTTTAATCACAGAGCGCAGTGGTACCTCAAATGAATCTCATGAATGCAACAATCAATTGACTATAACGCATATGGATATAATCAATATGGAGAAGTAAATGACAAGTCATTTAGTTGGATTCATCCTTACTATTCCCTTATAGGGGAAACAGTCAGCAGCTCCAAATAGATCTATTACTGTAATGTTCATCACTACAATTCATATTATACGGGTCATATGTCTTGGTCTAATTATTGTACTTTTGTAGACAGCGAGGGTCTTTTCAACCATCTAAAGTCTTTTTTATTTTCCATTTAAAAAAAAAAAGTCTTTTTGTCTTTTTGAAACAAGCTGACAAGTCTTTATTAAATAAAAATATTACAACTGATAGATATAGAACCTACATCAAAATGAGAAATAACAAAAGCATCGCGAAAACTGAGAAAAGGTAACCTATCAAGGATACTAAGGGATGTAATTAAGCATTTGATGAAACACTGGACCGAAACCGGGCTATGTAAAACTGTACCAATGATATGGTGCACCATATTTCCCCCAAAGAAGTAAGTCGAATAGCAGGTAACCTTTTATCAAGGTAACCGGTGGTAGTACGACCGACCTTGTCTATTCCATGCAAAAAAAAATACGCTGAATAGAGAGCAATCTCCTACCTAAGTAACCAGAGAACCAATTCCAAAGCATTGCCGAAATTAGTACTCATAAATCTCCTGGATCTCAAATGTAGAACCAAAAAACAGCAAACCTATACACCCTTACCATATCAAAGGCCTAGGCCCAATTGAAAGTCATTTGGGCACCGCAGCAGACTTTGGACATCGATGCCCACTGTTAGGCACCCAAACCCTCTCTGGGCACCCAAACTTGTCCTGACCTCGCCCTTAGCCGCCATTGCTTCACCATCCCTCGCCAGACATGTTCTATCCCAACCCTAATGGTCCATTAGCAACCCCATTCCAAAAAGAGTCTTGCAGGACTTAATGCAAACCAACAGGATGACCTGCCTCCGTCGGTTTAGCACCACTAATGAATCCCAGAGTTGATTTAAGTTGCGCCCTCCATGGCATCACCAATCCTCCTCTGCTTGCTGCCGCCTAAAGCTGAGTGAATCACTGAACCACCAGCACCAATCGTCATACCATGCAGACACCTAGGTCGGGTACGATCAATCTCTGGTGACGATAACAATACTAGGCCAGAGCGCATCTGCAATCCCCAGATCTTGGCATCCAGCATCCTCAGTGGCTTGACAACACCATACCACAAAAACACATTAACCAACCCCAGTGATGGAGTCGGACGAACCCTATCGGGGTTGGGGGAAGATTTTAAAGTAGCCAGACCAGAGTCGGCTAACTCCTAACCACTCTGCTAGATTTGTCATTTTAACAATTAATCTTCAAAGCTAAGCTAGATCTTGGATGTAGATGAAGTTGACATTCATATCTGGTTATATGTAAATCTAATAAATTGAATCTTTGAAAGAAAAAAAAATTATTTTCTAAAATATTTCTAATATCTTTCCAATATTTGTGGGGTAAAGCTATGGTATGTTAACATTTCTCATACATCAACTATTTTTACCACTTTAAGGACTCGTGTTACCACTTTGATGACTAATATTACTATTTTGAGGACTCATACGGTAAACTAAGAAAATTTACCACTTTAAGGACTCATGTTACCACTTTGAGGACTAATATTACTATTTTGAGGACTCATACGGTAAACTAAGAAAATTTACCACTTTAAGGACTCATGTTACCACTTTGAGGACTAATATTACGATTTTGATGACTCATTTTACCACTTTTGAGGACTAATATTACTATTTTGAGGGATAAATAAAAAAATTTACCACTTTAAGGACTCATGTTACCACTTTGAGGACTAATATTACGATTTTGATGACTCATTTACCACTTTTAAGGCAATTGTATGCATGTCATACGTTAACACATTGTAGAATTTTCCATATTTGTGATATCTCCATTTTTCAAAGCCTTTAGATATTACTAGGGCTGTCACTCGGTCGGTTATAATCGGTTATAGGTATTACCAACTTCAAAATCAAAGTTTTCGGTTTCAAAATTGAGCTACTAATTACCAATCAAAATTTTTGGTTTTTAATCATAACTACCAAATTCGGTATTTCAGTTTTCGAAATTACCAACTTTAGAACAATTAATTATTTGTAATTAAAATTAGAAAGAACAAAATTAGGTTCTTCAATTTTACAGTCGTAAACTTTGTACTCATCTCCTAATTATAACTTTCTTTGGTATATATGACATCAAGTTTGAGTCATTTTCAATAAAACTAGGTTATTTAACCATCTTTGACTACGTTACTTAAAATACATGTATTATTAATATAGTATATGTAGTAATGTTCATACTATTATGAAAAATTTTATGTTTATTTCTTAATATACATGTATGTGTATTGAAAACCATAGTATATAAAGCTAATATTTACCAAACCAACTTTTTCGGTAATTTTCGATTTAGGTTTTAACGGTCTCGGTTACTAAAAAATTAGTTTACCAAACTTAAAATATCGGTTGGTATTCGATAAATTTAGTAATTACCAAACCAAGTGGCAGCCTTAGATATTACATATCAATCCTTGATAAAACTGACGGATGCAAATGGCCACGAAGCCGCTCGATCTAGGCCTACACAGTACAGACACATAACGCCAACAGAAAGAACAAGTTCCCATAGTTGCAAAGGTCTGCAACTTGAAAACAGAAAAAGATCGAGAATAAAGCGAAAACCAACAGAGCATTAAACTCAACACAGGCTAAACAGTGGTGAACAGTAAAGAGGGCTGTACAGAATGGAAGTTTGATTGATACACATGGCATGGGCTCGTGATGAGGAGTCTGGGCAGAGCTATAATCATAGAGATATCATCATTGCATCCGCCGTCTGCTATTTACCATTCCCCTTTCAAGGTCTTCGATTAACTCCTCCCATCTCTTTCAATCTGCAAAACTCATAAAAACGAGTTATTCCTGCATTGATTCACTTCGCTGTGCTATCTTCATTATTGATGTGCATTCTCTAGTTCTTGTCGCCCTTTCTGTCTTTCGGATTCTGCTCGCCGTCTTCTTCTTCTGGCCTTCGTCACCACACCCTTAACATGCTTTTGACTCTGTTCATCTTTTGGACTACTGTTATGGACCCAACCGTCCTCTTATCCCTTATGATGGCAAAGTAAGACGAGTCTTGTAACCCTAACACACAAGACACAACAAGCTCGCTAGGCTTAAGAAAATTCCAGTTTTTAATGTTAAGAACTATTTAAACATTTAAATATAAATTTAAGATAAAGCCTTAAAAAGGGTGAGTGAGTGATAAAAATTTAATTATACAAAAGAACCATACTTTTCTAACAACTTCAAAGTTCAAATTTGATAAGAAATATTTTGTCAATTAAGGATCAAAAGCCTTATAAAGGGCGAGTTGAGTGATCTTATTAAAAAACTACTCGGATAGAATCTGGTGGGATAAGGGACGAAGACTTCAATGTAAAATATTTGCGTGAAGGACTAGATTTCAGTTATAAACTTGATGAGAAATAGGTGGAAATGTCCATATTAATAATGATGTTCATGGCTGCTAATAATATTAAGCTTTGAGTAGGGTTTTTTTTTTAATGAAAATTAAGCTTTGTGTAGTTGTGTGCCAGATAACTTAATGTTTCATGCCAACAAAATGTAGTTACATCTACAAAAACTAATCGAACTTAATTGATGACCAGTTTATCTATGACCTCATATGGAATGAGAGCTCTAGCTCATTTTAGTTTAATAAAACTTAATTAACTTTTCTGCAATGAGATTGCTTTGTGCAGGTCGATTCATTACTTTAGTGCCTTGACAAACAAGCTAACTCGTCTGATCTGTAGATAATCAAGAGATAGGGTTCCTGATTTATTCGGTTTTTTGTATAACGCCTCCTCTATATATATGATCGATATGCAAATCACAGTAGGGAAGGAAAACAAAAAGAAAAAAGCTAGAAAATCAAATGATAGTGTACTAAGGCCATCTCCAGTAAGGCAAAGGTATATTGGGGTCAGGGCTATATTATTATTTTTTATTGGAATACTTATGAATCATCTCCAATAAAGTAGAGTTAAATTTTAGCATTTTTAAATACTTTATGGTTTTACATTATGCTTTCTAAATTTATGATTTTATTTTATTATAATAATATTTTTATGTAAACTAAAATTAATTTTTGAGATAGTATATCTATATGTATATATTAGGCTATTAGCATTGTACAACTAAAAATATATATATATATATATATATATATATATAAATATTGTATGTATGTGCACAATCAAACACAATAAATCACAACAGCCCACATGCAAGCACCACCGTTCGATTCCAACAGTGATATATTTGTGGCATTTGATTTATTTCAGGGAGAATGCAATCAGCTTAATTCTATTTACCTTCAGCCATTTTGTGATGGGTCCCATCGGAGCTAAAGAGTCACCCACTTTTTAGCAACATAGAAATTCTTTGCTGGAGTCCAAAAATAGGTCAAGGAGGCTACAAGGCCCAATTTGGCTCTCCTACTGGAGGTGGCCTAAGCTACTACATGTAGAATATTTTTTTTCCTAGCTTCTTTCTTTTTATTTTAAGGTGTATCACAATTGAGTGTACTGACACTTTAAAGCTTAATTAGTAATTTTTTCATTTAAAAGTTGGAAGACTTTTTGTTAGTATGCTGACGAATAAGTCCAGTATTTATGAAGGGCACAAGTTTTATGAAGATATGCGTTTCTGGCCTTGGAGATATCAATGAAATATTCAAATCTCTTATAAAAAAAACAAAGAAAAGAAAAAGTATATAGTAAACACTTATCAATACTTCGCCAGAAAAGATCTCATAATTTCTCATGAAACTAAGAGTGTGTTATGTGTCTAATCATTTGAAAAGATCTCATAATTTCTTATGAAACTGGAGAAACTGCCATTTTACCTTAACTTCATGCAAGTGTTTGTTAGAGATTAATTTCTTAAAAATCAAAGGAGATTAAAATTGTTACCCCTTTTTTTACAAACCACACCTCATTTATGAGTAACTTTTCAATATACATGTACATGGAGGAGGGTGTGGTTTGTAAAAAAAAAAAAAAGGGTGCAAATTTCACCGCAAAATCAAATTATTCATATATTTTTGTTAAAGTTGGTGATCAATTTGTTCACAAAAATGCAAAACTAGACCTAGGAGCTGCTCTGCCGCTAGGGTTACTTTCTAGGTTTTAGAAAGCAAATCAATCCATAATGGATCTAGATATTCTCAGCTGAAATTGCCGAGGAATTTGTAATGATGCTACTACTAGGGCTTTGAAGGATCTGATCACTCAAAATCGTCCTCAGATCGTGTTTCTTTGTGAGACGAAGATAAGCCGGAAGGAGGAGTTTGATAAACTGCAGCGTGCCCTAGGGTTTGCAAATGCAGAGAAGGTATTTAGCAAGGGTCAGTCAGGGGGGCTGGCGTTTTTCAGGAGTGACGAAGTCAATCTGTAGATGAGGACCACTTCGGCCCATCATATGGATGTGGTGGTGGTCGGAGGTGCTGGTTTACCGTTGTGGAGGCTGACGGGTTTTTACGGCTATGCGAGGATTGGAGAAAGGGATAGGTCCTGGCAGTTGCTCCGAGACCTTTCAGATCTAGATTCTCTGCCTTGGACAATTATTGGGGACTTCAACGAGATACTGAATAATGGGGAGAAAATCGACGGACCACGTAGGGCGGAGAGACAGATGAGAGGTTTTAGGGAGGCCCTAGGGTATGGAGATCTCTTGGATCTAGGGTTTCATGGGGCGATGGCTACTTGGTGGAACTCGGAAACTCAGCTAAGGTTGGATAGGGCGGTGTGTATGCCTGCATGGTTTGATATTTTTGGTCATTCAAAACTTTATCACCTACAACCTTTTGACTCAGATCATGTTCCCATTCTCTTGAATGTCAGTACCATCCCTATAGCATCCAGAACTAAGTTCCATCGTTTTAAATTTGAAGCTTTTTGGGTGCAGCATCCTGAGTGTGCTGGAGTAGTGTTAGAGGCCTGGAGGACCGATATTGCTGGCACACCTATGTTTTGAGTGACAAAAAAGATCGCTCATACCCGTATTCATCTGGATAAGTGGCAAAAGCAGGCATTTAGAAGTAGACAGCTCCAGATGATGGGTATTAGTACTAGGTTGGAGGAGCTTCTGGACGTGCCCATCTCTGAGGTTGTACAACAGGAAAAGAAGGAGCTGATGGGACAACTTCAAACCTTGTTGTGCCAAGAAGAATCTTTTTGGAGGCAGAGGTCTAAAGTAACATGGCTTCAAGAAGGGGATCAAAATACTGGATACTTTCATCGGAAAGCTCAGAACAGAAAGAGAAAAAACAGGCTACAAGGTATTTTTGATGAGAATGGGCAATGGACGGAAGATGATGATGGGATTGAGAAAATAATCACGTCCTATTTCTCTAATATGCTCCAGGCATCGGAAGTGGATCTTGAGGCTGTGAATAGGACATTGGCAGCTATCCAACCAAGTGTTAGTCTAGCGATGAACAACTAGCTTTGTGCACCTTATACGGTGGAGGAAGTGCGATATGCATTATTCCAAATGTACCCAACTAAGTTTCCGGGTCCTGATGGGATGCCCCCTTTGTTCTTCCAACAGTATTGAGATATTATTGGGGCTGATGTATTTGAAGCAGTAAACAATTTTCTCCAAACAGGACAATTTTTGCGTCAAATTAACTTGACACATATCTGTCTTATTCCAAAGGTTAGTGCTCCGGAGACTATGGCTAATTTGCGCCCGATTGCTTTTTGTAATATAAGATTTGCTCGAAAGTAATTGCAAACCGATTGAAGATTATACTACCTTCGGTGATCTCACCCTTTCAGAGTGCTTTTGTTCCTGGAAGGCTCATCACTGATAATATTCTTGTAGCTACTGAGATTGCTCATTTTGTGCATAACAAAAGGGACGGTAGTGACAGTTATATGGCACTAAAATTGGATCTAAGTAAAGCTTACGATCGTATGGAGTGGAGTTTCCTAAAGATGGTCATGGTCAGGTTTGGCTTTGATCATAGTTGGATTGACACTGTAATGCAGTGTGTCTCGTCGGTTCGGTATTCCTTCTTGATTAGAGGTAAACCGAGGGGTTATGTTTGCCCCAGTCGTGGACTACGTCATGGCGATCCTCTCTCACCATATTTATTTCTCATTGGAGCTGAGGGTTTTTCTGCTTTATTGCAACAGAAGCAAGCGTTAGGTTTATTACTTGGCATTGAGGTCTGTGTTAATGCTCCCTCAATAAATCATCTGTTATTTGCTGATGACTGTATGATTTATGCTCATGCTACTCTGGAGAATTGTTTTGAGATACAAGATGTGATAGAGACCTATGGGAAGGCTTCTGGGCAACTAGTAAATTTCAATAAAAGTTTAGTGGCTTTTAGCAAGAATGTTTCGGATGAGGTGCATGAAGAGGTTTCTTCTTATTTGGGAGTTCAGATGGTGGAGATGCATGAAAAATATCTAGGGTTGCCTACTTACGTAGGGCGAAAGAAAACAGCCACGTTCCAATACATTAAGGAGAAGTTGGCAAAGAAGTTGGAGGCATGGCAAGGAAAAATGCTTAGCGGTGCAGGGAAGGATATTCTCATTCGAGTGGTGGCCTCGGCGTTACCTACCTATGCCATGAGTGTACTTCAATTGACAAAATTTTTTTGTGATGATATGGAGCAAATGTGTGCTCGATTTTGGTGGGGGAGTACTCTTGATAAGAGGAAGATACTTGGAAGACATGGAATGCTTTGTGTAATCCAAAGGAGATTGGTGGTCTGGGATTTCGAAGCCTTTCGAATTTTAACAATGCTATGCTAGCAAAGCAGGCATGGCGTGTGATCCTTAACCCTTCTTCTCTAGTTGCTCGGTTGTACAAGGCAAAGTATTTTCTGGCGCGTTCTTTTTGGAATGCTACTCCTCATTCTTTTCCTTCCTATTCTTGGTGAAGTATTTTCTCCACCAGAGATTTGCTAAAAGATGGTTGCTGTTGGCAAGTTGGGGATGGAAAAGATATTGATATCTTTTTGGCTAACTGGGTTTCGACATTACCTACAGGGAGACCTACCTTAACAACCTCAGCGCAAAGTGAGGTGCTTCTGGTAGAGGAACTGATATTGGACACGGGTAATTGGGATGAGGCAAAGATACGTCGCTTGTTTCCGGTGGTGGAAGCAGAGATGATTACTAGTATACCATTAAGTAGAAGAGTGGTGACTGACAGATTGATTTGGAGGTTAACAAAGGATGGTAAATTTTCAGTTAACTCTGCTTACCGTGCTTCATTCTCTAATTCATCTAGTTACAGTCCTCTCATATCTTCGTTGGGGAGCGCATTCTGGAAGAAGGTGTGGAGTTTAAATGTTCCAAATAAGGCCAAGATTCATTTCTGGAGAGTGTGTTTGGATATTTTGCCTTCTTTGGTTAAGCTTGAATCGCGAAGGGTGCAGTTAGACTCTATCTTGTGTGTATTGTGTGAATTACACAATGAGTCTACAGTACACATTTGTAGAGACTGTCCATTTACTCAATCGGTGTTGAAGTCCAATGCAATCTTTAGACAGGTTTGTTTTGGTCCCCAGAATGTAGGAGTTGGTTTGCTGCAGTGGTTAAGCTCTTGTACTGCAGAATTGTCCTTAACCAATTTTGGTGAGTTTGTTTTTCTTCTTTTTGGGATTTGGAAAGAGAGGAACGAACGGGTTTGGAACCAAAAGAAGGGAGAGGCGTGTGATGTAGTTATCAGCAACATGGCCAGATTACAGGAATTTCGAGCCCATAATCCGAAACAAGGGAGTAACATAAATAGAGGAATAAGGGTGGTGAAGTGGTCGGCACCTCCAGTTGGCTTTCTGAAAATTAATGTTGATGGGGCGTTTAATCATGTTACTCGAAAGGGTAGGATAGGTTTTGTAATCCAAGATGACCTGGGGTTAATGTTGGCTGGGGGGGCTTGTCCTCTAGGTGGCTTATTGTCCCCGGAACATGGGGAGGTTTTGGCGTGTCAGAGAGCTATGGAGTTTGTTGTGGGCCATTCCTTCTTTCCTATAATTTTGGAAACAGATGCTTTGGCAGTCCAAAGGCAGTTGAAGGCAACAGTAGGTAGCAACACTACGGTTTTGGGAAGGATTTATGATGACCTGATCCTTTTGCTGGCGTCAGAGACCTTTGTGGAAGTTACTCATGTCGATAGGATGGGGAATAACGTAGCACACCAGTTAGCAGCACATGCTTGCTCTTTGCAGCAGGATTGTTTTTATTTTTCTACAACACCTTTTCTTCTTGTTGCAGTTGCAGCAGAACTTTATAGTATGTAAGCTTTATTTTTTCAATAAAGAGCTGACTTTTATCCGCATTAAAAAAAAAAGTTGGTGATCAATTTGACCTTAATTGAGTAAATATATTTTTATATTACAATAAACAACATTGAACAAAAAACATATTACAATAAACAACATTGAACAGAAAACATAATAAATCTTTGGAATAACCAACACCTAATTAATCAAAATGAAAAGTACTAGCTGCTGAGCAAAGAAAGAGAATTGTGCCAAATCGGCACCTCATTCTGATGAGTGTAATTACTATCGCATTTAGCTATAAAATTAGTCTCCTCAAGAACATGCTTTAAAATTTAAATAAACAACTTTAGCTTCCTTAGATAAAGAGATAATGTCTTTGATCAAGAATTTAATCCTCCAAGATGCATAATTTTTTCCATTAACAAAATTAATAACCAAGTTTGAATCTCGTTCAACTTGAATCTTCTTTAGATCATTTGCATATTCTTGGTGCAACCCTTCCCTAAGAACAATAAATTTAGCCACTATCACATAGCATGATCAATACTTTTGGAATACACCAATAAATGACAGCCTAACTGATCTCTAATAATTAAACCGAAGCTGAACTCTTATCATATAAGATATAACTATGAAAATTAAATTTTATAAGAGAAGAATTATAAGACTTCTGTCGAATAACTCTGTTAGACTTGAGCTTCACAAGCTGCTTGGAAGAATTTGAGTTCTAGTATTGACTACTGATCGTTTGCTGCCCTTTTAACAAATTTGGTTGTGTTGATCCGCTACTATTTGAAGTTAACTCAATTAAGGTGATCATTTTTAAACCTGTGAATTGAGGTCGTTACTTGCTGCGTGGGCTCTCTTCTCGTTAAATATGATTTAATATGGCATTTGGTTTATGCTTATGACTAGTATCATTGAGACTCTTATGGTACTTTTTCTTATTTTGGGCTTAGTGGCTTGATGACGGCGCTTGTTACACTCGTGATGTGTATTTTTATTGAATTATTAATTTTTTGATATATTTTCTAAAAATGTATGAATAAATATAGTATTTTTTTCTTGATTATACAACAAATCATTTCGTAAGTCAAAATCATGGTACAAGAACAAATGATCATAGCACATATCTTTATTAATTAATTCATCGCAATGTGAAAATGAATCTATAAATTGACACTTAAGCAAAAGCAAAAAAGATACAAGACCACATTTGGACCTTCTTTTAGTTCAAATGGGAATGAGCCATTTGCTTATCATGAGATTATTGTTGCTCATGCTGTAATTTCTAGTTATGAGATTAGTGAGAAAGTTTTTACATTCAATTGCCCTAATGTAGGGGTCATTGAATGGCCAGAATATATCTTTTAATGTGACTCTTGATGTGCATTTGGTGCTCACAGCTTTGGGAAATATGCCTATTGATAATATTCTTCAAGTTAATACACTTTCTTGACATGATATGACTGAAGATGAAGAACACTTAATCACCTCATCTTCCCAAAATATAGGTTCGTCTCGGCTGAAGAGATCGAATTTTTAAGTGCTTATATAGAGAATGGTGCTAACGGTTTAAATGATGATAAGTATATGAAATTCTGCCCTAAATCTTAGAAGAAAAAGCTGATATCAAGCCTGACTTATTTCGCTTGACAAGTTGGTATCTTCATGAGAAATACGACGCCCATTATTAAGCATAATTTTTAATACATATATACGCTATCTATTTGTGACATTTGGGGAAATTATTTTGGATTTCTCAGTTATTCATATGTATTTTTTTTTATATATTTTGAAAACATTTTTCTGTTTTATTTCTTTTCAATAAAACTTATAATTTAGTCTAACACGTGCAAATTATGTGGTAAAGGAAAAAAAACAAAAAACATGACAAAAATCGATGATATGGTGGTTGTTAAAATATCCCCATCCGGAGTATTTCCCACAGTAAACTCCACTTACTCCTCTTAACAATTTGATTAATAAGAGAGAGCTCAATTTCACTTGTAATTGAATCCCGAAAATGTTAACAAAAGTGCCACTACCCCAAAGGCCATAGCCAATGCTCTTTTAATTCAGTAGCCTACCAGCCTAAAGAAAAATATTAAAGTCTTATTAATCTTGATGTGATGCACAGACTCCTTGGACCTGTAAACTTCATGATTGCGTGCATTAAAAACGATTCCGACACAAGACTCAGAAGGAGAGAGAGTAAGAGCGACGACACTCTACGCCATCACCGCCACCGCCACCGCCACCACCACCTCGGTAGTGTTCTCTGCCATTGGACGCTTAACCTTACCACCAGAGACACGAAACCCACAAAACATTCATCCCATGACATCGAGGCACGTGTCAGAGTGGGTTAAGAATGGTCCGAAATTGTACCACAGACCTCTTCCTACAGTGTCTCTTTTGCTTTAGGCCTTTTGTCTTACTTCCTCCTCCATCCAATTGTGACAGAACGGAACCACAGTACTCTCTCTTCATTTTATATATATATATATATATATATATATATTTTTTTTTTTTTTGTGAAATACTTGTTTCCAAAATGTAAATTTTCTTTTGGGTGCGACTGCTACCCCATTAGTCTAGTCATATTTTTGTGTGGAGTCTATGGCTCTATATATATATAGTGCTGGTTCCATCTCTGCATCCTCCATATTTTATGAGTCGCTTTTGCCCAAAGTCTAAACCAACGAACAACAAACCCAAGAGAGTTGGAAAAGGCTCAAGTGATTGACATGGAAGAGGAGGAGGCTGTGAGGTCAAGATTCAAGAGGGTTTGTGTGTTTTGTGGAAGCAGTACTGGGAAGAGGGAATGTTACAAAGATGCTGCCATAGAATTAGGCCAAGAGCTGGTACTTATTTTTCTTTCAAAAGTTTGTTTGTTTTTTATGTTGATGTAGTGTTTTGTTGTTTTGCCTCTGAGAGCTTTGAGCTATGTGAAGGTGTCAAGGAGGCTGGACCTTGTCTATGGAGGTGGAAGCATTGGACTGATGGGTTTGGTTTCACAGGCTGTGCATGATGGTGGAGGCAAAGTTCTTGGGTGAGAAATCAACAAGCTTTTCACTTTTCTTGGGTTTCTCATATGTTTTGTTCCTCAATTTCCTTTTTGAGTCAATTTGTTGTTCAATTTTCTGATTTGGGTTTTGGTGTACATTTCATAGGATCATCCCCAGGCCTCTAATGGGTGCAGAGGTAAATAACTAATCTCATTTGGGTTCAAAGTTGGCTCCTTTTTGCAATTTTCTCACAAAATGTTTGCATGTGATATGTGGCTGTTCATCAGATAACAGGTGAAACAGTTGGGGAGGAAAGGTCTGTAACCGACATGCACCAAAGGAAGGCTGAAATGGCCCGCCATTCTGATTGTTTTATAGCATTACCAGGTCCCATCTCTTTTCACTACAAAACTAAGAAATAATGTGGCCTTTTTTACTCAGCTCATTTGGTCCTTAAACTATTCAAATGGGTTTTAATCTCTGGCTTTGATTTTTCAGGTGGGTATGGAACTTTGGAAGAGTTGCTGGAAGTGATAGCTTGGTCCCAGCTTGGTATCCATGACAAACCTGTAAGACAGCATATTATGATACTGAAAACCCCACCACAAGCACAAGAAGAGTCATTAGAATCATCAAAATCTTGTCCTTGAAGTTTCTAACTTTTGAAGTTTTGCAGGTGGGTTTGCTCAATGTTGATGGCTACTACGACTACCTCCTCACTTTTATTGACAAAGCCGTGGATGATGGCTTTATTGAGCCTTCCCAGCGCCACATCATAGTCTCTGCCACCAATGCCAAGGAGCTTGTTGAAAAACTTGAGGTGTGATTGATTATGTGCGACTTTCATTTTCATCAGACACTATTTTTGCATGCTTGTATGATTAATCTGAAGCTCATATATGGAATATAAACTGTCCTGTGATTAGAGAAAGAATCTTGACCCAATTACCATCTTTGGTCTCTGATGTTTCCTTTTGCCTTTGTTTGGTTGTGAGTAAATGATGACACTGCTTTTGTTTTGTTTTGTTTGGGGTTTAGGAGTATGTGCCAGTGCATGATGGAGCCATAGCCAAAGCAAGTTGGGAGGTTCAGCAACAAGAACAGCAGGAGAAACAACAGGTGGGGTTCAATGTTGCTTCTGCAGCTGCTGCATCTGCTACTACTTTGCAGACTGAGATAGCTTTGTAAAAGAGGAAAGAGGAGGAGGAGGGATAAGGGATGAAAGAAAGTAAGTTGTAAGTTAGGGAAAAAGGTGCTTTGGGGCTCTCTTTTGCTTTTGCTTTGCTCTCTGATTTTGGTCATAATAGACCAGCCTAATACCATAATGGTATGACTAGCTTTGATTGACAAGTAGATAAAAGGAAGAAACATCTGACTGGTCCAATTGTCCAATCTTCTTTTGTATGCTTAAGTTTAATCAAAAGGAAGGGCCTCTATGTTTAGGCTAGAAATATCAATATCATTATGCTTGATGCTTGTAGTTTGTGATCCTGGATTTCATGTACAAAGATTATATGGAGGGAACACGAAGCAAGATCCAAAAAATGCCAGCAGCTTTATTCTCTCTATTTCATTGCACTAGGGCATGCATGCCATTACTGCTTGATGTTATTATTTCTCTTCTTTTTTCCTTTCTTTCCCTTCCTTTTTTTGGTATGCCAGTTTTAAGGTACTGTGCTGCTGTGTGGTGAGGTTTTAATGATGTAAACATTTTGCATCACCTTGAGTTAGATGAGGCCCACTCGTGTGGACCCTGTTTTCCCCTTAACTTCTTTTGTGTGTGTTTTGGTTGGGTTGGGAACTTGGGATGGGTTATGAACTTATGATGATGAGTGACCGGACAGTTGTATTCTACAGTTCTTTTATGCTTTGTTTTTACTTTTGAAATTATACATCGGCAAATAATTTGCCTTTTTTTTTTTTTGTTCGTTGGTAATTGTACAATATGAGTAATAACATATGACATTATTTAAATAAAAATTAACTTTACTCTAACGTGGATGTTATTTACTTTAATTATAGGCTTTTTTAGTTATCAAATGAGTTATTTAATCAGTTTTTAAAATAGTAATATGAGTTTTTTTTTTTTTTTTGAAATAAATGTGTGAGTCTTTTAAGTATAATGTGTGAAATATGCTAATGCACCATAGCTTTACTGATTTCTGAAATTTTGGCCTCCCTTAACACTAGGAATGTAGTCAGATAGAGAAAACCATTGGAGATTCGTCCAGAAAAAAAAAAAAAAAATTATAGGGCAAGGATGATATTGAACTGTAGGGGGACTTACTTCTAACATAAAGTAAAATAAAAGTAGGAGAAATTCACTCTCTATTTTACAATTCACACTCCTCATTTTCCTTTTTGATAATTTAAAATATGAAAATTCATCCAAGAATCATGAGCCTACTAACATGTCATATAAAACAATCATCAATTAAACATTTAAACATGGCAGGAAGTGATGAAATACTGGAAATACTTATTCCTAGCTTGAAGCATTGAACCAAGAACCATCTGATGATCATGACATCTCAAAAGACTGATAGACCAAAACATCAGATGGGCATATTCAAAAGCTGAAGAAAGCATACCCAGATCCCAAATCCAATGAACATCAAGAATCTTGGACCTACCCCATCTGCACGAACGATAAAGTCTTACATTTAAAGAGTAGTTATTTGGCGGGTGATTTAGTATATGTATTACAGAGTTGCAGAGAACCAGACCTAAATTACTAGAGGATTAGATTAGAGTGTAATCAATGTATAGCATTAGATTAGAACTTTTTTGGGTCCTTGAGGGTTCTAATCTGGCTGTCAACACCTTGTAGACAAAAAAACCAGGGAAATGAAATCTTTGTGCATATTTTTTTGAAGAAAAAAATAAATTAGATATTAAAATCTTTGGGATACCCAGAGTTTACAGTGTCTTTTGGAGTTCTAAACTGGCTGTCAACACCTTGTAGACAAAAAAGCAAGGGAAATGAAACCTTTATGCATTTTTTTTTTGAAGAAGAAAATAAATTAGATATTAAAACCTCTGAGATACCCACTACCCAGAGTTTACAATGTCAAAGAACAAAGCACTTGAGGCTTCCGTTGGACCTAATTGGTCCAAGTTACATCACAGGGAGAATTCTGGCCTTGCTGTTGCGTCTGTTATAGAGTTTGCTTCCCTTAAAACATACTTGAACGAAATCGATTGGAACTGGATATGGTAGCTATAACTGATACTTAATACTCTATGATCCACATAATTTCATTTGAACATAGCTTACAATTCAAAAAAATTTCAGTTACACTTGTGCTACACATTCCCTAAAGAGTAACATAGGCCTCTCTCTAATTCCCAAAGTTTGACTTTTCATTGCTAGCTGCAGGCGCCTATCAATTTGGTAAAAACTTCCATCGAGAACTTTTTGGCTCCAGTGTCCTTTTGGGTGATGTAACATACCCTCTCGAAGCTCTTTACGACAAAAACATTTGCGAACTTGAGCCATTATTTTCTACACTTTTTTATTATTTTTTATGCTCCATTCAATTACAAATGTTGAAGGATCAGTTTACTGATTAATTGATCTATAACTCTATAAGGCATTTGGAGCCAACACTCAAGCTTGGTGGCAACGAGTTTGTTGAAGTTTGTTTAGGCTTCGGGAGCCAACAGATTCGGATACCTAAGTTATGAAGACCCTAGTTTGACTTCAGTTGGAAGAATTCCTATCGTATGTCACTTTAGGCTCCCGCGTTGTTTCTATTTTTTAGTTTGCCCTCGATTTAAAGAACTTGGAAGACGGTTAAATTGATATTAACAACATTGGGAGCAGCCCCACAGTCAAGCTTTGTGGTAACGAGCATGTTCTTCGACCCTAGTTCTTCTCATTGCAAGCTTCCAAATTGGTTGTTGCCGATGAGATCATGTGCGACAACTGAAATTTTCTTGTATTTGTCAAGTTTTTGAGACGAATTTTGAGTTGTCACAATGAAATTCTTCACTTTTGTTATTTTCTCTATGCACTTGACAAACTTTCATCGTATGTAACTTTCGGCTAAAACATACTTTTTGAGTCACATAACATAACGTCACAAAGCTATTGACGGAACAGAAAATTCTAACATGTGAGAGTACTATGTAGATTTTACTTTGTTATTTATATTTTTTAAGCTTTACTAATTAAAATTTGGAAAAGCTGGAAATTAAATACCAATTTACTGAATAATTGCTCTTTTCAGTGTTGAGAGCTGACGGTCATGTTTAGTGAGAACTTCCATCATATTTAACTTTCGACTCTGGTGTCCTTTTTGCGCATGAAATATACCATCAAACTTTTGAACCCAATAAATTTGTTGGCTTCTGCCATTATCTTTTACTTGGTTGTTTCTATTTTTTAAGCTCTACTCAGTTTATAGAAGCTGAAAGACTAATTTACGAAATGATATATTGGTCTTCAAGATGTTGGGATCTGACATACCCAATTTAGTTGCTTGAGCTATAGGAGTTATGAAGACCTTAAGTCGTCCCCTCCGTACACTAGTTAATCTGTTAAGAACTTCTATCGTAATTTCTAGCTCTGGTATATTGTTTTATTGGGAACTTAATATGACATCCCAAAGGTCTTATTGTGAAGAAATATTCTGGCTTGTGCCATTATTTTATACTCGTTTATTTTTTAAGCTTCATTCAATTTAAATTTTAAAGAAGCTCGAATACCGCTGTTCAAGACGATAATCGGGAGCTGACTTTCAAGCTTGTTCTTCTCCCTTATACTTCTCATCGCACGCTTCGATCTCGAAAGACAGAGCTATGAGTTATGAAGACCCAAAGTTTGCCTTTCGGTAGCTCCATGTGCGCCTTTCAATCTGGACATTCAAGAACTTGCGAAAGTGTATGCTGATGAGAAGCTCGTTACACATTTCTACACGAAGATTCACAGATAGAAAGAGTCTGCTGATGAGTGTTGACTTGTAATCATGATAATCATGTTATTCCTATCTGTTCCGTTGGCAAAGCCAATATTGTTGATTCAAGGAGAAGCTATTCTGGTTAAAGCTTGTCCCAACGGTCTAGCTAAATTATTTTCATTTCTTTCGATTGCACTTTTCATTCTTTGCAGCCAAAGATTATCACACCTAATGAAAACTAAAATCTTAAAAGAACATATATGTCCAACGTACAGTTAAGGAGCAATAATGGAGAGAGTGTACAACGTACTCGATCTACCTCTGTCTGTGCCTGGTCCAAGAAATACATGCATATAAAGCTTGAGCAGAGTTTCCCAAAACTAGTCGGTGGCTAAGGTCCTACTTCAAAGCTTGGGGGTAACAGTTTAGATGCTGTCTAACTGCCCTTTGCCATTTGTCACTGTGCTGCATACTGTTTTCGATTAGTCTGACTACTCAGAGATTCACAGAGAGAGTCTGTTGCGATGATGAGTGTTTGACTCATGATCATGGTGCTCGTTCTATCTGTTGTGTTGACAAAGGCTATTATGATTCAAAGAGTTGTGTTCTGCTCAATTTGTATGTCAGGTTGAGCATCATTTAAAACCAAATTTGCATTGGATTCATCTTCTTCTTCACTAGAAGAGTCTAATAATTTTCTCCCCATGATCCCTGTTCACGCTCTTCTGAAAGAACTTGAAAAGTATTAGACAAAGGAACTGGAGAGACATGTTGTTGCCCGAACTTAACAAGAGGACTACGTGCATTAGGTGTATCAAGAACACCCATGACACATGGACTATGTTGACCTTCAATGCGATTGTCCACAAGAGTGCTGGGTCTTGCCTCAGTGTGCTGCTCCTCACAAATGATCATAGAAGCATGTGCCCCAAATTATTTGGAACATAAATGGGAGAATCTACAACATTTGAAGGGCTACTCAAGCCATAGATGGAATATAAGCTTTGCAACTACATCACCCGAGCCCACTGGCGGACCTAGCTCATGCCCAATGAGGGCTCCCAAATTATTTGGAACATAAATGGGAGAATCTACAACATTTGAAGGGCTACTCAAGCCATAGATGGAATATAAGCTTTGCAACTACATTACCCGAGCCCACTGGCGGACCTAGCTCATGCCCAATGAGGGCTGCTGTCGTCTTACCATATATGATATGAAAAAGTTTAATAAAAATCTAAGGACAGCCCCACTTAAAAAATGAAATTCAGCACATAGTTATAACTTTTATACACTAATTATATATTGAGAAATTTTGATAAATGACATTTTTTGGGTCTTCAAAATGGTTTATAACCTTACTTTCTAATTTAATTGAAAAATGACCATTTGAGAAGGTAAAAAGTCATCTAAACCCTTATTAAATCTCCGGAACAAAAATTTGAAAATTTTTAAGAAATCTTTTCTCATTCGGTGAGTAGAAGATTTTGAACTTTTAAACTCTGAAAATTTTCTCCTCTTCAATTTACATATTATTGACCTGCACAAACCAATCTGCTATATTTTTGCTTTGACCCGTGGAGTACAATTGCTCTGCTTTGCTTTAATTGAAAAGGGGAATATCATTTTCATACTTTTTTTTTAATATGGTTGATTTTATTAATAATCAAGCCATGTAAACATGCCAGAGTCTAACAGAACTTACATAAGGTTCCGGAACAAACCAGATAACCTATCTATGCCACACCTAAACTCATTAAGATCTAAAGGGACGCTCGCTGAACAACAAACCTAAAACTACGCAGGAATAATCTCGCCCTCTAAGGAAAAAATATTCATCTAGTATAATCTTCCAAGCACGCAATTGTGGTACAAATATCAACTAGAAATGTTTTAGAAAAGCATATAGAAATTACCCCTCCTGCAAAAGCTTGCGTCCAGAATGTCTTGTTTTGATTGAACCCTAAACAAGTTCTTTCTCTATCCCCGTAGGGTCGGAGTTAGTACCTGCATCAGAGTCCTCAACATCTAACAACCTCGGCCTCAGGTTGGTCTTTCTATTACCCAATTCTCCATCACGAACCTTGGGCTTGTTCTTGCGGCCCTTAGGGCGACCCTTCTTCTTTGGGATCTTCTCAATAGTAACTGGGACATCCACAAGGTCACCAAGATGAAATTCACGAGGTATCACGGCCAAGCTAGGCTTGAACCTCTTCTCCAAGCTCCACTCACCTTGGCACCATTTGTGCACCCCCAGAACTGTGCTTTCTACTGTAGCAGGCCCAATAGCAGATGCATGTTCAGCATCACGCCCCACCAATCTATCTGCCACCTCAGATAAAGGCCTTAGCTCTAAGCCCACAGCCATTTCAGACCCCAACAGTCCACCTACAACCCCAGATCCAAAAAGCCCAAGCTCCGGGCCCACAGCCAATTCCCTCCCAGACCCAGGCCCGCTGAAAACCGGCCCTGTAGAGAGCCATAATTTCAAATTAGGGTTTCCCGCCGAGAAACTCGGTGCAGCAGCAGACCCCGACCAGAGTTCTGCTGCTGAGCCCTCAGCCTCCCCACCTTCCTTCCAGACCTGAGCTATTCCGAGCGCCGGCACCTCCTCAGACCGGCTGGACACCCCATCTCCGAGCCCTTCCATCACCACCATCGCTGCCTCTACTGGTGGAGCAGTGTTCCCCGAAACCATTATTGCTGTCAGCATACCATCAAAGCCACCCATGCCATGGTCGAAAAAACCACAGCCCCTGCATATACCGTGGCATTTCTCATACCTCAGTTCGAGTTCGACCTCCACTGCCGCCGAGAAGAAGTACGTACGTCGAGCCCATATGCGCTGGCGAACGTTGTGCACAATCTAGACTCGTTGTACGGGATCTTTTCTCTGCAACGCCCCTTGATCATACCGCACAAATACCCCCAATTCAGTCCTAAGCAGGGTTAGGGCACGATCATTGCGCATAGCCATGCGCAGCCCTCTCACCACCACCCAAACCGCCATAGAATTCAACGAAACCTCTGCCAGATCCCGGATACCATCATAATCCGCCAAGAGAAGCATCAAATTATTGAAGAACCATGGTCCACCATTGAGGACGTGATCCTTCGTCTCTTGTTCCTTGAACTGGAAGACACAGATCCCTTCTCCCTCCTCACGGATCAACACGCGTTCTTTCAACCCCCAGATGCCAGAAATCGCCTCCAAAAACAACGGTCGGAAGACCTGTTTTTGGGAAAGCAATCGGCCACAAACATAGAAAAAAGGATCTTGGATTGCTTCCTCGCCCCCAACCAAATGCACGGTAGCCTCCTCCACCTCCATGCTCGATCAGTTCCCCTGCTAGAGAAAAACCCTAGCGGAGAGAAAGTCGACTTTTTCCCGTCTGATAAAATTAGAATCTAGCTCTTCTCTTTTATCATTTTCATACTTTGTTTGAATAGCCAAAAAAAAAAAAAACCAACAGTAGCAATGTACAAGGTTCCAGAGACTAAATGGCTTCTTAATGTCAAGCTTAGTGAAGAAGTAAGATGCAGCATATAGAAAAAATTACAACGCTGAAACTTAAGCACATAGAATTAAAGTGTTGTAATTTAGAACACAACATTAATAGGAAGATCGCATTCCATCAAACAAGTGGAATTGGATTTTGGCAAGTTTCACGGTTATGACCTCCTCCACCGCATCTTGTACACTTTTTTCTAATTGCATCTTCTCCTACAGATGGCATTCGTACCGTCTTACGTCTTCTAGGTACTACTTGTCTTATTGGTGGTAAGTCAATTTTGTTCTGCACTTCTTCAGGCACATCCCACTCACTTTTATTCCCAACTGGCCAAATAGGCTCTGCATAAGCTGACATAAGTGCATTGGCTGTGTGGTGACCAGAAAGGGGGGTCCCACAGCGCTGCGACCCCAAGCCAATGAGAAACCGACATGTCACGAATAACATCCCGATAACTCATCAACCCAAAATTGCAAGGCCTTTTGGGTTTAGATTGTTGATTTCGGGTTACCACAGGCTGTGTAAAATTGGGAGCACATGCTATACACTGATATTCCTTTAGTTCTACATGCAACAGTTGCATGGGCACAAGGAAGTCGATCAAGATCAAACTCTCCACATGTACAAGTCAAGTTATTTAAGTCCACCGTAAATGTTTGACTTTGTTCATGTATTTGAAATGCATAGAGATCAATTGGAGACACCTAATGTATAATGAAACCAAAGTTAGCATGTTTCCGAATCGAAAATAAAATAATATAGTATAACAAGTACAAAATATTATGACACTAATTTTTAGAATACATACCCGCATATGCGAACCACTATTGTTGTTTTTGCGCACTTTGTCTTCTGCCCATTTGGTTAAGTGTGTATTAAGGGAGCTTGCTGCATCACGTCATTCAACAAACCATTGTTGAAGCACCTCTCTTAGGTGATCCACTAAAGCAGTAACTGGTAGTTTTCTAGCATCTTTAAGCTTCGAGTTCATAGATTCAGCAATGTTGGATGTCATCATGTTGTATCTGTACCCCATAAAATGAGCTCGTGCCCACTTATGACACCCAATGTCTTCAAGATATTTACAGACTTCTCCATCTTTTATTTTTCGAATGTCATCCATCAATGTATTGAACTCGGATACTTGGTACTTCTTTGCTGCTATGTAATATAACTGAAGGATCTTCATTTTTTTTGCCAAACTTTGATTGCAGGTTGTTAGCTATATGAAAGATGCAGGCTCCATGATGTGCTTTAGGAAAAACATTATCCACAGCTTTGGCAATGCTTCCATGTCGATCAGATATAAAAACCAAGTTCTCTACAACTCTAATGGCCCCTCTCAATTTTGTCAAAAACCATGACCATGAGGCATCATTTTCCGAGTCTACCACCCCAAATGCCAAAGGTTATATTTGATTCTCTCCATCTTGGCATGCAGCCACAAACATGGTTCCAAAGTAATTTCCTTTCAAAAATGTACCATCTATAGCGATCACGGGCCTCATAGAATCACAAAATCCTCTAAATGAGGCTCCAATTGCCATGAAAAAGTATAGAAGGTGATTTTGTTCATCAGTTTCTATGTGTGTTATTGTACCTTGATTTTTGCGCTCTAACATAGCACAATATGTTGGAAGTATAGCAAATGATTCCTCTGGTGATCCCCTTGCGATTTCTAGTGCTGCTTCTCTTGCCCTCCAAGCTTTATTATAGCCCATATTAACTCCAAGTTGGACACGCGCATCATCAATGATATCTCTAGGTTTGTATATATGCGAGCTTCCTCCCTCAAACTTTGACTTGACATATTGACCAATTAGGGAGCTGCTTGCTTGTCGATGATCACGATGAATAATATCCAACGAACAAGAATGTTCATTATGAAACTTTCTTACTTCAAAATAGGCCAAGTCCTGTAGCTTTATTGCACGGAGTTGCCACTTACAGTTAGGATCCACACACCTAACTTCAAACTGATCACTAGCAGATTTGTTCACTTTAAACTCGTAATTCTTTCTTATTACGAGCATGTCCAAATGTTGTTTCAAGGCTTTCTTACTCGGATGTAACTGACCTACCAAAATTTCTTCATTGGTGTCCACAAATGCAAAATTGTCATAATCTTCTATGCGCCTTCTCTTGCTACAATAAGAAGATGATGGAGCAAAGTTAGCATTTGTACGTAGGTTGCTCAGTTTCAATTTCTACATCGTCCATTAGACTCTCATTATCTCAATTGGCATGTGTAAACTCATCTTCCTCTCTATTTTCGTATGAGACATTATCACCATTATCCAACCCAGAGTTTACTACTATTGGCTCATGCGGGGAACTCAATGCAATTGGACTCTGATCTTCAAGCTCAGTAGAGAACATTGTTGAGACAACATCATCATACTGCAAAGATGGGTTAGGTCTACTATTCATGCCTTGATTACTTCCACTTACAGATCTTGATAAGCTGCCTTAATCTAATAGGTCTAATTCGTTAACTTTCTGATGTGGGTTCCAGTTATAGTTGAGTTTTTTGTTTAAATTTTTTTTATTTGATAGATTTCTAATAGTGTGACCCACTCCTAAACTGACTATGCATACCACCTCAACACCACATCATAAAACATAGGCCCCATATGAGGCACGTCAGCAAGTTAATGGACTCAATTAATGGAAAACTAACAGATTGGACCTATTAGATCAAAATTGAAAGTGCATGGGTGTTTTTGATGAAATTAGAAGTTCAAGGACTGAATTGATTTTGGATTCAAACTACAGGGTAGTAATCAGTATTTAGCCCTTATAAAAATAACAACAGCAAAGCTATATGGAGGCTATTAAACAAGCAGACTATGGGGAGACATAAATCTTCTAGGCTAGACTCCTTAAACTATTATTCAATACAGAAACACAAGGAAGCGTGAAGGCAACAATTATTAACCAGGCAAGTATGTCACTAAATATATATTCTGGAACAATAATGCATATATATATTTGTTAAATCAAATATCCCCAACAAGGAGGGAGATCATCAATATTAGTTCAGATAGTTGCACGTCCTATTTGACTCAATCAGCAATGTCTGCATAGATTTTTATGCAAAATGAGATGCAAGCATGTAACAGTGTAAATAGAGGATTGGTACAGAAACTTTCATCCAAGTGTGAAAGTTAAAACTAATAGCTGTACTATGACCATTGTCTCTTCAGTGATTGCATAAATTAGAAGATCAAACTACAAGTAAGCATGAGTCCATAGAAATCAATTCTCATAAAATCAAATTACTAGGAATATAAATCAAATTACGAGGACAAAACTCATAACATCATGATCTTCAAAGAGTATATAATGAAAAGTAGTAAACTAGAAAGCATAACTAGACTAGTAATAGGAAACCTAGATAACATGATCAATAAGTAACAAGTCAAGCATCCTCCGATTACAATCAAATATATCTTTATGTTGGCAATCCACAATCATGATTAGCTTCTTCCTCTAAGACCGCAACCATCAATTATTAGGACTCTTAAACATATAGGAAGCGTTGGACTCTTAAACTCTTGAAGGACCCTAAATTAAACCCTAAATCTTCAAGAACATAATTAAAATAGCAAGCGTTGGACCTTTATTGGACCACGAAATTATAATCCAATTCTTGAAAAGAAAAACAAAGAGATTATTGATATACATACCTTGAACACACAACAATTTTGAACTTTTGATTGTGTTCCAAATCAGTAAGATATTGTTTAGGTTTTGACTATAAGAGCAATTGCTTGTCGTGGTAAAATAGAAGCAGGAACGATAGAAAAGAAAAGGAAGAGGCAAGGGTAGAGAAGTGAGTGGTTCATTAAGGATAATAAAGACATTCTATGCTATCATATGGTTATCTTTCAACTAAATTAGAAAATAAGGTTATAAATCATTTTGAAGACCCAAAAAGGGTCATTTTTCAAAATTTCTCTTATATTTCTTTCTAAATTTCATTGTACTCGTTGGGCGCAACACATATTAACCAAAATCTCGCCCCCACAAAATTAAAATCCTAAGTCCCGCCAGTGATCGAGCCTTAGAGTAGATTTTTATATAGATTAAAAGGACAGCTGAGGCAAAGACTAAACCCATTCTACATTTCTACGAGCATCAAAATCACAAAACTCATTCCTAATAGTATAATAATTACAGAACCCATTACTCATAGCATCAAAATCAACAAATCTCTTTCCTAATAGCATCATTATTAATGATCATTAAACCCATGCAAACAAAGTAAAAAAAAAACCTAGCGTCATATAGAGAGAACGCGTCGCATAGTCTTCCGTCAAGAGCTTATGCCCTGTCCGACGGTACACCCTTGCGGCGTCGTCGTCCAACGGGACAGAGGAGACTAAGTATCTGATTGTGGTTGATCATGGAGTAAGCCCAGCCAGAGAAGAGGAGACGCAGTGTCGACGCTGCTGTCCATATCGCGTAGAGGTGAAGTTGGGGAGTTGTTGTGGGTTTTTGACTGCCGGCGAACAGGGAAGGTGTCTCTACGAGGTGGTCTAGGGTCAACCCTTTCATGGAATTGGTGGAGGGGCAAAACCTGGATAGTGGCACAAGCATCGATATGGGTTGGAAGGTTCAGTCGGGAGGCTTGGGTGAGGAGAGGCCACTGTTTGGTATGTGTTTCCCAAGATTGCAGTGTGGTTGGTCAGTGATCTATCCATTCAAACTGGGTAGTGGCGGAGATGTCGCCATTGGTGGGTCGGTGGAGGAAATACAGGTGAGTGGGTAGTGGCGTGGCACATGCCGTCTCCAATATGGATTTGGGTTTGGTGTTAGTTGGGCATGACTGCATGAACTTTGGCTGTGGGCCTATGTTACTTTTTTTTTTTTTTTTTGGTTTTTACTATTTTTTAATTGTAGGATATGGCATTATGGGGGTAATAAATCCTTACCGATACGTGGTAGGGTGGGGTGGGCTTGGTCCCGAGTAGTACATCTTGTGTATCTTGTCTGCTCTATGCAGGCGGCGAGTTCCTTACTTTGTCAAATGGTAGTAACCTTCTAGTGGCACGGTGAAACTAAGTGTCGTCGGATTTATCCTTCCGCAATAACATAGTAGGAAAGCTGTGCTTATGGTAATTATGTTTCTTTGTAGTCTAGTTATCTTTTTGTTCTGTCATTGGTATGTCAAAGCAAATACGTACAGTAGTCAGTAGAACATACTTTGCTAGTTGGTGCCTGGTTGAATACATTTATTTAGTAGAGACTCTTGATATCAGTTCAAGACGTTCTCTAGATGTTTATTGTAATCATGGATTTAGGCTCAATATCCTCCTTGTGTTAGGCAATTTCATTAATCAAGACTTAAGGGCGGCCACATCAGCTCTTTATTAAAAGAAAAAAAACCCCATGCTGAAGTTAAAATCAGAGTACTTGTCTAATTAAACTGTAATACATAGAAGGAAACAAGATATATGTTTTTTTTTTTTGAGCTCGAAATGACAAACTATATTAATGGAATCAAGAAGATTAAACTAGGTGGAGAGGAGTTCCTCTAATACTGTGGGAACAGATCCACACCAAGAGATTAACAAACCTGTGCCTAGAGCACATTTAGGCAACTTATGAGCTAATACATTGTAGGGCTGGCTCTAATTACCATACCTACTGGAACCGACCAGAAATGGGCTGAACCGGTGGTGCCGGCGTTGAAAAATTCGGTACACTAAGAGTCAGTAAGGTACTACCGTACCACAGCAACATTTTCGGCTCGGTAGTGGTACAACCAATTACATAGGTTCAGTGATACCGAACCAGTTGAGATAGATGGGTCTGGATTTAATTCAAAAAATACTACCTTCTTGCGTCTGCCAAGGATCGAACCGTTGCCAATCTCGCTACAAACTCAATCCATTTACCACTAAGCCACAACCTTGCTTGTTGTCAGTTGTGCAAAAACTAAACAAATATACTTGAATCAGAAATCATAGAAATTAAAAACTCTTTCGAGTCTTCTACTTCGAGATAATTCTCTCTCTCTTCTTCATTCTTTCTTAGTTTCTATTCCTCCTCTGTTTTCTTACTCTCTGCTCTCTCTCTTCATTTCTGACTTTTGTTCTTCTTCCTCCATTTTCTCAATATTTTTCTTATTCATCCTTCCACTTCTTCTTTCACCTCTAGATATGAATCAAAAATCGGATCTCCAACTGAATTCTAGATCTGGAATTAGGAGGGCTGCTGTTCTTCTCTCACTCTCAACTTCATCCAAAAATCTGTTCTCTTTCTTATTCAGTTCTTCTTCTTTTCTCTCTTCTTCCACCTCTGTACTCTTCCTTCTTTCTGTTTCTTCTTCTTCCTCATACTGTAGTTCTCATCTCCTTCACTTGGGTTCAAATATCGGCCAAAACCGACCGTTGAAATTGGTAAACCGAAGTTCCGGTAACTGAAAGCTCCGGCACAGTTACAACAACATATTTGGCAAAACCGAAGACTTTCGGTTGGTATTCTGCTGACGTAAAAAAATCCAGTAACCGTTCCACGGCCAGCCCTAATACATTGACTTCCCTAACAACATGAGTAAACAAACAACTTTGTAAGGTAGATACAGAATGAGAAATGTCATCCACCAACCTACCAAACTCCAAAGTATCTTCGCCCTCATCTTGTATTATATTAAATAACTGGAGGCAACAAGTTTTGAACACAACTGGAGCCAAACCAAATTACTAGCTGACAAGCTAGACGCCCAGTAAACACTTCAACCAAAGTAGGGAATAACACTACACTCACACAAGCACAAGCCCTAGCAATAACTTGGCCATCTTCATCTCGGACTACCACCCCCAAACCACCTCTATGAGCTGCGGCATCAAAGGCCCTATCCATGTTTGCTTTAAGCCAACCTTCTAGTGGGTCTAGAACGAGGTCTCCCCCCCTTGAAACTTTAGCAAGAACAACAATTTTCAAAGACTGAAACAAATTCATAGCTTGAAAGTAAACTTGAGGGAGGGATTGGAACTTATTATTCTATACTCTTTACTTCTTTCCTTCCATACCGCCTAATGTAAAACGAAGAGAAAAGAGAAATCCTCAAGAGATAGGGAAGAGTAGCATGCCTGTAGCCAACCCACTGTTGAATTAGAGAATGGTGGCAGCAGCCCAGCTTGCAAAAAAGGCACCATATTGATCAAATCCTGGACAAAAGGACCGTCCAAAGTAATATGGGAGATGGATTCATCTTCCTCATTACAAAAATAGCAGCCTCCCAACAAAGGAACCTTTGTCTACGAAGCTGTTGTATAGTAGGTAATATAGATTGACATACGTTCCATATTTGCACTTTGACCTTGCCAGGAACCTTGGCATTCCAAATACACTTCCAAAAACTAGAAGACTCAGATGAACTAAAAACATCCACCAAAGAAGAATGTAGCGAACCAAAAGTCAAATGATACACATTTTTGGTTGTAAATCGACCTTTAGGGTCATAGTGCTAGATAATTCGATCAACAATGCTGTTATTTCTTAGACGCAGAGAAAGGATTAACAAAGTATCCTTAGGACTAAAAGCCGCTGCCACCAACTCTCTGTTCCACTCCCCATTTTGAATTAACTCACTAACCAGAGTATGAGGTACATCATGAAACTTTAATGGTCTGAAAAGGTGAGGCCGTGTAATCCAAGGATCCTCCCAAACAAGTACTGATAATCCATCCCCTATCTGCCACCGCATACCGCATACCCTTAGCTATAACCTCCTTAGAACCAAAAATCCCATGCCAACATGTAGATGGAGTACGTGGACTTGGAGCCTGTAAGAAAGAACAATTTGGAAAGTACCTTGTTCTGTATAAACGACTCACCAGAGAATATGCCAACCTTTCTTAGCCAATAACTCCATATTGTGTGCATGTAGATCTCTAAAGCCCATTCCACCTTCCTCTTTAGGCAAACAAAGTTTCTCCCAAGACAACCAATGAATTTCACGATTTGCATCCTTACTGCCCCACTAGAATCGAGCACACATTTGATGCAAAGAATCACAAAAATCCTTCAGTAACAAGAAGCAACTCATGGAATAAGATGGAAGAGCCTGTGCCACCACCCTTATCAATAAATCCTTACCAGCCCCGCTGAGTAACATTCCTTGCCAACCAGCAATTTCCCTACTCAAACTTTCTTTAATATACGCAAAGGACTCCGTCCTGTTTTTGCCCAAGTAAGTAGGCAGGCCCAGGTATTTCTCATGCTTACTCTCAATCTTCACACCTAAAGAAGCTGCTAGAGCAGATTTGTCAACCTCAAGGACTTTCTTACTGAACACAATACTACTCTTAGCGAAATTAATATACTATCCCGATGCCAATTCATAATCAAACAACACCTCTTTTATATGATTGCATTCAACAACATTAGCTTTACCAAAGAGCAAGCTATCATCTGCAAACAGTAAGTGATGAATTACAAGAGCATCCTCACAAATTTTAATACCTGCTAGAGCACCCACCGAAGCTTTTCTTTCCAATAGAGTTGAGAACACCTCTGTACATAACAGAAATAAATATGGAGATAGGGGATCCCCCTGGAAGGAGAAAGATAACCCCAAGGCTAGCCATTAATCAGAAAAGCACACCATACTATAATAACACACCGCATTATAATCCCAACCCAGGATTCATTAAAACCTAATATCAACAACACTACTTCCAGGAACTTCCATTCTATCCGGTCATAAGCTTTGCTCATATCAAGTTTCAAAGAAAACACCCATTCAGTAATGGAATAACAACTATGAATATAATGAGAGACCTCATTGGCAATCAGAGTATTATCTATGATCAATCTTCCAGGTATAAAAGCACTCTGAAAAGGAGAGATAACGGTATCCAGAATTTTCTTCAACTTGTTAGCTATCACTTTAGAAAAAATCTTGTAAATAACATTACAATGAGCAATTGGTCGCAAATTAGCAACAGACTTAGGGTTCTTCACCTTAGGTATAAGACAAATATGAGTAAAATTAATCTCACCCAACAGCTAACCTGAAGTGAGAAAAGTCTGAACTGTTACAACAACATCACAATCGACAACATCCCAATATTTGTGAAAGAACTAAGGAGGCATACCGTCTGATCCTGGTGCCTTAGGAGGATACACCTGAAAGACAGTAGCCAGAATCTCCGCCTACAAATACACTTTAAATTATTTGCCTTAAAAAAAAAGAAATTATGGTCAACTGTGTGTGTGTTTATTTACTTATTTATAACTATATAATATATATGTGTGTGTGTGTGTGTGTGTGTGTGTGTATAGTAAAAAACTAGTTGTATTAATGAAATGACTCACAACATAGACATAAAAGAAAAACAAAATAGTTTGTTAGCTTTATGTAAAAAAATTTATTTAAGAATAAAGGATGCAAAGAGAAAGTTGAGAGAATAGTTGTATATTTCATTGATAGTAGGAGCCCCTATATATAAGGTGTTTACAAGATACGATCCAATATGTATTAGGATTCCTACTCCTATTCTAAATCTATAACCATAATCTAGAAGGATTCACTTTCCTTATTCTAGTCTAGATATGATTACTCCTAGTTTGACTACGCACACACAAACAGGGTTTCCTCGAACACTTTCCCTTGTGCTGTCAACAGTAGGTGGTGCTCATCTCGTTGCCTCGTAAAAAACCCGGCGAAGTAACAAAAACCCAGTGGGACAAAAATAACCGTGGTCGAAGGAAAAGAGTGCAACACACTCTTCACATTTGGAAATTAGCATGTAGATGTCAAACTTCCCCTGATGTCTGTGTCTCCCCTTGATTCCTACAATCATGGGATCTCAGATAATTTAAGCAAACCAATGCTCTTTACATGCTTCTCAAATGTGGATTTAGGCAAAGACTTGGTAAATAAATTTGCCACGTTATCCTCATATCTAACTTGATTCACTCTGATATTGAGGAGTGTCTGCTATTGATGATTATAAAGGAACTTATGCGAAATATGCTTGGTGTTATCGCCCTTAATGAAACCTTGCTTCATTTGTTCAATGCAAGCAGCATTATCCTCATAAATGCTTGTAGGTTAATCTGTGGTAGACCTTAAACCACATATACTTCAAATATGTGAAATTATGGACCTTAACCATATACATTCACGAACAGATTCATGAAGAGCTATAATCTCTGCTTGATTCGAAGAAGTAGCGACAATGGTATGTTTTGTAGACCTCCAAGATATCGTGGTGTTTTCCATGGTAAAGACATAACCAGTTTGGGAACGATCTTTGTGTCTGTCAGAGAGATACCCAGCATCTGCAAAACCTACCAAAACATCATAGGGATTATGGTAGTAGGATAGGGAGGCGGTGGCGGCAGTGATGGGTCCCATACCCATTTTGCCATATTTTCTTGACTCTCTGTAGGGATAGAACAAGACCATATCAATCATACCTCTTAAGCATCAAAAGTTAGTCTTTATGCTAATCCAATGACGTTGCGTGGGCACGGAGCTATACTGAGCTTACAAGTTCACAGTGTACATACCAGTAAATACTTCACTGTCACAAAGTTTCATACTACCACCAGACCCTGTAGGACCACCCAATTGCCAGGCCATGGGCAGGGCCCAGTACTCAGTAGGATGGTGCCAACAATGGGAGGTACCTTAGGCTGTACAGGTCTTAACTCAGGCTGGTAGGGTTAACCAAAGTGCACACCAAATTCGATATAAGTCTGCAAACTGAACTGCGTTCCACATCGAAGAAATGGGAAACTCCTTCCCCTTGCTCAAAGTATATAAACCAAGCTCAACCACATTAATGATGGTAGTAACTTCTGATCCTTTACTGTTACTTTGTCAAATTACATACATAGCCTTACTTAAGCATCAGAGAGGCATAAACCGACCGGTTTCGTTTATACCTCTGACGTTATGTATTTCCTTTAACAGGCTCCCGGAGTTGTCTTCCTATCCGCTAGGGGGTACATCATTCTGCCAGGCTACAGTAGAGGAACTAGCAGAAACACACAACAAATGAGATATCGGGCCTTGTGCACTGTGCCAAGTACAATAATGCTCCTATTGCACTTAGGTAAGGCACTTCAGCCTCTAAAACGTTTTCATCATCATCCTTAGGATGAAACGAATCCTTCTTTGGATCTAGGTTGCGACCAATCATGGGAGTGCTAACAGGGTGGACTTTTCCATATTAAAACACCTGAGCATCTTTTGGGTATAAGCTGATTGATGAATCAGGATTCCACTATCAAGGTGCTCAAGTTCCAATCTAAGGCAAAATAGTGTTTTCCTAAGATCTTTTATCTCGAATTCGGATTTCAAATCTTCAGCTATTTCTTTCAACTCATCAAGAGTCCCAATAATATTCATGTCATTGACATAAAGTGCGACAATTGGAAATCTAAAGCTTATCTTCTTAATGAACATGCATGGGCACAATTCATTGTTCACATAGCCCCTTCCAATCAAGGAGTCACTTAGACAGTTATAACACATCCGTCCGGATTTTTTTTAATCCATATAGTGAGTGTCGCAATTTAATGGCAAACGTGCTCCGTGGTTTAGAGCCACTTGACTTGGGTAATTTAAGTCCATCGGAGACCTTAATATAAATCTATGTATTTAGATCCTCATAGAGATATGTAGTATATAACCACATCCATAAGCTGCATATTCAGTTTTTCAGAAACTACTAGACTGACAAGATAGCAGAACATTATAACGTCCATTACGGGAGAATATGTCTCCTCGTAGTCGATTCTAGGGCATTGTGAGAAGCCTTGCGCCACTAGGTGACCTTTGTATCTTACAATCTCGTTTCTCTCATTACGCTTTCTAATAAAAACTCATTTGTATCCAACAAGTTTTATTTTAGAAGGTATTGGCATCACCAACCCAAATAACTTTAAGGATAAAATTGACATTTAGAATATATATATATATATATATATATATATATATATATATAAATTAAAAAAACATGAGTTTTGTTGGTTGATAACTGTTTTTCATCATTTTATGAGTATGAATTAATGTTTATGTATTATGTTGAAGATGAAATAATCAAGTTTTATGTTTAAGAAATATAGTAATCATGATTTGAACACCCAAGAGACTACTCCACAAAACTATGTCTAATCCACCAAAAGTAATCTCGTGAGTGTTCAAATCACGACGACTAAATTTTTTAAACATAAAATTCAATTATGTCATCTTCAACATAACTGAAAAGCATTAATTTATGTTCATTCGCTCCCCAATGACCCAAAAAATGATGAAGACACCCAGGGTTGATAGTCATCAACCCACACAAAACTCATGTTTTTTATTTTATTTTTATACATATATTCTAAATGTCAATTTTATCATTACATTTAATTGAAAAAATGAACAGAAGTGTCGAAATGTCAAGCAGAGCCTAAGTTCAGGTATCAAATTGTCCTCTTTGAAGACTAGGTGCCAAAGTGTCCAATTGGCCATACCTCATGTACTATCGAAGAAATTTACTCTTTAAAAATTATCTTTTCTCACGCTTGAAAAAATTTTACAATACCTTTTTTTATATAAATTTAATAAACATTGAAACAAATATTTGGTTAATGAAACTTATAAAATTAATATATCTAAAATTTAGTTACATTATACATGTTTGAGTAGGCAGATTACCCTAGATAGGCGGAATGCCTAACCAAGCCCGAGACAGAGATGGCTTTCTAGCTCTTTTCTTCCACAATTAATGGACAAAACAACATGCTCCCAAGAAGACATGGATTCGGCCCCATTAAACCACCTCAATCAGCAAAAATGTTTGACAAATAGGCTCATCCACGTGCCAAGCATGATTTGTGATCGAGTCTTCGTACAAAAAACAAATAGATAAGCATTTTAGGTCATGTTCATGTATCATAGTAATCATACGTTCTCACTTGGTTCCAGACAAAAAAGGAGCATATTAAATGATGATTGTCCAACCCAATTAGCGCCGAGACCGTAGCATAACTTCATTTTGTGGAGGCTGCTAGGCAAACGCGCAATTATATTGAGGGGGACTCAACAAGGTTTTGCAACGAAAATCACAATATAACTTTGACTCATTCCAAGACCCAAGACTTCTCTGCAGGGCTGCAACTTAGTTTTGGGGTCCTAGCTTGAAGCTGACATATAGTGACATGCATAATGCAAGCTGTTCATGATTAATGGGGATGTATATAGTGGTAACAAACCCGAATGAAGTGGCGGGAAGAGCCCACTGTGACATAGATTTAAGGATGGCGGCTAAGGTTGTTTTTGGAGATTAAGGTCATAGGAGTTGATGTTCCTGTATATTTGTAAATCGTACCAGGTAATGTAGTTGTAGACTTGTAGTTGTAGTGATAATCAACCGCACTCTTTAACTGGTACAAAACAATTGGTGTTCCCTATAGTGCTAGTCTCTTTTGTACAAGTGACTGACCGACCCATGAGCTGTAACAACTGGATCCCATCTACCCATTGAGCAAGAAAACTTCCACTCCAATTTATTTGGCACTGTGGTGTGATGAATACTAGAAGGTTTCAGTGCGAGGAGACTTGCATACCAAGGATGTATATGCCCTCTTTTAATGGTCTTAACTGACGCATCCTGAGGAGATAATAGTGAGATAAATATTGTATACGTGTGTATATCAAGTATTTTGATGGTATTAAATAAAGAAAACGAGGTTAATCTACCTCAAAAAAGTAGTACTCCTAAAAATATTTAGGTATAGCTTAGTAGTTTTTTTTTTTGAAATGAGGGCTTGTTGCGCAGTTTTAAATTATTATAATATATGCATTTGAATTTAATAGATGTGGCTGAGAATCCTGAGATCCCTAGTAGTCCATTAAAATTGTCTTTTAGGTGAGTATGATTTGTTTTCCATAAATGTTTTTCACTAATATGTAGCATTTAAGTATTGATTTGTGATTTATGATAAGGAAAACAAATTAAATTTAAGATATGAAACCATTTATTTCTTTTAATTGTCCATAAGAACTTATTTCAATTTACTTATGGCTAATTTCATTTTACCTCCTTGACATTTGCACCTTAAATCCGTTGTGCTAATGCACTTCTAATTTCATGTCATATACTCTCTAATTTATTCAATCTTGTCCACATATTAGTTTTTTTTTTTAATATATTATTTTATAAAATTGAAATGTGACTCTATTGGGCTCCCTTATAAGAAGATGATTCACTAACGTGAACTAACAAATTATATCGTATGCGACGAGAATTTCAAAATAAATTACACAATACTTGGCAAAAAAAAGCTAAGGGTTAGACAAGATTAATTGAAATTGATAAATACAGGATCACCCTTGATGAAATTAACAGTATAGAGGGCATAAATGATTTAGGGTATAAGGATTAGAGAGGTAAAATGAAAAATTTCCTTTCATTTATAATGCATTAGGGCATCTCCAACAGAATGACTAAATTCAATTTTTAGCTATATATAACTAGTTTTTAAAAAAAACTCAACTCCAACAGACTAGCTATAGCTAAGTTAAATTTAATTTTAGCTAAAATGGCTAGCTATATTTAGCTAGACAATCAAGAATAGTAAAAGTAAAAGTTATATTTCTCTCTCCTCTTTTGTCCACATGTCAATTTATAATTCGATAAAATATAGTATATCACTTATAAATAGCTATTACTACTGGATCAACATTGTTAAATCAATAACTATATTTTTTAAATTTAGCTAAATTTAACTAAAATATAACTTCTATTGTTAGACATGCTCTTAACAGGTTTTTAAAATAGGGGGAGGAGTGAGGGTTCCCGGGGGGGGGGGGGGGTTTGTTTCTCTACATCTTCAAATTGACAGTGGTTGTTTTAGGGGAATTAAAACCCTAATTCATTATTTTGGAAAAAAAAAAAAAAAAAAGTTCTAATGTCCTTCACAGACGGTTTCACCCTCTCTTTACCCCCAACGAAAGGTGCAAAATCTATCATTCATTTGAATCATTTCCTTAATTGACCACAATAGTTTATTTTAACCACTATGGTCATGAAATCAATTAGCTTGGCCAAGTGGCACCAATGGGAGTATGAGACTCAGTTTCCTCCCATTGGTCAGACTTACTTATGGTATTAAGCGTGAAAAAAGAAGAATGCATGCCAGACACAAGTAGATGTGTCGTATTATATATATATATAGTGGTGTTCATCTGGTCAGTTACTGACCAAATAATTTATGCTCAATAACCCTTAGATTTACATCCAAGAGTGAAAAACAAAACACCTCAACTTAAAAATAATTCTCTCTGCCATTAGATTTACATCCAACGGTGATTGAGCATTATTTTCTTGATCAGCAACTGACCAGGTGAACATTTTCGTATATATATATATACATAAAAGGAGGGTGCGTCTGGGCTACGCCGAAGTGGGATCAGATGCGTGGGTCGTTCCTGTTCACAAGTTTTGAAAGAGAAGGGCAATGATGTAATTTTCCAGATAACTACTGGTATCAGTAAAAAATACTCCATTATGGTAATACTTTCTTCGCTCTCTATTACGTGGGAAAGCATCAGCTTTCTTCACCGGGGCATGTTGCTGCCAAGTTTCGAATTCCAAGGCTGTATTTCCATGGAACCGGTTTCTTCCCATCTGATTACCAACTGTAGCCCATATATTTTCCTGCAAATTGAATATGAAACCAGGTAGAAATGGAGAAGGAAGAGAGCGGCTTAAAAGCATCGATGCATCGATGCTCCGAAGCTTGTTTGATTGATCTGCTCGGGCTTTTTCATTTGGAGCAAACCTACTATTGATTTTTGTCATTTTGTTTAACTGCTGAGTTGAAATTCCTCTCATGAGTAGTGAACATGCAAGAACAGAATGATTCATTAATATGGTTGCAGACTTGCAGGTGATCTTTGAGAGTATACAAGTCCTCATATTTGACAGTCCTCTTGAAATACAAGTCCTGGCTGAAGACAGAAGACCTCAGCATAAATTTATCGGCTTCTTTAAGTTCTATCACCATAACAGATGCTTTTAACTCCTCACCATAAATTTAACAGATTTCTCCAGTTTATCAGCCTGAACCATAACAGATCAAGATAATTGGAAACTTCCCTATCACCATTCTCAGCCTCAACAACAGATTGACACATAGCTCCAACCATTTTTAAATATGAACTAGGGTCGGAATTTAACCAAGGGCAGCCAAGATAGCCGTCGTGAAAAGGAATTTCGGCTGCAGCCGAAACCGCTCCAAATACCCATTTTGCCAAACTTAACTAAGTTTGAAAATCAATTATTGAAAGACGTAGAGCATGACGAGATGATCGTTTTTCATACCTAATACAGCATTGATTTCCGCCGGAATCGCCAGAATTTGCAGAACATTTGCCGGAAAAAGTCGATCATTTTGAACTCTGAATCTTCTCCTCCAGTCGACGGTTGGTTGAACCGGTGTCAAGGTTTTCTTTGCACTGCCAATCTTGAACCATTTGACACCGGCAAGACCCTTGGAAGTTGCCGGAAGTGGGAAAAACTTCGGGGTCGGATTGTGTTCTTCGTGGTTCTGACTTCTGACATCTGAGAAGCGCGTCTGGGTTCTTCGAAGAGGGAGGTCGCCACAGTTAAATCTTTTTTACCTGTTACACGTCATCTGTTGTCTGGCCGATTTAAATTGACAATTATGCCCTTCTTTTCACTTCCGTTTCAGGCGTACGCTACGCCTGGCGTAGCCCAGAATTGTGCATAAAAGTAGAACAAGTTTGGTACTATTTGTTTAATAGTGACCGGACCATTTTGTCTCTGTATTCTTTGGAATTTTACCTAATGACTTCTAACATGTGTCCGTCTTCTGTGTTACTAAGTTGTTTTAAGGTGTTTTCTCTTCTTTGCTCTATCGAATAATAGAGGGAGTTGAGCGATTCTATTTTTTTTTTTTTTTGCTCTGCAACGCTTTGTTTATTTTTCACTTTTCCTTCACTTGCGCTGAGTGATAAAGAGAGAAAGACATGGATGATTGTTTTTCTTCTTTGCGCGACTTGGCTAGAAAGAGAGGGATGGAGAATTGAAGAGCTTTCCATCTAAGGAAGAAGATCACGAATCTAGGTATTTGATTTTTGATTCTTTTTTTTTTTTTTTTTTATAAGTTTCTTCTAGTTTCTCATGCGTTGGTTTTTTATTTTGATTGTAATATTTTCATACTAAAGAGCACGAACAAGATGAATTATTTGAAATTGGTTTAGAATATGAAAGTGAAAAATATGCATTGACGATCTATATATGTTTGTTTTGAAAGAAACCGGCAATCTTTTGATCACTGATTACTACAATATAACTTTCCTAATGTCATATATGTACCGTTATTGTTACTAACTTATGAAATTTATGTGAAGATACAGATAACATCTTATGTCCATTATAGTTTATGAAACTATAATTTCACCGTCACTAATTTCCACATTCTTCTACTCCATTATTGATGTAGCTTCAAAGTAACTGTGGTTATAGAAGATGAGTCTGATGAAAGCACCGCCATCATTATGGGAAAACTAGCTTATGAAATATATAAATTTACAATGACAGTATAAAGCTTATCAAGCAAACAAACCGTGCGGGAGAAATTAGCTAGTTTTCTTTAAAGAATAAAAATTGTATGAGTAAATGTCACAACCAGTGCTTGAAGTTTTGATCATTTGACACTTTGATTCCAAACATTCTAAAATTATCACATTGGTACCTCAAAAATAATCACCGATATATTTTTAATACATTCCATTAATAACACCGTAAAACTCCTCATATTTACTAAGAGCATTTTCGTCTTCCCATTCTCTCCCTCCACAGATCCATCACTGTCTTGATCGAGATACTTAGTCAATGATCACGAACTAAAAATTAGAAGAAAATAAAAAAAAACAAGCAGAAATTGTAGTAGTATAACATAACGAGAAGTAATTAGAATAACTACTAATTAACCAACTTGGAGAGGGAAAAACGAGAATGTTCTTCGTAAAAAAAAAAAATGAGTTACCAGTGTTATTAACCGAGGGTATTAAAAATATGTTAGGGATTAATTTTGAGTTGTGATAATTTTATAATGTTAAAAGTCAAAACCAAGGTGTCGAATCACAATTTGGAGACTCTTTGTGATAACAACTCATAGAAATATGAAAGTTGATATGTGTTTGTTGAGTCGCCCCTAAGGATCCAGCTTCTCTAAAGTAAAGAGAGTGTAAATTTACTTCAATTTCATAAAATCTGGACTTTCTATCTAATATAAAGGTCATGACAATTGACACATCACTCTTCTATCAATTTTTAGTTTTTCGTCTATACCATAGTTAGCTTGCCGTTAACTCTAGAAAAAAAATAAAAATATATTAGGGATTTGAGTTGCTGCGTTTGCTTTCTCTAAACTTCCATGGCAACTCATCCATGGTTGAAGAAAAGAATAAACAAATCGTGATGTTATTGATTTACCATTCAATTGTTCATTATCTCAGTTGCGTTTGCCCTTTGGTTTGTTCCAATGCTAGAATTATATATTCAACAATTGTTCAGTAATCCATTAGCCAACGTCATGAATTTAAGAAGAAGAAAAAAAACTTTTGTAACAACAAAGGACAATTATTAGTTAGCATTTAAGATTGAAACTTGGGAAAGCGCATTGGGAATTTCTATAAGATGATAGGAGAAATTGCACTTAACTTATATTAGTCATGGAAACTCATTCTTGGTCAATTTTTCCCGATATAGTATTGCTTCTTGATGAATTTTCCAACTGACACAACTTCCAGGGTTATGTTTATAATTGGGAAAAAAATACAAACAGTACTCCAACTATGGTCCATTCTAAATTTTCATATCCAACTTTCCGAAACTATCACAATGGTACCCCAAATAACTAGCCCGACTCAATATACGTACCCGCCGTCCATAATGGGGTTAACACGTATGCCACGTGGCGTATTTGATGGGTATTTGTGTCATTTACTTTCCCAGCCCCATTCTTTAATCCCTTCTCTTTCTCCCTCTCTCTTTGCCTCTCTCGTTTATCTCTCACGCTCTCTCTCTCTCTCTCTCTCTCTCTCTCTCTCTCTCTCTCTCTCTCTCTCTCTCTCTCTCTCTCTCTCTCTCTATTTGCTTCGTCGCTGACTGCAGCATGACCGCTGTTGGCCACCTCGAACACTCCGACATCAACCTGCTACCTCGCTTCACTGTCGCAAGCACTCGCCTAGTTCCGCCATCAAATATCCTCCAATCCTTGAACGAAGGAAGACACCGCCCGAAACCGGATCTCCCTTTCTGACCACAGAAGCATCTCCACCGTGATTGCACCCCGAAGCCAAGCCAACCGAGCATTGTCGCAAGGGCAACCCACCATTCCTCTAACTAAGGGTTGAAACGATCTGTCTCATGACAAGATCGTCGAGACGAGAAGGAATATGGAGGCTACGAAAACCTCCCTGGAAGCAGCCCAAATAAGGCGGCTCTATGGTTTCAAGAGAGAAAGCTCTCGACTCTCATTTCCCCATTCTTCTCCTTGTTTCTTCTTAATTTGGATTAATCTTTTTGAATTTGATTAGATGTTTGTGGAATTTGGATCAGATGGATTGGTAGTTTTTGGAATTTGGATTTGTTCCTTTCTTCTTATGCCCAGTTGATGAATTGATGAAGATAAAATTTTCAATAGAATTATGAATGGATCTGTGGGGATACCTCTCTTTTTCCTCTGGGGTTGTAAAGAGATTTGGTGGTGATGGATCTAATCAGGGCGGTGGTTTATGGCTGAAAGGAACGTCTGGTTTCAGAAGGGATAGAGGAGATGAAGAGAACTGGATTTCCATTGGCAAAGAAAGAGAAAATGGATTAGAAAGCCAAAAACAGTGGTATTATTTTTCTGGCCGTAGGATTTTAGTGAGAAAGGAAATGAAGGGCTGATATTCCCTTATAAGTAAATATAACTAATAAAAAATTTAGTTAAAAAAATAATTAAAAAAAAAATTAAGGTGAAGACACGGAAGGACCAAAATACCCCTGAAAATATGCCACCTAGCATAATAATTAACGCCGTTATAGACGGCGTGTATGGATGTTGGGTCGCGCTAGCTTTTTGGGGTACCAATGTGATAGTTTTGAAAAGTTGGGTATGAAAATTTAGAATGGGCTATAGTTGGAGTATTGTTTGTATTTTTTTCCCTTTATAATTCACATGGCATATTCATTGCTGCTATTCATTGCAAGTCAGCTTTTTTTTTTCTCTTTTCTTCTTCTCCTCTGCAACCCTGAATGAGTTACCATGGCCAGAAACACAGAGAAAGAACACGCAGCAACTCCACGCTAAATCCCTAATTTTTTTTATTTCATTTTTTTTCTAGAGTTAACGACAAGTTAACTATGGTTTACACGAAAAAATAAAAAATTGATGGAAGAGTGATGTGTCAGTTGTCATGACCTTTAGATTAGATTAGATAGAGAGTCTAAATTTTATGAAATTAAAGTAAATTCACACTCTTCTCACTTTAGAGGAGCCGGATCCCGCTCGTAAAACTAGTGTTTGTAACCCATAATTACTAAATGAAACTGTGAGTTCTCCAAGTTCAAAGCTTAGCAACAGCAACTTAACATGCCCAACTCTTAATTTACCCTTTAAATTTTGTGCTGTCCTTAAAATTATTAGAATTTTCGAGAAAAATTTCTCGACGAGGTAACTTAGTTCCTAAGAAATAATTGTAAGTGATGTTAAAAGTAGGGGAGTGAAATTTGCACTCCCCTTTTTGTAAACCACACTCAGTTCAAAAATACCCCTAGTTCTTCATCTCTTCTCTTCTTTTCTTTTTTCTTCTTTTCATTTCTTTTCTTTAGTTCTCACATTCTGATCAAGTTCAATGGGAAGGCTCTTCTGCCATTGCTTAACAATTGAAATTTCTAATTTATGGTTAGACCACTAATGAGCCTAAATTCAAGCTGGAAATCACCTCAGCCCCAACTCGATGAACTTCAATCAACCCCGGTTTTGATCGAATCGAAACCAACGTTCATGGATTTGCCAAGCTACTTAGAGGGTGTAAAGTGTGACTATAACAAACATATTCAGACTCTATTTCCTCTAAATGATGAGCTCACAGTAGTTAGCCGTTGCATAGATGCAATAGCCTCAAAGGCCCTCGTAGAGCAAATTGGTTCAAGCTTCTCACTCTCGGAGTATAGCAGCTCCGGGTCGCTTCACATGAACAGGCAAGCCAAATGTGATGGGCACTGTTGGTTAGATGATCTTTTTGGTCTATGAGTTGATATGAGAGTAAGCGAGAGAAGATTATAGAGAGAGGAGCTACAAAAGGCAATGAGGGGCAAGGAAAATATAGAAAGATGGTAAGGGTAATTTAGAAAATTTAATAAACAAAAGAGATAATAGGAGTGTGGTTTACAAAATGGGGAGTGCAAATTTCACTCCCCAAGTACCTCTCTTTCCACAATGCATGAGATTGACATCTAGTTGTCTCGATCAGTTTGGTTTTAGTTAATTTATTTAATTTAATATGGAACATGACTGGATTCATTTCCAATTAGTTAATCTCTTAGTAAGAAAAGAAGCTAGCTCCTGCACTACCAACCAGATTGTTCTGTGAACTCCATTAAAGCAACATTTAATCGTATCAAGTACTACTGCCAGCATACAGAAAATTCCAGGAACCAACATAAAGAAAGCTACAGCCCCTACTGGGTTTTCAATGTTTAATTTACTGCTTTTTCTGCATCATTGGCATGGTAATGAAAGGAAAAACAGTAGGGGGAGTACCAGAAGAAGTGAAGAAGGTCGACATATATGTTGGTGAAGCTTATCGTTTACCTAAGAAAAAGACTTGTTGAAGTCTTTACAGAAGACTTCCAAGTCAATATTCTCATCAGAAATAAAATATCCTCCAAATTAAATAAAAAAACTTTTCCTCAAGTACATATTGTATACTAGAGCAAGTTATGATATGAACAGGAATGCCTCCTAGTAAACAACGCGTAGTTGCTTTGAATCATGACAGCATTCCCAGTCATTGGTCACCTGATTACATGTCTAGACTCTAGACTTCTTGAGATGAAGAATGAAGCCAACAAATTATAGGTAAGGAATTAGTTAAGAAAATAAGAAGTGCTATTTGTATAATAATATTATCACCATGTACTCCATTGGTTAATTATAGACTCGGCCACTAGAAAGAAAAATTTGCTTTTAATGATTAAGATTTTGAAGTCCTGCTATGGGACCCTTCAAGTCAACCCAACTCTAGCAACATTTTCCTTTTCTTTTCTGATGAGCAGATAAAATTGATTTAATTACCATAAGCATTATAGAATATGAGCAAGAAGATCACTTTGAATCAAACTGAAGGTTCCATTTTCCACTTCTATTAATAAAATTATCTTCGAGTAATAACAGGATATATAATTCTGAGAAAATTCATAATGCATGCATTAAAAGTTGACTGTTGCAAAAAAGAAAAAAGAAAAAAGAAAAAAAATGGTTCGTTGAAATTGCATTTAAACTTCTTTACAACCTGCAATCGAAAATATATGACTTTTTTTCTTAATTTGAGATTGAGAGTTTCATTTATGGAGACTTAGTCTGCAATTTAGTTATAAGAAAAACTGTTTTTTGATTAGAATCGTACATTTTTCGAGTCATTTTTTTCTCAACTAAATGATAACTAATTTGAAAAGTAATGATCCACGTATGAATATTGCAATGTATGTATGTGACTATATGTCTGTGCATACATTGAATGATATATGTATGAATGCATGGGTTCTAACTACCAAAGTCTCTTTTTCCAAATTTTGCTTCCAAACCACTAAGTTAGTTCAACTCAAAAGAATCAATCAAGGTGCTTATTCCTACCTCAATCATCCTCCCTCTTTATTTGTGGGGTTTTTTTTTTTTTGGGGGATACATCTTTTTGCATATGAAAGGAAAAAGGAAGGAAGCCTGACAAGTTAAGGCTTGAAAATTACTAGAAGGTTTGTAGTGATTTTTAGTGTTGGGTTCCATGTAACAAGAGGAGACTCAAAAGTAATTAGACTTGCTCAAACTGATACTACAAATAGCATGACCATTGAATAGACTGGCTTAGCTGACTATAGACCCCCTCCGAAATTTTGAAGCTCTAGCTGTTTCATCCAAACCATTAGGATTATGTGGTAGCAATTTACTTGGAAATTAAACCAGAATATTGTCTGTGCAAAATTTCCAGGTAAAAGTCCAAACCCCTTAGAATTTAGAAGTCAAGCAAAGAAATTGCCAAAACTGTCCCTGTCCATGTCACTAGGACTTTCTATATCGAAACCGCGTGGGTCCCGGTCCGCATATAACTCCAATTTTCTATTGACTATTGATTGGAGACTCGGTCTAATGGTCCCACCCAAGCCCCCTTCTCCATCAAACCCTCACCAACATACAAAATCCTGGGCTTCTATAAATATTCTTTGATATTATGTTATGCTTCAGTGCACCAAAATCAAACCAAACACATTGTGCATGCCTTCCTTAATTTCTTACACAATCATAAACTAGCTGGCTCAGCTCGCTTCACTAGTGACCACTAAGCAAGCCTTCAATGGCATCTGAAATGACACCACCTGCAGAACTCGAACTTCCGGGATTCCGATTCCATCCCACAGAGGAAGAACTTCTCGAGTTCTACCTCAAGAGCGTGGTGTTCGGAAAGCGATTGCGCTTCGATATAATCGAGTTTCTGAACATCTACCGTCATGATCCTTGGGACTTGCCTGGTACTTTTACACACATTTTCCCTCATACTAATTATTCTCTAAACCTAATTACTTGTTTATTTTGGTGAATGGTAATGGTGCAGTGATTAATATATGGGTGTTGTTTGGTTGGTGTTATAGGATTGTCAAAGATTGGAGAAAGGGAGTGGTACTTTTTCGTGCCCAGGGACAGGAAGCATGGGAGTGGAGGAAGGCCTAACAGAACCACTGAAACTGGGTTTTGGAAAGCGACTGGTTCCGACCGCAAAATTGTGAGCTTATCTGATCCGAAGAGGATTATCGGGTTGAGGAAGACTCTGGTTTTCTACAAAGGGAGAGCACCAAGAGGAACCAAGACTGATTGGGTCATGAATGAGTATCGTTTGCCTGATAACTGCAAATTGCTCAAGGTAAATATTGATGCATCCCAATTTAATTTCTTTGTAGTATGTACTACTAGCCATTAACGTCGAACAACTTTCAGTTATTATATATGTTGAAAATATGCAATTCAAATTTGTACGTAAATCATTTTTTAATTTTTTTTTCAAATTTAGAATCTCATCCAAAGAATTTTTTCTTCTTCTTTGAATAAAATCGAAACAAATTTTTATTACGAAGAAACTTGAAAGCGTAAGTTTTATATTAGTGTTTAATTTTCAAGGAGCTAAAAGACATTGATTGATACCTGTACATGAAATTTCTTGTGAAGTTTCCATGCAAACTCCTAGAATCCATACATGGATTGTGTTTGCTTCATTAAGAGATTGGTGGGCCCTCGAATATATTATGATGAATCTTAATCTCAGTGTAGAAGTCAATTTTCAATTAATTAATTTGGTAGTTTGCTAATGGAATTTTATCTTATTCTTAATGCAGGACATAGTACTGTGCAAGATATATAGGAAGGCAACTTCCTTGAAAGTGCTAGAGCAAAGGGCAGCAATGGAGGAAGAGATGAAGATGGGCTTTCATGCCAATTCCCCTAACATTTCCGCGTCCCCTCCAACGTCAATGGACACCACCATGTCATTTTCCAGCTTCCAAGAACAGGAAGCACACCAGCATCATCATGATCTAACTGCGCAAATTCCCATAATTCCCACCAACCTTAAGAAAGAATTAGCAGATGATGCAGCACTAACTCCAGTAGAAGAGCAGCGAAAGGAAGAGGATGAGCAAGCAATGGAGATGAAGGAGGCTCCCACATGTCTTCATACTCCTTTTGGAAAAGACAAGCTGCCAGAGCTCCTGGTTCCCAAAATGAGCATGGACTGGACCCAAGACCAATTTTGGGCACCCATGAATAGTCCTTGGCTTCTGCCGACCCCTTATGCCAACATTCTCAACATGGAATTACTTTGATTAAATTGGTGGACATAATAAAAGTTTGGTCATGTAGATAAATTTTGGTCCGCAACTTGAGGACAGTAAGTGCGTCTCTAACCGGATCCCAGAATCCAACCTCGACTATGCGTTGTAGAATCTAAGATAATTAAGTGAGGAGTAAGAATTTTAATGGCAATTTGAAGCTAGTACGTATGCACACGTAGATAAGGACTTGGAGTTGTTTCAGTAATAACTTTGCATAGGTACAAGTGTTTGCTGTTCTAGATGAAGAGCAGCTTTGAATTTAGTTTCCCAGCTCAATGGCTTATCTATACATTTTTTTCTTTTCTCTTGAGAGAGAGTAATGCTATCTATCAACATTATTACATTATGTAATATGTGATGGTAAGATGTCTCATGGATAAATACGCCCGAAATCATGGGTATTGGGTAATGAGAATTGTTATTTTGTTCAAGTTAATTTGGGCTTCTCATATTATTATGCAGGGACAAACTTCCTCGTCTTTGGTGCTTACCCTTTGGGTTTGTTCTACGAATTGATCAAACATTTCTTTGGTCCAGATCATTAAATGTCAATTCAACTTTTTAAGTGTGTTTTGACTAGGTCCTGATTAGTTGTTCCCACTACTAGAATTTTGTTAATAGGCATCAGTTCAAAATTGATGTTAAACTAAAATTCAACCGATCTCTTAGTGGGTGATGTAAAAAATCAAGAAAATCAGACATCGGTAAGAAACTGATGTCCAGGATAACAACCAACATCGAACATCGCTTCTAAAACACAAATCGATGTATAATTGTTACAAATGAATGTTAACTATATTTAATTCCTCATAATTTGACATTTTATGGTTAATAAGTATAAGGTTAAATACTGTTTACTCCCTGAACTTTCAAGGAAAAAACAGTTCAGTCCGTCCCTTTTTAATTTCACATGTTTACTCCCTCATCTCTCAATTTTGGATCAATAGGTCCATCCGTTGAGATTTGACGTTAAATCAAGGATAAAAATGTCTTTTTCCTCTCTTCTCTCTTTGCATAAACAAATTCCCAATTTTTTTTGGTCTTATCCCAATAACCCATCGAATTTTGCCTGGACGCCCTTGCTTCTTCATTCAGGGGTTCCTTCTCCTCAAATCCTAGCGAAATCCCATCAATCCTCACAACTTATGCTTGTAAAACAGTGTCGTTTAACTCCTCAAAGAAGGATCTTTCTGGGTTCCGCCATTAGAGAGTTCGAGCTTCCCCACAGACCTTGCCGCCACCGGCGGCAACTCCACTCTCGAAGCCACCGATTGGATTCTCAATCGCAATTCCTCCACCGCCGCCTCTCAACCCAAACTCGATCGCTTCTTCCTCTCCCAATCCACAAACTCACAATCCGAAGACAAACAAGAACTAGAAGAACAACAGTCCACCCCAACCTCCCAACTCCCCAAGCGCCTCTCTCTCTAATTAGACCTCTTCAAGCTCAACACCAAAACCAACAACATCCACATCGCAGTACTCGACTCACTTTCTTAACCAAATCCCACAACCCAGATTTTGTACTACATGTTTGGCCGGAGAGCATCGTCGAAAGACAGCATTGAGGACGACGACGACGACAACCAGAGCGGAGATTTCTCCAAGTCGAGATCGGGATCGGGCTGGACCGATTCGTGAAGGTAAGAATCTGAGGAGTTGTAAAGATTTGGACTTTGTTGGAGGCAGTGTTGGTTGTCGTTTTTGAGTTATAAATTGGTCTCGGTGAATTGACTAGTTAGAGAAAAGAGAGAGAGAGAGAGAGAGAGGAAGATGAATGTTGCTCTTTATTTTTCTTTCTTTCTTTCTTTAGAACTTGTTATGAGCTTGAGGCAGTGAGGCTAATTTTGTTTGAGTGATGATGGGTTGCTTAGTAGTGAATTGCAGAAACAGAGGAGGATAGAATTGGATGGGGAAATGAGTAGGAAGAGAGTGAGGGGAGCGATGAAATCGAAATTGAAAATTGGGAGCTCTAAAATCTGAAATTGATGAAATCGATTTGACAGCAGCGGTGTTGGTTGATATGGAGTTGAGGGGTTGGATCCTACGTCGAACGAGGGAGGTCAGAGATGGAGATTGGAGAGAGCTGTGGGGATGGGTTACTGGAGTTATATATGGGTTTTGGTAGAAAGAGAGAGAGGTAAGAAAAGGGGGTACAGGAAGTGTTGGAGGTAGTGTTGGATAAGTCTCAGACTTGAAGATGAAGGGAAAGGTTGCGGAGGAGATGGAGGGAGGTATCTAGAGTAGAGAGAGCTGAAAAAAGGAAGAAGAAGAGATAAAAAGAAAAAAAAAAAAATATATATATATATATATATATATATATAAAAGAATAAAAAGAGCTAAAAAAAAGGTAAGGGTATAATAGATTTTGATGCAGAAGGATTGCCATGTCACCAATTTAACAGAGTTTTTGGACGGAAAGTTAACGGAATGGACCTATTGGTCCAAAATTGAGAGATGAGGGAGTAAACGTGTGAAATTAAAAAGGAGGGACTGAACTGTTTTTCCCTGAAAGTTCAGGGAGTAAACAATATTTAACCCATAAGTATATGTCGAACTGAACTGTTTTTCCCTAAAAGTTCAGGGAGTAAACAATATTTAACCCATAAGTATATGTCGAACAATGTCTAAGTGGACATTTAAATCGATTACTATTTCAGAAATGACGTCTGATACTCTTCTAAACATCAGTTTTCAAAAACTATTGTTTGTTCTTGGCCATTTTTACTTGTATCTTGCCACCTTATTTTCCTAGGAATGATGGTTTGTGCCTTTAGGCAACATCGGTTACTTTATTAAGAATGATGTGTTCTTTTACACAAGACATCATTTTTATTTATGTAAAATGATGTTCACTGATTTTATGTACATCGCTTCTTTTCACATAGACTGATGTGTTATTTAGTCGTAGACATCACTTCAGTTTTTTAAAATTGATGTTCTCTATTTTATGGTAAATCAGTTTACTTTATAGTAAGTGATTTGTACGTTAACAATAGATTACGTTTTGGTGTTTAGAAATTGATGTGCACTGGCTTTGGGTATATCAATTTTGCGCACACATTTTGATATGTTGATAATCATGAAACATCGATTTTTATTTTGATGCTGATTTCTAATCCCTCAATTGACTTCGTTTTCCTTGACATTACTATTTTGTTATACTTTTATGTACATCACATCATTTTGACAAGCATGATGTGCAAAGTTTTCATCTAGCTGCTATTGGGAAAAGAAATACATTTCTCAACATATTAACTCAAGCACATCATCTAAAAGTTGGGGCATTCCATTAATTTTCTGTCCAAATTCATGATCCAACATAATTCACAAAATAAAACCCCAAACCTATAAATGCTAGCGTAGTATGAACAAGTTAAAAGATTAGTTACATTTTCAGTCAAGATAAAGAATTGCATAGGTATGCCGAAACTCAAAGATTTCATACTAAGTGTGCCCCATTAGAACCGCAGTACCTTTCTTTTCCTGAATATCCCATACCTTAACCTGGAACAAAACCAAAGAAACAACGGAATCACTTAGTAACTAAACCAACTGCTATACAAGGCAGAATTACAATTTGATCAACTATTATAGGCCTGGAAAATTGAAATGGTCCAATGATATCAGAGTATTAGGAAATCAGAACAAGAAAAAGCATGAACTGAACACAACAAAATGGACAAACTAAAAATTGGAAACTAAATGCCAATTTCAGCCTAGTGTTATTTCACTCTTACAAAAGTTTAGAGTAGTGCCAACTGATATGTTTTTGTCATGTCCCAACCTCCCAACAGGTCAGTTATCTTTAGTTTTGATGGGGAGCGAGTTCTAAGGTTTCGTTGAGAATGGTGGTGGCGGTCCTTCTTGCATTTCTTTTGATAGCCTAAGTGGTCTTCTACCATTAAATTGGATTGTCAGGGCGGCGAAGTTCCAAATAAAGCTGGTTTATCACGTTTGTGTGTCTAACTAGATTGTACTACCTTTAGGCATCAAGTCCATGGACTAAAAAATCATCGAAATTTTTGTTTTTTGTTTTACAAGCATTAATATTAATTTTCACATATTTGTAATATTTTCTTTTTAGTATATTTTTAGTTATTATACATTTACTTCAAATTTCGGTTACAACGATATCCTATATTTTCTCGATATTTCTATGAATTCCGATAGTTTGATTTATGATCAAGTCTACACCTTTTTTTTTTTTAGAATTGTATCAACTATTTTATAGATGAGTGAAATGACACATAATGACCCACCTAGTAGGGTTGTCAGAAAGAGTCGTTTTCTAAACAATTCAACCTTTTTAGCAAACAATGAAGCACATCCAAATATACCCTACACTACCTACTTAAAACTCAAATGTGTGTAGATACTGTGGCAATATTGACGACGAATCTCAAACCTGAGAAATTACGAATTCCTTCCAAAAAGAGAAGAAATTCAACCAAAATAAAAACTAAAGCCAAGCCCAAACTCCAGCCCATAAACTTGGACAAAACCCTAGTCCAATAGGCCCAGATAGAAACAACTCTCTCTAGCCCAAAGCATCCTCTAGTACGGCTATCGTTGTCACTATCAACCTCGCCCCTAGCATGACCACCACCTGCACCCCTGAGCCACACCGACAAAGAAGAGTAGCCACCATGCCTAATGACTGTAGCCCCAAATTAATTCAAACCACCAGCAAGGCAGCCCCTCCTCTAGACTCGAGCCTCACTCCTAGCCAACTCTACTGTCACAGAAAGTCCACCACTAGCAAAGCCCAAAAGGCCTAGCCACAATCCATCACGATCGCACCACCATAAGGGAAACACAACAACGCCACCGGACAACGACCAAAGATAAGTGTTGCGCCGATAATTCATCTACATTGTCAATTGGTTTACCTGCACCATAACAAAGACAATCGAAACTCTTCGTGAGTGAGGACCTGTGTGGTACCAGTCAAATAGACTCTGAGGTCAAGTCAATAAAAGTGTTTAGGGTTTTTGTGTACATAATAGCTTGTGTAACTTTGGATTACCTTACCCTCAAGTGGTGGAATATGATGGGTATATATAATGACCGTGTATGAAACCCGGTTGGTTTCAGATTGCAATGGGCTTTCTTGGAGCCTAAGGAAGGTTCCCGAATTCCATTGAAGTATAGTCGCAGTAGAGGTTTAGGTGAGATTGTCTTCCTCACTTGGCTGAGAAGAATTAGCGTGTAACCCACCACATCCTCAAACTCGTTCTGGAGTCTTCTAGTCTAGATTGGATGAACTTGAATGGGATTGTTTTATTCCACACTGAGTGTTGGGCCTTAGCGCTGGGCTTAGGTTATTTAGAATGTGACGTGGAATTCGTCTACTGGACTTGGTCCATATCTGTTCTGAATAAGTTGTGGGCCTCAGCCCATATCTCATGGAGACGTACTAGATAGCTTTCCAGATTATACAGACATGATCTAGTTCTGGATTCAGCGTGAGCTCGGCTCATTCTCTTTGAGGGTAATTTGGTTCTTTCGGAGCCAAGAGACGTTTGTCCCGAAGCCGCGTGTTATTTTTGAGCTCCACAATAAAAAATCAAACGGTCTCTTTCACCCATATCCACCACCATGTCAAAACACAAATATAGATCTCCCCAATCCACTACATCGTCAATCGCATCCACGCCAAACTGAAAAACACTGCCCTTCATTCAATCATGTGTGCCAGTCTAGATTCACCATCAAAACCATCCCCATCCCCACCAAAGAGAACAAAAATGAGGAAGAGAAATAGGCTAAGGCTTACAGACTTCTCCATCAGCAAGAGCAGATAAGAAGAATCTTGACTCCAAGCCTAACGGCTACATTCCCAAACCCTTGTAGTGAAAAACTTAAGTCTAGGATTAACAGTTATATTATTTGCAAGTTATTACTAGAGCCATTATTACTATATACTAATCAAGTCTACACTTGGTCTTTACAATGAGAAGGATGGTTTGTGTAGAGTTGCATCGGTACTGGGGCGAAGGCTAGCTTTGCAAGATGTCGCAAGAAGGATGGGGGAGGGGCTTGACCCTTTCAGCTTAGGTCTTAATTTTATTTATTTGTTTATTTAATTTTTTTTTTTTTGAGAAAAAGTTATAAAATGGTCTTGAACTATAAGTTATTTGACACTTTGGTACTTTAATTTTCAAAATTATCATTTTGGTATCTCAACTTGTACTTGTTGGTTAGCTTTTATATATGTCGTTAATAACGCCGCCAACAAACTCAAATTACAAGGGTACTTTTATCTTGTTCTTTCTCTTGCAATCCTTGAGTTTTTTTTTTCTCATCCTGATTTTTCACTCTCTCTCTCTTCCCTTTCCCCTCTACACCCAATTATTCAATATCCATCACTTCAACCCTATGTATACCCGAGAAGGCTTCTAAGTTTCTCAGAGAATAAAATAAACAAAAACCTGTTTAATCTCTCTCTCCCTCTAAAAAGTTTTATCAACAATACTTTATCAAAAATTAGCAGAAATAAACCTTAAGGTCGTGCTTGTGCTCAGTTGCCGAACTCAAGCAAAACGAACAACATCCGTCGTTCTCCCTTCTTCTAAAGTCTTTCACCATGTCAACCATCGATGAGGTTACCTCATCCTTTGTTGCATCCCTGGCATTGGCTAGCAATGATGTTGTCGATCTCTCAAGAACCTCTGGAGAAGCCCAAAGGCGTGCAACGCAATCCTATATGTTTGCACGTCTTTTGGTCAAGAAGTCGGCCATGCTCAATGATCTAAACGTTTCTTCCGGCGAGTTTGGGTCCTAGATAAAAGTTTCAAGATTCATGAGAGAGCACCGAACAGATTTGTCTTTGCTTTTTATCTGCCTAGGGATCAAAACAAGGTTTTGAATGGTGGACCATGAAGATTTAATCAAGCACCTATGGTTCTTTAAGAATATGATGGCGTTACTCCCATCAATGAGGTCGACCTGAACTCACTCTTCTTTTGGGTTCGAATCAGCAACATACCACTCTTGTTCAAAGAACCTGATATGATTAGAAACATAGCTTCAGTGGCTAGTAAGTTTCTTGAAATGGGTGACAAAATTTTTGCAAATGTGAGCAAAGTTAGGGTTCATGTTGCACATGAAATTTCAAAACTCTTTGTTCTCAAGAAAACCCTAAAGTTGGCGCCTAGGGTTGAAGCTGAAATCTCCTTTTTTTTTTTTTTTAGAATCTTATTGGCAAATGTGATCACTACAATTTGATATATCATGAGGGTGACCATTTTCCTCTACTCGATAGCCATGCTTCACTGAGTGTAGCACATGGTCCTGATGAACAAAGAGTGGAAATCGCAGGTCCCCCCTTAGGGTTTGTCACTAACAGAATTATGGATGAGCTTTTAGATTTCAAGGTGTGCAAATGCCTATATTACCGGATGCAGGTCTCTATTTCAACCCAAAAAAGGCAATAAGGGCCGCTGACCTATTATATTGCATGAAAAAGTCCTCAATTCCAAAGAGGGAGATGATGCTTCTAATCAATCTTTGCCGTTAGCAGTGATTGAAGCGTCGGAAACTGAAGTATCAGAGCATGCAGACTTTGCTCTGAGTACTTGCATGGAGCTTGAGAAAGAAAATTTAGTTGAAGCAGATAGCAACATCAAAAGCAAAGATACTTCTGAGGACCAAACAAGTGAGACTGTTCTGACAGCAGAAAAAGAAAAAGAACACAGGGGTGACAATCGTAATCAACCTCCCTCTCATGCCAAATCTCCACATAAGCTCAAAATATTACTGCCTGAATTATTCAAGCCACTCCTAACTGATGTACCTGCAAAGAAGCAAAAAATGTTAACGTTCACAAGCAAATTCTCTGCCAGGTCCTTAGGTATGATTGAGGCTCCTGGTAATATTCTGGTGCCTAAAGAAGTGTTGCAGCCAAGCTCTGAACCAAAGAAAAAAAGGGAAAGGCCTCTGGGTTCCAAGAATAAAAATCCCCCAAAGTCAAAGAAGATTGTTGAAGCACAAGAGCTCTGTTTAGCTTTTCTCTCTAAATCCCCTAGACAACTGTTAAGGGCAAGGAGAAAATTTAGTTTTGTTTATTTTCTTTTTCTGAACTTGCCTAATTGCTATGTATTGCTTTCATAGTTATTAGGCTTGCTTGAATAAGTGAGCATTGGTTGTCTAATGGTTGGTGCTAGCATAACACGTCCTAAACTTGCCCTAGAGTTGGCAAGGGAAGATATGTATCTGTGCCATTTTGGTTTGAGATGAATGAATGACTACTTTGATTCAAAAAAAAATCTCTCTCTCCTCTCAAATCTCATTACTATAAGTTTTTTTCCTCACTCTTATTCATCTTTATGGGATCAATCTCAAGTCTAATTGATGGGTTATTGAATTTATGGCACTTTAAGGACAAAGTCCACAAGATTGATTATATAATAGTCACAACATAATTGAATAGAATTCTATTGTTGGAGAATGGAGATGAGTTGCATAAAAAATGGACAGGATAAGAATGCGGCATTTTAAATGGAGAAAGCAAAAAAGATTATGTTATGACAAAAATACCCTTGTTATTTGTTTTAAGTTGAAGCCATTATTAAAGGTATGTATGAAAATTAATTGGTACAGGTTAACTGAGGTACCAAAGTGATAATTACAAATCTCGGGTAAAGAAATGTTGAATGCCTTAAATTTCAGGAACTCATTGTGACATTTTCTGTTTTGTTTTTTAAAGGCCTGATAGGTAAGAGGGAGATCCATCTTATCCTCTTATATTAAGAGAAGAAAAAACAGAATACAAAGGAGGGGGACCAAAAAAAAAAAACTCCCAAAAGAACAACTTAATGCAGACGAAAGTTCGGAAGACCCAACTTGTCTTTGTTATACTGCACAAGGATGAAAGATGGAGCAATGTCCCACCAAACCAAGCTTGTAAAAGTAGCACAATAATTCACTAATGCATTAGCAACTTGGTGAGCGGAAATTCATTTGACAAATATGATACAAGAAATTGCGCCATTCGATGTGAAACGCCTATGGAACTAAACTAGAAGTGCGAAGAAAATCAAGACTGAGAGAAGAATCCACTTCCAACCAAATATGCTTCCAAATTCTAAACCCAGCAAGTCCAATGGCCTTGATGACCGCCATTACCTCTGTAATAACTGAACTAGGAATTTCAAGATTAGCAGAGAAAGCACCAAGAACATGACCTTTGTAATATCGAAAAACTGCACCATATCCCCCCAAATTAGAACTATGCTTTTAAGCACCATCAAAGTTAATTTTAATCCATCCATAAGGAGGTAGATGCTAATTAACCTCAATTATTCTGGGAGCACAGCTAGGGTTGCATTAGATACTAAACCGTTTCAATATCTAGAGATTCCGTATCTTGTTATACATGTTTCTGTGTGCAAGTCGACTAGCATATTGAATGTGCCCTAAGATTATCAGACATATCACATCCACTTTAGTTGCTACTTCATTATGAACCTTCTTGGTTAAAGGAAAATTAGATGAGAGATTACTACCTAGGGACTGATTTTTCATTAGCTTTTCGACTTTTCTTAAACTCAGCTTAACTTCTCTGATCACATTTGAGTGCCTTGGCAAGAGTTAGTGGGTGTAGGGCATCTAGTCCTTTTCACAAGATTAAGGCTAGCCGTTGTCAATTGAGGACTTGCTAATTGATTGTTGAATAAAATTTAGTTCTTTTTTAGAAAAAAAATGATTTTATTATTATTATTATTACTATTATTATTATTATTATTTAGAAAAAAATAAAAAATAAAATGATTGTTCAAGTAAATCTTTATTTGTGTGTCTGGCCCAAACTATAAGTTACTTGACCTAGTGGTAATAGAGTTTAATTAGAAGAATCTAGATATTCCTATTCAATGTATGATTACCTTTCTTTGTATGATTCGGATTCTATGCATTGTAATCCTCTATATAAAGAGGCCCCTATTATCAATGAGAATATATAGCGATTTTCTCTAAATTCCCGTTTCTCTAAAACACGTTATCAGCACGAGCCCTAACCCTAGCCCTAAAAACCAAAACCCTAAAACTCTTCTTAGTTAATCTACCACAAGCCCTAGCCCCGCAGCCCCGTGCTTGCTGCCTCCGTAGCTCCTACGTGCCCCCGCAGCTCCTTCGCGCCCCTGCACTCTAGCGTCTGCCCCCCGCAATCCTAGCAACTGCAGCCCGCAGCATCCCCGCAGTGGTCTTGCTGCCCCTGCAGCGCCCACGAACGCTCCCTCGCCGGCGACCCTGCGACAACGAGACCTCGCGACTTAGCGATCCCTCGACCTCACAACTTCGCGACCCCGCGACCTCGTGACTTCCGACCCTGCGACTCGGCGATTCCGCAACCTTTGCGACTCCGCCACCACGCTGCAATCCTTTAAGTCTGCTTGCTTGCACTAGGACTGAAGTTCATCTCCAATCCTACAACAAGGACCAAATACGTTTTGCAATCCTAAGAGGTAAGTTTTTGAGATTAAAGTTCCGGTTTTTGAAGTTTTTCATTCCTTTCTCTTCTTTTTCTCAGGGACTTGTAGGCTCCCTTCTTCTACCCCCTTTTCTTCTTCATAAGGGAGACCAAAAGCGGAACTGTGGGGGTTCGTACTCACTCCAAGCTTGGAGCTTGTTGAGATCTCTAAACTTATAGTTTGTAGAGAATTTATGATCGACCACTTACATCATTGTTTCGATCTAATCCAACCCCTCTTAGAATTGAATTGCTTAAAAGCGACTATGCTCGAAAATTCCTAATTTCTTGGAAGCGACTACGCTCAGAAATTTTATTTGTTTTCGTGGTAGCATTTTTCTCTCCGAAACTAACCCTAATTTCTTGTTCTCTTTCAAGATGTGTAACCTGAACAAATTGGACTTTGCTCCATTGGGAACAACTGGCTCTAGATATCACAGGTGGGTTTGTGATGTCCGCCAGTATCTCAAGGCCGATGGAATCCTGGATAGGATTCTCGAGCCTAGCCAGGATGTGCTGACTGTTGAGCAAGCTCAAGCTTTGGAAGCAAATAGAGCAGCCTTAGAGGCAAATAAGGCGAAAACCATCATCCTAATGACTCGTCATATGGATGATTCGCTCCATTACGAGTGTATGAATGAAGAAGACCCCAGAAGGCTGTGGGTCTCACTCGAAGAAAGATTTGACAACTTTCATGACTCTGTGCTTCCTGACCTAGAAGTGAGATGGCATAGCCTCCGCTTCTGTGATTTCAAGTCAGTTCTTGACTACAACTCAGAAGTACTTCGCATTAAATTCTTAATGGAATTCTGTGGTAAAGAGATCACAAATGAGATGTTGATTGAGAAGACTTTCTCTACCTTCCCCGTCTCTGCATTGATGGTTGCTAAGAACTTTCGAATCGATGTTACTTCAGGCGGATCACAAGGTTTCATGAGCTCATTGGAGCTATGAATGTCGCTGAAAAGCATGCCAACATCCTTGTAAAGAACTATAATTCAAGATCCATGGAAATAGAGCATAGTCCGGAATCCAATTATAGTCGCACCCCTAAGAGAAGGCGCCAAGAGCGAAACCCTAACCTTAGGGATACTTCTGGACGTTTTGGTCCATATAATCGCTCTACTTGGGAAGGTAACCGCCAAAATAGGCGAACACGGAACCGAAGAGGTTAACGTAGAAAGAGAGAGGGAGGCAACACCTTTGGCCATGTTGGTGGCATCACCAACACTAAGAGCCATCTAAATGACGCTTTCAAAGCTCCTCAATCAATGAAGTCTGAGCAAAGGGATGTATGTTCTCGATGTGGAGTATCCGGTCATTGGGCACACATTTGTAGAACTCATGAAGAAATTATCACCGCCTACAAAGCATATTGTGAAGCAAAAGAAGCTCATTATGTGGAACAAGAGGATCAAGAAGATGATCTAGAATGAAGGGTTGAATACTAAAAATCTGGCTGGGATCAATCGATCACCAATTCTGTTTAAGTCTTTATTTTTCCAAGAGATGTAATGGGCAATTGCCATATATTTTTGTAGTAGATGCAAATGGTTTAGTCTCTCTTCAAAGTAGGCGCACCCAAAGTAAATGTGATGTCTAGGAAGGTTCTGAGATTAGTGGTACTTAAGCGAGCCTTGCTCCACTGACATCTCTCTACTCACCTGGTCACATTTTATTTGGAATTACCGAAAGAAGTTAGAAGACTACCATTGTTTTGCATTAGCTAGCATTTTGGATTAGATTTTCTTCGGTCAAAGAGACAATGATGTAACACCTTGATTACTGTCACAGACTCTCTCTACGCTCGTAGGGCAAATCGCACCTATAAATAGCCAACGGATTTCATGCAGAAATGCATGTAGAGAACGGAAATGAGTTTCCTTTGCAATACCTCTAATGATTGCGAATAAAGACGCATCTTAGAGAAGTTTATGTGTCTCTCTAGTGGACTTTATGTCACTATTCGAGCTATTAAATCTAAGGGCTAAATACAAATTACTACCCTGTGGTTTAGGTCCAAAATCAATTCAGTCCCTGAACTTTTAATTTCATCAAAAACACCCCTGCACTTTCAATTTTGATCTAATAGGTCCAATTTGTTAGTTTTCCGATAACTGAGTTATTTAACTTGTTAATGTGGCTCATATATGGCTTATGTTTTATGATGTGGTGTCGAGGTGGTCTGCATAGTCAATTTAAGAGTGAGTCATACTATTAAAAATAAATAGTTTTTTCAACAAATAATCCAACTATAACTTGAACTCATAATAGAATATTAACGAATTTGCCCTATTAGATCAAAATTGAAAGTGTAGGGGTGTTTTTGATGAAATTAGAAGTCTAGGGACTGAATTGATTTTGGACCTAAACCACAGGGTACTAACTAATATTTAGCCCTAAATCCAATAAAGTTATGAGAGAAGATCTATTTGATTTAGACACATATTGGCTTTGTCACGACAGGATAGGTCATTCTAGTCATGATATGATGATCCGTCTACTAAAGACTTCACATAGACATCCTTTCTTTCGATCGAAACGAAGCATGAATCAAAAGTTGATTTCTGAACTAATTATGACTGCCACTGCTGCCTTTGGCACCGCCGCCGTCCACCACTAGCCTAGGGCTGACACAGTCCTTATCCATGACTCCATGGATAGCGTACATCATGGTGATGACACACCAGGTGATGCTGCAATCATCAACATGCTTCAAATAGCGTTTCAGACGCTCAGGCCTGACCAAAATTCTCATTGGTTGCTTTTAAAGCCTCTCGCTCGTTTTACAAAGCCTGTTCCTTAGGGAAATTAGGACTGAGACCGTCCTATGCAAAGGATATGAAAATACTCATTATGTTCTTATATAGAATCCAAGGGGATATCTGTGGACTAGTTCAACCAACTTGCGGACGTTTAAATATCTCATGATATTGGTTGACAAGCAAACACGCTGGTCACGTGTTGTGCCATTATCCACCTGTAAATGCTGCTTATGCTACACTTCTAGCACATATCATATGACAACGGGCTTACTCCCCGGATCATCCTCTTCCGTCAATTGGGCTTGACGATGCTAGAGAGTCTACATCAAAGACTTTCGATGGTTATTGCATTAGGACTAATGTTGGACATTATATTCTCATGAACACACCTAATTGGTCTCGCAGAAACGACTAAGATGGTAATCCGGACATTGGTAATGCGCACCAATTTCCTTATATCCGCTTGGCATGATGCAATATCGCATGCAGCTATGCTAATTCATCTACGACCCACTGCCACTCAATCTACCTCTGCGTTACAGCTAGTGACTGGGTACAAATACCGTACTTACACATATTTGAGTGTGCCATTTATGTGCCAATTGCGCGGCCACAGCGCTCTATAATGGGTCCTTACAAACGAATGGGCAACTCATTTGGATTTGAGACTCCAACAATCGTCCGCCACTTAATGCCCTTGCATGGCGATCTCCTTACCGCTAGATTTGCAGATGTCACTTTGATGAGACAGTCTTCCCGTCGTTAGGGGGAGATAAGAACACGAATGTTCAGCAGGAACAATATGAATTGTCGTGGTCTGTCCCTACTATGTCTCATCTCGATCCCTGTTAAAGTGACGAGATCACACACATTTGCTGCAAATATGCCTGCAAGGAAGGACGTCCCTACAAGAGGACGTAGTACCAGCCTACACGGAGGTAGGCATGGCGCAAACGCCAAAGAGAGTGGCAGTTTGGCGTTATAGGCCATGGCCCCAGCTAGGATGCGTGGGAGGCCTGTGAGTTCGAAGGATACTTTGGCATATTCCAATCCTTTGATCATCAAGGCTCAAAATCCGTCTCATGAGAATCTTCCAGGTTATGGTTATCGTTGGGGGACGCCTCAACGTCATAACCTATTCCTGAGAATATAGAGCTCTATGAAAATTACACTAGTGTACATGAGACGTGGGATAGAAACTTCATCATAATTGATGATGTAGTCATGCATTTCGTTGCGCATGAGTTTGTTGAGTCCGATGATATCGAACTGCGCTCCGTTGATGAATGAATGCCAACGTAGAGAAATTTGGCCTAAATGGAAAGATACGATCCAAGTTAAGTTGGATTTTCTAACAAAGAGGAAGGTTTTTGAGCCAGTGATGCCAACACCTCCTAACATAAAACCTATTGACTAATGGGTCTTCGTTAGAAAGTGTGATAAGAAAAAGAGATGGCAATCTCGCCTTATGGCGCAAGGCTTCTCACAAAACGCCTTGGAATCGACTATGATGAGATATATTCTCTCGTAATGGATGTCATTGCACTCTACTACCCTGTCAGTTTGGTAGTTTCCGAATAACTGAACATGCAGCTTACGAATATGGTTACTATGTATCTCTATGGGGATCTAGATACAGAATATACATGAAGGTTCATGGTGAACTTCATTAACCCAAGTCAAGTGGCTCTAGACCACGGAGTGCGTTTACAAAGAGGTTGAAACGCTCACTAAAATGACTACTTGATTGGGAAGGGATATGCCTGCGTGTTTTCATAACACTTTTCTGATTCTATCGCGGTTCATGTTGGACATGATATTTATTGGAAGCCCCTTAAAGCGCTGAACACTTGAAATCCGAGTTTGAGATGAAGGATTTTAGGAGAACACGATTATGTCTTGGTTTGAAACTTGAGTATCGTGTTGATAGATGCTTAGGCATTTTGACAAGGTCAAGCCTTCAAGCACCCCCATGATCGTCCGTAGTCTTGATCCAAAAAAGGATCCTCTTCATTCAAAGGATGATGACGAAGATGCACTAGGGGCAGAAATGTCCTAGTTAAGTACAATAGGCGCATTATTGTATTTAGCTCAATGCACAAGACTGAACATCTCATTTGCCATGAACTTGTTAGCTAGATATAGCTTTGCGCCAACGCAACGCCATTGGATTGGTGTAAAAGATCTCTTTTGGTACTTGAGATATACGATTGATATGAGCTTATTCTATCCCTAAAGAGAGATGATGGATTCGGACCCATCACACACCAGGATTGCCGCCAACACTGGTTTGCGTCCACTTCCCATCCCAAAACGACATGTGTTTTGGAAGGTTTTGCTGATATTGGGTATTTCTCTGACCCATATAAAGGTCATTCCCAAACTGGTTAAGTGTTCACTATGGGAAAAGACTGTGATATCTTGGAGGTCTATCGAACAGACCTTAGTCGCTATATCTTTGAACCATGCAGAGATTATTTCTCTTCACGAAATGGTTCGTGAATGTTTATGGATTGGATCCATAATTACGCATGTTCGAACAATTATAGTTTGAAGTCTACCACAGATGAGCCTACGAGCATTTAGGATGATACTTTTTCGTTTTGAACAAATGAAGCAAGGCTACATCAAAAGCGACAACACCAAGCATAATCAGCAACAACAAACTCTCCTCAAGATCAAAGTGAACTAGGTTCAATCTGAGGACAATATGGCAGACTTGCTCACTAAGTCATTGCCTAAATTCCACTTTTGAGAAACATGTTGGTAGTATCGTTTGCGGAAGTTATCCGAACTCCAATGACCATAGTCATGAGGAGGAGATGCAGACATCAGCGGGAGGTGTCTACATGTATGGTCTCGAAACGTGAAAGGTGTGTTGTGGTCTTTTTCCTCTTCGACCGAGGTTATTTTTGTCCCACTGGGTTTTTGTTACTCGGCAAGGTTTTTAGCGAGGCAACGAGAGAAGCACTGCGTTTAGGCGACACAAGGGGAGTGTTCAAGTAAATCCCTATTTGTGTGTCTGGCCCAAACTCTAGGTTACTTGACCTAGTGGTAATAGAGTTTAATTAGAAGAATCTAGATATTCTTATTCAATGTATGATTACCTTTTTTTGTATGATTCAGATTCTATGCATTGTAATCCTCTATATAAAGATGCCCCTATTATCAATGAGAATATATAGCGATTTTCTCTAAATTTCCGTTTCTCTAAAACAATGATTTTATTTTTATTATTATTATTATTATTATTATTATTATTATTATTATTATTATTATTATTATTATTATTATTATTATTATTATTATTATTATCATCATCATTCATCATCATCGTCGTTATAATAATAATAATAATAACAATAATCATCATCATCATCATCTTCTTCATCATCGTTGTTGTTGTTGTTGGGAATAAACAACAAAACTTCTTTTGTCAAAACAGAGAAGAAGATAAAAACATCAGTTGACAAGCCAAGTACCCCCGCTTCTTAATGTCAATATCGAAGACAAAGATGTGTAGTCATCACTGGCTAAAAAGAACTATCAAAAGTAGAATAATGAAAAACCTGAATTGGCTAGGGCGGAAATGATCAAAAAAACCAAAAGTGTATAGATCTCAAACTCCTATGTGAAACCCATCAAAATCAAGAAGTTGAGATTAGTCCTATGCCCAAGACCCAAAACAGATTTAGACTAAGCATGCTGAATTGGTCCCATTGTGAGCAACCTAACCAGAACCATTATCTCTTAGAATTGCTTATCATTTTGACGTTTGAGTTTAAGATTTTGTTATGAGTTTTAAAATTAGATTGGCACTCTAAACCTATATTCATGTTGTTTGGGTTTATAATTTTGTTATTAAATTTTTAATATTGAACAATTAACTCTAAATCCACGTTGTAGTAAAAGTACATCCTAAATAATCAAGGAAACCACCATTGCAAATTAGTACATACTACATAGCCGTTTAATCTTCAATCTGGAGGGTAGGCAGTGATTCCCATAGAAAATTGGTATCTACTTTGCAAAAAATGTGGAGCCAAAAGTAGGGGTATGCAAAATATGGTACAAACCGGTCAAAACCGACTGATAAATATGGTTTGGTTAAGAGTTTTTAACTTTGAAAACTAAAAGCTGGTTTAATACCAAACAAAACCATTTATGAATTGCGTTGGTTTGGTTTTAGACCTCATAAAAAAGCCCGTGGATCAAGTGGGCCGATGGAGGCCCGCCGGCCTTGAGGGCTAAAAGCTCGGCCCGGCCCTTTAAAAAGCCCGTCTCGGTGGGTAGTGGGCCGGCTCGCCAAAAGCCCGCAAAAAACCGACCCGGCCCGTAAAATCTCGTAAAATATTATATATGTGTGTGTGTGTGTGTGTTTATATATATATATATATATATATATATATATATAGATATGTGTGTGTGTTTATAAATACACACACACACACATAGATATATATATATATATATATATATATTTGTGTGTGTGTTTATAAATAGATTTATATATATATATATATACACACACATATAGATATATATTTGTGTGTGTGTGCGTGTGTGGAAGTTCTTATACTTCTATATAGAAAATGTGCATTAGTGCATATATATATTCTACATATCGGTTGACCAATTCGATCGGATTAGAAAATATAGTGAAATTGGCTAAATTTTTTACCACACTCATAATTTATTGTAATAAACTCATCCAACGGTCGGTTTTTCCATTTTCTTTGAATTGATAGGGGTTGCTATTTGGAGTGTATGATATATAAATATAGGTTTATAAGAGTAACTAAGTTTGACGTCGTGGATCGAATTCGAAACGAGAACCAAATTGGCTGAATTTTCTACAACCACCATAAAACATTACAATCTCTCCATCGAGCGGTTGGTTTCTCCAAATTCATTTTCCACTTCATGGTTTCTTTAGAATGAACCTTAACAATTTAAATGTAATGTATAAGTCATCCAACTTTAGGAGGAAAATTGGTATAGGCCAATGTGTTTGTAATTAAAATTATTATTATTTTTTATCTCATGTCCACACACATACATCGATGGAATATTTACAAATGTGATGTGAAAAAATAAACACGTTTCACGGTCGTCATGCCATCGGTTAACAAAGAAAACATATAAGTGACGACGGTTGACCAATTCAATCGGATTCGAAAATATGGTGAAATTGGCTAAATTTTTTACCACACTCATAATTTATTGTAATAATCTCATCCAACGGTCCATTTTTCCATTTTCTTTGAATTGATAGAGGTTGTTCTTTGGAGTGTATGATATATAGATATAGGTTTATAAGAGTAACTAAATTTGACCTACTTGATCGAATTCGAAACGAGAATCAAATTAGCTGAATTTTTTACAATCACCATAAAACATTACAATCTCTCAATCAAGCGGTTGATTTCTCTAAATTCATTTTCCACTTCATGGTTGCTTTAGAATGAACCTTAACAATTTAAATGCAATATACAAGTCGTACAACTTTAAGAGGAAAATTAATATAGGCCAACATCTTTGTAATTAAAATTGAAATTTTATCTTATGTCCACGCACATCCATCGATGAAATATTTACAGACGTGATGTGAAAAAATAAGCACGTTTCGCGGTCGTCATGCCATCGGTCAACCAAGAAAACATACAAGTGACGACGGTTGATCAATTCGATCGGATTCCAAAATATGGTGAAATTGGCTAAATTTTTTTTACCACACTCATAATTTATTGTAATAATCTCATCCAACGGTCCATTTTCCCATTTTTTTTGAATTGATAGGGGTTGCTCTTTGGAGTGTATGATATATAGATATAAGTTTATAAGAGTAACTAAATTTGACCTAATTGATCGAATTTGAAACGAGAATCAAATTAGCTGAATTTTTTACAATCACTATAAAACATTACAATCTCTCAATAGAGCGGTTGATTTCTCTAAATTCATTTTCCACTTCATGGTTGCTTTAGAATGAACCTCAACAATTAAATGCAATATACAAGTCATACGACTTTAGGAGGCAAATTGATATAGGCCAACATCTTTGCAATTAAAATTGAAAATTTTATCTTGTGTCCACGCACATCCATCGATGGAATATTTACAGACATGATGTGAAAAAATAAGCACGTTTCGCGGTCGCCATGCCATCGGTCAACCAAGAAAACTTACAAGTAACGACGGTTGACCAATTCGATCGGATTCGAAAATATGATGAAATTGGCTAAATTTTTTATCACACTCATAATTTATTATAATAATCTCATCCAATGGTCGATTTTCCCATTTTATTTAAGTTGATAGAGGTTTCTCTTTGAAGTGTATGATATATAAATATAAGTTTATAAAAAATATTATCTTTAAAGATTTATTTGTAAATAAAGCGCGCAAGGCCTGCCCCGAAAAAGCCCGCAAGGCTTAGCCCGGCCAGGCCCGAAAAAGCTCTTGAGGCCCGCATTAAATGGATGGGCTTGGATCCTTCAATTTACAATAAAGCCCGGCCCGGCCCGGCTCGGCCCGCTATTATTTAAAAATGGAGTAAGGCCCGACCCGTTGATGAGGCCTATTTAGTTTCACTTGTACTTAAACCGTAGAACCCGAACCAACCGGTATGTATGAAATATAATAAGAAAAAGTTTTAAATTTTATATATAATATTCATTTGTACAGTCTGTTCTAAGTAAGTTCTAAATCTCAAATTATAACTTTATTCCAAATGATAAATTATCATACTGAATCCGAGGCCCAAAAATCTAGAACCCTAGTATATAATCGCTACAATTTCTTTGATTCTCTCACATCATATCTCTCAATGTCTCATTTTATAACCTTTGATACTACCATATTAACATAGTAGCCTAGCACTGATGGCTAAGCAATCAAATAAGTGAATCACTTTTATTCTATTCTAGATTTTGATTTTTGAAAAATTGGTTTGGAGTTTGATTATTGAATTTTAAATTTAGATATTGTTTAACATAATTTTTATTATAGAGATTGAACATTACTATAATTATTTTTTAATTTTTTTTTTTTATAAATAGCATGTTATAAATAGAGTAAAACCGCCTAACTGACCGAACCAAACCATCTTTTTTTTTTTTTTGAAAGAAGGACGACAAACTATATTAAATGAAACTGAGGAGTACATGGCGCGATGCATAAAACATCAAAAGAAAGCAATAAAACATAACGAGATGCACAAACACATCTATGATAAAAGAAAAACAATGACGCATAACCAGATGCATAATCGCATCGAGAATGAAAGGTAACCAGGTAACCATGTGACTTGATGCCATAAGGCATCGCTGCATTGCGTATGTCACTGAAGCAGTGTAAATAGAAGAGTAACCGTAACTGTAACCGGTGATATGACCACCTAGGAGAGGCGATACACTCACCAAGAGATGGAAAGCAACCGAGGGTGTCAAAAACTCGAATGTTGGCAGACGAACTCCCAAGAACCAGAACCAATACCAGAACAATATGAGCAGCTGTTTCGGATCCAAAATCTGAATTAGGGTACCACCTGGGTCCCAAATGCGGATCCAAATCCGGCCTGAAGTCAGATTGAAACTGATGCAGCAAGGAGAGTCCAAGCCCAAGTAGCGTTGTTCTGCACACCCAAGCAACTGGGCACCCAAGAGGAGACGACCCATTTGGAAATACTCAGGCCACCTAGGCAATTGGGCACCCAAGCATCGCCGATCTGAGCAGCAGCACCGCCGACCACAACTCGTCGCTCCGCCGATGCTGATGGAAGAGAGCAATTTGGGAAGAGCAGACGATCGAACGACCTGGAAAAGCTCATCTCTGAGCCGATCTGCAAGTGATGCCAGAAACGCAACGCCTCCAACCCTCTGTGGAGAAGACTCAGTCGCCGTGCCGCCGTCGCCCAACCGTCCAATCCACCCCATGTCATTCCAGTCAATCCACGCCGGACGGGATCAGCCTCACCTTGTACCGATTCGGTGACAACGCCGCCTGATCGATCTGGTCTGGGCATTCCCCGAACATCCAAGAACAAACCAACCCGACCCACCTCACCAAATTTAAGACGCGCACGCTGAGGCCTCGACAAACCACCACCGTGAGCCGCCATCTGCGATGATAGGTGGGCTATCAACCTCAACACCGATCGATCCGGCAAAGCGCACACCGTCTCCATCTCAATGCACGGGAGCGTCATTGGATAAAACGAGAAGGAGGAGAGAAGAGAGTCCCCAATCCCAAGAGCCGACACCACAGAAGGTGAAGGAATAGATCCCCACTGAACAAGGGGGAAGGTGCTGCTAAACCTCACCCAAGGGCGGCGGCCGCTCAACCCTAGCAGGACCCTGCTAGGTCGCATAGTAGTGTCTCGAAATTGCTCAGATAAGTTAATGTGTATTGTTCCAAACCATCTTTAATTTGATTGGAATGGATTGGATCGGATTAAGTTTTTTTTTTTTTTTTGATGAGCGGTTGTTCAAGATACTTAAACCGCTCACTTTGGCATAGAGACAGTTTTGAGTTAAAACCGATCCAATCCAATCCGTATGCAGCTCTAGCCAAAAGCTGTCTTAATTACCTTAGTCACTAAATGTGGATTTGTTGATGCTATTACATCAGAGATTTACCTTAGGACCTTTCTTTTGTAGCAAAAAAAAAAGAAAAAAAAAAGAAAAAGAAAGAAAGTGGCTAAGCCACCCTTCTCGTCCGACTGGGATAAAATTGCAAAGCAGATGACAAGAGCAGCAAGAGATTTGTTTTGTTGGTTTATGATCAATCAAACGATCTAGTGAAGTGTGCTCTGGTAATGAAAACATGGATGAATAATTCAAGGATTCATTTATTATTTGCTCATGACTTTCACAGTGCACTTTTTTTTTTTGGCAAGGAGGAACTTCCGTAGAACAAGAAAAGAAAACTACAGAACGTACAACAGCATCTCCTCCAAAGAGTGTCACCAGTGTTCTGACAACAAGGGAGGCCATCATACAATAGGACATTAGAAAGAGAGGAAGTCGGATGTGAAACCCAGTTCACAGTTGCACTTATTTCCACATAACATCTGCATTTGCATATGAAACAGTGTCACTCGTGTACTGACAACACCAATTAAAAAAAAAAAAATTCACACCTCATATTACACTGGTTTGAGGCACTGAATAGCATAATGAATAAGTCTATTCCAAAAAGCCTCTGATTGTAACAATCAAGGTTGTCACCATAGCCAACCCCAAGCAAATCGCCAAACCCTCTTATAAATCCAATACGGTCCTCAACCTTAGCATTCCAACCTTGACCGCATACATCCTGGCATGAGGGTTTGGGAGATCGAGGGGGGTCATCCAGAAGTAGAATGCGGTCTTGAAGGCAATGACAGGGTCACTGGCAACAAGGTCTGAGTTGCTTAAGACCCCCTATAATACTCTTCCACACTGTCCGTAGTTATAGTTCTTATACATGTCACATGGTGCAAATATCAATAATTATTTGGGAGCACATATAAAATTCAGATGTAGGATTATGTTCTTACCAAGAAAGTTGCATAGACCACAGCCATAATACTGCTTATTGGCAGCACAGGCGGGTTGGGAAAATTGGGATCACAGTAGAAAATGGAGGAGTCTTTTCCTGTTGAAAGCTATGTCCCCTAGAGTATGGTCAACTATCAGGTGCACTAGCCCATCCCCCTAAACATATATCAAGTAAATTATTCATAATAATCACCATGAATTTAGTAAACAATTTAGACAACTTATTGAACTCAAGTAGTTAAAAGGAAAAGGTAAATAGCTATTGTTACATATAGTTGATTTGGATGAAATGACAATGGTAAGCTAATTTGAGATGGGGCAAAACTGTAAGAATTAACTGAAGTAATTAACCCCATATGCTTCTTGCTGTTTGTAAAGAGGTACATGATTTAAGGTGCATTATTTCAAGTAAATGTTTTCTTGTCAGACAGTTGACACGTTGTTTTATTAAACTGTCAATATAAATAAATCAATTTTCATTAAAAAATGTAATCATACACATTTCTAATCTAGTGCACAAAATACCATATGTTTAGCAAAAGATTACAATGTTTGATAAGACTGTTCTTGTTTTACCAAAAAGTTATGTTAAGGCATATATTTGAGTACTCATATGTCATGCAAAATTTTAACTAAATGAACCCACATATCAGTAGTTTCATGCGAAGTTTGAGCTAAGAAAGCAGCAATCTCCCGTTTACTAATGGCAATTACATCACTTGTATAAAGTTGGGGAAGGACTTGGCAGCTGCAACGAAGGCATCGTAAGTATAAAACCCTTTGGCAGAGCAACCACCATCTTTCCTATGCTTAAGCATCTGATCAAAAGTTGCCCGTGATATGAGACTGCAATATCACTGCTACCCCCGCTGCCACATTGATTTGGTGAGAAATTCTTAGGTAGGGACTGCCCTACCGCCACTGCCCTACCACGTGGCGGTAGGGCAGCCCAATTAAAACTAAGAAAGAACTTTGCATATCCCGAAATTAGCCCTATTTTAATAAAGAAATATACCCAAAACACCCCCTACAAGATCCTGATTGGGCAGCCCTACCACCACGTGATACCAAGGCCGTTCCTGAGTTTCTCAAGGCCCTGGGCTAAAAATAACATAAGGCCCTCTTGTATATTCATCAATAAAATGATTTAAAAAGAAATGAAAAAAAAAAGAAAAAAGTCTTCCATAATTGAAATCTCTAAAGAGAAGCCGAACATAAGTCCACTAAACTTTGAATGTAAATGAATCAACTTTGTTCCCCTTCTTGTTTTTCCTTTTCTGATCGAAATCGACTTGCAACTCTAACTTCCAATTGCATCTAATATTGAAAATTGAAAACGACTTAGCAAGTTGTTAGAAATCAACAAAACTCAAAAATCAAGTAACTGAATATCAAAATTTGAAGGACACCCAGTACCTATTTTGATTTGTACCTCAACCTACATCGATAGAAAGTCGAAGAATTCGTATGAACACCATAGAAGAACAGAAGCATAAAGAGGAGAGAGTGGGTGATGATAAATGATGAGAAGAAATTGAAGATTGAATAACCATTGAAACCAATTTAAAGAGAATTTGCTTGATTTTAAGGTTTGGAAGAGAGTAAGAGATGTTGGAATGGCGTAATGCGTGTAGTTGGAAGAAAAAGAAGAAGAAAAGATGTAGATTACGTTTAGGAATCTGCAATTTTTTTTTAATGTTCTCTACTTATTTATGTGTTTATATATATATATATATATATATATTAAACCTTATTTAAAAAATATGGTGCCCCCTCTTGGTTATGCCCTGTGCGGTCGCCAATGCTGCCCAGCGACAAGGCCGGCCCTGTATGGTACGGCTGCCCTACCTAAGAATCTCTCTTATTTGGGAACCGGTGTAGCAGTAATCAGGTGCAGTGCTGCACCAGCTATATTGGTTGTAGCATCGCCCTCCTAGGCATACAGCACCCCCACTGCTCTGCTGAGCCTCTTCGGAGATTTGAGGCCACCAGAAGATAAACAAATACCAAAGCCCACCACAACATCATGGGATTAATTAGTTTTAGAAATAGTAGTCGATGTCATTGTATATATAGAGATTAGAGGGGTGGAAGAACTAGGTGATAAAAACATGTAGTCTTCAGTTCGTCAACAATTGGTAACATCTTATCTATAGTACTAGTAGGTTGATTCATCAACCTTTTAACTTCTTGTTCATGAATAATAGTTCAGGCACGATCCCATATACTGATTATTGAGTAATTGACATTCATGTCTTTATGCATAGAGTTCAAATTAAACAGAGATAGGTAGTACACATAATTTCAGAATTTTGGGGATAAATATAGATCAGAAGACACATGAAAACCAGCTGCCTGAATTGTGCCACTCACCCATGAATCATGACGTTCATAGAGAACAAAGAGAAAGTAACACCAGCATATTTTGCTGGATATATATCATTTTTGGTTACGGTGAGGCTATTACCACCCTATAATTTTCTTTGTTCACCCTACTTGCTCATTACACCCTACATTTTAATTTCAATTATTAGATTTACTTATCCAACCAATTTCTCTTTTTAGGAATATCCTCCATCATATAACATATCAAATTTAAAAAAAAAAATTTGTTTAACGAAAATTTCTCATTTAATTTATATCAATTAAAAAAATGTCTTAAAATATATTAAAGTTTCATAATAAAATCATAATTTGATTTATTTCTATTTTTTTATTTTTTCCATTCAGCGTCAATGTTCGTTTATTCAAATCCATATTAAAAAATTAGTAAGTGCTACTATGAGCAATGAAAAAAAATATTGATTTTTTTTTTCGTGTTTTAAATTTTTTACTTTCAGTATTTATAAAGGTATTATAAAGATTTTGATGAAATTAACACTAATGGTTTTGTGAATTGAATAACGAATTAACGATGAGGAAGCAACAAAAAGATAAAAAATAAAATTGTAATAAATTGAAAATTGGATGGAGAAGATGAAGATTAATGTTATCAGAAGAGAAATTAAGTAGTTTTGTATTTAATTAGTTATGTATTTAGTTTTCCTTAAAGATTTAAATTTTAGAAAATTAGTGTACTTATTAGTCATTTTGCATTTGGGTAATATAGTCTTTCAATAATTCAAATATTTGTAGGGTGAACAAAGAAAATAGTAGGGTGGCAATAGCCGCACCCTTTGGTTATTGAGAGGTTGACTATCTTGTGAATTACCTCTTCAAATGAATTCATATAGACAACTTAAATTTAGCGAGTTAGTCGTTTTTAAATTACAATTGTCAATCAAAAGTGTAAAACGATGTATTGTTTTTTTTTTTTTTTTTTTTTTTTTAAAAAGGGGTTTGGAACCCATCTAGCCTAGCTGGGAGGTTTAGCCCCACGCCCAGTTCTGATTATTATATTAATATTTAGATTTTGCATCGGGGGGGACATAAAACCTGAACCCCGAGCCAAATAAGAACAATTACACATATCCTCATAAAGAATATCCTTAATAATAGTAGGAGTCTCCTCTAACCATACATCATCAAGCATACCACAACTAGCAAGATGTTCTAAATGATCCGCGACACCATTTGCTTCTCTATAAATGTGATGAATATTAACAGATGGAAAAGCCGTCATATATGCCTTACAATCTTCTAATACCCGTCCCACCGCAGAAAGATCCTCTCCACCTCTTTGTAGGGCAACGATCAAAAGGATAGAATCGCTCTCAATGTCAATGTCAGTCTAACCTTGGTGAATACCAAGAAATAGACCTGCTCTACACGCTTCAACTTCCATATTCAACGCGGATTGAGCATGCACAAAGGGCCTAGCTAATGTCGCGATTCCCACACCTTCATCAGTTCTAACCACCACCCCAATTCCCCCACTACCATCAACCCCATGAAAAGCTCCATCAATGTTTATTTTGAGCCTTCCCGGTGGTGGACACTCCCACTTCGTCACACCTCTTTTCATCTTCACAGTAGGTTTGTAATGAACCTTTTGGAACTCCACCAAATAATTAACTGCCCATTGAGCAGCGAACGTAGGATTGAAGTGAGCACCCTGCCAAATTATTTTGTTCCTCTCATTCCAGAGACTCCAAAGAGCCATGAAAAACATGTAGAATTGCTCCCCATGCAGTACGTCAATCATACCATATATCCATTCATGCAAATTAGTGTCTGCATAATCTTTGGGCTTTAATTTCAATGGCCCCTCCACCCAAAAGAGCTCCACTCCATCACAGTTCTTGATAATATGTACACTAGTCTCAAAAGTATTAGAGCAAAAGACACACCTGTAATCTGGTAAGTGAACCCTCCGATCAGCAAGAGCAATACGTGTAGGCAAGATTCCTCAAAGTAGCTTCTAGAGAAAAACCTTTGTTTTAGCTAGCATATGTGCACTCCAGATGGCATTCCAATACTTGCTCAACGGACCTCTAATGATAGAGTTAGATGTAGAGGCAGTTGCTGGGGCCTTCTTCAACTCTCTCCAGACAAAATACCCACTCGGGACATTATAAACGCCATTCTTATTGTAATGCCACACTAATCGATGACATTCCAATACTTGCTCAACGAACCTCCAACGATAGAGCTAGATGTAGAGGCAGTTGCCAGGGCCTTCTTCGACTCTCTCCAAACAAAATACCCACTCCGGACATTATAAATGCCCTTCTTATCGTAATCCCACACTAATCGATCTTCCACCAGTCTAGTACTAAGATGGATACTTGCTATAAGCTCCACCTCACCCTGAGTAAACAGTTCCTTCAGGAGGTCAACCAACCACACTTTGTCCTTCTGATCAATCAAATCTGCTGCATAGAATTCCTCGAACCCCTCCATGAGTGCTGAATATGGTATGAAATTCCGAGGTACCGGCACCCACCTATCACGCCACACTAAGATGCGCTGCCCATCACCCACTTGAAACCGCAGCCTTTGCTCTAACACTTGTTGACTTGCCATTATACTTCTCCATGTGTAAGAGGAACCAACCTCCAACGCCACCTCCATAAAGTCAGAGTGCGGAAAGTATCTCGCCTTGAGTAGCTCTGTCAATAAAGCATCTGGACGCTGCAGCAAATGCCAGCCTTGCTTCGAAAGTAACGCGAGGTTGAAGTCATGCATATCTCGGAATCCCAATCCACCCTCTTTTTTTGACACATAGAGCTTGTCCCATGAAAGCCAATGCACCTTCCCCTTATCCTCCACATCTCCCCACGAAAATTGTGCCATTAGCCTATGCATTTCATTACACATCTGTTTCGGAAGCTCAAATCACATAAGAAGGGATTGCTTATGCTACTGCCTTGATCAATATCTTTTTACTTGCCGCACTAAAAAGCTTCTCTCTCCACCCATGCGTTCTCTTTTGCACCCTTTCCACAAGATAGCCAAAAGCTTCCTCCTTAGAATAGCTCACCTCCATTGGCAACCCTAAATATTTATCATGTTTGTCTATCTGTTCAACACCAAAAAAATTAGCCAACCCTTTTTGCTTCCCCATTGGAACGTTGCAGCTGAAGGAGATTGAGCTTTTCTATAGGTTTATTTGCTACCCCAACGCCTTTTCATACCTACTAAGAACATCCTTTATAATCGAACAATCTTCCAATTCAGCTTGATAAAAAATGAACGAGTCGTATGCGAAGAATAGGTGACTGATGCTAGGTGCCACAGTGCATATCTTCACTCCCCTTAATCTCCCTTATTCCTCCTCAAAGCTAAGCAACTTTGAAAGGCCCTTGGCACATAACAAAAACAAGTAAGGCGAGATCGAGTCCCCCTGTCTAGGTCCATGCTCAGGATGAATACAACCTTTTGGGACACCATTCAGCAGGAAAGAATAAGTGACCGTCTTTACACAAACCATTATCCACTGCACCCACAAACTACAAAACCCCATTTTGAGCATAATAAGTTCCAGAAACCGCCACTCAACTCTATCATAAGCCTTGCTCATGTTGAGCTTTAGCGCACATAAGCCTTTGTTTCCACTCCTCCGTCTTTTTAGAAAATGCCCACTCTCAAAGGCAATGAGGGAATTGTCTGAGATGAGTCGTCCCGGCACGAAGGCACTCTGACAAGGTGAAATGATTGAGTCTATTAGTGGCTTAATCTGGTTTGCACGCACTTTCGAACCTAGTTTGTACAATACATTACACAAGCTAATCGGTCTTAACTGTCCCACATACTGAGGTGCCTTTACCTTCAGAATAAAGGTGACAAAGGTGCAATTGATAGCTCGAAGCAGCTCATCCGACAACAAGAACGCCTTCATAGCCTTAACTACATCTTCCCCAACTGTCCTCCAAAAGAACTGATAGAAGTAAGGGGAAAAACTGTCAGGCCCAGGAGCCTTCGACGAATGCATTTTCTTTAGTGCACCAAAAACCTCATCTACTATAACCTCTTTCGTAACCTCCTTATTAATATCATCTATGATCACGCAAGGGATAGCATCCAACACTTGTTGAAAGTCAACAGGCTATGAAGAAGAGAACAAGCCACTATAATAATCCAACACAATTTTTTCAATATGTTCATCCCTTGTACACCAGACTTCATTCTCATCGAAAAGCCCTGTGATCAAATTCTTGCGCCTCAACAACATCTCCTGCTGTAGAAGATTATGTAGCTTTGTTTCCAACTCCACCCTTAGCGATACCGCAGGGGGGGGGGAAGTCAGCGGCCTTGCATTGTAGAAAACCGCTAACCTGGCCCTAGTATCTTCAATTCCATGGGTAAGACTCCTAAACTTATCAAAACTCCAAGATTCTAGGGCACTCCGTGTCAGCCTAATCTTATCACATATTTTCAAAAAAGCATCTGACCCAGTTCCACTCTCCCAACTTTGCTCAACAATCTGCTTACAATCCTCTTCCCTGAGCCAGTACACCTCAAAACGAAATCTTCTCCCTCGTCTCCTCTTCGTTTGCTTGTGCTCACAAACCTCCTGAAGGATTGGCAGATGATCTAACGTGCTAGGGTTTAAGTGTAAAACCCTAGAAACCGAATATAAGTTTTTCCAGCTCTGAGATGCTACAAACATGTCAACCCTAAATGATGTATTGTTATAAGTGGTGGACTTGTATATATAGAAAAAAAAAAGTGTTGGACATGATTCTTTATTTGTGAATTAGGAGTTTGTGTATGTTGAAGGCCAAAATCATAATATGAGGCCTTTGTTCTTTTTCACAATGATGCAAGGAGTTGAAAATGATAGTTGGGCCCAACAAAATGAAATCTAGCCCTTAATATGGAGACATAAGGTGAATTGTAAATGCTCTGCTAGGTTTTTAGGATACTTTGTGACATTTCTTACCCATTGTTTCTTAAAACCTTGAGCCTTGGCCCCATTACAACCCGTTTTAAGACCTTTTTGATCCTTAAGATGGGACAGCCTTTGATCTGTGGAGGTGAGTTATAAGAGTTGAACCTATGGCTTGGGTCCATTTGTGCAAGTAGTTGATATATTTCATGAGATCTTGAAAAATTATATTCACAAAGTGCTTTTCATTTCTTATATATGTGAGCTATTTGATTACCTCAAAATATTTTCTCTCACATATAATTGAGTGATTATAAGCTTTTAAGCATTGCCTTGATCTGAGTGAAGAAAGAGTGGATATATCTTGTGAGGATATGAATCATACTTGTCTGAAACATGCTGAGCTCCACCCATCAGGATTATTATAACCAAGTCATACTTATTTATATGTGGATTATATGCTTCAATTAACTCTCTGACTTGATTCATAAACTCTCGCAAGCGTACGAATCGTTGTCAAGTAAGGGAAGTGTTAAAACCTTGATTATCATACCTTCAGGATTAGGTGTTGGACCTAACCGAGGTAATTGGCGCTAGAATAACTCAAAAGCATACAATGAAAAATAAAAATAAAAATAAAATAAAGTAAAATAATATTCACAAAGCACCAAGCCTTGGCAATGCTCGGCTTAGCTCACACTAAGCCTAATCAAAGCCACTAACTTGTAGCTCAAATGAGTTATGCACAATGGAAGGTAGAATTTTGTTCGGGAGTTTTGAATTGTGAATTAACTAAATTAAATGCAAACTAAAATAAAAACAAACAACTAATTAACAAGCAAGAAATTAAATTTGGATTTTCAAATTAATGGGAACATGGGAGTGTCGGGTGATTCACACTAACTCTCTTGTAAACATCGATGCCAATTTTACAAATGCATGCATATCCTAGATGTGTCGAGTCCCGTATCTAGTACCGGTTAAGGCTACTAAACCAATTATCCTTTCAGTGTATTGACTATGCCGGTTAAGGCCACAATCAACTCTCTAATTTGGGCATTACTCTGGTTAAGGCCGCAATATCCAAAATTAAAGGTCTAGAGAGAAAGATAATAGAGACCCAAGCAAGCTTAGCTACAATTAAGCTAGCTAATGGTTACCACACTTAAATCCACAAGATGAGTTAGGGCTTCACAACCTTAACTCCCAAAATTGAACTACTCACAACCCATACATGAATTCATCAACAAAAGTATATAAAAATTATGAAATAGATAATAAGGAAGAGAGGGGAGAGTTAACTTGGTCACTTCTAGCTAAGAGCTAGTATGAATCAAGCAATTTCTTCACCCAACTACCCAAATTAAGGTGTGGTACTCTTGATGATGATTCCCTTGAGGCCTTGAGTGAGTCCCAAAAAGGTGAAAATTAGAGAAAAGAAGAGAGTGAGTAGTGATGGGTGAGAGAAATGAGAAGGGATAAATCAATGGGTGGTGGTGTGTGTGCGGCTGTTGGAGTAGAGAATATATATGGGTCTCTGGCTTTTTCTGCTGCCCAAGAGAGGAAGAGGAATGGGTTAATTCAACTGAGTGGCTGGGATGGTTTTGTGAGAAAGAGGAAAGGATATGGGACAAATGGCATGGCTGCAATGGTTGAGGGGGAGGGAGTGACGTCATGGTTGGTTAATCACAAATGGCATGGCTGCAAGGAAAATGGAGAAGCACGTGGAGCTGCTGACTTTACTAAGCATGATTAATCAAATAATTGGTTAATTAACCAATTGTTGTAGAGAAACTAAAATTGAGAGGAATTTGCTGTGCTTTCTTATTGATAATAAGGGTCTCTTTATATGGAGGATTACAATGCATAAAGTGTGAATCATACAAGGAAAGATAATCTCTAGATTCTTCTAATTAAAGCCTATTACCACTAGGTCAAGTAACCTAGAGTTTGGGCCAAACACATATTAGGGTTTTACTTGAACACTCCCCCTTGTGTTGCCCAAACACTGTGCTTCTCTCGTTGCCTTATTAATAACCTTGCCGAGTAACAAAAACCCAGTGAGACAAAAATAACCTCGGTCGAAGGGGAAAAAGAGCACAACATACCCTTCATGTTTCGAGACCATATATGTAAACATCTCCCCCTGATGCCTGCATGCCCCCCTTATGACAACAGTCATGGGAGTTCAGATAACTTCTGCAAATGATGCTACCAACATGTTTCTCGAAAGTGGAATTGAGGCAATGACTTAGTGAGAAAGTCTGCCACACTGTCCTAAGATTGAACCTAGTTCACTTTGATCTTGAGGAGAGTCTATTGTTGCTGATTATCCTTGGTGTTGTTGCTTTTGATGTAGCCTTGCTTCATTTGTTCAAAACAAGCGGCATTATCCTAAATGCTCGTAGGCTCATCTGTGGTAGACTTCAAACCACAATTGTTCGATCATGCATAATTATGGATCCAATTCATATACATTCACGAATCACTTTGTGAAGAGCAATAATCTTTGCATTATAGTGATTAGGGTCTGTTCTGTAGACCTCCAAGATATCATGGTCTTTACCCATGGTGAACACATAACTAGTTTGGGAACGACCTTTGTGTGGGTCAGAGAGATACCCAATATCAGCAAAACCTTCCAAAACACATGTCGTTTTGGGATGGGGATAATGGAAGCAGACCAGTGTTGGCGGCGTTTCTAGTGTGTGATGGGTCCGAATCCATCATCTCTCTATAGAGATAAAATATGCCCATATTAGTCGTACATAGTATCAAAACATATCTTTTACACCAATCTAATGGCGTCGCGTTGGCGCAGAGCTATACCTTAGCTAACACGTTCATGGCAAATGAGATGTCCGGTCTTGTGCATTGAGCTAAGTACAATAATGAGCCTATTGTACTTAACTAGGGCATTTTTTCCCCTAGCGCATCTTCGTCATCATCCTTTGAATGAAGAGGATCCTTTTCAGGATCAAGACTACAGACGATCATGGGGATGCTTGAAGGCTTGACTTTGTCAAAAATACCTAAGCATCTATCAACACGATGCTCAAGTTCCAAACAGAGACATAATCGTGTTCTCCCATAATCTTTCATCTCAAAATCGGATTTCAAGTGTTCAGCGGTTTCCCTTAACTCATTAAGGGCTTCTAATGAAGATCATGTCCAACATAAACCGCGATAGAATCTGAAACTTGTTATGGAAATGCACGAGCATATCCCTTTCCGATCAAGTAGTCACTTTAGTGAGTGTTTCAACCTTATTGCAAACGCGCTTCAAGGTCTAGAGCCACTTGACTTGGGTAAATGAAGTCTAGCATGAACCTTCATGTATATTTTGTATCTAGATCCCCATAAAGATCCGTGTTGACCACATTTGTAAGCTGCATGATCAATTATTCGGAAACTACCAAATTGACAGGGTAGTGGAGTGTAATGACATCCATTACGAGAGAATATGTCTCATCGTAGTCGATTACAGGGCGTTTTGTGAGAAGCCTTGCCCCATAAGGCAAGATTTCCATCTCTTTTTCTCATCACGCTTTCTAACAAAGACCCATTAGTCAATAGGTTTTATGTTATGAGGTGTTGGCATCACTGGCTCGAAAACCTTCCTCTTCGTTAGTGAATCCAACTTAACTTGGATCGTATCTTTCCATTTAGGCCAAATCTCTCTACGTTGGCATTCAGTCATCAACGGAGCGTGGTTCGATATCATCTGACTCAACAAACTCATGCGCAACTACATCATCAATTATGATGGAGTTTCTATCCCACGTCTCATGTACACTAGTGTAATTTTCATAAAGCTCTATATTCTCAGGAATAGGTTCTGACGTTGAGGCGTCCCCCAACGATAACCATAACCCGGAAGATTCTCATGAGACGGATTTTGAGTCTTGATGATCAAAGGATTGGAATGTGCCAAAGTATCCTTCGAACTCACGGGCCTCCCACACATCCTAGCAGGGGCCATTGCCTATAACGCCAGTGTACCACTCTCTTTGACGTTGGCGCCATGCCTACCTCCGTGTAGGGTGGCGCTAAGTCCTCTCGTAGGGACGTCCTTCCTTGCAGGTATATTTGCAGCATATTTGTGTGATCTAGTCACTTTAACAGGGATCGAGATGAGACATAGTGGGGACAGGCCACGACAATTCCTGTCATTGCTGCTGAACATCAGTGTTCTTATCTCCCCCAAACGACGGGAAGACTGTCTCATCAAAGTGACAACCCGCAAATCTAGCGGTAATGAGATCGCCTTGCAAGGGCATTAAGTGGCGGACGATTGTTGGAGTCTCAAGTCCAACGTAGTTGCCCATTCGTCTATAAGGACCTATCATAGTGCGCTGTGGCGGCGCAATTGGCACATAAATGGCTCACTCAAATTTACGTAAGTACGATACTCGTACCCAGTCACTAGCTGTAATGCAAAGGTAGATTGAGTGGCGGTAGATCGTAGACGAATTAGCGTAGCTACATGCGATATTGCATCACTCTAAGCAGATATAAGGAAATTGGTGTGTGTTACCAATGTCCGAGCTACCATCGTAGTCGTTTCCGTGAGACCATTTGGGTGTGTTCATGGGAATATAATGTCCAACATTAGTCCCAATGCAATAACCATCGAAAGTTTTCGATGTAAACTCTCTAGCAACGTCAAGTCCAATTGACGGAATAGGATGATCCGGGGAGTGAGCCCGTTGTCATATGATATGTGCTAGGAGAGTAGCATAAGAGGCATTTACAGGTGGATAATGGCACAACACGTGACCAGCGTGTTTGCGTGTCAACCAACATCATGAGATATTTAAACGTCCGCAAATTGGTTGAAATAGTCCACAGAATCCCCTTGGATTCTCTGTAAGAACAGAATGAGTATATTCATTTCCTTTGCATAGGACGGTCTTAGTCCTAATTTCCCTAAGGAATGAGCTTTGTAAAATGAGCGAGAGGCTTTAGAAGCAACCAATGAGAATTTTGGTTAGGCCTGAGCGTTTGAAACGCTATTTAAAGCAAGTTGGTGATTGCAGCATCACCTGGGGCACTATCACCATGATGGACGCCAGCCATGGCGTTATGGATAGGGACTGCGCCAGCCCTAGGCTGGTGGTGGATGGAGGCGGTGCCTTAGGCAGCAGCGTCGGTCACACTTAGTCCAGGAATCAACTTTTGATCCATGCTTCATCTCGCTCAAGAGAAAAAATGTCCATGTGAAGTCTTTAGTAGATGGATCATCATATCATAACCAGGATGACCAATCCTGTCGTGACAAAGCCAATATGTGTATAAATCTAAGAGATCTTCTCTCATAACTTTATTGGATTTAATAGCTCAAATAGTGACATAAAGTCCACTAGAGAGACACATAAACTTCTCTAAGATGCGCCTTTGTTCGAAATCATTAGAGATATTGCAAATGAACTCATTTCCGTTCTCTACATGCGTTTTCGCATGGAATCCATTGGCTATTCATAGGTGCGATTCGCCCTAGAAGCGTAGAGAGTTTCTGTGACAGTAATCAAGGTGCCATTTGGCAAGTGGAACTTGGACTATTCCATGTCCTTGAATTAATACTGATGGCCCAGCCATCGTAGTCACAAAAGTCATATGCTCAGAATCAAAATGGAGTCATAAAAAACTCGAAATTTTATTCATAAGCCAACGGAGTTACATCATTGTCTCTTTGACTAAACAAAATCTAATCCAAAATGATAGCTAATGCAAAACAATGGTAGTCGTCTAACTTCTTTCGGTAATTCCAAAATAAATGTGACCAGGTGCGTAGAGAGATATCAGTGGAGCAAGACTCGCTTAAGTACCACTAATCTCAGAACCTTCCTGACATCACACTTACTTTGAGTGAGCCTACTTTGAAGAAAAACTAAACCATTGGCATTTACTACAAAAATATATGGCAATTGCCTATTACATCTTTTGGAAAAATAAAGACTTAAACAGAATTAGCGATTTATTGATCCCAGCCAGATTTGTAGTCTTCAACCTTTCACTCTAAATCATCTTCTTGATCTTCTTGTTCCACATAGTGAGCTTCTCTTGCTTCACAATATGCTTTATAGGCGGTGACTATTTCTTCACGAGCTCTACAAATGTGTTCCCAATGATCAGACACTCCACATCGAGAACATATATCTCTTTGCTCAAACTCCATTGATTGAGGTGCTTTGAAAACGTCATTTAGATGGCTCTTAGTATTAGTGGCGCCACCAACATGGTCAGAGGCGTTGCCTCCCTCTCTCTTTCCACGTTGACCTCTTCGGTTCCGTGTTTGCCTATTTTGGCGATTACCTTCCCTAGTAGAGCGATTATATGGACCGGAATGTCCAAATGTATTCCTAAGATTAAGGTTTTGCTCTTGGCACCCTTTCTTTGGGGTGCGACTATAATTGGATTCCGGAATATGCTCTGTTCCCATGGATCTCGAATTATAGTTCTTCACAAGGATGTTGTCATGTTTTTCAGCGACATTCATAGCTCCAATGAGCTCATGAAACCTTGTGATTCGTCTTGCAGTAACATCGATTCGATAGTTCTTAGCAACCATCAATGCAGAGATAGGGAAAGTAGAGAGAGTCTTCTCAATCAACATCGCATTTGTGATCTCTTTACCACAGAATTCCATTAAGGATTTAATGCGAAGTGCTTCCGAGTTGTAGTCAAGAACTGACTTGAAATCACAGAAGTGGAGGCTTTGTCATCTCACTTCTAGGTCAGGAAGTATGGAGTCACAAACGTTGCCAAATCTATCTTCGAGTGAGACCCACAGCCTTTTGGGGTCTTCTTCATTCATATACTCGTACTAGAGCGAATCATCCATATGACGAGTCATTAGGATGATGGCTTTCGCCTTATTTGCCTCTAAGGCTGCTCTATTTGCTTCCAAAGCTTGAGCTTGCTCAACAGTTAGTACGTCCTGGCTAGACTCGAGAATCATATCCAAGATTCCATCGGCCTTGAGATGCTGGTGGAGATCACGAACCCACCTGTGACATTCAGAGCCAGTTGTTGCCAATGGAGCAAAGTCCAATTTGTTCAGGTTACTCATCCTGAAAGAGAACAAGAAATTAGGGTCAGTTTCGGAGCGAAAAAGGCTGCCACAAAAACAAATAAAATTTCTGAGTGTAGTCACTTCTAAGAAATTAGGAATTTCCGAGCGTAGTCGCTTCCAAGAATTTCAAATCCAAGAAGGGTTCGATTAGATTGAAACAATGATGTTTGTGGTCGATCGTTTTATCTTAACAAACTCTAAGTTTGGAGAACTCTACAAACTCCAAACTTGGAGTGAGCATGAACCCCCATAGTTCGGCTTAAGTTGGTCTCCCCTATGATAAAGAAAGGGGGATAGAAGAAGGGAGGTTGCAAGTCCCCGAAAAGAAGAGAAATTGAATTTAAAAACTCTAAAAAAGGGAACGTTTAGTAAAAAATACCTTGAAATAGGTTGCCGAAAAATTTGACCCGAAAAAGTCGCCGGAAATTGGCCGGAATAGAAGCCAGCGGCGGCCGAAATAGTCGCCGGAATAGGTCAACCGATGTTGAGAGATGATGACGTGGCATTGGTCCGCTGCTAACGTGGCGAAGCTGACTGGTGATAACGTGGACGCTGACGTGGCGAAGCTGACTGCAGGGCTGGCATCAGTGGGCCTGGATCAGTGGGCTTCTGGGTCGGAATCTCTCTTTTTCTTCTAGGCCAAAAACTGTCTTCATCTGGGCAGAAGACTTGTTGGCTTCTTGGGCTGTTGACTTTGGGCTCGGTGGTGTTGCAGGTGCAGGTTTTGGCAGGCAGCAGACCAGTGGGCATGTTAGGAGATCTGCTGGCCAGTTTTGGGTCTCTGTGATCGGTTCCGGGAAATTTGTGGCCGGTTCCCTGTTTTTGGAATATGGTAACAGCTACAGCCGCGGTTGGACGGTAATTGATTGACGGAAAAAGGGTGAACCGGGCAGGAAGTTTTCTAATTCTTCTCGGGGCCGGTTCGGTGTTTTTCCGGCAGGTTCAGGGAATGGCGCCGCCGGTTCTGGGCTCCTGGAGGTGAGAGCTTCAAGGTGGGAGGAGGAGACAGAAAAGGCTTTAAGGTTTTGTATTCGGATTCAAGGTTTTTAGCTTCTTGAATCAGGGTTTGGCTATTTGTTTCAGGGTTAGGGCTTCGTGCTGATAACGTGTTGTAGAGAAACTGAAATTGAGAGAAATTTGTTGTGCTTTTTCATTAATAATAAGGGCCTCTTTATATAGAGGATTACTATGCATAGAGTCTGAATCATATAAGGAAAGATAATCTCTAGATTCTTCTAATTAAACCCTATTACCACTGGGTCAAGTAACCTAGAGTTTGGGCCGAACACATATTAGGGTTTTACTTGAACACCAATTAGTTAATTGGTTAATTAATTGATTATCTGCCAATTCATTTAATTAAGTCTCCTTCTTTGCTTCTTCTTGTTTTTTTTTTTTGCTTCTCTTCTTCCTTTGCTTTTCCTGAGCTCAAGCCAAAGATTTTCACATATTTGCTTGCATTGACTCATTGACCATTGTTGACTTTTCGTCTTTTTTTTTTTGTCGATAACTCCAATTAGCTCCATTTTTGCACAACTTCTTCCGAAATCTGCAACTCCGCTTATTTACTACAAAATAAATAAAAATGGATTAATTACATAATAATTGATTTGAGGATTAACTTATTTCTAGTGTTTTAGATACAATTATATGCATAAAAATACGTGTAATCACACCCCCACACTTGAACTTTGCTTGTCCTCAAGCAAACTAAAATGAAATTTAATCCAAAAATGTACTAACTCACAAACATAAAGATAATATAGTATTAGCCTTCCCAACCATAGCCCTCGGAGAAGTAATTATGTACATGACCATGAAGTAGATGTAAGCACAACATAAGATTTTTGAATTTGTAAGGCAATTAAGATGCACGTGTAATAGATGATCAAGTATATGCACGTGTTGACCATGTGTCAAATTAATCCACCATAATCAAATAGGCATATAAAAGACCCAACATAACCCGCTAAACTCACATAGGTTCACTAAATATTACTGCTCAAGTGTTTAGGGACTATATGTGTTTCACTCAAAAGCAATTTCATAACATGAGCTGCCATATGCTTGCTCTTCGATCTCATCTCCGCTAGGTAGCTCACAACATTCAAGATCAAGAGGTCTTTTATTTGGTTGTAATGGGACTAAGGGCAAGTGGCTAATAGAAATGAAGGATAAGGAAATACAAAGTCCATAGAAATCGGTGAAGCAACTCTCTCTTGTAGAGATTTAAGACTTTTGCTTTCGAATGCTAAGTCACTCAATCTAATCCCAATGTAGAACCCGCTAAGTAAACTGTGTAATATTTTTTTTTTTTTTTCAACACAACTTTTTTCTTTGTTTGTTTGTTTGTTTTTTTTTTTTTACTTTTCTTTTCCTTGAACTTTCTTTCTATTTTCACAAACTTTCTCTCTTTTTTTTTCTTTTTTTTGAGAACTTTCTTTTCTATACAAATCTCTCACCCCCGCACTTATTCTTTTGTAACCTCGCACTTTTGAGTTTTCTTTTCTTTGGAAGCACTCAAACATAAAGTCATTCTCTCGAATCGCTTCACCAACTACCACGGAAGGGTAGGATAAAAGTGTTTAGGCTAGGTAGGGATTTGTGGTGCTAATGAACAAAAAGGCTAAATATATAAATAGGCTCAAAGTGGCAATCTAGTGGTAAATATCTTTGGGCACATGCTTCTTTGTCCATGGTGATATATAGTCCTAATGCCTCAATCCTTTCCAGCATGTCGTAAGCTAACAAGTAGCCTCGAGAGGTCTCAAGCAAGTTCTAGATACGCAATGCCATGAAATTGTACACACATGAAGAAAAAGTGAATGAACAATGCATACACTATTGATATTAGACTCAAAACCTCACAAATAAGGGCATGCAAGTCAATCAAATCATCTATATTCTTCTCTAATTATGATGAACCAACCTAACCATAGGCTATGTGCACACATATATTCAAGCATAGATCACATATACACTTAATTAGAAAACAAATTCAAAGTCCTATATCATACTCAATCTATCCACAATCATAACAAACTAAGTCCATGTCTCGTCATTGGGGTTGGAAAAAGGCATTAACCACTAAAATATAATTACAAAAAGCTAATCTTTTTTTATTTTTTTTATATTTTTTTTATAGGGCACCCGAGCCCTCACCCCACACTTAAAACCAACATTGTCCTCAATGTTGTAAAGTGAACTCGAAAGCTAAAATCCGTGTCAGATTTAGGCATGAGAGTGAAGTCCGGGCGAAGGCACACAAATTAACTATGAAAATGAAAATGTAAATGCGGAGAAAAGTTACGGAAAACCCCATTTGTAGAACCTCCATTGCTCACGACCTTCGGAGAAGACTAATATGAGACACCAACCTCAAGGCAGAAGCCTTGACTTCCTTAGCATATGCTACATAATAGCACAAGATGCTGAAGAAAATATCAACTCCATATAGAACATATGAATGTCCAAAGAGCAATGCGTCACAAATAGACCATTAAAGAATAAGGACAAAGGTCCTCCATTAAGATCATGGCCTTTAACACATTCAACACACTCCACTACTGCCCATAGATTATCCTCCAAAGATGAAATGAATTGCAAAGAAGTCCAATCACCCCGAGTGAACAAAAACTAGTGAGTGCAGAAAACTTCCAGCAATGACCTTTCTGTCTTCAAATACCCATATCTCAAAATTAGAAATAGATAAGTAAGTGAGACTTTATGGAATAGAAAGTAGACTCAGAGAGCTTTCTATCCATATAAAGTAAGCCACCTATATCCAAATGGGATGAAAACCAAAGCTGGTCAAAATTACTCATCTGTCATGAAGTCTTCTACTGACCCTTGGTCACTAAAACTGCAATATCTGAAGCTCTAAAGGCGAAAAGAGGGTGAGACTAATGGGATATGAAACTAGACTCATAAGGATACCTGATGGTAAAATTTCACTGGAACATCAATTCTGAGTCAAAAATCGTTGGCCTCCAAACTCACTGTTGTGTTATACAGTTTCTGCTGTGCCCTGTTTCTGACCTCTGTCACTTGGAACACTATATCAAAAGCTAGGAAGGTTCAAATTAAAAACATTTGTACCAGAATATAGAGGATATGTGAAAATACATCTTTGGAAAATTTGAGCTCCAAATAACTTAATATGTAGAGGGTGTAGCTTCCCAAAATACTCTACAGTAGCTGTCTCTGTTCTGACCTCCTTTAATTGACCACTAAGTAACTTGAGTTCCAGAGACTCAAAGGGGTTGAAATTTTGGCATATGACAATAAACATATAGGAGAATAATCTTAGAAAATTTTAGCTCAAAGTAACATGTAAGTCAGAAGCTATCGCCATCCAAAGTCAACTGAACTTTCTAGACAGAAACTGCACACTGCTACATTCTTGCTTTCTTCACACTTCCAACTCCAAACACCTCCCATCCTCCCAAAAATATGGCTAAATAGCCTTATTGATGAAAAATGGACAAGGAAATTTCAAAACCACCTAGGGTTGCCTTCCTAGAAGCGCTTGTTTTTAAAGACCCCATGCCGGTCCATAGAACATGATCTTGTCAAGGTGGATACTTCTCAAGTACGACCACCCTATTGTTTGGGGCTAAGGGACTCCTTGACGTATCATAGAGACAAGACCAAGAGCTATCCATGAATATTGCAATTGGTGACCAAAAGTAGAGCTTCTTAATCTTCCTCTTATTCTCAATTTTTCTTCTAGAAGCCAACCTTGCCTTCTCCTTCTCAAGCGGTGTAGAAATGATGCTCATATGAACAATTGGTGGTAGAAGATCTTGAGAGTGATGAGAAAGGTTGAGTGCAAGTGCTCCACTTCCTTTCCAATCCATCACCTCATTGTAGAAACATTGACCACTTAATGGTGGATTGAGAGCTAAAAGTACATTAATCTCAATCTTCTCATAAAGAACATAAGTGCTCAATGTCCTACTCTCTACCTTGGGAAGCTCATGATGGATCTCCATGGATGTGGGAGGAGAGAAAGTCCTCGGCTCTTCAACTTCTTCATCATCACAAAGTATTGAAGGACTATCTTCCTCCATGAGAATATCGGCCTCAATGAATAAGGGATTATGATGTTTATTTCAAACTCCGCATCCTCCTCACTAGACAAGATATCATCCTCATCGAAATCATGTTCAAGTATGGCCTCAATGAATAAGGGATTGTAGTGTATGACTTCAAGCTCTGCATCCTCCTCACTAGAAAAGACATCTTCTTCCTCGGAATCATCTTCAAATATCTCCTCTCCATTAGGAAGCTTAGATTTCCAATATTGCACCCATTCCTCCGACTTGTAGTCTCTCACCCCACTTGCATTGAAACTTTCATAACCAAGCTCATTTTCTTGTTCATGAATATCATCATCTCGATCTTGAATAGGCAACTATTGCTCATAATGCTCATAATATACTTCTTCTCTTGAATTAGGCTCCATTTGGTCAAAGAAAGATTCATGCTCATAAGTGGTGAAGGGTGGCTCTTGTGCAAGACTAGCCTTAAGTTGCTCATTGGAATGTATAAGCATCTCTTGAGAACCTTGCAATCGATCTTGGGAGGCTTGCAATAGAGCTTGAGAGGCTTGCAATTGAGCTAGTAGTCAGTCAACGAATTCCTTCCTAGGCTCATAAGCTTGATAACCTCCGCCATATAAACTTTCTTGCTCATATCCCCACGGGTCTTCCCATCCATAGTTCCACTGATCCATAGTTCAATGTAATAGAAAATAAGTACCTATGGATTCCCAAGAATGAGATAAGTAACCAAAACTTAAAAAGAAAATAGAAAAACAACCACACAAAACATAATAAACTATTTAGATCAACAAATATTCCCCTTTTTTTTTTCAAAGAAACAAAAATATGCTAAAGTGACCTAAAGAATCGATTCACCAAGGGGTTAAGGGTATTAAACCCTAATCCCAGCAACGGCGCCATTGACTTGGTTCATAAACTCTCGCAAGCGTATGAATCATTGTCAAGTAAGGGAAGTATTAAAACCTTGATTATCGTACCTCGGGGATTAGGCATTGGACCTAACCGAGGTAATTGGCGCTAGAATAACTCAAAACCATACAATGAAAAATAAAAATAAAAATAAAATAAAGTAAAATAATATTCACAAAGCACCAAGCTTTGGCAATGCTCGGCTTAGCTCACACTAAGCCTAATTAAAGCCACTAACTTGTAGCCCAAATGAGTTATGCACAATGGAAGGTAGAATTTTGTTCTGGAGTTTTGAATTGAGAATTAACTAAATTAAATGCAAACTAAAATAAAAACAAACAACTAATTAACAAGCAAGAAATTAAATTTGGATTTTCAAATTAATGGGAACATGGGAGTGTCGGGTGATTCACACTAACTATCTTGTAAACATCGATGCCAATTTTACAAATGCATGCATTTCCTATATGTGTCGAGTCCCGTATCTAGTACCGGTTAAGGTTACTAAACCAATTATCCTTTCGGTGTATTGAGTATGCCGGTTAAGGCCACAATCAACTCTCTAATTTGGGCATTACGCCGGTTAAGGCCACAATATCCAAAATTAAAGGCCTAGAGAGCAAGATAATAGAGACCCAAGCAAGCTTAGCTACAATTAAGCTAGCTAATGGTTACCACACTTAAATCCTAGATGCCACAAGATTCATAAGTTGTCAATTTATCAATCTATTCATCACAATTGCCCACAACATAATTTTAAAGGTAGACAAAGCCTAGAAACATGCTTCTAAGGACCAATAAATTCATATTTAAACCATACACAATGGAAATTGCATTTATTAAAAATAAAGCATCAATATTTATACAAGATAAGTTAGGGCTTCACAACCCTAACTCCCAAAATTGAACTACTCACAACCCATACAAGAATTCATCAACAAATGTATATAAAAATTATGAAATAGATAATAAGGAAGAGAGGGGAGAGTTAGCTTGGTCACTTCTAGCTATGAGCTAGTATGAATCAAGCAATTTCTTCACCCAATTACCCAAATTAAGGTGTGGTACTCTTGATGATGATTCCCTTGAGGCCTTGAGTGAGTCCCAAAAAGGTGAAAATTAGAGAAAAGAAGAGAGTGAGTAGTGATGGGTGAGAGAAATGAGAAGGGATAAATCAATGGGGTGGTGGTGTGTGTGCGACTGTTGGAGTAGAGAATATATATGGGTCTATATATGGGTCTCTGGCTTTTTCTGCTGCCCAAGAGAGGAAGAGGAATGGGTTAATTCAACTGAGTGGCTGGGATGGTTTCGTGAGAAAGAGGAATGGATATGGGACAAATGGCATGGCTGCAATGGTTAAGGGGAGGGAGTGACGTCATGGCTGGTTAATCACAAATGGCATGGCTGCAAGGAAAATGGAGAAGCACGTGGAGCTGCTGACTTTACTAAGGTTAATTAATTGATTATCTGCCAATTCATTTAATTAAGTCTCCTTCTTTGCTTCTTCTTGTTTTTTTTTTTTGTTCTTCTCTTCTTCCTTTGCTTTTCCGGAGCTCAAGCCAGAGATTTTCACATATTTGCTTGCATTGACTCATTGACCATTGTTGACTTTTCGTCTTTTTTTTTGTCGATAACTCCAATTAGCTCTATTTTTGCACAACTTCTTCCGAAATCCGCAACTCCGCTTATTTACTACAAAATAAATAAAAATGGATTAATTACATAATAATTAATTTGAGGATTAACTTATTTCTAGTGTTTTAGATACAATTATATGCATAAAAATGCGTGTAATCACTCTCGAATATCTAAATATTGATTTTTGATTAAGTGCAAATTTTGATGCCATGAGAGTAAAGATTTTTGACACAAATGTTAAGGGCAATATAGTCTTTGTGTGTCACTTGTGTAGAATTTGATAGGAGCACAAGGTGTGACCTTTTAATATTTATTTTCCCTCATTTGGCTAAGTTATTCTCTTAAAATCACTAACTATAACATAGTTTCTATTTTTAGGTACTCCAAGGTCGGAAATGGTGAAAAGAGGTAAAAAAGAGCAGAAATGAGCGTAAATGAAAGATGAGTCATTTTAGAAACTTTCCTCTTTCATTTTAGAAAATATTTCCTATTTTGTTTTAGGGAAACTTTCTTCCTTTGGACTTTCCTATTTTTAATTTTCTTGTTTTAAAGATAGAATTTAGGAGTCCATCACATTAAGAACTCTTGAGTGATGAAATCAAGGAAAACTTAAAAGAGAAGAACACTTGCATAAATCAGGAAGAATTCAAGGAGATAAAAGGGAGGTTTTTAATCAATATTTATTCCTAATTATCTTATTTCTTATTGATTATAGACTCTAATTAATTTCTGATTTTCTTGATTATAAGAGTTTGTTGTGTGCACAAATCTTGCAAGAAGAAATTAGTGCAATTCAAAGGAGATGAATAAGGGATGTATCTGGCCATTATTCAAGGAATATACCATGAGTCATTAAGGGGAAAAGAGATCAGAAAATTCATGACTTTGTCATGAGAAAATCAAGGAAATTTAGAGGAGAAATCACCTCTAGATGATTGGTCATGATTGCATTACAAGAGAGGAGGATTCCTTTATAAATAGCAGCCATTCTCAACACCAAGAGTATCACTTCCTGACTGTTAACGTTAGACATCTGAGAGGGTCTCTAGTTCGCTTTTAGAGAGAGAGAGAGAGAGACAGAACGACACAAGTAAAGTATAGAGGTTTGTTTCCCGCTACGTCCACTTGAATGTTTAACTAGTGTGTTGGGCCTTGCGGCCCAAGAGAGATTACAAGAGATGTAATGGGATGTCTTGAGTTGTGGGAGGAGGCATTCCTTTTATAGGTGAAGGAAGCCATCTCCTTTACATTTTCTTAGCTGTGGGACAAGAACCCACTATTCTAGTCTAGAAAGCCATGTTGTGAGGGTAACTTGGCAAGGCCGGGAAGGTGGCTTCCCGGCGACGTATTTGCCACTTCCGGATACAGTGGCGTAGCTTGAACATAGGGCTACAAGATGCAAGTAGCGGTTGGGCCTCACCATGCCTTGTGGGTGTCCCAAAGAGGGTGTTACTTATGCTTGGTGATGTAGCAAAGTAGCTTGCTAGTAGAGGTATCTACAAGTCCCCGAAGTCCCCAAGTAAGTGGAGCTTCTTGGTTGGGGAGTTATAATCATGAAGTCATCAAGCATAAGTAACCGGGTAGCACGGAGCCCCTACAAGTCCCCAAACTCCGTAAGCAAGAAGGGACTCGTTAACCTGCACAACAAAGACAGAAACACGCATATGTAGAATGCTCGTTGCATTGGGCAACAAATGTGAGTTGCATTGATATGAGTTGGCATATACGAATGTATGAGGTGCATGATACATGTTGATGTATACATGTAAATGGCGCCGAGTATGATCGGTTACGATGTAGAAACTCGAGAACGTATATGGTTGTGTCAGCAAACGGATTGCATATGATAAATGCGTGATGCGCGCAAGAAAACGAACGGGGTCTAGTTTGACGAGGTTATGCTCGGTGCAAGTTGCATGAGTGCCATGAAGGCAAGCGTTTGTAAATTCATGAATGATGCTTACGCGCACATTTGTGTTTGTTTGGTTTTCGCTCGTATTAATGGAACGCGAAAAGAATTCAATTTGTTGCAAAAGGAAAATGGTAGAAGAATTCAATGTTCCATTAATGTGTATTATGTGGAGGGGATGCGAGTGTAAAGCTTGGGAATGCCGGAAGGTAAGAGCGTGGAAGATCTGGGGTGTCGGGAAGGCGTGAGTGGAAAGCTCGGGGGTGCCACGAAGGCGTGAGCGGGAAGCTCGGGGGTGCTGGGAAGGCGTGAACGGAAAGCTCGGGGTTGCCGGGAAGGCATGAGCGGAGAGCTCAGGGGTGCCTGGAAGGCGTGAGCGAAGAGATCGGGGGTGCCTGGAAAGGCATGAGCGGAGAGCTCGGGGGTTGCCTGGAAGGCGTGACAGAAAAGCTCGAGGGTGCTAGGAAGGCGTGAGCGGAGAGCTTGGGGGTGCCTGGAAGGAGTGAGCGAAAAGCTCGGGGGTGCTAGGAAGGCGTGAGCGGAGAGCTCGGGGGTGCCTGGAAGGCTTGAGCGGAGAGCTCGAGGGTGCCGGGAAAGCTTGAGCGGAAAGCTCGGGGGTTGCCGGGAAGGCATGAGAGGAGAGCTCGGGGGTGCCGGGAAGGCATGAGCGCAAAGCTCGGGGGTACCGCGAAGGCGTGAGCAAAAAGCTCGGGGGTTTCCGGGAAGTCGTGAGCGGAAAGCTAGGGGGTGCCTCGAAGGCATGAGAGGAAGCTCAGGGTTGCCGCGAAGGTGTGCGCGTTAGAGCTAGTGAGCGGGAAGCTCGGGGGTGCCGCGAAGGCATAAGAGTGGAGCTCGTGAGCAGGAAGCTCGGGGGTGCTGCGAAGGTGTCAGCGGAAAGGTCGGGGGTGCCTCAAAGGCATGAGCGGAAGCTCGGGGTTGGCGCGAAGGTGTGAGCGTTAGAGCTCGTGAGCGCGGAGCTCGAGGGTGCAGCTGAGGCGTAAGTGTTAGAGCTCGGGGGTACCGCGGAGGCATGAGCGTCATAGCTCGGGGTTGCCGCGAAGGCGTGAGCGTTAGAGCTCGTGAGCGCGGAGCTCGGTGGTGCTGCTGAGGCGTGAGCGTTAGAGCTCAGGGGTGCTGCGAAGGAGTGATCGTTAGAGCTCGTGAGCACGGAGCTCGGGGGTGTCGCTGAGGCTTGAGCGTTAGAGCTCGGGGGTTGTCGTGAAGGAGTGAGCGTTAGAGCTCGTGAGAGAGGAGCTCGGGGGTGCCGCGAAGGCTGTGGCCGTTAGGTAGCTAACCTAATCTTTGATACCCAAGCATCGGGGGTTAACCACCGAATCAATGGCTGCCGCGGGCTGTGTTAACCGGTCCCTTTACTCTTTCCTGGATGAGAAAAGCTTGACTGTAATGTCGTGTAGCGGTCATCATCATTATGAGGCATTGCCTTACCCCTTGGCGGTTAGTCGTAGACCATAGACCAGCGGAGTCTAGATCCGTTTAGGTCTATTTCCTGTGGGGAGGGTTTGACAACATATGGTGGCCAAGAGGCCAGACAAAGTATTTACACAGTGTACATGTAAATCTTACTAGCTGTATGAACAACAAATAAGCATGACATAGTTTGTTTAAGCAAGTGTTACATGTTTATTTAATTGAGTTGCAATTAAATAGAAGCATGGCATATTTGTATAGTATGTACTTGTAGTAAAGTTGCTAATAACATTTTTGCATTGTTGGAAACATGCTTAAGGATCACGAAAACATGTAAATGCATATCAAGTGTGATATATTGTAGGCATGTTTAGAAGTAGTAAAAGCATGGCATTGGCATGGCACTAGCTCAAATTGAAAGAGCAAAGGAAGATATAGTCACTTATCTTATGCCGATTTGGAGCGAGTAAGAGTTGGAATTGATGTAAGTGCTCAAATTATGTTGGAGTTGTCCTAGCCTCGCTAGCGGAGGAATATGTCGCCGCTGGACATGCTAGCCTCACTGGAGGAATATGTCTCCGCCGGACTCGCTAGCAGAAAATATCACCGCCAGACTCGCTAGCGGAAGATGTCGCCGCCGGAAACGGTAGCCTAGCTGGAGGAATATGCCGCCGCGGACTCGCTAGAGGAAGATGTCGCCGCTGGACTTGCTAGCGAAAGATGTCACCGCCGGACATGCTAGCAGAAAATGTCGCAGCGGGACTCACTGGCGGAAGATATTGCTGCCGAACACGCTAGCCTCACTAGAGGAATTGTCGCCGCCGGCTAGCTAGAGGAAAATGTCGCTGCGGACTCGCTAGAGGAAAATATCTCCGCCGGACTCGCTAGAGGAAAATGTCGCCGCAGACTCGCTAGCCGAAGATGTTGTCGCTGGACACTCTAGCGGATGATGTCGCCGCTGGACACGCTAGAGGAAACTGTCGCCGCGGACTCGCTAGCGGAAGATGTATCCGCCGGACAAGCTAGCGGAAGATGTCGTAGCCGGACTTGCTAGCGGAAAATGTCTCCGCCGGACTTTCTAGGGGAAGATGTCGCTGCCGGAAACGGTAGCTGAAGATGCCACCGCCGGAGTTGCTAGCGGAAGATGTCGCCGCCGGACTTGCTAGCGGAAAATGTCACCGCCGGACACGCTAGCGGAAAATATCATCGCCGGACTGACTAGCGGAAAAAGTCGCCGCAGACTCGCTAGCGGAAAATGTCGCCGCCAACTCGCTAGTGGACCAAAAGTTCACGGTACATGACGAAGCCTTTGTGTTGGCTTCCCATAGACGGCGCCAATGTTAACGTTAGAGATCCGAGGGGGTCTCTAGTTAGTTTTTAGAGAGAGAGAGAGAGAGAGAGAGAGAGAGAGAGAGAGAGAGAGAGAGAGAGAGAGAGAGAGAGAGAGAGAGAGAGAGAACGATACAAGCAAAGTATAGTGGTTCGTCCACTTGAATGTTTAACTAGTGTGTTGGGCCTTGCAGCCCAAGAGAGATTACAAGAGATGTAATGGGATGTCTTGAGTTGTGGGAGGAATCATTCCTTTTATAGGTGAAGGAAGCCACCTCCTTTACATTTTCTTACTAGTCTAGAAAGACGTGTTGTGAGGGTAACTTGGCAAGGTCGGGAAGGTGGGTTCCCGGCGACGTATTTACCACTTCCGGATACCGTGGCGTAGCTTGAACATAGGGCTACAAGATGCAAGTAGCGGTTGGGCCTCACCATGCCTTGTGGGTGTCCCAAAGAGGGTGTTACTTATGCTTGGTAATGTTGCAAAGTAGCTTGCTAGTAGAGATATCTACACTGACCAAAAACTATTTCATAACTCTGCCCAATTCACACCTCAAACCTCCATCACCTACAAGCAAGGTTCGAAAAATCGCTAGGCGCTAGTCTGGCGGTGGCTAAGAGACTAGCGCCCAGGCGCCTAGGAGGGTGACTAGGCCGCGCCTAGCCGGATTTGTATTTTTTTATTTTTATTTTAAATTTATAGCATTTATTTACATAATAAAGACTATATCAAGACTTAATGCCTTAAATATATATATATATATATATATATATATATTTAACTTTGACTTTCCCTTGCGATTTATCTCCCTCCACCCACTCAAAGCTTTGCTTTGATTTTTCCTTCTTATCTGCAACTAGCCAACAACAATTGTGAGTCTATCCAGAACTTACCCCACAACGACGCCATCCACATCTGCAAATTCCTCAAAAGGGCTTCGACTGCAACACCTCAGCCGTCATCAAGTACTCACCAAGCGCCTCTCCTCTGAGCTGAGCAGAAATACTAAGAAAGCCCTCCCCCTCTGGATCCCGACTTGGCTACTAGCAACGCGACGCACCATCTTCCATCAAGCCCTCACCACCGCCGATGTCCACGGAGCCACCGTAGTCATCTTCTCCCAAACCCCCTCCCAGATCGCCCAACCAATTCAAACGACTAGACAGCCTAGCACCTAATCATATACCCACCCAGGAGCCTAGTCGGCTGCCCAGGCCACCTAGGAGGCAGTCCAAATCTGTCCCGCCCAATCCCACTGATTTACCATTAATCGAGTCGGAGAGCTGCCGCCCAGTGCTTAGGCGGCCTGGGTGGCCGAGTTTTATAACATTGCCTACAAGACCATGACCACCATCCTTCCATCAATCTACGAAATTCTTAGGCGCTGAGTCAAGGACGCACTACCACCATAGCAGAGATGAGTTCATCATCTTGTTGCTACGCCGCTGAGGAAAGCTACATAGTATAACTATGACTCTACTTACAATTTTTGTTTTGGTTTTGTGTGTTTGGATTTGCGAGTTGTGTAATTAGAGACATGAAATTTTTATAATCATTTTATTAATATTTTTGAGATTTTCAGTTTATTATTGAGTTAATTTCGAGAATTCTTTGATGATGCATGTCGCAATCTTGTGCCCTTTTACGTGTTTAGGTAATTTTCAGAGTTAGGTTAATAAGTTTGCATGCTAGAATCACGCTGAGTATTTTAATGTGTTTGCTTAATTTGCCAAGAGTAATTATTATTTGTTAAGATGTTGAGTTAAACAAGTAGTAATTAGTTTTAAAGAGTGGTAAAAATCATGGTTTAATGATTAAACGATTCTGGAAATTACGTGTTAATTGCTATGTGTAATGGTTAATTTGCACGTGTGAGTTGATTCAAAGAACGGATAAGATAAATGGATTGGACTGTGACAGCCTTTCATTTGGGCTCTTATGTAGCATTTAAGATGGGCACGTTTTTGTAGCATGTTGAAATGAATTTTCTGTTTTTACACTAAGTAATTTCTGAGTGGTAGTGGTCTAGGTTACGGAAGTCGATCATTGTAGATAGTTTTATTTTTTATTTTTTATTTTAAGTAGATTAGGAACCAGATTTCAAAACCCCCCATTTTATTCTTTTATTTGTTAATTGACCTTTTTGTGTAGGTGTACCCTACAATCCCCGGACTGAACGATCCCTGCTTATCCTATACTGACAAATACATATTGCAGGGTTAAATTGTGAGGTTATTTCAGCACCATCAATTTTTGACGCCGTTGCTGGGGATTGTTATAATCCCTAACACTTAAAGTGTCATTAATTTTATTGTTTATATAGAATGCATGCTAAATTTTTGTATTACACTTGTGGAATGGTGGGAAATTGCAATTTATGTTAGGCCAAGCTATAATTGTGATTTAGTTTAAGTTTTATGAGTGTTACGAAATTAAGCATGTTTTTTTATAATTGTTGTGCAATTTGTAGAAGTTTGTTTTTAAGCATGTTGTAATTTGTTAATGCCTAAGATTGAGCGGTGGCCCAAATCTCAGTTAATGCTGGTCCGGTGGGCTGACCGCTACTTGTGATGTTTTTAGAGCTTCCGCTATCTGTCAAGTAAAATACAAAGGGCATCAGAGGGAGAGCAGTGATCTGGGAGTGACTCGGGGCTCCGCTGACAGCCTGTATTGCTGTGTTTCCGTAGACCACACCCTTGGTGGTTATTGGTACCGCTAGCGGTAGTATGAGCGTAGCTCATTGTAGCTAATTAAGCTTGGCAAATGCTTATGTAAGTACATAAATTGTATGTGCTTCACTTAGATTAAGCATGTTGTAAATTGTATGTGTTTCACTTAGATTAATATACTTAGGTTGTTATGAATTTTGTTAAAACTTAATTATTGTAAGTGTGTAAAATCGTATGAGTAGACAAGGGCCCATTTGTTATTATTGGCATTAACTCTTCATTAGTACCTTGCTAAGGTCTCTTGAGGTTGAGGGCAGCCTTTATTAGCACTTGGAGAACGGTCTAACACATAAGTTAATTTCCCAGCTAAGTAAGGGGCGCATACGGATGGTGTCTTAAATTGCGACCCTGAGCCTCAGAGATATTATAGAATGAGCCTAAACCACTATGTGGGAGTAGCCGATAGGGGCCTAAACCTCAATGAAGGAGTAGCCTCCGTATTATCACCAAAATGAGTCATCCCTCTTGCTTACCTTTTAATCTGGCCATCCAGCCTTCTAAAACAAAGGAAAGAGACTTATGTCTAGGCAACTATCCCTATATCGTATCTCACCAATAGTAGTGGTTTCTATTGGGCTTGACTTACAACTTGGTATCAATTGAGATATTAACTATGTTTATAACAAACTCAAACTGGAAAAAAAAAAAAATGTTGTGTGACATGCTTAAGGTATATTGGATTAAATATGACCTTGTCGAGGGTAGCTGGTCTATAGTCCCATTGCACAACGAGGTCCTCTGTTCCAGTACCTAAGTATGTAATTGTAAATGTAAAAGTAACTTAGAAAGTTAAGGATGGTCCTTTCCTTCAACCCCAGGACGTGTGAACAATGAGAAGAGTCCAGGCTGAAGGACTATAACTATTAAAGCGCTGCATGGGAGGCAACCCATTTCAACCGAAGCTGTGGAGGAGCCATCAACGAGAGTTTGACATTTCTATCCCTTCACTTGATTAGGTTGAATTGTACTTGTGTCTTTGTTTGTTTGTTTATTTTACCCTTCCCTAATTTTTGTAGCCCCCCATATTTAGGGTCTATGTACCATATTTTTTGCCTACATTGAGGACAATATAGATTCTAAGTGTGGGGTGGGTTTACACCTTTATTTCAGAAATTTTTTTTCAGTTTAATAAAAAAAAAAACAAAAAAATTGAAAAATGTCAGGAAAAAAAAATGTTAGAAATTTAAAAAAAAAAAAAAAAATTTGTTGGTTTTTGGTTAGTTTTAGAGTCTTTTGTTTTAACATTGAGTCTTAGGATGCCCTTAATTATTTAGGATGATTCAATATCTCTGAAATTGTGGCTAAAAGAGGATCACAAAATTGAGATGATGTTAAATGTCATTATTTGGTTAATTGAGATATATAAAAAGCATGTGCATGAGTAGTGGATATGGATTTCGTGACCTTGGTACAGTTTATGAGCATGTTAAGATGAGTTTTGATTCACAAAAGCCATGTTAGATATTTGAGCCATGTCCATTTTTCTTGGAATGATAAATGAAATATGGTCTTATTTTCTTGGCAATGTTTTGATGATCTCATAATTCTTTCATTTGATTGATTGTTTGCCATAGATTAAGTTTAATGGACGAGAGAGTGCTATAATTCACTCTTATGCTTGTTGAAACTTTTGTGTGCTTATTGTGTCACAACTTAATTTTAATCAGAAAATAACTAGACATAATTGAGGGTAGACTGTAGACATCATATTGGTCATTTTGATAGAAAAATTTCTCAATTTATTCTCTCTCACATAAATTTAGAAATAGTGAATAAATGAACATGCATATATATGAAGACATTGAAGGGATTAAACTTATTATTATTATTTTTTGATAAAAAGGGTTTGAAACTCAGTCACACTGGGAGGCTCATCCCCACGCCCATATTATTATTGATTATATATATTTTACCGCATCGAGGGGGACGTAATACCTGAACCCCAAGCATGCATAGTTGTGTTACAATTATCCTCATAGAGTACATCCTACAGGAATCCAGGTGCCTCATCTAAAGAAAGATCCACAACGTAATCCAAACTAGCAAAGTGAGCTAACCTATGAGCTACATGTACTATTTGCTTCACGATATATATGTCAAATTCTAAAAGAGTCAAAAAAATTGCAAATTGAAGGGATTAAACATATTATTAGCTCACAAAGTGCACAAGTGAAAGTAGCTTACAAAGGGATTAAATTAACTAACATATTTCTGTGAACTACTTACAATTATTCTCAAAACCACAGATCCATTATTCCATTACATGAAACAATGTCCTAAGTACAGCGACAACAACCACAACCAACCACAAAGAAGAAAGCTAGCAAACTCATACTACATCGACTCTTTCGAGGATGAATAATAAGTACTGAGTCCAGACCCAAAAGGCTTCTGATTATAACAGTCAAGGATGTCACCATAACCAATCCCAAGCAAACAGGGGCGGACCCATCATTCGGTCTGATGGGGTCCGGACCCCCCTAAGCTATTTGGCAGATATATAATATAGAAAATTACACACAAGTGTCATTTTAAAACTTTAATTAGCCATAAGGCCACCTAATTTTTCTTGTACACATAAGGCCATTTACATTCACAAATTATTTCATCCATGACAATTTTACCCTTCTACCTAAGCCCACTCTCATTTTTACATCGATCACAAATTGTGATTCACAATTCACAAATCCATCTACTTCTCTCTCTCCCCCCTCGATCACAATCTCTCTCTCTCTCTCTCTCTCTCTCTCTCTCTCTCTCTCTCTCTCTCTCTCTCTCTCTCTCTCTCTCTCTCTCTCATCCCTCGATCTCTGCCTCCGATTCCGGCGACCACCAGCACGACGCTCTCTCGGTCCCTCTCTCTCCTCGATTACAGTCTCACAGATCACATCTTGGTCTGCACCTCCAATTCCGGAGACGATCGTCGCGGTGCTCTCTATCTCTCACATTCATAGATCAAGGATCTTCATGGCGCCGGCGTGATGGTGCTGCTCCACTCTAATTCCACCGCCTTATGTCGATTGATGACTGGGAGGACGCAATCAGGTGACCGAAATTGGATTGGCTTATTCGAACAATTCGGCTGCAAAAGGACTTTGCTCCACCGCTGAATTTCAGGTCATGCAGAAGATGACGGCAAAGAAGAAGCTCCGATTGGGAGCTACCTTACTAGAGGCGAACTCAGATCTATCTAATTCTCTACTCTACTCATATCTTTGAGATCAGTAAGTTGCAAGAGGTCCTTTCACTAAGTTCCGGCGTGCAATTGTGCTCGGACGAAGCGACTGTGTCGGAGAAGGAGATGGACGGTAACAGAGCATCAATTCCAGAATTATATTTCAGTAGACGTTTGATTTGTGCATTTGTTCTCTTAATATGTCTAGGATCATTAGTTAATTTTGTGATTTTGATGGATTAATTAGTTTCTTAAGTTCTAAGACCATGATATGGAATCAAACTATCATATGCTGGAGAATAGAGAGAGGTTGAAATTGTTTATGTCTATCTACACCGACGACTACAGTTGCTTTATAATCTGCAAGTACAGTACCATTTCAAAACATGTTGAGCAATTGAGTTTATAAAATGATGCTACTGTAAACATAATTTAGTGTGTTATCAAACTTCTTTTGAATGAAATTGAATCTTAATTTTATGCCTCATTGTTGAATTTGGATGCTATGGTATTTGTGTTAATTTGTCAGTTTGATATTTGGATTCAAGTTTTGAGCCCAAGACATGGCTTAATCAAAGAATTCACCTTGACCCTATAATGTTATTTTCTTAGTTAGTAGGTGTTGTGGAGTGTGGCATGTGAATATGAGAATACCTATTAACTGGTTTGTTATTGATTTTGGACGATTTGGCAAAATTTGCGCCCAATTGGATTTGTGTTTGTTGAAATTACGAGTAATAGTTTTCTGTCTTCAGGAGTAATTTGGTTCAGTTTGGTAGTACCTTTTGGTGCTAGTAAGAGTAGTTTTTGGTATAGATTATAGTGGCTTTTGTTGTTGGTGACAGTAGTAATCTGGACAGTATCTTTTCTTGTTGGTGAGCGTAGCTTTTTCTGTTGGTGACAGTAGTTTTTCTTGTTAGTGAGAGTAGCTTTTTATGTTGGTGACAGTAACTTTTGTTATCTCGCCGGAGAACTCACTGGAGTAGCTTTTGGTGTTGGTAAGAGTAGATTTTAATATTGTTGGCAGTAGCTTCTGTTTCCTTGCCAGAGAACTTACCGGAGTAGCTTTTGGTGTTGGTAAGAGTAGATTTTAATGTTGTTGACAGTAGCTTTTGTTTCTTCGCTAGAGAACTTATTGGAGTAGCTTTTGTTGTTGGTAAGAGTAGATTATGGTGTCGGGAATAGTTGTTGGTGGGGATAGTAACTTTTGATTTTGGGAAGCGTAACTTTTGTTGCTAGTGATAGTAGCTTTTGTGACCTCGCAGGAAGTTTCCGGAAATCTCATCAAAGTAACTTTTGTTGCTAGCTACAATAGCTTTTGGTGTTAGTGACAGTAGCTTTTGTGGTCGTCGGAGTTGATCGGAGACCCGCCGGAGTTCGCCAGAGGTCGGCCGAAGACTTGCCGGAGTTGACCGAAGACCTCGCCAGAGAGGAGAGAGAGAGAATGAATGTTGATTTTGTACTCTAGTGGCATTTATGTAAATATATTGATTCTTAATATCCAAAATATAACACCCTTTTTAATCTAGTGGCCTTATGAGGGAAAAAACTAGTTGGTAGTTTTATGGCTAAAAAAACATTCAAATATGCACTTATATGTAATTAATTCTATATAAGAGATATTATATGTCTATTATTAATTAAACTATTGATTTATGTGTATGTGCAACGGCTGGACCCCCCCTTCTAAATTGAATTGTACACATAAATATATAATATTCTAACCCCCACCTCCCCCACTCTCTAAACCCACGTGATTGTCCCTTTGTCAGGTTAAAAATAAAATATTAATATTCATTTAATTAGAAATTTAGGATAAGAGAAGAAAGTCAAGACATAAATTAATAAATATTCATATATCATTAGGATTTTGACAGCTTTTATTCTATATATTGGGGTTGGCGGTTTGCAAATTCTATAACCTAATTTTTTTTTCTCTCGCACCAGGCAAAGCAAAAAGGTCCGATACCTTTATTTATTTTTTGTTATATTATATTTTTTTCCATTCTTTCATTTTGCTTTGTTAGATTGATTTTAATTTTTATTTTTGGCTTATTTTTTCACAATTGATTTTGTTGAATACTCATTGTTTATATGTAATTTTTTTTTCTTTTGATTTGTAGATGAAAAAGTCATCCACACAAAAGACACTTGATTCATGATTTACTAAAAGAAAAACGCCCGAAAACTCTGAATTTAGTGCTACCTCACTACAATCTGATATTAAGACTCAAGATTTTTAAATTATTTTTATACTATTGTTTTTTTTTTTTTTAACTTTCAACTTACGTTATGTCTGGACCCCCCTAAGATCAAATCCTGGTTCCGCCATTGCAAGCAAAACACAGTACCTCTTGAAAAACCCAATGCAGTCCGCCACTCTCCCATCCTATCCTTTACCACATTCGAGTCCACCGTTGATGATATTTGTGATCGTACCATACCCGGAATACCTACCCGCTGACTGATCAGCTCCGGAAGGGTTCCATCTCCAGGTGTTGACATCATGGTATGAGGGCTTGGGTGACTGAGGTCATCCAGAACCAGATTGCTGTCTTGAAGGACATGACAGGGTCTGTGGCAACAAGGTCCGGGTCGTTCAACAGGTTCGCTCCTATGGCCTTTCCACACTGCCCGTAGTTGTAGCTCCTATGAGTAGTATTGTAACATAATATGCAGATACCATTAACTTTTGTGCAAAAACAATTATTTCAATGGTTTAGAACAAGTTCTGATCCAAAAAATTAGTTGCTTACCAAGAAAGTTGAATAGAACCTCGGCCATAATACCGCTTACCAGCAGCACATGGGTAATTTGGATCCCAGGCACAGTAAGCTCCTGGATTTTGCTCCTTGTTATAACAATAGCCCCATGAGTTTGGTCCATCAGGGGCAGTCCCCCATCCCCCTGAAATTTTATGAGTTGCGCGCATTCTATTCATAGTACGGAGATGTTTTCTTATTATACAAGTATGATGTACCTGTTGTTTTATATTATGCGACTAGCTATAATCTAAACTATTAAATGAGTAGCATATGCTTTTTATATAGTAACGTGTGATGTGAGAATGATTGTCGAACAACATAATCAATATGCATGTATGTTGACCGTACAGGAAAGAAATTATCAACCTAATTTGGGTAATCTATCTAATTAATATATGGAGGCATTGTTCGTACGAGTCACTCGCAACCAAACAGAAAAGCCATACTCTATCTCATAGGAGGAGAGAAAAACGGAGCGTTTTAGGGTTGGGGTTTTCAAAACGCTTTCTATTGCTTGTCCGGCGGCCCTTCTGTGCCAGCTACGGCGCCATGCCTCGCTGGCATGAGATAGGAGCAGCTGGACGGGCCTCTGGTTCTTTTGCTCTTTGCTATGAAAAGCTTGGCTATTTGGGCATGGTTTTCTTCCATTCTCTGGTGGCGGCGCTACTGGTATTGCGAGTCGGCCCGCGCATATCTGGTGTGGGCTGGGGGATGGCTTCGGGGTGACGTGATCTGGTTGGGGTTGTCCTTCGTTGCCGTGGTGGTTCTGTCTAGTAGAGCGTCGGTGATTGACATGATGGTGGTGGGATACATTGGAGATGGTGGAGCTTATGGAGGCTGCGCAGAGGTGAAGGTGGTGTTAGGATGTTGATTGACGAGATCTGTGGCAATCTCGTCTGGGTTCATGCGTGGCGGTGGTTGGTGGCTCTATGGGCGTGGAGTCTGAAACTGGGGCGTTGACTTGGGTTTGGGATGATGTATGGAGCTTGGTCAGTCACCGACGGTGGGTTGGATATCAAGTGGTTAAATCGATTAGGGCAGTGGCTGTGTAGTGGGTGGGGGGCCGTTACTGGGCAGGTGGAGGTGGCGGTGCCTGAGCGGTTGATCAATCATGGTAGTTTCTTTCAGTTTTTTATTAGGGTTTTAGTTTCAGGTTTTGGTTAGGTCAAATAAAATGTCCCTACTCAATTGAGCTAGGGTTTGGAGGTTTTGGTCATGTTGTGGAGCCATCTATATGGTGTTACTCCTGGGAACAATATGTTACAATTTCGATGTTGTTTGGTTATCAACGGAAAGGTGGATTTCCCTTGCACGTGGTTTGGCAATTTATGGACACAGCATGGAAGAGGGTGGAGTGGTTCGTCTGGATGTTGGTGACGAGGTCGTATCGTGACACTCGGGATTGGTTATCGTTCTTTGTAGCCTGGGGTGATAGGCGTAAAAATTGGTTAGGGGTTGGACCTTTTCGGTTCATGGATGTTACTATTAATGACGGACCCATAACTAGGGATCTTGGTAGGAATATGTGCCGTGATGTTGATACCACAACCGGTTATTCCAATGCTTTGTAATTTTTTTGGTTGTTAATGGATTCTATTTCTTCTATAAAAAAAACGAGTCACTCGCAACCCTTTAAGCAAGACCAAATTTACAATGACCAAATTTCAAGCAAGAATGCATCATATATGCTCTGGGCAATAGGGCGTCGTGTAATGTATTAATTATACAAACTAACCTCTCTTAATTTTTTTATTCCAAGATTGTCTATGGGAGAACTACGTATATTTTCAACAGGTATATATGTTGATTTGGCTGCTATATTTGTGGGGAAAAACAATGCTTTTAGATCACATTGACATGCCCATGTAATTATGCCAAATCTTAAGAAAGCAATTACTAATTACCAGTAGTTTCATGAGAAGTTTGGGCTAAGAAAGCAGCAATCTCCCTTTTACGGGTGGCAGTGTCACCAGTAGTAGCAAAGCCGGGGAAAGCCTTGGCAGCTGCAATAAAAGCATCGTAAGTATAAAACCATTTGGCAGGGCAACCACCATCGTTTCGATGCTTAAGTATCTGATCAAAGGTGTTCTGTGATACTAGACCCGCGGCCGCATTGGCTTTGGCAACCGTTGCCGCAATAATCAGGTGTAGTGCCACACCAGCCATACTGGCTGCAGCATTGCCCTCCCGGGCACCAAGCACCTCCTACTTGCCATCCACATTCCTCTGCTGAGCCTCCTAGGATATTAAAGGACAATAGAAGAGAAACAAATGACAAGGCCAAGTACAACATTATGGTACTGATTTGTTTGATGTTTGAGAAAGCCTATTGTGGCCGAATATATAGGTTGATTTTTATGAGATGGCTTTTGTTTCACTAATATATAAGTAAAAAATGGTGGGGAGGAATTTTGTCAATCTCATCTATTTTATTTCCATAGAAAGATAAAGAAATAAGCTAGGGTGGCTTTAGCCCTTTTTAACCTCCCTATTCATTCATGAATGATAAATAAGTATAATTAAGTACTTAATCACCTAATTAAGTTCATAACCCCTACTAATTATTAGGGATATATTAGATATTTTAGATCGATAAGAAGTTAGTGGCCGGTTTCGGATTATATTTCGTTTCTATCTGAAATTGGCCGGCGTACTCGGATGACCTAATTTACTCAAAATTGATCAACTTAGCATGATATGTTATCTATAGTTTCATGTCGTTTCAAGTCATATCTCATGAATGATTACTTTGTTTGCAACTAATGTTGCTATTAGATCGACATGTTAAATTAACGGATGGTGTAGTACTAGTGATATACTTAACAGGTTATGTTCCGCTTTAACCTACCGATTTAGTTAGTAAACCAGATTTTTTTTTTTTTGAGAATGTTAGTAAACCAGATTGACATGACACAATCTAAGAATTATGAACTTAATTAATACCACATGAACTTAATTAATACAAGAAGTAATTAATTAATACAACGTACGTGACCCGTGTTTATGATTCGCGGCAGCCCTAATTCCCTAACAATAACAAGTGTAAAATCCAAAAGATATACTCTACTATGCTTTAGTTGAAGTGGCTGCTAAGATGAACATGATTATAGTACTATATAACTTGGCCTGGACACCATTAACGACTGAAAATGACGTTGTCTTTGTTTGTTTTGCAATGAATTTTATGTATGTTTCTCATTAATGCAAAGTTTAATTAGGACATCTTTTGTCTTTTCTTTTGATGAATATGATCCATCAGGAACTAGACCATCCCTAAATATACCAGTTAACTTATCCATCATAATGAAATTTGGACAACTAGACTCAAGTAGTTAAATGAAAAAGGTAAATAGCTAGCTACTCTTACATACAGTAGATTTGGATGAAATGACAATGGTAAGCAAATTTGAGATGGGGCAAAAATTTGCCCCATATGCTTATTTTTATTTGTAAAGAGATACTTTATTTTAGGGGTGGGCATTTGATGCTGAAAACCTGAGAGATCGATCTGGAAACTTGAGAAACCAATGGGTCGGGTCAGGCTTTGCACTCATTTTTTACGGTCCGGGCCAAGACTGAACCGAAAGCTAAGAATACGGGCCAGTCTCGGTTTCTAATATTTTCAAATTCGGGTAACCCGAACTGGGCCGACTATTTGAGACTCTATACGTGTCAGTCTTTTATTGGTCATTAATTAGTCCCATACCTAAGTCAAAATAGAAAACACGACCTCACTTCGACCTCACCTCATTTCTTCCTCGAGTCAAAACCCTAGCTCCCAAAGCCCCAAACTGTTCTCCCCCAATTTCTTCCCCAATTGACCAACTCATGCCTAATTTCTTGATTTTCTTCCCTCAATCGAGTGTTTGTTCGATTCCCTCTCGAATCTGATTCCCTCTCCAATTTCTTCAATTCTTCTCCAAAATCTGCCAAGTATGGCCTTACCTGAGACAACAGCGAAATCAGCAACAAGCATGGCTTCAGGGGGTGCCGGAAATGCTATCATTCCGACAAGTTCAACAGCGGAAGCAAGTCAGTCCAATCCGGCAAGTTCAACAGCTCTACCACTTGTTGATCTGAAAGGGAAGGGAAAGAGGAAGAAGGGTGACAAGCCTGGAAATTTTCGATCCTAAGTTTGGCTGCACTTTGAGAAGATTGAGAAGCCTGTGTTCGAAACAGTTGATGGGAAGATGTAGCAAGTTTGACCTGTCACTCGTGCCCAATGTAGGTATTGTTCAACCGATTTGGCTTGTGATCTATATGATAATGGGACTAGTTCTCTTAGGAGACACATACAAGATGTCTTTAAGAAGTATCCGGGTAGGGCTGGCATAGAGAAAGGGCAGATGCTATTGGGTGGTGATGGGAGTGTCAGTGTTAGTGGTGAACCTAGTCTAGCTGGTAAACTGTGGTCGCAGGATCAGTGTAGGGTAGCTACAGTTGAGATGATTGTGATGGATGAATTGCCATTTAGCACAATTGAAAGGAAGGGTTTTAGGCATTTTTGTTCAGTTGCTGTCCCAAAGTGGGAGGTTCCATCTAGGAGAACAATAATGAATCTGTTTTTGAAGATGTATGATGCAAAAAAGGTGGAGCTGAGGAAGGAATTGTAGAGTCATAGTGTGTGTTTAACCATTGATACATGGACATCAGTGCAAAACATAAACTACATGGTGCTAACTGCACATTTTATAGATTATGGATGGAAGATGCACAAAAGAGTTCTCAACTTTTGTGTAATTAATAATCATTCAGGCAATAGCATAGGGAAGCTTATCGAATCATGCTTGATTCAATGGGGTATCGAGAGGGTTTTAACAATTAGTGTCGATAATGCCGCGACTAATAAGCATGCAATTGATTATGTAAGGAAGAAAATGGTGAATTGGTCGAAGAAGCCGGTTTTAGGAGGGAAGTTTTTGCATGTGAGGTATTTGGCTCACATCCTCAATCTCATTCTGAGATCAAGACTTACAATCTTAGACAGGTCAGTGGGTTTGATTAGGAATGCAGTTAAGTATGTTAGGAGCAGTTCATCGAGGCTTGAGGTGTTCAAGAAGTGTGTTGAGAAAGAGAAGATGCAATCTAAGAAAATCTGTGTCTTAGATGTCCCAACTAAGTGGAATTCAACATTTATTATGTTGGAGACTGCCTTAGAGCTGAAGAAAGCCTTTTATAAGATGGCTAATAAAGAGGACAGCAAGTACGAGAGTTATTTTGATGAACCTAAACCTGAAGACAATGATGGGGAGCTTGAAGATGGTTTTGTAGTGGTTGATCCGAAGACAAGAAAGAGGATTAGACCACCAAATGAACATGATTGGGAGAAAACTGCAATATTTGTGCAGTTCTTGAAGGTCTTGTATAAGGTAACCTTGAGGGTTAGTGCATCAAACAAGTCTACCTCACATCGAGCATTCCATGACATTGTAAGCATTCAAGTGGAGATAGAGGACTTGTTTGATAGAGATGAAGAAGAATTTGAGCATGAAGCACACAGAACCCTTTACCAGATGGCTATGAAGATGAAAGCCAAGTTTACAAAGTACTTTGACAAGCTGGAGGACATGAACCAGCTTCTTTTGGTAGCTCTCGTGCTGGATCCTAGGTATAAGCTTAGGAATTTTGGCAGTATTTGTCGGGATATGCTTGGATATGATGGTTTGCAAGTTAAGAAGGCATCGGAGGAACTGAAGGAGTTAGTTGTGCAGCTTAATGACCTATATGCATCTTCAAATGAACCTTAGAAAGGTAAAACAAGTTCAGCGAGTGGCATTACTGGTGGAAGGACTGGAAGCAGCAGCTCTAGTACAAGGACCTTGAGTGGCAAGAGGGCTGACATGTTGAAGAAATGGAAAACAAAGTTGAGGGAGTCAGAAGAGGTGGTTGTACAATATGAAGTAGACAGATATTGTCTTGATCCAATTGAAGATCCACCTAAAGAAGAGGATTGTGGCATTTTGATATGGTGGAGGCTTAATGGACTGAAGTACCCAAATCTGCAACTTGTGGCCAAAGATGTGCTAGCTGTCCAAGTTAGTAAAGTGGCTTCTGAAAGTGTCTTTAGTACTGGAGGTAGGGTAATTGATCCCTATAGAAGTTCAAATGACTCCAAGACTGTGGAAGCCCTCATATGCATGCAAAATTGGATCAATTCTACCAGCATATCCGAGATCGAGTACTTTCCAACTACTGAAGAGTTCGAATTCTATGCAAAAAATGGAAAAAGGTGTGTGATTGTTTCAAACTTTCAGTACATCACTTGTGAAGTTTATTTTCTATTTTTTGTTCTGCATTAAAGTGAACTAAACTGTGAGTACGTAGTTTTGGTGTAGAACATCAACTTAAGGATACTGCATCAAGTGAAAAGGTTTGTGCGACAAAGCCCTCAAAGGCTGCAAAAATAACAATCAATTGTGATACAGCAGATGCTTCAAATACTTCATCTTGAATGCTTGATGCAGGATTGCAGGTTACTTACTGTTGTTTTTTTTTTTTTGTTCTTTAACATCTTTCAGTTGTGGTGAACTGGTGATTGTTGGAATTATTACTGTTTTGATGATTTTCTCTTAGTTTATTGATTCTTTGATTGTGGAAACTTTAGCAGATGTGGGTAGCAGATAATCAGATATTGATATTAGTAGATGATATTGCATAAGATAAGGCTTAATATGTTTGTTAATCAAATACGATTGATTTTTGGGTTCAGTTGTATCTAGTTTTGAAGTGACAGCACAACGAGATAATTCAATCTGTTTAAACTTCCCTTTTGTGGTGGCAGATGATGGACCAGTTTTGAGTTGGGGTTACAACATTTGTATCCTTCATGACAAGATTTAGTTTTGCACTAAGCATTATAGGTTCTTCTTTCTTCCTTGTTAAATTGGTTTAATCCCTGGGGTACTGAATGGATGGCAAACTTGGCTTAATTCTCTTTTTCCTCATGTCAGGGCTTCATTATTGTGCCACATTTATATAATTCTGATGTAATGTGGAACATATTGAGCAACTTGATTTCTGTTCTGTGATAGACTTTTGGATATGTGTAATTTTCATGATTTGATAAGTTGTTGATGGAAAGGTTGTGAATTGTTCATACATTTTTTGTTTTGTCATTGGTGATGTGATCTGTATGAATTTTTGAATTTCTATTTACTGAAAGTACATCAATGTGTTGAAATCCAAATGATAGCAGCATTGTGATGAATTTTTGTTGAAATCCAAATGATAGCAGCATTAATTGTGATGAATTTTTGTTGAAATCCAAATGATAGCAGCATTAATTGTGATGAATTTTTGTTGAAATCCAATGTGCAGAATTTCTGTTGGAGGCTTGGATCAATGCGAATTGCTGCTATTGGAAACCAGTCTTGAAGCATGGCTTGGAGCATGGCTTGTGCAGTTCTTGAATCATTTGTTTTATTGAACTGTAATTCTTCGAGGTCATTAATTGATTTAATTCAATTGGACAATTTCAATTTGTTCTATTTTTTTTTTCTTTTTCAGTTATAACTTGTAGTAATTTGCCAATGTGAGTCAACTTGTGGGCTTGTGGCGGTTCTGTTGTTCTGCACTATAGCTATTCTGGTTTTGGTCATCTAGTATAGTGGTATTCATGAGTCTGAGTTCAGTTGCAATGTTACATTTTATGGATAATCATAAAATGTCTTGTGTAATAAACTAATAATGTAATCATAAGTTCTATTATGTATTTCATTGTGATTGTGTTGCATTGCCATAAGAAGATGTCGGAAAACAGGAAAAGGCCATTTCCTAGAATGCAGAAGCTGGAAATCTGGGTATGCTTTCAATCTGGTGTATTAATGTGTCACAGGACTAGTAGACCAAAATCCCGAACTGAATATAACCGGTTCAGGTTCCAGTCGGTTTTTGAATGAAAAATACTCAGGACCGAACCGAGACCGATAAGTCGAGTTTGGTCTCGGGTCCACACAAATCCAGGACTAGACCGGACTGCGCCCAGTCCTACTTTATTTAAGGAGCACTTTTTTAAGGAAATGTTCTCTTGTCAAACAATTTGACATGTTACGTTATTAAATTATGAATATGAATAATTAATTAAATGCTCAAGTAAATCTAGAATATGTGTTTGACCTAAACTTTAGGTTACTTGTGCAAGTTGTAATAGAGTTTATGTTAGAGATATTCTCAAAGTTATTCATAGATATCCAATCATCGTATGATTATGTTTTCATGTACAACTCTACCTTTATGCTTGTAATTTTCTATATAAAGAGGCCCCTATTATCAATAGAAGCACAACAAATTCTCTCTCTAATATCGATTCCCTAAAACACGTTATTAGCACGAAACCCTTATTTCGTAGCCTTCCCAACCTAGCAACCACAGCCGCACATATGGAAGCCCTCAATCCCAGAAGCCTAGAACCGGCAGCAATCCACAAGAATCGGTCGGAATCGCCTTGAACCGATAGTTGGAAATCCCTGAACAAGCCGGGTTAGCCTCGTTCCAATCTTGTGCATAGTCCCCGCGCAATCCTTGCACGCCCACACTGTTAGCTCCTGTCTACTTCGCGCCCCACTGCGCTCCTGCGACCCCTGTCGACAGATCGATAGCCTCACTTTTGGTAGATCTTCCAAGCTTTCTGCGTAGCTCCTCCATAGATCCTGCTAGCTACCTCGCTAGCCCTCGACAACACCCTTCAGCAGCACTTGGCAGCACCTGCACAACCCTCGCCTAGGGTTAGCCTTGCTACCAGCCAGTGACGGCCACCATCGACCACTTTCGACCACCGCCGAGTTCCGGCTACTTCCAGCAGATTTTTCTGGCGACTTTTTCGACACTTTTTGAGGTTTGTTTTAAAAGTTCTATAAATTCCCCTTTTTAAAGTTTTTATTCTTTTTCTCGGGGACTTGCAACCTCCCTTCTTCTACCCCCCCCCCCCTTTCTTCTTCATAGGAGAGACCAAAAGCCGGACTGTGGGGGTTCGTGCTCACTCCAAGATTGAAGCTTGTAGAGTCCTCCAAACTTAAAGTTTGTTGAGAAGTTATAATCGACCACAAACACATCATTGTTCCGATCTAATCAAATACCTCTTGGAATCAGATTTCTTGGAAGTGACTATGCTCAGAAATCCCTAATTTGTTGGGAGCGACTATGCTTAGAAATTTTATATGTTTTCGTAGTAGCCTTTTTTGCTCCGAAACTAACCTTAATTTCTTGTTGTTTTTCAGGATGAGTAACCTGAACAAGTTGAACTTTGCTCCACTGGAGACAATAGGCGTAGGATACCACAAATGGGATGGGATCCTAGATATGATTCAAGAGCCAAGTCAGAACGTGCTGACTCCTCAACAAGCTGCCGCTTTGGAAGCAAATAGAGCTACTATAGAGGAAAACTAAGTAAAAACCATCATTCTCATGACAAGGCAAATGAATGACGCACTCTAGAATGAGTACCTTAATGAAGAGGACCCTAGAAAGCTATGGGTAGAACTCGAGTAGAGATTTGGCAACGTTTGTGACTCCCTGTTTCCTGATCTAGAAGTGAGACAACATAGCCTCTGCTTTTGTGATTTCAAGTTTGTACTTGACTACAATTTGGAAACCCTTCGTATCAAGTCTTTAATGGAGTTCTGTGGAAAGAACATCACTGATACGATGTTGATGGAGAAGACTCTCTCTACCTTCCCCGTCTCTACACCAATGATTTCCCAAAATTATAGGATCGATGTTAATGCAGGACGCATCGCAAGGTTTAATGAGCTTATTGGTGTCATGAACATAGCTGAAAAGCACGACAATATCCTTGTGAAGAACTATAACTCTAGACCCATGGGAACCAAATCTATTTCGGAGTCTAACTTTGTCGCACCCCTAAGGAAGGACGCAAGGAGTGAAACCCTAAGACTAGAGATGATTATGGACTTTCAGGTCCATATTCTCGCCCCAAAGAGGAAGGAAATTGCCAAAATAGGCGTACACGGAACCGTGGAGGTCAACGTGTGAAGACAAAGAGAGACAGAGCCTCCAGCCATTGTGGTAACACCACAAGGATAACGGCCGTCCAAATCGTGCCCCAAAGGCGCCTCAATCAAGGAAGCCTAACCATAATGATGCTTATCTTTAGTGTGGAGCGTCCGGACATTGTGCGAAAGCTTGTAAAGCATCCCATAATGTTGCAAACGCATACAAGACGTATCGTGAAGTAAGGGAAGAAAATTACATAGAGCAAGAAGATCAAGATGATGATCTCGCTCTAAGGGTTGAAGACATCAAAGGCCAAGAAACTGGCAATTTTGATTAAGTTTATTTATTTTCCAAGAGATGTAGGCAATTGCCATATGATTTTTGTAGCAAATACCAATGGTTTAGTCTTTCTTCAAACTAGTCTCATCCAGAGTAAGTGTGATGTCTATGAAGGTTTTGAGATAAGTAGTACTTAAGTGAGATTTACTCTACCGATATCTCTCTACTCACCTGGTCACATTTATTTTGGAGTTATCGAAAGAAGTTACACGACTACCATTATTTTGCATTAGCTAGTTTTGTGGATTAGATTCTCTCTAGTTAAAGAGACAATGAAGTAATTCCGTTTGGCTTATTAGTAAAAGTTGAGTTCTTTTCATTATGACTACTTTTTAATTACGAGCCTTTTATTTTAGGAATGGATTCTAGAGAACTGCAATGTCTTGTGGATAGTTCGACCATGCACACCATTCTCCACCATAGACAATTATTCTTGGAGATGTTGCCTACATACTCCTCTGTGACTACGATGGTTGGGCCATCAGAATTAGTTCAAGGACATGAAATGACCCAATTTCTCTTGCCAAATGGCACCTTAATTAATGTCGCAGAATCTCTCTACACTCCTAAGGCAAATCGAACTATGTTGAGCTTTAAAGATATCAGATCCAACGGATTCCATGTGGAAAAACATATTGAGAACTAAAAAGAGTTCCTTTGCATTACCTCTAATGATTGCGGATGAAAGCACATCTTAGAGAAGCTTATGTGTCAATCTAGTGGACTTTTGTCACTACCATTCAACCTATTGAATCCAATAATGTAATAAGAGAAGATCCCTTAGATTTTGACACATTTTGGCTTTAGCATGACCGACTAGGACATCCTGGTCATGATATGATAGTCCGTATACTAAAAACTTCACACGGACATCCATTCTTTCTAGCAAAACGAAGCAAGAATCAAAGATTGATTCCCAGACTTAGTGTGACCGCCACTGCAGTTGCCTTTGGCGCCGCAGCCCTAGGGCCGCCTCTATCCCCCTTGGCAACGCCATTTAAGGCGTCATACATGGCCATGATGCCATGGATGTCAATCCCCATAGCCATGGCGCCATAGATGCCACTTCCCATGGTCCTAACGCCATGACTGGTGATGTAGTCACCAATTTTTCTTTGAATAGCATTTCAGACGTTCAGACCCAACCAAAATCCTCATTGGTTACTTCTAAAGCCCCTCGTTCATTTTGCAAAACTTGTTCCTTAGCAAAATTAGGACCGAGAAGATCCTACACAAAGGATCTAAAAATACTCATTCCGTTCTTACAAAGAATCCAAGGGGATATCAGTTGACCAATTCAACCATCTTGTGGACCTTTTAAATACTTTATGGTATTTTATCGTATTGGTCGATGCGTTGACACGTTGGTCACATGTCACACTATTGTCCACTATAAATGCTGCTTATGCGAAACTCCTAGCCCATATGATCCGTCTACGGGCTCACTTCCCGGACCATCCCATTAAGTCTATTCGACTTGATAATGCTGGAGAGTTTACATTGAAAACGTTCAATGACTATTGCATGTCACTGGGGATTGATGTAGAGCATCCAGTTCCTCATGTTCATATCCAAAATGGTCTCACGAAAGCTGCTATTAAGCGCCTACAAATGATAGCACGGACATTGGTTATGCACACCAATCTCCCTGTTTTCGCTTGGGGATAAATAATATTGCATGCAGCAATGCTAATTCGTCTACAACCCACTGCCACCCAACCTTACTCTGCATTACAGCTAGTGACTGGGTACGAGCCTGATGTCTTGCACTTACGCATTTTTGGGTGTGCCATTTATGTTAGCAGGACCCGCCCCGGATTTCACCTTGAAATCCAAAGAGGCCCTGCGGGGCCCACCTCAAAAGAAATTCTACCAAAAATTTGGCGGAACTCCCTCTAAAAGTGGACTACCCAAAAACCTGTATAAAGACATTTACACTTCTAAAATAATCCACCCTTAATCTTCTGGAGCCACCCTGCTCCCCGTATCACAACATCTCCCATTTCACAAACAATTCTGAACTTAAGAATATTAATATCCTGGGTTATCAGAGCAATCTAGTGTACAGGCGTACAAGATGATAAAATATAAGATAAAAAAACATATACTTTTATAATGCGGAAGCTATGACAGCTATGCCTCAACCCCATATATGCTCGACCTCAAGCTAAACTGGCCTGCAAACTGGCCATTTGAAACTGAAGGGCCCAAGGTAAAACATTTAAAATCCGTTAGAGTGAGTGGACGAAAAATAAATAATTTCGAATGAATAAGTAAAACTTAATGCTTTCCCAAGTTATTCTCTAAATACTCGCATGCAGTAACAATCTTGGAAACACTCTTAATCATCATCTTACTGAAATCTTAATCACGTAAAATAGAACATCTTGAAATCTCTTAAAATCTCATCCTCAATCCTTATAAAAAAAAAAAAAAAAAATCATTTTCAAGAGGCTCGTTTGATGACTAGGAAGGACTGCTGTCTAGTCATCTCATGCCATCTAGGAGGGACTGCCACCCAGATGAAGCATCGGAAGGGACTGCCAACCGGAATAGGAGGCGGTGGGTAGAAGAGACTGCCAACTAGCCACAGGTAATTAGAAGGGACTTCCAACAAACTACCTCATGTCATCTGGAAGGGACTGCCAACCAGGTAACGCATCGGAAGGGACTGCCAACCAGGTGACGCATCGGAAGGGACTGCCAACCGGGATGTAGTCTGAAAGGGACTGCCAACCAGACTATTACCTAGAAGGGACTGCCGACTAGGTAATATACGCATGCACCGAAGATAGCCTCCTCAATAAACTAAATAGCCTCCTCAATAAACTGGAAACAACCTCTTTCAATTACTTGCTTTCGGAAAGAAACTCGCTATTACTTCAATAAAACATCAAAAATTCACCGAAAGCATAACTCAGAATTATCTCGCTAACTCAAATCTTAATATCTCAATAAATCCTCGAAAGCATAAATCAAATACTCTGTAAATCAATAAATGCTTTCGGAAAGAAATCTCAATCTAACTCAAGGCTGATAAGTGTGGAGCTCAAAACTCAATAAATCTCGATAATTCAATCATGCTCAAATATTTGCTAAATCATTCGTACTCGTATATCATCATAAAAACAGATATTCAAAATCAATAATTCTTATAATATTTTATGAATTAGTCACTTCCCGAAAATCATTCCCAACTCAATAACTCATAAATAATTAGCTTGAAAATCTATTGAAAGCCCTCGGGAAGGAAATCCACTAAAAATCCCGTAACTCATAGAGCATAATAAATCTTAAGAAAACAAGCTCATAAAGTCATAATACTCAATAATTCAAATAATAAATTAAACCTCAATCGGAAATTAATAATATACTGCATGCACATTTAATTTAAAATAAATGTCCACTCACAGTACTATTTAGGCGATCACGCATACGAGTTCCTTCATCGAGCAGTAGCTCGGTACGTCGTCCTGTACACAATTATAATTCGTGAATAACAATCCGGAAATTAAATACCATTCCCACATCATATCCTCATAAATCACCTATCCACTTCTTCTTGGATTCAATCCAACTTTACCACTATTACCAATTCATCGATTAAGTATTCCAAAGCGGAAACAAGGGAAAATACGAAGGTCGTATTCCCATAATCGACACTCGTCTCACTAAACTTCAGAAATTCCTAATCCATAACAAATCACTCCAAAATCCACCAAAATCACATTTACAAACTTTACAACAAATATAGTATTTAACTAGCTAAAAACAAAAAACAAAATATAAATCACTGTCCATACACCGCACTATTCACCTGTCGCACTATTTATGCGGTGACACTGTTCATGCGGCGGCCAACTCCTCCTCCGGCCACCAAATTTCATCCACAGCATCATCTCAACATTTCCAATAACTTTCTCAACTGTGACAAAGTCAGAGAATACCTTGAAGTGGCCGAACAATTAAGTACTCCGAAGTACAGTGAAATTTTCCGATTATGCTTTCTTCCTCCATGCTTCGATCAGGGTTATGAAACTTGGCGAGCATGAAGAGTGGCTCAAGGCGCTTCTAATGGACCTGGGTTTATGACCGGAGGTGGCCGGAAATCGGGGTTGACCAATTTGCTACAGTAAAAATGTTGGCTTTGATCTCCACATTTCCGGCCAAATCGCCGTAAACAACTCCCACATGCGTGTTAAGGAGGAGAAGACGAGTCTATCGATGCTCGCAGCTCGCCATTTGGTGGCCTAGAGGTGGTGAAAGAGAGAGTTGCAGAAGACAGAAAGAGAGAGTTGCAGAAGAGAGAGAGAGAGAGAGAGCACCGGGGAAGGAGAGAGAAAAGAAAGAAAAGTTACCCGGCCACAGTAACTTTTCAAATTTATACCGATCTATCATAAACAGTAACTTTCATATTTCTCTTATAACTTTCAAATATGAACTTCGATTTTTACGAACCAAGTATGCACGCGCTCAGTTTAACGTCCTCTACGACTTTCATGAAGAACATTTTCTCAAATTTTGACCCGAACAAAAAGCCAACATTTAGGGCCCCCTAAAATTTCGAAACGGAGCCAGAAAGTAAATGTAAATGCCGTTTACCCATCTAACGACTAGTAAACTGGTAAATTTAGGTTCGGGACGTTACATATGTGCCTATTAAGCCGCCATAACGTATTAAAATGGGTCCATATAGACGAATGGGCATATACGTTGGATATGAGGGTCCAACTATCGTCCGTTACCTAGAACCTTTGATAGGAGATCTTTTTACCGCTAGATTTGCGGATTGTCACTTTGATGAGACAGTCTTCCTATCGTTAAGAGGAGATAAGAACACACATGTTCAACAGAACAACATGAATTGCCGTGGTCTGTCCCCACTATGTCTCATCTGGATCCTCGTACTACACAGTCCGAACTTGAAGTGCGAAGAATAATCGAACTCCAGAATGTGACAAACTTGTTTACTAAGTCATGACCCAAATCCACGTTTGAGAAACATGTTGGAAGCATTGACTTGCGGAAGTTATCCGAACTCCCATGATTGTAGTCATCAGGGGGAGATGTCTACATGTTAATCTCGACTCCTTTACGGGTGTGTTGTGCTCTTTTTCCCCTTTGACCGAAGTTATTTTTGTTCCACAGGTTTTTTGTTACTTGGCAAGGTTTTTAATGAGGCAATGAGAGGAGCACCATGTTTGGGCAACACAAGGGGGAGTACTATTCAAGTAAATCCAGAATATGTGTCTGGCCCAAACTCTAGGTTACTTGTACAAGTTGTAATAGGGTTTATGTTAGAGATATTATCGGAGATATTCCTAGATATCCAATCATTGTACGATTATGTTTCCAAGTACAACTCTACCTCTATGCTTGTAATCCTCTATATAAAGATACCCATATTATCAATGAAAGCATAACAAATTCTCTCTCTAATATCGATTCCCTAAAATATTAAATAAATTATTGTTAATCAATACACATTTACGATAATCTAGTGCACAACATACCATATGTGTATAAATAGCAAAAGATGACAACGATTGATAACTAAGTTCTTTTTTTACCATAAGTAATGTTAAGGCATATATATTTGGGTACTCACATGTCATGCAAAAGTTCGAATATATGAACTCACTTATTAGTAGTTCCATGGGAAGTTTGGGCTAAGAAAGCAGCGATAGATCTCCCTTTTATTAATGGCAGCATTGCCTGTAGCAAAGCTGGGGAAGGACTTGGCAGCTGCAACGAAAGCATCATAGGTATAAAACCCTTGTGCAGGGCAACCACCATAATTTCTATGCTTAAGCATCTGATCTAAATTTGCCCGTGATATGAGACCGCAGATATCACTGCTACCGCCGCCACCACATTGGCTTTGTCAACCAGTGCCGCAGTAATCAGGTGCAGTGCAGCACCAGCCATACTGGCTGAAGCATTTGCCCTCCTGGGCATACAGCACCCCCTGTTTGCTTTCCATCGATTCACAATGCCCTCTGGTGAGGCTCTTTCGAGATTTGAGGACACCAGAAGAAAAGAAAAGCCAAAGCCCACCACAACATCATGGAATTAATTTGTATGTTGCTTTTATTATTGTATGAGACTTAGTAGTCGATGTGTGTGTGTAAAAACTAGGGGAAGAAAAAAAAAAAAGTAGTCTTCAGTTAGTCAACAATTGGCGGCCACCTTACAACATCTTATCTAGTACTAGTAGCTTGACTCATCAACTTTTAATTAACTTCTTGTTGATGAATGCTACTTCAGGTAGATCCCATAGATTGATTATTGTGGCATTGACATTCATGCATATGTCTTTATGCATCGAGTTCAAATCCTTAATTAAACAGAGACGGATAGTTTCGGACTTTTGGGGGTATATATGTATCAGATCGGAAGACACATTAAAACCAGCCTGAATTGAGCTACTCCGGCACTCACCCATGAATGATGACGTTCATAGGGTAGCAACATAAGCAGATTTTGCCGCATATATATATACACACACACACTTTTTGGTTAGTAAGAAATATTATTATGTTTACTATCATATGAATGACCTCTTCAAATGAACTCACATAGATATGTTAAATTTAGTGAGGATTTCAAATTACAATAGTCAGTTAAAAGTGTAAAATGATACAAGTTGACTACATAGTTAACTACATCACATGATTTTGTATCAAGATCCGATATATTAAAAAGTCTAGTTAAATGGATGCTTGTTGTGTCACAAAATTTTAATAAGAAAATAACTAGATATAATTGACGGTAGACTGATTATCTGTCAATTTGATAGCAAAATTTCACAGATTATTCTCTCTTACATAAATTTATAAATAGTGAACAAATGAACATGCACATATATGAAGACATTCAAGGGATTAAACTTATTATTAATTAGCTGACAAAGTGCACAAGTGAAAGTAGCTCTCAGATGGATTAAACTGACATATTTCTGTGAACTACCAACAATTATTCGTACATGAAACAATGTCACAAGTGCAGTGACAACAACCACAGCCACCCGCAAAGAAGAAAGCTAGCAAACTAGCTTATACTACATCGATCGACTCTCTTGAGGATGAATAATAGGTACCGAGTCCAGACCCAAAAGGCTTCTGATTATAACAGTCAAGGTTGTCACCATAACCAATCCCAAGCAAATCACAGTACCTCTTGAAAAACCCAATGCGGTCCGCCACTCTCCCATCCCATCCTTTACCACATTCAAGTCCACCGTTGATGATATTTGTGATCGTACCATACCCGGAATACCTACCCGCTGACTGATCAGCTCCGGAAGGGTTCCATCTCCAGGTGATGACATCATGGCATGAGGGCTTGGGTGACTGAGGGGTCATCCAGAACCAGATTGCTGTCTTGAAGGAGATGACAGGGTCTGTGGCAACAAGGTCCGGGTCGTTCAACAGGTTCGCTCCTATGGCCTTTCCACACTGCCCGTAGTTGTAGTTCCTATGAGTAGTATTGTAACATAATATGCAGATACCATTAATTTTTGTGCAAAAACAATTATTTCAATGGTTTAGAACAAGTTCTGATCGAAAAAATTAGTTGCTTACCAAGAAAGTTGAATAGGACCACGGCCATAATACTGCTTACCAGCAGCACATGGATAATTTGGATCCGAGGCACAGTAAGATCCTGGATTTTTCTCCTTGTTAAAACAATAGCCCCATGCATAGGGTCCATCAGGTGCAGTCCCCCATCCCCCTGAAAATTTATAATGAGTTGCGCGCGTTTCATTCGTAATACGGAAATGTACTCTTGTTAGACTAGGATAATATGATGTATTGTTTAATATTATGCAATTAGCAATCAATCTAAACTATTGAGTGGGGACATATGCTCTTTATACACTAACGTGTGATGTGAGAGTGATAGTCGAACAAAACAATTAACATGCATGTACTTTTTTCAATAGATATATAAGCTGATTAATTTGTCTGCTATATATATGGGGTAAAACAATACTTTTCGATCACATTGACATGCACATGTAATTATGCAAAATCTTAAGATAGTAATTACTAATTACCAGTAGTTTCATGAGAAGTTTGAGCTAAGAAAGCAGCAATCTCTCTTTTACGGGTGGCAGTGTCACCAGTTGTAGCAAAGGCGGGGAAAGCCTTGGCAGCTGCAATGAAAGCATCATAAGTATAAAACCCTTTGGCAGGGCAACCACCATCGTTCCGATGCTTAAGTATCTGATTAAAGGTGACCTTTGATACTAGACCCCCAATGTCACCACCGCCCCCGCCACCACCACCGCCACATTGGCTTTGGCAACCGGTCCCGCAGTAATCAGGTGTAGTGCCACACCAGCCAAACTTGCTGCAGCACTGCCCTCCCGGGCACGAAGCCCCCCCTGCTTGCCTTCCACATTGCTCTGCTGAGCCTCCTCGGATATTAAAGAACAATAGAAGAGAAACTAATGACACGGCCAAGTACAACATTATGATATTGATTTGGTTTGATTTTGGAGAAAGCCGAGTATGGCCGTATATATAGGATGATATGAAACTGTGAAATTATGAGATGGCTTTTGTTTCGCTAATAAGTCAAAAATGGTGGGGTGGAATTCTGTCAATCTCATCTATTTAACTTGTGTAGAAATATAAAGAAATAAGGGCGGCTTTAGCCCTTTTTAACGTACTTGTTCATTGATGAGCTATAATAATAGTTAATTACCTAATGGTTGGAATATGTTTCGTGCCTATATGAAATTGCTCAGCGTGCTTGAATGACCTAATTTACTTGAAATTGACAAGCTTACTTGGTTTGCCACTAATATTGCTATCAAACATGTTAAAACAGATCGTGTCATACTAGTCATGTACTTAACGGTATGTTTAGCTTTAATCTGCTTACTCGGTTGATAAAAGAGATTGACATGATACAATATATGAACTTAATTAACACAGCATGACACGTGAATATGAATCGTGAACAAGGGTAAAATCCAAGAGATATACTTTAGTTTAGCTGAAGTGGCTGCTAAGATGAACATAATTATAGTACTGTATATCCTTGAACTTAATTAATACAACATACATGAACTTAGTTAATACAATGTGACCCGTGAATATGCATGATTCGTGACAGCTCTAAGTCCCTTGCAATAACAAATGTAAAATCCAAAAGGGTTATACTTTATTTGAAGTGGCTGCTAAGATAAACATGATTGTATATATCCTTATCCTGGACACCATGAAGGACTGAAATTGACCTTGTCTTTGTTTGTTTTGCAATGAATTATATGTTTGTTTCTCATTAATGCAAAGTTTGGTCTCTTCTTTTCATGGTCAATTTTCAGATTAGGATCCGTGTCAAAGTTGGTTCTAATGTTTGGCTATTCTCCAGATACAAAGTAATCTATCATTTAATTAATCTGATAATAGAAAGCAATTTGCATTACGTACTCTTTTGGCCTACAGGATTCTCTATGTTTCATAGGATAAAGAGACGATTAACAGTAAGCAATCATAGTTTGGCATATACTTTTGATTTGGGAATATTGAGTCATTCATCCTTGCGGATACGTAACTATTTTGGAATTGAAATGATGTCGACACTGAATTATGAAGAGAGAAAATTGGAAGGAGTCAAGTGACCCCAAAGCCGATCGACTTTTGACCCCACATATTGTTCGTCCCTAACTTCATACTATTGACCCTATGTCCCTATCGGTCGACCAACAACTCCACTGCTAACATGAGTGTGTATTAACAAATAATGTGTATATACAATTTTCCTCCTAAAAAGAATTATTTTTGAGTCAATATCCCTTCTTGCCCAGAGATTAATAGGGCCCGTATAGTTAACAAAGCATTGTAGTTTCTCTACTGGTCACGTTTATAATTAAGTGAAGTATTTGAACGTATGACATGAGGGTTCCGCATCTTGAATGTTCACGTAGGATGATCCAATGCATCTAGTGAATCACTTGCTGTGGTTTTGAAAATTGATAATTTGATTAAGGTTTTTTTTTTAATTTATAGTAAATGAATGATCTTTATTGATAAGGGATTAGCCTGAGTTACAATCCAAGGCTAGTACATGTCATCAAAAGTTAAACCAACCAACCTGTGAGCCACCCTATTACAGTTCCGTTTTGGACCGCAATAGAACTTGAATGTTAGCCATTATTGCTGCATATGGTAACAGATCATACATCTAGGATTTTTGAGGTCCAAAGTAGCTTCAAGACAGTCTGTTTCAATCATGACAGGTTGCCTTGGAAAGGAACACAAAAGTTTCAGTCCCTCATTGATGGCCAGCAGCTCTACCTGTTTCGCACTCTCTAAATGTTGAACCGGTCAATGTTTTAAAACGCTAAAGGCGTACCCGAGGCGTTTTCGGGAGAGCCTTGCAGCCTTGAGGCCTAAGGCGCATAAGGCGTAATCCTTACGATATAAATTTTTGTTACACACACACATACATAAACAGAAAACATTAATACATAAAAATCCACAGATATGTTTAGATATGTATCACATTCAGAATTCAAACTCAATACATATCAAATTACCCAGAGAAACCAGAATCATACCTTCTAGACTGTTGTCACTCAGAGCAAGCTCAGAAAGAAACTAAAGTTGACTTATCTCGTGAGGAATTAAACCATTTAACTGGTTGTCATTTAGGTGCAAGACCTCAAGAGATTTGTTAGAAGACCAATTTCTGGTGGGATTTGCCCAAACAACTGTTTAACAGACAGATCAAGATATGTAAGATTAGGGAATTCTTGTCCATTCATGAACTGTACCTAGAAATTGAGAAGAATAAAAACATCAGTAACCTGGAGCCAAAACTAGTGTACTGGGCTACTGGCAAAATTAGTATACTGGGCTACTGGCTTTCAACTTCTGAACCAAAACGAGTTGCAAACATAACCAGTCAAAATGTATCTGTCTCCAACTTCTCCAAACATAACCAGTCAAATTTTGCAGATTTCCTATGAAAGATTAGAACCCACATCATCTCGATGTCCACCCATCAACAAGTGATGCCCAAAAGTAAGACATTTACTCAGACCCATATACATATAATCATATATGATTGTTTAGACCGGAACAACTCAAACCCAGATCAGTATAGCCTAGGTTCAAACACTATTATGAAGATTTATAATGGAATCAATTGGAATCATACCTTCAAATGACCTGTTGCGAATCGAGCTCCAATACCTTCAAATGGCCTGCCGCAAATCGAACTCCAATACCTTCAAATGGCCTGCTGCGAATCGAGCTCCGATACCTTCAAATTGACTGCTGTGAATCGAAAAATCGAGCCCTAACTCGAATTTGCTACGTTTTGGAAGAGAGAGGGCTGAAATCGGCTGTCCAACACCTTCAGTCGCGACCTCTGTAGCTTTTAAACCCAATCTGTTCCAAAAGACCAAAACGACGTCATTTTTCTTTTTTTCCTGAGCGTACGCCTTTAACGCCTTGTGCTCTGTTTTTGACGCCTTTCGCGCCTTGAAGGACGCCTCAGCAGCCTCGTCGCCTAACCATTGAAACACACTCAGTTTCAGGCCGGAAATTCGCTTTTTGAGCCTCAGGCGCGCCTCAAGGCGCGCTTTTTAATTCATTGGAACCGGTAATGTAAAAGCAGCCTTAAAGTTTCCTTGTGAGTCCCTTAAGACTCCACCAAGTCCACCTCTGGTTTGATTTGGCACTCGATATTGAGTTTCTGGTTGCCTTCAGTGTCCGGTTTCTACTTGTTTAATTTTCAGTTTTGACACTGTAGCTGTTTGAGTTGGTTGTCTTGCTTTCCTGAATTCTTCTAGCCATGACAGTGCAACAATCATGTCCATGTGTCGTTGAGAAGTACCGTACCAGAACATGTTGTTTCAGTTTTTCCAGATTGCCCAAAGGCTCATGAGCAGTTTATCAAATACATCCTGCTACATGGTTGTTGCCTCGTCTAAATCCAAACCTTGAAGTCCATATTTGGTGCAATGTGTTGTTGGAAATTAAATGGTGGTGCTGAGAGAATATTTTGAGGTGCAGGACACTTGAAGAAAATATGAGTTATGTCCTCAAACTTGGCAGGGCAGAGGAGGCAGCTAGTGTCACCTGTAAAGCCTTTTCTAAGAAGAGAAGCAGCTTTTATGAGTAGCAAATTGTTGCAAGCACGCCAAGCATTTATTTGAACTTTACCTAGAATTTTTGACTTCCAGATTCTCTGCCACAAAGGTCTGAATGGATCACCTTGTGATGTGGAGGCCATGGCTGTACTTAGGACTTTTTCTCTTGCGATCCAATAAGCGGACTTGATAGAGTAGTACCCTTTTTTTTTCTGGTTTCCAGTAAACTCATTCTTCACTTGTTTTTGGACTTAGTGGAATGCAAAGTACCTTTTCAGCAATGTCACCAGGGAAGAGTGAATGTACAACATCATGCTTTCATGTTTTGGTGTTTGCATCAATTAATTCCCAGACCATTTATGCCGTAGAGTTGGGAGGCTTATGAACTCGATATTAAGGACAATCAGCTATCCATTTGTCAGTTCAATTGTGTACCAAACTACCATCCCCAATGCGCTAATGTACACCTGCATTTAGGATTGATCTACTTTGCAGGATGATTCTCTAAGAGAAAGAAGGGGCCTCTCCCAAGTCCCAACACAGCCTCCCAAAAAGAAGAATTGGGATAATATCTAGCTTTGTATAGCCTAGGAATAAGAGATGTAGGATTAGAGAGTAACCTCCACCCTTGCTTAGCCAGCATTGCTAAATTGTATGCATATACATTCTTGAATCCCATTCCACCTTCATTTTTTGTAAGGCATAATCTTTCCCAAATCCTCCAATGAATTTTTTTTTTCCCTCAGTGTCACCCCTAAAAAATGAGGCACACAATTGGTGTATATCATCACAGAGCCCTTTAGGTAGCAAGTGGCAATTCATTGCTTATAGTGTCATAGTTTGTGTAACAGCTTTGATTAGAATTTCCTTACCCGCACTGCTGAGAATTTTGGTTTTCCAACTGATGAGCTTCTTTGACAATTTCTCTTTGATGTATTCAAAGTTTGCAGTCTTGGATCTACCAACCCTTAGAGGAAGTCCAAGGTACCGGAGGAGTACACATTTCACATCAAGAATAGAAGCCAATCTTGTTGTTTGCTAGCATGGACATTTTTACTGAACACCACAATGCTCTTCTGAAAATTGACTTTATATCCTGATGCTTTCAAATAGACGTCCAGTATTCTTTGAAAGTGAGTGCATTCCTCTGCATTAGCGGAGCCAAAGAGAAAAGAGTCATTAGCAAATAGCAAATGATGTAAGGTGGGAGCTTCTGGACACATTTTTAGGCCAGAAATTATATTGGAATCAGTTGCCTTGGATATAAGTGCTGACAAGCCTTCTGCACACAATATAAAGAGATACGGTGACAGAGGGTCTCCTTGTCTTATTCCCCTTATGGGAGAGATAACTGGTGTAGGCTCACCCTGAATCAAGATAGAGTAATGAACTAAAACAACACACTTCATGATCATTTGTATCCACTAAGGCTGAGAACCCAATTTTGTTAAAATGGCCTCTTGGAAGTTCCACTCTAGCCTATCATAGGCTTTACTAATATCAAGTTTGAGAGAGAAAAAACATGCTTCTTGATTCCGGAACTTGTGCATGAAATGTGCAGCTTCTATGGCTACAAGAGTATTGTCAGAAATTAAACGTCCAAGTACGTAGCCACTTTGAATAAGAGAGATGATATCAGGTAACCAACATTTTAATTTGTTAGCAATAACCTTAGAACATATTATGCAAATAACATTGCATAGAGCAATTGCTCGAAAGTGCATAGCCACTTTTGGAACCTTTATCTTTGGAATCAGACATAGGTGTGTATAATTCGACTCATCCCACATTTCTCCATCAGCAAGCAAATTTTTAATAGCAGTATACACATCAAAGCTTACCGTACTCTAGTATTTTTGATAGAAGAAGGGTGTCATGCCATCCGGCCTTGGACTTTTAGAATGGTGTATTTGAAAGACTGCTTTTTTTTTTATCTCCTCATCAGTGTAGAGTTTTGTGAGCTCATCATTCATATGGTTAGTTACCTTGACCGGTGTGGCATTTATAACCTCTCGAAGGGCTCTTTGATCAGTGCCTTCGGTGGAGAAGACTTGTGTAAAATACTTCATGAGAAGACGTTGTATTTCAAAAGGTTCAGATTGCCAAATACCTTGTTCATCCTCCAATCCTTGAATGGTATTACGACTCCATCTACTGTTAGCTCTTCTGTGAAAATAAGTAGAGTTCCTGACTCCATCCTTGAGCCAGATTGCCCTAGACCTCTGATGCCAATATTTTTCTTGTAATGCAAGTAAACTGCTCTGCTTCACATGGAGATTTCGTTGTTCCTCATATTGCTCAGGAGAGTAAGGCTGCTTCATTAGGTCGAAGAATTTCTCCTGAATTTCCCTCGGTTCAATCTTCTGTTTGATGCCACCGTGACAACTTTTTGCTTGCTTGTTTGATTTTATAACCAAGTTGTCTGAGCGCATTGACCGTAGTTGGTGTAACCCATTCTTGTTGGATAATAGCATTGTAATCCTCATTTCCATACCATGAATCGACGTGCAGCTCTTCTACGCAAATTCCTCTCACCATTGACCTCTATGAGAAGGGGACAGTGATCAGATTCACTGGGACTCATTGTGATGACCCTGCTGAATGGGAATCAAGCTCTCCATTGTGGTGAATCGGAGCTCCGATCTAGTCTCTCCTTTGTAAATTTATTGCTCCAAGTAAATCTACACCTTGTGAACCCCTTGTCTATGAGTCCAGATTGAGCCATGGTATGGCGAAACTGTGGTATTATTGCTGCTAATCTCGGTGAGCCTCCTGACTTATCTGCTGAAGACATAACTTCATTAAAATCCCTAGTTATAAGCAGGCTAGTTGACGATCCTCCCCTGCAAGCTATTGGATTAATTGCCAGGTATGTTCTCTTTGCCCTCGATCTGCAAAACCATATATGCCAGTGAATCTCCATAGTTCTTCTCCTGGTTTCCCAATCATGACATCAATGTGATGTGCAGAATATGATCCTAGGTCAGCATGTGTTTCATTGTTCCAGATCAGGGTTACTCCTTGCAACTCGATCCTCTTAACACTCAAAACAAATGTCTTGAAAGCCTAGTCGGTGTGTGAGAGAGTTAATCATACTCTTTCGAGATAGGGTTGCGGAGAGGATGAGGCTTGGTTTCTTGGCATGGACGAGATCAATAAGGGCTCGGTTGCGTTTCAAAGTTTACAATACCCCTACAGTTCCATACAAGGATGTTGATCGCCTCTAGGGGTGGTGTTGGTGGTGTCACACAAGCAGGTTGTCGGCGGTACTTAGGGCTTTCCTTGCATACACAAGATTTCTAGTAATTATATATATATATATATATATATTTTAGAATGATGAAGGAGTTATTTTGTAAGGGAAATGAGGGAAAATGTCTAGTCACCTAGTTTCCCACTTGATAAAAAGGTTCATAATGAATTGTCAATAATATTAATTTAGTCCTTATGAATAATGAGATGATGTTAAAAAATGTCAGTTTTAATTTTTTTGATTCCAATTCTGCCCCTAAAGGTAACAAATGTTTATAACTGTTCAATCAAAATTTCAAAGCTCAAATTTTCTCTCTTTTGATCAGAAAGCTTGATTCGATTTGATCGAAGATTCTCTCTCCGCCGCCAACTTCCGATTGTGCTTTGTCGGTCTACGACGATATATAATCTCGGTTTTGGAGCTTCAATCCACAGCTTTGTTATCTTTTTCTCGATCTCTGGCTTCATCGCTCTTCACCTTAATCACGTCACTTCTTCTTCTTCTTCTTCTTCTTCTTCTTCTTCGTCTTCCGCTGCGATCAAGCCGAAACACGTCGTCGTCGGCAACAATGGAAAGATTGAAATTGCAGGGATCATATTCTGAACAAGGTGGGGTCCTACTGATTCAGCCAGAAGGCCACCTAGGAGATCTCCTCCGGTGATGACATCAACGTAAGCTCGCTTCTCTCTTCAATTTGATTCAGCTTTTTTGATCTGGTTTCGCGATCCTGAATTGTTGTGTTTCGGATAAGAAGTTTGAATTCTTTAGCTGCTTATTTGAGTCATTAGATTAATCATTCATTTAATTGTTGTTTAATTGAATCTTAGGATGATTGATTTCCTTGTTATATGTGTTAAGATGATTGAATCTTAGCTGTAACGCATGAAAATTGTATGGTCTTGCTTCCCTTATGGATGAGATTTTTGTTATAATTTATCAACAAGTTTCTTTGTATTGGCATGCTCTGCCTCTTGGTTACTGTCTGAGATTGTGGCTTTGAAACTGTGTAAACCATAGATGGAATGGAAAGCCCGTATTTGATGCTGCCAGGTATATCATTTATTTAACTCATTTTCAAACCTGACATGATGTGTTTGTGGTGGTTCAAATCTGGTGTGAGATGCTGGTATATTGTTCAACTTTTTTTCTTGATAATTATATGCAAGGGGGTTTGGTTAGTACGTTGCAGTATCTCTTTGCTTTATAGGCTTGTCAAAATTATGGATTGTAATTCACATCTTTAACATATTAGCCGCTGTTAAAACTAGGTACTAGAACATACATTTTAGGCCTAAAAGCGTTTTGAAGTGTGGCTCAATTGAAAATTTTGTTTTTTTGTTATGAGTGAAGTCTATTTACATGAAGTAATTTTTTAGTGCTTGGAGGTATTATAGTTGATGTTTATCATTCTTTGAATTGGTTTAGTATAATTCTCAAACTAATGGGCACTGTTGGATCAATCTTTTTTAGGAATATAATCAGCCAACTTTGAGATAGAAATTGATTGATTTTGCTTTATTCTCGCTTGCTTCTCTTGATTTCTTATTACCCGATGGTGGATTCAAAAGAGATATCAAGTGTGACTCAATTAAATCTCGGTCAATTGTCTCTGTTTGCAGGGAATTTATGATGATATGAACTTAGGATTTTACCTTTTTGCATATGATGACATTGGGCATTTCCTGCGAAAAGGTCTGCGACTCATCTAGTCACATTTGCAGTTTCACTCGGGTTATCAGTAAGCACCCAGTCTTTTGGACAGCAGCCCTACTTTTTCCGAGTCTTTGTTTCTCCCAAAGGAAGAAATGAGTACGTGATGTGCTAGGTTAACTCACTGTAATTATCAAAATGTACTGAAATCTGAAAAGTATATTGGAAACCAGTCCAACAATACCATAGAAGGGCTGAAGAAATAATGAGGATTGTCTCAGCTCGATTGGATTGGAAGGGAATTTTGTATTTGCTCCAAAATGCTTTAGGCTGTGGAATAATGTTGATGTTGTATTACTCATACTTTTGTATCTGAAGTGCACTTTTATAGCTGGAATAAAGAGAGAAATTACCAGAATTTTGTTGGTGGTTGTATACTTTTTTGTTTGACATATAATGAAAGCAATACATTGTTAATTACATGTCACTAACTAAGTAACTGACCATGTCACTAACCAAGTAACTGTCAGTAGCCAAGTCACAAGTTAATAGCCAAGTCACTGTTAATCACATGTCACTAATTAAGTAACTGACCATGTCACTAACCAAGTAACTGTTAGTAGCCAAGTCACAAGTTAATAGCCAAGTCACTGTTAATCACATGTCACTAACTAAGTAACTGACCATGTCACTAACCAAGTAACTGTCAGTAGCCAAGTCACTGTTAATTACATGTCACTAAGTAACTGACCATGTCACTAACTAAGTAACTGACCATGTCACTAACCAAGTAACTGACCATGTCACTGACAATGTCACTAACCAAGTAACTGTCAGTAGCCAAGTCATAAGTTAATAGCCAAGTCACTGTTAATCACATGTCACTAAGTAACTGACCATGTCACTCACCAAGTAACTGTCAGTATCCAAGTCACAAGTTAATAGTCAAGTCACTGTTAATCACATGTCACTAATTAAGTAACTGACCATGTCACTGACCAAGTAAACTGTCAGTAGCCAAGTCACAAGTTAATAGCCAAGTCACTGTTAATCACATGTCACTAACTAAGTAACTGACCATGTCACTGATCAAGTAACTGTCAGTAGGCAAGTCACAAGTTAATAGCCAAGTCACTGTTAATCACATGTCACTAACTAAGTAACTGACCATGTCACTAACCAAGTCACTTCAGCAATTGAATATCATTGTAAACTGAACATGAATTTGATTCTGGTTATTGATAATGATGATGATGATGATAGGTTTAACATGAATTCAATTAATGATGATTAATCGATGATATTTGCTTTTATTATTTGTGGGATCGTTGTACATTGGTTTTAACTGTAATCAGAAGCTTAGACAAGTCTTGTAAATTGGAACGTCTTGACATTGTTGTTGTTTCTTGTTTGTGTATTTATTCAAGATTAAGTTTGGTCTCACTGATGTTGTGGCATTTCTTCTTTTACACAAGTATTCACTTACTTTAATGCCTTCTCTTCATTTTCTCTTGTTCTTTCGTATGAGGGCAAAGTTTCAAATAAATACCTTGGAGAGAAATGAATCAAATTATCATGGCACAAGATTCATACATGTCAAGCTATATGTTGAATTAAAGGTAGCAAGAAAGAAGGGTAAATATATTGTTTTGTTGCTTTCCCGTTACGAACTGAACTATTGAACAACAAGCTAGGTAGCAGTACAAAACTACAAGTGATTGAGATATAACTCCCAAGCCGATGAGTAGAACACAAGTCTGTGCAGCCAAAGTTGTTTCCGTGTTTAAATGATAATTTCAAAACGGGTGAGAGCCTCCGGTCTTTCCATTGCTCCGTGTTTAAATGCAGGGTTGAAGACGAAGAAGCAGGACAAATCCAATGGCATATGTAGTGAGAGCAGCTAGTACTGAACTGAGCACTGAAGACCAAGTCATTCAATTTGTTGCCGGCCAGGTCTGTCTTCCCCTAGTTGCCTTTGTTTTGAAGTAACATTAATCTAAGACATAACCCTTTTAACTTTTCTACTTGGATACTTCAGGTGGCCGCCTACAAAAAAAGTCAGAAAAGTAGGGTTTATATCTGCCATTCCAAGATCAGCTGCAAGCAAAATCTTGAGGAAGGAACTTGTTAGTTTACAAAGCAAACAGCAAATGGTCTCCAGACTATAATGCCTTTTCCTGCTGGCCAACTTCTTTCAGTAGAACATAGTGAGACATGACTAGTGACATACCCATGTCACATTCCTCCGGGCTTCACTGGCTAGTGACATAACTTGGTTAGTGACATCCAATGTGACTTAGCTAGCAACTTGGTTAGTGACATGCGTATAACAGTGACATGTAATGTGACATGACCAATGACATGGATATAACAGTGACTTCACCAGTAACTTAGCAAGTAACATGTGATTGATACTGACTTTAACAATTACATGAACAGTGACATGGTCATGACTGTGACATGGCCAGTGACCTCACTAACTAGGAATCTAGGCTGGCTAGTGACTTGATCTGGAACATGTGTATAACATTGAAATGGTCAGTGACATGCAATATGTCACTCCATAGTCATGCAATGAATATGTCCTAGAAACGTACCACCATTCAAAGTGGAATTCTCCTGGTGCATCAATTGCTGCATAACCAAATCTAAAATGTGTTTACTCTTGAGAAAATCACTCAATATATACCATGAAATCATCTAAAATAACGTTATGCAAACACATACAAAGTGGAATTTTGTCAATATGACAACAAAAGGGAACAACTCAAAAGTGATACATCAGTTACACTATTATTACTAATAAATTAAAAGAGTATCAAAAGCTAAACGTTACCTACTGGATCTGTACGTAGCATCCTTTCTTTTAGTCATAAATGCATTTGCAGAAGTAGTCAATTTCCTTTTCAACAAACAATCAAGAATATAAACATCAAGCCTGTAGCAAAAAAACAAGTCAAAGTAGGGTAAATATCAAAAAACTGATAATCAATCCAGAGCACAAAAAGGAAAAGAACAACACACAACAACAAATTAATAAATCACATGCAGACTTAACATTGAATATAGAAACCCGAGTAATCCAATACTTACATCTTATCAGCTTCCCAATTATCTCATGGACAAGAAACATAATAATAAGGAAAGCATCTTACCACGAAGCTTTTTTTCTAGTTCTACTTTAAATCACTGTTCTTGATGGCATCTACCACGACAACAATTTAAGTAAATCAAAGCAAATGAAGCAGATTTGCAATGAGTCCGCTATTAGATTGACACATGAGAGTCGCATAACTCAGAATTACACTAGATCAACCAAAACCGAACCAGATCAACAAGAATTACACCATAATTCACTAAAATCTGATTTATACGCCTCACAATATGCAATCAGGTCAAACAGATTGGCTATAAACAAAGAGATCCGGATGAACGAATTGTCAATTTACTAATGAGCATCGAAACACTATGGAAAATTGAGAGAAGAAAACCAGATCGAATTTGAGAGTGGTGAAATTGATTGCCTATTAGAAACGGAAATTACCTTCATCGTCACGATTGTCGTCTTTGTTTACGTGAGGCTGAGCCATCGGAAACCGGAATGAATCTCCGAGATCTGGATGAATTGTATGAGAAGGGGCAGCCGGAGAAGCCCTCGATTGGGGTGTGATCGAGTTGTCAGCGGAGCAGCAGAAGGCGACGGCCTCAGAGGCCCTCGATTGGCAGAGGACCAAGTTGTCAGCGGAGCAGCAGAAGGCGACGGCCTCAGAGGCGCAGTTGACAAGGTACACGCTTGAGGAAGAGGGAGAGAGGGAGAGAGGGCTGTGGTGGCAGTTTTTGTAATTAAATGTAACTCTAGTGGTAGGTTGCGAAGATATGACCTTAATTATCATAAGGACATTTATGTATCATGAATTATAATAAAACAATTCAAATTGATCTATTTTATCATTGGCCCTATATATATATATATATATATATATATATATATATATATTTTGTGGGAAAATGCTTGAGATTCTAAATCTTAATTAATATCAAATCGTAATGAATAAAGAATCTTAATTTAATGAGTCTCAAATGACATGGCATTGTCCATTTAAATGTTTCTCAAAATGAATAATTTTAAATTAATTTAGAAAATGAGAAATAAGGGTGTGTGTGTTTGGTGGGTTAGTAAGGCTTTGGTCTCATATATAAGAAGTCAGGAATTCGAGCCCCATCAAGGGTGAGAATGGGGTGGGGTTTTTTTTAAAAAAAAAAAAAAAAAAAAAGAAATAAATTAAAGAGTTAATTAGTTATAAATCCAAAAACCATTACCTGTTTTGATTGTAATCCGGACAAAAAGTTTTGTTAATTGCGGTCCAGTGACTAAGCATCCTCATCAGCTTACTTTCCTATATTAGCATGATGAGTCAACTTCTACTTTTTCACATACCAAATTTACCCAGCACAATATTACTCAAAACAATCAATAATTTATGTATCAATAAATTGAGAGTTAATGTTGTTTTTCAATCAATTTGGTATTCATAAAAACCATATCAATTATAATATGTCATCAGCACAACAATACCCTTAATTGATGCATCGTCATTAAAAAAAATTATAACTTATGATCATTTTACATACCTTACCATCATTTTTCTGCACCCTATATAAAATTATCATACCTTACCATGGATTTAGATGACAGTTCCACTACTTTGGGTTGGGAAGACAGACTTCGAATAGCAATAGACGCTGCACAAGGTCAGCAACTTAATGATTTTGGTCCATGTTTTTACCTCTTTTTGTTGAAAGTTTTTGTGATGAATTTTGAAATGCAGGATTGGAGTATCTGCATTATGGTGGTAAGCCACCTATAATTCACAAGGATGTGAAATCAGCAAACATCTTGCTGACTGAAAACTTCCAAGCCAAAGTATCTGATTTTTCAAACTTCAATCCAACGTTGTAATTTTGCGAAATCATTGTGATTCGAGTTGCATGGTTTGGCTTTGTTGCAGGTACTACCTAACAAGCAGGTTAAATGAGAAAAGTGATGTTTATAGCTTTGGGATTGTGCTGTTAGAAATTATCACAAACCGACCTGTTATATCAGGAACTGTAGAGAGAATTCACATTAGTCAATGGGTTGCTTCCATGCTTGCGCAAGGAGACATTTACAATATTGTTGATCCAAGATAAGAGAGAATTCGCAGCTACTTTTATTATAGATTTGGTAAGAAGTTTTTGCTTACCTTTAATATAGAATCGATTATGGTGTTATAGGTACGATTTGTCCTAGAATTTGATTAGACATTTTTATTTCACATTTACATGCCTTATTTATAGGTAAGATTTCACAAGTTTTTAAAAAAATCAAGTTTCTATATATCTCTATATCTAAGGTTCCATCATTGTCTCACATTTTCTCTTTCATACATTTTATCTTTTAATTAGGTATAAGTTCTATATATACATATTTGTACCTTTTGATTTATATTCTATGTTTTTTTTTCCCTGCTTCGTATGTCTAGATAGATTAAATCTCTACGATACAACTTTAAATACCTACTATATAGATAAAAATGAAGCAATAATGTTTGAATTTTTGTTCTAATGTTTTTCATCTTATAATGTAGGTATATAAGTATTAGACCTACATCTTAGGTATATTGAGTTTATATGAATGTATTTAGTCTTCTTTGTCTGAAAATTATTTATTGATGAATTGTAAATTTTGGAATTTGAATTTAAAATTTAAAATTGAGCTAAAATTGTGATCTAATTAGTGAATTTGAAATTATATACCTTATTTGGTTCTAAGGGCAAATTGGACTATTAAAAAAAAGCAAATAGACCGCAATTAATAAGAAAATATGTGCAGACTAAATCTAATTTTTATATAACAAAAAGGACTTGAATCGAATTAACTCTAAATTAAATGTGTCATAAAAATAATTGAAAAAAAAAAAAAACGCTAAAACTAAAAGACGTGCATCCTTGGCTCCACATCTAAATTCTCCAATGTATAGCACATATGCCATAGTTTAGATGAAAATCTCAGGTCCATGACATGATCATATTGATATGAAAACACCTTCTCAACCCATTATGAGTTTTGACTTTATCATAATATCAACATCACCATTGCAACCGAATCTTTAACTCACTTGCATAATGAATTCGATGTATATGCTTTACATCCTATAGTTTGGATTCGCACTGATATTAGACGTTCTTCCAACTTATTTCTATTGAATATTCATGGAATCAGCCATCACTTCTATGGTTTTCGTGCCGGCTCTATTACAGTGCAGCCTCCTCCTCTCACCATAATATGCAGTCTCATTCTGAAATCATCTCAAAGTTGGTTTCTCAGCTGACAAAATAAAAATCAAACCTGGGGTGAATGATTTGGCTTCGCCCCTTTTCTCATGAGTTTTAGGGTTCTTGATTAGGGTTAGTTATATTTTGTTTTATAATTTTATCTTGAATATAAGCTTTCTTTGTTTAACAAATTACCATAAGTTATATAATATAGAAACAAAGTCGATGGGTAACTAGGGATGGCAATGGGGAGGGTAGGGGCTGAGGATCTAAATATAATCCTCATCCCTGAAGTCATTCTCTAGCCCCGTCCCCACCCCAATCCCCGTTAGAATATATTAGATATTCCCCGTACCCATACCCAAGTCACCATACCCACCCTGAATCCCCGTTAGCATATATTTCTAGTTCACTTTAGCAATTATTATTATACAATAATCAAGTTTAAAATATATAAATTTACAATTTAAATATCATAAAGTATTAAAAAGTTTAACTTTCAGATATAGTAATATAGTAATAATTAATAGTTATCAACATATTCTAAAAAAATAACCACATGGTGTGGTGTGTTGGTCGAATGGCCTAGTCTGGAACCCTCAGGTCTAGCGTTCAAATCCCAGCTCCATCCCGTGGCCAGTAGATTTGAGGGACCCTTTGGGTTCGTGCGTCTGCGGTGTAGTGAATTAGTCTGGTTTTGCCTGGCTTTCGCCGCAATGTCGGTGCAGGTGTCCTGGCGCTGAGATACCACTGCATGGGTGTGTGAGTTACTAACAACTAACCCAATCAAAAAAAAAAAAAAAAAATATTCTAAAAAAAATTCATTTAAATACTAAGTAATATTAATAAACATAATATATAATCTTGGTCCAAAATAATATTTATTATTGGGTAGCAATGGGTATAGGGATGACAACACCATCCCCGCCCCATCCCCAATTTAAGAAATCGAATATTGGGGATTCCCGTCCCCGTTACCTGATTAGCCCCGAATCTCTCCCCATTAAGGTAGAATACTCGATGGGTACCCTACCTGCCGGGGATTTTTGCCATCCCTATGGGTAACCCAAGGATCTTGTTTGTTTATATTGAACAAACTATCTATCGCTACTGGTAAAAGTTCAACCTCTATCCACCGTATAGGTAACCCAACGATCTAATCTCTGCTCTGACACCATTTGTAACAGCCTGAACCCAAATTGAAGTCACCACAACCCAGAATTTCACCAAGCTTACCTTTGATTGGACGAATCTAACAGAGTTTCTACTCCTGCATGTCACATTCGAGTTGAAGAGGAGCGAGTGTGAACTTTAACTCATAATAATGATCAAAGGTGACGATGATGATGGTTCCAGGATTCACAATAGGAAAAGAGAGAGAGAGTTAGGAGTATTGCTTTGGTCGGTGCTTCAGTGAGAGGAGAGAGATGAGACTGAGTGAAGTTGGCGTGTCTTCGATTCCCAAAGCGAAGGGAAGCTTCTACTCCGTTCCGGACTGATTTGAGAGCATATACATACCCCAATCCGATGGTGGAGATTAATCGGCATTAAATACAAAGGTAGAGATTACTATATTCATAATTTATTTTATTTCCATACTTTAGAAATTCATAATAAATCATTTGAGTGTCTGAAAATTTTCAAGAAAATTTCCACAGACTCATTTCAATACAAACTTTAATATCTAGTCCTCAAATTGCACATTACCCTTTACGAAAATTTAAGAAAATTCTATCTTAGGGATCCTTAATAGTTGGTGGGATAGTAAAATTAATCTCAAAAACTTCGTTTTAACGTACTCCTCTAGTTTTTCGGAGAGTAATATAAATTAGCTAATTATATAGTTGATGTCAAAAATTTACGGGTATAATTACCGTTTTGAATCACCTTTTTTTTCTTCTTTATTTTAAAGATGATCAAAAGATTTCATTCCTACCCCTATGGTGACTCGAACCCATGACCTGGATCTTAGGTAGTGAGTGCTCTAACCACTGAGCTAACACTACTTCGTCAATCATATATTGTCATGGTCTACTAGAGGTCAATAGAATATAATCAATAGAGTTTCGTAATGTTCTACTTACACAACTAGGAAAGATAAGAATGTATTAGTTGTTAGCTCTTTTTGTCACAATACTAGGCTGTTGTTAATACTTAATAGAGTTACGCAAATCTATTAAAGATCAGTAGGATTGCATAATTGGTATTGAGATTTAATTGAGAATTAGTAATAATCTTAGGTATGGATTCTACTTTGCCATTTGGTTTGCTATTAGTTGTGAAGTTCAAGTTTTTTCATGATTCAACTTGGTCAATAACTATATCTACAATTATTGACATGCAAATTATTTGCACACGTCAATATCTCATGTTCAGTTGATTCCACAAATCAAAAGTACTATAGAATATAGGTAGGTAAAGTACATATGCGTTTTATTTAAAAAAATTGTCAATTTGCTTAGTAGAAAATAGTAAAACCTGTAAGTTTATTAATATTCATTATTTTAACTTCACTTTTCAAAATTTAACAACCTTGTGTTTTGGCTTGATGGGAAACAAGTTTTTGCTGCTTCAATTATGACAAGCTGGATTACTATGAATTTTCAAAGATATCCGAAGCTTGGTCTGTGTTCATTTGCTATTATTTGAAACATATAAACAAAAGGGTTTTGACTTGAATAAGATATTTTCAGCAATTCAAAATTTATTATTGCTTTGTTACTGTGGATCAGTGTAAATTGGAAAAGAGTAAAGAAAAGAATATTGAGAAATGAACTCTCAAAGGAGCGGTAGCATATTTTGTAAATTTTGTAAATATAAAGAAATTTATCAAAATTTTGTCTTTTCTGCAATTTGAACTAACATATATTTCCTCATAATGTGTTCGCAAAGGACCGCTTCCAGTTTTTCGCATGGGAAAAAATTATTCTCAATTGTAGATAATGGTCATTGGCTCTTTTTTTTTTTTTGGACAATATCTTAAATATTAATTAATTCATTTTACATCTATGATACAAATTAGGGAGGGTGTAAAGAAATGCTGTTTGCCACCTAGTTTGGTAAAAAAATTTGGAATCTGTATGCTGAAAGACAGTGCAAACGCTCATTAGAGAAGTCCGATACTTTAGTCTCGCCGTTCACCCAATTTCTCTATCCATCAATCACGCCCACAAGCCTCTTATATATTCTCACTCGAATGCTCGATCACGGAGGGCGAAAGAAAGAGTTCGTGCAGAAAAAGATGATGGAAGGTTGGAACTTGGAAGCCCCTGTGTGTGTGTGTGTTCTGTCTACCGTCAAACTAGTGGCGGAACCAGGATGAAATTCCTGTCTAGGCTAATTAGAATGGCACAATAATAATATTTTCTGAGTGACTGACCTTCACCCAGTGACCGACACACCGTCACCGACCATGAATCCATGATCAAGAATCAAGAATTCAAGATCCTCAATTCCTCAACTAACATGGAATCTCTCTCTCTCTCTCTCTCTCTCTCTCTCTCTCTCTCTCTCTCAGTCTCTCTCTCTCCCCCAAATCTCAACTCATACACAAAAGCCCAACAGCCCCAACTCACAACCAGACGGCCAGACCTCAGCTAACATGGAATCTCTCTCTCTCAGTCTCTCTCTCTATCTCTCTCTTCCCCAAATCTCAACTCATACACAAAAGCCCAACAGCCCCAACTCATACACAAAAGCCCAACAGCCCCAACTCACAACCAGTGGTAGCAACTAGCAAACAGAAATCGACAATCATAGGAAAGAGATCTGGGATTTCTTTGAGGAAAGTCAAGAAACCCCATTGGGAAAAACAGAGCAGCAAGAAGTGAAGAACAGAGGAGATTGATAAAGCTTCATATCTTGTTTCAATCCATAAGTCCATAACCTCCATCGAAAGTTCGAAACACTAGAGGTCTAGAGTACGGGACTGGGAGCTGGGAGCTGGGAGCTGCTGTGGGACTGTGGGAGTACGGGACTGGGAGCTACTGTGGGAGTACGGGACTGGGACTCTGGGAGCTGGGAATACGGGATTTCTACATGTAATTTTTTTTTCTTTGGGCTGGTATGGGTTGGAGGTAGAGATATCTATATACTTAAGGGTTTTTTGGGCTAAATGTTGTCTAGGCTTGAGCCCATATAGCCCACCATGTGCTTCCGCCACTGCGTCAAACCCTTGGTCAACACGCCGCTCTTATAAAACCCGACTTGTTTTCTATTGGGTACTGGGCTGAAAAGTTGGACGGGCCAATTGGACCGTTGAGGCTTGGGTTGCTGCTTTCAATATTAGACTTGTATTCCAGCGCATGTAGAACTTGGATCGTCCTTTACAATTTTCATGGAAGGTCATCACCAAAATTTTTGAATTTTCTTGTTGGAATGTTGAAAGTCCAAAGATGATTGTTGAGCAAGAACTGCCAAGATGATTCCATATGCGTTTCCATGGAGTCTGGATGATGATGATGGGGATTGAGGTAGAGCAACACCCTTCAGATACCATCGTCTCACTGTAACAGAAAACTAGTCAGCTCCAACTTTATTGCTCAACACTACTTCTGAAGTTTTATTCATTTTTGGAGAGTTTATAAGCTCATACTAGAGACGAAAAGAGATGATATGTGTCTGTGTACGTGTGTTATAATTATTTGGATGAATAATGTCAATGTGGCCTCAGTATAATCTCTCAAAGTGCTAGTTTGCATAGTGGAAAGCAGAACAAGTTAATTACTGTTATATTAGAAAATTCAATTGGTTTTTGACTTTTAGTTGACTTAGTCTTGAAACCGCAATAGATTGAACTATTCTTAGTTTCTTATACTGTACAGCAATAAATTTTTATATGAGGGAGACAGTAAATATTTACTAACGAGAATGTATCAATTTTATGTCAAAGGTTGTATTCATGTATGTTTTCACGTACGTGATCGAATAAAGACTATTACTAGTGATTTAAGATGTTGAGAAGTGAGACTCTTGTTTTGACCAATTGCCTAAGTAGGCACTACTCAAGTCCTTCTTCCTGATCTTGAATGCATGATTCCAGCTTCTCAAGCTGGTTATGTGCAATATCTGTACACTTGGGCTGACATTTGCTTGTCTTGTTCCAATGAATGGATTCAATGCTTCATCCACTTCTGCAAATTCTTTTTTTCTTTTTCTTTTTCATCTTCACAAGCAGTACTCTTTGTCTGCATTATCTTGGTAACCAATGACCAGCCACTTGGTTTTGACTTTGGCCCAGAGATGAAGGACAGTAGTGATTCAAACACTGAGAGTGTGACTGGTTCAATATCTCTCAACATGCAAACACTGGCAATAGTCTTATGGTCCTTGCTGACGGAAGACAAAGTGGATTTCGTTTCCATTCCTTTGAGATTCACCATAGCTTTGTGGATCATCTTTTTCACTCTCTATCTAGAGGTTAAGTATTTCCTAACCTCGTCAGTCCAGTTTCTCCTCCACACTTTCTTCGATAATGATTGAAGTTCCTGAGTGCACTCCTTGGTTTGCAACAGGGCATCCTTGGCAGTGTGACGCAGTCGGATTGATATCTAGGTTTACCAGCAATAAACCTAAGCAAAGGATTCTGGAGTCCACCAGAGATAAAAGAGAATAATCTCAATTTTATTGATAAAAGATAAAAGATACGTTCTGCAGCCTTAAGGCGGCTTATTTATAAGAAAATAAACCCTAGGGCGACTAACAATGAAACCCTAAAGCCCACGGATTAAAACAAAACAAATCCAAAATAAACTAGAAAACCTAAAATAAAAAGAATATAAAACTAGCCTAAAAATATGAAATCGCGAATCGGATAATTAAGACGATACATTTTGGCCTAAATCTGATAGGGCTCACTAAAGTGAGTCTTGAAGATCTCGTCGTTCCCATTCTGGAAAGCTATCATGCGTCTCAAACCGACATTCTGGCCAAAAGTTAGTCAAATCTGATTCAAAATCAAAACCTGACTTTTCACACGAGAAACCCGAAAAGTCCCAAACCAAATCTTCTTTAATATTCCAGCAGCTAGTAACCTGATTACGCGTGAGTTACCTATTTTCCAATCACTCTTCTTGATTCTACACTGCTTCTTTACTTTTATGGTTTTTCGGCTAAACTGGGTCCATTCTCGTCCTACATCACAGTGATACAAACAACAACATTGTTGTTCTTAGAAGTATTTGAGATCTGAATCTGCCGTGTGAGTACCATTAGTTAGTCCCAATGGATATCAACATATATGAGTTATTTGATATCCATTGAAATGGTTCTGAACCAATGCAGGGCTCATAGATTTTTCTATTACTGAGTCAGTGATAAAGTAAAAGGTCTGCTTGAGTTCACCAGGGATGTTATAAAGTTTCACCCCAAAAAAAATAATATATATATATATATATATAGATGAACTTCTTGAGTTGCAGATTGTTCAAGTATCAGTCTGCTCAAAACCATATACTTAGCCGACTATAACAATGAATCATAATCAAATAAACTTTAAGATAGGAAAAGTCCCTACCTGTACTTTTATCATCCTGGCTAATATTATAAACTTGGGACTGACCCTCAAAAATTTGATCTGGTTTTTTAGAGATTATGGTTTCCTTCAAGCTGAACAGTTTGACCACTAAATGGATTTTGTGTCAACATATTCTTGTTTATGAGATTTCTACTGGCCTGCAGCTGGCAAACTCTGGTCAGTCAACTATGTTTCGGCACATATGGAACTTCCATTTTCCCTTTTCATGGAAATTCACCAATTCTAAGGAATGCTTGTTTAATTTTGAATCTTGAAAGTTGTTGTATTTGTTGTGCAAGAGAATGACAGAAACTGAAAAGCTGACTGTAATGTGTTTCCATGATATAGCGATACAGCTTGAGATTAGTAATTCATCCCTGTAACAGAAAACTGGTCAGCTCTATGATTATTGCTTAATATGTGTGAGATTGTGATCTGTGAATATATATATATATATATATATATATATATATATATATATGTTGAAGTCATCAAATTACCTTCTAGTTGAGTTATGATATTTTTTATTTTGTGCTATAATGGGAATCTTGACAACTCAACTCAAATTGCTGCATGTGGTGTTCATCTATCTTGTTTCGATATTTATTGTGGCCTCATATTCGATCTTTGATTCACATGTGACCTCAATCTCAAATGCTTGTATGTATTTACGTTCAGAAGTTATAGCTAATTGGACAACAATAAACTTCCTTGGTTTTCTAGTTTGAAACCATACATCGGACGGTAATTGGAATTTACAGAACAGAAATGGTAAAATTTTGCTACTTACATGTATATGTTCCCAGAAAAAAAAAAAAAAAAGCTTCTGAAGAGAAAATAGAGTGGTAATAATGTAGGCAAAAGAGTTTATCACTATGTGTATCAATTGGATATCAGAAGATGTATACAGGTACGCAATATTTTCATGTACAAAATTGATTGAAAAGCTAATATCTAGTGGTTGAGGATGTTGAGAAGGGAGACTCTTGTTTTGATCAATTGCCTATATAGACAATCAAGTGCTTCTTCTTGGTTTTGAATGCATGATTCCAGAATGTTAAGCTGGTTGTGTGTTGTCACCACTCTTAAGTGACTTCAATGCAGCATCCACCTCTGTAAATTCATTTACTTTTGTTTCTTCCTCGCAAGCTATTCTATTTGACTGCAACATCTTGGAAACCAAAGACCAGCTGTAAGGCTTTGACTTTGGCCCTGAGATGAAGGATAGAACTGATTCAAACATGGCGAGAGTGACTGATTCCACATCTCTCAGTTTGCTCACGATGGTTATAGTCTCTTGATCCTGCAGGAAGACGAAGATCTGTTTGCCATTCCCTTCATGTTCCCCAAAGCTTTGTGGAGAGCCTTTTTCACTGTCTTCCTGGATATCAAGTATTCCTTGCTTCACTCTTGAGTACTGCAGCTTCATCTCCACGCTTTCTTCGAATGATTGATTGAAGATCTTGTACGTTTTCCTTGGTTTTCATCAGGGTATCTTTGGAAGTGGTACAAACGTCCAAGATCCTGAGAGATCCATCTAATAGCTCATTAGCCCATTTATGATGCTGCTCTTGTGCCAAGGCCTTTTGGGTGAGAGGCAATTGAAGCAACCTATCGACACAATCATGCAAGTCTTGGAGACCGCTTAGTTTGTGGCTTATTGATGATGAAGATGTGGAGGTGGCCTCAGAAGACTTCAATCTGTACAAATGCTCATCAATTTCTTGAAACAGTGGGTGTGGCCTTGAGGGAAAGCTGTTGGAGCGAGTGTGGAAAGCCATGTGTTCTTTGTGTCTTGTGAAGACCTTGCTGTTAATCACAATGACCTGCTCCTTTCCAAATGTAGCTGCTTAATATATAGTGTTCGTTGGGGGGCGCATGGAATCTCATTTACTTATATCACCAGCTAGACTGTGAGAGGTTTCATGGTTTTGATTTGAATCTTTATTTTCCCTAGGCAATGTTATGCAATGTCTGCTCCCAACCAGCATACCAACTCATGAACTGAGTCATTGTGCATATAAAAGGTATGTTATTATAACAACTTTCAATTATAGTTTGTTTCACAGGAATGCTTAAATTAAATATGCGATAGCACGAGTGGAATTGACCCTTTGTCCACTAATACATGGGGAAGCAAAAATCATCTTTCTTTATGTAGCGATTTTACGAGAAGGTTTAGAGGCAATGTTCATTAATTAATTCATATTTTGCAGGTCCTTCAATTGATTGTTTAGGAAGGAGGAGGCAAGATCTGCAATGAATAAAATTTTGTGGCCTGTGAGTTAGCAAACGGGATGAATTGGACTGTTCCATGAACCGATGAAAACCAGAACTATTCTGGCTATAATCAGATGGGTATGAGATCTGAGTCCACTATGTGAGTATAATTACTTAGTCCCATATGTTTCTTAATTTTAGTCTGTATTTAGGGAAAACTGTCAATATACTGACAAATTTCACTTCCATTTAATTGTAGTGAAGACTTCTGTAGATGCTAGAGAGTTTTCATACTTAACTTCTGTGAATGATTAACGTACTTAATATGGAAAATGATAAAACGGTTTTACATACAATTCTTCATTGTCTGATGTTACTCATTAAGTTTTACGAGAAAAGATAGAGGTTTAAGTCAGTGATCCTTCCGGCATTAATATGCTCAGTGTTGTAGGAGAATAGAATTGTGTGTTTATTATTGATAATAGGAGCCCTTATATAGGGAGTTACAAGGTATACAAAAAGTAAGAGAATCCGAATACAATTGAATACCTATAACACTTTCCTATTACAATCCTAAACCCTAGTTTGTAGAGGCACACTATGTCGACATCCTTCAACACTCCCCCTTGTGCCGCTCAAACTTGGTGATGACGCTTTGATCGTTGCCTCGTTAAAAACCTTGCCAGGTAACAAAAACCCTGTGGGACAAAAATAACCCTGGTCGAAGGACAAAAAGAGCACAACACGTCCTTCACTCTTCGAGATCGAACATGTAGACATCATGCCTCCCCTTGATGTCAATATCTCCCCCTGATTGCTACAATCATGGGAGTTCGGATAACTTTCTCAATCCGACGCTCTTCACATGTTTCTCGAAGGTGGATTTTGGTAACGACTTAGTAAATAAGTCCGCTACATTATCCTCTTATCGGATTTGGTTCACTTCAGTATTTAGAAGTGCTTGTTATCATTTTGATGGAGAGGAGGAGGAGCACGGAAGGTGGCATTTTGCCTTATGGGGTCCGATCCCACACTTCCGTCATCTCTTTTCTCTATAGGGATAGAACAAGCTCATATCAATCATACCTCTCATATATCGAAAGATTGTCTTTATATCAATCTAATAGAGTTGCGTTGGCGCGGGGCTATATCTAGCCAACAAGTTCATAATAATTGAGGTGTCTGGTCTTGTATTGTGCTAAGTACAATAATGCGCCTATTGTACATAAGTAAGCACTTCTGCTATTAACACGTCTTCGTCATCATCCCTGGGACGAAACGGATCCCTTTTAGGGCCAAGACTACGGACGACCATGGTGCATCTTTGACTTTATCAAAAATGCCTCTTGCCACGATATACAAGCTCTGAATCTAGACAAAACCGTGTTCTCCCAAGATCCTTCCTCTTAAACTCGGATTTCAAGTGTTCAGCGGTTTCCCTTAACTCTCAAGGGTTCCAATTATGTTTATCAACATAAACCGCGACAACTGCAAATCCGGAACTTGTCATGGAAACGCGTGGGCATAGTTCATCATATCCCTTCCCAATCAAGTAGTCATTTTAGTGAGCATTTCAACCTCGTTGCAAATACACTCCGTGGTCTAGAGCTACTTGACTTGGGTAAATGAAGTCCACAAGAACCTTCATTATATTCCGTATCTAGATCCCCATAGAGATACATAGTGACCACATTCGTAAGCTGCATGTTCAATTATTTGGAAACTACCAAACTGAGAAGGTAGTGGAGTGCAATGACATCCATTACGAGAGAACATGTCTTCTCGTAGTCGATTCCAGGGCGTTGTGAGGAACCTTATTACCATCTCTTTTTCTCATCACGCTATCTAACGAAGACCTATTAATGTCAATAGGTTTTATGTTAGGAGGTGTTGGCATCTCAGGCCCGAAATCCTTCCTCTTCGTTAGTGAATCCAATTCAACCTGGATCGCATCTTTCCATTTAGGCCAATTTTCTCTACGTTGGCATTCTTCAACAGAGTAAGGTTCGATGTCATTGGTCTCAATAATTCCACGTCCTCATATACACTAGTGTAGTTCGTAGAGATCTTTATATTCTCAGGAATTGGTTCTAACATTGAGGCGTCCCCCAACGATGTCTCTTGGACATAACCACAGTTCAAAATATTCTAATGAGATGGATTTTGAGTATCAATGATCAATGGATCAAGTTGTGCCAAACTCGCTTTCTTCTTAAGGCGAGAATCCATCGAACTTATGGGTCTCCTACTCTTTCTAGCGGAACCCATGGCCTATGACGCCATTATGCCACCTTTGTGGCGTCACCATACTACCATCCATGGTAGTGGTGCAGTACCCATCTTCTCTGGGTGACAGCATGTCCTCTTGTGGGGACATCAATCATTGCAGGCATGTTTGCAACAGGTATATGTGATCTCGTCACTTTTAGGGGATCAAGATGAGACATAGTGGGGACAGACCACGACAATTCATGTCGTTCCTGTTGAACATTGACGTTCTAATCTTCCCCTAACGACGGGAAGACTGTCTCATCAAAGTGACAAATAGAGATCGCCTGTCAAGGTTTCTACATAGCGGACTTATAGTTGGAGACTCATGTCCAACAAATATATATATGCATTCATTGCAATGACTCGTGTTGATGCGCTGTGGCGGCGCAATTGGCACATGAACCGCACACTCAAATATGCATAAATACGAGATATTAGACTCGAATCCAGTCACTAGCTGTAATGCAAATAAAAGTTGAGTGGCTGCTATGAGTCGTAGACGAATTAGCATAGCTGCATGCGATATTGCATAACCCAAGCGGAAATATTGGTGCGCATTACCAATGTCCGGGCTACCATCGTAGTCATTTAATGGTGGCTTTTCCGCGAGACCAATTGGGTGTGTACATGGGAATATGATACTTGATATCAATACCCAATGATATGCAATAGTCATCGAAAATTGTCGATGTAAACTCTCTAGCATTATCAAGTCAAATTGACTGGATGAGATGATCTGGGTAGTGAGCCCGTAGCCATATGTTATGTGCTAGGAGTGTAGTATAAGTAGCATTACGAGTGGATAATGGCACAACACTTGACCAGCGTGTTTGCGTATCAACCAACACCATAAAATATCTATACGGTCCGCAAGTTGGTTGATCAAATCCATAGAATTCCCTTAGATTCTTTGTAAGAATGGAATTATTTCCTCAATCTCCTTTGTATAGGATGGTCTCAATCCTAAATAACAGGCTTTACAGAACGAAACATGAGCTTTATAATCAACCAATGAAGGTTTTGGTGAAGCCATAATGTCACAATAGACTTGAGAAGTAGAGAGAGGAGTTTATGGCGTCAATGCCATGTATTTGCCGCAGGGGGTAGGCGGCGCCGGCCATGTATGGCCTGTCTTTGCACAATCATGGCGCCATGAGGCGCATGTGCATCTCCTCTAACCAATTCGTGGTTCTTACTTTTCTTCGTTCTGAAAATGGATGTCCGTGTAAAGTCTTTAATACACTGATCATCATGTCAAAGCCTATATGTGTCAAAATCCCATAAGTCAGATAGTGGTTGCCTACAACCCACTAGAGTGACACATAAGTTTCTCTAATACTCGTTCACGTCCGTAGTCATTAGAGGTGATGCAAAGGAACTCTGTCCATTCTCATAATGTGTTTCCACATGAAAACCATTGGCTCTTATATAATAAAGTTCGAATTAAGGTATGTCCAATACATTAAGTAAAAGAATTGACACTTTATTAATAGCCAATGATTACATCAAAGTTTCCAAAATCTAATCCAAAATAAAATCAAAGTAAGACACATTGTAGTCACTCTATCCATTTGGTAACTCCAATCAAATATGACCAGGAAAGTAGAGAGAGATGTTGGTGGAGCGAGGCTCTCTTAAGTACCAATAATCTCAATGACTTTCCTAGACATCACATTTTATTGGGTCCGCCACATAAGAAAGAGTTAATACAATTGTCATTTATTGACTAAGGCAAATTGCCATTACAAAAGTTCTTGGAAAATAAAAGGACTAATCTAATCAAAGTCTGATGCATCCATGTGCACTTCATCTTCAGCTTTGAAGTCCTCTATGGTGAGATTGACATCTCCACCATCTTCTTCTTTTTCTGCAAGGTACACTTCTTGCTCTCTCAGGTCCCTATATGCCCTGTATCTTGCAGCTAGTTCCTCGCTTGCCTTGCATTGCTTGAACCAATGCTCAATTGATCCACATCGATGACACTCATCATTGTGGTTGCCTCCCTTTAATTGAGGTGCACGTTGTGCACGTTGCGGGTGTTCCCTAGGAGGGTTGGTGCCACCACCACGACCCATTGAGCCACCATTACGGCTAGGGATGCCACGACCCCCTCTCCCACGTGTGGCATTACCACCACGTGTATCATCACCAAACTTGCGGTTTCCTTCCTGGTTAGGGAGGTTATATGGGCCCAAACGTCCCTCATGTCCCCCATTCTTAGGGTACCGCTCCTTGCGCCCTCCTTTGGGTGCATTATAATTCGCCTCATGAACGCTCTTAGTTCCAATGGGCCTTGAATTATAATTCCTCATGAGTATGTTATCATGTTTCTCAGCTACAGATATGATATTGATAAGCTGATGAAATCTCGTGATCCGTCCAGCATTGACTTCAGTACGGTATTGCTTTGATACCACAATGGCTGAAACGGGGAAGGTGGAGAGAGTATTCTCAATTAGCTCTTGCTCTGTGACAGGTTGCCCACAGAATCTCAACATGGATTGTAAGCGAAGAGCCTCTGAATTATATTCAGCAACAGACTTGAAGTTAGCAAAGCGCAGATTGTTCCATTGAACCTTCAAGTCAGGGAGGAGGGAATCTTGGATATTGCCAAAGCGCTCTTCTAGCGCTACCCATAGCTCTCTTGCATCCTTGATCGACGTATACTCCAATCTGAGTGCCTTGTCCATATGGCGTCGCATCAAGATAACTGCTTGAGCATGCTTTGTAGATGTTCGGTTGAACACAAGATCCGGGTTAGGTGCCTGGATTATGGGTAATATTCCCTTGGAAGTGAGATGATTCTCAACATCGGTTACCCAACTGTGGTAATCCGAGCCTGTTGAGTCAAGCATGGGAAAGTCGAGTCTAGGTTCATTCGACATCTTGAAAATAAGAAGAGAAGATATATTAGTTTCGGAGTTAAACTTCCACGAAAACTAAAACAATAAGATTTCCGAGCTATGCTACCAAGAAATCAATTTCCAAGAATCTCTTTTGGATTAGACCAAACAATGATGTTTTAATATGGTCATAATTTGATGCTTACAGACGCTCTTAGTCCAAGCATTGTGAACGCTCTTAGTTCACACGAACACTCTTAGTTCGTTTAATTATGAACACTCTTAGTTCATACGAACATTCTTAGTTCGTTAAGCGTGAATCCCCACAATTCCGCTTTGTTAAATATCAAACTCATTTGGCAATCATATATTCCAATATTTGCAGGAAATAAAAGGAATTTAAATACAAGAAAGCAGCAACCTTAATTATAAAAACTTACGTGATTGTTCTTGGCTTGAAGACACGCGCGTGTTGATGCAGGCGTGTAGCTAAATTAGGATTGCTGGAATCTGGTCGGAAATTGGCAGTTGGTGGGCTGCCCTTCTCTCTTCCTTTTTTTTTTTTCTTTCTTTTTTCCCTTTTTTTCCTTTCCTTTTTCCCTTTTTTTTCTTTCCGGGCCCAAGCCCGCTCCTCCCCCCTTTCCTTTCTTTTTTTTCTTTGGCTGGGTCCCTCTCCTTTTCTTTCGGTTTCTTCTTCTTGCTTATTTCTTTCCTCTGTTCTTCTTCTGCGTCTTCTTCTTCTGGTCTGCAACAATGGGAGGTCTGCAGATGCGGTCGCGGGGCACTGGCAGACGGTAGGGCTGCACGTGGATTGGATTGGATCGGTTTTGACTCCAAACCGTCTCTATGCCAAAGTAAGAGGTTTAGACATTTTAGACAACCGGTCATCGAAAAAAATAAACTTAATCTGATCCAATCCAATCCATTTAAAGATGGTTTGGTTTGGTCGGTAAGGCGGTTTTAACCTATATAGCATTAACGTTTTGTCTAAGAAAAACTCATAGTAAAATACTAAAACTCAATCTCAATAATAAAAATGTAATAATCAAAATCCAAAACTAATATTCAAAAAACAAAATCTAAAATAGTTTCAAAATTTTGTCGAAAAAAATAGTTTCAAAATGATTCACTTTTTTGGGTTTTAAGCCTTTTGGTATAGGATTCAATATGGTAGTATATCATTTTGATAATCAAATTATAATTATAGATTTAGAACTTACTTATAAAAGACTACCCACAAATATATATATATATATATATATATTATGTATATAATTTTAAATTTTTTTCCTATTATATTTAATACATACCGGCCGGTTCGGATTTCGCGGTTTAAGTAAAAGAAAAACCAAACCAAGCCAATTCATATACGGTTTGGTTCGATATTGAACCGGTTTTCATATTTTAACGCTAAAAAACCTTAACCAAACCATATTTACCGATCGGTTTCGATTGGTTTGGCCGGTTTGTACCGTGTTTTGCACAGTCCTAGCAGACGGGGGGCGAAGGTGTAGGCTGCTGCAGGCAGGTCGTGATCGGGTTGGTGCTGTGGAGGCCTGGTGTGATCGCAGATCTCGGCCTGGGTTGTTGGGCGTCTGGGCGCGGGGGCGCTGGGGAGGAAGCCGGCTGGGCTGGGCTGCTGGGTTTGCAGGTACTGTTGGAGAGGTGAGGCTGAGCAGGCCCGGACCTGAGATTTTCAGACCTGAGGCAAACTCTAGGAGTTGGGCCCTCAAATCGTAGTGTGCATTAAAAAAAAAATCTGGAACTAAAGCTATAAACTCAAAATCTGATAGTAAAACAACAAACAACATGTAATATCCAAAAATATTTAGATTATAAGTCAATAATATATCCTAAGATGTCTTAAAACAATATTTAAAAGATTAAGTTAAAAATATAGTCAAATTAAAAATATAAGAAAAAAACTAAAGATGAACTAGACAAAACAAAACTAAAGCTAGAAATGTTGACAGGAAGCTATATTTGGATATCATCATACATCACACGCTCCCTTGAAGCATCAAATGTTTACTTAAATACCACTCGCCTCGCAGTTTTGGAGGCAAACGTAGTAATTAAGTTTGCATAATCAATTTTTTCAACCACTTTTTTCTCAATTGATAACATAGCTAATCCATTCAATCTTTCTTGTGACATAGTTGATCGAAGATAAGTCTTGATTAACTTCAACTTGGAGAAGCTTCTCTCTGCAGATGCAACTGTAACTGGTATAGTCAGCAAGATTCTGTAAGCAACATAAGCATTCGGAAAACAACCATCCATCTTCTTCAAATAATTCAGCACATCAATTGCTCTTTTTGTTTCTCTTGGTAAAGAGCACTTCAAGATTTTTAACTCCAAAAATAAATCATATCCATCAATATCTGAATGGCCATTATGTGTTAAAGAATTCTCAAGATTGTCACATGACATCGTTAAACTATGATCATCAGCAGACTTTAACCTCTCCAAACTAAACAAAAACCCAAAAATTTCTTCATATTTTTGAAATTGTTCGAACCGAGTTTGAAGTGAAGAACGGGCTTGATCAATTATAAAGAGGAAGTAATTTGTAATACCCCGAAAAATTCAAATTAAATTCCGTGGATTTTTATATTTGATTTCGCGGTATTAGGAGCGAGTACGAAGTTTGGAGAAGTTGTGGAAGTAATTCGAACGGTTTTATTTCGAAATCGAACGTTATTTAGGGGGGTCTCAAAAAGTGACTTTTTATGCGTACCGAATTTGAGAAAATTTCCTTCATGAAAGTTGTAGAGCTCGTCGATACGATCGCGTGCATATGTGGAACGCAATATTCGGAGTTCGTATGAATAAGTTATGAATATTTGAAATTTGGAAATTTTCTATAAATAGGGGAAAAATTCTGATTTTTCATTAAGGACGAAAATATTTAGTTTTTGCGGAATAGTCCCTCCCCCGTTCTCTCTCTCTCTCGCTCGAAACCCTTAGACCCGGCGGAAACCCGCCGACCCGACCCGGCCGAAAACGGCTCCTCCGGCGTCCTCCGGCCACGACCCGGCCCTCAACGGACTCGCCATGATCCGTCCAGCCGCCCTGTGCCATCGCTTTGCCCCGCCGCTGCCTCCAGCCTTGGATCGAAGGCATCCCAGCCTCCGATCGGTGACCCGGCAGGATCTCCAGTTTTCCGGCGTCCCCTCGGCCGATCCTTCCCATTTTCGTGATCTCCTCCCCATGTAAGTCTTTCATCACGATTTTGTAAGTCTTTCATCACGATTTTGTGTATAGAACGCTAGATCATGGTTTGACTTTTTCGACGGTTCTGATTGAATCTGGGTTTGGAACAGACGCTCCAGATTAATCCAAACTTCAAAGCTTGATCTAGGGCGATCTAGACCGAATCTCGCTTAGCTCCAGGTATGAAAGTTGATCACCCTTTTATTTTGAAGAAGTTTGTAGTTGACGACTTTTGCATCGGAGGTGGTTGGCCCGGCGTTGACCGCCGCCGTTGACCGCCGGTTTGACCGCCGCTTGTGGCGGCGCGTGGGAGCGCGTCCGGCCGTATTTTTGTGTTCTGTTTTCAGTTTATTCATCTATGCATCCATACGAGCGTTTTGATATATTATATGATTATTTTAGAAAAAGTTGATAAATAGTGGATTTACGTTTTGACGTTACTATTTAACGTTTTTACGTTTTATCTTCGGTTTACGATCTGTGAAGATCAGACCATCGGTTTTACTTCAAATTTTAATATGATGATCGTATGACTGTCCCGGTGACTTTGTGAGGTCACGGGCGAAGATCCGACCGTTGGATCTTCGTATAATTGTGAAATAGTGATTCGGAAGGCGATTCTTGAGAATCCGACCGTCGGATTTTCATGAAATTTTGTGGAGATGTTTATAAGGACGATTCAGGAAGATCCGACCGTTGGATCTTCGTGATAATTTTGGAGGATGATCCTAAGGGCGATCCGTGAGGATCCGACCGTTGGATCATCATATAATTTCGATCCGACCGTTGGATCGTCTTTATTTTCGAATCCGACCGTTGGATCACCTTTATTTTTGAATCCGACCGTTGGATCGTCTTTATTTTAGAATCCGACCGTTGGATCGTCGTTTAAGGTTATTTCGTGTTTCGTTTACTAAGCAAAGACCATACTTGATTAGGTACTTGACGGTTTGAGTTGACGAGCGTTCGGAATATTGATATATTCGACTTTTTAGAAGACGCAGCTGGATTAGAGGTGAGTAAACCTCACATGGTTCATATTACGAACCGAATAAATTTAATTACTTTATTTTTGTCGCAATTGTGTGAAAATATCGCAATTATGTGAAAATATTTATGGAATAAATATTTGTTTTAAATCATATGGACTTGATCAACTACGGTCCATAGGTAAGTAAAATGATTTTATTATACAAATGAATTTCACGGTTTTTATACTTGAACTATAGTTGGTATTAGTAGTCATTCCTGAGCGGATGATTACGTATATATATATTTACGTGGAATATATATTTTGGTTGATGTGTGATTGGCATGATGAAATGATTGAGAATTGATTGGATATTATTCAAGCTATTAATCTCCCATTTAATTGTTGAATAATGAAATGTTGATCATGTGATGTGAAAGCTATTTTATATGGCCAATTGTGAATATGTGGAAATTATTTTAAGAAGTAAAGATTTGTCTTGAAATAATATGTCTCTTATGTGGGTGTACATATGCATAATTACAATCTAAAATTTATAAAGATTGTATGATGTGAATTTGATTATGTCTAAAAAATATAATTATGAAGCCGGGTGATTACAACAACCCCGTGCTTAAGTGAATTACTGGTAAATGTGCTTCGTGGTTATGCTTCGTGGTTGTGCTTCGTGGGGGTGCTGCGTGGTTATGCTTCGTGGGGGTGCTGCGTGGTTGTTAAGCTGTGGGCTCTGTCCCTTCAGATAGTGCACTATTATACTCTTAGGAAGGGTGCTTACTTTGAGTATACATGCCTTGGTGGTGGCCTTGGTATGCTGCGGCTTACCCGTGCTTTGGGATTATGGCCCTAGCACGTGGATTTATGATTTGATACCAGTCAACCTGGTTTTCCCGTGTTTTGGTATTATGGACCCTAACACGTGGATTTATGATCTGATACCAGTTAATCTGAAAATTCACTAAAAAGACTTATGTTATGTTGATCAAATATCTATCCATGATATATTTGAAATATGTGAAGGTGTTATGTGAAATTGATCAAATATCTATCCATGATATATTTGAAATATGTGAAATTGATCAAATATCTATCCATGATATATTTTGAATATGTGAGGGTGTTGGTAAAAAGAAAATCAAGCATGCATTGCTTTAATGTTATTTCACATATTAATGATGCAATATTTGCTGATTGAGTTTTAAAAGAGAGTATCGAAAAATACCTACTTTTATGTTTATATGATTTTTGGAGTTATCTTGTGAGTGTGTTGATTGTTTACTTGAGTTATAATAATTGTAATTAAATAAATCAACAGTTCTTTCTTGTTTACTCATACGGGCTGTCATGGCTTACCGGGTTTGGTGTTGTTGCAATCCCGGTACACGTTTTACATTGTGTAGCGGGAAATCCTGTAGGTCAGGAGAATCAGGGCGGTGATCGTGCGGTTTAGAGTATTAGTGTTAGATTTACAGCATTTGTTTTGTGAGGAGAATTATACTCATTTGAGCTTACAATTTGATTTGATGAGAGTGTGCTGTAATAAGTAGCTTGAGGATTTGGTTTATGTAATATTAAGAGGTGTAAGGTGTGGTTGTTTCTGAGAGAAAAATTCAGAACGTTATTTGTATTGTTATTAGTCATGTTCCGGATTTGAATCCTTATTTCAAAATTCGGGGTGTGACATAATTAACTCTAAAAGATTCTTCAGATGATTGCATTACCTCATCACTGCCACTGTCATCAAACTGCTTCTTTCTTCGAATGATGCGTTTTTCGCGGAATACAGCTTCAATTCCCAATTCACTTGCCATTTGTTTAGCTTCATCCATGACCATATCAAGCCCGGATTCTCTATACTCTTCAAGAAACAAAATAAGTCCATTTAATTCTTTAAGAGCAGCATCAATATCCATATTTTCAGCTTGAAGACATTTACTCACAGTGTTGATCGCATATAACAACTGATACCAAATTACCATGCCAAGCAAAAACTCAAAGTTCTCAAGTTCATGTGTTACTAAAGACTCAGCTTCACTCTTTGTTTTCGGATCTTCACTAGTATTTGCCAAGTCAACTAAAGCATCTCTTATTTGCGAAGTCTACTCTTTTATAGGTTTGACACTTTCGACATGACTTTCCCAACGTGTTTGTGACAATGGCTTAACTGTCAAACCTTCCACATGATCTTTGAAAATCTTCCAACGCTTGGTAGAAGAAGAGAACAATGTGTAGATGCGTTGTATCACTCCAAAAAATGACATAGCTTTAGGACAACAATTCGCCATATCACATAATGCCAGATTAAGACTATGACAACCACATGGAGTATAAAAAGCTCTAGGATTTATTTCAAGTAACCTGCTCTGTACACCTTTGTGTCTCCCTCTCATATTAGATCCGTTGTCATACCCTTGACCTCTTATATCATCAATATCAAGTTCAAGATTGCTTAACACATTTTTAAGCTCGGTAAAAAGTCCATGCCCTGATGTGTCATCTACCTTCAAAAATTGTATCCAATATTCTTCTACCACTGCTGAGTTTGCTGAATCATCCACGCATCTTATCACAAGAGACATTTGCTCCTCGTGACTCGCATCTGGAGTACAATCCAGTATGACTGAAAAATATTTTGCTTGTTTAACTTTTGTAACAATTGAACTTCTCACGTCATTTGCCAACATCTGTATCAATTCATTTTGAATTTTGGGACCAAGATATGTATAATGGATCTGACGTGCTTGACTACGCCGAATGTGCTCTTCCATTATTGGATCAAACTCAGCAATCATTTCAATCATTTGCAAAAAGTGGCCATTGTTTTCAACATAAAGCTTCTCACAATCTCCTCGAAATGCCAAGTTATTTTTGGCTAGTCTTTGCACCACAGCGATTATCCTCTTTAACACTTGTCTCCAATGTTCTCTTTCTTTGTTGATTTCTACTTGCAAGCTTTCATCAATTGTCTTATTTTTTTGCAGCCTTCTTTCCAATTCAATCCAACTTGTCATACAACTAATATGCTCCTTACTAGCTTCATGATTTCTAAGACTCCGAGACAAATTATGCCAATCTTTGTATCCTTCATTAGCCAATTGGCCAATTAAAGTCATATTTCTTTGTGTCTTGAACAATTTGCAACAAAAGCAAAAAATCTTGTCTAAAGAAATAGAATATACTACCCATCTTCTATCACTTTTCTCCCCATTTGGCAACAACCGCTTATAATGTGATGAATCAAAATGTCTACCAGAACTATCTTTGGGAAACAACTCGACACCATCATCTCTTTTTGGACCCCTTTCAACTAAGAAGTCCCTAATATTTTGATCAATTTTATCCCAATTTCCTGGATCATCAATATTCAAAGGAAAGCAGCTCTCTTGATTTAAATCTTCATGTTGAACATCTTCAATCATATTGACATCAACTTCCTCATTCTCAAGCTGCTTCGGGTCTTCAACCTCGGTATCATTTAATTCATTCACATTGGCAAGTTGAATCGCTTCTTCATTCTCATTCTCATTCATAGATTGATCATGTTGTTCATTGGCATGGTCATTCTGATTCGCTTCCCTCTTCGCTTTTTTATTGCTAGTAAAGTACTTACTAATATCTCCAGCTTGACTTTGAATTAATGCTTCTTCCCTCTGTTTCTTCTTTCTTTTTTGAGCTCCAGACATATATTTAGGAGGCATGATAACAAAGTTGAATGCAACCCAAGACACAAGACTAGAAATTGATTATTGAGAGTAGTGAATTCCTCTTATGTAATTATCTCTATATATAAGTTCACCAAAAGGCTTATTAATTATTATAGAAATAGGATTACCAAACCTTGATGTTTTAGTTATCCTATTTCTAATAAATATTCTAGTAATCCTATTTACATTATGAATCCTATTTATACAATAAATCTCTTAGACGGTTAGGCTTCTACCCGTTTTTTTTTTTTTAATTAAAACTTTTTTTTTTGGGTACACTTTCAAGCATTAATTAATGGGTGTACCCCATTTTCTTTCTTTTACGTCTGAATGGGTGTACACACTTTAACATTATATTATATATTATATATGGCAAGCAGCCAAGCATCATGTATATATAAATCTGTCCAATTCTTTGTGGGCCCCTTAAAATTATGTTTCTTTCCCTTTAATCGGAGAAGTGATTGCTAATTAATGTTCACACACTTTTGTCTTTGGAGCACCAACACATACGGCAAAAGCTATAAAAATTTTTTTTGGGCCTCCTAGATTTCTAGGCCTGAGTCAGCTGACTCTTGGGCCTCGTGTCAGGTCCGGCCCTGAGGCTGAGGCTGAGGATGGAGGATTTTTGTTTTTGTTTTTGTTTTTGGATTGACGGCAGAGAAGAAAAATGTTTTTTTCTTCTAGGGTTTTTTTCTTTTTCTGAAGCTAGGGTTAGAACTCGTGCTGATAACGTGTTGTAGGAGAATAGAATTGTGTGTTTATTATTGATAATAGGAGCCCTTATATAGGGAGTTACAAGATATACAAAATGTAAGAGAATCCGAATAATACAATTGAATACCTATAACACTTTCCTATTACAATCCTAAACCCTAGTTTGTAGAGGCACACTATGTCGACATCCTTCAACACTTAGAACCTAACATGTAGTGTTTATGTCCCGATTGGATAAAACCAGTTTGTCGAACATTATCTTGACCAAAAGTAATTATGAACATATTAATCAGCATAAATAACGTTCTCAACAGATCAAGCTAGATAACATATGTTTGCCTCCCTATAACAGTAAGGCAGCCGGCATAGGTTTACTGCTTAAAGCATTCGAGAATCAACCCTCCTCTGAACATCACTAATTTATGTTGATTATTGCTTATATCCCTTGAAACAATTGGAATCTTCCAGCCTTGAGATGTTATATAATTTGAACTAATCCCATGTAACCTCAATTATGATCTCAAAATTGCTGAATTTACCTCTCAGCATTAAACATTTGGAAGTTGCAGTTAAACCTTTTCATCTTGTGATTGGATAGTACAGAATTCTTATTTTGTTTTCTCAGTTAATTTCCTGGATTGATAGGATGACTATTGCAATATTTATACGGCTAATGGTTGAATCTTAGTACAGTATTCATTAACCATTCGGGATCATAAAAATGAAGGCTTTTGAACTAAGAATCACGAGTTCTGGCGATTTAACCAAAAGGGTTTCACTATGTATATTAATCTGATATCAGAGGAGGTATACATGTATGTATGTTTTTCTATGTACAAAATCGGTCAAAATGCTAATATCTAGTGGCTTGAGATGTTGAGAAGGGAGACTCTTGTTTTGATCAATAGCCTAAATAGGCAGTCGAGTCCTTCTTCTTGGTCTTGAATGCATGAGTTCAGATTGTTAAATTGGTTGTGTGCATCGTCTAAACTCGTGTGTGACTTCAATGCAGCATCCACTTGTGCAAATTCGTTTACTTTCATTTCTTCCTCGCAAGCTATTCTTTTTGACTGCACCATCTTGGAAACCAAAGACCAGCTGCTAGGCTTTGACTTTGGCCCAGAGATGAAGGACAACACTGATTCCAACACTGTGAGAGTGACTACTTCAACATCTCTCAGCTTGCTAAAAATGGAGATAGTCTCTTGGTCGTTGTTGAGCAAAGAGAAAGTGGATCTGTTTGCCTTCAGATTCCCCAAAGCCTTGTGGATTGCCTTTTTCACTGTCTTCCTCAAGGTTAAGTATTTTCTAACCTCACTTGTGACCACTCCAGATTGGTCTTTACGCCTTCTTCGAATGATTGATTGAAGTTCTTGTATGCACTCCTTGGTTTGCAACATGGCATCCTTGGCAGTGCTACACACATCCAACATCCTGAGAGAGCCATCTAATATCTCATCAGCCCATTTCTGATGCTTCTCTTGTGCCAAGGATTGTTGGGTGAGTGGCAATTGAAGCAACCTATCAACACAATCATGTAAGTCTTGAAGACCACTTAGTCTGTGGCTTATAGATGATGTGGAAGTTGTTTCAGAAGACCTCAATCTGGACAAATATTCATCTACTTCTTGATTGACTGGGTGTGGCCCAGAGGGGAAGCTGTTAGATCGAGTGTGGAAAGCCATTTCTTCTTTGTGATTTAGGAGATGACAGAAGACCTTGTAGTTGATGTTAATTGAAACTGATGAGTTATTTCCTTATGCATCTGCTTAATATATAGTGTTGGTTGAGAACGGGGACAAGGAATCTCATCCACCTCAATCAGGGAGAAGTAACATGATTCTGATTTCAATTTTAATGTTCCCTAGGCAATGTTTATGTAATGTCTCCTTATGCACCAGCATACCAACTCATGAACTGATTCATTTTGCATTGAAAATATTTTATTGTGCTATTTTAATTTAACAAGCATTCAATCATAATTTTCGTATTGGAGAACGGTTGCAGGAGTGATTGGTATGCAAGGAGTGGGCAAGATCCGCAATTTTCTGACCATGCATTGTGTTTTTATCGTGCAAAAAAATGGTCATGGCACAAGATGAGTTAGCCTGTTCCCCAAACAGGAAGAAAACCAGCAAAAATATCATCACTACTAATTATATAGAGAGATCTGAGTCTGCCATGTGATTGTCATTAATCAAATTCATATTCGATCTGCTTTCTACAATTTCCCTGGAGATAATTGGAAAACTGACAGGTTTAACATGAATGTAAACTCGGAAATGAGGTGTGTTATTGAGGGTATGCTGTTAGAGTGAGCGTGGCGCTTGGATTTTACAGCAGTCATTTATTTTCTACCCATAGAAGAGAAGGTATTCAGTTGAATGTAAATAGAGAATCTCTCAACCCTCTCAGAATATGGTAAGTGTAAAATCATATCACTGATATCACAATGTAATGTGCCTCTTGATCCCTGCCATACCTATTATTTTCTACACAATCCTCAGTATTGCTGAGTATTTTAAGTTCTTAACCTAGGATAATGCTGCATTGTTTTTTGAACAAGGTGATAAATTACGCAAGGCACGAGTGGGTTGATACATTTTCGTTCATTTCCAAGAAAAAGGCAAGATCTGTTCTTAAGTGTGTGAGTGTGCGTGTCTATATATATATATATATATTTTTTTTTTTTTTTCTTTTTCTTCTGTAGTTTTCCTGCAAACAGCAATAAAGAAATGTATTGTCAACGGAATATGACAAATTTACACGTGTAAAAACCTATATTTTGTATGCTAATTGCTTTCCTAATCCTAGATATTAGATCTACAAACAGGACAGAGATAAAGCCACGTATCAAGCATTTGCTAATAATTGACATTAAGATATTAGCATCAAAGTGCTTTATTATGAAGTTGCTGCTACCTATCGACCTAACATGTATTCGGCATCTAATCACTCCAATGCAGTGTTTTGAGCCTATAACCTCTTTATGATTACTGCCTAAAGCGTGTGAGAATCAATTAAGTCCTTGGAATGCCAATAATTGATGATTTTTGATTATCTCCTTGAGACAATTGGAATCTTGACAACCTTGAGATTTGATATAATTTGAACAAATCCCATGTGACCTCAATCATGATTTCAACAATTGCTCTGAATTTACCCCTTAGCATTGTTCATAAAGGAAGTTACAGTTCATTTTTTATTCATCTTTTAATGTACAGAAAGGACATTATTTTTCTTCATTAATATTGTAGATTCAGTACTTGCAGGATTGAATCATTGAACTTTAGTTACGTAGTTTCAGTACTTGCAGGATTTTTTGATCTGATGATCAGTATGCAAGGGGATTCAGAAATTAATGCTTTTGAACTAAGATGAACAAGTAGTGGCTATTCAAGTAGAAAAGAGTATATCAATTTGATTTTGGAAGATTTATATATGTGTGTTCTTCATGTACAAAATCAATCTAAATCCTTTTATCTAGTGGTTGAGGATGTTGAGAAGGGAGACTCTAGTTTTGATCAATTGCCTAAATAGGCTCTCGAGTCCTTCTTCTTGATCTTGGATGCATGACTCCAGATTGTTAAGCTGGTTCTGTACACTGTCTGCACTCTTGAGTGACTTCAATGCAGCATCCACCTCTGCGAATTCATTTATTTCTGCTTCTTCCTTACAAGCTACTCTTTTTGACTGCATCATCTTTGATACCAATGACCAGCTGCTTGATGCCTTTGGCCCCAAGATGAAGGACAACAGTGATTCAAACACTGTAAGAGTAATTGCTTCTACATTTCTTAACATGTTAACAATGGAAATAGATTCCGTCTCCTTGTTGAGTGAAGAGAAAGAGGATCTGGTATTGACCACAGCCTTTTGGATTGTCTTTTTCACCATCTTCCTGGAGGCCAAGTATCTCCTAACCTCACTTGTAAGTACTCCAGATTCGCATCCTCGTCTTCTTATGATCGATTGAAGATCCTGTAAGCATTCCTTCGTTTGCTGCAGGGCTTCCTTGGCAATGCTACAAACATCCAAGAGTCTGAGAGAACCATCCAATAGCTCATTAGTGCATTTCTGATATTTCTCTTGTGCTAAAGCTTGTTGATTGAGGGGCAACTGAAGCAGCCTTTCAACACAATCATGCAAGTTTTCTAGACCACTTAGTTTGTGGCTTATTGATGATGAAGATATTGAGGTGACTGCAGAAGACCTCAATCTACACAATTGTTCACTAGCTTCTTCAATGATAGGGTGTGGCCTGGAGGGGAAGCTGTTAGAGCGAGTGTGGGAAGCCATTTCTTCTTTGTGATTTGTGAAAAAGGATGGAAGAGCTTGTAGATGTTGTTTTGTTTACAACTTAGATTGATGAGTTGCTTTCTATTTGTAGCTGCGTAATATATAGGATTGGGAAGGGGAACATGGAATCTCATCCCACCCCAATCACTAGTGAGAGGTAACATGATTTCGATTTGGATCTAACTGTTCACTAAGAAATGTTTTTGCAGTGTCTCTTCCTACACCAGCATGCCAACTCATCACCTGATACATTTTGGATATAAAATCTCAAATTGATTCACTGATAATCAATTTATTGGACAGCGATTGCACGAGTGACATTGAATGCCTGTGTTTACTTGCATATGGTGATGCGAAAACCATGCATCTTATGTATATACAATTAGTTAATTAGTCTTATTTAGCCTGTTGTCCCTAATAGAAAACCAGAACAGTTATCATTGTAATTAAATGAAATAGTCTTATGTACTTGTCACGCGTAATGGGGTTTCTGATCTGAGCCTGCCATGTGATATTATCAGTTTATCTGTGTTTAAATTTATATCCTGGATATAAATGGTAATTGGCTTGAGGACAATAACCGATTTGAGTTTCTGACAACCCTTTTTTATTTTCTTTTCTTTCTTTCAGAGAAGAGAAGACTTTTTCAGTTGAATGTAAGTCCAGTCTAGTACTACAGGGGGAAAAGAGAAAATATCCCATCCTTTTTCAATAGAAGAAGATGGTAAGATGGTTCACATTTGGCCAAATGTTATCTGAGATGTTTATGAACTGTTCCTCCATCTGTGGCATTAGTATAGTAGTATTTGAACAGAGAAGGCACGAGTCACGAGTGGATTGACATACTTTGCTCATTTCGAAGAAAAAGGCAATATCTGTTAATTTCTTTCTCATGTGCATTTAATAATTTTTTTTTCTGTGCTATTTGGCTTCGAAATCCTACAAGGCAAAAATGAAGCCACCTCTCTAGTCCCATAAAACCAGAATAAAAAATGCTTATGATGAATTCAATCCAATATCTCATTTTGATTCTTTCAGAAATTGTCCCTCGAACAGAAAACGGCCGCTATATAATCATTTACAGCTTAATGTATGTGTTAATCCTCGTTTTCTTTGAATACCATTAGTTGTTGATTATTGATTATTATCTTCCATGAGACATTTGGAATCTTAGCAGTCTTGCCAATTGATATAAGTTGTTAGCAAAATTCCATTTAGAGCCTTAAAATCTCCTATAATTTACCTTTCAGAATCTCCATTGACATTGTAAAATTTACGTTTTAGAGGTCCTTCATTGAGAGGCTGCTTTTTGACCGTTCCTTGTGACAATAACAGTTCCATTCATTTTCATCTTATAATTGGACCATAAAGAGATTATTTACTTCATTTATTTTTATACTGAGTTCAAGACTAGCATGAATTCTGATCAGTAACTCAGTATGAAACTACAAATTAACCATCTGGTGGCCGGGCACCAAACTGAATTCCTCGTAACTAATCAAAAAGAGTTGTGGAAATTGAAGCGAAATAGTATGTCATTTGGTGTATATCAATTTGATATATGAAGATCTACACATGTATATATGTTTTTCATGTACAAAATCGATCAAAAAGCTAGTGTCTAGTGGTTGAGGATGTTGAGTAGGGAGACTCTTGTTTTTATCAATTGCCTAAATAGGCACTCGAGTCCTTTTTGGTCTTGGATCGATGCATGACGTACTCCAGATTGTTAAGCTGGTTTTGTGCATTGTCTAAACTCTTGTGTGACTTCAATGCAGCATCCACCTCTGCAAATTGGTTTACTTCTGCTTCTTCCTCACAAGCTACTCTTTTTGACTGCATCATCTTGGATATAAATGACCAGCTGCTTGATACCTTTGGCCCAGAGATGAAGGACCATATTGGTTCAAACACTGTTCGAGTGACTGCTTCAACTTCTCTCAGCTTGCTAATATTGGCGATTGTCTCTTGGTCCTTGTTGAGGGAAGAGAAATTGGATTTGTTTTCCATTTCCTTCAAATTCCCCATAGCCTTGTGGAGTGGCTCTTTCACCATCTTCCTGGAGGTTAAGTATTTCCTAACTTCACTTGCGAGTACATCAGATTCTCCTCCTCCTCTTCTTCGGACGATTGACTGAAGGTTCTGAATGCATTCCTTGGTTGGCAACAAGGCATCTTTGGCAGTGCTGCAAATATCCAAGAGCCTGAGAGAGCCATCTAATAGTTCATTAGCCCATTTTTCATGCTTCTCTTGGGCTAAGGCTTGTTGGGTGAGTGGCAATTGAAGCAATATATCAACACAATCATGCAAGTCTTGCGGACAATTTAGTTGGTGGCTTATTGATGATGATGATGTGGAGGTGGCTTCGAAAGACGTCAATCTGCACAATTGTTCATCAACTTCTTGAATGAGAGGGTGTGACCTGGAGGGGAAGCTGTTAGAGCGAGTGTGGTAAGCCATTTCTTTTTTGTGATTTGTGAGATGATAGAAGACTTTTTAGTTGATGTACAATTGAAACTGATCGATGAGTTCTTTCCTCTATTGCAGGTTTAGGAGGGGGACAAGGAATCTCATCCACTTCAATCAATATTAAGAGGTAACATGATTTCGATTTGGATCTTTATGTTCTGCAGGCAATGTTCACCCAATGTCTCTTGCTAACCGGCATACCATCTCATGAATTGATTCATTTTGCATTTAAAATGTGAGAGTATGAACGAACATACGTGGAGAGCGGTTGGACAACGATTGCACGAGTGACATTAACCCTGTGTCTACTAATGCTTGGAGCGGCAAATACCATGCAACTTGACCACCCTTGCTACATGTTTAAGTCTTATAATACTTGATTAGGCTGATTAATACATTTTTTATTCATCTTGTGCGTTTCGGGTCCTTGACGCAATTGTTGCACAAGGAGGCAAGATCATCAGTCTGCATTAATTTGTGTGCTTGCATTGTGTATTCCAAAAATGGTCAGCAGTTAGATGAATTGGCTTGTTTCCCCAACAGAAAGAGAACCAGAACAATCTCGACTATGTTGAAGGATATCGACATAATGTGTGCCTTTACAAACTAGGGTTTAGGATTGTAATAGGAAAGTGTTATAGGTATTCAATTGTATTCGGATTCTCTTACCTTTTGTATACCTTGTAACTCCCTATATAAGGGCTCCTATTATCAATAATAAACACACAATTCCATTCTCCTACAACACGTTATCAGCACGAGTTCTAACCCTAGCCGAAAAAAAACCTAAACTGCTGCAAGCTTTGCAGCCTCCTACGCCCAGCCTTGCTGCCCCTACCAGCCCCACTGCAGCCCTAGCCGCAAGCCTGCAACAAGCCAGCCTCCTGCCGACCTGCTGCCGCAGCCTCCAGCCCACGCACTGCTGCTGTCCCCGCAGCCCCTGCACATCGCCTGCACACCACCTGCGCACCCGCGCCCTGCGTCCTGCACAGCCCGCGCTGCACACCTACCTGTGTCCCTGCACAATCCGCGCTGCACACCAGCCCGCACCGCTCAGCCTCCACGCAAGCCCACTGCCGCAGCCTCTGCTGCTTCTACCTTCTGTCGCAAATCCCCGCAACAGCAACTCCTACAACTATAAAAAAAAAAATTAAAAAAAAAGGGGAAGGGAGAAGGGCAGCCCACCAACTGCAAATTTCCAACTAGATTCCGGAAATCCTAATTTAGCTACACGCCTACATCAACACGCGCGTGTATAAAGAATCGTGAAGCAAACCTTCAAATTGCCAAGTAAGTTTTGTGATTAAAGTTCCTGCATTTTTTGTCTTTTAAATTCCATTATTTGCTGCAGGTTTTGAAATATACGAACATAGGTTCGATTAATTGATAAGCGGAATTGTGGGGATTCACGCTTAACAAACTAAGAGCGTTTGTAATCAATGAACTAAGAGTGTTCATAATAAACGAACTAAGAGCGTTCGTATGAACTAAGAGTGTTCGTATGAACTAAGAGTGTTCATAATGCTTGGACTAAGAGCGTCCATAAGCACCAAATTGTGACCATATTAAAACATCATTGTTTGGTCTAATCCAAAATATTCTTGGAAATCTATTTCTTGGTAGCATTAAGGTGCGGAAATCTTACATTAGTTGTCGTGGAAGTTTTTACTCCGAAACTAATCTATTCTCCTTCACCTTTGAATGTCGAATGCAAACGTGCAAAAACCAGACTTCACTAAACCAGATTCAAATGACATTTGTTATCACCGATGGGTGAATAACATCAAGAATCACCTCACTATTAATGAGATTCTGTGGAGAAGAGCTCACAGACTAAAGATTAATTGAGAAAAATACTCTCAACCTTCCCCGTCTCAGCGTTAATGATTGCCAAGCAATATAGGCTTGTGTGCAATGCTAGATGGATTACGAGGTTTCATCAACTTATGTCATTTACTGAGTAAGTTGACAACATACTCGTGACAAACCATAATTCAAAGGCCCGTTGGAACTAAGAGCGTTCACGAGGCGAATTATAATAGCGCACCGAAAGAAGGGTGCAAGGAGCGGAACCCTAAAAGTTAGAGGATAACAAAATGGACTTGTGGGTCCATACAAACCGCCCTACAAAGGAAGGAAAATCTCGAGATACGTAGACACATGGCAACATTGGCCAACGTGGGATCCATGGAGGATGTCCAAATGCACAAGGTGCATCTCAATTAATGGGTGAGGTAATGCTATAGATGTGGATCTTCAGAGCATTGGTTTAAGCACTAAAATGCGAGTGGAAAAACAAAAGCTGCATAATACAAGGTGTATAAAAGATATGAGAGAGCATGAGGCTCATCTCGCAACCGAAGGAGATGATGGAGATGACAATGACGTCAATCTCATCATTACGGACTTCAAATCTGGCGAGGAAAACAACAATGTTGATGCCGCAGATTTTGATTAAATAGTCTTTCATTTTCCAAGAATTATGTAATGGCAATTGTGCCTTAATGAATAAATGACATTTGGTTTTAACTCTTTCTCACTAGAATATGATGTCTAGGAAAGTAATTGAGATTAGTGGTACTTAAGAGAGCCTCGCTCCACCGACCTCTCTCTCTACGTCCCTGGTCATATTTGATTGGAATTACCAAAAGGATTGAGTGACTACAATTTGTCTACATTTCATTTTATTTGGATTAGATTTGATCAAGAAACTTTGATGCAATCATTGGCTATTAATAAAGTGTCAATTCTTTAATGTCTTGGACATACCTTAATTCGAACTTTATTTGAAGGATATAAGAGCCAATGGTTTTCATGTGGAAACACACTGTGAGAATGGACAAGAGTTCCTTTGCATCACTTCTAATGACTACGGACATAAACGAGTATTAGAGAAACTTATGTGTCGCTCTAGTGGGTTGTATGCAACCACTATTCGAGTTATTGAATCCAACCATGTCATGAGAGACGACTTATGGGATTCTGACACATATAGGCTTTGACATGATGATCCGTGTATTAAAGACTTTACACGGACATCCATTTTCAAAACGAAGAAAAGTAAGAACCAAGAATTGGTTCGAGGAGTTGCACATGTGCCTCATGGCGCCATGATTGTGCAAAGACCGGCCATACATGGCCGGCGCCGCCTACCCCCTGCAGCAAATACATGGCATTGACGCCATAAACTCCTCTCTCTACTTCTCAAGTCTATTGTGACATTGTGGCTTAACCAAAACCTTCATTGGTTGATTATAAGGCCCATGTTTCATTCTGTAAAGCCTGTTATTTAGGATTGAGACCATCCTATGCAAAGGAGATTGAGGAAATAATTCCATTCTCACAAAGAATCAAAGGGAATTCTGTGGATTTGATCAACCAACTTGTGGACCGTATAGATGTTTTATGGTGTTGGTTGATACGCAAACACGCTGGTCCCGTGTTGTGCCATTATCCACTCATAATGCTGCTTATACTACACTCCTAGCACATAACATATGGCTACGGGCTCACTACCCAGATCATCTCATTCAGTCAATTTGACTTGATAATGCTAGAGAGTTTACATCGAAAATTTTCGATGACTATTGCATATCATTGGGTATTGATATCTAGTATCATATTCTCATGTACACAACTAACTGGTCTCGCGAAAAAGCCATATTAAACGACTACGATGGTAGCCCGAACATTGGTAATGCGCACCAATATTTCCGCTTGGGTTATGCAATATCGCATGCAGCTATGCTAATTCATCTACGACTCATAGCAGCCACTCAACTTTTATTTGCATTACAACTAGTGACTGGGTTCGAGTCTAATATCTCGTATTTATGCATATTTGAGTGTGCGGTTCATGTGCCAATTGTGCCGCCACAGCGCATCAACATGAGTCATTGCAACGAATGCATATATATATATATATATATATATATATTTGTTGGACATGAGTCTCCAACTATAAGTCCGCTATGTAGAACCCTTGACAGACGATCTCTATTTCGCTAGATTTGCGAATTGCATGTCACTTTGATGAGACAGTCTTCCCGACGTTAGGGGGAGATTAGAACGTCAATGTTCAACAGGAACGACAGGAATTGTCGTGGTCTGTCCCCACTATGTCTCATCTTGATCCCTTAAAAGTGACGAGATCACATATACCTGCTGCAAACATGCCTGCAAGGATTGATGTCCCCACAAGAGGACATGGTGCCACCCAGAGAAGATGGGTACTGCACCACTACCATGGATGGTGGTATGGTGACGCCACAAAGGTGGCATAATGGCGTCATAGGCCATGGGTTCCGCTAGAGAGAGTAGGAGACCCATAGGTTTGATGGATTCTCGCCCTAAGAAGAGAGCGAGTTTGGCACAACTTGATCCATTGATCGTTGATACTCAAAATCCGTCTCATGAGAATATTTTGGATTGTGGTTATGTCTAAGAGACATCGTTGGGGGACGCCTCAATGTTAGAACCAATTCCTGAGAATATAGAGATCTCTACGAACTACACTTGTGTACATGAGGACGTGGAATTGTTGAGACCAATGACATCGAACCTTACTTCATTGAAGAATGCCAACGTAGAGAAAATTGGCCTAAATGGAAAGATGCGATCCAGGTTGAATTGGATTCACTAACGAAGAGGAAGGATTTCGGGCTTGAGATGCCAACACCTCCTAACATAATACCTGTTGACATTAATAGGTCTTCGTTAGATAGCGTGATGAGAAAAAGAGATGGTAATCTCGCCTTATGGCGTAAGGTTTCTCACAACGCCCTGGAATCGACTACGACAAGACATATTCTCTCATAATGGATATCATTGCACTCCACTACCTTGTCAGTTTGGTAGTTTCCAAATAACTGAACATGCAGCTTATGAATGTGGTCACTATGTATCTTTATGGGGATCTAGATATGGAATATAATGAAGGTTCTTGTGTACTTCATTTACCCAAATCAAGTGGCTCTTGACCACGGAGCGCGTTTGCAATGAGAGTGAAACGCTCGCTAAAGTGACTACTTGATTGGGAAGGGATATGATGAACTATGCCCACGTGTTTCCATGGCAAGTTTCGGATTTGCAATTGTCGCGGTTTATATTGATAAACATAATTAGAACCCTTGAGAGTTAAGGGAAACCGCTGAACACCTGAAATCCGAGTTTGAGAGGAAGGACCTTGGGAGAACACGGTTTTGTCTAGATTCAGAACTTATATACCGTGTCAATAGACATTTTTGATTAAGTTAAAGATGCACCATGGTCGTTTGTAGTCTTGGCCCTAAAAGGGATCCGTTTCGTCCCAGGGATGATGACGAAGACGTGTTAATAGCAGAAGTGCTTACTTATGTACAATAGGCGCATTATTATACTTAACACAATACAAGACCGGACACCTCAATTATTATGAACTTGTTGGCTAGACATAGCCCCGCGCCAACGCAACGCCATTAGATTGGTATAAAGACAATCTTTCGATATTTGAGAGGTACGATTGATATAGGCTTGTTCTATCCCTATAGAGAAAAGAGATGACGGAAGTGTGGGATCGGACCCCACAAGGCAAAATGCCACCTTCCGTGCTCCTCCTCCCCTCCATCAAAATGACAACAAGCATTTCTAAATATTGAAGTGAACCAAATCCGATCAGAGGATAATGTAGCGGACTTATTTACTAAGTCATTACCAAAATCCACCTTCGAGAAACATGTGAAGAGCATCGGATTAAGAAAGTTATCCGAACTCCAATGATTGTAGCAATCCGGGGGAGATATTGACATCAGGGGGAGGAATGATGTCTACATGTTCGATCTCAAAGAGTGAAGGACGTGTTGTGCTATTTTTGTCCTTCGACCAGGGTTATTTTTGTCCCACAGGGTTTTTGTTACCTGGCAAGGTTTTTAGCGAGGCAACAATCAAAGCGTCATCACCAAGTTTGAGCGGCACAAGGGGGAGTGTTGAAGGATATCGACATAATGTGTGTCTCTACAAACTAGGGTTTAGGATTGTAATAGGAAAGTGTTATAGGTATTCAATTGTATTCGGATTTTCTTACCTTTTGTATACCTTGTAACTCCCTATATAAGGGCTCCTATTATCAATAATAAACACACAATTCCATTCTCCTACAACAGACTATATTTAGATTCAATATGGTTAGATCTGAGCCTGCCATCTGATTGTCACTAATTAGTTTGAGCTAGTACAGTATTCTATAGATAGTAGTCTTTTTTTCTATCCAGAGCAGAGAAGACTTTTCATTTAAATTGTTCACCAAACCACTTGCCCACAAACACCAAAACAGAATGGGGTCTCTGAGCGGAAGAATCGTCATTTTTTAGACAAGGGTCGCGCCCTTCTCCTTAGTGCCAATATGCCAAAAAAACCTTTGGGGAGAGGCAGTGTTGTGTTCCTCCCATCTTATTAATCGTCTCCCATCTTCCTCTCTTCAAGGTCGTATTCCATTCGAGGTATTGTCTAGTTATGTCTCTATCCCATCTCTTAATACTCTTCCTGCTCGTGTCTTTGGTTGTGTAGCCTATGTCCATCTCTATAAGAACCAACGTTCTAAGTTAGATGCAAGGGCTCTTAAGTGTGTCTTTGTCGGGTATGGGACTCAGCAGAAAGGATACAAGTGTTATCATCCTCCCTCTCAACGATTTTATGTCACCATGGATGTGACATTCAGTGAGGATACATGTTATTTTCCACTTTCTACGACTCATTGGCAAGGGGAGCAGGGTGTTTTTTGTGAAGGACAGTGCCAAACAGGGCCAATGATCGATCGCATTATCTCAAATGATCGATCGGTTAGTGAAGAGGAAGTGTCCAATGCCCCAGAAACCAATGGCACACCTGCAGAAATAGAAAAGGTAATTGCTGAACAGAGTGTTGCGAGTTCCGAAATGGAAAAGGAAAATGCTGAATCATCTAACTTTCGCCATGCAACTGCCGAACAGAGCATTCCAAGTTCCGAAATAGAAAAGGCAATTACTGAATCGTCTACTCTTTGCCATACAACTGCCGAATAGAGCATTGTGAATTTTGAAACAGAAAAGACAATTGCCGAATCATCTACCCTTCAACAAGAAGCTCCTAATCAGTCAGCCTCACCCTCTCTATCAGTGGTGTCCCTTGTAGCATCTCGTATCTTCACGAACCCGTTTACTAGTCATTTGGACGGTAAACGACAACTACTTTCACTTTTTACCCTAATTCGGTATTTTAGTGGCCCTAAAAGTTGACTTTTTGATTGGGCCAAAATTTGAGAAAACTTCCTTCATGAAAGTTGTAGAGGACGTTAAATCGAGCGTGTGCATATGTGGTACACTAAAATCGGAGTCCGTATGCGAAAGTTATAAACGAAAGATTAAAGTTACTGTTTATGGTTACTGTTTACGGTAACTTTCTATAAATAGCTGAGTTACTGTGGTAGATTTCCATTTTCGGAAATCTACCGAATTTTCTCTCTCCTCTTCCCCGATTTTCCTTCCCCTTCTGCCGTTTTCTTCCACCGGCGAATTCTTCCGTTTCCGGACACCCCATGACGGAATCCGGGCATCGGAAAGCTCGCCTCCTCCTCCTTGTCATGCCTGGGGTGGTGTTTTGCGGTGGCTCGGCCAGAGGAGCTTGGATTTGAGCCAAGAAGTCCACTGTAGCCAAACAGAGGTTTCGTCGATTTCCGGCGATTCCAGCCGTTTCCGGCCACCAAACCATTGTCGAAGGCGCGGTTTTTGCCAAGGATTGTTTTGCCCCTAGCCTTGAGCCACGATTTGCAGTGTAGAAGGAGAATCAAGGAGAACCCGATTCTAGGGTTCTTGGATTTTCTGGGCTTGTGTTCAACGGCTAAATTGGAGCTCTTCGAGGTAAAATTGGAATGTGTTGTAGTTGAGAAAAATGATCAGTGTGTTGAGTAGGTGCTGTTGTCAAAATTTGGTGACCATTGGAGGTGGTGGCCACCGGCGCGTGAGCCCCACGCGCTGCCACTGTGGGTGGCGCGTGGAGGCGTGTAGGGCAGTGCTTTGATTCCGGTTTTTAGCCCATTAAATCCTATAAATTGTGTGGAGCTTGTATGTGAAGTTTGGTAATTTTTGGAGAAGCTTGGAATTAATTATGAATTTTTGAAGTTTAGGGTTTCGGTTATCGAATTACGAGAATCCGACCGTCGGATATCTCCCGGTTCTGCCTTGGAAACTTTAAATTAACGAATTATTATTAGTGGTATAATTTGGGCTGAATCCGAGTAGAATGGGAGATGTAATTTATGAGGAATTGAGTTTAGGAATCATATTAAATTGTTGAAGAATTATTCACGGAATATAATTGTGTACAGGACGACGTACCGAGCTATTGCTCGATGACGGAACTCGAATGCGTGACCGTCGGAATAGTACTGTGAGTGGACTTTTGTTTATAAATAAATGATGCATGCATTTATTTCTTGATTGTGATCTATTTATTTATCGATTTACTTTTTCAAGCATATGGTTATTTTCGAAAATGGATTTGGATTTATGATTATTTGAAGATTTTATGGCGTGCGGGGTCACGTCATTGGAATGCTTATTTCCCTCCTATTTATTTTATTAATGAGATTTTTAGAAAGATTTTCGAAATGGGATTTCGATGAAGTTAATGCTTATTTATTTATCGACTTCGGTTTTGGCTTTGGGAATGCCTTGTTGATGATTTTGGAAATTTATTTTGTTCCGGTTTACTAGTAATATTATTTCTTCCTATTTACTTTGAATTTGAGATGATCTTGGCGTGTGGGACACGTCATGGGAAATTCTTTTACGAGATATGGGGAAGCTTTATGTACTTATGGATTTACTTGGTTCTCGGGTTTCTTTTGCCATACTTTGGGTGACTTATCATTGCTAGCATTAATTTTCCGCCTTTGTGGCGCGGTGATGGGATCACTGTAGCCCTCCGCCTTTGTGGCGCAGATTACTGTCTATGTGACAGTAATTCTGTAGCCCGGTATCCTATCGCTACACTTAGTGGCGTAAGGGTATATCACGGGAGTAATGGGAGTATTTTAGCCTGGGAGGCTATCACCCTAGCCTGGGAGGCTCACTCGTATGGCTATCACCTTCCCCTACTCACTTCACTACTGAGGCTAGCGGGGCTAGCTCGATTTTCGTTTAACCAGCGGGGCTGGTCTTATTTTTCCTTGAGTATCACAGTTCCAACTTTTTCTTTTAAATCGTATGTGACTAGTGGGGCTAGTCGGTTTTCATGAGCGGAACTCCGCTTGTTTTATTTTCGTTAATCATTGCATGAATCGGGAACTTTCTAAAGAAATAAATGTGGGAAACTATAAAATCTCTTTAGTTTAAAATTGTTTATTTTTGTCCACTCACATTAACGTGTTTTTATGTACTTTCCCCTGGACCCTTCGGTTTCAAATGCCCAGTGTGCAGGTGAAATTAGTCGAGGTCGAGCGTACATGGAGTTGAGGCATAGTCAACAGCATGGCTTCCGCGTTTGCCTTTGAATTAGGTTTTCCTCATTTACCTTTCTATTAGAATTGCTCTGATTACCTGAGGAATTAATGTTGTTAAGTTGAGATTTGTGTTTTTAGTGAATTGGAGGTACTTGTGATTTGGGGAGCAGGGTGGCTCCGGAAGAATAAGGATGAATGATTTAGAAGTGTAATTATGCTTTCTACAGGTTTTGGGTTGTCCATTTTTAGGGGAAGTTCTGCCAAATTTTTGGTAGAATTTCTTCTAAGGTGGGCCCCGCAGGACTACTTCGGATTTCGGGGTGAAATTCGGGGCGGGTCCTGTCAGTTGGTATCAGAGCATTAGGTTGTCTAATTCTGTAGACTCATTTCTATTCTGTTACCTTATATGCTAGGTGTTTCCCAGTACCTCCCGAGTGATGGTCCGACTGCAGCGATTCCCCATCCTGTACTCTTCGGTGCTGTGGTATTCATCAAGTGTGTAAGGTACATGTCTAGTGGGTATTTCCTTCAAGTACTATGCCTCGTGTACGCCGACCTCATAGGAACTTCACTGTGTATCAGATTGTCTATATGTCTTATACTTGTCTGGTTGTGGTAGGGTAAGAGCACTCTACCTGGTTGTGTTGTGCTATGAAGTGTGATTCGAGGAAATGTTGCGAGTAACTTTTCCTCGGTGCCAACAGGTTATTGGAACATGGTTTAGGGTACGAGAACGGAGTGTGATTGTGTGTTTCATTTCTGGAAATGAGCAACTACGGTTTTGATCTATCTTTAGAGACTGTAATTGGTTCGAAATCATGATTGTTGGTGGAAATAGAATTGGTAATAATGGTGGTTCTGTTTGGAACCAAGTTTAAGCAAACGTGTGTTGTGAGGTGATTGATCGTAGAGCAGTATATAAAATATTATGGGAAGTTGATGGGAGGCCCCTTGAGAATCTTAGTGCAAGGAACAGATTGTAGGGAAATCTGGACTGGAATTTCTTCAATTAGACCATTTATGTGGGAATTATAAACATATTACCTTTTGGTAGACAATGGAGGAAAATTGAATAAATATTCTGAGTTGTATATCTAGATGCCATGTTTTCTAGTGACTGTGGTCACTGATGATGGTAAATAAGGAGTGGAGGTGATAACAGTAGATAGGAGATTATAAGTGGAATGAGTCATTTTGGGTTGTTGACCTGACTGAAACAATTGATAGCTTTGTTTGGAATAAAAGAAGGTGAATTCTAGATACTTTGATTTATAATTGGGCAATTGTATCAGAAAATGGATAAAGAGCGGGTTTTTGAAGTTAATATGTGGTGGAAGTTTGAGGAATCGAGGGAATGATTAAAGTTTTACTATAAAGTTATGACTTCGGTCCATATTTCTAACTAGTAGAATTAGAATCAACCTTTAGTATGTAATATCGTGACAACAGGTGTCTTTTAATTATATGTTTATTGAGATGGTGGAATGTAACATCAGAGATTTTTTTAAAGGTGACATCACCAGATATTTGTAGTATTTCGAGTGGGATTACTTTGTGATACGGAATATGATTCGAGTTTTGATTAGTGAAGTCTTGGAGATTAATTGTGATAGGTTTTGGTGGAACTTTTGATCGACAGTTTGGTAGTGACTTTATAAACATTGTTAGTGGAGTAACTTTTATGGAAATAAGTTTTCTAGTTGGTTCCGGGAATCTTTGAAGTCGGGAAATATATGAAGTTAAAGAATTGGCTAGTATGTTTAATTATATTGAATGAAGCATATTGAGGTTTGCCTTTTTAATGAAATAATTCAGCATATTGGACGATTAATTTGAGAAATTGGATTGTCATGCTGTAAGATCACTTTTAGATTCGAGTGTTGTCTTAATTGATACAAAGGTTGGACGAGCATCCTTCGTTTCTCTCCAGCAACTTGTTCGAGAAAGACTTGGTGAATGATGGTTAGTTGTGTTGGAAAAACTGTTTGTTGTTTGTGTTGGGTACTAGTATTAAATGTTTTGATTTGGGAAAAATTGAATGAGTTCTTACTACACTGGTGTTAGTATAGGTGGAAATAGGTAAGTCTGTTGAATTGTGATTCTTATCTTGATTAACATTTATGTCCTGTGGTGACCCTTAATCGAGAATTTAGAAAGGTGAATTTGCAGACCTCTAGCTTTCTATTCAAATGTAATGGAATATAAAAAGTTTATGCAAAAAGGGGGAAAAAGTGGTTCGTTTCTGTTCCATAAGGTTTTATCCTTTCTGATCTCTTGGATTTGAAAAATTGGCAATTTGAGAAATTATAGGTCCGCAGTAGTTGCATAACAATTGATTGAATTTGATAAGCTGCTGTCTTCATTTAATTTGAAAAAGGAGTAATCTATGTGGAAAATTTTCAATCTTATTGTTTCTTATGAGATTCTTTTAAAGGAACTAAGATGAGGCTTGAGATATTTTGATGTTATAATTGTTCGCGTAGTATGGTCATTCAGAATGTTGTTGAAGCTAAAGTTTTATTGAATAAGTATTGTTTAGAGAGCGGATCTCTAGCTACTTTATCCTCAATCAGTGAAGACAATGACGCTTGGGAATATCAACTTTGAGCCATGCTAGGAGAGTTGGCTATACTCAAGTACTTGCAAGTTCCACGTTGATTCTCGAAATATTATGATAGGAAAATGCAAAGGAGAAAGAATTGACTATTGTGTTGGTAGTCTTGTACGGAAATTTAAACATGATTGGGTGTGTGGTACCCAAAGAGTAACGCCTTTTGGCAGCCAAAGAAGCTATTTGAATAGGAACTTATCAGTTTAATAGAGGTTATCCTATGTTACTTTTGGCAACCGTGGGATATTTACGTAAACGACATTTGACCAGAAATCTAGGCACAAACAGACAAAAAGAAAGTGTGGTTTTGTGGTTGCTAAGGAAATTGGTTGTTTTAGACTTGTGGGGTTTCTACGAATATCTTATGGTGTTTTATTAGCGGTTGGACTTTCCCACAAACCCCTATACGAATTGAGAACATATTAAATGTGGGTCAATATATTTTCACGACGTTGTTAGTGAATGGGTTAGATCTTCCCCATACGAGTTATATGAGAATTCTATGAATGCTACTGTTCCAACCAAATGGTTTGTGATGCCGATACCTTGCGTCATTTGGGCTATTAGCGGACACGAATTTCTTGACGCCGAAATTCAGGTACTTGTGAGATTATGTTGCTACATTATTAGGCAAGACAAGTGCTTCGACTTGAGTGTTGTTAATTCGGGATTATAAGCATGTTTTATTTTTATTTGTGTTGTTGGGTTTGTCGGAGAGTCTATTGGTTGTTAAAGTAGTTGATCTGAGGTGGTAAAAGAAAACTTAACCAAAGGAAGAGTCGACAAGTTTTGAGATTCCGGCAGCATCGAATGGGGTCTTCCTTCGATAAGTCTTTTGGGGATTATGAAAGAAATTGTTCTTACATGTGTTTTAAGTTGTTGCATCAATATCTCGTTCCCCTTGACACGCTAATCAATTTTCCGTTATGTGGTACTCAAAGTATGATTCATTCCAGTCACCGACATCGATCTAACCTTGAGTCTTGATTCTCAAAATTCTACCATGTGTTTCTGCACACATATTCGAACCATTTACAAGTTTCTTTGAACATAAGGTTTTTCAATCCCGAATAGAGGTAAACCTTTCTTGTGGGATGGTTAAGTTCAGCGTTGTTGCTTTGGAATCGATTGAATTATTGCGACCGACAAGGTTTCAGTTTGCGAATTGTTCATTTCAAGTATTGAAATTCTTTTCTAGTTGATTAATTCTTGAACCAGATTTGGAGTATTAACTAGTGTTGGAAACATTGTAGTCCATTAAAGAATTTGGTATATACAGAGTTGGGAACTTTCAACAATGTTGTATCTGTAATGATGTGGTTGTGAGGTTTTGTCATACAGTTGGGTGGAAATATTCTATGTAGGGCTAGTGGAGATCATCAGAGTTTTTGTTCATTGCCGATTTGAAGTTACGAAAAGGAAAGCTTAATTTAAGGGAAGAGTGATAAGTTTCGAGATTGTGGTATTTTTGGCATTAAATGATATGCCTTTTCTGTTCTAACCGGCATGAAATTTCGAGGGTGAAATTTTTATAAGGAGGGGAGAATGTAACATCCCGTATCTTCACTTACCCGTTTACTAGTCATTTGGATGGTAAACGACAACTACTTTCACTTTTTACCCTAATTCGGTATTTTAGTGGCCCTAAAAGTTGACTTTTTGATCGGGCCAAAATTTGAGAAAACTTCCTTCATGAAAGTTGTAGAGGACGTTAAATCAAGCGTGTGCATATATGGTACGCTAAAATCGGAGTCCGTATGCAAAAGTTATAAGCGAAAGATTAAAGTTACTGTTTATGGTTACTGTTTACGGTAACTTTCTATAAATAGCTGAGTTACTGTGGTAGATTTTCATTTTCGGAAATCTACCGAATTTTCTCTCTCCTCTTCCCCGATTTTCCTTCCCCTTCGGCCATTTTCTTCCACCAGCGAATTCTTCCGTTTCCGGCCACTCCGTGACGAAATTCGGGCATCGGCAGGCTCGCCTCCTCCTCCTTGTCATGCCTGGGGTGGTGTTTTGCGGTGGCTCGGCCAGAAGAGCTTGGATTTGAGCCAAGAAGTCCACTGTAGCCAAACGGAGGTTTCGTCGATTTCCGGCGATTCCAGCGGTTTTCGACCACCAAACCATTGTCGAAGGCGCGGTTTTTGCCAAGGATTTTTTTGCCCCTAGCCTTGAGCCACGATTTGCAGTGTAGAAGGAGAATCAAATAGAACCCGATTCTAGGGTTTTTGGGTTTTCTGGGCTTGTGTTCAACGGCTAAATTGGAGCTCTTCAAGGTAAAATTGGGATGTGTTGTAGTTGAGAAAAATGATCAGTGTGTTGAGTAGGTGCTGTTGTCAAAATTTGGTGACCATTGGAGGTGGTGGCCACCGGCGCGTGAGCCCCAAGCGCCGCCACTGTGGGTGGCGCGTGGAGGCGTGTAGGGCAGTGCTCTGATTCCTGTTTTTAGCCCATTAAATCCTATAAATTGTGTGGAGCTTGTATGTGAAGTTTGGTAATTTTTGGAGAAGCTTGGAATTAATTATGAATTTTTGAAGTTTAGGGTTTCGGTTATCGAATTACGAGAATCCGACAGTCGGATATCTCCCGGTTCTGCCTTGGAACCTTTAAATTAACGAATTAGTATTAGTGGTATAATTTGGGCTGAATCCGAGGAGAATGGGAGATGTAATTTATGAGGAATTGAGTTTAGGAATCGTATTAAATTGTTGAAGAATTATTCATGGAATAAAATTTTATACAGGACGACGTACCGAGCTATTGCTCGATGACGGAACTCGAATGCGTGACCGTCGGAATAGTACTGTGAGTGGACTTTTGTTTATAAATAAATGATACATGCATTTATTTCTTGATTATGATCTATTTATTTATCGATTTACTTTTTCAAGCATATGGTTATTTTCGAAAATGGATTTGGATTTATGATTATTTGAAGATTTTATGGCGTGCGGGGTCACGTCATTGGAATGCTTATTTCCCTCCTATTTATTTTATTAATGAGATTTTTAGAAAGATTTTCGAAATGGGATTTCGATGAAGTTAATGCTTATTTATTTATCGACTTCGGTTTTGGCTTTGGGAATGCCTTGTTGATGATTTTGGAAATTTATTTTGTTCCGGTTTACTAGTAATATTATTTCTTCCTATTTACTTTGAATTTGAGATGATCTTGGCGTGTGGGACACGTCATGGGAAATTCTTTTACGAGATATGGGGAAGCTTTATGTACTTATGGATTTACTTGGTTCTCGGGTTTCTTTTGCCATACTTTGGGTGACTTATCATTGCTAGCATTAATTTTCCGCCTTTGTGGCGCGGTGATGGGATCACTGTAGCCCTCCGCCTTTGTGGCGCAGATTACTATCTATGTGACAGTAATTCTGTAGCCCGGTATCCTATCGCTACACTTAGTGGCGTAAGGATATATTAGGGGAGTAATGGGAGTATTTTAGCTTGGGAGGCTCACTCGTATGGCTATCACCTTCCCCTACTCACTTCACTACTTAGGCTAGCGGGGCTAGCTCGATTTTCGTTTAACCAGCGGGGCTGGTCTTATATTTCCTTGAGTATCAGAGTTCCAACTTTTTCTTTTAAATCGTATGTGACTAGTGGGGCTAGTCGGTTTTCATGAGCGGAACTCCGCTTGTTTTATTTTCGTTAATCATTGCATGAATCGGGAACTTTCTAAAGAAATAAATGTGGGAAAGTATAAAATCCCTTTTGTTTAAAATTGTTTATTTTTGTCCACTCACATTAACGTGTTTTTATGTACTTTCCCCTGGGCCCTTCGGTTTCAAATGCCCAGTGTGCAGGTGAAATTAGTCGAGGTCGAGCGTACATGGAGTTGAGGCATAGTCAACAGCATGGCTTCCACGTTTGCCTTTGAATTAGGTTTTCCTCATTTACCTTTCTATTAGAATTGCTCTGATTACCTGAGGAATTAATGTTGTTAAGTTGAGATTTGTGTTTAGTGAATTGGAGGTACTTGTGATTTGGGGAGCAGGGTGGCTCCGGAAGAATAAGGATGAATGATTTAGAAGTGTAATTATGCTTTCTACAGGTTTTAGGTTGTCCATTTTTAGGGGAAGTTCTGCCAAATTTTTGGTAGAATTTCTTCTATGGTGGGCCCCGCAGGACTACTTCGGATTTCAGGGTGAAATTCAGGGCGGGTCCTGTCATCCCCTGTTCAATCTTCATCTGAGGTACGTAGTAGTTTACCTTTGTCCCATAACCCACCTTTGTCTGATAGTGTTACTCCTTTAACTGATTCTACACATGTTCCAACACGAGTCTTACCAGAACGGTCTAACCATGGCCAGCCTGCCAAGAAATATGAACCAAGGTTGTGTGCTAAGACCAAATATCTTGTAGCTAATTTTGTGTCTACTCATAGGTTGTCTAAACCATATGTAGCCTTTGTGAATCAATTATCTTCTGTGTCACTTCCTAGTAAAGTGAAGGATGCAATGAAGGACGAGAAGTGGGCAAAAGCAATGGCTATGGAGATGGATGCACTTGAAAAAAAATCAAACATGGCAGTTAGTATCACTACCTCCTGGAAAGAAAACAGTTGGGTGTCGATGGGTGTATACAGTGAAGCATAATTCAGATGGTTCGGTGGACAGATATAAGGCAAGGCTAGTAGCGAAGGGTTATACCCAAAAGTATGGTGTGGACTATGATGAAACTTTTGCACCAGTAGCAAAGATCAACACAATCCGGGTATTTCTGTCTCTAGCTGCTAATCTTGATTGGCCTCTGCAACAATTTGATGTTAAAAATGCCTTCTTGCATGGTGATTTGAATGAAGAAGTATACATGGACTTGCCTTCGGGATATGGTACTTCCACTGGAGTCAAGGTGGTGTGTCGTTTAAGGAAGTCCCTATATGGCCTCAAACAATCTCCAAGAGCTTGGTTTGGTCGATTCACGACATTCGTGAGGAGGATTGGGTACAGGCAGAGCAATTCAGATCATACACTATTCCTTAAGCATCAGAAGGGTAAAGTTACAGCTTTAATTATTTATGTGGATGACATGGTGGTGACAGGGAATGATCTTGAGGAGATTAAGAAGTTGCAGAGTGCATTGTCAGCAGAATTTGAAATGAAAGACTTAGGGAGTTTGAAATATTTCTTGGGAATTGAAGTTGCTAGAGGAAAAGATTGTATTATGTTGAGCCAGAGAAAGTATGTCCTTGACTTATTAGCAGAGACGGGTATGCTCGATTGCCAACCAGCTGACACACCCATTGAACAAAACCATCGATTAGCTGAGTATCCAGATCAAGTACCCACGAATAAGGCAAGATATCAGAGGTTAGTTGGAAGATTAATTTATTTGTCACACACTAGACCAGACTTAGCTTATGCAGGTAGTGTTGTGAGTCAATTCATGCATAATCCTAGTAAGGCTCATATGGAAGCTGTAGTTCGGATCTTGAGGTACTTGAAGTCTGCTCCTAGAAAGGGGTTGGTGTTTTCTAAGCATAGACATTTGGATGTTTTGGGATATATAGATGCAGACTGGGCAGGTTGTATAACTGATCGACGGTCCACTTCCGGATACTTTACGTTTTTAGGTAGGAATTTAGTTACTTGGAAGAGTACGAAACAGAAGGTGGTGGCTCGTTCTAGTACTGAAGCAGAATATAGAGGAATGGCTCGTGGAGTTTGTGAGATGTTGTGGTTAAGGCACTTGTTGAGGGATTTGGGGTTCAAGCAGAAGAAAGCCATGCCCTTATTCTGTGATAACAAAGCTGCAGTTGAAATTGCTCATAATCCTGTCCAACATGATTGCACAAAACATGTGGAGGTTGATAGACACTTCATCAAAGAGAAGCTGGATCAACAAATCATCTCTTTTCCTTTCGTACCTACTGAGAAGCAGTTGGCGGACATTCTTACAAAGGCAGTTTCTAGCAAGGCGTTTTGTGACTCACTTGACAAGTTGAGCATTCGTGATCTGTATGCTCCAACTTGAGGGGGAGTGTTGGCGTGAGTCACTCTCCATTATTGTAGCAATTGTAGTATAATTAGGATTGTATAGTTAAGGAGGATATCATATAGTTAAGGGGAGAATATCAAGGTGTAATTAGTTTCCTATTAGGAATGTGTATACTTTGTAAATTGTATATGTACTCCATCTTTGGAGAAGATCAATACATCAGAAATTCCCAAACTTTCTCTTTGTCTTTGTTCTGTTTGACTCCCATGATTGACATATCAACTCTTACCTATTATTTTCACATAGAAAATGGTATACCTTCTTAACCTTAAGATAATGCTCATTAATTTGATAAACTAAGCGATGCACGAGTGGGATTGACACCTTATTTGCTCATTAGTTTCTTGGAAGAGGTAATAAATATTCCTTTTGGTCTATAGTGTCTTTCCCATGCGTGTCTGTATAGGTTTTGTTCTCTTCTGAATCTTGCATCAGCAATAGCATTCTTCCTTGCAATTGCTTGTGTAATTGATATGTTAGTTTTGCAATCAATGGAGAGATGAAGCTACCTATTAAGTTTGAAATCTAGTTACTTTACGTTACTACTTACATCCAGAAGGTGCATCCATCTGACTAATTGACGTATGAAGCTTGTCATCTAGCTACTTTAAGACTTTAAGTTACTACTAATTACAATGCGATGGTGAAATCACTGCGATGGTGAAATCACTGCGATGGTGCATCCCTCTTCCTTGGCTCTTCTGCCATATACATGTCAAGGAGGTTTAGTCAAGAAAGAAACTGCAGTCTTAAGGGTACATAGGAATTTTCAAATATGAAGTGTGAAAAATCTTTCACTCTTAATTGGTACCCGCATTTTCTGTCATTTTTTCCCCAAAAATTCGCACACATGTCACTATGCCAAAAAGTTAATCAGACGATAGATAATCTCTGTCGTCTGATTGCATGATTTTCTATCGTCTGAGGCGCTGCCGTCTCTTGTGCAATCAGACGACAGATAAACTCTGTCGTCTGATTGCACTCAGACGACAGACATGTTTTTGGTCTTCTATTGTCTGATTGATTCCTCACATGTATAGGTGTGTGTTATGAAGATTTCAGACGACAGAAATGTGTTACCTTATATATAAACAGACATCAACAATCTTTATCTTCTATTGTTTAATAGCCATTTCAAAGATAGTAATCATGGTACTTATGTGGTATGAATGAACTGAGTTGACAACTTATTTGTTGTCTATAATGGTTATCAACTACAGATAATTGTGGTATTAAGTACGTTTCAATTACATATAACTGCGGTATGAAAATATAAGAAACATCAGTTAATTGTTGTTGTAACTACATTTATGATTCACTTTTATGTTGTCTGAATGAGTATCAAACAATAAATAATACAACTATTCTGTTGTCTGTGTCTATTAAAAATAACAGATACTTGAAGTCGTTGTTCATTTAAGATTACATTTGTCTGTTGTATTAACATTATAAGTATATAGTCATTTGTGGTTCTATGTTTATTTGAATGACAATTATTTGTTGTCTGATATCAATTAGAACCATATTATTTGTCGTTGTATGTATCTTTGAACGACAAGTATTTGTCGTCTGATATCACTGATATCAATTAGTACCATATTATTTGTGGTTGTATGTACCTTTGAACAACAATTATTTGTCGTGTGATATCAATTAGAACTATATGATTGTGTTGATATTAGGCTACTAAGATCACAGAAATTGTGCCAGTCTCGTTGTTGTTTAATTGAATGGACAACATAATTTCTCATATATCTGTCTACTTGGTGATATTGAAACTACAACTTTCTGTCGTCTAAGTTGGTGAACAACAATAGAAGTTGCACATTTCTATTGTTTTCCGTTTGATCCAACAACAGAATTTTGGCTTTGAATGAGTTGTTGGATGGTAGTTGAGACAACACAATTACTGTTCATTTGGTAATCTAGAAAGTACTGAAATGAATCAAATCAAATATGAAAAAACATTCTGTACTGTTCATTAGGTAATCTAGAAATCCAAAAAATGCAATTTCATCAAACTGGCAAATCATTCAGTATATTACACAACCTGCTATGCATCAGTTCAATACAACCCATCCATGAAACAAAAGACATGATCGATAAAGGCAACCCAACAAGTATCACAATATCGAGCATGTAAGGCAAAAAACTAGTACCTATAGCTTTCTAATTTGGGTTATAGATGCATGTCCAAAAGCAGATATATATATATATATATATATATATATATATATATAAGAGTTAGGCACTAGCTTTCTTGAAATTGGGCAACATATTGTGCCCACTCGGCCCGAACCTCATCAATATCATCTTGTGTGTACATGTTGCTTCCTTTTCTGTCCCACTACACAATAGAAAATGTGAAAGTTAATATTAGTTAGAATGTAAGCCATTTTGAAGTACTGAAATACATTGACATATATCACCTTAGCACTCCACTCTTGGTTCTTGTCCTCCATTATGTTCTTCATGTAATGCATAATCCAAAACCCACAAGTTTTATGACCTTGCTGCTCCGGAATGCCCTACAACATTTAAAAATGTCAAGTACCCAGCCAAAAAATTGTGGAATGACCACTAAGCAATTTCTAAGTTAAATGGAATTGCACATGCATTTAGTAAAATTCATAACATACCGCACAATTTTTCCATGTAACTATTTTTCTGCCTTAGTTTTTTGTGCATTGTATATTTTGATTGAGCTGCAAATTCATGATGATAACAATAAAGTTTCAGAAAATAGAGGAACTTAAAAAATATCAAAGCACTTGACATTTCCAGTGAAAATGTTAGTAAAAGAACGATTTTAGACCTGTTACGAAACTGAAGGTAAATATTACTTACTTGTCCACAATAGTTTTCCATTCACCGGTGATTAGTCGTCTCTTCAATGGATCCATGAAATGCACAACTTCTTCAGCGGGGTTCACAACCGTTAACATCCAATGACAACTAACATCAAACTGATATACTTAGTACCATAACAAACTACTGTATGCAACATATATCACACACACACACACACACACACACACACACACACACACACACATATAAACATAAAGGTACAACATGAAGATTTCATACCCTGAGTTATAGGGCACCAAAAAAATCTGACCCGACTTCCCTTTTGCATAACAAGCTGATAGAGAACGAGCCCTTTTTGTTGGATTCCCACACCCAAGCGCACCTGTCTGAGCAGGGTCTATGAAGGAAATCATGTGCAGCATCTTAAATTTCTGCAACTTTTGGTAAAGGCAGCTACAAAAAGATAAGACAAAAATATTCAAATCCTTTACAAGAATATTGAATATGAAAGTATATAACCTCATAAAATTAACATATTCATTTTATTTACAAACCTCATATACATCACAATGATGTTGTTAGATATCTCCTTCATGTGCGCCATGGCATACACATCTCTTCTAAAGATAGCTACCTTTCTTGGGCGGCCAAAAATTTCCTCGCTCAAATTGGTGTGGATGGTGACCCCATTCTTCAAGAATGTATTGGCCCATTGGCACAACTTCTTTAGTGGTAATGGCAGTTTAGGGGGCAGGATGTCAAGGTCATCATGATCAAAATCATCATCGTACATATCCCTCCTTTTCTTTTTCACAATTTTACGATTTTCTTGCTCCTAGTTTTGTAAACAATAACATGGCATGTTGTGAAGGTCATCATGATCATCAACTTTAAAACACAAAGTCTAAATTATTGTAAATAATAAGCAAAAGATACTACCTTCTCAACAACTTCAGGGGGTATAACCAAGCTTCTAGGCCAAGCAACACATGTACCAATCGCATCGGCAACTCTCACAATCTCATCTTTGATAGGAAATGGCAGCAAAGCATTAGCAACAACCACTTTGGTAACTGAAACACGTATATTTTCCTCTCCCAATGGTATACCATGGATAGTCTGCTGTGTGGCCTCAACATCAACTTCAACAATTGTTCCAAAAGCAACCATGTTGTCCACAGAACCTACTGCGAGTTTAAACTCTGACTTGACATTTGTTGACTGTACCTAATTCACCAAAAACCATTTTTAATCAATCACATTTCAGGTTGAGACTTCATTAATATATATGAATGACTCAAAGGTAAGTGTAACGACATCATCAAGTAAAGAAGGGTACAATAAGCTGTTTACCGGAATTTTTTCCCAAAATTGACAATCGTCGATGAAAGGCGGTACAGTCCTAACCTTATCCATATTAATTGACGTCAGTTTCTTGCTCGCATTGCTGTCAATAATAGCATTGTCTTTAGATAGCTTTTCAGCCTCTTCAGTCAAATTCAACTTCTTCTTCACAATTTTAGTGGCCTCAGTTTCAGAAACCTTTAATGCCTGCTCCATTTGTCGGGAACAGCTGCCAGTTGCAGAACCAAGTTCATTCACTACTGTCACTGGTTTCGGTGATTCAACCAGCACCTCTTTCCCCTCAACCTTTGATTCTAACTTCCTCAACCTCTCCTCCCACATGGCTCTTTCCCTCTCAATTTGTTGTTCCCTCTCAAAGTCCCACTTAGCTTTCTCCTCTGCAATGATACTTTGTCTCTCCTCTGCCAATATCTTCTTAACACTTATCCTCACAGATTCTTCTACACTTTGCTTTCGGCGTTTTGGTAGATTGAGGTATGAATGTGGCTTGACAAAGCCACCAACACCTCATACCCTGCCAGGATACTCGGGGCTCCCTAAAGCCAAAGTAAGAACATCATCTGATCCAGAAGTTGTAATCTCACCATCGGATACTCTTTTCTAAGATTTCCTGATATAGATATAGATATACAGCATTGGATACAAGATTGTTATTTGAAAATTCAGTAAAATTTAAATCAAATAATCAAATCCAGTGGTAGGACTTACAATTTTTTCTGCTGCTTTCTCTATCACTGGCCCATTGAAACTGCCGGTCTTGTCTTGCCGTGCCTTTATCCACATTGTAGCACGATCAAGTTCTTCAATAGGTGTGCTTTCGGACTAACATGAAAAGAAAAAGAAAATCATTGTTACTTTTTGCTAAACCCAATGCTTTTGAATATATGGGATAGTATTAATTCATAGAAATACTAACCAGTTCTTCTTGTAGATTAGCATACCCTTTTCTAGCCATGCGATGAGGGTACTTATTCTCCTTCCTCTTTAATATTTGGGCATGGCGAAGTTCCTACAAAGCATATGTAGCTTATGTATTTCAGAAAAAGAACCAGTAATGCTTCTTAACATTATCAACTTAATTTGAATAAGCTAGCTACGAGAATTTCATATACCTGAAATGCATGTGAAGTCCTATCAGCAACAAAGATATCCCAATCTTCCTGGTCAATGGATCGATAGTCATCTGGAGGGAACTGCAAGAGTTCAGGAGTTTCCAAATATGGTATGATGTACAACTTCGTTAATTTGCTTTTGAACTCTCTCAATTTATTTGCAGCTGATGTAATAACCAGTTTCTTCCACTCTTTGGGCACCACAAATGCATCCTACATAAATGCTAACATGTTTAATACTCCCTAAATAATACACATATTTAAAATAGCTGCAAAAAGAAGGTTAAATTCCAAATATCTTTTACCTGAATACTTTCCCAAATCTTGTCTTTCTCATCAACATCCACCTCTCTCCAATCTGAGATAGATATTGGGATCTTTGTCCTTGCTAACACCCCAATGTAGGATTGCATCTCTTTAGCTACCTTCCCAATAGGTTCCCCTTGAGCGTTACACTCCACTTTCATCCTTCTTCCACGAATAAGTCGCTTGGTAATGCGATTCATCGTCACCATACCCCTTTTAAGCAACTTCAGCCCACCGGTTACGTTCTCGTCATCATCATCAGGGTTTTTGCTCCTTCCATGCTTGCTACCGGAGGCTGACTTAAAGTTTACCACAACCTTCTTGGACTTAGACCCTATACTTCTCTTAGAGACAGATTGGTTAGAGTTAGATCTATCCTTAGTATTTGTCGATGTTGCTGTACCTTTCTTGGGGTTTGCAGCTTTACTAGGTGACTTCATAACCTTTGTTTTGCCCAAAATTGGCTTCTTGGACTTGGCAGGTTGTTTTGGTGCAGTGTCTTCATCAACTGGTTTCGACACTCCACTACATCTCTTCATTTGCACTGCCTTCATTCTCAATGCTATAGCTTTAGCTTTCGCTGTAGTTTTAGACGGAGCCATCAGCTGAAAAAAGGAAAAAAAATAAAATAAAAAGAACAAGAAAACAGTTAGCAAGATGATTGAAGATATTTATAACGTAAACCACACATTGTAGCAGCAATTACACAAGTATAGAATATAGTGACAAATATTTAATGATAAATGTAAGAAAAGTGCTATGCAAGTCAAAGATTCATATATTTTCATCAAACAAAACAGTACAAAGACACAAAACTCAAACGAACAAACATGTCTTAACCCAAATAGCTTTAGCCTATTTCCTTATAGCCTATTAGCCATGTGAACCGTTTTCCTTCTCAATCCATATTCCTTCATCTCCAGGTCGCATATAACTGCTAGGTTCATCACCAACAATGTTATCAAAAGTCTCAATGGATGGCATTGTGGCATTAAATGGCTGCTGCTCCATTTCAATATCCTCTAGCTCCTCATCTTCAGCAGCCCCTTGGTAGTCTCTATCTGGGCACCGTACGACTACTGACCATTGAGCATCAAGAGGGTCTTGTATGTAAAAAATTTGCTTTACATGTGTACTCAAGACAAAAGCATCCTTCAAGTGCCCTTTTCTATTTAGATTTACCAAAGTAAACCCAAGTTCGTCTACTTTGATGCCCCTAACATTCTCAACCCAATCACATTTGAATATCGGAACCCTAAACTTATAGTAGTCCAACTCCCAGATTTGTCTAATCACACCGTAAAAGTCCATATCATCAGTTCTGGGGTTTTTATCCCTTGCACTAGAAACTTGCATTGCATCAGCTTGCAAAAACACTCCACTGTTTTGAACTGAACGAACATTATCCCGCTCCTTGGTGTTGAAATCAACTCCATTAACCTGGTATCCACTAAATGTCGGCACTTCATTCTTTGGTCCACCTGCCAGCCACCTCATTGTTTCTGAAACCTTATTGTTGGCGAACATGAGTTCATTTGATACCTAGAAAACAAAATAAGCAGTTACACATTATGCTTATGTAAAACCATATATATTGGACACCTCCAAAAACATCAATAATCTAGAACTTATCCTCTCCTTTAACCACTCAGTAAATGTTTGGTTCTGTTTATCCTTCAGCCACTTTCGGTTTTTCGAGAACTTAGGAAACAACAACTTCAATAACTCCAAGTGTTCACTAAGATGATGGAAATTCAAAATAGTAAGCAAGATTGAAAACAAATAATGAAGGAAATGTTCATAATAATAATAAAAAAAAAAAGATACACTGAAACAAGAAATGACTTACGTGAAATAGGGCATCGCATCCTCCGTATTTTGTAAGACACAAAGATGTGCTTGATGCAGCTCCTTTCCATAAACAGATATCATGGTAGCGCCTGATAATGGTGTTGTCGCATTACGGACTCCTGATTTGCAACTTTCTGGAATTCCAGCAGTAGTAGCATCAGCAAGCATACGTTCAGCACAAAACTCAACAGCCTCTTCGACAATGTAACACTCTGCTATGCACCTCTCAGGATGCCTACGACATCTCACCCATCCTTTAAACACTTTCATTTATCTCTCGAAGGGGTACATCCATCGAAAAAATACTGGACCACACAGCTCAACTTCTCTCACAAGATGGACAGTTAAATGAATCATGATGTCGAAAAAAGAAGGTGGGAAGTACTTCTCAAGCAAGCAAACTGTAACAACCAGGTCAGCTTGCATTTTTTCTAGCTTCGAAACATCGATCACTTTTGAACATATAGCCTTGAAGAATAGGCAGAAACGAATTATTGCATACCGAACAGGCTTCTCTAGAATAGAGCGTAAAGCAACAGGGAGAAGAATTTGCATGACGGTGTGACAATCATGCGATTTAAGACCAACAAGTCTTAAATCATCTATAGAGACAAGACTTCTAACATTTGAGGAAAACCGGACAGGCACAGTCATATCGAAAAAAGAGCTGCAAACAATTTTCTTTTCATTTAGCAGCAAGTTCCAAGTAGCCAAAGGTAACTTGTCCCTTTTGGCACCAGTTTTAGGGCTCAAATCAGTCCTAATGCCCATTTCAACCATGTCTAAACAAGCAGCAACCCCATCCTTTGTTTTACCTGGAATGTTCAACAACGTACCAATGAGGGCATCACAACAATTCTTCTCAATGTGCATGACATCGAGATTATGACGTACGGGAATATATTTCCAGTACTCTAGTTCAAAGAACACAGACTGCTTTTTCCAACATGGTCTGCTTTGGTCATCAACACCCTTACCATGAGGAAGACGAGACTTTTTGCCAAATTCACAATTCAGACTCTCTACTCTTGCTAACACCTCGTCTCCAGTTAATGGTTCAGGAGCAAGGTCCTCTTCTATTGTGTTGTCGAAAGCAGCATACTATTTTTGATAAGGATGATGTCGAGGTAGAAAGCGGCGATGCCTCATGAATGACATTTTGTTACCATTTTTCAACCTATGTGGTCGGGTCTGATCAACGCATATTGGACAAGCATTGTAACCTTTTACAATGCTACCTGACAAGTTCCCATAAGCATGAAAATCGTTAATAGTCCAGAGGAGTACCGCTTTCAGTTTGAAGTAGTCCCTTCTTAATGCATCATATACTCCTTCAACTCCATCCCACAACAATTTCAAGTCATCTATTAAGGGCTGCAAATAGACATCAATATCGTTACCAGGTTGTTTTGGTCCAAATATTAACAACGTCAACATCATATACTTCGTCTTCATACACAGCAAGAAGGAAGATTATATGTGACAAGTATAACAGGCCAACAAGAGTACATGCTACTTAGCGAAGTATGGGGGTTAAAGCCATCAGATGAGAGGGCTAGTCTGAGGTTCCTAGGCTCATTCCCAAATTCTGGCCATCTTTTATCAATTAAATCCCAGGTTGGGGAATCAGCTGGATGTCGCATCATCCCATCTTTTTTTCTGCCATGGTCGTGCCAAGTCAGATTCTTAGATGTGTTTGCTGATTGGTACAATCGTTTAAACCTCGGGATTAATGGAAAGTACCATAATACCTTGGCAGGAATCCCTTCTTTCTCTGTTTTATCCTTGCCCAATTTCCACCGTGAAACACCACAAGTGGGGCATATAATAGCATCTACATGCTGCTGTCTATACAAGATGCAGTCATTAGGACATGCATGGATCTTTTCGTACTCCATCCCTAATTGACTAAGTGTTTTTTTTGCCTCATACAATGAGGCTGGAACCTCATTCGCTTTAGGAAGCAAACCCCCAATCATTATTAGCATGTCGGAATAGCAAGCATCGGTCATTCCATGCTTTGCTTTCAGATTGAATGTCTGAATCAAACCATTCAACTTGGTTGTCTTGGTACAACCAGGGTACAAGGGCTTATCACCATCCTCCACATACTTTAGAAACTCATTTGAGTCTTCAGATATCTCCTCATCCTCACTTCCTCCTATATCTACATCATTCTCCCCTACCCCACTAGCAGGTTCCCAATCTACAGTTTCAGATTCGCCTTGCATTATACTATTCATGTGAGAAGTAGAAGGCTCTCCATGCCACCTCCAATTCTTATAACTCTCATCAATACCATTCCAGAATATATGGTCTTTAATAACTCTAATGGAAAATCCATCGGTGTTGCAACATTTTAAACAAGGACAACGTATCTTCCTTTCATTACTGGCATTCGCTGAGGCAAATTTTAAAAATTCTGCTAGTCCTAGCTGAAACTTCTGTGATCTTCTATCGGCGTGCATCCACGACTTATCCATATACTACAGCTTACAAATATATATATATATGTATATCCTAAGTAAAAATAACACACAGATGCTAATCCTATGTTATTCATTTTAACATAAACACACAAAAAAAAAAGGCTCCAAGCAATATCATAGCATAAACCAGATCTTCCTAGAAGCAAAATCATATATGCATGCAACCAACATTGACAAGAAACAAAATAAGGAAACCACACTTTCTAGCTCTTCATATAATCAACATAACTTCAACATTTGACAAGTTTTCTATTAAAAAATGCAATCAAAGCAAAGAAAAGCATTCAGCTTAAATGAATAAAGATTTTACAAATAATCATGCCCATCTTAATAACTTGTATAAATAGTGAGAAACTATACCTGTGAACTTTGAACTTTGGATTTGACTTTGGACAAGGCTGTGAGTCTTTGATCACGTCAATCTTCAATCTGTAAACGCAATAAACACTAATGAGCATAACAGAAACAAAAAGTGTCAACAAAAAAAGAAGAGAAGAAGAAAAAGTGTAAAATCTGATCTATCTAAACTTGAGACTGGGGATTTAATTATTTTTCATAATTCTGGTTAAATTGCTGTAATTTCTAAATGATCAGAATGTTGCAAATTGATTCAGCAGTACAGCGATGCAACAAATATGCACAATAAAGCAATTAAAGTGCACTTCATTTCTGTCAAATTTTCACTAAACTCACAGACCAATTTTACTGGGGGTACACACTCCAAGCAAGAAAGTGACACACTACAATTTTCTATCCAATACACTGAAGAGTCATGAACAAAGTAGATTCTAGTACTCGAATAAAAAAACTAAAGGAGATTTATGATGATGCTCAAGTTCAGCTTCCAAGCACTGGTGTTCAACAAAATGTTCAAACACAAAGCAACAAAAGATCAAGATCAACATCATTGAGTATTTCATAGGCGATCCTTAGGTTTGCTGGCTAACACCTTGATTAGTAAGACCAGCTTCCGGTTACTTGTCGAACTCTGCCGTACTCACTCAAAAATGGCCAAAACTTTCCTTATTATAGTTAAAAGCCTTTGACCAAGCTAGAGAGCTAGGATCTTCTAAAAAAAAAAAAAAGCTAAGAATTTTAGGATATGAAGCTGTCAAATGGCATTATTATATGTAATACAACAACTTTGGATCTTGGCTGCAGCAATCAAGTCGGCCAAGATAATCTAGTATTAAATAAATGTTGAATTGGAATGGTGGAATCAATCAAACATTAATCGAGCTGGTATCCTAGTTATCATGTTCAGATTTTGCCATGAAATGCTTACTAATGTCATTTTATTGTAATTTAAATGTTGGTATATTATATAGTATCCCGATTCATACAAAGAAGCATTTGAAAACTAATGTTGCTTACTAATGTCATTTGAAAACTAATCATCAATCTAAAAAATAATATAAAGAAGCAGCAACCATCAAAAACTCATCCAACCCAGTAAAACCCAAAATCCCGATTCATAAAAGAAACAAACTTTCTGTGCAAAATTGGCAAACCCAATAATCAGAACCAAAGATGACTCAAAACCCACAAGAAGTCTGAGCATAATCTTACCTTCAACAGAAGAATCCTAGGCCGTGGTGAACGAAACAACAAGCATAGAGGGGTGTCCACATTACCCACCAAGGAACCAAACTTTGCAACCCTGCAAAAACCCCAACGGGTTGGATGACATTGATGTTTAAGAAAATATGAAGTGACGATGAAAGAGTACTTACGCGTCGATCAACTTCGATTACAACTTCAAGCCCTCTGGAAAATCGGCCCCAATTTTTTCTTCTTCTTCAAATTAATCCCCCAAATTTTCCATCTAGGATCTGTCAGACCTTCCTCTAGATCAACTCGTCCTCTATTTCCTTCAATGGGTTCTTCTCAGACGATTGTTAGATAGGCTATCATGGTTTTCTTCAAATGCACCACCACTGCTGAAATTAGGTTTCTTCAAATGCACCTCAATCTAATGTTGAATCTGAGATTAGGGTCTGATAATCTGTCGCGGATGCTCTGTGTTTGCTGGTTGCATGCAGTTTCGATAGAGACTTGAGAGATGCCCAGTTTGAGATCAGTTGAGCTGAGAGATTTGAGAGAAAAAGGAAGACTTGAGAAACTCTGAATGGAGTCGGGCTTAGACAAATGAAAGGTAGAAGGCAATTTTGCCTTAGACCAAAAAACCCAAAAATTAAATGAGTTGACTCCCACATGTAATCAGACAACACAATTACGTCAAATTAGTTGTCTGATGCTTACCACTCTTTGACTCAACTAGGGTTTTGACCAACTTTTAGAGGGAAATACCTTAATCGATTGGGAGGGAAATTTCTAAAATTTTAGTCCAACTCATTCAGACGACATAATTTTCTTATCACTGTTGTTTGAATAAGTCGAGCTTTGAGGCTTCAGAGGAATAAAATTCTCTACCTTTCAGTCCAACTCATTCAAACGACAGAATACTGTTGTTTGAATAAGTCAAGCTTTGAGGCTTCAGAGGAATGAAATTCTCTACCTTGAGCCAACAACATAAAAATGTTGTTTCAATAAGAGCCTTTAGAGGAATGAAATTATAGGTACATCTCTATCTGCAAGTAACAACATTAAAATGTTGTCTGAATGTCACCCATTTACTCAAAATGAAAAAACTGTGTTTTAGTGGGTATTCAAACAACAGAGTTAGGTTTATCTGTTGTCTGAAAATTTCAGACAACAGAAAATTAGCTTTCTGTCGTCTGACGTCTGTTGTATGATTGAGTTATTGGCATAGTGTGTTAATCCGTGCATGAAATGCTTTCGTTGTTCTAACTTGTTAGTACTTTCACTTGTTTGAGAGCTACATGTCATATGAATGTCTTTGCATGTGCAGTACACCACTTGTTCTAGATTTGCAAAAGTCAGTTACGCTGGCCATGCATATTTTGGCTTTCCATATATTCATCACGCTTATCGTATTTTTGTTGCATTTTTCATTGCTATTAGATTACTATTACCTACTTATCATCGGACAATGACTACAAAATAACAACACGACGTAGAATTAAGAAACATAGGATTCCAAGCACTGACTAACAAATGTGATATCGGAGGTAACTAGAAATAATCATGATTAAGTTTTTCAATGCCGCTGTAGCTGAATCATAATAAATACACTAATCCTTCAATTTTCAGGGCCATCATTAAAATTACTCAAAGATGAAAACATAATCTACAATTTGCCTGAAAACATATTCTACAATTTGCCTCTTTTTCTTTTGATACTTCCCATCTTCACATTTGGCATCTTAAGTCTTGTACTACAGGGTATGAGTGTTGAATATTGTAGTCATACTATACCATGAAGAGGTGAATATATAATGAGGTTTTTGGCCATAGATAGTCTTTTTACAATGTGACTTAGGTAATTTTAATGAACCTTGTAATTGCATGAATCGTTTTTTTAATTGGCACTGATAGGAGCATTTTATGCGACGTGTATATGGTTAATCCATATATTAATTTTTGTTAGTTTATTCTATTTTCTTTTTATTTATTTACTTTGGTGTTTATTAGGTTTTTCGGAGCAAATATACAAAAAGAAGATAATATTGAGGAAAGATGAGCAAATAAGGAAAAGCTTGAAGTCCTAGCCCAAGCAGAAGACCTTGATGGAACGAGAAACCCAATCCATGGAGATATTGCAGCAAATTATGGAGATATTCGCAGAGATATTGATGATGACATGACGAAGTCTCATTGGAAAAAATAATGTGGAGAAATCCTAATTTAATCAGAGAATTAAGAAGTTGATTTTCTCTACACTTTAAGGACTCTCAAACCAAAAAAAAATGAAGGAGGACTCAAGAGCACTATAAAAAGGCTAGAAAAGCTAACGAAAAGACTCTTACGCGCGATAATCAAGCAAGAAGCCCGAGCAGAAGAAAGCAAATCAGCCATCCACCGACTAGTCCGCAGATCCCGCCGACCAGTCGTTCTGACGACTTTTCCAACTTGATTTTTAGGGTTTTTCTGTTTTACTTTGCTTATGAATTCTTTTGTGCTTCCAATTCAAACCATGTGCAACTAAATTCTAAGTAGTTAGGGCATGTTGAAGCCCCAAATCATGATTGTATGCCATGCTATGACATTTAATTAGTTTTTGTTTATTCAATGGATGAGAACCTAATTACTATCTTTACATTGATGATTTCTTTATGTGCTTTCTTTGGTGGCCAACTTAGATTGCATGTTTAGGATTCTATTGCTATGAATGATCATTGCCTGTTCCTTTTAAGAAGGTTTCATACGTTGAAAGTTCTAGAGTAGTAAATCGTCTATAAGGCAAGTGATTAGGTTCCTAAATTAATTGAGACGCGTCATACTCATGATGTCTTATGATGTCTCGTTTTTCTTAATCTTAATGATTTCTATGTGTTAAATCTAGAGTTGCGTCAATCTAGGTTGCATTTTAGGAAATAGGTTAGGTGTAGAGCGTCTCTCACCTAGCATACAAGTAAGGAAAAACAATAGGTTAATTCAAGCGTTGGGTTAACTTGAGCATCTTCATCCTTAGGTAAATAAGACTAGGTTAAACATGATTTGCATACTTGATTGATTGGTGGTGGATACATTCCCTAACTTCTGCTTCTCTATTGATTCTCAACTTTAAGCAATTTCATTATTTGTATTTACTTTCAATTGTTTTCACAAACTTCACAATCGACTCTTAAACTCGAGAAGTCTTACACTACTAGCAAAATAGCAATTACCCACAGATTTTAATCTGTGTGCAATAATACTTTCTCACACGGATCGGATTTCAGTGCGTGATGACTTTTACCCACAGTACACACACATATTGAGTGACCGTGTGATTTGGAGGGGGCATAATACTCATCTCACACGGATTATTTTGTCCGTGTGAATATTAGACGTAGGCCCCACTATCTTTCTATAAATATAAAATACCGTAATGGAATGAATCCGTGTGAACAACTTCCTTTTTCACACAGATATCTGTGTCAAATACATAAATTCTATCTCACACGGATTTCTGTGTGAAAGAGTAGCTTTCAAAAAAAAAATTCTGCAAATTAATTATCAAATACATCCGTAACCAATTTTTTTTTCCCTGAACATTTCAACAAGATAGAGCCAATCTATCCAACATATTTGCTCTGAAATTGCAGAGTAAACCTACTGAAGATACTGAAAATCTAAACATATAAGTTTGAACATAAATAACAGCTTGTGCATAAGAATTAATTTTGCAAATTGAAAACCCAACTCTAATTGCCATCACTTGTATCCGGTTGACATGATAAGTCTTGGCTGCAAACAAACAAGAAGACGATGACTTGAACTACCATCTCAGATTCTCCAAAAACATGGCTAAAAAAAACTAAGATCAGTTTTTTTTTTTTTTTTTCTTTCCTCACCTATTTCTCAAATTTTTCTTGTGATAAAAATAAGGATTAGAGCAGCCACACGTTCTGGTGCTTCAAAATATGACTCAGCTACTACAAGAGAACCAGTTGAATGCCGGGGATATTAGAGAGATATTCGCTTTCAGTTAAAGAATAATACTCATAGAAAGTCTCCTAAAAGAGTTAACAGCCTTGAAACAAAGAACAAGAATCACCATGTAAACTACCCATCTGCTAGAGAAAATGAATCACCACAAGAACAATACATGAAAGAAAACTCAAAAAAGAACAGGAGAAGTACATACCCCTCTATAATGGCCTTCTTAGCTGCTAGAAAATCCTTGAAAAACAAGGTAACAAGCACTAAAAATGCCATGGAGTACGGATTCACAGATTTCGATTCCCCATTTCCAGAAGATAAATGCCTGACAGAGTTTGAATATAAGTGTCAACCCAAACTTCGATCTATAAAATGCCAGAACTTTGGAACCAATGACCTTAGCGAACAGCTTCATAACCCAATTCCAAGAGAAAACTGAGGCTCCAAAGCCATGTAACAAGATCATAGGAAGACCAACATTCTCAGTCTCACTTGAGACACTCTCACAGTACTCTGTTAGTAAAAGTACTGCAGCCGGCAAAGTTAGCAGCTAGAACAATTAAATCAACACTAGAATAATTTCCATCCAAATGCTTTGAGGACTAACTGCACAAAAATGCACAGGAAAATGAAAGAAATAATAGAAATTAGCAACAAAGAATTACCAAAAGATTATAAAAACAGCATAATGAAGAAAAGCTTTTTTGTATGTTACCGCAAAAGTAATGGTTCCAACTATCCAAGAGTAGCATGCAGGAAAGATACTTTTAGCAATGACAAGCAGTTCATGCTATAGCTAATCAAAGTTAAACACTGTGTAAATCATGAGAACAAATCAGTTCTACAGAAAACTCAGAAAGCTACAACTTTGTTAAGTTGCCAACAAAGAAAGAAAACCAACAGAGAATACTAGCCATTTTTTTTTCCTAAGAGGCAAATATCAGGACAACAATCAAGTTGATATCTAGTCAAGTTAAGCCTCTCCCATGGAACTCCTTGTTTGTCTCTTCCATTTCTAGTAATCAAGTAATATAAATATCCCAAAAAGAAGATTAACGATAATGACTGATTCAAATTGATCTAGAGTATAACAAAAGGAAAATAACAGCACTAGTTCTGTGTTTGATTTACAATAAATATAAGAAAAACAAATTTAAATAAGCACACACCACACAAAGACATAATTCAGATTTCACCTGTTTCTTCAGTAAGCCTCCTGTTCCCCCTGCACAAATAACCAAAAACAAATTCTAATCCTTTCAATAAAATAGTCCAAAGCAACAACACCATAGTGAACATCAATCTCAAAAGGAGTACATACCACACAAAGGCATAATTGAGATATCAAAATAAGAACAATTATATAAGGACCAAAAATTGCAATTGTGCCTTTAAGATATTTTAAGATATATATTATCAAATCAGTAGCAGATGAGTGAAGTGAACTTCTATTCTTGGCGGTCATGAATTGCACAATTTTTGTTCTTACCTTTGCCAATTTGGGGACTTGTTAGATGAATCATGATGGACTTTGCCTCCTCTGTACCTCAAAATTTTCTCCCTCATATATTTCTGATACAAGTATCTTGCCATAAACACAAGCTTCACCTCATACCAATTGATAACCTACAATTTCACCCTAGTAAACTAACCCACCAATTATGTACAAAGAGGATTTGCGTACTGAATTCAAACCAAGCATGACAAGAAAATCTATATTTCCAAATCAAAAACTAAATAAGAATATTACAGGTGTGGTCACTGAGTAAAGACGTACTCTGTAGAAGAAAGCTTCGCGACGATGAATTTAAGCCGCTTCTTGAACTGCTATTTCCTCTAGAAGTCAAACCAAAACCTAAATTCGAAGATCTATACAACCAACAACACCCAGATATGAAAGGAAGCGCATGTGTATAGCTTAATGATCTTTTCGTGACCAACAATAAGAGAAAGGGAGAGACAGAGAAAAAGAGAAAGGAATTACCCATTCATTGTAGAATTTATATTTCCCAGAATAACCAGAGAACTTGAGCCTTACTGTTTTTCTTGGTTTGCAGGTGAGGGAAAGATAACAGAGGGAGAAAGTTTACTCGGCTAAGGATAAGAAAAACTGAAAAGGGTCAGAGAGAGAGAGACAACGTGTGTGAGACTAAAAGTCTAAAACTACTGGGGGAGGGAAATTGAATTTGTTGCAAAAAAGTGAGCGGGAAAAAATTATCACAGAAATCAGTGTGAAATACATATATATTTACCACTGAAATTCATGTGTATTTATCTCGGTAATTAACTTCAATTGTTTACACGTAATTATGTCTCTGTTCTATTTTTTTCACACGGAATTCAGTAGCTAATTTTTTCTTTTCACACAGAAATCCGTGTCTATATTTCACACAGATATTCGTGTGTTGCTCATTTCACACAGAATTCTGTACCAAAAATTTATTGTAACAGAAATCCGTCCCCTTATAATTCACATAACATAAAAATTAACTATTTCTAAATAAATTAATTTATAATATGTACAGAAATCCGTGTGAAATACATATTCACACAGATAACCGTGTGAAAATGGTTTAGTTTTTACACAGACATCTGTTACTGTTGTTTACTCACACAGATTTCTGTTGATATTGTTACTGTGTAAATTATTGTGGGCCCAATTATGCTCATTTCACACGGTTATCTGTTAGTATTTCTATTTTCCACGGATTTCTGTGGCTTTTAATTACAGTAAATCCGTGTGTGTTGTTATTTTGCTAGTAGTGAATTACAGTTAGTTCCATAAGTCCTCTGCGGGAGACCCTACTTCCTTATTCTACAATTGACATTCAAATCGGTAATAGGAAAATTATTGGCATAAAAATAACCGATCAGGCACTTGCACAAAAACCCAGATTCTTCAGAAAACGAAATAATATGGGAAGGCAGGTTGATAAAATTGTGAAGCCAGCGATGCATATGAATAAGCTGATAATTGATTAAAGTTTTACGGAAATAAGATGACAACATGCAATCAAGATAGCGTATGCATAAAGCCATAAACCCTTCAAATGTCCTGAAAGTCATTAGAACATAATACAAACTTATTTAAGTATCTTGGAACATATGTTTTATGCTTAAAACATCAGGTTATCCTTTGAGTGAGTGAGTTGTTAATTATTGATTTTCTGTGTAAGACAATTGGAATCTTGCCATCCAGGTGTCAATTGATGTAATTTGAACGAAAACCTTATAACCTTATTTGATCATGAATTTCAAATACTCCTGTGATTTTATCTCATAGGCTTGTTCATCGATCTATGGATTCGTAAATTTGTTTTCACCTTATCATTGGATAAAACTGATTTCAAGATTGATACCCATGATGATAGCCATGGCATCCAAGATGAGCTAGGGTTTGTAAAATGAACAAGAAAAACAAAGAGAGAGATATTTTTAAGAGAGAAGAACTCACACACCTCTTTCTATTTCAAAAAGCTTTTGTAATAGAACTAGAGAGAGAGTATCTCTATTTATACAAGACACCTAACTACACTGTTCGTAACTAACTAATTAGCCCTAATCAACTAATTAGTAACCAATTAACTAATGAATTGTTGAAATAGATATAATAGCTGCAAACATCTGGCAAGAGAAACGTGTCCAAAAGACACTCGAAACTTCCAGAGTTTCATAACCAGCTAACACCCCTCCTCAAGCTCAGCTAGGGTTACTAGCCTAAGATTGACACAGTGTGTTCTAAAGATAGGAGAAGGCAACCCTTTTGTCAAAATATCAGCAGTCTGCTCTGTAGTGGGAACATATTCCAAGCAAAGATCATTGTGTTGCACACGTTCTCGAACAAAATGGAAGTCATTATCCAAATGTTTAATCTTGGAGTGAAAGACTGGATTAGATGCTAATGCCAAAGCTGACAGGTTGTCACATTTGAGCAAAGGAGCACGAGGAATCTTGATCTTCAAATCACATAGCAAGTGTCTGATCCAACTAATCTCAACAGCAGTGTTGGCTAGACTCCTGTATTCAAATTCTGTTGAGCTTCGTGACACAGTACCTTGCTTCTTGGATTGCCATGACACAGGACACAAACCAATATACACAACAAATCCAGTGGTAGAGTGCTTTTGTATGACTTCTCCAGCCCAATCAGCATCACAGAAGGCCTTAACATTCACAGTGTTGTTCAAGGCACCAGTAGAGCTATAGAACAGTCCTTTATGTAATGTTCCTTGTAAGTACCTTAAGATTCTTTTGACTGCAGCAAAATGTACATCTGTAGGATTTGTCATGAATTGACACACAGTATTGACAGCATATGCAATGTCTGGTCGTGTGAATGTTAGATACTGTAAAGCACCTACAATACTTCTGTACACAGTGGGATCCTTGAGAGGAGTACCTTGGTCCTTTGTCATTTGATAGTGAGGAAGGCATAGGGAGCTACAGGATTTAATAGTATCCATTCCTGTCTTGGCAAGCATGTCCTTAGCATACTTAGTCTGACTCAGAAATATACCATGTTGAACTTTGGCTACTTCCAATCCAAGAAAGTATGTTAAGAAACCTAGATCCTTCATGTCAAACACCATACTGAGCTCAGAGATAACCTCATGAATGCCTTTTGAATCTGAACCTGTAATTACTATATCATCAACATACAATAGCAAAGCAATCATTCCTCCTGTAGTATGCCTAATAAAGAGACTTGGATCAAAATGAGAGAAAGTGAATCCTAGGCTTGGCAGAAAACTAGTAAACTTCTCATTCCATGCTCTTGGAGCTTGCTTTAGGCCATAGAGAGATTTCCTTAACAAGCACACATAATCGGGATGCACGTGATCAATGAAGCCTTGGGGTTGAGCCATATAGACTTCTTCCTTCAAATCTCCATGCAAAAAGGCATTTTTAACATCTAATTGTCTTAACTCCCAGTTGTTCATGGCAGCAAGGGCTAAGATAACTCTTACTGTGCTATGTCTTACAACAGGACTAAAAGTCTCATCATAATTAAGACCTTTAGCTTGACTGAAACCTTGAGCTACTAACCTGGCTTTGTGTCTGGAAATAGAGCCATCATGGTTTTTCTTGATCTTGTATATCCATTTGCTTCCCATGATATTTCTGTTCTTAGGACACGGAACAAGAGACCAAGTGCCTTGCTTCTTTAGGGCATCAATCTCCTCCAGCATTGCTTGATCCCATTCAGACCTCCCAGTAGCTACCCTGAATGACTTTGGTTCAACAATATCACTAATGTCTGATATAGCAGTGAAACCACTCAAGAAGGGATACTCATCATACAGTTTTTGTTGTACAATGGCAGAGAAACAGTAAAAGTCTTCAAAAGTTTTCTGCTTAACAATCCCATTTTTGGCTCTAGTCATCATAGAATGATCATTGTAATTCTGGTTCACAATGAACTCTAATTCCTGAGGAAGATTCTCACCATTAATATTTCCACCGAATTGTAAAGCATTAGCCTCATTTGTATTCAAACCATCAACTGGGACAACTGCAAGGCCTTCATTAGCATTTTGGTCACCATCAACTTCATTCTGATCAACATTTCCCATTTCAGTGACAACATTACCAGCCTCATTCTGTTCACCAATTTCTACTTCATTAATACCACCATTTTGATCACCACTAGCCTCTACTTCTATGTTCACATCACCACTTCGTGCATTTTGATCACTATTAGCCTCTACTTCTATGTTCCCATCGCCACTTCGTGCATTACTATTACCATCATTGCCCCCCTCCAATGCAGTGGGGGCCCTCACTGAGTGGAACAGTAACACCAAGGACAGGCATGCTCTGGGAAAGAGTAGGAAGAGGTGTAGACGAGGGAAAGAAGGTGACAGGATCAACAGTGGAGGACACAGGCTGAGAAGAAGACTTAAATGGAAAACAAGATTCATCCTGGATAACATGCCTAGACAGCCACAGTTTATGTTGCAGAATACTATAACAGAAAACTCCCTTGTAGCCTAAAGCATAACCTAAGAACACACATTTGGTAGTTCTTGGATCTAACTTGTCATGAGTATAGGGTTTGAGATATGGAAAACAAGAAGAGCCAAACACCTTGAGCTGAGAAATATCTGGAATCTTATGAAACAAGAGCTCATATGGAGAAGTCATCTTGAGAGACTTGCAAGGCATTCTATTGATAAGATAACTAGAATGAGCTACACTATGGAACCAAAAATGTTTTGGCAGGCATGCAGTTGACATCAAGGAAATGGCAGTTTCTACAATGTGTCTATTCTTCCTCTCAGCAACCCCATTTTGCTAAGGGGTATAGGGACAAGTGATGTGGTGTAGAATTCCTTTTGAAGTTAGGAAATTTTGAAAGGCTTTGCTATTAAACTCACCACCCCCATCAGTTTGAAATATTTTAATTGTGGCTTCAAACTGTGTATACACAAAAGCACAAAATTTCATTGGGCAAGAACATCAGATTTATTGATAAGTGGAAAAATCCACACAAATTTGGTACAATCATCAATGAAAGTAACATAGTATCTATATCCCTCTATGGAGAGGCAGGGAGCAGGTCCCTACACATCAGAATGTATCTTGTGAAAAGGAAGAAGACTTTTGGATACTGAATCAGGGAAAGGTAATCTATGCATCTTGCCTTCTAAGCATTAGGTACAGACATGACTAGAAGTTGAACAAGGCAACTTTATTTGAGAACAAGATAACATTTTGGACATTACAGGTTGAGTAGGATGACCTAACCGTTGATGCCAAACTGGATATGGTATGGAAGAGCTAACAAAGGCAGTATGAGACAACTCATGCCTTAAAGCAACAAATGGTGTCTTGAAGAGAAAAAGACCTTCCTCACTACTCTTTCCTTGGTAGAGAACAGTTTTGGATGCCTTGTCCTGCACATCAATATCATTCTCATCAAGTGTGATAAAATAATTGTTATCTCGGCAAAGTTTTGTAAAGGATAGCAGATTCATGGCTAGATTAGGAACATATAAAACTTGATTAAGTCTCAAGATATGATCAACAGGTTTAATATAGCTTGAACCAGTATGTGCTACATTCAAACCTGTACCATTACCAATAGTGATTTTGTTGTCAAAAGTATATGGTTGAGCAATTGTGAGATTTCGAAGATCAGAAGTCATGTGATGTGTAGCACCAGAGTCTCCTATCCACACATCATTGTTGACATGAGCAGTAGATGTAGCAGATGCACCAGACTGATGCATGAGCAGCCAGAAGAAGATGTTGAGGCACCACTGCTTTGATGAAAGCCACCAGGGAAACTTGAGTTGGATGTTCCAGTAGGTACAAGATATCCACCCTGAGGTTGTTGGAAGCCACAATTATAGCCTCCAAAAGACTGAGCAGTTAAAGCAGTGAGTAATGCAGGAGGCTCAAACCCTTGATAAGCAAAATTAGCCCTATGAGTGCAGTTTAAAGCAACATGTCCTTTTAATCCACAGATTTGACAAGTGGGAATGGACAAGGATGGATGACCAGCAGGTACATCAGTCCTGTAGAAACAGTTGGCAGCAGTATGGCCTTTCTTGGAGTAAATTTGACATTCAGGTGCTAGTCCATTGTTGGATGGCCTATTTTGGGGAACTTGCTGGCCCTTATAGTCAGGATTTTGATAACAAGTACTTGTGAGATGTCCATGTTTGCCACAAATTTGACACTTGTGAACACGAAAACATGTGTCCACAGTATGGCCTTTCTTTCCACACACTGGACATTCAACACTACCACCATTTTGTTTTCCATCCTTAGCTTTACTGTCATCTTTGAGACTCCATCCTCTATTTTCACCATTTCTTTCTCCATTCCTTGTACCATCTCCTCTGGCTACCATGGCACTCATGCTAGAGTGAAGAGAGAAGCTTCCTTCAATACGCCTTTCGGCGGAGAGTAATTGAGATCTCAAGTCTCGAAGAGTAATATGTGTCTCTCTTCCTTCAATCATAGTCCTAACTGTTGAATATTCTTCAGGTAGTCCATTCAAGATAACAATGATCACATCCTCATCAGGAATAGCAACTCCAGCAGATAAAAGTTGGTCACGAGCACTCTTCACTCGCTGTAAGTACTTCTCAATAGATTCACCACCTTTTCGAAGTGTTTGTAACTCAGTTTTGAGTTGCATGATGCTTACTCTAGATACAGCAGAAAATCGTTCTTGAAGTGCAAGCCATGCTTGTCTAGAGGTTTTGCAACCAATAATCACATCCAGAATATCTTCATTTAGTGTGGCCATGAGCAGACTCAATAAGGCCATATCAGTTTGTTTCCATGCCTTATATGCTGCAGTTTCTTCACTAGTAACCTTGCCTTCAGTTATAAGTGCATAACTAGGGGGTACCATCTCAGTACCATCATAATAGCCAAAGAGACCATTCCCAGCAAGAGTGGACTCAAATTGAAAGCTCCATTTGATGAAGTTTCTATCTCCAAGTCAAATAGTGATCACACTCAAAAGTGAGTGCACATCAGAGTGAGTAAGAGCAGGTGTAGTAACAACTCGAGGTGCCATTAATACCTTTTCTGCAAATTTCAACAATACACTTCTACAGGGAGCATCAAATATAACAGTTTTTCAACAAGTTCTAGAAATCAACAACTTGATACAAGTAGTTTCTTCAATCTACTTCAGTGTGAATGCTCTTTTTGCTCAGATCTTGCACTCAATTTACTTATCACCAAATCAATTTGCTCCAATTTTGCTATCAAGAACTCAATTTGTTCGAATTTTTCCCTAATTCTCCAATTTTCATGCTAATGAACATAAGCTTCTTGCTCAACTAAACACAGTGCTCAAGTTTTACACAGAATTTTGCTCATTTGCTCAAGGACGCAGCTCAAAATACATAGATCACTGTATAGAGAAACATAGACAAGTGTAATTCACCTTAGAAGTTCAGCGAACACTATAGTAGCCTGGAATCGAACACCGAAGGAACGCACCACTTGATTCAAGCTTCAAAGATGAACAAAGCTTCAGATCACAGCAGAAATGAAGCAAGATCTGAAATCACATAGAGTAAGTACTCGCGCCAAGATAATGGATGTGGAAGCATGAGTCATAGGTCCTGGATCAATGGGTGCTCTGATACCATGATAGCCATGGCATCCAAGATGAGCTAGGGTTTGTAAAATGAACAAGAAAAACAAAGAGAGAGATATTTTTAAGAGAGAAGAACTCACACACCTCTTTCTATTTCTCAAAGCTTTCGTAACAGAACCAGAGAGAGTATCTCTATTTATACAAGACACCTAACTACACTGTTCGTAACTTACTAATTAGCCCTAATCAACTAATTAGTAACTAATTAACTAATGAATTGTTGAAACAGATATAATAGCTGCAAACAGCTGGCAAGAGAAACGTGTCCAAAAGACACTCGAAACGTCCAGAGTTTCATAACCAGCTAACACATGATAGTATTATAGTTGACGTACTATTTAGATGGTTGATGCATGGTCACTATATTTGATTAATTCAGCATGCACTCGCAGGAATTCGTGTTCTGTGTTGATTAACCATGGAAGATCAGCGAGGAAATACTGTTTTCCAACTAATTAAGAAAAGTATAACAATGAGAGTAAATTTTGGACAAAAGGGTATATCATTATGTTTGTCATTAGCTTGTATATCTAAACATGTATTCATGTACAAAATTGATCCATCGGAAAGCAAATATGTAGTGTTTCTACTTGTTTAGGATGTTGAGAAGGGAGACTCTAGTTTTGATTAAGTTCCTAAATATATAGGCACTCGAGTCCTTCTTCTAGGTCTTGAATGCACGACTCCAGATTGTTAAGCTGGTTCTGTGCATTCTCTGCACTCTTGAGTGACTTTAATGCAGCATCCACGTCTGTGTTTAAGAATAAAGGATTCGAGAGAGATTGATGAGAGAATTGTGTGTTTCATTATTGAGAATAGGAGCTCTATATATAGGGATTACAAAGTACATGTTCTAATGTTACAAGGAAAACTATTCCGAATAAGACTAGGAATTCTAGAACATTCTCTCCTATTACAATCATGAAACTAATCCTAGTTTGATTAGGCACACATAAGTCAATTTCCTTCAACACTCCCCCTAGTGCCGCTCAAACTTGATGGTGACGCTTCATCCGTTGCCTCGTTAAAAACCTTGCTCGAGTGAAAAACCCTGTGGGACAAAAACAAGCTCGAGGAGGAGAAAAAGAGTATAACACGTCCTTCACTCTTCAAGATCGAACATGTAGACATCATAACTCCCCCTGATGTCTATATCTCCCCCTGATTGTTACAATCGTGGGAGTTCGGATAACTTTCTCAATCCGATGCTCTTCACATGTTTCTCGAAGGTGGATTTAGGTAACGATTTGGTGAATAAGTCCGCTATATTATCCTCTGATCGGATTTGATTCACTTCAATCTTTAGAAGTGATTGTTGTTGCTGATTATAAAAGAAATTAGGAGATATATGCTTGGTGTTGTCGCCTTTAATGAAACCTAATTTCATTTGCTCAATACAAGCTGCATTATCCTCGTAAATGCATGTAGGTTCATCCGTTGTAGACTTCAAACCACAACTTCCTCTAATATGTTGATTACACGCATTTATATGCGTGTAATTATATCTAAAACACTAGAATTAAGCTAATCCTCATGTCAATTATTATGTAATTAATCCATTTTTATTTAATTATAGGGAATAAGCGGAGTTGCGGAAATCACGATAAAATGGTATAAAAGTGGAGCAAATTGGAGTCCCGACAATATGACGAAATGGTCAACGCCAGTCAATGTCAACAAAAGTGTGATATCTGACATCATGACGGGACTAAGGAATAATTTCGGCTTTTGGAAAAGAAGAAAAAAAATGGTAATAGAAGAAGAAGTAAAAAGTGGTTGTTTAATTAATTAATCAATATTGATTGATTAATTAAACAAGTTAGGAAGGGTATGGTGCTGCACGTTTTAGCCTAGTTAATGGGCTCAATTAAACATTGTGGTTAATTAAGCAAGAATGGGAAGTTGGAAACCCACGTGCCAGAGCCATACCACTTTCTCTTCTTTCCCTTTTTCTCCCTAGCCAGACACACGCTGACACCTCACCATACCCTATCTATCATTATCTCTTCTTTGCATCAGCGCCTCCATATATATTGCTAGACCATTCTATTCTCACGAGAGAGGAAGACACACAGTAGCCGCACCACAAAACAGAGGCAGCCCTTTGGACTGCTCTCTTCCCCATCTTTCTCCACCATTTTTTCATATTTTCTTTAGTTTTATTTTAGGGATTAGAAGAACTACTCACACAAAGCTTCAAGAATCCATCTAGGGGCTCAACCTCTACAAGATTCAAGATTTGGGTAATTGTGGGAGTTGTAATTCAATGTTAGTCATGCTAGCTTTCTAGCTATTTGTGGCTACCCTTGTTTTCTCCTACACTTTTATACTCTTTTCTCTTAATCTTGATGTCTATAATTATGGATAGTGAGTAATTCAATTTTGGGAGTTAGGATTGTAAAACTCTAACTCATGTTGTGTAAATATTGATGCTTTAATGAAATAAATGTAATTTTTCTTGTGTATGCTTTAAATCCAAATTTATTGGTCCTTGGAAGCATGTTTCTAGGCTTTGTCACCCTTTGAAATTATATTGTGGGCAATTGTGATGAATAGATTGATAAATTGACAACTTATTAGTCTTGTGGCATCTAGGATTTGAGTGTGGTGACCATTAGCTAGCTTAATTGTAGCTAAGCTTGCTTGGGTCTCTATTATCTTGCTCTCTAGGCCTCTAATTTTGGATATTGCGGCCTTAAACGGCGTAATGCCCAAATTAGAGAGTTGATTGTGGCCCTAACCGGCATAGTCAATACACCGAAAGGATAATTGGTTTAGTAGCCTTAACCGGTACTAGGTACGAGACTTAACACATAGAAAATGCATGCATTTGTGAAATTGACATCGATATTTGCAAGATAGTTAGTGTGAATCATCCGACACTCCCATGTTCCCATTAATTTGAAAACCCAAATTTAATTTTCTAGTTCTTTAATTAGTTGTTTAGTTTACTTTTCGGTTGTGTTTAATTTAGTTAATTCACAATTCAAAACTTCCTCCAATTTTCGACTCATTTGTGCATATCCATCACTAGGCTCTTTGTTTTGATTAGGCTTTGGTGAAAATCAAAACCGAGCATTGCTAAGGCTTGGTGCCTTAGAATAACATTTTTATTTATTTTCTTTTTCTTTTTCCTTTATTTGCTTAGTGACTCTAGTTCCGAATATCCAAGGATTGTGGGTTAGCCACTAATCCCCGTGGTACGATAACTTTGGGCACAATATTTCTCTATCTTGACACGATACGTACGCTTGCGTAAATGTGTATCAAGTCATATGTCTAATTACAGACCTTAGCCATATGCATTCGCGCACGGCTTCATGTAGAGAAATAATCTCTGCATTATTTGAGGAAGTAGTAACGAGGGTGAATAGGGATCGTTCTAGCCGGGGATTGAGGGTACACTTGTAATTGTAAAAACAAATAAAGAATTAATAAAAGTAAAAAGTATTATATTTACAAAATTACATACAAAAGAAACAAGTAATCGAAAATGGGGGATTTAGAATTAAAAATTAAATAAAAAATAAAAAAAATGTAAAAACATATATACACGGGTGGAACGCAAGGAACAAAGATCAAATCCACAATCATATGAATGAAATCCAATCACAATTCGCATAGTTGATCTTCTATGTCATGAGAAAGAAGTTGACCATGTGAACCGTTAGGAAGCAAACGATTTCCCATTTTTTACTTTCCTTCAATAATTAATCCAAGTGAAAGCACCTAGATCAATCCTATCAAACATGCAATCATAGTCTAGAAAGCTAGCTAATCAAGAACACATTCAACGCATTAAGAACAAAGAAAGGATGTCAACCAAAGTGCACAACCTAGTTATGAATAAGTTCACCTATTTGCAATCCTCCTTAATTGATTTCGACTTTTGTCCAAAGCCTTTTGACTTGATACACATTTACGCAAGCGTACGTATCATTGTCAAGATAGGGAAATATTATGCCCAAAGTTTATCGTACCACGGGGATTAGTGGCTAACCCACATTCCTTGGGTAATCGGAAATAAAGACACTTAGCAAACAAAGGAAAGAAAAAGAAAATAAATAAAAATGTTAATCTAAGGCACCAAGCCTTAGCAATGCTCGGCTTTAATTTTCACCAAAGCCTAATCAAAACTAAGAGCCTAGTGGTGGATATGCACAAATGAGTGGAAAAGTTTAATGTTTGGGGATTGATTTTAACTTAACAAATAATAATGAAATGTAAAGCAATAAAAATAAAAATGAAATGTAAACAATAAAAATGAGCATGTCGGGTGTTAGGGAGATTCCTTCACCCAAATTCTATGTGTCAGAAGCTAATCTAATATAGATGCATATTTCCTATTTTGGCGGTAGTCATATCCAAGGCGGTTCAAGGCTCAAGGACCGAAATTCCCTTTCATGGTATTCCTACTCCGGTTCAAGGGTCGTAGGAACTCACTTGGCATGAATTAGAGCCGGTTCAAGGGTCACTAATTCACATCAAGAGGCGTAGAGATCGAGGAATTAGACTACTAAGCGACCCGCCCTCGCAATCACGCAACGGGTGTAAATCACCATGCTTATAACCCCTCGAATACGAAATTGAAGGTTTCTAGCTTAGGAATTAGAGGGGGTCAAGCCCCTAACTCCATCCTCGACATGCTCAAAATACACACCCTAGAGTTGACTAGGCTCCTAGACATGCATTTTAACCCAACAAAAATAGATATAAGCATCCATCATATAAAAATTGCATCATTACATTAAATTAAACATCTTTTACACAAAATTTGGGTTAGGGACACAACCCTAACCCCCAACAAGGAAATTACTCACAACCCATAATCATAGACATCAAAATTACAAAATTCAAATAGAAAAGAGTAGAGAAGTGTAGGAGAAAACAAGAAAAATCATAAATAGCTAAAAAGCTAGCATGACTAGTCTTGAATTACAACTCCCACAAAATACCCAAATATTGAATCTTGTAGAGGTTGATCCATTTGATAGATTCTTGAAGCTTTGGGTGAGTAAATCCTTGAAATCCCTAAAATAAAACTAAAGAAAAGAGGGAAAATGGAGGAGAAGAAGGAGAGGAGAGAGAGCAGCCGAAAGGGGCTGCCTCTGTTTGGTATATGCGGCCGCTGTAGGTATATGGTTCTCCTCCTTCTCTCATAAATATATAGCTGATATATATCACCATAGCTGATATATATCACCATCTGAGGCTGAGATCGATTGGCCAAAGTGAAGGGAGTAGGGTTGCCACGTGTCAGTATGGGAGTGGACAAGAAGAAAGGAAGAAATGGTTTGGGCACGTGATGGCGGCAGACTACTCAATTGAAACCAAAGCTTAATTAAGTGTAAAGCTTAATTAAACTAAGGTCTACTGCTGCATGTTAATGGCTGGAGGTATTAAATGATCAAGCTAATGATCAATTAATACAAAACCTTTTCTTTATTTTCTGTAATTTTCTTCTTCTTCTTTTCTATTTTTCTTTCTTCTCCACTTCCACAATCTCGAATATTTCCATATATATTGTCAAGGGACTAGTCGGGTTTCGCTCTCAAACTTGCATTGACCATGGTTGACCGTGTCGACAATTTCGTCTCCTCGTCGAAAACTCCGATTTGCTCTACTTTTGTACCATTTTCTCTCGTTTCCGCAACTCCACTTATTTTCTACACAATAAATAAAAAAGAATTAATTATATAATAATTGACTCGAGGATTAGCTTAATTCTAGTACTTTAGATATAATTACACGTATAAAAATACGTGTAATCACACCCCCACACTTGAACTTTGCTTGTCCCCAAGCAAACTAAATGTAAACATAATCCGAAAATCTACCAACTCACAAACATAAAGAAAGTGTAGTATTAGCCTTTCCAATCATAACCCTCGGAGAACTAATTATGTATATGACCATGAAGTAGATGTAAGCACAATATAGGATTTTCGAATTTGTAAGGCAATTAAGATGCACATGTGAGAAATGCTCAAGTATATGCGTGTGTTAACCATGTGTCAAATCAATCCACCACAATCAAATAGGCATATAGAAGACCCGACATAACCCACCAAACTCACATAGGTTCACTAACTATTACCGCTCAAGTGTTTGGGGGCTATATGTGTTTCACTCAAAAGCAATTTCACAACATGCGCCGCCATATGCTTGCTCTTCGATCTCATCTCCGCTAGGTAGCCCACAACATTCAAGATCAAGAGGTCTTTTATTTGGTTGTAATGGAGCTAAGGGCATATGGTTAAGAGAAATGAAGGATAAGGAAAGACAAAGTCCATAGAAGTCGATGAAGCAACTCTCTCTTGTAGAGATTTAAGACTTTTGTTTTCAAATGCTAAATCACCCACTCTAATCCCAATATACAACCCTCTAACTAAACTAGCTAATTTTTTTTTTTTTTCAATCACCTTTTTCTTTCTCTCTCCTTTTTCTAATTTTCTTTTGAACTTCTTTTTTTTTTATTTTATTTTTTTAACTTTCTTTTCCAAACACACACACTCACCCCCACACTTATTCTTTTGTAACCTCACACTTTTAACTTTTCTTTTCTTTTGAAGCACTCAAACATAAAGTCAGTCTCTCGAATCGCTTCACCAACTACCATGGAAGGGTAGGATAAAAGTGTATAGGCTAGGTAAGAATTTGTGGTGGTAATGAACAAAAAGGCTAAATTATATAAATAGGCTCAAAGTGGCAATCTAGTGGTTAATATTTTTGGCCACATGCTTCTTTGGCCATGGTGGTATATAGTCCTAATGCCTCCATCCTTTCTATCATGTCGCAAGCTAAAAGTAGCCTCGAGAGGTCTCAAGCAAGTTCTAGATACGCAATGTCATGAAATTGTACACACATGAAAGAATAAGTGAATGAACGATGCATACACTATAGATATAGGTACAAAAGCTCACAAATAAGGGTATGCAAGTCAATCAAATCATCTATATGCTTCTCTAATTATGATGAACCAACCTAACCTTAGGCTATGTGCACACATATAGTCAAGCATAGATCACATATACACTCAATTACAAGACAAATTTAAAGTCCTAGATCATACTCAATCTATCCACAATCATAACAAGTTAAGTCCATGTCTCGTCATTGGGGTTGGAAAAAGGCATTAACCACTAATATATAATTACAAAAACCTAATCTAAAAAAAATATATATATATTTTTTTTTTCATAGGCGCCTGAGCCCTCACCCCCATACTTAAAACCAACATTGTCCTCAATGTTGCAAAGTGAGCTCGAAAGCTAAATGACAGGACCCGCCCCGGATTTCACCCCGAAATCCGGAGTGGCCCTGCGGGGCCCACCTTAGTGATAACTCTACCGAGAACTGGTCGAGTCACCCCCTAAAGTGGACTACCCAAAACAGTAACCCACAATAGATCAGAGCCAAACAAAGAAGTGCGGAAGCTATTCGTCAACTATGCCTCGAACCACATACGCCCGACCCTAACTAATAACGCCTGCAAACTGGGCATTAGAAACCGAAGGGCCCAGGGGAAAGTAAACGAAAAACGTTAGCGTGAGTGGACAAAAATAAACAAATAAAAGAGAAAAAGATTTCATACTTTCCCACATTTATTTCTTAAAAAAAAATATTCCCGATGCATGCAACATTTATAAAACGTAAGTCTTTAAAACTCGGAGTCTCGTGAAAACATACCAGTCCCCGCTAGCTAAAAGAATCGGACTAGCCCCGCTAGTCAAGTAACAAATAGTAGGATATGGGGAAAGGATGTCACCATACGGGTAAAGGAGCCCCTTAGGCTCAACCTACCCTCGACTACCACTCACACATAGATTGTGTGAGGAGGAGAACTAATAACCTCGACTGCCACCCACGTGAGGAGGAGAATAAATCACCTCGACTGCCACTCACAAACACAAAGTAAGTGAGGAGGAGAATAAGCTACCTCAACTGCCACTCACAAACGCAAAGTAAGTGAGGAGGAGACCTAATCGAATGACCCGTGTATGGTGAGGAAAACATTCAAAATCCATAAAATCCGAAAGGCTTTCCCAATATCTCACGAGAAAACAAATAAGTATATTCCAATGACGTGACCCCGCACGCCAAATACTCTCAAATTCAGAACCAAACCCGGAAATTAGTACGAGCACAAATTCCTTCGGAAAAATCTCATTTCCAATAATATTCCAGAATATCTCAAAATTGACTACTAAATATAACATGTAATCCAAAAATCATCTCGGTAAAGTAAGTCGTCGGAAAAATCACGTAAATCATATTTCCAAATAATAATCATATATTCCAAAACCAATTCCGAAAGTCATACCGAGATAAATCATAATTAAATTCCAAAATCAATTCATATGCTCGAAAAGTGATAGTTAATTAAATAGAACGTACTTTAGTGAATAAATGCATGCATCACTTATTTAAAAACAAACAAAAGTCCACTCACAGTACTATTGGGCGACCACGCAAACGAGTTCCTTCATCTAGCCGTAGCTCACCACATTGCCCTATACACAATTATATTTCCGTAAACGGCAATCCGATAAAATAAATACGAACCTAAACGAAACCCGAAATTCCCTATCTCCATTACTTCTCAATTTCCACCTAAAACTCTTCCACAACACTACTTCCTCAATTTACATATTCCACAATGAAAACGAGGGAAATCCGACGGCCGGATTTCCCACAATTCCATCACAAAACTCCAAACTTCGGAAATTCACAAACAATTCCAAACTCCTCCAAAATTCACCAAACTTCACATACAAGCTCTACAACAATATACAATTTAATGGGCTAAAAACTGAAATTAAAACACTGCCATATATGCCTCCACGCGCCACCAACAGTGGCGGCTCGTGGGGCCCACGCGCAGGCTACAACCACCACCAATGGCCACCAAAATTTGGCAGCACCATCTACTCAACAAACCCAACCTCTTTCTCAACTACAACAAGTTCCAATTTTACCTGGAAGAGCTCCAATTTGGCCGGTGAAAAAAATTTCCAGAAAACTTCAAGAACCCTAGAAATTGCAATTCGTTAATTCGACCTCTATACTGCAAATTGAAATGAAAGACATTAGGGGAAATGATCTATGTCAAAAACTGAACCTTCGACGCCGGTTTGGTGGCCGGAGACGGCCGGAATCGCCGGAAATCGACAAAACTCCCAAACTGCTACAGTAACCGTAAGCTTCTCGGCGTCGAAACTGCATTTTCCGGTCGATTTACGGCGACCCACCACCACTAGCGAGTCCGAAAGGAGGAGACGAAGCTAGGGGTGGTCGCGGTTCATCCCCAGGTGGCCGGAAACGGAGGCTAGCCGGAGCTGCAGCGGAAGGAGAGAACCGGGGAAGAAGAGAGAGAAAATCGCGCGGAGAGAGAGTGAGGAAAATTTAACCCCAACAGTAACTTTTTTCAAATTTATACTACTTACCATGAACAGTAACTTTAGTATTTCGCTTATAACTTTCGCATACGAGCTCCGATTTTTACATACCACATATTCACGCGCTCGGTTTAACGTCCCCTACAACTTTCATGAAGAACATTTTCTCAAATTTTGACCCGAACAAAAAGTCAACTTTTAGGGTCACTAAAAGTACGGAAACGAAAGTAAAAGTGAAAGTAGTTGTCGTTTACCGTCCAAATGACTAGTAAACCGGTGGATTCAGGTTCGGGACGTTACACTAAATCCGTGTCGGAATTAGGCATGAAAGTAAAGTCTGGGCGAAAGCACAAAAATTAACTATGAAAATAAAAATCTAAATGCGGAGTAAAGTTACGGAAAACCCCCTTTATAGACATCTCCATTGCTCACAACCTTCGGAGATGAAAATATGAGACACCAACCTCAAGGCACAAGGCCTTGACTTCCTTAACTTATGCTCCAATCTAGCTCTAGGTGCTCATGAAAGATCGACTCCATTGAGAAATATATAGTGTCCAAAGAGCAATGCATCACAAGTAGCCCATCAAAGAATAAGGACAAAGATCCTCCATTAAAATCATAGGCTTGGTCACCTCCAATACACCTCAAAATATCCCTAGAATGACCTCCATTGAAGAATTGAAGTGCAAGAAGTCCAACCACCCCGAGTGAACACAAACTAGTGAGTGCAGAAAACTTCCAGCAATGACCTTTCTGTCTTCAAATGCCCATATCTCATACTCAGAAAGTGATAATCAGGTAGGGCCACTTGAAATGGAAAGTAGACTCAGAGAGCTTTCTATCCATATAAAGTTAGCCACCTATATCCAATTGAAATGAAAATTAAAGCTGGTCAAACTTGCCAATCTGTCATGAAGTTTTCTGTTGATTCTCAGTCACCAAAACTGTAAGATCTGAAGCTCCAGAGGTGAAAAGAGGGTGAGACCAACTGGATACGAAAGTAGACTCATGAATATATATGAAGGTAAAATTTCACTGAAATATCATATCTGAGTCAAACATCGTTGGCCTCCAAACTCACTGATCTGTTCTGCAGTTTCTGCTATGCCCTGTTTCTGACCTCTGTTACTTGGAACACTATATCTGAAGCTAAGAAGGTTAAAATCAAAAAATGTTTTCTTCGACATATAGAGGACATGAGAAAATACATCTCTGAAAATTTTTAGCTCCAAATTACTTAGGATGTCGAAGGTGTAGCTTCCCAAAGTCACTCTATAGTAGCAGCCTCTGTTCTGAACTTCATGCATTGACCATTAAATAAATAGAGCTCTAGTGACTGAAAGTAGTTCAAATTTTGACACAAGACAGTAGACATATAGATGAATAGATTCAAAAAATTTCAGCTCAAAATAGCATGTAGAATGGAATCTATAGTCACCCAAATTCAACTGAATTTCAGGACAGAAACTGCTCACTACCAAATTAATTCTCCTTCACATTTTCAACTCCGGACACCTCCCATCCTCCCAAAAATGACCAAAAAGCTTTATTCACCATAAAAGTAAACTACTAAAGGAAGAAATACTACCGATGATGTGCTAGGGTTGCCTCCCTAGCGAGCGCTTTGTTTAAGGACTTAATTGCCGGTCCATAGAACGTGAACTTTGTTAAGGTGGATACTTCTCAAGTGCGACCACCCTATTGTTTGGGGCTAAGGGACTCCTTGACATATCATAGAGGCAAGACCAAGAGCTAACTATGAATATTCCAATTGGTGGCCAAAAGTGTAGCTTCTTAATCTTCCCCTTCTTCTCAATTATTCTTGTAGGAGCCAACCTTGCCTTCTCCTTCAAAAGTGGTGTAGAAATGATGCTCATAGGAAAAATAGGTGGTAGAAGCTCTTGAGAGTGATGGTAAAGGGTGAGTGCAAGTGCTCCATTTCCTTTCCAATCCATCACCTCATTGTAGAAACATTGGCCACTTAATGGTGGGTTGAGAGGTAAAAGTACCTTGATCCCAATCCTCTCATTAAAAACATAAGTGCTCAATGTTTTACTCTCCACCTTGGGAAGCTCATGATGGATGTCCATGAATTTGGGAGGAGAGAAAGTCATTGGCTCTTCAATTTCTTGACCATCACAAAGTATTGAAGGACTCTCTTCCTCCTTGGGAATATTGACCTCAATGAATAAAGGATTATGGTATATGACTTGAAGCTCCGCATCCTCCTCGATGAACAATGGATTATGGTGTATAACTTTAAGCTCCGCATCCTCCTCACTAGACAAGACATCCTCTTCTTCGGAATCATCTTCAAATATCTCTCCTTCATTTGGAAGCTTAGATTTCCAATATTGCACCCATTCCTCCGAAGTGTAGTCTCTCACCTCACTTGCATTGAAACTTTCATAACCAAGCTCAATTTCTTGTACATCAACATCATTATCATCATTTTCAACTTGCATAAAGGATTCTTGCTCAAGATGCTCGATATACACTTCTTCTCTTGAAATGGGCTCCACTTGGTCAAAGAAAGATTCATGCTCATAAATGGTGAAGGGTGGCTCTTGTGCAAGACTAGTCTCAAGTTGCTCATTGGTATGTATAAGTATTTCTTGAGAAGCTTGCAATCGAGCTTGGGACGCTTGCAATTGAGCTAGCAATTCTTCAAGAGAAGGCTTCCTAGACTCATATGCTTGCTCATGAGGATATCCTTCAGGAACCATGGTTTCTTGTGAAATTTTAGCTTGGGAGGCTTGTAATAGATCTCGGGAGGCTTGCAATTGAGCTAGTAGTCCTTCAACGAATTCCTTTCTAGGCTCATAAGCTTCATTTTGTGGATATGCGTCGGGTATAAATGTCTCTTGATACATGTACTCACACTCTTGCATAAAATTTGGGCATTCAAATCTCAAAGAGCCCTCAAAAGATGAATGCCACGGAGAATTACACAAAGCACAAGTTTCATTGCAAGAAGACATAGAACCGATCGCATGAGAATTCCACACTTGATGACCTTCACTATAGAAACTTTCTTGCTCATATCCCCTTGGGTCTTCCCCTCCATAGCTCCATTGATCCATAACTCAATATGATAAGAAATATGCACCTATATATGAGTTCCCAAAAGTAAGATTAGTAATAAAAAAAAATTAGAAATTATAAAATTAAAGAGTGAGCAAACAAAATAAACAACTTTTTAAAAAAAAAAAAATAAAGAAACCAAAATATGCTAAAGTGACCTAAAGAACCAATTTACCAAGGGATTAAGGCTATTAAACCCTAATCCCCGGCAACGGCACCATTGACTTGATACACATTTACGCAAGCGTACGTATCATTGTAAAGATAGGGAAATATTATGCCCAAAGTTTATCGTACCACGGGGATTAGTGGCTAACCCACATTCCTTGGGTAATCGGAAATAAAGACACTTAGCAAACAAAGGAAAGAAAAAGAAAATAAATAAAAATGTTAATCTAAGGCACCAAGCCTTAGCAATGCTCGGCTTTAATTTTCACCAAAGCCTAATCAAAACTAAGAGCCTAGTGGTGGATATGCACAAATGAGTGGAAGAGTTTAATGTTTGGGGATTGATTTTAACTTAACAAATAATAATGAAATGTAAAGCAATAAAAATAAAAATGAAATGTAAACAATAAAAATGAGAATGCCGGGTGTTAGGGAGGTTCCTTCACTCAAATTCTATGTGTCAGAAGCTAATCTAATATAGATGCATATTTCATATTTTGGCGGTAGTCGTATCCAAGGCGGTTCAAGGCTCAAGGACCGAAATTCCCTTTCATGGTATTCCTACTCCGGTTCAAGGGTCGTAGGAACTCACTTGGCATGAATTAGAGCCGGTTCAAGGGTCACTAATTCACATCAAGAGGCGTAGAGATCGAGGAATTAGACTACTAAGCGACCCGCCCGCGCAATCACGCAACGGGTGTAAATCACCATGCTTATAACCCCTCGAATACGAAATTGAAGGTTTCTAGCTTAGGAATTAGAGGGGGTCAAGCCCCTAACTCCATTCTAGACATGCTCAAAATACACACCCTAGAGTTGACTAGGCTCCTAGACATGCATTTTCACCCAACAAAAATAGATATAAGCATCCATCATATAAAAATTGCATCATTACATTAAATTAAACATCTTTTACACAAAATTTGGGTTAGGGACACAACCCTAACCCCCAACAAGGAAATTACTCACAACCCATAATCATAGACATCAAAATTACAAAATTCAAATAGAAAAGAGTAGAGAAGTGTAGGAGAAAACAAGAAAAATCATAAATAGCTAAAAAGCTAGCATGACTAGTCTTGAATTACAACTCCCACAAAATACCCAAATATTGAATCTTGTAGAGGTTGAGCCATTTGATAGATTCTTGAAGCTTTGGGTGAGTGAATCCTTGAAATCCCTAAAATAAAACTAAAGAAAAGAGGGAAAATGGAGGAGAAGAAGGAGAGGAGAGAGAGCAGCCCAAAGGGGCTGCCTCTGTTTGGTACATGCGGCCGCTGTAGGTATATGGTTCTCCTCCTTCTCTCATAAATATAGAGCTGATATATATCACCATCTGAGGCTGAGATCGATTGGCCAAAGTGAAGGGAGTAGGGTTGCCACGTGTCAGTATGGGAGTGGACAAGAAGAAAGGAAGAAATGGTTTGGGCACGTGATGGCGGCAGACTACTCAATTGAAACCAAAGCTTAATTAAGTGTAAAGCTTAATTAAACTATGGTCTACTGCTGCATGTTAATGGCTGGAGGTATTAAATAATCAAGCTAATGATCAATTAATACAAAACATTTTCTTTATTTTCTGTAATTTTCTTCTTCTTCTTTTCTATTTTTCTTTCTTCTCCACTTCCACAATCTCAAATATTTCCATATATATTGTCAAGGGACTAGTCGGGTTTCGCTCTCAAACTTGCATTGACCATGGTTGACCGTGTCGACAATTTCGTCTCCTCGTCGAAAACTCCGATTTGCTCCACTTTTGTACCATTTTCTCTCGTTTCCTCAACTCCGCTTATTTTCTACACAATAAATAAAAAAGAATTAATTATATAATAATTGACTCGAGGATTAGCTTAATTCTAGCATTTTAGATATAATTACACGTATAAAAATGCGTGTAATCACCTTTACTACTTAAATCTAGCTCCAATTACATGCATATATCCTAAGTTGGCAACCAAAGAACACAAACATGCAAAAGTTTTCTGTAAAACAAAATCAATCAAGCAATCCCACATAAGCAACATATAAATCAACATAAAGAAATCACAATTTTATTTCAAAACATATAAATGGGCTTTAAACTTTGCCCTTAACGTCATGTTAACTAGAATTCATAACTCTACGAATCAAACAAAGGAAAACAAAAGAAAGTATGAAATACATCATGAAAGATGAATAATGAAGCCTTTAGACGAAGAACTTGAAGATCCTTGAAAGCAAGCAATCTTCTAGGGACGACACAAGGGTGGATGGCGGATAGGATCTTGATGTATTGCATGACTTCTTCTCCTTCTTGGTTGAGACGCAGAGCTTCGGAAGACTAGAGAATGGAGAGAATTTTTCTGATGTTTATTTACTGAGGGAGAGAGGTGTGTTGTGTTGTGGTTTTGTTGTGTCTAAAATGTCTAGAGAGGAGGCTATATATAGGGGAAGACAAGACTTCATGAATTTAATTTCCAAGGAATTTTCTAGTTGCACCACACAGCTCCAACTAATGAATTAATGCCACGTCAGCTCTACCATGTCACTCAACCAATCAGGAAGCTCCAAAATAAGTCCATAATCTTTCGACATATATTATTTCTGATTTTCCCAAGATTTAATATAATTTTATTCACAATTTTCGGCCAAATATCTAGGCATGAACCTAGACAATGTATCCGGACGCATTTTGGACCTTTTCTCCCTTAAATCTCTCCATGGCTTTATCCTTAACATCCTCCCCTTAATTTTCTTTTGATTTTCACATTAAAATTGCAGATTTTATTCTCTAATTTCAGCCAACATATCTTGAGGGAATTAAGGAACGAATCTGGACTTGTTTTGAGCATTTTCTTGTTGCACAATCCCTTGAAACTCTCCCTTGATATTCTCAATGTAATCTCCTTGATTTTCACATTATCTCCATCATTTCCCATGCAAAAATAGAATTTAATCTCCCATAATATCTTCAAGCCATGTGGTCTCCTAATGCCTTCAGGTTTCCTAGCCTCATCAGGATTCCTGCGTTGATTGAGATTCCTATTCGGACCAGGAAAACTTCATTTCTTCATTTCCTTGTCATTTTCTCCAGTGTACCTAGAAAATAGAAACTAAATTAAAATTTACTAAAAATAGAAACTTTCTAATAATGGAAACTTTCCTAAACAAGAAGGATTTATTTAAGGAAATAACAAAGTAAATATGAGGAAATAACAGTTAAAACATTGCATTAAAATGCTTCTATCAGGTCTGTTTTGGAGACCTCCAAGATATCGCAGTGCTTCCCATGGTAAATACATAACCAGTTTGGGAGCGATCTTTATGAGGGTCAGAGAGATACCCTGCATCAGAAAAACCCATCAAGACATCATTGTCGTTTTGATGGAGGGAAGGAGGAGGACGCCATCCACCTTGGACGGTGGTGGCGCCAGCGGCTTTAGTATGGTCAGCGGTCATGCTAGGGACGGCGGCAATTTACCTCTTGGGGTCCAGTCCCAATTTTCTGTCATTCCTCTTCTCTTTGTAGGGATAAAATAGGCCTATATCAATTGTACCTCTTAAGTATCGAAAGATTGTCTTTACACCAATCCAATGGCGACATGTTGGCTTAGAACTATGTCAAGCTAAAAAGTTCACTGCGAATGAGATGTCCGGTCTTGTGCATTGAGCTAAGTACAATAATGCGCCTATTGCACTTAGATAGGGCACTTCGGCCTCTAATAACTCTTTGTCCTTATCCCTTGGACGAAAATGATATTTTCCAGGCTCAAGACTACGGCAATCATGGGAGTACTCACAGGCTTTGCTTTATCTTCATTAAAGCACCTTAGAATTTTCTGAGTATATGCAGACTGATGGATCAAAATCCCATCACTACGGTGCTCGAGTTCTAAACCGAGACAAAACCGTGTTTTCCCAAGAGCTTTCATCTCAAATTCGGATTTCAAATATTTAGCAGTTTCCTTTAACTCATCTAGAGTTCCAATTAGGTTCATGTCATTGACGTAAACTGCTACAATTCCAAATCCGGAACTTGTTCTTTTAATGAACACGCATGGGCATATTTCATTGTTAATATATCCCTTCCCAATCAAGTAGTCACTTAGACGGTTATACGACATCCGTCCGGATTATTTTAATCCATATCGTGAGCGTTTTAATCTTATTGAAAACGCGCTCTGTGGTTTAGAGCCACTTGATTTGGGTAACTGAAGTCCATTTGAGACCTTCATATATATCTCTGAATCTAAATACCCATAGAGATATGCTATAACCACATCCATAAGCTGCATGTCAAGTTTTTCAGAAACTACCAAACTGACAAGATAGTGGAACGTTATAACGTCCATTACAGGAGAATACATCTCCTCGTAGTTGATTCTAGGGCGTTGTGAGAAACCTTGCGCCACGAGGCGGGCTTTATATCTAACCACCTCATTTTTCTCATTATATATGCTTTCTAACAAAGACCCATTTATGGCTAACAGGCTTTACATCTAGGGGTGTCTACGTTATAGGCCCAAATACCTGTCTCTTTGCTAGCCTGGATCGCATCTTTCCATTTTAGCCAATCCGCTCTTCGTTGACATTCTTCGACAGAGAGAGGTTCGATATCATCATATTCTATAATTCGTTTTACAACATGATATGCAAATGCATCATCAATAGTAATAGAATTTCTATTCATCATCTCATGTACACTATTGTAATTCTTGGAGATCTCTCTATTTTCTGGAATTGGTTCTGACATTGGAGTGTCCCCCAATGATGTCTCTTGGAAATAACTATAATCCGGAATATCCTCATGAGATGGATTATTTACATCGATGATCAATGGATTATTTTGTGCCAAACTCATTTTCTTTCTTAGGCGAGAATCCATCTAACCTATGGGCCTCCCGCGCTTCCTGGCAGGAGACATGGGCCTAGCCATAACGTCACCATGAGAGGGGACGTTGGCACCATGCTCAGGTGCCCTTGAGATGGCGTCATGTCCTCTAAGGTTAGGGACATCAATCCTTGTAGGCAAGTTTGCAGCAGGTATATGTGATCTCGTCACTTTAGCGATATCAGAAAACTCATCCGGCATCAATTCTGCTACGTTCTAAAGTTCGAGAATTCTTCGCACTTCAATTTCGGACTGTGCGGTTTGAGGATCAAGATGAGACAGAGTGGGGACAGACCATGACAATTCTTGTCGTTCCTGTTGAACATTTATGTTCTTATCTCCCCCTAACGAAGGGAAGACTGTCTCATCAAAGTGAAAATCCACAAATCTAGTGGTACAGAGATCGCATATCAAGGGTTCTAAGTAGCGGACAATAGTTGGAGAGTCATATCCAACATAATTGCCTAATCGTCGTTGAGGACCCATTTTGGTGCACTGTGGCGGCGCAATTGGCGCATAAACTGCACACCCAAAATATGCATAAGTGTGAGACATCAAGCTCATATCCAGTCACCATTTGGGATGCAGAAAAGGGTTGAGTGGTAGTGGGCCTCAAGTGAATAAGTACAGCTGCATGCAATATTACATAGCCCCAAGCAGAAATAGGGAGATTGGTGTGCATAACCAATGCTCTAGCAACCATTTGTAGTCCTTTAATGGTGGCTTTTGCAAAACCATTTTGGGTGTGAACATGAGGAACATGATGTTCAACTTCAATCCCAATGGACATGCAATAATCAACAAAAAAATTTGATGTAAACTCCCCAGCATTGTCGAGTCTTATAGACTTAATAAGATGATCAGGGTGGTGAGCCCTTAACTTAATAATTTGTGCTAGGAGTTTAGCAAATGCAGCGTTTCTAGTGGACAAAATCATGACATGTGACCAGCGTGTCGATGCATCAACCAACACCATAAAATATCTAAATGGTCCACAAGGTGGTTGAATAGGTCCACAAATATCACATTGGATTCTTTGCAAGAATGGTATATTTTCTTTAGTGTCCTTTGCATAGGATGGACTCGATCCTAATTTTGCTAAAGAGCAGGCTTTGCAGAACGAATGATGGGTTTTAGAAACAACCAATGATGATTTTGGTTGAGCCATGAAGTCACAATGGACTTTAGAAGGAGGAATTGGAGTCAAAGGAGCATAGGTGGCATCAAAGCCACCCTTGGGCCGTAGGGGGACGGCGACGCTGGCCTGGGATGGCCTGTTTTGTAGGGGGACGGAGCAGTGAGAAGCAGAGGCCCCTTGTTGGTCCAAAATTCGATTTTTACTTCTTTTCGTTTTGAAGAATGGATGTTCGTGTGAGGTATTTAATATACGGATGATCATATCATGACTTGAATGTCCCAAACGGTCATGCCAAAACCTATATGTGTCGGAATCCCATAAATCATCTCTCATAATAAGATTGGATTCAATAATTCGAATAGTGGTTGCATACAACCCACTGGATCAACATATAAGTTTCTCTAATACTCTTTTATGTCCGTAGTCATTAGAGGTCATGCAAAGGAACTCTTGTCCATTCTCACAATGTGTTTCCACATGAAAACCATTGGCTCTTATATCTTTGAAGCTTAATAGGGTTCTGCCAGCCCTAAGAGCATCAAGAGCTTCGGTCACATTTATATCTGTGCCATTTGGCAACATAAATTGAGCTGGTCATCTACCATGAATCAATTGAGATGATCCAGCCATTGTAGTCACAGAAGATCGAATAGGCGTCATCCATAAGAATAATTGCCTATTTCGAAGGATTGTATGTGTAGTTGCACTATCCACGAGACATTCTATCTCTCCGGGAAACATACTGAAAAATAATAAAGTTCGAAATTAAAATATGTTCCAGACATTGAATAAAATAAATCGAGACTTTATTAATAATAGCCAATGATTACATCAAAGTTTCTTGACCAAAATCTAATCCAAAAGAAAAATCAAACCGTAGACAAATCGTAGTCACTCAATCCATTCGGTAACTCCAAATTGGTTGTGACTATGTAAGGTAAGGCGAGATTTTGGTGGAGCATTGCTCTCTTTTAAAACTGTTCTCTCAGTTCAAACCTTTTGTTAATGCCGAAAGTCCGGCGGTAGCTGATCTCTTGTTTAACGCGGGTCCGATGGGCGGACCGCTACTCTGAGGATTTGATGGCCTCCGCTAGCTGTCACACGAGAGACAGGGCGTCAGAGGGAGACCGCGCTGGGCGGTCTTCACTTCTCCGATGCTAAGTCAGTCAATGCATGTAGGTAGCATAACAATAAATGAGTAGTAATTGCGTAATTAATGAGGAGAGAGGAGAGAACCTTTTATAGGTGAGGAGAAGGTTGATCTTCTGCTTGTTTTCGATGTGGGACTGATGTGCTTCGATTCCCAGCGTTTGGAGCTTCTGATGCTACCTTGGCGCAGCGCATGGCGGCACGTCAGCTGTGATCTGGGGGAGATCCCGGGCTCGAGCGGCAGCCCGCCTGGCTGTGTCTCCGCAGGTCACCCCCTTGGTGAGAGTCGGTACCTCTGGCGGTACAATGAGCGTGGCTCATTATAGCTAATTATGCTTGCAAACGTACATGTAGGTACAAGTCCCCCAAGTCCCCAGTCAAGGAGGGCAATCTTGGATGGGGAGTTGATCGACGGTGTGAAGCGTTATCTCCGCTTAGACTTGCAAAAGCATAATTAGCGTCAGTGCGTTGTCAACCATGGATTTACTGAGCGAACGCTTTATACCCTTTCGGGTGGGCCCCTGCTAGGCCCGCCAGGGAGTCCCCCACTCCCTAGTTGTACCTATATGTACGTTTACAAGCATAATTAGCTATAATGAGCCACGCTCATTGTACCGCTAGAGGTACCAACTCTCACCAAGGGGGTGACCTGCGGAGACACGGCCAGGCGGGCTACCGCCTGAGCCCGGGATTGCCCCCAGATCGCTGCTAACGCGCCGCGCCAAGATAGCATCAGCAGCTCCAGATGTTGGGAATCGAAGCACATCAGTCCCACATCGAAAACAAGAAGAGGATCAACCTTCTCCTCACCTATAAAAGGTTCTCTCCTCTCTCCTCATTAATTACGCATTTACTACTCATTTATTGTTACGCTGCCTACATGCATGGACTGACTTAGGCATCGGAGAAGTGAAGACCGCCCAGCGCGGTCTCCCTCTGACGCCCTGTCTCTTGTGTGACAGCTAGCGGAGGCCATCAAATCTTCAGAGTAGCGGTCCGCCCATCGGACTCGCGTTAAACGAAAGATCGGCTACCGCCGGACTTTGAGCATTAACATTGGCGCCGTCTATGGGAACTCTTGAACAAAAGATCATCCCGCCACAATCACCATGACTAACGGTAGCAGGGGAAACGCTGCAGAACAGGCAGATCAGTCCGCCATACCCCAACCCACCAACCCGGCGGTAGGCATCAACCGCGCGTTATTCACCACCCCGGTAAACCCCGGCGGTGAGACAAATCCAAGTAGTAGTCGCCCGCCAGGCCAAGACCTCGCCTCTCTATATGAGCTGGCACTGGCGGATCTTCACAAAGCAAACAGAGAGCGTGAACAAGAACGCAAAGAAAAGGCAGAGGCCTAACAGCAAGTGGCCACGCTTGTGTCACGCTTTGATGAACTAAAGAGAACGTTGGAGGCAACTACCAACCCGGCGCGAAGCGAGTAGTCACGAAGCACCAGTCACAGTCGACCTGGTACCGGAGCATTGATACCAGCACCAGCCGTGCATATGCAGGTCCCGCTGCGCCCACCAGAGCTAGCAGGAATGGGGCCACCCCCTGTGCCCCAGCTAATTTTGCTGGCTGTCAGACCGGCGTACTCAAAGACTCCAAAAATGTCACATTACAGCGGTAAGACTGACCCCTTCATACATATGGAAACCTTCAAGAAGGTCACCAACAACAAGGGATTCGATGACGCCACCCTGTGCCACTTGTTCAGAGAAACGCTGGACAATGAGGCAATGAATTGGTTCTTCCAGTGCCCACCGGGATCCATTGACTCATTCCAAGCATTGTCACATGCTTTCCTTTCTCGGTTCATCCTACTGTCCACCGGGCACCACAATACAAGCCAACTGTTCAACGTCAAGCAGGGTACGGAGGAAACACACTGAAGGCATTCGTCACAAGGTGGCGGGCGGCAGCATCTCAGTGTCGTGATCTTGATAAAACAATGGCTTCGGCGGCTTTTAAGCAGGGACTCCTCAAAGGGCCATTCCTCTATCACCTCAACTACAATCATCCAAATGCAGTATACGACCACCCCAAGACTGAGGCGGTCATTCATGCCCAAGCAGAATTCATCACATATGGAGAAACCCCACCGCCACCAGCAGCATTAGCAAAGTCAACACAACCCTCCTCCAGTCAGCAGGCGACCGCGAACAAAACCTCCAATTCACCGCCAACTGATAAGAAGAGGGAATGGCAGTAGGGCCAGTACCAGAACAAACGACAGAAGGACCAACACTACAAGGGAAACCGCCCATCCCACGGGGACAACCGCAACAAACATACGGAGTCCTCTCAACGGTATGCAGTATTTACGGTCCTCACAGCCTCGTATGAGGAAATATACAATCAGTGCAAAGATCAGATTCCACCGCCGTCCCCGGGAAAATACCCAAAAACAGGAAAGCCAAGAAACACCAACAAGTGGTGCAAATACCACGAGGACAGCGGTCACAATACCAACAGCTGCAACGCTATCAAAACGGCCATTGAGACCTTGTACCGTGATGGCAAGCTGGAGCAATTCAAGGTGCGCCAACCGCCACCTGTGATTGCCGACATTGAGTCCATGGGCCGCATCAACACCATCGACGAAGGTGCTCCAATCACCAACATATCTCACAGAGCAAGAAAGCGTTATGCACGGGCTAACCACCCAAAGGAAGTCTGTAACATCCGCTATGAAAGATCTGAAAAGTCGGGTTGGGAGCCTATTACCTTCTCAGAGGAGGAGGAACGCGGAGTACATCTGCCCCATGACGATCCTTTCTTGATCGACGCCATTCTCGGCAAAATGTCAGTGGGAAGAATCCTGGTTGATAGCGGATCCGCTGTCAACGTCATATTCAGTAGTTGTTACAACGACCTTAAGCGGAACAGAAAACTACTCCAAGATCATGAACCACTGCTCAGCTTCTCTGGTGATGTCACGCAGGTTCTGACTATATGCGGCTAGTTATCAGTACTAGTCCATGTATGGCGGAGATACATACAGAATTTATAATTATCGATTGTTTTAGCTTATATAACGCCTTCATTGGTCGGCCAGCGCTCAACAAACTCAAGTGCATCATCGCCGGGTACATGCTGCTCATGAAGTTCCCCACACCCAACGGCACAGGCTGCGTCAGGGGAAGTCAGTAGTTGGCACGCGAATGTTACTCCACTACTATAGCACGATCAACCCGTTGCCATGAGATCCTAGCGGTAGGGAGTCTGGTACCGCCACCAAATATCTTTGAGGACCCCCAGGGATGACGAAAAGAAGTACGTAAAGAAGGAGCCGGTCAACCCAGAAACATCATTGAGGGTTGTCAGCATCTCTAACGAGCACCCTGAGCGGACAGTCCGCATCCGCCAAGTCATCTATCCCCAGTGGATCTCCAACCTAGTTATGGTCAAAAAGCCTAGCGGCAAGTGGCGAATGTGCGTCAACTTCAAAAATCTCAACAAGGCATGCCTGAAAGACAGTTTCTCACTACCCCGCATTGATCAACTGGTTGATGCAATCGCTGGACACGAGCTCCTCAGCATGATGGATGCTTTCTCCGGCTATAATCAGATCATAATGCATCCCAACGACCAGGAGTGCACCACCTTCACCACCGACAAAGGCCTGTATTGTTACAATGTGATGCCTTTCGGTCTGAAGAAAGCAAGGGCAACTTATCAGCGACTGATGAACGCCATGTTCGCGGAACATCTGGGCAAGATAATCGAGGTCTACGTAGACGACATGCTGGTCAAGAGTATAAAGGTCAACGGACATGTGGCAAACCTAAAAATCATAATAACCATCCTCTTGGCCTATGGTATGTGCCTCAACCCAGAAAAATGTTTCTTTGGCGTCACCGCCAGCAAATTTCTGGGGTATATTGTCAGTGAACGGGGCATCGAGGCTAGCCTTGACAAGGTGCAAGCCATCCTCGACTTGAAGGACCCAGAATGGAAAGTGCACGTCTAATGCCTGCAGGGCAAGCTAACCGCCCTGTCCCGATTCATCTCCAGACTGACCGACAGGTGCTCCCCATTTTTCAAAGTCCATAAAACAACCCACAAGAAAGTCATCGATTGGAACCTAGAGTTCCAGGCGGCGTTCTAGGGCCTGAAGGAGTACCTGGCGGCAGTTCCACTACTTTTCATTCCTGTGCAAGGCGAGACACTATACATATACCTAGCGGTATCGCAATCAGTGGTAAGCTGCACCATCGTCCGGCGGGAGAACCAGGACGAACTCCCAGTATTCTATGTCAGCCGAGGCATGAACGGAGCAGAAACTAGGTACCCTCCCTTGGAACAACTCGCTCTCGCACTAATCGTTGCCGCCAGACTCCTCTGCCAGTACTTTCAGGCCCACACAATCCATGTGTTAACCAATCAACCACTGAGACAAGTAATGCAAAACCCTGAACATTCGGGCCGCCTCAGCAAGTGGGCCATTGAGCTCAGCGAATTTGACATTGATTACAGACCAAGAACTGCCATGAAGGGCCAGGTGGTGGCAGACTTTATCGCTGAGCTCACCGAGCGTCAACCCGAATCCAAAGTCGGAACACAACCAGGAATGGAGATGGTGGTATCTGAGGAACAATCTCCCCTGCAGTCAGACTGGAACCTGCATGTGGACGGCTCCTCTTGTCCCAAGGCCAGCGGCGCCGGAATCATCTTAACAGGTCCTGGGGGCTTGAATGAGGAGTACGCATTGAAATTCAACTTCAAAGCTTCTAACAACATGGCGGAATATGAGGCACTCATTGCCGGCCTACTCCTCGCCATTGATTCAGGGGTCGACAGTGTCAACATCTTCAGCGACTCTCAGTTAGTTGTTAACCAAGTCACTGACAGCTTTCAGGCCAAGGACCAGCAGTTGGCAGTATACTTGGGGTACGTCAAGACACTGCTCAAAAAATTCATATTTTACACCATCACACAGATCCCCAGGGAAAAGAACGCCAAGGCTGATTCACTAGCAAGACTAGCAACAGCCCAACCACACCAAATTCCAGCGGACACAAGGGTAGAGTGTCTGGACAAGCCAAGTATCAACATTGAGGCCAAGATCAAAGCGGCCATCCTAGCTGGATGGACGAAATTATTAAGTACAAGCGCAACGGGACATTGCCAGAGGACAAGATCAAAGCGGGACAGCTCCAGCGGAGAGCAACCCGCTACAACATATAGAGCGGCAAACTTTACCGCCAAGGATTCACTCACCCCAACCTCGGCTGTCTCACCCCAGAGGAGGGAAAGGTCGTGCTGGCAACGATACACGGCGGGGAATGTGGAAACCACTCGGGCGCTAGATCCTTGGCCAATCGCACAATGCGACAGGGCTACTTCTGGCCTACGCTCTGTGACGACGCCCGGCAGATATCGAAATCTTGTCACAAATGCCAACAATACGCTAACCTTTCGGATGCCCCAACGGAACCACTGTCGGTCATCATCGGTCTATGGATTCACTCCACATGAGGCTTGGACTTGATTGGAAAATTCCAAACCGCAAAGGGCCAGTTCAAATACATCATCGTTGCTATCGACTACAACAGCAAATGGATAGAGGCGGAGCCCCTGACTGCAATAACTACCGCCAAAGTAATTCACTTCCTCTGGAAGAACATCTACTATCGCTATGGTGTCCAGCATACAATCATCACAGACAACGGCACACAATTCAATAACAAGGAACTCATCTCTTTCACCACCAACCTGGGCACCAGGATGCGTTTTGCATCAGTCGCTCACCCCCAAACCAACGGCTAGGTCGAAGCGGCAAACAAGATAATCAAGAAGCTGTTACAGAAGAAGCTCGATAAGGCCAAGGGTTTGTGGGCGGAGAAACTCCCAGAAGTTCTATGAGCCATCAGAACAACCCCAACTTCCGCCACTGGTGAAACCCCCTTTTGTATGATGTTCGGAACTGAGGCCGTCCTGCCTATCGAGGTAACTCAACCAACCGCTAGGGTCGAAGGCTACTGCCCCGAGACCAACAGCGACGGCGTCAACCTCGACAGGGATCTCCTAGAGGAAAAACGAGACGCAGCCTATTTGCACAATCTCCAAAACAAGCAACGGGTATCTCGTTTCTACAACGCCAGGGTCAAGGCCCGCAACCTCCAACTGGGGGACTGGGTAATGAAGGAAGTCATACCACCGCCAACAAAACTCCGCCCAACTTGGGAAGGTCCATACAAAATTGTAGAAGTCGTTGGCCCAGGCGCCTTCTACTTAATGGACAAGGATGGCATCACAACGACCCACCCTTGGAATACCGAACACCTTCGGTATTACTACAAATAGTCATACCGCTACCCAAGAGCATCTTGACTTAGCTAAATTTTTGTTCAATATTTAGCTAAGGGAAGCTACCCAACAGGTACGATCCCGCTTTTGTAAACGCTGTTCAGGCAGCTATCAATGAAACGAGGAATTATTCAAACCATTGTTACCAAGTCTAGCACTAGGGGCAATTGGCAATGCCAGTCAGCGGACCACGTCCGCTACATTGTGCACTTGGACCAATTTTAATTCCTTTAATGTTTCATTCGTTGGCAAAAGAAAAACTATCAAAACCTCTAGCGGTACACACATCATCACAAAAAAAAAAAAACAAATCAAAATAGGAGCCTAGGTTCCGAAATTTCATATATCCCAAAAGAGTCAATTACATCAAATGCTTATGCCTCAGCGGCTACAAATTTTTTTTTTTCTACTCCCATTTCAGGGGTTGGCGGGGTTGGCTCCGCTACCTTCAGCATCTCCACCGGCGGCCTGCGGCGGATGTGAACGGCTTGTTTGGTTGGACCCTCGGGCTGTAGGACTGGGGGTCTCTATTGTACTATCCGCCCGGGCGTGGGCCGCCAAGAACCCAGCACGAGACACCTCATACTGAATAGGAGTCCGCTGAGAGTCGCCCTTCGGAAGTCCGCCACTCTCCCCACTACCCGAGCAGGTACCTTGAACCTGACCAGGGGCGGTGGCAGGGGCGTACTTGTTGTCGGCGGAGCTTCTTTCGCTAGCGGCACGATTGGCATCGACGCCTTCACCCAGTCGATGGCGCCCTTCTGCTGCAGCATTTCCACATTAGCTAGAGCATCGGCCTTCGCCGCTTCGGTCAGCGCCTTCTTATATTTCGCCGACTGCTTATATGACTCCACAGCGGCAGCTGTAGCACGGCTTCCCTCAGCTCCCAGCCGAGCGACTTCACCCCCCGAGCCGTTTAACCTCAGCCTGCCTTGCGGCTGACTCCCGCTAAAGGATCTCAACCTTCTTATCTTTGGCGGCTACCCGGTCTTGCAGCAGGGACATATCTTGCCCCAATTTGGCAAATTGTTCGTTCCGTTCCAGGTCCCGCTCAATGGCAATAGCCAACTTGCCACGAGCGTCTACTGCATCACAGTAGGCCTTTGTTAAGCGTCGCTCCACATCAGCCAACCTTTCCTAGGCCTCCCCCAAATCCCTTTCCAGGCCCGCCACCTCCTCCCTGAGCTCCCGCTCAACTAGGGGCTGTTTTGACACTGCCAGGAACATCTCATGCAGCCCGACGGAGATGTGCCCAAATGCTGTGCTGAAGGGCGATTGGTTGACGGCTGTCGACCGTACAATCCCCTCCAGGCCGCCGAACCCCAGCCGCTCGCAGAGGTGATATAGGAACTCCCATTCACCGTCATTCAGGAACTCAGCGTAAGCGGCAAATGAGTCCAGGTCGCTCGTGACCGCCGCTTTCGCCACGTCCGCGGGAGCCTCGGGCAGAGCATGCCTTGCCTTCTTCGGCTGCTTGCGGGCCCCAATAATCTCCACGGCATCCTCCTCTTCCCCGCCAAAGTCCGGTTGACAGCGTTTTCGTTGAAGCACCCGCGTGCTTCCAGCGACGGCAAGCCTCGAACCCCTCATCGGTGGTTCCAACCCCGCTATAGTGACACCCTCCGCTGGGCGCACTGTTTTCTTCTGCACCCCACGCAGTGTGGCCGGCGCTCTCTCTTTCCGCAGCGCCGCCTCACTCACCGCACCGGTCCCAGCCTGAACAGCAGGCAGCCCGTCACCGCCAAGATGAGAGTGGTGCGGCATCGACAGCACCACGGGAACCTCGGACGGGCTCAGCGCCAGCGTCTCTGGGTCCACCACCGTCTTCTGTGGCTCCAGCTCGGAAGCGTACATGGCCTCCAAGAAGTTGTCGATCTCAGCATGGTCCATGGCTTTCGCAAAGGCGTCACGGCTCGCTTTGTTCCCCGGTGGAGTTTCTACAAAAACAACAAAACGGTCAGCATGGAACAATCTCTTTAAAGGTGTGGCATGGCAGAGAGTGCTTACCAACGGCACGAGTCAGTTGTTGATCCACCAACAACTCCCAGCCCGAAAGGAGATGAAAGTCTAGCAAGTTGCGATTCCGCCAGCAACCTCTGATGCGTGCCACGCGGCACTCTTCTTCACGAGTCAAGTTGTACCGCAACCCCGCTGCACAAAAAAGGTTATTATCAGCACAAAAAAGGCTTAAAAAAAAAAAAAAACCCGTCAGTCATGTTCGGTGGAGACCGACAAACAACCTCGGATAGGCTGAAACTCCTACTTAATCCTAAACGTCGGCTCCCCCTCGTTGGACCCCGCCTGGTATTCCCACCCCGTCGTGGCAACACAGAAGGTCCCCCGCCAATACGACATTGAATCCCTCAGGTTCTCAATCAGCTTGGGCGCTCCTTGGCGACGACTGAGGTTTACTTGCCCTCTACAACCCTGGTGCTTCACATACACCAGTTCGTAGAAGTGTAGTACCTCCGCCACGGTCGGTCCTTCGCAACCGGGCAACCACCACAACGAGTTCAGCACCAGCATCAACCGCCACATGTTGGGGCAGACCTGCCCAAAGGCAATGCCAAACTCGCACACCAAGATTTGAAGATTGGGCACCAACGGGAATGTCACTCCCTGGTGGAATATCGCCTCGTGCACGGTGGCAAACCCCGCTGGAAGAATCGAGGCCTTCTCCTCCACTGTTGGCGGGCGTAACTTCACCACGCTGGGCAACCAAAACACCCGCTTCAGCCGGTTGACGGCAACAACAGTCATCCTACCGCCCTCCTCGTCGACCGGAGTGCCGTCCTGGAGGACCCACGCCGACTTGGCATCCTCCCCCGCTACATCTCCCCCGTCAGCAGAGCCACTGGCGGCACTATTGCTTGCTAACCGCTCATCGTGCATATTTTGGGCAACGGCAGCCTCCCCAGCCCCAGAACTTTCTGGACGCGGATCACGACCCATAGCTACATCCCAGGGTATGGTTTGTAGCGGCTCAACCTCCAGCGGTTCTGGCAGTGAGGTTCCTGCACGGGCAGACGAATGCAACGAGTCAATAAAAATTCTGTCCGCCGCGCCGATTGACACTTCAGATCCGGAATCCTCACTGCTTGAAATCTCTATGACGTCGGCCATCCTGAAACCCTAAAACCCAAATCAGTTAGCTCACACAAGATCTAACCTATCCCTATATCAGTTAGTACCCAAGAACAGTTCCCAGAAAATGCCAAAACAAGAACAAACACACTCAACCCAGATTTGACCATCTACCAAATCACTAAACCTCAACTCTCTGATAAACACCATAACTCATCCCCAAACCCACTTTCACACCCTCAGAACACATCGGGGAAAAGCATATCACACAGAGAGACCCAAAACCCAAAAAACTCGCCATGGCAGACATCCAATGAAACAGGGATAAAGATCAGAGTACCAACCTCAACGATGGAGTCTCTGGCGAGATCGTAAGCGCTTATCTTCGAGGCCAGAGATCGTCGGTTTTTCCACGTATGATAACTCAGCAATATCGCCTCAGCCTTCTTCTCCAATCTTAGACGCAGAGAGCTTGAAGACGACGAGTACAGTTCAAAGTTTTGACCAAAGTGTGAAATCTTGCCAATTTCCCCCCCCCCCCTTTTATGTCAACGTCAAACAGTTCTAGGCCATCCACTGAAAAACGACATCAAATGTCAGTGTACTCATGTCACACGACTCCAATTACTCCCCGGATTAACCGAGGTGTCGCCTCAGTTACAAAATCCATCATTACTCAACATTAATGGCGAGGAGACGGCTAGGCGAAGGAGACATGCCTCCGCACGCTAACCTTCTAAGGGTTCGCCACGTGTCAACCGCCATCAGACGAAGCGTCTAATGGAAGCCACCACTTTTGGGAAGAAGGCGCCAATCGTCGGCGGTATCCGCTGAGCGAAACCCCGCCAGCGAAATTTCTCACTTGTCACCTTCCAAGTGTCGAGGTCCGCTGAGCGAAACCCCGCTAGCGAAACTTCTCACTTGTCACCTTCCAAGTGTTGAAGTCCGCTGAGCGAAACCTCGCTAGCGGAACTTCTCCCTTGTCACCTTCCAAGTGTCGAAGTCCGCTGAGCGAAACCCCGCTAGCCGAGCTTCTCGTCACTTTCCCGAGTGTTGAAGTCCAATGAGCGAAACCTTGCCAACGGGAGTTCTCCCTTATCACCCTACGACTGTCGAAGTCTCTGCTGAGCGAATCCCCGTTAGCGGAACTTCCACTCATCAACTTGCAACAGGCAGCCTCTGCTGCACGCAACACTGCCGGCAGAGCTCCCTCCATCTTGCAAACCTCGTGCTTTGCTGACGCAACTCCGCTCAACAACTACCACCAAACACGTCTACGCGACGCTGTTTCCTGCTACAACTAGCGGGGGGTATCCGCCAGCGGCGAATCCCGAGGCTACGCCTCACTCTGACAATGACCGCCACGCGGCGTTACGGTCAGATCGTCCCTACCGGACACGGGGACTTGTCAACAGTCTACGACGACCCTGATCAGGTACGTTGACCCCCGTCACTTGGGTACTAAGATTGGGCTCGCTACCCAACACCCTCTGCTCCGCGTAGCTTCCCCTCAACAAACAATTTGCCGACCATCCGGAGGTCCGTCTTGGCAAGGGAGTGGGGGACTCCCTGGCGGGCCTAGCAGGGGCCAACCCGAAAGGGTATAAAGCGTTCGCTCAGTAAATCCATGGTTGACAACGCACTTACGCTAATTATGCTTTTGCAAGTCTAAGTGGAGATAACGCTTCACACCACCGATCAACTCCCCAACCAAGATTTCCCTCCTTGACTGGGGACTTGGGGGACTTGTACCTCCATGTACGTTTACAAGCATAATTAGCTATAATGAGCCACGCTCATTGTACCGCCAGAGGTACCAACTCTCACCAAGGGGGTGACCTGAGGAGACACGGCCAGGCGGGCTACCGCCTGAGCCCGGGATTGCCCCCAGATCGCTGTTGACGCGCCGCCACGCGCCGTGCCAAGATAGCATCAGCAGCTCCAGATGTTGAAAATCGAAGCACATCAGTCCCACATCGAAAACAAGAAGAGGATCAACCTTCTCCTCACCTATAAAAGGTTCTCTCCTCTCTCCTCATTAATTACGCATTTACTACTCATTTATTGTTACGCTGCCTACATGCATGGACTGACTTAGGCATCGGAGAAGTGAAGACCGTCCAGCGCGGTCTCCCTCTGACGCCGGTCTCTTGTGTGACAGCTAGCGGAGGCCATCAAATCTTCAGAGTAGCGGTCAGCCCATCGGACCCGCGTTAAATGAAAGATCGGCTACCGTTGGACTTTGAGCATTAACACTAGCCAAGACGGACCTTCGGATGGTCGAAAATTTTTTTTTTTGAGGGGGAGCTGCACGGAGCAGAGGGTGTTGGGTAGCGAGCCCAATCTTAGTACCCAAGTGACGGCGGACAACGTACCTGATCAGGGCCGTCGTAGACTGTTGACAAGTCCCCGTGTCCCGTAGGGACGATCTGACAGTAACACCGTGTGGCAGTCGTTGTCAGAGTGAGGCGTAACCTCGCGATTCGCCATTGGCGGATACCCCCACTGGTTGTAGCAGGAAACAGCGTCGCGTAGATGTGTTTGGCTGTATTTTATTGAGCGTTGTTGCGCTCAACAAAGCACGGGGTTTGCAAGATGGAGGGAGCTCTGCTGGCAGTGTTGCGTGTAGCAGATGCTGCCTGTTGCAAGTTAATGAGTGGAAGTTCCGCTAACGGGGATTCGGTCAGTGGAGACTTCGACACTTGGAAGGTGCTAAGTGAGAAGTTCCACTGGCGGGGTTTCACTCCGCGAACTTTGACAATTGGAAGGTGCTAAGTGAGAAGTTCCGCTGGCAGGGTTTAGCTCAGCGGACTTCGACACTTGGAAAGTGGTAAGAAGTTCCGCTAGCGGGGTTTCGCTCAGCGGACTTTGACACTTGGAAAGTGACAAGTGAGAAGTTCCGTTAGCGGGGTTTCGCTCAGCGCACTTCGACACTTGGGAGGTACTAAGTGAGAAGTTCCGCTGGCGGGGTTTAGCTCAGCGGACTTCGACACTTGGAAAGTGACGAGAAGTTCCGCTAGCGGGGTTTCGCTCAGTGGACTTCGACACCTGGAAGGTGCTAAGTGAGAAGTTCCGCAGGCGGGGTTTCGCTTAGCGGACTTCGACAATTGGAAGGTGCTAAGTGAGAAGTTCCGCTGGCGGGGTTTAGCTCAGCGGACTTTGACACTTGGAAAGTGACGAGAAGTTCCGCTAGCGAGGTATCGCTCAGCGGACTTCGACACTTGGACAGCGACAAGTGAGAAGTTCCGCTAGCGGGGTTTCACTCAACGGACTTCGACACCTGGAAGGTGCTAAGTGAGAAGTTCCGCTGGCGAGGTTTCGCTCAACGGACTTCGACACTTGGGAGGTGCTAAGTGAGAAGTTTCGCTGGCGGGGTTTCGCTCAGCGGACTTCGACACTTGGAAAGTGACGAGAAGGTCCGCTAGCGGGGTTTCGTTCAGTGGACTTCGACACTTGGAAAGTGACAAGTGAGAAGTTTCGCTAGCGGGGTTTCGCTTAGCGGACTTCGACACTTGGAAGGTGACAAGTGAGAAGTTCCGTTGGTGGGGTTTCGATCAGCGGATACTGCCGACGATTGGCGCTTTCTTCCCAAAAGTGGTGGCTTCCATTAGACGCTTCGACTCATGGTGGTTGACACGTGGCTAACCCCTATAGGGTTAGCATGCGAAGGTGTGTCTCCTCCGCCTAGCCGTCTCCCTGCCATTAATGCTAAGTAATGATGGATTTTGTAACCGAGGCAATCCGGAGAGTAATTGGAGTCGTGGGACACGTGTACGGCTAGCATTTGATGTCGTTTTTCAGTGGACGGCCTAGAGTTATTTGACGTTGACATAAAAGGGGGGGAAGTTAGCGAGATTTGACACTTTGCTCAAAACCTCGAACTTCATTCATCGTCTACAAGCTTTGTGCGTTTGAGATTGGAGGAGAAGACTGAGGCGATTTCGTAAAGTTATCATACCTGGAAAGACGACGATCTCCGGCCCCGAAGATAAGCGCTCACGATCTCACCAGAGACTTCATCGTTGAGGTTGGTATTTTGATTTTTATCCCTGTTTCATTGGATGTCTGCCATGGGGAGTTTTTGGGTTTTGGGTCTTTTTGTGTGATATGCTTTTCCCCTATGTGTTCTGAGGGTGTACAGTGGATTTTGGGGATGGGTTATGGTGTTTGTCAGAGAATTGAGGCTTAGTGATTTGGTAGATGGCCAAATCTGGGTTGAGTGTGTTTGTTCTTGTTTTGGCATTTTCTGGGTAACTGTTCTTGATGTTCTTGGGTACTAACTGATATAGGGATAGGTTAGATCTTGTGTGAGCTAACTGATTTGGGTTTTAGGGTTTTGGGATGGCCGACGTCATAGAGATTTCATGTAGTGAGGATTCCGGATCTGAAGTGTCGTTCAGCGCTGCGGATAAAATATTTATTGACTCGTTGCATCCATCTGCCCGTGCAGGAACCTCACTGCCAGAACCGCTAGAGGTTGAGCCGCTACAAACCATACCCTGGGACGTAGCTATGGGTCGTGATCCGCGTCAAGAAAGTTCTCGGGCTGGGGAGGCTACCGTTGCCCAAAATATGCGCGATGAGCGGTTAGCAAGCAATAGTGTGGCCAGTGGTTCTGCTGACGGGGGAGATGTAGCAGGGGAGGATGACGAGTCAGCGTGGGTCCTCCAAGACGGTACCCCTGTTGATGAGGCGGGAGGGGGATGACCGTTGCCGCTGTCAACCAGCTGAAGCGGGTGTTCCTGTTGCCAGGCGTGGGGAAGCTGCGTCCGCCGACGGTGGACGAGAAGGCCTCGATTCTTCCAGTGGGGTTTGCCGCCGTGCACAAGGCGATATTCCACCAGGGAGTGACATTCTCGCTGGTGCCCAACCTTCAGATCTTGGTGTGCGAGTTTGGCCTTGCCTTTGGGCAGGTCTGCCCCAACATGTGGCGGTTGATGCTGGCGCTGAACTCGTTGTGGCGGTTGTCCGGTTGCGAAGGACCAACTGTGGTGGAGGTACTACACTTCTACCAACTGGTGTATGTGAAGTGCCAGGGTTGCAGAGGGCAAGTAAACCTCAGTCGTTGCCAAGGAGCGCCCAAGCTGATCGAGAACCTGAGAGACTCCATGTCCCACTGGCGGGGTACCTTCTGTGTTGCAACGACGAGGTGGGAATACCAAGCGGGGTCCAACGAGGGGGAGCCGACGTTTAGGATCAAGTCGGAGTTTCAGCCTATCCGAGGTTATTCGTCTGTTGCCGCTGAACGTGATTGGCGGGGTTTTGTTTTACACAGCCTTGTATTCTGTACTGATAATTACCTTTTTTGTGCAGCGGGGTTGCGGTATAACCTGACTCGCGAAGAAGAGTGCCGCGTAGCACGTATCAGAGGTTGTTAGCGGAATCGCAACTTGCTGGATTTTTGTCTCCTTACAGGCTGGGAGTTGTTGGTCAATCAACAACTGACTCGTGCCGTTGGTAAGCCCTCTCCGCCATACTGCACCTTTAAAGAGATTGTTCCCTGCTGACTGGTTTGTTGCTTTTTGTAGAAACTCCGCCGGGGAACAAAGCGAGTCGTGACGCCTTTGCGAAATCCATGGACCGCACTGAAATCGACAACTTCTTGGAGACCATGTATGTTTCCGGGCTGGCGGCTCAGAAGACGGTGGTGAACCCAGAGACCCTGCCACTGAGCCCGTCCGAGGTTCCCGTGGTGCTGTCAATGCCACACACTCCCATCTTGGAGGTGACCGGCTGCCTGCCGTTCAGGCTGGGACCGGCGCGGTAAGTGAGGTGGTGCCGCAGAAAGAGAGAGCGCCGGCCACCCGGCGAGGGGTGCAGAAGAAAACAGTGCACCCAGCGGAGGGTGTCACCATAGCGGGGCTGGAACCGCCGACGAGGGGTTCGAGGCCTGCCCTCTCTAGAAGCACACGGGTGCTTCAGCGAAAAAGCAGTCAACCTGAATCCGGCCGGGAAGAGGATGATGCCGTGGAGATTACTGGGGCCCGCGAGCAGAAGAAGGCAAGGCAGGCTCCGCCCGAGGCTCCTGCAGACGTGGCGAAAGCGGCGGCCACGAGCGACCTGGACTTATTTGCCGCGTACGCCGAGTTCCTAAATAACGGTGAGCGAGAGTTCCTTTATCACCTCTGCGAGACGTTGGGGTTCGGCGGCTTGGAGAGGATTGTACGGTCGACCACCATTAACCAATCGCCCTTCAGCACAGCATTTGGGCACATCTCCGTTGGGCTGCATGAGATGTTCCTAGTGGCGTCAAAACAGCCCCTGGTTGAGCAGGAGCTCAGGGAGGAGGTGGCGGGCCTACAGAAGGACTTGGGGGAGGCCCAGGAAAGGTTGGCTGATGTTGAGCGACGCTTGACAAAGGCCGACTGTGATGCAGCAGACGCCCGTGGCAAGTTGGCTGTTGCCGTTGAGCGGGACCTGGCACGGAACGAACAATTAGCCCAATTGGGGCAAGAAATGTCCTTGCTGCAAGATCGGGTGGCCGCCAAAGAAAAAAGGTTCACATCCTGCAGCGGGAGTCTGCCGCTAGGCTGGCCGAGGTTAAGCGGCTGGAGGGTGAAGTCGCTCGGCTGGGAGCTGAGGGGAGCCGCGCTGCGGCCTCCGCTGTGGAGTCATACAAGCAGTCGGTGAAATATAAGAAGGCGCTGACCGAAGCGGCGAAGGTCGGTGCCCTAGCCAACGTGGAAATGCTGCAGCAGAAGGGCGCCATTGACTGGGCGAAGGCATCGATGCCGGTCGTGCAGCCAGCGAAGGAAGCTCTGCCGACAACAAGTACTACCCCTGCTACCGCCCCTGGTCAGGTTGAAGGTGGCCGCTCGGGTAGTGGGGAGAGTGGCGGACTCCCGGAGGGCGACTCTCAGCGGACTCCTACCCAGTGTGAGGTGTCCCGTGCTGGGTTCCTGGCAGCCCACACCAGGGCGGATGGCACAATAGAGACCCCTAGTCCTACAGCCCCAGGGTCTGACCAAACAAGCCGTTCACATCCACCGCAGGCCGCAGGTGGAGATGCCGAAGGTAGTGGAGCCAACCCAGCCAATCCCTGAAATGGAAGTTGGAAAAAAAATTGTAGCCGCTGAGGCGTAATTTTTTGATGTAATTAACTCTCTTTGGGTGGGGGAGCCCAGCCCTAAATAATGAAGTTTTGGAATTTAGGCTCTTTTTTTTTTTTTGTGATGATGTCTGTACCGCTAGAGTTTTGACCAAGAGTTTTGCTTCTGCCAATCAATGAAACATTAAAGGAATTAAAATTGGTCCAAGTGCACAATGTAGTGGACGTGGTCCGCTGACTATTGCTGGCGTTGCCAGTTGCCCCCAGTGCTAGACTTGGTAATAGTGGTTTGAATAATTCCTCGTTTCATTGATAGCTGACTGATCAGCGTTTACAAAAGCCGGGTAGTACCCGTTGGGTAGCTTCCCTTAGCTAAATATTGAACAAAAATTTAGGTAAGTCAAGATGCTCTTGGGTAGCGGCATGACTATTTGTAGTAATACCGAAGGTGCTCGGTATTCCAAGGGTGGGTCGTAGTGACGCCATCCTTGTCCATTAGGTAGAAAGTGCCTGGACTGACGACTTCTACAATTTTGTACGAACCTTCCCAAGTTGGGCGGAGCTTTGTTGGTGGTGGAATGACTTCCTTCATTACCCAGTCCCCCAGTTGGAGGTTCCGGGCTTTGACCCTGGCATTGTAGAAACGCAATACCCGCTGCTTGTTTTGTAGGTTGTGCAGATGGGCCTTGTGTCGTTTTTCCTCCAGGAGGTCCTTGTCAAGGTTGACGCCGTCGTTGTTGGTCTCTGGGCAGTAGCCTTCGACCCTAGCGGTAGGTTGAGTTACTTTGATGGGCAGGACGGCCTCGGTTCCAAACATCATGCAGAAAGGAGTTTCGCCAGTGGCGGAAGTTGGGGTCGTTCAGATGGCCCAAAGAACTTCCGGGAGTTTCTCCGCCCACAAACCCTTGGCATTGTCGAGTTTCTTTTTTAGCAGCTTCTTGATTATCTTGTTTGCTGCTTCGACCTGGCCGTTGGTTTGGGGGTGAGCGACAGATGCAAAGCGCATCTTGGTACCCAAGTTGGCGGTGAAAGAGATGAGTTCCTTGTTATTGAACTGTGTGTCGTTGTCTGTGATGATTGTATGCGGGACACCGTAGCGGCAGTAGATGTTCTTCCAGAGGAAGTGAATTACCTTGGCGGTAGTTATTGCTGTGAGGGGCTCCGCCTCTATCCACTTGCTGTTGTAGTCGATAGCGACAATGATGTATTTGAACTGACCTTTGGCGGTTTGGAATTTTCCCATCAAGTCTAGGCCCCACGTTGAGTGAATCCATAGACCGATGATAACCGACAGTGGTTCCGTCGGGGCATGTGGAAGATCAGCATATTGTTGGCATTTGTGACAAGATTTTGATACCCGCCGGGCGTCATCACCGAGCGTAGGCCAAAAGTAGCCTTGTCGCATTGTGCGATTAGCCAAGGATCTGGCGCCCGAGTGGTTTCCACATTCTCCGCCATGTATTGTTGCCAGCACGACCTTTCCCTCCTCTGGGGTTAGGCAGCGGAGGTTGGGGTGAGTGAATCACTGGCGGTAAAGTTTTCCGTTCTAGATGTTGTAGCGGGTTGCTCTCCGCCTGAGCTATCTGGCCTTGACCTTATCCTCTGGCAATGTCCCGTTACGTTTGTATTCAATAATCTCGTTCATCCAGCTAGAGTTGACCTCAATGTTGAAAATCTCCGCCAGGGTTTTTGTGATGCTTGGGCTATCGAGACATTCCACTCTTGTGTCCGTTGGACTTTGATGTGGCTGGGCGGTTGCCAGTCTCGCCAGTGAATCAGCCTTGGCGTTCTTTTCCCTGGGGATTTGTGTGATGGTGTGGAACTTGAATTTATTGAGCAGTGTCTTGACGTATCCTAAGTATGCCGCTAACTGCTGGTCCTTAGCTTGAAAACTGTCGTTGACCTGGTTAACGACCAACTGTGAGTCACTGAAGATGTTGACACTGTCCGCCCCTGAATCGATGGTGAGGAGTAGGCCAGCAATGAGTGCTTCATATTCCGCCATATTGTTTGAGGCTTTGAAGTTGAATTTCAATGCGTACTCGACGCTAAGTCCCCCTGGTCCTGTTAAGATGACTCCGGCGCCACTAGCCTTGGCGCTAGCGGAGCCGTCCACATGTAGGTTCCAGTCCGATTGTTGGGGAGCTGGCTCCTTGGCGGTCACTATTTCCGTTCCTAGCGATGCATCGATTTTGGATTCGGGCTGACGCTCAGGGAGCTCAGCAATGAAGTCTGCCATCGCCTGGCCCTTCATGGCGGTTCTTGGTTTGTATTCAATGTCAAACTCGCTGATCTCAATGGCCCACTTGCTGAGGCGCCCCGAATGTTCAAGGTTCTGCATTACTTGTCTCAGCGGTTGATTGGTTAACACATGGATTGTGTAGGCTTGGAAGTATTGGCGGAGGCGTCTGGCGGCCACGATGAGTGCGAGAGCAAGTTGCTCCAATGGAGGATACCTTGTTTCCGCTCCATTCATGCCCTGCCGGCATAGAACACTGGGAGTTCGTCCTGGTTCTCCCGCCGGACAATGGCGCAGCTTACCGCTGATTGTGATGCCGCTAGGTATATGTATAGTGTTTCGCCTTGCACAGGAATGGAAAGGAGTGGAACGGCCGCCAGGTATTCCTTCAAGCCCTGGAACGCCGCCTGGCACTCTGGGTTCCAGTTGATGGCTTTCTTGTGGGTCATTTTAAGGACTTTGAAAAATGGGGCGCACCTGTCGGTGAGTCTAGAGATGAATCGAGACAGAGCGATTAGCTTGCCCTGGAGGCTTTGGACGTGCACCTTCCATTTTGGGTCCTTCAAGTCGAGGATGGCTTGCACCTTGTCAGGGCTAGCCTCGATGCCCCGATCACTGACAATATAACCCAGAAATTTGCTGGCGGTGACGCCAAAGAAGCATTTTTCTGGGTTAAGGCACATACCATAGGCCAAAAGGATGGTTATTATGATTTTGAGGTTTGCCACATGTCCGATGGCTTTTACGCTCTTGACCAACATGTCGTCTACGTAGACCTCGATTATCTTGCCCAGATGCTCCGCAAACATGGCGTTCATCAGTCGCTGATAAGTTGCCCATGCGTTCTTCAAACCGAAAGGCATCACATTGTAACAATACAGGCCTTTGTCGGTGGTGAAGGTGGTGCACTCCTGGTCGTCGGGATGCATCCTGATCTGATTGTAGCTGGAGAAAGCATCCATCATGCTGAGGAGCTCGTGTCCAGCGGTTGCATCAACCAGTTGATCAATGAAGGGTAGTGGGAAACTGTCTTTCGGGCATGCCTTGTTAAGATTTTTGAAGTCGACACACATCCGCCACCTGCCGCTAGCCTTTTTGACCATAACCAGGTTGGAAATCCATTGGGGATAGATGACTTGGCGGATGAATCCAATGCTTCGCAGCTTGGCAACCTCTTCTCCTATAGCACGGTATTTCTCTTCGTCGAAGGCTCTGCGCTTCTGCTTGATAGGGTAGAAGGATGGTTTGAGGCTCAACTTGTGCGTGATAATTTCAGGGGAGATACCTGGCATGTCTGCATATGACCAGGTGAAGACCGTAGCGTTATCACGTAGGAACTGAGTTAGTTCAGCCGCCAGCTCTGGGTCTAATTGAGCACCTATGCGGACTGTCCACTCAGGGTGCTTGTCAGAGATGCTAACAACCCTCAATGATGTTTCTGGGTTGACCGGCTCCTTCTTTACGTACTTCTTTTCGTCACCCCTGGGGTCCTCAAAGATATCTGGTGGCGGTACCAGACTCCCTACTGCTAGGATCTCATGGCAGCAGGTTGATCGTGCTATAGTAGTCGAATAACATTCGCGTGCCAACTGCTGACTTCCCCTGACACAGCCTGTGCCGTTGGGTGTGGGGAACTTCATGAGCAGCATGTATCCGGCGATGATGCACTTGAGTTTGTTGAGTGCTGGTCGACCAATGATGGCGTTATATGAGCTGAAACAATCGACAATTATGAACTCCGTATGTATCTCCGCCATACATGGACTAGTACCGATAACTAGCCGCATATAGTCAGAACCCAGCGGTTGCGTGACATCACCAGAGAAACTGAGCAGTGGTTCATGGTCTTAGAGTAGTTTTCTGTTTCGCTTAAGGTCGTTGTAACAACCGCTGAATATGACGTTGACAGCGGATCCGCTATCTACCAGAATCCTTGCGACTGACATTTTGCCGAGAATGGCGTCGATTAAGAATGGGTCGTCATGTGGCAGATGCACTCCGCGTTCCTCCTCCTTTGAGAAGGTAATGGGCTCCCAACCAGACTTTGGGAGTTTTGGGATCTTTCGTAGCGGATGTTGCAGACTTCCTTTGGGTGATTAGCTCGCGCATAACGCTTTCTTGCCCTGTGAGACATGTTGGTGATTGGAGCACCCCGTCGATGGTGTTGATGCGGCCTAAGGGTTCAATGTCAGCGATCACAAGTGGTGGTTGGCGCACCTTGAATTTCTCTATCTTGCCATCACGGTACAAGGTCTCAATGGCCGTTTTGAGAGCATTGCAGCTATTGGTGTTGTGACCGCTGTCCTCGTGGTATTTGCACCACCTGCCTGTATTCCTTGGTTTTCCCGCCTTTGGGTATCTTCCCTGGGGCGGCGGTGGGATCTGATCTTAGCACTGATTGTATATTTCCTCATATGAGGCTGTGAGGACCGTAAATACTGCATACCCCTGAGAAGACTCCGTATGTTTGTTGCGGTTGTCCCCATGGGATGGGCGATTTCCTTTGTAGTGTTGGTCCTTCTGTCGCTTGTTCTGGTACTGGCCCTGCTGCCACTCCCTCTTTTTGTCAGTTGGCAGTGTGTTGGAGGTTTTGTTAGCGGTCCCCTGCTGATTGGAGGAGGGTTGTGTCGACTTTGCTAGTGCTGCTGGTGGCGGTAGGGTTTCTCCATATGTGATGAATTCTGCCTGGGCATGAATGACCGCCTCACTCATGAGGTGGTCGTATACCGCATTTGGATGATTGTAGTTGAGGTGATAGAGGAATGGCCCTTTGAGGAGTCCTTGCTTAAAAGCCGCCAAAGCCATTGTTTTATCAAGATCACCGCATTGAGATGCTGCCGCCCGCCACCTTGTGACGAATGCCTTTAGTGTTTCCTCCGTACCCTGCTTGATGTTAAAAAGTTAGCTTGTATTGTGGTGCCCGGCGGACAGTAGGATGAACCGAGAAAGGAAAGCGTGTGACAATGCCTGGAATGAGTCAATGGATCCCGGCGGGCATTCGAAGAACCAATTCATTGCCTCATTGTCCAGCGTTTCGCTGAACAAGTGGCATAGGTTGGCGTCATCGAATCCTTTGTTGTTTGTGACCTTCTTGAAGGTGTCCATATGGACGAAGGGGTCTATCTTACCGCTGTAATGTGACATTTTTGGAGTCTTTGCATACACCGGTCTGACAGCCTGCAGAATTGCAGCAGTGAATGGTCCTGGCCTGGATGCGAAAAGTGGATTTGAAATTGGCGCAGGGGTGCCTAGCTCCGCTCTGATTAACCTTTGTTCCAACTGCTGCATCCTTTCCAGTATTTGAGCGGTTGCATCGCCGGCGGGGCCTAGCCGGGTACCCCGCTGAACTGATCCTCGCCTGGGAGCGGGTGGGTTTCCCTCGGTTCTTGCCCTAGGTCTCGAGCGGTGGGTGTGCAGTGATGACTCTGCCTCGTGTTCCAACATTAGCTGGGGCACAGGGGGCGGCCCTATTCCCGCTAGCTCTGGTGGCCGCAGCGGGACCTGCATATGCACGACTGGTGTTGGTACCAATACGCCAGTACTAGGTTGGCTGTGCCTGGTGCTCCATGACTGCTCGCTTCGTGCCGGGTTGGCGGTTGCCTCTAGCGTTCTCTTTAGCTCGTCAAAACGTGACACAAGCGTGGCCACTTGCTTTTGGGCCTCGGCCTTTTCTTTGCATTCTTGTTCACGCTCTCTGTTTACTTTGTGAACATCCGCTAGTGCCAGCTCATATAGAGAGGTGAGGTCTTGGCCTGGCGGGCGGCTGCTACTTGGGTTTGTCTCACCGCAGGGGTTTACCGGGGTGGTGAATAGCGCGCGGTTGATGCCTACCGCTGGGTTGGTGGGTTGGAGTATGGAGGACTGATCTGCCTGCTCGTCAGCGTCTTCCCCGCTACCGTTAATCATGGTGGTTGTGGTGGGATGACCTTTTGTTCAAGACTTCCCACAGATGGCACCAATGTTAATGCCAAAAGTCCGGCGGTAGCCGATCTCTTGTTTAACGCAGGTCCGATGGGCGGACCGCTACTCTGAGGATTTGATGGCCTCCGCTAGCTGTCACACGAGAGTCAGGGCGTCAGAGGGAGACCGCGCTGGGCGGTCTTCACTTCTCCGATGCCTAAGTCAGTCAATGCATATAGGCAGCATAACAATAAATGAGTAGTAATTGTGTAATTAATGAGGAGAGAGGAGAGAACCTTTTATAGGTGAGGAGAAGGTTGATCTTTTGCTTGTTTTTGATGTGGGACTGATGTGCTTCGATTCCCAGCGTCTGGAGCTTCTGATGCTACCTTGGCGCAGCGCGTGGAGGCGCGTCAGCTGTGATCTGGGGGCGATCCGGGGCTCGGACGGTAGCCCACCTGGCTGTGTCTCCGCAGGTCACCCCTTGGTGAGAGTCGGTACCTCTAGTGGTACAATGACCGTGGCTCATTATAGCTAATTATGCTTGCAAACGTACATGTAGATACACCTTTCATAGACATCACAATTACTCTTGGATGAGCCTAGTGAGAAAGAGTTAATACAATAAGTCATTTTATTGATTTAAGGCATAATTGCCATTACATAATTCTTGGAAAAAAAATAAAGGACTATACTAATCAAAATCTGCAGCATCCTTGTGCAATTCTTTGTTAGATTTGAAGTCCGCTATTGTGAGGTTGACATCATTGTCATCACCATCATCTCCTTCTTCGGCAAGATAGACTTCTTGCTCTCTTAGGTCTCTATATGCCTTGTAATGTGCAGCTAATTGATTGCTTGCATTGCATTGCTTGAACCAATGCTCACTTGATCCACATGGATGACACACGTCATTGTGATTGCCTCCCTTTAATTGAGGTGCATTGTTTGCACTTGGTTGGCGTCCTCTAGAGGGATTGACGCCATTCCCACGACCTTGGGCGGCTTCACCAAGTCCTGGAGCCCCACGTTGCCATGTGTTGCCACGTGTCCGTCCTTCATTCTGACGGTTACCTTCCTTTGTAGGGTGGTTGTATGGACCAATATGTCTATTGTGTCCCTTATTTTTAGGGTTCCGCTCCTTGCGCCCTTCTTTGGGTGCATTATTATAATTCACCTCTTGAACGCTCTTAGTTCCGACAGGCCCTGAATTATAATTCTTCACGAGGATATTATCATGTTTTTTAGCTATGGACATAACGTTGATTAGCTTATGAAATCTTGTGATCCGTCCAGCATTGTACTCACCTCTGTAATGCCAGGATACCAAAATTGCTGAGACGGGGAAGGTGGACAGAGTTTTCTCAATTACCTCTTGCTCTATGACTAGTTGTCCATAGAACCCCAACATGGTTTTGAGGCGTAGAGCTTCTGAAATATATTCAGCTACGGACTTGAAGTCGACTAATCGTAGATTACTCCATTGAACTTTCAAGTCAGGGAGGAGGGAATCCTTGACATTACCAAAGCGCTCTTCCAGCGCAACCCATAATTCTCTAGCATCCTTGATCGCCATGTATTCCAATCGGAGTGATTTATCCATGTGGCGTTTCATCAAGTGAGAGCGGTGGCATTATTTGTAGCTATATGCTCAAATATAAGCGCAGGGTTTGGTGCCTGAATCACGGGTAGGATCCTTTTTGAAGTGAGATGGTTCTCAACATCCTGACCCAACTATGATATTCCGAGCCAGTTGAGTCAAGTATGAGAAAGTCGAGCTTTGGTTTCGACATCCTGAAACAAGAAGAAGAAGGATATTAGTTTCGGAGTTAAAACTTCCACGACAACTAATAAATAATAAGATTTTCGAGCTATGCTACCAAGAAATCGATTTCCAAGAAATTTTGGATTAGACCGAAACAATGATGTTTATATGGTCATAAGTCGATGCTTACGAACGTTCTTAGTCCGAAGTCTTACAAACACTCTCACTTCATTTATAGCGTGAATCCCCACGATTCTGCTTTTCAAAAAATCGAACCCACGTTATAAGAAAGGTGGGATGTAGAAGAAGGGAGGTTTAATTTCAAAAGCAAGAACTTCATTTTAAAACTTACTTGTTAGTTTGGAGCTTGAAACCTTGAAATCTTGAACTTGTAGTTGATGTAGCTTCGGTGGGAAGGCCTTGGATGACTTGATAATGTGCAGCAAGTGTGTGATTTGATAGTGTGCAGCAAGTGTGTGGGCAACAGCAAGCAGTAGCTGAGTAAGATCGGGGCCGAGAGTTGCCTTGAAGAGGCGCTACAAGAGCAGCAGGGGCTGCAGGGTCAGTAGGGCAACGACTCAGGGCTGCAGGCGGCCAGCAGCGAGAGCAGAGGCGTGTGGCAGGGCAGGCTGCTGTAGTGCCTAGGCTAGCTCGGGCTAGGGGCAGCGAGGCTAATTGGTGAAGGAGTTTTTCAGTTTTGGGTTTTGGTTTTTATTTCAGGGTTAGGGCTCGTGCTGATAAGGTGCTTAAGAATAAAGGATTCGAGAGAGATTGATGAGAGAATTGTGTGTTTCATTATTTAGAATAGGCGCCCTATTTATAGGGATTACAAAGTACATGTTCTAATGTTACAAGAAAAACTATTCTGAATAAGACTATGAATTCTAGAACATTCTCTCCTATTAGAATCATGAAACTAATCCTAATTTGATTGGGCACACATAAGTCGATTTCCTTCAACAGTTTGCAAATTCATTTACTTTTGCTTCTTCCTCACAAGCTACTTTCTTTGATTGTACTATCTTGGAAACCAATGACCAGCTGCTAGGCTTGGGCTTTGGCCCAGAGATGAAGGACAGCACTGGTTCAAACACGGTGACTGTGACTGCTTCAACGTCTCTCAACTTGCTAACAATGGCGTTACTTTTGCTTCTTCCTCACAAGCTACTTTCTTTGATTGTACTATCTTGGAAACCAATGACCAGCTGCTAGGCTTGGGCTTTGGCCCAGAGATGAAGGACAGCACTGGTTCAAACATGGTGACTGTGACTGCTTCAACGTCTCTCAACTTGCTAACAATGGCGATAGTGTCTTGGTCCTTGTGGACGAAAGAGAAAGTGGATCTGTTTGCTGTTGCCTTCAGGTTCTCTAAAGCCTTGTGGAGTACCTTTTTAATCGTCTTCCTGGAGGTTAAGTATTTCCTAACCTCAGTTGTTAGTACTCCAGATTCTTCTGCACACCTTCTTCAAATGATAGATGTTAAACAGCGACAAGTGTGGCCCGCGGCCCACCATTGTATCGATACTGTCCAAATTTTACCACCCGATAGGTGTTGGGTTGTAATCACAAAAGGCCTCGGTATAATTGGGTGAGATCCACCCACTTATAAGTTATATTTTATTTGTATATTTTATTTGTCACTTTTCCAATGTGGGATCTTTCCTCTCCAACAATAGAATGAAGATCTTGCGTGCAGATCTTGGTTTGCAACAGGGCATCCTTAGCAGTGCTACAAACATCCAAGAGACTGAGAGATCCATCTAATAGCTCTGTAACCATGTTATCATGCTTCTCTTGGGCTAGGGATTGTTGGGTGAGTGGCAATTGAAGCATCCTATCAACACAACCATGCATGTCTTGCAGACCATTTAGCTTGTGGCTTATTAATTGTTGATGAAGATGTGGATGTGGCTTCGGAAGATCTCAATCTGCACAAATGTTCATCAACTTCTTGGAAATTAAAGAGGGTGTGGCCTGGAGGGGAAGTTGTTAGAGCGAGTGTGGTAAGCCATTTCTTTTTTGTGATTTTTAAGATGATAGAAGACTTTGTAGTAGATGTACAATTGAAACTAATGAGTTCTATTCCTTCTGCATCCGCTTAATATATTGACGCAGTCGGATTGATAACTAGGTTTACCAGCAATAAACCTAACAAAAGGGTTCTGGAGTCCACCAGAGTTAAAAGAGAAAAGTCTCTATTTGATTGATAAAAGTTGAAAGATAGGTTCTGCAGCCGCTTGCGGCTGCATAAATAAGAGAAAAATAAGCCTAAGGTGACTAACAATGAAACCCTAAATCCCATGGGTAAAAACGAAAACAACCCAAAAATAAGTAGGAAAACCAAAACGGGAAAAATAGAAAAATGCAGTTTTGAGGCTCTAAACGACCCCGAAAGCCCGAAAAAGGCCACAGCTCATGGCAAAGCGATGAGTCTTGTTTCTGGCGCAATTCCCCTTCCGGCAAGGTTAGGCACGTCCCAATCGGACACTGAGCTGTTTTGTGTCTACTAGTCACTTTTCGTTTTCCTCCTTTAGCACGATCCAACTGTTCTTCGAATTGGGCTGCCATCCGTTCTGCATCATATATAGTGTAGGTTGAGTAGAGGGACATGGAATCTCGTCCACTTCATTCACCACCGAACCAAGAAACATGATTTCGATTTGGATCTGTATCTTCTCGAGGTAATGTCTATGCAGTGTCTCTTCCACTCCAGCATACCAACTCACGAAGTGATTCATTTTTGCATTGGAAATCTTATAGTGTGCTATCATAATATAACCACTCATTCAATCATAATCACCATATTGGACCGAGATCCATTAACAATATATGCAATAGCGAGAGGCATCGACCCTTTGTCCACTAATACATGGAGAGCCAAGAAAACCATTTAACTCGGTGATGTGGATTAATATATATGATTAGTTAATTCATCAGATTTTGCAGGTCCTTCACATGATTGTTTCAGAATAAGGAGGCATGATCTGCACTCTGCATATTAATATTGTGACCCTGCATTGTTCTGCTAGAGGAAGATCTGTCAGAGGCAGACTTGATGAAGTGGCCTGTTCCCTGAACAGAAAGAGACCAAGCACAACTTCATTATAATTTCAAGGGTCTCAGATCCAATTACATGCATTTAAATTGTGAAATGCGAGGGTGTATTCTTGAGGCCTAGCTAGCTGTTACGTTTCCACCCAAAAATGAGAAGCTGCAAAATATTTAAAAGATCTGATTCTAATTAATTTGGTCAAGTGCTATCTCAGCAATGCCATATTATACGTAAGTTTGCATAATGGTGATAAAATAAGCTTTGCACGAGTGGATTGACAACGTTTCTTCATTTCCAAGAAAAAGGCAACTTCTATTGTTTAGTGTGCTTTCCAGGGTGTATATGTATTTATATATATATAAATATATATATATATATATATATATATATGTATCTTGTTTCTCTTCTTTTTCTTGCAACTGCAGCAATAATGGTATGTCACACGTTTTCAAGTGAAAATAAATATATCTACTTTGCTAATAATTGCCTTTGTAATCCTAGATATATGTTAGATCTACAAAAACAAGGCAAAGATGAAGCCAACTATTTAGCTAGCGGCACCAATATTAGTTAATTAACATCAAGATGCAATGCAGTTTACTTTAGTGACAACCAGATGGCGGGTTTTGGTTGTTCTACATATGTAGCCATAAATAATAATTTTGAAAATCATCTATGGTTATTGACCGAAAGAAAATTATTTGGGTTGGTTAATCATACATATCTTACAAATGAGTTGGACTAATCAGAATAAATTTCTGGAAACATGCTAACTATGTGCCCAGGAGTCCAGGACCACAGTTCCAGACCTCCAGGTCTACATCTCATTATGGCTGTATTAGGAAAGATATTGCATCATCAACTTAAATAAATTGTATTCATTTCTTACCAACCAAAAATTAAAATTAATGTCATACTCGCCCATGACGGATGACTATGCAAAAACAATATTTAAGAACAACGTCATTGACTCATAAACCATTTGAGTTGTTCTGTGTTATGTCTTCTGTGCGTTTTCAGAAGGATTTTCTTACAAGAAATAACCAAGCAAGCTCACATCCAAGACTTGACATTTTCTTAGTCTCAATCTACTTTTTGAAAAATAGTTTGAGATACATATGGTGGGACTATGGGACTACTGTGGGAGTATCCTAAATTATCTTCTTGTCCCTCTAACAGAAATTGACAGCCATGCAGCAAGTGCTTACTGCTCAAAGCTAGCATGCATGTGAGATTCAAGTCCACATTTGAATCTCATTAATTAGTTGTTGTTTATTGATTATCTCACTTGAGACAATTGGAATCTTGACAGCCTTGACATGGTATGATTTCCAAAAATCCCATGTGATCGATGATCTTAATCATGATTTTAAGAACTACTTTAAATTTACCTCCTAGTAATCGAGACAATATTAATTTACTTCAGTGAAGTTCTCTTGCATGCTGGATTTAGCTCTTGTTCAGAAATTAATTCTGTAAATTGATACCATACATAGGAAGATCAATTCAGCTTAGTTTCAGTTTTGCAGTAATTTATTATCAGTATTAAGTTATTAATCAACCAATAGAATTATAAATCTGAATGCTTTTGAATATAAAGAGAAAAAGAGTAGTGGGAATTTTAATCAAAAGAGTTTCTTTTTGTATCACAAAAGACAAACATGTATACTTCATTCATGTACAAAATTATACCTATAGCTAGTATCCAAGCCAACAAAAAAACTTGGATTTTCATCAACCAAGGATTTTTGGATTTAATTACTAAGGGTGTTGAGAAGGGAAACTCTATTCTTAATTAGTCGCCGGAACAGACACTCGAGTCCTTCTTCTAGATCTTGACTGCATGATTCCAATTGTTGCAGATCGCTTTGCACATCCTCGTTGCAGGAGATGTTGTCTGATTTACTTGTTTCTTGGCCAACAAGGCAGCTTAATGCAGCATCCACATCAGCAAATTCGTTAACTTCCGATTTCTCTTCGTCACAAGCAACTTTTTTGTTGAGCATTATCTTGGAAACGAAAGACCAGCCCATCATCTTCGATTGTGCCTTTGATCCGGAGATGAATGACAAGAGGGACTCGAACACCGTGAGAGAAACTGCTTCAACCTCCCTCAATACACTAACCAAAGCCACAGCTACGCTGTCTTTGTTGGTGGAAGAGAAGCTGGACTTTTTCTCGCAACTCTTCAAAGTCACAAGGGCCTTGCAGATTGCTTTCTTCACCACTTTTCTTGAGGCAAAGTACTTCTTGACCTCGTTTGTGAACCCGCTTTGGCCTCCCCTTCGTCTGCGCATGGTGGATTGAATTTCGCGTGCGCATTCCTTGGTGTGTATCAAGGCATCCTTGGCTGCTGTGCACACATCCAAGAGCCTGAGGGATCTATCCAAGAGCTCATCGACCCATTTCTCATTTCGCTCCCGAACAAAGGCTTCTTGGGTTAGGGGCAACTGAAACAACTCATTCACACAGTTGTGCAAATCGAGAAGGCAGCTCAACTTGTTGCTTATGGCTGATGATGAGGAGGAATTGGCATCAGAAGAAGCTATTATTCTCAACAAATAATCTTCACATTGTTGAAATAGCGGGTGCGGTTTTGAAGGCAAGCTGATAGATCGAATATGGTAGTTGGCTTTAGGGTTTAAAGGAGAAGCTGCAGCCATTTTTAAGAAAATTGAAAGAGTAGAGAGAGAGAGAGAGAGAGAGAGAGATGATATTGGATTTGAAAGTTGAGTTTCTTTGTGGTTTTCTTCCAGTTCTCTAGCTGCTGTATTTATATAAAGGCCAGGGTTAAAAGCAGACAGAGAGCATCTTATCTTATCACAGATCGATGACCTGCATCGTGACTTCGATTTCGATCTAAAACACTATCTCAGCGGTGTTTATGCAATGCTCCCCAACACCTCAGAAACTCCAACTCATCACTCAATTATTTAGCTTGTACATATCTCAAAGTATCTCCAAGCATCGAGCCACTGAGATATGCTTCATGTGCAATATTGGTAGTTAGCGAGGGGATGCACGAGGGACTTGGCTTAAATTATTATGCAGATTCAGAATTGCACTGTGCAATGTGATTATTTTTCCAGATTAAAATGCGAAGATGAAAACCGCCGGGAGACATGAGTAAGGCTGCTTCACTTGTGCACACGTGAATATACTTAATGCAGAATTATCAAACACCATACTACTCCTTTACCGTGTAGATTGGTCTGCACACAATTTACACCTAGTTAGAATCACCTGCCGACCTTCGTCATGACGTGTGCTACTACTTTCTTGGTGCTGGTGTTATGCTTATTTTAACCTGCTAGCTAGCTCTTCCAGATGTTTATTGTGAGCAGCGTATGTTAACTATACTGTTTTTTTTATAATGCATGCATGGTTGTGTTAAAAAATTTGAATGGGACAAACGACTGCTTTTGCAAACATGTTGACAGATTCCACAACTTGTTAGTTTTAAGGTTTATTTCTGTTCTGGCCACTTGTGGCTGTACTCCACATCTAACGCAGTCGGAAGTAATCTGGGTTTACAAGCGATAAATCTTAAAAGATATAGTTCTGGAGTCCACCAGAGAAATATAGAAAAATCTCTAGATTTTAATAAATTTGATATGATAAACTGATTCTAGTACAAAGCATAATGGTGCTTATATAGGCATCCAAAACCCTAAATCATAATCTATCAAGAAATCCTAAAGAATCCAAATTAAAAGGAAACTAAAACCTAATAATAAAAAGAATCCTAAAACAAATGTAAGACAAAGCCTAAAAATATTATATCCCGAATCGGATAATTAAAACGACATATTTTGGCCTAAATCCGTTAGTGCTCACTAAAGTGAGTCTTGAAGATCTCATCGTTCCCATTTTGGAAAGGGATCATGCGTCTCAAACGAACATTCTGGCCAACAGTTGATCAAATCTGATTCACAATTAAGACCTGACTTTTTCGCATGAGAAACTTGAAAAGTTCAAAACCAAATTTTATTGGATATTGCAGCGGCTAATGATCTCATTATGCATAAATTACCTATTTTCCAATTACTCTTCTTGATTCCACGCCGCTTCTTTATTTTTCTAGTTTTCCTGCTAAACCAGGCTCATTCTCATCCTACATCAACATCTCTAAAGAGATATGGAAAAGTTGGATTCCAAAGGAAGGTGGTGATGAATGGGTTTCACAAGTAAAAGGTTTTTATTATTTTTTTATGTTTTTTATTTTTTTCCTCGCATCAAACAAACACCTTGAAGCATAAAATACACGGATGTCCGATAGTTACTTGAGTGGAAACCCCACCCAAATTCTCATTAGTAGCTAACTGAGTACTTGGATTCTGTGGGACCTATGTGACACCAGTGAAGTGTCAGCTTCTTGAAGCCTCGTTTGGTTTGCAAAATTGAAGGGAAATGAAACTTAATCATTTCTTATGTTGGAGATGCAAAAAGGAAAGTAAACACTTTCATGTAGGAAGGAAAAATAAGGGATAAATGGTCTCTTCCATACTCCAAGGATTTCATTTTCCGTTCTTCATTTCTTACACTTATTACTCACATTTTATTATTTTATTACATTAATTACAAATTTTTAAATAACTTTCCTTATAACTTTTCTTACGTTAAGGGTACTAAGCTTTTGTTTTCAAATCCGACCTAACCGTTCTATCTGCTAAGGTTTCTTATTGAAACTTTTCTTCAACAAAACTCACCAAACCTATTGTAGTTGCTACTATAGTGAGTCTGGCTAATGCGTTCCAACTCTCGGACTTAGCTCATCTGGATTTGGGAGCTGCTGGAGCGGCGGCATTCCAAGAGGCCGTTGAAAACCAGAACAGCTGGGTTGATGTGAAGCACGAGTTGCAGTCGCCACAGGGAGGTGAGCGGTCACGAGGAGGAAAAAAGCCACATGGAAACAAGGAGTGTTGGGATCTCAGATGTCGTTAGCAGCCTATACATCGATGGCTTCCAAGATTTTTAGAGCTCCAATGTTCTCAAATCAAGAGGTGGTGGACCTTAAAGCTGCTAGTTTGATACTGAAAAATTAGATATCCAAGGGGTATGTTGGGTGCTTATTCTGCTTCTAGAATAAGTTTTTTAGTTGTCCTCTGAAAGTCAGCTCTTTTTGACGACCCCTAGGGGCATTGATAGGAGCATTTTAATGCGATGTTTTAATAGTTAATTATCTCCTCATATTTTACTTAGTCATTTCCTTAAATAAATAAATTTTAATTTAGTTTTTATTTTCTAGGTACATTGGAATAAATGAAGCAGAAATGAGCTAACATGAAGAAATTGAGTTTTCCTGATCCAACTAGGAATCCCAGTCAACGCAGGAATCCTGATGAGGCTAGGAAACCTGAAGGCATTAGGAGACCACATGGCTTGAAGATATTATGGGAGATTAAATCTGATTTTTGCATGGGAAATGATGGAGATTGATGTAGGACGAGATTTTAGCCAAGATTTTAGCCAATTTCAACCAAAAATCTCGAACAGAAGGAAGTGTCTTCACATTAAGAAGAATAATTTGAATATTGGAAATTGGTATTCAAATAGGCTTCTTAATGATGGAATTAATCATAAATTACTCTTTTGGATATATCGGGATTCTCGAGCAAAATCTTGACTGAGATTCCAAACGTAATATTCTTTAGTATCTAGGATTTTATTTCCGATTTTTATTTAATCAGGTTTAATTAGGTTTCCTAGTTTTAGTCTGCAATAAATTCTTCTTTATGTTTTCTAGTTGTATTAGGTTTATGCTATGTGCCCTATATAAGGCACCTCTTAGATTGTAATTTTGATTCAAGTTATCAATAAAAAAACCAAATATTAGAGAAGTTTCTCTATGTTTCTTACGGCTGTGCCCGTAATTGCTAGTGGATTCCAGCTCATCTCATATGGTTTTCGACGCTTGACGGAGCCTCTTTCTATCGTGTTCACACTTCCCGCATCATTTGGTATCAGAGCGGGTATCACCCGCTTCTTAGAAGACGACGATCCAAGGGAGAAGTTCACTACCACCAACCTCAACGACGCTGGTCGTAGAGTATCTATCAAAGAAAGTTTTATTAAAGAGGAACATGCCAAGGGATTCGCCCTAAGACAACCTCATCAATCCAAAAGAAAAAAGAAAAAAAGAAAAAAAAAACATGGAACGTTATTCACAACGCCGGATTACGACGACTTTCGAACTACATGTATCATCAACGACAAGGTATGCTCTGTAATAATTGACAGTGGTCTACGAGAGAACTTTGTAGCAAACAAAGTTGTGGATTATTTTGAATTACCGACAGTGAAGCTGAGTGATCCATACTGGATTCCATTTGGAGAGGATGAATATGCACAAGTAACAGAGGTTTATAAAGTTCCTGTCTCTATGGGAAAATTTTATAAAGAAGAGATTACTTGTCATGTGATTGACATGGACGACACTAATGTGCTTTTTGGAAGACCATGGCATGAAAGCGTCAAAGGTGGTTATTGCAAAGACAACACATATTTATTTAGGTGGGAGTCGCACAAAATTAAAATCAAGCCTAGAAGGAAGAACGTCAAGAATGACCATCCTGAGGTGTGTGAAAAGGAACATGAAGAAGCAACTTTGAAGATTGAAGAGAAACTCATTAAGGAGAAGGAAGCTGATTCATTCATCACATCGATATCCATGTCATGCATGCCTAATTGTGTTCAAGATCAACCCAAGGAGAAGTCATTGCCCATTCCTTTTCAAGTGGAGGAGTTCAAGTTTCAAGGTGCTTATTCTAAACTTGTCTACGGTATTGGATTCATGGTGATACCTTTTAATTTCGAGAATATTGAAGTTGATGGCTTATCATGTTTTATTCCTACTAATGATCGAGCTGCATACAAGAGGAACTCGAGGTCGAGTTCTTTTCAAGTGGAGGAGACTGATGTAGGACGAGATTTTAGCCAAGATTTTAGCCAATTTCAACCAAAAATCTCGAACAGAAGGAAGCGTCTTCACATTAAGAAGAATAATTTGAATATTGGAAATTGGTATTCAAATAGGCTTCTTAATGATGGAATTAATCATAAATTACTCTTTTGGATATATCGGGATTCTCGAGCAAAATCTTGACTGAGATTCCAAACGTAATATTCTTTAGTATCTAGGATTTTATTTCCGATTTTTATTTAATCAGGTTTAATTAGGTTTCCTAGTTTTAGTCTGCAATAAATTCTTCTTTATGTTTTCTAGTTGTATTAGGTTTATGCTATGTGCCCTATATAAGGCACCTCTTAGATTGTAATTTTGATTCAAGTTATCAATAAAAAAACCAAATATTAGAGAAGTTTCTCTATGTTTCTTACGGCTGTGCCCGTAATTGCTAGTGGATTCTAGCTCATCTCATATGGTTTTCGACGCTTGACGGAGCCTCTTTCTATCGTGTTCACGCTTCCCGCATCATTTGGTATCAGAGCGGGTATCGCCCGCTTCTTAGAAGACGACGATCCAAGGGAGAAGTTCACTACCACCAACCTCAACGACGCTGGTCGTAGAGTATCTATCAAAGAAAGTTTTATTAAAGAGGAACATGCCAAGGGATTCGCCCTAAGACAACCTCATCAATCCAAAAGAAAAAAGAAAAAAAGAAAAAAAAAACATGGAACGTTGGATATTCACAACGCCGGATTACGACGACTTTCGAACTACATGTATCATCAACGACAAGGTATGCTCTGTAATAATTGACAGTGGTCTACGAGAGAACTTTGTAGCAAACAAAGTTGTGGATTATTTTGAATTACCGACAGTGAAGCTGAGTGATCCATACTGGATTCCATTTTGAGAGGATGAATATGCACAAGTAACAGAGGTTTGTAAAGTTCCTGTCTCTATGGGAAAATTTTATAAAGAAGAGATTACTTGTCATGTGATTGACATGGACGACACTAATGTGCTTTTTGGAAGACCATGGCATGAAAGCGTCAAAGGTGGTTATTGCAAAGACAACACATATTTATTTAGGTGGGAGTCGCACAAAATTAAAATCAAGCCTAGAAGGAAGAATGTCAAGAATGACCATCCTGAGGTGTGTGAAAAGGAACATGAAGAAGCAACTTTGAAGATTGAAGAGAAACTCATTAAGGAGAAGGAAGCTGATTCATTCATCACATCGATATCCATGTCATGCATGCCTAAGTGTGTTCAAGATCAACCCAAGGAGAAGTCATTGCCCATTCCTTTTCAAGTGGAGGAGTTCAAGTTTCAAGGTGCTTATTCTAAACTTGTCTACGGTATTGGATTCATGGTGATACCTTTTAATTTCGAGAATATTGAAGTTGATGGCTTATCATGTTTTATTCCTACTAATGATCGAGCTGCATACAAGAGGAACTCGAGGTCGAGTTCTTTTAAAGTGGAGGAGACTGATGTAGGACGAGATTTTAGCCAAGATTTTAGCCAATTTCAACCAAAAATCTCGAACAGAAGGAAGCGTCTTCACATTAAGAAGAATAATTTGAATATTGGAAATTGGTATTCAAATAGGCTTCTTAATGATGGAATTAATCATAAATTACTCTTTTGGATATATCGGGATTCTCGAGCAAAATCTTGACTGAGATTCCAAACGTAATATTCTTTAGTATCTAGGATTTTATTTCCGATTTTTATTTAATCAGGTTTAATTAGGTTTCCTAGTTTTAGTCTGCAATAAATTCTTCTTTATGTTTTCTAGTTGTATTAGGTTTATGCTATGTGCCCTATATAAGGCACCTCTTAGATTGTAATTTTGATTCAAGTTATCAATAAAAAAAACCAAATATTAGAGAAGTTTCTCTATGTTTCTTACGGCTGTGCCCGTAATTGCTAGTGGATTCTAGCTCATCTCATATGGTTTTCGACGCTTGACGGAGCCTCTTTCTATCGTGTTCACGCTTCCCGCATCAGAGATAATGTGAAAATCAAGGAGATTACGTTGAGAAAATCAAGGGAGAGTTTCATGGGATTGTGCAACAAGAAAAGGCTCAAAACAAGTCCAAATTCATTCCTCAATTCCCTCAAGATATGCTGGCCGAAATTAAGGAATTAAAATCTACAGTTTTAATGTGAAAATCAAGAGAAAATCAAGGTGAGGATGTTAAGGATAAAGCCATGGAGAGATTTAAGGGAGAAAATGTTCAAAATGCATCCGGATACATTGTCTAGGTTCATGCCTAGATATTTGGCCGAAAATTGTGAATAAAATTAGATTAAATCATGGGAAAATCAGCAACAAAATATTAGGGATTGATTTTGGAGCTTTTTAATTAGTTGGATGACATAGCAGAGCTGACGTGGCGTTGTCTGATTGGCTAATGCTGTGTGGATCATTCTTGAAGACTTGGAGACTAAGTTGCCATCCTCCTATAAATAGGAGCATTCTACACACCATCACACCACACCACAACACCACCACAACACAACACACCTCTCTCCCTCAGTAAATAAACATTAGAAAAATTCTCTCCATTCTCTAGTCTTCAGAAGCTCTGCGTCTCAACCAAGGAGGAGAAGAAGTCATGCAATACATCAAGATCCTAGCCACCATCCACCCTTGTGTCGTCCCTAGAAGATTGCTTGCTTTCAAGGATCTTCAAGTTCTTCGTCTCAAGGCTTCGTCATTCATCTTTCACCGTGTATTTCCTACTTTCTTATGTTTTCCTTTGTTTGATTTGTAGGGTTATGAATTCCAGTTAACATGACGTTAAAGGCAAAGTTTAAAGCCCATTTATATGTTTTGAAATAAAGTTACGATTTTTTTATGTTGATTGATATGTTGCTTATGTGAGATTGCTTGATTGATTTTGGATTATAGAAAACTTTTGCATGTTTGTGTTCTTTGGTGGCCAACTTAGGATATATGCATGTAATTGGAGCTAGATTTAAGTAGTAAAGGCTTTGGACAAAAGTCGAAATCAATTAAGGAGGATTGCAAATAGGTGAACTTATTCATAACTAGGTTGTGCACTTTGGTTGACATCCTTTCTTTGTTCTTAATGCGTTGAATGTGTTCTTGATTAGCTAGCTTTCTAGATTATGATTGCATGTTCAATAGGATTGATTTAGGTGCTTTCACTTGGATTAATTATTCAAGGAAAGTAAAAAATGGGAAATCGTTTGCTTTCTAATGTTTCACATGGTCAACTTCTTTCTCATGACATAGAAAATCAACTATAGGATTTGTAATTGGATTTCTTGCATATGATTGTGGTTTTGATCTTTATTCCTTGCGTTCCACCCTTGTATATATGTTTTTACATTTTCTTTATTTTATTTATTTTAATTTTCGAAACCCTAATGTTAAAATCCCCCTTATTTTATTATTTTGTATATATCTTTTGTTTTATTTTTGTAAATATTATACTTTGTATTTTTATTAATTCTTTATTTGTTTTTGCAATTACAAGTGTACCCTCAATCCCCGGAATAGAACGATCCCTATTTACCATATACTAACGATGACATTTTCAGGGTTAAATTATACTCTTCCTTTTTAGCGTATCAGGCATGTGTCAATTTTGTACTACTTGCTCAAATTTCAATATCGGTTAACCTTTTTGCTTAAAAAAATAAATAAATAAATAAATAAGATACCAAATGCTAGAATGGAAAGTTCACTGGAAATTAAATTTCTTATTCCATGATAATGATAAAGGAACTACTTTCCTTTCCGCAAACCAAACAAGGTCTGAGAGTCCAGGTCATCATAAAACCGACTACTAGATGGCTGCGAGTTTTCAAGGTGAAAAACCTTGGGCCTGCGATGTTTGACTTAGGACTGTTAATGGGTCGTGTCGGGTCAAGGTATTTATCTTGTCGCAAGATACAAACCCAAACCCAAACCCAACCCATTTAATAACCGTGTCAAAAATTGAAACTCAAACCCAACCTATTTATTAAACGGGTTACCCATTTCCAACCCGCATAACCCATTTAATAAATAGATTGTATCGTGTTAGACAAAATGACTCATTTAAGGGTTAACAATGCAACTCATTTAACTAAAAAATACATAAATTGATTAAATTCACTAAAAACTCTACAAGACGAAGGATATAAATAATTATATATAATTCATAAATAATTAAATCCAATAATTATAAAGTAAAATATTTCAAATTGTCTAATCCTATGATCAAATACTCCCAACGTCTAAAATTTCAAGAAGAAGTATAGCATAATCTGGTTATACGGGTTCACTTTGTGTTGGCGGGTTGACCCGTGGCCGACCCATTTATTAAATGGGTCATGACGGGTTGACCCACGGGCGACCCGCTTTTTAATCGTGCGGGTTTCAAGTCGTGTTATCGGATCGTGTCGGAATTGACAGCCCTAATTTGACTATTCTCATGTGACGGACCACGGTGGTTCATAATAATCCTAGACTAGAGGGATCTCGGGTGAATTCAAATATCCATTGCAAAAAAAATAAAAAATAAAAACTATTTTGAGTAATTCAATGCACAAATGGGGTGCCAGCCACCAAAAACATGACAATAAACAGGGTATTTGAGAACAGAAGAAAAAAAGAGGTTATTAGAGAAAAAAAAATTCATGTAAAAGAATTTAAATGCAGGGCCGTTTACAATTTCTCTCTCTCTTTCAGAGCAAAAATTTATATGCGAAATCCACTCTCATGCAAGCATGAAAGGAAAACACTGATGTAAAGAAAGCAAAAGCAGTGAACGTGGGTTGAATTTATGGACGGATCGCGGATGAACAGTTGAAAGATTAATACTTTATTGATCAAGTTCGATTCATCAGTGCCCATTTTGTCATTCTTCTCTATATCTTCGAATTGATGGAGGTAGCAAAATGGGCACATATGATTTCAATTCCCATCTACGGTGCGTATGAATTAATTTCTTGCTTGTTATTGTTACAAATTCGATTACTGAATGAAATTGTTGTTCTTGGACATGTTGGCTTTCGAATTTTGATGAACGCTTGAATGGTTGATCATGTTGGTGGAAGTGGTCGCAGTTTTGGGATGCAACTCCAGCAGACCAGCACTTGAGTTAGTTATTGCACTTGGTTTCGGTTTTTTAATCTGAAAGTTTCCAGCTTGACAGAGCCTATGTTGCATAGTTTAAATGATAAATGTACAATCTTTCAAATTGTGTATGTTGAGAGGAGGCAAAGCTCTGCATACACCATTACTCTGTGTCATTCCAGATGCAAGAAATAAAATTAATTCAGGCTTATTAGGAGATTATCTTATCATATGGGGACTGTTCCCCGAAACTAGAAGCAGTCATGTGGAGATTCATAACCACCATGCTTAATGCGCTAACCTTGTTAATCTTAATTACTTTTTTCGAAGCTAATACCGTGTTAATGTTAGAAGACTGTTATTTGTATTTAGTCATTTTCTGTTGGTTGAGACAAAGGGAATCTTGACAACTATAAGATCGATGCAGTTGCACGAAACACATGCATAGCCTCATATTCTGATGACTTGATAAGTGATCCAGTTCCCTCAAGTTTTGAAACCTTTTGAATTGGATCGTTTAATGAAGTTGTTTCTTTTCGATCATGAGCTAGGGATCGAACAGGTTATTAAAGCAACAGGTTATTGGAGAACTAATCTAGGCACTTCATTGAATTAGTTTCTATTTTAATCATCAAAGGTGCACAAGAAAGATGGAAAAAGTGTGACAGAATCACCCCATATACTTAATTTCTGTCAAAAGAATTGTATTGATTTTGAATCTGAATAGAAAATACACATGTATTCGTATACCAGTATGTATATAGTTATGTACAAAATTGGATGCTGCATTATGATTTCTCAGCCTAATCGTTGAATATGTTGAGAAGGGAAACTCTGGCTTTGATTAAGCGCCTAAAGAGGCACTCAAGTCGTTCTTCAATATCTTGAATGTTGATCTCGAATTCCTTTAAATTTTTTTGCACATAATCAACTTGCATTGTGTTATCAGATGCTTTAGTCTTGTGACTCATGAGCAAGTGCAATGCAGCATCCACCTACTCAAGCTCATTCGTTTTTCTGACTTCTTCACATTCACATGCTACTTTTCTGGGCTGCACCTACTTTGAAACTAAGGACCAAGTGCTTGACTTTGATTTCAAATTTGAACTAGCTATAAAGGAAAACAAGGATTCAAAAACAGCAGAGGTGACTGCATCTAACTCTTTCAACATCTTGACAATGGCTGGAGTCTCATGAGTTTTGTCTGTGCTCTTACTGTCTCTGAGCTTTGAGGCTTTGTTGATTGCCTTCTTGACATCCTTCCTACAGGTAAGGTATTTTGAAACCTCACTCATAAAGCTCGTGTCAACTCCCCGTCTTCTGCTCCTAATCGATCGAAGTTCATGTGTGCATTCCTTTGTTTGCAGCAAAGCATCCTTTATGATGCCACACACATCCAGGAGCCTTGAAGATCCATCAAGTAGTTGATTGATCCATGTGTCTCCGCACTCTTGTTTCAAGGCTTGTTGGTTCAGCGGCAAAAGAAGAAACTTTTCCGCGCAGTCATGTATATCTTGAAGGCCACTTAGTTTGTGGCTTATGGATGATGATGATTCTAAAGCTTTTAATCTGCACAGATGCTCGTCAAATTCAGTAACAAAGGGGTGTGATGTTGATGGCAAGCTGTTTGACCGAGTATGGTTATGTGATCTTAGGTTTAAAGGAGAGGCTGCCATTTTCTTTATTGGAAAAGAGAAAGCCTTGTACTTGCTGAATGTTCAATACAGTCTAGTAGTTTGCCTTGTTCGATCCCCATTTTCCATTGCTGAATATATATATATGACACAGTTTGAGAGTCTAGAGCACTAACAAGTCAATGAGTGGCAAGTGGCAACATGATTTCGATCTGGATCCAGAACTATATCAGCGATGTTTATGCAATGTCTCCTCAACAGCAGATCATCAAGCCATTGCCCAACCATATTATGCTTCTAAACATTCAGTTAGCCAGTTAGGTAACAGTATCATGTGATACATTGCATGTTTAACCATAAAATAGAAGCACACGACTGATATTTTACCGTCTTCTGTATAAAAAAGAAAGGCTATAACTCTTGTATCCAGCATTCCAGCTCTGCTTACCTGCATCCTTGTTATCGCTCTGCCCATGAAACACACACACACACACAACTATGATTTTATTATCATATAAGGTTGTAGAACAATATTTTAAATTAAGTAATATCATAACCTTGTGGCCGTATTGCCTCTTTCAGAATGATTCATCATCTTCCGGTTCCTACCTACTGGTTTTATATCAGAGTCATATGTAGCCATTTTGACTGCTCAACGAAACAACCTAGTACTTTATAAACCACCAAACCACAATTTACTACACAGGAAGTTACCTTTGAGGAGCCAACATGACTGGCTACAAGCACTACTGATTATGTACTCAGTCTTAACTGTCTTTGCATTTGAATCCAATGGTTAGATAATAATAAGACAATAGGAATACGTTGTTCTAAATACATTTAAATTCAGAGTTGGGTAATAATAAGACAGTTGAATTTTCATGAGGCGTGTTTACAATTTAGTCACGTACGTACTATTATTAAGATGACCGTTATCAATTAGTTTTAAGTTTTAACAAACTCCCATTGCCATTATATATCAGCAACAGGACCAAACAGGTAGAGCCATGGGTCATCAGGATAGTCATTAACCATTGGTTGGTACATTTTGACAACTTCAGCATCGACTGCCTCCGACGTTAGATAATTGAAGTACGTGCCCATAGGACTCCTGGCAACTTGCCTTTACTGCTAGGGCATTCTTTTGTTTGTCGAACTCTTCCACAGCAATAGTCATCCACCACCATAACAATCCTTCAACCAACAACTCTCGCGTCCACTTTTAATGCGCTCCTGCATCAGCTCCTGGTATTCATCTTCATCCCAAATATTAACATACTTTCGGGCTTCATCAAACACTAAATAAATTTCTTTTTTGTTTTTTTGGCAGAAGGGAGACGAGATTTCGTTATGATGCATCATACAGTTGCTGGTCAATTCTTGTCTTCTTGATCATCCAAAAGCTCTTAATATTTCTCTCTCAGACTTAATAATGTGCAGTCTTATCTGGTGCGCTCTATTAACTTGTTTAAGGAGCCCAAGGTGCTGTCGGAATAGAGGATCTTTTACATTTTTGTATTGAACGCTATTCAGTTGTTGGGATCTTTTAGAAACAAGATACTGGAGCTCTCTAAACGATAGCTCTCGTTTTTCTTGGTAAAATAATCTGGGGTTCACATCCAAAACTAATTGACAATGAATGGAGTGGCCCAAACCCTTATAAACTCTTAGGCAATGTCTCATTCCCATTTTTCCCATTTGAGATGTATATATTCTCAACACGCCCCCGCACGTGTGGCGAATTTTCAAACCATACACATGGACAACTTTGAGTGATGTGGAGCCCGTGTGCCATTAGACATGCACACGTGGGTAACCCGCTCTGATACCATGATAAAAAAGTAATCTGGGTTCACATCCAAAACCAATTGGCAATGGATGGAGTGGCCCAAACCATTATAAACCCACTAGCAAGGTCCTATTTTTCCCATGTGGGATGTATATATTCTCAACACGCCCCCTCACGTGTGGTGAATTTTCAAGCCATACACGTGGATAACTTTAGGTGACGTGGAGCCCGTGTGGTCGTGAGGCATGCACACATGGGCTAACCCGCTCTGATACCATGATAAAATAATCTAGGATTCACATCCAAAACCAATTGGCAATGGATGGAGTGATCCAAACCCTTATAAACTCTTAGGCAAGGTCTCATTCCCATTTTTTCCATATGGGATGTATATATTCTCAACACGCCCCCGCACGTGTGGCGAATTTTCAAACCATACACGTGGACAACTTTGGGTGATGTGGAGCCAGTGTGATTGTTAGACATGCACACGTGGGTAACTCGCTCTGATACCATGATAAAGTAATCTGGGGTTCACATCCAAAACCAATTGGCAATGGATGGAGTGGCCAAAACCCTTATAAACCCATTAGCAAGGTCCCATTTTTCCCATGTGAGATGTATATATTCTCAACACTTCTTCACCACCGTACCGGCCAATCCAAAAGCAATTAGTCGTTGAGTTTCCTTCTACAACCCCAAAAGGTGGTGTGCTATCATCCTTACGGTGAGGCCTTGGCGGCGTTCCTCCTCATCTATCAACTTCAGCACAGCCTTTGGGGTAGTCTTGCTACTACTAAGCCCACCGAGCTGTATCACCGCCTCCACGACCCGCCGATGATGCTCCAAAGTTCATGACGATGACATCTTTTGAGGTGCCATGTATAGGCGTTCAAGGGTGACTTTATTAGAAGAAAACAATGCTTCAGCCCTTTTCTATAATACCCCAAGCAAGAAGCCAAGAAGATGTGGAAGTCAAGATAAAAACTTCTATAGAAACACCCCGTCAGGCTTAACAGCTCCGCTTTTAGGCATTGTGTACTCCAACTTTTTCTTTATCACCGCCTAACAAGATGAAGGTATCCATGCACTGCTTATGGTGCTCCAACGTCTTGTCCACTTGAACATTCTTGGTATAGTCATGTTCATCTTGATAGAAAATGTGGTTGCTAATTTGTTTTTGGATATGGTCAAGTGAACCCCTTATATAGTGATCGAATGTATGTCTCAATCCCTTATATCCTGGCTTGCCTGACATTGCCTACAATATCAACTTAGTTTGTCAATTCATGCAAGCTCCTATTGATGTTAAAGGCATTGTTCATTTTCTTGCTGTGAAACTCATCCTCCGTTATGTTAAAGGCACTTTGAACTATGGTATTACATTCTGGGCAGCTCCTCTTGAGTTGAGAGCTTACACTGACTCTGATTGGGCTGGGGACCCTAATGATAGAAGGAGCACTACAGGATTTGTCATTTTCCTTGGAAACTGCCCTGTATCTTGGTGTTCACTCAAATAAACCTCAGTCTCTCGTTCTTCCACTGAAGCAGAATATAGAGCTAGTAATGGCTGACACTGCTTTTGAGGTACTTTGGCTTCGACACTTGTTGAATGACTTGCATGTTCCACTGTGTGACAATGTTTTTGCTCTAGCTCTTGCCTCTAATCCTATTCACAACTCCAAAGTTAAACATGTCAAAGTTGATATCCACTTCACTCGTGAGAAAGTTGCTCGAGGAGAACTTGCCTTGCAGTTTGTTCCATCACTTCAACAACTTGCAGACATCCTCACAAAAGGACTTGACTCGCCTCAGTTCAAATATCTTTGTTGCAATCTTATGGTTGGTTCCCACCATAAGCTTGAGGGGGGCTGTAGGAATCAACAGGTCAAGGTCAACAATGAAGTTAAGGTCAATGGTTAAGCCAAACTCATTTCAGATGAATCCACATGTAGAGCTGAGATTGTCTAGCAAGAAATGTTTGTTAGGACAATTGTTGACAATTAGCTGTTCTGTTAGTAATTAATTACAATTAGTGGTAATTAGCTATAGTCTCTCCTATATATAGTGTAAGTAATTAGCAGTGTAAATCATTACGTCAATCATACAATAACAAACATCATCTTCATCTTTCTTCCTTCTTCTTCTTCTTCTTCTTCTTCTTCCTCCAAACCATATACTTCAGCAAATCCTACCTGGATTCCTACTCCATGTGGCATTTGGATAAAATTAGAAATGAGTGTTAGTGCATGTGGTTTGTAAAATGGGTAGGGAAGTGGAGTCCTTACTCAACATGGATTTCTTAAGAGTAAGAAACTCATCAGTGTCGTCGTTTCTTTCGGGTTAAGAAACTCAACATAGTCCAGTGGGCCGCGTTCCACATTAGTGTCGTGGTTTCGGGTGTGGTCGTTTCGGGTCTCTCTCCTTTTCGTTTAGGGTTTTACTATTCTGTTCATTCACTTCAGGTATACGACGCCATAGGAGGAGGAATAGCAATGGCTCTTCGCTCTATTCTCGGGGAGTTAAGGAATAAATGTATTCAGAAGAGTACAAGTAATGTGATGGTTAAGGCTATTGGCACTTTGGCAGCTTAGCTATCAACAACAATTACAACGCCGCCGTTGCACTTATACTCAGAGCCGGGCCTGAGGGCTACTAACTGAGGCAGCAGCCTCAGGCCACCGGCTCCCGGGGGCCTCCAGAGTTTCTGTAAATATAATATAGATAGTATATATACATACTATTTGCTTCACTAAACAAGAAACGCGGTGTTGCTCTAGCGGAAATGAAGAGAGTTCACTCTTCCCCACCAAGGTTCGAATTGTGTTCCAGTTCCTTCTTTTTTTTTGTTTTTTAAATCACTATCCAACAACTTCATCCTTTCAGTTTTTTTTTTTTAATTACCTATTTTACTTGGAACTTGTGGCCCAGCTCACTTTTTTTTTCCCCTTTTCCTATTCCATATAAACTTTTCTTTTCCTTTTTTCCATATGAAGAACTATTCCATTTTCTTCTCCGTATGGAAAACTAACCCAAATTAAACTTTTGTAGGGAATAAATATTAATATACTTTTGTTTTGTTATTAACTTCATCTTTACTTTTACTTTTATTCACATGATTTTGTACTGTTATTTGGAGTGAAATTATATATATATATATATATGTGGCCACATTTTTACTCTTCGCCTCAAGCCGTTAGAATCTCAGGACCGGCCCTGCTTATACTGGTCACTTCTTCCGTCACCCTCAAGATTATGGAAGCCATGAAAACAAAGAAGAGCTAAAGAAGCAAAAGGTACTTCACCGCGTACTTATTTAGTACAATATATTACAGCACGCATGATGTTGTATGCTCTAATATATGGATTTATCAGAGTAGAGATTTAGTTTCTATATGGATTTAGGTGGACCAGAGAGTCTACCCGTTTTGCCGTGGAAGAGTTCAACAAGTAAAAGTAATTTTGAATTTATGGAAAGCTTTTGTTGTTTGAAGTTTCAAGTAAATGCTAGTGTTATGTGTTGGCTTCTCTTTCAGAATGCTCAACTCCAGATTGTGATCGAGAGTTATCCAGGCAGAGAGGCACGTACTGCTTTCTGGGGACAGCAGTACTTATTCTGTAATTAATGATCGTTCAAGGCAGCTGATGATGCTGGTGATGCTAAAGTTTATAATTACCACGCTAACGTTCCGATAAGTTTCACGTACAGACGGCATGAATTTGGAATGGTTTCATCTTGTCAGCGACTATGGCAGTCACTTAACACTATTTTATCACCTAGCAGGTAATTACTTCTGACATTCTCCATTTACAAATCAATCTAGTCAAAAATTTAATCGAGCAAGGTGATGTAGAGGTGGATGGTTTGAAAATGACATTAATTCATGTGATTAATTAACTAGTTCTCATTTTATATTTTCTTCTGAATCGTGAATTTCATAATAACTCTTAAAGATTAATTTTGCAAAAAATGAACCAATTCTAATTAAGTTAGTTTTGTCACTCAATTGTATGAAATGGCGATCAGTACAGTTATGACTGTTACTGAGGATGAAACATTTATTCATTTAATTGATACTGATGATCAACGAATTGAAAGAAACCAAATTGATATATTGAATATATTAGATATGATTCTTAAGGAGTGGTTTCTAAAAAGAACGTATGACTGGGACTGGGTTTATTACAATGTGGTGACAATTTGTAAAAGAATATATAAAGATATATATTCTTTTAACTTATTTTTACTTGATTTGTCAAAGGTTAAAACAAAAAACAAAGTATTCACTATCATCGTCTACAAGTTTAAAATTTCTTGTTTCTAACAATTAAGTTAGAAACCTTTCAAAAAAACAAAAAAAAAGTTAGAACATTCGGCCCTAAACCAATTAGGTATGATAAAAATTCTCATTACGCTTGCTAATTGTGAATATGTAAAAACTAATTTCTCGTGATAGATTATATATAATAGAAAAATGATTATCCTGCTTAACTGGGGACATAGACCTTATCACTTTGAAATTTCAATGGAGGAGAACATGAGACAAGAAACAACCCCTTCATTTCCCAAAGAAAAATAAAAACTAACCAAAAACGGAGTTGGACTCCCATACCCAAGTAAAATGGAAAGCAAAAAAATTAAGACTTTATTTTTTCCAAAGCAATCAGAGGTAATAAAATTTTGCGTTCATATTCTAACGGAATTCAAGAAACCCATGAATATAAAAATCGTTGAAAGCACACCATATATTAAAATTTTAAGACAACCGACATTAATATTGCACTCTAGGTACTGATGCTTTGGAGTTTTCAATATTTCTTGCAATAAAAATATTGATATCTTTCTCTCAAATGCAATTTGTGTTGTCTCGAATTTCTGCAAAGGATACTAAGTAATGGAAATTATTCTATGCACCGATGGTGTAAGTGACCCAACCCTTATAAAATAATCTCAACCCTTGATATTTATTATCAACTTTATTTTTAATAAACAAAAAGTGAATTTAATGCAATCTAACCATTCATTTATGTTGGTGCAAATGCACGGCGGTGCTCTGAATAATCTCTCACTAAGTAATAGACTTGCTAATTTGGGTTCATCTATTACTGAGTTTATTTAGCAGGACTCAACTCCTTCATTCGCTTTATCTCATTATAATATATAAGGGAAAAATGCACCAACAATGTCTGGACTTAAAGAGGACTGTCAAAGTGATACCTGAATTTTAAAACGTATCAATGTGATACCTAGACTTATATTTTCTTATCAACGTAGTACCTACGGTGTCGTTAAGTTGACCACGTGTGATGCACGTGACGCTGAAAAAAAAAGCTAAATGACTGATCTGCCCCTCAAATTGCTTTTTTATCTGACTTTTGATTTAATATAAATAAAATAATTAATTTAAATGGATTTTATAAATAAAAGAGAGAGAGAGAGAGAGAGAGAGAGAGAGAGAGAGAATTAAACAAATTTCTTCTTCTCTCCTATTCATCATCTGTTACCCAGAATTAATCCTCCTCCGACTCCACTCTTAATTCTCTGACTTGCAATTGCCTTTGATTGAGAGCTTGCATTCAAGGTTGACCACACTGCCCTTAAATCTGTGGCGGTGGAGTGGAGTTTCTGATCAATGGTGTATACGAATGGGTTGAAGGAGAGAACGAGAATGGTGGCGGCTAAGTCGTCGTTGGCATCGGCGGGGATGAGCAAAATACGTTAGTACCAACCCATACGAGAGCCCAGATCTGTTCAAAATACCCACTAGTGATGAGCAAAAGCCAACGGGATCTTACTAAGATCACCGCAGAGGATCAAGACAGGTACGACAAAGCACAAATGAGCCTATGGCGATCTGCAGGATAGTGAGATGAAGTCGCCGTTGGTTTTCGGTAGGGGTTGAGGCAATTGGTTTGGTCCGAGTCGGAACTAGGTTGGGTTGTGGCAGCGGTGGTGGTAAAGTTTGAGGGATGAGAGTTACTTAGATTTTTTTTAGAAATTTTTTCTTCGAGGTCATCAATTTTTTGGCTGATATTAAGATGCTGAGTCGCCTTCATCATCGAAACTTGATCACAGTGATTGGTTTGTGTGGTTTATAATTGTTTGTTTGGTTTCCTATCAATTGCTTGTTTGGTTTCCTGAAAGAAAAAGTTGGTCTTCAAGAAAATAAATTCTCTGAATCCCTTTGTTCTTTTCTCTTTTTTGAATCTGTTCTGCTTAGTTGGGCTTATGAAGCATAGTGTGAGTTTGTTCATGCCAAGGGTTCATAGCTTCTTCTTGTTGAGTTTTGACTCATGAAACACATAATGGGTTTTCTTTGGTTGGGTTCATGTCATCAATGGGTTTGCTCTAACTTGGAAGTTGTAAGAGAAACTCAGATAAAGGAAAGATAAACAATTGATTTTAACTTTAATCTTTGCTTAATTTACTTCGTATGTTGTTCTGATCTGAACTAGGTAAGCAAACTCAAGATCAAAGCTTGTCTTTAATCTTCAGATTTCAAAATTATGGATGGAAGATTAATTCCATATCGGGCTCCGTTGTTGTAAATTGCGAGAGAGAGAGGAGAGAGACTTTCTCCTCGATTCGCAAGTCTTCAATTACCATCCAGTGGCGTAACTACTCAAAGGTTAGTTGGGCAATAGTCCGACCCAAATTTACGAGTGGGTATTTTGAACAGATCTCGTATTTAGCTCATTCATGTTGCTGCTGTTGTTGTTACTAACGTGACGGCGGTGGCGGAGGAGGAGAACACTGAGGCTGTGGGGGCGGAGGAGGGGGGATCGTGCCGGCGGTTTTGTTGTTCAAGAATTCAACTTTTATTTTCATTATAGTAATTTATTCAATTTTTTGTAACCAAAAAAAAAAATTTATTCAATTTTTATTTCTAATTTTCAATATTTAGGGTTTGATGGAGTAAAAAGTCTTTTTTGCCCTTATTTTAGGCGTCACGTGCATCACATGTGGTTAGACTTGACGGTACTGTAACGGAAATTTGACATAGGTATCACGGTGACAAGAAAATATAAGTTCAGGTATCACATTGATACGTTTTAAAGTTCGGGTATCACTTTGATAGTCCTCTTTGAGTTCAGACACTGTTGGTACATTTTTCCCTAATATATAGAGATATTTTAGGTTTCCTTATTTTAAATATTTCACTGATATGTTCTCTTTATAAGTCACATGTGTGATGAGTTTTAGAGCTTAGCTCAAACTTTTACTATACTAAAACAATTGAGGATGAATGTATTCCAACACGAGGTTTAGGCTCTATGTCCCCCTCGTTGTATATATAGATCTCAAAATTCAAGCACCGGCAATGAAGTGAAAGCACTAGCCACTACCGTAATGAAGTCAATAACATTAGTTTTGAACTTTTAATGCTGTAACATCGGACATTGATATTATCCATACCTGTTTGGCGCAGTATTAACTCCTTCTCCACTCAGGAATCTGACCACCCGTTGGGAATCTATGATGAATGGGATTGAATGCTTATGGGTTATGACATCAGACAAAACCTTCCCAGGATATATAAGATATGAATTAAATGAAGTTAATTGACCAGAGTTTAGTAATTAAACACTAAATATTGTCTACCATTTAGTTGGCTAAATACAAGTAGATTAATTAAGGACCTCTGCTCCACTATCCCACATTCAGCTCTTAGAGCCCACATCGATTTTTATGCAAAGGCTCTTGATTCTAGCTCTTATATAACGTACAGAGGGTGAACTCTTCATTCTAGTGCTTACAGAGATGAAACTTCGATCTATCTCCAGCTGTTTTAGCTTATTATATAGACAGAAATGAGTTACAGAACACTTGTAATTTCTTTCAATATCATTGAAATTTGAAAACCCTCAACAAACTCCAGTTTTTTGGGGTTTATCTGTTAATCGGTTTATCAAATTATAAGAACAACACTCTCTTAAGTATTTGAATAGCAGTCAATATTGTGTTACGTAATTGTCATTATCAAGAAATTAAAGTCTACAATGAAATTATTAAATACCCTAATTATCAATCCGTAATGATGATTACTTCTTTGGTGGCCAGCCTTCTACAGTTCTACCACCACTTTCATATATGCATGCTCTGTTCTAATTATAGTGCTCAGAGCTGGTCTTAATTATCTCAGTCTCCAATTGCCTATAAAATGCAACCTTTGGAATCCCTTCTGTCATGTAGCATGTTTCTTCAAACACTGAACATTTTTCCGAACCTGCAGGGAATGTAATATCCTTAACAACCCTAGATCTTAGATTTCTAGCTTTTTGCTGATAATTGTATTTTCTGGATTAATAGCAAATATTGTTATTAATATTGATTGATTTACATGTACTTGTGATATATGCAGATTCATTACCATCATGAGGACCATACTTGTCATATGCGTTATTGGCTTTGTGTTGATGGTGGCATCTCTGCAAGCCGATGCTAAACGGTTTGTTTTGAATGACCGCCACTTGGTTCAAGTTAAGAATGAGCCAACTCTGGGTCGAAACGCCGAGGCTCTTGCTAGTGGTGGTGCAAAAGATCAGTCTCAGTCTCAGTCTCAGCCCCTGACAACAGACGAGGGTAGCAGCAACAGCGATGCTAAGCATGATGATGATGCCGACGATGATGCAAACGAGACTTACGGTAATTACGGACATCGCTCTTCCAAAAGTAGACTAAAAATTTTGAGTTCAGGGATTTTTGGGATTAAATTAGATAGGCAGGGACTGAAACGAGGACGAAGGCATACTTCAGGGACTAAACAGTATTTTGCCCAAAAAAGAATTATATTTGGTTAGGGAAACTACTAATGCTATAATTACTTAGTAATAAAAACTATTTAACTAATACTAATTCAGTGAGCCTAGGTTAGAAGGTTTTTGTTTTTAATAAGGAAAAAACATAATTGTCAATTGTGTAATTGTCAATTGATAATCAAGCATTTGTCAAACCTTAATTGGCTAATGATAAAATTAATTAGTAATAAATACTATTTAACTAATAGTAATTGGCTAAGGGCTAAACAGGTTACCAAATTTTAAATATTTTGGACCATTGGATATATTACTACTTTAGTGATCCAAAATATTTAACAAAAGGGTGTTGCTATTGCCACCCTACCATTTTCTTTATTCACCCTACTAGCTCATTACACCCTACATTTTAATTTCAATTATTAAATTTACTTATTTAACCCATTTACCTTTCCAAAAATATCCTTATATAACATATCCAATTAAAAAAAATTAACAAAAATCTCTCATTTAATTTATACCAATAAAAAACTAAAATATGCTAAAGTTTCCTAATAAAATCATAATTTGATTTACTTTCATTTAAAAAAAAATTCAAGTATCATCGTTCGTCTATTTCCACCTATATTAAAAGATTAGTAATTTAACAACTATAAGCAAAAAAGAAGAGTTTTTTTTTTTTTTTGTGTTTTAAATTTTTACTTTTGGTATTCACAAAGGGTATTGCAAAGATTTTAATGAAATTAACATTAATAGTTTTGTGAATTGAATAACGAACTCATGAGGCAAGTAGGCAACAAAGAGAAAAAAAAAAAAAGTAACTAATAAATTCAAATTTGGATGAAGAAGATGAAGATTAATGTTATCCAATGAGAAATTAAGTAGTCTTTGTATTTAATTAAGAGATAATTACATATAAGTGTATCTTTGAATGTTTTTTTAGCCATAAGGCCACCAATTAATTTTTTCTCTCATAAGGCCACTAGATTTAAAATGGTATTATATTTTAGATATAAAAACTAACATATTTACATAAATGCCACTAGAGTAAAAAGTCAACCATTCTCTCTCTCCTCTCCGGCGAGGTCTCCGGCCGACCTCCGGCCAACTCCGATGGGTCTCCGGCCGACCTCCGGCGGGTTTTCTGCCAACTTCCGGTGACCACAAAATCTACTGTGACTAACACCAAAAGCTACTGTGGCTAGCAACAAAAGCTACTCTGATGAAATTTCCAGTAACCTCCGGCGATGTCACAAAAGCTACTGTCACCAACAACAAAAGCTACTGTTACAAATAAAACATACGCTCCCAAAAATAAAAGCTACTAACATCATTAACAAAAGCTACTATCACGGACACAAAAAGATACTCTCACTAGCAACAAATGGCTACTGTCACAATCACCAGTAACAAATGCTACTTTAACCATCACCAAAAGCTACTATCAAGCAAAACAAAAACTACACTACACTAACCAACACCAAAACCTACTCTCACGAAAACCAAAAGCTACTACCAAGTAGAAAAAAAGTTACTTCTATAGTTTTAAAAATCTACTATCATAGTTGTGAAAATCTAGATGTAGAAACCTCCTGTTAATGTGCTAAAAAGCCATTATAACAAAAGTTACTAACATCAGCTTAAAAAATACTAATAGAGACATAGAAAGCTACTATCACCTTGTTGAAAAACCACTATAACAGTTATAAAGAGCTACTAACGTGAAATCTATCAAAATGAAAACAGAAGCTATTAACATTAGTTTGAAAATATACTAGCATAAGACAATAGAAAGCTACTATCCCTTTGTTAAATAGCCATTTATAACAGTGTAAAGAGCATCAGCATTCCTTGAGCATCGACATTTTGCTTAAAACACGAAATTTTTCATATTGACATATCTAGTCAACCCCAACAGCTTAATCACTTACTAATCAAAGAAACAAATATTTTAGTATCAATCTCTCTTTCAAGGTCAGAACAAGTAACTTTCTGTGCATAGAACATGGAGAAATCATTCAACAAACGCTCAACATATACAGAAATTCACATAAAAAAATGATGTCGTTCGAGAGAGGGGCTTACGAAACGGAGGATAGCTCTCTAACCAAATGGCGGATTGGAACTAGACCTCGCCATAATCGCCTGTCGTAATCTCTCAGATGCCTCGCCATAATCGTCGTCGAACCAACAGTTCGATCTCACTGGAAAAATGCCTCTGAACACGCTCCTCCACCTCTTTCTCCACAGCTTGGGAAAAGCTGTCTCCGGCGGAGATCACAGCGCCTGGAACTGAGAGAGACCATTGGTCGCCATCAAACATGATTTTCGCGTCACTCCAGATCGCCGGAGCCTAGCTCAAGATCCACGACCTCAACTCACATACCAAATCCACGACCTGCACTCACATACCAGATCTTGTGGACGACAAGGATGAAGATCTGGCCGTTGCGGTAGAAGGAGGAGACTCTGACCGTGGTCGATGAAGCCATTCCCTCCGGTGACTGATTTGATTTCTCTGATATGCTTTGAATCAGCGTCAAGATCGGAGAAAACGCCGAAGAAAGATGAGGATGAGGAGATGGTGAAACGATGCCGTCCTGTTTCGCTCCGATCTGCAACCTCCGTCAACATCATCCGGCCAGCGCTGAGCTTTACGGTGCAATAGTCAATTGCCGCCGAGGGAGAGCTTTCGACGTCAGAGAGGTTCTTCAACGATGAGAAGAGAACGATCTCGATGTGGGGGGGGGGGGGGGGGGGGGACGGGGGGAGGGGGGAAGAGACAGAGACAGAGAGAAATTCGATTCTCATTTCTAGAGACGGAGAGATATTTTGATCTGATTTGGGGCAAAGGGCAAAATGGGTATAGTAAAATAAAAATCTGCTATTTTGTAACCTCAAGTGGCCCTATGTGTACAAAAAAATTTAAGTGGCTTTATGACTAATTAAAGTTTCAAAATGACACTTGTGTGTAATTTTCTATTTAATTAATTGGTTATGTATATAGTTTTCCTTACAGATTTGGATTTTAGAAAATTAGTGTACTTATTAGTTATTTTGCATTTGAGTAATATAGTATTTCAATAATTCAAATGTTTGTAAGGTGAACTAAGAAAATGGAAGGGTGACAATAGCCGCACCCTTAAAAAAATTGGATGTATGATAAACACCTGGGTACCTAAGAAAATTCTTATATATATATATATATATATATATATATATACAGGCCGGTTCTGAAGCAAATGTCCGCACTTCGCTAAAGTGTGTACGGCGACGCAGCAACGGCATTCCAGGAGGCTCGGGGCTTGGCGAACGGAGGCATCCCATACGGTTCTGGGCAGTGATCGAGGTCGAAGGAGGTCGAGGTTGCAGGTTCTGGGCAGCAACCTCACCTGCAACTGCAAGTTTCTGGGCAGCGCTGCAACCACGTCGCCAGCGACTCCACCGACTGCAGACCGGTCCGCCCGACCCCTGGCCTCTGTCCGGCAAGCCCCGCCGCTCCGTTTCTCCCCGAGTCGAGCTGCAGCGTCGCCGTCCGCACTTTGGAACCGCTTCGTGTGTGTGTGTGTGTGTGTGTGTATATATATATATATATATATATATACAGATCCTATCCAGAGCTGAGCTCCGCTTTGAAAATTAACGTGTGAAGTTCGATTTTTTGGTCACTTTTCGGTCGCATATCCACATCTCGACCGTTCAGTCTTTAGGTACTAGTGTATAGATCGTCTCTGCAAATTTTCAGCCAAAATGATGATCGTTAAGGCATTGATAACTGCCTTAAAGCTAGTACGGTTCAGGTTGACAGATTCAGTCCGTCCATTGGTTTAAGCGAGTTAGATACCGTAACGATCATCAATTTGGCTGAAAATTTGCAGAGATGATCTATACACTAATACCTAAAAACTGAAGGATCGAGATGTGGATATGCGACCGAAAAGTGACCCAAAACTCAAACTTCACACGTTAATTTCAAAGCGGAGCTCCGCTCTGGATAGGATATATATATATATATATATATATTTTTTTTTTTCTGTTTTAAATTAATTAAAGTTTGTAGTTTTTGTTCTCAATGTGTTATTACTAGTAGAATCGATAAAGTTGGATTTCTTAATTAATGACTTTTTTTGTTAAAGACTATTATTTGTAATAAGTTGGCTTTTTTAGAAATATAGTGACAAATTAAAATCTTACACTAAACAAGGGAAAAAGGAAAAGGATATTTATATCTAATGGAAAAGTACTTAATTGCTCTTTTCACTAGTTAGGTGCAACTCCTTCCTTTTCTGATCATTAGGTGCAACTCCATCCCAAAACTGGAGGGGTCATTGGTTTATTAAAAAGAGTTGATGTTTGAAGCCCTACCACTCGCACAATAACTCAACTTTATAAAGAGAAACCAATAATGTATCCTAAACACATATTAATAAGTACAGTATCAGTACTGCTTTTAGCTTTTGTACTAGTAATGTACTCGATTAGCTAGTAATCTAGTTGTTAGATATATGCCTTTTAATAGTTTACGCGGTTCTTTTTTGAAAAATTCTGGACAGAACATGAGGGTTGTGAAGAAGTTATCAAGAATGCATGGGAAACATTTGGAAGCATAGATAAAAAGATCTCCCTTGTTTCCAAGAAGCTCACTAGCTGGAGTAATCATACTTTTGGTCATTTCCCCTCCGAACTGAAGAAAACAAAAGACCAAATTGAGAGACTCCAATGCCAGGCAACCTCTACCGATGTAGATGTTCAACTGGCGGCGCTAGGGAAAAAACTTGATGACCTTCTTGAGATGAATGAGTCGATTTGGTTGCAGAGAAGTAGAGTCAATTGGCTCAAAGGGGGGGGACCGTAACTCCAAATTCTTTCACGAGGCTGCAAAAAAGAGGGGAAGAAAAAACAGAATCAGTGGTGTCTTCGATGATTCAGGAGCATGGCAAGACAAGGTTGATACGATTGGGCAAATTTTTGAAACTTATTTCTGTAAACTTTTTACTTCAGAGTATACAGGAACTCCGTCATCGTTACTTGATGCTATTTGCCCAAGTGTCACGGAAGAGATGAATGATGACTTGTGTAGACCTTTCACCCAAGAAGACATTGAGCTTGCACTACACCAGATGCACCCTTTAAAAGCTCCAGGCTGTGATGGTCTACCAGCTCTGTTTTATCAAAAATATTGGGAGGTGGTGAAAACAGAAGTAGTGGCTACTTGTTTGAAAGTCCTTAATGAGGGGGACAGTGCTAGGGATCTCAATCACACTCTTATAGCTCTTATTCCAAAAACAAAAAATCCAAAGTTTGTTACGGAATATAGGCCTATAAGTCTGTGCAATGTGATCTATAAGCTCATTTCCAAATCCCTAGCAAATCGGTTGAAGCTTATTCTACCTTCTATTATATCTGAGTTCCAAAGTGCTTTTGTTCCAAAGCGTTTGATTACTGACAACATCATTGTCGCTCATGAGTCCATTTATGCAGTTAAGAGGAGGGGGAAAAATGGGAGGAAGAAGATGACCTTGAAGCTTGACATGGCTAAAGCTTATGATAGAGTGGAGTAGGATTTCCTGGTTAGTGTTATGAAGAAAATGGGATTTAGGCAAAGTTGGATTTCACTCATTCTGGATTGTATTTCAACTGTCTCCTATTCGGTGATTTGTAATGGAGAACCGAGAGAGTATTTTTATCCTCAAAGAGGATTAAGGCAAGGTGATCCCATCTCACCTTACTTATTCCTTATTTGTACGGAAGGCTTATCGGCGTTGCTTAGAAGGGAGGAAAATTCTGGTGGTTTACATGGGGTTAAAGTGGCAGAGGATGCCCCTCCAATCAACCACCTTTTCTTCGCCGACGATAGTCTTATTTTTGGTGATGCATCCCTGGTGGAGTGCAAGCGGCTTAAAGAAGTGTTATCATTATATGAAGCGGCTTCCGGTCAAAAAATCAATTATGGGAAGTCTGCTATCTCGTTTAGCGCTAGCACTAGTGAAGAAGAGAAGAGTTTGTTAAGTAATGAAATGGGGATGAAGGTGGTCAAATACCATGAGAAATACCTTGGCCTACCTACTGTTTTGGGGAGAGATAAAGGAAAAATTTTAAGGAAGGTGAGGGAAAGGGTGCAAATTAGAGTACAAGGCTGGCATGGTAATCTGCTTTCTTTTGCAGGCAAAGAAGTTTTGGTGAAAGCAGTGCTTCAAGCTATACCAACCTATGCAATGAGTGTGTTTAAATTCCCATGTGGACTTTGTAATAAGTTGAATCAGGTGGTTGCTAAATTTTGGTGGGGAAAAAACGGAGGAAAAGGAGTTCATTGGAAAAATTGGGAGTGGCTTTGTGAAGCAAAAGATGTGGGAGGTCTAGGTTTCAGGGAGTTTGGAAACTTCAATCAAGCTATGGTGGGGAAACAAGCTTGGAGATTGATTGAATTCCCAAACTCTTTGGTGGGGCGAGTCCTCAAGGCTCGATATTTTCCTAACACAACTTTCTTGCAGGCAACTATTGGAAGCAACCCCTCATTTGTTTGGCGATCCATTATTTGGGGGAGAGAACTTATTGAAAGAGGATGCATTCGAAGGATTGGAAATGGGACTACAACAAGAATTTACATTGATAAGTGGATCCCAAGACCTACCCTATTCAAAATATGGAGTCCGAAAGTCCTCCACCCTCTTGCTACTGTGAGTGATCTTCTTCTACCAAGCGGTGGCTGGAACTTGCCTCTGATTTATAACTCTTTTTTCAAGGAAGAAGCTGACCTAATCTCTGGTATACCAACCGGTGGGAGAGATAGTCAAGATCACTGGAGCTGGTTTTTTGAAAAGAATGGAAAATACACTGTGAAGACAGGTTATAAGGTTGCTATGGAGGTGCAAAAGAATTTATCGAACAGAGGAGAATGTTCAAATATTGATACAAAAAGGAAATTTTGGAAGACAATCTGGAGTCTTCAAGTCCCAAACAAAATCAAAATGTTCCTCTGGAGAGCGATTCACGATATCCTCCCCTGCGCTCAAAACCTCTACCAAAGGAAGATCGGTGATAACCCCTGCTGTTTCAGATGTGGTGCTCAGTTTGAAACCACTTATCATGCCCTGTGGGAGTGCCACGAAAGCCAAAAAGTCTGGAAGTGCTCTAAATGGCAGGATCTGGGGAAGAAACTTAAAACTTTTTCTAGTTGGTGCAATCTACTAATGCGTAATGACTCAATGATTGAGCTGGAGCTTTTTGCTTTTGTAACCTGGCAACTTTGGAACATAAGAAACAACAGTAAGTATGGCACTATAAGTCCTCAAAATCCCAGCAATACTCTTTCTAGAGCATCTGCCCTTCTTTCGGAGTTCAAGGAAGCTAATAGCACCACAAGAGTGGAAAAGGTCAACAGAAATTGTTCTTGGCAACCTCCCCCATATGGCGTCTTCAAACTCAATACTGATGGAGCTATTGACAACCAAAGAGGAAAAAGGGGTCTTGGAGCGGTTTTGCGAAATGATCAGGGAGATCTAATGGGAGCTTTTGCTCAACCAATTTTTGGATCTTTCTCCCCATTGGCAACTGAGTTATTGGCCCTAAAGGCTGGCTTGTGGTTTGCTTTTGAGATGAGAATCCTTCCTTTAGTTGTGGAAGTGGATAGCACTGAAGTTGCTAGGTTGGTTAATACTTTGAATCAATCTTGGGGTGAGGAAGGTTTTCTGATAGAGGAGATCAAGTCTTTGATGAAACGTTGCTGCATCACTGAGGTTGTTTTCCAACCTAGGGAATGCAACAAAGTTGCTCATAGTCTTGCCAAGTTCATCTTGAATGAGAATGAAAATTTGTATTGTATTGAATATGGGCCGGAATGGCTTATTGAATCGATTAAGATCGATTCAGTTGGTTGTAACTTTTCCCCAGTTTAATGAATGGTTACTTTATTGATAAAAAAAAACACACGTAGGAATCGATCCTTCGATCAATTATTTGAGTGAGTGTGTGTGTATAAAAGTGTGTGTGATCTGTTCTGCTTCTTCAAAAAATATATGGCAATTTACGCATATTAATTCCCTCTTCTTTTTTCCGGTACAACATATTAATTTTCTTGTATCAGAACATATTAATTTCTTTTGACTAAAAGCAGTGTGAGCTATTTCCAGGTAGGCAAATTAATATTGAAAACTTTTGTATTAGACAATGGAAAAGAAAACCATAAAGCAACCCTTGGAAATGATGGTAGAGCTTTATGGTTCCCCAATGGAACACGATGGAGACCATTCATTTTATCATTTTATAAGCTTCAATATGTACAACAAGAAAATGAGCATGGTGACTGGGGACTGCCTTAAGAAATTCTAGAATATTGGATGGTCCAGGTAACTGGGATGGCGACCCATACAAAGACTTCAACAACGTCAAACTCCCAACTGTTCTATGTAGGGCTAATTTCTAATGGAGAGTGATGTGAAGGTCCCTAATGTGTTACAAAATTAGTGGACGTAAATTCGTGCTTTTAACTTTCATTTGAGAAAGAACCAAAGCATTTCCTGGGTAGTTGATTAACACTACTATAAATCTCCCCAATAGCACCTCTTTAATAGACAAAAAAAAATTTCAAACAGTATCACACCAATCTTTGACATCAGTGATATAATTTTTGTTCCCACTGTACATCAGTGGGGATTGGGTGGAATAGGGGTTTTGCTATTACCGCATCCACTCTAAACAGAGCCAAACACATTATAATAACATTTAACAATAACATAAGTGGGCTCCAGTCTTCCTGTGGTTTTCAACTTCTTATGGTGTGGTGCTGAGACAGCGAAGAACTCATCTTTTGTATATATTCACTAGCAATGGTACCCGCGCTTTGCCGCGGGATTTGTTCTTGCTAACAATTTAAGAGACAGTTTCCTAACCCTAAAATTGTTTTGAGTTTAAATTATTGCAGTTTTCAGAACATTCTACTAAGGCATTCAATCAAAACATCAAGTATTGCAGGAAGGAGGGAACCTAATGTACTTATATAGAAATGTACTTAAAAAAGGATCAAAACAGCTATGAAATTTTATTAAATATAAACTAATTCTGATCATATTGGAAATTTTCTTTTTTAACACTCAGATTACCCACTGAACATGGAATACAAAGATGAGCTTCATCAAACATGAAAAAGAATAAGTATGTATTCTTAATATAATCTTTTGATCTAAGAATGAAGAAATAACAGTACATCTGATGCAAAAAAAGAGGTTCTGTAATAAAAAAAATTTGATCCAGATTTTATTCTGTTTCTCAAGTTCAGCATGTGTATCATTCCCAACCTGAACTCCCACCAATATCACTCAAATTTGATCCAGATTGTAGTTCAATCCCTGCAGTGGAAGCTACTTGATCATCGAATTTCACAATGCACATTTGGCGAATTATCCTGAATCAAACATTAAACAATTGAGCCTACCATGTAAAATTATAGCAATAGCTAGAACATTGTTTTCTCCAATTTCTGCAGCTCTTAGATTTATTTCATTTCTGCCCTGGACCCATATAAAAAAATAAAAAAAAACCCAAAGTATATATGCACTAATCCCAGTAAGAACTCCATAGTGAAGGAAGTGGATAAGATTGTTCTAATCATCTTTAAAGGATAAGCACATGCATAATGGACTTTTGGCTGAGTAACAAATTAATTTGTAGAGCTAGAATGCACCAGCATATGCAAGTTTCTTACTCTATTGCTAAAAGATAATAATAGTGGAGATTTTAACAAACAGTGTGGAGGATTCCAGTTCAAATTCCTCTTCTGGAAGGAAATATACTTGATCAGACTACCTTCACCCATGGATTTTTGGTGTCTGCAGTTTGACCTTTTTCCTCAATCAGCCCAACCAACTGCCCAGAACCTCCATCTGCGATCAGTCAAATATAAATTGCTCAGAAGAACCAAGCTTTCAAATCAAATAGTAGCTTTCAGTAATTACGAATTTATTATGTGCCTAGATAATGGGCAAACAGGTATGCATCTTATGATTATTATGTCATCATGACTAATTGGGTTTTCTGGAATACTTGGAGCCTATACTTAAATCTCATTTTTACCATAGACATTTCCTTTCCTCCCAAGTCATTGCAACTAAATTTAATGAAGGCAGACGAACAAAATTTTATTTATCTACAGTAGCTTATGATAGACTAAGTTTAGAAAGTAACCTAAAGACTTTTAGATTATTAGTTAGTAGGTGATCAAAATGGATCACAAAGAACTCTAAGAACCCTAGAAATTCGAGCATCACAAATATACACATCTGAAATACCAAATTCATCAATTCACAACAAACCATGGGGCATCAACTAGGTGATCAAAATTCAAACTTGAAAATGCCATTCGGTAAATTTGAACAAAAAGAATCAAATCAAATCAAACTCAAATACAAATCCAAATCGACCAAATATACGTATGAAAATCTGGAAAAAAAAAATGGTGTCATTAGAGCTAACAAAGAATAATAATGTCGGCGGGCATTGTAGTTCAAAATAGATCTATGCCTTTTCTTGTCAAAGTGCTAATTAAGCAGTGAACTAATTAAACCACACATGAAGGTCAGAATTGACCTAATCGTGGTCTAGATGCACAATCTGATAAGAGAATACTAACATAACACACGATCATAACAATTTGGGCCACACATATCCTAACCTACATACTACTGCATATAGTATTGGCAACTAATACACTTGAAGATACAACATGTTCATAATGATGAGATCGAGTTCGTTAAAGTGACCATAAGCAAACTGAGGGCCAGATTTTGCTTTCAGTATTAACTGTATAAATTAATGTTGGGTCGGTGCAAACCCACAACTTTGACATAATGTTCCAAAATTTAGACTTTAAAAACCCAACCATGGCTCATAAATAGGTATTATTCCCTCATCGTTTAGACCAAAAAGAAAACCGTTCAAGAGCTTTTAATCACCTGCTTTTCTTATTTTCCTGTTCTCCTGCGGAATAAAACTACCAACAGATCCATTCTAAAGCAAGAGATATGGTATAGCCTAGTTGCATTTGTTGACTCACTCCAAGAGAAACTGAATGTCTTTTCCTAGAATATCAATTCTTGATCAAAATTCAAAACCCAGATGACATCCTAGAATATCAAAATTCTTGATCAAAATTCAAAATCCAGTACTGGAAACAACGCAATTAGCACCCTTTTGATACATAACCAATAAGCATAAGCATATAAAAATTGAACCTTGATTTCGTGAAGAGGAGCAGAAGGCCAGCTGAATTTTAAACAAAACTCAATCAAATGAACCCCTCACCTGGTTGATCTAGCACGATTATCTTCAAAACCCAAGCACAATTGGTTTAGCTGCAGTAGATCACCAACCCAAATACAATTATCCTAAAACAAAGATAAACTAAACTGTTAAAAATGGAGTCAGAAGCAGAAATGAAGTCAAGAAATAGGGTCTAGGGTCTTCGGTGAAAAGCAGAAAGAACTAACAGCCCATAAATTAAAAGGTAAATCGGCTAAGAAAGAACTAACTTCGTAGTTTTGCCCTTGCTCAGAAAGGCAAGGGAAAAACCGCCTTTTCCACACCCAATGAACAGGTGTGAATAGTAAACCGACGTTTCGTATATTAGTAACTAGCAATGGTACCCGCGCTTTGCCGCGGGATTTGTTGTTGCTAACAATTTAAGAGACAGTTTCCTATACCTAAAATTATTGAGTTTAAATTATTGCAGATTTCAGAAATTCTACCAAGGCATTCTATCACAACATCAAGTATTGCAGGAAGGAGGGAACCTAATGTACTTATATAGAAATGTACTTAAAAAAAGTTCAAAACAGCTATGAAATTTTATTAAATGTAAACTAATTCTGATCATATTGGAAATTTTCTTTTTTAACACTCAGATTACCCACTGAACATGGAATACAAAGATGAGCTTCATCAAACATGAAAAAGAATAAGTATGTATTCTAAATATAATCTTTTGATCTAAGAATGAAGAAATAACAGTACATCAGATGCAAAAAAAGAGGTTCTGTAATAAAAAAATTTGATCCAGATTTTATTCTATTTCTCAGGTTCAGCATGTGTATCATTCCCAACCTGAACTCCCACCAATATCACTCAAATTTGATCCAGATTGTAGTTCAATCCCTACAGTGGAAGCTACTTGATCATCGAATTTCACAATGCACATTTGGCGAATTATCTTGAATCAAACATTAAACAATTGAGCCTACCATGTAAAATTATAGCAATAGCTAGAACATTGTTTTCTCCAATTTCTACAGCTCTTAGATTTATTTTATTTCTGCCCTGGACCCATATAAAAAAATAAAAAAAACCCAAAGTATATATGCACTAATCCCAGTAAGAACTCCATAGTGAAGGAAGTGGATAAGATTGTTCTAATCATCTTTAAAGGATAAGCACATGCATAATGGACTTTTGGCTGAGTAACAAATTAATTTGTAGAGCTAGAATGCACCAGCATACGCAAGTTTCTTACTCTATTGCTAAAAGATAATAATAGTGGAGATTTTAACAAACAGTGTGGAGGATTCCAGTTCAAATTCCTCTTCTGGAAGGAAATATACTTGATCCGACTACCTTCACCCATGGATTTTTGGTGTCTGCAGTTTGACCTTTTTCCTCAATCAGCCCAACCAACTGCCCAGAACCTCCATCTGCGATCAGTCAAATATAAATTGCTCAGAAGAACCAAGCTTTCAAATCAAATAGTAGCTTTCAGTAATTACGAATTTATTATGTGCCTAGATAATGGGCAAACAGGTATGCATCTTATGATTATTATGTCATCATGACTAATTGGGTTTTCTGGAATACTTGGAGCCTATACTTAAATCTCATTTTTACCATAGACATTTCCTTTCCCCCCAAGTCATTGCAACTAAATTCAATGAAGGCAGACGAACAAAAGTTTATTTATCTACAGTAGCTTATGATAGACTAAGTTTAGAAAGTAACCTAAAGACTTTTAGATCATTAGTTAGGTCGGTTGTGAACGTTACATGGTTGTATACATCTGTAAGGGAGTCCAGCACCTTAATGAGGTAATGAAGAAAGCATGAGAGGTAATTTTTCAAGTAGGTGATCAAAATGGATCACAAAGAACTCTAAGCACCCTAGAAATTCGAGCATCACAAACACACATCTGAAATACCAAATTCATCAATTCACAACAAACCATGGGGCATCAAGTAGGTGATCAAAATTCAAACTTGAAAATGTGATTCGGTAAATTCGAACAAAAAAATCAAATCAAATCAAACTCAAATACAAATCCAAATTGACCAAATATACGTATGAAAATCTGGAAGAAAAAAAATGGTGTCATTAGAGCTAACAAAGAATAATAATGTTGGCGGGCATCGTAGTTCAAAATAGATCTATGCCTTTTCTTGTCAAAGCGCTAATTAAGCAGTGAACTAATTAAACCACACATGAAGGTCAGAATTGACCTAATTGTGGTCTAGATCCACAATCTGATAAGAGAATACTAACATAACACACGATCATAACAATTTGGGCCACACATATCCTAACCTACATACTACTGCATATAGTATTGGCAACTAATACACTTGAAGATACAACATGTTCATAACGATGAGATCGAGTTGGTCAAAGTGACCAAAAGTAAACTGAGAGCCAGATTTTGCTTTCAGTATTAACTGCATAAATTAATGTTGGGTCGGTTCAAACCCACAGCTTTGACATAATGTTCCAAAATTTAGACTTAAAAAACCCAACCATGGCTCATAAATAGGTATAATTCCCTCATCATTTAGACCAAAAAGAAAACCCTTCAAGAGCTTTTAATCACGTGCTTTTCTTATTTTCCTGTTCTTCTGCGGAATAAAACTACCAGCAGATCCATTCTAAAGCAAGAGATATGGTATAGCCTAGTTGCATTTGTTAACTTAGTCCAAGAGAAACTGAATGTCTTTTCCTAGAATATCAAAATTCTTGATCAAAATTCAAAATCCAGTACTGGAAACAACGCAATTAGCCCCATTTTGATACATAACCAATAATAAGCAAAAGCATATAAAAATTGAACCTTGATTTCGTGAAGAGGAGCAGAAGGCCAGCTGAATTTTAAACAAACTCAATCAAATGAACCCCTCACCTGGTTGATCTAGCACGATTATCTTCAAAACCCAAGCACGATTGGTTTAGCTGCAGCAGATCAACAACCCAAACACCATTATCCTGAAATAAAGATAAACTAAACTGTTAAAAATGGAGTCAGAAGCAGAAATGAAGTCAAGAAATAGGGTCTAGGGTCTTCGGTGAAAAGAAGAAAGAACTAATAGCCCAGAAATTAAAAGGCAAATCGGCTCAGAAAGAACTAACTTCGTGCACAGATGATGAGGTGAAAATCCCCTTTCCTGACTATCTCTGTCTATCTCTCTGGATTGCTCTCTATCCCTCGCTGGATCGTTCCTCTCTGTCTGTAGATGTAGGTCGGTAGCAGTCTGGAAGTTGTGGAACTTCTGGAAAGGTTAGTGGAGGTAAAAAAAAACACGATGGCATTGGCAGCGTGAAATTGTAAAGCAAAGGCAAGGGCAAAACCACCTTTTTCACACCCAATGAACAAGTGTGAATAGTAAACCGACCTTTCGTATATTAGTAACTAGAAAAGCTACCCACGCTTTGTTGCGGCGAATTTGCTGCAGAATTTGTTCTTATCAACAAATTAGACTAATGAAATACAAAAAGGAAATTATTATATATTACTGAAATTGTGAAACAGTTTTTACATACTTTACATTTTAGTTCAAGTGCATTGAATTGGAACTGGTACAATCTTACTAGCTATACAAAAATGTTATAAGTTAATCTAACAAAAGCTGCTGCTTGAGGTTGTTCAATATAGTAAGTGCTCCGATTGTTGAAAAGGTGATTGTTTGGGTTGCAGCTGCGGAAGATGTTGGAGTTGGTTAGCAAAAGTTGTTACTGGAGTCTGTTGAAAAAAAGTCATTGCTCCAGTTGGGAGCTGTACAACATACTCTCCAACGAATTGGTTGATTGCACTTGTACAAAAAGAATAGTTGCTGTAGTTGCAGCTGCAGCTGCCCTGCTTCCAAAGAATTGTTCTGCTTGTTTTCCGATCAGCATAACTGTTGCTTGATTATCAGCATCCTCAATGGTCATGTGGACTCTGTAACTGCATGTAAAGCAGAAAAGTTATTTATTATTTTTTATTATTATTTATTTTGTTATGATTGTTTTGAGAATAAGTTGAGTGGAAAAGAAAAACCAACTGCAATGTATAGTATAATAGATTTTTAATATCATTCATTGTTACAAAATTAAGAAATACTAATAGTATAACAGTAAGGTATAAAATATTTAGTTGAAAACCACAAAAGCTTAATAGAAGCAATGAACTCACCAAGAACAAAAGTTTCTTGAAATCATTGTAAATAAAACTCATAAAGAGTATCATCAATATCATAAGCATGAACAGAACTGAAAAAGTTCAGCAAGAATGTCACATGTCATTTCAATTTTGAAAACCTATCCCTGAAAATGATCAGATTTTTAATCACTTAAACCCTTCAAATCAGAGGTGTATTGTTTACCTCATGCATTCAAAGAATACAAACTCATTATTCAATCTCAGCTCACACAAAAGAGCGAAACTTTTTTGGTTAATATAACACAATCACAAAGTCTTAGCAAAACCAATGAACAGCCAAAATGTAAATCCAAATCACATCCAATAATTCAATAGAGAGATACAGTGTTCAGATTTTAGTGAAATTAGTGTAACTCCTTAAATTTCATAACTAAAAACAAAATTTAAAACTCATTAAGTTGGCTACCTTCCTGTGGTATTAATTTATTGAGGAACAGTTTTAGTTGATTCAGATATGAAATGTTTACATACAAGAAAAAATACAGAGGAAAAAACAGAAGGAATCAGAAAATATAGCAATGAATTCTGGTGAATTAACATAATCTAATTATATTTGAATTTATATACAAAACATAGCAAGGAACTCATGAGTTGATTGCTGCAAAGTTCAATGAACTTCAAAATTAAAAAAATAGTGGGAGATAGAGATAAAAGAGTTTAATTATTTTACCAGGGATGAGGTGTCCGTATGCCATGGTGTACACAAATGAGTTCACCGCTATTTTCCTTTACTTTTAGTTGTCGGAAACAGCTTGCCCATCCTTTATACCACCAACCATTATGTGTTGGAAATTTGCGGATTGAAGTGCTGCAATAGACAATCTCTTCCTGTGATGTATATATTTTGTTAGAATATAGTCAAATGTAGAATCTGTGTTGAACTAAATTTATAAACAATATTGAAAAAAATGAAAGAAAGAAAGAAAGAACTGTTTACTCAAGTATGATTAAAATGTTTAAAGGAGGATATATGTTGTAATTGAACAATGATATATTATTTGAACAGTATATATGTGCTGTATAAATTTTAAAGCATTTTCTAAAAATCAACTTGCGAGCAAATTATAAGCAACTCAGATATACAGAATGTAAAAAACTATAGAAAGTACTGGAATTTACTTTAATTCTCATTCAGTATATTGCATAAATAGTGAACTGTACGAATTAGAAATTTGATAAAATGAGCAGCATAAACAGGCAGAGAACAATTGAAATTGTAAAAGTTGTGACATTTAACCTCTGAAGTTCAAGTTCAAGCTCGGCCTCTAGTTACTAATCGACTTTGAACTCTCCTTAGCTTTCTGCTCATACGAATCTCTAACATCATACTTGTCCTTATTCTGTTCGGGAGACGTGTATAAACGTTATTCATGTAGCACAATTAAATTTCAATATATACACCAAAATAAAAAACTAAAGTTGAGCGGCATCAATCATCACCTGAAAATAAGCCTTGAGCCTCTTTTTGAGAATTGCATGTCCTTTTGTCAATAGTTGGAAAGCTCTCATGCATCTGAGATTGCATATATTGACACAGAATTAGTTGAAACTAACCATGTGAACTTTTGTGTGACATAAATTTACATACATACATACACTATCCATGTATATCTAGCTAATTGTGAATTAATTTAGGGATATACTATATCATGTTTATATGCTTAGTTACAGGATATGAAGTTCAGCTGCGCTCTTTTATAGGATTACCTCCATTTCCAGCCCAACAATATTCCCTCAATTCAAATCATCTAATGACCAGCAAGATACCAATGTTTCTGGGGTGTGTATTACAAAGGAGACCTTGTCAAATGAGTAGGGAAAAATACTGGAAAAAAAAATGATGCCAATAAGACCATTGTGCAACACAACAATATTCAAGCACATTAAAGAAGAATCCATCACATTTGATATTTGATATAAGAAAGTATATATCAACTGGCCTTTTTCATTGTTCTTCGACAAAAGGAGGTTGACAATTCGAATCAAACATCAAGTGGAATTGAACATAATTTGTCAAATAATGACATGAACCTGCAACTGGAGCCTCTTCACAGTCAACCTTATCTTGCTTTTCATCTTCAAAGTTTTGACTTCATGCCAACCTGACGACTCTTTGCTGCTTCTTCTTCTCGTATTTTTCTTAAAGCAGCATAATAAGCTTTGAAATACTCATCCTATAAAACAATGAAGAAACAATTGAGTGATGTTTTGTACCTTATTGAAGCAAAATATGAGTTACATTCTTTCTGTTTTTTTTTTTTTTTTTTTTTTTTGTGAAGGGGGTGGGGGAGGTCTAACATCAAGGTAGAAAAGAAACTTGCATCTACATCTTTGACTCTATTACTCTATCTAAATTTCAATTGTGAAGTTCACACAATACATAGATATTATTGTATAGGAAGTAAACCCAGAAACTGAAAAGATGAAGAACATTCGAGGAAATCAAGATTAAATTCCAGAATAATAGAAGTGGCCACCAAAAAAAAAAAAAACCTTCAGAGTTAAATTCATCAAATTTATACATAAAACAGATTTCAGCTGAAAAAGAGGAGCACAGTTTATGCCAAATGAAGAAATTAAAGAAGCAGGGAGTGAATTACTTACTGATAGAAAACACAAACAATACCCAGATTCAAAAGCATACAGAGCAAGAATTAGAAGAATTACCTGATCTAAGTATTTTGTTTGCCACTATAATGGAACTTGAATTCAGAATACTTTCTCATGTTTTGTTAACATGTATGAATACATGTATAGAACTCAAATCAACTATTGTAATTGTTCCCACTAAGGTCACTTAAACATTAAATGGAAATCGAGAATCTAAACAACAGAAACATACCATCTTGATTTACTTGATTGACAAACCACAATGGAAAAGCAGTAGGGAAATTTTGTTCTCCAATAGAATCCATTTTTTTTCTAATTTTCTTTACCAAAATAAACTGAAAAGATACTTAAGAATCAGAAACCCATTATTACAACCAAGTATTTGAGAATGACAGAACATACCCAATTCAACTAAAACTAATCAGTTTCAAACAAAATCCAAGACAAAAAATTTGCAACATTTATAAGATCAATAATGTAAAGTAGGGATACATGTATTTACCAATATAGTATATCATTTCCAGTTCAGAATGATGATAGTGATTTAGGATCCAGAAAAGCTTCTCCAATCTGAAAGCAGATGACAGAGAATGTCAGCAAACAATCAAATTTAATCAGTAACATATGAAATGTAAGAATGAAGGTACACTATTCCTGGCAAGTGAAACAGGGGTAACTGAATGCTGGCTTGATTTACTTTCTTCAATTTACCTTTTTTTTTTTTTTTTTTCGTTATTGGTATTGACCTTTTTCTGCTTTAAGGAATCTGACATTAGGATGCTAACATAAGAATGTTAAACTCCAGAACCTATTTATTTTGAAACATTGTAGGAAAACCTACAGCTATACAGAACCAGATTTGTCTATTTCTTATAAATGAGAAAACAGAACAGAGAAGGAAATAAAGTTTATGATTTTATTGTAGCCTTCTTTTAATTATAGTATGCACTTTAACAATGTATAAATTCCTTTGGTTTTTGAATTACCATTGATAGTTAAATTAATAAAAAATTTATAAATAAGTTGGATTGATACAAAGTTTGGTATATAATTATCTATTATGCAGCAGAAATGTGTTATAAATAGTTTGTTGACTAATCTGAGTCGTAAAACTTCTTCCAGAAGAGGCTCTATCATTTTGAGAAGTAATTTCTAAGCATCATGACAGATAACACATGTGTATGCATACGAAGAATCTATTACACTCAATTCACCTACGAAAATCGATAAAACAGCAAGAAGAATGGAATTATACACAGAAATTTCACTTTCATACCACATATCCTTTCATCTGTGATAACTACACTAATAATCATTGATCACAATGTTCATTATACCACAACAACAACAACACAATTGACTCCATACCTGAATAACAATAGAACACGAAACCAATAGCAAATAATAGATACAGGAACCATGGCAGAAAAACAATTGAGACTCTCCTTTGCATAGAACCTACAAAATCAAAACAAAATAATCATCAGCACCCCAAAACAAACAAATCACCCAAAAAAATCGAAACCATATTAATTGAAGACCAAAATTTTTCAAATCGACATGAAACATGAAACCCATATCAATTCAAAAGCAACGACCGCAAAAACCCCAATGAAAACTCAAACATCTAGAAATTTTCAAATCGCCGAAACATCAAAATCTCACCTCCAAGCTCTTTCAGCCAATTACTCAAATCACAAATTCCACAACAAACAACAGCAACCAACAGTCGACCACTTATCCAAACCGAACAGAAACCAATCTCTTCCCGTGATGATCCCAACGATTTAATAGCTTCTAGCCTTCTATCGCCTTCCTCTGCTCTACTCCCTACGATTGCAAAAAGCCAACCTCACAATAGCCACTGTCGAATAAGAGCAAGTTCACCCGTTGGGTCACTAGGTCACCTACTATTCACTGCTTTTTAGTGTTAATTTCACCCTCTGGGTCACGAGCACAGTATATTTCGTGCCCTGGGTCACGAGCACAGTGTATTTCGTGACCCAGAGAATGAAAATATACACTAAAAAGCAATGAATAGTAAGTGATCCGGTGACCCAACCGGTGAACTTGCTCTAACAACGCACTACACCAATGACACAGCGTATTTGACAAAAAAGACCAGGGGCAAAAGCGTCACTTCAAATAGGGAGAACAGTGTTGAGGAACAGTTACTCATCTTTGGTATATAGTAAATTTGCTCCGATTAAAACCCTAGCTTTCTCTTTGCCTCTTCTTCCTGTCCCCTTTTTCTGTGTGTGGCGCTTTTCTATCAGGTTAGAAACCCTAATCTCTGATCTCTCTCTCTCTCTCTCTCTATGGTTATCGTTTTCTTCTGCTCCATAATTTTGTGGGTGAATCGCTTGATTTCCTGGATCAGAGTTTCAAATCCATGTTATTTTGTTTTTAAAGTTTCAATCTTTAGCCTTGCATGTTGCAGGTCTTGAATGTTTTTGTCTGATGGAATTTTGTTTATGTGGATAAATGGGATATCAGGATAATCAACCAGCTGGAAAAACTGATTGGAGAAGTTGAGAAGATTTGCTGGCCTCAAGGATACCCATTTTTTCACGGTACACTGCTGGACTTTTATGTGCAGAGATTTGTATTAGAACTATTTATCCGGAAGTCTTCCCCCATGGGTGACCTCAATATCACATCTGTATATGTGTTTTTTTTTTACTGTTTCCATCTTTCAGCTTTTTATGATTTAGATTGCCTGCATTTGATTTGAGATAGCTTCTTTCATTCTTTATTGTGTATATATGACCAACATTTATATAATAATATATGAGCAACATCAAGGAATAAGTAATAAGAAATCCGTGCAGTAAAAACTTCTTTGTGATCAATCTTCTCCTGTCAGTATGACAAGATTGCTAAATGTATTCCCTTTCTAGTCTCTTCTTGCATCTTTAGTAGGTACTAATACTATCAATGATTTCCATACATGATCAGTTAATGACTTGTGCAGGCAGTCAGTGGTGAATAACTTCTTCACATTCGATACTTCAAACATAAAGTAAGTTTGAGGTTTCCGTTACAACTTTTTTTGACAATTATATTTTCTTTGGCAAAAGAGGTAATTTTCTGTAGTCCTAATATGCACGTGAAGCAAAGTGATACCTTTCTCCATTTCTGTAGTTTGCATGCATTGGATGTATAGGATTCGAAAGCACAGGTTAGTGCAATTCATTAGATAATTGAGGCTCTCCAGAGGATGCATTTATTTGGTGCTGTGAACAGAGATTTTTAACTCACAATGCCACAGGGGTAATCCTATTTTCATTACTTTATGAGCTTTCTGTTCTTTCTATTACCCTACTTACTTCCTCGTTACTTGTTGTTTAGCAAAAGCCAGACAAGTTGGTTTACATTGCCACCTATGAGATTCTTTAGGTAATCTCTTTTTATTCAATTGCTACTAGGCTTGATTGTTGGAATTATGACAGCTTTTGAAGCGTAATTCTTGAGAGTTTATGAAAGTTCATAATTGTTGGCTGATAAGTATATTTCATTCTGACGCTAATTTATGTTGCAGAGATTTCAAAACCTCGGCGTAATACTCTGAAAATTGATGACAATATGGCCTTTCTTGATTACAGAAACAATACAAGGTATTTGTATACGTCTATCATTGAAATATTTGCTGGAATGTAGTTAAGTTCTAGCGTACAAGAAGTAATGTTTTGGTGGCTTTCGAGCACCTTTCCAACTGCCGGTAATCTCCAAAGCCCAATGAGTTGCTTAGTTTAGCTTTTCTTTGATATCTAGTGAAGTAAACATGTATGACCTTAACTAGTGAAGTACCTTCTCAGTCACTGCTGAGTGATGAGAAGTGACTGTGTTGTAGTCTTTTTCATGTGTTAAATTTTTATTTTCTTCACCATGCCACTTGGACACTTATTTCCTCCTGTTTCAAATTTTATTTGTTACATAGGTTCAAAAGGATGATCTGCTTAATTTTTCGTGTCAGATCAGGAGAATGCCAATTGAGGAACTTTGCCTTCAGGTATATACCGTTTTAATTTGTTAAACCCCTTTAAATCATGAAATAAATTGCTTACTGTCTTTGTACTGCAAATTGCTGTCTGTTGTACAATCTTCTGTGTTATTGAATGGTTGAAAGTTATAGTGCGATAGAGAAGAAAACTTTGCAGAGGGCAAGTAACGTTTCAAATGATCTTTATTTAGTTGTGCAGTCTATATTGGTAACTAAAGAAATTATCGAATGTGAGTTGTACAATCATAACTAGCAATTATAACTGAGAAACTTAGACATAAACATGTGCTTGTTTCACAAGACGGTGTGGGTGATTTTCATGTTGATAGATATATTTTGAATTAGTATTCCAAAATGTATTGCACTAAAATTGTAATCTCTCTTGCTCTTTCTCTATCTTTCAGTATGTGTGGCTTTGCTGATGATGTTTCTTTTATGTTCCAGTCTATAATAGGTCACTGCTCAGGTGTGAGTCTTAGAGTTATTCAGTTGTATTAATGTTTAGTGTTTCTTAGGAATTGGGTTTGAATGTTCAGTTTTATATATAACAAGAATGATTCAGAGAAATTGGTTAACTTATGATAGTCACCAAAAGTTTTGATAGTTAATGCATGGTAATGTTCCATTTCTCTTGTTTATTTTTCTCTAATTGTTTATCTGTCTTTTAAATATACAGGCACTCCTGGTATCACAGATTATGTAATGGTAGAGCTTGAGAAGTTGGGTCAGAAATATCCTGTGGCTCTGAGGTATTTTCCTATGTTTTCTACAAATTGTTTTCATGACCAAAAGGGTTTGAAATTGAGTGTGTGTATGCAAATGTGCACTGCTATCCCTTTTCATTGTCATGTCCGTCAGTTTTTTATACCTACTTTTCTGTAGTTATGTTTATTCGAATGCTAAATTTCAATAATAGCTGATATATTATATCCTTGTATACTACATGTTGAGAGAATTGTCTGGTTTACCAAAGTTCTAATTCCTAGTGGTTTAGACTTTAGGGGTATGCTTCCTCCAGATAGACTTAAAAGGAGTTTTTATTTTTATTATTATTTTTGTATATTGTTAGATGGTGTAATTTGTTCATACATGTGACATGTTACTGGAAAACTCACAACATTAGTTAGACCACAACTTAAAAGTTTGTTACACAATCAATAATCTGTGATAAAATTGTGTATATCAAGTTATCAACCTTTTAGTTTCTTAATTACTAACATTCCTTCATTCCCCTAATATCATCAATTTATTCTTAGGGGACATTAGTAAAACACTATGTCAAGGAGACCAAATAAATTGATGATAGCAGGTTAATTATGCTCCAACTATATTTAGTGTTTTGAGATATTGGAGTAAATTTAATAGTGTAACTTTACTATATTATGCTCATACACACTCCATAATATAGTAAAGTACTACATCTACGTACATTTTGTTACTATTTAGTTGGATAAGGAAATTAGGGATTATTGGAATGTCAGTATGTCATCATTTGCATTCAACATGGTAATCAGTATACTTTTGACAGTTATACGATTCCAGAAGATGATCTAGAATTGGGCCACTCACGGTAATTAGGACATCGCATTTCAATGTGACTTAAATTATTCAGGTTTCAAAGTAGTAATAGCCAATTGTTTCCACCGTCACACTAATATGGGTCAAATAGCTGTAAGAAGATCTTCATGATGTTCTTATATTTATAATTCATCCTTTTAGCGCCAGTTGATATCATTGCTTATAAGTTCTCAAGCAAGCACATCTAATAGTGTTCAATGTAATATTGTGATTCCGAAGAAACAGTTTTCTGGTTGACTTGGTAACGCAGATTATATGGATTATGCAATACTTGACATTACTCATTTACTGCATCTAGGTTAGCATCTTACTCTTTAGTCTTTATGGCATTAAGGTTTATGAGTTTGAGACTTTGGGCATCTTAAAATACAAATGGATAATAATAAGAATGAGCTATGGATGGGCTTTGTGATTTGGGTTTGAACTTTCTTTACTCCTAATCTTAGGGCCCATTATATGTTGAAATATTTGCCTCGCATCGAACGGGCTTAGCAGTCCGTATAATCATCCCCAGATACTACTTACCCAGTCGACCTTCTCCTCCGGCCTAACCACGTCAGAGCCCTTCACGGTGACGTCGGCACCGTTAAATTGCCATTTCGGATTGACCCAAAAACCCTGTTCGCCACAACCCGGTTCAATTCACATCTTCACAAACTGATACAGGGTGAGGGTTTATGCTGTTCATGCTTAAATTCATCAATTTTTGTAATTTTCATTCCCTAAATTAGTTGAGCAATTGAAATTGGTTAATGCTTGTTTTATATGTTTGAACATGTCCAGAATAGTATACGTAAGCTATGGAGGGAGATACAGTGCGCAGTGAACATCAGGAGGAAGAAGAAGAAGAAGAATATGTATTGCTTGATCTTGATTCTGTTTACTCCCAGCTTCAGATTCCACCAAACGCACCATATGTACTTTCAGTATGATCTTCTTCCTTTTCACTACCTCGTTATGTTTATGTTAATTGCAGCATTGGAACTCATTGCAATGCCCATTTTAATGTTCAAGTGTGTTGATGTCAGGGTTTGGATACAATGCAACCAGTATTGATTCTAGATGGCAAATTTAAGTTGGTGAGTTTAAACCTTGCAAAAATCTGGATTAAATTTGATTGGTAAAGGCTGTAGTGTTGGTCTTTTTTTTCTTTTGGTTAGAGGGAGAGTAAAAAGTAAGAGGGAAAAAGGATGAGAATTAATGGTAAGTTCAAAAACAAATAATCCAATACTGGTGTTCTGTGGAAAAAGAGTTGACAAACTATGATTCCAATTAGAAGGGTCGTCATATATCTTAGTATGTCTTTTAGGTGTCGAGAAGGACTTATGAAATGATAGCAACATATGGGATTATTTTTGGAATGATTGCTAGAATGGTGAGTTACATTGGAATATTGGATGGCATCAGGTCAGTAATGTATTATCTATGCATTTGCAAATATTAGAAACACTGAATATTTGATAGCATGATAGAAGATGTGATGTCTATTGCTTTATATACCATACCATGATCAGATATTGATGATACATTCTTTCATTTGAAATGTTCATGGCAGTTGGACAGTGGTTTTGTAGGTTAATGCCACACTTTGATATTCTGGGTTTGATTCGTGTAAAAAGTACTGGGCTAACAAGCTCCTTTGACAAATTGTTGTTTTCTCACAGATCGGTCAGTGGGATGAGACAATTGGGACATGTCTTTTATTCAAAGAGGAAGGTAAATCACATTTCATCCCATTCAGCACATACCTGAAAGAAATAGGTTTCTATATACTTCAGGATCTGGATTGTCTAAGGAAACTTGAATTTTGTCACAGGAGTATTGTCAGAATTTCCATCCGGTTTTATTCAGATTCCCTTCTGATTTTCATTGAAGTGTCTTATGATGGTTTTTAGTTATCTGGTGTTGACTTTCATGGTTCTTCTACATTCTTTGACAATGATCTTATGGACTATAATATGGAGAGATGATCTTGATTTTTGATTCAGAAAAATTAGCTACCACTTTCCTGGGCTGTTAATAGATATTCTTACTGTTGCGTGAAGCGGTTAGCAAAAAACGTGTCATAAACTGTTTTCTCCTATTTACATAGATTGCCATAGTTCTCATTCAGTCAAAATATCAGAGGAAAAAAAAAAGCCTTAAAATTTCTTGTCAGATGTTGTTGTTTCTTACAATGTTTCTCGTATCTGCCTGCATTAGTACAGTTGAGCTCTGATCAGCACAGTGTATACTAACGCAATTTCTATTTGCAGTTGTCCCTGTTGTTCACGAAGAAACAGGACCATCAGAAGCAAACCTTTTTGCTGGCAAATGCATTGTTGATCAAAAGCAATCTTCAAGCAAGCAAGTAAAACCAGTTGGCCGCACTCATAGGATTCTAAAATTCAGATTGGCACCAAATTTTGACTCTCCTAATACTGCATCTGCACAGACTGAGCAAGTAAATTTGTAGATCTTTTGTAGCGACTCTAAGTGAAACTGGTATGAGAGGTTTATACCTATGTTGATGTTACTAGCTTATTAGCATAATTCTCCTTGTAAAGGTCTATTCTAACAAGATTAAAACTACCCTTTTATTTCAACTTACATGAAATTAAGGGTGTTTCTAAAAACACATGTAGAAATGCAATTCAATTCTTAGTGCTTAATATCGAGTGGAAATGTGAAAAGCTTTTATGTGCATCAGAATCAGGTAGTTTCAAATCATGTTGAGATTTGGCATCTTGTTCGGGAAACTTGGGTCTATGCGACTTGGAGCCCATAACTCCCTCTTAAAAGTGCCACAAGATTAGATATATTGCGTGGTTGTCATCTCATTGTCATCACCACCGTACGGCCGTACCCCTGCCATGGCTGCCACCATAAACCCCACCACCACCCCCCCCAAGGCCAGTACTACCCCATCAATCCGTCAAAAGTTGAAAGAAGGATAACTTGCATGTCAAGCTAATAGCTGAATGTTCCTTTTTTTTTTTTTTTTTTTTTTCTGTTCTTGTTTTTGTCTTATCTTTTAATTGCATATTTCTTTCCCTTTTGACTTAGCTGGCAGAATGAGATGTATGAGGCGTGGGAATGAGTAGTGAAGCACGCGCTCTTCTTGTTTAATTGGTCCTGCCGTCCTGGATCTTCTGGTCATATTCCAGCCATATGGGAGTGGTTGTCTCTGCAATTTTCAATTCTATTGCGTCTTCTTGTTGGAACACATCCCTCCCAATATTGCCAAATTGGGTATGGAATATGAATGAACACTACAGCCTGCCTTGTTCCAAGCTTTAAAATGGAATTGCATTTTAGAACGATCTTAATGATCTTCTAGAAGTCTGTGACATGGTCTCAAAGTAGACTCTTTTGAGTCTTTTCTCTGCAGGCTGCCCTAGCAAATGTTGTGAATTTATCATTTCTTCGCGCCGAATTTATAATAAAGAAAGAAAAAAGATAAATTATGTAATCGTATTGTTTAAAAAAATTATACATATATATATATATATATATATATATATATTTTAAAGGAAATTAAGAACTACGCCCACAAAATTATTGACTACAGACCTAATTCAAATGTGTCCATAATATTCTTCGACATGGCTTACAGACCATGGACCCTCTAATACATCTATAAACCGTCCTTAGGCATTAAACTTGACCGCTTTTCCTTTTTTAGTATTAGTTTCAGCAATCTAAGTTTGGTTTTTACAAATCTTATTTGGGGCACCTTTCAGTGTTGCAAAAATTTCTACATCTTATGTCTTGGGACCTCGAAACCAATGTCTTAGCATTCTTCTCAGTTTGTTTGGCTACTAGCACGAAATAACGCATAATAGCCAATTTGCTACACTAGCTTTCACCTTGCTGTCAATTTGCTACCTTAGGTTTTATTTCAGCCAATTTGCTACCCTAGGTTTTCACAATTAGTCAATTTGCTAACCTAAAGATTATTTCTGCCAATTTGCTATCTTATATTTTTAAGGGTCATTGACCAAAAGCACCAAAATTGGCCAAAATTATCCCACTTACCCCAGCAACAAATTTTTATTCCCACTTACCCTGTTTAAAGAAAAATGATAGTTATGCCATTCACTTAATTAATTAATTACATATGCATCTATGTCTCTCTCCTCTCTCCACGATCTGAACTCTCTCTCTCTCTCTCTCTCTCTCTCTCTCTCTCTCTCTCTCTCTCTCTCTCTCTCATCCCTCTCCAATCTAAACTCTCTCTCTCTCTCTCTCTCCCACTCATCCCTCTCCGGTCTGCTTAGTGCGTCTCCTCTTTGAGCGACGACGACGAGGACAACGCCGACAAGGTCCGAACCCTAACGTCAATGACCTTGACCTCTTCGTCTTAATCCTCCGATCTCCACCCTGCATTCAACGTCTAAGATGCTGACCTCCGCGCCTTCTACTTTGGATATCTCTAGCTCTGGCGCCGACTTTAAGCTCCAGTGAGTCCGGTAACAATGACATTGATGCGTCGGTAGGTTCCTTGGTTAGGGTCCGCCATCGAAACGGGTAGCTTGATCTAGTTTGCTACTTTTCTTAGGTGAAATCCACTTTATGATTGTATTTTTTGGTGATCTGTTATTGTTAACTGTTCCTTGCTTGTTAGATTTGAGCAATTTGAGTCAAATTGCATGCAGCGATGCTCTGTTATAAGGGTTAATGTGAATCATATTTCTGCGTATTAAAGTTTGGTTTTGCTTAGTTGTTATGATGCAAACAAATTCATATGGGTGTCCAGATGCAAGCAATTCCGCCAGCTTTAGGTGGCAATTCCATTAATGCGTAGGTCCACCAGATAGATGGGGCATCTAAATTGGGAGAGGAGGTTAATTGTGTTCGTATGTCAGGAGAATAAGAACTTGTTTCCAAAGTTTGTTGAAATTTTAATATTTTCTGGTGCAGCTATACCTAGGTAGCTTGTTAGATCATGGTATACAACATGCCCATACTCCATTGGCCGATGCAAGAAGAAAAGAGAGCATGATTGAAATGAGTAGTGAACTAATGATTTGTTATGTAGCTCAATGTTTATGCTTTAGTCTCTTTACATATATTTTTCTCATATTTTTCTCTTCCATCGGTGCCTAGAGGTTTATTGCCTCTCTATTGGGGCAATAGACGTCTATTGGAGGAAAATAGACGTTTTTAATTGATGTAATCTCCTCTTCTTCTTTTTTTAATCAAAGATTTATATTTCTAAATTTAGAAAAATTAGTTCCCATCCCAGCAACTAAAAGTTCTATTGGGGGGCAATAAACGTTTTGAATTGATGTAATATTCTCATTTTTTTCTTTAATCAAAGTTTTATTTGTCTAAATTTAGAATGATTAATTCCTATTCTGGCGACTGAAAATCCTATTGGGGGGGGCAATAGACGTCTATTGGGGGCAATACATGGCTGATAGTCGTCTATTGGGGGGCAATAGACCAAAAGTTCTATTGGGGTGGCAATAGACGTCTATTGGGAGGCAATACATGGCTGATAGACGTCTATTGGGGAGCAATAGACCTTTATTGATGGGCAATAGATGTCTATTGGGGTAATAAACATTTCCGGCAAGGTTTTCTGAAAGGTCCAATGGGCGGCCGCAGGTGACCGGAATCCGGCGAAAGTTGGCAGGAATCAGGCGACCGGTGATCAGATTCCGGCGACGGGCTCCCGCGAAGTCTCCTATGGTTTCTCTGTCTCTCTCTCTCTCTCACTAAGTAAATAAGGGGTGAGGGGTAAAATGGTATTAAACCCTATTTTTAAAATTAGCCAATTTGCTACCTTTTCGTTATATTAATTTGTTCATTTATTCATCCAAACATGGATTAATTTTGAAAATCTAAGATAGTAAATTACTAATTTTGAAAATTTAGGAAAGTAAATTGGTTAATCTTGAATACTTAGAATAGCAAATTTGATGGAAGGGTAGCAAATTGGCTAAAATAAAACCTAGGGTAGCAAAATGACTAATTTGAAAACCTAGGATAGCAAATTGGCTGAAATAAAACATAGGGTAGCAAATTGACATTAAGGTGAAACCTAGGGTAGCAATTTGGCAATTAAGCTCACGAAATAATTGTTTTTACTCAGAGTCATGCCATTTATGAAAGACAAGTCACCACGCAACATGACTACCTCTTTTGTGTGTGAATCATATCGTGTTAACATTTTAGCTTTATCACCAGAGCTGACCGCTAACTCCCATTGCCTCCTTTGGTAACTCGTGCTTTTTTGTTCTAAATTCTTTCTCCGAGTAGGAAATGGAAAAGGAAGTTCACAATCCCACGATGGCGCGTGCATTGTGTTACAAGCAATCCGAGAGTAGTCCGGCGCTGCAGTCATCTGTTCCATGTGAGGCAGAACTCAACTCTCAACTGGGGTGACCTGGAAGTTTGAATTTGGAAGTGTCAGCAAATCCGCGACAGCTGAGAAACAAGAACAACAAACAAACCCATCATCCATCCAATCACACACCACTTTCTTCCTCCTCCTCCTCCTCCTCCTCCTGCTTTGCTTCCATTCTCAATTCCCATTTCATATTCCATCACACTCATTCTCTCCTTCTTTCTGCCCTGAATAATTCAAACTTTACCCAATTCTTTAATTTAATGATGTGGGTTTCCTTTAAGAGTCACACCCCATAAACAGAGCTCATAGCCTCATAGCCCACCAACTTTATTTCCCCTTTTTCTCTCTTCAACTCGAAAAAGTCGACACCCCATTACCCCCCATCTTTATTTGCAACAAGCTCCCAGCTCCAATTTTCAATCTTTCAGTTTCCAAAACAAAAACCAAAAAATCAAAGATCCCACCTTTCCTTCTTGGTAAAGTTTCCATTACTAATTTATTTCATTCAATAACGATTATAATCAAGGCGTTTTGAATTTGAATGAATTACTGCTCTTGTTTGATTGTTTTTTACTTGATTAATTGTTTGCAGGTAAAAGGTTGTCATTGATAATCTTGTGATACTAATCAGTGTACCAAAAAGCTGTCAATAATTTTTCATCTAGGCCTCCCTTCTTCTTGTATTCCATTTGCTGCACTTTTCTCCCTTCTAATATCTTCTTTATCCGTTGCCTTAATTGCCTCCGATTCCGCCTCAAAATTTGACACTCCCTACTCCCTACTGCTTTGAATTTAACATCTGTATAATGGCAGGCCTATTTCAATTGAGGACTTGCCGACACATTTGGTTTTAGAAATCTTGTGCTCCGGGAGGCTCAGTGCCGTTGATCTTTTGCATTTAGAGTCGACTTCTAGGACATTCGGAGGGAGTCAGGGGTTGTATCCTCATTCCTCACAAGTTTCGGTCATTGGTAGATTATGCGGCGTTTCAGCTGTGTATTTCCCATTCTGTATATGCTAAAATGGAAGACAATGCTCAGACAGTGCTGTTTGAGCGGTGCGGTGGCAAGTGGAAGAGGATTTTGAGGTTCTTGCAATCCGTGGAGCAATCGTCTGACATGGTGGAGACTTCAGCAGGCAATGTACTATTTTTTTGTTTTTAAATTTTGATTTGCTTGTTGTAGGAGGTGTTGAGGGAATGAGCAATATTGTGTGATGCATATTATAAATTGTTGAGTTACTGATTACATTGTCGTTTGATTACCATATTGACTTAAACGGAGTTGTTATAGTCTCTTTTTCTACTTAGTTCTCCAAATTCTTACCTTTATAATAGCTGTTATGCACTTGAAAGATTCAGTACGAAACCTTCCTCCGTTGTGTGGCAAAAAAGATTTGTTAACTTAAATTGTTTATATCAGCAGATGCATATTACCACTGGAAGGTATCACACTGCTAATAAGCAATTCATCAGTCTACTCATGTGGTTCCAGCTTATGTGGTGTTCTTGGCCAAGGTCCTGAGACTAAACTATGTGTGACATTTACCCAGATTAGTTTTCCATCTCCAGCACATGTGGTCCAAATGTCAGCCTCCCACAACCATGCTGCTTTTGTTATGCAATCTGGAGAGGTGAGTATCTGCTCATACCTCATCACTGCTCTACCTTATTTTGAACTGAAGCAACTTTTGTGATGTCCTGTTTGTCCTTGGCAGTGAATGATGATTGATGAATGATTTTGATGTCAGGTGATAGTATGGATTTTTTTTTTTGGCAAAGGATGGCTAAAACTAGGTAAAATAAATGAAATATGGGTTTAGACACTGTCAATTAACATCACAGAGAAGGCAGTAATATAGACTGATTCTTTACATGGAGTCGTTCCACCTGAAACATGAATTCATAAACAATAATGTTCCTGCTTTCGTATTTGAAGCTATACAGTTCCATTTAGAATCTGAATATTCCAATTGTTTTTCTTCTGTTTTCTGCTTTCATAGATGTCTATGAACATTATGACACCCATGACTTGGGGGTCTTCTTGCAATGATAGATTATTGTGGAGATAGGTGTAGAACTGTTGAGGCAAAATGTGTGTTAGCCTGGAAGATCTCATCATGAAACCAGGTTTAGAGTTTGGTTGGGATTCTGCTATCTATATCTAGTAATCTATCTTAACATGACTACTTTCTGGAACTATATGCCATTTATTCACCGTATCTTGTGTACCTCTTATATACCAAAGTTACTTTATTTTCCCCATGTTAAGTAGCTCTAAGCCTTCTAATAGTTTCCTTGATGCAGTAATGATGTACCTATGTCTTGTTATTCGCATGGAAGCTGCATTGCTTAATATTTTAGACAGTTGTGCATGATCATCCTGCTTTTGACATTGACATATTATATTATGAGTTCAAGTTTGGTATAAGCATATATGCCATGCCTCTTAATGATACAGGTTTTCACATGTGGGGACAATTCGTCATTTTGTTGTGGGCATAAAGATACAAACCGGCCAATATTTAGGCCTAGGCTCGTAGAGGCAATGAAGGGAATTCCTTGCAAGCAGGTAAGTTTTATCAAAATTGTTATAGGTACTTGAATTAGATTTTGAATATAGGTGAACAAGTGCATAAGTGATGGACATCATCCAATTTTCTCGGCAAATGATAGACTTTTTACTGGTGGAAGTTATGGTGGGAGTCTTGACCTCTCATGTCAATAACAGGAAACTCTAAATCATTGAAATGATTGTGTAATTTGAGCATGTTGTCAGCTTGGTATAGTATTATGAATGTAGAGTTCCTAAAGGTCTAGTTCTGATCATTCTTCCGATATATTCCCGCTTTTCATCCTGAAAATTTACTAGCCGCAGGCTCACATCAACAATTTCTGAAACTTGAGTCTATGTTACTTTTCTATTAATGATGCAATATTAGACTCTTCGTTTCCATTGATTTCAATGCATAGTGTTGTATCCTTATGAGTTTTCTTATAACTTCTTTTGTGCAAATTCCTCTTTGTTCTTCCCTCTTCGATGACATTGTAAAACCCTCTTCCTACAACTTGTTTCAGGTTGTTGCAGGGCTTAATTTTACAGCTTTCCTTACAAGACAAGGCCATGTTTATACATGTGGGGCCAATACACATGGACAACTCGGTCATGGAGACACCACAGATAGCCCAACTCCCAAAATTATTGAATTTCTCAAGCAAATTGGCTCCATAATTCAGATTGCTGCTGGTCCAAGTTACGTCTTAGCTGCAAACCAACTGAAATTTTTATAGCAGAAATGACTGATGAGGTGAATCTTGTTTCAGAAAACCTCTGACCTCAGGGAGATGCCATCTGTTTTATGGAGCAGTATGATTTTCTTTCCTAATAGAACACCTTTAGATTTTTCACCGGCATTTAAGAGATCGTCGACAAACTTGTTTTAAGAGATCGTCGACAAACTTGTAACTGTGTAAGTAGGTAAATAGTTTATGTATCAGTAATTCAGTATAGTGTGCTATGTGTGTAACACGATAGTAGTTTTTGTTATTGATTTTTGTGTATTTGTTGTGGGAAATTAGATTCCATAAGTGAGTTTCAGCTACAGCTTCATGGGCCACTGGGTTTCATCTGTAAGTTGCCTACCAATAAAGCTTCTTTCAGTTGCTTTCAACTTTCCATCTGTAAGTTACTGGACTTGAAGTCTTTAACAACTCATTTAAGGGGCGACTAGTTTTAAAATGATTGGACTTTCTTTTGTGCTGTCAATTTGGATTTATTTTTACATAGGTGTTGAGGAAGTCTTTCAGTTACTGGTCCTTGTAATCTATTTTTGTATTAGATGTGTGCAAAACCAGAACACAATCCAATCCATCAAAAGGACTCGGTTATTGCTTGTGAATTCCCAGGGTACATGGTACAAATAACCAAAGGAGTAGAGAACCAGTACACCATAGTTAGACTAGATCAAAACATGGAAATTAATTTCCAATACATTAGTGTACCAGTACATCATAGTTAGCCTAGACCATTTACAATACTAACCAACCTCTTGTATGGTAGGCGAAGGATCCTTAATTTATCGCAAGGCCGGAGTTGGTCTAACCCTCGGGGGTCTACTGTCAATCGGTACAAAAGGGGCCGGGCTGCCCTCAAAGCATATTGGATCTTGCTTCAAAGGGGTTTGAGTCTCACTCGATCTAGTTCAAAATTCAGAATTTTTTTTTCTTTGGTTAAGTACAGTGATCAGCATTCCCCAGCAGGTATACAAACAAGTTGAGACAAAGATGAAAGGAGGTACAATTTTCAGTTCCCAGTCCTTTTCAGTATTATTTAGGCAGTACCTACCGGCCAGCTCTGATTGAAACCACGATCAAACTTCACCAGCTTCTGGCATTTCCAGTTGTGAACAACTGAACAAGCATTCATGAGCTTTTTATGTTAATTTGTCCACTCTTGAGTAGTGGAGTAGCAGAAATAAACATGTGCCCTTCTGTTCTGTTGATGGATTAATCTTCAATCAATGAGTCTTTTACCTCACATTAGAAATAGAAAGCAGGTAATCATGACTGACCGCCCGCTTCTGGATAAAGCATAGCACCTGACAAATTGACTCGTTATTTAAAACCATATGACTTATGAGGGAGTCTATATTAAATAATTTCCTTAAATGCCTAATTGTCCATCAACTTGAGAAATTGAATCTGGCGATGGACTGTTGATTTCCGGAGAGTCTTCAATACATGTACACGACCCATGTGTAGCAAAGTTAATTGGACAACCCATATATTGATAGCCGAGCCCAAGTATCGTACGGCTCAGATTGTTGTGCACTTCCACTCACCGTGCACCGAAGCATTTTCGGTTGATTTCCAAATAATGTGATGTTCTGAGTTCCTCGATCGTCAGGTATACTTTCAAAACGTGGTAAAAGTCTTGCTTTTCAATCTTCACCATGACTTTTATGAGTTTATCTTTTTAGTTGCTGCTGTTTTTGTTTAGTTCTGTAATCAATATATAAGAATAGCAGTAGCATCATAACACATTCTTCTGCTGCAAATGTTGGCATTACCATACAATTTCAATTGAGAAAATTTCAGCCCACATCCCTAAATTATGCTGTCAAGGTCAATTTGATACCCGAACTTTCAAAAGTATTGTGATATTCAAATACTTATATTGGCATGTTGAAAAAAAAATTTCCAAAGTAACTAAGACGCGTTTTCTAGTGAGAGAAACTCCTCATTCTCTCTAGCAAACCCAGCTTCCCTTTCCCCCTCCCCCCTTTCTTGCCAGATCTAGATCACTCCGATCTGGATCTTTGGCTTGAAAGTTGGGGGAGATATTTTCCCTCTTCGCGAGGCTTATCCCTACCCTTCTCGTGGTAGCTCCCTGCTGCCCCGGCGGTGGCAAGTATGCTTTTCCTTTTGTCTTTGCTTTCCTTTCCTTCCCAGATACCCTTTTCCAACCATTCCTAATCTTTAATTTTCAGCATACCCATCTCTCTTTGTCTCAAATCTCTGATTCATCATGGTTAAGATGCACATCCTCCTTACCCATCGGACTCCACTTCACCGATTGCTCCTTGGTCCATCGGAGCTCTGTCGTCGGTGTTGTTTGGATTGTCTGTTTTAGCGGGTTTTTCCCGTCCCTGCGTGTAAACCCGTTGAATACTGTAGTGCAACAAGGGTCTGCACGGTCTTCGGCCGTCTGTCTCTTTGATCCCTCTGCGGATCAGTCTCCTTCTCCTTGTCTCTTTCTCTTTTTTTTCTTCTACTTTGGTTACTGACTTTGTTTCTGAGAATGTTTTGTATGGTTTAGAGATTTGGGTTATGGAGATCTTTCGATGGGTTCTATGCTGCTGTACTTGCACGGGATTGTTTTGGTAGGACTCCAAGTCTTCGTCGGCAGATATGGTGACATTTCTGTGTCACCTTTAGGCTTGGCTGGTGGCAGCGACGTCACTTCGTCATCTCTCTCCTGTTAGATCTGGCTGAAGATTGTAGGGCTATTTGGTTTTGTTTGTTGGTTTTTATTTGGGCCCGTTTTGGGTCTTTTGTTTGTAATGTTATTCTTGTTTGAATAAAAATCTTTCCATCGCCAAAAAAAAAAAAAAAAAAAAACTTGGCATCAACGTGATACTTAGGTCAAAAATATCTAACCGCGCCGTCTGTTTGCTGACGTGACAAACATGTGGGCCCCCCAAAAAAGTGAAATGACCAATTTACCCTTTTATTGTTATTTCATTTTTTTTTTCATTTCTTTTCTTCTTCTTTTGTTTTTTTTCTTTCTTCTTCTGGGATTTTGTTCTAGCCAAACCACCGCAAGCTCCGTTCCTTCTCCTCTACCCAAGAAATCAAAGAAAAATGGCTTCTGCTTCTTCTTCTTCTTCTCTCTCTCCTCTCCTTCTCCTCCTCCCAAACCATCACCAATGCTGCCATCATCCTCTCCAATTCGACATCGACGTGAACTGCCGCTCCAGCGTTATTCACAGGTCCTTGGACGTGTCGGAGCTGATGATGTGCGGCAGCGCCGACGAGCACAGCGTGGCGTTGATGACGACCGAACCAAAAGCACCCAGTGGCAACGGATCAAACTCCAAGCCCAGTATTGGCCCATCCTCCCTGAATGTCTCCCCCAGCTGCGCCTCCATAAAAGCAACAGCTCGAACCTCTATTATCAACTGCTGCAGCGGCGGCTCACTCCCCGTCATTTCCGCAGAAACCACTCTAGTCATTCCAGCCGAAGAGTCCTTCCTCTGCCGCTTCCCGGTCGTTGGTGTCGGCTTACGGTCCTTCAATCTCTGATGGCAAAACCACATCTGTAGTTGCTGATCGGAAAGATCAAATTTCACCGACAGCTCAGCTCTCACCGACTCTGAAGGGTATTGCTAAGCTAAATCAAAATCCAAAACACACACACACACACATTCGCATTCTCATTACACTATTCTCCACTAAATAAACAAACAAATTCTCAAAACAAAAATCTAGAAACCTACATAAGCTTTGCTCAAGAACTTCCAATTGTGAACAAATCTTCATTTTGCACATGGTTCTGATCTCACCTTCTTGAGCCTAAGCTCTCGTCTTCTCTCCCTCCGAGCCAATCTCCATGGCCTCACCTCAACCAAATTATAAACCCTAGAAATCAAAGCTATCGAGAATCGAAGAAGCGGCTATGATTGATTGAGATGTGAGGTGAGCGTGTCGGAGCCGATGATGTGCGGCAGAGCCGACAAGGACAACGTGGCGTTGATGACGACCTTGACTCCGGCGTCGTAGCGGCGCCAGAGCTTGAACTCGGAGGTGAGCTGCGAGGTCAGCTCGCCTCGGGCGAATTTGTCGGGGGTTTTGATGGAGCCGTTGACGTAGCCACGGAGGCCGTGGGCGTTGAAGATGGTGGTCATGAGATGAGACCAAATGAAGTAGTTGGTGGATTCGAGGCGGATGGGCATGAGATTGCATATGGATGAGAGGAGGACGTCTGGGGTTTCCGTGTAGGAGGAAACGGCCATGATTGAGAGAGAGCTCACAAATCCATTCCTAGAAAATAATCAATTGTGATAGAAAGGAGAGAGGATTAGATTGGGAGGGAGGGAGGGAGGGAGGGAGGGAGAGAGGGAGAGAGAGAGAGAGAGAGAGAGAGAGAGAGAGAGAGAGAGAGAGAGAGAGAGAGAGAGAGAGAGAGAGAGAGAGAGAGAGAGAGAGAGAGAGAGAGCTCGATATGTTTTTTTTTAAATTAATTAGTAGAGAAAGACAATAAAAATATCACATGGGACCCACATGTTTGCCATGTCAACAAACAGACGGCGTCGTTAGAGATTTTTGACGGAAGTATCACATTGATGTCAAAATACGTCTTTGGGTATCACATTAATACTTTTGAGAGTTCGGGTATCAAATTGGCCTTGGCAGCATAATTTGGGGACGGTAGCTGAATTTTTCTCATTCCAATTCCATGAGTTTAGTCTCTGCTATCATTGGGAATTTGCCAAAGGCTACAAAGCTGAAGGACTCGGCTTCTCTGCTATAACAAGCAGTGCTAGGATCTGCTTGGACTTCACTCCCAAGCTGACACATCATCTATAAGAGATCCAATGGAAGACAATTAAAAGCTCCAAAACACAAATCTTACACCAACCACACCAAATCAGCCTTTGACAACCCAATTCTCATGCTCTCCTATCTGCTTCCTCCACTATCTACCATGTTCCAAATGCAACCACAAAAGCCCATATCAGAAATGGCAACTTCAAATATATGACATCGAGGAATTTGGATATTTGACACGGCCATAGATTCTGATAAATGAAGATGCTTGAGACCGACAATCTCGGACATATTTTGTCGTTTTATTAACAACATAAAGGAAGATATTTGAGTGAGTTGAGTCCAATTTTGGCTCCAATTCACTTTGAGTCGGAGAAGGAATTGATCGGAGACTGAGTTAGGACTTCTGTTGTTCTGTTACAGAAGGCGTGGAGAGAGAGAGATGCTATGTGTGGTATATGATATGTTTTGAAGATTTTTCAGTCTTATTATAGCAGAGAAGCCGAGTCCAAAGCGGAAGACCGTGGGAAATGAAAATGATTTAAACAAAAGAATTATGCTTTATTTCAAAGAAAAATAAAAAATTGATGCTTTCTTTGATGTGTTTGCACATGTATTTTTTGTAGTATTTAAGAGGCCACATGTCCCATGAGCTGTCAACACAGTAGTTTGACAAATCTTCTCCACAGACAAAAATCTTTGAAAACCAGAAGCCATGTGTTAAACTTTCTTGATTCTTTTATACACCAGAAACCCAAACTTTGAGAGTCAATGACACAAGCATCTTGACATGACCAGACAAATGGATATACCCAAAACAAGAAAACAAAAGAAAGCACTAAAGTTTTGAGCTGCCTTAAGCCTGGTTCTTGTCTCTTCAGAAAGTATAATGAAAATGCCAAAATAGGCAAAATCAAGATCCCAACTGGAAAAGAAGAAAAGATCACATACAGAATCATACAATCCCAGGTCCCCAACATTACAAGACAAACTTGATAATTTTGAGAACCAAGATTTCTCTCCCTATTCACATCCATACAAACCTCAAAAAACATGATTACCCAAAACTTACAACCAAATACCCTCTTCCACATCCTAGCACATGGTTTCCAAATGCTCCCTGAAAACCTTTAACATCCCAGAAAAAGTGACAATCCCCACAAGGCTGCAATCATCCTCAATAACCCAAACATAGTTCACTCTGTGAGCAATTGCCTGAATCATCACAGCCACCAATGAGCTCTTGGGATGACACACTATAGCCTCAGCCCTCCTCACCATCCTAGCTGAGTAGCTATTAGACCTGCTGAACCTCCCAGACCTCACCATTCTGGTGCTACTTGGATATACTGAGGACTCCTCATCTGATGAAGAAGAAGAAGAAGAAAACATTGGTGAATTGGAACTTGAAGTACTTGATGAGTAACTCTCCAAAGCTCCTTGTAACTTTCTCTGTTTGAGTCTCTCAGTCACAATCTTGATCAAGTACTCAGGGGGTCCTCCACAGTCAATGTAGGCCATGAGCTCTCCGCATGACAGAGTGGCGATGGCTGCAGCCACCGACTCATCACAGCTAGAAAGAGTAAAAGGCGAGATCTCGCCGATTAACACACCATCAATGTCCACAACCGCCACTGAGGTTTTTTGTGTCAGCGACTGAGTTATGAGCTGGACGGCGGAGTCAACCGGGGAGTGGTAGTTGATGGCCAAGATGTCAGCGGTGTTGATGAGGCCGAGTGAGTCGATTGAGACAGCAGGAAGGGGTGAGAAGACCCCAATAGAGTTGAGGAGGAACCGGACTACGTCTTCCTGCTCACACAGGCAGAACTCTTGTCCGCTGTGGATGGTGCTTGTGGTGCTGTTGATGAGTTTTGGGTGTTGCTTTCTTCTTGAGTTGCTGCTTAGCCTGGTTTGGATTGGTACCACCAGGTTCTGGATTCCTTGGAGCATTAGATCAATGGCTTTTAGTAAGCTGAAAACAGAGGAAACAGAGATTAGAGACTGTACTAATTAACCAAAATAAGTGACCAAATTTGAAAACTTTTTAAATAAAATCAGATTAGTTTTGCGAAAAGTATCAAAAAATTTTAACAATGAGTTGTACACAGCCAAAATGAAACTGAAAATGAAAAAAGCCCAGAATTTGAGTAAAACCAGAACTTTTGAGAGATGGGTTGGAATTGGTTAAGTACCTGCAAGAAGGCTCTACGTGCATCACGGTTCCTGCAGTCTCTGTCATGATTTCAGAGACGGGTGCCTTGAGAGCAGCGGAGGGAGACACGAGGTTGGCATCTTGGGAAAGGTAGCAAATCACATCGACCATGCAGACCTTCCCGACGCAGCGGCACTGATCACCGGCGAGGGTTTTGGAGTGGTGGTTGCAATCCCAAATGCTGAGGAAGTTTTCTTCGGAGGTTTTGAGGACCTCTAAGGCATCGGCGACGGTGGCGGAGACGGAGAGGGACCTCAGAGCCGGCTTGGCTAGACAGAGGTCGGATATCTCGTGCCTCAAGAAGCTCACTGCCATGCAAGACTGAAGGAAACAATGGAGAAGTGAGGAGGAAAGGTTGAAGAAGACGATGTAAAAGAAGCAGAGGAGAGGAGAGGAGCTGCTGAGGTTGTGGAGTAATGATGGTGGTCATAGTGGGGAGGTATTTATAGGAGAACGATGCATTTGGTGAGGTCAGATAGTTTGGAAAAAATGTGGAGGTAGTAACATACGGACAAAATGGTGCGGGGGCCATACTAAACAAAAGAATTATCTCACAAATTGCAAAACTAGAGTCCAGATTTAGAGCATGTTGATCCATTTGAGCAGAGGCAAGGGGTAACAGGGCAAGGGGTGAGCATTCATCCCTTTTTTTTTACTTTGTTAAATTGTTAATCTCTCGGGGGCATGAACATGAACGAGAGTGAAAAATACGTATTAAAGTAAGTTTACCTGTTAGGTTATTGGGTCAGTACACTGTTCACTCTGTTTTCATCCGTTGTGTCTGGATTATTGGGTCAGTTACCGTTCATTGAACATTATATTAATTTATTTATTGTAAATGATAACTATATGATGTAAATAAATAGTAGTGATGAACATTTTGAAAATACAACCAACGAAATCGTAAAGGTGGAGTACTTTATCGAACGTCCAGTGTTCAAGGAATCGAAATTACCGTTATACATATATAGATTACATTACTTCAAAACCGTTAGATCTCCTTATTAATTGAAACAAATGATCCAGATTTAGTGACTGTTGGTTTCAAATTTCTAAAGCAACTAATGGCTACATTGCACATGGCCTAAACAACTGTTTCTTTTTTGTGCTACGCGGCAAAAGCATGTTCCACACTCGTCAAATGCTTTTGCGACGCTACGCAACAAGAATTTGCTCTTGACCCAAAAACTGTAGGAATCACAATATACACTTCTAATTCGGAAGAATCATCCCTAAAGATAGACTACTCAAAACCTGTAGAAATCACAATATACACTTTTAATATCAAACACCATCCTCAACTCCTGGAGTCACCCTGCTCCCTAAATCACATCAACTCCAATTACACAAATACAAGTCTCAACTAAAAATCTTTAATCCCATAGGTTATCAGGGCAATCTAACAGAGTAAAAGAAATCAAGATATAAGTAGGTTTGATAGGAAGCCTACAATCAAAATACAACTGCAGCAGATGCTACGCCTCAAATCCTACTATGCTGAACCGGCTAATTTGCAAACTGTGCATTTGAAACTGAAAGGCCTGAGGGAAAGTAATTGAAAAACATTAGCGTGAGTGAACAAAAATAAATAATATGAAATAAAACGAAAAACGATAATTTAATACTTTCCCACATTTACTTTTGTAAAATCAATGATGCATGTAAGTGTTTAAGAAAAATATTTCAAAGAATAATAAATTTGTTGTGATGCCCCGGAAATTCGTATTTATTTTCCGAGGATTTTCCGGAATCTAAATTATGGTTATTGGATGGTTTCGTGGCTCGTGGATGGAGCGGAAGTGTTTCAGGTGAATAATTAATTGAAAAATATGGTTTTAAGGGGGTTGCCTAAGGTTGACTTTTTATACGTTGGGATTCTCCGAAAACTTCCTTCACAAAAGTTGTAGAGCGCGTCGATACGAGTTCGTGGACATGTGGAACGCGAGAATCGGAGTTCGTATGAAGAAGTTATGGCCATTGGAAGAAGTTTCCATTTTGGTATAAATAGGGAATTTCCGAAAATAATTTCATAATTTTGATATTTCCTTTTTCGGAAACCCTTTTCTCTCCGTTCTCTCTCCTCAGCCTCCGTGCGACCCGACCCAAACCCGGTGACCCGACCCGACTTTTCCGGCCGTTCCCGACGTCCGCCGGCGACGAAACCAACGCAGACGTGATAGCCACCATCTCGCCGACCTCCCTCTGGTGCTTGACGGGGACGGAGACCATTGGAAAGTGGAGATCGGAGGAGCTACAGTAGACGTAGTCGGATCCTGTCGGATTTTCTCAGTTTCCGGCGACTCCTCGGCCGATCGTTCTCAGTTTCAGAATCTCCTCCTCCTTCTGATCATCCTCATAACCACCTTGTAGGACGATTTTGCGTGTGGAGTGGAAGATCTAGGTTTGAAAATATACGGTGTACAACGAATCTGGGGTTTGATCAGACGGCTGCGATTGGCTGATCTTGCAAGCTTGATCTAGGACGATCTAGGCCGAACCAGGCTTAGCTCCAGGTATGAAAGTTGCTCTACTCATCATGATGAACATTTCTGGTTGGCTTGATTGTTGTGGTGTTGAGTTTTGGCCGGTGGTAGTTGTGGTGGTTGCACCGCCGACTGTGGCGGCGTTATGGTGGCCTTCCGGCCATGTAATGGCTAGTTTCTGGTATTGTATATCATCCACTCGTCGATACGAGCGTTTTGATATATAATACGCAATTTTTGGAGATCGTATGAATATATTGTGATTTTTACGGTTTCGGACCGTTTGATGCTTCGATCTGTGAGGATCCGAGCGTCCGATCGACTTGTGGTTTGGACATATCGATCGTAGAAGTGTTCCGGAGACATTGGGTGGTCTCGGATGTGGTTTCGCCTCGATTGACGTTACTTTGGGGATTTAGTTCAAAATAGGGGTTTCGGACTTAAATCGTTTGAGAATCGTTACTGATTTGAGGTCATTGGTGATTAGGTGCTTCTAAAGGTGAATTGGACGAGTTGTTGGTGATAGTTTTGGTTCGGTTCTGTATAGAAGACGCAGCGGGAGTTTCAAGGTGAGTAATCTCACGAAGTTCATTTCACGAACGGGAATACCCTTATTGTTTTGAGAGTTATTTAGTTAACTGCAAACTATAGATGGTATTAGTGGCACTTTTGAGTAGATGATTACGTGTGTGTATATATATATTATGGGATGTATATATATACATACGTATTCATGTATTAGTAGATATATGTTTACGTGAAATATATATGTTTTGGGTGGTTTGTGGATTTATGAAAACAATATGCATGAAATAATGCTTTTTATTGTTTTGGGGTGAGGCTTTTGGAAAACAAATGATTTGTGGAAATGATTGATTTCGATTTATTTTGAAAAGCGTTGAGATTTGAGAAAAGCGTTGAGATTTGTGTATGAAAACAATGGGCATGAATTGATGCTTTTTATTGTTTTGTGTTATGGCTTTTTCGGAAAACAATGATTATGGAAATGTTGATTTCGATTGTTTTCAAAAGCGTTGCGATTTGTGTAACATTTTGGGTCATGTGCGACTCCTTTAATGTTTTGCTCCAAGGGACAGTGCGGCCCGAGGATCGAAGGTCTGAGACCTTGGGCAGAATATCAAGTGACCACGTCTTTGGCCGGACGAGTGGTTACGTTTTTCAGTTAGAGCTCTAATCTGTCTGCCATATAGGTAATTCATGGGGTAACGGGAATTGGTTATTTACAACTCATGACATTACGTATTTTTAGGGAACAAGGTGTGAGTTGCTTCCTTATTAATGGTTTTTAAGGGGACAAGGTGTGAGTTGTTTTCCTTATTAACGTTTTGATAGAAATCAAGGTGTGAGTTGCTTTCTATGGTACGATTATGGTACATTTGATAGGAAACAAGGTGTGAGTTGTTTTCTATGTTTTATTTGATAGGAAACAAGGTGTGAGTTGTTTTCTATGTTTTATTGATAGAAATCAAGGTGTGAGTTGCTTTCTATGGTACGCTTATGGTACAACTGATAGAATTCAAGGTGCGAGTTGTTTTCTATGTTTTATTGATAGAATTCAAGTGTGGGTTGTTTTCTATGTTTCGTTTTAAAAGGAAACAAGGTGTGAGTTGCTTTCTTTTATTTCGATTTGAAAGGAAATTAAAGTGTGAGTTATTCTCCTTTATTTCGTGTTTTAAGGAATCAAAGCGTGAGTTGTTTTCCTTATTTTTGGCGTGAGTTGTGTGTGGTTTGAGATACTCATACGGGCTTGCAAAAGCTTACCGGGTTTGTTGTGTGGCAACCCGGTACACTATTCAAACGGTGTAGGGGTTAATCCTGCAGGTTAGGATAATCGGGGCTGAAGCTGAGGTAGCGCCTTTGCAGCTTTACGGTAGGAAGCCATTTTTGTAACTTTACCGTCGATAAGGACTTCCGTTGTATAGTTAACTCTGAGCTGCATTTACGTTTTATTTTGTTGTTGACAATTTAATTCGTATGCTTGTGTAATATATAACTCTATGGACGAGTGTATATTAACCTTGAGGGTTCAGGGCATCAATATCTGTGTAAGTTAAAGGGAAAAAGATTCCAGGTATTTTGTATTGATGACTGGACGTTCACGCATATATAATTATGGGGTTATATATATCGATTTTCATGTGTGTAAAATCAGGGGCGTGACATTTGTGAAAACTGAAAACTTATAATTCAGACCAATGTCACCCCACTGGTTAAGTAGTGAAAGAAAACCGAGGATTCCGATAACTCGTAAATCAGGACAGCCCCACTAATCAAGTAAAATCGGACCAGCCCCGCTAGTCAAGTAAAAAGTAGAACAAGGAGAATAAGTATCGAAAGAAAACCGAGGATTCCTATAACTAGTAAATCTAGTCCAGCCCCGCTAATCAAGTAAAATTGAACTAGTACCGCTAGTCAAGTAAAAAGTAGAACAAGGAGAATACGTACGTATCAGTCATACAAGTGAGTATCCCAAGCCTAGGTAAAGACCTCTCAGGCCAAAAGTACTCCCATACTCCTGTACCTAACACCACAAAGGTGGATAGGGTATTGGGCTTTCATGATACTACCACTAAGGCAGCACCACATCACAACAAAGGCATAAAGGGCTTTTGTTACTCCACCTCGAAGGTAATAGTCACATCGCCTCGAAAATTGAAACGACATGCTAGCATGGTAACCTGCTCACAACAAGTATGGCATAGGATCTGAAGGTCATGACGGAATTCAAATCAAGTAAACAATTGTCAACCATTTCCAAAAATGATGATCGAGGATCAAGTATAACCAAATTTAATTCATATTCCGAAAAATAATCACCGAATACCAAAACAATAAACCATTTTATATTCCGAAAACAAGATATAAATAAACGATTATTTAGGAAACACTATCGCATGCATATTATTTAAAAAGAAAATGTTCACTCATAGTATAAGGCTAATGAGGCCAAGCATATCGTTGAATGATGGCTCAGTACATCGTCCTGTACACCATTACAATTAGTAATGATAATTCAAAAATTAAATATGATTTTAAAACGAAACTTGAAAACCCCTGGCACAGGTAATTCGTCGAATCTCTGAAATCACATCAGAATCAACCCAAACTTCAAGAGTTTCACCAACTTAATTACTTTAGCATCCGAATGAAAAATAAGGACGATTCAACGATCAGATCTCCTCGAATTATAAATCAAAAATAAGAAAATTCTGAAATTCCGATCAATTTCAAAAGTTCACCAATCACCACAAAATTCATATCAACACCTTCGTATCGCCAAGCTCGATCAAATAAGCCAAGGCAGAAGGCGAGAAGAGGCACACGCGCCGCTGAGTCAACCCCTAAATTGGATCACAAAATAGGTGCCGAAATGTTCCTCTCAACAACCCCTTCCATTCCTAAAACTACAACAAAACCCAACTGGAATCCAAAAAATTGAAAATCACCTAAAAAAGAATCGGAAAAATCCTAGAATTTCAATTCTTCGATTCTGCCTCCTTGCTTTGAATCAACGCAAGATACTTAATTGAATGGTTGGAAAAAGAATGATCAGCTTCAAAACCCTACTGGTGGAGCCGCCTGAGGAGGCCAAGAAACTGAGAACTGATCGGAAGAAGAAAACGGGTCAGCCGAGGACTTAAACTCTTTGATTCATCGTCGCCGCCTATTGGTGGAGTCTGAGGCTAGAAATCAAATCGACGAGAAGAGGCGAACCGAATGGTGCAGGTCCGGCGGCCTAAGGTGGCGCTATGATGGAGAATTCGTCTGGTTTCTGGTTCTGGTCGAGTTGGGTTCATGGGTTGTACGGAGAGAAAAATGGTTAGCGGCATGGGGTAAGTTTCTGAAAATGGAAACTTACCAAAGGTAAATGGGCTATTTTTAGTAAATTTTTCAGAACAATAATTTTTAATTTTTTAGACCATAACTTTCTCATCAATTCCAGCGTGCCACGTGTCCATGTTCTTGATTTAACGTCATCTACAACTTTCATGGAAAATTTTCTCACATGATGAACGAAACAAAAAGTCAACTTTTTAGTCCACTAAAAGTTCGAAACAAAAGTAAAAAGTAAGAATAGTTGTCGTCTACTGTCCAAATGACTAGTAAACCGGTAAATTAAGGTAAGACACGTAACAATACTTTGGTACAAGCAATGCAGAATGAAAAAGAAGGCAAGCCTACAGCCAAGAAGAGGGGGTGCCTGTTGGTATCAAAGAAAAAGAACCCCCCAAAGTAGAAGAAGCAATATGAGGAAGCTTGTCCTCTCCGTCTAGCCTATCCAAACATACCTCCTTGCCCAACGTCATATGGTAAGGAGAAAATCTGAGCTAAAAGTAGGTAGTTGTTTTCTACCTGCAAACTATAAGATTTTTTTACATCTTGATAATGGAACTCTTGAAGTACCGTAATTGAGCGCATTGGCGAAGGGAGTTTCACGTAATATTATCTTTTTGTATGGTAATGTTATAGTTTGTTAGGCTCCATGAATAAGTGAGATTCGATGTACAAATGAATGGTACATAGTTCCCATATTGGAAGATTTATAAGTGTCGTTCTGGCTTGCGATTGTTAATGAAAATTTTCATTTACTTAAAAAAAATGAAAACTATATCTTTTTCTAGAAAAAACAAAAAAAAAATTGAAAATTTTTGATCCATCAAGTATCACAGTGTAAGATGATATTAACAAAAATAGATTAACATAACTAAAAAGTCAATTCATCATTTGGAACATTTTTGAATCCCGCATTTTTGAATCGACAAATGAATTGGGCAACTCTTTAGTTGAATCAACTAATACTAGAAACTGCTCACACACCATATGGGTGTAGAGAAGTGGGTGGTTACCAATCTAGAAGTGTGTAGTTAATTTATGAAAAATAATATTATACATGTTAAAATTATTTATTTAAATTTTGACTTTTTCTTCTCTGACAATTAGATGGATATATTAATTTATTTAATATTTTAAGGGTATAAAAGTAAAAAATTTCAGTTTTGACTAACAAACTCTCTTCTCTTAATGATAGTATAGATAGATTATGTATATAAAATATTTGAAATTCTTGATAAAGTAATAATTACAAACTTTTCTAATAAATTCATTCAAAAATGAAATTTCTTTTGGAATAAAACTAGAAAATTAAATTTCACCATTTTTTTTTCAAACAAGAGTTTTTGGCAATGTCGATTGTGACAAATTTACATCATAATTGTTAATGAGATAAAAAAAATTACCTCCTTAATTTCATTAGGAATCACTACCTCCTCTATACATGAGGTGCCTTCGCCAATAAGTTTTGTGGCCTTTTTTCCCCGTTTGATTGAACCAAGTATTGAAGCCTTCTGTGGCTCTATAAGGACTGGTTTAATGTGGTGATCAGGTTTTGTAGTCTCGATAAGTTTTGCTCTTAGAGCAACTCTAACCGCTTCTCTATAATTTATGTATTATAGGGAAGCAAAAATTAAAATCTCCATAATTTTTTTGCTCCAACTCCAACAGATTCCTTATTTTAAAGATTACTGTAAATTTAGAAAATTTTATTTTCTCTTTCATCACTATCCCTAAAATGGGGATAGGTATAGGGAACCTGTTAGAGAAAAAACAAAAAAAAAACTTATTTTTCCCTAACGTAGAGAAAATTCAAATATGGGAAAGCTGCTGGAGTTGCTCTTAGCGAGTGAAATTGTTCATTTACTTATCCATCAGTCCACAGCTTTGTATTCCTATTTTTCCAGAGCGACCAAATGATCATTAGAAGTTTGTCAAACACCTTAGACTTCAGGCTACATTCCCTCTCAAGCATCCAGTTCTTGAAAGGCAATTGAGCTGCAAGGAGTTGCGTAACAAGAACGGTGGCCTTGAGAAAATTTCAGTCGCAATGGTGCAATTACAAAATAGATGCTTGGTGTCGTCCAATCGATGCTAGTAGAGTAAACAACTAGGATCCCCATCATAACCCTTGAGCATCAATTTGTCTCTTGTAGGTAACTAATCATGAGATTCATGACAAGCACGCCATACACAAATTTGAACTTTTCCAGGTATTTTAGCTTTCCACAGTTTCTTCCACAATGGTTTAAAGGGATATCCAGTTGATGTAGCCAATGTTCTAAAAAACGGGCTAGGCGGCCGCCTAGGCGCTAGGCGCCCCCACCCCGTTCTGATTCTGGCCTAGTCGATCGAGCTAGGCGTTGGGCAGAAAGTCGGCTGCCTAGGAGGTGCTGGGCGAGTTTCTCTAGGCAGTGGGCAGTTGGCGATTAGGCGTTTCTGTGTTTTTTTTATTTTTATTTATTTTTAAAAACTCTTCCAGAAAACACAAAACCCGATCAGAAACTTATACACCAACCTCACCGCACAGCCTCTCTCCCTCTACTCTCTCTCTCTCTCCTGCACAGTGCTTTGAATACTTTTTCGGTTTTCAAGTTTCAGTCTTCAATTCTTCAAGCAGCAAAGCAGACGTCCTCAAGGCTCAAGCAAATTTCTGGGTTCGATTCTTTGATTTTAGTGAACAAGAGATAGAAGAGAGTAAAGAACTAAAGAAAGAAGAAAGATGCAGAATGCAGACCATGAGGGAAAAAGAGAGATGCAGGAGATGCAGGAGATGAGAAAGAAGAGAGATGAAGAAGATGAGACGTGTGGGGTGGGGGTTTGTTTTTTTTCTTTTCTTTTTTCTTTTAAGAAAGAAGTGGTGTAATGGTTGACAGCCCTTCATCATTAATTGCCCACTTTTTTAAAGTTTCATCATCAATTAATCTGACAAGGGCACAAGGCTTGAGATAATTCATGCATACTAGGTGATTAAAAATAAGTTTATGTCATAAAATAATTAAAAAATTAAAAAAAATAAAAACCGCCTAGGCCCTTAGGCGCTAGTCCCCAGGTCACCGCCCAACTAGCGCCTAGCGTTTTTTAGAACTTTAGATGTAGCAGTCAAGGCATCATTTAACATTTGTTCCCAAGCAATCCAATATACAATTTTTACTGTGAATATTCCTCGAGCTTCTAGTTACCAGTATATCTTATCTTGTAAAGTGCGTCGACTTAAAGGAATAGCAAGAACCTGTGCTGCAGCTTTAGGATGGAAATGAAGATGGACCAAGGCCGAAATCCATGACATGTTCTGCGAACTCATTAAATCTGCCACATGATTAATATCATTGTTTGGAGGATGCTGTAATGCATACTGAGAGCAGTGGGGAATCCAATTATCTTGCCAGACATTAATTTGTGAACCACAGTCGCGATGAAATATTTAGTAAGGGTAATTCCCCCAAGACTTTTGGTACTTGCAATGGGCCCCATTAATTTTCCTCTGACCTGAAGCCTTCATAAATCAAGGATCTTGTGCAATATGTAAATTATATAGAAAATTACACATAAAGTGGAACTCCATTTCAAAATAAATAAATAAATAAATAAAGTGGAACTCAATAGCATGTGGGCAAATATCCGAATTATGTAAAGGGTTAACTACAAAGCACTACCAGACAACATATTTTTTGACAACTAAGTCCACAACCTTTTCCACTATACAATTAAGGACAGACACTATTCTCCTTTTACCTTCTTTGCTTTTTACATAGTATCAGCTACAGTACACAGTATCAGCCTATTTCTTTTCCAAACTAACACAGTATCAGCCTAAGGACTAGCCTTCAACATGCCACAATTTCACCTAACGACTTCCTGTCTAAGCGGCTACTACCAGGGCGGAATCACTGCTGCCTTAGTATGATAGGGGTCATTTTTTTATAGAAAGACTGCTACTGCTTACTGACTGCTACTGCTACCAAAACATAGATGCAAAAACAGTAAAATATTTTTGTGACAGAGTACTGGGCACAAACTGAATTTATTTATTCAAACATAAATACAGATACAGAACCCAGAGCCTCACTCTTGGGCAAACAGCTAGAAGCTGTTTTAGCCACTCATAACTGATTTACAAACACTTACTTGTAATAGAAAGCACACTGTGTCCACAGACGGACTGCTACTGAGATATGCTGATCTTAGAGATTTTCGAATATAGAACTAATGCCTTTTTCTTCGAATGCCTTCTAAGGGAAGCTAAAGCTCCTTATATAGGGAGCGGAACTCAAATTACAATTCAAAACAACAAAATGTACAGAACGACTCCGTGATTTCCTGCTTTTCTTAGTGCTCCTGCTGGTGGAGGTCGACCGGGGAAAAAGCAGATTCCTTTAGGTGAAATGTTTTTCACCTGCTTTTTGAAAAGCAAAAGTCACTTTTAGGAAAAATCCAAAAGGACTTTCGGTGTTTTCTACACCTGCTGCTTCACATGTTCTCGTCGGTTTCTGAATTGTGACCAAGGACAAACGAGTCGTTATCTGCCTGGGCCATCCTTACTGTTGTTGCATTGTCTTCGACATCTGTATCAACATACATCTTGTAGTGGTTGTCAGTTTCAAGTTTTTCCACCCATCGTAAGCATGCCAGTGTCGAATCTATCTCTTTTCTGGTAAGAGATAGAAACAAGTCACTGCTGACTACATCAGGATGATCGTAAGCAGTGATGATAATTTTCTCTCCTGCTGCCAGGAAGGTATTGTAGGTATCCTCAGAGATGATCTTTTTGATATATTCTAGAGTCATGGCTTTCATCCAAGGGATGCTTGAGTTTGGTTGGCCATTGTACCCTACACAGGCTGGTTGAAGATATTTCCTTTGAATAATTCTTACATAATGATAAGGAGGAATATATTCAACTTCACCGTTTGCCTTCTGGATCCATTCTGGAGGAGTGGATCTGAACTTCAGTCTAAGCATACAGTCATTTTTTCTTACATTTTTGACTGTATTAACAATGATAGGCGGCAAACCTTTTAGATCATCATTTGTTTTAGTCCACAGATTATGGACAAAACCATTTTCAACAAGCCAGAGCTTGTGTTCTTGAGGATGTTCACTCTGAACATTAACCAGGTATCTTCCAACATAAGGACCTGAAACAATAAAGAGCGTTGGAGGAACTAGGTCTTCTGGATTATGTCTTCCTATCAGACTGTGGAATTCATGCCAGTCTGATTCATTAAGTGCCATGACAGGAACTCTAGCACTTTCTGGACTTTCAAGGAAGAGAATTTTTTCTTTTCTTACAGCACTCTGCTGTATATGACTTTCTTCAAATTGTGGTCTGGCGTTCTCATATAGTTCTTCAGCTAGTGCAAAGAGTGCCGGGAACATTAGACCACTGCTTCTTTCTTGGAAAGCAAATAAGAGATTATCTAAGATTGCCTTCTGGTGATAAGCTAGTCTCCTGCCAGTTCTGAACACAGGAGTGTCAAAAGTTCTTAATTCATAATTAAAAACATTTATGACTCCAGTTGGAGTTGGTCTGCTTTTTGGCAAAGCAGCAGCCGTCAACGGTCTTGATGAGCCTTTACCGTCTGCCGTTTGAGACGGGCTAGCCAATCCTTTACCCTGGGATTGATCAGTTGAGGCTAGTCCTTTAGGACTTAGCAGAAACCTTTTAAGAACTTTTTCTTTGGTTTCCATAGGATCTTCTTGATGCTCATGTTCTTTCCCAGTCCTTCTGCTTCTGGGATTACGACCTTCGTCGTCTTCTCTTTGGCTAAACATTGCCATTTCCCTGGTCAATGCGTCTGGAAGATAATTCTTGTTTCCTGCAATTAATTCAACATTATAATCATATTGGTTAAGAAATAATTGCCAGTTTGCTAATCTTCCTCTATCAGCAGCTTTATCAAGTTTAAAATTTTTGAAATTCTTTACTCTGGCACAATCGGTGCGGACAGTAAAGGTTTTTCCAAGAAAAGCTGGTGAATTTAAAATCGTTTTCTTGACAGCCAAAATTTCTTTTTCCCCTGTGGGATAATTCAGTTCTGCAGGGCTGAACTTGCCACTACAAAATTTGCAGATCTTTTCAATGTTAGTTCCAGGCGCTCTTGCCAGAACAACACCGGACCAGTAATTATCGCTCGCATCTGTCTGGAGGATAATTTCATCATTCTCTTCTGGTTGTTGGAGAGGAGGGAGGTTTTTGCAGAGATTTTTTATCTGCTTCACAATCTTTTCATCATCTTCTGTGAAGTTCCATTTTCTTTTGGAACTTGTCTTAGGAGATAACATCGCTGTTAACCCTGAGATTTTAGGGATGAAATCTCTCCCATAATTTATGACACCAAGGAATCTCTCTAGACTCTTAGCATCAGGAATTTTGTCTGGGAACTTCCAGATCTTTTCAAGAATATGAGGTTGGAGTTTTATTACTCCATTTTTGATGTTTATCCCTAGGAAATCAACTTCATCAAGGATAAAGAAAATTTTCTTTTCACCTAGGATGATTCCATGCTGAACTATCAGCTTTACTACCTCATGGAGGTGTTTCATGTGTTCTTCTTTGTTTTTGGAGAATACTAGGATGTCATCTATGTAGACGACGCAAAACTCTGCCACATGCTTGAAGATGTTGTCCATCTTTCTTTGGAAGATTGAGGGAGCTTGCTTTAGACCAAAAGGCATTACTAACCATTCATAATGGCCTTGTGGTGTTCCAAATGCAGTGAGAGGTATGCTCTCAGGATGCATCTTGACTTGCCAGAAACCCGACTTTGCATCGAATTTCGAAAAGACTTTGGCTCCTCTGAGCTGGTTGATCAGTACTCTTACTTGAGCAATTTGATAACCATCTTTGACAGTCTTCTTGTTGACATCTCTGTAGTCAATCACCATTCTAGCTTTTCCTCTTAGAGTTTCTGCATGATTTCTCACGTAGAATGCTGGAGCATGATGAGGGCTAGTGGAAGGTTGAATCAATCTCTTGTTCAGGAGATCTTCAATATCTTTTCTGAATTCCTTTTGATCTTCTTCTTTGTAATGAGGAATGGCTTTGACATGGCAGATAGCATTCATGTCATGCAATTTCAATTCACAGACCACTGGGTCTTTTTCCCAAAACTTTTGAGGATTTGTATCCACATTCTGCTCGAGTAGTTTCTTGATTTTTTCAAGAGTGGGAATTTGCTGAGACTCAAGCTTATTCTGAAAGTGCTTGAGGTTGTGTTCATGGATGAAACTAGCTTCTTCATCTTCACTGGCTTCTTCTTCTTCTTCTTCTTCTGAAGATTCTTCAACAAGCAATTCTTCTTGTTGTTTGATTTGGAGTATGGGCTCGAATTTGGGTTTGTAGGGGGGAAGATCACCACTATTCTGTTGCGATCTCTGATAGTGAGTAGTAAAACCGGGACCTACCACACTGAATGCATGTGTGAGTCGGTCTGCCCAGAACACCCGTCCTCCTTTCCTGAAGCCTATCGCTTCTTCATCCTGAATAAATCTTTGTTGGAGAATAAAATCATTTCCTAACAGGAAATCAGATCCTTGGCCTTCTGACTGCCAAACATTCTGGATGATAAATGTTCCTCCACCAATGGTGATGTGAACATTTTTTGCTACTTTTTTCATGGTGAGATGGCTTCCATCAAATGTAACACCAGTAGCAGACTTTTTCTTATCTTCTTTCCAGAGTTTATCTGGAATTGCAAATCTCTTTGCAACAGTAAAACCTGATCCATTATCTACAAAGGCATGTAGATGATATTTCCTGTGATCAGGGAATTTGAGTCCGATCTCTATGTAGTTGCTGTATCTACTTGTAGAGACGACTTTCGATTGGTGAGGCTCATTTTCTTGAGCTTGCTCTTTTGGAATGAATGGTTTACATTCTTCTGAAACATTTTCCTGCATGGGTGATTTATCTTCACTATCATCCCAGTTTGTAGGAATTATCTCTTTGATATCTGGATCACTGAACCAGGACGGAGGATCATATCTGACTTTATAATCATACTTGCCAGAAGGTTGGCCAAGTAGATCCCATGTGTCAGTAGCCTCTTGTCTTTCTAAGAGATGTACCGTTTCTGGTGGTTTCACCAGTTCTACATTTTCTGGTATTTCAACCAGTTCAATATCTTCATCGACTTTTTCTTTATCGACGATTTCTTCCTTTTTCGAGGAAGATGGTTCCATGGTTTCCTGGAAAAGAGTTTCAATTTCTTTTGCCTTTTGCTCGGCAAAATACTCTTCATATTCTTGCTTAACCAATTGGCTGACAAGACCATTCTTGGTTTTTCTTCTCGCTTCAGCTATGAAGCATTCTTTGTGATAAGTCTTCTTAGACTCTTCACAAAACATTGGGAGACCATTCTTTTCGTGACAAAAGCAGTAGTCACAAACGAATGTACCAGGGTTCACCTGATAAGAAGACATGAAGGATTCTGTCTTGCTTTCTTCCCAGTTTTTTATTCTCAAAACATTCAGTTGTCTAGATTCGAAGTACTCTACTTCAGAATCAATCTCAGACTCTTCTGATGAACTTTCTTCTTCTCCAGACCAGGCAGAGTAGACTGACCTGTCGTCATCTTCATCATCAGAATAGGCTATTTCGTAGCCTTTCATGTTTGCTACCTCTACTATTTGCTCATATTCTTCAAAGAGGGCCTTAGTAGATCTTTTACCCTTTTCCGGACATTCATTTGCATAGTGTCCTTCAGCTTTACACAACCAACATCTGCAAGCTTTCTTGCTAGGCTGTTTATGCTGATGAGTATTCTTCTTTTGAAGAATTTCTTTTTAGGATCTTCATCCTGTTGCTTTTTGTAATTGGAACTTCTCTTGAATTTCCAATTCTTCTTCTGATTACTCTTTTTAAATTTTTTAGAGTAATATTTTTCTTTTTTCTTCTTTCTGTGGAATTTGGAGTCATGGCATCCCCAGTTTGTGGGCATATCTAATATTCCATAACAGAAATTTTCAACTCCTTTGAGTTGTTTCTTGGCCATCTTAGCTCTAAGATTGGCTTTGCATTGCTCTTTCAGTAATTGCCGGATTCTGTCGGCAATTCCTCCAACTGAAAATCTTTCAATTGGTTTTTCAGCTATGCTTTCTCTCACAGCTGTTCTCCATGGTTCAGGGAGTTTTCTGTGCAACAGATTAACTAGATCAGTATTTTCTAGTTCACCAATTGTACAGTAGTACTCTTGAAACTCATTCAAGTATTCTTCGAAATATCTCATGTCACAGATTTTAAGAGCATAGATATTCGATTTTGCCGTTTCTTTGGCTTTTTCACTCAGATTTGAAAGATCTCCACAGAACTGATCATACAGTGGTACTGCAAAATCATACGGAGATTTTGAATTTTTGATTTCTTCCAGCCAGTCTTTTCCTCTGGCAGTTTCTTTGAAAGATAGGTAGTACTTTTTTGCTACTCCAGTGAGAGTAGTTTCATAGTACACCTGCAGATCTGGTGCTTCAAATTTGCCAAGGGTGAGTGCAGAAGCCATCATCAGGCTATCTACCCATTGGTCAATGGTTTTTCTTTTGTCTAGACTCTTGTCTAGATTTAACCATATGCCATAGTTCGTGATCGGAACTCTAGGCAGATTGTCCTCTGGGACAAATCTTTGAGAATTTCTTTCTCCTTTTTTACCCGTGGGGGCTTTCTGAAATGGGAGTTTTATTTCTTTTTTTTCTCTGCTAATGAAAGTTCTAGAGCTTTCTCCTTCTTCCATTTCAATATCTTGATAAGGAAAGACTTTTCTTGTCTTTCTGAATTTGTATTCTTTCATTTCTTCGATTAGTTTTTCTAATCGTTCAGGATTTTCGCAATTCCCAGCTTCTTCATAAAGATCATAGAGCTTCTTAGTTCTGAACATATGGACTGGTCTGTTCAGATCAGCTTCCAATTCTTCTTCAGAAATTGGCTCTTCAATAGTGGGTTTTATACCACTGACACTAGCTTCTCTAGTGCTGTAGCTTCTTCTTAGAAGATTGTTCTTGTTTATCCTGAGATTCTCAGGACTGACATCACTTCTTCTGTGATTGTCAAAATTAAGACTAATTTCTCCAGTCTTTCTACTCTCGTAGATCTTTGCTTTTGCTCTTTCCGGCTGCTTTTTTGGACCGGATAATTTCCATTCAAGAGGAAAAGTTACTTCATTCCAAGTAACTTTGTGGATTTGTTGTGAATGGTTCTTCTGATTGGTGAGGAATCCAGTAGTAAGACCTGGGATATTTGTTATCCTTGTCTTAGGGGCTACTGTAGTACTCATCAATTTATAGTATATTCTATATACTATAGCAAGTTCTTGCATATCTTCTTTCATGGATATACCATCTGTCTTGACTCTCAGTCTGAGACAATGAGCTGCATCCTTCAAGCTGGTGGTGAAGTTGGGGAAGCAGTTGAAATATGCTACTTGGTCGCATAAGGATGCTTCGAGTGTTCCCAACAGACTAGCTTGGAAGTCTGTTAACCTGTTGTCCTGTAGGACACATAGGACCGAACAGTTTATGCCTTCACGTGCAAGCAGATTTATGCCTACTTGGACTGCTCCAATATGCATAAATTGATATTTTTTTGCTTGAGCTCTAGCAACTTCTGAAGGAGTGATTAATAGAAGATCAGTCTCTCCTCCTGCTGTAGCTGGAGTTGTAATTTCCAGAAGTTTAAAATAATGGCTATCCATTAAATCAAACTTTCCCCTTTTGTAGATTTGTTTAAAATCTAACTTTGGGATTGAGGAATTTTTTACCTCTTGTTCGATTTCGTTGAATTCGAATTCTTCAGCATTTAGGAGCTGTACTCCCTTCTTTTTCCCAAAGATGCTTAACATCTTCATTTCTCTATTTTCCGGATTTTCATACCGGATACTAGTCTGACTAGTAGATGGTTCCAGAAAATCATATTTGGAATACGATTTGTGTCTGGTTTTTCTAACGGTTTGAATCCATTAGTTTTCTTTTTTACTGTAGGCACTTTCTTGTCCTTCAGTATATTTTTCATGATATCCAGCGTTTTTTGCTGTTCATTGACTTTTCTACTGACAACTGTCAGCTTTTCTTCTTCCACTTTTGGAAGTTCTTTGATATAATCCAGTTTGTTTTCCAATCTTTCTAATTGGTGGATTATAGCAGGTAATTTTTCTAGATGAGTTTGACATCTAGATATTTCTAGTAACAACTTCTGATATTTCTCATCAGAAGATTTCAATAGAGAATTTATTTTTTCTAATAACAATTCCGACATTGTCCCCATTAAGGAGGGGTTCTCCTTGAGCTATTTTACAAGCTCTGATACCAGTGATGTGCGGATCTAACCAATGCTCAAATAATCAAGAGGGTTTTGTTCCTCTTCCAGAACTTCTAAGAGATTATCTATCTCCTCTTCTATTCTATATATTCTAGTCTGTAGTCTATAGATAATATCCCAGTAATTGGGAGAATCTCTACTAAGATTATCTCTATAGGTTTTTAATTTTCTCAATTTCTCTCTCTCCTTTTGCAGTTCCTTAGTAGTAATTTTGCAAATAGCAATCAACTCAAGTCTATCAATAATCGAAATTATGAATGGTGAAAATAACCGTTTACCTTCGAGTATAGAGGATGGATTTATACCTGCAATATGGTTAAACAAACAAATTCAAAAGCATGGGCCCACTACGCTCCGTCAATTTTATTTTTACCCAAGGAAGAGATAACTATTAAGGAAAGTAAAAGACTTACTAAAGACAAAATGTCCTTAAGTGTAAACTTTTGTCCTTAGATGTATAAAATCAAAAGTGGAGGAGTTATTTGTGTTTTGGACTTCTACTAGGGGGGTCTTTGTAGTTTGCTATTATGTAAAAGGGTGCATGTTTGCTTTCACCATGCCAGAACCTTAGATGGTTATCAGGTTTTACTATCTACGTCTGTTTGAATTGTACGTTTATGCTCATCTATTGATCACATATGATAACGCTATGACTACATGCATGGCTTGCGTGCTTTGCTGTTGTGTTTTACGACATATCAATAGTTATATACAATATAAATATCAGGCACTACAAAAATTGAGAAGATTTTTTTTTTTTTGAGGAGAAATACCCAAATACCCAAAAATTGAGAAGATTTTTAAACTACTATAGAATTTAACCAAACTAAATTTGAGCTTTTATCCATCGTAAACAAATCTTAACTCCGACTGACTTAGTAAGTACTAATCTATATATGCTTATGTGACATCTAATTTAAACTGATATATATCTGAAAGGTTTGTTAATATATATTTTTTTTGGAGAAATACCCAAATATCCTAATTCTAGGGAAATTATTCACCCTTCCCCTACCAAACTTATGGATTTTCTCATTACCCATAACATAATTGATTTTGTTCCCTAATACCGAATTAAGCTCTTTTTTGGACTATTTACCTCTCTCTCCTTTTATCACATAGAGATATAGCGGGAGAGAGATAGTGAGGTCACCGGATAGTTTGCCGAAACCTCACCGGACTTTGCCAGAAACTCGCTGTATTTTGCCAGACCCTCGCCAGAGGTCGCCGGTTGTCAGAGGTCACCGGAGGTCGTCGGAGATTTCATACACATTTTACGAGATTTTAGGAGGTTTATTGACCTCCAATAATAGTTTTATTGATGGTCAATAATTAGTGAAATAAATATATTCTTGATTTTGAAAGTTTTAGAAGGTTTATTGACTCCCAACAGAAATTTTTATTGATCCCCAATGAAAAATTTTATTGACCCCAATAAAAATTTTAAAAAGTTGAAAAAGTTTTATTGACCCTCAATACAAAGTTTATAACCCCCAATAAAACTTTTATTGAGGATCAGTAATCACTAACTTGTGTTTCATCTTTACTGAAAGTGAGCTTCTATTCATACCTCCAAATTTGGCATTTGGACCTCCCTACTTAACAGACCTCTAACTTACTTTTACAAGTAACCAATTTGCTATCTACATCTCTCTAATTTTCCTATAATGCCCATCGTCCAATAAAATCAATAAAAGACCTTTTTTTTTTTTTTTTTAGATTCTATTCATACTTTCAAAAATCAGTAGTTGTATCTCCTTTAATTTTTGAAGATTTGGAATTGCAACAATTTTTTTTTTTGGAAGTTCATCCTCCATATACAAGTAACAGAGGTGCTAGCACTTTTTCAATGAATTATCGACTCTTGGTTAGCGTAGGTAACAATACCATGTTTGCTCATCATCTCGTACAAATATGTTTTTCAAGTATTATTTTCATTGCATTTAGGTGTCATTAGCCCTAAACTGATTCTCTCCTACTTGTTTCCATAGCAGCTTGAAATGAACATGCATGGTCTTTTTGTTTTAGATATGTATGGGATAGTGGAGGAAATTACAATAATCAACCATGAGTCTAGTGCATTCTCCATAGATTTATATCAGAGGGTCGAGTTTTTCATCATATTTATAGAATAATTCCACATAAAATTGCTCTGCACTGATGATGTGCGGGAAGATCTTGTGGACAACTACCCATTGCTGCGTTTGTCATATAAACGTGTTGGAGTACTGCTTTTTGTCGCCGCTCGTTCACATGTTTGATTGCATTCAGAATGAGTAGGGCTTCATCAACTGAGGTGTCTTTGTATTTCCCATTTTCTCTCCTTTTATTTTTTATTTTTTTTATAGCGCAATGATAGATCTTGTAAATTGTCAGCTATGTGAGCAAGGAAGTCTATCACTTTACGAAGACAAAGTCAAATTCAGAAAATTTTGACTTCAACGTTAAATAACATTTGGTGATATATATTTTAGGGTTTACATTGGAGGAGAAAATTTTTCCCAAGTTGAAGACTATTACTGTTCGTAGAGATAAGAAGAGTGTTTTTTTTTCCTTATTTGTGTCTTTATTGGTAATTTGACATGAGTTGACAAAGTCAACTATTACTTGAAAAAAGTAAGTGGTATTTGGACCAATTTTGGAGGTATGAATTTTTTTTTTTTTGGAGGTATGAATAGAATCTCCCTTACTGAAATAATTTTTTCTTTTATTGATGGTCAATAAAACTTTTATTGGAGATCAATAAAACAAATGTACATTAATCCTACATCATGTACAAATATAAATGAAGATATGAACTCGATCTCCCACTTCTCCCCCATGTGAAAGTAAATGCAGATGAAGATCAGTGGCGGAACCTGAAACGTCTTGTTGGGGGGGGGGGGGGGGGGGGGGGGGGTGGCGCGCCAGGGCTCACTGAGGCCCCATGTAGTTCCGCCGTTGATGAAGATGGTAAACCCACAATTTGAGGATATCATTTTCTTCAACCTTTTCAAATACCCATGCCATGTGCGCTCCATCACTCGAGGAACAACAAAAACAATGAAATCTAAAAAGAAAGGCAATTCTTCTTGATGTTCTTTTTTTTTTTTTGGTCAAAGTAAAGATACTTCATTATGAAGACCAAAGGGAAAAACCCAAGGACGGAGGCCAGAGCCCCGAAATACATGATTAACTAGAACAGGAAAATTACATCTCTAACCTAACTCCACATGAATCAGGACACAAGAGAGTAACCCTACAAAATAAAGAAAACATATCCTAACTTGATACCACTGCTGCCGCCACCCAAGCAATATTGCACAACCAAAAGCCGTACAATGATTGACCAAGATGTTGCCAGAATAGCCAAATTCAAGGAATAAAATCCGTGACACCGATGCCAATAGAACCCCTGAAAGTAGCTCCAATCATACCCAAAATTCACTTTGATATGGAGGGAGAACCAACACCTCAGACTAATCTTCTCATCTCTACCAGAACCCAATGATCCGGGAAGGAAACGTAGCCACCAAAAGGGGACAAAAGTCAGCAAAAAAGAAAAAAATACAATGGTGAATGGGGGGTGAAACACCCACGCGTGAGCACCCATAGACCGCAAGGTAAGTGATTTTCACTTTAAAGAGGCAGCCATGAGAACCTCCATGGAAGTCAGTGGTAGGGGAAAGGGAGTTGGTATGGTATATTGGGTGGAAGGAAGTATGGGGGCTGATCTCAGATCTGAAAAATTTCAGAGATAATTGACAAGAAATTAAAGGAACAAAGTAGAAGGAGGAACAGAGTCCTCTAGATCTGGACATAGCCAGCACAATCACCACAAGAGGGTGTAATATCTGGACAAAGCCAGCAAAGTCACCATAGAGGGTGTAAAGGATTATGGTTGGGGATGGAGGCTGGTGAAGAGTGGAGTAGATGGAGGTGGGTTTACTAACGGTTGACTCTCAATGGATGGGAATGGCAGAAAACTCTGGAGAGAGGAAGGAGCCTCTCTCTCTAGAATTCTCTCTCTCTCTCTCTTTTCTTTTCAACTCCGGCCCCTTTCTGAGAGTTCGACCATCAAAGTACTTATCACAACACAAGCTTCTTGATGTTCATTAGTTCTGAAACCAAGGCTCCATCTGGTTTTAGTAAAGCAAAAGAAGGATTTCTAGATCTCCTTCTCAGTGAACCTCTTCCTGTTTTGAATACCACCTCGCGAACTTAAACCATTGCTATACACTGTGCTTCTACAACCTAATTTGGGAACTTTCACAAGTGGATACAACGGTATGCTGTCAGTGTGATCAACCTCATGCAAGACTACGCACTCGTCACTATCATGCCTACACTGATTAACAACATCATTATCTATAAGAAGAAGCCATCATTGAGACAATTTACAAGAAGAATTGGCCGAAAAATGTACTAAAATGCATTTAAGAGTGCATGTGCGTGAAACATAGAGGGAACTGCAGAAAAGTCCACAAAAAACAATGGCATGAACTCTTTGCTCCCAAAAAACTTGCAAACTCCAGAGTCAATAGTAGAAGAACGTACCTGAAACAATACATGGGACTTGAAAAACTGTAAAACAAAAAACACAAGAAAAGTAAAGGAATCATAGACATTTACATGATATAACAGTCGTCAACAACCAATATTTTAAATTTCTCAAAAAAAAAAAAAACAACCAATTTAAATATGGTAGAGCAACCACTAGCCCGAAAAATTAATGCTAGGTAAGGTAAAACAATGTTGATGGGATCCGAGACAAGGAATTGAGAAAGCCAAGTCAATTGCAGGCTAGACCTTGACATGTACACCAAATTTGAATACAAAATTCGAGCAGACCAGCACGACCATCATGGGCTCAACGGAATAGTTGCTGGTGGTGGTTGGGGAGCGGCGGTGGGAGTTGGACTCGTCGTAGTGGTCGCTATAATAACTGCTGTGGGCTTTGACTTTTACTCAGGCATAAGAGGCCAACATGATGGCGGAGATGAGTACGAGGATGCTGACGGTGATGGCGATGCCATAGCCGACGCCGATGCCGGTGGTCGAGATGGAAGGGTCTCTCTCTTTCCTTCTAGCATCTTTCTTCCTTCATCTCACCCAGCACCAATGTTTTAAAACGCTGAAGGCGTACCCGAGGCATTTTCGGGAGAGCCTTGCAGCCTTGAGGCATAAGGCGCATAAGGCATAAGCCTTGCGACATAAATTTTTGTCATCACATTAAGAGCAACCACTAGTAGTAGTACTAGAACTCATTGTTGCTGCACTAAACAATTAAACATAACATCCTATCAATTACATATAAAATAACAATCTGGGCAGGGAATTTGAACAATACCAACCAACATATACAAAGCTATTATACAGAGCAACATATTCAGTCAAGATTTGCACCTTCAAATCTTGTCTGCAAGTCGAACTCCAAATCTGCAAGCACCTCTTCAAGCCTGCCAATCGAACTCCAAATCTGCAAGCACCTCTTCAAGCCTGCCAATCGAACTCCAAGTCTCGAAATCCAAGTCGAACTCCAAATCCAGTTCAGCCAATCATATATTATAATGACAATCATATCAATTAGCACAAGAGACAATAATATAATAACTCGGCCTCAATATAGTAAACCCAGTTCAGCCATCTCGATGTCTTCCAGCTGCTACTTCAAAAGAGGACTGAGAACAGAGCAAGGAAAAAGGCTGCTGGAGAACTGCATTAATTATTCTCCAAGCCTCCAACCTATGGCTGTAAACCTTAACTTCAATTATATTACGACGTATACATGTCCAAATTCTCACAACTTTATATATAGTCATCACCTACAGGATGGAAACCCAAACCCGATAGCAGAGCGAGCTAATAGCCCCCTTCAATGAGGGCCTGGGGAAGTCTCTTAAATTTTCAGATTGACGGATTCAATATATATGTTTCATAATCACTATCATATAACCAAACCACTCCATTGTAGGAACCCACAATTCAGAAATATGAGTAGTTTTCTGGAAATCAACGATACCAAGATTGCAGTTTTGATTTGCATACTAGGTCTGCAAAATTAACAATAACCCACAAACAAGATATTTAAAAGATCAAAATCTGCAAAATTGACAGTAACCCACAAACTATTGCAACCAAAAGTAAAACATTTACTCAGACCCAGATACATATATGATTTTCTAGATAGGAACAACTCAAACCCAGATAAATATAGACGGGAAATAGGGAGTCATACCTTCAAATGGCCTGTTGCGAATCCAAGTATCCAACTCCAAAACGTTCAAATAGCCTGCTGTGAATCGACCTCCAATTGACTCTGGGTTAGGGATCGAATTAACTCTGGGTTAGGGATCGAATTGTAAGCTTTTGGAACAGAGAGGGCTGAAATCGGCTCTCCAACACTCAATTACTCTGGGGTCGCGACCTAGAAACACTTTAAACCCAATCTGTTTCAAAACGACGTCATTTACCATTTTTTTCTGCGCGTACGCCTTCAGCGCCTTGGAGGACGCCTTTCACGCCTTTAACGCCTTGGAGGACGCCTCACCAGCGTCGTCGCCTAACCACTAAAACACACTCAATTTCAGGCCAGAATTTCGCCTTTTGAGCCTCAGGGGCGCGCTTTTTAATTCATTGCCCAGCACTTCAAAATTTCAGAGAAAGAAACACTTTTCCTCTCTTCAAATTTCTTCCCTCTTCTTGAATATCAGGAACATGGATCAAAATTCTTCAGATGCTGCAAATGAGGAATTCTGGAATCTTGCCAATTCATCATTAGACGAAGAATTGATGAATTTGCAGATTATTGCCTAGAAAGATTTGAGCTTTTTCACCCAAAAAAAGAAAGAAATGTTTGAGCTTTAGTGTGCAATGGCTTTGTGCAGATGGGTTAATTAATATGCGGGTGAAGGGTCAGCTCTGCTAGGATCCTCGGGTTTCATCTCAGCTCACCAAACCCCTCTTTAGTTTGTATCAATTTCTTTGTATTTGTTTATTCTGGATGAATATGTATTTATAATCAAGTTTAGTTCCTTCATTTGTTGTGAATAGCTGTTTGGTTCTTCATTGTTGATCAATCAAAATTGTGGTATCCATATATGCAATTGCCTTACCTGTATTTGTTAGATAGTATTTGTCATAAGTTTAGTTCCATCATCCTAAAGGCCTTGCAGGTGAGAAATTCTTAAAGGCCTCACATATCATAAGTTCACAGCAATTATGTCAGAAACTGAGTTGCTTTTATTTCCAATAGATTGTTGTGAGAAATTGAGTTGGTTATAGAGGTCAATTCAATGGAGCATATGTAATATGATATTTATTTTCATTGGTTTATGAAATGTGTTGTGAAGAGTCTGAAGACTGTGATACATGCAGATGAGTTAAATGCCTACAAGGTATTTGATCAAATGTCTCCCTCAACTCTCTTGGGCACTTTTCGATTTTGTTTTGTGGTTCTGTTATGAAGACTGTGATAAATGCAGATGAGTTAAACGTGGAGGAGGTTTTTTGGTAGCCAATAGTTTCTGGGTAGGTGGACACACACACACACACACACACACACACACTCTCTCTCTCTCTCTCTCTCTCTCTCTCTCTCTCTCTCTGTGGTTGTTGTTGTTGTTTTGGGATAGTTGCAGAATGACAATTATTCGACTTTGTTTATGTATTCTCATTTTTCTATTATATGTTAGGATTTTTTCTCTTGTTGGCTGAACTTTAAGGATGTTCATGCAAAATATAGAATAGTCTTCATATGAAGTAAATTGCTTGTACTAAACAAATTAGCACTGTCAAAAGAATAAGCTATATAGGTTGAATTTCTACATGTAACAAAGCATGCATGCCATATGATGAATCTTCTTTCTTATTAATTGTTCCAATTTCCAGCAACCGTGTTGCTGCGTTTCTGCAATTGATAACTCTGTCCATTGTTTCTAGTGGAATTATGGGCAAGACCGCTTGATTTTTGGTCCATTGCTGATATTCCTTGTGTTCGTCACATGTTGTGTAGGCTCTGACTACTTTCTAGACAGCTTTGCAATATAACCCATGGACATTCTCGGCAATGGGGGTCAAGAAATGCCTTCTAGTTTTTTTTAGTTTGTATCAGTTCGTTTGGTTTCCAGTGAAGTACTATATGTCTGTGTTTTCATATGTTTAGGTTTCCTGCTATGTATTCCCATATCTCAAATTCTCATAATCTCAATTGCATCTCTTTACTGGAAGCATTCATTGCAGGATCTTTGATTTACAAGATAAAAAAAAAGAAGAAGGGAAAACAACACAAATAGAATTATATATATTAAAATAATATTCAAATTTGACATCTCCATTGAAGCTAAAATTACTCAAAATGTTAACATGTCAATTTTGCCAAGTCATATGTCAAATTCAAATTTGCCCAAAGCCAAAAGACAAAGCCATTGGAGATGCTCTTAATGTGTTGGTGGGGTGAGTGAGAGTCTTTTGGGTAAAATGTGGGCTATGGGTCAAGTTTTTTTTTTTTTTGGAACAAGTTGTGAATACTTTGCTGATACATGGGTATGGCTATTGCCACCCTACCATTTTATTTGTTCACCCTACATTTTAATTGCAATTATTAAATTTACTTATCTAACCTATTTCTCTTTCCAGAAATATCCTTAGAGAAAATTTTACAAATAGTACCCCAAATAAAGCCCATTCATCATTTTGGTACCTCAATCTTTAAAACTATAACAATGGTACCTCAACATTGAAATCCGACACAATATCGATGCCTTCCGTTAATAACGCCGTTAGGGCAGATTTTTTCCATGGGCAAAATTGTCTTTTCAAGGGAGATGGATTTGCTGGGTTGCAATTGAAGCAGATTTTCTAGGCAATAGCCAGGGCAAATACTATGAGACAATTCACCAAATCAATGGAAGATTTGAGTAAAGTTTCTTATCAAGCATGGAAATGGTGTAATGACAGGTATATAATTTGGATTTATAATCAGTCGGAATGTTAAATTAATTATGCTTTTTATATTCTCTATATCTATTTGCTATATCAATTTCTGTTTTTGAGCTATCAGAGTATTAGTTATGTTGATTGAGGTTTAGGTGTGCCATTCTTTTGTCTGATAGCCATTCAACAAGAAGTTATTGATTCTATTAATAACTTTGTGAAGATGGTTCTGTATAGAGCATTAAATGAGTTGCACATTCAACTTTTTTGTAAAACTTTTAACACCAACATGCTACTGCCACTACTAGAATTTTGCTCATATACATCGGCCAAAAACCGATGTAAAAAAAAAATTGTACCCATGTGTTAGTGGGTGATGTAAAAGATCGCCAAAAAATAGACATCGGTTAAAAACCGATGTCCCATACAACAATAAACATCGGATTAGATTCCATAATCGATGTTAAACTGCTATTATGATCACAAATTGGTGTGTTTAGATATTGTTAAACCTTCATATTTATGTATTTAATGCTTAACAAAATATAGGTCCAATAGCACTAGTATTCCTTTTAACATCGTTACTCATTCTAGAAACAATGTGTTATAGTTTCTTAGACATCGGTGTTTTTGAAATTTGCCTGCTGTTTATAAGCTTTACGGGTACTTGCCATATATCACATTATTTAAGACTGAATCTACATTCTTTTGTATTACGCGACCAATGTTCATTATTCTGTCAAACATCGTTTCCTTTTACGAAGTAATGTCCATTTTTCTATTAAACATCAGTTTTTGAGATCGACACCGATGTTCATACTTATACTAAACATCGTTTTTCATTTAATAAATCGATGTCCATTGATTTGTTTTACATCATTTCTTTCTTAATAAGTCGATGTTCATTGGGTTGTGTTACATCGTTTCTTACTTAAAAAGTCGATGTGCACTGAATAAAAAGACATCGACTTTTGTTTCCAATCTGATGTATCATTTCTTTAACGACATTGTTTTTGTAGTTTATTACTGATTTGAAATAGGCGTATTTACATCATGTCCTCTACATAAGCATGATATCCACTAACTTTGTAATTGCTGCTACAAAATCGATCTAATCCACATTTGACAACATGAAATTCCAAATAATTTGAATATGAGGCATTGCATTAATTTGTATCCAACATAAGAAATGTTAATAGTTCAAAAAATAGGCAAAAAGACCCCAACCTATTTCAAGGCTAGCCTAAAACATACTATTGCAATAAGTGTACATGTAGTTTTGTTCACAGTTGCTGCAACAGTACAACTACTCCAAAATGGTTCATAAAAATTGATCAGATTTCATTTATTGGATATCCAGAAACTGAAGGATGCTAATGATCAGACTTCACTTATTGCAATCCAAAAATGATATACATTAATTTCAATTTATGATCCTAAATTGTTCAACGACAACTGTTTAACACTACTCGATCAACTGTTTCAGCTCTACCTTCTTGTTTTCCGCAATAATTCTGAAGATGAAAGATAGTACAACAAAAAAGGCCATCATCGTAGCCATCTGCTTCACCGTCACAGCCATTGCCCTGAAATGAAACCACAAACAAAAGAGTGGGATATGAACCTAATTTCCATATTAACATAACTTCAAGTTACAACATGCACAATTGTCTAATCAAAAGATTGCTGGCATGTAGTCAACCAAAGACTGATAACAGTTTAATATACATAATAAGCAAAATAATGTTTCCCAGAAAACAGAGATAGATATACAACAGCTTATATTATTTCACTGTGATTTACCTTTCTAACAATGTTACTAATTGGTTCAACAATGCTCCGAACCAAAGCCACATGTTGGGCTAACATTGAGCTTCATTGTCTATGTTATAAAGCCAGAGAAACATACTAATTACTTCCTACTTAAAAAAAAAGAAAAAAACCATCTCTTTTTTGTTTAATCTTTGATATTGTTTTTCTAAGCAAACAAACAAAGTTCAAATCTGAAACAAAGCTCCCTGCGCACTCAATTCATTCAAACTCCACCAATTCAAAGCCAAATCACACACACAGTAAGACCTAGATTCCAAAAACCAAGCCAACATTTCAAAGATCTAAAATGAAATCACGAACCAGAAAAACCCACACAATTCACTCACCTTTAGAATTCTCAAAGCTTCAGAATAATTGTCTTCTTCAGGGAACACATATATCCCTAAATCTCCACCCATCTATAATTCAATTTTCGACTGATTACACCATAAAATTGAAAACCCTCAGCATTTGTGGGCAACAGGATCTGACACATCTAGATCAATGGTCTCCGCAACCTATTGTCAATGAAAAGTAAAAAATCAGAATGGAAACTAAATAAAACATGTATGTTATCAGCCAATAAAACTAGCTTAATGTAGCATCCACTAACCATAAGATACCTCAGTTTAATAATTTATTAGGAAAATTAGCCATGGAGGTATCTATAATCTTCATTCTTTCATTTTAGTAGGACGGATAGGAAATTGGATTACTCATATCATAAGGGCGTGGCCTAGGGTGACTAATGGTATCCAATGTTGCCCCAATAACTCTTTGACTATACTCGAAATTGTTGTCATTCAAATGTAATCCATTAGATTGGTTATTTACACCAGGGGGAATGGGAACTGAATAAAAAAGAATGTCACAGCAAGTTTATAATATGACATTTTGAGTTGAGAAGAAATAGGCAAATCAAATGAAAAGAAAATAAACAAATCACCTGAGGGATAAGTTTCTGCATAAGCTAGAATTTTGCAGGGTGCTGATAAGCTCATTGAATTCTGCAAGTTTTCTACATTGTTAATAGGTACAGGGAGAGACCTCAATTTGTTAGAAAAATTGGTTGTGGGCATTACTGTAGAAGTAACATTAGGTGAAGGCTTGTCTTGCCCAGAAATCTGTGGAACAAAAAATCAAGTGTCAACCCAACCAGAGAACCACTAACATTTTGGTGCAAAAACTGCGAAAGCATGTATGTCAACAATCACACGAAGATCGCCATGAGCTAATATTAATGTCGTCAGAACAAAAGAACAAGTATATAAATCATGAGCTTGATTTGGTGAAGTAACAGATTACTCAATGTTTCAGACCATTATTGAAAACAGGCACAGTATCTACAAATGCAAGAGGAGCACCAAAAGCAAGGCCAAACAGCTAGAGAACATGAGAATTATTGGCAAAATGACTTTAAAACACTAGATACACAAATATTATCCCGGAAAAGAAGGTATTCAACAAGTATATGTATGTGTGCGTGCGCGCGTAATGGAGCCCATTCATGGAGAAACAAAGAAGTGGAAGGCATAAAATTACCGCAAACTTGAGTGTTCGATTGTAGAGTCACAAGACCGGAGAAAAGCCTAACAGCATACTCAGCAATCTCTTCAGTTTCATATTCTGCGAAAGCATAACCTTTAGGCCTATCACATTCCTTGTCTCGTGGAATGTGCAGGTCAACTACCCTCCTTGCCTGGATTAGAATATCATATAAAATTCTATCAGTCACCCGTTCGTCCAAAATACCTGTTAAAAAAATGTCATGTAAGTAAAAAAGCAAAACTTAGATATGACAAGCGGAATACAAAGTAGTTCAATCTTGATCTAAACATAAAAAGTCAAAGAGGAGGAAATCAAAAACATATAGGACCCAAGTATTATGCATCAACCAGTTATTGTACAAATAATCATTTAGCATAGATTCAAGAAACTACTTCCCCACAACATGAACTCAGCAAACACACAGAGAGCATAAGTTCAGGTGATTTCAAACACTGATCTTCATCTCAACTCAAGCCCAAGATATTACAATACAAACTTCTACATATCTTACAAAAAATTGCATATCCCTACCACAATTCTCCCATAAGCTATACATTATAAAAATTATAAAAGCCCAAAAGAGAAGTAGGAATATAGACTTTTTCTTTCACAACCTACCAATCAATTTTCTTTCAGACCATTCCAACCAACTTCCAACAAAAATCAAACATCCGATTACGAAGAGGAAATAAATTTAATAAGCGAGGTAAAACTGATAGATTTGACAAAGTAACTGAATTTTTCGGAACCTTTAGTCTGCAAATCAAAACAATTCTAGATTACTATCTATCTATTCCGAGCTAAGAATAATTAAATGTCTGGGAAACTAACATGGAAAGAAAAGAATTTTGTCTGTGTTTCAGAGCTGAAACCAAACAATGTCGAGCGAATTTAAAAGGAGGAAGAGATGACTGACCTACGTAAACGCTGAATTTTGTGTTTGTCGACATGGCTAGCTTTGCTGAAATCGGAGACGACGGAACCCTATAAACGATTTCAGAGTCAACAAGCACGGCCTTCCTGAGTCCTCAAATCCTAATCCTTTTAATTAAGCCAATGATTTCTTCTCAAACTAGGCGACGTCGTTTATAAATATTGTGATCACTGAATCACATTTGGAGTTTACCACGGATAAAACTGACACGTGCCCAATGGACCGGTTTCACCCACTAAATTTAGTTTTTTTTTTTTTTTTCCAATAAAACATTCTGGGCTACGGCATAAGAATAACAGTTATCATTTTATAATGGTTGAAACCAATTAAGGAAGACAAGATGCAAATACTTATTTATCAGAAATCTAAAAGAGACTGACATGAAAATAGAATTCTATATCCTCTAAGCTCAAGCCATGGATTATTCAAACGAAGGTCATCCAGGAAATGTTTAGGCTTGGACTCAATCACAGTATGTTCCTGCCCCCAGAAAGCCATAGAGAAAATGGAGAACATATCACTGTTTAGATTCAAAGAAAAGGACTTATACCTATAACTTTATAAAATCAATACAACATTAATATAAGTACTTTGTTATTTAGCTAACCAACCATAAGCTGTGAAGTAATCAATCAGGAACCTGTCTATTATCATTGAACTGTTTATTTTGTCATCCCTCATAATGTCCATTATCTCTTTAATATAATATAGCAATTTTATCCTCAATTTCCAGAATAACAAGATAGGGAAAAAAATTTCAACAACGAACTTCAACACGTTACCTTCAAACTGATACGGACAAGCCCAGTGAGGCCATAAGAGCGAGCAAAGATCAATAGCACATTTGCATGCCTACATATTCTCTTGAGCTTCACCATTGAATCTTCCACCAGCTGATCATGCAATTAACAAAAGGCAGTGATGAGGACATCATAGCCAAACCTTTTAAGGTTTATGAGCGAAAGAAATGGAAAAGGAGAGCAGCTAGTCATTCCCTTTCCATATGGTTTGATTAATTGCTTTCAGTCTAGAAGTCTCTAGGCAGGTGTCTTTCAGTTTCAGTTTGGGTCAGTTTCAGTTTGGGATTTTTAAGGTTTCTTTATTACTTCAGTTTCAGATAGGAGTTTAAATTCCTTTATTAGGTCTTTTATGCTTCAGTTTTGTGAAGTGTAACAGCCCTAGCTATGAAAGAGTCTTTAATGCTAGTTAATATGAGCTATATGCTCAAATATAAATAAGTGTAAGTGCCAAGTGGCCAGATATGTTGTGATGAATAAAAATTTCAGAGTGTTTCTGAGTTTTCCAGAGATTGGAGTGTTGGTGTGAAGCCTTGTGTGTGAGCGAGAAACTTGGGAGGGAATCCTAGTTCTTAGTTTTCACTTTCTACCCTACAAAACCTGTGTGTGTTAAAGCCCTATACCTTAGAGTTTGTTGATCCTGGTGTCTAGGCAGTGATTATACTGCATCAGTTTTGGTATCAGAGCCGGACAAGCTCTGTTGTCTCCTAGCTCCAGCCAAAAGAAACTTCATTTAGCCATGGACCTTGAAACTTTGGCTAAAGCAATAGAAGGTTTAGCTGCCCAAATTGGTCATCTTGAGACCAGAATACAAGATCAGGCCGTTGCTTCTGACCGTCGTTTGGCAGAGATTGAAGCTTCCATCTACAATGAAGAAGAGAGTGTACGTGGGGGACCAAGGATGCAACCTAGAAGGAATGTTCGTAGACAAAATGTTCCACATAACAGTGGGCAAAATGGACATGATCCTGAAGAAAAGGCAATGAAGTCTATGAGGATTGAAGCTCCTAGTTTTGATGGCCAGCTGAATGCAAAGGTTTTCTTGGATTGGTTATCAGACATGGATCATTATTTTGAATGGTATGAGTTGTCTGAAGATCGCAGGATAAGGTTTGCAAAGATGAAGTTGGTGGGCAAGGCTCGAGATTGGTGGTCTAATGTAGAAAGACGAATTGCGAGAGATGGTGAAGATCCTATTGCTCATTGGGATGAGATGAAAGAAAGGCTGAAGGAGAAGTATGTTCCTTTGTCTTACAAGGAACGCTTGCTTGACCAGTGGCAATCTCTTCGTCAAGGAAGCATGACAGCTGCTGATTATATTGATAAGTTTGAAGAATTTATGGTGAGATGTAACATCACCGAAGACCCATCAGTAACTCTTGCTCGTTTCAGAACAGGTCTTCGCCCAGAACTTCAAAGAGAGCTGATTCCTCATGATGTACATTCATTAGAGCAAGCTTATCAATTAGTGCTGGAATTGGAGCGCTACTTGAAGACCCCTACAACCCCTGTGTACAAGCGGGTTGATCAGCGGAATCCTGACTTTCGTCCCAGCACCTCTGAAACAAAACCGTCTCCATTCTCTAATGGCTCTAGTACTGCCAGTTCCATGGTGAAAGCTGATAAAGGAATGGGACTGCAATCTGGTATGCGCGGAGGGGGATCTATAAGGTGCTATAGATGTCAAGGTTACGGTCACTATGCTGGTCAATGCCCTACAAAAGAGCAAACTCGAAGTTTGTTTGCAGCAAGCACAAAAGAAGAGGCTGCTGTCCAAGGAGAATTGGAGGAAGAAGTTTATGAGCCTGAAATTCCAGCTACTGATGATGATATGGAAGAACCTATAGACATTGTTCAACCAAGAATGGCTGTGGTTAGATGCACTTTGACTCAACCTATGAGTACTGAAGATTGGCGGAGAACAAAAATTTTTCACACTTATGTCAAGTGTGGAGACAAAAGTTATAAGGTCATCATTGACAACAGAAGCTGCATCAATGTTGTCTCCCCTCAAACCATCTCTAAACTGGGTTTAACCGCTGCTGATCATCCTCAACCTTATCGTGTGGCATGGATTGACAAGTCTTCCATTCCCGTGACACAGCGATGTCAAGTTCCTATTCAGTTTTCATCTTACAAGGATACTGTTTGGTGTGATGTGGTGCCGATGGACGTGGGACACATTCTTTTGGGCAGACCATGGTTGTATGATCTGGATGTAACCATTTCGGGCCATGCCAACTCATGCTCCTTTATTCATGAAGGAAAGCACATCAAGTTGAACCCAATCCAGCCCAGACCAGTACCTCAACCAACACATAGCAAGGGAGGACAATAACCAAAATCCCTTAATATCATCATTCCAAGACACTTTTCAAGGGAGACAACAGGTGATTCTATTATTTTTATATTGATTGCAAAGGAATCTCACCCTTTGACTAGTTTGGAGTTGCCCTCGGATGTGAAATCAATCCTTGAACAGTTTACTGATATATTTGCCGAGGATCTTCCAAATGAACTTCCTCCTCTCCGGGATATTCAACATGCAATTGATCTGATCCCTGGAGCAACATTACCTAATTTACCATATTATCAGATGAATCCAACCGAGCATGCAGAATTGAAAAGGCAGGTTGGTGAGCTTCTTGCAAAAGGGTTCATCCGAGAGAGCCTTAGCCCTTGTGCTGGGTTCATTCGATTCTTGAGTTATTTTTGGAAGACTTTGTGGCACATGTTGGGCACCAAACTCAAGTTTTCATCTGCTTACCATCTGCAAACAGATGGGCAAGTGGTGAATAGAAGTTTGGGAAATCTGCTGCGAAGTTTGGTTGGTGAACATATCAGGTCTTGGGATTCAATTTTACCTATTGCTGAGTTTGCATATAATAATTCAGTTAACCGGACTATAGGCATGAGTCCCTTTGAAGCTGTTTATGGTCACAAGCCCAGAGCTCCAATAGATCTCATTGCCATGACGGTTTCACATAGGCCATCACAGTCAGCTAATGAATTTGCAAGTCATATTCATGAGCTGCATGCTGAGATTAATCGTCGGATTAACAGGAGCAATGAGCAATATAAAAAGGCTGCTGATGTACATCAAGCATTCAAGGAATTTTCAGTGGGAGACTTTGTCATGGTTCGAGTTAGACCTGAACGTTTCTCTAAAGGGAAGGCAAAGAAGTTACAAGCTCGCAGCATTGGACCTTTTAAAGTATTGCAGAAGGTTGGAACCAATGCATATGTGTTAGAACTCCCTCCAGAAATGGGAATCAGTTCTACTTTTAATGTGGAAGACTTACTGCCCTATAGAGAACCTATGGTGCCTGTGTTGCCATTTTCTTCTGAATTTTCACCAATCACCCCACCTTTGCCTCGTTCTAAAGTTCCTAAGAGAGATGTGGTGGAAAACATTGTGGATGAGCAAGTTGTTTTGACAAGACAAGGTGGCTACCAGAAGTACCTAATTAAATGGAAGGATAGACCAGATTCTGACAACACTTGGGTAACTAAGGAGGAGCTGCAGCGCATCGATCCAGATATTCTGGAAAGATAGTACAGCTTTATCTCACCGGAGGCAAGTTCTTCCCAGCCGGGGAGAATTGATGAGGACATCATAGCCAAACCTTTTAAGGTTTATGAGCGAAAGAAATGGAAAAGGAGAGCAGCTAGTCATTCCCTTTCCATATGGTTTGATTAATTGCTTTCAGTCTAGAAGTCTCTAGGCAGGTGTCTTTCAGTTTCAGTTTGGGTCAGTTTCAGTTTGGGATTTTTAAGGTTTCTTTATTACTTCAGTTTCAGATAGGAGTTTAAATTCCTTTATTAGGTCTTTTATGCTTCAGTTTTGTGAAGTGTAACAGCCCTAGCTATGAAAGAGTCTTTAATGCTAGTTAATATGAGCTATATGCTCAAATATAAATAAGAGTAAGTGCCAAGTGGCCAGATATGTTGTGATGAATAAAAATTTCAGAGTGTTTCTGAGTTTTCCAGAGATTGGAGTGTTGGTGTGAAGCCTTGTGTGTGAGCGAGAAACTTGGGAGGGAATCCTAGTTCTTAGTTTTCACTTTCTACCCTACAAAACCTGTGTGTGTTAAAGCCCTATACCTTAGAGTTTGTTGATCCTGGTGTCTAGGCAGTGATTATACTGCATCAGGCAGTCAAAGATATTGCTTTAACAAGTTCGGTAATAGAAATTAAGAAATATGATTACACAACAAGAGGAATTAAAAACCGATATTTCAATACATACTCTATCTAGTGCATGATAAGAAATAAAACCATTGGAAGTGAACAAATAAAACTAAAGCAAACCTCTATCCAAAAACAGTAAGAGATAAGTATAGAGTAAAACTATGCAGGTTTTACAATAAAGAAAAGCGTGCAAAGCATATGAGTAACCAAACTGATCCATACACATACAATAAGTCAGATGCTAACAATCAAAACCAATGCAAACCAGGAATGCAACACTAAATTAAACAAAAAGAGGACAAACAATAGAAGACAATGCATCCACAATCTACTTTCGCAACGAAAACTCAAGCAGCAACACTACTCCATACCTGAGTGGCCACAACCAAGGTAAACTGAGAAAAGAAGGAGGGTTGGTCTGAATCAAAGCCTCTGGATATTCCTCTATAAACTTAGCCTTAACAGCAGCATTGAGCTCCTGAAGAAATTGACACGCACATTTCGCCTTGGATTGCCCGACGCTCGATTCATCAACTACAAAAAACCCAAAAGCAACACATAAGAAAATTCCACACTGAGAGGAAAAAAAAGAGGCACTCACAAGTAGCAGCGAAAACACACTGATTCAGAATCGAAGTTAAAAGCCAAACGTTTTCAATGAGTTTGTAACTTTCAAAGCATTCAGTGCATTTAAGTCATCACCCATTTAAATTCTCTACAGAAAAAGACAAGATTTTTTCAGGAATTTGTTCAGCAAAATGAGCTCAGCTATGCTTTCATCATGAAATCTTTCTGGACCCATTTAATCATACACTTTTACAAGCATAAACCCCTCAAAATACAATACCATAGATAACATAGTTCGAAGTCTCCTCAACAAAAGCGCAAAAATTTCCCAAAATCAATCACAAACAATGAGAAGAATCGAGAGAGAGCAAACCAGATATGGAGAATGCCCAGAAAGCTCAGAACATGAATGCCTAGAAAGCTTGAATGTAGCCCACAAAGCTTCGGTAGATGAAACACAAATCCTTGGAAGCAAAATAAGAAACAAAATCAGATCAGTGAATTAAGGACTCACAAATCCTTCGAAGACATGCATTGAACAAATTCGTCAATTACCTATGACAAAAAGTTCAAATTTTCTCCAAAACCCCGGCCTCCATTTTTGATTCTCTTCACCGTCTTCGAGCAGAGGAGCTGGTTCGAGGCGGAAAGGTCAGGTTGTGATTGTAGCCGGAGAACGAAGACAAGGTGGAGGGTTGTGGTCGGAGGCGGAGAACGAAGAGGAGGATGGTTTTTGTCGGAGGGGGAGAACAAAGAGGCTGATTCTCTTCACTATCTTCGAGCAGAGGAGCTGGTCCGAGGCGGAAAAAGAGGAGGATGAGGAGGGGGTTGTGATTGTAGCCGGAGAACGGAGACGAGGAGGAGGGTTGTGGTCGGAGGCGGAGAACGAAGAGGAGGATGGTTTTTGTCGGAGGCAGATAACGAAGGAGAAAAGGGAGGTTTGGTCGAATAGTGTTAGGGCAAGCTGAAGTCAATGTTAGTCCAAATATGTCTAAGTGTGGGAATAAGTTTTTCCTCCCCCGCACTTCTTTAAAAAAAATTTAACTTAGCTACTCGGCGTTTTTCTGAAAATTCAAACAACAGTTTTGTCATCGGCTAATTTCAAAACCGATGTCAGTTATATGCATATAAATCGGTTTTTGAGGAATCGATGTTAATGATATTGTTTTACATCGCGTGTATTTCTCACCGATTTAATTATTATGATGTCTATGAGCATAATTCTAGTAGTGTGCATTCATTCTTTAAAAAAAAAAAAAAAAGTTGCTACTGTATTATACTTTTAATTGATCATTGGATATAATTAGCAACATGCTATATAACGTACTAATTGATCATTGAAACATGCCCGCTAAACATTGGTCAAGGTCTCCCTTCCAACAGGAATTTAAATGTGATAACTTACTGAACAATCACTCTGAATCCTTCAATGCAAGTATTCTGGGACTTTTAGAGGACATAAGAATTTCATTTATGGTGAGGTTGGGAAATAGAAGAAATTCTGGAGCTAAGTGGAGGTGCAAGGTTCGACCAAGGGTCGAGAAAATTTTTTAAAAAAATGTTGAATGGAGCCATGAGTACAAGGTGTTGGAGTCTATGGAAAAAATCCGTCGCCCTTGAAAAGACAATTTTGCCCATGGAAAAAATCTGCCCTAACGGCGTTATTAACAGAAGGCATCGATATTATGTCGGATTTCAATGTTGAGGTACTATTGTTATAGTTTTAAAGATTGAGGAACCGAAATGATGAATGGACTTTATTTGGGGTATCATTTGTAAAATTTTCTCATATCCTTATATAACATATCCAATTAAAAAAAAATTAGCAAAAATCTCTCATTTAATTTATACAACTAAAAAAACTAAAACATACTTTTTCCTAATAAAATCATAATCTAATTTACTTTCATTTTTTAATTTTTTTTTTCCAGTTTCAACGTTTGTCTGTTTCAGTCTATATTAAAAGATTAGTAATTTAACAACTATAAGCAAAAAATAAGAGATTGATTTTTTTTTGTTCACAAAGGGTATTGCAAAGATTTTGATGAAGTTAACACTAATAGTTTTGTGAATTCAATAACGAATTAACGATGAGGAGAAAAAAAAAAAGACAAAAAAATAGTAAATAATTCAAATCTAGGTGGAGAAGATGAAGATTAATGTTATCCGATGAGAAATTAAGTAGTCTTTGTACGTATTTTATTAATTGGTTATGTATATAGTTTTCCTTACTGTTAATGTTTGAGATTTGAGCGGTAGCTCAAGTCTTGGTTAACGCTGATCCGATGGGCGAACCGCTTCTTGTGGTATTCTAAGAGCTTTCGCTACCTGTCAAGTAAAATACAGAGGACGTCAGAGGGAGGCCGCGTTGGGCGGTATTCTCTTCTCCGATGCCTAAGTTAGTCAATGTATTTATGTTTACAAAGTAACAGTAGGTAAGTAGTAAATGCGTAATTAATGAGGAGAGAGGAGAGAACCTTTTATAGGTGAGGAGAGAGCTGATCTTCTCCATGTTTTCAATGTGGGACTAATATGCTTCAGTTCCCAGCTTCTGGAGCTTCTGATGATATCTTGGCACGACGCGTGGCGACGCGTCCGCGGTGATCTGGGGGTAAGCCGAGGCTCAGGCGGTAACCTGCTTGGCTGTGCTACCGCCTGAGCCCCCGTAGGTCACTCCTTTAGCGGGAGTTGGTATCGCTAGCGGTAGCATGAGCGTGGCTCATTATAGCTAATTATGCTTACAAATACTTATGTAAGTACAAGTCCCCCAAGTCCCCAGTCAAGGAGGGCAATCTTGGTTGGGGAGTTGCCTAGCGGTTCGAAGCGTTACTTCTGCTAGACTTGCGAAAGCATAATTAGCGTCAGTGCGTTGTCAACCATGGGCTTACTGAGCAAACGCTTTATACCCTTTCAGGTGGGCCCTTGCTAGGCCCCCTAGGGAATCCCCCACTCCCCGGCTAAGATAGACCTCTGTTTGGCCTGTGTATTGTTTGTTGAGGGGAGCTGCGTTGAGCAGAGGGTGTTGGGTAACGAGCCCAATCTTTGATACCCAAGTGGCGGGGGTCAACGTGCTTGATCAGGGCCGTCGAAGACTGTGTTGACGTGTCCCCTTACTTGTCCCGGAGGACCATGGTTTGACTGCAACGCCGCTTGGTGGTAGTTGTCAAAGTGAGGCGTTGCCTAGAGACTCGCCGTTGGCGGAAGTCCCTCCGCTAATAGTAAGTGGCAAGACATGTCGCGAGGACCTAGCTGGTTGCCGTTCAGCGAATTGTCGCTTGCAGGAGGGGGAAGTTCCGCTTAGCGGAGACTCGCGAGCCAGAAGGGAGAAGTTCCGCTAGCGGAGTTGCGCTTAGCGGAGGCTATCTCGCTCTTGACGGTTAGTATACCTGCTTTGTGGATGGTAACTTCAGATAGACGCTTTGTCTGACGGCGCCCGACACGTGGCTGACATGTATTGGGTTAGCGTGTGGAATAACGTCCCCGCAGCACGCCCTTCTCCTAGCTATTAATGCGAGTAATTATGGATTTTGTAACCGAGGCGACGCCTCGGTTAATCAGGAGAGTAAGTGTGATCGTGGGACATGTGTACGGATGTCGTGTGATGTCGTTTTGCAGCGGACAGCCTAGATTGGTTTGATGTTGACATAAAAGAGAGGGAAACTGAGTGGTTCAACACTTTGCACATTGAACCAGTATCGTCGTCTTCAAGCTTCGCCCTGAGATCAGAGAAGAGAGTTCTGCAATTTGAGTGAAGTTGCCGATCTTTAGAGGATGGAGTCCTCCTGAAGAGAAGACGAGCCTCATCAAGCGCATCGGAGTTTCCATCTTTGAGGTTGGTAGCCTGAACCTTGTTCCTGTTTCATTGTTTCTGTCAGTTTCTGCTTTTGAGATTTTATGTGATCTCTGTCACTCCCTGGTGTGTTTTGAGGGTCTAGGATGACTTTTGGGGATGGATTTAGGTATTAGAGAGAGAGTTGGGGTTTACGGAGCTTTTAGATGGTTGAATCTGGGTTTTGGATGTATATGCTCTGTTCTTGTTTTGGCGCTTTCTGGGTATTGTTGTTCTTGGTGTTCTTGGCTAAAATCTGACAGAGGGATGGTTTAGATCTTTGTTAGAACTGACTGGTTTGTGTTTTAGGGTTTGTGATGGCTAGAGTCGTAGAGATCTCGAGCAGTGAGGATTCCGGGTCTGACGTGTCGCTCAGCGTGGCGGATAGGATGTTTATTGACTCGTTGCATCCGTCTGCCCATGCAGGAACCTCACTGTCCGATCCGCTAGATATCTGATAGGAGCATAAAAGGCGACAAATATAATGTGAAACCTTTACACTTTTCTTAGCTATTTCATTTAAAAAGTCAGTTTTAACTCTGTTTTCTTTTTAGGTAGTTTGTGAAGCAGTTCAAGAGAAATAAGAGATTAAAGGGAGCAACGAAGCCATGGATCATGAAGTACTGATGCAAAGGACCAAGTTTGAACAACCTTTTGGGAACTGCAGTTTCAAAATCTGCTTTCTGGGAACCGTTTTGAGGAGCAATTCTTGTATTTTCCCAATTGCACCTTTATAGAAAGGGTCAGCGATCCATGAAGACATGATGTTATACTTCAACTAGAGCTAAAGAACTGGTAAAAAGCGTCAACGAGGCAGTAGGAAATCAAATTCAAAGTAAGCTTCCCGATAAGGCAGAAACTGTCAGCTTTTCACGAAACTTTTTGGGAGATCTTTTCCGGTGACTTACTTGGAGTTTTTCCAGAAGGTTATTGATTTTTCTGGAATATATGATGTCATAGAACACGTAGGAGTCAAGAACCATCTAGAAACTTGGCAAAACGAAGTCGTTCCTTGTCCAAGAAGGAAGCTTTAGAGACAGAAATTGAATCCTAGTCAAAACAGGACAGTTTGGCAGAAATCTTCTATAGACGAATTTTGGGTGCATTTTTGGAAGGTTATTGCTGCTGAAAATATCAAGGAGAGTCCTAGAATGATTCCTCAAGATTTTGGGAAGATTACTAAGGCTTAAAAATCATTTAATTGTGCACCAAGTAGAGGAATCCTCAAGCAACTAGGGGAGGCTTTCAAAGCAGAATTGGAAAATGAAACTTGGGCTGTGTATTCCATATATATAGAGGCTCTGAACATGTTGCAAATCACCACCCTACAGCGCCATCTTCTGCTCCCAAACCCTAGTACACAAAGTCTTAAAATTCCCAAGTCTTCAAGAGCAAAACCGTGCACATCATCATCCATCTTCCATCAAGTTTCGCCATGAACCATCTTGAAGAAGTGCCTGCGTCCAAGGCTACCTAAAAGTGAATTCGTGGCTCTATATTCTCCCTTTACGGTTTTTTATCCTCTTGTAATCTAATACTCATGTGTTTATTTGTTGAATTTATGACAATGTGTGGCTAGTTATTTTTGTTAGGGGCGAGGTTTGAAGCCTGAATTATGTAGAACATATGTTTGTTTAAATCTAGTTTCTTGATCTTTGGTGTGAATTGGTTGTTTATTTTTGCTTGATTGAAAACTTTTATGTGTTTATGTTCTTTGGGTCGACACTTATGACATATGCATGTAATTGGAGCTAGGTTTAGAAAATAATTCACCTAATCGTCTTGTTTTCTAATCCACAAGTATGCAAGGCTTTGGACAAAAGCTGATGTTTTAAACAACTAGAAGAGCATGCTAGGTAGGCGTTCCACACTAGACTGCAACTCTATAACCAATCGTTTCCATGAGATCTTAATGCTTCAAATATGTTGACACTATATGTGTTGTTGATAGGATAGCGTTCTATACCTTTATTGCATGTTTGATAGGCTTAGCTATTGTGCTTTCACGTAGACTAAGTAATTAGGGAAACATTAATAAGGGTCATGATCTGCTCTGACTTATTTCTTGGTTGGTTTCTGTTCACACCTTAGTAATTGAAACTAGGTTAACTTAACATTGTTCGAAAATAATTGGTGGTGTATTTCCAAGTCTCTAACATGTTCTCCATCTTATTTTCTCAAAACCTAAAATAAAAATCGTTTTCCTTTTGTATTATCTTTTATTTTCATTAAAAACCAAAACCCCCCAAAATATTGTTCTTGTTTAGGATTGCAGAGCCCCTTTCTATCCCTTCTGTTTCCTGCCATCTTTTTCTCTCTTTTCTAGTATTTGACATTTTTGTTTTGTTTAATTTCAGATTTTATTTGTTTGATTTGTGTTTTAGTTAGTTTAAGGATTAAATACTGTTTAGTCCTTGAACTTTTACCCAAAAAACACTTCAGTCATTCGCCTTCTAATTTCACACGTTTAGTCCTTGTACTCTTCAATTTTGGACCAATAGGTCCCTTCCATTACTCTCCGTCCAAAATTGCCGTTAAATCGCTGACGTGGCATTCCTTCCGCATCAAAATGTCGATTATACCCCCGCTTCTTTTTTTTATTATTAATTTTTTTTTAATTTTAATTTTTTTCTTCTTCTCTCTGTTTATCTCTTCTCCCTCCATCCTCGCGACCTCCACCACCCCTAACCCATCCCCACAGCTCTCTCCAATGTCCACCTCTGACCCCCTTGATCGGCAACACTTGCAAACCCTTCTCAATGGCTGGAAAAAACGACGCCTCCATGTTGCCCCACCACTACTACACCTCTATCCTCCAAACCCATTCTCCAACTTCAGACCGCCTCCTCTGCATCATCCTATCCGGCCCGCAGAAGAGGGCTGAGCGACGGTGATTGCGCTGTAGAAGAGGAACCCAGCTTGAAAAAAGGGCGCTGTAGAAGAGGAACTCAACTTGTGTAATTTTGGTTGCAGATCTGCGATCTCCTCATCGAGCTTGTCCTCCACCGCCTTCGCTACCGTCAGCCTCAACCTCCTCTTCTGTATTTTGCTCGGAAATCGGTGATCGGAGGGGGAAGGAAAATAGCATCCGAAGAGTTGGGTATTAGGAACTATAGGGGATTTGATTTTGGGGTGGGTATATGGCTTGCCTTTGATCTTCTGTTTCTGAAACTTGTGATTTGGAGTTGGGGATGAACTTGTGGGGTTATATGGTTTGCCTCTGTTTTCTTTGTTTATGGGAGGTGATGATGCAGGTGGCCAATGGGGAGGGCAGTGTAGGGGATGCCGCAGAGGAAGATGCTGAGGGAAGGAGAGTCTCCGACCACCGAAACTAAGCTGGACCAGAAACAAGAGGAAGAAAGCAATTGCAACATGGTGAATATAAGACATGACGAACAAAGTAATGGCCGAGAAAGTGCAGAGGGGACAGCGGAGGTCGATGTAGATAGGGAGGAGATTTCATGGAGTTGGAAGAAAAAGAGAAAGAAGAAAAAAAAAAAAAAACAGAGAGAGAGAGAAAAAAAAAATTAAATATTAGAAAAAAAGTGAGGGTATAATCGACATTTTGGCGCAAATGGATTGACACGTCAGCGATTTAACCGAGATTTTAGACGGAGAGTAACTGAAGGGACCTATTGGTCCAAAATTGAAGAGTACAAGGACTAAACGTGTGAAATTAGAAGGCGAAGGACTGAATTGTTTTTTGGGTAAAAGTTCAAGGACTAAACAATATTTAATCCTTAGTTTAAATTAGTTTGTTTTTATTTGTGTGAATAATTAGTTACCCTCAATCTCTGGCATCGAACGATCCTTGCTTACTCTATATTGCTAACGACTACATTTTGCAGGGTTAAGTTGAGCGACTATTTTGGGCGTATCAATATTGAGCCGCTACAGACCATACCTTGGGAAGTAGCCATGGGTTGTGCCGGGCGTCCAGAGAGTTCTAGGGCGAGGGAGGATGCTGCCGCCCGCAACAGGCGTGAGGAGAGGCTAGCGAGCAATAGCTCCGCTAGCGGCTCTGCTGATGGGGGAGAGACCTGCGGGGAAGTGATTGAGTCGGCTTGGGTCCTACGTGACGGTACCGCAGTTTATGAGGCGGGAGGGCCGATGATTGTTGCCGTCGTCAACCGTCTGAACCGGGTGTTCCGCCTACCTGGAGCGGTGAAGTTGTGCCCGCCAACCGCTGATGAGAAGGCTTCCATTCTGCAGGCGGGGTATGCTGTCGTTCATGAGGCCATCTTCCGCCAGGGAGTGACGTTTCCCTTATGCCAAATCTAAAAATTTTGGTCTGCGAGTTTGGCCTCGCCTTTGGGCAAATTTGCCTAAACATGTGGCGGTTGCTTATGGCGCTCAACTCTGTATGGCGCATGTCTGGTTGTGAGGGTCCAACTGTGGCGGAGGTGCTACACTTGTACGAATTAGTATACGTGAAGCGCCAAGGTTGCAGTGGGCAGGTGAATTTGAGCCATCGTCTGGGGGCACCCAAGTTAATCCAAAATTTGAAGGATTCCATGTCTCCTTGGTGGGGTACCTTCTGCGTTGCTACCGCTGGATGGGAATATCAAGCGGGGTCTAATAAGGGGGAGCCGACATTCAGGATTAAGTCGGAGTTCCAACCTATCCGAGGTTGTCGCTAGCTTCCGTTAATCTGAGCTATTGGTTTTGCTTGTATGATATACTCTTGTATCCTATTCTAACCACTACCTCGTTTTTTTTTTTGTAGCAGGCCTGCGTTTCAACTTGATGAGCGAGGAAGAGTGTCGCGTGGCAAGGATTAGAGGCAGCTGGCAAAATCGCAACCTGCTAGATCTCCACCTACTTACCGGGTGGGAGCTGTTGGTCGCTCAACAGTTGACACGCGCTCTTGGTAAGTAACCTCCGCTGATCTGTGCCCTAGCTCAGTTTGTATCAGGCTAACGCGTTGTTTCTTGTATAGATCTCCACCGGGTAACAAAGCGAGCCGCGACGCTTTCGCCAAAGCTATAGACCGCGCAAAGATTAACAATTTTATGGAAAGTATGTACGCTGAAGGGCGGGCGGCTCAGCACACCATCTTTGATCCGGAGACACTGGTAGTGAGCCAGTCTAAAACTCTAGTGGTGCTGCTGATGCCGCATCACTCTCATCTCGGCGCTGACGAGTTGCCCGTGGTTCAGGGGGGAACTAGCGTCGACTGTGGGGCTGCCGGCGGGAGTAAGGTCCCTGCTGCGCCTGTGCAGCAGAAAGAGAGAGTACCCGCCAACCGGCGTGGGAACTAGAAAGAAAGGGTGGTACCCTCAAAGGAACCAGTGACTGTGGCGGAGCTGGAACCACATATGAAATCGAGGCCTGTCGCCGCTGGTGCTACTCGGGCGGTACTTCAGAGGAACAACGGCAGAACGACACTGATGAAGAGGATGATGCAGCCGATGTGGAAAGCATTGGGGCCCGCTAGCAGAAGAAGGCAAAACAGGCCCTGCCGAAGGTGACTGTGGCCGCCGGCAGGGAGGTGCCGACGAGCGATCTGGATTCGTTCGTCGCATATGCCGAATTCTTGACCGACCCCGAGCGGGAGTTGCTCTTCCACCTTTGTGAGCGGCTGGGGTTCGGTGGACTGGAGGGGATTATGCGTTCGACCGCCATTGACCAGTCACCATTCAGCTCAGCCTTTGGGCATCTTTCTATTGGGCTGCACGAGATGTTCCTAGCGGTGTCGAACCAACCCCGGGTTGAGCGGCTGCTAAGGGAGGAGATTAACGGTCTCCAGCGGGAGCTCGGGGAGGCCAAAAACAAGTTGACGGATGTTGAGCGGTGCCTGACCAAGGGAGAGTACGACGCTACGGATGCCCGTGACAAGCTGAATGTCTCCATCGAGAAGGACCTCTAGCGGAACGACCGCGTGTCCCAGCTAACCAAGACATCGCTCTACTGAAGGATCAATTGGCAGCAAAGGTTAAGATTCTTCAGCGGGATTCTACCGCTAAATCCGCGGAGGTGAAGTGGTTGGAGGGCGAGGTTGCCCGGCGGGAAGTGGAGAGGAGCCGTATGGAGGCCACAACGGTGGAGGCGTTCAAGCAATCTGCGAAGTATAAGCAGGTAATGACGGAGGCAACAAAGGCTGGCGCTACCGCTAACCTAGAACTACTGAACCAGAAGGGCGCCATTGACTGGGTCAAGGCGTCCCGGCCCTCTAGGCCGTCAGGGCAGAAGGAACCTCCTGCAAGCGGTGTGGTTCCTACCGAGGCTGAGGTTGTCCGCTCAGGTAGTGGAGAGAGCGGTGAGCGTCTTGTGGATGATTGTCAGCGGACTCTAACTCCAACTCAATCAGAAGTCTCCCGTGCAAACTTTATGGCGGCTCACACTCACGCGGATGGCACCATGGTGACGCCGAGCCCTACCGCTCATGGGTCTGACCAAACAAGCCGCCTGGTAGATCGACAACCGTCGGTGGATGGTGAAGAAGTTGCTGCCGCGCCCAACAATCCCTGAAGATCATGCGAGCCCTGTGGCCCTGCGCTTGTTGACTTCTTTTTTTTTTCTTTTTTCTTTTTTTTAATGCCGCTAAGGCTACCCTGTATTTTGACAATATTCTTGGGCGGGGAGTCCCGACCCTTAATATATGCAGTTGGTGTTTGCTCTCGAAATTTTCCGTGTGGGATTCTTTGTGATGACTGTTGTTTGAAAGTTACTATACCGCCATACTTTTGACTTTTGCTTTTGTTAATCAACGAAACATTAAAGGAATTAAAATTGTTCCAAATGCATGATGTAGCGGACGTGGTCCGTCGAATATTGTTGGTGTTGCTAGTTAACTCTTGTGCTTGGACTTGGTGACAATGGTTTGAATAATTCCTTGTTTCATTGATTGCTGATAGATCAGAGTTTACAAAAGCGGGGTTGTACCCGTTGGGTAGCTTCCCTTAGCTAAATATTGAACAAAAATTTAGCTAAGTCAAGATGCTCTTGGGTAGTGGCATGACTATTTATAGTAATACCGAAGGTGTTCGGTATTCCAAGGGTGGGTCGTTGTGACGCCATCCTTGTCCATTAAGTAGAAGGTGTCGGGGCTAACAACTTCCATAATTTTGTATGGGCCTTCCCAAGTTGGGCGGAGTGCCGTTGGCGGTGGGATGACTTCCTTCATTACCCAGTCCCCTAGTTGGAGGTTCCGGGCCTTGACTCTAGCGTTGTAGAAACGCGATACCTGCTGCTTGATCTGCAAGTTGTGCAAATGGGCCTTGTGGCGTTTCTCCTCGAGGAGGTCCTTGTCGAGGTTGACGCCTTCGCCGTTGGTCTCGGAGCCATAGCCCTCGACCCTAGTGGTAGGTTGGGTGACTTCCATAGGTAGGACGGCCTCAGTTCCGAACATCATACAGAATGGTGTTTCACCGATGGCGGAAGTTGGGGTAGTCCTGATGGCCCACAGAACTTCCGGGAGCTTCTCTGCCCATAAACCCTTGGCGTCGTCGAGTTTCTTTTTTAGCAGCTTCTTGATTATCTTGTCTGCTGCTTCAACTTGCCCGTTGGTTTGGGGGTGAGCGACAGATGTAAAACTCATCTTGGTGCCCAGATTAGCGGTGAAAGATATGAGTTCCTTGTTGTTGAACTGTGTGCCGTTGTCTGTGATGATTGTGTGGGGGACGCCATAGCGGTAGTAGATGTTCTTCTAGAGGAAGTGAGTTACCTTGGCGGTAGTTATTTCAGTTAGCTATTCCGCCTCTATCCACTTACTGTTGTAGTCGATGGCGATAATGATGTATTTGAACTGTCCTTTGGCGGTTGGGAATTTTCCCAGCAAGTCCAGGCCCCATGTGGAGTGAATCCATGGACCGATGATGATTGATAGGGGTTCCGCCGGGGCATGGGGGAGGTCAGCGTATTGTTGACATTTGTGGCAGAACCTTGACACCCTTCTGGCGTCGTTGCCGAGCGTGGGCCAGAAGTAGCCTTGTCGCATTGTGCGATTGGCCAGAGATCTAGCGCCCGAGTGGTTTCCACATTCCCCGGCATGTATCATTGCAAGAATGACCTTTCCCTCCTCTGAGGTCAGACACCGGAGGTTGGGATGGGTGAACCCCTAGCGGTAGAGCTTGCCATTCTGGATGTTGTAGCGGGTTGCTCTTCGCTTGAGCTGTCGTGCTTCGACCTTATCCGCTGGCAGTGTCCCATTGCGCTTGTAATCGATGATTTCATCCATCCAACTTGAGTTTACCTCAATGTTGAAAATCTCCGCTAGGGTTTTTGTAATGCTTGGCTTGTCAAGGCACTCTACCCTTGTGTCCGCTGGACTTTGGTGTGGTTAAGCGGTTGCTAGTCTTGCTAGTGAATCAGCCTTGGCGTTCTTTTCCCTGGGGATCTGTGTGATGGTGTGAAATTTGAATTTTTTGATGAGCGTCTTGACGTACCCCAAGTATGCCGCTAACTATTTGTCCTTGGCCTGGAAACTGTCATTAACCTGGTTAACGACTAGCTGGGAGTCGCTGAATATGTTGACACTATCAGCACCAGAGTCGATGGCGAGGAGTAAGCAGGCAATGAGCGCTTCATACTCCACCATGTTTGAGGCTTTGAAATTGAACTTTAACGCGTATTCCAAGTTTAGTCCCCCTGGTCCGGTCAAGATGACTCCGGCGCCGCAGGCCTTGGCGCATGTGGAGCTATCTACGTGTAGGTTCCAGTCCGACTACTGCTGGGGGCTGGTTCCTCAATGGTTACCATTTCCACGTTAGTCTCTACCATTGTGTTGGGTTCATCCTGACGCTCGGTGAGTTCAGCGTTGAAGTCTGCCACCGCCTGGCCTTTCATGGCAGTTCTTGGTTTGTAGTCAATGTCGAACTCGCTGAGCTCGATGGCCCATTTGCTGAGGCGCCCCAAGTGTTTAGGGTTCTGCATTACCTACCTCAGCGGCTGATTTGTTAAGACATGAATTGTGTGGGCCTGAAAGTATTGGCGGAGTCGCCTAGCGGCGACAATGAGTGCGAGAGCGAGCTGCTTAAGGGGGGGATATCTTGTTTCTGCCCCGTTCATGCCTCTGCCGGAATAGAATATAGGGAGCTCATCCTGGCCCTCTCGTCGGACAATGGCGCAGCTTACCGCTGACTGTGATACCGCTAGGTATATGTACAGTGTCTCCCCTTGCACAGGAATGGAAAGAAGTGGGACTGCTACCAAGTATTCTTTTAAGCCCTGGAACAATTGATTACTTTCTTGTGGGTCGTCTTCAGAACTTTGAAAAATGGGAGGCACCTGTCAGTGAGTCTGGAGATGAATCGAGAAAGGGCGGTTAGTTTGCCTTGGAGGCTCTGGACGTGCACCTTCCACTCTGGGGCCTTCATGTTGAGGATGGCTTGCACCTTGTCAGGGTTAGCTTCTATGCCCCGCTCACTGATGATGTAGCCCAGAAATTTGCTGGCGATGACGCCAAAGAAACATTTTTCTGGGTTGAGGTGCATGCCATAGGCCATTAGAATGGCGAATATGATGCGGAGGCTTGCCACGAGTCCACTGGCTTTGTTGCTTTTGACTAACATGTCATCCACGTATACCTCTATGATTTTCCGAGATGCTCAGCGAACATGGCGTTCATCAACCGCTGATACGTTGCCCCAGCGTTCTTCAAACCGAAGGGCATGACATTGTAACAGTACAGACCTTTGTCAGTTGTGAAGGTGGTGCACTCTTGGTCGCCGGGGTGCATCTTGATCTAGTTATAGCCGGAGAAGGCGTCCATCATGCTGAGCAGCTCGTGTCCAGCGGTTGCATTAACCAGTTGATCAATGCGCGGTAGTGGGAAGCTATCCTTAGGGCATGCTTTGTTGAGACCCTTGAAGTCCACACACATCCGCCACTATCCGTTAGGTTTCTTGACCATGACCAAGTTGGATATCCATTGTGGGTAATTGACTTGGCGGATGAACCCAATGCTCTGGAGTTTGGCGACCTCTTCCCCTACTGCACGATATCTTTCCTCGTCAAAAGCCCTTCGCCGCTGTTTGACCGGATAGAAGGATGGTTTGATGCTCAACTTGTGTGTGATGATCTCAGGGGAAATGCCCGGCATATCAGCGTAGGACCATGCAAAGACGGCGGCGTTGTCACGTAGAAACTGAGTGAGCTCTGCCGCTATCTCTGGGGTTAGCTGAGAGCCTATGCGGCCTGTCCGCTCAGGGTGCTCGTCGGAGATGCTGATAACCCTCAAGGATGTTTCTGGGTTGACAGGCTCCTTTTTTACATATTTGTCCTCGTCATCCCTAGGGTCCTCAAAAATATTTAGCGTTGGTGCATGGCCTCCTACTGTCAAGATCTCATGGCGGAGCGTTGACCGTGCCACAATCGTTGAATAGCATTCTCGTGCCAGTTGCTGGCTTCCCTTCACACAGCATGTCCCGTTGGGCGTAGGGAACTTCATGAGAAGCATGTAGCCAGCTATGATGCACTTTAGCTTGTTGAGTGCCGGTCGACCGATAATGGCATTATATGAACTGAAACAGTCGACGACGATGAACTCCGTGTGTATTTCCGCTGTGCGTGGACTAGCGCCGATAACTAGCCACATGTAGTCAGAACCAAGTGGTTGCGTGACGTCCCCAGAGAAGCTGAGCAGCGGCTCATGATCCTGGAGTAATTTTTTGTTCCGCTGGAGTTTGTTATAGCAACCATTGAATATGACATTGACAGCGGAACCACTGTCAACAAGGACCCTTCCCACTGACCATTTATCGAGTATGGTGTTGATCAAGAATGGATCATCATGGGGAAAATTTACACCGCGCTCTTCCTCCTCTGAGAAGGTGATGGGTTCCCAACCAGATTTTGGGAGTTTGGCGGATCTTTCGTAACGGATGTTGCAAATTTCCTTGGGGTGGTTAATTAGCCCGCGCATAGCGCTTTCTGGCCCTGTGAGACATGTTGGTGATTGGAGCACTACCATCGATGGTGTTGATGCGGGGCATGTGTTCGATGTTGGCGATACAGGTGGCGGTTGGCGTACCTTGAATTGCTCTATTTTACCATCACGGTATAAAGTCTGTTTTGAGAGCGTTGCAATTGTTGGTGTCTTGACCACTGTCCTCGTGGTATTTGCACCACTTGCTGGTGTTTCTGGGCATTCTCACCCTTGGGTACTTTCTTGGGGGTGGTGGCGGAATCTGGTCCTTGCACTGGTCGTATATCTCCTCATATGAGGCTGTGAGGACTGTAAACACTGCGTACCGCTGAGAGGAATCCGTCGATTTATTACGGTTATCCCCATGAGATGAGCGGTTGCCCTTGTTGTAATGATGGTCCTTCTGCCGCTTGCTCTGGGAGTTGCCTTGTTGCCACTCTCTCTTCTTATCAGGTAGAGGCGTAGCAACGGTTTTGTTAGCGGTTTCCTGCTGGCTGGAGGAGGGCTGAGTGGACTTTGCTGGCGTTGGTGGTGTGTCTCCATATGTGATGAACTCTACCTGTGCATGGATGACAGCCTCACTCATGACATGGTCATATGCGGCATTTGGATGATTGTAATTGAGATGATAGAGGAATGGTCCCTTTAGGAGTCCTTACTTGAAGGCTGCTAATGCCATTTTTTATCAAGATCGCGGCACTGAGACGTTGCCGCCCGCAACCTGGTGACAAACGCCTTTAATGTTTCTTCTGCTCCCTGCTTGAGGTTGAACAGCTAAGTTGTGTTGTGATGTCCGGCAGCTAACAGGATGAACCGAGCGAGGAAAGCATTTGACAGTGCCTGAAATGAGTCGATGGATCCAAGCGGGTATTCAAAGAACCAGCTCATTGCCTCACTATCTAATGTTTCGCTGAACAAGTGGCAGAGGGTGGCGTCATCAGATCCTTTGTTGTTAGTGACTTTTTTGAAGGTGTCCATGTGGACGAAGGGGTCAGTCATGCCGCTGTAATGTGACATCTTTGGTGTCTTTACGTGTGCTGGTCTGACGGCCTGTAGGATCCTGGCAGTGAATGGCCCTGGTCTGGACATAAAGAGTGGATTTGGTGTTGGCGCTGGGGCTCCTGCCTCTGCCCGGATTAGCCTTTGCTCTAATTGTTGCATCCTTTCCAGGATTAGGGCGGTCACGTCACCAGCGGACCCCGCCTGGAGGTTTCGCTGAGCAAGCTCCCGCCTGGGGGCAGGTGGATTACCTTCAGTTCTAGCCCTAGACGCCGAGCGGTTAGTGTGCGGCTGCGATTCTGCTTCCTATTCCATCATTAGGCGGGGCAGAGGAGGCGGGCACATTATTTCTGGTGGGTTCAGCGGTACCTGCATCTGTACGATTAGTACGGGTACAATTCCGCCAGTATTGGGTCGACTGCCTCTGGTGCTCCGCGATTGTTCGCTCTGTGATAGGTTAGTGTTTGCTTCCAGCGCCTTTTTCAGTTCGTCGAACCTTGACATTAGTGTGGCCACCTGCTTTTGGGCCTCCGCCTTCTCTCGGCGTTCCTGTTCGCGCTCCCTGTTTGCTTTGTGGAGGTCCGCCAGTGCCAGCTCATACATAGTGGCGAGGTCCTGGACCAGTGGGCGACTACTGCCCGGTTGGGTCTCCACTGCACTTTGGGTCAGCGGGACCTGGGATGAGTCCTGGGGCCCCACGCTAGGGTTGGCTGGAGTGTTGAATAATGCTCAGTTAACATTAAGCGCTGGGTTAACGTTGGCCGTGGGGTTGGTGGGATGGTCGTTAGCGGATTGATCCGCTTGCTTCTCAGCGTTTCCCCCGCTACAGTTAGTCATGGTAGTTGTGGTGGGATGGCCTTTTGTTCAAAGATTCCCACAGACGACGCAAAGACAAAAAAAATAGTAAAAAAGAGGGAGGAGAAAAAAAAAATAGGTGGAGAAGATTAACGATGAGGAGAAAAAAAAAAGACAAAAAAATAGTAAAAAATTCAAATCTAGGTGGAGAAGATGAAGATTAATGTTATCCGATGAGAAATTAAGTAGTCTTTGTACGTATTTTATTAATTGGTTATGTATATAGTTTTACTTACTGTTAATGTTTTAGATTTGAACGGTAGCTCAAGTCTTGGTTAACGCTGATCCAATGGGTGGACCGCTACTTGTGGTATTCTAAAAGCTTTCGCTACTTGTCAAGTAAAATACAGAGGGCGTTAGAGGGAGACCGGGTTGGGTGGTCTTCTCTTCTCCGATGCCTAAGTTAGTCAATGTATTTATGTTGACAAAGTAACAGTAGGTAAGTAGTAAATGTGTAATTATGAGCAGAGAGGAGAGAACCTTTTATAGGCGAGGAGAGAGCTGATCTTCTCCACGTTTTCAATGTGGAACTGATATGCTTCAGTTCCCAGCTTCTGGAGCTTCTGATGCTATCTTGGCGCAGCGCGTGGCGGCGCGTCAGCGGTGATCTGGGGGTAAACCGGGGCTCAGGCGGTAGCCTGCTTGGCTGTGCTTCCGTAGGTCACTCCTTTGGCGGGAGTTGGTACCGCTGGCGGTAGCATGAGCGTGGCTCATTATAGCTAATTATGCTTGCAAATGCTTATGTAAGTACACTTACAGATTTAGATTTTAGAAAATTAGTGTACGTATTAGTCATTTTGCACTTGGATAATTTAGTATTTGTTTAAGGAAAACCAAAATTGAAAAAGAATTGAGTCATCCTTTCATTGATAATAGGGGCCTCTATATACAGAGGATTACAAGACATAGAATCAGAGTTGTATTGGCCCAAATGGAAAGATGCGATCCAGGCTGAATTAAATTCACTAGCAAAGATAAGGGCAAACACCCCCATATGTAAAACTTGTTCGCCATAAATAAAAAGCGTAATGAGAAAAATGAGGTGGTTAGATATAAAGCCCGCCTCGTGGCGCAAGGTTTCACACAACGCCCTGGAATCGACTACGAGGAGACGTATTCTCCCGTAATGGATGTTATAACGTTCTGCTACTTTGTCAGTTTGGTAGTTTCCGAAAAACTTGACATGCAGCTTATGGATGTGGTTACAGCATATCTCTATGGGGATCTAGATTCAGAGATATATATGAAGGTTCCAGATGGACTTCAATTACCCAAGTCAAGTGGCTCTAAACCACGGAGGGCGTTTTCAATAAGATTAAAATGTTCACTATATGGATTAAAACAATCCGGATGGATGTGGTATAACCGTCTAAGTGACTACTTGATTGGGAAGGGATATATTAATAATGAAATATGCCCATGCGTGTTCATTAAAAGAACAAGTTCCGGATTTGCAATCGTAGCAGTTTATGTCGATGACATGAACCTAATTGGAACTCTAGATGAGTTAAAGGAAACTGCTATATATTTGAAATCCGAATTTGAGATGATAGATCTTGGGAAAACACGGTTTTGTCTTGGTTTAGAACTCGAGCACCGTAGTGATGGGATTTTGATCCATCAGTCTACATATAGTCATATACTCAAAAAATTCTAAAGCGCTTTAATGAAGATAAAGCAAAGCCTGTGAGTACTCCCATGATTGGCCGTAGTCCTAAGCCAGGAAAAGATCCGTTTCGTCCAAAGGATGAGAACGAAGAATTATTAGAGGCTGAAGTGCCCTATTTAAGTGCAGTAGGCGCATTATTGTCCTTAGCTCAATGCACAAGACCGGACATCTCATTCATAGTGAACTTGTTAGCTTGACAAAACTCTGCGCCAACACGCCGCCATTGGATTGGTGTAAAGACAATCTTTCGATACCTAAGAGGTACAATTGATATGGGCCTATTCTATCCCTACAGAGAAAAAATTTGGGATCGGACCCCAAGAGGCAAGAAGCCGCCGTCCAAGAATTTTCCATCGGCCATGTTTCCGCCGCAGTCTATGGTGGCCGGCGTCCCCCTACTTCCTTCCATCAAAACGACAATGATGTTTTGACTGGTTTTGCTGATGCAGGGTACCTCTCTGACCCTCGCAAAGGTCGCTCCCAAATGGGTTATGTTTTTACCATGGGAAGCACTGCGATATCTTGGAGGTCTACAAAACAGACCCTTGTTGCTGCTTCCTCAAATCATGCAGAGATTATTGCTCTACATGAAGCCATGCTTGAATGCATATGGCTAAGATCTATAATTAGACATATTCGAGGAATTTGTGGTTTGAAGTCTACGACAGATGAACCTATATGCATTTATGAGGATAATGCAGCTTGTATTGAGCAAATGATGTTAGGTTTCATCAAGGGCGACAACACCAAGCATATATCGCCTAAGTTCTTTTATAATCAGTAACAACAATCACTTATAAAGATTGAAGTGAATCAAATCTGATTAGAGGATAATCTAGCGGACTTATTCACTAAGTCGTTACCTAAATCCACTTTCGAGAAACATGTGAAGAGCATCGGATTGAGAAAGTTATCCAAACTCCCACGATTGTAGCAATCAGGGGGAGATATTGACATCAGGAGGAGTTATGATGTCTACATGTTCGATCTCGAAAAGTGAAGGAAGTGTTGCACTCTTTTTCTCCTCCTCAAGCTTGTTTTTGTCTCACATGGTTTTTTCACTCGAGCAAGGTTTTTAACGAGGTAACGGATGAAGCGTCACCACCAAGTTTGAGCGGCACAAGGGGGAGTGTTGAAGGAAATCAGCTTTGTGTGCCTAATCAAACTAGGAGTAGTTCCATGATTGTAATAGGAGAGAAGGTTCTAGAATTTCTAGTCCTACTCGGATTAGTTTTTCTTGTATCATTAGAACATGTACTTTGTAATCCCTATATATAAGGCTCCCATTCTCAATAATGAAACACACAATTCTCTCATCAATTTCTCTCAACTCGTTTATTCTTAAACAACATTAAGCTTTTGGGATGCGGTGTATGAGGTTTTGATTGCTCATTGGGACAAGAGCAATACAAACCTCAATTGTTTGGCACATTCTTTTTTTTTTTTTTTTTTGAGGGAAATGAAAGACTAATTCATTGATGAAACATCATTACAATCAGAGATTAAAATTGCCTCCACAGACAGAGGAATAGTCGAAAAAAAATTCCAACTGAAAATCGGCATTCTTAGCATCTTGCGCCAAGATATGAGCTGCTCCATTGGCTTGTCTTCCTACCTTAAGAACACGAGCATCCAAAGCTTCATGCAATAGCTCCCGTAGGTCTGCTAACAGAAAACCCAATTCCGAATGGTCTAAAGAAGAAGACGATAGAGCCGTCACCAACTCCAAGCAATCGATTTCCACAATTAGAGGTGTGAGATGATTCTCAAGAGCTGTCTGCACCCCAAGAAGCAGGGCCAACAGCCCAGCATGTTTGGCTGAGTTTGCTGTCATGACCGAATGCCGAAACCCATGCAGAAACAACCCAGTATGATCACGAAACACTCCTCCCAACCCTGTATGCCTAGAGGTCTGATCAAATGCTGCATCAACATTCAACTTCACATAGCCAACTGGAGGCTTAGTCCACTTTGGTCTGACCCGGATTCCCGACACGAACTGAGTAGCAACATGAGCTGCCTTGTAATCCGTCCACCATCCCAAAGTCATGGGTACCACCTCAGAGGTTTGCTTGAAATCTCCATCCCAAACTTTGGCATTCCTATTTCTCCAAGTAGCCCACAAGATCATCAAGGAAGGGGCAAAGTGTTGAGGAGTCAAATTATGGACAGTAACCAACCAGTCAGCAACGGTTGTAGGGGCCGAAACCAATGGTAAATTGGCACATTCTTTAAATCCAAGTAAATATAGCATATGTTCATCTTCTTTTGGTAGTTTCGTTCAGATTTTTTATTCCTTATAATTCTTACTTTTGGTGAAAATGTATTTTGATGAAAAAAAATGAGCCAGACAGAAACTCAAATTACAATTACTTGCTCCAAAAAATTTCCATCAAGTAAATTTACAATTTTCTCCAGGGAAATATAAACTGGACTGCTTGGAAATCACGAGGGAGACAGAGATCTCCAACCCTTCTAATTAAAATGATGTTTGTTCTGGTTTTCTTTCTGTTGGGGGAACAGGACATATAAGATTAATTAAATAATCACATACATATAAGAAGGATGGCTAATTAAGATGCAGGCATGGTTTGCGCATCACAACATATTAGTAAACCACACAATATGTTAATTATCATTGAATGATTGTTACATTATAAAACCACACAATGGTGACATTATTCACCAAAATGAATCAGTTCATGAGCTGGTATGGTTGTGCAGCAAGAGACAATGCAATAAAGATTTCCTAGGGAACGTTTAGATCTAAATCAAAATCATGTTACCTATCACTGGTGATTGAAGCAGATGAGATTCCTTGTCCCCCTCCTAAACCAACACTATATATTAAGAGATGCAGAAGGAAAGAACTCATCAGTTTCAACTTTCAATTGTATATCTACTACAAAGTCTTTTATCATCTCAAAATCATCAAAAAGAAATGGCTTACCATACTCGCTCTAACAGCTTCCCCTCTCGGCCACACCCCATCATTCAAGAAGTTGATGACCATTTGTGCAGATTGAGGTCTTCCGAAGCCACATCCACATCTTCATCATCAGTAAGCCACAAATTAAGTGATCTCCATGACTTGCATGATTGCGTTGATAGGTTGCTTCAATTGCCTCTCACCCAACAAGCCTTAGCACAAGAGCAACATCAGAAATGGGCTAATGAGCTATTAGATGGCTCTATCCGCCTCTTGGATGTCTGCAGTGTTGCCAAGGATGCCCTATCGCAAGCCAAGGAGTGCATACAAGACCTTCAATCAATCATTCGAAGAAGGCATGGAGATGAATCTGCAGTGCTCACAAGTGAGGCTAGGAAATACTTGACCTCCAGGAAAACGGTTAAAAAGGTACTCCACAAGGCTTTGGAGAACATGAAGTCAACAGCAAACAGATCCACTTTCTCTTCCGTCCACAAGGAAGAAGTCACCATTGTTAGCAAGCTCAGAGATGTTGAAGCAATCACTGTCTCCGTGTTTGAATCAGTGCTGTCCTTCATATCTGGGCCAAAGTCCAGGCCTAGCAGCTGGTCATTGGTTTCAAAGATAGTGCAATCAAAGAAAGTAGCTTGTGAGTTAGAAGCAAACGTAAACGAATTTGCAGAGGTGGATGCTGCATTAAAGTCCCTCAAGAGTGCACACAACCAGCTTAACAATCTGGAGTCATGCATTCAAGACCAAGAAGAAGGACTTGAAAGCCTATTTAGGCAATTGATCAAGACTAGAGTCTCCCTTCTCAACATCCTAAACCATTAGATATTAGCTTTTAGATCAATTTTGTACATGAAAGACATACATACGTGCGTAGATCTTCAGATATCAAATTAATATACATACTGAGATATACTCATTTGCTTAAATTGCCACTACTATTTCTTTCTTATTTGGATAAAAATGCATTCATTTAGGTATCTTGAATTGTTGATTATGATCCACCATTGCTGACATAAACTAAGAATTACAGATAATGAAATTTTGCAACTACAGAAACTATCATCCACTCTACCACCGAAGTGACCGAACAACTTTCTTAAAATTCCAATTATCATCCTATCCAGGGCGAGGTTATCAGACTAAAAGGAATTAACTGCATGAAATTTACCAAATGTACGAGGTTGAGGGGTAATTCACATCGGACTTGTTCAAACTACTGTATATCAAATGTCAAGGCTGTCAAGATTCCAATTGTCTCGATGGAGATCATTAATCAATGATATTCAAGGCAAACATATGGCCTTTAAAGGGCTCTTATTAGGATTCAAACAGTGCTGCTATGCAGAGATTAGATATAATATAGTTTTACGAGAATAATGATCTTATGGCATGTTTACTTATTTGAAATAGAAAATAATCATGAATCGGAGACAACTGGAATAAGAGAATAAAGGAATCGGTATTGATTCAGGAGGAGTTGACTCCTAAACTCATCTCCCCCCTTCGTAATCAAATTCTTGAGTATTCAGAAATCGATTCCTTATAAAGAGGTGGGACCTACACCCATTCCGATTCTTTCATGTGTTAGTAAACACATGAATACTTTTATCTGGAATCATTCTGATTCCTTTATGTGTTAGTAAACGTAGGAATATTTTTATCCCGTAATCATTCCCTCCCATTCCAAGTAAGTAAACGTGCCCTTAGGGTTTGTTCCTTGCTCAAAAAAAAAAAAAAGAACTTTAGGGTTTTGTTATCAATGACACATGGCGATGCAGCTCCCCAATAACAAGGTGCCATGTGTGATGTATAATCCTTGTTTTCAGTTGGTCTGGTAGCTGATAGGAGCGTAATTGTACATTATTTATATCAAATTTCTTTATATTTTCATTGTTAGTTCTTGATATTTTCCAGTTATTTACTTTGTTTATATGTTTTGTGGGTATTTTAGAGCGAAGAAGAAGAAAAGAAGCAAAAGAGGGATTGAAAGTCAAAATCAGCAAATCTGCCTGTGCAGATCAGTCAACTTCGACAGAGTACTGAGAGCAGTTCAGGATGATCCAGATAATGATCTTTATATTGATGGAAAGCCTTGGATGTCTAGTTTCCAAAGCGTTTTACATTTCGTGAATATGATTTTTCTAGAAAAAGTTATGACTAATTTGGTACAAGGAGGTCAGGCTGCACACGAATTTGAGTTCAAATAGATTGTCTCCTAGAGCTATAAGGGAAGAAGAATTAAAAGTCTTTCTTTAATTAGATCAAATTCCTTAGTTCTTGGAGGAGAAGAAGTCTTGACGCAATAACTATATAAATGTTGAAGGAAATCAGCTTTGTATGCCTAATCAAACTAGGAGTAGTTCATGATTGTAATAGGAGAGAATGTTCTAGAATTCCTAGTCCTATTCGGAATAGTTTTCCTTGTATCATTAGAGCATGTACTTTGTAATCCCTATATATATGGCTCCTATTCTCAATAATGAAACACACAATTCTCTCATCAATCTCTCTCAATTCTATTATTCTTAAACACGTTATCAGCACGAGTTCTAACCACAAAAACCAAAAATCCAAAAACCGAAATTCTCTTCAACATCACCTTTTCCACCGTTGCACCTAGCCCGAGCTAGCCTAGCTGCTGCTGCACGCTACCCCTGCATCCTTTAAGCACCCGTGTGACACCTACTGCTCCTGCAGCATCGTCGCACGCCTGCTGCCCCTGCAGCACAGCAGGATGCTCATTCCTGTGCAGATTAGCCTGCTTACATGCCACGAAACTTCTTGATCGAGACCTCAGATCAAAATCCTTCCTTCATCAAAGTTGTTCGTCTCTGTCTCTTCTATCTGGTTTCCTAATTTCAGTCTTATCGGAGTTGTTTTGAAACCTGTACACCAATTGAACTGAAAGCTGTCAGAAGCAAATCTGCTCCGAATTTCAACAAGTAAGTTTTAAATTAAAGTTCCCGCTTTCCGAAATTTAAATTTTTTCTTTCTTTTCCTCAGGGACTTGCAACCTCCCTTCTTCTACATCCCACCTTTCTTATAACGTGGGTTCGATTCTTGAAAAGCATAATCGTGGGAATTCACGCTATTAACGAACTAAGAGCGTTCGTAAGACTTCGGACTAAGAGCGTCTGTAAGCATCGATTTATGACCATATAAACATCATTTTTTCGGTCTAATCCAATCATTCTTGGAAATCAATTTCTTGGTAGCATAGCTCGGAAATCTTATTATTTATTAGTTGTCGTGGAAGTTTTAACTCCGAAACTAATATATTTCTTCTTCTTATTTCAGGATGTCGAAGCCGAAGCTTGACTTTAATTCCTATACTTGACTCAAATGGCTCGGAATATCATAGTTGGGTCACGGATGTTGAGAACCACCTCACTTCAAAAGGGATCCTTCCTGTAATTCAGGCACCAAACCTTGAGCTCCTATTTGAGCGTATGACTACAAATAATGCCACCGCTCTAATCTTGATGAGATGCCACATAGATAAATCACTCCGATTGGAGTACATCGCAATCAAGGATGCTAGAGAATTATGGGTTGCGCTAGAAGAGTAATTTGGCAATGTCAAGGACTCCCTCCTCACCGACTTGAAAGTTCAATGGAGCAATCTACGATTCGCCGACTTCAATTCCGTAGCTGAATTAAATTCAGAAGCTCTCCGCCTCAAAACCATATTGGGGTTCTGTGGACAACCCAACACAGAGCAAGAGCTAATTGAGAAAACTCTCTCTACCTTCCCCGTCTCAGCAATTTTGGTATCAAAGCAATATCGAAACGAATACAATACTGGACGGATCACGAGGTTTCATCAGCTCATTAATGTTATGTCTGTAGCTGAAAAACATGACAATATCCTCGTGAAGAATTATAATTCAAGGCCTGTCAGAACTAAGAGCGTTCAAGAGGAGAATTATAATAATGCACCCAAAGAGCGGAACCCTAAAAATAAGGGACAAAATGGACGTATGGGTCCATACAACAGCCCTACAAAGGAAGGTAATCGTCAAAATGAAGGGCGAACACGTGGCAATACATGGCAACGTGGGAGAGGTGGCCGTGGGGCTCCAGGACGTGGTGGAGCCGCCCAAGGCCATGGGAATGGCGTCAACTCCTCTAAGGGACACCATCCAAGTGCAAACAATGCACCTCAATTAAAGGGAGGCAATCACAATGACTTGTGTCATCGATGTGGATCAAGTGAGCATTAGTTCAAGCAATGCAATGCAAGCAATCAATTAGCTGCACGTTACAAGGCATATAGAGACCTAAGAGAGCAAGAGTTCTATCTTGCCGAAGAAGAAGAAGATGGTGATGATGCCAATGTCAATCTCACCATAGCGGACTTCAAATCTGACAAAAAATTGCACAAGGATGCTGCAGATTTTGATTAGTATATATAGTCCTTTATTTTTCAAGAATTATGTAATGGCAATTATGCCTTAATCAATAAAATGACTTATTGTATTAACTCTTTCTCACTAGGCGTACTCAAGAGTAATTGTGATGTCTAGGAAAGGTTTGAACTGAGAGAACGGTTTTAAAAGAGAGCAATGCTCCACCAAAATCTCGCCTTACCTTACTTGGTCACAACCAAATTGGAATTACCAAACGGATTGAGTGACTACAATTTGTCTAAAGTGACTACAATTCGTCAAGAAACTTTGATGTAATCATTGGCTATTTTATTAATAAAGTATCGATTTCTTTTTGAATGTCTTGGACATATTTTAATTTCGAACTTTATTATTTTTCAGTATGTTTCCTGGAGAGCTAGAATGACTCATGGATAGTGCAACTACACATAACATCCTTCGAAATAGGCATCTATTTCTATGGATGACGCCAATGATTTTCATGTGGAAACACATTGTGAGAATGGACAAGAGTTCCTTTACATCACCTCTAATAACTACGGACATAAACGAGTCTTAGAGAAACTTATGTGTCGATCTAGTGGGTTGTATGCAACCACTATTCAAATAATTGAATCCAATCATGTAATGAGAGATGATCTATGGGATTTCGACACATATAGACTTTGGCATGACAGTTTGGGACATCCAGGTCGTGATATGATGATCCGTATACTAATTACTTCACACAGACATCCATTTTTCAGAATGAAAAGAAGTAAAAATCGGATTTTGGACCCCGAAGGAGCCTCCGCGCCTCATGGAGCCGTTCACCCCCAAAACAGGCCATCCATGGCCGGCGCCGCCTTCCCCCTACGGCCCAAAGGTGGCCTTGACACCACTCATGCTCCTTTTACTCCAACTTCTACTTCTAAAGTCAATTGTGACTTCGTGGCTCAACCAAAATCCTCATTGATTGTTTCTAAAGCCCATCATTCGTTCTGCAAAGCCTGCTCTTTAGCAAAATTAGGATCGAGACCATCCTATGCAAAGGACACTAAAGAAAATATACCATTCTTGCAAAGAATCCAAGGTGATATTTGTGGACCTATTCAACCACCTTACGGACCATTTCGATATTTTATGGTGTTGGTTGATGCATCGACACGCTGGTCACATGTCATGTTATTGTCCACAAGGAACGCTGCATTTTCTAAACTCCTAGCCCAAATTATTAAGTTAAGGGCTCACCACCCTGATCATCCTATTAAATCTATAAGATTAGACAACGCTAAGGAGTTTACATCAAAAACTTTTGATGATTATTGCATGTCCATTGGGATTGAAGTTGAACATCTTGTTCCTCATGTTCACACCCAAAATGGTCTTGCAGAAGCCTCCATTAAACGACTATAAGTGGTCGCTAGGGCATTGGTAATGCGCACCAATCTCCCTATTTCTGCTTGGGGCTATGCAATATTGCATGCAGCTGTGACTAGGTATGAGCCTGATGTCTCACACTTAAGCATATTTGGGTGTGCAGTTTATGTGCCAATTGCGCCGCCATAGCGCACTAAAATGGGTCCTCAAAGACAATTAGACATTTATGTTGGATATGATTCTCCAACGATTGTCCGCTACTTAGAGTCCTTGACAGGCGATCTCTTTATCGCTAGATTTGAGGATTGTCACTTTGATGAGACAGTCTTCCCGTCGTTAGGGGGAGATAAGAATATAAATGTTCAACAGGAACGACAGGAATTGTCGTGGTCTGCCCCCACTCTGTCTCATCTTGATCTCCAAACTGCACAGTCCGAAATTGAAGGGCAGAGAATTCTCGATCTTCATAAAGTAGCAGAATCAATGCCTGATACTTTTTCTGATATCGCTAAAGTGACGAGATCATATATACCTGCTTCAAACGTGCCTGCAAGGATTGATGTCCCTAAAATTAGAGGACATGACGCCATCTCAAGGGCAACTGAGCATGGCGCCAACGTCCCCTCTCATAGTGATGGTGACGTTGTGGCTAGGCCCATGGCTCCTGCCAAGAAGCGCAGGAGGCCCATAGGTTCGATGGAATCTCACCCAAGAATTGGCACAAAATAATCCATTAATCATCGATGTGAATAATCCATCTCATGAGAATATTCCGGATTATGGTTATGTCCAAGAGACATCATTGGGGGACACTCCAATGTCAGTACCAATTCCAGAGAATAGAGAGATCTCCATGAATTACACTAGTGTACATGAGATGATGGATAGAAATTCTATGGCTATTGATGATGCATTTGTATATCATGTTGCAAAAGGAATTATAGAATATGATGATATCGAACCTCGCTCTGTTGAAGAATGTCAACGAAGAGCAGATTGGCCTAAATGGAAAGATGCGATCCAGGCTGAATTAGATTCACAATCAAAGAGATAAGTATTTGGGCCTATAATGCAGACAACCCCAGATGTAAAACCTGTTGGCCATAAATGGGTCTTTGTTAGAAAGCGTAATGAGAAAAATGAGGTGGTTAGATATAAAGCCTGCCTCATGGCCCAAGGTTTCTCACAACGCCCTGGAATCGACTACGAGGAGACGTATTCTCCCGTAATGGACATTATAATGTTCCGCTACCTTGTGAGTTTGGTAGTTTCCGAAAAACTTGACATGCAGCTTATGGATGTGGTTACAGCATATCTCTATGGGATCTAGATTCAGAGATATATATGAAGGTTCCAGATGGACTTCAATTACCCAAATCAAGTGGCTCTAAACCACGGAGCGCGTTTTCAATTAGATTAAAACGTTCACTATATGGATTAAAACAATCCGGACGGATGTGGTATAACCGTCTAAGTGACTACTTGATTGGGAAAGGATATATTAATAATGAAATATGCCCATGCGTGTTCATTAAAAGAATATGTTCCGGATTTGCAATTGTAGCAGTTTATGTCGATGACATGAACCTAAATGGAACTCTAGATGAGTTCATTAAAAGAAACTGCTACATATTTGAAATCTGAATTTGAGATGAAAGATCTTGGGAAAACATGGTTTTGTCTCAGTTTAGAACTCGAGCACCGTAGTGATGGGATTTTGGTCCATCAGGCTGCATATACTCAGAAAATTCTAAGGCGCTTTAATGAAGGTAAAGCAAAGCCTGTGAGTACTCCCATGATTGGTCGTAGTCTTGAGCCCGAAAAAGATTAGTTTTGTCCAAAGGATGAGGACGAAGAATTATTAGAGGCCGAAGTGCCCAATTTAAGTGCAATGGCGTATTATTGTACTTAGCTCAATGCACAAGACCAGACATCTCATTCGCAGTGAACTTGTTAGCTCGACATAGTTCTGCGCCAACACACCGCCATTGGATTGGCGTAAAGACAATTTTTCGATACCTAGCTAAGAGGTATGATTGATATGGGCCTATTTTATCCCTACAGAAAGAAAAGGAATGACAAAAATTTGGGATTGGACCCCAAGAGGCAAAATGTCGCCTTCCATAGCTTGACCGCCGGCGCCGGCGCCGTCCATGGTGGCCGGTGTTCTCCTCCTCCCCTCCATCAAAACAACAATGATGTTTTGATGGGTTTTGCTGATGCAGGGTACCTCTCTGACTCTCACAAAGGTTGCTCCCAAACGGGTTATGTCTTTACCATGGAAAGCACTGCGATATCTTGGAGGTCTACAAAACAGATCCTTGTTGCTACTTCCTCAAATCATGCAGAGATTATTTCTCTACATGAAGCCATGCGTGAATGTATATGGCTAAGGTCTATAATTAGACATATTTAAGGAAGTTGTGGTTTGAAGTCTACCACGGATGAACCTATATGCATTTATGAGGGTAATGCAGCTTGTATTGAGAAAATGAAGCTAGGTTTCATCAAGGGCGACAACACCAATCATATATCGCCTAAATTCTTTTATAATCAGCAACAACAATCACTTCTAAAGATTGAAGTGAATCAAATCCGATCAGAGGATAATGTAGCGGATTTATTCACTAAGTCGTTACCTAAATCCACCTTCGAAAAACATGGAAAGAGCATCGGATTGAGAAAGTTATCCAAACTCCCATGATTGTAGCAATCAAGGGGAGACATCGACATCAGGGGGAGTTATGATGTCTACATGTTCGTTCTCGAAGAGTGAAGGACGTGTTGTACTCTTTTTCTCCTCCTTGAGCTTGTTTTTGTCCCACAGGGTTTTTCACTCGAGCAAGGTTTTTAACAAGGCAACGGATGAAGTGTCACCACCAAGTTTGAGCGGCACAAGGGGGAGTGTTGAAGAAAATTAGCTTTGTGTGCCTAATCAAACTTGGAGTAGTTCATGATTGTAATAGGAGAGAATGTTCTAGAATTCCTAGTCCTATTTGGTATAGTTTTCCTTGTATCATTAGAATATGTACTTTGTAATCCCTATATATAGGGCTCCTATTCTCAGTAATGAAACACACAATTCACTCATCAATCTCTCGCAATTCTATTATTCTTAAACAATAAAAAGGAGTCTAGGGCATCATTGGAGACATCTTTGGACGCGCAACATCAATCCATTGCCGCCATCCTCTCCTTCCTCTCTTTTCTTGTTTTATTTTTTTTCTTTTATGTCTTGCTAATAGTTTTCCATAGTTAGGGGCTGCTTTCAGCCCTAGACATGATGTAATTTATGATATTGGTATTTATTAATATATTTCTTGAATTTTAGTTGTTTATTGGTTCATTGGTCCATTGGTTTATCATTGATTAATCTTGTATGTTTGTTAGTGGTGGCCAACATTAGTAAGCATGCTAGGTTATATTGCTATGAATGTGTGTATGATCATCCATGTCTATATACATTCTAAATAGTAGCGATTGAATGACTTGAGACTCATTCTTATGAACCAATATCTAGGTAGATTAGGATAACATCAGTACCGAAATTGCCTAGCCTTATTCATAATCTTTTTGACCTTAATGACTTCTAGGTGAGAGCTGCGCGAGAACATCACTCTAGATTCCATTCTAGAAGTTAAGTTAAGTTGAAGACATCATTCTCTTAACATACCAAGTGAGAAAGATTGATAGGTTAAGATCAACACATCATTGGCTTAGCTTGGGTAAGGATGTCCGAATGAATTGAAACAAGTTGGTAAACATATCATAGGTGTAATCATAGTTTAGTGGTGAGAAGTAGTTCCTAGCTAGCCTTTTATCATTTATTTCAAAACTCTAAAATAAAAACTCAAAAACAGTTCTTTTATTTTCGTCACTTTCTATTCTTCGTTTTCTTTTATTTATTTGACATACCAAATAAACCCCAAAAATTGTGAAACCTTGTCAACCTTTAGTTTAGTGTGTCTAGGTAGTCTCTGTAAATTTTCGTTGCATTTAGAGTAGCTTAGAGTCGTCTGCCAGTCAGTTTTTTTGGATTGGATAGATAAGGTTTTTAGTTTTAAATTGAGTCATAGATTAGTGATTTAGATACAATCCTCTGGGGGAGACCCCTTCTTTCCTATACTACGATTGACTAATATTTGTGATTGTAGGGTTAAATTATTACGCCTATTTTAGGTGTACCAGTAGCATACATGAATTCGAATCAGTTCTGAAATTTCAGATTTTGGGTGCAACTTATGTGGCCCTTTAAAATAGAAAAGACAGTAAAAAAATTGTTCAAGTAAATCTAGAATATGTGTCTGGCCCAAACTCTAGGTTACTTGACCTAGTTGTAATAAGGTTTTGAATTAGAGATCTTCTCGGAGATATTCATAGATATCTGATTAATTGTACGATTATCTTTCCTTGTACAACTCTGATTCTATATCTTGTAATCCTCTATATAAAAACGTCCCTATTATCAATGAAAGTACGACTCAATTCTCTCCCAATTCAGTTTTCCTTAAACAAGTTATCAGCACGAAGCCCTAACCCTGAAACAAATAGCCAAACACTAATTCAAGAAGCTAAAACCCTAAATCCGAATACAAAACTTTGAAACCTTTTCTGCCTCCACACAACTTGAAGCCCTCTACCCCAAGAATCCAAAACAGGCTGCAGAACCTCCAGAATAGGCCAAAAACCTACCGAACCGGCCATCGGAAGCTCCAAACCACCCGCAGCAAATACACCATTGGTTTACCACCTTCCCGACCTCTGATTGCTACCAAATTTTTCCAGTAGCAGCTTCTCAATCCCAAGATTCAGGAACCGGAAGCAGAACGTTAAAAACTGGTGTAGAAGTCATTGAACTGGCCTGTAGAATAACCGGCAGAAGAAGAAAAGAAAGAGAAGAAGAAAAAAAAAACAGAGAGGAAGCTGCTAGCCCACGTGCAAAAGAGGCCCAAGAAAAGAAAGAAGAGACACGGCCCAAAACAAAAACAAAAAAGGGAGAAGCCCATAATGCAGCAAAAAAAAAAAAGGGAATGCCTGGGCCTGGGCCGAAGAAGAAAAAAAGGGGCAGCCCAGCCCACAGGTCAACCTCCTTCGATCAACTCTCCAGTTAGCCACCTCCGGCGACTTTTTCCGGGGACCTATTTCGAGGTAATTTTTACTTAAAGTTCTCGTTTTTGAATTTTTTATTATTTTTCTCTTCTTTTTCTTGGGGACTTGCAAACTCCTTTTCTTCTACCCCCCCCCCCCCCTTCTTCTTCTTCATAGGGGAGACCAAAAAGCCGAACTGTGGGGGTTAGTGCTCACTCCAAACTTGGAGCTTGTTCTATCCCTATAGAGAGATGATGGATTCGAACCCATCACACACCAGGAACACCACCAACACTGGCCTGCGTCCTCTATCCCCATCCCAAAACGACATGTGTTTTGGAAGGTTTTGCTGATGTTGGGTATCTCTCTAACCCACACAAAAGCCATTCCCAAACTGGTTAAGTATTCACCATGGGTAAGTCGACCGCGATATCTTGGAGGTCCACAGGACATACCCTAGTCGCTACTTCTTCGAACCATGCAGAGATTATTCCTCTTCACGAAGTGGTTCGTGAATGTATATGGATTAGATCTATAATTACGCATGTTTGAAGCAATTGTGGTTTGAAGTCTACCACAGATGAGCCTACGAGCATTTAGAATAATGCTGCTTGTTTTGAACAAATGAAGTAAGGCTACATCAAATGCGACAACACCAAACATAATCAGCAAGAACAAACTCTTCTCAAGATCAAAGTGAACTAGGTTCGATCTGAGGACAGTGTGGCAGACTTGCTCACTAAGTCATTGCCTAAATTCTACTTTTGAGAAACATGTTGGTAACATCATTTGCGGAAGTTATCCAAACTCCCATGACCGTAGTCATCAGGGGGAGATGTCTACATGTATGGTTTCAAAACTTGAAAAGTGTGTTGTGCTCTTTTTCCCTTTCGACCGAGGTTATTTTTGTCTCATTGGGTTTTTGTTACTCGGCAAGGTTTTTAATGAGGCAACGAGATGAGCACCACATTTGGGCGACACAAGGGGGAGTGTTCAAGTAAATCCAAAATATGTGTCTGGCCCAAACTCTAGGTTACTTGACCTAGTTGTAATAGGGTTTTGAATTAGAGATATTCTCGAAGATATTCATAAATATCCGATTATTTGTACGATTATCTTTTCTTGTATAACTCTAATTATATGCCTTGTAATCCTCTATATAAAGAGGCCCCTATTATCAATGAAAGTACGACTCAATTCTCTCCCAATTCAGTTTTCCTTAAACAAAAATATTTTTTGAAATAGAGTAAACTAATATTAAGTGAGTCGTAAGGATATAAGTACAAACAACCTGGGCCACTGGGCGAAAGTCACTACGTTTTAGGATTATGATGTGTACCATAAAGCTTAATTTTTTATTATACTTTGCTGCATCTTGGGAAATTTTTATTGATTCCTTAATTTCTTTGGCCATTAGGTTTTGTACTTTTGTTTGAGGGTTTGGTTTTCATTTTTTTTTTTTTGAAAGCATATTGTTTTCATTATATCAATAGCCATTAGCAAGGGCTAGAGTCTAACATGCACTTGAATAGGAACAGACAAGAATCTCGAACTCTATCAATAAAAGCAAACTCATTACAAGTCTGTTTTGAGCTCACTATAGCAGCAAGCTTATAGTACAAAGAACAACTACATGTCTTCTAAGGCAAAATCATCAGCTAGCCTCCCATTAGCCAATCACGCAATTGTGGTACCAATAGAACGTCACTTCCTAACAAACAAATAGGAGCAACTCCTTATCCATAAGCCGCTTGAACACCAATCTTATTTCAGATAATAACCAACTTGCATAGCAGTCATGATCCGAAAATGATTGGTGTTAGACCATATATCGACATAAAAGCCCAAGAATGTCCACCTCTTAGGCCAAACTCACCCTCATAACTAAGTGATAATAAGAGTGGTAACTGGTAAGGCACCCTCCCTGCTAGCCCACCAAATAGATCCCAAAAACCCAAGTTTAAGCCTAGACCCAAAGGGCCACGCCCAAACTTGTGTAAACAGAATAGTCACCCTAGTCTTCTTCTGCCAACCCATCTCTGTCGCCGCTAAGTTTTCTAGCAAATGGCCCTTCCAACAGAACATCAATGCGGCCTCCCCTCTGCAACCAAGTGACCAACAACGACCAATTCTGCAGCCTCCCTAGCTGGCACTGACCAGCCAGAAATCAGGAAAAGAGACACCTGATTTCATGTCCCCTCTCTTTTGTTATTTTTGTTTTTCTCTCTTCTACTAAATAAAATCCTCGCTTCAAGGCTTACCAAAAAAATTTAAAAAAAAATTAAAATAAAAAATAAAAAGCAATCTAAGGCAAAAGTCAGGACATAAGCAGATACCTACTAACTAGGTCTTCTGCTTTAGACAATTCTGATTAGAGAAACTATAGGGCAAAAGTTCATAACTATATTTGTCTGATTGGAGAGCTTTAGGGGTTAGGGTTCTTTTCCTTGTGAATTGAATTTGTCTGTGAATAGGGGTTAATTGGCAAATTACATGGTCACGTAAAGTTGATTTAGTCTATGATATCGGTCGAGTACATATGATATATTGCAATAGTTGGGTAGTTCTTCTTGGCAATTATGTAGATTTGTTTAAGCAATACACATGAAACATAGTCAGTCACTGGTGTATTGCTTTTCTTTGATGTTCTTCTTGTTTCTGCGTCGCCATGTATAAAATACATATATAGTTGACAGATCTCACAAGTCACACCGTTCCTAGCTATTGCAATAAAAAAGTGCTGCTACATACCATTTTTCTATAATATGAAAACACAATGCAGCCTAACAAATTAATGCAGAATTGCAGATCTTGCCTTCTCCCTCAACAACAATAAGATGCATATGTGGAACAAATGCCCATTAATCAAACCTGAATGATTGTTACATCATAATAGCATACTGGGGGATTTTTTTTTTTTTTTATTCAATGTGGATCAGTTCATGAGTTGGTATGCTGGATTGGGAAGGGACATTGCATAAACATTAATTTCCTGGGCAACATTTAGATCTAAATCAAAAACATGTCACCTCGATCTGGCTAGTGATTCAGGTGAAGGAGATTCCTTGTCATCCCCATCCTGAACCAACGTACCCTATATATTAAGCAGACGCATAAGGGAAGAATTCATCAGTTTCAAATTGTACATCAACTACAAGGTCTTCTGTCATCTCAAAAACCGCAAACAAGAAATGGCTTTACCACACTCGCTCGAATAGCTTCCCCTCCGGGCCACACCCTCTTTTCCAAGAAGTTGATGAATATTTGTGCAGATTGAGGTCCATCCACATCTTCATCATCTATAAGCAACAAACTAAATGGCCTGCAAGACTTGCTTCATAGTGTTGATAGATTGCTTTAGTTACAAGGCACCTAACAAGCATTAGCGCAAGACAACAACATAAATGAGCTAATGAGCTATTAGATGGCTCTCTCCGGCTCTTGGATATCTGCAGCACTGCAAAGGATGCCCTCTCACAGACCAAGGAGTGCATACAAGACCTTTAATCAATCATTAGAAGAAAGGGGGAGGAGAAACCGGACTCACAAGTGAGGTCACGGAATACTTGAGCTCCCGAAAAATGATGAAGAAGTCCATTCGCAAGGCTATGGGTGTCAAAGGATATTGATATTAAACTAGGATTAGTTCTATGATTGTAATAGGAGAGAAGGTTCTAGAATTCCTAGTCCTATTCAGAATAGTTTTCCTTGTATCATTAGAATTGTAATCCCTATTTATAGGGCTCCTATTAACCATAGTGGAATACATACAATTCTCTCATCAATCTCTCTCAATTATTTCATATCCTAAAACACGTTATCAGCACGAGCCCTAACCCTGAAATCAGAAGCCAAAAATTTTCTGCAAAGCATCCTGCTGCGCAACATCAAACCCTAGAACCCCAAAACTCGTACACACCACCCTTGGCCGTGCACCACCTCCATCGCCGCAAGTCCTCCTCCTCCTACACACCCGTGTGCCATCATCTTCGATTTCAAGATCAAGACCAAGAAGAAGAACAAGAAAAGAAATCCAAGTAAGTATTTAAGATTAAAGTTCCTGCTTTCTGTCTTTAATTTCTTCTTCTTTTTCTTTGTGGACTTGCAACCTCCCTTCTTCTACATCCCACCTTTCTATAACATGGGTTCGATTCTATAAAAACGGAATCGTGGGGATTCACGTTATACGAACTAAGAGCGTTCGTGAAGCATCGAAATATTATGGACTAAGAGCATTCGTAAGCTATGGACTAAGAGTGTCCGTGAGCGTCAAAATTTGACCATTCAAACATCATTGTTTTGGTCTAATCCAAATTTTCTTGGAAATCAATTTCTTGATACCATTAAGGCTCAGAAATTTTATATAAGTTTTTGTGGAAGTATTGACTCCGAAACTAATCCGTTCTTGCTTTCTTTTTTAGGATGTCAAACTTGTACGAGCTCGATTTTACTCCATTGTATTCTACGGGCATGGGATATTTCATGTGGGCTCATAATGTTGAGCTCCACCTAATTTCCCTTGATTTATCATCTATAATCTAAGAGCCCTGTTCTAAAGGAACCGCTCGAGACTCTCAAACTGAGATAGATAATTCCAGGGCACTTACCCTGATGAAGTGCCACATAGAGATGGCACTCTAGTTTGAGTACATGAATGAGGATAGCGCTAGAAACCTTTGGGTAGCGCTTCGTGAACGTTTTAGTTAACATTCACAATCTTCCGAACTTAGAAGCACAATGGAATAATCTCTGCTTCTCTAACTTTGAAATAGTTATGGATTATTGTTTAGAAGCACAATTGATTGAGAAAACCCTAAGCACCTTCCCCGTCACTAAATCAAGATTCTCTGAATTCTATCAAATCTTAATCAACGAAGGACGGATCACAAATCTCCATTAGCTAATTGGAGCTATGGTTTGTGTTGAAAGGCACAACCACGAATTTGTGAATATAGAATTTGGTAGGCCTCAAGATGGCTACCATGAGCACCGTTCAATGGCTAGAAGAAGTCGCCATGGACAATATGATCCATATGATCAACCTGCTCAAGAAGGTAATCGCCAAAATTGGCGAATACATGACCAAAGGAGTCATGACATTGATGGTATAAGGGTTGGACACCATGGCGCCACTTTTGGCAATGATGATGCTATTCCAATGTCATTGGTCCTAGGGACCATATGTATTGTGTCAATACACCTCAATCAAGAGAGCATCCTCTTCATGGTATTTTATGGAGTATCTGATCAACGGTGATCATGACATCGAGTTAAAAGTGACTTTAAATCTAGCGATGAAGATAAAATGCCGCAGATTTTTTCGTATAGTCTTTTATTTTCCAAGAATTAGGTAATGGCAATTATGCCTGAAATCAATAAATGACAATTGTCTTAACTCTTTCTCACTAGGGTCACCCAATTAAGTATGATGTCTAGTAAACTAGTTGAGATTAGTGGTACTTAAGTGAGCTTTGCTCCATCGACATCTCTTCTTACTTTCCTGGTCATGTTTAATTGGAGTTACCGAAAGAATTGAGTAATTACAATTTGTCTAAATTTGATTTTTACTTTGGATTAGATTTTGGTCCAAAAATGTTGATGTAATCATTAGCTATTATTATTAATAAAGTGTCAATTCTTTAATTTGAACTTTATTATTCTAAAGATATAAGAGCCAAGGGTTTTTATGTGAAGACACATAGTAAGAATGGACATAAGTTCCTTTGCATTACCTCTAATGACTACGGATGAAACCAAGTATTAGAGAAACTTATGTGTCGCTCTAGTAGGTTATATGTAACCACTATTCAAGTAAATAAGTCCAATGACATCATGAGAGATGACCTTTGGGACACCGACACATATAGGCTTTGGCATGACCGTTTGGGACACCCAGGTCATGATGATCTGAAATACTAAAGACTTCACACGGACATCCCTTCTTCAGAACGAAGAGAAGTAAGAATCAAAAGTCAATTCAAAGAGAGCATTGCACTGCCCGTGATTCCCCCACGGCAAAATCATGGCTTTGACGCCATGTATGGAGACTTGGCTCCTCTCTGTACTTCTCAAAGTCAATTGTGACATTGTGGCTCAACCAAAACCTTCATTGGTTGATTATAAGGCCAATCTTTCGTTCAGTAAAGCCTGTTTTTTTTTTTTATCTAGACCATCCTATACAAAGGACACTAAATAAATAATTTCATTCTTACATAGAATCCAAGGGGATTCTGTGGATCGATTCAACCAAATTGCGGACTGCTTAGATGTTTTATGGTGTTGGTTGATGTGCAGACACACTGGTCACGTGTCGCGCTATCGTCCACTCGTAATGCTGCTTATGATAAACTCCTGGCCCAGATCATGTGGCTACAAGCTCACTACCCGAATCATCCCATTCAGTCAATTCGACTTGATAATGCTAGAGAGTTTACATCGAAAATTTTCAATGACTATTGCATATCATTGGGAATTGATATTAGGCATCATATTCCCATGTACACACCCCAATGGTCTCGCGAAAAAGCCACCATTAAATGACTACGATGGTAGCCCGGACATTAGTAATGCGCACTAATATTTCCGCTTGGGGTTATGCAATATCACATGCAGCTATGCTAATTCATCTACGACCCATAGCCACTCAACCTTTATTTGCATTACAACTAGTGACTGGGTGCAAGTCTAATATCTCGTATTTATGCATATTTGAGTGGGCGGTTTATGTGCCAATCACGCCACCACAACGCATCAAAATGGGTTATTGCAACGAATATATATTTGTGTTGGATATAAATCTCCAACTATAAGTCCGCTATGTAGAACACCTGACAGGCGATCTCTTTACCGCGAGATTTGCGGATTGTCACTTTGATGAGACAGTCTTCTCGTCGCTAGGGGGAGATTAGAACGTCAACGTTCAACAGGAACGACAGGAATTGTCGTGATCTATCCCCACTATGTCTCATCTTGATCCCCTAAAAGTGACGAGATCACATATACCTACTGCAAACATGCCTGCAAGGATTGATGTCCCCACAAGAGGACATGGTGCCACCTAGAGGAGATGGGTACAGTACCACCACCATGGATGGCGATATGGTGACGCGACAAGGTGGAATAATGGCATCATAGGCCATGGGTTCCGTTAGAGAGCATAGAAGACCCATAGGTTCGATGGATTCTCATCCTAGAAAGAGAGCGAGTTTGGCACAACTTGATCCATTGATCATTGATATTCAAAATCCTTCTCATGAGAATATTCTGGATTGTGGTTATGTCCAAGAGACATCGTTGGGGGACGCCTCAATGTTAGAACTAATTCCTGATAATATAGAGATCTCTACAAACTACACTAGTGTACACGAGAATGTGGGATTATTGAGATCAATGACATCGGACCTTACTCCGTTGAAGAATGCCAACGTAGAGAAAATTGGCCTAAATGGAAAGATGCGATCCAGGTTGAATTTGATTCACTAACGAAGAGGAAAGATTTTGGGCCTGAGATGCCAACGCATCCTAATAAAAAAACATGTTGACATTAATAGGTCTTCGTTAGATAGTGATGAGAAAAACATATGGTAATCTCGCCTTATAACGCAATGCTTCTCACAAAACGCCCTGGAATCGACTACGATAGGACATATTCTCTCGTAATGGATGTCATTGCACTCCACTATCTTGTCAGTTTGGTAGTTTCCAAATAACTGAACATGCAGCTTACGAATGTGGTCACTATGTATCTTTATGGGGATCTAGATACGGAATATAATGAAGGTTCTTATGGACTTCATTTACCTAAATCAAGTGGCTCTAGACCACAGAGCGCGTTTGCAATGAGGTTGAAACGCTCAATAAAGTGACTGCTTGATTGGGAAGGGATATGATGAATTATGCCCACGCGTTTCCATGATAAGTTCTAGATTTGTAATTGTCGCTGTTTATGTTGATGAACATAATTTGAACCTTTGAGAGTTAAGAGAAACCGCTGAACACCTGAAATCCGAGTTTGAGATAAAGGACCTTGGGAGAACACGGTTTTGTCTAGATTTAGAACTTGTATACCGTGTCAATGAATACTTTGGCATTTTTATAAAGTCAAGATGCACTCCAATGGTCGTCCGTAGTCTTGACCCTAAAAGGGATACGTTTCGTCCCAGGAATGATGACGAAGATATGTTAATTGGCATAAGTGCCTTATCTAAGTGCAATAGGCGCATTATTGTACTTAACACAAAACAAGACCGGACACCTCATTTGTTATGAACTTATTAGCTAGATGTAGGCCTGCACCAACACGATGCCATTAAAATGGTGTAAAGGCAATCTTTTGAAACTTAAAGAGTACGATAGATATGAGCTTGTTTTATCCCTACAGAGAGAAAAGGAATGACGAAAGAATAGGATCGGACCCCATTAGGCATAACGCCGCCGTCCCCACCGCTGTGAGCGACTAGATGGCAGGCTCCGGCACCACCAAGAATGGTCGGTGTCACCCTCCTCCCCTCAGTCAAAATGATGGTGATGTTTTGATGGGTTTTATTAATGCAGGGTATCTCTCTGACCCTCACAAATGTCGCTCCCAAACAGGTTATGTCTTTACCATGGGAAGCACCGCGATATCTTGGAGGTCTACAAAGCAGACATTTGTCGCTACTTTCTCGAATCATGCAGAGATTATTGCTCTACATGAAGCCGTGCTTGAATGCATATGGCTAAGGTCTATAATTAGACATATTTGAGGAATTTGTGGTTTGAAGTCTACCACAGATGAATCTACATGCATATAATGTAGCTTGTATCGAACAAATGAAGTTAGGTTTCATCAAAGGCGACAACACCAAGCATATATCGCTAAAGTTCTTTCATTATTAGCAATAAAATACACTTCTAAAGATTGAAACAACTCAAATCCGATTAGAGGATAATGTAGCGGACTTATTTACTAAGTCATTTCCTAAATCCACTTTCGAGAACCTTGTAAAGAGTATCGGATTGAGAAAGTTATCCGAACTCCCATGATTGTAGCAATCAGGGGGAGATGTCGACATCAGGAGGAGGCATGATGTCTACATGTTCAATCTCGAAGAGTGAAGGATGTGTTGTACTCTTTTTCTCCTCCTCGAGCTTGTTTTTGTCCCATAGAGTTTTTCACTCGAGCCAGGTTTTTAATGAGGCAACGGATGAAGCATCACCACCAAGTTTGAGCGGCACAAGGGGGAGTGTTGAAGGATATTGATATTTGTGTGCCTTATCAAACTAGGATTAGTTCTATGATTGTAATAGGAGAGAAGGTTCTAGAATTCCTAGTCCTATTCGGAATAGTTTTCCTTGTATCATTAAAATATGTACTTTGTAATCCCTATATATAGGGCTCCTATTGTCAATAGTGGAATACATACAATTCTCTCATCAATCTCTCTCAATTATCTCATATCCTCAAAACGGGAGTGGAAAACAGATCCACTTTCTCTTCTGCCAACAAGGACCAAGAGAATATCGCCATTGTTAGCAAGCTAAGAGATGTTGAAGCAGTCACTGTCACAGTCTTTGAATCAGTGCTGTCCTTCATCTCTGGGCCAAAGTCAAAGCCTAGCAGCTGGTCTTTGGTTTCCAAGATGGTGCAGTCTAAAAGAATAGCTTGTGATGAAGAAGCAAAAGTAAGTGAATTTGCAGAGGTGGATGATGCATTGAAATCATTCAAGAGTGCAAACAAGGCACAGAATCAGCTTAACAATCTGGAGTCGTGCATTCAAGACCAAGAAGAAGGACTCGAGTGCCTTTCCAGGCATTTGATCAAAACTAGAGTTTCCCTTCTCAACATCCTCAACCACTAGATTCTAGCTTTTTGATACATAGAAAAACACACATGGATACATACATGTATACCTCTTCCTATATCAATTTTGATAATACATACTGATCGACATACGCTTCTGCTCAAATTGCTACTAATTGTCTTAATAAATTATTATACATACATATATAAAAGATGAGTTAACTGTTCATTCTGCGTTACTGTTCATTATTGAGCGAAAAGATGATTCTGCCCTCATTTGAATTTTTTTTACGCCTTCCGCCACTACCTATTTTTTCCGGTGTCTTCCTCCCTTTGCCTCCTAGACCCATTCGACCTTTTGAGAAACTGAGAGTGATAGAGAGACGAAGAGAATCCGATAGGGAAGAGAGAAGAAGAAGAGGAATCTGGGTAATTTGGTATTGACCTGAAGCACCTGGATTTTTTTGGGTTTTAATTCGTTGTTTTATTTAGTTTCTTCTGGGTTTTATGCTTGCTTGAGAAATCAAGCAAACATAGAATTAGACAGAACCCAAGCAATAGTCGAATTAGAAAAAAATCAGAGGAAGAGGAATTTAGAAAGAAAGAGAAGAGGGATTTGAAGCTGGTTTTGCCCTTCGTCGTCGGTGAATTAGGATTTGGTTTCGATAGTACCTAATTTGTGGCTTTAGCGAGTTTGACAAGAGTTTGTGTGTAAGTTTTCTGCTTCTGCTGCTATTGCTTTTGTCAGTTTTTGTGTGAATCGGTTTTTGAGTGGGTCTTTTGTTGTTGGTGGTTTTGAATTGGTATGGGTTTCTGCGTTTTGGGGGGTTTTGTTTGTCAGCGGGTCTGGGTTGTTGATTATTGATTGGAGAGGTTTCAAGTTATGATTTTACTGTATGTTATATCGGTGGGGAAGTTATTAGAATCTCTTAGATTGTTGGTTGTTCTGGAATTGAAGGCTTAATAATAGAATCTAACATGTAAATGCATATGCATGTAATTCTTTAAATTCCAAGTTTTGATATCCATATTGAGTTGATAAAACCGTTTCTATTATCTACATTAACCCAAAGCAGTCTCTTAACCCAAAACCTAATCCAATTTAAGATTAAGAGGTTATTGAGTCGGCCTCTTGCTTCGTCTTGGTTTGTTTCTTACTTTCAGTCAGTTTTTTTTTTCTTTTTTCTTTTTTCTTTTTTCTTTTTTCCTATGTCATTGTACATTGTTTTTAACCAGCAAATTGATATATGTTTGTTGTCTTAGAAGTTCGTCTCTTTCTGTTTTGAAATTGTGATTATCCCAATATTCTGATGGCTTGGAGATTTATTTGTCTGGTATGAATGTGAAACAAGAATCATTGACAAAGTTCCAGTGGTGATCATGTGCTCAGAGAACATCCTCAGTTGAATCGTGTACATGCATAGCATCTGCCGGCCATAATCAGCATTCAAGATTTGACCATGTCACACTGTCGGAATGACTTATATAGTGTAACCCCCGGAAACACAACATGACAACCTCCACTGACAAGTCAACTCCAGGCCGGAACACTCCTCGACGCGCTGACACGCGCCACCCAAAGTTGGCTCTGCAGAAAGAACCAAAACTCAGCAAACTGAGGTATGTAAGTCCCACATCGAAAACAAGAGTGAGGTAACTCACTCTTTCACCTATAAAGGGTCCACTTCTCTCTCTTCATAAAAGGTACATTTCCAACATCTATTCACCGTTACATTTGTCAATACAAGTACATTGCTTAACTTTATCATCGGAGGAGCGAAGACCGCTAACCGCTGTCTCCCCTCTTGACGCCGTTGTATTTCTCTTGACAAATTAGCTGGAGTTTCAGAAACATACACATATCGGAAGATTGGACTCCTGTCCACGTTATCAGAAGCCGACTCCCTACGGCGGTATTCTGAGCATTAACATTGGTGTCGTCTGTGGAAAGCAAAACTAATAGTCATTTCCCATTCACCCTATCATGGCTAGCGGAAGCGGCGAGGACACTGGAAACCAAACAGATCAAGCCACCAACCCTGCCAACTCACCAACCGTCAACCGTGAACTGTTCACCACACCAATTAACGTGGACAGACAGAATCTCAACACCCCAGAGGCACTCCAAACACAATCCGTCGTGGAAAATCAGACTGGCACAAACCATCAAGCGCAAGGCTGGGATCTGGCCGCTATGTTAGAGATAGCCTTGGCAGACTTACACAACGCAAACAGAGAGCGAGAAAAGGAATGAAAGGAGAAGGCAGAAGCACAAAATCAAGTGGTGACGCTATTGTCAAAATTTGACGAGCTGAAAAAAGCGCTAGGAACAAGTGCGCGACCAAGACAAAGTGGACACTCTCAAAGTGCAAGGCCCAGCCCAAGCGTAGGGACAAGAGCAGCACCACTACCCACAATCCCAATAGGTGTCGACCTAAACCAGGCTGAACTAGCAAGATTAGGACGGACACCCCCAGTACAAGTAGCACAAGAGCAGGTAGCGGATTCACAGCCGCAATATGATAATTCATTCAGCGTCGGTCAACAAAGGGGAATTGGAAACATGTTGGCACCACGATAACAGATCGTGGCACCAACCCAACATATGCCCAGACCGACTCTAGACGCCACCACCTTGATATTGGAAAAAATGCGGGAACTAGAGGAGAGGCTGCTCAGAGCTGAGGCTGGCACCCCACTATTAGCGCAAAATCCGCTCTTTGCGGCATGACCTGGTCCATTTACCACCAGAATCTTGCAAACCGTCAGACCCACATATGCCAAAACACCCAAGATAGCCCAATTTGGCGGCTCAACAGATCCATTCATACACATGGACACCTTCAAGAAAGTAACGGGTAACAAGGGATTTGATGACGCAACGCTTTGCCACCTGTTCAGCAAAACGCTGGATGGAGAGGCAATGAGTTGGTTTTTTGAATGCCCACCAGGTTCCATGGACTCATTCTCAGCTCTGTCAAATGCATTTCTGTCAAGATTCATCCTCATGATAGACGGATACCACAACTCCATCCAGCTATTCAGCGTCAATCAAGGCGTTGATGAGTCGTTAAAGTCATTCGTCATAAGGTGGAGAACCGCCACATCAAGATGCCGGGATCTTGACAAAACAATGGCTAGCAGCCTTCAAGCAAGGACTCCACAAGGCAAGTTTTCTGTACCACCTAAATTGTAATTGCCCAAATGCCACATATGACTACGTCATGAATGAGGCAGTCCTGCATGCCCAAGCCGAATACAGCACTTATGGCGCCACACCACCACCACCACAAACCCCACTAAAAAACCCCCCAACCCGCCACATCCCAACCAGGAAACACCACCACCATTCCAAACATAATCACACCACCAAATGACAAGAAAAGGGAATGGCAGCAGGGTAATTATCAGGACAAGCGGCAAAAGGATCAACAATATCATAACAGGGGCAACAGATCTTTTCAAAATGATCACCGTAACAATCGCGACAACCGCCATAATAAGCCTGCCACAAATACTCAAAAATTTGAGGTCTTTACAGTCTTAACGGCGTCATATGAAGAAATATATGACCAGTGCAAAGATCAAATACCACCACCACCCCCAAGAAAATACCCCAGAGTAGGAAAACCTAGAAACACCAGTAAGTGGTACAAACACCATGTGGATAGCGGTCACAACACCAACAACTGCAACACCCTCAAGACAGCAATTGAGTCGTTATCCCGTGACGGAAGGCTGGAACAGTACAAGGTACGACAACCACCTCCGGTTGTCGCCAACGTCGAACCAGTGCGGCGGATCAACACAATTGAGGGCGGTGCTTTTATCGGCAGCCTATCACATAGGGCCAGAAAGCGTTATGAGCGCGCTAACCACCCAAAAGAGGTATTCAATATCCGCTCTGACCGGTCAACCAAAATGGCCAAAGCAGGTTGGGGACCAATCACTTTTTTCGAGGAGGAGGAGCGAGGCATTCATTCACCTCATGATGACCCATTTCTGATAGATGCCGTCCTCGACAGATCTTCTATAGGAAGGATATTGGTGGATAGCGGGTCCGCTGTCAACGTCATATTCAATGGTTGTTACAAACAACTACAGCGCAACAACAAACTTCTGCAAGACCACGAGCCGCTGCTCAGTTTCTCCGGCGACGTAACCCAACCTCTAGGGTCGGATTATATGCGTTTATCGGTCGGGAAAACTCCCTGCACGGCAGAAATACATACTGAATTCATTGTGGTAGATTGCTTCAGCTCATACAACGCCATTATCGGTCGCCCAGCTCTCAACAAACTCAAGTGCATCATAGCCGGATACATGCTACTCATGAAATTCCCGACACCCAACGGAACCGGATCTGTCAGGGGAAGCCAATCAATTGCACGAGAGTGCTATTCTACAACAGTGGCAAGATCAAGAGGTCGCCATGAAATTTTGACGGTAGCCAGCACACCTCAGTTGACGGACAAAATTGACAACCCCAGGGATAAAGAAGAGAAGTATTACAAAAAAGAGCCCGTCAATCCAGAGACATCGCTCCGCACCATAAGCATCTCTGATGAACACCCAGAGAGGACTGTTCGTATCGGAGCCCAGCTCTCCCCAAAGATAACGGCTGAACTCGCCCAGTTCCTCAAAGAAAATTCCGCAGTCTTCGCATGGTCGTACTCCGACATACCAGGAATCTCTCCCGATATAATTCAGCATAAACTTGGCCTCAAACCATCCTGTTACCCCGTCAAGCAGAAGCGACGGGCATTCGACGAGGAGAGATATCTGGCCATCAGGGAAGAAGTTACCAAATTGCGCGGGCGACATAAACTTCATTCAACAGGTGCATTATCCGCAATGGATCTCCAACATGATGATGGTAAAGAAACCTAACGGAAAGTGGCGGATGTGTGTCGACTTCAAGCCTTTGAATAAGGCATGTCCCAAGGATAGCTTCCCGCTACCTTGCATCGACCAGCTGGTTGACGCAACAGCAGGGCATGAACTCCTCAGCATGATGGATGCTTTTTCTGGCTACAACCAGATAAAGATGCACCCCAATGACCAAGAGTGCACAGCATTCACGACTGACAAAGGGTTATATTGCTACAATGTCATGCCTTTCGGCCTCAAGAACACCGGTGTCATATACCAACGGTTGATAAACGCAATATTTGCGGAGCACTTGGGCAAGATCATTGAGGTATATGTCGACGACATGCTCGTAAAAAGCTTACGGGCCAGCGGTCATGTGGCCAACCTCCGCATCATCTTCGCTATCTTGTTAGCATACGGGATGCGCCTAAATCTGGAAAAGTGTTTCTTTGGCGTAACCGCCAGCAAGTTCCTGGGATACATAGTCAATGAGTGGGGAATAGAGGCTAATCCCGACAAGGTGCAGGCAGTCATAAACATGAAATCTCCAGAGAAAAAAGTTGAGGTGCAGAGTCTACAGGGAAGGTTAACGGCTCTTTCACGGTTCATCTCTAAGTTAACCGATAAATGCCTGCCCTTCTTCAAGGCAATGAAGCGGTCCCACTGCAAAGTGGTAGATTGGACGCCCGATTGCGAGGGAGCATTCCAAAATCTGAAGGAATATTTAGCTTCTGTCCCGTTACTCTCAACCCTGGTACCAGGAGAAACGCTATACATCTACTTAGCGGTATCCAAGACCGCCATCAGCTACGCAATTATCCGCAGGGAGGGAACAGAAGATTTTCCGGTATTCTATGCAGGTATAGGAATGAACGGAGCAGAAACCAGGTACCCACCACTTGAGCAACTGGCGTTAACACTCATAATGGCCGCCCGGAGGTTGCGCCAATATTTCCAAGCACATACAATCCATGTTCTCACAAACCAACCGCTAAAGCAAGTTCTCCAAAATCCGGAACACTCAAGACGCCTAAGCAAATGGGCAATAGAACTCAGTGAATTTGACATCGATTACAAGCCCAGAACTGCCATCAGAGGGTAGGCAGTGGCTGATTTCAAAGCAGAGTTAACGGAACAACAACCGGAACATACCGCTAGCATAGTACCGAAGGACACCATTCAACACTCCGCGGACACATTGGCACAGAAACAATCACAATGGGATCTCTATGTCGACGGTTCCGGGTGTTCCAAGGTTCCGACGCCGGTATAATCCTCACAGGGCCAGGGGGACTTAATGCAGAATACACTCTAAAGTTCAATTTCAAGGCCTCCAACAATATGGCGGAATACGAGGCACTTATTGCAGGGTTGTTATTAGCCATTAATTGTGGAGCAGAAAATGTCAACATCTTCAGTGATTCACAGTTGGTGGTCAACCAAGTCAACGACACTTTTCAAGTCAAAGACAAACAACTGGCGGCATACCTAGGGTACACCAAGACACTGCTCGGCAAGTTCAGCTTCTTCAACATCACGCAAATACCCCGCGAAAAGAATGCTAAAGCCGATTCCTTGGCACACCTGGAAACAGCCCAACCACATCAAAGTCCCTCCGACACTAGGGTGGAAACCCTTGAAAAACCCAGCATCACAAAAATTCTGGCAAAAATCTACACCGTCGAGGTAAGCCCAAATTGGATGAACGAGATATTGAATTACAAGCGTGATGGTACATTGCCATCCGACAAGGTCGAAGCACGACGACTGGTAAGAAGGGCAACGTGGTACAACATCCAAAGTGGCAAACTCTATCGCCAAGGGTTCACACACCCCAACTTAAAATGTTTAACGCCAGAAGAGGGAAAACAAGTCCTAGCAAAAATACACGCTAGAGAGTGCGGTAATCATGCTGGAGCTAGATCGTTAGCTAACCGTACCATGCGCCAAGGTTATTTCTGGCCAACATTGGGCGATGACGCAAAAGAAGCATCCAGATTCTGTCACAAATGTCAGCAATATGCATATATTCTGCATGCGCCAGCAGAACCATTGTCCGTCATCATCACGCCCTGGATTCACTCCATGTGGGGGCTGGACATCTTCGGAAAACTCCCAACCGCCAAAGGTCAATTCAAATACATAATTGTAGCCATCGATTACGACAGTAAATGGATCGAGGCTGAACCATTAATGGCCATCACAACCGCTAAAGTCCAGCACTTCTTGTGGAAGAATATTTACTGTCGTTATGGAGTGCCCAACACAATCATTACCGACAACGGAACGCAATTCAACAATGAGGAACTCATCAACTTCACCGCCAAACTAGGCACCAAGATGCGTTTCGCTTCAGTGGCACACCCCCAGACCAATGGCCAGGTGCAATCCGCCAACAAAATCATAAAAAAGCTGCTAAAAAAGAAATTGGAAGACAAGAAAGGCCTATGGGCTGAGAAGCTCCCGGAAGTGCTTTAGGTCATCCGGACAACGCCAACTTTCACCAACGGCGAAACTCCATTCTGCATGATCTTTGGCACAGAGGCAGTCCTCCCCGTTGAGGTAACCCAACCTATGGCTAGGATTGACGGACATAACGCCACCACAAACATCATCGGCGTCAACCTCGACAAAGATCTATTAGAGGAAAAACGAGACAAGGCCCACCTGCACAACTTGCAAAACAAACGGCGAGTGTCACGTTTCTACAACAATCGTGTGAAGGCCAGACACCTACAACTCGGTGACTGGGTTATGAAAGAAGTCATACCACAGCCAAAAGCACTTCGCCCAACCTGGGAAGGACCTTATCAAATCATAGAAGTGGTAAGCCCCGACACATTTTACTTGAAAAACAAGGAAGGCGTCACATCCACCCACCCGTGGAACACTCAGCATCTCCGCTACAACTATAAGTAGCGCCGCAACATGCCCGCGAGCATCTTCACTTAGCTAATTTTTGCAAAAGTTTAGCTAAGATAAGCTACCCTACAGGTACATTTTTTGTAAGAAGCCGGGTCCGCCCAGTCGTCAATGAAACGAGGAATTATTCAAACCATTGTCCCATACATGCAAAAAAAAAAAACAAAACAAAAAAAAAAAAACATATCAAGTCTGGCCAAGACAACACCCTCGCGCCTCAGGGCAAGGGCGATATATAAACATGTAACGGGTCAATCTTAATCCCTTTCATGTTTCCTTGACGTTCAAAAATATGCCCGCCACAATCCCAAAGGTTTTTTGCAGACAAACATCTACCGCACCAAAAGACAAATAAAGCAAACATTATATATTTAAAGCATATCAGAACTACACAAACAAAGCACTATGTTGCTTAAAAAATCGCAACCAAACAACCACGGTACATTAAAAATCCCGCGTCAGCATATTTTAACTTTGACCAGCCTGAGAGGCGGACCCCAAGGCACAATCACCACTGCAACGTTTCCCCACAGGCGAACGAGAAGCCATCTTTTTTTTAGCAGCTTTACTTGTCGGCGTCGGAGTCTCAGGATTGCCATCAGACCTCATGCCATCTTCTCCAGACGACCACTTTCTTCGCTACCATCAGAGGAGCCACTTTCTGAGGAGCCGCCATCTTCAGATTCCGCAACATCTTCCACGACGACTCGATCGGCTAAAATCTTGTCAAAATTCAAATAGCCGCTATCTTTGAGTTCCTTAAAGTTGGAGGCCTCACCTTGTTTACCAGCATCCGTTAGGAATGCCTTGAACTCTGCTGAGTTCTTGAAAGCATCAATCGCCTCTAGACGCACCATCTCTTTTTCATCCTCCGCCAGTTTAGCCATCTCCTCCTGCCTAGCCAACTGAAAATCTGCCAACTCTTTTTCTTTGGCGGTAAGAGCCTCTTGCAACTGGGCGATAGTATCTTCTCTCTCAATTTTCTCCTTCTTCAGGACAGCCAACTCGGCATTTAGGCTGGCAATCGTGGCAGTATCGGCAATGTCTTATCCACGGCACACTTGAACTTCTCTTTGATGTCGAGAAGCGCACCATCAAGTTTAGCAATGTCCCCAGCAGTGGCTTTATTCTTCTCCCTCTCGACCACCAAATCACTTTGTGCCTGTAGAAGCTCTTCTTTCAGTTTGCGCTCCTCCGCTGAACTCTGGTGAAAGTAAAGCTCGTGGGCACCCTTCAAAATCAGATCCAGGGATTTCTCCAGCTTTGATGACGCCGCTGGACGAGGAACCCTCTCGTCACAACCACAGCCAAGACGTTCGCAGACCTTGTGCAAGAAGGCCTGTTGATTGGCGGGTGCACTTTGCACTAAGCCTACGACAGGATTGTCGGAGACAAATTTTCCTCCGACATCTCTATGGCCAACCGCAACATGTTTCTCCGCCACATTCCTCTCTCCAACCTTCATCTTCTTGGAGACATCTGACGGAAGGGTAGAAGCGACAATCTTCTTCTTCTGCGGTACGCCGGACCCCCCTGCTGTTTCATCCCTACCTGTACCACCAACAGGCCTTGTACCGACATGTTTTGACCCCCTGATGTCAGCCCCTGCTCTCGTCCTCCTCTCCCTCTCACCTTCACCCTCCGTTATACCTGCTTCCCCGACAACAGTTGTCACCTTCTCCTGTGACTTGTCAGCGGGTACCTCCAAGGCAAACCCCGTATCCTCCTCATCCTCTTGCTCACTCTTTCCCACCACATTTTTTCCTTTGCTCCCTACTTTTTTCTGCTTCAGATTGGCACGGTTCGAGTGTAACGGAGCCTTCAAGATCTGTGCTTCTTCCGCCGTCGTTATCTCCCTCATTTGTTGATCAACAGTCTGTTTCCGCACTTTGGCCACCTCGTCAATCATAAAATTGACGTACTCCTTAATCCCGCCAATGTTGGCCATCACTTTTTTAAGAACTTCGGTGCTCCTTTTGTTCTTACGAATAGTGACTACAAAAGAAAGCATGACCATCGTCACTTTTCAGATAAGCTACAGCGTCAAGTCACAATCTAAATAAAATTGGTTACACTTACCAGGTTCCCGAGTCAAGCGTAGGTGGATAAGTAGCGACCAATGCGAGAGGATGCGAAGATCTAAGCAACTTTTGTGCTCCCAACAGTTGTGCACCCGACACACATGCTGTCGTTCAACTTCCGTCAACTTCGGTCTCCAACCCTCTGCAGACAAAGACAAAATATCACGTAACAACACAGCCGTAGTAGTACAACGTGGCGGCGTAAACAATAAGCAGGAAAGCAAGTATCGCACACAAAAAAAAAAAACACAACAAAACCTCAAGCACAGACAACAACCTTTTATGGCTTGGAACTTCGAAGGAACCGGGAACCGCAGAACCTTCGCCCCATCTGGCCTCATGTCATACTCCCAACCTTCCGTGGAAACACACACAGCAACCCGCCATGTTGTGGAGGAATCAGGCGTATGTTCGAAAAGTTTCGGGGCTCCAGGACGATGAGTTAGCTTAACGGTCCCACCACATTTTTTCCTCTTGTTATAGGTCAACTTGTAGAAGAATAATACTTCAGCCACTGTCGAAAATTCACACCCCGACAAATCCCACAAAGCGGTCAAAGCCAATAACATCTTCCACATGTTTATCAACACTTGACCCACCGCAACATTCAATTCATGCAGCAGATACTGAAGACTGGGAAATAACGGCAGCTTCACCCCATGATTCAGTATGGCTTCATGAATAGCGGCATAGCCCTCCGATAAGGCAGTAGCCCTCTCACCTTTCTCTAACGGCCGCAACTTCACAACCTGGGGCAACCGAAACCTATCTTTCATTTTCTGTATCTTTTGCCACGACATAACGGAAGGAGGCTCGTCTACTCCCACACCGTCACTAAGAACTCACGAGGAGCTGGTAGGCCCGGAACTCTGCCCTTCATCTCCAATCTCAACCCCATTGTCACTTTGTCCAGAGACGCCGACACTTTCTTCGCTACTGTTGGATACATCCTCCTCCCCGGCACGACGAACAACTTCATGCTCCTCACTCTGACGCGCTGCCATAGGTGACGGCCAGACAGTCTGAAGGGGGACAAGATCCAGCGATTCTTCAGAACTATCCCCTACAAAGGAAGGACGACGCAACGAATCAATAAAACCCCTCTCCGACAAATTAAGCAATGACAGGTCCGACTCTCTGCTACTCGAGATATCAATAACGTCCGGCATACCACGAAAACAACCTAAACCTAGAAGTTGGTAGCCAAGCCAGATCTAACCCTTACCCTAGGCCATAAACAACAAGAACTCAGTAAAGAACCGTCACCTCCAAATCCCAGAACGTAGCCAAAAGGTCCCAGAAAAGTCAGAAACTCCCAAACCCTCAAACACAAAATAAAAATCCAGTACAAACAGAGCGCAAGCATTCACACAAACTAGACAAAAACAAGAACAAAAAAAAACCCCCCCAGAATCAGAACATACCTCCAAATTCGCAGTAGCAAACTCCGACGAGCAACGAAACAACCCAACCGCAGGAGGAATCCAACCACGTTCTTTTCTCTCCTTCAAACCTTTCTTTTTCTTTCTCTCCTCCACTCAATCAACGCAGTTTGCAATCCCTTCTCTCTGGCTCTCTCACTCAGAAAAGAAAGCAATCAAACAGAATAGAGCAAAGTGAGGGAAGTTGGTATCCCTTCCCCCTTAAATACAAACTCTGGCGACAAATCCTGACCGTCCCCAAAAAGTAACCATCCGCCATGATCACGCCACTTACCCCCACTAACCGAGACGACGCCTCGGTAAAAACGACGTGATCATAAATGCAACATTTATGATGAAGCGACAACGGCTGCAGAACGACGTTGCCGCACACGCCATTCCTATCAGCAACCCCCACGTGTCACTTGTAGTGTCAGAAGATCAAGCAAAATCTGGCCAAATAGCCTTTTTCTCCGCTAATGAGCCTTTTCCCTCGCTAATTAGCCTTTCTCTCCGCTAATGAGCCTTTTCCCCCGCTAATTAGCCTTTTCCTCCGCTAATTAGCCTTTTCCTCTGCTAATTAGCCTTTTTCTCCGCTTTTTAGCCTAATGTTCCGCTACATATCATCAACCAACAAATCAACGATCCGCCACAACACCAGTCCTACCGCCAACAGTATCGGCTCACCGCTGACATGCACTTTGCTCCACCAAACTTTCAAGGCAATCATGTCACATCCCTCGTCAAACCAACAACTGTTGACCAACATGTCTCCGACATCGTTACTTCTGATGAAAATCGAGGGTTACTCACCCGACACATTTTACATTTAGCGGAACATTCCTAACCCAGGATAGTAAATTTTTCATTGGTACACCTACCTTAACGAGGCGGTGCAGTCAAGTTTCTCTCCTCCGGGAAAGAGTAAGGGAACAATTTGCACAGCTTACGGCAGCCATTGATCCGGCAGTTAAACTTCCCGACGCTAAGGCACTGAAAGAGTGGGATCGCTACCCACCACATAATGCTGTCACACAGCTCCCCTCAACAAACAATCATCTGACCAAACGGAGGTCTTTCTTAAACCGGGGAGTGGGGGACTCTCTGGAGGGCCTAGCAGGGGCCCACCCAAAAGGGCAAAAAGCGCTCGTTCAGCTAGAATCCATGGTTGATGACGCACTCGCACTGATTATGCCCGACTAAAGGCGTCGCCTTAGTTACGATAACTCCCTAACCAAGAAATCCCTCCTTGACTGGGGACTTGGGGGACTTGTACGTGCATAGCATCTGCTGGCCATAATCAGCATTCAAGACTTAACCATGTCACACTATCGGAATGACTTATATAGTGTAACCCCCGGAAACATAGCATGACAACCTCCACCGACAAGTCAACTCCAGGCCGGAACACGCCTCGACGCGCCGTGTGTCCCAAAGTTGGCTCTGCAGAGAGAACCAAAACTCAGCAAACTGAGGTATGTAAGTCCCACATCTAAAGCAAGAGTGAGGTAACTCACTCTTTCACCTATAAAGGGTCCACCTCTCTCTCTTCATAAAAGGTACATTTCCAACATCTATTCACCGTTACATTTGTCAATACAAGTACATTGCTTAACTTTTGCATTGGAGGAGCGAAGACCGCCAACCGCGGTCTCCCTTCTTGACGCCGTTGTATTTCTCTTGACAGATTAGCGGGAGTTTCAGAAACATACACATATCGGAAGATTGGACTCCTGTCCACGTTATCAGAAGCCGACTCCCTACGGTGGTATTCTGAGCATTAACAAATCGATAGGTATGTTCTTGGACCAAGCATGATTGTTTGATAGGTATGTTTTTGTTTGATTAAAAAAAGAAGATGATTATCTGTTGAAATTTTAATTTTATAAACCTCCAGTCTGAGTTTTATGTTAAGAGAGGTTTGCATAATATGAGTTGATCAATGAATTTGATAAGATTTTTGAGCTTGATAATCATGGATTTGATCTAGATATGTACCTAATTGTTGTTAGGTTTCTTATGCGTCTAAAACATACAATGGCAATTTTTTAGTAGTGTGATCTGTGGTCAAGATGATTTGTGAGTTTTCCTTTTATGTTATGCTTTAGGTGAGATAGCTTATTATATCTTTGACATGAATCTGAGGAAGCAAAACATGAATTTGGGTATTTGGTTTTGATTGTAATGGTTGCTAGATAGCTTATTATATCTTTGATTTAATACAGAAAAGCAGCTTCCAAGAGCCGTACTTGAAATCAAGAGCCTGGATGTGTTCTGATCATCATTGTGAGTACCCTTACTTTTGTCTACCTCCAAACTGTGCAAACTTTAATTATTATTCAAATTGCATGAATGAGTTCATAAACATTAGCTCTAGATCAAAATCAGGTAACGAATTTATGGTTTGTATCTGAATAAGAATAAGAAACTAAAGTACTGCAAATTTGCAAACAGCTTTGTCTCAATAATTTGCTGATGACGAAATGAATTCAAATTCAAATACTCAATAAGAACTTCATTTAACATAGTATTCATTTAATAACAATGAATTCAAGATCAGATTTCCACAATAACAAAAGTTAACTTTGTTAAACCCCCCATCAAAACTAAAGAGTTGCTGCTACTGATATAAAAACTTCCAAACAATGGTCACAACTTCAATGTTGTTTTGATGTTGCTTTTCTTTATGACTAATTATCGCTACTAAACAGTTCTCCTTTGCATTTTTTTTTCTTTTGTAATGATTTTTCAATTTCATACTAGGATATGTCTGCTGTAGCAAGGGACAGCTTACAAACCCAGTTTTCAATTTCATTCATATCTGTTATTTAAATTTTCCCTTTAGTATGCATATAGAAAAGTTAAGAAACAACTTAATGTAACTTTTCCTATTGCTTTTGCAGATTATATCCTCAGGCTGTTGAGAAGGCTTCACAAACTGATAAGCTGTTTGTGCTTCTCCAAACAACATTCATAATTTTCAAAAGTAGAATACTTAACTGTCGTTAAGATTTCATTCTAAAAAAAAACTGTCATTAAGATTCATAACTTTCAGTTCAATTTCGACAGTGCTTTGAACCAAGCCTGCATTATTATATATTGTAACCTTCAATGCTTTTTGAGAATAGCCAACTTTATCTTTCTGTATTTCTCACTTTCATAAAAAATGAAGTCAATTTCAGTTATGTTTTTCATGGTTGTAATTTGTTAGCAACAAGTTCCGCAACAAAGCGCAGGCGCCATTGCTAGTTTAAAAATAAAACATGAATTTTAGCACGTACTGAAACAAAACAAGCACTTATTTATCTTTTATACATAGCTTCCTCGCAGTCAAATTAATTACAAGATGAAAATGAATCAACTTTGAGTCCAAAAGAACAGTGAAAACACAGTTTTCCCTCAACAAAAAGAACTGTAAAATGTAAATTCTACAATGTCAAACGAGAATCTGGATGGTAAATTTCTGGAGTTTTCATCATTATGATTGAGGCTGTCACTAGGGGTTTACAAGGAAATCGTATAACAATACAAGGCTGGAAGATAATCAATAATCAACAGGTAATGGATTCAAAAGGAAGGATCAGGATTACTACATGCATTAAGCATGCACACTAATCATATGCTGGTTGTTTTCTGTTTGAGGGACAATTTCTGAAAGAATACAAATGAGATAATGGTGAAGGCTTCACAATAAGCATTTTTTATTCTAGAGAGGTAGTGGCTTCATTCGTGCCTTGTTAGATCTAATGTCTAGGATTACAAAGGAAATTAAGCATAGAGAAAAATCAGAGGAGAAAATAAATAATGTAAAATAACACATACATAAGATGCATGATTTTCGCATCACCACGTAATAGTAGACACAGGCTCAATGCCACTCGTGCAATCGCTGTCCAATAAGTTGACGATGATTGAATGATTGTTACATTATAATAGCACACTTTGAGATTTTATATGCAAAATGAATCAGGTGATGATGAGTTGGTTTGCTGGTGTAGGAAGAGACATTGCATAAACATTGCCTAGGGAACATTTAGATCCAAATCAAAAACATGTTATCTCTCACGGGTGATTGAAGTGGATGAGATTCCTTGTCCCCCTCCTTCTCCAACACTATATTAATCAGATGCAAAAGGAAAGAACCCATCAGTTTCAATTGTACATAATCAACAAGGTCTTCTATCATCTCAGAAATCACAAACAAGAAATGGCTTACCACACTCGCTCTAACAGCTTTCCCTCAAGGCCACACCCTCTTTTTCAAGAAGTTGATGAACATTTGTGCAGATTGAGGTCTTCCGAAGCCACTTCCACATCTTCATCCTCAATAAGAAAAAAACTAAATGGCCTGCAAGACATGCTTGATTGTGTTGATATGTTGCTTCAGTTGCAAGGCACCCAACAAGTATTAGCACAAGAGCAGCAACAAAAATGGGCTAATGAGCTATTAGACGGCTCTCTCTGGCTCTTGGATATTTGCAGCACCGCAAAGGATGCCATCTCGCAAACGAAGGAGTCCATACAAGACCTTCAATCAATCATTAGAAGAAAACGGGGAGGTAAAACTGGACTCACAAGTGAGGTCAGGAAATACTTGAGCTCTCGGAAGATGGTGAAGAAGTCAATCCACAAGGCTATGGGAAACCTGAAGGGAATGGAAAACAAATCTACTTTCTCATCCGCCAGCAAGGACCAAGAGACTATTGCCATTGTTAGCAAGCTAAGAGATGTTGAAGCAATTACTCTCAGAGTCTCTGAATCAGTGCTGTCCTTCATCTCTGGGCCAAAGTCAAAGCCTAGCAGCTGGTCTTTCGTTTCCAAAATTGTGCAGTCTAAGAGGATAGCTTGTGATGAAGAAGCGAATGTAATGAATTTGCAGAGGTTGATGCTGCATTGAAGTCATTAAAGAGTGCAGAAAATGCACAGAACCAGCTTAACGATCTGGAATCATGCATTCAAGACCAAGAAGAAGGACTAGAGTGCTTGTTTAGGCAATTGATCAAAACCAGAGTCTCCCTTCTTAACATCCTGAGCCACTAGATACTACATACTAGCTTTTCGATCGATTTTGTACATAGAAACATACACATATGTATATACTCTTCTAATATCACTTTGATATACATACGGATGATATACTCTCTCCTGCTCAAATTGCCACTACTTTGATTTATTTAAAAGAATTCGCTTTCCTGGTCATCACTTGGGAAATTATACTGATTATGAATCTTAACTAACACTTATTCAACTTCTATACATAGCTCCCTTATAGTCCAATTACAAAATGAAATTAATCAACTGCGAGTCTCCAAAAGAACAGTGAAAAAAAAATTTATAAAAAAAAAAAAAAAAAGCAGTTTGCTCTCAATAAAAGAACTGTAAAATGTAAATTGTACGATGTCAATTGTGAATCTGAATGGTAAATGTTGTAAAACAATAAAGTGAAAGAATTTGAGAGAGAGAGAGAGTTTAGACGCAGAGAAAGGAATGTGTGTATTTATCTCACCATGAGGAGGTTCATATATATAGGAGTACATGGTGTATACAAAAAGGCAACGTTTAATAGCAACGTGTAGATCCTAGAAGGAGCCTAGAGGGGGGTGAATAGGCTCACAATCAATTTTTTCGTTCAAAAACTTTCTCAGGGATTGCAACTGGGTGATCAATCCTAAGAGCTGATATTGAACAGAATGTATTGAACAATCAAACAAACCAACTAAAGCATTAAAGAACACAGATTTTTGTTAATGCAGTAAACACCCTATCGAGGGAAAATATATGTGTGGTCTTTAACTCTTGAAAGACCAAAACCAATTTACTATGAAACCAAATTACAAGATTACAACACAGTGATTGCACTGAACTCGGCAACCATTCTAGACTGACTCACTATACTGTTTGTACTTAACTCTTGCTAATTGTTTACACAAGTGAACAACTCAGAAATCTTACTAAAACACAAGCAATGAACGCAGCAAGTTCTTCTTGAAGATTTTACCTTTGAAGTTTGCAATACCCAAATGACCTCATGGGATGCAAGATATGATATGTATGAATGATTGAATGGTTTGTTGTTTTTCAAATTGTTTTCAACACGGAACAAGACACTTTGAAAAACAAAAAACCAAAGAGATAGAACTTTAAACAACAAAGGGATTGAAAACCCAAATATTTTCAATACCCGAATAGGAACAGAGAACCCATATATATAGAGGAGGAAGAGGAAGGACAGTTCACTCAAAGAACCCTTAAGCTCAATTGGAGTAGGTAAACTCATACCCTTAATTTTTTATTGCACATGTAAAACCATGCTCCTAATTTCAATTGGGAATATCAATTCTATAAGCCAAACACTCCAACTCCTTAATCAAAACTGACACCCGAATGGAACCCATGAAAAACCATTGACTTTGTGAAAGAGATGCCATGTATGAACTTATCTAAGCCATGATGAAGAGGGGTCTTCTTTTGATCTTCAAGTTTGAAGCTTGATCTTGGACAAGACAGCAAGATGAGATGGGATGGGGAAGCACGACAGCAAGGCAGCAACGCAGCAAACTGTGATGAGGTTATCAAGTTGTAATTGAACTAATCTTCAAACTTGGCCTTGGCTTTCGACAGAAAGACAACCACACAAAAGAGAAGAAGAAGCAAGTTGCATTTAAACTATCATGCCAAGATGGGGAAGCTAACAGCAAAGCAGCAAACTGACCTTTGAGACTTCAAGTGGGTCTTTGACAGCAAGACAACCACACTTGGTATAATTAAACAATTGTGGACTTGGGCTGCTTACTTGGGCTTCTTAATGAGAGTAGAGTTTTGTTAAAAGAGGGAATGCCAAACATAAACTTATACTAACACAACGTCAATTACTCCTATACACAATTCTATCAATCACTAATCTATAGTGAAAAGCACATATCACTCTACATCTATTTACATGATTTAGCCATAACTATTTACAACACTTCCCCTTGGATATTTCATGTCAATAGTGTTGCCTAGGCTGGGCGCTTCTAAGTTGCCTCGTCAAAAACCTTGTGAAGTAATAAAAACCCTGTGAGAAAAAACAACCTTGGTCGAAGGAGAAAAAGAGCACAACGCGCTTGAGTGTGGAGTAGTAGTATCACAGCTTTAGAGTTAGGTGAAGTCTTCTTATCAACACCATAAGTAGGTAGTATATCTATGACAGGGATGCATTAGAGTTGGTACACCAAAACCTTGCCCGGTAAACCCAGTGGGAGAAACCCTTGGTCGAAGGGAAAAGATGAGCAAATGCATATATATGTCTAATCAAAGCATCTTCAAGATGCAGTCAGTGGGTGACCATGCTAAAGATGTGCCTCGTCAAAACCTTGCCAGGTAACAAAACTCAGTGGGACAAAATAACCCTGGACGAATGACAAAAAGAGTACACAACGGTCAAATGAGTATGCTTCAAGATACTCCCCCATATTTCGACTCCCCCTGAAAATTACATGTTAGGTAATTCAGATAGTTTACGTAAACCAATACCTATACTTCCGGAATGTAGACTTTGGTAGTGACTTCGTGAAGAGGTCTGCACGATTGTCTTCAGATCAAATCTGCTTAACTTCAATCTTCTGATGCTCTTGTTGTTGTTGATTGAATGAGAACTTTGGTGCAATATGTTTGGTGTTGTCTCCTTTGATGAAACTCGTCTTTATCTGCTCAATGTAAGCAGCATTATGCTCGTAGATAATGGTCGGTTCATCAGTGGTGGAATGCAGTCCACATGTGCTTCGAACATGCTTTGTAATGGCTCTTAGCCATGTACATTCACATACTGCTTCGTGAAGAGCTAGTATCTCAACATAATTTGAAGAGGTAGCAACAAGTGTCGATTTCGTAGACCTCTAAGAAATTGCAGTATTCCCAATGATAAAACATAACCAATTTGGGAATGCTCCTTGTGCGGGTCTGATAGATAGTCTATATCAGCATATCCAACAAGGCGAGCATCATTCTGAGGATCAAGGGGTTTTGATCCATTCCTTGATGCGTAGGGATAGAATAAGCCCATGTCCGCCTACCTCTAAGGTAGCGAAAAATGTCTTTTATGCCATTCCAGTGGCGGCGTGTGGGCGCAGAGCTATATCTAGCTAACAAGTTCACATCGAATGAGATGTCTTGTCTAGGGCATTGAACCAAGTACAATAATGCGCCTATTGCACTTAGATATGGGACTTCTGGCACCAATATCTCTTCATTATCATCTGCAAGATGATACGGTTCTCTCTAGACTTCAGACGACCATGGGTGTGCTTGCTTTTATCCTCATTAAAGTGTCTTAACATATTCTAGATGTAATTCGGTTGATGGACCAAAATTTCATCTGCACTGTGCTCGGGCTCCAGGTCAAGACAATAATTTGTTCTCCCAAGGTCTTTCATCTCAAATTCTGACTTCAGGTGCTTTGCGGTTTCCTTGATCTCTTCAGGAATATCAATCAAATTCATGTTTTTGACATAGACCGCCACAATCGCAAACTCGGAACTTATTTCCTTAATAAACACGCATGGGCATAGTTTATTATTCACACATCCCATCCCAATCAAATATTCACTTAGACGGTTATACCACCTCCGTCTAGATTATTTCAATCCATAAAGTGAATGCCTGAAAAGTAATGGAGAACGTGTTCCGTTGTCTAGAACTATTTGCATCGGGTATCATAAATCCTTCAGGAACTTTCATGTATATCTCTATATCATGATCCCCATATAGATAAGCTGTGACCACATTCATAAGCTGCATATTCAGTTTTTCGGAAACTACCAAACTGATAAGGTAGCGGAACGTTATGACGTCCATTACGAGAGAATACGCCTCCTCGTAATCAATCACAGGGCGTTGAGAAAATCCTTGCACCACTAGACAAGCCTTGTGTGTTACAATCTCGTTTTTCTTATTACGCTTCCTTACAAATACCCATTTAAATTCTACGGGTTTAACATGGGGAGGTGTAGGAACAATAGGTCCAAAACACTTTTCTCTTTGTCAAGGAATCTAATTTGGCCTGGATTGCTTATTTCTTTTTTAGCCAGTCGTCTCTTTGACATTCATCAACATAGCAAGGTTCGAGGTCATTGCTTATTATAATTTCGGTGGCCACTGCAAATACAAATATATCATCGATGATAATCTCATTCTGATTCCAAACCTCACTAAATTTATCCAGATTTCTCTATTCTCGGGAGTGGGTTCAAATGTTGGAGCGTCCCCCAACATGGTCTCTTCTAGGACGTACCCATAATCCAGATTTATCTTGTAAGATAGATCAGTTTGAGATTACGATGTTAAGAGGATTCATTTGTGTGAAGTTTACCCTCTTTTGGGGATAAGAATCCTTCGAACCTAATGGTCTACCTCGCTTCTGGGTAGGGACATATGACTGGTTAGCCGCCATGGTCGTACCTCGTCCATCTGGGACGACATGTCCTATAGGGATTTCTATCCTTGCAGACACATTTGTAGCAGGTATATATGATCTCGACACTTTAGCTAGATCAAAGAAAGTGTCTGGCATATTGTATTCTATACTCTATAAATCTAGAATTGTTTGCACTTCACTATTTTCGTGCGGTTTAGGGATCAAGATGAGACATTGTGGGGACATTTCATGTTAATTCATGCCGTTCATCAGAAACGGTGACATTCTTATCTGCTCCTAACTGTGGGAAGACTGTCTCATCAAAGTGACAATCTGTAAATCTAGCGGTAAAGAGATCTCCTGTCAAGGACTCTAAAGAGCACATAATGAATGGGACTGATAATCGACATGTATGCCCATCCTTTGTTGAGGACCCAATTTTGTACGTTGTGACGGCACAATTGGCACGAGAACTGCATACCCAAATGTGCGTAAGTGCGAAACATCAGGTTCGTACCTAGTCACCAGCTGTAACGCAAAGTAAGGTTGGTAGCAGTGGGCCTCAACGAGACCAACATAGTTGCATGCAAGATTGCATAGCCTCATGTAGAAATTAGAAGCTTGGTGCGCATTACCAAGATTCTATTTGCGAGACCATCTTGGGTGTGAACATAGGGAACTATATGTTCAGCATCAATCCCAAAGGATATGCAATAATCATCGAAAGACTTCGATGTAAACTCTCCGGCATTATCAAGTCTTATGGACTTTATGGGATAATCTAAGTGGCAAACCCTTAATTTCGTGATCTGGGTGAGAGTTTAGCAAAAGCAGCGTTTTCTTGTGCACAATAGTGTAACATGTAATCACTTTGTCAATACATCAACCAAAACCATTAATATTTAACTGGTCCGCATGGTGGTTGGATATGTCCACAAATTTCCCTCGCATTCTGTGCAAAAAAATAGTAGTCTTTGCATATGATGGTCTAGTATTAAACATTCCTAACGAGTAAGCTTGGCATAATGTGTCATTATACCCAAGACCCTTATTCAGAAGGGGATGCACCTGCAATGAGTTGAGGATACAATGCATCATACTTTGACCTGAGTGTCCCAAACGGTCATGCCATAGCAAGTAGTTGCTTGAATTAGTTAGCTTCTAGCTAACATATTTCAATTCCTCCAATGTACGCTTCTGGCCGCACACTCGGAGATTATGCAAAGATATTACACTCATTTTTCTCAGTGGTTTCAACGTGATAACCGTTGGTTCGAATATCTTTAATACTCAATAACGTTCTTCTGGAACGTGGAGATTATAAGGCCTCATTAATGGTAGGTTCAGTACCATTGGACAACATACAGTGGGTTTTGCCATAACCCTCTATCAAGTTGGATTGTCCTGATACGGTTGTCACAGATGTATGAATAGACAATAAGTTTGAACAATATCTTCGATCTAGGAGTATGGTGTGAGTAATAGCACTGTTAGCCAGACAACAAACTTTCCCACAGAATATGCCTATTCATTTATTTAATTCAACGAATCACATGTATAAATAAGTTTATTGAATTAAATATATTCGAACATAACCACATTTCCATAATCCAAAATAATTGAAAACATAAATCACCAAAATCCAAACATGTTTCATTCATTAAGATGAAATAGATATGGCACAAGGGGCAAATTATACCCATGTCTTTGAGTTCTAATCCTCGGTATGTTCAGTAACTGCCCGAAAATCCATGATCTCTAGTGTGGAATTAATAAAATGACCCTTCAATAAAATTGGTATTTCGAGTTCTGCGACTGGCGTAATACTCATCTACTGCTTCAGCTATTGCACAGCATGTGAGGGACAGCAGTCAATTCCTCCACATCGATAACAAAGATCATATCATGCTGATTTTGGTGGTGGTGGGCCGAACCAGTGTTCCTTTCCATTTTGGCTTGTTGGGCAGGGGCACTATAACATGGGGCCATGTTTTGGGCCAGTTATATGGGCTATTTATGGGCCCATCTCTCTTTCCTTGTTTTGAAAGATTGGACCTTTTTTTTGTCCCTTCCATAGCCACAATTTCTCCTTTCGCGATTAGGTTTGCAATGAGCAACATCATTTGCTTCAAGCAAAAGTGCTGCTCAGGTACCGATGGGCTTGGCTTGATCATTCCTCAACAGAAGGTTGTTGTTCATTTCAGTGAGCAACAAGATAGTGATCAATTCTGAGAGTTAGTAAAGTGCCTCTCCTTGTATTGTTTTGGGCAGATGGGCTTGTTCAATATCTTGCTAATCATGTTTTGCTTCAGGCAAGAAGGCATGCCAACTTTAGATAATTTCTTCCAGAAACTTTCAATTGCTAAAATTTGATATTAAAGAACAAATAATCGTGGTAAGTGCTTTTTGAAAAAATCCATAAGCAACAAATGGGAACTTCGCGTTCGTACAACATGGTATGACAAATCAAATTAAACATGTAAAATCTACTGGTTTTATCATGTGTGGTGAATTTATGAAAGAAACTTCAAGTTTCTTAAATGGCATTATCGAAACTACAAGTTCGATTTATGTATGAACTACTGGTTCATCAGATACCTACATTTTCTACACATATATTCTAATGCGAAAATTTTGACAAGCAACAAAATGATATTGAATAGAACAAATTGTAATAATATCTCACAAATTGGATAAATGGAAATCACAAATCAATTGAGATATTAATTGCATGCTCGTAATATAACATATTAATTATCACACAATTATGTGAACAAATGCTTCTGGCAAATTTTTTTTTTGATTGGGTAGTTAGCTGTTAGTAACTCACACACTAATGCAGTGGTATCCCAGCGCCCGGACACCTGCACCGACATTGCAGCGAAAGCTAGGCAAAGCCAGACTAATCAAATGTACCGCAGACGCACGAACCCAAAGGGTCCCTCAAATCTACTGGCCACGGGATAGAGCTGGGATTCGAACGCTAGACCTGGGGGTTCCAGACTAGGTCGTTCGACCAACACACCACACCACGTGGTTGCTTCTGGCAATTAATTACACATATTAGATATGGTGAATCTATTTATAATATCAAATCATTTTTCCTTTTATTTTGGTTCTACTGGACCAAAGAAAGAGTGGGCTTAATAGTGAAACCTACGGGGCTTAGTATGCGAGCTCGTGACCTAGGCTTTCATGCACTAGTCAAAGAGCATGTGAGACCTGCTGGGCTGCTAGGTCCTGACGAGGGAGAGTGAGCCTGCTAGGCTCAGGCTGGTCTGCCAAGGAATGGAAAGTTATTAGTTGACCCTTTTGGTAACTCCAATTGAATATGACCAGGTAAGGAAGGATGAGGTTTAGGTGGAGCGAGACTCACTTAAGTACACAGCCTCATCTGAACCTTACCTAGACATCACATCCAATTGGATGAGCCTACTTGGAGAAGATTCATAACCATTGCCATGGCAACAAGTGGCGAGCTTCTGTGCTAGCCTTGCAACCTGGGCCTAAGCTTCTGGCTCGGATTTGTTGTTGTGACTTTGGGCTTGATTTCAGCTTCTGATTCAGCCTCATTTAATATTCACAATTACAACATAACCAAATTCAATAGATGTTATTAAATAATAACGTAAATAAATTAATGCAGCGGTTATGTACCTAAGGAAATGGGTTCAAATCCCATTAATGCTTCAGGCATTACGTATAGGTAATAAATTAGGTAAATGCTTCTGGCATAATGTTTATGTAATAATCGCGTAATAATTTAGCCCATAATGCCTCTATCATAAGGAATTATAATGGCATAATTCAAATTTGTGTATCCAAAAATTAAGCTCATAATTCGCATAATATACAATATTAAAATTTAGTAATAAAGGATACATTGTGAAACTATTATGGTAATTGTTTTGGATAAATATCAATCAAAACCAAAGCATGAATTGAATCAATTGATCAATCACCAATTAAATGGAGTTGAATCTGCTTATTCTGGCAGTATTAATATTAAATGGTAGTGATAATTACCAACTGGCCATAATGGCACAGTGGACAACATGCTGGGCTGGTACATGCTGTGGTTGGGTTCGAATTCCAGAAATAGCAGACTTTGTTTTTGCATGATTGATTGATGCTCTCTAGTTGTGAATTGGTACTACTGGACCAAGTGCTATAAATAGCTACAGCCAAAGAATCCTAATTTTTTTTTCTTCGAATTCCAGAAACAGCGGACTTTGTTTTTGCATGATTGATTGATGCTCTCTAGTTGTGAATTGGTACTACTGGACCAAGTGCTAGAAATAGCTACAGCCAAAGAATCCTAATTTTTTTTTCTTTTCCAATCAAACAATCCAAGACACATGAACAAATATATAGAAATATGTATACCAAGTAAATAAATCATGTAGGATTAGCTAGGGTTCATGCATTATGGTGATTTTTCATATTCAATCAATAGGCTCAATAAGCATGAATACAAAATTAGATTTTGGAAAACATTACTTGATGAAGAACTGATGAATCTTCAGCATATTTGTGCAGAACTAAGAAAGTTGTCTTCTCAGCCAATCCAACCAATCCAAGAGCTTGTTTGTGATTCAGATCCTAAACCAGATTGAATGATGATCCTCCTTTGGTTGATCAACAATTTCAGAGCTTTTCGTGCTGATAACGTGTTATAATACAATAAAGTGAAAGAATTTGAGAGAGTGAGAGAGAGTTTAAACGCAGAGAATGGAATGTGTGTATTCATCTCACCATGAGGAGGTTTATATAAGAGTACATGGTGTATACAAAAAGGCAACATTTAATAGCAACATCAATTACTCCTATACACAATTCTATCAATCACTAATCTATAGTGAAAAGCACATATCACTCTATATCTATTTACATGATTTAGCCATAACTATTTATAACAGTAAACTAGTTTTTCATTATTATGATTCAGGTTTACGCAAGCAAATTATATCACTTGACAAGACTGTTAAGATTCCAATTGTCTCAAGCAACATAATCAATAATCAACAACTAATTGTATTTAAAGGAAAAAAGGACTTGATTATCACATGCTTTGAGCAATAAACATATACTGGCTGTCTTCTGTTTGAGGGACAATTTCTGAAATTAAGTATCAAACTGAGATATTGGAGAGGGCTTTACAATAGCATTTTTCATTCTAGGTTTATTGAGGAGATGGCTAAAAAGTGGACTTGATTACATCTTGAAGTCAATTTAACTACTTCTAGAGGGCTTCCTTTGTGCCTTAATTGCAGATCTAATATCTAGGATTACAAAGGCAATTTAGCATAGAAAAAGGGACTTGCCCTTGGAACACACCCTAAGCATTGCCATTTCTAGGAAATGAGAAAAAGGTGGCTTGCTTAGTTTATCAATATATGTAGCATGGGTTAATTTGGCCATGAGATAGGATGACAGGGCATAAGCATACTCAGAAACTAGTTTCGGCATATATGAACCATCTTACCACTTTCTTCTGTATCGGAGAGGATAGGGAGATCCTAGTAGTCTTCTATACATACAAGATGGCAGACTCAGATCTCAAACCTTCTAATTATAATGATACTTGTTTCTGGTTTTTTTTTTTTTTTCTTCTTCTGTTGAGGGAACAGGCATATATATAGTTTTGACTAATAAACTAATCAAATACGTAAGATGTATGGTTTTCGCATCACCACAAAATAGTAAACAGAGGCTCTATGCCATTCATGTAATCGCTGTCCAATAAGCTGACTATGACTGAATGCTTGTTGCATTATAATAGAACAGTTTGAGATTTTATATGCAAAATGAATCACTTCTGAGTTGGTATGCTGGTGTAGGAACAGACATTGCATAAACATTTCCTAGGGAACATTTAGATCCAAATCGAAATTAATCATGTTACCTCACACTGATGATTGAGGTGGATGAGATTCAATGTACCCCTTCTAAACCAACCCTATATATTAAGCAGCTACAATTGGAAAGCAAATCATCAATCTAAGTTGTACCATTAACTGCATCTACAAGCCCATCTATTTCTTCTCACAAATCAAAAAAGAAAATGGCTTACCACACTCGCTCTAACAGCTTCCCATCAAGGCCACACCCCATCATTCAAGAAGTTGATGAACATTTGTGCAGATTGAGTTCATCCGAGTCCACATCCACATCTTCATCATCAATAAGCAACAAACTAAATGGCCTGCAAGACTTACTTTATTGTGTTGATAGGTTGCTTCAGTTGCAAGGCACCCAACAAGCATTAGCACAAGAGCAACAACAGAAATGGGCTAATGAGCTATTAGACGGCTGTCTCCGGCTCTTGGATATTTGTAGCACTGCACAGGATGCCCTCTCGCAGACCAAGGAGTGCATACAAGACCTTCAATCAATCATTAGAAGAAAATGGGGAGGTGAAACTGGGCTCACTAATGAGGTCAGGAAATACTTGAGCTCTCGGAAGATGGTGAAGAAGTCAATTCACAAGGCTATGGGAAATCTGAAGGGAATGAAAAACAGATCCACGTTCTCATCCGCCAACAAGGACCAAGAAACTATCGCCATTGTTAGCAAGCTGAGAGATGTTGAAGCAGTCTCTCTCACTATCTTCGAATCAGTGCTGTCCTTCATCTCTGGACCAAAGTCAAAGCCTAGCAGCTGGTCTTTGGTTTCCAAGATGGTGCAGTCCAAAAGAATAGCTTGTGATGAGGAAGCAAAAGTGAATGAGTTTGCAGAGGTGGATGCTGCATTGAAGTCACTCAAGAGTGCAGACAATGCACAAAACCAGCTTAGCAATCTGGAGTCATGCATTCAAGACCAAGAAGAAGGACTTGAGAGCCTATTTAGGCAATTGATCAAAACAAGGGTCTCCCTTCTCAACATCCTAAACCACTAGCTATTAGCTTATAGAACAATTTTGTACAGAAACACACGTATAGAGCTTCTCATATCAAACTGATAGACATAATGATATACTCTCTTGCCTAAATTATCACCACTCTTTTCCTCACTTCAAAAGCATTCATTTCTCGCAACTGGACTCATCTCGATTTCTGATGTCGAAGTTACATCATCTTATGTGGTGTCTGTTAAATTGTTAATGGAAATTTAACTTCCATATTATTGTCCAATTACAAGATGAAAATGAATAGTTAACTGTTCCTAGAACTCTGAATCTGTGAGGTAAGTTCCCAGAAGTTCTTGAAATTATGATTAGGTCACATGGAATATTTTTGCAAAAAATCATATCATTTCAACGCGGTCAAGATTCCAAATGTCTCAATAGGAGATGATAAACAATCAACCACCAATCATATTCAAACGAGGACATAATTCTCACTTCCATGATATTGTCGTGCTTGCCGACAGCAGTACAATCATTTATAAACCCATAAAGTTCATATGATTAAAAGGTTTTTTTTTTATAAAAAACGAGTACAACAAACTAAAAAACCTAGATTGAGGAATTTTTTTTTCCTTTTTATGTGCAACATATATCCAAGACTGATGTGTATATGAGGAACAGGTGCCACAACTCAAATCAACAATCCATTAGTCCAACCATTTTTCACTCATTGTTTGGCCGCTTTTTCTTATTGCATATGACCCAAAAAACAGGGAACAAAACACATTCATGGGGCAACAGAAGTTGTTTCTCTATAAATACATCCTCAATTGTATAGACAATTTTGTTTCCCAACTCAGATTTATACAAATTTTTGGTAGCCTCAACAACGATTGCCAATTGGTAGTGATCAATAATAGATGTCATCACTCGTTACAAAGTTGATTATCATGATCCCCTGCCACCTCTTTGCCTCTTTTCTTCCAGTGTAGTTGCTTCATTTAACATGTCACCAGCGTCCTTGTGCATGTCCAGCTTGGCAAGAGCAACTGACTGCATGTAGAAGGCCGTCGGCCACTCTGGATAGACACATTGAGCTTGCATTGCATCTCGAAGGGCAGCATCTGGTTGCTCGTTTAACAGATAGCATAAACTGCGTCGTGCAAAAACAGTGGGGGACACCATAGTTCCAACATCTATGAACTGCACAGAGAAATAGACCAAAGAGGCCAATCAACAAAAGTCTAGCAGCAGTAATAGATCTAAAAAGGTCAGGACGCAAAAAACTACATGGTAACAGTTGATGATAGAAAACTTTCTACTGCTATGACCTTCCTCCAATCTCCCAGGATATAATTGGTAATTTGCACATGATATCATGACATATCTCCAGCCCATAATATCACAACTAAAATACAAATACATAAAACACACTTCTACAAAATTATACCTGGGAGTAGCAGTCAATGGCAGCTTTAAAATCTTTGTCACGAAACGCATAGTCCCCTCGCTTCCTTGCTTCCAACATGTCTCTCATCTGTTGAGTCCACTCTTGGAAGGATAACTGAATCCATGTAAATTTAAAAGAGATGTCTTAGCATAACTCAGTGAATAGGCATTTGCATCAGCAACCAACTACCTCAATAAATACCTCATTGGTTCCTTCGTCATCTCTGTAGTGCGTCATAACCAAGATCTGATGGATCGCTGTGAGGTCCATTCGAGAGCAGGCCTCACCCATTGCTGAAAGGGGCCGTTGTGGGGTTGGTGGGGCTTCCTCATGCTTCGGAATTCCAAGCATGACATAAGATGGAACCTGTAACCCATAATTTGGTAATTAGATTCTTTATAAGAAATTAAGACCAGTAGTGCTCCTTCATCATCTTAACAGGACAGCTAATGACTATAACACTTAATTGACCCCCTTATGAGCTTATCATAATTTTTGGCAACGTCAAATTAATATACACCACATCTGAATGCCCAAAATAGGCGAAAGGCATTGCCCAGGGTAAGTTTATCAGCCACAGCATACAACACATTCCATGTGTGCACCCATCATTTTCAGTCCATGAGGGTCATCATTTCCAAATATACTACAAAAAGATTTGTGATTGGATCTGGTCTGTTAAGCAACCAATATTAAACTAAAGTTACAACTTTATAGTGCCAGAAATTGTGAAATTACAAGCGAATAATTTAGCAGGATTTGCACTTAGAAAGGAATAAAAAATGTCTCTTACATCAGGTTTGGTCTGCAGTGGAGCAAGTCTCGCAACAAGGTCCTTTCTATTAGGCCGCTCTCTGGGCTCATACTGCAAACATTGAGAGGCAAGATTGACAACCACTGTCGCTTCCTCAGTAGAAAAATTTCCCTCCAAATGTGAATCCATCAAGAGAATGATATTCTTACCCCGTATCATATCAAGAGCCTGAATACATGAATAGACATGAGATACATACTAGAGGATCTATCACGTACAAAGATCGCCCCATTTAAATAAATGCTATAATTGACATACTCACAAATCTTCAATAGAACTCACACACACACACACACAGATATATATATATATAGGATATTTCTCAGGTGCGGACGTTCGTACTGAAATTTCGGTACGGATTTCCTGTTTTCGACCACTTTCCGGCCACATTTTTACATCTTAACCGTTCAGTTTTTAGGTCCTAATGTATAAATCACCTCTGCAAAATTTCAGCCAATTTGGTGATCGCTAAGGCATCCAAAATTGCAATTTACACAAACAGACCGAATCTGTCGAACCGGAACCGTTCGTATTTATAATGGTAAATTGCAGTTTTGGATGCCTTAACGATCACCAAATTGGCTGAAATTTTGCAGAGGTGATCTATACATTATGACCTAAAAACTGAACAGTTAAGATGTGAAAATGTGGCCGGAAAGTGGGGGAAAACGGGAAATCAGTACCATCCGCACCGTAGCAGGACTATATATATATAACTCAAGATAGTTTTTTTCATATGTACATATATACTAGAGGTATGGCATATTCTCATGAAACAATTAACTCTAGAAAATAACAGAAACTGATGACCAAGTCAAACTAAAATAAACAATAGCAATTTTTGCTTCTTGATCTTGTAGAAATTTAAAGAATTGTTTTAATTTGGATACCATGTCCATGGTCAAGCAATCATTTTTTTTTTTTAGAGATTCCCAGTATTCTCCCGAACTGGCTTCACGGAGCTGGGCTCAAAACTGGGGATTTTTGCTAAACCCTACAAGGGGGCAGGAAACTCTAGCAAATAGCTAGGTAGGTACCATAAGACTGTTTGAACCCCAGACATGATGGGAGCAAATCATGTGCCTAATCATTCCTACTAAGCCCTCGGTGGTTAAGGAAGCCTTTTTCATGCAGTGAAACTGTAAATAAACTGATTATCATTATTTTCAACTATGAGAATAGTTTTGCAATTAAACAAAGGAAGTGTTTGTATTGTATCCCACCAGGATTAGTGAATGGTGTGGGGAGGTGAATCCAGTTATATGAAACAGGGTTTTTAATCAAGATTAGTTGTTTGCTATAAGTTGAGGAGGCTATGAAGCCAATATTGTACTCCAACAAGTATGAGAACTTGAATAATCAAGGATATTGTTATTCCAACATTCAAGTTAGCATAAACAGGACCACTAAAGAATATACAAAATCAGTTAACTTTACGTGACTACTTCAACTTGACACACTTGAAGATGACTATAGCATCAAAGGCTGTAGATTATGTAAGCAAGCCAGGCAAGGTGTAGTATACATTTGCTGTAACATGTGCATATCAAATATTTACAAATGAGCCCACTTACATGACTTGGAGGGATGTGCTTTCCACTTAGCAAGTCTAAAAGGACAGTTCCAAAACTGTAGATAACACTTTCTGGAGTGACCCTTCCTACAATTGTTAAATGGCAATGGAAGTCAGGAAATCCCATGGCGACAAAATCTTTCAGATAGGAAACTAGATTACAACACATAGGTGATATCTAGACTATAGAAGTTATTACCATTTCTTAAGTACTCTGGTGGTGTATAGGCCAGATTTGTGCTATAACTCTTCCCATCCCTACTATTTCTCATCAAGCCAAAACATGAAAGACGTGGATCACCATCCTACAAGTCCATTCAACATGCTACATGATCATCTTAAATTATATGAAACACTGAAGTAACAAAAAATCCATGTATATTTAACGTAGATATTATTATGTTTGAGGAAGGAATACCTCATCAAAGAGAACCCTATAAGCATTCAAATCATGGTATAATGGACGGCCCTCAGTACTACAATAATCTAAAGCTTCAGCAATATGAAGAGCTACTCTTAAACGCATGGCCCATTCAATGGTTTGATTCTCCCCTGCCAGGAGCAAACAGAGATCAAAAATTTAATCCAAGAAAGACCAGAATGCAGCCACTATTTCTGAATTTGATAGAAGAAGACTCAAAAGTCAACTTACATCATTTCGGTCTGTATTCAACAAGGACGTGAACAGGAATAAACAACAGCATTATTCTAAACCAATTAACAGTATTGCAAGTTGTGCATTGCCACAATCAATAGAAAACTGTGAAATTCACCTCGCCACAACTTTAACAAATGATAGACAATTTAAAACGTCCTAGGATTAGCAATACTAATCTGTTACAAAATGCATAAGAAAATGGGTGAAACAACAAAGGCAGAACAAATTAAACCAACTAAAATTAATCACATAACCATTTCATTTATGTATCTAGGACATAAGCATTTCAATATTTCATCAATCCTGTCGCATAAAACACATGCCAAAATGTCATCTTTTTTATTTCAATGCTTGATTGTTTAAGCACCATCCATGAAACCAAGTAATTAGAGCTACTCCACAAAAGGGTCACTGAGAAATCTTATTAGTTAAGCTAAAAAATGGCATTCTTGATACACTAAGCTAACCCCTAAAGTCGAAAAAAGGAAGAAAGATTTAGACACATACAGTGAAACAAATGCTTGGCTAAAGTATCAGTAGGCATGTACTCAGCAACAAGCAGCCTCTCATCACCATCACAGCAATACCCAATTAGATTTGCAAGCCTCCTATGCCTCAGCTTCCCCACACCCCAAGCTTCCTCCTACAACAAAACCAAAAAGTAAAAAATAAAAAATTTCACATATACCCAGTTCACAAAAACCAAGCAAAACCCAAAAAAGCCAATTAATTTTAGAAGGCTACCGCAAACTGCTTGGGATCGGGCCACGCCAGCTTGGTGAACTTCTTGACGGCGATCCAACGGCGGTTGTTGAGGCGGCCCTTGTAGACAACGTTGGGGGCTTTCTCGCCACTCTCGGACACTATGTAGTCGGAGCTGAAGTTGTTGGTGGCGGTTTTGAGGTCGGAGAAGGAGAATTCCGAGAAGGGCGGGGCGCCGCCTGTTTCGGGGTCGGATCCGGCGGGGACAGTCGGGTGGTGGGTCTGGGCCCGGGCTGCGTTGTTGGCTTGTTGGTGGGTCGAGACTTTCTCTGGGTGAGTCTCGGCGGTAAGGAACTTGGAATCACAGCAACCCATGTCTTGGGTGTGGTTTTGGGTTTCAGTATGACCTTGTTGGAGTTGGAAGACAAAACCAGAGCAAAACCATGAGCTGGTTCCTGCTTGAGTGCTTTGTGGGTTAGAGAGAGAGAGAGAGAGAGAGAGACAAGAAGGACAAGAGAGGTTTTTGTAAGTGCTCTGTCAGCTAGCTTCCTGGTACTTTAATGCTGTGGTGAATGAAGCAGCCTCCAGATTATTACAGTTTCATTAGTTACCTTTCTCCATTTTCTTCCCAAAACAGTTCTCACTGTTATTTTTTCTCTTCTCATTTTTTTTTTTTTTTTTTTTTTTTGTGTGTGTGTGTGTTAGTGAAGTATGGTCAGTTGTATTGATGGGATGAATAAAGTAGAAAGCAGAAAGGGTATATTCGGCTACGGGGATCTTCAAATCTCTATTAACTGAATACGCTGTTTGAAATTAACATAAAAAATGATAAATGTCTTTACAAATAAGAAAACAGAAGAAAAACTAGAGCCTGAACCAAACAATTGACTTTGTCCGGTAAAGAAAAAAACTCGAATGGACTGATAAGATGCGGTTATTTTTTAATTTCAACCGGAAACAAACATTTGATTTGTTTTTTTTTCCATTCTTCTTTTTTGCTATTTCAAGAAAAGATATTCAAGCATTAGAACACATCTAGATATTCGGGATGCTTGATCACCATTCTTATCCAAGTAATATTTAATTTTCCAAAATAAGTGTAATGAATATTTAGCAAATCATATGAGCAAACGTAATTGACTTGCCAATTTACATGCACAAAAGTAGTTCTAATTTTTCTGATGGCAACATGTAAGCCACCAATCTCATTCCCTTCACTTAGAAGTTTGATGGAAATTTAGTGACAAATTCATGACACTAGCTTGGTCAATTAAAAGAATTTTATGAGATTCGTTGCATTAATTAGCTAGATGTTTTAGTTATGATTTGTCGTATTTTCCTCCAGGTGGTGAGTCTAAGCTCAATATTTTTTTTTTTTTTTTGAATAAAAGCTCAATGTTAATGTAACAGTCAAGAACGAAACATAATAGAATCAACTACGATTACATGTAATAATAATGTATATTAATTTTAATACGGCTTTTCAAACGGTAAAGTAGGAATCATGTAATGTTTCTTTTGTTCCTTTTTAGTGAAAAGGGGTTAATACTAAAATCAATTGAAATGAAAATCATTACAAGAAAAAATTTTCATGTCCCAAAAATGTAAGCTATTGCAAAGAAAATGGAAACACAAATCAAATAGTATAGTTCAATGACGTAATTATGTTGTTTGGAATTATTGAATTAGAAAATCTCAAAATTTAGTAAGGAATAATATGTAGAGAGTGAAAATTATACGACAGGTGTTAAAATATTACAAAACTAATTGTCATTTTCAAACCTCTTTCTGTTTTTGTGAAAAAATGTCAAATATCATTCAAGTTAATTTGGCATATTAGAGCATCTTTAGCAGACTCTCTATTTTGGCTCCTTAGCTATTTTAGAGAGCATGTTTAGTTTTTTATCCATTTTAACAGCTGCACCAGACTCCTAAGTGGCTCTTCATTATAACTTTTAGCTATCTCACTTCTAAATATAGAGAGCGAGATGAGGCTCTCTATAATTTAAAACATTCCTTTTGAGTTATTTTATGTAATTTATAAATACATTTAAACTATTTAATCTTCATTTTAAAAATAATATAAATTCAAAATTATCTAAAATAGAGAGCACTGATACAGAAGAATTTCTAAAGTGGCTAGCCAAAATGAATTTTTAGCTACTTTAGCTAAAATTTGACTCAAAAATAGCTAGCATTGCTAAAGATGCTCTAACAACTTATCATTATTTAATTGTTAAAAAAACTATTACCTAAGTAATCCTACCTTTCTAGCTATGAAGTCGTAAAACTAAAACGTACAAGGAATCCAAGGAAACAAAATCTCAAGAACAGAATCTCATACTATATGTCTATAACATAATCGAATTAAGTAACTCTATTCAAACCTCCAATTTGATATTTGGACTTCCAATTCAAACTTTTCAAATGAAACTTCTCATTTTCTTCTTCCACCTCCACACCACTTATCTTCCACCTCTATCTGACAATCTCTACACCGTATTTCAAGTAATGTCAGGCTAGCCAATTCCAACCAATGACCTTTTACTTGAGAGCAACAGCAATTTTACAACATAATTGGTCGTCACGTATCAAATTCTTCAATGCGAATGGGAAAGAGACGGCTGAAAATTCTGTAAAAATTTGGTGAATATGTTGGATTCAATAGTTACCAATCATTTTGGGTGGAATCTTGTTGAAATCTTTCAGGTTTTTCTCTGTAAAATTAAATCTTAAAAACCTCATTGCGATAATATGTTTTCCTTTTAATTTCCTTAAACCCCATAAGATTTACCCTTATAAATATGATTTGGAAGGATTTTTGCCACCAATTACCCTCAAGTAGCACCCAGTCTAGTATCACACTAGAAAGGAAAGACTCGAGGAAAACATGTTTAAACAAAGGGTTTTTGTCCATTTACCCCATTTCTAGGGATTTTTTTCTCACTTACCCCATTAAGTTTTTTTAATTCCCTCTTACTCAAAACACTCTAAGGAGATCTTCCCTAATACCCCATTAAGGTTTTTTTTTTTTTTTTTTAATACTGTTTTACCCTCACCCCTTTGTTACTTAGAGAGAGAGAGAGAAAAAAAAATTAGAAGAGAGAGAAACCCTAAGAGACTTCGCCGGAGCCTGTCATTGGTCGCCAGAGTCTGGTCACCAATCGCCACCCGCCGAAATTTTTTGAAAACCTCGCTGGAGGTCGCCAGAAAAGTTTATTGCCCCAATAGATGACTATTGCCCCCCAATGGAGGCTCTATTGCCCCTAATAGATGCTTATTGCCCCTTAATAGACATTTCAGTCGCTGGAATGGGAACTAATCTCAGTAAAATTAGACAAATAAAACTTTGATTAAGAAAAAAAACGAAGAGATTATGAGCCTCTTTTTATTCATTACTTCTAGGTTGGCGCAGTGACCTTGCAAGCCCAAAGTTTATGAACCTCCATTCAGATTGTTTACACTTGAGGCTTGGGTCTGCCCAAAGTTAAACAAAAAAAAAATTGGGCACCCACGTCTTCTTCTTCGCCAGTTGCAAACCAGGACCGGAAGCGAGTTCGCCTCCCATAATCTAGAAGATCGCTCCCACCGCCTGTTGCAGTCCAATTCCAATACTCTATCCAAAACCCTAACATAGCTCTCCAATTCACCACCGCCGTCTCTTAACTCCTTTCTCGAATCATCCAATAGCTCCGCCCGCTCTTCGAAACCATCACTCTTCGCTTTCTCCTTCTCTATGCTCTCCAAATCGAAACTTCCCTGCAGGTTCTCCTAAACCCTATCGATCAAGCTCTGAACTAGCAGCAGAAACTCAGCGCGCAACCCTAGACTGGACGTGGACGAGCAAGTGGTCGGTGACGGCGGTGACTCAGAAGGAGTTCACGAATGAAGCAGAGACCTGCTGCCTGGCGCCGCCGCCAATGTTGAGACTGCCCTGTGGTTCCTAGTCGGCCTCGCCACTGCGAACTTTGACGCTGGACGTCAGAGTCGAGAACCAGATTTTGGAGGGCAGAGAGAGAGAGAGAGAGATCTGCAAAATGAGGACAGAGGACAATGATGTTGTACTTACATAAGCATTTGCCAAGCAGAATTAGCTATAATGAGCCGTGCTCATACTACCGCCAGCGGTATCAACTACCATCGAGGGTATGACCTACAGAAGCACAGCCAAACAGGCTATCACCTAAGCCCCGGTTCATCCCGAGATCACCTCTAACACTCCACCATGTGCCGTGCCAAGACCGGCTCGCTGAAGCATCAGAAGCTGGGAACTGAAGCATATCATTCCCACATTGAAAATAAGAAGTAGATCAATCTCTTCCCCACCTATAAAAGGTCCACTCCTCTCTCCTCATTAATTACGCATTCACTACTTACCTACTGTTATTCTGTCAACATCTATACATTAACTAACTTAGGTATCGGAGAAGAGAAGACCACCCACCATGGTCTCCTTTTGACGCCCTTTGTATTTTATTTGACAGATAGCAGAAGCAGTAAGAATATCTCAAGTAACGATTTGCCCTTCGAACCAGCGTTGACCAAGATTTGGCTATCGCCCAATCTTAGACATTAACATTAGCACCGTCTGTGGGAATCCTTGAGCAAAAGGCCATCCCACCACAACAATCACCATGACTAACGGTAGTGGGGGAAACGCTAAGGAGCAAGCGGACCAATCAACCAATCCCCAACTGACCAACCCAGCGACTAACATTACAGCGGCCAACGTTAACCGCGCACTATTTAGCACTCCGATCAACCCTAGCATGGAGCCACAGGCCACTCCCCAGGACCTTGCCACTATGTATGAGCTGGCACTGGCGGACCTCCATAAGGTAAATAGGGAGCACGAGCAAAAGCACAGGGAGAAGGACGAGGCCCAGAAGCAGGTGGCCACGCTAATGTCAAGGTTCGACGAACTAAAAAAGGCGCTGGAGGCAAACGCTAACCCAGCGCAGAGAGAGCAATCGCAAAGTACCAGACGTAGTCGACCCAATGCCGGAAGATTGATACATGCACCAATCGTACAGATGCAAGTACCACTGAACCCGTCCGAGCTATTGAGAATGGGTCCACCACCCTCACCACTATTAATGATAGAGCAAGAAGCAGAATCACAACCGCTCACCAACCACTCCGCAACCAGAGCTAGAATTGAAGCCAATCCGCCTGCCCTTAGGCTGGAGCTGGCACAACAGAACCTCTAAGAGGGGCCCACTGGCGACGCAACTGCCCTAATCCTGGAAAGGATGCAGCAATTAGAACAGAGGCTAATCAATGCAGAAGCAGGTGCCCGAGTGCCAATTCAAAATCCGCTCTTTGCATCCAAGCTAGGGCCATTCACTGCCAGGATACTGTAGGTCGTCAAACCATCACATGCAAAGACACCAAAGTTGCCATAATACAGCGGCATGACTGACCCCTTCGTCCATATAGACACCTTCAAGAAGGTCACCAACAATAAGGGATTCGATGACGCCACCCTCTACACTTGTTCTGTGAGATGTTAGAAAGTAAGGCGATGAGCTGGTTCTTCGAATATCCGCCGGGATCCATAGACTCATTCCATGCCCTATCAAACGCTTTCTTGTCACGATTCATCTTGTGGCCGTCGGGCATCACAACACAGTTGTTTAACGTCAAGCAGGGCGTAGAGGAAACATTGAAGGCATTCGTCACTAGGTGGAGAGCAGCAGCATCCCGGTGCCGCGACCTTGACAAAACTATGGCGTTGGCAACCTTTAAGCAAGGACTTCTAAAGGGACCATTTCTCTATCAACTCAACTACAATCATCTAAATACCGCATATGACCACGTCATAGGCGAGGTCGTCCTACACACACAGGTAGAATTCATTACATACGGAGAAACTCCACCACTTTCGCCAACACCAGTAAAGCCTAGTCAGCCTTCTTCCAGCCAGCAGGAAACCACTAACAAAACCTCTGCTACACCGCCAACTGAAAAAAAGAGAGAGCGGCAACAAGGAAACTATCAGAGCAAGCGGCAAAAGGACTAGCACTACCACAAGAGCAACCTCTCGTCCCACAGGGATAACCGTAACAAGCAGACGGAGTCCTCCCAACAGTACGCAGTGTTCACAGTCCTCACAGCTTCGTATGAAGAGATATACGATCAATGCAAGGATCAAATCCCACCGCCATCCCCAAGAAAATACCTAAGGGCAGGCAAACCAAGAAACACTGGCAAGTGGTGCAAATACCATGAGGACAGCGGTCACAACACTAACAACTGTAACGCTCTCAAAATAACAATTGAGACTATGTATCGTGACTGCAAGTTCGACCAGTTCAAGGTGCGTCAGCCGCCTCCAGTGGTCGCCAACATCGAGCCCATTTCCCCGCATCAACACCATCGACAGCGGTGCTCCTATCACCAACATGTCTCATAGGGCAAGAAAGCGCTACGCACGCGCTAACCACCCCAAAGAAGTTTGCAACATCCGCTATGAGAGATCCGCTAAACTACCAAGATATGGTTGGGAACTCATTACCTTCTCTGAGGAAGAAGAGCGCGGAGTGCATCTCCCCCACGATGATCCATTCTTGATTAACGCCATGCTCGATAAATGGTAAGTGGGATGAGTCCTTGTCGACAACGGATCCGATGTCACTGTCATCTTCAATGGCTGCTACAACCAACTTCAGCATAATAGAAAACTACTCCAAGATCACGAGCCCCTACTCAGCTTCTCCGGTGACGTCACACAACCACTAGGTTCTGACTACATGCTCCTAGCCATCGGCGCTAGCCTTTGCACAGCGGAGATACATACAGAGTTCATCGTTGTCGATTGCTTCAGTTCTTATAATGTCATCATCAGTCAACCAGCGCTCAACAAGCTAAAGTGCATCATTGCCAGGTATATGCTTCTCATGAAGTTTCCTACACCCAAAGGCACGGGCTGTGTGAAGGGAAGTCAGCAGCTAGCACGAGAATGTTACTCAACAACTGTGGCACGGTCAGCGTGCCGCCATGAGATCCTAACAGTAGGAAACCATGTGCCATTGACAGATGCAATTGAAGATCCTAGAGACGGCGAGGAGAAGTATGTCAAAAAGAAACCTGTCAACCCAGAAACATCCTTGCAGATTATCAGCATCTCTGACGACACCCTGAGCGGACAGTCCTCATTGGCGCTCAGCTAGCCCTAGAGATAGCGGCAGAACCCACACAATTTCTATGGGATAACGCTGCCGTCTTTGCATGGTCTTATGCTGACATGCCAGACATCTCCCCTGAGATTATCATACACAAGTTGAGCATTAAACCATCTTTCTATCCAATAAAGCAGAAGAGCAGAGCCTTTGACAAAGAAAGATATAGTGCAATTAGGGAGGAAGTCACAAAGCTACAGGGTATTGGGTTCATCCGCCAAGTCAATTATCCCCAATGGATTTCCAACTTGGTCATGGTGAAGAAACCTAGCGAAAAATAGCGAATGTGTGTAGACTTCAAGTGTCTTAACAAGGTATGCCCAAAGGATAGTTTCCCATTACCTCGCATTGATCAGCTGGTCGATGCAACAGCGGGGCATGAGTTGCTCAACATGATGGACGCCTTCTCCGGATATAATCAAATCAAGATGCACCCCAGCTACCAAGAATGCACCACCTTCACAACCAACAAGGGCCTATACTGTTACAATATCATGCCTTTCGGATTGAAGAACGCCGAGGCAACATACCAGCACTTGATGAACGCCATGTTCACTGAGCATCTCGGCAAAATAATAGAAGTCTACGTCGATGAAATGCTAGTCAAAAGCATCAAGGCCAGCGAACACATGGCAAACCTCCGCATCATATTCACCATTCTCTTAGCCTATGGTATGCGCCTTAACCAGGAAAAATATTTTTTTGGCGTCACTGCTAGCAAATTTCTTGGTTACATCGTCAGCAAACGAGGCATAGAGGCTAACCCTGACAAGGTACAAGCCATCCTCAACATGAAGTCCCCGGTATGGAAGGTGCAGGTTCAAAGCCTCCAGGGCAAGTTAACCGCCCTTTCTCAGTTCATCTCTAAACTCACCGACAGATGCCTTCCATTCTTCAAAGCCATAAAGAGAACCCACAAGAAAGAAATGGACTGGACCCCAGACTATGAGGAGGCGTTCCAGAGTCTGAATGAGTATTTAGCAGCAACCCCACTTCTCTCCATTCCTGTACAAGGTGAGATACTCTACATATATCTAGCGGTATCCCCATCAGCAGTAAGTTGTGCCATTGTGCGGCAAGAAGGACAGGAAGAGCACCCACTATTCTACGCCGGTAGAGGCATGAACGGGGAGGAGACAAGATGTACCCCCTGGAGCAACTCGCCCTCACACTAATTGTCACCGCTAGGCGTCTCCGCCAATACTTCCAAGCCCATACAATCCATGTACTGACAAACCAACCGCTGAAACAGGTGATGCAGAACCCTGAGCACTTTGGACGCCTCAGCAAATGGGCTATCGAGCTCAGCAAGTTTGATATTGAGTACAAGCCACGCACCGCCATGAAAGGCCAGGTGGTGGCGGACTTCATCGCTGAGCTCACTACGCATCAGGATGAACAGTCTTAGGATCAAAGAAGGCAACAAGGCAATGGTAGCCGCTGAGGAACCAATACTCAAACAACAGTCAAACTAGAACCTCCATGTGGACGGCTCCGCCTGTGCCAAGGCCTGCGGCGCTGTAGTTATATTAACAGGGCCAACGGGACTGAACGTGGAGTACGCATTGAAGTTCAATTTCACAGCCTCAAACAACATGGTGGAGTATGAGGCACTCATTGCAGGCTTGCTCCTCGCCATCGACTCAGGCACTGATAGCGTCAACATATTCAGCGACTCCCAACTAATAGTCAACCAGGTCAACGACAATTTTCAAGCTAAAGATAAACAGCTGGCGACATACTTGGGATACGTCAAGACTTTCCTCAGGAAATTTAAATTCCGAACTATCACACAAATCCCCAGCGAAAAGAACGCCAAGGCTAATTCCCTGGAAAGATTAGCAACCGCTCAACCACACCAAAGTCCAGTGGACACAAGGGTGGAATGCCTTGACAAACCAAGCATTACCAAAACTCTAGCGGAAATTTTCAACATTGAAGTCAACCCCAGCTGGATGGATGAAATAATCGAATACAAGTGCAACAGAAAGCTGCCAACCTACAAGGTCGAAGCACAGCAACTCAAGCAGAGGGCATCCCGCTATAACATACAAAACAACAAGCTTTACCGCCAAGGGTTCACACATCTCAACCTTCGGTGTTTGACCCCAGAGGAAGGAAAGGTCATTCTGGCAATGATACACGCCGGGGAATGTGGAAGGTGTCAGGGCTCTGGCAAATCTCACCATGCCGCAGCTGTACTTTTGGCCCATGCTCGGCGACGATGCCAGAGAAGTCTCCAGGTCTTGCCACAAATGCCAACAATACGCTAGCCTCCCTCATGCCCCGGCAGAGCCCCTTTCTATAATCATCGGCCCATGGATTCACTCCACTTGGGGCCTCAACCTAGTTGGCAAATTACCAACCGTTAAGGGGCAGTTCAAGTACATCATTGTTGCCATCGATTACAATAGCAAGCGGATAGAAGCGAAACCGCTGACAGGAATAACTACCGCCAAGGTAACCCACTTCCTCTGGAAGAACATCTATTGCCCCTACAGCGTTCCCCATACCATCATCACAGACAACGGAGCACAGTTCAATAATAAGGAAATCATATCTTTCACCGCTAATCTAGGCACCAAGATGAGCTTTGCATCTATGGCGCACCGCCAGACTAACGAGCAGGTTGAAGCGACCAACAAGATAATCAAGAAGCTCGACGATGCCAAAGGTTTATGGGCGGAAAAGCTACCGGACGTCCTGTGGGCCATCAGGACAACCCCAACATCCACTAACGATGAAACACCGTTTTGCATGATGCTCGAGACTGAGGCCGTCTTACCCATAGAAGTCACCCAGCCTACCGCTAGGGTCAAAGGCTATTACTCTGAGACCAACTGCGAAGGCATCAACCTCGACAAGGATCTCCTCGAGGAAAAGTCCCACAAGGCCTATTTGCACAATTTGCAAAACAAGCAACGGGTATCGCGTTTCTATAACGCCAGAGTCAAAGCCCGGAACCTCCAACTTGGGGACTGGAGTCATTCTACCTCCAACGGCACTCCGTCCTACTTGGGAAAGACCATACAAAAAAAGTAGAAGTCGTCAACCATGGCACTTTCTATTTAATCGACAAGGATGGCGTCGCAACGACCCACCCTTGGAATACCGAACACCTCCGGTATTACTATAAGTAATTTTTATACCCTACCCAAGAGCATCTTAACTTAGCTAAATTTTTGTACCATATTTAGCTAAGGGAAGCTACCCAACGGGTATTCTCCCTCTTTTGTAAACGTTGATCCCTCAGCTATCAATGAAACGAGGAATTATTCAAACCATTGTTTTCCATAGCATAAGTCAATTGGCAAAGCCAACAACATTCAGCGGACTACATCCGCTACATCGTGCACTTGGAATAATTTTAATTCCTTTAATGTTTCATTGATTAACAAAAGCTCAAGTCAAAGTTTTAGAGACATATTAAAACACAAACAACAGAGGCATCTTGTTAATAGCAATCCCACACTTAGAAAATTCCAAAAAAAAATAACATTACTTCATATATCTAGGTTGGGACTCCCCAACCAAAATTTTGTCCAAGTACAAATGAAAAACGCCTCAACGGCAACAACAACAAAATAACAAGCCAAAGCTAAGAAAGGTAGGGCAGCGTCTTCATGGGTTGTTGCAAGCGCCAGTCACACCTTCAGAGCTAGCCTGTATGGGTTGGCCGATCGAGCGGCTTGTCTGATCGGACCCCGGAGCAGTGGGACTCAGCGCCACCATCGTGCCATCCTCCCGCGTATGGTCAGCCAAAAACTCAGCGCGGGAGACGTCTGAGGGAGTGGGCACTGGTGTCCGTTGGGAACATCCGCCGCACGCTAGCCACTCTCACCACTGCCCGACCTCACACCCTCAGGTTGGTTGACCACGGGCTCACTTGCAGGCGGTTCCTGCTGGCCTGACGACCCTGTTGGCTGAGGCGCTTTGCTCCAGTCGATGACACCCTTCTTATCCAACATGTCGAAGTTGGCAACTACACCAGTCTTCACCGCCTCCGTCAGAGTGTGCTTGAACACTGGAGACTGCTTGAAGGCCTCTACGGCAGCAGCATCGGCATGACTCCTCTCAGCGCTCAATCGGGTGACCTCGCCTTCCAGCCGATTTAACTCCACGGTCTTGGCGGCAGATTTCGGCTGAAGGACCTCAGCACGCCTACCCTTAGACGCCAACTGCTCCTTCAGCAGGGCCATGTCTTGCTCTAGCTAGGCTACCTGGTTGTTCCGCTCAATATCTCGGTCGACGGCGACATCCAACTTGCCCCGAACATCTATCAAATCGCACTCTGCCTTAGATAGTTGGCAGTCGGTCTCCGCCAGCTTATCGGATGTCTCCCCCAACTCCCCCCGAAGACCTTCAATTTCCTCCCTCAGCTGCTGCTCAACTGGAGACGATGTCGACGTCGCTAGAAACAACTCGTGAAGCCCGACTGACAGATGCCCGAAGGCCGAGTTAAACGGCGATTGTTGAAGAGCCGACGGATGCACCGTCCCGTCCATCCTGCCGAACCCTAGCCACTCGCATAAATGGAAGAGAAATTCCCTCTTGGGATCAGTTAAGAACTTGACGTAAGAGGCAAACAAGTCCAACCCTCTTATCGGTACTTCCCTACCAGCGGCCACCATCACTGACTGAGAACCTTGTTTAGCCCTCTTTTGTTGACAGACCCCAATCGGCATCGAATCCTCCACCTCATCACCTTCAGAGGGGTCATTTTTTCGCCGTTTCTTCTGGAGAGAACCCTGAGTTGCGCCCCATGTAATGGCCCTTGGCGGTTCCTGCGACTCCAAACCCGCAATAGTAGCGGGCCCCTTCAACGGCACCGCCCTCTCCCTTTGGGCCCACGCCACTGGGCGACCACTCTCTCCTTGGTTTTCTCCGGACCAACACCGGTCTTGCTACCCCCAATCGCCCCACACTCGACGCGAGACTCGGGCTGTACCAAGGTCTGACCAACGGCGGCAATATGCAAATGGTGGGGCCTCGGCATCACCACCTCAACCTCCGATTGGCTCAGCTCCTGTGTTTGAGGGTCAACGACGGTCTACTTAGCGATCAGCCCAGCGGCATACATGCCCTCAAGAAAGTTCTGCAGTTCCGCATAGTCCATAGCTTTGTCAAACGAGTCGAGTTGGCCTTGTTACCAGGAACGGGATCTGAACAGACAAGCAAAAAAATCAAGTTGGCGTAGGACAGGTTGGCAAAGGCACAGGTTGACGGGAGACACTTACCAGGGGCACGAGTCAATTTCAAGTCGACCAACAGATTCCAGCCAGTGAGCAAGCGAAGGACAAGAAGATTGTGGTTCCTCCAGCAACCTGTAATCCGAGCTATACGACCCCACTCCTTGCGGGTCAACGTGAACCATAAGCTCGCTGCATAAAGAAGAAAGCTGAAACGATGTCAAAAAAGAAACAAAAAGGATATTTATTACACAACGAAAACCATAAAAATTGCTCAGCAGAGACTAGCAACAACCTCAGATAGGTTGGAACTCCGACTTAATCCTAAACGTAGGCGCTTCCTCGATCGCCCCCGCGTCGAATTCCCAGCCCTCTGTGGCAACGCAAAAGGTCGACCGCCAGAGGGACATGGAATCCTTCAAATTCTCAATCAACTTCGGCGCCCCCTGACGGCGAGAAAGATTCACTTGTCCTCTACAACTGTGGCACCTCACGTAGATAAGTTCGTAGAAGTGAAGCACCTCCTCCACGGTCGGGCCCTCGCATCCAGACAGCCGCCAGAGCAAGTTCAGCCCCATCAGCAGCCTCCACATGCTAAGACAAATTTGGCCTAAGGTGAGATCAAACTCGCATAGTAGAATCTGAAGGTTGGGTAGTAGCGGAAACGTTACACACTAGCGGGTTTAGGGAATGATGCCTTCTTGTCTCTCTTCAGTGAATGCAGCTTCACCACCCCAGGGAGGCGGAACCCCCGCTTCAGCTTTGTGATTGAGGACAGAGGCATCAGTCTTCCTGCCTCGTCAACTGGAGTACCATCATGGAGAGCCCAAGCCGACACTATATCCTCTTCGACGGCGTCATCCCCATGCGCCAAACCACTCGCAGCACTGTTGCTAGCCAGCCTATCCTCACGTTGCTCGAGGGCAGCGGTTTTCTCTGTCGCCTTCGACATTTCTGGGAGCCCAGCACGAGCCATAGCTACTTTCCACGGAATAGTTTGAAGTAGTTTGATGTCTAGCGGTTCCGGCAGTGAGGTTCCTGTAGGGGCAGATGGACGCAACGTGTCAATAAAAATCCTATCGGAACCGCTGAGCGATATGTCAGACCCGGAATCCTCACTGCTCGAGATCTCTATGACACTAGCCATCGTAAAAACCCTAAAACCCAAGTCAATCAGTTCCAAAACGATCTAAACTATCCCTATGTCAGATTTTAACCAAGAACACCAAAAAAAACCATACCCAGAAAACCTAGATAACACCAAAACAAGAAAACAACATATATACACCCAAAACCCATATTCGACCATCTAGCAAATCCATAACCATCAACCTTCTGCCACAAACACCTAAACCACTCCCCAAACCCTTCTAGACCTTCAGACACACAATAAAATTGCAACAAGTTACTTAGAATGACAAAAAGCATCAAGTGACATAACAACAAGCAATCAAATAAACACGAGGCTTAGATCACCAACTTGAAAATAGGAACTCTCTGCGCGTGAATATGTGTCAACAAGTCTTTCTTTCCTTCCAAACTCAACACCCTCACTCGACTTGTAGAGCATCCTCCTCAACTCTCAGAGAACAAAGCTTGAACACAACAATTTGGGTTTTGAAGTGCAGAAAGTGTCAAAACCCCCTTGGTTTCCCTCTCTTTTATGTCAACATCAACTAGATCCAGGTCGTCCGCTAAAAAACGACATCACACGAGAACCATACATGTGCCCTACTATCGTACCCACTATCCGGATTAACTGAGGCGTTGCCTCGGTTACAAAAATGATATTTACTCGCATTAATGGTGAAGTGACGGGCGTGCTAAGAAGGCGTACACCCGCATACCAACCCAATGCATGACAGCCACGTGTCGGGAGCTATCAGACGAAGCGTTTATCCAAAGTAACCGTCAAAAAGCAAGCATACCAATCGGTAAGTGAGACAGTCTCCGCCAAGAGCAACACCGCTAGCGGAACTTCTCCCTTTCATCTTGCAAGTGAGACAGTCTCCACTAAGCGCACCACCCCTAGCGAAACTTCTCCCTTTCATCTTGCAGGTGAGACGGTCTCCGCTAAGCGTAACACTGCTAGCGGGGCTTCTCCCTTTCATCTTGCAAGTGAGACAGTCTCCACTAAAGGCAACACTGCTAGCAGAACTTCTCCCTTTCATCTTACAAGCGACACAGTCTCCGCTGAGCGTAACACCGCTAGCGGAACTTCTCCATCACGCAAGCAAGAAGGTCCCTGTGTCACTTCTTACCGCCTACCATCAGCGGAAGGACTTCCACCAGTGGCGATTCCCGAGGCAACGCCTCATATTGACAATTACAGTCACGCGGCGTTGCAGCCAAGCTATGCTCCTCCGAGACAAGTAAAGGGACACGTCAACATAGTCTTCGACAACCCTGATCAGGCATGTTGACCCCTGCCACTTGGGTATCAAAGATTAGGCTCGCTACCCAACACCCTCTACTAAGCGCAGCTCCCCTCAACAAACAATATACCGGCCAAACAGTGGTCTATCTTAGCCAGGGAGTGGGGGACTCCCTTGGGGGCCTAGCAGGGGCCTACCCGAAAGGGTATAAAGCGTTTGCTCTGAACAAATCCATGGTTGACAATGCACTGACGCTAATTATGCAAGACTAGCAGAAGTAACGCTTCAAACCGCTAGGCAGCTCCCCAACCAAGATTGCCCTCCTTAACTGGGGACTTGTACTTACATAAGCATTTGCTAAGCATAATTAGCTATAATGAGTCGCGCTCATACTAAGCTATAATGAGCCGCGCTCATACTACCGCCAGTGGTACCAACTACCATCGAGGGTATGACCTAAGGAAGCACAGCCAAACAGGATATCACCTAAGCCCCGGTTCATCCCGAGATCACCGCTGACGCGCCACCACGCGCCTCGCCAAGACCGGCTCGCTGAAGCATCAGAAGCTCGGAACTGAAGCATATCAGTCCCACATCGAAAACAAGGAGGAGATCGATCTCTTCCCCACCTATAAAAGGTCCACTCATCTCTCCTCATTAATTACGCATTCACTACTTACCTACTATTATTCTGTCAACATAAATACATTGACTAACTTAGGCATCGGAGAAGAGAAGACCACCCTCCGCGGTCTCCTTTTGACGTCCTTTGTATTTTATTTGACAGATAGCGGAAGCAGCAAGAATATCTCAAGTAACGGTTCACCCCTCGAACCAGTGTTGACCAAGATTTGGCTACAGCCCAATCTTAGGCATTAACATATGTAATTTGTTATTTAGGTGGAGGGTAGAAAAGTCAATTTACTTTAAATTGGGTCAGTGAGAATAAAAATTTGTTACCAGGGTAAATGGGATAATTTTGGCTCATTTTGGTGCTTTTGGTCAAGGACCCTTAAACAAATACCATGTTTCTTGCTGTTAGTTGGCCCCAAAAATTAGAATCTCCACCATAGTAAAAACTAGAGTTGTCACTCAATCGGTTCAAATCGGTCATAGGTATTACTAACTTCAAAACCAAAACTTTCGGTTTCAAAATTGAGCTACCAATTATCAATCAAAATTTTCAGTTTTTAACCATATCTACCAAATTCAGTATTTCAGTTTTCGATGTTATCAACTTTGGAACAACTAATTCTTTCTAATATAAATTAAAATGAACAATACTAGATTGTTTAATATTATAGTCATAACTTTGTATTCATCTACTTTTTTTTAGAAGTAGATAATTTCATTACTTATCCATGGCCAGAAGGCACGTACCTTATATGCTGTCTTACACCAAATAAAACCTAGATGGTCCAAGCTGTTAAGCACATAACAGGTAACCCTCATTAGGAACAACTTGAGCACAAATTTTAGACCTAGTCATCAGGAGACAAATCCAAATAACTACCTAAATCCTTGCTAGAGTAACCCTAATTGCCTAAGACCTCATTTGGTGTACAATCAGAGAAACTAAACTTAAATAGCAATAGACTGGAATCAAATGCTAGGTACCAAAACAGGAAGCTTAGAGCTTTGCTTTGCCCTTATTCGTAGGGCTAATCTCTTGAGCAGCAGCCGTAGGAGGGTAAGTCAGACACAAGGCCCCACTCACCTTCTTATGTGGCCGAGGATTTTTATTCTTGCTTCTTAGAGGTCTTCCAACCTTCTTCTTCAGAATTCCTTGTTCACTCGCACTATCCGTTTCGACCAACCCTAGGGCCTCTGCGTGCAGTGTAGGAAACTTACCACCCAAGATTGTTTTAAACTTCTTTGGGGAGGGAGTACAACCTCCACTCTTGCTTCTTTTCTTGTAAACCCTAGGTTCCACTTTTGCAGCTTGGACAAGTGGATTGGATTTGAAACCGCCAGCCATGGAGGCCGAAACGGAAGCATCAGTCCCACCCAGTTCTGGCTGCTGCACTACATCAGGCTCACCAGGTTCCTCACAGCCCTATCTTGCATAGAACTCGCAGACGGATCAGATTCTGATGGTGATCTGTCTAATTTTCGAATAACAGGCTTTTTCTTCTTAAGTAAGGCAGAGAAAGATTTTGGGAGTTGTCGGCTAGCCTGGGCAGAAAAGGAGAAGGATCCACTTATCGTTAGAGGGCCACCAAACTGCATAACCCTAGGGGTAGGGATGGTCATATTAGGTTCCATGCATTTGGCCCCAGAATGCATAATCATGCCACATTGAGAACACCTACCTTTGAGATGCTCAAACTGAAACTTCAAGATCGGTTCAATCCCTGCAGCCAAGAAGATCTTACGTTCAAAGAGAATGGGTTTGGAGATGTCATGCATGAAGAAGATACGCATAGATCCTCGTCGAAACTCCTTCTTGTCGTAATCCAGGAAGCCCCCCAAGAGATTCCTAATACGCCAAAAGTAAGGGTATAATTTAACCCTGAAAATATCATCGTTAGTACATAGTAAATAGGGATCGTTCAAATCAAGGGATTGAGGGTACACTTGTCCTTGTAAAACAAATAAAGAATTAAAATAAAAACAAAGTACAATATTTACAAAAATATATACAAGTAACGAAATAAAGGGGTTTTTTAGAATTTGGTTTCAAAAACTAAAATAAACAAAACAAAGAAAATACAAAAACACAAGTACAAGAATGAAACATAAGAAACAAAGATCAAAACCCATTCCAAGTATCAAATTCGATTCAAACCCTACAATTGTTCTTCCAAGTCATGAGAAAAAAGTTGATCATGTGAAACATTCAAAGCAAATGATTTCGCATATTTTACTTTCCTTTACTAATTAACCTAAGTGAAAGCACCTAGATCAATCCTATCAAACATGCAATCAAAGTCTAGAAAGCTAGCTAATCAAAACATGTTCAATGCAATAGACATAGAGAAAGGTTATTGAAGTGCACAACCTAGTATGAATAAGTTCATCTACTTGCAATCATTTTCAATTAAATTCGACTTTTGTCCAAAGCCTTTACTACTTTTTATTTAAGTTCACAAAACTATTAGGTGAATCACGTACTTAAATCTAGCATCAATTATATGTATACCCTAGATGTTTCGAACCATGTAAGATAAACACACAAAAGATATCAATCAAGCAAATTTAATTGAACAATCTCACATAAGCAACTATAGAATCACAATCATAAGAATCGAAAATTCCATTCAATCATAAGAATTTGGCTTTATACTTTGGCCTAACATTATTGTCAACTAGAAACAATTCCAACAAAAATCAAACAAGGAAAACCTAAAAGGTTACAAAGAAAGAGAACAAATTACACCGTGAGTTGGAGATGGGGATGGAGATCTTGACGTTGGATTCTTGAATCTTGGAAGCAAGTCTTCAAGGTGGATGATGGAGGCTAGGTCACACAGCTCCTTCTTCTCTTCTTCTTCCTTGCTTGAAAACCGTGGAGCTTGCAACTAGAGGATGGAAAGAGGGAGAGAGAGACTTGACATTATGGAGAGAATTTTCTGAACGAGAGGAAGTTCTCAACGTCAAAGAATGGAGAGTTTATATAGGGAACGTTGGCCTTGGCCTCCAAGCTTCATGAATCTTCTACTATTTTCCCAAAGAATTATTTAATAATTCCACATAGCTTCGACCAATCACGTAGCGCCATGTAAGCCCTGGTGTGTCATCCAATCAATCAAAACTCTCCAAAACAAGTTTATATCCCTTTTAATATATTGTTGCCGAAAATATATAAGGATTTTCTGATTTTCTTCATTATTTTCCGCCAAAATTCCTTTAGGAAATTTAGGGATGAACCTAGACTTGTTTTAAGCATTTTCTTGTTGTCCACACTTCTTCTTTCCTTAAAACTCTCCCTAGAATATCTCCAAATGTCTTCTTGCTTGATTTTCACGTTGCTTCCTTGTTTCTCTCTTGGCATTTCACGGCAAAAACATATCATCTTCAAAAATATCTCTTTTGCGTCACAAAACCCTAAATCCAATGGGCTTTTATCCATTTTGCCAAAATCCACATTAGTCTAGAAGGATCTTGGGCCTCCTTGCGTCATCTTCAAGCCTTATAGTCTCCTAGTGCCTCCAGGAATCTTCTCTCAACGTCATTTCCCTTTATTATTTCGATCATGCTTCCTGGTTGGCTCAGGAGTCTTGCTTTGACAAAGTTTCATTTTCTGAACAGGGTTTCCTGGTTGAAACAGGAAAACTTCATTTCTTCATTTCAGCTCATTTATGCAGCCCTTTGTGTCTTGTCTTAACTCCCTTCAACGTTTTCTAGCTCCTCTTTCCACTTTTGAGCTCATTTCAACTCGTTTATTCCAAGGACCTGAAAATATAAACTATTACTAAAAATAGAAACTTTCTAAAAATAAGAAATGGAAACTTTCCTAAACTAAAATGGAAACTTTCTAAAAATAGGAAATATAAACTTTCCTAAACCAAAAGGATTTATTTAAGGAAATAACTAAGTAAATATGAGGAAATAACAGTTAAAACGTCGCATTGAAATGCTCTTATCAATTCCCAATGAGGATAAGGTTATCAGGTTCTTCATAGAGTAGAGGGATACCTGAAACCCTAACCCAGATAAAACATGCTTCATTGGAACCTCAACAATAGGTAAAACTCCGTCATACTCCTCAAGGCAGACCGAAGCACGATCAAAGCACCAAACTCCACCTTTGAGAACCTTGTTCCGGTCCCGGGCTGATTCGAACGAGAACAGGAAGAGATTATCATTCTTTTCCTGAATTCTAAATTCCCTTTCCACCATCCAAGTTCGGAGGAAGTGAGATTTGAAAGTGGTAGAATCCATAGGTCTGCGAGTGAGAGGTTTTCCGAGAAGAAAAAATTGGGAGGATTTCTTCACAGGGCCTCCACCAAGTTTTCCAAGATCGGGGGCTTGACCACCCTCAGCCATAGCCCAAGAGGCAGCAAAGCTAGCGATGACCGCGTCAATGGAAGCCATGAGGCGTGAGAGAAGGAGGCTGGAGAGGGGAAGCGACAAGGAGGCCGCTTGCTAGGGTTTTGGAGAGAAAAACCTAGGGTGAGAGAAAATCTCGTTGCTAATCGAGTCTTGTATTCATCTACTTATTATAGCTTTCTTTTGTATATATATATGACATCAAGTTTTAGCCATTTTCAATAAAATTAGGTTATTTAACCATCTTTGACCAGGTTACCTAAAATACATGTACTATTAATAGGGCTGCCACTTGGTTTGGTAATTACCAAACCAACCGATGTTTTAGGTTTGGTAAACCGACTTTTTGGTAACCGAGACCAATAAAACCGAAATCAAAAATTACCAAAAAAGTTGGTTTGGTTTTGGTAAATACCGAATCTACTGATTATCTAATTATCTAAATATTAGATTTATATACTACAGTTTTCAATACACATACATGTATATTAAGAAATAAACATAAAAACTTTTATAATAGTATGAACATTACTACATATACTACATTAATATGTATTTTAAGTAACCTAGTCAACGATGGTTAAATAACCTAGTTTTATTGAAAATTGCTAAAACTTGATGTCATATATACAAAAGAAAGCTATAATTAGTAGATGAATACAAAGTTTATGACTATAAAATTAAAAAACCTAGTTTTGTTCATTCTAATTTATATTATAAAGAATTAGTTGTTCTAAAGTTGGTAATACCGAAAACTGAAAATTTTGGTTGGTAATTGCTAACTCAGTTTTGAAACCGAAAGTTTTAGTTTTGAAGTTGGTAATACTTATAATCGATTCGAACCGACCGAGTAACAGCCCTAACTATTAATGTAGTAATGTTCACAGTATTATCAAAATTTTTATGTTTATTTCTTAATATACATGTATGTGTATTGAAAACTATAGCATATAAAGCTAGTATTTAGATAATCGGTAGATTCAGTATTTACCAAAATCAAACCAACTTTTTCGGTAATTTTCGATTTCAGTTTTATCAGTCTCAGTTACCAAAAAATCAGTTTACCAAATCTAAAGCATCAATTCGTATTCAATCAATTTGGTAATTATCAAACTAAGTAGCAGCCCTAGTAAAAACTAAATGGCAAATTGCAGAATCAAGCAAACTTCTCCTCTTATTCTTTCACCTTTGAAAATCTTGTATGGAACAAACATAGAATCTCATGACCTGTTATGTTGTACCATAATTGAACTCCGTATGTACGATTATTGGTCCACAAGAAAAAAGTAAAATGATTTCTGAGTACTATAGTACTTGGTCATCAATTGGCAGATACCAAAACTTGTTTGGTTGTGGGATAGAGTTTTTAAATGCATTTACACATCTTGGCATATATTCTCCACCCATAATATAAAGATCCTCACTTTCTTTGCGGAGACAAATCATTATATGCCACTTATTGTCCAAATCCATTCAATAATATAATCCCTAAAAATCTTTTTTGTATCATACAACTATTCAAGTGTAACCCACATTCATAGTACATGAGTTTTGCCACCTCTCATTTGGGAAGGGATTCAAAGCACCTATTTATACTGCACCTACATAATTGGACAGTTGGATAACATTAAGTGTAATTTTTTGTTATTAAAAAAAAAAAGTGACTATAAATATTGAGAGCCGAGATCACTTAATATGTGCTCTGTCAGTACATAAAAAATTTTTGATCTCGCTTAAGTGGTCATCTAGTACTTGAAAATTTTACGATCACTCGTTATTAAATTTAATATCGAAAGTTGAAATTAAATGAATGTATTAATGCTATAGATTTAATCTTTGACTATAAATTTCTTGATCATCTGGTTTTAAGACCGCCATCTATTTTGCATCTCAAGAATGGCAATGTGATGCTCAATCAATGTTCTAAAAATCGGCCTAGGCGGCGCCTAGGTGCTAGGCGGCAAGGAACCGCTCCGATTTTGGTCTAGGCGTTTCCCTTAGGCGCTGGGCTACTAGGCAGCCGCCTAGGCAGGCTAGGCGGGCTAGGCGGTGGTGCTAGGCGGTCATAAACCCTAATTTATTCTATATTTTGACTATTTTTATATTTATAATTAATTTTTAGACTTTAAATATTGTCATTTACATTATTATATGTCATTAAAATATTTTTTTTTTTTTTTTTTTTTTAAAAAACCCCTAGTCCCCCGCCTAGGCCCCTAGGCGCTAGTCCCTGAGTCACCGCCCGACTAGCGCCTAGCGTTTTTTAGAACCTTGTGCTCAATTGCTCATAATAATAAAGCTAGCTCATTTCTCAAGAATGGGCATTCAATTTTGAAGCTAGATCAAATCTACATACAGATTCTGTACAGTTACCAAAGGGAGAAGGGAAACAAGATGGAGTAAAAAGATGTCATTCAGTGTCTGGTGGAGATTGATGAAAGTGAGAAATTCACCCCCAGTTGAATTGAGAAAAGACTGGTGGGAGTAGTAGTAGCTGCTCTTTCCTCCATTCCTTTAACCTGCTGGCTGCTGCACTCACATAAAGAGCACAAGTTAGGCTACCCAAGAGCTATAAACTATTGTTATTTATCCGAGGTGGTCACAAGCTTTATTCTCATATAAATATTCTAGTAAAACGTAATTAGGATCTATGTTGACATGTTGTTTTTTGGTCAAAACGGCACCTTTTGTGACTTTACTGTTCAGAATTTAAGATTTATTACCTAAATAAAATTTTAAACATACCTGATTTTGTTCATAAAAAACATGAGAGGATATTCGGAATCTATTTTGTTCAAAACTGAAAACACTACAAGAAAATGCTGAGACTTGAATTTAAAATCTCCTCAAACTAAATTAACGAAAATGCCACTATCCTATTTTCTTTCATCTCCTCCTCATCCATGATATTATTTAGATTTTAATCTGTGATCTCCACGTTATCAATTGTTTCAAATAACCAAAATGATGTAAAGTCGCTGTAAGATGGTCCGAGGATTGTTCATGTGGACCAACCAATTGTTGCTTTAGGCCCAAAGTCAGTGCTGGTTTGATGAAGACAGCCGTGATGTACTTGATGAAGACAGATGTGTACTAATGCACCCTAAAGCCAAGGATTAAGCATAAACGCACTTAATTAAAGTGGGGCTCGGCATTATCTCTTTTGGACTCTCCTCCACTCTTGGTCTTTGTTTACGTTAAAAGATTTTCAAACCCATGAAAGTGATTCAAGCTTCTCAGCAGCACTGAATCTGTGTATACTCACATCACAGAAATCACCTCGCTGCATTTTTTCAGCAGCCTGCCATAAAAACGCAGTTCTCCGCTGAACCACGGAACTGCGGCGGCTGGGATAGTTACCGAATGATAGATAAGATCATAGCCAAAACATCAATGTCGACAAGCTATTGTTTTGATCTACACCACCTCAATTCGAAAGAGACTAGAACCAATTCACACTTCAAAGTCCCTGGCATTCACATTGCAAAGACATCAAGGCACTATGAATTCCGCCGAAAGAAGACAATTTATTTGGTTCATTTTCTTATTGGAGATCGCTTTGCTCGGAAGCCAAAGGTTCTCTCTGTACAATAATTAATATAAATGAAATGCTGGGAAAAATGAACACGGAAAAGAATTATAAATATTATACAAATATCAAGCTATTTTCGGGCATAGATGGGACTTGCGTCACTCGATCCATCATACAAAATTGAAAAGGACGTCCGCTTACTTGAATTATTTTGGCCCAGTTGTGCACCTCTGTCTACTATTGGTTTGTGAAAGTGGAGCTCCTCTTGGTCTCTTTCCATGCATCGCTCATATGCTGCCACAGCCAGATTGCATTATTTATGTCGAGAAATGAGCCCCCTTCCGATTTCATGAAAAGTATACTTCAATCGATTCATAATACAATTCTACCAGTTAATGTCGCGACACTTGATTCGGAATCATTTCTTGGCAGGCAAATGACCAAGTTGGTTTATCAGCAATGAGTTTATCGTGTGCTTGCCACATCTAATTTATGCCCCCAGTCTCTGCTTCTGTAAATTGTCCAATAACTGTACTGGTTGTCTCATTAAAATAAAACTCTAAGGAGTCAACCCAGATAATACTCGACCTCAGCATTCAGGGTGCAAGTATCTCCAAAATATAAGCCACCACAAAGTATGGCTTTCTTCCAGTAGCATAAGTTCAGCTGAAGCAGCCCATCAAATGGCAAGAACAAATGGAGTGAAAGGTATTTTTCTCCAGGGATTGAATTCTTGAACTCCATGTTAAAAGGGATGGTCACAATTCCATCTCACAAAACAGCCCTATGAAACTCTCTCATGCTCCCCTGCAAGCCTTACTTCTTCACTGCGTTGCAAAAGATCCTCGTAAGCTTTTGTGGAGACTTCCGTAAACCTTTCCATGGCCTCAAAAATTCTTTGCAGACTAGCCTGTAAAGTACTATTTCTAGTCTCACTTTGATATACAATCTGTCCACCAGTATCTGAGGGATAGTCAACATCCCGCGAGACTAGCACCACTTTCTTGTCTAATGCTTGAATCTCCTTCTGAAGTTTTTGGTCCTTTTTATCCAAGTTCTTAAATTTCTTTTGCAGATCTTGATTTTCCGTCATTCTCTGCCGCATTTCAAGCTTACCTTGTTCCCAACTCTGAAGCACACTCATGGTGAAAACACGCATAGAATCAACCACCTCTCTTTCTGATATCCTGTCCAAAGCTTGTGACCACTGGTTACAAATTACAAAAATAGGAGGCGCACCTATTCGACCAGGTGAGAAGGGAACTATTCCATCTGCTGTTTCTTCAGGTTCATAAAGAAGACACTTTAAAAGCCAATTATTCAAAGCTCTCACATAACCCTTTTGAGCGCTAATCCAAGTAGAGAATCTGAAAGTCCAGTTAACAAGCTCATGCTCAAATTGCAATGTAGCATCAACATGAGCATCACTTAGCTTCTTTCCAGATCCAATAGGACCTAAACCCCTGGCTTCTCTGATTGCTAGGCACTGATTACGATGGCATTCAAGCATAGATTTCCACATCCTGGTTAACCTGATATAAACAAAATCCACAAAAAGAAAATGAAGTAAAACATCAAATCTAATATGACATAGATGATTTATGAGCTGTCGTCCACAAAGTACATAAATTTTGAAACAAGCAGGGACATAAATTTTGAAACAAGCAGGGAAAAGAGGACTAGTGAAACAACATTTAAAACAGTGAAAATAGAACCTTGCTAAAACAAAATGACAAATAGGTGAGAATTACTTACTTATTAATAAGACGTATTATTAAAATGTGCAAAGCCAAAAAGGATTTCATCCCATGATAGAATCTATAGTAACCACAACCATCAATTCTACCATACCTACTTGTGCAATACCTCCTAGCCCACTTGTGTTTATGAATATATGAATTTCCCACTATTTCATCACCTAGCCAATCTCCCCTCTTACCAACTACAAGAAAGCACTGACCCTTTGCTGCAAGCAAACATTGGCTTCCTTCATTACTAATACGATTTCTTCAGTTTTCTTAATAGGAACAATATATAGTGCTAGCTGCTCTTTCAGCCACCTATAAATGAAGTAAAAGATTCAATTATGAGACTTAAGCACCCTATTTCATATTTTTGGTACAAGTTTAAAGATTCATACTGTTTTCATGAATTCCTAGATGAGGACCTTCATAGAGATCAAATCAACAATGTACATACACTAAATAAGGAAAAAATATTGACAGCAAAGTTTGTTGGTCTCACAAATGCATTACAACCAGCAAAAGAAGTGTCAGAGCATTGGTAGAATGACGTACCCTTGAATTAATTCGTTTAATTGTGGCCACAATTCTTCATCCCTGATCTTATTTATGGTCACAGATATTTTATCCACAACTTGAATCGCAATTTTTATTTTTGTGGACAAGCTCCTTATCAAAGTTCGAGTTGTATCTACTTTCTGAGCCTCTGCTCCCCTTTCATCTAAACGCTTCAGCTTACGACACTTCCTGTCATGGACCACCCGCATCTTTTCCTCGGCCTGAAAATAGAAAAACAGTAAACCTATCAGAAGAGCTCAACTCAGCAGGGCAGAAATAAGGAGTACGCCCGGTGCCCCAAGCTAAACCACTATAAACAAAGCAATAACAAATCATAAATTACCGGGTCAAACAAATTTAAGAGAAAACTTTGTTATAATTTATTAAGACAGGCCCGTATTGGACAAATAGTAGCCAAATTTTAGAAGGTGAATCATGATACTTATGTTTTTGTAACATGAGGCCCTTTGGCTAGCCAGCAAAGCTGAACTGGTCAAACCTCTAGGGAACCAATTCCTTTTACTGAGATCTAGATTTGAATTTCACACATAATCAAGATACACATGCATTATCATGAAATTGGTACAGTCATTGTTCAAGAAACTCCGCTGGGGCAGGACGATTCAAAGGCATAAAATTCCAAATTTTGAAAAAAGAAAAATCGAAATGGAGATAAGTAACAGAAACAAAAACGAAACCAGCATACCTTGACTTCATTGTACAGCTTCTTCTCCCAAAGATAGAGCTTGTGCAACGTAGAAGACAGATTTTTAGTCCTCATCATCAGTTCTTCATCAAACCCCAATTGAGCAGGACCAGCCTCTGAGGATGATGCCCCATCAACACTGTTGGAAGTAGAAGGCTGCGACGACACTAGCGATATCATCTTGGAAGTAACTGAAAACCCACACAAACAGCTCAAAAGTCAAATCTCTCCCAACTAGAGTTCCAATTCAATCAGAACCAAACTAAATAAACTAGCAAACTTCCATTCACAAAAACTAAATAAACTACTCAGATAGATCAAAGCAAGCAAATCTCCAATTTGTACCCACCATGTTTCCGATTATACGGATGCCTTCCCACCTCCAGCATCCTTGCGATTTCGTTACCCGACTCGGAAGCTCTCTGAAACTGAGCCTGAATTTCTCTAGCCACATCAAAAGCATCCCTAGAACCCGGCTTGAATGCTCCACCGGAACTCCGGTGGTCCTCACGCTTCTCCTCCTCATCCACAACCTTCTTGTCCACCACGTGTACCTCATACTCCACCCCGTTTTGTTTCTCGACGCTCGGCCTCGTCTGGTACAGCGAGGCCTGAGCTTCGACGACCTCCTCATCCTCCACGGCTTTCGAAGAACGATGATGCTGCTTCCCTTCCTTGTGGTGCTCTCTGTGAACTTCCTTCACCACTTCCTGCTGGTACTGGCTGTGGTGGCCGCCGTGGTTGTTGTACTCCTCGTCTTCCAAATCGGGAATTCCCTCTTCCTCTCTGACCTCCCTCGAGTCCCGGCTCGGCGTGTAAGCCGAGTAGTACCTCTCGATGCTCTCGAACGGGTTTATGAAGTCCCAGGCCGAGGCTTTCGGCGGCGAAGGCGGCGGAGGCGGCGGCTTTGACTGGGGAGCCGGCGGCGAGGACACCCCGTAAGGAGGAGGCGCGGGTGTGGAATTACCATAATACCCACCGCTACTTCCACCGCCGTAATTGGAGTACCCGGAATAGGGATAAGGATTGGCGCCGCCTCCGCCGCCGCCGTCTTGGTAAGGATAGGGGTAGTAAGATGAGTTGGAGGATTCGCCCATGTGGTACACGTTCTCGGGGCTCATGGGTTTCTGCTGGTACACCACAGACGGCGTCGCTTTGTTCCTCATGTAGTTCATGTGCAGATACCCCTGCGGCGGGTAGGGGTTCATGTCGTCTTGGCCGCCGTCCATGTAGTCCATGCCGCCGTGGAGGTGCAGAGGCGAGGAGTGGTCGGAATGGTGGAGCGAGCCGACGGAGTCGTCGTCGGAATCTGAGTGGAATTGGAGGTGGGAGCCGGAGTTAGAGTGGGAGAGGTGGTGCGGGGCGGAGGATTTGGCGGCGACGTGATCGCCTTTGCGGACCGGAGGGAGGTTGAGAGTAGGAGAAGGCGGCGAGCCGGAGGAATTGGCGACCTCTAGTTCGATGAAATGAGTGAGAGACTGGCCGATGCCGCGGAGAGAGTGAATATAACCGATGTGGGCCTCGGCGAGAGCGTAGCGCTGGTGAATCGCCTCGTCGAGGTAGCTACACCGCTCGCGGCAGAGCGCCACCGCGGGGAGGTCGTCGAGCTTGGAGCTCGCGCAGCCCATGTCCGCTCAGCACAAAAAAAAAAAAAAAAAGTGAGCAACTTTACAGCACTAGGTTCGGAGATGAGTACTGGGTCAGGGGCGGATCAGCAGAAGCATGGCTGGAGATTGTGGTAGCTCGGAATTGGGGTTGTGGGTGTCACTGGTTTAGGGTTTGTGGGGAGAGAGAGAGAGATAAGAGAGAAAAGGGAAAAGAGGTAAAGGAGGGAATCTTTGCCAGCAAGGAGTTTATCGTCGGCTTGTAGCACAGAGAGCAAAGAGAGAAGAGAGAGAGGAGTGAACAGTGGGTTTGTGTTTATGTGTGAAAGAGAAAGACAGAGCGTCGGTGTATAAAAACCAATTCTTTATTTTGGTTTTAAAATTTTGGGTCTGTACCTTTAGAGCATCAAATCTCTTTAAAATTAAAAATTAAAAATTAAAAAAAAAAAATCTGGGTAACTAACTGGGATTAGTCCCAGAATTGAGAGGAGGAGGGAGGAGGTTAGGTTAGGTTTTTCCCAGAAGGTATATAGTTATGGACCTAAAGACATTCTATATTGGGGGGCTTTGGACTTGGACCACGAGAAGCTTAGCAAATAGCATAGACTGAGACTTTCGGAGAGAGAAGAAGAAGAAGAAGAAGAAGACAGTTTCGTCTAGGGTGTTTGTTTGGTTTGACGGGAAGTTTGACGTCTGTTTCTGCAAGTTTTCTCGCGGGTACCATCGTTCCATATATGCCCTTTACCTTTGCTAGTTCTATCTCGGCGGTTTCTTCTTCGTTTTCAATTATGGTAAAGTAATAATTAGTCACATTTTTTGGTTTTGCTTGGAAATGCAGTCATGGATCAATGATTTTCTTCCTGACCAGTGTTTTACTGTTTTTTTCCAAAACCATAATACATGGGAGATGCTTACTTTATTATTAAGTGTTCACATCAGATCTTACTGGATAATTCAAAAGTTTCAAACTACTATGTGACTGTGATTCAAATAATCATTCAGATTTCACCGTCTTTTAGTTTTATAAACAAAAAATTTATAGAATTTGAGGTATTCGTCATTTTGACGTGACTCGTGATAGTTCGGAACTACTTAATAGTTTCTCTATGTTCAAAGTAATCATTCAAATATTTCCTTTTCTTTTCGAATAAAAATATGACCATTAGAATCATAATTTTAGTTCCTTTTCTCGGCTTTATTGTTTTTTTTTTTTTTAAGTGGAGTATTCGTTGTGGTTCTATGGCAGTCTAAGATGACTTAATAATTTATGCACATATTGAGTTATAATTTAACTTTTAACCTTATTTTTTTCGAATAATTGTAATCCTAGTTATATTTGTCTATTACCCCGGAACTCAATTCTTGCCATTCTAATATTAAGAACTCAATTCTCATTATTTTCTTTTCTAAAGTAAAAAAAAAAAAAAAAAGTCAGATATTTAAACTGATTAATATCAGATCTTCAATCAATGTAAGAGTTTTATTGGATATTAGTTACCTAATTTCAGTTACAAATCCAAGCTATAACCAGTTGCAGCTCAAGAATTAGCGGATTTTTTTTTTGACTTTGTCAAGGGGAACCCAAAGGCTTCCTAGGCCCAAAATAAACCCCTTCGGCGCATGTGAAATGCTCCAACTGTGCATTGCAACACAGTGCTTGGTCACTTTGACAGCTTCGGGATTCGAACCTAGGTTGGGGAGCACACCCAGCTAGGCAAGAACCACTAGGCCACTTGCAGTGGTTAAGAATTAGCGGATTCAAATTTACTCACCATTTTTATTTTGTGGTGATATCACCATCCAATTAAAACTTGTCACGTCATGTAAAATTAATTTAATGCTTAAAATTTATTTTTTTAATAAAACATCATGATTAACTATAATTATGTTTTATAACATATGACATTTTTATATTGAGTGGTGGTATCACCACCAAAGTATGGTGGTGAGCAAATTTGAGTCCAGAATTAGCTGGCCATTTTTAGCAATTAAAACATAGGAGTTAATGTGAACTTAAATTCCTTTTTTACCAAAATTGAAACCAATGATGTCGTTTTGACCATCAGAACACGATAAATGGGTTGTCAATCTTTCTAACTTGAATGAAAATTTCGTGAGAATAGCATGAGCCCTCTTAGTAGAGGGAGGCACTAGGCATGCTCATTTACATTAATTAGAGGCTTAGAGAAAGCAACAAATGTCTATGGAAATCAATGGACATTACCAGAAGGAGGTGAGGAGAAAGGGTAAAAGGTTAAAAGGATATACATTGTAATCTGGGTTTGGCATATAACAGATGGATAACAGCATCAATGATTTATAGGGTTTAGGGTAGGATAGGTAAGGTAAAGCTGAAAAGAAGAATTGGGGTCATTTAACAGGAATTTCAGTTTCATTTCATTTCATGGGGCTTGAAACACATTTTGCTTTGTAGTTTGTACTAATGTGTCAAAGGAAATAAATAATCAAAGCTTAATCACCCCAAAAGAGAATCCAATTTGCACAAGCAGGAACCAGGAAGGTTTCATCTCTTTTTTTTAATCATCTTTTCAACATTCAATGAAAAATCTGGTACTTGATGAAACAATGTTAGTACTCAATCCCTTTCAATTTAATTTGTATGTTGTACCTTTTCTTGGACCAATTCTAAAGTTGAATTATAAATCCAATATTTATGAATGTATGAATGTGATCACTCTATTCATTGTTTATGAAGGAGTAGTGGTAATTATATAATGTAATCCATCACTACTTTTCTTTAACGTAAACTAATGTTTTTCAATTTACGCACTTTTTTCTTTACATTAACCGTATTAATCTTCTTTTATGGTTTCACTTTCACGAGACAAACACCAAAGAATTTGTCTCTAAATTCAACTTTGTCATGTTCTTCCACTAAACTAACAACCATATTCACATGAATTAGCATTTGTTAAGTGCCAAGAAGCATATTGATGTCTCCACCTCAAAGATCAGGACTTGCAAAACAGGTGCCAGCTTGATCATCAAGAGGGTAGTTCGATTTGAGTTACTATCATTCCAAAAAGGGCCTAAAACTGTCAGTCTTTTTATTCCTGTGTTATTTTCCTTTCAAAACTCCGGTGCAAAACGATCCTTAAAAATTAAAATGGGGTTTTCATGGGCTTAACCTTTCTTTATCTACCAGAATCTCTTTTCCATATTTTAATTCGAAACCCCCACCCTGACAAAAGCTTCCATCAGAATGTTATAAATTCCCTTACTATATATATGCTTCGCATATGCAAATGCTGAAATTTGAATATGCTCCCAACAAGCTAAAACCCTTTTCCAATGCCAAGTAGAGAATAATAATAACACAGAATTTGGTTGTACCTAATTGGAATTGGGAGGTGAAAAGTTCTGGTCTTTGTTGAGACTTGCCAAAAGAAGAACAATATAATAGTCTCTCATAATTAAGCAAACTGTGTCAAAAACCTCCAATATAATATTAGGGGCCACTGGCATTTTGGGCAATCCGAACTAATATCGAGTCTCTCATCATCATTAATTAAGTTTCAAGGATTTGAGTCTTTTTCGCATAAAAAAAAAAAAACAAAAAAAGATTCGAGTCTTTGTTTGAGAAAAAACATGTCAAAGATCTCCACAAGAAAAGTCACAATCAGCCATTGACCACCTTAATTCTTATATATTTGTTGCAGATAATAAAGAAATGAAATAGAGTAGATCGACGTGTTCTATTAGGTCAGTTTTTACTTTTGTGTTCTGCCCCATCTAGAGTTCTAGACTATGAAATTGAATGCATTGGCGTATTCTAGCTTAAAGCTTTCTCTCAAAACTAGAAGCAAGCAACCTTGGACTAATTGGACGCAACTGTCTTTTGTTTTTCCAAATGGCTTCACCAGAAAGCACCTCTCTTCCATCACTTTCCTCATCATTCAAAAACCCATTTGATATGTTCCAAAAGATGAACTACAATCCAATAACTGATGAATCATTTTTTTATCGAATTGGCAGTTTCAACCGTTTGTGGGTTGATCATATTGGTGATAAACGTATCTTATTCGATAATAACTCTTTCATTAAGTTTGCTTGGGTGAGAATAGTATTAAGATCTCTTGAGAAGCTTCGCATTGGATTGGATAGAACACGTTTTTCTTTCAAACCCTCACACTCTATATTACCCGTAAAGGCAGTTATCAATGCCTTAAAGACCATTAATTTGGCTGAAATTTTGTAAAATGGTCAAATGGTCACTCCTGCCTAGTGGCAAGGTGAAACTAAGTATCGTCGGATTTATCCTCCAGTGGCAACATAATAAGAAAGTTGTGATTTTGGTAATTATGCTTTGTTGTATTTGAGTTATCTTTCTATTATGTCACCACTATGTCAAAACAAATGAAGTAGTCAATAGAGCACTCTTTGCTAATTAATGCATGGTTGAATACATTTTTATAGTAGAGACTTCGGATATCATTTCAAAACGTTCTCTAGATACTTATTGTAATCAGAGGTTTATCTGCTGGCAGCCACTTTAGTCTTTTATAAAAAATAAAAAAATTAATAAAAAAAAGAAGAATGAAAAAGAAAAACAATGTCTATCAAGCTAATAATCATTCACATGTTTCAATTTTATAACTATCATAATAACCAAGTACATGATTACATTTTAATGAATCGAAATTCCTCTTTAAATTATTATGTCACTTTCTCGAAATAAAAATATCATGCATGATAAAGAGCTAATACACCTTTTCTCCTCAAAGACCAAAACCTCATCTGGAATATTCAAAATTCCAACTCCCGAGTGCACGTGCGGAAGACTTGGTAGAGACTCTAATTATATAAGGTATTCATAACATTTGGCCTAAATTACACACCCGTGCTAAGGTGCCCAATTTAGTAACATTGTGTATAATTTCATGGTGTCATGCATCACTGTTCAACTTTGAATATTAAAAATTGAAAATATCATTTTAAAAGTTTCTAATGAGACACAAGTGGAATATTTTCTTTTCGGTCCAATGACCTGTCTCCCTTCTCCTTTTTGTGAAATGCTATTTTAAATATCATCTTGATCTACTTATCAAAAAATAATTATCATGATGAATCTTGATCTAGTACTCATGTATTATATATATATATATATATATATATATATATATATATTTGTAGTTAGCATTTGATTTTTATTTCTTTAGTTTAATCATGGACCTTTTACTAGTGAGCATGCATTATCAACAGTTTAAAGCGATCAGCTAGAGACAATGGAGCGGTTGTTAGATTTGGGGCGTTCAATGAGGTTATCATCTTTTGATAAAAATTATAAAAAAAAATCTTTTCATAAAAAGAAAAGAAAAAGAAAAGAGGTTTTTTTTTTTTTTTTTTTGAGGGAAAGATAGAATATTCATTCAATCCAACAAAAAGCAAACATCTGCGGGGGAGGGGGGGGGGGGAACATAAACCGAAACCACAAGAATCGCGGTTACAAATACCATTAGGCCAATGAGCCCAAACTCTAACCACAAAACACCTCTTTCCAAGGCTACTTTGAACCGATGATCCCGAAAGTCCCAATAGTACCTCGTGGTCAACAGCAAGATGATTGCGTCCTCTTCAACACCATGTCCGAAAAGTACCAGACCACGTGTAAAGAATCGCTCGTCAGCAAATCGACCACCATAGTAAACCAAAGTTGAACCAGATTGTCCTCGGGAATGACACCATTTACATGGCATAGCACTTAGACCTAATCCCAGCTCAAAAGAGTAGGAACACAACCCTAACTCCAAGAAATATGGACTTATTAACCCTAACTAAAAAACTAACTAAAAAAACAAAACCCTAACAAAAACCAAAAGGAAAACATTGCAACCCACAATCCGCCGCAAAGCTACAGTCACCGGAACATCAATGGCAGCCATCGTCGCTGGTTTGATACTGGCGACATTGCTCCACCCTGCTGCAGATCTGTTATGTGGTAGGCCCCAAACATCAAAGCACAGCCACCATAGCCATCCTCCATGCCAACAAAATAGAGCGACCAAAAGCCTCCTCCGAGAACCCAAATGCCCTGCCGCCTCCCGTCGACCTCTAACACAACAAACCAGACCTAATTGAGACGCAAACCAACCTCGCCTACCCACCAAACACCGAGCGCTTCAGTTCTAGACAAAAGTCTGCGCGACTCAACCATGGAATCGCAGCCACTGTTGCGGCTCACCCTTGACTAGATTGAAACCACCATTAGATATACCACCGACATCAACCAAGACAGAGAAAGGTTGCTTGCAATGATTTCGCCACCACCCCCACGAACACACCGAAAACTCGTCCGGCAACGACCACCAAACACCAGCGAGGCCAGAGACCTGCGTCAGAGTTGGGGAGCCACCAGATTAGACCGCGCAGCCAAAACCGAGAAAACCCAAAGTTTCAGAGGAAACCTAGGAGCTCTGACTTTTTCTTCTTACTACTAACTAAACCTCGAAAGAGGAAAAAAAAAAAAAAGAGGTTATCATTTACTTGCAATAAAAATGCTCTCATGTTTTTCATACATTTATTTTACATCTAATTGAACCAAATTTACCACACTAACAACAAATTTATTCACCATTTTGTAAACAAGTAGTATGTGGAGTAACTACCTCTAATAGAACTGAAACTACACAAAAAGGACTCACGAAACCACAATGACAATAAATTTATTATTTACATATGTAAATGTTTGTATACCATGTAGATATATACTATTATTATTTCCCTTTATATATTGTTCATATCTTTAGAAATCAGTCGTATGTAGAAGAATAAAATTGATGACATTACACATGTTGAAACCAATTGTGACAAATTTAAGAGGTTTTTTTTAGAGAATTTTGAGCAATGCTGACTATTTTTATGATCTCCATCCCCAAACCCGCCCCAATGATATTTACATATATTTAATTTATATATATATATTTTATAATATAAATCACAAATATATACATTTACTATTTTACTTTAATGACTCACTTTTACTTTAATGGGGTTTAACTTTTGCACTCACTGAATTATGATTTATGAATTTAATCATGTTTTAATTTTATTTGTTGTAGATTTTGATTTTTAAAAAGGCAATATGAGAAACAATTTATTCTATTTTTTAAATTCTTATAGGGTATTTGGGGTGGGTTTGGAGGCTTCATCCCCAGTGGGGATGGGGACGGGGAGTCCCCAATATATTTTTATTGGGAATTGGGGCGGGGATGGGGTGGAGAATTACCCCGGGAATGGGGATGATATTGTGACCCCATCCCCAACCCGCCGCATTGCCATCCCTACTCACTCCTAAATCAACATAGGTAAAAATTAAAATAGAAAGTCACTTAAGAGTCTAATGTAGCTATTAAAATTGATAAAAAAGTAAACATGCTTTCCAAAATAATTAAGGAATCAGAATGGAAAGTCTGTTAAAAATACTCTAATGAGTAAAAAAAATATTATTAAGAAACATATTTTCCACATTCGTGCAATCGTGCTTCACTTTTTTTACTATCTCTCTGTATAACAATTTTTGAGGCTTTTAATGAACACTTTATTGCGATAATTGTGCAGAATGCATGTGAATATGTGATACAAATCATACAATATTCTTTCACGCGTGACAGAACTAGCGATATTGTATCCTCATTCTCTAGCTTTGTTTTAAGGAAAACCAATGTCTGAATGATTGAATGAAAGGAAAGATGAAGTAACCCCAAGAGTTCTTCAATCTAGTCAAAGGATAACCCTTTCGCTCAATCCAAGTGAAGAACCTTTATGTTTGATCTTCACTATTAGGGTGGCCAACTTTAAGTTCCATCAATCAAACGATGAAACGAATGATAGAGTGGAAACGAAGCAACTGCCATCCAATGCGGAGAATTGCCACTGTTGAGAATAACAATGGAATCTTACGACACTTGTTTTTATAAGCTACTATCATTATATGCTTAATTTTCCTCATCTTTCTTGCCAATGGTCGCATGCATAATTGAGATGGAGAGGAAAAATCATGAAAAGCAAGAGGTATTCCAAAGTAGTTGAACATAAAGATTAACCTTGAAAATCCAGGTACGATCATGGTGGTTTATCTACTGCTGCTAATTCTTCTTTCTTTTTCTTCTACAGTTTTAAAAAGTTACATTGGAACCAAATTAAGACAATTGGGCAATTAGGTAACCGTAACATTTGTACCGTTTTTTAAAAAGTTTTAACACCACAGTAATGTTCACCCACTCAATAACTGAGTATGGAAATTATGCTAAGTTACCCATAAATCTGGATTCAACTGTGAAAAAAATTATTTTTAATTTGAGTTGTTTTATTTATGCCATTATGTAGATTTAAGGCTGACTGATCATCATTTCTTTATTTAGTTAATAAGCGTGAACGGTTCAACACCATATTTGATCTTCAACTTTTGCAGTTGTAGGGAAAAATGATAACTTAGTGAGAATTGAGAGAACACTTCCGGTCTATCCTTTTCTCTTAGATTTTTTAAATTCTTGCTTAGGTCGTAAGGTACATTGATTTATTTTTTACTTGAGCTAAAATTTGGGAAATATTTTCGAAAAAAAAGTTATTGCCATTCATTCCTCAAGTGAGAGACAAAAAAAGGAATTCTCAAATAACTAGTTTGACTATAATTTCGGTTTTGTAGATGTGGAAGTGTCTAATTTTAAATTTATTAATAGATTGACACCCATAATTTAGATAAAAATACAAAAAAACAGAAGAAAAGAAATAAAAGAAATTAATAATTGTGAACTTTAATTTCCCTCTTGGCTTTATAAGCTTTGTTGGTTTCCCAAATAAGGCCAATTTGATGACTGACACACTTCCGTCTCCAAACATAATTCATTTCGTCATTTTCATGATCTGAAAAGACCCATCTAACCACTCAAAATCTTGAATCCAGGGAAAGATTGGCTTTACATGGGGACATTAATACAGTCATATATGACCTACGTGCTTCATGCATATTTATACAAGAATTCAATTCCCATCTGCCCCGGTTCATATTCGATTTTAGTACAGAACCTGCTGGAAAGTGGAAAGCCTGCTGTTTAGTGTCTAATCAGAAAAGTGAAAGAAACAAAAATTAAGAAAGCCTACATTTAATAAATAATGTGCGGCTACGTTTGCATTGTTTGTTTAAAAAAAAAATCAGGTTTTGTTCAAAATTTTAAATTTTATTACGTTTGGTAAATAAATAAAAATTAACTTTAATTAAAAGTTATATGTCACTGGCAGCAAATTTTAGAAGCAGTCTAAAAGTTGCTTTTAGAAGCTGGTGTGGATCAAAACACACTCCGTAGTTATTTTATGTATTAATAACACTAATTTACCAAACAAGAAATTGTTTTAATTCACAGCTGATTATTCTCACAACACAGCAGGAACAATTTTTTTTTTAAAGTCACAGCAATCCCAAACTAGCCCTAAGAACACTTAGTTTGTGTGTCTGGCCTAAACTCTGATTACTTGTCTAAATTGTAAATAGGGTTAGTCTTACCTATATCTATAGAGATATTTCAATTATTGTACGATTCAGTTTCCTTGTAAGACGCAAATTCTTTGCCTGTAATCCTCTATATAAAGAGGCTCCTACTATCAATGAAAGCACAACTCATTCTCTCCCAATTTCTGATTTCCTAAAACACGTTATCAGCACGAAACCCTAACCCTGATTCAAGAAGTCAAACCCTAAAATTGTAACCTTGAAACCCTAACTACCCCCTATGCACACCTCATAGTTCTCGATCCCAGGAGCTCAAAACCGACTGTAGAACCACTAGAACAGGCCTAAAATCCACCAAACCGGCAGCCGGAAGTTTTGAACCGGTCTGGTTTGCCTTGGTGGTTTGCCTCGCTTCGCTAGCCTCGCTTTAGCACAACCTCAGTGCAGCCCCGCTAGTCTCGCATGTCTGCTCGCTAGCCTCGCCTACCTACCTGCTAGCCTTGCCTCGCCTGCCCACCTGCTAGCCTTGCCTCGCCTGCCCAACAACCAGTAGCCCCTGCAAAGTGCCCTGCCAGCCCCCGCCAGCCACTGGCGACCTCTCCAGAATCTTTTTCCAACCAATTTTCCGACAACTCTAATTCAAGGTAAATTATTCTAAAAGTTCGTGTTTTTGAGTTTTTTCAATTTCTCTTCTTTTTCTCGGAGACTTCCAATATCCCTTCTTCTACCTCCTAATTCTTCTTTTACGGGAAGACTAAGTAGAATTGTGGGGATTTGTGCCATCTCCAAATTTAGAGTTTGTTGAGATCTCCAAACTTAGAGTTTGTAGAGAATTTATGATTAACCACTTACATCATTGTTTCGGTCTAATCGAAGATCTCTTGGAATCAAATTTCTTGGGAACAATTACGCTAAAAAATTTCTTTTGTTTTCGTGGTAGCCTATTTGCTCCTAAACTAACCCCTTATTTTTTATTTTTTTATTATTATTTTTTTTTCAGTATGAGTAACTTGAACAAACTGGATTTCGCTCCATTGGGGACAACTGGCATTGGATACCGATTTGGGTTCATGATCAAGGCTCAAGGGATTCTATCAACGATCCTTGAGCCCTCCCAGGACGTGCCCACCATAGCCTAGGCTCAAGTTTTCGAAACAAATAGAGCAACTATGGAAGCTAATAAGGCAAAAGTCGTCATCCTAATGACTCGTCATATGGATGACTCACTCCAATATGAGTATCTGAATGAAGAAGATCCCCGAAGGTTTTGGGTCTCACTCGAAGAGCGCTTTGGCAACGTTCGTGACTCCCTGCTTCCTGACTTAGAAGTGAGATGACACAATCTCCGCTTCTGTGATTTCAATTCAGTTATTGATTATAACTCAAAAGCACTTCGCATCAAATTATTGATGAAATTATGTGGAAAAAATATCACATATTCAATAATAATCGAGATGACTCTCTCTACCTTGTCTCTGCATTGATGGTTGCTAAGAACTATCATATAGATGTAACTACAGGACGTATCACAACGTTTCATGAGCTAATTAGAGCCATGAACGTAGCTAAGAAGCACGATAAAATCCTTGTAAAAAACTATATTATGAGATCTGTGGGAACCAAGTCTATGCCTAAGTCCAATTATAGTCGTAGCCCTAAGGGGGGGCACCAAGAGTGAAACCCTAAGTTTAGGGATAATTCTGAACATTTTGATCCATATTCTCGCTTTAATAGGGAATGTACCGTCAAAACAAGCGGACACGAAACCATGGTGGTCAATGTGTAAAGAGAGAGGGAGGCAATGCCTCTGGCCATGGTGGTGGTGCCGCTAACCACATGAGCCATCCAAATTGCGTCCCAAAAGCACCTCGATCAAGGGAGCCTGACCATAGAGATGTTTGTCTTCGATGTGGAGCGTCTGGAAATTGGGAAAAGGCATGTAACATATCTTAGAATGTTGCAAACGCATACAGGATATATCGTGAAGCAAGGGAAGCAAAGTACATGGAACCAGAGGATCAAGAAAGTGATCTCGAACTAAGGGTGGAAGACTTCAAATCTGGCCAAGATCAAGAGACTGACGATTTTGAATAAATCTTTATTTTTCAAGAGATGTAATAAGGCAATTGCCACAGTGTTAGTAGTAGATGCCATCGGTTTAGTTTTTCTTTAACTAGGCTCATCCAAGGTGAGTATAATGTCTAGGAAATTTTTGAGATAAGTGGTACTTAAGCGAGCTTTGCTCCACCAACATCTCTCTACTTCTCTGGTCATATTTATTTTGGAGTTACCGAAAAAAGTCAAATGACTACCTCTATTTTGCATTAGCTAGTTTTGGATTAGATTTTCTTTGGGTTAAAGAAACAATGATGTACTCTGTTGGCTTATGAATAAAAATTTCGAGTTCTTTTCATTATGACTCCATTTTAAATTCTGAGCATATTCCTCTGTGACTGCGATGGCTAGGCCATGATTTTTAGTTCAAGGACATGGAATGTCTCAATTCCTCTTGCCTAATGGCACCTTGATTACTATCGCGATATCTCTCTACTTTCCTATGAGCCAACAGATTCCATGCAGAAATGCATACTGAGAACGAAAAAGAGTTCCTTTGCATTACCTCTAATGATTGTGAATAAAGGCGCATCTTAGCGAAACTTATGTGTCTCTCTAGTAGACTTTATGTCATCAATATTTGAGCTATTAAATCCAATAAAGTTATGAGAGAAGATCTCTTGGATTTAGACACATGTTGGCTTTGCCACGACAAGATAGGTTATCCTAGTCATGATATGAAGATCCTTATATTAATGACTTCGCACGGACATTCATTTTTTAAGCAAAACGAAGCAAGAATCAACCTTTGATTCTTGTGACCGCTGCCGCTGTCCCTATCCATGATGCCATGGATGACATCCATCATGGTGATGGCACCATTGGTGATGTTGTAATCACCAAATTTGCTTCCAATAGCCTTGAAGACGCTCAGGCCAACTAAAATCCTCATTGGTTGCTTATAAGGCTCTTCGCTCGTTCTGCAAAGCCTGTTTCTTATGGAAATTAGGACCGAGACTGTCCTATATAAAGGATACAAAAACACTTAATCTGTTCTTGCATAGAATCCGAGGGGATTCTGTGAACTAATTCAACCAACTTGCGGACCGTTTAAATGCTACATGATGTTGGTTGATGCGCAAACATGCTGGTCACATGTCGTGCCGTTGTACACTTGTAATGTTGCTTATGCTACACTCCTAGCACATATCATATGGCAACAGGCTCACTCCGCAGATCATCCTATTTAGTCAATTCGACTTGACAATGTTGGAGAGTTTACATCGAAGACTTTTGATGGTTATTGCATATCATCTAGACTAATGTTGAACATCATATTCCTATATATACACCCAAATGATCTTGTGAAAATGACTACGATGGTAGCTCGAACATTGGTATTGCGCACCAATTTTCCCATATCTACTTGGGGTTATGCAATATTGCATGCAGTTATGCTAATTCGTCAACGACCTACTGCCACTCAATCTATCTCTATGTTACAGCTAGTGACTGGATACAAGTATCTCATACTTGCGCATATTTGAGTGTGTCATTTATGTGCCTATTGCGCTGCCATAGAGCACTAAGGTCCACAAAGACGAATGAGCATATATGTTGGATATGAAGCTCCGACTATCGTCCGCTACCTGGAACCCTTGATAGGCGATCTCTTTACCGCTAGATTTGTGGATATTTAATTTGATGAGACAGTCTTCCCGTTGTTAGGGGGAGATAAGAACATGGATGTTCAACAGGAACGACATGAATTGTCGTGGTCTATCCCCAATATGTCTCATCTCGATTCTTGCTAAAGTGACCAGAACACAGATATCTCCTGCAAACATGCCTGCATGAATGGGCGTCCCTACGAGAGAATGTAGCGCCACCCATGGAGGTAGGCATGGCACCAACGCCATAGAGAGTGGCACTGACGTCACATGCCATAGCCCCAGCAAGGATGTGTGGGAGGCCCGTGGGTTCGAATGATACTTTGGCATTATTGATGATATATCTGCACATTTCATTACGCATGAGCTTGTTGAGTCTGATGATATTGAACCACGCTCTGTTGATGAATGATGGATACCAACGTAGAGAAAATTGGCCTAAACAGAAAAACGCGATCCAGGTTGAGTTGGATTCTCTAACGAAGAGGAAGATTTTTCGAGTCAATGATGCCGACACCTCCTAACATAAAACCTGTTGACTAATAAGTCTTCGTTAGAAAACGTGATGAGAAAAAGAGATTGTAGTCTCACCTTATGGCGGAGGGCTTCTCACAAATGCCCAAAATAGACTACAAGGAGACATATACTCCCGTAATGGATGTCATTGCACTCCACTACATTGTCTGTTTGATAGTTTCCAAATAATTGAACATGCATCTTGTGAATGTGGTTACTACGTATCGTTATGGGGATCTAGATACAGAATATACATGAAGGTTCCTGATGGACTTCATTCACCCAATTCAAGTGGCTCTATACCACGTAACGCGTTTACAATGAGATTGAAACACTCACTAAATGACTACTTGATTAAGAAGAGATAATGTCAATGATGAACTATGTCCTTGAGTTTTCATGATAAGTTTTGGATTCTATCGCAGTTCATGTTGGTGACATGATCTTCGTTGGAAGCCTTAAAGTGTTAAGGGAAACCGCTAAACACTTGAAATCAGAGTTTGAGATTAAGGATCTTGGGAGAACACGGTCTTCTCTTGGTTTGAAACTTGAGCACTGTGTTGATGGATGCTTAGGTGTTTTGACAATGTCAAGCCTTTAAGCACCCTCATTATATTCTGTAGTCGTGATCCTAAAAAGAATCCTCTTCGTTAGGAGGATGATAATGAAGATGTGCTAGAGGCACAAGTGCTCTATTTAAGTACAATAAGCGCATTATTGTACTTAGCTCAATGCACAAGACCGAACATCTCATTTGTTGTGAACTTGTTAGCTAGATATAGCTCTACGCCAATGTGACTCTATTGGACTGGCGTAAAAGATATCTCTTGATACTGGAGACATATGATTGATATGGGCTTGTTTCATCCCTATAGAGAGATGATAGATTCGGACCCATCACACACCAAGAATGCCGCCAACACTGACCTGTATCTTCTATCCCCATCCCAAATTGACATTAGTGTTTTGGAAGGTTTTGCTGATGCTGTGTACCTCTCTGAACCACACAATGGTCGTTCCCAAACTAGTTATATGTTCACTATTGGAAAGACCGCGATATCTTAGAGGTCTACAAAACAGACCGTAATCGCTATATTTTTGAACCATGCAGAGATTATAGCTCTTCACGAAGCAGTTCATGAATGTATATGGATTAGATCCATAATTATGCATGTTCGAAGCAATTTTGAGGATAATGTTGCTTGCATTGAATAATTGAAGCAAGACTACATCAAAGGCGACAACACCAAGCATCATTAGCAACAATAGACTCTCCTCAAGATCAAAGTAAACCAGGTTCGATCTAAGGATAATGTGGCAGACTTGTTCACTAAGTCATTGCCTAAATCCACTTTCGAGAAACATGTTGGTAGCATCGGTTTGCAAAAGTTATCCGAACTCCCATGATCATAGTCATTAGTGGGAGATGTCTACATGTATGGTCTCGAAATGTGAAGGATGTGTTGTACTCTTTTTCTCTTTCGACCAAGGTAATTTTTGTTCCATTGAGTTCTTGTTACTTGGGAATGTTTTTGACGAGGCAACGAGAGAAGCACCACGTTTGGGCAACACAAGGGGGAGTGTTTAAGGACACCTAGTTTGTGTGTTTTGCGCATACTCTGATTACTTGTCTGAGTTGTAAATAGGGTTAGTTTTATCGATATCTATAGAGATATTTCAATCATTGTACGATTTAGTTTCCTTGTAAGACGTATATTCTTTGCTTGTAATCCTCTATATAAAGAGACTCCTATTATCAATGAAAGCACAACTCATTCTCTCCTAATTTCTGATTTCCTAAAATTGTACTCCCTTAATTGTAAACCACACTCCCATTTAATTTTATAATATTATTACAATTGGGCAATGATATAGGGCCTCAATGAGGCCTAAGATTAGTGGCCTCAATCCTAGGTGTCAAGCCATGTCATCTATACACCTCACTAATTTATCAAATCACGTCATGTCATTCTTAAATAAAAAGACTATCTTATTCTTTCAAAATCTAATGGCTCTAAATTATTTTAGCTTTCTTTTAGAAAAGATACATTATTTTATTTTTTTCTTTTTCTTTTTTTATTATATATATATAACTCGTCTAAAAAAATTTATATTTATATATTTTTGTGAATATATATATATATATATATATATTTTTGTGAATATATATATATATATATATTTATTTATCTATAAAATATATATATATATATATATATGTTGTTGAATATATAACGCTCTAAATTATTTTGACTTTCTTCTAAAAAAAATATTGTTTGGTTTTTTTTCCTTTCTTTCTTTTTCATTATTTTGAATTTTTTTCATTATACATATTCAAAAAAAAGTATGGGTGTATATATATAATTCGTTAAAAACAAAGTTATATATATATATATATATATATAATTCGTCCAAAAAATTTATATATTTTCGATGGAGAATGAATGTGGTGTGTGTATATATATATATTAATATCATAATTATAATCCAAGAAATCTGGTAAATTAAAGTAATATTTAAATCTTTTAATAAATAAAATTAATGGAAGATTAGTTACCTTATATTAACTAGTTAATTTGAAAAGTCAAAAATTAAATTGGATTCACAAAAATGGAAAGAAAATGTATTTAAATCGTAATTTTAACTCATAAAATCTGGTGATTGAAAACCTAGATATCTAAATTGATTGGGAAGTTGATATCTGAAAAGAAATTGCTTAATATGGAATACAATATATTGCACATGAGGAAATTAATTTTTGAAAGTATACTTGTTTTGTTGATCCCAAATTTTTCAATAGACAATAATGATTTTTAAATGTGAATGATAGCTTCTATTTTAGTGTAAATATGTCATTAGAAAAAGTTCCCAGTGAACTCTACTTATTCATTATTAGCTACTTAGTACTTTTTTGTTCGTATTAGACATGTTTGTACTTAGCTGACTTTCAATTTCAATGTGAATGATATATGGCTTCAATTTTAGTGTGAATATGTTATTAGGGAAAGATTCCCCGTTGAACTTTACTATTGGCTACTTAGTACTTTCTTGTTTGTGCAAGACACACTAGCTTATTTTAAGTTTCAATGGATGATGGCTTCTATTTTAGTGTGAATATGTCATTCGGGAAAGGTCTCTGGTAAACTTTACTGGCTCATTATTAGCTACTTAGTACTTATTGTTCGTGTAAGACATGCTAGCTAACTTTAAATTTCAGTGTGGATGATGACTTCTATTTTAGTGTAATTATGTCATTAGGAAAAGGTCCCCAGTGAACTTTACTAGCTCATTATTGGCTACTTAGTACTTATTTGTTACTGTAAGATAATGTGCATGATGACTTCTATTTTAGTGTAATTATGCTATTAGGAAAAGATTCTCAGTAAACTTTACACATCATTGGCTACTTAATACTTACTTGTTCGTGCAAAACATGTTAGCTCTTTCAGTTTCAGTAGATGATAGCTTATATTTAAGTGTGAACATGCCATTAGGTAAAGGTCTCCAGTGAACTCTACTAGCTCATCATTGGTTACTTAATACTTATTTGTTACTGTAAGACATGTTAGCTGACTTTAAATTTCAGTGTGGATGATGATTTCTATTTCAGTGTAAAGATGCCATTAGGGAAAAGTCCCCAGTAAACTTTACTGGCTCATTATTAGCTACTTATTACTTATTTGTTCGTGTAAGACATGTTAGCTGACTTTAATGTTAATGTGGACGATGACTTCTATTTTACACCTTCCTTAATTGCACTTTTTCTTTGATTATTGTTGTGTTATACACCTATTGTTCATTGAATTTCTACATAGTATTAATAACATTATAATTGTTTTTTCATGTAAAAATAAATGAACAGTTGTATTAATGAAGTCTCACTTGACCTTTAAGGAACACTTCCTAATGTTGCGTTTGGATGAGACAATATTAAATTATCGAGAAATTTTGAAATGATGGAATCTAGAATTTTATCAATTCAATTTATTAATGATATTTTCTTACCTCTTCAATTACCAGATTTCATAGGTTTTAATTACGATTTCAATACATTTTCTTTCCATTTTTGTGGATCCAATTTAATTTTTGACTTTTCTAATTAACTTGTTAGTGGAAGGTAAACTAATCTTCCATTAATTTTATTAAATTCATTTATTAAAAGAGTTGAATATTACTTCAATTTACCAAATTTGATGGGTTATAATTAAGATATTAATATGTTTTCTTTCCATTTTTGTGGAATCAATTTTAAATTTAACTTTTTTTTTAATTTTGTGGGTTAGAATTATGACATTAATATATATATATATATATATATATATTTATACACACAAACATATATTTGTATATAATTTTTTTTGACGAATTATATATATAATTATATATATAACGAAAAAAAGAAAAAAGAAAAAATAATAATATATTTTATTTTTAGATGAAAACCAAAATAATTTAGAGCCATTAGATTTTGGAATGATAAGATAGTCTTTTTACTCAAGAATTACATGACATGATTTGGCAAATAGGTGATGTGTGTAGATGACATGACATGACACCTAGCATTGAGGCCACAAATCTTAGGCCTCATTAAGGCCACAAATCATTTTCCATTACAATTAATGATATTGTTGTGCTCCAGAATTACCCTCATTCGTCTCTTCCTCTCTTCTCCTCAGTCAAACTCTCTCTCTCTTGAAAAACAATGATCTGTAGAAAGTACCGAACCAGAGGAAACTTCGCCTCACAGACCTTGTTAAGTAGTTACTCCACCGTCCTCGGCTACTGGTTAACATTCTTCCTCATCGACCGAATCAGCCAGTTCCCGATCCAACTCGGCACCTTCCTCCTCATGTCAATCTTCATAGCCATTCTTGGATCGAATACTAGAATCTCAGGGGACGTAAGTGTCCTGCCGTGCTCCACTGCTTGACTTTGTTTTTCGTCAACTTGAACAGCACTATTAACGACTTAGAAGCTCGAATAGCGTCATCTAATGCCTTGTTCGGGTTCTCACTTGACCGAACCGTCTATCCAGCTACCTTTAGCAGGAAAGGACCCAGGTCTGGCTTGTCCAGCAAAGCTTCGTCAATGAATGCTTCTCCAGGCTGGTCTTTTTGGCGGGTCTTGGACAATGCCAAAGCTGTTATAGTCAAGAACACTCAGATATCCATAATTGGATCAATTTCATATACCCTCAAATTTGTGCAAATAAGTCCAATTTTTATTTTGGGTACATGATTTTGTGTTAAAGCTGGAGACTTTGAATAGAGAGCATCTGAAAAGGTTGAATATTTGGGGCAGTGTTACAGTGAATGTGTAAAGTAGAGATTTAATTGTGGGGGTGGTGTAGAAGAGACGCCTAATGATGAAGGAATTGGGTTAGGATGCTTTAATTGGATCACAAGCTTAAGAACGAAAAAGGAGGAGCATACATATATGAATCCATTTTCAGAAGGAGCTCAAGCTTTCTCTTTGAATTTCATAGATGAGGAAGACAAGGGCATTTTTGGAACAGAAAACATATCATCATTAAAATAGTAGGATTAATTTCAGTTTATCCCCCTGAGGTTTGGGGGTGTTATCATTTCACCCCCTGTACTTTCAATTTTGAATTTTTACCCCCTAAACTTTCCAATTTCAATCATTCGTGTCCAATTTCTACTATTCTGTCCAAATTGGACGTTAAGTTTGACTTTTGAGGGCTAAAATGGTCATTTCAACATAAAAAAAAGTTAAAAAATTAAATTTTTTTTTTCTGTTTTTTATTTTATTTTATTTTTTTTATTTTTTTTTTTCTGTTTCTTAGTTTTTTTTTTTTTTTTTTTTCGTCTTCAACCTATGTACCACAAGTTATAATAGGTTTATATAAAAACAAAAAAAATACTCTAGGTGGTTGAAAACCGCTCGCTGGTCTACGATATTTGTGATATATCTCTGATAAAGTGAAGAATTTTAGGATATATCCCCAATAAAGTGAAGAAATATTTATAAAAAATAATTTTACACTTTATCTGTAAATAAATATCTGTATATCCCCAATAAAGTGAAGAAATATCTATGTAAAATCATTTTTGGTCTACGATATTTGTGATATATCTCCAATAAATTGAAGAATTTTATGATATATCCCCAGTAAAGTGAAGAAATATCTGTAAAAAATGATTTTACACTTTATCTGTAAATATCTATATATCCCCAATAAAGTGAAGAAATATTTGTGTAAAATCATTTTTTACAGATATTTATTTACAGATAAAGTGTAAAATTATTTTTTTACAGATATTTCTTCACTTTATTGGGGATATATCCTAAATTTTTCACTTTATCGGAGATATGTCACAAATATCGTAAACCAGCAAGCGGCTTTCAACTACCTAGAGTATTTTTTTTGTTTTTATAAACCTATTATAACTTGTGGTATATAGGTTGAAGACAAAATAATAAAAAATAATAAAAATAAAACGAAGAAACAGAAAAAAAAATTAAAAAAAACTAAAAAACAGATTTTTTTTTAATTTTTTAATTTTTTTGTTGTTGAAATGACCATTTTAGCCCTCAAAAGTCAAATTTAACGTCCAATTTGGACGGAATAGTAGAAATTAGACACGACTGATTGAAATTGGAAAGTTTAGGGGGTAAAAATTCAAAATTGAAAGTACAGAGGGTGAAATGATGACACCCCCAAACCTTAGAGGGGTAAACTGAAATTAATCCAAAATAGTATTATAAAATCAAATCGGAGTGTGGGTTATAATTTGGGGATATATATATATATATGTATGTATGTATGTGTGTGTGTGTATATATATATATATATTTATACTATTATTAAGAGAAGAGGCTTTGTTAGCCAAAGTGGACGTGAAAAGACGACTTGATCCTTAGACCATAGATTATCTAAAAATATTTTTAATAAATGGATATATATATATATATATATATATATATATATCTATACTATTATTAAGAGAAGAGGCTTTGTTAGCCAAAGTAGACGTGAAAAGACGACTTGATCCTTAGACCATAGATTATCTAAAAATATTTTTTAATAAATGGATGTCATAATCGTAATAAACAAAATAATAGAATAAAATTTTAATTTATTTCCCCCTAAAATCTCTCTCTATAACTTCCCACTTCCACAGTTCCACAGCAAAAGAGGAGGAAAAAAAATACAAATTCCAAAACTCCCCACGTTTCTCCAATGATTATTTTGTTTTTTTTTTCTTTTAAAAATTAAACCCACACACAAAGTGTGTGTTTTGGTCTAGTATATATATATAGACACACACATGTACATATATAACACACCAAAACAAAAGAATATTATTTTACTTATTGATTTTCTAGGTGAAACAGATTGATGAAGAAAGCGACTTGGCTAGAATGCTAGATTCTGTCTCAAGAAGTTGATCTATTTCATTAGCAACATGAGGGATATTAACCAGATCGATCTATCGATCCATTCTTCCTTTTCCTTTTTGGTGTCTTCGAATGACTTGGGAAAACTGTTCGAGGATGTTCATCAAATGGAGTTTTGAGTATCACACATTTACAATGATGGTAACGGCTGATGTTCGTGCGAAGGTTTGATTAGTGAGAATTCTTGTGGTCCATGGTTCCAAAAATTTTATTAGCTTTCTTTTATGATCATGGCCTTAGTTCTAAGGTGTGATGGGCTCTAATTTTTTGGCAGCGATAAAGAAGTCACATCCGAATTAAGTAATTCTATGTATTTTTATTGGCGTACAACTATTAGGAGAAAAATATCGATCTATATTGGCATTGGCTCCTCTACACGATGAGGTAGGAAAATAGGTCGGCAACCATCAATCCTGATGAACTTGAGATTTTCAACGACATTTTTGTAGAAGGACAAGAGTGCGGCTCTTTTTAGTGTATCCACCATCCTATTTTTTCTTCCAATGGAGGGATCATATTTAACTTAAAGTATAATTTTTGTAAATTATCACATTAGTTGTTATAACGATAACAAAAACTTATTAAAATAGTAAATTATTACATGAAAAAACATATCACAACTTTACTTAAAAGTGTAAATATGTACGTGAGAAGTAAAACTCAATGCTTATCCTTTTTAACTACACCCATATTTTTATTTTTTTAAATTAATAATATTCTCCTGTACGTCAAAGTTTATTGAAAAAAAATATATATTTTTTGAACTGGAGTTCAGACGGGTATTAATTTTTAATTGTGCCTCCAATTTTACATTTTATAATAAGAGACTTAACAACAAATATACTAGATATTTCTGACTGAGAGTGACCAACGAAATAGTATAATACTAAGTTACTAAACTAATCGTTTAATAGCCATTTCTATTTTTTGTTTTGTCCGGATTATTATACTGCTCTGATAATCACGTAGCTAGTATGCGTTAAACATGCATGCATGTGATAAAAGGATGGTGTAAAAGATAAAAGTAGAAATTTGTTAATCAGAGACTAAATTTTCTTCACCCGAGATTGTTCTGCAACTATAATCTGCATAATTTTAGGGTTAGTCTCTTATTTCGTCCCCACCTGAAAGACAAAAGTAACAGAGAGGGGTCAAAGGCCACGATTGCAGAAACAGATCTATATTGTAGTCTCTGTCTATACCAACCCAAAAATATTACTAACCCCATAACATTAAGTCATTAACCACCACCATGCCCACGTCGTTTTCTCTTAATCGGATCAATGTATAATAACACCATGTCCTTTTCGCTCACTTAATCACGCCATGTTTCAAACCATTACTTCTCCAGCTTCCAGCTAGGGTTTCCTTTTCTTTCCAGTTCAGTACCCTGCACTTTCCATCTCAACTGTCACGAACGCCACCAAAACCACTTCTTTTAACATCCAAACAAACCAGCTGAGAGTTGTGACTTATGGTCACAACCCGTTTCTAACACTAATCATTTTGATCGGTAGGTTGCAATCGCGGCGGATTTAAGGATCTTCCTATATAGATAAGAGTAAGACTTAATTAGACTAAAACGAATATTTTTCGTATGATTTTTTCTCTTGTTCATGTCTCTAGCTTATACAATATTTTTAAAATCATCTACGAATACCTTATATACTCGTAATTAACTTTGTACAACACATTCTTAGGCTCACTGTTAAATCCGCTTTTGTTTTTCACTACTCAAACACCAAAATGATCACATTCATCCATAGAAGCTTTGGGATTGAGTTTTTTAATTATGAGTTACATCCAAGTCTTGTTGATTTTCAAGTAGTTCGGCTATTGGTGGAAACATGGGGGACTTAATTATATGTTGGCAAGGCTGGTCCATTAGGCATGTACTAAGTGAATCTTGCAAGGCTAGCTATAAACCAAAATGCTAGTTATCAATTATCATGTACATGGAGTCTGATTAATACAAGTTAATAATTATATGTTGGCAAGGCTGGTCCATTAGGCATGTACTAAGTGAATCTTGCAAGGCTATAAACCAAAATGCTAGCTATCAATTATCATATACATGGAGTCTGATTAATACAAGTTAACGATGGTACCAGTCTATAGACTAAAATGCTAGCTACCAGAAGCATTTATCTTTATTACTTACTTGGATGCTGTGCTACTAATCAAATAAGTTAAAGGTACATGAGGTACTATTGTACAAATTTCTTGATCATCTTGTACATTGTACTCTGTACGTATAGTATAGACAGTAATTAACGCTGAAATAAGAGGAGAACAGTAAAGTGAAAAGGAAATAGAGTATGATGGCCCTGTCAGAAAAGCTTTGCTGTATATAGCATTCATTTTTGTATTTAATTTGACAACAAAGTATTTGGCAATGTAAGAACAGGGAGATCATTTACTTTCTTCAATTACAAATGTTACAATTAATGAAACCCCACCTATTGATAAATCATGATGACTATAACGAGAACTAGTAACATTAAGAAATCTTCGCCTGTGCATGCTTAGTTTCTCTAAGAATAAACTCCTTTGTATAGTATCTACTAATTGGATATATGATCATCATTCTAAAATTGAGATGGAAGTGCTATTTTCACCAAGATAATCAATTTGCAGGAGATGTACAAAAACATATTGCAACGATGAAGTCCCATTGTATCATGCAACATATATCATAGGATCAATAAAATTGTTGTGCATACTTGATAAAAGAAACGGTTAGTATATCACCTTTTGATTAGTTTCCACAAATATCTCAAGCTGACATTGAATATTTACTAGCAATTTCGAATCTTAATAGAAATAGAACAATAAACAAACATTGGAAGAATTACGGAAGGAAAATATCTACATTGGAAAGATTATTGTAATGACCTGCATGAAAGAATGCATGAAATCCATGAGAGTTTTGCATTTTAGTTATGAAAAGAAACTGTAAAAAATATAAATCAAACTATACGAGCTATTTATATGTATTTTTTAAGGAAGTTTGCATTTTAATGGTTCGAGGTTGTTTTTATTTCTATCTATATATGTGAGTTGAGATTTGAACATCATAGAACACAGGATAATAGATTCTTATCAGCCACTAGCACATTTGCCACAGGTTTGTGACTATAATTAGCTATATGGTTAATTTGTCCCTCTTTCCATGCCATCTCTACCTCAACGAAAAGAGAATCAATCATCCACCATATAAAAGAATCCAATGGTGCTAGCTAGCTAATACCACCACTTCGACATTATTATTGGCTCATAACACATCTCCACGTGACTTACATTTCAAGCAAATATGGGTGGACACACTCACACTGGGTACTAATAATGTATGTGATGATTTTTCCGTTAGATTTATAATTATGTGCTTAATTGCAGAATCAAATCTCCTCTTCTGGGCATGCACTACACTCCATTATATTGTACAGTGATAAATGAACTCGAAGAAGATCATACATATAGTTTGATAATAATTGCGTACCTGCAGATCATGCAATTAACAGTAGCTAGTCGTGTCAGTGACTCCTCAGTACTATATATCCACAAGGAAGAAGATGATGAATAAAACCAGACAATGGTGGGAATTAGTAGAATCATATATGCATGTGATCTAATTGCTATTTCAGACCGACTCTGTACTCGATTTTTGGCTTCTCCTCACCCACATGATGAGAGTAGCTAGATATAGAATCCTATAGTTATGGAGTCATTATCTCTCATAATTCAGGTTTCTCTCTCCAAGCCTAATGATATATATTCTTTCTCCAATTCTAATACTCCCAAACCCCAACCAATTTTCTTTGCAGCGTACTGGTTCAACATACCACGTGGTATGAACGTGGAGAATAAAAGTTGTTTCAAAAATCTTTAAATTTTTTTTTGATGCAATGAGTGATAGCAGAGGAGCAATCTCTCTAACACTCCAATTTATTAATCCAAAAAAATGTGAATGACAATGGAGGAGGACCTAACCAAAACCTCCAGAATAAACAAGCAAAACAAACAAGTCAACGAAATCTAAATTGTGGAAGACCTAAAACATCACTCTCATAGAACAACAAAAGAAATGGATGAGGCATATCCCACCATACTTGCTCTGACAAAGATGTTCCATGATTAGCTAGAGCATCTGCTACCTTATTCGATCCTTTCTCTAAATATGTGTGAAGATTTGAAGTTCATATGGGAGATCCTATATAAGCAATTTAACCAACGTACTTGAAGTTGCCACGGCACAGAGAAGGAGAGCGAATATAATCCAATACAGTAGATGAATCTACCTCTAGCCATATATGTTTCCAATCGCGAAGCTAAGCAATCTCTATAGCCGTAATGACTGCCATTACTTCTGTCACAATAGAACTAGGAATATCCAGGTTAGAAGCAAAATCACCAATAAACTGACCTTTATAATCACAAAAGACAGCTCCAAATCCTCCAATACCCTCTTCATGTTTCCAAGCGCCGTCAGAATTAATCTTGATCCACCCAATAATGAGGGGATGCCAATTAACCTCAACCACTTTAGGAGTACGTCGCGGTCTACAACAAACACCAAAACTTTTCAAGATATGTAGATCTTGAATTGTATTATGCATATGACCTGTTGCAAGTCGACTAGCTACTTGGATATGTCCTGAGATTAGGCGATTAGCTGCTTTTTAAACATGAAAAAATATTTATATTTTAAGTAGATGAATATGTGATGATATATAGATGTTACATAAAACTTGAGTTTTTGGTAAACATTTTATTTGCCCTTTTTCACTATATTAGTCAATCTATAAAATTAAATATATTAAGATAAATGGTAAAACAACATAATCAAAAAATAAAAAGAACTAATTGATATGAGAGCAGCCGCATAACTATTTTTTTTCTTCCATTTTATTTAATATTTAATTTTACAAATAGTATAACTAATGCAGCGAGGCTGGCAATATGTAGAAAGTGAAAATGAGTTAAGATAGTTAAAAAAATTTGCAGAAAAAGTTAAATTTTGACCTAACCACTTGGCTCTTCTAAGGTTTACTCGTACAGTCATTGACAACAAAATTTTCCAAAATTTCAAAAATCCCATAGCGGTTGAGCTTTGTGCTACATAAGGGGAAAAATACTTACATCCAAACCAGTATATATGTGAGTATCTAAACTCTCTCTTATTTACATATACTCGGCAATCGAAATATATGATTTAACCGTTCAAAAGTTACATCAATAATTAAATATCATCTCTGCAATAATTTATTGTAAACAAAAATCGTTTACTCATTCGATTGCATCAAACCAATGGACGGTTGCTTTGAGACTGTTAACTTTCATCGTAGCTGTTCATTTTTTTGATGTAATTGAATTAGTAAACGATTTTTGTTGACATTGATTTTTTGCAGAGACAATCCTTAAATGTTGATTTAATAATTTTTGAAAGGTTAAATTATGGATTTAGATTGCCGATTGTATGTATATAAGAGAGAGTTTGGATGCTCACAGACATATTGGTTCGGATGCTCACAGACATATTGGTTCGGATGCAGAAATATCTATGGGTTTTTCTCAATAGAATCTTATATTTTTGGGTTTATATCTAATTTTCTCTTACTCTAAAAAGAAGTTAAATTAAAATCCGGACATTTGACGGGCTCCATGTGGTGTCTAAAAAGGTGATTTAACTAGTATTACTCTAAAAAGAAATTGAGTTAAAATTTAGACATTTGATACCAACTAATAAAAGCACTCTTGTTTATCTTTATATCAACCAAAAGACGTTGAATTGCAACCTAATCTTATTCCCAACTTATTGTGGGTGTGCAAAATTTTAAGGACGGTTTCTAGTCAAGAAGTGGTTTGATAAAGAGGCAGCTCACTATGTTTGGAGGTTTACTCAAGTTGAAATCCCCTCAACGTGGATTTGGGTGAGGTGAAATCATGTTCTAGTCAGAATACAGACCAAAAGAGAGGCGACCTAATCTATTTGGGGAATTTTGAAACGGTCAAGTCCCCTTGAGGTGGATCTAGATAAGGTGGAAATAGTCAGCTCAGCCGAATCCGTAGCAAGCAGGAAGCACTCCCCCAAGTTATCTCGAGAGTGGCATAATGGATCCATTAATGCTTGACTTTGCAGACATTACACACTATTACACGCACTAGTCGAGATACTGTTCAACCTCACCTATATCCGATCAAGGTAAGAAATCAATCCCGACTACACTCGCTACTACTTAAATACTCACTAACTTAGGCATCAGAATATCAAGTACCCCCCACCCTCCAAATTTGACTTGTCAACACCGATCCAAATTCCCATGGCGTGAAGACACTCTCTTAAACAAGAAGTCTTCACTCTCACTGTAGTTAAAAAATCAGGTGAGGAGATATTCTACCGAATTTTTTTTTTTTTGATTTGTCAATCACACGGTGTCCTCAAAGGCTTCCTAGGCCCAGAGACTAATCCGTGCTCGGGGGATCTTGTCAGAACGCTTCCTCCCCCCTGGCCACCAAGAATATATTGGGATTTAACTCCAATAAGCGTCGGCGGGATTCGAACCCGGGTGTGGGGGTTCCACACCTGGAGGCTCTTACCAACTCGACCACCTGTGGTGGTTATATTCTACCGAATTTTTCCGCACCTATACTTATTTTTGCATTCGTCTTCATGTAGGCTGGTTACCTGTATGGTAACTTGTGGGTGACAATGTCACAATTAGATTAGTAGCTATAGAGACCTATATAAAGACTTTGTAAGACTAGAACATCAGCAGAATGAAACTAGCTACTGAGCCAGGAGTCAGTTGACCAACCTGAACATGTGAAATCCTTTGTCCTTGAAACTGCCACATCTTCAATATGCATCTTCAATGTGGTTGATATTAGTTTTCAGAATCCACCCTTTTATAAAACACCCTTCATTTGTTTATTTCCTTTCAGATTCGGCGGGCTATCTGTGTGGTTTTACACACACACACACACACACACTCACTCACTCACTCTCTCTCTCTTACTACTGAATTGTTCAAGTATATATTGGAAGCAGGCTAGAGGTTTACAGAGAAGGCGAGACATACAGTACACAGTGCTGCAACAAGTTAAAATTAATTAGTGTCCTCCATGTATCTCTGATTTGATTCTGGGTTGTAAGCATGTGCCAAAGCATGTATAAACATATTTGCGAAAGTGAGAAAAAGCTATAACCGTACGCGTCTGATAAAAGGGGAGAAACCCAGATATGATCATGGGTCAACAATCACTTTCACCAATTTCTCTGAACCTCTTTGAATCTCTGAAAACCCCTCCACTCCACATTCAAGCTTGCAAACTGCCATGAAATCTACTTTTTGCTGAAAAGAATCTACATTTAGTTAGCTCTTTCTTTCTTTCTTCCTTCCCCCCCCCCCCCCCCCCGAAAACTGCAAAGAGAAACTACTGTCTCTAATTAGTTGGTTGAATGTTCCGAGATAACTTGGAGCAAGTGAAAAAAGCTAATGAAAACCACAAAAGCTGAAGTAGCTAGCTAGTCAAGTAAAGGATCGAGTGAGAATATACACACTGCCCTACCAATAATCTATAAAGCCTAAAGTATAGGGAACTTTGTGCAGGGTTTCTGATTCAAGAGGATCTCCTTTCCTTCCAGTCTTCCACTAAGCACAAATATAGCGAAGAAACTAATGGATCATAATGTTCTTATAGAAATTTGGGAAAGTTTTGAGAACTGTATAATCGCAATTCCCAACTCCATCAGGAGCACTTGAATGTGGGTCTCATTGCTAGGTACAAAACTTAATGGGCTCAGCTGGACCCATTTAGGTTTAGATGCATCACATAAAGAAGGGCAAGGGGACCATATATCATTGCTTCAAAATCATACAAGGAATGTACTACATTTTTTTTCTTTTTTCCGAAGAAGAATGTATTACTTATTAGTAATTGCCAAATAGAACCAAAAAGAAAAAAGAAAAAAAAAGAAAGAAAGAAAGAAGAGAATACACAAAATTACTGATTTCACATTTTTCACTTTGGAACCCATCACCTAATATTGAGTCAGCTTATTTTGTTGATAAGCGCAGTGTCATCAATTTTACACATTGTTTTTAATAAATACTAGGTGAAATATTTAATAAATACGTGATAGCTAATGTGGTTATTTTCATCGGGTCTTCAACTACATCAGTCTTTCTATCATGCATAATTTCAAGTTAAATCCATTCTACTTTTGTGACTAGTTAGAATAGGCGGATGCTGTTTTACTTGTTCATAAACAAATCTGGTGGATGTTATTCAATTTGTTAATTTTAGTTTACACACACACACATACATATGGAGCAGTTCAGAAGAGGACATCTGCACAGATGCAAAAGTGCGGACGTCCATCCTTAGGCCTCGATCAGGCATCGTTGGCGGCGTTGCTGTTGCCGGTGCTGAACTAGGCCTTGATGTCTAGCCTCTGCTTGCTACTGGACTAGTCGATGAAGAGTTTGAAGTCGACCTTGATAGGGCTTGAAGTTTCGGGTGAGGTCTCTACCCAGAACCTTCGACCTTGATCAACTTAGCCTTCCCCTTGATGGTGACGCCGTCTGAAATTAATACCCATGGTCTCTATCCGGCAACAGAAGCACCCCATGGAGGCCTGAGGATGGACGTCCGCACTTTTGCATCTGTGTAGACGTCTGCTTCTGATTCGGCCTGTACACACACACACACACGCAGTTCAGAAGAGGACATCCGCACAGATGCAAAAGTGCGGACGTCCATCCTTAGGCCTCGATCAGGCATCGTTGGCGGTCTTGCGATTGCCGATGCTGAACTAGGCCTTGATGTCGAGCCTCTGCTTGCTACTGGACTAGTCGATGAAGAGTTTGAAGTCGACCTTGATAGGGCTTGAAGTTTCGGGTGAGGTCGCTACCCAGAACCGTCGACCTCGATCAACTTAGCATTCCCCTTGATGGTGACGCCGTCCGAAATTAATACCCATGGTCTCTATTCGGCAACAGAAGCGCCGCCATGGAGGCCTGAGGATGGATGGCCGCACTTTTACATCTATGCAGACGTCCGCTTCTGATCCGGCTTTTACACACACACGAGATATTGGAGAAAACATAATTGATTTTGGTTATTTAACTCATCATGAGAATATGAATTATATATAATAGTATATCTAAAACAGATTGGATGAAACTAAACTTAATAGAGAGAGTCAAACTAAACTTGGTAAAAAAATGTTATTCCTTACTTATGTGTGTAATCTCAACTAAGATTAATCACAAGACATTTCACATTTACAATATCAAGTCTTACTTTACAATGTTTGATATATATGTTAAAACTAATTAAGTAATAAAAGTGAAACTATTTTTTTATTGGGTTACGTTGGCATATCATGAGATAGGTATAATACATGCATGGAAATTTGGTGGGGAAATATAGACGAATACACCTGTCTATCTCAAATGGGGTTAACATTAACAATAGAATAAAATGTATAAACGTATTTGCGACCGTCAAAGTCTTGGTCAACTCCTAAGTATTCACACACTTAGGCCGAAAGCTTTGCGTGAACAGGGGAGAAGAGAAGAGAGAAAACCAGAGTGTGTTCCCTCCGGCGGCTCGCCCTCGTGGCGGCTTCGTCGGACGGGATTGGAAGGGGCCTAGTGCCCGGTGGTGGTTGTCCATGTAATAAATCCCGTCAGAGAGGAGGCTGCGTGGTGGTTTCGCTGCCCAAACCGCGTGGTGGCTGTGCTTGCGGGCTCGGTGGCTTGAGTGTGGGGCTGGGCTCGATCTCCCCACGACCGGAAGGCGGTCTGCAAGTGGTGGCGTCGTCCAAAGGAGTGAAGACTGGATCTGAGGGGCTCAGATCAGATCGGAATCCGATCTGGGGAGGTTGGCGAGGCTGGGTTCTGTCTGGGTTGGATCTGATCGGAAGTTTTCGATCGGGTTCAGTTCGTGTGGATCCGATCTGGAGAGGGGAAGGCTTGCGAGAGGCGGCTCATCTCTTTGGTGTGCTGGGAATGAGGAAGGGCTGGTGGGTCGACCTGCGTTCGCATGCTGCAAGAGAGGTGCTGGCGGAGGCACTGCCGGTGATGAAACGACGAAGGAGTTGCAGACGGGGTGGTGGGGAGATGCTTGCAGATCGGTGGCGAGATGCTTGCAGGCAGCTGTTCTCTTCGATTGGGCTAAGTGGGGTTTGGGCTATGGGCCCAATTTCCCTTTATTTTATGTTTTATTGTCTTTGGTTTTTGTTAGTTAATTGTGGCTTTATGCCGGTAATAAGTCCTTACCGAGTAGTGGTAGGGCGACGTGGGCTTGGTCCCGGACTGCACACCTTGTGTGCCTTGTCTGCTCTGGCTAGGCGGCGAGTTCCTTGCTTCGTCAAATGGTCGCAGCCTCCCAGTGGCAGGATGAAACTTAGTGTCAACGAAATTGTTTTTCGGTGGCAACATAGTGGGAAAGCTGATAGAAATAGTAAATTATGGCTCCGCGTGAGCAAAATCTTTCTGGTATGTCACCACCTTTGTAAAGCGAATAGAGTAGCCAATGATGCACTCTTTGCTAATTGGTGCTCGTTAGAATACATATTTTCTGTAGAGACTCTCGTTATGATCTCAGGCTATTCTCTTCATGCTTATTGTAATCTGGGGTTTAGGTATCATGTCCCCCCCATGTATTCTGAGGTTTCATTAATGGTCAAGGCTTGAGGGCAGCCGTACTGACCCTATTTCAAAAAAAGTTTATGGTACTAAATTTTGTATTACATAATCCCACATTGTTTTGCAGCTGTGTATTAGAATCAATAACGAGATTTCCGGCTCTGTCAATGGGACCAATTAAAACAGACAACAATATGGAGTAGGAGACGAGTCCCATGCTATTATTATTCACTCAAACTTCAGAAGAGATAAAAGGAAATTAAGTAAAAAACAGCCAAGAGAAAATGACCCGACTCCATTTTTTTTTTTTTTTTTGAGATGATAATGACCCGACTCCATAATTGTTCGTCCTTTGCTCATACCACTTGATGAGATTTGAGATTCATTATGATATGAAGTGAAAACAAAAAGAACATAGGTACGCATATTCATGATAGTAGTAATAATAGAAGAGGGAGAGAGAATTCACAAAAGAATAGAATATATTTTCCCTTGAATAATGAATAATGAATTTTCTTGAATATATTTTCTGAATTCTACTTATTGCTATTGGAACCTCTAAATTTACTCACTTAACCTCTGCTTTTTGCACCTCTTATCAATTTTTAAATACTAATTTTACTCACTAAACTTCACTAAAATTTCTCAAATAACCCAACTCATATAATTTGCAAACAAATTATTATCTTTAAAATAAAAAAACTTAGTCTTTTTAATGATTTAATTGCTCTATAAATCTTAACTACATATACTTTTCTTAATCAAACAACATGCATAAATCTCTTTTCCAATTAAAAAAAGAAAAATAAAAAAGAAGCCAAACACAACGAATTGAGTTTCAAGAATTAATTTCTAATCAATAAGAAAATAACATGAACTATTTTTTGTGTGTGTTTTTCTTTTCTATTTCAGCTGTGCAAAAAAAAAATAAAAAAATGAAGAAATCATTTTTTTCAATGTTTATTTTTTTCTCTATTTTTTTGTACCTCATGATTAATTATTTAAATATCTTTTTAAATTTTTTTTTTGGCAAATATAATGGATAGACTTAGATTTAGGTCATAAATTTTGCTTTTCCTCACAAATATGCGTTTAACATATATATTATACATTTTTATGTCACATGATCTTACTCATATTTTTAATTCTTGTTGAATATATATGAAAGCTTTAATGAGTATGTAGTGAAATTGGAAAATGAAAATAGATAAGGAAAATAATAAAAAATACAATCTAATATTATTGAATTGGAAATGTTACATAAAATAAATATAATATTTTTTTGGTATAATTATTGTCCTTAATAGTCATTTTGTAGTAGGTTATATACGTCATTTAATAATTGATAATAGAGTGAGGTTAAGTAAGCAGATTTGGAGGTACAAATAAAAACACTCTTGTCAAAATTATCACTGTTCTTTTTGGCTGAAACTATTAGTTAAAGTAGTTTTGGTAAAATCAAATCTGATTTAATTTTCTGAGCGTTGTGTGCTATGCATGTTTGAAAGGATTTATAGGAAACATGGGAGAAACATGACTAAAGAGTCTAATTTTTGCTCACTTCATAGTAGTGATGGTTTTTATTTCATTCTTAAGTTTTCAGCCTACGTTTTGTTGCCAGTAAAAGCAGTAATAGTCGAGTCGTGTCGTGTCAGATTGTGCTCGAAGCAATTCATTTTAAGCTTGTGATGACTTCTGAAAACCATCTAATTTGTTTAATTAATCCCGTTAAAGATATCGACCTGCATGTTTATTATGTTTGTTGGTTTGTTAATTTTCCAAACTGAAAAAGGCTTTCGACCCTTTATCTTTTAGTTTCTTTGACCAGTAGTTCAAAAGTTTAAAAGAAACGTACACAAGCACGCACGTCCACATGCAAGCAAAAGAAGATGAACACTGCACCAGTAACGAACAAAATATCCGATTCAAAACAGTTCAAGCTCATAGCCTAGCTTCTCGATCACTTGAGTAAGAAATATTAAAACCACATCAGGTGCATTGATCTTTTGGACCACTCAAAACTGGTAGTGCTTTGATTGCTTTACGATTGGTCCCATGCCAGTTCACTACTCGATCTCGCATATAAACCATCATCAATTACCTATCTACTCTCTAGCCGAATGATCTTTCATTCATACATCTGAAAGACTTGAACCCACTTCTGTCATCTCTCCAACTTTACAATCTTTGAAGATTATTGTTAGCAGAAAACAGATCGAGACAGAAAGCCGGCTACTTATTCAAACCAACACGTACTGTTTCAAGTCATTGTATGTTAATGTATGAAATGGGCTGTGAGATGATGTTACATGTGAATTTGTTTCTGCATTTGTCTTCCTTGCCATGATCGAGGACTTGAAATTAGGTAGGAGCAGCTGTAACATGTTACGTGTAAAACACCAATTATTTGAGAAATCAGCTAGCTAGACTATATATATATATAGCTACTGGTACTAGAGGAACCAAATGCAAAACTCCATGAAAAGCCACTTTGATAACATAAATAGGGTTGTTTAGATTGGTCCACCTAGCTAGTAATAATCACTCCCAAATTTTAATGTAACGTAGAATTAGGACTTAGGAGCAAACAAGATGACTAACAAAAGGGATATGTGGATTGAATTCTTACAGGTTGTTAGATTATATATTCGAAACATCTAGGTCCACCTCTGGTTGGTAAAATACATGGTATGGGAAGTGTAGGCTCTCTTGTTTTTAATTTATGGACTAACGGGTAATTAAGTAGAGTTCATTTGGCATTCATGCATTGAACTAGGGGTGGGTTCGGTTCGGTACCAAACATTCAAGTCCAATACCATCTACCGTGCCAGACATTCTTGGTACAGAAAATAGGCTACCATTACCGACCACAGAAGTCGGTATACCAACTTCTCGGTATATCGAGATAGTCGGTTGGTATCGGTTGGTTGAGCCTCCAACCGAGTTTAAGATTGGGCTAGCTTTTAGCTATATGGCCCAATTGAAATTGTAGAAGCCCAAACCTGTCAACAATTGAAAAAACTACAATAATCATATGAATTTAAAGGCCCAACCATAAGCAAATGAAAAATAAGCAAAAAAACAGTCATACATCAACTTCAGTTCATCAACTCAGTTCATCTTAATGATCTCATCATCACTTCATAGTTCATACAAATTCTAATTCAATACTTCAAAGTTCACAGTTCACACAAATGATACAATAACAAAGTGGACAATAGTTGAAAACAAAGTGTTCAAGGACTCAAAGTTCATCTCATCAAGTCATCATCACTTCATATTTGCTTGCTGCTTTGCCTTACTATGCTCCCTCAAAGACTCAGTTTCTGCAAATTCAGTTGAGTACCTATAGTTGCAAAAAAGAAGAAGATAGAAACGAAACATATAAACATCAAACATATATATAACAGTTCACAAAAACATTTTCATCATATAACATATAACATGTTCATCATCTAAATTTGCAAAAAGACTGACCTCTTCCTCCAAACCGACCAACTGCTGTGCTCTTAAATTACTCCAGGTTTAAGCCTCCCTTGATTAGCAGATTCCTTGAATTGTTGAGATTGGAGCAACACCTGAAAATTATAGTAAGAAACCACGAAAATTAGCACCTGAAAACTAGCACAAAAGGGAAAGGGAAAATTTCACAAACAGTACACCAAGTAAATATCACTAATAATTCTTATACATAAAGTTCCAAACCAATCATTTCGGTACACGAAATCTGAAACTCGACCGACCCACTATCAGTACACGACGTCATTGACGCCGTTAATTTGACACCAAAATGTCTATTATGCCCTCAGTTCTCTTTCTTCTGTTTTTTTTTCTTTTTTCTTTTTTACCAAAAAAATGAATTAGAGTGTGAGAGTACCAATTTTTTTTCTGTTTTTTTTTTCCTTCTTTTTTTTTTTTTACCAAAAAAATTAATTAGAGTGTGAGAGTACCAAATTACCCTTTTTTGCAAGGTAATATTTAACGGCGTCATTGACGTCGTGTCTACATAGTGGGTAGGGCTCAAAAGTTCATGTACCAAAATGTTCAGTTTGGAACTTTATGTATGGAAATTATTAGCGGCATTTACTTGGTGTACTGTTTGCAAAATTTTCCCAAAAGGAAACCATGAAAACCCAGATTGAATTGGTAAAGAAAGAGAAACTGATGAAACTGATTCGATTCATGACTCAATCTAGAATCCAAGTGCTTCTAGCTAAAATAAAACCAAAAATTAAACAAAGAGAAAACTCACCGCTGTAGGACATGAATCGAATGAATTGATACGAGATTTTCTGGGTTTGATTTCTAATCGAACTTCAAAAGAGAGGTCCAGAGGCGGAGAGTTCTGGGTTTGAATCGAATCGAACTTCAAAGGAGATGTCGAGAGGGCGGAGAGGTGGAGATTTATGGGTTCGAGCCTTCGAGGACTCAAGGGGCAGGGGGCTGAGTGGGAACTGGATTACTCTGTAGTCGTATTACCCCTTTAGGGTTTGAAGAGTTCAAGTCTAATCAACGGTTATAATTTAATATGAAATAAAACTATTAATGATCAACGGTTCAGATCGATAGATATAAAATATATTTAAATAAATAAATAATATATACAATATACAGTTCGATATGGTATATCGTATTTATCTAAAAATCAGTACCAGTATCTGGAAATCGGTTCGGCACCACCGTACGTACCAATATCTCGGTAACCGACATAGTTGGTCACCAACATTTTCGGTTCGGGTGGTAATCGGTTGGTTGGTTTGTCTCGGCTGAAAATGCCAGCCCTACATTGAACATTGAACTTTTTGTTTGGAAATTTAATGGTGTTATTTATATAAGTATTGACCTAAAGAGGTTTGGCCCTATTGAGCGAAAGCTCACCCTTATAGATTCTTGTTCAGGTGCTTGCGAGTTACGACACGTTTATCGATAGAACTAAGTGAGACATCGCTTTTGTTTACGAGACTTGAAAAAGATTACCGAAGACGAGAGCGAGTTAGATTTCGCTTTACATTTCTACGCTCACGCCTCAGATCTGATGTTAGATACCTAATCTCACCTCCACCTGGTTAGGGACATGACAAACTTACATATCGAAGTTATAAAAAACAAAACTGTTAATAAGGAAGTTTAAGGTCGGACAACGACCTAGAGAACTGTCCTACTTTTTTTTTTTTTTAGACAAATCGAAAATCATTCATTCATTCAACCAGAAAGCAATACATTGGGGAGGACATGACCACAACCCCAAACCGCAGTTACAGAAAACATCAGGCCAAAGGGCCCAAACTCTAACAGCCAAACGCCCATGTCCAGGGCTACCTTGAGACATATTACCCGAAAGTTCTAGTAAAACCTCATAATCAACCGCAAAAACGACGGCGTTCTCTTCAACACCGTGTTCAAAAGTACCAGACCAAGTGTAAAGGATCGCATGCTAGCGACTCGACAACAAAGGTAAACCAGAATAAAACCAAATCTTCCACGAGAATATATGACACCATATACCTAACATATACCACCTAGACCTAATCCTAGCTCAAAGGAGTAGGAAACCAACCCTAGCCCTGAGAAGTAGGGACTTATTAACACAGAACCAACCAAAAACACAACTGAAAATAAACAAATAAAGCTTGAAAAACTGGAAACCAAAACACCACCAGCACATCCCAAAAGTAAAGGCTCGGCCCAACCACCTTTCCCCCAACAGAGAGAGTGTGCATTTGACAACCATTCCTGCCACCGGCGAACTCCATCGTCCCAACTCCTCAACCTTGCCTCACCTCGCCGCTTCACTGCATCCCTACACCGCCACTCTGCCTCGCCAAATTGCAGACAGACCCGGCACCCTTTTAAAAGCCTAAACTAGATCCAAACCCAAGAACAAAACAGATCCCAAAAGGAATCTCCCCGCCGAGTTCCGATCTCCACCACCACAGCACAGATCGTCAAGTTGGAAGCGCCAGATCCCACCGCCGGAAAGAACCAGCACGTCGCGACACCACTACCTCCGTCGCCCCTGATTCGAGAGGGACAGAACGATCTGCCCAACCCGGAAACAACACCCCATCCTCCATCCTTGGATCGCACCTCTGCTCGAAAAGCCCGCCCTTATTCAGAAACAACATCCTCTCCCGGGTCAGAAACGTGGGGGGGAGATCGCCCGGCAGCGTTCGGCCGGGAGAGAAAACACTCCTTTTTTCTTTTTTCCTCCTGCGTGTGGGGCGCGTTCTCTCCCTTTAACCTAATTCCTTGAGAACTGTCCTACTTTAAATCTTATGCATGTCACGAATTGTTCCCAGTAAGTAGTAACGTATTCGAAGATTAAGAAACAGGTAGTTGAATTACCACAAAAAATAACAAAACCCACCAATAAAACCCTAAAAGATTAAAGGAAACAAGAGATCACCATTGGACCAGATGCCAAAGAAGAAAAGAAAAAATGCAACAAATAAGTGGAGAATGCAGGTAACCTGAACCTATTATTTGAAACTGAGTTAAATAAATTACAGCTACGTACACTTTGAGAGAATCAAAATTAAAATTAGGAACAAGAATTCTTAAGCCAATATGAAATCAACAGAAACATAAAAGAAGAAGAAGAAGTAATAGATCACGTACAAAATTCTTGAGCATCACTCCCGACATTATAAACTTGGGATGAACCAAGTGAAATTTTTGAGCTCATGGGTGTCTATTTCTATTGAAGTTTCGAGTTGAGACGGTATTGACATGTCGACAATTGGAATATAATACACCAATCTCATGAGATGGTGGATGTGTTATTGAAGTTTTATGGTTTATCAACCTCCTGGAGATAGTTCTTGTTGCAAAATAGATGCAGTTCCCTTTGAACTCTTTGATTATTACCGCTCACCCAGAGAGACGAAGAACCACCTTCTGCCAAAAATAATAATCGATCCTCCCATCTGTGAACCCTAGGAAATTTGTTATTATTTCGGTCAAGGTTGCACAGCTGAAAACTAGTCATCCCGATAAAAATCTGGGTATGCATGCGAGAGAAAGAAGACACATGAAAACGTCCACTACATGTCACTAGATCCCTTTTGTGATAAACTAAATATTAGAAAAGGTATGGACTCATCACAAGTTATGTGATAAGGAATAAGTATCAACCTAGAAATAATGAGATACTGTATCTATTCATTAGAGTTAGAAATTCATTGTTTGTATCTATTCATTAAGAAAGTGATTCTTAGTCAGAAGACTTGATCCTTAAAGAAAACCTTCATGGGAGGATTCTTAGGACTTGTTCTTCTATAAATAAGAGGCTTAGGTCCCTGCATATATGTTACCACCATGAGTTACAAACATTGTGTTCTGCCAGTTGAGAAGCTTAAGTTGGTGACTAACAGAAGATCACAGCCTCATCACCTTTGACCTGCATCAATGACTTCCACCATGGATATCAACGGTAAGCATTAAGCTTTTGTAATGTTGTATGATTTACATCCAGTCTATAATATTGTAAGCATGATTTGTATTTAGTTTTACACTAAATAGACTTTATTGTTGGTTGCTGATTCTAAAAAACGACTCTTAATTTTTTTTGTTTTGATTCCACTATACGATCTCCAAAGTTGATGGTGCGAGTGTGATGCTATCAAGCCGAGGAAATTTAACGACGGCGTATAGCATGCCAGAAGTAATATCTCACTAAGGGACTCGTGATCTGATCTGCCACAACTCGAAGACAATCCTCCATGTTTTGTTGAATTATCGTTATGGAAAATTTATTAAAACGTCTCCAATAACTTTTCTATAATTTGTTTTTTAGGAAGTAGGAGAGAAAAAACATTATCCTTAAACCCTAAAAAGAAGAAGAATAAATGAAAACCACAATGAAAGGACACAGCTCGTATCACATTCACTAGTTGAGAGGCAGAGATAATTAGTGCACATTCTTCCTTCTTGAGTCTGAACCACGACTCAGTTGGTGTGTCGGCGTTGGTTTGAACTAATTATGGCATTTTGTCAATTTGTGGTTATCTTTATAGCCTCATTGGTGTACCGGTAATTTTTAAACTTTCAAAAATATGTTCAGGTCCAATGATCTAACTCTAAGTTAGAACCTAAGGTCATTATGATTTTTGTACTACATCAGTACATTGTAACCCTACTTGTAACTTTCCTTGAATGAAGTATAGACATTGAATTTGGTCAAAAAAATAGGTACAGTATTTAAATTTTTTTTTTTTTTTAATCTGACCCAAAATTTAAAAAGTGAAAAAGTTACAATGATTTTTTTGGATCGTTCAAAAATGGTGGTGTTTTTGATGGCTTTATGATTGGCCCCATATTACAACTCTCAGATACCATGTCCACCGAAATCATCTTTCATTCATGTATCTGTCTGAAACCCACTCCTGTCATCTCCACCTTTACAAAAATTTGAGATGATTTGCAACAACAGAAAGAAAGCTCCTTCCTAAGCAACAATGTCTCATATCATTGTTTTGAGATGATGACTAAAGGGCCTTCCTTGCCTCAAGGGCATGAAATTAGGTAAGAGGTAGGGGCAGCACGAGCATGTCCCATGTGAGAAGCTGAGAGTTTATTTTTTAGAGAAGTTTTCCATGAAAGCCACTTTGATATGCAGCGACTATTTAGATTGGTCCACCTAGAGATGAGATGATCACTCCCAACTTTTATTGTAATGTAGAATAGGAAGAAGGGTAAGGATTCCTCAACCACCACCTAACTCGTCACTTCTAGTTCATGGACAAAGCATAGATGTGAGGCAAAACCAAACTCAGAGTCAACAAACAGTAGGCTTAAACTCTTCACCTGGGTGCTATCTCAGGTTCCTCAAAGTTTGTCAGTATTATTCACCTCTTGGTTACTTCTACTCCAACAGACTGTAACAAAGAGTAACAGCCAAAATGACTTACCATATTTTATTATCTATACCAAATCATTAAAACCACAACGCAGTTCAAAAGGTACAGGTTGAGAGGATCCAGGCTCAGTTTGACCCGTAAAACATTGGGCAGGTTGTAAACTAGCAGAAAGCAGCAGGTTTGGGCCTTTAGGTTATTTTGGTGAGACATTAGTTTCTCAACAAAAACCATACCTTAACTCTAAAATCACTAACGTTGAAGATAACAAGTCACCCCAAAACGTTCATATACATCTCACCAGTCCCTAACAATCGCGTAGTAGCAGCAGTAGGACAAAAACAATAACCTTTCTATTATAATTGGCAAAAAAGAAAAATTTACATCTTGAATATCACTTCAATGTATTCACTGGATGTATAACCAGAAAACATGTGCATGGAAGCAACGGCAGTATGGAGATTAATTCAAGAAATATGTGAACAAGAGATCAGTAAAGGAGGTGTAAGAAGATTCCAGTACAAGTGTATACCTCTGCATGACTGCATGTTATCAGGTATCTTCAGAGTTGTTGATACATATAATGGCTTACATTTACAATTGCAAAATGGTCGTTCTTCAAAAGTAAATGTCAGATTGCTTAGATTGTGCTTTGAGATCCTTCAACTTCTTCAATATGTTGGTGAAGTAATCCTGCAAATATTTTTCAAGAGTAACAATATCTTTTGCGTCCACACCAAGAAGACTATATGTCTCGTTCATTGGAACAGAGAAAACAGTATCACTTGAAAGGACCTACAAATGCAAAAATGAAGGTCATTACTCTCCCAATTAGATTAAGTAGTGTATATATTCCAACTCCAAATGTTGCAAAGCAACAATTATAGTGTTAAGATACAAAGTAGCAAGCATTGACTATTAAGAATAAAACTGCTTAGCCGATAACACATTGCATCTATTCCATTTTAAAAATTAGGCTGCTTCAGTGGTCAAGAAAGAAAAAAATGCAGAGTGCACAAACAAGCATGTTACTGAAAAACGAAAAAATTTAATTTCATTGAGGGAGTTGTATCCCAGAAAGGAGGCCTCAGCAGACAAAAGAAAATAATTTTTCCAGCAGTCATTTGACTTATGTATAGTCAAATGGGCAGTATGAGTTAACAGATCAATGTGGAAAAGCTATGGCTAAAATCCTTAAAGGGATATGTGTGTGTTTACAGGAAATAATGAATAACGGAAGCACTCATGAAAAAGCCTATTTGGACGCAATTGATCATTGCAAGCATTAAACAGATATGGTAAAAAATAAGAATAATTTGTTTGATATAAATGACTGTCCAAATTACCTCTGAAAATGCCAATCTATCAGCAACATCATTTGTCCACTCAAAAAGCCTAGTCAGCTGACGGGTTACTCTTAAGACAGAGACAGGAACTGTGGTAATGTTTGCCTCTTGCCCCGCAAACCTTTCACACAATGTTATTACCTAAAAGCAAAAGAAAATTTAATAAGAAACCTGGACCCTGGGTTGTAGATTTCAATTTTCAACCACCAAAACTAAAGGGGGGAAAAATAATGGTTCAGTGTTGGTATATGTTCTTTACCTCTTGGGTTGTCCATGCACGAGGGCCAGCAAATGTGAGAAGCTTCCCATTAACATTCTCATTTCGTAAAGCTATAAATGTCAACCGAGCTATATCCTAATACAAAATGAATATATTTTCAGATGCCATGAAGAAAAGTAATGAAAATCCAATCTGAAGGGGATCAGGGGAACAATCTATAAAGTTTATCTCAGCTAACCTGGGTGTCCATGTATGCAATTCTTGTAGGGGCATCTGTTCCCCAAACTGATTTCTCTTCCAATATAGGTACTGCATACTGCCCAATAATCCCCTGAGATAGTGAAAGGTAAATAAATAAAAAGTTAGTTGCCCTCAGTGCTAACATCAAATCTCAAAAGATATATTCACTACCAGGCACAAGAACTGTGATATGGAAAGGATAACTTTGGGTCAAATTGTGTTCTCGGCTTAGGTTCCCTTGATAGCATGTATACAGTTCTCCATGCATGTAAATGCATATACGGTATACCTTTTGTGCATGTGTGCGCACTAATGTATTGTGCCTTTGTCTATCAAGTAGTTTAGAGTCTTATAATATGCATTATCACTCCGTCTAAACTAACATTAATTTTGATAAATAAAGTGAATGGGGTTCAATTGGAAGACTGTCGTACAACAGCAACAAAAAGATAAGGAAATTAATCTCAAACATCAAGCTGACTGGTGAGTACATAATTAGTTGTGCAATTGCAAAACGGTAGAAGTAGGTTCAAATTTTAATAGAGGTTGAACTTACTTGCATGAATCCACATGCACGAATTATGATGTGATTTATGCCTGAATCCTTAAGAAACTTTTCAGTGCAATACTTGATCTCCATAAGAGGAACTTCAGGATGCTTGTCACAGTTGTGGATTGAAAAGAACACAAATTTTTGGATCCCCATTGCCTTTGCACATTGTATTAGAGCAACTTTCCCTTCCCAATCTACCTAAATAGAAAAAAGGATTAGACAAGACCAAAAAGTCATCCCCACATTGTTAAACCTAATGTTTTCTGCAACATATATTATCTTCATAATCTCCAAGAACCATCGAATGAAACTTTCGGTGATCAATTTGAGGCTTCCCTCTGGTCAGTTACAACAGAAAATTCCTAATACATAGAAAGTCACCTTTTTGATGGGCTCCTCTGGACGGCCCGTGGCACAATCAATAACTGAATGAACACCAACCAATGTTGCAGGTATGGTCTCCGGTTTGCTAAGGTCTGCCTGTTCCGCAACACATCACATTTACTTCAGCACTTAACCAAAATAAATAAATAAATAGAGATACAATCATACCATCTAATAATAATAGAGACCAAGTATCCAAAAAAACATGAGAACCATAATTTGATTAATTGAAACTGAGGACATACATTGACAACAGTAGCACCCCAATCCCTGAGAAAGTCCGCCGGAGCCGGTCTAGGCCGAACCAAGCACCTAACATCATAGCCTTCATCCAGCGCTCGCCTCACAATTTGCCTCCCCAGCGTTCCAGTCGCGCCAACCACAAGTATACTCGTGGGCCTGACAGGTGTCCCCGGAGCCAAATTCACAGCCCCAACTCCCGACCGGGCCGTGCACCTCACCAAACCCCGAGTACAACTCCCTGAAGAGAAACCCAAAATCAAGGAAAGGGTGAGTAAACTAGTTTACAAAGCAAGAATGAGAGAGAAGTGGAAATGAGGAGACTGACCAGTGGCGGTAGAGATTGAGGAAGCGGAAGGAGTGAGTTGGAGATGGTCTGGTGATAAAGTGCGGCACCATGAGAGTTTGGGGTGGTCGTGGTGATGGTGGGTTTTGGTTGCCAGCTGGGTTGGAAGCCTCCAAGCCATTGCCATTTGTGAGCTCTCTTCTGCTTTTGGTGTTTCCTTCAGTGAGACTGTGACTAGTTCAGAGTCGAGGGCAGAGAGAGAGATGAAACAAAAACCATGGATGTCAAGCTTGCCACGTCCTTCTCCATACTGGATTAGAGGATTTTTATTTTGCCACGTGTCAAGACTCTTTTCAGATCAGTCACTTGACCCGACCCGGTGGGTTCTGTCGCTCCCACTTCCACCTCTTGGGCCGATCCGAAACAAGGCACCTTTTTTTTTATATTTTTTTTTATTTGAACACGGGGTATTTAGATCGGGGGAGGCGGTTCTACCAACTCAACAACATTGTAATTTTATAAACTACCGGTGGCATGTACGAATCCATCTAACATTTGGGTTCAACGCCAATTACCACGTGAGAGCAGTGAGACCCCGATGGCTCAAGGTGTAACACTTTGAAACCCCGCAGACATTCGATAGTTGAGCCTCATGATAACTCAAATCTCTGGAAGTTGACACTTTCACCAACATCACATGAGTCCTGCAGGACCCCAGTATTCAGCAAACTACTAATAAGGGACTTATAAATGTTGGGGCTCGAACTTGAGTGGAGGTTTCACTCAAACAAGTGTCTTGTCATTCCTGTCAATCCTCATTAAGAAAACAAGAAATTTAATTGGGAGAAAATAATACGCAGAGCAACACCTTTGGCGGCTAAGATATCTTTGGATCAGCTCTCATAAACTTTTATATTAGGGTGACGAGTTATGACTTCCGACGGAAGATTTTAAGCACCATGGTGGAGATAAAAAGTTTGACAACAAGATAAGTCAAGTTCCAAGTTATGTAGGGAGTGAAGAATGAAGTTATGGGTGTACTTGAACGAGACAAAAGGATAAACAAACAAAAAAAGATGCCTGGGACGACAAGGAAGCCAGAAAGATGCCATGACAATGAACAATATGCATTTAGCAATTGAACTTGAGGACTATAAATCGACCAAAAGGTAGACATGCTGAAGAAAAGACGGATAATTTTATTGCACCACTTTTCAAATACATGGAAATTTATGAACAAAATGAACTATTACATTGGTGTATTTGAATTTCGGAAATAAAGAGAAAACTAAACAGAAAGTATAGCCTAAAATCCTATGAGATGTTAAACCTCTTTTCCTATCCTGTCATATAAACATTCCTTCCTTGCGGCAAAAATCACTAAAAAGAAAAAGCAAAAGGTAATAGAATGTCCTTAAGCTTGTTTAATGTACAAGGTTCAAAATCTGAACAGTCTTGTATCTCTTGCCTCCATGTATTGTTAAATCAAAAGCCGAAGCTGCTCAGCTGCTGAGGCCTTTATGTACAAACAGCTTTGTCATTGTCGTTGTCGCAACTTCAAAATGGGCAACAGTAAGAACCACAGGCTTTGGAAAAAAATTTGTTTAGCTGAAAAGCTAAGTCACAAAAATGTGCAATCCAGTCTCCAGTCTCCACCATTCAGTCTGAAAAGAGCTCTAGAAGTTCTGGCAGATCATAATTAAGACCCTGATACGAAAATCTTTGACTAGGCGCTTTTCCCAGAGACTTGTTTCCAGTATCCACATAATCCATCTCAGGCCAAAATTGCTCGTCATCCGTCATGTGCCCATCTGTCGCATAACCACTATCCTTACTTGTCTCATCTTCCTTGCTTATGTTACTGCCTTCATTGATTTCACTTTGAGGAATTCGGACATTTTTGGACTTTGTATTAGATGTGTTACAGATGCAGTCTGCTGGATTTTCATGGAACTCACCCTTGCCTGGCTTTTTCTCATTTGGCTCTCCCATAGATCCAATTTGACTAGTTCGAACCCGGGAGGCAAATTCCTCCCATGTCATGTTATTTTGGTTAATGAACAACTTGTACAGTTTCTTAGTGTTTGGACGGATTGTTGGTTTATGCCCAAAGTATCTCCTGAAAAAGACGAACTTGTTTAGCAAGAATGCTGTGATTGAAAATAAGCAACTAAAAGAATCATTGAACTCGTATATTTATACCTTCGACCAGCTAATATTCTAGCCATGTTGCCATTATTGTTGGTGACGAAAACATCACTTTCATCACAGACAATGAAATCTAGTGCAGCCATGCGAGAAGAGAAGGAAGAAAATGGTTCCAACTCTTCCTTACTTGCTATAGTCTCCTTTGTATGGAAGTTTGGGAAAAGTGCTTTCAGCGGTGCCAATGTCTCTTCACCTTTATATACTTCACCTGATGCCACATACAAGTGAACATCACTTCCGAAGCCCAATGCTCTAAGCATAAGACCAACTTCTCCTGGGCTTAGAGGGCATCTACCACGTCTTCGTACCTTGTCAGGGTTGGTTTGCTGCATGTGATACCCCCAATCAAAATCTCATTATAACACAGAATTATTTAGTACAGGATTGATACTGGACGACATAATTAAAGACATTAGTGAAGCACTGAAGGCTTACATGTAGAGTTTTCCACCTTTTCCGAATTGCACCAAGTTCATTCCTTTCTTTTTCTCCCCCACCAAAATAACAACCAGAAAATGCCAGCATATCCGGCTCAAACCTATAGCATGGGCAACCAATATCAACAAGCTTGTTCTAACAAACTTGAAACAACTTTGGAAAAATCTAGCTCAAAAAGGACCTCTTTCATGTAATCGCCATAATGTAAATTGAGGTTTTGTTTAATATAAGCCAGCCAAAATGACAATACAGCATAAGAATCCAGAAAGTTTGATCTTTTTCCATGAGAAAACACACCAATACTAGGTTTTGCTGTATACTAAAAATATTACCGATTGTAAAATAATCTGTTGAAATTGCAGCTTACTTATAGTATAACAATACGCATAATAGAAATCAAACAGTTCTAAACAAATTGCAATTCACCTCAAATGCAGGGCAATGAAATGCTTGTTTTCCATCTTCATTCTCTCAACCAACTTCCTCCCCATTTCATTAATATTGTCAGTAAATTTCAAGGCGTGATAATTAGTCCTACATCTCAGCTTCTGTAAATGTGATTCCAGGTTATTTGAAAGCCTGTAATCAAACTTTGTGAGCTGAACAGCCTGCACATTAGAAAGGATAAACTACAATCATCATTTACATTACATGGTCCCAAAAGCATATGGTATTCGCTCAGCTTTTACAGAATGTGTTACATTCTATGTGAAAGACACTTACATGCTTTTTATTAAGAACAGGCACCACGCGATTCAGGTAGCATTTCACATTACACTTCCTCGGGACACGCATGGTATATGGACTTATTGGTTTCCCTCCCTTTGATGGCAGCTTTTTAATGATTTTGACATCATTTGACAGAAAAGATATGAACCAGTCTACATCAAAGATCTCAGCAAAGTTGCTGCACGAAATACCCCATCAGATGAATATACGCTGGTTATTGACCTTGCATCCCAGAAATTGACAAACAGTAAGAGTTCTTTATAAAATTAAAACTAACCTGGAATCCTTCCAAAATGATTGATGGTCCAGCTTCGGAACAACAAGGGTAGCATTTAAAATATAAGCTGCAACAACAGCATCTGTTATCTGTAACCAGATACAATACGGTAAGCATTAGAAACTAAATCAGAAATTAGAGACCAATCGTATGATGATCAGTAATGAAATGAAAATAATTAATAGAAAGTACTAACAACAAGTCCCATTTCCTAGGAGGCCCTATAAGCATATGCCAGAATGATATACTATACCAATCCTAAAGCACCATTTCTGCATATTAATTTTATCCTAAGCAATAGATCATCATACAAAATCCACCCTATGAGCCTCGAAATTTAAAAATGAACACGATGGGATTGGAGAACCATGCAGCTCCAGCTCAATTAGATACAGAGTTACTCACCCCTGTTCTCTGTTGATTCAAGCCTCCACTGGTAGCAATCAACAAGTACCGATTGGGAAGCGTTTTCACATCGGCCGCTGCAATATTTACGGCACTGATTTGATTAATCAACCGTTTCAGATAAATAAACCAAGGCATAACATTAACAAAACAGGAGAAATTCGATCCTAAGGCTTTCTATTTTTAGAAAGAAAAAAAATGTCGATCAGAGAGAGACAAAAGCGGAAATGAGATTACCAAAATCCGATACATGCACTTACTCAAAAACTTATCGCCGGCGTTGCTACAACCAAAGAACAGCTCCGATTTCGTTCCGCTCCATAAATGTTGAACTGAGCTCCCTCCACTCTCCTAAAATCACAACCAAATAATGAAATCAAAAGTTCAAAACCAGAACAAACGAAATCAAATTTTGAACTAGAATTTGCAAAAATCACTTAATGTACCTACCGGAACACGAAACGCCGGCGTCTCGTCATTGTTCAACTGGACCTCGACGACGCCGTTATCAGCCTGAAACCACAAACCGCCGTAACGGAAACCCGTTACAAATTAATCGGAGGCGAAGAAATTGGAGGAGAGGTGAGTGAGTGAGTAGCGCTGTGCTGTGCGTACCGAGGAGGCGTGGAAACGCAGGAGCGAGATGTGATCGTGGTGGTGGAGAGGCGGCGAACGAGCGATGAGAGAGAAGGCGACGAGGAAGAGAAGCAGGCAGCCGGAGACGACGGAGATTACCGGGAAGATGTGGTGGCGGTAGCGGCGGATGTGCCGCCGGAGAATGGGGCTGTGGAGAACGACGCCGTTGAGGTAGTTGTTGTCCGACTTGTCTCTCTTCTTCTTCTTCTTCATTGGAGAGAACGTAGACATAGCTAAAATGAGCTAATGAGCTAGCAGCCTCTCGGAGTCGATCGACGGAGTTATTTGAAGGCTGAGGGACAAGTGGCAGGGGGTGATTGGGCGGAGGTTTTGGAGAAGAGGGGTGTCTCTATCTCAGGGCGGCGACGAGGGAGAAGGGAAACGACGTTTATACTTTATACTTTCCCCCGCAACAAAACAAACGATCTTGGACAAAAAGTGCCTCCTCCACTGAAACCCATCGCGCGCGTAATTCTTTTATGGGTTTGGCTCCGGTGTGGTTGCTCAGATACGGGCGTTACGAATGAGCGAGTAATGGTGAGACTTGTGATCATCAGATTGGGACCCAAATGGTGAAATAGAGCTGGCTGGGGAAGATATCAGTCATTACTATGATGGGAAATCAAGATCTTTATGAAGGGAAATGGAAAAGGTGTGGATAGCTGAATCAAAATCACATTAAAGCAAAAGCTTGTAACTTAAGGTACTAGAACATCCCAATATTTAAAAAAAGCTTCTCAGCTAAATGAGGGAGGGGAAACGGAGATATAGACATTCTAATTGGTTCTCTATCTTTTCTCTGTCTTATTTTAGTGGATACAAAGCGTGATTTTCGAACAAGATAATATAAGAAATTGGTGAGAAATAACCACTGCAAGTTGGCCAAAAGTAGAGCACTGGTTACTATAGAAAATTTGCGAGAATAGATAATTATCTGAGATCTTTACGCTTTTTAGACTTTTTATTATACAATGAATCATTGCACGCATCTCTTTTTAAATATTAAATGATCATAGTATTGTAAAATTTTTAAGGAAGTACAATTTTTAATAAGTTCTTTTATTCATGAATAACCAAATTACATGGTGGTGGACATAAATCCTCTCTAATAAGTAATAACTAAACTAGTTATGAGTCTGTCACCAATAATGACATCCATAAACCAGGAGGGCTTAACCCATAACCAACAATAATGCCCATTTCCTCAGGCTACAAACCATCTACGACATCGGTAGCTTTGTTAGCCACCCTTGGGACATAATGAATAACTTGAATATCAAGTAATCCAAGCGACAATCTGATCTCTCTACCAACATACATTCATCCGCAACGCATTCATTGATCATTTATCAATATTGTTTTCTTTTGAATTATATAGCGAAAGAACCAATCTGAGTCTCTCTACCAACATATACGTTCCCTAAAAGATCCCAGCAACACACATTGTATCTTATTTCAATAAATATCATTTATCAATATTTTTTCTCTTTTGAATTATATAGCAGGTGATCATTTATAAATTTTTTATAAAACACATATATTTGGATTATGACAAACTGGATGATCAATTTTTTGATTAAAAGGTAGAAAAGCAATTAGACTCTAGATCTTTGTTTCCCCTCCCTGATTTAGGATAAGAAGCTTTTATGAATATTCAATATTGGGATGTTCTAGTACCTTAAGGTACAAGCTTTTGATTTAATTTGATTTGATTAACCTCTGCACACCTTTTCCATTTCCCTTCATAAACATCTTGATTGGACTGGATGATCAATTTGAAATCAAAGAATCATCTCATTAATCAAATACAACATTAGAACTATTTAGTCTTTTTACGGCCAAAAAATGAGTGATGAGTTGACTCATTGGTAAAAATTGGTATGAGCACGCATACGCAGGATGTGCCAGAACCTTTATTTAATTCCCGGCAAAGATCTTTGTTTCTCCCGTCTCTCTTCACGTGTAACTCACGTGCTGCGCGACCATTGAACTCTTTTTAATTTTGTCCAACGACAAATGACGACTCCAAGGCACAACTATCGCGCGTGCCCACACCTATCAATCACAGATAAGCCGGCCTACCCATCACATTGAAATGACGGATAGCAAGAGACTGTTATTCTCACGTGCTTTTCCGAGCGTAAGGAAGGTTTCGTCCTCAACTCTAATGTCGTTTTGGAGTTGTTAATAACGCTTTACGATGTGATTAAAGTGCGTGTTTTTCTTGTCGTTTCGCGTTTCTGACGTTTCGATAAGAATTATTTAATAATTCAGATATGTAGACGGGTTCAGAAATCTGAAAAAAAAAAAAAAAAAAAGGATCAACGTCGTGATTGGTCAACAGTAACGTTGTTTAACCAACACTAATTATTTTTTTTTATTTTTATCAGGAGTGAGGTAAAAAGTCACATCGGTTACGTTAGTGAGTTAGTAACATATTCACCCGATCAGTATTCGGACTGACGTCCACAAGAGTATTCCAGCATAGCTAGAGTAATCTCTCGCCGCAAGCGCACAAATCCAAAAACCCCTCAAACTTGTTGACCACAAACTGGTGGGAGTTGAGATTCAAACTCTAGACATAGAGATTTCATACTAGGCAGCTCGACCAACCTTACTACACCAGGTAATTGACTGAACACATTTCTAAACAGGTTGATAATTTTTTAATTAAAACTATGGTAACAAATAAGAAGAGAACCAATTTTTGAAAAATCTATTAACTGGTTGGCTACATTATCAAATAAGGACTTTCATGATGACTGGTGGCCAAATTATAGGTGTGAGTGTGACAAGTAATTTTTTTTATTCTGCTTAGACTTAAGTTACACCATCACACCTAACCCTTGGATTAATCAAAGTCGTTATAGGAAGAATGGCTATACATAACAAATATCGTTATACATGTCATTTTCCTCAATGTCTAAACATTTACTTGAATATGTAGTTTGACATTTTTAAAAGTTTGCCAATTAGAGCTGTATTACAAGCTAAGCAATTCTTATTTATTTATATTTATCAAATAAACAACTCATATACAACAACTAGTCTATTATGAGTTAAACTCACGACCTCCACTTACAAATGAGAGACTTATGCCATATTGCTACTCAACCAAATGATACTGGGCCTTAATTCTTTTTTTAGACGGAAAGATTCGAACTCGAAGTTTTTTTGTTTATTTTTTTTTTCAACATTGAGAGTAGAAATATCATCAATACATTCGAACAAAGACTTTGCCAAGCAGTAATAACATGAATGAGATTAAGTGCTGTATCTTGATATACAAAGGTGTCAAGAAAAGATGGTTGAGCGCAAAACACGATTTTTTTTTGGATTTTTGTCTATTTACCCTATTTCTAGATTTTTTCTCCCACTTATCCCATTAAGTTTTGTTAATTCCCTCTTACCTAAAACACTCTAACCCTAATACCCCATTAAGTTTTTTTTTTTTTTTTTTTTTTTTTAAGACTATTTTACCCTCACTCCTTTGTTACTTAAAAAGAGAGAAAATTGAAGAGAGAAAAACTATAGGAGACTTTGCTGGAGCCCCATCACCGGCGGCCGGATTCTAGTCACTGGTCGCGAGAATCCGATCACCTGCTGCAGTCCACCGGACTTCTCTGAAAACCTCGCCGGAGGTCCCCAAAGAGGTCGTCAGAGATCTCATAAGTCGTCGAAAAGGTTATTGCCTCGAAATAGACCTCTACTGCCCTCATAAACGTCTATTGCCCCCAATAAACCTCTATTAGCCCCCATTAGAATTTTCCGTCCCCGGAACGGAAACTAATCTTCCTAAAATTAGACAAATAAAATTTTGATTAAAGAAAAAAAAAAAGATTACATCAATTCAAAACCTCTATTGCTCTCCCAATAAACGTCTATTCGGAGGCAATAGACATCTATAATCTATTGCACCCCAATAAACCTTTAACAAATGTCTATTGCCTCTCAATAGAATTTTTTTTTTTCATTCTTGACCTTTTGCCCATATTTTACCAAAAAAAAAAAAAAAGAATTGGGCACCCAGAAATGCTCTAGGCACCCAAGTCGAGATCTGAGTTGAATCGAGCAGGAGATCACCTTTGATTACCTCCTTCACGGCGTACCCGTCCAATTGTTGGTGAAAGAGAAATCGAGCAAACGTTCCCAAGTCGAAGCGCCGAGACCGAGACCAAGACATACTCCAGTGACCACCACCACCAACGCTGAGCTTGATCAGACAGTGATTCAAAGCTAGATCCCTCCCACAACCACAGATGTCGCCGTGTGTCCGTGACAGGTCGCCGAAGCCCAAGGCTAAAACGACAGCTGCTAGTGGTTCTGCAAAACGAAGCTGTGGTCCTTGCCGGATCGGGTCCTCGGGTGGTTTGCTGCATTTGAGAACCAGAGGAAGAATAAGAAGCTGGAGAGGAAGGAGAAGAGAAAATTGCGGTGGATTGCGGTTGGAATCATTGCCGGAAAAAAAGAGAGACGGTGCGTAGGAGAGAAGGAGAGAGACTTGAGAGAGAGAGAGAGAGAGAGAGAGAGAGGGATAAGTGGCAGTGGCTGTAGTTTCTTAATTATGTTAAGGGCAAAGTTATCATTTATCTTTAATTGAGTTAGTGGGAATAAAATATGTTGGTGGTGTAAGTGAGATAATTTTGTCCAATTTTAGTGCTTTGGGGCAAGAACCCTTTTTTTTTTTTTTTTTTGACTTTTCATGTAAAATATCATTGACAGATTCCTTTGCAAATTGCAATTAAGGTGAATGCAATCATACTATTTTCATGGCCATAATGTTGGAATAATATACATACCACCATCTATTTCCTATATATGGGTCCTGTTGTATACAGTCTTTCTAGTTTCTAACGTGCAAGTAGAACAAATAGCCCTCCAGAAGCATAATTCAAAAGAGAAAGGAAAACAAATGCAACAAGAGTGCAACAAACTACTTCCAAAGCATGGGGCGATAAGTTAGTTGTGCTTCTTTTACACAAGTTGTTTCGTGTATGCAATGATAACTTGATAACACTTTTTGGTACAATTAGAAATAAAAATAATTGATAATTAATTAGTAATACAAGAAAATTCACCAACTTAATTTTCCAAGGAAAAAGTTGGAGCGAGAGAAATTAAATCATTTAGGAAAATATATGGTATTCATAGCAACGCTAAAGAATTTAGGAGTAATTAATTTGACTAAAAAAATTTGGGTAAAGTTTTAAGGTGTTGCAGTGAGTTATAGTTTCTGTTGTTGCAGTAGCTAGCTAAAGCTCTTTGACTTCTTTTGCACATGATAAGACAAATGAAAGTATGAACAATCACATTACATTCTCGAAGAGCTGCAATATCTCTCCAAAGTAATATAATACTAGTAACTAGCTAGTCCATATAAATACATCGACTTGAGTTTAGACTTTAGATATATCAACCAATACGTGCAGGGAACAATCTCCCCAAAATACTATGATATTAATCTAGTTGATATAAAATAATTAGGTTGAAGTAATTTAGTAATAACATCTATATCAACCAACACATGTTCACTCTTATAAAAAAAACACCAATACATGTTCACTGTGGGAAGAACAGTATCCCACATTATTCTCAAAAAAAGAAAAAAAGAAAAAAAAAAGAACAGTCTCCCACATTGATTCTTAATACTGTTATGTTATTATATAAAGCTGAACTTGAACACAAGCTAAGCTAGCAAGCTTAGAAGCAAAGGTATGGTCGTATGGAGTAGCATATATGTCTTTTTTGTCATACTCAATTGTTTTTTCCTTAAAAAGGAAATTCTTACAAAAAGCCCAAACCCCATCTGATATGATTACACAGGCTGCCCCACCACGTGAATAAGTCTGACGTGATGGGAAAAAGTAAGTTATAATAACAGGACATTTAGGATTGGGTTTTGGTTTTTGGGCCGTTCATCTACTAAATTTCGTGACCATTCAGGCCCATTCAGTAATCACTCTTCCGAGAACACCCTGCCAGTTTTGCTCGCTGCACCACAACAAAACTCTCCAACATAACTGTGGTTATTTGCGACAAATCCACACTTTCTCCTCCAGTCTGGCGACCTTCTAGTCACCGGAATAAATTACAAGGGTCAAACTATGGTTAGGGGTAATTTTGATGGTGATCAATTTTGGATAAAGAGAAAGTAGAGTACAAGCCACAAGCTTGGCAGAAATAGTCAGAACATTTGTGGCTCCCGACTTTGTTACTTAATCCACACGTATAGGCATGACAATAGAATTTGTTTTTGAACAATTAAGTCATGAAAGAATATTGAAGGGTAAAAAATTAAGTGCAGGGGGAAATGAACAATTAGTAGGGAGGCTATATATAGCCGCATCTCTAATTGAATTGGGGGTATCGACAAGCTCTTATGGCCAAAGAAACCGTTAAATATTGCAATCCTAGCTATAATTAGGTACCACTAAGTCATCAACTAATAACCAATACTAGTCCATGGTGCAGTCCCTTCTGAGCTGCAATGTTATAAGTAGTTTACTGATAATGATGCTTCACATCAATCTCCCCATCTTTATCAATTTTAAACAAGGTAAAGAGTAGTTAACTGCTCTTGTTGTTTTGTCTATTTGTCTTTGTCTCCCAAGAGATTTTATCCTTCAAATTTCAAACCAAAACGACTTAATCAGGTTGTTGTTTTATCTTTTATATTTATTAATTATTATATTGATATGTAAATGGTTGAAGAAAATGTATGATTTTCAGAGAATAGCTTGACTAGTAGAAGCAAAAGACATGGATAAGAGTGATGTTGGAACAGTCTATAAGTAAGATCAATACTATAATTTGTTCATGGGGATTTTTTACTTAAAAATAGAAGAGCTAACTACTATTTAGTCCCTGAAGTATGGGCTTGTTATCGTTTCAGTCCATGTCTTTCTAATTTAATCCTAAAAGTCCCTGAACTCACAATTTTCAGTCCAACCGGTCCATCTCCTCCATTTCCTCCGGTTGCTCGATGACGTGTCAGTTACTCCTTGCCAGCTCCGCGCCACGTAAGACAAGGATTGTGTAAAGTGACGACAATTTCCCTGCTTCAGTATTTTTCAAAATTTCCAAAAGCTCCCATGACTCCAAGCAAGACCACGACCTGACCTCCAGTTGTTCTGCGCCACCGAACTCACCGAAGAAATCTGGGAGAGCTGTCTGCACATCCACTGACCCAGACCCGACTGAACTCGCTTCGTCTCCCCGATTTCCCCACCGTCTCGGTCGTCCGGATCCGGATCCTCCATGATCGGCCTGAGGCTCCCTAATCTCCAGACGTTGGAACTGAACCCAGAAACCAGAGAACCGCCGCCATGGACGGTGGTTCCAACAATACCCGAAATAACCCAGATGCATGTGTTTCTTTGATACAAGATTCCGCAGGTTTGGCCGCCGAGGATTGAGGCGATGAAGTTTTGATCAGCTGTCGAGGCTGCTCTATGCATTGGTGATGGCGAGGAGGGTTGATATGAATAAAGAGGTATGGTTTTTGTTGGGCGTTTGGTTTGTATTGTGGTGAATTGAAGTGGGTATTGCTTGAAATGGGAGAAGCTTTGTTAATAAAGAAAGCATTGAAATCTGGGGTGTTAAAAGAATGGATTTCTTTGCTTAATTTTCATTTCTGGAATCTGGGTTTTCAAATTCGATGCTTTCAATGCTTGGGTTTTTTATTTTTCTTTTTGGGTAGTTAGATTTTGTTGATATTTTGAGGTTTTTGGGATTGAATTGAAGGTGAGGAAGAAGAATAAGATGGAGCTCTCATCTTTTAGCTCCATCTCGTGGGTACAGGGGCTGCTCTGAAGTTGATGGAGCTTCGTTTTTCTGAAGGAGGCGATCATGGTCTACACGGGCCTATCTCCGGCGACCTTCTTAACGCTCCTGGCTCTGCTCTTCGCCGCTTACCATGTCCTTTCTGGGCTTTTTGGGCCATTCGAGACCCACAACCGCCCCAGGAGCTTGGAGAATATGCAGCCTCTTCCGCCGCCAGTCCAGCTCGGCGAGATCACCGCTAGCCACTGCTCATGGCCATCAAGTCTCAGATCTATGACGTGTCTCAGAGCAGCTGTTGAATCGAAAATTTCAATTTAGGGTTTAACTTCTGGGATTGTGATTGTTGTGCTTATCTGATTTCTGAAGTAGTCAACTGGGTTTCTATTTTGATGTTACTTTGTTATCTGGTAATTTTAAAGTTGGAGACTTGATCATCTGATAGTTTCTGGGTTCTGTTAATTGTTGAATTTGGAAGATGATAAAGTTCTAGAGCTGCAAATTGTTTCAATTTGGGGATTGCGAATTTGCGATTTTTCGATGTGGGTTAGTGATTACTATCTGTGTGTTTTAACTTTTAACCAGTGGGTGTTGTTTGTTGAGTCTCCGGTGCGCCGCCGTGTCTTCGTCGGATGAGGGGTCTTGTAGTGACGCCCGGTGAAGGAGGCAGAGGTCGTGGTCTTGCTTGGAGTCATGGGAGCTTTTGGAAATTTTGGAAAAAACTAAAGCAGGGGCATTGTCGTCACTTTACACAATCCTTGTCTTACATGGCGCTGAGCTGGCAAGGAGTAACTGACACGTCATCGAGCAACCGGAGGAGATGGACCGGTTGGACTGAAAATTGTGAGTTCAGGGGCTTTTGGGATTAAATTAGAAAGACAGGGACTAAAACGATGACGAGCCCATACTTCAGGGACTAAACAGTAGTTAGCCCAAAATAGAATTAATTTGACTAAAGGTCTAACTCTCAAAGTACAAACAAAGTTAACGCATAGAGAATGGTAACAACTACTTGAGTTTGAGAATAACTCTGATATTGCCAAACTATCTACAAGGAGTTCACCTCCGGTAAAATATGTGAGAATTTTTAGTGGATTCAACATATTTTAATGATAAGAGGAAAATTGCACATAATTACCCATATTTCATAGGTGCAACAGAGTAAGCTTGCCTAATTCTACCATCAAAGGTGCAAAAAGTTAGGCCAAAAAAATAAAAATGTCATACTTCTCCCCAGTTATTATTCATTGTTCTTTAATAAATTAGAAAAATCAAGCTTTTTTATTTTAAAAAAGAAGAAGAAGAAGATAAAATCGGATCTGTTCAAGTAAATCCAGAATATGTGTCTGGCCCAAATTCTAGGTTACTTGACCTAGTGGTAATAGGGTTAGAATTAAAGATAATATCGGAGAATCTTGGAGATATCCAATCAATTGTAATATTACATTTCCTTGTAGAACTCTGGTTCTATGCCTTGTAATCCTCTATATATATTATCAATGAAAGTACGACTCAATTATCTCCCAATTTCAGTTTTCCTTAAACACGTTATTAGCACGAAGCCCTAACCCTGAAACCCTAAATTCGTAGCCTTCAAACCCTAGCCACCACCGCCACATATATTGAAGCCCTCAATCCCAGGATTCCAGAGCCGGCCGCGGTCCCACCAGAAGCAGCCGGAAAACCACCGAATCAGCCACCGGAAGTATCGAACCAGCCCTCCAAGAAGGAAAAAAGGGATCCCTGCACCGGTTCACCACCTTTCGGACCTCCAATTGTTACCAAATTTTTCCAACAACAGCTCTTTGATACCAGGATCTAGGAACTAGAAGAAAAATACCAAAAATTTGTATAAAAGTAGCAGAACTAGCCAACAGAAAAACCGGCAGAAGAAAGAAAAAAAATATATAAAAAAAAGAAAGGAAAAGAAGCCCAGAAGCCTAGAAGCCCAAGCCCATTGTTGCAGACCCACATACCCCACAGCCACGTCAGCAGAACAGTCAGCCGCCACGTCAGCATCCGGGAGACCCACTGCCACGTCAGCTCGGTCAACAGTCAACGACCGCCAGCCACTTTTCCGGCTACTTTTTTGGCCATTTTCCGGGCACTTTTTCCTGCAATTTTTTCAGGTCAAATTTCAGGCGACCTATTTCAAAGTATTTTTTTTTTCTAAAAGTTCCATTTTTTAGAGTTTTTAAATTCAATTTCTCTTCTTTTTCGGGGACTTGTAAACTCCCTTCTTCTACCCCCCTTTCTTCATCATAGGGGAGACCTAATTAAGCCGAACGGTGGGGGTTCGTGCTCACTCCAAGCTTGGAGTTTGTTGAGATCTCCAAACTTAGAGTTTGTAGAGAATTTATGATTGACCATTTACGTCATTGTTTCGATCTAATCCAATACCTCTTGGAATTGAATTTCTTGGAAGCGATTACGCTCAGAAATTCATAATTTCTTGGGAGCAACTACGCTCAGAAATTTTATATGTTTTTGTGGTAGCCTTTTATGCTCCGAAACTAACCCTAATTTCTTGTTCTCTTTTAGGATGAGTAACCTGAACAAATTGGACTTTGCTCGATTGGGAACAATTGGCTCTGAATATCACAAGTGGGTTCGTGATGTCCGCCAGCATCTCAAGACCAATGGAATCCTGGATACGATTCTTGAGTCTAGCCAGGACGTGCTAACTGTTGAGCAAGCTCAAGATTTGGAAGCAAATAGAGAAGCCTTAGAGGCAAATAAGGCGAAAGCCATAATCCTAATGACTCGTCATATGGATGATTCTCTCCAGTATGAGTGTATGAACGAAGATGACCCCAGAAGGCTGTGGGTCTCACTCGAAGAAAGATTTGGCAACGTCCGTGACTCTCTGCTTCTTCACCTAGAAGTGAGATGGCATAGCCTCCGCTTATGTGATTTCAAGTCAGTTCTTGACTACAACTCGGAAGCACTTCGCATTAAATCCTTAATGGAATTCTGTCCTAAAGAGATCACAGATGCGATGTTGATTGAGAAGACTCTCTCTACCTTCCCCGTCTCTGCATTGATAGTTGCTAAGAACTATCGAATCGATGTTACTGCATGACGAATCACAAGGTTTCATGAGCTTATTGGAGCTATGAATGTCGCTGAAAAGCATGACAACATCCTAGTGAAGAACTATAATTCGAGATCCATGGAAACAGAGCATATTCCGGAATCCAATTATAGTTGTGCCTCTAAGAGAGGGTGCCAAGAGCGAAACCCTAATCTTAGGGATATTTATGGACGTTCTGGTCCATATAATTGCTCTACTTGGGAAGGTAACCACCAAAATAGGCTAACACGGAACCGAAGAGGTAAACGTGGAAAGAGAGAGAGAGGCAACGCCTTTGGCCATGTTGGTGGCACCACCAACACTAAGAGTCATCTAAATGACGCTTTGAAAGCGCCTCAATCAATGGAGTCTGAGCAAAGAGATGTATGTTCTCGATGTGGAGTATCTGGTCATTGGGCACACATTTGTAGAGCTCGTGAAGAAATTGTCACCGCCTACAAAACATATTGTGAAGCAAGAGAAGCTCATGATGTGGAACAAGAAGATCAAGAAGATGATCTAGAGTGAAGGGTTGAAGACTACAAATCTGGCTGGGATCAATAGATCACTAATTCTGTTTAAGTCTTTATTTTTCCAAGAGATGTAATAGGCAATTGCCATATATTTTTGTAGTAAATGCCAATGGTTTAGTTTTTCTTCAAAGTAGGCTCACCCAAAGTAAGGCCTGATGTCTAGGAAGGTTCTCAGATTAGTGGTACTTAAGCGAGCCTTACTCCACCGACATCTCTCTACTCACCTGATCACATTTAATTTGGAATTACAGAAAGAAGTTAGACGACTACCATTATTTTGCATTAGCTAGCATTTTGGATTAGATTTTCTTTGGTCAAAGAGACAATGATGTAACTCCGTTGGCTTTTGAATAAAATTTTGAGTTCTTTTCAATATGACTTAATTTTGATTCTGAGCATATTACTTTGTGACTACGATGGCTGGGCCATCGGTATTAATTTAAGGACATGGAATAGCCCAAGTTCCACTTGCCAAATGGCACCTTGATTACTGTCACAGAAACACTCTACGCTCTTAGGGCAAATCGTACCCTATGAATAGCCAACGGATTCCATGCTAAAACGCATGTAGAGAACGAAAATGAGTTCCTTTGCAATACCTCTAATGATTGCGAACAAAGGCGCATCTTAGAGAAGTTTATGTGTCTCTCTAGTGGACTCTATGTCACTATTCGAGATATTAATCCAATAAAAGTTATGAGAGAAGATCTCTTGGATTTAGACATATATTGGCTTTGTCATGACAGGATAGATCATCCTAGTCATGATATGATGATCCGTCTACAAAAGACTTCACACGGACATCCATTCTCTCGAGTGAAATGAAGCATGAATCAAAGGTTGATTCTTGGACTAAGTGTGACCGTTGCCGCTGCCTCTGGCACCGCCGCCTTCCAGCACCAGCCTAGGGCTGGCACAGTCCCTATCCATGACACCATGGATAGCGTCCATCATGGTGATGGCGCCCCAGGTGATGCTGCAATCACCAACTTGCTTCAAATAGCGTTTTAGATGCTCAGGCCCAACCAAAATCCTCATTGGTTACTTCTAAAGCCTCTCGCTCATTTTACAATTCCCATTCCTTAGGAAAATTAAGACTGAGATCGTCCTATGCAAAGGATATGAAAATACTTATTCTGTTCTTACATAGAATCCATGGGGATTCTGTCGACTGATTCAACCAACTTGCAGACGTTTAAATATCTCATGATGGTCACGTGTTGTGCCATTGTCAACTTGTAATGCTGCTTATGCTACACTCCTAGAAAATATCATATGACAATGGGCTCACTCCCCGGATCATCCTATTCCGTCAATTGGACATGACGATACTAGAGAGTTTACATCGAAGACTTTCGATGGTTATTGCATTGGGATTGATGTCGGACATCATATTCCTATAAACACACCCAAATGGTCTCGCGGAAACGACTACGATGGTAGTCAGGACATTGGTAATGTGCACCAATCTCCTTATATCCACTTGGGGTGATGCAATATCACATGCAGCTATGCTAATTCGTTTCCGACCCACCGCCACTCAATTTACCTCTGCGTTACAGCTAGTGACTGGGTACAAGTATCGTACTTATGCACATTTGAGTGAGCCATTTATGTGCCAATTGCGCCGCCACAGCGCTCTATGATGGGTCTTTACAGACGAATGGGCAACTACGTTGGATTTGAGAATCCAACAATCGTCCGCCACTTAATACCCTTGCAAGGCGATCTCCTTACCGCTAGATTTGCGGATTGTCACTTTGATGAGACAGTATTCCCGTCGTTAGGGGGAGATAAGAACACGAATGTTCAGCAGGAATGATAGGATGTCGTGGCCTGTCCCCACTATGTCTCATCTCGATCCCCATTAAAGTGACGAGATCACACAAATATGCTGCAAACATGTCTGCAAGGATGGACGTCCCTACGAGAGGACGTAGCGCTACCCTACACGGAGGTAGGCATGACACCAACGCCAAAAAGAGTGGCATTCTAGCTTGTTATAGGCTATGGCCCCAGCTAGGATGCGTGGGAGGCCTATGGGTTCGAAGGATACTTTGGCACATTCTAATCCTTTGATCATCAAGACTCAAAATCTATCTCATGAGAATCTTTCGGATTATAGTTATCGTTGGGGGACGCCTCAACGTCAGAATCTATTCCTGAGAATATAGAGCTCTATGAAAATTACACTAGTGTATATGAGACGTGGGATAGAAACTCCATCATAATTGATGATGTAGTTGCGCATTTCGTTGCACATGAGTTTGTTGCGTCCAATGATATCGAACCACGCTCCGTTGATGAATGAATGCCAACATAGAGAAATTTGGCCTAAATGGAAAGATGCGATCTAGGTTAAGTTGGAATCTCTAACGAAGATGAGGGTTTTTGAGCCAATGATGTCAACACCTCCTACCATAAAACCTGTTAACTAATGGGTCTTTGTTAGAAAGCGTAGTGAGAACAAGAGATGGTAATCTCGCCTTATGGCGCAAACGGATTGTTTAATTTCTATATGGACTCTGATTGATTCTAATGGATTGATTTACTAGTATTTGTTTAGATTTTACAAATCCTTATGATGTTTTTGGTAGGTTAATTTTTTTTCTTCTTCTTCTTCTTTAATTAAGCAATGGAAGTATGGATCCAACCATAATGCTATATCAATGACAAGAAAGTATGGCAATCTACCATTCTTTATGTTGTGTATAATGATATATGAACAATAAGAAAAAACTAACCACCCAAAATGTTACACAAAAATAAAGTAGTAAACTAATGACATAATTTATTTCATATCTAATGTACAAAAGAATCACGTGTATATCTATCATCTTAACAATACCATTGAAAGTGAGCTTAATTAACTAGAAAGATAGGCTTCTAGAGCTATAGTGATAAAAATAAAAATAAAAATTATTAGATGAGAGCAGAGGCAGAGGAAGATAGTGGGAAAATAGGTTTAAGACAAAATGGATAAGTGTCACATACTGAGTCACTGAGACCTGCTTTTTTTTTTTTTTTTGGTGAAGAGCTTCTTCATTTTTTGATAAGAAAGAATCCATCAAAATCTCTTAGGAAGTGGTTGGATTGTTTTTCAGTTTTGATATGTATAAAAAGTACTATAAAATCCTCCAAAATCAAGCATTTAATGAAATTCTTAAAAATCCGTATATTTTTAGATATCAACAGATTATTCAAAAAAAAAAAAATATCAATAGATTTGAACGGATAATTTTGAATGCCACTACCATTTGGTCTAGTGGCATAGTCTCCCCTTCGTAAGTGGGAGGTTGTGAGTTCGACTCACGAAATGTTATTTACCTGATAAAAAAAAAATTTTAAATCTTAATTTAATACATCAAGATTTTAAAGGACTGTTTAAAATCTCAATTAAATACCTATAGACTTCTAAAATACAAAATTAAATATTATTGTGACTTGTTAAATGATTGTTTAATTTAATTTATCGAGATAAATATTTTACTAATATAGATAAGGAAATTGTTTTGAAACAATTTTTTTTTTTGGCTAGTTAATTATAAGAGTTTTTTATTAAATAATTTTATATATTTTTCTTTACTTGATACATTCATTTAAAAGAAAATTAAATATTGTTGCGACTTATTAAATGATTGTTTAATTTAATCTATTGAGAAAAATATTTTACTAATATGGATAAAGAAATTGTTTTGAAACAATTTTAAATTATAAAATTACGTTGATGACAATAACCATTTTAATAGATAGAAATTTTAGAGATTTTGTATGTTTTGGTGTATACATCTGTGCCCCAGCCAACTTAAATTTTTGGCTCCGCCACTGCTTGGATTGATGATTTTTGTATGGATAATGCTCATATATGTTGGTGTTCAAGTATTTTGACCTTTGAATGATCATTGATGATTTGATACTAAGTTGAATTATACAACAAAGCTAATGTGTAGAGAATGGTAACAACTGCTTGAGTTTGAGAATAACTCTGATATTGCCAAACCTTCAGTAAGGAGTTCACCCCCTTAAAACATGTGAGAATTTTTAGTGGATTCAACATATTTTAATGATAAGAGGAAAATTGCACATAATTACCTGCGTTTCATTGGCGCAACAAAGTAAGCTTACCTAATTCTACCATCATAAATGCAAAAAATTAGAAAACAACTCAAGATGATACAATGATGGAATCGTCTACTGTTGAGAAGATCATTGAAGGAGTAATGAGTATGTCTACCAAAGATGATCTAGATCCAGATGATAGTTGTGTTCTACCAAGTGTTTCTCCAAAAGAGGCATTTCAAGGAGTACAATTGCATTTAGCAAGGTTATTATCTCATGTTGTGTAAGAAAGCTTTGGTACAACGGAGAATTACAATGGAAGCTGGGTGTTTTTGGTGTTGGCAGGCGACAGAGTGTCCCTTGCATTCATGTTGGAGTGTTGTCATGAAGCTACGGTCTTAGAAAGGGTGAATATTTACTCCAATTTAGTCTCAAAGAAGTTTTCGAGTTTCACCTAGTTTTTTCAGATGTCAATGGATAAATTGACGATGGATGAGCTAAAATTGATGGTGATTATTCTTTGGTTTAACTGGAAGGAACACATTGAGGTTCTCCATAGTGGTATGTTTTGACACTCTGAGGTGATCTACAATGTGGTAGTGGTTGTTTGTACAGACTTGTTAGCAACTTAGAGTCGTGAATGCAGAAGAAATTATGGAAATTTGGAGGTTGTACAGGGAGTTGATCGACGACATAGGTGACATACTCCACCTTCTCAATCTTGAAACTCAATTATGATGTAGCAGTAGTGCGTAGCGAAGATAGGGTGGGCGTGAGTGTACGTAGTGCTGCGTATGGGGTCTGGAGCGCTGAGAAAGAGATTATGTTCTCGATTATCACCTTTGGTTGTTGAGTTAATGGCTTTAAGAGCTGGTTTGGAGGAAGTTGTGACATGAAGACTTGTTTCTCTTTCAATTGAAACGGATTCCGTGGATGCAACTTGTCTGACGAATGATTGTAAAGAATGCTTAGCAGAGAAGGTACTACTGTTAAGCAGATTAGAAGCTTAATGTGTTGCTTCATGTTCCCATTGTCGATTATATTCCTAAAAAGGCTAAGCAGGTAGTTCACTCTATTGCGAGTTTTGTAGCTCGGGAAGATGAGTGTTTTTAGTAGTTTGTGGTTGGCCTCTTTGGCTCATGAAAGTTATTTCAAATGATAACCCACGGTTGTTCTGGGGTTGCAGCTTGTCACACCCCTATTTTATAATCAGCTATTTTTTTTTTAATAAAAGACTATTTTTTACTAAAAAGATATACACGAACCTAAATTGAAACCAGAAAATATATAATTTAGGGAAAAAAATGCAAACAGTATCCGACCTTTGGCCCATTAGTAACTTTAGTACCTGACAAAAAAAAAATATCACTTTGGTACCTGAAGTTCGGACCCCGACCCAATATTAGTACCTAAAACACTGTTGGCCGTTACGACGTCATCCACGTGGCAAATTTGCAAGGGTATTATGGTCCCTTCATCCATTCCTGCCAATTCAATAAAAGTGTAGGGATTTTTTGGCGCGAACTGACATATTTACCGCTAAAAAAAACAAATTATATATCATTTTAGTACCTAATATTTGAAGCCCAACACAATACAAGTACCTTGCCTATTGATTAGTAAGGTCTAAAATTGGGGAAAGAATTCAGAGAATAAAACCATCACATATTGACCAAAATTCCTGGAAAACATAACATGAAACTGAGAATGCATTCTAATTCTCACAAAAGGCAACTTGCTGAAGTCATGTTCATACCAAAAAAGCCTTCAGAAATTGCAATTTTAGAAGGCACACAAACTGTGTTAATCATGTACTAGACATGGAGCATTCCCTCTAAAAAAAAAACAATTTATCCAAAACAGTCTATTGAGGCCTGGGTTTTCTGCGAGCAAGTGACTTGAACCTTCTAGCTTTGAATTGGGGCTAAGATGAGCCTTCTGTAGTTGTAGTAACTTGTGATTGTTGGGTAGCTACATAATCATCTTCAGGGCCTTCTTCATTTTCTGCTTGGTGCTGCATTGGGTTACGAGCTTGGGGCTGCACAGGATCAGCAATTTGGGGTTGCACTAGGTGAGGAGATTGTGGCTGGATAGGCTTAGTAGCTTGGGGCTGCACATTCTCAGCACCTTGGGGCTCCATAGGGTTAGCAGCTTGGGGCTGCACATTTTGTTGAGCTTGGGCCTGCACATAAGCATAACAACAAAGTGAACCAACAAAGTGAATCACAACACATATAATTTGCACACAAATTGGTGACAACACATCGAACAACAGAATCACAACACTTCCAACAATGACAATTACACATAAAAATCTGGTTACCTCATTTATTTTCTTGCAGGTTCTCTTGTTGTGACCTTTTTGCTTACAAATCCCACAGGTAACCTGGCTGTAATACACCTTAGGTAGCTTTGTTAATCCAGGAGGTGGGGCTACTTCACCTACAAGAAATTCAAGTGATTTGTGCAAGTTAGAAACCAAAATTGAACTAACTGCATAAACATAAACCCATTTTGAAAAGACCTTACCCGATTCCTTAGTCCTAGCTGTTTTAGGCCTCCTTGGCTGCTTCCTATACAGAGGTGGTGCAATTGGCCTATTAATCTTCTCCCACTCAGTCACTCCAGTTATTGGATGCATGACAGGCTCATATGCCTTCATGTACATGTCCTTGCTGTAGTATGGATCCACAAAATCATCAGGTGTCATGCCTTTTGAATGGATTGCAGCTATTCCATGCCCGCAAGGCAGGCCAGATACATCCCATCTTTGACAAGTGCAACTTCTAAGATCCAATGCAACTGACTGTTGTGCAACTACTCCACTTTTACACCCCACCCCACTTCCTTGAACCTCATACCTCTAAAGACTTGAAGGAACAGGTCTATATTCATGGCTGGACTCTGCATTCTTTTTCAGCTGCTTCTCCACTCTTGGTCCAACTTTGCACTTCCAATTAGGGCCAGAATTCCTGCTGTTTGCTAATCTGACCATGGTTGCTAATCTAATTTCTTCCAAGCATGCAAGTATAGGTTTCTTCCTTGCTGGCAACACACTATTGTTAAAGCTTTCACTGTGGTTATTTAAAAGAAAATCACACTTGAATTTATGGTCAAAGTGTGACTTTGACCAATGTTTGGCTGGCCTATCCAAGCACCATTGCCATCCAGTAAGTGAGCTTTTCTTCAAATCTTCCATTGCCTCGTTAAATGTATTCATGGTACAGCTTCTGACCACTGCCTATAATTTCTGTTTCAACTCCAAACCTACAACCAATAGTATTCACATAAAAAACCTATGTTCGAACAAATGTTCATGCAACTAAACATAAGAAGAAGAGAATACAAATCAACAATGTACCTATGTGTCCATCATTCTTGAAGTTGTTATGCAGATGCCTTACACAATGCCTATGTGCAGCATCCGGAAACAACTCTTTAATGGCCTGCTCAAGGCCTTTTTGCTTGTCACTCATAAAGGTATAATGCCTTGAGTGATGGATGTCAAGATCTGCCTTCAAGAACTCCAAGAACCATGTCCAACTCTCCCTAGTTTTTGCCTCAACAATTGCCCATGCTATTGGACATATTCCATTATTTCCATCTATTCCAACTGCAGAGAGGAGCTGACCTTTGTGCACAGTCTTTAAGTGGCAGCCATCCAACCCAATGTATGGTCTGCATCTCTCTCTCCAACCCTTTTTCAAAGCAGCAATACAAATGTAAATCCTCTTGAATCTGACTATCTCCCCATCAAGTTCAGTTTGTATCCAAACTGAAGTTCCAGGATTCGTCTTCTTGAGCTCACGTGCATATGATTGCAACAAATTGTACTGGTCCTCATAGCTGCCTTGAGCTAGCTTCTTGGCTCTCATCTTGGCTCAATAACACATTTGATATCCAACTGACATGCCAAAGTCTTTGTTAATTGCATTCTGCATGCCTTCCCTTGTCCAATTTGGATCACTCATAAAAAACTCTTGATATTTTTCTGCAATGAAGGGAGCATGCATATGGTAGACCTTCCCAACAAGTGAACTACAAGTGTGTTCAAGCCGCAAACTTTTGATGAATAAGGTGGGGTTGTCTAGATCAGTGTTTGATGCATAAATCCTCCATCGACAGTTAGGAGATGTCCTGCAGACAGCACACACTTAAGCAAAACACATGATAAAGTTAGAAACACATAATCCTAACACAAGTTAACCAAAATGGATAAACAAGACAACTAATAGCAGAAGCTCACCTTGTGCCTTGTGTTTGGTTTAAATCTAAGCTTCTTCTTTGTTATAACAGAATGCTTCCTAATAGCATTCTTGAACACCTTAGAGTTGGCAAACTCCTTCCCCAACTCAAATGTAGGGTTCTTCATATCATCCTTTGCATTAAACTGCCTCCACTGGCTGAACCTTTTCCTACACTTGACAGGAAACCTGGCTCTGTCTTGACCATCCTCATCTGATGAATACTGATCTCCATCTTCTCCCTCTGAACCAAATCCATCATCCTCTGATATGTTTCCCTCATACCCCATCTCATCCCACTCATTGACCCGGTTACCATCCACATTCTGTTCAAACTGGATGTCATCATCCTCGTCATGGAGATCATTATCAGAGTCAACAATTCCCTCAAAGTTTGAGTCCTCTGAATCTGTTGAACTTTCAGAGGAACCGTGTACTTCATCTGGGTGCTCAGAACCCTCAACTTGTTCTTCTACTTGTCTTGAAGATTCCCCTCCAAATCTAGTGGCATACCTCTTCTGGACTTGCTTCCTTGGTCTTCCCTTCTTTTTCTTTGCTGCTGGGATGTCTTCTTCCACTCTCTGTTTTCCTTTGCCTTTGTCAACTGCTCTTTTCTTCCCTCTTTGCGTTTCAGTTTGGGTCACACCAGAAGCACTTGGAAGCCCACCATCATCATTACCATGTACTAGCCCATTATCATTCTCTGTAGGTAATGGCCCATTACCAACTTCTGGCCCATCATCATCATCCACCTCTACAACTGCCACAACTTCAGGAATAAACTCATCAATCAAATCTTCATCCTCATCCTCATCCTCTTTCTCTGAAGTCACATTGGGCCCTTCTTCAATGTCATCAATCCACCAACCCATGAAACGTGTGTGGTCAATATCGTCATCAAACTTATTCAGCCCATCCTCCCTAAACACTCTCCTCTCACCTAAGCAAACAATGTACATGTCAATGGTCCTTGTTCTTGGGGAGACAAAGGTGCACATGTCGATTGCATCTTTGTCATCACTAATTGGCAGAAATCCACTCCCTTCCTCACTACCAGGAATCCTAAACCACATCTGTAATGGAGGGTTTTGATACCCTAGATCATAAGCCCAATAGAATAGCCCTGTCAAAGACACTTTATCAGGGTCTACTCCATCAACATACACTACCTCTCCCCCTCTGTAAACCCTATTTAAACCTCTCTCACTGTGAAACCTTCCTCCATGGTGTATCTTCACAGTGAACACATCAGTACCTGCAAATGAAATTTCAAAACATCATGATCTAAACCATTGAGTGCAAATCAAATTCCACAATTTTAAACCCTAAATCCACCAACTCATTACATCACATTTTCTTGTACAAGTTTATTACTAAGATTTATTCCATAAATAGCACACATCAATTAAGGACAAACAATGAACTCAGATTTATGATCTTCACCAACCCAGCATCAACAACCCGACCCTCTTCATTTAAGTCCAAAACCTCTAAAGTTGTTGTTTAGCTGCTCTCAAATTAAATTCACAACTAACCAAACCACAAACCCTATGCCTAAAGCATTTAACCTTAGCAACCACTTCAAGCCCGACATCAAACAGACAAGAAAATAAACAATTGCAGATGGAGACAAAAATGCCCTAAACCCTAAACCAAACTGTAGACAAAACCATCGATAGGGTTAAACAAAGCCATTCTACCCGAATCGAGTAAAAGGTGGAAACTTTACACTGGGGACCATTTGATTTTACCTGCATAAACTGGTGGCTCCCCTTTGACTCGAAAATACCTCCAGTTCTCCCTCTCCATCTTACCGAATTAGGAGAATCAAATCTCCTTTTCTCTGTTGTTTCAGTGTATAGGGAATCAAATCTCTGTTGTGTTCAGTCAAATAGTGAAAGGTTGAAAGAGGGAAGACTACAGATTCGTTATGTGAGAGAGAGAGAGAGAGAGTCTGAAAGTGAAAGTGAAAGTGAAACTGATTCAAAATTGGGGATTACGGCTAGGGTTAGAGCGAATGGATGAAGGGACCATAATACCCTTGCAAATTTGCCACGTGGATGACACCGTAACGGCCAACAGTGTTTTAGGTACTAATATTGGGTCGGGGTCCAAACTTCAGCTACCAAAGTGATATATTTTTTTTGTCAGGTACTAAAGTTACTAATGGGCTAAAGGTCGGATACTGTTTGCATTTTTTTTTTCCCTATAATTTAACTAAAATTATTAATTTATCAAATATTTATTTATCAAGATTTTACTGGACGTAAAGTTTTGACTCGGGCCACATTCGATTAAAAAAAAAATAAAAATAATGAAGGTGAACTGTGAAGGAAACAAAAATCAGGATTATTCCCGTTTTCTGAAAATGGCAGCCCCAAAATAAAAACGAGTTTCAATCACCATCACATCAACAACAAGTGACCTGCTTTGGATTGCGAGATATGAGATGACATAAGAGAACCACCAACCAACACCAAAACCGAAAAATACCAAAGCAAATCCCACTGTGTGTGTTATAGAAGCATGAGCGTCCCCGGAAAGCTGAAATCCTCGAGCTCCGAATTGGACCTGGATCGGCCCAACCTCGAGGACTACCTTCCTTCCGGAGCCTCCATCCAACAAGAACCCGACGGCAACCTTCGCCTGTAAAACCCCTCAACCCTCTTTTCTTCTTCTTCTTCTTCTCCGAGATTTTTAATTGTCCTCAACTCATTTCACTCTGTTGAAATCTCAGGCGTGATTTGCTTGATATCTCTCCCGCCCTCGCCGAGGCCGCCGGCGCCATTATCGATGTGAGTTGCTTGCTCGGTTTCTCATTTTTGTTCGAGCTCTGATTCTTTGGTAGGGATTAGGGAGACAAAGTTAATAATCGATTGTTTTGACTAGAAGCTTGCTAGCTAAGTGTTCTGTAATCTCACCAATTTCATTGGAGATTCAAGTTTTGATTGAATTTTAGTGATTGATTGTGAATGTTGGATGAACAGGACTCGTTCACGCGGTGCTTTAAGTCGAATCCTCCGGAGCCGTGGAATTGGAATATCTATTTGTTCCCTTTGTGGTGTTTCGGAGTGGTGATTCGATACTTTGTTCTATTTCCGGCAAGGTTAGAGCCTCTATCTTCTGCATACGTATTCAAACTTCCATGCATTTATGCCATCAAGCAACGAAATTTGCTGTTATGAGGTTACTGGTATAACAGGACATTGTCTCGCTGATTATTAGTTGATGGTGCTTGCCATTGTCATTGTTGTTGTTGTCTGTTTAGCTATTGAGGGGCTTAACTTATTGTGCAGGGTACTGGTCTTGACTATTGGATGGATAATTTTCCTTTCGGCATTCATTCCTGTGCACTTCCTACTCAAAGGCCATGAAAAATTGAGAAAAAATTTAGAGGTGCAGATTGTTTTATTACATTTCTATACTTATCATGTATTGCATTTTTTCCTATTGTCTGAAAACAAGGTTGGATTTTTGTGACTGCCTTTTATAGGAATCAGGTTAAATGAAGTAGTATTGCATAATGTTTCACAGACTGCTACAATATAGTTTGGGTTACACACATGTATTATCTTTATATGCACTCTAAAAAATAGTTGAACTGTATTTTGCCATTGTTCTCAACATGAGGTATTTGCCTTTTTCTCTAGTCTTTGTCTAGCAAGTGTTACATGTGCATAATCCTAAGGGTGGTACTTCTAGTCTATTATAGCATAGGGCATAATACACTTATATTCTTGATGCTCCTTCATCTGGTCTTGCTTTCTACATTGAACATCCTGTACTTATTATGCCCTGTTGTTTCTTTTTCCTTCAGAGATGTTTGGTGGAGTTAATGTGTAGCTTCTTTGTTGCATCTTGGACCGGGGTTGTGAAGTACCATGGACCAAAGCCTAGTATGCGGCCAAAGCAGGTAGTTTTAACTTTAATGTTCCTTTTTTTAAATAACCATATTCATTTGCTCCTGTCCTTATATTTTCTTTCCTGGTTTGAGCAGGTTTTTGTGGCCAATCATACTTCTATGATTGATTTCATCATCCTGGAACAAATGACGGCATTTGCTGTAATTATGCAAAAGCATCCTGGATGGGTTGGTAAGCGTTATTGCTAATATTGTTATTTATTGGAATTCCATTTTTGAAAGTGTTTCTGCCAAAACCTCCAAGGAAACTTGAGTCACTTTCATGCACAGAGTTCTATACTTGTCTGTATCATTGAAACGTCAGGTTAGATTTGCCTGATTTATGTAGTGTAATTACTACAATTATCCATCTTACATGTAAGTTCCTCAGGCCTTTGATGGAAGTGAAGTTTTCTGGCTTTGTGTGATTTTATTTTATTTTCATGGTTTAGAAAATGAATTTAGTAGTGTTACCATATTTTTTCTTGTACATCAATGAATCTTTTGTAAAAGTGGCCAAGTGAAGAGCCAGGTTTTGGCCTTTTGGATCTATTCTATTTTTGTTTACTACAAATAATAACAGTCAGGAATGGGAAAAATCTAAGTTCGCATTTTGCATATAATAAACGGAGTCCTTATGATTTTTATTTTCTTGGAGAAAGATGAAATCAAACTGATTATTATCTCTGTTTATGCCTCACATGAAGGATTGTTGCAAAAAACTATTTTGGAGAGTGTGGGATGTATCTGGTTCAATCGTTCAGAATCAAAGGATCGGGAAATTGTTGCGAAGAAGTAAGTATAAATAGAAAGAGCATGCTGGATTTCTGTATTAAGTTGTTGCCCATGTTGTTGGTATATGAACTTGTACAGTTATATCTCTTTTTCAGATTAAGGGATCATGTGGTGGGGCCTGACAATAACCCTCTCCTTATATTTCCCGAAGGAACTTGTGTAAACAATCACTACACTGTTATGTTTAAGAAGGTCTGTATCTGAGTTTTTGTTTTGCTCAGGTTTTAGTGTGCTAATATTCGTGTTTTACTGTAGGACATATATGTACTGAATTTGTTTCTATTAAGAAGTTCTTGGTCTTTGTCGTTTGATCTAACTTTTTCTTTTATTTGTTTATATGTTTAGGGTGCATTTGAGCTTGGCTGCTCAGTTTGCCCTGTCGCAATTAAGTACAATAAAATTTTCGTTGATGCATTCTGGAACAGCAGAAAGTAAGCTTGAATTCTGACAGACTAATATAATATGCACTCAGACTTATTTTTTTACTTGGAGAATGGGTTTGTTCCTTGACATATCTTTCTTATTATGACCAAGAAAGTTGTCTACTCATATCTACTCTGAAACTAGTATAATGGAAAGCATGAAGTGTTTCAATGCCAGTAAACACAGTCATTATAGTCCAATCGTTGTGAGCTGGCCATTGATGGTGCTCTTTGATATTTTTTTGCTTTAGATCCATGATTTGGAAGCCTTTAGCAATGCTTGGGCTGTTGTTATGCTGTCCATGGTACCATAAGGGTTTATATAATATGGTTTTGTTGCAGGCAGTCCTTCACAATGCATCTGCTACAGCTTATGACATCATGGGCTGTTGTTTGTGATGTGTGGTATTTGGAGCCTGAAAATATGAAGCCTGGGGAGACTGCCATTGAATTTGCAGAGAGGTAACTAGTCTTTCCTGGGCTTGTATTAAGAACAAAGTGCCTTGCCCCAGGTCGGCCTGATCTTGTTTTGTCTCCACCATTTTGGATACTTCATTGCAGGGTCAGGGACATAATTTCTGTTCGAGCAGGACTTAAGAAGGTCCCATGGGATGGGTATCTGAAATACTCTCGCCCTAGCCCAAAGCATAGAGAGAGGAAGTAAGTAGAGGAATGAAAAGAAAATTCTTAGACCAACTATTTTCATTTGCAGTCTTTACTTGCATCTTATATACAGATGCCGCATATAATCATGGAGCTTATTAATAATCTTCTGTTTGCAGGCAACAGAGCTTTGCCGAGTCTATGCTCCGACGCCTCGAGGAGAAGTGATATTGTTTCTTTGTTTTTAATCCTAGTTCATTTTAAACTTGCATGTACTACACTCCATACTCTTCATTTGAGTAACTGGTTTTGGAGTCTAAAGATATAGCTGTCATTGAGAAAACACGTAAATGTTGATATAATTATCACCCCTTGCCCAGTTATTTTCATGAATATGCAAAGCTTATAAAGTTCGGTAGTGTCGGTTTGCTCAGAATTTTGTAGGAAGTTCTCCTTACGTGTCATTTTTAATTTTTCTGGAAATGTCTTGGTTTGTTTCGGTTGAGCATTTGAATAGATTTGAGCTCCTAATGAAACCACCAATTTAGGTTTTCTTTGTATAAGCACAGCCATCTTCCATTAGAATGAGAGCTTGACTTACTAATGGGGACTTGACTTTGAGGCCCCTTCTGTTTGGCACTTGATAGAAGCAATTCCAGAAAATTGACTTTTCTTGCTGATCATTTAAAACCAAGGAATAAAAGCTCCTTTTCATATTTGAGCTGTAGTCATATGACACAGACTGCAGTGATTGACTTCTCCATTTCATACCATAATCACAAATCGCGGTCTTTACTTATCTATCATTTTATTCAATTTTTATTTTCTTGCTAACCAACTTTGTCATTTATTTAATTGGTCGTGGTTAGGCATGCCTTGTTTGCTTTCGTTTTGGACTCTATAATAATGGGCACGAGTTTTTGCAGATGTATGAGGAATCGTCAAACAATAACTTAGTTGTAAAGTGATGGTTAATACAACGTTGATCAATTATTTGAAGTATATGATCTTATTATGAGAGAATTATTATCTTTTAGATTTAGAAAAAGAAGATTATCAAACATATTGAAAGTTATCTAATCATTTAGATGTCATCATATCAAAATAACAAGTTGGCGTCTATTTTTAAGAGTTTAGTGATTAAACAATATTGTGAAAGTGCATATGCATTTTGGGTTCATATCAGATTGCAATTTTGGTTCATTCGAAGGAAGAGCCACCAAGAAAGACCACAATAATGGCGGAGATCGGCCTTTACCATCAGGTGATGACTAGGGTAGACCGAGAGAGCAATAGAGTGTATTTGTGAATTCTCGCTATTTCAACATCAATAATAATGGTGTTTGTCTGAAATAAACAAAATCCGTTACCCAATTTTCAAAATAAACGAAATCACAGAACGGATCATTCAACATACAGCTTTTTTGTTCTAACATCCGTGTTGAAAACGTCAAGGAACTATATGGTATCATCCAAATTCCAGAGCCGTGCTAACATGGTTCCACACAGTCCATACTAGAGAACACAAGGACCAGATACAGTTGTCCATTTCTGTGAACGTAATGAACACCTCCAAACATAGGCGCCAAAATAAACAAACGAACATTATCCCACACACTACATAGCGACATAGGCCACGAGAGGAACAGAGCACAACCCCGAAGTCTTCCCACCCTTCACTGCAGTCAAGGTCGTCCTCCTCTCCCAGTTCTGACCCGCACCTTCCGCCACTCAAAAACTCCACTCCTTTGTACTTTTCCACCTCCTTCTTCTTATTCCTTCCACAATCCATGGTACCTTTCTGCTCCCACTGATTTCCCATTAATATTAAACCCCCACCCAACTCAATCCTTAAACCCAAAACCCAAAATGAGTTTCTCTAACCTCACCCTGCTCCTCACCCTCGCCCTCCTCATCTCAACCCTCACCGCCCCCTCCTCCGCCGCCACCTTCAACTGCACTACCCCCTCCGCCAATTCCACCTGCCAATCCCTCATCGACTTCGCCCCCATAAACGCCACTACTCTCAACGCCGTCAAGACCCTCTTCAACATCACCCACCTCCGCACCTTACTCGGAGCCAACAACCTCCCCCTCTCGACCCGACCCAACGAACCCGTCACCGCCAACCAGAAGCTCCGAATCCCCTTCTCCTGCCGCTGCTCCAACGGCTCCGGCGTCTCCTACCACCGCCCCCAGTACATCGTCAAGGCCGGCGACGGCCTCGACTACATAGCCACCAGCTTGTTCTCGCGCCTGGTCACGTACCAGGAGATCGCCCGGGTCAATGGCATACCCGACCCGAATAAGATCGAGGTCGGGCAGAAGCTGTGGATCCCACTGCCTTGTAGCTGCGACAAAGTGGACGGCGAGGAAGTAGTGCATTACGGACACGTGGTGGACCCTGGGAGCACGGTGCAGGGGATCGCCGAGGAGTATGGGACCACCCAAGAGACGCTCCTTCGGATCAATGGGATGCCTGACCCCAATGAACTCGAGGCTGGTCAGGTCCTTGATGTTCCTCTCAAAGGTAAAAACCTTTTTCACTTTTCACCTCTCATTTTCTACTTTTGCAACCACTTTATGTATTAGTAATGTACTATGATTAAAATTTAAAATGGAGTTACATCACTATCGTAGTGACTTAAACTTTAGGGGCTTCTTTGGCAGGTTATTGAATTAGGGCTTCAGATATTAGTAAGCAAACCTTTGTTTTCTACCCTAATGCCATTAGAAAATCTCGACAGGGTTGCATATTGCATCAATTAGATGACTTTAATTAAAGAGGCTGCAAATTAATTAATAACAGCAGATAATGTTTTTATTTTTATTATTATTATTTTATTTTATTTTATTTTATCCGGGTGTCACCTCGGTTACGTTCTCACTTGCTGGTCACAAACTGGTGAGAGTTGGCCACAAATTGATGGCAGTTGACACTCGAACGCTAGACACGGGGTTATATGCTAAGCCACTCAACGCAACCTTACCACACTCAGTGGTTGCAGATATTGTTGTTATAGTAGTGATTTTGATATAGAATTGAGTAAGATAATTAGGACTAATTAGGAAGAGTTGGTTTAAGTGGATGCGGGTCCTAATAGATTGAGTTGTCCTTCTCTGGAAAATTCCCATTGCCATCCTGTAATGGCAGTACTGACTATGACTATTTTGTTAGGAGGGATAGAAAATTGTAGACACAGTCCTAGAATTGTTTGGTAGGTGAAACTGTGGAAGGATAATCAGGAGGTATAGTCAGAGATATCCTGTAGAAAGTTAGCTAAACCTTATTATTGATTTGTGGGGACTCCAATAGCTACACTTACAGACATCTAAATCAAACAGGGTGTTTATTGCTGGTGAAATGTACTGTCACAAATAATTTGTGTGAACTTTATTGCTGGCTTCAAATTGATCAGGTTTTGTTTGATACAAGATAGTACTGCATTTGACTGTTTAGCAGTTAGATCAGGTTGTGAATCACCCCTTTGCAGTATCATTAGTTTCACTTATAAAATGACTGATGTTTCAAATGTGGATTTGGCAGCTTGTGCATCGTCAGTACGAGATGACTCGATAGATTCCCCGTTACTTGTTCCTAATAACACCTATGTCTTCACTGCTTTCAATTGTGTGAAGTGCCAATGTAGTTCTGCGAACAACTGGAAGTGAGTGCATCTCTAACTACTTGTTTTTTTTATTTTTACCCCATTGGAGAATTCTCATCTAGTTTCAAGAAACTGTAATTTTTGTTTTGTGGCCAGATTACAATGCGAGCCATCAAATCTTAATTCGAAATGCCCTTCGATGCAATGCCAAGATTCAAATCAATTATACATTGGCAACACCACATCTTCCTCCTCCTGCAATCAAACAACTTGTGCCTATAGGGGGTACGATAACCAAACCATTTTTACAGATCTGGTAGCTCAGTCCACCTGTTCAAGTAAGTGCCCCTTAACCAGTTTCTTTACAACGAGAATTGCCATTGCATAATGCATATTTACGTTCTGAGCTGTTAACCAAATTCTTGGGCCATTCTCTGCATAAATGCTTTAGACAAATTCACGAGTTTGGCCCCAGCAAAAAGGAGAATTTCATCAGTTTGGACAGTAGTTCTGAACATAATTGCATATGGTCCTGGGCCACTCTCTTAGCCATGGCATTGTCACCATAAAACATTTCAATAAATTCTTCTCAGGGCCCGCCGGGCAGATATCTTTTCACTAGCCATCATATTGGTTACTTTGCATTTAGACTAATTTGAATTCATCATTACCTTTCGATCAATGTTGATATTAATTCACCAACACTAGATGACTACATGAAGCTGATCCGTCCTATATATCTCCACACTTGCATTACCCTAATTTTGTCGATAATTACTTGTTCACCTAAACCTTGATTTAGTTGGACAGCCGTAATAACTGTGTGTTCATCAATTCAAACTGATATCTGTGCCTTTCATTGGCCTACAGCTCCTAGCATCGCTTCAAAGATGGGATTACACAGCTGGAGTTGGAACTTCCTTTTCGTCTCAATTCACTTGGCTCTTCTTTGTCTTCATCTTCTATGATGAAATATCTGTGTAAGTTTGTACGAGATTGTCCAGTTTTTGCTTGTGTTAGGAGGATGATGAAGCAGACTCATATGGTGCAATTCTTCTGTACATCCTTAATGTACGAGTATATATCAAATTTGTGACCAAGCATGCTTGATCATGCCTTCTGGAGAGTAGATTTCCTCTTGTTAGGAATCAAATACAACCTTGTTTCAACCATGCTTTGGACTCATCTTGTAGCAATGCCATTTTTAAATGTTATCATACATTCTGTTCTGTATGGATCACACTGTTCTTGTAGGCAAAAATTAGGTCTAAATTTAAACTATGGAACTAGTTTATGCAACTGTATACAAACTAGGGGCATCTCTAACTCTAGTGTCAAAAGTCATTTTGGCTTCTCCAATCCAAGTCCAGCATCTCCATCCCAATAAAAAGGTAGTCAAAATGACTCTAAGTCGAAAGCTTAGTCATTTTGACTAAGTTTTGTAGAACGAAAGCCAAAATGGAGAAGGGAGAGGAGGTGGGTCCCATGATCAATTGAGATTATGCTATGACTTTTGATTAAAGAGGATTAGAGATGCAAAATCTGAATGAATGATAATGACATTAAGGAGTGTTAAATTCATGAAATGGATATGACTTTTAACTAAAGGGTTGGAGATGTCCTTAATGTATTAGAAAAAATTGATCGAAGTAAAAAAAATGAAATTAGCTCCTCACGCGGTGCTCGGTTTGGAACTTCACTTGAATACGTATAAAAATGAAATTACCTTAATTTGCTAAACAAACCCCTTTCTATAAAAAGTACGAAAATTGTGTGACAATTCATTGTGAAGATGTGACCCGATTGAGACCTCTGGGGTCAAATTTCGGACCCAAGTAAAATCCGAAATGCAAAACTGTAAATTTGCAACCGCAAGTCCTCGCGTCTCTGTTTGCAGTAGAATACAAAACACCCTGAGTAAACTGCAATTATAAGTAACCCAAAAACTTCGGCTCTTCTCTCTCACGTTCGAACTACCACCAGCGGTCGCCAACTTTTTTGCAGTCGGAGAATTAGAGGTTGGGAATTCTCAATTTCCAACCCTCTTTCCTCTTCTTCGCTTCATCTATCTCTCTCACTCACTCACCACAACCCTAACACTCTCTCAGCCTCTCTCTCTCTCTGTGTGTCACTCCCTCCCTCTGCAAAAAAGGTGAAAACTTTATCTTATCCTTTCGTTCTTGTCGAATAAGTTTTCGTGGGAATCAAAAAGAGGCTCTGCGCTCTCATTTCTGGTTGCCACTTTCTCGTTTTGCGTTGTTCGTAAGCCATTGCTATAGAGGTTTTGCAGTTATGCTCTGTTTTCGAATGTATTACCGTTCTGTTTCCGAGAGGAGTTTATAGACATTTATTGTGTATAGTATTCAGTGTTTGGTATTGGAAATGATCATTTTGATGTGTAAAGTTCCTTCATTTTCTTCTTTTTTGTGGTAACAATGTTTGAATGTGTGGAATTGGGTATGATGTTATGAATTTTGATTGTTGAATTCTTAATATTGGGAAATTCTGACATGTTATTTTGAATCTGCTATGTGATTTTGAAGAAATTTCAAGAATTGATGAAAATGACGGCTACCCAATTTGGAGGTGGTGCACCTTCTACCGGGTTGAGGAATAGAACCAGTGACTTCAATTCAGTAACTAAGAAAGATTGGGTGTATTCATTGCGGCAAACGGAAGCTAAGTTTGTGGCACTAAGTAATAGAAAGGATTTGAGCAATGTCAGTGCTGTGGGGGGCAGCAATCTGTCATCTAAGCATAGATCACAGTACTCGCGGCTAGTTGCTCATCGCAGAAGGACCCGTTTTCCGGTGGTGGCTAATCAATTGAGTTCGGAGTTTGGTGTCGGTTGCTCTGAGGTTGAGGAAAAGGTGATTCTTAAGGAAATGCATGCTCCCCTAACTGCTGATCGTGATGAACCGTAAGACCTTAACTTTTTTTATGTGTAAATTTTTGCTTGATTCTCTTTCCTGAAAATGCTGCTTTTATCATTTTGCTTCTATTTTATTTTTCTTCTTTGATGCTTTCAATTTATTAGTTTGCTTCACTTTTTCTAATATATTGTTACTATGCACAATTTGGATATAAGATTGGCATACATTTTCGACTGAATTACTCTTTCCCATACAAAGAAATTCTTATTCTTCTTTCAAATTCACTAGATGCATCTGTAAAATCTCTGAATTTTTTTTTTGTAGGGAATGGTAAATATGAGCTTGATATATTTTGAAAATTTATAGATTTTGAAATTTTTTCTCTAATTTATTGGAAGCCTCTCCCTCACTTTATCTGCCAGTTGCTCTTTTCCACTTCCCCTCCGTTCTGATATTATCTGGGCATGGAAGCTAGTTTTATATGAAGTTGATCTGGAAACCATTACTAGCAAAAGCTTTTGGGGGTCGGTCTACTTCAGATAGTTTCTGAAATCCTCAAGTAGTGTTAGGTGATACAGGATTTGGACTTTGCTGCCTTCTTATGACATCCTTGATTTGCTTGTTTTATGTGTATGATTCTTTTGTACGTCTCTTGTTTCCCCCTCCATGAATCACAGTGTGTTGAGTGACATTCCTGTCCCTGAAGCATATTCTCCAAATGTGAAACGCGAGCTGCTGATGCTTTCCGTACCTGCAATTGTGGGTCAGGCAATTGATCCCATAGCAATGCTGATGGAGACTGCTTATATTGGTAGACTGGGTATGCTTCACTCCTTGAATCAAGTTTGAATCTAAACTTATATTAATTCGGAGCTCTCACTTCTTTTGTTTTTCATTTTGCGTATAATTTTCTTCTTCTTCTTATTCCCATAGGCTCTGTGGAGTTGGCCTCAGCTGGTGTATCAATGAACATCTTTAATTATATATCAAAACTATTTAATATCCCTCTCCTCAGTGTTGCTACATCTTTTGTGGCTGAAGACATTGCAAAGTCTGCAAGTAAAGCTTCTACTATAGGTGAAGTTGAATTTTTGGTTAACTCTTTGGCCATCTTTGTCATACATAAATTTGGTTGAGTGTTAGTAACTGATTTAGGCTTACTGTGTACAGAAAATGCTTATGAAGAAATTACTAATGGAAAATCTGTACCTGCTGAGAGAAAGCAATTATCTTCGGTGTCAACAGCCTTACTTTTAGCACTTGGCATCGGCATGTTTGAGGCGCTAGCCTTGTCTTTGGGATCTGGGTTGTTTCTGAATATGATGGGGATATCATCAGTAGGTTCTCTGATCTAAACTTACATCTATCATGATTAATTATCTGCCATTTCTTAGCCCTTTTTAGTGTTTACATAAAATCTTTTTTGTGAATCTATGATATCATATCTAAGGTCTAGTTTATGCACAGTTTGAATAACAATCTGATAATATAATATGGGGAAGATTTTGTTACTTTTTTATTGGCTGAGGGGGAGTTCAAAAGTGGTCTGGTTTTTATTATTATTAGTTTTTTTTTAATATACTTCTGAGCACATGAGTGTTTAATTCTAAGTAAGTGTTTTCCTTTTCTAATATCACAGAACTCTCCTATGCACATTCCGGCAAAAAGGTTTCTCATAATAAGAGCATTTGGTGCTCCTGCAGTTGTAGCATCTTTGGCTCTTCAAGGAGTTTTCCGTGGTTTTAAGGATACAACAACTCCAGTACTATGTTTAGGTAAGTGTTTATTATGTATGTGTGTGTGTGTGGGCGTGTGCATCTAACTGACAAAATCCTCTGTAGATAGCATTATGCATAGATTCCTTGCCATAATAGTCAGACATTCATTTGACCGCGGTTAAATACTTTAACGTGTTGCTTTGGGATTCAACATTTCCAAGTTTGTATACTTCTATCGTACTGGCTTGTCATAACTCTCTTTTGTTCTGATTGGACGAACAATAACTTGATTATATTGATGCCATCGTGCTACTGATGAAATGTATAAACATTATTCTATTATCAGTCTATCACTAGCATCTTGAGTAGTCTCACATTCTTCTTTTGGGAAGGGGTAGTGAGTAACACTGTTCAATGCTATATATATATGTAATAAGTAACCAAATGGCTGTTACCATCTTTGATTTAGTAGTAAAAAAGTGTACAGTTATGGGAAGTCAGCTTTCTATCATATCTGCAAACCCACTATTCATGTTCTGTTGACAAACTCTTTATAGTTCCGTCTCCATGTTGTTAATTTCTTTTTGCTCTTCCGTCTTTCCTGTTAATTGATGTTTGTTTGTTCCATGTGCAGGTATTGGTAATCTTTTAGCTGCGTTCTTGTTACCAACACTAATATATTATTTTCGTTTGGGTGTAACTGGTGCAGCAATGTCTACTGTTATATCTCAGTATGTGATTCTTGATAGTTTTCTCATATTATACCCTTTTATTTTGGCTTTACTTGGCAAGTGAACAGTCTTGAATTTTTGATTTCAGATACACCGTCACATTTTTAATGATCTGGTTTTTAAATAAGAAAGCAGTACTATTGCCTCCAAAGATGGGATCATTGCAATTTGGTGGATACATAAAGTCTGGTAAGTACTGTCACTCATGCTGATAAACCCTCCCCATGAAGTTTAGACATAAACTCTGCTGTATTATCTTGGCCATGACTCATATAGGTAGGTAAGAGAGCTGTTTTAGGGTTTAGGTTTGGGGCCATGGGTATATAAATTATGGAATTTGGTCTTCCTGGGGGCGAGGTAGGGGTTTTCGTATGGCATACAGGAAGTTGTTTTGGTTTTAGAAGGCTTGGTTTTGTTGAGTTCACCACAACCATCTGCAACTGTGAAAATGATCATAGCAGTCATTTTACTTTACCACCATACAATTTAGATGAGAAGAACTTTTGAACAAAATGCTTGAAGTAAAGAAGGAAATATAATTCAATAGAAGACTATGACTTGATTCATGCAGAACAACCGAAATTGTATTCAAAGGTAATCCATGAACTTATTTGTGCAAAGCAAAACTAAAAAATTTGAAATCTGTCTTTTCATTTATCCAGTATCAAAACTCATATAGGAAAATACCACCTTTTCCAGTGCTGTTTCAATTATATCATTGGATAAATAGCAATACAAAATTATTATAGTAGTTGAATTTGATTGTGGATTGAGTAATCCGATTGTTATATTTTGATGTTTCACTTCTCATTGTATTGTGGTTGAAGTACATGTAAAACTGTTTCTTTTCTTCGTAAATAATCTTCTCGGTTACGTTCCTTTTTCAAAATTCTTTACCTAATTGCCTTAATTTGGAACGCTGGGATGATATAGGTGGTTTTCTTCTGGGAAGAACTCTTGCTGTTCTCACGACCATGACATTAGGAACATCAATGGCTGCTCGTCAAGGTCCAGTAGCTATGGCTGCTCATCAGATATGTATACAAGTATGGTTGGCTGTATCCCTTCTAACTGATGCACTTGCTACATCTGGTCAGGTATTAGCTTCGTATTCATCATCATAATTCGTTCCCATTTGATGTAGTTCCATCATTGTTTTCCTCTTTTCACTTGATCCGAGTTTCACAGATTTTTGTTGATCTAAATTGGGTAACGATTTAAAGTGCATTCCTGCCTACATTTACACATTTGGTTTCAGAGGAATAATTTAGGAGTCAAAGAGCTTATGGATTTAAGTATATTAAACAATCTAAACACCTCTAGGTTTTTTTTAGTAAGGTTTTAAGTTGAGGAACTCAGAAGCTTTGTACTAGACTTTCCAATATACTTTATGGGTCTTTCGTGAAAAATATGTGCCTTTGGTGCATATCACATCAAACTTATAAAGCTAAATTTCTATCTGTAGGCCCTGATTGCGAGTTATTCATCAAAAGGCGAATACAAAATTGTTAAAGAGATTACTGACTTCATGCTGAAGGTAAACTTTAATTGTATGGTTTATAACCTATTTAGTAGATGGATGCTCCCAGGTTTTACTGATCTTATTTTATCGTTTATTCATGTTGCTTATTATGGATGTTTTTCCAGATAGGATTGTTTATAGGTGTTTCATTGGCTGTAATTCTGGGAACATCTTTTGGTTCTATAGCGACCTTGTTCACCAAGGATGCTGCAGTATTGGAGATCCTTAGATCTGGGGTATTGGTATGTATGAAAATTTATGCTTAGTGATTTTACAGAAACTGCAGTTAGTCTTTTATAACAATGCTGATGTTGTCAAATTTGCCACAGTTTGTCAGTGCTAGTCAACCTTTGACTTCTTTAGCTTATGTTTTCGATGGTCTCCATTATGGTGTTTCAGATTTTGCATATGCAGCTCGTGCCATGGTAAGCTGCTTGAAAGAAATCCAGAACTATTTGGCGCTGCAAATGATAGTTGTATACGTTTCTTTTTATTATCTTTTGACCATTTTTTGTTTTACAATAGATGGTCGTGGGTGCAATATCTTCTGTATTTCTGCTATATGCTCCTTCTGTTATCGGTCTTTCTGGGGTTTGGTTGGGTTTGACTCTCTTCATGGGCTTGCGTGCTGTGGCTGGATTTGTCAGGTGACTTTCTAATACTATTAAATTTTGGCTGTTATACTCTTTTAGATACCCGTCCAACCTTTTAACTAGGTTTGTCGTTTATGGCTCTGATGGAAATAAATTACCTGTTGCTAATTGTATGTCTACTACAGTATCAGCCTTTTGCCTGGGATAACCAGTATGCGCATTATCTATCTACTAATCGAAAATATTTGAATAAATTGATGACTCATATGATTTATCCATTTATCATTGCAATTATTGCTTTTGTATTTTTTTTACCCTCTTTTACATATCTTCTTTCCTTTCAGATTGCTTTCAAAATCAGGTCCATGGTGGTTCCTGCATAGGGACACTGAGACATCTCAGGTCAGTGCATTCATAAATTTTGTGTGTTTTAGGTGAGTCTCTAATGATTGCAAATGTATGCATGTCTTCAAGAATGGATTTCATGTTGGTCTATTGACTTTTTTTCTTCTCAAATTATGCATGATGTGTCAATGAAGCTGTTGTCTCAGTTACCTTCTTTTTTCATGGAATTCTTCTTGCAAGCCTAAATTTTAGAGAAGGGGCTTTCATATGGACATGTTTTGCAGATTTTAGAATGTCTGATCCTTTTTTTTCTTCTTTTTTTCGGTTAGCTTGTAACCATCGGATATTAGCAAAATCTGGATTTGGTTGAATGGCATCCTAGGCTGAGTACCTTTCATAAACTGGCGAGAGGTTGGAGCTGTATTGCAGCTTTGGATTCCCTAGTCATATCAACCGATTAAACAATTTTTGATTCATTGGCAACATCTGGCAATATTCTTTTATTGTATATATAAAAAATAAGATCTTTGTTAATTGTTTTAACTTTTATGTAATCGTATCATTCGGTTCAGTAGAGTTTTCCCTATTCTTGCAACAAATTAGAGCATCTGGCAGGTGGTTCTATCTGTGTACACTGTATAAGATTGAGCCTAGGGTTTCCATTGGTGCAAACAGAAAGTAATTCTTGTCCTCTTGAGGAAACTAATACTGATTCTGGGTGCGGCTAGTCAGATCTCTTAATTTAATACGAGTTTTCCATTTGAAGCTACGTTTTTAACTTACTTCTATTTACGGTCAAAATTTTCATCCCAGCCACTCACACACTTTTCTTCTTTTCTTCGTATATATCAAAATCTGATTTACTTTCAAACTCTTGAAACTAAATTTTTTTAGTAATTCAATCGCCTCTTAACTTAAAAAAGATGAGTCAACAATGTGAGTCACTTTAGCTTAGGGTATTTATGCTGAACCCATTTGATGATACATTCGTATCAAATTACACTTCAACATTTGCATTTGTACGAGTACGAAATCTGGATGGCCCACCGAAGAGTCCCTTGCCTCATGCAAAAGGGGCAAAATGGTACATAGCAGCACACAGGCCATATGGTAAAGTACACAACAATAACTTAGAGAAGGATCACAATTTGACGGTCCTTGGGCTCCCTTCATCTGTATTATCTTACCTGTTATTCTCCTTCCTAATGTAACGTTGATTGTTATCCATCTAGTTTCATATACAATGGAATCTTCAACAATGGTCATCATTCTCATATGCACAACATACATATTTTTTAACTACGCCTTGACAGAAAATTGACAGAAAATTGCTATTGGAATCCATATACTGCATTGATTATTTTTAGATATAAAAAAAAAAATCAACAATTTATATCACATTATCACAATCATGGGCATGCATCGGATATTTTATCTGGGTTTTGAATTAATTTAGTTGTACGCACAGTGTGACAAACTCATTTTTTGAGATTGAGGGTGGGACTCGTGCTTACCGTTTACCTCCAAGGAATTCATATCACCTAATTTCTTATTTGATTAAAACAAAATTTGGGTTTTGAACCGATTTAAAGTTTATGGTTGAAATTTCTTTATGAGATCCAACACCCAGCTGAAAGGTCCATTTGCTGTTGAGCCGATGGTTGGTCAGTTAATATAAATGAGTCACTGAGCTTGTCATGACTCATATATCCCATTCACTCTCTCAGCTTCACAAAATCCAGAATGCCAGAAAGAATGAGTCCTTCAACAATAATGACCATCCTCCTGGTTCTCCTCACATGCCTTTGGTCACTCATCTCTGCCTCCTCAAAATCAAAACACAGAAAACTACCACCCGGCCCTCGGTCACTGCCAATAACGGGAAACCTCCATATGCTAGGCAACCTCCCCCATCGAAGCCTCCAACAATTGGCCAAAAAATATGGACACATCATGTCCATTCGTCTAGGCAATGTTTCTACCATAGTAGTCTCCTCCCCACAAGCCGCAGAGCTATTCCTCAAAACTCATGACACTAATTTCGCCAGCCGGCCCAAAATCCAAGCCTCAGAGTACCTGTCCTACGGCACAAAGGGCATGGCCTTTTCCCAATACGGTCCCTATTGGCGCCATATGAGGAAGCTCTGCACGCTTCATCTCTTCTGTCCAGCAAAAATGGAGGCTTTCAGGCCGCTGCGAAAGGAGGAACTGGGAGTCCTGGTAAGAAAGCTGAAGAGAGCTGCAGAGGAAGGTGGAGTTGTGGATGTTAGTGAGAAGATTGGTGTGATGAATGAGGACATAACGTATAGGATGGTGTTGGGCTGTAAAAGGGATGATAGGTTTGATTTGAAAGCCATTGTTAAGGAAACGTTTTTCTTGACTGGGGCTTTCAATATATCTGATTTTGTTCCTTCCCTTGCTGCACTTGATATTCAGGTATGCTAATCCCAAGTTCCTAACTCTTTTCCCATAGGCAGTTCTCTTTGATGGTTAATTAATATCTGAACCGATGCAATGGTAGACAAGTCATCCGGCCAAATCTTCTTAATTCTACATTATTGTTTTCATGTAAGGAGCTGGTTTACCATTACATATACCATACACTAAACGATTTGAAATTTTAAACCGGAACCCGGTTGTATAGCAGTACAGGTGAGGGCACTTCTTCAGTTCTTTGTCTCTACGAACTAGTTGATTAACAAAGTAGACTTCAACATAACGAACCTAGTTTTGGGAGAGTAACCAGAAGCTAGGCAGTAGTAATCAGTTCGGAGTAAGCATTGAGTGATTGAAGATGTGTGGATAAATTAAAATTACACTTCTCGAATCACAGTAGATCAAAAAAGCACCATGGTATTAGACTATTAATTCGGATTTGTTTGAAAGTTACTATTAATTAGGATTTGTTTGAAAGTTAAAAATATATTAAAGATGCTTTAGTAACTTGATCTGTGGTCGATTAATTTCCCCAATTTGCTCAAATTGAGATGTTGGAAGAATCACACATGCAGACCTAAACCTAAAATGACTCCCCAGTATTGCACGTTTTCGTTATCAGAGGTAGAGCAGTAGTATATGAGTAAATTAATTAGATCAAGAGCAAGAGCGATCAGCCTTTTTTGCTCAAGTGCAACGAATCTTATAATTTGTTCTGTAGCAGTAGCTATCTTGTCCCTCAATTAATTAATAAACTGATGCGGGAATGGAAATTTTGTTCACACACATGTTCAATTACTCGGTGCACATCCTTCCAGCTAAAGTTTAGCAGGGAAGCCTTTTTCTGGTGATCTGGATCTTAGAGTAGATAACATAATAGAATAACATGCATATGCATAGTACTCTGGAATCTTAATGATGCAATAATTCCTTTCTCCCAGGGATTGACCAAACGCTTAAAGAAAGTTAGCAAGACGATCGATCAACTCCTGGAGAAGATAATAGACGAGCATGAACAAGTTGCCAACACTAGGACTGGGAAACAAGGCCATAAGGATTTTGTAGACGTGTTGCTTTCGTTAACGAACCAACAGTTGAACCCGAATGATGAGCAAGTATACTTTCTTGATCGAACAAATGTGAAAGCCATCTTACTAGACATGATCACGGCGGCTTTTGATACTTCGGCCGCATCGATTGTTTGGAGCCTTGCCGAGCTCTTGAGGCATCCAAGGATCATGAAGAATCTCCAAGAAGAGCTCCAAAGTGTGGTTGGTATGGACCGAATGGTGGAAGAATCTGATTTGCCCAAGCTGGATTACTTGAGTATGGTGGTGAAGGAGAGCTTCAGACTACACCCAGTTGCACCGTTACTAATCCCACATGAATCCATCGAGGACATTACAATCGATGGATATGACATTCCCAAGAAGTCGCGGATCATAGTAAACATCTGGAGCATTGGAAGAGATCCTAATGTTTGGTCCGAAAATGTTGAAGAATTTTATCCTGAAAGGTTCATGAACAGCAATATAGACCTCCGGGGACATGACTTTCAACTCATCCCATTTGGGTCTGGGCGCAGAGGGTGTCCAGGTATGCAATTAGGACTAACCACAGTTCGACTAGTTTTGGCACAGCTGGTGCACTGCTTTAACTGGGAGCTCCCAAATGGCTTGGTACCTCAAGACTTGGACATGTCTGAGGATTTCGGCTTATCACTGTCAAAAGCCAAACGCTTGCTTGCTAAGCCAACGTACCGTCTTATGTAGGTTACTTTTTCAATGTAATCTTTTGATTATGGAATCTTATGTAGTGTGTTGGATCTCAACAAACATTCATCCATAGTTTGTTGGATCTCAACAAGCATTTATCCATCTGTCATTCTGCAGCTTCAAGAAATGTGCGGAATGCAATTGGTAAAATGATTTCATCAGTAATATTGTTTGCATCATGAATCAATACTAGGTAATGTGCCCGCGCTTTGCTGCGGGTTTTGTAGTTGATTAATTTAGCTGTAGTGGTATACAGCAGTTGGATTGTTCTTAATATAAAAAATAGGACACATTGCTCATAAAGACTAAATCTCCACATGATCTTCAATAAATCTCGTGTAAGCAAACATTCAAGATGCTTTTGTTACCCCCAGCAATTAGAAGTAAATCATAAAATCAATCATATATTCAGGTGATCAGATTTGAAAATTTTTAATGTTTGAAAGGGATGATGCTACAGAAGCAAAATACAAAAGGAAAGAATGGTATTGAGGCTGTTGAAAAGTGATTACAACCTCTTAGATGAGTTTATAATTCTGTTCTTTTTGTTGGCATCCACCTTAGCTGCTACAGCTTCTTTATCTTTAGCTACGGCTTCTTTCTTTCTTTATTTGCATAGACTCCGCTCCATGGCTTTCATCAATGCATCAACTTTTTTCATCAGCATCTGGAAAAGTTATAATATGTATTAGTACATTTAGGTTACAGAGATATTGCATTGAGGTTACTTAATGGCACAGATTATTATCTCTGACTTGTTTGACTTGTTGTGTTCATGAACATATTTTAATTTGATCTGTAATTCTGTATACAACCTTGGAATGATGTACTCTGTAGAATAAGGAAAGCAGATATGATGGAAAAGGCCTGCAGATAAAATCCCAACATTCTATATGACCATGCACTAAATCCTTGCTAACACGGGGTTTCAAGTGCTCCATTTAACTCGATCAACCTAAATAAAAGGAACAAATGTAGTTTTATTTATACTTTCAATTCACCTCTTGACATATAATAGGCTTAATATTCCTTCAGCATAAGTTTGTCATCAGCAGTGTTTTGATTTGGAAATGCCTTTTAGTGATAATGCTAAACAACCTGCAGGTTCTTGTTCCATGTAATAAACTAACAAATATGAAACAGAAATAATATGCACTGTACAATCTATAACATCAGAAAGCAATTGTTCTACATGACTGTTTAAATTTTAAGATATCAGGAAGATCAAGTGTGCTTATTATGGCATGTGGAACTGAATAGGAGCATGCTTTCTGAGGACTTACCATCAAATAACAAATTCATGACAGTAACATGTGTAGCTACTTCATAGCATGCCTTTTCAAGGGAGCATCGTATCCATGCAAAGTCATGCTATGAAGACGAAAAAAACAAAGACAAAAAAAAAATTTGTCCACTTCAACTTTACCTGAATTGGTTCTTTTTCAAACGGCTCTGTAGTTCAAAGAGTGTCCAAATTGTAGGAAGCTCTAGCATTTTCTTCAAGAGCACGAATTATCAATTTTCCTGAAAAAGTGAAGATGACTATTACAAACCCAAAAACTCACTAAAAGAAAATCTATCGTCCCATATCAATGAAGGGCTTGATCACTGTGCACACACTGTGAACATTGTAACATATGAAAGATTTCAAAGTAGTTTCAAAAATTTACAACAGGAAATACAAAAATAGAATTCATTATCCCTAAAGCTGAACTGACAAAACAAATATCAAACAAATTTGAACTGGCTAAACACTTGCTCACTTACCATTCAAAACAATTGATAGCATAATTCAAAGGTGATCACAAACTTGAGCAAAAATATCCTAACTGACCATAAAGCAAAGGGTCCTGCAATCCAAAATGCAGCAATGGTAAGAATGTAGATCTCTTTTCTGCCACCTAGTTTGAGAAAATATTGCCTTTTGAGGCAGAAAGCCAGTTAAACAATAGGCTAACTGACCAGCCATCTCATAGGCTACCACCAAGTTACATCGAAAACAACTAATTTCAATTCAGTTGATCAAGAAATGAACTTCAATATTCTAAACTTTCCAGCTTTGGCTACAATAAACAAACAGACAATTTTTGGAATTCTCACCATGTTAGCTCATCGGACTGACGAATTAATCTGCATTTCTGCTAACTAACCACAAAATGAAAAAAATAATGGACCTGGAAGTATCAAGAAATCATAGACATACATAAATCTATTGCTAGTAGCAGCAGTATAAATCTTTTCCACAAACCTAACAGTTATTTATCCACTCAGCAGTGTAATCATAAGCTTCATACTAACTGTTTTGAGCCTCTAATTGCTTTTTACCATTTGTGTACAGATCACATTCATGACTTGTATGCAATAGCAAAACATCGTATAACTTTTGATAGTTCAAACATAGTCGGAGAAGGAAAAAAAGCTACCTTACATAAGCATACAACGTCCAAGAGTTGAGCAATTTTTACAATCCAGCAGTTCTAGGAGCTTTGTATCGCAACTTCCTGCAAAGCACACAATTGACAATATCAAGCATTCAAAATGGAAAACACTGCCTTAACCAAATCCAACTCAATTTGATCAATAATTGAATCAATCGTTATCAAGGTAACGACACAAACAGTAAAACTTTATTCTCAAGACAGTAAAGAAATTCAAATTAAAAAAACCAGTGGCTATAATCTTTGATTTCTGAACAGGATATCTTGAAATAAAAGGAAAACTCTAATGCAAACTATCATAAACCTAATAAAAGACATAAACGTACATAGTTCAATACGTAAGAGATATTTCACTAATGCACAACATGGTTATCAGCCAAAAAGGGCCAGCCTCACTACACTGAAGATGTGAATTACTGAAGGGTGTCTCTTATCACTTATGATCATGGATGTAGACACTTAAGCAAGGGAAAGCCAAACACACACCTCTTTTCCCCCAAACTTGATCTAAATTTTTGAATCCACCTCTCCGAAAATAAGCCCAAACTCTTCCCCCCAAGTCCCACCACAATCTTGAATCCCTCCTCTTCTCTTTCCCACCCCCCAGCAACCCACGACGACATCAAATCAAAAATTGAAAATCTCAAATCTGGCAAATTAGCATAGAAAACCAACCTCTCCTACTCGTCCCATGTATCTCAGATCCTGATTGATGCGGTCGATACTCGCTTCTATCGGACAGCTTGATGGCCACGCCTCGCCTGTATCTCAGATCCTCTCTCTCTCTCTCTATATTCATAATAAAAACTTCGGGGGCAAAACCGTCATTCCACTGCTGATATGAACTGGAATAACCTAATAAAATTAAAAGATGATCAAATGGTTTCACTCCTGCTCCCATGTTGACTCGAACTCATGACTTCGTAAGAAAATTTAAATTTATTTCCCCTTAAAATATCTCTCTCTAACTTCCCACTTCCACAACAAAAGAGAGGAAAAAAAAAATTCAAGAACTCCCCACGTTTTCTCCAATGATTAAAAAATTCAAGATCTCCCCACGTTTTCTCCAATGATTATTTTGTTTTGTTTTGTTTTTTTTTTTAAATTAAACCCACACAAAGAGTGTGTGTTTTGGTCTAATATATATTATTTTATCAGCCTAAATTAATTACATTTTTTTTATTCCTTTAACCATGCATGTTCCTGGACGGATTAAAGTAACATGATTATATAAGTTTATTAAGATACTGATGACCATTTCATGGTTTTAGAGGAAAACGTAGGCTTGCCAATTATCAACTTATATAACACTTTTGAGGTTGGAGCTGCATCTCGTTAACCTCGGCTCTTGCTAACTTTTGTTTGAATAAGATTTGTGTCAGAAAGATTAGTATGGAGTATGTTAGGGGTTTAATATATCTTGTCAAACATTCAACTTCTCACCTCTCTCACCACCACGACGATGGCTTCTTTCTCTCCTTTTCTGTCATGGCTGCTAGGAATTTAGATCCTAATTTTTTCATCAGCATTTTGTAGAGGGGTAAAATTGAACTTAAAAATATTCAAAGAAATTGAGAGATCCATATATTAATTTTGTAGGTATGAATAGAATCACCATTCTGTGATTGCATGCTGTACGTACAGTTTTATTTCACAGAAGGTGAAAGGAAACCAGGCTTCAGCATTGCCAGCAGTGTCTACTGCTATGCACTTTGTACATCCTGCTACAAAATTATAAGTGGTAGTAATGCAGTGATTAATGAAAAGATTAATTATATATCTCAAAATTGCTGAGATTACTTTTTTAAGCAAATGGGCAGGAACTCACTCTAAGAACATATATAGATAAATCCATTGGGCCACAAGTAGAGCACTATACGTGGATGTTGCATCCTTCAAAGTAAACCAGCCGTTAATAGATGTTCATTAGCATAATTGCTAGGAACTCGGTTAAAAATTACCATTCATGTATGAACACTCCATTGCAGTATCAAGTGCAGATTTCTGAAGCCCAAAGACTTGACTTTCACAAATTTACGAGCCTGCAATATAATCCATTGAGCGTATAACCTTCCCATGAAAATGCTTCTGGGCCCTTTTGGGGTGGGAATTCGGGAATGTTTGGAACACTGAATCGTCCAATGCAGAGGATCACCAAGTCTACTAGGTAAATCTGCTTGTTCGATCATAACCGATTGTGTGTGATCGAAGATTGACAGTCGGGCAACATACTATAGTTAAACTGTAGATTATACCTTAGTTGAAAGATGATCATCTTCTACTATAACTTCCCATTTCCCTCTTGAGCCGAATGGCTCTCCAGTTCCAACTCACAGACTCCAAGATTGCATCTCATCCCACGATGGTCCTTCGTACTCTATACCACAAACTTTGGTATTTTACTTGATGTGCTTGATCGATCAAGTCAATATCCTTATGCTTAATCACCCCTGAAATTTGGGAATCCAGTAGCCAATATAACCAAAACAAGATGCAATCAAACACTCAGCAACCCAAGATCAAACATCATTAAATTAGAAAGAAACCAAAAAGCTATTTCCTTCTTCAAGGCTTAAAGCCGAAGATAATGGCATACATTAACAGCTATATCCTTCTTGAGGATAAACTGATAATAATGGCATACATTGACCATCTTTCCTTTCGTTATTTGAACATTTCAAGCATGATCTCTACGAAACTAAATACAGAAAGGGAAAATATTGAACAAAGGAAAGGAATTTAGTTATTATGTCACTTTTGCCCAATTTGAGGGATAGCTTAATCCATTGGACCATAGGGCTCAAATAGTTCAGCAAACATTCCCTTCTTCCTTTTGTGGTTCCATCCCATGTCCTTGCACAATTGGTCATTGTACCATAGATGAAGGGCTCCAATGCAAGATCTCCGGTAGTACTCTCCAGCGTACTGCTTTGCGTATTCGTCCCATTTCTTCACATCTTTCTCCATCTCTTTTATGCTTGGTACCTTAAACGTGCCTGCAAGGAGCTCTGCTAGCCATCTGCATATCTCATCTCAAAGGTGTACAAGTTCGAGATACTCTCAGAGAATCCAATTACAGCTAGTTGTGGAATTCGTCCATGTATGCATTCCCTGGTTAACATAAGCATATTCATCAACGGCGACACCTTGGCTCCTGGTGCTTAATTTTGTGAAGTACTCATATGCATGGGATTCTCCTTCCAGTATATTACCTGCATGCTGACTCTGTTTCTATTCCTTGTCTTAATCAGAATTAAGGGTTCTAACTAAGCATTAGTTTAAGGTTTTGAATAAGTGATTGTTGGAGTTCGTCTTTGAATTTTGTTTTCATTGTAATACATGCAGACGTTCATTAATATATTGCAACTCAAGTGATTTGCATGATTAACATCTTAAATAATGGTTTTATCCATGCATATTGCTATTGTCTTAGAAATATGACCTCCCAGCAAGAAGTATATGCGTTTTTATAACACTAAATTTAACTTGGAAATATAAAGTGCAAGAGTGCAAGACGCTAAAATTTAATGCATAAAAGCACATCTGGAGCACTTTCTAATGCCTTGTCTTTTCTTGGCTGCTTCATACACTACTCTGTGATACCTGATCAGTTTATATTAAGCTTCTCATAGGTACTAGTTTTTGCTTTACAGAAAGATCTTGCTGGGGTTTTTCCTTGTAGTACACTACTTTCTGAGTGTCTGATCGATCATCTTCAACAGAGACCCCTATAAAAAAGCCTTAGTACCCTACACTAGTATCTCTACCTATCAGTGTGTGCGTGTACTCGCATGAAAAACATTCATTGTGTTTTTGCTTAATGGCTGCAACTCTCATAAACTTCAGAATCATGTTGGTTGTAGTATTCAGATAAAAAATGAAATGGACTACAGAGTAAATGAAGCATTCTCCTCCTTTACTTTCCAATGACCCAATGTATCTCGTGGTTATCTTGCTTGCAAATACCTAAGACCCTCTTAAAAAAAGCACTCAATAAGATAGAATCATTAATCACATGCAACAGATACTCTTTTGACCACCCTCAACTCATATATTCCAACAATGTTGACACAAAAGGCATATATATTAAAAAAATTAGCATCAGACATCTAATGAAGGATAAACAAGCTTTAGAGTTTGTCATCATCGATAGCAATTCAATTGAACCATCAAAACCCAAAGTGACATCTAAAGAAATGCAGTTCTAACAATCAAATGTAACTTGCAAAAGAGTCTGATAAAATGTAACTAGTTGTAACTTATTGTGCGTTATTGGTTATTTCTTAGGTTTATTCTTTGAGCCACGAGGCCGACCACGACCCTTTCTGTTGTTCACGTTGGCTGCATCTATTTCTTGGATCGCCTCCATTTTCTTTGGAGACCTTTGCAAACCTTCATCGGTATCGTTGCGTGCTACGCTATCTTGATTTGTCTTCATTGTCTTTAGTCCACGTTTCTTGCCTATAACTTTTTGTAGTGACCTTTGTCTAGCTTCAACAATATTGTTGCTTGCTTGGTTGTTCAGATGCCTCAACAAGGTGAGAGCTCAAACTGCTTTACTTTCTAACATTTTCACTAGGCTACTATCTATAGCTCACTAAAAATGCAGTAAAGCTCATCAATTACTCATCAGCTTTTTTCAATAAGAAAAGAAAATAAGATGTTCAACATCAATCTATGTATGCAAAAACCGTATGGGTTGCAAGTAGCTGAAATATAGAGTAGATAAGTTAAGGACTAAATTCTGCTTACTACCCTGTACTTTCAAGGGTTCATCAGTTCAGTCCCTGCACTTCTATTTTAATCAAAAAAGTCCTTGCACTCTCCAATTTCATCAAATCAATCCAATCCATCACCATTCTGTCAATTTTCGGGGAAAATTTCCAAATTACCCATCTGCATTCTCAACATTGACGCGTCGGCGGGCGGCCTAACGATGGGTAGTTTGGGAATTTTCCCTGTGACAAGGTCCCACGTCAGCATTTTAACAACAAAAATTGACGAAATAGTGACAGATTGGATCGATTTGATGAACTTGGAGAGTGCAAGGACTTTTCTGATTAAATTAGAAGTGCAGGGACTGAACTGATAAACCCTTGAAAGTATAAGGTAGTAAGCAGAATTTAATCCATAACTTAAATAGAAGAATATAGCAATTGAACAAGATTACAAACTAATATGCAACATATAATTCAACGTATTTGCAGATGGATTATCTATATCAAATTGAAACCTATATGAATGAATATTCTTTATTAAAACACAAAAATCTAAATGAGCAGAGGAAGTATCAGAAATATACATGTATTAAAGCTCATTTAGCTAATGTTATAGACACACCTTCTCCATGAGATCCAACATACGCTGTGAGGAAATCACAACGCCGACATGAGGCCAATAGTCACCCTTGATCGAAGCTCGACCCAATAGAAATCCTTTAACGCTAGAGAGAAAGACATGAGAGAGAACGGACATGAGAGACCTCTGCAAATATCCCATCAATGCAAAGTTTAAATTTGAGAATAGGAATCGTGGTTGCATGGTGTTGGTGGGAAATTGAACAACAAATTGAAGCAAACAAGGTTAATTGAAGAAAACTTACGAGTGTGCTATTATCCTTCCTCAAAGCTCTTCCTCCTTCCTCTCATCTTCTCCTCTTCACATTAGGGTTTTCTCTTAGAACAAAACTAGACAAAAACTGAATGACTTTATTAAAAAATGGATGAGTAATCTAGACAGGGACGAGTTTCTTCCTCTTTTCTTCTTCTTCTCCTTTTCAATTTAGGGTTTTCTAAATTTTATTTTGGATATGTAATTTTTTTCCGATAAGCATTTTGGATATGTAATTGAGAATCTTGAAAAGAAAAGAAAAAAAGTTCATATAGGTTACCACTATTTATTTTATTATTTTATTTTGAAAGAAATGTGGATTTCATTAAACTCATGTCAAGATGGCCATTACATATCCTTCTGCTACTTTTGACTAGACAGATGAAGAAGTTGTAATAAGAGAACTACAGTAATACATAGAAACAGATCACCTATATTCGAACTAATCGCTCACTTATTGAAAGCGAGTCTATAAACTCTGAAAATATGCAAGACATAGTATAGAGCCCCCTACCATACCTACCTATACTTTTTCCTTGCCCTTCAAGCTAGGACAAGGGGTTTTGCCAGACACATTAGCCTCAATATAAGGAAAGCATCCTCAATATAAGGGGTTTTTCCTTGCCCTTCTGTTTTTAGTCTTTGGTTTTTAACCAATAACCTTTGTTTTTGAAGATTTTAATGCTCCACATGATCTTTCTTTCATGTTTAATCCCAAAAAATAAAATAAAAAAATGATATGGTTGCCCAAAAGTTGGTTGGCGGTGAGGATAAGAAGTTGATATGGCTATTACCAAAATCAGGTTTCTCTATATGCGAGAGTGGGAATCACACCAAATCTCACTTGAACGTTGTGTTTCCCACATTCTTGTTGGCACTTCATTTTGTCAGCAAATAATAACTGCATCTTATATAATAATAAGAATTGCTCGTTTTAATAACAGCTTCGATACCAACTGTGATCTGTGTCAGCATGGTTCGGAAGATATCTACCATTTATTTTGCTCTTGTCCCTTTACTGTAAGAGTTTGGAATTTGTCTAGACTCACTGATGATTCCAATGTTCCTTACAATTTTAGTAATATCTCTGATTGGTTTCATCAGATTTTTAACATTTCGAAAGATCTCACCTTTATTGAGAATGCTATTGTGCTTTGTTGGAAAATCTGGCAGGCCAGAAATAATCTCATCTTCAGGAACATACCTGCTAATCCAAACATGGTGGTGCATGCTGCAGCTGCAGCTGCAGCTGTAGTTGAGAATTCTTATAGAGCTCACAATCCTACTCACATGTAGTGCCCTGTTAGTAACTATGAGCTGATCAGGTGGCTTCCCCCTCCGGAGAACAAACTTAAACTTAATTTTGATGGCTCTGTGAAGCATGACGGGATGGCTGCAGCTGGTTTTGTCATTAGAAACCATTCTGGCTCCCCGGTGGTGGCTGGAACTAGGAAGATCGGCTCTACTACTGTTCTTGTGGCGGAGTGTAGCGCGCTCAAAGATGGTCTCCTCCATGCGCTGCATCTCAACTGCTCTAACATTCTAGTAGAGGGTGATTCAAAGCTGGTGATCGACTGTGTTAACAAGATTAGTGACCCTCCTTGGAAAATTCATTCTCTTGTTCGTGACATCCAAGACATCTCTAGTATGTTTGAGGAAATCTCTTTCTCTCATATTCCTCATGAAGCAAATTTTGTGGCTGACGCAATTGCCTCCCTAGGTCATCAATCTCCGGATGCGATTATATGGCGAGACAAACTTCCTCTTTTGGCTTGCTCGGCTTTTAATTTAGACCAATTTAATTTTGGTGTAGTTAGAGGCTTTGTGTTGTAAGTTTCTTTTTCCTCTTCAAAAAAAAAAAATCTTATATAATAATAATAATTGCAATTCGTTTTGCTTTTGTTATCACTTATCAGCATCAACAAACAGATTCTTGGGCCTCACATGATCTACTTTTTTTTTTTTTTTCCTTTTCTACTCAATGTTTCTTGTGCAATGCCATGTGCAGCTGGAAAACAACACTTTGTCTAGAGCTGGAAAACTTACTTTGATTAAATCAAATTTATCCAGTATACCTAACCATATTATGTCTTATTTCAGGTGTCCTCCCAAGGTGACTAAATCCATTGACAGAGAAATGAGGAACTTTTTTTGGGGAAATGACTTGAGCAGTCCCCCTGTTGCTTGGAATCAGGTTTGTTTACCTAAGAATCAGGGTGGTCTCGTTGTTAGGCCCTCTGCTTTTTTTAATAATGCAGCTTTAGCTAAACTTGGTTGGAAGTTCTTAACTGATGAAGATAACCGGTAGGTTCAGTTGGTGAGGAATAAATATTTAAGAAAGCATTCTTTTTTTTTTTTATCTTAAGAAACAGACTAATCATTCGATGGCCTGGAAGGGCATTCTTGATTCTTGTGACCTTATCCTCCAGGGAATGAGATGGATAATTGGTTCTGGTAAGGATGTTAAGTTTTGGACCTTTAACTGGGTTTTTGACTTTCCTTTATTTAATCTTTTGGATGATGCTGCTAAGGCTGCTGTTGATTTAAATGAATCTGTTAGTGACTATATCACTTTTGGGAACTGGAATGTTCAAAAATTGGCTTCGGTTTCGGATCAGCATATTATTGACCATATTGTTGGCATTCCTATTCCGGTTTCGGAGTTGAAAGACCATTTTGTTTGGGGTCCTGCAGCAAATGGATCTTTCTCCATTAAATCTGCTACTTGGCTCCAATGCAATTCTAATTCTCATAGTCAGACTTCTATTCTGAACAAAATGTGGAAGCTTAACCTTCCCCCGAAAGTTAAAATTTTGCTTGGTTGTTTTTTAGGGGAGGACTGAAAACCAGGGCTTACATTGCTCGTTATAATCATGTTATGGTATCTTCTTGTGCTTTTTGTGGAACAGGTTTGGAAGGCTGCAACCATCTTTTCCATTCCTGTTCTTTTGCTAGTTAAATCTGGAGTTTGGTGCCCAAGTTACCTTCTCCTACAAGATTTTCCAATATCTCGGACTGGATTTTACATTTGTTCGATAAAGAGTCCAGTACCACTATTGAAGATTGTATTTTGTTGTGCTGGAAAATTTGGGGGGCAAGGAACAACTTCATTTTCAATAATTCTCTTGCTTCCCCAAATAGCATCACTCTTTCAACTGCCTCAGTTGGCTACAACTACAGAAGAAACAATCAGCCTGCTTCAAAGACGGCTTCTTCTTCAGCCATTCCTATTATGTGGAAGCCTCCTCCTGTTAGTTTCTTTAAACTCAACTTTGATGGTTCCGTTAAAGCTCACGGCAGGGCTGTTGCGGGATTCATTATCAGGGACTCTAATGGTAGGCCTTTCTTGGCGGTAGCCCTTAAGCTTGGTATCACGTCAGTTCCTATTGCGGAAGGTTCTGCTCTCAAAGATGGCCTTCTCCAGGCGCTTCGTCATAACATCACAAAAATTCAAGTGGAAGGTGACTCGCTTCTTATTATCAACTGCATTAATAAAGTTTGTGCCACTCCTTGGAGAATCAGATCCTTGATCGCCGACATTACCTGCCTTGCTGCGAAATTTGAGGCTGTTTCCTTCTCTCATGTTTTTCGTGAGGCCAATTTCGTTGTGGATCTTATCACCTCAATGGGTCATGATCTTTCCAATCCCAAGATTTGGTTCAATTCCATTCCGACTGTGGCCTCGACAGCGTTGCTTCTGGATTCTGCTAGCCTTGGGTGTCCAAGGGGTTTCATGTTGTAGTTCATTTTCTTCTCAAAAAAAAAAGCCATGTGTAGCTCGATAACTTCGTGGTATTTTCTTCCATGAAACTGCTGCAAAATTATGATGATCTCATCAAATATCATATCCTCCATACTAAGGTCCCTTAACTCACTCTTCTAGTTCTTGTGCAACAAGCAGCATCTATATTCAATTTCAGAAACTCATTACTACCTTGGAGGGCTCCAGCGATGTTGTAAATTTGGGGTAATTACTGGAGCTAGCTGAAATGTTTGTCGAAAATCAGAGAATATACATAACCACTTGTTAATGCTCAAAAGTCTGGCGGTAGCCAAACCTTGGTCTAACGCTGGTCCGGCAGGCGGACCGCTACTCTGCCTGTCTGAGGATTACTGCTAGCTGCTAAACACAAGACAGGGCGTTAGAGGGAGACCGCGTTGGGCGGTCTTCAACTCTCCGATGCCTAAGTCAGTCAATGCATATAGGCAGCATAACAATAATGAGTAGTAAATGCGTAATTAATGAGGAGAGAGGAGAGGACCTTTTATAGGTGAGGAAGAGGATGATCTTCTCCTTGTTTTCGATGTGGGACTGATGTGCTTCAGTTCCCAGTTTCAGTAGCTTCTGATGCTAACTTGACATGGCGCGTGGTGGCGGGTCGGCGGTGCTTTGGGGTTGATCCGGGGCTCAGGCGGTAACCCGGCTAGCTGTCTTTACGCCAGTTACTCATATGGTGGGCGTTGGTACCCCTGGCAGTACAATGAGCGTGGCTCATCATAGCTAATTATGCTTGCAAATGCACATGTATGTACAAGTCCCCCAAATCCCCAGTCAAGGAGGGCAATCTTGGTTGGGGAGTTGATCGGCGGTTTGAAGCGTTTCTCCCGCTAGACTTTGCAGAAGCATAATTAGCGTCAGTGCGTCGTCAACCATGGATTTACTGAGCAAACGCTTTGTGCCCTTTCGGGTGGGCCCCTGCTAGGCCCCCCAGGGAGTCCCCCACTCCCCGGCTAAGATGGACCTCCGGATGGTCGCTATTATTGTTTGTTGAGGGGAGCTGCACGGAGCAGAGGGTGTTGGGTTGCGAGCCCAATCTTAGCACCCAAATGACGGGGGTCAACGTACCTGATCAGGGCTGTCGTAGACTGTTGACTAGTCCCCGTGTCCCGTAGGGACATTCTGACCGCAACTCCGCGTGGCGGCGTTGTCAGAGAGGCGTGGCCTGGGGATCCGCCGCTGGCGGAAGTCCCCCCGCTAGATGTAGCAGGAAGCAACGTCAAGTAGACGTGCTTGGTGGTATTTTATTGAGCGGTATTGCGCTGAATAAAGTACGCAGCTTGTCAGATGAGAAAGGGGGTCTGCTAGCGGTGTGCTGTGTAGCGGAGGACGCCCCGTTTACATAATGACAAGAGAAGTTCCGTTGGAGACTTCGACGGTGACAAGAGAAGTTCCGCTGGCGGGGTTTCGCTCAGTGGACTGTCACCTGGGAGATGACAAGTGAGAAAATCTGCTGGCGGGGTTCCGCTCAGCGAAGACTCCACTTGGAGGATGACAAGTGAAGATCCGCTGGCGGGGTTTCGCTCAGCGGAGACTCCGTCACTTGGAGAATGACAAGTGAAGATCCGCTGGCGGGGTTTCGCTCAGCGGAGACTCCACTTGGAGGATGACAAGTGAAGATCCGCTGGCGGGGTTTCGCTCAGCGGAGACTCCACTTGGAGGATGACAAGTGAAGATCCGCTGGCGGGGTTTCGCTCAGCGGAGACTTCCAATGGTTGGGGGTTTTCTTCTCAAGTGGTTACTTCCCTTGGAAGCTAAAGGAGACGACGGTTGACACGTGGCCAACTCCTAGAGGGTTAGCGTCTGGAGGCCTGTCTCCTAAGCCCAGCCGTCCTCTCGTCATTAATGCGAGTGATGATGGATTTCGTAACCGAGGCGACGCCTCGGTTAATCCGGGGAGTTAGTGAAGACGTGGGACACGTGTACGGTTGCTACGTGATGTCGTTTTCTAGCGGACGGCTCAGGATTGCTTGATGTTGACATAAAAGGGGGGAACTCAGCGAGTTTCGACACTTCTGGAAAATCTTCAAATCTGAGTCGCCTCCTTCGAGCCTTGTTCGTCTGTGAATTGCGAAGAAGATTCCCCGGTTTGCGTGGAGCTGTCGGACTCGAGAGGACGAAATATCTGTCAGTGAAGACGAGTTGCACGCCACAGCTTCGACGTGAGGTTGGTATTTCGAATCCTTTTCCTGTTTCATTGAATCTGCAATGGTGGTTTCTGGGTTTTGCTACTTCTGTTAATGGTGTGATCTTGCTTCTTTGGTGTTTTCTGAGGGTGTAGAGAGAGATTTGAGGGAGGTTATGGTGTTTGACAGAGAGTTGGGGTTTTGGGTTTTGCTAGATGGTCGAATCTGGGTTGAGTGTGCGTTTGTTCTTGTTTTGGTATTTTTCTGGGTAATTGTTCTTGATGTTTTTGCACTAAACGAATATAGGTAAAGGCTAGATCTTGTGTAAACTGATCAGTTTGGGTTTTAGGGTTTGGGATGGCTAGCGTCGTAGAGATTTCGAGCAGTGAGGATTCCGGGTCTGACGTGTCGTTCAGCGCGGCGGATAGAAATTTTATTGACTCGTTGCGTCCGTCTGCCCGTGCAGGAACCTCACTGCCAGAACCGCTAGACATCGAGCCGCTACAAACCATACCCTGGGAAGTAGTAATGGGTCGTGCTTCGCGCCCCGAGAGTTCTAGGGCCAGGGAGGCCGCCGCTGCTCAGAATAGGCGTGAGGAGCGGTTGGCAAGTAACAGCGCTGCCAGTGGCTCCGCTGACGGGGGAGATGCGACAGGGGAGGATACCGAATCGGCATGGGTTCTTCCGGATGGGATTCCTGTTGACGAGGCGGGAGGGCGGATGACCGTTGCCAATGTCAACCGGATAAAGCGGATGTTTCGGTTGCCTGGCGTGGTTAAACTGCGTCCACCGACGGTGGATGAAAAGGCTTCAATTCTTCCCCCGGGGTTTGCCGCTGTGCATGAGGCAATATTCCGCCAGGGAGTGACACTACCGCTCGTGCCCAGTCTTCAGATCTTGGTGTGCGAGTTCGGCCTAGCTTTTGGGCAAATCTGCCCTAACATGTGGCGATTGATGTTGGCGATGACTTCGCTGTGGCGGTTGTCCGGCTGTGAGGGACCAACCGTGGCGGAGGTGCTGCATTTCTATGAGCTGACGTATGTGAAGCGTCAGGGCTGCGGAGGCCAAGTGAACCTAAGCTGCCGCCAGGGAGCCCCCAAGTTGATAGAGAACCTGAGGGATTCTATGTCGTATTGGCGGGACACCTTTTGCGTTGCCACGACGGGGTGGGAATATCAGGCGGAATCCAATGACGGGGAACCGGCGTTTAGGATTAAGTCAGAGTTCCAACCTATCCGAGGTGGTTTGTCGGTCTCCGCTGAATATTGCCGGCGGTTTACGTTGTGCTTAGTCTTGAACCTTGCTAACGATTATCCTTGTTTTGCAGTGGGCTTGCGCTACAACCTGACTCGTGAAGAAGAGTGTCGTGTGGCGCGCATCAAAGGTTGCTGGCGGAATCGCAATTTGTTGGACTTTCGCCTACTTACCGGTTGGGAGCTGTTGGTCGATCAACGATTGACTCGCGCCGTTGGTAAGAAATCTCCGCTACCTTGTACACAGTTACTTTGGCCCTGTGGTTGACTGAGTTGCTTTCTGTTTGTTTAGAGACGCCGCCAGGTAACGCTAGGAGCCGTGATGCGTTTGCCAAAGCCATGGACCGCGCGGAGATTGACAACTTTTTGGAGGCCATGTATGCCTCAGGGGATGCGGCTCAAAAGTCGGTGATAGACCCGGTGACGCTGGCGGTGAGCCCATCCGAGGTTCCGGTGGTGCTGCCAATGCCGCTGCACTCCCACCTGGGCGCGGACGGCCTACCCGTTGTTCAGGCGGGTGCCAATGTGGGGGTGGAAAGAAGGGGTCTGGCGCCGCGCCGCAGACAGAGAGAGTGCCCAACGTGCGACGTGGGCCACAGAAGGTGGTGGGGTCAAGGCCTGCGGCCGCTGAACAGACGCGGTTGTTGCGGAAGCGTCGGCAGAATGACTCCAACGAGGAGGATGATGATGATGCTGAGGTTATCGGGGTCCGCCAGCAAAAGAAGGCCCGCCAAGCTCCGCTGAAGGCGCCAGTGGCCGCTGCAGAAGAGGCGCCTGCGAGTGACCTGGACTCGTTTGCCGCCTATGCCGAGTTCATGACCGACAATGAACGGGGATTTCTCTACCACCTCTGCGAGATATTGGGGTTTGGTGGTCTGGCGGGGATTTCCCGCCCAACGGCGATTGACGGGTCACCCTTCAGCTCAGCTTTTGGTCACCTTTCGGTTGGGCTGCATGAGATGTTCATGGCAGCGCAGAAGCAGCCCGGGGTTGAGCGGCAGCTCAGGGACGAGATCAGCGGTCTCGAGAGGGAGCTAGGGGATGCCAAGGACAGGCTGGCGGATGTGGAGCGGCGCCTGACGAAGGCGGATTGCGACGCTGCGGATGCTCGCGGCAAGTTGGAAGTGGCAATCCGGCGGGACGTGGAACGGAACGACCACATCTCCAGGATGGAACAAGACATGTCTCTGCTGCAGGAGCGGGTGACCGCTAAGGAGAAAAGATTGATATCCTGCAGCGGGAGTCTGCCGCCAAGCAAGCAGCGGTGACGAAACTGGAGGCTGAGGTAGCTTGCCTGCGGGACGAAGGGACCCGTGCCGCTGCAGCCGTTGTGGAGAAATTCAAACAGTCGGCGGAGTACAAAAAGGCGATGACTGAATCGGCGAAGGCTGGCGCCCTAGCCAACGTGGAGATGCTGAAGCAGAGGGGCGCCATTGACTTTGCGAAGGCGTCCCAGCCACCTGTTCTGCCAGTCCAAAATGCTCCGCCGGTGCAAGCTGCAGTTCCTGTCTAGCCTGAAGGTGTTCGCTCGGGAAGCGGGGAAAGTGGTGCGCAGCCAGCGGATGGTTCTCAGCAGACTCCTCTGCCTACCTAGTCGGAGGTGTCCCGTGCTGGTTTCCTGGCGGCACACACTCGGCCGGATGGCACCATAGAGACTCCAAGTCCTACCGCCAGAGGGTCTGACCAGACAAGCCGCGCACAACCACAGCCGCCTGCGGAAGGTGGAGATGTTGAAGCCAACCCGAAGAGCTGAGCTCCTACATGTGTTGTTTTATATATATATATATATTTTTTTTTTTTTGTTGGCTGAGTTTCGACATTTTGAAGTAATGAACAACTTTGGGTGGGGAGTCTCAGCCCTGAAATGAAATTTCAAAGTTTGATGTTTGTCATGATATGTTTGTACCGCTAGAGTTTTGACTTAGAGATTTTTCTTTTGCCAAGCAATGAAACATTAAAGGAATTAAAATTGGTCCAAGTGCACAACGTAGCGGACGTGGTCCGCTGACGATTCCTAGCGTTGCCAGTTGCCCTCAGTGCTAGACTTGGTAACAATGGTTTGAATAATTCCTCGTTTCATTGATAGCTGACTGTTCAGCGTTTACAAAAGAGGGGTAGTACCCGTTGGGTAGCTTCCCTTAGCTAAATATTGAACAAAAATTTAGCTAAGTCAAGATGCCTTTGGGTAGCGGCATGACTATTTGTAATAATACCGAAGGTGTTCGGTATTCCAAGGGTGGGTCGTTGTGACGCCATCCTTGTCCATTAAGTAGAAGGTGCCCGGGCTAACGACTTCCACAATTTTGTATGGACCTTCCCAAGTTGGGCGAAGCTTTGTTGGCGGTGGAATGACTTCCTTCATTACCCAGTCCCCCAGTTGGAGGTTCCGGGCTTTGACTCTGGCGTTGTAGAAACGCGATACCCGCTGCTTGTTTTGCAGGTTGCATAAGTGGGCCTTGTGTCGCTTTTCCTCCAGGAGGTCCTTGTCCAGGTTGATGCCGTCAGTGTTGGTTTCTAGGCGGTAGCCCTCGACTCTGGCGGTGGGTTGAGTAACCTCAATAGGCAGGACAGCCTCCGTTCCGAACATCATGCAAAAAGGAGTTTCACCAGTTGCGGAAGTTGGGGTTGTTCTGATGGCCCATAGAACTTCCGGGAGTTTCTCCGCCCATAGACCCTTTGCTTTGTCGAGTTTTTTCTTCAGCAACTTTTTGATTATCTTGTTTGCTGCTTCGACCTGACCGTTGGTCTGGGGGTGGGCGATAGATGCAAAACTCATCTTGGTACCCAAGTTGGCGGTGAAAGAGATGAGCTCCTTGTTGTTGAACTGTGTGCCGTTGTCTGTGATTATTGTGTGTGGGACACCGTAACGGCAGTAGATGTTCTTCCAGAGGAAGTGAATTACCTTGGCGGTAGTTATTGCCGTTAATGGCTCCGCCTCTATCCACTTGCTGTTGTAGTCGATAGCAACTATGATGTACTTGAACTGGCCCTTGGTGGTTCGAAATTTTCCCATCAGATCCAGGCCCCAAGTTGAGTGAATCCATGGAGCGATGATGACCGACAGTGGTTCCGCCGGGGCATGTGGGAGATCAGCAAATTGTTGGCATGATCTCGATACCTGGCGGGCATCATCGCCGAGAGTAGGCCAAAAATAGCCTTGCCGCATTGTGCGATTGGCTAAGGATCTGGCGCCTGAGTGGTTTCCGCATTCTCCGCTATGAATTGCCGCCAGAACGACCTTTCCCTCCTCTGGGGTTAGGCAGCGGAGGTTGGGATGGGTGAATCCCTGGCGGTACAGCTTGCCGTTCTGGATGTTGTAGCGGGTTGCCCTCCGCTTGAGTTGTCGCGCCTTAACTTTGTCTTCCGGCAATGTGCCGTTGCGCTTGTACTCAATGACTTCGTCCATCCAGCTGGTATTGACCTCAATGTTGAAGATCTCCGCCAGGGTTTTTGTGATACTTGGCTTGTCAAGACACTCCACTCTTGTGTCCGCTGGACTCTGATGTGGCTGGGCGGTTGCCAGTCTTGCCAGTGAATCAGCCTTGGCGTTCTTTTCCCTGGGGATTTGTGTGATGTTATGAAATTTGAATTTCTTGAGGAGTGCCTTAACGTATCCCAAGTATGCCGCTAACTGTTGGTCCTTGGCCTGGAAGCTGTCATTGACCTGGTTAACGACCAACTGGGAATCACTGAAGATGTTGACACTGTCAGCCCCTGAATCGATGGCGAGGAGTAAGCCGGCAATGAGTGCTTCGTACTCCGCCATATTGTTGGAGGCCTTGAAGTTGAATTTCAATGCGTATTCCACGTTCAGCCCCCCTGGTCCTGTCAGAATGACTCCGGCGCCGCTGGCCTTGGCGCTGGCGGAGCCGTCCACGTGCAGGTTCCAATCTGAGTGTAGGGGAGCTGGCTCCTCAACGGTTACCATTTCCGTCCCGGGCTCAGCCTCCGTGCCGGGATTGGGCTGACGCTCGGTGAGCTCAGCGATGAAGTCCGCTACCGCCTGGCCCTTCATGGCGGTTCTTGGCTTGTAATCTATGTCAAATTCACTGAGCTCGATGGCCCACTTGCTGAGGCGCCCTGAATGTTCAGGGTTCTGCATCACCTGTCTCAGCGGTTGATTAGTTAGCACATGGATTGTGTGTGCTTGAAAATATTGGCGGAGGCGCCTGGCGGCAACGATGAGTGCGAGAGCTAGCTGCTCCAAGGGTGGATATCTTGTTTCTGCCCCGTTCATGCCTCTGCCGGCGTAGAAAACTGGGAGCTCGTCCTGTCCCTCTCACCGGACAATGGCGCAACTCACCGCTGATACCGATACCGCTAGGTATATGAACAGTGTCTCTCCTTGTACAGGGATAGAGAGTAGTGGGACTGCCGCTAGGTAATCCTTCAAGCCCTGAAACGCCGTCTGACATTCTGGGTTCCAGTTGATGACTTTCTTGTGAGTCGTTTTGAGGAGTTTGAAAAATGGGGCACACCTGTCAGTGAGCCTGGAGATGAATCGAGAAAGGGCGGTTAACTTGCCTTGGAGGCACTGGACATGTACCTTATACTCAGGGTCCGCCAGGTCGAGTATGGCCTGTACCTTGTCCGGGTTAGCCTCGATTCCTCGTTCACTGACGATATAACCCAGAAATTTGCTGGCGGTGACGCCAAAGAAGCATTTTTCTGGGTTGAGGCGCATGCCATAGGCCAGGAGGATGGTAACTATGATCTTGAGGTTTGCCACATGTCCGCTGGCCTTTATACTCTTGACCACATGTCGTCCACGTAGACTTCGATTATCTTGCCCAAATGTTCAGCGAACATAGCATTCATCAGCCGCTGATAAGTTGCACCGGCGTTCTTCAGACCGAAAGGCATAACATTGTAGCAGTACAGGCCTTTGTCGGTGGTGAAGGTGGTACACTCCTGATCGCTGGGATGCATCTTGATCTGATTGTAGCCGAAGAAAGCGTCCATCATGCTGAGGAGTTCATGCCCGGCTGTTGCGTCAACCAGCTGATCAATGCGTGGCAGAGGGAAACTGTCCTTTGGGCACACCTTGTTGAGATTTTTGAAGTCGACACACATCCGCCACTTGCCGCTAGGCTTCTTGACCATGACCAGGTTGGAGATCCACTGGGGATAGACTACCTGGCGGATGAATCCTATGCCCTGGAGCCTGGCGACCTCCTCTCCTATGGCGCGGTATTTCTCCTCGTCAAAGGCCCTTCGCTTCTGCTTGATAGGATAGAAGGATGGCTTGATGGTTAGCTTGTGTGTGATGATTTCAGGAGAGATACCTGGCATGTCTGCATATGACCATGCGAAGACGGCGGCGTTGTCCCGTAGGAATTGAGTGAGTTCTGCCGCCACCTCTGGGTCTAGCTGAGCTCCTATGCGGACTGTCCGTTCTGGGTTCTCGTCGGAGATGCTGATGACCTTCAACGATGTTTCCGGATTGACCGGTTCCTTCTTCACATATTTCTTCTCCTCATCCCTAGGATCCTCGAAGATATCTGGTGGCGGTGCCTGATTTCCTACCGTTAGGATTTCGTGGCGGCGGGTTGACCGTGCAATGGTGGTTGAGTAGCACTCTCGCGCCAATTGCTGACTTCCCTTGACACAGCCCGTGCCGTTGGGTGTGGGGAACTTCATGAGAAGCATGTATCCGGCGATGATGCATTTGAGCTTGTTGAGTGCCGGCCGTCCTATGATGGCGTTATACGAACTGAAACAATCCACAATTATAAATTCAGTATGTACCTCCGCCATACATGGACTGGAGCCGATGGTTAACCGCATGTAGTCAGAACCCAGCGGTTGAGTGATATCGCCGGAGAAGCTAAGCAATGGCTCATGGTCTTGTAGTAGTTTCTTGTTCCGCTTAAGGTTGTTATAACAACCGCTGAATATGACATTGACAGCAGATCCGCTATCCACCAGGATTCTTCCCACTGACCATCTGTCGAGAATGGCATCGATCAGAAATGGGTCGTCATGGGGTAGATGTACTCCGCGCTCCTCCTCCTCTGAGAAGGTGATGGGCTCCCAACCAGACTTTGGGAGTTTGGCGGATCTCTCGTAGCGGATGTTACAGACTTCCTTTGGGTGATTGGCGCGTGCGTAACGCTTTCTTGCCCTGTGAGACATGTTGGTGATTAGAGCCCCGCCATCGATGGTGTTGATGCGGCCCAGTGGCTCAATGTTGGCAATCACAGGTGGCGGTTGGCGCACCTTGAACTGATCCATCTTGCCGTCACGGTACAGGGTCTCAATGGCCGTTTTGAGAGCGTTGCAACTGTTGGTATTGTGACCGCTGTCCTCGTGGTATTTGCACCACATGCCGGTGTTTCTTGGCTTGCCCTTTTTGGGGAATTTCGGTGAGGGTGGCGGTGGTATCTGATCCTTGCACTGATTGTAAATTTCCTCGTACGAGGCTGTGAGGACCGTGAATACCGCATACCGCTGAGAGGACTCCGTCTGCTTGTTGCGATTGTCCCCATGGGATGGGCGGTTGCCCTTGTAGTGGTTGTCTTTCTGCCTCTTGCTTTGATAACTGCCCTGTTGCCACTCCCTCTTCTTGTCAGCTGGCGGTGCAGTGGGGGCTTTGCTGGCGGTCTCCTGATGGCTGGAGGAGGGTTGAGACGACCTTGTTGGTGTTGCTGGTGGCGGTGGGGTTTCTCCATATGTGATAAACTCTGCCTGGGCATGAATGACCGCCTCACTCATAAGGTGATCATACGCCGCATTTGGATGATTGTAGTTGAGGTGATAGAGGAATGGTCCCTTGAGGAGTCCCTGCTTGAAAGCCGCCGAAGCCATTGTTTTGTCGAGATCGCGGCACTGAGATGCTGCCGCCCGCCATCTTGTGAGGAATGCCTTCAATGATTCGTCCTCTCCCTGCCTGACGCCAAACAACTGGCTCGTGTTGTGATGACCGGCGGACAACAAGATGAATCGAGAGAGGAAAGCATGAGATAACGCCTGGAATGAGTCGATGGACCCTGGCGGACACTCGAAAAACCAACTCATTGCCTCACTATCCAGCGTTTCGCTGAACAAGTGGCACAGGGTGGCGTCATCAAATCCCTTGTTGTTGGTGACCTTCTTGAACGTGTCCATGTGGACGAAGGGATCGGTCTTACCGCTATAATGTGACATTTTTGGGGTCTTTGCAAACGCTGGTTTGACGGCTTGCAAAATTGTAGCGGTGAATGGTCCTGGCCTGGACGCGAAGAGTGGGTTTGGGGCTGGCGCCGGGGTGCCTGCCTCCGCCAGGATTAGCCTCTGCTCTAACTGCTGCATCCTCTCCAAAATTTGGGCGGTTACGTTGCCAGCGGGGCCTGCTCGGGCGCTCCGCGGAACTGACCCTCGCCCGGGAATGGGTAGATTGCCCTCAGTCCCTGCTCTAGTCCTCGAGCGGTGGGTGTGCAGCGATGACTCCGCCTCCTGCTCCCCCAGTTGGGGGACAGGGGGTGGTCCCATTCCTGCCAGCTCAGGTGGGTTTAGCGGTACCTGCATTTGCACAATGGGTCCTATACCAGCGGTAGGCCGGCTGTGTCTGGTGCTGTGTGACTGCTCACTTCGTGCTGGGTTGGCGTTTGCGTCCAGCGCCCGCTTTAGCTCGTCGAAACGTGTCATCAGCGTGGCCACCTGCTCTTGGGCCTCAGCCTTTTCCTTGCGTTCCTGCTCGCGCTCTCTGTTTGCTTTGTGGAGGTCCGCCAGCGCCAGCTCATACAAGGCGGTGAGGTCCTGACCTGGGGGCGGCTGCTGCTTGGATTTGTTTCACCGCCGGGGTTGACCGGGGTGCTGAATAGTGCGCGGTTGATGCTTACCGCTGGGTGGGCGGGTTGGGGAACTGCGGAAAGGTCTGCCTGCTCCTCGACATTTCCCCCGCTACCGTTAGTCATGGTAATTGTGATGGGATGACTTTTTGTTCAAGGTTTCCCACAGACGGCGCCAATGTTAATGCTCAAAAGTCTGGCGGTAGCCAAACCTTGGTCTAACGCTGGTCCGGCAGGCGGACCGCTACTCTGCCTGTCTGAGGATTACTGCTAGCTGCTAAACACAAGACAGGGCGTTAGAGGGAGACCGCGTTGGGCGGTCTTCAACTCTCCGATGCCTAAGTCAGTCAATGCATATAGGCAGCATAACAATAATGAGTAGTAAATGCGTAATTAATGAGGAGAGAGGAGAGGACCTTTTATAGGTGAGGAAGAGGATGATCTTCTCCTTGTTTTCGATGTGGGACTGATGTGCTTCAGTTCCCAGTTTCAGTAGCTTCTGATGCTAACTTGACATGGCGCGTGGTGGCGGGTCGGCGGTGCTTTGGGGTTGATCCGGGGCTCAGGCGGTAACCCGGCTAGCTGTCTTTACGCCAGTTACTCATATGGTGGGCGTTGGTACCCCTGGCGGTACAATGAGCGTGGCTCATCATAGCTAATTATGCTTGCAAATGCACATGTATGTACACCACTCCATAGCATTAATCACCAATTGGGTAGCTTCCGAACCGCGTTCACCAAGCAACCACAACAAATTGCAATAGGTTTTGGTATTATTGTCCATGCTATTTGTAATTTTGTATTTTGACAGTAACAACATCATAATGTAACTTATAGATCCTACTTTTCAACTGAAAATGGTTTTTTGCTTTTGGACTAAATACTGTTTACTCACAAACATTTCAGTCCCTCACTTTCTAATTTCAACCAAATACACCTCAGACTCTCATAGCTTACGCAATAGGTTCTTGCCGTTAACTTTCCGTCATAATCTCCGTTAAATCGCTCACGTGGAACCCTTTCATGCCAAAACCTCTATTAATACCCTCACTTACTCTTTTTTTAATTTTCTTACTCTTTTTTTAATTTTTTTTTTCTCTCTGTTTTTATTTTTTCTTTTTACCTCTTCTTCTTCTTCCAACTCTCTCTCCTCCTTTTGTTTATCTCCATCTCAAAATAAATGGGCTTCGCACCCGTATACCCTAGTACTTGCACATATTCGCATCCCTTCGCCTATCCCTTCACTCCCCCATACTCCTGAAATGGCCACCATCACAGTTGTCAGCCCCCTTCTCACCGTCCAAGCCTTGGAAGGCGACATGGCCACTGATCAAGCCCAGACCGCCCCTTTCCCTGACATAATGAAGGCTTCGATCAGTCGATTCGACCTGATATCGTCACCTTCACCCGATGGTGGCAGTGTCGATGGTATTCACGGACTGTTGCTGTAACATCCCGTATCTTAATTTACCCGTTTACTAGTCATCTGGACGGTAAACGACAACTACTTTCACTTTTTATTTTGTTTCGATACTTTTAGTGGCCCTAAAAGTTGACTTTTTGTTCGGGTCAAAATTTGTGAAAATTTCCTTCATGAAAGTTGTAGAGGACGTTAAACCAAGCGCGTGCATGTGTGGTACATAAAAATCGGAGCTTGTAGGCCTGGGCTCGGGTCGGGCAGGGCCCAAAATTTGGTGAGATCGAAACCGACCCCGAAACAATCGGTCCAGGCCGGTTCGGTTCGGGCTTTTTCAAAAATGGAAACCGATAGAAACCGACCCCAAACGGGCCGGTTCTGTCTTCGGGCCCAAATCCAGTTTCCCAGCTTTATGCAAAATACACACAAAATTGGGGGAGAGGCAGGGTTTGAACCCCCGACCTCCTACACGAAAGCCTTGCTCCCAACCACTGGAGCACGAGACGCTCTCAACATAATTTGTCCAAAGTTTATATTTATTTGATCCTAGGCGGGAGAAATGAAACAAAACAAAACCTAGAAGTGCAGAACCCTCTTTCACTTTCTTCTCTCTCTCTTTTCTAGCCGTATTCTTCTTCTTCTTCTTCTTCTTCGTTTTTTTTGTCCCCCTTTTTTTCTTCCTCCCCAATCCCCATTATGCAATTCTCTATTTACCATATCTTCTTCTTCTTCTTCTTCGGCGACTTCGATACTTCGCTCCGAGCTTCAAGCTCAGGAGGCCATCAAGAAAAGAGTTTTTGCAGGTGAAGGAGTTTCTCAGCTTCACTGGTTCCCAAGGTAAGATTACTCAAAGCAATAAATTTCTCTGTGTTCCCATGTCCTATGCTCAAATTTTAATAGTTTGTTTCGTGTAGGTTCTGAGTTCTTCTGAAATTCTGTACATTTGAGTATGGAGAAGGAGTAGGAGGAGGAGCTGGCTTGGGAGGAGAATCTCGAGAGGCTGAGATGGAGGAGAAATTGGTTTGGGTCGGTCTTTCGGTCCCAGAAAATATCAAGCCCGACACCGACCCGATAAACTGTAATTCGGGTCGGGCTTTGTACCGAACCGACATTTTCCAACACAAAACCGAACCGAATCGGGTTTTTTTGCTCGGTTCAGGTCGGGTTCTCGAGTCCAGAAGCCTAGCCTTAGGAGCTTGTATGCGAAAGTTATAAGCGAAAAATGAAAGTTATTGTTCACGATAGATAGTATATATTTGAATTTTTACTGTGGCCGGGTAAAACTCTCTCTCTCTCTCTCTCTCTCTCTCTCTCTCTCTCTCTCTCTCTCTCTCTCCAGCTCGCCTGCAACTCCATCGTTCGACCACTTGGGGATGAGCTGCGTCCATCAATCGATTCCTCTCCTCATCCTCGACTCGTCTGTGGCGGTGGAACACCATGCCTTGGCCGAAAAATGGCGAGAGACAGCCGAGAACTCCACGACCACTTTTTGAGTCAACGGGTCGATCTCCCAACCTCGGCCACCAAAAACGGTCAGACCAGGTCCATTAGGAGCGCATTGAGATGAAGAGCACCCTCCCCAAAGCTTTTGCCTAGAATCGAAACGTGGAGGAAGAACTGACAGCTGGAAGCTATGGGTCACTATTCACGATTCGGGTCCAAACTTCTCCTTAATTGTTGAGGTAATTCTAGTCTTTTTATGGATTTGTTGTAGTTGAGAACGTTGTTCATATGGTTGAGACGAAGCTGCTGCCAAAATTTGGTAGTCATTGGAGCTGGCGACGGCAGCGGCGCGTAGGGCAGCTTTTTAATTTCATTTTTTTTGCTAATTAAATCCTATAATTGTTGTAGAGGTTGAATATGTGGTTTTGGTGAATTTTGGGAAAAGTTTGACATTGATTGTGAATTTCTGAAGTTTAGAGTTTCGGATGTCGATTTGTGGGAATTCGACCTTCGGATTTCCCTTGTTTCCACTATGGAATGCTTTAATCGACGGATTGATATTAGTAGTGAAGTTTGGCTTGAATCTGGAAAGAAATGGAGATGTTGGTTTACTTGGGGTTTTCGGGTTTCGTTTTAGAATCGTATTTATTTGTCGAATTGTTGTTTATGGAATAGAATTGTGTACAGGACGAGGTACTGACTCATCACTCGACGAGGATCCTTACACTTGGATACCACGTTAGCCGTATACTGTGAGTGGACTTTTATTTTCAAAGAATAATGCATGCAATTATTTTTCCCGAAATAATAATTTGTTTATCATTTTATTTATAGAGCATAATATTTTGGTTTCGGATTTATTTTGATTTATTCATTGGTTTTCCATCATGATTTTCAGCTATGAATTTATTATGCTCGGATTTGGAGTTATGATTTATTTTCGGGAATATGATTTAATTTTCGGAGATTAATTATGATTTATTTCAATTATGTTTCGGAAATGGATTTTGAGCATTCGATAGTTTATCTCCGATATTTGATTATTATTTGAAATTATGATTTATATGAGTTTCGACGAATTATTTTTCCGAAGTGAGTTCCGGAATTTAACATTGTATTTTATTCGTCGATTTTGAGATTTCTGCTATATTATCGGACTTGAGGTTTTTGGAAGGATTGTTATATTTATTATTTCTCGCCTATTGGTTTATGAATTCGAGAATATTTGTCGTGCGGAGCCACGTCAGTGATATATATTATTTTTCTCGTGAGATTTGGGGAAGCTTTATTAGTTTTTCGGTTTTCGTATGATTTTAACCCACCATACCTGGGTCGTATTATTTTATTTCTAGCTAGCCTATTAGTACTTCTCCCCGCTTACTCTGTGTTTGTGGGTGAGTTGAGCAGAGCATGGGATGCTCAAGAGTGTGGGACACTCCGACCCGAGCCTAGGAGGCTCCCTTACTCGTATGGTGATGACTTCTTCCCCATACTCTATTGCTACTTGACTCGCAGGGCTAGTCTGATTTTTATTTAACCAGCTGGGCTGGTCTTATTTTTCTTGAGCATCGGAGTTTCAGTCTTTTTACTTAGTTGTTTGTGACTAGCGGGGCTAGTCAGTTTTCTTGAGCTGAACTTCAATTGTTGCATGCATCGGTTTTTAATGAAATAAAAGTGGGAAAATATAAACTCCTTTACAATTACTTATTTTTGTCCACTCACACTAACGTTTTATTTTATGTACTTTCCCCCAGCTGGGCCCTTCGGTTTCATTTGCCCAATATGCAGAGTAGCTGGTTTGGCATGGTAGGATTCGGGACATAGCATCTGCTGCTGTTGTTTTCATATTGTAGGTCAATCGTTGAACATACTTGTATTATGAATTCTTTTTCTCCTTTAGATTGCTCTAATAACCTATGGGACAAATGTTGTAAAGTTTGGGAGTTACCCTCATGTAATTTGATTATGTGTTATTGTTCCAGTTTTCAGTTGTTAATTGTGGAGTTGTTGTGATTTGGGGAGCAGGGCGGCTCCAGATGAATAAGGATGGTTTATTAGAAGTGTGAATGTGTTTTTATAGGTTTTGGGTAGTCCATTTTAGGGGTGACTCTGCCGAATTTTTGGTAGAGTTATTTCTAAGGTGGGCCCCACAGGGCCACCTCAGATTTCAGGGTGAAATTCGGGGCAGGTCCTGTCAGCTGCTCCTCCCCCATCGTCGTTCACCTCCTCCCCTTCACACATACCACCCGTCTCCTCCTCTGCAACCACTACGGCGTCGTTTTCCCTCCCTGCCTCTTCAACCTTCCTAGAAGCCTCGCTTTTCACTCCTCTTCTTCTTACCCTCCCAATTGTCCACATGTTCGTCTCTCATTTCTCTCGTACATATCAAAATCAGACTTTGTTATCAAAATTAGTAATTTATTATCTGTTGGATCATAATTCATATACATATTTGTGCCCTAAAACATGAAAATTATTTGTTCTCAAGTCCAATTTAATATTGACTAATTCAATTTCATGTTTTGTAGAAAGTCTTGACAAGAGAAGAAAAGAGTGAAATTCCGGCAAATTTTCCTTGCACCACCACTTTTGGCGGCACAAGAGGCGGTGCACCACCACTCACGGTGGTGCCATGTATTTTCCAGCCACATTCATGAAGGAGCAAGGAGGATGAGTACCATAGCATCCATGTCATTACATCCATTCACCATCATTCTATCTCAACCAAATTCTAACCATTTTGGTTCCAATTCAACAAAACACTCTATTACCTAAAAGTCCATAATCATCATCAACACTCCAATATCCATTATGTTTTAGGTTTAATCATCATCCCTCACTCATCATTTCCTACTCCAACCTACACCATCACTCCCATGCCATTTTCCCTTAATTTTGGGATCTATTACCACTTTTCTACTCCACCTCCATGCTCCTTGCAAGTTGTGAGCAGCTTTTGCTTCACAACACCATTAGACACATCTCTCTCCATCTATTTAAGGATCCATTCTCTCAAGGAAGAAGACATCACCCACACTTGGCCACTACATCATTTTCTCTCTCTTTTCTCTACACAATCCACCACCATCTCCTCCACAAACCTCCATCTCCACCACTTCATTTCCCAACTACATCCCTACTCATAACATCTCATATATACCAAGCATCATCATCATCTCAAGTCTTGAAGAAGAAGTTCAAGGAAGAAGCTAGAGCACAAAAGGAGCCACCACATTATCCTCATGACAAAGTTTCCATGATCAACTACTTCATCATCCTTCACTTGTGATCATCCCTAGTCATTTCTAAACTCTATCTTTTGATAGCTTAATGTTTTCCATTATGTTGATGCTAGTTTATGTAAATATGTGTGAGTTGTCTATTGTTGGGACTAGGGTTGAAAGCCCTAGCCAAACTTGTAATGAATTGATATTTGACTCTTATTTGTTGCAATTTCCATGATCATCTTCACATGCTAATTCAAGAAGTAAATGCTTGTATTTGAATCTAGCTAATTTGAATACTTTGCATTTGTCGTTACATGAACAATGTTTAGAGAGTAGCTAACTCTGAACATTAATAGCATGATAGCGCACTAGGTGTGTATGTGAGGGTAGTGAGTTAAAATCACCTAGACCTAGGATTGGTTTGCTTTCTTGATTATCTAAACTCAAACCTTTATGCATCTAGGAGCAAGGAATTGATACTTATCCGGTAATAAAACTTGTTCTTGGGTAGTTAGTTTTGCACTTATCCTGTGGAAATTGATAAAATCAAAGGATTTTAGGCCTTAGTAGTCTTATCCGGATGCTAATAGGGTAATTGGATACTTGGGATTGCATTACTTAGAGTTTGAACATCAATGCATGCAAGGGAGGCTATGGTGAACAACCTAAAGCTCTAACTTCCATCCATTCTATTACATCTAGTTTAGCATAGCCTAGTTTACATTTCAAGTTTTTATTGTGTGTTCATTTGAGTTGAAACCATCTCCAACACCAAAATCAAACCACTACACCATCTTGCATATATTCACCATGAACTTTGGTTCACTTGTGTGCCCTTGTTTGTGATTTGTACATTTGCATATTCATCTAGCACCCTTTAGGTTTTCCCTAGCTAGAGTGAGTTTTCCAATCCCTTGGGTACGATATCCCCTACTCATAATCCTTACACTATAATTTGGCCCTTATACTTGAGGGTGGCTATTTGGCTAACATTATCAAAATCAAAGCTTTGTTAGAATTGTAGAGCAGTACCTGTGGTTTTGTTTGATGGGTATTTTAGTCAGTGAGTTTGTGCATTGTGGTGTGTATTACAATTTCAATTATTTTTGAAAACAAGAAGCTCTAAAAATCGGATACGAAACTTGAAATAGTGAATAAAAGACTTGGTGTGGAAGAAAGTTGCAGAGAAAATTAGAGGTGAGATAGCTGAGGAAGTAGTAAAGATGAAGGATGCAATTGGGATTGTTCCGGGTTTAGCGGTTATTTTCATTCGTACTCTATATCTCATTTTTCTATGTTTTGGTCAACGAATCTAATACCTTCATGCAATTACTATTTTGAGAACTCAGTTACATAAAGAGAACAAATTCTATCTGGAGTGGTGCTAGAGACACCAAAATATTATACCAAATTTCAATCCCAAATGATGTGGCATTGCCACTTCATACATAGTTATTTCCAACATGTAATTATGTCAATTAATTTTCATTTATATAGTTTCCATTATATATGCAATTACTTAATATTATATTAAATGAGAAAAATAATGTTTCCCTGCAATCCCAAAAATTGATCTTCAAATACCAGGGATATTCTCATATAACACCTGTCATCATCATCCTCATCTCATGCTGCTCAAAATTTGGAACTCAAGGGACGAAAAATTATCTACGATTTGAATAAATAAAAGGTCTTGGCGTATAAAAATCCAAAATAAAGAAGATGATTACGAATAGGAAAATGCTTAAGATCCCAAAATGTTATACAAAAAACCTATACCAAAGAAGGTGGCATGTGCCACATTTTCATCTTAATCCTAATAATTTCTCACATGTCTTCCTATTTTATTCTTTTTCATTTAAAATAAAAATCAACAATTAAAATTTATTTTGATAGAACACCTCCAGAGTCCTCCACAGTGAAGATGACCTGCCATAGCTATAGCCATGAAATCATGAATACAAGGACAAAATTATAGACAAGAATCCGATAAAACTGTCAAAGAATGGCAAATCATGCAAAGACACTTTACTATTCCTCCGGCCTCCGATCCAAAGCCAAGAATTCTTACTGCATCAGCATCTTTCGCACCCTTCCTCAAGTGCCTTAATCAATAGTTGAAGAATCGAAGGTCGATGCTTCTAATTTCTAAAGATGAACGTCATCTTAGTTAGATTACATGACTTGTTTAAGTTATGTTTAATTTTTTTTCTCTTCTCAAAAAAAAAAAATTTGTTTAATTTTTCAAGGCTGGGTATTTATAATCATCCACCTCTTTCTATACATCTGTGAACTGTTAAATTTGCAGAGTTATAGATTGCTTTGTTTGATCATCACGTCTTCCTTTTAGATAAGGAAGTTATTTAATTTTTTTTTTTTACTTTTTTAGGTTAATTGAAAATGAATATTATTAGATAGATAATATGCTGCAAATTATTTAATTGAAGGTGATGACTGGATATATGCCATGTAGGATGCCACATCATTTGGTATTAGTTTTTTGTATAATTTTTTGGTGTATGTAGCACTACCCTTATGAATATAGCAACCACAAGGCATAAATTAGCTTTGTAAATCATAATCACAAGGGATTATGATGAAAAACTGTGAGTTAGCTCTTAATAAAAGATTAAGAAAGATACAAATCAATACAGAAGTTAATTTAACTAACTTGTTTTGAAATTTGAATCCACTGGATTGGTTCAAGAAATTAAAAGAGAGAACAACAAATTTACTTATTTTTCTTCTTCTTTTTTTTTTTTTTTTTTTTTAAACAATAGAACAAAGAATTTACTGGTTGTGGATAGATGGCTGCGATATATGGAGGATGAGTTTTGCATTTTTAGGGTTTATCAAGACATGAGTTTGCGCGCTTGTTGGATTGATTAACTTCACCTCATTTTGTTCTTCCGTTTTTAATATCTTAGAGATAAATAAATTAATTTAAATACATATTCTAAATATATAAAAAAAAATGACAGCTTGAATATTTTAGGTTCATTAGGGCTGATGTGGTCAATGCCATGCCATTTGGAATGGTTTTTTTGCATGGAATTTTGGGATCCAAAGCATTTTCCTTCTATCTGTATAATATCTATATTCTTCTTAAGATAATAGATTTTTTATACACAAGTCAAAACTAACATTTAGGACTAGGACTAAATATAACGTACAGTTGGATATAATTTGATATTAAAAATGTGTGTGTGTGTGTAAAGAAGAGAAATTTTATTATACACCTAATTTCCTAATCACATATTAGATTAAACCCACCTATTGGTATGCATATTTGATTTAGTGTATTCCTCCTCAATAGAATAGATATTTGAGATTTGCATTTTATTTTTGGGGTTTATGCTAGATAGAAGGTTATTTCAATAGGTTTAGAGATATAATGACCTAGCTGCTCTGCTAGGGTTTCCTCGAAGACTCTTCTTCTTCGATAAAATTCTCAAAATTATGGTTGGTGCCACAAATGGGATCGCAGCGCTGTCCTTTCCCGACGTGTTTTACGTCAACCAGGGGCGTGCCAGTGGTTGTCTTTTTCTATTTTTCCTTCTCTTTGTACTTGCTGGTTGTAGCGTTGGAGGAGGCGTGATGGATCCGGATTTGCGTTTGGGTCCTGCTGGGAGGATCGACGGAGGTGCCATCGATCCTTGGAGGTGGAGAGGGCTTCGACTACTAGGGTCTAGCGTCGTCAATTTCGGAGGCGTGGACGCCAGCGTTAGTGATTGGTTGGTTGCTAGGATGCAGGTGGGCAAGGTAGTCTGACTTCCAACTTCGTCCGACTGATGGAATCTGGAGTCTTGAGATGCCGAAGTTTCCCGACGAGGCACAGTGGGGGAAGTTTCTCGAAGACGATGCGAGCTCTCGGTGGTGGAGGCTTTGCAGCGGCTGTGCCGACTCATTGCATTGGTAGCACTCTCTGGCATGACTGGGCTTGGTCGATGGAGGACAAGGGGACCGATGGTGATCCCGTCCGTTCTTCGCTGGCAGAGATGGTTTCGAAGTCTGGTGGTAATGACTGGGGCGATGTGGCTATTGATGACGGAGACAAAATGGCAGCATGGAAGGGGGAGATGGAGGTGGAGGTGGAGGTTGGTGCTGCGGCAACGTCGTTGTTGTCACGCCCCTGATTTTACACACATGAAAATCGACATATATAATCCCATAATTATACATGCGTGAATGTTCAGTCATCAATACAAATACCTGGAACATCTTTCCTTTAAAATAAGTACATGCTGATGCCCTGAATCCATCCGAGTTAATATACACTAGCTCCATAGGGTTATATATTACACAAATTTACGAATTAAATTGCCATCACAAAATAAAGCGTAAATGCTCCTCAGAGCTTACTACATAGCGGAAGTCATAACAATGGCAAAGCCAACAAAATTTGCTTCCTACCCGTTCAGCTGCCAACAAACTACCTCAGCTTCAGCCACTATTTTCCTGACCTGCACGATTAACCCCTACACCAAAAGAATGGTGCACCGGGTTTCCACACAACAAAACCCGGTAAGAGTAACTCATGAACATCAATCAACAACTCACACACATCAGCTAAAGGAAACCATGCAACCATGATTCCTTCTAACACTCCATAACCTTTCCATCTAAAGGACGACATAAATCACCGCTGTGATAATGTTCTATTTGCTAACTTAATCATCAAGAAGCAAATCAAGTCTCATCTAGACAATAAAAGAAGAATACTCAAGGAATTCTACTTTAACTACATACTTATGAGTCTCCAGCAACCTCGACCATTACTCCCATAATCTATAATGGCAGACAGACTATTGCTCTATTGAAATCGTAACCACTCGTCCGACTACGGACGTGATTACCTATTTCCTGCCTTGGTCACCATCTGCGACCTGTCACCATCTGTGACATGTGGTTTCTGACCCCGTCTGGTCTCAAAATCAACATTAAGGTCACCATCTGTGCTCTGTCACCATCTGTGACACATGATCTTCAGACCCCGTCTGGTCATGAAATCAAACATCAAGGTCACCGTCTGCAACCTGTCACCATCTGTGCTCTGTCACCATCTGTGATATGTAATCTTCTTAGACCCTATCTGGTCTTAAAGTTAAACGTTAAGTAAGTCGCAACCGACCTAAAAACGTTACAACATCTAGCTTCGGCTTTCCTAACCCTTGCTCACCATCTGTGACTCTTGGTACAAGGACCAATATATTTAAAATGAGTCACGCTTGACTCAAAAATGTAACATCAAGCTCAATACTTTTCAAATAATAGAAAACATCTTTTTCCACAATACTGTTCCTGAAAAGTCACATTCAACAATAATATGAACACCATCATGCATATTATTATTCATCACAATCATCCGCAAGGATATATATATTTCACGTAAATATATATATATACGTAGACATTCGCTCAGGAATGCCTACTAATACCAACTATAGTTTGCAGTTAAATGATTAACGCCAAAACAATAATGGTAATTCTGTTCATAAAGAACCTTGTGAGATTACTCACCTCGAACTCCTGCTGCGTCTTCAATAAAGCACAAAGCCACCAATTCACAAATAATCCTCCACTGTACTTCGTCAAGTACCTAATCACATACGGTTCCAACTTAGTGACGATTCACATTTGATTTAAGTTTGAAACCCCTATTTTGAACTAAAATCCCCAAAGTGGCGCCAATCAAGGCAAAACCACATCCGAGACCTCCCAAAGTCTCCGGAATACGTCCACGATCGATGTGACCAAACCACAAGTCGATCGGACGCTCGAATCCATACGGATCGAATAAATCGATCGGTATGAAACTGTAAAAATCATAACAATTTCATACGAACTCCAAAATTTGCATATTATATATCGAAACGCTCGTATCAACGACTAGAACATATATAATACCACAAACAGTCCCTTACATGGCCGGAACACTGCCGGAACGCCGCCACAGGCGGTGGCGCACCGCCGCCGGCCAAAACTCAATATTTCACAAAACTCCCAACATCAAAAAGCTTCATCTAAGCATGCTTGTGAATTCTCATAACTAGCTCGAAGTCAGAAAACAAGCATAAAGGGTTGAAAACTACCTCACAAGCTTTGGATTATTGCTCAAAATGAGTTGAACCGATTTCCACGTAAATCGATCAAAACAAACACCATAGATCGATCAGGAAGCCTATTTTGAACTCAACCAAGGAAGCATGAAGCCATGAAGTCGCCGGAGTTGTGTTTTCCGGCCGGGTCCGAAAACGCTAACTGCACCGCCTTGCAGCGCCGCACACGGTGGATCTCGTCGCTAGAGAACACCACAGGGATGACCGGACGGAGGAGGCGAACCAGCTGACCAAGTTTCACGGCCAGAGACCGCCGCAGTTCGCCGGAAAAGCCGGGTCGGGTCAGGTCAGTCGAAAAACTTCGACTCTGAAGGTGCAGACGAGAGAGAAGAGAGAGAGAAAAAAAGGCTTCCGGAAAAGGAAAGTGGGAATTATGAAAATAATTTCTGATTTTCCACTTTTATACTAAAACGGAAACTTCTTCCGCTAGCCATAACTTTCTCATACGAACTCCGATTGACGCGTTCCGCATGTCCACGAACTCGTATCGACGCGCTCTACAACTTTTGTGAAGGAAATTTTCCGAGAATCCCAACATATAAAAAGTCAAACTTCACACGACCCCCTAAACTGTGAAATTCGAATAATTATACGTACAAAAACTATTCCACTTCACATACAACCTGCGAATAAAGTACAATAACAAATATTCGTACAACTAGTCCATTATTAATTACCAAAATTAAATAACAGAAAACCAGGTCATCACAGTCTACCCTCCTTAAAGGAATTTCGTCCCGAAATTCACGCTTGCTCATCAACAAACAACTGTGGGTACTTCGCTCTCATATCCGATTCCAATTCCCAAGAAGCATCACCCTCGTCATGGTGACTCCACAATACCTTGACCAAGTCAACTTCCTTCCTTCGAAGTTGCTTTGTTGACCTATCCAGAATACGAACAGGTTCAACAACAAAGGTCGTATCTGCATGCACCTCAATCGTACCAAAATCAATCACATGTGACTCATCCTGGACATACTTCATCAGCATAGACACATGGAACACATTATGCACGCCAGACATACCAGGAGGTAAGGCAAGCCTATAAGGCAAATCTCCTACCCTTTCCAGAATTTCAAAAGGTCCAACAAACCTTGGTGATAACTTCCCTTTCTTGCCAAATCTCACCACACCCTTCATGGGTGAGACCTTCAAGAACACATGATCACCCTCTTTAAACTCAACCTGTCTCCTTTTCAAATCTGCATAACTCTTCTGTCTACTCTGTGCTGTTCGAATCCTGTCCCTGATAATTGAAATCTTGTCAGTGGTCTCCTGCACAATCTCAGGACCCAATAACACCTTATCTCCCGCTTCTGCCCAGCAGATCGGAGATCTACATGGCCTACCATACAGGGCCTCATATGGTGCCATGCCAATACTGGAGTGATAACTGTTGTTGTAGGAGAATTCAATCAACGACATATGATCCTCCCAACTTCCCTTGAAGTCCAACACACAGGCTCTCAACATATCCTCCAACACCTGATTCACTCGCTCAGTCTGCCCATCAGTCTGAGGGTGAAATGCCGTACTCATATCTAAATTAGTTCCCATGGCCTTTTGGAAACCGCTCCAAAATTTAGAAGTGAACCGAGCATCACGATCAGAAACAATTGACACAGGCACACCATGAAGTCTCACGATTACCTCGATGTAAAGCTCGCACAACGTGTCAACCGAATACGTCTGTACCTACATGTGCCAGAACGAGCATAATTAGCTATAATGAACCACGCTCATTGTACCGCCAGAGGTACCAACTCCCACCAAAGGAGCGACCTGCGAAGGCACGGCCAGGCAGGCTACCGTTTGAGCCCTGGACCGCCCCCAGATCACCGCTGACGCGCCGCGTCAAGATAGCATCAGAAGCTCCAGACGCTGGGAATCGAAGCACATCAGTCCCACATCGGAAACAAGAAGAAGATCAGCCTCTTCCTTAACTATAAAAGGTTCTCTCCTCTCTCCTCATTAATTACGCAATTACTACTCATTTATTGTTATGCTGCGCATATACAGTGACTGACTTAGGCATCGGAGAAGTGAAGATCGCCCAACGCGGTCTCCCTCTGACGTCCTGTCTATCGTGTTGCAGCAAACAGGAATCACCTAATCCTAGGAGTAGGGGTCCGCCCGCCGGACCCGCGTTAAGCAAGGAATCGGGTACCGCCGGACTTGAGCATTAACATTGGCGTCGTCTGTGGGAACCCTTGAACAAAAGGTCATCCCGCCACAATCACCATGACTAACGATAGCGGGGGGAACGCTGAGGAGCAGGTAGATCAATCCGCCATTCCCCAACCCACCAACCCAGCGGTAGGCATCAACTGCGCGTTATTCACCACACCTGTCAACCCCGGCGGTGAGACAAACCCAAGTAGCAGCAGCCCGCCAGGCCAAGACCTCGCCTCCCTATACGAGCTGGCACTGGCGGATCTTCACAAAGCGAACAGAGAACGTGAACAAGAGCGCAAGGAAAAGGCCGAGGCCCAAAGACAAGTGGCCACGCTTGTGTCCCGCTTTGATGAGCTAAAGAAAACGCTGGAAGCAACCGCCAACCCGGCGCGAAGCGAGCAGTCACGAAGCACCAGGCACAGCCGACCTGGTACCGGAGCATTGATACCAGCACCAGTCGTGCATCTGCAGGTCCAGCTACACCCACCGGAGCTAGCGGGAATGGGACCACCCCCTGTACCCCAGCTAATGTTGGAACAGGAGGCAGAGTCATCACTGCACACCCACCGCTCGAGACCTCGGGCAAGAACAGAGGGAAACCCACCCGTTCCCAGGCGAGGATCAGTTCAGCGGAGTACCCGGCTAGACCCCGCAGGCGACGCAACCGCTCAAATACTGGAGAGGATGCAGCAGCTGGAACAAAGGTTAATCCAGGCGGAATCAGGCACCCCAGCACCAGCTTCAAATCCACTTTTCGCGTCCAGGCCAGGACCATTTACCGCTGCAATTTTGCTGGCCATCAGACCGGCGTATGCAAAGACCCCGAAAATGTCGCATTACAGCGGTAAGACTGATCCCTTCGTCCATATGGACACCTTCAAGAAAGTCACCAACAACAAGGGATTCGATGACGCCACCCTGTGCCACTTGTTCAGCGAAACGCTGGACAATGAGGCAATGAATTGGTTCTTCGAATGCCCGCCGGGATCCATTGACTCATTCCAGGCATTGTCGCATGCTTTCCTTTCTCGGTTCATCCTACTGTCCGCCGGCCACCACAACACAAGCCAACTGTTCAACGTCAAGCAGGGTACGGAGGAGACACTGAAGGCATTCGTCACAAGGTGGCGAGCGGCAACATCTCAGTGTCGTGATCTTGATAAAACAATGGCTTCGGCTGCTTTTAAGCAGGGACTCCTCAAAGGGCCATTTCTCTATCACCTCAATTACAATCATCCAAATGCGGTATACGACCACCTCATGAGTGAGGCGGTCATTCATGCCCAGGCAGAATTCATCACATATGGGGAGACTCCACCGCCACCAGCGGCGCTAGCAAAGTCGACGCAACCCTCCTCCAGTCAGCAGGGGACCGCTAACAAAACCTTCACACCGCCAACTGACAAAAAAAGGGAGTGGCAGCAGGGCCAGTACCAAAACAAGCGACAGAAGGACCAACACTACAAGGGGAACCGCCCATCCCATGGGGACAACCGCAACAAATATACGGAGTCTTCCCAGCGGTATACAGTATTCACGGTCCTCACGGCCTCGTATGAAGAAATATACAATCAGTGCAAGGATCAGATACCACCACCGCCCCCGGGAAAATACCTAAAAACGGGAAAGCCAAGAAACACCGGCAGGTGGTGCAAATACCACGAGGACAGCGGTCATAATACCAATAGCTGCAACGCCCTCAAAACAGCCATTGAGACCTTGTACCGTGATGGCAAGCTGGAGCAATTCAAGGTACGCCAACCGCCACCTGTGATCGCCGACATTGAGCCCATGGGCCGCATCAACACAATCGACGGAGGTGCTCCAATCACCAACATGTCTCACAGAGCTAGAAAGCATTATGCGCGAGCTAATCACCCAAAGGAAGTCTGCAACATCCGCTACGAAAGATCCGCCAAACTCCCAAGGTCTGGTTGGGAACCTATTACCTTCTCAGAGGAGGAGGAACGCGGAATACATCTGCCCCATGACGATCCCTTCTTGATAGACGCTATTCTAGGCAAAATGTCAGTAGGAAGAATCCTGGTTGATAACGGGTCCGCTGTCAACGTTATATTCAGTGGTTGTTACAACGACCTTAAGAGGAACAGAAAATTGCTCCAAGATCATGAACCACTGCTCAGCTTCTCCGGTGACGTCACGCAACCGCTGGGCTCTGACTACATGTGGCTAGTTATTGGTACTAGTCCATGTATGGCTGAAATACATACGGAGTTCATAGTTGTCGATTATTTCAGCTCATATAACGCCATCATTGGTCGGCCAGCGCTCAACAAACTCAAGTGCATCATCGCCGGGTACATGCTGCTCATGAAATTCCCCACACCCAACGGCACAGGCTGTGTCAGGGGAAGTCAACAGTTGGCACGTGAATGTTATTCTACTACTATAGCACAATCAACCCGCCGCCATGAGATCCTAGCGGTAGGCAGTCAGGCACCGCCACCAAACATTTTGAGGACCCCAGGGAGGACGAAAAGAAGTACGTAAGGAAGGAGCCGGTCAACCTAGAAACATCACTGAGGGTTGTCAGCATCTCGGACGAGCACCCTGAGCGGACAGTCCGCATAGGCGCTCAATTAAACCCAGAGCTGGCGGCGGAGCTCACTCAGTTCCTGCGTGACAACGCTACGGTCTTTGCCTGGTCATATGCAGACATGCCAGGTATCTCCCCTGAAATCATCTCACACAAGTTGAGCATCAAACCATCCTTCTACCCTATCAAACAAAAACACAGAGCCTTCGATGAAGAGAAGTACCGTGCTATAAGGGAGGAGGTTGACAAGCTCCAGGGCATTGGGTTCATCCGCCAAGTCATCTATCCCCAATGGATTTCCAACCTGGTTATGGTCAAAAAGGCTAGCGGCAAGTGGAGGATGTGCGTCGACTTCAAAAACCTTAACAAGGCATGCCCAAAAGATAGTTTCCCACTACCCCGCATTGATCAACTGGTCGACGCAACCGCTTGACACGATCTTCTCAGCATGATGGATGCTTTTTCCGGCTATAACCAGATCAGGATGCATCCAGACGACCAGGAGTGCACCACCTTCACCACCGACAAAGGCCTGTATTGTTACAATGTGATGCCTTTTGGTTTGAAGAACGCAGGGGCAACTTATCAGCGGCTGATGAACGCCATGTTCGCGGAACATCTGGGCAAGATAATCGAGGTCTACGTAGACGACATGTTGGTCAAGAGTATAAAGGCCAGCGGACATGTGGCAAACCTAAAAATCATAATAACCATCCTCTTGGCCTACGACATGCGCCTCAACCCGGAAAAATGTTTCTTTGGCGTTACCGCCAGCAAATTTCTGGGGTATATTGTCAGTGAGCGGGGCATCGAGGCCAACCCTGACAAAGTACAAGCCATCCTCAACCTGAAGGACCCGGAATGGAAGGTGCACGTCCAATGCCTCCAGGGCAAGCTAACCGCCCTGTCTCGATTCATCTCCAGACTGACCGACAGGTGCACCCCATTTTTCAAAGTCCTTAAAACAACCCACAAGAAGGTCATCGATTGGAACCCAGAGTGCCAGGCGGCGTTCCAAGGCCTGAAGGAATACCTGGCGGCAGTTCCACTCCTCTCCATTCCTGTCGAAGGAGAAACATTGTACATTTACCTAGCGGTATCTCAATCAGCGGTGAGCTGCGCCATCGTCCGGCGGGAAGGCCAGGACGAGCTCCCAGTTTTCTATGCCGGTAGGGGCATGAATGGAGCAGAAACACGATATCCTCCATTGGAGCAGCTTGCTCTCGCACTCATCGTTGCCGCCAGGCGCCTCCGCCAGTACTTCCAAGCCCATACAATCCATGTGTTGACCAATCAACCGCTGAGACAAGTAATGCAGAACCCTGAACATTCGGGGCGCCTCAGCAAGTGGGCCATTGAGCTCAGCGAGTTTGACATAGACTACAAACCACGAACCGCCATGAAGGGCCAGGCAGTGGCAGACTTCATTGCTGAGCTCACCGAGCGTCAGCCCGAAACCAAGATCGATGTACCGCCCGGAACGGAAATAGTTACGGCCGTGGAGCCGGCTCCCCAACAATCAGATTGGAACCTACACGTGGACGGTTCCGCTTCCGCCAAGGTCAGCGGCGCCGGAATCATCTTAACAGGACCAGGGGGCTTAGCGTCGAATACGCGTTGAAATTCAACTTCAAAGCTTCTAACAACATGGCGGAATATGAGGCACTCATTGCCGGCCTTCTCCTCGCCATTGATTCAGGGGCCGACAGTGTCAACATCTTTAGCGACTCTCAGTTGGTCGTTAACCAGGTCAACGACAGCTTTCAGGCCAAGGACCAGCAGTTAGCAGCATACTTAGGGTACGCCAAGACACTGCTAAAAAATTCAAGTTCCACACCATCACACAAATCCCCAGGGAAAAGAACGCCAAGGCTGATTCACTGGCAAGACTGGCAACCGCCCAACCACACCAGAGCCCAGAGGACACAAGGGTAGAGTCTCTGGACAGGCCAAGTATCACAAAAACCCTGGCGGAGATCTTTAACATTGAGGCTAATCCTAGTTGGATGGACGAAATTATCCAGTACAAGCGCAACGGGACATTGCCAGAGGACAAGATCAAGGCACGACAGCTCCAGCGGAGGGCAACCCGTTACAACATGCAGAGCGGCAAACTTTACCGCCAAGGATTCACTCACCCCAACCTCCGCTGTCTAACCCCAGAGGAGGGAAAGGTCGTACTGGCAACAATACATGGCGGGGAATGCGGAAATCATTCAGGCGCCAGATCCTTGGCTAATCGCACAATGCGACAAGGCTACTTTTGGCCTACGCTTGGTGATGACGCCCGGCGGATATCAAAATCTTGTCACAAATGCCAACAATATGCTGATCTTCCACATGCCCCGGCAGAACCTCTGTCGGTTATCGTCAGTCCCTGGATTCACTCAACGTGGGGCCTGGATTTAATGGGAAAATTCCAAACCGCCAAAGGTCAGTTCAAATACATCATTGTCGCCATCGACTACAACAGCAAATGGATAGAAGCAGAGCCCCTGACGGCAATAACTACCGCCAAGGTAATTCACTTCCTCTGGAAGAACATCTACTGCCGCTACGGTGTCCCGCATGCAATCATCACAGACAACGGCACACAGTTCAACAATAAGGAACTCATCTCTTTCACCGCCAACCTGGGAACCAAGATACGTTTTGCATCGGTCGCCCATCCCCAAACCAACGGCCAAGTCGAAGCGGCAAACAAGATAATCAAGAAACTGTTACAGAAGAAGCTCGATGAGGCAAAGGGTTTATGGGCTCCCGGAGGTTCTATGGGCCATCAGAACAACCCCAACCTCTGCCACAGGTGAAACCCCATTTTGTATGATGTTCGGAACTGAGGCTGTCCTGCCTATCGAGGTAACCCAACCAACCGCTAGGGTCGAAGGCTACTGCCCCGAGACCAACAGCGACGGCGTTAACCTCGACAGGGATCTACTAGAGGAAAAGCGAGACGCAGCCCATTTGCGCAATCTCCAGAATAAGCGGCGGGTATCACGTTTCTACAACGCCAGGGTTAAAGCCCGCAACCTCCAACTTGGGGACTGGGTAATGAAAGAAGTCATACCACCGCCAACAAAACTCCGCCCAACTTGGGAAGGTCCATACAAAATTGTAGAGGTCGTTAGCCCGGGCACCTTCTACTTAATGGACAAGGATGGCGTCACAACGACCCACCCTTGGAATACTGAACACATTCGGTATTACTACAAATAGTCATACCGCTACCCAAGAGCATCTTGACTTAGCTAAATTTTTGTTCAATATTTAGCTAAGGGAAGCTACCCAACGGGTACGACCCCGCTTTTGTAAACGCTGTTCAGACAGCTATCAATGAAACGAGGAATTATTCAAACCATTGTTACCAAGTCTAGCACTGAGGGCAACTGGCAATGCCAGTCAGCGGACTACGTCGGCTACATTGTGCACTTGGACCAATTTCAATTCCTTTAATGTTTCATTCATGGCCAAAAGCAAGTATCAAGACCTCTAGCGGCACACACATTATCGCAAACAAAAAGAAAAACACAGTATAGGAACTTAGGTGCCAAAAAATTCATTTATATCCCAACTGAATTACATCAAGTATTTATGCCTCAGCGGCTACAAAAAACTTTCCTACTCCTATTCAGGGGTTGGCGGAGTTGGCAGGGTTGGCGAGGTCGGCTCCGCTACCTTCGGCATTTCCACTGGCGGCCTGCGGCGGATGGGAGCGGCTCGTCTGGTCAGCCCTCGGGCTGTGGGACTGGGGGTCTCTATTGTGCCATCCGCCCGGGTGTGGGCCGCCAAGAACCCAGCGCGGGACACCTCGGACTGCGTAGGCGTCCGCTGAGAGTCGCCCTCTGGAAGCTCGCCACTCTCCCCGCTACCCGAGCAGGCTCCTTCAACATGCCCAGGAGCGGTAGGAGGAGCGGTACTTGTTGTTGGCGGAGCTTCCTTAGTGGGCTGCACGACCGGCATCGACACTTTCGCCCAGTCGATGGCGCTCTTCTGCTGCAGCATCTCCACATTGGCCAGGGCACCGGCCTTCGCTGCTTTGGTCAGCGCCTTCTTGTACTCCGCTGACTGCTTGTACGACTCAACAGCAGCGGCTGCAGCACGGCTTCCCTCAGCCTCCAGGCGTGCGACTTCACCCTCTAGCCGCTTAACCTCGGCCTGTTTGGCGGCGGACTCCCGCTGAAGGATCTCAACCTTCTTATCCTTGGCGGCCACCCGATCCCGCAGCAGCGACATGTCTTGCTCCAACTTGGCGAACTGTTCGTTCCGCTCCAAGTGCAGCTCAATGGCAACGTTCAGCTTGCCACGTGCGTCTGCCGCATCGCAGTCGGCCTTTGTCAAGCGTCGCTCGACATCAGCCAACTTTTCCTGGGCCTTCCCCAATTCCCTCTGTAGGCCAGCCACCTCCTCCCGGAGCTCCCGCTCAACCAGGGGCTGTTTTGACGCCGCCTGGAACATCTCATGAAGCCCAACGACGACTTGCCCAAAGGCTGTGCTGAAGGGCGACTCGCTGACATCGGTCGACCGAACAATCCCTTCCAAGCCGCCGAACCCCAGCCGCTCGTAAAGATGATACAGGAAGTCCCGCTCACCGTCGTTGAGGAATTCGGCGTAGGCGGCAAAAGAGTCCAAGCCACTAGTACCCACAGCTTTCGCCACGTCAGCGAGAGCCTCGGGTGGAGCCTGCCTCGACTTCTTCTGCTGCTCGCGGGCCCCGGTTACCTCCACTTCCTCCTCTTCCCCGCCCGAGTCGGGCTGACGGCGTTTTCGCTGAAGCACCCGCGTGCTTCCAGCAACGGCAGGCCTCGAACCCCCCGTTGGCGGCTCCAACCCCGCTATGGTAACACCCTCGGTGGGGCGCACTGCTTTCTTCGGCACCCCGCGCCGCAGGGCAGGCGCTCTTTCTTTCCGCGGCGCCGCCTCACTCACCGTGCCGGTCCCCGCCTGAACGGCAGGCAGCTCGTCACCACCAAGATGAGAGTGATGCGGCATTGACAGCACCACAGGAACCTCTAATTGGCTCAGCGCCAGCGTCTCTGGGTCCACCACCGTCTTCTGCGCCGCCATCCCTGAAGCATACATGGCTTCCAGGAAGTTGTCGATTTCAGCGCGGTCCATGGCTTTTGCAAAGGCGTCACGGCTAGCCTTGTTTCCCGGCGGGGTCTCTACAAAAAATATGGTGGCAGGCCAGTTAGCATGAGGCAACCTCACAGGGGGTGCAGTACAGCGGAGAGTACTTACCAACGGCACGCGTCAGCTGTTGAGCTACCAACAGCTCCTACCCGGTAAGGAGACGGAAGTCCAGTAAGTTGCGATTCCGTCAGTAACCCCTGATGCGTGCTACGCGACACTCTTCCTCACGAGTCAGGCTGTACCGCAACCCCGCTGCACAAGAAAAGTCATTATCAGTACAAGTACGAGTAAAAAAAAAAAAAAAAAAAAAGGGCCCCCGCCAGCAAACAACCTCGGATGGGCTGAAACTCCGACTTAATTCTAAACGTCGGCTCCCCCTCGTTGGACCCCGCTTGGTACTCCCACCCCACCGTGGCAATGCAGAAAGTACCCCGCCAGTAGGACATGGAGTCCCTCAGATTTTCGATCAGCTTGGGCGCTCCTTGGCGACGACTAAGGTTTACTTGCCCTCTACAACCCTGGCGCTTCACGTACACCAGTTCGTAGAAGTACAATACCTCCGCCACGGTTGGTCCTTCGCAACCAGACAACCGCCACAACGAGTTCAGCGCCAGCAGTAACCGCCACATGTTGGGGCACACTTGCCCAAAGGCGATGCTGAACTCGCACACCAGGATCTGTAGATTAGGCACAAGCGGGAAGGTCACTCCCTCGCGGAATATAGCCTCGTGCACCGCAGCGTGGCCCACTGGCAGGATAGAAGCCTTCTCCTCTACCGTCGGCGGACGTAGTTTCACCACGCCGGGCAACCGGAACACCCGCTTCAGCCGGTTGACGGCAACAACGGTCATCCTACCTCCCGCCTCGTCAACAGGGGTGCCGTCCTCGAACACCCACGCCGACTCGGTATCCTCTCCCGCTACACCTCCCCCGCCAGATGAACCGCTGGCTGCACTATTACTTTCTAGCCGCTCTTCGTGCAAAGTGTGTGCAGCGGCAGCCTCCCCCGCCCTAGAACTCTCCAGACGCGATGCACGACCCATATCTACGTCCCACGGAATGGTCTGTAGTGAGGTTCCTGCACGGGCAGACGGACGCAACGAGTCAATAAAATTTCTATCCGCCGCGCTAAACGACACTTCAGATCCGGAATCCTCACTGCTCGAAATCTCTATGACGTCGGCCATCCCAAAACCCTAAAACCCAAATCAGTTAGCTCACACAGGATCTAACCTATCCCTATATCTGTCAGTACCCAAGAACATCAACAACACCCAACCCAGAAAATACCAAAACATGAACAAACGCACTCAAACCCAGATTCGACCATCTAGAAAGTCCCTAAAAACCCCAATTCTGTCAAATACAGCAACCCATCCCCAAACCCACTCTCACATCCTCACAACACTTCAACAAAGGACGTACCACAGAAACACCCAAAAACCCAAAAATCACCATGGCAGACACCCAATGAAACAGGGAGATTAGTCAGAATACCAACCTCAACGATGGAGTCTCTGACAGCAGTGTGAGCACTTTTCTTCAGAGCCGGAGGTCGTCGGTTCTTCCAAGCACGAAAACTCGGTAATATCGCTTCAACCCTCTTCCCCGATTTCAGACGCAGAAAGCTTGAAGACGACGAAGCACAGTTTAAAGTTTAGAGCAGTGTCAAATATGCCAACTTCCCCCCCCCCCCCTTTTATGTCAACGTCAAGCAGTCCTACGCCGTCCATTGAAAAACGACATCAACTGTCAGCCGTACACGTCTCACAACTACAGTTACTCTCCGGATTAACCGAGGCGTCGCCTCGGTTACGAAATCCATCATTACTCGACATTAATGGCGAGGAGACGGCTAGGCGGAGGAGACACACCTCCGCACGCTAACCCTTTAGGGGTTCGCCACGTGTCAACCACCATCAGACGAAGAGTCTGGTAGAAGCCACTACTGTTGGAAGGAGGGCGCCAGTCATCGTCGAAGTCACCGCTGAGCGAAACCCCGCTAGCGGAACTCTTCACTTGTCTCTTTCCGAGTGTCGAAGTCACCGCTGAGCGAAAACTCGCTAGCGGAACTTCTCACTTATCTCTTTCCAAGTGTCGAAGTCACCGCTGAGCGAAACCCTGCTAGCGGTAACTTCTCACTTGTCTCCTTCCAAGTATCGAAGTCACCGCTGAGCGAAACCCCGCTAGCAGAACTCTTCACTTGTCTCTTTCCGAGTGTCGAAGTCACCGCTGAGCGAAAACTCGCTAGCGGAACTTCTCGCTTGTCTCTTTCCAAGTGTCGAAGTCACCGCTGAGCGAAACCCCGCTAGCGGTAACTTCTCACTTGTCTCCTTCCAAGTATCGAAGTCACCGCTGAGCGAAACCCCGCTAGCGGAACTCTTCACTTGTCTCTTTCCGAGTGTCGAAGTCACCGCTGAGCGAAAACTCGCTAGCGGAACTTCTCACTTGTCTCTTTCCGAGTGTCGAAGTCACCGCTGAGCGAAACCCCGCTAGCGGTAACTTCTCACTTGTCTCCTTCCAAGTGTCGAAGTCACCGCTGAGCGAATCCCCGCTAGCAAAACTTCCACTTGTCAATTTGCAAGGGGCCACCTCAGCTATACGTGGCACTGCCGGCATAACCCCCTCCATCTTGCAAACCCCGTGCGTTGCTGAGGGCAACTTCGCTCAGTAACCACCGCCGAACACGTCTACGCGACGCTGTTTCCTGCTACATCCAGCGGGGGGTATCCGCCAGAGGCCAATCCCGAGGCTACGCCTCACTCTGACAACGACCGCCACGGGGCGTTACGGTCAGATCGTCCTTACGGGACACGGGGACTTGTCAACAGTCTACGACGACCCTGATCAGGTGCGTTGACCCCCGTCACTTGGGTACTAAGATTGGGCTAGCTACCCAACACCCTCTGCTTCGCGCAGTTCCCCCTTAACAAACAATTTGCCGACCATCCGGAGGTCCGTCTGGACTAGGGAGTGGGGGACTCCCTGGCGGGCCTAGTAGGGGCCCACCCGGAAGGGTATAAAGCGTTCGCTCAGTAAATCCATGGTTAACAACGCACTGATGCTAATTATGCTGTTGCAAGTCTAGCGGAAGTAACGCTTCACACCGCCGATCAACTCCCCAACCAAGATTGCCCTCCTTGACTGGGGACTTGGGGGACTTGTACCTACATGTGCCAGAACGAGCATAATTAGCTATAATGAACCACGCTTATTGTACCGCCAGAGGTACCAACTCCCACCAAAGGAGCGACATGCGAAGGCACGGCCCGGCAGGCTACCGCTTGAGCCCTGGACCGCCCCCAGATCACCGCTGACACGCCGCATCAAGATAGCATCAGAAGCTCCAGACGCTGGGAATCGAAGCACATCAGTCCCACATCGGAAACAAGAAGAAGATCAGCCTCTTCCTCAACTATAAAAGGTTCTCTCCTCTCTCCTCATTAATTACGCAATTACTACTCATTTATTGTTATGCTGCGCATATACAGTGACTGACTTAGGCATCGGAGAAGTGAAGACCGCCCAACGCGGTCTCCCTCTGACGTCCTGTCTATCGTGTTGCAGCAAACAGGAATCACCTAATCCTAGGAGTAGGGGTCCGCCCGCCGGACCCGCGTTAAGCAAGGAATCGTCTACCACCGGACTTGAGCATTAACAACGTCATTGACACCGGAAGAAAGTGCGCCGATTTCGTCAAACGATCCACGATCACCCACACTGCATCGTGACTTCGTTTGGACCTAGGCAGTCCAGTGACAAAATCCATTGAGATCTACTCCCACTTCCATACGGGAATAGGTAACGGCTTTAACATACTTGCAGGTCTCTGATGCTCAGCCTTCACACGTTGGCAAGTAAGACACTTGGAGACATACTTTGCCACATCCCTTTTCATTCTATTCCACCAGAATTGCCTTCGCAAATCCCGATACATCTTAGTGCTTCCAGGGTGCACAGTATACCGCGATCGATGCCCCTCACGAAGAATTTCTCCCTTGAGGTCAACACGATCCGGACCATACAACCTATGATTCATCCGCAAACCACCATCTGTTCCCACCGACCACTCCGATGGAACGGCAATTGACGAATCCGCAGCCAACTCTGCCAACTTCGCACGTGAGAACTCATCCTCTGTCTAACCTTGAATGATCCTGGAAATCAAGGTAGGCTGTACCGTGATACTTCCAAGGAAATTTCCATTCTCAACTCTTGCTTGCACAAGGTCAAACTCAGATGCAGTCTCCAACATAAGCCACTCCTGAACCATAATAGAAGCAACAATACCTCTGGGCTTCCTACTCAAAGCATCCGCCACCACATTGGCCTTTCCTGGATGATACTCCAAGGTGAAATCATAGTCCTTTATGAGCTCCATCCACCTTCTCTGTCTCATGTTCAACTCTTTCTGAGAGAACAGATACTTCAAACTCTTATGATCCGAAAAGAGTTCGAACTTCTCCCCATACAAGTAATGCCTCCAAATCTTCAAGGCAAACACAACTGCAGCCAACTCCAAATCATGAGTAGGGTAATTACGCTCATGCACCTTCAACTGTCTAGAACCATAAGCGACAACACCGTCATGTTGCATCAACACACACCCCAAACCCTGATGAGACGCATCACTATAGATGACTAAACCACCACCGCTTGTGGGAATAGTCAGCACTGGGGCCGTGGTCAATCTAGCCTTCAACTCATTGAATGCTCGCTCGCACTCCTCAGTCCACACAAACTGGACATCCTTCCTGGTCAACTTGGTCAAAGCCGAAGCAATGCTAGAAAATCCCTCAATGAATCTTCGGTAATAACCTGCCAAACCCAGAAAACTACGTACCTCAGTAACAGTAGTGGGTTGGCCCCTGTTCAACACTGCCTCAACCTTAGAAGGATCCACGGAGACTCCATCCTTCGAAACTACATGACCAAGGAACTTGACCTCCCTTTGCCAAAATTCTCACTTCTCGAATTTCGCAAACAACTTCTTTTCTCTCAAAACCTGCAGTACAATCCGCAGATGCTTATCATGATCCTCCAACGTCTTGGAATAAATCAAGATATCATCCACGAACACCACCACGAACTTATCCAAGTACGGACTGAACATACGGTTCATCAAGTCCATAAAGGCAGCAGGTGCATTGGTTAGACCAAAAGGCATGACAACAAACTCAAAGTGTCCATACCTAGTCCTAAAAGCAGTTTTAGGAACATCATCATCTTTCACCCTCAACTGGTGATATCCAGATCTCAAATCAATCTTTGAGGATACAGTAGCTTCCTTAAGCTGGTCGAACAAGTCATCAATCCTAGGTAAAGGGTACCTATTCTTGATCATCACCTTGTTCAATTGCCGATAATCCACACACAACCTTAGTGAACCATCCTTCTTCTTTGCAAACACCACAGGTGCACCCCAAGGAGAAGTACTAGCTCTAATGAACCCTTGTTCAAGTAAACCATCTATCTGCTCCTTCAACTCTTTAAGTTCAGTTGGTGCCATCCGAAAAGGTGCCATGGATACAGGTGCAGTACCTGGTATCACATCGATAGCAAAATCCACTACCCTCCTTGGAGGTAACCCCGGTATTTCCTGAAATATATCACTGTACTCGGAAACCACGGCAATCTCTGCCATAACCGCAGCACAACTCACCGACTCTACATGAGCTAAGAATCCTGCCCACAAAGCAGTATCTGACCTAAGACACCGATAACGAAACACTGGCTGTCCAGGTATATGAAATGACACTACCATTTCAAAGCAATCAATCATAGCATGATTTGGCCTCAGCCAATCAATTCCCAAAATAACATCATACGTATGATCTGTTAGCAAAATCAAAGTTGCAGAAAGCTCCCTACCACCGATCACAATCGGACATGCATCACAAAACATATTAAGCTCAAGGGAAACACCAAGTGGGGAAATAACACACAAGGGTCTAGCAAGAGGTCTAGGAGTCAATCCTAACATATCAACCACAGAGCTAGATATGAAAGAGTGGGACGCTCCCGTATCAAACAACACTCTAGCAAAGAAATCAAATAAGGATAAGGTACCTTCCACTCCGGTATTCTGCTGACCAATAGCAAACACCCTAGCCTGCCCCTGAGGCTGTTGCCTCTGCTGGTTCCCTTGTCCCCTACCCTGCTGGGTACAATCCCTTGAGAAGTGCCCCGTCTGGCCACAGGTGAAGCATGCCAAGTTCTTCGGTTTCGTGTAAGCTCGAGCAACATGGCCCATCTCATTGCAATTGAAACACTTCGGGTTCGCCACCGGCCTATTAGGTGCAACCCTAGCAGGTGCAGCTACAGCCCTAGCTGGTGCCTGCTGATTTGTCCTCTGTCTCTTCCAGAATCCACCTCGATTCCCAAATGTTTTACTGCTCCCCGCAGTTGCCTTTCCATTTCTTTAGAAATCCCTCTCAGCCGATTCCTGTTCCTGGAAAGTCAAGTTCTCCTGCTCGATGGCCATAGCCTTAACGAAAATGAGCTCCACCGTCTTCAGTTCCAGAACAGCGACATCGCGCTGGATCGAAGCATTCAGTCCCCACTGAAACTTCATAGCTAAGCTCTCAGCATCCATCTGCCTCACAAAGCGATACAACCTTGAGAACTCAGCCTCATACTCTCTCACACTTTTAGTCCCTTGGACTAACGAGATAAACTCCCTTTCCAATTGCTCCCTCACTGAAGGCGGAAAGTACTTCTTCCTGAACAGTTCCACAAAACCGTCCCAGGTCATAGTGGACACATCCATCACTCTCTGTGTGCCATTCCACCAGACCCGTGCATCGCCTTGGAGCATAAATGTGGTAATCTTCCTCTTCTCAATGTCGTCGCAAACGACCATCTCGAAGTAGGTCTTCATGTTCTCGATCCACTGATCTGCCAACATGTGATCCGTACCTCCCTGAAATGGGACTCCTCCCAATCTCGAAATCTCCTTTACCAACTTCGACAAACGAGTGGGATCTACAACATTTGCAGCCTCCACAACAGGTGGAACAGGCAACTCAACATTCGATGCCTCCATATCATTCTCGAACATCTCCTCAACAGGAGGAGGAATCCTGCCCTTACCTCGGGCTCTACCCCTGCCTCTGGGTCTACCTCGACCCCTAGCTCTGCCTCCTTGAGAATCCATCACCTAAGGAGCATAACAACCTGTGGTTAATACATGTATAGCTCTCAAACACAAGTATAAGTCAACGCTATGACTCGATCAACCACAACACTACGTCAGAGGATATAATTCTATCCCCTATGTCAATCTTGAGTTAAAACTAAAGGTCATCATTCCTTATAAGTCTTTAACTCATAGAAGCTACATCTAGCTCCTACACTTCATCCCCTGAGCCGACACTACCCTGACGACTCACATCCTACCGCTCACTACATACCCAATGACTATATCAATACCGAAGAGCATCTGATGGGGATCCGCTACAGACAGGCCATCACTCGAGGAGTATTGATTGTCACCAAATATGTACCTTACGCTCTGATACCAATCTGTCACGCCCCTGATTTTACACACATGAAAATCGACATATATAATCCCATAATTATACATGCGTGAATGTTCAGTCATCAATACAAATACCTAGAACATCTTTCCTTTAAAATAAGTACATGCTGATGCCCTGAATCCATCCGAGTTAATATACACTCGCTCCATAGTGTTATATATTACACAAATTTACAAATTAAATTGCCATCACAAAATAAAGCATAAATGCTCCTCAGAGCTTACTACATAGCGGAAGTCATAACAATGGCAAAGCCAACAAAATTTGCTTCCTACCCGTTCAGCTGCCAACAAACTACCTCAGCTTCAGCCATGATTTTCCTGACCTGCAGGATTAACCCCTACACCAAAAGAATGGTGCACCGGGTTTCCAAACAACAAAACCCGGTAAGCTTATGAAAGCTCGTATGAGTAACTCATGAACATCAATCAACAACTCACACACATCAGCTAAAGGAAACCATGCAACCATGATTCCTTCTAACACTCCATAACCTTTCCATCTAAAGGACGACATAAATCACCGCTGTGATAATGTTCTATTTGCTAACTTAACCATCAAGAAGCAAATCAAGTCTCATCTAGACAATAAAAGAAGAATACTCAAGGAATTCTACTTTAACTACATACTTATGAGTCTCCAGCAACCTCGACCGTTACTCCCATAATCTATAATGGCAGACAGACTATTGCTCTATTAAAATCGTAACCACTCGTCCGACTACGGACGTGATTACCTATTTCCTGCCTTGGTCACCATCTGCGACCTGTCACCATCTGCGACATGTGGTTTCAGACCCCGTCTGGTCTCAAAATCAACATTAAGGTCACCATCTGTGCTCTGTCACCATCTGTGACACATGATCTTCAGACCCCGTCTGGTCATGAAATCAAACATCAAGGTCACCGTCTGCAACCTGTCACCATCTGTGCTCTGTCACCATCTGTGATATGTAATCTTCTTAGACCCTATCTGGTCTTAAAGTTAAACGTTAAGTAAGTCGCAACCGACCTAAAAACGTTACAACATCTAGCTTCGGCTTTCCTAACCCTTGCTCACCATCTGTGACTCTTGGTACAAGGACCAATACATTTAAAATGAGTCACGCTTGACTCAAAAAAGTAACATCAAGCTCAATACTTTTCAAACAATAGAAAACATCTTTTTCCACAATACTGTTCCTGAAAAGTCACATTCAACAATAATATGAACACCATCATGCATATTATTATTCATCACAATCATCCGCAAGGATATATATATTTCACGTAAATATATATATACGTAGACATTCGCTCAGGAATGCCTACTAATACCAACTATAGTTTGCAGTTAAATGATTAACGCCAAAACAATAATGGTAATTCTGTTCATAAAGAACCTTGTGAGATTACTCACCTCGAACTCCTGCTGCGTCTTCAATAAAGCACAAAGCCGCCAATTCACAAATAATCTTCCACTGTACTTCGTCAAGTACCTAATCACATACGGTTCCAACTTAGTGACGATTCACATTTGATTTAAGTTTGAAACCCCTGTTTTGAACTAAAATCCCCAAAGTAGCGCCAATCAAGGCAAAACCACATCCGAGACCTCCCAAAGTCTCCGGAATACGTCCACGATCGATGTGACCAAACCACAAGTCGATCGGACGCTCGAATCCACACAGATCGAATAAATCGATCGGTATGAAACTGTAAAAATCATAACAATTTCATACGAACTCCAAAATTTGCATATTATATATCGAAACGCTCGTATCAACGACTAGAACATATATAATACCACAAACAGTCCCTTACATGGCCGGAACACTGCCGGAACGCCGCCACAGGAGGTGGCGCACCGCCGCCGGCCAAAACTCAATATTTCACAAAACTCCCAACATCAAAAAGCTTCATCTAAGCATGCTTGTGAATTCTCATAACTAGCTCGAAGTCAGAAAACAAGCATAAAGGGTCGAAAACTACCTCACAAGCTTTGGATTATTGCTCAAACTGAGTTGAACCGATTTCCACGTAAATCGATCAAAAAAAACACCATAGATCGATCAGGAAGCCTATTCTGAACTCAACCAAGGAAGCATGAAGCCATGAAGTCGCCAGAGTTGTGTTTTCCGGCCGGGTCCGAAAACGCTAACTGCACCGCCTTGCAGCGCCGCACACGGTCTATCTCTTCGCTAGAGAACACCACAGGGATGACCGGACGGAGGAGGCGAACCAGCTGACCAAGTTTCACGGCCAGAGACCGCCGCAGTTCACCGGAAAAGCTGGGTCGGGTCGGGACAGTCGAAAAACTTCGACTCTGAAGGTGCAGACGAGAGAGAAGAGAGAGAGAAAAAAAAGCTTCCGGAAAAGGAAAGTGGGAATTATGAAAATAATTTCTGATTTTCCACTTTTATACTAAAACGGAAACTTCTTCCGCTAGCCATAAATTTCTCATACGAACTCCGATTGATGCGTTCCGCATGTCCACGAACTCGTATCGATGCGCTCTACAACTTTTGTGAAGGAAGTTTTCCGAGAATCCCAACATATAAAAAGTCAAACTTCACACGACCCCCTAAACTGTGAAATTCGAATAATTATACGTACAAAAACTATTCCACTTCACATACAACCTACGAATAAAGTACAATAACAAATATTCGTACAACTGGTCCATTATTAATTACCAAAATTAAATAACAGAAAACCAGGTCATCACAGTTGTATCCACTTCTCCACTCAAACTGTGGACGGACTGGGCCGCTTGGGCCTTAGACTGCTTTGTGGGCTTTTTTCTTGGGCTCATTGGACTAGGGAGTGGGAATCCACCTTTGTTGTGGGTTAGAACGGATCTCTATGACCCACAGTATTGTTTAATTTTTGTTTGGGTCGCAAAAACCAGTGCCTTAATTGGAACCTTTTTATGTAAGCTTCGAGGTTACTAGGTTTTTGTTAGAATAAAAGCGCGTGAATTTACCAAAAGGTGGGTGTACTCGGGATTTTTGGGATTTTATTCATCTAGAATAGGGTTTCATGAGGTTCTAAGGAACGATTCTTTCTGTCGACCGCATAGGGGTGTTTCGTTTTTGTACTGCTTGCTGAATTATAATGAAAGGGTTGACCTATTACCATAAAAAAAAAAAAAGATAGAAGGTTATTTATGATACCCAATTTAGGGTTTAGGTAGATACCTAAATTATAGGAATCTAAATAGATATGCATATCTGATTTAGTGTAGGTTAATTCCTCCTCAATAGTTTCTCTCTCTCTCTCTCTCTCTAAGGATTTATGCTAATGAACATGGGTTTCAAAAAGCTCGACCCTATTATGATTGTAATTTGCATCAATTTTTCTAGTTAATTGCAGTCCAATGACTCAGCTGTCACCTCAGATTTATTTCATTTTCCATCTTGCTGACTCAACCCTCACTAATTTTTCTTTTTTATATAACTAATATACCCTTATTGAATATCTTTGCACATAAAAGGCAAGATGTCTTCCATAAGTTAGGAATCTTTCTAAAGCAATTTTTTGATAATGTTTTTTTTTTCTTCAACACCAAAGCTTCTATGGTTATGACTCTTGTACGTAATGTCAATATGAACGTGGTTCTCCTTCTTTAACATTAAGTTTCCTATGGCCAATGTTGGTTGGCAAACCAATATTGTAACCTTATTCTGAGGTAAACATTATGCAATTTTTGTGGTAGATATATTAAGAGCTAAAAAATTCAGCATTTCAGTATACCACATATATAGGTAGTTTTTCTCACCATATATATCTCGATTATTTATACCTACAATGGAAGAAAACTAATCCATTAATTTATAAAGGATTAAATTCTGTTTATTACCTTGTACTTTCAAGGGTTCATCAGTTCAGTCTCTGCACTTCTAATTTAATCAGGAAAGTCCTTGCACTCTCCAATTTCATCAAATAGATCCAATCCGTCACTATTCTGTCAATTTTAGCTGTTAAAATGCTGACGTGGGACCTTCTCACAGGGAAAATTCCCAAACTACCCATCGCTAGGCAGCCCGCCGATGCATCAGTGTTGTGAATGCAGATGAGTAGTTTGGAAATTTTCCCAAAAAATTGACGGAGTGGTGATGGATTGGATCGATTTGATGATATTGGAGAGTGCAAAGACTTTTCTGATTAAATTAGAAGTGCAGGGATTGAACTGATGAACCCTTGAAAGTATAGGGTAGTAAGCAGAATTTAGTCCATTTATATATCTTACTTAGGTACATATCTCAATTATAATAATTGAAGAACATTAATCCGTAAACATATATCTCTTACTTAGGTACTTATCTCTTACTTATGGTATACCTACAATAGACGAACGTTAATCCGTATATATCTCACTTTGTATATATCTCGATTATTTAAACCTACAATAGAAGAAATCTAATCTGTAAATTTATATCTCTTACTTAGGTACATATCTCGATTATAGCAATCAAATAACATTAATCCGTAAACATATATCTCTTACTTATGGTATATCTACAATAGAAGAAATCCTTAAATTTATATCTGTTAATTAGGTTAGAGCATCTTTAGCAGACTCTCTATTTTGGATCCTTAGCTAGTTTGGAGAACATATTTAGCTTTTTATTTATTTTAGCAACTGCACCAGACTCTAAGTGGCTCTCCATTATAACTTTTCGCTATCTTGCTCCTAAATATAGAGAGCGAGATAAGGCTCCTTATAATTTTTTTTTTTGATCAGGTGAAATATCATTCATTAAACTGCAATTACAACATTGCTGCAATTACAGCACCCAAACACGGGCTTACAATCGAGTAAAGCATCAACTAGTACTGCACAAACTTATTCTGAAGACACTAAATGGAACTGTCAATGAAATCAATGACGAAGACTGAATTGGATGGCTAATCGAGTTAACTAGGCCAAAAGAAATAGCATTGTCGGGGATGGGGTCAAGCCACAATAGATAACTATAAGGCGGGCCATCCCAGGATCTCCCTGAAACGTCAGCACAGGCTGATAATAAGATGCGCGGCCAAAAGCAGGCAAAAGACTAGATCCTATTAACCCTAAACCAACCATCCAACTCAAACCATTCATCAGAATCCATGACAACTACCGTACCCTAACGAGTAGGGACTTATTGACACTGCAGAAAACAGAAAGACACAAACCAAACAAAACTAGACCCAAACAGAGGCCTAAAGAGCCAGGCCCTAACACAAAAGCTAGGCCCAACCACCACTCCCCGCAAGACTCCAGTGCCGCAATCCACCAAGGCTGCCGCCGGCAAATTGTGCCCTGCCGACAAATCACACCACGCCGATGACCCACATCACCCGCTGCACCTGCACCTGCACCGTCGCTTCCCCACCACTCCTACCACTCCATCACCAGCGTAGGATCCCCAGGACTAGCGCTCCCCAGCCTGCCTGACCTCGCGCACCTCCGTAGACCCAAACACCCAAAACCCATGGATCTACGATAGGACCCGAAGGCAGACAACAAAGGATCGTCGTCGATCCACCGATCCACAACAGCAAACCGTAGATCCCGCCACACCTTCCGACCGGCGCAAAAAGCCTCCCCAATCCGACTAAGATCCAACGCTGGACCGGTCTCAATCCTCAGCCACGCCACAGATCCAGATGCAGCCACCGCACCTTCCTCCATCCCTGAGCCAGGCCTTTGCCCAAGAACCACGCCGCAAGCCCCTGTTCTCATCCCCTCCCGGACCGGAACGCAGCGGCAAGGGCGCCTGCAACATCCGGCCGGGAGAGAGAACCCTCGACCTCCTCTAGGTTTTTCTCCGCGCGTGAGGCGCGTTCTCTCCCTCACTCTCGAAGTATTTTGGTTGTATGGTAGTAGAAAACTCTGGGCTCCTTATAATTTGAAATATTCATTTTGAATTATTTTATGTAATTTATAAATATATTTAAATTATTTAATCTTCATTTGAAAAATAATATAAATTCAAAATTAGCTAAAGTAGAGAGCACTGATACAAACGTATATCTAAAGTGGCTAGCCAAAATGACTTTTTAGCTACTTTGGCTAAAATTTGACTTAAAAATGGCTAGCATTACTAAAAATGCTCTTATACTTATCTTTTAGCTAGAATGCCTTCCAGTTAGGTTGATTTCCCATCTCTATTTACTAATTTTATAATGCTAATTATATTTTGAATTATTGCATGTTCATCATGGGTTCAAAATTCAAATTGAAAAAATAAACAAATAATTAATTTGTTTCTATATTTAACTCAAAGGGCAAAATGGGCTTGAAAATATAACGACAAAAGTCAATGGACCTAGATTGATAATAAAATTACCTATGGACTGCATCCATTATGACGGAATGAGGACTTATATTCAAAAACCTCAAGAAAAAATACTCATGTTTTCCTTAATAGTATTCTATAATTATGTACAAAATAGTTAGATAAACAAAATAAGTTTAGGGTGCGGCTATTGCCACCCTACTAACTAGTTTCTTCACCCTACAAGACTAAATACTGTAATATAAAATTACAATAATGAAAAAACTAATTATCGTAATCTTATTTAAAATTACAATTTATTTTTCTTATTACACTCTACAGAACACGTACTTAAACTTCAATCTTTATCTCTTCGTTCATCTTTAAACCCTGACACTTTATTTCTTAACATTCATCATCTTCAATCGTTCTCATGTTGTGCTAACAAAAAAAAAAAAAATTCAACTTGCGGAGGAAATCAAATAGAAAAAGGATTCAAGTTAAATACTAGTAACCTACATTGAAAAGGATATTTTGGGTACTGTAAATGGGTGAACTAACACTTCAATCTTTATCTCTTCGTTCATCTTTAAACCCTATCACTTTATTTCTTAACATTCATCATCTTCAATCATTCTCATGCTATGCTAACAAAAAAAAAAATTCAACTTGTGGAGGAAACCAAATAGAAAAAAGATTCGAGTTAAATACTAGTAACATTGAAAAGGGTATTTTGGGTACTGTAAATGGGTGAACTAAATAAACTTGAAATTAAAAAAATATATTAGGGTGAGAAGAGAATGTAGGGTGAAGAATACGACAACATCCGCACCCTAAGTTTATATACATGACCTCCCCATTTAATACAAGAATAAAGTTAGAAACCATCTAATATAAATTTCCCTTAAATAAATTGTAATTAAATGGGTGAGGAACCATATAATTTAGAATTTCGGAATCAATAGCATTAAATGTTTTAAAATAGATTGGTTTACTCCCACTTTTTAGTTAATTTTCTTTTTTGTTGTAACAGTTATGATTAGTCAATTTATTATCTAATATAAAACATTAAAACATCACAAATAGAAAACTTTGTAAATGTTATTTTTTTGGCCCCTTCAATGACAACTTTGTACTTCTACAACTCTACGAAACTACTGACATAGTTTTGGTTGAATGTTCAACTCAAAATTTTATACTTGATTAATATGGTGTTTGGTGGATAAGAACTCAAATAATACAAAACCTATTTTGAGGCATCTATTTGAAGGGAATAATAATAAATCTTTATGAATTTTCCATTAACTAACACAGGTAATCAATATGGTCATTTATAAAACGTCAATATACTAATATATATTAATCATATAAAATAGTAGTCTTAATATAGTCAAATAATAGGATATTTCATGATTTTTGAGATTAAGGATATTTTAGGCATTTTGGGTTGTGTAGTTAGTATAATATTAAAATAAGAAATTAAATGGGTGATGTATTGAGTACTGTGTATTAAGTAGTTAATGATGTGTGTATTTAAAACTTGTCCTCAGTTTCATCAATATATAAATCCAATATATATATATATATATATATATATATATATATATTACTTTCATATCATTTGTTATATAATTCTAATTAAAGTCGCACTCTTACATGCTACAAAAAGCACGACGAAACTGGAAAAAAAATGAACAACTCTTTCGAGAGGAGGAGAGCACTGCTAGGTTTTCTTGGTGGCGCTCTGGCAATTCTAGTTGGAGGGATTGGACATTCTGATCTCTTTGATCAACCTAATGAGGATGGCGGCAGTGGAGAAATCCTTTTGCGTCATGAGTGGGCTTCGACCAACCATGTTCGTGCAGCGATCGAGGACGGAGTTTGGGCTCTAGCTTCTAGTGCACGACCATGGGAGGTCGGCGGATGAGGGTTTCCTGTCGTTTCTGGGCGGGGACAACATGCGTGCAGCATGGATTTTTGAGGTGGCGGCGGTGCTCAGCCAAACTGGATTTGGATGGGATCTCGAATCCAGATTTTCAATACTGGCTGGGCAAATCTGATGGCAGATGGTGGTGTCTGTGGGTGACGCGACCCGGGTTCAGGTCTTCATGCTTGGCAAGGCGGGTTGCAAGTGGCGGTCAAGAGATGCGGCAGTGGTTTGGGAGATCCTTGACATCAGTTGGTTTGGAGGTCAGGCTGCCGGTGTGTCGGAGATGATAGTGGGCTGCTGTGGCCGGGTATCCATAGCAATTAGAACCATACTGGGCCTAGGGCTTGGGCTTCCCATCCTTTTGGCATACTAAGGCTAACTGGAACTTTTCGGATGCTTGAATAGTGGTTTTGGGACATGTCTCTTGGCTAGGTTTGGTGTTGTTTTGCTCTTTGCAACGGCACCAAGCTCGACTTTTGTTGAGATATGATGCCAGAGGTTGTCACTTCATTTGTGCCTCTTTGATTTCTCATGGATGATGTTGAATGTTGTTTGTATGTTCTTCATTGCTTTTAAAAAGGTTGAATTATTTAGGTAATGATTTTTTTGTCAGCCTTACGTGGGTAAATCATTATGTATGATTCCGCTGATCAATAAAAGAGTTGTCATTTTTCATCAAAAAAAAAAAAAAAAAAGCTCTAGAGCACAACAAAGTGGTAGTGTTAAATCTTTGCATGCAAGACGTCGTCTCTTCTACCCTCCGTACGTCAATTTTGATGGAGGTATTACCGTATTAAATTGCTAACAGAATCAAAGTTGAGATATGAAAACGCAAAAAATTGATACTTGGGTATGAAACTAATAAATAACCTTATAGTTCGGGGAGTTTTTGTAATTGATCATGAAAAACTCCATTTGATTAAAATTAAGTTTTGAAGTCAAGCAAATCCTCATTAATTTGACAGGAAGGCCCAAAAGATCTGCCATGATTTGAGGTTGGTGATGCTAATCATACATGGCCCAGTTTGGTATTGGTTTTGGAGCCTACTTTTGGTCCAAAAGTGCTTCTAGAGGAAAGTTAGGCTGTTTGGTAAACTCCAAAATTGTTGTTTTTGGGTGGAAGTGTTTCTGTGGCAGCAGGAAATCAGAAGCTACTAAAATGGCTTTTGCGGAATGCGGCTAAAAACACGGAACTATTAATGAAGTTAAGCGAACTACCTATTTTGTCCTCGTCCTTTTCTAAAATTTACACTGAACTCAGTCTTTTTTCTTCATCTGTGTGAGGCAAAACCATCGCATTCTCCTCCTCCTCCTCCTCCTCCTCTCTTTGCCATCAAATTCTTGAGCATCATTCATTTTCCTCAGAAGAAATCGAGAGAGGGCCTCTACTTCTTCTCCTTCTCTCTCTGCTGTCACTGAAAATCGGAGGAGCATCATTCTTTTCATTAGAAACTTGAGAGAGAGCTTCTATTTCTGATTGGCTTCTCCTCGATCCTTTCTTCTCTATGGTCATCAATCAGCCTCATCATAAACTAGATAAAGCAGCGTCGTCTCCAGATTCTAAAAGGTAAAAACTTTTACCAACTCTTTTACTGAATTATTTGGTCTGATTTTAGATTTGATTTTTATCAAACATCAAATCTATTTGGTTTGGGATTGTTGTTCTTTTTTTTTTCCATTACCAATTCTGATTCTAAAAAGGATTGGGTGGGTAAAAATCCCTTTCTTGCATTGAGTTGCGACCTGTGGGAAAGCTAGTAAGTTTCTGGGTCCAGCTTCAAAGTTTTAGATAGGAATCAATTTTCATTCTAGTAGCTTAGTTGTTTTAATTTTTCTCTTGCTTTCACACTTAATTACCATTATGCTTTCAAAATGCACCTGGAAGTGTCCTTCTTCATGTTCTTGACATAATTACTATGCAATTGATTGTAGCTATTGCATACATAGTTCTGAAGTTGTTGCCGGAATCAGGCAACTCGGATTTAGTCTTATGTTGCTGGGTTGGCTATTAAACATAAGTAGTTATGTATCTTGTGCATTTGGCTTGTATTTTGTTGCTGCATTATGAAATCTATTTCCTTCCTATCGGACTTTGCGGCATAGAATTTTATGAGCAAATGCAATCTTAAAATATGTGCTGTCATTTTGTGCACCTGAGGCACATGAAAACATCAAGCAAAGACATGTTATATGGTTTGTGGTTTTGGGATGGTAGGTCAAGCAAAGACATCTAGTGTAAAAAGTAGTTATGTATAGGCTGACATAGGTTAAAAGGGTAGAATTCCTCCCTAATGATAAAACCAGTTTGATCTTTTGTGTGAAAAGCTTTTTTCATAATTTTTAACTAGTGTACAAGAACAATAACAATACACGAGACAACTTATATTTTTATAGGGTTACATGATTAAAAAGCAAAATTATATATTTTAGTGGCATTTTTAGTATTTATGATCATTTTGGTAATTATATACAGCCACAGCGCTTTTCACTTGCAACTTACCAAACACTAAGAAATTATTTTTCGTTCTCACAGCACTTCTAAAAACAGTTTGTCAAATACTTAGCTGCTTCTTCTCACAGCAAAATCAGAAGTGCTTCCTCTCACAGCAAGTTTGGAAGTGTTTCTTCTCACAATACTTTTAAAAATAGTTTGCCAAACACTTAACTGCTTCTTCTCTCAGCAAAATCAGAAGTGTTTCCTCTCACAGTAAGTTCAGAAGTGTTTCTTCTCACAGCACATCAATCCCAAACTGAGCCGTAAATGAAAGCAATAATTTGCAGGGCCTGATCCATAAAATGATGATCGATATGCCAAACTTATTTGTCAGCCGCAGCGTGCTCATATATTCTTCAATTTTCTTCACATTTTGCTAATCAAGATTATATGTGGTAAGCTGAAGAAGGACGTTTTATCTTCTTTTTTATTTATTTATTTTTATTATTTTATTATTTTATTTTTAGGAGAAGGCTAGGAATAGCAGGCTAGCAGCTCCCTATCCTTGAAAATGGAAATTGATAAAAAAACCAAACCGGCCTAACAAGCCAGCGAAAAAAGAACTATGAAAATGGAAATTGAGAAAGACCCAATTGGCCAATAACATGAGAAACTTTCATTCATTTTTTTTTTTTGAATAGAAATTGATATTATTAAAATCAATAGCTGGCAAACAACCAATAGCTATAGTTTATCTGCACTTACAACAAGATAGCTGACAAGAAAATCTGGAACCCTATTCTAAGCAAAACAAACTCATTACAAGTCGATGATAAGCTTGCTATAATTAGCAAACTTATAAACAAAGAAACTCCTGTCTTCTAGGGCAAAATCATTCTCTAGTCTCCCATTAGCCAATCACGTAATTGTGGTACCAACAGAAAACTACTTCCTTGCCAACAAATAGGAGCAACTCCTTATCCATAAGCCACTTGAAAGCCAATCTTATTCCACATAATTACCAACTTCCGCAGAAGTTATGACCCGAAATGATTAGTCGACCTAGACCATACAAAAACCCAAATGCCCAAGGAGGTCCACTACTTAGGTCAGGCCTACCCTCACCACTGAGTGATAGCTGAGGCCTACTGGGGTACTGGCCCATAACGTAGAGCCGAACAACTCAATTTTGAGCCTAGAACAAAAGGCTCAAGCTAAACTTGAGCAAAGGAACCAGAAGCCCATGCCCGCTACTGCCAAGTAGCCGCCGTCGCCACCTCCAAGCTTTTCGGAAGCCTGACTTTCCGGCAACCCATCAAGTCCGGGTCTGTAAGTGTTGCTACTCCGGCCTGCCTTCCCCTCTTTATGCCAGAAGGAAAAGCTACTGCCCGCCGATGCTTGACAACAACCCTCCCTCCGACGCTACTTCTCGCCCCGACGTCGCTTCAATCAACAAAGCCACTTACCCCATCTGTCTGCCCGCCGCGTTTTACTTTGATCCTCCTCCACTGCAAGACATTAAACACCTACCCACAGATCACGATCTGCACTCACACTCGTACTCAGCGATCTCTACCAATCAACTACTGCCACCAATCGGAGCCCAAACGCCCAGGACCCTCGACGAGGATCCTTTCTGGTACTACAGCGCTTGGGATCCGCTGCCTCGCTTTGCTCAGAAACCTTAGGTACGGGCTCTGCTGAGAAACTTTCATTCCTAAAACTTAGTCAATGACAATACTGTTATAAAGAAGAGAGAATATGGAGAGAGAATAGTAGGGAGGAAGTAGAAGTGTATCATTCAGTCTCATTAGCCTCCTTTATATAGAGGTAGGGTTTACAACAAAGTACATAACTAATGAGTATTTACATGGACATCCACATAGATAATAATATTTACAACACTCCCCCTTGGATGTCCATCAATGAATGATGGTATTGGACGCGCTTATTGTTGCCTCGTTAAAAACCTTGCCAGGTAACAAAAACCCAGTGGGACAAAAATAACCCTGGTCGAAGGACAAAAAGAGCACAACGCGCATATGTCCTAGGTAGCATGCTTCTGGATGCTCCCCCTGATGAGAATCTCCCCCTGACTGTTGCAAGCCTCATTTATGTATGTGATAAGCTACATGTACCATATATAGTAGATTGATGTGTCTATCACCGAAGTGAGACCATGTGTGCTTTGCATATAGGGGCTCATCACAAAATTTCATACCTGCAAAGGTTAAGCAATACCAACAAAACTAGATGATTTTCAATAAGCCTTACCTCATATGATAAGGTTAGAAACAATTTCATATGCTCAAATTCATACACAAAGTAAGAGCTAAACAATATAAAGAAATTGACACATTTAACTTTGTATAGTTTAAAACATTGAAAAATCATCATGGCATACCTAGCGATACTCATCAATATCTTTGCGTATTGATATGTCTCATAAGCTCTTCAAGAGCTCTAAATAATTCATAACTTTGCGAAAGTTAGAATATGTTGCAACATTATAATCATAATTCGAATTCGATAGTAGTCTCGTCATAGTACTCATTAAGGCAATTTAGATCTCGTTGACTAGAACGAAATGAGTACATATGAGCTAGCTTTAGACTCTTTGATTCCATGAGTGAGCTTCAGGCTCTTTCAACCTTTCATGGACTTGCATTTGAATCATTCATGTATTTGAATCCCTTGAGGATTTGATAAGAAATACACTTATTATGACACTTTGCTTTTGAGATTTTGCTTTTAGCAATGTGTCTTCATAATATACGATGACAAAGTGCCATAAATCTCTCGTCAATATAACAGCTATATGTAACACTGTACTTATAGAAAATTGTCATTCATATAAGGGAAGATATTCATAATCTCATGTCTCTATAAATAGACATTGTGTCATAGTGATTTATCTTCACTTTTGATAAATACCTTTTTGTACCATGTAGGGTTAAAGGTCCGAGTATTTCATCACGTTTCAAATATTCAATTTCATTGGAATTGCCTCTTTCCAATTTGGCCAATAATATACTTTGTCGACATTCATGGTGAAACGTGGTATAGCATTCATACAGCCCTTAAAGATTTTTGGTAGCTACCAAATGTAAATTATCATCGATGATTAACAATCATAGATCACACACATTCTTATATGCATGCATTAGCTATAATAAGCTTATTGATATTGGGTACCCATGCCACTTCTGGGGCATACATTGTCGCTTCTAGGACAATCATCTCTCATAAATTATGTAGCGAATGTGGATCTTTTTACTTATAATCTCATATAGAGCATTATAGGGCTTGTATAATCTTCCCTGTTTTGGGAGTTTAAAACTTTAGACCTGGTGGATACAATCCACACAAATTCACGCCGTTATTCAAATGACAGTAGTCTTTCCTCCCCCTAACGGCGGGAAGACTGTCTTATTATGACCATGCTCAAAAGATGCATTCAAAAATCTATCACTTTCTTTGGAGTGAAGGTGTACATTGGCTAGTGGCGAACCCAAACCAAGTTTTAGGTCAAAAACGTTTTGTCCATTAGCATCAACCATATTGATTTATTATTGTATCACTAAGACATCATTTCATAATGGCGTACTTACACCCTTTATATGTGTAGCCATATTAGGAGTTGTGATATGTTTAATAACATTCTCTTCAGGAGAACCATGTCAATTGGATACACTTGCATCCCACAAATCAAATGGAGTCTACATTGTTTGTATTAATACGGTTGGTCTCAAGGACTTTAACCCAAGCAGATGCCTTTGCATTTAGCATAAAATTTTGTCACTTTCTTTTATCAATTCACTAGTTTTGATATTTCTCAAAGTCAAAATGAGACGGTGGATAAATATCTCACACCAATTCATATCGTTCTTTAGGAACAATATTTCTCCCCCTCATTGCAGGAGGATTGTCTCATTAAAGTGACAACTCGCAAATATGTAAATAAACAATTTGCTTGTGAGTAAGATTAGCAATCATCAAACTTGTATGTGATTCCATGCAACATGGTGGACAAAAGATGACGTAACGGGTCATGCCAAAATAGTGTATTTGGTTCAAGGAACTTCAGGTTCATGACATCATATGCCTTAATTTACTGCAGAAAATTCGATACAGTATATATCTGATGACATAAAGTCTTCTCCAACCATATAGTAAGCAATTAATGCAACAATATTTCAAATTCGGTAACATGATAGTAGCTCATTTGGAGCCATACATCAAGATCTACAGCACTTGATATGGTTGTTACCTTAGCTTCAGTAAACATTAACTATGAAATACTGATAATTGGAATGGACCAACTTCATTTTGAACTACTGGCCAAAATGATATACTCGAAAATTTCGAGTTAAAGACTACAATCCATAAGAACAAGTAACTTTATCATGTGGAGAACCTCAAGTTCTGTGTCACATATAAATGTGTAGCCATAAAGAGGAGGGACTTCAGGCCCTCATATAATTGGAGATCCAAGAAACTTGAGGTTTCAATTTTTTTTCAATTTATAACAACCTCTTAAGGAACATCAGGTTCCTAGATAATCGGATTAAGAAACATTTAGTTTCAATGGGAACTCAAAAGGATACAATAAATCTATGGAGTAGCACAATAGTGCTTTCAAGTTGCTTATTGTAAGCAAAAGACATCAGGGATGTGTGATGATCTCAATGTTCTTACTAGTCAATGCAATTTAATTTGACCAGTGCCCTTTCGAAATTGGCTTGATAATCATCCACCATATAGTGTACCATAGGTGACACACACCCAATTTACAATTTCCTCACATATGTGGATGTTAGGACAATATTTACATTGACTCCTGATTTTTCTCTTGCCATGATCCACTTTTGGTGGCATTTCATGGTATAGCCATGTCAATCGGCTTTCTTACTATACAATGAGATCTATGAGACGGGGAGATTATACATCTCTAGTAATATTGGAGGCACAGAATGCAAGGGGACAATAATGTGTGCTCTGCTGGAGCCATCAATCAGATATGTAAGATCTGAGATGATTGTTATATTAGCCTCATAAGCATAAGCTTTAATAATATTTTCTGGACACCATGCATAAAATTGCATTGCCTGAAAATCACTCAAAACATAAGTTTGAAGATGACACAAATCAAATTTGTAAGAATTGAACGGTAGATCTCATACGATATACACGAAGCTTCTGGTCCGTGTTATACAGTTAAAACATGACGTTCAATTATTGTATTGATGTCTGATGTAGATTAACATCAAATGCATTTTGAACTTCTGGCCAAAATAATATACTCAAAATATCGAGTTTAAACTTTATGACCATAACTTATGAGTGAAGGACTTTAGATGGTCATCTAGTTAGTTTGATCATTGAGGAACTTCAAGTCCTCATGTAATTAAGGATCAAGGAACTACAGGTTCTGATCTCTTTTAATTACAAAATCCACGATCACAAATTTGGGGTATACTCATACTCATTCGTCATAGACCAACGGTTAAATATATGCTTACTTTTAAATTGGTGTCAAAATAATCCCCTCAAAGCTTCAGGTTTGAGGTTGACCCAGATTAAAACTTTATGATAAATTGTCTATATATCCACTCGATACTTAAGGCTCGAGTCTGCACAATTAGAACTTTAGGTTCTAAGGTGGAATGCTTTAAGCAGACATAAAGAAGAATGTATCAATCGACATATGAAAATTACTCGAAACTTCTAGTTCGAGTTGACATAAAGTCAAATAAACTACGAATGAATTATATGTGTAATCGAAGCTTCAGGTTCGAATATTTTTTCTATGAACTGCAAGTTCTAAGATTTCGTAATTTGAACTTCGGGTTCAAATAAATTTGGTGCTCGAAACTTCAGGCTCGAGGAAACTAAAGTGAATCTTCAAGTTCACTTTTAACTAATTTATATTTTATACTCAAAGCTTCGGGTTTAAGTTTTACTGTTAGAACTTCAAGTTTTGCTATGAAATTTTGAACTTCTGGTTCAAAAATATTACATTCGAAATTCATATGTTCGAGGTATAGGACTGCTGCTCCGTATAAGTAACAAAAAAAAAAAAAATTTAAAGATAAGTACTGTAACGAAAGTACATAACAAAATAGGAAAATTGCAGGGAAGAAAAATAAATAGATAAACCATGCAATAAAATTAACTATGGAAACTTCTGGTTCCATTAATGAAGAAATTACACAGAACTTCTTGTCTGCTTAACTTCACAAAATGATAATTTTTTTTCTCTCCTCTAATCACACAAGTACATAATTTTATCTTGTGGAGAACGTACTTAGCTTCTAGCTTTAACCAAGTGTTCAAAATTGAACTTCAGATTCACATTGTCGTACGGAGGAGGGAACCCCAATACTAAAATAATTTGAGGAACTTCCGGCCCTCCTATAATTATTGGGGATTAAAAATATGTGAGTTCATATATCCAATTATATAACTCTAAGGATCTTCTGGCCCTCGTAATTGTATAAATTTATGAGACTTCATATCACAATTTTTCCACTACACAATCTTTGAGGAACTTCAGGCCCTCGTGTAATCATATAAAGAAAATATTTTGATCGCATTGAATTTACAATGGTCATTGAAATCCGTCTATGAGCAATAAAATCATATCATACGTCCTTACCTTTTTAGCATACTTATGCACATAATCGTAGGATTGTATAACCTGGATATCAAAAAAATATTGATCCGCCTTTGGGAGTTACTGATCCTGCCATAAATTGAATCAACATAGATAGTGGTCATCACTCTCATCAAGTCAAGATTGCTTCTCATATTAATCAATTCATAAATACATGTGCAGATGACAACATAAGGCATATACTAATACTTGTAATCATGAAATATATGACGAATTAGGATTGATGCCTAACGACAATTGAGGGAAACACACAAAAAAATCTTATGAGTGTATACTGACAAAAAAAAACCCCAAAAAAATGCTATTAAATAGACAAGTAAAAACTAATGCCTCTATTGCACCTTATGGGATAATACGTTGGGTTTTGGTTGCAAAACCAAAAATAAAGGAGAGAGGCATGATTATTGACAAAAAAAATTGAGATTGTCAGAAAGGAAAACGGGTATGATTCTATTTGCGTGATCAACCAAAACTTTCAGCAATTATACTCATATATGAGAAAAAGAACATATGTATATCAGTATATAAAGCAGGAATCGATGGCACCGTAATGATTATATATAAGATTAAAGCATAGATCATAGATCATGAAATAAACTCATGAAATAAAGCAGGAATCGATGGCACCTTAAGAAATAAACTGATATGCATAAATGACATAGATCATGAATAAACTCATAGATCATAAGTTATAGTTAATAGCAACAACGTTGCACCATAAACTCGTAGATCATCATAGAGTTTTCAAAAAATAATAGCAGAGTGTGCTGATAACGTGTTATAAAGAAGAGAGAATATGGAGAGAGAATAGTAGGGAGGAAGTAGAAGTGTATCATTCAGTCTCATTAGCCTCCTTTATATAGAGGTAGAGTTTACAACAAAGTACATAACTAATAAGTATTTACATGGACATCCACATAGATAATAATATTTACAACAAATACTGCTTTTTTTTTCTTTTTCTTTTTTTGACCAAAAAATGTTTTTATTTTGTTTTTTATTTGCTTATAATCTACATTATGTGATTATACAGTTGATAGCATCATTTAAGAGGAAATATAATCCGTTGGGCCATAAGGCTCAAATAGTTCAGCAAGAAGTCCCTGCTTCCTTTTCGGATTCCATCCCATATCCTTGCACAATTGGTCATTGTACCATATGTGAAGCGCTCCGACGCATGATCTCCGGTAGTATTTTCCGGAGTATCGCTTGGCATACTCATCCCACTGTTTCACATCTTTCTCCATTTCTTTTATGCTTGGTACCTTGAATGTGCCTCCAAGAAGCTCTGCTAGCCATCTGCACCTCATCTCTGATGTGTGCAAGGTTGAGATACTCACGGAGAATCCAATTACAGCTAGTTGTGGAATTCGTGCATGGATGCATTCCCTAATCGAAAATAAAAGGATAATATGCATGAGCTACTACAGCTAGTGAAAGTCTTTATATTGGCTATATATACAATTAAACAACCAAGTGATCAAGCCTACACATACTCCATAAAAAGAGGGAAAATAGCTGCTACATTATTGCATTCTGGTTGAAATAAGGCTAATATTGACAAGCTACTACAGTCATTTACAAGTTTTAAATCCAACTGATATAAGAAATGAATACACAGTCACATACTAAAGTTCCTAACCTTCTATGTTGTTAGATTAAAAATACAGACAATTTACTAAACTAATCTTGTTTCATTGTGCGGCCCAAATTCAGTTTGGAAAATAGCATGTCAGATATTTGGCAAAAAACTTACTCTAGGCCTATATATGGAAATGGCAGGAATATAGCTAATTAACTAACCTGTAGAGAGGTAAAATGGACTTAGGTGATCCAGCTATGTAGTCTTGAAATGTTGGTGACACAAAGATGTCTTTAAGCTTCTCATCACCTCTAAATCCAGTAGCCAATATGACCAAATCTGTCTTTACAGGGGAGTTTTCTCCTTCAACCAAAATGCCTTCTCGGCAAAAGCTGAAGCTTTTGGGAGATTTCTTAAGTAAAATACTTCCTTCTTGGACTCGGTCATAGAATTTTTCAGGCACGGTTGAGATCAGACAGGAACTGATTTCTTGAAGGAAACTATGCTTAGGTACCATTCCATACTTGGATAATCCAAGCTTCTTATCTATGTAGCTTTCAACAAATTTTGAAAATGCCCATCTCTGTTTAACCAATTACAAATCAATTATAAGTGTCAGCATTATAAATGTAACTGTATCATTCTAGCTTATGAATAAAAGATTTACCAGAGGTGAAAGAATTGTTGCAAGGAGACTGAGTAGGAGGCCTTCACCAGGCTTATGAACCAAAAGCTCCGAGAAGCGATTGAGGTATAGGTATTCGAGAGGCACACGGGCAGGAACATTCCAGTGTTCTGTCTTGTACAACACTGTACATGGATGTTCTACCCCTGCAAAATTTGACCAACGAAAGGATCAAGAGAAATTTATATACAAACTCTGAATAATTGATCTCATTAATTTTGTGGCACATCTTCGGCGCATGTGCATGGCAAGAAAAATTCCAATACCATTTGCATTTGAGCACTCCATTGCAATGTCCAATGCAGATTTCTGAAACCCAACAACTGTTACTTGCTTTCCTTTCACAAATTCAGCCGCGCTTTCATGATCCTTGGAAGCATATTCCATCGAGTGTATGACATCACCATGAAATTCTTCTGGACCCTTGTTCGGAGGAAATTTAGGAATGTTTGGAATACCACTGAATCGTCCAATGCAGAGGACTACAAAGTCCACCAAGTAAACCTGCTTGAATTTATACTCAATGATTAATGCGACTATATCTTACTATATGGTAAATTTTCTTGTTTAAGAACATTGCATGCCTACAACTAAAATATTGACGGTCTGAAAACACATCATCTTCACGACCTAAGTAAAGATGCTTTTTCATCATAGTCTGTATGAACAGTGATTCAGAAACTTTTCTCGGATTTAAATTGAACGGTCGTTCAACACAAATATTGACGGTCGGAAAACACATCATCTTCACAAGCTAAGTAAAGATGCTTTTTCATCATAGTCTATATGAACAGTGATTCAGAAACTTTTCTCGGATTTAAATTGAACGGTCGTTCAACACAGAAAGAATAGATATTACTTTTATAATTAAAGATCAATAAAAAAACTCAACAATATCCACAATAAAAAAAATCAATAAAACTTACAAGTAAAAGTTAACAATTCATTCGACTGTCTAATAAAAAAACAAAAATATGAATCACTGAATTTCATATAAAAAAAGTCCAATGATGACTTCAATTGATCAGTTAATCACGATCATTTTAGTCACTGTTGAGCACCAGCATTGGACTTTTTTGATATGAAATTCCTCGGAGGGCTTTCAACCCATCGTGTTGGAGCACCTCGAGCAACATACATTTTTATAGGAAAATCTACTCCATGACTAAAATGTTGCAGTTTAACATTATATCATTCTTAAACTCAATTAAATATATACATGACATACATACATGAAGTGGTACATACCTCAGTTGAAGGGCTTTGTTTGTCTTCTACCATAACTTTCCATTTCCCTTTCGAGCTGAAAGGCTCACCGGTGCCGCCCCAGAGACTCCATGATTGCATCTCATCCTCAGATGGGCCTTCATACTCTATACCACACACTTTGGTATTGAATTTGATGTGCCTGAGCAAGTCGAAATGTTGAGCGTATGATTGGATGTAATCCATAACTTGATGCTGCTTTGGAAAGTCCTCTGTCACTGAAGAAGGCCATGGAAAATCTGAGAATTGGTAGACTGCTTTAGGAGTTTGGAGCTTGGTACTCTTAATAGTTTTGGTCCATACCCCTCCGATGGTGCTCGAGGATTCGAACACGATGGGTTGAAAGCCCTTTGAAAGGGTGTACTTGCAGGCAAGAAGGCCACTGATCCCAGCTCCTATTATGGCCACCTTCTTCCCCATCAATTCTCGTCTAAGCCGTTGTTATGATTCTTGATTTGCATGCTTTTTTATAGAGAGCTTTCGTATTTATATATAAACAAGGGTGGATTGAACCGTTTGTGTTGTGTCGCAGTAGCAAGGCAAAAAATGTTAGAATATAATATGAGAAATGGAATTGTATTTTTTTTTTTTTTTGAAAGGATGGAATTGTATTTATATCTGAGAAAAGAAGAAGAGGATTGGTGGGTAGCTGGGGGATCACGTGCTTGCTCAATTGCCTTGTTAGAAAGTAGAAACCACCTGCGAATGGCACGTGCATGGTGTTTTTGTGTGATCAAAACCCACATATGGAATGTATCCTTTCTCGTCTTACGACCAAACAAAAGGGCAGGTGAAATTCAACAGTCGTCTTTATTTTTAATTCAAATTTTGATTTGACATATGAATTAATTTTGATAGAGCAACAGCAGGCCGTCCCGTGACAAAGTGAGGCCTAAGGCAAAATTTAAAGAGACTCTAATAATTTTTTCCATTGAAAAAAAAAATGTCAGCAAAGTAAAGTTCATACTAAAACATAGCTCATTCTCAAAAAAAAAAAAAAAAACAAAAAACACTATAACATAGAAAATTATATAAACAAAATAAAACAATACCAATAAAGAACAATAGAACCTGATTTTTTAACTACAAAATTTTAGACTTCAAGCCTTGACGGTTTGTTACAATTGTATCAATTATCTGAATTCTGATTACGAAATTAGAACAGAAGATGAAATTCAAAATTGAGTGAAAGGAAGAGAAAGATTGCTTATATGCTTCTGTGAGAGTCTGTCAATGGCTTAAATAGACATAAAAGGAAGAAATGTTACCTTTTATTTTTGAAAGAATTAGTAGGGAATCAAAAATTCATGTTTCAGCAGCCAACATTTCATTTTTGCCCAAATTTGTAAAAGTGAGAGCAAAACTTTTGGTTATCTTCTTTTCTAATCCCAGAGTGATGGAGAAAGAGAAAAGCTTGGAGTGTTTAACTTACAAATACAAAAGAAAAACAGGAAATTTTGAGGCCTCACGGAGTCATGGGTGAGACAAGGTAGTGTACTGGTGGGTATGAGATACCCTCATTTACAACTATTTGAACAAAATTTTACAAGTATTTGAACTAAAATTACAACATTGAGAACAAAAGTTACCATATTCATTTACACTATTTACATATAGTTAAACAAAAATTACAACATTAACAACGAATTTGTTCAAAAGCTTGTAAAAATGTCGTAAGAGGTGTAATTACCATTATTAGAACTAAGATTACAACATTGACAACGAATTTGTTCAAAAACTTGTAAAATATAATAAGAGGTGTAATTACCATTATTAGAACTAAGATTACACAAAGTAGGACTCAAATTACAACTTTGACAACAAAATTTGTTCTCATTTTTGTAAATGTGGGTATGAGATACCCACCACTACACTAGAATTTCCTGTCATGAGTTTGATTTCATCGGCCTCGGCATCGTCTTCCATAAACTGCAGTTCTGCATTTTTTTTTAAAAAAATATATATACACACACATTTTGAGATGGAGGCCTTCCCCAAACTGAGACCCAAGGCCACTGCCTTGGTTGCCTTGGTCGAGGGACGGCTCTGAGCAACAGTACCATACGGATCATAACCAATAAAATTGTGATTTCCCCTATATCAAAGATATATGTGATTCAAATATTACTGTGTGAGTTTTATTCATTTAAGAATACGATCATATTTTAATGTTACACTATTTTTATTCATCTGAGTGAATAGTCATTACATGTGATACTCCACCTATAATACATCAATCAATAATGGAGAAAACAACTCTAATCTCTCTCACAACCCTTATTCTCGCACTCCCTTTAACGCCGCCTCCTGTCGACGATGCATATAGCGGTTCCGACCGACTCCCAAGCCCAAAATCTTTGGGTCCGATCTCTGTTACCTTTGCGGGTGATGGGACTAATCCTTCTTGGAAGAGCAGATTTCTGCTCGAGGAAAGCCTGAAGTGGTGGTCTGATCTCCCGGGCTATGGTAGGGGCGGCGGCGAAGCAGTCTGGCTGCTAAAGACCTCCCAATCTCTCTCTATGTCTTCACTGGCGTTATCGTCGTTACTTGAGACGCAGATGACAAAGGGTGTTGCACGAAGGTGCAACGCAGAGGTTACAGATTTGGAATGGATGTTGGACGAAGCTTGGACCCGCTGCAGACGTAGTCAAAATTGTCGGTGACTTGCCAATGGATATGGGTTTCCAAATCAATAAGGCGGGACTGTTTTTTGGCTCATACTCGAGCCCAGTTCTTGGTGATTTTGATGATGATTGCCCGGTGGTGTTCTATAAAAGCTACGTTGGTCTTGAGCGGTGGTCCAGGTGGCTGGGTGACTCCCTGCGACGGAGATGGTGGTGGCTGTAGCAGAGAGGTTACTGCCTTCGTGAGATTGGGTTTGGGCCTAAATGGGCTAGGGCAAACTGTTGGGCCCGTGCTTAAGGCTGCTGCTGTGGGCCAGAAAAGGAAGATGCAAGAAGAGGGTGATGGGCTCGTGCTATTCCTTAACAAATCAATTCGGATCTTTAAGAGGTTGGGCAGCTGTAGGGCCCACTTCACCGTGCTGTTAGGCCCAATCTCTCTATGGATCGGACAACTTTTGTGTTCGACAAAATCTCCTAACCCTACCTTGAAGGGCAAGGAAAAAAATATAGATAGGTGTGGTAGGGGCCTATTCACTATGTCTTACTATTCTCCATAGTTTATAGGCTCACTTTAAATAAGTGAGCGGTTAGTTCGAATATAGGTGGTCTGTTTCTATGTATCACAGTAGTTCTCTTACTATAACTTCTTGATATGTCTAGTCGAAGGCAGCATAAGGATATGTAATGGTCATCTTGGCATGCGTTAATGAAATCCACATTTCTTTAAAAAAAATTCATCTGAGTGAGTTTTAACGACTTTATTGTCATTAATAACAGTGCCGCTTCTCCTCGACCCAAAAAAATAAAAATAAAAAATAATTTTAGTTTTGGATAAAAATACCAAAAAATCAAAAGACATTAGCAAATTGATTATTATCAGTTTTATTTCAGGGTGGTAGCTAGACATAGTGACATAGCTTATTAGCTTATAGTATATAGACTAGCAACGGTGTCCGCACTTTACTGCGGGATGTGAATTGCAACCATGAAATATAATTAAGTTTAGCAAACTTTTTGTCTGCACTAAAGGCTTCTCGTTACTCCATAGTGTCTTTTCCTACTTCCTCTTATTCATCACCTTCAATTAGTATAGAACTCCTTGGGGGTATAGATAACAAAAAGATTAAATTCAGTTTACTCCCCTGAGGTTTGGGGGTAATTTCATGTTAGTCCATGTCCTCTCAATTTAATTAGTTTACACCCAGAACTTTTCAATTCTCCTCAACCGTGTCCAATTCCTCACATTCCGTCTAAATCGAACGTTAACTACCACCACAGGACCCACTTTAAGGGCTAAAATCGTCATTTAAAAAAAATATTAAAAAAAAGAAAATAAAATCATCTTCTTCTTCCTCCTCCTCCTCTCGTCCTCCTCCCCAAAACCAAACCACACTTCATCCCAACTCACCACCATCACCATGCTCGCCAGTCTCCGAAAAATTATGTCCGGCCTTCGTGTTGTCTGGTGATGCCAGAAACCAGCTCATACACCGATCTCATCACTGCCCAAAAATGCTTTGGGCACCCATTGTTCTACCATGGCCGCCGCCTCGCCACCAGACCCGGACCGCCCCTCACCACAAAATCTGCCGCCTAGCCACCAAACCCGGACGGCTCCTCACTACCAAAGCTTTCTAGGTATCCAAATCCCAATCACACAAACTACTTCGTCACTCAAATTCATCACCAACATAACCCAGATTCTAAATCCCACTAATGCATCTCAAGCAACGCCAAATTGTAGAAAACGAAGCTCCAATTCCAAATGCCCAAGTTCATTCTATTGGCCCACCAATTCAAACAATAAGAACTCAATGATGATGATGGAAAATTTCAGAATTTGAAAGGTTCTCTTTCCAGAAAATCATTATTTACACCTTGTGAGAATCAAAGGCCGATTAGAGTCTGATCCAAATTCCCATTCTTTCGAATATTCAATGCTCGCATATTTGACCATTCTTTCTTGGATTGAGTTTTCCTATCTTTTGAAAAATTCAATCTTTCTTTCATTTTGCTTTCTTCACTGTGGTTCTCCTGTTTCGCTGCCATTTTCTCTGTTGTTCTTTCCCTGTTTCTTCTGCAGCTCTGTTTGTTGAGCCTTAAAATCTACAAGCTAAAGAAGACGACCTATACGTACGGCGCAGATCTGCATCGAGTCGATAACAAAGCATTCTTCATCGTCTGAACAAAACCCTTAGATTGCTTCCCCAAATTGGGTCTCAATTTTTGGTTGATCTTTTTCAATTTGAGCTTTTGTGCAAAACCCAACTTGAAAAGATGGAAGTATAAACCAGAACCAAAGGACGATGAGACTTGAGGCGAGACCTTGAAGCTTCGGAATCGATTGGGTCTGGGAGAAGAGGTAGATGGTGGAGTGGATGAGGTCGAAGGTGAGCTTCTTACAAATGGCCGCAACATCACTGTGGTCCAAGATCGCCGACGTTGTGTTCGCGTCGGCTGGTGGTTCTCAGTCGACGTCGTAGTCTGCATCTCTGTCACAGCGTTTTTGGGGAATCGGTGGCAGTGATGAGGGTGTAAGGTATTAATGCTGCTTCAGCTACCTGGTGGAGGTCGTGGGAAGGTTTTTGGGGAGCGGTGAGAATGGACAGAGATAGAGAGGAGGAGGAGGAGGACGAAGAAGATGAAATTTTTTTATTTTATGTTTTTATAATATTTTTTTTTTTAAATGACGATTTTAGCCCTTAAAGTGGGCCCTATGGTCGTAGTTAACGTTCGATTTAGACGAAATGTGAGAAATTGGACACGGTTGAGGATAATTGAAAAGTTCCGGGAGCAAACTGAATAAATTGAGAGGACATGAACTAACATGAAATTACCTCCAAATCTGGATAAACTGAATTTAATCTATAACAAAATATTTTACATGGCAATACAAAGCCCACTCATGTTATAAGACAAATGCACTAAATACTCTGCCAAAGAAAGATGTGTCGGCACTTGAAAAGTACCATTTAGCAGAAAGCGATGGTGCAACTAACGCATAGGACGTCCAAGACCAGCCCATGCATAAAATATTGAAAAGTTTTGGACGCTGATTGGCTTTTCCGTGTACGTAAGTTTTTTTGTCTTATAGCATGCCGGCTCTCTGCTCTTTATTTGGCTGAATTAATTGTTCTAATAGTAATATTTGTCTTATAATTGATCTTTATTGGAGGTATTGACTTGCATTCTCCGGGTGCATCAATAACGTAAGAGGCAAACCGCAAATGCAAAATTGGTGAATAATGCACAATTGGAAAGTCAGAGTCTTCTTTTTACCTCTGTCTTTTGCGTCTTACAGTGCATTTTCTCTTAGGAGTGCTAGGCTCACACTCATTGAGTGGCTCACCCTGCTCCTCACCCTCCTCATCTCAACCCTCACCGCCCCCTCCTCCGCCGCCACCTTCAACTGCACTACCCCCTCCGCCAATTCCACCTGCCAATCCCTCATCGACTTCGCCCCCACAAACGCCACCACTCTCAACGCCGTCAAGACCCTCTTCAACATCACCCACCTCCGCACCTTACTCGGAGCCAACAACCTCCCCCTCTCGACCCGAACCGACGAACCCGTCACGGCCAACCGGAAGCTCCGAATCCCCTTCTCCTGCCGCTGCTTCAACGGCTCCAGCGTCTCCTACCGCCGCCCCCAGTACATCGTCAAGGCCGGCGTCAGTGGCATACCCGACCCGAATAAGATCGAGGTCGGGCAGAAGCTGTGGATCCCACTGCCGTGTAGCTGCGACAAAGTGGACGGCTAGGAAGTAGTGCATTACGGACACGTGGTGGACCCTGGGAGCTCGGTGCAGGGGATCGCCGAGGAGTATGGGACCACCGAAGTAATGTACTATGATTAAAATTTGAACTGGAGTTGCATCACTACCGTAGTGACTTAAAAACTTTAGGGGCTTCTTTGGCAGCTTCAGATATTAGAAAGCGACCTTTGTTTTCTACCCTAGTGCCATTAGAAAATCTCGATAGGGTTGCATACTGCATCAATTAGATGACTTTAATTAAAGAGGCTGCAAATTAAGTAGTAACAGCAGATATTGTTTTTTATTTTTTTTTTATCCGGGTGTCACCTCAGTTACGTTCTCACTTGATAGTCAAAAATTAGTGGGAGTTGGCCACAAATTTGTGACAGTTGAGACTCGAACCCTAGATACGGAGTTATATGCTAAGCCGCTCTACCCAACCTTACCACACTAAGTGGTTGCAAATACTGTTGCTATACTAGTGATTTTGATATAGAATTAATTAAGATAATTATGACTAATTCGGAAAGGTTGGTTTAAGTGGATGTGGGTCCCAATTGTGTAATCTTGAGTTTATCAATAAAGGGCTAACATATTTCTATAAAAAAAAAAAAAGTGGACGTGGGTCCTAATTGTGCAGCTGAACTCCGAATTGTGTAATCTTGAGTTTATAGGGCTAACATATTTCTATAAAAAAAAAGTGGATATGGGTCCTAATAGATTGAGTTGTCCTTCTCTGGAAGATTCCCATGGCCATTCTATAATGGCAGTACTGACTTTTATTATTTTGTTAGGAGGGATAGAAAAATGTAGACACGGTACTAGAATTGTTTGGTAGGTGAGACTGTGGAAGGATAATCAGGAGGTATAGTCAGAGACATTCTGTAGAAAGTTAGCTAGCCTTATTATTCGTGTCTATAATTGTTTTGTGGGGACTCCAATAGCTACATTGTAGACAGCTGAATCAAACAGGGTGTTTATTGCTGGTGAAATGGTGCTGTCAAAAATAATTTGTATGAACTTTATTGCTGGCTTCAAATTGATCAGGTTTTGTTTGATACAAGATAGTACTGCATTTGACTGTTTAGCATTTCACTGCTTACAATTGTGTGAAGTGCCAATGTAGTTCTCTCAACAACTGGACGTGAGTGCATCTCTAGGCCGGTACTTTGTTTTTTTTGTTTTTACCCCATTGGAGAGTTTTCATCAAGTTTCAAGTAACTGTAATTTTTGTTTTGTGGCCAGATTACAATGCGAGCGATCAAATCTTAATTCAACTCTCTGGATGACATGCCCTTCGATGCAATGCCAACGTTCAAATCAATTATACATTGGCAACACCACATCTTCCTCCTCCTGCAATCAAACAACTTGTGCCTATAGGGGGTACAATAACCAAACCATTTTTATAGATCTGGTAGCTCAGTCCACCTGTTCGAGTAAGCACACCTTAACCAGTTTCTGAGCTTTTAATCAAATTCTTGGGCCATTCTCTACATAAATGCTTTAGACAAATTCACGAGTTTGGCCCCAGCAAAAAGGAAAATTTCATCAGTTTGGACTGTACTTCTGAACATGATTGCATATGGTCCCGGGCCATTCTCTTAGGGGTTTTTTTTATTTTAACAATGTCTGAACTCTTCGAGAACTTTTGAAATGATACCTGAATTTTCAGAGTGATATCTAGACTCTAATTTTCTTGTTAACGGAATACCTACGTCAGAATTCCGTTACAGGTCCATTATCCGGAGGCATGTGAGGAGCACGTGATCAAAAAAGTGAGGGCAAAACAGACTTTTTATCCCAATTCCCCTAAAATCTATCAAAAACTCCATTCCCTCCAAAGTTTGGAAGACATGAGATTCAAACCCCCAACGTCTCTCACAACAACTCAAATCCCCACCACTAGAGCACGAAATGTCCTCAATTTAACGTCTCCAAACTTCATATTTATAGACTTTTTAAGAGATACCGAATAATTATACAAAATATAAAACTTGGAAGACTCATTCGAACCCCCAATCTCTCTCACAACTCCTCAACTCCCGAACACTGGAGCACGAACTGTCCCGAATATAGTACCTCCAAACTTTGTATTTATACTCTTTTTAGGCGATACCGAATAATTAAACAAAATATATAAACATTCCAACACATGAGATTCGAGCACCCAACCTCTTTCACAACAGCTCGTGCAACAGCTCTACTCCCCACCACTGGAGCACGAGCTGCCGGTGTTATAAACTCTACAAACTTTATATTTATACTATTTATATATTTATACTATTCTTAGGTGTTATAAACTCTACAAACTTTATAAACTCTACAAGCACTCCCATGATCGTCCGTAGTCTTGATCCTGAAAAGGATCCTCTTCGGTCGAAGGATGATGACGAAGATGCACTAGGGGCAGAAATGCCCTAGTTAACTACAATAAGCGCATTATTGTACTTAACTCAATGCACAAGACCGGACATCTCATTTGCAGTGAACTTGTTAGCTAGATATAGCTTCGCGCCAACGCGACGCCATTGGATTGGTGTAAAAGATATCTTTTGATACTTGAGATGTACGATTGATATGGGCTTGTTCTATCCCTACAGAAAGATGATGGATTCGGACCCATCACACACCAGGAACGCCGCCAACACTGGCCTGCGTGCATCTTCCCCATCCCAAAACGACATGTGTTTTGGAAGGTTTTGCTGATATTGGGTATCTCTTTGACCCATACAAAGGTCATTCCCAAACTGGTTAAGTGTTCACCATGGGTAAAGACCTTGATATCTTCGAGGTCTACATAACAGACCCTAGTTGCTATATCTTCGAACAATGCAGAGATCGTTGCTCTTCATGAAGTGGTTCATGAATGTATATGGATTGGATCCATAATTACGCATGTTCAAAAAAAAATTGTGGTTTGAAGTCTACCACAGATGAGCCTACGAGCATTTAGAATAATGCTGCTTGTTTTGAACAAATGAAGCAAGGCTACATAAAAAACGACAACACCAAGGATAATCAGCAACAACAGACACTCCTCAAGATCAAAGTGAACTAGGTTCAATCTGCGGACAGTGTGGCAGGCTTGGTCACTAAGTCATTGCCTCAATTCCACTTTCGAGAAACATGTTGATAGCATCGTTTGCGGAAGTTATCCGAACTCCCATGACCGTTGTCATCAGGGGGAGATGCAGACATCAGGGGGAGATGTTTACATGTATGGTCTTGAAACGTGAAGGGTGTGTTGTGCTCTTTTTCCCCTTCGACCGAGGTTATTTTTGTCCCACTGGGTTTTTGTTACTCGACAAGGTTTTTAATGAGGCAATGAGAGAAGCACCGCGTTTGGGCAACACAAGGGAGAGTGTTCAAGTAAAACCCTAATTTGTGTTTGGCTCAAACTCTAGGTTACTTGACCTAGTGGTAATAGGGTTTCATTAGAAGAATCTAAAGATTATCTTTTCTTGTATGATTCAGACTCTATACATTGTAATCCTCTATATAAAGATGCCCCTTTTATAAATGAGAATACACAGCGATTTCCTCTCAATTTCAGTTTCTCTAAAACACATTGATTATTTTTAGATATAAAAAAAAAATCAACAATTTATATCACATTACCACAATCATGGGAATGCATTGGATATTTAAGGTCTGCTCACCTGAGGGACAGTTTTTAAGGGACTGTGAGGGACAAGTGAATCTGACAGCTGAAAATAAGTGCACAGTTTTAAGTTGTTATAATTTCTACTTTTATATTTAATACATGTGGTTGAGATGCATTTGTCCCTCATAGTCCCTTAAAATTGTCCCTTAGGTGAGCAAATCTGTTGGATATTTTATCTGTGGGTGTTGAACTAATTTAATTGTACGCACAGTGTGACAAACCCATTTTTTGAGATCAAGGGTGGGACTTGTACCTACCATTTACCTCCAAGGAATTCATAACACCTAATTTCTTATTTGATTAAAACAAAATTTGGGTTTTGAACCAAATTACAGTTAATGGTTGAAATTTCTTTATGAGATCCAACGCCCAGCTGAAAGGTACTTCATTTGCTGTTGAGCCGAGGGTTGGTCCGTTAATATAAATGAGTCACTTAGCTTATCATGACCCATATATCCCATTCTCTCTCTCAACTTCACAAAATCCAGAATGCCAGAAAGAATGAGTCCTTCAACAATAATGACCATCCTCCTGGTTCTACTCACATGCCTTTGGTCACTCATCTTTGCCTCCTCAAAATCAAAACACAGAAAACTACCACCCGGCCCTCGGTCACTGCCAATAACGGGAAACCTCCATATGCTAGTCAACCTCCCCCATCGAAGCCTCCAACAATTGGCCAAAAAATATGGACACATTATGTCCATTCGTCTAGGCAATGTTTCTACCATAGTAGTCTCCTCCCCACAAGCCGCAGAGCTATTCCTCAAAACTCATGACACTAATTTCGCCAATCGGCCCAAAATCCAAGCCTCAGAGTACCTGGCCTATGGCACAAAGGGCATGGCCTTATCCACTGGGCATGACTACCAGCAATAAACACCAACCAGCAGCAACACGCCGGCATGCCAACAATTGTCTACACCCTAGCCAACTCCGCTGAGCTCCAGGTTCGCCGTCTCCGCTGAACTCTGAGTTCCGCCTAACTTCGATCCTCTGCTAAGCTCAGGTCAGTCTCCGCTGTCTCTGCCGAGCTCCATGTAAGGACCAAGCACCCTTCGCTGCTCCGCTCCCCGCTACTGCAAACCGCTAGACAACAATGCCTCCGCTGAGCTCAAAGTCATGGCCGTCTCCACTGCTAGCAAACAACATCGCAGTCCCCACCGAACTCGGAGTCTACACTACTCCGCCACACTTCACCAAGCCTCCCTACTGAGTCTTTAGGAATGGCTCCGACAGCTGCTACAACTAGGCCCACAGCCAGCGCAAAGCTCCGCTCCGCAACCGGAAACCGCTGGGCAGCCACCGCTGGCCTCCTCCACTGACCAAGCTTCGCCGAAGCAAAATCTCCTCTTGGCAACCTCCGCCGAGCTTCTCCGCTGAGATTCACCCCTTAGGGAAGACCGCTGAGTTTCTCCTCCGGTCAACCTCCGACGAGCTTCACCACTGAGCTTTCCCGCTGTGCTCTGGTCGCTGCACTGAGTTCATTTGCATCTTTGCAGCATAGCCAGCTATCAAGGGAAATTCAACTATTTCTACCGAGCATTCCCCTACTTGCAAATGATACCTCAACTACGAGTTGACGGACATTATCGGAATTCTTTATCCGCCACAAGCAATGAACCGTCATGCTCGGCCAACTCCACTAGCCTCCAAATCGGCATAAGATAAGTAACTATGTCTTATCTCTTACGCTCTTGCAATTAGAGCCTTCACCATGACTATACATGTCTCCATGACCCTTAAGCATGCCTACAAAATATTATTAGCAACTTTACTACAAGTACATGCTACACACATACATGCTTAAATGCACTTTCATGTGACATGCATCTAGAAGCTTGTGACACTTACGACTTAATTAAACATGCTCTGATAAACGACTTGTTCGGGTTACGACTTGCTTGGGTATCGAGTATGGCCACAACTTACGCTTGGGCCATGCCTCGCATGCTCGCACAGCACCTACACACTCAACTACACCCAACTTGCTCGATCATGTCCAAATGCTTTACTTAAAGCCCCAAGTTCACAAACGCTTCATACGATGTCACCGGGACTACTCTTACAATTTTATATAGACACCCATTACACTTGCCACTATCTGTTGTGCGTGTTATATGGCCATAAGATCCACATATATAACTACCAATATTTTACATGTTCATACACATTAATGGAATATTGAATTCTTCTACAATTTGTCGCTCGCAACAAATCGAATTCTTTTCGCATTCCATTAATACGAGCGGTAGCCAATACAACAAAGCATTCTACATATGCGCGTTTTTTGTCTCATTGTGCAAGTTAAACTAGTCCCTTCTTTCTTATGGAGTTCAAGGACTTGTAGGGACTAGGCGCCTCTCAGACATTGTTTATGCTTGATGACTTCATGATTATAACTCCCCAACCAAGAAGCTCCTCTTACTTGGGGACTTGTAGATACCTCTCACTAGCAAAGCTATTTGCTACCTCACCAAGCATAAACAACACCCTCTTTGGGACACCCACAAGCCACGGTGAGGCCCAACCGAGACATGCATCCGGTAGCCCTATGTTCAAGCCACGCTACGGTATCTGGAAGTGGCAAATACGTTGCCGGGAAGCCACCTTCCCGGCCTTGCAAAGTTGCCTTCACAAACATGTTTTCTAGACTAGAATAGTGATTTCTACATCCCACATCTAAGAAAATGTAAAGGAGATGGCTTCCTTCACCTATAAAAGGAATGCCTCCTCCCACTTAAACATGATCCCCATTACACACTTTGTGATCCCCTTGGACCACAAGGCCCAAACACACATAGTACAATATTCAAGTGGAAGTAGTTTCCCGCTAAGGCGGAGTCGAACCACTATACTTCTCGCATATCTCTCTCTCTCTCTCTCACTTTCTCTAAAGCTAACTAGAGACCCCCTCGGATCTCTAACGTTAACACATAGTACTCTGGAATCTTAATGATGCAATAATTCCTTTCTCCCAGGGATTGACCAAGCGCTTAAAGAAAATTAGCAAGACGATCGATCAACTCCTGGAGAAGATAATAGACGAGCATGAACAAGTTGCCAACACTAGGAGTGGGAAACAAGGCCATGAGTATTTTTTAGACGTGTTGCTTTCATTAACGAACCAACAGTTGAACCCGAATGATGAGCAAGTACACTTTCTTGATCAAACAAATGTGAAAGCCATCTTACTAGATATGATCACGGCGGCTTTTGATACTTCGGCCACATTGATTGTTTGGAGCCTTGCCGAGCTCTTGAGGCATCCAAGGATCATGAAGAATCTCCAAGAAGAGCTCCAAAGTGTGGTTGGTATGGACCGAATGGTGGAAGAATCTGATTTGCCCAAGCTGGATTACTTGAGTATGGTGGTGAAGGAGAGCTTCAGACTACACCCAGTTGCACCGTTACTAATCCCACATGAACCCATCGAGGACATTACAATCAATGGATATGACATTCCCAAGAAATCGCGGATCATAGTAAACATATGGAGCATTGGAAGAGATCCTAATGTTTGGTCCGAAAATGTTGAGGAATTTTATTCTGAAAGGCTCATGAACAGCAATATAGACCTCCGGGGACATGACTTTCAGCTCATCCCATTTGGGTCTGGGCGTAGAGGGTGTCCTGGTATGCAATTAGGACTAACCACAGTTCGGCTAGTTTTGGCACAGCTGGTGCACTGCTTTAACTGGGAGCTCCCAAATGGCTTGGTACCTCAAGACTTGGACATGTCTGAGGATTTCGTCTTATCACTGTCAAAAGCCAAACACTTGCTTGCTAAGCCAACGTACCGTCTTATGTAGGTTACTTTTTCAATGTAATCTTTTGATTATGGAATCTTATGTAGTGTGTTGGATCTCAACAAATATTCATCCATAGTTTGTTGGATCTCAACAAGCATTCATCCATCTGTCATTCTGCAGCTTCAAGAAATGTGCGGATTGCAATTGGTAAAATGATTTCATCAGTAATATTGTTTGCATCATGAATCAATACTAGGTAATGTGCCCACGCTTTGCTGCGGGTGTTGTAGTTCATTAATTCATCTGTAGTGGTACACAGCAGTTGGATTGTTCTTAATATAAAAAATAGGACACATTGCTCATAAAGACTAAATCTCCACATGATCTTCAATAACTCTCGTGTAAGCAAACATTCAAGATGCTTTTGTTACCCCCAACAATTAGAAGTAAATCATAAAATCAATCATATTTCAGGTGATCAGATTTGAAAACTTTTAATGTTTGAAAGGGATGATAATACAGAAGCAAAATACAAAAGGAAAGAATGGTATTGAGGCTGTTGAAAAGTAATTACAACCTCTTAGATGAGTTTATAATTCTGTTCTTTTTGTTAGCATCCACCTTAGCTGCTGCAGCTTCTTTATCTTTAGCTACGGCTTCTTTCTTTCTTTCTTTATTTTCATAGACTCCGCTCCATGGCTTTCATCAATGCATCAACTTTTTTCATCAACATTTGGAAAAGTTATAACATGTATTAGTACATTTAGGTTACAGAGATACTGCATTGAGGTTACTTAATGGCACAGATTATTATCTCTGACTTGTTTGACTTAGTGTGTTCATGAACATATTTTAATTTGATCTGTAATCCTATATACAACCCTAGAATGATATACTCTGTAGAATAAGGAAAGCATATATGATGGAAAAGGCTTGCAGATAAAATCCCAACATTCTATATGGCCATGCACTAAATCCTTGCTAACACAGGGTTTCAAGTGCTCCATTTAACTCAACCTAAATAAAAGGAACAAATGTAGTTTTATTTATACTTTCAATTCACCTGTTGACATATAATATGGTTAATATTCCTTGAGCATAAGTTTGTCATCAGCAATGTTTTGATTTGGAAATGCCTTTTAGTAATAATGCTAAACAACCTACAGGTTCTTGTTCCATGTGGTAAACTAACAATTATGAAACAGAAATAATATGCACTGTACAATCTAAAACATCATAAAGCAATTGTACTACAGGACTGTTCAAATTCTAAGATATTGGGAAGATCAAGTGTGCTTATTATGACATGTGGAACTGAATAGGAGCATGCTTTCTGAGGACTTACCATCAAATAACAAATTCATGACAGTAACATGTGTAGCTACTTCATAGCATGCCTTTTCAAGGGAGCATCTGTATCCATGCAAGGATGAGTATGTGATGCCTATTGTGTAAAACAAAAAACAAAACAAAAAACAAAACAAAACAAAAAAAATTTGTCCACTTCAACTTTACCTGAACTGGTTCTTTCTCAAACAAATCTGTAGTTCAAAGAGTGTCCAAATTGCAGGAAGCTCTAGCATTTTCTTCAAGAGCACGAATTATCACTTTCCCTAAAAAAGTGAAGATGACTATTACAAACCCAAAAACCCACAAAAAGAAAATCTATCGTCCCACATCAATGAAGGGCTTGATCAATGCGCACACACTATGAACATTGTAACATATGAAAGATTTCAAAGTAGTTTCAAAAATTTACAACAGGAAATACAAAAATAGAATTCATTATCCCTAAAGCTGAACTGACAATTAATTCAGTTTACCCCCCTAAGGTTTGGGGGTAATTTCATGTTAGTCCCTGTCCTTTCAATTTAATCAGTTTACCCCCCAAGCTTTCCAATTTCAATCAGCTGTGTCCAATTTCTACTATTCCGTCCAATTTGGACCGTTAAGTCTGACTTTTGAAGGCTAAAATGGTCATTTCAAGACCAAAAAAATAAAAAAAAGGAATTTTTTTTTCTTTTTTTCGTTTTTTTTTTTTTAAATTTCTGTTTTTTCTTTTTATTTTTTATTTTTTTTCATTTAAATTTTTTTTTTATATATAAATTTTGTCTTCAACCAATACACCACAAGTTATGATAGGTTTATAAAAACACAAAAATACTCTAGGTGGTTGAAAGTCTCTCGCTGATTTACGATATTTATGATATATCTCCGATAAAGAGAAGAATTTTAGGATATATCCCCAATAAAGTGAAGAAATGTCTGTGTAAAATTATTTTTTTACAGATATTTACAGATAAAGTGTAAAATCGTGAAGAAATATCTGTGTAAAATCATTTTTTACAGATATTTATAAATAAATTGTAAAATCATTTTTTACAGATATTTCTTCACTTTATTGAGGATATCTCTTAAAATTCTTCACTTTATCAGAGATATATCACAAATATCGTAGATCAGCGAGCAACTTTCAACCACCTAGAGTATCTTTTTGTTCTTATAAACCTATTATAACTTGTGGTATATAGGTTGAAGACAAAATAAAAAAAATGAAAAATAAAAAAACAGAAGAAAAAAATAAAAAAATAAAAAATAAAAATAAAAAAATAAAAAACAGAAGAAAAAAATATTTAAAAAAAAGAAAAAATAAAAAAATTCCTTTTTTTTTTATAGTTTTTTTTTGTCTTGAAATGACCATTTTAGCCCTAAAAAATCAGACTTAACGTCCAAATTGGATGGAATGGACACGGTTGAGGAGAATTGACAAGTTTGGGGGGTAAACTGATTAAATTGAAAGGACAGGGACTAACATGAAATTACCCCCAAACCTTAGGGGGGTAAACTGAATTTAATCCAAAAAAATATCAAATAAATTTGAACTGGCTAAACACCTGTTCACTTACCATAAGATACCATTCAAAACAATTGATAGCATAATTCAAAGGTGATCACAAACTTGAGCAAAAATATCCTAACTGACCATAAAGCAAAGGGTCCTGCAATCCAAAATGCAGCAAATAGTATGAATGCAGCTCTCTTTTCTGCCACCTAGTATGAGAAAATATTGCCTTTTGAGGCAGAAAGCCAGTTAAACAATAGACTAACTGACCAGCCATCTCATAGGCTACCACCAAGTTACATCGAAAACAGCTAATTTCAATTCAGTTAATCAAGAAATGAACTTCAATATTCTAAACTTTCCAACTTTGACTACAATAAACAAACAGACAATTTCTAGAATTCTCACCATGTTAGCTCATCGGACTGATGAATTAATCTACATTTCTGCTAACTAACCACAGAATGAAAAAAAAAATTAATGGACCTGGAAGTATCAAGAAATCATAGATATACATAAATCTATTGCTAGTAGCAGCAGTATAAATCTTTTCCTCAAACCTAACAGTAATTTATCCACTCAGCAGTGTAATCATAAGCTTCATACTAACTGTTCTGAGCCTCTAATTGCTTTTTACCATTTGTGTACATATCACATTCATGACTTGTACGTATGCAATAGAAAAACATCGTATAACTTTTGATAGTTCAAACATAGTCGGAGAAGGAAAAAAAAGCCACCTTACATAAGCATACAACGTCCAAGAGTTGAGCAATTTTTACAATCCAGTAGTTCTAGGAGCTTTGTATCACAACTTCCTATTATGAACTTCCTGCAAAGCACACAATTGACAATATCAAGCATTCAAAATGGAAAACACTGCCTTAACCAAATAAGACTCAATTTGGTCAATAATTGAATCAATCGTTATCAAGGTAACGACACAAACAGTAAAACTTTATTCTCAAGACAGTAAAGAAATTCAAATTAAAAAAGACCAGTGGCTGTAATCTTTTTGATTTCTGAACAGGATATCTTGAAATAAAAGGAAAACTCTAAAAGGGATTTTTATTGCAGAGTTACTGGGATAGAAATAAAAAGACACAAAACCTAATACGCAAACTATCATAAACCTAATAAAAGACATAAACGTGAAATTCTTTAGAAACCAATACCCTAGCATTCCATTATGCCAATTTTTCTTTGTTGACCGTGATTTCATTACAGGAGGACGCTTGATCTAAACATCATCAGCATTGGGATATTTATATGATGCCAATGTTATGGGAGCCATGATTTGATAACTATTACGGCTATCAAGACACCAGCTGTACAAACCGAAGCCTGCAACAACAATCACAACGTCTGTAATCAGTGATAGGGTGATGGGGAGCACAATCACACGTACATAGTTCAATACGTAAGAGATATTTCACTAATGCACAACATGGTTATCAGCCAAAATGGGCTAGCCTCACTACACTGAAGATGTGAATTACTGAAGGGTGTCTCTTATCACTTATGATCATGGATGTAGACACTTAAGCAAGGGAAAGCCAAACACACACCTCTTTTCCCCCAAACTCGATCTAAATTTTTGAATCCACCTCTCCGGAAACAAGCCCAAACTCTTCCCCCCAAGTCCCACCACAATCTTGAATCTCTCCTCTTCTCTTTCCCACCCCCAGCAACCCACGACGATATCAAATCAAAAATTGAAAATCTCAAATCTGGCAAATTAGCATAGAAAACCAACCTCTCCTACTCGTCCCACGTATCTCACATCCTGATTGATGCGGTCGATACTCGCTTCTATTGGACAGCTTGATGGCCACGCCTCGCCTCTATCACAGAGCCTTTCTCTCTCTCTCTCTCTCTCTCTCTCTCTCTCTCTCTCTCTCTCTCTCTCTCGCTATATTCATAATAAAAACTTCGGGGGTAAAACCGTCATTCCACTGCTGATATGAACTGGTTCGTAAGAACAGTACAATTACAGGAGCTCTAGTATATAGTAAACAAACTCACCCGCGCGATGCTGCGGATTTGTATTTTTTATCATAAATTTTATATGTAGTAGGGTAGAAATGATAATATAAAAAATATTAACTAAATATATTATCACTACTAGAATTTACCCAATTGGTGTCAAACCACTTTTGTCACCTATTTTGAAAATCTCGTCACCCAAAAATATGAGTGACAAAATATGTTGGTCACCAATTTCGTCACCTACAGTGCGTGACCAATTTCTTTGGGTGACGAAATGATGAGTTTGTCACCAAAAAACGTTCAGGTGACGAAATGCATTTGTCACCTAATCCATGAGATTCCGTCACGCATTTTATTTCAGAATTGGACTGATTTCAAAAATTGGAGCCAAATTTTTGGTAACCGCCAAATTTCACTCAATGGGTGACAAATTTCATTTCGTCACTATTTTTAGTTCCACTGATTATTTGAAAATTTATTTCATATTCATCAATTTATAGCTTATTGCATGTCCTGGCATAAATTTCAATTCAACTGTCATATATTGCATTTCAAAGTGAATACAAACTAAGTATTCATATATAAAAATCAAATATCTGTAAGTACTGGACAATACTTTACATCCAAAATGTGAAACTGCTAGTACACATTCCAATCCTTTCTAATCCTCTCTTGCTCATTTAATCAATATTATCATCCTCATCGCGACTAGGAAGGTGCCTTTGGGTCTTGACCTTGTAGCAATACAATGTAGCTCAAAAAGTTTGTCAACTGTTGTATAAGAAGTTGTTGTAGTGCCAAAGAAGACTATACAGGTACCTATAATATCCCAAAGAAGAGGATATGTCAAGTAACATGAAACACAAAATACTCCCATATCAATCTCAAAAGATGAAACTTGAAGCTTCCAACAATTTAATACCTTTACAACATGTGATACAAATTACAAGGAAATATATCACAATTGACCTTAAATGGAGGAAAATACTTCATATGCAGATATGCAGGAATAGGAAGATCTTTAGCATACCTAAAAATGATGAAGATGATAACAAATCTAAGTGATAAAAATAAATATGTTCAAAATCATTTTGATAATTTGCAGGAAGAGAGAAATTATCAACTGATAATGAGTTTGTATTGAAATGTCATTTAGTGTATATAATAGATATATACTCTATGTCTATGGAACTAGTGCCATGGACATTAATAAGTATATGCACATATTCTTTTTAACCAATGATATAGAAAATGATAGGAAAAGGAGCGAAAGAGAAACACTGAGCAAAGTACTTGTAACATAAGCACACTCAGACCTGTTTTATTCCCCACCTTTTTTCTTTTGAGGAGATAAAGGAGTCTTTAGCCAAATGGAAAATGAAAAGCAGTACTATATATAATACAAAGAAGCTGTAAACTTGTTATGCATAGAGTAAAATACACACTAACCTTCAAAAAAGAAAATAAAGCACACAATGAACTTGATAAACAGATATGCTACTTTATTATATTGAAAATGCAGCAAGAGCGGTACCCACTTTGAGGTTCCATGCATAAAGATAACTAAGACTATTGGCCCATGATTGATAAAACATTACAGGCATTTGCTTCAAGAAAAATAGAATTCTGTTTATACCAGGACAGAGCACTCAAAGAGACACTTGACATAGCTTAACCTCCTCAGAACTGTAACCATGGAGATGCTCGCCATTCTACACCCAAGCATGACATAACTTGACGTTTTTTTTTAATTCTTGAGCATGGATTACCATCTGACTTATACATGACATATGCAGAATCATAAGACTGATTGAACCATTATCATTGGCAAACTTATTAAAACTCACACCAAAACTGAACTTTATAACAGAATAAATTCAAAAACTTTAACAAAAACCCAGTGGGAGTTTTGGCCTCAATACCTGAACCATGACCGGCATATCAGTCTCCACAGCCCTATTCGCAAGTTCTCTATAGAAACTCATCTCTCACCTATACAGAAAGCTTCAATAAAACTCAGATTAGACCCAAAAATTCTGAAACTTACTAACAGAGAAAGTAAAAGCCTTCTGTTTTTATTCTTGCAAGGAGAAGATCTCCACCTACCCTACAAATCCCAGATAGCCAAAAAAGGAAATTAGAAAACCATGCCAACAAAACATTAAAAAAATACACAAATTGTCAGATAACCAAAGCCAAAAATTTCTACAACAAAACCCAATAACCTGGGAAATATTGATTTCCCAAAAAGCACAATCAATGAGACTGCATGTTCCAAAAAGCAGAGTTCAATGATCATCAGGCCCAAACACGACAAACACATTAGCTCTATATCAAAATCATGTAAAGAACAATACAGAGTTTATACCTATATAAGTAAAAGAGGCTGAGATGATTCAAAACTCCAGAATTGAAAGTTACCCTTCTTTTAAACATGTATGTTGTGTGCATTTCAAAACTGAGAACGTGACACTATTTGACATAACAATGAGTCAAAAACCAAATTAAAGATATAATTTTGGAACTAACTGCCAGCTATTTCTATGTACCCTTAACAATATGTTTCCAGTTCCATGGTTTCTCTTAGGGAAAGTCAAGGACAGATATGAAGCTGAGTAGTAATAGTATGAAGCATCTCAACTCAAAGCAGGCAAATACTATTACCTAAGCAAAGTTTAGAATTTCAGGAGATCAACCTTAATAGAAATAATGACATGATCAAGAAGTGGAAGAAAGATTAGGATGAGTGAAAAGTGATGAAACTCGGATCTCCTCCTTCACGAACTCCAACTGTTCGCTATTCTGAATGACAACTTTTTTCATGGCATAAGTTCTATCGTCTGCAAGAGAATAGTAAAAACAAACTGAACCCACCAAACCAGTAAATGAAGCAACAATCATCTCAAATGTCTAATGTAATACAATATCCTGATTGAAAATCCAATACCACACAAGAACAACAAAGCCAAACTCGACAAGTTATACAGCCCAAACCATGGATCTATAAACAAAAGTAAGAACCTTCAGCTGAATGGCTAAGGCCACCAGATTGATTCTATGGAGTTAACGTAAGACAATCTCATAGTTTCACAAATATTCACATATCAAGCATTCATAATCACCAAACAACAATGAATCACATTTTAAACTCAGTTTAGCAATTCCAATGTCAGCTCAGGCTCAAAACAAATGCTTCATATCACAAATTCCCAAACCAAAACCAATCCGGCGCTATAAAGAATAAAGCTCTAATGAATTCAGATTCATACAATACAAATTAACCATTTCAGATTCACACCTACACGAACCAGATCGCAGAATCGAAAAGCAAAGCAGAGAAATTGAGATGAGGAGAGAGGAAGCAGACCAGAAAGGTGAGAAGGGTGGGAGTAGTTGGAGCCGAAGAAAAGTTAGTGATGCGATGCAATCGATTTCCTTACCTCACTTCGTCGACTCAATCAAGCCTCAGGAGGAGTCCAATGAGAAACCACACACCAATGACCCGAATCGGAAATTGTTCGAGTGATGGGCGATTTGATTAGAAGGAGGAAGGCGGCGATTTGATTAGGGCTCGGTTACGGGTGGTGGCGGTATCGAGAGAGAGACCTAGAAAGTGGATGGATGAGAAGTTGTTGACTAGAGAGAGAGCCAGACTTGGTGGATAACTTCATAACATTGACCAAAACAACACAGTTTTACATTTGTTCCACTTTCACTGACGGAAACATCCATCACCAATTTTATGTTGTTCGTCACCAAAATACACACAGCGTGGCTTAGGGGTCATCATGGGCCGGGCTAGGGCCGACCCTACCCTAAATTTTAGGGCTTAGGGTCGGACCGGGCCGGGCCTAGTCAAAGTCAACAAAATTTAGGGCCGGGTAGGGTCAAGCCGGGGCTTAAATATGCTAACTCTTACCCGCCCGAAAAGCCCAATTCCACTACTAGAATCATGGCCTCAGACATCGGCCAAAAACCGATGAGAAAAAGAATTCCGACCGATGTCTTAGTGGGTGATGAGAAAGATCCGGAAAATGCAGACATCGGTTTTTAGCCGATGTCTGGTATAATTATATACATCGGTTCTTCATTATAAATCGATGTAAATACGCTTAAATTCTGACAAATTTGTATGTTTATATATTGTTAAACCCTCATATTTTTGGCTTTAATGCTTATAGAAATATAGATCCTACAGCCCAACTATACATTTTAACATCGTTATTTACTTAAAAACGATGACTGATATTGTTTCACACATCAGTTACCATGAACGTTTCTTGTTGTTCATGATTTAGACGTGTAATTTGGCTCATATCCTACCATTCCTAATTCAATATACACAGTTGAATATTATATGAACCGATTTATTTACTTACATTAACATCAGATTCTAGGGAAAAAACGATGTTAATCATCTTATACTACATCGATTCCAGTAAAAGAACGATGTCTAATGCTATGTAATATATCGAATCACTAAAAAAAACGATGTCCATATATTTTCATAACATCGGTTTTCTTGTCCTCATCGATGGCAATACTTATATTGGACATCGATCTTTGTCTAAAAGATGATGTGCAGTAGCTTATGGCACATCGATTCCAACATAATGATTCGATTTCCTGTGGTTAATGGGACATCGATTTTGATTTTGGAACTGATGTATCTCTCTTACTGGACATCAGTTCTTATAGCTATAACTAATTTAAACTTTATACATAGACATCAGTTTGAAATAAGAGGATTGATGTCCACAAAATATGTAGCTGCTCCTATACAATATTGCATTATCCACAGTTTGACAAAGTGATTTCAATATATATTGGGGTATTTTGTCCAAAATCATCATCATTGACAGTTCACAAAATATATATATATATATATATATATATATATGACTTCTTGTTTTGAAGGACTAGAGTATTCAGATTCCGTCACTTCCGATGAGGCAGTAGATGACATGGAACTGCTAGCAGTTGCTCCATTGCTTAGGCTCTTTGATGCTACTGCAGGGTTTCTTTGAATATATATATATATATATATATATATATATATATATATATCCCTGCCCACAAACCTGAGAAAAATGGTATGCATTATGAGAATTTGGTCTGCAACCATGAGGCTCAGCATACATAATATGTATGACAAGGGCATAACATCAGAAAACAATAAGTGCCATAAGAATATCAACCAATTGGATTCTAAATGATATTGAATCATGTTATTTTAATTTGAAGTAACTGCTTAAATGCTGAGACGATTGGGTTTTACCTGCTTATACCCTTGCCCCACGAAGCGTGCACGCAAAGTGGGTGTGGTTGATGTTGAAGTGCTCACATCATTTATAACAGCAACCTCTGATGAGGGTTCTAAACTCTCTATTGGAATTGCAGAATCAACACTTCCACTTGAGTTGCCAAATAAGAGAGCACCTTGGAGATACCTGTATTTTACATATTTATGGCCCATTTAGATCGGTGCAGTTTGCATTCAAGCCACTATTGAATTCAAGGTGCAACTAAAAGAGTAAGTGCACTCATATTCTTTGATGGTGTCTTACATTATCTGTGAGGTCTACCACAATCAAGATCTCAAGAGTGTTGCTTATTGATTCTTACCAATACAAAAAAAAGAATATATATATATGTGTGTGTGTGTGTGTGTGCGTGTTTTGTTAGTGCCATTCATAGGTGTGGTGTACTGTCCAACATATCTAGTTACCCTCATCTAGTTTATATAATGCTGCAAGATCTTCTAATGGAGCAGTAGCAATGAATACAGACTACTACAATGTATAATACAGCAGTAGCCAATTAATTTACCCAAAAGTAGAGATGGTTTCATAAAGTATATCCATTCATATAAGAACACAAGCAAATCTGAGAGCACCAAACAGGAACAATTTGAGTTTTACCTCCCAGCGATACATACATATTTCCGTTCAGGAGTGTAAACAGCTTTTGAGCAATTCTTTTCAACATAATACAGGAGTCCCCTTGTTTGATCAATAACCCCGTGGTCTGCACAGAATATAGGTGACAATTATACATCAGGAAGAAATTTGAATTAAGCTTTTGTCGATGGAAACACATAAGATAATATAACATGTTATCTGTAAGCAAGCAGCCCTCAAAGACACGATCAGAGGGATCCAGAATTCTTAGCAAGAACTTATCATGAAAAAATTTAATAACCTACTGGTGGGGGGTTCCAAGAGTCAATAACAGGGAAATATCTGATTTCCCATATTCTTCCATGTAGAGACGTGCAAGCCATCCTCCTGCTGAATGTAAAACTAGGGATAAAGGTCCACCTAAAATGAAAAACAAGAAAATAAAAGGAATTCAAGGGTTTTAGATCTCCGAGAAATGAAGCAAATAAAACCATTATCGTTGATGAAGAACACTAATGTACAATGACAGAGGATGGCGAGGAAGGACAGACCACATGAATATAATGGTTGAAATCTGATGGTGAGTTTTCCGACATAACCACTCTGATGATCATGTGTTCAGAAAGAACAAGAATTACTCATGGCTTTTTGGAGCACATTATCTAACCCATTATATATTTTGACTCTCCCTTGTCCCCCCAATCTCTCTCGCTCTCTTGGTCTCACCGAAAAGTCAAGGCTAGGGAAGGTCATTACTCAATGTTACATTGAGTAATATATAATAACTAATAATGAGACTTCAGAATACCAACAATAAGGTTGGAATAAATCAAATAACTCAAACTCAAGTAGTCAAGTATTACCCTTAAACCTACAAAGAGTGCACAAGTTCAATCTGTAGGTTAATTGGTCTACTCAAACTCAATTGGGGTCAAAATTTTGTTGCTTTATTGATAAGTTTGACAAACCCAATTCAATAGAGAAAGGAGGGGTTATATGGTAGATTTCACAGTATAGTTGTGCTTCTAGACCAGGCAGATTTCACATATACCACTTAACCATCTCAACAACATGAATAATATCATTCTATCTCAATAATTCAAAAGACAAAAATTCATCTTCTTTACCTCTCTGTACTTCGACATTCCTTATCCAAAACCAAGGTATCAAACCCACAATTTCAGATCTCTAACCACAAAAACCTAGAAACCTATGTCAGGTAAGCCTCAATAAACAAAGCCAAATGAACCCACTTCGACAAAAAAATAAGATATATAGCCAACAAAGCTCGAATACCTACATGGGTTTTCTCTGTGAATGTGCCTCTGAAATCTGAATATAAGCGAAGATTAAAAGCAAATTCCATATCAAATGTGCTTCTTGGAGACAAACAGAATTTGGATAACAAAGACCCAAACTTCAAATCAAACAGAGTTTGGAAAAAGAATTTACCTTGACGATTTGATTTGCAAGCGTTGATCTGAAGACGTGAACATGAAATACAAAGAAAAACATAAAATACACAAAACAACTGAGCATCAAACCACAAAACCCAGAAGAAACTATGAATTAAAAACTCAAAAAAGCCAGGTGCTCATCCAATTACCCAGATTTCTTTCTTCTTCCCGTCCCCTTCCTCTCCTTCTCTCTCTGATCAGTCTTATGTAAATTTCGCCCTTCTTCTCTGCGCAAGCCACGAAACAAATAATTACAAAAATACTGAACAATTTTACAACAAAAATGACAAAACCTGAATGAAAACAGGACATCGAATCCAAGGCTGTATAGAGGAGATCTGAAGGTGGAGACTCGTTCTCCTTGGAGGCTTTATGCTTTCATGGAAGCTTGCCGGACTAGGGTTGGCGACTGGGGCGACTCCATCGTCTCCCGTAAGAAATTGTGGCACAGATAGACTTCATCTCCGTCAATTTCAGAGAGAGACGGAGAGGATTTTAGAGAGAGAATGTGAGATTCGGAGACACAGAGAGAGGGAGAGGGAGAGAGAGAGAGAGAGTAGGGTTTGGAAAGACAAGGGAGCGAGAGAGAAGGAGAAGAAAGATAGGTGATGGTCGGAGGCGGAGATGGAGGAGGAGAACGAGCTAAGGTGGGGAACGCGAAGAAGGAGGAGCTGAAGTCAAGGAGATCTATTCATTAGGGTTCGAAACTTTCAAAGTGAAAAAAAAAAACCCAAGTGTTGGGGGGAATGAATTTTGGTCCCCGCGTCTCTTAAACTTTGAAAGTTAGTCCCTCCGCATTTTTTCAAAATTTTTGAACGAGACTTTACACATCGGTTAATTTAACGACTGATGTTTATAATCACAATAGAAATCGATATTTCATAAACCGATGTTAGGATGTATTTTTTACATCGCGTGCAATTCCCACTGATTTAATAGTGGTGATGTCTGATGGCATAATTCTAGTAGTGTTCGCTAGGGCCGCTTCAAAATAGGGCCAAATAGGGCCAAAAAGGGCCTTATTTTGTATAACCAAAAAAAAAAAATACATTGTATTTTTTCCTCAAAATATGGCTAAATGATTATATAGGTAATACAAGACTCATTGTTTTTTGTTGATCATATTTAATACATATATAACACACACACAAACACACACACACACACACACATAAATAGAAATTAACTTATAACATTTATTAATTTAGTTAAGGTGGTTATTCAATTAACTATCTCTCTAAATCTATCAATATTAATTGTTGTGTAACAATTAAGGAAAATAATAGTTAAAGAAAACAAAGCCTATGTAATAGAAAATAATAAAAATAATATATAAATTTTAGGGTAGGGCCGGGTAGGGCTTTTAGGGCTGAGCCGGGCTTGGCCCTTACGGGCTCAATTGAGCCGGGCCGTAGGGTAGGCTCAGGCTTCATTTGCATGACCCTTACCCTACCCTATTTGAGAAAGGGTAGGGCCGGGTGGGTTTAGGGCGGGCTTAGGGTCGAAGGACTAAATGATGAGGCCTAGCGTGGCTTCTTCAAAGAGCGAAAAATTTAGTGACGAATTCGAAATTTTGTCACAAAACCCTTATGGGTGACATATTTTTGGTTTGTCACTAATACTTTCGTGACTAGTTGGGTAATTTCTTGTAGTGTATCATTTTGCATGTTACGAAAGCTGGTATTTTAACCTAACTTTAAATGGAAGTGTTGAGTATGAGCTGATATTTTAACCAAACTTCTCTATTAACATTTTTCAAAAGAAATGCATAGTCTAACAAAAGATATTCTTTACATACAAATTAAAAAAAGTGGTTAAAGATATCTCATCAAAATATCATACAATTCAAGTTGGAACTATTCATCCTCTGATGTATCACTTATTGGTTCATATGGTGTTGAAGACCCTTCATTTGTTTTTGGATACAAACGATCTAATATAAGGAGCAGCATATGAAACTTAGCAGTGAAGCTTTCAAAAATCTTTATAAAAATTTACTGCTCTGTGATAAACATATAAAGTTCTAAATTTAAATTTAAGAATTACTCAAGACACTCACCTATATAATACCATATTTATTGACTTTTTCTAGTTCTATTTTAAAAAATTATTTTAAATCAAGGTTTATGTTCTGGCCTCAGGTTATTGCACTTTTGACAAACTTAAGCCATATATAAAGACGGATAAAAAGTTTGTATAATCCTACTAAGCTAAAACCATGGATTCAAAAACAAATAAATTTTAAAATCATAATTATCTTTCACTTCTATTTGTAAGAATTTAATTGAGCTAATATTTTGTGTTTAAAAAAAAAAAAAAAAAACTGAGGAACAAAAGCATCAAAGATGAAAGAAAATAGGGGCTAATCTGGAAAATCACTGTTGTACTATTCATTAAACAGTAAAAATCCCATTCTACTTTTGTATATGTATAAAAAATATGGACCCTCTTCCTTTTTATTTTGACACCAAACACCCAATTAGGGCTGCACATAGATTGGGTTGGATCGGTTTTGACTCTAAACCGTTTCTATACTAAAGTGAGCGGTTTAAGCATTTTGGACAACCGTTCATTTAAAAAAAAAAAAAAACTTTTAACCCGATCCAATCCAATCCAATTAAATATGGTTTGGTTCGGTCGGTTAGACGGTTTTAACCTATATTATATTAACATCCTATTTATGAAAAAAAATTCTAGTAAAATTCAATCTAAATAATAAAAATTATATTAAATAAGCATAATCTAAATTTAAAATACAATAATCAAATCCAAAACCAATATTCAAAAATCAAAATCTAGAATAGATTCAAAGTGATTAAGGCTTAGCTATAAATACTAGCTTAATAATTTAATGTGGTAGTATTAAAGGTTGGAGAATGAGAGATTGAGATATGTGATCCTCTCATTAATCGTAGCGATTATATATTAGACATCTAGGCCTTTGGGCATTGGATTCGATATGATAGTATATCATTTGAGAATAAAGTTATAATTGGATACTTAGAACTTACTTAGAATAACTGGATAAATGAATATATATAGATATATATATATATATATATATAAATTTAAAACTTTTTCTGATTACATTTCAAACATAATGGTCGGTTCGGGTTCCGCGGTTTAAGCAAAAGAAAAACCAAACCAACCCAATTCATAAATGGTTTGGTTCGGTATTGAACCAGCTTTCAATTTTTAAAGTTAAAAACCTTAACCAAACCATATTTACCAATCGGTTTTGATCGATTTGGCCGGTTTGTACTGTGTTTTGCACACCCCTACACCCAATTTTTCCCATATTTTTTTTTCTACACCTCCTCCTCCTCCTCCTCTTCCAACCTTACCAATAACTTGACAATGATATCTTTTTGAATAAGATTTGTGTCAGAAAGATTAGTATGGAGTATGTTAGGGGTTTAATATATCTTGTCAAACATTCAACTTCTCACCTCTCTCACCACCACGACGATGGCTACCACCTTCACTGCTTCTCTCTCTCCTTTTCTGTCATGGCTGCTAGGAATTTAGATCCTAATTTTTTCATCAGCATTTTGTAGAGGGGTAAAATTGAACTTAAAAATATTCAAAGAAATTGAGAGGTCCATATAATAGATTTGTAGGTATGATTAGAATCACCATTCTTTGATTACATGCCGTACAGTTTTATTTCACAGAAGGTGAAAGGAATTAAACCAGGCTTCAGCATTGCTAGCAGTGTCTACTGCTATGCACTTTGTACATCCTGCTACAAAATTATAAGTGGTAGTAATGCAGTGATTAATGAAAAGATTAATTATATATCTCAAAATTGCTGAGATTACTTTTTTAAGGAAATGGGCAGGAACTCACTCTAAGAACATAGAAAATCCATTGGGCCGTAAGTAGAGCACCATACGTGGATGTTGCATCCTTGATCATTCAAAGTAAACCAGCCGTTAATAGATGTTCATTAGTATAATTGCTAGGAACTCGGTTTTAAATTTACCATTCATGTATCAACACTCCATTGCAGTATCAATAAGTGCAGATTTCTGAAGCCCAAAGACTTGACTTTCACCAATTTACGAGCAGTTCATAGTCCATTGCAATATAATCCATTGAGTGTATAACCTTCCCATGAAAATGCTTTTGGGGCCTTGTGGGGTGGGAATTCGGGAATGTTTGGAACACACTGAGGCCCCGTTTGTTAGCCAGGAAATCAAATATGGAATATGAAATAGTTTCTCATTCCATTAAATCGCCATGTTTGGTTAAATCATAAGTCTGGAAGGGAAAGTAAAATAAATGAGTTGACCGGAGTTCAATTTCATAAAAGAGGCGGAATGAAATACCATGAAGTGTGATATTTCAATTTCTTCACTCAATGGAATTGAAAATTTACTTGTTTAACCTATCATAAAATCTGGTCAATTCTCTTATCTCTACTTATTCATTTTTAATATTCCATATTTAATTTGATTGGGCATTATTGGAAAATCATTAACAAACTAATTCTCTCAAACCATTTTCTAATCTCAAGTCTTGAATCCTTCCAAACACCACAAATGAAAATGCTAAATCAATTCCATTCCATCCTTGAAAGCAAAATTAGTACAATTCCTTTTCCCACTGTAACATTCCGGTCAACCAAACGGGGCCTGATTATGTGTGATCAAATATTGACAGTCGGGCAACATACTATAGTTAAACTGTAGATTATACCTTAGTTGAAAGATGATCATCTTCTACTATAAATTTCTTGAAAATACCAAATGGAACGATATTGTGTTATAACCTAACGAACAACTTAACTACAAAAGTACTATATCAATAGGGACACAGAATTTGCTAACGCAGTGTAAACCTCTCCACTGAGGAAACTTCACTGCGTGGCTTTTAACGTAGCCAACACGAAAGATCAATCCAATATGAATCAAATGAGTTTACAGTACACAAGTTGTGTTGTTCATAACATACACAATCACTTAGCAACAAATGCTAACTTGATTTACAACTGATCTAACATTTACTTGATTTTCAATCTATCAACTCTAATCAAATCACTGATCTTTCTTGTTCTCGATGTCTCACTGATCTTTGAGAATAATCTATGAAAGTACTGGACAACACAAGGCAAAGCATGAAACAAATAAAGAGAGTTTTCAGAAAAATGGTTTTTGACCGAGAACCAAGGTTCAAGAATGAACAAAAACTTTTTTATGCTACAGAAAAAAACCCTAAACATGTATTAGTTTCGAAGCCTTTTATATAAGAGGAAAACTCCCCCTCAAACAGATCTTTTCTTTTAAACACCAAATAAGATAGATATAGAAGGATATCAAAACTTATTTGTTCTTGCATGCAGAAAGTCTTTAATGCAAAAATGCACCAAATCAATTTAATAGACATGTAAATCAATTTAAAATATGTAACAAGATTTGGAATGAATATATTAAACTCAAGATCAGTGGAACAACTCTTCTTGAACGTATCTTCCTCTTTGTTCCCTTGAAGCTCCGGTTTCCTTGTGACAATGGGAAATCATGTATTGAATGGTAATTACCCAATATACTTACAAACTCCCCCTTTGGGCATTCCCATTCAACACATGATTTTTCATCTTTTTGTCCTGCATGTTAGTTTTCACAGATAAACAATAATCACTAACAAAGAGGGCTACTTGGATTAAGGAATCAGTTTCCATCCTTTTCCAGATCCAAGTAACTAATACAATTATCACATAATAATAATAATCATCCAAAAATAAGCATCCCAAATAGTTTGTGCTTATGCACTTACAAATTCAAAACCAAAAATAAATATTGTTCATGAAGAATTTAAAGACAGAAACGGGAAAAGACGAAGATGAAAAGATGGAAATTAATTCTCCCCCTTTGAATGGGAAGGAACATCAAACTCCTCCAGCATTTTGGTCACGGTGTCCTGAAAGTCCTCGGTGTCCATTGAACCTTTGCTGTCTGCTTGATCATCGTCCTCTGGTACTGGCATGGACGGACCAGGAGCGTCAAACCCGGGAGGGTGGTGCTGCATGTTTCGGATTTCCTTGAGAACTTCCCTGAGAGTATGGTTGGTGCGAACGAGGAGAGAGTGCATGTCATCCATGTCGGTGGTGAGACTTGCAACCCGCCAATCAGTGACTAGAATGAGATCGCGAAGACTCTCAAGAGAAACAACAGAAGATGCACTAGAAGGAGATGTACGAAGAGAAGGACTTCTGCTTCGTTCTCGTTGCATGCCGGGATGAAGAACTCCGGCTCGGGCTGCGGCCTGGCACCCCTCCTCTGGAGGAGGAAGGCGCCGATGGCCTCGGCGGCGAGGAGTGATCTTTGTGCGAACCATGGTGAGAGGAAAGGAAGGGAGAGAAACTGCACACTAAGACAATGCAGAGTGAAATCCGAAAGAGATAGAGATATATAGATCGATCGAACCAGTAGGTTAGGGAAAATCAAGAGACCCATCGGTCAGAGATAGCGTCCAAAAGGAAGAAAATTTATTGCAGGTTATAATTCTGAGAATCACGCATGCAAGTAAAATCTCCCCCTCACGTTATGCTTAACCAGTAAGGAAAGGGAATTCAAACAGATGGCAATCCAGAATAGATATCAAGAGAACCATGGATTCTCATAATCTTCAATTATAGCACACAATATATTTTGCTACAGAGTATCCAAGCAATTAATGCATTTGTCATAATGAGAAGAGAAAAATATAGCATAGTTGAAGCACAGAGAGCACAAATCATGTAGTGAACAGAACATAGGTCAGAACAGCAGGCATAATGTATTCTATCAACAAATGAATGAGTACTCATAGTCAGACCTTAGGAAGAAAACTTGTGATTAAAGTGAGTGTAACCAGTATATGGGGCTTAGAAACAAGTTTAGTGAAGGAGAGAATTAGTGAAGTAAGAGAACTAAACATGTGAACTGAGCTCAATAAATCTCCTTAGAAGGAGTGGAAAACATTGTTCCCAAGCACGTAATGGATTGGAGTCATAGACCATTTTTATTTTGTGACACTTAGAACTCAGGTAACAAGACTCTTCTCAGCAACTCCCAGAACAGATGTTCTTAGGGTACTAAACATAACAAGGATGCTCCAAGGAGAGAGTCTCGAGTAGTTGTCTGCTTTATTTTATTTTTCGTGCACAGATCACTCACCAACTCGTTTCTTGCAAGCCTTAGAAAGTTCACCACAACTAAGGCCTGATTACTAGGAGGGATGGGATAGAATTATCCATTCTCGTTTCTTACAAATCCTAGAAAGTTCACCACAACTAGGACCTGATTACTTTGAGAAGATGGAATGAATCATTTGAGCAGTTTTTTAATTAGTTCTCCTATTTCACTGAGTCTCTTAGACAATAAACAAGGAGCATGCCACCACATAGGCTATAAGTGAAGGTGCAACGGAGAATTAACTGGCTAAGATACGAACCATGAGTACACAATATTTGTCCAGAATAAGACATGACAATAGTGTCCAGAGAAAATGTACAAGTCACTAATGACAGTGGTCAAAGCACACTAAGATCATAATGTTCTCTCTCAACAGTGGACACACATTAGAGTGTCTCAATACTTAGAGCATATCCCCAAAGCATTTCTTAACATTTCAAACCTAGCAGTGTCAAGAGGGTTAGTGAATAAATCAGCAAGTTGACTCTCAGTGGGCACAAAGCTTAACTCAAGTATATTTTGTTCAACCAAATCTCGAATAAAGTGATAGCGCAGATCAATGTGTTTTGTTCGAGAGTGTTGAACAGGATTTTTGGTGATATTGATAGCACTGGTATTATCACAAAAAAATAGACAACTTACCTTGAGTGATGCCGTAATCATGAAGCATTTGCTTCATCCAAAGCATTTGTGTGCAGCAACTTCCAGCTGCGACATATTCAGCTTCAGCAGTAGACAAAGAAATGCAGTTTTGTTTTTTGTTGTGCCAAGCAACAAGATTATTCCCAATGAAGAAACAACCTCCTGAAGTGCTTTTTCTATCTTTCAGGTTTCCACCCCAATCAGCATCAGAATAGCCTGCAATTTCTACGTTAGTGTCAAAGGTATAGAAAATGCCGCAGTTAATTGTACCTGAGATGTATCGGATGATCCTTTTGACAGCTTCTAAATGTGATTCTTTGGGATTTGCTTGAAATCGAGCACACACTCCCACACTGTATGAAATATCAGGTCGACTGGCAGTTAGATACAGTAAGCTGCCAATCATGCTTCTATAGAGAGTGGAGTCGATTGATTTTCCATTCAGATCCTCGCTCAGTTTTGTAGTGGTGCTCATGGGATTTGTAACCACTTTCTTGGATTCAACTCCAAACTTCTTGACGAGATTCTCAGCATATTTGGTTTGAGTGAGAAAAATACCTGCATCAAGTTGCTTCACTTGCAGTCCAAGGAAAAAGGTTAGCTCACCACACATGCTCATTTCAAATTCACTCTCCATGACCGATTGAAATTCACTGACAAGATACTTAGACGTAGAGCCAAAGATAATGTCATCAACATACACCTGAGCTATGATAAGATCATTTTTCACATGTTTTATAAAGAATGTTTTATCAATTGATCCTCTCGTGTACCCTTTTTCCACCAGATGGGTGGAGAGTCTTTCATACCAAGCTCGTGGAGCTTGATTTAAACCATAAAGGGCTTTCTTGAGTCTATAAACATGATTTAGATTATATGGATCTTTGAAACCTTGAGGTTGTTCCACATAGACTTCTTCCTGCAACACACCATTCAGAAAGGCAGTTTTGACATCCATTTGAAACAGTTTGATTCTTAGGTGACAAGCAACAGACAAAAGCAATCTCACTGATTCTAATCTTCCAACAGGGGCAAAAGTTTCATCAAAGTCGAGACCTTCAATCTGTGAATAACCTTGTGCTACTAGTCTAGCTTTGTTTCTGATTACATTGCCTTTCTCATCACTTTTATTTTTGAATATCCACTTAGTGCCTATTACATTACAGTCTCTAGGTCTTGGTACCAAGTACCACACATCATTCCTAGTGAATTGATTTAATTCTTCCTGCATGGCACTAATCCAATCATCATCTAGTAGGGCTTCCTTGATATTCTTTGGTTCAATTAGGGAAACAAACCCACACAGAGATATGACATTCATAGCTATTTGATTTTCTATAATGAAACAAAGTAAAGCATTACCTCGACTTACCTCATCTACACTTACTTGTGGAGCAGTTTGGCTTCTGGTTTTGAGACCATCTGAGATTTGTCTAAGAATGTCTTGACGTGAATGATCCTTTTGGACTTGCTTGAACCCTCTTTTTGCTTGAGGAACTGGCTCGAAGATGTTGTCAGCATTCTCTCTCTGTTCATCAGTAGTTGATGTGTCTTCTGGTTCTGGTCTGCGAGTGGGTGATGTTTCTGCAAAGGTTTCCTCCTGTCTAATGTAGGAATCATCAATAGACACATTAATAGATTCCATGACAATCCTGGTTCTTTTGTTATAGACTCTATATGCCCGACTATTTGTAGAATATCCGAGGAAGATACCATCATCGCTTCGAGCATCAAATTTTCCGAGTTGTTCTCGATCTCTTAATATGTAGCAGGGGCTTCCAAACACACGAAGGTGGTGTATGTTTGGTTTCTTACCTTTCCACAACTCATAAGCTGTTTGGTCAGTTCCAGGTCTCAAGAAAACTCTATTGATGGTGTAACATGCAGTACTAATAGCCTCAGCCCAAAAGTTCGAGCTTAGACCAGCAGAATGCAGCATTACCCTTGCCATGTCTAACAGCACTCTATTTTTTCGCTCAACTATTCCATTTTGTTGTGGAGTGATCGGGGCTGAAAACTCATGGGAAACACCTGACTCATGAAAGTAGTTAGCAAAAGCAATATTTTTAAACTCAGTTCCATTATCTGACCTTACTCTTACTAAACTCATGTTCGTGGACTGTTTTTTAATTTTTATTCTTTGGTTTAATCCCTTGAATGATTCAAAGGTTTCAGCTTTGTCTCTTAGGAAATTAACCCAAGTGTACCTGGAGAAGTCATCAACGATCATAAGTATGTATTTCTTACCTCCAATGCTTTCTGTTTGAGCTGGTCCCATAAGATCCATATGCAACAGTTCCAAAACTCTTGTGGTAGTGGCAGCGTTTATTGTTTTATGAGGAGATCTGGCTTGCTTACCAATTTTGCATTCTCCACATATCTTGTCGGTCCTACCTCTTAGTGCTGGTAGACCTCTGACACACTGCTTAGTGGATAATTTGAGTAGATCCTGATAGTTTACATGCCCCAGTCTTCTGTGCCATATTTCAAAGGTTTCTTCGACAGATCTCACAGTCAAGCAATCCTGTATATTTAGAGATTCATTAGATTGAATGTGATAACAGTTATCTGAAGATCTCTTACCTCTCATAATATTTTCTCCCTTGTTATCAAGAATCACACATCTTTGCTTATTGAACCACACATCCTCATAATCATCAGCCAAGTGACTGACACTTATTAGATTGGCAGTTAAACCCTCTACATACAAGACATTTTTTAGATTAGGAATTCCTGGAGTATTGACTGTTCCTCGAGCAAGTATTTTTGCCTTTCTCCCATCACCAAAGGTAACTGAACCCGTAGTGCTTTCATCTTCGAATGAGATAAACCAAGCTTTATCTCCAGTCATGTGTCTGGAGCAACCACTGTCCACATACCAAAAATCTTTTCGCTTGTCTGCCAAGGCCGTGAGTGCTACTAGGCAAGTTGCTTCAATGTATGCTGAGGAATTATCTGTACTTACACTTGTCATGAGACAGACATCATTAATAGAGTCAGTAGAATCAGAGTGATTAGAATGATGTTTATTTAAGTCCTTTCTAATCCAGACAGGTTTACTTCTATTTTGCATGTTTGCATTAGTAATCAAACTAGCCAATTTGTTGATAAGCTCTTTCTGCTCTTTAAGCTCACAATGTAAAGATTTTACAGATAGCTTTTCCTCATCAGATGGAATTGACTTAAGTCTCTCATTGCATCTTGGTCTAATGTGTCCTAACTTGCCACAGTAATGACATGTAGGAATAAAAGACTTAAAAGTCGCATACCTGTTATGACTAGTAGGAGGGAAATCTGCCACTAAATTTTTTAACACTCAGACGACGGAAAGTACTTAATTCTGTTGTCCAATGTAGTTTTGATAAAAAATTTATCACTTTGTTGACATTCACACAACAGAATATCCCTAATACCGTTGTGCAATCGAGCTTACTTAAACACACAACAGATGATTTCTGTTCTGTTGTGTGATTAGTGTTGTGTGGTTAACTTTTTGTAGTAGTGTCAGATGAAGAATCTGAACCTGATTAGCATGCCCTTTGGGAACGATACAATGATATGGTACTTTCCTGGATTCTTAACTCTTTGGAACTAGACTTGTCTGATTCCGTTCTCTCATGCAACACTCCTCGCACTATTTGGGAGGATCTTCGTGAGAGAATCTCACTTGGGAATGCTCCACACATATTTCAGATTCAATGAGATATATACAGGATCAAACAAGGTCAGATGTCAATTTCTACGTACTATACAAAGTTGAAGGGATTATGGGATGAGCTCTGTACCTATAGCTCAGCTTCATGTACTTGTGCTCAAAGTGATCGCACTAAATTGATGCAATTTCTCATGGGACTCAATGAGACACATTCAGGTATGCGTGGACAAATATTATTGATGAATCCCTTACCTTCTGTTCGTCAGGCATATGCTTAAGTTAAACAGGAAGAAAAGCAGCATGAGTTAGGCTCTTCTGCTATGCCATCGAATATGGCAGCTATGATGGTGCGCGGTAGTGACAACAATTGGAGGTCAAAGACAAGAAATCCAGGAAATCAAAACAAAGAGCCTTTTGAATGTACCTATTATGGGGGAGAATATCATAGGGAGGCAACATGTTGGAAGAAGAATGGATACTCTCCCGGGCATCCCAAACACAAGAATGTAGATGAAGATTGAAACTCAGAGGCTAAAGGCAATAAAACTCAGAGTTCTTTCCAAGGAAATTACAGCAAGAAATCTAGCAATTACGGCAACCGAACCAAGACATATGCTTCTGCCAATTCCGTGGATGCAAGTGATCATGTTCCTAGCTTTCAAGAACTCCAAGGTGTGCTGCCAAACCCCATTGAATCACAATATGTTCAAGTAATTGTAGCAATGAATCCCAAAGAAACTATTCCTCAAGCCAATGCAGCCTCGGCATCACTTTCTGAATTTTGTGAAGGTTTGTCTTTAGTTGCTCCTAATCGCTAGATCATTGACAGCGGGGCAACTCATCACATAACTTCATCTCCACAATCTTTAACCACTATTGATTCATATTCTTCCATGCCACCAGTTTGTTTGCTTAGTGGGGACAGAGAAAGTATTACTATGAGTGGTGCCATACAATTCACAAATTCATTTAGCATAAACAATGTTCTATGTGTACCAAGTTTCAAAGTTGATCTTTTATCTGTTGGTAAGACAATTGATGACATGAGTTGTTTGGTGACATTTTTTCCGTCTTGGTGTGTTTTGCAGGACTTGGTTACGAGGACGATGATTGGTGTGGGTAAGCGATGTGGTGACCTATACTATCTGGTGGTGTTGGCTTCCATTCCTCCATCTAACCACTTTGCTTGCAATTTAACCATCTCTTCCAACCTATGCCATCGACGCCTCGGCCACCCTTCCTCTTCACGTTTACAATATTTAGCAAATAATAATCTTCATTTCAAGTTTGATTCTAGTCATCAATGTGATGTTTGTCCGTTGGCGAAACAAACTTGTCAACCTTTTTCGCTTAGTTCAATCTCAACTACCAAGATTTTTTCCCTTATTCACTGTGACATTTAGGGTCGATATAAGACTCCCTCTCATTCTGGTGCATATTATTTTTTAACTATCGTTGATGATTTTTTTTCTTGAGCAGGGTGTAATTTTTCAACGATCTTGTGTCTATACACCTCAACAAAACGGTGTTGTTGAATGAAAACATCGACATATCCTTGAAATAGCTCGTGCCCTTCGTTTTCAATCACATCTCCCTATTTCTTTTTGGGGTGAATTCGTCCTTACAGTTGTTTACAACATTAACCATCTTCCCACTTTGTTGTTAAACAAGAAAACACCATTTGAGGTACTTTACGGAAAACTCCCTAATTATTCTCGTATGAGGGTCTTTGGCTGTATTTCCTTTGCTACCTCCGTCAATCCATCTTCCAAATTTGATCCTCAAGTTCATAAATGTATCTTTATTAGTTATCCCATGGGGCAGAAAGCCTACAAATTGTATGACATTGAAACTAGGAAAATATTCACAAACCGGGATATCATATTTATGGAAGATACTTTCCATCACTCACCACAAAAGGCACCACATTCAGAATCCAGCCCACCGGCCCAATCCATACCCATTACTGTTGTACCCGATCCATTCTCATTCTCCAACACCACATATGCCAAACAACGATCTCCCTGCACCTGTTTCTTCTTCCAACGCCGACGCTGATGCAGCTATCGAATCCGACAACGCGCCTCTTCCTCCTGTCAGTTTGGATGTCATTCCTGCCCCAAATCCAATTGAACCCATTGCTCATCCCCTCCGTCGCTCCCAACGTACGCCTCAAGGACTACGTCTGCTCATAGGTGATGCTGCTTCCACAATCCCAATCATCGTCCTCACCAAGTTCCACATCAGGTACGAGATATCCCCTTCATCAATTCTTGTCTTACCATAGATATTCACCTACACATCTTGCTTATGTTGCCAATATCAGTTAGGCGGTGGAGACCTCCTCTTATGAAATTGCTACCTCTGACCCAAAATGGTAGCAGGCTATGACTTCTGAATTGCAGGCTCTCATTGATAACAATACATAGACTTTTATCTCTTTACTTCCTAGCAAGCCCTATAGGATGCAAATGGGTTTACTGCATTATGTATCATGCTGATGGATCTGTTGAGCACTATAAAGTGCATCTTGTGGCCAAAGGTTTCACCCAAACAGCCGGCATTGACTATCATGACACTTTTTCCCCAATCGCAAAATTGGTAACTGTTCGTTGTCTCCTTGCTACTGTTGCTAGTTTCGGTTGGTCTTTACATCAATTGGATGTTAATAATGCTTTCCTTAATGGAGATTTGCATGAAGAAATATATATGTCCCCTCCTCCTAGTCTCTGGCGATAGGGGGAGAACCTTGTATGTCTCCTCAACAAATCCTTGTACGGATTAAAACAGCCGTCTCAACAGTGGTTTTCAAATTCACTACGGCCATTATTCGTGTGGGGTTTACACAATCCAAAGTAGATTATTCATTGTTTATTCGTAAAGATGGTGGTTCTTTCACTGCTCTTTTGATATATGTGGACGATATTATGATTACAGGAAATTGCACAAAATCTATACATGCTCTCAAGCAGTTCCTCCATGCACAGTTTTGTATCAAGGACCTTGGAGAGTTGAAGTTTTTTTTGGGCATTGAGATAGCATGTTCAAAGAAGGGAATTTACTTATCTCAAAGAAAGTACGCACTAGAAATTATAAAGGATAGTGGCTACTTGGGAGCTAAACCAGTCGAGTTTCCTATGGAGTAGTGCAAACTTTCGAACAAGGGTTAGCCGCTAAGAGATCCAGTAGCGTATCAGCGTCTGGTAGGCCGATTGATTTATCTGACGATCACCAAACCAGACATTACATACTCAGTGCATGTCCTAAGCCACTTTATGCATGAACCATGCCAACAACATACGGCGGCTGCCCTCAGAGTTGTACAGTACTTGAAATCTTCTCTAGGTCAAGGTTTACTATTGCACTCTAATAGTTCATTAAATTTAAGAGCTTTTTGCGATTCCGATTGGGCGGATTATTCCATGTTCTTGGACAATTCTTTAATTTAATGGAGAACAAAGAGACAAAAGACCGTGTCATTGTCAAGTGCAGAAGCGGAATACAAGGCCATGGCAGGTACTTGTCGTGAACTCACTTGGTTATGTTACTTATTAGCGGATTTGCATTTGCCTGTTTCTATGCCTGCCATTTTACATTGTGACAATCAAGTAGCGTTGCACATTGCCGCGAATCCGGTGTTTCATGAGAGAACTAGGCACATTGAAATGGACTGCCACTTTACTAGAGATAAAATTCTGGAAGGTAAAATTGTAACTAGGCATGTTGCTTCATCACAACAGATAGCTGATGTATTTACCAAGGGTTTGCGGAAAGAAAAATTCAAATCTCTATTGTGCAAGTTGGGAGTTATTGACATTCACTCTCCAACTTGAGGGGGAGTATTGGAAAGTATGCTTAATTTGGTTATGTATCAAGAAGGTTTGATAACCTAGAATTCTACCTTGATTGTAATATCATTTTGTTTTGATTGTATAGCTAGCATAGGTTGTTTTGCCTTTCTTGTTCTCCTAAACATAAGGAGTCTTCGTGTTGTACAAGAATACCACTTTGTATATATTTAGGGTTTTTGTCCATTTACCCCATTTCTAGATATTTGTTTCCCACTTACCCCATTAATTTTTTTAATTCCCTCCTACCCAAAACACTCTAAGGAGGTCTTCCCTAATACCACATTAAATTTTTTTTATATTTTATTACCAATTTACCCTCACCTTTGTTACTTAGATAGAGAGAGAGAGAGAGAGAGAAAAAAAATGGAAGAGAGAGAAACTATAGGGGACTTCGCCAAAGCCCGGTCATTGGCCGCCGGATTCCGGTTACCAGTAGCCTGAATCCGGCGAACTTTCCTCGAATTCCGGTTACCGGTCGCGGGAATCCGGCCAACTTTCGCCGCAATCTGGTCACCGACCGCCACCCACCAGACTTTTATGAAAACCTCACCGAAAAGGTTTGTTGCCCCCAATAGACATCTATTGCCCCCCAATATAGGGGTAATAGACCTCTATTGCTCCCCAATAGATGTCTATTGCCCCCCAATAGAACTTTCGGTCACTGGAATGAGAACTAATCTTCCTAAATTTAGACAAACAAAACTTTGATTAAAGAAACAAAAAGGAGATTATATTAATTCAAAACGTCTATTGCTCCCCAATAGAACTTTCGGTTGTCGGAATGGGAACTAATCTTCCTAAAATTAGACAAATAAAACTTTGATTAAAGAAAAAAAACGAAGAGATTATGTCAATTCAAAACGTCTATTGGAGGGCAATAGATGTCTATTGCCCCCCAATAGACATTCAAAACTTTTTTTTTCTTTCCTTCTGTCCCATTACTTAAAAAAAAAATAAAACAAAGAAACTGATTTGGGCACCCAGAGAAAAGCTCTGGGCACCCAATCGGAATTCAAGGAGTTCAACTGTGAGACGACGCCGCCGATCTTCTCACCACCACTAGTAAATTATGATCATCTCCAATCTCGGCATCCGTCTGCAAAGCTTCGCTCGTCTACCTGAAACGAGGTGATAGACCCAGTGGTTTCCGGGAACTGCTCTGAGATCAAGGAACATTCACAATCGGAGCCGCGGAGGTCTGCATGTCGATCTCAGATCGACTCCGGCGAAGGTGAGTGAATTGGAGCTGGGTCGGAAAAGCTCGTGCAGCGGATGTGGTTGCAAGAGCGGAAGGCAAAGGTGAGATCCGGGCCGAATGAGAATTGGCCGGTGCAGAAGCTCGATCTTGACCGCTATAATTGAACGAAGGCGAGGTGTTCGTGAGATTCAGCGAAGAAGATGGAGCTTGGGTGTCCTGAGCAATTGCCTGGGTATGGAGACTAGTCTGCTCTTCGTTGCGAATTGCCGGAGTTCGTCATGTCGTCTGCGATCGACGTCGCACCGGAGGGAGAGGGAGAGGGAGAGGGGGAGAGAGAGACCGGAGGTGGAGATCCAGGGGGAGAGAGAGAGAGAGAGAGAGAGAGAGAGAGAGAGAGAGAGAGAGAGAGAGAGAGAGAGAGAGAGAGAGAGAGAGATGAGAGACTGGTAGTGGCTTGTAATTCATTAATTAAGTTGTGGGCAAAATAGTCATTTTCCTTTAAATTGGGTTAGTAGGAATAAAAATCTGTTGTTGGGGTAAATGAGATAATTTTAGCCAATTCTGGTGCTTTTGGTCAAGATCCCATATATTTATGTTGATCAATGAATAGAAAAACGATTTTAACCAAATATCTTTCTTTAGTGAGGGACACACGAAAAAATCTCGACAGCATTTGTTTTTCAGGTGGGAAGATTACCAACGTATATTAAGTAGGGCTGGGCATCCAAAACCGAAATCCCGGTACCGTTTCGAAACCGTCCCGAAATCCACCGGTACGGGCCGGGATCAAAATCTGAAATTTACTATTTGGGCCCGTCCCGTCCCGTCCTGTAGAAACGGGCCCGGTACCGGTACTAGCCCAGTCGATCCCGGTTGATCCCGTCCCGTCCCGTTTAAATTAATTAAATTAAATATTTAATTATTTATATTAGTTGGTTGATTTTGATTGGGTAGTATATGTGAGAACACAGAGATTGACCACACCTGATCGAGGCATTTTGACCTAAACTTTTCGGCATAAGGCACTAGGCAGTAAGGCCCTAATTCAGTAACTCCCTTAGCCTCAACACTCGATTCTAACTTCTAAGCTCTCTTCTCCCTCCGCTCTCCAGATCTGCTTATCTTCTTCATCTAAATCCCAATCCCCCTCGATCAGTCGATCCCTCACTAACCCTAGTTCTAAGCTATCTTCGAAGACTCTCCACTCTCCAGATCTTCTTCTGTTCCTCTATCAGTCGATCCCCAATTGACTAACCCTAGTTCCCGATCTTCGAAGACTCTCTTCTCCAGATCTTCATCTGTTCCCGATCCCGAATTTCTTTCATACCTTGTTCCTCTGTTTCATCCCCCTCTATCAGTCGATCCCCAATTGACTAACCCTAGTTCTAAGCTCTCTTCTCCAGATCTTCATCTGTTTCCCGATCCCGATTTTCATCACAGGTTCGTCATACTTCACTTTCTCAATTCGATTCATTTCATTTTGGTCAGCTGTGTTTCACTGTTTTGTGACTATGTTAAAGCTTTGGTTCAGGTGAGGCATTGAGTGCCGGTCAGCTGTGTTTCACTATTTTGTTCCTCTGTTTCTCCATTAAAATCCGCAGTCACTTCTTCTTATCAAAGATTGTCTACTCCTGTACAGCTTGATTAGAGGTTTCAAGGTCGGCCATATTTCATTATTTCACACACTATTTGATTCATTTGTTTGTTGTTGGTCTGTCTTAATTCGTTTAACAAAGATATAATATGTTTGGATTGTTTGCATTCAACTCAAGGACCAAGTGTGTATACTGTATAGTTTAGTTTTTCATCTAAAATTAGTTTTTGCTCTCAATCTCTTAGTTTGTAACTTTGTTTATCCAACTATTAATCTATTATGAAACAAAAATACTAACCATAGCTGCTGATTCATACTTTATCTCCAGGTGTTGACCATTTGATTCAAACGTTCGATGGCTAGAGCAAAGAAGGTAGCTGCTCGGCCTCATCCAACAGCTTCGGGGCTTGAAGACTCTTCAACCGCAACTTCACCTTCTGCTCCTCGGGAAATTGAACTCTTCCTCCAGCAAGTTCAACCCAGCAAGCTCTTACGGGTTCAAACCAGCAAGTTCCTACTCCTGCAAGTGATGAAGCTCCTGCACAAGTTCCTACTACTGCAACTCAAAGTCAGAATTCTAATCCGGTTAGTACTTCAACAACTATTAAGCGTAGTTTTGTTTGGGAACACTTTAAGGAGTATGATAAGGTTGTCAAGGGAAAAGATGCTGAAGGGAATGATGTAGATATTGTTAAGAAACGAGCTTATTGTATTCACTGTCCTAGAGGAAAAATAGGCGATTTTGCAGCGGATAGTTCTAGAAATGGGACTTCGGGGATGATTAGGCATATTAATCAATTCTGCAGGTATTATCCCCAAATGTTAGTAAGAGTCAGAGGGTTCTTGTGGGAGATAAATCTCTAGGAAACAAACTTACTGCAGTAGCTTATGATCAAGATGACTATGTCGATGCGACAGTCGAAATGATTGTCATGGATGAGTTGCCTTTTAGCTTTGTTGAGAAAAAAGGTTTTAACCGGTTTTGTGGTAGAGTGTGCCCTTTGTTTAAAGTACCCTCTCGTAGGAAACTAGTTAGAAGGTTCCTATGCATATATGATGCACACAAAAAAGAACTATCCAAAATTATGAAGGAGTATAGAGTGTGTCTCACAACGGACACTTGGACTAGTGTCCAAAACATCAATTATATGGTGCTGACTGCCCATTTTATTGATGTTGATTGGAAGATGCACAAGAGGGTTATAAATTTTTGTGTTATCCAAAACCATCAAGGGGCAACCATAGGTAGACTTATAGAGTCTTGTTTGCCGCAGTGGGAGATTGAGAAGGTGTTGACCATAACTGTTGATAATGCATCTACAAATAAGTCGGCTTTAGAGTGGCTTAGATCAAAGATGAATAAGTGTTCATCTTACAAAACAGTTTTAGGTGGTAAATACATGCATGTGAGGTGCACAGCTCACATAACCAATTTGATAGTGGGACATGGCTTGAAGAGGCTGCAAAAGAGTGTTTTAGCCATTAGGAATGCTGTCAAGTATGTTAGGTCTTCACCTAATAGACTAGACAGCTTTAGGAAAGCTGTCGAGAAAGAAAAGCTTCCTCTTACAGGGCTGGTTTGTTTAGATGTCCCAACTAGGTGGAATTCAACTTATCTAATGTTGGAGGCAGCCTTGAAGTTTAAGAAGGCTTTTGCAAGGATGGAGGAAGATGATGATGAGCTTTATCTAGGTTATTTCAAGGAACCAGAGGAGGAATATGATGAGGAAGGCAATGTCGTTCCTAGTAAGAACAAAAGAAACAGAGTTGGGCCTCCGGAGGAACCAGATTGGGACAAGGCTGAGATTTTTGTTGATTTGCTTAGAGTATTTTATGATGTGACCCTTAGAGTTAGTGCAAGCTTGCATCCAACTGTGAATACAACATTCCATGATGTTGTTACCATGGAGAGAAACATAGAAAACCTCTTCATTGCACCCGAGATGGCAACTGGTTCCGACACTGAAAATGTATTAACTGATATGGCTGCAAATATGAGAAGCAAATTCTTGAAGTACTATGGTGGCTTTACAGACCTGAACCACTTGGTTATTGTTGGACTTGTGCTAGATGCAAGATTCAAGCTTAGGAATTATACACATTTTTTGAAGGAAGAGGGTATGGAAGATGTCGATGTGCAAAGTAGAACTAATGAGATTAGATCTTTGTTAATGGCGCTATATGATGAGGTACAACTCTTTTTATTTCAGTTTTTTGAATATTAGATTTTCTGATCTTATGAGTATTAATACTAATTTTATGTGTTTATGCATGTTCTTGCTTTTATAGTATGCACCGATCGTAGATGGTGGGAGACATATGCATAGACATCAAAGCCCTACAAGTTCAGGCAGCACAATCATGAGTAGAAGCAGCAATACGAGAGTTGGTGTGCGGGGTCAGTTGCTAAACTCTTGGAGAAAGGTGGTCCAAGAGAGTGAAGAGGCTGTAATGGCACATGAAGTTGATCAATATCTAAATGCTCCCCTCGAGTTTGTTGAGGAGGAGGAAGATGGCTTCGATATTTTGTGTTGGTGGAAGATAAATGGACCCAAGTTTCCCGTAGTGGCAGCAATAGCAAGAGATCTACTTGCTATTCAAACATCCACAGTTGCTTCGGAGTCTGCATTTAGCACTGGAGGGAGAGTTATTGATGCTTTTAGGAGTTCATTGACTCCTAAAACAGTGGAGGCTTTAATCTGCATGCAGAATTGGTTGTTGGGAGATGATATTGTTGCTCAAGATGTAGAGGAGCCTACAATTGAGAACACAGAGTTCTATGAGCAGGCTGAGAAAGGTACCTTGATCAGTTTCAAATGTTCAATTTTAATTTTTGTTTTCTGTTTTCTTACGTGTAGTTTCTCTATTACTGACTTTAAATGCTTACTTAGATCATGAGAGCACTGCCTCCAGCAGAAATACACGTTCAACAATCCCGAAAGCAAAGGGGAAGGGAAAGGCTGCAGTGGTAAATGTTGACTAATGAGTTTGTGAGGTTGTGAGACTGAGTGTGATGAACTGATGAAGGTTTTTTCAAATGTGTTTAATACTTCAAGACTTGTAGTTAACTAGTTTTTATCATGTAATGGTTTGTAGACTTTAAATTTCTTATTTCAGACTTTAATTTCTTGTTTAAGACCTGCTGGACTTTTTGTTGAATTCATGAATTGGTTTATGTGTTTATTCATTTATTGAACTTATTGTTGGTCTATTGAATTGGTTATTTGCTGTGTTGCACTTGCACATTGCATTTGTTTCCTGTCATAATCTGCAATTTGCATTACTGCATTACAGCCATTACTGCAATAGTGCAATCTACAATTTGCATTACTGCATTTGTTTTCTGTCATAATCTGCAATTTGCATTACTGCAATCTGCATTACTGCATTACAGCCATTACTGCATTTGTTTCCTGTCATAATCTGCAATTTGCATTACTGCATTACAGCCATTACTGCAATCTGCAATCTGTCATAATCTGCAATCTGCATTACTGCACTTTGAATTCATAATCTGCAAACTGCAATTTGCAGATTTGCACATATTGTATTAAAGAACTCAAGTGTGAAAAAAAAGAAAAAAGAATCGGGTATCCCGAATTGGGCCCGGGCCCGACCCGATCCCGATCGGTTTCGGTACCCTCGGTACTAACTTTGAAAAAACGTTGTCCCGTCCCGTCCAGAATAAAATTTCCGGTACCGGGTTCGGTACCAGTCAATAACCGGCCCGTCCCGGCCCGTGCCCAGCCCTAAATTATTAAGAGATAATACAAATTGATCTCCATACTCATTGATTCTTTGCGAGTGTTAACTATTTTAGGGGGAAACATAATCCATTGGGCCATAAGGCTCAAAAAGTTCAGCAAGAAGTCCCTTCTTCCTCCTTGGGGTTCCATCCCATGTCCTTGCACAATTGGTCATTGTACCATACATGAAGGGCATTTATGCATGATCTCCGGTAGTATTCTCCACCATATCGCTTCGCATATTCGTCCCATTTCTTCACATCCTTTTCCATTTCTTTTATGCTTGGTACCTTAAACGTGCCTCCAAGAAGCTCGGTTACCCATTTGCATCTCACCTCGGAGGTGTACAAGTTTGAGATACTCTCGGAGAATCCAATTACAGCTAGCTGTGGAATTCGTCCATTTATGCAATGCCTGAAAAAATTATATGTTGAGATATACAGTCCACCCTATAAAATGTTAGGTTTCCGACAAGAAAATGTTACCCTATATAACAATATCTATTGAAAAGTAAGAGCTAGTTAACCTGTAGAGGGGCAGTATTGCCTCTGGCGGTCCCATCATGTAGTCCTGAAATGTAGGAGATACAAAGATGTCTTTGAGCTTCTTCTCACCTCTAAACCTTGTAGCCAATATGACCAAATCCGTCTTCAGAGGCGAGACTTCCCCTTTGTTGGAGGTGAAAAATTCCGTAGAGGAGTTTGACCCAACAATTAATGCGGACTGGAGCGGGAGCTGACCTGGGAACAATCGAGAAGCCTCCCTCAAGCGTTGACCTGGAGTTTGACCGATGGCTCGAGGAGAAGGGAGGGTACTTGCAGAAAACCCTCCGATGCCTAAGTCAGTACATTTCTTAATTGTGGAGTAGAGATAGTCAGAATCAGATGGATTACCTGGACGTCGAGCCTCCTTTATATAGGTGATGACTTACTTTGGGAACAAGCCGCCATTATTTCTGGTTTGATGGCTGCATTTATTTACACACTTATAATGATAATTATTGCTGCACTAATAACAGTTAATCATTGCGTACTTATGACCGTCATTCATTGCATATTTATGACAGTCATTCATTGCGCACTTATTGCGCACTTATAATTATAATCATTGTGCGTAGTTATTGTCGTAATAATCGCCGCATTCATGACTGAAATTTAACGCCATACTAACTGCGGAGTTAATCGCCTTAATTGCATGCCTAGCAAAATTTGACCACGCCCACAATGCCCCCAAATTTTCTCTTTGGACACTCGTCCTAAGAGGAAATTTCCATTCTCTGGCTGCTTTAAATCTTGCCTCGAATATTTCCTCGAGCCCTGGCCGTCCCGATTCTTTCCTCGAGCTCTGGCCGCCCCGATTCTTTCCTCAGGCCCTGGCCGCCCCGATTCTTTCCTCGGGCCCTAGCCTTCCTAGCCGCCCCGAATCTTTCCTCGGGCCCTGGCCGCCCTGAATCTTTCCTCGGGCCCTGGCCTCCTCGATTCTTTCCTCGGGCCCTAGCCACCTCGATTCTTTCCTCAAGGCGAAGATTCATTTTCAGCATGAGACATGAAATTGCCCCCATTTCCCTTTGAATCTGATCAACAACATTTTATTCTCCTTGGCCACCGGCCATGGGTATTTACTTTGGCCACCAGCTTGACACATACATTTCAACAACTGACCACAAATATATTTCAAATATAAAAGGAAAAAGTCAGAATATGATTACTAAAGGAAAGAACGCTAGTCTACGTTACCCAGACTTTTGTCACTTCGAGGCTTGTATTCCATCACTCCCAGTCCTTAGTGACAGAAATGGAATCCCATCAGGGGCAGCTCCCGCCATCACTTTTTAGGGATAAGTGTTTCCCACAGACGGCGCCACTTGTTGGAGGTGAAAAATTCCGTAGAGGAGTTTGACCCAACAATTAATGCGGACTGGAGCGGGAGCTGACCTGGGAACAATCGAGAAGCCTCCCTCAAGCGTTGACCTGGAGTTTGACCGATGGCTCGAGGAGAAGGGAGGGTACTTGCAGAAAACCCTCCGATGCCTAAGTCAGTACATTTCTTAATTGTGGAGTAGAGATAGTCAGAATCAGATGGATTACCTGGACGTCGAGCCTCCTTTATATAGGTGATGACTTACTTTGGGAACAAGCCGCCATTATTTCTGCTTTGATGGCTGCATTTATTTACACACTTATAATGATAATTATTGCTGCACTAATAACAGTTAATCATTGCGTACTTATGACCGTCATTCATTGCATATTTATGACAGTCATTCATTGCGCACTTATTGCGCACTTATAATTATAATCATTGTGCGTAGTTATTGTCGTAATAATCGCCGCATTCATGACTGAAATTTAACGCCATACTAACTGCGGAGTTAATCGCCTTAATTGCATGCCTAGCAAAATTTGACCACGCCCACAATACTTCCCCTTCAACCAAATTCCTTCTTTGCAAAATCCGAAGTAGCTCGGAGATTTCTTGAGTATAATGCTTCCCTCTTGCACTCGGTCATAAAACTTTTCAGGCACTATAGCTATCACACAAGAACTAATATCTTGAAGGAATGTATGCTTAGGTACCATCCCATACTTGTATAATCCTAGCTTGTTATTTGCATCTGTTTCCACAAATTTTGAAAACTCCCATCTCTGTTCAATATATACATATACTTGCAGATTAATTAATAAACATCAATCTTTACAAATTGACTAGCTAGTATGAAAACTTGAACACAAGTTTACCAGTGGTGAAAGCAGTGTTGCAAGGAGACTAAGCAGGAAGCCTTCGCCTGGCTTATGAACCAAGAGCTCGGAGAAGCGATTGAAGTAGAGAAATGCAAGAGGCACACCCCATGGAAATAGGTCTGGAATATTCCAGTGTTCTTGTCTGTACAACAATGTGCATGGATTTTCTATCCCTGCACATTAAACAAACGTACTAAATAAGAACGAAGAAGAAAAGTCAAATACAAACTATGAGTAAATGATCACGTCTTTAATTACCATTAGCATTTGAACATTCCATTGCAATGTCCAGTGCAAATTTCTGAGACCCAACAACTGTTACTTGCTTTCCTGTCACGAATTTAGCAGCGCTTTCGTAATCCATGTTAGCATATTCCATCGAGTGTATAACCTTTCCATGGAATGCTTCCGGTCCCTTGTTCGGAGTGAATTCAGGAATGTTTGGAACATCGCTGAATCGCCCGATGCAGAGGATCACAAAGTCTACCAAATAAGTCTGTTTGTCAATAACTCAATTAGTATAACAATATTATAAACTGGCTGACAACATGCTTGACATAGAGAAAATCAAAATCTACAATTACATTTCACATATACCTCAGTGGAAAGGCTTTGCTTCTCTTCTACTATAACTTTCCATTTCCTTTCCGAGCTGAAGGGCTCCCCAGTGCCACCCCAGAGACTCCAAGATTGCATCTTATCCTGAGATGGACCTTCATACTCTATACCACACACTTTGGTATTGAATTTGATGTGCCTGATCAAGTCGAAATGGCGAGCATAAGATTGGACATATTCTAATACCTGATTCTGATTAGGATGGTCCTCTGTTACTGAAGATGGCCATGGAAAATCCGAGAATTGGTAGAATGCTTTAGGGGATTGGAGCTTTGTAGTCTCGATAGTCTTGGTCCATACGCCTCCAATAGTGCTAGTAGATTAGAAAACAATGGGACGAAAGCCCTTGGAAAGGGTGTACTTGCAGGCAAGAAGGCCACTGATCCCTGCTCCCACAACGGCTACCTGCTTCTCCATTAAGTCTGATAAAAGCTTTTGCTATTATCAGTCTTTGTATGCCTGTGCTTGCATATGTTAATGCTACATGTATTTATAAATGGGAGAAAGTGAATGTTTTGTTTTCGTTTCATTTTTTCTTTTCTTTCTGTTTGCCTAATAACGTTCGTTTTTGTTGATTGACTGATCCCCATGAATCCATGATCATTGTCTTATGTTTAATCCCACCAAAGTTAATAGACCAACATTTGAGTGTGACCTGGTTGTCTCAGTTTTTGAAAGTTTGACTAAGCTCCAGTGCTTAGTGCTTGGCAATTATAAATGCCTTTTTTATTTTAAATTTTTTATTTTATCAGCACAATTACAAAACTTCAAGGTAAGTTAACATTGTCTATTTTAGTGTGGCCGGCCAATTATTTATGTGGCGATTAAAAATAAAAAACTGATCATTCGGATTTGGCCTTGCGGAAAGAAAAGAAAAGAAAGCTTAAGCATAAAAAGAAGCTGATGATGCTCGTATAATACCAAAAACAGAACTCCAAAAAAGTGATGGCGTTGGACAGCCAAATAACATATATGTAAGCGATTACACCAATAAATATATGTATATATCTATGAAACCGATGATGATTTTTAAGTATCAGCCGCCGGTAAGCTAAATCCATTGTCCCTATAGGCCGGCCTATGTCTTATGCCTTTGAAGACGGCGAATTTTCGCCTCAATTAAATTAATTCAGACGAAAGATCAATATTTTGAGCTATTTTATTACAATCTCCAGGTTAGATTCGGCACGTCGAACCAAAAGAGTTGAACTTCCTCCGCAATAAGCCTTTTTGGTTGCGACAAGCTTTTTAGAATTATTGAGAATTATCGCCTTGAGCGTTAAGGGTTGAAACAGTCACCATTGGCACATTCAAACCCAACTGTTTTTTTGATCAGGTTAGTTGTTAGTAACTCACACACCCATGCAGTGGTATCTCAGCGTCAGGACACCTGCACCGACATTGCGGCGAAAGCCAGACAAAGCCAGACTAATCTACTGCACCGCAGACGCACGAACCCAAAGGTTCCCTCAAATTTGTTGGCCACGGGATGGAGCTGGGATTCGAACGCTAGACATGGGGGTTCCAGAGTAGGCTATTCGACCAACACACCACACCACGTAGTTATTCAAACCCAACTTTGAATGCCACAAGTCGGCCTAAATAATATGGAAGGAGCATAACATCTTGAGGTATGACAATGTTAAGAAGTTTAAATAAAGTTTCTATTTGAGCTTTAGGGAATTAGTTGCAGTTTATTTTATTGGAGGAGAATTCAGTGCATCGACGTGCACGTGCACCGACATAAATGGATGGTTAGATTATATTAAATACACTCTTAAGTTATTAATTAAAATAATACTTATAAATATCAAGGGTTGAGATCATCTCATAAGTGTTGGGTCATTTGCACAGTCGGTGCATAGAATAATTTCCATTATTTTACATCTTGTCCTTTTTCTCTCTCTTTTAAAAAAAATATATATATATTTTTTAGAGAATTAGTTGCAGTTTATTTTTTTAAAACCTTTAATCCACCCACCTTTACATATGCCACTGAAAATCGAACATATCACCTTTACAATGTTGGATTTATAACTTACCAACAGATCATAGCTCATCGGCTCTTGTCCTTTTTCTGTTAATGGTATACCGGCTTTCAATTTACTGGGCCTTTCCCCGTTGAGAGCTTCTGCTCCATTTTCCATCCAAGTCCAATGGGAGCCTCCCCTAGAGCATTGGGTTAAAGTGAACATTGACGGATCTTTTAAAAGCCCAAATATATGGCAGGATATGGAGGCATCTTTAAAAACTCAGATGGTGTTTTTATAGGCCTGGGCATGGTCCCAGCCCGACATGCATTTATCAAGGCCCGGGACCAAGCCCGAAATATTCGGGTCGGGCCCAAATTTCATTTTCCAACTTCGGGGACCGGAAAGGCCCGGACCAAAAAGAATGGGCCGGTCCTGCGGGTTATTTTGGTCCCAAACGTTCAATTATGCTTCTATGCTGATATTCATTTTCTGAAGGATTTCTTTCTGATTCTGACATTCTGCTTAGAGCAGTGCTTAACCCATCATACAATGCAACAAAGGAAGCTTCAAACTGAAGAAAATAACATCCAAACCAAATGAAATGAAGAAAAAGCAAGGAAATGAAATAGATAATTGCATTAAAATTGAAGGAGTCAGTATCCTTGGGGCGATTATTGGTACCAAATCAACATCATCTAGAGCTTTCTTGCCGACAAGATTTTTTGAAGGATTTCTTTCTGATTCTAACCTTCTGGGTTGAGGCAGTATCCCAATTCCCCAACTTCATCCTTAGTTCCCTACAATATCAGAAAAGGAAAAAAGTAAAAACCACTTCAATAAAAGCTTGCAACCAGTCCATAAGAATTCCAAATTCAATCCAACAATCACAATATTGACATCGGGCTTTGCTGGAATGGCTGACTTCAACCTTCTTCCCATCCAAAACTTCTGTAATTGGACAATCAAACTTCTCAAAAATGTTGGAGCTTCGATTTCCATTTTGGGATCTGAGTCAACCTAGGGTTTAGAATGAAGGGGTTTAGAATTGGGAATTTAGGATGGGGCTTTAGAAGGCTGGGTTCTTCATTCTCTTCAAATTGGGAAATCTGGAATTAAAGGAATTAGGGTTCTTATTAGAAGAATAGAGGTTGGAGAAGAGAAAAGGCTCGGGGGGGGGGGGGGGGGGGGGGGGGGGGAATGAAAAAACTGGAAGGAATAAGGGAAATAGGGAATAAATGAATAATGGATCGGGCTTTTCGGGCTTTAGAATATTTGGATTACAGGGCCCGGGACCAGCCCATAAATTTCTAAATGGTCCGGGCCTATCATTTTTGTGTATTTTTTATTTCAAAGCCCGGCCCGGACCTAGCGGTCCGGATCGGTCCGATCCGGGTTTCCGGGCTTTCGGGCTAAAATGCCCAGGCCTATGTTTTTATGTGTGCTTTCTCTTTCAAAGCTGTGATTCCAAGTGCTATAGATGCTGAGGTCCTTGCAACTATTGGAGGCTCTTTGGGCTGCATGGGTCCAGAATTGGACACATGTTTGGCTTGAAACAAATTCCTCCTTGGTAGTCCACTGTTTTAAAACTCCACATCAGGCGCAACACTTGACTAAATTGTATCTACATGTCACAACAGATTAATTTCTGAGGATCACATACCTTTCGGGAGAGTAACAAGAATGATGATTCAATTTGGTGAAATTCTCTCTCAAATTTTCTTGCTAATGATTATGGTAGAGACATGCATGTTCTCCATGACTAATTTCCGCTTTAGATGGTCATTGTGTTTTTTTAACTCTTGGTTTTTATAGTCATGTTCTAAATTTATTATTGTATGTTTTCTCTATATGGGTCAGGTTTAGGTCTGGGCATGGTGAGGTTTAGGTTTGGGCACAAATTATTACCAAACTGCTTCTTGCGGCTGGGCCATATTTCAAGCTGCAACTGCATTTTAAATGAGTTGAGCCGATTAATTCGGTTGCACTATTTTTTTGTGGGGTGCGGTTTCGATATAGGCTGATTTATTTATTTTGACTAAAAGAGGAGGCCCAAAAGTCAGGCCCAATTTTACATGCACTCCTACAGCATTCCAACACTTAACAAATCTAAAGAAATAGTGTGCTGCATGTCCACGAACTCGTATCGACATGCTTTACAACATTCATAAAGGAAGTTTTTGGAGAAACATAATGAATAAAAAGTCAACTTTTGACCCCTAAAAAATAAACGTTTCAAGTAATTATTCGTCCAAAACACTTTCACTTCACCACAAAATAAATAATCGTACAAATAAACAATTTGTTAATTTCAGAAAATCATCCGAAATTAATAATGAAAATTTGGGGTATTACATTACATGATCTATCATAATTAGTTAGGAGTCGAGCATAGTACTAAAGCTTGAAACTCTTTTTTTTCTTTTATGAGTCAAGATCATATGAGACAAAGCCAAAAAAAAAAAATGAACTCAATCAGTGTTGAGGCAATGTAAACCCTCTTAACACAGATTAGGGTTCATAAAATGTGTGCACCCTCAAAATTTATCAGTTAAGAAATGGTAGTACTGCAATTTTATGATCCATGACACATACACCTCAGATGCAAATTTCATACTGAGTGATAGGAGTAACTTAAAAATATTGATATATATGGGTTCGATCATGGGACACAAGAGGCGTAGTAGTGATTTTGTGGTGTGTTAACATCATTCAAAGAGCTAATTTGAACCATCTAACTTGTTTAAATCTAAGAGCTCACAAGAAGTGTAAAATAATGTGTCCCATGATATATATATATATATATATATATATCCTATCCAGAGCGGAACTCCGCTTTGAAATTAACGTATGAAGTTCGAGTTTTTGGTCACTTTTCGGTCGCATATCCACATCTCGACCGTTCAGTTTTTAGGTACTAGTGTATAGATCATCTTTGCAAATTTTTAGCCAAAATGATGATCGTTAAGGTATCTAACTCGCTTAAACTTATGGACGGACTGAATCTGTCAACCTGAACCGTTCTAGATTTAAGGTAGTTATCAATGCCTTAACAATCATCATTTTGGCTGAAAATTTGCAGAGATGATCTATACACTAGTACCTAAAAACTGAAAGGTCGAGATGTGGATATGCGACCGAAAAGTGACCCAAAACTCGAACTTCACACAATAATTTTCAAAGCGGAGCTCCGCTCTAGATAGGATCTGTGTATATATATATATATATATATATTTATATACACACACACACACAGATATATATATATCTGTGTGTGTGTGTGTGTGTAAATACATACACATAATATAGAGTAGTTATAGTAGAGCTTCTTTTGTAATATAGTACCTACCCTGTGTTAATATAGGAAGTATTTGTTGGCATTCCTTTATACAAACCAAGTGAATCCTAGTTTAGGAGATATGGATGAGAAAGATGGAAGTGAAACTCAACCTTGAAGAACAAGTCAAAAGCCTTATTGAATCGTACGACACTTCATGTAAGTTTCATTCATTACATTGCATGATTGAGTGTAGGGATTGATAGCTGTGCTTCAATTCCGAAGAATCCTGTGTGGTGTCTTGATTGCTCATTTGTTGATCTGGTAGCTATGATATCTTGTCTTTTAAAGGCAAGTGGGTATTGAGTGTTTATACCAGATTTGAAGTCTTAATTTGTTGGGTTTTTGTTTATTTACCCCATTTCTAGGGATTTTTTTACCACTTACCCCATTAAGTTTTTTTAATTCACTCTTACCCAAAACACTCTAAGGAGGTATTCCCTAATACCCCATTAAGGTTTTTATTTTTTTTAATACCATTTTACCCTCACCTCTTTGTTACTTAGAGAGAGAGAGAAACCATATGAGACTTCGTTGGAGTCGGTCACTGACCGCCAGATTCCGGTCACCAACCGCTGCCCACCAGAATTTTCTGAAAACATCTATTGCACCCCCCCCCCCCCCCCCAAATGTCTATTGCCCCCTAATAGATGTCTATTGCCTCCCAATATAGGGGCAATGAACTTCTATTGCCCGCCAACAGACGCCTATTGGCCCCCAATAGAACTTTTGATAGCTGAAATGGGAACTGATATTCATAAAATTAGACAAATAAAACTTTGATTAAAGAAAAAAACGAAGAGATTACATCGATTTAAAAATGTCTATTGCCCCCAATAGACCTTTAACAGGCCTCTATTGCCCCAATAGAACCTTTTTTGTTTTTCATTTTTCTTTCATTCTAGGCTTCTGCCCCCATTTTATCCAAAAAAAAAAGAAATTGATTTGGGCACCCAGAGAAAAGCTCTGGGCACCAAATCTCCTTTTTTTTTTCTTTTTTTTTTGCGAAAATACTAGATGAACTGAATCAATTGATGGAAGCACATTTCTGATGAGATTTCATGTTTCCTTGACCCGGCAAATCTACAGTAAACCCATATATTACAAGAACGGGCTGAAAGATTTGTATCGGTGCTCCATCCCTAGAACTTTTAATAATATGGCAATTTCAGTATATCAATCACTAATCGTCGTTCTCCTCCGCCACCAACGAACCAGATCAACCTTCTCCTCTGCCACCGACCTGTGACGAGCGTCGGAGAGACTGGGTCGAGCACAGGAAGTCGAGCTTGAGCGTCGAATCTCGCTGGAGATGACTGAATAGTTGCGGGCAGCAATGGAGTCAAGGCGAATGCCGAAGATAACCGATCTGTTTCGCCGGAGATAATCGAGTCCAATCCCAACCTTCTGACCTTGCGTTCTATTCCCATCGTGGACCCGAATCAGTGACGTCGTCTGTCTGACTCTGACGAGGAAAGAGTGACGGGGAGAGAGAGAGGGGGAAGGAGAAACCGATCGGAGGGAGGAGATAGATGACAGAGTGGCATGATGCAATTTCTTAATTAAGTTATGGGCAAAGTTGTCATTTCTCTTTAAATTGGGTCAGTGAGAATAAAAGTGTGAGCCCCTGAAAATTTTATTTAATTTTTAGAAGGTAATTTTCTCCAATAAGATTTTCGCAAGGTGTTTTAAGTGAATAAATCAATTTCGGAGATTGTTTTGTTGTCGAGACCACAGATTGGGCCTTATGATTTAAGTTTGGGCAAAGATTCTTTCATTTGGGCCTAGAAGGTTACAGAAGTTTAGTGAGGTGACTGTTTGTTCAAATTTCGAAGACGATAAATTGAGTTGTAACAAAGTTTTGGATTTTGGATTTTTACAAGATCGAGTTTTGGGCCTAGGACAAAATCGAGAATTAACTTGGGAAGTTTCCGACGAAAAACGAATAAAAGAAGAGTTACGAGCCCCAAAACTTTGTAATTCGTTGTAGGGCAAAATTGGAATTTCACGGACATGGGTATAAATAGGAACTTGGAAGCCCTAAAACCAAAACTCTCCCCTTTTTCTCTTCTCAGCCGCGCGACCTTCTCCCTCTCTCTCCCCCGACCTTTCTCTCCCTCTCTCTTCTTCTTCCCTCTGCAACCACCGAAGATCACCATCTCCGGCCACCATCTCACCACACCGCCACCTCTAATCAATCCAATACCCAAATCTGACCCAAGCCCAAGCCTTACCACCGACATGCACTGCCGGCAGTCTCCACATGGGACAACCCAAGGCTGTGACACCACTATGGCTCGACCCTCTCCGGTTTCCAGCCATCTCTTCACCGCATCGCCACTGTCCCTCCACTCAGCAAGAAACAAGGAGCAAAACCCAGAAGTCTCAACACCTACCGGAGCCAGGTAACGCCTTACGAGTTTCGCGGGAACTCGTAGCTCTGCATGCCTTCATTCTCCAGTCTCTAGCTCGAATGGAGCTAAACCACCTGCATAGTTCGAATAAGTGTTTCACGATTTACAATAGCCCAAAAATCCCGACCTCTAGCTCCGGCCAGAACCACCGCACGGGCCGCTACTGGCGCATGAGCCACCGCAGCTCCTCCGCTCGTGGTTGCCATACTCCCAGGTCGTCACGATTAGGTAATTGTCGTACCCTCTTTTCGATTAAACATCTAATTTCGATTTGGATTGAGAAACCCTAACCCACCTCCGTTTAATTTGGAATTGAGGTTTGTGGAATCTGGAAAATTGAAGCTTTGGAGAAGAACTGAGCTACTGGGTCAGTTTCAATTAAAATTGGTTAAGGTAAGGACCTCAAACTCTATTCTGGATGCGAAATTGGTTGAGTGTTGAATATTGATTGTATTGTTTTTTGCTAGAGGTCTGAATGGGTTGATGGTGGTGAAGTGCAGCTTCCACGATTTTGCTTCTAATTTGGAAAAGAACAAGGGTAAGGGTCTTGGTACTTGGAAATCTGTTTTCCTGTGAAATATTGGTACATGGTGAAGTTGTGGCCTTGTGGATTACTTGAGATGAAATTGGTTGAATGTATGGACAGAGTTTATTTTCTCAATTAAGATGATGTATTTGGTTTTGGAAATGTCATTTTGCTGATGGGCTTAATTTGGTGGTAATTGAGAATTAAAACTCGATGTGTTGAATGAGGTCAAAGGGATTAAGTAACCACAATTTTTTGAGAAATTGATTATGAAAATAGTGGATTTTATTTGATTGAGCTAAATTAGGATATTGGATTAACGTTCATGAAATAAGGTTAAAAATCGGAGTATTATAGTGTCGCTATATCCCGAAAGGAAATGAGGTGAAATCATTCAGGAATGGTAATCATTATTTAATCGCTTAAGGTTAAAAAGCTATATAAAATGAGGTCAAACCAGTTGACCGAAACTTTAATATGGAAAGAAGTGTGATCACCAAATCTCGAATGAGCTTACTACGTTAAGTGAATTATTCGGGAATGGTTACCATTAAATATCGGTTTAGGATAAATTGGTGACTCATAAAGAAATTGAACGATGTGAAGTAATGAATTGAGTACTTATCAGATTTAGTTTTAGTTAAAGGACTCGAGCGTGTGCACTTGGATTTGGACAAAGTATTGAAAGTCGAGAACGGATCTAATTGTGGAAGAGCACTCCATTTCCAGGTAGGGTGAGCCGTCCCTATCTTGTTAGTGGTTTCCTGTGTGTGTATATGCTTATAAATTATTATATTGCCTGCAAAAATGTTTATGGATGCCATAGTTGATGCCTCGATGCCTTTTATTGCATTAATTGTTTATTATCGAGATTGAACGAAAACCGAGGCTAGACATGGCATGTTGTGATGAGATATGACATGATATGATTTTTGTGACCTGAGAGTGATAGGAGCAATTCTTCCTATGGTGTCAAAACAGTGAACCTCCAGAGGGGCGATATGACCATATGTTGTGTCGAGCCCGTGTCACCTTAGTAGTGTACGTAGGGAGTCGACAGTGATGTCATATGGCATTGGACCAGTAAATGGACACTCTCACTGCCCATAGCCGGTAAGGAAAGTGAATGGAATATAGTTATGGATTTGGCTATGATCGGCAGTTGGTCTGGTTTGCCGGGTATAGGAAACCAAGGTTTCGGTCACAAGTGAGTTGGAAATCTTGCAGGTGAGTGTCTCTGAGCTCAGGTTGCTTCAGCATGCTGCATTTGTTTTATAAAAGAGAATAAATGTTCATGGTTGCCTCTCTTTAAAGTATTTTCGATAAACGTGCACAATACTATGTAGTAAATATTTTCAATTACTATTACTTTCAAACCTAGCATGGTAGGGTCGGCCCTTATTGGACAAGCGAGGACAAAAGCTCACCCCTACAACAGTGTGCAGGTTTCGAGCATGTGATCAGGGAGCGTACAGGGGAGGCACATGGCCGGGCTTGGAGTATTTCTCTTTGACCTTATTAAATTAAGGTTTTAGTCCTTTACTGGGTTTTGAAGTCCCCTATTTATTTACTATTTTACTGATTTGTTTTTTTTTTTATTACTCGCTTATCCAAAAATTCGAGAGGCCTGTAACCCTGGGGCACCTCTCTCATACTTGAAGTTTGATACGCTCAAAGCAAGCGCGCAATTTAACCCTGAAAATGTCATCGTTAGTATATGGTAAATAGGGATCGTTCTAACCGGGGATTGAGGGTACACCTGTCATTGTAAAACAAAAAAAAACAAAAATAAATGCAAAGTATAATATTTACAAAATATATACAAATAACTAAATAAAAGGGGGATTTAAGAATTAGAGTTTTGAAAATTAAAATAAATAAAAGAAAGAAAATATAAAAACACATATATAAGGGTGGAACGCAAGGAACAAAGATCAAATCCACAATCATATGAATGAAATCCAATCACAATTCCTATAGTTGATCTTCTATGTCATGAGAAAGAAGTTGACCATGTGAAACATTAGAAAGCAAACGATTTCCCATTTTTTTACTTTCCTTCAATATTTAATCAAGTGAAAGCACCTAAATTAAACCTATTGAACATGCAATCGTAGTCTAGAAAGCTAGCTACTCAAGAACACATTCAACACATGAAGAACAAAGAAAGGATGTCAACCAAAGTGCACAACCTAGTTATGAATAAGTTCACCTATTTGCAATCCTCCTTAATTGATTTCGACTTTTGTCCAAAGCCTTCACTACTTAAATTAGCTCCAATTACATGCATATATCCTAAGTTGGCCACTAAAGAACACACACATATAAAAGTTTTCTGTAATCTAAAATCAATCAAGCAATCTCACATAAGCAACATATGAATCAATATATAAAAATCACAACTTTATTTCAAAACATATAAACGGGCTTTAAACTTTGCCCTTAACGTCATGTTAACTAGAATTCATAACTCTACGAATCAAACAAAGGAAGAGAAATGAAAGTTTGAAATACACCGTGAAAGATGGATGACAAGCCTTGAGACGAAGAACTCGAAGATCCTTGAAAGCAAGCAATCTTCTAGGGATGACACAAGGGTGGATGGCGGATAGGATCTTGATGTATTGCATGACTTCTCCTCCTCCTTGGTTGAGACGCAGAGCTTCTAAAGACTAGAGAATGGAGAGAATTTTCTTATGTTTATTTTCTGAGTGAGTGAGGTGTTGTGGTGGTGTTCTGGTCTGGTATGGTGGTGTTGTGGTCTGGTATGGTGGTGTTGTGGTGTGTTGTGGTGTCTAAAACGTCTAAAGAGGAGGCTATATATAGGGGAAGGCAAGGCTTCATGAATTTAATTTCCAAAGAATTTTCTAGTTGCACCACACAACTTCGACCAATCACGTAGCGCCACGTCAGCTCTGTTGTATCATCCAACCAATCAAAAAGCTCCAAAATCAATCCCTAATATTTTGTTGCTGATTTTCCCATGATTTAATCTGATTTTATTCACAATTTTCAGCCAAATATCTAGGCATGAACCTAGACAATGTATCTGGATGCATTTTGGACCTTTTCTCCCTTAAATCTCTCCATGGTTTTATCCTTAACATCCTCCCCTTGATTTTCTCTTGATTTTCACATTAATACTGCAGATTTTATTCTCTAATTTCAGCCAACATATCTTGAGGGAATTAAGGAACGAATCTAGACTTGTTTTGTGCCTTTTCTTGTTGCACAATCCCATGAAACTCTCCCAAGATTTTCTCAACGTAATCTCCTTGATTCTCTCCTTGATTTTCACATTATCTCCATAATTTCCCATGCAAAAATCAGATTTAATCTCCCATAATATCTCCTACGTCATCTTCAAGCCATGTGGTCTCCTAATGCCTTCAGGTTTCCAAGTCTCATCAGGATTCCTGCGTTGACTGCGATTCCTAGTTGGACCAGGAAAACTCCATTTCTTCTTTCCAGCTCATTTCCTTGTCCATTTTCTCCCTTGAATCTAGAAAATAAAAACTAAATTAAAACTGATTTATTTAAGGAAATAATTTTACTAAATAATTAAGTAAAATATGAGGAAATAATTATTAAAACGTCGCATAAAAACGCTCCTATCAAAATTACTTAGTGAACTGTTTTCCAAAGTTGGGCTCCGAATTGTATGCCCAAAGTTCATAGCCCATTTTAAATCCCGCTTTGAAAATGTGTTATTGGGTTGCTATAATGATTTGCTCAGAGAAAAATGTTTTGTAAACCAACAACCTAAATCCAAAAGGCCTTGCAGTTTTGGGTTAATGGGTTCTCGGGATGTCATTTTTGGATATGTCAGTTACTCATTGGCTCGGGGTCGCGGTGCTGTGGGATGTCACAAAAAATCTGTTGCTGGGGTAAGTGGGATAGTTTTGGCCAATTTTGGTGCTTTGGTTCAAGAACCCTAATTTGTTCTCTTATTTAGTAAATGCTTATCTCTTATTTTTAGGATAAAATATATTGTTAAGTGATGTTATTCTTTTAGAAAAATATGTTTCCTATTAGGTGTTAAATTCTTCAATGAAATTGATTATGCCCTAACAGGTTTAGGGTGAGTTTTTGACGCATATATAGGTTTTACAAACATGTTTTCCGACTTACGCTTTGCAAGATAAAACATTTTATTTTTTTCCTGAAGGCAAAGTAGTGTCTAGGTTGATAGTTCACTTATTCCATGTCAAAGTGAATTAGTGAATAAAAAGTTCATTCATAATTTATTCATATCATACTACATATTTGAGTGTCCTACGAAATCAGTTGGGAATCAAGCATGCTCAAGGATTGATGTTTGAAGAATTTAAGATGAGTGGAAGCACATCTAAAAGCAGTGAGTAAATTGGTGAAAGATTGTTCAACCGGTTAGAAAGAGTCCATTTAGAGATAACCGTGTCGAAAGTTATCCAAGAGGTTGTAAGTTTTTCTTGTAATTTACTTACATTCTTATATATAATGTGTGCTTGAGCCTTAACCACATTGAGGATTTTACTGTGTAAACGATTCTCATGTTTTACCCATTTGTTTCTTTGTTTTGATATGTGTTGGCTGAGTTTTTAAATTCTAATTTAATTTATTTTCGTACATAAGGGATAGCAAACTCTTTACAATCCCTTAGCAATGTTCTGATAAGTTTGTGGTTTCAAATGTCTTGCCTATTCACCCCTCCCCTCTGTAGGCCACATATTCTTGTACTTTCACTCTATTTGATAATTTAAAAAAGAGAAAAATGCACCAATAGTCCCTCAAGTCTTGTGCATCGATACCCAAACTCACAAAACTATCAGTCTAATACCTAAAGTTTTATATGCTATCAACACATACTTCCGTTAAATTTCTATAATTGTTCGATTAAAGAGCTGACGTGGCGAGCACCTGAAGAAAACAGAGATGTCAAATGGTCAAAATAACCCTCAACTTCTACTAACAACTTATTTAATTAAATAATTTTTTTTATAATTTTCTCTCTCCTCTTCTTCTTCCTTTGTTCTTGGGTCCGGCTCTAGGTGAATCCCGCCTCAACCTAATGGCCTTCTGCAAAAACTTCAATGCTTGAACGCATAAGTACAAACCCGACACTCCCATAGTGGTGACCATCACGGCGATCAAGGACAACACTTTTGAGTTCACCATCAAGTCGCCGTAGGCATGTGGTGGCGTCAACGCTGTCGGTGAGGCACATGTATAAGTCGCGTAGGTGAAACAGTCAGATCCGTACTGCCAGAATATGCCATTGGAATCGAATTGCAAGTCAATTATTGGGATGGCAAACGTGATAGGGATTCAGGTGGTGAAGGACTTGGAGTGATTTTGGGGGCAGAAATTGCAATTGGAAACCCTAGGTTTGTTTGCTTGTTTATTGGTTTGAAGAAAAAATAGCGTGTTTGTATTTTGGGAGCTTTGATATGAATAATTGAATAGCTCAGCTTACTTGCTATGGATTTAGTTGTAATTTTTGGATTTGAATGAGGAAATGAGGATGGATTTGACTTTTAAAAAAAAATCTAGACAAAAAGGGGAAAAAAAGAAAAAAAAATCGGAGCAATAACCCAAATCATCTATCATCGTCAGCTCTACCTTTCTCTCTCCACAGCCCACACCGTCATCTATTATCTTCTTCACGGCCGTAACCCAAATGAATTTACATATGGGTTTAATTCATCAAAGGAGAAGCAGATGTGTATGGTGTTTCTATATACTTTTGGGTTCAACTCAGTGAAAGAGAGTGATACTTCAAAAACAAGATCGACTTTTGGTTGCTTTGATTATTGCTTTTGTAATTAACTTTATGGAGATGGGTGTCTCTATCTGGGTTTTCAGTTTTGAATAAGATAGATTATGTTGTTCATTGGTTCTAAATGGGTTGCTTGTATTGGGGTCTGACTCTTTGATTTGAGTAGTGAATTGGGTTTTCATTTGATAGCCTATTGGGTTTACAAAGAATTCATGCCCAAGCTCAAAACAAAAGAGAGAGGGAAAAAAAATTAATTCATTCCAGAAATTAAGCAAGAGGAAAAGAAAGGAAAAAAACGAGTCAATATTATCATGATATGACCAACGATTTTTTTTTTTAGTGTGATTCAATTTATTTTATTATCAAGTTAAAAAGACGTTTTTGCCCCTATCATCTGCCCCACATGTATGCCACATCATCATATTTGACAAACGATTGACGGAACATTGATGGAAGTATGTCGTTGATAGTAAGTTTTGAGTCTATGTACCACATTGATACCATTGTGAGTCTGCGTATCAAATTGGCCGGTGCACAAGAGTTGAGGGACCGTTGGTGCATTTTTCTCTTTAAAAAATGTCAGCAATAGATCTATTTCTCCTTAGAACACAATAACGTAGGACCCTTTAGAAAATCTGAAAAAAGAGGCATAATTTGTTGAATTATTAGAATCATTTATCGAATCATGCTCCTCTAAAGTTACGAAGGAGTGAGGTTTTATGAATTTCATAAAATTAAAGTTTATTCACTGTGGTTTGCCCTGGTTATTCCTTCCAGTGAACCTGCTCTCACTGCTATCTCCTCCTACATTGGTGATTTGTATGGTGCAGGTCGGCCAAAGGCCATTTGTGAAGGAGTTGTGTCATAAAACAATCATCTTGATGTAATTATAATCAAAAGGGCAAGTTTATTGCTCATTGCTTATATTTAATATTTGATTGAAAAAGGTCCAAGGAATTTGAGTTAAAAGAGAAAGTAATCTAAAGAGTTAGATGTGTGAGACATTTACTCTTTTATACTCTTATATATCCTAAAAGGTTCCTAGTTATAAGATTATCATTTGGACATTGATGATCCAGAAAGACTAGCACATACTATGTATACTCAATATGGAGAATGATGCATCTCTTGTCATTCGTGTAGAGACACTAATACTGACAGGACCCGACCCAAGTCTCACCCCGAAACCCAGATATGAGCCTGTGGGGCCCACTTCAGGTGAAGTCCTACTGAAAAATAGGCAGAACCTCCCCTAAAATAGGCTACCCAAAATTTCACAAAACTTGGACATGGTTAATAATAAACTCCTACTCACATGCACAATCCAATATTTACATTCCACGTGCATAAGTTACATTTAGAAAGTACGAATTCCACATTAACTTCAATACGATAACAGATTCTCAAGCATTAACATTCTCCAAAATAGAAGGTTATTAGAGCAGTGCTACATAACTAAGCCGATATCATACAAGGTACGTTAAGTATTAACCTACAGTCAAAAACGGAAGCGCTAATTCCTATGCCTCAATTTTCTGGACTCAATCTAAGCAAATCTGAAATCTGGGCATTTGAAAAATGAAGGGCTCAGTGGAAAACATTTAAAATCCGTTAGAGTGAGTGGACAAAACTGAAATAAGTTAAGAAACAATTAATTGAATGCTTCCCCATTTCTCTTGTTAGCAAAACCGACATGCAGTGAGATTCCACAATATTCCAACTCAATCCTTTTCAAGAAAACTCATTTGATGATTAGAAAGGACTGCTGTCTAGTCATCTCATGTCATCTGGGAGGGACTGCCACCCAGATGACGCATCGGAAGGGACTGCCAACCGGAATAGGAGGCGGTGGGTAGAAGGGACTGCCAACTAGCCACAGGTAGTTAGAAGGGACTACCAACTAACTACCTCATGTCATCTGGAAGGGACTGCCAACCAGGTGAAGCATCGGAAGGGACTGCCAACCGGGATGTAGTCTGGAAGGGACTGCCAACCAGACTATTACCTAGAAGGGACTGCCAACTAGGTAATATACGCATGCGCCAAAGATAGCCTCCTTGCCAACTCCTTTCTTTAAATCCATTTTTTTCATGATACCACATTTACTCAAATAATATTCCATAAAAACTTAATACCATGTTGCATGCATTATTTAAATAAAATAAAAGTCCACTCACAGGTGAGTCTCGCAGCTAATCCTGCTGCCTGCCCGTGTCCTCCTCACTCAAGGGCTCAGTATGTCCTGTAGTAAATGGGCATGATATAATTAACCATAATGAGGAAACAATCTAAAAATCAAAACTCATTCCTTCTGGAATTACTCATAAATTCTAAAAAAAATAAAAATCCCACTCTTCAATTTGGAATTTATATTCTTGAATACGGAATTTCCTTACAATTCAACGCCCTCGCTTAATCTTTAACCTTCACAAGGATCGTTTCGATAATTTAATCAACTCAACTTCAATTCCTTAATCATAATTAACCACCAAAATATAACATAATTTCCTTTTCCAAAATTTCCACATTCTTTCTTAATTTTTCCTTTCAATTCACAATCTCAACTCCAAATCCCTCAACAAAGTAAGACAATTCCGCAATATCATTAATAGCAATTTATCAAGAGATTTAACCCATACAATTTATAAACCATAATATTCAAAACAACCTTAACCAACATCAAATTTCCAAGAAATCTCAAACCAAACAACCTCAAGCCTAAAACATAACTCAAAAAATTAAATTAAGGGTTTTGGAGGGGCTGACAGAGCCTCCTCAGCAGCAGCAGCACCACCAGAGCGTGACTTCATGCGCCACCTCACCAACCACCAAATCCGGCCACCAAAAGAAGTCATCCAAAATCATCACCACAACACACCCAACAATCTTTATACCTGCAATAACAATCAAAACTAAGCAGAAGTGGTCGAAAATTCTATCCAAAAATCCAGATTTCGTTAGGTACTATTCACACTACTGTTCACTCTCTCAAACACCTTCAATTCTTCCTCCACCGATCATGAGAAGCTGCAAGAGGTTAGGGATGAAGGTTAGCTTCGTACCAGCCACCAAAACCCCAAAGAAATCCGACCAAAACCGCCGGAAAACTGGAGATCAAAGCAACCTCCGGTTTCTCCATTTTCTGAAATTCACTTCGAAACTCAAAATCCCATGATACCCAAGGTGAAAAACTTACATATCTAGGAAAAGGAGGGAGAGAGGATCATGCCATGGTGAGCAGTGCGCGCTGGGGTGGCCGGACGACGTCAAATTTCGTGGAAGAAGGCCGGCGGTGAAAGAAAAAGAAAAGGAAAGGGAGAGCTCAGGCTTGTCCCGATTTTCCTTGATCTGTCACTTTCTCTCTCTTCCCAAAATGAAAACCACTTAAATAAAACCCAAGCTAAATATAGTAACTCTTATTTTAAGTCATAACTTTCCCGTAAAAATTCAGATTTAAACAAACTTCGTGTCCACAAACTCGATTTTTCGTATTCTACGACATTCACAAGGAGATTCCTAATTACCGGACTAAAGAAAAAGTCACTCTTCAGTCAATAATGGTAAAAAGTAACTAGTAAAAACTTTAAGGTACTGGGTATTACAAATACAAGTATGTGGGTGCTCTTATCTTAAAGAGTACACTGAACGCGATCATTAGAGTTCTTGTATGGAGTTTTACTTACATGTCAAACTCGAACTCTAAATTACAATAATACAAATTAGTCATTTGACCTGAGACACCATGGTTGTCTTATGAGTGAGTGGATTAACTCTTAATGATGCAATAATATTATGTCCCTTAATGGATATGATTGATGCATTCATTGGTATAATCAATTCGGTCATAGAGATATGTGAGTGTACAATAAGGAATCTCTATCCTTAAGTAAATAAGGTGTATGTTCAAAGATGTGATTCAGTAAGTGTTAGTGCAAATCATTGTAGGTTTGGCATTTCCTAGCTCAACAATCAAGAGTCATCATAACTAGGATTTATTCATCTCTTAGGACTTCATAAGTATGAACTACTTCAAGGCTTCTTACGCGTCTCATCTCAACACTTCATCATTAGGTATAAATTGCATTCATATTGCTTGTTGTTTAGGACTGAAGTTTCTTTTCTATCCTAGCTTAGGATGAGACTTGCATTTCAGTCCTGTGTGTCTAAGCTGAGCTGGCAGTTTGTTCTAAGCTTGCTTTATTTAATATATCTGATCTTGATCAAGTGAGTTATCTTTATTACACATATCCAGTCAGCCCTAGCTCGAGTCTTTCCATATAAATAGGTTCTCACACTCAGCTAGCCACACACTGCATTCAGAGAGCACTGTTCTTCTGCTTCCCTTATCCTCAAATCTCTCTAGAAATGCACCGAGCCAAAAATCTTATTTGAGAGTGTTTTGGAAAGCTGTTCCATGTCTAGCTTCTAAAGGATTGTCAAACCCAGAAAACCATACCTTTAGACACCATCTGTGTATGTCTTTATGTGTGTTTCATACATGCCTTTGTGCCTTGAGATGATTGATGACTATGTGGAGAGTTGTGCCATCTGAAGATTGACGAAGGAGGTTCACATCCATCATTTAGAATCAGTAGCAAAGCAGAGACAGAGCTGCCTTCTAGATTGGGTCTAGGAAGATTGAGTGTCTGTAAGTTCTTTATGTATTGATTTCTTTAGTGGATTTGTTACAGGCATAGTGCTCGCAGTTGTTTCCCTTTTCTAAGGGTTTTACTGCGTCAACATATTTGGTGTTTGGGTATGATGTTTTAGTTTCTGTTGATGGTTTGGTAATTCAAGAAAGTCATAACATCATTAGAGATATTGATATCAATCTGCAGTTTCAATTAGGATTCAAGTTATACTGCAATCCTATTTTAGGATACGAACCAGCCTGCACTCCTAATAGTGATTCCTAAAGTTGTTGACACATTGACCAATTTTCATTAGTTGGGAAATATATACCCATTCTGTACTTACAATAAGTCTTTGGTCAAAGCATTGAATGAGATTAAAAAGGAGTTTCTAATCACATTCTAAGAATCACATAAGAATGAAAATCACATTAGGGGATTGACATATCAATTCCGTACCCCGATGATGTGATTCAGAACATTGTGTTAGAGAAGGACCGTATTGTATTGTAATTCCAATTGAATATGTTATTTGTTATTCTATATTAACTAGGGTAGTCATGATATGTTGCAAGACGTCACCTATGACTTGTGAAGTCCCCGAGGATTGATAAACATTTATGATCCTAATAACAAGGGATAATCAAAATGGAGTTTTGATTCGTAACCGAAATAGAATGGTTCTACAAACTTTACTGCCTTGTTAATTAGAACCTAAGAGATCACACACCATATAAGTGAATCCTTGAGATTGTATATGAATAAGATTAAACAAGAGTTGGTTATGACCAAGTAATTAATTAGATGTATGGACTAAATACTCGTTACTCCTCATACTTTTGCATGAAAAACAGTTTAGTCCCTGACCTTTAAAATTAAATAGGATAGTCCCTAATCTCTCCTTTCTCACACTTAAGGTCCATTTCGTCCAATCTCCGTCAAAAAAGTCTGTTAAGTTGCCAATGTGGTAAATCCTGCGTTGCCAGCTCAGCTGGATGCCTGCTACATCAGTTCAAAATGTCCAAATTAACCCTGGCTTAATTTCACCCTCCTCCATCCCAAACTCCCGCCTTCAACACTCCAAGTTGTTGAATTTTGAGGCCGCCACGTGTCATTTTATGGTTGGTTTTAAAAAAATTGAACTAGATAAATATAGGAGAACATATATAGTGCCAGCCCTAGAACAAACCAAGGTTACAAGGGAAAGATAAATCTGGATAGTATGAAGCAAGATATTGCTGCCATAAAAATGATCCCAAAAATACATAGAAAACTAGTAACTTTCCTTCATTCATAATGATCCCAAAAATACAGTGCTTGCGGCATAATCCAGCCCTAAAACAACGCTCTAATTTACCAAAAAAAAAAAAAAACAAAATTAGAGCATTACATCCTCAATCATTGTCCAGAAAACTAACATATCTCTAATCATCTTATCAAAAGATTAAAGATAGCAACCAAGTGACACAACACAAGGTTGCCCCAAACAAAAGGATGTCTAATTCATTTGCTGGGCAGGCTATCTAAATTTCCATTTCAACAACTAATTTCCACTTTCTTTACCTGAATAGTTCTTGATCCTTTGTGAAGACCTTGTTGGTGTTGCAGCCTTGTCTCTTGATGTCCTGGAAGGCTGTACAGGCCTTGAACTAATGCTGGTAGATGTAGCTTGTACAGGCCTTGGTCCTGTACTTGTAGTACTAGACTTTGGAGGCCTTCCTCTTGCAGGTTTGTTTGCATCAAGCCTTGCTGCCCTCAAGTTAGCCATCTTTTTCAGGACACACATTCATTTAGAGGCATATGAGTCAAGATAGCCCATTACAGCAAAGATATACAAAACAATTACACAATAAAGTGGAGTATTACCCTTTGATACTCAACCCTCTCCTTGGCTTTTTACCTCAGCTCATTTGCAGTCATGGGTGCTTTCTTCCCTTTCTTTGACTACAGCAAGCAACAATCATATTAAATGACATAAATTTGATTAGCATAAATGTCAAAACACATTACAAAGCAGAATCTTAAATCTTACCATATTTTGGGAACTTTCTCCTCCATTAGTGTTAAGCCTCATCTTCTTATCACTAGCAGCAGCAATCTTCTTTCCCTTACTTGGCAAATGCCTCTGGCAGGTTTTCATATTGTGACCTTCTTGGCCACAATTGCTACACTTAAGGGATCTTCGTATCCTTCCAATTTTGCCAGCACCATTGATGATCACCTCTGAAGCATCCTTAATCGTTTTTGTCTTCGGCCTACTGGGCTGCCTTGTATATTGTGGAGGTAGGATACTTGGACCTTCACCCTTGGACCACATGTCCATGCTATTAACAAGCTGTATAGGGTTGCTGTAAATACTCATATATGTCTTCTTGAGATAGCAAGGTGCAACAAAGTCATCTGGTTCCTGCCTCATGCCATTAATTGCACAAATGGCATGCTTGCATGGGATTCTAGCTAGGTCCCATCTTCAGCAACTGCATGTCCTCAAACCAATGTCGACAACATTCTTGGTGCCTTCAATATTCTCAATCTCAGCTTGGCCGGCACCATTGAATGTTGGGATGCAGTCCTCTGCTGCCTTCACTTTATTCTTCTCAATGATGTTCCTTATTTTGGGGCATAAATTTCCATGGTATGCCTCCATTTTATCCCTTCTCTTATGAATCCTCCTCATTACCTTCAGCCTTACCTCTTCCAACACATCCACATGTGGCTTACACCTTGCTTTTCTGATCAATCCATTGAAACTATCACAACCATTGTTTATGAGCATGTCACAATCATAACCAGTAGGGAAATATGCCCTGGACCAATGTTTCGGGGGCCTCTCGGGCTCTGCAAAACAAAAACAAAAATTCATACATTAAAAGTGAGAACCATGTAGTGAAAAAGTACTGTAAATGATTTACCTTTCAACCATTTATAAGCATCCTCATCAAGGGACTTTAGCTCCTCCATCTCCTTCTCAAAATAAGGCAAAGTTGTTGCCTTTGCACACTTCCACATCTGATCCTTCATGAATTTTCCAGGAAACTTCTTGGTGAAGTTAGTCCACAAATGCCTTGCAAAAAACCTGATCTGTGCAGATGGAACAACCTCTTCTAATGCATGTTTCAAACCTTTTTACTTATCACTTATGAATATCCAGCCTCTACCATTATTCTCACAGCTCAAATCCTTGCACAACAACTCCAAAAACCATATCCAAGAGTCCTTTGTCTCTAGCTCAACCATTGCATAAGCCACTACCCATGAAATGTTATTAGCATCAATACCTATAGCAGTTAGGAGTTGGCCACCAAAACAAGTCTTCAAATGAGCTCCATCCAATCCAATCAATGATCTACAGCTAGCCTTGAAACCATTCTTCAGAGCTCCCAAGAAAATGTATTGACAGAACCCGACCCTAGTTTCACCCCGAAACCCATATATGAGCCTATGGGGGCCCACGTTAGGTAAAATCCTACCGAAAAATTGCCAGAACCTCCCCTAAAATGGACTACCCAAAAATAATTTCAAAATCTGGACATGATTAACTAAATTCACACTCATAGATACATTCCAAGATTTACATTCCAAATGTATATATTACATTTCGAAAGTACAAATGCCACCATAACTTCATAACGATAACAGATTCTCAAGCAGTAACACTCTCTAAATTAAAATGGCTATCAGAGCAGTTCTACATAACTAAGCCAATATCATACAAGGTAGGTTAAGTAATAACCTACATTCAAAACGGAAGCGCTGATTCCTATGCCTCGAGTTCCTGGACGAGATCTCGGCAAATCTGAAATCTGGGCATTTGAAACAGAAGGGCCTAGGGTAAAACATTTAAAAACCGTTAGAGTGAGTGGACAAAACTGAAATAAGTTACGAAACAAATAATTGAATGCTTCACCATTTCCTCGTTAATAAAAATCTGGAATGCAGCGAGATTTATAAAACAATTCCAACTCATTCCTTTTGAAAACCATCATTTCATGAAAAATCGTTCGATGACTAGAGAAGACTGCTGTCTAGTCATCTCATGCCATCTAGAGGGACTGCCGCCCAGATGACACATCAGAAGGGACTGCCGACAGGAATTTAGGAGGCAGTGGTTAGAGGGGACTGCCGACTAACCACAGGTAGTTAGAGGGGACTACCGACTAACTACCTCATGTCATCTGGAGGGGACTGCCAACCAGATGACTCACCGAAGGGGACTGTCGACAGGGATATAGGCTGGAGGGGAATGCCGACCAAACTATTACCTAGAGAGCACTGCCGACAAGGTAATGTACGCATGCGCCGAAAATAGCCTCCTTGCCAACTTGTTTCTTTAAACTCATTTCTTTCCACGAAAACCTCATTTATGCAAACAATATTCAAGTTATAAATTTAATGTCATGCTGCATGCAATCATTTAAATAAAATAAAAGTCCACTCACAGGTGAGTCTCGTAGCTAATCCTACTGCCTGCCTGTGTCCTCCTCGCTCAAGGGCTCAGTACGTCCTGTAATAATTGGCAAGATATAATTGACCTCAATAAGGAAATAATTTAAGAATCAAAACTCATTTCCTCGAAAATTAATACTCGTTATTCATAAATTCCTCTAAAAATCCCTCTCTTCAATTTAGGATTACAATTCTCGAATTCGAAATTTTCTTAACAATTTCCACGTCCTCGATTAATCATTAACCTTCACAAGGATCGTTCAATTACATAGTCGATTTAAATCCGATTCCTTAACCATAATTAACCACCACTTATAAAATAAATTCCTTTCTAACAATTTCAAAATTCTTTCTAAATTTTCTTTTTAAACCACAACCACTTCTCCAATTTCCCAACAAATAATTCAAAACCAAAATATAACCAATAGCATTTAACCAAGAGATTTAAACTATGTCCAACATCAAATTTCCAAGAAATCTCAACAGCCAAACAACCTCAAGTTTGAAACAAAGCTAATCAAGGGTTCCCAACACCAAGTGTAATGCAAAAACTAACATAAAGCTTTTCTAAAGGATTTACAGAGCCTCCATGCGCCACCACCAGTGGCGGTGCGTGGCTTCACGCGCCACCACCAGTGGCGGTGCGTGGCTTCACGCGCCACCACTCCAAAACCCCTAACCGGCCACAAAATTTCACCTACACAATCTCCACAACAAGCCCAACAATTTTTATACCTGTGACAATAACCAAATTCAAGCGAAAATGGCCAGAAATTCACTCCAAAATAAGGAAATCTGATGGTTCCTGTTCATCATCACTATTCATCATCAATCTCACTTCCTCTGGCCAAATCAAGCTGCAACAAGGTTGGAAATATGTTTAGCACTTCACCAGCAACCAAAACCACAAGGATTTCCAGTCAGAAACCGCCGGAAATCGAAGACCCAGTCGAAAATTCCCAAACCCCGATCGGTATTCCTTCAAAAATTAACTCAAATCAAGGATACCCAACGCAAATCACTTACCTGAGATGAAAGAGGAGAAAGAGAGGAAGCTTTCCGATCGATGGGACGACTTGGGGTGGCTTGACGGCGACGAATTTGCCGGATTGCCTTCTCTGGTCACTCTGCGCGCAAAGAGGGAAGGGGATGAAGATAGATCGGGCTTTTCCCAATTTTTCCTTGTTATGTCACTTTCTCTCTCGTCCCAAAATGGAAACCCTCCATTTAAATGTCAACCATGAATAGTAAATTTCCATTTTGGTCATAACTTTCCCGTAGAAACTTCGATTTAAAAAAACAATGTGTCCACGAGCTAGATTTTACGTAAACTACGACACTCTCAAAGAAATTTCCTAACTTAACGAATTAAAGAAAAAGTCAACTCCTCGATCAACAACGGTAAAATGTAACTAGTAAAAATTTTAGGGTACGGGGCATTACATGCATTGCCTCTTGAAAACAAGTGACTTTTCTGAGTTGTTGAAGTCACATTTCAGGTCAACTGTGGTTGCTAGATCAGCCCTTTGAAGTTCTCTTCCATAATCAGCCAGCCTTGTGATTACATGCATTTATATGCATGTAATTGCATTCAAAACATGTGAATTAAGCTAATCCTTAAGTCAATGAACATATATTTAATATATTTTTATTTATTTTGTAGAAAATAAATGGAGTTGCGTTCTACAAATGGAGTTGCGGAAACGAGATAAAATTGTGCGAAATTGGAGTAAATTGGACTATTTCGACAAAAGGACGAAATAGTCAATGAGGCTCAATCGTGGTCAACGCCATCAAGGAAGCAGAATCCAATCGCCTCCGATAATATGTGTGGAAGTGCATTGAGAAGGAAAGAAGGAAAGGTGAAGAAAAGAAAAGAAGAAGAAGATGAAGAAAAACTCTTCTTCTTTCTTTATTATTTTATTTTTTCTTTTTCTTTTCTTTTTTCCTCTCTCCTATCCCATGCTGCCACATGTCCCTTTCTTCTTCCTTTCTCTCACGACCAGCCACATATCCAACCCATTCTCTCTTGTCTCTTGATATGTATATATAGCTCCAACCCTATTCATTCCTCTCTAACACCAAGAGTAGCCGCACCACACCAAAAACAGAGGCAGCCCTTTTGGGCTGCTCTCTCTCCTCCTTCTCCTCCATTTTTCCTCTTTTCTTTCTATTTTATTTTGAGATTTGAAGAACTACTCACACAAAGCTTCAAATATCTATCAAAGGGCTCAACCTCTACAAGATTCAATATTTGTGGGAGTTGTATTTCAAGACTAGTCATGCTAGCTTTTTAGCTATTTGTGACTATCCTTGTTTTCTCCCACACTTCTCTACTCTTTGCTATTTGAATTTTGTAATCTTGATGCCTATGCTTATGGGTTCTGAATAATTTTCTTGTTGGGAGTTAGGGTTGTGTGCCCTAACCCAAATTTTGTGTAAAAGATGTTTAATTTAATGTAATGATGCAATTTTCATATGATGGATGCTTATATCTATTTTTGTTGGGTTAAAATGCATGTCTAGGAGCCTAGTCAACTCTAGGGTGTGTATTTTGAGCATGTCTAGGACGGAGTTTGAGGCTTGACCCCCTCTAATTCCTAAGCTAGAAACCTTCAATTTTGTATTCGAGGGGTTATAAGCATGGTGATTTACACCCGTTGCGTGATTGCGCGGGCGGGTCGCTTAGTAGTCTAATTCCTCGATCTCTACGCCTCTTGATATGAATTAAAGACCCTTGAACTGGCTCTAATTCATGTCAAGTGAGTTCCTACGACCCTTGAACCGGAGTAGGAATACCATGAAAGGGAATTTCGGTCCTTGAGCCTTCAACCGCCTTGGATACGACTACCGCCGAAGTAGGAATTTGCATCTACATTAGATTAGCTTCCGACACATGAGATTTGGTGAAGGAACCTCCCTAGCACCCAACATTCTCATTTTTATTGTTTACATTTCATTTTTATTTTTAGTGCTTTACATTCATTATCTTTTTGTTAAGTTGAAATCAACTCCCAAATATTGAACTCTTCCGCTCATTTGTGCATATCCACTACTAGGTTCTTAGTTTTGATTAGGCTTTGGTGAAAATCAAAGCCGAGCATTGCTAAGACTTGTGCCTTAGATTAACATTTTTATTTATTTTCTTTGTTTGCTAAGTGTCTTTATTTCCGACTACCCAAGGATTGTGGGTTAGCCACTAATCCCCGTGGTACGATAAACTTTGGGCATAATATTTCCCTATCTTGACAAAGATACGTACGCTTGCGTAAATGTGTGTCAAGTCAATGGCGCCGTTGCCGGGGATTAGGGTTTAATAGCGCCTTAATCCCTTGGTAAATCGTTTCTAGGTCACCTTGGCATATTTTTGTTTCTTTGTTATTAAAAAAAAAAATTGTTATTTTTATTAGTTGTTATGTTTTATGTGCTTAATTTTCTATTTTGTTTTTAATTGTTGGTTACTAATCGTACTTTTGGGAACTCATAGGTGCTTATTTCTTATCATATTGAGTTATGGATCAATGGAGCTATGGGTGGGATGATCCGAGGGGATATGAGCAAGAAAACTTCTATGGTGGAGGTCATCAAGAGTGGAATTCTTATGCGGTGGGTTCTATGTCCTCTTGCAATGGAACTTGTGCTTTGTGTAATTCTCCGTGGCATTCACCTTTTGAGTGCTCGTTGAGATTTGAGTGCCCGGATTTTACGCAAGAGTGTGAGTACAAGATGGGCGTGTATTAAGAGACATTTGTACCCGATGCATATCCACAAGATGAAGCTTATGAGCCTAGGAAGGAATTCGTTGAAGGACTACTAGCTCAATTGCAAGCCTCCCGAGATCTTTTACATCCCTCTCAAGCTAGGATTTCACAAGAGATCATGGTTCCCAAAGCATATCCTCATGAGCAAGCGTATGAGTCTAAGAGGCCTTCTCTTGAAGAATTGCTAGCTCAATTGCAAGCGTCCCAAGCTCGATTGCAAGCTTCTCAAGAAATGCATATACATTCCAATGAGCAACTTGAAGCAAGTTTTGCACAAGAACCACCCTTCCCAATTTTTAATGAGCATGAATCGTTCATTGACCAAGTGGAACGTATTTCAAGAGAAGAGGTACATGTCAGGCATCTTGAGCAAGAGTCGTTTATGCAAATTGAAGATGATTATAGTGATGTTGATGCACAAGAAAGTGAGCTTGGTTATGAAAGTTCCAATGCAAGTAGTGTGACGTCCCGAACCCGAATTCACCGGTTTACTAGTCACTTGGACGGTGAACGATCTTTACTTTCACTTTTACTATTGTTTTAGTGCTTTTAGTGGCCCTAAAAGTTGGCTTTTTATTCGGGTCAAAATTTGAGAAAATATTCTTCATGAAAGTTGTAGAGGACGTTAAACGGAGTCCGTGCATATGTGGTACGTAAAAATCGGAGTTCGTATGTAAAAGTTATAAGCGAAATACTAAAGTTACTATTCATGTGGTAAGTTTCTATAAATAGCCAAGTTACTGTGGTAAGTTTCCATTTTTGGAAACCTACCGGCTTTTTCTCTCTCCTCTCCCCCGATCCTTTCTCCTCTTCCGCTTGATTTCTTCTTCCTCCGATTTCTTCCTCCTCCGGCCACCCCACGAAGGAATCCGGGCACCGGCAAGCTCGCCTCTTCATCCTTGTCACGCCTGTGGTGGTGTTTTGCTGTGGCTCGGCCGGCGGAGCTCGGAATTGAGCCGTGAAGTTCACTATAGCAGTTTGGGAGTTTTGTCGATTTCCGGCGATTCCGGCCGTCTCCGGCCACCAAACTGGCGTCGAAGGTTCGGTTTTTTCCAAGGATCATTTCGCCCCTATCCTTGAGCCACGATTTGCAGTGTGGAGGTCGAATCGACGATTTCAAATTCTTGGGTTCTTGGGTTTTTCTGGAAAAATTTCACCAGCCAATTTGGAGCCCTTCAAGGTAAAATTGGAACTTGTTGTAGTTATGAAAAATGTTGGGTCTGTTGTGTAGGTGGTGCTACCAAAATTTGGCGGCCATCGGAGGTGGTGGCCGCCGGCGCTTGGGGCCCACGCGCTGCCACTGTTGGTGGCGCGTGGAGGCGTGTAGGGCAGTGTTTTAATTTCTGTTTTTAGCCCATTAAATTGTAGAAATGTTGTAGAGCATGTATGTGAAGTTTGGTGAATTTTGGAGGAATTTGGAATTGTTTGTGATTTTCTGAAGTTTGGAGTTTTGTGATTGAATTGTGGGAAATCCGGCTGTCGGATTTCCCTCGTTTTCGTTGAGGAATATGTAAATCGAGGAATTGGTGTTAATGGTGAAGTTTGGATTAAATTGGAGAAGAAATGAAAATGTTGATTTATGAGAATAGGACATTGGAATCGTATTTAATTCCAGATTGTTATTCACGAACTATAATTGTGTACAAGGCGATATACCGAGCTATTGCTCGATGAAGGAACTCGTATACGTGATCGCCTAAATAGTACTGTGAGTGGACATTTATTTAAATTAATTGTGCATGCAGTATATTAGCATTTTCCGATTGAGATTTAATTTATAATTTGAATTATTGAGTTTTATGGTTTTATGAGATTTAATTTATTGAGTTTTATTTATGAATTACGAGGTTAGTATTGAAATTCCTTCCCGAGGGCTTTTAGTAGATTTTTGAGATAGTTATTCAGGAGTTATTGAGTTGAGAAATGATTTTCGGGAAGTGACTGATTCAGAAAATATTATGAGAATTATGGATTTCGAATATCAGTTTTTATGAGGATTCACGAGTACGAATGTTTCATCGAATATTTGAGCATGATTGAATTATCGAGATTTATTGAGCTTTGAGCTCCGCACTTATCAGCCTTGAAGTTAGATTGAGTTTTCTTTCCGAAAGCATTTATTGATTTACAGAGTATTTGATTTATGTTTTCGAGGATGCTTTCGAGGATTTATTGAGATATTGAGGTTTGATTTAGCGAGATAATCCTGAGTTATGCTTTCGGTGAATTTTTTTAATGTTTTATTGAAGTAACAGCGAGTTTCTTTCCGAAAGCAAGTAATTGAAAGAGGTTGTTTCCAGTTTATTGAGGAGGCTATCAGTAAGCGCATGCATGCATTACCTAGTTGGCAGTCCCTTCTAGATAATAGTCTGGTTGGCAGTCCCTTCCAGACTACAGCCCAGTTGGCAGTCCCATCTGATGCGACATCTGGTTGACAGTCCCTTCCAGATGACATGAGGTAGTTAGTTGGCAGTCCCTAACTACCTGTGGTTAGTTGGCAGTCCCTTCTATCCACTGCCTCCTGTTCCGGTTAGCAGTCCCTTCCGATGCGTCTTCTGGGTGGCAGTCCCTCCCAGATGGCATGAGATGACTAGACAGCAGTCCTTTCTAGTCATCAACGAACCTCTTGAAAATGATGTTTTAAAAAGGATTGAGGATGAGATTTTAAGAGATTGCAGTAAAGATGATGATTAAAAGTATTTTCCAAGATTGTTACGGCATGCGAGATTTTAGAGAATAACTTGTGAAAGCATTAAGTTTTACTTATACATTCAAAAGTACTTATTTTTCGTCCACTCACTCTAACGGTTTTTAAATGTTTTCCCATGGGCCCTTCGGTTTTAAATGCCCAGTTTGCAGGCCAATTTAGCTTGAGGTCGAGCGTACTTGGGGTTGAGGCATAGCTGTCATAGCTTCCGCATTATAAAAGTATTGGTCGTTTATCTTGTATTCTACCTTCTTGTACGCCGAAGAAATAGATTGCTCTGATAACTCTTGAGATTAATATTCTTAAGTTCAGAATTGGTTGTGAAATGGGAGATGTTGTGATATAGGGAGCAGGGTGGCTCTAGGAGAATAAGGATAGATGATTTAGAAGTATAAATGTTTTTCTACAGGTTTTGGGTTGTCCATTTTTAGGAGAAGTTCTGTTAAATTTTTGGTAGAATTTCTTCTAATGTGGGCCCCGCAGGGCCTCTTCGGATTTCAGGGTGAAATCCGGGGTGGGTCCTGTCAAGTAGGGTGAGAGACTACACTTTGGAGGAATGGGTGCAATTTTGGAAATCTAAGCTTCCAAATGAAGGTGAGATATTTGAAGATGATTCCGATGAAGTTGATGTCTTTTCTAGTAAGGAGGATGCGGAGTTCAAAGTCATACACCATAATCCTTTGTTCATTGAGGAGGATGCGGAGCTTGAAGTCATACACCAAAATCCCTTATTCATTGAGGCCGATATTCCCATGGAGGAAGAGAGTCCTTCACTAGCTTGTGATGATGAAGAAATTGAAGAGCCAAGGACTTTCTCTCCTCCCACATCCAAAGTGATCCATCATGAGCATCCCAAGGTCGAGAGTAGAACGTTGAGCACTTATGTACTTAATGAGAAGATTCAGCTTAAGGTACTTTTACCTCTCAATCCACCGTTTAGTGACTAATGTTTCTACAATGAGGTGATGGATTGGAAAGGAAAAGGAGCACTTTCACTAACCCTTCCCCATCACTCTCAAGAACTTCTACTACCTATTGTTCCTATGAGCGTCATTTCTGCACCACTTGAAAAGGAGAAGGTAAGGAGATTGATCCATAGAAGAAAAATTGAGAAGAAGAGTAAGATTAAGAAGCTACAATTTTGGCCACCAATTGGAGTATTCTTATGTAGCTCTTGGTCTTGCCTCTATGACACGTCAAGGATTCCCTTAGCCCCAAACAATAGGGTGGTCGCACTTGAGAAGTATCCACCTTGACAAAGTTCACGTTCTATGGACCGGCTTGGGGTCTTTAAAAACAAGCGCTTCTAGGGAGGCAACCCTAGGTTGTTTTGAATTTACCTTGTTCATTTTGCATCAATAAGGATATTTAGCCATATTTTTGGAAGGATGGGAGGTGTCCGGAGTTTGAAATGTGGAGAAAGAATGAATTTGGCAGTGAGCAGTTTCTGTCCAGAATGTTCAGTTGACTTTGGATGACAATAGCTTCCATTCTACATGCTATTTTGAGCTACAATTTTCTAGGGATATTCTTCTATATGTCAACTATTTTATGCCAAAATTTGATCCACTTTCAGTCACTGGAGCTCTAGTTATTTAATGGTCAATGCATGAAGGTCAGAACAGAGACAGCTACTGTAGAGTGACTTTGGGAAGCTACACCCTCTATATATCAAGCAATTTGGAGCTACAATTTTTCAGAGATGTATCTTCACATGTACTCTATATTATGGAAAAACAGTTTTTAATTTGAACCTTCCTAGCTTCAGATATTGTGTTCCAAGTGACAGAAATCAAAAACAGGGCACAGCAGAAACTGCAGAACAGATTAGTGAGTTTGGAGGCCAACGATTTTTGACTCAGAATTTATATTTTAGTGAAACTTTACCATCTTTATGAGTCTAGTTTCATATTCTACTGATATCACCCTCTTTTCACCTCTGGAGCTTCAGATATTACAGTTTTGGTGACTGAGGGTCAGCAGAAGTCTTCATGACAAATTGGCAATTTTGACCAGCTTTCGTTTTCATCTCAGTTGGAAATAGATGGCTTACTTTATATGGATAGAAAGCTCTCTGAGTTTACTTTCTATTCTATGAAGTCTCATTTACTTATCTATTTCTGAGTTTGAGATATGGGTATTTGAAGACAGAAACTTCATTGCTGGAAGTTTTCTGCACTCACTAGTTTTTGTTCACTCGGGTTGGTTGAACTTCTTACACTTCAATTATTCAATGGAGGTTATTCTCGGCAGCTGTGAGTTATGTTGGAGGTGACCAAGCCTATGATCTTAATGGAGGACCTTGTCCTTATTCTTTGGTGGCCTATTTGTGACGCATTGCTCTTTGGACACATATATTTCTCAATGGAGTTGATCTTTTCATGAGAACCTAGAGCTATTATGGAGCATACGTAAAGGAAGTCAAGGCCTTGTGCCTTGAGGTTGGTGTCTCATATTAGTCTTCTCCAAGGATCGTGAGCAATGGAGGGTCGACAAAGGGGGTTTTCCATAACTTTACTCCGCATTTAGTTTTTTATTTTCATAGTTAATTTTTGTGCTTTCGCCCGGACTTCACTCTCATGCCTAACTCTGACACGGATTCAGCTTTCGAGCTCACTTTACAACATTGAGGACAATGTTGGTTTTAAGTGTGGGGGTGAGGGCTCGGGTGCCCTATTTTCTTCACTAAATATATATATATATATATATATATATATATATATTAGATTAGCTTTATGTAATTATATTTTAGTGGTTAATGCCTTTTTCCAACCCCAATGACGAGACATGGACTTAACTTGTTGTGATTGTGGATAGATTAAGCATGATCTAGGACTTTGAATTTGTTTTGTGATTAAGTGTATATGTGATCTATGCTTGATTATATGTGTGCACATAGCCTATGTTAGGTTCGTTCATCATAGTTAGAGAAGCATTAGATTATTCGATTAACTTGCCTGCCTTATTTGTGAGCTTTTGAGCCTAATATCCATAATGTATGCATTGTTCATTCACTTTTTCTTTCATGTGTGTACAATTTCATGACATTGCGTATCTAGAACTTACTTGAGACCTCTCAAGGCTATATGTTAGCTTATGATGGGATAGAAAGGATTGAGGCAATTAAGCTTAATACCACCATGGCCAAAGAAACATGTGCCCAAAAATATTTACCACTAGATTACCGCTTTGAGCCTATTTTGTATATTAGCCTTTTATTCATTTCCACCACAAATTTCTACCTAGCCTATACACTTTTATCCTACCCTTCCATGGTAGTTGGTGAAGCGATTCTAGAGAATGACTTTTTGTTTGAGTGCTTCAAAAGAAAGAAAAAGTCAAAAGTGTGAGGTTACAAAAGAATAAGTGTCGGGGTGAGTGATTTTGTATAGAAAAGAAAGTTTCGAAAGTTCTCAACAAAAAAATAGAAGAAGAAGAAGAAGAAGAAGAAGTTGTGAAAATAAAAAGAAAAGTAGAAGAAAAAAAAAAGTTGTGTGAAGAAAGAAACTAAAAAAAAAAAAAAAGTATTACGTAGTATAGTGTGGGTTGTACATCGGGATTAGAGTGACTGACTTAGCATTCGAAAGCAAAAGTCTTAAATCTCTACAAGAGAGAGTTGCTTCACTGATTTTCATGGACTTTGTTTTTCTCTATCCTTCATTTCTATTAGCCACTTGCCCTTAGCCCCATTACAACCAAATAAAAGACCTCTTGATCTTGAAAGTTGTGGCCTATCTAGCGGAGATGAGATCGAAGAGCAAGCATATGGCGGCGCGTGTTGTGAAATTGTTTTTGAGTGAAATACATGTAACCCTTAACACTTAAGCGGTAATATTTAGTGAACCTTTGTGAGTTTAGTGGGTTATATCGGGTCTTCTATATGCCTATTTGATTGTGGTGCATTGATTTGACACATGGTCAACACATGCAAATACTTGAGCATTTCTCACATGTGCATCTTAATTGCCTTACAAATTCAAAAATCTTATGTTGTGCTTGCATCTACTTCATGATCATATATATTATTAGTTCTCCGAGGGTTATGGTTGGAAAGGCTAATACCGCATTTTACTTATGTTTGTGAGTTATTAAATTTTCGGATTATATTTCATTTAGTTTGCTTAAGGACAAGCAAAGTTCAAGTGTAGGGGTGTGATTACATGCATTTATATGCATGTAATTGCATTCAAAACACGTGAATTAAGCTAATCCTTAAGTCAACTAACATATATTTAATATATTTTTATTTATTTTGTAGAAAATAAATGGAGTTGCGTTCTACAAATGGAGTTGCGGAAACGAGAGAAAATTGTGCGAAATTGGAGTTTTCGACAAAAGGACAAAATAGTCAATGAGGGTCAATCGTGGTCAATGCCATCAAGGAAGCAGAATCCAATCGCCTCCGATAATATATGTGGAAGTGCATTGAGAAGGAAAGAAGGAAAGGGAAGAAAAGAAAGAAAAAAAGAAGAAGAAAAAAAGAGAAAGAAAGAAAAAAAATTCTAAATTTTGCTGACGACGTCATGATGACGTCAGCATTGGTATCATGATCTTCAGCTCTTTTCCTCTCCCCACGTGTACTGCCTCTTCTTCTTTCTTTATTATTTTCTTTTTTCTTTTTCTTTTCTTTTTTCCTCTCTCCTATCCCATGCTGCCACATGTCCCTCTTTTCTTCCTTTCTCTCACGACCAGCCACATATCCAACCCATTCTCTTTTGTCTCTTGCTATGTATATATAGCTCCAACCCTATTCATTCCTCTCTAACACCAAGAGTAGCCGCACCACACCAAAAACAGAGGCAGCCCTTTTGGGCTGTTCTCTCTCCTCCTTCTCCTCCATTTTTCCTCTTTTCTTTCTATTTTATTTTGAGATTTGAAGAACTACTCAAACAAAGCTTCAAAGATCTATCAAGGGGCTCAACCTCTACAAGATTCAATATTTGGGTATTTTGTGGGAGTTGTAATTCAAGACTAGTCATGCTAGCTTTTTAGCTATTTGTGACTATCCTTGTTTTTTCTCACACTTCTCTACTCTTTGCTATTTGAATTTTGTAATCTTGATGTCTATGCTTATGGGTTCTGAGTAATTTTCTTGTTGGGGGTTAGGGTTGTATGCCTTAACGCAAATTTTGTGTAAAAGAAGTTTAATTTAATGTAATGATGCAATTTTCATATGATGGATGCTTATATCTCTACTCTTTGCTATTTGAATTTTGTAATCTTGATGTCTATGCTTATGGGTTCTGAGTAATTTTCTTGTTGGGGGTTAGGGTTGTGTGCCCTAGAGCAAATTTTGTGTAAAAGATGTTTAATTTAATGTAATGATGCAATTTTCATATGATGGATGCTTATATCTATTTTTGTTGGGTTAAAATGCATGTCTAGGAGCCTAGTCAACTCTAGGGTGTGTATTTTGAGCATGTCTAGGACGGAGTTTGAGGCTTGACCCCTCTAATTCCTAAGCTAGAAACCTTCAATTTTGTATTTGAGGGGTTATAAGCATGGTGATTTACACCCGTTGCGTGATTGCGCGGGCGGGTCGCTTACACTACTAAAAAAAACATCAATTGCTTCGAAAATTTGCGACGGACAGCAAAAGGTCATCTTTCGCGACGGCGTATGCTACACCTATTTTGCCGTAGTATATTTTGAGTTTCTGCGTCGACGGATATAATGTTCCCGTCGTATAATTAAAACAAATTGCAACACTTTAGCCCTGCCGTCGCGTGAATTATTAGGAAAAAAGAAAAGAAAACTAGATGAAGTCTAGATGTGTGGCTACACTCTCTTCAATCTTCTTCTCCCCTTCTCTCTCTCTGCTCTTTTTTGTCTACTCTTCGATGACCACCCTGAACATAACCACCTCTCTTATTTCCTCTCTCAATCTCTCTATAGATATGGTGGTCGTGGAATCACTGGGATGGCTGACGGAGTCGACTATAATGCTCAAGAAGCACCGCGCCATTGCGGGCATCGGCATCATCACCACCGCCACCGTCACTCTTTCTCCGGAAATCCAAGCCACCGAGTAGTACCGAATCACTGAATCGGTGCTCTGCAAGCAATTCTGAATTTCAAAGGTAATTATTGATTTTATGCTGCACAATGAAATTGATGCGCGAGTGTCTTTGATTTTGGCTCTAATTTAATTTTCAACTATTCTCTCTGTGATTATATTCCTCTTTCTCGATTCTAGGTTTTGGAGGTTGGTAAACTTTCGGAGGCTGAAGCGCGAAGCTTGGAAGAGCTTCTGGATTAAACCCTAGGTCGATTTAGTAAGCATTCTCTTTCAGATTTCGTGTGGCAGTTGTTAGGTTTCTGTATTTTGTGGGCATTTTGGTCGTTGATTGGTTCAATTTCACAATTACTGTTTTCCTTTCGGTTTTTGAAATTGAGCAATTTTGGTACTTTATACAAATGAATGGTGCTTCAGAAATTGATGAGTATTTGATTTTAATCCTTGAGAGTGAAATTTCATATTGCATTTTCAACAATGTTGGTATGGATGAGCGGTTTAAGGAGGAAAGTGAATATTGTAAGTGTCATTTCCACTTATAGTTAGCATATGAACCAGTTATGACTTCAGTAGCTTTTAAGTTTCAACTATAGTAGTTATTTCAATTAAGTCTTGTGTTACAAGTTTGTTGTCAAGTATATAATGTTCGGATTCATTTTATATCATAGCCTCTTGGTAAAGCTAATAAGGTATCTCTTTATGGATAGTAGGCCTTTAGATTAGCTAATAAGCACCTTCATTTGCAGTTGTAGCCTGAGCTTAACAAAATCATATGAAACAGCTGTTGTCAACAAGGCATGTGCCATAATTATACTGCCAAAAAAGGCAGATGGGTGAGGATTTGATCAACTTTGATTCTATTTGAGAAATTGTTGTGGACTATATGCTCTCAAATTTTCTTTGAAATTTCTTATCATGCGAAATTCCATTGAATATTCTGGTACATCTAAATTTTTAACTCCATGGAACTTATTTGACTTGACATCCTCAATTGATTAGATATGAAGTTGACACTGATGCCTGTCTATCAGTTCTGGCTCTTCAACCTATTCTTAAGATGGAATCTGTCCCCTCTATTGTTGAGGTATATCAGTAATTAGTTTCTATATGTATGGAACTATGTTATAAAGTTTTCTGAAATCAGGTTAATAAATTCCCCTGAATGGATGCAGGTTTCAAGTTCGAAGACATGCAAGCTTTTGAAGTCAATCTCAAGGTTGAAAGCTTTTGAAATCAGGTTAATAAATTCCCCTTAATTATAGAAGTACATAGAAATCTCTCTTGAAGAAAAAAAAAACTAGTTTTCTTCTGAAGTTGTTGGCTTATATATGACCTTCTATCATTGAATCCTCATTTTTCTTAAACCATTGAAACTTTCTGAATGTCTATTCAAAGGGGGTAAAGAATATTTTAACCTGTGTACTGTTCTTAAAGTGATTTGACATGGCCATTTTAAGTTCATGTGTTGGTTTAGTTCAGTCATCTTTCTAATAGGGAAGTTTGGTTCAGATTATTGAATGTATTTAGTAGTATGGTCTTCAGAATCAGTAATGTGAGCAATATTTAGGCACTAGAACTTAAACTTTCAACCCAATCATGTGTCGCCTTTCATAATTTGGCCATCCTGCAATGTATTGGATGTTATTAATAGTTGTCATTACTTTTAGTTTTCTGGTTCGGTTACGAGATGGAACACTAATTCATATCATTTCTATTCCTGCAGAAAATGTGTTCAATCTTTGCAGTTCTCCTAGTCTAGCAGGGCTGAAGTATAGTCAATTAGGACCTGGGTTTCAAGAGGTACCACCATCTGCCAAATTTACTTCTTTAGTGAATACATTAATTATTTCATTTGATTGATTTAGGTTGTTTCTGCATCTGGATATCCTTTCAGGCAGTTGTTTGTGGGCTTTATAGAAATGGGAAGATATACGTCCACCCAAATGATGATGAGATCTTGCAGGAAACTGACAAAGTAAGAAGAGTTGTGGACAAAATTTGCACTCATTTATAAAATAAACTAAAACAAGCAAAGAATGACTAGGAGATTTCTTATGACTTGTGAAAAACGGAATGAAGAGCAGTATTGAAATTTTCTTATAACTTTTTTCAGACTCGTACTGCTTTCATTATGTGCTAGGTTCAAATGTTTTGATAAGAAGTTATCTTATTCGATTTTCATTCATTCTGCTTGGATGAAACTGTTTAGGTAATCAAATTCCTATAGTTACTTTTTTTTATTTCCAACCTTGTGCACTTTCGTCATGTAGGTATTGCCCATTTCACCTGTTAATGGGGGTAAGAAGTCTCCTATTACTTATTCGATGTTAAAGAAATAAGTGATGCCAATCAAAGTTTGGAAGATGTAGAAAAGGACAGTGACACTCAATCGCATGCCTTAAAACAAAGGAAAGAAAACACACATCCCAAGAGAAGAGGCTCCAAGGTATAACCTTTATTAATTTTAGTAGCACATAATTGCTTGACATCCACAACACACTGATATATTTGATTATCATGTCTGAATAAATATTTTATTCTTATTAATGCAGGCTTCAAACGGGACTCTAGGACCTACAAAATTTATAGATATTTTTCAATTTATGATATTTTATGTAGATTGTACTAGCTTTGGTGTGCAATTCACACCAAGTTTTTTTTTTTTAATATATTTTTTTTTAATAAATGAAATATTCTTTTGCGACGGCAAAGTATACGTCCCAACTCGCAACCAATTCACCTCAATTTTTTTTTTTTTTATAAATAAAATATCTTTTTGCGACCGCAAAGTACCCGTCGCAAATAGTTTAGCCATTGCGACGGCAACAATTTCCGTCGCAAATACTTTTTGCAACGGAAATTTGCCGTCGCAATTGGATCTTGTAACGCCACCTATTGCAACGCTGACATTTCCATCGCAAATGCTCAATTTGCCATCGCGAAAAGTATTTGCTACGGCAAAATTGCTATTTGTCGTCGCAAACTGCCGTCGCAATTGAAGTTTTTTTTAGTAGTGTTAGTAGTCTAATTCCTCGATCTCTACGCCTCTTGATGTGAATTAGAGACCCTTGAACCGGCTCTAATTCATGTCAAGTGAGTTCCTACAACCCTTGAACCAGAGTAGGAATACCATGAAAGGGAATTTCGGTCCTTGAGCCTTCAACCGCCTTGGATACGACTACCGCCAAAGTAGGAATTTGCATCTACATTAGATTAGCTTCCGACACATGAGATTTGGTGAAGGAACCTCCCTAGCACCCAACATTCTCATTTTTATTGTTTACATTTCATTTTTATTTTTATTGCTTTACATTCATTATCTTTTTGTTAAGTTGAAATCAACTCTCAAATATTGAACTCTTCCACTCATTTGTGCATATCCACTACTAGGTTCTTAGTTTTGATTAGGCTTTGGTGAAAATCAAAGCCGAGCATTGCTAAGGCTCGGTGCCTTAGATTAACATTTTTATTTATTTTCTTTGTTTGCTAACTGTCTTTATTTCCGACTACCCAAGGATTGTGGGTTAGCCACTAATCCCCGTGGTACGATAAACTTTGGGCATAATATTTCCCTATCTTGACAAAGATACGTACGCTTGCGTAAATGTGTATCAAGTCACCTTGCATATTGCTCCTTAATTGATCCTTCAACCTCTAACAAGGTAGCTCTCTTTGCTCTATAGGCCATACTCTTTGAAACTCCTACCCTAATGCTTGCCGACATCGTCTTAGCTAAATTCTCTACACAATCAAACAAGAAGAATCAGTTAAAAATGTGAAACATAAACAACACTTGAGAGGAAAAATAACTTCAGAATATGTAGCTGGTCTGATATATGTCTTCATTTAGGACAATTTGATCCTTGAACTTGGCTGTTAAGTATCTCTGCCTCACCATGGCATTGTTAAACTTCCTTGTGCACTTATGCATGGGATTATACTTCTTTATTATCAATGTGTCTTCATGTTGCATCTTGGAAGCAAACAACTCAAATGGACAGTTGTCTTCCTTGCGAACAACCCTCAACCTCGTCTTATTATTCTTGATGAAAAAATACTCCCACCCTCCTTGGATTGTCTTCTCCCTCAATGCATCTCTCAAAATTTGGACATTTGCAAACTGCATCTTTAAACAGAAATTTGGTTGCCTCATATCTGTGTTGGCGTTGAATTCTATACCAACATCTTCTAATTCCCCATCTGAATTAATTGCATATTGCGTCCTCTCTTCATCTGATTCATGATCCTTAAACATATCCTCATCATCATCATCACCCCCATATCAGGTGCAGCTGACCCTAAATTGCTAGTTCTTACCCCTAAACCTTTTGCCTTTGTAGCCTCATCTAAATCGGCTTCTTCCAACCAGTCATCCTTATCAGTACCATAATGCTCATATTCTTTATCATCGAACTCCGAATCATAATCACCATCATCACTTGTCTCCCCATCCTCACTCAACTCAGATCCGTGAACCCCGAATGTTTAAAGATAGTCCATCAAGTCTATCTCTTTCTCATAGTCTAATCCTTGCACACCACTAGCCTGCACACTCTCCTTATGTTTCTCATAGTTTTCATCTAGCACACCACTGCTAGGCCTTGAACCACTAGTGCTTACACCACTCCCAACTACCCCACTTGAACTACAACCTACACCAAAACCAGGATACTCCAACAGCAACTGTTTAAAACCTGAATCTTCTTCCAACAGTTTACTTTTGCCCTTCGCTTTTGCATCTCCTCCACCAGCACAGCTTCCTTGAGTAGCACACACATCCTCAATCTCTCTAATAATTATTCCCTTGCTTCTGCTTGGTATAAGCTCATCAATCAACTCCTTGATGACACAAGTTGGCTACTTCCTAGGCTCATCAAGGAGTTCCTCTATCACCGCGCTACTGCTACCACATTGACTAAACAAAAATCTTGTAAATCTTCATACATGTAGATGTCGTCATCGTCTTCCTCAAAAATTACTTTAACCTCCATGTGGTCCAAGTATAGTGTAATAATCCTGAATTAGGGCACAACTTTACACATTGTCATCACATCACGGTCTGTTTCCAGTTTGGTCAATGCATTCTGGTCATCACCCACCCTATACCAGTAGTCAATTCGCTGCTCTGCATAGTCTGGATTAAGCTGCGTAACCATGTTATCCACTTCTACCAAGGACATCCTGTGCTTATCTACGTTATCGTAGAAATCAATCTTCCCTCCCACATAGTCTTTGTTCCTTATGCACCCTCCATGAACCACTTTCATGGTGAAATAATCTGGGTGTGCTGCACAAAAAGTAAATGATAATTATTAGTCAACCATGGTTAGAACCAGTAAACAGTAAACTTCTAAAGCATGCAACCAACCAACTTAGGATTCCAACTACTTATTATACTTGCCCATAAAGAAGAGACTGCCAAACAGACCCCTTTACAACCATATAATGATCACTAGCAAACAACTTAGGACCACAACAAACAATTCCACTGTGAATGCATTATTAAAAGCCAAACAACAATCAACTTTCAACATTGACAACACTCACAATATTAAAATCCAACCAACCATATTGAAACCATACTTATTCATTCTGCATCTAATCTCCTCCGTACAAACTCAATTTTCATACTTTAAATCTCTAAACCACATACTCCGCAACCAATAAAGATACAAACCCCATTTCTTAAATCCAACCTACCCATTTCAATAACCATGGTTACACTTTCTGAAGCTAAAGTCATGGTTACAAAAACCTAAACCCGAAACCTAGAAACCAATAAAAAAATAAACCCCAATTTTAAAATCGGCAAACTCTATAACTCGAAACCATAATCGACAAACCCTATAACTCAAAACCCTAAAACTAATACCAAATCCTTTATCAAGAGCTCAAAGAAAAACCCAGAAACCCCGAAAAGTTTGAAAGCCCAAAAATTTTACCAAACCGTAGAACTAGAAACAATCAAAAACTCGAAAATAGGAAGTAAACTAGTTCGAATCGAAATTATATGGTTCAAAACATAATTAGAACTCACAATATTGTGGGATTTCATCCTTGCCGCCTTCTGCAGCTCGAGAAACCCACAAATCATTGTCTGCCATCCCAGCCACGCACCTCTATCTATTGGCCGCAAAAAACCTTCGATTCGACTCAGATTTTCACTATCCTACGCGATGATGATTGATTCAAGATACGAGGTATGATATTATGGTAGTTGATTATTAGGATTAAGATGCAGCAGTGGTTTAGGACTAAGTTTGAATTTTTAGGGTTTTTTTGGGAGGAAATGGTTTACGGGGTCGGGCAAAATGTGGTTGAATTCGAGTTGGGGAATTTCTGACATTTTACCGTCCAATTGGTTTACATGGAGCTGAGTCGCGTCAGAACGTTTGCCACGTCAGCCAACAAACGGATCCGTCAGACGGAATGGACCTTAAGTGTGAGAAATGAGAGATTAGGGACTATCCTGTTTAATTTTAAAGGTCAGGGACTAAACTGTTTTTCATGCAAAAGTATGAGGAGTAACAAGTATTTAGTCCTAGATTTATTATTTGGACATAATAAGGATTTTGGGGTAAAACCGAACCTATTGGGCCTAAACGATTATCGGGTTTTTGGTGTGGACTTGGGCTTCACTAAGTGAGACTTGAATGAAAGCCCAAGACACAATTTTAGTGCCCAATAACATGTATAGACCAGCCAACATATTGGCTTTCTGAAAGTCAATATTTCACTTTTAGTAGTTGGAGTTATTTCCTATTATATAAGGTGAAAGCATGGACAAAGGGAGAGTGTCTTCACAGTATCATTTTTAGTTGGTAGGAGAGAGTTCTCCCTTGGTCTAGCTATTACATAAGTTAGTTTTGGTTTTAACTAGGAATGAAGAACACTTGTGTACATGCATGTCCATTTGCAAGCATAATTAGCTATAATGAGCCACGCTCATGGTACCACCGGGGGTACCAACGCCCACCATATGAGTGACTGACGTAAAGACAGTTAGCCGGGTTACCGCCTGAGCCCCGGATCAACCCCAAAGCACCGCCGACGCGCCGCCACGCGCCGTGTCAAGATGGCATCAGAAGCTACTGAAACTGGGAACTGAAGCACCATCAGTCCCACATCGAAAACAAGGAGAAGATCATCCTCTTCCTCACCTATAAAAGGTCCTCTCCTCTCTCCTCATTTATTACGCATTCAATACTTACCTACTGTTACTTTGTCAACATAAATACATTGACTAACTTAGGCATCGGAGAGTTGAAGACCGCCCGGCGCGGTCTCCCTCTGACGCCCATTGTATTTTATTTGACAGGTAACGGGAACCATTCACAACAAAGGTATCGATCCGCCTGCCGGATCAGCGTTAACTAAGGTCCAGCTACCGCTAGACTTTTAGACATTAACATTGGCGCCGTCTGTGGGAATCCTTGAACGGAAGGTCATCCCATCACAGTTACCATGACTAACGGTAGCGGGGGAAATATCGGGGAGCAGGCAGACCAGTCCGCCGTTCCCCAACCCGCCCGCCCAGCGGTAAGCATCAACCGCGCACTATTCAACACCCCGGTCAACCCAGGCGGTGAAACAAATCCAAGCAGCAGCCGTCCCCAGGTCAGGACCTCACCGCCTTGTATGAATTGGCGCTGGCGGACCTCCACAAAGCAAACAGAGAGCGCGAGCAGGAACGCAAGGAGAAGGCGGAGGCCCAAAACCAAGTGGCCACGCTGATGACACGTTTCGACGAACTAAGGCGAACGCTGGACGCAAACGCCAACCCTGCACGAAGTGAGCAGTCACACAGCACCAGGCACAGCCGGCCTACCGCTGGTATAGGACCCATCGTGCAAATGCAGGTACCGCTAAGCCCACCTGAGCTGGTAGGAATGGGACCACCCCCTATCCCACAACTGCCGGAGCAGGAGGCGGAGTCATCGCTGCGCACCCACCACTCGAGGACTAGAACAAGGACTGAGGGTAATCTACCCATTCCCGGGCGGGTGTTCGCTCCGCGGAACGCCCGAGCGGGCCCCGCTGGCGACGCAACCACCCAAATTTTGGAGAGGATGCAGCAGTTAGAACGGAGATTAATCCTGGCGGAGGCAGGCACCCCGGCGCCAGCCCCAAACCCACTCTTCGCGTCCAGGCCAGGCCCATTCACCGCCACAATTTTGCAAGCCGTCAGACCAGCGTTTGCAAAGACCCCAAAAATGTCACATTATAGCGGTAAGACCGATCCCTTCGTCCACATGGACACGTTCAAGAAGGTCACCAACAACAAGGGATTTGATGACGCCACCATGTGCCACTTGTTCAGCGAAACGCTGGATAGTGAGGCAATGAGTTGGTTTTTCGAGTGTCCGCCAGGGTCCATCGACTCATTCCACGCATTATCTCATGCTTTCCTCTCTCGATTCATCTTGTTGTCCGCCGGTCATCACAACACGAGCCAGTTGTTTGGCGTCAGACAGGGAGGGGACGAATCATTGAAGGCATTCGTCACAAGATGGCGAGCGGCAGCATCTCAGTGCCGCGATCTCGATAAAACAATGGCTTCGGCGGCTTTCAAGCAGGGACTCCTCAAGGGACCATTCCTATATCACCTCAACTACAATCATCCAAATGCGGCGTATGATCACCTTATGAGTGAGGCGGTCATTCATGCCCAGGCAGAGTTTATCACATATGGAGAAACCCCACCGCCACCAGCAACACCAACAAAGTCATCTCAACCCTCCTCCAGCCATCAAGAGACCGCCAGCAAAGCCCCCACTGCACCGCCAGCTGACAAGAAGAGGGAGTGGCGGCAGGGCGGTTACCAAAGCAAGAGGCAGAAAGACAACCACTACAAGGGCAACCGCCAATCCCAGGGGGACAATCGCAGCAAGCAGACGGAATCCTCTCAGCGGTATGCAGTGTTCACCGTCCTCACAGCCTCGTACGAGGAGATTTACAATCAGTGCAAGGATCAGATACCACCGCCACCCTCGCCGAGATTCCCCAAAAAGGGTAAGCCAAGAAACACCGGCATGTGGTGCAAGTACCACGAGGACAGCGGTCACAATACCAACAGTTGCAACGCTCTCAAAACAACCATTGAGACCCTATACCGGGACGGCAAGATGGATCAATTCAAGGTGCGCCAACCGCCACCTGTGATTGCCAACATTGAGCCACTGGGCCGCATCAACACCATCGACGGCGGGGCTCCAATCACCAACATGTCTCACAGGGCAAGAAAGCGTTACGCACGCGCCAATCACCCAAAGGAAGTCTGTAACATCCGCTACGAGAGATCCACCAAACTCCCAAAGTCTGGTTGGGAGCCCATCACCTTCTCAGAGGAGGAGGAGCGAGGAGTGCATCTACCCCATGACGACCCATTCCTGATCGATGCCATTCTCGACAGATGGTCAGTAGGAAGAATCTTGGTGGATAGCGGATCTGCTGTCAATGTCATATTCAGCGGTTGTTACAACAACCTTAAGCGGAACAAGAAACTACTACAAGACCATGAGCCGTTGCTTAGCTTCTCCGGCGATATCACTCAGCCGCTGGGCTCTGACTACATGCGGTTAACCATCGGCTCCAGTCCATGTATGGCGGAGGTACATACCGAATTTATAATTGTGGACTGTTTCAGTTCGTATAACGCCATCATAGGACGGCCGGCACTCAACAAGCTCAAATGCATCATCGCCGGATACATGCTTCTCATGAAGTTCCCCACACCCAACGGCACAGGCTGTGTCAGGGGAAGTCAGCAACTGGCACGAGAATGCTACTCTACCACCATTGCGCGGTCAACCCGCCGCCACGAAATCCTAACGGTAGGAAATCAGGCACCGCCACCGGATATCTTCGAGGATCCTAGGGATGAGGAGGAGAAATACGTAAGGAAGGAACCGGTCAATCCTGAAACATCGTTGAAGGTCATCAGCATCTCTGACGAGCACCCAGAGCGGACAGTCCGCATAGGAGCTCAGCTAGACCCAGAAGTAGCCGCTGAACTCACTCAATTCCTGCGGGACAACGCCGCCGTTTTCGCATGGTCATATGCGGACATGCCAGGTATCTCTCCCGAAATCATCACACACAAACTAACCATTAAGCCATCCTTCCATCCCATCAAGCAGAGGCGAAGGGCCTTCGACGAGGAGAAATACCGCGCCATAGGAGAAGAGGTCGCCAAACTCCAGGGCATTGGATTCATCCGCCAGGTAATCTATCCCCAATGGATCTCCAACCTGGTCATGGTCAAGAAGCCTAGCGGCAAGTGGCGGATGTGTGTCGACTTCAAAAATCTCAACAAGGCGTGCCCAAAGGACAGTTTCCCTCTCCCACGCATTGATCAGCTGGTTGACGCAACCGCCGGGCATGAACTCCTCAGCATGATGGACGCTTTCTCCGGCTACAATCAGATCAAGATGCATCCCAGCGATCAGGAGTGTACCACCTTCACCACCGACAAGGGCCTCTATTGCTACAATGTTATGCCTTTCGGTCTGAAGAACGCCGGAGCAACTTATCAGCGGCTGATGAATGCTATGTTCGCTGAACATTTGGGCAAGATAATCGAGGTCTACGTGGACGACATGTTGGTCAAGAGTATAAAAGCCAGCGGACACGTGGCAAACCTCAAGATCATAGTTACCATCCTCCTGGCCTATGGCATGCGCCTCAACCCAGAAAAATGCTTCTTTGGCGTCACCGCCAGCAAATTTCTGGGTTATATCGTCAGTGAACGAGGCATCGAGGCTAACCCGGACAAGGTGCAGGCCATACTCGACCTGGCAGACCCTGAGTATAAGGTACACGTCCAATGCCTCCAAGGCAAGTTAACCGCCCTCTCTCGATTCATCTCCAGGCTCACTGACAGGTGTGCCCCATTTTTCAAACTCCTCAAAACAACTCACAAGAAAGTCATCAACTGGAACCCAGAATGTCAGGCGGCGTTTCAGGGCTTGAAGGATTACCTGGCGGCAGTCCCACTACTCTCTATCCCTGTGCAAGGAGAGACACTGTTCATATACCTAGCGGTATCGGTATCAGCGGTGAGTTGCGCCATTGTCCGGCGGGAGGGACAGGACGAGCTCCCAGTTTTCTACGCCGGCAGGGGCATGAACGGGGCAGAAACAAGGTATCCACCCTTAGAACAGCTAGCTCTTGCACTCATCGTTGCCGCCAGGCGCCTCCGCCAGTATTTTCAAGCGCACACAATCCACGTGCTGACCAATCAACCACTGAGACAGGTAATGCAGAACCCTGAACATTCAGGGCGCCTCAGCAAGTGGGCCATCGAGCTCAGTGAATTTGACATAGACTACAAGCCAAGAACCGCCATGAAGGGTCAGGCGGTAGCGGACTTCATCGCCGAGCTCACTGAGCGCCAGCCCAGTCCCAGCACGGAGAATGAGCCCGGGACGGAAATGGTCACCGCTAAGGAGCCAGCTCCCCTACAATCAGATTGGAACCTGCATGTGGACGGCTCCGCCAGCGCCAAAGCCAGCGGCGCAGGAGTCATCCTCACATGCCCTGGGGGGCTGAATGTGGAATACGCACTAAAATTCAACTTCAAAGCCTCCAACAACATGGCGGAATACGAAGCACTCATTGCCGGCCTACTCCTCGCCATCGATTCAGGGGCTGACAGCGTCAACATCTTTAGTGATTCCCAGTTGGTCGTTAATCAGGTCAATGACAGCTTCCAGGCCAAGGACCAACAGTTAGCGGCATACTTGGGGTACGTTAAGACACTCCTCAAGAAATTCAAATTTCATAACATCACACAAATCCCCAGGGAAAAGAACGCCAAGGCTGATTCACTGGCAAGGCTAGCAACCGCCCAGCCACATCAGAGTCCAGCGGACACAAGAGTGGAATGTCTTGACAAGCCAAGTATCACAAAAACCCTGGCGGAGATCTTCAACATTGAGGTCAATACCAGCTGGATGGACGAAGTCATTGAGTACAAGCGCAACGGCACATTGCCGGACGACAAGGTTAAGGCGCGACAACTCCAGCGGAGGGCAACCCGCTACAACATCCAGAACGGCAAGCTGTACCGCCAGGGATTCACCCATCCCAACCTCCGCTGCCTAACCCCAGAGGAGGGAAAGGTCGTTCTGGCAGCAATTCATAGCGGAGAATGCGGAAACCATTCGGGCGCCAGATCCTTAGCCAATCGCACAATGCGACAAGGCTATTTTTGGCCTACTCTCGGCGACGATGCCCGCCAGGTAGCAAGATCATGCCACAAGTGCCAACAATTTGCTGACATCCCGCATGCACCGGCGGAACCACTATCGGTCATCGTCGCCCCATGGATCCACTCAACTTGGGGCCTGGATCTGATGGGAAAATTTCAAACCGCCAAGGGCCAGTTCAAGTACATTATAGTGGCTATCGACTACGACAGCAAGTGGATAGAGGCGGAACCACTAACAGCAATAACTACCGCCAAGGTAATTCACTTCCTCTGGAAGAACATCTACTGCCGTTACGGTGTCCCACACACGATAATCACCGACAACGGCACACAATTCAACAACAAGGAGCTCATCTCTTTCACCGCCAACTTGGGTACTAAGATGAGTTTTGCATCTGTCGCCCACCCCCAGACCAACGGTCAGGTCGAAGCAGCAAACAAGATAATCAAAAGGCTGCTGAAGAAAAAACTCGACAAAGCAAAGGGTCTATGGGCGGAGAAACTCCCGGAAGTTCTATGGGCCATCAGAACAACCCCAACTTCCGCAACAGGTGAAACTCCCTTCTGCATGATGTTCGGAACGGAGGCTGTCCTGCCCATTGAGGTCTCTCAACCTACCGCCAGAGTCGAGGGCTACCGCCCAGAGACCAACACTGACGGCATCAACCTGGACAAGGACCTCCTGGAGGAAAAGCGACACAGGGCCCACCTATGCAACCTGCAAAACAAGCAGCGGGTATCGCGTTTCTACAACGCCAGAGTCAAGGCCCGGAACCTCCAACTGGGGGACTGGGTAATGAAGGAAGTCATTCCACCGCCAACAAAGCTTCGCCCAACTTGGGAAGGTCCATACAAAATTGTGGAAGTCGTTAGCCCGGGCACCTTCTACTTAATGGACAAGGACGGCGTCACAGCGACCCACCCTTGGAATATCGAACACCTTCGGTATTATTACAAATAGTCATGCCGCTACCCAAGAGCATCTTGACTTAGCTAAATTTTTGTTCAATATTTAGCTAAGGGAAGCTACCCAACGGGTACTACCCCTCTTTTGTAAACGCTGATCAGTCAGCTATCAATGAAACGAGGAATTATTCAAACCATTGTTACCAAGTCTAGCACTGAGGGCAACTGGCAACGCCAGGAATCGTCAGCGGACCACGTCCGCTACGTGGTGCACTTGGACCAATTTTAATTCCTTTAATGTTTCATTGCTTGGCAAAAGAAAAATCTCTACGTCAAAACTCTAGCGGTACAAACACATCATGACAAACGTCAAACTCTGAAATTTCATTTCAGGGCTGGGACTCCCCACCCAAAATAGTTCATTATTACAGTGTAAAAAAAAAAAAAAACCCTATGGAAGTCTCAGCTGGCTTCAGCGGTTGTCTTCGGCTTCTCCGGCTTCAACTGGCGGCGGCACGACCGATCGGCTCGCCTGATCGGACCCTCGAGCTGTCGGACTGGGAGTCTCCATTGTACCATCCGCCCGGGTGTGTGCCTCCAGAAATCCGGCACGTGACACCTCCGACGGGGTCTGCTGGGGAGTCTGCCGGGACCTTTCCGGCGGATGGGAGCCACTTTCCCCGCTGCCCGAATGGGTACCTGCCGCAGTGGGAGGCACGACTTCTGTCTCCGGCGGGACACCCTCGACCACCGGCACGTCGGGCTGTGACGCCTTTACAAAGTCAATGGCGCCCTTCCGCGTCAACATGTCTATATTTGCCCGGGCCCCAGACTTCGCCGCTTCGGTCAATGTCTTTTTATACTCCGCCGACATCTTGAACGCTTCAACGGCGGCGGCTGCAGAAGAACTCTGTTCATTTTTCAGGCGGTTGACCTCCCCGTCCAGCCGCTGCATCTCACCCAGTCTGGCGGCAGACTCCCGCTGCACAATGATGAGCTTCTTATGTTTAGCGGCTATCCGCTCCTGCAGCAATGCGATCTCCTGCTCCAACTGGGAGACGCGTTCATTCCTCTCCAGGTCCCGCCTTATGGCCGCATTAAGCTTGCCGCGGGCGTCCGCATAGTCACACTCCGCCTTGGCCAGCCCCTGCTCGGCCTCCGCCAATCTCTCCTTGGCCTCCGCCAGCTCCCTCTGGAGACCTCCGATCTCCCCCCTGAGCTCTTCCTCAATCCGGGGCTGCTTAGACGCCGCCTCGAACATATCATGTAACCCCGCAGATATTTGACCAAACGCCGAGCTGAAGGGCGATTGGTCAATTGCCGTCGGGCGCGATATGCCCGCCAGACCCCGAACCCCAGCCGCTCGCACAAATGGAAAAGGAACGCCCGCTCCCCTTCTGTCATGAATGGCGCATACTCGGCAAAGGAGTCCAGATCACTGACGGCTGCTGCCTCCCCCTCCGCCACTGCACCCTTCGACGCAGCTTCTCGAGCCTTCTTTTGTTGGCAGACTCCGATCACCACCTCTTCTTCCTCTTCCTCGACGGGGGAGTCAGGCTGCCGGCGTTTTTTCTCCAACGCCCGTTATGTCCCAGCAGCGGTCCTCGTCACCCGCACCGGCGGCTCACCCCGGGACTCGGTGGCAGTCCCCGTCGGCTGCACAGTCTTCTTTTGAGGACCGCGCCGGGTGGTAGGCATCCGCTCCCGCGGCCTTGTACCAACATTCCCCCTCTCCCCGCCACCCACTTGGGTGTCCGCCTGCACTACCGGCAGGCCATCCTCACCCAGATGGGAGTGGTGCGGCATCGGCAGCTCCACCGCAACCTCAGACTGGCTCAGCACCAGCGTCTCCGGGTTCACCACCGTCTGCTGGGCCGCCAACCCCTCGGCATACATAGCCTCCAGAAAATTTTCTATCTCGGCACGATCCATTGCTTTTTCGAAAGCGTCGCGACTAGATTTGTTACCTGGCGGGGTTTCTGAAAAGAAAAACACAAACACCCGTCAGTCCGGATCAAAAAAAAAAAAAAAAATGATGAGGTGTGGCGGAGTGGCTCTCACCAATAGAGCGAGTTAGCCCCAGGTCAACCAGCAATTCCCAACCGGTCAGAAGACGGAAGTCAAGCAAATTGCGGTTCCGCCAGCAGCCGCGGATCCTCGCCACGCGACACTCCTCTTCGCGCGTCAGAATATACCTTAGTCCCGCTGCACAAACACAATAATCATTAGCAAAAACCGCAGGTTTGCAAAAGTTTGAAACCGCCAGTTAGTTTTAGCGGAAACTAGTTGCCAACCTCGGATGGGCTGGAATTCCGACTTAGTCTTAAACGTCGGCCCCTCCACATTCGACCTAGTATGGTACTCCCAGCCATCTGTGGCGACGCAGAAGGTCCCCCGCCAGTAGGACATTGAGTCCCTTAAGTTCTCAATCAACTTGGGCGCTCCCTGGCGGCGGCTTAGGTTCACGCACCCTCTGCAACCTCGGCGCTTCACATACACTAGCTCGTAGAAGTGAAGCACTTCCGCCACGGTAGGCCCCTCGCACCCCGACAAGCGCCACAGGGAGTTCATCGCCAACAGCAACCGCCACATGTTGGGACAGATCTGCCCAAAGGCAAGCCCAAACTCGCACACAAGAATTTGGAGATTGGGCACTAGCGGGAATGTCACTCCTTGGCGGAATATGGCCTCGTGCACGGCAGCACATCCCGCTGGGAGCATCGAGGCCTTCTCATCCGCTGTCGGGGGGCGCAGCTTCACCGAGCCCGGCAACCGGAACGTCCGCTTCATCCGGTTAACAGCGGCGGCATCCATCCGCCCACCTGCCTCGTCAACGGCGGTGCCATCTGAGAGGTACCACGCCGACTCGACATTTTGGCCCGGCGCTTCCCCTTCGCTAGCGGAGCCGCTAGCAGCGCTATTGCTCGCCAAGCGCTCGTCACGCCTAGCCAACTCACCCGCCCTAGAGCTCTCTGGACGCGAGCCACGATCCATAGCTATTTCCCAGGGGATGGTCCGAAGTGGCTCAACTTCAAGCGGTTCTGGCAGTGAGGTTCCTGCATGGGCAGACGGACGCAACGAGTCAATAAAGGTCATATCCGCCACGCTGAACGACACGTCAGACCCGGAATCCTCACTGCTCGAAATATCTATGACGTTGGCCATCCCAAACCCTAAAACCCACATCAGTTAGCACAAGTACAGATCTAACCTACTCTCACATCAGATACAGCCAAAGATGCCAAGAACAACTACCCACAAAAATACCAAAACAAAAACAACCGCACGCTCAACCCAGATTAGACCGTCTAGCAAAACCCAAAACCCCAACTTTCTGTCAAACACCATAACCTCCCTCAAATCTCTCCCTACACCCTCCGAAAACAGCACAGAGGCAATATCATACCATTAACAGAAATACCAAAACCCAGAAACCACCATTGCAGATTCAATGAAACAGGAAGAGGATCCGAAATACCAACCTCACGTCGAAGACTTTGGAGTGCAGTTCGTCTTCACTAACAGTTTTCGTCCTCTCCAGTCCGACTACTCCACGCAAGCCCGGAGATCTCCTTCGCAATTCGCAGGCGAACAAGGCTCGAAGCAGGCAACTCAGATTTGAAGATTTTCCAGAAATGTCGAAACTCGCTCAGTTCCCCCCTTTTTATGTCAACATCAAATAATCCTGAGCCGTCCGCTACAAAACTACATCACGTACCAACCGTACACGTGTCCCACGTCTTCATTAACTCCCTGGATTAACCGAGGCGTCGCCTCGGTTACGAGATCCATCATTACTCGCATTAATGACGAGAAGACGGCTAGGCTTAGGAGGCAAGCCTCCAGACGCTAACCCTCTCAGAGTTAGCCACGTGTCCACCGTCATCATTCTTTGGCTTCCAAGGGAAGTCACCACCTGACAAGTAAACCCCCAACCATGGCAAGTCTCCGCTGAGCGGAACCCCGCCAGCGGATCCTCACTTGTCATCTCCCAAGTGACGGAGTCTCCGCTGAGCGAAACCCCGCCAGCGGATCCTCACTTGTCATCTCCCAAGTAACGGAGTCTCCGCTGAGCGAAACCCCGCCAGCGGATCCTCACTTGTCATCTCCCAAGTGACGGAGTCTCCGCTGAGCGAAACCCCGCCAGCGGATCCTCACTTGCATCTCCCAAGTGACGGAGTCTCCGCTGAGCGAAACCCCGCCAGCGGATCCTCACTTGTCATCTTCCAAGTGACGGAGTCTCCGCTGAGCGAAACCCCGTCAGCGGATCCTCACTTGCATCTCCCAAGTGACGGAGTCTCCGCTGAGCGAAACCCCGCCAGCGGATCCTCACTTGCATCTCCCAAGTGACGGAGTCTCCGCTGAGCGAAACCCCGCCAGCGGATCCTCACTTGTCATCTTCCAAGTGACGGAGTCTCCGCTGAGCGAAACCCCGCCGGCGGAGCTTCTCTCCTCATTTGGTAAACGGGGCGTCCTCCGCTACACAGCGCACCGCTGGCTGACCCCATTTCTCATCTGACAAGCTGCGTACTTTATTCAGCGCAACACCGCTCAATAAAATACCAAGCACGTCTACTTGACGCTGCTTCCTGCTACATCTAGCGGGGGACTTCCGCCAGCGGCGGATCCCGAGGCCACGCCTCTCTGACAACGCCGCCACGCGGAGTTACGGTCAGAATGTCCCTACGGGACACGGGGACTAGTCAACAGTCTACGACAGCCCTGATCAGGTACGTTGACCCCCGTCACCTGGGTGCTAAGATTGGGCTCGCAACCCAACACCCTCTGCTCGGTGCAGCGCTGCTCCGTGCAGCTCCCCCTCAACAAACAATAACAACGACCATCCGGAGGTCCATCTTAGCCGGGGAGTGGGGGACTCCCTGGGGGGCCTAGCAGGGGCCCACCCGAAAGGGCACAAAGCGTTTGCTCAGTAAATCCATGGTTGACAACGCACTGACGCTAATTATGCTTCTGCAAAGTCTAGCGGGAGAAACGCTTCAAACCGCCGATCAACTCCCCAACCAAGATTGCCCTCCTTGACTGGGGATTTGGGGGACTTGTACATGCATGTCCATTTGCAAGCATAATTAGCTATAATGAGCCACGCTCATGGTACCACCGGGGGTACCAACGCCCACCATATGAGTGACTGACGTAAAGACAGTTAGCCGGGTTACCGCCTGAGCCCCGGATCAACCCCAAAGCACCGCCGACGCGCCGCCACGCGCCGTGTCAAGATGGCATCAGAAGCTACTGAAACTGGGAACTGAAGCACCATCAGTCCCACATCGAAAACAAGGAGAAGATCATCCTCTTCCTCACCTATAAAAGGTCCTCTCCTCTCTCCTCATTTATTACGCATTCAATACTTACCTACTGTTACTTTGTCAACATAAATACATTGACTAACTTAGGCATCGGAGAGTTGAAGACCGCCCGGCGCGGTCTCCCTCTGACGCCCATTGTATTTTATTTGACAGGTAACGGGAACCATTCACAACAAAGGTATCGATCCGCCTGCCGGATCAGCGTTAACTAAGGTCCAGCTACCGCTAGACTTTTAGACATTAACAACTTGCATACTTCTTGCTTCCCTTTCATCTTTCGTCATCTCTTGTTTCACTTGGTGAAGATCCTTAGAGGCCACATCCTTTTGTGGCTTTACTTGTTACATCAAGGAGAAGTTTACAAGCACAAAAAGGAGTACAAGAAGGAGTTCTTAATCCAAGGTGCTTCAAGGTAGAGGAAACACACACAAGGAGATCGAGATCAAGGAGAGGAACTTTGGTAGTTCACTTGAATCGGATTGAAATCACGCTCCAAGGGTGAGTAGAACATAAACTCCCTTTTTGTTCTTCCTTAATATGCTTGCTTTGTTTATATACATATCATAATAAGCCAAGATCATGGATTAAAGAAACATGTTTTATGTTTAGTTCGTAGTTTAATTGTTAAACTAATTTCACACTAATTGAGAAGTTCTGAAATCCATCCATTCCTTCAATTTGTACTAGCACATGAGAAAACGTTTTCTTTAATTTATTTTTGGTTTTTGCCCAAGCCTCACTCGGCCCTTGCCAACAAATAAGAATTCATACATAGGAGCTCATTATCATTTCTTGAATCAATGATTCATTATAATAAGTGATTGTTCCATCCTTGTTGCTGCCACGAATCACCAAGTGGAGGATAACTTAGAGCTAAGTCGAATTCTTGATGATTGTAGAGACTATATGCAAGCTTTTGATTATGTTAGAATTCAACATATTTATCATGAAGCAAATAGTGAAGCAAATAGGTTGACTCACTTTGCTAGTCTAGATCATGTTGTGGATCTTTATTTAGCTGAGGCTCCTGGCTTCTTACAGGATGTTCCCTATGAGGATATTTGTAACGTAACAATGCATGCTCGGGGTATAGGTATTACTTCCCCCCGATGGGGCAAAATATTATTAATAATAATATGAGCGTGGGGATGAGCCTCCTAGTTTGTCTGGGTTCCAAACCCCATTATTTCAAAAGAAAAAAAAAATTATTGTTAACTATTTAAAGGGGAAACATAATCCATTGGACCATAAGGCTCAAAAAGTTCAGCAAGCAGTCCTTTCTTCCTCTTCGGGTTCCATCCCATATCCTTGCACAATTGGTCGTTGTACCATACATGAAGGGCACTGATGGATGATCTCCGGTAGTATTCTCCACCATATCGCCTCGCATATTCGTCCCATTTCTTCACATCCTTTTCCATTTCTTTTATGCTTGGTACCTTAAACGTGCCTCCAAGAAGCTCAATTACCCATTTGCATCTCATCTCGGAGGTGTACAAGTTTGAGATACTCTCGGAGAATCCAATTACAGCTAGTTGTGGAATTCGTCCATTTATGCAATGCCTGAATAAATTATATGTTGAGATATACAGTCCACCCTATAAAATGTTAGGTTTCCGACAAGAAAATGTTACCCTATATAACAATATCTATTGAAAAATAAGAGCTAGTTAACCTGTAGAGGGGCAATATTGCCTCGGGCGGTCCCGTTATGTAATTCTGAAAGGTGGGAGACACAAAGATGTCTTCGAGCTTCTTCTCACCTGTAAACCCTGTAGCCAATATGGCCAAATCCGTCTTCAGAGGCGAGACCTCCCCTTCAACCAAAATTCCTTCTTCGCAAAATCCGAAGTTTCTCGGAGATTTCTTGAGTATGATGCTTCCCTCTTGCACTCGGTCATAAAACTTTTCAGGCACTAATGCTACCAAACTAGAACTCATATCTTGAAGGAATGTCTGCTTAGGTACCATCCCATACTTGTATAATCCTAGCTTGTTATTTGCATATGTTTCCACAAATTTTGAAAACGCCCATCTCTGTTCAATATATACATATACTTGCAGATTAATTAATAAACATCGATCAATCTTTACAGATTGACTAGCTAGTATGAAAACTTGAACACGAGTTTACCAGAGGTGAAAGCAGTGTTGCAAGGAGACTAAGCAGGAATCCTTCGCCAGGCTTATGAACCAAGAGCTCGGAGAAGCGATTCAAGTAGAGTAATGGAAGAGGCACACCCCATGGAAAGAAATCTGGTATATTCCAGTGTTCTGTTCTGTACAATAATGTGCATGGATTTTCTATCCCTGCAAATTAAACCAACTAATTAATAATTGAAGATTAAAAGTCATATACATACTCTGAGTATATGATCACGTCTTTCATCACCATTAGCATTTGAACATTCCATTGCAATGTCCATTGCAAATTTCTGAGACCCGACAACTGTTACTTGCTTTCCAGTCACGAATTTAGAAGCGCTTTCATAATCCATATCGGCGTATTCCATCGAATGTATAACCTTTCCATGGAATGCTTCCGGTCCGTTGTTCGGAGCGAATTCAGGAATATTTGGAACATCACTGAATCGTCCGATGCAGAGGATCACAAAGTCTACTAGATAAGTCTGTTTGTCAAACTCAATTAGTATAGCAATATTATAAACAGTCTGACAATATAACGTAGAGAAAATCGAAACGTACAATCACATATACCTTAGTTGAAAGGCTTTGCTTCTCTTCTACTATAACTTTCCATTTCCCTTCTGAGCTGAATGCTTCTCCAGTGCCTCCCCAAAGACTCCAAGATTGCATCTCCTCCTCAGATGGGCCTTCATACTCTATACCACACACATTGGTATTGAATTTGATGTGCTTGAGCAAGTCGAAATGGCGAGCATACGACTGGATGTATTCTAACACCTGATTCTGGTTAGGATGGTCCTCTTTCACCGAAGATGGCCATGGAAAATCTGAGAACTGGTAGAATGCTTTAGGAGTCTGCAACCGTGTAGTCTCTACAGTCCTGGTCCATACGCCTCCGATAGTACTAGTGGATTCGAAAACAATCGGACTAAAGCCCTTCGAAAGGGTGTACTTGCAGGCAAGCAGACCACTGATCCCAGCTCCCACGATGGCCACCTGCTTATCCATTCGCTCTGAATGTCCGATCCAAGTTTTGCTATTGTCAGTCTTTATATGCCAGTACTTGGATAAATTCCTTTAAAATAACAAAAAAAGACTGACAATAGTAAAAACTTGGACTCACGTGCCCATCATCATTGTCTAAATGACTAAATATGCCACTCTTGAAGGCGTATTTCTTTTTTTTCTTTTTCTTTTTTGAATAAGGAAAGTTAAACTGGCCAGTGTTCCAGCCCAATCCATTAATATGGAATTATGCATGACATTTTCTAAATTGCCCACCAAATGAGAGATTGTTGGTAGCGGGGATCGAACTTGTGTGGGTTTACACCTCAAATCCGCCTTTGCCAACTGAACAAACTCTCATTGGCCTTCAAGAGTATTTCTCTTCAAAAGAAAGCCTCCCTTTTTCACCACGGTGGCTTTTGTCATATAGATTATAGATTTGCCACAACAGCTTCTCGGTAGCTGACTTTGGCCGGATAGTGGGAAGATCGAAGCCACGGAAACTTCATCAGTGGCCGATGTTATTATTCTAGCCTGGGTCAATTTTCTAGTAGTGGTTATGTGTAGTTAATAATAAATTGAAAAAAAAGAAAAAAAAAAGGAAATTTAGGAGTTAATTATGGCTGTCGGATGAATCCGGACTCTGAGAAAAAATTGTTTAACATTTTTTTTTTTCGATAATAACTCTTTTCTAGTATATACAATTTGATACTTGAAGCCATGCAATCATTTTAGTCTCTCAATGATCAATCATATAATCATATAATTGCAAGATACTGTTTAAAATCATTTGATCATTTGAAGCACACAGATAACCAGTTCGATTTAAGAAAAATTGAACGGAGATAATACTCATAATAGTAGTCATGGTCCTCATGGACTCATGGTTAAGTGATTGTTTATTTGAACCTTATTTTGAAAAAGTGAGTAAGAATTAGGTAGTTTCTTCGGAAAATTGCTACGTAAGGTCATTGTCTTCTGTTTTTAGTTTTTGTTTTTTGCCAATAACCTTTGCTTTTGAAATTTGAAGATTTTAACGCTCCACATGATCCTTCTATCATGTTTATCTGAAAAAATAAGAAAAATTTTACAAATAGTACCCGAAATAAAGTCCATTCATCATTTTGGTACCTCAATTTTTAAAACTATAACAATGGTACCTCAACATTGAAATCTCACACAATATTGATGTCTTCCATTAATAACACCGTTAGGACATATTTTTTTCATAGGCAAAATCGTCTCTAGCCCTAGTTTTGAGAAAGAAAAAAAACCGTTTATTATTTTTTTTCCTGCTGCCACCCTAAACATTTTTTTTTTCTTCAGGCCTCGTCCAGCCCCATGGACTGCCTTCGTTTTCCTCCAGCATCGGAGATCGAATTCGTCGCCGTTCCAGATCAGCGCCAAGCCTGACCTCACCCGCACAGACGCTCGCCTCTGCCCAGCCGCCTCCCGCGCTGCACCGCCGAGCCTACTCTAGCCCTGCACCGCCGGAGCACGCACTGACCAGCAAGCACCATACCTGTCCCGGAGAAGACTCAGTCGAACCTGAGCTAGGCGCAGCAAATCCTGCCAAGTCCCGGTGCCCTAGACCTCTTGGCTAGCGCTTCCTCCGTCAGCCGGCCTCCATCACCACACCCACCACCGGCCCATATTTGCCCAGACAGAATGAACCAGAAGGAAGAAGAAGACGCGGAAAAAAAAAAAAAAAAAAAAAAAAAAGGAGAGAAAAGAAAAATTCCCATGGAGAGACGATTTTGCCCATAGAAAAAATCGGCCCTAATGGCGTTATTAACGGAAGACATCAATATTGTGTGAGATTTCAATGTTGAGGTACCATTCTTATAGTTTTAAAGATTGAGGTACCGAAATGATGAATGGACTTTATTTCGGGTACTATTTGTAAAATTTTCTCAAAAAAAATAAAATCAACAATGATGTGATTACCCAAAAGTTGGTGGGTGGTGAAGATAAGAAGTGGACATGGATTCAGGTTAGGCCTGAGTGGGAATCACATCAGACCTCACTTTGACCGTTGTCTTTCCCACATTCTTATTGGCATTTCATTTTGTCAACAAATAATAATTGCGTCTTATAAACGAGCATATCACCGGATTCAAATTTACTCACCACCAATACTTTGATGGTGATATAACCACTCAATACAAAACTATCACGTGTTATAAAACATAATTATAGTTTATCATGATGTTTTATTAAAAATTTAATTTTAAGTATTCAATTAATTCTATATGAAGTGATAAGTTTTAATAGGGTGGTGATATCACCACAAAATAAAAGTGGTGAGCAAATTTAAATCTCATATCACCTGTCCACCATTCGTATGTCCTTATTCTGCGCTACCAGTTATATTTTGCCATCTGTCTTCCCATTAACAAAAGATTAACACTGTTAACTTGCATAATTTTCAGTTAAAAAATAAAAAATAAAAATAAATTGAACTATTGATTTTTTCCCCCCCTTCGTTCTCATCGAGCTATAGCTTCTGCCATAGTTTTCCAAAAGGAGTTCGTCCCTTACCTTCTCCCTAATCAAACACATGTCAGATTTCCCATACTCCAGTTCCTCACTATGAATCGTAGAAACCCACTTTTATTTCAACAGAAATTTCTGTTGATTGCAGTTTTTTGTAGGAGAATTCGAGTTTATGGGTATGATTGCAGATCATTGAATGTGGAGCGGTAAGAATAGATCTATAGATATCCCCTTCAGAAGTTTCATTTGTCAAGGAAGAACCCAGAAGCCAGATCAAATTTTCTTTCTAATGCAACTTATCTAATTGGAACCCGGAAACTAATTCCCATCCAACTGATCTATTAAAGCCCAGAAACACAAATAGAGCAAAAGAATTGGAGAAGTGTCTCGCTTGGATGAACGACTCACGAATCATCGAAAATAAAAGAGAAAACGGTGACCCAGAGAAACAGGAATTGATCTGCATTTTGAGTTCATCAGGCAATAAAAATCAAGTGAAGAACTAAAGAAATAAGGAAATTGAGATGAAATCTAGGTGACCCAGATCACCCACCCAACTCAGCTAGCAAAGTACACACCACCAACAAGCTAGTCAACAACTCACCATTATGTTTAATTGTTCTTTCAATCTAATTCTTGCAAAGCTAATTCAGTTTTCTTTTCTCATTTCTGGGATATTCGAAGGACTGACCGAAGACATATGGGTGGGATATATTTGGAACTGGAGTCAGGATATGACTGCAACAGAGTTTCAAGAAAGGAGTCTCAGAGCTTTTGAATTTTCCTGAAACCTTTGTTGTTCTTGTTTTCTTATGGTCTGATACAGCAATTGTAACTGGAATTGATCTGCGTTTTATTTTTATTTTTTAAATCAAAGAATTCATATGCGTTTAATTGAAACTGGGAGAATTGGGAATGTGAGTTAACACAGTTAGGGTGTGTTTGGTATGCCGGTGCTTTTAAGAAAAGTTGGCTTATACTTATTTATGAGGAAAATGGTGATTCTAGTTGGACCTCCAAATTTGATATTTGGACCTCCAATTTTTTTCCAATTATTAATAGACTTTGTCAAGTTATATGAAAAGACAAATAAGGACAAAGAGAGAAAAATGAAAAAAAATAAGTAAATATTCTTCTTACCTTCTCCAACCAAATATAACATTCAATTAAATTTTTTTTTTTTTCAAAATTTCCTTATATTGCCTATATAGTTTTACAATTTACCTAAAATAATTACGTAAAAATATTAATTTCTATACATGACCCATCATTTAATATAAAAATAAATTCAAAATAATCTGATTTGGAATTTTCTTAAACTAAATTAATTGAATATTATGATATAGTTATTACTTGATCTTCCAACTCAAAACCCTTGAAATCTTTCTTTTAGCAAATTCAAAGAGATTCCAACAGCATATCAAGATTGAGAACCAACCCTCTGATTAATTTTTTAGAAAATTACACACAAGTGATCTTTTCAAACTTTAATTAGTGATAAGGCCACCTAATTATTTTTGTACACATAGGGCCATTTGTTTCCACAAATTAATTCATTCTGGACAATTTTACCCTCCCACTTAAGAAACCCAACTAATTCCATTAGTCTACGCCCTTACCTCTCTCTCTCTCTCTCTCTTTCTTTCTCCGTTCACAGTCTCTCTCTCCTCGACCACAGATTTTCACACCTTTGGTCTCCGCCTATTTCGACGACTACCGGCACGACGCTCCCCCCTTTTAATTCTGGCGACCACCGCCTCCGATCTGGTGAGATTCCAATCGGTCCAAGCTTGCAAAACCTCTAAACGGTGCCGCCACGCCTGAAGATGACGACAACGACGACGACAAAGAAGCTCCGATCGGAGCTACCTCACTGGAGTCCAACTCAGATCTCTCTGATTCTCTACTCGCCTGTGGTTTCTTTGTGAACGAGCATGAGTTGAGATTTCTTGCCGGGCCTCTCCCCCATGCCCTACGAACCGGCAAGTTGTTGCCGGCGGCCTTCTTTCATTGGTGAGTTCTCTCGTCCTCTCTTTCGCGCGCACTTTGATTGTTGTGGATTTGGTTTGAATTTTGTGGAATTGTGGTCATAGGCTATCAGTAAGGATTCATTTGCTAATGTGTTGTTGATCCACAGTAAAGGTTCCAAGGTGTTTTGTGCAGGAGCTGACTTGAAGGTAAGCAATCTGATTATAACTTTGTTAGCATCAATTTGTGTATATGTATATATCGATGTCTTGGTTCTGTGCTCTCGAAATGTCCTTTCTTGCAGCCCTGCAAGTTGGAGCTACTGTGGTTTTGGCGGATCTCACTGGAGACTAGATACAAGCGTGGAAAGAAGTCAATGAGGGCTTAATCGAGAGAATAGGTTAGTTCTAGTTTGTTTGTTTCGATTTGATTTACATAATATTATGCATTGCTACGCGCAAATCGTTCTGCACATTTAATAGTTTAGATTTCCCCATTTAACCTAACTTTTTCATCCTGTATTCAATTCATCAAGTATTTTGAATTTATTAGGTTGGTTTGTGGAATATGAGTATATGTGCAGCAAAAATTGCTTAGAAATTCCAATACATGCAAATCAATTATTACAGAGGTGATTGTTTATAAGTATGCCCACCAGGCGCGTATGACAAAATGCTCACTGTACTGTGCAGAGAGGTGGAGAATGCTTAACAATGATTTCGAAGGAGATATTGCATCAAGGAACACAGGTATACAATTCTGTTAATTTTCGGTGTATTCTGAATATACAACTAAATCTGGATATTGATTGCTGTTCCAATTTCTTCTTCTTGGTTGATTTGCGAGATTTGACATAAAGCTAGCTTGTGTTTGATGTGCTGTTCTGAAAATTGTTGCAAGATTCTTATGTGACATTAACTTCTTTGTCTTTTCTTTTGTTTTTGATTGATTTGCAGGCCTGAATCGGAACAGATGAACCCATCATAATGTGAATCTTTGAGAGTACTTTTGGCTAATGTAATTATAACTAATGTAGTGAGGATTTTTAATGTTTGTTGAGACTATTCTGTACCTTAATTGAATGGGAATGCTGCCTAAGAGAATGAACTTGTCAATATCTATTTATGTTATCTGATGTTTGGTTTAATATAGTGATGTTATCTGATGTGATAGTAGCTTTCTATGTCTCCGTCAGTATCGTTTTAAGCTGATGTTAGTAGCTTTTGTTATAATGGTTTTTTAGCACATTAACAGTAGCTTTTTATTTTCATAGCTTTGTTAGACTTTGAGAATACCTTTTTCAGCCTATGAGAGTAACTTTTTTTTCTATTTGGTAGTAGCTTTTGGTTTTTTGTGAGAGTAGGTCTTGGTGTTGGTTAGTGTAGTTTTTGTTTTGCTTGATAGTAGCTTTTGGTGATGGTGAGAGTTGCTTTTGTTACTGGTGATGGTGACAGTAGCCATTTGTTGCTGGTGAGAGTATATTTTTGTGTCGGTGACAGTAGCTTTTGTTATTGGTGTTGGTGGCTTTTGATTTTTTGGAGCGTATCTTTTATTGGTGACAAAAGTTTTTGTTGCTGGTGATAGTAGCTTTTGTGACCTCGCCTGAAATCTCACCAGCGTAGCTTTTGTTGCTAGTAACAGTAGCTTTTATTGCTAGTGATAGTAGTTTTTGTGACCTCGCTGGAAATCTCATCAGCGTAGCTTTTGTTGCTAGTAACAGTAGCTTTTATTACTAGTGACAGTAGCTTTTGTGACCTCACCGGAAATCTCACCAGCGTAACTTTTGTTGCTAGTAACAGTAGCTTTTATTGCTAGTGATAGTAGCTTTTGTGACCTCGCAGGAGATTGCCGGAAATCTCACCAGAGTAGTTTTTGTTGCTAGCGATAGTAGCTTTTGGTGTTAGTGACAGTAGCTTTTGTAGTCGCCGGAAGTTTGCCGGAGACCCATCGGAAGTTGGTCGGAGACCCGCCGGAAGTTGACCGGAGGTCGGCGGAGACCCGCCAGAGAGAAGAGAGAGAATGGTTGTTGACTTTTTACTCTAGTGGCATTTATATAAATATGTTGGTTTTTATATCCAAAATATAACACAATTTTAAATTTAGTGACCTTATGAGGGAAAAAATTAGTTGGTGGCCTTGTGGCTAAAAAAATTCAAATATGCACTTATATGTAATCAACTCTTAATTTTTGTGGAGGAGAGACTTACTCATAAGAGATCAATATAATGTGATTTTGATTCATTCTTCTTCTCATGGTTAAAGATAGAGATAAAAAGTAGAGTAATAGATTGTTGTATCTCATGTTCAAGGGCATTTTGGTAAAAATAAGGAGGTCTACTTAGTTTTTCAAGTATTCTAAAAGGTAAATTAGAGGTGTACTAAGTATGAGAGGTCCAAATAGCAAATTTGGAGGTCCAACTAGAACCACCCTTCTGAGAATAAGTGGCTGAAAAACAAACCAGCTGAGTGTTTGGTAAACTGACTTTTTATAAGTGTTATCAGTGGCAAAGTGTTTGGTAAACTCAAAAATGGCTTGTGTTTTTTTTTGTAAAATGACCAATTTGGACATGAAAGATTATTTTGCCTTGATTGTTTGGTAATACAATATTGTTCAAATACTCTTGTTATCATTTTTAACCTTTATTATGTTATTGTAAATTTTTGTTAGCTTTCAATTTTTATAAATCATGGTGACCATATGATTAATATAGAAAAATTTTAAAAAAAACTTATACAAATATATTAGTAACATTAATAACAATTAGTTTCTGATTAGCATCAAGTAACCACAAAAAATAACATAACATATTCAATATGTTCACGTTATTACGCGTACTCATCAAACTTTGAGTAATGCTATTTCTTATCGTTTCCATTTCTTGTGCACCAAGACCATGATATTCTTCTTCTACATCATCATCATCTATCTCTATCCCACCACTTGACCCATCACTCGAACTTTCTTCAGAAGGGACGGATATATACCTGAAAAATGTGGAGTCAGCTTCAGTTGCAACAGCCTTGGACAAGTATGACTTTCCAGTTCCAGGAGGACCATACAATAGAAAAACCCTCCACGATCGTCTCTTGCCTAAAAAATGTAAGCAGGTACATATTAACTTCCATGAATGATCCAAAATGAAATCTTCACATCAAATGATCGATGATTACAGAAGTACTAAGAGAAATAGCTCCTCAACATGACGAGAGCAGTTGCCATATATAAGAAAGTGATACACTTGAATTCTTGCTTCAGAAGCAACCATAGTCTCCTAAGTTGGATAACAAAACAAATTCCCATTTGCATACTCATATAGTCAGTCTATTAGCAACTTAAGCCTTCCCATTACCCTGATACTACTACAGAGAATAAACTTTGAGACTGAAACTGCTATACTATCTATGACTTTCCCCATTAAAACCATACCTACCTAATAAATGCTGCACAAAAATCATTACAATACAAACTATGCAAGCAATTGCAACCTTTTATAGCTTTCAGTAAACAATAACACAATCAAACCAGCTCCGAAATCCTAAAGCTATACCCTTTCACCCAAGTTTCACACAATAAACTAAAATAAAAGGAAACATTTCAAAACATACCAACACAACAAAGCGAAACGAACCTATTATCAGAAGCAAACTAAACTAACACAGAAAAAAACCGCCTAGCTCATTTATAATACCTCCACAGCAGAAGCTTATGAAATATTACAATCGAGTAACTGAGTAAGTAACATAACTCAAAACAAGTATTTAGTGTAATGGTTGGCCTTGTCGTAAGTTATAGGAAAGCCAAAATAACTTTTTCATTCAATAATTATCTGCTGGTCATTAAGTACAGAGAACCATTCCAATAGTATATCAGAATACAAAGTACAAGGACACTTGATCTGTATAAAAAGCATGACAGATGTTATACATATTTAAGAATCTAGATGCATATAGGCTTCTTAACTGTACAAGAACTTAAAAAGTACAGTGGGGTTGTTTCTTGGTTATCATGTTTGCAAAAGCCAGCATTATGGAAATGTTATGGTAAATAAGATTGGACCATAGGTTTTTTATTCTTATTGCCATATAGAAACCCCAATGATCAGTCCAACTTGCTTCCATTTCATTTCCTCAATTACAATTTAGTATTCCCTATTCAATTATCAAGAACAGTTAAACTCTAAATATTAAAAGGCCTATATCAGAAAGGTGAAAATAACAGTTATTATAAACTTTCTTCCACTTTTTTCCAAATAAAAGCTTAATTAATTATATTTTAACTCATATACTAACTCTCTCTCTCTCTCCCTTTGAGAGAAATCCTAACTCGGCGGCGGCCAAAGTGCAAACCTCTCATCCTGCGGCGGCCCTGGTATCTCGGCTAGCCATGGCCTCACTGATGTCACATGGTTCTGCTGCCGGACGGGGACTAAATGGGCCTGTTCAGGTAGTCCCTTGTGATTGGGTTGCTCAAGATTTCTAGCAGGTGAAGTTTGGTTTCTGGCAGGAGATCGTTGGGAGGTGGCCGATCTCGTGTTGATGGAGGCTTGGATTGACAGCGGGATTCGAAATCTATGGCGGCGTCAATCGGGAACTGTGAAATCGAGGTGGATTTGTAGTGATGCAGCTTGAAGCAGCGTGGTTCGTCGAGGTTTTTGGTCGTGGGGGACTCGGAGCGGCGAGGACATGGCGGAGCAGGCAGTGTGATTCTGCTGCCGGACGGGGACTAAATGGGTCTGTTCAAGTAGTCCCATGTGATTGGGTTGCTCAAGATTTCTAGCAGGTGAAGTTTGGTTTCTGGCAGGAGATCTCTGGGAGGTGGCCGATCTCGTGTTGATGGAGGCTTGGATTAGGCCTCATCAAAAAGCCCGCGGATCAAGTGGGCCTATGGAGGCCCGCCGACCCTAAGGGCTAAAAGCCCGGCCCGGCCCGTTAAAAAGACCGCAAAAGCCCACCTCCGTGGGTAGTGGGCCGGCCCGCAAAAACCCGGCCCGGCCCGTAAAAGCCCGTAAAATATTTTATATATATGTGTGTGTGTGTGTGTGTGTGTGTGTTTATATATATATATATATATATATATATGTAGATATGTGTGTGTGTTTATAAATATATATATAGATATATATAATATATATACACATATAGATATATATTTGTGTGTGTTATATATATATATATATATATATATATATATATATATATAACACACACATATATATAAATATATAGATATAGATATAGATATATATATATATATATATGTGTGTGTGTGTGTGTGTGTGTGTTATATATATATATATATATAGATATAGATATATATATATATGTCTCTGTGTGTGTGTGTGTTTATATATATATATATATGTAGATGTGTGTGTGTTTATAAATAGATATATATATATATATAGATATATATAATATATATACACATATATATATATAACACACACATATATAAATATATGGATATAGATATATATATATATATATATATGTGTGTGTGTGTGTGTGTGTGTGTTTATATATATATATATATATATATAACACACACACATATATATATATATAGATATAGATATATATATATATATATGTGTGTGTGTGTGTGTGTGTTTATAAATATATATATACACACACACACACACATATAGATATATATTTGTGTGTGTGTGTGTGTTGTGTTATATATATATATATGACTATATGTGTGTGTGTGTGTGTGGAAATTCTTATACTTCTATATAAAATATGTGCTAATGTGCATATATATATTCTACATATCGGTTGACCAATCCGATCGGATTCGAAAATATGGTGAAATTGGCTAAATTTTTTACCACACTCATATTTATTGTAATAAACTTATCCAACGGTCGGTTTTTCCATTTTCTTTGAATTGATAGGGGTTGCTCTTTGGAGTGTATGATATATAAATATAGGTTTATAAGAGTAACTAGTTGATCGAATTCGAAACAAGAACCAAATTGGCTAAATTTTCTACAACCACCATAAAACATTACATTCTCTCCATCGAGCGGTTGGTTTCTCTGAATTCATTTTCCACTTCATGGTTGCTTTAGAATGAACCTAAACAATTTAAATGCAATGTATAAGTCATACAACTTTATGAATAAAATTGGTATAGACCAATGTGTTTGTAATAAAAATTAATTTTGTTTATCTTATGTCCACTCACATCCATCGATGAAATATATACAAACGTAATGTGAAAAAATAAGCACGTTTCGCGGTTGTCATGGCATCGGTCAACCAATAAAACATATAAGTGTCTACGGTTGACCAATCCGATCGGATTCGAAAATATGGTGAAATTAGCTGAATTTTTTACCACACTCATAATTTATTTTAATAAACTCATCCAACGGTCGGTTTTTCCATTTTCTTTGAATTGATAGGGGTTGCTCTTTGGAGTGTATGATATATAAATATAGGTTTATAAGAGTAACTACGTTTGACCTAGTTGATCGAATTCGAAACGAGAACCAAACTGGCTGGATTTTCTACAACCACCATAAAACATTACAATATCTCCATCGAGCGGTTGGTTTCTCTGAATTCATTTTCCACTTCATGGTTGCTTTAGAATGAACCTAAACAATTTAAATGCAATGTATAAGTCATACAATTTTAGGAATAAAATTGGTATAGACCAATGTGTTTGTAATTAAAATTAATTTTTTTTATCTTATGTCCACGCACATCCATTGATGGAATATATACAAACGTGATGTGAAAAAATAAGCACGTTTCGCGGTTGTCACGGCATCGGTCAACCAATAAACATATAAGTGTCTACGGTTGACCAATCCGATCGGATTCGAAAATATGGTGAAATTGGCTACATTTTTTACCACACTCATAATTTATTGTAATAAACTTATCCAAAGGTCGGTTTTTCCATTTTCTTTGAATTGATAGGGGTTGCTCTTTGGAGTGTATGATATATAAATATAGGTTTATAAGAGTAACTACGTTTGACCTAGTTGATCGAATTCGAAACGAGAACCAAATTGGCTAGATTTTCTACAACCACCATAAAACATTACAATATCTCCATCAAGCGGTTGGTTTCTCCGAATTCATTTTCCACTTCATGGTTGCTTTAGAATGAACCTAAACAATTTAAATGCAATGTATAAGTCATATAACTTTAGGAATAAAATTGGTATAGTCCAATGTGTTTGTAATTAAAATTAATTAATTTTTATCTTATGTCCACGCACATCCATCGATGGAATATATACAAATGTGATGTGAAAAAATAAGCACGTTTCGCGGTTGCCACGCCATCGGTCAACCAATAAAACATATAAGTGACTACGGTTGACCAATCCGATCGGATTCGAAAATATGGTGAAATTGGCTAAATTTTTTACCACACTCATAATTTATTGTAATAAACTCATCCAACGGTCGGTTTCTCATTTTCTTTGAATTGCCTATATGTAGCTCTTTAGAGTGTATGATGTATAAATATAGATTTATAAAAAATTAGTGTCTTTAAAAATTTATTTATCAATAAATTAGTATCTATATATAAATATAGATTTTTTTGGGTACAATATAGTTATATAGATATTTTATCTTTGGTTGTATTTGATCATTTCCATTGAATTTCCAAAGCTTGATTAAAAAAAAAAAAACTTGTGTCTTTAAATATTTATTTATAAATAAAGCCCGCAAGGCCAAGCCCGGCTCGGCCCGAAAAAGCCCGCAAGGCCCGCTTTATATGGACGGGCTTGGATCCTTTGATTTTTAATAAAGCCCGGCCCGGCCCGGCCCGCAACTATTTAAAAATATAGCAAGGCCCGGCCAGGCCCGTTGACGACCCCTAGCTTGGATTGACGGCGGGATTCGAAATCTGTGGTGGCGTCGATTGGGAACTGTGAAATATAGGTGGATTCATGGTGATGCAGCTTGCGGCAGTGTGGTTCGTCTGGCTTTTTGGTAGTGGCGGACTCGGAGCGGCGAGGACATGGCGGAGCTGCGCTAGAAGGTTTGGTGTTCTGGAGGTGGAGGCTGGACTTGGGCCAAGCCAGGCCTACTGGGCCTTGAGTGGGCCTTCTTCTTAAGCTACTTTGGACTGCAGAATTTTGGGCTAGGGTTTTTTGCCCTAGGCTCATCTTTATATTTTTAGTTTTAGTCTAATTACAATAATTTCCTTGTATTAGAAAGCTAAGCATTTGTGCACACTCTATATTTCTTTGGCTCCTTTAGAGTAGTACCAAAGGAGGATTCTCGCTATGTCTACGTACATGAATATCTAATGATTTGGTCTATTTCTATGTACCACTGTGGGTACTACCACTATCTTCTTGTTTGTCTGTTGATGGCAGCAGAAAGGTATGTAACGGTCTTTTCTGGCTTTAGATGAATATATTGGCACCTAGATTTGAGTTCAAAAAAAAAATAAAAAAAATAAAAGCTTAATTAATACGGTAAAAGAAAATATCAACAACACTAAATTATATGCAGCAGAATTCCATGTTTGATCGAAGATAGTGAAAGAAAACTACTCGATCTAGTTCCTATTTACCCAAACACTTCAATTCCATATAAACGAAATATACAATCTTAGCTCCAAAAAAAAATAAATTCTAAAATTCATAGCAATTCAAGCATAATTGATCACATATCCGTAAAACCTAGAACAATATTGATCTCAAACATTCATCAAATTCAAAGAAATTGAAAATGAAATAGATACAAAAGTAACCCTAAATCCAATTGCCAAGCAGCCAGCAATCAAGGATTGAGGCTTCGATTTCGAACACAGATGAGAAGTAAGGTGATGCCAGTCAGAGAGAGAGATTATGCGTCTATGATGAGAAGCTGCGTCTGCATGTGATCAATTGAAGAGAAGGTTTCATGGCTATCGTGTAGTGCATCTGGTTTTGCATAATTTCTTCAAGGAAGGAAGGATGAGAATTGGTATTTTGAAAGAATCATTAATCTACATTGATCTCCACTACAGTGAACACTATGCCAAAAAACTTATCAGACAACAAACAGAAACTGTTGTCTGATTTGGAGTGCCACCAATGTAGAGCGAGCCGCTGTCTGTTGAAAATTCAGACAATGGTGGAACACAGTTGTCTGATAAACACACAGACAACGGGTATGTGTTATAACTGTTGTGTGATGGCTCGACAGATGCCATGGGCAGCTGCGGTGCTGCCTTCAGACAATAGAACTTGTTTAAGTCCGTTGTTTGTTAAGCTTTTCAGACAACGGAGCTCTAGTGTTTTCTGTTGTGTGAGAGTTAATTAGAAGACTTTATTTTTTCAAAGAACCATTGTCTGATGTATGAGAAATCTGTTGTATGATCATTTAAACATCCATTTACCTAATGAACAATAGTGATCGAATGGAAATAAAATTTGATGCAAACCATCAAATGAACTAGCAGTACTTTAACCCATACTTTAAACTTCCAAATACATTGGATCCACCAAGATATATACATTCGTATTAGTCATTGTTCCACAAAGTCATGAATCAGTGACAATTTATTGTCTTACATTGCATCAGAGACAAAAACCTAAGTGTGCTAGAAATGGATGCAGTGATTATTGGACTATTTATGATTGCTTGCCCACTTCCCCCACTACTAATGCTTGCTTCTGTTGCCCCTCTTTTCTTTCTTCTACTTCTGCCACCACTGATGTAATATGCCTGCTCTTGCTGCTCCTCTCTTCTTTCTTCTACTTCTGCCACCACTGATGTAATGTTAGTTAACAAGCCAAGGGAAGGAAACCTTTAAAAAATTGACTTGAGAGAATAAATTAACTTCTTTGCAATTGAATAATCTACAACCACAAACAAAAAACAACAACTTATTTCAAGAGGCAGCATGCAATATTCCCACATCAAAAGCCACACTACACATGAGTTGCTACACGCAAGAAGTTGTAGAAAAAGAAAAAAGAAAAAGACTTGCATCTACATCGATTCACCACAGCACAAATAATTTTCAACATTTGATTCACCACAGCACAAATGAAAGACCAAATCTGCCACTTATTCCACAGATTTCTATAGCATATCTGAAAACAACTACACACCACACAGTTGCACGTTTTCAGATCCTTTCTACCCTTGTAAATTTGTGATGCATATAGGATTTAAATAGTTTAACCAAAACTATCAAAACCTAGTAACCTACTACTCTGAATTTGAAATGTAATGAAGTAATTGTTAGAGAGGGAAGTTTTACTCTGGTGTCGTTGTCACAGACAATGACTTTGCGGTTGTTCATGTGAGCAATCTTAGGTACCAGAGGATCATATTTGTTTGGACCTTTTAGCAGTGATCATATGGATAGAAGGACCTGCAAGCGAGATAACCAACGCATGCAACAAGATGACACTAAACAAAAAAAAAAACAAAAAAAATCATATAAATTAAGTCAGATTATTGCCTTGGAAATGGTCAAGGACTCGGCGGATAATTTGACCTCAAGGCAACTTGACAACTGCTCTGAAAGCCAATCTAAGCAGAATACAATGTTTGAACAAGGGCAAGTTGGGCCACAAAGAGATGCAATCTTAACAGTTCTACATCTGCAGAAGGAAAAGATGGGTCCTTTATTTGGCATAATTAACATAAATTGCAACTTTTTTCACGTGGATTCAATCATGGTTCTCTCTAATGCCTTCTAATCAAATCAAATAAAGAAATGAGCTGCACCAAGCAAAGATGAATAACAAAAATTTTCTTCAAAGACACAAGTAAAAAAAGAGAATGACCCCACCTTCAATCTCCTCCAATGCAGATAGCATCTGAACCATGTTAGACTCTAGCATCCTTGAAACATCCAAACCAGAATCATAGGCCTTCATGAAATGGTCCTTAACATCTCTCAAAAGCTCCAACAACTCACTCCCCACTATCTTTTCCTCACTTATTACTCCTTCACCCACATCTTCTAACGCATGAATCCCTTCTTTATCTCTCACTGCCTTCAAGATTCACAAAAGGAAATGTAGTTAGAAATGGTGAAGATGGTGAGGAATGTCTTGCTACAAACAACCTTATGCCAGCTACTACTAAGTAGAGTAAGTGAAAAACAGAACACTAGCGAATACTAAAGTTATAACTTCAGAAGATTGAAAAGAAAGTGAAAATAAATGAGAAGATAAAACCATATATATAAAAAAAACCAAATCAATCCATTTGAGAAATGTTATGGTAAATAAGATTGGACCATAGGTTTTTTATTCTTATTGCCATAGAGAAATCCCAATGATCAGTCCAACTTGCTTCCATTTCATTTCCTCAATTACAATTTAGTATTCCCTATTCAATTATCAAGAACAGTTAAACTCTAAATATTAAAAGGCCTATATGAGTAAGGTGAAAATAACAGTTATTATAAACTTTCTTCCACTTTTTTCCAAATAAAAGCTTAATTAATTATATTTTAACTCATATACTCGTTGGCAAAACTCTCTCTCTCTCCCTTTGAGAGAAATCCTAACTCGGCGGCGGCCAAAGTGCAAACCTCTCATCCTGCGGCGGCCCTGGTACCTCGGCTAGCCATGGCCTCACTGATGTCACATGGTTCTGTTGCCGGACGGGGACTAAATGGGTCTGTTCAAGAAGTCCCTTGTGATTGGGTTGCTTAAGATTTCTAGCAGGTGAAGTTTGGTTTCTGGCAAGAGATCTCTGGGAGGTGGCCGATCTCGTGTTGATGGAGGCTTGGATTGACAACGGGATTCGAAATCTATGGCGGCGTTGATCGGGAACTGTGAAATCGAGGTGGATTAGTGGTGATGCAGCTTGAAGCAGCGTGGTTCGTCGGGGTTTTTGGTCGTGGCGGACTCGGAGCGGCGAGGACATGGCAGAGCAGGCAGTGTGGTTTTGCTGCCGGACGGGGACTAAATGGGTCTGTTCAGGTAGTCCCTTGTGATTGGGTTGCTCAAGATTTCTAGCAGGTGAAGTTTGGTTTCTGGTAGGAGATCTCTGGGAGGTGGCCGATCTCATGTTGATGGAGGCTTGGATTGACGGTGGGATTCGAAATCTGTGGCGGCGTCGATTAGGAACTGTGAAATATAGGTGGATTCGTAGAAATGGTGAAGATGGTGAGGAATGTCTTGCTACAAACAACCTTATGCCAGCTGCTACTAAGTAGAGTAAGTGAAAAACAGAACACTAGCGAATACTGAAGTTATAACTTCAGAAGATTGAAAAGAAAGTGAAAATAAATGAGAAGATAAAACCACATATAAAAAAAAACCAAATCAATCCATTTGAGAATCATAAAACCATAAGTACACATTCTATGTATATCTACATTTAGAGAGAGAGAGAGAGAGAGAGAGAGAGAGAGGGAGAGAGAGAGAGAGAGAGAGAGAGAGAGAGAGAGAGAGAGATAGAGAGAGACTGAGTAATTGACATTACTTTATGTAATTTTCTATTTACAAGAAAAAAAAAAGGAATTATATATGTACCTGGAGCTACTAACTTTGAACTGGTGAACATGGGCACCAATTTTTCTGAAGTCTACACTTGGTTGCACTTTATGCAATGAAAAAAAAAAAGGGAAAACCTCATGAACAACAAAATCGAAGTATCCAAAAGCAAAGCATCAGCACAAAACAAAGCAACCCAATCCAAAAGATATAAAGACAGATTGAAAAAGAAAAATCTTGGGGCCTCACAGAGCTCTGGTGATATAATTGAGAAGCTTCTTAGAATCATCGAAGAACAGAGACACCGCTTCCACAACAAAATCTAGGTTGCTGTCATTTGAAAGCTATTAAAGCTACAAAACCTGGCCATTCAAAAGCCCCTTCTCTCCCAAAAACCCACCAGGAAACAAAAATGACCAAATAAAATCAAGAACACAACAAAAATCAAAACAAACCCATCTGAAAATTATTCATAAATCTCAACATTAATTTTCTGTTCCTTACCTCCAGAATTGATAGAAGCTTGTAGCTTTAACATACTCTTGTATCTGCAAAGATCCAAGCACAACTTGATAAGCGAAATAACTAGGACTCAGCATCCAAACCAATTGGAACTGACATAATGAAATCGAACCAACAGCAAGGCAGCAAGAGCAATTAGAACATTCATTCATTTAATCAAGAGTAAAGCAGCAACTTACCCGAGCTTGAAAATTTCTGAATCGAACCAAGTCTCCAAGAGCAAGATAAGTTGACCACGAGCCCGATACTTCAACTGAAAACCAGAAATTAATGAAAGAGTGAGACACAAATCGATTGTAAACCCAGAACAGATCGATTGAAAACATTAAACCCAGAAATTCAATTCAACCCAAAAATTCATGAGAGACAGAGAGAGTAAGTCAAGGAGAGAGGTCGTGCGGCTGTGCAGGAGTCCGCAGAGAGAGAGAGCCGACCTTCATGTTTTGGTTTAACCCAGAACCCATCTTCGATTTGGTTTAACCCAGAAAACCAAAAGAACTCATCTTCGATTTGGGTAGATTGGGTTTAAGTTTCAAGAGACAAGAGTTATAAAAATATAAAAAAAGACTGAGACGCCCAGCACCTAGGTGGCCGACTTTCTGCTCTGAAGAGAAGGAGGCGGTGGTGACCATGGAAAGAGAGCGGGAGAGGAAGGAGGAAAGGTATAGGGTTTCGGGGAAGAGCTAGTTTGCTATGTATTGTTGAAGATGAAGTGAACGAGATAAAAGTGGGAAATCTGACTTAAGTGCCCGCGTATGTGAAAATTTTCAACTTAGTGTTTTCCGCGTTTTATAAAATTTTGGAATCAAAATATAAACATTCAACAGTAATAATTGATGTTTATTATATAAATAGATGTTTATTACGTAAATTGGGTTACATATAGCATCCAAAGTTTCCCATATGCTAGTAATAAGTCAGTAAAAAGAGGGGTAAAAAGTTTGTCATGCTTAACCTGAAAAGACAGAAATGCAAAGTCTTAAATTCGTTTGGATAAAAACTACTCATCACATGATGATAAACATATCATCATCTATATTTCAAACATAACTTTATGTGTATTAATAGTAACCTCTGCAAATGTTCCACCAGCATGACTTCAAGAAGATCAACACATGCCATGCAGTCCTCAGTCAACAATTTTGAAGCCTGTGGTGCAAGCCATACATGCTCTCTATCAGGCGCTATTAATAGAAAAAATTAAAAAATTAAAAATAAACACCAAGGATATTGGAAGAAGTGATGGCTTATTTTGAGATATCACATACCACATCTTTTCCTTCATCACGGTCTCCTCTGAGTATAAAAAGAGAGAAATGAGGAAGACATCAAGTTGAACATGTGCACTAGATGATGAGAACAGAATTCCAAAACTTTCTTAAAATTAAATGACTACTAAGGAGTCTAAACAAGATTGAGACCTGCTTTGGTGTCAACTGCTACATTTATACCAACTAATAGCAAGGCATATATACCATCCAAATGCTGAACTCCTTTAGTAAAACCAGTTTTGACAAGTTGAATGAGACTGAATAAAACCAGTTTTTATAACTTTTTCACACAACGCATGTATGAAGTTAAGTTGTCTGATCATGTACATGTTAAATTTGAGTTAAGGGAGCAAGGAGGGAAAATTCCCGCCTATGTGCAATCAAAGTAGCAGTTTTGACGTTAGGGACATACATTTCTCATTCAGACAGCACAAATAAGCCATTCCGTTGTAGGAGCTTAAATCGTGTACCAGCATTTCACTCAAATATTGGCCTTTTTGGGGCTACTCACTCACATTTTGGGGCACATGTGATTTTCTTCCAAACTCGCACAACGGAAACAAAAAAAATGCGTTGTATGCTATTTTGCAACTTACTCTCATACAACATATACAACAATACTATTGTGCAAGGTGAGTCAAAATTTCGACCCAAATTTGAGCAAGGTGAAGGGGAATTTTTTTTTTTTACATTCAGACAACAGACAAATCCTTAAAACTGTTGTACAATAATTTTGGACCCAAAAAAATTGATGTACGACCTCCTTATACAACGCCAATTTCATTAAACCTTAAACCTATTGTGTGAAGCAGTTTCAATGATCACACAACGGAATTTTTTTTTCGTTGTCTAAAAAGTGTAGTGTGATGCAGTTTTTGGCATAGTGGAATACTGCGGCTTCTGCTTCTAAAAGTAAGGGATGCTTGACTTCTACTTTTACTCTGCAAAAGCCTTTGATTTTAAGCAAAGCCGGTCATTTCATGCTTTACCACACACCTGATGGTGCTTTGCTTATAAGCACAGGAGCATAAAAGCTCCCCCAAACGTACACTTAGAGTGTGATTTAATAGAGTTAGTGTGTTAAGTTAGCAGAGACAGGTGGCAAAATATTATTTGAGGGCCATAATTGGGATAGGGAACAAATGATTTCCTTCCATAAAATACAAAAATAATTTTTTTTTTTTTTTTGCTTTTGTTATCACTTCTCAGCATCAACAAACAGATTCTTGGGCCTCACATGATCCTACTTTTTATATATATATTTTTTATTTTCTATTCAATGTTTCGTGTGCATTGACATGTTCAGCTCGATTACTTCATGGTATTTTCTTTCATAAATAATGCGGGTGCATATGGGGCAACATCAACTGCATTATAGAAAAGTCAAGATAGCAGCCGTCTCTCTCTCATTCTAGGGTTAGGGTTTCGGCTTTCTTGTGCAATTTTCAACTACTCCACCATGAGTTTTGTTGATGCCATGGCTGCTCATCTCGCCTCCTCTCTTGTAATCGTTGAGGGGAAGAGACAAGTGGTTCTCCGTCCGTCACAAGGCAATGATGCAATCAGATATTTTCATGGTTGGAAAACTTCTCACGGCTTGGGATTTTAAGGTTAGATTGTTTTTGGGCATGTTTTGTTTTGCTTAGAGGGTGAATGGTATGTTGCAAATGGAGGAAGCAGAGGGCCAATGTGTACTATTTACCTTCTCAGACCATGCGAACTGGATCAGGACTTGGAATGGGGTGCCATGGGGTTTCAACAGAGCCTTTATGGCATTGGCTGAGTATGATGGAGTCGTCCTTGTGGAGACGATGCCGCTGGTGAAGGCATCGTATTGGAACACGTTTCAGAGTATCCCTCATGCGTTCGGTATGAGAGAATCATGATGGTGATCGGATTTACTCTTGGAGACTTTCCAAGAGATTAACAAGCCCGACAAGAAGATGGGTAAGTATCGTATTCGGGTTGAAATTCCGTTCCCTCAATCACTGTCATTTCAGCGGTGGTATTGGGTAGAAGACATGGTGGAATTTCTATGCAAGTTCCGCTATGATAAACTATTTGGTTGTTGTGGGGTTTGTGGTTTTATTACCCATGTCGGGTTGCCATGTTCAGGGCCGGCTTTGGATGAAGATGATGCGACGGTGGAGCGCACGGTGTTAGGTGAACTAGCAGTGATGCAGGTGGGGGCGGGTCTGCAGCTGACTTAGGCTTCAATTAAGCGATGTTTTTAAAAATTCAGCAAGTTAAGTGTCAAATTAGTCACAATTCAGATTTAATTTTTCCTTTTATATAAAGACAAACAATATGAAAAAAGTTTAATGAAAAACATCTTTTTTTTTTTTTTTTTTTTTTAAAATAGAACAAAACGGGATGTTGTTGTTTGAGGATACATGAATATGTGTCTGACCCAAATTCTGATTACTGAAATAAGTTGTGATATGGTAGCATCTTCTAGATATCCTAATTATTATTTGATTAGCTTTCCTTGTATGATTCAGATTTTGTACTTGTAATTATCTATATAAAGAGGCTTCTAGCTATTATCAATGAATACACATAATCATTATCCTGAATCTCTACAACACGTTATCAGCATGAAGTCCTAACCTTGGATCAAAAGTTAAAACCCTAGAAAAGAAAAGAAAAATCCCAAAACGTACCCTAGTCGCGAGCTTCAAACTAGCCAGCAAACCAGCCAATAGTTGCCATCTTTTGGCCAGCCTCCAATCAGTGTCTGTCCAGGACCGACCAGCTAGCGGCCACAAGCCCTCCACCACCAGCTAGCATCCAGCTAAGTCTGGCCAGAAACCAACCAATACCGGCCACGATTGGCCAATAGAAGCAATACCGGCCACCGACATCTTTTTCAGGCCAACTTCTGACAAATTTTTCGGCAACCTATTTTTAGGATGAGTAACCTATACAAACTGGACTTTGCCCCATTGGGGACAACAGACTTATGATATCACAAGTGGCTTCCTGATATTCGCCAGCATCTCAAGACCCTAATGGATCCTAGCAACGATCTAAGAACCTAGCACTGATGTGCTCAATGAAGCTGCTGCTGATGCTTTGGACGCAAATAGGGCCAAATCCATCATCCTAATGACTCGTCATATGGATGAATCTTTTCAATTCGAGTACCAGAATGAAGAAGATCTTAGAAGGCTGTGGGTTTCACTGGAAGAGCACTTTGGGAACTTTCATGACTCCCTACTTCCGAATTTAGAAATGAGATGGCATATCCTACACTTCTGTGATTTCAAGTCAGTTCTTGACTACAATTCGGAAGCCCTTTGCATTAAATCCTTGATAGAGTTCTATGGTAAAGACATCACAGATAAGATGCTGATTGAGAGCATTCCCTCCACCTTCGCCGTCTCTGCTCTGATTGTTACAAAGAACAATTGAATTGATGTTAATGCAAGACAGATCACAAGGTTTCATAATCTTATTAAAGCTATGAATGTCGTTGAAAAGTATGACAACATCTTTGTGAAGAACTATAATTCTAGACCCATAGGAACAAAAGCTATTATGGAATCCAATTATAGTGGCGCCCCTAAGGGAGGACGCCGCCAGTGAAACCCTAAATCTAGGGATACTTCTGGACATTTTGGTCTATATAATCGCTTTGTTTAGGAAGGTAACTGTAACGCCCCGATTTGTATCTCTTCAAATCGAGTATGTTACAGTGCCGCATATTCTTAGAACTTAAGCTAAGATTGTTAACTCAAATCCTAAGAGCCCACAAGGCAAAAGAATAAATTGAAATTTATTTGTAAAAGTAAATTACGAAATTCAAATGCAGAAGTGTTGATTGAAAATGAGGTGAAAACGATAAAATCGTTAGATTTTTTTTTTTTTTAAATCAATTAACAAATATTAGTTCGGTTCAAGGCCACAGTCCGAAGGATTTACAAGAGGGGTATTTTACGAACAATCACAACTCGATAAATAAATTATGCGGGAGTAAAGAAAATAAGAAAACCTGTCAAGCGATCTAACTCTGTCGATGAAAATTTTAAGTACAAGGTAACTTGAACATATCCTAGGTCGTCTAGTTGTCCCATTTCGTACACAGTACCTACATCCACAAAATATTGTAGAGGTCTTCACTGCTCCATAAGACTCTACCCCAGCTAAGTGTAAAAAAAATTTAAAATATAGGTCCCGACAAAGTAAGTGAAAAACTATGCATGTCAATAAAAACATTTCAAATCCAAACCGTTATAGTTTATAAAAATGTAGTAGGGCCCAGAAAATAAAACAGACCTGATTACCGATCGCTATGCCAACTACACCCTTACCAAATTAATACCATCCAAACTGGCAAGGGGTAGCAAGAGTGTCCACTTACGCCGTATCACCTAGAAATAGTGCCACGACTCAATTGATGTCGGACACTATTCCGTCCATACGGCCCCTCCAAAGGTTTAGGGAATAAAAGTCTAAGGAAGTCGCTACGCTCCTCTCACTTTCACATTATCAAACAGTAACTCGTAGAAATTCAAAAATAGATTTTCATGCATCAATAATTTCCATAGAAATACATGCATAAAAAATCACTCACTGAGGAGAGTCCAGAATCCCCTCTTTGGAATATCAAAGCTTTGGCTCCATTCGCTTTCCTAGGCCAACACCACCACCTTTCAAATTTTGGATAACTGGAGTCCCTAGTCCGACATTTTCAAATGCCATTCCAATATTTCAAATGGACGACAGTAATAAGATCATACAATTTGACTTGATCAAGGTAGTCAAGTAAAATAGCCTTACTTTCAGAATTACAACATTCCACCGGCCGTCCCAATTTACTATATATGGGCACCCATCTTATAGTCAATTTCACGACCATTTTCCATTTCTTACCCTATGATCTAAGGCAAGTAATATACAAGGTCTTAAACTTTCCATGACCAACTCAACATCATATTTCCATAAAAACTTGAAACTGTATCACCAGGTCTAGGCTAGTAGTCATTTTTTTTGTGCATTCAGTGCACTACTTGAGCAATGATTGTAATATGAGGGGTGTTTGTACCCTTCATGCTTGAGGTCGTATGATTTTATATCAATGGATCAGTCTTCCGTTCCCCTAAAAAAAAAAGGTTATAGTAAAGTTAACAGATAACAATCGATTAAATAACTCTTCTGCTAAACCTTGCCAACGTCAACTTGGTTTACAATCCCTCCAAAGATTAATTGCTTCTGTTAACATCAATAGATGTCTGATGTCAGGAACTCTAATCATGCATCACTGCCAATAAACTTAAAATTTAATAACCCATCACTAAAACATAGCTTCACCAAGCTCAATTATACCTTGTAATTGTTCAATACTAATTAACAATCGTATGCCCAGATTCCCACTCCTAGCTTTTATATCACAAACAACTTGTATTCAATAATTGGCACAACCACTTAATATGCAACGTAATAAGAGTTTTGACAATTTCTTTCTTTAATTCCCAACTATCAAACCATAACCACAGCTATGCAACTAAATCTAAACAGCACAAACCAAACTTACGGTATCATAACTTCAAACCTTTTAAAGAAATCCCAGCTTGCCTTACCTAAGTTTTTGACCAATTTTGTTTCTATACACAGCTGGGCTCTTGTCTGAAGTAAGAACACAGTGTTCTCCACCGCTTCACCACTCCTTCCTTCGTTCCTTTCAACACCGACAATTCTGTATTTTTTTTAAAATACCCACCATGCATGAGTTCTTAATCCCATATACAAAAGTCAATTCGGAAATGGCCAAAGAGAAGTAAAACCACCGTTGAAAACAATGGCAGCAGCAGTGGCAGTAAACATGCACCCAATTCACCAACTGAACCAAAATTGAACAACCTCCTTACCTTTGATTCTGCCAAACGAAATTCTAGCAAGTTTGGTCGACATTATCTTTCCTCTTTCGTTTTCTCCACCACATCGAACCTCGCTCAGAACGCTAAAGACAATATGGACTAAATCTTCCAATTCAATGAGCTCTGTGAGTTAAGCCTGGAAGGCAAAAATATGCTTTCTGGCAAGGATCAACATTGAGAATGAACTCCAAAACTCTCAAATAGCCCGCCGTGAATAGTGAACTCCAACGAAGCTCGATGACATCGAAATCATCAAAACGAGATGAATTCAAAAACCAATTATATCATCACGTAGAGCGTGACGAGAGCGTCAAGTTTCATACTTCATGCATACCAAATCACCGCCGGAGCCGTCGGAATTTGCTGAAGACCGCCGAGAAGTCGGAAACTTCTTCTCTCTCTACACCCAGTTATTGGACGATCCAAGAAAACTGGAAGAACCGTGGTGAAGAGAGAAGTCGAAAGAGGCCAGTGCGCCGCCGTGTCGTGGCAGGAAAGAAGAGATGCAGTCGGGTCACCGGCGCGGGTCGTGGGTCGAGAAAACGAGTCTCGAGCTCTAACTTGGAACCGGGTTTTTGGGTCGTCTATCCAATCCCGATCCTTTGTACATTTGAAACGCTCCAGATTGACAGGATTACAATGAACGGCTCAGACCGCTCCACATATTTTCTTTTATTCCAAATGAATTTGTTAATTCCCGAACTTTCGAAATTCGTAATGAATAATTTTGATGTCCGAAAAATTCTAAGAAAATTACCACGAGCTCATTATGTCACGTACTATATTGTCGAACCTTTAAATTGAGAATTTCACTTCGTTGAAAATTTAGAAAAATTTTCCGAGTGTTGTTAACACTAATCAAGATTACAAATTAAATCTTGAATAATTTCACTTTAGCTTCTTAAATATATCCGGGGCTTGCAATAACCGCCAAAATCAAAGGACACGGTACTAAGGAGGCAACCGTGGGAAGAGAGAGTGTGGCACCACTCATCTCCCTTCTTCCTTGAACCACATGAATCTCATATTCAAACACAAGATATCGATCTGAAAAGTCTAGCCATTGAAAACACAAAATTATACAATGAATTAGCCAAGATCATCCTTGAAGAATTGGTAGTTAAGAGCGTATTGCACTATATATATGACAAAACTAAACAAACAAAATTGAAATCTAAGAAGAAGAAAAATACTTTTGAACGAGATGATTAAAGCAATGAATTAAGACAAAAAAATTAAGATTGAATCATCAAATCCAGTTTTGAATTTTCAAATTAGATTATTCATTAAAAGCAATGAACATAATCAAAACAAGATTCATATGAATTTACATGAAAACAATCAAATTAAGATTCATATGAATTTACACGAACAGAATCAATTGAAAACACTAACTCTAGGAGAGTGGATCGATCGAGGAGGTGTAAGTTGAGCATGGTTGTTTGTTTGAATGGGATAACATTTGTATTATATATTGAGGGTTAAAAGAGGAATATTAAATGTTCAAAAAAATTAGGAGGTCCAAATGCTAACTTAGGAGATATGAATAAAAACACTATTTTGCTACTCGAGATTATATGTGGTAAGCTGAAGAATTACATTTTATCTTCTTTTCTGTTTAAGTATATTGGTATTGAGAGAGATTGATGAGAGAAGTGTGTTTCATTATAGAGAATAGGAGCCCTATATATAGGGATTACAAAGTGCATAATCTAATGTTACAAGGAATACCAATCCGTGTAGGATTGGGAAATCTAGAACCTTCTCTCCTATTCCTATTCCTAGTTTGATAAGGCACACTAAACTTGATTTTCCTTCAACACTCCCCCTTGTGCCGCTCAAACTTGGTAGTGACGCTTCATCCGTTGCCTCGTTAAAAACCTTGCCAGGTAACAAAAACCCTGTGGGACAAAAATAATCCTGGTCGAAGGACAAAAAGAGCACAACACGTCCTTCACTCTTCGAGATCGAACATGTAGACATCATAACTCCCCTGATGTCGATATCTCCCCTGATTGCTATAATCGTGGGAGTTCGGATAACTTTCTCAATCCGATGCTCTTCACATGTTTCTCGAAGGTGGATTTAGGTAACGACTTAGTGAATAAGTCCGCTACATTATCCTCTGATCGGATTTGATTCACTTCAATCTTTAGAAGTGATTGTTGTTGCTGATTATAAAAGAACTTAGGCGATATATGCTTGGTGTTGTCACCCTTGATGAAACCTAACTTCATTTGTTCAATACAAGCTGCATTATCCTCATAAATGCATGTAGGTTCATCTGTGGTAGACTTCAAACCACAACTTCCTTGAATGTGTCGAATTACAGACCTTAGCCATACACATTCACGTACAGCTTCATGTAGAGCAATAATCTCTGCATGATTTGAGGAAGTAGCAACAAGGGTCTGTTTTGTAGACCTCCAAGATATCGCAGTGCTTCCCATGGTAAAGACATAACCAGTTTGGGAGCGACCTTTGTGAGGGTCAGAGAGGTACCCTGCATCAGCAAAACCCATCAAGACATCATTGTCGTTTTGATGAAGGGAGATAGGAGAACGCCGGCCACCATGAGCGGTGGCGGCGCCGGCGGCGGCAACATGGCCGGCGGCCATTCCATGGACGGGGACGTTTTGCCTTTTGGGGTCCAATCCCAAATTTCCGTCATTCCTTTTCTCTCTGTAGGGATAGAATAAGCCCATATCAATCGTACCTCTTAGGTATCGAAAGATGGTCTTTACACCAATCCAATGGCGGCGTGTTGGCGCAGAGCTGTGTCGAGCTAACAAGTTCACTGCGAATGAGATATCCGGTCTTGTGCATTGAGCTAAGTACAATAATGCGCCTATTGCACTTAAATAGGGCACTTCGGCCTCTAGGGGTTCTTCGTCCTCATCCCTTGGACGAAACGGATCTTTTCCGGGCTCAAGACTACGGCCGATCATGGGAGTACTTGCAGGCTTTGCTTTATCTTCATTAAAGCGCCTTAGGATTTTCTGAGTATATGCAGACTGATGGATCAAGATTCCATCACTACGGTGCTCGAGTTCTAAACCGAGACAAAACCGTGTTTTCCCAAGATCTTTCATCTCGAATTCGGATTTCAAGTATTTAGCAGTTTCCTTCAACTCATCTAGAGTTCCAATTAGGTTCATGTCATCGACATAAACTGCTACGATTGCAAATCCGGAACTTGTCCTTTTAATGAACACGCATGGGCATATTTCATTGTTAATATATCCCTTCCCAATCAAGTAGTCACTTAGACGATTATACCACATCCGTCCGGATTGTTTTAATCCATATAGTGAGCGTTTTAATCTTATTGAAAACGCGCTCCGTGGTTTAGAGCCACTTGATTTGGGTAATTGAAGTCCATCTGGAACCTTCATATATATCTCTGAATCTAGATCCCCATAGAGATATGCTGTAACCACATCCATAAGCTGCATGTCAAGTTTTTCGGAAACTACCAAACTGACAAGATAGCGGAACGTTATAACGTCCATTACGGGAGAATATGTCTCCTCGTAGTCGATTCCAGGGCGTTGTGAGAAACCTTGCGCCACAAGGCGGGCTTTATATCTTACCACCTCATTTTTCTCATTACGCTTTCTAACAAAGACCCATTTATGGCCAACAGGCTTTACACTTGGGGGTGTCTGCGTTACAGGCCCAAATACCTGTCTCTTTGTTAGTGAATCCAATTCAACCTGGATCGCATCTTTCCATTTAGGCCAATCTGCTCTTCGTTGACATTCTTCAACAGAGCGAGGTTCGATATCATCATATTCTATAATCCCTTTCGCAATATGATATGCAAATGCATCATCAATCGCCATAGAATTTCTATCCATCATCTCATGTACACTAGTGTAATTTATGGAGATCTCTCTATTCTCTGGAGTTGGTTCTGACATTGGAGCGTCCCCCAATGATGTCTCTTGGACATAACCATAATCCGGAATATTCTCATGAGATGGATTATTTATATCGATGATTAATGGATTATTCTGTGCCAAACTCGCTTTCTTTCTTGGGCGAGAATCCATCGAACCTATGGGCCTCCCGCGCTTCTTGGCGGGAGCCGTGGGCCTAGCCACAACGTCACCATCATTGAGAGATGGGACGTTGGCGCCATGCTCATGCATTCTTGAGTTGGCGTCATGTCCTCTACTTTTAGGGACATCAATCCTTGCAGGCACGTTTGCAGCAGGTATGTGTGATCTCGTCACTTTAGCGATCTCAGAAAACGCATCAGGCATCGAATCTGCTACGTTCTGAAGATCGAGAATTCTCCGCACTTCAATTTCTGACTGTGCGGTTCGGGGATCAAGATGAGACATAGTGGGGACAGACCACGACAGTTCCTGTCGTTCCTGTTGAACATTGATGTTCTTATCTCCCCCTAACGACGGGAAGACTGTCTCATCGAAGTGACAATCCGCAAATCTAGCGGTAAAGAGATCGCCTGTCAAGGGTTCTACGTAGCGGATAATCGTTGGAGAATCATATCCAACATAAAGGCCTAATCGTCTTTGAGGACCCATTTTGGTGCGCTGTGGCGGCGCAATAGGCACATAGACTGCACACCCGAATATGCGTAAGTGTGAGACATCAGGCTCATACCCAGTAACCATCTGGGACGCAGAGAAGGGTTGAGTGGCAGTGGGCCTCAGACGAATAAGCACAGCTGCATGCAATATTGCATAGCCCCAAGCAGAAATAGGGAGATTGGTGCGCATCACCAATGCTCGAGCAACCATTTGTAGTCGTTTAATGGTGGCTTCTGCGAGACCATTTTGGGTATGAACATGAGGAACAGGATGTTCAACATCAATCCCAATGGACATGCAATAATCATCAAAAGTCTTTGATGTAAACTCCCCAGCATTGTCTAATCTTATAGACTTAATGGGATGATCAGGGTGGTGAGCCCGTAACTTAATTATTTGTGCTAGGAGTTTAGCAAATGCATCGTTCCTTGTGGACAATAGCATGACATGTGACCAGCGTGTCGATGCATCAACCAACACCATAAAATATCTAAATGGTCCGCATGGTGGTTGAATAGGTCCACAAATATCACCTTGAATTCTTTGCAAGAATGGTATATTTTCCTTGGTGTCCTTTGCATAGGATGGTCTTGATCCTAACTTTGCTAAAGAGCAGGCTTTGCAGAACGAATGATGGGCTTTAGAAACAACCAATGAGGATTTTGGTTGAGCCACAAAGTCACAAGTGACTTTAGAAGTAAAAGTTGGAGACAAAGGACCCTTGGTGGCGTCAATGCCACCCTGAGGCCGCAGGGGGAAGGCGGCGCCGGCCAAGGATGGCCGGATTTGGGGGTGAACGGCGCCGTGAGGCGCAGGGGCTCCTTCGGTGTCCAAAAACCGAGTTTTACTTCTTTTCGTTCTGAAAAAGGGATGTCCGTGTGAAGTCTTTAATAGACGGATCATCATGTCACGACCTGGGTGTCCCAAACGGTCGTGCCAAAGCCTATACGTGTCGGAATCCCATAAATCATCTCTCATGACATGGTTGGATTCAATGACTCGAATAGTGGTTGCATACAACCCACTAGAGCGACACATAAGTTTCTCTAATACTCGTTTATGTCCGTAGTCATTAGAGGTGATGCAAAGGAACTCTTGTCCATTCTCACAATGTGTTTCCACATGAAAACCATTGGCTCTTATATCTTTGAAGCTCAATAGGGTTCTTCCTGCCCTAGGAGCATAAAGAGCTTCGGTGACATTCAAGGTAGTGCCATTAGGCAACATAAATTGAGCTGGTCCTCGACCATGAATCAATTGAGATTGTCCAGCCATCGTAGTCACAGAAGATCGAGTAGGCGCCATCCATAGGAATAGCTGCCTGTTTCGAAGGATGGTATGTGTAGTAGCACTATCCACGAGGCATTCGAGCTCTCCGGGAAACATACTGAAAAATAATAAAGTTCGAATTTAGAATATGTCCAAGACATTTGAATAAAATAAATCGATACTTTATTAATAATAGCCAATGATTACATCAAAGTTTCTTGACCAAAATCTAATCCAATATAAAAATCAAACCGTAGACAAATCGTAGTCACTCAATCCTTTCGGTAATTTCAATTTAGTTGTGACCAGGTAAGGTAAGGCGAGATTTTGGTGGAGCGTTGCTCACTTTTAAAACCGTTCTCTCAGATCAAACCTTGCCTAGACATCACAAGTACTCTTGAGTACGCCTAGAGGGAAAAAGTTAATACAATAAGTCATTTTATTGATTTAAGGCATAATAGCCATTACATAATTCTTGGAAAAGTAAAGGACTATACTAATCAAAATCTGCAGCATCCTTGTGCAATTCTTTGTCAGATTTGAAGTCCGCTATGGTGAGATTGACGTTGACATCATCACCATCTTCTTCTATATTTTCGGCAAAGTTGGCTTCATGCTCTCTGAAGTCTCTAAATGCCTTGTAATGCGCAGCCAATTGTTTGCTTGCGTTGCATTGTTTGAACCAGTGCTCACTAGATCCACATCGATGACACATGTCATTGTGATTTCCTCCCTTTAATTGAGGTGCATTGTTTGCACTTGGGTGGCGTCCCCCATAGGAGTTGGCGCCATTCCCACGGCCCTGGGTGGTTCCTCCATGTCCTGGAGCCCCACGGCCTCCTCTCCCACGTTGCCATGTATTGCCACGTGATCGTCCTTCATTCTGACGAGTACCTTCCTTTGTAGGGCGGTTATATGGACCAGAACGTCCGTTGTGTCCCTTATTCTTAGGGTTCCGCTCCTTGCGCCCTCCTTTGGGTGCATTATTATAATTCGCCTCTTGAACGCTCTTAGTTCCGATAGGCCTTGAATTATAATTCTTCACGAGGATATTATCATGCTTTTCAGCTACAGACATAATAGTAATGAGCTGATGAAATCTCGTGATCCGTCTAGTATCGAACTCCGTTCGATATTGCTTTGAGAGCAAAATTGCTGAGACGGGGAAGGTGGAGAGAGTTTTCTCAATTAGTTCTTGCTCTGTGACGGGTTGTCCACAGAACCCCAACATGGTTTTGAGGCGTAGAACTTCTGAATTGTATTCAGCTACAGACTTGAAGTCGGCGAATCGTAGATTGCCCCATTGAACTTTCAAGTCAGGGAGGAGGGTATCCTTGATATTACCAAATCGCTCTTCTAGCGCGACCCATAATTCTCTAGCATCCTTGATTGCCATGTACTCCAGTCGGAGTGATTTATCCATGTGGCGCCTCATCAAGATGAGGGCGGTGGCATTGTTCGTAGCCGTACGCTCAAATATGAGAGTAGGATTAGGAGCTTGAATTAAGGGTAGGATCCCTTTTGAAGTGAGATGGTGCTCAACATCCGTGGCCCAACTATGATATTCCGAGCCAGTTGAGGTAAGTGCAGGAAAGTCAAGTTTCGACATCCTGAAATAAGAAGAAGAAATATATTAGTTTCGGAGTTTAAAACTTCCACGACAACTAAATATTAAGATTTCCGAGCTATGCTACCAAGAAATCGATTTCCAAGAAAATTGGATTAGACCGAAACAATGATGTTTATAAGGTCATAAATCGATGCTTGCGGACGCTCTTAGTCCGAAGTCTTACGAACGCTCTTAGTTCGTTAATTGCGTGAATCCCCACGATTCCGCATTGAATCGAACCCACGTTCTATGAAAGGTGGGATGAAGAAGAAGGGAGGTTTTGAAGTCCCCGAGAAAAAGAAAGAATTTCAAATCAGGAACTTTAAAGCTTACTCTTTGGATACTTACTTGTTGGTTTTGGATCACGCGCGTGTCGATGCAGGCGTGATGGAGCGAAGTAATCTAAGTAGAGGCGTGCAGCTGATGCGGGGCAGCAGGGGCTGCGGAGGTAGTAGTGGTGCAGGAGTAGCGGAGGCAAACTGCAGGGGCAGCAGCAGTGGTGCAGGGCTGCAGGTGCACGGGTGCGTAGGCGGGGCAGCAGCGTGCGCAGGTGTGCGCGGGGCAGCAGGGACGCTGCAGGGGCAGCGTGGGGTGGACGCACGGGCGCGGGGCTGCAAGGCAGCGAACTGAGCGCGGGGGCGCGCTGGCAGGTAGGCAGGCCGAGAGGGCTGCAGTAGTAGGCGGGCTAGCAAGGGACTAGGTGCTGCAGGGGCTTGCGGCAGATTTCGGTGGGAAGAACTTTTCAGGGTTTTTGGTTTTCTGTTTTTGTGGCTAGAGTCGTGCTGATAACGTGTTTAAGTATATTGGTATTGAGAGAGATTGATGAGAGAAGTGTGTTTCATTATAGAGAATAGGAGCCCTATATATAGGGATTACAAAGTGCATAATCTAATGTTACAAGGAATACCAATCCGTGTAGGATTGGGAAATCTAGAACCTTCTCTCCTATTCCTATTCCTAGTTTGATAAGGCACACTAAACTTGATTTTCCTTCAACATTTTCTTATTTCTTTTGTTTTATTTTTCATGTTTAGGAGAAGGCTAAAAGGCTAAATAGAGGAGTAGGAGCTCCCTATCCTTGAAATTTATTAGAAGAAGAAAATAGCAACTCAGGAGGGGGACCGAACCAAACCTCCCTATTAAGTCAGAAAAAAAACAACTACAGAAATGAAAATTGAGAAAAACCCAGTTGGTCAATTACATGAGAAACATTCATTCATAAAACTTAGTCAATTACAATAATGCTTTTGTTTTGTTTTTGACCAAAAAATGTTTTCATTTTGTTTTTTATTTACTTATAATGGAAATATAATCCGTTGGGCCATAAGGCTCAAATAGTTCAGCAAGAAGTCCCTTCTTCCTTTTGGGATTCCAACCCATATCCTTGCACAATTGGTCATTGTACCATATGTGCAGTGCTCCGATGCATGATCTGCGGTAGTATTTTCCGGAATATCGCTTGGCATACTCATCCCATTGGTTCACATCTTTCTCCATGTCTTTTATGCTTGGTACCTTGAATGTGCCTCCAAGAAGCTCTGCTAGCCATCTGCACCTCATCTCGGATGTGTACAAGTTTGAGACACTCTCGGAGAATCCAATTACAGCTAGTTGTGGAATTCGTCCATGGATGCATTCCCTAATCGAAAATAAAAGGGTAATATCCACGAGCTACTACAGCTAATGAAAGTCTTTTTTTTTTTTTTTTTGAAAGGAAAATGAAAGTCTTTACATTGGCTATATATACAATTAAACTACCAAGTGAATCAAGCTTACACACTCCATAAAAAGAGGGAAAATAGCTGTTACATTATTGCATCCCTGGTTGAAATAAGGCTGATATTGATGAGCTACTACCGTAATTTAAGGGCTTTAAATCCAAGTGATATAAGAAATGAATACACATACTAAAGTTCCTAACCTTCTATGTTGTTAGATTAAAAATTCAGACAATTTACTAAACTAATCTTGTTTCATTGTGCAGCCCAAATTCAGTTTGGAAAATAGCATGTCAGGTATATATTTGGCACAAAACTTGCTCCAGGCCTGTATATGGAAATGGCAGGAATATAGCTAATTTACTAACCTGTAGAGAGGTAAAGTGGACTTGGGTGATCCAGCTATGTAGTCTTGAAATGTTGGTGACACAAAGATGTCTTTAAGCTTCTCATCACCTCTAAATCCAGTAGCCAATATGACCAAATCTGTCTTTACAGGGGAGTTTTCTCCTTCAACCAAAATGCCTTCTTGGCAAAAGCCGAAGCTTTTGGGAGATTTCTTAAGTAAAATGCTTCCTTCTTGGACTCGGTCATAGAATTTTTCAGGCACGGTTGAGATCAGACAGGAACTGATTTCTTGGAGGAAACTATGCTTTGGTACCATTCCATACTTGGATAACCCAAGCTTCTTATCTATGTAGGTTTCAACAAATTTTGAAAATGCCCATCTCTGTTTAACCAATTACAAATCAATTATAATTGTCAGCATTATAAATGTAACTGCATCATTCTAGCTTATGAATATAAGATTTACCAGAGGTGAAAGAATTGTTGCAAGGAGACTGAGTAGGAGGCCTTCACCCGGCTTATGAACCAAAAGCTCCGAGAAGCGATTGAGGTATAAGTACGCCAGAGGCACACCCCATGGGAGATAGTCAGGAACATTCCAGTGTTCTGTCTTGTACAACACTGTACATGGATGTTCTACCCCTGCAAAATTTGACCAACGAAAGGATCAAGAGAAATTTATATACAAAGTTACAAACTATGAATAATTGACCTCATTAATTTTGTGGCACATCTACGGCGCATGTGCATGACAAGAAAATTTCCAATACCATTTGCATTTGAGCACTCCATTGCAATGTCCAATGCAGATTTCTGAAACCCAACAACTGTTACTTGCTTTCCTTTCACAAATTCAGCGGCGCTTTCGTAATCCTTGGAAGCATATTCCATCGAGTGTATGACCTCGCCATGAAATTCTTCTGGACCCTTGTTCGGAGGAAATTTGGGAATGTTTGGAATACCACTGAATCGTCCAATGCAGAGGACTAAAAAGTCTACCAAGTAAACCTGCTTGAACTCACACTCAATGATCAATGCGACTATATCTTACTATATGGTAAATTTGCTTGTTTAAGAACATTGCATGCCTGCAACTAAAATATTGACGGTCTGAAAACATATCATCTTCTACGAGCCAAGTAAATTGGCTTTTTCATCATAGTATGTTTGAACAGTGATTCAGAAACTTTTCTCAGATTAAAATTGAACGGTCGTTCAACACAAAAAGAATATTACTCTATAATAATTAATTAAAGATCAACAAAAAACTCAATAATATTCACAATAAAAAAATCAATAAAACTTACAAGTAAAGTTAACAATACATAAAGTGGTACATACCTCAGTTGAAGGGCTTTGTTTGTCTTCTAGCGTAACTTTCCATTTCCCCTTCGAGCTGAAAGGCTCACCGGTGCCGGCCCAGAGACTCCATAATTGCATCTCATCCTCAGATGGACCTTCATACTCTATACCACACACTTTGGTATTGAATTTGATGTGCCTGAGCAAGTCGAAATGTTGAGCGTATGATTGGATGTAATCCATAACTTGATGCTGGTTTGGAAAGTCCTCTGTCACTGAAGAAGGCCATGGAAAATCTGAGAATTGGTAGACTGCTTTAGGAGTTTGGAGCTTGGTACTCTCAAAAGTTTTGGTCCATACCCCTCCGATGGTGCTCGAGGATTCGAACACGATGGGTTGAAAGCCCTTTGAAAGGGTGTACTTGCAGGCAAGAAGGCCACTGATCCCAGCTCCTATTATGGCCACCTTCTTCCCCATCAATTATGATCTAAGTTGTTGCTATGAGTCTTGATTTGTATGCTTTTTCATATAAAGCCTTTGTATTTATAGATTACATTATTTATTAATGTATCTTGATCGATATACAGAATCTTTTACGTGGCAATACATACCACCCCGCCAAAGAAAGATGATGGAGAGTTTGACCCGACATGGCACTATATGCTGATCAAATTTTTAGAAGAAAGTGAAATGGAAACTCGGTGGTTTTTTTGTTTTTTATTTTTTGTTAAGGAAAAATGATGGGATGCACCGCCAAAGTTTTTCACGACTTGTAGCCTTCCCGACCAGGACCACCGGCAGGTCTTGGACGCTTACCTGGTCCAATTTTGGACACGGATTGGCTTTCACGTGTATGTAAGTTTTTTGTCTAATAACATGCCAACCCTTTATTTGGCTGAATTGGAAAGTGAGAGGTAAAGGAAAAATGGGTAAGTAGTAATGCATAATTGAGAAGCCAGACTCTTTTTTTTTTTTTGGATAATACTTGGCCAAGGCTGACCAAATCCAGTAAGAAAGTGACACGTGTATGATAATAGCTAGAAACCTTTTTTTTTTTGTTTTTTGAGAAAAAGGGCGGTGCGGCAGCCCTCAAACTAGGAACTTAATGAAGAGTAAAGTGAGAGAGAGGGAGAAAAAGAGATAGAGTGCCTTGAAAGAAGGGAGGCCACCACGGACTGGTTGGAGTACTCTGAAGAAGAAGAGAATGCTCGAAAGGTTGTGGGGCACCTCGCGAAACGGGGTCGTATTGGTTCTAGGGTCTGCATCTCCCACTCAAATCTCAGAGTCAGATGTTTTGCCACTCCTCGATGGCTCTGTCCCCTGGATTTGGTTTTCTTTGCTTTCAAATGTTTTCTGGACCTTTCAAATAGTTTTCTGAATCGGGTGGTGCTTCTGCCAAATCTCTCCGAACCTCGTTACCAGCGGCGCCTCTATTCTTAAAACTGCCGCGCCGCTCAGAGTTGCCGTGTTGAAGATCAGTGACGCCATCGTTTTGATCGATGGGACTGAGAAGTTATTTTCTACTCTTCATTGTTTGAATTCAAATTTGCTCACCACCAATGCTTTAGTGGTGATACCACCACTCAATATATAATTATAGTTAATCATGATATTTTATTAAAAAAATAAATTTTAAGTATTAAATTAATTCTACATGACGTGGCAAGTTTTAATACGGTGTTGATATCATCATAAAATAAAAATGATGAGCAAATTTGAATCCTCATTGCTTTGGCTCAAATCCCACTTTATACACGTGCCATCTTCTTAGTGGATTTAGCTAGCCTTAGCCAAGCATTATCTCTTTCTTTAGTTCTTTTTACCTCTATCCGCCTCTTATGGTGCATTTTCAGATTTTCTCTTAGAGGAGTGTTAAGCTCACACTCGCACTCAAAGGTGAGGTGAATAAGACATGTGTCAAGTTTTCATAAATTTTTAATATTAAATTAGACAATAACAATAAAGGGTGTTATAGATTTATTTTATTTCATATATATCCTTGAATCTATTTAGTTCCCGTGTCTTCCCCGACCTCCGAGTCATCAGCATAACTGGGCAACTCCAAAACCTCCTCATATTTCTGCTTTGGAGTTGGACTCAGGGGGTGAGAGAGAATGATACATCAAAAACAAGACTTGTGCTTGCTTTGATTATTGCTTCTGTGATTAAGTTTATGGAATTGGGTATCTCTATCTGGGTTTTCAATTTCGAATAAGATGGATTATGTTGTTCATTGGTTTTAAATGGGTTGCTTGTATTAGGGTCTGACCTTTTGATTTGAGGTGTGAATTGGGTTTTGGTTTGAAGGAGCCTGCTGGTGTCAACTTTGACTTTGACTATGACAAGATTTGTGTTTGTGGTCATTTTGTTAATCAAGTCATGATCAAGCAGATACTTGGTAAGATTTCAAGGAAGGCCTCGAAGTGTGAATTAGGGGGTGCATCAATACTTCAATCAGTTCAAGAAAGAGTGATTTAGCAAGTGATGGGACAAAAAAACCCAAAGAACGTACCTCTTTCAGAGCTCGATGGTGCTTCGCGTTTGGCAAATCGTGGTGGAACCAATAGCTCCCCCCTAGTTATAAATTCGAAGCTGAATGGTAATTCTGTTACTGCTTCTTAAGAAGCGTCGCCAGCATTTAGGGCAGGGCCGGTTTTGAGGTTCTTGATGCCGAGGGTGAAATCTTTTTTAGTGCCTAGGTCGGTCCTGAGATTTTTTTTTTGTTGATGATTCTGAGATTAATTCGACTTTGAAAAATTATAAACTAATGACAGGTTTTTAGAATAATCAACGAAACCACAAAAACAAGAAACAAAATTTCTAAAATCTAAAATTTCAAAAATAAAGAACACCAAATATCTATTTTGATCTATACGACTATACCTCAACCTGCATCATCGAATGTCCAAAAATATGTCTACTCACCATAGAAAAACAGAAAAATAGAGAGGAGAAAGATTATTGGGAGATGAAAAGAAGATAGGGGAAATATTGAAAATGACAAATGATGCAAGTGAATTGAGGGATTTACTAACCATAAAAACCCCAAATTTAAAGAGAAATTTGTTTGATTTCAAAGTTTTGAAGAGAGTGAAAGAATCTGCTATAATGTTGCATGACTTTTTACAGTTCTTGATGACTCGAAGAGTTGAAGAAGAAGAAAACACGTAGCTAGTATCGTCTAGGCTTCTTTTTTTTTTTTTCTTCTTTTTAAAATAGAAAGAGGATCAAAGGGTTTCACTCCTGCCCCCATGGTGACTCGAACCCATGACTTCGTACATAGGTAGCGGGTGCTCTAACCACTGAGCTAACACCACTTCGTCATCGTCTAGGCTTCTGAAATAAAAGTTTTTTTTTTATTTTTTTTTTCACGTTCCCTAGCATATATATATATATATATATATATATATATATATATATATATATATAAAACCTTGTATTCAAAAAAATTGTGCCCTACCTTCCCTTGGGCCCTGGGCTATCGCCAAGGCTGTCCTTGGGCAAGGCTGGGCCTGATTTAGGGATGTGCCAGGCTCTGAAAAGTAGATATCGTTTATCAAGAAGCTGGACTTGCGTTGTCTTTAACTTCACTGATCCAGCAAAGCATATGAAGAAAAAAAACATCAAACGGTAGACATTGCTTGAGCTGGTGGAAAATCGGAGAAAGAGTAAGTCGTTTTGGAGCACTAAGACTCTGGTTCATCTATGTTGCTTGACTCAGGGCGAGTCGAGTTGCTGAGTTATGCTGATGGTTCGGTGGTAGAGAGAGATACGGGAAATGATTAGACTCAGGGATATACATGGAAGAAAACAAATCCAAAACAGCTTTTATTTTTAGAGGAATTTAAATCAAGGTCCAATTTCGTAGTTCAATAAGAGCAAATGCACCCCAAGAGTCTAGGCAAAGGCAAAAGGCAAGGTCTTGCCTCCCATTTGAGCACTATTCACTAATATTGCCTTTGCCTCCTAATTTTTTCATGCACCCCAAATAAGTAAGGTCAATGCCTCTCAATCATCCACTATTTAATCCAATGGTTGTTTTTTTATAGATGTAATCCAATGGTACAAAAGCAGCCCCAGATATAGCCATTGGAACAAAAGTAGTTGATACAAACATATTTAATCCCACCATGTTTAACTACAAGACAAAAGTGATCAACATGCATTACTCTACGTCACCTTCCATGTGAGGCCCATGTGCCATTTTGGTCGACCAAGTCAAAGTCCAAGACTTGCCATTGGGCTTGGTCGGGAAGGCATCTGATCGTCCAACAAGTTTGCGGTGCATTGCAGCGTTGTCATTTTTTGCCATTTTGGCTGGTCTTGGACGTCCAAGATCAGTGCGGTGCATTTGCTCTAATGGATGCAGTCCGGTCACTTTTTTTTTGTTAATTGCGGTCCAGTGACTATTTGTTATGTCCAATTTGCCCCTTTAGGTCAAGAAAAGAAACAAATTTAAATTACCTGATTTTGCGAAATTTTCATTATTATTATTTTTAATTTTTCAAATATTGAAATTTAAATTATTAATTATACATAATCATTCCAAAAATTATGAATAAATATAAAATGAACATAACTAAACAATATAAAACTTAAAACATCAAGTCAACCTAACCACGAGGTATAATTAAAGAATTTAAAATTAATTTAACCAAAAAGTATGCAAGCATAAGTGTTTTACCTCATGCAAAGGCATATATTTTCACTTCACAAAGAGAAAAAAAGGTATTCTAGTATAAACCTAACCAAAGGGTAGAAAGTGCTTTAGGGTACAAGGTACATATAATTATAAATCAACCTAACTACAAGGTACATATAATTATAAAACACGAAATCAACATAAAAATAATATGCAAACTAGAATGTTTAACCTTATATAGAGGTATAATTATTTTCACCTCATAAAGAGGTAAGTTTTTCACCATATATGTCTAAAATAAAGGTAAAAGTTTAACCACGCACTAATGGGGTAAAATGTGAGGGAGAGACCACAGTATTAGGGAAATGGTATTACAAAAAAATAAAAAAATAAAATAAAAAAATCTTAGGGGGGTGTATTCAATTAAGAGTCTACAAGATTTTTTTGTATTTTAGAAGTCTATGGGTATTCAATTGAGATTTTAAACAGTCCTTTAAAATCTTGATGTATTCAATTAAGATTTAAAATTATCCATTCAAATCCGCTGATATTCAAAAGTATACGGATTTTTAAGGATTTCATTAAATGCTGGATTTTGGGGATTTTATAGTGCTTTTTATACATATCGAAACTCAAAAACAATCCAACCACTTCCCAAAAGATTTTGATGGATTCTTTCTTACTCAAAAAATAAAAAACCTCTTCATCCAAAAAAAAAGGCATTACTCAACAGATGACACTCATCCATTTTGTCTTAGACTTATTTTCCCACTATCTTCATTTGCCTCTACTCTCATCTAATAATTTTTTATTTTATTTTTATCACTATAGCTCTAGAAGCCTTAATCCTTCTAGCTAATAAAGCTCACTTTCAATGGTATTATTAAGATGATACATATATACACACATGATTCTTTTGTAAATTAGATATGAAATAAATTATGTCATTAGTTTACTACTTTATTTTTTGTGTAACATTTTGGCTTGTTAGTTTTCTCTTATTGTTCATATATCATTATACACAACATAAAGAATGGTAGATTGCCATACTTTCTTGTCATTGATATAGCATTATAGTTGGATCTATACATCCATTGCTTAATTAAAGAAGAAGAAGAAGAAAAAAAAATTAACCTACCAAAAACATCATAAGCTAGGATTTGTAAAATCTAAACAAATACTAGTAAATCAATCCATTAAAATCAATCAGAGTCCATATAGAATTTAAACAATCTGTGGATTAAGTAAATCCATGGATTATAAAAACTCAAACAAAGTCTTTTAAAATCTGAATTGAATACACCCCCCTTAATGTGGTATTAGGGAAGACCTCCTTAGAGTGTTTTGGGTAAGAGGGAATTAAAAAAACTTAATGGGGTAAGTGGAAAACAAATCTCTAGAAATGGGTTAAATTGATAAAAACCCTATTAAATAAGGGTATATTAGGAATGAAAAATTTAAGTGTTGGGTCAGCAAGATAGAAAAGGAAATAAATCAAATATGGCAGCTGAGTCATAGGACCGCGATTAACAAAAAAATTCATCCGGACTACAATCAATATAAAATCTATATTTTGAACTTTAATCAAATTAACCTGTCCAATTTAATATCAAAAACTATGAAAACTTGACACTTGTCCGAAGATGGCTCACACTCAATTATGAGAACTTGAAACATATTCTGAGTATAGCTCACACACACTCTTTAGCCTAACACTTAATGACTTACGAATCAGTCACAGTGGTATTAATTAATTAATAATTACTACTGTGATGTGACATAACTTGAAGATGTTAATTTCTATTGAGCAAATCCGAATTCGTTTAGGACTTCTGTCTTGTTGAGACATGAAATTCAAAAACAGTGGCTGCTTTAGAAAGTGCTAGTCAAGTTTCGAAGATTGTTGGTTAGCTCTCCTCTCTGTAATGTGAACCCAACAGTAGATTATAGAAACTGAAGAATATTATCTGTTTAATTGACTAGAATATTCTTCACTGCGACCTCAAAGTTTGTAACGGTCGTATGAACAGAGAAATTACTGTTTGAAGTTTAACAACATTTGTTTCCATAACAGGGCAGAAGAATTTTATATGGTTAACATGAAAAACGCAACCAAATTTATAATACTTCTTAGGAATAAAGCAAAATCGTCATTGTGATTCAGAATATTATCCCTTTTGGGGTCAAATATTAAGAAATGATGTTCATGTGCATCACTCTGGAGTCGGGTTCGAAAAACAGACCATGGTTATGTGTATGACAGAAAGGCAAAGCAGATCTGCCATGAATTCAGGTTGCTGATGATAATAATTCACTAATAAAAGTAATGGCTTCGGTCACATTTGGAGTGGTAATGAGTGATGATCAATCAGCCAAAGTTACGTGTTGCCGCGTGACAATAATTCAGATTACTTATTGACGAGTGAGATCATGCCGCAACGTGCTGATTCTTCAATCTTATTCACATTTTTCTGATCCAGAATTCCAGATTATATGGAGGATTTGGAGGATTTGTTGATATGGAGGATTTGTTTCAAAAAGATGCAACTATAAAGTAATCCCACACCGCCGCACCGGGACACAAAATATATAACTGTCGTTTTCTTGAGATAAAACATCTGTACATGGAGTTAAGAAATTGATCGGATAGACCTGGAGTATGGAGAGTTTAACCTAGAATTTTGGAATATATGAAATAATTATGAATATGAAATTCATATAGAGAAACTGTTTGATCAGTTCAATATTATTAATGAAGCAAATAAGTAATTTCAGTTTGTCTTCTCAGAGATCAGAGATCTTAATGTGAATGCCATTCTGAAACCCTAACATAGGATTTCGAGCAATTTATGCCCCTCTGATCAGTGACCATTGACACGACCCACCCCGAATTTCATCCTGAAATCAGAGGTGGCCCTGTGGGGCCCACCTTAGGAAATAACTCTACCGAAAATTCAGCAGAGTCACCCCTAAAAATAAACTACCCAAAACCTGTAGAATTACATTCACACTTCTAAAAAAACCATCCTTATTCTTCTGGACCCACCCTGCTCCTCGAAACACAACAACTCCACAATAAGTAACTGAAATCCGAAAATAACATATTCTTAATTACACCAAAGTAACTTCCAAACTTTAAGATACTTAACCCACAGGTTATCAGAGCAATCTAAAAGAGGAAAAAGAAAATAAAAACACACGTAGGTTCAACAGTTAACATACAATGAAAACAACAGCAGCAGATGCTATGCCCCGAATCCTACTATGCTAAACCAGCTACTCTGTAGACTGGGCATTTGAAACCGAAGGGCCCAGGGGAAAGTACATAAAAACATTAGTGTGAGTGGACAAAAATAAGTAATTGCAAAATAAAAAGGAGTTATACTTTCCCACATTTATCCCTTTGAAAATCCAATGCATGCAATAAGGGTAAAGACAATTATCTTAAAATCAAGCATCTTGTAAAACCAAGCCAGTCCCGCTGGATAAGTGAAAACCGGACCAGCCCCGCTAGTCAAAGATAAATAAAGAATATGGGGAAAGCATTATCACCATACGATAAAATGGGAGCCTCCCAGGCTCGGGTCGGAGTGTCCCACACTCTTGAGCATCCCATGCTCTGCTCTACTCACCCACAAACACATAATAAGCGGAGAGGAGTACTAATAGGCTAGCTAGTAATAAATATGACGACCCAGGTATGGTGGGTTAAAATCATGAAAATCGAAAACAGAAGGGTTCCTCAATATCTCACAAGAAGAAAATATAGAAGCCAATGGTGTGACCCCGCACACCCAAAAATATTCTCAATTCACAAACCAATATGTGAGGTTAAAGTAAATCCATAAATCCCAACGAAAATCCCATTTTCGAAGATTTCTTGGGAAACTCAAAATCTACTAATAAATTTTGCTTTCAATTTCGAAAATCACCTCGGAAAACAATTCATCAAAAATCATTCTAAATGATGAGTTTAAAATGGAGCATAACAATTGCTAATCCGAAGTCCAATCGACAAATAATTCCATATTTAAAAAAAATCGGATAATATGCTTAATAATTAAAAGGATAATTTAGATAAATTCTTAATTTAGAAAAATTTAATTGCATGCATTATTTAAAATCAAACGTCCACTCACAGTATACGGCTAAGGTGGTATCCAAGCGTAAGGATCCTCGTCGAGTGATGAGTCGCACTACCAGAAAAATGGTCTTTTACGGCCCACAAAGAACGCCGTAAAAGACAAATTACGGCACACAAAAAAGCGCCGTAAATGGGCATGTCGTAAAAGACAAAACTCTTTTACGGCGTGTTTAGAGAAAGCCGTAAAAGACCCCGCCTGCACGCAGTGAAAGGCAAATAAGAGCGCCGTAAAAGAGTTTCAGAGAATTTGAATTTCGATTTTGAAATATAAAAGCGCGCCGTAATTGACCAAAAAAGTGCGCCGTAAATGATCTCAGAAGCACGCCGTGATTGATCTTAGAAGCACGCTGTAAAAGACAAAAATAGCGCGCCGTAAAAGGGTTCTATAAATTATTTATTTCGATTTTGAAATATAAAAGTATGCCGTAATTGACATCAAAAGCACGCCGTAATTGACATCAGAAGCACGTCGTAACTGATCTTAAAAACACGCCGTGATTGACTAGCAAGCAGGCCGTAAATGTGGTCCTGTTTACATAAATGTTTTTGAAAATTTGTGGCGGGTAATATTTGCGCCGAATTTTTTTTTCCTGTAAATTTTGCAATACCATTTCAAAATCTAAATAAAACTACACAAACCTTTGAGATAAGAATGTAGATAATAAACTGGAAGTATGAAATTGCAAAATGTAAATTAATTGCCAATAGCAATTCAATACTGTATAGAATTGAAACAACTTAATACCAACAAATTATCATCACAATGCATACCAAAATAGAAAACATTCTAGATTACTAGAGAGCATCTTAGATTAGAATTGTCTTTGTTCATTGCAAAAGATAAATCTATGGTGATCCATGGTTTGACCTTTTGAACATCTTCATACCATGCATGGTGCCAATTTTTACCTGCACAACCAAAACAAACACAAAAAGAGCAATGAAATGTAGCCTGTCATATTGTTTTTCATTCAAGGAAAAAACATGCAGCTAAAGTTCTAATTTAGCAATTAATGTATCATAAGAAAATAGAAGCAATTACCTCCAAAATGCCTAATTCACTTTGATGTACTTGATAGGCCATGCAATCATACTTCCTGTGGATGCATAAAGTTTACTAAACTCGCTTGTTGGGCGATACAAGGCTATATCATGAAAAACTTCATGCACCGATACTTTCCAACAATCATGGCCAAGAGGCACATGATGCACCTCAACTTCTGGATCTTTTGATATAATTCTAGCACTTGCAACAACTACTTCTTCTTTAGCAAACCGACTTAACAACTGTACTTGTTTCCCCAAACCTGTCTTCTGGACCTTTTTGGGGTTATCTTGTTGCTTCTTTCCATTAAAACTTTGCTGAATTGGCCTGCCATTTTCTGTCTCATTATAAGAACTTCTAACACTTGCATCTTTCTGTTTGCTCTGTGCTATATCACTACCAGTACTTCTAACAGTTGGATTTTCTTTACGTTTTCTATTTCCAATCTCAGTAACAGATTGTTGTGCACTAGTGTGTTCCTTTAGTGAAATCCAAAAAAAAAAAAAAAACAGTCAATAATCTAACTAAATGTATCAAAAAGAGGTGAGATATGTACTGTATTAGCATCAACTAATGTAAGTGAAAACTTACATTGTTAATTCCTCCTTGGTCTAGCCGAGCACAAAGGCCTCTCACCATCTCTTGCAATTTGTCTACCACTTGTGTTTGAGCAGCAAGAGCATTCTCTAACATTGTGACCTTGTTACTTACATGTAGTTGAGCATCAACTTTAGAAGGTAGCGCACCGAACCCATACCCTCTTACTCGTCCTCGGGGATCTGGACCAAGTACTTTTGCAACAGCATCATTCTTTATAGAAGACGGTCCAGAAAATGTTTCTTCTTCTTCCTTGTACTTTTTCACTTGTTTCTACATATATAAAGAATCCATAACTAAATATATAAGTATAGAGTGCTAGAAGATTTATGTAATTCAAAGGCTAAGACATAATTGAGCTGGAAGTAATAATGTGCTAGACCAAGCTGGAAGTAATAATGTGCTAGACCAGTATGTATATATATTATATATTTTGAAATAAAATATTTAACTATAGATGCTTGCATTGTTACCACTATTTCTGAATCCACAGCTTCCTCAGTTGACCCTTTCTTTTGTTTTGCTTCATACGCACGAAGCCAAACATCAGACCTTGATATTGCATCCGGCGTTTCACTTTGTTGCTTCTATGGAATAAGGAAGCACATATTAATTATGACTGTTATTTTGATATTATGACCTCAACAAACTAATCAAATTATTCTTACCAACTTTGGTGCTAGGCCATTTTATGATACCAAAGCAAAACAGTACTGTAATGTCTTAATTTCCTCTTCATTGTAAGTAGTTTGGTATGAGGTTTCTAATGATATGCAAAGTAGAGTCATAGTTGCTCTGTAATCCTCCACTTTGTTAAGTGAAATATACTGAAAACACAATCTATGTTATCTCAACTTGAATTGCTTTTGTTATTGGAGTTTGTATGCATGAAGTTTTTAAGCCCAAGGGGGTTAGTGCTTCTGTAATCCTTTGCCAGGATCTTTATAGTAATGGAATTAACTCTACTACTGGATGTCCTGTGTCCATAAAAGTACCATTTAGTGCTTTAAGGATGAAAAACTTATTTAGGTTGCTGTTAGTAATTGAATATTTTGGTTGCAGATCAAGTATTATTGACTCTCGATCCCACTTATTGAGGCCTTGAGGGGATTCCAAATAATTAGGTATGAATATATGTTTAAAATCTAACTGGTATCAAGGGCATATCAGATCATTAGGTACCTGTGAATATATGACTATATCTTAAGCATGACCTCTATGTTTTCTATCGGCTGTATGTTTTTGTTTCTAGAGTTTCTTTTGATGATTGTTATTTATATGCTTTTGGTCCTATACAAATATATATAAATGAAGTCAGTGTTGCAGAACAATAATATATATAAATGAAGTCAGTGTTGCAGAACAATAATATATATAAATGAAGTCAGTATCTGCACAACAATAATATATATATATATATATATATATATATATATATATATATATATAAATGAAGACAGTGTCTTGACAAAAATGAAGTTGGTGAGAAGTAGAAATGTTACCTAGCTCAACTTGTAAGCTAGTTTTCGTGGTAGAATGATCACCAGCTACGGTCTGGTTTTGCTAGCAACCTGGAAAGAAAGACAAGCTTATAACAACCTGGACGTGACACAAAATCTGGACTTTGAAAGCATGTGTATATATCCACACACAGATATTCACTTCTCAGACTAGTCTAAGATAAATGCAACATAGTTATTCATTCAAGAAATCCAAACATACCAAAACTTAGTCAGAACAATAACTTCAATAGCCCTAGTTTCTCAGTCAATCTAAAGACATGCAATCATCAGATAAAAGCTTAGCCATCTCCAATTAGCAAAGAAACCCCAAATTGCTACTGAAATCCCCAAACTTCAGCCTCATACATGACACATCTAATCAAAATATCACAAATTATCACAACCAAAAACAAAACTGAAGCTTATCCTATAAATTTTCATACAGTTACACAATTTTGTTCCCATACAAAATAAATCACCACATTTGCATTGACATCAATGCTAGGACTAGCTACGTATAAACCTTAATAAATGCCTTGTACCATCTTAGCTCCCTTTAAATCTACTACTTAATCTCCTTCATAAGAGGAGATTTCCCAAATGTCACCAAGAAACATCCTTCACAATATTGTAAACTGTTTAGAGTCAATTTCAACCACAACAACCTGCTCGAAAACATGAGATTATTAGGTGTACGTCATACGTACACAATCTCTCATCTTGCTTTCTGCAATGTCCTTATGTGCATAAGGTGAAGTCTGGCAAACCTAGATCAACCTTGATAATTAATCTGCAGGAAATGAAGAATTTGTATTCAAATATTAATAACTTATTTTCTTTCCCACCTTGGCTTTTGGCTTACAGTGGCTTAGTTCACTAACGTCCAATTAATCTTTTCCTTTTCTTTCTTCTGGGGTGAAGACGCAGACTGAAAATAAAGTGAACTTTATACACAGATAGAATGAGATCATTGAGATGTTGCTTGCTGCATCTTAAACGAAGCAAGCAAATTATCACAAACACCAACCATAAACGAGTTGCTACAAGAACAACAAATAATTAAAAGCATGTACAGAGAAATCTATAAATGCAAAATCAGTACTAATAACAAAAGTACGGGATCTTTGGATTGCAATAGTTACACTTTCATACCCATCAAGCAACATTTGCTCGCAATAGTACGGGATCTCTAATAACAATACCATCCTTATTTCATACCCATCAAGCAAAGCAGCAACATTTGCTCGCTACACTTTCAGCTTACATTCATGCATCTGCCTTCGATACAACTCTGACACTATTTCAGAATCAATTTGTTCGCTGTTCATACCCAATTCACATAATGCTTCTTTAAACAGAGATGAGGGATTCAAACTGACAGTTATTCCATGGAAAGACAAATACCACGAGGTTAAGTTGGTTGAGATATTACTTGTTAACATCTCCAATTAATTTTTGCTATATCAGTCTCTTCCAGTCATGTTAATGATATATAAGTTAATATCCATTAAATGCTACAAGTAAATTACTAGAACATAACAACACTGATGTTGGCCACCATGGGAGCACAAATGAAATTAAATAACTGCAACACTGAGAAGCATAAGATAACTGCAAGAGAAATGAAATTAACTGAATCTTATCTAGAGCCTAGGAACTGGTGTTGGCCACCATGGGAGCACAAATGGGTAGACCATTTTAGAAACTGATGGACTGCAAGTTTGGGGAACTAACACGAAAATTGCACATGACAATGAAGTCACTTAAACCAAAAACCAGGATATCCTTATTATTTGGGTGGAAACCTAGTATACCTCTTTGCTCAAGCTTATATGAAAGTCAGTTATCAAAGAATAGATCTTTAATCATCTGATTTAAGGGAACCCTTTGACTATCGAATACCATTTCTTCAATTTAATTTCCTCTGGCGTTGTCTACCTCTTCTCTCGACTCCCAGACACTTGAATCATCATGAACCTATTGCAGGCACAACAGAAGACACCCTCGGACCTCGGCAAACACCTAGATACATATCGAAGTTCAAACGGCACCTTAATTAACCAAACTGATTGTACTCCCAAACAGGTCCACCTCAATTACACTATACCTCCCTGATTAAGTAAACCAAACCGGCCAATACTTTGAGAAGAGGACCTCCGTTGTTCAAAGAGGGACTTCTTGAGTTGGTTATCAGTTTGAGATTTGAGAGCGTCGTTTAAGATTTCAACAAAATCAAACAATAGAGAACAAAATTTTCCAATTATTGCAAGGAAGAACATATAGGAATCATACCCAGAAATAAGCGGTGGCCATTCTTGAAATTGTGCAATAACTTTTCTGGATCTAGTGGTGGATAGCGGTGCAATCGTCTTGAGCAAGTTCGATTCTTCTGCAATCTTGTAGATTCGGCCGCTCTTCAACTCTTCTCAATGTAGATTAGGAGCAAACCGTCTTCCGCCGCTCGTTGCCTTTTCTCTCATCTCGATCAGTTCTTTCTTTTTCTTTCTTTTTTCTAAGAAACATGTTCACTTATATATCGGGTTAGTATTTGGGAAAGCTGGGAAAACTGGATGGAGGGAAAAGCTAAAGATTTTCGCGCTAATCGCAAAATTCACGAACTCTTTTACGGCCTTTTCACAAGCATGTAGTAAAAGACTTTAGATTACTCATTTAAGGCCTGCATATTGTGCAAGCCGTGAATGAAAAGAGATATTTACAGCGTATTCCAAAAGCATGCCGTAAATGAACTAATTCATACATCATTTACGGCCCACATAGAAGTGTGTCGTAATTGATACTCATTTACGGCGCACATTGAATGCACGCCGTAAAATGTGCGTCGTAAATGATCAATTTTCCGGTAGTGTCGGTACCTCGTCCTCAACCATTAAGGAGAAGTTTGAACTCGATTTGTGAATAGTGACCCAAAACTTCCTACCGTCGGTTCTTCCTCCACATCTCGATTCTTTGCACAATATTTGAGGAGCATAATCTACGTCTCGAGGCGATCCTAATTGTAGTACCCCGGAAATTTGTTATTATTTTCCGAGAATTTTCCGGAATCTAATTTGTGGTTATTGGACGGTTTCTGACTCATGGATGGAGCGGAAGTGTTTCAGATGAATAATTATTCGAAGAATTTGGTTTTAGGGGGGGTTGCAAAGGTTGACTGTTATTCGTTAGGTTTCTCCTAAAACTTCCTTCACGAAAGTCGTAGAGCGCGTCGATACAAGTTTGTGGATATGCGGAATGCGGAAATCGGAGTTCGTATGAAGAAGTTATGGCCGTAAAAAAAGTTTCCATTTTGGTATATATGGGATTTTTCCGGAAAAATATCAAAAAAATCCGAGTTTCCATTTTGGGAAACTTTTCTCTCTCCTCTCTCCCGACCCGGTTTCGCCCTCTCCCTTCGCCGGCCGATTTCTTCACCGTCCGGCCACCAATCGGCTCGATTCCAAAGGGAATCAGGCTCGCCTCAGTCCCCTCTACACGTCTGTGGTGGTGATTCGTCGTGGGAAGCACCGTATACGGCGCTACAAGGCCGGGAAGTCTGGCCTGCGGCGATGCTTCGAACCCAGAACGGAACTTCCGATTCTGGCCACCATAGCCGATGTTTCTTGAGGGCTTTTAGAGCCCAGAGGACGTAGAAGCTTTCTCTCAAGGTAGCTTGCAACGATTCAACCTGTGGAGCTCAAATTTTGAAGATTGGGAATCTAGGGTTCATCGGTTTTCAAAACTTGCGAGGTAAATTCCTGCCAAATGGCTTTGATTCAGACTTTGTGCTAGTTATGAAGGTTTCAATTGGAGTTGAGATGAAGATCTTTTGTGTTGGAAGTTTTGTCTAATTTTGAATTTGGGTGGGCGGCGGCGCCGCCACTGTGGTGGTAGTTTCCGGCAGGTTCCGGCCACCTCAGGGACAATTTCTGTTCCTGATTTCGATCTACTCGTTGATACGAGCGTTTCGATATATAGTTTTTGATTTTTGGAGATCGTATTTCGGTTCTATCGATGTTCGATCCGTGAGGATTTGGCCGTCCGATCGACTTGTAGTTTTGATTTATTGATCGTAGAAGTGTTCCAAAGACGTTGGATGGTCTCGGATGAGGATCCAACTGTTGGATCGTCGTATAATTGTGTTTTGTGAATTGTGTGCTTTGGGTTGTATTGAGTGTGACTTTGATGTGATTAGGTGATTGACGAAATTATGTGAGCGGAGTTTAGACGATTTGGTGCTTGTCTTGGTTTGTGTGAAGACGCAGCAGGATTTGGAGGTGAGTAAATCTCACGGTGTTTCTTTCGATAAATTAGTTATGTTTAATTTAGTAGATTTAATTGTTAGTATGCAAAATCATATTTATCAAAATAAATTATTTGTTTTAAAATATATGAACTTGATCAACAATGGTTCAAGGGTAGGTTAAAACAAGGTTTTGATATAAAATGATTTTCGAGTAGTTAATTTGTAAAACTATAGTTGGTATTAGTGGCATCCATGAGTGGGTGACTACGTATATATATATTTACGTGGAATATACATATATCTGGAAGGTGTGGCATGTGATATGTAGACTTTTAATGATTTATATTGTTGAAAGAGTGATTTGGAGTTGTGATGTAACCATTGTAAGTCGGAAGGTTTCAGTGGTAAACCTGGGTATTGTTCTGAGGGCCAGGTGGTCCGAAGTCCGAAGGTTGCAGTGGTAAACCTGGGTTTGTTCTGAGGGTCAAATGGTCTAAAGTCCGAAGGTTACAGTGGTAACCTGGGTGCACTGATGTTGTAAGGTTGAACCTCGGCCGAGGTGACAGGTTACGATACAGTTAGGGTGTAAGTCATCGGATGCTTGCACCTTAGTTAAGGGGGCAGGTTATGATACAGTTATCAAATGCTTGTACCTTGGTCAAGGGGGCAGGTTACGATACAGTTTTAGGATGCTTATACCTTGGTCAAGGGGGCAAGTTACGATACAGTTTGAGCTCTAGTCTGTCGGAGTCGGAGAAAGTTCTGGTGTTCTTTCTTTAATTTATACGTGAGATTTGGATTACTATGAATTCTATTGGTTGATTTAAATGTAATCTCCTTAATTACATTATATGCAGGGATTACTGCATTTTGAATTATTTGTTTTAATGTAATCTCCTGAACTAAGTTATATGCAGGGATTACTGCCTTTTGTATTGTTTGTTTTAATGTAATCTCTTGAACTAAACAATATGTAGGGATTACTATGACTTGTATTGATTGTTTTTAATGTAATCTCCTGAACTAATCTATATGCAGGGATTACTATGATTTGCTTGATGTACTTTTGATGTGATCTCCTGAACTAATTCACATGCAGGGATTACTTTCTGTTTGATTTTGAATTATACTTGCTTTACATTTTCGAGAAGTAGTTGTTGGGATGTCAATGTTTTTGGAAGGTCACTGAGGTGACAATGATTCGGTTGAGATAAAAGGAGCATGATTTTGGATTACTGGAGTATTGATTGTTAGTTGGATAATTGTGAAATTAAATGCATGAGTCGAGAGTCAGAGCATGTTGATTTTGATACAAGTTAACCTACGTGAGCATGATAAGATATGATATGAACTTCATGTTTGGTTGTGTTTTGTGGAGTTAAATGTTGTTGCTTTAATTTATTTCATGAGTTGAGAAATTATAAGCATGAGTGATGTGAGTCATTTTAATTGAGTTTACTCATACGAGCTTAAAAATCTTACCGGGTTTGTTTTGTTCAACCCAGTGCACTATTCTATGGTGTAGGGTTTATTGTGCAGGTTAGAATATTGATTAATCGTCGTCAAAGCTGAGGGGTACGTACTGTAGAGTGGATGTCGAAGGGTACTCTTAGTTTTAAGTCTTCCGCTGTGTAGTGAATTGTGGTGGGTGAGTTTACTTATGGAATTGTTATTCAGTTTAATTTGTAAACTTAGTGTAATGTGATATATGACTTTAAAGAACGAGTCTGTATTGACATTATGAGTTCATGACATATTTACTTGTTGTTCTTTAAAAAAAATTTTTCCTAGTGTTTTGTATTGATGTCTGAACCATCACACCCTGTGTATGTACTCTAATAATTAATTGTGCTTGAAATTCGGGGAGTGACACTAATGGACTTGGTCTGACAGTTTTTGGTGGCCGGAGTTGGGAGAACGAAGCGTTGACTCAAAACGGGGCCGTGGAGTTCTCGGCTATCTCCCACCGTTTTCCGGGCAAGGCACGGTGTTCCACTATCACAGACGAATCGAGGGTGAGGAGAGGGATCGATTGATGGTCGCAGCCCGTCCCCAGGTGGCCGGACGATGGAGTTGCAGGCGAGCCGAAGAGGGAGAGAGATAGGTCAGGGAAGAGGAGAGAGAGAAAATGAGAGTTACCTGGCCCAACAGTAAAAAATTCAAATATATACTACTTACCATGAACAGTAATTTTTTTTTCTCGCTTATAACTTTCGCGTACGAACTCCGATTTTTACGTACCACATATGCACACGCTAAGTTTAACTTCCTCTAAAACTTTCATGAAGAACATTTTCTCAAATTTTGATCCGAACAAAAAGTCAACTTTTAGGGCCACTAAAAGTATCGAAACAAAGTAAAAAGTGAAAGTAGTTGTCGTTTACCGTCCAAATGACTAGTAAACGGGTAAATTGAGATACGGGACGTTACAACCATCTATAAAAAAACAAGAATTCAAAGGATTATTAAACTCTACCATGGTTCGGTCAGCTAAGACGAGTGCTAAAATTAAGTGTGAAAAATCCAAAATGTACCTGTATTTGGTGACCAAGACATGCATGGAGAGAGGTGGCTAAGGACGCTCTACTTTGATATCCTACACATTGTCTCGTCGTTCCTCCACCAAAAGGCATCAAGTTCTTTGATATAACACGCGACTCCGAGGAATTATTTTGTGAGCTCAGACTATCATGTGGGACTGTCATGTGGTGATCCAACCTAATAATTAATATTACTCGAATTTGGTGAAGACCATGCATAGGATAAAAAATAAAAAAATAAAAAAATTAATAGATCCAGTAACATCAACCCGGACCACCATGTGTACCATGGTCCGAGACCATGTTATAATTCTAAGAGAGAAACAAGCAAGACATGATGTCCTCTTACTGAGGGTTTAGGTGTAACATCAGGGTGGGAATAGTTGGGCAAAAAATTAGGTGTAACAAGCTGCACACTACTAGTAAAGCTCTCCATTACACACAGATGAGATTCACATAGATAGTCACACAAAGTGAACTATGTATGAGAACCACTCAAATACACACATATAGTTTTCACACATATGTTTGTGTGAAAACTATATTAACATAGCGTTCTATGCATGTGAAATATATTCTAGGGCTAAAATCTGTTTAGTTCTTGTACTTTGCCTCCAAAATTATTTCAGTCTCTCAATTTTCATCCAGGAAGTCCAATCTGTGAAATCTCCATCTAACTGTTCCGTTAACTCGTGATGTGGCAAATTGTGGGACTCATTTCTAGAGATAAAATTACTAATATATCCCTGACTTCCTCCTTCAATTCTTTTCTTTTCTCTCTTTTTCAATTTTAAGGGTCTGGCTTCATTTTGAAACCTACACCAACATGGATGACGACCGACTGCATTTCCTTTTCACTCCTAAACTTCATTTATAGTAATATTATTAACTCAGCTTAGTAAACAAAACTATGTGGGTTTTCAGTTGAGTGTTGATTTAGAATCAAAAGGCTAGATTTGAGAGATGATGAGTTTGAACTTTGAAGCTAAAGGTGTGTTGGTATACACATACATCCTAGGCATAAGTATCGGAAGCACAAGACTTGTATTGCCAATACATAAGCAAGGAAAATTCCCAGTTGAGGGTCCCGATACCCTTCGGGGCAATATCGGGAACCCCGAGCGTCCCACACCGAAAGAAACTGAACCAAGCTCCCACAAACCTGCTACATTAAGGTCATCTCCAACAACCCAAAGAGGTAACTGTTTACTATCGCTTTCCATTATCATTATCTTTTAACGATACTGACTTATGCATCGGAGCGTTGAAGGCTGGCACACCCGGTCTTCCCTCTGACCTTTGTCCGTTTTGCAAATAAGCGAGACCGATAGCGATAGTAGCAGACCAATACATCCCGTGTTTATGAGCTGGATCAGACCCCTTGCAAGACAGCTAAAACATATATCTCTTACTTAGGTACGTAGCTCTTATTTATGGTATACCTACAATAGAAAAAATCCTTAAATTTATATCTCTTAATTAGGTTAGAGCATCTTCAGCAGACTCTCTATTTTGGCTTCTTAGTTATTTTGGAGAGCATGTTTAGCTTTTTATTTATTTTAGCAACTGCACCAGACTCCTAAGTGACTCTCTATTATAACTTTTAGCTATCTCGCTCCTAAATATAGAGAGCGGGATGAAGCTCTCTATAATTTAAAACATTCATTTGAAGTTATTTTATGTAATTTATAAATATATTTATACTATTCAATCTTAATTAAAAAAATAATATAAAGTCAAAACTAGCTAAAATAGAGAGCAATGATGCATACGTAATTCTAAGAGCATCTTTAACAGACTCTCTATTGTGGCTCTTTAGTTATTTTGGAGAGCATGTTTAGCTTTTTATTTATTTTTGTAGCTGCACCAGACTCCTAATTGGCTCTCTATTATAACTATTAGCTATCTCGCTTCTAAATATAGAGAGCGGGATGAGGCTCTTTATAAGTTAAAACATTCATTTTAAGTTATTTTATATAATTTATAAACACATTTAAACTATTTAATATTCATTTAAAAAATAATATAAAGTCAAAACTAGCTAAAATAGAGAGCATTGATGCAAACGTAATTCTAAAGTGGCTAGCTAAAATGACTTTTTAGCTACTTTAGCTAAAATTTGACTCAAAAATAGCTAGCATTACTAAAGATGCTCTAAAGTGGTTAACTAAAATAACTTTTTAGCCACTTTAGCTAAAATTTGACTCAAAAATGGCTAGCATTGCCTAGCATTATTAAAGATGCTTTAAGCAGACTCTCTATTTTGACTCCTTAGCTATTTTGGAGAGCATGTTTAGCTTTTTATTTATTTTAGCAATTGTACCAGACTCTAAGTAGCTCTCCATTATAACTTTTAGCTATCTCGCTCCTAAATATAGAGAGCGAGATAAGGCTCTTTATAATTTGAAACATTCATTTTGAGTTATTTTATGTAATTTATAAATACATTTAAATTATTCAATCTTCATTTGAAAAAAAATATAAATTCAAAATTAGCTAAAGTAGAGAGCACTGATACAGGCGTATTTTTAAAATGGCTAGCCAAAATGACTTTTTAGCTATTTTGACTAAAATTTGACTAAAAAAAGGCTAGTATTACTAAAAATGCTCTTATACGTATCTTTTAGCTAGAATATTTTGATGAATTTTTTTTTTTTTTACCATCCAGTTAGGTTGATTTCCTAGCTCTATTTGCTAATTTTATAATACTAATTATATTTTGAATTATTGCATGTTCATCATGGGTTCAAAATTCAAATTGAAAAAATAAACAAATAATTAATTTGTTTCTATATTTAACTCAAGGGGCAAAATGGGTATGAAAATATAATGACAAAAGTCAATGAACCTAGATTGATAATAAAATTACCTATGGACTGCATCCATTATGACGGAATGAGGACTTATATTCAAAAACCTCAAGAAAAAAAACTCATATTTTCCTTAATAGTATTCTATAATTATGTACAAATAGTTAGATAAACAAAATAAGTTTAGGGTGCGGTTATTGCCACCCTGCTAACTACTTTTTTCACCCTATAAGTTTTTTATATATTGAAAGACTAAATACCCTAATATAAAATTACAATAAAGGACAAGATCTTATTTAAAATTACAATTTATTTTTCTTATTACACTGCTCTACAGAACACGTACTTAAACTTCAATCTTTATCTCTTCGTTCATCTTTAAACCCTAACAATTTATTTCTTAACATTCATCATCTTCAATCGTTCTCATGTTATGCTAACAAAAAAAAAATTCAACTTGCGGAGGAAATCAAATAGAAAAAGGATTTGAGTTAAATACTAGTAACCTACATTGAAAAGGGTATTTTGGGTACTATAAATGGGTGAACTAACACTTCAATCTTTATCTCTTCGTTCATCTTTAAACCCTAACACTTTATTTCTTAACATTCATCATCTTCAATCATTCTCATGCTATGCTAACAAAAAAAAATATTCAACTTGTGGAGGAAACCAAATGGAAAAAAGATTCGAGTTAAATGCTAGTAACCTACATTGAAAAGGGTATTTTGGATACTGTAAATGGGTGAACTAAGTAAACTTGAAATTAAAAAAACAATGTAGGGTGAGAAGAGAATGTAGGGTGAAGAACGTAGTTAGAGCATCTTTTAGCAAACTCTCTATTTTAGCTCCTTAGCTATTTTGGAGAGCATGTTTAGCTTTTTATCTATTTTAACAGCTGCACCAGACTTCTAAGTAGCTCTCCATTATAACTTTTAGCTATCTCGCTCCTAAATATAGAGAGCGAGATGAGACTCTCTATAATTTAAAACATTCATTTTAAGTTATTTTATGTAATTTATTAATACATTTAAACTCTTTAATCATCATTTAAAAATAATATAAATTCAAAATTAGCTAAAATAGAGAACATTGCTAAAGATGACTTTCTAGCCAAGATGACTTTATAGCCAAAATGACTTTTTAGCTATTTTAGCTAAAATTTAATTAAAAACTGGCTAGTATTGCTAAAGATGCTCTTAGTAGGGTGACAACATCCGCACCCTAAGTTTATATACATGACCTCCCCAATTAATACAAGAATAAAGTTAGAAACCATCTAATATAAATTTCCCTTAAATAAATTGTATTTAAATGGGGTGAGGAACCATATAATTTAGAATTTCTGAATCAATAGCATTAAATGTTTTAAAATAGATTGCATTACTTCCACTTTTTTAGTTAATTTTCTTTTTTTGTTGTAACAGTTATGGTTAGTCAATTTATTGACAAAAAAAAAAACATTAAAACATCACAAATAGAAAACTTTGTAATTGTTATATTTTTGGCCCCTCCAATGACAACTTCGTAGTTCTACAACTCTACTGTCACGCCCCTGATTTTTAACACAAATAAAAATTGAAATACAATCACATAATTATATATGCGTGAACGTTCAGCCATCAATACAAAATACCTAGAAAATTTTTCCCTTTTAACCCAAGTACATATTGATGCCCTGAACCCACAATGTCAATATTGACCCGCTCCACAGAGTCATATATTACAATGCTTACGAATTAAATTATCCACAACAAAATAAAACGTAAATGCTCCTCAGAGCTAACTACACAACGGAAGTCCTTATTACCGGTAAAGTTACAAAAATGGCATCCTACCGTAAAGCTGCAAAGGCGCTACCTCAGCTTCACCCCCGATTATCCTAACCTGCAGGATTAACCCCTACACCGTTTGAATAGTGTACCGGGTTGCCACACAACAAACCCGGTAAGCTTTTGCAAGCCCGTATGAGTGATGCTGCTAAAAGCAAGCGCATAATTTAACCCTGAAATGTCATTAGTAGTACGTAATAAATAGGGATCGTTCTATTCCGGGGATTGAGGGTACACCTGTCATTATCGGACAAACAAACAATTAAAATTAAAACAAAGTATAATATTTACAAAGATATAACAAAATATATACATATTTACGAAAAGGGGGATTTTGTTTTTGGTTTTTCGAAAATAAAACTAAGTTAACAAAACAATTAAAATGCAAAAACATAAAAATACAAATGGAATGAGAGAACAAAGATCAAAACCGAAACATATGATTAAAATTGATTCAAATCCTAATATTGTTCATCTAAGTCATGAGAAAGGAGTTGATCATGTGAAACATTCGAAAGCAAATGAATTCCCATTTTTTACTTTTCAATGCTAATTAACCTAAGCGAAAGCACCTAGATTAATCCTATCAAACATGCAATCAAACCCTAGAAAGCTAGTCAATCATGTCATGTTTAATGCATTACACATAGAGAAAGGCTATCAACTCAAGTGTACAACTTAGTATGGAAAAGTCCACCTAATTGCAATTCTCTTTAATTAAATTCGATCTTTGTACAAAACCTTTACTACTTTGATTCAAGTTTACACAAAACGAAAAGTCGATTTCATGCTCTTAAACCTAGCATCATTCATATCAAAACCCTAAGTGTTTGCAACCACATAAGATTAAAATACAAAAGTTATCTATAACGCAAATTTAATTAAACAAACTCACATAAGCAACTCTCGAATCACAATATATGAATCTGAAAATTCTCAATTAATCATAAAATTCCAGAAATTAATATTTGTTCAAACACATATGTCAACTAGAACAAAACCAACGAAATCAAAGCAAAGGTTACAAAGGAGAATCGGATTACACCGTGAGATGGAGATGGTGATGAACGATTGATGTGGTGGTCTCTTGAATCTCGAAAGCAAGCTTCAAGGTTGGAGATGGATGATGGATGCTCACGGCTATGCTTCTTCTCCCTTGGCCTTGCTTGAACTCGTGGAGATGACTAGAGGATGGAGAAACTCACGGCTATGCTAAGAAGATTTTCTGATTTTTTTCTAAAGTGTAAATTGTATGGGGGAGAGGAACCCTTGACGTTGAGAAAGGGGGAGTTTTATATAGGAGCATGGCTAGGGTTCACAAAGCAATCAGAATTTTCCACATAGCTTCAACCAATGATAATTCGCCAAGTAAGCTTGTGATGTGGTCCAACCAATCATAGAATGCCAAGTAAGCCTTGTGATGTGCTCCAACCAATCATAATTCTCTAAAATACCTCCCTAATATTTAATTGCCGAATTTCCTTGAAATTATTCTGATTTTCTTCATGAATTTCGGCCAACATTCCTTTAGGGAATTTAGGGATGAATCTAGACGCCTTTTTAGCTTTTCCTTGGTGCACACATATTTTCCTTCCATAAATATCTCCCTTGAATCTCTCTTGGCGTCATCTCCTTGATTATTTCTGATTTTCACGTTGGCAATCACACCAAATTATTCCTCCAACAATATTTCTTTCCATAAAAGTCTCCCAAGAAAATCTCTCCTTGAAATCCTCAATCAATCATCTTCAATTCCCACGTTGTCACCTTGTTTTTCCTTAAGTATTACACGGCAAATTTAATCCCCAAGGAAAATATATTTTCCTTTTTTTCAAAAAACTCTTCCTTGATTCTCTCCTTGCCATGTCATCTTCATGAAACTTCTCGTTCCATTTATGAACTCAATTCTGCTTATTTATTCCAAAAACCTGAAAATAGAAGCTTTCTAAAATAAGAAATGGAAACTTTCTTAAACTAAAATGGAAACTTTCTAAAAATGGAAAATAGAAACTACAAAACGGAAACTTTCTACAATTAGGAACTTTCCCATTCGAAGAATGGAAACTTTCCTAAACAGAGTTTTATTCTGGAAATAACGCAGAAAATATAGGGAAATAACAGTTAAAATGTCGCATTAAAATGCTCCTATCAATGAGTAACTCAAAACACACATGCACAACTCACACCAAAAACGAGGAAAATCTTTCAACTCGCGAATAAAGAAAGACATACCATGCTTCCCAAAATAATACTCTTTTCCCAAAAGAAAACAACGAAAGTCACACTGTGACAAAATCATATAAATCATTAACCTAAAAATTTAAATATGATAAATCGATCCAACTTAGATAAAACAACAAATCGATCCAACCTGGACAAAACATCAAATCGGTCCAACTTGGACAAAACATCAAATCGGTCCAACCTGGACAAAGTATCAATACACATCAATCATACCTATCGTTAACCTAACCAATAGAATATGATTCTTTAGTCCAACCTGGACAAAATATGTACCCAGGAGTCTTAAGTAACCTACTTAGATCCATGAGGTACGATGGCAGACAGACTAGAGCTCTAACTGAATCGTAACCTGTCACCCAGCCAAGGTTCAACCTTACGATATAACATTGCCATGAGGATGCAACCTGCAACCCTGGATCCTTAGGCCAACCTGACCCTCAGATCAAAACGTCAAATCAAACCAAAAGAAGAAATCACAACCTGTGACTCTCAAATCCTCAGACCACCGGTCGTCAGATCAAAACGTTAAATCAAACCAAAAGGAGAAATCACAACCTGTGACTCTCAAATCCTCAGACCACCGGTCGTCAGATCAAAATGTCAAATCAAACCAAAAGGAGAAATCACAACCTGTGACTCTCAAATCCTCAAACACTTTTCAAAACAATAGAAATACCATTTCCCACCATTTGTTTTCCGAAAAGTCACATCACAAACAATAAAACGCATCATTCATGCATATTGTTTCCATAAATCCGCAAATCCACCAAAACATATATATTTTACATAAATATATAATTACGTAGTCATCCGCTCAGGAATGCCTACTAATACCAACTATAGTTTGCAGTTAAATCCATAACTCTTAAAACGATAAAGGTAATCCGTTCATTAATGAACCTTGTGAGATTACTCACCTCAGAATCCCGCTGCGTCTTCTATACAGAACCGAAATAACACTATCACCAACAACTCGTCCAATTCACCTTTAGAAGCAGCAAATCACTAATGATCTCAAATCAGTAACGATTCACAAATAATTTAAGTCCGAAACCCTTGTTTTGAACTAAAATCCTCAAAGTGACGCCGATCGAGGCGAAACCACATCCGAGACCACCCAATGTCTCCAGAATACTTCTACGATCAATATGTTCAAACCACAACTCGATCGGACGCTCGGATCCTCATGGATCGAAACATCGAACAGTCTGAAACCGTAAAAACCCTAACATGCTCATACGATCTCCAAAAATTACAAACAATATATCGAAATGCTCGTATCGACGAGTAGATCGAACTTAGGAACAGAAACTATCCCTGAGGTGGCCGGAAACAGCAGGAAAACACCAACACAGTGGCGGTGCTACCTCTCGCCCAAAGTCAGAATTTGACAAAACTCCCAACACCAAAGTTCTTCATCTCAACTCCAATTTAAACTTTCATAACTACACCAAAGTCCAATTATGAACCAATTGATCGAATTTTACCTTAGAACAAAACAGCTCGATGGAAACCCTAGAATTTCAATTCCAAAATTCGACCTCCACGAGTTGAATCGATGCAAGCCACTTTGGGAGAAGCATCCACGTCCTCAGGGCCCCAAAAGCCCTCAAGAACCACTGGCTATGGTGGCCGGAATCTCCAACTCCGATCAAGGCGATCTGCAGCTCATATGCGGCCTCTTCTCGACCTTGCCTGGCCCACCACAGCTCGTCCCACGATGAAACACCTCCACAGACGTGCAGACGAGGTCGACGTGAGCAAAATCCCCTTTTGAATAGAAGCAAACGGTGACCGGAGGAGGGAGAACGACGCCGGCGAAAATTGAGGCTGTGAACGGGCTCGGGAGGGAGAGACTAAGCTCGGGTTTCCATTTTGGGAAATCTGGGATCTTTGGCAAATTTCCCAAAAATTCGTCCTTTTTATACAAAAATGGAAAGTTTTTCTGAAGCCCATAACTCCTTCATACGAACTCCGATTCTCGCGTTCCGCATGTCCACGAACTCGTATTGATGCGCTCTACAACTTTCATGAAGGAAGTTTTTGGAGAATCTCAATGAATAAAAAGTCAACCCTTGCGCCGCCCCTAAATGACGCTTCCTGAATAATTATTCGCCCGAAACATTTCCGCTCCATCCACAAGCCATGAAATCCTCCAATAATCATAAAATTAATTCCGGAAAATGCTCGGAAAATAGTTACGAATTTGTTGGGCATCACATTCCACCCCCCTTAAAGAAATTTCGTCCCTAAATTTAAACGTACCACGCCAACAAGTACGAATAAATCATCCTCACATCCAATTCTCATTCCTCAACAACCTGTTCTTGTCTCACTGTACAACATACCTAGCTCAATAATGGATACATGTACCCTACCTTGTATCACAACACTAGGAATCTTTACCACACCACCTGGTGGTAACCCAATCAATTCATGGATCCCATCCTCGTACACTACCCAACAAAGACTCTGTGACTACAACACTACACACAGGTCACACAAGAGTCCGGAATCCTGTCATCACAACAGTATCTGCATCACTCATCGATAATGTAACCCTTACATTACAAGAATTGAAAATGAAACCTTCATTTCAACTCAAATCGAGCCTATACATCACAACTTAATAAGTGTCTACCCAACCTGGGAACACAAAATCAAACTAAGGTCTGGCCCTGCCTGACCCACTCATAATTAGGGCTGGGCACGGGCCGGAACGGGCTGGTTATTGAGTGATACCGAGCCCGGTACCGAAAATATTATTCGGGACGGGCTCGGACGGGATTACGTTTTTTCAAAGTTGGTACCGAAGGTACCGAAACCGACCGGGATCGGGTCGGGCCCGGGCCCAATTCAGGATGCCCGATTCCTTTTTTTTTTTCCCACACTTAACTACTTAAGTACTTTAACAGCTATCCAAAATTTCCAAATTTCAATCATTCTAGGATGCAGCTGTCCTCTTAGCACTGCAACTTATAAATCTACACAATCAATTTTGCCTTAAACCAAATCAAACAATGTAAAATACTAAAATGAATTGAAGAGCTTGCTGGAGGGAACTTGCTGGAGGAAGAGCTTCAATTTCCCGAGGAGCAGAAGGTGAAGTTGCGGTTGAAGAGTCTTCAAGCCCCGAAGCGGTTGGATGAGGCCGAGTAGCTACCTTCTTCGCTCTAGCCATGGAACGATTTGAATCAAATAACTGACCTGGAGATGAAGTATGAATCAGCAGCTATCTGATGAGTATGAAATTAATTTATAAACAGAAATAGCTCAAATTTTTAAGTAAAATTCTTCAATTACAGAAACAGGATGAGACTCCTTGACTTGATCACGCTAATTCTGAGCTAACAAACAATGATCAATCTAATCTAATCTATGATAACTTGCGCAAGAGGGAATTAGACCAAATTGTGAATAACAACAACAAATCAAAGAGTAGTGAAAATCGAAATTGCGAAGATGGCAATCATAAATGAGAGAATACGCAAATAGGAATAAGAAAGAGAGGAGAGAAGCTGAAGTACCGTGTACAAATTCGCTGCCTCAAGTCTAGTTGCGGTTCCACAGTTCCACTTGGAGTTTCCAGGCGACTGAAACAGAGAAGGTAAATGAGAGGGGAAACAAAACGATGGGGGATCGGGGATTTAGATGAAGAACCGAAGAAGATCCGGAGGGTGGAGAAGAGAGCTTAGAACTAGGGTTAGTGAATTGGGGATCGACTGATCGAGCATGATTTACAACAACCTGGGCCGGTCGGGGCTGAAGGTGAGTCAGCTGTCGTACGGCGCGTCGGTGAGCTTCGGGAACCAGCTGGACGTGAAGGAGGCGAAGTCGCTGCTCCAGTGCTGCTGCGACCACGGCGTCAACTTCTTCGACAACGCAGAGGTCTACGCCAGCTGCCGCGCCGAGGAGATCATGGGCCAGGCCATACGCGAGCTGGGCTGGAAGCTCTCCGACATCGTCGTCTCCACCAAGATTAGAGATTTAGATGAAGAACATAAATCTATCTGGAGAGTGGAGAAGACTCGAAGAGAAGTGAATTGGGGATCAGAAGATCTTCGTTAGTTCGTTTAGCGGCTTAGGGCCTTAGGCCGTTTAGGTCAAAATGTTTTGATCAGGTGTGGTCATTCCTTTGTGTTCCCACATTAAATTACCCAATCAAAACCAACCAAGTAATATAAAAAATTAAAGATTTAATTTAATTAATTTAAACGGGACAGGACGGGATCAATCGGTTTCGACTAGACTAGTACCGGTACCGGGCCCGTTTCCAAGGGACGGGACGGGACGGGCCCAAATAGTAAATTTCAGATTTTGGTCCCGGCCCGTATCGGTGAATTTCGGGACGGTTTCGGAACGGTACCGAGACTTCGGTTTTGGATGCCCAGCCCTACTCATAATCATCACCTGTCATTGTAATCAAAATCAAAGTGGTGTAGATCCTCTTCTACCAACACAATGAAGGATGCATCACACAACATGCCACACTCATAGGTCAAACTATAGCCAACAGGTAAACCCAACACAACACAACACATGGAAAGAAGTACACAATTATCACACATCATTCTAGCACACAAGCAGAATTAGATAAGGTACCTTCTTATCCTCACACACATTAGCTTGAGGAAACCATGCAACCATGATTCCTTCTAACCCTCCATATCCTTTCCACCGAAAGGACAACATAAGTCATCGCTGTGACAATGTTCTATTTGCTAACTTAACCATCAAGAAGCAATTCAAGTCTCATCTAGATAATAAAGGAAGAATACTCTCGGAATTCTCCTATAATTACATACTTATGAGTCTCCAGCAACCTCGACAGTTACTCCCATAAGCTATAATGGCAGATAGACAAGAACTCTGACTGATATCCTAACCACTCGTCTAGCCAAGGACGTGATTACCGATAACATGCCTTTGTCACCATTTGTGACCATCTGTGATTCAATCTCGATCACCATCTGTGATCAGTCACCATCTCTGACTCAACATCGATCACCATCTGTGATCAGTCACCATCTGTGACCCAATATCTGTGATCAGTCACCATCTGTGACTCAACATCGATCACCATCTGTGATCAGTCACCATCTGTGACTCAATATATCACCATCTATGATTAGTCACCATATGTGACTCAATATCGATCACCATCTGTGATCAGCCACCATCTGTGACTCAATATCGATCACCATCTGTGATAAGTCACCATCTATGACTCAATATATCACCATCTGTGATCAGTACTTCCCTTGAAAAAGACTGCTTCCAGCCTAGAAATCTCCCTTACCAACTTTGACAAACAAGTACCATCCATAACATTGACAACCTCCACAATAGGTGGAACGGGCAGCTCAACATTCGATGTCTCAACCTCATTCTCGAATATCTCTTCAACAAGAGGAGGAATCCTGCCCCTACCTAGAGCTCTACTCCTGCCTCTGGGTCTACCTCGACCCCTAGCTCTACATCTTTGTGAATCCATCACCTAAGGAGCATAGCACCCTGTCCTTAATACTTGTACAACTCCCAACCACAAGTATAAGTCATAGTTATGACTAAATCAACCACACACTACGTCAGAAGATACAATTCTATCCCCTACGTAAATAAGAGTTAAATCTAAAGGTCCTCATTCCTCAAAGACTATAACTCCTAGAAGCTACCTTAAGCTCCCACAACTTGTTCACTGAGCCAACACTACCCTGAAGACTCACATTCCAACACTCGACTATATCAATACTGAAGAGCATCAGATGGGGATCCGCTGCAGACGGGCCATCATTCGAGGAGTATTGATCGTCACCAAATATGCACCTTACGCTCTGATACCAAAACTGTCACGCCCTTGATTTTTAACACAAATAAAAATCGATATACAATCCCATAATTATATATGCGTGAACGTTCAGCCATCAATACAAAATACCTAGAAACTTTTTCCCTTTTAACCCAAGTACATATTGATGCCCTGACCCACTATGTCAATATTGACCCGCTCCACAGAGTCATATATTACAATGCTTACGAATTAAATTGTCCACAACAAAATAAAACGTAAATGCTCCTCAGAGCTAACTACACAACGTAAGTCCTTATCAACGGTAAAGTTACAAAAATGGCTTTCTACCGTAAAGCTACAAAGGCGCTACCGCAGCTTCATCCCCGATTATCCTAACCTGCAGGATTAACCCCTACACTATTTGAATAGTGTACCGGGTTGTCACACAACAAACCCGGTAAGCTTTTGCAAGCCCGTATGAGTAACTCAAAACACACATGCACAACTCACGCCAAAAACGAGGAAAACCTTTCAACTCGCGAATAAAGAAAGACATACCATGCTTCCCAAAATAATACTCTTTTCCCAAAAGAAAACAACGAAAGTCACACCGTGACAAAATCATATAAATCGTTAACCTAACAATTCAAATATGATAAATCGATCCAACCTGGATAAAACAACAAATCAGTCCAACCTGGACAAAACAGCAAATCGGTCCAACCTGGACAAAACATCAAATTGGTCCAACCTGGACAAAACATCAAGTCGGTCCAACCTGGACAAAGTATCAATACACATCAATCATACCTATCGTTAACCTAACCAATAGAATATGATTCTTTAGTCCAACTTGGACAAAATATGTACCCTGGAGTCTTAAGTAACCTACTTAGATCCATGAGGTACGATGGCAGACAGACTAGAGCTCTAACTGAATCGTAACCTGTCACCCGGCCAAGGTTCAACCTTACGATATAACATTGCCATGAAGATGCAACCTGCAACCCTGGATCCTTAGGCCAACCTGACCCTCAGATCAAAACGTCAAATCAAACCAAAAGGAGAATCACAACCTATGACTCAAATCCTCAGACCACCGGTCGTCAGATCAAAACGTTAAATCAAACCAAAAGGAGAAATCACAACCTGTGACTCTCAAATCTCAGACCACCGGTCGTCAGATCAAAACGTTAAATCAAACCAATAGGAGAAATCACAACCTGGGACTCCCAAATCCTCAAACACTTTTCAAAACAATAGAAATACCATTTCCCACCATTTGTTTTCCGAAAAGTCACATCACAAACAATAAAACGCATCATTCATGCATATTGTTTCCATAAATCCACAAATCCACCAAAACATATATATTTTACATAAATATATAATTACCTAGTCATCCGCTCAGGAATGCCAACTAATACCAACTGTTTCTGGTGGCTTTCTCCGGGTACCTCACACAGAATGCTATACCGTCTGGGGTACCGATCCAACTCCTAAATCCTGTATCAAGAACACAACGTTAGAGGGGTAAACCGTACCGGACGGTTTACACCTCTCCGATGCCTGAGTGAGAAACTAATAGATGTGTATCAAGTAAATAGTGGACAAAGGAGTTATTACCCGTAAAAGGTGGTTGTGCTAATGTCTTTATACTTCGAGCATGGGAAAGGAGTCTCCCCTAGCTTCGATGTGGGACACAGGTTGTTCTTCTGATGCCATATCAACCCTCTTGTTGTGTAAATAGATGGGCTGTGCTGGCCTTGTCCCGGGCCCTGGGTGCCCGGGTTGGCATCCCATATGGGCCCGGCCATGGTGGATCGTGAACCCGGCCCATGGCATAGTACCTGAGAGTACCGATGGGGCCCAGTCGATAGTGCCAAACTTAGTTGAGACTTACCCAGTATGTACAACTCCCCCAAGTTCCCGTTCAAGATGCTTCTCGGGTGGGGACTTATTATTATTTTGTCTCACGGTTTGGCACTAGTGTGCCTATAGGGAGTCCCCCAAGTTTCCGTATAAGAGAAATCTTGAGCGGGTTAAGCTGTAGGTAGGTAATCTACGTGCTGTGATAGGACGAAGGTTGAGTCTCTGGTACTAGATGGGGTGGAGAGAGGACTTGGCTCTGATACCCGATGGGGTAGAGAGAGAGAACTTGGCTATGATACCCGATGGGGTAGAATTTTGAGCCTCCGGTACCCAATGGGGTAGAGAGAGGACTTGGCTCTGATACCCGATGGGGTAGAGAATTTTGAGCCTCCGGTACCCAATGGGGTAGAGAGAGGACTTGGCGCTGATACCCGATGGGGTAGAGAATTTTGAGCCTCCGGTACCCAATAGGGTAGAGAGAGGACTTGGCTCTGATACCCGATGGGGTAGAGAGAGAACTTGGCTCTGATACCCGATGGGGTAGAAAATTTGAGCCTCCGGTACCCAATGGGGTAGAGAGAGGACTTGGCTCTGATACCCGATAGGGTAGGAGGTGCATGTCGGCCACGTGGAGCAGACTGGGTTGAGCAATAAATGCCCGTCCTTTCGCCTGCCAAAGCTTCGAGAAATGGGGGGAGGCGTGGGACACGTGTAGCGATCCTATGGTTGAGGGCTCTTCGGTTTCGACGGCCCTGATGCATTGGAGATTGAATTTAAGAGGGAAACCGATTGTTTTCCCTCACTTTCGTGAAAAAGAAGCTCAGAAGACTTGGAAGATTTGTAGCGAGGAGAAAGGAAGAGCCAAGGGAGAAGTGCGCGTGCTTGTGGAGTGATAGATCGACCGTCTGCCGAAGAAGAGGTTAGATCTCTCGCTCCGCCATGGATGTTTTTTGTTTGTGTTTGGTCCTCTTGTTTGCATAAAGACAGAAAACGAACAATGCTAGTGTGGTTTTCTCTTTGTTTTAGATTTTTGGGTTTGTTCCATTCGCTGGGTTTTGCTTTGAAGTGGGGAGTAATCCGTGCTTCGAAATGGTCTTGGTTTTGCATGAATTTCTGGGTATTTCTGGATTTTGGCTTGAATTTCTGGGTTTTTCTGGGTTTTGGCTTGAATTTATGGGTTTTTCTGGGTTTCGGTTAGGCTAACCCTTGTGCTTCTGGTTCCAGATAGAGAGATTTGAGGTCCCCGGTACCGTAGTTAGGATGGAATCAGAAGCCAGGGGTGGGGATATGGGATCGTCGTACAAGTCCAACAGAGGGTTAGTAGCTACGTGCAACATTTCGGACTTTCCCTTACCGCGTGATACAGTTAGAGAATAGCACTTCCTCGCGGCGGCCTGATCACCCCGGATATTAGCAGTGCCGGTCGGGGTTGGTACTTTCATCATCAACATGTGACCTGCTATGAAGGTTTTCAGACGCCAGAGTGTCGGACGGCCCAGGATAGCATTGTAGGATGAGACGCAGTCCACTACAATGAACTCTGTTTTGATGGTTGAACAATTCGAACTTTCGCCTATCGTGATCGATAGGTAATCTGATCCGAGTGGTTGGACGATATCTCCTAAAAAACTAATGAGGGGCTCATTATCCTGTGACAGCTTGGACCTTCCTCTATTCAAAGCTTTGTATGCATCGCGAAATAATACGCTAACTGAGGCCCCGGTGTCCACGAGCACCCGGGACATTATATAATGGTCCATTTGGAGTGTGATTAGGAAGGGATCATCATGGGGCATCCTTAGGTCGGCCTCCTCCTCCTGTAGGAATGTCACCGATGTCCATCCGGTGCCACCGTCTTGCTGCGGAGACTTGTGGAAGTTGAAAACTTCCGGACGGCCGAAACTAGAATTTCGTTTCCTCCCCTAGTGGGGCAACTCTTTCGGGCCCCCACCATGGATCGTGAAGATCTGGCCGTACACGTCTACAGCTCCTATCTCCTTAGTAGGTAGGTATCGTTGAAGCTTGCCCCTCTGGATGAGGGACTCGATTGTATTTTTTAAAGCAACGCAGAGATTGGTATTATGTCCGACATCCTCATGATAAGTGCAGAACTTTCCTGTATCCTGCTGGGTAAGTTTACTCTTCGGGAATTTCCTTGGGGGTGGTCCCGGTATCTCATCCTTGTTTTCGTTCCAAATAGTCTCGTATGAAGCGTTGAGGATTGTGAACACCTCATACCGGGGTGGTGGTGGTGTCCGTGGGGCCTGCTGTGCCCTCGGCTCCGGTAAGGGTGGGTGGTCCCGTAACTGTTTGACCTGGACGAGGACTCTTTGCCTCTTTTGTTCGAGGTATGGGGTGACCTATCATGGCTATGGACCCACTCCCTCTTTCGTGTTTCGTCCCTGACAGTCGAGGTCGGTGAGGAGAATCTTAGCTCCGGTCTGGGGTTGTCCCCGTAAGTCTCGAATTTGGCCTGGGCGTCGTAGCTAGCTGGAGGATTATGGTTGATCCCAAAGAGAAATTCTCCGCGCCTTAAGCCCCTCCTGAAAGCCAGCTCAGCCAGTTCCTTATTAAGGTCCCGGCACTTAGCGGTAGCTGCCTGCCATCGATTTACAAAAGACTTCAAAGTTTCATCTTCCCCCTGCTGGACTTTTAACAGGCCCTTTGGTGTGTGTATCCCATCGGTGCGTAAGATGAATCGAGCGACAAATTTGTCAGCCAGCTCCTTAAAGTTCCCTACAGAACCGACCGGCAGTTCGTAGAACCAACTCAAAGCCTCCCCTGACAAGGTCTCCTGGAACATATTACAACACACTTCATCCGTATATCCCTTGGCGCTTGTTTGTGATCGGAAAGCCTGGAGATGCTGGTAGGGGTCTCCAACTCCCGTATAGTCAATCTTCAGTGGTTTCGATGTATTAGCTTGAATGGCTCCTCTAACCTGTTGGGTGAAAGGGCCCGGGCGGTCCTCGTAAGTCGTCATAGCTCTCCAGGTGTCTCTATTTTCTGTGGCCTGTACCCTTGCCTGCAGGGCATGCAAAGAGTTGCTCATTTGCACTAGTAATGCCGTGTTAGCATCGGTTATCGGTGGGATATTGTGAACTGGCTGTGGTAACAGTGGTGGTGGCAGATGCCTCAAGTTTTCCGGGAATAAGTCTATTGGTATCTGGATTATCCGTTGACCGCCCTCCGCAGAAGGTGCTGGGGCGGTGCTGGGGCCTCCTGTTGTCGGTGCAGTGTTCACACCTGTTGCTAGCGAGGATGCTCTAGCCAGGGCCTGGGTGAGTGCCTCGTTGTGCTGGTGCCTCCTATCCAGTGCTCGGGCCAGCGCTGTGTTTTCATCTTCCAAATCCTGCATTCTCTGTTGTGCAAGGCGGTTTGTTTCCCTATCGGTACTCCTTTGTTCCCGATCGATCCGGGATTGTTCCCTGAAGGCTGCGATCTCAGCTCGCATAGAATCCATCTCCGATACCGGAGTCACTTCTTCCGGGATTATGGAGTCCAAGGATCCGAGACCATGCATTGATCCTTGAACACTTGGCGCTTCTGCTGAAGAAGTTCCCGGAGTGAATATCAGTGCCCGGGCGACACTTCTACCCTCTCCTGCCACTTCTGGCTCATCCATGATACGAACCCCTATCTGGCACGCCAATGTTTCTGGTGGCTTTGTCCGGGTACCTCACACAGAATGCTATACCGTCTGGGGTACCGATCCAACTCCTAAATCCTGTATCAAGAACACAACGTTAGAGGGGTAAACCGTATCGGACGGTTTACACCTCTCCGATGCCTGAGTGAGAAACTAATAGATGTGTATCAAGTAAATAGTGGACAAAGGAGTTATTACCCGTAAAAGGTGGTTGTGCTAATGTCTTTATACTTCGAGCATGGGAAAGGAGTCTCCCCTAGCTTCAATGTGGGACACAGGTTGTTCTTCTGATGCTATATCAGCCCTCTTGTTGTGTAAATAGATGGGCTGTGCTGGCCTTGTCCCGGGCCCTGGGTGCCCGGGTTGGCATCCCATATGGGCCCGGCCATGGTGGGTCGTGAACCCGACCCATGGCATAGTACCTGAGAGTACCGATGGGGCCTAGTCGATAGTGCCAAACTTAGTTGAGACTTACCCAGTATGTACACCAACTAGTTTACAGTTAAATCAATAACTCTCAAAACGATAAAGGTAATCCGTTCATTAATGAACCTTGTGAGATTACTCACCTCAGAATCCTGCTGCATCTTCTATACAGAACCGAACTAACACTATCACCAACAACTCGTTCAATTCACCTTTAGAAGTACCTAATCACCAATTATCTCAAATCAGTAACTATTCACAAATGATTTAAGTCCGAAACCCTTGTTTTGAACTAAAATCCCCAAAGTGACGCCAATCGAGGCGAAACCACATCCGAGACCACCCAATGTCTCCGGAATACTTCTACGATCAATATATCCAAACCACAAGTCGATCGGACGCTCGGATCCTCACGGATCGAAACATCGAACGGTTTGAAACCGTAAAAACCCTAACATGCTCATACGATCTCCAAAAATTACAAAAAACATGTCGAAATGCTCGTATCGATGAGTAGATCAAACTCAGGAATAGAAACTATCCCTGAGGTGGCCGGAAACCGCCGGAAAACACCAACACAGTGGCGGCGGCGCTGCCGGCCCAAAGTCGGAATTTGACAAAACTCCCAACACCAAAGTTCTTCATCTCAACTCCAATTTAAACTTTCATAACTACACCAAAGTCTAATTATGAACCAATTGATCGAATTTTACCTTAAAACAAAACAGCTAGATGGAAACCCTAGAATTTCAATTCCAAAATTAGACCTCCACGAGTTGAATCAATGCAAGCCACTTTGGGAGAAGCATCCACGTCCTCACGGCCCTAAACGCCCTCAATAACCACCGACTATGGTGGCTGGAATCTCCAACTCCGATCAAGGCGATCTGCAGCTCCTCTGCGGCCTCTTCTCGACCTTGCCACGCCCACCACAGCTCGTCCCACGATGAAACACCTCCAAAGACGTGTAGACGAGGTCGAGGCGAGCAAAATCCCCTTTTGAATCGAAGGAAACGGTGGCCGGAGGAGGGAGAAGGACGCCGACGAAAATGGAGGCTGCGCATGGGCTCGGGAGGGAGAGACCGAGCTCAGGTTTCCATTTTGGGAAATCTGGGCTCTTGTGCAAACTTCCCAAAAATTCGTCCTTTTATACAAAAATGAAAAGTTTTTTCGAAGCCCATAACTCCTTTATACGAACTCCGATTCTGGCGTTCCGCATGTCCACGAACTTGTATTGACGCTCTCTACAACTTTCGTGAAGGACGTTTTTGGAGAATCTCAATGAATAAAAAGTCAACAATTGCCCCCCCCCCCCCCCCCCAAATGACACTTCCTGAATAATTATTCGCCCGAAACACTTCATTTCCATCCACGAGCCACGAAATCGTCCAATAATCATAAAATTAATTCTGGAAAATCCTCGTAAAATAATTACGAATTTTTGGAGCAACACATCTACGAAACTATTGACATAGTTTTGGTTGAATGTTCAACTCAAAATTTTATACTTGATTAACATGGTGTTTGGTGGATAAGAACTCAAATAATACAAAACCTATTTTGAGGCATCTATTTGAAGGAATAATAATAAATCTTTATGAATTTTCCATTAACTAACACAAGTAATCAATACGGTCATTTATAAAATCAATATACTAATATATATTAATCATATAAAATAGTAGCCTTAATATAGTTAAATAATAGGATATTTCATGATTTTTGAGATTAAGGATATTTTAGGCATTTTGGGTTGTGTATTTAGTAAAATATTAGAATAAGAAATTAAATGGGTGGTGTATTTAGCAGGGAGTGTGTATTTAAAACTTCTCCTCAGTTTCATCAATATATAAAACTAAAAAAAAATTAAAAATATTACTTTCATATCATTTGTTATATAATCCTAATTAAAGTCACACTCTTACATGCTACAAAAAGCACAACGAAACGGGAAAAAAATGAACAACTCTTTCGAGAGGAGGAGAGCTCTGCTAGGTTTTCTTGGCGGTGCTCTGGCAATTCTGGTTGGAGGGATTGGACATTTTGATCTCTTTGATCAACCTAATGAGGATGGCGGCGGTGGAGAAATCCTTTTGCGTCATAAGTGGGGTTCGACTAGACATGTTCGCGCAATGATCGAGGACGGAGTTTGGGCTCTAGCTTCTGGTGCATGACCATGGGAGGTCGGCGGATGAGGGTTTCCTGTCGTTTCTGGGCAGAGATAGCGTGCGTGCAGCATGGATTTTCGAGGTGGCGACGGCGCTCTGCCAAACTGGATTTGGATGGGATCTCGGATCCCAATTTTCTATACTGGCTGGGCAAATATGATGGCAGATGGTGGTGTCTATGGGTGACGCGACTCGGGTTCGGGTCTTCATGCTTGGCAAGGCAGGTTGCAAGTGGCGGTCAAGAGATGCCGCAGTGGTTTGGGAGATCCTCGACATCAGTTGGTTTGGAGGTCAGGCTACCGGTGTGTCGGAGATGATAGTGGGTTGCTGTGGCCGGGTATCCATAGCAATTAGAACCCTACTGGGCCTAGGGCTTGGGCTCCCCATCCTTTTGGGCATACTAAGGCTAATTGGAACTTTTGGGCTGCTTGAATAGTGGTTTTGGCCTGTTTTGGTTTTAGGACATGTCTCTGGGCTAGGTTTGGTGTTGTTTTGCTCTTTGCAACGGCACCAAGCTTGACTTTTGTTGAGATATGATGCCAGGGGTTGTCACTTCATCTGTTCCTCTTTGATTTCTTATGGATGATGTTGAACGTTGTTTGGATGTGCTTCATTGCTTTTAAAAAGGTTGAATTATTTAGGTAATGATTTTTTTTGTCAGCTCCACGTGGGTAAATCATTATGTATGATTCCCCTGATCAATAAAAGAGTTGTATTTTTCATCAAAAAAAAAAAAAAATTGCTCCAGAGCATAACACAGTGGTAGTGTTAAATCTCTGTATGCAAGAGGTCATCTCTTCGACCCTCCATTCGTCAATTTTGATGGAGGTATTACCGTATTAAATTGCTAACATAATCAGAGTTGAGATATGAAAACGCAAAAAATTGATACTTGGGTATGAAACTAATAAATAACCTTATAGTTCGGGGAGTTTTTCGTAATTGATCTGGAAAAACTCCATTAGATTAAAATTAAGTTTTGAAGTCAAGCAAATCCTCATTGATTTGACAGGAAGGCCCAATAGATCTACCATGATTTGAGGTTGGTGATGCTAATCATACATGGCCCAATTTGGTATTGCTTTTGGAGCCTACTTTTGGTCCAAAAGTGCTTCTAGAGGAAAGTTAGGCTGTTTGGTAAACTCCAAAATTGTTGTTTTTGGGTGGAAGCGTTTATGTGGGTAGCATGAAATCAGAAGCTACTTTCAGTAGCTTTTGAAAATGGCTTTTGCGGAATGCGGCTAAAAACACGGAACTATTAATGAAGTTAAGGAACTACCTATTTTGTCATCGTCCTTTTCTAAAATTTACACTGAACTCAGTTTTTTTGTTCATCTGTGCGAGTTCGCATTCTCCTCCTCATCCTCTCTTTGTCATCAAATTCTTGAGCATCATTCATTTTCCTCTGAAGAAATCGAGAGAGGGCCTCTACTTCTTCTCCTTCTCTCTCTGCTGTCACTGAAAATCGGAGGAGCATCATTCTTTTCATTAGAAACTTGAGAGAGGACTTCTAATTCTGATTGTCTTCTCCTCGATCCTTCCTTCTCTACGGTCATCAATCATCCTCATCATAAACAAGATAAAGCAGTGTCGTCTCCAGATTCTAAAAGGTAAAACCTTTTACCAACTCTTTTACTGAATTATTTGGTCTGATTTTAGATTTAATTTTTATCAAACATCAAATCTATTTAGTTTGGGATTGTTGTTCTTTTTTTTGGTTTTGCATTACCAATTTTGATTCTAAAAGGATTGGGTGGGTAAAAATCCCTTTCTTGCATTGAGTTGCGGCTTTTGGGAAAGCTACTAAGTTTCTGGGTCCAGCTTCAAAGTTTTAGATAAGAATCAATTTTCATTCTAATAGCTTAGCTGTTTTAATTTTTCTCTTGCTTTCACACTTAATTATCATTATGCTCTCGAAATGCACCTGGAAGTGTTCTTCTACTTGTTCTTGACATAATTACTATGCAATTGATTATAGCTATTGCATACATAGTTCTGAAGTTGTTGTTGGAATCTGGTAACTCGGATTTAGTCTTATGTTGCTGGGTTGGCTATTAAACATAAGTAGTTATGTATCTTGTGCATTTGGCTTGTATTTTGTTGCTGCATTATGAAATCTATTTCCTTCATATCGGACTTTGTGTCCCAAGCCCCGTAAAGAGCCTAAGATTCACCATGTTCTATGGCAACCTCCTCTCTTCCCTTGGGTTAAAGTTTACACCGATGGTTTGGCGAAAGGTAATCCTAGTCCTGCAGCTTGTGGGGGAGTTTTTCGTGATGCATCTGGGGTTTTTTTAGGGAGTTTTTGCCAATCTCTAGGTTGCAATTCATCTTTTTATGCTGAACTTTATGCGGTTATTGTGGCTATTGAAGTTGCTTTCACTAGAGGTTGGCTTACTCTGTGGTTGGAAAGCGATTCTATTAGTGTGATAGTGTCTATTTCCTCCAAGTCTTTCTCTCCTCCATGGGACTTGAGAGTGAGATGGCAAAACTACTTGAAGAAAATTCAACAAATGCAATTTCGTAGCACTCATATTTTCAGAGAAAGGAATGCAGCAACGGACAAGATGGCAAATTTAGGTGTTTCAAGTGACTCATTTACTTGGTATGCTAGCCCTCCTGCAGAGCTTCACAAGTACTTGCAAGCTGATTTTTTGGGACTCCCAAATTATCGTTTTTCATTTTGATAAATGGTTGCTTATTTAATGCCTGCAAGTGGCATGATCAAGGAAGTTATTATGGTTGCCGAGATGATCCTGTTGGTTTGCTATTATTGCTCACGCCTTGTCAGAGGTTTATATTTCTAGGAAGTTGTGCGCAAGGTTAGCTACATGATCAACTGCAAGAAGCTACAAGGGAAAATTTGGCATATTTTGGGTGCTAGCCTTTTAATTTCATGGCTGTTTCTTTCTTTTAGAATTGTAGATGAGGGGGAAGTTCCCCTTCTCTCCTCTTTCATTGGCTTTTTTCTTCTTTATTTGGACTTTGTATTTTTTCTCTTTATTATTAATAAATTGAATAGGGGGACGGGCGGTGGGTTCCCAGAGTGGGGCAGACCCTTCGCCTTCAGGTTTGAGGGTGGGACAAGTTCCCTACATCGTCTGCCTCCGAGGAGCTAATATCGTCTAATCCCTTATTCTTTAAAAAAAAAAAAAAAAAAAAAAACTTTGCGGCATAGAATTTTATGAGCAAATGCAATCTTAAAATATCACTATTAAAAAAACATGATTTAAGGACATTGAAACCGTGTCCTTAAATACATACAAGGACTCTTTAAAAAAGAGTCCTCTATCCGGGTGTCATAGTAAGTCCCAAACAAGGACATTGAAAATGTGTCCTCTTATCTATACGAGGACACAGTTTATGTGTCCTAATAGCCCTGAACATGGTGTCCTTAAATCCATAAGAGGACACCTAAACTATGTCCTGAAAGCTCTAGAAACTGTGTCCTCTTTTCTATACTAGGACACACACACACTGTGTCCTAAAAGCTCTAGAAATGGTGTCCTTAAATCCTTGAGAGGACACACAAAAAATACTCATATGTGTCCTTAAAACTAAAACAGGACACTTAATAAAGGTAATAGAGGACGTTAAAAATGTGTCCTTAAAACTTGTAAAGAATCCAAAAAAAAATTACTAAAAGAAATCTTCCTCCAATTATACACAGCTCAAAATACACCACCAAATGCATTATTAACTGAACTAGAATATCATATCCATACATATACAAAAAAAAAAAAAAAAAATCTAAAGTGTAACAAATTACAATTCAACAATTCTAAGAAACCTGACAGTTCAGCAGCTAATTAAGCAATTGATGCCTACATAATAGTATCTCAGCAAATGATTCTGGATGCCATTGATGCGTACATATAGTAAAATGTCACATTAACATTGCTTCGGCTTCATGAAGGCCAAAAGCCCAGAAATCAAAGTAGAAAAGCAACCAAAACAGTTCAACAAGTATATGAACAGATCACATCATGAATGTGAACAGTGAACATAGTCTAATGAAAATGGAATAGAAGAAACCTGTGCTGGTGCAGCCAAAAGGATGCTCTCTGTTAATATATCAAACACCCTTCATTTTCATCATCCAACCTCTGAAGAAAGAGCAAAGTCATCATTTCATAATCAAACAGAAATGTAAGAACATATTAAATGAGATTCAAAAATAGATTAAGATATCACATTTTCATGTACAGATACAAGAACGGGAAATCAGAAATAGAAATCTTCTCACCACACCCACAACAGATCACACAAAAGCACATATATTTCACAAGAGGATACACCGGATACAAAGGCAACTTAATCAAGACTGAAAACTATTTCTTGCTTCTTACAGATGAACAACTACACGAAAGCATCACATTTCAGAGATCTGATTTCACTACTAACCACCAGAAGCCATACACCGAGACCCTTAAAACCCAACAACAAACTCAGGAAGAAAAGAACGAATCAGATGCAAGTGACACTAACGAATTGAAATATAAATATAAATATTGTTAAAGGAAAAGCACATTATGTGCCTTCGTCAAAGAAACAGACGAAGAGGGAATCAAGCAATTACAAATCATAGCTCAATCAGCATTTAGTATCATCAATGTAATTGATATTTCCGTTGTAATCCTATCCCTATATAAAGGGGTTATGAATGAAATGAGTAGACCAATTCCAATCACCATTTACTTTTACAAATATATATATATATATATGTAGATACGCACATATAACTAAACCATTTTAATTAAAGTGATAACAAAATAAACAAAAATAGCACTAGATTGGAGATACCAAAACAAACAAAAATAACCTTAAAAAAATTCCCTGTTTTGGGGTTGGGGTATCACAATGGTAAGACGACTAACCAAGTGGAACATTGTCAGGAGAACCACCAGCCTGGAAAGATAAATATAAATATAAATATTGTTAAAGGAAAAGCACATTATGTGCCTTCGTCAAAGAAACAGACGGAGAGGGAATCAAGCAATTACCGATTAACATCAATCAGCATGGATTACGAACCAATCAGTAGTTAATGTCATCATTGTAATTGTTCTTTCCATTGTAATTCTCTCCCTATATAAAGGGATTATGAAATGAAATGAGTAGACCCATTCCAATAAAAAAAAAAAAAAAAAAAAACAGAAAGCTCAGAGAACAGAAGGCCCAGAGAAAAAAAAACTTGACCCAAAGTAAAGGGGCCAGTCCAGAGAGCAGAGCCCAGACAAAGAAAAAAAAAACAGACCTTGAGGCCCAGAAAAAGAGATAAAAAAAAACAAGGCTCAAAAGAAAGAGGAAGCGGCCCAGTTTTTCCAAAGCATACAAACATCGCACGCCTGCATCAACACGCGCGTGCGTTAGGATTGTTTTTCTCGAAACCAAGTATGTTCTCTTTTATTTTCATATTATGGTATATTTAATTATTTATCATTAGAATTTTTTTTAATATTTTTGAGCATGCTATTTTATTGCTTGTTATATATGTGATATATATATTCATGGAATCTAAAGTATGTGAATTTTATTTTTATTTTCTATGTTTAAGCATGCTTTATACCTTATTGTTTATACCTTTATATTTTGTTATTACGCATGTTTAATTAGATAATTTTGATCATTTTAAGCATGCCTTGTTTTTATGTTTTATATTATTACCTTTAAGCATGATTTATCCTCATATAAATTATTCCTAAGCATGCCTTTATATTATGCTCTCATTTGTATTTTATGTTATGCATGATATATTCTTGCTATATGTAGTATATAATTTGTTGTATATTTGTAAAATTTTGAACAAGCCATGTCATTTATTTTTATTTATGCTATGTTTTATTATTAAATGTGTTATAGTTATTTTTGTAATACAACATATAAAATTCTGCTTTGCCATGATAATGAAAATTCATGCGCATTTATACACACAACATTACTGTGATAAAGTATTTTCACATAGCATCGAAAAAAAAAATGTGTGACCATTACGAATCTTGGTCTTGAAATCTAACTCATATTTTTGGAAAATAATTCACGTGGATGTCTTAATGACTGCGTAATTTATTTCTTCTCTCTTGTTTGTGTAGATGGCTGATCCAACTCGACCTGACATTGACATTTTGGACTCAGAAGGACTTGAGTACCATCGTTGGGTTTCCGATATGGAAACTGTCTTTGTGGCAAAAGACTACACTGCCACCATTACTGACCCCAAAGATGATGAACTATCTAATAAGGTGAAAGCAGATGCCTTAATGTTTCTGAGGCGACATATTGATCCTAGCCTACGCTAGGAATACCTCCAGTTGAAGACACCCAAAGAACTGTGGGATGCCCTTAAGGGACGTTTTGGGAACATTCATGACACTTTATTCCCAGAACTAGCTATTCAGTGGAATGGAATCCGCTTGCTTGACTATAAAAAGGTCAATGACTTCAACAAGGACATGTTGCGCTTAAAGGCACGTCTCAATTTCTGTGGAAGGGAAATCACAGAAGATGATATGATCTACAAGACTCTTACCACCTTTCCTAATTCAGCTTTTATACTAGCAAACCAGTATCAGTTGGATTATGACAACAAAAGAATCACAACTTTCAATAAGTTGATAAGCCTACTGCAAGTGGCTGAGAGACAAAATAAGATTCTCTTGAATAACAATGCCAGGCCCACTGGGACAAAGAAAATTCCCGAGGCTAATTATGGAAAAATGAAAGGTGGAAATAACTCCAATGCAAGGGGGTTTAGACGTGCTGATCCCTACCCACGTGGCAACCATGCACCACGTGGAAAGGGACATGGGGATCATGGAAACAAGATGCAAAAGGAAAGAGTTGACAATGAACCATGCTATAGGTGTGGATTCATTGGGCATTGGTACAAGAACTGCCAAGCAAACAACAGAGTAGCAGCCAATTACAAGAGGTATAGAGAGTCTAAAGAACAAGTGGCTCACTATATGGAAGAAGGAGGTCATGACCTAGACGTCAACCTTACAGTTGCAGACTCCAATGCAAAGAGGAACTTGCTAAGTCAATGGATGCTCTCAATCTTGAATGATCTGCTTTATTCATTTTATTTTCCAAAGACAGTTGTGAAGGCATAATGCCTCATTTTTAATTAGACTATTGCTTGGTCTTAAAGTTTATTTTCAATCATGGATTGATGAATAAGATTTCTGAACAAGACCTTGATTTGATTATCGTTGGCTTATTAATAAATTTTGAATTTTATTCTGAAGCACTGAATTTATTCAAATTTATTTACTAAACATATTTACATGGTTCGACATAGCACTATAAAGATGTAAAGCAATACATCTAGAGAAAAATTATTAGAATGAAAAGAATACCATTCTACGCAAATAAGAAATACTCTAAAGAATATGAGTTATATTTTCTAAATACCTCCCATTTATTTGTAGGAATGAATGGAGGAGAACTTGAGTGCTTAATTGATAGTGGGACTACCCACACAATATTAAGAAATAGGCAATTATTCATTGAACTAATAGCCTATAATTCCTCTGTGACTACGATGATTGGATTATCACAACTAATAAAAGGGCGAGGAACTGCCAAATTTTTGCTGCCTAATGGTGCAACATTTCAAGTCATAGACTCTCTATATGCACCAAGAGCTAATCGAACCTTGTTAAGTTTCAAAGATATTTGTGCCAACGGTTATCATGTAACAACACACCGTGAGAATGGAACTGAATACCTTGATATTAACTCTAATGAATGTGGAAGGAAACGCATTTTAGAGAAACTTATGAGTCAATCTAGTGGACTGTACCTCACTACGATTTGGATCATTGAATCCTATATTGTCACCAACAATGAAATGTGGGACCCTGACTCATACAGGCTTTTGCATGACCGCCTATGGTTCCGAGGTCATGACATGATGATCCGTATTTTTAAAAGAACTCACACGGACATCCCTTCTTTCGAGTGAAAAATGGGAGAAAAATCCGCCACACTGCAAGGTGTCGGTTCTAGTATTGCTCAAATGAAGTCATTGCCTTCTGAAGTACCAGAAGCACTACCTCCCTCCCATTATGCCTCATTGACTATTTCAAAGGCACATCACTCGTTTTGCAAAGCCTGCTCTTTAGCAAAAACAGGATCAAGACCTTCCTATGCTAAAGCTACAAAACAAAACATTCCATTCTTACAAAGGATACAAAGTGATGTATGTGGACCTATCCATCCAGAATGCGGACCATTCAAGTATTTTATGGTTCTGGTGGATGCTTCGACAATCTGGTCACATGTCGTTTTATTGTCCACAAGAAATGCTGCAATACTCCTAGCACAGATTATACGTTTATGGGCTCACCACCCTGATCACCCTATCAAGTCTATCAGGCTTGATAATGCTGGAGAGTTTACATCAAAAGCATTTGATGATTATTGCATATCTATTGGATCGATATAGAGCATCCTGTACCCCATGTGCATACACAAAATGGTCTCACAGAAGCCACCATTAGAAGGCTACAGATGGTGACTAGGGCATTGGTTATGCGCACCAACCTGCCTATATCTGCATGGGGTTATGCAATATTACACGCAGCTTTACTTATTCGTTTCAGACCCACTGCTAGCCAACCATTTTCTGCGTACCAGTTGGTAACTGGATATGAGCCTGACATTTCACACTTACGCATATATGGTTGCGCAGTATATGTGCCTATTGCGCCCCCACAGCGCACTACACTGGGTCCTTAGAGATGATTAAGTATTTATGTTGGATACGAATCCCCAACAATTATCCACTATTTGGAACCCTTGACAGGCGATCTCTCTACCGCTAGATTTGCGGATTGTCACTTTGATGAGACAGTCTTCCCGTCGTTAGGGGGAGATAGGAAAAAGGATTTTCCAAGGGAACGACAGGAATTGTCGTGGTTTGTCCCCACTCTGTCTCATCTTGATCCCCGCACTTCATAAAGTGAAAGTGAAGTGAAAAGAATAATCGATCTTCAGAACGTAGCAGATTCGATGCCTGATGCGTTTACTGATATCGTAAAAGTGACGAGATCACATATACCAGCTGCAAATGTGCCTGCAAGGTTAGAAGTCCCCAACAAGGGGCACGGTGCCGCAGATAGAGGCACTGCAACCGCACTTAGTGGAGGTGTGGTTGAGGTCGTGGCTCCCCAAGGAAGAGGGGGAGGTCACTTGGTTCGATTGACACTCACCCAAGGAAGAAGAGGGTGAGTAAGGCACAAACCAATCATCAATGTATAGAATCCCTCTCATGAGATTGTCTCTGATTATAGTTATGTCCATGAATCAATACTGGAGGACGCTCTGATGTTTGAAATGATTCCAGAAAACAAAGAAATCTCAAAGGATTACGAGAGTGCGTATGAGTTGATAGAAAGATCTTCCATACACATTGATGATATATACTATTGCTCAAGGAATCATAGAGCACGATGCTATCGAACCACGCTCCGCTAAAAAATGTCAACAAAGAGCAGATTGGCCTAAATGGAATGAATCAATCCAGGTAGAATTAGATTCTCTGACAAAGAGACAGGTATTTGGTCTGGTAGTGCTAACCCCACTAAGTGTAAAGCCTGTAGGACATAAATGGACCTTTGTCAGAAAGCGTAATGAGAAGAATGAAGTGCTAAGGTACAAGGCTCGCCTTGTGGCGCAAGGTTTCTCAAAATGCCCTGGAATTGACTACGAGGAGACATTCTCTCCCAAAATGGACGTTATAACGTTCTGCTACTTAGTTAGCTTAGTAATTTCCAAAGGACTGGAAATGCAGCTCATAGATGTGGTTACTACATATCTCCATGGGGATCTAGATTCAGAGATATATAAGAAAGTGTCTGATGGCCTTACATTACCCAAGTCAAGTGACTCTAAACCACGGAGTGCGTTTGCAACTAGGTTGAAACGCTCACTTTACGGATTAAAACAATCCAGGCAGATGTGGTATACCCGTCTAAGTGACTACTTGATTGGGAAGGGATATAAGAACGATGAATTATGCCCCTGCGTATTCATAAAGAAAACAAGTTCCGGATTTGCAATTGTAGTAGTATATGTCAATGATATGAACATAACTGGTACTCTTGATGAAATAAGAGAAACCGCAAGCTACTTGAAATCCGAATTTGAGATTAAGGATCTTGGGAAAACTCGATTCTATCTAGACCTTGAACTAGAACACCGAGTTTGTGGAATACTAATCCACCAGTCTGCATATGTCCAAAAGTCAGGCGATATAACATGGACAAAGCACACCCTGCTAGCACTCCCATGATCGGTCGAAGTTTGGATGCAAGGAAAGATCCATCTCGTCCAAAGGAAGATGACGAACAAGTGTTGGGAGCTGAAATTCCCTATCTAAGTGCAATTGGCGCATTATTGTACTTAGCCCAATTTACTCGACCAGACATTGCATTCTCAGTGAACTTGTTAGCTAGATTTAGCTAAGCGCCAACAAAGTGTCACTGGAATGGTATCAAGAACATCTTCGATACCTAAAAGGAACCATTGACTTGAGACTGTTCTTTCCCTACAGAGAGACAAGAGGGACCGCAGATGGAACTGCAATCCCTGAAGAAAATATTGATGGCGAAAGTGCCACTCACTACACCGAAACTCCAAATGATGTTTTGGTTGGTTTTGCTGATGCTGGGTATCTCTCTGACCCACATAAAGGTCGTTCCCAAACTGGTTATGTATTTACCAATGGGAACACGGTGATATCTTGGAGATCAACCAAGCAAACCCTTGTGGCTACCTCCTCGAACCACTCAGAGATCATTGTTCCACATGAGGCGGTTCGTGAGTGTGTATGGTTAAGAACTATCATTACACATATTCGAGGGACTAGTGGTTTGAGTTCTACCACTGAAGAGCCTACTTGCATTTACGAACACAATGCAGCTTGCATCGAACAGATGAAGCTAGGTTATATTAAGGGTGATAACACAAAACACATATCCCCAAAGTTATCCTACAATCAGCAACAACAGACTCTCCTCAAGATTCAAATGAATCAAGAAAGGTCTGAGGAGAATGTGGCAGATTTGTTCACCAAATCGCTGCCTAAGGCCACATTTGAGAAACATGTGAAAAGCATAGGAATGCGAAGACTTTCTAAGCTCACTTGATTAATGTAATGATCAGGGGGAGGTGTAGACGTCAGGGGGAGTCTAACACACACATGTCATTCTCAAATGTAGAAGGTGCGTTGTGCTCTTTTCCTTCGACCAAGTTTTATTTTTGTCCCATAGGGTTTTTATTGTTACTTGGCAAGGTTTTTAGTGAGGCAACAACTCATGCACCATTTCTTCTTTGACTTAGCACAAGGGGGAGTGTTAAAGGAAAAGCACATTATGTGCCTTCGTCAAAGAAACAGATGAAGAGAGAATCAAGCAATTACAAATCATAGCTGAATTAGCATTTAGTATCATCAATGTAATTGATATTTCCGTTGTAATCCTATCCCTATATAAAGGGGTTATGAATGAAATGAGTAGACCAATTCCAATCACCATTTACTTTTACAAATATATATATATATATATATATGTAGATACGCACATATAACTAAACCATTTTAATTAAAGTGATAACAAAATAAACAAAAATAGCACTAGATTGGAGATACCAAAACAAACAAAAATAACCTTAAAAAAAATTCCCTGTTTTGGGGTTGGGGTATCACAATGGTAAGATGACTAACCAAGTGGAACATTGTCAGGAGAACCACCAGCCTGGAAAGATTTTGTTAAAAGCTCAATAATCTAATCCAATTCTACATTCAAGGCTTGGATGAACTATGACTCACTCACTCCATCCCTGAACAAGAGAAAACTAGGAGATAAGAGATCAAAAACATTTAAGTATAGATGATTGAGTGATGCAACATGTTAATTAATGAATCAAGTAATTTTTTATGCTGAAAATATATAACTCCTCCAGAGACATCTTCAAACTTAGGATCTTAACTCACCATGAATAAAAGGAAATAGATGCATATTGAATATGTTGTAGAAATGTCTGTAAATACCTTCATTAGCTGTGTTCCCCATATCAGTAAAACCAGTTGACGAATATTGTGCCGAGTAGCCATTTGTCTCCTCATTTGGCAGGACAAAGAATATAGCACATTGCCCATCAACCAAAGGCACCAACAAAACATTAAGTTAGGAACCGTAGAAAATGTGGGCGCCATCATTAATCTACAGTTTAATTAATTACAGAGGGAATCAAGTCAAATAACAATACCCTTATCTGGATATGCCTTTGGAACTGATTGATCACAGGTGCCAATATCAATAGTTTTGGCTAGCTGTCAGAGGTAAAAAAAATAGTTAGTGATTTCCATAAAAAGGAATTATACAAAGAACATAAAGTTCCACCAGCAAAACTTCCATGAGAGGAAGAACAATAATAAACTGAAATCACTAAATCTAGTGCAAAACTTCCATGCATTAATAAGTTTGTCATGCTTCAGAAGTTTACAATGGGGACGGGTAATACTTTCATAGTCTATAAGATTCAAACAAGGATATTCATAGTAATATAATACAACACTGTAGTGATATAAACAAGCTGAAATTCCCAACCAACAACAAAGCTGCATTATCCAATAGAATACCTAGATCCCACCTGATTCTTCAGTAGATCAATTGTTTTACTGAAGGCACACTTCAAGATATAAAATCTACATTGCTACTTCACTTAGTAATGAACTTCTGCTCATCATGTGTATTCATATGCAAACATGTAAACAAAACATTAAACTTATAACAAAGAGGATCGGTTAGCATACAAACCTTGAATCTGTAACTCCCATCCATGTTGACGTAACAACCCAAGACATTGTTTGCTTCCAAAATCCCAATCAAAACTCTATAATACATCAAAAACATAAAAGGGACATCAGGAAGATATAATAATGGATACGAAGGTAGGCTTGCGCCTGTATTAAAGAACGTAACAATGATTCTTTAATATGGAAAGAGAAAGAAGCTAACAATTATGGGGTAAATTATGAAGTTAACAATTAATATTCTAACCTCTGAAGTAACTGAGTAAAGTTTAAAACTAATCGATAAGATTTGCATCTTCAAACTAAATGATAAGTTAAAAATTAGCTACGTTATGGCTTAGATGATTACTTTGATGCAAGGACATAGTGATTGGCTTTCCAACATACTTATATCCAATGCACTTACATATGATGTTGATAATTTTTACATCTTCTTGAAAGAATTCATAGTGGCTGCATATACCTTAAAGTACAATAGTCTTGCATGAGAGTTGTATACATATTAAGGTAATCAATAATGTACAGTTGAGCAAGAATCAGAGAATGCAAATTACCAATCGACAGTCTTCAGGGCTGATGCATTTTTGACCTAGATATTCCCAAATTTTGGTCTCAAGCGTTACCATTGGAAAATATTTCCAATGCCTAATGTCCTCTGCAGCTATCAGATCATTCAACTTCATTCTGACAAATAAAAACAAAATGACCACCAAAACAGGTAAACAATTTAACCAAGACTACTAGCCAAATAAGCAAGGAAAACACAAAGGGAAAAATGTTCCTTACCCTCCAGCATAACTTAATATTAGAAATTGTTTACGGAATTCTAGTTCACCCAGAGCTACTAAGTGTGCTTCTCCTTGGTCTCCAGGTTCCTCTATAACTGAGGACCTAGTGATACTCTCACCTGCAGCAGCAGCACACACATTGAGCCAACAATGAATTTAATATAACATTATAATCATAATAACTACCAGCTACAATGAAATGGATGCAACTGAGAAAGTTAGAGTATGACGGACCTTGAAACCTCTCATGAAGTTGTACAAGAACATCAGCAGACAGTCTTTGATAAGGAGAAAAGCAGACGGCTTTTGATGGAGAACCAGAGGGATATGTTGATTGGGTCATCATTCCACTAACCTATTAAGAAACCATTGAAGACAAATTTTTTACAGCTAATCTACAATTAATTTACACCTAATATAGTGCGCATATATATATATATATATATATATATATATAGATTTTATCCAGAGCGGAGCTCCGCTTTAAAATTAATGTGTGAAGTTCGAGTTTTGGGTCACTTTTCGGTCACATATCCACATCTCGACCGTTCAGTATTTAGGTACTAGTGTATAGATCATCTCTGCAAATTTTCAGCCAAATTGATGATTGTTAAGGTATCTAACTCGATTAAACTAATGGACAGACTGAATCTGTCAACCTGAACCGTACTAACTTTAAGACAATTATCAATACCTTTGTCACGCCCCTAATTTTTACACAAATAAAAATCGATATATATAACCCCATAATTATATATGCGTGAACGTTCAGTCATCAATACAAATACCTGGAACATATTTCCCTTAAAACAAGTACATACTGATGCACTGAACCAATCCAAATTAATATACACTCGCCCAACAGAGTTATATATTACATAAGTTTACGAATTAAATTGCCATCACAAAATAAAACGTAAATACTCCTCAGAGTTCACTACAAAGCGGAAGTCATAACAATGGCAAAGCCAGATCAAATTTGCTTCCTACCAGTTCTGCTGCCAACTAGATACCTCAGCTTCAGCCACTATTTCCCTGACCTGCAAGATTAACCCCTACACCGTTTGAATAGTGCACCGGGTTGTCACACAACAAACCCGGTAAGCTTTTGCAAGCCCGTATGAGTAACTCAAAATGACTCACACCAATTTACGGGATAAAAGCCCGCACAACTCACGCCAATACGAGGAAAACCTTTCGACTCGAGAATAAGGAAAACATACCATGCTTCCCAAAACAATACTCTTTCCCAAAAAGGAAAACACAAAAGCCACACCGTGACAAAATCATATAAATCGTTAACATCACAATTCAAATATGATTAATTGATCCAACCTGGATAAAACACACACGCACATCAATCATACCTATCGTTAACCTAACAAATAGCATATGATTCTTAGTCCAACCTGGACAAAATACGTACCCAGGAGTCATAAGTAACCTACTTAGATCCATGAGGTACCATGGCAGACATACTAGCGCTCTAGCTTATCGTAACCACTCGCCCGGCTAACTGCGTGATTCCTTATTTCTTGCCTTGGTCACTATCAGCGACCTGTCACCATCTGTGACATATGATCTTCAGACCCCATTCAATCTCGAAATCAACCATTGGTCACCATCTGCGACCTATCACCATCTGTGACATATGATCTTCAGACCCCATTCAATCTCGAAATCAACCATTGGTCACCATCTGCGACCTATCACCATCTGTGACATATGATCTTCAGACCCCATCTGGTCTCAGATCAACCATTAGTCACCATCTGTGACATATATAATATGATTCACAAGTCCTCCCAGGACATTTAAAAGAAAGAATCCCCGAAACTCTCGTTTAAAGAAACACGTACTCATGAGCATCAGATAGCTCCCCACTAACCCCATGATGTACCAACAACAAATCAGTCCAACCTAGACACACAACACATCAACACAGATTCACCACGAAGCCACTAATACATGAATACGTATGTATATATATATGTACACACATAGTCATTCACTCAGAAATGCAACCAATACATGAATACATATGTATATATATATACCCCATAATATATATATGTACACACATACTCATTCACTCAGAAATACCACAATACATCTATGGTAACTAGACTCATAACACAGATAAATCATTGGTTACCATCTGCAACCTATCACCGTCTGTGACTCTTGGTTTTCATACCCCGTCTGGTCTTAGAACCAACCGTTGGTCACCATCTGCGACCCATGCTTTTCAGACCCCATTTGGTCTCAAGTCAACGTTAAGTAAGTCACACCTGACCTAAAAACGTTACGACTATCTAATTCCGGCTTTCCCTATCCCTGCTCACCATCTGTGACCCTTGGTACAAAGACCAATACATTTAAAATGAGTCACGCTTGACTCCAAAATGTAACATCAAACTCAATGCTTTTCAAACAATAGAAAACATCTTTTTCCACAATATTGTTTCTATGAAAAGTCTCATTCAACAATAATATGAACCCATCATGCATATTATTCATCACACATCATCCACAAGACACTACTACAAAAATTGAATCAGACGACGCCTCTCACACGACGCATCATACTTTTCCGTCGTCTGATTAATTTTTATTTTTTCGGACGTCGTTTTTATAAAATATGTCGTCTGATATCGGCTTATGAATTAGTTCAGAAGGCGTTTAAGGACAAAACCATTGTGTGATGCATAAAAAATTGAGCGGCAAGTTTCCCACCATGTAAGTGGTGCCAAACCCTATCTCAAACCCCAAATTTTTCCCCCAACATCTATTAATCATACGACGAAAAATAATAAAACTGTGGTCTGATCAATATGTTTGGCTGAAGGAGGGAGATTTCCCACCACTATTTTTCTCTTCCTCCCCAAAGAGGGAAGTCAAATTGATTGAAGACAAATCCCAAATTTAAAATGGCTGCATTCAGACCACATTTTTATAAAATTTTGTTGTGTGAGTCTTTGTCCAAATTAATATAGCCGGGCTTGAAGCCCTAACACTTGAGCAAAGAATAACAAAAATACCCACAGCTCCTCAATCTCTCAACAGCGCCTCACTCTCTCTCTCGACAACTATCAGTGCCTCTTCACTTCAACCATATCTCTGTTCTACAAGGTGTTGAAATCAGAAATCCATCAGATCAAAACCTAGACCTCTCTCCTCTTTCCCTACAGCCAAAACCTCACTCTCCCAAATCCTCTCTCTTCTTTGACAAACCTCAACCAAAGCTCTTTCTCTTTGACAAACCCCGATCAAAACCATCTCTCCCTCTAGCTAGATTATTCGATCTGGGAAATAGCAAAGGGAAGAAAACCTAATGGGTTGCCTCTAGGGTTCTTCAGATCTTTCAGCGATGGTGGTTGTTGCTTTCGTCGGTGGTTACAACTTTGAAAGCAAGTGCAGAGGGTTCAGGGATTTTTTTTTGGTATCTCAATTCAGTCTCCTCTCTCGTTGAACCCGATTCAACGGCCGGGTCACTGGTGTTGAGGTAATTCCTTTATGCTTTGTTGTTTTTTAGGCTGATCATCTTGTTGAGTTTTATGAGTATCGCAAGGGCTTGAATCTTGCTAGAACTTTTCAGTTTCCAACATGGCGGATCTCAGCCCCAGGTCTGAGATCTCATTCTTGCAAACCTTCTTGTGCGGTGCCTTCACTGCTTGCAGACTTTTTTATTTTTGCTAATTTAAATTGGGGAGATGTTGTTTCCTTCTTTGTTTCTTGTTAGGGGAGCTGTTGTTTGGTTTTTCAGCTAAAATATTTGAAGTTCAGTTGATTCATTAACCCTGCTTTGTACATTCTGTTCTCTCTTAAAGAATTCAAATTCCTAAATAGAAAACGAATCTGTGTGCTAATACTGCATTGGCTGATTATCCAAATGACCAAGGCTGATTTCATACGTAACAACTGAGGAATAGATGATGGCAAGGATCTACCTGAGGAATATCTTGGTGCACTATATGATCAGATTGTTAAAAATGAAATTAAGATGAGGCTGACTCTTCTGTACCACAGAGGCACAGAGCAAGCAGGAAAACAGCTTTAACAAATTATTGGGCCTGGATGGTATCCTGATTCTAGTAACTGGGAGGCAGAGTGAAGAAAAAGCGTTGGGTGCAAATGGGCTTCTTATAAAGGACATCCAAGAGCAATTTAAGGCGAAGTCAGGGAAATCAGAGTAAGTTAAGATGAATACTATTAGAGATAACTGTTTTAACCATATTCATGGATTCTAAGTTGTTACTCAGGGTGTTTGACTTATTACTAGACTAGTAGACTGATCAAGCATGCAAAAGTGAGAAAATGCAGTACTGGTTTAGCTATATGATAATATCTAATGATGTTTGTTTTTGCTGAATTTGTATCTTACTTTCTAATTTCTTTTCTTGGCAAGTATCATACTTTCTTGGATTCAGTTTAATATTATACAATAATGTGAGACAGCTTCTTGTTTTGTTCATATGAGTCGGGTTGCAATTCAACTCCGTTTTGTATATACTTTGTCTCATACAAAGGAACATGAGAGTGGTAGGTTGAAAGTCAGTACTAAACGCTCACTGCTCGTAAATCTGTCTTTTAGTTCAGGCTTTCGATGTGCATGAAATTAGAAGCTCAGGCATTCAATTTAGCTTTTTCTTGAAGCTATTTTAGTTCATGATAGACTATGCTTCTGCAATTTTATTTTAGTTTTTGTGTTTAATTTATTTGTAAATTTTCTTGGAACGATGAGGCTGTGAAGTGAATCTATTTATAGGTAGTGAAAGTTCGTGAGCTTGCTTGTTTTATGAGTTAGAGTTTATACTTGTTAAGCTACTTTGATCCTGGTTTCTGTGTATTTTCAAGATTCGAATCCAATTGTTATGCATCAAGCAGGCCATGGCATTTTGTTCCTTTTGCACTGCATTATTATTAATGCAGTTATTATGATTTTTTTTTATTGGGGGTTGAGCGTGCTCAGACTGCGTTATGACACTGATGTTTTGGCAGTGCAGGACCAACCATTTCAAGAAAAGCATTAAATTGTTGCATGTTGAATATGATTAAACAAAAGCTATTATCAATAGATTTAAGGTCTTTCGTTGGAATTTGTTGTTGATTAATCAACTAGTTAAAAGAAATACGGAAGTTTCGGTTAAATAAGAGGTTCTATGTTGAATTGTTGATTGTTATGCTTTCCGAATACAGTCTTTTTCCCTGTTTTTGGTCTGTTGCTGTATTTATGTTAAAAATTGATATAACAAATTACAATATATATGTTTTCTTTAGAATTTTTCTAATCCACAATATCCTTTCCAGGTAGGATAATTGATTTCAATGGCATCAAGGTTGGCTGCAAGGTTTTTCTCTCAGAGGATGTCAAGCAGTGGAAAGATACTGAGCGAAGAGGAAAGAGCTGCAGAAAATGTTTACATCAAGGTATTTTTTGATGGTCTAGATTCTAGACCATCACTCTAGATACATCTTTGTATGTTTTCCTTTGAACTATTTGGCTGCGTACTTGCTGTGCATCAATAATAGTTTCTTCTTGATTATGTTGTAGAACTATGGAGTTAGCTTGGAATGTTGTGTTTACTTTGGAGTTTTCCTGCTGTAGAAACTTACACTATATACAAATACATGCTTCTACATCCCTTACTTTGATCTTGCCAACATGAGTATTTGTCATTGTTGCTCTACAATTTCTTTTCCTGCAGTAGCTTTCCAAATTCTTGGAAATTTAGCTTTCTCAAATCATTGTCTGATGAAGAAAAGGTTTGTATGTAAGGCCTAAAACTTATGTAGAATATTGGTCTGTCCTTGAAAACATGAAGTAAAATTGCAGAAGCACAGTCTATCATGAACTAAAATAGCTTCAAGAAAACGCTAAATTGAATGCCTGAGCTTCTAATTTGATGGAAATTGAAGTAATTGATCCCAGTCAAGCCTATGGCTTTGTTGATTTGGTTTGAGACCTGAGATCAGAGATCAATTGGGACAACAATTGTCTGCCTACTCGAGTCTTGTAATATTTGGGAATTCATTATTGCTTGGTACTGCAGGTCTGTTTATCATTCTGTGACAGATGTGGCCATATTGAGGTTCATGGTGGAGGCCTGCTAGGGTCCTATGTTGGCCGCATTCAGTGTGACTCTGAACCAAAGTGATGACAGGCTTGCTACTGCTCAATGCTTATTGGGTTTCCGACATACGATTCATGTTACTACTCTGATGGGAATGCAGACCCAGAGAGATGCTTTTGTCACATCAATGGCAATGTTTACTTATCTACATAATGCTGCAGATATGAGGCAAAAGAATGTTGATGCTGTGAAGGTATGTTATTTAGTATATCATGTTGTACTTGTATTTTCCAAAATCTTTTGCATATATGGATTTTCTTGGAAAATATGTTCATTGTATTTGTATTGATAATATTGAAGAGATTATGAGTGCTTAGATCGTTCCAGGTGGAATATATCATTAAATTTTATTTATTACTTTCTGTTCATGTTAAATGTATGGCTCTCAGTTAGACTCACTGGATTGTCCTTATATATCAGCTTTACCTAAATATAAGGTATCTCCAGAACAGATTAATAATTTTATTTCGAATTTGAATTTGCTGGATCAGATTGGGAATTTTGAGTTGAACCATGTATTTGCTCATAGCCAAAGCTTGAACAGTGAAGCCATAGTTGCTTTTGTGAAGTCCTTATGTAAAGTTTCCATGTCAGAATTGCAGTCTCCAACAGATCCTCGTGTTTTCAGCCTCATTGAAATAGCGTAACATTCTTTCTCCATTTCTTATAGGATTATGCTGCAATGATATTTTTTATGAGTAGTCAAAGTCACCAAATTACAAGATTTTCTATTTAAATAGTTTCATGTGATCTTTTCATGTAGAACTTAAGCCACCCCCCTCTCTCCCCTCACCCCAGGGTTCACTAACAATATTTTCACTCATCTCCTAGCTGGTCTGGGTGCTGGTGTCTTTGCAGTTTCTATTGGTTCTCCTGTTGATGTGGTATGCATTCTGAAACCTATTAGCCTTAATAATAAGTTGGCTGCTTCTATTTATCATTATAAGGAGGCAAATTTGTGTAGCAGTTTAAATTTCAATGACAGTGACTTGCATGCACATAAGAAAAGATATTGAAACTTCAAAGATTTTATTGACACAATAAACTAGACTCCCTTTTTGATAAAGCAGTTGCTTTGCATATATTAGCTTCCACATGCATGCATTACGGCTATTTGTTCCCTTGAATTTGGTGAAACATAGAGCACTTAAAGAAGCTTTAGATATAGTCCATTTTGTTGTTTCCTTTCCTAAATGATGAGAACATGTATAAATTCAGTATTTCATTGACCACATATGTGAGTAAGTATGTTGTTTCCTTTTTTCTAATCCCAGGTACATGATCCTAGCATTGACTGGTGAGAAAGGGTATACTTGAATTGCAGTGTTTCTGTTTTGGCATGTGTACCCCTCAGTGAACTATTGATCCATATGCAGCTGGAACTACAGAAAAAGAGCAAAAAGCTCCTACAGAAGCTTCTAAAACTAGACTCCAATGAGGCCATGAAAGCAGCAAAGCTTGCAAAGCTAGACTCGTTAAGAAAATTTCTGGATGTATATTGCTAGGAGAGTAGTATTAGATGTACTCCTTTTGTAGATGAAAGATTACCTTTGCACAATCTATTTTGGTGCATAATGTGGATTATAACAATTTCTTCTATATATTGATCAGCTACTGTTAATTTGATCATTTTTTATTTCAGTTTCAGCATATACAATGCATTGAATCATTCTATTATGACAACAATAACCACAAAAAAACTGTCGTATGTGCACAATATTCACAATGACCCAAATATAAAAACTGTCGTCTGAATTTAAAATAGATAATGGATATTTTGAAAAACTGTCGTCTGAATGAAAATCACACAACAGACATAAAATAAAGCGACATCTGAATTGCAATCACACAACAGTTTCTAAAGTCGCCCGTCATCTGAAGAATAGGCACGCAATAGCTAATGCTGTCGATAGGCTACCGATATGCTGCCGCTATGCTGCCGAGCCCTTCACACGACGGTTCTTTATAATAGACCTTCATCAGACGGCGCCTCGATATACGACGGTTTGCCTCCATATCAGACGACGGTTTTTAGCCGTCGTCTGATTCAATTTTTGTAGTAGTGAGAATATATATATATTTCACGTAAATATACATATACGTAGTCATTCGCTCAGGAATGCCTACTAATACCAACTATAGTTTGCAGTTAAATAATTAACGCCAAAACAATAATGGTAATTCTGTTCATAATGAACCTTGTGAGATTACTCACCTCGAAACTCCCGCTGCGCCTTCAATACAGAACAAGGCAGCCACACCACAAAACAACCGTCCAAGGATACCTCGTCAAGCACCTAATCACATACGGTTTCAACTTAGCAACAATCCACAAACAATTTAAGTCTGAAACCCCCGTTTTGAACTAAAATCCCCAAAGTGACGCCAATCGAGGCGAAACCACATCCGAGACCACCCAATGTCTCCGGAATATTTCTACGATCGATATGCCAAAACCACAAGTCGATCGGAAGCTCGAATCCTCACGGATCGAAACATCAAACGGTCCGAAATCGTAAAAATCACAACATGCTCATACGATCTCCAAAAATTACAAACAATATATCGAAATGCTCGTATCGACGAGTAGATCGAACTCAGGAACAGAAACTATCCCTGAGGTGGCCGGAAACCGCCGGAAAACACCACCACAGTGGCGGCACAGCCGCCGGACCAAAGTCAGAATTTGACAAAACTCCCAACACCAAAGTTCTTCATCTCAACCCCAATTTTAACTTTCATAACTACAACAAAGTCCAATTATGAACCAATCGATCGAATTTTACCTTAGAACAAAACAGCTCGATTGAAACCCTAGAATTTCAATTCCAAAATTCGACCTCCACGAGTTGAATCGATGCAAGCCACCTTGTGGGAAGCATCAACGTCCTCCAAGCTCCAAAAGCCCTCAAGAATCACCGGCAAAGGTGGCCGGAATCTCCGACTCCGATCAAGGCGATTTCATCCCCGAAGCGGCCACTTCCAGTCGATGTAGCTCCCTCCACAGCTCGAATCTCCCTTCAATCCTTCCACAGACCTCAAGAGGGGATTGAGACGAGCAAAACCCACTCTTGAATCGAAGCAAACGGTGGCCGGAGGAGCGAGAACGACGCCGGCGAAGTGGAGGCCGCGCGGGAGCTCGGGAGAGGGCTGGGTTTCCGTTTTTGGAAATCTGGCCTTCTTTGCAATTTCAGGAAAATTTCGTCCTTTTATACCAAAATGGAAAGTTTTTCCGAAGCTCATAACTTCTTCATACGAACTCCGATTCTCACGTTCCGCATGTCCACGAACTCGTATCGACGCGCTCTACAACTTTCGTGAAGGAAGTTTTCGGAGAATCTCAACGTATCAAAAGTCAACCTTGAAACCCCCCCCCTAATTCCACACTTTACGAATAAAAATTCGTCCAAAACACTTCCGCTCCATCCACGAGCCACGAAAACGTCCGATACCCACAATTTAAATTCCGGAAAATCCTCGGAAAGTAACATACGAATTTCTGGGGCATCACAACCTTAACTATCATCATTGTGGCTAAAAATTTGCAGAGACGATCTATACACTAGTAACTAAAAACTGGACGGTCGAGATGTGGATATGCAACCTAAAAGTGACCTAAAACTCAAACTTCACACATTAATTTTCAAATCGGAGCTCCACTCTAGATAGGATCTGTATATATATATATAAGACAAAATGAAATCTGGAAGCTAGAGTTAAAGAAGAGATACAATTCAATCTTGTTCCAGTTAAAATCCATACCCACGTACGAAGAGATAAGACAAAACCAAATCTAGAAGCTAGAGTTACAAGAGAGATACATTTCAATCTTGTTCCAGTTAAAATCCATACCCACAAAGAGAGCCGACGAAGAAAGGTTTGCATTCGGATTTTTGGTTGCCTTGTTTGAGGTGTTAGCCTGTGATTTCAAGAGTGATAAATCAAAGTAAGAGAGGTAGAGGCCGAGAAGCCGGCTCGCCAATGGAGAAGACCGAGATATGGATCGGAAACGGTGGTAGACGAGGGAGAGTGGGGGTTGCGGTTTTGGTAGATCTGATTTTGATTTAGGTCTTACCTCTCTTAAGTCTCAATTAGAGAGAGAGAGAGAGAGAGAGAGAGAGAGAGAGAGAGAGAGAGAGAGAGAGAGAGAGAGAGAGAGAGAGAGAGAGAGAGAGAGAGAGTTAAATGTGGGTGGGAAAAAGAAGTGGGAAGTTCATCTTTTGGCAAAAACAATAGGCGGGGGCTCCTGGTTTTTTTTTTAAGCCGTCCTTATAGGGTTATTAGGACACTTTGATAAAAATGTGTCCTTATAAGGAGTCCTTGTAGCCCATTTTTCTAGTAGTGTATGTGTTGTCATTTTGTGCACCTGAGGCACATGAAAACATCAGGCAAAGACATGTTATATGGTTTGTGGTTTTGGGATGGTAGGTTCCTCATCAAGCAAAGATACCTAGTGTAAAAAGTAGTTCTGTATAGACTAACATAGGTTAAATGGAGTAGAATCTCTCCCTAATGATAAAACTAGTTTGATCTTTTGTGTGAAAAACTTTTTTCATAATTTTTAACAAGTGTACAAGAATAATAACAATACACGAGACAAATTATAATTTTGTAGGGTTACATGATTAAAAAGCAAAATTATATATTTTAGTAGCATTTTTAGTAGTTATGATCATTTTGGTAATTATATCCAGCCACAACGTTTTTCACTTGTAACTTACCAAACACTGTGAAATTATTTTTCGTTCTCACAGCACTTTTAAAAACAGTTTACCAAACATTTAGCTGCTTCTTCTCACAACAAAATTAGAAGTGCTTCCTCTCACAGCAAGTTCGGAAGTGTTTCTTCTCACAACACAACAATCCCAAACTGAGCCATAAATAAAAGCAATAATTTGCAGGGCCTGATCCATAAAATGATGATCGATCCGCGCGCCAAAGTTATTTGTCAGCTGCAACGTGCTCATATTTTCTTCAATCTTCTTCACATTTTGCTAATTGAGATTATATGTGGTAAGCTGAAAACATCCTTCTTATCTTCTTTTTTATTTATTTGTTTTTATTATTTTGTATTTTATTTTTAGGAGAAGGCTAAAAGGATAAATAGAGGAGTATACTCAGGCTAGCAACTCCCTATCCTTGAAATTTATTAGAAGAAGAAAATAGCAACTCAGGAGGGGGACCAAACCAAACCTGCCTACAAAGCCAGCGAAAAAACAACTATGGAAATGGAAATTGAGAAAGACCCAATTGGTCAATTACATGAGAAACTTTCATTCATTTTTTTTTTTTTTGAATAGAAATTGATATCATTAGAATCAATATGGAAATGAAAATTGAGAAAGACCCAATTGGTCAATTACATGAGAAACTTTCATTCATTTTTTTTTTTTGGAATAGAAATTGATATCATTAGAATCAATAGCTGGCAAACAGCCAATAGCTAGAGTCTATCAGCACTTACAACAAGATAACTGACAAGAAAATCCGGAACCCTATTCTAAGCAAAACAAACTCATTACAAGTCGATGATAAGCTCGCTATAATTAACGAACTTATAAACAAAGAAACTCCTTTCTTCTAGAGCAAAATTATTCTCTAGTCTCCCATTAGCCAATCACGCAATTGTGGTACCAACAGAAAACTACTTTCTAGCCAACAAATAGAAGCAACTCCTTATCCATAAGCCCCTTGAAGGCCAATCTTATTCCACATAATTACCAACTTTCGCAGAAATTATGACCCGAAACTATTAGTCCTGGACCATACAAAAACCCAAATGTCCAAGGAGGTCCACTACTTAGGCCAGACCCACCCTCACCACTAAGTGATAACTGAGGGTGGCAAGGCAGCCTCCCTACTGGCCCATAACCCAAAGCCAAACAACTCAATTTTGAGCCCAGACCAAAAGGCCCAAGCCAAACTTGAGCAAAGGAAGCAGAAGCCCAAGCCCACTTCTGCCAAGTAGCCGCTGCCGCCACCTCCAAGCTTTCTGGAAGCCTGATTTTCTGGCAACCCATCAAGTCCAGGTCTGTAAGTGTGTTGCTACCCTGGCCTGCTTTCCCCTCTGTATGCCGGAAGGAAAAGCTGCGGCCCGCCGATGCTTGACAACAACCCTCCCTCCGATGCTACTTCTCGCCCCGACGTCGCTTCAATCAGCAAAGCCACTTACCCAGTCGGACTGCCCCCCGCGTTTTGCTTCGATCCTCATCCGCTGCAAGACATCAAACACCTACCCACATATCACGATCTGCACTCATATTCGCACTCAGCGATCTCGGCTAATCGGCTATCGCCACCAATCGGAGCCCAAACGCCCAGGACCCTCGATGAGGATCCTCGCCGGTACTCAGGGACGGAACCAGGAATTAAAATTGGGGTGGACTAAATTTACCTTATGCTGTCAAGAAATTTTTTAGAATCTACCCTGTTTTGATGGAATATTTCAATTGCATAACACTTGTTAAAAACACGTCTAAACAATTGCTCAACTCTCAACAGTCAACTTTTTAAACAAATTCGCCACTATTTTGGATAATTGGGCGTCAATAAAATAAATTCAATATCTTTTCCTATGCATCAATAAAACAAACCCGATATTTTTGGCTACTTGCTAACAATTACAGCAAGAAAAATGAAGTACTGAAAACAAATCTTGAAATCCCCAATTTATAACCTAAATTTTAATCCTAATGTCTCAAAAAATTTTGTATTAGAACAAAATTTAAACTCTAATACCTGGGGATTGCTAAATCAATAAGGTTATTGGGTGCTTTGGTGCTCCTTGTGGAGTTGTAGAGTTCATGACAATAAAGAGAAGAGAGCGACTGAGGTTTAGAGCAGAAAGTAGGGATGGCAAAAATCCCCAGCGGGGCGGAGCTCCATTGGATACCCGCCCCTAATGGGGGGAGAATTCGGGGACAAATGGGGAATGGGGATGGGGATCCCCAATCCCTGCTATATAAGATTGGGGATGGGGCGGGGATGGTATTGTGATCCCATCCCCAAACCCGCCCCAAAAATATATACGTATATTGGGGATGGGGTGGGGATGGTATTGTGATCCCATCCCCAAACCCGCCCCAAAAATATATACGTATATTTAGCTTATATATATTTTAATTTATTTTTTACAATATAAATCACAAATATATACATTTACTACTTTACTTTAATGGCTACACTTTTACTTTAACGGTGTTTTGACTTTTGCACTCATTGAATTATGATTTATGAATTTAATCATGGTTTTGTTTTAGAGAAACTGAATTTGAGAGGAATTTGCTGTGTATTCTCATTGATATAGGGGCCTCTTTATATAGAGGATTACAATACATAGAATCTCAATCGTACAAGGAAAGTAATCGTACATTGAATAGGAATCTAGATCCTTCTAATTTAACCCTATTACCACTAGGTCAAGTAACCTAGAGTTTGGGCCAAACACAAATAGAGATATCCTTAAACACTCCCCCTTGTGTTGTCCAAACGTGGTGCTTCTCTTGTTGCCTCGTTAAAAACCTTGCCGAGTAACAAAAACCCAGTGGGACAAAAATAACCTCGGTCGAAGGGGAAAAAGAGCACAACACACCCTTCACGTTTCGAGCTGAACATGTAGACATCTCCCCCTAATGTCTGCGCCTCCCCCTGATGACTACGATCATGGGAGTTCAGATAATTTCCGCAAGCCAATTCTCGCCACATGTTTCTCGAACGTGGATTTGGGCAATGACTTAGTAAACAAGTCTGCCTCATTGTCCTCAGATTGAACCTGGTTTACTTTGATCTTGAGGAGCTTCTGTTGTTGCTAATTGTAGAAGAATTTAGGCGATATATGCTTGGTGTTGTCGCCTTTGATGTAGCCTTGCTTCATTTGTTTAATGCAAGCAGCATTATCCTCATAAATGCTCGTTGGCTCATCTGTGGTAGACTTCAAACCACAATTACTTCGAATATGCGTAACTATGGATAGAAGCCATATACATTCACGAACTGCTTCGTGAAGAGCAATAATCTCTGCATGATTCGAAGAGGTGGCGACTAAGGTCTGCTTTGTAGACCTCCAAGATATCGCGGTTTTTCCCATGGTGAAAACATAACCAGTTTGGGAGCGACCTTTGTGTGGGTCAGAGAGGTACCCAGCATCAGCAAAACCTTCCAAAACACTTATATCGTTTTGGGATGGGGAGAGGGAACGCAGTCCACCATGTGTGGCGTCCCTGGCACTTGATGGGTCCGAATCCATCTTCTCTCTGAAGGGATAGAACAAGCCCATATCGATCGTACCACTTAGGTATCGAAAGATATCTTTAACACCAGTCCAATGGCGTCGTGTAGGCGCAGAGCTATATCTAGCTAGCAAGTTCACAGCGAATGAGATATCCGGTCTTGTGCAGTGTGCTAAGTACAATAATGCGCCTATTGCACTTAGGTAGGGCACTTCTGCCTCTAGCACTTCTTCATCGTCATCTTTTGGTCGAAATTGATCTTTCTTTGGATCAAGACTACGGACGACCATTGGGGTGCTTGAAGGCTTAATCTTATCAGTGTTGAAATGCCTAAGCATCTTTTGGGTATAAGCTGATTGATGAATCAGGATACCATTTCTACGGTGCTCAAGTTCTAAACAGAGGCAAAACCGTGTTTTCCCAAGATCTTTCATCTCAAACTCGGATTTCAAGTGTTCAGCGGTTTCCCTTAACTCTTTAAGGGTGTCAATTATGTTCATGTCATCGACATAAACCGCTACTATTGCAAATCCGGAACTTGTCCCTTTATGAACACACATGGGCATAGTTCATTGTTGACATATCCCTTTCCAATCAAGTAGTTACTTAGACGGTTATACCACATCCGTCCGGATTGTTTCAATCCATATAGTGAGCGTTTCAATCTAATTGCAAACGTGCTCCGTGGTTTAGAGCCACTTGATTTGGGTAACTGAATTCCGTCTGGAATCTTCATGTATATCTCTGTATCTAGATCCCCATATAGATACGCAGTAACCACATCCATAAGCTGCATGTTCAGTTTTTCGGAAACCACCAAACTGATAAGGTAGCGGAACGTTATGACGTCCATTACGGGAGAATATGTCTCCTCGTAGTCAATTCCAGGGCGTTGTGAGAAACCTTGCGCCACAAGGCGAGCTTTGTACCTTACAATCTCGTTTTTCTCATTACGCTTTCTAACGAATACCCATTTGTGACCAACTGGTTTGGTGTTGGGCGGTATTGGCACAACTGGTCCGAATACCTTTCTTTTCGCTAGAGAATCAAGTTCTGCCTGGATCGCATCTTTCCACTTTGGCCAATCGGCTCTACGTTGACATTCATCAACGGAGCGTGGTTCGATGTCATCGGTCTCAATAATCTCACGCGCCACTGAATACGCGAATACATCATCAATGATGATGGAGTTTCTTTCCCACGTCCCATGTACACTAGTGTAATTAACAGAGATCTCTACGTTCTCAGGGATAGGTTCTGACAATGAGGCATCCCCCAAAGATGTCTCTTGGACATAACCATAATCCAGAACATTATCATGGGACGGATTTTGAGTATCGATGATCAAAGGATTTGTTTGTGCCTCGTTCGCTCTCTTTCTAGGGCGAGTATCCTTCGAACCAATCGGTCTACCGCTCTTTCTTGCGGGACCTGCGGCCATAGATGCCACATCATTGCCATGTTGGGCAATGGCGCCATCTCTTGGTGTCACAGGAGAGGCGTGATGTCCAGTATTTAGGACATCGATCCTTGCAGGCACGTTTTCAGCAGGTATGTGTGATATCGTCACTTTGGCAACATCAGAAAACGCATCAGGCAGAGTGTCTGCTACGTTCTGGAGCTCGATTATTCTTCGCACTTCAAGTTCGGACTGTGCGGTACGGGGATCGAGATGAGACATAGTGGGGACAGACCACGACAATTCCTGTCGTTCCTGTTGAACATATGTGTTCTTATCTCCCCCTAACGATGGGAAGACTGTCTCATCAAAGTGACAATCCGCAAATCTAGCGGTAAAGAGATCGCCTGTCAAGGGTTCAAGGTAGCGGACTATCGCTGGAGATTCATATCCAACATAAATTCCCATTCGTCATTGTGGACGCATCTTAGTACGCTGTGGCGGCGTAATAGGCACATAAATGGCACACCCAAAAATGCGTAAGTGCGAGATATCAGGCTCGTATCCAGTCACTAGCTGTAACGCAGAGTAAGATTGGGTGGCAGTGGGTCGTAGACGAATTAGCGTCGCTGCATGCAATATTGCATATCCCCAAGCAGAAACAGGGTGATTGGTGCGCATAACCAATGTCCGTGCTATCATCTGTAGTCGTTTGATAGCGGCTTCTGCGAGACCATTTTGGGTATGAACATGGGGAACTGGATGCTCTACATCAATCCCCAGTGACATGCAATAGTCATCGAATGTCTTCGATATAAACTCCCCAGCATTATCAAGTCGAATTGACTTAATAGGATGGTCAGGGTAGTGAGCCCGTAGACGGATAATCTGGGCGAGGAGTTTAGCATAAGCAGCATTTCGAGTGGACAGTAGCACGACATGTGACCAGCGTGTCGATGCATCAACCAATACCATAAAGTATTTAAAATGTCCGCATGGTGGTTGAATTGGTCCACAGATATCCCCTTGGATCCTCTGTAAGAACGGAATGAGTATTTTGGGATCCTTTGCGGAGGACGGTCTCGGTCCTAATTTCCCGAAGGAACAGGCTTTGCAGAAAGAGCGAGGGGCCTTAGAAGCAACCAATGAGGATTTTGGTTAGGCCTGAGCGTCTGTAGCGCTATTAGAAGCAAAGTGTGTGACTACATCTCCCATTATGGCGTTAGAGCCATGGAAATTGGTGTGTGTGGCGTCATGGCCACTAGGAGGAACAACCATGGCGTTATGCTCATGGTTGGCGCCATTAATGGCGTCACCACATGGGACTTGGGCAGCCCTATGGCGCCCCAAGACGGCTGCAGCTCCAGATGCTGCAATTGTTGCGGTCTTGCTAAGTCCTGGAATCAATTTTCGATTCTTGCTTCTTCTCACTCTAAAGAATGGATGTCCGTGTGAAGTCTTTAGTATACGGAGCATCATATCACGACCAGGATGTCCTAGTCGGTCATGCCAAAGCCAATATGTGTCTGAATCCAAGAGATCTTCTCTTATGACATTATTGGATTCAATAGGTCGAATTGTAGTGACATAAAGTCCACTAGATTGACACATAAGCTTCTCTAAGATGCGCTTTCTTCCGCAATCATTAGAGGTAATGCAAAGGAATTCTATTCCGTTCTCACTATGCGTTTCAGCATGGAATCCGTTGGCTCTAATATCTTTAAAGCTCAATAAGGTTCGATTCGCCTTAGGAGCGTAGAGAGCTTCAGTGACTTTAATCAAGGTGCCATTGGGCAAAAGGAATTGGGCCATTCCATGTCCTTGAACTAAACTTGATGGCCCAGCCATCGTAGTCACAGATGAATATGTAGGCAACATCTCCAAGAATAATTGCCTATGTCGTAGAATGGTGTGCGTAGTCGCACTATCCGCAAGACATTGAAGTTCATCCATTCCTAAAAGAAAAGCTCGTAATTAAAAAAGGAGTCATAAAGAAAAGAACTCAACTTTTATTAATAAACCAAACAGAATTACATCATCGTTTCTTTAACCAAAGGAAATCTAATCCAATAAACTAGTTAATGCAAAACAATGGTAGTCGTCTAACTCCTTTCGGTAATTCCAATGTAAATGTGACCAGGTGGGTAGAGAGATGTCGGTGGAGTGAGGCTCACTTAAGTATCACTGATCTCAAAACCTTCCTAGACATCACACTCACATTGCATGCGCCTACTTTGAAGAAAGACTAATAGCATTGGCATCTACTACAAAAATAATATGGCAATTGCCTACATCTCTTGGAAATAGAAAGACTTAATCAAAATCGCCAGTTTCTGGGTCTTGATCCTTGTAGTCTTCCACCCTTAGATCGAGATCTCCATCTTGACCTTCTTGTTCCATGTAATGTGCCTCCCTTGCTTCACGATACATCTTGTATGCGTTTGCAACATTCTGGGATGCAGTACACTTCTTTGCCCAATGTCCACTTAATCCACATCTGAGACAAGCATCATTATGGTCAGATTCCCTTGATCGAGGCGCTCTGGGGGCTTTTTGTAGACGGTTATTGCCTTTGGTGGCGTTACCATCATAACCGGAGGCTTGGCCTCTCTCTCTCTTTACACGTTTACCTCCACGGTTCTGTGTACGCCTATCTTGGAGATTTCCTTCCTCTTTAGGGCGAGAATATGGACCAGAACGTCCAGAATTATCCCTACTCTTAGGGTTTCGCTCCTTGCGTCCTCCCTTGGGGGCGCGACTATAATTAGACTTCGGAATTGACTTGGTTCCCACGGGTCTAGAGTTATAGTTCTTCACAAGTATGTTGTCGTGCTTTTCAGCTACGTTCATGGCGCCAATTAGCTCATGAAATCTTGTGATGCGTCTAGCATTGACATCAATTCGATAGTTTTTGGCTATCATCAATGCAGAGACGGGGAAGGTGGAGAGAGTCTTCTCGATCAACATCGTATCAGTGATGTTTTGCCCACAGAATTCCATCATAGACTTGATACGAAGTGCTTCTGAATTGTAGTCAAGTACAGACTTGAAATTACAGAAGCGGAGGCTATGCCATCTCACTTCTAAGTCTAGAAGCAGGGAATCACGGACGTTGCCAAAACGCTGCTCCACCCATAGTTTTCTTGGGTCTTCCTCATTGAGGTACTCATTCATGTGCCTTGTCATGAGAATGATGGCTTTAGCTTCATTCGCCTCTCTCGTAGCTCTATTTGCTTCAAAAGCAGCAGCTTGTTGAGGAGTACGTACGTCCTGACTTGGCTCTTGGATCGTACTTAGGATCCCATCAGCCTTAAGATGCTGGCGCACATCACGGACCCACTTGTGGTATCCTACGCCTGTTGTCTCTAGTGGAGCGAAGCTCAACTTGTTCAGGTTATTCATCCTGAAAAACAACAAGAAAATAGGGTTAGTTTCGGAGCGAAGAAGGCTACCACGAAAAACTATATAATTTCTGAGCGTAGTTGCTTCCAAGAAATTAGGGATTTTTCTGAGCGTAGTCGCTTCCAAGAAAATCCGATTCCAAGAGGGGTTTTGGATTAGATTGAAACGACGATGTATGTGGTCGATCGTTTTCTTCTCAACAAACTCTAAGTTTGGAGGACTCTACAAGCTCCAAGCTTGGAGTGAGCACGAACCCCCACAGTTCGGCTATTGGCCTCCCCTATGAAGAAGAAAAGGGGGGGGGGGGGGGTAGAAGAATGGATGTTGGAAGTCCCCGAGAAAAGAAGAAGAAATTAAAAAAAACTTCAAAAACGGGAACTTTTAGAAAAGTTTACCTTGAAAAATAGTCGGAAATATTGACCGGAAAAGTCATTGAAGATGGCCGGAAAAGTGGCCGGAAACTGGTGGCCGAAGGTGGTGGCAGGAGCTAGGCAGGGTTGCTGCAGGGGCTGTGCAGGAGGTGCGCGGAGGCTGTGCAGGGGCTGTGCAGGGCTGGCAGGCAGATGCTCCGCAGGTGCTAGGCAGCTGTCGGCAGATGCAGGCACAAGGGTGCACAGGTGTCGGCAGGTGCTCGGCAGGTGTCGGCAGGTGTCGTCGGGGCTATGCGGAGCTTTCGGCAGATGTCGACAGGGGCAGGCACAGGGGTGCGCAGGGTTCGGCAAGTGTCTAGGCAGCTCTCGGCAAGAGGCTTGCAGGGGCTGTCGGCAGGTCTCGGCAGGTCTCGGCAGGGCTCGCAGGGGCAGGCACAGGGCAGGGGCCGGTTCGATTTTCCGACGGCCGGTTCAGGGGTTTTCCGGCCGGTTCCGGTGGTTCCGCCGCCGGTTCTGGGCTCCTTGGGAGTAGGGCTTCGATATGTGGGGCGATGGTTGCAGGATTTTGGAGGTTACGAAATTAGGGTTTTCAGGATTAGGGCTTCGTGCTGATAACGTGTTTTAGAGAAACTGAATTTGAGAGGAATTTGCTGTGTATTCTCATTGATAATAGGGGCCTCTTTATATAGAGGATTACAATACATAGAATCTCAATCGTACAAGGAAAGTAATCGTACATTGAATAGGAATCTAGATCCTTCTAATTTAACCCTATTACCACTAGGTCAAGTAACCTAGAGTTTGGGCCAAACACAAATAGAGATATCCTTAAACAGGTTTAAATTTATTTGTTGTAGATTTTGATTTTTAAAAAGACAATATGAGAAAAAATTATTTTATTTATTAAATTCTTATTGGGGATGTGGGGCGGGTTTGGAGGCTTAGTCCCCAATGGGGATGGGGACTGGGAATCCCCAATATATTTTTATTGGGGATGGGGGCGGGGATGGGGGTAGATAATGACCTCGGGGATGGGGATGGTATTGTGATCCCCATCCCCAACCCGCCCCATTGCCATCCCTAGCAGAAAGTGACTAAGTAGAGAGAAGTTCATAGCAGAGAGATGGAAAAAATGGACGCTATTTGTCAACTTTTCGTTTGATGATGTATATATAACTTCTTTTTTTAGGGGTGCTGCTAATAATACATATATATTAATTTTTTTAATCAAAAAGTTGGGGTGGGCTACAGCACACCTTAGCCAATCCCTGGTTCCGTGCCTGCCTGTACTATAGCTCTTGGGATCTGCCGCCGCGCTCTGCTAAGAAACCCTAGGTACGGGCTCTGCTGAGAAACTTTCATTCATAAAACTTAGTCAATTACAATACTGTTTTTTTTTTCTTTTTCTTTTTTGACCAAAAAATGTTTTCATTTTGTTTTTTATTTGCTTATAATCTACATTATGTGATTATACAGTTGATAGCATCATTTAAGAGGAAATATAATCCGTTGGGCCATAAGGCTCAAATAGTTCAGCAAGAAGTCCCTTCTTCCTTTTGGGATTCCATCCCATATCCTTGCACAATTGGTCATTGTACCATATGTGAAGCGCTCCGATGCATGATCTCCGGTAGTATTTTCTGGAGTATCGCTTGGCATACTCATCCCATTGTTTCACATCTTTCTCCATTTCTTTTATGCTTGGGACCTTGAATGTGCCTCCAAAAAACTCTGCTAGCCATCTGCACCTCATCTCTGATATGTACAAGTTTGAGATACTCACGGAGAATCCAATTACAGCTAGTTGTGGAATTCGTCCATGGATGCATTCCCTAATCGAAAATAAAAGGATAATATGCATGAGCTACTACAGCTAGTGAAAGTCTTTATATTGGCTATATATACAATTAAACTACCAAGTGATCAAGCCTACACATCCTCCATAAAAAGAGGGAAAATAGCTGCTACATTATTGCATTCTGGTTGAAATAAGGCTAATATTGACGAGCTACTACAGTAATTTACTGGCTATAAATCCAACTGATATAAGAAATGAATACACATACTAAAGTTCCTAACCTTCTACGTTATTAAATTAAAAATAAAGACCGATTTACTAAACTAATCTTGTTTCATTGTGCAGCCCAAATTCAGTTTGGAAAATAGCATGTCAGATATTTGGCAAAAAACTTACTCTAGGCCTATATATAGAAATGGCAGGAATATAGCTAATTAACTAACCTGTAGAGAGGTAAAATGGACTCAGGTGATCCAGCTATGTAGTCTTGAAATGTTGGTGACACAAAGATGTCTTTAAGCTTCTCATCACCTCTAAATCCAGTAGCCAATATGACCAAATCTGTCTTTACAGGGGAGTTTTCTCCTTCAACCAAAATGCCTTCTCGGCAAAAGCTGAAGCATTTGGGAGATTTCTTAAGTAAAATGCTTCCTTCTTGGACTCGGTCATAGAATTTTTCAGGCACGGTTGAGATCAGACAGGAACTGATTTGTTGAAGGAAACTATGCTTTGGTACCATTCCATACTTGGATAACCCAAGCTTCTTATCTATGTAGGTTTCAACAAATTTTGAAAATGCCCATCTCTGTTTAACCAATTACAAATCAATTATAATTGTCAGCATTATAAATGTAACTGTATCATTCTAGCTTATGAATATAAGATTTACCAGAGGTGAAAGAATTGTTGCAAGGAGACTGAGTAGGAGGCCTTCACCGGGCTTATGAACCAAAAGCTCCGAGAAGCGATTGAGGTATAGGTACGCCAGAGGCACACCCCATGGGAGATAGTCAGGAACATTCCAGTGTTCTGTCTTGTACAACACGGTACATGGATGTTCTACCCCTGCAAAATTTGACCAACGAAAGGAACAAAAGAAATTTATATACAAAGTCACAAACTATGAATAATTGATCTCATTAATTTTGTGGCACATCTTCGGCGCATGTGACAAGAAAATTTCCAATACCATTTGCATTTGAGCACTCCATTGCAATGTCCAATGCAGATTTCTGAAACCCAACAACTGTTACTTGCTTTCCTTTCACAAATTCAGCAGCGCTTTCATAATCCTTGGAAGCATATTCCATCGAGTGTATGACATCACCATGAAATTCTTCTGGACCCTTGTTCGGAGGAAATTTTGGAATGTTTGGAATACCACTGGATCGTCCAAGGCAGAGGACTACAAAGTCTACCAAGTAAACCTGCTTGAATTTATACTCAATGATCAATGCGACTATATCTTACTATATGGTAAATTTGCTTGTTTAAGAACATTGCATGCCGACAACTAAAATATTGACGGTCTGAAAACATATCATCTTCACGAGCTAAGTAAAGATGTTTTTTCATCATAGTCTGTATGAACAGTGATTCAGAAACTTTTCTCATATTAAAATTGAACGGTCGTTCAACACAAAAAGAATATTACTTTTCTAATTAAAGATAAATAAAAAAACTCAATAATATTGATGTAGGACGAGAATGGACCCAGTTTAGCCGAAAAACCATAAAAGTAAAGAAGCGGCATAGAATCAAGAAAAGTGATTGGAAAATAGGTAACTCACGCGTAATCAGGTTACTAGCCGCTGGAATATTTAAGAAGATTTGGTTTTGGACTTTTCGGATTTCTCGTGCGAAAAGTTAGGTTTTGATTTTGAATCAGATTTGACTAACTTTTAGCCAGAATGTCCGTTTGAGACGCATGATACCTTTCCAGAATGGGAACGACGAGATCTTCAAGTCTCACTTCAGTGAGCCCTATCAGATTTAGGCCAAAATGTATCGTCTTAATTATCCGATTCGTGATTTAATATTTTTAGGCTAGTTTTACATTCTTTTTATTTTAGGTTTTCTAGTTTATTTTGGATTTGTTTTGTTTTAATCCATGGGCTTTAGGGTTTCATTGTTAGTCGCCCTAGGGTTTCTTTTCTCATATATAAGCAACCTTAAACGGCTGCAGAACTATCTTATCATCTTTTATCATATTATCAATCAAAATTGAGAATTTTCTCTTCTAATAAAAAAAACAAAAATATGAATCACTGAATTTCATATCAAAAAAGTCCAATGACGACTTCATTTGATCAATTAATCACGATCATTTTAGTCACTGTTGAGCACCATCGGAGGGGTATGGACCAAAACTGTTGAGCACCAGCATTGGACTTTTTTGATATGAAATTCATCGGAGGGCTTTCAACCCATCGTGTTGGAGCACCTCGAGCAACATCCATTTTTATAGGAAAATCTACTCCGGTCCATGACTAAAATGTTGCAGTTTAACATCATATCATTCTTAAATTCAATTAAATATATACATGACATACATACATGAAGTGGTACATACCTCAGTTGAAGGGCTTTGTTTGTCTTCTACCATAACTTTCCATTTCCCTTTCGAGCTGAAAGGCTCACCGGTGCCGGCCCAGAGACTCCATGATTGCATCTCATCCTCAGATGGACCTTCATACTCTATACCACACACATTGGTATTGAATTTGATGTGCCTGAGCAAGTCGAAATGTTGAGCATATGATTGGATGTAATCCATAACTTGACGCTGGTTTGGAAAGTCTTCTGTCACTGAAGAAGGCCATGGAAAATCTGAGAATTGGTAGACTGCTTTAGGAGTTTGGAGCTTGGTACTCTCAACAGTTTTGGTCCATACCCCTCCGATGGTGCTCAAGGATTCGAACACGATGGGTTGAATGCCCTTTGAAAGGGTGTACTTGCAGGCAAGAAGGCCACTGATCCCAGCTCCTATTATGGCCACCGTCTTCCCCATGCTATGAGTCTTGATTTGTATGCTTTTTCATAGAGAGCCTTTGTATTTATATAAAAATAGAAATCTTTTACGTGGCAATAAAAAGCCCACTCATGCTATAAGACAATGCACTAAATACTCTGCCAAAGCAACATCATAAAGTTCCTGGGCCGGGGGACCTGCCTCCCCCCCTCCCAACTACTCTTTGCCAAAAAAAAAAAAAAAGATGATGGAGAAACCCGTGTCGGGACTAAATACTTTTCAACTATTTAGAAGAAAGCGATAGTGCAACTAATGCGAAGGACGTCCAAGACTAATACTTTTATCTTATAATTGCTTTTTATTGGAGGTACTGACTTGCATTCTCCAGGCAGTGGCGGAACCAGGATTCGAAATTAGGGGGTCGAGACATAAAATATTAACTTTAATATAAAATATATATATATATATATAAAAACTCATTTTCCATATTAATCAACACTCTGTTGAATTTATTAACCAAACACCTTGTTAACTTTCTCTATAATAAAATAATTGAAGAAACTAGACATCAATTACAATAAATTGCAAAATCTTCTAAGAAGCATTTCCATATTTCCTCATTATAAATTTGGATAGTTATTACATAGTAAATACTATTAATTTTGAATTATTCTCATTATAATTTTGTAAGTTGTGTTGTTGATTGCCTGATTGGTGTGTTTGGGGGGGGGGGGGGGGGTGGGGTCTGTTATTCAATTAAAGCCAAGTTCTATTTAATTGTAGCTTAACTGTATGACGTTTAGGTGATCTGATGAAGATTTGGACAAATGTTTTTTTGGGGGGGGGCGGGGGTCTGAACCCCCTCAGGCCCTATAACAGTTCCGCCACTGTCTCCGGGTGCATCAAAAACGTAAGAGGCAAATGCAAAATTGGTGAATAATGCATAATTGGAAAGTCATACTCTTCTTTTTACCTCTGTCTTCTGCGTCTTACAGTGCATTTTCTCTTAGGAGTGCTAGGCTCACACTCATGGCTCACCCTCAAGATGAGTGTGTGTGAATCAGATAGTGTGTCAAGTTTTCATAATTTTTAAATACTAAATTAGACAATAATTCAATTGCAAGCTAATCTGTCAAAAGAAGATATGAAGAAATGGAATATTTTGTCGAGATTTTCTTCAACCAATGGCTCAAATTCAAGGATGAATTCTTTCAAATCAGGTGAGTCTGATGTGAGAGTATATGGGGCAACATCAAATACATTAGTTTGACAATATATAGATTCATAATCTTTAATATTTCATTATTGAGATTTTTTTATCGAGATCACACGATATCTGATTATACGCATTTTTATGCATATAATTATATTTAAAACACTAGAATTAAGTTAATCCTCAAGTCAATTATTACGTAATTAATCAATTTTTATTTATTTTATAGTAAATAAGCGGACTTGTGGATTTCGGAAGAAGTTGTGCAAAAATGGAGTAATTTGGAGTTTTCGACAAAAAGACAAAATAGCCGATGCAGATCAACCATAGTCAAAGCCATCAAGAGAGCGAGATTCAATTGCGTCCGATAATATGTGAGGAACTGCATGGAGAAGAGTGAAAAGAAAAGATTTTAGCAAAAAGAATGCATGTTTATTAATTAGGTTAATTGATCAAATGATTAGTTAACTTGATTAATCAAGGAATGGTGCAGCACGTGTGCACCTTGCATTTCATTCTCTTCCTCTTAGATTATACATAGTATGTGCATCCCTCCACGCTTTAATCCATTAGCCACTTGACATGTGGCCTTCACACACACACACACACACACATATATATATATTTATATATATATTCATTCGATCCCTCTTCTCACCATACCTTCTACAGGGCCGCAACCACCTACTCCATCCTCTTTTCTCCACCTACCTCCAATCTTCTCCTCACCAAGATCCACACCACCTCACCAAAATCCACCTCACTAAAATTCAATATTCTCATCAATTTCACAAGATTCAAAAGGGAAGCTCAAGCATTAAGAGCTTCATCATTATCAAGTTTGGGTAAAAGTGGGGAGTCATAATTCCTTTATAGTAATTTGTTGCTTGTCCTTGTTATTCCTTACTTCTCCTCACTTTTTCTTCTTTAAATATGTATTTTGATGTTAGTTTGGTGATAGGTAGTGAGTAGTTTTATTGTTGGAGGCTAGGGTTGTGTGCCCTAGTCCAAATCTTGTGTAAAAGATGCTTATTTTAATGTAATGGTGCAATTTTTATATGATGGATGCTTATATATATTTTTGTTGGGTTAAAATGCATGTCTTGGAGCTTAGTCAACTCTAGGGTGTGTATTTTGAGCATGTCTAGGATGGAGTTAGAGGCTTGACCCCCTCTAATTCCTAAGCTAGAAACCTTCAATTTTGTATTCGAGGGGTTTTAAGCATGGTGATTTAGATCCGTTGCGTGAATGCACGGGCGGGTTGCTTAGTAGTCTAATTCCTCGATTTTTAGGCCTCTTGATGTGAATTAGAGACCCTTGAACTGGCTCTAATTCATGCCAAGTGAGTTCCTACGACCCTTGAACCGGAATAGGAATACCATGAGAGGGAATTTTGGTCCTTGAGCCTTGAACCGCCTTGGATACAAGTCATACGACTACCGCCAAAGTAGGAAATTTGCATCTATATTAGATTAGCTTCCGACACATGAGATTTGGGTGAAGGAACCTCCCTAGCACCCGACATTCTCATTATATTGTTCACACTTTTCTATTTTAATTTCCTTGCATTTTTAGTAATCGCTTTGCATTTTATTACTTTTTGTTAAGTTCAAATCAATTCTCAAACATTAAATCCATCGACTCATTTGTGTATACTCATCTTGAGGCTACAAGTTAGTGGCTTTGAATAAGCTTGGTGTGAGATAAACCGAGCATTGCCAAGGCTTGGTGCCTTGATTGTTTATAGTTTTTATTTTACTTTTTATTTTTCTTATGTGCTTTTAGTATCCTACCGCCAATTATCTTGGTTAGGTCCAACACCTAATCCCCGAAGTACGATAAACTAAGGTCCAAATAGTTCACTTACTTGACACGATTCGTATGCTTGCGAGAGTATATGCATCAAGTGATCAATATCTTTAAAGTCTTTCTAGACTCCGAGACTAATCTGTGTCGAGGGTCATGTCCAAAAGCTTCCTCTCCCTTGGCCACCAAGAATAGATTGAGATTTAAACTCATAAATCCCTCAAATTTCATGAATCATTTTTCCGCACTACAGGAAAGCTGACTATTCAAGACATGAGATTTAGGGCGTTCACTTAATGTGCGTCGTGAAAGAGTATTGTTAAGGTCTGGAAGTTCAGCAGTAGCTGAATCCGTTCTGACGCTGATCCTTGTCTGGACCGCTACTGAGGAGATTGTAACACTATTGCTACCTATCAAGTGAAATACAAAGGGCGTCAGAGGGAAACCGCAGTGGGCGGTCTTCTCTACTCCATTGCCTAAGTCAGTCAATGTATTTGCGTTGACAACATAGTGTTAGGTAAGTAATAAATACTTAATTAAAGAGGAGAGAGGAGTGGACCTTTTATAGGTGTGGGAGAGACTGATCTCTTCCTTGTTTTCGATGTGGGACTGATATGCTTCAGTTTCCAGCTTCTGATGTCTCAACGAGGTGATCTTGGAGCGGCGCGTGGTGGTGCGTCACCACTGGTCTTGGGTTGGTCCGAAGCTCAGGCTATAGGTTGTTTGGCGGTGCTTCCGTTGGTCACATGTGGAAGTTATCGGTGCCGCTGGCGACATTATGAGCATGGCTCATTATAGCTAATTATGCTTTGCAAATGCTCATATAAGTACAAGTCCCCCAAATCCCCAGTCAAGGAGGGCTGTCTTGGTTGGGAAGTTACCTAGCGGTTTTGAAGCGTTACTTCTGCTAGTCTTGCCGAGCATAATTAGTGTCAGTGCATTGTCAACCATGGATTTGTTATGAGTAAACGCTTTATACCCTTTCGAGTGGGCCTCTGCTAGGCCCCCAGGGAGTCCCCCACTCTCGGGCTAAGATAGGCCTCTAATGGGCCAGATGATTGTTTGATGAGGGGAGATGCACGGAGCAGCGGGTGTTAGGTGGTGAGCCTAATCTTTTGGTACCCAAGCGTCGGAGGTCAACTACTTGATCAGGGCTATAGTGGACATTTGTTGGCCTATTCTTTTGCTCTTTCTCAGAGGAGAAAATGCTTGACTATAGTGACGTGTAGCGGTCACGATTATTTATGAGGCGTGGCCTTGATGAAAAACTTGCTAGCGGAGTTGCACTCAGCGGAGACTTCTCCTTGGAAGAATTTGAAAGTGAGAAGTTCCGCTAGCGAAGTTGCGCTCAGGGGAGACTTCTCCTGGGAAGAATTTGAAAATGAGAAGTTCCTCTAGCGGAGTTACGCTCAACAGAGACTTATCCTTGTAAGAATTTGAAAGTGAGAAGTTCCGCTAGCGGAGTTGCGCTAAGTGGAGACTTCTCCTTGTAAGAATTTTGAAAGTGAGAAGTTCCTCTAGCGGAGTTGCGCTAAGCAGAGACTTCTCCTTGCAAGAATTTGAAAGGGAGAAGTTCCGCTAGAGGAGTTGCGCTAAACAGAGACTTCTCCTTGCAAGAATTTTAAAATGGAGAAGTTCCGCTAGCGGAGTTGCACTAAGCGTAGACTTCTCCTTGCAAGCATTTTGAATTTTTTTGGAATATGACGGTTGTTATGGATAAGCGTTACCTCTAACTGTGCCATGCCGCATGTCTCCTGTCAATTGGTTTAGAGTGTGGGATTACGGCTTTTCTGCACGTCCGTCGTTTCACCATAAATGAGAGTAATCATTGATGGCGTAACCGAGATGAACCTGAGCAGTTAGTGAGATCGTGGGAGACGTGTCCCCATCTGGTGAAGCGGCCCTTCGTGACGGACGGCCGTGATCCATCCATTGTTAACATAAAGGGGGGGGGGGGGGGGGGGGGGAGAATTTGGAGGAGTTAACACTTTAACCCAAACTTTGAATTATTGTCTGCGTCTTCAAGCTTCCCCCTCCTGCCATCTGAGATATAGCCTGAATCCTTTATCTGACCATCGTGGAGAGGCCAGAGAATCACTTGCTTTGAGGATTGTGGTATTACAAGCGTGCTTGTTCTTCATATATTCAAGGTTGGTAAATCTCTGCAATGCTCTTTGCTTTGAGTCAAAGCTTCTTTTGCGGCTTCATATATCCATGGTGTTCTTGTGCCTGAGATGTGTGCTTGAGGGTATAGTAACTGCTTTTGTGTACTTTTTGTTACTGAATAGAGGGTTTGTGGGGGTTAAACCACTAGATGGTCAAATCTGGGTTCTGTGTTTCAAGGTTTCGGGGTTTTTTTTTGTGTTCTTGAATAATTATGATAAAAGGGTAGTTTAGATCTTTCTGGCACTAACCATCTGGGTAGGGGTCATCAATGGGCCGGGCCGGGCTTTACAATAAATTTTAAGCCTGAGGCTTGCCCATGGGCTAAACAGGGCTTTTCAGGCCGGGTCGGGCATTTTTAACCATACATATTCTGTGATTAGTTCTGACTTTTAAAGATGAATTATATTCCATAGTCCCTGTAATGGAGCATTACAAATATGGAAACCAAATTTAAGTACTTCTACAATATAATTCCAAAACAGCAACTTCAGACATAAACATCATTTAAATCTTCCATCAGTTTAGCATCAATCCAAACAAAAAACATAGATGGAGGCCGCCACCATAGTATTGTACTGAAAAGTCAAAAGTATGGGAAAAGACTGCCTAATTTTATCGTCACATTTGCTGCGTTGCTTGGATGCCAAGTTTTCTTCTCCTGCTTAATTCTTGACTTGAATTTGTTGCTAACCTTGGATGCCTGTTTCAAGAAAAAGAGAAGCCATTTAGTTTAAAATCAGAGGAACATGAAATTTAACTAGAAGACTAACCCAAATAAAAGTGCCATCATCATCATATGATCCTAAAATGCAGAGTCTGGAAATCTGGAAAAAATGCAGAATCTGGAAATCTAGAAATGAACTGTTCAAGTAATGCAGAAAACAACAAGAATAGCATCAATGTCAAACTTTTTTATACACATAGAAAACAAAAACAGCCTCTAAAAACACCAATTACATAACTACTGCATGTACTGGTTAGGCAGATTATAACCAGACTAGCCTTATAATCCTGTACACAAAACAGGCATATGGTTACTTCTAAACAAAAAAAGGAAAGAGGAGATAATCTTTGACTTTCAGTTCCACAAAAAAGGCATATGGAAATCTCCAATTTTTAGTCTCCAAGGGCCGCACTTTCAGCTTCATTTTCAGGTTCGCCTTCACTATCATCTTCACCATCAGCTTCACTATCACCCATCCAATCTGGTCTTGCAGCCCTTATGTTCATTAGTTCTTCAGCGTGTTCCTCTTCTTGTGCTGCATCTTGCATTCTTTTACTTGCCAAGCTCCAATCCTTCAAACAAACTAAAGCTTCTATGGTATTTGGACTTAAAGCAGCTCTTTTCTCTGAAACAACTAGACCACCAGCGCTAAAAGCAGCCTCTGATGCAACTGTTGAAGCTGGTACACTTAGCAGATCACGGGCCATAAGTGAAAGAACAAGGTATAATGTGTACATACATGTACATTTGCAAACATAATTAGCTATAATGGGCCACGCTCATTGTACCGCCAAAGGTACTAATTCCAACTAAAGGAATGACACGCAGACACACCGCCAGGCAAGCTACAGCCTCAGCGTCAGACCACCTCCAAATCACCGTCGACTCGCAGCCACGCGCTACGCCAAGATGGCATCAGAAGCTTCTGAAACTGGGAACTGAAGCATATCAGTCCCACATCGAAAACAAAGAGAAGATCAACCTCTTTCTCACCTATAAAAGGTTCTCTCCTCTCTCCTCATTAAGGACGCATTCAATACTTATCTACTGTTACTTTGTCAACACAAATACATTGACTAACTTAGGCATCGGAGAGCAGAAGACCGCCCGGCGCGGTCTCCCTCTGACGTCCGTTGTATTTCACTTGACAGGTAACGGGAGCTTCGACAACAACACAAGTACCGATCCGCCCACCGGATCAACGTTAGCTAGGGTCCAGCGGTTCAGATATCAACATTGGCGCCGTCTGTGGGAACCCTTGAACAGAAGGTCATCCCGCTACAATCACCATGACTAACGGTAGCGGGGGAAACACGGAGGAGCAGGCAGAACAGCCCACCATCCCCCAACCCTCCGACCCCGCGATTGGCGTTAACCGCGCACTATTCACAACCCCGGCCAACCCCGGCGGTGAGGGAAATCCAGGCAGCAGCCGCCCATCAGGCCAAGATCTCGTCACCATGTACGAGCTAGCACTGGCGGATCTTCACAAGGCAAACAGAGAACGTGAGGAGGAGCGCAGGGAAAAGGCTGAAGCCCAAAGGCAGGTGGCTACACTAATGACACGTTTTGAGGAACTAAAGAAGACGCTGGCGGCCACCGACCGCCCAGCACAGAGCGAGCAGTCACGTAGCACCAGGCGTAGTCGACCCAGCACCGGAACATTGGTACCAGGGCCGGTCGTACAGATGCAGGTACCACTGAACCCACCTGAGTTGCTGGGAATGGGACCGCCGCCCATACCTCAGCTAATGTTAGAGCAGGTGGCGGAATCACTCCCGCACACCAACCGCTCAGAAACCAGGGCGAGGACAGAAGGTAGTCCGCCTGTGCCGAGGTGCAGGCCAGCCCAGCTGATCATTCAGACCGATTCTGCCGACGAGGCAACCGCCCAGCTATTGGAAAGGATGCACCAACTGGAGCAGAGATTGATCCGGGCGGAGTCGGGCCTCCCAGCGCCAACTCGGAATCCGCTCTTCACTTCCAGACCCGACCCCTTTTCCGCTGCAATTCTGCAGGCTGTCAGACCAGCATATGCAAAAACCCCAAAGATGCCGCACTACGGCGGAATGTCCGATCCCTTCGTCCACATGGACACCTTCAAGAAGGTCACCAACAACAAGGGTTTCGACGACGCCACCTTATGCCATTTGTTCAGTGAAACATTGGATGGCGAGGCAATGAACTGGTTCTTTGAATGTCCGCCAGGTTCTGTCGGCTCATTCCATGCACTATCACACGCTTTCCTCTCCCGTTTCATCTTATTGTCCGCCGGGCATCACAACACAAGTCAGCTGTTCAGCGTTAAGCAGGGGGAGGACGAATCACTGAAGGCCTTCGTCACAAGGTGGCGGGCGGCAGCGTCTCAGTGCCGCTACCTAGACAAAACTATGGCATCAGCGGCCTTCAGGAAGGGACTTCTCAAGGGACCGTTCCTCTATCACCTCAACTACAGTCATCCCAATGCGACGTATGACCACGTCATGAGTGAGGCGGTCATTCACGCCTAGGCGGAATTCATCACATATGGAGAAACCCCACCACCACCAGCAACGCCAACAAAGTCAACACAACCATCCTCCAGTCACCAGGAAACCGCTAACAAAACCCCCTCAGCACCGCCAACCGACAAGAAAAGGGAGTGGCAGCAGGGCCACCACCAGAACAAGCGACAGAAGGACCAGTATTACAACAGGGGAAACCGCCCAACCCATGGGGATAACCGCAACAAGCAGGCGGAGTCCTCGCAGCGGTATGTAGTTTTCACGGTCTTAACGGCCTCGTATGAAGATATCTATAATCAGTGCAAGGATCAAATTCCACCGCCACCCCCTCCAAAGTACCCAAAAACGGGTAAACCCAGGAACACCGGCAAGTGGTGCAAATACCACGAGGACAGCGGCCACAATACCAATAGCTGCAATGCTCTCAAAACGGCCATTGAGACTTTGTACCGTGACGGCAAGATGGAACAGTTCAGGGTGCGCCAACCACCACCAGTAATTGCCAACGTCGAGACCTTGGGCCGCATCAACACCATCGATGGCGGTGCTCCAATCACCAACATGTCCCACAGGGCAAGAAAGCGCTATGCACCCGCTAATCATCCGAAGGAAGTCTGCAACATCCGCTACGAAAGATCCGCCAAACTCCCAAGATCAGGTTGGGAACCTATTACCTTCTCAGAGCAGGAGGAACGCGGAGTGCATTTACCCCATGATGACCCATTCTTGGTCGATGCCATTCTTGGCAAATTCTCAGTGGGGAGAATCTTGGTGGACAGCGGATCCACTGTCAACGTTATCTTCAGCGGTTGCTACGACCATCTCAAGCGAAACAAAAAACTACTCCAGGATCACGAGCCACTGCTCAGCTTTTCCGGTAACGTCACACAACCGCTAGGGTCGGATTACATGCGCTTGGTTATTGGCACTAGTTCGTGCATGGCTGAGTTGCATACGGAGTTCATTATCGTCAACTGTGTCAGTTCATACAACGCCATCATTGGTCGACCAGCGCTTAACAAGCTCAAGTGCATCATCGCCGGGTACATGCTTCTCATGAAGTTCCCCACACCCAACGGCACGGGCTGTGTGAGGGGAAGCCAGCAGTTGGCACGAGAATGTTATTCAACGGCTATAGCGCGGTCAACGCGCCGCCATGAAATTCTGACGGTGGGTAATGAGGCACCGCCACCAAACATCTTTGAGGATCCTAGGGATGAGGAGGAGAAATATGTAAGGAAGGAGCCGGTCAACCCGGGCACGTCGTTAAAGGTTGTCTGCATCTCAGACGAGCACCCTGAGCGGACAGTCCACATAGGCGCCCAACTAGATCCAGAGGTGGAGGCAGAACTCACTCAATTCCTACGTGACAACGCCGCCGTCTTTGCATGGTCCTACGCGGACATGCCAGGTATCTCCCCTGAAATTATCACTCATAAGCTGACCATCAAACCCTCCTTTTACCCTATCAAGCAGAAGCGGAGGGCCTTTGATGAGGAAAAATATCGGGCAATCGGAGAGGAGGTCGCCAAACTGCGGGACATTGGGTTCATCCGCCAAGTCATCTATCCCCAGTGGATCTCAAATTTGGTAATGGTAAAAAAGCCCAGCGGCAAGTGGCGGATGTGCGTCGACTTCAAAAATCTCAACAAGGCATGCCCAAAGGATAGTTTCCCGCTACCTCGTATCGATCAGTTAGTCGATTCAACTGCCGGACACGAGCTCCTCAGCATGATGGACGCTTTCTCCGGATACAATCAGATCAGGATGCACCCCAGCGACCAGGAATGCACCACCTTCACCACCGACAAAGGCCTCTACTGCTACAATGTCATGCCTTTCGGTCTGAAGAACGCCGGTGCAACTTACCAGCGGTTGATGAACGCCATGTTCGCTGAGCATCTGGGCAAAATCATCGAGGTCTACGTGGACGACATGCTAGTTAAGAGCATAAAGGCCATTGGACATGTGGCAAACCTCAGAATCATAGTAACCATTCTCCTGGCCTATGATATGCGCCTCAACCCAGAAAAATGTTTCTTTGCGGTCACCGCTAGCAAATTTCTTGGTTACATCGTCAGCGAGCGAGGTATCGAGGCTAACCCGGATAAGGTACAGGCCATCCTTAACCTGGCGAACCCCGAGTATAAGGTGGACGTCCAGTGCCTCCAGGGCAAGTTAACCGCCCTTTCTCGATTCATCTCTCGACTCACTGATAAGTGTGCCCCATTCTTCAAACTCCTCAAAACAACTCACAAGAAGGTCATTGACTGGAACCCAGAGTGTCAGACGGCGTTCCAGGGCCTAAAGGAATACCTGGCGGCAGTCCCTCTCCTTTCCGTCCCTGTGCAAGGAGAAACACTGTTCATTTATCTAGCGGTCTCGGCAACGGCGATAAGTTGCGCCATTGTCCGGCGGGAAGGCCAGGATGAGCTCCCAGTGTTCTACGCCGGCAGAGGCATGAGCGGAGCAGAAACAAGATATTCACCGTTGGAGCAACTGGCCCTCGCACTTATCGTTGCCGCCAGACGCCTCCGGCAATACTTCCAGGCTCACACGATTCATGTGTTAACCAATCAACCGCTGAGGCAAGTGATGCAGAACCCTGAACACTCGGGGCGCCTCAGTAAGTGGGCCATTGAGCTCAGCGAATTCGACATAGAGTACAGACCAAGAACAGCCATGAAGGGCCAGGCAGTGGCGGACTTCATCGCTGAACTTACTGAGCGTCAGCCGGAACCCGGTACTCAAACAGAGCCCGGAACAGAAATAGTAAGCAGTGAGGAGGCAACTCCCCTACAGTCAGATTGGAACCTGCATGTGGGCGGCGCCGGAGTCATCTTAACAGGACCCGGGGGACTGAACGCGGAGTACGCGTTGAAATTCAACTTCAAAGCTTCAAACAATATGGCGGAGTACGAGGCACTTGTCGCCGGTCTACTCCTCGCCATTGACTCAGGAGCTGACAGCGTCAACATATTCAGCGACTCGCAACTAGTCGTTAACCAGGTCAACGACAGCTTCCAGGCCAAGGACCAGCAGTTAGCGGCATATTTGGGGTACGTCAAAACGTTGCTAAAAAAGTTCAAATTTCACACCATCACATAAATCCCCAGGGAAAAGAACGCTAAGGCTGATTCACTGGCGAGACTGGCAACCGCCCAACCACATCAGAGTCCAGCGGACACAAGGGTGGAGTACCTTGACAAGCCAAGTATCACAAAGACCCTGGCGGAGATTTTCAACATTCAGGTCAATCCCAGCTGGATGGACGAGATCATTGCATATAAGCGCAGCGGCACATTGCCAGAAGATAAAGTCCACGCAAGACAGCTCAAGCGCAGGGCAACCCGCTACAACATCCAGGATGGCAAGCTTTACCGCCAGGGATTCACCCATCCCAACCTCCGCTGTCTAACCCCAGAGGAGGGAAAGGTCGTCCTAGCAGAAATTCATGGCGGAGAATGTGGAAACCACTCGGGCGCCAAATCCTTGGCCAACCGCACAATGCGTCAAGGTTACTTCTGGCCCACTCTTGGTGATGACGCCCGGCGGATTTCGAGGTCTTGCCACAAATGCCAACAGTTTGCAGATCTCCCACACGCACCGGCGGAACCACTGTCACTCATCATCGGCCCATGGATTCATTCTACGTGGGGCCTTGATTTGATGGGAAAGTTTCAAACCGCCAAGGGCCAGTTCAAGTACATCATTGTCGCCATCGACTACAACAGTAAGTGGGTAGAAGCGGAGCCACTGACGGCAATAACTACCGCAAAGGTAATTCGCTTCCTTTGGAAGAATATCTACTGCCGCTTTGGCGTCCCACATACAATCATTACAGACAACGGCACGCAGTTCAACAATAAGGAACTCATCTCATTTGCCGCCAACCTGGGCACCAAGTTAAGTTTTGCATCTGTCGCCCATCCCCAAACCAACGGCCAGGTCGAAGCAGCAAACAAGATAATCAAGAAGCTGCTAAAAAAGAACCTCGACGACGCCAAGGGTTTGTGGGAGGAAAAACTTCCAGAGGTCTTATGGGCCATCCGGACAACTCCAACTACCGCCACCAGCGAAACTCCTTTTTGTATGATGTTCAGCACAGAAGCTGTCCTTCCTATTGAGGTAACTCAGCCTACCGCTAGGGTCAACAGCTACTGCCCAGAGACCAACAGCGACGGCGTCAACTTGGACAGGGACCTCCTAGAAGAAAAAAGACACAAGGCCCATTTACACAGTTTACAAAACAAGCAACGGGTATCGCGTTTAAGCAACGGGTATCGCGTTTCTACAACGCCAGAGTCAAGGCCCGGAACCTCCAACTGGGGGACTCGGTCATGAAGGAAGTCATTCCGCCACCAACAAAACTCCGCCCAACTTGGGAGGGCCCGTACAAAATTGTGGAAGTCGTTAGCCCAGGCACCTTCTACTTAATGGACAAAGACGGCGTCACATCGACCCACCCTTGGAATACTGAACACCTTCGGTACTACTACAAATAGTCAGACCGCTACCCCGGAGCATCTTGACTTAGCTAAATTTTTTGTTCAAATATTTAGCTAAGGGAAGCTACCCAACGGGTACTACCCCACTTTTGTACACTGATCCGTCAGCTATCAATGAAACGAGGAATTATTCAAACCATTGTTACCAAGTCTAGCACTGAGGGCAACTGGCAACGCCAGCAATCGTCGGAGGACCTCATCCGCTACGTGGTGCACTTGGACCAATCTTAATTCCTTTAATGTTTCATTGATCGACAGAAGAAATATATATAACTCAAAACACTAGCACTGCAAACACATCATGGCAAACCAATTCAGATATTTATTTCACTTCCCAACATTCTTTACAAACTGTCGTGCCTCAGCGGCCACAAAACAAAGAGAAGAATAGGAAAGTCTCCAGCGGTCTCAGCCGGCTTCAGGGGTTGCCTTCGACATTTTCTGCTTCAGCGGGCGGCGGCACGATCGATAGACTTGCTTGGTCGGACCCTCGCGCTGTCGGACTGGGGGTCTCCATGGTACCATCCGCCCGGGTATGCGCCTCCAGGAATCCAGCACGTGACACCTCCGACGGGGTGGGGTGGGGAGTCTGCTGGGACCCTTCCGCCGGATGAGCGCCACTTTCTCCGCTGCCCGAGCGGGCACCTCCAGCTGGGGCAGGCACGACGTCTGTCTCCGGCGGGATACTCTCAGCCGGCGGCGCGTCAGGCTGTGACGCTTTGGCGAAGTCAATGGCGCCCTTCCGCTTCAGCATGTCTATGTTTGCTCGGGCCCCAGCCTTCGCCGACTCGGTCATCGCCTTCTTAAACTCCGCCGACTGCTTGAACACCTCAACAGCGGCGGCCGCAGCGGTACTCTCTTCAGCCCTCAGCCGGGTAACCTCACCCCCCAGCCGCTTCACTTCTGTCATTCTTTCGGCGGACTCCCGCTGCACAATAATGAGTTTTTTATCCTTGGCGGCTATCCGTTCCTGCAGCAGGACGATGTCTTGCTCCAACTTGGAGACATATTCATTCCTCTCCAAGTCCCGCTCAATGGCTACGTTGAGCTTACCGCGGACGTCAGCATAGTCACATTCCGCCTTGGCAAGCCCCCGCTCTGCCTCCGCCAGCCTCTCCTTCGCCTCCGCCAACTCCCCCTGGAGACCTTGGATTTCATCCCTGAGCTCCCCCTCAATCAGGGGCCGCTTCGACGCCGCCACGAACATGTCGTGCAGTCCCGCCGATATTTGACCAAACGCTGAGCTGAAGGGCGATTGGTCAATTGCCGTGGGGCGCGAGATACCCGCTAGGCCGCCGAACCCTAGCCGTTCGCATAGATGGAAGAGGAACTCCCGCTCACCATCTGTCATGAACGCAGCATACTCGGCAAACTAGTCCAGGTCACTAACGGCGGGCGCCTCTCCATCCACCGCAACAGTTTCGAAGGAACTTGTCGAGCCTTCTTCTGTCGGCGGGCCCCAATCACCTCCACCTCCTCTCCCTCTTCCTCGTCAGGAGAATCAACCTGCCGGCGTTTTCTCTCCAGCGCCTTTTGGTTCCCGGTGGCGGTCCTCGTCACCCTCACTGGCGGCTCCTCCCTTGTCACAATGACGCTATCCGCCGGTTGCACCACCTTCCCCTTTTAGGGGCCACGCCTGTGGGCAGGCATCCGCTCCTTCTGTTGCCCAGCTGCAACGCTTCCCCTTTCCCAGCCAGCTGCTTCGGTTACCGCCTGCACTACCGGCAAACCATCCTCACCAAGATGGGAGTGATGCGGCATAGGCAGCACCACAGGAACCTCGGACTGACTCAGCGCCAGTGTCTCGGGGTTCACCAGCGTCTGCTGGGCCGCCAGCCCCTCGGCGTACATGGCCTCTAGAAAGTTGTCTATCTCCGCGCGGTCCATGGCCTTTTCAAAAGCGTCGCGACTTGATTTATTACCCGGCGGGGTTTCTAAAAAAAAAAAAAATTTACCAGTCAGTCCGGATCACACTTACAAAAAAAAAAAATGAGAAAACGGTCTGGCGGAGATTTCTCACCAATGGAACACGTTAACCGCTGGTCGACCAGCAACTCCCAACCGGTTAGAAGTCGGAAATCTAGCAAGTTTCGGTTCTGCCAGCAACCTCTGATCCTCTCTACGCGACACTCTTCTTCGCGCGTTAGCGTGTACCGCAGTCCCGCTGCACAAAAACGGTAATCGTTAGTGACAATACAAGTGCAAATACGTAAACCCGCCAACTACGTTCAGCGGAAACCGGTTACCAACCTCGAATGGGTTGGAACTCCGACTTAATCCAAAATGTCGGCCCTTCCTCGTTCGACCTGGCGTGATACTCCCAACCCTCTGTGGCGACGCAGAAGGTCCCCCGCCAGTAGGACATTGACTCCCTTAGATTCTCGATCAGCTTGGGCGCTCCCTGCCGGCGGCTCAAGTTCACTTGCCCTTTGCAACCTCGACGCTTCACGTACACCAGCTTGTAGAAGTGAAGCACTTCCGCCACAGTAGGCCCCTCGCACCCGGACAACCGCCAAAGTGAGTTCATGGCTAACATCAACCGCCACATGGTGGGGCAAATCTGACCAAAGGCAAGGCCAAATTCGCATACCAGGATTTGGAGATTTGGCACCAGCGGGAATGTCACTCCTTGGCGGAATATAGCCTCGTGAAAGGCAGCAAGTCCCGTCAGGAGAATCGAGGCCTTCTCATCCGCTGTCGGAGGGCGCAGCTTCACGGAGCCCGGCAACCGAAACGTCTGCTTCATTCGGTTAACAGCGGCGGCGTCCATCCTCCCTCCTGCCTCGTCGACGGCGGTGCCATCCGAGAGGAACCACGCCGACTCAGCATTCTGCCCCGCTACTTCTCCTTCTCCAGCGGAGCCGCTAGCAGCACTGTTGCTCGCCAAACGCTCATCGCGCCTAGCTTTGGCAGCAGTGGCCTCACCAGCCATTGAGCTCTCTGGACGCGAACCACGACCCATAGCTACTCCCCAGGGGATGGTCTGTATTGGCTCAACTTCTAGCGGTTCTGGCAGTGAGGTTCCTGCATGGGCAGACGGACGCAATGAATCAATAAAAATCCTATCCGCCGCGCTGAAGGACACGTCAGACCCGGAATCCTCACTGCTCGAAATCTCTATGACATTAGCCATCCCAAACCCTAAAACCCACATCAGTTAGCACAAACACAGATCTAGCCTATTCTTACATCAGTTTTAGCCAAGGGCATCAAGAACAAAACCCAGAAAATGCCAAAATACGAACAAACGCACTCAACCCAGATTCGGCCATCTAAATCCCTAAGCACTAAAGCTTTGCCAACCATAACTCAACCCCCCCCAAAATCTCATTTTACACCTCAGAACACGCCCAACAAAAACCAGCAATCTTCCCAGAAAGACAAAAACAAGACCCAGAAAATAGCAGACCCACTGAAAAAAAAAAAAAAAAAATGGGGGAAATCCAGATACCAACCTCGGTGATGAAGTCTACGACACAGTGGTGCACAGTAATCTTAGGGGGCTGCGATCTTCGTCTCTCCGGGAACGGTATATCCAAGCTTCGGCAAACCCTTTCTTCGGTCTCGGACAAGCAGAGCTTGAAGACGATGATTAGGTTTTCAAATTTTCACAAACTGATGAAATCTCCCAAGGTTCCCCCCTTTTTATGTCAGCGTCAACGCGTCCTAAGCCGTCCGCTTCATAACGACATCACATACCAGCCGTACACGTGTCGTAAGTCTCTACTCACTCTCCTGTGTACCCGAGGCGTCACCTCGGTTATGAAACCCACATTTACTATCATTAAATGCAAGAAGACGGACAGGCTTAGGAGACAAGCCTACGCACGCTAACCCTCTATGGGTTCGACGCGTGTTAACCACCACGGGGATGACTTCACAATACCATCCGAAGTCTCCGCTGAGCGAAACCCCGCCAGCGGAACTTCTCACTGGTTATCTTCCAAGTGATGAAGTCTCCGCTGAGCGAAACCCCGCCAGCGGAACTTCTCACTTGTTATCTTCCAAGTGACGAAGTCTCCGCTGAGCGAAACCCCGCCAGCGGAACTTCTCACTTGTTATCTTCCAAGTGACGAAGTCTCCGCTGAGCGAAACCCCGCCAGCGGAACTTCTCACTGGTTATCTTCCAAGTGACGAAGTCTCCGCTGAGCGAAACCCCGCCAGCGGAACTTCTCACTTGTTATCTTCCAAGTGACGAAGTCTCCGCTGAGCGAAACCCCGCGGAACTTCTCACTTGTTATCTTCCAAGTGACGAAGTCTCCGCTGAGTGAAACCCCGCCAGCGGAACTTCTCACTGGTTATCTTCCAAGTGATGAAGTCTCCGCTGAGCGAAACTCCGCCGGCAGAACTTCTCCCTATACCGTCCTGCAAGCCGGGTATCTTCCGTTGTACACCTCCGGCGGAACCCACTTTCATCTTGCAAACTGCTTGCTTTGTTTAAACGCAAGGCCGTTCAAACAAAATACCGCCAGGCACGTCTGCCGGACACTGCTTCCCGCTACATTTAGCGGGGGGACATCCGCCAAAACGCGTATCCCAAGGCCACGCCTCTCTGACAACGTCCGCCACGCGGCGCTACCGTCAGACCGTCCCTACGGGACACGGGGACTAGTCAACAGTCTACGACGGCCCTGATCAGGCACGTTGACCCCCGTCATCTGGGTGCTAAACGTTGGGCTCGCAACCCAACACCCTCTGCTCCATGCAGTTCCCCCTCAACAAACAACTTGCCGACCATCCGGAGGTCTATCTTCGCCGGGGAGTGGGGGACTCCCTGGGGGGCCCAGCAGGGGCCCACCCGAAAGGGTATAAAGCGTTTGCTCAGTAAAACCAACGGTTGACAACGCACCGACGCTAATTATGCTCTTGCAAGTCTAGCGGAAGAAAACGCTTCAAACCGCCGAACAACTCCCCAACCAAGATTGCCCTCCTTGACTGGGGACTTGGGGGACTTGTACATACATGTACATTTGCAAACATAATTAGCTATAATGGGCCACGCTCATTGTACCGCCAAAGGTACTAATTCCAACTAAAGGAATGACACGCAGACACACCGCCAGGCAAGCTACAGCCTCAGCGTCGGACCACCTCCAGATCACCGTCGACGCGCCGCCACGCGCTACGCCAAGATGGCATCAGAAGCTTCTGAAACTGGGAACTGAAGCATATCAGTCCTACATCGAAAACAAAGAGAAGATCAACCTCTTCCTCACCTATAAAAGGTTCTCTCCTCTCTCCTCATTAAGGACGCATTCAATACTTATCTACTGTTACTTTGTCAACACAAATACATTGACTAACTTAGGCATCGGAGAGCAGAAGACCGCCCGGCGCGGTCTCCCTCTGACGTCCGTTGTATTTCACTTAACAGGTAACGGGAGCTTCGAGAACAACACAAGTACCGATCCGCCCACCGGATCAACGTTAGCTAGGGTCCAGCTACCGCTGGACTTTCAGATATCAACATAATGATTGATTGGCCTTCCACCATCCAAAACAATAAAATGATTATCATCGTCCACCTCTATTGTTGCTAAATCAAGATAAACTTGTAAATCAGAAGAGTTAGTGCAAGAACTAGATGATACCCTAGCTTTTTTCAAGCTTTGCATGGAAAAATTTTGCACTCTAGGAATTTTTATAGATGCAGATGTGATTCCCCAAGGGGTAGGGACTTCATCACTAGGCAATCTCGATGCAACACTAGGAACTACACTACTCTTATAGATATCATAATACTGATGCAATAGAGTCTTAATGGATGATATTCTTGCATCTATTTCTGATTGCTCAATACCAATACACTTCATCCACTCTTCAATGGCAAATAACTTAAATCTAGGATCCATGACAGTAGCACATCAAAAGACCATTGGAAACTTATCCCAATACTTATTAAATTTGGTTCTCATTGCAGCTAAAGCATCTTTAAAAATAGAGAGCTCAGAATATGCAGCAAATGTATGATGAATATCAACTAAACAATTAATAACTCTACTAGAAGTAGGAGAATAAACACCACAGCAAATTTTTGTAGAAGAGTTAAAAATTGCTAGGAAACTACAAATTAATTCAGCAATACACCAATCTTATTCAGTTGGAATTGCTAAATTACAATAACGAGATTCATTTAGTTTCTGCACATATCTATGCAAAGGACCTTTATGTTTCAGAATAGTAAAAGATCATATGTGGAATTCCATCTATGTGGAACATCATTGTCTATATTTTTCTTTCCGAAACCTAAATCAGAACAACATTGCACCCATAATTCATGCCTCTTAATAGAGGAATTCATGCTACGCACGATGGTGGTTATTTTATCTATTGTTGGAGATAAAATTCTTAGCCCATCTTGCACAATCAAATTTAAGACATGAGCACAGCAACGCACATGAAACAATTGCCTAGGCACTGATTCAATCATAAGATAATCTGGAAGTAATTGTACCACTACATCATTGTTTGTAGCATTGTCTAATGATATAGAAAAAATCTTGTCATGAACATGCCAAGAAATCAGTTCTTCACAAATATGATGTGCAAGTGATTCTCCAGTATGTGGGTACTCAAACATTTTAAAACAAATAATTCTTTTGTTCAAAGACCAATCCTTGTCTATGAAATGTGCAGTGAGTGACATATAACCCATTTTTTGACGTGATGACCAAACATCGGAAGTGAGACAAACTTTTCCTTCATAATTTTCAAAAAATTTAATTAGCTCATCTTTTCCTTTATGAAAAAGTTTCATCACATCCCTTTTACATGTAGAGGCTGAGAATCCAGTATATTGAGGAGTAAATCCTCTTTGGATCATGCCTTTAAAATCATGTTTTTCAACAAACGTAAAAGGCTGTTCAGCTCTAATGATATAATCCACAACTTCTTTTCTAGCAACTTTTTTATCATAATGAAAATTTGATATATTTCCAGCAGCATTCATACCTATCTGCATTTGCCCTCTAATGTCTTCACTTTGACCATGTGCACTAGCATGCCTTTTAATATGTCGGAACAAATGATTGGTACCACTAGTTGGACCACGAGAAAGCAACTGACCACAAATACCACACTTAGACTTCAATACTTTCTTTCTGCTAATCACTACTTCAACTTTCTCAAAAATATTCCAAACATCACTCTTTTGTCTACAAGTATCTGGGGGAACCAAGGAGATATCCTCAGTTTCCTCATTAATTGCATCCATTTAACTTTTGAAACCAAGAAGTAAATGCAACTAAGAGCACTAACAATATAACAATCGGCCAATATAATAAAATGTCAAGAGTTAAAGTTACTTGAATGCGAACATCAGCAGCCAAAATAAACTCACCATCTATCTTGGATTGTGCCTGTTACAAAAAAAATAATAAAGAGGTGTTAAAGCTGCATGGGATATGAATAAAGATGATGTTAAAGTCAATAATTCATATTCAATTCAGAAGGTTAAAAATTAAAATTAAGAAAATGTTGGAGCTTTTGGGAGCTTACCCCTAAAGGAATATGGGTTCTTCTTCCTCCATGTCCGTCTGTGCTGTGACACTTACCAGCATAGAACTTCTGATGTTGCTTGTAGGCGCAGATCAAGTCTACCTGAATGGTTTCCCCGTGAAATCAAAGCAGCCCATCTGCTAACGCTTCAAAAGCCAAGCACTAAACCCATCAAAAGCCAAGCCGTTATTCTCCACTATTAGGATTAATTGAAAGACAAGATAAACAATAAGAATGAATAGCAAAATGGGTACCCAACTCACAGATTTTGAGAGCAAGAGAAGAGAAGCTCATGCAACACCTCGCAGTGGCTTTAACATCATCTAATGGCCTCCAAATCTCAAGCTCGCAAGAACAAGAAATAGGGATCTAGGAAAAGAAAAGCTTAGAGAAATTGAGATGTTTGGGAAACAAAGAGCAAGAGGTCGGTAATATTAACGGATTAACCAAACAAAAAAATCGAGTATTTTGTTTTGGCAAAACAAAGAACAAGAGGTCTGAGACCCTAAGAGATTTGGGTTTTTTTTTTTTGCAGGTTTGATATCAGATCTGATGAAGAAGAGGAGTTTGTGTGGTGGAGTGGTGGTGTTTGACTTGATATTTATTGCAAGTGGTCCAACGTCAATATTTTTTTATACAAAGGATAAAAGGAGGCTCTACAATTGAAGTGTGTAACGTTAATAAATGGTTGCACACTGGGTAATAGAGAATACTGGGTCTTGGGCTTAATTGGTAACCTGATAATCTGATATATAACAAATTAGAATATAAAAAAGGAATCGGGCTTTACGGGCTGGGCTTTCCGGGCCGGGCCGGGCGGGCTTTTTCCGGGCTTCAATGGGCCGGGCCACGGGCCGAGCTTGGGCTTTGAACCCTCCGCCCTAGCCCTACCTCATGCCCAACGGGCAGGGCCGAGATGGGCTTTTATGCGGGCTAGGCCGGGCTTTAGCCCACTGGCCTGGGCTAGCGCCCATGGGCTTTTGGGCCCATGGGCCAAATGATGACCCCTACATCTGGGTTTTAGGGTGTTTGCGATGGTTAGCGTCATAGATATCTCAAGCAGTGAGGATTTCAGGTCTGACGTGTCACTTGACGCTTCCGCTAGGGTTTTTATTGACTCGTTGCGTCCGTCTTCTCCTGCAGGAACCTCACTGTCTGATCCGCTAGACATCGAACCGCTGCAAGTCATATCCTTCAATATGGTCGTGCAACGCGACAGTAGGCGTGCGGGTACCTCAGCAGAGGGAGAGGATACAACCGCCAGCCGTCAGCAGGCGGAAAGGCGAGAGAGTAATAGCGCCGCTAGTGGCTTCCAAGAAGTCGAGGAGGGTACTGCTGAAGAGGGTTATGTTGAGTCATCGTGGGTAATGACCGATGACACTCATGTGGATAAGCCGGGGGGCCGATGATAGATGCTGCCATCGCTAAGATCAAGCGTATTTACAAGTTTCCTGGTGCGACGAAGATGAGGCCGCAGAAGCCAGATGAGCCTGCATTGTTTTTGCTGGTGGGTTACTCCGCTATCCACGAGGCAATTTTCCGCCAGGGAGTTCGGCTCTCGCTTTTGCCGAATCTTCAAATTCTTCTCTGTGAGTTCCATGTTACGTTCGACCAAGTCTGCCCGAACATGTGGAGAATGTTGATGACGCTGAACTCCCTCTGGCGGTTGTCCGGCTGTGAAGGTCCTACCACTGCCGAAGTCCTTCACTTCTATGAATTAATATATGTGAAGAGGAAAGGCTGCTGCTGTCAAGTGAACATGAGTCATGGCGCTGGGGCCCCTAAGTTAATTGAGAATTCACCGGATTCTATGTGCCCATGATGGCCGACATATCGTGTGGCGACCTAGGGCTGGGAGTGCGATGCCTCGGTGAATCCGAAGGAGCCAAGATTTAGGGTTCCGTCAGAGTTCCAGCCCTTGAAAGGTTTCCGCTGACTTGCCCGATATAGTTGTTCTTTCATGTGTTGTGCTCTTCTTCTTCTTTATTTATTATTTATTTTTTTATTTTTTTGTATTGACGTGTAATGTTTTTTGTGCAGCGGGGTTGAAGTTTTCGCTGAACACCGAAGAAGAGTGTCAGATAGTGCAGATTCTAGGCTGTTGGAAAAACAGGAATCTTCTTTACCTAAGTCTTCTTACGGGTTGGGAGCTGCTAGCGGATTTGAAGTTGACCCGCCTTCCAGGTATGTTGAAAAGTTTTTCTAACGGACTCTCGCCTTAGGAGATAGCTTGCGCCTTGCTTACTTGGTTTTCATTTTGTTGCTGTTTTTGTAGATCCTATGCTGGGTAACATGTTGAGTCAAGCGGCCTTCCAAAAGTCCATGGATAACGCCAAGCTGAACGACTACCTTGCGGGCATGTTTACTGCCGGGTTGGAGGCCCAAAAGACCACTGTCAATCCTTAGACGGGTGATGAGGTGATCCTTCTGATGCATCACCACTCCCACATTGCACCTGCTGGGGCACAAGTTATTCTTCCGACCGCCCTAACAACGGAAAGGGGTCCTGCTACCGGCAACTAATTCAGCGGTCGGTAGGAAAAGGCGGTCTAGAAGGAGAAAGTTCCTGCTACCTGGAAGGGGTCGAAAATGGTTCCGCCGTAGAAGCCTGGCATGGCAAAGCCTATTACTATCATGGGCCTCGAGCCGCTGGGTCCAGCGAAGCCTACTATTGCTGGTGCTGCCAAGACTACCGCGTTGCAGCAGAAGAGGCGGCAGAATGATGATGAGGATGCCAGGGACGAGGGCACCCTAGATGATGTGCTAATTGGGGTCTGGCTATAGAAAAAGGTCAGGAAGGATGCCTCTGCGGTTACTGGTGCCGAGGCTAAGAATGTGTTGTCTGACCGCCTTGGCTCCTTTTTCGCCTATGCGGAGTTCTTAACTGATGATGAGCGGGAGCTGGTGTTTCACATGTGTGAGCGGCTTGGGTTTGGCGAGATGGTTGGGACTGTCCGCGTCACCACTCTCTAGCGGTCTCCATTTAACTCCGCGTTCGGCCATCTGGTGGTTGGCCTTAACGAGCAGTTTCTGGCGCCTTCGAAGCCATCTCCCGCCGAGGCTCAGCTGCAGGAGGAAGTTAAGGGTCTCCAGCGCCAACTGGCTGAGGCGAAGCAGCAAGTGGAGGATAAGGAGAGGCAATTGTCGAAGGCAGAGGTGGACTTGGTCGACGCCCGCGGCAAGTTGGAAGTTGCCGTCACTCGGGATGTGGTGCAAACCAACAAAGTGGTTGAGCTGGAGCAGGAGGTCATCTGCTTGCGGGAGCAGTTGGTGGCCAAGACCAAGTGGCTAGACACAATCCAGCGCGAGGCCGCTATTAAGAGTGAGGAAGTCAAGAAATTACAATCTGCAGTCGCTCAGTTGGCAGAAGAGGAGAAGCAGAAGGCCGGCGCCGCTGCCATTGAGGCGTTTAATCGGTCATCCGAGTACAAAGCTGCATTATCAAAGGCTACCAAGAAAGGGGCCAACGAGAACTTCCGCTACCTGGATTCTCAGGGAGTAATAGATTGGCAAAAGGCGGCTCAGTTGCAGGCACAAAAGCAAGCGGTCCAGCAGCAAGCAGCGCAACCGCCCAAGGCCCAACAGCAAGTGGCTCGGCAGGAGTCCTCTGGGGGTCGCAAGATTCTCGGGATAGGCCTATAGGCAGGGGACAGCCCTGAAGCTACTCGGTCAGTCAGTGATGAGTTCGCCCATCATGTCGTTGGTGATGAGGAGGAAACTCCGCTGCAGACTGCCTCCGAAGCCTCCCATGCTCAGTTCCTTGCCGCCCATACCCGAGAAGATGGGACCATCATAACGCCAAGTCCCAATGCCCACGGCCAACAACCGATGAGACAAGTCGCTCAGTGGCCCAAACTGCGCAGGCGGAAAAGGATGGCGGTGCCAAAGAATGAGGAGGACCGTATAGTAGCACCTTTTTTGTACTTGTATTTCAATCTTTTTATCGCCGCCTGAGGCAAATTACACTTTTGTATTGGAACTAACTTTGGTTGGGGAGTCCCAATCTTCTCTTTGAACCAATTTTACCCTTTGAGCATTTGAAAAAAAAATTTCTCTAAGTTTATCCGTTAACAATTGCTTATTATATTTACTCGCTGGCTAGACCGCTTAGAGTTAACTTGAGGCTTTTGTACTTCAATGAAACATTAAAGGAATTAAGATTGTTCTAAGCGCGCAACATAGAGGACGTGGTTCGCTAGTCCTTGTTGGCGTTGCCATTTGGTTAGTGTGTTTTAAGAACAATGGTTTGAGTAATTCCTCATTCCATAGATAGCTGACTGATCAGCGTTTACAAAAGAGTGAGATTACCCGTGGGGTAGCTTCTCTTAGCTAAACATTACACAAAAATTTAGCTAAGTCAAGATGCTCGTGGGTCTAGCGGTAGAGCTACTTGTAGTAGTACCGAAGATGTTACGCTGTCCTTGTTCCTTAAGTAGAAGGTGCCGGGGCTGACGACTTTAACTATTTGGTAAGGACCTTCCCACGTGGGATGGAGGGCGGTTGGCGGAGGAATTACTTCCTTCATAACCAAGTCCCTCAGTTGGAGGTTTCTGGCCTTGACCCTAGTGTTGTATAAATGCGATACCATTCGCTTGTTTTGGAGATTGCGCAAGTGCGCCTTGTTGAGTTTCTCCTCCAGCAAGTCTTTGTCGAGGCAGATGCAGTCGTCGTTGGTACCGGCGTCGTAGGACTCGACTCTAGCGGTTGGCTGTGTGACTTCAATTGGAAAGACTGCATCCGTGCCGAACATCTTGTAAAAAGGTGTTTCTCTATTGGAGGATGTTGGAGTTGTTCTTATAGCCCACAAGACTTCCAGGAGCTTCTCTGCCCATAAGCCCTTGGCGTCATCGAGTTTCTTCTTGAGGAGCTTCTTTATGATCTTATTTGCCGCTTCAACTTGGCCACTGGCCTGCGGGTGTGCCACAGATGCATATTTCATTTTGGTGCCTAGCTTAGTGGTGAAGCTAATGACTTCCTCATTTTTGAATTGGGTGCCGTTGTCGGTGATAATGGTGTGGGATACTCCATAGCGACAATAAATGTTCTTCCAGATGAAGTGAGTTACCTTAGCGGTTGTGATTGCCATTAGCCTCGATCCATTTGTTGTTATACTCGATGGCGACAATGATGAATTTGAATTGGCCCTTGGCAGTCAGGAATTCACCGAGGAGGTCGAGTCCCCAAGTTGAGTGGATCCAAAGAGTGATGATGACTGACAATGGTTCTGCTGGGGCATGCGGGAGGTCGGCATATTGTTGGCATTTATGGCATGACCTGAAGATTTGTTTGGTGTTGTAGCCCAGCGTGGGCCAGAAGTACCCCTGTCGCATGGTCCAATTTGCCAACAACCTTGCCCCCTAGTGGTTTCCGCATTCTCCCTCGTGGATTTGTTCTAGCACCACCCTGCCTTCTTCTGGCTTTAAACATATGAGGTTAGGGTGAGTGAACCCACGGCGGTACAATTTTCCATTTTGAATGTTGTAGCCGGTTGCTCACTACTACCTTATCATTAGGTAGCGTGCCGTTGAGTTTGTACTTAACTATTTCGTCAATCCAGCTGGGGTTGACTTCGATGTGAAAATTTTCCGCTAGGGTTTTGTGATGCTTGGCTTGTCCATGCATTCTACCCTTGTGTCCGGTGGGCTTTGGTGCGGTTGAGCGGTTGCCAGCCTTGCCACCAGAGAGTCTGCCTTGGCGTTCTCCTCCCTGGGGATTTGTGTGATAGTGTGAAATTTGAATTTCGCCAGGAGGGTCTTCATATATTCCAAGTATGCCATCAGCTGCCTGGAACCTGTCGTTGACCTGGTCGACAATAAGCTGGGAATCGCTGAATATGTTGATGCTATCAGCTCCCGCATCTATGGTGAGGAGCAATCCTACTATGAGTGCTTCATACTCTGCCATGTTGTTTGATGCTTTGAAGTTGAATTTTTGGGCATATTTCACATTCAGTCCTCCTGGTCCTGTTAGGATAATTCCAGCGCCACATGCCTTGGTGCATGCGGAGCCGTCGACAAGGAGGTTCCAGGCTGACCTTTTACCTCTTGCGGCAATGTTGACTGGGAGTGTGGTGTTATCCTCTCCTGGTGTCACTGGGGTAAGCTCCTCCTACCGTTCAGTGAGTTCAGCGATGAAGTCTGCTACCGCCTGGCCTTTCATGGTTGTCCGTAGTTTGTATTCTATGTCCAATTCGCTGAGCTCGATTGCCCATTCGTTGAGGCGGCCGGAGTGCTCTGGTCTCTGCATGACTTCTCTCAGTGGTTGGTTTGTTAGCACATGGATGGTATGAGCCTGGAAGTACTGGGGGATACGTCTAGCGGCGACAATGAGCGCTATGGTCAATTGCTCCAACGGAGTGTATCTTGTTTCTGCTTCAATCATGCCTCTGCCGGCATAGAAAACCGAAAGTTCCTCTTGTCCTTCTCTTCTTAAAATGGCGCAGCTGACTGTTATTGCTGATACCGCTAGGTATATGCAAGGTTCTAAAAGTCAGGTTGGGCGGCCGCCTAGGCTGTGGTTAGGCCCTAAGCGTGGAGGAGAAGTTCCGATTTCGACCGAATCGTTTGAATTAGGCGCGGGGTTGCTGGGCATCCAGCTAGGCGCTCTAGGCGGAGTCTAATCGGGCTAGGCGTTTCCCTACTGGGGCTGGGCGCTAACCGCTGAAGTCTTTTTTTTTTTTTTTTTTGCTTGTTAATCGTTGTTGAATATCAAGACGACCTTCTCGGATCCTTATTGACGGCAGTGGGCCAGCTGTACGGTGACACTCCTCCTCAACATAGATGGGCGACGACAGCGGCATGGTCTCTCTGTCTCCCTCTCTCAAAGACTCACTTTCTCGCTCCCTCGGTCCCTCCCAATCTCTGCTCAACATCTCCATGTACTTTCAAACTTGGTAAATCTCCCAATCTGAAATTTTATTTGTTTGAAAACTTCGATTTGTTTCGTACTTTCACTGTTTGAGATCTGAAATTTGGGTTCTTTTTGCAGCAAAGCCTCGAAGGCTCGAACTTGAAATTGCTGCGTTCGGAGTTCTTCTGAGCCTCTTTCTGCTTCAATTTGCTGAGTTGAAGCAAAGTATCTGCTTCAATTTGGTTTTGACAGGTGTTGCAACAAAGTCTATGCCACAATTTGGTTTTGACACGAATTGCATCTATTGATTGAATAATTGTTGAATTGTATTGAACTATTTGTCTATTTGACTTTGCTTGCTTAGTTAATTGGTTCTCAGTAACTAGTTCTTAACTTCTTACTGATCGTCTTTTTGAAGAAAAACTTCTTACTGATTGTTAATTACTTAATTGTTAAAATGTATGATTGTTAATTGTTCTATATAGAAGCATTATTTAGTTATATTTATATATAGAAATAGTTGTCAGTGATATTATATGTTATAAAAATAAAATTAAAATCAAAAATAAAAAAACCGCCTAGTCCCCGCCTAGGCCTTTGGGCGCTAGGCTCTAGACTTCCGCCCGACTAACGCCTAGCTTTTTTTAGAACCTTGGGTATATGTACAATATTTCGCCTTGTACTGGTATGGAGAGAAGTGGGATTGCCGCTAAGTATTCTTTTAAACTCTGAAATGCTGCCTCACAATCTGACGTCCAATCCACTTCCTGCTGATGAGATCTCTTCATAGCTTTGAAGAATGGGAGGCATCTATCGGTAAGTTTTGAAATGAAGCGGGATAGCGCCGCTAGTTTTCCCTGGAGACTTTGGACATGAACCTTCTTTTCAGGGGATGTCATGTTGAGGATTACCTGTACCTTGTCGAGGTTTGCCTTGATGCCCCGCTCGCTAAAGATGTAATCGAGAAATTTGCTGGCGGTAACGCTGAAGAAGCTTTTTTCTGGGTTCAGGCGCATGCCATAAGCTAGGAGGATGGAGAATATGATGCGGAGGTTAGCCACTTGTCCGCTGGCCTTGATGCTTTTGAAGAGCATGTCGTCTACGTATACTTTAATGATTTTTCTTAGGTGCTCCGTGAACATGCTGTTCATGAGTAGGTGATACGTGGCACCAGCATTCTTAAGGCCAAAAGGCATGACATTGTAATAGTATAAGCCTTTATCAGTTGTGAAGGTGGTGCATTCCTGATCGCTGGTGTGCATCCTGATTTGGTTGTAGCCGGAGAAGGCATCCATCATATTGAGTAATTCATGTCCTGCTGTGGCGTCGACCAGTTGGTCAATACGCGGTAGCGGGAAGCTGTCCATGGGGTATGCTTTGTTTAGACCCTTAAAGTCAACACACATCCGCCAACCTTGCCGCTAGGCTTTTTGACCATGACTAGGTTAGATATCCACTGCGGATAGTTGACCCGGCGGATGAATCCTATGCCATGCAGCTTGGCTGTTTCTTCTCTAATTGCTTGATATCTTTCCTCGTCAAATAGTCTCCTTTTTGTTTGATAGGATAGAAAGATGGCTTGATACTCAACTTCTGGGTGATGATGTCAGGAGAGATACCCGGCATGTCCGCGTAGGACCATGTGAAGATAACAGTGTTCTCCTGTAGGAGCTGTGTAAGTTCTGCTGCTATCTCCGAGGAGAGTTGAGCGTCGATGCGTACTATCCTCTCTGGGTGCTCGTCAGAGATGCAGATGACTTGACGGTCTTTTTTTCTTCATCGTCCCTGGGATCAACCAGCTTGTCAGTTAGCGGGAGTTGATTGCCTACTAACAAGATCTCGAGGCGGCGCGAGTGTGTCACAGTTGTCGAGTAACACTCTCGCGCAATTTGCTGGCTTCCCCTCTTGAACCCCATGTCGTTGGGGGTGGGAAACTTCATGAGTAGCATGTATCCAACGATGATGCATTTCAGCTTGTTGAGGGCTGGTCGGCCGATGATTGCATTGTAAGAGCTGAAGCAATCTATGACGATGAACTCAGTGTGTATTTTTACTGTGCAAGGACTTGTTCCGATTAACAAGCACATGTAATCAGAACCCAGCAGTTGTGTGACGTCACCAGAAAAGATGAGCAGAGGCTCGTGATCTTGGAGTAGCTTTCTGTTGTGTCCCAGTTAATTGTAACATCCGCTGAAGACGACGTTAATAGCGGATCAGCTGTCTATTAGTGCTCTTCCCACTAACCATTTATTGAGCATTGCGTCGATCAAGAATGGATCGTTGTAGGGGAGGTAGACACCTCGCTCCTTCTCCTCGCTAAAGGTTATGGGCTCCTAGCCAGATTTTGGCGTTTTGGCTGGTCTCTCATAGCGGATGTTGAATATTTCCTATGGGTGGTTGGCGCATGCAAAGCCTGTGGGACATGTTGTTGATGGAAGCATCGCCGTCGATGGTATTGATGAGGCTCATTGGTTCGATGTTGGCAACCACCGGTGCTGGTTGGCGGACCTTGAACTGATCCAGTTTTCCCTCATGGTAGAGCGTCTCAATCGTGGTTTTGAGAGCGTTGAAGTTGTTGGTGTTATGACCACTATCCTCATGGTATTTGCACCACTTCCCGGTGTCTCTTGGTTTTCCTACCCTTGGGAACTTTCTTGGTGGTGGTGGAGGGATTTGATCCTTACACTAATCATATATTTCTTCGTAGGAGGCAGTGAGGACCGTGAACACTACATACCGCTGATAAGAGTTTGTGTGCTTGTTGGCTCGGTTGTCATTGTGAGAGGATCAATTGTTGTGATAATACTGGTCATTCTGGCGCTTGTCTTGATGGTTGCCCTGTTACCACTCCCTCTTCTTATCATTAGGGGGTGTAGCGGTAGACTTATTGTTTGGTTCTTGCTGAGGAGAAGAAGGTTGGCTTGCCTTAGTGGGGGTCTACAGTGGCGGTGGTGTCTCTCCATTTGTCTTGTATTCTGCTTGTGCGTGGAATACTCCCTTTCTCCTGACATAGTCATATGTTGCGTTTGGGTAATTGTAATTGAGGTGATAGAGGAATGGTCCCTTCAGGAGCCCTTGCTTGAAGGCTGCCAGCACCATTGTCTTATCAAGATCGCAGCAACGGGATGCCGAGGCCCTCCACCTTGTAACGAATGTTTTTAAGTCTTTATCAGTGCCTTGCCGAACGTTGAATAGTTGGCTTGTGTTATGATATCCAGCTGCCATGAGGATAAACCGAGATAGGAATGCGTTTGTTAATGTAGTGAACGAGTCGATTGATCCCGGTGGGCACTCAAAGAACCAACTCATCCCCTCACTATCCAGTGTCTCGCTGAACAGGTGACGCAACGTGGCGATGTCGAAGCCCTTGTTGTTGGTTACCTTCTCTAAAGTGTCCATGTGGACGAAGGGGTCCGTGAGGCAGCTATATTAAGCAATTTTTGGAGTCTTAGCATACGCTGGCCTGCAAGATTCTGGTGGTTAACTGCCTTGGCTGTGTTGCGAAGAGCAAGTTTGGGGTTGGCACCGGGGTGCCTGCCTCCGCCCTGATAAATCTTTCCTCCAATTGTTGCATTCTTTGGAGGATTTGAGTGGTAGCATCAGCGACAGGCCCTGCCTGGAAGTCTAGTGGAACTTGACCCTGAAGTTGTCTAGGGTTCGGTGGGATTCCCACTGTTCTTGCTCCGACTGAACTGAGGTTGGCGTGGGGCTGTGATTCCGCCTCCTGTTCCACTACCGGTTGTGGTAGTGGAGGTGGGCCTAGTGCTGCTAGCTCGGGTGGGTTTAGTGGAGTGTTCATCTGTATCACCGGCATTGGCTGTACCTTCACTCTAGCATTCAGACTTAATCTTGCACTTCGTGATGGGTTAGCGTTGGCTTCCAGTGCCTTCTTTAGGTCGTCAAATTTTGACATCTGCGTGGCCACTTGCTTTTGGGTCTCCGCCTATTCTTTTCTTTTCTTTCCTGCTCTCGCTCCCTGTTGGCCTTATGTAGATCCGCTAATGCTAGTTCTAGTTTAGAGGCAAGGTCCTGCCCTAATGGCACAATGCTGCTGCCGGGTAGATTTGCTACTGCCGACTAGGCCTGTGGGATTGGCAGGGTATTTTGAGGTTCGCCGCTGGCATTGGGAGGTGTGTTGAATAATGCCCGGTTGACGACAACCGTAGGGTTGGTGATCTAGGGGTTAGCGGGCTGATTTGCTTGCCCATCAGTGGGTTCCCCGCTACCGTTAGTCATTGTGGATTTATGTGGGATGACCCTTTTGTTCAAGGATTCCCACAGACAGTGCCAATGCTAAGGTGTGGAAGTTCAGTGGTAGCTGAATCCGTTCTAGTGCTGATTCTTGTCCAGACCGCTACTGTGGAGATTGTAACACTACCGCTACCTGTCAAGTGAAATACAATGGGTGTCAAAGGGACACCAGGGTGGGCGGTCTTCTCTACTCCGATTCCTAAGTCAGTCAATGTATTTACGTTGACAACATAACGTTAGGTAAGTAATAAATGCGTAATTAAAGAGGAAAAAGGAGTGAACCTTTTACAGGTGTGGGAGAGACTGATCTCTTCCTTGTTTTTGATGTGGGACTGATATGCTTCAGTTTCCAGCTTCTGATGTCTCAGTGAGGTGATCTTGGAGCGGCGCGTAGCGACCCGTCACCGCTGGCCTCGGTGTGGTCCGAAGCTCAGGCTATAGGTTGTTTGGTGGTGCTTCCGTTTGTCACACTTGTGGAAGTTATCAGTGCCGCTGGCGACATTATGAGCGCGGCTCATTATAGCTAATTATGCTTTGCAAATGCTCATGTAAGTACAAGTATCATTTATGACGTGCTTTAAATACATGCCATAAAACTCATTTTTTCATACAAAATTCAAGGCGTGCAATGAATGCACGTCGTTTATATAATTGCATAAGATTAAATTAATACAACGTATTAAAGATACACGTATGTGTTTATGTGGTAAAACGGCACAAAAAATTTGTTAAAATTAAATCTTCCTCTCATATAAAAAGTTAAACCCCGTTCCTCTCTCTGTCTCATCTTGTCAGATGAAGGACGAAGGCTGGAAAGATAATCTGAAGTCCGACGCTGTCCCTCACTCTCTCTCTCTCTCTCTCTCTCTCTCTCTCTCTCTCTCTCTCTCTCTCTCTCTCTCTCTCTCTCTCTCTCTCTCTCATCTCTTAGTCCTATGAAGGTCAAAGATCTAGCAATCGAAGGCCCGGTGATAATCCGAAGTTCGACACCATCCCTCCCTGCGAGGTCTCCATTTTGTGCATGTTCTCCACGGATCCACAAGACATCAGGTATTCACTCTAGTTCTCGCCACCTAGGGTTTGATACTTTGATTTCATTTCTTTGGAAATTAGGGTTTGATATTGGAGATTGTTTGCTAAGTTTGGTATAATAGGTTAAGGATTTGAAAATTAATTGCATAAATTTTCGATCCTCTAGGTAAACGAACTATGAATTTGAATCTATAGGTAACTTTTTCAACGAACTATGAATTTGCATCTATAGGTAACTTCGTCAACTAGTGATGCAGAGAGATTTTTCATGCTTCGAAAAGAGACTTTGTAGGCATCTCTAGATCGCCTTTTATTGAACAAAAGAGTGTTGAAGAGTTGATAGCTCTTGCTCAGACTCCTGGTTCAGGATCACGGTGTTGTTATATTTATCTTGTTTATCTTGCTTTTCAGTTATAGAACTGCTAGAGTGGAAAAAATTAGTTAACGCTGCAATTGCCCAGTTGTAAAGACTTTTTGGTTTACCATATTTGAAGTAAACTTTTAGGATATGATCAACTAATAGCCTGATACATATTTCTAAATTTTTATGATTAGTGATCATTCTAAATTTAGATTGAAAATGTGCAGAAAACTAAAAATCAATTGGAAGAATCTATTAGTGATAAACAAAGCTTGTAATTGAACTAACAGCCTGAGCTACTGAATATACATTTGGAACATATCCTGCTGGTCATGAAACATATTAGCACTATCATGAAAAATGGATGCTAAACAAAACCTAGCTCATCCGAACATATTTTTCCACAAATAGTGGAATATGATTGGATGCTAAACAAATCCTACTTGGAGAACAAACAATCTTGAGGCAAATCATGATATTTATTGATTTACTATTAATTATCAAGGATTTGATAAGTTAAGATGATTTGCTTGCTTACAAAGATTGTGATGGTGGCGAACCATTTATTTGATCAAATAGACGCAACCTCCTAATGGCAGGATGAAATAGAATAACGCCGGATTTGTTTCCGTGAGGCAACATAGTGGGAAACCTATGCTATTTGTAATGATGCTTCTTCGTGATAGAGTAATTTTTCCGTTATGTCACCGCTTTGTCAAAGCAAATGGAGTAGACAGTTGTGCACTCTTGGCTAGATGATGCTTGTTAGAATACACAGATTTAGTAGAGACTTCTGGTATTATTTCAGGATATTCTCCTGATGCTTATTGTAATCTGGAGTTCAGACTCTACGTTCCCCCCCCCCAATGTATTCTGCAGTTTCATTAATAAAGGCTTGAGAGCAACCGCACCAGCCCCCTTTTTTTTAAAAAAAAAAGATTGTTCAAGATGAAAAGATATTAACATGCCAGCTACAACTATTGGAAATCAATGGTTCACATAGAAGAAGGAATAATGGACGCGGTTATATATATTGTCAAGATTTTCATATATGGCAGTGGATCGATTAAGGAAATATACAATCATCCTTGATTGTATTTGATAAGAGATATATATGAATGGAATACTTGCATCCAAGAGGCAATTAGAGATAACTGTTAATGCTAAAAGTCCGGCGGTAGCCGACCTTTCGTTTAACGCGGGTCCGGTGGGCGGACAGCTACTCTGAGGATTGATGTATAGACTTCGCTAGCTGCTTACACGAGAAACAAGGCGTCAGAGGGAGACTACGTTGGGCGGTCTTCACTTCTCCGATGCCTAAGTTAGTCAATGCATACGGGCGGCATAACAATAGGTGAGTAGTAAATGCGTAATAAATGAGGAGAGATGAGAGAACCTTTTATAGGTGAGGAGAAGACTGATCTTCTTCTTGTTTTTGATGTGGGACTGATGTGATTTGATTCCCAGCATCTTGAGCTTCTGATGCTATCTTGTCGCCGCGCGTCAGCAGTGATCTGGGGGTGATCTGGGCTCAGGCGGTAGCCCGCCTAGCAGTGTTTCCGTAGGTCACTCCTTTGGCGAGAGTCTGTCCCTCTGGCGGTATAATGAGTGTGGCTAATTCTAGCTAATTATGCTTGCAAATGCACATGTAGGTACAAGTCCCCAAGTCCCCAGTCAAGGAGGGCAATCTTAGTTGGGGAGTTGATCGGCGGTGTGAAGCGTTACCTCCGCTAGACTTGCAAAAAGCATAATTAGCGTCAGTGCGTTGTCGACCATGGATTTACTGAGCGAACATTTTATACCCTTTCAGGTGGGCCCCTGCTAGCCCGCCAGGGAGTCCTCCACTCCCTAGCCAAGACGGATCTCCGGATGGTCTGCAAATTGTTTGTTGAGGGGGAGCTGCACTGAGCAGAGGGTGTTGGGTAGCGAGCCCAAGCTTTAGTACCCAAGTGACGGGGGTCAACGTACCTGATCAGGGTCGTCGTAGACTGTTGACAAGTCCCCGTGTCCCGTAGGGACGATCTGACCGTAATGCAGCGTGGCGGTCGTTGTCAGAGTGAGGCGTAACCTCGGGATTCGCCTCTGGCGGATATCTCCCCGCTGGTTGTAGCAGGAAACAGCGTCGCGTAGACGTGCCTGGCGGTATTTTATTGAGCGGTGTTGCGCTCAGCAAAGTACGCGGTTTGCAAGATGGAAAGGGAGCTCTACCGGCAGTGTTGCGTGTAGCAGAGGCTGCCTTTCTTGCAAGTTGACGAGTGGAAGTTCCGCTAGCGGGGTTTTGCTGAGCGGGGACTTCATCACTTGGAAGGTGACAAGTGAGAAGTTCCGCCAGCGGGGTTTTGCTCAGCGGGGACTTCGTCACTTGGAAGGTGACAAGTGAGAAGTTCCGCTAGCGGGGTTTCGCTCAGCGGGGACTTCGTCACTTGGAAGGTGACAAGTGCGAAGTTCTGCTAGCGGGGTTTCGCTCGGCGGGGACTTCGTCACTCGGAAGGTGACAAGTGAGAAGTTCCGCTAGCGGGGTTTCGCTCAGCGGAGACTTCCGACGATTGGCGATTTCTTCCCCAGCGGTTACTTCCATTAGACACTTCGTCTGATGGTGGTCGACACGTGGGTAACCTATAGGGGGTTAGCGTGTGGAGGCGTGTCTTCTCAGCCTAGCCGTCTCCTTGCCATTAATGTAGTAATGATGGATTTTGTAACCGAGGTGATGCCTCGGTTAATCCGGAGAGTAAGTGGAGTCGTGGGACACGTGTACGGCTAGTATGTGATGTCGTTTTTCAGTGGACGGCCTAGAATTGTTTGACGTTGACATAAAAGGGGGGGGGGGAAGTTAGCGAGATTTGACACTTTGCTAAAGCTTCAAACTCCACTCTTTGTCTTCAAGCTCTGTTCGTCTGAGATTCGAGAAGAAAACTGCGGCGATTTCGTGGAGTTATCACACCTGGAAGGACGACGATTTCCTGCATCGAAGATAGGTGCTCACGATCTCACCTGAGGCTTCATCTTTGAGGTTGGTAATCTGAACCTCATCCCTGTTTCATTGGATCTTTGCTATGGCCAGTTTCTGGGTTTTGGGTCTTTTTTTGTGTGATCTGTTCTTCCCCGATGTGTTCTGAGGGTGTAAAGTGAGTCCTGGGGCTGGGTTATGGTGTTTGACAGAGTTAGGGCTTAGGAATTTGCTAGATGGTCGAATCTGGGTTGAGTGTGTTTGTTCTTGTTTTGGCATTTTCTGGGTGACTGTTCTTGATGTTCTTGGGTATAACTGATATACGGATAGGTTAGATCTTGTGTGAGCTTACTGATTTGGGTTTTAGGGTTTGGGATGGCCAACGTCATAGAGATTTCAAGCAGTGAGGACTCCGGGTCTGAAGTGTCGTTCAGCGCGGCGGATAGAATTTTTATTGACTCGTTGCGTCCGTCTGCCCGTGCAGAAACCTTACTGCCAGAACCGCTAGAGGTTGAGCCGCTAGAAACCATACCCTGGGACCTAGCTATGGGTCGTGCTTCGCGTCCAGAGAGTTCTAGGGCTGGGGAGGCTGCCGCTGCCCAAAATATGCGTGATGAGCGGTTAGCAAGTAATAGTGCTGCCAATGGTTCTGCTAACAGGGGAGAGGTGGCGGGGGAGGATACTGAGTCAGCGTGGGTCCTCCAGGACGACACCCCTGTTGATGAGGTGGGAGAGGGGATGATTGTTGTCACCGTCAACCGGCTGAAGCGGATGTTCCGGTTGCCAGGCGTGGTGAAGCTGCGTCCGCCGACGGTGGAGGAGAAGGCCTCGATTCTTCCAGCGGGCTTTGCCGCCGTGCATGAGGCTATATTCCGCCAGGGAGTGACATTCCCGTTGGTGCCAAACCTTCAAATCTTGGTGTGCGAGTTTGGCCTTGCTTTTGGACAGATCTGCCCCAACATGTGGTGGTTGATGCTGGCGCTGAACTCGCTATGGCGGTTGTCCGGTTGCGAAGGACCAACTGTGGCGGAGGTGCTGCACTTCTACGAACTGGTGTATGTGAAGCGCCAAGGTTGCAGAGGGCAGGTAAACTTGAGTAGCCGCCAGGGAGCGCCCAAGCTGATCGAGAACCTGAGAGATTCCATGTCTTACTGGCGGGGTACCTTCTGTGTTGCCACGACGGGGTGGGAATACCAAGTGGGGTCCAACGAGGGGGAGCCGACGTTTAGGATTAAGTCGGAATTTCAGCCTATCCGAGGTTGTTTATCGGTCTCCGCTGAACATGACTGGCGGTTTTTTTTATATATATAGCCTTATACTTTGTATTGACAATTACTTTTTTGTACAGGGGGGTTGCGCTATAACCTGACTCGCGAAGAAGAGTGTCGCGTGGCACATATCAGAGGTTGCTGGCGGAATCGCAACTTGCTGGATTTTCATCTCCTTACTGGCTGGGAGTTGTTGGTCGATCAACAACTGACTCGTGCCGTTGGTAAGTAATCTCCGCCACACCGTACCTTTGATCAGATTGTCCCAGGCCAACTGGTTTGCTGTTTTTTTTTTGTAGAAACTCCGCCTGATAACAAGGCGAGCGGCGACGTCTTTGCCAAAGCCATGGATCGTGCTGAGATCGACAAATTTTTGGAGACCATGTACGCTTCCGGGCTGGCGGCTCAGCAGACGGTTGTGAACCCATACACGCTGGCTCTAAGCCCGTCCGAGGTTCCAATGGTGCTACCCATGCCGCACCACTCCCATCTTGGTGATGACGGCCTACCTGTCGTTCAGGCAGGGACTGGTGCGGTTAGTGAGGCGGTGCCGCTGAAAGAGAGGGCGCCTGCCACCTGGCGTGGGGTACACAAGGAGAAAATAGTGCGGCCGGCGGAGACCTTCACCATTGCGGGTTGGAGCCGCCGCTGAGGGGATCGAGGCCTTCTCCCGCTGGAAGCACAAGGGTTCTTCAGCGAAAACGTCGTCAAAATGACTCTGGCGGGGAAGAGGAGGATGACGTGGAGATCACTGGGGCCCGCCAGCAGAAGAAGGCACGACAGGCTCTGCCCAAGGGTCTTGCAGACGTGGCGAGAGAGGTGCCCGCGAGCGGCCTAGACTCCTTTGCCGCGTACGCTGAGTTCTTAAATGACGGTGAGCGGGAGTTTCTTTACCACCTCTGCGAGCGGCTTGGGTTTGGCGGCCTGGAAGGGATTGTACGCTCAATCGCCGTTGACCAATCGCCCTTCAGCACGGCGTTTGGGCATCGCTCTGTTGGACTGCACGAGATGTTTCTGGTAGCGTCGAAACAGCCTCGGGTTGAGCGGGAGCTCAGGGAGGAGGTGACGGGTCTTCAGAGAGAGCTGGGGGAGGCCCAGGACAGGTTGGCGGACGTGGAGCGGCGCCTGACAATGGCCGACTGTGATGCAGCGGCTGCCCGTGGCAAGTTGGTCGTCGCCATTGAGCGGGACCTGGAGTTGAATAATCAAGTCTCCAAGCTGGAGCAAGATATGTCCCTGCTGCAAGATCGGGTGGCCGCCAAGGATAAGAAGGTTGAGATCCTTCAACGGGAGTCTGCCGCCAGACTGGCCGAGGTTAAATGGTTGGAGGGTGAAGTCGCTCGCCTGGGGGCTAAGGGAAGTCGTGTTGCGGCCGCCGCTGTGGAGTCATTCAAGCAGTCGGTAGAATATAAGAAGGCGCTGACTGAGGCAGCGAAGGCTGGTGCCCTTGCCAATGTGGAAATGCTGAAGCAGAAAGGCGCCATTGACTGGGCGAAGGCGTCCATGCCAGTCGTGCGGCCAGTTAAGGATGCTCCGCCGGCAAAGGGTACGGCCCCCGCTCAGGTTGATGGTGCCTGCTCGGGTAGTGGGGAAAGTAGCGCACACCTGGCGGATGACTCCCAGCGGACTCCTACCCAGTCAGAGGTGTCCTGTGTTGGGTTCTTGGCAGCCCATACCCGAGCGGATGGTACAATAGAGACTCTAAGTCCCACTGCCCGCGGGTCTGACCAAACAAGCCGCCTACATCCGCCACCGCCTGCCGAAGGTGGAGATGTCGATGGCAGCCGAGCCAACCCAGCCAACCCCTGAAAGATGAAGTTTTCTATATATTTTTTTGTAGCCACTGAGGCGTATTTGTTTGATGTAATGAACTCTTTTGGGTGGGGAGTCCCAGCCCTATATATATGAAATTTCAGAATTTGGTGTTTGTCATGATGTCTGTACCGCTAGAGTTTTGACAATTTTGCTTTTGCCAATGAATGAAACATTAAAGGAATTAAGATTGGTCCAAGTGCACAATGCAGCGGACGTGGTCACCTGACTGGCGTTGCCAGTTGCCCCTAGTGCTAGACTTGGTAACAATGGTTTGAATAATTCCTCGTTTCATTGATAGCTGACTGATCAGTGTTTACAAAAGCGGGGTCGTACCCGTTGGGTAGCTTCCTTTAGCTAAATATTGAACAAAAATTTAGCTAAGTCAAGATGCTCTTGGGTAGCGGCATGACAATTTGTAGTAATACCGAAGGTGTTCGGTATTCCAAGGGTGGGTCGTTGTGACGCCATCCTTGTCCATTAAGTAGAAGGTGCCTGGGCTAACGACTTCTACAATTTTGTATGGACCTTCCCAAGTTGGGTGGAGTTTTGTTGGCGGTGGAATGACTTCCTTCATTACCCAGTCCCCCAGTTGGAGGTTGCGGGCTTTGACCCTGGTATTGTAGAAACGCGATACCCGCTGCTTGTTTTGCAGGTTGTGCAGATGGGCCTTGTGTCATTTTTCCTCTAGGAGATCCTTGTCAAGGTTGATGCCGTTGCTGTTGGTCTCCGGGCAGTAGCCTTCGACCCTAGCGGTTGGTTGAGTTACTTCGATAGGCAGGACGGCCTCAGTTCCGATAATCATACAAAAAGGGAGTTTCACCAGTGGCTGAAGTTGGGGTCGTTCTAATGGCCCATAGAACTTCCGGGAGTTTCTCCGCCCACAAACCCTTGGCCTTGTCGAGTTTCTTTTTAGCAGCTTCTTGAGTATCTTGTTTACTGCTACGACCTGGCCGTTGGTTTGGGGGTGAGCGACAGATGCAAAACGCATCTTGGTACCCAGGTTGGCGGTGAAAGAGATGAGTTCCTTGTTATTGAACTATGTGCCGTTGTCTGTGATGATTGTATGCGGGACACCGTAGCAACAGTAGATGTTCTTCCAGAGGAAGTGAATTACCTTGGCGGTAGTTATTGCCGTCAGGGGCTCCGCCTCTATCCACTTGTTGTTGTAGTCGATAGCCTTTGGCGGTTTGGAATTTACCCATCAGGTCCAGTCCCCACGTTGAGTGAATCCATGGACCGATGATGACCGACAGTGGTTCCGCCGATGCATGTGGGAGATCAGCATACTGTTGACATTTGTGACAAGATCTTGATACCCGCCGGGCGTCATCACCGAGTGTAGGCCAAAAGTAGCCTTGTCGCATTGTGCGATTGGCCAAGGATCTGGTGCCCGAGTGGTTTCCACATTCTCCGCCGTGTATTGCTGCTAGCACGACCTTTCCCTCCTCTGGGGTTAGACAGCGGAGGTTGGGGTGAGTGAATCCCTGGCGGTAAAGTTTGCCGTTCTGGATGTTATAGCGGGTTGCTCTTCGCTTGAGCTGTCGCGCCTTGACTTTGTCCTCTGGCAATGTCCCGTCGCACTTGTACTCAATAATCTCGTCCATCCAGGTAGGACTGACATCAATGTTGAAGATCTCTGCCAGGGTTTTTATGATACTTGGCCTATCGAGACACTCTACTCTTGTGTCCGCTAGACTTTGATGTGGCTGAGCCGTTGCCAGTCTTGCCAAGGAATCAGCCTTGGCGTTCTTTTCCCTGGGGATCTGTGTGATGGTGTGAAATTTGAATTTTTTGAGCAGTGTCTTGACGTACCCCAAGTATGCCGCTAACTGTTGGTCCTTGGCCTGGAAGCTGTCGTTGACCTGGTTGACTACCAGTTGAGAGTCGCTGAATATGTTGACACAGTCGGTCCCCGAGTCGATGGCTAGGAATAGGCCGGCGATGAGTGCTTCATACTCCGCCATGTTGTTGGAAGCCTTGAAGTTGAATTTCAACGCGTATTCCGCGTTTAGCCCCCCAGGTCCTGTTAAGATGATTCCGGCGCAGCTGGCCTTGGCGCAAGAGGAGCCGCCTACATGCAGCTTCTAGTCTGATTGCCGGGGAGACGGCTCTTCAGATATTACCATCTCTGTTCCTGGTTCTGCCTCGATATTGGATTCGAGCTGACATTCGGTGAGTTCAGCGATGAAATCTACCATCGCCTGGCCTTTCATGGCGGTTCTTGGTTTGTAATCTATGTCAAACTCGCTAAGCTCAATAGCCCACTTGCTGAGGCGCCCCGAATGTTTAGGGTTTTGCATTACTTGCCTCAGCGGTTGATTGGTTAACACATGGATTGTGTGGGCTTGGAAGTATTGGCGAAGGCGTCTGGCGGCAACGATGAGCGCGAGAGCAAGTTGCTCTAAGGGAGGATATCTTGTTTCCACTCCGTTCATGCCTCTACCGGCATAGAACACTGGGAGGTCATCTTGGTTCTCCCGCCAGACGATTGCGCAACTCACCGCTGATTGTGATACCACTAGGTATATGTATAGTGTTTCTCCTTGCACAGGAATGGAAAGGAGTGGAACTGCCGTCAGGTATTCTTTCAAGCCTTAAAACGCCGCCTAGCACTCTGGGTTCAGTTGATGACTTTCTTGTGAGTCATTTTAAGGACTTTGAAAAATAGGGCAAACCTGTCAGTCAGTCTGGAGATGAATCGAGACAGGGCGGTTAGCTTGCCCAGGAGGCTTTGGACGTGCACCTTACATTCTGGGTCCTTCAAGTCGAGGATGGCCTGCACCTTGTTAGGGTTAGCCTCGATGCCTCGTTCATTGACGATGTAACCCAGAAATTTGCTGGCGGTGACGCCAAAGAAACATTTTTCTGGGTTGAGGCGCATACCATAGGCCAAGAGGATGGTTACTATGATTTTGAGGTTTGCCACATGTCCGCTGGCTTTTACGCTCTTGACTAACATGTCGTCAATGTAGACCTCAATTATCTTTCCCAGATGTTCCGCGAACATGGCATTCATCAGTCGTTGATAGGTTGCGCTTGCGTTCTTCAGACCGAAAGGCATAACATTGTAGCAATATAGGCCTTTGTCGATGGTGAAGGTGGGGCACTCCCGATCGCCGAGATGCATCTTGATCTAATTATAGCCGAAAAAAGCGTCCATCATGCTGAGGAGCTCATGTCTGGCGGTTGCATCAACCAGTTGATCAATGCGGGGTAGTGGAAAACTATCCTTGGGCATGCCTTGATCAATGAGGAGCTCATGTCCGGCGGTTGCATCAACGGCGGTTGCATCAGCCTGTGCCGTTGGGTGTGGGGAACTTCATGAGCAGCATGTATCCGGCGATGATGCACTTGAGCTTGTTGAGTGCTGACTGATCAACGATGGCGTTATATGAGCTGAAACAATCGACAATTAGGAACTCTGTATGTATCTCCGCCATACATGGACTAGTGCCGATAACTAGCCGCATATAGTCAGAACCCAGCGGTTGCGTGACGTCACCGGAGAAGCTAAGTAGTGGCTCATGATCTTGGAGTAGTTTTCTATTCCGCTTAAGGTCGTTGTAACAGCCGCTGAATATGACATTGACAGCGGACCCGCTATCCACCAGGATTCTTCCCACTGACCATTTGCCGAGAATGGCGTCGATCAAGAATGGGTCGTCATGGGGAAGATGTACTCCACGCTCCACCTCTTCTAAGAAGGTAATGGGCTCCCAACCAGACTTTGGGAGTTTGGCGGATCTTTTGTAGCAGATGTTGCAGACTTCCTTTAGGTGATTAGCTAGTACATAACGCTTTCTTGCCCTGTGAGACATGTTGGTGATTGGAGCGCCGCCGTCGATGGTGTTGATGCTGCCCAAGGGCTCAATGTCGGCGATCACAGGTGGCGGTTGGCGCACCTTGAACTGCTTCAACTTCCCATCATGGTACAAAGTCTCAATGGCCGTTTTGAGAGCGTTGTAGCTGTTGGTATTGTGACCGCTGTCCTCATGGTATTTGCACCACCTGCCGGTGTTTCTTGGTTTACCCGCTTTGAGATACTTTCCTGGGGGCGGTGGTGGGATCTGATCCTTGCACTGATTGTATATTTCCTCATACGAGGCTGTGAGGACTGTAAATACTGCATACCGCTGAGAAGGCTCAGTTTGTTTGGTGCGGTTATCCCCATGGGATGGGTGGTTTCCCCTATAGTGTTGGTCCTTCTGCCGCTTGTTCTGGTAATGGACCTGTTGCCACTCCCTCTTCTTGTTAGTTGGCAGTGCGGCGGGAGTTTTGCTAGCGGTCGCCTGATGACTGGAGGAGGGTTGTGTTGATTTTATTGGTGTTGCTGGTGGCGGTGGGGTTTCTCCATATGTGATGAATTCTGCTTGGGCATGAATGACCGCTTCACTCATGAGGTGGTCGTACACCGCATTTGGATGATTGTAGTTAAGGTGATAGAGGAATGGCCCCTTAAGGAGTCCCCGCCTAAAAGCCGCCGAAGCCATTCTTTTATCAAGATCGCGGCACTGAGATGCTGCCGCCCGCCACTTTGTGACGAATGCCTTTAGTGTTTCTTCCGTACCCTGCTTGACGTTGAACAGCTGGATTGTATTGTGGTGTCCGGGAGATAGTAGGATGAACCGAGAAAGAAAAGCGTGTGATAACGCCTAGAATGAGTCAATGGATCCCGGCGGGCACTCGAAGAACCAGTTCATTGCTTCATTGCCCAGCGTGGCGTCATCGAATCCCTTATTGTTGGTGACCTTCTTGAAGGTGTCCATAAGGAATAAGGGATCAGTCTTACCGCTGTAATGTGACATTTTTGGAGTCTTTGCGTATGCCGGTCTGACAGCCTGCAGAATCGCAGCAGTGAATGGTCCTGGCCTGGACGCGAAAAGCGGATTTGAAATTGGCGCTGCGGCGCCTGATTCCGCCTGGACTAACCTTTGTTCCAACTGTTGCATCCTTTCCAGTATTTGAGCGGTTGCGTTGCCAGCGGGGCCTGGCCGGGCATTCCGCTGGACTGATCCTCGCCTAGGGGCAGGTGGGTTTCCCTCGGTTCTTGCCTTAGCCCTTGAACGGTGGGTATGCAGCGATGATTCTGCCTCCTGCTCCAACATTAGCTGGGGCACGGGGGGCGGTCCCATTCCCAATAGCTCTGGTGGGTTTAGCGGGACCTGCATATGCACGACTGGTGCTGGTACCAATGCTCTGGCACTAGGCCGGTTGTGCCTGGTGCTTTGTGATTGTTCGCTCCGTGCCGGGTTGGCGGTTACCTCCAGCGTTCTTTTTAGCTCCTCAAAATGTGACACCAACGTGGCTACCTGCTTTTAGGCCTCGGTCTTCTCTTTTCGCTCTTGTTCGCGTTCTCTGTTTGCCTTGTGAAGATCCGCCAGCACCAGCTCATATAGAGAGGTGAGGTCTTGGCCTGGTGGGCGGCTGCTACCTGGGTTTGCCTCACCGTCGGGGGTTACCAGGGTGCTGAATACTGCGCGGTTGATGCTTACCGCCGGGTTGGTGGGTTGGGGAATGGCTGACTGGTCTGCCTGCTCTTTAGCGTTTCCCCCGCTATTGTTAGTCATGGTGATTGTGGTGGGATGACCTTTTGTTCAAGGATTCCCACAGACAGCGCCAATGTTAATGCTTAAAGTCCGGCAGTAGCCGACCTTTCATTTAACGCGGGTCCGGTGGACGGACCGCTACTCTGAGGATTTATGCATAGCCTTCACTAGCTGTTTACACGAGAAACAGGGCGTCAGAGGGAGACCGCGTTGGGCGGTCTTCACTTCTCTGATGCCTAAGTTAGTCAATGCATACGGGCGACATAACAATAGGTGAGTAGTAAATGCATAATAAATGAGGAGAGAGGAGATAACCTTTTATAGGTGAGGAGAAGATTAATCTTCTTCTTGTTTTCGATGTGGGACTGATGTGATTTGATTCCCAGCATCTTGAGTTTCTGATGTTATCTTGTCGCGGCGCGTCAGCAGTGATCTGGGGCTGATCCGGGCTCAGGCGGTAGCCCGCCTGGTAGTGTTTCCGTAGGTCACTCCTTTGGCGGGAGTTTGTCCCTCTCGCGGTATAATGAGCGTGGCTCATTCTAGCTAATTATGCGTGCAAATGCACATGTAGGTACAATAACTATGTTTTGATTGAAATAGGTGAATACCTGTGGCCTATAATATATCCTATCATTAGTTTCCTTGAGGAGGAAGACAGAGTTTACATTGATTCTATTTCAAGGGAGAAGTGTATCCATCATAAAATTTAGTAGTATATATAATTGACCAAAGCATGGAATTCATTAAAAACCTTGTGTGAAATAGGGGATAAACAATTGAACCAACAAAGTCTAAACCATGTGTGAAATAGGGGATAAACAATTGAACCAACGAAGTCTAAGTTGCCAAGGCACATTGTTTAGCAACCTTCAGAATATTCAAGCAAGAATAAAAAAACTCTCTCTAGGTTGAGAGCAGCTTGCACACTTTTTGAGCATCTGCACTGTAGCTAGTGCTTCTGTTTTTTTTTTTTTTCTTGATCCCATTTTCCTTCCCCTTATTCCAAATCTGTTTTCCCTTCACTTTTCTTGATCTCCAGTTTTCCTTTCATCTCATCGTACTTCCCCCTTCTTCACCATAATCATTACTTACTTTATTACTTGGCTTCACCCTATTAAGCCCCAGGTACACTTGTTCTTCATGTAACACACCTGTTCTTCATGCTTAACCACTCAAGAATTTGAAGGCTACCTTATTAACACTTGTTCAGTTTTTCTTTGCATCTCCGTAATCCTACCAGTAAGGCCTCATCGTTCTTCGTTACGCGTGTCTTCATATGTCGCCCTGGATGCATATAAATCCCAATCCCCCATCCACAACTACAAACCCTACCTATCTTCTATGGAGTACTCACCACCAACATCTCCTACTTCTACTTTATCTCCACCCCCATCCCCCACTATCACCCAAGAAATCCTTCCCAGTTAGTCCTCCTCATACCTCTGATGGCATTCCTGAGGGTGAACTCTTTATCCAGCTACCTCTACCTACTCAACCTACTCAGGGCCGTGACACCCAGCTTGTTGGTGCGATCATTGTTGATCGCACTCTCCATACCCCTTCGGTCATCCGGATTCTTACTACTGCTTGGTCTGAGATTGGTCGTTTTCAGGTAGATTTGCTGGGTGGAGCCTCTATCTTTTCTATCACAGCTCCCTCTAAGGGCAGCTGATCAAATGCTTGAGCGTGGTCCGTGGTCAGTTATGGGTAGCAGCATGGTTATTCATCCTTGGCCACTGACCAGTAGATTGGAGGATATTCCTCTCCACCTCATCACTTTTTGGATTCAGATTCATGGGCTACAGAAGGGTCACATGACTGAAGATATTGCGCGAATGATCGGTGCTCAAGTGGGGACTGTTATCTCTGTCGATGATCCTACCTCCCTTCTGGAAATCCTGGCTATCTCCATGTTCGGGTTCAAGTAGATTCTCGAGCCCCTCTTTCTCCTGGGTTATGGTTTAGCAGTAGTGATACAGAAGCGACTTGGGCTGAAATCCGCTATGAGCGATTGTCAGATTTCTGTTATCGTTGTGGTCGGTTGGGCCATACCATCAGCACCTGTACTTTCTGAAGACATGCATCCGCCGACAAGCTGGGCCCTTGGATGGCAGTTCCTACTCCTCATCATCTTCCTCCTGACAATCACCAAAGATGGGATCGTTTCAATCATCAAGATTTTGAGAATAGGCAAAGCAGGTATGTTGAACGTAGGTATCAGCAAAATGGCACCTATGTTTCCCGCCCAAGGAACACACTGCCTATTACTACCGCAGGTTACGGTGTCTTCTCTAGTAACCCTTTGCAGCAGACGGGGGCCCTAATTCTAGCCCATCCACAACAGGGCAGGTGGCAACCAGTTTCAGAGGATATGTCTGATGCGCCATCACAGGCAGGTCCATCTAGCACCAAACCCGTTGACAAGGGTAAGGAAAAATTGGATGAGTGGCCAGCCCCATCATCTCCTGAAATGCCACCTCACCTAATTTCACCTGACATGGAGGACATGCAATTGGCAATATCTTTGTCTCTCGCTGACCTGGCTCTTCCTCCTCCACCTCAGCATGTTCCCTCCCCAATCCTCATCTTTCATGCTACTGATCCACTTCTCTTTTTGGGCTATCATTCTGAGCCAAGAGCTATGCAGGAACTCTTAGCCCACCATGAAATGCTTTTGGACCCAACTATCTTGGATCGAAACCCAATAGACCCTATACCAGATGTATCTATCCCTTCTTTCCCTCCATTTATGGACCTATATCTATTTCAACCCAATCCCTCAACCCCTTACCCTCTCCACATCCCGACTCTTCCATCAACCACTGATTTCCTTCCTTTATTCTCCCATGTGTTGCCAATAGAGCCGCTTGCGGCTGTTCTGCCATTTCCCCCGATGGATTCTCTTACACTTCTTGCTCAACAGTTTCAACAGTTTCAACACCTTCAGGTTCGCAAGAGACTCCAAGAGGCTTTGGCTGAAAATTCTAGGTTGCTTAAACGCCAACGTACCTCCATTTTAGTTGATGATGTAGCCATGTCTCAAGCAATTCTCTCAGATCAGCCACTAAACCTCGTCGAGACCGACCTCCTTCTGGTTCTGGTTCCTGTAAAAGTAAGGGTTCAGGCCGTTGGGGAAGACCAAGAAAGATCAGGTCTTCTGAAAGCTCTGTTTCCTTTGCCTCTCCTCAGGTCTCGGGTTCAGTTCAGGGTATGGTGTCTCTGATTACTGCCTCGATCCCTTTCTCCAGTGCTCCAACTGTATCTTCACCTCTGGTTATCACTTCAGCTCCATCAGGTTAAGCGGAAGTCAACAATGGCATAGGTAGCTGGCCAGGTGCAGCTACGGGTTGTGAATGAGATTAATCTCCTGGAACTGTCAAGGCTTAGGGTCATCCTTGACAGCAAAGTCTCTTCGAAGATTGTGGAGCAAATACGACCCGGAGATTATTTTTTTAATGGAGACTCATCAGAAAGAAAACATAATCTCGTCTTGGCAACGTCAGCTTCAGTTTGATCAGTATTTTGTTGTCAATCCTGTAAATACTAGTAGTGGGGGTCTTGCCGTTTTTTGGAAATCTTATATTCAGGTGTCAATAGTCGAATATAACTCTAATGATATTGACATGGATATGTATTTTGCTACTGAAGATTTCAGATGTAAAATATCCTGGGTGTATGGCAATCCTGTTGAAAATAAAAAGAACTCCTTTTGGTGTTATATATATGTGTCATTATTTCTCAATTCAATCTATTCCTTGGATTTGTCTTGAAGATTTTAATGATGTCTTATACACTAATGAAAAATGGGGTGGCTGTTCTCCCTCTCTATGGAGAATGAATCTGTTTCACAATTTTCTTAATCACTATGCCCTGAGAGACCTTCATGCTCAGGGTCCTCTTCATACTTGGTACCGTTATCAGCATGGGAGAGTAAATATGAAGTAGCGCCTTGATCGCTGTTTAGCCAACTCATAATGGTGCTCTTCTTGTCCTAATTCCCAGGTGATAAATCTTCTGATTATTGGTTCGCACCATCGTCCACTTCTTATGGATTCCAATCCAAAGGTTTTATATTTCTGGAAATACTTTCAGTTTGAGCACATATGGACTTCTGTAGATTCTTGTGAACAGGTTATTGCACAAGCTTGGCTGAATACCTCCTCCTCAATAGCAATTCCTACTTGGATAGCCAATTTGAAGTCCTGCAAACAATCTTTGTTGGTCTGGAGCAAGCAAACTTTCCAAAATTCTCATAAACAGGTGGAGAAATATCTGACTCAACTAAATCATCTTCATAATACCTCTGGGGTGCACTCTGACAACCAGATTCGAGTCCTTACCCTGAAAATTGAGGAGCTTTGGATTCTGTAGGAAAAATTTTGGCATTAGAGATCCAGGGTTGCTTGGTTGAAATTGGGAGATCATAACTCCAAGTTTTTTCATCAGACTGCCACTCAACGAAATCAGAAAAACAAGATTCATAGACTTCGTAATGCTCATGGTCAGTGGTTGGATTCCGAAGAAGACATTGCCAATACTTTTCTTCAGTTTTATCAGAAGTTGTTTACTTCCTCTGGACCAAGAGATTGGGCAGATATAATTCAGTTGGTTGATCCGGTAATTACTACAGATATGAACAAAAGCCTTCTCACTGCGGTCACTCTTGATGAGGTTCATGCTGCCATTTTTCAGCTAGGAGCATTGAAATCTCCTGGACCAGATGCCTTCCCAGGCCTTTTTTACCAAAAGTATTGGGCTATTGTCAACTCATTGATTCATCAAGCTACCTCTTCTTTCTTTTTCAATGGAACTCTCTTGCCTGAGCTGAACCGCACTCATGTAGTCTTAATTCCGAAGGTGCATCACCAAAACATGCACACCAATTTCGTCCTATTGGTTTGTGCAACTTCTCTTACAAGGTTTTATCCAAAGTTCTAACAAATCGGCTTAAACCTTTAATGCCTGATATTATTTCAGAAAATGAATCTGCCTTTGTCTCAGGAAGGCAAATTCAAGACAATGTGATAGTGGCCCATGAGATATTTCATCATCTCAAACTTCTTCGTCATGCTGGAATGGGTGTTTTTGGTCTAAAGTTAGATGTGGTGAAAGCATATGATTCAGTTGAATGGGATTTTCTCCAAGCTGTCCTCCTTAAACTAGGTTTCCACAATCATTGGGTGATGTTGATCATGAAGTGTGTCAGGTCTGTCTCTCTTTCTGTGATAGTTAATGGCAGGCCTTCTCCTTTCTTTCAACCAACAAGGGGACTGAGACAGGGGGATCCCCTCTCCCCATTTTTATTTCTATTTGTGAGTGATGTATTATCTATGTTGGTTCAGAAAGCTTGCTCTCTTTGATGGTTATCTCCAGTTCAAATTTCCTTAAATGGACCATATATTAGTCATCTGCTATTTGCCGATGATTCTCTGTTCTTCTTTGAATCCACTCCTACAAATGCGTCCACTCTAATCCATCTGCTTCAAGCTTATGGTTTGGCCTCGGGCCAACAAATTAGCTACGTACCATAAGTCATCCCTTTATTTTAGCCCAAACACTCCTGCTTCTATGATAAACCTTATTTCTATCCAATTTGGAATTAGTTCGGTTGCTAATCCAGGAATGTACTTAGGTGTTCCAATGATTTGAGGACGTTCTAAGTGCTCAGCTTTGGCTTACATTTGAGATTCTGTTGCTAGATGTTAATGCTCAAAGTCCTCCGGTAGCCGATCTTTCGTTTAACGCTGATCCGGTGGGCGGACCGCTACTCTGAGGATTTGATGGCCTCCGCTAGCTGTCACACGAAAGACAGGGCGTCAGAGGGAGACCGCATTGGGCGGTCTTCACTTCTCTGATGCCTAAGTCAGTCAATGCATGTAGGCAGCATAACAATAAATGAGTAGTAAATGCGTAATTAATGAGGAGAGAGGAGAGAACCTTTTATAGGTGAGGAGAAGGTTGATCTTCTTCTTGTTTTCGATGTGGGACTGATGTGCTTCTGATGCTACCTTGGAGCAGCGCGTGGCGGCGCATCAGCTGTGATCTGTGGGAGATCCCGGGCTCGGGCGGTAGCCCGCCTGGCTGTGTCTCCGCAGGTCATCCCCTTGGTGAGAGTCGGTACCTCTGGCGGTACAATGAGTGTCGCTCATTATAGCTAATTATGCATGTAAACGTACATGTAGGTATAAGTCCCCTAAGTCCCCAGTCAAGGAGGGCAACCTTGGTTGGGGAGTTGATCGGCGGTGTGAAGCGTTATGTCCGCTTAGACTTGCAAAAGCATAATTAGCGTCAGTGCGTTGTCAACCATGGATTTACTGAGCGAACGCTTTATACCCTTTCGGGTGGGCCCCTGCTAGGCCTGCCAGGGAGTTCCCCACTCCCTAGCCAAGACGGACCTCCGGATGGTAGGCAAATTGTTTGTTGAGGGGAAGCTGCGCGGAGCAGAGGGTGTTGGGTAGCGAGCCCAATCTTAGTACCCAAGTGACGGGGATCAACGTACCTGATCAGGGTCATCGTAGACTGTTGACAAGTCACCGTGTCCCGTAGGGACGATCTGACAGTAACGCCGCATGGCGGTCGTTGTCAGAGTGAGGCGTAGCCTCGGGATTCGCCGCTGGCGGATACCCCCCGCTAGTTGTAGCAGGAAACAGCGTCGCGTAGACGTGTTTAGCGATAGTTATTGAGCGGAGTTGCGCTCAGCAAAGCACGGGGTTTGCAAGAAGGAGGGAGCTCTGCCGGCAGTGTTGCATGTAGCAGAGGCTGCTTGTTGCAAGTTGATGAGTGGAAGTTCCGCTAACGGGGATTCGCTCAGCGGAGACTTCGACAGTCGTAGGGTGTAAAGGGAGAACTCCCGCTGGCAGGGTTTCGCTCAGCGGACCTCAACAGTCGGAAAGTGACGAGAAGCTCCACTAGCGGGGTTTCGCTCAGCGAACTTCGACACTCGGAAAGTGACAAGTGAGAAGTTCCGCTAGCAGGGTTTCGCTCAGCGGACTTCGATACTCGGAAAGTGACAAGTGAGAAGTTCCGCTGGCGATGTTTCGCTCAGCGGACTTCGATACTCGGAAAGTGACAAGTGAGAAGTTCCGCTGGCGGGGTTTCACTCAGCGGACTTCGACACTTATAAAGTGACAAGTGAGAAATTCCGCTGGCTTGGTTTCGCTCAGCGGACTTCGACACTTGGAAAGTGACAAGTGAGAAGTTCCGCTGGTGGGGTTTCGCTCAGCTGACTTCGACACTTGGAAAGTGACAAGTGAGAAGTTCCGCTCGCGGGGTTTCGCTCATTGGATATAGCCGACGATTGGCGCCTTCTTCCCAAAAGTGGTGGCTTCCATTAGACGCTTCGTCTGATGGCGGTTGACACGTGGCGAACCCCTAGAGGGTTAGCGTGCGGAGGCGTGTCTCCTCCGCCTAGCCTTCTCCTCGCCATTAATGCTAAGTAATGATGGATTTTGTAACCGAGGTGACGCCTCGGTTAATCCGGAGAGTAATTGAAGTCGTGGGACACGTGTACGGCTGACATTTGATGTCGTTTTTCAGTGGACGGCCTAGAACTATTTGACGTTGACATAAAAGGAGGGGAAGTTAGCAAGGTTTGACACTTTGCTCAAAACTTTGAACTGTACTCGTCATCTTCAAGCTCTCTGCGTCTGAGATTGGAGAAGAAGGCTGAGGCGATATTGCTGTGTTATCATACGTGGAAAAAAAAAAACGACGATCTCCGGCCTCGAAGATAAGCGCTCACGATCTCACCAGAGACTCCATCGTTGAGGTTAGTACTCTGATCTTTATCCCTGTTTCATTGGATGTCTGCCATGGCGAGTTTTTGGGTTTTGGGTATTTCTGTGTGATATGTTCTTTGTTGACGTGCTGTGAGGGTGTGAGAGTGGGTTTGGGGATGGGTTGTTGTGTTTGACAGAGTTGGGGCTTTTAGGGATTTGCTAGATGGTCGAATCTGAGTTTGAGTGTTTGTTCTTGTTTTAGTATTTTCTGGGTAACTGTTCTTGATGTTCTTGGGCACTAACTGATATAGGGATAGGTTAGATCTTGTGTGAGCTAACTGATTTGGGTTTTAGGGTTTTGGGATGGCCGACGTTATAGAGATTTCAAGCAGTGAGGATTCCGGATCTGAAGTGTCAATCGGCGAGGCGGATAGAATTTTTATTGACTCGTTGCGTCCGTCTGCCCGTGCAGGAACCTCACTGCCAGAACCGCTAGAGGTTGAGCCACTACAAACCATACCCTGGGACGTAGCTATGGGTCGTGATCCGCGTCCAGAAAGTTCTAGGGCCGGGGAGGCCGCCGCTGCCCAAAAAATGTGCGATGAGCGGTTAGCAAGCAATAATGCGGCCAGTGGCTCTGCTGACGGGGGAAATGTAGCGGGGGAGGATGCCGAGTCGGCGTGGGTCCTCTAGGACGGCACCCCTGTCGATGAGGCGGGAGGCAGGATGACTGTTATTACCGTCAATCTGCTGAAGCGGATGTTTCGGTTGCCCGGCGTGGTGAAGTTACGCCCGCCAATGGTGGAGGACAAGGCCTAGATTCTTCCAGCGGGGTTTGCCGCCGTGCACGAGGCGATATTCCGCAAGGGAGTGACATTCTCGCTGGCGCCCAATCTTTAGATCTTGGTGTGCGAGTTCGGCATTGCCTTTGGGCAGGTCTGCCCCAACATGTGGCGGTTGATGCTAGCGCTGAACTCGTTGTGGCGGTTGTCCGGTTGCGAAGGACCGACCGTGGCGGAGGTACTACACTTCTACGAACTGGTGTACGTGAAGCGCCATGGTTGTAGAGGGCAAGTAAACCTCAGTTGTCGCCAAGGAGCGCCCAAGCTAATCGAGAACCTAAGGGATTCAATGTCGTACTGGCGGGGGACCTTCTGTGTTGCCACGACTGGGTGGGAATACCAGGCGGGGTCCAACGAGGGGAAGCCGACGTTTAGGATTAAGTCGGAGTTTCAGCCTATTCGAGGTTGTTTGTCAGTCTCCGCCGAACATGTCTGGCGGTTTTTTTTTTTTTTTTTTTTTTTTTTATAGCCTTGTACGCTGTACTGATAGTGACCTTTTTTGTGCAGCGGGGTTGCGGTACAACGTGACTCGTGAAGAAGAGTGTCGCGTGGCACGCATCAGAGGTTGCTGGCTGAATCGCAACTTGCTGGACTTTCGTCTTCTTACAGGCTGGGAGTTGTTGGTCGATCAACAACTGACTCGTGCCGTTGGTAAGCACTCTCCGCCATGTCGAACCTTTTAAAGAGACCGTTCCATGCTGACCGTTTTGTTGTTTTTTTTTTGTAGAAACTCCGCCGGGGAACAAAGCGAGCCGGGACGCTTTTGCCAAATCCATGGACCGTGTTGAGATCGACAACTTCTTGGAGGTCATGTACGCTTCCGGGCTGGCGGCGCAGAAGACGGTGGTAGACCCAGAGACGCTGGCGCTGAGCCCGTCCGAGGTTCCCGTGGTGCTGTCAATGCCGCACCACTCTCATCTTGGCGGTGACGGGCTGCCTGCCGTTCAGGCGGGGACCGGCGCGGTGAGCGAGGCGCTGTAGAAAGAGAGAGCGCCGGCCATACGACGCGGGGTGCAGAAGAAAACAGTGCGCCCAGCGGAGGGTGTCACTATAGCGGGGTTGGAGCCGCCGACGAGGGGTTCGAGGCCTGCCGTCGCTGGGAGCACGCGGGTGCTTCAGCGAAAACACCTTCAACCCGACTCCGGAGGGGAAGAGGACGATGCCGTGGAGATTACCGGGGCCCACGAGCAGCCAAAGAAGGCAAGGCAGGCTCCGCCCGAGGCTCCCTCGGACGTGGCGAAAGCGGCGGGTACGAGTGACCTGGATTCATTTGCCGCGTACGCCAAGTTCCTTAATGATGGTGAGCGGGAGTTCCTATATCACCTCTGCGAGCGGCTTGGAGGGGATTGTACGGTCGACGGCCGTCAACCAATCGCCCTTCAGCACGGCATTTGGGCACATCTCTGTTGGGCTGCATGAGATGTTCCTGGCGGCGTTAAAACAGCCCCTGGTTGAGCGGGAGCTCAGGGAAGAGGTGGCGGGCCTGCAGAGGGATTTGAGGGAGGCCCAGGAAAGGTTGGCTGATGTGGAGCGACACTTAACAAAGGCCGACTGTGATGCTACAGACGCTCATGGCAAGCTGGCTGTTGCCATTGAGTTGGACCTGGAACGGAATGAACAATTGGCCAAATTGGGGCAAGATATGTCCCTGCTGCAAGATCGGGTGGCCGCCAAAGATAAGAAGGTTGAGATCCTTCAGTGGGAGTCAGCCGCAAGGCAGGCCGAGGTTAAACGGCTGGAGGGTGAAGTTGCTCGGCTGGGAGCTGAGGGAAGCCGCACTGCAGCCGCCGCTGTGGAGTCATACAAGCAGTCGGCGGAATATAAGAAGGCGCTGACAGAAGCGGCGAAGGCCGGTGCCCTAGCCAAAGTGGAAATGCTGCAGCAGAAGGGCGCCATCGACTGGGCAAAGAAGTCGATGCCGGTCGTGCCGCCAGCGAAGGAAGCTCCGCCGACAACAAGTACAGCCCCTGCTACCGCCCCTGGTCAGGTTGAAGGTGCCTGCTCCGGTAATGGGGAGAGTGGCGGACTTCCGGAGGGTGACTCTCAGCGGACTCCCACCCAGTCTGAGGTGTCTCGTGCTGGGTTCTTGGCGGCCCACACCCGGGAGGATGGCACAATAGAGACCACCAGTCCCACAGCCTGAGGGTCTGACCAAACTAGCCGTTCACATCCGCCGCAGGCCGCCGGTGGAGATGCTGAAGGTAGCGGAGCCAACCTCGCCAACCCCTGAAATAGGAGTAGAAAATTTTTTGTAGCCGCTGAGGCGTAAACATTTGATGTAATTGACTCTTTTAGGATATATGAAATTTCGGAACCTAGGCTCCTATTTTGTTTTATTATTTTTTTTTTTTGTGTTTGTGATGATGTGTGTACCGCTAGAGGTTTTGACAATTTTGCTTTTGCCAACAAATGAAACATTAAAGGAATTAAAATTGGTCCAAGTGCACAATGTAGCGGACGTGGTCCGCTGACTGGCGTTGCCAGTTGCCCCTAGTGCTAGACTTGGTAACACAATGGTTTGAATAATTCCTCGTTTCATTGATAGCTGTGTGAACAGCATTTACAAAAGCGGGGTCGTACCCGTTGGGTAGCTTCCCTTAGCTAAATATTGAACAAAAATTTAGCTAAGTCAAGATGCTCTTGGGTAGCGGCATATGACTATTTGTAGTAATACCGAAGGTGTTTGGTATTCCAAGGGTGGGTCGTTGTGACGCCATCCTTGTCCATTAAGTAGAAGGTGCCTGGGCTAACGACTTCTACAATTTTGTATGGACCTTCCCAAGTTGGGCGGAGTTTTGTTGGTGGTGGTATGACTTCCTTCATTACCCAGTCCCCCAGTTGGAGGTTGCGGGCTTTGACCCTGGCGTTGTAGAAACGCAATACCCGCTACTTGTTCTGGAGATTGTGCAAATGGGCTGCGTCTCGTTTTTCCTCTAGGAGATCCCTGTCGAGGTTGACGCCGTCGCTGTTGGTCTCGGGGCAGTAGCCTTCGACCCTAGTGGTTGGTTGGGTTACCTCGATAGGCAAGACAGCCTTAGATCCGAACATCATACAAAAGGGGGTTTCACCTGTGGCGGAAGTTGGGGTTGTTCTGATGGCCCATAGAACTTCCGGGAGCTTCTCCGCCCACAAACCCTTGGCCTTATCGAGCTTCTTCTGTAACAGCTTCTTGATTATCTTGTTTGCCGCTTCGACCTGACCGTTGGTTTGGGGGTGAGCGACTGATGTAAAACGCATCTTGGTGCCCAGGTTGGCGGTGAAAGAGATGAGTTCCTTATTATTGAACTGTGTTCCGTTGTCTGTGATGATTGTATGCGGGACACCGTAGCAACAATAAATGTTCTTCCAGAGAGAAAGTGAATTACTTTGGCGGTAGTTATTGCCGTCAGGGGCTCTGCTTCTATCCATTTGCTGTTGTAGTCGATAGCAACAATGATGTATTTGAACTGGCCCTTTGCGGTTTGGAATTTGCCCATCAAGTCCAGGCCCCACGTGGAGTAAATCCATGGACCGATGATGATCGATAGTGGTTCCGCCGGGGCATGTGGAAGATCAGCATATTGTTGGCATTTGTGACAAGATTTCGATATTTGTCGGGCATCGTCACCGAGTGTAGGCCAGAAGTAGCCCTGTCGCATTGTGTGATTGGCCAAAGATCTGGCGCCTGAGTGGTTTCTACATTCTCCGCCGTGTATCGTTGCCAGCACGACATTTCCCTCCTCTGGGGTTAGACAGCGGAGGTTGGGGTGAGTGAATCCCTGACGGTAAAGTTTGCCGCTCTACATGTTGTAGCGGGTTGCTCTCCGCTGGAGCTGTCGCGCTTTGATCTTGTCCTCTGGCAATGTCCCGTTGCGCTTGTACTTAATAATTTCGTCCATCCAGCTAGGATTGGCCTCGATGTTGAAGATCTTCGCCAGGGTTTTTGTGATACTTGGCTTGTCCAGACACTCTACCCTTGTCTCCGCTGGACTCTGGTGTGGCTGGGCGGTTGCTAGTCTTGCCAGTGAATCAGCCTTGGCGTTCTTTTCCCTGGGGATCTATGTGATGGTGTGGAACGTGAATTTTTTTAGCAGTGTCTTAACGTACCCTAAGTATGCCGCTAACTGCTGGTCCTTAGCCTGAAAACTGTCTCGCTGAGCTCAATCGCCCACTTGCTGAGCCGGCCCGAATGTTCAGGGTTCTGCATTACTTGTCTCAGCGGTTGATTAGTTAACACATAGATTGTGTGGGCTTGGAAGTATTGGCGGAGGCGTTTGGCGGCAACGATTAGTGCGAGAGAGAGTTGTTCCAAGGGAGGGTACCTAGTTTTCGCTCCGTTCATGCCTCGGCCAGCATAGAATACTGGGAGTTCGTCCTGGTTTTCCCGCCGGACGATGGCGCAGCTTACCGCTGATTGCGATACCGCTAGGTATATGTATAGTGTCTCGCCTTGCACAGGAATGGAAAGTAGTGGAACTGCCGCCAGGTACTCCTTCAGGCCCTGGAACGCCGCCTGGCACTCTGGGTTCCAATCGATGACCTTCTTGTGGGTTGTTTTAAGGACTTTGAAAAATGGGGCGCACTTGTCGGTCAGTCTGGAGATGAATCGAGACAGGGCGGTTAGCTTGCCCTGGAGGCATTGGACGTGCACCTTCCATTCTGGGTCCTTCAAGTCGAGGATGGCTTGCACCTTGTCAGGGTTGGCCTCGATGCCCCGTTCACTGACAATATAACCCAGAAATTTGCTGGCGGTGACGCCAAAGAAACATTTTTCTGGGTTAAGGCGCATACCGTAGGCCAAGAGGATGGTTATTATGATTTTTAGATTTGCCACATGTCCGCTGGCCTTTATACTCTTGACCAACATGTCGTCTACGTAGACCTCGATTATCTTGCCCAGATGCTACGCGAACATGGTGTTCATCAGTCGCTGATAAGTTGCTCCCGCGTTCTTCAGACCGAAAGGCATCACATTGTAACAATACAGGCCTTTGTCGGTGGTGAAGGTGGTGCACTCCTGGTCGTCGGGATGCATCCTGATCTGATTATAGCCGGAGAAAGCGTCCATCATGCAGCGATCAATGCGGGGTAGTGGGAAACTGTCTTTCGGGCATGCTTTGTTAAGATTTTTGAAGTCGACACACATTCGCCACTTGCCGCTAGGCTTTTTGACCATAACTAGGTTGGAGATCCACTGGGGATAGATGACCTGGTGGATGAACCCAATACCATGTAGCTTGGCAACCTCTTATCCTATAGCACGGTATTTGTCTTCGTCGAAGGCTGTGCGCTTCTGCTTGATAGGGTAGAAGGATGGTTTGATGCTCAACTTGTGCGTGATGATTTCAGGGGAGATACCTGGCATGTCTGCATATGACCAGGAGAAGACCGTAGCGTTGTCACGTAGGAACTGGGTTAGTTTCGTCGCCAGCTCTGGGTCTAATTGAGCGCCTATTCTGACTGTCCGCTCAGGGTGCTCGTCAGAGATGCTGACAACCCTCAATGATGTTTCTGGGTTGACCGGCTCCTTCTTTACGTACTTCTTTTCGTCATCCCTGGGGTCCTCAAAGATATTTGGTGGCGGTACCAGATTTCCTACCGCTAGGATCTCATGGCAGCGAGTTGATCGTGCTATAGTAGTCGAATAACATTCGCGTGCCAACTGCTGACTTCCCCTGACACAGCCTGTACCGTTGGGTGTGGGGAACTTCATGAGCAGCATGTACCCGGCGATGATGCACTTGAGTTTGTTAAGTGCTGGCCGACCAATGATGGTGTTATACGAGCTGAAACAATCGACAATTATGAACTCCGTATGTATTTCAGCCATACATGGACTAGTACCGATAACTAGCCGCATATAGTCAGAACCCAGCGGTTGCGTGACGTCACCAGAGAAGCTGAGCAGTGGTTCATGATCTTGGAGTAGTTTTCTGTTCCGCTTAAGGTCGTTGTAACAACCACTGAATATGACGTTGATAGCGGATCCGCTATCAACCAGGATTCTTCCCACTAAAATTTTGCCGATAACGGCGTCGATCAAGAAAGGATCGTCATGGGGCAGATGCACTCCGCGCTCCTCTTCCTCTGAGAAGGTAATAGGCTTCCAACCAGACTTTGGGGGCTTGGCAGATCTTTCGCAGCGGATGTTACAAACTTCTTTTGGGTGATTAGCCCGTGCATAATTAGCCCGTGCATAACGCTTTCTAGCTCTGTGAGACATGTTGGTGATTGGAGCACCTCCGTCGATGGTGTTGATGCGGCCCATGGGCTCAATGTCGGCGATCACAAGTGGCGGTTGGCGCACCTTGAATTGCTCCAGCTTGCCATCACGGTACAAGGTCTCAATGGCCGTTTTGAGAGCGTTGCAGCTGTTGGTATTGTGACCGCTATCCTAGTGGTATTTGCACCACCTGCCGGTGTTTCTTGGCTTTCCTTTTTTGGGTATTTTCCCGGGGGCGGTGGTGGGATCTGATCCTTGCACTGATTGTATATTTCTTCATACGAGGCCGTGAGGACTGTAAATACTGCATACCGCTGGGAAGACTCCGTATGTTTGTTGCGGTTGTCCCCATGGGATGGGCGGTTTCCCTTGTAGTGTTGGTCCTTCTGCCGCTTGTTCTGCTACTGGCCCTATTGCCACTCCCTCTTTTTGTCAGTTGGCGGAGTGTTGGAGGTTTTGTTAGCGGTCCCCTGCTGACTGGAGGAAGGTTGTGTCGACTTTGCTAGTGCTGCTGGTGGCGGTGGGGTTTCTCCATATGTGATGAATTCTGCTTGGGCATGAATGACCGCCTCACTCATGAGGTGGTCGTATACTGCATTTGGCTGATTGTAGTTGAGGTGATAGAGGAATGGCCCTTTGAGGAGTCCCTGCTTAAAAGCCGCCGAAGCCATTGTTTTATCAAGATCACGGCATTGAGATGCTGCCGCCCGCCACCTTGTGACGAATGACTTCAGTGTTTCCTCCGTACCCTGCTTGATGTTGAATAGTTGGCTTGTATTGTGGTGCCCGGAGGACAGTAGGATGAACCGAGAAAGGAAAGGGTGTGACAATGCCTGGAATGAGTCGATGGATCCCGGCGGGCATTCTAAGAACCAATTCATTGCCTCATTGTCCAGTGTTTCGCTGAACAAGTGGCACAGGGTGGCGTCATCGAATCCCTTGTTGTTGGTGATCTTCTTGAAGGTGTCCATATGGACGAAGGGGTCAGTCTTACCGCTATAATGTGACATTTTTGGAGTCTTTGTGTACGCCGGTCTGACGGCCAGCAAAATTGCAGCAGGAAATGGTCCTGGCCTGGACGCGAAAAGTGGATTTGAAATTGGCGCTGGGGTGCCTGATTCCGCCCGGATTAACCTTTGTTCCAACTGCTACATCCTTTCCAGTATTTGAGCGGTTGCATTGCCGGCGGGGCCTAGCCGGGTACTCCGCTGAACTAATCCTTGCCTGGGAGCTGGTGGGTTTCCCTTGGTTCTTGCCCTAGGTCTCGAGCGGTGGGTGTGCAGTGATGACTCTGCCTCCTGTTCCAACATTAGCTGGGGTACAGGGGGCGCCCCCATTCCCGCTAGCTCTGGTGGGCGCAGCGGGACCTGCATATGTACGACTGGTGCTGGTATCAATGCTCCGGTACCTGGTCGGCTGTGCCTGGTGCTCCGTGACTGCTCGCTTCGTGCCGGGTTGGCGGTTGCTTCCAGCGTTCTTTTTAGCTCATCAAAGCGTGACACAAGCGTGGCCACTTGCTTTTGGACCTCGGCCTTTTCTTTGCGTTCTTGTTCACGCTCTATGTTTTCCTTGTGAAGATCAGTCAGTGCCAGTTCATACAGAGAGGCGAGGTCTTGGCCTGGCGGGCGGCTGCTACTTGGGTTTGTCTCACCGCCGGGGTTTACCGGGGTGGTGAATAGCACGCGGTTGATGCCTACCGCTGGGTTGGTGGGTTGGGGAATGGCGGACTCATCTGCCTGCTCTTCAGCGTTTCCCCCGCTATCGTTAGTCATGGTGGTTGTGGTGGGATGACCTTTTGTTCAAGAGTTCCCACAGACGGCGCCAATGTTAATGCTCAAAGTCCGGCGGTAGCCGATCTTTCGTTTAACGCTGATCCGGTGGGCTGACCACTACTCTGAGGATTTGATGGCCTCCACTAGCTGTCACACGAAAGACAGGGCGTCAGAGGGAGACCGCGTTGGGCGGTCTTCACTTCTCCGATGCCTAAGTCAGTCAATGCATGTAGGCAGCATAACAATAAATGAGTAGTAAATGCGTAATTAATGAGGAGAGAGGAGAGAACCTTTTATCGGTGAGGAGAAGGTTGATCTTCTTCTTGTTTTCGATGTGGGACTGATGTGCTTCAATACCCAGCGTCTGGAGCTTCTGATGCTACCTTGGCGCGGCGCGTCAGCTGTGATCTGGGGGCGATCCCGGGCTCGGGCGGTAGCCCGCCTGGCTGTGTCTCTGCATGTCATCCCCTTGGTGAGAGTCGGTACCTCTGGCGGTACAATGAGCGTCGCTCATTATAGCTAATATGCTTATAAACGTACATGTAGGTACACTAGAAAATTGACAGGATGGAAACGACAATTCTTAACACAAGCTGGGAAGGAAGTTTTGATCAAGTCAGTAGCAACGGCCATTCCAGCTTATCCAATGAATTGTTTTCGTTTTCCAAAGACATTGTGCTCTCGGATTAACTCGGACATTGCCAACTTCTGGCGGGGAAAGAAAGGTGCAAATGGAATTCACTGGAAAAACTGGAAATTTCTTGGTCTTCCAAAATCTCAAGGTGGAATGGGGTTCCGAGACCTGGAGGATTTTAATCAGGCCTTATTAGCCAAGCAAGGGTGGAGGATTCTAACGAATCCTGAGTCTCTTTGGGTCAGAATGCTGAAAGCTAAGTACTTTCCTGATGTGCCTTTCTTGGAAGCTAGGATTGGATCTTCTCCTTCTTGGTTATGGTCAAGTTTATTACATGGGCAGCAGCTTCTCAAATCTAATGTTCTTTGGAGGGTGGGAAATGGTTTACATGTTACAATATGGAATACTAATTGGATTCCCGGTCTGCAGGGGTCTTCTTTAACCCTATCATCACCTTCGGATCCTTTACTACTTGTCTCTTCATTGATTAACTAGCCTACCTTATCCTGGGATTTATCCCGGCTTGTAGGACATACTTCTGAAGCTCAACAAGCAGCCATCTGGGTAATCTTGCCTGGCCTCTCAACAAATCCGGGATTTACACGGTTAAGTCAGGGTATTTTGCAGTTCATATGGCCTCTTCTAAACCAAATGTGCCTCATTCACATACTTCACATATTCCTGATTCATCAATTTGGAAGCGCCTTTGGTCCATCCAAACTCTTCCGAAAATTAGGAATTTCATGTGGAGAGGTTTGTCAAGTACTCTTGCAACCAAGGCTGCTTTATTTGCTTGTAAGTTATCTTTGGATCCATCTGTTCTCTATGCCAATGTTTCCCTGAAACTTTGGATCACATTCTTTTTGCTTGTCCATGGGCGAGAAAGACTTGGATGTTTCATCCAATTGGTTACCGTCCCCAGCTTCAACAACTTACAACTTTTGATACTTGGTTCTCTCAGCTCTCTTTCCCGGTATCCACAGAAAAATCTCAGCAACAAGAGGTTATGTCTCATATTAGTTTCTTACTTTGGTACATATGGAAACATCGGTGTCATTATGTATTTAATTATAGTACCCCAGATTCTAGATTGGTTGCATCTACAGCTTTTGATGCCTCTCTAGAATTCCTGTTCTCAAAGAAGAACATAGATACTCAATCAGTCAAATCCTCTCTACGATCCAGACCACCACCAAAACCAAAATGGATTCCTCCTCTGCCTCAACAACTGAAGATAAATAGTGATGCTTCTTGGACTTCTCAGTCTGTAGGTGTGGCTACTATCGCTAGAGATAGTACAGGACACGTAGTGGGGGGTGTTCACTCATTCAGTTCAGCCCCAACTCCTCTCTATGCTGAAGCTTTAGCCCTTTTGGCGGCTACTAACCTTGCTCATAGCCTTATTGATCAGCATATTCAAGTGGGTTCGTTTCTATTTGAATCTGATTCCTTTCAACTAGTTGATCTCCTTAATAATTCATGTCCATCTTCAGATTGGGCTGTGATGCCCCTGATAGATTATATTCGAGATCGTACAGTTGCTCTCCCTTCTTATAGCTGGACTTGGTCTAGCAGGTTGGCTAATCAAGCGGCAGATCACTTAGCTTGTTTGGCTCGCAGGAGAATGTGTCCGGATGATTGGTGGAATCATCCTCCTTCCTCCTTATCTTACTTCCTTCTCTTAGATGCTGTTTCTACTCCAGATTCCATTTTAGTTTAGTTTAGGTAGTATTTTGTTTCCCTTCTGTTGTTCGCCTTTTCCTTTTGCTGTAATCTGGTTTGGTTGTTTAATGCATTCTCATCTTGTCAAAAAGTTGCCAAGGCACAAGCGAAAGATAATCAGGCACATGAGAGGAATAAGTTATCTCAATGTTTCTTCTCAGAGAACTTAATATAAATGCCATTTCCAAATCATAACATAGGATTTCGCACCATGCTTCCTCCCTTGATCAATGTCCACATATGAACAACAAAAGTTTCAAAAGATGATTAAACTCCGTCAAAAATTATGGTTCAGAGAGAAGTGATAAAATGAACAGGTATTTGGTGACCAAGACATGGAGAAAGGTGGCTAAAAAAGCTCTACTATACTCTGATCCTGCACATTGCCTCATTCCTCCACCAAAAGGCATGAAGTTCTTTGATATAACATGACAGTCCAGGTCCTAGTTTCGTCGGACAAATGCAAGAAAACATCAACTTACATCGGTACTTTTAGCTCAACTCCTCATTTTTTTCTCTCTTTTACAAAAACAAATATTGTCATTAGAAGTAATCGTATCGTACAATCATCTTCAAGCTAGCTTTGCCATCCTTAATTGGTATTTATACGTTGATCCATTTTTTTTAATCAACCGAAACAATTTTGTGAAATTTAATCAAATCCTAGAAGCATCTTCAAGGCGTAAAACCAATTAGTAATTTAGTATAATCCATTTATACTTTAAGTCAATCCATTTGACACTTTTTAGCGCAAGCAATTGATACTTTAGTTGAAACGTACCGTCAGTCACTCAATACATGTGATGTATTTCCATTTTCCATATTCTCTTTTGTGTGCTGTGATTGGTGTGATTTCTGCTACTACAAAATGAAATTGTTTCAAAAATGGAACTGACACAATACGGACCTTCCAATGCCATGGATTGAACACGAGGGGATCTTTGAATGTGTTGGGATTCATATGAAGAGCAGAGGTGACAACCATAACTGTCCACCCAGCTGGAATTGTAAAGCCTGCAAAGCATTTTCTATTTTTCTTTTTAGTAGTTAATATTGAAATTTAAACACCTTTTAAAGAAGAAAATATGAGGAGTAAGTTGTTAACTGTGATTAAGGACATACCCTTTACTGCAATATCTGTCAATACTTAATATGCCGGGTGCTATATTTGCCAGTCACAGAGTTTCGTTGACAATCTATGTTTTCCAAACACGATAAAGCTTTTTTTCATCAGACCCATGCAAGCTAGAAGGAACGCATGCTGTTGTATTCAGATGAGTCGTCTGTATAAGTAACCTGAAGAGTAAAAGTCATCGATTTGTATTCGTCCCATGTGAGTGGAGAGTCTGGGTGTTTTCTGTTGTTAAGAATTCCCTCATGCTCAGCCTGATGTTATATAAGAGATCTTAGTGTCTAGATTACAGGATTTATTGACACTGAATTGATGCTCAACCTATACTTACAGTCAACTCCTGCAGAACTAAAGGATGCTCCGCAAGTAAACTTAAAGATAATGCCAATACCGGTGAACAGACTCAAAGTTAGTAAATGAGCCCCCAAATATCAATTGGACTGCAAAATCCTCTGTCATAAACTCCTCCTTTTCCATGTCAACGATAAGATTATCAAGGAAATCTCCTCGGCATGTCTCAGGGGAAACGCGTCTCTCGTTTAGCATATCCTTCAACATGGTTATTACCTTCTTGTGCTCCTTAATGAATACAACAGAAATTGAGTTTGAAGTATCCTAACTAGACAACAGATAAAGTCTTTCATGTGAAGTAAACCGTTATGATTATTACCATTAGACACTTAAAATATGCTGTGCTGCGGAAGTTTATGGGAAAGGACATAAGACCTTCTATGACTCTAGTATACTTCTCACTCAAGACTCGAGTTTCCAGAGGAGATTTCAGCACTGTGGCCAATCGTATGCTCTGCACCAAAGTTTAATCCCATCTGCAAGGACAAGAAAATATGTGATATAATAAGCTAGTCCCAGTCACTAATATGAGTGAATATGTGGGGGTTGTAATTTACACTGAGGCAGCATATTTAACTTCAACAGATTTCTGACTTGACCAGGAACATAAAGTTTTGTCGACGAATGCTTCTATTTGGGTGAGCAACTTTTTCTTAAGGATCTCAGCACCAAAGTGCTCCAAGAAAATGTGTCTCAAGTACTTGTGAACCGTTCTGGCTGCATTCGTTCGTGAATCACCATCTTGCTTGAAAATCTCGGAAAATGTGTCCAAGTACCATACCTCAAGTAGCTTCCCTTCTTGCTGAATCAGGTAATTGTTGATTTCAGGATCGGCTGATATAACAACTGGTCTACCAGCTATACTGGTCCTAAATATGAGCCCATATATATCTGCAAATAGAGATATCAGCAGAAGGAAAACTAGACAAGAACGGCTCCGTCTAGCTTGGAATACTATAAGTTTCAGTGGTGTTACTCACTACTAGAGAAAACCCATTTAGAGACAAATCTTTTCGGGACGGACCAATTTTTCGTCCCCCAAACACATGATTAGAGACAAAAAAAATTATTTTGTCCCTAAAAGTTTTGTTTTTCAAAACTTTCCATTGGACGCTATTTAGAGACAAATAAGTTTCAATTAGAGACAAAAAAATATTTGTCCCAAAATTTAATTAGGGAGGAAATTTACTTTAATCCCTTATGCGTTTTAGATTTTGCAAAAAATTGGTAAAATTTTAGCGGTTAGCTGCACCAAATTTCAAATTTTGGACAAAATGAATTAGGGACGTAACAAAGTGATCAAATTGATTGAAATGAATGGAAAGCATATAGGGGCTTTGAATCTCACTAGTACATTGCATTTAAAGATTTGGAAGCTATTTCACTAAGAGACAAACCAAATCAAAAGAATTAGAAGGAAAAAGTTTGGAAAATCAAAACAAAGTGAACAAATTGTTTCAAATGAATTGAAAGCATCTAGAGCTTTGAATCTCACTAGAACAACTCAATTAAATATTTAAAAATCATTTCACTAAAAGTTAAACCAAATCAAAGGAATTAATACTTTTTTTTTTTTGGTTGACTTTTTATATGGACGGGGTTTGGCAAAACCGCAAAAGTAAATAATGTGTAGCAACTTATTGGGATTGAAACGATGTAGTTCTGGTCTCACATATAAATAGTCTCTCCATTTATCTTAGTTCTTCAAACTATTCGAGGATCACTGCTCTGCGACTTCCTCATATGAACCTCCGAACATCAATACCTCCCAATAGCAGTGTCTCTGTCATGCAACCCCTCTCATCTATCTCACCTCTTTTAGTTTCTTTTCTCCTCATTTAGTGCCCTAAATCTTGAATTAGCGCTAAGTTGCAGAATTTCAGTCTTTTTTTAGTTTTGTTACTACTAATCTTTATTTGTTGATGGTGTAGTAAGATTAGAGGCTTGAGTAGAAGACAATTGCATTGCTGACTACTACTAAGAATCTAATATAACTTTTTTGAAAATCTAATCATCTTTATATGAAAAGAGTTTAGAATATTAGGATTCATTTATTTAAATTATTTATATGTTAACAATTAAGTGTTTGTTAGATAAAATATTACTTTTACGTAAATGCCCCTTATAGATACACTATGAAAAACACATTAAAGAAGAAGGATAAACACGAGTAAAATTACAAGTAACAAAAATAAAAAATAAAAAGATATATTCTGATCTTTTATTAAAGGTAACCCTCGGGGAGATCATTTGTGTTATTTGTTTGTTCTCTTTTGAACCAAACATGATCTTCACGTTGCCCAGAACGGATAAACCCTAACCAGATCTTCGCAGTGCCCAGGCCGGATGGCTGGCTCCTCCTCTAGCAGCGGCGCCCCCCCCCCAGTTCTCTCACAAGTCCTTATTTCTTCTCTACTCGCCCCGGCGCGGCCTTCACTGCTCGGCTTCAACATTGACGAGCTTCCGTTGCCGTTCATGGAGAATGGTGTGGTTTCATCGGCTTTGGTCATATTTGGTAATAAATCCTTTTTCATATGGCTTGATTAATTGGATTTTGATTCATTTGTAAATTTGTGGTTTCTAGAATTGAAGTGCACATAAATTTGGGTCGTATATATGTGTGTGTCGAGTAGTGGTATCCTCTGTTAGCAAACAAGAATTGATCTTGGGTTATATGCATAATTTAGAAATAATTGTAAACAATTCTGTAAGCTATCTTGCTGTTGTACATACAAGTCTGCAGTAATTGAGGAAGTGGGTTGCGTTTAGGGCGGTCTTCTCTTTTCCAGTGCGCACCACCTGTTCGATGAAATACCTCATAGAATCTTTCAATTTTAATTGAGAAAAGCAATATCTTTTAGTCTCCTGATTAATTGGGTGCTGAAGATTGAACATTTTGGGTGTGAAAGTTGCAATCTTTGCATCAGTTTTTGGGTGGTGATGATATCAAGGGTAACTGTTTCTCACCAAAAAAGCAATATAATTTGTTAAAGCATTCAAGCATTATGCCTTTGATTATTACACCAGGTTTGTTGTACTTGGTATTTCCTTGCAGGAGAAGAGCTGACTCCAACATAGATAGATGTTACTCAGTTATATTATCAATGTAAAAGGTAAAAAGACATTGTATTTGTCAAGAATTTAAGTTAGAAAGAATTGTTATCTTTTGTTAGCAAACTAGAATTCATCTTCGCTTATATGCATAATTTAGAAAGAATTGCACTCTTACATAATGGTTTACAGTTTATGGAAAGACTGAAACTTTGGCTATTTGTGATTGAAAAGCACCATTCATCTTTGTGTTCCCACATCTTACGGTTTATGGAAAGACTAAAACTTCCGCTAGCTGAAAAACACTGTTCATGTTTGTGTTCCCACATCTTTTTCAATGTTATGTAGTTGTTGGTTAGCAATCTGACAAAGTACTGTGTTGAATGATGCTCTAAGTGAGGTTTGAATTAGAATTTGTGATGAGGGCGAGAAACAAGTCCCAACTTATGCTCCAGCTTATCTTACCATCTTCTACAGGGAGTGCTAGTGTCTTTGATGCAGTTACTGCAGAAAAGGTGGGAATCTTTATAAGCTTCAATAATCTTAATATCATAAACAATTTTCATATGTGTACTGTACTTGGTCATTTATGCACTTAATCTAATCAGTTCTGCCTTTACTTAATCATCTGTATACTGTACTCAGTCATTTATGCACTTAACCTAATATATTCTGCCCTTGCTTAACAGGTTCGTGAACTTCTTATTGTGGCTGCTGCAGTTGCTGCTGAGGTCATTGGAAACTGTCATTGATGTAAAGAGTAGTGGCCAGAACTGTCCTCCAGCTGCTGCAGATTTTGTTTGTAGTTGAAGACTTCTTTTTTTTTTATGACATTTGCAGTTGAAGACTTATGAAGCTCAATTTGTTCATGTTAGTTAGAGTTGAAAAATAGTTGATGATATGGCTTTGTTTATCACTACATTATCCCTAATAAATTTGATCTTTTTGATAAATATTTGCCTAGTGTCATTCAATAGTTTATTCAAAATTAAAATTTAGTAATAATTTAAAATTTGAGAATAAATGGAGATGGAATGAGGTTCTTCCAATATTTATCTGATTGGTGCCATTAAATTTGAAAAAAAAAAAATTAAAACTAGAAAATAAAAGGAGACGAATTGAGTTTCGTTTTTTATTCCTATGATTGGCGCCATTTATAGTTAATTTTCCCGCCAATCTCTCAATACTCAATGAGAATTGGGGATGAAATTGTATTGGAAAAAGAGACAATTTTAATTTCTTCTCCAAATGCATTAGGAGACGGAATTTATCGGTTGTTGCCTTAAACAATTAGGGACGAGGATTAGGAGACGACATTAGCCACAAAATGGTTCCGTCTCAAATTTTAATTAGGGATGAATTGTCAGCTTTAGGAGACAAAATGATTTCGTCCATGAATGGGTTTTCTGTAGTAGTGACTTATGGTAAAATAGAGCAGCAGCATGGTTTTAATTGTGGTAGGCATATATGTCATGCGTACTTTTGAAGTCTCTTCTTAATGAAAGGGTGAAGATCCAGGGAGTATATTGGAATGATCAAACTGAGGCTCTCACTAATGAGAGGCAAACCCAATGTTGAATCTGGAGGAAGAACACCATTGCATTTTGGATTTCTACATTTGCTAACCCGGCGAGTGACATATATCACTAGTAAAGCTACTAAACACAATCCTACCACAGTCCACATTGCGAGTAGACAATACGATCGGTGATGATCACCCTCTCTTCCCTTGATCAAATTACATATTAAAGAAATTTAGAAGACATTGGCGCCTATTTATATGACTAGACACTATATGGAGAGAAACTAGCAAGGCATGTTATCCTGATTGTCCTCTTACTGAGGGTTTAGACATCAGAGTGGGAATAGTAAGGCAAAAAAATTGGGTGTAACAAAAGCGGTACCACACATGCATCTGGTCCAATGAGTTAACCCTTTTACTAATAGATAGTTTTACTATCCTAGCTAGCAGCTAATTCAGAGTAAGTTAGGATAGTAATTATTGTCCTAAGGAGTTGTTTAAAGAAAAATTTCACGTAAATCCAGTGGAGGATCTAGCAATCATTGTCCATGGATACAATACTGGAACAATGAGAGATCCGGTTTCACTAGTCATAGCATGCCTCCCCTTTCCTAAACCAGTAGGGGAGTACAACCTCTTTAAGACATTTCTACGGTCACGTAGCTGCCACGAGTTTGCAGAACGCATGGGATGTCAAGCTGTTTATGGCTTACACAAAGTTCGATTGCAATAGGCCAATTGGTGCTCGTTTGATTAATGATACATCTCCAATGGATTGCAAGCAAGGCATGCTCTTTTTATTTTTTTAATATAGATATAGGTTGGTTCTAAAGACGATCTCCTTAAATTTAAAATTTAAATATTTTTATTATTTTTCATTAGTATACAACTGTTTTTTTTTTAGTAAAATATCATAGATTTTCATTCATGTAAGGATAAGTCCAGAATAACTATTACATATCCTTCCGTTACTATCTTCCGCTACCATATACATATAGACAAAAAGTTGTGATGAACACACCACGGTGATACGTACATTGGATATGACCATTTATTAAAAACAAGCCTATTTATCTATGACTCAGTACACATAGTAATAACCCAACAGTCATTTTGGACCCAAAAAAGCTAGGCCCAAAATCTATCTTCCATGTTCCAAGCCCAACCAGCGGCCCAAGAAGCCCATCAAGGCCAAGAGCCCCCCTAACATTCTGGACCCCAACAAACCAAGGCCGAAACCTAACAGGGCACCCAACCTTGATGGAGGCCCAACAAGCTTAAGGCCCAAAAGACTAAAGTAGCTTCCCTGCTCGACACCACCATGACGACGGCGCCGCCATCAATTTTGGCCGATCAGACAGCCACCAAAATGAGAGAACCCCTGCCATCGACGTCACCCAGATTCGGGTTTGAACTTGGGTCCAAGCACCACCTAAATGCACAGCCACCCATATTGATCTGGACACCCGGAGCCGAATCAGATCCTTGGTGTCGCCGCTTCGAATCTCCCACCGTCTGTTCAACCATAGCCAGAAGGTACATGTACTGCAATGGAAAATACCATCACGGTGAAGGCGTGAAGCCTGCATATCCCAGTACTGCCTCCATCAGAAGCCAAACAGTCCAAAGAGGATTCAAAATGGACCCAACTAAACCGGCACCGCCACACTCCGCCGTCGGCATCAATAGAAGATAACCCAATCACAGATGATCTCAAGTTGTCTTCTTCTGAAAATTTGTATCGCTCTCTGAACCTCGCCATCAGCGTCGTGGTCCTTGAACGGAACCCAAGTCCAAGTGACAGCCTAGCGCCGGCACAAATACCACAGCCAGCCCCAACCAAATCGGCGCCAACCAGCCTCGCTGCACCAAACCATCTCCGATCCGATTAAATCGACTCGGATCCCATCCGCCGCCATCAAAGTAGACATCCCCAGATGGGGAGCGAACTCAATCCCCCGCGCTGTGTACCAAGACACCAACGCCAGGCCATGCCAAATCAGCCAGCCTTGACGACGCAATTGCCCGCCACGAACTGAAGAGTCTAAGAGAGTGGAGCCGCCCTGTTTCGAGAGAGCTCCCGATTTTTGCGTGTACTTTTAACAAGTTTCCATACTCCGAAGGGGTTTATCTTAGGCCTAGGAAGCCTTTGGGTCCCTTTTAATAAAGTCAAAAAAAAAAAAAAAAAAAGTTTCCACTAGTATAGTATACGACTTAATTCAACGATACGTATTTATATTTAATTAAATATAATAAAAGTATGTTTAATTAAATATAATAAAAGTCATTTAGTCATTTCATTGGGTTACATAAATGTATCATGTATGAATGTAGATTATTATTCAGAGCAACAAGGCCTATATCCTTTAAACATTTAAACTTGATGTATGCTACACGATATCATATCAAAGGGAAAATTATCTAATATTACAGAGGCCAATAGGGCTTATTCGATCTATAGATAGGTGGAGAATGTTGGACCGATCAAGAATATAAATTAAATAACATGACTGTCCTTGAGAAAGTCAATAGCTTGTGAGAGGGGAAAACTGCTCTCACGTATATATGTCAACAATTATGAGAAAGTCAATTGCTTAACGGCTGATAGAAAGTTTTGTATCCACCAAGATCACGGCCGGGGACATGGTATTATATATAGTTTCATCGATCTGTGTTCGATGTTAACGTATTGCAGTAGCAAGTTACTGAAGAGTAGTAAAAGCCATCTATTTAAACTGAGCAGTGAAGAATCCAAAAATGTTCCTTGTAATAAGGGCGATATAAAGAAGTTTGCCGAGTTACATGCGGTAGCCTCTATGGCAATTCATCAAACACGTACCTTGGCCAGTGGCCACATTCTAAATGACAACATCAAGGAAGCGCTGAACTGTACGTACATGTGAAAGTTTCATATGCAGAAACAAGGAATCACGTTCACTTGCATGCAATTAGCAGTATGGATTTGCTTTGTTTTTGAGAATAATATCATGCTGGCGGGTGATATTAGATAATTGGACCCAGAATCTTGAACAGGAGAAAGTTTGACATGATATCAAACTGTTAGTGTGAAAGCATCAACAACCATGAAATATGCAAAAGGATAAATAAATAGAAAATTTCAGAAAACAAAAAAGATTTACGTAGTTCATCTCAAAATGAGTGACATCTACGGACAGAAACAGCTAGGAGATTCGATATTAAGATATTACAAGGTGTATAATTAGCACTCAAAATTCAAATCTCAATTACACCGGAATACACTCACCGAAAGAGAAACACCAAATAAAAAAACAACCATCTCAACCTCAAATATATATATATATATATATATATATATATATATTATATATTGTCGCCTGTAAGAACAAAAGCAACAAATCAAAATGTGGTTTTCTCTATAATCCAAAACTGCGAACACAGATCGATGAAACTATATATAATACCATGTCCCCGTGATCTTGGTCGATACAAAACTTTGTATCAGCCGTTAAGCAATTGACTTTCTCATAATTGTTAACATTCGTGAGAGCAGTTTTCCCCTCTCACAAGCAATTGACTTTCTCAAGGACAGTCATGTTATTTAATTCTCGATCGGTCCAACATTCTCCACCTATCTATAGATCGAATTGGCCAATAGGGCTTCTGTAATATTAGATAATTTTCCCTTTGATATGATATCGTGTAGCATACATCAAGTTTAAATGTTTAAAGGATAAAGGCCTTGTTGCTTTGAATAATCTACATTCTACATTCATTCTGCAAATTGGGCCCAAGGGAAAAGCACATAAAAACGGTAGTGTGAGTAGACAAAAATAAGTAATTGTAAAGAAAATGAATTTTATACTTTCCCACGTTTATTCCTTTAAAAACCTGATGCATGCAAAAATTATAAAACACATTTCTTTAAGCTCGAAAATTCGTGAAAATATACCAGCTCTGCTGGTTAAGAGACATTGGACAAGTCTCGCTAGTCAAGTAACAGTAGAGTATGGGAAAGAAGTTATCACCATACAAGTAAGCGAGGCTCCCGGGCCCTTTGCTCAACTCACCCACAAACACATAGTAAGCAGTATGGTGGAGTAAAATAATACGAAAACCAAAAACCAATAAGACTGCTCTAAAATCTCGCAAATAAAAGCACGATACAGTTCTCAACTGTATTCAGTAAATCTCATGATAATCAAATAAATCAACGACGTGTCCAACACGCCGAAAGAATATTCTTAAAATCCATCAACAAATTAGCGAGAATTAATAGATGAATATACTTTCCTAGAAAATCCCATTTTCAAAAAAACATTTCAAAAATCTCAAAATCGACGAATAAAAAATATAATGTTTAATTCCAAAAATCACGTCGGAAAATAATTCGTCGAAAATCAACATAAATCATAAATCCAAATCCGAGCAGAACAAACTCATATCCAAAATTCATAACAGAGAACCAATCAATGCCAAAACTATAATCCAAAACCAAATAATGTGCTCGATAAATAAAACGATAATTGAATAAGTCGATAATTCAGAAAATATTCGCACGCATCATTTAAAATCAAAGGTCCACTCACAACATAAGGCTTACTTGGCACCCAAGCATATGAAACCTCGTCAAGTGATGGATCGGTACCTCGTCCTGTACAAAATTATATTCCATAAACAACAATTCGACAATGAAATACTATTCTAAAACGAAACCCGAAAACCCCCTCGTAAACCAACATCTCCATTTCTTCTCGGATTCAACCCACAATTCACCACTACGATCGATTCGTCGATTTAAGTACTTTATAACAGAAATCAGGGAGATCTAAAGGTCGGATTCCCCATAAATCGACAACCCAAACTCCACACTTCGGCAAATCACAATCAATCCTAAACCTCCTCCAATCTTTACGAAACACACACCAACATGCTCCACAGGTTACAAGGAATGCAGCCAGCAAATTTAGGAGGTCAGGATCAACCCCCAGGCGCCACCAACAGTGGCGATGCATGCGCCCTAGTCATCGCTGGCCAACCCCCAAACCGGGTATCAACACCTATGCAAATTCTTCCTCTTAACAAGCCCAACAACTTTCATATCTACAACAAAGTCTACAATTACCTTGGTTGGCCGGAAATTAGCTCGAAAGGAAAGAGGCCAAAATTCAAACCCTAGAAATTTCAAATCTTCAATTCTTCCTCCACACGGTGAATTGGTGCAAGAAACTTGTATGAATAGGAAAAGGACATTGGCAGCTCCAAAACGCACCCGGTGGTGCGACCTAAAGTGGCCTGAAAACGGCAAATTGACGCCTGATCGAAATAGTGACTATGCTCGGAAAGCACTTCGATTCTCTCTCCTCCGACCAAACCGCTGCAAACTTTGAGGGGAGGAGGAGGCGGTCCCAACTGGACTAGTGGCACACCGTCAGGTGACTGGACGATAGAGATTGCATGAAAAAGTCGAACTGTTGGAGAGAGAGAGAGAGAGAGAGAGAATTGACGCATGGTCAGTAACTTCTCCTTTTATAGAAAAATTATCATGAATAGTAACTTTAGCTTTCTGATCATAACTTTCACATACGAACTCCGAATAAAGTGTGACACATGTTCACGGACTCGGTTTAAAGCTCTCTACAACTTTTGTGAAGAAAACTTTCTCAAAAACTTACCCAAACAAAAAGTTAACTTTTTGGTCCACTAAAAGTATCGAAATAAAGTAAAAAGTGAAAGTAATTGTTGTTTACCGTCCAAATGATTAGTAAACTGGTAAATTGAGATACGGGACGTAATAGAACCTGTTAGTTGGAGTTGGCTTTGGTTATAGAAGCTACTATTGAGATGAATATTGTCAAATGGGGTTGCATTTTCTTGGGTAGAACATTTTTTTGCAACCCTCTGTTGGAGAAGGCCTTAATAGAGTTGATATTTTTAGCCACAACCACAAACTTGGTCCGCGTACTTATACTTAAGGGTCATTATTGGGCCGAACCGGACCGGCCCTATCCTAAATTTTAGGGCTTAGGTTCGGGACAATCCAGGCCTAATCAAAGTCATAGAAATTTAGGATCGGGTCAGGCCGAGCTTTCCTTTGTTTAATTTTCAAAATGTGGCTCAATGGTTGTATGGGCAATTCAAGCCTCATTTTCCCCTTCTTTTTGTTTTCTTTTTTTTTGACCCTATTTATGTTAGAGCAATTTTGTGGGTATAGATCATGAGAGAGTTTATGCTTCTAAGGCACATTGTAGCAACGCTTTCCTTAAGACATTATTTACCCCACTATCAATTGTGCAAAAGGGATAATCAAACATGCCTTTAGGATACAGTGAAGCCTAGCACAATACTGTTGTTAGTCTTTTTTTGCGTTAGTCTTTTTTTGAACTCAAAAAAACCAACCTAAACATTCAAAAGAAGGTTTACAAGATTGCTCAAGGTCCCTAGAAAGTAATTGTGCACTATTAGTTTCTAGGAGTTTATATGTGAGAAAACAAGAAAATGGTGAATATTGGAGGCTTAGATCTTTTTTTGGGATTCTCTTTAGATTGTCTCATTCTATAGAAAATGAATAATTTATATAGAAGTATATATGTCCCTTCAAACTGTAAGGTAAATTTTCTCTTGTACCATAAGTTATATTTTGAAAATTTCTCCAACAAGCCTCCATCATTTTTAAAATATAAAAATTTAAATGATAAATTCTTGAGCATAATTTTGGAAGCTTAGTGCATAAACTAAGGTGTCTTGTGGACTCGAACCTTAGCTTAGTGAGAACAATCAAAGTTAAGTCAGAATGGTGAAGTGGCCTTAGCATTGAACTTGTGATTCTATGTGACTTAACCGGACACATTTCACACACTATCTTTATACTCCTTTTAAAGTGTTTTTACAAGCCGACATGTGGATTGACTTTGTGTCTATATCCCATATCATGAGTGCTCTAGAGACTAGTCTAAGTTGTATAGAAGGCGGCACCACCTTCACATTCATAATAGGTAGACATGTAGTACCCCTATAACTATAGTACTTTCAATCATGTCTATTAAGAGAATTAACTCAGCCTCCACCATACATTATAGGTACCAAGCACTACTACTTTACCCTTGGATTGATATTATAATATATATATATATATATATATATGTTAAACACATATTCATTCATTTATTTTAGTGCTTGCAATCACTACATATGATGTACGTACTTTGCTCATTGAACTCAAGACTTGATGTTTCAAGTGTTGAGTTGAGTTTCCATCATTGGTGATCAAAATTTTAGACTTCCCCATCCCATCTGATGTATCACCCATCAAATCCTTATAAATTTAAAGATTTACAAGTGCTTTTGTTAATTGATCAATCAAGTTTTAATCATGACCTTAGAATTAATACGACTCACATACTCACTTATAATTTATATTACATAGCTATGTCTCAATGAATCGGTAATCATTTTTATCAATTTATCATTATTTACTTGGCAAATGCCCTTTGATAGTGAAGAATATCAATAAATTTCTTATTCATAAACTTAGGATCCATCTAACATTTTGATTTGGATTTTCTATTCAGATTTCAACTAGAATTATGTCAAACTCATCTTTATATCATATGATCTACTCATTATTATACTTGAGTATTCACAATCCATAATCAAGTTATGGACATTTTTAAGCCTAATGCTTATTATTACATTTCGATGAATATCATGCAATGAAACTTAATTCACAGAGACTTTTAATAGGCTTGCATTTTCGATATTCATAGATCAAATAGTTGACAAGCATAATATATAACTAGTGTAGTAACTAAAACTTTAATCTAATAGTAATCTCCTTATTACATATATAAACATGCTTGCTCAATTTAATTGCTTTGCATGCCTTTCTGATCTTGTTTATGAGCATATAACTTTTCAATTTGTAACAAATATATGATTCATGACAAAATCATCGAAAATGTAAATGATAAGAAACCATGCCACTCTATATATGTATAATCAATCATACAAAATCAAGACATCACATCTCTCAATGTCTCATTTTATAACCTTTGATACTACCATATTAAGCTAGTAGCCTAAAATGACTTTCACTCTGCTAGGGTTTTGCATCGCTACAAACTTATATGAGCTCTGTATGGGGATCGCAGGCCACAAGGGTTGCAGGTTCTGGCACCAACCCCGTTTGGGGTCTAGGGGTTAGCCTCGACCTCCTTCTTCTCACCTTCTTCTTATCAGTTTTGGTTAGGGGGCTCATTTTGCTGGTGAAGGGTAGAGCAGTATGGCCATCGCCGGCAGCCTTGGCGAAGAGGTTCAGAGCACAGTTCTGTGGTCTGGTGATGCCGTGAATTTCGGTAGGGTTTGGGCCCTTGGGTGCGATGAACATGGCGGCCACTGTGGAGGTGGTATCGGTTTGTTGGATGGTATGGGGATTGGTCAACATATCAGAGGTGATTTGGCTATTGTCTTTGAGGGAGGTGTGGTGGCTGGTGGAGGAGTCGATGTCCCGAGCTTAGAGGCTTTCAACCTGGGCGTGGGGATGAGAAAGAGGAGTTTGGCTACACTCTCGTTCTCTAGAGAGGGTAATTTGGGTTTGGCTACAACAATAGTACCCGCTTCTGTTAGGGAGGAGCACATGTCTTCTGGTAAAGAACCTGAATTGGAAGAATGCACTCTCATGAGTGCCCTAGCATAGGGTTGCTTCTTGGGAACATGAATAATTGGGATGGTCTTTTGATTGTCGTTGGAGACTATCCTAATAGTGACGAAACTGGTTTTCTACATCACTTGAGCTTCGTCTCATGGATACATTATGTTTGATTAGTCTAGGGCTTGTCTTAGATTTTTCATTCATGACTTTCTTCTATTATTGCTCAAAGTTCGAGTGAGTCATTCCTTGTAATGTTTCCTACTTTATTATAATGGACTGACAACCCTTGTGTTAAGAAAAAAAATCATACAAAATCAAATCTAGATATTAATACTATAACATATTAGAACATATCAGAAGCCTCATGCAACCCTAGAAGATCAAATACACACACACATGCATTTTTTTATTTAATATGCAACAATAACTTTTCCTCCTCATGATATCATTAAGAAATGCAATATGTTCGTTGAGATCAACGACTTCATCAAGAAATGCAAAACGTACATGAACATACGCATATTAATTTATATGGCAACAATCTCAACCTAAAATTTTCTGGCCAGCTCAGTGCTAACCCAAATCAAGCAATATAACCATATTTATATCATGGGTTCAATTTCCTCATTTATAAACGCATATGTGCAACATAGTAATTAAACGACATTGTAGAATCAAAACTCATGTTTCTTACAAAATATCACAAAACATGAACCATTAATAATAATGGGTCTTTCTAAATGTACCCAACAAATTTCTATGTAGACCCAGCAAATTTATTTGTTTATAAATATTTCTAATTAAACAACTTAAATTCCCATACTAACCTTTTCTTGTACCGTTAAAGAAACAAGCCAAAGAGGCGATGAAAACTTTCCAGCTTCATACCAATCTTCTTCGGCAGTTTCTGGGTTCTTTCAAGATGAGGTTTTGACTATAATTCCCTTGATTGATTCTCTTGTAAAAGTTTGAATAGGAGACAATGAGCTTAGCACTCATCCAGGACTATTCTTCCAGAAGAGGTTATACCTTTTTGCGGATTCTCTTCGTCGTCGGCAGGACCATTAGTACCCTTTCCATTTCCTCCATTAGCTTGAAAGAGGGAGCTGTGCATCTTATGCCAGTATTCGTGCCACACTTGCATACAGTTCCTATCTCCCCTCTTTTTACCTAGAATGGTGAAACTAAATTAAATTTGATGGGCATATTGTTGGTGAAATCTAAACTAGTACTATAAATAAAAATTTGAAATGTTTAACATTAACTCACTTAACACTTGAAACAAACTTCTGAGAACTTTGAAGAAGTTCATGCATGTTTCGTAGTTTTTTGGGTATGAAGAACTGTCTCCGTCTCCTGCCTTAGAATGACACGCTTCATGGTTATATTCTTCCACTTCGAGTTCTTCAACCATCAAACCTGACCATTAAAATGTAAAATCCTTTTCAAAAACAAAGCACGAACAACTTGAAGAACATGAAATACTATTCGTAACCAGAATAGGAATTTAAGATTATTGTAATGACACATGCATATGCATATCCATAATCAAGGTGAGTATAAAATTGATGAGAGTAGATAGAGACTTCTTACATTTGTATATAAGAAGATCACAGAGTCCAAGTCAACAGCTGCTTTTAAATGCATTGGGCTTACTAGCTAGAATATGCAGCGGCCAGCGGAGACGAACCATTTTGATTCATAGAGTTCACAAGTTCTGGGTACAACCGAATTATCTGCAATTGACCCCAAATCACGAGGAAGACGACGCGAAGTTTCCATCTCTTAGTTTCTTTGCTGGGTACAAGATAAGGGCAGTTTGGGAAATTAGGTGGTTTAATTAAAAATATTTATAAACAAATAAATTTGCTGGGTCTATATAGAAATTTATTAGGTATATTTAGAGAGACCCATAATAATTGGTGTGCCTGTAACCTTAACAGATTTAACAATGAATGAAAGAGTTACATCGATCATGTTCAGATCGATACTTTCTTTTCTCCTCTCTCTTGAAATAGCCACCACCAATTTTCAAACTTGGTCATAAACTTCCTTGAATGAAATTTTTCATTGGCTAAAATAATGTCTTAAGATTGTTAGAACAATTTTGTAGGTGTGGATCATGAGAGAGTTTATGCTTTTAAGGCACGTTGTAGCAACACTTTCCTTAAGACATTATTTTCCCCACTATTAAGTGTGCAAATGGGATAATCAAATATGTCTCTAGGATACAATGAAGCTCTCCCGAATTCAGCCGTTAATGGCGGTTATTGGTCGTCATTACATACCTACGTGCATGCCATTTTCAAATTGTTTAATTGCATTATATGGTTGCCCTAATACAAACTAACTGGAGATATGGCCGTTGGACTTATGCCTTAGTATCTCAACCCTAATTAATAACGAGACCACGAATACATGCATTATATATGATGGATTTACACAAACTCATTGAGAAAGAAATCTCACCCACCGATTTTTAGCTCCATCTTTCTCGGAGTCGCAACCCTAGAGAACAGAGAGTTGAGTTTTTTCGTTTTCACTTGGCGACTCTGTCCGGCGGCATCCTAGAGTCAACGTGAGCCTTTGGCTCCGCCTGTGTGTGGGGATTGCTGCCAGACGGATCTTGGGAGGCTCTATGGTGGTCGAGGCAGTGCGGTAGAATAGTATGGCTATTTTTTCTAGATGGTGGTGACGGCAATTCTATGGCTTCACGCTTGACAAGAAGACGGGATTAGCGGCCTTCTGCATCGGATCTGGACGACGATGGTTGTGGGTGGGGGTATGCAGCTGTGCTTATGGGTTTTGGTGGGCATTTTGTCGGCGAAGGGATTGATTCCTCGGAGATGGAGTCTCGCATACCTGGGATTGGATTGTCCCATCGGTGGTCTAGATCTGTTGGAGGGGATGATGGTGCTGTTTTCTGTTCCGCGATGATGGTTATCAATTATCCCGTTGCAGCTGTTTGGGACAAGGATGCAGAATTAGGTAACACAATGTTGGTTAGTTTTAGGTGTCACGCCCCAGATTTTACACACATGAAAATCGATATATAATCCCATAATTACATATGCGTGAACATTCAGCTATCAAAACAAAATACCTGGAAACTTTTTCCCTTTTTAACCCAAGTACATATTGATGCCTAAACCCACTATCTTAATATTGACCTGGTCTATAGAGTCATATATTACATAAGCTTACAAATTAAATTGTCAACAAAAAAATAAAACATAAATGCTGCTCAGAGTTAACTATACAACGGAAGTCCTTATCAACGGTAAAGTTACAAAAATGGTTTCCTACCGTAAAGCTGCAAAGGCGCTACCTCAGCTTCAGCCCTGATTTTCCTAACCTGCAGGATTAACCCCTACACCGTTTGAATAGTGTACCGGTTTGTCACACAACAAACCCGGTAAGCTTTTGCAAGCCCGTATGAGTAACTCAAAACACACATGCACAACTCACGCCAAAACGAGGAAAACAACTCACGCTTTGATTCCTTAAAACACGAAATAAAGGAAAATAACTCACACTTTAATTTCCTTTCAAATCGAAATAAAAGAAAGTAACTCACACCTTGTTTCCTTTTAAAACGAAACATAGAAAACAACTCACACTTGAATTCTATCAATAAAACATAGAAAAGAACTCACTCCATGATTTTTATCAGTAAAACATAGAAAACAACTCACACCTTGATTTCTATCAGTAAAACATAGAAAACAACTCACACCTTGTTTCCTATCAAATGTACCATAATCATACCATAGAAAGCAACTCACACCTTGATTTCTATCAAAACGTTAATAAGGAAAACAACTTGCACCTTGTCCCCTTAAAAACCATTATAAGGAAGCAACTCACACCTTGTTCCCTATAAATTCGTAATGTCATGAGTTATCAATAACCAATTCCCGTTACCCCATGAATTACCTATATGGTAGACAGATTAGAGTTATAACTGAAAACGTAACCACTCGTCCGGCCAAAGACGTGATTACCTGATATTCTGCCCAAGGTCATAGACCTTCAGTCCTCGGGCCGCACTGTCTCTTGGAGCAAAACATTAAAGGAGTCACACTGGACCCAAATGTTACATAAATCGCAACGCTTCTTAAAACAATCGAAATCAACATTTCCATAATCATTGTTTTCCGAAAAGCCATAACACAAAACAATAAGGAGCATCAATTCATGCATATTGTTTTCATAGCCAAATCTCAACGCTTTTCTCAAATCTCAATGCTTTTCAAAACAAATCGAAATCAATCATTTCCACAAATCATTTGTTTTCCAAAAGCCACACCCCAAAACAATAAAAAGCATCATTTTATGCATATTGTTTTCATAGATCCACAAACCACCAAAACATATATATTTCACGTAAATATATATCTATATGTAGTCATCCGCTCAGGAATGCCTACTAATACCAACTATAGTTTGCAGTTAATAAATAACTCTAAAAACAATAAGGGTATTCCCGTTCGTGAATAAACTTCGTGAGATTACTCACCTCGAAACTTCCGCTGCGTCTTCTATACATAACCGAACTAACACTCTCACAAACAACTTGTCCAATTCACCTTTTAAAAGCACCTATTCACCAATGATCTCAAATCAGTAACGATTCACATTTAATTTAAGTTCAAAACCCCTGTTTTGAACTAAAATACCCAAAGTGGCGTCAATCGAGGCAAAACCACATCTGAGACCTCCCAAAGTCTCCAGAATACGTCCACGATCGATGTGACCAAACCACAAGTCGATCGGACGCTCGAATCCTCATGGATCGAAACGTGGAACGGTCCGAAACCGTAAAAACCCTAACATGCTCATACGATCTCCAAAAATTACAAACAATATATCAAAATGCTTGTATCGACGAGTATATCGAACTCAGGAACATAAACTATCCCTGAGGTGGCCGGAAACAGCCGGAAAACACCACCATAGTGGCAACACCGCCGCCGGACCAAAGTCGGAATTTGACAAAACTCCCAACACCAAAGTTCTTCATCTCAACCCCAATTTAAACTTTCATAACTACACCAAAGCCCAAATATGAACCAATCGATCGAATTTTACCTTAGAACAAAATAGCTCGATTGAAACCCTAGAATTTCAATTCCAAAATTCGACCTCCACGAGTTGAATCGATGTAAGCCACCTTGTGGGAAGCATCAACGTCCTTCAAGCTCCAAAAGCCCTCAAGGCGATTTCATCCCCGAAGCGGCCACTTCCAGCCGATGTAGCTCCCTCCACAGCTCAAATCTCTCTTCAATCCTGCCACAGACCTCTAGAGGGGATTGAGGCGAGCAAAACCCACTTTTAAATCAAAGCAAACGGTGGCCAGAGGAGCGAGAACAAAGCCGGCGAAGTGGAGAGGAGAAACTAGGCTCGGGAGAGAAGAGTCAGAGCTGGGTTTCCGTTTTTGTCACGAACTCGTATTGACGTGCTCTACAACTTTCTTCCAATGGCCATAACTTCCAATGGCCATCAACGTTCTTCCAATGGCCATAACTTCTTCATACGAACTACGATTCTCGCGTTCCATATGTCCACGAACTCGTATTGACGTGCTCTACAACTTTCGTGAAGGAAGTTTTTGGAGAATCCCAACGTATACAAAGTCAACCTTTGCGTCACCCCTAAAGTCATATTTTCCGATTGAAAATTAATCCGAAACACTTCCGCTCCGTCCACGAGCCACGAAACCGTCCAATAAACATAAAATTAATTCCGGAAAATCTTCGGAAAATAATTACAAATTTCCGGGGTATCACATTAGGTTTCTCTTTATCTTGGTAGTTTTTTGGTTAGGTTCAATAAGTCCCTACTCCTTCGAGTTAGGGTTTGGCAGCTATGTTCTGGTTGGTGTGCCATTATTGTGGTGTTACTCCTGGAAATTATGGGTTTTGATTTCGGTGCTTTCTGATTGTCAACATGAAGGTGGATTGCCTTTGCACGTGGTCTGGCGGTACTTGGACACGGTGTTGAAGAGGGTAAATTGGCTCGGTTTAATGTTGGTGGCTAGGTTGTATTGTTACTCTCGGGATTGAGTATTTTTCATTGTAGCTCGTGGTTTCGGGCGTAAAATTTGGTTAGGAGTTGGGCTCTTTTAGCTCATGGATGTTGCTATTAGCAACGGACCCATAACTACGGATCTTTGTAGGAATGTGTGTCGTGGCATAGGACCACAACCGGTCATTCCAATGGGTTGTAATCTTTTCAATTATTAATAGATTTTATTTCTTCTCAAAAAAAAAAATACTCGCCCACTGAATCTAACACTTATGGTTCTATTCACTTATTCGACCAACCAAATCCCACTATAAAAAAATACTTTTAGAACAAAATATAATATAATAAGAGAAAGTTGAAGAAATTTAAGAATAAAATGTTCGAGAACGTAGTTAGTTGGGTGAATCAAGCTTTCAGTTGAGATGAGAAGGAACTTCAAGGAAGTGAGGGCTTCTGTAATATTAGACATCTTGAAGTTTGGATAATGTGGAATTTTATTAAATTATGATAATGTGGAATTTAATTATATTAATATATTCTTTGCAGGCCAAAGAGGGAATATTTGCCAAGAATGAAGATGGTCGAATTTATATATAAATTATTTATTGCCTTGGTTTTATTATTAGGATGATCGAGCAACTTTTCCTAGAGGATCTTAGCACCAAAGTGGTCCAAGAATATGTCTTGAGTACTCTCGAATAGTTCTAGATGCATTCATTATTGAGCAGTAAAGAAGCTTGCCAATTACTAAAAGTAAGGATTTTGTAAAGAAATTTTTTTTCTCTCTAGAGACTGTCGTCTTCCTTCAACCTAGGGTTTCGTTCTCTTCATCATAATCTCGTCTAGCGGCTCTCGCACCGAGCCTGGCCTTTGGTCTCTTCGAAATGAGGTGAGTGCAGCCGAGCGGGGAGTATTCTTTCAACGGAGCTGGGTGGCTCTTGCAAGCTTGAATTTCTTGGGATCGTCGGGATTAGGGTTTCCGGTGGGAGGTCAGTGTCGGGTTCTAGATTGCAGCTCTGAGGTTATGGAGGTCGCAGGCATAGGTCCCGTATGGCGGCAGCGTGAAGGGAGAGATCGATGGCTTGGGGTGCTGCGGATCCACATCTGGTGGGATTTGGGTTTGTGTTTCGGTACACCGGGTCTTGGATGGACCTCTTGAAGTGTCGTCAAGGTGGCAAAACGCTAGCGGTTGTGACAGGGGTGGGGGTCACGTTTTGTAGCTGTGCAGCATCTGCCTTAGCATAGGAGGTGGTGTCTGGGCCTGAGATGGGCTATTCCTTTTGGACCTTGGGCTGGCTTTTCTTTTGGGATCAATGATTGCTTTATGGTTTATGTTTTTACTTTTCCAATAACTCCCTATTTTTGGGGAAGATAGTGGGTTTTGGCCCAAGTTAGGCTGACTAGGTTTAGTCAGCATAAGTCTGCACGACTATGGTTTCTTTTTTACATCAAGTTAATGAATCTCCTGGAGTACCACAATTGAGTGCATTGACGAATGGAGATTCAAGATAGTATTCTTAGCGTAAGTTGAGATTTGTAGTTGTGTAGGCCCTTGAATATTTGAGCGACAATGTACTAGTGGATGGTACCTGTATTCCCTTACTTGCTTGACCACTGAGTTAGGGTACAAGCATATAAGATTTATTTGTATGTGTCGTTCTGGTTTTGGGATTAAATGAAATCTTTATTACTTTGTCAAAAAAAAGGATGGGCAACTTTTCCTTAAGGATCTTAGCACAAAAGTGCTCCAAGAATGTGTCTTGAGTACTCTCGAACAGTTCCAAATGCATTCATTATTGAGTAGTAAAGAAGCTTGCTAATTACCTACATCGTTTTGTATAAGGCAATTCTTCGGGAATTTTCTTAGGTACCCTATTGTTTGCCATACACTCATTTTGTTAAATATTTTGGACCATTGGATTAGTAATATATCCAATGGTCCAAAATATTTAAAATTTGGTAACTTGTTTAGCCCTTAGCCAATTAATATTTGATTATCAATTGACAATTACGTTTTTTTCCTTTAAAAAAAATTTAAAAACCTTCTAACCTAGGCTTACCGAATTATTATTATTTTAATCTCTTTATTACTAACTAATTTTATCATTGGCCAATTAATGTTTTATTAATGCTTGATTATCAATTGAAAATTACACAATTGACAATTACATTTTTTCCTTATTAAAAACAAAAACCTTCTAACCTAGGCTCACATAATTTTTTTGAAGTAAAGTACTGATATTTTATTTAAGATCATGAAGTGGAATTACATTCTTGTAACACAAGATCAACGATACAAGGAGGAGCAGCTCCCTGCCAAGTTGCTTGCTGTTTCGACTCAAAAGCAATATTAGCCAGTCTGTGGGCAATCCTATTGCAGGTTCGGGGGTGCAAATGTGAGCAGGACCCCAAGCATGGTTTCCAACTCCCTTTGAATGTCCAGCACTAGGCTACTCATTGCAGATAGAGTTACTGCTATACCTATTATTTCTTGAACAGCTACTAGGTAATCAATCTCAAGAATGACATTCTATAGGTGCAGCTACTAGGCAATCAGTCCTAGGCTCACGGATATAGGTAAAATAGTCAAATTACCCCCTAACTTTTCTCATGACTGCTGATTTACCCCCTGACATTTTAATTTTGATTATTTACATCCTCACTTTTCTAAATATTGCAAATTTACACCTATAACTAAATTTTAGACTTTCCATCCAATTTCTCCGTTAACTTGGTTAGCATGTGAGAGGCCTTTTCGTCTCTGCAATTGTCACCCAAAAAAAGAATGTTGCTATTTGTACCGAACAAAAATCTTAGTACACCCCGGCCAACTATAAATTTTTTGCCTCTATCTTCCAATATTACCCTCATATATTAATAAATCAAGAAAAAAAAAATACAAAACTACTTTGTATGCCAACGACCAAATATTAATTAAGCTATCAGTTGCAAGCTAACGACCCATCTTGAAATAAATGGAGTGAAGAAGAAAAAGAGATGGACAAGGAAAAAGTGACCAAGGGCAAGTTTTTTTTTTCCCTTCTTTTAACGAAGAACAGTTTTGTATTTTTTTTTTAATTTCTTTAACGATGTGTTGGTTTGTATAATTTTTTTGGGTGATAGTTGAAAAGATGAAAAAGCCCCTCATGTGCTAACCAAGTTAACGGAAAATTGGATGGAAAGTCTAAAAAATAACGGTAGGGTGTAAATCGGCAACAATTAGAAAAGTGAGGGTGTAGATAATCAAAATTGAAATGTCATGGGGTAAATCAGCAGCTATGGGAAAAACCAGGGGGTAATTTGGCTATTTTGCCAATTAGTATTAGTTAAATAGTCTTTATTACTAATTAATTATATCATTAGTAGTTTATTTAACCAAATATAATTATTTTTACATGCATTTTACGACAACCACAACAATCAATGTAAAAATAGATAATCTTTGTTTTAGATATAGGGTAAATTCTACAATGTGTTAACGTATGACATGCATACAATTTCCTTAAAAGTGGTAAAATGAGTCCTCAAAATGGTAATATTAGTCCTCAAAGTAGTAATATGAGTCCTTAAAGTGGTAAATTTTCTTAGTTACCACATGAGTCCTCAAAATAATAATATTAGTCCTCAAAGTGGTAACATGAGTCCTTAAAGTGGCAAATTTTCTTAGTTTACCATATGAGTCCTCAAAATAGTAATATTAGTCCACAAAGTGGTAACATGAGTCCTTAAAGGGGTAAAAATAGTTGATGTATGAGAAATGTTAACATACCATAGCTTTACCCGTCAAAGTTGTAATTACTTTCAGTCGATGTAATTTACCACAAACTACAATAATTGATATAAAAACGATAGTTTTTGTTCAAATTGTAGTAATTACTCCATCTACAACCTATGTACTAGTTTATGGACAATTTAACAAGTGTGACAACAAATTTGTTGTCATAGTGGTAAATCTTTATGTTTTTATCATCAATGAAATGATTACTTCAATGACCATGCATTTTACAATAATCCACGTCAATTGATGTAAAAGCGGTAATTTTTGTTCTATTTGTAGTAACTATTCCATCTAAACTAATGTACTAGTTTATAGATAATTTAACAAGTCTGACAACAAATTTGTTGTCAGAGTGGTAAATCTCTATGTTTTTATCATTAATGAAATAATTACTACAATGACCTACATTTTACCACAACCCCCAACAATTGATGTAAAAGAGGTAATTTTTGTTCTATTTGAAATAATTACTTCAAAAACTACATCATTTACAAGATTATCAACAATTTTACAATTCCGACAACATTTGTGTTGTGAACATGGTAAAATTAATATTATACCAAGAGATATGTCAGTACTCAGTATTGTAAGGAAATTTTCCATTTGATAATCAATGTTCTCCATTTGATAAAAGTTGTCCAATTATGATATTTACATCTTTGACTACTCAATTACAATAACCACAATAAGTGTGGTAATAAGTCGTAATTTTAGTTCTACTAGATGTAATTTATTATTTTGACAATATTTGTTACATGTTTCTAAATAATATTACATATCAAGATAGAATGTGTTGTATCTTCATCCTCATCTTCACTTTCATCCTTCTGGTCCTCATGCAATAAAATTTGATTTCCGGCGTTTGTTGCCTTGTCAATCTAGTAAGAAGTGTCGCCGCTGCGTATGTGCGTCGCAGCCCAAGCAGGTCGCCATTATGCCTGTGGTAGAAAACTTATGTCCTAATGCAGTCGGTAAACATACTGGTGTGGAATTGTAAGGGGATTTTTAATCAAGAAACCCAATATGCGTTGGTGGATCTAGTAAGAGCAAGGAGGCCTAGTCTAATTTTCTTATCCGAAACCCTAGCACAGCCGAATATTATTGACTCCCTTACGAGTCGTCTGGGAGTCGAGGGCAACCTGTGCTTTCCTCAAGAGGAGGAATCTCAAGGGGTTGCTCTGCTTTGGAACTCTGATCTGCATGCTAGTTTGAGAACATTTTCACCACATCACATTGATCTGAATATCATCACAGCACCGGAAACGCAACCCTTATGGCGTTTTACTGGTATATACGGCTTTGCCGCTCGCTCTGAACATAATAGAACATGGGAGTTGATTGAAACCCTAGCAGCAGAAGTATGTGATCTACCATGGATTATGGCTAGTGATTTTAATGAAATCCTCAGCAACTTTGACAAGTCTGGAGGTGTTCCTCAAAGTGTAGCACCTATGTTGCATTTCTGGCAAACAATTACGAGTTGTGGCTTGTTTGACATGGGTTTTGTGGGTTGTCATTTTACGTGGTCTGATAGACACACCAAGGAAAGGCTTGATAGAGGTTTTCATTCTATGCAGTGGAGAGTGTGCTTTCCTTATAGCAGAGTTATCACTTTGCTCCTGTCGGAATCTGATCACTCTCCGCTGTTGATTGAGGTCGGAAAGGATGCTGGCAGGAAAAGACGAATACCGAAACGTTTCTGTTTCGAAGAGATGTGGCATGGTGACTCTAAATGTGCCGCCATTATTGAACACGGTTGGGCAGCACCTCTTACCGGAAATGCTCTTTGTCAACTAGGTACGAAAATTCGACATACAGGGGAACAACTTATGAATTGGCACAATGTTGAGTTTCAGAAACAAAAGGTGGAGATGAGAGCTGTGCAGGAGAAGTTAGATGCTTTGATGCGAATGCCTTATGCACCTAAGAAATATGAAGAACAACGGAGACTTCATGTGAGGTATAGTTAGCTGTTGACGCAATATGAGAAATATTGGAGACAACGTTCTCACACTTTATGGCTCCAGGAGGGAGACAGAAATTCAGCTTTTTTCCACCATAAGGCCTCCAACAGATGAAGCTGGAATTTAATCAAGGGTCTTCAAGATGAACATGGAAGATGGCAAGCTGAACCTGAATATGTTAGAGGTATTCTGCTACTTATAACCATATTTATGCAACTAAAGGTGTGGGGACTGATGCTCTGATGGAGGTCATTAATGCTACATCAACTAAGGTCACGGAGGAGATGAATTGTGCACTCTTGCAACCATACTCTGATGAGGAAATCAAATAGACCCTCTTTCAGATGCACCCCTCTAAGAGCTCGGGACCAGATGGCATGTCCCCTTTCTTTTTTCAAAAATATTGGCATGTTAGTATGGATGTTTGCATGGCCATTCGAAATTTCTTGGAGCAGGGTGATGCTTGGGATGAGTCCAATTTTACGCATCTTTGTCTCATACCAAAGGTACAAGATCCAACTGATGCTATTCATTTTCGACCTATTGCACTTTGTAATGTCATTTACAGGATTTGTTCCAAAGTAGTGGCTAATAGATTGAAGCGGTGGTTTCCACATATCATCTCACCAATACAGAGTGCCTATGTTCCTGGTAGACTAATATCAGATAATTCTCTTGTTGCCAATGAAGTGGCTCATTTCATGCACAAGCTTCACCATCAAGAGGAGGGTTTCTTTTCTTTGAAACTGGATATAAGTAAAGCGTATATATGATCGATTGGAATGGCCTTTTCTCAATCCTATGTTGATCAAACTAGGCTTTGCACTAAGGTGGGTTGAGATGATCATGAGTTGTGTTACTTTAGTCAGGTACGCTATTTAAGTTAATGGTGAAGCTACTTCGAGTATTACCCCAACTCGGGGTATAAGACAAGGAGATCCGCTATCTCCCTTCCTCTTCATCTTATGTATTAAAGGGCTTTCAGCATTAATCACTCAAGCTGTACAAAACGGTAGCATTCATGGTTTGAAGATGTGCCCTGAAGCTCCCATTCTACATCATCTTTTCTTTGCAGATGACAGCTTTCTGTTTGGGGCAGCAACTACCAATGAATGCCTCAGTATCCGGAACATTTTGAGTACCTATGAAAAAGCTTCTGGCCAAAAGGTAAATTATCAAAAAAGTATTGTGGTCTTCAGCCGTAATGTGCCTGAGGAGGTGCAAGTCAGGTTATCTAGTTTATTGGAAGTTCAGTGTAAGCCTGAGCATGACAAATATCTAGGGTTACCACTCCATATGGGAAAGTCCAAAAGTGCGAAATTTGCATATATAAAGGAGAGGATTACAAAGAAGCTGGTAGGATGGAAATCGAAACTGCTTAGTTGTGTAGGTAAAAGAATTGTTGATCAAAGCGGTTGCTCAATCCATGCCGTTATATGCCATGAACTGTTACTTGTTGCCCAAGAGTCTCTGTGACGATATTCATCAACTTTGTGCCTCTTTCTTTTGGGGGGATGCTGAAGACAAGAGGAAGATTCATTGGAGGAGTTGGGAGCAACTTTGTCTTACAAAGCAGGAAGGTGGCATGGGGTTTAAAAATATATATGCGTACAATCTTGCCATGTTAGCAAAGCAGGGGTGGCGGCTAGTCACCAATCCTCACTCACTTATTGCTCAAATTTACAAGGCTCGATACTATCCTAATGGCACTTTTTGGAATGCAGAATTGGGGGACTCTCCTTCATTCTCATGGCGTAGCATCATCAATGGCAGAACAACCTTGAAGGCAGGGATAAAATGGAGAGTGGGTGATGGCATGCAGATTAACATTTGGGCTGATAATTAGATACCGAATTGCCCTACATATTTGATACAGTGTCCTGTGAATGCTCAAGAGGTACTGGTTTCAAAACTTATTGATACGGAGCATCGAAGGTGAAACACTACTATTGTGAGGTCCCTTTTTCAGGGTGACATTGCAGACAAAGTTCTTGCCATACCTTTAAGTCACTATAGCAGACCGGACAAGATTGCTTGGAGTCCGGAGAGGAGAGGAAACTTTACAGTAAAATCTGCGTATTGGATTGCACGCCAAATGGTTCTAGGTAATGCTCTTGCTTCCTCCTCCAGTGGTGATCCCTATGGCATTTTATGGAAACAAATTTGGAGAGCGAAGGTGCTAGGAAAGGTTCAGATTTGTGTATGGCGAGCTGCAAATAATCTTTTACCTACTAGAGATAGGCTGCTGACTAAAGGATACGACGGGGAAGAGCATTGTCTTTTGTGTATGCATCGAGTGGAGGATTCCTTGCATCTTTTCTGCAAATGTCCCATTGCTTTTGAAGTTTTATCTGACTCTTCTCTGCAAATACAACACACACTATTGCTGGCAAACAATTTCAAGGATTGGCTACTAGAATGTGCAATGCATCTTGGTATGGAACTGTTTGAAAAGTTGATGATGCTGCTTTGGATGTTATGGAAGAACATAAACAACTTGCTATGGAATAACACGTCGCAAAATCCTCAAAACTTGAGCTTGCAAGCTTTGACGTGGTTGGAAGAATTTAAAAAAGCTCAAGCTACCCAAGGGGCTGGGCACACAGCACCGAAACCAACCTGGCAGCCAGAGGAGGATAACAGTCCAAAGTTAAATGTGGACGGAGCTTTTGTTCCTCAAATGGCAAAGGGTGGAACTGGTGGAGTACATAGAGATTCATAAGGCAGGTTTATGGCGGCATTTTCTCATGCAGTACCGCACACTAGCTCAGTGAAGCAGGCTGAGCTACTAGCGATCAGACAAGGATTGGACTTTGTTAAGGGTTTACACTTGCAGCAAGTCACACTTGAAAGTGATTGTCTTGATGCTGTGCAATTAATCCTTAATAAGGATCATGAATTGGATGAGCTGGGTGCTCTTGTGGATGACATTCTGCACCAGCTATTAAGTTTACCACAGGTTCGAATTCAGCATGCCAAGCGAACTTGCAATGCTGTTGCGCACAAGCTTGCTGCCTATGCTTTTGATTCTGTTCTATGTAATGTGGTCTGGACTCATAGACCTCCTGAATGTATCTATGATGTATTACAATATGACCCTGCTCATATTGTTTAATTGATCAATGGAAAGTGCAGCTTTTTCAAAACAAAAAAAAAGATAGAATGTGTTGTTAATATGGTAAATTTTATTTTTTAAAATGACACGTGTTAACATTTAAGTGGATAACCTGTTAACCAGTTCAATGAGTTTTCACTACATTAATTTATGACTAAAAGAAAAAATAATAAAAAATAAGAGTATGACATACATCAAAGTACCCTAAACGACCCTAATTCTTCGAGCACCTTGGCCACATCCTCAAGAAAAACATCAACCAAGTTCTGAGTACTGTACAATAATTCTATGCAAGCAGTTCGGATTTTCGTTGTCTTTTATAATTGCATCATACTACTGTAGATGATATTAGATAATTATTATATCTTGAACAGACTGAAAGCTATGTTATTAGAATTGGATTTTCTTTGTCAGCTTAGTTAAACTACGGTAAACTAAACTGAAAGCTGATGGCAAATTGGCAGTACTGCCACAAAAATTGACTAGGTGCCAAATCAAACCCAACAGTTAGAAGGCTCCTCTACCTTGTAATATTATAAATTAGCCTCCTTGTTATAATATTACAGCCATCATCTATATATGGCAGTAGAATCTCTAAAATGAAAATTTAGAGTAGCTACGATATTGTCTTATTATGTCTAGTGTCAAAGAAAGCTTTGATGATCTTATCAAAGATCCTTTAATTTGATGCAACACATCTTAGTTATAGGAACCGTAAGTAAAACATTTAGAAAGCTTTGCTCATAACTGTGAAATAAAGTGAGAGTTTTTCCTAAACAGCATCGAGAATGACACAGGTCACATGCGACACTTCATCTTCATTCGAGATCAAGAAATGACATTGTGAATGTGGGACTATGCTAACAACCACAGTCCTGCATTTTTTATTTTTTTTTTTCAGACTCTATTGAGTAATCAAACGGAGATAATAAATATGATTCCAAGCTTTAGTTTTATGTAGCAACATCGCTGGAAGGGAGTATTTTGCGAGTTGAGTTTACAGTACATATAGTTGTAGATTAGCAGATTAGTTCAAAATTAGGCTGACTTAGGGCTAGTTTGAGATTGCTGTGACTTTAAAAAAAAACTGTTGCTGCTGTGTTGTGAGAATAATCAGCTATGAATTAAAACAATTTCATGTTTGGTAAATAAAATTTTTAAAAGTGCTGTCAGTACATAAACCAACTGCAGTGTGTGTTTTGATCCACAACAGTTTCTAAAAGCAACCTTTAGCCTGCTTCTAAAATATGCTGCTAGTGACTTATAACTTTCAATTAAAGCTGCTTTTTTATTTATTTACCAAACATAATAAAATCTAAAATTTTAAACAAAAGTTGATTTTTTCTAAAGCGAAGCAATTCCAAACGGGACCTTTTTTTTTTTGATAAGAAACTACAAAGAGAGATTAAATACATTCACCTCTCAGACACCCGTGTCCGAGATTGTCAAATTGGAGTGCCCTAGCAATACTAGCTGGGAACCAAGGTTCCCAACTTTTTTCCCTATTACAATTTAAACCAAGGTGAGCGCAAGCATCCGCCGCAAAGTTTGCTTCCCTGAATATGTTCTTGAAAATTATGGCCTTAAACTGTGATGCAATTTTGCGAATGTCCTCAATGATTTGCTGTATTCTCCAAGGGGGGCTAATCTTACTTGTGACTGCATCAATAACTAATTTTGAATCTCCCTCCACCTGTAGTTTCCTTACTCCTTTCCTTACTGCATGATGTAAGGCATCACGTAGAGCAAGGGCGTCCACCATGGGCACTGATGCTCGTCCCACATTTTTAGAAACAACAACAATTGTGTTGCCTTCGTGATCTCTTAGAAAGAAACCGCAAGCCGCTGCACTACTTGAAACAGAACCATCAAAATTTATCTTTATATACTGGTTTGGAGGAGGGTGCCACCTAATAGCACCTTGAGGTTTTTGCAAAGCTCCTCCATTAGTTGAGGGGTTGTGATCCTCATAACTCTTTAGGATTACTACAACAGCAGCAATGATAGAAGAAGGCTATCTTCTAACATTCCTGTAAGAAAGGTCATTCCTTGCTTTCCAAATTTGCCAGCATATAGTTAGTACTCTCTTAAAAAGAGTCTTATCATAGTCCTTTTTAAGAAAAAGGGATTTAAAGACATTTATATAGCCATCATTCCAATTGATCTAAGCATTCAAATAACCAGTCTCCAAACTTCCCTTGTGAAGGGACAGACACCAAAAAGGTGATCTGTAGTTTCATTGTCCGAGTTGCATAAAGGGTAGCTATTGTCATTCAAATAGCTGAATCTGGCCAATCTATCCTTTGTTTTCAGTCTACTACGCAAGAGTAACCAGCTAAACATTTTTATTTTAGGGGGAAGATTCAGTTTCCACATTTTGTTTAACAGAGCAGTTTGAGGGTGCTTATCAGTTACTTTGCATTGAAGCCAAGTAGCAGTTTTTATTGAAAACTTACCATTTGAGGGTGGACCCCAGACAAACTTGTCCTCTTGATTGTTTAGAGGAATTGGGATACCTTCGATTTTCTTGACAATATCTTGATCCAATACTCTTAAAAGCATTTCTTTGTTCCAACTGGTACCTGAAATGAAATCACTCACAGCAGCGTCCCAATTAATAGAGTTTAGTTGATTATTTGGAACTAGGTTCACTAGGGGAAAGGGAAAAACCCAATTATAAGTCCAGAAATTAATATTTTTTCCATTTCCTACAGTCCATCTGATGCCCTTAGTTAAGAGCTCCCTACTATCCAGAATACCTTTCCAGGCAAAAGAGGAGGAAGGTCTCTTCCGAGCTTGGAAAAAGGAGACCTTCCTCAGGTATTTCCTTTTCATAATCTATACCCACCAATTGTTGGGCTCAGTAAGCATTTTCCAAGCAAGTTTGGTAAGGGCAGCATTATTGTAGAAGCTTGCCGGTCTTATTCCAAGGCCACCAATAGCTTTAGGGGTGCATACCTATTCCCAAGCTACCGGAGGATCCCTAGCACTGGATCCCCAGAAAAAGTTCCTAGCTTCTTTATCAATAGCATTAGTTATTTTTGTAGAGCACTTAAAACAAGACATAACATGGTTTGGCATACCTGAGACATTAGTTTTTATTAGGGTTGCCCTTCCAGCTCTTGAGAGTGTGCATTTCTTCCACCCAGCCAGCTTATTATTGATTCTGAGCATGAGTTCCTTGCTATTAATAGGGTCCTTCCAGAAGACCACATTGTGGATGCCTAGGTATTTGCCAATTGTGCTTCTTTGCTAAATGCCAAGAATATTCACAATGTTAGTTTTGATATGGTTGTTCACATTGGGAGAGAAATAAAGGGAGGATTTATTAAAGTTTATTTTTTGTCCTGAAGCCACCAGAAGGAAGTAAGAGTCTTTAGAATGTTTCTGGCCGCTTTGGGATTAGCTTTGGCAAAGAGGAGGCAATCATTTGCAAACACCAGATTAGAAATCCTATAGCCTAAAGGGGAAGATAAAAGGCCTACCTGGGATTTTGCATTCTCAGCAAGCTTGTTCATATGCCTAATGAGTGGCTCCATGCACAGTTTAAAAATGTAGGGGGACAAGGGATCACCTTGTCTTATACCTCTAGAAGGCTTGAACCAACCTTCTTGCTTTCCATTGATGAGTATAGAGAAGGAAACATTAATAATACAGTTCATAATTCTATCAATCCAAGAAGGGTCAAAACCAAATTTGACAAGGCAAGTTTTAATGTACTGCCAGTTTAAGAAGTCATAAGCTTTTTCAAGATCAAGCTTGACCGCCATAGCAGTGGAACTTTTCTTTTTCCTCTGGAAATCTGAAAAAATTTCATGGGCTATTAGGATATTATCCTGAATGGCTCTGCCAGGTGTGAAAGCCCCTTGGTTTTTAGAGATGCATTTTTCTAAAAGGGGCCTTAGTCTTTTAACAAGGATTTTGGTAATGATTTTATAGCTACCATTACAGAGACTAATTGGCCTATAATGGCCAACCTCTAGTGGTTTATCTATTTTGGGTATAAGAGCAATATTAGTGTGATTCAGGTCACTTAGTGAAAAATTGTCAGAGAAAAAAGCTTTAATCATGGGGATGATAGTATGCTTTACCTCCTCCCAGCAGTTCTGGTAGAAGTATGCATGGAGGCCGTCTGGTCCAGGGGCTTTGAGTGCTCCAATGGAGAACAAGGCTTCTTTGATCTCCTCTTCTTTTACATGTTCAAGAAGGCGATTATTGTCCTCATCAGTTATTACAGACTGTATATGAACCATAAAGTTATCTAGATTCTCTGTATTGATCACAGAGTCACAAGTGAAGCCTTTCTGAAATCATGAATAAAGACTTTGGCTAAATTATGCTCGTCCTCAACCCAGCATCCATTTCTATCTTTGATGCCTGATATGTAATTTTGCTTTTTCTCTGATTAACTTGGGTTTGAAAGAATTTTGTATTCTTGTCCCCCAAGGTTAACCAGTTTACTTTTGCCTTTTGGGCCCAGAAGAGTTCCTCTTCCTTGTATAATTGACTCAAAGCTTCATGGATTTTTACATCTTGTTCCTTGAGAGTAACTGAGTCTGGAAACAACATGAGTTGTTGTTGCACATCATATTTCTTTTCATGCAAAATAGTCATTTTCTGAAAAATATCACCAATAGACATTTTTGTTCCAAATTTTCATAAAACCTGAGAAATGGCTTTTGATAGCAAGAAAATTCTTTATGGGGTTTGGTTCAGGACTCTTCCTCCAAATATTCTCCACAACTGTTTTAAAAATTTTATGTGACGCCCAGATGGCTTCAAAACGAAAAGGTCTGGGTGTTTTATTCTGTGTCATGCCAAGGGAAAGACAGGTTGGACTATGATTAGAGTTAAATTCCAAACGGGACCTTAGTCTACCAATGAATAAAGCAAGCCTACCACTATCTCGAATCCCTTTACAGTCTACTTATGGCACGTTTACTTACCTACACTACTAGAGAAAACTCATTCAGAGACAAAATCATTTTGTCTCCAAAAGCTAAGAATTCGTCCCCCAAAAAAAATTGAGACGGAACCGTTTTGTGGCTAAAGTCGTCTCCTAATGCTCGTCCCAAATTGTTTAAGGCAACGACCGATAAATTCTGTCTCCTAATGTATTTGGAGAAGAAACAAAAATTGTCCCCTATTCAATGAAATTTCATCCCCCATTCTCATTGAGCATTGAGAGAATGGAGGGAAAATAAAATAAATTGGCGCCAATCAGAGGAATAGGGGACAAACTCACTCCGTCTCCTTTTATTTGCAAAATTTTTTTTTTTTTTTCAAATTTAATGGCGCCAATTAGAATAAGAAACGAAACTCATTCTGTCTCCTTTAATTCTCAAATTTTACATTATTTTCAAATTTAATTATAATTTTCAATAAATTATTGAATGATAGTAAGCACCTATTATAAAAATTGAATTTTTTCTGACCAAAAATTCAAATTTATTATGGATAATACAGTGATAAACAGGGCCCTAACACCGACTCTTTCCAACTCCAACTAACATGAACAAAGTGAGCACTTATAGAGACTGCAAGTATAACTCCAATTCCAACTAACATCAACTCTTCATAAGTCTTCACCTAGAAATAAAATCTACAACTAATTACGATCAGAAATGCAGACGGCTTTTGATGGAGAACCAGAGGCATATGGCGACTGTCCTTGAACATGTGTCAATTCCCTACCTGCACCAAAGCTTTCATCATAAAACACCGCTGACCCCAACAAAATGCATGAAACTGAGAAAATGAAAGTATGATGGACCTTGATATGAATACTGAAAGAAGCATATAGAATTTGATAAGGAAACATCAAACAAAGAACACTATCATAACGTTGTACAAAATGGGTTCATGATGAACATAAAACATTATTTTATCAATGTAAAATATCAAATAAAGTACTGCGAGTCTGACCTTCAAACCTCTTATAGAGTTGTCTATGAGTACTGGAAGTCTAACCCTGAGGCTGAGAACTGGAATAAAGTGGTGCATGAGTAATAGTAGGAAAGAATGGCTTTGATAAGAAGCTGAAGAATAGAGTGGCTGTCGATTATAGTCTTGATGTTGCTCTAGAACAGGAACTGAGGGATTGTCTCAACTGCAGCAAAGCTCTCACTCGTATTAACAATGGGCTTCATATAGTCGTTGAAAAATAGAGGAATAAATTGAGTACATTCTCTCCAGACTGGTCTACAACTGCAGCACCACCACACCCTCAAACTCAAATTGAGACAGAAATTGTTTCCAACTTGACACTGTAAAGCATCTAAGGGAAGTAAAAAAGAGTAAAAATCCAACCTTGAGATTGATCAGCGCTCTGACAAAGCCATGTAGGACTAGTAACAAAAGAAGAAGCGTACAAACTGTTGTTGAAAAAGACGAAGAAGATTCATTCTCTGCAAAGAAACCACAGTAATTTTGGTGATTAAGAAACTCGACCAATATATGTAATCCTACTAGAAACTTATACAAAAGGACTTCGGAAATTATTCAAGCTAAGGGATAGTAGTACCAGTAATAATCAGTATTACATTATTATTGCCTTATTAAAGAAAAATAACTCGCAGAGTTCAGTCTGTTAATCCTGCATGAAGCAAACATGTATAATGCACCTGAAAAAAGAATCCACCTGAGAAAAAAATAATAAAAATAAACGCAAAGAGACCAATATCCAGAACAGATATTCACAATGATATCTCATTTCGTTTAACTTTCACAAGTACGGGAATACTAACCATTCAAGATCACAATAATGCAGTGAATAGTGGTAAAAAAAAATGAACCTGATGGAGCAGAGAGTTAAGTTGATCATTTTAACCTCCAAACAACATGTTGAGGAAATTTATAACTACACAAACTCATACAAAATAAGAATGAGAGAAATTGCTCAACTACATTAAATTTGAGCAACCCCATAAAAAATATACCTTCCAAGAGATGGCCAAGAATTTCCAGCAAAGGTAACTCTTTCTTTTGATACACTTTTCAACAGTACTCTATTCATAGCTTTTGGTAAAATAAAGTACATTTTGCATAGATGGCCAAGGTGATTGCATGTTTATTAAAAAGACCTGTGTACATGACAACAAAAAAAGTAAGAGACCAGCATCCATCAGAATACATTAACAATCTCAATAGATGCTAAAACAAGTCATTTTCCCATTTTCTAAACATATAGGCCAGAGAATGAAAGAACGAGTAGATCACTTTGCAGCGTTTAGGCTTCTTTTCTACTATAAAAGGAGTAAAATTTGGTGGTGAGAAACAGAGGGAAAGGTGGCCAACTAATAAACAGACATAACAGTAACAATTGAATTCTACACACTACCATTAGCCTTGCGCCTTCAGGATTTGAGATACCAAAACTAAAACAACGAATATACAGTATGCTTGATATGATCAACAACAGAAACAGAGTGGTAGTAGCCACTGATATATGGCTGAACATATACTTGGTATTTGCTCATGAATATTCAAGCAAAAATAGGAACAAGTATATGAACGTGTAAAATCAAGGATTCCAAAAGAAAAAAGAGACTGGATTAGAATTTTCAAACTGATGGTTTCTATACATAGTTTATTCTTGCTGGATAAAATCTTACCATGTTAAGATTTGGGTACCGCCATGGCTTGGGTCGAAGCAAATCTCCTCCGATGTTGTCCGATACGACTCATACAGAAAGAAATGATGCAAATTGATCTTAATCCCAACCAAACCGACTGATGGAGAGAGAAGATTTATAATTGAAGCTTTCACTCTGTAGTAAATCAAAATTTTCTCCATCGAAGCTGTGCATTTATGCCCAACCACGAGCTTCAAATCATGACGAGGGAATGAAGAAAACAGGTTCCAATGAGAGAGAGGATGAGACCAGAAGGATCGCCACCTAACTACCCACGAGATCCAGAAGATTTCGACCAAAAACCCTACGCCCCAATTTCCCCAGTTTCCTCGACTCTGTGCACGTGTAGCATGTTCCGTTCAGTAAAAGATGGGTTTGAAGAATTACCTTCAATAAAAGATGAATAGATATGTTTATTTTTTTTTTTATTTGTAATTTTACTTGTTTGTCCTTTTTCATTCACATAGTTATCCTAGTATCTTTATAGAGGGTATTTACGTAAAAAACTCTGTTTTTGCTAGCAAATCTTTTTATTTTAATAGATAAAATAATTAAAATAAAAGAATCATAATACACTATCAGTATTAGGAATAATTAAAATAAAAGAATCATAATACGCTGAACTCTTTTCATATAGAAGATGATCTAGATTCTAGATTATCAAAAAAGTTCTTTTAGGTTCTTAGTAGCAGTCAGCAACACAATAGTCTTCTAATCGCGCCTCTAACCTTATTAAAGCATCAACAAACAAAAATTAGCAGCACCAAAACTGAAAAAAAAAAAAAAAAATTGAAATTATGCAACATTGAAAACCCTAATTCGACATTTAGGGTACTAAATGAGAAGAAGAGAAACTAAGAGAGGCAAGATAGATGAGAGAGATTGCATGACAAAGGCACTGTTGCTAGGATGTGTTGGTGTGCAAAGGTTCGTATGGGGAAGTCGCAGAGCAGTGATTATCGAAAGTTCGAAGAACTGAGACTAGGAGAGAAGAAAAATAAATGGAGAGCCTATTTATATGTGAGATCGAAACTACATCATTTCAATCTCAATCAGTCGTTAAACACTATTTATTTTTGTCAAACATGCCTAAATGAAAATTTAAAAAAGAAAAAGAAAAATACCGCCAACAAAATTAGGGACCAAATTTTTCACCCTAATTTTTTCCGTCCAAAATTTGAAATTTTGCGCAACTAACTACTTAAATTTTACCAATTATTTGCAAAATCTAAAACATATAGGAGACTAAATTAAATTCCATCCCCAATTAGATTTTGGGACATATTTTTTGTCTCTAACTGAAACTTATTTGTCTCTAAATAGTGTCAAAACTTTTAGGGACGAAATAATTTTTTTTGTCTCTAATCATGTGTTTGAGGGACGAAAAATTGGTTTGTCCCGAAAAAATTTGTCTCCAAATGGGTTTTCTCTAGTAGTGCTAGAATGAGAACATAAATGAAGTGAATGATTCTGATGTATGAGATTTCATGCATTTACTAACATATATAGGTATGTGAATGATTCCAATGTATGTGGGTTCCACCTTATTATTAGGAATCAATTCTTGAATAACCCTTAATTTGATAACCTAGGGGGAGGGTATGGGTTCAGAATTCTAATACCGATTCTTTTCTTCTCGTATTCCAGTTGTCTCCGAATCATGATTTTTTCAATTTTAAGTCAGTAAACTAGCCATAAATATATTGATATTGATACATTAATAAACCGTAGAGATACGCTTTTACATGGATATATAGCTGGGGTCTACTTAATATATTGATACGTTAATTCGTTGTTATAAATCAACTATTACATAAGTAGCTGTGTTTTTTTTTTTTTTGACAAATACGTAGGTAGCTCTGGTTAACAAAAGAGTTCATATATCAGACTTTTAAAAAAAGGGAAACTCTCTGTTATTTATACTAAATTTAACATATCTCGCTGCGGCAGACTTTTCTAATAAAGTTCATACATAAGCCCAGTTCTTAATACTAGCTGGGATTTTAAGAGGCTGGACAACTGTTGGATAACCTTACACAAACAGGAGATCACTTTTTCTTCTCTGAGAACTTAATGTGAATGCCATCACCAAACCCTAAAATGGGATTTCGAGCAATCCGTGCTCCTTTGATTGTTGTCCACCTGTGAACATTAAGAGAAGTTCAGAAGATGATTAGAGTAAAGCTTTGGTTGTTTTAACACAGTACAGTTCAAGTGAATACACGCTTGAGAAAGAGAGAGAGAGAAGGAGAATAAGAAACATACCTATATTTGGTGACCAAGACATGGAAAAATGTAGACAAGAAAACTCTACTATACTCTGCCCCGGCACATTGTCTCATTCCTCCACCAAAAGGCATGAAATTCTTGGATATAGAGTGCGAGTCAATGTCCTAATTTTCATTCAATTTTGTATAAAGTAATATTAGTTCCCTACCCAAATTTGAAGTTATTTGCACAAATGACAATGAAACTGAACCACACACACGTACCTTCCAACGCCATGGATTGAACTTAATGGGATCCTCGAATGTGCTGGGATTTAACTGAAGCGCAGACGTGACAACCATAATCGTCCAACCTTTTGGGATTGTAAATCCTGCAAACATTTACTCTAAATTTCAGCGAAAGACCTTTTTCGGTTTAAATCAATTAAGGATTTAGCTAAATGTCTGTAACTAAGCACTTACCCTTTACTGGGATGTCTCTCAAAGCTCTACGCAACAAGCCTGGTGCAACATTACCCAACCGAAGGGTTTCGTTGATAACCTATGTCCTCCAAGACCAGCAAGTTATAAGACTAGTGCAATACTATTGTGCAGATTAGAAGGAACATGTAGAGATTCTAGAACAAACCTGAAGAGTAAAAGTCATCGATTTATATTCATCCCATGTGAGTGAAGTATTTGGATCTTCTCTGTTTTTGAGAATAGCTTCATGCTCAGCCTGATTTTAGAATAATATTGATCATTAATGTTTTGAATAGAGGACTTATGATCATTAAAATTGAAGATCAAACTGTCTACATACAGTCAACTCTTGAAAGACTGAAGGATGCTCTGCAAGTAAACTGAAGGCTAATGCCAACACTGCTGAAATAGATTCAAAGGTAGCGAATAAGCCCCCGAACACCAACTGAACACTAAAATCCTGTGATAAAAACTTCTCCTTATCCATGTCATTTGCAATTTGATCAAGGAAATCTCCATGTTGGGTCTCAGGTGAATCGTGTCTCTCCTTGAGCATATCTCTCAACATGGTCGTTACCTTCTTTTGGTGCTGTATGAATATAAACACCAAAAATTTGAATATGAGTGATATCTTAATTAATAAGTTAAAGGGCAACTTGTGCATGTCTTAATAAACCATTGTCAGTCTTACCTTGGTACAATTATAGTATGCAGTCCCAGGGATATTCAAGGGAAACGACATAAGACCATCTATGATTTTAGTATATTTCTCACTCAGGTCATCAGCAGATTTTTCAGCATCATAACTAATCATCTGCTTTGCGCTAAAATTAAGAACCATCTGCAACAGAGAGAATTGATATATGCAACATGAACATCAGGAGATCATAAGCATTACTAATATGCGAATAAGTACTGGGATTGATATTTACAACTGAGCCAGCATGTTTCACTTCAACAGATTCCTGACTTGACCAAGAACATAGACTTTTGTTGACGAATTCTTGTATTTCAGGGAGCAACTTTTCCTTAAGCCTCTCAGCACCAAAGTGATTCAAGAAAATGCTCCTTACGTACTTGTGAACGATGCCAACTGCATTTGTTTTTGATTCACCTTCATGCACGAAGATCTTTGAAAATGTATCCAAGTACCACAACTCAACAGACCTCCCTTCTTGCTGAAAAAGGAAGTTATTGAATTCAGGATCAGCTGATATCACAACTGGCCTACCCGCCAAACTAGTCCGAAATATAGGTCCATATCTGCAAGGCAAAGAGAAACACATCTCCAGTAAACTACTCAGGCAGGTAGTTATCAAAAAGAGTAATATTATTGCTGGGTGAACCACCTCAGGATTTAAGCAGAATTAGTACTTCAAAAACAAAGAATTATGCTGGAAAAGTAACTGAAACTAGGTAAATTACTAGGCTTGGGGGTTTACCTTTCAAGTCTTTTCTTAATGAAAGGGTGAAGATCTAGGGAGTAGCTTGGAATGATCAAACTGAGGGTCTCACCAATGAGAGGCAAACCCATTGAACCTGGAGGAAGAACCCCATTGCACTTTGGGTTCCTCCATTTGATAATCCAGTGGGTGATGTATATCACCAGAAATGCTACTAAACACAATCCCACCTCCGTCCACATGGTGATTGCCCTACTCTAATGAACAAGAAGATTCAGTGCAGTATGTTATGAGATTCAAGGAATGATGAGAAATATAGTGGTTATATAGAGTGGCTGATCGAAATGCCAAAGGACAAAAGCATATGGACTTGGCGGGTCATAGGTGACTTATAGTACCCAGCTACTCCATAATCAGGAAAACTGTAGGGGATGCTGTAATTAGATAAGTAAGGTATTTATGAGAATGGTAGAATATATAAGGAAAATAGTTCAAAATAAATAATAGAAAAACTGGAAAATTCCTTTTGAAAAGTCGCATGATTTTCACAAAACACTATCTTTTTCAATATTATGGAGAAGTTACCTATCAAAACAAAAAGAAGAAATTAAAGCCACCACTGTTGACTTGGTGTCTGGAGTTTTATCGTCAGAATTGGTGACAATCCTTTTCTCTTCTATTGTTGCAAGTCATATATGGCGTCCAAACTCCAAAGGCATCATTACCGTGAAGAAAGATTGTTAAAGGGTTAAAGGCTTGCATGCATAAATGTCAAATATCTGAATTCAGAGAAGAGGTTTAGTCACTCTTCTTAACTTGAGACAAAGTGTTGTGGACTAATCACTAACGTGGTATGCTAGTTTTGAGCAATCTGTTTAATGTTAGTCGGTAGGCCTTTTTGACCCGGACTCTCTCCCTCGTCTCTTTTACTTGTATTTTTTGTTTTTGTTTGTTGGTTTTGTTGAGGAAATATCGGAGTACTATTCTATGGTTCTCACTTATGCCCCATTATATATGCAAACAAAAAATTATAGACAACTTTTGAACTCAAATACATGAGTTTGGTGGGTGAAAATCTTTTAAAAGCTTTTTAATTTTAAGTAAAATCAACTCTGAGAGAGACAGCTATATGCCTTTTGGGTCCAAGGTGTCTGATAAAGGGTACTCTGAAAGCATTAACAGCGGGAACTCATATTGTAGACAATAATAAATCTAAATAATGATATGAGTCCATTTGACCTGTATACAAAATGACTGTATTTTTTTGGTGTTGTAGACGTGCATGCTCATTTTTGGACTAATATTTTAGGATTGTGTAATTTGAAAACATTACAGTTCTTTATATTTGAAAGTGAACTTGTCTAATGGATCGATACATCAAGTAAATTAGTTTGATAAAAAGATAAACTAATTTAATATAAAAGATAGACTTATTTAAATTAGTCTACTTGATATATATAGTCGGTCTAACTTTATATCAAACTAATCTATTTAATATTTTGATGTATTAGTAGTACATACAATGTATGATAAAAGTTTTATCAAAAATAGTCGTTGCATCTGTATAATACAATTGTCATTAAATTTCACTGCTGCCATCAACATCTTGACCCTTGCACAGAAATTCTGTCTTCATGATGTTGCGAATTTCATTGCTAACATCACCTTTTTTGACCCACGGAGAGAAAATCTAGGCCTGGGCACGGGCCGAGTTTGTTCAGAAATTCCAAAATGACCGGCCCCTTTTTTTTTTGTTTTTTTTTTAGCTGGGTTTGTGTAGTTGAAATGCCAAGACCAGTAAAACCCAGACCAAAATTTCAGGCTGGTTTTTGCAGGTTTATTGGCCCGAGTCACAAAATTCCTAGAAAGGCTACAGCTTGGTGGCGACACAGTCACAATCCAGAAACTATCCATCTCTTCTGATACCTTTTCCGACCTCTCACTATCAAATCCGACTCGTGGGCAACAAAAGCACCAACTCCTATCAGTTTTGTCCAGAATGGCACCGCTCTTCTTCTGCTGAAGCAATTGGGCAAATCTCGCAGAGGAAAGAGAAGCAGAAGATGGGACTGAGGGCGAGGATCTTGAGGAACTGGCGGCGGGAGATGTGTTGACGTGACAAGAGCTCGAGAAAGTGGATGGCGAGTAGCTGTAGGCGATGCAGGATAGAGTGTAATTTGGGTCTGGGGTGAATCATGGGTTTAGGAGTGTGAATTTGGAGAGATTGAGGGGTTTCGGAATTTTGTGGAGGAGAGAAAGTAAGGAAGAAGAAGAAGAAGAAAAGAAAAGGGGGGGGAGGGAGGGAGAAAGAGAGAGATGACGTTGCTAGTTACGAAAAGATCTAATACATCAATGTACAAATACGCCAAATAGATTTAACTCGATATAGAGAATTAGAGATAGACTAATTATATACAAAGATCGAGTATTCCCCTAACATAGTTGGCGCATATATATAGAGTCGGTATATTTCTAAATCAAATTAGTCTACTTGATGAAGTAATACATTGATATACCCTAGACGAACACGTTAGTTATTTATCCATTATTTTACAGAATATTAAAAAAAAAAAATGTGTTGAACAACTGTCCTTGAGAAAGAAAGCAACACCCAGGACTAGACAGCACATACATCCATATATGATAGCCCTAATCTAATCAAAATAAACATGTAATTCTTTCTTACATTAATTGAAATGAGCACATATCCCCTGTCCTGTTAATTGTTAATCTGTTTCTTTGTACAGAGAGTCCAACTTGGCTCTCTCTTTGACTTCGATGCCTCATACTGAAGCCAAAATTATAAGTTTTCTGAGATTTCAGGCTAATGATCCAGAAAATAAAATTTCATTTTCATTGCCTCTGTCGGTGTCTTGGAGATAATATTTACTAGCAATAGTGCCCGCGCTTTGCTGCGCTGCGGGGTTAATGATAAAATGAGTCAAAATTTCATCTGTCTAAAATTGTTTGGTTTACATTATTGCAGTTTACAATGACATTCTATCAAACCATTCTATGACAACATCAAGTATTCCCCTTTCTGATGGTTGATGCTTCATCAGTTTCATCATTTATCAATGCAATTACCATGAATTTCAGGTTTTGCTGCCATCACTGTATTAAAAAATTATGGTATATCAATACACTTAAAACAAACACCAAGTCAACAGAATCACCTAGCCATACCTGAACCCAATGCAGTTGGGAAATTGAATAACACACTGTTTTCAGAATCTGAGTAATCAAATAGTAACAGTTAAAGAATTGAACATTACCACAGGTATACACATTGTGAATTTAATACAAAAAACATCTAACTAAGCCTTAGCTGATTTACCTGAATAAAAACAATAGACCACAATACTACCAAAGCACAGATAAAGGAGTGGTAGCAAAAAAATTAACACCAAACCTTTTTGCATATAATCTGCAAAAGAAAAACAGAATGATAATGAGATTATGAAACTAATAATGACATATATGAAAAATTCTATCAGATATTACTTGTACTTTATAATGCATACTTTCCTATGCAACAATCAATTAACAAAAATACATAAACATACCAAAAATCAATCACAATATCATACCTTAGATACAACACATAATGTTTAGCAATGTAAGAAATCAAGGTTTCAAAAACTTACTCACCTATTTCATTGTATTATAATATCTATTGAAATCAACACTACCAACTTGGTAGGTGCTCCAAAGTTACTGGTATTTGCCTTATTATAGGAAAATGATAATTAGTCTATGCCAATCTCTAATGATCCCACCAATACACCTCAGAAAACGATTAATCAACTACTTTAGGTTTGTGTAAAGAACGGAAACATTTTATCAGCTCAAGCACATAATAGTTAACTTCATCAATGCACCAACCACAAACTGATTTGAAGTCATTGATTCAACATAGACGTAAGCAAATTAGTTGAATTCAAATTAGATTGTGCAAATCACAACATTATCAGTCATTAGTAGAAGAAAATATTCCACTCATGGAAACCAGTGAAAATTAACTAAATGATATCAAAGATGAGTCAGATTAAAAACCAAACCTGTTTTATTTCTTTTTAACCGAATCCTTTTACTTCAGAATCTTCAAAAAAGCTGGACCTTGGAATCATTGAAAGGTTAAAACCCAGGCTACAAACACAAACCAAATCACATACGTTAATAATTCAATCAAATAAGATTAACTGAGACAAATCAAGACCAACTAATCTATTAAAAAATCACAGAATAAATCCATGAAATCAAACAAGTCAGAGGGGAATTCAATTGAGATTACAGGGCCAACATTTATCAGATCTGTCATTAAAAAAAAAAAAACTCTCTTCGACCAAAATTCCCCTGCAAATCCTAGATTCTGGAAACCCAGTTACTATGAGATCGATGTTGATTACATGATTGCAGTAACCAAAACCCTCAATCAAAAACCGGATTCTCTAGTTTTTGTTAGATGGCAGATTCTGCTAACCCAGTTACTATAGAGATCAATGTTGATTACGTGATTCCAGCAACAATCGAACTCTCTTTCTCCTCGCACAAAGCAAACAAACACACTATGACAGAGAAAAAAGGAGGGCGAAGGCGACGTTACCTTGTTTTCGTCATCAATCCTTCACGTCTCTCTTCCTGTATTTCTCTCTGTTTGTTTTTGTTTTCGGGTTGTTGTTCTTTTGAGGATTGGTGAGTAGAGAAGAAGATAAAATTGATACACAGCAACAGCCGACTGTAGAAGAGAAAAGAAGATAAGATCGACGCACAGCAGAACCAAAAGAAAATATCGAAGGAGGGCAAAACAGCCAATTTATTGTCCTATAAACAATAACCGAGTGAACAATATACAGAAAAAGGAGGGCAGAACTGACACTTTACTGTTTTGAACAGTGACCAAGTGAACAGTGAACTCATCTTTGGTATATAGTAAATTTTCCGTGTACGACTTGCTGAAATAACGAAGAGAGAAAGACGTAGAGCAGCCTGTATTGGGAGAGCTTCCCCCCTAAATGGGGTCCGACCCGGCTCGAGAGGGATTAGTCCTTACCTACGGGTGGGGGATACCTTGGTTTACCAAAAAAGAAGAGAGAAAGACGTAGGTAATCGATGTTTTTTTGTATATATAGTAGACTTTGGACTAATGATAATATAAAATATATTGATACTGAGAGACGAATTACAACTAATCAACTTTATGATGCCCACTGGTCTGGGTATAATATGTAATGTAATGTATTGTACTGGCATATGGACTGAGCATATACGCCCATTATATAACACTATGCATCGTTTTCTTGGTACACATATTTTTTCTGTCACAATGTAAATACAAGCAAATTTTTACTTGAATATGTGGATTCAAATGAAAATTTGAAGTTTCTCTCACTCCACAAGTCAAACCTTCATCATGAAGTTGTGCAATTGATGCCCTTTTGTTATGTTTCAAGAGAACTAGAACGAGAAAAGAGAGTTAAGAGGACACAGTACCACAACACTCTTAATAATGACAATATATATGATTGAATAAATAAATATGAGCGATACATAAATTTTTCAAAGAATAAAAATTCCCTTAATTATTTGATTGATTGCCCCCTGGAGAGCTGCAGGTCTTTGCCATCCCATGAGTACGTGCACTAGCGGACCTAGCACATGCCCAATGGGGGGCTGTTGCTGTCACTAAAAATTTTGCAAACTAGTATAAATTAGGGACCATGACCAAAAGCACCAAAATAACAAAAAATTATCTCACTTACCCCAGCAACAGTTTTTTATTTCCACCTACACAATTTAACAACAAATGACTATTTTGCCCTAAACACAATTAATGAATTACAACTTCACCACTCAACATCAATCTCTCTAACTCTCTCTCTCATCCAATCTCTCTCTCCTCTCTCCCCCATCTCTCCCAACTGACCTCCGGCTCTCTCTCCTCTGGCTCCGGTGATCGACCCAGCCCTCTCTCTCCTCCGGCTCTGGGGCTCGAGACGGCCCTCTTTCTCTCTCCTCTAGCTCTGACGTTCGACCCATGTCGTCTCCCTCTCTCCTCCAGCTCTGGCGACGACGCAGCAACTCGGAGATCGAAGGAATATACCGGCTTCGTTTCCGGTTTCATGTGGTGTCGTCTTCGTCGCAATTTAACCTCGCTCTGGTGTCGATCAACCAACTGGGACCAGGCCGATCCCGTCGCGGCAAAGCAGACGGTCATTATCCACAGAGGACGTCGGCAACATGGAAATGAGTGAATCAGATCGGGTTTCGAGGAGGCTATGGGCTCGAGCTCCCAGAGGACGTCAGCAACATCATCCACGACCTTTGCCTCGCCGAAAGACTACTTCCGGTCCCGGGTCCGCAGTCGGAAAGATGGGAGAAGAGGACATGGGTGCCTAGATCATTTTCTGGGTGCCCAAATCAGTTTTTTTTTTTTGAAGTAACTGGACAAAATGAAAGAAAAAAAAAAGTTTTGAATGTCTATTGGGGGGCAATAGATATTCCGAATTGATGTAATCTCCTTTTTTTTTTTAGTAATCAAAGTCTTATTTGTCTAAATTTAGGAAGATTAATTCTCATTCTAGCGACTGAAAGTCCTATTAGGGGGCAATATGAGTCTATTGGGGGGCAATACATGGCTGATAGTTGTCTATTGGGGGTAATACATGGCTAATAGTCATCTATTGAGGGGAAATAAACTATCAGGGCAATAGACGTCTATTCGGGGGCAATAGAAGTCTCTATTGGGGGCAAAAAAAACATTTCCGGTGAGATTTTCAGCAAATTCCGGTAGGTGGTGGCCGGTGACTGGAATCCGGGGACCGGTGACCGAAATTCGGAAAAAAGTTGCCGGGATTCTGGGAGCCGGTGGCTGGGCTCCGGAGAAGTCTCCTATGGTTTCTCTCTCTCTCTCTCTCTCTCTCTCTCTCTCTCTCTAAGTTTCAAAGGGGTGAGGGTAAAATGGTATTAAAATTTTTTTTTTTAAAAAAAATCTCAATGGGGTATTAGGGAAGACCTCCTTAGAGTATTTTGGGTAAGAGAGAATTAAAAAATACTTAATGGGGTAAGTGGGAAAAAAAATCTCTAAAAATGTGGTAAATGGACAAAAACCCTATAAATTAACATACTTACCATATATGATATGAAAAAAATTAATAAAAATCAAGGGTAGCCCCCACTTAAAATGAAATTCAACATATAGTTATATAGGAGTCATCATGGGCCGGGTTAGGGCTGGCCCTACCCTAAATTTTAGGGCTTAGGGTAGGGCCGGGCCAGGCCTAGTCAAAGTCAACAAAATTTAGGGCCGGGTAGGATAGGGTAAGGCCAAGGCTTAAATATGTTAACCCTTACCCGACCGAAAAGCCCAAGTCACTAGGGTCAAATGGGCCGGGTCTGGCCGGCCTTCCAAATAGGGTCGAAATGGGCCTAAAAGGCCTTTAATTTGTTTAACAAAAAGAAATACATTATTCTTTTTTCCTTAAAATGTGGCTCCATGGTCATATAGGTAATATAAGACTCATTGTTTTTTGTTGATCATATTTAATATATATATATATATATATATTGAGATTAACTTATAAGTTATAACATTTATAAATATTAGTTAATGAGGTTATATTTAATTAACTATCTCTCTAAATCTCTAAATTAATTTTTATTTAACAAAGGAAACAAGAATTAAAGAAAATAAAGCTTAGGAAATCAATTACCAAAAAAGAGATAAGTTGTATGCTATAGAAAAAAGAGAAATTTATTTTTAAAATAGAAAATATTAGGGTTTAAACGGGCGAGCCTAGAGGGCCGGGCCGGGCTTGGCCCTAACGGGATCAAATGGGTAGGGCCGAAGGGCCGGGCCGGGTTTCAATTGCATGGCCCTTACCCCACCCTATTTGAGAAAGGGTCGGGCCGGGTAGGGCTTCGGCCCTATGGGCCGGGCAGGCTTTGGGCCAAATGATGACCCCTATAGTTATAGGACTTATAGCTTTTGTACATTAATTATACATTCTTTCAATATTTCATTGTACTTGTTGGGTGCAACACATATATATTAATCAAAATTCTCATCTCCACAAAATTAAAATCATACGTCCGCCACTAAGTACGTGGTAGCTCACGCTTAAACTAATTGGTTTGATTCGATTTTGGTAGGTGCAAACTTAGAAGTTGATCTAGAATGTAGTTCAATAATTAGAAATGCATCTTGTTTCAAGTCATTTGGGTTAATCATATTGGCAAAATAATAATAAAATTGTAATAGCTGGAATGAGATAGCTGAAACTAAAGTTGAATATGATATGCAATCATTATAGATAATGATTAAAAATCGATTGATTCTTTAATAAGCAGATCGATGAGCTAAGGTCTCGTTTGGTTCGCGGAAAGAAAGTAATTCGTTTGTCTTTCCCATGGAAATAGAAATGAAATTTTCCAAGAACTTTCTATACCGTTGTTTGGTAACATACGGAAAGCTATAAGGAAAGTTGTTAAAAAGTTTATAATTAATACAATAAAATAATATATTGTGACGAATAAATGCAAGGAAATAAATGGGAAAAGTGATTCCTTTGAGGTTTGGAAGAAACCACTTCCCTCATATTTTTCCTTCCTTCAGGAACGTTTTTCCTTTCATTTTGCATTCCAAATGCAAGAAAGAATCAAGTTTCCTTTGTTGAAGCTTACCGTAAACAAACGAGGTCTAAAGGTAAAGAGTTCGGAAGAGGAAAAAGACAAAAAAATGACCTAATAAAGGTAGAAAAAATAATAATAACTAATATAACCGGGCCGATCATTTTTTTTTTTAAACACCTAAAAAAAGAGATTGAATCAGGTCTGGTGCGGTTCGAACCCGGTCCGGTCTGGTTTGACAAATGTTTTTAGAAGAACCAGATTGAATCTGTCAGTCCGGACCGATCTGGTCTGATTTTTCAGGTCTCCAGCTTTTTTCCCACCCTCTCTTCATGAATAATGATGTTGTAATGGGCCCTGCCAGATTTTTATGCATATCAGACAAATCTGCATTGCTTTTTCTCTTAGCTCTACAATACAAATATAAATATTAACTATTATTTAATATGGGTTCGGTTCAGTGTTTGTTGGTTTGTCATAAGCATTGTGTTGCAATGCATAGTTGGAGCATTTCTTATGCGTTGAGAGATTAGTCCTTGGGTCTAGAAAGTCTTTGGCCTCACATTGTTAAATAAATAAATAAATAAATATATATATGTATGTATGTATGTATTAACGGAAAATAGCACCGCAAGTATCAGTTCGTTTGGTTTAATTGGTTTAATGCGGTTTGTCTGCTTTTAGTTCTTAAAAGTCCACCCTCATCAATACTTGTAATATCTCTCCCACAAGTATTAGATTTGATATCGCTTTTCATATTCTTGAATTATAAATAATAAAAGGGAAAAAATGCAAACAATGTCCGACCTTTGACCCATTAGTAACTTCGGTATCTGAAGTTTGAAAAATATCACATTGGTACCTGATGTTCTTATCCCGACCCAACATAAGTACCTAAAACCGTTAACTCCGATACGGCGTCAGACAGGTGGCATATATTGAAGCGTAATTTAGTCTTTTCATATGTAATTCATTATTTTCTTTTTCTAAATTATAAGCTTGCTGAATTGAATTTTTTTTTTTTCCTTTTGCTGCCTTCTATACTCTCCTGAGTCTCCTCTGCTGAGCTCCAGAGCCGTCCCTTGACCAAGGCAACCAAGGCAGTGGCCTTGGGCCTCAGTTTGGGGACGGCCTCCATCTTAATATATATATATATGTGTGTGTGTGTGTTTAAAAAAAAAACAAAAGATAGTAAAAGAAAAAAGATGCACAACTGTAGTCTGTAGAAGATGACATTGAGACTAATGAAATCAAACCCGTGATTCCATGAGGCCTCAAATTCCTCTTTTTCTTTTGTATTTGTAAGTTAAACACCCCAAGCTTTCCTCTTTCTCCATCACTTTGGGATTAAAAAAGAAGATAACCAAAAGTTTTGCTCGCACTTTCACTAATTTGGGCAAAAATGAAACATTGGCTGTTGAAACATGAATTTTTAATTCCCCTGATTCTTTCAAAGACAAACGGTAACATTTCTTCTTTTTATGTCTATTGTTACTTTTTATTTTGTTTATATAATCTACTATGTTTTAGTTTGAACTTGGAGCTGAATTTGAAGATGTGGATACCAGAGAGCTTGGGATATTACCAGCGCAGCTGGGCGTCGTTGCTAGTGTGGCTTCGGCATCGTTGCTGCAAGGCCAGATTTACCAACCCATGTGACAAATGCAATTTGAGCTCAAATGCACACCAGGTGTTCAATAAAATGCCTAGATGAAATGAGATTCTGGGTGGGAGTAGTGAAATGGGTAACCTTCGGATTCGACATTGCTGCCCATGAGGTGGTGATTCTGAGCACAGTACCGGAATTGGGACGAAACCCAAAGGAAGAAGGAGCCAACTGGTGCCAAGGTGACCAATTCTGTTGTTAAGAAGAAGTGAACCGTCATGGCCTACCCTAAGGATTTCATAGGCGTAATCTTTCTTCATAAAAAACTAGTTAATCACTCCTGCGCGATGCTGCGGGTTTTTGTGCTTCATAAGTTTATTCATTATACATATACATATTTCAAAAGTTGGTGTTTTCACCAGGTTTGTATAGTTACATATTACAAAATTGGAAATCCTAGGTAGAAGCTGGTATCATATATGTCCCTGCAGCAGCCCAACATCATGGTTCAAATGCACTATCTCGTATGTGTCCCTGTCAAATGTGAAATAAATTCATTCATGATTCCAAGTGATCAGTTAAGTATTAAAGAACAATATTCATGTCTCATGTCTAAGTTACAGACTCTAATGCAAGCTCAATGATTATAGGATCTTCCAACAACTTGACATATTTGTGGACCAACACTAACATTTATGCAAAGCAATGAAAAAAAATCATCTCAAGAAGAATTGAGCATGTAGATCTGGGAAATGAGATTCTAAACTACTCCCTGTTCAAAACCAAAACAAAAATCCAGCAAAATAAATTCACACACAAAAAAACAAAAAACCTAGGAAGGGAAAGGGAACTGGATTTTTGTCATCCCTCATTAAAAATAACCAGAATATGAATTACACAACTGCCTTGACAAATATAATATAACACCGCTTGTGTTTAGTTGGTCTCCTGATTTGATTGATCAGTTTGACAGTTCTTCTAATTCCATACCTTTCTTAAAGTTGAAATTTTTTATAACCTGCCTTAAGCTTTTTCTAATGAATTTGTATGCATTTTAAGATGCATACAAAAATACAGCAAAACATCAAGGCATTTGATAGTGAAGTACCTGAGAGGTGAGCTTTTTGTGCCAGCCTGTACTATAGTTGCAGCTGATTGAGCTGCAGATGCAGCAACCAAAGATAGCCTACCAATTCCCTGTAGAAAACATAAATGAATGTGTGCATGCATTTATCAATATCAGCCATTTACATCTACACTCACACATTAAAGTAAACATAGATTGAGATAAAATACAAATAATGCAACTTGAGAAACAACAGATAACCCCAAGCGAGTAGCTTCATGAGAATCGACTTGTACTTGCATGGCAGAGTGAAGGCGGGCAAAGCCGGTGGTATCCGTGTCAGGTCGTAAATAACAAAATCAATAGCATATACCTCTAGAAACGATAACAATTTCTTTATGGAGATTATGGTTTGTGAGGGTGGTGTGTATCTGTATCTGCAGAAGAATTTTGTCAATGTCAGTCCCTATATGAAACTTTAACACTAATGGACAAACATTCTAAATTACCAATTTTCCATATATCTATTCCCCTTTCATATACAACGATACAGAGACTATGAGCGAAGTGGACAAAGAAGAAGATGAATCACTATATGAACAATAATTCATGGTGTATGTTATATAAATGCATTTAAAGATGCAAGTAAAGTAGTTCCATATTATGTAGAATATAGATACTTTTGAGTACCATATATTTGTTTTTTGTCTTTGATTCTTCTCATGTACCTGCACTTATATTCCTTGCAGTTGCAAAAAATTTATCTCCTTTCCAACCCCGCCAAACACCTAAAAGACAAACAATATGCTTCACTTTAAACGTTACAAATTCCACATATAAGGAACTGCCATAACATTTTGAAGATAAAATCTAAGAACTCATCGGTGGATCCCCTCCTTTTTAGTCCTACAACAGTAGCTCAGCTTCAGCAAAACTCAGTAGCTATTCATGTGTCTCCTCCTGAAATGCTAACCAAAGGATCCAATTACTTACCAGTTCCACAAAATCCCAATTCATAAATTTACAATCATTATCACAAAATAAGATATTTAAATTAGAAGTTTAGAACCCCAACATAATTCATAAGACTTGACACTCATTACCACAGACCCAGAATCAAACTAACACAAATCCAAATGCCCAATTCACCCAGATACACAAAGATTTAAGATTTACAGTTGGGGAACGCACTGAAATTCAGAACCAATCAACCAAATAAAGCATCAACATCAGACAGTCCTGCATATCCATTAGAATCAATAGAACCTCCGAACCTCTGTTGCCTGGGAATCATTTCCTCAGCTTTGAAGATTCAAACACTTATGTCTATGTTTCACTACTACGTGTTGGGTGAAATGCATAACAGAATCAAAACAGTACAGGAGTAATAGCCAAATATCACTGGAAGAATGTGATCTAAAAGTACCAAAGTGATCTCAGAAGACAAAGGATATTCCAAGATATGATGCTAATGTCAAAACTAAGAGGATACTGTAGAAAGTTCTGAGGCTGAAATATTAGGCAGAAACTTTTGAATATCCAGGGTAAATGAGAAAGTTACCTTTTCAGATCTTTGTTTGGCATTGGTGGGAAAAGGGAGCTGATTCAAAATCTTGGTTTACTTTGAATGAAGTGTTGGAATGCTTTGTATGCATATAAAGACCAGTACACAATCATTCACTCCTCATATCAAAAAAATGGCATAAGTTCTTTCATTCTCTCTTTCTTTTTTATGTATTTCACCACAAATTCTCTAGAATTTTCCTAAATCTCTGTACCCTGTACTTGTTAAGAAATGCTTAATGATCCATAAAGCTGGCAAAAAAAAAAAAAAAATACTCATACAAAGCTATTAGCTCTCAGTTTTCCTTTCCAAAGACAAAGTCATTATGCATATAAATTGAACCTTCATAGAAATCCTATTATATCCAAAATCATGTTCGATAAGATTTGACGCCACTACAAACCAAATTCTTTTATTTTGAAAGGACCTACACTTGATAAAGTTAACCAATTCTGCAAGTAGTTTTGATGTGGGGATGAATCTAATACTGTTTACAACCACTTGTTTTTCTTTTTGCATGTACAGTTATGGGTTTAGGAGTTTTTAAGCTTTTTCTAATGAATTTGTATGGATTCTAAGATGGATATAGAAATACAACAAAACAATCAAGGCATTTGATAGTGAAGTACCTTAGAGGTAAGCTTTTTGTGCCAGCCTGTACTACAGTTGCAGCTGATTGAGCTGCAGATGCAGCAACCAAAGATAGCCTACCAATTCCCTGTAGAAAACAGAAATGAATGTGTGCATGCATGTATCAATATCAACCATTTCCATCTAAACTCACACATTAAAGTAAACACAGATAGAGATAAAATACAAATAATGCAACCTGAGAAACAACAGATGACCTCAAGTAAGTAGCTTCGCGCGAAGCGACTTGTACTTGCATGGCGGAGATGAAGGCGGGCAAAGCCGGTGGTTATCTGTGTCGGGTCGTGGGTTTTCAGAGGAAGAACCAACGGGTGACCCGACAAAGTCCTTTTTCGAGCTTGAAACCTCTGATCTTTCTCATACTCGGCAGAAGAAAGGAATTGGGTGTTTTGAGCGTTTGGGTTGTTACAATTTTGGGTGAGAGATAATGGGATTTGCTCAGGGTTGAACAAAAGGGCCACGGGTATGCTTCGGACATGGTCAGTCGGGAAAGAGTTGAGCAGATTTCAGAGTGAGAAGTGGCTAGCTATAGGGGGACATGATCAAAACTTGTAGTACTCTCGTCTTCCTCTGCTCCCTTCAATTGCAACCTCACAATAGCCGCCATCGAATAACTATGCACAACAGCGTATTTGACATTAAAAAAAAAAAAAAAAAACCAAGGGCAAAAGCGTCACTTCAACAACGCTAAGGAACAGTGCTTAGGAATAATAACCCATCTTTAGTATATAGTAAATACAATTAAATCTTGAAAACTTTATCAAGGTATCTTTTGCTAGTTTGTTGAGTTGGTCTATAGGTTTTTGTTTGTTGCCATCGTTGTTTGGGTCACCATTCCCAGAATTGGGTGCTTTACTGGCAGTGGCGCAAAAGTCTAGTTTCTTGTGGGTTTGCCGAATGTACGTGGCTAAGAATTTTTGTTGTTCTTTTTATCTGATTCATGAACTAAATTTCAATTGGTCTATTTCGGATTAAAATTCTCTTTTGCTTCTATGTTTCTCTTTATGGGAAAAACAGATCAGGGCTCAAGAACAGAGCAGAATAATGGGAGAGAAAAAAATGCAGAAAAAAAAATTAATGCATTAAAACATGAAAAGACAAAATTGTCCTTCAATATATGCCACCTGTCTAATGCCGTAACGGAGTTAACAATTCCAGGTACTTATGTTGGGCCGGGATATGAACATTGGTAATGTGATATTTTTTAAACTTGAGATACTGAAGTTACTAATAGATCAAAGGGCGGACACTCTTAGCATTTTTTTCCCATAATAAAAAATAAAATAAAATAAGGGAAAAATTTTCAAACAATATATGAACTTTTGGCTACTGATAATTAAGGTTTCCGAATTTAGACAAATAACACATTGGTACATGGACTAACAAACCTGATACACTTTTGGTACCTACCGTTATCCATTAGTTGGCATGCCACCTGGCATATTTTGAAGGTTGAATTTGTCTCTTCTCTTCTTTCTACACACAGTCAGTTCTCTCTCTTCCATTTTCCCAAAATCAGAGATGGTGACGGTGGGGGCGGAGATGGTGAGGATGCATGGTGGTGGGGAGATGGAGATACAAATGGTGGAGGCAGTGAGTTGACATTTTGGAATTGAGATCATTTGCTCAAGCCAAGCATCCAAACAGAATGATCAATGGATTCAATTTGAGAATTGGAATTCGAAACCTCATCGGATGCGACAACACTTGAAACCGAAGGTTTTGAATTCCAAATCTCAAATTGAATCCATTGATCATTCTGTTTTGGATGCTTGGCTTGAGCAAATGCAGATTGATCAGCTAGTAATCTAGTTAAAATGAATTCATTTTACTCATAGTTCATAAGGTACATATTCTTTTTCTGGGTTTCTTTACTAGAAATTGGGAGAGAGAGAGAGAGAGAGAGAGAGAGAGAGAGAGAGAGAGAGAGAGAGAGAGAGAGAGAGAGAGAGAGAGAGAGAGAGAGAGAGAGAGAGAGAGAATGGAAATACCAAACTACCTTTTGAAAAATGAATAATGACATAAGGTTAATGGTGTTATTAACTGCAGATAGAATAATTGGGTCGGGTTTGTTAGTCCAGGTACCGATGTGTTATTTGTCTAAATTGAGAAATCTTAATTATCAGTGGCCGAAAGTTCATGTACTATTTAAAAAAATTTGTAAAAAAATTATAATAATTAAAGATGACCTCTCCAACAAACAGTACATCCCAGCAAAATTTTTGAACAAAATAATCCTACAAACTAAAAGTAATTAATGTTTCGGACCGAATCTTTTTGGGGATTGGTATAGTCTTCGTCCGATGTTTGAGCATATTTTATGTGGGATTGTTCAAGTATGCGGTCTCAGGTTTGAAAGAAGAGATTCTTTCGATTCGGAGCCATTCGAGAGCGGACGTCCGCAGCCCAGAAAAAGTGCGGACGTCTCTCTTCTGGCCTCGATCGAGAGTCGACGGCATGGCACGACTTTCCGAATGGACGCCAGGGGTCTGCGAAGCCGGTCTGCGGTCGGGTGGAGTCGCCGGCGACCGTTCTACAGCGCTGCACAGAACCTGCAGTTGCAGGTAAGGTGGCTGCCCAGAAACCGGCAACCCTAACCTCCTCCGACCTCGATCGCTGCCCAGAAGAGGTCTGGGACGCCTCCGGCCAGCCCCAAGCCGCAGTCGCCGCCTGGAACCGCCTACTGTGTCAATGTCAGCACTTTAGCGAAAGTGCGGACGTCTGCTTGTGATCGGGCCTACCTTTCGATTTGCCTGCTGCATTTGCTCTTAATAAAATCTCACCCATGAGTATTAGATTTGATATCGCTTTTCATCTTCTAGAATTATAAAAATAAATAAATAAAAGACTATCGACAAGAAGAAATGTGCAATATTATTTACAAGAAGTCTGTGGTGTTTGCACCAAACATATATATCCCATATATACTAGTTTCCAAATTATGTAAAATATCATTCATGATCCAGAAATGTGTGTTTCAGCTTCTCCCTCTGGCGAGATTTTTTTTTTTTTGAAAGGAGTTTGGAACCCTGTCTAGTTAGGAGGCTCAGCTCCATGTTCGGTTCCATTTATTATATTATAATTATGATTTTGCATCGAGGGGGGGGCATAACACCTAAACCCCGAGCTACAGAGAAGCAATTACAGTAATTCTCGTAAAGAACATCCAGATATGATGCTTATATGTTTCATGTTTGTGTAATTTTTCAACAACATGATTACAGGCTTTTATTTTCTATTATTGGTTCAACCATACAACGATCACCTAACAGAAACACTTCATCTTAAGTTGTCTTCTCTGAAAACTTGATGTGCATACCATCGCCAAATGCTAAAATAGGATTTCGAGCAACACGTGCTCCTTTGATTGTTGTGGAGCTGTGAAAGTTGACATAAATTTGATGATTAAGCCGAATTCAAAAACCTTGTTGTAACTTTTATCTTGAAGATGAGACATATATATGAAATTTACCTAAACTTGGTGACAAATACATGAAGAAAAGTGGCCAAGAACACTCTACTATACTCTGCTCCAGCACATTGCCTCAATCCTCCACCAAAAGGCATGAAGATCTTTGATGTAGCAATTGAATCAAGGTCCTAATACAGACAAAATCAAACATATCAAATTATCTGCTACCGAATTTTGTGATTGCCATTGCTATAAGAAAATTAAGTGAAGTTATTTGGAGAGAAGGCAATGAGACACAACCGAAAACACGCACCTTCCAACGCCATGGATTGAACTCGAGGGGATCCTTGAATGACTTGGGACTCAAGTAAAGAGCAGAGGGGACAACCATAATGGCCCAATCTTCTGGAATTGTATACCCTGCAAAGGATTTGCTTAATTAAATAATTTATTGACAAACTAAACTTCTTCTATTCGATATCAAAGGGTGTAAGCAAAGTGATAAGAGCATACCTTTTATTGTGACATCTTTCAAAGCTCTGCGTAACAAGCCAGGTGCAACATTACCCAGCCTGAGTGTTTCGTTGATAACCTATGTTTACCAAAGACCAGTGAGTCATAACACTGTAATATTGTACAAAGTGAACGAAAACATGCTTTGATGGCAGAACTTACCTGAAGAGTGAAAGTCATGGATTTATATTCGTCCCATGTGAGTGGAGAATTCGGATTCTCTCTATTTTTTAGAATTGCATCATGCTCAGCCTTATGATGAAAGATAATCAATTATTAATGTCTTAATCACAGGAGTTAGAACACTAAATTGAGTTTCAAATCAACCTTTTTTTTTTTTACTTACAGTCAACTCTTGTAAGACTGAGGGATGTTGTTCCAGCAGACTAAAAGCTAAAGTCAACACAGCTGAAATGGACTCAAAGGTAGCAAATAAGCCCCCAAATATCAACAGGACCCCAAAATCTTCTGTCAAGAACTTCTCTTTCCCCATGTCATTGCATAATTGATCAATGAAATCTCCTCGGTGTGTCTCGGGTGAATTGCATCTCTCCTTTAGCATATCCCTCAGCATGGTTGTTACCTTCTTTTGGCCCTGAATGAATAAATACATAATATTAGTTTTAAGTCCAAAAATCATGAACTATTTTGAATGTAATCCAGACAAAGTTTTTGTTAATTGCGGTCCAGTGACTAGGCATCCACATCAGCTTGCTTTTCTATATTAGTATGATGAGTCAAATTCTATTTTTCCACATACCGAATTTATCCATAATAATATTACTCAAAACAATCAATAATTTATGAGTTGTTCAAGTAAATCTAGAGTATGTGTCTAGCTCAAACTCTAGGTTACTTGACCTAGTTGTAATATGGTTTTAAATTAGAGATTCTCAGAGATATTCATAGATATCCGATTAATTGTACGATTATCTTTCCTTGTATAACTCTTATTGTACGTCTTGTAATCATCTATATAAAGAGGCCCCTATTATCAATAAAAGTACGACTCAATTCTTTCCCAAATTCAGTTTTCCTTAAACACGTTATCAGCACGACGCCCTAACCCTAAAACCTAATAGCCAAAACACTAAATCCGAATACAAAACCTTGAAACCCTTTCGGCCCCTGCCGCACACCTTGAAGCCATCGATACCATAAGTCCATAACCAGCAGCAGAACAACTAGAACAGGCCGAAAACCTAACGAACCGGCCACCGGAAGCTCTAAACCACCCGCAACAAATATTCTACCTGTTCACCACCTTCCAGACATCCAATTGCTACTAAATTTTTCCAGCAGTAGCGTCTCGATCTCAGGATACTGGAACCTGAACTAGAACCTCCGGAACCTGCCAAAAATTGACTAGACCGGTATCGGAACGACTGCACCTCTTGAACCGGCTGATCCTATTCTCAGAAGAAAAAAAAAAGGAGGACAAGCAGTAGCCCAAGCCGCGTCAAGCCCAGAAGAAGGTGTGGCCCACTACAAAAGAAGGAAAAAAAAAAAGGGAGGCAGCCCAATGACGCAGCCCAGCCCACAGGTCTACCTCCTCCGGTCAACTCTGCGGTCAACCAACTCCGGCCACTTCTGGCCGCCAACAACTTTTCCACCCACTTTCCGGTGACCTATTTCGAGGTCACTTTTTACTAAAGGTTCTCGTTTTTGGTTTTTTTTTTTTCAATTTCTCTTCTTTTTATCGGAGACTTGCAAACTCCCCTCTTCTACCCCCCTTTCTTCATCATAGGGGAGACCTAATTAAGCCGAACTGTGGGGTTTCGTGCTCACTCCAAGCTTGAAACTTATAGAGTTCTCCAAAGTTAGAGTTTGTTGAGAAGAAACGATCGACCACAAACATCATTGTTTCGATCTAATCCAACCCCTCTTGGAATCGAATTTCTTGGAAGCGACTAAGCTTAGAAATTTTTATTGTTTTTGTGGTAGCCTTTTCGCTCTGAAACTAACCCTAATTTCTTGTTCTCTTTTAGGATGAGTAACCTAAACAGACTGGACTTCGCTCCATTGGGAACAACTAGCTCTGGATATCACAAGTGGGTTCGTGATGTCCGCCAGCATCTCAAGGTCGATGGAATCCTGGATACGATTCTCAAGCCTAGCTAGGACGTGTTAACTGTTGAGCAAGCTCAAGATTTGGAAGCAAATAGAGCAACCTTAGAGGCAAATAAGGGGAAAGATTTGGCAACATCTGTGACTCCCTGCTTCCTAAACTAGAAGTAAGATGGCATAGCCTCCATTTTTGTGATTTCAAGTTAGTTATTGACTACAACTCGGAAGTACTTCGCATTAAATCCTTAATGGAATTCTGTGGAACAGATATCACAGATGCGATGTTGATTGAGAGGACTCTCTCTACTTTCCCCGTCTCTGCTTTGATGGTTGCAAAGAACTATCAAATCGATATTACTGCAGGACGGATCACAAGGTTTCATGAGCTTATTAGAGTTATGAATGTCGCTAAAAAGCATGACAACATCCTTGTGAAGAACTATAATTCGAGACCCGTGGGACAGAGCATATTCTGAAATCCAATTATAGTCGCGCCCCTGAGGAAGGGCTCCAAGAGCGAAACCCTAAATCTAGGGACAATTATGGACGTTCTGGTCCATATTCTCGCTCTAATGTGGAAGGTAACCTCCAAAATAAGCGAACAGGGAACTGAAGAGGTCAACGTGGAAAGAGAGAGGGAGGCAACGCCTCTGGCCATGTTGGTGGCGCCACCAATACTAAGAGTCATCCAAATGACGATATTAAAGCTCCTCAATCAATCAAGTTTGAGCACAGAGATGTATGTTCTCGATGCGGATTATCCGGTCATTGGGCACACATTTGTAGAGCTCGTGAAGAAATTGTCACCACCTATAAAGCATATTGTGAAGCAAGAGAAGCTCACTATATGTGGAACAAGAAGATCAAGAAGATGATCTAGAGTGAAGGGTTAAAGACTACAAATCTGGCTGGGATCAATAGATCGCCAATTTTGTTTAAGTCTTTATTTTTCCAAGAGATGTAATAGGCAATTGCCATATACTTTGTAGTAAATGTATTGGTTTAGTTTTCTTCACATAGGCTCATCCAAAATGAGTATGATGTCTAGGAAGTTTTTGAGATAAGTGGTACTTAAGCGAGTCTTGCTCCACTGACATCTCTCTACTCACCTGGTCATATTTATTTTGGAGTTATTGAAAGAAGTCAAACGACTACCTTTTTTTGCATTAGCTAGCATTTGGATTAGATTCTCTTAAGGTTAAGAGACAATGATATACTCCGTTGGCTTATGAATAAAATTTTGAGGCTTGTTCATGATTCCATTTTTATTCTGAGCATATTTCTTTGTGACTATGATGGCTGGGCCATCAGTATTAATTCAAGGACATGGAATAGCCCAAGTTCCCCTTGCCAAATGACACCTTGATTACTATCACAGAAACTCTCTACGCTCCTAGGGCAAATCGCAACTATGAATAGCCAACAGATTCCATGCAGAAACGCATGTAGAGAACGAAAATGAGTTTCTTTGCAATACCTCTAATGATTGCATCTTAGAGAAGTTTATGTGTCTCTCTAGTGGACTCTATGGCACTATTTGAGCTATTAAATCCAATAAAGTTATGAGAGAAGATATCTTGGATTTAGACATATATTGGCTTTGTCACGACAGGATAGGTCATCCTGGTCATGATATGATGATCCGTCTACTAAAGACTGCACACGGATATCCATTCTCTAGAGCAAAATGAAGCATGAATCAAAAGTTGATTCCTGAACTAAGTGTGACAGTCGCCTTCCACCACCAACCTAAGGCTGGCACAGTCCCTATCTATGACACCATGGATGGCGTCCATCATGGTGATGGCGCCTTAGGTGATGCTGGAATCACCAACTTTGCTTCAAATAGTTCAGACGCTCAGGCCCAACCAAAATCCTCATTGGTTGCTTCTACAGCCTCTCGCGCTCATTTTTCAAAGCCTGTTCCTTAGGGAAATTAGACTGAGACCATCCTATGCAAAGGATATGAAAATACTCATTCTGTTCTTACATAGAATCCATGGGGATTTTGTGGACTGATTCAACCAACTTGCGGACGTTTAAATATCTCATGATGTTGGTTGACACACAAACATGCTGGTCACGTGCTGTGCCATTGTCCACCTGTAAATGCTGCTTATAATACACTCCTAGCACATATCATATAACAACGGGCTCACTCCCCGGATCATCCTATTCAGTCAATTGGACTTGACAATGCTAGAGAGTTTACATCGAAGACTTTCGATGGTTATTGCAATGAGACTGATGTTGGACATCATATTCCCATGTACACACCCAAATGGTCTCACAGAAACGACTACGATGGTAGTTCGGACATTGGTAATGCGCACCAATCTCCTTATATCCGCTTGGGGTGGTGCAATATCACATGCAGCTATGCTAATTCGTCTACGACTCACCGCCACTCAATCTACCTCTGCGTTACAGCTAGTGACTGGGTACCAGATTCATACTTACGAATATTTGAGTGTGCCATTTATGTGCCAATTGCGCCACCACAACGTACTATGATGGGTCCTTACAAACGAATGGGAAACTACGTTGGATTTGAGATTCCAACAATCGTCCGCTACTTAATGCCCTTGCTAGGCGATCTCTTTACCGCATGTCTTGTGGATTGTCACTTTGATGAGACAATCTTCCCGTCGTTAGGGGGAGATAAGAACACGAATGTTCAGTAGGTACGATAGGAATTATCGTGGTTTGTCCCCATTATGTCTCATCTCGATTCCTGTTAAAGTGATGAGATCACACATATCTGCTACAAATATGCCTGCAAGGAAGGACGTCCCTACGAGAAGATGTAGTGCCTACCTCTGTGTCCTACACAGAGGTAGGCATAGCGCTAACGCCAAAAAGAGTGGCACTTTGGCATTATAGGCCATGGCCCCTGCTAGGATGCGTGGGAAGCCCGTGGGTTCGAAGGATACTTTGGCACATTCCAATCTTTTGATCATCAACACTCAAAATCCGTCTCATGAGAATCTTCCAGATTATGGTTATCGTTGGGGGACGCCTCAACATTAGAACATATTCCTGAGAATATAGAGCTCTTTGAAAATTACACTAGTGTACATGAGATGTGGGATAGAAACTCCATCATAATTGATGATGTAATCACGCATTTCATTGCGCATGAGTTTGTTAAGTCTGATGATATCGAACCATGCTCGGTTGATGAATGAATGCCAACGTAGAGAAATTTGGCCTAAATGGAAAGATGCGATCCAGGTTAAGTTGGATTCTCTAACGAAGAGGAAGGTTTTTGAGCCAGTGATGTCAACACCTCCTGACATAAAACCTGTTGACTAATGGGTCTTCGTTAGAAAGCGTGATAAGAAAAAGAGATAGTAATCTTGCCTTATGGCGCAAGGCTTCTCACAAAACGCCCTGGAATCGACTACGATGGGACATATTCTCTCGTAATGGATGTCATTGCACTCCACTCCACTACCCTGTCAGTTTGGTTGTTTCCGAATAACTGAACATGCAGCTTACAAATGTGGTCACTACATATCTCTATAGGGATCTAGATACGGAATATACATGAAGGTTCATGGTGAACTTCATTTACCCAAGTCAAGTGGCTCTAGACCACGGAGCGCGTTTACAATAAGGTTGAAACGCTCACTAAAGTGACTACTTGATTGGGAAGGGATATGCCCACGCGTTTCCATAACAAGTTTCGGATTCCTTCGCGGTTCATGTTGGGCATGATCTTCATTAGAAGCCCTTAAAGAGTTAAGGGAAACCGCTGAACACTTGAAATCCGATTTTGACATGAAGGATTTTAGGAGAACACAATTATTTCTCAATTTGGAATTTGAGCATCGTGTTGATAGATGCTTAGGCATTTTAACAAGGTCAAACCTTCAAGCACCCCCATGATCGTTCGTAGTCTTGATCTTGAAAATGATCCTCTTAGTCCAAATGATGATGACGAAGACATGCTAAAGGCAAAAGTGTCATGCTTAAGTACAATAGGCGCATTATTGTACTTAGCTCAATGCACAAGACCAGACATCTCATTTGCAGTGAACTTGTTAGCTATACATGTGAACTTGTTAGCTAAGGTATAGCTTTGCGCCAACACGATGCCATTAGATTAGTGTAAAAGATATCTTTCGGTACTTGAGATGTACGATTGATATGGGCTTGTTCTATCCCTATAGAGAGACGATGGATTCGGACCCATCACACACCAGGAACGCCGCTAACACTGGTTTGCATCCTCTATTCATATCCCAAAACGATATGTGTTTTGGAAGGTTTTGCTGATATTGGGTATCTCTATGACCCACACAAAAGTCATTCCTAAACTAGTTAAGTGTTCACCATGGGTAAGACCGTGATATCTTGGAGGTCTACAGAACAGACCCTAGTCACTATATCTTTGAACAATGAAGATATTATTGTTCTTCACGAAGTGGTTAGTGAATGTATATGGATTGGATCCATAATTACACATGTTCAAACAATTGTGATTTGAAGTCTACCACAGATGAGCCTACGAGCATTTAGGATAATGCTGCTTGTTTTGAACGAATGAAGCAAGGCTACATCAAAAGCGACAACACCAAGCATAATCAACAACAACAGACTCTCCTTAAGATTAAAGTGAACTAGGTTCGATCTGAGGACAGTGTGGCAGACTTGCTCACTAAGTCAATGCCTAAATTCCACTTTCGAGAAACATGTTAGTAGCATCGTGTACGGAAGTTATCCCAACTCCCATCACCGTGGTCATCAGGGAGAGATGCAAACATCAGGGGGAGATGTCTACATGTATGGTCTCGAAATGTGAAGGGTGTGTTGTGCTCTTTTTCCCCTTCAACCGAGTTATTTTTGTCCCACATGGTTTTTGTTACTCGGCAAGGTTTTTAATGATGCAACGAGAGGAGCACCACGTTTGGTCGACACAAGGGGGAGTGTTCAAGTAAATCCAGAGTATGTGTTAGGCCCAAACTTTAGGTTACTTGACCTAGTTGTAATAGGGTTTTGAATTAGAGATATTTTCGGAGATATTCATAGATATCCAATTAATTGTACGATTATCTTTCCTTGTACAACTCTGATTCTATGTCTTGTAATCCTCTATATAAAGAGTAGGGGTTGGTTCAGGAAACCGAAAACCGAAAAAAAATCGAGCCGAAAGCGGAACAGAAGCTAAAAAACACCGAATTGAGCAAAAACCGCATCGAAATGAAAAAACCGAACTGAACCAACCGATTCGGTTTTCGGGTGTCAAAAACCGAACCGAACCAAAAAAAACCGAAGATACCAAAATGACGTCGTTTTGGCTATAAGTCAGAAACCCTAATGAGTAACGCAATATAAATAGTTTCTGATAGCCTCACTTTTCCCTTCGTTAGTTCCTCTCTCTCTCTCTCTCTCTCTCTCTCTCTCTCTCTCTCTCTCTCTCTCTCTCTCTCTCTCTTCCGCCTCTCTTCCTCCATCACACTCTCACACAAGCACATCGCACATAGATCTAACTCCAATATGACCAGATCAGACACCGATCAAGACACCAAACAGTTCCATATGGAAGTCGTCATCACCGGCGCTATCAACAAGTGAGGGGTTCATCAACACCGTCTTCTGGGTCCAGACCATTCTCAACCGAAGCTTAGGTCGGGTACAGGGCAGACGAGATCTGAAGAGTCCGGCGTCCCCAATGAATATCTTCGTAGAAAGGTACTCTCTTTTTCTATTTATCAAACGATTTAAACTGTGTTTCACATCAGACTGATATTTCTATTTGTTGGTGACAATGTATACTATTTAGACAACTATATTAAGGAGTAACTTGAATCTAGTCTCAAATGAGGAGCTCATGTTGTTTGTTCCTTGGTGATATGGAGAATTGAAGATTTGAAGGCATGGAGCTTTACAGTTGGTAAGCACTTCATATATATTATTCTTCCCCACTTTTCATGATAAGATCTGTAATTTTGGTTGTGCGATTGGTTTGGAATGGGAGTTATGTAATTTCGGGTCTAAATTTATGAACTTTGGGGGTTATGTATGTCAGTTATGAAGATTACCGTGAAAATGTAAAATAGGCGTTTTGATTGAATGGCTTTAGTCATATGAAAATTGAATATATATAAACTGTACAAGAAAGAATTGCTGGGTTAGCCAAGTATTTGATACATAAATAATCAAGTGGTTTGCTTTGAGTAGGAAAAGAAATAAACGGTGCTTAGTCTGCCTTTTTGTTCCCTGTTTCAGATCTAAAGCACAATAGAAGTTACTTACGCTAGGCAGGTTATACTTGAACTTAAAAGAAAATCTTGGGTAACATGTTTATTCTGAACTTTCTTTGCAAGATGGAATCATATGTCAAGCAATTTAACATTGAATAACTACTATGTAATCTGGTCTGTTTAACAAGACATTTATTAACTGATTAACATATCAAAATTATTGAATCAGTTTTGCGTTTTGGTGTTGTTTTCATTTGGGGCATGTATTCTATAATTGAGATTATTTTCACTACCAAGTCTTACTGATTTTGAGGCATAAGGTGGAGGTAAGGGGTAATTTGAGATAATACTATCTGATATGACCATTGATATGATCTGATAGTAGAATATGTATTGATTCCTCAGTCTGCCTGTGCCATGTTTACATTAATAGGCTTGGACATCAGACATATAGGCTTGGATAGTAAGTTTAATTATATTATATATTTCGCTGTCTGATTAGTTTTTGGTCTACTAATAACTATTGTTTACCTTTGGCTTTCCATACAGAGGCTATGCCAAAGAGAATCCTTGAGTTCATGAATGTGCCTGGCTTGACTAGGGAGAACGTAGCTAGTCATTTGCAGGTTTGTTACTCTATAAGTTTATATATAAGTTGATAGATGTGTATAAATTTGATGATTATATAGAGACTTCCTTTTTAAGCCGTATATCTAGCTAGCTATTAACACCAATTCATGTCACTTCCCATTTCAAGCAAAGAAAGTTATTATATTTTTTATTTATCAGAAACATAGGACAAAGATTGACTGTGGCGTTTTATATTGATTTGGATTTAGAGATTGACTTAGTTTGTCTGATCTGAAATGTATGCAGGAGGTTTGGCAGAGATTACAATCATCAGTTTAGAGACAGAAGAGGGATGCTCTTTTTTGTTTTTGTTTTTCATGTCTTTTGCTTGTGTGGGTGGTTATTGGTTAATGGGTTGCTCTTTTATTTTATTTGTTATATGGAAAAGGCTCCAATGGCCTTGATTCCTAATTTCCTAGTTTCCGGAGTAATTTTTGTAAGTAGATGGACTTGAATCTCTCGAGTCTACACCAATGTGTTTGATGCATAGTTTTATTTTTTGGTGAGGAAGGGCCTAAAAGGCTAGCAAAAAGGGAGAGAATGAACTATAAAAAAGACCAGGAAAAAAAAAACACAATTATTAAATTATTTTTATTTTAAGAAAGTAGAAGTCTGTAAAAATCTGTTTTTTTTTTCAAAAAAAAAAAAAAAAAAAACCGAAACTGGGCTGAACCGAACCGAACTGTTTGGGTCGGTTCGGTTTTCAGTGTCAACTTCTCAAAACACAAAAACCAAACCGAACCGCACCGAGTCCAAATTCGGTTCGATTATCGGTTCAGGCTCGGAACCGAACCCACCCTAATAAAGAGGCCCCTATTATCAATAAAAGTACGACTCAATTCTCTCCCAAATTCAGTTTTCCTTAAACATGGGTCAATTAATTGAGAGTTAATGTTGTTTTTCAATTAATTTTGTATTCAAAAAAACCACACCAATTATAATATGTCATCAACACAACAAAACCATTAATTGATGCATAGTCATTAAAAAAAATTATAACTTAAATAAAATGATCATATCTTACCATTATTTTTCTACACCCTATATCTTGTCTCTTTTCTTCTCCTTTATTCTCATCACTTTCTTCTTGTTTTCACACTTTCATTATAGAATTGTCATGTTGTTCAACTTCATTATACAGTCAAATAGATATTTCAGATGGGTATTCATAAGAAAGTTTTGATCTGTCTAAAGAGGTAATATTCTACATTGTGCGTATTTACCTTTGCATCTTAAGATAAATCGTACAAAGGAGAGAAATTCTGGAAAGGGAGATGCATTTTTCATATTTAAAGGGAAAGGCAAGTTGCGAGGGTTATTTTTTTTCCGTATCTTTTGATTAGGAACAATGTTAAAACTAATTTGCTCTTTTTTCATTACCTTGTGCATAGATATGTTTGCAATTTTGATACCTAGTACAAAGATAATTTCTGAAGGGGAAAAGGCAAGCTGCATTGATTTTTTTTTTCCTACCTTTTTATTAGGAACAATGTTAAACTAAGTTGCTTTTTTTTCATTACCTTGTGCATAGATATGTTTGCAATTTTGATACCTAGTACAAAGATAATTTCTTAAGGGGGAAGGCAAGCTGCATTGATTCTTTTTTTTTCCCTTTTATTAGGAACCATGTTTAAACTACCTTACTCTTTTTTCATTACCTTGTGCATAGATAGATAGACAGACATGTGTGTGTGTTTGTGTATTTGCACTTTTCATACCTATTACAAAGATAATATTCTAGAAATGGAGATCCATTTTGCATATCATAAAAAAAGGTAGAGTAGTGTTGATTTCTTTTTCTCTACCTATTAATTAGGAATAATATTAAAACTCGACCATGGACTAGTCTATTACTATATCTCTAAGTATTGTTGTGTCAACGACGCTACTTAGTTTGTCTTCTTTTTTCTTTTTTGACTCTATGATATAGATACACTATATTATTTGAGAATTTATTGACCTTTCATGTAGGTATACATGATATGTTTACATAGATTTAAATGTATATTATTTATTGCACTAAATACTGTTCACTCCATGTACTTTAAGGGTCTCTACATTTCAGTCCCTCGGTTTTTAATTTCATCAAAATATTCTCTGAACTCTCAATTCTCATCAAATAGGTCCAATTCGTCAAGTCTCCGTCTAAAAGCACCGTTCACTCGTGACGTGGCACACCAATAAAGTTTGGTGGGACCCATTTTAAGAGTAAAATTTCTATTTTACCCATCCCATCCCCTTCTAATTTTTTAATTATTTTTTTCTTCTCTTTTTTCATTTTGCACCCCTCTTCTTTCTAGGCAGAGCTCAACCCCATCGCCAGCACTGATCTCAATTTTCGGATCACAAAGCCTCAAACACTAAGCTCATTTGTGTATCAGGCCAATTGTTTGGTTAAGACTTCATAGTTTTAGATCATATGAGACTCATGTTATGAACGACTACGACTCTTTGTATCCTTAATCGGAGAATTGAAATAGAAGGAGAGAGAGTTGAAAGAAGAAGAGATAAAGTGATAAACATAAAAAATAAAAAAAGAGAGAGAAAAATAAAAATAAAAATAAGTGAGGGTATAATAGACATTAATGGTGCTTTTGAATGGAGAGTAACGGAATGGATTTATTGGGTGAGAATTGAGAGTTCAGGGAGTATTTTGATGAAATTAGAAACCGAGAGACTGAAATGTAGAGACCCTCAAAGTTCAGGGACTAACTAATATTTAATCCTTATTTATTATAATTTCCTTAAGTATATTTTAGAAATTTGAAATTTAAAATTTAAATATTTAAGCTGAAAACAAAGTCCCCAAATTATGAGATTTTGATGTTTGTTTCCTTTATTTTCCTTGAGGGCAAAATGGACAACGAAAAAAGTGACTGGAATGCAATTAAAAATAAAAAAGTGGTCGGACTACAATGAAAATTGATGTAGCAAATTTGACCTTGATTAAAATACCTCTATTCTAAATCTATTTGATCTCAATAATTGAAAGGAGAAAGTTCTGCAGCTTCTATAATTATTGATGTTAAATATTACCTTCAAACACTTGTAGTATCCAGTACCAGGTATATTCAAAGGAAAGGACATAAGACCTTCAATGACTTCAGCAAATTTCTCACTCAGGTTCTCAGTTGATTTTTCAGCATCATAACTGATCATCTGCTTTGCACTAAAATTCAAAACCATCTGCACCGACAAGGAAAGATACGTACGTTACTTATGATAGTAAAAAGAATTCATGATAAACACTGTAATGAAGTGATTATGTGGGCTTGTAACTTACAACTGAGGCAGCATGCTTCACTTCAACAGATGCCCTACTAGACCACGAATGAAGAGTTTTGTTGACGCAATCCTCCATTTCAGGGAGCAACTTTTCCTTGAGGTTCTCAGCACCGAAGTGTTTCATGAATGTGCTCCTTATGTACTTGTGGATGATGCCAGTTGCATTTGCCTTGGTATCGCCTACAAAGACTTTTGATATTGCATCCATGTACCATAGTTCAACAAACTTGCCTTCTTGCTGAAATATGTAGTTATTGAACTCAGGATCAGCTGATATTACGACAAGTCTACCCGCCAAACTAGTCCGGAATATAGGCCCATATCTGCAAGGCAAAGAGAACAACACCTCTGTTAAACTAGATTTGGCATGCAACACAGTATCATCAGAATTGAGGATAAACAAAATAAAACAGATGACCCAATGAAAAAGATAACATTGTAACTTGATGGTCAAAAAATTGAATTTTACTTTTGAAGTCTCTTCTTAATGAATGGATGAACATCTAGGGAGTAGCTTGGAATGATCAAACTTAAGGTCTCTCCAATGAGAGGCAAGCCCATGGAACCAGGAGGCAGAACCCCATTGCATTTTGGGTTCCTCCATTTGGCTATCCAGTGAGTGATATATATCAGTAGCAGAGCTACTAAACTCAATCCCACAACATTCCACATTCTAACTACACTTTCTGCAAATGTGTTAGTGTATGTGAAATTGTTTCAGAACATAGAAAGGGTTCCATTCTATTTATACAACTCGAAAACAATGCATACCCTTTCAACTCTCAAGTACGAGTACGTATTGTTACGTGAGTTGCAGCACACAAATCTTGACAAAGTGTAGCCCAATATCAACTCAATATCCACCAATCTTGACAAAGTTGTCCATACTACATTAATGCTTTGACAAAGATGTATATGTACACTTCCCAACTGAGGATAGTTATGGCAGCAGCTCTATAAGAGCATAATTGTAAATCTGTATGAGCGTGCTTGAATATGCAGCAATACATTATGTTGTAAAACGAACATAAAAGAATTTGAAAGAGGGAGAGAGTTTGGACGCAGAGAGATGGAGTGTATCTTATTCATCTCACCATGAGGAGGTTTATATAGGACTACATGGTGCACACAAAAGGAATCGCTTAATTACAATTCAATCATTCCAACAATTACAAGCCTATCAATCACTAATCAGTAGTGATTGGCAAAGATCACTCAACATATATTTCCATGATTATCCGCAATTATTTACAACACTCCCCCTTGGATATTCCATGTCAATAGTGTTGCCTGGGCTGTGTGCTTCTAAGTTCCCTCACCAAAAACCTTGCCATGTAATAAAAACTTTGTGGGAAAAAACAACATTGGCGGAAGAAGAAAAAGAGCACAACGCGCGTGAGTGTGGAGTAGTCGTATCATAACTTCAGAGATAGGTGTATAGTCTTCTAATCAGCATCATAAATAGGTAGTATGTCTAAGAGCGGGATGCACTAGAGTTGCTGCACCAGAACCTCGCCCGGTAAACCTTGACAAAGTGCTGCTCTATATCCACCAATCTTGACAAAGTTGTCCATATACTACATTAATACTTTCACAAAGATGTATATGTACACTTCCAAACTGAGGATAGTTATGGCAGCAGCTCTATACGAGCATAATTGTAAATCAGTAAGAGTGTGCTTGAATATACAACAATACATTATGTTGTAAAACGAACATAAAAGAATTCGAAAGAGAGAGAGAGAGTTTGGACGCAGAGAGATGGAGTGTATCTTATTCATCTCACCATGAGGAGGTTTATTTAGGTTTACATGGTGCACACAAAAGGTATCGCTTAATTACAATTCAATCGCTCCTACAATTATAAGCCTATCAATCACTAATCAGTAGTGATTGGCAAAAATCACTCAATATCTATTTACATGATTATCCACAATTATTTACAACACTTCCCCTTGGATAGTCCATGTCAATAGTGTTACCTGGGTTGTGCACTTCTAAGTTGCCTCGCAAATTAATAAAAATCTTGTGGGAAAAAACAACCTTGGTCGAAAGTCAAAAAGAGCACAACGCGCGTGAGAGTGGAGTAGTCGTATCATAACTTTAGAGATAGGTGCACAGTTTTCAGAGATAGTCGTATCACAACGCGCGCTTCTAAGTTGCCTCGCCAAAAACCTTGCCAAGTAATAAAAACCCTATGGGAAAAAACAACATTGGTCGAAGGAGAAAAAGAGCACAACAAGCGTGAGTGTGGAGTAGTCGTACCATAACTTCAGAGATAGGTGCACAGTCTTCTAATTAGCATCATAAGTAAGTAGTATGTCTAAGAGATGGATGCACTAGAGTTGCTGCACCAAAACCTTGCCCGGTAAACCTTGACAAAGTGCAGCCGTAGAGCAGCAGCTCTATATCTACCAACCTTGAAAAAGTTGTTGTCCATACTACATTAATGCTTTGACAAAGTTGTATATATACTACATTAATGCTTTGACAAAGTTGTATATGTACACTTCCCAACTATATGGATTGTTATGGCAACAACTCCATAAGAGCAGAATTGTAAGTCAGTAAGAGCGTGCTTGAATATACAACAATACATTACCAGATTTTGACACGTACAACAGCAGCAATGATCAAGACGGGTGACCAAATATAGAATAGTTAGTGTAGACAAAATTCAAGAAGACTAAGATATAGAAAGATTATAATCTGCAAAATATTCAAACTGCCCCGTACACTACGTCAACTATCTGCTGTAATGTGAAGAAAAGTACTTGAATTGCACTAGACTACTAATGGCCGACATTAAAACCTGGCATTTGGCAGAGAAACAGAGAAAGGGTTCCATTCTATTTATACACCTTGAAAACAATGCATACCCTTTCAACTCTCAAGTACGAGTACGTACTACAACAGCAATGACCAAGACGGGTGACCAAATATAGAATAGTTAGTGTAGACAAAATTCAAGAAGACTAGGACATAGAAAGATTAGAATCTGCAAAATATTCAAATCGCCCCGTACACTACATCAGCTATCTGCTGTAATGTGAGCAAAAGTACTTGAATTTCACTAAACTACTAATGGCCGACATTAAAACTTGGCAGAGAAACATGGCCGCCACTTTAGAATACTGCTCAAGATTCGTGGGAAGACAAGTTCCTGTGTAACGTCCCGAACCTGAATTCACCGGTTTACTAGTCATTTGGACGGTAAATGATCTTTACTTTCACTTTTACTTTCGGTTTAGTACTTTTAGTGGCCCTAAAAGTTGACTTTTTGTTCGGGTCAAAATTTGAGAAAATGTTCTTCATGAAAGTTGTAGGGGACGTTAAACCGAGCGCGTGGATATGTGGTACGTAAAAATCGGAGCTCGTATGTGGAAGTTATAAGCGAAAATGTGAAAATTACTGTTCATGGTAAGTAGTATAAATTTTAAAAAGTTACTATGGCCAGTAAGTTTTCTTTTTTTTTTCTCTTTTCTCTCTTTCTCCCGCGTTTTTCTTCCTCTCCTCGGCTCTCTCTGCAACTCCGGCCATCTCCCTCTTCCGGCCACCTGGGAGCGAACAACCAGCACCAGTCGACTCCTCTACCCCTACCCAACCTCCCCACGGCGGTAACTCACAGCGACTGGGCCGGAAAATGACGCATCGAGTCCTTGAAGTTTCACTGTAGCAGAAGTGGTCAACGCCGATATCTTCCGTTTTCGGCCGTCTCCGGCCACCAAACCGGCGTCGAAGGTTCGGTTTTTGGCAAGGATCATTTTGCCCCTAGCCTCAAGCCACGATTTGCAGCGTGGAGGAAGAATCGAAGGTTTGAATTTCGTGACACTGTTCACATTTCGGTTATAATCTTCACCTTAATTGTTGAGGTAGTTCTAGGCATATTCTGGCTTTGTTGTAGTTGAGAGAAACGTTGGGCTAGATGAGTAGGTGGTGCTGCCTGAATTTGGTGGTCATCGGAGGTGGTTGCCGTCGGAGTGTGGGTCCCACGCGCCACCACTGTGGGTGGAGCGTGGAGGCGTGTTGGGCTGTGTTTTAATTCCAATTTTTAGCCCATTAAATCCTACAAATATTGTAGAGCTTGTATATGAAATTTGGTGAATTTTGGAGAAGCTTGGAATTAATTATGAATTTTTGAAGTTTAGGGTTTCGATTATCGAATTACGAGAATCCGGCCGTCGGATATCTCTCAGTTCTGCCTTGGAACCTTTAAATTAACGAATTGGTATTAGTAGTATAATTTGGGTTGCATCCGAGGAGAAGTGGAGATGTTATTATAAGGAATGGATTTGAGGAATTGTATTAATTTGTGGAATAACTATTCACGGAATATATTATGTACAGGGTGACGTACCGAGCGATTGCTCGACGAAGGAACTCATATGCGTGATCACCGGAATAGTACTGTGAGTGGACTTTTGTTTTAAATAATGATGCATGCATTTATTTTCTTGAATTAATGCTTTATTTAATTAACATATTACTTTCCGAGCATATGAATTGATTTCGGAATTTGATTTCGATTTATCTCGTGGATTTGCTTTCAATAATGATTTTCATGAAGTATTTATGATTTATACCGGTTGTGAATTACGGATATTAATTTGTTATGCTCGGATTCGAATTTATAATTGATGTTGATTTTCGACGAATTATTTCAGAGGTGATTTCCGGAATTATCTTATTTATATTATATTTATATTTGTCGATTTGGGATTTTTAAGAGATTTTCGAAATGAGATTTCGATGGAGTTAGTCTTCATATTTATTTATTTATCGACTTTCGGTTTTGGCATTGGGAATGCCTTAATGATGATTTCGAGATTTTCTGGAATATTATCGGAAATGGGATTTCCTAAAGAAATTATAATGATTTATTAATTCTCGCCCATTTGTTTATGATTTCAAGACTATTTTGGCGTGCGGGGTCACGTCGTTGAATACATGGATTTTATCTTGAGAGATTTTGGAGAAGCCTTATGGATTTACGGATTTACTGGTTTTCGATGGTTTCTCCTCACCATACGCGGGTTGTGTGATTAGGTCTCCTCCTCACCGACTTTGTGTTGGTGAGTGGCAGTTGAGGTAGCTTATTCTCCTCCTCACTTACTTTGTGTTGGTGAGTGGCAGTAGAGGTGACGTATTCTCCTCCTCACGTGGGTGGCAGTCGAGGTAATGTTCTCCTCCTCACACAATCTATGTGTGAGTGGAAGTCGAGGTTATTAGTTCTCCTCCTCGCACAATCTATGTGTGAGTGGCAGTCGAGGGTAGGTAGAGCCTGGGAGGCTCCATTACCCGTATGGTGATATCTCTTCCCCATATCCTATCATTACTTGACTAGCGGGGCCTAGTCCGATTTCCGTTGTTTGTGACTAGCGGGACTAGTCGGTTTTTCTTGAGCGGAGTTTCTTGTGGTTTGTTTTCTTAATTATTGCATGCATCGGGAATTTTAAAGAAATAAATGTGGGAAAGTATAAAATCCCTTTTGTTTAAATTGTTTATTTTTGTCCACTCACACTAACGTGTTTTCAATACTTTCCCCTGGGCCCTTCGGTTTCAAATGCCCAGTTTGCAGGCGAAATTAGTTGAGGTCGGGCGTACATTGGAGTTGAGGCATAGTCAATAGCATGGCTTCCGCGTCTATCCTTGAATTAGGTTTTCCTTATATACCTTTCCGTTAGAATCGCTCTGATTATCGATGAGATTTATGTTATTCAAGTTGAGATTTGTATTTTGTGAATTGGAGGATGATGTTGATTTGGGGAGCAGGGTGGCTCCAGGAGCATAAGGATGAATTGATTTAGAAGTGTATATGCTTTCTACAGGTTTTGGGTAACCCATTTTGGGGGAAGTTCAGCCAAATTTTTGGTAGAATTTCTTCTAAGGTGGGTCCCGCAGGGCCACTTCGGATTTCAGGGGTGAAATCCGGGGCGGGTCCTGTCATCCTGAGCCCTTGATGACAGTCTTCCGGGACCGTACTTCTGTAGAATATGCTGTAAATATTTATTTTCCTTGTACGTATAGATTACGTCTCTCTGTATAATTGTAGGAGATCGTTTCCTATTAGGATTACTCTTGTATCACTTTATAAACCTTATTCTTGGGAGGTGAATATTATTGAAGCATTCCAAAACACATTGAATTCTTATTTTCTACTTGGTATCAGAGCAGGCTTTCCTGCACCGTATTCCTCTGAAACCCAAAACTCGAATCTCGAAGAACTTTACGAATCCACCAATCAAAGTTATTTTTCCACCATCACAAGTCTATTTCGAATTTTCCACGGATAGCCTTGAAAGTCGTAGCATAGCTACATCAAGTGGGGACAACTTTATACCACCACAGCCTGCATATATAATTGTTTAAGCCTAACTGACAAGCCGACAAGCTTCCCTGCCCCACCAACAATCTTGTTGTAGCCGACAAACCAAGCTCTGCTACGAGCCAAGCCTAGCGGACAAGCATTATTGGCTGCTACAGTTCCTACAGGTCAATTATTAATTTTATACAGGCCCCTTTTTTTGCTAGATGGAGGGTGACGCTGCCACCCTTGCACTCAACAACATGCCTCCAATTATTAACCATTATCATACCACCGCTCAAGATAACTCAACGTTTCCAACTGTCATTGCCTTGAATGAATCCAACTACACCATATGGGCACCCCTTATGAAGATGAGGATTGGAGCACGAGGAAAAGTTGGCTATCTCACTGGAGCTACAGCTGCACCAAATGTAGATTCTGCTGATGTTAACGTTAGAGTCCGCGGGAGTCTCTAGTTAGCTTTAAAGAGAGAGAGAGAGAGAGAGAAAGAATGACACAAGCAAAGTATAGTGGTTCGTCTCTGCCTTAGCGGGAGACTACGTCCACTTGAATATTGTACTATGTGTGTTTGGGCCTTGCGGCCCAAGGGGATTACAAAGTGTGTAATGGGATGATGTTTAAGTGGGAGGAGACATTCCTTTTATAGGTGAAGGAAGCCATCTCCTTTACATTTTCTTAGATGTGGGATGTAGAAATCACTATTCTAGTCTAGAAAGCCTAGTTGTGAGGGCATGTTGGCAAGGCCGGGAAGGTGGCTTCCCGGCGACATATTTGCCACTTCCGGATACCGTAGCGTAGCTTGAACATAGGGCTACGGGATGCATGTCTCAGTTGGGCCTCACCATGGCTTGTGGGTGTCCCAAAGAGGGTGTTATTTATGCTTGGTGATGTAGAAAATCCTCCATGCATAGTGAGAGGTATCTACAAGTCCCCGAAGTCCCCAAGTAAGAGAAGCTTCTTGGTTGGGGAGTTATAATCATGAAGTCATCAAGCATAAGTAACTGGGCGGCACGGAGCCCTTACAAGTCCCCGAACTCCGTAAGCAAGAAAGGACTCGTTATTCTGCACAACAAAGACAAAAACACGCATATGTAGAATGCTCGTTGCATTGGGCAACAAACGTGAGTTGCATTGATATGCATTGGCATATATGAATGTATGAGGTGCGTGATACATGTTGATGTATACATGCAAATGGCGCCGAGTATGATCGATTATGACGTATAAACTCGAGGTTACATGGTTGTGTGAACATATGAATTACATATGCTAAATGCGTGATGCGCGAAAGAAAAATGAACTAGGTCGAGTTAACGAGGTTACACTCGGTTTAAGTTGCATGAGTGCCATGAAGGCAAGCGTTTGTAATTCGTGAACGATGAATACGTGAATGCTTGTGTTTGTTTGGTTTTCGCTCGTATTAATGGAACGCAAAAAGAATTCGATTTGTCACAAACGGTAAATGACAAATGGTAGAAAAATTCAATGTTCCATTAACGTGTAGTGTGTCGAGGAGACATGAGTGTAAAGCTTAGGAATGCCGGAAGGTAAGAGTGTGAAAGCTCGGGGGTGTCGGGAAGGCATGAGCGGGAAGCTCAAGGGTTGCCAGGAAGGCGTGAGCAGGAAGCTCGTGGGTTTCCGGGAAGGCATGAGCAGAAAGCTCGTGAGCGGGAAGCTTGGGGTTGCCAGGAAGGCATGAGTTGGAAGCTCGTGGTTACCACGAAGGCTTGAGCGGAAGCTCGTGGGTTGCCAGGAAGGCATGAGCGGGAAGCTCAAGTGTGCCGGGAAGGCATGAGTAGGAAGCTCGGGGGTGCCGGGAAGGCATGAGAGGAAAGCTCGGGGGTGCCGGGAAGGCATGAGCGGGAAGCTCAAGTGTGCTGGGAAGGCGTGAGCAGGAAGCTCGTGGGTTTCCAGGAAGGCATGAGCAGAAAGCTCGTGAGCGGGAAGCTTGGGGTTGCCGGGAAGGCATGAGCTGGAAGCTCGTGGTTGCCACGAAGGCGTGAGCGGAAGCTCGTGGGTTTCCGGGAAGACATGAGCGGGAAGCTCAAGTGTGCTGGGAAGGCGTGAGCGGAAAGCTTGTGGTTGCCGCAAAGGCATGAGCGGAAGCTCGATGGTTTCCGCGAAGGCATGAGCGGTACGCTCGTGAGCGGGAAGCTCGAGGTTGCCGCGAAGGTTTGAGCGGAAGCTCGTGAGCGGGAAGCTCGGGGTTGCTGCAAAGGCATGAGCGGAAGCTAGTGGTTGCAGCGAAGGCATGAGCGGTAAGCTCGTGAGCGGGAAGCTCGAGGTTGCCGCTGAGGCAAGAGCGGAAAGCTCGATGGTTGCCGGGAAGGCATAAGAGTAAGGGCTCGGGGGTTGCCGCTGAGGCACGAGCGTAACCGTTGCTAATTATGTTGGGCTGTATGTACAAGTCCCCGAAGTTCCCAATCAAGGAGGGTGTTCTTGCGGGTTGATACCAAAGCGTAGCTTTGTGTCGTATATCGAGCATAATTAGTGCAAGTGCGTCGTCCATCTAGAATTTGTCGGAGCGAACGCTTATGCCCTTTCGGGTGGGCCCCTGCTAGGCCCTCCGAGGAGTCCCCAACTCCTGGTTATAGACTTCCGTATGGTCTAAAAATTGTTTAATGAGGGGAGCTGCATAGAAGCAGTGGGCGTTAGGTAGCGAACCTAATCTTTGATACCCAAGCGTCAGGGGTTAACTGCCGGATCAATGGCTACCGTGGGCTACGTTAACAGGTCCCTTTGATCTTTCCCAAAGGAGAAAAGCTTGACTGCAATGCCGCGTAGCGGTCATTGTCATTATGAGGCATTGCCTTATAGCATTGGCGGTTGGTCGTGGACCATAGACTCGTGGAGTCTAGACCCATTTAGGTCTTTTTCCCGTTGGGAAAATTGTACAAGGTATGGTGCCCGGAGGCTGGACAATATGCTTACATAATGTACATGTAAATATTGCTTGGTTGTATGAACAACAAATAAGCATGGCATAGCTTGTTTGATTGTCACATGTTTATTTAATTAAATTGTAATTAAATAGAAACATTGCATATGTGTATAGCATGTATTCGTAATGAAGTTGCTAATAAAATTTTTGATATTGTTGTAAACATGCCTAAGGATCATGAAGACATGTAAATGCATATCAAGTGTGAGATATTGTAGGCATGCTTAGAGGTAGTAAAAACATGGCACTAGCTCAAATTGAAAGAGCGTAAAGAAAGGAAGATATAGTTACTTATCTTATACCGATTTGGAGCGAGTTGGAGTTGGAATTGATGTAAGTACCCAAATCATGTTGGAGTTGTCCAAGCATGACGCTCCATTGCTTTGGCGGACAAAGTGTTCCGATAATGTACATCAACATGTCATCGAGGTACCCTCTCGTTCTTTAGCCAAGAGCTTGGACGTGCAGCTGTGTCAGAAGAGTTGGAAACTCATTTATATTCGAAGAAGAGTGAGAATGAGTGCAGGTGAATCTCAGGCGGTGAAGCAATGGAGACGAGCGAACTGTGCAGTTGTTTTGCGGTCGCGCTGACTCTGATCGAAACTGCAGGGTGCAGAGATTAGGTCTGGGGTGCCAAGAGAAGGATTGAATATGGGTGCCCAGAGAGGCTCAGCGGAGGATGTTGGGCGGTGGTGGCTAGCGGAGGCAGCTTTGCTGCGGTAGCTTTAGCCAGCTGTGGAGGCCAGTGGTGAAGTTCAACGGTGGCTCCTGGCAGGGCAGCGGAACTTGCTAGCGGAGGATGGCAGCGGAGGCTCCTAGAGGTAGTGTCTTGCTTAGAGGGAGATGGAGGTCAGCGGTGCTTTGCTTGTGGTCTTGCAACCTGGCAGAGCTTGGCGGAAGACTCCGGCGCTGTCGCTGGCGGAGGTACTCCTTAGTGGTGTCACTGGCGGTGATTGAAGTTGAGAAGCATGCTTTGGCGTTGGTTGGAGCTTGGCCAGCAGAGTATAGCCGGCAGCGATGATGGTCAGCGGAGGTGCTGGGTTACCGCTGGGATGGCAGGCGGAGCCGCTGGTGGCAACTAGCTGGCGAAAGACTCACTGCTGAAGCTAGGCTTTGATTTGATGCTGCAAACTGATATGCAAGTGGGTGTCCATAGCAAATCTCTGGGTGTCCAGAGAAGATTTGCACCCAAAATTTTTTTTTATTTTTTTTAGATGGTCGTTGACCATTTTGGGTCAGTAAGGCCAGCGTTGACTTTTTTGTTGTTGGCATTGACCAGCCTTTAGTTGGTGGGGGACCTCACCATGACTTGGAATTAAGCAATGAGCCCAAGTTGCACTTGATGAAAAATTTTGGTTTTTGTTTTACCGCTAAGATGGGTATCGGCGGATGCAAGGCTTGATTGAGAATACAAGGCAAGGAAGGTCGAGTCCTTCTAGCGCCAATGTTAACATTAGAGTCCGCAGGGGTCTCTAGTTAGCTTTAGAGAGAGAGAGAGAGAGAGAGAGAGAGAGAGAGAGAGAGAGAGAGAGAGAGAGAGAGAGAGAGAGAATGACACAAGCAAAGTATAGTGGTTCGTCTGCGCCTTAGCGGGAGACTACGTCCACTTGAATATTGTACTATGTGTGTTTGGACCTTGCGGCCCAATGGGATTACAAAGTGTGTAATGGGATGATGTTTAAGTGGGAGGAGGCATTCCTTTTATAGGTGAAGGAAGCCATCTCCTTTACATTTTCTTAGATGTGGGATGTAGAAATTACTATTCTAGTCTAGAAAGCCTAGTTGTGAGGGCGTGTTGGCAAGGCCGGGAAGGTGGCTTCCCAGCGACGTATTTGCCACTTCAGGATACCGTAGCGTAGCTTGAACATAGGGCTACGGTATGCATGTCTCAGTTGGGCCTCACCATGGCTTGTGGGTGTCCCAAAGAGGGTGTTACTTATGCTTGGTGATGTAGCAAATCCTCCATGCATAGTGAGAGGTATCTACAGCTGAATTTGAAGTTTGGACCACAGAGAACAAAAAAGTGAAGAGTTGGTTAATTGATTCCATGGAACCATCACTCATGAATCGGTATATCAGACTCCCAAATAGCCAAAGATATGTGAGAAGCTGTTGAGACGACCTTTTATGATGATTCTGATGAAACCAGGCTTTTTGAATTAAACAAGAAGTGATTTGGAGCAAAACAGAATGGTCAGACTCTTCCTACCTACTACAATGAATTGGTGGGGATGTTTCAGGAAATTGATCAGCGTATAGCCTCTCAGAATAACACAGTGGCTGCAGTTGTTCAAGAGACCACTGCCATGGCACGAATGCAAGTTCACATGTTTCTTAGTGGACTCGATTTAGAGTATGATCAAGTCCGTGGTGAGATTATGCGCAAAGATCCGAAATTCGACTTGGAACAAAGCTATGCATATGTTCAAAAGGTGCATTCTGAGAGGCAGGCAATGAGACACGCCTCTGAATCCTCTGCCATGGCTGCCAACGCAAACAGGGGCCCTCCTCAAGCTTCTCAACATCCTCACAACGTCACCCTCCGGGTAAAACAAATCCATATGCAAATACAAAATGTCCGGTTTGTGGAGATCTGGGTCATAGCAAGTAACGGTGTTATGAAGTGATTGGCTACCCTGATTGGTGGGATTTCACCAAGAAACCGTGAAAGAACCTTGGAAAAGCTGCCGTGGCTACTACAGAGGAAACGCAGCCATCTAGTTCCTTCGCTAATGTAGCACAGTCATGTATGAAGGGTAAGGTATCTATGAATAGTTCTTGGATAATTGATACAGGTGCATCTGACCATATGACTAATGATCCTAGTCTCTTAGAAAAGCTGAAACCCTCCTCTCAAAATATTGTTTCTACGGCTAATGGTACTCCAACTTTGGTTACTGGAGAAGGTTCTATTGTTCTATCTAATACATTAACCCTTGATTCTGTGTTGGTTGTTCCTTCATTGGCATATAATCTCATGTCTGTTGGCCAAATTATTCTAGCACTAACATGTATTGTGACCTTTTATCCCTCTTTCTGTGTGTTTCAGGACATTCTGACTCGGTGGATTCTTGGTTATGGTGTTAGAAGGGGGAAACTCTACTACTTGGATCTGACAGAGTGGCGAACAACAGTTGTTAGGACAAGTGAATCAGGTCAATGGGGTAGAGAGTGCTAAGGAAACAGTGTGGCTATGGCATCATCGTTTGGGTCATCTCTCTTTTAGTTATCTTAAGAAACTACAACCTCATTTGTTTCGGTTGTCAATGATTCAGATTTTCATTGTGATGTATGTGACTTGGCTAAGAGTCATAGAATTTCGTATTCACCTAGTCTTAATAAAAGTCCCATTCCATTTATGAAGATTCATTCTGATGTCTGGGGTCCTACCAAGATCCCTTCTCTCTCTGGAGCTCGGTATTATGTGACTTTTATTGATGATTGCACTCGTATGACTTGGGTATCTCTATTAAAGAACAAGAGTGATATGTGTTCCATGTTCTAAGATTTTCATAAAATGGTTTCCACACAATACCAACAGTCTATTCGTGTTTTCCAATCTGACAATGGTGGTGAATATGTTAATGGCCCTATGCAAGAGTTTATGCAATCTCATGGAATTCGACATCAGACTTCCAACTCATATACTCCTCAACATAATGGATTGGCAAAAAGGAAGAATCGACAGTTACTTGAAGTTGTCCGTGCCTCTTTTAGCATGCATGTACCACATGAATATTGGGGAGAAGCTGTGAAGTCCACCGCCTACCTCATTAATCGTACTCCTTCTCGAGTCATTGAATTTCAAAATCCTCAGCAGAAACTTCTGTCACTTCCGTCGCTACCAAACCTTGAACCTCGCGTGTTTGGATGCGTAGCTTATGTTCATATTCCCAAGCCTCAACGTAGCAAGCTTGATCCCCATGCCCGTAAGTGTATATTTGTTGGTTATGCGGAACTCCAAAAGGGTTATCGATGTTATGATCCTCTTACTGGCACTATGTATGTTTCTCTTGATGTTGCGTTTCGCGAATCTGAGCCTTATTATTCAGGGGGAGTTTCAGAGTCTTCCCTTTAGGGGGAGAGAGATTGGGAAGGAAATCCTCGGGATTTATTTGCATTTGAAGAATTCAAAGAATTAGAAGCTTTGGAGTCAAAATTTGGAGTTGGGAACTCTCCAATATCAGGTGACAACAAAATAGAAGATGGAGGTGGTGAACTGACCGTGGGGTTCTCAGGAGAAGAAGGTGGACTGATGGGAGATAAAGAAGATGGAGGTGGACCCGTAGGGTCCTTAGGTAAGGACAGTGGGCTTATGGGAGATGGACAAATCGGTGGACACATTAATGAAAAAATTGGTGGACAAATTGGTGAACCCGTAGGGCCCTTAGTTGGACATGATTCCATCAGCCGACGGCTTGGCTCCAGCCGGCCATGTGGCTTCAGCCGCCAACTTGATAAGTTGAAGAGTGCTGATGCTGCAAGTCAACCTTATGGTTTGTCAAAGAAGACAGATGGAGCACGCCAACCTACTACAGTGCAGCCCCAAAGTGGCCTTGACTTGTCAAATCAAGACCCCACGCATCAGGAGACTGACACATACCTTGAGGGTAACAATGATGAAGTAATGCATCCTGGAAAATATGGAACATCACAAACCAACGAATTACTCATTGACCAGCCTGGCGGTGATGCACGCAATGAACATGATATAATTCAGAGCCCTTATCTATCAGAGTTCTTCCCCCTCTCTACATCGTCAACTGAAGAATCCGCTGTGAGTGTTCCTTCTCTCAGGTACCTTTAATTTCGAACAAATTAGATGGGGTAGGTAACATTGAGCCTAGGAAATCACAGAGGACTACCAAGGGTATTCCTAAGAAACAATATGAACCATACATCAAAACCAAAGCTAAGTATCCTATAGCTAATTACATGTCTAACCATAGGTTGTCTGGGTCACATTCACTTGTTGTTGATCAATTATCCACTGTATCTATTCCTAGTAGTATACATGATGCTTTGGCAGATCCTAAGTGGACTCAAGCAATGAATGAAGAACTGGAGGCTTTGCAGAAAAACTCGACTTGGGATATTGTGACTATGCCTGCTGGAAAGAAGACTGTTGGATGTCGATGGGTGTTTACAGTAAAACTTAAAGCTGATGGGAGCATTGACAGGTACAAAGCCAGATTAGTTGCCAAAGGTTACACTCAACGATATGGAATTGATTATGAAGATACGTTTGCTCCTGTAGCAAAGATCAATACCGTTCGAATATTGATTTCACTCGCACCAACTAAAGATTGGCCTCTACGTCAGTTTTATGTGAAGAATGCTTTCCTCAATGGTAACTTGGAGGAAGAAGTGTATATGGACACGCCGCCAGGAGTCAAAAATTTGCCTTATGATACTGGAAAGGTTTGTAAGTTGAAAAAGTCTCTTTATGGTTTGAAGTAGTCTCCGAGAGCTTGGTTTGGTAGGTTTTCCAAGGCCATGAGGACGTTTGGATATAGGCAAAGCAACTCGGATCATACTTTGTTAATCAAACGTAGTCAGGGTAAGATCACCGCTCTGATAGTATATGTTGATGATATGATTGTCACAGGGGATGACTTAAAAGAGATGGAGACTCTACAGAAGTATCTTTCTAAGGAGTTCGAGATGAAGGATCTTGGGCAATTAAAGTACTTTCTTGGAATTGAAGTTGCAAGGTCTAAAAAGGGGATTTCGTTGCCCCAACGTAAGTATGTACTTGACTTGTTAGCTGAAACCGGGATGCTTGACTGCAATCCTATTGACACCGATCGAGATGAACCACAACCTTGCCATCTATCCAGATCAAGTTCCAATTAATAAAGGAAGGTACCAACGTCTAGTAGGCAGGCTTATTTATCTTTCCTATGCTAGGCCTGATATTGCTTATGCTGTGAGTGTGGTTAGTCAATTTATGCATTGTCCTAGTGAAGAGCATATGGATGCAGTGTATCGTATTTTGAGATACCTTAAGATGGGACCTGGAAGAGGTTTGTTGTTTGAAAAAAAAAGGTGAGTTGGAAGTTGTAGGGTACACAAATGCAGACTGGGCTGGTACTAAGATAAACAGATGATCCACGTTTGGGTATTTTACATTTGTTGGAGGACATCTGGTGACTTAGCGCAGCAAGAAACAGAAGGTTGTTGCTAGGTCAAGTGTTGAAGCTGAGTTTAGAGGTATGGCACATAGAGTGTGTGAGATGTTGTGGATTCGTAATGTGTTGAAAGATTTGGGTTTTAAACTCAAGAAAGCTATGGACTTGCATTGTGATAGCACATCTGCTATTGAGATTGCTCACAATCCTGTTCAGCATGACCAGACTAAGCATGTGGAAGTAGATCGACATTTCATTAAGGAAAATCTAGACAGGAAAATTATTCGTTTTCCTTTTGTGTATACAGAAGATCAATTAGCAGATGATCTTACGAAATGAGTGTCAAGGAAAGTGTTTGACAACTCGATTGACAAGTTGAGCATGATTGACATCTATGCACCAACTTGAGGGGGAGTGTAGAATATTATATAGATATTTACTTTCCTTGTCCGTATAGATTACGTCTCTCTGTATAATTGTAGGAGATCGTTTCCGGTTAGGATTACTCTTGTATCACTTTATAAACCCTATTCTTGGGAGGTGAATATGATTGAAGCATTCCAAAACACATTGAATTCTTATTTTCTACTACTTCTTTATTGTGAAGAACTCTAGTTTGAAGGATTCAAAACAAGTTGACAATTGCAAGTTGCTCGATGCCATCCTCATAGCTCAATCATTCAATCTCGTTCATAACTTGCACTAGATATTTGGATTACTATTCTTACTTAGTCCAGCATATACGCACATACGATGACCAGAAAAGTATTATATATGAAGAAAACGGTTGTATGTACATGAGGTTTGTGATCACAATCTATTAAGGCTTTTGAGATTCAAATGGTTACTTATTATTACAGTTTACAGTAGCTATTTCAGAAGGGTTACTTTGGATTTTATGTTAAATGTTGCATATAATGATGCAAATCACAGTTTTATTGTCTGATTCTAGATTTCCCTGTCCCTATTGCTTCTCCAATATTCCAATCTAATTGGGATGACTAAAATTATATACATTAATTAGGCCTGACAACGTGCGGATATAGTGCGGGTACCGTATGAGTTTTTAACGGGCCGACCCGATAAGAACCCGTTAACTTAACGAGTTTCGCGGGCTAAACCCGGTGGGTTTGCGGGTTATCCGTTGGAACCAGTTAAGATCCGTGAACATAATTTTTTTTTTCCCTTTCAAACCCATTGGAACCCTCAGACCCGTAAGCATATTTAAAAATAAAATTTAAAAAAAAAAAAAAAAAAAAAAAAACTTTTTTTCAAAACAACTAAAACCAATTAAGACTTATGTAAATAAAAAAAAAATTTCTCAAATCCATTAAAATCCGTTAAGAGTTGTATTTTTCGATTCATTCTTTGATCAACTGTTAGAGAAATATATTTAGATCAATTAATAGATACATGTGTTGATTAGGCTAAGCTAGTAAACATAATTAAATATTTTAATTGCAGAAATTGATTTTCAAATAAGTGATGAAATAGTATCAATGATAATAGTAGCTACAAAGATTGAAATAGGTTCGTTAAATAAAATACATATTTAATGTACTAAAAATTAAATCAAAGACTTCAAAGTCATCTTAATTGCGGCTCTCTCCTTCTCCGGATCTATCTTGCAATGTCAAATCAAAAGCGTCTTCAATACGATCCTCCAATTCAGCACGCTCTCCTTCTCCTTGTACATTTCCGGTTGCATCTTCTTCTCTTTCTTCCGTAGATATAAATTGGGACTCATCATTAATGATGGTTTAAACACCTCCAATGAAAATATAGACTAAAAAAAGTATATCCGGGTGCAAGACATGCAAATCATGGTATAGATAATCAAGAAAAATGAACAGTTGGGATATTTTGTTCAACATCCTTGTCCTTTCTATTGTCTCTTAACATTAGTCTAAAATCTTAAAAATAAAAACAGCACAAACTGATGGCCTAACTAAGAGACAATAGACAAAATCCAATCTCAAATAATTCATATATGGTCCAATGACTCCAATCTGAACTTCATCCAGTTCAATCTCAAACAATCTGAAAATCAGGCTACATGGAAACCGAGGCAAATTAGAGTAGAAATGGGTTACATTCGTCTCGTGGGATAGGAAAGCAAAGCAAGGTTGAATCTTTCTTACTGCATGCATGACTATAAGGATCCGTTCCAATTATTCCCAAAAAAGGGAAAAATAATAACACTGCATTTTGACAGATGTAGGATAACCTACTAATGATGTAAAAGAACCATTATAAATGAAACCATGTGTGACACTGGGTAAACAATTGCATGAAGTATATAGCCAAGATAAACACAATGGACATGTTAGCAGTCAATCAGTCCAGATGAGAAATAACGGCGTCAACGACCTCTTGGGTAGTGCTCACTCCACCAAGATCTTTGTTACGGTACTTGCCTTCTGAAATTACACGTTTCACGGCTGTTTCAAGTCGATCAGCAAATGAGGGAAACTGGAGATGCCTCAACATCATGGCTGATGACAGGAGCAATGCAGCTGGATTGGCAGTCTTTTGTTCCCATAGCTTTTCATTCCCTACATTTGCTGCTGAAGCACCTTGCTCAAAAACAGCATGATCAGCACCCACATTTCCTGCAATCACCAAACATCTAATCAGACACCACTAAAAGAGACTGACTGGAAGAACAAACTAGATTTTAAGCGGTGATCAGCTCCTGAAGCAATTGATCACAAATCAAAATTAGAATGGTACCTATATAAGTTACAAGGAATGGAAAAAAACACAGAATATAACTTTATCAATAGTAATTTGTACCTCCTGGCATGACACCAGTGCCTCCAGCAATACCAGCTGCTGTATTTGCTACTAGATTTCCATAAAGATTAGGAGTGGCCTACAAGGCATCAAAGAGATTGCATCAAGAGATGGGACAGATAATAGCAAAGTATTAAACAACCATTGAATTCACTGAACAGCAGAAAAGTATATCTCTATTTTAATGAAGTATCATGTTTATATTAGTTGCATTATTTTAAGTTGGATAATAGGGAGAGGTTTTTTGGTATACAAGTTATTGTATTTCAGAGCATGCCCACAACTCAACAAAATGTGTGGCAAATAGTCTTGGTAAAATGAAGGACAAGCATAAGACATAAAACAGAGGGAAGCCCGATGATAAGATCGACAAACCAAGCATGATACTCTCTTGACACTACAAGGTCTAGAAGGGGCAGTTTCCTGTTTCAAAACTATACAGCAGGGGTAATAACCAACACAGTCCAGATCCAATTCTAAGTTTCTAACCTCCCCTCCCTAAGTCAATGCACATACACAATCTAAAATGAAACAAAACTAACTAGCTTCAGAGCCAATGACAACTCAAGAGCAAAGCCGATGACAACTTAAGAGCACGAAGCAGAAGCTTTTGAACCTAGTTAAAACAACAAAAATTGAAATGGAATCGCATATTAGAAAACAAGGTAGCTGAACACAGTTTTAGTAAACTCAAGCTTGGTTCAAAGAGCTCCGGAATTTGAAGTTTACTTCAAAGAGCTCCGCAATTTGATCTTCTTCGCATACTGAAATGCACGGCACTACTTAAATTTTGTTCATAGACATCGCTTAATTTAAATCGGTCAGACTTACTTAAGTAAGTTAACATCGTTTTAGAAAAATATCGATTTAAACCTATATCATTAACATCGGTTCTTAAAATGAACAGTGTTAAAATTTTGGTTTTAAAATTTGCGGGAACCCAATTTTCGTAAACGCGCTAAGTGTTTAAGTGAATCGAAGGAAGAGGGTTTCAAAAAAAAAAAAAAAAAAGAGGCCCAGACCCCAAAACTGAAACAGAAACCCTAAGCTCAGTCTCGAGCTCACTCGAAATCGCCGCCATTGTTACCCTCATCGCCTCCTTCATCTACCTCTCCTGCTTCTTCGGCATCCATTTTGTCCAGTCCTTCATCTAATGACTCCCGATGCCTGGGACGACGATGACGACCTCATCGGCTCCTGCTGCTAACCTCATCGAGTCCCGCTACTGACCTCCCCCGACGACAACGTCGATGCCGACCCCGCGCAGTATTGTGCTCCGAGGAGGACGAGGACATCATCCAGTCCGTTCTAAACGGCGCCATTGCATCTTACTCTCTCGAATCGAAGCTCGGCAACTGCAAGAGAGCGGCGACGATTCGGCGCGACTGGCTTCTCATCTCCGATCGGTGTATGAATTTCTAAACGCAACCCCTCTTTTTCTTTTTCGCTCTTCGATGTTTTCAATTGTTGAGGATCTGATTGTTTTTGTTTAGAGTTTGTGGGTGGCTTCAAGAGCGGTGAATTTGTAAAGAAAGTATAAGTCCATCAGAAACTCAATCTCGATCTGAAATTGAAGTAACCCATACCCAAACTCGAGCTCCTTGTCAGCATCACAAACCTTCCTCCTTCATCTTTATCCCCGCCCGCTGCTGTGGAAGGTTGGGCTAGTCAAAAGAATGATGCCTTTAGAACTGAAAGTTTTTCAATTCATGGCTGTTCTCTATAGGAAAGGGCACTGGGTCATGGATAACTGGAGGTGAAGGTGGAGGCAGTGGAGTCGGACTGATCGTTTAAGATACTCTCTTTGTTGCTTTGAAGCTTTGAATTTGATAATGTAATTAAAATTATTTTGAATTTTTCTGGTTATTTTATTGTTAGAGTGATTGGATGGTTATGTTGCTTCGTTGTTTCACTTCTGTTGCCAGTTTCATTGGTAAGCAATGCAAGGTTAAGCTTAGAATGGTGTAGTCAAATTCAAGTTTAGTTCTTTCGGGGCAATGATAATCTGTAAACTATGAACATGGATAAGTAATCACATAACACCCTTGTAAAATACACTGAAGGGACGGATGATTCTACCAATGTCTGAAAGTGATATCTGTTTTCTTTTCTCAATTCGATGCTAACTGTGTAGATATGATCATTAATTCTTAATCTGGCATTTGGATAATCCAGACAGGCTTCCTGCTGGACTGAATACTAGATCTGTTGATGTCGTATATTAGTTGGAGTGAGCAGTAACTGCTCTTCTCTTCCCTCTTGAATTCATAAGATTTGGGAATGTTTCTGATTCAGATTTGATTGATATGCTATCGATGCGTTTATATGTATTTGCTATATGATTTGGCAGTAGTGGTATCATGGGAGCTGTATGATTTTAAGGACCACTTCTAATCTCCTCGGCATGTTTCTTGCTTTTACTTTTTCCCCTTTCTTTCTAATTCTCTTGGTATCATATTTCGGGATGAGGCTAAGATGCTGGTAATTTATCTCTTACTCTCTTTCCTTTATAGATTTTTGCTTGTTCAAGTTGACGAGTTGACATGTGGGTGTTAATACCTGTCCAAGTGAAGGCACTTCTCAGGTTTGCTAGGTAGAAGAAACCAACGCATGCTCTAGCCCAAGATTCCATAGCCTTATAGTTATAGGTCTGTTATTGGTCATTCATTTCAAATACGATGAACACTGTAAAAGCAGTTTGCGCTTACCCTATAAGAAAGTGACTAGCTATGCTAAGACTGAAATAAAAAGAGAAATATAAAGTGTATACGAACCATTGTTTGTTTCTTATTCCACTTAATTTTAGTTTCACTTTCACTAAAGTGCTAAACATACTCTGTTGTAAGTGTCTTTTTGTGCTATACACATTGTAGATCCATTAGTAGAACTACAAATTGCATGTTATCCACTTGTTTTTCCATATGTCGAAATGCCTCTTGCCATTTTCTTACTACAATAATGTTTATTTCCATGACCTTATTGACAGGGACTTTATATGAGGGCAATAGAGTTGCTGAAAGCTTGAGCATTTGAGGTGGAAGGTATGTTAATTTTGTAGTTTGTGGCATTGTTTTCTCCTAGGAGAACTTTTAGTTAACTGTGTTGTGCTCGTTTTTGGATTGTGTAGGTGCAGAAGCAAAGGTAGATAAGTTTAGTGTTGTAAGTGGCATCACATGTCTATGTATACTGTTTTTGAATAAATTGGGTCGATGAACTTAAATGTAAGTCCTTCCTAATCTTACAGTACATATAACTTAGACTTATGCATATGAATCATATTCTTCACCTGGATATCAAGGTTTCATTACACATTTGTTCCTCTGTACGTGCTTGGCCAATATAGTATGCATTTTATTTTTTTCATTTGAAGTGGATTAATGGGCTGTGTAATGTGCATTTCTGGATTGGTCATATTTGTTATCCATGCACCACATTTCGATATCAGACATTCATTTTATGTCATATTCCTTTTCCTCTCATCTCTTCAGATTTAATCTTATATTTTAAGAATTGGCCAATTTGGGGTGAGTGCGTAGTATTTACATTTTCTTTTCTTGCTGTGCTTATTACTTACCTACTTTATTTGGTTAGAATTTGTCGTTGCTTCTTTTAAGGGTATCGAGCCTAGTGAAATTCTTTTACAATGCAAGGCTAAGAGTGGGATTTTGATTGATAGTGTTATTAGTGAATCTGGAGTTTATTAGTGAAAAGGTGAAGGGTTGGAGGCCTGAAAGGCTTTATACTTCTAGCTTGTGTGTTTCAAAGGCCTGAGATGGGTTCTCACTGTTACATCCTCGATTCTCTGAAGGAATTAAGGCTGTTACAGCTATGCTATACCTTTTGGTTAACTTTGGCTTTGAATTTCTCCTCTGGGAGTCATTTCATAAAAGCCCGAGCCTCTTTGTCAAAGTTGTCTTCATTGTCATTCCAGTTTCTCTGTAGCAATCTGCATGGTGATTTTATTTTCTGGGTTCCCTTTCTTTTCAATAAAGATTTCGCTTTTTTACTTATCGTTTAAAGTTTGTCTTTATCTTCTGCGCTTTTGGGTTTTCTCATCTTTTGAGAGACTGCATGATACTTGTGTTTTTTGCAATATTCATGGTGTGCTTTCCAGATTTATTTTCTATAATTTGCATGCAGTCAGTTTCATTGGCTCACTGCCATTGATTTTCGATCACCCTTTTTGAAATTCTCTTGTATTTATGGTTATTTTGCAGTGAAGAACAAGTGAAACAGTGGAGTGGTTAATAGTTAAATAGAGAAGGACAGAGGAGACTTGGATGTGGTACGACTGTTTAGGCAATGGCAAGTTACAGTAAGAGCCCATTTCCCATGAGCAGGTTGCAAGTTGCAGCGAAAGAGCTAAATATGAGGAGGTTGCAGCCAAAGAGCTACGTATGAGGAGGTTGCAGCCAAAGAGCAAAGAGCTAAATATGAGTAGGTTGCAGCCAATCCTAAGCTGTTCATGTCTACTTTTGAAAAGCTCCATGCTTCAATGGGAACCAAGTTTTTGTAAGCTTTATCTTTGGATCCTCTCCTTACCAATTTTGTTACGGATAATCTGTAATGTTAAAGAATTTTGATCTTGGAATTAAGAAACTGGGATTGTCGATTTCTGTTTCTATACAAAGTTGATGCCATTTACATTATTTTGGGCTCTGTATATATCATTTCTAATGTCTTATGGATATGAATACATCGAAATGTGTGTAGATAATCGATGTACTCCAAACTAATGTACATCGATTTGTAAAAACCAAAACGTCATCTATAGTCCGTTGACAAATCACTTTCTATAAAGAAAAGAAAACTGATTTATCATTAACTAATGCACATCGGTTTGTGAAAATTGAGGCGATGTATGCTATGAAAAAAGAAATCAGTTTATGCAAAGAGGATCGATGTACATAAAACCAGTGAACATCGATTTGTATAAATGAAAACGATATTTTGTGGAAGAGTACACATCATTTTAAACAAAAAATACCGAGGAACTCTAAAGACTTGGACATGGGCCTCATCATATGGCCTTTTGGCCCTAGGCCCGCCTGGCTCGTAGGGCCGAAGCCTGACCCGGCCCTTGTATTAGGGCGGGCCGGCCTTACCCTTTCTCAAATATGGTAGGGTAAGGGTCATACAAATGAAACCCGGCCCTACCCTACGACCCGGCCCGATTGAGCCCTTAAGGGTCAAGCCCTACCCGGCCCGGCCCTAAAATTTATATTTTATTTTTATTATTTTCTATTACATAGCAATGCAAATGTAAAATCTGTATCTGTCATTGTTATATTAGAAAATGGGTTATGCCTTTGATTGACCCATATAATGTCTAAGGCCCAGTGGCCCATTTTTGCCCAACTTATTCCAAGTCCAAGTCCAAGACTGAAGACTCCTTACTTAGCAGCCGCGTCTGAGTCTTCGACCTAATGTCCTAAACTCCTAATCTTAGCAGCCGCCTCTCTCTTCTTCTCCAATATCCAAGGTTGTTATTGATTTCGGTTTGAGTTCTACATCAACCCTTCCAGAAGACTTCAGACAGCGATCACTAGCGCCAAGGAGCAGCTCATCAGTGCCGATCCTCAGCCTGGCTACTTCAATCCCGGCAAGCCCATCACCGTCGACGTCGTAATCTGGACACAAGGCTTAGCTCCTAGTTAGCGCATCTGGGCAACCAGAAATTCAATCTGCACACTCTTTATTTCGATCATCCTGCACATTTTCTTTACTAAGGTTCTAACCATATTTTATCCTGCTTATGATATTCTTGCAGAGTTGTAAAACTAACTGAAGAAGGTTATGTCTCAATGAAAAAACTTTCGCCGAAAAAGTCTAGGAAGGTGTGCTTTGTCTTTGATCTGATATGTAGATGGTTATTGCTTTAGCTAAGAAAGTTTAGATACGGCAGACTTGCAGTTCCATGATTTTATCATCTTGAAACTCAGAATGTTTTTTTAATACTTAGAATGGCTGACATCTTGATCTTGAAGCTTGTATGAAATTTATAGTTATTTTATGAAAGGAGTTAATTAATATATGCCTTCGTTAGGTACCAGATGCGCTAACTAGGAGCCAAGCATAAACATCCTTTTATTTTTATCTTGATAGGAAATTAAAAAGCTTATCTGAAGTTTATAGTTATTTTATGAATGTAGTTAATTAATATATGCCTTTGTTAGGGACCAGATGCGAACTAGGAGCCAAGCATAAACCTCCCTTTATTTTGATCTTGATAGGAAATTGAATTCTGTTCTGGAATGAAATATATGTCCAGTTCCTAAATTATTTATATGGTTTTGTGCAGGTTCCTTGATTGCTTGCCATGAAAAAGTCTATCGCTCCTCTTGATATTAGTGCCTCAGTCCAATTTCAATTTCAATTATAAGGCTTGATCAGTGAGAATGTGAATTTGTGTTTATGTGGGATTTGTAATTAACTCAGGTTCTGAAATCTCAAAATATTCGGATTTTATTTTTACTTTTTTAGGTAGCAAAATTTGGTTTAATGTGTACAAAAACCCGGCCCGGCCCTTTTGGCCCTTTCGGAATGGGCCTTAAGGGCGGGTAAGGGCTTGCATTTTGAGGTCTCGGCCTGGGCCTTAATTCTGTTGACTAAGTCAAAGCTCGGCCCGGCCCGGCCCGGCCCTACCCTAAGTCCTAAAATTTAGGGTAGGGCTGGCCCTAGCTCGGCCCATGATGAGGCTTACATGGACATTTTTATTAGGAAAATGAAGTGACAAAATGCACAAAGAGGACAAAGAACAAACAATTGTTTATAGAAACTGATGTGTAGAAAAGTATTAGACATCATTTTTGAAATAACAATCGATGTAAATGTCCATTTAGATACTATCTGACATATACTTTATTGAGCACAGAATGTCAAAATATGAATAATTCAATGTAGTTAATATATAAAATTATGATGATTATAACGATTATACATCGATTTGTGTTTCAAAAGCGAAAATATGAAGAATTAAATGTAGTTAATATACAAAATTATGATGATTATAACGATTATACAATGAATTGTGTTTCAAAAGCGATGTTCATTGTTGTCGTGCACATCGGTTGCCGACCGATGTCTGATTTTTTGGATCTTTCTCAACACCCACTAAAACATCGATCAAATTTTAGTTCAACATCGGTTCTGGATTGATGTATATGAACAAAATTCTAGTAGTGGATATCAACCTCAGACTCCTTGAGGGTTGCTTCCACTAATTTGACTTCTCCCTGGTTAATGCTTTCTGATGAAATGAGATACACGATAGCAAATCGTACGTAGTTTATCCATCTTAGTTCCTTTTCCTCTAAGTGCACCCAAAAGTTCTCTTTAATCAATGCCCCCTCTAGCGATCATGGCAACGTCCTTGTTGGCAAAAGCATCAAGCGACCTCTTCTTGATCTCACCCAATAACACAGTTGCGATATTTGTGTGCTTATGATCAATCACCTGCTTATTCCTTGCAGTCAACTTAGGTAAGAAGTTCACTGCACTCATCAAATGTTTTGTGTTTCCAATCACATCTGTCCCATCAATCTCAGTTCCATCAGTCCGGGCAGTCCTTTTATTTACCTCATCAACATCCTTCTTATACTTGATTGGCTCACAATTACTTCAAAGAGCTCCGCAATTTGAATTTTACTTCAAAGAGTAAAATCGAGCTCGTTCAGGTTTGACGTCCTGAAAAAAAAAAAGAAATAAGAACGGATTAGTTTCGGAGTCAATGCTTCCAGGAAAACTAATATTAAGATTTCCGAGCCTTAATGATACCAAGAAATTGATTTCCACGAAATTTGGATTAGACTGAAACAATGATGTTTGTATGGTCAAAATCAATACTTATGGACGCTCTTAGTCCGAAGTCTACCAACGCTCTTAGTTCGTATAAATCAATGCTTACGGACGCTCTTAGTTCGAATAGTGTGAATCCCCATAATTCCGCTTTTATAGAATCGAACTCACGTTACAGAAAGGTGGGATGTAGAAGAAGGGAGGTTGCAAGTCCCCGAAGAAAAAGAAAGAATATTAAAGACAGAAAGCAAGAACTTTAATTTAAAACTTACATGGTGCTTTCTTGATGCTTGATTTTCTTGTTCTTCTTATCCTATAGTCTTGTGGTTTTCTTTCCAAAACCATGCGCACAGATGGTGGTGCGCATGAGGTGATCCCAGGGTAGGGTTCTAGGGTTTTACGGCAAGAAGAGATCAGAGAAAAGAGTTTTTGGTTTCTGATTCAGGGTTAGGGCTAACGTGTTTTAGAATAAGAAATTTGAGAGAAGATTGTATAGAGAAATTGTTGTAACTTTCGTTGATAATAGGAGTCTTTATATATAAAGGATACAAGTACATAATCTTAGAGTACAAGAAATCATATTCTAATTAAAACTAGGAATCTAGAACATTCTCTCCTATTACAACAATAGAAAGTAATCAAATAATCGTACTTTGCACATATAAATCAATATCCTTAAACACGATTGCATCTGTGTAATACAATTGTCATTGAATTTGATTCCTAATAACAACACTTTGGCCCTTGCCCAGAAATTCTGTGTTCATGATGCTGCGAATTTTATTGCTGACATCACCTTTTCCCCCCTTCCGAGTAAAATATCTAGGCCTAGGCACGGGATGGGTTTGTTCAGAAATTCCAAGGCCTGTTGTAAATAGTTATGGCTAATATCATGTAAATAGATGGAGAGTCATATATGCCTTTCACTATAGATTAGTGATTGATAGAATTGTGAATAGGAGTAATTGACGTTGCTATTAAACGTTGCCCATTTGTATACATCATGTACTCCTATATAAACCCCCTCATGGTGAGATGAATAGACACACCATATCTCCATGCGTCCAAACTCTCTCTTTTTCTGAAACACTTTTGCTTTCATTTTATAACACGTCATCAGCACAAAGCTCTAACCCAAGCCCTAGCCAAGAAAAAAAACAACCCCCCCTGCTGCAGCCTGTTTGCACGCCCCGAAACCTCTTGATCTAGACCTCAGATCAAAATCTTTCCTTCATCAAAGTTGTTCGTCTCTGCCTCTTTCTATTTTCCCTCTAAATTTCAGCTCTACCGGAGTTGTTTTGAGACCTGTACATCATTCGAAGTGGGAACTGTTCAGAAGAGGCGAATAGCTCTTGGATTGGCTGAGAAGACAACCTTCTCAGTTCTGCACACATAAGCTGAAGATTCATCCATCCGTTATCAAGTAATGTTTTCCAAAACCTAATTTTATATTCATTCTTCTTGCTTATTGTGCCTATTGATTGAATATGAAAAATTACCAAAATGCATGAACCCTAGCAAATCCTACATGATTTATTTACTTGGTATACGTATTTTTATATATTTGTTCATGTGTTTGGGATTGTTTGATTGGAAAAGAAAAGAGAAAAATTTATGGACTGCAACTATATATCTGTAGTACTTGGTCCAGTAGTACCAAATCAATATCAGTAACATCAATTCAACAAGATAAAAAACATATTGTGCAGTTGCTGGGATTCGAACCCAGCTAAAAATAGGTACCAACTCAACATGTTGTCCGCTATACCACTATAGAAAGTTAGTATGTATTAACATTATTTAGTATTAATTCTGCCAGAAGCAGATTTGAGGCCAATTAATTGGTGATTGATTAATCCGTGCGTTGATTTTGATTGATTTCTATCCAAAGCAATTACTATAGTAATTTATGCTCATTACCACAATCACTTCATAATTTATTCTTTCTTATTTCATTATTCATTTTAATAACGTATATTGCGTTTATTACTATAATGATTTTGTGGTGTTACTTGCTTATCTATTTGCTCATATTAATTATATGAATATTTTAGTGGCTTAAAAAAAAATTCCTTGCACTAGAATATATATGAATAGAATGCAGGTACTTAATGAACCAGAAGTTCACACATAAATATTGAACCAAAAGATCATACATAAATATTGAACCAGAAGTTCACACGTATTGAACCCGTAGTTTCGATAACATTGAAAGGTTATGAATCTTTCCAAGTAGGCGCACCCAATTCGATGCGATGTCTAGGCAAGATACAATGAGACTGTGTACTTAAGAGAGCCTCGCTCCACCCAAACCTCATACTCTTACCTGATCGTATTTAATTAGAGTTACCAAAAGGGTTGAGAAATAACATTTCATGAATATCGAATCTGTAATTTCTATAATGTCATATAAGGAACTTAAAGTTTCATTCATTAATTCACCATACATGTTTAATCCTAATTTTCATACCATGTTATAGAACCTGAAGTTCTTATTGATTGCTTGTGGAAATTATTACCCATAGCACTAACAATTATCCTTTGAATCCTTGTAGAGAATGTCAAATCTCAACAAGCTTGACTTTGTTGCTCTAGAAGTTTCCGGAAGGAACTACCTCAAATAGACCCAGGATGTCAAGCTCCATTTGACTGCAAATAAGATGAGATCAACGATTAATGCTGACAACATCGCCCCTGAAGATATGAAGGCAAGGGCTATGATTTTCATCAAGAAACATATGGAGGAAGCACTCAAGGTGGAATATTTAGCTGAAGAGGAACCACGGTCCCTGTGGGTCACTCTAGAAGAGCGATTCAACCATCAGAGGACTATCTACTTGCCAGAAGCAAGGCACGACTGGCAGAACATACGTTTCCAGGATTTCAAGACTGTCAATGAGTATAACTCTGAAATCTGTAGGATTCGGTCACTCCTAAAATTCTGTGGAGAAGAGCTCACAGAAGCTGATCTATTGGAGAAAACTTTCTCCACCTTCCCTCCTTCCTGTATGGTCCTGCAGCAACAATACAGGGAGAGAAACTTTGCTAGATTCTCAGAATTGGTCACCGTCCTGTTGCTCGCTGAAAAGAACAACGACCTACTTTTGAGGAATGATCAAGCAAGGCCTACCGGTACCAGAGCAGTTCCTTTGCTGAAGCAAATGCTATTGCCCATCGCGAAAATAATCGCGCAAGGAGAAACCGGGGTCGTGGAAGGGGAAGGAGGCCTGAACGTCCGAGACATGGAAGGAGAAATGGGCCCAAAAATGCCCCATATGACCATGATCACCAAGGTAATCGCCCAAGGGGTCGAGGAGGACGTGGACAAGGCCTACGTGGTGGAAACAGAAATGCCTAGGTCCAACAAGCTCAAATTAGAGAGAATGTTGGCCCGGCCCGTCACCCTCAGAATCAGCATAATCTATGTTATAGATGTGGAGGCATTGACCATTGGTCTCGCACCTGCCGTGCAACAAATGAAGAGATAGGAGAGTATCACGCCAGATGCGGAACTCGAGAGGCCAACCTTGTGGAAGGGTCAGTTCCTATGGATACCACCTTGGAGATTACTGATTTCCAAGCAGCCAATGGGTACATCGAGGATTGAAAACTAGAGAACATGGACATAATAGGCACTTGTGCCATATCTATATTATTGTTATGAATAATAGTTTATATTTCCTTTGGATTATCTTTGGTGATTTTTGGGATATTGGTTTTATAAGTTGGTTATGCTTGGATGTTTAATTCAATAAAGTTATTTATTTTCATACATGTGATCCATTGAATTAAATTTATGAATAGGCATGTCTTGTGGGGAAGTTTGTTGTCTGGCTGATAGTGCTACTACGCACACCATACTCCGAGATATGAAGTATTTTGCAAACTTATTGCCTACTCATACCTCTGTGACAACTATATCAGGTCAATCCAACCTAATAGAGGGCCATGGCAAAGCCCATTTTATGTTGTCCAATGGTACTGAATTTACCATTAATGAGGCCTTATATTCTCCACGTTCCAGAAGAACGTTATTGAGTTTTAAGGATATTCGAGCCAACGGTTATCATGTTGAAACCACTGAGGAAAAAGGAGTGGAATATCTTTGCATAACCTCCTATTTGTACGGCCGGAAGCGTACATTGGAGAAGCTAAAATGCCTTTCGAGTGGTCTCTACATGACTACCATAAGATCAATTGAGGCAAATCACATAACTAGCCAGAAGCTAACCAATTCGAGCAACTACGTACTTTGGCATGACCGTTTGGGACACCCAGGTCAAAGTATGATGCGCCGTATCCTAAATTCATCCCATGGGCATCCGCTTACCAATAAGGATCTTGTGTATGGTAACACATTATGCCAAGCATGCTCATTGGGAAAATTAAATGTAAGACCATCATATGCAAAGACTGAAAAAGACTCCAACCTTTTCCTCCAAAGGATACAAGGGGATATATGTGGACCTATCCAACCACCATGCGGACCATTTAAATATTTCATGGTTTTGGTTGATGCATCGACAAGGTGGTCACATGTTATGTTATTGTCCACAAGAAATGCTGCGTTTGCTAAACTCCTTGCCCAGATTATTAAATTAAGGGCTCACCACCCGGATTATCCAATAAAGTCTATAAGACTTGATAATGCTGGAGAGTTTACATCAAAATCATTTGATGATTATTGCATGTCCCTTGGGATTAATGTTGAGCATCCAGTTCCCTATGTTCATACCCAGAATGGTCTCGCAGAAGCGTTCATTAAAAGATTACAAATGATCGCACGGACCTTGGTAATGCGCACCAAGCTTCCAGTATCTGCGTGGGGCTATGCAATTTTTCATGCAGCTATGTTGGTCCGACTGAGGCCCATTGCCACCCAACCTTATTCCGCGTTACAATTGGTTACTGGGTACGAACCTGATGTTTCGCACTTACGCGTATTTGGGTGTGCAGTTTTCGTGCCAATTGTGCCACCACAACGTACAAAAATGGGTCCTCAACGAAGGATGGGCATATATGTTGGTTATGAATCCCCATCCATTATACGCTTTTTAGAGCCCTTGACAGGCGATCTCTTTACCGCTAGATTTGCGGATTGTCATTTTGATGAGACAGTCTTCCCTCCGTTAGGGGGAGACAAGAACGTTACCGTTCCTGATGAACGACGTGAATTGACGTGGAATGTCCCCACTATGTCTCATCTTGATTCCTGAACCGTACAATGTGATAATGAAGTGTGGAGAATTCTAGATCTACAAAGGGTAGCCCAAAATATGCCAGACGCTTTCTCTGATCTAGCTAAAGTGACGAGATCACATATACCTGCTGCAAATATGCCTGCAAGGATAGATGTCCCTGTAGGACACGTCGCCCCAGATGGATGAGGTACGACCATGGTGGCTAACCAGTCATATGTCCCTGCCCAGAAGCGAGGTAGACCACTAGGTTCGAAGGATTCTTATCCCCGAAAGAGGGTAAAACTGGCACAAACCAATCCACTAGACATCGCGATCTCAACTGATCCATCTCATGAGACAATTCCGGATTATGGGTCCGTCCTAGAAGAGATGACGTTGGGGGACGCTCTAATGTCTGAACCCACTCCCGAGAATAGAGAAATCTCGGTAAATTATGCATGCTTAAGTGAGATCTGGAATCAGAATGAGATTATCATCGATGATATATTTGTATTCGCAGTAGCTACAGAAATTATAAATAGCGATGACATCGAACCTCGCTCCGTTGATGAATGTCAACGTAGAGATGACTGGCCAAAATGGGAAGAAGCAATCCAGGTCGAATTAGATTCCTTGACAAAGAGAAAGGTGTTTGGGCCTGTAGTTCCCACACCTCCCCATGTTAAACCTGTAGGATTTAAATGAGTATTTGTAAGGAAGCGTAATGAGAAAAACGAGATTGTGAGATACAAGGCTCGTCTAGTGGCGCAAGGATTTTCTCAACGCTCTGGGATTGATTACGAGGAGACATATTCTCCCGTAATGGACGTCATAACGTTCCGCTACCTTATCAGTTTGGTAGTTTCCGAAAAACTGAGTATGCAGCTAATGGATGTGGTCACAGCTTATCTCTATGGGGATCTTGATACAGAGATATATATGAAAGTTCCTGAAGGACTTAAGATACCCGGTGCAAATAGTTCTAGACCACGGAACACGCTCTCCATTCGTTTGAGGCGTTCACTTTATGGATTAAAACAATCCGGACGGATGTGGTATAACCGTCTAAGTGAATATTTGATCGGGATGGGATATGTAAACAATGAACTATGCCCATGCGTGTTTATTAAGAAAACAAGTTCTGGATTTGTAATTGTGGCGGTCTATGTCGATGACATGAATCTGATTGGTACTCCTGAAGAGATCAAAGAAACCGCAAAGCACCTGAAGTCTGAATTTGAGATGAAAGATCTTAGGAGAACGAATTACTGCCTTGGCCTGGAGCTCGAGCACCGTGCTGATGGCATTCTGCTTCATCAATCAAACTACATCCAGAAGATGTTAAGACGTTTTAATGAGGATAAAGTAAAGCCCTCAAGCACTCCCATGGTTGCTCGAAGTCTAGATGCTAAGAGAGATCCGTTTCGTCCTGCAGATGATAACGAAGAGATATTGGCACCAGAAGTCCCATATCTAAGTGCAATAGGCGCATTATTGTACTTGGCTCAATGCACTAGACCAGACATTTCATTCTCTGTGAACTTGTTAGCTAGATATAGCTCTGCGCCAACACGCCGCCACTGGAATGGCATAAAAGACATTTTTCGCTACCTTAGAGGTACGACCGATATGGGTTTATTCTATCCCTATGCATCAAGAAATGGACCAAACCCCCTTGATCCTCAGAATGATGCTCGCCTTGTTGGATATGCTGATGCAGGCTATCTATCAGACCCGCACAAGGCGCGTTCCCAAACTGGTTATGTCTTTACTATTGGGAATACTGCAATTTCTTGGAGGTCTACAAAACAGACTCTTGTTGCTACCTCTTCGAATCATGCTGAGATTCTAGCTCTTCACGAAGCAATACGTGAATGTATATGGTTGAGAGCCATCACAAAGCATGTTCGAAGCACGTGTGGACTGTATTCCACTACTGATGAACCAACCACTATCCACGAAGATAATGCTGCTTGTATTGAACAAATGAAGACGGGTTTCATCAAAGGAGACAACACCAAACATATTGCACCGAAGTTCTTCTTCAATTAGCAGCAACAAGAGCATCAGAAGATTGAAGTCAAACAGATTCGATCTGAAGGCAATCGTGCAGACCTCTTTACCAAGTCACTACCAAAGTCTACATTCCAGAAGCATGTTCAAGGTATTGGACTACGTAAACTATCTGAATTACCTAGCATGTAATTTTCAGGGGGAGTCGAAATCAGGGGGAGTATCTTGAAGCATACCCACTTGACCATCGTGTACTCTTTTCGTCCTTCGTCCAGGGTTATTTTTGTCCCACTGGGTTTTGTTACCTGGCAAGGTTTTGACGAGGCACATCTCTGGCATGGTCACCCCACTTACTGCATCCTGAAGATGCTTTGATTTGACATACATGCATTTGCTCATCTTTTCCCTTCGACCACGGGTTTCTCCCACTGGGTTTACCAGGCAAGGTTTTGGTGTAGCAACTCTAATGCATACCTCTCGTAGACATACTATCTACTTATGATGCTGATAAGAAGACTTCACCTATCTCTGTTGTGATACGACTACTCCACATTCACGTGCGTTGTGCTCTTTTTCTCCTTCGACCAAGGTTGTTTTTCTCCCACAGGGTTTTTATTACTTGGCAAGGTTTTTGACGAGGCAACTTAGAAGCGCTCAGCCTAGGCAACACTATTGACATGAAATATCCAAGGGGGAGTGTTGTAAATAGTTATGGCTAATATCATGTAAATAGATGGAGAGTCATTATGCCTTTCACTATAGATTAGTGATTGATAGAATTGTGAATAGGAGTAATTGACGTTGCTATTAAACGTTGCCCATTTGTATACATCATGTACTCCTATATAAACCCCCTCATGGTGAGATGAATCGACACACCATATCTCCATGCGTCCAAACTCTCTCTTTTTCTGAAACACTTTTGCTTTCATTTTATAACAAGGCCCAGTTTATTTGGTTTCATGCGGTTTGTCTGCTTTTGGTTCTTAAAAGTCCACCCTCGTCAATACTTAGTAATATCTCACCCATGAGTATTAGATTTGATATCGCTTTTCATCTTCTAGAATTATAAAAATAAATAAATAAAAGACGATCGAACAAGAAGAAAAGTGCAATATTATTTACAAGAAGTCTGTGGTGTTTGCACCAAACATATATAAATGTGGAATATCATTCATGATCCAGAAATGTGTGTTTTGCTTCTCTCTTTGGCTAGATATTATGCTTATATGTTTCATGTTTGTGTAATTTTCAACAACATGATTACAGCCTTTTATTTTCTATTATTGGGTTCAATCATACAACGATCACTTAACATAAATACTTAATCTTAAACTGTCTTCCCTGAAAACTTGATGTGCATACCATCGCCAAATGCTAAAATAGGATTCCGAGCAACACGTGCTTCTTTGATTGTTGTCGAGCTGTGAAAGTTGACATAAATTCGATGATTAAGCTGAATTCAAAAACCTTGCTGTAACTTTTATCTTGAAGATGAGACATATGAAATTTACCTAAACTTGGTGACAAATACATGCAGAAATGTGGCCAAGAACACTCTACTATACTCTGCTCCAGCACATTGCCTCAATCCTCCACCAAAAGGCATGAAGATCTTTGATGTAGCAAGTGAATCAAGGTCCTAATACATACAAAATCAAATTATCTGCTACTGAATTTTGTAATTGTCATTATCGCTCTAAGAAAATTAAGTGAAGTTATTTGGAGAGAAGGCAATGAGACTCAACCAAAAACACGCACCTTCCAACGCCATGGATTGAACTCGAGGGGATCCTTGAATGACTTGGGACTCAAGTAAAGAGCAGAGGGGACAACCATAATGGCCCAATCTTCCGGAATTGTATACCCTGCAAAGGATTTGCTTAATTAAACAATTTATTGACAAACTAAACTTCTTCAAGTCGATAGCAAAGGGTGTAAGCAAAGTGATAAGAGCATACCTTTTATTGTGACATCTTTCAAAGCCCTGCGTAACAAGCCAGGTGCAACATTTCCCAGCCTGAGAGTTTCGTTGATAACCTATGTTTACCAAAGACCAGTGAGTCATACGACTGAAATACTATTCTTCAAAGTGAACGAAAACATGCTTTAATAGCAGAGCTTACCTGAAGAGTGAAAGTCATGGATTTATATTCGTCCCATGTGAGTGGAGAATTCGGATTCTCTCTATTTTTGAGAATTGCATCATGCTCAGCCTTATGATGAAAGATAATCAATTATTAATGTCTTAATCACAGGAGTTAGAACACTAAATTGAGTTTCAAATCAACCTTTTTTTTTTTACTTACAGTCAACTCTTGTAAGACTGAGGGATGTTGTTCCAGCAGACTAAAAGCTAAAGTCAACACAGCTGAAATGGACTCAAAGGTAGCAAATAAGCCCCCAAATATCAACAGGACACCAAAATCCTCTGTCAAGAACTTCTCTTTCTCCATGTCATTGCATAATTGATCGATGAAATCTCCTCGGTGTGTCTCGGGTGAATTGCATCTCTCGTTTAGCATATCCCTTAGCATGGTTGTTACCTTCTTTTGGCCCTGAATGAATGAATACATAATATTCTAAATCTATTTGATCTCAATAATTGAAAGGAGAAAGTTCTGCAGCTTGTATGATTGTTGATGTTAAATATTACCTTCAAACACTTGTAGTATCCAGTACCAGGAATATTCAAAGGAAAGGACATAAGACCTTGAATGACTTCAGCAAATTTCTCACTCAGGTTCTCAGTTGATTTTTCAGCATCATAACTGATCATCTGCTTTGCACTAAAATTCAAAACCATCTGCACCGGCAAGGAAAGATACGTACGTTACTTATGACAGTAAAAAGAATTCATGATAAACACTGTAATGAAATGATTATGTGGGCTTGTAACTTACAACTGAGGCAGCATACTTCACTTCAACAGATGCCCTACTAGACCACGAATGAAGAGTTTTGTTGACGCAATCCTCCATTTGAGGGAGCAACTTTTCCTTGAGGTTCTCAGCACCGAAGTGTTTCATGAATGTGCTCCTTATGTACTTGTGGATGACGCCAGTTGCATTTGCCTTGGTATCGCCTACAAAGACTTTTGATATTGTATCCATGTACCATAGTTCAACAGACTTGCCTTCTTGCTGAAATATGTAGTTATTGAACTCAGGATCAGCTGATATTACGACAGGTCTACCCGCCAAACTAGTCCGGAATATAGGCCCATATCTGCAAGGCAAAGAGAACAACACCTCTGTTAAACTAGATTCGGCATGCAACATAGTATCATCAGAATTAAGGATAAAAAATAAAACAGATGACGCAATGGAAAAGATAACATTGTAAATTGATAGTCAAAAAATTGAATTTTACTTTTGAAGTCTCTTCTTAATGAACGGATGAACATCTAGGGAGTAGCTTGGAATGATCAAACTTAAGGTCTCTCCAATGAGAGGCAAGCCCATGGAACCAGGAGGCAGAACCCCATTGCATTTTGGGTTCCTCCATTTGGCTATCCAGTGAGTGATATATATCAGTAGCAGAGCTACTAAACTCAATCCCATAACATTCCACATTCTAACTACTTCACTTTCTGCAAGTGTGTTAGTGTATGTGAAATTGTTTCAGAACACAGAAAGGGTTCCATTCTATTTATACAAGTCGAAAATAATGCATACCCTTTCAACTCTCAAGTGCGAGTACGTACCGTAGCAGCAATGATCAATTAGTGTCGACAAAATTCAAGAAGACTAGGATATAGAAAGATTAGAATCTGCAAAATATTCAAACTGCACCGTACACTACGTCAGCTACTACATCAGCTATCTGCTGTAATGTGAAGAAAAGTACTTGAATTGCACTAAACTACTAATGGCCGGCATTAAAACTTCGCAGAGAAACATGGCAGCCACTGTTGAATACTGCTCAATATTCGTGGGAAGACAACTTTCTGAGGCCTTGATGGCAGTCTTCCGGGACCTACTTCTTTATTGTGAAGAACTCTGGTTGAAGGATTCAAAACAAGTTGACAATTGCAAGTTGTTCAGCGCCATCCTCGCAGCTCAATCATTCAATCTCGTTCATAATTAACTTGCACTAGATATTTGGATTACCAATCTTACTTAGTTCAGCATATACGCACATGCGATGACCAGGAAAGTATTATATGAAGAAATGGTTTTGGTCAAATATAAAATAAGAGTGGTTCTATTCAAACCTCCTAATTCGACATTTTGACCTCCAACGGCTGTTTTTGCCGCAAACTTCCTATTTTACCCTTTTTCCCCCTCTATTACATGTTCTTTGTTTTCCAAATTATCATCCACTATTATTAACAAAAATAAAAACAACAACCCATAGGCTGGTGTGGTCGGAGAGTGGGTTTTTAGTCTTACCTGATCGGCTACACTAATTATTTTGTTCTTCTTCAAGTAGTTTGAAATTACTGGGTATAGTTGAAGTTGGACTTCCATGTTCCCATTCTTTCTAAGGTGACTACTGATGTTGGAATAGTTAATAAAAAGGGATTCTGATAACATCATAATGATAATTGCCCAACTGGGTGTTCGATGAATCTTCATGGTTTTGGGCTCAGATAAATGCCAAGTAAAGTTGGAGTCCTGTACCATGTTTATTTTTTGGCCTCCAACTCTCCTTTTGGGTTTGATGATTTACATGGAGTTTCATCTTCTCCTCAAACCTTTGTTTCCTACCGTGTTAATAAGTTACGATTCCTTTTGCAGTCTAATCATGAACTGATGAATATCATATTGAATATTCTTCCTTTACTGGTAGATTATTCTTTGAATTTAAAGAATTTTTTCTTTTGGTTTTGTTTCTTCCCCGATTGTATGGATTATCAATTAAACTATTAAAGTACCCAAATTCAGATTTTTAAAATGAGACTACCACCTCTTCCTCTCCCCCTGTAGTTCTCTCTCTTTACTGAGAAGGGAGTTGATTCCGATTGGGTATAATAAAAAGTAGTTTTTTTTTTTAATATGTTGCTTTGCTATGGAGGGGATAGCAATATGAAGTTGTGGTCACTGCTGCTGGTCTGATCACAGATGGTGGGTTTTTTATTTTAATTATATTTTTTTAATATATGCATAAGGGTAAAATGGAGTTTCAAGTTATACAAAAGTCTGAGGAGGTCCAAATGTCAAATGAGGAGGTATGAATAGAAGCACTCTAAAATAAAACAGATGACCAAATGGAAAAGATAACATTGTAAATTGATAGTCAAAAAATTGAATTTTAGTTTTCAAGTCTCTTCTTAATGGATGGATGAATATCTAGGGAGTAGCTTGGAATGATTAAACTTAAGATCTCTCCAATGAGAGGCAAGCCCATGGATCCAGGAGGCAGAACCCTATTGCATTTTGGGTTCCTCCATTTGACTATCCAGTGAGTGATATATATCAGTAGTGTTGAAGAATTAATGTCGACTTTAGTGTGCCTTGTCAAATTAGAATTAGTTCTATAGTTGTAATAGGAGAGCTCTCCCGATTCAAGTTAGAATAAGAATCCTTGTACTACAAAATTATGAACTCTGTAATCCCTATATATAGGGCTCCTATTATCAATGAATGAACACTACAATTTCTCTCTACAATCTTCTCTAAAATCTCTTATTCTAAAACACGTTATCAGCACGAGCCTTAACCCTATCCCTAAAAACCAAAAACGCTAAAAACAAAATCCCCCACCAAGAGCTGCCGCAAGCCCCTAGCCCAAGCTAGCCACACCGCTCACCGCAGCCCCTGCGCGCCCGTGCACCTGCTGCCTTCGCAACCCTCCCGTGCCCGTGGGCCTGCTGCTCTTGCAACATCTCTGTAAAGCAGCCAGCCCTTGCTAGTTTTCTGTCATATGCCTCCTCTGTCCTACCTAGAGCTGTCCTCGGCCTCCTCTGCGCCGCACACCTCTCTGCGCTGCCCTCACGCCGCACGCACCTCCTCACTTTCATACCATGTGTCACCAAGCCTACCAAGGCACCTCATCGACCCACATCGTCTCCAAAGTTCAAGCTTTCATGCTTTCAAGGTTTCAAGCTCTGATTAACCAAATAAGTATTTAAGATTAAAGTTCCCACTTTCCGCAATTTACTTTCTTCTTCTTTTTCTCAGGGACTTGCAATCTCCCTTCTTCTACATCCCACTTTTCTTATAACGTGGATTCGATTCTTTGAACAGCGGAATCATAGGGATTCACGCTATATACGAACTAAGAGCATTCGTGATCTTCGGATAAAGAGCATCCGTAAGCATCGATTTATGACCATATATACATCATTGTTTCGATCTCATCCAAATATTCTTGGAAATTGATTTCTTGGTAGTATAGCTCGGAAATCTTATTTTTAGTTTTCGTGGAAGCATTGACTCCCAACCTAATTCATTCTTGTTTCAACTTTTCAGGACGTAAAACTCGAACAAACTCGATTTTGTTCCATTGGATTATGCAGGCAAAAGATACCTAATATGGCCTCAGGACGTTGAGCTCCACCTTATTGCCCATAATTTATTGCACATAATCCAAGATCTTTATTCTAAAGGAACTGCTCCAGACCCTCAGTCTGAGATCAACAATTCTAGGGCACTTGCCCTGATGATGTGTACATGGATAGGGACCTCCAATTTGAGTTCATGAATGAGGATAGTGCTATAAAGCTATGGCAAGCGCTTCGTGAACGTTATGGCAATGTTCGTGACTCCATCCTTCCAAATTTAAAAGCAGAATGGAATGATCTCCGCTTCTCTGACTTTGATACAGTCATGCAATTTTATTTGGAATCTCGCCGAAAAGTATGATGTTTTTAATATGTATTTTCCCTCTTTTGGCTAAGTTATTCTCTTAAAATTACAAACTATAACATAGTTTCTGTTTTTAGGTCGGAAATAGAGAAAAGAGGTGAAAAAGAGCATAAACAAGCGTAAATGAAGGATAAAGCATTTTAGAAACTTTTCATTTTCATTTTAAGAAATATTTCCTATTTTGTTTTAGGGAACTTTTTTTCTTTGAACTTTCCTATTTCTGATTTTCTTGTTTTAAAAAGAGTCCATCCCATTGAAAACTCTTGAGTGATGAAACCAAGGAAACATAAAGGATAAGAAGACTTGCATAAATCAGGAGGAATTCAAGGAGTTATCATTCACATAAATTCTTCTTGTTTCGTGGAGATAAATAGGGGAGTTTTTATTCAATATTTAACCTAATTATCTTATTTCATATTGATTATAGACTCTAATTAATTTATGATTTTCTTGATTATAGGAGTGCATTGTGTGCACAACTCTTGGAAGAAGAAATTAGTGCAATTCAAAGGAGAGGAATAAGTGATGTATCTAGTCACTATTCAAGAGAAAGAGAAGGAGCATTGCATGATTAACTCTAGAGATATCCAAGAAATATACCATCAGTCATTAAGGGGAAAAGAGATCAAAAAATTCAAGACTCTATCAAGAGAAAAACAAGGAAATTTGGAGGAGAAATCACATCTAGATGAATGGCCATGATTGCATCACAAGAGATGAGGATTCCTCTATAAATAGAAGTCATTCTCAACACCAAGAGTATCACTTCCTAGTCAAAAACTAATTTGAAACTCTGCCCAATTCACTCCTTAAACCTCCATCACCTACAAGACCGTGACCATCATCCTTCCATCAATCTATGAAGTTCTTTGGCGCTGAGTCAAGGATGCTCCATCACCATAGCAGAGATGAGTTCATCACCTTGTTGCTAAGCCGCTAAGGAAAGCTTCAAAGTGTAACTATGACTCTACTTATAATTTTTGTTTCAGTTTTGTATGTTTGGATTTGCGAGCTGTGTAATTGGAGACATGAAATTTTCAAAATATTTTTATTAATATTTTTGAGATTTTCAGTTTATTGTTGAGTTAATTTCGAGAATTCTTTGATGATGCATGTCACAATCTTGTGCCCTTTTACGTGTTTAGGTAATTTTCAGAGTTAGGTTAATAAGTTTGCATGCTAGAGAATCACGCTGAGTATTCTTGTGTGTTTGCTTAATTTGCCAAGAGTAATTATTATTTGTTAAGATGCTGAGTTAAACAAGTAGTAATTACTTTTAAAGAGTGGTAAAAATCATGCTTTAATGATTAAACGATTCTGGAAATTACGTGTTAATTGCTATGTGTAATGGTTAATTTGCACGTGTGAGTTGATTTGAAGAACGGATCAGATAAATGGATTGGACCGTGACAGCTTTTCATTTGGGCTCTTATCGAGCATTTAAGATTGGCACGTTTTTGTAGCATGTTGAAATGAATTTTCTATTTTTACACTTAATAATTTCCGAGTGGTAGTGGTCTAGGTTATGGAAGTCGATCATTGTAGATACTTTTATTTGTTTTGTTTTTATTTTAAGTAGATTAGGAACCAAATTTCAAAACCTCCTATTTTATTCTTTTATTTGTTAATTGACCTTTTTGTGTAGGTGTACCCTACAATCCCCAGACTGAACGATCTCTGCTTATCCTATACTGACAATTACATTTTGCAGGTTTAAATTGTGAGGCTATTTCAGCCGCATCACACCGGTCCTAGGGACCATGCACATTGCGCCAGTGCGCCTTAATTAAGGGAGAATCCTCTTCATGGTGTCTATTTCTGATATGGAACGTCTAATCAATGGGCCTGAATTTGCAATGTACCTAAGAAGGTAGCCCCTTATCAAGACATTGATTTCAAGAAGACCTGAAATCTAGCGATGAAAATGCCGTGGATTTTATTTAGTATAGTCTTTTATTTTCTAAGAATTATGTAATGGCAAATATGCCTATCAATAAAATGACATTTTGTATTAACTCTTTCTCACTAGGCTCACCCAATATTAATTGTGATGTCTAGGAAAGGTTTGAACTGAGAGAACGATTTTAAAAGTGAGCACAGCTCCACCAAAATCTCGCCTTACCTTACCTAGTCACAATAAAATTGGAGTTATCAAACGAATTGAGTGACTATAATTTGTCTAAGTTTGATTTTTATTTTGGATTAGATTTTGGTCAAGAAACTTTGATGTAATCATTGGCTATTATTAATAAAGTCTCGATTTATTTTGATTGAATGTCTTAGACATATTTTAATTTTGAACTTTATTATTTTTCAGTATGTTTCCCAGAGAACAAGAATACCTCGTGAATAATGCAACCACACATACTATTCTTCAAAATAGGCAACTCTTTCTATGGATGACACCTACTCGATCTTCTATGACTATAATGGCTGGATTATCTAAATTGATTCATGGTAGAGGATCAGCCCAATTTATATTGCCAATTGGCTCGAATATTAATGTCACCTAAGCTCTTTATGCTCTTAGGGCTGAAACCCTATTGAGTTTCAAAGATATAAGAGCCAATGGTTTTCATGTGGAAACACATTGTGAGAATTGACAAGAGTTCCTTTGCATGGCTTCTAATGACCACGGACATAAACGAGTCTTAGAGAAACTTATATGTCGTTCTAGTGGGTTGTATGCAACCACTATTCGAATTATTGAATCCAACCACCAACCATGTCATGAGAGATGTCTTATGGGATCCTGACACATACAGGGTTTGGCATGACCATTTGGGACACCCAGGTCGTGATATGATGATCCGTATATTAAAGACTTCACACGGACATCCATTCTTTAGAACAAAAAGAAGTAAAACTAGAAATTTGGATCAAGGAAGAGCACCTGCGCCTCACGGCGCCATCCCCCTGCAAGTCCAGCCATCAAAGGCCAACACCACCATCCCCCTGTGGCCCAAAAGTGGCATTGACGCCACTTGTGCTCATTCGACTCCAATTTCTACTTCTAACGTCAATTGTGACTTCATGGCTCAACCAAAATCCTCATTGGTTGCTTCTAAGGCCCATTAGTCATTCTGCAATGCCTACGACACTAAACAAAACATACCATTTGTGCAAATAATTCAAGGTGATATTTGTGAACCTATTCAACCACCTTGTGAACCATTTAGATATTTAATAGTGTTGGTTGATGCATCGACACGATGGTCACATGTCATGCCTTTGTCCACAAGGAACACTACATTTGCTAAACTCCTAGCCCAAATTATTAAGTTAAGGGCTCACTACCCTGATCATCCTATTAAGTCCATATGACTTGACAATGCTGGGGAGTTTACATAAAAAACTTTTGATGATTATTGCATGTAAATTGGGATTGAAGTTGAACATCAAGTTCCTCATGTTCACACCCAAAATGGTCTTGCAGAAGCTGCCATTAAACGACTGCAAATGGTTGCTAGAGCATTGGTTATGAGCACCAATCTCCCTATTTCTACTTGGGGCTATATGCAATATTGCATGCAGTTGTGCTAATTCGTTTGAGGCCCACTGCCACTCAACCCTTTTCTGCGCCCCAGATGGTGACTGGATATGAGCCTGATGTCTCACACTTACACATATTTGGGTGTGCAATTTATGTGTCAATTGAGCTGCCACAGCGCACCAAAATGGGTCTTCAAAGACGATTAGGCATTTATATTGGATATAACTCTCCAACTACTATCCGATACTTAGAACCCTTGACAGACGATCTCTTTACCGCTAGATTTGCAGATTGTCTCTTTGATGAGACAATCTTCCTGTCGTTAGGGGGAGATAAGAACATAAATGTTCAACAGGAATGACAGGAATTGTCATGGTCTGTCCCCACTTTGTGTCATCTTGATCCCCAAACCGCACAGTTAGAAATTAAAGTGCAGAGAATTCTCGATCTTCATAACGTAGCAGATTCGATGTCTGATGCGTTTTCTGATATCGCTAAAGTGACGAGATAACACATACCTCCTGCAAACGTGCCTGCAAGGATTGATGTCCCTAAAATTAGAGGACATGATGCCATCCCAAGAGAACCTGAGCATGACGCCAACGTCCCTTCTAATGGTGACATTGTGGCTAGGCCCACGGCTCCTACCAGGAAGCGCGAGAGGCCTAAAGGTTCGATGGATGCTCGCCCAAGAAAGAAAGCGAGTTTGCACAAAATAATCCATTAATCATCAATGTAAATAATCCGTCACATGAGAATATTCCGGATTATGATTATGTCCAGGAGACATCATTGGGGGACGCTCCAATGTCAGAATCAATTCTAGCAAATAGGGAGATCTCCATGAATTACACTAGTGTATATGATCAGATGATGAATAAAAACTCTATTTCTATTGATGATGCCTTTGCATATCATGTTGCAAAAGGAATTATAGAGTATAATGATATTGACCCTCGCTCTATTGAAGAGTGTCAACAAAGAGCAGATTGGCTTAAATGGAAAGATGCGATCCAGGCTGAATTAGATTCACTTGCAAAGAGACAGGTATTTGGGCCTATAATGCAGACAACGCCAAATGCAAAGCTTGTTGGCTATAAATGGGTCTTTGTTAGAAAGCGTAATGAGAAAAATGAGGTTGTTAGATATAAAGTCTGCCTTGTGGCGCAAGGTTTCTCACAACACCCTGGAATCGATTACGATGAGACATATTATCCTGTAATGGACGTCATAACGTTCCGCTACCTTGTCAGTTTGGTAGTTTCCAAAAAACTTGACATGCAACTTATGGATGTGGTTATTGCATATCTCTATTGGGATCTAGATTCATAGATATACAGGAAGGTTCCAGATGGACTTCAATTACCCAAATCAAGTGACTCTAAACCACGGAGCTCATTTTCTATTAGATTAAAATGTTTACTATATGGATTGAAACAATCTGGACAGATGTGGTATAACCGTCTAAGTGACTACTTAATTGGGTAGGGATATATTAACAATGAAATATTCCCATGCGTGTTCATTAAAAGAACAAGTTCTGGATTTGCAATTGTAGTAGTTTATGTCGATGACATGAACCTAATTGGAACTCTAGATGAGTTAAAAGAAACTGCTAAATATTTGAAATCCGAATTTGAGATGAAAGATCTTGGGAAAATACGGTTTTGTCTCTGTTTAGAACTCGAGCACTGTAGTGGTGGGATTTTGATCCATCAGTCTGCATATACTTAGAAAACTCTAAGGCACTTTAATGAAGATAAAGCAAAGCCTGTGAGTACTCTCATGATTGGCCATAGTCTTAAGCTTGGAAAAAATCCATTTCGTCCAAAGAATGAGGACGAAGAGTTATTAGAGGCCGAAGTGCCCTATTTAAGTGCAATAGGTGCATTATTGTACTTAGCTCAATACACAAGATCGGACATCTCTTTCGTAGTGAACTTGTTAGCTAGACATAGTTTTGCACCAACACACCGCCATTGAATTGGTGTAAAGACAATCTTTCGTTACTTAAAAGGTACGATTGCTATGGGCTTGTTTTATCCCTACAGAGAGAAAAGGAATAACGGAAGTTTGGGATCAGACCCCAGAAGGCAAGAGGCTGCCTTCCATAAAGACATAACCGGCCAAGTAGCCAGCGCCGCCGCCGCCGCCGCCGCCGTTGTCCATGGTGGCCGGCGTCCTCCTCCTTCGCTCCATCAAAACGACAGTAATGTTTTGATGGGTTTTGTTGATACATGGTATCTCTCTAACCCTCACAAAGGTGGCCGGCGTCCTCCTCCTTCGCTCCATCAAAACGACAGTAATGTTTTGATGGGTCTTTACCATAGGAAACACTGCGATATCTTGGAGGTCTACAAAATAGCCTCTTGTTGCTACTTCCTCAAATCATGCAGATTGTTGCTCTACATGAAGCCTTGCGTGAATGCATATGGCTAAGGTCTATAGTTAGACATATTCGAGGAACTTGTGGTCTGAAGTCTACCATAGATGAACCTACATGCATTTATGAGTATAATGCAGCCTGTATTGAACAAATGAAGCTAGGTTTCATCAAGGGCGACAATACCAAGCATATATCACCTAAATTCTTTTATAATCAGCAACAACAATCACTTCTAAAGATTGAAGTGAATCAAATCCAATCAGATGACTTATTCACTAAGTCGTTACCTAAATTGACCTTCGAGAAACATGTGAAGAGCATCAGATTGAGAAAGTTATCTGAACTCCCATGATTTAGCAATTAGGAAGAGATGTCGACATCAGGGGGAGGCACGATGTCTACATGTTTGATCTCGAAGAGTGAAGGACATGTTATACTCTTTTTCTCCTCCTCGAGGTTGTTTTTGTCCCACAGGGTTTTTATTACTCGAGCAAGGTTTTAACGAGGCAACGATCCAAGCGTCATCTCCAAGTTTGAGCGGCACAAGGGGGAGTGTTGAAGAATGTTGACTTTAGTGTGCCTTGCCAAACTAGAATTAGTTTTATAGTTATAATAGGAGAGAATTCCCAATTCAAGTTTTAATAGGAGTCCTTGTACTAGAAGATATTATGAACTTTGTAATCTCTATATATAGGACTCCTATTATCAATGAATGAACACAACAATTTCTCTCCACAATCTTCTCTCAAATCTCTTATTCTAAAACAAGTAGCAGAGCTACTAAACTCAATCCCACAACATTCCACATTCTAACTACTTCACTTTCTGCAAGTGTGTTAGCTAGTGTACGTGAAATTGTTTCAAAACACATAAAGGGTTCCATTCTATTTATACAACTCGAAAATAATGCATACCCTTTCAACTCTCAAGTACGAGTACGTACTACAGCAGCAATGATCAAGACAGGTGACCAAATATAGAATAGTTAGTGTAGACAAAATTCAAGAATACTGGGATATAGAAATATTAGAATCTACAAAATATTCAAACTGCACTGTCACTACATCAGCTATCTGCTGTAATGTGAAGAAAAGTACTTGAATTGCACTAAACTACTAATGGCCGGCATTAAAACTTCGCAAAGAAACATGGCCGCCACTTTAGAATATTGCTCAAGATTTGTGGGAAGACAACTTCCTGAGCCCTTGATGGCAGTCTTCGGGGACCTACTTCTGTATTGTGAAGAACTCTGGTTGAAGGATTCAAAACAATTTGACAATTGCAAGTTGTTCAATGCCATCCTCGCAGCTTAATCGTTCAATTTCGTTCATAACTTGCACTAGATATTTGGATTACTATTCTTACTTGGTCCAGCATATACGCACATGCAATGACCAGGAAAGTATTATATGAAGAAAATGGTTTTGGTCAATAGAGTATGTACATGAGGTTTGTGATCACAATCGATTAAAGCTTGAGATTCAAGTGGTTACTTTTTTTTATCAAAATAGGTCAGCCCTTTCATTAAGTTCAACAAGCAGTACAAAAATGAAACACCCCTATGGGATCAACAGAAAGAATCGTTCCTTAGAACCTCCTGAAATCTTTATTCTAGAAGAATAAAAACTCAAAAACTCCCCAATACACCACCTTTTAGAAAATCCATGCACTTTTATTCCAACAAAAATCAAGAAATCTCGAAGCAGACGTAAAATGGAACAAACTAAGGGCACGTTTACTTACTTGGAATGGAATGGAATGTAATGGAATGATTACGGAGTAAAAACACTCCTGTGTTTACTAACACATAAAGGAATCGGAATGATTCCAAGTAAAAAAATTCATGTGTTTACTAACACATGAAGGAATCGGAATTGGTGTAGGTCCCACCTATTTATCAGAAATTGATTCCTGAATACTCAGGAATTCTATTACGAATGGGGGAGATGGGTTTAGGAATCATTCCTCCTGAATCAATACCGATTCATTTCTTCTCCCATTCCACTTGTCTCCGATTCATGATTATTTTCCATTCCAAGTAAGTAAACGTGCCATAAGGCTCTGGTTTTTGCAACCCGAACAAAATTTAAATAGTAAAGCCCTATTCCAGCCAAGAGCAACCCACAGCCCAGTTGGAATCCTAGATAGCCCAACCTGTCAGACTGTCAAATGCCGGCCCACATTCACCTCCACCCCTATGAAGTCCAAACTCGGGGAGCCCAAAGCAAGAAGCCCAACAACAGTCAGCCCAGTAGGAGGACAAGGCAGGCCAGTCAGCCCAAGACGCCATCGCCGATCTCTTTCATCTCAGATCTCTAACCACCAAAGCCAGCACGGGCATCAGTGCCTCTATCAAGTGCAGCCCATGCCCAGCGCCAGAACTCTGCAAGCACTAAAGACGGAGGCTCAGCACAATTGGTCATCACCGCTCCTTGCTCCGGAGCCACCTCCGACACCCGAGATCAGGTCTTACCAACATTCTAGCCTCGACGACCCCCGTCGGTTCCACCTCGTCGGTTCCGCAATCAAAACCATCCACCACCAGATTGCCTCCCCTACGAGACGACATCAAAAGCAGCCCATGACCAGTATCCAGTATGGCCAATGGACCAAGAATAAACCGCAAGGAAAAAACTGATGGGCACGCCGGAGAATACCCCCGCCACCACCGCCCATGAACCAACTAGACAAAAGAAGGGAAGACATCCCCGCCATCAGAGTTGAAGGATCACTGCTGTAGGTCAGATTTGGAAATTTTGTCGAAGACCGTCGCCATCGAGTAAACCCTAGCAGAGCTAGGTCAATAATATGCAATTTAGATTCAAATGGTTACTTATTATTACAGTTTACAATAGCTATTTCAGAAGGGTTACTTGGGATTTTTTTGTTAAATGTTGCATATAATGATGCAAATCCTAGTTTTATTGTCTGATTCTAGATTTCCCTGTCCCTATTACTTCTCCAATAGTCCAATCTAATTGGGATGACTGAAATTATGGGGTCGTTGACTCAAAGCACCAAAATGAGCAAAAAATATCTTACTTGCCCTCGTTACAAATTTTTATTCCCACTTACACAATTTCACATCAAATGACCATTTTGCCCTAAGCCTAATTATTAAACTATAACATTGCCACTCTCTCTCTCTCTCTCTCTCTCTCTCTCTCTGGCTTGGAGGAAGAGATCGGAGCTTTCTCCAATTGCAGCGAAGACACTCGACTGTAAGGCCCAACTGCGATTCCGATTCCGACATAGATTGACAAGGTCCAACCCCGATTCCGATTCCGATCTGAGTCTGATTCCGATCGACAAGGCCCAGCAACCCAACGCCTCTAATTTCGATCAGCTTCACGATGGAGGCTCTGAGGTGGTGAGAAGATCGATAGCGGCGTCGTTCAGTTCACGGTCTTGAAATCCGATTAGGTGCCCAGATCAATTTCTTTGGTTCGTGTTTTTTTTTTTTTTGTGGTAAAATTGGGGTAGAAGGCCCAAAGGGAAAGGAAAATGGAAAAATAAAAAGTTCTATTGTCGTCTATTGCCCCCCAATAGACGTCTATTGAATTAATGTAATCTCTTCGTTTTTTTTCTTTAATTAAAGTTTTATTTGTCTAAATTTTGAGAGATTGTTCATATTCTGACAACCGAAAGTTCTATTAGGGGACAATAGACGTCTATTAGGGAGGCAATAGATGTCAATTGGGGCAATAAACCTTTCCGGTGAGGTTTTCTTAAAAATCCAGTGGGCAGCTACTGGTGACGGGAATCCGGCGAAGTTGGTCAAAATCCAGCAACCGGTGACAAGATTCCAGCGGTCGGTGACCGAGCTCCGGTGAAGTCTTTATGGTTTCTCTCTCTTCCATTCTCTCTCTCTCTCTCTCTCTCTCTCTCTCTCTCTCTCTCTCAGAGTAACAAAAGAGTGAGGGTAAAATAGTATTAAAAAATTTAAAAAATAATAATAATAATCTTAATGGGGTATACAGTGTTTTAGATAAGAGGAAATTAAAAAACTTAATGGAGTAAATGGACAAAAACCCAAAATTATATACATTTATGATGGTTTAAACACCTCCGATGAAAATATTGATTTAAAAAAAAAAAAAAAAAGGAGTAAATCTGAGTACAATACATGCAAATCAGCAAATGATGGAATAGATAATGAAGAAAAATGGACAGTTGGGATATTTTGTTTAACATCCTTGTCCTGTCTTTTGTCTCTTACCATTAGTCTAAAATCTTAAAAATAAAAAAATAAAACAATACAAATTGATGGCCTAACTAAGAGAAAATAGACACAATCCAATCTCAAATAATTCAGACAACATATATGGTCCAATCTGAACTTCATCCAGTTCAATCTCAAACAATCTGAAAATCAGGCTACACGGAAACAGAGGCAAATTAGAGCAGAAATGGGTTACATTCGTCTCGTGGGATAGGAAAGCAAGCAAGGTTGAATCTTTATTACTGCATGACTACAAGGATCCGTTCCAATTATTCCCAAAAAAGGGAAAAATAATAACACTGCATTTTGACAGATGTAGGATAACCTACTGATGATGTAAAAGAACCATTATAAATGAAACCATGTGTGACACTGGGTAAACAATTGCATGAAGTATATAGCCAAGATAAACACAAAGGACATGTTAGCAGTCAATCAGTCCAGATTAGAAATAACGGCATCAACAACCTCTTGAGTAGTGCTCACTCCACCAAGATCTTTGGTACGGTACTTGCCATCTGAAATTACACGTTTCACGGAGGTTTCAAGTCGATCAGCAAATGAGGGAAACTGGAGATGCCTCAACATCATGGCTGATGACAGGAGCAATGCAACTGGATTGGCAGTCTTTTGCCCCCATAGCTTTTCACTCCCTACATTTCCTGCTGAAGCACCTTGCTCAAAAACAGCATGATCAGCACCCACATTTCCTGCAATCACCAAACATCTAATCAGACACCACTAAAAGAGACTGACTAGAAGAACGAACTAGATTTTAAGCGGTGATCAGCACCTGAAGCAATTGATCACAAATCAAAATTAGAATGGCACTTATATAAGTTACAAGGAATGGAAAATATAACTTTATTAATAGTAATTTGTACCTCCTGGCATGACACCAGTGCCTCCAGCAATACCAGCTGCTGTATTTGCTATTAGATTTCCATAAAGATTAGGAGTGACCTACAAGACATCAAAGAATCTGCATCAAGAGATGGGACAGATAATAGCAAAGTATTAAACAACCATTGAATTCACTGAACAGCAAAAAAATATATCTCTATTTTGATGAAGTATCATGTTTATATTAGCAACTCAACAAAACGTGTGGCAAATAGTCTTGGTAAAATGAAGGACAAGCATAAGACATCAAACAGAGGGAAGCCCGATGATAAGACAAACCAAGCATGATACTCTCTTGACACTACAAGGTAGGGGCAGTTTCCTGTTTCAAACCTATAAAGCAGGGGTCATACCCAACACAGTCCAGATCCAATTCTAAGTTTCTAACCTCCCCTCCCTAAGTCAAAGCACATACACAATCTAAAATGAAACAAAACTAACTAGCTTCAGAGCCAATGACAACTTAAGAGCACGAAGCAGAAGCTTTTGATCCTAGTTAAAACAACAAAAATTGAAATGGAATCGCATATTAGAAAACAAGGTAGCTGAACAGAGTTTTAGTAAACTCAAGCTTGGTTCCTCTTATATGAAGTCATGCAAAGATGGACACTTGGCTTTTTGCATCCCAATTGACCTTAGTTGACCTTTCCTTTTTTTATGTTTACTTTTATCCCAAAGAAGAGACTAATCATATGCAGCATACTCTAAAATCTCATTCAATGCTTGGGCAATGGAATTAGACTCTGAAACATTTCTCTAAGTATGCTCCTAAGTTTTCACAGGTCATCACCTAGTTGAAAACAGCAAAACACTTGGAAGAACTGCTCAGAAGCTAAACGTGTGGCCAAGTGATAGAAATTCTCGATCTATTACGCACTACGAATCTTGACAAGCCTTAACTATAAGTAACAGCCTACTCAACATAAAGAATCTTCAAACCAAGACGAACAAATATAGATTCTCTAAATGTAGATTCATCAGTTGGCCCAAGTGTATGCAGGATTCTCAACAGCTAGAGCTCAGATGTTGCCTAGTACAATCAAACTTCAGTCCTATATCATAGTTTGGGTACAAGCATATTAGAAGGATATTAGAAATCATCGAATAGATATACAAAAATTCTTAGAAACAGTTTTGATAGTTTAAATTATTGGTATGTCTCATGCCAAATCATTTAAACAAACCATGAAAACAAGGAGAAATGCAACCGCTATTATTCAAAAACTAATTGCGCTCGCATACCATCACATCAAACTGTTCAGGCTTTGAAACAAGTTGCATACAGCAATTGTCCACGATAATCTCATTATACTTGATACTGGGATACTTTGTCGCAACCTCCCGGCAAGACTCCAAGAACAAACCATCCGCAAGCTTCATGATGTTGGCTTTGTGCACGGCAGTCACTTTCTTTCTGTTATTCAAGTATGCATACTCAAACGCATACTTGGCTATGCGTTCTGAGCAGAACTTTGTGATCACCTAGCAAAAACACTCAATCAGAGCCATACAAACACACTCTTCCACCACAAAAACCACCATCAAAACCTTGCTCAGTAACAACTTGACAGTAAAAAATATACAAAATCAAAGGAGCTTGATCAGCATACCTTGAGGCTCTCCACGACTCCGGGAACGACTTCGTGCTCGAGGCCGGCGTACTCACCCTCGGTGTTCTCTCTGATCACCACAATGTCCACGTTCTCGTGGCGCGTGGGGAGTCCAGGAAGGTTGAAGCAATTGACCAGCGACGCGTACAAATCAAGCTCCTTCCTCAGCTGCATATTGAGCGAGCTCACACCGCCGCCGACCGGCGTCTTAAGCCCGCCCTTTATGCAGACCTTGTTCTTCCGGATCGAGTCCATCACCTCCGGCGGCACGCGGCTCATGTCGCCGTGGACGTCGTAGCGCTCGAAGAACACCGGCGCGTGCATCGCCTCCATGACTTGCTCGACGGCGTTGGTGACGAGCGGCCCGATCCCGTCGCCGGGGATGAGAGTGACGCAGCGCGGGGTTCCGTCGCCGGGTCGCGGCATGTAAGTGACCGATCGGGTGTTCGGGTCGGGTTTGGGGAGGAAGGATCCGAGTGTGGGGCGGTGAGAGAGCTGCTTGAGGATGGGGAGGGCTCGACGGGCCATCGGGCTAGGGTTTTGATTTTTCCGAGTCCGACGGGGAGGCGTCTCTGGGTTTTAGAGTAAGGGTCGTCGGTCTTTTTTTTTTTTTTTTGCCAACTAAAACTTTGCGGAGACGAAGAAAGAGTTGGACTTGATTGGTCGGCGGGTGATGGAAGTTGGGGAGGGAATCGGAAAAGTAGGGAAATTGGAGGACTTGTTTGCAAAAATTCCAAAGGCCTAATTTCTTCTTTTGCGCCTCTCTGTGTCAGCCACATGCGCGCGTTCCTTCTTTTCAGTGAAATTGTATTCCTAACTTCTCTCGTGCTCAAACATCGATGGTTAGTAATAATTTACTGCGTTGACTTCATAGATTAGTCATTGACTCGTTGCCTTGAACATAATCCGTAAATGCTGAGAAATGGCAAAAAAGTAAGTTCCCAATGCTAGCCTAACTGATACAGTACTCACTGGTATGAGAGATAGTGAGATGGAGTAAAAGAATGCTCTTTTCTTATAGCAAAAATTAAGTCGAAGAGAAAGTGATAATCATTCGATAGCTTTGACTAATTTAGCCATTATGATGATTGTCATAAAAAAAGGTATTTAGCCATTTAGATGACTATTCTGTACTGGCTTTAGGTACTTAAATTATTGCTCGGTTCATTTAACAAGACTCAAAAATTCATTTACAAAATAACAATGTAGTTAGTTGATCTTGTGGTGAGTCGTGCTCAACTGTCATTGGTTTTAAATTTAAGAATGAAAAATAATAAAGCAGTTTGAATGCTCATTATTTTCCAACATTGAATTTAAATCCAACAACAATTGTGTGTAATTGAGTACCAATAAATTGACGACCAACACATGACTCAATCAAGCACGACAACTTGTCTACATTAATGTCGATATCCATGCTCATGACCTATAGCAAAATCGACTCAAGTGAAAGAAGATCGTGAACCATTTTCTTGACGGATAAACTACAAGATCCACAAATGAGTGCCAATAAGTTCACCGCACCACCAAGCTAAAAGACTTAGAAAATGAATCCAATATACCTTCATATCTTTGGTAATTATCAAATCACTCTGGAAGAAACTAACAGGTTATATGCTTGAATGTTCAGCTTTCGAGTAAATCAACACGATAAAAATGGAACTCTAACCATAAAAGTTATCTGATTGACAAAAACTTCTACTTGCTATAACAAAATATTAACTCCAATCATCTCTTCATCGTGATCCAAGATAATGTTGATCAAAGTCTCAGATGAAACCTCGATGCAGGCGACTTAGAACATAAAAAAAATTAAGAAAAAGCACCACAGAGCATCACATTCCCTGCTAATTAACTTTTCCAAACTATGCAGAAAATGATACATTTTCACTCCCACGGTTTCTTAGCTTCATAATCATTTTCTTTCATGTGTAAATAAGCACTAAATTGCAGGACCAATATCACAGAGTTGGAGCAGCAACAGGAGCACCACCCAATCCCATTTTCTGGCCCAAAATAGCAAGCTGCTCCACAAAGTACACTCCTCTCCTGTGAGTATTTCTGTTGTTCCATAGATAACATGCCTCGTAGGCTGTTGACGCTGTACAAGCTCTTGCAGGCTCCCGTACTCCACATAATTACCACCACCAACCATGAGCACTATAGCCTCCTTAAAAGGTCCTTTTAAATGGTTGCTTCCCGAGCTTGACTCCGGAGCACGAGGATCAAACATAAGGTAAGAATCAACTTCTGGATTTGGCTTTCCCTCCATCAAAGCCTCCACTGCCCTAGTTAGTGCCAGCTGCCTATCACTAGATATATAACAGATTTTTGAAACCTGCTGTCACAGCACTAAATGACTGCCCATAGAGCTTCTCTTATGCCCCCAATCAACTACATTAATTGCTTCGATCTGCTAGCAGAATTTGCTGATGCCAATGAGACATTCAGCGATTTGATCTTCTTCGCATACTGAAATGCACGGGTATCAACCTTAGACTCCCTGAGCGCTGCTTCCACTAATTCGACTTCTCCCAGCTGCATGGTTAATGCTTTCTGATGAAATGAGATACATGATAGCAAATCGTACGTAGTTTATCCATCTTAGTTCCTTTTCCTGCAGTAAGTGCACCCAGAAGTTCTTTTTTTATCAATGCCCCCTCTAGCCATCATGTCATACTCCTTGTTGGCAAAAGCATCAAGCGACCTCTCCTTGATCTCACCCAATAACACAGTTGCAATATTTGTGTCCGTGCTTATGATCAATCACCTGCTTGCAGTCAACTCAGGTAAGGAGTTCACTGCACTCATCAAATGTTTTGTGTTTCCAATCACATCTGTCCCATCAAACTCAGTTCCATCAGTCCCGCTGGTCCTTCTATTTACCTCATCAACATCCTTCTTATACTTGATTGGCTCACAAGAGCTCTGCAATTTTATTTTTGTTTGGGTCGAGTCTGGGAAATTAATTATGAACTTTACTCCTCTGCGGCAGATTCCTCAGTAAACACTATTCACAAGACCAATTAAAACGTGCCACGTCATATTAAATAAAGTTGTAATTTTTCATTCGTTGACGACCTCTAGCTTCTACGAGTCGTAAACAAAAGGGAGCGAAAGGCGGAGGTGTCGTTGGAATTTTGCAAATGGCGGAGACGACGTCGTTTGCGAGGAACAGATACTGGGTACTGAGGCACGGCAAGAGCATTCCGAATGAGAAAGGCCTAATCGTCTCCTCCATGGTACTTCTTCCTTTATCCTTTTTGCTTCTATTTTGCTGTTTGGTCCTTTGTTTTTCGACTATTTTTTATTTTGACATACTGAAATCTCTCGCAGGAAAATGGGACGCGCCCAGAGTATCAATTGGCGCCGGAAGGTGTTGATCAAGCAAAACGGGCTGGAGAGTTGTTCCGAAAGGTGCGATTTTGTGGATCAAATTTCACTTTTTGAGCTGGGTTTTTGAGCTCTTAGATTTAAACAAAGACCACCAATGTCAGTATGTAGCTATAAACTTGGCTTGAATGTAGTGACCACTGAGTGCCTGAAAAGGATAAACGATGCTAATATTGGTTGTTATTTAAGCATGTGATCGGTACGATTAGTAAGAGTTACATTGATGTACTGAGTTTAAGCATTTGATGAGTAAGTTTAGTGAATAATTGGGTAGCATGTGCAGGTACTTGAGGAAAATAGCATGCCAATTGAAAATGTTCGCATTTGCTATTCTCCCTTTTCGAGAACAAGACAGACTGCTGAAGTTGTTGCATCTGTCTTGAATATTCAGTTTGAGGGTGCTCAATGTAAGGTGAGATGGTCCTGTGCCAATGTATAATTTGTATATGTGCTAGAAAGGCTACTGGAAAAGAGCTGGATTAATTTCTTGTTCACGTAAGCGTGTTTGAGTCTATAATGAATGTAATTACAAACTCCAGGAATTAGCTGTCAAACCACTGATTAGGAAGTGCATATTTCTTGGCAGGTGATGGAAAACCTCCGCGAACGCTTCTTTGGTCCTTCATATGAGCTCATGTCACATGATAAAGTAAGTTACCTTTAACAGGTATTTGTGTAGTTTTCCAAATGATTAAAGTGGTAGATGAAGAGCTTCCACTTGATTATCAACTGGAGCTGCTAACTTATTATCTTCTTCTGCTGAGGCTATCTTAATTCTCTCTTATTTTTGCTGGCAGTATCACGAAGTATGGGCTATTGATGAGAAAGATCCACTCATGAAGCCAGAAGGAGGAGAAAGTGTCGATGATGTTGCATCTAGACTTGTAGAGGCTATTGCAAACATAGAATCACTATTTCAAGGGTAATTTTTATCTGTATTGCATTCCTACATGGTATTCATTTTCGCAATAACTGTACAAGCATCTCTTTTTGTTTTTCTTCTCTTTTTCTTTTTTTTTTGGTCACAAAACTGAGCATCTTTGGTAATGAAATTGCACATTTGCATGTTCTGTTAGAAAACCTCATTAGTTAAATAATGTTTCACATTGCATTTAATCTTGTCACAATGGCGTTGGCAGACATGAAATCAAATGTACAAAGTTCTTTAAGTGATCACGAAATGTTACTTACCAAAAACTTTCCATTGAAACATGAACTCTGTACTTGGGTAAAATCATTATAGTTATTTTCACTTTCCATTGAATTTAAAACCAAAGATGAAAAAGCCATCGTAATTCTTGATAGATACAATAATGCATGTTAATGTGTTATGTTCATGTTCATTACGTAGGTGCACAATCTTAGTTGTTAGTCATGGCGATACCCTACAAATCTTGCAGACAATATTGAATTCTGCTAAGCCTGATGCAGCATCCACCTATGATGACTTGACTTCAAGAATGCAAACAGTAAGAACCCCTTCCATCTTGTCAGAGCACCGGAAATTTTCCTTGCTTACTGCAGAGCTTCGGGCAGTTATATGAATGTTACACGTCCAGGTCTAAATACATATCAAGGTTCGTAATGACAATAGCGCCTATAATTTATAGGTGCTATTATTTGTTCGCTTATTAGTTATTACTGTTATATTACGAGTCATAATGCAATCCAAATATCTTAATATCAAATATCTTGCACTTGGCTAGGCTCTTCCATCCTCTACCATTCTGCTCTGGACTTCAATTATATTTTGTATCCTTCATTACTCTCGGGATTTCTAGGTTCTGTTTGAGTGCTCTACCTATTCTAGTTTTTTGGCAAAGAAACAGATGGTACTGTTATTTAGATAAACCAAAAAAATATGTTGCACAGAATTAACAATAATTCCAGGGCATCAAACATGAGTATGTCGCAATAGGAGGAGCATTGGAGCATCCAAAATAGACACTCCCAAATCTAAAGGCACCGGTGCCTCTTGAAACTTTTCAATTGAAGAGCAAAATTCTTAAGCAAGTCTCCATCTCTATCTCCACCATAAGCTTGGAAGGAACCAAGCCTTTCCAAATTCAGGGTGTACCAGATATGTTAGCACCTTTCCATCATCTAAATAGGAGACGTCCAGAACTCCATCTCCCAAGATATAAATGCAATTCCCCTCTAAATCTTTGTTGACATTACATGCCAAAATCGACAAGAGAGTACTATATTAAAATATAGTACCCGACTGTACTAATACTACAATTTGGGGAATTATAATATTTCCTTTGTTGATGTATGTAGCTCTTGTCCTTTATTGCTTAGTTTTGGAATATTAAGACTACAATTGAGAAATCTAACTAATACTACAATTGAGAAATCTAATGGGTAAATATGCATGCTCTGACGAAAATATACTTCAGAAAAAATGTGATTTGACCGATATATTCTTGATTTTAACAGAGGTTTTGAGGGAGGTACCAAAATGATAGACGAGATATAAAGTTAACATACCAATTTACTAGTTATGAAAGTTGAGGTACTGTTAAGTAAAAATTGCATACAGTGAGCGAAAATGGCACCCAACATAATTTCATTCGTATTCATTAAAAGAATAAAGTTTTAATTATTTTGGGTTCAACCCATTCAAGACAGAATGCGTCTCTTAATTACAATCCCTTGTTACAGGGAAACACAATTTCATTCCATTTATGAAGAAACCAATTGTGGATGTGCGTTTGTTTGTTTTTGCGGCTGCACCCAGATATTTGAATGGGTTGCCTACGTACCCTTGAAGAGGGATCAAGCCACTCGTAGTTCAAGAATTTTAATGAGTGGATGACTCATTGGAGGGTTTTGATTTTGGAATAAGAATAGTGTTTGGGACGAATTTGGTTGAAGAGGACCAGGGATTTGATTTTGTATTTAGGACGCGGTTGCATCTAGATAGATTTGGTTCTAAATTGCCTACATATCCTTTGCAGGATCAAACCACATGTAGTGCCGGCATTTGTAGTTAGGACCCATTTATTTTGAATTTTGTGTTTGGGATAGGGTTTAAAGCCCTTGAATTTGGTTTGGACTTTATTTGTGTGATTGGGAATGGATTTGATTTTTGTGGTGCTGGGAGAATTTGACTGGAGTCAGTGATTCATTTGGGACTGGCCGAATTTGACTGGTGGAGTCAAGGATTCTGTTTGGAGTTGCTGTTGCATCTAGTGGGTCGCTAGACTGTCTACATACTCTGTGAAGGGATCAAACCATTGTAGTTCATTGGAATTGGTATTTCCAGTGTTGGGAAAATTTGATGGGAGTCAGTGATTCAATTTAGGATTGGCTGAATTTGACTGGTAGAGTCAAAAATTTTATTTGGACTTGTGGTTGCATCTAGTGGGTCGTTAGATTGCCTACGTACCCATTGTGGGATCAAACCGACCGTAGTTCATAGGAATTGAGTTTTCAGTTTTGTACAGACTTTTGTGTTCGACAGATGTATATAATTTGAATCCGTCAAATAAACTTTTTCTTTAGGTGGACACTTAATTTGGTAAAGTGTCCACTTATTTGATTTAGGCACTCCTCGTACCGAGCTTTGCAATTGGCTCTGAGACGTGAAGTCGGCCTTGCATATGCTTGATTGTAGTTGCGACATGTAATTTGATTAAGTCCGGAACTTTGAAGTAGGTGTAGAGTTGACTTGGACACCTTCTAAACTCTCTGTACATATGGGACTATGAGAGAGCTCAACACCATTATCTGCCTTTGATTATTTTCTGCATCCTGCTTGCATTTTAAGGTTTGTTCACTCTAGCAAGAAGGACAAATTTGGTACAATTTTGAGAAGTGTCGACCCATGTAGCTTTAGGAGGTAGTCTCGCATATCTTTCTTAGGATTTAGGATTGATTATACTTGTTCAATCCTTGATGCATGCTAGACATAATGGCTTCTAGGTGTTGGCAAGAAAATGCTTTTATCATTTTTTTTTCTCTGCTTGCGGTGCCCATGCCAGTATAGCATTCAAAGTTTCAACTCTTCCAACATATTAAAAGCTAGACAATGCCTGACTTTATATTTTGTGTTATACACATGTTTTTGCATGCAATCTCGTCATTGAGCTCAAAACAAATGTTGTTCCAATACCCATGTACCTTTCTATTTGATGGATATCTTGTTCAACTGAGTCTCCATTTTTTTGTGACGACATACGACACTTGGCATCATTCTAGCAGACATTCAAGTTATGGCTTTATTGATCGATGTGTTGCTGCGGCTTTATTGATTGCTACATATGCTTGGCCTTCGTTGGTGATCATGCTGCTCGTGGGCTTCATGTGCTTTGAGCGGGAGGCACCACCCACCATATTAGGTTTAATTCACTTTGCTTTCGCCGCCTATATGCAGGACGCATCGCCGTATAGACATCGAAAGAAATGAATCACCATGCTTTGTCTAGCTCACTTTGCCTTCGGCGCCACCGAAAGAAAGAAAGAAAGACACCAGCATATTTAGTCTAGCTCACTTTTCCTTCGCCGCCTATACGCAGGATGCACCGCCATATAGACACCGAAAGAAAGAAAGAAAGACACCACCACATTGTGGCTTTGATTTGTGTCAGAGAGACTACTGTGGGCAGCAGCTAGCTTGATGACTCTGTTGTCGCTGATGTGGTAATTGCCTTAGTCATCAGCATGAGATTATGTGGTGACGTTAAAGATGACACTTAGTAACGTCTGCATCATGAAAGAGAAAGCTCAGTAATTTCAAGTGATAATTATAATCATATACCTATGATCACTGTTCTAAAAAACGGCCGCCTAGGTGCTGGGCGGCAGCAAGCCGACTCGAGTAATGGGTAATCGGAGGTATTGGGCGGTCAGGATTTAGGAGGGCGCCTGGGCGGGTTGGGCGAGCTGGGCGGTCGAGGCAGAAGGCCAAGATGTCGATTCCCGAAAGGCCAAAATAGACCGCAGCTTTTCATCGCTCTTCAGCTCTTCATCCCTGCAGCTCCACAGCGCCTCTGCTCCGAATGTACCTTAAATATTTGGATGATCAGGCTTACTTTCAAATGCAAGATTTGTAACTGACGCACCTTAAATTTTCAACGGGGTTTGACTTCTCCTTGTTAATCTCAAAGCTGGAGTCCTTTATTTTTGAAATGAGACCCACTAGAAGTATTATGATCGAAAGAAGACCACTTGAAGTGCACTCATAATTCTTCTTCTTACCACAATAGCTGGGTCTTATCATCATTTCATTAGGAGGATTCACATATACAAACATATATAGATATGTGCATATAATTTTCACCTTCTTTTTTTCATTGTCAACAGGGACTAAAATGTAGAATCATCCATAGTTAGGATATTTGTGATTTATCCCAATATGCTAGTATTAAATGTGGATAGATGCAAGTTTTGGCCGTTTTGGAGGTGGAGGGGAGGTGGAATGGCCTTAATTATGCAAGTATTTGTAGTTCTTTCTTTTCAATTAGATAGTACATGTAAGTTACATAGTACATATAGTTTTTATAATTTTTTATTTTTTATTTTTTATAACACTGGGGATTTGATAGCTCTTAAAATCAAGTTATCAGTAGGAAATTTTGTGATGTAATTTATTCATTTATTTTAAAATCCAAGTGTTCAAAAATTTTGAATGGAAACTGTGGAAGTATATACCGCAGTGCTTTTATATGAACCACAAAATCAAAATGAAACAATGGACAATGGCTGAAATGTACTCACAACTCTAAATCACATATATTCAGTATATACATTCCATAGCTTAATTACACTTCAAAATTTCGAAGTCCACATATCGGACCTTTTGCACTAGACAATTTCAAGTCCAGTAACCTTAACTTTAGAACTGAACTTTGTTCTGTTTTTACATAGCTAAGATGCACCTGGAGCTGGTATCTTTCAAACTTAAATTCTCAAAGTCGGCCAAGATTCCATCAAGAGGTCTTCTCATATCAGCCATCACCTTTTCTGACTTCGTGCTAGTTATAAATGTTTCTCAAAATGATGAAACGAAGCGGAGCAGCCCGGCCCCAACACCATTGGAGGTGGTCGGCGGCAGCTCTGCCCCTAACTCCGGCGACCTTTTTCGGCCAGTTCCGGGGGTCCCAAGAGCAGTTTCTGCTCATTTTTAGATTCTACATGTCGATACGATCATTTTGATATATAGCATGTGAATTTTGGATATCGTATGATTTAGTTGTGAATTTTACAATTTCGATCGATTTTGATAGTTCGATTTGTGATATGTGAAGATCGGACCATCCGTTAGACTTGTAATTTTGATATGATGATCGTAGGACTGTCACAAATGTGGGTCTTGCAGAAACTACCTACCTATATTGATTTTCAATTTGCTTGAGACGTGTTACTCTATGACATTGTCTTGGTTGCCATCAATCGAATACCGGTAATCGAAGACAAAGTTCGGTTATGTCAAGCTCTCATCCAAACTTTTCACATTTCACTTGGAATGTTGCAGCTTGGGCAGACAATGAAATTAGTAGTACTTGCATTGTTGATGATCATGTACTAATTTTTATTCTAATTAGCATTGGTATGAAATGTAAAAAAATATCTTGCTATGAATGTAAAGTTTGAATATTTTCGATTGAGTTGTGGATTTGTTCATTTTATTGTAAATATTTGTAATATATTTAAATTGTAGAAAAATAAAAGTATTTTTTTTTTGAATAAAAAATAAAAGTATTATTATGTTTAGGTTGCAAATTAATTAGCAGAAATTTTTTTTTAACATGCTGTTACTTTTACACACAGAAATCAGTGAGAGTTAGGGTAAAAGGATTTGACACAGAAATCCGTGTGAGATAGGTGTGTATTTGACACAGAAATCCGTGTGAGATTGGTACGTATTTGGTACAGAAATCCGTGTGAAATAGAGTTGTTCACACGGATACATTCCATTACGGTGATCTATATTTACGGAAAGATAGTGGGGCCCACTTCTAATATTCACACGGACAAAATAATCCGTGTGAGATAGGTATGTATTTGACACAGAAATCCGTGTGAGATTGGTACGTATTTGGTACAGAAATCCGTGTGAAATAGAGTTGTTCACACGGATGCATTCCATTACGGTGATCTATATTTACGGAAAGATAGTGGGGCCCACTTCTAATATTTACACGGACAAAATAATCCGTGTGAGATAGGTATGTATTTGACACAGAAATCCGTGTGAGATAGGTACGTATTTGGCACAGAAATCCGTGTGAAATAGAGTTATTCACACGGATTGCAGCTAATTCCGGTAATTTATATTTATGGAATTATAGTGGGGCCCACGTAAGTATTTCACACGGACAACATAATCCGTGGCAGATGAGCATTACCCCCCCTCCAAACCGCACGGTAATACCAATCTGTGCGTGCACTGTGTGTAAAAGCTATCACACACTGAAATCAGTGTGAGATAGTCTTATTACCCACAGATTAAAATCCGTGGGTAATTGTTGTTTTGCTAGTAGTGTCGGCCACCTTCTCCGCGACCTTGTTGCACAGTGTGTGAAATGACGAAATATCTCCTCTTCTTCTTCGCTCTCATCCTCCACGTTTCTCTCTCCTCCCAAACTGCCGACCCGAACCCCATCGCCGGCCCACACCGAGCTGACCCGCTACGGCTTCCCAATCGGGCTCCTTCCTTCTCCGGTCAAAAACTACACCGTCAACCCCCTTATCGCCGACTTCGTCATCGACCTTGGCGACGCGTGCAAGATCACGCTCCCGCCGGACAACTACTTGGCCACGTATTCCAAGAAAGTCTCCGGCAAAATCAACCAAGGCCGGATCGCCGAAATCAACGACATCAATGTCCAGGCCTTCTGCCAGTGGTGGTCAGTCACCGGAATCAGGTCCAGCGGCGAGAATTTGGTGTTTAAGGTTGGGATGGTGATGGCGAGGTACCCTTCTAAGAACTTCAATGATAGTCCTGCTTGTGAGGGCCGCCGCAAGAGTCCATAGCTGGATTGTTGGGATCCACATTCACAGAGGAATTTAGAAAAGAATTGATAGAATCATTGATATTAAGTGCCGCATCAAAACCATCAAGATTAACATGAGAATTTGGAAGTCCAGGTTTTACTTTAAACAAATGGTCCAAGGCCTATAGCTGGTGGTCTGATGATAAAGGCAGGGGAAGACTTCGAAATAGGTGTGATATCATTCCAATTTCCAACTAGCATCATGCTGTCTTTTCGCAACAAATGGTGAAGATGGTGCCTTAGAATGGGTTTCTGGAACCCCTGAAAGGGATCCAATAGTCGGTTTTCTAAGGATGAGCCGATGAGATTTGCTGAGATTGCTGAGAAACCGAGGAGAGAGAGAGAGAGAGAGAGAATCAATTTTGTTATTTCAATTTTCTGAAATTTTAATTAAGAATTTTGAAATTTTGCCTGCCATGTGGGCCCCACCAGTGTCAAGTTGGCATGCCACATCAGCTACTTAACGGCTTCATTTGACGGAATCCTAACGGAGGGATCTATTGAATGAGAAATGATAGTGTGAGGGTGTTTTTGTAGAAATTGAAAGTCTAGAGACTGAATTGATTTTGGACCCAAACCACAAGGTACTAAACAATATTTAGCCCAAAAAAAATTCAAGCTTTAGCCCGGCTCGACCTTGATAAAAAACAAATGAGCCGAACATGATCACCCTGGTATTCACTCTGGCTCGGCTCATTTACACCCTTAACTAAGCTTTTGCTCATAGATGTTGAAAAAAAACTGCTTCATTAAGCTAAAAGCTAAAACTATTTATTTCTTTTTGAATGACTCTAAAATAGTAAAATATGCTCCCCTCCTCATTTGGCCAATTATGTATTGACACATGTACTTTTACTTAAATTGAGCCTCAACCCCAAAATAAATTTAACCCAAAACTAGCTCTGCATTCCCGACCCTTTTTTGGACCCAAACCCGAAATCTAACTGACCAGCTGCGACTCACAAGCTGCTATTGATCACTGTCACTGTTGCCTAGGGAAGAAGAAGAAGAGGAAGAAGAAAAAGAGAGACAGAGACAGAAGGCTCCGGTGCTTAGGTGAGTACCTAATCCAGATCTAGTAACCGCCACCGTCGCATTGCCAAGCTAAGCCAATTCTGAGAGCCACTCGCAGCCACAGTCTCACAGTGATAAAGAGAGAAATGGCGTCTCGGCTGCAGAAGATCGAAACGGACGAAACGTTACTACTGCGAGTGACGCATTCCAACCTCAAGACCTTCTCCGCAGAAATCCGGTTCTCCCTGCAGAGCACCGTGGAGGCCGTGAAAGACAAGCTATGGCGCAAATGCGGCACTTCTGTAAATTCCATGTCTCTTCATCTCTACGACGATGCCAACACCAAAGTCGCCGATCTCGCTGACAATTCCAGACCCCTCGGCTTCTATTCCCCTCTCGACGGGTCCGTCACTCACTCTGTTTGCTCTGTCTGTGTAGTTCTGATTTGATTTTGATGTGATTGAATTTCTGATTTGTGTGGATAACTGTGTTTTGAAAGGTTCCGGCTACATATTATAGACCTGGACCCGTCGTCGGTGACCTCCGGCGGGTGGCTGGAGGACACGTCATTGGTGGAGAAGTACACGATTTCCCAGGAAGCTTATGAGAAACGCGATGGTGACCTTCTCAAATTAGAAACTACATTTATTTTTGTTACTTTCTTCTGTGAATAAATTTTGCCTGCTCCTCATATTTAGATAATGTGTTATTTTAGGAGCAAAACAAAATGGTGTACAAGTGTGTGCTTAGTTCACTCTAGATCATGAACTTTTGTTTCGAAGAGACTGTTACTATGAGTGTATTGTTTTGAAATTCCATCTTCATGCTGTTTTTCAGGCACTTTTAAAAAGTTTAAGGACAAATTGGCATCTCAGAATACATCAGCTGTTGATAATAAAGTAAGCTTCTTCCGTCTTATCTGTTTAATATGCATATTAGCTGTACAATGAGTTTAATCCCTACTGCTGGTATCTGCCTTTGTTAACCATGGATCATATCAATAGAAGTTCCTTTTTAGTCAGCCTTGCGTGTGAAGTTTATTGATTTGTTTTTAACTTTTCTGTAGATACCAGACAACTACTTGGAAGACCTCTGTGTAAATATTAAGGTCAGTTAACTTCTCTTTTGCTTTTTTTTTTTTCATTTGTAGGTCTGGGTAGTTTTTGAAATATCACAACAGAAATTAAGTTCTTGGAACACCTGTGACTTTTTAAAAGGAATAGAGATACTTGAGAAAGACTAAACAAAAAGGGATGTAAAGAATCAGGAATTCTGTGAATAAATACTTCCTTAAGCTGTACTATTCAGTGATGGTGAATGGAAAACATTGTTTACTTTTCAACCTTTTTATTTTCACGCATTATTGTGGTTTAGTGGGGTCATTTTCCAGATCTAGTTGCCATTTTCTTCAGCGTATGAATACATCAAATAGTGTTATCTTTCTCATTTGAAAAAGGTGTTTAGCTTGCCTATTGTTATTAACACAGTTTTTTTTTTGGTTAATTTTTAATACATTGTAGGTAGGAGATAGATGTCAAGTTGAACCAGGGGACAAAAGAGGTGTTGTTAAATTTGTCGGCCGAGCAGAATCTTTGGCTCCTGGTTTCTGGATTGGAGTTCAGTATGATGAACCATTGGGAAAGCACGATGGCATGTAAGTGAGCATGATTCATAAGATGATTTTGGCTTCTCATTGGCCAACAGTATCAACTTTCTATTCTTCATCCCCCTAGCTCCCACCAATGTCTTATTTCCTTACAATTAAAGAAGTCATTACAAAGTTTATATTGTTTACCATCTTAAGTGTATCTAATGATAGTCTACTAGGTAGAATGAGAATGTAAATTACTGATGGTTAGTTTTTTTCCTCTACGTTTATGAGTTGAAGAACCCTATATGCTGTGATGTACATGACATTCATAAAATGACATTGATTAGAAAAGAATGAGAAAGATTTAGCTCTTGATTCGTACCGGATCTGAAATGAATCATGTCTATTCCTATCCTCAAAGACTAGATTTCTGGGTCTGGAGTTGAATACTGTTCCCACTGATCTTTTTCAATATAGAGGAGTTAGTGGCCACCACTAGTTTTTAGTGAAAAATGAGCTGCTTGAATTTTTTATATTGTGTGCTCTGAAGTGAAGACATTATAACAACAGATGTTAATTACAACTGCTTATCTTGTGATTGGCATTAGCGGAGAAATTTTTAGCTATAAGCTAGAATATGAAATAAATATATAAGTACCCGCTATTTTGATAGTGTGTGTGTAGGGCTGTTTTATTCTCATGAATTTATCTAGAGGATAAGTTCCTATCTGCAATGGTAAATAACTCATAGACTCTTGGTTTACTGGCGAAAGTAGTACGGGAAATTGGTCTACTACTAGCAGAATGAGATAAACTGTCATGTTTTGTTTAGATAATGGAAAATTTTCTCATATTAAATCTTCTGTAAATGTGCTGGAGTGTTGAGGGCTCTCTGTTACTTGCCAGAAGGAAAGATATAGCCAGGCAGTAGCCATTCAGGTCACTGAATGTGTTCCTGGCATTGATCAATCTGGAGTATTCTTCACTCCAGATCTTGCACCTCACCACCTCATATTCTTGAAATCGGTGTCTGTTACTAGTAGGAGATCTTTGGTATGCTATCAAATAATCATGGTGAAATGTTTGCATTTTGCTCTAGTATGAGTAGAGATTTTGAATTTGCGTCTTCTAAATTGGTATTGCATATTGGTTGAGAATCTTGAGATTCCTCCTTTTCATATCCCAGGGTGAAAGGAACTCGATACTTCAATTGCCCCCCTCTTCACGGCGCAGTGGTTCGACCCGACAAAGTCAAGGTATGTAAACAACTTTAAACCTAGAAAAGAAATGTAATACGGTTTTTCTGTGTTCTTTTTTTTTTTGGTGGTTATCAAAGGAAAGATTTTCCTTTATATAAAGCATATTATAGTTTATTTTGATTGGTTGTTTGACAAGGAACATGAATGTGTCAGTTTTCACTTTCATATGACCTGTTAGGTCTGCCTCTAAACGTGCTATATTCTATGACATCCAATCATTCATGAAAAAATGATTAGTTTGGGGTTAACCTGGGTAGGCTAGCAATTAGTGTTTCCCTTCTTGATATGTCCCGTTGTTCATGTTGAATTCCATATGAATGGCAACGGGATCTGTAGAAAAAGAAGAAGAAGCAGTTAAAGAAGTGGAGTCAGCTTAGGAATTATTCCATCAATGATGTCTTGATCAAGTTGAAAATTTGTGCTTCTGAGGGGTACCAGAATATTACACTTTTACTATCTTACAACTAATGCGGAGGTGTAAGCAGCAAGGCCAACAAGGCCACATAAATCAATGAAATTCTGTAGTTGGTCTCTGGAGTGGTGGAGTGGTTAAACACGTGATATGTCATTTCTTCACATGTTAGTTTGAAACAATAACTTTTTACCATAGCAGATGTATTGTTTCTTTATTGTTAGCAGCCTCTGTAGTCTGTACTTACTGCATGATTTCAATATGGATTTGAACGATGCTGCAATGTTATCAAATTTCAGGTCGGTGACTACCCAGAACGATATCCCTTTGAGGAGGATGAAATTTAAGCAGACCTTGAGGAGAGTACTTGTTAGACCAAAAACAAGGAGATTACTTATTTACCTCCTGTTTCTACTTGGCGGACTGTTATTAGGCAATCACCTCGAATTCTCTTTCTTTATTACATTTCTTCAGGTTGTAACGTTCGAGCAAGTGAAACCTTCCAAAGTGTTCAAAGAACTGAAAATTGTTTAAGGTGCTTCAGGGGTCGAAGTGGAACTTTAAGTTTGAAGCTTTGCTACCCCTATTGGTACATTACATGCTTTGTAGTTTGTCAGGGGGAAATGAAGTGAATTAAAAAACAACGTTCTTGCTTGCATCACACTGAATTTAATTTGTGCTTATTGGGTTTACATGTTCAACTCGTTTCTTATTAAGTTGCAGTAAATTGTCATTCTCCCATGAGAGATGAGATCTGATGCATACACTTGTTATTGTTTAGGCTAAAGTAAATTTCTAAACAGAAACCAGTAGATTGATTCGATCAAGTAAACCACTGGTGTAAATTTCTAAACAGAAACCAGTAGATTGATTCGATCAAGTAAACCACTGGTGATGATTAAACTCAAAAAATTACTCGTTACACTCGAAATCTAATTCGTGTTCGTTAGTGGCCTATCAAACCAGAAAATCCAATCCTGTACTTCCTACTATATTTGTTTTTGGCAGTGTGCGCTTTTCATTTGTGCTTAAAAAATGTCAACGTCAAGCATGGCATGTTCACCTGACGCAAGAATGCATGCCTGATTGCTATCCTTCTAATTTTGGAACTTCTGCTATCCTCCTGAGGTGCAATCTGCCGTTGATCTGTCGCTGAGCATTGACCTGGACGTCTACCGTAAGAGTTTAATGACCGAAATTGGCAAGAATCATCAAAATTGTTCTATGATCAATCACGAGCAAAACCGACTTCTAGCGCAGCAGGAGGACGATGAACAGAGGCCACTGGTTTAGATCTGCGGCTCTGATACCATCTTGAGATAGTAAGATTGAACCACAATTATGTCTAACGCTGATGAATCTAAACGAAAATGAAGAAGTTAGAGAGAAAATGATGAAGAAAGATGACTCTCATAGACTAATGGCTCAGTCTGGAAGAACTCATGAGCATTAATGGATCGCAAAGCATGGACACCTTCATCCCCATAGTACAGAGAAGGAAAAGCATTGCTACATCTGTTAGCAGAGGGAAGGATCAGAGCTCAGTGTGGAAGAAGAAGAAGAAGATAGCATTTAGAATAATAGCCTCATCTTCTTCTTCTTCCTCACTGAGCTCCTTCCCTCTGCTAACAGATGTAGCAACACTGTTCTTTCTCTGCACTATCGGGTTAAAGGCGGCTGTGCTTTGCCATTCATTACTCTCTTTTTTTCAGCAATGGAAGCTTCGTATAATGGTCGGGATGTGGCTTGAGATCAGCCAAAGTCCCCAAAAAGATGAATGGGGCAATAATAAACACAAATCAAAGAAGCAAATACTATCTTGTGTTTATATAGGAGACACCTGACGTGTATAGTAGGCACGAATAAATATAGAAGTTGATGTCTTCGTTTCTATTGTGGAAAATTGGCACAAATTAAAAATCTAAATTTCTGTGCAGGTGAAGTCGTAAAGACTTGGAAATCAATGGATGTACGTCGGGCAATCAAGGTTTGGCCTCAATTTGTGAGAAAAGTTCTGATGACAAGTTAATATGTGATCGTTAATGCATGTGAGTGAGATTTACCGTTGATTCTTCATCACGCTTTAAGATATTTATAGTGTGAACCTTTCGATTCTCGACATGAATTTGGTGTTATGAGTTGGCATGAAGCTTCCCCATGAGAAATTTTTGTTGATTCCACAATAGTCCCGCTTGCTTATGTTGAATTCAGAACCCAAACTGATAGTGATGTACAACAACTATTCCGGTTTGCAGTCCCTATTTTGAGCTCTAGCATATTTACTGTGGAATATTCATCAAACTACTTCAACACAGTATCTTCCAATCCGCAATGAGTTATCTATCCATGACAAATGGTCGTTAACTAATTCATACTAGTGTTGCTTCCCCATAAGAAATAAAATGTAGGACTTAGGAATCATAATATACAAGTTTCAAGATTTTGACTTTTTTGTGATTACCTCCTTGTGACTTAAAGAATCAAATTGAGACTATAATTACTTGCGGTCTCAACTATCAATTTGGGATGGAGAGCTGTTAGATATAGTTATCCAATATATCTCTTCACTGTTTTTCTCTTTTTTTTTTTGGTTTCTTTTTTAAAATTGCCTTTAGCCAAACTTTAGAGAACATTGAGAAGATTTATGCTAGGGCTGGGATTTGGAACCGTAACTTCAGTTGTTTCAGAATCCACTGAGAAATATTGCAAAACTAGTGGGTGTCGCAACAAAGGACCCAATTCAAGCTCGTCAAACTGCTCAATATCCTCATTCTTGCAGATTGCAACTTCCAAATCATACAAAGATGTAATTGTTCGAACCCCGACAAAGCAATGGATAAATGCATTTATCTAAGTACCAACAAAAGATGAGTAAAAATTGGCAGGATTTAATACATAAAAACACGAGTTTTCAACAGACATATCACTCTTCATTTGGTTGCTGAGAAAACCACAAAAATGAAATTGAATGTTCCCCATGCCCGCTTCAAGTTTTTTAACCAAATCAGTGGACATAGACAACTAAGAGCTCACGATTACAGACATAAAACTTCCTGTCCAATCTAAAAAAATTCAATCCTTAGTTGAATACCCCCAAAAAGCTATTGCATTCGAGTTATTGAAAACAAGACTGATTGCCCCCTATGTCACTTACTTCTCTAACAATCACTGTAATCCCCTTTTTCATCTAAAGCTTCCGCTACCGTTATAAACAATAATCATGTTCTTAACCAAAGTTGTTTTCAGAGTATTACCAAGGAGTTTCTCAGCAACCAAACAAAGAATTACCCTAGAGTAATTAAAAACACAAAAAGGCAGTAAATTGATGCAGCGTAATGGTAACTTCCTTCAGTGACCATGAGGCGGTGAAGGGACGGCACTTGCTCAATTTTGAGGCCCAAACAAGTCTCGGCATCAACATTGAGCATCAGAAGAGCAGACTGTAAGACCTTCCAGGCCGAGACGTTCTTTCCGGCGGCGACAAGCTCGTCGCGAAGCTTCTCCACCGCTCGAGCACCTCTCTCGGGTCCTCAGGCAAATGCCTAGCCGAATTCGAGAGGTTCGGCGGGTCGGGCGCCTCGTTCGGGTTGCGGGAGAAGCTCTGAGGGGGAAAAGGGTGGGGTGGAGTGGGGAGTGCCGTTAGGGTTTTGCAGAGAGAAATTAGAGCTTGGGGTTGGGTTGTAATTGGAAAATGAGGAGTGTCCATAGTGGTTGGCGGGAAAGATATTGACATCTATAGGGTGTTGGAGGGGGGAAATTAGGGTTTGACGGTTGCAGCGGTTAAGGTTGCGGAGGTGGAAAGGCGGGAGGTTGAGGGGGATAGATGTTTAAATTGGTGGGGTTTTGGGGAGGAAAATTAGGGTGGGAGAGCTGAGGAGGTGGGTGTGCCCAGTTCCAGTCCCCACTGGAGGGGCGGAAGTGATGAGGGTAACCGGCCATTAATCACTGCATAGTGCATAGCGGGGAAACAAGAAACACGGTGAAAAAAACCCATTTAATCTGTTAAAATCTCATAAATATGTGTTATCTCAAGCATATTTTGGTCAAATTACTAAAACATAAAACTTTCCCTGTTTTTTCTTTCTCTTTTCTTTTTCTGCTTCAGATATGTTTCTTTCTCTCCCCGTCCATCTCTGATCTGTTCATCAAGCCATTGACCAAATTTTCAGAAATCCTTGCATGATCATTATTAGATCAAATTATCAGATCCTGATAAATAGCATCAAGAAGAAGAATCTAAATATTCACTGGAGTATACACCCAATAATCCAAAACTCAACCAATCTGGTAAAAGAATCATACTGCCAATCTGATAAATATGGTTATCTGGTAAGCGAATCATACTGTCAATATTGTAAATCCGCTAACAGCGCAGAAAATCGGTGAGAATTGGAAGGCCGGGTTGAAGAGGGACTTGGTCTCAGTGAGCATGTCTGAGATGGTGATTGGGGTTATTTCGAATTTTGGTTGTAATTGTTCATCTGCGTTATCTTTTTCTTGGGAGAGACAGGAAGAGGTCTGGAAAGAGGTGGGCTTGTGGAGAGAAGGGATGAAAACCTTATATATATATTTGCCATGGTAATAGCTATAACAAAATTTCCAACAAGAGAGTTTCTATTGGGACCTCCAAATCTGCTCACTTGACCTCACTCTATTATGAATTATTAAATGACATATATAACCTACTATAAAATGACTATTAAGGACAATAATTATACAAAAAAAAAATGGTTATATTTATTTTCTCTAGACTTTCCAATTCAATAATATTAGATTGCATTCTTTATTATTTTCCCTATTTATTTTCATTTTCTAATTTCACTACATACTCATTAAAGCATTCATATATATATATATATATATATATATATATATATATATATATACAGATCCTATCCAGAGCGGAGCTCCGCTTTGAAAATTAACTTGTGAAGTTCGAGTTTTGGGTCACTTTTCGGTCGCATATCCACATCTCGACCGTTCAGTTTTTAGGTACTAGTGTATAGATCGTCTCTGCAAATTTTCAGCCAAAATGATGATCGTTAAGGCATTGATAACTGATTTAAAGCTAGTACGGTTCAGGTTGACAGATTCAGTCCTTCCATTGGTTTAAGCGAGTTAGATATCTTAACGATCATCAATTTGGCTGAAACTTTGCAGAGATGATCTATACATTAGTACCTAAAAACTGAACGGTCAAGATGTGGATATGTGACTGAAAAGTGACCGAAAACTGGAACTTCACAAGTTAATTTCAAAGCGGAGCTCCGCTCTGGATAGGATCTGTATATATATATATATATATATATTAAGAAATAAAACTATGATTAAGATAAAAATGTATGATATGTATATTAAACGCATATTGGTTAGGGAGAACAAAATAAATTGTATTATGCCCTAAATCTAAATCTATCCATTATATTTGTAAAAAGAAGAAGGAAAAAAAAAAAGAACTTGCAAATAAAAATAAATAAATAATATTTAAATAATTAATCATGAGGTACAGAAAATAGACAAACATTAAGAAAAAATGATTAATCTTTTTTTTTTTTGAACATCCAAAAAAGAAAAAGTAAATAAAAAAAATCACATAATAGTTCATGTTATTTTATTTTTATTAATTTTTAAAACTCAATACCTTGTGTTTGATTTTTTTTTTATTGGATAAGAGATTTATGTTGTCTGATTAAGAAATGGAAATGTAATTAAGATTTATAGAGTAATTAAATCATTGAAATGACTAAATTTTTTATTATAAAGATCTTAATTTGTTTGTAAATTAATTATATAAGTGAGGTTATTTGAGGAACTTTAGTGAGGTTTAATGAGTAAATTTAGTATTTGAAAATTTGATAGGAGGTGTAGAAAGCATAGAGGTTAAATGAGCAAATTTAGAGGTTTCAAATACTAAATTTACTCACTAAACCTCACTAAACTTCCTCAAATAACCTTATTCATATAATTTGTAAACAAATTATTATCTTTAAAATAAAAAAATTTGTCATTTTAATGATTTAATCATTCTATAAATCTTAACTAAATATACATTTCTTAATCAAACTTGAGTTTCAAAAATTAATGTCTAATCAATAAGAAAATGCCATGAACTATTAGTTTTTTTTTTTTTTTCTATTTTAGCTGTGCAAAAAAAAAAATCATTTTTTTATTCTCAAACAAAAAAATTCATTCGTTTTTTAATGTTTATTTTTTTTCTGTATTTTTTGTACCACATGATTAATTATTTAAATACTTTTTTTTTGGCAAATATAATGGATTGTTTTAGATTTAGGTCATAAATCATAAGAGAATTTATTTTGTTTTCCCTCACCAATATGTGTTCAACATATATATCATATATTTTTATGTCACATGATCTTAATCAAATTTTTAATTCTTATTAAATATATATGAATGCTTTAATGAGTATGTAGTGAAATTGGAAAATAAAAATAGATAAGGAAAATAATAAGGAATACAATATAATATTATTGAATTGGAAAGTCTACATAAAATAAATATAATATTTTTTTGGGTATAATTATTGTCTTTAATAGTCATTTTATAATAGGTTATATATGTCATTTAATAATTCATAATAGAGTGAAATCAAGTGAGCAGATTTGGAGGTCCCAATAGAAACTCTCATGATGAAACTCGAGTAAAATACCAAAATTCATTCCTAGATTAAAGCAATCAAAAAGATCTGAAAATACCCATCTTATTTCATTGATAGGCCACAAAGAAAAGAGAAAAGAAAAGAAAAAAACGTTTCATTGATAAGCAAATTGAGATTACGAGATTCAATGGGAGAGAGGAAAATCAATCATATGATTCATATATGAATTTTTCTTCTTAGGGAAAAAAAAAATTCAAAGATGACAGATATTTTAGAATTTTTTGTTTTCTCTTATAAAAAACAGTGATTAGACAAAATTGCCCTTAATTTGACGGTTTGTGACAGTAACTTTAATAGAAAATTACATATAAGTGTCATTTTGATAATTATATTAGTCATAAGGCCATCTAAATTTTCTTGTACAAATAAGGCCACCTGCATTCACAAATTATTTCATCCTTGCCAGTTTTACCCTTCTACCTAATAAACCCAAAATCCATCAGCCTTGCATCGATCTATGATCACTCTCTCTCTCTCTCTCTCTCTCTCTCTCTCTCTCTCTCTCTCTCTCTCTCTCTCTCTCTCTCTCTCTCTCTCTCTCTCTCTCTCTCTCTCTCTCTCTCTCTCTCTCTCTCTCCCCAATCGATCACAGATCTTCACGTCTTTGTCTCCTATTCCGATTCCGGCGACCACTGGCCTCGCCATCGTCTCTCAGATCGGACCCAGCCCTCACCGACCCGATCTTTGACGCATATTCTCTCTCTCTCTCTCTCTCTCTCTCTCTCTCTCTCTCTCTCTCAAATTCAAATCTCAATTCGGTGTCAATGGAGCCACTGGTATCATTTTTGTCTCTCAGATCGGACCCAGCCTTCACCGACCCGAACTTTAATCTCTACAGCCGCCTTAAGGAGCTTCAGCGCCAGAACGAGTTCTTCGACATTAAAGACCAGCAGAAATATATTCGTGATGGAAAGTGGATGCTTACAAACGGGTCGTTGGATGTTGCTAAAGGAGAGCTTTGTCCTAGCATGTACAAGACACATAGCTTGGTATGCTGAGATGACTTGAGTGCAATGGGTGATACTTTTTCACACATATGGCGCCACAACGAAGGCCATATAAGGAAGAAAAGTGATTTGGAAAAGAAGTCCCTAATTTCCTTTTCCAATGACGAGTTTTCTGACCAGGAAGAAGATGGTCAAGAGTTGTTCCACCAGGAGGGACATGGTGATGGGTTATTCGATCAGGGGGAGCTACATGCTCCAAACATGAAGTTCTGCATCAAGTCAGCTCGGGCGGACTCCCAGTAATGGAGTCACGCTGGTATTCCTCCCTCATGGTCTGGAGGGGGAGATTGTTGGGTTTCCAGCCCATGAGTCTTTCCTAAGACAATTGTCTTAGAGTATGAGAATTGTTTACCCAGTAGGTTTTGGATTCCTACTGATGAATGGAGTTCCAATAAGGAAGGAAAATCCTTATTGATGTAGGATTACCTGTAATCCTTGTTGATTACAGAGAAGGAAAAGGCATAATTGCCTACCACCAAGAGGAATAGGTTTCCTAATCGGTGAAGAAAGCTGATATCCTTATGGTTATATAAGGAGGGGTTCTGCTCTTAGTTTTGGATCACAAAGACAGAGAGCAAAGTGTATTCCATTCTCGGAGTTAGAGAGTGAGAGAGGGCAAAGAAGGGAGAGATAGGAAGAGAAGAGAGAGTCCTTGTTTTCTTATTCTTTCTGGTTATATCCATTATAAATATAGTGGAATATCGTTTTTCTGCCCGGTGGACGTAGGCAAAAGTTTTTGCTGAACCACCTTAAATCTGTGTTCTTGTGCTCGTATCTTTGTGGTTGTTTCTCTTGGTGTCCTGTGCTTATTTGTGGTTTTCGACTTCACATATTGACCGATTCCCAACACACCTGAAGAAATCAAAGAGATGATTGCTTAGCAGATGAGTTTCAGTGGTCGAGTTCGTTTAAGCAGTTTGTGCAAGTTTTGGATTTTGGTTTCTATGCGAAGAGATATCCGTGCTCCTAGACAACTCCCATGGTTAGTACACCCTCAACTACCAGACTGTCATACCTACTTGAGATTCTCATATATGCCTCATTGAGGGCAAAGCCTAAGCCGATTTTCATGAAGTCGAGGCTGGCTAGGCTGATACTTTAATAGTCACTACCAAAACTCTACTACTATCAACTAAGTAACTGATTAACAGTTGGTTGCCTTTCTCCCCTTCTATTTCTATTATTTCTATCTATGATCACTAGGTCGGAAGGTCCTATACCATCTGTGTGACCGCCCGCAATAAGACTACAGACAAGATCACAATCGTAGCACGTGACCTCCTCATGCAATATGCAACAACAACATGGGCCATGGAATTTAATAGTGGGCCGATTTAACTGACTTGTTCTAACAGGCCGTTTATGCCAGATTGGTCCAGGTCAGCCCAGCCCACTTGCAAAACTTGAAAGCAATCTGCTCCAAACTCAATCACAGATAATACTTTGATTATATGTCCAAAATTGTTGTATCTATGTATTATTAATAAGCGTACGTACTACAGCTATAAATTATCTAGGTAGGCGGATGAGTATGGTAAGGGATAAAAAAAGAATGACACTAATAAGGTTTGTTCCCCTCCCCCCCCCCCCCCCCCCAATTTTGGAAGTGGGCCGATTCGTCCTAACATGCCGCTTATGCTTGATTGGGCCAGGTCGGTTCGGTCCAGTTGCAAAACTCAAAAACTTGATGCTCCCGCTATTTCCCACCAAGTCACGTCTCTGTTTTCACGGAGTGCTGCAACTGCACTCATTTCCTTCAAGCGGCCATTGATGACGATCAGCTTCTCCTCAAAGTACTGGAAGGACTTAATCACAACGCACAGAAAGCAGATACTACCGAAGACGAGGAGGGCAATCACTATGGGACTGTCAATTTTTGCTCTGAGGTTTACTAAAATCAGTCTTATCAAAACCCCTATGGAACTGTTCTGAATCGAAATTTACCCTCATCGCTTGAGCTATTGTAATCATAATGCGAAAATTAACAGAATCAAATAGTATTGCTCTCCCTCTTCTCCGTGAAAGTAATGTCTCTGTTTTAAACCCCAAATCCCAAATCAAAACTAATGTATTACAAACTCAATCCAGCAGAGTAAACTTGAAAATTTGTCCTAATTTTTACAATATTATAACAAAAGCTAGCCTTCATTGGCTTTATAGATGTCCAAATTCCTTTTACTGGATCAACACGTGGCAACTATAGAATTGAAACAGGTACCTCAGTACCTCACTGCTATGGTTCTAGGGCATCTGGGCTTCATGCTCTGTCATGCGCCCGTCATTCCTGATGATCAGGTCCTTCAATGTCTGATAGGGACCATGAAGTGCTGCAATTGCGTCACTGTCCATCAAGCGGCGATTCAGATCAACCAGCTTCTGTTTCAATTCTCCAAAGTCTTGAACAAGATATGCTACTGCACTTTGGTAGAGTGTGTTCAGAGACCGGCAAGACTTACTCAGGAAGCATAAAAGGCAGATGCTCCATATGAAGAGTGCGATCCATCCGAAAGGTGAAATAAGGACGAGCAACTCTAAAATCAGGGACAGACTTCCAAGTAAGAGGCTAATATTGTTCATCAGATCTTCGAAATCTGTATTATTGCGAGCAGCTAGGATTCCCATCACAACTAAAGAGACGATGTAAAAGCATGTCTCAATAATGATGAGGTCCATCATCTCAGTGCCGTGGGGGGTCGCATATGTAGACACATTCGGAAACTTGAGTTGGAGGTAGACGCCTAAGACTCCGATGAGAGAAAACATGAATGCATGCAATGCCAGCAATATCATTATAGAATATCCCTGTGGAGCACTCTCCCCCCTTGTGCTGGTTTTATGAAAGAGAAATTAATCAAGTTAGAATTTTATTTATAACAATACTGATTAAACAAGACTGGGTCAGTAAGTTGATGGTCGATAAAAAGAAACTTAGAAGAATAATGTTAGAAACAGAGCCCCCCTGTCCCAACTAGATGGGAATTTTAACTATGAGATATCAAGAAGAGAATTTTGGATTGTACGATCTTTGCTTCTAAAAATATAATAGGATACCAAACAATACCATTGAAAACAAAGATACAAGTTGATAAAAAGGACTTTGACATCTCCCAAGAACCAGACCATTTTTCTTCACTATTTCTTAAGCTTTAGCAGAAATATACAAGTGACTACAATAACAAAAACTGAGATCCTTATTATTATGTGCCGAGGCTGCCTATAAGATTATTTTAGGAAAGTTTGACTTGATGAAAGTTTAACAAGACGCTAATGAATAGAACTTCGACTACAGAAAATTGAATTAAAGATTAATTTGTACTGACCTCCCAAGTCTTGCATTGGCATTCTGGTGGCCGGCACTCTCCATATCTATGCTGTGGTTATATATGGTAGTGAGAAGATTAATCCAATTGGATGTACATCACTATTTCATAGTTGAATTGCAGATTATATGAGAAATACTAAGCAGTTAAGGGGCAAAAATCTTTCCTAATCATCCCAGACAAAAAGATATAGAAAATGATGTTGGAAGCTCCCTGTTCCTACTATATGATATTCGATCCCCATGTTCTTCAATATGAGTAAGAACTTTTGTGTTTTAACGATGAAAATTAATCGTCCCTGATATGGGCAATTAAGAAGAGCTGCGTGTTACCTGGATCGCGGGTCGCTAAGGTACGGGAACGCGGTACGGGTACGCGGTACGCTAGCACTTATAATACGCGGTACGATAATTATATACATATATTATTTATAAACTTGAACTTACCAATAAATTTATGGATTATTTAATATATTTATATAATGATTATTGTAAATAAATAATAATTAAAAAAGACAGAATAGGGAAACTATATCTTCCCAGTTCCCACAATACCAAAACTTCTATTTGTACATAACTCGCATATTTTTCTTTCTTTCATACTATCCCAACCTTTCTCCAGGAGTCTGAGCCCTAAGCCGCAAAAAGTAAAAGGCTATTGATGAGTCTTCCACTAAGGGCAATTCAGTTTCCTTTCTAACCTTGTTTAATTGAGATATTGAGAAGTGAAGGAAAATAATCGAAACTGTACGATTGAATCATTATATTGGGAACGCTTCTACCAACGATCTGGATCTCGACCGTATTGCGTTCTGGGTCGTGCGATCCGGATCGCGGTACGGAAGCAAAACCAGCGAACCCGGTAACTCTCAAGAGCATACTGCAAGTTACCAAATTAAAGATGAGAGAAGAGGCAGAGCAACAAGAGTTGGGCATGATTTGTTTGCAGCAACTCTTGGTACAATCAGTCCCATTCTAGTTGAGAGCCACAAGTAGCTCTATTAGATTTATTGTACTTTTAAAATAAGCTATGAAAGTATGAATCCCTCAAATGTAAACAAAGAAAATAAAAATAACATACGAATTATCAACAAGAATACTTCAGATTAATTAATCAGAGATCATAACAGAAACCCCCTCTTCCATATTAATATTGAGCAGTAATAGATGTTTCAATTATTGTAAAAACACTGAGCATCAATCAATGACTAAGATTATTGGACAATAAGAGATGTTTCCATTTTTCTTGAGCAGAAATAGAAAGAGGTTTAAGAGCTAATTAGCTAATGTGTAGCAAAAGCAGAGCAACCCATATACATGACTCAGTAATGTTAACAAGAAACCATAAAGATCAAGAGCAACATAGAAAAAGCAACTTGAGGAGTTTAACTTGAGAATGAGAACCAAAAGTTGCAAAACCAAAGCAAATTAAAGAGTTTAATCTGTGCCAACCCTTGTGTAGGTGAAGAGTTAATTGCAGTTGTCTGCAATTCCAGACCTTTCCATCTCTCCTCACACTTCTGAAACCACAGCAAAACTTAGCCTAATACAGTAATATGGGACAATGGAGTTCTTTAAAGACTAAACTGGGGGTCTCACACTCTCACATGAGCAAGACACAGTGAAGTGACGAAACTGCCTTTTGAGAGAAGAGGAAGACTTTTTTAGCGTAATACCGACAGCACATTCAGTACTGGATTTGCATCTACAATTAATTATACTTGTACACTTTCTGAATGGATCTTCCAGAACAGTGATTCGAATGTAGCAACTAGCAACCAATCCCTATCAACTTCAGTTTGAGTTTTTCTATTGGAACCTTTAAATTTGCTCACTTGACCTCTATGCTTTTTACACTTCTTATCAAATTTTCAAATACTAAATTTACTCACTAAACCTCACTAAACTTCCTCAAATAACCTCACTCATATAATTTGCAAACAAATTATTAATTATCTTTAAAATAAAAAATTTGGTCATTTCAATGATTTAATCACTCTATAAATCTTAACTAAATATACATTTCTTAATCAAACTTGAGTTTCAAAAATGAGAGTTTCTATTGGGACCTCCAAATCTGCTCACTTGACCTCACTCTATTATGAATTATTAAATGACATACATAACCTACTATAAAATGACTATTAAGGACAATAATTATACCAAAAAAATTGTTATATTTATTTTCTCTAGACTTTCCAATTCAATAATATTAGATTGCATTCTTTATTATTTTCCCTATCTATTTTCATTTTCCAATTTCACTACATACTCATTAAAGCATTCATATATATTTAATAAGAAATAAAACTATGATTAAGATAAAAATGTATGATATGCATATTGAACGCATATTGGTCAGGGAGAACAAAATAAATTGTATTATAACCTAAATCTAAATCTATCCATTATATTTGCAAAAAGAAGAAGAAAAAAATAGAGCTAGCAAATAAAAATAAATAAATAAAATATTTGAATAATTAATCATGAGGTACAGAAAATAGAGAAACATTAAGTAAAAATGACTAATCTGTTTTTTTTTTTTTGCACAGCTAAAAAAGAAAAAGTAAATAAAAAATCACATAATAGTTCATGTTATTTTATTTTTATTAATTTTTAAAACTCAATACCTTGTGTTTGATTTTTTTTTATTGGATAAGAGATTTATGTTGTCTGATTAAGGAATGAAGATGGAATTAAGATTTATAGAGTAATTAAATTATTGAAATGACTAAGTTTTTTATTATAAAGATCTTAGTTTATTTGTAAATTATATGAGTAAGGTTATTTGAGGAACTTTAGTGAGGTTTAATGAGTAAATTTAGTATTTGAAAATTTGATAGGAGGTGTAAAAAGCATAGAGGTCAAGTGAGTAAATTTGGAGGTTCCAATAGAAAAACTCTTCAAAAATTAATGTCTAATCAATAAGAAAATGCCATGAACTATTATGTTTTTTTTTTCTTTTTCTATTTTAGCTGGCAAAAAAAAAATGAAGAAATCATTTTGTTTTTATTCTCAAAAAAAAAATCATTTGTTTTTTAATGTTTTTTTTTCTGTATTGTTTGTACCACATGATTAATTATTTAAATATATATATATATATATATATATATATTTCCAAAATATAATGAATTGACTTAGATTTAGGTCATAAATCATAAGAGGATTTATTTTGTTTTCCCTCACCAATATGCGTTGAACATATATATCATACATTTTTATGTCACATGATCTTAATCATATTTTTAATTCTTATTAAATATATATGAATGCTTTAATGAGTATGGAGTGAAATTGGAAAATGAAAATATATAAGGAAAATAATAAGGGATACAATCTAATATTATTGAATTGGAAAGTCTACATAAAATAAATATAATATTTTTTAGTATAATTATTGTCCTTAATAGTCATTTTATAGTAGGTTATATATGTCATTTAATAATTCATAATAGAGTGAGGTCAAGTGAGCAGATTTGGAGGTCCCAATAGAAACTCTCCTTCAGTTTTCTTCCGCCAGGTCGGATGAGATATCATATTTAACATAGAGTCATAGATACTGTGAACCATGCCACATAGGTCCTAAACAATTAAACCATTTTACAAATGTGGCTTCAATTTTCTGACTTCTTGGCTTGTTTTTACAGTGTCTAATGCTAAAAAATTTTAAGAGCATTTCCAATGGTACAGTCAAAATGAAGTGTGTCAAAATTTAAAGGCTAACGTGACAATGTTATTTTTTTTTTTCAACTTCTTCTCCGATAGATGTGTCAAATAATTCAATATTTGATTCTACACCTAAATTCACACACCTTTTAGATTAAACTCATCCATAAGATTGTTTTAATATACACCCAAACCTATTAATTAGGTCTATCTAAAAATATAAAAAAAGGGCTAATGATAAAATAGGTCATTTTAAAGTGTCTTATTATAATTCAGAATACATAAATATCCCTATGATAATTAAGGTCAGCTCTTTACAACCTACCACTAGAGTTAAATTTAATTACAAAAACTGCCACTGGCAGCTCTCTCTCTCCCCCCTCCGGTTATCCAAGCCCATCTAAACCCTTATCTGAACCAAAATCGCTCTCTTTCTCTCTCCAATGGCGTCCAGTACGTCTCCGACCTCTGCATTGTCACCGCTGGGGCCACGACGAGTCCAGGCTCAACTTGCCACAGAGGAATGTCTCTCTCTTTCGCAAGATCATACCTCCGCTCGCAAGTACTCGCCGGAGACCATTTTGCTGATTGTGTCGAATCTGGTACTTTGCTGAGGTGATAATCCAGCCGATCATCCATCGGTTCGATTCGCAACCATGTTCGAAGCACATGTAAGGCTCTTTCTGATTTTTGCTCTCTCAATTTTGATGGTTTAGCAATGAATTTGACTATCTGTGGTGCTTTGATTGTTGAAATTTGATGAAAGCCCCTTCGGCACTATCCTTGCTTGATTGTTATTGTTTATGTGATATCTCTCACAAATCTCACTCTTTCGCTTTATGAAGATCAAGTCGGCCTTGTCGATTGGTAAATTTCAATCTCGTATAGCTTAAGCGATTTTGATTTTCGATTCTTACTCGCTCGATTTCTCTAAATGAAATCGAAGTTGATTCTCTCCTTATCGAGCTTTGAATTTGATCATTTTGGAGTTGAATATCTGTTTTGTTTTGAATCCGAGATTGAATTCTATGAACTTCATTAAATATGCTTGGAATTTGAAGTTGATTGGTTTGTTGCATTTTTCTATGAATCCGAGTTTGAAGCTTGAATTCAAAAATGTTAAAATATGTATGTGGTTCTTTCAAACCCTGTGAACGATTGGTTTGTTGCCTTTTTCTATCTATAAGAATATTGTTCCAAAAGCTTTTTCAATGGTTGCCTTTTGGACTTGCATTAGCTATTGATCACCAAGTAGGATCATCTAGGCTAGAAGATATTTAAGTAATATGAAGATAAAGAAACCAACTCCTCTCTCACAAAAAATGCCTCATGCAGATCCATTGGCTCTTCGATTCCAATCCCTCCAATCTCCCAAATTTAGTAAAGGCTCCGACTCTCTCAATCTCTTCAAAATATTAATCCAAACTCGATCCATTTCTAAGTTTTTTTTCTTCTAGACTCATTGGCTTTGGCATGAAAACTCATAAAGAACGTTTCAAAGTTTCCAGGTTCTTGAACTAATGAACTACTGTTGCTGATTTGAAATTTTTATAATTATGTTATTTGATGTTTCATGCCTTTTTCATAGTTGGAATGTGATATTTAATAGATTATATTGCATTGACATTCTATTGAATTGGCTTTGTGTTTGATCTTATACACCGTAATGCAGTTTTTGTCAAGTGGTTTTGTTGTGATGCTTTTTCATTATGATGGTAATGTTGATGAGTGGATGCAATTTCAATGGAATGATCTTGTCATTTATGTGTCTGCAGTCAATCAAACAAAATGGTACACAAGACTTATCTTCATGCCTTCAATCATTTCATTTGTATTAGAAGTTGGCTTATTTTAGATGCGTTTCTTAGTGATAGCTTTCTTGATGCCTAGGTGGTTTGCAAAGCATTTCTTACATCCTGATGTAGTTGATCAATATAGTCGCATTCTTCTACGGGATGAGGACCTTGGAGTTGACAATTTCAATCCTCAACGGTTCTGTAGCTACATTTCCTTTTAGCAAAGTTAGGATGCTTGCTTGCATTTGAACTACTGTAAAAGTCTGTTGCTCAAGCTCTAAATTGTTCTTCTTCTACAACACTTCTAGGTATGTGTCCATTGTTCGAAAGGAAGGGCTTGAAATATCACAACCGGCACTTGATTTTTTCAAGACAGAGGTGAACTACATGGAGAAACTTTCGAAAGAGGAGGGGATTCAGAAGAAACTCAGCAAGGATATTTTGCAATATAAAGCTCATATAATCAAGATATTTGCGGAACATAGGCACAATTAGATCTCTACAGATTTAGAGTTTTAGAAATTTGCCTAGGGCTTAGGATGCAAGTCATTGGTGAATTGTAAACTCCAGTTTATTAAATAAATTAGCTTTTTGTATCTTTTTATGATGTCACTGTTATATTTAGTTTTCCTTAATAAAACATTACTTTTATAGATGTTTTACTGCACATTCTAATTTTCGGCATCTTTTGAATTCAACAAGTCAATGTCACTGACCATTTCCAACTTTGATCACAAGTTAGTAGACAAGTCACTGAACATGTCATTGGCAATTGCATATCACTTGCCAAGTTACTGTTATATTCATGTCACTGGTCAGGTCACATTGCATTTCACTGCAATACAAGTCACTGACCAAGTCACTGGCCAAGTCACATTGCATCATTGACCATGTCACTGTTATACACTTGTCACTGACCAAGTTACTGGCCAAGTCATGTTGCATTTATTCATAGTAATCTCCTCAAGGGAAATCTTGATGAGGAGATATCCCCTCAAGACCAATATGAGTGAGGAGTAATCTCCTTAAGGAAAATCTGAATGATGAGATATCCCCTCAAGGAAAATTTGGGTGAGGAGTAAAATAATTCCCTAAAGGCTAATTTGTGTGAGAAGAAATCCTCTCAAGGCTAATATGAGTGAGGAGTAATCTTCTCAAGGGAAATCTGGGTGAGGAGATATCCCCTTAAAGAAAATTTGGGTGAAGAGTAAAGTAATTCCCTAAAGGCTAATCTGTGTGAGAATAAATCCTCTCAAAGCTAATATGGGTGAGGAGATATCCTTTAAAGAAAATTTGGGTAAGGAGTAAAGTAATTCCCTAAAGACGAATATGTGTGAGAAGAAATCCTCTCAAGGCTAATATGGGTGTGAGGAGAAATCACCTCAAAACTAATATGGGTGAGGAATAATCCTCTCGAGGTGAATATAGGTGAGTAGAAATCTCCTCGAGAGGAACCTGGGTGAGGAGCAAGAATTGAACCAATGACAAAGTCAGTGACATGTTCAATTACTTAGTCAGTTACATACATTGTAAGTGACATGGAAAGTGACATGATCAGTTACATGGTCAGTTACATGGTCAAGTCACTGTTAACCTCAAGTCATTGGCCAAGTTGCATGTCACTTACTATGTCACTGTAAACCCTTGGCAAAGTCATTGTTAACCTCAAGTCACAGGCAAAGTCACTGACCATGTCGCTGTTAATTCTTGGTCAGGTTACTGGCCATGTCAATGGCTATGTAATTGATCAAGTTACTGACAAAGTCACTTACCATGTCACTTACCATGTCATTGTTATATACGTCACTGACCATGTAACTGTCAATTCCTGACCAAGTTACTGGCTATGCCACTGGCCAAGTTACTGACCATGTCAGTAATCATGTAACTCTCAAAATCACTGTCACTTACCAAGTCACTGTTATATCTATGTCACATTAGTTATGTGAAATGCGTCACTGACCATGTCACTGTTATACACATGTCACTGACCAATTCACTGGCCAGTGAAGTTATCAGTCATCAGACTAATAACTTGTTGTATTGTCTAACCATCAGACTATGAACCTCTTCTAAGAATTTCTCACCTAAAGTTGGACAAATACTGTAAGATATATGTTCTAACAACTGCATTACATTCATTATACGTCAAACAAAAAAGTATATAACCACCAACAAAATTATGGTGTTTTCTCTCTTTATTCCATTTATAAAAATGCACTTGAGATACAAAAGTATTAGTAATACAACATCACTTTATTCCACCTCAAATATGGCAGATTCCACTATAGACTTATGAGATTTTGCCTTCTCAAAGTTAATGGTTGCATCTTGCCTGCTTTTCACATCAACACTCTTTAGCTGAAGCATCTCCTTCCAGAGACTGAATGTTTTTATTCTATCAGATTCTCCACATGACTTTTCCCAATCTACGAGTGATTTAAGCACATTCACAAGACACTGGCAAGGTCAAGGAAAAAGAGGTCATCCAGCAACCTGTGGTACCATCAATGAATATATAGCAGCAAGAAAGCATATGATGAACTAGCCAAAACTGAGAAGGAGTAAATCGTTAAACTTACCAGCCTTTATTGAAGTAGTCTGGGACGTAACAGCCATATTGGATCTGCATTTTGCATCCCTTGAGATATTCTGGATAGAGTTGTAACCAAATGAAGAGTCAAAATACCTTGCACTATTAGATGTACAATAATACCATATTTGGAAAGTATGAAGAACATCATTGGGAAACAGTAGGTAAATTATACCATCCGCTCAAACAAGTTCAGTGCCTCAAGATCACAGTCATAGTTCACAAATATGTCAACAAGCATCTGAAGATCCTTGCAAACCTTTTCAACCATCCTGCAATCCCGCACCTCATTAGACGACCAGAAAAAGAAATTCAAAATCATAGTGATCACATTAGCCATGTGAAAACTGAGAGTGACATGTTCAAGATACTAGCAATGTGATAACCAGAAAAGGCAATACCTAAGGACACTCATTTTTTGGTTCATGGATAAATCCAAGCCATCCAGGGACTGGAGAACTATCAAAGGAAAGAAGATGCATATTTCACCCTGAATAAAAATTGTTGGCGTAAAGAACATAATATGTCAAGGTAATTTCTGTAACTATTTGTATAGATCATAGGCTCACCTTGAGACTTTCTCTAAACCGCAACAAAAGCACTAAAAAAAAATTCCAGTTGCATACTGCAGGAAGGAAACTAATGATCAGAGGCAAAAATCTCATAGAATATTCTACCTAAATCCGATAAAGAATATATGTAAACCTGTAATATGATAGGGGACGGCGAAACTGAAGCTAGCAACAAAGCATATGATAGATTGATAGGTATGCTTTCAGTGAATCAATAAAATGGAAGTTCCTAGTAAATGGATGACCAACTCCTTCTAACAAACCCTGAAAGACCAAGTAATAAATCATATTATTCAAAAAACACTGAAAATAAGTGAAAGGAAAGCTCCTTATATAAGTCAATGAATAGGAAGTCTCTTCATGGATTATACATATCTTCCTTTCTCCATCCATATTCTTAGAAAGAGGAAGCTCATACTTAATAAGTTCAAGAAATTACTTTTAAATAAAACTTTCAAGTTATTTAACAGTATTAGCTACTTTGTATGTAAGCATCTATCCATAAAAGCATGCACTTAAAATCACAAATAATCTTTAATATAACTGCAGAAGCTCAAGAGATAAAATCCTCGTCTTCAAAGTGACTTCATTGTTATCTTCCTTCATGCCCATCTGCAGACCAAGTTTTGAAATTCATATAGGAGGCTTCAAGTTGCTTAAATAACTCAACAATTAGAAGACAGTGTACAAAACACAAACCACAAGTTTCAGAAAACCAGTAAAGCATCACATTGAACTATGGTCATACTCTCCAGGTCATTCCCTCTTTTAAAATAGCGCATCAGTTAGAAGCATTACAAATAAATGTGAAAGACTGGGTTTGTTAGGAATGCAAAAGAGAGATCTCAACGTATAATATCATATCCAAATCTGGTTATCTTTTTGCCATCTTCATGATGCACAACTTTGTGATTGGCTCCCACATTCATGGCCATTGAGCATTTGTTTGAACTTTATTCCTTCCAAAAATATATGGCTCCTACATTATGTCTACAATAGCCTAGGGTTTACATACACTTCACATTAAGTTCCTGAACTACATACATAAACTGACAGGCATTAATAATCGTCACGCAAACACAAACACAAACCTCATAAGCATTCACGAAAGTTTCCACAGACTGAAGTAAGCTATGTATCGCTTCAGCTCTTTTTGCTTGTTCTCCAGCATAGTATTATCATACTGAAGGTAACTAACCTTCACCAAACCAAAACAAACACAATCAGAAACCGAAAAACAGAGTCAATCTACAATCGCGGTCACTACTATTTCTCACAAGCATCTCATCAAACACCTTATCTACACAAAAATCTATGCCTAATTAATTCGGCCTGAAATTCCTACAACCTCCGGCCATATTCTTCATCGGATTGCTTCATCGAAGTGTTCATGATTCAAAACTACTCAAACCAAAGAAAATCGCATGAAGCTAAATCATCTAGACAAATTTTTCCAGATCAAACATGTTGCTTCATTTTCCTCTTTCACAGTTTCACAGAGAAGTTACCAATAATCATACAAAACACGAAGGAACAGCGAGACTAGTAAAAACGAAAACAAAAATTTCCGATGCGATTGAAGAAAGGATAAGAAGCACTCACAAATTACCGATAATGCAAAAACCAAGGCTCTGAATTTTTAGATCACCGCTCGATAATCTACCCCCACTTGCACACCAGCGAGGTCGAGCTTCGGTCACCGTCCGACTGCAGGAACGAGAACACGTGCTCCAGCACCTCCTCAGGGGAACGACCACGTGCTCCATTTTCAACATTTTCCAAGCTCGAAATCGATTTCAAATCCAAACAACATCGTCCTGCTGAGTGAGGGCAGAGAAACAGAGAAGAAGAAGAAGAAGAATCATGCCATTGGAGAGAGAGAGAGAGAGAGAGAGAGAGAGAGTTGGGATAAAAAATAGTTCCGATCAAAATCGAACCAAGGTTTTAGGTTTTGATTAGATAATCGTCTTCTATCTTTTGGATTTCTAATCGGAGCTCTATTTGAGATTTCTGATCAAAACGAAGAAGATTTGAGCTATGAGATTCTTCAATATAAAGTTATAAACGTGTATCAGGCTTTAAGGGTTCTCTCAAAAAAAAAAAAAAAAGCTTTAAGGGTAGAATCGGTATAAAAAAATTAGAAAACTAACATTTCTTAACATTTATCTTATTATTCATAAGGACTAAATTAATATTATTAACAATTTATAATGGACCATTTTATCAAGTGGGAAACTAGGTGATCTTTTTATCATTTCACACTCTAATATGACCTTTTCCATCATTTCCCTATTAAAAAAAACGATTAAATATGATAAATATTAAAACCCATTGTTGTTAAAAATTACTAAAGCTGTCACCATCCCCAAACTTTCTGCAGATGAAAGTCATGAAACGGTTGCGCAAAGACATCGGCCAGAATTAATAAACTCTTGATTCCAGCAATTGAAATCTATACCTGGGTTGGAGGTTATGTAATCTCCAAATTCAAAAGCCTAATCTCTACATTCAAAAGCGGTATCAATATCTCCGCAATCAAGCGATTCTGTTTTTAATTTCAAATTGCGATTGTGATATAAATGGATCGCACAATCAGAGGTTGGTGGGTTGCCTTTGTTCAACTACATATCCCTTTAATCCAATTGGCACTGTTGATGAGCATTGTGTTTGCTTCCTATTCAATAGGTGTGTGTCTTCCTAACGAAGAGGTATTTGTTTTGTGATTTTTAGGGTTTATGCTATTGAATTGGAAGAAGCATGTACCCAAACACCTTTAACTGGCTCAGGCATATTCAACCACACGACTTCGTGCTTAGACCTTAAGAACTGACAATTTGGGGATTGAGGGAGTACTAACCATGGGAGTTGTGGACCACTGGGCATATCTCTTCGAGTAGCAAATGACTGCCAATACTTGCAGATGAAGCTTAAGCATAAACGATCATCTAATCTCAAATGTTGTAAAATTTCTCCATGATGTCTTCTGGTGGATGCTGCCAACACCCATAGCAAGTTTGCTCGATGGCGGAGATGTTTTGTATTCGATCTGTTTCTCTTACTCCCCAAACGAGTCTCAATCATCTCTAATTATGCAACTAAATTGTTTATGCCACAAACTAAAAAAATAAAGAAAAGAAATTAAAGAGGAAGATGTGATCACTTATCCAACCCTTGATTTGAAAGTTCTCACTGAAGTCTCTCCCTTATGTTCAATGTATGTAATATAATCGAGTTGACTCTTCATAAAATATATAAAGAGAGCTTGATCGAAATATTTATCCTTATAGGATTAGGATTTCGTATTTAAACAGGATTTCTGTTGTAAAACAGAAAAATTTTGTGAGAGAGAGAGAGAGTTTGGACACAGAGAATCAGATTGTGTGTCTTATTCATCTCACCATAAGGAGCCTTATATAGGACTACATGATGTACACAAAAGGGAAATGCTTAATTACAATCCAATCACCCCTACAATTACAACCTATCAATCACCAATCTATAGGGATAGGCACCTATTACTCATCATCTATTTACATGATTATCCACAAATATTTACAACACTCCCCCTTGGATATTCCATGTCAATAGTGTTGCATAGGCTGAGCGCTTCTAAGTTGCCTCGTCAAAAACCTTGCCAAGTAATAAAAACCCTGTGGGAAAAACAATCTTGGTCGAAAGAGAAAAAGAGCACAACGCGCTTGAGTGTGGAGTAGCAGTATCACAGCTTTAGAGATAGGTGAAGTCTTCTTATCAGTACCATAAATAGGTAGTATGTCTACGAGAGGGATGCATTAGAGTTGCTACACCAAAACCTTGCCCGGTAAACCCAGTGGGAGAAACCCGTGGTTGAAGGGAAAAGATGAGCAAATGCATGTATATGTCGAATCAAAGCATCTTCAGGATGTAGTATAAGTGGGGTGACCATGCTAAAGATGTGCCTCGTTAAAACCTTGCCAGGTAACAAAACCCAGTGGGACAAAATAACCCTGGACGAAAGACAAAAAGAGTACACGATGGTCAAGTGGGTATGCTTCAAGATACTCCCCCTGATTTCGACTCCCCCTAAAAATTACATGTTAGGTAATTAAGATAGTTTACGTAGACCAATACCTTGAACATGCTTCTGGAATGTAGACTTTGGTAGTGACTTGGTAAAGAGGTCTGCACGATTGTCTTCAAATCAAATATGCTTAACTTCAATCTTCTGATGCTCCTGTTGTTGCTAATTGAAGGAGAACTTCGATACAATATGTTTGGTGTTGTCTCTTTTGATGAAACTCATCTTTATCTGCTCTATGTAAGCAGCATTATCCTCGTAGATAATGGTTGGTTCATCAGTGGTGGAATGCAGTCCACATGTGCTTCGAACATGCTTTGTAACGGCTTTTAGCCATGTACATTCACGTACTGCTTATTGAAGAGCTAGTATCTCAGCATGATTCGAAGAGGTAGGAACAAGTGTCTATTTCGTAGACCTCCAAGAAATTGCAGTATTCCCAATGATAAAGACATAACCAGTCTGGGAACATGCCTTGTGCGGGTCTGATAGATAGTCTATATCAGCATATCCAACAAGGGGAGCATCATTCTGAGGATCAAGGGGGTTTGATCCATTCCTTGATGCATAGGGATAGAATAAGCCCATATCCGCCGTACCTCTAAGGTAGCGAAAAATGTCTTTTATGCCATTCCAGTGGCAGCGTGTTGGCGCAGAATTATATCTAGCTAACAAGTTCACATCGAATGAGATGTCTTGTCTAGGGCATTAAGCCAAGTACAATATTATTGCACTTAGATATGGGACTTCTAGCACCAATATCTCTTCGTGCATCTTGCAGGATGATACGGTTCTCTCTAGACTTCAGACAACCATGGGTGTGCTTGCTTTTATCCTCATTAAAGCATCTTAACATCTTCTGGATGTAATTTGGTTGATGGACCAAAATTTCATCTGCACTGTGCTCGGGCTCCAGGTTGAGACAATAATTTGTTCTCCCAAGGCCTTTCATCTCAAATTCCAACTTCAGGTGCTTTGCGGTTTCCTTGATCTCTTCAGGAGTATCGATCAAATTCATGTCATTGACATAGACCGCCACAATTCCAAACTAGGAACTTGTTTCCTTAATAAACACGCATAGGCATAGTTTATTATTCACATATCCCATCCCGATTAAATATTCACTTAGACGGTTATACCACCTCCGTCTGGATTGTTTCAATCCATAAAGTGAACGCCTCAAAACTAATGAATAGCGTGTTCCATGGTCTAGAACTATTTGCATCGGGTATATTAAGTCCTTCTGAAACTTTTATGTATATCTCTGTATCATGATCCCCATAGAGATAAGCTGTGACCACATTCATAAGCTGCATATTCAGTTTTTCGGAAACTACCAAACTGATAAGGTAGCAGAACATTATGACATCCATTACGGGAGAATACGCATCCTCGTAATCAATCACAGGCGTTGAGAAAATTCTTGCGCCACTAGATGAGCTTTGTGTATCACAATCTCGTTTTTCTCATTACGCTTCCTTACAAATACCCATTTAAATTTTACGGGTTTAACATGGGGAGGTGTAGGAACAACAGGTCCAAACACCTTTCTCTTTATCAAGGAATCTAATTCGACCTGGATTGCTTATTTCCTTTTTGGCCAGTCGTCTCTTCGTTGAATTTGATCAACAAAGCAAGGTTCGAGGTCATCGCATATTATAGTTTCGGTGGCCACCGCAAATACTAATATATCATCGATGATAATCTCAACCCGATTCCAAATCTCACTAAATTTACCGAGATTTCTCTATTCTCGAGAGTGGGTTCAAATGTTGGAGCGTCCCCCAACATAGTCTCTTCTAGGACATACCCATAATCCGGATTTATCTCGTGAGATGAATCGGTTTGAGATTGCGATGTCAAGACGTTTGTGCCAAGTTTACCGTCTTCTAGGGATAAGAATCCTTTGAACCTAATGATCTACCTCACTTCAGGGTAGGGACATATGACTGGTTAGCCGCCATAGTCGTACCTCGTCCATCTGGGACCACACATCCTACAGGGACGTCTATCCTTGCAGGCACATATGCAGCAGGTATATATGATCTAGTCACTTTAGCTAGATCAGAGAAAGCATCTGGCATATTTTGGGCTACACTCTGTAGATCTAGAATTCTCCTCACTTCATTATCACATTGTGCGGTTCGGGGATCAAGATGAGACATAGTGGGGACATTCCACGTCAATTCACGTCGTTCATTAGGAACGGTAACGTTCTTATCTCCCCCTAACGGCGGGAAGACTGTCTCATCAAAGTGACAATCCGCAAATCTAGCGGTAAAGAGATCGCCTGTCAAGGGCTCGAAAGAGCATATAATGTATGGGATTCATAATCGACATGTATGCCCATCCTTTGTTGAGGACCCAATTTTGTACGTTGTGACGGCACAATTGGCACGAGGACTGCATACCCAAATGTGCGTAAGTGGGAAACATCAGGTCGTACCCAGTCACCAACTGTAACGCGGAGTAAGGTTGGGTTGCAGTGGGCCTCAACGGGACCAACATAGTTGCATGCAAGATTGCATAGCCCCACACAAAAACTAGGAGCTTGGTGCGCATTACCAAGATTCTATTTGCGAGACCATCTTGGGTGTGAACATAGGGAACTATATGTTCAGCATCAATCCCAAGGGATATGCAATAATCATCGAAAGACTTCGATGTAAACTCTCCGGTATTATCAAGTCTTATAGACTTTATGGGATAATCCGAGTGGTGAACCCTCAATTTCATGATCTGGGTGAGAGTTTAGCAAAAGCAGCATTTTCTTGTGGATAATAGTGTAACATATGATCACTTTGTCGATACATCAACCAAAACCATTAATATTTAACTGGCCCACATGGTGGTTGGATATGTCCACAAATTTCCCTTGCATTCTGTGCAGAAAAATGGTGGTGTATGTACTAGTCTTTGCATATGATGGTCTAGTATGGCATAGCGTGTCATTATATACAAGACCCTTATTCAGAAGGGGGTGCACCTGCGATGAATTAAGGATACGGTGCATCATACTTTGACCTGGGTGTCCCAAAAGGTCATGTCATAGCAAGTAGTTGCTTGAATTAGTTAGCTTCTAGGTAACAGATTTCAATTTCTCCAATGTACGCTTCTGGCCGCACACTCGGAGGTTATACAGAGATATTCCACGCATTTTTCTCGGTGGTTTCAGCGTGATAACCGTTGGTTCGAATATCCTTAATACTCAATAACGTTCTTCTGGAACGTGGAGATTATAAGGCCTCATTAATGGTAGGTTCAGTACCATTGGAAACATATAGTGGGTTTTGCCATAGCCTTCTATCAGGTTTGATTGCCCTGATACGGTTGTCACAGAGGTATGAATAGACAATAAGTTTGAAAAACATCTCCGATCTGGGAGTATGGTGTGTGTAATAGCACTTTTAACCAGACAACAAACTTCCCCATAGAATATGTCTATTCATTTATTTAATTCAATGGATCACATGTATAAATAAGTTTATTGAATTAAATACATTCGAACATAACCACATTTTCATAATCCAAAATGATTGAAAACATAAATCACCAAAAATAATCCGAAGATGTTTCATTCATTAAGATCAAATAGATATGACACAAGGGACCAATTATACCCATGTCTTCGAGTTCTAATCCTCGGTATGTTCAGTAACTGCCTGAAAATCCATGATCTCTAGTGTGGAATCGATAGAAAATTACCCTTCAATAAAGTTGGTATTTCGAGTTCCGCGACCGGCGTAATACTCATCTACTGCTTCGGCTATCGCACAACAGGTGCGGGACCAGCAGTCAATTCCTCCACATCGATAACAAATATCATGCTGATTCTTGTGGTGACAGCTTAGGCTTGCTGAGTTATGGCATCAAGGTTCCTACCATGTGGAGCCTAATTACGTGGCCTCTTGGACTTTGGCCAAGTGGCAGACGGTCATATGGGTTAATTTTGTTCTGCCAATCATGTCTTGCTTCAAGCAAGAAATGGTTATCTGATGTTGAAGGTGCTCTTCTAGAGCGACCCAAAGAGTCTGTGTATCCTCTTCATCAGATACTCAACTTGGAGTGTTTTCTCCATATGTTTCCTTTGAAAATTATGGCACTCATATTAAAAGCCTCAATGACGGCATTGTTAGCATTGATTGTTGATCTCATCTTCTTTATAGTCAAATGAATTTTCACACCTTGAGTTCACTTTAGATAGTTTCTTCTGGAGACCTCCAAAGCAACAAAGTCAAACATGTTGAGATTTGACATTTCTTACAGGAAAGGAACAAATAATATTAGTGCTTTGGGTAATATCATCCATAAGCAAGTAATGCGAATTTCAGGTTCTATAACATGGTATGAAAAATCCATGTAAAATCTACTGGTTTTATCATGTGTGGTGAATTTATGAAGGAAACTTCAAGTTTCTTAAATGGCTTTATCGAAACTACAAGTTTGATTTATGTATGAACTACTGGTTCATCAGATACCTGCATTTTCTACACATATATTCTAATGCGAAAATTTGGCAAGTAACAAAATGATACTGAATAGAGCAAATTGTAATAATATCTCACAAATTGGCTAAATGAAAATCACAAATCAATTGAGATATTAATTGCATGCTAGTAATATAACAGATTAATTATCACACAATTATGTGAATAAATGCTTCTGGCAATTAATTACACATATTAAATATGGTGAATCTATTTACAATATCAAATCATTTTTCCTTTTATTTGATTCTGATTGACCAAAGGAGTAGGCTTGATAGTGAAGCCTATCGGGCTCGTGACCTAGGCTTTCATGCGCTAGTCAAAGAGTATGTGAGGCCTGCTGGGCTGCTAGGTCCTGCAGAGGGAGAGTGGGCCTGCTGGGCTCAGGCTAGTCTGCCAAGGAATGAAAAGTTATTACTCAACCCTTTCGGTAGCTCCAATTGAATATGACCAGGTAAGGAAAGATGAGGTTTAGGTGGAGCGAGTCTCGCTTAAGTACACGGCCTCATCTGAACCTTTCCTAGACATCGCATCCAACTGGATGAGCCTAGTTTGAGAAGATTCATAACTTTTGTCATGGTAACATGTAGTGAGCTTCTATTCTGGCCTTGCAACTTGGGCCTGAGCTTCTGGCTCGAATTTGTTGTTATGACTTTGGGCTTGATTTGAGCTTCTGACTCAGCCTCTATTAATATTCACAATTATAACATAACCAAATTCAATATATGTTATTAAATCATAATATAAATAAATTAATGTAGCGGTTATATACCTAAGGAAATGGGTTCAAATCCCATTAATGCTTCTGGCATTATGTACAGGTAATAAATTTGGCAAATGCTTCTGGCACAATGTTTATGTAATAATAGCGTAATAATTTAGCTCATAATGCTTCTAGCATAAAGAATTATAATGGCAGATTCAAATTTGTGTAACCAAAAATTAAGCCCATAATTCTTCTATCATAATTCACGCAATAATTCAGAATTGTCTCAATGTGATAATGAAGTGATTGTGGTAATGAGCATAAATTACAATGGTAATTGCTTTGGATAAAATCAATCAAAATCAAATCACGGGTTGATCAATCACCAATTAATTGGCCTTAAATCTGCTTTTGGCAAAATTAATACTAAATAGTGTTAACACATACTAACTTGCCATAGTGGTACAACGGACAACATGTTGAGTTGGTACCTATTTTAGCTGAGTTCGAATCCCAGCAACTGCATAATCTGTTTTTTTTTCTTTCTTGTTGAATTGATGTTACTGATATTGATTTGGTACTACTGGACCAAGTACTACAGATATATAGTTGCAGTCCATAATGTAGGATTTGCTAGGGTTCATGCATTATGGTGATTTTTCATATTCAATCAATAGGCTCAATAAGCAAAAAGCATGAATATAAAATTAGGTTTTGGAAAATATTACTTGATGAAGGAGGGATAAATCTTCAGCTTATGTGTGCAGAACTGAGAAGGTTGTCTTCTCAGCCAATCCAAGAGCTATTCGCCTCTTCTGGACAGCTCCCACTTTGAATGGTGTATAGGTCTCAAAACGACTCCAATAGGGCTGAAATTTGGAGGTCAGATAAAAGAGGCAGAGACGAACAACTTTGATGAAGGAAAGATTTTGATCTAAGGTCCCGATCAAGAGGTTTCGGGGCGTGCAAACAGGCTGCAGCAGGGGGGGTTTTTTTTTCTCTGGCTAGGGCTTGAGTTAGAGCTTCGTGCTGATAACGTATTGTAAAACAGAAAAATTTTGAGAGAGAGAGAGAGAGAGAGATTTTGGAGACAGAGAATCAGATTGTGTGTCTTATTCATCTCACCATGAGGAGCCTTATATAGGACTACATGGTGTACACAAAAGGGTAATGCTTAATACAATCCAATCACTCCTACAATTACAACCTATCAATCACCAATCTATAGGGATAGGCACATATTACTCATCATCTATTTACATGATTATCCACAAATATTTACAACAATTTCATCTATATTATAACTTTTATTTTCTTTTTGTAAAAAGAAATTGCATATTATTAAGTAAATTAAAATGTTTACAAAAGAAGAAGATATAGTATATGTTATGAGGGGTACGTAGAACAATGATGTCTTCCATTGTACAATTAATTATACAATGATAGTAACAGGGAAATCATCTCGATGCGAGCTTAACGTACCGAGTTTAAAACCAAGACAAGATAGAAACAAAAGAGAAAAATAAAAATTATAAAGAAAATAAAAATTTGTTGTACTAAAGTTGAAGCTAGGCTTGTACTAAATTTGTTGTAGATTAAAGTTATGAGTTGCTCACAACAGGAGGTATCCAGAATAAGCAATCCCAAATTGAAACAGCACCAAAACAGGACCAAGATTTCTTAAGCAAAATGTCTCCGCCATCTCGATCCCTCTCTACCATAGTCATGGAACGAACCAAGCCTTTCCTAATAAAGGTTGCTTCCGGGGCCAGGGATGGTAGGATCTTTCGACCATCTAGACAGAAGCTGTAGATTTTTCCGTATCTCGAAGAACAAATGCAACTCTCTTGATCGAAAAATTTTCCGGTATCAATGGACAAGGAAGAACTATCTGTGCCAAACTTTTTTTTAGGCCAAAAACAATGGCCAAGAGAGCCTTATATGGTGTGTAAACGTCTTGTCATTGTAGGGTGAGTATATTTTTACCTCCAAGTTAAATGGATTTGTTTCTTGATGTACAAGTAATTAACATCTATGGTACAAATGAGATTTTCCGCCGTTGGATTAATTTAGTATAAAGACAGATATAACAGTTGGACAAATACTCCATGCATGGTCATTCTCTAGAATATATATATATATATATATATATATATATATATATATATATATATATATATATAGTAGAAGCTCTCCTTACAGTATCATTAGCGGATAGTCTTTTTAATTAGGATATATCTAAAATTGGCTTCTACATGCATGTTCAACTTGACCATGATTGTTATCGGTTCAAGGGGAGCTGATGATCAGCCCACTAGTAAACTACTAGTACTTCATCAAGCTAACTTACGGAAGATTACAGTTCCTTTACGACTTCAATAAGCCATTAACATCTCCAGGCATGAATCACTTTCTCATATCATATGACAAATACAGTAATCCTTCAATAAAGCATGCAACAACTGCATGACATATAAATAAAGACCTATAAATTATGATGGATCCTAGCAGAGATAGACAGACTAGACAGAGAAAGACTGAATATTTGAGCATACCAAAAATCATCAAAACTAAATTGGGTTAGAGCTGCGGATTAAATAAACTTCGAATCTAGTCTATTAATTGTTCATCCCATTCTACCCAAACAGAAGCTAAATTAAGTTACAACGACGCGTGAAACACATGTACTTATTTAGTAAGATAAGTAGGTCCTCCTAAAGAAACTTTCAATCCATTTTGGATTAGAATTTGTAATCCAACCGTACAGAAACTAGGAAAACAGACAGCTGCCTACATGTAGGAATTGGCCAAGCCGGAGCATTATAAAAAGTGTTAGCTGGTTATGAAACTCTGGAAGTTTCGAGTGTCTTTTGGACACGTTTCTCTTGCCAGCTGTTTGCAGCTATTATATCTGTTTCAACAATTAATTAGTTACTAATTAGTTGATTAGGGCTAATTAGTTAGTTACGAACAGTGTAGTTAGGTGTCTTGTATAAATAGAGATACTCTCTCTCTGGTTCTGTTATGAAAGCTTTGAGAAATAGAAAGAGGTGTGTGAGTTCTTCTCTCTGAAAAATATCTCTCTCTTTATTTTTCTTGTTCATTTCACAAACCCTAGCTCATCTTGGATGCCATGGCTATCAAAAAGGAGCCAGCCATCTCCTACATGGAAAAATTGAGTAATATTTTCAGTACGTAGGAGCAACATTACTGTTTTGTAGTTTGATGAAATCTATTCTCGATCAAACGAAAATGCTCTTAACTGTGATTAAGACTCTATTTTTGGCTCAGAAGAATGTGGGAGACTACCTCGCCAGGGACGGAGCCACTACAAGGGCTGTCTGGGCTGTAGCCCAAGGGAAAAATTGGGCCGAAAACTGCCTAGTATGGGTATAGCCCCAAAAAAAAAAAAAAAAAATACTAATACTTTGCAATTGGGTTGCAGTTGTCGGTTCCGACTCCATACTCTCCAGTCTCACTCTCTAGTCTCTCCCCGAGTTCAGAACTTCAGATCGGTGGAATCCTTCAGAGTTTCAACTTTCAATCTCCAGCCACCAAGTCTCTCCCCGAGTTCCAAGCTCTAGCCACCGAGCTACCTCCATATTCAGAGTTTCAGTCCGCCTGAGCTACCTCCTCGGCTCCTCCGCCACCGTCCACTGAGCGACATCCACGGCTCCACTGCGGACCTGCGGACTGCGGTCTGCATCTCTGGATTCTCTGCGTCATGCGACTCGGCCGACTCCTGCTCCTTGAACTCTTGATTCTTGAAGGCATCAAATCTTCAGACTTCAATCCCTGAATCTTAGATTCTCAGGTAAACACCATATACCCAAATACCCAATACCCATGCTGATTGCTGAATTGCTGTCTTGCTGAATGCTGATGATGTTTGATTGTTTGAAACTTTGAATCGTGAATTCGTGATGTACTGATGTTGGGTGTTTAGGGTGAGGTCGTAATTCAGTAATTGGGAATTGGGAATGGCCGAATGGGTTGATGAATGATGAATGATGACTTGAATCACTTGATGTTGATAATTGGGAATGGGTTGAATAATGTTTAGGGTGAGGTCGTAATTCAGTAATTGCGAATTAGGAATGGCTGAATGGGTTGATGAATGATGAATGATGACTTGAATCACTTGGTGTTGATAATTGGGAATGGGTTGAATTAGTTGATGAATTGTGATGTGGTGTTTGATGTTTGGTGTCCAGATTCCACATAATTGGGATTTGATGATTTGATGGTTCTCTACATTGAAAAAGGGTTTGCTGATAGTATTGATAATGATTCAGTGATTTATGAATTTGAAGTTAGTGAGCCTCGGAGGGTACGGTTTAGTTAGATATATGCTTGTAATTTGTAATTTATGGAGTTTTAGTTTTATGTCCCCTCTATTGTATGTTTTGAATAATAAAGGCGTGAGGATGAGCCTCCCATTGAGTTCCAAAACTCAAAAAAAAAAAGAGTTATGCGCAAAATATTTGTTAGGCTAAAATTAGCCCAACCCTTCATACAATCCTGGCTACGTCCCTGTACCTCGCGCTAACCATATCTGGTTTCCTCAAGAGCCTTCAAACTTATTGTTATCAGAGACTAGACAACAAGAAAAAGCAAAGTGACTTGGGTCATTGGCAGGAACCACCTGAAGATATCAAAGAGATGATTGTTCAGCACATGAGTTTCAGTGGTCGAGTTCATTTAAGCAGTTTGTGCAAGTCTTGGAGGTTGGTTTCTATGCGAAGAGATATCCGTGCTCCTAGACAACTCCCATGGTTAGTACACCCTCAACTACCAAACTTTCATACCTACTTGAGATTCTCAAGCCTCTCTGAGGGCAAAGTTTTCAAGCTGAGGCTGCCTAAGCCGTTTTTCATGAAGTCGAGGCTGGCCAGGCTAGTTCCGAGATGTTTCCATCTGCATTGGTTTATTTGTTCTTCCAAAGGTTGGTTGATTTTGTGGAAGTGAGACTATGTCAGGCTAAAACGTGAGACGTTTATCTTTCTATTAAATCCAGTTTCAGAAGCCCAACACCAACTTCCATTGTTAAAAACAATTCCATCTTATGGAAAACATTCTACCATTGATGGATTGGTTTTATCCAGCCCATACATCTCAGAATGTATGGTGGCAGCAGTTCATAATAGTGGCGAACTGGCTTTGTGTAGACCTAGAGACAAAAGCTGGAGTGTCTACCAAGTATTTGAAGAAAATGAAAATCTTGTCAAGAGAGTCAACAGAATATTGTTTTCCAGCACTGGCGTGCTATATGCCTTGGTTACAGGTAGCCGCAATGGTGGTGGTGTTGATGCAGACCGCACTTTAAAGTTCGGAGATGAGGCAGTGAAATTGAAGCTGATCTATGACATAGAGGAGTGGTGGATAGATGCCGGGGTTGATCCGGTAGGGCTTTTGTGCATGTCATACTTGTTGGAATCAACAAACAACGAAATTTTATTGATCCATCAAATTCTGAGAATGGATGTTGATGAAGATGATGAGGAATTTATGGAAGGCCATGAGGACAACGAGGATAGCAATAACAACGAAGAAGAAGAAGGGGATGATAATAACATGGAAGATAATGAGGAGCATGAGAGCATTCTTGAGTGGGCTGGACAAATCTTACTCGGTGTTTATGCTAAAGCAAAGCAACTAAACCCAGATTTTAATATTGACAAGGAAGATCCAAAGACAATATGTTTTAGGGTATACAAGATTGATCCAGACAATAACTACTATCATAAGGTAGAAAACCTAGGGGATCAAATATTTTTTGTGGCAGAGGATGGTTCTTCCTTGAGTCCTTGACCCTTCTAGCTAGTGATTTCAAAGAGTTACAAGGGAATTGCATCTATTTTGCAACAACAGGAAGTAATATAGAAACTTCCTGCATCTCTTGTGAGGTCGGCATTTTCTACCTGGATAGTGGAAAAATTGAGCAACCCTTTCCAATTGTTAAGATGCCAAGGTACTCTCATCTTAGTTGGTTCACCCCGAGTTTACGGTAGACAGGTGGGGAATGAATGCTTGAACTTGATAACAGTATCCATAGGTTGCTGGTCTTTATGCATATTTGTTGGAGCTTAACAAATATGCTCGTCATGTATGTATACTAGTATATTCTGCGAGAATCTGTACGTAATGGTAACTTTATTGTCTTTTCGATTTTTAACTCTCTGTTTTCCAAACATAAAAACTGGCCAATAAAAGCATGAACAAAATCACAAGTAAAGAAACCAGCAACTATTTAAGATATGGTAAATGGTAATTCTTTTAGTACTAATCAATAATCAAAGTATCAAACATTAGCAATTTCATGTCAAAGACTCCAAGCCACCATAATAACAACTATTTTCTCTTCAGAATAAAACCGCGACTAAGCCAACTAATTTCTGTTCAGCCGCCATATTAACTTGTTTTCTCTTCAAAATACATGCCATGCATGACCATTATAGCACCGGGCATCCTACTTCAAACCCTAAATCGAAAAGACTAAAGATGGATCATGGAAGCAGTAGTGAAATCACTAGTGTTGTGTATTCAACTGCCTTGGAGATCAGCAGAGCAGCAGCAGTTTTGTTGAGCTCAGTCTCAGCAACAGTAAAAATCTTCCCCCTGGTGTCGCCAAAAATACTCTGAGAGATACCCCAGCTGCGTCCTTCATCTTGCTCATGCGCTTTCCAGGAAAAATGGGGTCCTCAGTAGCATCACTCTCTGCAACCGCTCCAACAAGCAGACCCTTTTCACTATGAGCTTCCACTTCCTGAGCAGTCACTAGCACAGCACCAATCCCAGCGTTTGAACCAGGTTGAGGAACCTTGAACCTGCCCAAATAACCAGAGTCAGAACTGGTAATCCAAAATTTTCAGGGTCCAGAGGAAATCAAACAGACCCATCTATAACATGTCTTAAGGTGGTAAGCAAAGAAAACCACTCTTCTGATAGAGCATTACAAAATCAGTGACTACATTTATGTCATATAAACAATACAAAGAAAGTAGGAAAAGCTAGTAGAACTAAGAAGGATGACAAATGGACAGTAAAAGATCAGTAGCAAAACAACAAGGATTTAGGGAGGGAAACCAAAGCACCATGTGGTATTGATTTAGAGCAAAGTTGAGAATTGTCAGGGATTTATGATTGCAGGGTCAGACTAAATCAAAGAGAACCAGAGCATAAATGCCACAACCAAATGGACTCCTAACAAATTATCCACAATAGCTAGGTAAAAGAAATTATAGAAAGAAAATAACATTGAGAAAACAATGGCAAGTCAATGGCAGACACGAAGTACAACGTCACAAAGAAAAAATTATAGAAAGAAAATAACATTGAGAAAACAATGGCAAGTCAATGGCAGACACGAAGTACAACGTCACAAAGAAAAAATCAAACAGGCTTTGTACTGATGTAGTGGAACTGATAAATATTACTGTAAACATAAAATTCAATGAGAAAATAATCATACATGAAAATAAACTACAAGCAGAGTTCCCTTAAAGAGTCAAAGATAGTAGTAGTGCTAGTAAATTAGTAAGAGTTGAAAACCAAATAAATGATTTTAATAACAAATTATTATTATAAACAAAAATCTTAGGGAATATAGAACCAACATAGTGAAAAACCATCAGAAACCCTGAATAATTAAATGCTCGAAATACCTGTTGCGGGATGCTTCTACAAAGTACACTGACATGGCTATACGACATCTAAGTTTCAGACTGTCAGTATCAAATACTGCAACATTGCTATCAGATAAAGCCCCATAGAGTTGATTATTCGGGGAATATGCTGCACATGTTATCGGTGCAGGCAGCACATCTCGTGGCATCCACTGCAATAATAACTAAGCAAATCAGGGTTTTATTGAATACAAAGAGTGATTGATGAGTACATGGACGAATTCATACCTGCTGAATGCATTCTGTTTTGGCACCATCATATAGTGCTGGTTGAGTCTTAACCAATACCAACAACAGGATTTGATCAGAGTAGAATTGCACTTGAGTATCACCAGTAGGCGCCTTTCCAGTTGGCAGTTGAATCCTAACTAATTTCCTCTTATCCCAGGTATCCATGTTCCAAAAGCGTAGCTGCAAATGCAGTTTTCTTTTTAAGATTAACAATTTCAACAGTAAATTGAGGCATGATTATTTAATTATTCCTAGGGAACACAGAAAATAAATGAACTTAGCATTATTCAAAGACTCAAATAAGTAGGTTTTGGCACAAAGATATATGTGAATCACACTTTTGCAAACCTAACTGAAATAAAAACGTAATGCACTTCAATCAAGTTGTAGGTCATAGAATATGTCCAAGCATCTATAGACCATCTGCAGATAATCTCACCAACAATCATTCTCAAAAGAACCCAGCATGTACTACGTGCAGCAAGACCTAATGATTTCTACAAATCAACTTATATTCAAATGAAGTGAACACAAATGACACAGAACTGCAATAACAGAAAATGAATAATAAGTTGTTCCCATTACAACACAAGAAAAGAACAGATCTCATGTACTTGAACTTGAGCATCAGCCTCTGATGAAACCATGACTTTAAGGTTGACAGAAAATGCAAATCCAGGAATGTGTTTCTGATGGCACTTGAATTTTGGTCTGATCACCTAAGACCAGAGAAACTCCAATTAGTATTGAAAATTACAGAGAAATTGATCAGTCACATAAAAATAGACAAAAAGCTGCCTGAATCAATCACCTCATCAACTCTAAGATAGTAAATGTGAATGATTGAATTTTCTGTTACAATCGTTATGATATTGTGGTTCAAAGGATGAAATGCCAGGTAGGTTGAGGCCAGTGCAGGTGACATGAAAGTTGTTATTACCTGCAACCAACAAAATTTTCATTCCAAGTGTGTTTGTCAACCCAATAAATGCAGCATCATCCGAAAAGTAGCACACAAGAGAAACTATCCATCATATGATTCAGTGTCATTCTGTTTTCACATTGGCCATAGACAAATTTCTGCCACACGCAGAGATCACGTAGGAATCACTCTTTCAGCATGCAGTGCAAGGAACTGCTTTGTTGCAGTTTTCAGGGACCTCATTAGTCATTAAAAGACCACTGTTGGCCAAAAGTCAGGAATCGTTTCATGAAAGATGGTGCACAGACTCTCAAAGCGCGCTATATATGTTCTTGACAGACATATGCAGCTAAAGAAAAGGAAAAACAACAGATATATCATTCATGCTTTCCCACTTGGATTTTGTTAAAGAAGTTGACCATTCTTAACTCAAATGAGAGCACCTTTGAATTACTACCTACCTATGACATCAAAATCCACAAAATAGGAAAACATGAAACAGCAAATCACCTTATTAGCAGGTTCTTTACTATACGGCATCGTAACCACTAGACAGTGAAGAGGATCAACAATATATCTCTACCAGTTGCCAAAGTTTATTTTCATCAGGTACATCAGCTACTGGTCTTCTTTCCATAGGATCAACTTTGTTCGTTGTTCTACAACAAATAATCAAGAAAAAAAAAATCAGATTCTAGAAAGGAAAAGGGGGCAAAATATGATTACAACTATAACTGATGGGACTTGGTGTAATCTGTGAGAATGGCTACAAATTTTTCAAGTAGTAAGTAACTTAGTACCAGTATTCAATTATATATAAACATGGATAACATACAAGATTCTGACAATTAAGTCAAGTTTTCCAAATCAATATACAAATATGAGTTCCAAATATACAAGTATGAGATTCAGAAATTAATCTGATAAAAATAAGTAAATAACGAAAGAAAAGAGGACGAACTGTAGTTGCAGTTTTAACCAGCGGCGATCTCTGTACCGTGCCTCACGTCGATTAATTGGTCTCCGCAAGTTCGGCAGCAGAAGAGAGAAAAAAGATTGCTGGTAGAAGCCGGCTAGGTGAAAGAAAACAAGCAAGAAAGCTATAGCAAGAGATTGAAAGAGAGATGGGCCAAGAGGAGAACCAAGATGCCTCGCATACTTCACATTTCCATCACAGTCACAGATCGAGAGCCTTCTGTGAGATTTGGGGTTTTGGATTTGGAGAGTAGAGACTAGCGATTTGGGGTTTTGGTGGTGGAGAGTAGAGACTAGCAATTGGGTATGACTAAGCAGTGACCAAGTGTCAAAATGAAACTTCTAGCAACTTCGGCACCCATCGTCCCGTCATTTTCGTTTGACCATGCACAAAAGAGTAACGACCCATTGTTATTATAATTGAGAATAAACAACTACTATTGAACTCAGAATATTTTACAAGTAATAATAATTTTAGATCAAATTATGTCCTTGAAGAATTTAAATTTAAGGATGGTATTTGTATAGTTTTAACCAAAAGATTCATATTCGATGGTCCCAATTTCACATCTTTTGATGAAAATATCAAATATCGGAATCAATAGAAATTATTAAATTAATAATTGAGACGTTGAGAGTCAATTCATTGAACGTAAATAAGTAACAATACACAATGACCACTCATGGAGAGCACGTACGAATGGTACCATTGTCTAGGTCTCTAGGAAGCCCTAAAGCTACATAAGTACTACAACATAAAGAGAAGCTATAAATAACCAATAATCTGACATTACTAGGACCTATCTACGTAGAGGGGGCAGGGGGCTTCCCCAGGAATGTCCAAGACTTGAAAGCCTAAAACTAGTGAAACTAAGCCCTAAATAAGGATGTGACTATTGTCATTCTACCATCTGCTTAATTCACCTTATGTAAAAAAAATTGCCATAAATTTTTTTCAATTAAAATTGATAAAAATATAAAACCACAAGTCAAAAAAAAAAAAAAAATTTGAGTGCTTTTGATGAATATAACAGAATAAAAAGTTTAAGAGATAAACTAAAGGAAAAGGAATCAACTACTCTGCGATAAGTGAAAGATGAGTTCTAAATTAGTTGTTACAGAACGTGTAAATTACATCATCCTAAATAAAATGTTTCCTCTACGTAGACATTTACAATTTTCACGCCCCTAACAAAAATAACCCCAAGATAGGCCAGCAGCCACATCTTCCCCCCATTCTGCAATCATCTTCTACCTTTTAATCTTTGGTAACCCACCTGCGGCCTCTGACCTGATACCCACCATAACTTTGGTCACTGCTGCTCTCTCCACCGCTTTCTGCACTCGTATAACCTGATTTTCGGCGATGCTTCTTTGCCCTTGATACACCACTATCGCTCATACTTCCATTCAAGAGAGGGTCATCTATCCCACGAATCACCTTCCCTACAGGTGACGATGTGGAAATACAACTGTCATCCTTTGCTTTCCTCTTCTCCTTGTCATGTCTCTTAATGTTTTGAGATATCTTGTGTAGCTTCTCATTGAACCTTGTTAACCCCTTCTCTACAGGCTCAACTGCCTGTGTTACTGTAAACTTCACATCGCTAACAATCTGTATTAGAGGAATAGAGGCAACGAGCACATGTATAAGTAGAAATACAAATAAGCACGTTTAGACCAAAACAAAAAACAAGCATATACCATTACAGACAGTTGACTGCTTTTATAATACCAATTTGCTTTCAGCCCAACAGATAGTTCAACATTTTGGAACATTTCGGAGATTAAAGGTAAACACTTTTCTCTCCAACAGTCATAAACTTGTGACAGCAGTAACTACTGGTTCCATATTCCCATAGTAATCTATGCTAATATTGGGAACAAAAAAGATAACTTACATATCCCCCACCACCGATAAAAACATCCCGAACGCTTTCTCTTATGGTCATTCCGCTCCTAACATCAATGTCAGGAGTGGGAAGGCGTAGCTTTGTGGGACGTTCACTGTCCCTTACTTCATCGGGATCCAAAGGACAGTCAGCAGATACATAGTCTCCAAGAACTGAGACACTCCCGGGGAAGCGATCTCCCATCAGTTCATAAGGCTTTGCAGGAAAAACATACAGGTGAACAACAGAAGCAATGCACATCTGCGTGAAACGAATACATAAAACTACTAAGATTTGATGTGTTCTACAGAAATGATCCACACAACCATGTAAAATGCAAAGATGGTGTAATGCGGAATACTAGTAGGCTGGTAGCAGAACTAAAAAAGGAGCAGAAAAAACCTATTAGCTATGGATTTCAAGACTGATGACAAGATCAGTCTTCTCTTGGGTGCAAGACAACAACTTCTGTTAGACAACCTAGTGATTTTCATTTATCCTATTTTTCATTGGTTTTCAAAGCCAACTCCTCTTATTCTTATTAAAGGTTTACAGTCACAAAACTACTCTTCTAGAGAAAAGAAAACATTCAGAAACTCTCACAGGTCCAAAATTATCATTTAAAAGACTCGTAGCAAAAGACTAAAGACGCAATAACTAGTGCTGAAAGGCATATTAAATTGATTTACCCGACGAAACAGTACCTCTATACAAATGACGAAGTCTTGAACACTTGACTTAAATTGTAAGCCTTGAGCTATAGGACTTTTGAACAAACCAAGAGCATAGAGAAGAGCAATTGCCACACCTTGCCACCATGTCAAGAACACAATCGACTTAAAAGTCAGAAACTTGTATAATGGCTTTATATGAGCTAGTTCATCTTTTGTAACGGCATAAAACTGAACTAGACAGTACAAAGCCCATGACTGACTAAAATTTAGAATCACTGCAATATAAGGATACCTACAAAGAAAAGAAATCATGGCCGTTAGTTTATCTTTATGAGTTGAAATTTGTTAAATAAATTAGTTCTAGAGCATTTGCAAGGACAAAAAAATTGACAATTCAAAATCTCAGGAATACTTAACAAAAGAATGTATATACTTGTTTAGAACATAAATGAACAACATTCCACAAGCTAAAATATAAGTCAAACGTGTGGCCCCTTCTCCAGGAGAAAAGAAAAAATTGTGCGTCCATATGTTATAATGAAATAAAGTATGGCAAAGGAAAACTTAGGTCTTGAAAGGTCTAGGTCTCTTTGTGTTTATTTTAAAATACATACACAAAGAAAGCAAGTTTGCATAACCAATTTCACCCCTATCCATGAACTACAAATACATCCACACTCCCGATAGGCCTGAGAAATGTGAAAATATATGTCAGATACTACCTACAGCCTCTTTAGTGAAATTTTATAATATCTTCAAGAAGCAAGTTTCATGAGCCATGACAATTCAATTCTAGATATACTAGAGAGCCAAAAAAGTAGTGCTAGGGATGCAACTTATATCCATATTTTGCAAGTCCCAAGGAGCAATTAAGACACATAAATTTACACATCCAAAGTCCAAACACTAGAACCGCTGATCAGTCAACATACGAGAATTCCATGAAAAAATCAACATCTACTAGTTTTAATTTTTTCTTGGAAAAGCATGAACTTATCATATTGAATATACATGACAATTACTTGCACAATATCAAGTTGCAGTAATTTGGGATTCTCTTACCCACATCCCCATTTAAATTCTCCATCACAGTATACACCAAAAGCTTCAAGGATAACTGCTACAATAGCACTGAGAGACTTGAATATCATCTGCCAGAGGATATAAGTGATCTACATTATTTAAGGGAAATGAAAGTAAATGAAAGAAATAGCATCAAGTAATAGCTTTTCAAAAGTGATGGCACACATACATACTGAACAATTCCGAATTTGACAAGTTGGTAAAATCCTTGACCAAGTTTCCATGGTTTCAAGATTAAGTTCATTGGAAAAGGATGCGTGACAGTTCCATTTCCAGAACTGTCTACTAATAGGGGAGTCTTATAACTTGCTCGTCCTTGTCTTTCCATAAACTCGATTGTCCTTTCTTCCCCACCTTCAGAAGTAAAAAAATAATAATAATAAGTAGACCGAGGAAAAATGTCAAAAACAACAAAAATATATATGAGAAGTAAATAAGTATCTGTGACTGAAAGAACTACAAAATCGCAACTTTGCAAGTCATGAACATCTGTTGCCCCATCAAAACATCAAATATTTACATTTCATACAAAGACTAGCACAAAAGATAACTTTGATAAACAAATACTACAATTGGCCTTCAAAATATTTAAACTAAAACATTGTATATGCTGGTGTTAGGTTTTGGCGTGCATGATAGTATTTATTTGTGCATGCATCTGCAAAGAGGCAGAGTTCATTGAATGTGTATGCAAGAAATAGCATCTTTCAAATTGCAGAATCCTGCATCATACTGGTGCGTGAACAGTGCAGTCTTGTCAACATGAAGCAAGAGATTTTTAAGATCTGAATTCTTATTAGCATGCACTAAATGTACACAAACACACACTTCAAATGCTTTCATGATATACAAAATCAATAACCATTTAATTTATGATGAAATTTTCAAAACCTTCAATTATAAGTTCTAGATAGCATATCAGATTAAGCTCCTCCAATATATGAAACTGCACATAAACCACCCTATTTAAGATGTGTGAAATAGCCGTAGCCCAGTGCAACAAATTCAACAATTGATCCAAATACAGAATAAAATTATGATGACAATTTCAAACCTTTCAAATGTTGAATTATGATGCCAACTAAAGCTTCTGCAAATTATCATGAAATTCTATATAAAGATAGTCCTATTTTATGTATGCATATTTCGATAGCTTGTGAAAAGGCTACAACGCAGCAACAAATGAAGAGATAATCTAAATAACCATTTACTGTGTAATGAAGTTTTCAGCCATCATTCATGAAAAGCCATACCTAAACATGCAACCAGGTATCTTCCAAAGCAATACATGGCAAAAGATTCGTAACAATCCCGTAGAATCGCGCAATCAACACTTATTGATGGGTTCACCAAAGACACTAACTGCCAACAAAAACTATGTTAGAAAGTAAAAAGATCATACCACAGATCAGTGGCAGAGTACTTTCTTTTATAGAACACAGATACATCAGGAAAAGAAATAAACAAACAAATAAATAAGCAACAAGGACTTTTAAAGCTAAGACAACCATGTAACATGAGCATATCAGCTTCCAGAGAAGTCAAAAAAGAAAAAAAGAATATAGATGTTGAGAAAGAAAAAGGTTTGAAATTGTTCAATTAACAAACTTTCTGCATCAAAGGTTCACATGCAAAACCAACCAAATGCTTTTACACAAAAGACACTCCCTCACACGAACTAGAAGCACACACAAAGTGTGCAAAGTGTACACCATAGCTCCCCCCCCCCTTCTCTTTTCCTCGACTTATTTCCCTATATTGCTTTTAACAAAAGATTCTCCTTCACGCGAACTAGAAGCACACACATAATGTGTGCAAAGTGTACACCATAGTCTCCCCCACCCTCTCTTTTCCTCAACTTATTTCCCTATATATTCTCCTCTCTGTCTCTTTCCTTTTAACGCTCACTTTCAATGCAATTGTTGATCATAAAGTATCGTGATGCATAGTTAGTAGAGTCAAACAAATTGCATGTTTATAGAATTCCTAATCAAAAATCAATGCTTAACAGTACATTAATATCTTATGTCTGTGAATCTTAAAGCAAAGGTTTACATGCACAATAAACAACAAAATGTTATTTAATTTAAGGTTCTCGTTGCAGCAACTACAAGCAAACACGGGACGCGTGCAATTCGTATGCCTAATCTCCACACTTTCTTTTCCTCATCTTCTCTTATCCCTACTTTCAGTGATTTACAACATCGATCATCATGTATGCTAAGTGTGAGTTAAATGAAATATGTAAATAAATGGTTTTGACATAATGTAAATTCATTTTGCTATATACAATAATAAAATAATAATAATAATCAGCAGGCTCTGATTCCGCCTGATTCTATAACACACACAAACACACATATCTACAAAAAGTATATATATATATATATATATATATATAGAGAGAGAGAGAGAGAGAATAGCTTACTGACTCTACTGCATAGCATGGAACCATGAGGATGACACCAATTAAAAACTTTTGTTCCTGAAAGGTAAATGCAAAACCAAGTGGAAAAATATATGTCGGCTACAAATATAGTAATGTCAATGCACATTTTAATTTTATACATAAATTAGTCTCAATAGCTGATGAATACCTCAGGATTCTTGTATGCGGAAAGGTGCTCAAAGAGAAGATAGATTGAAAGCGTGAGCGTGATGAGTACAAAGATGCCACAACTTAGACTTGCCCATGTAGGAGGTGTATAGGCCAACCGGGTAGTGAGATCGAGAAATGGTGTGATCTTCATCAGCTACGTTTTCTTCTAACTGGCGTATATTCTCAAATATTGCCAGCATAATGGTGTTATCTATTCACAAACATATACATTAGAAGCTGAATCACCCAGGACAAGAAGCATGGACCTGTTCACACAGATGATCAATACTAAGTGCAAACTGAGGGTTACAAATTACATTAAATTTGAAACACACAATTCATGTAAAGTACAGAGACAGAGGCTGACAGTTAAATGCAATCGCCCTAAATCATCACCCCATTACAAGTACCCACAACACGAAAACAAAGGTTGATCACCACTCCCTTAACACCAATTGGAAATTCAACCTTGCAATACTCAGCGACAGCATTGTTATCATAATACAGAAAGTAAGAGTCTTCTTTATGTGAACTCTTCACTGGAAACAGTGTGGAGTAGCATGAAGTGAGTGGCATTTTGGTCATTTGAAATTGAGTTTGTGGGTGAGGTGGGTTAAAATAAAGCTTGGGTCTTTGATGGCAGACCTCCAAAACTTGCACACAGAGGTGAATTTGATCAAGGATTTGATGGGTATAACTTGTTCAGAAACAGATGAGTAATGGATAAACAAAGCTTAGAGGGTAACAATCATCCCACATCGTGAAACTGAGATAGCAATAATAAAGAGCAAAACTTTAAACATATTCCATAGAATTATAGACAAAACATAATCTCCAGTAACCCAAAAGATGTCATGGAAGTCAAATACGCTAAACCAAGTAATTGAACTCATTTGGTAACAGAACTGATGATGCAGCAACCAGACAGAGAATATGAGCTGATTGCCGGAACAACATACATACGAATCCGATAAACTAGAGTTGAGTTGAGGAGGTCAACGACGAAAATAAAAAGATGATAATTGAGAAAGCACTTACAAGCTCGTTCCGTCGAGTTGGCCAGAAATGGACAATTCTCTCGTCCCTTCCAAAAATCAACCAAAAGCCCAGAAAAGTGTGCGTCAATGAATACCCATCTCAAACTCTCTTAGTCACGGACGCGCCACGTGACTCTATTTATTCTACCCCGGCTTCTTTACTGTTTTTTTTTATTATTATTATTATTACCTAAAAAACATGGAGTATGGATGAATTGTAAAATGAGAAGTGTGAATTTCACTCTCCTTAACTAGGATCGGTGAAAACACAAATTACAATCCTATCCAACACATTTTGTTATTGTATCTGGATTTTTATGATGTTCTAAAGGTTGTCGTAGAGTTCAGAAGTCTAGAGGTGTTCAATTAGAATTGTTAAAAAATATTTTAAAATTTGGATATATTCGATGTGGTTTTTTAGAAACAGATTTAAAATCAATGAAATTCTGGAGTATACAGTTATGACTTCTAGATCAAGGTCACTTTCTTATGAAGAGATAAAGAGCAATGGCATTTCTAGAGTATTCAGTTATGACTTTCAGATCAGGGTCACTTTCTTATGAAGAGATAAATAACGACATTTGTTTAGCCAATTTCAATAGTGCGGCGGCTGAGTATCGAGCTTTAGCTCAATTTTGTGCAGAAGCCGTTTGGAATCTCTTCGTGACCCTTCCCCTCATCTTCAAGCTGGACTCTACTTTCGTGAGGGAACATGTTGCATCTGGTTCCCATAACGTTGATTGCATGTTGTATCTGGTTCTGGTTCCACATTGAGCCTTTCTGTTTTGACCTTTACCAGAACCAGCCACTTGGTGTTTTAAAGAATGTCACGAGAAAACACCTGTTAGAGATTGTATTGTAACATATTTCCTCTATTATGTAAAAGATGTGTCTGGAACATCAATAAGAGAAAATTTAATACACTAATATAACACACTGAAGCATACAACTTTTCCATTTGAAACTTTCGCTTTTTTACACTGCCGTATCCCATTCTAGGTGATACATCTTAAGAAGCAGATGCATACTCTGCTGGTCATACATCCACAAAGAAAAAACTTGAATAGAAATATGTCGGAATTCCGCAGCACCCATCATTGCAGCAGTTTATATTCTGCAATTGGCAGCTGAACAAGAAAGGAATAAGCACACTAGATATACGACAATTAGGGATGAATAATATGTCAAATCACGATATTTTGCATATTTTATTTTTTATTTTCAGATAAATGAGCTATGAGCTTCTAGGCCAACAGCAAAGAATCAAACTGTCTCAATGCGACATCATTTGCTTTACTCAAGTTGAACCGATAAGAGTTTGGACCAGTGATGTACATATAAGAAGGGGAGGGCTAACAAAAAGCTACTTGTGACAAGATTATATTCGAATGATAAGTTTCACAGCATAGATGTCTCTAGTGTGGGTGCTATGAAACTTTTCCTAATCAAATGACAAACAAAACACTTGTGGACCATACAAGACAACAGTAATGTGCTAAAGTTTTCTGTCAAATTGAAAAGGGACTCACTGCAATAGACGAATTGGTTGAGATCCAGAGTCACTCTGCCTTGCTTAGCTGTATCAAATGAATTGAACAGATTACTGCAGCAAACAAAGTCTCCAAACAAATAAGTCAGTCTTCCCAGTAAATTGTGGATAAAAATTTCAAATTTTGAAAGGTCCACTTTTAAGTCAAGCATGTCAAAATGGAACTTGAGTACAGAAAGTGCTTGCGTGTATGTGTATGGAATTTTGTCTAATCAAAACCTAGGATGTGGTGGTACTCATTAATTCTTATTTCAACCTAAAATAAGTGCAACCTACCGAGCAGACTGCACAAATATACAAAGAGATATGAAGTCAGCTAGTCGGAACATTCCATTCTTCTTTTGATCAAAGCTCTGCATGTTTTGAGGACAAGGAATCAGCAACATGTTCAAATCTCAAGCATCACATGCATAATAGGGAGCCTTCCAATGATTTCTTTTTTGAGGGTCATAGTAAGGAATTTGATGATTCATCAAGGCATACCAGGGCATAACCAAAGGACAATGTTAGAGGCATTAAGGATATCTGCCCAAGGACAGTACATATACATATACGTGTGTGTGTGTAGAGAGAGAGGGTAGTTTTGACATGAAGAATGAACACCCCCCCCCCCCCCCCCCCCCAAAAAAAAAAAACCATAATAAAAATTAAAAAAACACAAAAACAAACCCACCCACCCAGAAATGACAAAAGGAAAAAGAAAACAAGGCCACCATGTAGGGAAACAAATCATATAATCAATTAAACCAGAACTACCACATACATCAAAATAAATAAAATAAAATAATTTGTGAGTTAACCTTAAATGCCAAAGAACTAGAATCATATTAAACAAATCATTCACACTTTCAATTTTCATCTTTAAAGTAGATGGTATACCTCACAGACTGTGTAGAAAGCAGGGGAGTCCAGGAAGAAACCAATTTTCCCCAACGCCTGTCACAGTGATTCAGCAATTGAAAATTAAAAATTATAAAAAATAAAATAAAAAAAGGTGAAAATCGGAGGAAGGAAGAGAGGTAAGACAGTCTTCTCATTGCAACACTATCAAAACATATAAGATGCTTAAACTGCGAGAAATAGTCACGGCTATTGATAATAGATACGAGCTTCAAATTTTCATCTGAGACAGAAATTAGAAATTACCTCATACACATCATCAGGAACGAGATAGCCCCGACCCCTGAACAAATAAGTTACCAAAATTCAACTGTTATTAAATGCATTGACCTGTATATAAAGAAGTTGCCTTGATCTTAAACATTCAGTACTGAAAGGAAACATGACAACTATGGAAAATCAATAAATTCAGTTGTAGGCATGGTGACATGTATTTTATCTATGATGGGCACAAGAATGTCAGAGCATAAAATTTCATACTGAAACGTTGTCAAAGGTCTGAAACATAATCTCGCTAAGCATTCTAATTTCCTAACATGCACAAATTATGCAAAAGACTATCAGCTCTTCAGTCCCTTCATATAGCGAGAAGCAAACTGTTAATTTACCAATAAACGGTTAAAGCCGTAAACCTTATAAGAATAATACATAGATTGTCAACCCAGTACCAGCTTAATTACTAACTGTAAGATAATGGAGTGATTCATATCACCATACACCTTTTATAAGAAAAAATAATGGAGTGCCGACCACTTTAGCCAACTTAATTACTAGCAGTAAGATGAAATTTTAAGTTATTGGTCGAATCTAGCATGTACACCTTAAATAAAGTTGATATGAAGACACTGCAACTCAAAACTCACAAGAACATGTTTACTAAAGTGGACAAGCAACTGCTTAAAACACAAAATAAGTATTGAATCACCTCTCTCGCTCTGAGAAAGCTTGTTGAACCTACAAAGAAGACGGAAAAACCCAAGAAAGATACATGTAAGTTGTTGGAATACAGGCATCAATCCTCAAGAAAAAAAGGGCTTCAATGAACATTAATAAATTGTAGTTGAGTGATAAAAGTTCTCACCTTTAGTAGGAACTTGTTGAGCGCAACAAACTCTGAGAAATATAAATTGCTTAAAATCAGTGAACCCATATATGTGTGTGTATTAAGCACCACAATTACAAGTTGAATTTAGATAATATGAGCATATATACCTTCAAAGCTCATAGTTCCATTTCTATCAAAATCATACATCCTGGCCAAAAAAGGCTACATCTTTATCAATATGCGCAATTCAACAAATACACCCATGAAATCGGTAATGTAAATTGAGATGATTATGAGGACCTGATCATCTGCTGAACAATTGAGAGAGGGAATTCGAGGTTTCCAACGGCGAGAGCATTCTGATCACCAGCACAGGGAAGTTGGTAAATTGTGAGGAAAAGAGAAAAGAATTAGGGTTTAGGAGAAAGAGGAAAAGGAAGAAGAAGAACCTTGAGCTGAGGGGCAGTGATGCTTCCGGTTTTCTCTGAGTCAACTTGCGCGAACCATTCTCTGAGAAGAGTCGCGTTCTCCATTTTTCCGTCTGATCTGCGTGTAATGCTTTGCTGGATGCTTCAGTCTTATATAAAAATGCCACCATACAACGCCGTCGATTTCGAGGCACCCTTGCTAAGGGATTTTTTTTTTTTTTTTGGATCAAAGGATTTCACTCATGCCCCTATGGTGACTCGAACTCATGACTTCGTACATAGGTAATGGGTGCTCTAACCACTGAGCTAACGCCATCCTGGGTGAGTTAAGTATTGAATGAGTTATATTCATGTAAAAATAAATGGGAATTGCTCTACTCATTTCATTTGATAGTCCATTTATATAGGGAGAGAATTACAATGGAAATATCAATTACAATTATGACAGTAAATGCTGATTGAGCTGTAATCGCTAATTCATTAATTCTTTCTTTATCAGTTACTTTGACAAAGGCTCATAATGTGTTTTTCCTTTAACACTCCCTCTTGTGCCAAGTCAAAGACAGGATGGTGCATGAATGGTTGCCTCACTAAAAACTTTGCCAAGTAAAAACAAAAACCCTGTGGGAAAGAAAAAAACACATTGGTCGAAGGAAAAGAGCACAACGTACCTATTACATTTGATGATGACATGTGTGTGTTAGACTCCCCCTGATATTTACACCTCCCCCTCATCCTTACATTAGTCATGGGAGCTTGGAAAGTCTTCGCATTCCTATATTTTTCACATGTCTCTCAATATATGGCCTTAGGCAATGATTTGGTAAATAAATTTGCCAATTCTCCTCAGACCTTACTTGATTCACTTGAATCTTGAGGAGAGCCTGTTGTTGCTGATTATAGAAAAACTTTGGCGATATGTGTTTTGTATTATCACCCTTGATATAACCTAGCTTCATTTGTTAGATGCAAGCTACATTATCTTCATAAATGCAAGTAGGCTCTTCAGTGGTAGAACTCAAACCACTAGTACCTCGAATATGTGTAATGATAGCTCTTAACCATATACACTTACGAACCGCATCATGTAGAGCAATGATCTCAGAGTGGTTCGAGGAGGTAGCCACAAGGGTTTGCTTGGTTGATCTTCAAGATATCACTGTGTTGACAATGGTAAATACATAACCAGTTTGAGAACGACCTTTGTGTGGGTCAGAGAGGTACCCAGCATTAGCAAAACCAACTAAAACATTATTTGGGGTTTCGGTGTAGTGAGTGGCGCTTTCACCATCAACATTTCCTTTGGGGATTGCAGCTCCATCCGCAGCCCCTCTTGTCTCTCTGTAGGGAAAGAACAGTCTCAAGTCAATGGTTCCTTTTAGGTATCGGAAAATGTTCTTGATACCATTCCAGTGACACTGCGTTGGTGCTGAGCTAAATCTAACTAACAAGCTCACTGAGAATGCAATGTCTGGTCGAGTGCATTGGGTTGAGTACAATAATGCGCCTATTGCACTTAGATAGGGAATTTCAGCTCCCAACACCTCTTCATCATCTTCCTTTGGACGAAATGGATCTTTATTTGCATCCAAACTTCAAACCGATCATGGGATTGCTAGCAGGATGCGCTTTGTCCATATTAAATCGCCTGAGCATCTTTTGGACATATGTAGACTGGCGGATTAGTATTCCACAAACTCGGTGTTCTAGTTCAAGGCCTAGACAGGATCGAGTTTTCCCAAGATCCTTCATCTCAAATTCGGATTTCAAGTAGCTCACAGTTTCTCTTATTTCATCAAGAGTACCTATTATGTTCATATCATCGACATATACAGCTACAATTGCAAATCCAGAACTTGTTTTCTTTATGAATACGTAGGGGCATAATTCATCGTTCTTATATCCCTTCCCAATCAAGTAGTCATTTAGACGGGTATACCACATCCGCCCTGATTGTTTCAATTCGTAAAGTGAGCGTTTCAACCTAATTGTAAACGCACTCCGTGGTTTAGAGTCACTCGACTTGGGTAATGTAAGGCCATCAGGCACTTTCATATATATCTTTGAATCAAGATCCCCATAGAGATATGTAGTAACCACATCCATAAGCTGCATTTCCAGTCATTTGGAAACTACCAAGATAACTAAGTAACTGAACTTTATAACGTCCATTACGGGAGAGTATGTCTCCTCATAGTCAATTCCAGGGCATTATGAGAAACCTTGCACCACAAGGCGAGCCTCGTACCTCAAGACTTCATTCTTCTCATTACGCTTTCTGACAAAGACTCATTTATGTCCTACAAGCTTTACACTTGGTAGGGTTAGCACTACCGGACCAAATACCTGTCTCTTTGCCAAAGAATCTAGTTCTACATGGATTGCTTCTTTCCATTTAGGCAAATCTGCTCTTTGTTGACATTCTGCAAACAGAGCATGGTACGATATCATCGTACTTTATGATTTCTTGAGCAACAGTGTATGCAAATACATCATCAATGTGTATGGAAGATCTTTCCATCAACTCATACACACTCTCATAATCCATTGAGATTTTTTTGTTCTCTGGAATCATTTCAAACATCGGAGCGTCCTCCAGTATTGATTCATGGACATAACAGTAATCAGAGACAATCTCATGAGAGGGATTCTCTACATTGATGATTAATGGATCGGTTTGTGCCTTACTCGCCCTCTTCTTCCTTGGGTGAGTGTCAGTCGAACCAAGTGACCTCCCCCTCTTCCTTTGGGAAGCTACGGGCTCAACCACACCTCCACTAAGTGTGGTTGCAGCGCCTCTATCTGCGGCGTCGTGCCCCTTGTTGGGGACTTCTAACCTTGCAGGTACATTTGCAGTTGATATATGTGATATCATCACTTTTGCGATATCAGTAAATGCATTACGCATCGAATCTACTACGTTCTGATGATCGATTATTCTTTTCACTTCACTTTCACATTGTGAAGTATAGGGATCAAAATGAGACAGAGTGGGGACAAACCACGATAATTCCTGTCGTTCCCTTGGAAAATCCTTTTTCCTATCTCCCTCTAACGGCGGGAAGACTGTCTCATCAAAGTGACAATCCGCAAATTTAGCGGTAAAGAGATCGTCTATCAAGGGTTCCAAATAGCGGATAATGGTTGGAGATTCGTATCCAACATAAATACCTAATCGTCTCTGAGGACCCATTTTCTATGCACTATGGGGGTGCAATAGGCACATATACTGCTCAACCAAATATGCGTAAGTGTGAAATGTCAGGCTCATATCCAGTTACCAACTGGAACACAGAAAATAGTTGGCTAGCAGTTAGTCTGAAACAAAAAAGTAAAGTTGCATGCAATATTGCATAACCCCAGGCAGATATAGACAGGTTGGTGCGCATAACCAGTGCCCTAGCCACCATCTGTAGCCTTTTAATGGTGGCTTCTGCGAGACCATTTTGTATATGCACATGTGGTACATGATGCTCTACATCGATCCCAATAGACATGCAATAATCATCAAATGTTTTTGATGTAAACTCTCCAACGTTATCAAGCCTTATAGACTTGATAGGGTGATCAAGGTGGTGAGCCCTTAAACATATAATCTGTGCTAGAAGTTTTGCAAATGTAGCATTTCTTGTGGACAATAAAGCAATATGTGACCAGCGTATCAAAGCATCCACCAGAACCATAAAGTACTTGAATGGTCCGCATTCTGGATGGATAGGTCCATAGATATCTCCTTGTATCCTTTGTAAGAATGAAATGTTTTGTTTTGTATCTTTAGCATAGGAAGGTCTCGATCCTGTTTTTGCTAAAGAGCAGGCTCTGCAAAATGAGTGATGTGCCTTTGAAATAGTCAATGAGGCATAATGGGAGGGATGTACTGCTTTTGTTACTTCAGAAGACAATGGCTTCATTTGAGCAGTTCTATGACCGACACCATGCAGTGTGGTGGATTTTTGTCCCATTTTATTTTTCATTCGAAAAAAGGAATGTTCATGTGAGTTCTTTAAAATACGGATTATCATGTCATGACCAGGATGCCCTAAGCGGTCATGCCAAAGCCTATGTGAGTCAGTGTCCCACATTTCATTGTTGGTGACTGCATAGGATTCAATGATCCGAATAGTAGTGAGGTACAGTCCACTAGATTGACTCATTAGTTTCTCTAAAATATGTTTCCTTCCACATTCATTAGAGGTAATATATGATAACCGTTGGCACGAATATCTTTGAAACTTAACAAGGTTCGATTAGCTCGTGGTGCATACAGAGCATCTGTGACTTTAAACATTGTGCCGTTAGGCAGCAAAAATTTGGCAATTCCTCTCCCTTTTATTACTTGTGATGATCCAATCATCGTAGTCACAGAGGAATTATAGGCTATTAATTCAATGAATAATTGCCTATTCCTTAATATGGTGTGGGGGTAGTCCCACTATCAACTAAGCACTCAAGTTCTCCTCGATTCATTCCTACAAGTAAATGGGAGGTATTATTAAATAATCCGGAAATATATCTCATATTATTTAGAGTATTTCTATTTAGGTAGAATGATAATCTTTTCATTCTAATAAAAAAATTTCTCTAGATGTATTGCTTTACATCTTTATAGTGCTATTTCGAACCATGTATATATGTGTAGTAAATAAAATCGAATAAATTCAATGCTTCAGAATAAAATCCAAAATTTATTAATAAGTCAACGATAATCAAATCAAGGTCTTGTTCAGGAATCTAATTCATCAAACCATTATTTAAATAAACTTTAAGACCAAGCAATAGTCTAATTAAAAAAAAAAAAGGCATTATGCCTTCACCACTGTCTTTGGAAAATAAAATAAAGCAGATCAATCAAAATAAAGAGCGTCCATTGACTGAGCAAGTTCCTTGTTGCCATTGAAGTATGCAATTGTGAGGTTGACGTCTGGGTCATCGCCTTCTTCTTCCATATAGTGAGCCTCTTGTTCTTTAGAATCCCTATACCTCTTGTAAGTGGCTGCTACTCTGTTGCTTGCTTGGCAGTTCTGTCGTGCGATAGCCGCTGCCGCACAGAATGAATCTGCGGAGGAATTTGTCCCTGATCTCTTGGAAGCTATCGATGGAGTTGGGGGGAAGATTAAGAAACCATCGCAGGGCCTCGTCCGTTAGGGTTTCCTCGAACGCGTGACATGCCATTGCGTCCATGTATCGGGTACCATGTAAGATGGACTGGAACACCTCCAAGTGTTGGTAGGGGTCTCGGGTGCCGTTATATTTCTCAATCTTGAAGGGCTTGGCCTCCGGTGGGCGCTTCTAAGCCTGTATTAGGGAGGTGAATGGTCCCATCTTTCCCTGAAAGCCTGTTGTGATCGGTTGCCATCCAATCCTGCTTTCGGCGCTCTCAACCAGTGCTTGTAAGAAGGCAATGGCTTCGCTCATTTAGAGCAATAACCGAGTATTGGGGTCGGGTGGAGGTACGTTGGCGGCCGTGGCGGTGTTTGCACCCGAGGTTCCCTCTATATCGGGGACAAGCTGAGGTGGTGGCGTCGTGCCGAGTTGATTGGGAAGTAGGGGGAATTCAAGTAGATGACTTGTGGTCCGGTGCTAGTGCTGCTTGGCGTGGGGCCCATGGGGCTTCCAGAGGTTACGGTTGGTGGTACAAAGGTGCCAGCGAGGCCTGTGCCTGGGTTGGTGGTGAGGACTGCTCCTGGTGTCGGGACACCACCGATTGTCTGTATCGGGGTTTCCTGTTGACGAGCCCTGTCCAATGCCTCGTTGTTCGCAACTCATCGCTGTAGTGCCTCTCGGAGGATGCGATTCTGGTTTGTCATGTTTTCGACCTCCCGGCGAGCAGCCATGGCAGCCGCGCGCTCGGCCTCGACCTGCGCACGTGTCTCCATGAGGTAGCGCATCGCTATTTCTAGCGCGGTGGTTGGATCGGTGGTCATGACTAAGCGAGTCTCAGTGTTCGGGCTTTGGAACTCGAGAGTACGCTGGACCTCGCGGGGCAGACCGTCGTTGCTGGTATCGGGAATGCCGGTGGCCATTGATGTGTTGTTTTGCCAGCAAGGAGTGAGGGGAGTCCTTCTAGCTCCAAATGTTTCAGCTGTCTCGCAAGGGGTCTGATCTAGCTAAACACGGGATGTATCGGTCTGCTACTATCACTGTCGGTCTCGCTTATCTGCAAAATAGACGAAGGTCATAGGGAAAACCGGGTGTGCTGGCCTTCAACGCTCCAATGCCTGAGTCAGTATCGTGTAAGATAATGATAATGGAAAGTGATAGTAAAACAGTTACCTCTTTGGGTTGTTGGAGATGACCTTAATGTAGCAGATTTGTGGAAGCTTGGTTTCATTTCTTTCGGTGTGGGACACTCGGGGTTCCCAATATCGCCCCGAGGGGTATCGGGACCCTCGGCTGGGAGCTTACCTCACTTGTGTATTGGCAATACGAGTCTTGTGCTTCCGATACTTGTGCCTAGGAGGTATGTGCATACCAACATACGCATCCAATGTCAAGTGACAAATTGTAATGTTTCAATTATTTCTTCTTCTTCTTTTTTTATTCTTTTTTGAAAAGTTCTTCTTTTTCTTTTTTGGTTTGAAGAGTTTCATTATTTATTTCTTATTCACTAGTTAATTAACAATTCCAATTAAAGCGACTTTTCTCTCTAGGGAGAGAAACCCTAATACCCTAAGTTCGGTCTTTTCTGTTTCACTATTCAATCTTGTCCAGCAGCGCCCCGACCGGTGCTGGCTCCGGCCTTGCCGACGTCTTGGGTTACTGCCGGACGGGTATTCAATCCGAGGTTTGTTCATGGATGGTTGCGCTTCGGATTTTCCGGAAGGCTTGGCTTGTTTTCCAGCCGCATCTCAACCAATGGCGTGGGTGTGCTGATCATGACCAGTGGGATTCGGGACAGCGCGAGTTGTGGCGGTGTGATTCAGGTGTGAGTTGTGGTGACGTGAGGTGTGGCGGTTTGGGTCGCTGTGGTGAGTGGCTGCGGCGGCGTAGATCGCAGCAGCACGGATCGTGGCAGAGCGGGCGAATTGTGCTGTTGTGCTTGTGGCGTACTGCATGTCGTCGAGAGTGCTGGGTGTGTGACATACGACATGTCGTTGAGGGTGATGGGCTGGGGACAGACCAACTTGATGGACTCTGCAGTTTGGACCATTCCTTTGGATGCTTTGGGCCTGCTACTTTGGGCTAGGGTTTTTTCCCTACGTCTTTACTATGTTTTAGCTTGTCTTTTACAATAAATTCCCTATTTTTCAGGAACCTAAGCACTGATGTGTGTGCAATGTCTCTCTAGCGTCTCTGGAGTAGTACCGAAGGAGGATATTCGCTAGTTCTACGTATTAAATGTATAATGAGTAGGACTATATGTACGTACCACCTATGGGTACTACCACTAGTTTCGTGTCTGTCTATGTCCTTAAATGACAGCGGAAGGGTATGTAATGGCATATTCTGGCTTGTGATAAATATATTATTTCGCCCCCGTGGCATTACTAAAAAAAAAAAAAACAAACAAACAAGTATCATGCTCGACTTGCGATACACATCCTATGTGAATTAACACTAATTTTGCGTTACTTTGAAATGTAACATGTGGGTGCAAGAAATGTTGTTTTCATGAATTCAGTAATCACATGACAAAAATGATGAGGTAGAGAGGTGTGTAGACATAGTTGGTTTGAAAAAATAGAAGAAAAAAGAGGTGTAGACATAAATGTATTAATTCTCACAATAGATTCATTCAAGAAAAAAAAAACTCATAATGGATGCATATTAAACGCACAAGAAAAATGATGTTCAGACTTTGAAAACATGTGCCACCCCTCGTATACTAGTGTCTCGAAGGCAAACAATATCCATTCTCACAGTGGGATGGATCTCAATCTAAGATGTTGGAGTATAATTAAAAACGAAAAAACCGAAATGGTTGTTAAGGGATGGTCGTTAATATATGCATAAAGGACTGGTACGAAAAACCAGAAGGAAATCTTTAAAGAAAGGTAAGAAGCCAAGTATTGTAGTAAGTAGTTGATTTTATCTTTTCACAGCAAAGCAACCATATGAATCTTTAATGAACATTGAGTCTAGCTAAGAGAAAAACAAAATTAAAGTAGATGTAGCATTATCTGCCGAATGCAACAAAAGAAGAAAGCTTTTGGTTTTTCATTGGGGACGTAGAACTTATCCCCAACTCGGAGATTCAGATTCAGGAGGCCCAAACTTAGCCCCGTTCATCTTTAGTAGCATCGCCAAACTTCCATATACGACTATGCACTCCAGTTAGTCTACTAGTATCTGAAGGAAAAATAATCAAAACGAAAGAGAATTCTAAAACTTTTAACTAGCTAATAAATAACCACAAGATACGCATGACTAGTATGAAAAGCCATGAATAAATGTACAAAGAAACTTGAAAAAGCCAATTACCTGATCTCTGGACGGCTACAGAAGAAGAAGAAGACGGAGCTTCCATGACGGCTGGAGACGAGGAGGAGGATAGAGAAGAAGGCTTGGGCTTCTTCTGCTTGTCGGTACCAGATTATGATTGCCGAGGCAGATTGAATATGGCCACAATCACAATAATGAAGAGCAGAGCAATCCCAATCAAGCTCGCAGCCTCCTCTAGTTCCATTACACTAAGAAGATGAAGTTGATGAGAATTGTGGGAGAGAGTCTTGAAAATAAGAGAGACTGAGAGAGTGTTTTAACAAACTAAAGGAATTACAACCCCGATCATGATTAGTGAGCTTTTATATAGAGAAATGTTCCTGACTAAGATGCTCCATTACTGATTAAAACGTATATTTTTTCTAACAAACTTTGTAGCCACGGCTCGAATGAGCTGGGGGCCACTTAAGACAAAGACCCACCAGGATCTAGCCACATATATTTTAAGTAAACTGGTCAAATATGCTTAAACAACCTAGTTTTATTAGAAATTGCTAAAACTTGATGTCATATGTACAAAAGAAAACTATAATAAGTATATGAATACAAAGCTTATGATTATAAAATTGAAAATCTAGTATTTTTCATTCTAATTTATATTACGAAGAATTAGTTGTTTTAAAGTTGATAATACCGAAAACCAAAATACCGAATTTGGTAGAGATTATTAACAATAAAAAAATTTGGTTGGTAATTGGTGGCTCAATTTTGAAACCGAAATGTTTGGTTTAGAAGTTGGTAATACCTATAACCGATTCGAACCGACCGAGTGACAGCCCTACATTTTTCTTTAGGAATTTTGGGTCTTAATCTTACAATTTTTTTTTTTCACTTTTAAGAAAAAAAGGAAAATTTTCATTACATTTTCTTAAGCAAGCCAAAGAGTCATCGCTCGCCACCCCTGCCCATCCACCTCAACGAAGATACCAACCAACCACCCATCTTGTAGCGTCCATCACACACCGGCAAGAACAATGGTCAGTGCTGACATTGAGACGCCATAGTACGAGAGCACCCGAAGAGAAACAAGCAAATTCAAAGTTTTGAGAAATTCCTAGCTAGGAACTCCAATAAAGTCACATGTAACTTCTCATCACATTTAAGATATTCTTCCCTTGAAAAAAAAAAGATATTCTTAGTCTCTTGAGCATTTAATAAAAGAATTAGGATAAATATCACAAATGATCACTGAACTATAACATGTTCAACACTTTGGTTACTCAACTTCTGAATATATCATTTTAGTCACTCAACTTCTGAATATATCACTTTAGTCACTCAACTTATATACCATTTATCACTTTCGTCATTGTCGTTAAATCTACTCTTACAGACTGTTAAATCGAGGGTACTTTTGTCTAATCACTATTTTTATTTTAAAATGAAAGAAAATAAGAGATTCAAAGATCTTGATCTGCTTCTCAATGAAATAAATGAAATAAGATGGGCATTTTCATATCTTGTTCATTACCTTAATCTGAGCATGAAGTTTGGGTAATTTGGTTAATTACCATCATCTCCGTCTATGTCTTTTCCTTCTTTCTGCACTCACCCTCTCTCTCATCTCATAGCTATCATCCTGGATTCATGGCTAAGATAATTGATTTTCATCCCCTCTCTCCATAAGCCCATCTCTTTCTAGACCTCTTCTTAATTGTCTCTCCCAAGACCTCTTCAACCTGGCCTTCCATACTCTATGAATTCCCCACCAATTGCAAAGCTACCAAATCGGCAGCTTGATTCGCTTACCTTGGATCCAAGACCAAGATGAGATTAGCTTATGTTCAGATTTTGGTTCAGTTTCAGATTCTCAATGGCTTGATGACATGATTTGGATCTTTGAAATTTGATTGAATGGGGGTTTATGAAAAAGATGCGGCTATTGCTACCCTATCATTTTCTTTGTTCACCCTACTTGCACATGTGTATAATTTCAATTATTAAATTTACTTCTCTAATCCATTTCTCTTTCCAAGAATATCCTTACATGACATATCTAATTAAAAGGAAATTTTATTTAATGAAAATCTCTCATTTAATTTATATCAATTAAAAAATAAAATATATTTTCTTAATAAAATCATAATTTGATTTACTTCTATTTTTATTTTTACATTCAGTTTCAATGCTCGTCTATTTCAATTTATATCAAAAAATTAGTACGTTAACAACTATGAACAATGAAGAAGAGATTGATTTTTTTTTTCATGTTTTAAATTTTTACTTGTTCAAGTTTTAGCCTCAATGCCCCCCCCCCCCTTATATTCCACAGTTTCATTAATCAAGGCTTGAAGGCAGCCGCACCAATCCTTTATTAAAAATTTTTTTTAAAAAAGGTACACTAATGATTTTGTGAATTGAATAACAAATTAACAATGAGGAGACAACAAAACGACAAAAAAATAGTAATAAATTCAAATTTAGGTGGAGAATATGAAGATTAATATTATCCAATGAGAAATTAAGTAGTTTTGTATTTAATTAATTGATTATGTATTTAGTTTTCCTTACATATTTGGATTTTGGAAAATTAATGCATTTATTAGTCATTTTGCATTTGGTTAATATAGTCTTTTAATAATTTAAATATTTGTTGAGTGAACAAAGAAAATAGTACGGTGACAATAGTCGCATCCATAGAGAAAATGGGTGTGTGAATATATATATATATATATATATATATATATATATATCCTTTTGGCTCATCTTTTTCGGGTAGACTTCTCTTTGCCTATTCAGTGCTTTGTGACCACAAGTGCCCCTAATTAGCCTGATTCCAACGTGTTGCCGACATGCCAAACTCCTGCAACGTAGTCTTCTCTTTTCTTGATGATTCTGATTCTAGGTTCCGATTCTGTTTTTTTTTTTTCTCTGTATTGCAGAGATGTAAATTGAGAGCTACTCCTCTGAGGTTTATTTCAAAAGTTTTCGTATAAATGGATACAACTTGATTGTTGTTCTCTGCATGATCATCCATACTAATTTACTAATGTACATTCATACTATGAGAGGTAACAAAGCCATAAACCCAAATCTTGACTCCCTTTCAAAAGTGAAAATCCTCTAGCAGAGAGCCCAGATCTTGTTTAAGCAAACCTTAGGATAGAAGTTTGATTAGAAGATGAATGAGTGGGGTGGCTTTTAAAAGATAGTTGATGATGTGCCTTAATTTATTGTTATCTACTTTAGTGTTCGTAGCTGTGGACATCTTTTCGTTCCATTCAAAACATGCGACAACATTTGAATTGATCGACATGTCAAACAAAATAAAAATGTGAAAAACACTTATATTCAGCTTCTTCTTTACACCAAACGTACGATATTTGTGATGGACATTTTGAAGATGCTCTTAACCCGGATTGATCAGGTGTTTTATCATGTGTGCTTGCTTCAAGAAGCTACACTATTATTACCAGAAGAATTGATCAGGTGTTTTATCATGTGTGCTTGCTTCAAGAAGCTTCACAATTATTACCAGAAGAGAATATATGAGATACAAGAAGCAAAAGTTTGGCTCGTGGCAGGCACCACCTAAAAGATGTCAAAGAAATGATCAAGTCTCGGCAGTTGGTTTCTAGGAGAAGAGGGTCAGAGACATTCATGCTCCTCCACAAGTCCACCGGTTTTCCTGATGTACAAGGGAAAGTCAAAGAGGTCTGCTCTTCCTCCTCCTTAGATCGTGCCATTGAATTGATGTCCCAGGTCCCAAGTTCCTGTGATACAATGTTTCACATATTACCGGTTCCAATTCTCCCTAGACTTGCAGAAGGTGTTGGCTCTAGAGTTTTAGATTCGCTTTTCTAAAATTTCTTCATAGATGTTCTCTGCCAAAGTGCCAATTACGTCAATGACTTCCTTCCAGAATTTGGTTCCCTTCTCTTACCAAAGAAATCGAATAAAACCCCTGGGAATTACACTATAGGTAGCAATAATGTGGGTTCATCAAGTAGCAAGAGACCAAACACATATATTCACATAAAGCAACCATTTGGATATTCACATCAAAGCAACCATTTGAAACTTAGAAAACATTAAGTCAATGGAAAACTACTAAGAAATTATTATCTGCAGAATGCAGACGACGCTCAAGTAGATGTTTGTGTTGGCAACAAAAGAAGAAACCCATCATCCCCATATGTGGTTTCACTAAGACCCCCCAGGGCAACTTCTGTTGCTCAGTGACAACTTAAGAAAGACCTTGAAATTAGTAATGCTTTCGCCCCTTAAATTTGATCATCAACTCGCAGAAGTGTCAGGGATTCAGGAGGAACTCAGCTGGTTCAGCTTTAGCAGCATTGCCAAACTTCCAAGTACTGTACTTCCTATGCACTCCTGTTAGCCTACCAGTTTCAGCCTTCTGATGGAAAGTAACCATCAACCTTGAGCATTCTCTGTTGGTACAGACGCAATAAAACAGACAATAAGTACTGATATACTGTGATACAGCAATGAGCAATGTGATCCAAGTACTTTTATTATTCCCTATGTGTACAAACTTGCTATATATGAAACTGAAAGACTCACTGAAGTTCATCTTCTGAGTAATTGGTATACCACTCGCTGGTTTTGCTCCACTGCTTGAACCTTAAAAGACTACACTGAGCGGTGTAAATTGCTGCAGCAGCTAGCAGAGATGGTGGAAACTTTAGCATTTCATACTCCACTAGGCATAGCTCAATGAGGAAGAAGGACAGAAGCTCAAGCTGTTTCAACAAGAGTATTCTATTGTCATAATGAGTAATGAACAACAAGATTTAACAGATAAAGTCTAACTGCATCTTCAAATCTGGGTTCCTATTGCTGACCTTTTTGTCAGACTGAGCAGCCTTGAGGAATCTCCTCATGAAAACATATGAGGTAGGAACAGAAAAGTTGAATTGTAACTTGTTGACCATTGATTTCTCCATGTCAAGGACATCTTTCCTTGTATATGCCTTGTCTGATATCAGAACAAAATCCTCCACGATTGGGACAGAAACCTCCTCATACTTGCAGGCTAGTAACATGGCTGTCACACCAACCAGCTGAAGCTTCTTTCTGACCACCACTTGACGCTCTAAGAATCTGTCTATAAGATTGATGGTGAGGAATAACGTCTCATCCATAAGCTCAAACTTGTAGTGGACCTGGTAACAAAATCAAACCAATTATTAATTATTAAGAAAACATATTCACAGATTTAAAACTTTTCAACCTAATTGGTCCAATTATTAATACCGTACCTCAATAAGCCAGTCGATAAGAATAGCCCTCATCTTCTCATTAATGTCAGGTTGCTGGGCCATGTAACTGGGGGAGACACAGCTTTGATTCTGCATGATTAAGGTGGAAATTTTCAGAATGCCTCATTAGCAAGCAGACCAACCAAAAAAATCCAGAAGAAAGAGACAGTAACAAATGAGCCGGTCAAAATACAAGACACAACTAGTCATCTACTTCTGTAATAATGGCAACTATTTGACAAAGTAGTTCATCAGTCACAATTAATACACAGTACACAACTATTATTAGAAAGAACCAAAAAAGCTTACAAGAAACAACTATTCATAACTGAGTGAGTCACAATATAAATTAAACTACTGTATAGAACTATTTATCTACTAATTGCTATTGTCTCATTGGCCTTCGTCAGTCACAATTGATACACAGTACACAACTATTATTAGAAAGAACCAAAAAAGCTTACAAGAAACAACTATTCAGAACTGAGTGAGTCACAATACAAATTAAACTACTGTATAGAACTATTTATCTACTAATTGCAATTGTCTCATTGGTCAATGCTCTCAATAGATTCATAACTGAGTGAGTCACAATACAAATTAAACTACTGTATAGAACTATTTATCTACTAATTGCAATTGTCTCATTGGTCAATGCTCTCGATATAGTTGCTGTCAATCTTAACCATTGAAAAAGTGACAACAATTGCATGCTTATCGTTGAGAAATACAGTTGCTATTATTATCTAATGTCATAAAACCAGAAATAGATTTTCAACTGAGGAAATTATCTCATTCATCTGCATCCGTGTTCAACATTTGCACATACAACAACATAATGTGGTTGCATTATGTGTTAAGAAGATAGCAGAAACCCTAAAAGAACAGAAATAGATTATCAACTTAGTGACGCCATCTCAATAAGAAGACCCCATAAATGTGGCTCAACATTTACATATACAACAACAACATAACACCAATGTGTTAAAAAAGAAAGCAGAACCCCTAAAAGAACAGAAATAGATTATCAACTTAGTAACGTTATCTCAATAAGAAGACCCCCATTAATGTGGTTCACCATTTGTATATATAACATATAACCTCATTTAACTATTAGGGATCATCTACATATATCCTTTCCATTCTATCTCAATACCATATGAATCCTCAAAAATGCGACCTTTATACATGTTTTAAGCACTTCTAATCAAACAGATATACATCTGTTTGATTAGAAGTGCTTAAAACATGTATAAAGGTCGCATTTTTAAGCACTTCTAATCAAACAGATGTATTGTTAAAAGAACTTCGAGTTATCATGTATTTGTCAAATGCAACCTATACATGTTCTAAGCTCTTCTAATCAAACAGATGTTTTTTCAAAAGAACTTTTAATTATCATGTATTTGTTTAATGCTAACTCCTCAATAACCTAACAGTACCTCAGTTTTCCTGTAGTGTGCATAGATGTCATCTATGTACTCCACAACACTGAGTTGATCCTTAATGCAGCTGGTGTCTATATCCATAATGGGATCTTCCGATTCTTCATCCTCCTCCTGCAGTAATGCATCACCATCCACCTTGTTAATTTTCTAATGAACTAAAAAGGAACCCCCTTATTTTGCCAATCAAATAAAGTACTAGACGCACATACCATCCTATCAATCTCATCTAGCATAGCTTCTGTGTGCTTCACATACATTGGCACAGCATCAGAATCTTCATCCTCACTGTCCTCCACATCTATGATCTCACAGTCCACAAGACCACTAGGATTGACGGTAGATGAGCTCAGTTTCTTAATTTCCTGATCACAATCCCTAACACCACTAGGATTTGGAACCAATGTAGTCACAATGACTTCCTCAGATTCCTAAAACATATAATCACAACCCCAATAAATTTCAATTTGAATTAATAAGGAAAAACAATGAAAACACAGAATTGGGTCACAAGAATATACCTTTGGGCATTGCTGGACCATTTGTGCAGCAAACCTCCTATACAAAACATCATGGCTCAAAAAATTGAAATCTTGGCAGGAAAAAAAAACAAGAAAAGAATCAACCAAAAATGGAGATCAACTAAGAATGAGTTCCAACCTTGTAATGGGTCTATGTCCCAGATTTGACAATTTCTTATCACCAGCCGCATCATTCCTGAATAGCCATTAACAAAAATCTCAAATTAGTTACTTAAACCCCAAAGACTACTAGTGTTAAAAGAATCAAATGCCAGAACAAAAAACACAGAAACAGATTCAGATTCTAAGAAACAGCCACATACCCAGAAGCCTCTCTTTTGAAATTGGTGATATTGCTTAGTGCCGCTCGATGATTGTGCCCAATCTCCTTCACAAACTTGGAACCCCCCAACAATCTTGGACCTTTACAAATTTCAATGACACAAAAAATAGAAATCAAAATTTTAAATCCAAAACGAAAATTAAAACCCTCAACACCATTTAAAGCTTCTGAAGTGTCTCTACCTTGGAAATTTGCAGGCCTAACGAGACCTTGATTGTTCTCCTTGGAACCCATTTCGATCACCTTTAAAACCAGCCGCAACACATTAGAACCCAAAAGAAAGCACCTTCAAATACCAAACACCAAAACCCCTAAATTCAAATTAGACGAAACCCGGCAAAACCCATGATCTAAAACAAGAACCCAGAACCCAGATCACTCAAATTTCAAAAAATTTAAAATTTCCGCAAGAACAGAGAACCAAAAAAAAAAAAACCCAACAAACCTTGACGAAAGGTCGAGTCTTTACGCCCCAGATCAATGATCAAAGCTTGAATCTTTAAGCGGCCCGAGAGAGGCTATTGAATTTGGCCGAGTTGGGTTAAGCCTCTCTCTCTCTCTCTCTCTCTCTCTCTCTCTCTCTTTCTGTCTCTCTCAGTTTGTTCTTGGGGTTTTATGAGCAGAGATTCACATACCAGAATAAAAAGGAAAAGAAATTAAAAGCGAAATTAGGCACGGAGAGAACGGCCATGTGTGTTCGTCTTGTTTTGAATACAACGGCTACTTAATCTCAACCGTCCGATTTTAATACCAATTGAAAAGTCACGATGCCTCTCTCTCACTCTCACTCTAACGGCTATCTCGCTTTTTCCCAACCTTGCGTCGGTGCTCTCGGTTTCCTTTCAAATATTTTGTGTAGGTCAGATTCTGGGCCGGGTCGGGACCTTTCCATCTGTGGAAACAGGCCCGTGTCCACGCTCTTCGCCAATGATTTTTGGCTTTTGCATGATTTGCCGTTTTTGGAAATGTACTAACGTGGAGCCGATGGACGACGCTCTACACCACTATGGAAAGTGTTGCTACAAGAAGCTCCTATGCCCACGTTGTTCGCAACAATTTCATATACATTCTCATTCTTCTATATGGAAAGAAAATCTCTTTAGAACTTGATAGTTTGTTGGGTTCAAAGTTTTAAGGTAAAGATCCATGATATGTGCAATGTTTTGTGGTTAGGCATTGTATTTGATGGGTAATTGAATTTGATTTACCAAAGAATGAAGAGCCAACAACTTTTGAATTTGAATTGAAATCGCTTAAATACCGATGTTAGAAATGTCAATTGTTAGCATGTAATTTTTAGATTATGCACACGATTAGAGGAATCGTGTTTCTAAATGTATTAACGGATGGTATAATGAGATTGGCTTTTATTGTTCATTTTTAGTGTCCGGTCAAACATAACGATCATATAATGAGATCTAATAATGTGATAACTCAAGATCAATAACTATTCATGTAAGCATAAAAATAAAACCCAAAAATCATTGATACATTGTCAACCACTTCATAGTTTGTTATAAGAATAAAATTATGAGAACAAAATAAAATAAAAACCATTTCATAGTTTTGGAGCAAATGATTTTTCTAATTTTTTATTTACATGTATTATTAACCATTTCATGAAAAAAAAATCTAGTTTTCCTATGTTTCTTGGTCATGCTACTATGATCTCCACTAGTAGTCTTGTGTTTTTCTTACTAAGTTACGAGTATAGATTTCATTTTTGTATCTGTCTCTTGTAAGTATTCAGTTTTCTTTACATTCAGGGATAAAATGAACATATTTAGAAGAAAAAAATTTATAATCAAATGAGATAATCACTTTAGTACTTAATTTTATAACATCTACACAATCTAATATTATTTGCGATGAATATAGCAAACCTTTTGTGTTTTAAAGATAATTGGGGCTATTTTGTTAGATACATTTTCTACATGAACTAAGGTTGGAAGTTGGAAATTTAATAAAGGTTCAAATTTTGGTCCGACAAATTGTTATGTATCACCGAAACAAGTCCTAAAGTCCTATAGTGAAAGGAATAATGGCGTGACCTAAAAACTGAATAGACTTGACCTAAGAACGGGCTGGTTGGCAACCACTCGTAAACCGTATTTCATCCACAATTCGCTTTGTGGCCCCAAAACAAGATGTAGCAAAGAGACCCAGTCTGTAGTCAAGGTCAACGCCAGCTAGCCCACACCGAATAACCTACCCATGTGGTCTTCTGACTCATTGAACTTACTCTTGCAACAATCCTAAGTCACATTAGCTACTAATTTAGCTTCATTTAATTAATTATATGATGATTTTACTCTAAACTTGTTGGAGTGGAATCTCATGAAATGAAAAGTAATTGGGAATGGCAATTCTGATATACTAAATACAATTTCCTTATTAGTATTATTGGACCAGTTGGACTAATAACATGACACGATAATTTAAAAAAAAAAAACGTTTTGATAATTTTAATTTATAAATAAATTGCAGTATTCATGCTGGTTTTTAGGTCCTATTTGGGATTGCTTCGCTTTTAAAAAAAATCAGTTTTTGTTCAAAATTTTAGATTTTATTGTGTTTAGTAAGTAAATAAAAAACAGCTTTAATTGAAAAGTATAGATCACTGGCAACAGATTTTAGAAGCAGCCTAGAAGTTGCTTTTAGAAGCTGTTGTGGATCAAAACATACTCTGCACTTGTTTTATATACTGACAGCACTTTTGTTCAAACACGAAACTATTTTATTTCACAGCTGATTATTCTCACAACACAGCAGCAGTTTTTTTTTAAAGTCACAGCAATCTCAAACTAACCCTTAATTAATTAACCGCATCATACACGTTGCCGTGCCAAGAATTTTCCCCCTCTTGAACACTTCTCATCAGTAGAATTTGTTTAACTCTGTACCCAACAAACAATAAAGTAGCCAAACATATTCACCTATAGAGGGAATAAATTTTCACCCGGAGTTAGGAAATTGGGTGGAAGCCCTCCAAATTTGTAATCAATGATTGAAGGATTAGTGTGATAGCTGGTGGTGATATGATCGATTTTCAATCATGGGCGGTGTTGGGGGGATTATTCGTCCCCATGTTTATGGACTAATCAAGCTCTCCTTTATGTTATCGATCTAGACATGGAGAGATTCAAGTTTCAACCTCATACCTTATCTGAACTTCCTAGAAACTATAGATCATATTCACAAATTTAGCATAGTTTGTTTCTTTTGGTCAATCAAAACGTACTGACTAAATATAGAAAACTGTATAAATAAGAACTACAAGAGATTACAAAAAAATCGTAATCACACTGACATTACAAAATGAGTCGAGTAGATAAAAAAATCGTTGCTGCTCAAAAGAAATAAAAAACCTACAAGAGACTTGCTTCAACTTTAATTTGAAGAGATAGAACATATCCATATATAGTTATTGATCAAATATTTTACTTGCAACTTAAAACCCTGAGTGCACCCGTGGATTGTATATAGCAAGTGCAATTTATCTACTCATTAATTTAATTAAAGGGTCATGCACTCTCTTATAGGTATAAGAAATAGTCGCATACTTTTGCATTCCAGACAACCCGACATAATCTTCATTAGATACATACACATGATCACTAAAATTTGACAAGCAAAGTTAAAATCACATTACCATATTTTTAAGTGCAAGCTCAAAAAGAAAAAAGAAAAAAAAGATCATGATAAGAGAATCTACTAGTACATAAGAGTATCTGAAGCTCTATCCTTGAGCTCACTTATGTTTGCTTATTCTATTAGATTGAGTTTGGTTCGGAAACCCAATCGGGAAGATAACCCAACTGTGATTGCTCATTTGCTTGCTATAATTCCCCACAGTTACAATGGTGAGGAAAGATTTATAGTTTGTATGTTGTATAATGAACTAATGATAACATAGCACGAATGTAAAGCCAGATCATATATAGTTTTAACTTTTAAATCTATAAGTCTTAAGTGCTTATGATCACGAATTTGGCATTCGTAATCTTACATGAAGATACAATCAAGCTTTGATAATATTAAATTATAAAAGAGTAAGGCGTTTTTTTTCCCTTTTCAGTATCTTAAAGTCTTATGAATTAAAGATAACGTGTTTGATGAAATGTTTGAATTGTCAGAGAGTAGAAGTCTTATGAATTAAAGATAACGTGTTCGATGAAATGTTTGGATTGTCAGAGAGTAGATGAAAACTTGGAGTCTTGCAAGTTCCAACACTAACTGGGCCACTGGTTTGATTTATCTCTCCCTAAAATCAGTCTTAAGAAAAGCAAGAGGAAAATCAGAGAGCGCAGTGGGATCCATCCCAAAAATCTTGTAGTAATATAGAATTGTGAAGTCTTAGATCAGGGCAGCCACCCCAGAAAACAAAAGCAAAGGCAGATCGGGACCCGTAAGCACAGCAAAGAATAGCACCAATCCAAAACGCTGCACGTGAATGCGCGTCATTTTTGTCAATAAACCGCGTCAACCTCCACAGGCCCCCATGCATGTATCGTATCATCTAGCTAGTAAAACATAAGCAACTGTTTTTCAAACCCCCTTGGCTAGCTCCCCTTCTTTTTTTTAAGTAAAAACACAAAACCCGCCAAACACGTACCACACAAACATGAAAATGATATGTAATTCCCCGCACCTCATTTCGATGGAGACGATCTAGTTTTGTTTGGATTCGTGTTTCGTAAAGTGAGGATCTTTGGTTTGCAGATGATTGGACCCAATGGTAAAAGTGAAACTTAGTTCACTGTTCTCAGCTAGCTAAAGCAACCAGCTAATGAGTGGGGCTTACTTTCTGGGAAAACTCAGCGTTTTTTCCGGAGAGAATTGAAGATATTTAAGTTTTATGAAGACCCTTTAAGGAGGTCTTTGTAGGTGTATAGTTAGGTTCTGCTACTAGGCTGGTGGGAAATGGCAGAGAGGGAGATGGTGATGGAGGGAATAATTAGAAGGGATCATTATCATGGGAAGAAGAATGTTGGTGGTGGTGGTGAAGATGAAAGCGATGGCGGCAGCGTTGAGGAATTGATGGGAGTGATTGAGACCGTTGGATCGTATTCGGGGTTTCGAAGAGCTCACAGGAAGGAGTGCTTGAGCTTGGTGAGAAGGTTGAAGCTATTGCTGCCTCTATTGGAGGAAATAAGGGAGTTGGAGTACTACTCCAATCAGGCTTTGAGCTCTTTGTCTAATTTGAAGAAGGCACTTGCTTCTGCCAAGAAGTTGCTCAAGAATTGTAGCTGTGGGAGTAAGATATACTTGGTCAGTGTGATCTCTCTTCTTCTGTGTTATACACTGAATTACTTTCATGGGTTATTTATCATAATCATGTATTAATGCTTTTGTTAGTTTCTTGTTTGTTTGTGTGATATGAATAGACTCTGGAAAGTGAGGCAATGATGGGAAGGTTTCATGATGTTTATGATAAACTAAGCCAGGCTTTGGATCATTTCCCTTATGTTGAGCTTGGGATCTCAATTGAAGTCAAAGAGCAAGTAATTTCACTTCCTTTGAACTTTTAGCCATATTCAGAAATGTGATTGTTCAATCTAACTCGTATGGGTAGATCTTCTTAGAAATGGATAATCAGTACGACACAAAGACACCATTCACCAAACACCAGCTTTGCTTTAATTTCTGATTTGTAGAACATATGTGTTTGTCTTGTTTGACTGCGGATGTGATATCACAGGTTCAAATGAGAATAAAAGTTCATCTAATTAGGTTTGATCAGATGACACTCTGGCAACATATAACATGCTGTTAAGTAGGAGAAGATATCTTGTTCAATGAGTTTTTAGGGTATTCATTTGGCGGTGCTAGCGTGCTTATGTAATTGCTAACTTCAGGTTCAACTAATGCGAATGCAACTCAAACGAGCAAAGAAACGGGCAGATACACAGGATATAGAGCTGGCAATGGACCTGATGGTTGTGTTCTCTAAGAAAAATGATGACAGGAATGCAGATAAAGCGATACTTGAAAGACTAGCCAACAAGTTGGAACTACACACTATTGCAGACTTGAAAGAGGAAACAATAGCTGTTAGAAAGCTAGCTAAAAGGAGATCAGCAAGGCAGAATGCTGAAAGCATTCAACAGGTCACTGATCTTTTGGGAAGGTTTAAAGAAAATGCAGGGATATATGAGGACTTCTTGCTCGATGGTCCTGTTTCCACGAGAAATCTGAGGCAGTGTCGGTCTTTGTTGATCCCCAATGAGTTTCTATGCCCGATTACGTTGGAGATTATGACTGATCCTGTTATTGTTGCAACTGGACAGGTAAAATCTTTGTTAGTTGTTGGAGCTAATGCACAAAGTTAAAAATACTCTTACATTTTAGCGGATGATCGATTTCACGAACCACATGCTTTTTCATGTCCAAGATTAAAATTTGTGGTTTTAGCATCAACTGTGGTTTTGTTTTATCAAATGTCAAAAGAAAATCTAAAAGCTTTATAAGATCAACTGTAGTTTTGTTTTCTCAAATTTTTTACTTATATGGTATCTGAGATCGTTTTCACTGCCTTCTTTTAAAGACATATGAAAGAGCAAGCATACAAAAGTGGCTGGGTTCCAATCACCACACCTGCCCAAAGACGGGGCAAACATTGGATCATGTATCGCTAGCACCAAATTTTGCTCTCAAGAATCTAATCCAGCAATGGTGTGAGAAGAATCATTTTGAGCTGCCCAAGAAGGATTCTAATGCATTTTCTGATGGCTCTACTGCTGAAATTTTAGAGGAAATATCTTCCTTAGTGTATGATCTATCTTCATGTCAGCTGGATGTTTTAAAAGAAGCCATTTTTAAGATTCGAATGCTCTCTAAAGAGAATCCCGAGAATAGAGTTCTGATAGCTAAGGGTGGAGGGATTCCCCAGTTGATTAAGCTCTTGTCACATCCAGATTCCAAGATTCAAGAACACACAGTGACAGCTCTTCTAAATTTATCGATTGATGAGACCAACAAAAGACTCATAGCAGGGAAAGAGTCTATTCGTGCTATAATTGAGATCTTGCAGCATGGAACAGATGAAGCTAGAGAGAATTCTGCTGCTGCATTGTTCAGCTTATCAATGCTCCATGAGAACAAAGTACTTGTTGGGACTTTGAATGGAATTCCTCCTTTGGTAGATCTTTTGCAGAATGGAACAACCAGAGGTAGAAAGGATGCTGCCACTGCATTATTTAACTTGTCTTTGAACCAAGCCAACAAGTCTAGGGCCATTGACGCAGGTCTAATACCACCCTTGATTCATCTACTTGAGGATAAGAACTTGGGCATGACTGATGAAGCCCTCTCAATTTTGTTACTCCTTGCATCACATCCTGAGGGTCGAAACGAGATTGGGAGATTATCTTTCATTGAAACTCTGGTTGGAATTATCAAGAGTGGAACCCCCAAGAACAAGGAATGTGCTACATCGGTTCTTCTAGAGCTCGGATTGAACAATTCGTCTTTCACTTTGGCTGCACTTCAGTATGGTGTGTATGAGCATCTGGTGGAGGTGGCTAGATGTGGAACCAACAGAGCTCAAAGGAAAGCAAACTCCCTTTTGCAGCATATGAGTAAATGTGAGCACATTCCTTAACATGTGAAACAAACACTCACTGTGATTCTTTATTCTTGAGTGATCTCTAAATTGAGCTTTTCTTCAAAGTTTGTCTCAATATATGTAGTATAGAACTATACTGTATTGTGTTATAACCTATAAGAATTGTTGATTGTAGCAAGTGAAAGAAGCAATCTTTACAGGAAGATTCCTAGACTCTTTTTCTATATCTTTCTTCTACCTAGCTTAGCTACAATTACCATCAGCATATAAATTTTCTCAATCTTCTCATGGATCACTGTTCATGGATGCAACCAATATTTTTTAAATGGTACCAAAAAGTTTGTTCAATGGGACTTTGATAAGGAGTGGGATATTATTAGTCAGTCTAAAATCTGTTAGAATCAGTTACTAGCTTGGATAGTGACATCAGGCTATTGAGGATCAAAATTAGTAACATTGTATTTCGAAACGACCATGACGACATTCTTGCACAGGCATAGGGACTTGTAGCATCGTAAGAACATCTGTGTTGACATTGAAAATCCTAAGTTCGAATCCCTTTCTCCTAGTTATCGATTTGTCGAAGAAAATAAAAAACAAAGGGGCACAACAAAATTCATAAATGCAGATGCAACCAGCAACCCCCATCCAACAAAAAATAAACATTGCAGCTGGCTACGGGTACAAACATAATGACGGTTTCTCAGGCCATGAATCAGTGTGTGCTCCCCATTTTCAGCTTCTCAATTGGGAAGTGATGCTCCCCCAGCATGTTTACAATCAGGAATTTGTTACACCATTTTTAGTATACTGGAAATTCATGTTTCTTGCCTCAAACCAATGGGAGTTTGAGGCCTAGTTGGTGCAATTTCTCTTCTTTTTCTGATTGCATTTATTTTTCTCGTGGTAAATATTTAATTTCAGACTCACATCAGAGCCTTAGAGGGAAAATGGTTTCATAAAGCTTGAAGGGCCACAACCACACACCAAATTAAGAAAAATAGGTCCCCTCTATTAGCAATTTAGCATTAGGCCGGCCAGAGGTAGTCTTATTATTATTATTATTAATTTTTTTGTGTTTGGTTACATAATGATCTCCAAAGTAAAATTTTCATAGTATTGTTCTCTTTCTTTTATACTAGTCTTTAACCTGCGTGTTTACACGGATAATTGAAGAGAGTAACATGTGATACTATGATTGTTCATTTAATTTTGTTTGTTTTCATTTTATGTTTATCTAACAATTAAAATTAAAAATATGTTTTACATTTTTAACCTTTAAAAATAAAAAAATACTGATATGATAATTTATTAAATAAAGGGTATTTTAGGTGTTCCAAAATTTTGGAGAAGCCTATGACACTAAAGTTAGGCTTCCCTTTATAGTAGTAGAGATATAAATCATAGTAAACGATATACTTTCCTTTGTGGATCGGACATTAGGTTAATATATATATATATATATATATATTTAGGAGAAGACAATAATGTATTAAAATAGAAAAGCTCCCGACCTAGCTCTGTTAGGGTTTGGATTTCGGCGGTCCTTCGAGTTCACCGCTCCTACACCTACTCCATATTCATGGAGTCTATCATGGGTTTCGGCCTATTTATCTTTACTCTCGTCGCTCTCCACAGTGGTGGTGGTGGGGTGTTTGTTTTGATTGCTCGGGCGGAGGACGTTGGCGGCGATGGTTGTCTCCTGGGGTTTCCGAAGTCTGGGCAATGGAAATGTGGTGGATTGTCGGTGCAGATGGCTGCTGACATAGATCCGGTGAAGGAGGATATTGTGAGGGGCGCGTGGGACAGTGGTGGTGTTTTGGTTGTTGTTCACCGTGGCTGGCTAACAGAGGTGGCAAAATGCGGCGATTTGGTTTATTCAGGTGGAGGCATCGCCGCCTTGTGCAACCGGGGGTTGACAGGAACTAATTGAGATTTGGCTGGTTCTATTGGTTTTGATTTTGATCTTGCAGGTCTGGTGGTTCGCTCTTCATCTTGGTCTCTACATCGCTTGGGGGCGGTCAGTATGGGATTGAGTCAGCGGTGGTTCTGACGGTGGGAATGGAATGGGAGTCTGTTGTTTCTAACCCGGAGCCAACTGTGCATCTGGATCCGGATCTGGGATCCGGGTGGAATCTGCAACATGATCCGGATTTGGGATCCGGGTGGGTTTTGGATTTGGAATGCGACACGCTATCTTTGTTGTGTTGTGTGTCAAATGCTAGAATGGCTTGGGACTCCTGGGCGTTATTGGTATTGGATTCGAGACCCAAGTTTATGGTACCTATTTGTGAAAGATCTTCTGCCAACATGGCCATGTTCTGACACCCTTAGCCAGCTTCGATCTTTAGGTGGGAGAGTGCCCTCATTCCAGTGCCAAATTGGTTTTTGTCAATTTGTGCGTTGGAGATGCATGGGTAGCCAAACCACCTACTACTCAATTCACTACACGGCTGCAATCCGTAGTGTAAAATCAGCGATGAGTTTCAACGTTGTTGCTCTTGCATTTTTAATTCTTGTATTTCCGATGCAATTTTCGCATCTTTTTCATTTCGTACTGTTTATTTCTTTCTTGATGTTTGACATCGTTTCGTTGTAATCTTTCAATTTCAATAAAGGGCTGACCTCATTTTACTCAAAAAACAATGTATTAAAAAACAAATTACAAATGATTCTTTTCTTTTTTGGGTACGGCATTAAAGTAATCTCAACTATTAAGTAATAAGCTCAAGTACAATCTTTATACCTAGAATCTTAAATTAAAATTAATATTTGAATTAGGAGCGGAACTATTGCTAGGTTAGAAGGGGTCGACCTAGCTGTCTCTACTAGGGTTTCTCGGTGCATTTCTACATCGACAAAAACCCCAAAATCTCATATCTCTCCATCTGATCTAATTATCCATTCGATGGCAGACGTCGGGAATGGTCCTGAGGTGGCGCTAATCCACGTGGATTCGACTCTGGTGGCACTGGGGGCTGCAGGGGCTAATGTGTTTCAGGATAGCCATTGGTATATGGTTGGCCATTTGTTGGCGATGAAAGCAAAGTTGTCGGGGTTTAAAAGTACCATATCCACCATCTGGCATATCAGATCGGATCTTACCATCCAGGACGCAGGTGAGCAGTTTGTGTTTCAGTTTGAGAATGAGGCGGTGCATAATCGAATTTTTCATGGAGGCCCTTGGTTCTATCGTAATACTATGCTTGGTGGGTGAATATGATGGGCTCAGTCTGGTGGAGGAAGTGCTGCTGAATATGATGGAAACCTGGGTAGCCATGAAGGGTCTTCCTCTTGCCCTGAGAAACAAGACGGCGCTCACTATGGTGGGTTCGTCGCTAGGGAGGGTGATTCGGGTGGATCAAAATGCCTTGAAAAGGAAAGAAGAAGAACATAAAATCAAGATAGTGTTTGATGTCTGTCACTAGATTCGTATATGGAAGGTCTTTGAGTTTTCTCAAGTGGTGAGACCAAAATTAACATTCATCTATGAGAAAGTTAAGGGGTTTTGTTGTGATTGTGGGTTGTTCCTTCATGATGCCCTAGGCTATGACAAAATTTTGATCAAAGAGAAGGAGGAGATTCAGGCTAAACCACCAACGACTGCCATGGCGGGGTTGTCCTTGAGCTTGGGGACATAAGTTGGTCCTTCGTTGACTAAAAAGGACTTGGGAATGGGAGTACCGATCTGGTTCATTTAGAGCTTGAGTCGGGTTCGTCTGGTAATGGCATATGGGCTTTGTGCGTTGGGAATGGATCGGAGGCCATGCAGCGTTGACAAATCATGGTTTCATGAGCTCCAAGATGATGGGAAATCACATAATTTTGGACCCGGTTATGAATGATATCCAATCTGCTGGGAGTTTGAAATCGTTTTTCCACTTCCAGTTATCCAGAAGGAGGCAGGCTCGACGTTGTTGGCTTTGATCCCAATGTCGACTGAGACAGGAAAAGAGACTGCTAGGGTGGAGTTTTCCTCCATGCAAGTGATGCCAGTCGGGAAGAAAAGAAAGGCTGTGACCAATTTGAGTCGGTTTGGGAAGAAGTACTTAGCTCTTCCTGATTCGGCGCTTGAAGTTGAGAGAGTGTCTCTTTGATTTTACAACACAAGAATGGTAAGTTGTTGGTCTCACCAAAGAAGAAGAAGATTGGGCGCCCCAAGAGTAGCAAAAATACGGTTAAGACTACAGATGAACAGGAAGTGAAGAAGATACGAAATTATAAGCGTTGGGGAAAAGCTTTGAGATTTGATTCAAATCTTGAAGCAGTGGATACTGAGGTTGTTGATGAGCATGGTACTATGCAGATGGCCGGGGAGGGCAAGGCTGCTCTGCTAGTGGAGTCTCCTATTGCAGAGGGAGGGGTGGAAGGTGATGTGCCACCTTCTATGACTAGTTTAATTTAAATTTTGTTTTGGGTCGCAAAAACCAGTGTCTTAGTTGTTTCCTTTCATGTCTGCTTCGAGATTTCTTAGTTTTTGTTAGAATAATAGTGCGTGGATTTCCTAAAATGTGGGTGTACTAGAGACTTGTTGGGATGCTATTCTTTTAGAATAGGGTTTTCAAGAGGTTCTAACGAATGATTCTTTATGTAGATCTTATAGGGGTGTTTCATTTTTATACTGCTTGCTAAATTTAATGAAAATGCTGACCTATTTTCAATCAAAAAAGGTTAGAAAAGGTCTGGACACCTCACATGTGTTGATGAGAATTAATCACCTAAAAGAAAAATTGATGCCATTAACTAAATTTGACCACGAATATTTCCCTAAAGCCTTTATCCATAGGATCTTAATTCATTATGTTCCATCAAGTGTAGGTGCTTTTGGTTTAATGTTAACCCCCAAAGATAGGCCACGAAGCTTACTTCTTACATGTAAATATATACATGGAGGGCCAATGAGTTGTTATAATTTAAATTAAGCTACATGCTCTGATCCATCTGTACCCTCTTCGGTATCCATGAGAGAATTAGACTGAATATTGTGAGTTGTATTCCCACTGTTAATGTAAAATAGATTGTCTGTTATACTTAGTAAAATTTAAGCATAAGAGTTTATTTAAAATTGTTACTTGGATGGCCACTAAGATAGTTATTTAAATTTAACCTATTATATAAAGTGGGACTTTTAATACATATGATCAGTCCCACTAAACCGCCTTTTTGCAAACTCTTGCTCCTAAAACAGTCCTAAAACAATAATCACTCTCTTTCTCTCAAGCTCTCGAACGCTCTGCGAAACCAGGAGATAGACACTAGGTTTGGGAAACACAGGGGATTTTTTAGCACCGGTCCGGCGGCGACCCCGAGTCAACCATGGCTTCTGGCCTCATTGATGAATGGCGGGTGTTGCCGAACTGGTTCGTGGAGTCTTGAGGCTTCAAGTTTTGCTTTTTCTTCATTGGTCTGGGCTCTGTATGATGCGTCTCTCCTCTCAGGCGGCAGCGCAAGCGTGGTTGATGGGCATTTGGCGATCGACGACGGCGCAAACATGGAGTAGGTGGCCAGAAACCAGATCGTGGCGGCAACATGCCATGGATTGTATGGTGTTGGTCACTGATCTACGTTATGTCGATAGTCGGAGCCTTCGACGGTGGAGCTTTCATTAGTGGTTTCAAGCTCTCAAGCCGGTGGAAGCAAACAGGCGGCAGCGTACGGTAAATTCCTTACTGGTTTTTTGTTTGGGTATGTGGTTTTGGCCTGGATCCCACCGAAAACAGGCAGGGGGTTTGGTGTGGCTTGTTGCGTGGGTTGCAGTTCTTAGGCGAGGCGAGCTCGAAGGGATTGATTTATGGTGGTGGTTTGCCGGCGGAACACCTGGAGAAAGAGAAGAGGATTGCAGCAGCTGGTTTGTGCTTTTGTTTAAGGTAGTTCTTTTGGTTAGGCTTTCTTGGTCTGTAGTATGTCCCTACTCATTTGAGATAGGGTTAGGTCAAATTGAGGTGCCATGGATGTGGTATCTTTCCTGGGGACGAATAGGTTTCTTGTTGGTTTTATCTTATGGTCAATGTGCTGACGAGCGATCCGTGCACTTGGTCTGGTACCTTTGTGACACGGTGTGGAAGAGGGAGTTGGTTTTTCTAGCGGTTGTCTATAAGGTAGTATCGATATTCTCGGGATTCTATGTAGCCCGAGAGGTTGGGTGATATAGGTGGTTAGGGGTTGGGGCCTTTCGGCTCATGGAGGTCATTCATGACGGACCCGTAACTGGTTTAGGTTTCAGGGAGGAGAGTGAGGAATTCTTGTCCACCACCGGTCTATCCCGTTTTATGTAATCTAGTTTATTTTAATAAAAGTTACTTATTCTCAAAAAAAAAAAAAATACATATGATCAAAATTTTACCTGTGTTAAATTATTCCCATCATTAGAGTTAAGTTTAGCAGTGTTAAGATAAGTTTTTATTTCTTAGGAGTGAAACTATAAATGATGTAGAATAGAGTAGTTAGATTGGCGTAAAGGTATGTGAAAAATTGAGAACTTCAAGATGGTGTAATTCTGAGCCATGATAACTGATTGGGGCACAACTAAAAAAAAAAGAGTGAGTTGACGAAATAAATTCAGCACTTTGTTTGGATTTAAGAACAATAGTTTCTCAAAAAGAAAAAAGAAAAAAATCATTTAGGAAATTGAATTTTAATTTCAAATTTATTAATAGATTCATTATTTTTTCTTTCAGAGTTTTAATCTCTAATCTTGAATATGAACAACACCCCTAAGAGATCAAACACGCTCTCTTTGGCTCGTTAGAAACAACTGCTATAAGAAAGAACAAGACATTTGTATTTCTTTCCATGAATTGCTTGATCCACTAGTATCCGTTATCTTCAATGCTAAACTGTAAACATCTGTTCGACATAATATATAACTGAAAAAGAGATACAAAATCACAAAACTGTAAAAATTAGTGAGCAACTAAAAAATATTAGGACTAAATTCAGTTTGCTCCCTCAAACTTTGGGGCAAACATCAGTTTGGTTCCTGACCTTTTTTTTTTAATCATGATGGTCCTTGCACTTCTATTTTTCATCACGCGAGTCCAAAATTCAAATTTAGCTCGAATAGTGACGTCATATGTTGAGTTGAACCAGACATCTGGACCCACTTTTCAGACTTCGAAGGGCATAATAGACATTTAAACCCAATAATCTCAAAAAATAAAATTAATAAATAATAAACCCCATAATTCTAATTTAATCTAATTTCTTTTTTCTTTTATTATCTAATTTCTAATTTTTATTATTTTTTCTCCCTTTAGTTTCACTTTGCCTCTCTCTCATATCTCCAGAGCCCAAACTTCTTAATCTTCTCTATCCTCCTCCGTCCTCCGTCAAGCCCGAGATTCCAGTCACCGCACACCCTCATCCATCGCCTTTCATTTTGCACAGATCCGGTCTCACCGCTCGTGCCGACATCATCTTCATCAAGGTTTGGGTAAGTAATCTAAGAAGAGAATGAGTCGTTCTTGAAGCTCGTCCCCCATTACAACAAACTGAACAACAAGAGTCCAAAACAAAAACCCAGTTCGGTGGAGAAGGATGCACAACAATTCCGATGAAGCAGAGGAGGCCGAGTTCAGCAATTCCTACTACACACTCTCTCTCCTCTTCCTCATCTCTGAATCTCCCCTAACCCACTCTCTCTGCACTCTCCAGAGGCATCCCCACCACCATCCAAACCATCAAAACCAAATTTCACTTTAGCTACGCCACCCAAATCATCAAAATCAAAATTCAATTTGCCTTCACCATTAAAACCAGATTTCTCCTCTACCTCCAAGAAGTAACACGCCGGCAAGTCAACTCAGCCACTGGCAAAGTCCACAAAGGTCCAGAACCCAGATTCCATAACTGAGCTAACCTGCACAAAAAAAAAAAAAAAAAACCCAGAACCAAAGATTGAAACTTTAGCCAAAATGAAAGAAACCTAGAAGAGAAAGATGAAAGCTTTAGAAATGGGTTACCTTGGGAAATCGATTAGTGGAGTCTTTGAGATTTTTGAGGCGGGTGTCAATTGGAGCTGCTTGAATTTGAGTTTTTTGAGGATGACGAAATCGACGATATTGTTCATCTTCGTCTTCTTGTTCTTTACAACCATGGCCGTCTACACCACCACCCCGGACAACAAAATTCCACCCATCGAACAGGGCCTGGCCCAGGCCTAACTCGCCGAAACCTAGCTCTGCGCTGCCGCGTCGTCTCCATCGACAACGACTCCAACCACCCAGATCAGACGGTCCTTCTCCCAGATAAGTGAACAAGATTTCTGCAATTTTCAAGTGTAGAAGAGAAGAGAAGAGAAGAGGCGTCGTCGGCGGGAGGAGAAGAGAAGCAGGGACAGAGGAAGTGGATTTGATCCAAGGGACAGAAAACTTTGATCTGAGCCAAGCCCCATATATTATTTATTGGGGGTTTTTTTTTTGGGGGGTTTATTATTTACTAATTTTTTTTTTTTGAGATTATTGGGTTTAAATGTCCATTATGCCCTTCGAAGTCTGGAAAGTGGGCCCAGATGTATGGTCCAGCTCAGCATATGACGTCACTATTCGAGCTAAATTTGAATTTTGGACTCGTGTGATGAAAAATAGAAGTTCAAGGACCATCATGATTAAAAAAAAAGGTCAGGGACCAAACTGATATTTGCACCAAAAGTTTGAGGGGGCAAACTGATTTTAGTCTAAAATATTATTTAAAAAGTCCAACCTATTTTTTTTAATTTGTATTGTAATCCCTATTGTTGAGCCATCGTTTTTGTTTTTTTTAGATATTTTTTAGAAACTAAATAAATAAATAAAAATGAAATCTTGAGAAGGGGGTTCAACTTCAACTCCAAATCCTCACCGGAGTAGAATATGCGAACCCGACCGCAGAGAATCTAAACTCACTTTTCCTTTCTCTCTTACAAAAGGGTTTCACCTTGGGCACACAAACCCACATATACTCTCCTCTCTTCTTCTTCTTCCTCTTTATTTCTAATTCCTCCCCAACCCCCCTCCTCCCCTTTTCCTTTCTTAATTTGTAAATTACAATTTTTCTTTTTATTTTCCCCTAATTTTATTTCTCATCTTATATATATATATATATATATATACATATTTCACACATATTTCTATTCTTTCTGGGCTCTTTGTTTTTCACTTTCACTCCAGAGGCGTTTCCAATTGTTTCTCATATTTTAGGGTTAGGGTTTTCGGATCGGTGATTGGGTTCAATTATGGGGGTTGAGGGCGATTCAAGCGAGCCTAAAGTAGGTGGTGGAGAAGGCGGAGAGCTGATTAATATTCGGTGCTCTAATGGGTCCAAGTTTTCGGTCAGGGCGGCTTTGGATATCGATGTTGGGGCATTCAAGGCGATTTTGGCTCAGAATTGTAATATTCCAGCTGATCAGCAAAGGTTGATTTACAAAGGTCGGATTTTGAAGGACGACCAGACCCTCACAAGTTATGGTAAGCTTCGATTGACTCTCTGGGATTGCAGTTTTCCCCCCAATTTTGTTTTGCTGTTAATTGTTTTTGTTATTTTTATAGAATCTGGGGTTGATTGTGATGTGGGTTTCTGTGGTTTTTATATAATTTTCGATTTTTTCTTTAGAATATGCAAATTTCTAATTGAAAAAAAATTGATACTTTGGGGATGTTTGTGGAGTGTGATTGTCTGTTTTGATTGCTGTGTTATTTAGAGAGACGCCTAATTTGTGTGTAGGGTGAAATTGTTGGATTTGAATGCTGTTGATGGCTTGAGTGCATCTATAAGCCAGACACCGTGTAGGTGATTCAGTGTCTCTGATGAGTTATTGGTATCTTTTGTTGAAGGTTTGCAGGCAGATCATACTGTCCACATGGTTCGTGCCTTTGCTCCTGGTGCCTCAACAACACCAGCTACTCCCGCCGCTAAGGCTACTTCTGCAAGTCCCAACACTGCAGCTGCAGCTGGTGTTACTCGTGGTGTTGGTTCCGAGGGGGTTGAGAGTCCCGACCTTGGGGCATCTTTGCTATTTGGGCAGGGTTTGGGTGGTCTTGGTACTGGTGGAGCACCTGGTGGTTTATTTGGGAGTGGGCTTCCGGAATTTGAACAAGTGCAGCAGCAACTAACTCAGAACCCGAACATGATGAGGGATATAATGAATACGCCTGCCATTCAGAGTCTTATGAATAACCCTGAGTTGATGCGAGGCTTGATCATGAACAATCCACAAATGCGTGACATCATTGACCGGAACCCAGAGCTTGCACATATACTTAATGATCCTGGTATTCTTAGACAGACACTAGAAGCTGCAAGGAACCCTGAACTCATGCGTGAGATGATGCGAAACACTGACAGGGCAATGAGTAATATTGAATCTTCGCCTGAGGGGTTCAACATGCTGCGACGAATGTATGAAAATGTTCAGGAGCCATTTTTGAACGCTACCACAATGACTGGGAATGCTGGGAATGATGCGGCTGCAAACCCCTTTGCTGCTCTTTTAGGGAATCAGGGTGGGGCACAGGCCAGGGATGGGACTAACAACCCTTCAACCACCGGTTCAGAAACTACTGCAGGTTCTGCTATTCCTAATGCAAACCCTCTTCCCAACCCTTGGAGCAATACTACTGGTGAGCTATTCCTTTTTGTTTTTTCTTATCTAATTACGTTTTTAGATTACCTATTAAAGCTATAGCAATTAAACACAAAAGTTTCCTGACAATCCAATCCTTAAAAACTAAGACTCCCATGCTAAATTTATGGCTGGATCTTGAAATTTAATACCAATGTTCTTCATTGTCTGTTCCTACATGTCTTTTTAGCATGATAAAGGCCACTCAACTTTTTGATGTGGTACATGGAATGTCTTTCAATTTACCTGTTTGTCCTGCAATCCATTTCTGTTGGCCCTTAAAATCATTAAAAAGTAAAGTTATGTCCTTTACTAGTGTAGTTTTTCCTAAAAGGAGTGTGGTTTGGATAGATTATAGAGTTGGTTAGGTGTAGTCTGCCAACCGAATTTCTATATTCACATTACAATTTAAATTCTCAGGAGGAAATCAAACAAACGCACCCAGGTCAACTCCTGCTGGGGATGGGAGGGCACCAAGTATTGGCGGTCTTGGAGGTCTGGGAGGTCTAGGAGGTCTGGGAGGTCTTGGTGGTCTTCCAGGAATGGAACAAATGATGGGTGGCATGCCAGATGCTAATGCAATGAATCAGCTCATGCAGAGTCCAGCAATATCACAGATGATGCAAAGCATACTCTCTAATCCCCAATATATGAATCAGGTACTATCATTAAAAATATTTTCTTTATAGAGGAGGTGAATGTTTTCCCAACTGAAGTTCTTTTCATGTTTCCAAATTTATTTATATTTCAGATCCTGAACCTCAATCCACAACTACGCGCCATGGTTGATTTAAACCCTCAACTTAGAGAAATGATGCAAAATCCAGAGCTTCTACGTCAGTTGACAAACCCTGAGCTTCTACGTCAGTTAACAAACCCTGAGACAATGCAGGTATTTTTCTTCAGAAGTTTGCAATAACTCACCAAGGAATTCTACTATAACAATTTATCGAAGGGATAAAACCATCCGCAATTTATCCAAAGGGATAAAGCCACCCGCCTCTCTCTCTCTCTCTCTTTCTCTCACACACACACAGAGACACAAACATACATACCATCTTTGCTGGTTTATGCTCCTCTTTTTTCCTTTTAAAATTGATTCTTGGTTAAATGTAACTTGACAACATTTTGTCTGCTGTGGACATTGAAATTGTTCCAAATCTAAATTTTACACCAGTTATCTTCAACTTTTTACCCTCTCTTGCAGCAAATGCTTGCATTGCAGCAATCACTAGTTTCTCAGACCAATCGACAGCAATCAACTCAGTAAGTGAATATATCTTTTTATGCCCACTTGGTTTCCATGATTTCTTCTTTCTAGAAACTTGTATATAAATACAGAATCATTCTAGGGTTTACATAAATTTGTTATAAATCCATGTAAACCTTCTTTCATATCCCTTGGATTAGTTCCATATATTGTTGAGTTGTCAAATTCATCATATGGTTTGAATTCTCTAACTTGAACAAGCAGAGTAACATATACCTTTCGTATACCTTTCATAATGTTTGCCCTACCACTAATCATTTGCTGCTTTCTTTTCAGGGATCCAACTCAGACTGGTGGTGCTACAGGTACTTTGGGGAATAAAGATTCAAGAAGATACTGTTTATAATATGTAGTCCTTGGCATTTTCTCTCGTTGGGTTAAACTTCCTGCTAATATGTATATATATTTTTTGTATAATCAGGAACCCCCAATAATGGTGCTGGACTGGAGATGCTGATGAACATGTTTGGTGGTCTTGGAGCTGGTAGCTTGGCTGCACCAGTCAGCAATGGTAGGGTTATCAACTCAACTCAGTTTAATGCAAAGCTTGCATTCATAAAAAGAAAGTTTCCGGTTTTGATGAAGGAAATAGAACGGCCACACCTTTTTTTGTCTCTGAAATTTTTGTATATGTTGCAGTACCACCGGAGGAACGTTTTGCAACTCAGCTGTCACAACTTCAAGAAATGGGTTTCTTCGATACTCAAGAGAATATCAGGGCATTGCAAGCCACTTCCGGGAATGTCCATGCTGCAGTAGAGCGACTTTTAGGGAACCCACCAGGAGCATAACATGTTACTTGATTTCGTGTTTTTATATTTATTGAATTGGGATTCTTTTTCTTTTTTAATGTGGACATGTAACATTAGTAATGCGGAGTAAAAAGTCTTCTTAAGACACAGAGACATACGGGCAGTTGTAGATTCCATTTTGGGAGTGTGAATAAGCAAGAACACACTATCATAGAGCTGTGAACTTGTGGACAAGCTTATGCATACCCAACTATTTACCTGCTTCCCTCTTCCTTCCTCTCTTTCTCGGATATGCTTGAACTTTCTTCTTTCCTTGTATACGGTGCACATTTGAAATAAATTGTTTCAATGTAAGTATATTTCTGACGTTTCAGATCCAGAATTTCTTTAAGCTTTTATATATTGGTTGAATCACTGGAAGGTGTCTGACTGGATGTACAGAATAGCGATGGCATTTGCTCTTAGGTGAATAATGTGGTTTTAATTTCAATTCGTTTTCCAAATGAAAGATTGCCTTGGCCATTTGGCGCCTAATCAGTTACTTTTTTATTTTATTTTATTTTTTATCTTTTTTATTTTTTTACACTTTTGTATTTAATCAACTGCCTGGAAGTGAGTGGGTGAAAATGTAAAATATATAGCAATTAGAGCATTTTTAGTAATGCTAGCTATTTTTAGGTCAAATTTTTGCCAAAGTAGCTAAAAAGTCATTTTGGCTAGTCACTTTAGAAATACTTATGTATCAGCGCTCTCTATTGTAGTGAGTTTTGAATTTATATTATTTTTTGAAGGAAGGTTAAATAGTTTAAATGTATTTAAAAATTACATAAAATAACTCAAAAGGAATGTAATAAATTATAGAGAGCCTCATCGAGAGCGAGATATTTAGGAGCGAGATAGCTAAAAGTTATAATGGATAGCCATTTAGGAGTCTGGTGCAGCTGCTAAAATATATAAAAAGCTAAACATGCTCTCCAAAATAGCTAAGGAGTCAAAATAGAGAGTCTACTAAAGATTCTTTTAGCAAAGTAAATAGTAAAGAGAAAATAAAAACTGTTTTCTTCTTTTCAGGTATTGATTTACATAAATAATAACTTACTAGTAAGATAGGTAGTAGCGTAAATGAGTCGAGCCAAGACAAATATCAAGGCGATTAAGCTTGGCTCATATGTTGTTTAAAGCTTGAGCCGTGGTGAAGTAATGTCTTCTGCAAGATCAACCTCCACTCGGTTTGATTGATTTTTTTTTTCTTTTCAAGCTTGAACTTGATTTAGCTTAGCTTGATTGTGGCGAATTAGACTTGGCTTTGCTAGATCTTAAATTTGTCTAAATATGGTATTGAAAAAATTAGAAAGGTTTACATAAAATAGATATACAAAACTACAAAAGTAATTATTGGTACATTAAATGAAAGAAATATATTTTTTTTAGTTAAGTTTTTATATCTTAAGGCCAGGAGCAATTAAACTAAATGTTGATGGTGCGCTGATGGCTGATCAGGGGGTCTTTGGCACCGGAGCGGTTTGCAGAGATGAGGAGGGGGCCTGCGTTGGTGTACTGGCAGCACCAGGGATTGGTTACTTGAGCCTGCAAACTTGTGAGTTTTTAGCCTTAATAAATGGGTTGCATTTTTGTCTTCAAGCGGGGTTTTCACATTTGGAGATTGAAGGTGATGCTCAGAACATTTTTACAGCTCTTAACTCTCCACAGGAGGATTTCAGCCCGGATGGAGCATTAGTAGAGGAAGTCAAGATTCTATTGAGTCATTTTCAGTCTTGTAGTTGGGGTTATATCCCTAGAGAGGATAATAAGGCTGCTCATTGTGTGGCCAGAGCTGGTCTATCTATGTTGTTCCCTACTTATTGGTGGAGAATGACACCAGATTGGCTAAATCCAATTCTAGTCGACGATCTAATTCATTGAGTTATGTCATTAAGTCTTTGATATGGAGTGTGGTACTCTTCCCTATGGTTTTGTAGGGTTTAATGAGGCCATTATATACTCCTTGATGTAGTTCTTTATTGAGGATGAATGAATTCCCATGTTGATCAAAAACAAAAAAAGTCTTGTTTTGAATATTCAATTAGAGCTTAATTCTTGCAAACGAGCCGGATATGAAATTATTCAAATTGGTTCATAAAAATTACAAACTATACACGAGGTTTACGAACCAAATATACTAGAGTTTAAGATTAGCTTGATTTTTCTATAAAGTTTAATATTGACATGTTCTCTTTACAAACACGAGTTGAAAGAGCTAAAAACAAGCTGAACTCAAACCGATTTACAGTCCCCAATTTCAGGTCTTAATTAAGAGAAAATCAAACTAACATAAAAAGTTTTAATGATGTCAGAGTTTCTAACTGTCATGTTCACATATTGAGTGGATTCTTTACTTAGTGAGCACTTGAGCTCAATTGTCATTGGATCTAAATTTAACGATTAGAATAAATTTAATAGTCTTATTATTCTCAACCACCCAACTTAAATTCAATAACAGTTGAGTAGAAATTCACTCTCCAAGTGTTTGTAATCTTCTCACGCCTTGGCCTCTATTTTAGAAGTGAGAAAAGGTGAGAAAGGTAATACATCTGCCAGTTCTGGGGTAATCCGTGAAATATCAAAACATTGTAGGACCAATTTCAAACAAATCAGATTCCACGGAGGGACTAAACAACAAATTCCTGACATATTAAAGAGGGGATTTAGAGCCAAAGCTCGAGGCTTTTGAAACCCCCCCGTCTCCTCTTTTCTTTTGCACAAACGGTTCCAATGAAATGAGCTAATTAAGGTGATGCCTCTCTTCCCTTCAATCATGGTCGATTCTAATTTCTCTGTCAATCAATTTCTTTCTTTCTTTTCTGGGTCCAATCTTACTTTTGCTTCTACTATTGTTTGTATCAATTACTATACTTCTCAGACGCCCTATTTAGGTGTTTTTTTTTTTGTTATAGACCATGGTTTAATCTCAATTGCGTAAGAATCTGTCTCGGTTAGGAATTTCTGTTCCAAAGTGAAATTGATGAATTGGGTGCTCATTAATTTTTGATCTTGGTGGAATTCATGCCTCGGAATTGTTGGATTTATGTGAGAATGCAGTGATTATGGTCTTTCCTTTTCTTGCATGATTATGTTGAATTTAATCTCGTAGTTGTTTAATCATCTATTAGGCTTTAAGTAGCTGTTTGTCTGAATATAGGTAATTGGCTAGCTGAATTGGTATTTTATGACATTGAGTTTCGATAGTCTATGTAAGTTAGTTAGGGAACTCTCGGAGTGTACTTTTAGAATATAATGCCAAACTTGAGAGTTTTCCTGCCAAATTAGGAAGAAGAAAACTGAGGGAAATGGTTCGAGTGAAATATTTGTTGTGTTTTACTTCTAGAATTACGTTAGGTTACTACCAGTCGTTTTAGCTATGTGTTTGAGTGATCCCCTTTAGCAAGCTTAGGACATTCTTGGTTTGTCATGCTCTGTAGAGCTTATGTAAACTGAGCTGTCCTCTGTGGTTTATTTTTATGATTATGAGTTTTCATTTGATTTAACCTCTGATATTTGAAGCCACTTTTTATTCATTTGTTTTTATTTTTAAATTTGACTGTTGTTTCCATCGCTATGTCAATATATTCAGATGGTTCAGCATACCATAGATTCTAAAACCAATGAATATGGGCTTGGAACTGCTGAGGCCGAGTTGTCTAGTCATGATAAGCAGTTGTCAGTTCCTGTAAAGAAGACAGTTTTAAGAGATGTGCAAAATGACAAAAGAATTCCAGTGCCCGGCTCTGCTGGGAGCTCTTCTCCATTGAAGGATAAGATACCTAATAGTAATTCCCCTAGAGTTTCTGGCACCAAAAGACCTTTATCTGAGTGCCAGATGATCCCTCCGGAACAGCAACCCCCCAGTAGTACTTTTGCAAATGGGCATCTTGTCTATGTTCGCAGGAAATCAGAAGCTGACGCAGTCAGAAGTAGTACTAATGATAATGCAAGCATTAATGCTGATGGTCAGGCATCGAGGAAACTTAGCAACCAAGAGGCAAGCACCGGACCGATATCCCAAACAAAGGAGCCAACAGTTCATAGTGCTAATGATAATGCAAACGTTAATGCTGATGGTGAGGTGTTGAAGATAATTAGCCACCAAGAGGCAGGCAAAGGACAGATACCCCAAACAAAGGAGCCAACAGTTCACAGTGCTAATGATAATGCAAACGTTAATGCTGATTGTGAGGTGTTGAAGATAATTAGCCACCAAGAGACAGGCAAAGGACAGATATCCCAAACAAAGGAGCCAACAGTTCACAGTGCTAATGATAATGCAAACGTTAATGCTGATGGTCAGGCATCGAGGAAACTTAGCAACCAAGAGGCAAGCAGCCGACCGATATCCCAAACAAAGGAGCCAACAGTTCACAGTGCTAATGATAATGCAAACATTAATGCTGATTGTGAGGTGTTGGGGATAGTTAGCCACCAAGAGGCAGGCACCGGACAGATATCCAAAACAAAGGAGCCAACAGTTCACAGTGCTAATGATAATGCAAACAATAATGCTGATTGTGAGGTGTTGAGGATAATTAGCCACCAAGAGGCAGGCACTGGACCTATATCCCAAACAAAGGAGCCAGAAGTTCATTTTGCTGATGATAATGCAAGCATTAATGCCGATTGTCAGGTATTGAGGAAACTTAGCAATGAAGAGGCAAGCAGCGTACTGATATCCCAAAGAAAGGAGCCACAAGTTCAGTTTACTAATGATAATGTAAGCATTAATGCTGATTGTGAGGTGTCGAGGATAGTTAGCCACCAAGAGGCAGGCACTGGACCCATATCCAAAATAAAGGAGCCAAAAGTTCATTGTGCTAATGATAATGCAAGAATTAATGCTGATTGTGAGGTATTGAGGATAGTTAACCACCAAGAGGCAGGCTCCGGACCCGTATCCAAAACAAAGGAGCCAAAAGTTCATTTTGCTAATGATAATGCGAGCATTAAGGCTGATTGTCTGGTATTGAGGATAAATAGCCACCAAGAGGCAAGCAGCATACCCATATCCCAAACTAAGGAGCCAACAGTTCATAACATTCCGGCGTTTGCACCTTTTCCAAGGGAAGCTGCAGCCATCCCTCCTGGAAAACCATCAGTTTCTCTGCCACACAGTAAATCTGATGTAAGAGGAGCACCAGTAGGATCCACTTGCCAACCCCTTGCTTCTGCGACCCCTTCATTGGGTAGTTCAAAGGGACTTAAAAATCTGCATTGGGAAGAGAGGTTTCATCAGCTGCAGTTGCTATTGAGGAAATTGGACCAATCAGACCATGAGGATTATCTCAAGAGTATGTCTTAAATTGAGAAAATCCACCTTATCATTTCATTTTATATTGCTTTATATTCTGTCCACATTGGTTTGCCCTTTGATAATGTTCATGGTTCAGTGCTTCGGTCACTCTCCTCGGTTGAACTAAGCAGACATGCGGTTGAGTTGGAAAAGAGGTCAATTCAGCTTTCACTGGAGGAAGGTAATACAAAAATTGTTTTTATTTAATTTTATTTTTTATCATATAAATATGCAAGGAAGAACTGTATTGGAAAACACTAAAAGATGGAGGTTCATGCTTTATTCTCGTGTTCTAAATTTTGGAATTCTTTTTTCCTTCTATAAATGATTTTGAGAAAGTTCAAAAGAATATTGATTAGGAAAGTTTATGACCTGCTTTCATGATCTTTACATGTAAATTCTTGCCCTATCTACCAACTTTCTTTACTTCCCCTGTGAATTCTTGTATGTAATTTTTTTATTGTACGTAATATTGTACTAGAATCTAGTGATCTTCAAAAATTACCAATGTTGTGCGAATTAGCTAATTCACTTATTTTATTACTATTGATGATGTTTTCAGTATTTGGTATATGGTTTGTCAAAATTTTCAAATATTTTCACCTGGTTTGATAGCTGATATAATCTTCTTTAAATGTTGTTTGTGTAAAAGAATAAAAGAGTGTCGATAGGGATACACACTCAGTTTTGATGAAATGGCTTTCTTTTCTCCTTTAAAGGAAATTACTAAAAAAGTTTTTTTGTTGCTTGGATGCCTGCCTTTCACATGGTATGTATATTTGGTTACATTCTGTGCAAAATGCAGCACATTGATCACTCTAGCAGCACTACTGCTAATGTTTGAACCGCGACCAAATAGAAAGCATGAGTGAGTCTCTAAATTGGTAGAAGCACGTGGTACGTGAGTCTTGGTAATTGCAAACTTTAGCTAGGCAGCTTGCACATGTAGGCTGCTGTATTCATTGTTAAATGTGAGAATAGTGAATAGTGTGAGTTAGCCTGCAGATGTCTATGTATTGTGAATAGTGATCAAACTTTTTGGGTAGATTACATTATGTTTGGTTTTGGTTTTCAAACTGTGTTGTCGCTTTATTCCCTACCCTCCTACATGTTTACAAAATCATAACTCCATATATGATGCATTGATGATGATATTTGGAGTTGGAGAGCAGAAGTTCTTTTAGTTTCTATACACTATAACTACCTGGAAATAATAGAAAGCATAATGTTTCATATCCCAACTGCTACGTAGTCACTCCTTCTATTGTTGCAGAAACCATTGTAGTCAGGTAGTGGTTGCATATCAAGTTCTTAAGCATCTATTTAATTATGCATGTATACTTCTACCTTGAATATGTGGAAAAAGCATGAAACCTATCTCACATTCCTTTTTGCATTTTCCATTATTACAGCAAAAGAGTTGAAGCGAGTTGGGGTTTTGAATGTTCTGGGAAAACCTATGAAGCCTTTTAAAGTGCCCTCAGCTCTTCAAGACAGATCTGAGAAGTGAACAAACACCAGGAATGAGGGGGTAATTGTGATAATCAGTACATTGCTGCTGGGTGAAAAATGTGCCTACTAGTTTCTTTTCCACTGGTTCCATCTTGTGCAGTTGTTAATTCTCCAGTTGGTTTGCTGGTATTTACTGCAAGTCTGTAATATTGCACTTCTAAATCTGCAGTATCTTTTTATCAGCTGTAGCCTAGGCTGCTGAAAGTATTGATATGTGACTGTTGAAAAGTAAATAGAAAAAGAAATCTGTCAATTGCTTTGCAATTCTTCCTTGCAATTTGTTATTTAATTATGAGTTAGTTTGTGTTGTGAGGTCTTTATTCAAGCTTTTGGTTCGTTGCTGGAAAGCAGGATATTTTCTAAACCTTCAAATTAATTTATCCTATTTATGTTGGAGAAGAAAACAAGTTATTGTTTATATAAAGCAATTTCCCTTTTATTTTATTTTCTTTTCTTTTCAGTTAAACCATTGACAAACTCATACGTCAGTGTAGACGTTTATGGTGTTTTGCTTCGAATACTTTCCCCTTAAGAACTTGTTTCCAGCTCATTGTGCTTTCTGCAACCCTCCTGGCAATCTCAATACTTTGCTTCCAATATATTTCTCTCTTCTAAGAACGTTTCTGAAATAAGTAGAATTTTGTCCCTTTTCTTTCTGCAACAGTGATGGCACTTATTTTTGGGAGCCATGGACTAGGGTTGCTTCTAGTCATTCTTTTCTATTTATGAATTTTCATTGTTAGTGGCGAGCAAAATGATAGCAGCTTAAATTGTGAAAATGAAATTGTAGATGGCAAGAGTCACTCCTTTTTATTTTTATTTATTTATTTACAAGAGACTACTATTGACCGACAACTCGTTGCGCGGATCAAGTAGACCGATGGAGGCCCGCCGGTCCGGTGGGTAGAGGGCCGGGCTTGGTTTAGGGGTTTGAAACTGGGCCTATGAAAAGCCCGTTAGGCCCGGCCTGTAAAAGCCCACAAACAAAAAATATTATATAAATAACACAGAAACTGTTGTGCAGAACACCTAACTTTGCTGAATTACTGGGAACTGCTCGGATGGAATTAGGAGTTGTACCCTATATGCACGGAAAGCCCCATGTGTCTAGTTTCGGTGGAATTTTATGGTTTGCGATTCCGTCTTTTCTAGAAGGAGTTATGACAATTTAAGTGAAGGCAGTTCAGCTTGAACGAGAATTTGCAACACAGAAACTGTTGTGCAGAACACCTAACTTCACTGAATTACTGGGAACTTCTCGAATGGAATTAAGAGCTGTACCCTATATGCATGGAAAGCCCCATGTGTCTAGTTTCTGAAAAATTTTACGGTTTACGATTCTGACTTTTCTAGGAGTTATGGCAATTTAAAGGCAGTTTTGCTTGGACGGGAATCTGTAATATCTTTTACAAGTTCATGTCTAGAACTGAACTTTGCTGAATTACTGGGTACTTCTCGAATAGAATTAGGAGATGTACCATATATGCACGGAAAGCCCCATGTGTCTAGTTTCTGAAGAATTTTACGGTTTGTGATTCCGACTTTTCTAGAAGGAGTTATGGCAATTTAAGTGAAGACAGTTCAGCTTGAACTGGAATCTGCAACATCTTTTACAAGTTTATGTCTAGAAGGCCCATCACATATATTTGGAAATCTTCAGTGTGCCACACCATCATTATATGTGTGTGTGTCTCTTTGTGTGAATGTAATTTTGTTGTAATTTGGCTTATGGTGAAATTGGACGTTCTCATACTTCTATATAGAATATGTGCATATATATATATATGTATATATATATATATGTATATATATATATATATATATATATTCTATATGCCATGAATACGGTTGACTGATTCAATCGGATTTGAAAATATGGTGAAATTAGCTAAATTTTTTACCACACTGATAATTTATTATAATAATCTCATCCAACGGTCGGTTTTTCCATTTTATTTGTATTGATAGAGGTTGCTCTTTGGTGTGTATGATATATAAATATAGGTTTATAAGAGTAACTAAGTTTGACCTACTTGATCGAATTCGAAACGAGAACCAAATTGGCTGGATTTTCTACAACCACCATAAAACATTACAATCTCTCCATCGAGCTCCGAAATCATTTTCCATCGATGGAATTTTTAGAATGAACCTCAACAATTTAAATGCAATATATAAGTCAATACAACTTTAGGAGGCAAATTGTTATAGGCCAATGTCTTTGTAATTAAAATTGAAGTTTTTATTTTATGTTCACACACATCCATCGATGGAATATTTACAGACGTGATGTGAAAAAATAAGCACGTTTCACGGTCATCATGCCATCGGTCAACTAAGAAGACATACAAGTGACGGCGGTTGACCAATTCGATCGGATTCGAAAATATAGTGAAATTGGCTAAATTTTTTACCACACTCATAATTTATTGTAATAATCATATCCAAAGGTTGGTTTTTCCATTTTCTTTGAATTGATAGAGGTTGCTATTTAGAGTGTATGATATATAAATATAGGTTTATAAGAGTAACTAAGTTTGACTTAGTTGATCGAATTCGAAACGAGAACCAAATTGGCTGAAATTTTTACAACCACCATAAAACATTACAATATCTCCATCGAGCGGTTGGTTTCTCCAAATTAATTTTTCACTTCATGTTTGCTTTAAAATGAACCTCAACAATTTAAATGCAATGTATAAGTTATACAACTTTAGGAGGCAAATTGGTATAGACCAACGTATTTGTAATTAAAATTGAAATTTTTATCTTATGTCCACGCACATCCATCGATGAAATATTTACAAATGTGATGTAAAAAAATTAGCGCGTTTCGCGGTCGTCAAACCATCGGTCAACCAAGAAAACATACAAATTACTATGGTTGACCAATCAGAACGGGTTCAAAACTATGGTGAAGTTGACTGAATTTTTAACCACACGCTTAATTTATTATAATAATCACATCCAACGGTCGGTTTCCCATTTTCTTTGAATTGATAGAGGTTGCTCTTTGGAATGTATGATATATAAATATAGATTTATATAAAAAAAAATTAGTGTCTTTAAATATTTATAATAAATAAAGCCCACAAGGCTTGTCCCGAAAAAGCCCGCAAGACCCGGCCCGCCATTATTTAAAAATATAGTAAGATCCTGCTCGGCCGGCCCAAACCCTCTATAAATGGGCCGGGCCAGGCGAGGCCTACCGCCAACTTACAGAAAAAACCTCAATGCTCTGGCTATTGCTGCTTGGCTTCGTCATCAAGGTAGTACCAATCACAGACCACCATCACGTACAAACCACAGTCATAAAAATTCTTCTGCTTCGGCATGCATCCCTCTTCTTTAAAATCATCATCTTCCTCATGATACCAGTAACCTCTTGGCAAAAGAAACCCACGAGCATCCCTATCCCAACGAGTATAACCAGACCTCGAGTTCATATAATCCCCATTCCACAACCAACTACAGGGAAAAACACGTTGATGATACCCCCAGGGCATATCCTCTTCTTCCCAATTCGGTCGCATCCTTTGTTTCTTCTGATTATATCGTTGCAACTAGTTTTTCTGCATCCATCATACTAGTATTAGTAGTATCTCCATTGATCATGGTACAATCTCCATCGACCACACTAGTTTTAAAAAATGTTGATCAATGATGAGAAATGTGTTTGGTAAAGACGAGTAACATCCCTGAATTTCGATGGTGGAGTTATCGACAGTTGGAAGACAGTGGATTGCGAGAATTGACTACACCCGGTTTTAGGGGTTATTATTTGGCCCTTCGCCCTAAACCCGCCCAAAGACCGACCCTTTTTCAAATAGGCTAGGGTATGGGCCATGCAAATGAAGTCCGGCCCAGCCTTTTGAGCTCGTTAAGGCCAAGCCCGGGCCGACGCTTTAAGCCTACCCAATTAAGCCTTAATAATTTTATATTTTTTATAGGGCTAAATACTAGTTAGTACCCATTTGTTTAAGTCTAAAATCAATTCAGTCCCTGAACTTCTAATTTTATCAAAAACACCCCTACACTTTCAATTTTGATCTAATAGGTCCAATTCATTAATATTCTGTTATGGGTTCAAGTTGTAGCTGGATTATTTGTTGAAAAACTATTTATTTTTAATAGTAGGACTCACTCCTAAATTGACTATGCAGACCACCTCGACACCACATCATAAAACATAGGCCATATATGAGTCACGTTAACAAGTTAAATAACTCAATTGTCGGAAAACTACCAAATTGGACCTATTAGATCAAAATTGAAAGTGCAATGATATTTTTGATGAAATTAGAAGTTCATGGACTGAATTGATTTTGGACCTAAACCACAGGGTGGTAATTTGTATTTAGCCATTTTTTTATATTTTTTAAGTATGTTTCTCTTTTTTCAATAACATACAACTTCTCTCTTTTTTTTTGTAATTTATTTCCTGCTGTTTTAGGGAATCAGAAATTGAGAGAAATTCGCTGTGTATTCTCATTGATAATAGGGGCCTCTTTATATAGAGGATTACAATGCATAGAATCTCAATCATACAAGAAAAGTAATCGTACATTGAATAGGAATCTAGATCCTTCTAAAATTAGGGTTTACTTGAACACTCCCCCTTGTGTTGCCCAAACGCGGTGCTTCTCTCGTTGCCTCGTTAAAAACCTTGCCGAGTAACAAAAACTCAGTGGGACAAAAATAATCTCTGTTGAAGGGAAAAAGAGCACAACACACCCTTCACGAATCAAGACGAACATGTAGACATCTCCCCCTCATGTCTGCACCTCCCCCAGATGACTACGATGTTCAGATAATTTCCGCAACCCAATTCTTGCCACATGTTTCTCGAACGTGGATTTGGGCAATGACTTAGTGAACAAGTCTGCCACATTGTCCTCAGATCGAACCTGGTTCACTTTGATTTTGAGGAGCTTCTGTTGTTGTTGATTGTAGAAGAATTTAGGCGATATGTGCTTGGTGTTGTCGCCTTTGATGTAGCCTTGCTTCATTTGTTCAATGCAAGCAGCATTATCTTCATAAATGCTTGTTGACTCATCTGTGATAGACTTCAGACCACAAATTCTTCGAACATGCGTAACTATGGACCTAAGCCATATACATTCACGAACTGCTTCGTGAAGAGCAATGATCTCTGCATGATTCGAAGAGATAGCGACTATGGTCTGCTTTGTAGACCTCCAAGATGTCGCGGTCTTTCCCATGGTGAAAACATAACCAGTTTGGGAGCGACCTTTGTGTGGATCAGAGAGGTACCCAACATCAGCAAAACCTTCCAAAACACTTACATCGTTTTGGGATGGGGAGAGGGAACGCAGTCTACCATATGTGGCGTCCCTGACAGTAGATGGGTGCAAATCCATCTTCTCTCTGTATGGATAGAACAAGCCCATATCAATCGTACCACTTAGGTATCAAAAGATATCTTTAACACCAGTCCAATAGTGTCGTGTTGGCGCAGAGCTATATCTAGCTAGCAAGTTCACGGAGAATGAGATATCCGGTCTTATGCATTGTGTTAAGTACAATAATGCGCCTATTGGACTTAAGTAGTGCTCTTCTGCCTCTAGCACTTCTTCGTCGTCATCTTTTGGACGGAATGGATCATTCTTTGGATCAAGACTACGGACGACCATTGGGGTGCTTGAAGGCTTAATCTTGTCAGTGTTGAAACGCCTAAGCATCTTTTGGGTATAATCTAATTGATGAATCAGGATACCATCTCTACGATGCTCAAGTTCTAAACCGAGACAAAACCGTGTTTTCCCAAGATCTTTCATCTCAAACTCGGATTTCAAGTGTTCAACAGTTTCCCTTAACTCTCTAAGGGTGCCAATTATGTTCATGTCATCAACATAAACCGCTACTATTGCAAATCCGGAACTTGTCATTTTTATGAACACACATGGGCATAGTTCATTGTTGACATATCCATTTCCAATCAAGTAGTCACTTAGACGGTTATACCACATCCGTCCGGATTGTTTCAATCCATATAGTGAGCGTTTCAATCTAATCGCAAATGCGCTTCGTGGTTTGGAACCACTTGATTTGGGTAACTGAAGTCCATCTGGGACCTTCATGTATATTTCCGTATCTAGATCCCCATATAGATAGCTGTAACCATATCCATTAGCTGCATGTTCAGTTTTTTGAAAACTACCAAACTGACAAGGTAGCGGAACGTAATGACGTCCATTACGGGAGAATAGGTCTTCTCGTAGTCGATTCCAGGGCGTTGTGAGAAGCCTTGCGCCACAAGGCGAGCTTTGTATCTTACAATCTCGTTTCTCTCATTACGCTTTCTAACGAATACCCATTTATGACCAACTGATTTAGTGTTGGCCGGTATTGGTACAACATTGCCAAATACCTTTCTTTACGCTAGAGAATCAAGTTCTGCCTGGATCTCATTTTTCCATTTTGGCCAGTCAGCTCTACATTGACATTCATCAACGGAGCGTGGTTCGATGTCATCGGTCTCAATAATCTCACGCACCACTGAATACGCGAATACATCATCAATGATGATGGAGTTATAGAGGTAGGTTTATATGATAAGTGTTCAGACTATTGAGATATTACATGTAGGTCCCTAACTAATAACGTGGACAGCCACATAAGAAATAATATTTACAATAGGAGGCACCAAATTGATAATTTTTGAAAGTGTTGACGTTTTTATAATTTTTGAAAGTTGGGAACCATTCTGTTATTTATGTCTGATGTAAAGAAGTTTAAACTCCGTTGATGAAAATTGTAGGAGAGTTGAGCGGTGACAACCGCCATGAAGAGTTGGATATGCCCTTATGAGTGACTGCACCGATCTTTATGTGTTTGGGCAAACATTATAAATGGTCCCCTTAGTTTGGTCATGGCTATGTTTGCCCCCATGGTTTAAAAATATCCAATTTTGGTCCTGGGGTTTCATTAATCAACTAATCTTGGTCCAACTATAACATTCCGTCTAACACCGTTAGTCAGACTCTCACGTGCGCGACACATGCAGAGGTACTTTTGTCTTTTGCATTTAAACCTCAGTTACACACTCCTTGTTTACAACTCCACGTTTCAACTGCATCCCTTTCGTGCTCCTCTCTTTGGTGCTGCTCTCAAGAACACCAACAAGAATTGAAAAATTAAGGCTCCTCATGAATTGGAATCTACATCAAGAATTCCATTCCTCGATCATGGTGCAGGTAAAAATATATCTCTCTCTTGATTTATATAAGGGCCTTTTATATAACTACGAAGAGGTCAAATAGAGTATATAACTACACATTAGTTCCCTGTTGTCTAGCGTATATGTATGTTAAGATCAACTTAACTCTTGATATATAAACAGCAAGCTAGAATATGATGAACTTATCACAATATATACAAAATCTGTGGCAATATGATTATTTTGAGTAAATATACAGTACTTCCCATTCTATCTTTAAGTGATAATTAAAAATCATGTGAAGTTTTTCTTTTTCTGAAGGAGTTCAAATGTACTTAACAGATTTTTGTTTGTGTATTTATGCTACCTCTAAACAAATATGAGGCAAGCTCTATTTCCAGATATTTTCTCAATTGCAGGTGTTCAAGTTGAGGCAATTGAGGGTGCAGCAATTGGAGTGAAATCATTTTGCTTGAATGGGTAAAGAGAGATCATTGCCGTCGAGGAAGCTTCTGCAGCTGTGATCAAAATTAGGGAGACAATTGGAGCTATTATTATTTGTGAAAAATTCTATGTAATTATAGCCCATGAATAATTGGTGTGTGAATGCTTGAGGTTCTTGGCATGTTGTTGCTGTTATAAATCTTGTAATAACTAGCGAGTGATCATTCTATTATCCTTGTTTCTCTTTGTTTTTGTGCCAAGTTGTCTTCTAACTTGATGTTTTAAAGACACAAAAAGATATAGCCACAACGTTCCACTACAAGACTGAAACTTCATGTCATACTTTTACTTATCAAGATTTCTTGTTTATTTTTTCTTGTCAGTGTCAAGATAAGTCCATCATTCGCTAAATATTTCTTTTGTATCACAGATCATGAAATTATATATCAATTATTATTACCAACATTAAAAACTATTTTGCCATTAAATATTAATTGGACTGGTAAAATAGATGAGAGAAAACACTAAATTGCAGCAAATTCATATATGAATACATAATTGAAAATCATTCCAAGCATACACAATATTGACAAGACTCTTCTATTATGCCAAGCATGCTGCCAATACTTTTTTGAATATCAAAATAGACTACTAACTAGTTAAAGATTATTTGGACACCAAAAGAAAACACAATCACCTAAACAAATCATAAATTTGATTTATGGACGGCAACAACACTGCTCGTTTCTTCTGCTGAGGATTCAATCCAGGTGGTCTCCATCTGAGTGCAAAACCTTGTGTAGCCAACCCAAACTTCGAAGTTGATGTACTAGTCTTGTAAGACTTCTTTTGTGTTGGAGTCATCAGTCATGGATGTGCCAAACTTAGGAGCTAAAGTTCCAGCCTTCTGTTGAGGGATAATGTTTAATTACTCTAGGAGTTGAGATAGTTGTCTTGGAACAGTTTTTGTGTCTTGGATTTGTGGTGAAGTTGCCACCTCGTGACGCGTGCTCTTGTAATGGCAGGTTGACGAGGAACTTGAACCTGCAATCAAATCACCATTGATTCGTTCTTGTTTTGCTTCTCACTTTTTTCATTGACCGCAATGCCAGTGAAAGAATAAATGTGTTATTTGATTGCTTTGGTTTGGTCCTCTACTATTCTTTGGTCCTTCTACAATCTTTTCAGGAGAAGACTTACTACTATTCCTACTTGTCCAATATGTGGAAATGCAATTGAAACTACTGAGCACTTACTACTACTGTGTCCCTGGGTGGAGCTAGTGTGGTTTGGATTTCCTTTGGGAATAAGGATAAACAAGCAACAAATCACTACCCTTGATCAATGGCTTTTAAGTTTAACAAGTCAACAATTAAACAAGATGGAGTTTGAAAAGATGCTTACTGTTGTCAGCATTCTGTGTTGGAACATTTGGAAGGCAAGATGTGCCTTCTGGTACCAGCAGAGACCCGTCTCCCCAAGTCACACCATTACCACCTCTCTCAATCTGGTTTCGGAATTTCTTGAGGCATCGAAGTGGCCTCTGTCATCTCCGATACAAGACTCCAGCAGAGTGGTTGATCACTGCAATTGGATTGCTCCTCCTCCAGGTTTTACAGAGGTTAACTGTGATGCAGCTTGGGTAGCCCCGAATTCGGCTGGACTGGGAGTCATTATTAGAGACCATTTGGGATCCTCCCTGGGTGGCTCTGCTATACCAGCTACTTGCTCGTCGGCGGCAATAGCAGAATCCGAAGCTTTCCTTTCCGGTGTTGATCTCGCCATTTCATTGAATTTGAAAATGGTAAAATTTGAATATGATACAAAAGAGGTTATTGAGAATTTGAAGCTTCCAATCTGTCGAAATTGGAAAATTTACCCGATCGTTGAGAAGATAAGGAGGCGCTGCACCTTCTTTGATTGTTCCTCTTGGGACTGGGTTCCCCGCGAAGCGAATAGAGCTGCTCACCTTGCAGCTTCTCTTGCCATTCGGACGGTGGGTCCTCTCCGATGGGCTAACCAGCCACCACCATCTTTTATTTGTGTGTTGAGGAATAATGGATTACCTTGTCCTCCTCCATTGGAGCGATAGGTTGTAGAGATTTTTCTCTATTTTTTGTCTAGACTTTCTAGGTTTTTTCGGGTAAAATTCTCAAATGGTACCCGAATTATCACAAAATGCACTTTTTGATACCTACAAATTTTCAGAGAGTCTAGTGGTATCTGTAGTATCTCTCCATTAGCCATTTTAGTACTTCCGTCAATTATTCAGTTAAAGTATGGATAAAATCGTAAAAACTCTATTTTTTATATTTTTTTTACAAATCTTTTATAAAACTAAATTAAACTTGGTTAAAAAAAAGAGAGCTAGAATTGAATTTAATTAGTGAATATCTATATTTACTTACTACTTCCATTGGTTAATCCTATTAATTGTTTGAGAAAAAATTATCTCATTAGTTGACCAAATGAATATATATTAAATTTTTATAAAAAATAACTAAACACAAACAAAATACTTAAATTAATTACCCCAAGTAACCCGAGAATAGTGAAGAACATATTGGGTATTATTTTTATTTTTTTATGTGTCAAATTACTTTTTAATTATAGACCTTCAATATACTATATACCATAATTCTAGATATGAATGAAAAGATCATTTTACCCTTATTATTCTACTCATATGAGTCTCACATGGACGCCACGTAGGCTTTTTTAACGGAATAATGGACGGAAGTATTATAAGGGCTAATGGAGTAATAGTGCAGATACCACTAGACTCTCTAAAAATTTATAGGTACCAAAAAGTGTATTTCGTAATAGTTCGGGTACCATTTGAGGATTTTGTTTCTTTTCTGTTTCTATGTCCGGAGTGGACTTAGAGCATCTCCAACAGAGTAGCTAAATTTAATTTTTAGCTATATTTAACTATTTTTGAAGCAAAATTCAGCTCCAACAGACTAGCTATAGCTTAGCTATATTTAACTTTAGCTAAATTGACTAGCTATATTTAGATAGAGAATCCTACATAGCTAAAGCAAAAGTTATATTTCTCTCTCCTCTTTTGTCCACATGTCAGTTTACGATTCGATGAAACATAATATTTCACTTACAAATAGCTATCATTGATGGAGCAACATTGTTAAATCAATAGCTATAATTCACAAGTTTAGCTAAATTTAACTATAAAAAAAATTCTACTGTTGGAGATGCTCTTAGGTGGAAGAAACTCCCTTTCATTGTAAGCTATCGGCCTCAGTTATTCCTGGGCTTCTTGGGCTCTGTCCCTTAATGAATGATTTTCATTATCTAAAAAAAAAAAAAATTCTTTGTTTCTCAACATTAAATTAACAAAAAAAGATCTCTGTACAGCGGTTTTCTTAGTTTTCCCAGAACTCATTTGTGGCAATACACACATGCACTCATTTATGTATAATCACACATGCCGACATTGTTAATAAAACTTGTGTTTCGTATAAAAAACATGAGACATACATGATATGTATATGTATGGAGACCATATCACTTGAATCATTGTTGCATTCCTATTTACCTTGAGGTTTGGTATGGATCAAATTGGTGTTAGAAAGTTTCGCTTATGTTTACTGCTACCTACCTATCAAGAAACTTGTTATTACTCACTTGAGATTTCACTGGCGGCAATCTGATCATTGCCTCTGTTAGAAGGATGAGAAAGAAACCGAAAAAGAACTGATACGACAATTGCAAGCAAACATTGTTGCTTTTCGATCTCTTCAAATTTCCATGGCTTATGCTTCGTTCTCATCACTTTTCCGTCCAAGATTATTGCTTTAATGTCTAAGTGACCAGAAAATCTACAATTCAAAATGACACTTTTAATATGAATAGGTTTGATTGTCTTTGATTAACTGAGGGGAGGTTGATCATGGTTCACAGAGCGTCCTGAGGATTTTATGAAACCCTGGTTATTCTACTTATACTAACACACCGCTTTTCCTATTGTCAACTTTTTTTTTTTGAGAATATTCCTATTGTCAACTTTTTGAATCCAAAGAAAGAGGATTGGATTGAGATGGAAGAAGACAAAAAAAAATAGAGGATAAAATTAAAAAATAAGTAAAAAGTGTTATGCATTTTTATTTTTAACATACACTACTAAAAATTTGTTCATAGACATCGCATGTTTTAAATCGGTCAGACTTGCCCACGATGTAAAAAAGTAATCTAATATCGTTTTACGAAAATACCGATTTAAATGTATATCATTAACATCGGTTCTTAAAATGACCGGTGTTAAAAGTTTTGTTTGAAAATTTGCGGGAACCTATTTTTGCAAAAAGCGCCAAGTCTTTAAGTGAAATGAGGAAGTGGGGACTAAAACTCAAAATTTTCACACTTAGAAAAAAAATTGCGCCCGACCCCAAAACTGAAACACAAACCCTAAGCCCCATTCTCAACCCAAAATCGAGCTCCTCCTAAACTCAAGCTCCTCTTCCTCCTCCTCACCATCACAATCATCCCCTCCTCCATTCTCAGGCGGAATCTGAAGCGCCGAGATCCCGACCTAGATCTAAAATTGAATCCTGAGCTCGGCCTTGATCTGAGATTGGCAGAGTTGAAGAAATTAAAGAAGAATGGTTCTTTCCTCTCAAGCCCCACCGAAGTCGGGGTTGGAGCAACCCAGTTGCACTCAACTGCGCCGTGTCTGACTCTCTCCGTGACTCCTTGTCTTCGTCTCCGCCGTTTCTGACTCTCTCTGTCCCCGACTCTCTGTCTCCGCCTCTCCGGTCTCCCGTCTTCGAGTCTCAGTCTCCGAGCTCCGGGTATCTCTCTCTCCGTCTTCTTCTACTCCTCTTCCTCTTCTTCTTCTCTTCTTATCTTCTTCTTAATCTGATTGAATCATGAATCACCCATTTGAAATTGAAATTGAATTCCTCAGAGTAATGAAATTGTATGTATGAATGTATCCTGATAATCTGAATATGTTGGTCTGGCCCAGATTGGAGCTACTTTCATGGCCAGGCGGCCAGCAGAATCTAGATGACTAGATCGGGAAAATCGATCGCATTGATCTGCTATGATGCTTCTTTGCTTTGGTCAATCTCGACCAAACGATCACCTCAATGAAAATTGAAATTGTAAGTTATTTCTTTTTCTAGAATTCTAGTTGTTGAATGTTGAATTGTTGATGTCTTGATGATATATATATATATATATATATATATATATATATATATACAGATCCTATCCAGAGCGGAGCTCTGCTTTGAAATTAACGTGTGAAGTTTGAGTTTTTGGTCACTTTTCGGTCGCATATCCACATCTCGACCGTTCAGTTTTTAGGTACTAGTGTATAGATCGTCTCTGCAAATTTTCAACCAAATTGATGATCGTTAAGGTATCTAACTCGCTTAAACCAATGGACGGACTGAATCTGTCAACCTGAACCGTACTAGCTTTAAGGTAGTTATCAATGCCTTAACGATCATCATTTTGGTTGAAAATTTGCAGAGACGATCTATACACTAGTACCTAAAAACTGAACGGTCGAGATGTGGATATGGATATGCGACCGAAAAGTGACCCAAAACTTGAACTTCACACGTTAATTTTCAAAGCGGAGCTCCGCTTTGGATGGGATCTGTGTGTATATATATATATATATTGTGCTATTGCTGATTTACCGATTATGTTTACAATGAGATTGGCTGTTAATCTGAAAGATGAAAGCTTGAGAGTTGAATGCTTTCCTGGGTAAGTTAATCTGCCTTAATTTGCAGGCTTGGTGATTGTATTCAGATATTCTTCTTCTTCAATTCATCAATTGCCCCACCAATTCACCAATTGTCATCACCAATTGTCTAGAACTGCTGCTTCATATGTGTAAGGTAGTTAGAAACTTAAAATAAAGCTTGAAAGTTGAAAGCTTTCCTGGGTAATTATTAATTAATTCAACATTCCTGTAAGTTAGTGTCTAGAAGCCCTCAGAAGCAGAGGGCCACAATTCCTTTCAAACCACTGAGCTTCTCTCTATTTTGCTTCAATACCAGAAATCTACTTTCTCTTGGTAAGAACTTCTACTCTCTGTTAAATTCCTGTTCTTAAATCTATTCAAGGTTCTTGTGGAATGCACTTTTGATAATTACCCAGCTTTGGTAACCCCATTAGGATGGACTGGAATTGAACATTTTTACTGCACTCCGAGTGTTTGATGTTATGCCTCAAAGACAACACCCAAGCTGAACCAGTGGGCTATTCTATGATTTTCGAAAAACCTATACACCTTGTTTTACTCTCAGTTTTTGACAGCTTAAAGTAGACTCTTCAATGATCATTTTGAGCTTGGTTTCACGAAAAACGGAGTTAAAATGAGATGCTTGTGCTATTTTGAAGTTACTGCACTGTTTCAGGATTTCTGCATAATCCAGCTTTTCTGTAATTTCATATTCTTGTTTGACCCTCCATTTTAACTTCGATTACCATGAAACTTTGCAAAATAGTAGCTTTGCATGTCTACTTCAAATCTGGAAAGTTTTGCTTGAAATCACTGAAAGACAAATTGTTGGTGAAATTTTCTTGCTTGTTACCAGTTTTCTGAAATTTTCTCAAACTTGCAGCTTATTGTTGCAAACAATTGATTTGAGAACCTTTACACTTATTTTTCTGTCCTCGATCTTGAATCTAAAAACTCAAGAAATCCTATGCACTCAACAGCAATCTTGTCATTTTAGAATATATTACTAAATCGGAAAATTATCATGACAATGCTCTCATATGCATTATTGCAGTTCATGCCACACTGTTCAAAAATGCAGTTGTTTTCCGTGTAGTGAATTACGAGCTTGTCTTCCCAATAGAGGTATAAATTCCGTTTCTCATTCATAATATCAGTAGTCTTGTTGATGTATGATATATGTGTTGCTGAGGCCTTTATATATGTTACATTGATGTGAAATAGCCTTGTTGAGGTGTGATTGATATGTTTATATTGATCCTGGGTTTTGATGCCTTGCTGGAACTTTTTAGTTGCTGATATTCATTCTTGTAGCATCATATGAAGCTAGCGAAGTATAAGCAGAATTATGTATGCACTGTCATCTTTTGTAGGCAACTCATGTGTCTTAATTTCTAGCATTAGTGGCAACTGCTTGTAATGTTTGTTAATTTAGTTCAATTGGGACTATATTTCATGTGTTCCTCTTTTATTTCATTCATTTATTAATAGCTCTGAAATATATCTGAAAGAATCAGAGAGTACATAACTGTCAAATGAGAAATTACATTATTGTATTTTGGAGTTTTTTTAGTGGAAAATGTAGAACTATTTTCAACTTACTGCCATCTCTATATGTGCAGCTTTACATTGAAGGCCTTGGTTATGGAAATCTGTTAGAAGAAGAAGCAATTAGCCTTTTGAATATGGTGAAAACAATTTTTTCTGGACAACCACTTCCTACCAAACTGATGCTTAAGAACATTTGTATTTGTCTCGCTCCTGATGCTAACCTCATTAGAGATGTCAGTGTGAAGTACAAGACTGAAACAAACTCTGTGATTCAGGTAATAAAAACGGATTTGTTTCTTTTTTGTGTATCCATATATAACTGTACATTCTTCGCCTTATATGTGGATTTCTTTTCTTTTTTATGTCACATTGTAGCTATATTTTCAAATTGAGCGGGCAGTGGGATTGAGTCCACCAGATTGAGAGCATTAATAGATCTTTTTGATGAAATTATAGACGAACCATTTTACGATCAACTAAGGTAATTTTTTAGAGCTGAAAGTGTTACTTAAACATTGACTTGCTAGAAACCTGAATTTGATAATGAGTCTTTTAGGGGGTGGATGGTGTATATTGAGATTTATACTCTTAAAATTGTTGATGTATTTCTGGATATAGGACGAAGGAGCAGCTGGGATATGTTGTTCAGTGTGACTGGGAGGTGATATTTGGTGTTTTTGGCTTTTATTTCATAGTTCAATCGTCGGAGTACAACCCAATGTACTTGCAGCGGAGAGTTGACAACATTATCAATGGTCTGGAAGACATTTTGGTAAGCATTTGAGGTTCCTTTCATATACTGCTAGTGAGTAGTGCCTTAAGAGCTAGATAGCAACAATAATAAGATAATGATAGGCTTAATACTAGTTAAGCTTTTTTGATCAAAATTTTTGAATCAACATTTCATAAGCATTGTAATTCTTATGCTCTACTAATTCTTCTTCTTCTTTTTTTAACCAAGATGATAATCCTATGGCCTTGCAATTTGAGTTTCCACAATGCAAGATATACAAGTCATTTCTAGTTTTAAAACGGATTCAATCAAGTGAATGAAAAAGTGAGAAGGCCTCATGGCTTTCCATCTGCTGTCCGAAAGATGGATACTCGAAATGACCTATTTGCTGCGAGTGACCCAATTTCACTTCATTGTGCATTTTGTTTATGAATGGTGATTGAATGGAACTTGTGTATTTGTGTTGCTATATTGTGAATGTTTTGTCAATATGTTCGACTGGTTGTTATAATCAATATTTAGGAGTTGCAGAAATTGGGTTCTAATGGATGAAAGTTTTTGTTTTGAATTATGTGATTGTGAGTTGAATATCTGGTTTGCTGTTTGAGTTTCTGTTTCTTGGGATTTCTTTTGGTACTTGGAAGGAATGAGAAAGAGTTAAGGAGCGAGGAATATGTGCAGGGTTTTAGTTTTAATTTTGTACTATTGTATCTTCATAGCAGCTGTGACTCTATTTTGCGGTAGTTTTTATCTGTAAAGTAGAAGCCTTTATTATGGTCATGGATTCTTAATACCTGTTGTCAATGACCTTAGTGTATTGGCCAGTTTAGGGACCATTCTTGCTGCGAGATTGAGTTCTTTTATCATTTAAATTACTGGAGATGTACTTGAGTTATATTTTGGCAATAGCAATATCACTATGCAAGGTCTCGGGTTCAATCGTAGTACATTAATAGGTGACGAGATTTTCTAATGTCCCCTTTCTGTGACTTCTCATGTTAAGCAAATATTGTAAAAGAATGTGGAGCATCCAAAGCTTGCTGCATTCATCAAGGAACTGGGTGATGGAGTCCGGAGAATATCTTACTTTTCCTCAAAACCAGTATGAGGTAAAGGGTAGGGTTCTTCACTATCTTGAGTCCAGAGAAGAGGCAAGTTTCCTCATCATGTCAATTGAAACTTGAGTTGTGCTTTGGTGATATTGAAGTATTGGTTCCTTGTTGTAGGATACCATTGGTTTGCAATCTTTTGCTGGTGGTGGAAAGTTATTGCAGTTAATATTTTGATTTCTACATGGTTCAACAGGACTTTTGGCTACTAACATGATTTTGAGTAAGGCTAGTTTTTGCTTTGAAGGAAAGTTTGGTGTATGTAGAACTGATGTAGTTGGTTGCTAATATGTTTATGGGCTAGCATTTGTAGGTTTTGGGGTTTTATTTTGTGAATTATATAGAACCATGAATGAAGATGAGAAAATTAATGGAAAGCCCCAATTTTTGGATGATGAGAAATGTATTTCTAGATCTTTTCCCACCACCACCAGTTACATGATTATTTGCACATCATTTTTATATGTATGAACTGATGTATATAAATGGGAAACAAAACACTAATGTCAAAGAAAACGATGTCAATTCAGAGATTACAAATCAGTACCTAAAACTGGACTGATGTCTCATGATTATGAACATATCGAAATGTCACCCAAAAATCGATGTACACAAAACCAATGCACATCGATATCTAAACACTAAACCGTTATCTACTGTCAACGTACAAATCAGCTGTTATAAAGTAAACCGATTTACCATGAAATACAGGACATCAGTTTTGAAAAATAGAAATGATGTCTACAAAACTACTAGACATCGTTTCAACTAACGAAAAGCGATGTTCCTAGTAACATAAAACATCATTCTTAATAGATTAACTGATGTTGCCTAAAGGTACATACATCGTTCTCAGGAGAACAAGGCGGCAAGATGCACATAAAAATGGACACGAACAAACAAAATTTTTTGGAGACTGATGTCTATGAGAGTATTAGACATCATTTCTGAAATTGTAATCGATTTAAATGTTCACTTAGGTATTGTTCGAGATATACTTTATTAAGCATAAAATGTGAAAATATGAAGAATTAGACATACCTAACATACAAAAATATGATGATTATAACGATTATACATCAATTTGTTTTTTAGAATCGATGTTGGTTGTTGTCTAGGACATCGGTTAAAAACGCGCTTATACTGATGTCTATATCTTTATCTACACCCACTAAGACATCGGTCGAAAATTAGTTTAACATCGGTTCTAGGCCGATGTCTATGAACAAAATTCTAGTAGTGATACAACTAATGGAAAATAGAGTGAGGCACCAAATTTATCATTTTTGAAAGTCTTGACGTTTTGATCACTTTTGAAAGTTAGATATCATTATGTGATTTCTGTCTGATGTAAAAAAATACTCCATTGGTGAAAATATTGTGATGCAATTGTTATGTTGGAGAGTTGAGCAGTGACAGCCGCCATGAAGAGTTGGATATGCCCTTATGAATGACTACGCCAATCTTTATGTGTTTTGGTGCCATGTCTATTTCTGCTCCGAAGAGGAACGTTTAGATCTTTCAATATTTTTGTTGTGAGGATGTGACCAATATTGAAAAAAAAAAAAAACATAAATCAATGAAGTGGATTTTAATCATTTTAACCCTGATTTCATCCTGATAAAAAAGAATCAAAATTGAATGGGCGGAAATTGGGGTGGAAGAAGAAAAGGAAACGCATTAGAGCATGTCTTTTTTTTTTCTTCGACAAAGCGAAGAAAATTACAAAACAAACCCTCTAACACAACCAAGACCTAACTCATCAAACATAAAAGCATGACTAGCAGTCAGGGGTAAAGCTTTATTCCAACTCTGAGCAGGACCGTGATGACCAACAGAGGCAATAGCATCAGCTAAGAAATTTGCTTCCCTCTTCACATGCGTAAAAGAAACTGAGTTGAGAAAAGTGGCCAACTTGAGAATATCTTGAACCAGAGGCTTGATTCTCCAGGGCGTTTGAATGCGACCAGTTATACTGTCAATCAAAAGCTTAGAATCACCTTCAACTTCAATGTATGAAAATCCATGCAACCAAGCAGCATGCAAGCCTGCTCTAAGAGCCATAGCCTCAGTAGTAAGGACATCATATGAGCCAAGGTGGTTCGCAGCCACTAAAAGAGGCTCACCTTGTGCATTCCTAAAAACAAAGCCTTTTGCACTACTGTGATTCTGTAAAACTGAACCATCAAAATTTAATTTCAAGAAACCGATATGAGGTGGTTGTCATTTAAGTAAGGTTTGAGAACAAATTCTTCTTGGAGGAATAGGATTGGAAGAATCATAAAGAAACAGATAACGGGTTGTAGCATGGACTATTTGAATTGGAATATGTATTTTATCTCTAAAGATAAGGTCGTTACGAGCTTTCCAAAGTGAATAAGTAGTGCAAAGTGCTACAGTAAAAATATTAATAGAATCATAATTTTTAAAAGATAAAAGAAACTGAATCCAATCAATGAAAGAAGCATTCCAAGTATCTAAATCAATATGAGGAAAAGTTAGCTGCCAAACCTGTCTTGCAATTTAAAGAACAAATGTTCCTGAGTTTCCAGATGAGTATGACAAAATGGGTAGCTTCTGTCAATAGGAATATTAGTGTAAATGTGGTCTCTGGTAAGTAGCCTTTGTCGAAATAGTTGCCGGGCAAAGACTTTAACTTTAGGAGGTAACTTTGCCCTCCACATTTTCCTTAATAGTTTAGATCTGGAATGAGCAAAAATATTTTGAGTAAGTAGAGAAGAAGCTGATTTAATGGAGAGTTTACCATTACCTGAAGGACCCCAGACCATTTCATCTTGCTGTTGAAAGAACGGAATAGGGGTAGACATAATTTTCTTAACAGTGTCTCTAGGTAAAACAGTAAGTAGTTTAATTAGTTTCATTCCAATGAGCATGGGCGGATCCAAGTAGAAGGCTGGGCGGGCTGGCACCCGTCCGAGATTTTTAGGCTTAAAAAAAAAATTAGATGTATACTTTAATTGATGTGGGTTTAAATGTTTAATTGACGTGGGTAAGTGGGTTTAATTGATTTCAAAACTTATCAAGGTCGATCAATGGGTCTTCTTTCTGCTGTGCAATTGTTGTGGGTTTAATTGATTTCAATACTTATCATTTTATCAATTGTTGTGCTATCTCAATATCTCGGCTAGGAGCTTGGCCTAATTCGAATGTCGAGTAATCAATTCAAGTTTATAGAGTTAACTTAGCAGATTGGGCTTGGGTTTATTTGCTAACTATTTCGTCCTATCCATGGCTTCATATTCAGAACAAACTTTTGGGTTGAAAAAAAAAACTATATATATGATGTATATTTTTTGTTTATATGTATGTTTGTTTAACGAAGCCACCCGAACTCTCAAATTATCGAAGTTAAACTCCTCTCTGGCTCTTCCATTCTCTCCGTCCATCACAAATTCTTATTCTTCGCAAAAATGCCTAAATTACGGACTAAATTCAATCTTTGAACACTTGAACTCTCAAGTTCTTATCTCCCCACTCTTGCATTCGCACACCTGTGCATTATTGTACTTAAAAAAAAAAATTTGGACTTCGCTCAAAGGGACACATAAATATGTAGCCCTCCCTATTTTCAAATCCTAGATCCGCCACTGCCAATGAGAATATGTAATATAATCTACAACAGTCTCAGACGTAGACGTGTTAATAATTTGTCTTTGACTATCATCAAGAAAATTCAAAAGTGGGAAAGGGTAAACCCAATTAAATAACCAAAAATTGATACTTGAGCCATTACCGATGTTCCCATCTGATACCTTCAGTAAGTAAAAGTCTAGAGTCAAGGATACCTTTCCATGCAAAAGAAGAATTTCTGAAAGGTGATTCAAATCTGGTGGACCCAGCTAATTAAGGCCCAGTGAGGGTTGGTGCTAGTGAATTTTTTTTTAGTTTTGTGATATCCCGGCCCTTCAGATTGATACCGGTTTATTTGGATTTCTACCTAATTGAGAGAATTGTATGCACCGACAGTATAAGTGCACCGATGGTTATTTTAATCTCTAAAAAAATAACAACCACTCATCTAATTCATTCATTTATATATTTTAATATTAAAAAAATTACATCCATTCATATTACAAGCACTCATGCACTGACAGTGCATGTAATACACTCTCACCCCTATCATTGCCCCCACCTTTGTGTAACAACTTTAACAAAAAAAGAAAAAGAAAACCTTTGTGTACAAAGATGCTGTCTGGCCAACATATATTAAACAAAGAAATATATAATTTCTCTTTATAGATATTGATCACCTACTCTGTGGACATCAATTTAGTTTTTCTTTATTAAAGTTTGCTGGTTAGTTTATTTGCTATATTATAGATGATTTAATTTAAAATTTTTCTTTCTGCTTGGAAATTTTATGAGTTTTGTTTTCTGGGTAATGTATGGATATTTACTTTTTGGTAAGTATTGATACAATATGTTAGCGACATTTGAACACGAAAATATTGCTATTCATTGAAGTTTTATTCTCTATTGGGAAAAGAATTTCGCCCCCTCACATATATAATCATGCGTCTGCCACTAGTTAGTTCAAATTTCTTGCCTTTCGTTTTATTGTTTTTGTATTTTTTTAGAAAAACATGTTGGTATAATTAAATTGAGATAAGTCAAACTCTGAAGAAAATGAAAAAGAAAACCTTAAAAAAGAAAAAAGAAAAAATTAATTCTGGTCATGCACAAAGAAACATATGCTTATAATGGTCTTCCCTAATTCAGAGAAATAAATGCACATACATATAATAGTTGTCCAGTTTCTTAAAAATAAGCAGGGAAGATCAGACCTCTCTTGGGTAGATTTGTCTGATTGATAAATAAGTTTTGTAGGAAAATTTGTTGAAACGAAGAGTGTGTTATAGAGCTGTTGCAATACCTTTTTAATGAGAAATCATTATTCGGAGGATGGTAGGGACACTAGGCAAAAAGAAAACAGTACGTATTTGGATTTTGGATTGAGTAAGCAACCAAAATCATTACATAGATTTCTAGTTTCATATGTGGGTGTACCCTACCAATGCAAGATTTCTAGTTCCATTTGTGTGTGTACCCTACCAATGCAACATTTCTAGTTCCATATGTGGGTACGTTTACCAATGCAGCCTGGTACATTGCTCAATGCAGCCAGGAACATACCCAATGCCCGAACTTAAAAAGTAACTTAAAATTAGGCAATGCCTTTGGCTAATCCTTGACATCTCTTTCTCCCCCTATGGTGCAAATCCTTGGAGCAAACATCTTTCTTACTCCCTTTTTCTACCACTAAACCCAAGCAGAGGAATACAGCAAGAGAGAGAGCTCTGGAGAAAGCTGTAATTGGAAGTACCGCCGGAAATCACTTCTGATAGCTCTCAGCCTGAGCACATGTGAGTGTAGCTATAAACATCTACTTATATATTCTTTCTGTCTTCCATTGTTCATATTTGTTTTATCTCTGGTCTTGTACTGCTAGTTTTTGTTTTCACTCATCATCATCGTTGTTGTTCTTGGAATCTCCTTAGTAACTTATTTATCCCTTATAATTCTCTCTTCCTTGATAAGCAAGTCATGAATCAACCTTGCTGTGGACTGTGTTAAAATTCCCCAACCCATACTGATTACTCAGGCTGCTGTATTTAGATCTTGAATACCCCCACTTGCTTCAATCTCACAATGTTTTGGGATGCGATTCTTAGCAACTCATCATTACAGGGTTGTGATGGTTCAGTTTCTGTAGACTGTCAAAATTCCCCAAACCATACTGAGGCTAGCTGCTGTATTTAGATCTTGAATACCCCCATGCACTTGCTTCAATCCCACAACAATGTTTAGGGATGTGATTTTTAGTAGCTCATCGTTACAAGGTTGTGAGGGTTCAGTTGCTGTAGACCGTGTCAAAATTTCCCAAACCCCCAAACCAACCAAAAAAAAAGAAAAATAAAGAAAGAAAGAAAGAAAAAAGTCGCAGAATTTTATGAAGGCACATTTAGAATCTCTCTCTCTCTCTCTCTCTCTCTCTCTCTCTCTCTCTCTCTCTCTCTCTCTGTTATCACAAAAGGATAATTGCCACACATTTCTGGGTTACTATGTACATTCCTCTGTTATGAACAAATACTACAAAAAGTAGTTCTCTTAATTAACTAACATGTATATTTGCTCTACATTGATGATATTAAATAGATAGTACTCATCTATAGTTGTCCACTCATTCTATTCACTTTTGGATTGCCTGAAATTGATCTGAGTAAACTTTTTGTTATGAAACTTGGAGATATGTTCTTGGCAAGTGTGGCAAAATTAAGTTCCCCATTTCCAGTGTAGCTTATAAAAGTCTTTACATTCCAAAATTACTACCACAGATGATTAGCTCAGACTCTCATATAAGTTGTAAGCGGCTTGAACATCAAGGGTTGAAGGAAATATGTTCAATGTAATGTTGCATTTTGTCATATAACAGGGTGACCATCACTTGTATGCTAGGATCTAGTACGTCATGTACCATATGAGATCAATGACCCTTATCAAGCTAGCTCACAACATTTTTTAAACGCATAGTTTATACTTTATAAATGAGTAAATTCTAACTTTAAAATTGAGTATTCTCAAACACAATATAATTTTTACCCCATAGTGTTCTCCTAAAACCAAAAAGGGAGCAAACAGGTGGGTTTGATTTGGTTTGGGACTACAGCAAATTTCTTGGTATTTTATTTCCACTTCTACCCAGCTTTTTGCCTCCCTTGCCCTGAAGGATTTTTTTCCTTACTTTTTTATTTGTTTTTTTTTAAATTTCCGTGTGTTTGTGAGGTAAAAGTTCTTCTTTCCTTATTTTTTTGTTTATATTTTTTAATTTCCTTGTATTGTGAGGTTTCTCTACAACCAAAAAAAACTTAATAGTAACAAATTTGTCACGTATTCTCAAGATATTCACTTTCAAAAGTGATAAAACTGTCAAGACTCTCAAAAATGATAAATTTGGTGCCTCACTCCATTTTCCATTAGTTGTATGTTCTTAATTTCCTTGTATTGTGAGGTAACAAATTTGTAAATGCTTTATTTGTCATTCACCTTTTTTGACAGAAATATGGGCTACTCGAGTTCAAAATACTCTTCAGCTGGAGAAACAAAAGGGACAACAATTGTTGGTCTATTGTACAACGGAGGCATCCTTGTTGGAGCTGATTCTAGGTCCTCAAATGAAAAAACGCGTGACAAAGAAAGTATGATACATGACACGAAGATTTGCTAACGCAGTGTAAACCTCTCCATTGAGGAAACTTCACTGCGTGGCTTTTAACGTAGCCAACACGAAAAATCAATCCAATATTAAACACTAGAGTTTACAGAATACAAGTAGTGTTGTTCACAACAAACACCTTTTCTTAGCAACAAATGCTAACTTGTTTTACAACCATTCTAACTCTAGATTCAACATTTCAGGCAATCAATCTTCAGCCTTCCTTTCACTCAATTGAATCACTGATCTTGAGAGTGAATGTAAAAGATTATGCAAAGTAATACATGAAACAATTGAAGAGGGTTTTTCGAAAACGATTTGAACAAAACAAGAAGTTCAAAGAGAAACCAATTTCAGCCGTCAAAAACCCTAACCAAAACTTTAGTTTTGAAACCTTTTTATAAGGGAGAAAAACTCCCCCTCAATCAAATCTTTTCTTGATAATTGATTAAGATAAATATAGAAAGATTTAAAACAGTTTTTGAATGTGCAATCGATACTTTCCTAACAAGGTCTCAAATTGATATGCATGTTAAAAACCATTTTAATGCATAAGGGATTATTGACTTAATACAACCGATATGCATATCAATTTAGATTTATACCAACCAATATGGAATGAATACACATTAAACTCAAGATCAGTGACTCGATTTGACTTGATCTTGTCTTCAAGAACCGATCTTGTGATCTTTCTCTTTGCTTCCTTGAAGCTCCGGTTTCCTCGTCGTAGTGGGAAATCATATGTTGAATGGTAATAGGCCAATGTACTTACAATCTCCCCTTTGGGCATTCCCATTCAACGCATGATTTTTCATCTTTTGTCCTGCAAGTTAGGTTTCACAGATAAACACTAATCACTAAACAAAGGGTGCTACTTGGATTAAGGAATCAGTTTCCATCCTTTTCCGGATCCAAGTAGCCAAAATACGATTACTTAAGAATAATAATAGCAAGCATCCCAAGAGTATCTGTGCTTATGCACTTACACACCAAAAAAAAACTTTTGTCCATCAAAAATTAAAAATGCAGAAACAGAAATAAGTTAAGAAAAATCAAGTTACTTCTCCCCCTTTGAATGGGAGGGCACGTCAAATTCCTCACAAAGCTTGGTGACGGTGTCCAGAAATTCCTCTTCATCCATGGAATCCGAGCTTTCCTCTGGTGCGACAGGCTCCTGCATGGCATGGGAGGGACCGGGAGCGTCAAACCCGGGAGGGTGGCGCTGCATGTTCCGGATCTCCTGTGTGAGAGTGGTCAGGGCATGACGAGTTCGAACCAGAAGAGAATGCATGTCGTCCATGTCCGTCGTGAGGCAAGCAATTCGCCAGTCAGCCACTAGAATCTGATCACGGAGACTTTCCAGAGAGACAGGAGGAGGAGGACTCCGACTGCGTGTACGGTGCATGCCGGGATGGAGAATCCCGGCTCTGGCAGCGGCCTGACGACCTTCTTCTGGAGGAGGCAGGCGGCGATGTCCTCCAAGGCGAGTTGTTTGCTGTGAGCGAACCATGGTGAGAGAGCAGTGGGTGAAAGAACCTGCACACAGAGACAACCAAGAGTAACATCCGAGGGAGACAAGAGAGGCTATATGTAGTGAACAGTTAGGTTTTAGGAAGACCAAGGAACACACCGATTGGGAGAACGGCTCAAATGGGGAGAGAAGTTATGACAATTTATTTTCCCTAGATATATGCATGCAGATAACTTCTCCCCCTCAACTTAGGCATAATCATTATGGAAATTAATTGTAGGCAGATTACCATCAAGGAAGGAAACGAAGAGCCAAAATATATTCAGGGAATCTGCAAGTATATCAGAGGATCGTTTCCTTTGCAAGTATCAAGGCAATGAATGCATAGGTCATATCGAGGAGAGAAAATATAGCGAAGTTTAATCACAGAGAGCACAGATCACTTAGTGGAAGGCACATAGTTCAGAGTACGAAGCATGATGTATTCTCTCAACAATAAGAATTGGTACTCATAGTTAGACCTTAAGGAGTAAACCTGTGATAGAAGTGAATATAACCATGATGTGGGGCTTAGAAAAGAGTTTAGTGTCATAGAGAAGGAGTGAAGTAAGAGAACTAAAGTAAAGCTCATGAAATCTCCTAAGAAGGAGCAGGAATCATTGTTCCCAAGCACATGTTTTAGTGGAGTCAAAGATCTCCTTTATTTAGTGACAAATATTACTCATGTAACAAGACTCTTCTCAGCAACTCCCAGAACAGATGTTCTTAGGGTACTAAGCATAACAAGGATGCTCCATGGAGAGAGTCTCGAGTAGTTGTCTGCATGATTTTATGTTACGTGCAAAGATCACTCACCAGCTCGTTTCTTGCAAACCTTAGAAAGTTCACCACAACTAAGGCCTGATTACTTTGAGAGATGGGATACAATTTTCCGTTCTCGTTTCTTACAAATCCTAGAAAGTTCACCACAACTAGGACCTGATTACTTTGAGAAGAGGGAATTAGTTATGTGAGCAAAAGAAGCAGTTCGTCTACTTCACTGAATCTCATTTGACAGAAAACAAAAGGAAACATGCCACCACATAGGCTATAGGTGAAGATGCATAGTAGGGTTACTTGATTCAGTGACTAAACATGAGTACACAATTTCATTTGTCCAGAATAAGGCATGATAACATAAGATACATGACTGAAAATATGTACATTTCACTAGTGACTGTGATCAAGGGATACTAGGATCACAATTTTCTCAATCAATAGTGGACAGTCATCATTTTGCCTTAATGCTTAGAACATATCCCTAGGGCATTCCTCAACATTTCAAACCTAGCAGTGTCAAGAGGCTTAGTGAACAGATCAGCAAGTTGATTTTCAGTGGGCACAAAGCTTAACTCAAGTATGTTTTGTTCAACCAAATCCCTAATAAAATGATATCGGAGATCAATGTGCTTTGTTCGAGAGTGTTGAACAGGATTCTTAGTGATGTTAATAGCACTAGTGTTGTCACAGAAAATAGACAACTTACCTTGAGATATGCCATAATCATGAAGCATTTGCTTCATCCAAAGTATTTGTGTGCAGCAACTTCCAGCGGCAACATATTCAGCTTCTGCAGTAGACAAGGATATGCAGTTTTGTTTCTTACTATGCCAGGCAACCAGATTGTTGCCAATGAAAAAACATCCCCCTGAAGTGCTTTTCCGATCCTTTAAATTTCCTCCCCAGTCAGCATCAGAGTATCCTGCAATTTCTACATTAGTGTCGAAGGTATAGAAAAGGCCACAATTAACTGTACCTGCCACATAGCGGATTATTCTTTTGACAGCGTCCAGGTGAGATTCTTTGGGGTTTGCTTGAAATCGAGCACACACACCCACACTGTAAGAGATGTCAGGTCTGCTGGCAGTGAGATAGAGCAAACTCCCGATCATACTTCGATAGAGAGTCGGATCAACTGATTTTCCTTCATGATCTTCGCTTAACTTGGTAGTTGTACTCATGGGATTGGTCACTGTCTTCTTGGAAGCAAGACCGAATTTCTTGATCAGGTTCTCAGCGTATTTTGATTGAGAGAGAAACAAACCTGTGTCTATCTGCTTTACTTGCAGTCCAAGAAAATACGTTAGTTCACCACACATGCTCATTTCAAATTCACTTTCCATGACAGATTGAAATTCTTTGACAAGGTATTTAGAAGTGGAACCAAATACAATATCATCAACATACACTTGGGCAATGATAATGTCATTTTTGGTTCGTTTCACAAACAATGTTTTATCTATGGATCCTCTAGCATACCCTTTTCCCACAAGATGAGTGGATAGTCTCTCATACCAGGCTCGAGGAGCCTGCTTTAGCCCATACAGGGCTTTCTTGAGCCGGTAGACATGATCTAGGTTGTGTGGATCTTGGAAACCTGGAGGCTGCTCTACATAAACTTCCTCCTGAAGAAATCCATTCAGAAAGGCAGTTTTGACATCCATTTGAAACAATTTGAACCGGAGATGACAAGCAATGGATAGGAGTAATCTAACAGATTCCAACCTAGCTACAGGAGCAAATGTCTCGTCAAAGTCAAGTCCTTCGACCTGTGAATATCCCTGAGCAACTAGTCTGGCTTTATTCCTAATCACGTTTCCTTTTTCATCGCTTTTATTTCTGAAAATCCACTTAGTTCCTATAACATTGCACTTACTAGGCCTTGGTACTAAGTACCATACATCATTCCTAGTAAACTGATTCAGTTCATCTTGCATGGCGCTAATCCAGTTATCATCCAACAAGGCTGCCTTAATATTTTTTGGTTCAATAATGGACACAAAACCAAAATGAGATATAATGTTCATGCTTACCAAATTTTCGGTAATGAAACACAGTAATACATTTTCTTCACTTACCTCAGAGGGACTTACCTGAACTGCAGCCTTTCTCCTTGTCATCGGACCATCTGTTAGATTGCCGATGATATCTTGAGTGGAGTGGTCTTTTTGAACTTGCTTGAACCCTCTTCTTTGGGTGGGAGCTGGTTCAAAAATGTTGTCATGGATTTCCTCTTCCTCTTCCTCAGATGATGTTTCAGTATTCTGTGAAGGTGTGACCGAGAAGGGTGAGGTATCTGCAAATGTTACTTCCTGTTTCACACATTGATCATCAATAGAAACATTAATGGATTCCATAACAACACGAGTTCTTTTATTGTAAACCCTATATGCTCTGCTGTTCAGAGAATACCCCAAGAACACACCATCATCACTTCTAGCATCAAACTTACCAAGGTGTTCTCTATCTCGTAGAATGTAACAAGGACTGCCAAAAACATGAAAGTGTTTAACATTTGGCTTCTTACCTTTCCACAGCTCGTAAGCAGTTTGATCATTACCTGGTCTAAGGAATACTCTATTTATTGTGTAGCAAGCAGTGCTGATCGCCTCAGCCCAAAAGTTTTTGCTTAAACCTGCAGCGTGTAGTAAAACTCGAGCCATGTCTAGCAGTACCCTATTTTTCCTTTCCACTATCCCATTTTGTTGAGGGGTTATTGGAGCTGAGAACTCATGTGACACACCAAGCTCATGACAGTAGTTAGAAAAAGAGGCATTTTTAAATTCAGTTCCATTATCTGATCTTATTTTCACTAAACAGTTATTAGATGATTGTTTCTCAATGATTAATTTTTGACTCAAGTTCTTAAAGGACTCAAACGTTTCAGTTTTGTCTTTCAAGAAGTTTACCCAGGTGTATCTTGAGAAATCATCTACAACTACTAGTATGTAGCTCTTACCTCCAAGACTTTCAGATTGAGCTGGTCCCATGAGATCCATGTGTAATAGTTCCAATACTTGTGAGGTTGTCGCAGAATTTACCATTCTGTGAGGTGCCTTAGTTTGCTTTCCAACCTTGCAGTCTCCACACATCTTGTCAGTTTTACCTTTTAAATTTGGCAAGCCTCGGACACATTGTTTGGAAGATAATTTCAGCAAGTCCTGATAGTTGATATGTCCCATCTTTCTGTGCCAAAGTTCAAAGGTTTCCTCTGTGGATTTAATAGACAAACAAGACTGCAAACTAGAAGATTCATTTGCTTGAATATGATAACAGTTATCAACAGATCTCATACCTCCCATGATACCTTCACCTTTCTGATTTAGGACCAAACATCTCTGTTTGTTAAACCACACATCTTCATAGTCATCAGCCAAATGGCTGACGCTAATCAGATTTGCAGTTAATCCTTCAACAAATAACACATTTTTAAGGTTAGGTATACCTGGAGTGTTTACTGTACCTCGAGCTAGAATGTTAGCTTTCCTCCCATCTCCAAACGTGACTGATCCAGAGGTATTTTCATCCTCAAATGAAGTAAACCAGGTTTTGTCTCCAGTCATGTGTCTAGAACAACCACTGTCAACATACCAAAAATCTCGTCGTTTGTCAGCAAATGCAGTTAAAGCTACCAAACAAGTTGCCTCAATGTGAGAGCGTTGATGAATTTTGCTAGCACAAACAAAAAGACATGTATCATCAGTTTCACCAACAGGGGACCAATGATTTTTGCTTTTAATTTTTCTGGTCCAGACATCTTTTCTTCTTTCAGTTTGAGGATTCTTTTGAGAAACAATTTCAGTTAATTTGTTAATGAGTTCCTTTTGTTCTTTAAGCTCAACCTGTAAGGTTTCAACAGTACATTTTTCTTGAGAAAATTGTAAGTTTAAAAACCGTTCATTACATCTAGGTCTGATATGGCCAATCTTACCACAGTGATGACAAGTAGGAACAAAGGTTCTAGGGTTTGCGTACCTGTGTTGACCAGTGGGGGATTCTTGGTCAAGTTTTACCTGATGATGTTGGTTTGAATTACCTTCCCTTACACTTTTGACATGATCATCAAGGGAGACATCTATCTGCTCTACAGATGGTTTTGAGGCTCGTACGAATTTGGTGCTTTTGGAATCTTCTCCAGTGTATCCTAGCCCACATGTATCATGAGGAGCTTTTCCTGATCCAAGTAACTTGGACATGGAAGTGGAGCTGATATCAAACTTCATGAATCTTTCTTGAGTTAATTTTAACTCATGTTGTAGAGACTCATTTTTCGCTAACAGTTCCAAGTTCAGGGCTCTTTGTCCTTTAACATCCAGTTCTAGAAGTTTGATCTTGTTGAGATACTCATTCTTTTCAGTCTTCCACGTCAGTATCTTTTGGTCACCTTGTAGATCTGCCGATTCACTCACGAGTTTGCTTTTCTCCAGTTTCCATGCAGATTGTGAGGATTCGAATAGTTTCTCCACCTTTTCTTTTTCAGTCCTCAGGAAATCTACTTCTTTTTCCAAGCTCAAGTTTCTAATCAGAGTGGCCTTTGAAGCTTTGTAGAGTTGTTTGCAGCGAACATTTGTTTCATCATCATCAGAAAAATACTCATCACTTTCAGAATCAGGCAACAATGATGAGACAAGAGCCACATTTTCAATTTCTTGAGATTCATCATCACTCCAAGTTGAAAGGAGTGACTTGTTGTTGCTGTTTCCAAGCTTCCTATTTCCACAGTCAGTAGAAATGTGACCGAAACCACCACATTCATAGCATTTTGGTTTCCCTGAGTGATTTCCTTTGAAGTTTCCTCTTCCATTCTTACTATTGTAGTCACTGTTGTTACCACTGCCAATATAGTTATTCCTTCTGGGAGCATTCGTGTTTTTAGAGGAGTTCTTGCTTTTGAGAAATTTTTTGAATTCCTTCGTCAGTAGAGCAAGATCTAGTGATCCTTCTTCCTCTTCAATTTCTTTCACTGCTTTGAAGGCTACGCCCTTGTTTTTCTTCTCAGGTTTTAACCTCATCTCATAGGTTTTCAAATTTCCGATGAGCTCATCAAGTGGATAATCATCTATATCAAAAGAGTCCTCTATGCTCGTAACCTTTGAGTGAAATTTTTCCGGCAGAGCCCTGAGTATCTTTTTGACTATTTTATCTTCATCAAAAGGTGCTCCTAGACTGCGACACTGACCGGAGATTTTAAGAATTCTACCATGGAAGTCATCCACGGTTTCATCATCTGCCATAGTCATGGTTTCGAATTCAAAAATCAGTGCTTGCAGTTTCTGTGCACGTACCTTTTTATTTCCTTCGTATGTAATCTGTAGGAGATCCCATGCCTGCTTGGCAGTCTCACAATGACTTATCCTCAGTTTTTCCCGCTCCGATAGGGCTGTGAAGATGCTGTTCTTCGCTTTGAAATCTGCTTGCAAGTTACGAACTTCTTCCTCAGTCCAGTCCTTCCTTGGTTTGGGAGTGGTAGTGGAAGCGCCTTCTTCTTTTGCTTTTGTCATAGGTACACTCCAGCCATTTTCTACGATGTTCCACACGTGTTCATCTTGAGCATAGAGGTATGATTTCATGTAAATCTTCCATTGAGTGTATTTTTCACATCCACCTTCGAACCAGGGAGGACTATTTATAGATCCCCCAGTAGCCCTATCACGTGAATGTTCCATCTTTCCTGGGATCTCTAGAAGGTTCTAGAACCCGCTCTGATGCCAATTGAAAATACTAGATGGAACCAGTGTTGATAAAATACTTTTTCTCAAGAGTTTAATCAAAGAAAGTATGATACATGACACGAAGATTTGCTAACGCAGTGTAAACCTCTCCACTGAGGAAACTTCACTGCGTGGCTTTTAACGTAGCCAACACGAAAAATCAATCCAATATTAAACACTAGAGTTTACAGAATACAAGTAGTGTTGTTCACAACAAACACCTTTTCTTAGCAACAAATGCTAACTTGTTTTACAACCATTCTAACTCTAGATTCAACATTTCAGGCAATCAATCTTCAGCCTTCCTTTCACTCAATTGAATCACTGATCTTGAGAGTGAATGTAAAAGATTATGCAAAGTAATACATGAAACAATTGAAGAGGGTTTTGAATGTGCAATCGATACTTTCCTAACAAGGTCTCAAATTGATATGCATGTTAAAAACCATTTTAATGCATAAGGGATTATTGACTTAATACAACCGATATGCATATCAATTTAGATTTATACCAACCAATATGGAATGAATACACATTAAACTCAAGATCAGTGACTCGATTTGACTTGATCTTGTCTTCAAGAACCGATCTTGTGATCTTTCTCTTTGCTTCCTTGAAGCTCCGGTTTCCTCGTCGTAGTGGGAAATCATATGTTGAATGGTAATAGGCCAATTGTAATTACCGGATGGAACAAAATTGATAGAGTTTGAGTAATGACAGTTATTCAAACAAGCAACAACACAAATAAAAGAACACAAGAATTGCTGACGCAGTGTAAACCTCTCCACTGAGGAAACTTCACTGCGTGGCTTTTAACGTAGCCAACACGAGAATCAAATCCAATATGAATCAAATCGTTACAGATCACAAGTAGTGGTATTCAACACAACCACATTGACTAGCAACAATGCTAACTTGCTTACAACTGTAAAAGACCTATTCTAAACAACTATGAAGCAATCTGTATAGATGAAGAAATCTGGACACGCCTTCAAATTCAATCTTGCCTTGAAGCCTCACTGATCTCAATCACATATGCAAGTGATGAATGCAGTGAACAAGCAGTATGATCAATCAATCAACAAACAATGAGAGTTTTGTAAAACAGTTAGTGCAGACTATGCAGCACAATTAAAATTCTCAATCAGAAAACTCTACATCTCATAATGCAGTTTCAAAACCTTTTATAGAAGATAAAGACTCCCCCTCAATCCAATCACATTAAACACCGATTGAGATAAACATGGAAAGGTTTTTCAAAACAATATGCAATCACAATCTTTTATCTGATATGTATTCAAAACAATTCTAAATGCAGATAAGATTTCCTAAACTCCTTTCCTTAAACACTATTTGAATTGGAGAGTTTAGACCCACAATATATGCATCAATCACATGCAAATTGATATGATATGCAAATTAAAAGCTCTCTAAACCTAGACCATATTTTCAGAATTATATGGAGAAAGAATCGTGTACAATCAATGCGTCTAACCCTAATTGATTCCTATTAGGAAAGATCTTTTTAACAAAAGATTGCCAATTAAAATAAACAGACCTAAATCAATTAGGTCTTCAATGGGACGATTTTAACTGGTGAAAAAAATCTTTGCATAATAAAATTTAAGAATAGAAAGATACTTTCCAAAAACAAACTTCCTAAAACCTAGGACTGACTCAAGGATTGCAACACAAATTGCAATCCCAATGCATATGCTGACTCATGAGATGCATTTACCTGTAACGTATTTGAGATCAGTATTAGGCCCTTTTCCAGCTTCTTCAGTGATGAATTGTCATGATATACTTCACTAGCTTTGTATGGGAATGCCAACAAATAACATGTACAAATCTTGTACTTACAATCTCCCCCTTTGGCATTCCTATACAAAACACATCTAATTAATACAAACTCCCCCTCAACAAATACTTGAGGATCCTCACTTGGGAAGAAGCCTGCAATTCCTGTAACACTTATCACACACACCTTGTAAAAAGCAAGTTAAAGATAAGGCATAGGAATGTCAATGCAATTTCAAGATCAATATCAAAAGATTTAAACAATCAAAGCACAAGTGGATCAAATTCACCAATATTCTCCCCCTTTTTGTCTAGGAATGACAAAGGCAACCTTCAGCTTGTAGTTAATGAACAAGTGAGAGCACAACATAATAAAACCGAACATGTAGACACAGCTTGTGAATGAACCCAAGAATACCAGCTCTTGTGCTGCTCGTACTTGAGTGAATAAATAGAGGAGCATGCAACAAGGAACAAAAGCACATACTTCAAATATTTCATTCCGATATCATCATATTCCTTTGTCTTATTCCCTGCATGGGACTCAGAACCTCAACATTGGTATCTTCCCACTTCTATCAATCTCTATGTGCATGGCCTTCCCAATTTTCCAAAATTTAATGCAGCAGCCAACTCCAGAGCTTGCAAGAACCATCCATGAATTCATTGTCAAGTAGATAGAGGAAGATAACAAACTAGCTTATGAAGCACACAAAAACTGAATATCGTTTTTTTTTTTTTTTTTTTTTTAATTTTTTTTTTTTTAATTTTTATATATATATCGAAAACGCAAAACTAACAACCTAAAAATAGCAAAAAGGTTTCAATTTTCTTCCCCCCACACTTAAACCAAATATTGTCCTCAATGTTTGACAAATAATCACATGTAATGAAAAGATTTAAGTATAGAAAGAGAGAGAAAAGAAAACAACAAAAACAAGTATAGTTAAGAAAAGTAGAGAATGCTCCCTCTTGTAGACCTCCCAATGCACACAACCTTTGGAGACGAACTAAAGACACAAACCTCAAGGCTAATTAAGCCTTGACTTCCTAACATAAGTTCCATGCCAAACATGCTCCAAAGGTACTCCAATAATGCTCAAAGACAATAGGAAACATCACTTGTCACAAACTGATTTCAGCTAAAACCTTGCAGCAGTCCTACTTCCGAGGCTTATAGCTCATCCATTCAGAATCGGAATCCAAAGATCCTACTTGGAGATGAAAGTTCATATTCAGGGCTTTCCGTACATATGTGGCGCAAATTCTAAGTCCAAGGGATGTGAAAACTAGAGACCTGCAAAGTTAGCAAAAAAATACAGAAAACTGTCAGAATGCTGACAGAATGTCCTTTGTCCATTCAAACCTGAATACCGGAAGCTACAGGGGTCACATTCAGAAACCCTTTGGTATGAATGAAGTAGACATCTGGGGCTTCATATACATATAAGATTTGTCTCATTTGGACCCCGGGAATTATCCCCTGTTTTGCGCTTTATGTGGCTCAGCTGCCCAGTTTTCTGGTTTTCTGCCCTGACCTTTCTGTACTCAACTGGAGACTGCAGACTCATTAGAACTCAGAATTTCTATCTGTCAACTCCATTGGAAAATAGACTCCTGGGGCTTTTGATCCATGTATGGCACGTCTTCTGATTCCAAGTGAGCTGTGAACCCTAGCCGTTCAAAATGAACTGATCCGCGAGCCGGAAAAATTGTTTCGGTCAACAGTGATCTTCTTCTATCTTTCCTCAACTATATGACCTGCACACACACTAAAAACATAAAAAGGAACCAGAAAAGAAGCAATGAAATTGAAAAGAAGATTCAGGTAAACTATAACACCCTTTTAACATAAAAGTTTCCTATGCCGTTGCCATCTCCTCATCCATTCATTGGATTGCCTCCCAATTAGTGCTTGGTTTCATGTCATACAAGCGCACTTTCATTTCCAAATTCATTGAACTTCTCATGTTCAGTAATCAGTGATCTATTCAATGACCTGATCGGTGACCTGATCGGCTTCACCACTGAAACCAAAATCATTTACACGGTTTTTGTCCACAGGATAGACCCATCTCTGGTATATGTACATCAGAAATATGATATCATCACGGAACACACAAAAAAGCGATGCAACATTGACATTTTTATGACAAATGCAACTTATGTAGCGGAAGCTATGTAGAAGGAGGATCACCAGTAGATGTTTCGCAATAGACCCAGCCCAAGAAGAATCAATCAGAGAAAGATAGCCCAAGTATCAATACTCCCCCTTAGTGTGATCATGTGATGAGAGATGCAAGGATGAAATGCAAACACACAATGAGTGGGTTGTATCCAAATGCTAAGAACAGATTTAATTCGCATAGCTTTTCCAACAAGAGCAATACCACTTAATCATAAACAAGAGTGCAACAAAATAAGTTCACACGAGTGAATTGATTCCGACAATCACAAGGTAAGATAGAGGGTGATCGAGTATTCTATACCTCTTGTTGTGAAGAGTGAACATATCTCAAGATGGGGTGTGTAATATTTGTGGAAACCTGAAAACCAAGCCTCACATACGAAACAAATTTAAGCACGTAAACTATATTCCCCCTTATAACACCGTGAGGGCATGATTTTGAATTTTCTTTTGGCCTTTCACACAAAGTAACATTTTTGCTCAAGAAGACTACGACCCATGTAACGAGTATTAAGCTAGCAGCTCCCAAGTCAGATGACTTTAGGGTACTAGATGTAACAAGGACATCCCAAAGAGCACATCTACTCGAGTCAATAGTCTCATAATCCACCGGGGTGACCAAACCATTCCCGTTTCTTCCCAATCCTCATATCGTTCGTCACGACCGAGGGCTGTTTACTTTGGCAATAGCCTGGCCATGCTCCATATAAAACATTTTTTTTTTTTTCAAGGAGCAGCAAAAATAAGGAAATATTCCGTATAAGAGTATTGAGAACAGGCCAACCAACAAATATGACTTACCACCACTTAGAGTATGTGTGCATGTGACGATTCAAGGTGATAGAGAATATGTTGTTCAAGCTCACAATTACAGAGTGATGCAGGAACAAATTCAAAACATGCTAAGCAGCTCATTGCGCACAGATTTAAGAAAATGAGTAGAGCCCTCGTCAATCTAAGTTCAAATTAATCTGTCAGACACTTAGGGATACAAATCACAATCTTGAATTTCCATAAACTGATCCTAACAATGCAGAAATGGAAATAATAATGCACCTATACTACCATGAAGACATACAACATGAATGCATGCAAAATGGATCAAGCGAAGTGAGAGTATCAATACTTAGAGCATCCACCAACGGTGCTTCTAAGTGATTCAAATTGAGTTCAGTCTAAAGGCCTAGTAAACGACTTAGACAATTTGTGTTCAGTACGTAGGAACGAAAGCAAGCTCAAGCATATTATCAAGATTATTCATATGAGCAGAAAAATAATTATTTGAACCTTTTTTAATCCAGATTTGCTTCTGCTTCAAATTCTGCTCTTTGGGGATTGCAATCCTGCTAATCAACTTTAGATGCTCTTTCAGCTCTGCTTGCAGCGATGCAGTTGAGCCTATTTTTGATGCTTTCCTCTGATTTTGAGTGACCCTGCGGAGCATATTACATCTAGGACGTATGTGTCCCAATTTTCCGCAGAAATGACAAGTGGGAGTGAAACTTTTTGAGTTATGAACATACCTAGGCTAACGCACAGAGATGTGACTGTCAGAACTTACCTGAGTTCTCCTTTGATGAGGTGGAGGTGCTGAATCAAATTTAGGCTTTTGAGGAAGAGTTGGGGGATGAGTTTCTTGGTCATTTGATGAGCTTGAGTGCACACTTGAGCTCACACCTTTCACAAAGTTAGAACGATTGATTTTTGCACCTTTATGCCGCAACCTTTTCTTGTTGGTGTGTGGTTTTCCAATTCCAATCATTTTGGAAACCAAATCTGACCCTATTGAGAATTTGTTGAACTTTTCTTGAGACTCTTCAAGCTTGACCTGCAAACTCTCAATTTTAGAGGTTAGTGAGATATTCAGATTTGATTGGGCTTTAACTTCAACCTGAAGGGTTTTAATCCTGTCAATCAACTCAATACACTCCACCTCCCAATTTTGGGAATTCATCTTATCCTGCAAAATATCAAGTTTGTCAGTGTAAGCAAAGCGTTCACCTTCCCATTTTTCTTTGCATGATTCAAGATTTAACTCGGCCTTGATCTTTGCTTTTCTGATTTGCTCAATCTCATTCTCAAGTTTAAGATTTCTTTTGAACATCACTCTTGAAGCTTTATACAGTTCCCTGCACTTATCATTAGTCACATCATCTGATATATCAAAAATCTTACCTTTACTGTTGGAATCGTCAGATGCCTCATGATAAGGTGAGGAGATGAAAGCAATATTCTCTTCTTCATTCTCAATTTGAGAATTTTCCTCACTGTCACTCCAAGTTGACTTAAGAGCCTTGTTATTTCGTGAGCTATATTTTCTATTTCCACAATCAGAAGAGATATGACCAATACCACCACATTCATAACGTATAGGTTTTTCAACAATGCTTTTCTCTTTATCAAAATTATTGACTTTTGGGTTTTTGTCAAATCGTTTTTCAGATAATTGCCCCCTTTTTGATTCAGATATACTTTTTGAAGTACTACCATAAGAGTTTTTATTTTTCAGAAATTTTTTAAACTCTTTGGTTAGTAAAGCTAAATCCACAGAATCACTATCATCCACATCTTTCATTTTAACAGAAGAGATAGCAAAATTTTGTACCTTTTTCTTAGGCTTGAACCTCATCATGATCTTCCATTGCGAGTAATCTTCACCATCAAAATATGGGGGACACTTTATCGAACTAGCAGCTCTGTCACATTCATGTTCCATCATGTCCTCGGATCTACTAAAAAGCTTTAGAACCCGCTCTGATGCCAATTGTAATTACCGGATGGAACAAAATTGATAGAGTTTGAGTAATGACAGTTATTCAAACAAGCAACAACACAAATAAAAGAACACAAGAATTGCTGACGCAGTGTAAACCTCTCCACTGAGGAAACTTCACTGCGTGGCTTTTAACGTAGCCAACACGAGAATCAAATCCAATATGAATCAAATCGTTACAGATCACAAGTAGTGGTATTCAACACAACCACATTGACTAGCAACAATGCTAACTTGCTTACAACTGTAAAAGACCTATTCTAAACAACTATGAAGCAATCTGTATAGATGAAGAAATCTGGACACGCCTTCAAATTCAATCTTGCCTTGAAGCCTCACTGATCTCAATCACATATGCAAGTGATGAATGCAGTGAACAAGCAGTATGATCAATCAATCAACAAACAATGAGAGTTTTGTAAAACAGTTAGTGCAGACTATGCAGCACAATTAAAATTCTCAATCAGAAAACTCTACATCTCATAATGCAGTTTCAAAACCTTTTATAGAAGATAAAGACTCCCCCTCAATCCAATCACATTAAACACCGATTGAGATAAACATGGAAAGGTTTTTCAAAACAATATGCAATCACAATCTTTTATCTGATATGTATTCAAAACAATTCTAAATGCAGATAAGATTTCCTAAACTCCTTTCCTTAAACACTATTTGAATTGGAGAGTTTAGACCCACAATATATGCATCAATCACATGCAAATTGATATGATATGCAAATTAAAAGCTCTCTAAACCTAGACCATATTTTCAGAATTATATGGAGAAAGAATCGTGTACAATCAATGCGTCTAACCCTAATTGATTCCTATTAGGAAAGATCTTTTTAACAAAAGATTGCCAATTAAAATAAACAGACCTAAATCAATTAGGTCTTCAATGGGACGATTTTAACTGGTGAAAAAAATCTTTGCATAATAAAATTTAAGAATAGAAAGATACTTTCCAAAAACAAACTTCCTAAAACCTAGGACTGACTCAAGGATTGCAACACAAATTGCAATCCCAATGCATATGCTGACTCATGAGATGCATTTACCTGTAACGTATTTGAGATCAGTATTAGGCCCTTTTCCAGCTTCTTCAGTGATGAATTGTCATGATATACTTCACTAGCTTTGTATGGGAATGCCAACAAATAACATGTACAAAATCTTGTACTTACAACAAGCGACTTAATAGTAACGATAGCTCTTCCTCTTTCTTTTTTTATTTTCACTTTTTATGAGAAGAACTATAACTCTTCGTCCCTGACTCTTCCTTGTTCTACTAACCAAAAAAAATATTTAAAATATTTTTCTTTATATTTCAGTTAGAAACGATATGGAAAAAATGTTTCCAATATCTTCCAATATGATTGCTGTAATGTCGGGGACAGCTATTGATTGCATGAAGATGTGCGAGAGTGTGAAATCCAAATGTATAACTGAGGTCAGTGCACCTAAAACCATATTCAATGATTCATTCTCCCTCATCACTTGGACTAATCTCTATAATTTTGCTTAAATTTGGAAAAGGAAAAATAAATACTAACCAAACTTACTTGTTTGATATATATATATATATATATATATATATATATATATATAAAACAGTTCAAGAAGAATGGTGGATCGGTTTCATATGCATTACAACTGATGTATGCTCATTTACGTGATCTACCTGAAAACAATAAGAATGACAAAGCATTTGGGGTACTCATGGCTGGATGGGATGCAGACAATGTAAGGAAAATTAAAATCTTTATCGCTCAAAATGTTCTCATTTATTTATGATATGCTCACTTAACTTGTGATATATGTTTCACTCAAAATGTTGGTTGCAGGGTCTTCAACTTTATCGTATTTTTATAAACAAGGGACGCGTTACAAATGAACGAGTCTACTCCAGGTTTACTGCACTGGGATCTGGTTCTGAATATGCTACAAGTATTATGAGACATTTGTAAGTGATAGTTCTAATTAACTTTCATTCTTTACTCTCTTACTATGTGACTAATTTTAATTTGTTATGCTAACATGGGTCTTGTAATTGTTCTAGTTTTGTTGAAATGTCCAATGAAAACGATGTTGCTGACATAGCCCTAAAAGCATTATTTAATGCAACATTCTTTGATAAGTTCACCGGTGGAACTCTAAGAGGTAATATCTCTATTCTTTTTTTTTTTTTTTTTTTTTTGACATAATAAACAAATAATTCACTGTCAAAAATTTCTAATTCTCACTTTTATCTTTTTATATATGTTTGTGTTTCTATCCAGTGTATAAGATAGTTGAGAAAATTCCATATATAACGATGCGCGGCGTTGATTCTTTGGAGGTCCAAAACCCTGTTGTTTGCTCACGCTTTGACTCTCAATACTACTCGCTTGGTGAATATAAATCGAGGACACTTTTCTTGGTTTATTCTACGAGGTTCTCACAACCATTTCATACATACCGACTCATAAATCATTTCAGGTATGTATTCTACGTTTTTCTTCTCCAGGTATAACACACACACACATATATTCTTAAATATCCTCTTATTTTAATTTTGATGACAGGCAATATGGTGGAAAAGAGGCAGTAGAGGCAATAGCAGCTCATTTGGTAGTAAAGAAGCAAGAATTCTACTTTCACCGGGTGGTGTTCAAGTCGGAAAGGGACGCTTCAATCGTATGGAATAATGTGATGATGAATTCTGAGGCCTCCCGTCGTCCTTGTGATACTTTCAAGCTTCTGGAAAGTTATTTCCCATACCAACTTGTTTTGAAAAAAGAAGTGCCGGTTTATGAGGAAGATGTGCCGGTTTATGTGGATGAGAGTTCAGAGCCTTTGTTGCAGCTCATCATACGCGCATCATATGAGAGACGTAGTGAACAAGATACGAATGTAATGTCAGAGATATAGGGAATCAATTTGTTGAATAGTTTTTGCCATCTATTTAGAATTCAGCCTGCAAACTCAGAAATTTTTTCTTGTTAATTATATGTCGTAGGTATAAGGAATTCGTGCTTCTTCTTCTTCTTGTCTTTTTTTTTTCAATCAGCAATTCATGCATAAGCAATTTGTTGGAGAATTAAATAGAGCCGTCGATTAGTATCATTCAAATTCACTCTATACCATATCGGTCACGCATGAAACATGAAGGTAAAAAAAAAAAAAAGGATTGAAATTTGCACTCCCTATTTTAGGATCCACAGTTCCACACTCCAAAAGACTTAAATTTTGCCTTTTTATAAGAATTTGAATTAAAAAGGAAATGAAGAGTGTGGATTGCAAATCGGGGTGTGAATATCTACTGATAAAATATTTGCAGTTTGTTCACAGTTAAGCTTACTTTCTTTAATTAGTTAATTAAGAGTAATTAAATTTTTTTTTTTTTGGGAGAAGATTGCATTGAAAGAAGGATTTGATATTAAAAAAAAATCAAGTTACATTAAGCTACGCATCAAACTAACCCAGATCAAATATAAATGTAATTTGAACAAACATGAAGCTACTGTCTAGCTTGTATATTGTTTTCTGGTGTTGAAGTAATGTTTTTTTTTTTATTTTTTTTTTTTTAAGAAGGTTAGTAATTCTATCAAAATTCAGCAAGATTGACCCATCCCTATGGGGTCGCCAAACAAAGCCAATTCATAGAAAACAAAAATATATTCTAAAAAACAAGCTCCCAATACCCTCAGTACACCCACATTTCTGAAAGTCCACGCACTTTTATTCTAACAAAAAATCTAGTACTCCAAAGTATATAAAAATTCATTTGAGTAACTAGATTTTTGCAACCTAACAAATTAAAAAGTACTTGGAAAAGGGCGGAAATCCACTCTCAACTCCCATTACAACCTGTTTGCTATCTACTTTGTTGGACTCCGCAAAGTCTTTGACATGGGAGTCATCCCCAAAATCCTGCTGCAGAAAGAATGAGGGCAGGCGAAACCAAAAGGATGTCATCTCGGAACGACTCATGGGATTGAAGGAGGGCATTAGAAATATGGAGGAAGTAGAATTCGATGATGATGTCATTTAGAAAGCGAGAGGGCCTTTAAGAATATGAAGCTCTCTGTTTGTCACCAGGACATTCTCGTACCGCATGCAGGACCTTCTTGTTGGCCTCCTCCTCAAAGACTTGGGTTTTTGACCAAAAGCACCAAAATGAGGCAAAATTATCTCATTTTACCCCAGCAATAGATTTTTATTCCCTATTACCCAATTTAACATAGAAAGACAATTTACCCTCAGTTAAATTAATAAACTACACATGCCTGCGATCTCTCTCTCTCTCTCTCTCTCTCTCTCTCTCCCCACCTGCGGCAAGCGTCGATCCATTCTCCACCTCCGGCAGCCGTCGATTCGTTCCCCGATCTCCAACTCCGGCGAGGTTCGACCTCTCGCCCAGGTTCCGCTGCAACTTGCAGGTGAGCTAGACCGCGTCCAACCGCCTAGCCGGTGCGGGTCGACTTTTGCCAGGATTCTGCTGCAGCTCGCCCAAGCTCGGCCGGCGCTGACAATGACGACCACACAAACGTCTTCGATGGCCTCCTGGACGTCGTCGGTGCTCTACCCAAACTGTGGCAGAGGAGAGAGGTGATTGGGTGCCCAAATCAATTTCTAGCTTTTTTTTTTTTTTTTTTTTAAAGTAATGGGACAGAAGGAAAGAAAAAAAAAGTTTTGAATGTCTATTGCCCTCTAATAGACGTCTATTACCCTCTAATAGACGTCTATTACCTCTCTATTGGAGGGCAATAGACGCCTATTGGGGGGCAATAGACGTGTTGAATTGATGTAATTTTTTTTTTTTTTTCTGTAATCAAAGTTTTATTTGTCTAAATTTAGAGAGATTAGTTCTCATTCTGCCAACTGAAAGTCCTATTGGGGGCAATACATGGCTGATAGTCTTCTATTGGAGGGTAATACATGGCTGATAGTCGTCTATTAGGGGGCAATAAACTTCTATTAGGGGGCAATAGAGGTCTATTGGGGCTAAAAAAAACTTTCAGGCGAGATTTTCAGCAAATTCCGGTGGGCGGCAACCTGTGACAGGAATCCGACGGCCGATGATCGGAATCCGGGGAAACTTGACCTGACTCCGGCGGCCGGTGACGGGGCTCCGCACGAAGTCTCCCATGGTTTCTCTCTCTTCCATTCTCTCTCTCTCTCTCTCTCTAAGTACAAAGGGGTGAGGGTAAAATTGTATTAAAAAAATAAAAAAACAAAAAAAAAATCTTAATAGGGTATTAGGGAATACCTCCTTAGAGTGTTTTGGGTAAGAGGGAATTTAAAAAACTGAATAGGGTAAGTGGGAAAAACAAATCTCTAAAAATGGGGTAAATGGATAAAAAAACCCTTATAAAAACCTAATTAATCTAAGGGAAATCTAATCCTAATTGGATACGGAAAACTAGATTGAAACATGTGCATTAGTTGTATAACTCATGCCAACATATTATCAATTTTCAAATCAAGAATGATACAATCACTGATTACTAATATAAACAAAGGCTAATTATATAACATATACCTTATTGAGAGAAGTAAGCTGGGCGTTGTAATCTCCGGTAGAATCAAGGACGCCAAGAGAGCTATTTAGGGTTTGATAGGTTCTTTTTGGGAAATTTTTGATTAGTTCGATGCAGGTTTAATATGGTTTTGTTGTGTTTCCCTACCAAAGCAGACTAGGAGAGATTGATTCCTAGCGGGATTTGTTTCCTTTTATTTTTAAATAGAATTTAACCTTCCCTTATGATGCCTTGCTAGTCTTTAGTTTCTGGCTTTTTATTTTTACTTTTGCCTTGCCTCCCAAGTATTGCTACTTTCTCAGTTACTTCCCTTTTACAGTATTACAATTTACTAGGTGCGTTTGTATCAAGCAAATACTCAAAAGGATTAGAACTTAGGTAATGAAGTTACTTGTTTATGAATGTCAGATGTCAGTGGAAGGAAAAAGAAAAAAAACGTTAAAACTTAGAATATCTCTCATGATACTAACTAAAAACAAAGGGCCAATTGGTTATTTGACTAAAAGCCCTAGAAAATATTGTTTTTTTTTTTTTTGGACACATTAGAGGGAAATCGTACGCTGATCGGCTGATACAATATAATCATAACCCAATACCCACCCTTCCTTACCACTACGGCTATAAGTTATAACCCTAGAAAACATCGTTTCATTTTGAGGAGCAATTAACTATTATTTTCTTTGGAAGAAATATTTATGGACAAAACCCAGACTGAACTAGCAATTTCAGTCTGCAATTAATTCAAGCAAATGAAGATGGATTCAACAACTTTTGACAAATAATGCTGCAAAGGAAACATAATACAGTAAATGAGGGAGATCTCCTGTGACACCAGAAATGGTAAATCCAGTATCATTTCTACTTACAATCACACACATTCGACTCATTTGGAAACATCAAAGCAGCTGTCAACATATAAGATAAACAATAGCTGCTCATCATATATTTAACGGCTCCATTGGTGCTTCCCCAAATTCAGGTTTTTCTTTATTGCCATCATTTTGTTCAATTTGTTCCACGTTCATGGTCTCTGCATCAATCTCATTAGTATCGGCTTCAGGTTTAGGGGATGGTACAGTTGGAGGAGTCAAGACCTCTGCAACCAGCTCTACTAGCTCATCAGCATTATCCTCCACGATCTGTGAAACATCGTAGAAGATAAACAAATTGTGCAAATAAGTTCACATATTCTTAACTTACACATAATTAACATTATATCAAGGGCATTCAAAATATATAAGGTTCGCTGCACCAGGTCCTTGGCAACAGATTGCCTTAGATCTACAACAAGGAAAACACACTATGCCATTCAATGGTCCGTTTTGGGAAGACTGCTATTCCTTATAGACATTGGACACTGACAGCCATAGACTTCACCAATTATCATGTTAGTAAGGAGAAGAGCACAATGGTCACAGGACACAGTTGATCATGTTCTGATATCAATGGGTTATACCAACAGTTATGCAAGTAATTTTAAATAAGTGAATCCAGGGTGGGTCAAGAAATAGAAGATTCAAAATTCCACTCATCAGTTTTCTTTAAGAAAAAGTTGCTATAAAGTTCTAAACCATTTTCTCAATCCCAGTCTAATACAGTGCCTATTCCACCCACAATGCAGGGTACAAAGACAAACTCAATTACAGCAAAAAAGTCATGACATAAACCCAATAGAAGAGCCTCACCAGAAGAGATGATACAAGATTATGAATTTAAGGAAAAAACGAAAACACACAGAAAAGGTCACATAATGATGAACAGCGAAGTAGAAGCAAATAGTAGTAACACACCGCATATATTTCAACCACTGAAGCTGGCCTAGTGTTAATAATATTGAGGATCTTATCATTCCCAAGGTCATATTGTCTACACTTCTCCTTGAACTCTTCAACACTCTCTCTTGTGTGAGTACCAGCAGGAGTATCAACCAAATAATCGAAAACCTAAACAACGCAAATCAACCATACATCACTTCTCACTACAACTTGGAATTAAGAATACAATATAGGTGATAAAAAATAAATTCCATCACAACCTTATACTCTGATTGTGTAACTCTTGCCACCCGTGATAGATCATTCTTTGAGGCCCCTTTAGATTTTAGGAATTCGAGCACTTCAAAATTGTCAAGTGCTCCGACATCAGCCTTTAGTCTGCAAGAAGTTGTAAAATTTGAAACTCATAAAATCCTCCCGCCAATAAGTGGTTAAAAGAAACTTTAAATAATAGCTAAAAGCAGTCATTCATAGAACTTGATTGCAAGTAAACAAAAACCAATACTAATGAAAACCAAACATAGAAATTTAAGACATACATCTTCATTTCACCAAGATCAGAGCCTGAGACCAATATCCAACTATAGCGAAACAGGGTGTTCCGAATATCCACAACGAGTCAGAACTCAGACGGTTTTTTTGTTTTAATCTGTTTCAGCAATAAAATTAAAAGTAAAAGTAATGTAACCAAAATCTAAATCTGCTAAAGGAAAAGCTAAACACAATGCCTATCTTAACAAAAATAAATAAAATTATAGAGACCAAAACAAGCCTAAAATTTTCATTTTATAGAAACTGATAAGTGTCCAATGTGATAATATCATCATATTAGGTACCTATATACCCTAAGAGCTCGTTGATCACATCACAGTATCGAGAACTGGAAATTTGAATACGCTATATTGCCCTCAGTACAGTGAATGAAGAGAAGATAGATTAAGCAATGGGTAAACTGTACTGTGAATGATGCTACTCATCGTGCTTTTAACAAGTTCAAAATGCCAGTACCACTCTCCTACTGGCTTGAGGATTCTAAAATAATATATAATTTTCGTGCTCCCATCGCACAAATCGGGAAATCAATTGTAGAAATCGTTGCACCACAACACCACTGAAAACTGATCACCGCAACAGAAAGCAAGTAAACACCAAGCAAGAGACTTAACAAATATAGTAAACAAAATCATAAAGCAAGAGACTTTAAAAAGTAAATCACTATTTCCACATCTATAAAGCTGTTATTAAAAAGACCAATGACAATAGATAATATGGATGAAACTTGAAATCAGAAAATTGATGACAAACTAAATATAGATAGAAAAAAGTATTCTGAAAACAATTAAAAAATTAAAAATAGTGAGCCTCAGCCGTAGCGACAAAGTGCTGACTATAGGAGCAGCAAAAGCTACCTTTCCCAATTTTAAACCCAAGGAACAACAGGCTTAAAACTAAAACCAACAGAACCCAAATAATTTTTTTAAACAAATAGGTAGTCTGCAATGAAACTCTCTGGCATACAAAGAGAAGTACCTTTCTTTTAACATTCGGTGCCAATTTAAAATTGTCATTTGCAAAACAGATGGGATTTAGCAGAAAACCTAAACTCTCAAGAATAAGTGCCGGAAGAAAACAAAACAGGGTTCAGTGAGCACTTGCTTCTTGCTACTCAGAGCTAACATATGTGAAACTTACAGAAAAAACTAACAAAACTGAACCAATCCCAATCCAAATTCATATATGAAATACTTTACTATTTGACAGTAATTCTGACAACCTAAAGACCGTGCTATTAAACAAAGTATAATCAACAAGAAGATAATAACTAGTACCCTACTTCAGAGAATAGATAGAAAGCACACAAACAACACAAAACAACAGATAATAATTGAATCAGTACAAGATCAAGGCTGATTTCAAAAGCTAACAATAAACCCAAGAGCTCCTTTAACAATCATTATACCGAAACCAAAACCCAAAAAAGTTCAATTGATACAGAGCATAAACAACATAGTACCAATACAATATAATTGATAAGCATTGTGCAAAGAGCACCCAAACTAAAAATCAACAAATTCAGTAAGTTCACATGACATCAAACAACCAACATAACCCTTTATCAATACCAAACTCTCACATTCCATGTTAACAGCAGCAAGGCAGTGGATATAAAGAAAATAAAACAATTAACAAAGTAGAGAAGTTACTCACAGTAAAGCAAGACAACCATACATACAAAACAACCCAGACAAAAACCCTTCACTTCTGAAAGCTTCCTCCCTTGGCCTTCCCACAATTCAGTTTCAAGAGCAGGAAATCAAACTCTCATTCTCATTCCTTCATCTTTCTTCTTCTTCTAAAATTCAATCGAAACTCTCAGGCAATTCTATAGCTTCACTCTCCTCCAATTTAGAAATACCCAAAATTTGCAGCCTTTGAGAAAAGCCCCAAACTCTCTAATTCTATCTTCTCATTCCCTCTTTCTACTTCTCTTTCCTCTTTCTTTTTCAAATAGTCGCGCTCCCCTCCCCTCTGTTTTCTTTCTTCTTCCCTTGCATCTTACCTCTGATCTCCCCCTTCTTTTCTTTCTTCTTTCTTTTCCTCTCCCCTTCTCCCCTTCTCCCTCTTCTTCCTTTTCTTTTGCCGTCTCCTCCTCTCTTCTTTCTTTCTTTTTTTTTTTTCCTTTTTTCTTTTCTCTTCTCGTCAGCCCCAAAAAGCTGAACCCTTTTCCTCCTCATTTAAAACCCAATACCCAAAAACAAACCAATAAAAGAAATTACTGAAGAACTATTAATATAAGTAAATGAAAAACTGAAAGACATAAACAAGTAAAACAAAAGCACCCAACTAAATGAGTAACAGAAATAAATCTTCAATTGCTTGAAAAATGTAAACCCAATTGAAAAGATAAATTGGATTCGGGATATCACACTGATAATGGCTAATTGGCTAGTGTGGTAACCCATTTGGGGATGACCTAAATACACTAAATTCAGTCAACAAGCTTCCATTTGTTCTGTAAGTTCAACTTTCTGACTTTCTGTTTCTGTTTAACTAAATCCCCATCTACAGAAGGAAACAGAGACTAATCCACTAAACAATTCAAGATTAACTCCACTATAATGCTCTGATAAGCTAAGAGCCCAAGAAAGAGTTTAAGTAAACCTTGAGCGAAAACAGGGTAAAGGACAAAAGTTGGTAGGCACTAGAACAGCTTGGTAAATTCATAAGCTAATACTATGAGGAACGGGAATAAATTGCAGAAAAAGAAAAATAGAAATTGCAGAACCAAGAAGCAGAGAATAGTATAAACAATATAAACAAGACAATTCTTTTCAATACCCACCGAGTGGCCACCTCCAGACTCCTCTATATCAAGCAATATTCTTGAAGTCTCAGTGATACACAAACAGAAAATCTCACTTTGTAATCAATGCTACGAGAATGTCACATAGAAATAGAATAAATTGATAGATCTCCTAAGCCCAATTTCAGTGGGTATAGTAAGCTTAGGAAAAAAGAAAAACCATAGACAATCAACAATACTATACCGTTGCAGCAGGAATGCAACAATGATGCCAACCTATGCTGATAGTCTGACATTAAACTCATTAATCTCTTTCCAATTGCTCACCTCTTTTCCCCCTTACAACTAAAAACTAATCTATCACCTGAAAGTCTAAAGCTAAAAGACCAAAGACAAATCATATAGAGTTGTAACAATGACAGATATCTGTTAAGTTCATGAGACTACATGACTTTCGATTAAACTATCTTAAGCCAATTGTTTAAGCACCAAATAGCACAAAACCCCCAATGCAGAAAACTAAGCACAATCAAACTAGCAAATACAAAAACATGGTAGTTCACAACTATTAAAACTAGAACAGATAAACAACCAGAACCTGCCCCAATAGAGCAGAGCAACTAAAGATGAACTGTTTCAGAAAATAAACTAGAATACAGAATCAAAAACCCAATTAGAAATCATAAACATACTGCTACTTCAATCAATGCGGACGAAGTAGAGGAAGACGAGTCTTACAGTTCAGTCTTGCTCGCAGCGCAAACTAGAGAGTAGAGACCGAGGACAGGATTGCCGAGACGTAAATTTGTTTGTTTATAATTGTTTTTGGAAATTAGTGATGCGGCGGCACGTCAGCTTTGAGGGGTTTAGTGATGGCTTGGGGCTCATTCCGGACGCACAAGTGCGGCGTTGGCTGCTCTAGTGGCGCCGTCTATTTTTCAGTTTTCCTTTCCATTTAACCCCCTTTGTTTTTTGGGAGTGGTGGTGACTTTTGTGTGTTTTTTTTGGTTGACGGCAAACCGTTTGGTTTGATTGAGTTTGTCTGGTATATTCAATCTGTAGTTCTTTTATAAGTCTTCCTAGAGTGTTATCTATGTTTCGTATCACAATTACGTGCTTGGTGGGCGCAGGTAACAACCTATATGTTTCTTTTGAAAGCGAAGTGCTTTCGCTTGGCTTAAGACTTGGAGCTTTATTGTTTAAGGACATGTAGGCTTGCTTGCCTATGTTTCATGTATTGGTATATGTACTATTCCGACCTACTGATTGGTTCCATTAACAATATGAACAGTAAAATTATTATTTCCCAATAAAAAAATAAATAAATTATGATCCAGACCCTTTCTTATATATCTCTATTAACTATTTGGTGTATTCATCTCATCTAAATCTTGGAAGTCACTTATTGGGAACGTGAACTGAACATAGGATGAAAAATTTATGAAGGCGCAAAATTTGTAGTTCAGCCCTATTTTAAATTTTATTGATATGTTTATAACATTTCATTATTCACAATTTTATTGTAATTGATCTTTTTTCTTGCAAAATACTGTTCTCTAAACTTATCTAGGATGGTATTGGCCAGTCAAGTCTCAAATAGTACATATCCAATATAAGTTTTGGAATATCTTGATTCACATAGCACTAATATATAGTAGCCATGTTTTGGCAAAATATTCACATTAACGATCTAAATGCATTAAGCACTTTAAGGTTTTAACTTTTAAGTAAAAAACATGGTTTCAATGTTTCATGATGTTGTCATGGACTATAGATTCTTTTCCAATTCCTTTTTCTTTTGAAAAAAAAAACAGATTTTATTAATCATGTATGATTAATATCGTATAAAAGGGCATCCAAAATGAATTTTGTAGCATGAGTAAACCAATTACATTGTAAATTGTTCTCAAAACTATGATTTGCTACTGATGTGCAACTCTGTTACTCAAGGAGCAAATTGAACAACATAGTTAGGAGCAGCTTGAAGTAGAAACTTGATATATCATTTTCTTTAGGCCAAAGGGATTGACAATATATATATATATATATATATATATATATATATATATATATATATACAGATCATATCCAGAGCGGAGCTCCGCTTTGAAAATTAACTTGTGAAGTTCGAGTTTTTGGTCACTTTTCTATCGCAGATCCACATCTCGACCGTTCAATTTTTAGGCACTAGTGTATAGATCATCTCTGCAAATTTTCAGCTAAAATGATGATCGTTAAGGCATTGATAACTGCCTTAAAGCTAGTACGGTTCAGGTTGACAGATTCAGTCCGTCCATTGGTTTAAGCAAGTTAGATACCTTAAGATCATCAATTTGGTTGAAAATTTACAGAGATGATCTATACACTAATACCTAAAAACTGAACGGTCAAGATGTGGATATGCGACCGAAAAGTGACCAAAAACTCGAACTTCACAAGTTAATTTCAAAGCGGAGCTCCGCTCTAGATGAGATCTGTATATATATATATATATATATATATATATATATATATATATATATATATATATATATATATATATATATATATCTTAGTTTGTAGGCACGGAAATCTTCATTGCGAAGGAGCGTGCATTGCCGCTAAGTTTGCAAATAAATGTGATATCATATAGTGGTGTCGCAAATACCTTTTTAGTAAGTTAAGGATGCCATGTTAGACATAAAACCAAGAAATGAAGCATCAAGTAGGAAGAACCATTTAAGCATTCGATCATTTTATGTAAAGATATGTCTATATGATGTTGTATCAAAAGAGCTTTACCTACATACATATATATTATATAAGATTTGAACATTGGTTGTAGAAATTTTATACAAGGGAGTGAAATTCATACTCTTCATTTTACAATCCACAATCCACACTCCGTGTTTCATTTTTTAGTATCTCAACATCATATTTTTATAATCTACATTACAAAAACACAAAACTTAAGGTAATAGAAAAGGAAACATTGAATGTGGATTGTAAAATAGGGAATGTGAATTTTATTCTCCTTTATATGCCCTATATTACAATTGTGTAGGATACATACTATCCTTTTTTAACAATCTTTTTTTTTTTTTTTTTCAAAAGTAGATAAGGTGACATATGGTATACTTAGTACCGATTTACAATCCCATTTGTAAGCGGGGCTTCCTCTACTAAATAAGGAGAACCACCCACACCATCAGACATTACACTCTCTCCCATTACAGTCTCTGGAGCTCTTAGCTAGCTCTTGACCCTTATAACTTCTTTATTCAAAGTGAATACCGAACTTAATGTAGCCTGCTAGCTAGCTCCGTATTGGCCTAGGTGAACCATTACAAAGTATAAAGTATAAACCTTCATCTCTATGTGATTGTGTGTGATTGTGATTCACCGAATGGTTTCCTTGCCGCCCTGTGAAAATGGTAAAAACAATTAATTTCAAGTGCCACATTTTCTATGGATGCATGTACCTGATTTTCATTTATTTGTTTTTTTGTTTATTATTAACTTCTTGTTTTAGAGAATCAGAAATTGAGAGATAATCACTGTGTATTCTCATTGATAATAGGGGCCTCTTTATATAGAGGATTACAATGCATAGAATCTCAATCATACAAGGAAAGTAATTCTACATTGATTAGGATTCTAGATCCTTCTAATTAAATCCTATTACCACTAGGTCAAGTAACCTAGAGTTTGGGCTAAACACAAATTAGGTTTTCCTTGAACACTCCCCCTTGTGTTGCCCAAACGCGGTGCTTCTCTCGTTGCCTCGTTAAAAACCTTGCCGAGTAACAAAAACCCAGTGGGACAAAAATAACCTCGGTCGAAGGGGAAAAAGAGCACAACACACCCTTCACGATTCGAGACGAACATGTAGACATCTCCCCCTGATGTCTGCGCCTCCCCCTGATGACTACGATCATGGAAGTTCAGATAATTTCCATAAGTCAATTCTTGCCACATGTTTCTCGAACGTGGATTTGAGCAATGACTTAGTAACAAGACTGCCTCACTGTCCTCAGATCGAACCTAATTCACTTTGATCTCGAGGAGAGCCTGTTGTTGCTGATTAAGCTTGGTTTTGTCGCTTTTGATGTAGCCTTGCCTCATTTGTTCAAAACAAGCAACATTATCCTAAATGCTCGTAGGCTTATCTGTGGTAGACTTCAAACCACAATTGCTTCGAACATACATAATGATGGATCCAATCCATATACATTCACGAACCACTTCGTCAAGAGCAATGATCTCTGCATTGTTCGAAGATATAGCGACTAGGGTCTATTCTGTAGACCTCCAAGATGTCACGGTCTTTTCCCATGGTGAACACTTAACCGGATTGGGAATGACCTTTGTGTGGGTCAGAGAGATACCCAACATCAGCAAAACCTTCCAAAACACATGTCGTTTTGGGATGGGGATAGTGGACGCAGGCCAGTGTTGGCGGCGTACCTGGTGTGTGATGGGTCCGAATCCATCATCTCTTTGTAGGGATAGAACAAGCCCATATCACTCATACATCTCAAGTATCGAAAGATATCTTTTACCCCAATCCAATGGCGTCGCGTTGGCGCAGAGCTATATCTAGCTAACAAGTTCACAACATATGAGATGTCCGGTCTTGTGCATTGGGATAAGTACAATAATGCGCCTATTGTACTAAGTAAGGCACTTCTGCCTCTAGCACATCTTCGTCATCATCCTTTCGACGAAGAGGATTCTTTTCAGGATCAAGACTATGGACGATCATGGGGGTGCTTGAAGGCTTGACCTTGTCAAAATGCCTAAGCATCTATCGACACGATGCTCAAGTTCTAAACCGAGACATAATCGTGTTCTCCCAAAATCCTTCATCTCAAACTACGGATTTCAAGTGTTCAGCGGTTTCCCTTAACTCTTTAAGGGCTTCTAATGAAGATCATGTCCAACATGAACAGCGATAGAATCCGAAACTTGTCATAGAAACGTGTGGGCATATCCCTTCCCAATCAAGTAGTCACATTAGTGAGCGTTTCAACCTTATTGTAAACGCGCTCCGTGGTCTAGAACCTCTTGACTTGGGTAAATGAAGTTCGCCATGAACCTTCATGTATATTCCGTATCTAGATCCCTATAGAGATACGTAGTGACCACATTTGTAAGCTGCATGTTCAGTTATTTGGAAACTACCAAACTGACAAGGTAGTGGAGTGCAATGACATCCATTACGAGAGAATATGTCTCATCGTAGTCGATTCCAGGGCGTTTTGTGAGAAGCCTTGCGCCATAAGGCGAGATTACCATATCTTTTTCTCACTACGCTTTCTAACGAAGACCTATTAGTCAACAGGTTCTATGTTAGGAGGTGTTGGCATCTCTAGCTCGAAAACCTTCCTCTTCGTAAGAGATTCCATCTTAACCTGGATCGCATCTTTCTATTTAGGCCAAAACTCTCTACGTTGGCATTCATTCATCAACGGAGCGTGGTTCGATATCATCTGACTCAACGAACTCATGCGCAATGAAATACGCAACTACATCATCAATTATGATGGAGTTTCTATCCCACGTCTCATGTACACTAGTGTAAGTTTCATAGAGCTCTATATTCTCAGGAATATGTTCTAACGTTGAGGCGTCCCCCAACGATAACCATAACCTGGAAGATTCTCATGAGGCGGATTTTGAGTGTCGATTATTCAAGGATTGGTTTGTGCCAATGTATCCTTCGAACCCACGGGCCTCCCACGCATCCTAGCTGGGGCCATGGCCTGTAACGCCAGAGTGCCACTCTCTTTGGCATTGGCGCCATGCCTACCTCCATGTAGGGTGGCGCTACGTCCTCTCGTAGGGACGTCCTTCCTTGCAGGCATGTTTGCAGCATATTTGTGTGATCTCGTCACTTTAATAGGGATCAAGATGAGACATAGTGGGGATAGACCACGGCAATTCCTGTCGTTCCTGTTGAACATCTGTGTTCTTATCTCCCCCGAACGATGGGAAGACTGTCTCATCAAAGTGACAACCCGCAAATCTAGCGGTAAAGAGATCGCCTTGCAAGGGCAATAAGTGGCGGATGATTGTTGGAGTCTCAAATCCAACGTAGTTGCCCATTTGTCTGTAAGGACCCATAATAAAGCGCTGTGGCGGCGCAATTGGCACAAAAATGGCTCACTCAAATGTGCATAAGTACAAAAGACGTGTACCCAGTCACTAGCTATAACGCAGAGGTACATTGAGTGGCGGTAGGTCGTAGACGAATTAGCATAGCTGCATGCGATATCGCATCACCCCAAGCGGATGTAAGAAGAGTGGTGCGCATTACCAATGTTCGGACTACCATCGTAGTCGTTTCCGCGAGACCAATTGGGTGTGTACATGGGAATGTGATGTCCAACATCAAGCCCATTGCAATATCTATCGAAAGTCTTTCGATGTAAACTCTCTAGCATAGTCAAATCCAATTGACTGAATAGGATGATCTGGGGAGTGAGCCCGTTGTCATATGATATGTGCTAGGAGTGTAGCATAAGCAGCATTTCAAGTGGACAATGGCACAACACGTGAGCAGCGTGTTTGCGTGTCAACCAACATCATGAGATATTTAAACGTCCGCAAGTTGGTTGAACTAGTCCACAGAATCCCTAAGGATTCTATGTAAGAACATAATGAGTATTTTCATAACCTTTGCAGAGGACAGTCTCAGTCCTAAGTTCCCTAAGGAACGGGCTTTGTAAAAACGAGCGAGAGGCTTTAGAAGCAACCAATGAGGATTTTGGTTGGGTCTGAGCGTCTAAAACGCTATTTGAAGCAAGTTGGTGATTGCAGCATCACCTGTGGCGCCATCACCATGATGGATGCCATGGAACACCATCCATGGCATCATGGATAGGGACTACGCCAGCCCTAGGCTGGTGGTGGACGGAGGCGATGCCCTAGGCAGCAGCGTCGGTCACACTTAGTCCAGGAATCAACTTTTGATTCATGCTTCATTTCTCTCGAGAGAAAAGATGTCCATGTGAAGTCTTTAGTAGACGGATCATCATATCATGACCAGGATGACCTATCCTGTCGTGACAAAGCCAATATGTGTCTAAATCCAAGAGATCTTCTCTCATAACTTTTATTGGATTAATAGCTCGAATAGTGACATAGAGTCCACTAGAGAGACACATAAACTTCTCTAAGATGCGTCTTTGTTCGCAATCATTAGAGGTATTGCAAAGGAACTAATTTCCGTTCTCTACATGCATTTTCGCATGGAATTCGTTGGCTATTCATAGGGTACGATTTACCCTAAGAGCGTAGAGAGTTTCTGTGACAGCTGTAATCAAGGTGCCATTTGGCAAGTGGAACTTGGGCTATTCCATGTCCTTGAATTAATACTGATGGCCCAGCCATCGTAGTCACAAATTCATATGCTCAGAATCAAAATGGAGTCATAATGAAAAGAACTCGAAATTTTATTCATAAGCCAACAGAGTACATCATTGTCTCTGAACCATTAGGAGAATCTAATCCAAATGCTAGCTAATGCAAAACAATGGTAGTCGTCTAACTTGTTTCGGTAATTCCAAAATAAATGTGACCAGGTGGGTAGAGAGATGTCGGTGGAGCAAGGCTCACTTAAGTACCCCTAATCTCAAAACCTTCCTAGACATCACACTTACTGTGGGTGAGCCTACTTTGAAGAAAGACTAAACCATTGGCATTTACTACAAAGTATATGGCAATTGCCTATTACATCTCTTGGAAAAATAAAGACTTAAACAGAATTGGCGATCTATTGATCCTAGCCAGATTTGTAGTCTCCAACCCTTCACTTTAGATCATCTTCTTGATCTACTTGTTCCACATAGTGAGCTTCTCTTGCTTCACAATATGCTTTGTAGGCGGTGACAAGTTCTTCACGAGCTCTACAAATGTGTGCCTAATGATCAGACACTCCACATCGAGAACATACATCTCTTTGCTCGAACTCCATTGATTGAGGCACTTTGAAAGCGTCATTTAGATGGCTCTTAGTGTTGGTGGCGCCACCAACATGGCCAGAGGCGTTGCCTCCCTCTCTCTTTCCACGTTTACCTCTTCGGTTCCGTGTTTGCCTATTTTGGCGGTTACCTTTCCAAGTAGAGCGATTATATGGATCAGGATGTCCAGAAGTATACCTAATATTAGGGTTTCGCTCTTGGCGCCCTCTCTTAGAGGTGCGACTATAATTGGATTCCGGAATATGCTCTGTTTCCACAGATCTCGAATTATAGTTCTTCACAAGGATATTGTCATGCTTTTCAGCGACATTCATAGCTCCAATGAGCTCATGAAACCTTGTGATCCGTCTTGCATTAACATCGATTCGATAGTTCTTAGCAACCACCAATACAGAGACGGGGAAGGTAGAGAGAGTCTTCTCAATCAACATCGCATCTGTGATCTCTTTACCACAGAATTCCATTTAGGATTTAATGCGAAGTGCTTCCGAGTTATAGTCAAGAACTGACTTGAAATCACAGAAGTGGAGGCTATGCCATCTCACTTCTAGGTCAGGAAGCAAGGAGTCACGGACGTTGCCAAATCTTTCTTCGAGTGAGACCCCCCACAGCCTTCTGGGGTCTTCTTCATTCATACACTCGTATTGGAGCGAATCATCCATATGACGAGTCATTAGGATGATGGCTTTCGCCTTATTTGCCTCTAAGGCTGCTCTATTTTCTTCCAAAGCTTGAGCTTGCTCAACAGTTATCACGTCCTGGCTAGGCTCGAGAATCATATCCAGGATTCCATCAGCCTTAAGATGCTGGCGGATATCATGAACCCACCTGCGATATCCAGAGCCAGTTGTTCCCAATGGAGCAAAGTCCAATTTGTTCAAGTTACTCATCCTAAAAGAGAACAAGAAATTAGGGTTAGTTTCGGAGCGAAATAGGCTACCACGAAAACATATGAAATTTCTGAGCGTAATCGGTTCCAAGAAATTAGGAATTTCCGAGCGTAGTCGCTTCCAAGAAATTCGATTCCAAGAGATATTGGATTAGATCGAAACAATGATGTAAGTGGTCGATCATAAATTCTCTACAAACTCTAAGTTTGGAGATCTCAACAAGCTCTAAGCTTGGAGCGAGCACGAACCCCCACAGTTCGGCTTAATTTGGTCTCCCCTATAATGAAGAAAGGGGGGTAGAAGAAGGGAGGTTGCAAGTCCCCGAGAAAAAGAAGTGAAAAAGAATAAAAAAAACTTCAAAAACGGGAACTTTTAGTAAACCATACCTCTTAGGATTGCAGAGCGTATTCGATCCTTATTGTAGGATTGCAGACGAGCTTCAGTCCTAGGCGAATGAAACTTGTTGAAATTCGGAGCAAATTCGCTTCTGAACAGCTCCCACTCCGATTGGTGTACAGGTCTCAAAATGACTCCAATAGGGCTTAAATTTGGAGGTTAGATAGAAGAGACAGACGTGAACAACTTTGATGAAGGAAGAATTTTGATCTAAAGTTCTGAACTAGGCGTTTCGGGGCTTGCAAACTGACTGATATGCACAGGAACGAGCATGCTGAACAGCTCCCACCTCGAATGGTGTACATGTCTCAAAACGACTCCAATAGGGCTGAAATTTGGAGGTCATATAGAAGAGACATAGATGAAAAACTTTTATGAAGAAAGTATTTTCATCAGAGGTTCCAAACAAGACGTTTCAGCTCGTGAAAGCAGACTGATTTGCACAGAAATGAGCATGCTGCTGTGTTGCAGGGGGCAGCAGGCGTGCGGCAATGCTGCAGGGGCAGTAAGCGGCACACGGGTGCGCAAGGGCTGCAGGGGCAGCATAGGGCATAGCTTACAAGGGCTAGGAGCTTGCGGCAGTTTTGGTGAGAAGAGTTTTCGGGTTTTTTGTTTTTAGGGCTAGGGTTAGGGCTCGTGCTGATAACGTGTTTTAGGGAATCAGAAATTGAGAGATAATCGCTGTGTATTCTCATTGATAATAGGGGCCTCTTTATATAGAGGATTACAATGCATAGAATCTCAATCATACAAGGAAAGTAATTCTACATTGATTAGGATTCTAGATCCTTCTAATTAAATCCTATTACCACTAGGTCAAGTAACCTAGAGTTTGGGCTAAACACAAATTAGGTTTTCCTTGAACACTTCTTAGTATTTGGAGTCAAAAAGTGAAAAGTAAAAACTCAAAATGTTTTTTTTGTCCCCTTCTCTACAAGAAGTCATGGGATTTGTTCATGTTCGGATAGGATATTAGCATCTTTGCAAAAAAGTTGCAAAAAATTAAGGACAAAATCATAGAGCAGTAGATTTCTTGAGATCAACTGCATGCTAAAACCATTTAACACATGCTTCGTTCAAAAATGTCAAAGGCAGGCACATCTTCATTCAATTTTCGATCATATACTATGTACAACTTCTAAGCTTTCAATTAGCACTTTCTCAAAAAAAAAAAAAAAAAAAAAAAAAAAAGCTTTTGATTAGCAAAATAAGAGTAACGTAATTTTTATGAGAACTGGATGGTAAAGCCATTTTACAAATGCATGCGTCAAATTGTCAAAAGTAGCACATATATCTTCGTTCAACTTTCATGTATTTTACAATTTAACCTCTATAAATTTATAGTCTTGGGACTCCAAAATATATAGATTTTTTTTGTTTTTAAAGAAGCTGAAATAGGACAAACTCCATGTCCTACCCCCAAAAATATAAATTGATTTAGCTAATATTAAATAATTGTTGTAGAGAAACTGAAATTGAGAGGAAATTGCTGTGTCATCTCATTGATAATAGGGGCCTCTTTATATAGAGGATTACAATGCATAGAATCTCAATCATACAAGGAAAGTAATCGTACATTGAATAGGAATCTAGATCCTTCTAATTTAACCCTATTACCACTAGAGCAAGTAACCTAGAGTTTGGGCCAAACACAAATTAGGGTTTACTTGAACACTCTCCCTTGTGTTGCCCAAACGCGGTGCTTCTCTCGTTGCCTCGTTAAAAACCTTACAGAGTAACAAAAACCCAGTGGGACAAAAATAACCACGGTCGAAGGGGAAAAAGAGCACAACACACCTTTCACGTTTCGAGGTGAACATGTAGACATCTCCCCCCTGATGTCTGCGCCTCCCCCTGATGACTGCGATCATGGGAGTTCAGATAATTTCCGCAAGCCAATTCTTGCCACATATTTCTCGAACGTGGATTTGGGCAATGACTTAGTAAACAAGTCTGCCACATTGTCCTCATATCGAACCTGGTTCACTTTGATCTTGAGGAGCTTCTGTTGTTGCTGATTGTAGAAGAATTTAGGCGATATATGCTTGGTGTTGTCGCCTTTGATGTAGCCTTGCTTCATTTGTTCAATGCAAGCAGCATTATCCTCATAAATGCTCGTTGGCTCATCTGTGGTAGACTTCATACCACAATTGCTTTGAACATGCGTAACTATGGATCGAAGCCATATACATTCACGAACTGCTTCGTGAAGACCAATAATCTCTGCATGATTCGAAGAGATAGCGACTAAGGTCTACTTTGTAGACCTCCAAGATATCGCGGTCTTTCCCATGGTGAATACATAGCCAGTTTGGGAGCGACCTTTGTGTGGGTCAGAGAGATACTCAGCATCAGCAAAACCTTCCAAAACACTTATATCGTTTTGGGATGGGGAGAGGGAACGTAGTCCACCATGTGTGGTGTCCCTGGCACTTGATGGGTCCGAATCCATCTTCTTTCTGTAGGGATAGAACAAGCCCATATCAATCATACCACTTAGGTATCGAAAGATATCTTTAACACCAATCCAATGGAGTCGTGTTGGCGCAGAGCTATATCTAGCTAGCAAGTTCACAGCGAATGAGATATCCGGTCTTGTGCATTGTGCTAAGTACAATAATGCGCCTATTGCACTTAGATAGGGCACTTCTGCCTCTAGCACTTCTTCGTCGTCATCTTTTGGACGGAATGGATCCTTCTTTGGATCAAGAATAAGGACGATCATTGGGGTGCTTGAAGGCTTAATCTTGTCAGTGTTGAAGCGCCTAAGCATCTTTTGGGTATAAGTTGATTGATGAATCAGGATACCATCTCTACGGTGCTCAAGTTCTAAACCGAGGCAAAATCGTGTTTTCCCAAGATCTTTCATCTCAAACTTGGATTTCAAGTGTTCAGCGGTTTTCCTTAACTCTTTAAGGGTGCCAATTATGTTCATGTCATCGACATAAACCGCTACTATTGCAAATTCGGAACTTGTCTTTTTTATGAACACACATGGACATAGTTCATTGTTGACATATCCCTTCCCAATCAAGTAGTCACTTAGACGGTTATATCACATCCGTTCGGATTGTTTTAATCCATATAGTGAGCGTTTCAATCTAATCGCAAACGCGCTCTGTGGTTTAGAGCCACTTGATTTGGGTAACTGAATTCCATCTGGAATATTCATGTATATTTCCGTATCTAGATCCCCATATAGGTACGCTATAACCACATCCATTAGCTGCATGTTCAGTTTTTCGGAAACTACCAAACTGACAAGGTAGCAGAACGTAATGACGTCCATTACGGGAGAATAGGTCTCCTTGTAGTCGATTCCAGGGCGTTGTGAGAAGCCTTGCTCCACAAGGCGAGCTTTGTACCTTACAATCTCGTTTTTCTTATTACGCTTTCTAACGAATACCTATTTGTGACCAACTGGTTTGGTGTTGGGCGGTATTGGTTCAATTTTTCCAAATACCTTTCTTTTCGCTAGAGAATCAAGTTCTGCATAGATCACATCTTTCCATGTTGGCCAATCAGCTCTACGTTGGCATTCATCAACGGAGTGTGGTTCGATGTCATCAGTCACAATAATCTCATGCGCCACTGAATACGCGAATACATCATCAAAGATGATGAAGTTTCTTTCCCACGTCCCATGTACACTAGTGTAATTTACAGAGATCTCTACATTCTCAGGGATAGGTTCTGATATTGAGGCGTCCCCCAATGATGTCTCTTGGACATAACCATAATCCAGAACATTCTCATGGGACGGATTTTGAGTATCGATGATCAAAGGATTTGTTTGTGCCTCATTCGCTCTCTTTCTAGGGTGAGTATCCTTCGAACGAATCAGTCTACCGCGCTTCCTTACGGGACCTGCGGCCATAGACGCCACATCATTGCCATTCTACGCAATGGCGCCATCTCCTGATGTCATAGAAGTGGCGTTATGTCCATTATTCTGGACATCAATCCTTGCAGGCACTTTTGCAGCAGGTATGTGTGATCTCGTCACTTTGGCAACATCATAAAACGCATCAGGCAGAGTGTCTGCTACGTTCTGGAGCTCAATTATTCTTTGCACTTCAAGTTCGGACTGTACGGTACGGGGATCGAGATGAGACATAGTGGGGACAGACCACGACAATTCCTGTCGTTCCTGTTGAACATATGTGTTCTTATCTCCCCCTAACGATAGGAAGACTGTCTCGTCAAAGTGACAATCCGCAAATCTAGCCGTAAAGAGATCGTCTGTCAACGGTTCAAGATAGCGGACAATGGTTGGAGATTCATATCCAATGTAAATGCCCATTCGTCGTTGTGGACCCATCTTAGTACGCTGTGGCAGCGTAATAGGCACATAAATGGCACACCCAAAAATGCTTAAGTGCGAGATATCAGGCTCGTATCCAGTCACTAGCTGTAACGCAGAGTAAGATTGGGTTGCAGTGGGTCGTAAATGAATTAGCGTTGCTGCATGCAATATTGCATATCCCCAAGCAGAAACAGTGAGATTGGTGTGCATAACCAATGTCCGTGCTATCATCTGTTGTCGTTTGATAGCGGCTTCTGCGAGACCATATTGGGTGTAAACATGGGGAACTGGATGCTCTACATCAATCCCCAGTGACATGCAATAGTCATCAAATGTTTTTGATGTAAACTCCCCAGCATTATCAAGTCGAATTGACCTAATAGAATGATCAGGGTAGTGAGCCCGTAGAGGGATAATCTGGGCGAGGAGTATAGCATAAGCAGCATTTCGAGTGGACAACAGCGCGACATGTGACCAGCGTGTCGACGCATCAACTAATATCATAAAGTATTTAAAAGGTCCGCATGATGGTTTAATTGGTCCACAGATATCCCCTTCGATTCTCTGTAAGAACGGAATGAGTATTATGGGATCCTTTGCGTAGGATGGTCTTGGTCCTAATTTCCCAAATGAACAGGCTTTGCAAAATGAGCGAGGGGCCTTAGAAGCAACCAATGAGGATTTTGGTTGGGCCTGAGCGTCTGTAGCGCTATTAGAAGTAAAATGTGTGACTACATCTCCCATCATGGCATTAGAGCCATGGAAATTGGTGTGTGTGGCGTCATGGCCACTAGGAGAGGCAACCATGGCGTCATGCTCATGGTTGGTGCCATTGATGGCGTCATCACATGGGACTTGGGCAGCCCTATGGCGCCCCAAGACGGCTGCAACGCCAGATACTGCAATTGTTGCGGTCTTGCTAAGTCCATGAATCAATTTTCGATTCTTGCTTCTTCTCACTCTGAAGAATGGATGTCAGTGTGAAGTCTTTAGTATACGGAGCATCATATCACGACCAGGATGTCCTAGTCGATCATGCCAAAGTCAATATGTGTCAGAATCCAAGAGATCTTCTCTTATGACGTTATTGGATTCAATTGGTCGAATTGTAGTGACGTAAAGTCCACTAGATTGACACATAAGCTTCTCTAAGATGTGCTTTCGTCCGCAATCATTAGAGGTAATGCAAAGGAACTCTTTTCCGTTCTCATTATGCGTTTCCGCATGGAATCCGTTTGCTCTTATATCTTTAAAGCTCAATAAGGTTCGATTTGCCTTAGGAGCGTAGAGAGCTTCAGTGACTTTAATCAAGGTGCCATTTGGCAATAGGAATTGGGCCATTCCATGTCCTTGAACTAAACCTGATGGCCCAGCTATCGTAGTCACAGAGGAATATGTAGGCAACATCTCAAAGAATAATTGCCTATGTCATAGAATGGTGTGCATAGTCGCACTATCCGCAAGACATTGTCGTTCATCCATTCCTAAAAGAAAATCTCATAATTAGAAAGGAGTCATAAAGAAAAGTACTCAACTTTTATTAATAAGCCAAATGGAATTATATCATCGTTTCTTTAATCTAAAAAGAATCTAATCCAATAAACTAGCTAATGCAAAACAATGGTAGTCGTCTAACTCCTTTTGGTAATTTCAATTCAAATGTGACCAGGTGAGTAGAGAGATATCGGTGGAGCAAAGCTCACTTAAGTACCACTTATCTCAAAACCTTCCTAGACATCACACTTAGATTAAGTACGCCTCTTTGAAGAAAGACTAGTACCATTGGCATTTACTCTAATAATATGGCAATTGCCTACATCTCTTGGAAAATAAAAAGACTTAATCAAAATCGCCAGTTTCAGGGTCTTGATCCTTGTAGTCTTCCACCCTTAGATCTTGATCGCCATCTTGATCTTCTTGTTCCATGTAGTTTGCCTCCCTTGCTTCACGATACGTCTTGTATGCGTTTGCAACTTACTGGGATGCTTTACATGCTTTTGCCCAATGTCCAGTTGATCCACATCTGAGACAAGCATCATTATGTCAGGTTCCCTTGATCGAGGTGCTCTGGGAGCGTTTTGAGGATGGTTATTGCCTTTGGTGGCGTTACCACCATAACCGGAGGCTTGGCCTCTCTCTCTCTTCACACGTTTACCTCCATTGTTTCGTGCACGCCTATCTTGGAGGTTTCCTTCCTCTTTAGTGTGAGAATATGGACCAGAACGTCCAGAATTATCCCTATTCTTAGGGTTTCACTCCTTGCGTCCTCCCTTGGAGGCGCGACTATAATTAGACTCCTGATTTGACTTGGTTCCCACGGGTCTAGAGTTATAGTTCTTCATAAGTATATTGTCGTGCTTTTCAGCTACGTTTATGGCACCAATTAGCTCATGAAATCTTGTGATGCGTCTAGCATTGACATCAATCCGATAGTTTTTGGCTATCATCAATGCAGAGACGGGGAAGGTGGAGAGAGTCTTCTCGATCAACATCGTATCAGTGATTTTCTGTCCATAAAATTCCATCATAGACTTGATACGAAGTGCTTCTGAATTGTAGTCAAGTACAGACTTGAAATCACAGAAGCGGAGGCTATGCCATCTCATTTCTAAGTCTGAAAGCAGGGAATCACGGAGGTTGCCAAAACGCTGCTCGAGTTCTACCCATAGTTTTCTTGGGTCATCCTCATTGAGGTACTCATTCTGGAGCGCGTCATTTATGTGCCTTGTCATGAGAATAATGGTTTTAGCTTCATTCGCCTCTCTCTTAGCTCTATTTGCTTCAAAAGCAGCAGCTTGTTGAGGAGTAAGCACGTCCTGACTTGACTCTTAGATCGTACTCAGGATCCCATCAGCCTTAAGATGCTGGCGCACATCACGGACCCATTTGTGGTATCCTGCGCTTGTTGTCTCTAGTGGAGCGAAGTGTTCAGGTTACTCATCCTGAAAAACAACAAGAAAATAGGGTTAGTTTCAGAGTGAAAAAGGCTACCACGAAAAACTATAAAATTTCTGAGCATAGTCGCTTCCAAGAAATTAGGGATTTTTTTAGCGTAGTCGCTTCCAAGAAAATCCGATTCTAAGAGGGGTTTTGGATTTAGATCGAAATAATGATGTATGTGGTTGACTGTTTTTCTTCTCAACAAACTCTTAAGTTTGGAGGACTCTACAAGCTCTAAGCTTGGAGTGAGAACAAACCCCCACAGTTCGGCTTTTTGGTCTCCCCTATGAAGAAGAAAGGGGGGTAGAAGAAGGGATGTTGGAAGTCCCCGAGAAAAGAAGAAGAAATTGAAAAACTTCAAAAACGGGAACTTTTAGAAAAGTTTACCTCATAGGATTGCAAAGTGATGGATGCGGTGCTTTGTAAGCGGTCGCTGGTGTCGCGGATATGCAGAGTCGCGGGGTACGCAGTGTCGCGGGTATGCAGAGTCGCGGGACTGCGGGGTTGAGGAGTCACAGGCGAGTCACTGGGGTCATGGTATCACGGGGTCGCTGGTGTCGCGAGGGCAGGAGGCGCGTGCCCGGGCAAAAAGCAAGTAGGGCTTGCGGGCGCTGCAGGGCCAGCGAGACTAACTTGGTAGGGTTAGCGTTGAGTTGCGATGCGGGGGCAGTAGTAGCGCAGGCAAGGCTAATCCGGTGGAGTTTGATCAATTTCTGGGGTTTTTGGTTTCTAAAATTAGGGTTAGGGCTCGTGCTGATAACGTTTTGTAGAGAAACTGAAATTGAGAGGAAATTGCTGTGTCATCTCATTGATAATAGGGGCCTCTTTATATAGAGGATTACAAGGGTCCTTGACCAAAAGCCCCAAAATGAGCAAAAGTTATCCCACTTACCCCAACAACAGATTTTTATTCTCACTAACCCAAATTAGAGTATAATGACCAGTCTACCCTCAACCTAATTAAATAACTACATCAATGCCACTCTCTCTCATCTCTCGATCACACACACTCTCTCTCTCTTCTCGCTCTCTCTCTCACGATCTGGCCACATCCCCGTCGGCCTGGTCGCCGGTCGTCGGAAACGAAGTCAACAGTGAGATCGTGCAGAAGTCCTAGCAGAAGTTCGAAACGGATCTTCAAATTTCGCCAACGAAGAAGGGGAGGATGTGAGTGATGGTCGAGATCGACCTCCTCGGCGGTCCAGAGCGACCTTACCGGCGAAGAAGGTTTCCGATCCCCTTGGGTCCTTGCCCTCCGGTTTCTCTCTCCCTCTCTCTCTCTGCCATGAAAGCTCTGTCGCTCTCTCCTCTTCGAACTCAGTCCCGGTGCCATCTGGTTTCTCCCTCTCTCTCTCCAATCTCCAGTTCCGGCGGAGGAGCACTCTGCCTTCTTCCTCTTGCTGCTCCAGCAATGAGCTCGACGACGTCTCCGACTGAAGACGCTGCTTCTGGTCAGCTCGTCAGCTCGCCGGTGACCGGATCTGGACCAAGACGCTGAACGACATCTCCGGCTGAAGACGACGTCTGGTCTTGAGTCTCACGGTTGAACTCCGATAGGGTGCCCAGATCTTTTCTCTTTCTCCGATAGAGACATCAACATTAAGATCCAACATGTCTGCTACTTTGCTACTCTGGTTGTCTTCGAAACCCAGAACCAAGTTGTAAAGACCAGTTTCAAGGATTGGAGGAAGAAAGATGAGGTAGCAAAAATGGCAAGAGAAACTGGTTCAAGAAAGTGAAGGTTTCATTCTCGAAAAAAAAAAAAAAGGTGAAGGCTAAACAGAGAGATATGTGAAGGAATAGACGACTATTGGGGGGCAATAGATGTTTTAAATTGATGTAATCTCTTTTTTTTTTTCGTTAATTAAAGTTTTATTTGTCTAATTTTAGGAAGATTAATTTTCATTCCAGCAAACGAAAATTCTATTGGGGGGCAATAGACGTCTATTGGGGGGCAATACATGGCTGATAGACGTCTATTGGGGGCAATACATGGCTGATAGTCGTCTATTGGGGGGCAATACATGGCTGATAATTGTCTATTGGGAGGGCAATACATGGTTAATAGACGTCTATTGGGGGGCAATACATGGTTGATAGACATCTATTGCTCCTTTATTGGGGGGCAATACATGGCTGATAGTCGTCTATTGGGGGCAATAGACGTCTATTAGGGGGCAATAGACGTCTATTGGGGGGCAATAGGAGGCAATAGAGGTCTATTGGGGGGCAATAGATGTCTATTGGGGGCCAAAAAACCTTTCCGGTGAGATTTTCAACAAATTCCGGTGACCGGAATCCGGCGGCCGGCGATCGGAATCCGGCAAAAGTTGGCCGGAATCCGGCGGCCGGTGACCGGAATCCGGCGAAAGTTGGCCGGAATCCGGCGGCCGGTGACCGGATTCCGGCGACCGGTGACGGGCTCCGGCGAAGTCTCCTATGGTTTCTCTCTCTTCTATTTTCTCTCTCTCTCTAAGTAAATAAGGGGTGAGGGGTAAAATGGTATTAAAAAAAATTAAAAACAAAAAAAAATCTTAATGGGGTATTAGGGAAGACTCCCTTAGAGTGTATTGGGTAAGAGGGAATTAAAAAAACTCAATGGGGTTAGTGGGAAAAAAATCCCTAGAAATGGGGTAAATGGACAAAAACCCGGATTACAATGCATAGAATCTCAATCATACAAGGAAAGTAATCGTACATTGAATAGGAATCTAGATCCTTCTAATTTAACCCTATTACCACTAGGACAAGCAACCTAGAGTTTGGGCCTAACACAAATTAGGGTTTACTTGAACAATAATAAATAAATTAATATTTATTAATTTATCAATTAATTAGTAATTTATTAATTTATCAATTAATTAATAACTTATTTAATTTATTAAAGTATTCTTTATTTTCTTAAATATTGTACATTGTATATAGTTTCTCATTTTACAAACTAACAATTAATTCTATGTATTTATTTAACTAAGTAAAATTTCATGAATCAACTTATTTTTCATAAAATAGACTGTACATTGTTCAATGCACTATATTATTCCATTTTATGAACATTTAACCAAGCAAAAACTGTATTCAAAGTTTATATTATTAACTTATTATTACAGGGCACATATATAAATTTTTTATATATAAATATAGCAACTTATTAATTTAACACGTTATTCTTAAGTTAATTTGGATCAGATAAGAAATTTATTTAACAGAGTTTATTAATTTATGGAGTATTGAATTATTGAGGTTCAACTGTATTAAGCTATCAAATTAGCAAAAGTAATCCTAATGCTTATTTCCACTAAATGTAAGCAAAAAAAAAAAAAGAGTAAGGATGAATTTAAGGTCTAAAGCAACAATTAGGTTGATCTTCAATAGTTGCTAGATATACATAAACCTTCAATATTCATTAGATTCGGTGGCAACAAGGTAGCACATTCGTTTACTGGACGTAATTAAGCTTCGAAGTGATATGATCATACGACAAAATATTAATTAAGTTCTAAAAATTAGTTTATCGTCTCTTGTTTACTGTCTACCAATATTTTAAAATTTTCAATTGCTCATAACTTTTAGCCCGAAGTCATTCTTGAGCATGTAAATTTACTATTTCAAAGCTTTGAGAAGACGAGAAATCCTATCCAATTTTTAAGGTCCACTAACATAGAAAAATATTACACATTGTAGAGGTAAAAAAAGAATAATTAGTACAGTAATTGTATAGTCGGAACCCAAAATGACTAGAACATAGTTTGATGGAACTGGAAATTGGATTAGTGAGGTAGAAAACAGTAATAGAGTAAAACGGAAATGTAAGAAGAAAAATAAATGAAAAAGGAAACAGGATAGTGGATTTGAACTGTAAAGATAGGAACCAGTCGAACCACGATAACTGCCCCACAACTGCCACTTCTGGTTTGAGCCCCAAGTAACCGCCATCGTGCCTCTACAAAACACAAACCCACTCCTACGCTTCGACTTTTTTCCCTTCTCTCTCTCTCTCTCTCTCTGCCCGAAAGTGTTCCACCAAAACCCACAATGCACAATCCCGACCTCGATTTCCGACACCCCACTCCACCACCACCACCAACACCGCCACCATTACCAACTCAACCCCACCACTACCCAAACGTCGTCGTTTCCGTCCCTACCGCCGTCCCTTTCGCTTCTTCATCTTCTACTTCCTTCAACTTCCCCGAGAGCAAAAATGCCCCACAACCCCACCAGCAAAACCCTCGAAAGAAGCGCTCCAAACTGATGAGGCCCGACGCCGACAACCCTGCCAAGCGGCCCAAGTCCGCCAAGAAACCCGACCCGGCCGCTCCCAAGATCACCACGCCGTGCAGCGAGTGCGGCAGGAAGTTCTGGTCATGGAAGGCTCTCTTCGGCCACATGCGCTGCCACCCTGAACGCCACTGGCGCGGAATCCAACCTCCGCCGGATTTCCAACCAGCCGGTTCGCCGCCGAACCCGGTCCTTCCCGACTTGGAGCTCTCAATGAGTGAAGACGACCACGACGCCGCCTCTAGCTTGTTGATTCTTGCCAGCGGCACCGACCAAACTCAACTCCCTGGTACTAGTTCACAAGGCCTTCGAGAAAACGACTCCGGCGGCTGTCGTTTCGAGTGTTCCAGTTGCAAGAAAGTGTTCGGGTCCCACCAGGCCTTGGGAGGACATAGGGCGAGCCACAAGAACGTGAAGGGTTGTTTCGCGATTACAAAGAGTGATGTGGAGGTGGATGAGGAGCTTCATCATCATCCTCATCATCATCTTCAGCATGGTAATGTAGTAATGGCCAGTCGTAGCTGTGGCGTCGATGATAGTAATGTTGATGATGTGATGGAGGAGAATAACAAGATGGTTATGGCGGTGGAGTCGGGGCACCAGTGTAGCATTTGCTGGAGGGTGTTTTCGAGTGGGCAAGCTTTGGGCGGGCACAAGAGGTGTCATTGGGAGAAAGGGGAAGAGGCGTCAGTGGTGATGACACAACTTGGGATCAGCAACAACACTAATTCTGGTGGGCTGGACTTGAACTTGCCTGCTGCTGCTGCTCCTGCTCCTGCTCCTGCCACTGAAGATGATCAGTCGTCTTCGTATACGTCGCCAGGCTTGGCTTTGGATTTGAGGTTGGGTCTTTGAATTGGCCTTTGTTGATGCTGACAAATAGACTATTTTGTAGGGTGTGCTAGCTGGCTGGTGTGCTAATTAGGTGATTGTGACTTGGTTAATTCGGTCATTAGGTGACTGGTAGATTCTGTAACTATATTGATATATTGGACTCGGAAAGGATATATGTGTGGTAGTGAACCTGCTGGCTCCGTAATTGGGAGTTAGATTGTGTTTCATATGTAACATACCTGGAAATATATTTCTCATTAGGAATATACTAATAAATACAAAGCTTTGTTCAGTTGCTAGATGTTGAAGAGACAAGCTATGGTACATACCAGTATCTCATATACTCATTTTACATCATTTGAATAAAAAATTACAATTATTTGAATCAAAATTACAACATTGAGAACAAAAGCTACCATAAATCACTATTTACATATAGTTAAACAAAATTACAACATTGACAACGAATTTGTTCAAAAACTTGTAACAATGTCGTAGGAGGTGTAATTAATTACCATTATTAGAACTAAGATTACACAAAATATGACTCAACATTACCACTCTGACAACAAATTTGTTGTCACATTTGTAAATGTGTGTATGAGATATTGGTATGTACTATAGAATTTTCCTGTTTTCTCATATGTGAAAATGTTATGATAGTAGTACAATGTTGTCTGACTTGATGAACTTAAGTAGCCTCGATCGACTTCTTGCTGGTTGAGTGTGTTTCGTCTTACTACACAGATATATAGCTAGCTAGCTAGACCAATTTCATTGTCGATCTAGCTTGAAAACTTCTTCTTTACCTTGTTTTAGGATCATCGTAGCCCACAGTCTCTACTTTTTCCCTTATCCGCGGTGTTGATCTTTTCTGTTTTGGCTAATCTTATTAATTACCTGATCATCAACTGAATTACAGTTTAAGCTTCTGCGATTGTGAGATACAAGCCATGTAGACCTTAAATTGAGTTGTTACTGTTTAGTTAATAATCTGAGGTCTGCGGTGGCATGTGGCTGGTTGATCGATTTGTTGCTCCTAGTTGTTTGAATATATACACAAGAAAAATATAGTCTGAATAATCAATAGTTGGTCGCATGGTAATTCACTTGTATGTGGGAGTAGAATCCATCTCCTTGCATGATACGTTCCAAATGTACATTGTTATGGGGCTATCTGATTAATCTTTACGGTTTGAAATTCCATTCCCTTGTGTAGTCGTAATATGCTACATTGTTGGTTTAGTAGTCAGTTCATGTCTGACAGTGCCATAATGGTCTGCAGCTATGTTTCCATTTATTGAAGTTGAGAATGTGTGGTATTGTTATCTTTGGCTTGGAAGTAAGGTCCTGTTTCCACATTCCAGTGGAGCTAATTGAATTGAACAGAAGATAATAAGGTGGGGATGTTAATCAGGTCGTGAATTTAAGTCATGAATCCAGATTAGGGTGTTGTTTACTTCCAAATAGCTAACCTCGTGCAGCAATCTTCTTGCTGGGCTTTGCAAATAGAGCCTTTTATTTGTGAACATAGTGCTTCCTAGAGAAAAAAAAAAATCTACTCAATCCTAGAACTAGATTAGTTTGTAGTTTTGTTTCTGTTCAGGGTGATTATCTGGGAAAGTTTTACCTTCAAATTGCAATGATAGGCACGCGCGCACATGTATCTGATTTGTGTGCACGCATATATGTGATGTGCTCGTGTACGCACATGTATGTGTAATGCCCGTGTGTACATGAGCATGTTTAGATCTATAGTAATACATTATTAACTGTTTTTCCTTCCTTGGCCACATCATTTAAAGACCTTATAATCGCTCTTGAAAATACAATATGCTCGGGGATAATCGAAGTTTATATGCCTTCCTAAAAAGGCAACTAGATGAAGGCACTAAATTAAGGCGCTTAAAGTTAAACATTTCAGGGATACTAATCAAACACCAAGAAGAAGAATTGATGAGGAATTAATTTTGTCAACATTTATGCATACCACGTACGGATAACCAATCTAAATCATATTTGTCTCTAGAAAAACTAACAAGATCTGGTAGTTTCTTTAAAAAAAAAAAAAAAAAAAAAAAAAAAAAAAAACTCTTAGCCCAGCCCACGCTTATACATGTCACCGAGATTTGGTAGTTTCTCAAGTGTCAAATATATGAGATGAGGGAACATGTTGTCCGTTGCTTCTTCTCGCTCTTCTGCTGCTATTATTTCTTCCATCCCGTGGCACTCCCTGATATATAGTTCTTAAAGGTTCACAAGACTTTTGGCAATGGAAGAAGAGCACACCTTACCTCAAACTCTGACATCCACTGACAACTAGTTGTGTTAGATGCTCAAAGACTTTGAAATCCATGATCTGATGATCTGATTGTTTATTTGTAGTATTCCTCTATCAGCCGTAGATAGTACCTTTAAATATCCTAGTGATTTAAGCGACACCACTGGCAGTGGTATATGTGGTTTAATTAAGGCATGTTTGGAAGACAGGCGAAAGCCAGTCTGACCGCCTGGAACGTCGAGAATTAATATTTTGCCTACCATTGCAAGTTATTGTTGCTTGGCAAGAACTGGGACATCACCATGAGGAGGAAGCCAGTGAGTTCAACTTTGGTCGGTGGTTGAATGGTTTGGGTCCAACAAGTAACTCTAATGAAGTCGCTGTACAATATCTATTTGACCCCAATGTATTTTTTCTCTCTTTTCCGGTGAAATTGCATTTCTGAAGAAACTTTCGACGGTGGGAGTTTTGGGTAGTGAAGTTTTGGCGACGAGAGCTTTGGTGCCGAAAGTTTGGGAAACGAAATCCTGGCTGTTGTTGGTGCTTGTGATAGACCTGTGTGACCAGATCAACAAATTTTCAGTAAAAGTTGTTACTTGGAAAAGTATAGAAGCCTTCATAGGGCAACTTGATGATTAATATATACTTTCATAAATACAGAAATGAACATAGGGAAAGTCATTGTTAAATGACCTGAGGCTTTTCTGCCCCGAATTCTGAACGCTTCTTTGCACTGAGACTTTTCTTCATTGGCGCCTCGGAGAAAACTGATCTCACATCATAAAGTGACCTCGCATCAGAGCAAAAAGACCTGGTATCATCTATAACGGTGAGACTAAAATCAAGGCAATTTTCTAAACATCTTCAGAAATGCAATTTCACCGGAAAAGAAAAGGAAAAAAAAATACATTGGGGTCGAATAGATATTGTACAGCGACGTCATTAGAGTTACTTGTTGGACCCAAACCATTCAACCACCGACCACTGAACTGCGGAAGATTTCTGAGTCGCGCGTAGCTTTAACAACCGAGGGAAGTTTAGCTTGCAGTCTTTTTTGCTACTGATCGTCCTTACAAGGCTTAGTAGATATCCAAGCTCAAGTCTGTCAAATTAGGGAAGTTGAACTCACTGGCTTCCTCCTCATGGTGATGTCCCTGTTCTTGCCAAGCAACAATAACTTGCAACGATCGGCACAACATTAATTCTAGAAATTCCAGGCGGTCAAACTGGCGTGCGTGTTGACCTCCTGGAACGTCTAGAGTTAGTGTTGTCCCGCGACGTCATTAGAGTTACTTGCATGTTGGAGCCAAACCATTCAACCACCGACCACTGAATTGCGGAAGATTTCTAAGTTGTAACTTTAACAACCGAGGGAAGTTTAGCTTGCAGACTTTTTTGCTACTATCCCAACGAGGCTTGGTAGAAAGATTAGAAGGGAAGGAAGGAAAGAATGAATTGACAAGCGGATGAGTTTTCTAGTTAGCTAAGCCTATAATGAAAGCAGATATATAGAAGGTGTCAAGTGGGAGATCTTTATGTGTCTCTAGAGAGAGAGAGAGAGAGAGAGAGTCAGATGAACAATCTTGATGTTGACTCTTAATCTGTCCCAGTAAACTTTAGTAAACTCCACTATACCACAGAGTCTAGCCTTGGTCCTGCATTGTAGAGCTTATTTGATGGATTCCTTTCTGCAAATCTGGTTTTGCAATTCTTTATGCTTTAACTCTTTCTTTTGCTTTTGCTTCAACTCTTTTTCTCTTTGTCTCGCTTTTGCTTTTCGTCCCAATGGATTACTATGGTGATGAGTTGTGTTATTTCTATTAGTTATGCCATTGTTGTACAAGGTGAACCATCCGCTACTATATACCCTACTAGGGGCATCGGGTGACCCCCTATCCCCATACTTATTTATGTGCTGAAGGCTTATCAGCTTTACTATCCCAATCTGTTGAATCTAGTGCTGTTCAGGGTTTGAATATGCGTCCACAAGCTCCCATATTACATCACGTCACACTTAGGAATGAGAATCATGATTTCTTTTAGTTGAACTCTTTCTTTTGCTTTTAACTCTCTTTTTCTTTAACTCTATTAGTTTTGCTTTTGCCTTAACTCTCTCTTTGTCTCGCTTTTGCTTTTCGTCCCAATGGACTACTATGGTGATGAGTTGTGTTATTTCTATTAGTTATGCCATTCTTGTACAAGGTGAACCATCTGCTACTATATACGCCCCTAGTAGGATCGGGTGACCCCCTGTCTCCATACTTACTTATCTTATGTGCTTGGCTTATCAGCTTTAATATCCCAATCTGTTAAATCTAGTGCTGTTCAAGGTTTGAATATGTGTCCACAAGCTCCCATATTACATCACTTGTTCTTTGCAGACGACAGCCTCTTATTTGGGGCAGCTACCGTTGAAGAATGTCACACTAAGGAATGAGAATCATGATTTCTGGAAGGAAAAGAGTTGAACTCTTTCTTTTGCTTTTAACTCTCTCTTTCTTTAACTCTGTTAGTTTTGTTTTTGCTTTAACTCTCTCTCTGTCTCGCTTTTGCTTTTCGTCCCAATGGATTACTATGGTGATGAGTTGTGTTAATTTAGCATATGGATAAGACTAGTCTAGTATGTACGCTTTAAGGAACTGTATCTCAGATAGTCATATCTTTCAATTTTTCATGACTCATCTTCAATTAGCACAGCATCACAACCTTCTTTTTTTTTCTTTTTTTTCGAAAGGCTTCAGTACTATCACCATTACATCACATACTATGCCTTGATTACAAGTTGGTCAATGCGCTAAAAAAGGTCAAATCAACTATCACCATTACATCACATACTAGCTGCACTGCTGCAGTTTTACTGCACTCAATCAACTTTAATTTACTTTCCCTGGAAGGAATCTATCCCATATATGCAACTTAGAGGACTTCTTGGTGATATGTGTAGTTTTACAATCGGATATTCTGTTTGGTTTGTGAAAAAGAAGAGAGCTAGCTCACTAAAACCCTAATGGCTGGGTACATCATTTGGCTAATTGCCATACGTATTCAGAACAGTAAACTTTACTCTATCAACTTATGGTTGAGATTGCCCATATCTTTCATATTGGACTGATCTCGACATACTGGGATTCCATGATTCCTGCTCTGAACATCACCTGTTTCAGGGTCAAGGAATTGTTGAAACAGCATTCGCGACAAACAAATCATGCTTTGCAACTGAAATAAAAGCCTTCGCAAGACAGAATATCCTCTATCATCCATGCCAGGATGTTTGGCCTGCATGCTTCTGTGGCAATTCCCTTTCGAAGTGTCTATACTGGATCAGCTGATTTTGTTCTAGAGTTTTTCTTACCCAAGGATTGCCCAGATCCTGAAAAACAGAAGCAGATGCTCAACTCATTCTGCATTGTTACATAACAGGCTTGCCGGAGGTTACATGTTGATGTAGACAAAAAACTCGAAGAGGAACTCAGGTTTCCTGTTGTTGCTTCAGATGGGGGTCTTCACAGAGAAGAAACTCAAAAACTGATCTTATCCCACAGAAGAGCCAACTGCAAAGTCCACGACGATTCTTACTCATATGATCGAGGCCAAACAGAAGGGTAAAGGCGTATCTCACTCCTTGGATTATCAAACAGAAGACCAAAGGAAGAGTTCAAGGTCACAAGCCATTGGGATAACACAGGCAGTTTACAGTACACAGTGGGCAGGTGTTTTCAGATTTTGGGAGACTTCATCAAAGTTCTGGACCACATGGTCTTGTTGAGGGTGGTGTAGACTCTTATTCTTTTGGCGGACGTAGGGCATCAGGAGGCAGAAAAGCTGGTGAGAAGAGGAGGACAAAGACTGAGAAGACGATCAGCTTGCCAGTTCTTAGGTAATACTTAGCAGGGAGCCTAAAAGATGCTGCTAAAAGCATTGGTGGTAAGAGAAATATCCCTCGCATATATAATATGAACTAGTACGTCTTTTAAGGCAAGTCTCTATAAATATTGATATAACATGACACTAGGTGAAATCTAGATCTGATTCAGGTTCTAAAATCTTTTCTTGTTGCTAAAATTAGATTCCTCTAAAGACAACATAACATTTCTATGCAGTTCTAGCCATTTTTTCCTGATTTAGACTACTGCTAACTCATCAATGATATCTAACCCAGTTTGTTTCAAATGCAGTTTGCCCCACTAACTGAAAAGGATATGCAGGCAGCACAACCAGATGGCCTTCCCGAAAGATAAAAAAAGGTTGGCCACTCTCTCAAGAAACTCCAGCTTGTAATCGACTCAGTTCAAGGTGCTGAGGGAGCTATTCACATTGGGTCCTTCTACAATAGCTTCCCAGAATTGAATTCTCCAAAGTTTCCAGGGAATGCTGCTCAATATTCGTTGTTCAATATGAGTGACCATTGCAAGCAAATGCACCCTCAACTTGATCAGACTGGCAGCATATTCAGCCATGGAACCACTACAAAGTCATCATCGTCCTCTTGCAGTCAGACTTCTGGCCAAAGTGTTTGTGTTCCCAGAGTGCACTAGCAACATATGAGTTGAGATGCTTTAATGACAGAAGACCCTGTTCGAGAGCTAAAGAGAGCTTGCGGTGACGCAGAATTGCATGCCTCATTTCAAGATCAGGAAACAAAGCTCATCCATACATCCCAAAGCCACAAGTCCTTCAGCAAAAACTCAAATTTTGAGAATCTGCCTCCCTAACCAGGAAGCAGTAGTAGCCGTAGCTCTTCACAGGATGGGGGTATCTTTAGCGATAAAGCCACTTTCAGGGATGAAAAGTTAAGGTTCAGCATGCTACCAAATTGTTCTTTCAGAGACTTGCTACTGGAGATAGCAAGACGATTCAACTTGGAATATCAGTAGAATTGAGATAGAGTATCTCGATGATGATTGCGAGTGGGTTCATTTGACATTTGATTCTGACCTTGAAGAGTGTATGAAGATATACAGCTCTTCTCCAGGCTGCACAGTCAGGCTATGCCTTCAACAATAGCAAGCTCTTTATCCAAATCTAGCAAGTTCTTTTGGCAACAGCAGTCCATCATAACATTTATGAGACTACTGCTTTCCACTCGGCACACGTTGTTTAGGATCAAAGAGTATGCTAGGCTGTTGATGGTTGAAAATTGTTAGAGAGGAATTATACACGTTGATGGTTGAGAATTTAGGATCTGTTCAGTTCGATGTCAGTCAGCATAAACGCCATTAGATCTTATTTTATAGATAAGATGGTTAATCTATTAAGTCAAATAAACGAACTGTGCTGTTATTATTCACTAGGAATGTAGGACCATTAAATCGTATGTTTTTTTTTTTTTTGAATAGCATCCATCCCCGCCTGTATAAATCATAGAGTATATCTATGTCAGATTTTATCTGTGGAACTTTCATTGTATGAACATTCTGTTTGGTGAGATTCAGTGTCTGTAGTTGTAATTAAAGACTTTAGGGTAAAGTAAATATAATGTTTTCTTTAAGATCAGATTCGCCTCATTATCTTTATATGCAGGGATATTTCTCTTAAGAGATATCTGTCGTTAACGTAGCCGATCAATCTTCGGTCACTCTAAACCGAGTCCATCTGATCAGTAATCCATAAACAGTTGAATGATGTAACCTGCCATATTCATTTTCCAAGTCTCTTTACGGATATGTACAAACACACACACACACACAAAACTTTTATAATCATGAAGGTAGTCTAATCACTATGCTGAATGCAGAACTAGATAAAATTCTGGAGCATTTTTCAAATTTTCACTTTAAAGATATATATATCAGTTGTACATTAATTGCCAACGACTTAGATATATACAACGGTTCTCTCACATGCATCGCTCGTGTGCTACTCATAATGTACTAAATGATACCCACAATGGTCGAGGAAAAACTTACCTCGGTTTAGAGGTAACATGATCTGCTAGATGTGAGACATCGGCGCAGATAAATTTTCCTCGTAAATGTTAAAATTGAGTTAGAGTGTCGCGGACCATGATTTGCTGGACTGCTGGATGTCTAACGATCGAGTCAAAGCAGATTTATGACTTGGGTCAGCATGTCCGTGAATGACAAATCAATCTGAACTCTGGAGGTAACTGGATTCTAGCTTCCTTCAACTTAGCTGCAAAACGTTCCAGTCAACAAAAACAAGCAAGCAAATTATTTCAAAGACACAATACAATACGACCCTTGTTCTGTTTTTATTTTCTTATTTTCTGGGAAACTTAGGAGACACTCTTAGTAATTTTCAAGGAACATCGGTTAAACACATAATATACCAGCGAATCACAAAAGGCAAGTTGAATATACATGAAAGAATATGCATATTCTTCAATGTCACACATTTCATACCTACTTAGACTAAGCATAATGGCTGAACATAATAAGTAGCATATTTGTAACAGTACAAGCCCTATCATGTTCACTCGATATATGTCAAGAACGGAAAAACCTATAAGGGAATATTGGCTGAGCTTTTGCGCCAGAAACTATAATAGGCAGCGGAGAGGATACAAAGAGAGCAGAAAAGGTTTGATCCTCACAAGCATGGTAATTTCTACTCAACAGCAATGTAAAGTTATTTAACATAAATTATTTATGATGAAAGAAAACTCTAAGAATAAATATCAAGCTAAAAGCGTGACAGAAAGTGAGCTGCTTGAGGTATCACATACTACAAACTTTTGCAGTGGATTTGAGCAGCTAAACCATGGAAACTAAGGAATCATCAACACCACATTCATTTGAAACCAAAAGAAACAAAGACAGTGATATTCAGAAACCAAGTATACCTGAGAATTGAGATACTAAGGTTAGTCGTCTCTTGGCCTAAGTAATTTGGGGCTCCACCGTCTCCAACATACTCGCAAGAAAGTGGGGGGTGGGGAATTGTTGCCTTTCAATAATCAAGAAATTCATCTTTCTGGGTTTGCAAACTCATTAGATTCGCTCGACCCCAGCCTTTCTGCACCCTCTTAAGAGTTTTCAATACGACTCCACTGCCATCATCTCTGGAAAAAAAATTATAAAATATAAATAAATGTATACCAAGAGAAAGATTGAAAAACTAATAATGAAATTAAGAAAGGATATAGTGCACCAAAAACCTAGGGGCTTCAAACCCAGAAAACAGTAAATTCTGGGACTCAATTCTTTGAACCATCTTTATATCTGGTTTGAAGGAATTACAATTCTTTTAGTTTTTTAGTATCCCCTTAACCCCATCAAAGAAGGAAGTCCAAATAACACCAAGCCTTGATGAGGTGGGATTTGATCCCAGCTTCTTATGTGTCAAAGAACTACAACTAAATTAGACAATACCCGCTAAACAAATCGTAACACTTGAACCACAATCCTACAAAATATTCATGTATTTCAGTGTAACACACATTGCAGATCAAAAGGTGTGCACTAAATGAAGATATGTTACCAAGAGTGTCTTCCAACTGTGAAGAAATAGGCAAATCATGCACACTTATCTCGTATTATAGTTTATGCATCCAAATGATCGACTACCCCCACCCTCACATGCAACTATGATGAGTTTGACCAACACGGAAAAGAAGGGATAAAAATCAGGCATAAACTTCATGGTCCAGCTTTGACCACAAAGAACGCCATTAATCCAAAACAGAAGTTAAGAAGAAAAGAATTATAAGTAATTTTCCTCTATCATACCTGTTCACTATGGTCTGCCAATCACTTCCACGAGACTTTGGTTTTCCACCAATTATATCCCTCTCATTTCGGTAAACCTTATTTGCTATCCTACCTTCTGATGCCATTTCCATCATTCTCTCTGCAAGTTCATCAGCCTCATGCTTATTCCCCCTTTTACCCAAGCCATCAATTACTGGTAGGAAGGATGCTGAATCAAACCCGTATCCCTTATTCATCATATCGTGAAGAATGCTACAGGCATCCTCTAACTTTTGATCCTTGCAAAGTCTATCAATGAGATCTTTGTAAAGGAAGTTCCCCAGATAAAAATACTTGTCCAATGCTTCTTCAAATAGCTCTGTAGCTTTTGCGACTTCCCCTCCAGCAAGTAACTCATTAAACATCAAACTATATAAGGCTTCCTTGTGGCCACATACACTTAAAGCAATGTCAAATAACTCCTGTGCGACTCCAAAATCACAACCCTTGCAGAAAGCTTTAATTAATATTCTGAAGGTAGAAATATTCGGGGATATGCCCTTTTGCAGCATTTCATCTAAAAGAGAAGTTGCATCTTTGACTCTCTCTACTTCACAGAGACAGTACATCATATTATTGTAAGTACAGACATCAGGAGGGACTCCCCTCTCTTTCATTTCATCCATCAGCCCATATATTTCAAATATTTGCTTTTTACTGCCTAAGCCCAGGATTAGTGAATTATAAGTTTGAATGCTCTTGTTGCAACCTTTCTTCTCCATGTCCTTCAACACCCGAAATGCAGATGATATCCTTCCTTGTTTACAAAAGCTATGTATAAAAGTATCATAAATCACTGAATCAGGGTGCAAGTTTTTGCCCATCATCTCCATGAACTTCTTCTTAGCTTCATCAAGCCTCCCAGCCTTGCACAACCCACTAATTATGGTTGAATATGAGATCAAATCTGGAAGGCATTTATTCCCATTATTACTATCATCAACCAGACCAACAAAGGAATTCCCTAAGTTTCCAAGAGCCGCACTTCCATGAGTCCACATCCCACTTACAATTTCAATTGCTTTGTCCAATTGCCCATCATTGCACAGACCATCGATCACGATGTTGCAGGTCACAGTATCTAAACCATAACCTCTCTCATTCATCTTTCGCAGCAGTTCCTCCGCTTCTGATGTTCTTCCCTCTTTCCATAGGCTGTGCAGCAGAATGTTGCAAGTATGAGTATTTGGGAAGCAATTCTTTGTTATCATCTCTTGCAGAACATTGTTGGCTTCAAATATCTTCCCTTTATTGCAGTATCCGTGTAGTAAAGTACTGTAGGTAACCGTATCTGGCGAAATATTGTTTCTTGCCATCAGACCCATCACAATTCTTGCATCACGGAGCATCCCATTTTTGCATAACCCATCTATCACAATGTTATATGAGTAAACGTTGGGTTCTATTCCCTTATCTACCATCTCTTTCAGAACCAGTCGAGCCTCCAAGAGCTTCTTATTCCTGACCAAACCCAACAACCATATATTATAGCTCTCTATATTAATTAAACCACCAGCTTTTTCCATAGATTTGAACAAGCTCTCTGCTTCCTCTAACATCCCTTCCTTGCAAAATCCTTGTAACATCAGATTATACGTTACAACATTGGGTTGCGGCAGCCCCAAAGCCTGATCCATATGCATATCTCTAAATATTCTAGACGCTTCAGGAATCTTCCCTGCAGTACAGAGAGCCGATATCCTCGAATTGAAAGTAATGACATCCGGAAACATACCCTCCTCTCGCATCCTCTCCACCAATTTCTCGGCCTCATCAGTCCTGCCTTCTTTACAAAAACTCGAAACCAAAGTATTATACACAACCCTATTGGGCACAACACCACAATCCAAAACCTCCAACCCTCCACTGCTAAGCCCAGCTCTGCAATACCCGCGAACCAAAATCCCAACGCTGTACTCATTCGGCTGACAACCCTTGTCACGCATTTTATCGAACACCTGGCGTGCGTCTTCCAAACGACCACAATCGCACAGCGCACAGATCAGAAGATTAAAAGTATACGTTTCGGGCTTAACCCCGGAAACAATCATATCCTTGTACAACCACAAAACGTAATCCACATCGTTCTCCCTGAGAGCGGACTCGAGAAGCAGATTATACAAATAAACAGAAGGAGGGTCATTGGGGAAGTGGCTTCGGAGAGACTTAAAATGCGAAAGGGTCTTGTCGGCGAGGCGTGACTTGGCGAAGATTCGCACGAGGGATACGAGGCAGGGGCGGAGGGTTTGGGGGGGCTGTGAGTGGAGGAGGAGGTGGTGGAGGGCGTCGATTTCGGGGTGCATTTTGGCGGAGATGAGGATGCGGGCTATGATGGTAATGGAGCGGAGGGAGAGATGTGAGGAGGAGGAGGAAAGAATGCGCTTGAAGAGGTGCCATGCGAGTTTGGGATTGTTGGTGTTGTTGAGTAGAGCTTTGGGGAGTGAGGTTGCTTCCTCCATCTTCCTCTTAATCCTTAATTTTGTATATTTGGCGGGAGAAGAGTACCTAATATATATATATATATATATATATATATATATATATATATTCTTGTAAATGAAGCCACGTGTTGAAAGTTTTCAGCTCGTTAGAGAAAACAATTTAATCAAGTCCGAAACTTTTCCATATTTGAATTTCTCGAACAATTGAAAACTTTGGATAAGCCACGTGTTGAATTTTTTTTTTATCTCGTTACGAAAAATTTTGAGTCCAAAATTTCTCTACATCAGATGTCTGGATCAATTTTCTTGTTTAATTTCACCACTCAATTCCCACTTATTCTTGTTATATCTATACTACTATTATTAAGAAAATAGATTTTATTAGCCAAAGTCAAAAAATTTAATAGAATATGACATGCAGAAATTTCAACATATCAAAATAATATAGCATCCACCTCTGACATTAGTACATAACTAAAAATAGGGGCCGTGACCACTTACCCAATTTTAACCTAAAAATTGCCCACTTGCTCCACTAAGAGTTTTTTGACCTCATTTACCCAATCTAACTTCTTCTGACATAATTACCCTCATTTTAATCTCTCTCTCTCTCTCTCTCTCCCCTCACCGATTCTCTCTCTCTCTCTCTCTCCCCCTTCCCCCCAGCCGGACTGCCAGATGCCGAGCCACGACGCCTTCAGCACCATCTTCTCCGAGATCGGTGCCGGCAAGCATGTCCCAGGCGTAATCTTCGCCGAACTCGAGCCCACCGTCAAAGCCCACCATCTTATCCTCTGAGATCGGTGCCAGCAAGCATGTCCTAGGCGTAATCTTCGCCGACCTCGAGCCCACCGTCAAAGCCCATCGTCCCAGTCGCTGCTGCTCGTGCTGGAAGCACCCGGAGGCGCTGGTCCTGATGTGGGAATTCGGGTCGGGTTTGTTTGATGGTCTACTGGGGGGCAGTAGACACATTATTGGCCCCCAGTAGACTTTGATACGAGGGACAGAGATCACTATAGTGTGGTGTTTTGATAAGTTACATGTTGTTTTAGGACATTGGACTTTGTATTGGGAGGCAGTAATATGATTACTGGGGGCAGTAGAGACATTGGACTTTGTATTGGGAGGCAGTAATATGATTACTGGGAGCCAATAATATGATTATAAATTGATCAATTGTGCCTGTAGTGTATTCATTTGGTTTTGGGAGTTTATACAATTCACTGGACGGCAATAATATGATTATTGGGAGGCAATAATATGATTATTGGGGGGCAGTAATATGATTACTGGGGGGCAATAATAGCCGGATTCCGGATTCTGGTCATCGGTCGTGGGATTTCGAATAGTCGGATTCCAGTCATCGGTCGCCGGAGTCCGGTCACCGGTCGCCGGAGACCGGTCACCGGTCGCCGGTCACCGGAGCACAGCAAGGTGGAGGGTGACTTCTCTCTCTAAGTGAGAAAGAAGGAGAGGGCAAAAAAGTCTCAAAAAAAAAAAGAAAAAGAATTAATTGGGTAAAGGGGAAATAATCCCTTAGAGTGTTTTGGGTAAATGGGGTTAAAAAACAGTTGGTGGAGCAAGTGGGCAATTTTTAGCCTAAAATTGGGTAAATGATCATTTTCCCCTAAAAATAATACTGTAAAGACTCACCAGTACGTACGTTAAACGTGAAAGTGATTCTCAATGGCAATGCTCTAGAAGATGTTTGGAGATGTGAGAAAAACTTATGCTCGGTCAAGGGAGACATAGCAATCACCTCAGCAATGTATGACTTTGAGATTTTGAAATCCTAGAAATGAACAGATTGCTACCAAGTTAGAAAAACAAAGAGGCATAATAAAGAACCAAGTCAATATTTATTCATACATTTTTCTGGTTGAGGCAAATGCCAGCTGAAGGCATCACTTTGCTGCTGGTTCATCTTGTACATCTATAGACCTGTCCCACGCTAGGGATGGCAAAAATCCCCATCGGGTATTCGACCCTAACGGGTAGAAATTCGGGTGAAATCAGGTAACGGGGGTGGGGATCCCCAATATTCAAATATGAAATCAGGTACGGGGCGGGGATGGTATTTTGATCCTCATGATCCCCATACCTACCCAATAAGAATTATCTGAAATAATATATATATATTTATATATATATTTTTTTTTTTTGAACCAAACATCATTTCATTCAATTTCAAGCCAGAATGACATGGATACATACATTCCCTTGCCATACCTAGGACAAGTTTAGGACGTAGTATGCTAGCACCACCCATTAGACAACCAATACTCACTTATTCAAAAGCGAGCCTAATAACTATGAAAGCAATACATAGCAATTAGGCAAAGTTTAGAAATAAAAAACAAAAATTAAATTTTCTCCTTGCCCTTAACAGTTGGGCTACGAGGTTTGGAGAGAAAAGCAAAACAAGTCTCTTGCACATCCGCAACCTTCTTTGACTTTGGGGGATTTTTATTCTTTGCTCCCAGAGGCCTTCTGCCAGAGCTTGTCGGCATCACATCTTTAGGCACTAAAATATTTCCATGAGCTTCAACCATACCCAAAGATCTGGCAGAGAACTTACTTGTAAACATAGGCAGTTTTTGCTTCTTTGCCTGGATATCTGGCAGCAACGGTTTGAATAATTTTGGCAGCAGAATCTTTAGTTTTTGGGGAGACTTAGAAGGAGAAGGGGGGGGGGGGGGGGGGGGGGGGCTACTCTCCTTGTTCTCTGCTTCAACCGGTACAACTGGTTCTGTATCTTTAGAGGCCTTCGAGCTATTGCTTGCAGACCCTACCTCCTTATCAAATTCCATGCCTTCACTTGGAGTGATAAGTTCAGAAGATGGTACCTCCAGGTCCGGAGCTGCAATTACTACCAACGCTAGAGGTTGGTGCACCTCCTTCTCCATTTTTGTGGAACTTAGGACTCTGTCACGCAGTATGATAGGTTTGAGTGCTTTAGAAGCTTCCTTGGGATGGAATAAGGACCTGCAGATAGATGGCAAAATAGGTGTCCTATACTTGTTGTGGCATGGCTACCAAGCAAAGGGCAATAGTCTACCTCATGATAAATCAAATTGCAATGATCACACTTGCCCACCAGGTTTTCAAAAAAATATGAAATTTCAACCTCAACTCCAGGTGCCAGTTTTAGGGTTTTCTTAAGGAAAAAAGGTTTCAAAATATCATGTACCACATGAACCCTAACCTTACCCGTATTTGCAAAGAGTTTATCATCCAACTCTAGATACTTACCAGCCACCGAAGCGATACCTCTGATCATGTCAGGCTCCTCAAACAATGGCGGAATATTACTAATTTGAACCCAAAAGAAGAGGACAGTCAGATCAACCTCTTCAATAGCCTTGATGCCATCATACTCCTGAAGCACAACCGGAGCTTGATTAAATCGCCATGGTCCACCCTTTAAAACCTTGTTACGATCCTTGCGCAAATCAAATTCCAGGACAAAACGGTTTGGAGCCCGCTCTTGAATCTTGAAACCTTTGTCAAGGACCTATACTCGCCGGAAAAAACGTTTCAGATCATTCAAAGTGGCCGGTTTCTTCACTAGATGACGTGCCAACAGAAAGGATTGTTTGGCACGTCGCTGGATTCCATTCAAGGCTCTTGAGACATCCACCACATCACTGCTAGCAAGTGCAAGTGATGCAGCAAAGGACGAGGTTACATCATCAATGTTGGACATGTTGACAGGTTTGGGATCAACGGAATAGCGACGAAGGTCGCTTTGTTTGTTTGGTTTGGTGGCAGCACACATAGCGCTGCCCTAGGGTTTTTTTTTACGTTCAGCTAAATGCTTGCATGATAAGCTGTCATTTATATATATATATATTATTTATTATATATATTTTTGATATTATTTATAAATAAATATTTATGTAAACTTCATCTTTTTGTCAATATTTAAATTCTATTAATATATATGTTCAAAAAAAGGAAGATTATTTTAATAAAACATCTTCTTCTTTTTTAAATAAAGGCTGGTGCAGCTGCCCTCAAGCATTCATTAATGAAACTGTTGAATACAATGGGGGGGGGGGGGGAGGGGGGACATAAAGCCTAAACCCCGAAGAATTAGCAACGAGAGAACATCCCGAATAATAACAGGAGCCTCCACTAAACTCATGTATTCAAACATGCACAAACTAGCAAGGGTTGACAAACCAGACATCTGGGCAACTCCATTTGCTTTACAATAGTGACACAACGGAAAGATAAAGCTCATACGAAGCCATAAAGCAATTAAACCTGCTCTCCCATTATGTTGTCAACTAGAAACACCTCCAGCGACACTTCATTTCATCCTGCCACTAGGGGGTTGCGCCCATTTGATAATGACTCGCCACCTCTCTAGGACAGACAAGGCACTTTGAGTGCACGCACCGACATTTAGCTGGACTCTCCCTACAATAACTTGATAGGGACTTATTATAAACAAAACTGACAATAAAATAAAAATTAACTTATTTCATAACAAAGCCAAAACACCAACAGCCCAACAAGAATCCAATGTCATGATCTAGGCCCACCAACCAGCCCAAAAACCCAGCGGATACACCAGGCCTAAAACCCACCAAATCCAACTCCACCAATTCGGCGTCCCCCCCGCACCACCTCCACCACGCCGGCAGCCCACGACAACCAGCATCCATATCATTGAAAACCAAAACCAAAAGAGTAGGACAGATCTGGACTCAGTCCGCACTAATGCCTGATCAACGGCCTTAATCTCGTTCACCGCTGCATTCGCGGCAAGAAGATCCAGTCGGCGACACTGCCTGCTACCCAAATCTACCACCAGCCGACGCCAAACCAGGTGAAGCTTCCACCTAGCAATCCGATCACCCTTCCGCAATCCAGACCGGATTCGATCTGGACTCCAATCCATCAAGCCGCTCACCCAGTCTCGGTCACCATCACGCCAGACGAACTCGTTTTTATCAACATATCAAATTTCCTTGATTGAAATAAGAAATTTATTTTATTTTGATGTTTGATTTTAATTTCATATTTTACAATTCATAATTATTTGTATGAATTTTTATATAATAAATTAGTAATATTAGTAACGGGGATTGGGGCGGGTATAGGACCTAATCCCCAATGGGGACGGGGACAGGGAATCCCCAATATTATATAACAGGGATTGGGGCGGGTAAGGAGATGAGGAATGAAGTCGGGTATGGAGATGGTAATTTAATCCCCTTATCCTACCCTCCCATTGCCATCCCTATCCCACGCCCAAAAGTATACTCTTGTTAATGTGATAATGTCATATCATAGACATAAGCGCTAGCTGATTACTCATATATTTTAAGATTTTGAATAGTAAAACCATAATGGTTAAATGCATCCAATTTTAAATATATTGTGCCAAAACTTCCATTTTTATACACTTGACTTTTTTTGGTTTGCCCGTCCAGCAGCAAAAGTCAGGCACCAACAAGACCAAAGATTTTAACTTAATCGCTTAGGTGTGAGTTTTAACACAAAATTTTTTAGTAAAATTAAGAGTGAGTGGCCAAAAAAAGTGATACATAGTAAAGCCAAAATTTAGATGATCAACCCGCAAATAAACATGATCTAAGAACCTAAAATATAGAGATAAAAAAAAAATTTGATTCTCTAGAGAGAGAAATATCGTTGGTTCCTCTCTTTGGCGAGCGGCGGCGACAAAAATTCTTGCTTGCTTCTCTATGGAAGCGGCGATAAATCTCTTCGTTTGCCTCTTTCTTCGGTTAGAGGAGGCGGTTTTGTTGGTGGGATTGGAAATGGAATCTTGATCGACCATTTTTGGTGGGGTGCTCCTATTAATGGTGAGGATGGATCTACTCTTGATCCGTCGATCTATGGCGGCGGTCAAATTCCTCTTGTTGGATGTGGTGGTGCTCTGTGGCGAGGCTGTGTGCAACAGTATGGCGAATCTGAGCAAGGTGACGACTTCGTCTTCTAATGGTCCTAGCGATGCACATCTCGCGGTCAGTGCAGCTGGTTGGCTTTGGGTATTGACGGCAGGGTATATGGTCTTTGATGGTGGAGGCGGTAATTTGTCTCAGGTTGTTGACATTGGGACTGTTCTAGTGGCCACCACCGGTGCTTGGGATGGCGATGGAGGCAGGATAGAAGCCGGCATGTATGGCGGCAGCGGCTGGACTGTGTTTTCATCTAGGTTGTGCCCTAGGTCTTATGGTTAGACCTGGTATTGGGCTGCTAGGGTTTTTTTGGACGCAAGCAGTAATATGTATTGTCTTTAAGGTTTAATGTAGCTTTGGGCCTTCATTCTCTTGTGAATGATGGGCCTATTTACTTCTTGCATTGAGCAGGAGAGATCACAAAGAAAAGAGAGACCTCGTTATCAATATATTTTCTTCGGGGCTCTACTTTTCTTTGTTTTGGGCTTAATCCTAAAAGGTGGGTGTGCTAGGAGATTACTAGTTTGTTTGCTCTTTTATTAGGGGTGGCTTTGTAGTAGTTTCTACAGAACGGTTCTTTCTGTCGACCCCAAAGGGGTGGATCGTTTTTGTACTGCCTGCTGAATTATATAATGGGATGACCTCTTTTACTAAAAAAAAAAAAAGAGTGAGCAGCCAATTTATAAGTTATATATATATTTTTTAATCATTTTTCTAATATAAATGGAATCTTGACTCTTCAGTATTATTACTAGATCATCGAGAGAATATAAGATCAATGTTTTAGAAATGATCATACCTCATGTAGTTTGCATGATAAATAGTCATGCAGTCTCATCCAAGTTGCTAAAGTGTTAACTCTCTCTATAATCATATCAAAGCCTCTCTCTCTATAAAATCAAAGCATTATTTTCCATTAGACCATTAGTGCATGTATCTCTTCTTCCTAATTCTCTCCCTGTATCAGCTACATGTCAACATATATCTTTATTACATTTAGTCATTATTTCGATCAGTTAGGATATTGGAGTGAACTAATTTCTCTTTTTTCTAATTGCGCTTCAATATTATTAGATTAAGGCTTGAGAATCAAATGGCTGTTGGTATGCACCGTATGCTGGGTTCATCTTGGTGGTCTTCCTGCAAACCCTTCTTACATTCAAGGCCCTATTGATCAAAAATAGCAATTCAATCCCTGCAATTTTTTCAGTTCTGAAGAAATGAGCTATTCGGTGATTAGCATCTCTCTCTTTTCTTCAAACCTTTCTCACATTCAAGACCCTGTTGATGAAGAACAACAATTCAAGCCCTGCAATTTCCAGTTGCGAAGAAATGAGACATTCCAAAGCAAGTCTCCAATTTTAATCGGAAAAAAGAAGCAAGTCTCCAATTTTATGGATTCAGTAGTTTTCATATCTTGCTGTTATTAATTGGTTAGTTAATGTTTTCAATGAGAATCCAATCTTTTAGTTTTGATTATTTTTTTACTTCAGATACTGGTAGACTAATTGATCTACTTTAGAAAATTATATGAACCCATGCCAGAAAAGGGTGTTAACAACCCAGAAATTCATTCATTGTAACCAAAGCAACTAGATGCAATTCATTAAATGTATTTCATGATCTCACGTAATGTATGAAGAGTTTTTGACTCCCTTGTTGTTGCAAAATAGATGCATTTCCCTCGTAACTCTTTGAAATCGCTATCTGAAAGGAACAACGAAGAATTATCCTCTGCCAAAAATAATATTTGGTCTCCTAGATCTTGTACCCTACGAAAGTCATCATTGTCTAGATCAATCTTGTATGCTCTAAAACTTCTTGTCCTCGGATTGACAAATTTACGTAAGATATGTCCAACCGATCCTAGAAAGTTCTCATTCTGCTCATTATCCTCCCTGCATGTTATTTTCATCTCCTTCTCCGTTGTTGAGGTTGTTGCCTTCGCTAGCCATTTTTTAGTTAAATTTTAACAAGTTAAAAAGTCATTTTGGTTTTTTAGCATCTCTCATTTAAACATAAATTACCGTCAAAACCTAATAGATGTTGGATGAACATCACAGATTGAGGATGATGATAGACGTATGATTTCTTTACCAAAATGTGTGCAGTGATACAATGTATAATCATATACAATATAACTAACACTGTTTTCCTTTGATGGTCACGTTCATAGCATTCCCACCCAGGACGGTTAAATTTAGAACATATATCCTCATATTGCAAGCACAAGAGCAGAACCTTGACCTGAACTAAGGAAGCTGCACTTCCACAACTATCAACTTGAGCTTGATGAAGATTCTACTTCTTGAATCTCAAAATTTGTAAGCCTCTTCAGTGGACCAAACATGCTCAACACCACCTGCAAACCATAAAAGGCGAGCTCAGTTTTTAATCAGCTTTACCAGGGATTGCATGTTGATTCCGACTTGAGGCAAAATACGGACACCATGAGATAGGGACTTCCATATTGTTCAAGTCCAATTCTTTCTATTGGTGTTAAAACAGTAAAAGTGTTCCCAGTGGTGCAATGTAGTAAGCAACGCAATCTCATATCAGTGCCAGAGAAATAACTGTGAAGGCAGAAGTTCCTAAACTTACCGGTAAAAATACAAGTCCATGCAAGAAACCAATAACAACCAACGCCAGGTACATTTGGAAATAATAAACCTGCAAAATCAGAAAGCTACTTCACAGCAATTGAGGATCGCTAAAAGTAATTGAAGCTGAGAGAGAAAGATACACACCACAAAAATTTCTGATCTTGAGAAGCGAAGGACAATCACTCCAACTAGCTTTGTAAGTGTGATTCCACTGCCAAAACAAGTTAAACAATGAAAATTGACAAGGCAATGCTAGCGTTGTTTGTTGAACAGAAGAACATTTAGAAAAAAGTCACTTGTAACTTTATAAGTAGACATTAGAAAACAAATTTCTCAAACATAGCTTAAGCCTTTGCAAAATTAGTTGTCTAGATTTGAAGCAGGCATTTTCACATCCCATAACTTTTTCCACCTAATTTAAAAACAATGTCCTTGATTCTTTTCCCCAGTCAGATAAATATATCAAGACTGATTGTTCATATTAAATACATGTATATCTGCACAGGTACTACTTGTCATAAAGTCATTGTCTATTTCTAAGCTAAATAACTACTTGCACATAATACGAGGCACTTGTTCGTCTGTTATATTTCTTATTCATCTAATGCAATTTTTTGCTTGCAAGAATATTTCAGCTCAGCCATGGAATTCTACCAAGTACCACCAAAAAGGTAAACAAGAGGCATACAGTTTACCTGAACACAGAAGGTCCAACTTTAGTTAAAGCTTTCTTTGCTCGTTGGTTTCTGTCCCCATGGTTCACCTGTGCAAGGGTGCATTGGTAATTTAGTAGCAAATTATATAACTAAGTGAAGGGCTATTGACACGAGGAAAATTTATAGGGGAGAGAGACGTATGATACACCATCCAAGTACAACCAACTTAAGTAAGTGTGATACCGTGATGGCATGATGAGTGTTGAACTCACCAAGTAAGCATGTGTTATATGAACACAGAACTCGACAGCAATTCCGATCGACATTATGAGATTTACTACAGAAACCGCATTTAGTTGGATATCCAAAATGGCCATCACTCCCTGAAAGTTCAATTAAGCTCGTCATGTCTTTTATAGAAGGAAAGAATTAGACAAATTTGGAAGATGACTGAAAGAGAAGTAAATCTGATGGCACCTAAATAAAAATTCATAGTTACAAAAGAGGAAGTTATACCATTAGGTCCACAACAATCATTGCCAAGACAAGCATGAGAATTGCTGAACTCCATAAGCTGTAATTAAAACCAGATGGAAAATAAAACGTAAAAATTGTGAGTGCCAGGGGAGGAAAAGCACTGCTTTCAGTAGATACAATACTCGAGCAGGCAGTTGTAAGGATGTGCTCAAGAAGGAAACAAACCTGGAAGTGATAAGCAGACAGACAAGGAAGATTGCACCTGGTCATATATATGAGATATTAGGTAAATGTTATAAAGTGAAGCTGTAGAGTCCCTAAACTTCAAAGAAAAGAAATAACCTAGATTAAGGTCACAGATTTAATTTCGAGTGCAAGAAGCTAAATGAAGAGTGCTCAATGATAATAGCATTGCCCTATATATCTATAATGTAAATATCTACTGAATCATTGATTAGAAACCAATCTCTGTTCCATATTGTATCAAGTGCCTTGCACAGTGGACAAAGTATGCTCCACGTGAGAACAATACCACAACCAGACAGCTAAGTAAAGCTACAAAAGAGCAAACAAACAAAGACCAAAGAGATTTGTATATCTCTATCTGACATTCCAAAAATACCCACCAAGAGCTATAGCAATGTTGATCAAAGCTATTCTCCATATATCCAGATATTGCTCAAAGAAGATGTAGAACACCGAGTATGGAAAGATATCCATCTGCATCAAACAACCAGTGTGAGCATACGTTATGAATACACATCAACCCGAGGACCTATTGCTGCCAAAGATGAATGGTGAAACTGGCTATGAAAGGTAGTCTAAGAGAAGTTTGTCGGGACAATACCTGTCACATATCTCATCTCCACTATTTTCAAGTTCAAAGAACTTGGGAAAACTAGGATACATATATAATTCAATGAGGTCAACACAATACTTCTGAAAGGAGGAGGGGTAAAACTGGAGTCGGAAGACTCAGAACAAAATAAAGAAAAGATTGATACTTCGATAGTCTCTCTTATAAGAAGTATGAACAATAAAACTTATGTAACCAACTGATGGAACCAGCAAGTCTATAAACATGTAATGTCATTTTCTACTTGCAAAGCTGTGTACTTGGTGGATATGAAATCATATACACAAACATGAACAACCTTCAGCATGATTTATAGATGATTGGTTTTGAGACAACGAGAATTCTTTAGAGACTGATAACATCTTAGTTTTGCATACAGAAGCGGCTTAAATTTAAAAATCCATTATGAGTAGTTATGTTCTGTACATTTAATATGCCTGCAGTTCACCAATGTGTTGTACTTACAAGCATTAGAAAGACAGCCCCTAAGCCTCAAAGTACTAATACAACTAGAAAGTAAAGAATTGCATTCAAGAAATGTGCAAGTGAGATTTCCAAAGCTTATTCATGAAACCATGCTGCTTGGTGGAACTTAATACCTTTAAGGAATCAGACATTTTTGAGCTGAACTCCCGTGCTGCTCTCATTGAATTTACATAATCACCCTGAAGATCAAATGAGGGTGTTCAGTAGTAGTTATGCCGTATCATATCACCATAATTTTATTATCAGTTAACTAAAGACAAAAAACACCATACTTGTTTGTTAAGTGGCGTGTGATAGGTGCGAAACTCGGACGCTCTTATAATGCCATTTCCATAACCTGAAAACAGAATACAACATTTTTTTTACTACTAAATCAAGAGATTTCGGCCTCGAGCACTTTTCATCACATCAAATGGACAATAAATTCTTTTTCTCAAACACACTATCGTATCTATTAACATATATTTATATCACATCAAATGGGCCTTTAAATTCTCCCTCTAGCACACTATCATATGTATCAACATATTTTATATATAGAGATGATCCTACACACCATTGAGATCCACACTATTAGTGTAAGCACCATGGCCTCCTTTTGCGCAATCAGCGGATGGCAGTGCATTAAGGAACCAAGGAAGCTTCTCTCTAAATTGTGCTGTAGATGGACGATCATCAATCAAATCTGAGTGGCGAAAGCACTGGAACCAATTTAAATGTTAGTTCTTAACCCTGGTGCTGTGCTACAGTTAACCTCAGCTATATAGATAAGATGGGCATTACAGTTGTACAATCTTTGCACACTCCACCAAGGCCACAAGGTCCATCATCAGGTGAACAGCAAGGTGGCTGAAGAGAAGAAATATTTCATCAGTATATCACAGTTTAGTAAACAATAATCAAATCAAAGAAATACCAAAGTTAAATTTACCATGTGCTGGTCAATGGCTTCAGCAAACGAATATCAGAGATCATATTATAAAGCAGTATTAACCACAGTTCAGCATACACAGTGGAGTTACCAATTAAAATGCCATTCATGATAAACTTTAAAAAAAAAAAAAATGGATATATATATCCATGGGTGCAGAGAAACTACTATATACATATAATAGAAGAAAAAAGTTTAAAGCTCTCATAGTACAATGGAGCAGTTAAGTCCCAGGGATAAAAGAGCAGAATCTTAAATCACTTCTCAGATAAGAAATGTAACAAACCACCAACCTGGTCATCAGGTGGACAATAAGAAGCATTTAAAAACTTCCGACAGCAACCAAAAGCCTCGGGGGATATCCATACAAGAAAATCATCAAGCCAAGAGGCAGCTGGCTTAGCAATGTAGCTTGATTCTGGTGTTAAAGAAGCTCTTGATATCTGCACCATTACACACAAAGATATGAAAACCAAAAATACAAAAACCGGCACAGAGAAAAACCTTCCCAACCTGACACTTCAAGGTACCAACTAAAAGAGAGAAATTGGCAGGACATACGAATATAAGCTAAACAAACATAAAAAAAATAAAAGAAAAAAACAAAGAAAGAAAGAAACGTAGGAAACTAAGTGAAACTGTTCAGAATGAAGACCTTGGGAGAGAGATGCAGCCACAAAACAACTATATTCTTCTAAAACAGGACACTTCCATATTCCAGCTCAGTTTGCATTTAAAGAGGTTTTGAACGATGCAACTGTTATTAATACCAATACAGATGTGTTTTGGACGTACTGAACTGTAGAAAGTCATACTTTACATCAAATTTAGAATCAAAAACCCCTCCACCATTGTAGTACCTCATTCAAAAGAGAGTTCGATTCACATTGGCTAATGGAGCATAACTGGTTTGTATGTCTTGATTCTGAGCTGAGATAACCAAATAACACTTGATTGTTAATAATTGTTTGAAAGAAATTCTAACTGGTCTAATTATAGCAAAGCAAATGTTTTGGCATGGAATTATACTAAAGACACTTCTTCATATACAGCAGTCATAGAAAGACGAGCAATAGCAAGAACCATATTGAATTTTTCTCAATCTCTATCAATTGGCAAATATTAAATAAATGCCCATCATTACTATATGTGAGGCATCGCCATCAATGCCATCATCATATTAACACTGACCAAGCAAAGCTAAAACCCCAAGCAGCATGCGTGTAATCAAGAGTAGCACCAGAACTATATAATGTGACAAAATTGATACAGTTTCAATGATTATTGTCCTGTTTAATGTCACAGAGAGAGAGAGAGAGAGATTCATAATTCATCTGTGGCACATTATTAAACACCCACCAATTCTAGTTTTAACGGAATTATCCAATTTCCTGATATCTTCTCCCATGCGTTGCATGAAAAAAAAATCCTGTAACCTAATATAGAACTGATAATCTGAAATCAAAATAGAAAAGAGACTGAACCAATACCTGTAGTTGTAATCCTTTACAACAAAGTATAATGGTGGTCCAACCCTGAGATACTCTGAGATACTATTGAAATACCCCTGACACACAGAAGAACTAAATGATTCAATACGCCAAGAAGTTAGAATGTGAGGTAAGAAGATTCGACAAAACTATAGGTGACCTGGAGGTAAGAGTCCCGGGGAAGGACAATCTGCTGCTCCAAACCTGTTTCAATCCTAGAACATAATGCCTATAAGGACCAAAACCATGTAAAACACTATGTTAGGAACTCGAGATAAATAAAAATAATTAAATTAACAAATGTGCATCATTAATCATAAGCAACTTACAATGCTTGCCCAGGTAAAACCAACAAAGATAGCAACGATAACCATCTTAACCACCCATGAATCAAGAATACGTGCATGCACTTCCTACAGCAAAGCCATGATCAATAAACAAAAGGAGAAGACATAGAATGACTAGTTTATTTCTGTAACAAAAATAAAACCCAACTGTCGCATCTCCAAATAGGACATAATAATGATTTCACTTAATAAAGACCACTAACCCATGTAATCCATAAATTTCAGATGAAGATGACTAATAATATCCTGTAAAAAGACCCAGAAATAAAGAAAAAAATAAATTAAAGAAAATGTTACCTTCATATAGCGAGCCAACAATCCAGTTCTTCCATGATAGATTCCTACACGTTATATGATGATGATGACTTGGTTAGAACTAACACTAATGTGACAAAGGAGATGTGTGTGTGTGTGTGTGTGTGTGTGTGACATGAAAGAGTAGAAAAATTAGATCAAAAGTATACCAAAGGCAAAGCAACCTCAAAACACTATCATAGCACACAAATATACCTTCAGTGGATTCCACAAAGGATGACGAGACTTTTATGCATGGAAAACAATCAACCCTGCCATCCTCAGCTCTCAAAAAGTCAAAGTATATCAATGCAACAAATGCAGTAACTTGCAGAAAGAAGTCCAGCAAAACAGCAAGAGCTACAAAAGAAAGGTAAACTGAGATGAATGTACTAACAAAAGTCCAAATAACACTTTTTAGGATATACAAGAGCAAATAGTAGTCACCTGCAAACATGGAGAAGACTCGGCATGCTGGCATAGGAATGAAGCTTCCCACCGCAAAGGCCAAAACCTCAGACAAACTAGCCAGTGTTATGGATGGGCCAACTTCAACCAGTGCATTACTTATTCGTCTTTCTAAAGGTAACTCCGGTGATTGCCGTTTCACAGCATGTACCAATATACACATGTTATCTACACCAACCTGATGAAAGGGACCAAACCAAGAACCAATTAAAATGTCTTATCATACAAAGAATAATAGTGGACTAGCCACCAAGGAGGGAAAAATTTCACAAAGAATGAGCAAAAGTTTCTGGAATATGAACAAAACATGCATCCCCTGTTGAAAGAAAAAGTTGTGATTGAACATGAGTAAGGAAAGGAGGGTTTGGAGGTGAACGGAACTGTTAGGTACAATGAATGAAAAAAAGAGGAAAATATGAGTTGACATTAAGCAAAAATGGACAGTTCTGAGAAGGGGTAAAAAATAAAGTCATATGAGTTAAAAGAAAAATGAACAAAGAAGTTCTCTCGAGCAGCCAAGAAAGTAGAAAACCTAAATTGCAGTCCCTAATGTACAAGGCCAAGGAGTATTGCAATTCTCCTTTTTTTTTTCACTTTCACTGGTGACTCATTCTATCTAAGTTCACCAATGCATGATGGTGTCTATTGCTATGGACATAAGAGATTCTATAATATTAATTAACAAGTATCAAAAAGTAATTTATGTGTTTCCAGTAGTGTAGTAGTGAATTGTACTGTAGAGTTACTTACAGTTTCCTTAGTATCACTCAATTAGTTACTCTTTTATTAGAACAATGTAAAGAGAACTCCTTGGGCATGTAAATTGGTGCGGTGACAGGGTTACCAACCAAAAGATAACCGGGAGTATAGTCTCCAAGAGAATAAAAGTGCCATAAGTGGATATTAGTGACTTAAAGTTTGTAGATAAGAAACTTACAGCCAAAACAAGGAAAGGAATGACTTCCATTATGATTAATGTAGATTTAACTCCCACAGCACTGAAAAATCCAACAGATCCAAGAACAGAAAGCATTACAAGCAATACTCCTGACAAACCAAGCAGGACCTACAAATTAGATCCAAATGATGATTAGCAGACCACAGAACTTCGTCAATACTGAAGATATATAGATGGCATATCATGCTGCATGGACATGAGCTAGGGCGGACAATACTTGATGTTCCTGTCATACTTCTTTGAATTTATTTTCTAGTGAAATTGTTGTCAAAATAAGTGATCCATCTTTACTCAAAAGACCTCCAATTGGGTCATATACAGGCCTTCACAATTTATCTTTTCAGTTCCTACTAGTTGCCTACACCCTTGCCAACACACAAGGGTGGAGAAGTGTTTACAAGAAACAATTACTGATGACATACTCGCACAAACTACCATATAAACACATGCTGGAAATGTTCATAAGGAATAGAAGACTACTCAAGTGAAGGTTAAGATCATACCTTGGATGAGAGGTAAAGAGAAGATATTTGAGGTGCATCTCCCAATGTCAGAGATATATACAGAAACATTACCAGATAGCTTACCTGATATGATATAGGACAAGAAGAATTAAAATGACTATTTCTATATAAGGTCAAGTATGGTAAAGTTTGCAGTAAGGTCAAGATATCATGATGATTTATCTCTTGCATATCGATTGAGTAACGTAAAAACATCAAAGTCTGGGAATTACTATTATGGTTATAACATCTGCAGTACTTTCTCTTTTTAACTCTTCCTCAATTGAACTTTCGGCCGAAAATGAGAGAGTCAGATTCCGAGACAGCACCATTGGCAGCAGTTCATCCTGTAAACATGTTTGCTCCAGATCTCAATATCAATTATCATTAGCATAAAAGTCTAAGAAAATCAATATATTTGCATAAAATCTGAAATGCCCACAGGCAACAGCAACAATGCAATGGAGGATGTGCACTGCACAGTGTTCAAACCTTTGCTAACTGAATAAAAGCCTTCTCCCAAGCCAGTGCCTTCCCATTCTCATTTCCTACATCATCAACTGCATTATTAACTGGGTAGGTGACTACGAATGCAGAAGCCTGAAATTTGAAGATCACCATAGAATTAGCATATAGACAGATATCTGAAAGAAGGATGGACTATATACAGAATTAAAGATATCTGGGTTTGCCCCAAGAGGGGCAAATGAGGCGAGATCTTGCCTCTCCCGACTTTGTAATCGTTTCTTTTATTAATAAATCTTTCTATCAAAACTAAAGGATGACTATATTACCTCAGAATAATTGTTTCCAGAAAACCCTCCCAAGGCAGTGCTTGGATCAAGTGGAGCCTGAAAGGCACTTAAACATGTTTCTGCAGAAGAATAATGCTGCAGGTGAAAACAACGGCGAGGTTACTAAGTACACAACAATCAAGTAAAATGTCAAAAACCACAAGACAATATGAGCAAGAAACTAAGGAAATGGTTATTCTTCAAGAAGTTAACAATAAAAACCTGCATAAGTACATAACCACTTCCCTATAAAGCCAAAATTCATGCATAAATCTCTTTCAGTATTTGATGCCTAAGCCACCATATGCACTTAGCCAATTAATATATCTTATACATATGCTTCCCAGCTTAAAGTAAAATACGGTACATCTATATAACATTTGATTGAGCAGAAGTCACAGACATGAAAACAATTGATCTCCTTAAACAAACATCATCCGAATAAAGGAAAGTAGGTGTTGCCAGGGTTACCTGAAAGCAATACTCGGCATGTACAACTCCTCCATAGATGTCAAAATTTTCAGGGTCCATTTTAAAATACTGCATAAAATGAGAAAAGTTAAATTAAATAAAACTGTAAAGTACTGGGTAAGTAATGCTTATTCTCTTAATCATTAGGAACTTCTCCAAGATCGCAATAGCAGCACCAATATAAAGAATGCAATCCCTGTGTCTTTCCCACTGCAGACATTCTCAACGGTAGGCCCGCTATTTTGTCAGATGATGTTTAAAAAGACAAAGTGTGGAATATCTGGAAAGCAAAAGTTGCACCTAAGGGTAAGGTTTCGGCAGGGATTGACACTTGGGAGACCTAAGAGAAGGAATGTTTCTATCAACTGTTACTAAATCCTCCTGTAGCAAGTTTGTGGCTGAATTTTTTAGACAGGTTCACTTGTGTTGCGTTAGCACAGCAGCCTGTTACCCATTATTAAGCAAGAAGTATAAGGTGTTACTTGTTAGGACGGGGGAAAGAAGGTTACGTCTCTGTAGGGCTGTTTGGTGGTAATTTGGTTTATTTGGAATACAAAGGAACAAGAAGATCTTCAAAGACTATAACGGAATTGGTCAGGAGGAGCTTTGGAGGAAACAGAATTCTGGCATCTCTTTGGGCATCATTCCCTGATAATAGTCGATTTCTGGTATACTATTAGATTGGAAGTCGTTTAAGCCCGTTTATCTGATATTCTGATAATTAGTTCAATTTCTATAATGTTAATGGTCTGCTATTAGATTTAGTGTTTTACTTTCTGGCTCTACAGTTGAGGTGGGCCTCGTGTCCACAATCTGTACTGTGTGTCATATTCATCAATATCATTATGTTTCTTTTGAAAATATAATTATTTTGAAACTGAAGGCAGAAAGAAAATTTTAGTCAGTAAAACCTGTAAAATGCTTTGAGTGGCACAATCTTGGCCAATAGGCTTCAAGCAAATTTCAGTTAAAGCTACCGCTGAGCCAGAATAATTAGCACGAATCCCGTCAACCTGTAAGAATTCAGCTAATTGTAAATATTACATTGAAGTGAGAAAAAAGATACAAAACAAAAGCCGCACAATAGCACGTAGTATTTGCAATACCTTGTCTTGTATGTCAAAAAGTAATTGAATATTGTCATCTGTGACAATACTGGGTGACTCGCCATGCTTTGAATCTGGGACAGTTGCTATAATGAGCTAAATCAGACAGAGACCAATTAGCACATCAGTTTTCTACATAACTACAACAAGGGTTTCAAGAGACACCATGCAAGTAAACCACAAGAAGAAAATGAGTACAAAATTTCAAAATAAAAATAATTGTAGATGATCATAAGACTTAAGCTTTGCTAGCCGTATTATAGCCGGGCTATGGATAGTTAGATGGACTTGAACTTGACAGTTGCAGCAACTTGAACTGAACTTTTCGTTCATATATTATCTAACAGCACTATCCAGACTGTAGCACATTTGGGTCTGGTAAAATGCCTTCTTTTAGGTAACAAAAGAAACTGTGGAGCCGTAAATGACAAATGGATAAAATGACATAATTACGAAAAGAACAGTGAGTCTAAGACCTGCTCAATTCTGTAGAAGGGAGCAAGATGTCTGTCAAAGAATTGTTTCTCCTCCGCTGCCTTGCTGCCAGGACCTACCCACAGCTGCAATATTTTAGATGTCAATACTCAATACCTCCCATGATTATTCTGTTTTCAACAAAAATGCTTGACCTTCGTCCAAAAAAACAAGAATACTTGACCAAATATTAATTACAACTTTTATAAAACAAATTAACAGCAGAAAGATCAACAGTGCCCTAATTATTCTTTTATCAGAAAGTTAAACTGTTCTGAAATAATATAACAATTTAATGACTTACAACGCATGCACAACCACATTCCCAAAAGTTTCCATCGTGTTGAAAAAACGAAAACTGTATGCGAGAATTAGAACAGTAGAAGTTTCAAACACAAATTACAGTTTGAAACTTAGTAGGTTGAGAAATGGTCTAAAGTTGCAATTCACAAACAAGGTTTTCGTTATGTCCACTTTCATCTCACAATGAAAGTCAAGCAACAGACAGAAGAAAAGTTATTAGTTTTATGTGTGCTTCAGCAATTATTATCCAGAATCATCCAGCCAGGTCATTGTCTGTGTGGATATGCAGCATCACATATATGTACAGTTTGTATATTCAAATTTCTGTTGGGGTAACAGGTATACTTTGGAATTACTTACTGTAAGGAAAGCCGTTTTAGAGACTAACAAAAAAAAAAACAATGGAGATTGGAGATTGAAGAGTGGGTTGCAACTTATATAATTAATACAAAAGATACAATTAAGCTCAACAATGATGGAGCCAAAAACTTCTTTTGGGAACCAAAACAATTGGTAGGCAATTATGTATAGATTATTTCCCCTACTATATAAAAGATATAGCATAAAGATATATAAGAATTAAAATTATCTAAGTCCTATAGATTGTATGATAAATTTCATCTGATTTCTTATGATTAAGCAAAAGATATGGATAAACGGCTTGTACATGATGTTATTCCCAGTGCCCATAAGATAAATTATACAAGTATCACTCATATATCTAGTAAAGTAAGCCACTGAAGATAAAGCTTTTATATTCTTTGGGGAAAAGAATTAGTTTCTCTTAAATATTGGTCTTAAGACAAGGATATTAACAAGATACCTTCTCTGGCCGTGTCTCCACCTGGAAACGAACTAGACCTATACAGAGTATAAGAACAATCCCCACCGAGGAAAAGAGCACAAGAGTGGGATTTCTAGAAACCCAGATTCCATATCTCCTGAATAGCATTGATATAATTCAGCATAAACTCTATATGCTATAAGAAATAGTAGAGTTCCTGACCTGAAAAAGCTTGACATATATTCCTGAATAAAAGATAGTTCGACCTCTTCTGTAACTTGAAGATCCACCTCATGCCCCTGATAATTACAAGGTAATTTATAATTTACTTAAACAAAGGTAACAGCTTAACGAAACTAGAAAGACCAGCACACACTTGACTGCAGCAACAAATGGACGAACTAAAAAATGACAAGAAACAGAGAGCAACAAAATATAAAACTAATAAGCATTGTTTTAAGGCTAAGGCGAACAACAACAGTGGGTCATGTCTAGTTCTGTTGTTATATAGGCATTGTACCTGAGATGTAGATATCTTGTACACTATTATGAACTCTTTGCATTCTGCTAATAAAAGTAACTTCTCAAAACAGAGAAAGGGACGCACCATAAAAGATATATAAAATAATGAAACAACGGAAGATTGCCAAATGTAATAGGGAGAAAAATCAGCAGTTATTGAATGAAAAGAATTCAAAATTACCTTTCTGGCAAAACTTTCATCCTTTTGTAAGTTAACAGGGTTGATATCATCATCATCAATGGCACTCAACAATGGTTCCTTAGTAGATCCAGCTCTCCTCCTTTCTCTTTTCCGATAAAACAAGCCCCAAACAAAGAATGCAAAAACTAAAAGAATATACATGATGGCTACTGAAACATCAATGCATTTGATCTGCAAACATCAACAAGTGGTACTCAAGTCACTTCAATTTACCAGACACAGATCTATCGACAAAAATACTATGTACCCCACTACTTCATTGAATTACCAAGATCATGGACTTTCCCACCGGCCCATATATGTCCGACAAGAAAGTAATCAAGAAATTCAAGCAAAATATGTATATGGATTGCATTGATTCCAACCTCAATAGATAGAATTTTTATGGAGCATTGCTCTTTCTTGTGTGGAGGAAGTTCAGAATTAGAACACGCAGGAGATGAAGGGCAATCACCACAAGAGCAGCCTAGTGAAGTGTCAGCACATGAATAAACTGACATGTTCATGAGCTCCATATTAGATGACTCGGGAACGGTTAACTTGAAGTCAATGGCATAAGGTGAACCAGGGAAACCAAGGGCTGCTTTCTCACCAAGAAAATCAAACCATTCTGCACAGTTGGAAATGAAAATATTAGAACTCATAGAAAAATATACAATCAAGTAAAAACAGGGGTTAAGATTCTAATGTCACCTGTTGGAAACAATAAAAATTAAATTACCTTTAAAATTTTTAGCACCAGCACCAATAAATTCTATGGCCCGTGTGTTCATAGTACCAAATTTAACATCCTTACACGAGTTGTAAAGTCCTTTTCCAAAAGTGTCAGATATGTAATAGTCGATCCCATCCACAGTCATATTGCCACTAACCTGGAAATACAAACAAGCGTGATTTATAATAATGAGATCAAAAGATACACGAACGGAGAATTCTCATGTCTAGGTTCTTAGATTAAAAAATTGTACTAAAAGCAGTAAAATGGTCTTTAAAATGGCATGACCTTGTAAATACATTAATAGTGACCCAGATTTGTTGGCAGATACTCAATTGTGGATACAACTGATACCACAAGCATTTTTTTGTGTAAACACAAAACCGAAAGCATGCAAAACATTGGAGATATCAGGAGATCTTGAGTCTCTCCACCCATTGCCAACTGGTTTTGGGGTGTATAGTCCAATTGTTTTTAACAATACTCCAGGTTTCCACTTCAAGTTGCACAAACTAAACAATTAACATGAAAATTAAATTAAATTTACAAGCCAAAACTAATTGGCAGATGTTTTAGCTCAGTTGACTGTTGTCATATAGAAGATGGTAGAAATTGAAAACGATGAAACCAATAAAGGCATCTAATGCTATAATTACACTAGGTAATTATCACATATTGATATGGAAAATATTGGTTAGATCCAATGAGCATAAAATGTTACCAACAAGGAAAAATGGCAGGAAAAGAAATGAATAAACAAAAAGAATAAGATAAACATAAACAAGCTATATACATTGCCTTGTTAACAAGTTTAACAGCAGTAACATCAAGTCTGACCTCGGAGATAGAAGTCACATTGATAAACAGACTCTGCTTTGGAGAGCAAGATAGCTCACAAAACAAATTTAGGAAATTCCTCAAGCATGCTGGACAGCCTACAAGAAATGGAATTGCCTGCAATAGATTACATACAATAAAGTTGAGGTATAAACAAAAGGAAATTCTAGAATTGTCTAATAATACAGAATTTGAGAATTAATGTAATATAGCATTCACTGCTTAGCTGAAGCAAGACTTTGTCTAGTATGGGTTAGGAACTTAGGCATACACAAATGGCATCTCTAAAACAATAATAACACCAATATTCAAAAAAGATAAAATTTTGGAAGGAAAAAAAAAACACGGATCCTGTTTTTAAGCTGAACAAGACTAGAAGACTCCTGTCCATTTATTAAAACTAAATAAACTGTGCAGTATTAGGAACAGCCAATTCTTGTCCACTGTTCTGTACTGTTTTCAACACTCATTTATAAAATTTATGTTTCTTTTAAGAAATAATATTATTTAGGAAACTAATGTCTGCCTGAAATATGTAGATGAACAACCTGATTAATGACTGTTAAAAATGAAAGATACTCTCAAGTGCAATGGCAATTTGAAAACCAAACACAATACACTATATTTGAAGTGGCAGGCAGTGATGTTTCTAGATACTACCAAACCATTGACCGTTAGTAGTTCAAACCATTTAACAACACAGAGAGTTAGATACCAGCATGAAGTCAATATCCTTCTAACGAAGGATTTGTCAAATACAGTTGCAAGTTCAATAGAAAACAATACCAACACGTACAAAATTCATTTGCGAATTTTATTACCAAGGCAAAACCAATACATTGTTTTAACTATTACAAATTACATTCCCTTTTCGCTTCAGTTAGAGTAGCTTAGAAAGAGCACACTGAACAAAGAGAAGTACAGCACAAATAGTTCCCTAAAAAACTATCACTAAATAAAATAATGTAACTAATTGACAATTAAGTTCCACCCAAATGATCCAATCAATGAAATAAATCACCTGAACATGCTCAAAACGTGACACAAATAATTACCAAAAACGACAAACTATGAGGCTGACCACAATAAGTAAAGTCATATTAGTGTGAAGCAGAACCGTAGATGCGACCTTACTAACCTAAATAGGGCATAAATATGAGCTGGAATCTAGAAAGAGCCTTACTTGTTGAACCTGTGCTCGCAACGTTTCAAACTGAAGCTCAGTGCAACAAACATTTCCACTTATAGTTGGACACAAACTTTGGATTTTGGCAGAAAATAGCTCGTCAGGCTACAACACATGTAACGTTACAGCACTCATCATCAACACGCAACATTGAAAGCGATAAGAATAAAAAATAAAAAATAAAAATAAAAAAAGAATAGCATATAACATGTAAGTAACTGCAAGCAGCCCGAGTAACATACCTTCACAGAGGGGGAACCATAAGGGCAATTCAAGACTTTGCCGTCACTGCGTTCTCCACATATATCATACATTGCACAGTAGTCTTCCGAGTGTGTTTTCCTAACCGAAAGGCCACAAACTAAGTTATTCCTCAAAACTAACTATTACTAGCTCAGACCGACTACGATGCGGTATATGAGTATGAACAGAGTTATCAGAATTCCTATACAGCAATAGCTCCGAAATTGCCAAATTAAAAAACAAAAATGCAGATCAAACTCGAGGCTTACCGAGAAGTGACGTCAGAAGTGAGAAGACCAGGCGAGACAGTCTTCTCTGCACTCAACGAAGGTCCAAAGAAGAGCAGCTGCAGCATAATTTAAAAAAATCAGTGACTTCAGTGATGATTTGAACAGTAAAAAATTGTAGTAGAATCCAATAGAGGAACAATTATGAAAAATTGATGAGATATTTTTGCCTGTAAGAAGGAAAGAGCAGCGAGGAAAGCCAGAAACGACGTCATTTTGGTTTGGTTCGCTTTCGCTGTGAGAAGAAACTGATGAAGAAGAAGAGCGTGAGAGCGGAGAGGATGGGTTTTGTAGGAAGGGAAAGAGAGGAAGAAAGGGAAGTTAGTCAAAAGAGGACGTGGGGTCCATGGAGTTTGTGTGAGAATTAATGAGAATCCGACACGCAATATTAATGTGGATGACTCATTATTTTAGATTATTGTGATATTTGTTCATGACGAAACGCAGCGTTTTTGTTGGAGCAGGGGATTAACCGTGACGTTTACGTCAGCAAATCGGTCGCTTTGTTGGCGCCAAATGCCTCACCGTTTAACATTTTTTCTTTTTTTTCTTTTTTCTTTTTTGGTGAACAGTTTAACATATGAAGCGATTGAAGGCTTTCTATTCATACCTCTAATATTCCTATTTGAACCTTCAAATTTTATTTAATGATAGTTGACTTTATCAACTCTATTAAAATTACCAATAAAGGCACAAACAATAAGAACCAAAAAAAAAAAAAACTTCCTGATTATCAAACCCATTCAATTAAACTCTTTCATTTTTATCTTCAAACCAGCTTCACCTCAAGAGAAATTTTAAATACACATCCCTAATCACTTAATACACATTCCTATTATTTTATATTTCAAATTAGATTTTGTAGGTAGGTTGAATGACCAAAACAGACATCTACGCATTAGAAAGAAAGAAAAAAATAGTCATATTTTCCTTATATAGAATAATTTAGAGTTAATTTGATTCAAGTCATTTTTGTTATATAAAAATTAGATCTAATCTGCGCATATTTTCTTGTTAATTGCGGTCCATTTGCTTTTTTTAATAATCCATTTTGCCCTTAGAACCAAATAAGGTAAATAATTTCAAATTCACTAATTAAATCACAATTTTAGCTCAATTTTAAATTTTAAATTCAAATTCCTAAATTTACAATTCATCAATAAATAATTTTCAGACAAAAAAGACTAAATGCATTCATATAAACTCAATATACCTACGATGTAGGTCTAATACTTATATACCTACATTATAAGATGAAAAACATTAGAACAAAAATTCAAACATTATTGCTTCATTTGTATCTATATAGTAGGTATTTAAAGCTGTTTCGTAGAGATTTAATCTACCCAGACATACGAAGCAGGAAAAAAAAACATAGAATATATTCTCAATCTAATCAAAAGGTACAAATATGTATATATAGAACTTATACCTAATTAAAAGATAAAATGTATGAAAGAGAAAATGTGAGATAATGAGAGAACCTTAGATATAGAGATATAGAGAAACTTGATTTTTTTTTAAACTTGTGAAATCTTACCTATAAATAAGGCATGTAAATGTGAAATAAAAATGTCTAATCAAATTCTAGGACAAATCTTACCTATAACACCATAATTGATTCTATATTAAAGGTAAGCAAAAACTTCTTACCAAATCTATAATAAAGGTAGCTGCGAATTGAAGATGTCATGTTAGTAGGACCTAAAAATGATCTAAGAATGGAGAAGCCACACACAAAAAATACTAATGTGAAAGAAAAAGCTAGAAATAAACAGAGAAATGAGAAGTATGTGTTGGAAATAGGATATGCATGGAACAAGAAGAGGGAAAAAACGATGATTCGGTAGAAAAAAGGAGGAGGAAGAAGAAGAAGACAATGTGTGATAGGCAAGATCAAGGAAGAATAATATCTTAATATATATAGATTCATCTTGTGAATTCAATCAAGAAACTATTGATATAAATTAAAGTAAACACATTAAATTTGCTAATTTTACATTAAATTTGCTAATTTTACATTAACAAGATTGCAATAATTTAGGATTCCCATTAATATATTGGCTTTTGCTATTTATTGTGCAAAATATATTAAATAAGGGTATGTTAGGAATGAAAAATTTAGGTGTTGAGTCAGCAAGATAAAAAATGAAATAAATCCAATGTGGCAGCTGAGTCATAGGACCGCGATTAATAAAAAAATTCATCCGGACTGCATCTAATATGGGCCGTGAGTTTTGGACTTAGATCTAATTAACTCAATAATTTATGCATAAATTGTTAGATAAACACAACAAATTTCTATACATGGCCTCCTAATTTAGTACAACAATAAAGTTAGGAACTATCTAATTTAATTTTTTCATAAATAAATTGTAATTAAATGAGGTTAGAAGCCATAAAATTTAGAATTGTAAAATCAATGGTATTAAATGTTTTTAAAACGGATCGTTTTACTCCCTTTTTTAGTTAATTTCCTTTTCTTTCTTTTTTCTAAGAGATACGATTAATCCATTTATTTTCTAATATAAAACATTATGGGTGAAAAAACTTTGTAATTGTTAATTTGTTTGGCCCCTCAACTTTGTAGTTCCACCATTGGAGAGAAACTAGTGATATAGCTTTGGTTAAATGTTCAACTCATAATTTTATACTTGATCAATATGGTGTTTAGTGGATGAGAACTCAAATAATATAAAACTGTTGTAGAGAAACTGAAATTGAGAGGAAATCGATGTGTATTCTTATTGATAATAGGGGTCTCTTTATATAGAGGATTACAATGCATAGAATCTCAATCATACAAGGAAAGTAATCGTACATTCAATTTAATCCTATTACCACTAGAGCAAGTAACCTAGAGTTTGGGTCAAACACAAATTAAGGTTTACTTGAACACTCCCCCTTGTGTTGCCCAAACGCGGTGCTTCTCTCGTTGCCTCGTTAAAAACCTTGCTGAGTAACAAAAACCCAGTGGGACAAAAATAACCTCGGTCGAAAGGGAAAAAGAGTACAACACACCCTTCACGTTTCGAGACCATACATGTAGACATCTCCCCCTGATGTCTGCATCTCCCCCTGATGACAACGGTCATGGGATTTCGGACAACTTCCGCAAAGGATGCTACCAACATGTTTCTCGAAAGTGGAATTTAGGCAATGACTTAGTGAGCAAGTCTGCCACACTGTCCTCAGATCGAACCTAGTTCACTTTGATCTTGAGGAGAGTCTGTTGTTGCTGATTATGCTTGGTGTTGTCGCTTTTGATGTAGCTTTTGCTTCTTTATTCAAAACAAGCAGCATTATCTTAAATGCTCGTAGGCTCATCTGTGGTAGACTTCAAACCACAATTGTTCGAACATGCGTAACTATGGATCCAATCCATATACATTCACGAATCACTTCGTGAAGAGCAATAATCTCTGCATTGTTCGAAGATATAGCGGCTAGGGTCTGTTATGTAGACCTCCAAGATATCATGGTCTTTACCCATGGTGAACACTTAACCAGTTTGAGAATGACCTTTGTATGGGTCAGAGAGGTTCCCAACATTAGCGAAACCTTCCAAAACACTTATGTCGTTTTGGGATGGGGATAGAGGAAGCAGGCCAGTGTTGTCGGTGTTCCTAGTGTGTGATGGGTCCGAATCCATCATCTCTCTATAGGGACAGAACAAGCTCATATCAATCGTACATCTCAAGTATCGAAATATATCTTTTACACCAATCCAATGGCGTCGCGTTGGCGCAGAGATATATCTTAGCTAATAAGTTCATGGCAAATGAGATGTTCGGTCCTGTGCACTAAGCTAAGTACAATAATGCGCATATTGTACTCAAGTAAGGCACTTCTGCCTCTAGCACATCTTCGTCATCATCCTTCAGACGAAGAGGATCCTTTTCAGGATCAAGACTACGGACGATCATAGGGGTGCTTGAAGGTTTGACCTTGTCAAAATGCCTAAGCATCTATCGACACGATGCTCAAGTTCCAAACTGAGACATAATCGTGTTCTCCCATAATCCTTCATCTCAAAATCGGATTCCAAGTGTTCAACGGTTTCCCTTAACTCTTTAAGGGCTTCTAATGAAGATCATCTCCAACATGAACCGCGATGGAATCCAAAACTTGTTATGGAAACGCGTGGGCATATCCATTCCCAATCAAGTAGTCATTTTAGTGAGCGTTTCAACCTCTTTGTAAACGCGCTCCGTGGTCTAGAACCACTTGACTTGGGTAAATGAAGTTCACCATGAACCTTCATGTATACACAATGACCACATTTGTAAGCTGCATGTTCAGTTATTCGGAAACTACCAAACTGACAGGGTAGTGGAGTGCAATGACATCCATTACGAGAGAATATGTCTCATCATAGTCGATTTCAGGGCGTTTTATGAGAAGCCTTGCGCCATAAGGCGAGATTACCATCTCTTTTTCTCACTAGGCTTTCTAACGAAAACCCATTAGTCAACAGGTTTTATGTTAGGAGGTGTTGGCATCACTAGCTCGAAAACCTTCCTCTTCGTTAGAGAATCCATCTTAACCTGGATCGCATCTTTCCATTTAGGCCAAATTTCTCTACGTTGGCATTCATTCATCAACGGAGCGTGGTTCGATATCACCTGACTCAACAAACTCATGCGCAACGAAATGCGCAACTACATCATCAATTATGATGGAGGTTCTATCCCACGTCTCATGTACACTAGTGTGATTTTCATAGAGCTCTATATTCTCAGGAATAGGTTCTGACGTTGAGGCGTCCCCCAACGATAACCATAACCCGGAAGATTCTCATGAGACGGATTTTGAATGTCGATGATCAAAGGATTGGAGTGTGCCAAAACATCCTTCGAACCTACGGGCCTTCCACGCATCCTAGCTGGGGCCATGGCCTGTAATGCCAGAGTGCCACTCTCTTTGGCGTTGGCGCCATGCCTACCTCCGTGTAGGGTGGCGCTACATCCTCTCGTAGGGACATCCATCCTTGCAGGCTTGTTTGCAGCATATTTGTGTGATCTCGTCACTTTAACAGGGATCGAGATAAGACATAGTGGGGACAGGCCACGACAATTCATGTCGTTCCTGCTGAATATCCGTATTCTTATCTCCCCCTAACGACAGGAAGACTGTCTCATCAAAGTGACAACCCGCAAATCTAGCGGTAATGAGATCGCCTTGCAAGGGTATAAAGTGGCGGACGATTATTAGAGTCTCAAATCCAACGTAGTTGCCCATTCGTCTGTAAGGACCCATCATAGAGCGCTGTGGCGGAGCAATTGGCACATAAATAGCTCACTCAAATATATATGCGTAAGTACGATACTTGTACCCAGTCACTAGCTGTAACGCAGAGGTACATTGAGTGGCGGTGGGTCGTAGACAAATTAGCATAGCTGCATGCAATATTACATCACCCCAAGCGGATATAAGGAGATTGGTGCGCATTACCAATGTTCGGACTATCATCGTAGTCGTTTCCGCAAGACCATTTGGGTGCGTACATGGGAACATGATGTCTAACATCAGTCCCATTGCAATATCCATCGAAAGTCTTTTGATGTAAACTCTCTAGCATAGTCAAATCCAATTGACTGAATAGGATGATTTGGGGAGTGAGCCCGTTGTCATATGATATGTGCTAGGAGTGTAGCTTAAGCAGCATTTATAAGTGGACAATGGCACAACACGTGACCAGCGTGTTTGCGTGTCCACCAACATCATGAAATATTTAAGCGTCTACAAGATGGTTGAATCAATCCACAGAATCCCCATGGATTCTATGTAAGAACAGAATGAGTATGTTCATTTCCTTTGCATAGGACGGTCTTAGTCCTAATTTCCCTAATGAACGGGCTTTGTAAAACGAGCGAGAGGCTTTAGAAGCAACCAATGAGTATTTTGGTTAGGCCTGAGCGTCTGAAACGCTATTTGAAGCAAGTTGGTGATTGCAACATCACCTAGGGCGCCATCACCATGATGGACGCTATCCATGGCGTTATGGATAGGGACTGCGCCAGCCCTAGGCAGGTGGTGGACGGCAGCGAGAGGCTTTAGAAGCAACCAATGAGTATTTTGGTTAGGCCTGAGCGTCTGAAACGCTATTTGAAGCAAGTAGGTGATTGCAACATCACCTGGGGCGCCATCACCATGATGGACACTATCCATAGCGTTATGGATAGGGACTGCGCCAGCCCTAGGCTGGTGGTGGACGGAGGCAGTGCCCTAGGCAGCTGCGTCGGTCACACTTAGTCCAGAAATCAACTTTTGATGCATGCTTCGTTTTGCTCGAAAGAAATGATGTCCATGTGAAGTCTTTAGTAGACGGATCATCATATCATGACCAGGATAACCTATCCTGTCGTGAGAAAGCCAATATGTGTCTAAATCCAAGAGATCTTCTCTCGTAACTTTATTGGATTTAATAGCTCGAATAGTGACATAAAATCTACTAGAGAGACACATAAACTTCTCTAAGATGCGCCTTTATTAGCAATCATTAGAGGTATTGCAAAGGAACTCATTTCCGTTCTCTACATGCGTTTTCGCATGGAATCCGTCGGCTATTCATAGGTGTGATTCGCCCTAGAAGCGTAGAGAGTTTCTGTGACAGTAATTAAGGAGTCATTTGGCAAGTGGAACTTGGGCTATTCCATGTCCTTGAATTAATACTGATGGCCCAGCCATCGTAGTCACAAAAGTCATATGCTCAGAATCAAAATGGAGTCATAAAGAACTCGAAATTTTATTCATAAGCCAACGGAGTTACATCATTGTCTCTTTGACTAAACAAAATCTAATCCAAAATGATAGCTAATGCAAAACAATGGTAGTCGTCTAACTTCTTTCGGTAATTCCAAAATAAATGTGACCAGGTGAGTAGAGAGATGTCGGTGGAGCAAGCCTCGCTTAAGTACCACTAATCTCAGAACCTTCCCAGACATCACACTTACTTGGAGTGAGCCTACTTTGAAGAAAGCTAAACCATTGGCATTTACTACAAAATATATGGCAATTGCCTATTACATCTCTTGGAAAAATAAAGACTTAAATAGAATTGGCGATCTATTAATCCCAGCCAGATTTGTAGTCTTCAACCCTTCACTCTAGATCATCTTCTTGATCTTCTTGTTCCATATAGTGAGCTTCTCTTGCTTCACAATATGCTTTGTAGGCGGTGACAATTTCTTCACGAGATCTACAAATGTGTGCCCAATGATCAGACACTCCACATCGAGAACATACATCTCTTTGCTCAAACTCCATTGATTGAGGCGCTTTGAAAGCGTCGTTTAGATGGCTCTTAGTGTTGGTGGAGCCACCAACAGGGCCAGAGGCGTTGCCTCCTTCTCTCTTTCCACGTTTACCTCTTCGATTCCGTGTTCACCTATTTTGGCGATTACATTCCCAAGTAGAGCGATTATATGGACCAGAACGTCCAAATGTATTCCTAAGATTAGGGTTTCGCTCTTAGTGCCCTCTCTTTGGGGCGCGACTATAATTGGATTCCGGAATATGCTCTGTTCCCATGGATCTCGAATTATAGTTCTTCACAAGGATGTTGTCATGCTTTTCAGCGACATTCATAGCTCCAATGAGCTCATGAAACCTTGTGATTCGTCTTGCAGTAACATCGATTCGATAGTTCTTAGCAACCATCAATGCAGAGACGGAGAAAGTAGAGAGAGCCTTCTCAATCAACATCGCATTTGTGATCTTTTTACCACAGAATTACATTAAGGATTTAATGCGAAGTGCTTCTGAGTTGTAGTCAAGAACTGACTTGAAATCCCAGAAGCGGAGGCTATGCCATCTCACTTCTAGGTCAGGAAGTAGGGAGTCACGGATGTTGCCAAATCTATCTTCGAGTGAGACCCACAGCCTTCTGGGGTCTTCTTCATTCATACACTCATACTGGAGCGAATCATCCATATGACAAGTCATTAGGATGATGGCTTTCGCCTTATTTGCCTCCAAGGCTACTCTATTTGCTTCCAAAGCTTGAGCTTGCTCAACAGTTAGCACGTCCTGGTTAGGCTCAAGAATCGTATCCAAGATTCCATCGGCCTTGAGATGCTGGCGGATATCACGAACCCACCTGTGATATTCAGAGCCAGTTGTTCCCAATAGAGCAAAGTCCAATTTGTTCAGGTTACTCATCCTGAAAGAGAACAAGAAATTAGGGTTAGTTTCGGAGCGAAATAGGATACCACGAAAACAAATAAAATTTCTGAGCGTAGTCACTTCAAGAAATTAGGAATTTCCGAGCGTAGTCGCTTCCAAGAAATTCGATTCCAAGAGGGGTTGGATTAGATCGAAATAATGACGTAAGTGGTCGATCATAAATTCTCTACAAACTCTAAGTTTGGAGATCTCAACAAGCTCCAAGCTTGGAGTGAGCACGAACCCCCACAGTTCAGCTTAATTAGGTCTCCCTTATGATGAAGAAATGGGGGTAGAAGAAGGGAGGTTGCAAGTCCCCGAAAAAGAAGAGAAATTGAATTTAAAAACTAAAAAAAAATGGGAATATAATGTTTAGTGAAAAATACCTCGAAATAGGCCGTCGGAAAATTTGGCCCGAAAAAGTCGCCGGAAAATGGTTGACCGGCGTTGACTGGTAGTTGACCGGAGTGTTGACCAGAGGGTTGACCGGCGTTGACCAGAGGTGTTGACGTGGCATTCTGACGCTGACGTAAGCTGCTAACTGGACGCTGACAGGATGCTGACTGGGTGCTGACGTCAGAGGTCTGACTGGATGCTGGGCCTGCTTCTGGGCTTGGTGGATCGGCTTCTGCTTCTGGGCCTGGAGCTTGGTGGATCTGCTTTTGCTTCTGGGCTTCGCTGCACTTCTGGGCTGCGTTGACTGGAGCAAGGTTGAGGACGCAGGCGGCAGTTCGGTGGTGCAGTCACTTCAGACGGCCGGTTCCGGTGGCGATTTTTCAGCTCCGGTGATCTGGGGTCAGATTGCAGCTTCTGGTGGAGTGTGGCAGCAGTAGGCAGGGAGGAAGGCTTTGAACCGGACAGAAAGGTTTTCGGTATTTTCGAGGGTCTGTTCGGGTATTTTCCGGCCGGTTCTGGGCTCCTGGAGGTGAAAACTTCAAGGTGGGCGGCGGTGGTTCCTGGGATTTGAAGGCTACGAATATATGGTTTCAAGGTTAAGGCTTAGTGCTGATAACGTGTTGTAGAGAAACTGAAATTGAGAGGAAATCACTGTGTATTCTCATTGATAATAGGGGCCTCTTTATATAAAGGATTACAATGCATAGAATCTCAATCATACAAGGAAAGTAATTGTACATTGAATTTAATTCTATTACCACTAGAGCAAATAACCTAAAGTTTGGGCCAAACACAAATTAGCGTTTACTTGAACAAAAACATATTTATATGCATCTATTTAAAGGGAACAATAATAATTCTTTATGGATTTCTGAATAAGTAACACAAGTAATCAATATGGTCATTTAAAAACATCAATATACTAGAATATACTAATCATATTAAATAGTAGCCTTAATATAGTCAAATAATAGGATATTTCATGATTTTTGAGATTAAGGATATTTTAGGTACTTTGGGTTGTGTATTTAGTAGAATATTAGAATGAAAAATTAAATTGGTGGTATATTAAGTATGGAGTGTGTATCAAGTAATTAGGAGTGTGTCTTTAAAACTTCTCTCACCTCAAATCAATCTCTCATGCCAAATGGTACCTCAATTATGTTCAACAATTGATTTGAATCAAAGTTTCGATTCTTTTATAATTTTCAAAAGTATAACAACTCATAATTTCTTTTTCCTTCTCTTCCAAACCTTCATATACGTATGAATTTGCAAGATTCTATTTTTCTAGACTTTTTCAATCTGGGCTCAAAATTTTTTTTTTTCCCAATGAAGCTCAAAGAACTTTAGTAGTAGTAGTAGAAGTTTTCATCTTCAACCCTTTATATATATATATTTGCTTCAATAAGTTGATGACGTTATCAATGATCAAGATTGGCATCTTTGTCAACTTCCAAGCTCATATTGTTGGAAAAGCACACTACAACAAAAGTGGACAATAGATATTATTTCTTCTCCATGATTGAGTTAATGGTGAGTGAGCTTTGATTTTATGTTCCTTCCTTAGATAGTAAAGGGCATGGCCCACATTCTTTGACACCAGATGACTAATGGTGGAGAGATGGAGAGGTGGAACGTGTTGATGATGGTGACTATCTAATTTTTTTTAATACAAAATATATTTTTTGTGGATCACATGTTTTCACGTGGTCATAATTTGTTTTTTTTTTTAATCATAATTTGGGTTGTGAGGACTCGTACATTCACACACGTTCTTTCAGACCAAAAACCTTCTTCTCTCTCTTGGCAGCCATGGCCAGACGCCAGTCCATGGAAACAAACTCTCCCACTTGTTGTCTCTAGCAGCTTAGCAAACTAACAAATGGGCCGAGATCTTTTATTATGGGTGGTCTCTATATGCGTTTGGCTTCGTCTCAATGCAACAAATTAATTTGTTTTTGTTTTAGGGAATCGATATTTGAGAGGAAATTGTTGTGTATTCTCATTGATAATAGGGACCTCTTTATATAGAGGATTACAATGCATAGAATCTGAATCATACAAGGAAAGGTAATCATACAATGAATGGATATCTGTAAGATATTCTCCGAGATTATCTCTAATTAAAACCATATTACCATTAGATCAAGTAACTTAGAATTTGGGCTAGACATAATTCGGATTTACTTAAACACTCTCCCTTGTGTCACCCAAACACGGTGCTTTTCTCGTTGTCTCGTTAAATACCTTGCCGAGTAACAAAAACCTTGTTGGACAAAAATAACCTCGATTGAAGGGAAAATTAGCACTACACACTCTTCACATTTCAAGACCATACATGTAGACATCTCCCTTTAATGTCTGCATCTCCCCCTAATGACTACGGTCATGGGATTTAGGATAACTTCCGCAAACGATGCTACCAACATGCTTCTCGAAAGTGAAATTTAGGCAATAACTTAGTGAGCAAGTCTGCCACACTGTCCTCATATCGAACCTAGTTCACTTTGATCTTGAGGATAGTCTATTGTTGCTGATTATCCTTGGTGTTGTCGCTTTTGACATAGCCTTATTTCATTTGTTCAAAACAAGCAGCATTATCCTAAATGCTTGCAGGCTCATTTATGGTAGACTTTAAACCACAATTGTTCGAACATGCGTAATTATGGATCCAATTCATATACATTCACGAACCACTTCATGAAAAGCAATAAACTCTGCATTGTTCGAAGATATAGCGACTATGGTCTATTATGTAGACCTCCAAGATATCGTGGTCTTACCCATGGTGAACACTTAACCAGTTTGGGAATGACCTTGGTATGGGTCAGAGAGATACCCGATATCAGCAAAACCTTCCAAAACACATGTCGTTTTGGGATGGGGATAGTGATGTAGGCCGGTGTTGGCGGCGTTCCTAGTGTGTGATGGGTCCGAATCCATCATCTCTCTGTAGGGATAGAACAAGCACATGTCAATCGTACATCTCAAGTACTGAAAGATATGTTTTACACCAATCTAATGGGGTTGTGTTAGCGCCAAGTTATACCTTAGCTAACAATTTCACTGCAAATGAGATGTCCGGTCTTGTGCATTAATTTAAGTACAATAATGCGCCTATTGTACTTAAGTAAGGCACTTATGCCTCTAGCACATCTTCGTCATCATCCTTTGGACGAAGAAGATCATTTTCAGGATCAAGACTACGGATGATTATGGCGGTGCTTGAAAGTCTGACCTTGTCAAAATGCATAATCATTTATCGACACAATACTCAAGTTCCAAACCGAGACATAATGGTGTTCTCCTAAAATCATTCATCTCAAACTCGGATTTCAAGGTTCAGCGGTTTCCCTTAACTGTTCAAGGGCTTCCAATGAAAATCATGTCCAACATGAACCCGATCGAATCCGAAACTTGTTATGGAAACGCGTGAGCATATCCCTTCCCAATCAAGTAGTCACTTTAGTGAGCGTTTCGACCTCTTTGTAAAATGCGCTTCGTGGTCTAGAGCCACTTGACTTGGGTAAATTAAGTTCACCATGAACCTTCATGTACATTTCGTATCTAGATCCCCATAGAGATATGTAGTGACCACATTTATAAGCTGCATGTTCAGTTATTCAGAAACTACCAAACTGACAGGGTAGTAGAGTGCACTGACATCCATTACGAGAGAATATGTCTGACCGTAGTCGATTGTAGGGCGTTTTGTGAGAAGCTTTGCCCCATAAGGCGAGATTGCCATTTATTTTTCTCATCACACTTTCTCAGGAAGACTCATTAGTCAATAGGTTTTATGTTAGGAGGTGTTGGCATCACTAGCTCAAAAACCTTTCTCTTCGTTAGAGAATCCAACTTTACCCTGGATCGCATCTTTCCATTTAGGCCAAATTTCTCTACATTGGTATTCATTCATCAACGAAGCGTGGTTCGATATCATCGGACTCAACAAACTCATGTACAACGAAATGCGCAACTACATCAATTATAATGGAGTTTCTATCCTATTTTTCATGTACACTAGTGTAATTTTCATAGAGCTAATGCCAGAGTACCACTCTCTTTGGCGTTGGCGCCATGCCTACCTCAGTGTAGGGTGGCGCTACGTCCTTTCGGAGGGACGTCCTTCCTTGCAAGCATATTTGCAGCAGATGTGTGTGATCTCGTCACTTTAACAGGGATCGAGATGAAACATAGTGGGGACAGACCACGACAATTCATGTTGTTCCTGCTTAATATCTATGTTCTTATCTCCCCCTAACGACTGGAAGACTGTCTCATCAAAGTGACATCCGCAAATTTTGCGGTAAGGAGATCGCCTAGTAAGGGCATTAAGTGAGCCTCTTTTGCTCTAACAGATACCCAATAACTATCCATATTTTAGAGATAGTGAGGAAAAAGAAAATCAAATTCTCTAAATTTACAGCAATCTCTAAAATTTTAAGGAAGAATTATGGTGATTTTAGAGATTGCTGTAAAATAGAAAATTTGTTGGAGTTGGAGAAGAAAAAGAGGTTAAAGTTTTGACTTTTGCGTCTCTATAATACAGAAATTATAGAGAAGCTATTGGAGTTACTCTTAGGTACAATGCAGCCACGGAATGAAAAAGGATAGAGTCTTTCTAAATGTACCCAACAAATATCTATATAGACCCAGCAAGTTTTTTACACCCAGCAAAAGGATAGAATTTCTAATTGCACTCAGCATCTTTTCCAATAATACCCTTTCTGATTGCACCCAACAAAAGTCATACCCAACAAATCTCACACCCAGCAAAACTCACACCCAGGTGACCCAGTAAATCTCACACCTAGCAAAACCCACATCTCTATTTGGAGTAGAAACTCGAAACCCTCTGTTGATCAACATGAATGTATATAATAATTATAGTAATAACAATAACAATACCTAAAGCTACAAATGGTGAGTATATATGAAGCATAAATCTGATTGAATCTTATGCCTTCATTATCCGGTGCCCGTGGTAGTGCTCAAATATTTCTTAAATAAGGAATCTAGAGAGATCCACTTTATGGCCAACTTTCCCAACATTTTTTCTCGATTCTAAATATCATTAGACATAATTATTGATTTGTAGTATGGCCCAAGGTCCTTAACACCATGATTGCCCCACTCAAAGACAAAGAGGAAAATTTGTTTTCAACCTTCTCACTTCTCAGTCAGAAGGAGATGAAGGTATACTAGAGGATGGGGTGGGAAAAACAAGCTTCCAAACCATTTACATATGCAGATGAGCCTCTAAGTGGTCCATTTCCTGGAGGTCCGATCCTCATGATCCATTTGCATTGAAGAGCTATAAAAGAACTGTCGGGTACAAAAGCTTTTTGGTTTCTTTTGTTATTATCTTTATTTATCATGACTATTACTGTTATTTTATATGAGGATATGATTGTCTTTTCATACAAAATTGATTTGCTGGGTCTACATAGAAATTTGTTAGGTACATTTAGAAAGATCCAAAAGGATATCATCTATTGCAGGGTCCAGTAATCAAAAGCTACGGTTTTGACTTTGGTGTCTCTATTTTTCATTTTATTTTAAATATTATGTTAATGTTTTTCTTTTTCTCTCCTCATTTTCTTTTAATTTCTATTTATATATTAGTCGAAATATAAAAATACTTGTTTTATACATATACAATACTAAATACCTTAATATTTCACTTAATATTATGAATTTTTATATAATATTAATTAAGCAAATCAACGAATCTTCTTCAGTGTCTATTATGAGTTGGATACCCTTTGGACAAAGGTATCATTTGAATTTTTATATTAAAAAACAATTATTGATACCTATCATTAATATTCAAAGCAAATTAAAAAAAAATCTGCTATTATAAAAATTCAATTACCAATAACCTAACATCTCGTTTACAATTGTTCCATGATTACAACAATTATAACACCTGCAAATAGAGGTGGCAAACGGGCCGGCCCGGTCCGGCCCATTTTAAGCGGGCCTAGTCGTGCTTCGTGCCGTGCTTGAGCCGGCCCATTTATTATCGTGTCAGGCTCGTGTCGGCCCATTTACTTAAATATTAAGCCCGGTCCAGCCAATGACCCGAGCTCATATTGTGTCGGGCCGTGCTCGTGCCGGGCCAATAAATGGGCCGTGCTCGTGCCTATCCACTATAAAGCACGATTTTAAAATCTTAATTTGAATAAATAAAAAATAATTTTATTTAACTATTTAGAAAATTCAAATAAATTAAGTTCTACAATGTTTTTATCAATCTTAGCTTTTTAAGATTAGTTTTCTAATAATTTTTTATATTCCACTACAAGAAAGAAAGGAAAAAAAAAATAACTCAAAATATATTGCTTTTAGTATATTATTGTGAGATCAATCTTTATTAATATAATGAAGATTTAGTATCATATTATTCTTTCCTTCATTCTATAGTTGTATTGTTATGAGATTAGTCTTTATTCATAAACATATATTTAATATTTAGAAAAAATACTTTATGTCAAAACAAGGATATAATGTTTTTTTTCACTATTTTGACAACATAAAAGAAATAGCATTGGTGGAATTGTCATGAGATTTTAAATAAGGAGGTCTAATATTCAAATCTCATCATTGTGGTTTTTTAATATTTTTAAAAACAAAATAAAATTTTGTGTTTGAAACGGGCCGGCCCAAATATGTCGTGCTCGGGCCGGGCCGGGCCAATGGGCTAATATTTCTAGGCCCAACCCGTCCTGTTATTCTAACGTGCTCGGGTCGTGCCGGGCCACTAATGGGCTTGGGCCGTGCCGGGCAGCTTTTAAGCGTGCTGTGCTCGTGCTTAGCGGCCCGTTTGGCACCTTTACCTGCAAAGAAGAAAATATTCATAGTTAAAATCAAATCCACTAACATTTAAATTTTATTAGAAGTACATAAATAATTTTGTTATTCATAAGGTAGACATAATTTGAAATGAATGCCGAATTCAAATCCTAATATAGTACTGAATTGAAATCCTAAAATGACATTGAATTGAAATCCTAATAGTCTTGAAGCAATGACCTCCATCTCCACACGATTAGCTCCCGTTCTAGTTGCAAAATGGCAGATAGATGCATGATTCCAAAACAAATGGACCAAGTTAAAGACGAATTACTGATAAAAAATAGCATATGAACAAAATCATAATAAATATGAACCGTTAAAAAGTTCCACACCTAATAAGTATAGTCAAAATGCAAAGATAAATATATACTTACTTGATTAATCCTTTTTTTTGGACAAAGCGAAGAAAATTACAAAACAAACCCTCTAACACAACCAAGACCTAACTCATCAAACAAAAAAGCATGACTAGCAGCTAGGGGTAAAGATTTATTCCAACTCTGAGCAGGACCGTGATGACCAACAAAGGCAATAACATCAGCTAAGAAATTCGCTTCCCTCTTCACATGCGTAAAAGAAACTGAGTTGAGAAAAGTGGCCAACTAGAGAATATCTTGAACCAGAGGCTTGATTCTCCAGGGCGTTAGAATGTGACTAGTTATACTGTCAATCAAAAGCTTAGAATCACCTTCAACTTCAACGTGGGAAAATCCATGTAACCAAGCAGCAAGCAAGCCTGCTATAAGAGCCATAGCCTTAGTAGTAAGGACATCATATAAGCCAAGGTGGTTCGCCGCTTCTAAAAGAGGCTCACCTTGTGCATTCCTAAAAACAAAGCCTCATGCACTACTGTGATTCTGTAAAACTGAACCATCAAAATTTAATTTCAAGAAATCTGTATGAGGTGGCTGCCATTTAAGTAAGGTCTGAGAACAAATTCTTCTTGAAGGATTAAGATTGGAAGAATCATAAAGAAACAGATAAATTCTTCTTGAAGGATTAAGATTGGAAGAATCATAAAGAAACAGATAACGGGCTGTAGCATGGACTATTTGAATTGGAATATGTATTTTGTCTCTAAAGATAAGGTCATTACGAGCTTTCCAAAGTGAATAAGTAGTGCAAAGTGCTACAGTAAAAGTATTAATAGAATCAGAATTTTTAAAAGATAAAAAGAAACTAAATCCAATCAATGAAAGAAGTATTCCAAGTATCTAAGTCAATATGAGGAAAAGTTAGCTGCTAAACCTGTTTTGCAAAATCACATTTAAAGAACAAATGTTCCTGAGTTTCCAGATGAGTATGACAAAATGGGCAGCTTCTGTCAATAGGAAGATTAGTGTAAATGTGGTCTGTGGTAAGTAGCCTTTCTCGAAATAGTTTCCAGGCAAAAACTCTAACTTTAGGAGGTAACTTTGCCCTCCAATTTTCATTAATAGTTTAGATCTGGAATGAGCAAAAACATTTTGAGTAAGTAGAGAAGAAGCCGATTTAATAGAGAATTTACCATATTACCTGAAGGACCCTAGACCATTTCATCTTGCTGTTGAAAGAACGGAATAGGGGTGGACATAATTTTCTTCACAATGTCTCTAGGTAAAATAGTAAGTGGTTTAGTTTCATTCCAATGAGAGTCTGTAATATAATCTGCAACAGTCACAGACGTGTTAATAATTTGTCTTTGACTATCATCAAGAAAATTCAAAAGTGGGAAAGGGTAAACCTAATTAAATAACCAAAAATTGATACTTTAGCCATTACCAATGTTCCATCTGATACCTTCAGTAAGTAAAGGTCTAGAGTCAAGGATACCTTTCCAAGCAAAAGAAGAATTAGCTTTCTTTCGAACAGTCCAAAAAGAATATATACTTTCTAAGGTACTTAGCTTTAACTAGTTTCACCCACCAATTATCAGGATCAGTTAAAATCTTCAAACCTAACTTAGCTAAAGCTGCCGGATTAAAGTGCTTTGAAGAGCGTATACCTAAGCTGCCTTTATCTTTAGGAGTGAAAACAGAAGACCAGGCAATTGGATAATGAGATTTATTACCCCAGTAAGAATTCCTACATTCATTATCAAGAGCATTTGTAATAGAAGTAGGACATTTAAAACAGGATAAAACATGGTTAGGCATACCTGAGAGATTTGCTTTAATCAGAGTGAGCTTACCACCCTTAGATAAAGTAGTATCCTTCCAACCAACAAGCTTCTTTTGCATCTTAAGGATCAGATCTTTGGAATTAATAGGATCTTTCCAGAAGATAATATTATTAATGCCAAGGTATCTCCCAATAGTAGCCTTATGTTGAATATGAAGAATATTACTTATAGCAATTCTAGAAGCATTAGGAACATTATGAGCAAAATAAAGAGTAGACTTATGATAATTGATCTGCTGACCAGTAGCTCTACTAAAAAGGTCCATTGTATGTAAAATTTTTCTTGCAGCAGTATTAGTAGCCTTTGCAAAGATAAGACAATCATCAGCAAAACATAAATTGGCAACCCTAATGCCATTAGGATAACTAAGTAATCCAATTTGATTCTTAGTATTAAGAGAGAGGTTGTTCAAAGTTTTGATTAGCGGTTCTAAACAGAGGATGAAAATATAAGGAGATAAAGGATCTCCTTGTCTAATTCCTCGTAAAGGGGAAAAGGAAGATTGAGGTTTACCATTAAGAACAATAGAAAAGGTGACTGAAGTAATACAATTCATGATGAGGGCAACCCAATGCGAATTGAAACCAAATTTCTGAAGACAGTGTTCAATATAATTCCAGTAAAGAAAATCGTAATCCTTTTCAAGGTCAAGCTTGATGGCCATGGAGCTATGTCTATTTTTTGTTTCATTGAAAGAACTAAAAAGCTCATGCGCAATGAGTATATTGTCAAAAATAGAGTGACCAGGTCCAGGTGAAATGATTTTGTAGCTCACATTACATAAACTAATAGGCCGAAAATGGTTAACAAGATGTGGATCCTCATTTTTAGGAATAAGAACAATATTAGTAGTATTAAGTAAATGTAAAAGAGTATTGTGTGTCAAAAAGTCCTGGATGAAAGGAATCATCTTAGACTTAATGTCCTGCCAGTAAGTTTGATAAAATAAAACATGTAGTCCATCCGGTCCTGGGGCTTTAAGGCCTCCAATTTGGAAAACAACATGGTGAATCTCTTGTTCAGTAATTGGAGACATAAGTAATTGATTATCAGTATCAGTAACAATACGTGGTAGACAACTAGTAAAATCCTGCAAATCATGTAAGGAAGGAGTAAAACTAGGAGTAAATTGTGCAATTGATTAATCCATTTGCATATTGGGGCAATCAAATGGCATTGTGGGACAGTAGACGTCATCATCTGGTGAAAAAGCAACAGTCGATGGTCTTTGAGACGTGTCCCGAGCAAACTGAGACATTGTTTGCATGACATCTTCTTGTGTATCCATTGATATTCTACATTGTTTAAACATCTCTCCCATTTTTTGGAGTGCCATCTCTATGCACCTTACTTCAAACATTTGTTCCATCCGTTTTGTTTGCTCAACCATTTTGCTTTGTAGTTCCTCCATCATGTGTGCTTCTCTCCCTTGTGCCTTTTTCACTTGCTCTTCCAATTGCTCTCGCAACTGTTTTACTTCTCTTGATACTCCTCGCTCTTCAACATGGATTCCAGGGACTTTATCCCAAGTAACTCCTGCTCTAACAGCTCTCACTCTGTTCCCCTTCTCCTTACCAAGAACTTCAGCATACATTTCTTCACGGATTTCTGGAGCAATGATGTCAACATTCATGCTTAGCCTTTTTTGTTCAGCCTCTTCGAAATTCGCCTACAAAAAATATAATGGATAGACCATAAGAAAAAGAGAGACTAAACATCTACGAATATAATAAAGCTATAGAGGAATTAGCTTACAATTGCCTTTGCAAATGCCGCATCAATTGGTTCTTGGGACCCTTTCCTTTGATGTGTTAATTTAAATAGCTCCCACCTATCTGGCTCTTTACCATGAGAAATTTCCTGTGCAACAAATTGTATATTTAAAATATGCAGTAGATACACAAGAAGGTGGGCAGGTAAGAGAGAGAAGTAACAAAGATACAAAAAGTTACAAACAAATCCAAATGTGTGCAGGTAATCACGTTTTTAATAATTGGACTAATAGTCTGTAAATAATTCCTCGACGTATTAATTATAGAGTTTGTTATTTAAGTACAGGCAAGGCAGGCGTTAACTTTCTCACCCAGATTAAACGAATACTCAGCAATGGAAGAATTTACCAAGCATGCAACAATAAATCTTGCCATGCCAGCTTCTTAAAAAGCATAATTGTCATATATTGTACCAATTTGGAACTCATTACAATAAATCAATGTCAAGGTCTCCTCTTCCCTTTATATGTTTGCAATTACCACATTTGGTGTTTTCTTTTTAAGAAGTGGGCAGTTGGTATATATAAGGCCTAAACACCAATAGCTAAGCGAATGCCAAAGCAACTAACTGTATTAGTCGAGAACTTGAGATACACCTATTAATGTTGTTGCACTGAAAGCTCAGAGTTAGCTTTGGTCAAGAAAAAATGAGGACATACTCGAGCAAAAAATCACTTAAATTGTTTATATAAATGCTAGTGCAAGTTATTATTGTCTCATCTAGAGATGTGAAGTTTTACATCAGATATGTGTGCCTACCAGCATGAATGACGACAACATTTAATCATGGGTGTATATATATACGTGTCATGTTGTCAATATAACTATATAACTATAATATAATATATGTAGAGAACTAATTTTCTTTTTATACATATATAAATCAGAAATATAAACCATATAAATGTAGGTATTTAACTTTTCAAAAAAAAAAAGGTAGCTATTTTAGAACAAAAATATATTAGTTGACATACCTTTCGATCGAGTACATCCATCAAAATTGCACAAGTCCTGCAATTGCTGCTTCATCTGCCAAGTGTATTAGAAGGTGTACCATGATGTCAAAAAAAGATGGTGGCATTATCATCTCCAATTTGCAAAGTGTTTCAGCAATCCGATTTGACAAAGGGCAAAATACTGTTTAGTCCATGTAGTTACAGACTTACAGGGTCTCGACGTTTCAGTCCCTGACGTTTCAATTTTATCTAAAAACTCCATAAACTCTTAAATTTCACCCAATTGGTCATTGCCGTTAACTTTCCGTCAAAAACTCCGTCATCTTGCTGACGTGGCATACCTTCTACAGTAAAATGACTATTTTACCCTCACCGACCAAAAAAAAAATTTCTCTTTTTTTTTTTTACTCTCTTTTCTCTTTTTTTTTTTAACTCTTTTTTCTCAATTTTTTAATTTGTTCACTTTTTTTTTCCTACTATTTTTGTTAACTCTTTTTTCTAAACTTTCTTTTCTCTCTCTCTCTCTGTTTTTTGTTTAACTCTCCTTTCTCTTTCTTATTTTTTTTTACCTCTCTTTTTTCTTCTTTTTTTTTAACTCTCTTCTCTCTCTCTCTCTCTCTCTCTCTTACCTACTCTCTTTTCTTTTAACCTCTTCTTCTTCCCCTCTCTCGTCTCCGTCCTCGTCTTCACTGCAAACCCCAGCTAAGAGTGCAGACTATTGTGATCTTCGCGCCACCATCTCGCAAGCCAAAACCTTGCCGGCCTACCACCGTTCGCGTGCCCGCCTCTCCGAGCAAGTGTTGGCCATTCCACCATCCATCCAGCATCTCCGTCATGCCAGCAAGCACCACCACCCCTCCCAATCACCATTTTTTGCAACAAGGGACAACAATCCATCACCCAAGATTCCAAGAAGCATTAAGAATTTTGATAATGTAATTCTACTTTTTGTGATACTCTTCATGTTGTTTTAATATTTTATTAATATCTTATGAGGTATCATGATATAAATTTAATATTACTATAAAAATTTTAAAACATTTGAAATTAATAAACGGGTCGGATTAGCGGATTGGGTATCCGTTAATCCGGCGGATACGGATTTAGATCGAGCTATCAATGATCCACCGGGTTAACGAATCGGGTTTGGATTGAATTTCTTCTTAAGTAAACGGATTTGGATTTAGGTCAATCCGATCCAAATCCGGTCCATTTACAAGTCTACCGAAGAGGAGAGAGGTGGAAGAGGAAGAAGAGGTAAAAAGAAAAGAGAAAGAAATATAATAAAAAAATTTAAAAAAAGTGAACAAAAAAAAAAAAAAAGGAGTGCCACGTCAGCAAGATGACGGAGTTTTTAACGGAAAGTTGACGGCAATGACCAATTGGGTGAAATTTAAGAGTTTAGGGAGTTTTTAGATGAAATTGAAACGTCAGGGACTGAAACGTTGAGACCCTATAACTACAGGGACTAAACAGTATTTTGTCCTCTCTTTTTTTTTGTCAGTGAGGGTAAAATAGTCATTTTACTGTAGAAGGTGTGCCACGTCAGCAAGATGACGGAGTTTTTGACTGAAAGTTAACGGCAAGGACCAATTGGGTGAAATTTAAGAGTTTAGGGAGTTTTTAGATGAAATTGAAACGTCGAGACCCTATAACTATAGGGACTAAACAGTATTTTGCCCTTTGACAAATCACAAAAATGGTCTACAGTACCAACTTTAGTACATAATTGTCTGATAAATGCTCTGAGTTCCAATAGCACCTTGGTTATGTCTGGTTTTAGTGAACAACGGATGGCCACTGGAAATAGATACTACATGATTATATGACAATCATGACGTTTAAAACCAACCAATTTTCTTTCATCAACTCTTACACATCTACGAATGTTCGATGAAAATCCATCAGAAACCCGAACCGACTCAAGTACTTTGCACATTAGTGTCTTCTCATCATTGGATAAAGTGTATTTCGATGGGGGCAGCCATGTTCGGTCACCGCGTGCCTCAAGATGGAGCGAACGCTTAACACCCATTAAGACCATGTCAAGACGTGCCTTTAAGCTATCTTTATTTTTTCCATCAATTCCTAGCAAAGTCCCAATGATACACTCTATAACATTCTTCTCAACATGCATGATATCTATATTATATATGACGCAATAATAAGTCTATATCGTACCTTCAAAAGAAGCATGCTCTAAGGCATAATTGAGGAATGCATGCAATCCAACATTATATTCATCAGTGTGCTGATCTAAAAATATCCATTCCTTGTCCATATCTTTAATCAAAGATTTGTTATCAAGCTGCATAGAAAAAAAAGGAACAAGTATTTAGTTTTTGGTGAAAATAAAAATTGATTTCTAAAGTCATAACTGATACTAAAAAAGGATCGAGGAACAAATATTAATAATCATTGAAATAAAAATTAATACCTTTTGATGATTGATGCTATCTCTTTTTCAACCGAAAGTTTGTTTAATTAAATTTTGTTTCCCGAACCGCAATTTATAGCACCTCAATATCAATATCATTGGGTAATTTGAATTGGATGTGCACAACGTGCATAGTTATTGAACATGGAAGTGCACCAATGCACAATTAGTATTGGATTTGGAAAGTCAATGCATAATTAACATTGGATATGGAAAAGGGTGCACAATTTGCATTGGATATGGAAACTGAAATTGTAGCTATTAGTTACCATATTGGATACGAAAACAAGGAAAAGTGGCTAATAAAAAATAAATACGATTATCTGTATGTTAGAGAAAAATTTGGAATCTTATTTGTATTTGGACTCTTATCCACTTCAATTAAAACTCGATCTAAAAAAAAAAAAAAAATTCATTCTCAATATTAGAGCTGTCAATTCCGACACGACCCGATAACACGACTCGAAACCCGCACGAAATAAAGCGGGTTGAACCCGCACGATTAAAAAGCGGGTCAGCCATGGGTCAACCCGCCATGACCCATTTAATAAATGGGTCGGCCACGGGTCAACCCGCCAATACGAAGTGAACCCGTATAACCCGATTATGCTATACTTCATCCTGAAATTTTAGACGTTGAGAGTATTTGATCATAGGATTAGACAATTTGAAATATTTTACTTTATAATTATTGGATTTAATTATTTATGAATTATATATAATTATTTATATTCTTCGTCTTGTAGAGTTTTTAGTGAATTTAATCAATTTATGCATTTTTTAGTTAAATTGGTCGCATTGTTAACCCTTAAATGGGTCATTTTGTCAAACACGACACAACCTATTTATTAAATGGGTTAAGCGGGTTGGAAACGGGTAACCCGTTTAATAAATAGGTTGGGTTTGGGTTTAAATTTTTGACACGATTATTAAATGGGTTGGGTTTGGGTTTGTATCTTGCCACACGACAAATACCTTGACCCGACACGAACCCAACCCGACACGACCCATTGACAGCCCTACTCAATATGCACCTAATATATTAGAAATAATAGATATGCGGCAAATGAAAACTCATAATTATGCCGGTGTTCAAGTAAATCTAGAATATGTGTCGGGCCCAAACTCTAGATTACTTGACCTAGTGGTAATAAGGTTAGAATTAGAGATAATATCGGAAAATCTTGGAGATATCCAATCAATTGTAATATCGTTTCCTTGTAGAACTCTGATTCTATACCTTGTATTCATCTATATAAAGAGGCTCCTATTATCAATGAAAGTACGACTCAATTCTCTCCCAATTTTCAGTTTTCCTTAAACACGTTATCAGCACGAAGCCCTAACCCTGAAATCCTAAAAATCCAAAACCCTTGAAAAAAAATCTCTTTCAGAGCTGCTAGTCCCAGCAGGCACACACGTAGCAGCGCACACCAAGCCTGCCGGCATCTCTCCCAAAGGCAGAAAAACGAAAAAAGGAAGTAAGCAGGTGGCCTACGTTTCAGTCAAAGGCAGCAAAAGAAAAAAGGGCATGCGGCCCACCTGCCAGAAGAAGAAGAAAAAAAAAAAGACAAAAGAAAGGAAGGCACGGTGACCAGCAGAAGAAGAAGAAGGAAAAGAAGAGAGAGGGCCCCTGTGAAGACTTGAACTCTATTTAAGTTAATTAGTCTAGTTTACTCTACTTCTAAACTAATTATAGCTATATACTTATTTGTTTTGGCAAAAGAAGGGCCAAATATAGAGATCTAGTTTGTGTATGGGGTCATGAATGATGAGTTGTTTGATCCCTGCTGAGTTTGGTTTATTTGTTTTTATAACTCAAAAACCAACTAGCTTTTGTTAACAAAATGCTAGAATAGAACACAAGTGTTTCTCACAAACAAAAGCAAACATTTACCTGTTTACATTCTTTGTCAAAAAGAAAAGAAAAAAAAAGTACAAATTGTGCTTAATAAGGTTACATAGATAGCTACAAGTACTATATTTACATTAATACATGTTTCCAAATGGCACAATACATCAATTTCTTATTTATGTTTTGTACTTATAACTTCCTTGACTTGCTGCCATTACATTTTGCAAAAGTGCAAAAATTTCCTGCAATTGTCTTTAGCTCATTGTGTTCCCTCTTCTTGAGTCTCTTTGGCTGGAAGTCTTATTAAAACCTGCAATAGATGCACAAAAACACATTAGAAGAAAAAAAAAATCTAGAATGTTATTTTATTGCTGTGTCACCTAGTAGCTTATTGGAAATACATGTGTACACACTTCTAACCACAATTAAGAACCTGTAGACATAAAGTTAAGTGTGTACAGCAAGTGGCTGCTCTTAGAGCAGCTTAAAACTTGGGCAACAAGCTCAAAGCAGGAGCTGGCAGTTTGGGTTAATCCTCATATGAGTTTTTTAAGCAGGAGCTGGCAGTAAGCTGCTCCTGATGGTTATCTAACTGACTAAGCTAAGCAGGAGGTGGCTAGTCTACTTATAGATTCTAATGATTACATCTTCTAGTATAAAAGAAGCCTTTACCTGCAGTAAGAAACACAAGTTAGAAAACATAGCAGAAAATAATTTAGAGACTCTGGAATCAGCAAAGTCCAGAAAACAAGCTTTGAGAGGTCTAGAAACAAAGCCTCATCTTTACTAAACCAGGTTTAAGGTAGGGGAAGTTTTGGGGAACCTCAAGTTTGATTATATCAGTCTATTGATATGATTTTGAGTGATATTTGCTGCTGATCAGAATGTTTATACTGTGTAAATTATATATATATGCTAAATTCATCATCATGTTGTGTTATCTGATCCTAGCTTGAAGAAAGAGTGATAATGGTTGTGTAGTTGAGTCTAATACTCGTAAGGGACCAGCAAAGTCAGCCAATGGTATATACACTTGGGGAGAGAAGCCCCTTCAATTATTATTGATAAAACGATCTAATGTTTGGCAAGAAGACACTGGTGACCGAGATTAGTACAAGATTACTAACAACCAGAGTATAAGAAGCTATTTTCTGTATTGCATCATCACTAATTATATGTTTGAGGTTTGCTCTACTGAGCTTTAAGCTCACCCCTTTTATGATATTGTGCAGATCATGCTCTTGAGGGTTAGAATTTAATTTCTGGAAATCTGGAAGTAGGAGAAGGAGAAATAAATTTTTAGTTTACTGTTTTGTTTTATCTTTGTACAATAAAGCTTATTTCCTAAGCTTGCTTTTGTTTCTCTTGTAAGTACTTACTTATGTAATAAAGAGTTCAACCACAAGTCACCTATGATTCTCATTTTTTTTTCAATATAGTTTTTATTTGCCAAAGTGTTTCTTATCTTTGACAATTAAAAGCTATTCACACCCTTACTCGGAACTTTAAAAAAAAAAATTTGCAGTTTTTCGGGTTAGGGTGTGACAGCCCCACAGCTCACTTGCCATCAGAAAGACCAGAAGGAAAAAGAAGAAAGAAGAAGAAGCAGCGCTAAGCCCAGAAGAAACAGAACCCGGCCCAGAAAAAGAGAAGCAGACCTCGGCCCAGAAGCTGAAATGAAGCCCTCGGCCCAGAAGACCAAGCAACCCAGTGCCACATTAGCACAGCCACGTCAGCTCAGGACCCACTGCTACGTCAGCTCAGGACCCGCTCCCACTTCAGCTATGGACCTGCCATGTAACGTCCCGGACCTAAATTTTACCGTTTACTAGTCATTTGGACGGGAAACGACAATTCCTTTCACTTTTTACTTGTTTAGATACTTTTAGTGGCCCTAAAAGTTGACTTTTCGTTCGGGTCAAAATTTGAGGAAACTTCCTTCATGAAAGTTGTAGAGGACGTTAAACCGAGCGCATGCATATGTGGTGCGTAAAAATCGGAGCTCGTATGTGAAAGTTATAGGCAAAAGATTAAAGTTACTGTTTACGGTTACTGTTCATGGTAAGTTTCTATAAATAGCCGAGTTACTGTGGTAAGTTTCCATTTTTGGAAACCTACTCGGCTCTTTCTCTCTCCTCTCCCCCGACCCTTTCTTCCCTTCTGTCCGGTTTCTTCTTCCTCCGATATCTCCCTTCTCCGGCCGACCCACGACGGAATCCGGGCACCGGCAAGCTCGTCTCCTCCTCCTTGTCACGCCTGTGGTGGTGTTTGGCGGCGGCTCGACCAGAGGAGCTCGGAATTGAGCCACGAAGATCACGGTAGCCGAACGGAGGTTTCATCGATTTCCGGCGATTGCGGCCATATCCGGCCACCAAACTGGCGTCGAAGGATCGGTTTTTTCCAAGGATCATTTCGCCCCTATCCTCGAGTCAAGATTTTCAGTGTGGAGGTCGAATCGAAGATTTCAAATCCTAGGGTTCTTGGGATTTTCTGGAAAAATTTCACCGGCCGATTTCGACTGTTTAAAGGTAAAATTGGGTTGTGTTGTAGTTGAGAAAATCGATCAGTGTGTTGAGTAGGTGCTACTGTCAAAATATGTGGCCATCGGAGGTAGTGGCCGCCGGCGCGTGGGGCCCAAGCGCTGCCACTGTTGGCGGCGCATGGAGGCGTGTTGGGCTGTGTTTTAATTCCAGTTTTTAGCCCATTAAATCCTATAAATATTGTAGAGCTTGTATATGAAATTTGGTGAATTTTGGAGAAGCTTGGAATTAATTATGAATTTTTGAAGTTTGATTATCGAATTACGAGAATCCGGCCGTCGGATATCTCTCGGTTCTGCCTTGGAACCTTTAAATTAACGAATTGGTATTAGTAGTATAATTTGGGTTGCATCCGTGGAGAAGTGGAGATGTTATTATAAGGAATGGATTTGAGGAATTGTATTAATTTGTGGAATAACTATTCACGGAATATATTATGTACAGGGTGACGTACCGAGCGATTGCTCGACGAAGGAACTCATATGCGTGATCACCGGAATAGTACTGTGAGTGGACTTTTGTTCTAAATAATGATGCATGCGTTTATTTTCTTGAATTAATGCTTTATTTAATTAACATATTACTTTCCGAGCATATGAATTGATTTCGGAATTTGATTTCGATTTATCTCGTGGATTTGCTTTCAATAATGATTTTCATGAAGTATTTATGATTTATACCGGTTGTGAATTTCGGATATTAATTTGTTATGCTCGGATTCGAATTTATAATTGATGTTGATTTTCGACGAATTATTTCCGAGGTGATTTCCGGAATTATGCTATTTATATTATATTTATATTTGTCGATTTGGGATTTTTAAGAGATTTTCGGAATGAGATTTCGATGGAGTTAGTCTTCATATTTATTTATTTATCGACTTTCGGTTTTGGCATTGGGAATGCCTTAATGATGATTTCGAGATTTTCTGGAATATTATCGGAAATGAGATTTCCTAAAGAAATTATAATGATTTATTAATTCTCGCCCATTTGTTTATGATTTCGAGACTATTTTGGCGTGCAGGGTCACGTCGTTGAATACATGGATTTTATCTTGAGAGATTTTGGAGAAGCCTTATGGATTTACGGATTTACTGGTTTTCGATGGTTTCTCCTCACCATACGCGGGTCATGTGATTAGGTCTCCTCCTCACCGACTTTGTGTTGGTGAGTGGCAGTTGAGGTAGCTTATTCTCCTCCTCACTTACTTTGTGTATGTGAGTGGCAGTCGAGGTGATTTATTCTCCTCCTCACGTGGGTGCCAGTCGAGGTCATATTCTCCTCCTCACACAATCTATGTGTGAGTGGAAGTTGAGGTTATTAGTTCTCCTCCTCGTACAATCTATGTGTGAGTGGCAGTCGAGGGTAGGTAGAGCCTGGGAGGCTCCATTACCCGTATGGTGATATTTCTTCCCCATATCCTATCATTACTTGACTAGCGGGGCCTAGTCTGATTTCCGTTTAACCAACGGGGCTGGTCTTATTCTGTTGAGTATCGGAGTTTCCATCCTTCCTTTCAGTTATTTGGGGCTAGCGGGGCTAATCGGTTTTCTTGAGCGGAACTCCTTTTGTTTCGTTTTCCTAAATCAGTGCATGCATCGGGAGATTTTTTAATAAATTAAATGTGGGAAAGTATAAAATCTCTTTTGTTTAAAATTGATTATTTTTGTCCACTCACACTAACGTGTTTTCAATACTTTTCCCCTGGGCCCTTTGGTTTCAAATGCCCAGTTTGCAGGCGAAATTTGTAGAGGTCAGGCGTACATTGGAGTTGAGGCATAGTCAATAGCATGGCTTCCGCGTCTGTCCTTGAATTAGGTTTTCCTTATATACCTTTCCGTTAGAATCGCTCTGATTATCGATGAGGTTTATGTTATTCAAGTTGAGATTTGTATTTTGTGAATTGGAGGATGATGTTGATTTGGGGAGCAGGGTGGCTCCAGGAGCATAAGGATGAATTGATTTAGAAGTGTATATGCTTTCTACAGGTTTTGGGTAGCCCATTTTGGGAGAAGTTCCGCCAAATTTTTGGTAGAATTTCTTCTAAGGTGGGTCCCGCAGGGCCACTTCGGATTTCAGGGGTGAAATCCGGGGCGGGTCTTGTCATGCCATGTTAGCACCAGTCAACGTCGGTTGACCGTTTCCTGTCAACTTTTCGGTGACTTTTCCTACCATTTTCCGGCGACTTTTTCCTGTCAAATTTTCCGGCAACCTATTTCGAGGTATTTTTTACTAAAAGTTCCCGTTTTTGAAGTTTTTATTTCTTTTCTCTGGGACTTGCAAACTCCCTTCTTCTACCCCCCTTTCTTCATTATAGGGGAGACCAAATTAAGCCGAACTGTGGGGGTTCGTGCTCACTCCAAGCTTGGAGCTTGTAGAGTCCTCCAAACTTAGAGTTTGTTGAGATAAAACGATCGACCACAAATATCATTGTTTCGATCTAATCCAACCCCTCTTGGAATTGAATTTCTTGGAAGCGACTACGCTCGGAAATTTCTAATTTCTTGGAAGCATCTATGCTCAGAAATTTTTATTGTTTTCGTGGTAGCCTTTTCACTCTGAAACTAACCGTAATTTCTTGTTCTCTTTCAGGATGAGTAACCTGAACAAATTGGACTTTGCTCCATTGGGAACAACTGGCTCTGAATATTACAAGTGGGTTCGTGATGTCCGCCAGCATCTCAAGGCCGATGGAATCCTAGATAGGATTCTCGAGCCTAGTCAGGACGTGCTAATTGTTGAGCAAGCTCAACTTTGGAAACAAATAGAGCAGCCTTAGAGGCAAATAAGGTGAAAGCCATCATCTTAATGACTCGTCATATGGATGATTCACTCCAGTACGAGTGTATGAATGAAGAAGACCCCAGAAAGCTGTGGATCTCACTCGAAGAAAGATTTGGCAACGTCGGTGACTCCCTGCTTCCTGACCTAGAAGTGAGATGGCATAGCCTCCGCTTCTATGATTTCAAGTCAGTTCTTGACTACAACTCGGAAGCACTTCGCATTAAATCCTTAATGGAATTCTGTGGTAAAGAGATCACAGATGTGATGTTGATTGAGAAGACTCTCTCTACCTTCCCCGTCTCTGCATTGATGGTTGCTACGAAGTATCGAATCGATGTTACTGCAGGACGGATCACAAGGTTTCATGAGCTTATTGGAGCTATGAATGTCAGTGAAAAGCATGACAACATCCTTGTGAAGAACTATAATTCGAGATCCATGGAAACAGAGCATATTCCGGAATCCAATTATAGTCGTGCCTCTAAAAGAGGGTGCCAAGAGCGAAATCCTAATCTTAGGGATATTTTCGGACGTTCTGGTCCATATAATCGCTCTACTTGGGAAGGTAACCGCCAAAATAGGCTAACACGGAACCGATGAGGTAAACGTGGAAAGAGAGAGGGAGGCAACGCCTCTGGCCATGTTGGTGGCGCCACCAACACTAAGAGCCATCTAATTGACGCTTTCAAAGCGCTTCAATCAATGGAGTCTGAGCAAAGAGATGTATGTTCTCGATGTGGAGTTTCTAGTCATTGGGCACACATTTCTAGAGCTCGTGAAAAAATTGTCACCGCCTACAAAACATATTGTGAAGCAAGAGAAGCTCACGATGTGGAACAAGAAGATCAAGAAGATGATATAAAGTGAAGGGTTGAAGACTACAAATCTGGCCGGGATCAATAGATCGCCAATTCTGTTCAAGTCTTTATTTTTCTAAGAGATGTAATAAGCAATTGCCATATATTTTTGTAGTAAAAGCTAATGGTTTAGTTTTTCTTCAAAGTAGGCTCACCCAAAGTAAGTGTGATGTCTAGAAAGGTTCTGAGATTAGTGGTACTTAAGCGAGCCTTGCTCCACCGACATCTCTCTACTCACCTAGTCACATTTATTTTGGAATTACCGAAAGAAGTTAGACGACTACCATTGTTTTGCATTAGCTAGCATTTTGGATTAGATTTTCTTTGGTCAAAGAGACAATGATGTAACTCTGTTGGCTTATGAATAAAATTTCGAGTTCTTTTCATTATGACTCAATTTTGATTCTGAGCATATTACTTTGTGACTACGATGGCTGGGCCATCGGTATTAATTCAAGGACATGGAATAGCCCAAGTTCCACTTGCCAAATGGCACCTTAATTACTGTCACAGAAACTCTTTACGCTCCTAGGGCAAATCGCACATATGAATAGCCAACGGATTCCATGCAAAAATGCATGTAGAGAATGGAAATGAGTTCTTTGCAATGTCTCTAACGATTGCGAACAAAGGCACATCTGAGAGAAGTTTATGTATCTCTCTAGTGGACTCTATGTCACTATTCGAGCTATTAAATCCAATGAAGTTACGAGAGAAGATCTCTTGGATTTAGACACATATTGGCTTTGTCACGACAGGATAGGTCATCCTAGTCATGATATGATGATCCGTCTATGAAAGACTTCACATGGACATCTTTTCTCTCGAGCGAAATGAAGCATGAATCAAAAGTTGATTCTTGGACTAAGTGTGACCAATGCTGCTGCCTAGGGCACTACCTCCATCCACCACTAGCCTAGGGCTGGCGTAGTCCCTATCCATGACACCATGGATGGCATCCATCATGGTGATGGCGCCCCAGGTGATGCTGCAATCACCAACTTGCTTCAAAATAGCATTTCAGACGCTCAAGCCTAACCAAAATTCTCATTGGTTGCTTCTAAAGCCTCTCGCTTGTTTTACAAAGCCCGTTCCTTAGGGAAATTTGGACTGAGACCGTCCTATGCAAAGGATATAAAAATACTCATTATGTTCTTACATAGAATCCATAGGGATTCTGTGGACTGATTCAACCAACTTGCGGACGTTTAAATATCTCATAATGTTGGTTGACACGCAAACACGCTGGTCACGTGTTATGCTATTGTCCACTTGTAATGCTGCTTCTGCTACACTCCTAGCAAATATCATATGACAACGCGGGCTCACACCCCGGATCATCCTATTCCGTCAATTGGACTTGACGATGCTAGAGAGTTTACATTGAAGACTTTCGATGATTATTACATTGGGACTGATGTCGGACATCATATTCCCATGAACACACCCAAATGGTCTCGCGGAAACGACTACGATGGTAGTCAGGACATTGGTAATGCGCACCAATCCCCTTATATCAGTTTGGAGTGATGCAATATCACATGCAGTTATGCTAATTCTTTTACGACCCACCGCCAGTCAATCTACCTCTGCGTTACAGCTAGTGACTGGGTACAAGTATCGTACTTATGCACATTTGGGTGAGCCATTTATGTGCCAATTGCGCCGCCACAGCGCTCTATGATGGGTCTTTACAGACGAATAGGCATCTACGTTGGATTTGAGAATCCAACAATCGTCCGTCGCTTAATACCCTTGCAAGGCGATCTCATTACCGCTAGATTTGCTTATTGTCACTTTGATGAGACAATCTTCCCTTCGTTAGGGGGAGATAAAAACACGGATGTTCAGCAAGAACGACAGGATGTCGTGGCCTGTCCCCACTATGTCTCATCTCGATCCCCATTAAAGTGACGTGATCACACAAATATGCTGCAAACATGTATATAAGGATGGACGTCCCTACGAGAGGACGTAGCGCCACCATACACGGAGGTAGGTATGGCGCCAATGCCAAAGAGAGTGGCATTCTAGCGTTATAGGCTATGGCCCCAGCTAGGATTCGTGGGAGGCCGTGCGTTCGAAGGATACTTTGGTACATTCCAATCCTTTGATCATTAAGACTCAATATCCGTCTCATGAGAATCTTCCGGATTATGGTTATCGTTGGGGGACACCTCAACGTCAAAACCTATTCCTAAGAATATAGAGCTCTATGAAAATTACACTAGTGTACATGAGACGTGGGATAAAAACTCCATCATAATTGAATATGTACTTGCACATTTCGTTGCGGATGAATTTGTTGACTCTGATGATATCGAACAATGCTCCATTGATGAATGAATACCAACGTAGAGAAATTTGGCCTAAATGGAAAGATGCGATCCAGGTTGAGTTGGATTCTCTAACGAAGAGGAAGGTTTCCGAGCCAGTGATGCCAATACCTCCTAACATAAAAACCTATTGACTAATTGGGTCTTCGTTAGAAAGCTTGATGAGAAAAAGAGATGACAATCTCGCCTTATGGCGCAAGGCTTCTCCCAAAATGCCCTGGAATCGACTACGATGAGATATATTCTCTCATAATGGATGTCAGTGCACTCCACTACCCTGTCAGTTTGGTAGTTTCCGAATAACTGATCATACAGCTTACAAATGTGGTCACTACGTATCTCTACGGGGATCTAGATACGAAATATACATGAAGGTTCATGGTGAACTTCATTTACCCAAGTCAAGTGGCTCTAGACCACGGAGCGCGTTTACAATAAGGTTGAAGTGCTCACTAAGATGACTATTTGATTGGGAAGGGATATGCCCACGCGTTTCCATAACAAGTTTTGGATTCTATCGTGGTTCATGTTGGACATGATCTTCATTGAAATCCCTTAAAGAATTAAGGGAAACCGCTGAACACTTGAAATCTGAGTTTGAGATGAAAGATTTTGGGAGAACACGATAATGTCTCGGTTTGGAACTTGAGCATCGTGTTGATAGATGCTTAGGCATTTTGACAAGGTCAAACCTTCAAGCACCCCCATGATCGTCCGTAGTCTTGATCCTAAAAATGATCATCTTCGTCCGATAGATGATGGCGAAGATGTGCTAGAGGCGGAAGTGCCCTACATTAGTACAATAGGCACATTATTTTACTTAGCTAAATGTACAAGACCTGACATCTCATTTGCAATGAACTTGTTAGCTAGATATAGCTTTGCGCCAACGCGACGCCATTGGATTGGTGTAAAAGATATCTTTCAGTACTTGAGATGTACGATTGATATGGGCTTGTTCTATCCCTATAGAGAGATGATGGATTCAAACCTATCACACACCAGGAACGCCGCCAATATTGGCCTGTGTCCTCTATCCCCATCCTAAAACAACATGTGTTTTGGAAGGTTTTGCTGATATTGGGTATCGATCTCTCTGACCCATACAAAGGTCATTCCCAAACTGGTTAAGTGTTCACCATGGGTAAAGACCATGATATCTTGGAGGTCTACAGAACAGACCCTAGTCGCTATATCTTCAAACAATGCAGAGATTATTGCTCCTCATGAAGTGATTCGTGAATGTATATGGATTGGATCCATAGTTACGCATGTTCGAACAATTGTGGTTTGAAGTCTACCATAGATGAGCCTACGAGCATATAGGATAATGCTGCTTGTTTTGAAGCAATGCTACATCAAACGCGACCACACCAAGTATAATCAGCAACAACAAACTCTCCTCAAGATCAAAGTGAACTAGGTTCGATCTGAGTACAGTATGACAGACTTGCTCAATAAGTCATTGCCTAAATTCCACTTTCGAGAAACATGTTGGCAGCATCGTTTGCGGAAGTTATCCGAACTCCAATGACCGTAGTCGTCAGGGGGAGATGCAGACATCAGGGGGAGGTGTCTACATGTATGGTCTCGAAACGTGAATGGTGTGTTGTGCTCTTTTTCCCCTTCGACCGAGGTTATTTTTGTCCCACTGGGTTTTTGTTACTCGGCAAGGTTTTTAATGAGGCAACGAGAGGAGCACCACGTTTGGGCGACACAAGGGGGAGTGTTCAAGTAAATCCAAAATATGTATCTGGCCCAAACTCTAGGTTACTTGACCTAGTGGTAATATGGTTAGAATTAGAGATAATATTGGAGAATCTTGGAGATATCCAATCAATTGTAATATTACGTTTCCTTGTAGAACTCTGATTCTATATCTTGTATTCCTCTATATAAAGAGGCCCCTATTATCAATGAAAGTACAACTCAATTCTCTCTCAATTTTCAGTTTTCCTTAAACAGCCGGCGAATTAAATCTGGTTAATAATTATATTTGAAATACTACCAGTTTTTATTAACCGTATGATAATTTAATGGATACAGATATGCATAGTTTATTTTGCAATTATGCCCATCAACTAATAATACAAAAACTCTAATAACATTTTAAATATAAAAACATAAGAAAATAACGAAACATATATGTTTTGCAATACGAATGCAAGGAAAGATGATTAATTTGTAAATTTAAATAAATTAAATATAAATAAATAGTTAGATATTATTACTTCACAACCTTAACCGTATCTATATTAGATACTTATCTGAATATTAAATATGATACATTAATTTAGTTTTTTTTTTTTTGGTGTAAACATTAATTTAGTATTTTATTTAACAATGAATACAGATTTCTGTTTTTAATAAATGTATTAACTTATTTTGTTGATTATATTTTTTTATTTTGTCATGGTTAACATTATCCATAAAATAAAGAATATTAAAAGTATAGAAGAGTGTCATTTGCTCTACTCAAATGATACAGTTAGAAAATTAAGTGTATCCAAACGGGGTGGGCCACTAGAAATTCTGCTAGTAGTGTTTGGCAGAAGTGTCAAATGATACAGTTAGAAAATTAAGTGGTGCAACTTTCTTATTCTCCTTTAGAACATTCTTGTTCTTTTTCACATAATAGTTTAACTTATCTACAGAGATTGATTTTTTTTTTTTCCTGATAGTGATACTATTTCAATGGTTAGTAATAAGGTTAGCTCAATTATATGTACTCTGCTGTTTTTTGATTAGTTGTGCACATGCTTACTAGGTTAGCGTTTTTGTTCAGTGTAATATTCACTTATGGTCATCATTTCAGTTCAAGGAAAAAAATGCTTACACTCAAGAAGAGATTGGTGTCATTCGAGTGGAGTGGTAGAGCAGGTTGATGGATATATCCAAGATGAACTAAAATAGTTAGCATATGTACATGCAGATTTCTTACTTTTGGTATGAATCAAATTAGTTATATATATTTGAAGCCTACTTAGAGTAGCAGCAACTTTGAATTAAATTGGTCAAAATAGTAGAGTAGGAAATTTTGGATCTTTATTTTCTTTTAATGAGATGGACTTATGGTGTTTGTAGATTACTTGTATTGGATGTTCTCTATATCAGTTCTCATATCATAAGGACTTGTTGATGTGTCATCTGTATGCAAATTTGATGGGAATGTATAGAAAATAGGACACAAAATGCATTCTAATATGTGTACTAGTACAGAAAAGCGAACATATGGGAATTTATTTTTGGTGTCCTCTTATTGATTCAAAGACTCCATTTTCAAATCTTTGAGGACACACAAATTATGTCCCAGAATAGAAAAGAGGACACATATGAGAGTTTATTTTTTGTGTCCTCTTATGGATTTAAGGACTCTATTTTTAGAGCTTTTAGGACACAATTGTGTGTCCTCACTACTACAAAAATTGAATCAGACGACACATCATAGTTTTCTGTCGTCTGATTGATTTTTATTTTTTTGTACGTCGCTTTTATAAAACCTGTCGTCTGATATGGTATAATGAACTAGTTCAGAAGACGTTTAAGGATAAAACTGTTGTATGACCCTAAAATAATTGAGCGGTAAGTTTCCCACCATGTCTGTGGTACCAAACCCCACTTCAAACCCAAATTTTCCCCCCAACATGTAGTAATCATACGACGAGAAACAATAAAAATGTGGTCTGATTATTATGTTTGGCAGAAAGCAAGGAGATTTCCCACCATCATTTTTCTCCAACTCCCTAACGAGGGAAGTCAAATTGATAGGAGACAAATTTCAAATTTAAAACTCATATACTCAGACCACATTGTTATAAAATTCTGTTTGTGTGAGTCTTTGTGGGGCTTGTCCAAATACATAGGGCAGGGCTTGAAACCCTACATTCAGGCAAAAAAAAACTAGAACTTTTCACCCAAACACCAAAACCCTCACTCCTCACTCCTCACTCTCGACAGCTGCCCACTCTCTCTCGACACAAAGCCAAAACAGTAAGGGTCTCTTCTTCGACAAAGCGCTCTCTCTCTCTCTCTCTCTCTCTCCTCTCTCTCTCTCTCTCTCTCTCTCCTCTCTCTCTCTCTCTCTCTCTCTCTCTCCTCTCTCTCTCTCTCTCTCTCTCTCTCTCTCTCTCTCTCTCTCTCTCTCTCTTCTCTCTCTCTCTTCTCTCTCTCTCTCTCTCCTACAAACCCCGACCAAAACCTAATGGTTATTCGATCTGGGAAATAGCGAAGGCCTTCATCGAGACCACTTTGAGCTCATCGTTGACCTTTACACCTAGGCCATCGCCGTCGACCCCAACAACTCCGAGTTCTACTTCGACCACACTCAGGCCAACATCAAATCCAACAATCTCACCGGTAACAACCCCCTCTCTCTTGCAATTTCTGACGCCGGTTCTTCGTCCTCTTCTTGTTTCGTTTATGAGACTTAAAAATTGAAGGAATTAAATTGCGTTTTTTGTGTGAATTGATTGGTTTGGGGTTTTCTTGTTCAGAGGCTGTAGAAAACCTAATGGGTAGACCTCTAGCGTTCTTCAGATCTTTCGGCAGTGGCGTATTGCTTTCGGAGGATTCGAAATTCAGTCATGGGTAACCAAGATTTGAATTCGAACATTGGAGATGTGGATTTGGGATTGAAGGAAAAAATGTCAAAATTGGGGCTAAGAAGATAACTAAGAAGGTTTCTGGGTAAGTTTTGATTCAAAGTTTTAGTCTTTTGATTCTAGGTAACTAATTATAAGTTTTGATTCAAATGTCAAAATTGTCAGGTACCGGACATATATGATGATCCAAAGCTAAAAGCCAAAATTGAGTAGGCTAATGTAGAAGTTCAGAAGAAGAATCAGGCTCGATCTCGAGTCCTTGAAGCATTAAATGCAAAGAGGGTGAGTTGAAGTCCTTTGTGTTGAACATAACCTACTCTTAACTGTTTGTTTTTACATCATTGATTCCTTACAGTATTGCATGCGATATATGGCATTAAAACATTGAAATAGAGGCTCTCATCCTCTGCTACTGAAATATGATAATTTTGCAGGAATTCATTGCTATGCTAAACCTATATTTACTACTCTATGCTAAATTGCTAATAATCTACTATATAATCTGAAAGCAGAGAAAATATGGATTGAAACAATATCACTGCATGCACGTGTGCCATTAGTTCTTCAAGCACCATACAACCCTTTTGTATTAGTTTCTGCCGGAACAGAGGATGAACTTCACTCTTGATGATGTTGACTCTCGTGTGCACTTCACATTCACAGACGGCCTCCTTTCTTGTAAGTAGTATCTCCTGCTTTTGGTTACTGCTATTTAACTATTTATGAAAAGTATTATAATCTACCCATTGTGATATCTACCAATGGGTTGTTATCTTAAACTCTTAATCCCAAGTGGATGATCTCTCAAGCTTATAATGCACTCCTTCTCATTTGCTTTAGAATCATCAAATTGCTATTAAATAAGACCAAAGTTAAGCTAGCCTCTATTAGGTATGTGGCATTGTGTGCCACTTTACCTTCTTGAATAACAAATGTATGAATATTTCATGATAATATCAATATAGGATTCAATAGTGAGTCGGTATTCATTATTGCATATTTGTGACAAGACAAGCTTGACATCTATAACAGCGATTTCTTTAAAATCTATTCTGTTTCTGTTTTCTTTTTTGCGCTTATGCTTCTAGTTATTTAATACTCCCTTAAATTAAGGTCTAGGTATTGACAGTTATTGGTTAATAAGAATTGTCCCAACAATATGCTTATATAAACTATTTAAATTAGAGTATTGCTGCATATATATATATATATCATTATCTAACCATGGTGCTGACAACTTCTCAAAGGCAAACCCTACCTATGTGAGAGATTTGGTGATGAGTATATCCGATTCAAATAGTTTCATTCTTATAATATGCTTTTGCATTAGCGAAAGTACTATTAAAAATGTGACCCATGATCATCCATGTTTGCTATGGTGCCACTTATTTCCCGATAAAGCATAATTTAACTCATAGCATGTCATTATTAATTAGTGAATCATTCCACATTGGGCATTAAATGGACAGGAGTCACAGGACAATAGAGATTTGCATTTTATGTTTCTATCTTTTACTTTTCAGTATACACGTTCATTTATATACACAAATCATGCTTATCTTAAACTTTATTTTCTTTATCTTCTTCAAGTTATAGAATTTAACATTAATAGTTTAAAATATAGATAAGAGTTTTTTTTTTTTTTTGAGAATCTAGATAAGAGTTTTCTTTTTGAAGCATGTAAAATGAAAAATAGATAGAATAGAACGAGCTAATGATGAAACAGGCTATATCGATCACTTGCTTACAAATCTATTTCTCACAAAGTCAAAAGTAGTCCTATACCTTTGTTTTCTTTCTCCTCCCAGAGTTTTATTATGTCACCCAGATTCTAAGTGCAGTGTTTCATAACTTTTCTTGAACAAGTTCTGTTGGATGTATACTCAGTGGCCAATTGTATTTTATTTTTCACAAAGATAAGCAACAGAAGTGGAAGAGTATCTCTTGTTTTTCATTTCCATTCACCTAAGAATGAATACTATGATTCTCATTTCGAATGGGAATGAATACAGCATCTATAGGATAACTACCGTCTTGAAAGTTACTTGGAGAGCAACATCAAGCTTATCAGCAGGGGGGTGGATTGTAGGGACATGCCTCCAAGTATAGGGCACACTCCGGCTGACATATTTGGGAATGTGCTGATAGATCATATATCAGGTTCCTCTAATTCAACTTTACCTTTTAGGTCTCAATTTGCAGTTATGACTTATGATACATTAATTGCAGGTACTAAGTCATTATTAAAATGATACATCAGTTTATGATGGCTGATGTTGTTGTTCTTGCTTGTTGTACTACTATTGTGCTATACTTACTATTGTTTCTTTTCCCCATTGTTACAATATCAAATTTTGAGATGCATGTATGAACCCTCTGTTTAAAATCTTTACCAGTTTCTGTGGTTTTTCAATATTTTCCCTACAAACTCGTGTTATCACATGTCAAAATGGAATGAGAACAATTAATAGTGGTTGTATTTATTATCATTTTTCTATAATCTAATGAAAATTTCTGGTACTATTTAGTACCATATAAGTGTGATCTTACCAAGTTCAAAATGCTCATTGATATGATGTGTGTTTTATGTGAATTAAAAGAATCCTTGGTAGTTGAATATTGATATGTTGCTTTCAATTTGTGATTTGAATGATTGTATTAACATGGCTTCATCATGTACCAATAAATTTAGTTATGTTTGGTCTTTCACTTGCTACTTTTTTGTGCTGGTTTCAATATTGAATTTTGTTAATTGTTTTGTGATATAATCACTTGTGGTCGGTATTATGGTAAGAATTTGTGATTATAGCTCTAAATACTATGTTCCATATCAGGTATATAGAGTTTCTGATATGAAACTTGTGAGAATTCTCTCTAGTGCAGAAGATGAGGTCAACGTAGCTTGTTTTCATCCTTCTGTCGGAGGTGGCATTGTTTATGGAACTAAGGTAAGCAACTGGATTTAGTATCCTCCTCTTTTAGTTTTCTGAACTTACAGTGGTTCCTGTTATGTAATGTAGGAAGGAAAGTTAAGGATCCTCCAATATGATAGTTCTCATGCCGTGGGTCATACAACTTCTAATTTTCTTGATGAAAGCATGCTAGAGGTACAACTAGGCCCCAGTAGTTCATTTGTTTGTTTCTGTTAATGTGATAAAATTATGGTTTCTCCTATTTTCTTTGCAAAATTTGCTCAACACATATCAAAGTAAAGTATTTCCTTTTCACACCTTCAATCAGTTTGCTTACCTACATAGTCTCCTAAATACTAGAGCTCTTAATCATATACTTGAGACTCTATCCATCATTAATTTTTTTCTCCATTTGTTCTCTGCTGCCCCTTATAGGCTTTGGATAAATCGAATAAGGAAGCACATTCTGAAGCTGGAACAGGACATTGAGTTGCTTAAAGCAGAGGCTAAAAGAATAGTTGAACTTAGTTTTTATGCTATTGAAGAAACTCTAGAAGATATTGAGTGTGTAGAGTCTGGGAGCTCTTGATGAAACTTCAAGCTCCTCTGAATCCAATGAGGCCATGAGCAGCAAAGCTTGCAAAGCTAGACACTGAAGTAAATTTCTGGATGTATTTTGCTAGGAGAGTACTATTAGACATACTCCTTTCATGGATAAAAGATTAGCTTTGCACAATCTATTTTGATGCATGATGTAGATTATAACAATTTCTTCTATATATTGATCAGGTACTGTTAATTTGGTCATTTTTTATTCCACTTCCAACATATATAATGCATTGAATCATTCTTTTAATTAGTACAACAATAACCACACAAAACTATCATATGTACACAATATTTACAATAGCCTCAAAATAAAAACTGTCGTCTGAGTGTAAAACAGATCACGGATGATATGAAAAAACTGTTGTGTGAATAAAAGTCACACAATAGCTATAAAAAAAAAAAAGACTTCTTAATCGCAATCACACAACAAATGCTCAAGTTGCCCGTTGTCTGAGTAAAGTTCACACAACAATTAATGTTGTCGAGAGCCTGTCGACATGGATGCCGAGTCCTTCATACGACAGTTTTCTAAATGCACCTTCATTAGACGTCACCAAGATAGACGACAATTTTTAACTGTCGTCTGATTCAATTTCTGTAGTAGTGATAGAAAAGAGAACTCATATTAGATAATATGAGGATGCAATTTAGATGTCCTCTTATGGATATAAGGACACCACGACTAAAGCTTTTAGGACACATAAACTATGTCCTCGTATAGATAAGAGGACACATTTCAAGTGTCCTTGTTTGGGACTGATGATGACTCCCGGATATAAGGACATAGTTTCAATGTCCTTAAATAATGTTTTTGTAGAAGTGAATTCGGCGTTAGGTTCTTAAAATCCACCGAGACCGTGTCCTGGGCGTGACAGTTTCGCACAATATCAGCAAAAGGTGGCAGAATGGTTTCTAAACTAGTCAACAAAGGCAATTGCAGTAGCTTTGATGAGTTGAATAATCCGAACATCATCCCACTCCTCGACTATGTTGTAAAAATTTGGGTTTTTTTTCCTTTGTAAAATTGATTAAAATAGAAAATAAATTTGATAAAATAAAAGAAAGAAAAGTTAAGATAAAAATAGATAGAATAATAGATAATATATATATATATATGGTAAAATCAAAGTGAGAAAACAAGCCTGGTATGGTGAAGCACGTCAAAAGACGCTGTCCTAAAACTTTTGTAGCCTCCTTACGTGCAGGTGCTGATGGTCTACAAGACTCCAAGATACAACCCCAATACACGCAACCAAAGGTCCGCTATGAGCACGTTCACAGTCGGATAGAATCTCCAGGTCATAGAACCGTTGCCCAAAATAATAGTAAAATATAGAAGGTAGTAATTGAAATGATAGTATGCAAATGAGGAGTAGAGATAACCCTTTTGTTGTAAACAACTTGGGGAACATTGTTGCCTTTTATAGGCTCCAATTATCTCATGTAACCTCCATCATAAAACACACCATAAAATCAGAAAATTAAATCCCAAAATGAAACTCCTATAACCCTCAAATAATTATAGGATTAAAAGCATAAGTTACAAATTGAAAATCGAAAATCAAATTAAATATTTTAAAATCTTTTAAAATACCAACAGACTATACCCCACAAGTATAATTATTTTAGTTTGGATAAACTCGATACGACACCTGGTAAGATTTCTTGAAGTGACCAACATTCTGCCAAATCTAACAACTTTAGATTGCACAAGTATTTGAATTGCTCAGGTACACGCTCTATGAGAGATCTACATAGGTGGAGTATCGTGAGTGTCCGTAGCTCCCTAGTCATAGACATTGTTTCCGATCCGAGTTCTAAACCCCTTAGACACAGTGTTTGATTGTTTCTTATAAGTAGCAGAAGTGATCCCAATTATGTTTTACACAAGTATCATAAAGAACTGAGCGGTCTAAGACCTTAAGATCTTCCACTCCATTCAATGTAACTAGTGTGTCCACATCAGACCTCTCTTCATCATTTGCGCGTGACAACAACAGAAGCTCATGGGTACTTTTATTGGCTGTCAGTGAAGTACAAATGTATACACCATTATAATTTATTGGGGTGCAGAAAATTGTTGAGTTATTCTTCTTCTTCTTCAGCCCTTGTTGGCTTGATCAGTTGACTCCACCGAAATACCGATGTTAAAGAGGTTTGCTGAATCTAAGCTCTCTTATGATATGTCTCCTACAACTTTTCCAAGAGTCAGGGTCAGAAACAAACATTATGCTGTCTTTTCGGTTTGCTGGTCAGAAAACTTTGTGCTTTTTAGAGAGGGATATTTGATAATTAGGACAAAGCTCATATTGCACCACCACAAATCACGCATTCATCTTCTGCTAGTTGCTTATATCTCTTTCTTAAACAACTCCACTACTTCATTGATGTCGAGGATGATGGAGACCCTAACTCTTGGAGAAATGGTAGGAGACATATCATAAGAGCTTAGATTCAGCAAACCCATGCACAAATTCAAATTCGCAGACAAATTCAGCAAACCCAACCTAGAAATCAAATTCACGTTTACACTTGCACACAAATTCAGCAAACCCACAAATTCACGTTACACACCCAATTTCAGATACCAAAAAAATCCCAGTACCCAAAAATCAAAAAGGATTTAGCTAATTAGCTTTAACAATTTCAATTTGGGTTTTATGAATTGGTTATCTGAATACCTCTTTAGCATCGGTGATTCTGTATTTCGGTGGAGTCAACTGATCAAGCCATCAAGAGCCGAAGAACTAAAGAAGAAGAATAACTCAACAATTTTCTGCACCAATGCGAAGTTCCGAAGTTGACCTCAAAGACACATTGAAGATCAGAAACTTCCAAAAAAAAAAATTGGAATATAAATTCGTGATCAGAATTCAGAACAAAATATTAGTTTTCTATAAGCGTAGAGGAAGAGAGAGATACTTGGAGTTTTAGTTTTCTGCTGGAGGCCTAGAGCTTGGAGACGAAGAGGAGAAGAAGAAGAGAAGAAACGACGGTGCGGCTTGAGAAAGGGATAGAGACTTTAAAAAAAAACAGATGTATATACCTAAGCCCAAAAACCTCAGTGAGGCTTGAGCCCAATCATCTTTGTATCTGCATCCGCCCCTGCTGCTTGGGGTTTTAGCTTTGCTTGGTGAGTGTTAATATGATGATGGCATTGATGGTGATGCCTCACATATAGTGATGATGGGCATTTATTTAATATATGCCAGTTGATAGACATTGAGAAAAATTCAACATGGTTCTTGCTATTGCTATTACAATGGTGTATACATATATACTTCACTGACAACCAATAAAAGTACTCATGAGTTTTGGTTGTTGTCACGCGCAAATGATGAAGAGACGTCCGATGTGGACACGCTAAGCACATTGAATGGAGTGAAAGATCTTAAGGTTTTAGACATCTCAGTTCTTTATTATACTTGGTGTAAAACATACTGGGGACACTTCCGCTACTTATGAGAAACATTCAAACATTGCGTCTAAGGGGTTTAGAACTCGGATCGAAAACAATGTCTATGACTGGGGAGCTACGGACACTCACGATACTCCACCTATGTGAATCTCGCATAGAGCGTGTACTTGAGGAATTCAAAAACTTGTGCAATCTAAAGTTGCCAGATTTGGCAGAATGTTGGTCACTTCAAGAAATCTCACCAGGTGTCATATCAAGTTTATACAAACTAGAAGATATTGTACTTGTGGGGTATAGTCGAGGAGTGGGATGATGACTTCATTAGAACTAATACTAATGTGACAAAGGAGAAGGGAAAAAAATGTGGGCGTGTGACTTTTTTTTCTTTTGAGAATAGTGTGTGACTTGAAAGAGTAGAAAAATTAAGATCAAAAGTATACTAAAGGCAAAGCAACCTCAACACACTATCATAGCACACAAATATACCTTCAGTGGATTCCACAAAAGATGACGAGACTTTTATGCATGGAAAACAATCAAACCTGCCATCCTCAGCTCTCAAAAGGTCAAAGTATATCAACGCAACAAATGCAGTGACTTGCAGAAAGAAGTCCATCAAAACAGCAAGGGCTACAAATTAAAGAAGAAGGTAAAATTAGATGATGTACTAACAAAACTCCAAATAATACCTTTTAGGATATACAAGAGCAAATATTAGTCACCTGCAATCATGGAGAAGACTCGGCATGCTGGCATAGGAATGAAGCTTCCCACTGCAAATGCCAAAACCTCAGACAAACTAGTCAGTGTGTTATGGATGGACCAACTTCAACCAGTGCATTACTTACTCGTCATTCTAAAGGTAACTCCGGTGATTGCATGTACCAATATACACATGTTATCTACACCAACCTGAACCAAACCGAGAACCAATTAAAATATCTTATCATATAAAGACAAGCATATAAAAGTGGACTGGCCACCAAGGAGGGCAAAATTTCACAATGAATCAGCAAAAGTTTCTAGAACATGAACAAAACATGCATCCCCTTTTGAAAGAAAAAGTTGTGACTCCACATGAGTAAGTGTTTGGACCCAAAATGAGCATTTTGGCCTGATAAGGCACGTCTTGGAGAAATTGAGCCAATGTCAGTGGCTCAATCTATATATTGTTGACAAGTTCGAAATATATATTTAGAGGCTAAATAAAGCCTACTATGGAAGCATGAAAGGTCAACTTTAGCACATTTTCCTACTTCGGCTGGAGAAACCAAGCTAAACAAGGAAGGAGGGGCGGCATACTAACCAAACGAAATCCAAATGAGCTAAAACTTTCCAGATTAAATCTAGAAAGCCCAAGGATCATTTCTTATGAAGAGTTCCAGAGCTATTTTTAAGTGGAAGGTCTTCAAACAATCAGTCCAATTTTCTGCAGAAGCAAAACTGGAAAACTGGACCTGTAAGAGGTCCAGCAGCTTTTCTGGCCCAACCACTATACCAAAAGCTCTGAAATTTTACCAGGATGATCTACACTCATAGTGGAACATTTTTTATGAAGAAGTCAAGGTCAAAATCTGAATTCTTGATGGAGATATAATTGAAGGAATAAAAGAGCCGAAAGTGCTTCCTTATCTCCAAAATTCATCATTCCTTATCTCCAATTATGCTTCTTTATCTCCAAAATTCATCATTTCTTATCTCCAATTAATGCTCCACTATCATTTGTTTAATGCCAAATGCTTTGGCATGGTAGCCTATAAATAGAGGTTATAAATTCATCACAACACCAATTCATTCATCAAAACATCTCTAAGATGATCTAAGTTCTCTCTAGAGCAATCTCTCTACGAGCAACTCCTCTCCTTCTCTTTCTCTTACCGGTGATCACACTCCTAGTCCTAGTCTTCTCAGAAGCCGACTTTCAGTGCCACCAAACCCTCTGTCAACGTACTTCGGTCCTAGTCTCATCGGGAGCCGACGGTAGTGCCGCGACCACAACGGTTACAGAACCAGCCAAGTAAGGGTAACGCCCTAGCAACCCAGCCAAGCTAAAGTCACGCTTTAGCAAGATCTCAATACTTCCCGGTGATTTCGCTCTGCTCAATCTGCAATATTGAGTATCAACTTGTGAACAAGAAGAAACTTCAGCAAAGTCCTCACCACGAGGCATAAAGAATCCTGCGACGAGGTTGGTGCTCTCCTCGTCTACAATCGCTCGACAGAAGTCAGGTCAAGGGACACCCCCGACGACCGCACCCGAAATGTTTGGCTCCAGTTTTGTTGCAGCTGGTCAACAGTCTCTTTTGTTGCGCGGGCGTGCCAACACAGTCGGGTGCGGTCGTCGGGGGTGTCCCTTGACCTGACTTCTGTCGAGCGATTGTAGACGAGGAGAGCACCAACCTCGTCGCAGGATTCTTTGTGCCTCGTGGTGAGGACTTTGCTGAAGTTTCTTCTTGTTCACAAGTTGATACTCAATATTGCAGATTGAGCAGAGCGAAATCACCGGGAAGTATTGAGATCTTGCTAAAGCGTGACTTTAGCTTGGCTGGGTTGCTAGGGCGTTACCCTTGCTTGGCTGGTTCTGTAACCGTTGTGGTCGCGGCACTACCGTCGGCTCCCGATGAGACTAGGACCGAAGTACGTTGACAGAGGGTTTGGTGGCACTGAAAGTCGGCTTCTGAGAAGACTAGGACTAGGAGTGTGATCACCGGTAAGAGAAAGAGAAGGAGAGGAGTTGCTCTTAGAGAGGTTGCTCTAGAGAGAACTTAGATCATCTTAGAGATGTTTTGATGAATGAATTGGTGTTGTGATGAATTTATAACCTCTATTTATAGGCTACCATGCCAAAGCATTTGGCATTAAACAAATGATAGTGGAGCATTAATTGGAGATAAGAAATGATGAATTTTGGAGATAAAGAAGCATAATTGGAGATAAGGAATGATGAATTTTGGAGATAAGGAAGCACTTTCGGCTCCTTTATTCCTTCAATTATATCTCCATCAAGAATTCAGATTTTGACCTTGACTTCTTCATAAAAAATGTTCCACTATGAGTATAGATCATCCTGGTAAAATTTCAGAGCTTTTGGTATAGTGGTTGGGCCAGAAACGCTGCTGGACCTCTTATAGGTCCAGTTTTCCAGTTTTGCTTCTGCAGAAAATTGGACTGATTGTTTGAAGGCCTTCCACTTAAAAATAGCTCTGGAACTCTTCATAAGAAATGATCCTTGGGCTTTCTAGATTTAATCTGGAAAGTTTTAGCTCATTTGTATTTCGTTTGGTTAGTCTGCCGCCCCTCCTTCCTTGTTTAGCTCGGTTTCTCCTAGCCGAAGTAGGAAAATGTGCTAAAGTTGACCTTTCATGCTTCCATAGTAGGCTTTATTTAGCCTCTAAATATATATTTCGAACTTGTCGACAATATATAGATTGAGCCACTGACATTGGCTCAATTTCTCCAAGACGTGCCTTATCAGGCCAAAATACTCATTTTGGGTCCAAACAGTAAGGAAGGGAGGGTTTGGAGGTGAACGGAACTGTTGGGTAACATGAATGAAAAAGAGAGGAAAATTTGAGTCAATATTAAGCAAAAATGGAGTTCTGAGAAGGCGTAAAAAATAAAGTCATATGAGTTAAAAAAAAAATGAACAAAGAAGTTCCCTCGAGCAGCCAAGAAAGTAGAAAACCGAAATTGCAGTCCCAAATGTACAAGGCCAAGGAGTATTGTAATTCTCCTTTTTTAGTCATTCTATCTAAGTTCATCAATGCATGATAGTGTTAATTGCGGACATAAGAGATTCTATAATATTAACTAACAAGTATCAAAAAGCAATTTATGTGTTTTCAGTAGTGTAGCAGTGAATTGTACTGCATGTAGAGTGACTTTCAGTTTCCTTAGTAGCACTCAATTACTTGATCACTCTCACTCAACTAGTTACTGTCTTTTATTACAACAATGTAAAGAGAACTCCTTGGGCATGTCAATTTGTGCGGTGACAGGGTTACCAACCAAAAGATAACCGGAGTATAGTCTCCAAGAGAACGTAAGTGCTACAACTGGATATTAGTGACTAAAAATTTATAGATAAGAGAAACTTACAGCCAAAACAAGGCAAGGAATGACTTCCATTATGATTAATGTAGATTTAACTCTCACAGCACTGAAAAATCCAACAGATCCAAGAACAGAAAGCATTACAAGCAATACTCCTGACAAACCAAGCAGGACCTAGAAATTAGATCCAAATGATGATTAGCAGACCACAGAACTTCGTCAATACTAAAGATATATAGATGGTACATAAGCGCATGCTGCATGGACATGAACTAGGGCGGACAATACAGAGTGTTCCTGTGATACTTCTTTAAATTAATTTTCTAGTGAAATTGTTGTCAAAATAAGTGATCCATGTTCACTCAAAAATCCTCCATTGGATCATATACAGGCCTTCACAAGTTTATCTTTTCAGTCCTACTAGTTGCCTACACCCTTGCCAACACACAAGGGTGGAGAAGTGTTTACAAGATACAATTACTGATGACATACTCACACTAACAACCATATAAATACATGCTGAAAATGTTCATATATAAGGAATAGAAGACGTACTCAAGTGAAGGATAAGATCGTACCTTGGACGAGAGGTAAAAAGAAGATATTTGAGGTGCATCTCCCTATGTCAGAGATATATACAGGAACATTACCAGATAGCTTACCTGATATGATATAGCAGAAGAAGAATTAAAATGCCTATTTCAGTATAAGGTCAAGTATATATAGTAAAGTTTGCAGTAAGGTCAAGATATCATGATGAAATTTATCCCTTGCGTATCGGTTGAGTAACGTAAAATCATCAAAGTCTGGGACTTACTATTATGGTCATAACATCTGCAGTACTTTCTCTTTTTAATTCTTCCTCAGTTGAGCTTTCGGCCGAAAATGAGAGACTCAGATTCCGAGACAGCACCATTGGCAGCAGTTCATCCTGTAAACATATTTGCTCCAGATCTCAATATCAAGTATCATTAGCATAAACGTCTAAGAAAATAAATATATTTGTTCTATATTTGCATAAGATCTGAAATGCCCACAGGCAACAGCAACAATGCAATGGAGGATGTGCACTGCACAGTGTTCAAACCTTTTCTAACTGAATAAAAGCCTTCTCCCAAGCCAGTGCCTTCCCATTCTCATTTCCTACATCATCAACTGCATTATTAACTGGGTAGGTGACTACGAATGCTGAAGCCTGAAATTTGAAGATCACCATAGAGTTAGCATATAGACAGATACCTGAGAGAAGGATGGACTATAATCGCTATTTACAGAATTACAGATATCTGGGTTTGCCCCAAAAGGGGGAAATGAGCTGAGATCTCGCCTCTCCCGACTTTGTAATCGTTTCTTTTGTTAATAAATCTTTCCTTCAAAAAGAAAGGATGACTGCATTACCTCAGAATATTTGTTACCAGAGAATCCTCCCAAGGCAGTGCTTGGATCAAGTGGATCCTGAAAGGCACTTAAACATGTCTCTGCACGCAGAAGAATAATGTTTCAGGTGAATAATACGGCGAGGTTACTAAATATAAAATAATCAAGTAAAATGTCAAAAACCACAACAAGACAACATGAGCAAGAAACGAATTAAGGAAATGGTTATTCTTCCAGAAGTTAACAACAAAACTCCACAAGTACATAACCACTTCCCTATAAAGCCAAAATTCATGCATAAATCTCTTTCTCTATTTGATGCCTAAGCCACCATATGCCGTTGAGGAATCGCAGCCACAAGGAATTGCAGCAGGATGAACCACAGCAGATCGACCAAACCAAAGTGCTTGGGAACACAGAAACACAATTCTCCAATTCCAAATACACAGCCGCACCCAAGAAGAACTGAAGAAAAGGAAAACCATACAGATCCACAAAGGCAGCAACCAAAAGGCGGCCGGTTGCCAATCTTTGTTGCACGAAGGGGTAGAACCCCGTGTGCACTAGCAGGTAACCGCTTAAAGCAACGCTCATCGAAGGTGGCGCATGCGTTGTTGACTTCAGACGAACAAAAGAGGAGATTTAACGCATCGGTGCACAGGATCGGATCTGAAATATGGAGAGAGAATAAGATTGGGAAGAAGGGAAGGTTTGGTGATTCAAGTGGATCGGTCCACACAAGGAAAACAAACGGAAGGAAAAGGAAAACAGAATGAGACTGTGAGGAAGTATAAACAGAGGGAGCAAGAGGAAGCTAGTAAATAAGCAGAGGTGTGATGATCCAGAGACTTCTGTCAGCTATTTATAAGCGGAATGGTAATGCAAGCTGCAACTGTGATCTACCAAAGCTCTCTCTCTGAGCTCTGGCAGACATTGGATTGACCCCAAATCCAGTAAATCTGTGATTTTGGGTTGTAAACACCAAACTTAGAAGGGAATCTAGTACAAGAGATTAAGTGCTCCACTATAATGACCCACATTGTCAATCTTACTCTGAAACATGGAAACAGCGATAAAGTGCATGTTGAAGCTGCCAGATCAACAAAATGCAACTTATAGCAATGTGGGTTCAACAAACAATTCGCTTTTGGGTAGTGGGAATTTTGGTTCAGTGCATTTGCTTTTCTTTTGGAGCTTTGGATCGGTGGAGGAAACTGAAGCCATAGTACAATAATGATTGTCATATTCAGAAAAGCCTCGTCTCTCCAGAAACCGGAAACTCCAAAAACCCTGTCAAATTACTGACTTGCCCTCTGTTTTGGCGCTTTACAGCTTTGTATTATGAATTTCGGTCTAAATTCAACTACTTCCTCCGACGGTATAACTCAATTATTAGAATTTGAATAATTAAGAAAGAAAAAAAAGATTTCGATATATATATATAGATTTAAAATTGTAAAAATGACAGACAAAGTAGATTGTGTGTTGTATTTAGTAGAGATTCAACACCGCGTGAAAGGAAAAAAAGAGGAAAGCAGCAGGTTGTATTTAGTCATACTGAAATTTACAACCACACATTGCATACTTGACCTTCAAGGGCAATTAATTGACTTCAGTCCGAACTCTTGCTTCTCAATCTGCCGTGGAAACAAGAGTTTGTCAATTAATCTGCCACGGTGTATACCCAATATTTGGTCCGGCGTACAATCCTCAAATTTGTCTGCTAACCTTATCTTCATGTTTACTCATCTATTTAATATTTATATTCCCCTTACTAATCCCTTAGTGTTAGATAACCCTTGAGCATATGATTGCTTCAACATAAATAATCGCAATTGTATCATTTATATCAAAAATTCACCTCGAGAGCAAACATAATCTTTTTGTATTTTCCGGCATGACCACATTTTTCCCAAAGTTGCATATTGAACATATTTGGTGATATAACCTACCAAAGGAAAAGGATCTATTTATTTAATATCGATAAGGAGATGTAACATCTGAATATTGATATTCATATGCAACTGAATATTGATAGGAGATGTAACAACTGAATATATCAAATCACTTCATATCCTCTCTGTTTATGTCGATATTTAATGAACTCCATTAATTTCCAGTATATCCGAACGAGACCCTTTAGGAAGAAAGAGCCAACTTCCGGTTGTGAAAATTGAAAATAAGCAAATGAGGCCTCATCGCGTAAAGAAACAAAGTATGCACAATTGGCACAAAACAGATACCTGAGGTAGTGACAAAAGAAAAGCTCTTGCTTTGGACCAACACTCTATGGTCATAGAGATGAGGATCGGCCTCCAAATCTGGCTTGTCATTGACCTCATTAATCAAAGCCTTGGAAGCAAAACTCTGAGAAATCTCTCTGGCAATGTCACATGGGAAGTCACACACTGATATATATGAGTATATATGCATCTCTTTTCTTCATCCTTTGAATTAGCTAAAGCTTTATGAACACGTACCAATGTTTCTATGTCAAGCTTACATACCGTGTTTTGGAACATCTTATTGCCAATTTGAGCTTCCTCACAATGCACCTGACCTCCCAGAGATAACATGTCTCTCAGACATTTCACAAACGACTTCTGTGCACTTCCCATGTCATTTCTGCATACGGACTCGAAGAAGAGTTTTGAACTGATGATATAGAACAGAACCCACTATGAATCATGTAATAATTTCAGTCCCTCATACTACCCCGCAACAGGCTAGGCATTCTTACACTGAACTCCTCTCATCAAGGCTCCCTTACAAAAGAACTTGATATCTTCTCCTCATAGAGCTAAAAACACCCAATTCAGAATCTGGGTCACCCATGATTCACAGTTGACACCCATTTTTGATTAAACACTCCTGCAGAGACTTTTCCGAAGGAATTTGGAATGCTTTGAGAATAGGAGGGTTTGTTGGTTGAAGTTCAGCTTTCTTCATTCGATGAAGTGGAAGAGCACTTATAAACCATTTACTATAGGAGCCCAAGCCTACTACGATTCACCAAAATAATGGGCACAAACAATAATTCAGAGCTTAAATGAAATCAAGTTTTTTTTTTTTCCCTCCTCTGGGCTAAATTTTCAGAATACTCGAAGCTGATATGAGAATCATCAAAGGTCCAAAGGTTCAAACTTCAAAGGCTAAAGACTTGGTTTCTTCTGTGTGACATTCAAGCTTAATGACAAGAGCACATGAAGTGCAATTTTTTGGCTGCTCATGTCAAGCACTTGCTCAGCAAAATAAAAGAAATTGATCAAACCAAAAAGATTACAAGATTTCTGAGAGAAAGAATTTTGATATTTTGCTTTCCTTGGGAAAAAAGAATATTACAAGGTGTATGTACTTTTGTGTGGAGGTGTGTGTGTGTGGAGCGTAGTTTATTGATTGATGTTACAAATCCGAAGATAAGGATTGTCATACATTACATATTTTGACCAGTAATTCTTGTACTTAGAAATAGCCAAATCCAACCATGGCTTGTAGTTTCCATTGTAATGGATGACTGCTGCATTCTCTATTGCCGTTTGGTTAAGGGCTGGGTCATAGCCAAGTCCCAAAGAATGCCATCCGCGATTCAGCGGATAGGTCAGCTTATAGAATGTAATAAGTCCCGGTGGCAATGTACCAAGTTTCCAAAGAGTTCGATCCTCATTCTGCAAAACAGGTCTTCTATCAGTTACATTTTATACAAAAGCATAATCTAACAATATCATTGTAAAGCTTTTCAGATAACTGAGTAGAACATGTTAGTTAAACGGTTCCACTTCCACTATACACTACAGATATGGCAAATAATTAGAATAATAACAGTCTTCAGTCTGAAGCAAATGAGAAAGGCAATCACTTTCAATACATCTTGCAAGACTTCCAACTATGACGATCAAATCATATCATAGTTCTGCCTATGTTCTTGCCTATGCTATGGTGGGGAGAATATAGAACAGAGAACGAATAGCCAATCATACGAAAAATGAAAAAAATGAATAAAAAATAAAAAATTCCTGGTTGGGAAACAGATCAAAACATATAGGTAAAGAAGGGGGTGAAGGGACGAATGCAGAGAAACTGAACTAGAGTTTAACATGCCAATGTACTATCAGAACATAATCAATTTCTAACAAATCAAGTCAGGCAGCTTTGAATTGGGATCAGTTTTCTTGTAGATCATGAAAACTTGGAATAGATGTAAGATTGTCAGAATAGATGAAGAACAGTGCAGCTGTCGAAGCCACCATATCAGTTGAGCACACCCAGTTCACGGAAGCAAATAAGCATAAATATAAAAACAGATAGATGAATAGTACAATTTCTTGATGATCAGTGGTAGTGGGGAGGGGGGAGACTAAACCTTGGGACCTCAGGGTAAATGTTCTTAACCACTCTACAATCAGAGCAACTCAAAGAAGAAGGAAAAATAGAAGGAAAAACAAAGGGGGAGCGGGATCAGGGGAGAAGAGGAAAAGTAAAGGAACTTACCATATCTTGCCACTTATGATATACCCCAGTCATGTTTCGCTTCCTCCACTCTTTCAAGTCAAACATATTCATGCCGAATGCCCAGCCACAAGCATTTGGATCGAAATTCGCAGATATTATTGGATTAGAGAAGTTGAGGTATTTATCATACCTATGGAAGCTTTCTTTACAGGTCTCCACCGCACCATTTACCATCCCTTGAAGATCAATAGACCAAAGATCTGTCAAATCCTTCTGAACTACAATGTCATCATCCAAAAATAGGATCTTGTCCAACTTTGGGTAAACGTCAGGAAGGTAGAATCTCAGATGATTCAGCAGTGATAAATATTTTGGATTCCGATATTTGAGCTGGTCAGAACCCAGTGATAGTGAGGAAGGATGGTTTGCCTTGAAATAATACTCTTGAAGTCTGGCAGACTCTAGTTGACGTAGTACAGAACAAGAAGAGGAATTTAGCCACTTAAAATCATCAATATTTTCAACCTGCACTGCTGCTCCAGCAGGAGGGTTGACAAGAAACCACATTTTCATAGCAGCATAGTTTAATTTATCAGTTACCACATGGAAAACATGCTTGCTGGGTTCCTTTGCATGCAACACAGTAGAATTAACAACCACTGATGTTGCTAGAACATTGTCAGAAAAGATAGCATAGTGGTACAGAGAAGGATCCTCAAGCTTTTCTTTGTTAACATCCTCCCTATTATTATAGCCCAACAGGAAATAGTCTGATGCAAGTTGCAAAGGAAGGCAATGTAACGGTTTGGGGACTGTCTTTGCTGCAAGCTGGATCAAAAATGCACTCTTTTTCTTCAGACCATTTACATTATCTTCAGTTGACTGAAGCATAGCTCTTAACTTCGTCTCCATTGTATGACAGTCATATAGTTTGTCCTTTGCTACAGAGAGAGCACGGCCCATTGCTTTTGCTCGTTTAAGTGCACTGGTAATAAAAATAAAAAATAAAATAAAAATAAACCAAGACAGATATTGGTAAGCCTGCAAATAGATAGAGAGTAGAAAAACCTTGAAGGAAGCTCAGCATCAGAATGTGCTTCTCCAATAGCATTCTGACTAAGTTTAGAGTGCTTCATGAGAGATTTATAAAGAACACTTTCGTTCTTTGACTTGGCAATGTTTGCATAAGCAATGGCCATTATGATCTGGTCCCTCATAAGTTTCAAGGTTGAATCAGAATTTGGGTTTTCATAATCTCTCCTCCATATGCTGTACTTTCCCGTGACAGTGGTGTCGAAGGATTTTGATCTGTCAATTGCCGCTGCTGCCATCTGGTCATTAGCTTCTTTATCTTTTCCCATTAGCTCTGCAGTCCGAAGTTTCCTCCTTTCTTCTCGCATTATCTGAAGGGTCAGAGTAATAATTAGAAATCTAAACTTACTGAACAAAATGAATAAAGTAAAGACAGAGGAAAAGAATTTGACAATTCACCCGTCGTTTGTGCTTCACTGGGCTGATTGATGATAGACGAGAATACGGGAGTTCACCTTCTCCAGAATGAGGATCATCTGTAGAATGCTCACTGTTCTCTTTAACTCTCATTCCAGATTGAAATGAATCCTCCACTATCTGGAAAGTATCATACTTTACGAAAATTTGTATATAAAAAATAACACCCATATTCTCTCTAAGTTTTCAGTTCCTTCCACATCATACATATTACTATAAACCAAATATATGATACCTGCACACTCTTTGGATGGCCATGTCTTCCATCAATGGGATTTTCCAAGACCCAGGAAGCAGATAGGTCTCCCAGTCTAACCCTACTACTTTGAACAGCTCCATAATTGTTGCTGTATGTCGCAATTATGTCAATATTCTGTGTGGAATAGATAAACATGAGCACCATTAATTGATATCTACTCTGAACATAAAGAAAAGTACTAGTACTCTGTACCTTTTCATCCAGAACTTTGCTGGTTCCGGTTACATAAGATTCACCTTCTTCCTGCTCAGTCAGGAATTCAATATAGTAAGTGTTTCCATATTTATATGTTGTACGCATATCTGGCATTGAAAATTAAAGATAAAGATAACAAATGTATGAAGAGTTGACTGTCATAGATACATAGCACTTCAGACATTGTACATATGAATATCCAGCACTAATCCTATAAATTCCATAAGTCATACGAATTCATACAGCCTCTTCTCCTGTTAAGCACATATAGTCTCTCTCTCCTCCCTGCTCTCCTTTCTACTTCTTTCCTCCTTCATATAGTGACCTAGATGGTAGATAGAAGGTCGAGATACAATTCCGTTGGAACTATTCCCTTCGGTATACACATATTCTTTTTTTTTTTTCTTTTTTGGTTACAGGTGTACACATATTCTTTACCATCAAAAACAACAAGAAGGGATAATTTTAGAACCGGATGCAATCCCCAAAAATGTTTGACTGAAAAGCTAGAGCACCAACAAATAAAACAGGTCTTGTAACGACAACAAGCACAACCCAATCACCTTCCACAATGCAAGTGAAATGCAAACTGATTATTTGCTCTCAAGTATTGCAAGCACCCATTTCAGTATTTCTCACGGATTGGTTATCTAAAATAGCAGAATTGGAAATAATAAGTAAGATGAGATAGAAACCTTGGTATGCCAGCATTGCTCACATTGACACAACCTCTGGCACTTACTGACATCTCTCAGACTGATACAAGTTCACACACAAAAACAGTAATCAAAAATCATAAGAGGAAGTAATTAGATAAAAACTAAAAGCCCGAAAATCGAGAACCAAAATGGCTTACGTTGTGGAAACATGGGATACATCAGCTCCAACAAGTAAGGTCTGCCGAAAATGAATCAGAAACCGAATCAGAAACAGGTAGAGTAAACTAAGAAACCATTAACTCTCCTCGGTTTCGCCGGAAACAGAGATTTAGAAGAGAGAGAGGGATCTAAGTGATCGGCATAGAAGAAAACCAAAGCGCGTGATCTTATAATTGGAATCACAAGTTTCGAGAATGAAAAGGAATTGGAAGGTTTACCAATGAGATGCAGAAGAGGAATAGCAGAGAGTGGAAGCTCGCTGGTGTTGTAGGAACAACTTCCATGCCCAATCTACAGAAACAGACACACAGTCGGTGCACTACAATTGCCATATGTCCGTCCTATGTTGAATTAGTTATATGACAGACACTTCTGTTTTTGGGCAAGTTTTCACACTGCCAAAACTGTTTTTTTTTTGGAAAACCAAACCCAATGTTTAAATTATATTATGAGATTCCAAATTAAATTCATGCCTTATATGATCAAGGTTACGGTTATTATCACATTTACACTTCTCAAATGACATATGCAGTGCAGTTCGATGTCTTTTGGCAATGAGCCATGTTCTGATTACTCTTTAGTTTTAGATGTGCTTGTGTATCTTATTTTATTTCATTGTTTTTTAGTTCGATGAGCTGGCATCGCTTCCTCGGTGACAATTAACATAACTTGTGGTCATTTCCTTCAAATAAAAAAAAAAAAGTCCACGGCTCAAATCGACTTACTCTTGATATCTGTCAGCTTGTTACATGAGGAAAATTTTATAAACAACTTTTTTCTCGGTGAATCCGGTCAATCCCAAACATTATGTCCGAACTCTTACGAATAATAAGTTAATCAACATAGACTGGATGTGCGCTGTGACATGTGAAGCATGCGTGTAAAAGAAGAAGAAGAAGAAAGGTCGCTGATCGCATGAGCAAGTAGCGGTTATGATTACAGAAGTGGGAGCTGAATATTAGTGAATAACAAAAGGTATTTATGAGCAAGTTCACCATTGAGGTTGAATCTCAAAATTAAGATTCTCGTAAGTTGGCCCTTGACCATGGCCTGGATGTTGAACCTCAGAATCTGGAACATCCAAAACAATTTGGCAGTACGTAGCAAAAGAAGAACCACTAGGCCAACAAAGAATCCATCTTCCATAAGTTTGTAAATGGCACCATTTCAGATTTGCAGACAATGTACATTATCACTGTATTAGTAGTCAGATTGTTCATAACGAACTACAAAATTAAAAGGTAAACTGACAAGTTAATTAAAACTGTCGAAATCCCAAAACAATATTCAGAAAACTTGAATTTGACAACAAAATGGAAGGGTTGAGTAATATAAGTATAGATTTTTCTCCCACAAAATCATAACTAATGACTTTGCTAACAAGTTTCCAAGCTCAATTCACCAAAGCTACTACAATAATTACACTTTCACAGCTAACATGCCAAGTTCAGTACAACACTGGCTCATTCTAACCACCAAGAGATACATAAATGAAAAAATAGCAGCTCTCTGACATTATATTTTCGGCCGCAAAGGTCTGCAATTGACAGCTGCCTTATCAGTGTTACCTCATTCGAGGTGACTGTTGGTAGTTTTGATTTCCATCTGACCTGGGGTGAAGTGGAGAACGATGGTGCAAAGGTGCCTGACCTTGGCGATGAGCCATAGGATGAGTAGAATGAGTCGAACGAATCCTAGGCTCCCTTATATGTTCATTGACAGATTCGATCCTTTCCAAAGTCTCCACAACAAGCTTCATTGATGGCCGGTTTTTGTGTTCAGATTCAATGCATTTTAGAGCAAGCTGAGAAATTCGGAATGCAGCTTTGGCTGGATACTTTCCCTCCAGTCGAGGGTCCATAATGCCTTTCAATTTTCTTTTATCTGATAAATATGGTTTTACCCACTCCACAAGATTATGTTTTCCACTTGGACGATTCGTATCAAGTGCCCGTAAGCCTGTTAAGATCTCAACCAACACAACACCAAAACCGTACACATCACTCTTCACATAGAGATGCCCTGTTTAATCAAACATCATAAGAAGAATGTCAAGGCAAAAACTTGGAGTTTTTATTAGTGACCTTAATTTTGTCAAGCAAAGTCAAAAGCTTGAACATTATGAGCTCACAAATTCAGTAGGCTATAAGGATTAAGGATTACCTGTGGCAACATACTCAGGAGCAGCGTAACCATATGTGCCCATGACCCGGGTTGTCACGTGTGATTGACTCTCTGAAGGACCAAATTTTGCCAAGCCAAAGTCGGATATCTTGGCGGTAAAGGACTGCAGTGCAAACAAAGAGTGAGAATGAGAGGCGCACAGATTAATGAGTACTCGAAGAACTCAGTATTCCTTATATTAGTATTTTATTTTTAACTGTTTATAAAGGGAAGAGAACTTTACCCCGTCAAGTAATATATTGGAAGCTTTGAAATCTCTATAGATTACTTGCTTCTCTGATGTATGCAAAAATGCTAGGCCTCGAGCTGCTCCTATTGCAACTTTAAGCCGTATATCCCATGGAAGTGGCTGAACAACTGAACCCCCTGCACAAGTAAAAAATAAGTGTTCAGTGAAAAACGAACTTATTGTATTTGAAAAGTGATGATAAAATTTCTTTATTTACATGTATAGCCAGTTATGCCAAAATTTATGAATGATCTTTTGCTTACTTCCAAAAAGATGGTTTTCCAAGCTTCCTTTTTGCATGAACTCGTAGATGAGCAGCAGTTCTTTCTCCTCCCAACAGTATCCCAGCAGCTTTACAAGATTAGGATGAGAAAGTCGCCCCAAGAAATTCACCTCTGACTGCACCAACAAAGAACAATCAGTTAAGAATACAATGCAGGAACAAACTAACTTGATACGCTTATAAAACCCGTATACTTGCAGAAAACTTGTAATAAAGAATACAGAAATTTATCCCTTTTTGATAGGAAAATTAGGATTCACAATTTCACCTAATCAAATTTTGAGAAATTTACATATCATAAGATTGTTCAACATCTGTACAACTCTATAGGTATCCCTTAAACTACACGTGGAAATAGGCCAGAAGCTGCATAAACAAATAACCAACCTCCCTCCAAATGAGCAGCTGATAACACAGCGGTCAAGGTTCTAAGATATTTAACAATGTTCACTGTTTGATATTGGTATACAGTAGTTTCCACTAATGAAATATCAAAAGACAAGAGCATCACTTACAATCTCAATTGCTTAAAGTATGAAAGTGAAAATGACATGGGAAAACTAGTTCGAGGGTAAGTCCTACTCCTACTAAAACTGTAAAACATGATACAAGACAAATAAACATCACAAATTATATTTCTCCATCAAGTAGAAAAAAGATTACCTGCCATTCCTCAAAACCTTGCAAGCTCTCTGAATTCAATTTCTTTACAGCAATTACAGTTGTCTTTCCAGACTTGGCCGGTGCCCTCTCCTCGAGCCAGCCTTTATAGACCTTCCCAAAACCTCCTTCCCCAAGCACCGTGTCTGATCTAAAGTTTCTAGTTGCACTCTTCAATTCTAGGTAACTGAAGATCCTCAAGTTTGCGGCAGGTAGGATCTGCCCGTCTGGACAGGTCTCATCACCACTTCTCTCCGAAAACTGGCTATTCCTTGATATAGTGCTCCCCACGGAAGTGGATGTGGCATTACTAATTGATTGAGATATGCTACTCGGCACTGAATCAGTGATATTAGAGTTAGAGATTGTTGAGAGTACGAGCCACAAAGAGAATGTAAATCTTTGAATAGCATTTTATATAGTCTTAGCCTCTCCACCCATAGCCAATTGATTTTTGATTGAAATGCTCATAGTACCTCAAAAATGACACTCCAATCTTTTTCTTTCTTTCTTTATTTATTTAGAGAAATAGAAATCCTTCATGCAGCAAGTTATATGAATATCAACTTACCTTCCATCCAAAAAATTCCAAGAGACACAAAATCTAGTGACTTGAAGTTGAACAACTACCAAATGAGGATTGTTGCATGAAATTGATTAACACACACATTGATGATATATAACCAAGTTCAGATTTCAATCAAAGATGAAGACATTGCTCTACACCCATTAGTATAAAACTCGCATCAACAAAACCCAAATGGAAAGTTGGACTGTTGAAGAACAAAATCAAAATTTGACTTTTGGGTACCTGTACTGAGATGACCAGTAGTAGTTGGTGTTGGGTCTTCAGCTGAAGAAGAAGAAGAAAACCAGCAATTCCCCATCTTTATCTCTCTCAACTCTCAACTCTCAACTCTCAACCTGATGAGCTCTATATGCACAAGAGCTTGTCCTGATGATGATGATAATAATGGGTTTGTTCTGGGCAGGTTTCAAAAGAACTAAGAGTACCTGTAACTTCAAGACTCCCCCTTTTTGTTTGATGTTGGTGCAGAAAAGTTGCTGTTCAGCTCTTCCTTTTAGCTCGGAGGAGTCGGAGCAATGATGCTTTTCATTCTGCTTCAACCACCAAACTGGGTCTATCTCTCTCCTCTAATAAAGCCTCTGACTTTGTTTGTGTCGCTTGACCCAATTCAGCACCCAGAGTACGGTAAAAAAGAGATCCCTACCGCAAAGACCAAGTCCAGCAAATTAACAAAACAAGCTTCAGAGTTTTCCTGGTTAATGCGGAAGGAGGACAAACGTGGTTCTGAGTCAACTGCCGTGTGGCTTGTACGTTGATTTGTCAAACATAATAATTCTATTCAAAGAAAGCAAACCAAGAAATTATCGAATGAAGAAAATAATAAACAACTGTCATTTCTGAACAAGAGGTTATACCGTTGTTACGTTATAGTTCCTCTTTTTCAAGGTTACTGGTCATAGTAGTTTCTGAATGAGCAACACAACTATTTCCACTACAAGTATTTTATCTGGTTTCATAAATCTTGAATTCTTGACCATTTCTTCACAATCACCAAAGAGTTTTGTCTATCCTTTATGATACACCAAGAGTCTTGATTTCAATGTAGAATTCTCTTCTCGATACTCCTGATATTGTTGTCCAACTGCTCAGTGTGTACATGGCTTTACTATCATGCATGCAGAGTTGCAGACATAGACCTCTCTTAAACTAAAACAATTCAAAGATTGAACATGGAAGCAATTAGTAATGACCAAATATACACATACTACTTTTGTTTAACAATCTTGAGGTAAGCAATATTGGGTATTTGGGTGAAATGTTAGTTTTTCGTTCATTTTGATTGGGTATGCGTAGGGATGGCAAAAATCCCCAGCGGGGCGGAGCTCCATTGGATACCCGCCCCTAATGGGGGGAGAATTCGGGGACAAATGGGGAATGGGGATGGGGATCTCCAATCTCCGCTATCTAAGATTGGGGATGGGGCGGGGATGATATTGTGATCCCCATCCCCAAACCCGCCCCAATAATATATACATATATTTAACTTATATATATTTTAATTTATTTTTTATAATATAAATCACAAATATATACATTTACTACTTTACTTTAATAGCTACAGTTTTACTTTAATGGTGTTTTGACTTTTGCACTCACTGAATTATGATTTATGAATTTAATCATAGTTTAAATTTATTTGTTGTAGATTTTGATTTTAAAAAAGACAATATGAGAAAAAATTATTTTATTTATTAAATTCTTATTGAGGATTTGGGGCAGGTTTGGAGGCTTAGTCCCCAATGGGGATGGGGATGGGGAATCCCCAACATATTTTTATTGGGGATTGGGGTGGGAATGGAGGTAGAAAATGACCTCGGGGATGGGGATGGTATTGTGATCCCCATCCCCAACCCGCCCCATTGCCATCCCTAGGTATGCGTTCACATACTACCTTATAGCTACCGTTATAAGTATTTTTAGAATTATTAATGAAATTTCCATAACTATATTATGAATATCACAATTGTGTGTTTTGGCTTTTTTTTTTTTTTTTTTGAGAATCTGTCAACTTAAATAAATTAGGAGGTAAACTCCTTGGAAAGTACATCAACAATACAAGCTGGAGGCTCTAGCCCAAAATAAAGAACTAGAACAAGAACAAGCAAAACGAGCTAAAGTATGAGCCACACCAAAATCTTGCACATTTCTGCTAAAGATCATCACAAAAATTCTTTGTTAGTTGAAAACAGCTCATAGCATATGTAGGTAAAGAATGAGCCACCACCCTGATCAAAATATCTTTACCAGCACCACTAAGAAGCCGACCCTGCCAAGTTTGAAGTTTCTGATCCAGACGCTCCTGAATATATTGAAAAGTACTAGCTTTATTCCTTCCAACATAAGTAGGCAAGCCAAGATACTTCTCACGAGACTCCACTACTGTAACTCCCAGAAAAATAGCTATCAAATTCTGATTATCACAGTCCACATTTTTACTAAACGTAACAGAACTCTTATGAAAATTTACTTGCTGCCCAGATGTTTTCCTGTACACCTTCAATACATTACTAATTTCCTGACAAGCCTGTAAATTAGCATTCGCATACAGCATACTGTCATCTGCAAAGAGAAGATGATTAACCATGGGAGCTCCATCACAAATAGAAATACCAGGTAATACACCTAACTCAGCCTTTTTTTTTCAACAAAGCAGATAGACCCTCTGCTCCAAGGAGAAACAAATAAGGTGATAAAGGATCCCCTTGTCGCAATCCTCTAGAAGGCACCACATAACCCTTGGGCTTGCCTCGCACTAGAAAGGAATATCGAACAGAAGAGACACACTGCATAATCATCTTCACCCAACTGTGAGCAAATCCCATTCGCTCCATTACTTTTTGTAAAAACCCCGGCCCCACTCCAATCTATCATAGGCTTTACTCAAATCCAATTTCAATGCCATATATTTCTCACCTGCTCTTTTGTTATGAATGAAATGAGCTAACTCATTAGCTGCCAGCTGGGTATTGTCAGTTATCAATCTACCTAGAATGAAAGCACTCTGGAAGGGCGATATAATCTGAGGCAAAATTAATTTCAACCTGTTGGCAAGAACTTTCGAACACAACGTGTAGATTACATTACACAACGCAATTGGTCTCAAATAATCTACCATAGTCTCTGGAGTAGCAATCTTAGGAATTAGACAAATATGAGTGTAATTGATTTGTTTAAGCAACTGACCAGTCTATAGAAAATTATGTACTGCAGCAGTAATATCATCACCTATACTCTCCCAATAATGCTGAAAAAATAACGGTGGCATTCCATCTGGTCCAGGTGACTTCGTAGGGTACATTTGAAACAAAACCTCCTTCACCTCCTCACAGCTATACTGGGAACAAAGAGAAATATTCATCTCCTCTGTAACTGAAGGAGAAATAGCCTGAAGAGTTTCCTCCAAAGCCCCCTCATCAATAGTTCATGCCTTATACATCTTCTCAAAGTACCTCACAACCACTGTTTCTACACCATCATCATCTTCTTTCCAATCCCCTGCCTCATCGTAGAGACCCCTAATAAAAAAAATTCTTTTCCTATTAGAGGCTTTCTGATAAAAGAAACCTGTGTTACGATCTCCCTCCTTGAGCCATGAGACTTTAGCTCGTTGACTCATGTTTTGGCTTATGTTGAGACATGAGTAATCTTTATCAGTTTGCTAGTTTTTTGTTTACTTTTTATTAAATGAGTCACTAGTGGTCGTATTTACAGGTTTCAAGATTAGGACAATCTTAATTATGCATGTGCTGCTCACCACGTTGTTGAAAATTAACTTTGAATGCTACGTGTTAGTTGTGTTTTCTACTATACTTCTCCTAGAAATATGAATTAAAATTACTCTTAATGAAATTTCCACAAGAATATTATGAATACCACAAGTGTGTGTTTTGGCAAGCAATATAATTTATGTTGAGACAAAAGTAATCTTTATCTGTTTCCTAGTTTTTGTTTACTTTCTATTAAATGAGTCACTAGTGATCAGATTTACATATTTCACGATTATGACCATGTTAGTTATGCATGTGCTGCTCACCGCATTGTTGATAATTAACTTTGAATGTTGCAGGTTTGTTATGTTTTCTACTATACTTTTCCTAAAAATATGAATTAATAATTTTCATTAGCTAAAGCCATCTCATTTGTTTACTGTTCCTAACAAACAATGAAACCTCAATGAAATGATATTCTTGACTAGCTTAAGTCTTCACTCCTCACTTTAACTTTATAATTTGTATCATACTGCTCACTAAATTGTTTATAATTAACCTTAAAATGTTGTGAGTTTAATGGTTTTTCTGTTACAATTACTCTAGCTAAGCCATCTCATTTATGGATCATTCAAAGTCCAAACAATGAAATTTCGATGAAATGTGAAAGACTATATTGTTGACTACCGACCTTAAAGCCTTGAGGCCTCACCTTAACTTACCGACCTTTACCATGATTATGTGTGAAAGCTCTACTTCAAACTCTAGCTTACGTACGCCACGAGGCTGTGGGGGACTTTCGAAAGTGATGGACCCGACCCGTTTGTAGGTATCTGGGGATCCACATGGCTCAAGGTGACTGACAGCCATATTCAAACTCAGGGAGAAAAGACGCACACCGTTCTCTGAGTCTCATTGGTTGTTTTTTTTGTTATGTTTGTCTCATTGGTTGTTTGATTTGATTATTCTCGTCACCATCAATCTAGGGATGGAAAAGAGCAAGCTTTAATATATATTATTTACCATCGTACTTTTGTTGACCAAGTCACTTCCTTCCATTCCATGAACAGGAGCCTCTTACCTTCCATACATCATAGATGACATCTAACTGGTATAAGTAACACCCGCAAAATTCAAAAAGTCAGATCACAGCCTGGACTTCTTCACCATGACAATTCCAGAATACTACTACCCATGAAGAAAAAACGGGTTTAGAGAAGCCGAGGATCGTATACGTTCCGTAAATAGAAGTTGAAGCATCCGACTCAAAATTGTTCTAAAATATAGTTTGCATCACTATCCAAATGAACCAGATATAGCCTTCCAACCCACTCTTCGGCGGCTGCAACTTGAGCTTTTCTCTCCTGTTATATATTTTCATTATATTGAAGGCGATAAATATATATGAGCTACTGGTATCATTTTATACATTTGCATACGAAGCCTCTCCTATATTATATCAATGCACCCAGGGCCTTGATACGAAGTCAAGAGTCAAGTTCAAGCTTGTCTTCAGTCAGAAGTCCTTATATATGAAAAACTAATACTACCAAGAATTCATGAGTGTCACCATATTGCTATCAACGGTTTCTTGGATCTAATACAAACTTTATTCCTGTAAACTGATACAATTTATAAATAAGAGGGACATGACATCATCTGGAACAAGGGTATCTCCTTGGTATAGGCAGGGAGTTTACAGGTAAAATAAACATGGTACATCACCGGGAACGCGTTCTCGCTAAATCATGGTCCCCAGTGTTACAAATTAAACCTTTCTTTTACCTCTAGACCTAAGAATTAGGACTGATCCATTAATCTGTACAAGGACAGCCTACTACTTTACAATACAATTAGGTGCGGCTTTGCTGTGCCTTAAAGCAATCCCTATGATCTCATCACCAGGAGAAAGTAAATCACCCACACCACTCTATATGGTTAACTTAAAATTAAGGGGAGACTGAAATGAGGGGAAAATCAATTATTCTTAGAGCTGCAATGCTAAATCCGGCTGCGTTGAATCAGCCCGGCTAGAACTAGGGGACCCTGGTGACTGAAATCTGACGTTCAGATCTGGTGGAACTGAGTCAGGCTTCTGTTGCGGAGAGAATCCTGGATTAGGTTTAATCTGTTGGGATGACCCTCGCCAAGATGACCGGGGATGAAGCCCCGATGTTCGGGCTGGCAATGACTCATTTTTCACTGAATTTGAATATGAACCAGAAGACTGCTTTGTACCTGGATCGTCAGAGGGCTTGGTTTCTTCTGAATTTAAGCTGTTTGAAGTCGCTGGATGAGTCAGGTTAGTATTAGTCCTGGAGACTTGGTCAAGCATTTGAGATGATTGGAAGCTGAAGCCACCAGGCCTGGTCACGCCAACTTGTTTCCCTACCTGAGCAGGACGGTTTAATCCATATGTCCCATTCAATCCATTCACCCCAGGTTGTATTTCAGGAGTCCGATGGATCTGAAAAGGAGGCCTTGGCCTGATTCCACCAAGATTACTGTTCATCATATTAATCCCACCACGAGAGTTTGATCCTTCAACAGTTTCTCCTTTTCCTGTGCGGGATTCAGGAGATCTGTTAGCAACTAAGGGATCTGATGAGGTGGCAGCAGACAGTGGGGGAGGACTGCTTGGATGGTCATCCGGCCCTGAAGAAATAGAAGGGGCATGTTTCTCTGACAAGTTATGACCTGAAGGTTTGTCTGATAATTTATCTTTATTTGGTTCAATAGAGCAAGATATTGTAGCAGAAGACGAGTTTGCACGAAAGGGCAAGGGCTGTGGTGAAGATGGCTGCTCTTTTGAGGATGAGGCTAATACCAGTGGCCTATGAGGAGCAACATCATTTTCACCAACCCACCCAGGGCCGAACTTAACACCAGCAGGCAAAGACCTTTGGATCCTTTGTGCAGCAATTCTCCAAGCAACAGGTCCAAGATTCGCTGCAAATCGAGCCAGGCTCCTTGCATAACCATCTGACTGAAGCCCTACCTGATTCACATAAAAGACAACTCAACATACAACACAAGTAAACTCTAGGCAAGGTAGTATCACATAAGAATTCACCCATCGCCCACCAAAAGGCAGGAAGCAGTGGGCAGTTGTGAAAACTAGCATAATGAAATCTCTCACGGGCCAGCAAAATTTCCATATTATTCTCTCCCCCATCCAACATCATGCACTCCAGTGGGTGTTCTTTTCTTTCTATTTTTGTTCTAACAATTATAAAAAAAATAAAAACCTGACAGTGGGTGTAACTGCTCCCTTTCAGTAATTAAAGTGACATATAGTTCAATCTGATTCCTTTTCCCCTTAATAATTGGCATGTAAACTTCAGTAGCACCATAACAATTCATTAGCCACAACATATATTTTTCCACTATACATATTCTAGGATTTAATACTATCTTTCCACCATCAAGCTAGTAATATATTCACATACCTACAAACATAAAATCTTACAGAACTGAAAGACAGCAATATACATACAGGCATTAGCTGTTTTCTTTCTCCATCAAATGTAGTCAACACGGTTGACTCTCGTCCATTAGCTGAGGGATGAGAGTGTAGATATGTATTACGCCTGTTCTCATCAAATACAAACTGCTTTCTCCCAGTCTTGGAATTACCTCTCAACATGGAACCTGAGTTAATACAAAAGAGAGATTTGAAATCAATAAAGATGAGTAAGTAGCGTACAAATGAATATATGAAACAACAGACAATTAAAATTGATGGGATGTAAAAAGTGACTCAAACCTGTTAAGTCATCATTCCTCTCAAATTTGTTATCAGCCAACCAACTAGTATACACATCATTACTTCGTGAACGATCATAATTGGACAATATGGCATTTTCTGCCCCAGTAGCGAGAGTGGCATCTGAGAACTCTGAACCAGCGCGCTCCAAGGAAGGCCTGCCAAGTGGTTTCTTCAGATTTTTGGTCGGTGGTCTACCCCTTCTTACGACCTTGGGTTCTGGTTCATTATCATCACTATCTTGCCTCAAATTTTCAAAGTTCTTTTTCGCAAGCTCATGGATGGAGCGCGCCTGGAAAAAATCATCAGAGTTCAGACAACACAAATATCCTCAACCTACGTAAAGAAGGAGCTGGATCTAACAGTACCTGTCGAAAATATATAGTATCTGGGGCATTGTACTGCATTGCATTCGAGCAAATTAAGAAAATGTCATCCTGCAAGATCATTAAATCAAATTTAAAATCGGACCAAATATAGCATAAGAAAGAAATGACCAAATCTTCACACGATTCAACAATAAAATTGCATAAATATAACCAATAACAGAACCACAAGATTGACCAACACTTAAAAGCAAAAATTGTATGTAATGAATGATAGCCGAATACACAAAATATCTGAATAGAACAATAAACAGAGTACTGCAACTTTAGATTCAAAGGACACGCCAATGCATTGTCTCCCAGTGCAATAATCGAGCCATGCTAAGGTCACGTAAAGGGATGATACCACAGAAACAAACACCCAATTCAATGCAGAACGCAATGCATTATATTAAATGAAAGAGCACATGTTTCAAGCACATTATAACCATGGAATTTAACCAATTTAAGGTAGTCCATCAAGTAGGCAAGCCAAGGCCAATGTTCAGGAATTGTGGAAACAAGAAACATTCAACTTCATGCACCATTCCCTCATAATTCACTGAATTGGGGGACAAGGAACCGCTCCAATAAGATCACCCAGTAAAAACTGAAATCACTCCAGATGGCATTACATTGTTGGTTAAAATCATGTAAACAAGCCGAGGCCTTGTATGCTTGACGATTAGGGATATAATCCTCATTCTATCCCAAGGGAGCTAAACTCTATAAGTTAGATGTTCCCAATGAGAACTAAAAATTCAAGTGAACTAACCTCTAGAAAATTAATTGTTCCCAATAACACTAAAACTGTTTGAGAAGTAAACTTTCTGCAATAAGCACTTTAAGTGCAAAGTAATTTTGTTATTAATCTTGCTCACTTGGCATATATCAAACTGTACTTGTGAAAGTTGAACAGGCAGCTACTGTATCAATCAGTTCACAAAATATGTATGTGTGTGTGTGTAACAAAAAAATAAAGACCGACCAATGAGAAGGTGAAAAGGCTATAGCGTATGGTATTTAATGTTCAACTAACAACCAATATCAGTTTCAGCAATACAAAATAGTAATGTCAGGGATTTCAATCCACATTATTAACTGATTCTTATCAGAACTTCTACACTGTATTGCACAAATGGAAGTGTTCAGTGAAATCCCACTAGAAATGAAAACATGAGGGAAAAACAATGGAATGGCCTAATCCGTTTAAATGCAAATGACTCCACAATTTGTCATATATGCCGGATACTCCAATAAGATGTTGGCACAATTTCAAGTTAATTGAAAGTAAAACTAATTCCAAATCAGAACATTTTCTTTCAAAACTTCACAGCCCATTCAGCCAACTTAGCAGAAACAAAGATGAGGAAGATTCAAATCAAAACATATAATGCAAGGAGAACTTAAAGGAGCTCAAATACGTGTGAGCTTACCTCAAACTGCTCCAAGCTGGCATACGCTCCACTTGTAAGTTTCTTCTTCACTGTCCCAAAATCCATAGGGTTCTCTATTACTTCATGGTAGTCTGGAAGCTGCATAGCATATTTGAGAGGGAAAAAAAAAAGGGGGGGGAAACTTAGTATAAAAAGGAGAACATCAAACAAATCCTGGAAGTTAATGCATCACCTACAAACTAACCTCTTCCGGGTCCACAGGTTCAGAAAACACCCCATAGGCGTCCTTCCTGAAATAATATTTTTTAAAAAGAAAAAAAAAAATCATCAAACTGAATGTACAATTCACCACAACAAGATACAGCAAAACACAATCCCAGCACCCCTGAAACATACTTTTGAAGCCGCTCAAGAACGAAAAGTAGCAGCTTTGTATTGGGTAAAGGAGTAGAGGGTCCAGAATCCAACTTTGCCCCACCTGCACAAAATTGCAAACTCAATGATGTAACTTCCAATCCAAACCCGTAATCAAACACCCTCAACAAACTAACAATGCGATTATCAGCAAACCTTGGTGGGTGCTTGAGGAGGGGTTTGTAGCAGGAATCGACTTGTCGCCCTGCGAAAAGTGAATCAAATTCAGTAACTAAATAACAACAGAAATAGATGCACAGTGTATGTTTCCATTCTGGGTGAAGAACCACCAGCAAAACCAGCTCAGAAAAGGCAAAGCAGCGCAGCATTCAAAGTACCAAAAGGGGAAAATACAGTTGCAAATTCCTGAATAATGGTTATTAATTAAAGAAAAAAAAAGAAGAAAGGACAAATTGTGCTTTTTCAGCAGATTTGACAGGCAAATCATTATTAGGCTCAGTAAATACAAAGACCAATTTAAGCTGAATTCTAAGAGCACCCACAATTATCATCAATTAAATTTAAGAAACTCATAACAAAAGTTTTTGCAGCCGGACTAAGTCATTAGTCAACCCAATTTACTGAAGATTCTAGAAAAAAAAAGAGAGAGTTTCCAAGGTGCGAAATTCAAGGAATTTTGAATTTTTATGTCAACGTATATATTTCTCAGTCCCACAGAAAAGGACCCCAAAAATAGAGAAGGAATTTTTTGCCGCGAAAATCCAAAACCCCCAAATCAAATCCAGTCGATTCTTCCCAAATCACCAAAAATCAAATACCTTTGGCGGGTGAGCGAGCCCAGATCCATCCCCTATAGCATTGATCTTCCGCTTTTTGCCGCTCTCCGACGCGGCGTTGTCGTCGTCGTCATTCTCCGACCCGCCGGAATTCACCGACGCCGAATTCGCGGACGATTTCGGCAATTTGAGGACCAGCTTGAGTTTCTTCTCGCGGCGCTTCCCGTCCGAAACGCCGCCGTTTCCGTCGGAGTCGTCGTCGTCATCCTCGTCGTCGTCGGGGTTGGGGTTGCGGCGGGTGGATCGACGGAGCGGAGGCTGGTTGTGGTTGGCGGTGGCGGTGGCGGTGGTGGTGGGAGGGGCAGTAGGGGTGTAAATAGGGTTGGAACGAGGGGCAGAAGTGGAATTGGAATTGTTGGAGGTGCGGTGGAGGTGATGCTGTTGCTCTCTGATATTCCGTTTTTGGAGATCTAAAAGAGAGGGGCGTCCTTTCTTCTTCTTCTTCTTCGTCTCCACTACCTTACCCATATTTTCTTTTCCTGACCCCCCTCTCTCTCTCCTCTTGTTTCTCTCTACCCAACGCCAAACAAACAGGGTGTTATTTTTTATTTTATTTTTTTTAAAATTAATTTTGATAAAATTTAATCTTTTTGGGTATTTACGCACTTATAATTATGATTTTTATGGTGGGAGAGGCGTGCGTGGCACGTGATCCGAGCGTTTGGTGTGTGTGGTGGGGGGGACACGTGGAAGGAAGATGCCAAAACGAGGTCGTGTCGAACGGATTGCGGTCTCTGGATTGGAACTTTCAGTTTTTTGTCTTTATCTACGAGTCGGCGACCCTCTTTCTCAACGTTTTACCTTGTTGACATTTTTTACTTTCACTAGACGTCGGTTTTTTTTTTTTTTTTGAAAATTACTTTTTTTTTTTATTAGATAGACAACTCAAATGCTACGACTAGTTTTCGTGAATCCAACTCACAACCTCCCACTTATGAAGAGGAGACTATGTCACTAGACCAAATGATACTGGACTTGAAAATTACTTTGAATGACTCTTAAATTTGAATGATTTACAGGTAATAATTAATTAAGAAAATAATGCTCAATCACTTAAATTTAAAGGTGAAACAAAAATTCAATTTAAAAATAATTTTTCTACTATTACATTTACATCAATCAAGAATGGTTGACCATCATTTTCTTGGCCAGTTACTACTGACCAAGTGTACATTATTACTCTAAGTTGTTCAAAATTGAATAATATACCAATTTGGTAGTATTATAAAGCAAGAACTTGTAACGTATACGTATGTTTTTAAGAAGCTGTCCAGAGTTCACAATCACAAACGATTAATAGCTTAATCACACAAAAGTAAATTGTTACGAGTAAAATTATATTGAATATAAAACGTCTTTCACTAAATAGTGCCATTTCGTGACGCATATACGATGTTGTGAGTTTCATTAACTCACAACTAATCTACGTATCTATTATTGCTCTGCTACTATAAGAGATTTAAACCTTTTTTTTTTTTGTCAAAGTGATAATAATCATTAATAAGCCCAAAGGGATAAAACCCTAAGAGAGAGCCCAAAGCTCTGAATTACAAGCTAACAGAAGTAGGAAAATTACACATCAAACCTAATTCCACATGAATCTGGTAATAAGATGGTAACTCTAAGAAATTAAAAAGAAAATATCCTAACATGATATCAATGCAGCCGCCACCCCAACCATATTGCACGCGGACGAATTGTCGTACAATCATCGACCAAGATGTCACCAGAAGAGCCCAAATGAAGGGATATAATCTGAGAACCCGATGCCAATATAAGCCCAGAAAGCAAATCCTAACATCCCCAAATACAAGATGATTTGGAGGAGGAGCCAATAACGCACACTGATCATCACCTCTCTACCATAACCTAACTATCCGGAAGAGAACCAATGCCATCGAAGGGGACCAAAAGTCAGCAACAAAGAAAAAATACAATGGATAATGGGGGGTGAAACACCCACTCGTGAGCACCCATACTCCGCTTGGTAAGTGATTTTCACTTTATAGAGGTAGCCATGGGAAACTCCAAGAAAGTCAGTGGTAGAGGGATGAGAGTTAGTGTGAGATATTGGGTGGGAGGAATTGTGGGGGCTGTTGTCAGATTTGAAAATTTTCGGAGCTAATTGACAAGAAATTGAAATAACATAGTAAGAGGAAGTGCAAAGCCCTCTAGATCTGGACACAACCAGTATAAACACCACAAGAGGGCTAGATCTGGACACAACCAGCATAATCACCACAAGAGGGTGTATAACCTGGACAAAGCCAGCAAAAACTCCACCAAAGGATGTCAAGGACAGTCGCCGGAAAGAGCCACGCACCTCCACAACCGCCAGTGTCGACCGGCGGGAAGAGCTTCGCAGCTCCACTACCGCGAGATCCGACCGCCGAAAAGAGCCCCGCTGCTCCACAACCGCCGTATCCGAACGCTGGAAAGAGCCTCGCAGCTCCACTACCGTCGTCGTCCTCAGTCCGAGAGGAACAGACCGAGATCTGTCAACCGAACCCGAGATGAGATGCCCATCCATCTTCTGTGGATCGTGCCAACGTCCTGAAGGCCTGCCTCTACGCAGCTTCAGTATCCCCTCCCGGGCTAGAACGCAGATGCAAAACACCGGCAACGTTCGGCCGGGAGAGAACAACAACGTCTGGAGGTTTCTTTCTTTCGTCGCGCGTGGGGCGCGTTCTATTAGAGATTAGAAATTAACTCAGATTCTTTTTGAGATGTGTCACTTCAGTCTGGGTATAAGAGATTTAAACTTACTATTCTTACACGTAGCTTCTTTTTTTCTAAAACTTACCACTTATGATCAGGCACAGAACTAAGGTGCGGCAAGATTGTGCTGCAGCCCACCCCATTTTTCTGAAAAGAAAACAAATTAATATATGCAATCAAATTCCTCAAATTAATTAATAGAGTTGAATGCTGCATTTGGGAGTAAGATTAGAAGCTGTGTGGGAAGCAGTGGGGTTGGGTTTAGCCTCAATGGCCTGCAAGGTAGTTTTATGTAAATTTGGTTGTGAAATTATGGCGACTTCAATGAGAAAGGAAGAAACCTAGCAACTCGCGAAGTGTTCTTTCTATTGCTTGGCTTTCATTTTATTCTCTTTCAAGTATGCTCGTCTATCCAACCTTGCGCATACATATCAAGCACTTCAAACTAACGACTATTGCTTCTTGTATAATTTTTTACTACTTTGCAACTAATTCAGAACTCGATCAATTTCTGTAAACAGTTGCAGGTTATAACTTTTCGTCATCTAGCTAGTGAGTTTTGACAATCCCCAGATCCAACAGAAACCAAAATTCCTCAAGCCTATTAACTCTAGCGGTTAACTTCAGCAAAGGGGAAGGGACAAACTACTGAACTAGCAGTCATTAACTTCCCATGATCAAGAACCCAAGAAGACTCTAATTGTGGATCATACTTCTTATGTAACCATCAATTAATGTAACTGTAGTCTCTCGTCTTTTGATTAGCCAGACTTAAAGGCACGTTTACTTACTTGGAATGGGAGGGAATGATTACGGGGTAAAACTATTCTTACGTTTACTAACACATAAAAGAATAGGAATGATTCCGGGTAAAAGTATTCATGTGTTTACTACTAACACATGAAGGAATCGGAATGGGTGTAGGTCTCACCTCCTTATAAGGAATCGATTATTGAATACTCAAGAATTTGATTACGAAGGGGGGAGATGAGTTTAGGAATCAACTCCTCCTGAATCAATACCGATTCCATTCTTCTCTCATTCCAGTTGTCTCCGATTCATGATTATTTTTCATTCCAAGTAAGTAAACGTGCCATAAAATTCTTAAGGGCACGTTTACTTACTTGGAATGGGAGGGAATGATTATGGGGTAAAACTATTCCTATGTTTACTAACACATAAAGGAATCGGAATGATTCCGGGTAAAAGTATTCATGCGTTTACTAACACATGAATGAATCATAATGGGTGTAGGTCTCACCTCCTTATAAGGAATCGATTCCTGAATACTCAGGAATTTGATTACGAATGAGGGAGATGAGTTTGAGAATCAACTCCTCCGAAATCAATACAGATTCCTTTCTTCTCCCATTTCAGTTGTCTCCGATTCATGATTATTTTTCATTCCAAGGTAAACGTGTAGGCATAGTATATATTTGGTCGATTTCATACCGAGCAATACACAAGAATTCCAACCCATATAGTATATTTATGTCCACCACCGATCACTCCATTATTATGTAATTTTTTTTTTTTAAATATAGGGCTGGTGCAGCTGCCCTCAAGTTTTAATTAATTAGTATTAAATAAAGGTATTTCATTCTTAAAAAGAAAAAAAAAAAAAAATTCCAAACCCATTAAGAAGAAGCATTTGAGGAAGAATTAGGCAAGCTCGCATACGGGGTAAAAAATCTGTTATTTCGGGTAAAAGCTTCAAACGACGTGACGTTTGATGCGACAGAAACTAGGGGTGTGCAAAACATGGTACAAACCGGCCAAACCGGTCAAAACCGACCGATAAATATGGTTTGGTTAAGGTTTTTTAACTTTAAAAATTGAAAATCGGTTCAATACCGAACCAAACCATTTATAAACTGGGTTGGTTTGGTTTCTATTGTACTTAAACCGCGAAACCCGAACCGACCGGTATGTTTGAAACATAAGAGAAAAAGTTTATATATATATATATATATATAATAATAATAAATATATATTCATTTGTCCGGTTTGTTCTATGTAAGTTCTAAATCTCCAGTTATAACTTTATTCTCAAATGATATACTATCATATTGAATTTAAGGCTCAAAGGCCTAAAACCTTAGTATATAATCGCTACAATTTTTTGATCATTTCATTTCACATCTCTGATCTTTCAATCTCTCATTCTTTGACCTTTAATACTATCATATTAAGCTAGTATTGATGGCTAAGTCATTAAATAAGTGAATCACTTTGAATCTAATTTAGGTTTTAGTTTTGGACTATATGTTTTGGATTTTAATTATTGAATTTTAAATTTAGATAATTTACACAATTTCAATTCTTGAGACTGAATTTTTACTATGAATTTTTTATATAAATAGCATGTTAATATTATGTAGGTGAAAACCGCCTAACTGACCAAACCAAACCATCTTTAATTGGATTGGATTGGGTCGGATTGAGCTTTTTTTTTTGATGACCGGTTTTCCAAAATGCCTAAACCGCTCACTTTGGCATAGAGATGGTTTGGAGTCAAAACCGATCCAACCCAATCCGTGTGCAGCCCTAACAGAAACCACGTTCACCAACTCCAATACACAGAGTAACAAGTCGGCCACCAACCCAATCCGAATTCTGGAAAAAAAAAAAAAAAGCCAACAAAGTTTATCACACAGCGGACGCCAGACGGGACCCACCCACTTACGGGGCATATATATATGACGTGGTCAGAGACAAAGAGTGAGGTCAAATACCTGAAACAATAGAGCGAGCAAGATTGTGAGAAGCTGAAAAATGTGTATAGCAGCGTTCGTGTGGCAGTCTCACCCACGCTACCCCTTCCTCCTCCTCCTCAACAGGGACGAATATTTCAACCGGTGAGGCTCCCACCGTTCTGGGCTGTACTATTTTGCTTCGATTTTGATTTGATATTGAGAGGGTTTGATGTTGTAGGGAAACGGCGGCTTTGCAATGGTGGGACGACACCCTCGGGATATTGGGCGGAAGAGATGCGGTGGAAGGTGGGACATGGCTGGCTTGTTCCAAGGATGGCAAGGTGGCTTTTCTCACTAATGTCAGAGAGCTCAACAGACTTGTGCAATGCAAGAGCAGAGGAGAACTCCCATCTCGTTTCTTGTCGGTATGTTAAGATTCTATCCCCCACTATTGGCCTGGTCTCTGTGTATGTTTTATTTCCCAAGTTTTATTTTGCCTATGTATTTGTGTTTGTGGAAAACCCAAGTTGAATACTTTTAGGAATGACATTATATTATGTGATTGGGTGTGTGGATTATCAGAAAGGGTCAAGATTTGTATATCCTATGTTCAGAAATGTGGTTTTATTTAGGGTTATATTATTCTGAGATCAGGCACCTCCAAGTTCCCAACTTTCTCAATCTGCACAACCAAGTGTTGCTTTGTCACCTGCCTTGGCTTAATCAACTGGTAGGTTGTTGTTGATGTGGTTTGAGGTGCTAATGAAAGTTAAACACATGGCTAAATATTAACTACTTTACTGTGTTTTCGGTGTTTCTATGGGTTCTCGGTTAATATTTGGCCACGTATTTTAAATTCATGGTATTATCTCGGGTTTTAACTTACATGTTGATGACGTGACGTGGTTTGACGCACTAATGACATTACTGTAGTTAAACCAAAATATTAAAGATGTATTGTTGTTGATGCAATGCACTATAATATCAATAAGGAAACTTTTTTTTTCCTCGTTATTAATCTTATTTTCTTCTGGTTTTCTTAAAACAATTGAGCAGTCATTACTACTTATTAGTTCTTACATTTCCTTGTTTTTAAGCATTGTTCTTATATCCAATCCACACTTCCAAATTAGCTGTCCCTTATACTGATACCTTCTCATTAAACATAAATGACAGAGATCTTGAATGGTTATCACTTATCACAAGTTTCTATTGTTGCAGGGCAAAAAGAGTCCGATGGAATTTGCAGAGGAAGTTGTTGAGGAGGCAGATAAGTACAATGGGTTTAACCTGATATTGGCTGATCTTCGTTCTAAGACCATGCTTTATGTAACCAACAGACCAAAGGAGGAAAAAAAGTTTATCACTGAGGTTTCACCGGGGATTCATGTATTGACAAATGATGCAATGCTTGATTCTCCTTGGCCTAAGGTAAGAACTAAATGGCATGTCGTTTTGGCTTGTCAGTTGGGACGCTTCAATTTTAGCACAAATTTATCACATAATCAACTAATTCTTTGCTGCATCGTTGGTTTGGTGACATTTACATTATAATTTATGTAGGGATATATTTTGAATTGGCTTCTTTTTTTTCAGTCTCAACGACTTGGCAATAGTTTCAAAGAGATGCTCAACAAGTATGGAGATGATGAAGTTTCGTTAAAGGAAATGGCTCTACGACTAATGACAGACGAGACCAGAGACGACAAAAGCCTGCTACCTTGCATTTATTCTCCAGAAGTAGAATACGAACTAAGTTCCATATATATTGAATATGCCCCTGCATTGGTAAAACCAATTACATATCTTCCTATATAGTTTTGTCCCCACTTTAACTAATTTTCTGAAGGTTTTCTTTTGAATTTCACATAGGGGTATTATGGTACTAGAAGCACTGAAGCAGTGTCTGTCAATACAAATGGGGAAGTCACCTTTTATGAGAGATTTATAGCTGGGGATTGGCATGAAAGGACCGAGACCTTCCAGATTGAAGAGGGGAGTAAATAGTATGCATATGGTTCGGTAAATCTCCATTCATTAGAAGAATACATGAATGGACTGGATTGTTGACTTAATAATAATGGCTAGTTCAGAAACTGACATGTCTTTCATTGTTCCTTTTATGGTAAAAATATCTATGCTTGAATAGACTGGATTGTTGGCTTATCAAAGATAGGAGTATAAACCGATTGTGTTGTTTTTGACACAGAGGATGTTCATTAATAAACATCAGTAACTTCAGCATGAGTTCTCGGAACACCCCTGAAATCTTTTGCGTTTATAACACCCATTTATGCTCAATAATGTCGAACTTGAAAGTAGCGTCCCTTGTGTTTACTGGTTTTGTAGATCAAGTTTGCAGTGGAAATTTAGTTTTTGAAAGTTTTGAAACAAATAATCTTCCAGGAGACCTTTATAGTGATTTCACTGTTAGTCATTGAAGCTTTTTTAATTAAGTATTTGAAACTTGGAAATACTAGTAACAACCAGCCGAGTATATACTTCTTCGACTGATGGTTAATTAATTTAGATATCGAATTCAAAATTACATAGCGTCTAACATATCCTCATAGTTTCTATGTTGTAGCTAGGTAGAATAGCACATCAAAGACGTAATAATCATAGTGATCGAAACACTGGATTGTTTTTATTTCTAAAATACAGACCAGGTGAAGTCTATTAACAACTTTATTACATGATACTTCTCATCACAGCAGTGATGATACTATTGAGCCTTTTTAGGCAGCGCATGAGACACAGTTGCAAGCATCACCGCACTTGCAGTAGGCCTTGCCAACCCCAGTGGTGGCAACTTTTCTAGCACAAGTGCACGGGTTACAGCCACAATGCTCGCCGCAGGAGCATTTCTTGTGGTTGTCCACAGTCGCAGGGTCGGTCCTGGTTGTGCACCTGTCATCGAAGTTCAGATCCTGTTAAACTACCACCAGTAAAAATAAGAACCTAACTTTGTAGCAACTACATGGAGAGTTCAAGTTACTTGAAAAAACGTCACTAGTCCATCCTTTCTAGGAACTACCCATAAAAACAAACTAGCAAAACTTCTGAGGTACTACGAGTCTACGATACATCAATATACCGGATTTGGTTCGTTATAAAAATAAAGTAGTCTCAAACTACCAATCTATCAATGATGCCTGTCTACATTTGAATCGAAATAATTTACTTTATGTATCGGTACAGGAGTATACCTATTTGAACCACTCATTTTTTACCCTTCCAAAAAGTCGGTTCTTGTTTCCTAACTTGTCTAGAAATTGGTTCTCGTTTACAGCAAAATTAAAGTTATTAAACCAGAAACACTCGGGTTTAAAGGGAGGATATATTTCTATGTAACTTGTAAGGATGAATACAATACGCTGCAATGATTGTTTGAATTTGAAGTATGAGGTATTACCTGCAAGACACGCCGCCAGGGCATGGAGTAGGGCAGCCACACCTATCGTTGCAGGTGGTGAGTCGGGCACCTCCCAGAGTAGCCATTTCTTCTTCTTCTTCTTCGTAGTTTTGTTGATTGTGAGAGCTTGCTACTGTTCATTTCTATTTAAAGTACTACCACTGGTCTGATGGCCGTGCATTTGTGATGACAATTGCCAAATGGCAAAAGAGGTTTTAGTATAGACAAGTGTTATATTGTGTTGAATGAAGTTCTCAAGCGTACTGGAGGTGGCGAAATTTTTTCATGCATTTGTTGTTGCTGCTCCACGTAGCTAGACATCTAGTCAATCTTTCTTTCTGGACTTTGTGTGCTTCATGAGCTTTTTAGACAAACATCTCATATATAACCGCCAGTTGGTAAATTCAGTTATATATCTTCTCATGCAGGTAGTTGTTCGATCTACAACATATGACAATACACAATTATTACTTTTAAGATTTAATTATTCAAAAAACTTACTTTAGAGAACATGTACATAGTCTTGTCCCTGCTTGAGCTAGCAAAATTTCTCAAGGCTTTCTTTGTATGGACTAGAAGCACTTCTGCAGTGTCCTGCGAATACAACTCGGATCAGAGAGAGACGAAGAGGAAGTGAATAGTAAGCATATATGGTTCAGTACGTGAGTCTCTACATTTATCAGAAAATAGTGTGTTCATCAATAATCTTAAAGCTTTGGGAGTTTTTAGATCCAGAGGCTACCTTAATTACTAAGGCTAGCCTGTTCGACATCATTATGCATGGCTAGTTTGTCATCCAGCAGATCATTCTTTACGATCGAGTAGACTATATCAAGCATGATGAACTGGCCGTTCTTTGTAAACGCAGTAGAAATTGTTGGCAGCTAACTAGCAGCTTCTGATGATTGCTTTTGCACATGAAGGATTTTCAGTTAGCATACAAACGTACAAGTGTATTTACACAAAAACATTTTGTGAGAAGGAGAAGAATTGACCCTATTGGGACTCGTCGGTCAAAGATCTGTGTCTGTTGGCCGGAATAAGAAATTAAACAATCAAAAACCGAGTGCAAACAGGGGTGAACATCAAAAACTGATCATTGGCTACTACATTTCCATTGCAGAATTCAGCCCCACATAATGTGGGATACTCGTGCCTGGTCAGTACACAGCGCAGCAAAAGCAAATATGGAGAAGGTAGGGAACAAAGGTGGGCTTGTAGCAATATTGATGCTGAGGACTCGCAGAGAAGCGAAGTGGGACTTTGATGAACAGCAAGGCAAAAAGTACAATACAAGTGCATCGGAAAGGACTGCAGCATGTGCAGAGCAAGTTACTGCAATCTCCAAACCTTCGAAGTTGCCAAAGAGAGTTCAGATATTGTGATCATGGAGGATAACTTTGTTTTAGTGGCCATGGTTTTGAGGTTGGGAAGATGCGAGTAAAACATCCTCAAGTTCAATGTAGATACTGCTACTGATCGACTTCTCTGTAACAGTATATGACTCGTGATGTATTGGCGCTCAAACGATGGTAAGAACTAATTAAGAGCTAGACCAATTATACCATATTAACTTTTTGTTTACTGTATCCATTCACTAAATTAAGTTTGTTAGACAATATAGTAAGACTTGCTACAAATATCATATCTACACACACTAATATATATTACACCTTCGGTAAGTAAATTTGGTGTGCGCAATAGTTGAGCCCAGATTCAAGTTTGTAATTCAGGGTTTGTAGGTTTTGTAACATTCAAATTCAGTGTCCGAATATGGATGACTACGAATTCGAGGCAGTCTCTAGACTCGATAGAGGTTAGTTTAGCATCTTTAATCATAAAGCCCAGGTTTCAGGCCGAATGAAAAATTCAAAACATAAGCCACAAGCAGGTAACATTGTGTGAATAACGAGGCGCATCACTTCGGATACATCTTGATCAAGTAACTTAAGAAAATGAAATCACTTCGATTGATTCAAATGAAATTCTACGTAGCAGGTAGACAGAAGATGTCCTAAGAAAATTCTAAAATTTGGAGTGCTGTAAATTATAACCTCATGTATAAATTTTATAGTAGCTCTATGGCTCTAGCTAATATCAAAGGAACCTCATATGATAGTAACAGACAGTCAGACACACAGAAATTGGGTCCTTTTATTTCTAGAACAAAGACCAGCAAGTCTATCAAGTATTTAACAACCTTCGACACAAAAAGGAAAATGTCTATTAACAACTTTACAAGGTAGCTTATAATAGTACGTACACTAGCTGTGATGGATATCCTTGATTAGGCAGAGCATGAGACACAGGTACAACCCTCGCCGCACCTGCAGTAGGCCCTGCCTACTCCGGTAGAGACGACGCTCTTAGCACAAGCGCACGGGTTGCAGCCACAGTGCTCGCCGCACGAGCACTTCATGTGGCCGTCCCCACTCGTGGCCTCCGTCCTGGTTATGCACCTGTCATATACAAGTACAGAAGGGTATAAAATTTTCCACAACAATTAACATACAAGAGATCTACGGAGACGGAAATAAAATTTGAAGAAAGAGGTGGATGTATCTTCCTTCATAAACAGAATCCAACTCCATCAACGACTCGGAACAAACCGAACAAGCCGGTGGTTGTTTCCTAGCTGGGGAATCCTATATTATTTAGGGTTTATATTAACTCTTAAATATAGAGCTAAACCCTAAACACTGAACAATAGAGGTTCAAGAAACGTGCTGTAATAAACTGATCCGTCGATCCGACTCTTGAAATTAGCTCAAATGGTAAGAACAATCGAGAAATAAGTTAGAATTAAAAAAGGTTCAGGGTTACTTCCCTCTTTATATGTCAAAATTTAACTTGAAGCAGTGACGTTTGAATTACCTACAGGACACGCCGCCAGGGCACGGAACAGGGCAGCCACAGCTATCGTTGCAGGACATCTTCACACCTCCAACTGTTTCTGCCATTTCTGGTTCTGAAACTCTGAAAGAGCTAGGTAGCTCTGTTCATTTCCTTTTATACAGCATGAGTACGACTTCAAATGCCAAATATGCATGCATGTGTGATGCCAAATGGCACAAGCAGTCTTAGGGTTTGTGAAGGTGGCAATATATTTTCATGCATTTCTTGTAGCGTCACCACGTAGCCAAAGTTGATCTCGATCTATTCTGATAAACTTTCAGAAACATCTCATAGGACCGTCAACTTTGACAAGTGACTGATGTAGAATGATTCCGTTAAGGAAATAAGGTCTCTGACATACACTGGATAAGAGTTGAAGGGTTTAAAAGAAGCAAGAAGAATGTTCTTGATCATTACAGAACTGGTTCAACTCAATTGGACCTCAAACGCATATGAACTGACAGTCAAAAAGCCAATTTTATACTTGAGGACAAACTATTGACAGATCTAAGAATGTGAAACGTGATGTTTTCCTTTTCTTTCCTTATCTCTCTACTCATAACATAGAATAGTGAGATTGGAATGTAAAATCAATAATGACGTTTAAAACAAACGTGACAACTATAATTGTCCTAACTTAATCATATGTTAAGTATTGAATTTTCACTCAAAACGTCCTGATATAATAAATTGATCCAAAAAAATCTTCACATAATTAGATGTGAATGTTTCGCAAAAAAAATTGTCTCGACCACGTGTAGTGTGGCCGAAGATTTTTAGGCTTACACGTGTTCTTCTGGTTTGCTGACGTGTGAGTGAGTATGCCAACTCACGGTTGGGTGACCTGTTAGCTAGTCAAATAGCCACCCTCAAGTATAAGGTGAACAAGTAATAGTATATGGATTTAAGAAAAGTTGTCGAACTCACGAGGATTGGATTCCTTTCACTAGTTATGGTGTGAAACTAATTAAAGAGAGCTAGAATATACAAATGTACAATCACAAAACCTAAATTCACAAGCTAGGCTCATGGTGAGTACTTGCAAGATGGAGTAGTAATTTGATTTTGGTTTTTGAAGATAGTTTTGAATTGAAAACAACTCGAAGCTGAAATATGTAAACTAAATTACTCTAAACTAAACTAGTGATCTAATGGATGAAAGTTAGGATTTGGATTGTCTACAACTAACCTCCCTTGCAAGTATTGGTACATATCAATATTGCTAAATTAATTAACCAATTTCTCTCCTTACATCCCTCTCGGGTATAATAAGGGACATGCTCATTTTGTGATATCAAGCACCTCTCGAGTGTATTACTTAACTACTTAAGTTATGCATTTCAATCCTGTTAGGTATCTAGTGCATTACCCTAAGTGCATAAAGTTTGGAGATGAAGAAATTATGCAAACCAACCAAGCTTATCTCTAAGTGATAGTAATTCAGAACCCCTACATGCACACCTATTGTATTTTCATGCTTTAACATTCAAGGGTTACCAAGCTCTAAATATTATACCATGACATGGCAAATACACATACTCAAAGTGTAAAGTCTAAGCATATGCATTCAACTGATCTTGAGCTTAGCATGTAGGTGCATGTATGAAAGAAAATTGCATCACATCATGTCATAGCATCAATACATACAATATTGGCTAGAGCTTTCAACCCTACCTCCAACAAAGTAACTACTCACTGATTATCACACAAATTAACATAAAATCTATGATATACATCAAGGTAAATTAAGGAGTTGAGAAAAGAATGAACTAGTTGAAGCTTGACAAATTGATTGCTAGCTTTTCCATGATATTCCTCCTTGAATGCTCCTTGAATCCTCCTTGATGGTGAATGGATGGAAGATGAACTTCTTCTTGATGATGAATGGTATGGAGATGAAGATGCATGTGATGCTCTTTTGGCTAACTTTGAGTGGTAGTGATCGATGGAGTAGTGGTGGTGGTGGTGATGAAGTTTATGGTGGTGGACGATGGTAGTTGTGGTGATGATGATGGAGGAGATGGAGTAGTATGGGTATCATGGGTTTGGATTTTGGGAGGTGGAGCTAGATGGAGGTTTTGTGGTGGAGATGAAGAGAGAAAAGACATGTAATGGGGTGGTATATAGGTAATACTACTACAAAAAAGATATTTTACGGTCTGCATTTGCAGGCCGTAAATGGACATGTCGTAAAAGACCATTATTATTTAAGGCATGTATGAGGTGCGCTGTAAATGACTCATAATTTGTGTCACAAATGAGTCAAAAGTGTGTCATAAATAAGTTACAAATCATGCAAGTGAAGAAACAGACTGCCAAATTGCGCCAAAAGAATAATGAACCCGGTTTCCTTCATGGGATGACAGGCTAAATGACTTCTCATTAGATCAATTGGTTGCACTTTAAAAGAAACTGGAGCACAAAATCAAAGATGTGCATCAACAATTTGATAAGCAATATTCTATTGAGCGATGAGGATATACTCCGACCAACGATGCGTGATTTCTCTAATTCTCTGTCTCTCATTGTTTTAGAAATTTCATGGTGCTCCAAATCGATTATAACATATTATGAATTTTTTTACTCTCAACGGATTTGATTTAGAAAAAACTACAGTAACATAAATTTACATTGTTTTTATTAATTAAAGCATACTAACGGAATAGGTTTCTAAATTAAATTAATGATTTGCAGGCCTTGTTATTTCCAAACAACAACGTAGACTATTCTCAGACTGGATTGAACCAATACCCTACTAGTGGTTCGATGATGTATACAAGTGAAATGACTTTTCCTGAAGAGCAAACTAATCTCCAAGCCTTGTTCAAAACAACCTTAATCACTTATCATCAGAATTACAATTACAGTTCAATGATGATGAACAGAAACGGTAAGACCTACTGATGAATCTAATAAAGTAACATAATAACATATGAAGTACAATACTCTGCATTAATTTTGATCATAAACTTGGTATGTGACTAACAACAACATATGCAGGCATGCTATGGCAGAACTACAACATTCAGAGTGCTCCATCAACATCAAACGGATCAAATTACAATGAACAAAGTATGTCTATGACATGCAAAAATCATCTACAATTAATACAGAAACATAGATGAGAATTTGACATTGCAGACTGTGTATCCAATGTCTGCAAGTTACTTATTTGATAATGCGAATCATTTCTTGCATCTAAAAGGCTAGCGATGACGATGAAGATCGGTCAGCACACGTACAAGTAGAGCCGTCTCAAAAGTTTTGGAGGCCCTGTGCGAGATATAAAATATGGCCCTCTTTATGCGATTATACACAAATATATCATTGAAAATTTTTGTTATGTACCAACAAATATAAATACATAATTAATTACTTTAGTTTTTTTTTTTTTGGGCCCTCTTATCTTATATTATTATTCCACTTCTTTAAAAAAAAAAAAAAAATTAGAGAGAAAGAGGACTAAAGCTTGTTAACAAAAATCCATTTACAGACAAAATTACAATTGAATTATGAATTATTAACGAAGATAAATACAATACTATTCAAAAGACTTAAATAAATGAAACAAGGATCAAAGATAAATGTAATATCTACCAGAACAAGAAAATGGAGGCAGAAAAAGGGGCCCAAAAAAAGAAGAAATAAAAAGCAAATCACTTGCAATGAGGAAAAGGGGCCCAAAAAAAAAACTTTTTACAGCTGCAATGAGAATCGAATTTGTACTACTAAGTTGGAAAAAGAGCTAATTGTCAACTAAACTACAAAATTTTCAAGTAGTGAGGGCCCCTTCATAAATAATATAGATGTACAAAGAAGTATATATAGAGCCCCAAAATTTGGGGGCCCTGTTCCATCGCACACTTTGCACAGCCTTTAAGCCGGCTCTGCGGACAAGTGTTAATAGACATCACCTCAATGAAATCGAAGTAGCCAAGAGATTATTGTTGTCTTTAGATATTTATTATTATTATTATTATTATTATTATTATTATTATTTAGGATTGCAATTTAATTTGATGATTATTTGAGGAGAGACATCACAAATATTCATATCTTAATTGGGCGGTTTCAACTTCTTCTTTTTTCATGCGAATTTCCACTTATGTTATCAGATTGTGTTAAAAAATAGTGGAAATTATTCTATGCAGCGACGGTTCAAATGACCCAACACTTATAAGATGATCTCAACCATTGATATTTATAATTAATATTTTTATTAATAACCTAAGAGTGTATTTAATATAATCTAACTATCCATTTATATCGGTGCAAGTGCACGTCGGTGTATTGAATCCTCCCCCGAAGTTAACAACCCCTATGTGCCCCTATTTTTGGTTCCATTTGGTTTTGTACGAGAGATTATTCAGAGCACCGCCGTGCACTTGCACCAACATAAATGAATGGTTAGATTGCATTAAATACACTTTTTGTTTATTAAAAATAAAGTTGATAATAAATATCAAGGGTTGAGATTATTTTATAAGGGTTAGGTCACTTACACCGTCGGTGCATAGAGTACAATCAAGATATTAATCACACTTGTCCAACGGTTAAATTAAATCATCCTTTAATTAAGTCCTTGTTATAAGTCTTTATTACAAGTGCACCAAAACATAATGGCGTACACCAGTCACCAATTAACATCTTTGATCTTAGCTCATGAAGTATATTCCAACAAAGAAAACATGCATTGGAAGTCATTTTCAGGAGGTTGGAACTTGGATTATTTTTTAAATAGCAGCTCATAAAATGCATGTTAATTATAAGATAAAATGCAAACAATTGAATTAAAAAAATAAAAAAATAAAAGATAAAATGCAAAAAAATTTCTTTTTGATTGTCTGGTGTTGTTTTAGCACATAGAATTGACCTAGGAAAGAAGACATGGATCCTCTGCGCTGTTTAAGGATGTTTTCTTGTGAATTCATCAATTCATGCCAGCAAATAAAAGGGTCCACTCTGTTTTAGCTCAAGATTGAACGAATATTTGTAGATTTTTATTTTTATTTTTTCCTTTTGGCTACTGAAGAAATATCTTGATATTTTCAGTTAGATCATTGCCTCTTATGAAAAAGAGAAGAGAAAAAAATGATATGATCGACAAAATAGAGAGTATGATTGCATTCTATAATTGAGGTATTTTATGTCTTATTCTTCAAATTTGATCACCACCAATATTTTTGTGGTGATACCCAAGTTGCTTCCAGCCTCAGAGTGGTAGCTCACTCGGCCACTATTTTTGTAACAAAAAAAAAGAAAAAAACTTCAACACTAGCTCTCCCTAGGTATGTACTATATATGCTAGCTCGTTTTGTTAATTGTTTTCATCTTGCATTTTCAGCATATATATATTGGATGTCTCTCTTCTTCTTTTTCGAGCAAAATCTATTGGATTTGTTAGAAGTTCAATTTGTTGGGGAGATACTCAAACAAAAGTTGGGGAGGGAGTCTTAATCGAAAAAAAAAGTTAGGGAGGGAGTGACAATTCTAGTCGAAGTGGGAGAAATTGGATCGCTGCTAGTTAGTTGGTGTAGGAGACCAGACGGATGATGTTGCCATACAGAAGTTGCTCGACAGCCTAACCATAAGGATTTTCTCAAAGGGAAAAAGGAAATTTAAGGATGTCCAAGCTAAATATTTAAGTTGAGAGGTGATAATATAACATTGATTAAAGTTAAAGGGGTCAAGAGTTTAGGACGTCAATCCACTTCTAAATCCATATTATTTGCAAGTTAGCTTCTTATAATGTGTTTTGTTTAAATTCGTTGGTCGTGCTTTTTTTCTCTTGGAAACATTAATTAGATTCAGATTAAGTTTAGAAACTTTGACCTAATTAGGGCTAGGAACCAAAACCGTGAGTTAGGCCATTGATTAACAAAACGAATGTTGATCACACACTTTGAAAAATGAAATACTCTCTCAACTTGACAAATACAACCATATTCTAAACTTGCAGAGAAATGATCAAATTTTCTAAAAACAATAAAATGATGAGTCATTTTCAAGATAGTTGGAAAGGAAGTGTTCATAACCTGTTGACGAGGTAATGATGAATTGCTTTTAGGTGTGAGAATCTAAGACGCCAATTGAAAGGAAGTGACCCATTGAAAATTTGAAAACGTGATATAATTGTGTGGATTTGATGGTCGATACAAATGGATTAAGTTAATTGTTTTTGACAGAGAAATATAACAAGCTTAAAATGTTTTATGTGGATTAGCTAGGGTTTAGCAACTTAGTTTATCTCAGCAATTTGGAACTTTCTCTAATTTTTGGTACTTATATATTACTCACCTTGCAAGGAAGATGGATTGGAGATGCACAAAAATGGAATATAACTGTAGTATGAAGATACTCTACGAAGATTTAGCTACACTTGATTAATCAATGTGACTGGACTACACTTGATTATAGGACTAATCATTTTGTCTCGTCCCTTTTTTTTTTCTTTTTTTTTAAGAGATTTACATTGTATTAAGGGCAAATTTCATTGTACCTTCCGAGTGTGAAATTATTTTTGTCCCTGCACTTTTAATTTCATTACACATTGTCCATGTACTTACCAATTTCAATCAATTTTGTCTAACCATTGGTTTTTTTGCCAACTATTATGTGACGTATTTTGAAATTGTAGTCACATGCGATATAATTTTACATGCCACATTGGTGAATCGTCATCATATAAAGGAGTCCATTAGAACCACATTTTCAATTTATAAAATACTTAACAAAAAAATGAATTATTAGACATGATTGATTAAATTGGAGAGCACATGATTACATGTGATGAAATTAAAAGTGTAGAGTCACAACTGATTTAATATGTAAATGTTAGGGAGGTAAAATGAAATCTCGTATTAAACTAAAAGAAATACAACGGAGAGATACAAAACACACTCAAAAGAAATAATTTGAGATGTTGTAATTATAATTTGTGAATACTTAATAACTTTCTTGGTCTAAAACTACTCTAACAAGTAAAAATACGAGAAGTTACTAAAAGTCTTAAAACAACTATAACTTCGTTAAATGGTCCCGGAAAGCAGTGAAACGGTCAGAAATGAACTCCTAGAAGGCTAGAACCCAGAATTTTCCGCACTTTGCTGAACACTCAGAGAAGAGAAGAAGTGAAGAACAAGTGACCTTTGTCATAAATGGAGAAAACAAAGCAGTTGGTTTCTGACAAGTAACTATAGGTTTTCCAAGTTTATAATTTATAACCGACTTATCCTATTATTTATTCAACTTGAATAAGAACAAAGTTTTTGTGAATAAGAACAAAGTTTTTGTAAATGTGCAAAAAAAAATAAAGGGACACTTGCTGCTTATGACCGCCATCTGGTGTATAGACTTTGATATTCGGACCTTTTGGACCGACTTTATTAAAATTTTGTACCCTTCTTTATTTTCTAATAATTGAATAAGTTTCCTTTGGTGCCCCCTAAAACTTTGCAAATTTCAAACACAACACAACAACCAGTGTTTTTGAGTAGAATACGAAGAAAAAATCATTTTCTTTACAGTAATAAGGGTAGCTTTTGTGGTCCACAGTGGTAGCTGTACTATTAAAAGTCGGGGCATCGAGTTGGCCTCTTGCCCAAGTAGCATCAAATGGGTTAATGGACAGTTTCTGGTACATGGCTTCAATCTCTTTTTGTTCTTGTGATCATATTTTGGTTAGTTTGATGTTTGTGTTCTCACTAATAATTTAGTCAGTTTCGTTAATCTGGTATTAAATTGTGAGCATTCGACTAAAATACAATAACAATATTATCCAAAAATGCAAGAAGTTTTGATGAGAATTTCTAAACATATATTTCGAATAAGTGATTTATCTTATTTGTGGCAGATTGGTAGTTGAGTTTATTGAAAAAGACATATTCGTTTCTAAATGCAATTTAATGCCCATGTTTGACATCAAATTAATAAAAAAGATTATATTTGTTACAAACATGAACACATTGATTGTATTAGCAATTCTGCAATAGAAACTTAATCACCTAAAAAATAATAATACTTAACTCATATTCAAGAATGTTTATTGTGCTCTAGAGCATTGAGTACTTTGAGTTTTTAAATTATTCGACTTGGCAAACTAAAGGTGAAAAAATCATGCATAAGATATTGTTCAAATTCATCTCATTTTACATAGTAGAATAAATGTGAATGTAATTTTGGACATAGAATTCCCACTAGTCTAAAATAACGTTCAAAAGAGAGGTACCAAAATTTAGCAACCCCCTCATAAATCATGGCCACTTCCAAAAATATCAAAATAAATGTAGAAAGGGGTGTGCAATAAAGAATGTGGTCAGAACAACATCAAACCCACATGAGCATCATCATATATGCTTCTAGGTAGTGGAGTGGAGTGAATAGTGATGGCTATTTGAGGTAACTTTTCCTTTCATTATTTTTAATCTTGCTAGTCCATTAGCATCATTCAAGAGTGTATCCACCAAATGACAGAGTTGCTTATATCATCACACCTTTTATACTTCATGTTCACCAAATACCCTATTATATGCTTGACAATCATGTCCAATTTTGCATGCTCAATTATTAGGGTTACAAATTCGACCTAAATTAATCTGGCGGTATTTTATATTTTTTATATAATGATAAAAAGGTCAAAAGTATCAGTTATGTGCAAATCCGTGTTATATTTTGGCGGAATATTAGATAAAAACTAAAAATCTTAACAGTATACGAATTAACATTTGATAGATTATTCAATTTCTAGTGATCTTATTATTAATGGAGATTCGTTTATAAAATGACATGTTAGTCAAATGTTTAATACTGTCTTGGGGTAATGATGCTGAATTATAAATCAAAGTCCACCTCATTACAGTGAGACATGCTCAAACCCCACTACATATGGAGTTGGTGACTCCAAAATCCAGCACAGTGTTTTTGACAGAATGATGATTGATGATGACCCTGAAAAATTGACATTTTGGTTCTGCTTTCCACTCGTTTTATCAAAAATCTTACTAACATGCTCAGTTTAATTGCTGTGATCATCAAATCTCAGAAACTTCCAAGCCATTGCTACTGTTTTTTCACATTAAAGAAGACTATTTCATTGGTAAAAGTCTTTCTTTTAGAGTGTTGATCATGACATTTTACAACAAAACAACAAATTGGGGTTCTTTTTTACCCAACAGCAGCAAATCATTGAAATCAAATCAAATCAAAAAAAGGTGTAGCATGTCAAAATAGTGAAATACTGATAAAGATTGAATTAGTTGCAGCAAATTGCTTGATTAAGCTCCATCTCAAGATCAAGCTTATGCAGGTTAATAATTGAATTGAATTATTATGCCATTTAGTTCTTCCCTTAAAGAAATTGAGTTACGAATTATCTTCAACCTAACTATTGATTTGAATTGTTTCACTCCACGAATCAAAAGAGGTTAATTTCCATTCGAACTGAACTTCAACTAAAATTCCAAACCAATTTTTATGATGGGAAAAAAAAAATTGCCAACACAAATTTCCTTCAAATTGCCAAAATAACATATGAACATATAATATACTGTAAAATTTTATATCTAAGATAGTAAGATTACACTAACCTATAGCTAGCTACCAAAAAAAAAAAAATATTACAATAAGCTCAAGCAAAGCTTACTTTATCCTTCTCCTCCACCTCCAGGCTCCACCGCCACCGCCACTGTCACCGCCCAAAACCCATATTTCCTCGGTCTCCAACTATCTATCTATAGATCTAAAACCAAAAATAATACTTTTTTTTTTCTTCCAATATGCATGATTTGAACATTAATCCATAGCATTAGGCCCAGCACAGGCCTTCAGTTCAGGGCTCCAAAGCCACTGCACCAAGAACTTCCTCCCCTTCCTCCCATTCACATTGAACGTCCTCCCTTCTCTGTCCCTCATCACCTGCCCAATGTACCCACCGCCGCCTCCTGTTCCGTACAACCCCTCACACAAGTCCCCGATCTCAGTCGGCGCCGTCGGGTCCTCGCCGGCGTACCAGGCATTGACAAGAGGGTTCGACGACAGCTCGGCCAGCTCGTGGCCGATCACACTGATCATACCGTCGACGCCGACGTCCTTGTTCGGCGGCGACAGAGCTCCGGGGCCGCCTCCGGCCATGTAGCCGGGAAGAGCAAACGGGTAGGCGCAGACCTCCGGGCACTGCTTGCCGGAGTTTCCGATCCAAGCGTAGGGGAGCGTGTAGCCCACCATGGAGGGGAATGTGAAGTAGTGGAAGCCGCAGACGGCGCGGCAGAAGTCCTGCATGGCGACGTCCTCGGAGGTCAGGATGAGGTAGATCCCGTTCTTGTGGTCGACCGGGAACGGAGCAGATCTGACGGCGTTGGCGATGACCTGCTGGACGGAGAGGCGGGTGAGTTGCTTGCCGTGGGAGTACTTGAGGTCAGCGTGCTCCCCCGCCACGACGACGGAGCGGGAGACGTTGGCGCCGGTCTGGTCGGTGTAGAGCGAGACAGTGCGCCACCACTCGGCGACGGAGGGCGACGGAGCGGCGCGGAGGTCGGTGGTGGAGATGGAGTGGAGGAAGTCCTTGATGAGGAGCTTCTGGGGTAAGGCCCAACGGCCGTACCAGATGAGGTAGATGTTAATAGGGGTGGAGGAGAGGACGGGACCCATGTGGTAGCGGAGCTGCACCAGATCTGAGGAGCCCTCGAACTTCTTGGAGGAGGAGAGGGTTCGAGGAGGGAGCTTGGGGTTAAAGATGGTTGGCTTTGTGTTTAGGGTTTGAACTGAAGGTGTTGTTGTTGTTGATGCTATGGAGGACTGGATGAGGAAGAAGGGGAGGAGGAGGAGAAGGAGGGAGAGTGACGACATTGTTGGAGGGGTGGAGATGGGGAGTGAGGGGAGAGTGAGGAGAGAAGGGGGGATATAAAGGTAGGGAGTGGAGATTGGGAGGGAAATGGGCTGGAGACAGCTAGCTGCAATAGTAGAGTAGTAGAAGTAACAATGGCAATGTGTGGGCACAGGGTCTTTAGTCTTTTACTTTGCGTCATTGTCTCCTTCTCTCTCATCTCTCTTACTGTTTTCTTCTGGAAAACTGGGAACTGGCTTTCTAGCTGGGGCTCTTCTGATTTCAAATGTTAGGCATGGAAATCATTTTTTTTTTTTTTGGGGTACGTGTACTGTGTACATTAATTATTTGAATATATGAAACGAAATTGTTTTAAAGGGTGGATTGGAAATTATTTTATGCACCGATAGTGTAAGTGACCCAACCATTCATTTATGTTGGTGTAAGTGCAATCTAACGATTTTCTATTTGGATTTTGATGAATTTTTTTTTTTTTTGTTAATTGCAGTTTAAGGTTTTTGTTGCTCTTATATTAGACAGGATTGAAGACCCGTAATATAGTCTGATTTTATTTATATTTTCAACATACTTCTCAGTCCCTCGCTACTTGAGCTAATCTTAAAAAATAGTACAAGCACGGAATCCGAACATACTACACAAATTCGGCAAAAAATTAAAAAGACTGGTCAAACTCGACCGACACAATTAGTAACCGTAGAGCACAAATTAATTGTCTCGACCGAATTAAGAGGTTGGAATTTGTGACGAAGATCTTACCACATAAAACAAATTTTCACAAATTTGATCTATTACGGAGACGACAAATTCGAAGATGATAAAAAAAAAAAAAATAGAAAACCATTATGGAGCAGTAGCAATACAATTATTATGAAGATACAACTATTAATCAAAATGATACGACTATTATGAAGATAAAAATAGTATGATTTAGACTATTAAACAGTCTCCGAGTACATGATATTGAATGTACATTACGCCCTTATTTAGGACAAAAATATCGCCCCACCTAACAAATGATTTGGTTGAAACCAATCAAGGGTATCCCATCAAGGGTGTCAATACTTGGAATGAAGAATTCACAATCATGAAAAATCAAGAACCAAAGTTGCGAACAATATCATGTACACAAGTAAACTTTTATTTGTCAGTACAATATCCAAGTTCACATTTCATCTTATACTCACCTAATTTTTTAGTATATTCTTTATTTTCTGAACCGTTACGAACTAGAACCCGAAAAGTAGCTGGCACATAAAATTTCTTTAAGCAAAACCTAGTTTCATTTATTCCTTGGGGTTATTTTTAGCTAGAATTGAGGCAGTTACAGCAGCTTCTGGACCTTAGCTAGGGCACCCATGCTCATGACTATGACTATGACCATGACCAAATCTGAAAACGACCGGAGATAGATCTCTCCTAAATGCTTGGGCCAATTATTTCTGGCAATTTTTAGTAACACTGAATGTTTCTGACCAAGCACAATCGAGTTTAAATTTTTTTTGAGGTAATCGAGTTAAATTTTTTATCGGTGGAAGAGTGTGAAAGCCGACTTTAGTTGATTTCACTGAATGCTTTTCCTTGAAAATATCTAGACTTGCTTGGCCAGGATCTGAAAATATCTATATTAACTATTAAGTCTGACCAAAACAGAAATATCTATCTATCCAGAAATTAATCTAAAAGTTTTGAAACCGTGGCAGTTGCCTTTAGTGGGATCCATCACCTATTTGTCCCAGTCCTTTATTACACATTAACTAATATTGTATTCATCATCAAATATTTCCAACACAAAATGGACAATACTTATAAAAAAAAACACAAAATGGACAATACATTTCAATCCATCAGTGAATTTTGTTTTTGTTAGGGTAGAATGTTCTGGGTTCTTCAATCCATCGTTTGATTTGGTTAGGACTATGAGAAAAATTCTCAAGTGACTATTACATACGTCTTTTCCTCTCTCTTTTGAATATGAAAAAGAAAAAAAAAAACGCTTAATCTAAATTTTCTGCAACTAAGTTATCCAATAAGATTCGATCAGTTCCTATTCAATAAGTAACATAAGGTACAAATAACCTTAAACACGTTAGCCACACTATGAATGACTTTAGTACAAACTCGAGGAATACATACCTCTAATTACTTACTAAGTGTCATTTTGTTCCTTTCTATTATTTTGGTGATTTTTTTTAATCTTAATTTGGCATATATACCAAATGTTGGCCAGAGTGGATATGGCCTAGGGGCTGGTATATGGCTAACGTTATACACAGTTGATGGAGGATGTCATCGGTCCATGACGACCTTCGATCGCTTTCTGCATGACTGGCTACAGATCCACCCAACTTGCTCGAGATGTTCTGGAATGAATCAATTGATATGATGAGTTCTTCTCTGCATTAATGATCGAAAAGATGCAGTCATGCATTTGTGATACACGGATATGTCACCAGCACTAATAAAATTGACTGCCTGATGCCTAGGTTTTCAATTGAGCTGGTACCACACACACACACGCATATCATATATATGGAAAACAAATTAAACCTATCATTATTTATCATGAACGAGTAAGATTACATAACATATCTAAATCTTTGATAAAATTCGCCTATTTCGAAGTGTTGTAAAATTTTTGTATAAAATTAAAATAGATAATTGTTATAAGGATTGGTGTGTGACATGTTCAGAGTATTCATGTTGGTCATTGTAATGTCGTACCTAAGAAGTTGATAAGCGTTATGGTGTTTTGAATTTTTGAAATGTATTTTATTATTATTGAGCTATAGTTTTGTAAAGACATGGAAGTTGTGATTTATATTAGGAGCAGTTTGGAGCGACTGAAAAAAATGAAGTAATTAAAATTGAAATTAGAAAGACGATGGATTTAGCATGCAAAGATTTATTGTAAAGAGAATATGTTAATTGGTTGTTGACTTTTTTACTCCACATTGCAGAACAATATAGATTTGATTCTTTACTAAATCCTATCTTCTTCATATACATTTCTATACACAATCTTAGTTTTTTTTATTTATTTATTTATTTTATTTTTTATGAACCCGATACGACAGTCTATATTAATAGAATCATGAGATTACATTAGGTGGAGAGGAGTGCCTCCAATATTGTAGGAATAGATCCATACCAGGAAAGCATCAAAACCGTATACCTAGAGCACGTACATTTAGCCAACTTATGAGCTAAAACATTAGCTTCTCTTGCAACATGAGTAAACAAATAGTTCTGAAGAGATGACATGGAATGAGAAATATCATTCACCAACCTACCAAACTCTGAGGTGTCTTCACCCTCCGCTTGTATAGCATTAACTAGCTGAAGACAATCAGTTTCGAACACAATAGGGGCCAAACCAAATCTTTCCACCACCTGGCAAGCAAGTCGCCCGGCAAAACCTTAAACCAAAACTGGGAATAACACTACACTTACATTGGCACAAGCTCCAGCGATAATCTGGCCACCTTCATCACGAACTACCACTCCTAATCCACCTCTATGGCCTGCCCCATCAAAAGCACCATCCATATTGACTTTAAGCCAACCAGTGGGTGGAGGACTCCATAATCGAGGACGGCGTCCCACCCTTGCAGTTCTAGTCGACAAAGCCAACTTCAAAGAGTGAAACAGTATCACCGCTTGAAAATAAACCTGTGAGAGGGACTGGAACTTATTATTCCATACCCTTTCATTTCTTTCTTTCCATACCACCCACAGTAACACCAGAAGGAAAGTGAAATCTTCACCAGATAGAGACGAGTAGCAGAACTGCAGCCAATCCGCGATTGAGTTAGAGGAAGAATATGCCAGTATGGCATGAAAAAAAGGCACCAACTGTATCAAGTCTCAAACAAAAGGACAGTCCATAGTGATATGGAAGATAGACTCATCTTCCTCATTACAGAAATAACACCATCCCACCAACGGAACCCTTGTGGGTAGAATAGCTTGGCAAACCTTCCATGTATGCACTTTGACCTTCCCCGGCACCTTAGCTTCCCAAATACACTTCCAAAAACTAGGAGACGCAGAGGAACTAGAGGCCTCCAATAATGAAGAATGTACCGAGCCAAAAGCCAAGTGATATGCACTTTTGGTCGTAAAATGCCCTTTAGAATCATAATGCCAGATTAAGCAGTCAGCCACCCTATTATTGCTTAATGGCAAGGAAAGAATTAACAGGGCATCCTCCGGGCTAAAAATCTCTGTCACCAACTCTCTATTCCACTCACCATTTTGTATGAGCTCGCTGACTTGAGAATGGGGTGTAACTGTAAATCTTAATGGTCTGAAAAGATAGGGCCGAGGGATCCATGGATCCTCCCAAATCAGAACTGATGAGCCATCCCCTATCTGCCACTGTAGCCCCTTAGCTATAGTCTCATTTGCACCAAAGATCCCTCGCCAGCATGCCAAAGGATAACGTTGACACGGGGCCTGAAGAAAGAAGAATTTGGAAAATATCTTGCTTTGTATAAACGACTCACCAGAGAAGTCGGATTCTTGATGATGCGCCATCCCTGCTTAGCAGTAACGCCAAATTGTGTGCATGCAAGTCTCTGAAGCCCATCCCACCTTCACTTTTAGGCAAACAAAGTTTCTCCCAAGATAACTAATGAATCTTACGATTAGCATCCTTACTGCCCCACCAAAACCTCACACACATCTGGTGAAAAGAATCACAAAAGTCCTTCGGTAATAAGAAGCAGCTCATGGAGTAGGATGGTAGAGCTTGTGCCACCACCCTTATCAACAGTTCCTTACCAGCCCCACTAAGTAATTTCCCCTGGTTGTATGGGTCAGGAACTTTCTAGAATGTTCTTTTGTATGGTTTGCATATATGGTTTTTGTTCTGGGCATGGCTTTGGTTACGTCCTCCGACCCGTATGTACTTTTTTTTCCTTATCAATAATACTTCGGGAGGGCACGTTGAGCTAGTCCTCTTCCCGCTTCTCTAAAAAAAAAAAAAAGTTAGGTCAAACAAAATAATTTATATAATTATTTCTCTCCAATCTGACACCAAAATCTCTCTCTCTCTCTCTCTCTCTAAGACCACCTCACCCAACACTGTGTCCTTCATTTCTGATATTAAGAAGGAGAAGGATGAGTGGATCAACTCAATCCGGAACCAAACCTAGGTGGCTAGCTGTACCTCCCCCCATTCACAGCGATCGGGTCGTTGTCTTTTTGACGACGTTGTCTTGGAGTGAGCGCGTTAGAGATGTGGGTGTTCTACCTGATCTTACTGCCTTTGACCTTGTAGGTGTCCTACCTTGCTAAGAGAAGTTATCGAGTTCGTAGTAGTTGTGAGGCGAAAGCCTCGAGGTTCGGAGCTTGAAAAGCATATGAGCCGAGTATTTGGGATAGTCTCTGAGATTGTTTGCATCCTGAGAAAAATTGAGGTCAAATTAGGTTTCGGAGACTGTGAATTGTATGAATGTAATAGAAATAGGATTCGGAAATGAGAGTACCGAAGCTCGATGCATGTAGAAGGCGTGGTGTTTAATGTCGGCGATTCCTTCTGCTAGCCATTTTTCCTTGTCTCCGATTCTCTCCAGTATTACTCTCTCTTCTTTCTCTCGGTAAAGGAAGGTTGAATTTTAGCTATGTGAGATGAGTTTGGGTTAATGATTTGGCTTCATGGACTGATAGTTGATACAATCACAAATTCATTTTATTTTCTCTTAATTCTGTAAGGGCTTCCTCATTTCTCTTTAGTTCAGTATGTGATCTCTTTTTCTCTTCTTCCAAAGTGAGTTTGTCTTCCCTTAGTTTTCTAAGTAAGTGACTTTAACTGTGACAAGAACTGTGACATATACTATGACACGGACTATCTCTGGACATGCACTGTGACATGACCTGTCACTTCAAATTACATTATGAATTCACTGTTCATGTCATAGTTTATTAGTTCATGTCATAGTACATGTCACAGTACATCACCGACCATGTCACTTTTCGAAGCCCCAGTAAATGAGGGGTCCTAATTCTCTAGGGTTTCATATTTGGGATCCCCGTGGTTTGATCCAACAAACTATGTTTATGCATGACACATGCGGTACTAGTGTCTTCTAGAGTAGTATAGGCTCCAGAAAATTTAAGTTTTGTAATTCTGTTTGAACTTAGCCTATTTACTATGTTTTCTTTTCATTATGTATAGTGTAAGTATTTGGGCCAATACCATTCAACACACACTTTCCTATCACCACTGGGAGATCAAAGATTACAGAATAATAGGAGAATACTTCTCCTGCATTTTAGGAAATCCAAAGGAACAAGAAGAAGATTGCAGAATCAGATATTACAGCGAAAATAAAGGAAGATCGCCTCACTGATCTTGCGTTTAAGGTAGGACTCATACATATCATTTTACATGATTTGCATATCGGATAAATGATCTGATATGCTTATCTTCATTAAGATGTTTTCATCTTGCGAGATTGGATATGCACGAAAATAAGGAAAATCATTTACTGTTTTAAAACCTTTACATGTATATCTTATTCAGTGATGCAATAGGAGATTTGATTGAGGGGGAGTCTTGCTCCTCTATAAAAGGTTTCGAAACAGTTTTCTGTAGTAGGTTTTTTGACTCTAAAAACAATTAGTTTTCGTTGTGTGTTGCTTAGCCTTCACATACTGGTTTTCATGTCAAAACTTCAACAGTTATTTAATAGTTTGATTTCTCACTACATACATATCATGAGCCATATTTGTAATCAGTGAGATCAGTGAGTTTGTGATCCAAGCAACTGAGGGGGAGATCTATAGTATAGAGAATACACTAAGCATTGGCTACGTGTGTAGAATAGTTTATGCAATTGTAAACAAGTTAACATTGTGTGCTAGTAAAGTGATTGTGATCAATATCACTACTTGTTATTGTATTCTCTTTACACATAGTGGATTTATCTTTCGTGTAGGCTACGTAAACAGCCTCGCAGTGAAGTTTCCTCAGTGGAGAGATTTACACTGCATCAGCCAAACTTGTGTTCGTTCTACGTGGATTGGTTGATTATTTAGTATTGTCTTTTATTCACATTATTGTTCCATCTGGTGTTTTCATATAGACTCGCTTTTGAATAAACGAGCACTTGTTGTCTACTTGGTGGTGCTAGCATGCCACATCCTAGACTTACCCATAGAGATGGCAAGGGAAGGTATGTATCCATGTCATTCTGACTTGAGTTGAATGAGAATTGATTTGTTGATTCAAAAAAAAAAAAAAAAAAACCAAGTGGAGTATGTGCCCCCCCCCCCCCCAATGGTTAAGTAAGTTGAGGGTTCTTTCTGCAAAATGAGCTAATTTTTTAACATAGGTTCGGTCCTAGAACCAAAATCGAGTCGAGAACTTATTTTCAGTTTGTTTAAATTGGACTAGAATTGTTAGTACTTATACATTGGTTTGGCTCGAAAAATGGTTTGATTCAATTTTTTCAGCCATTTTTATCCACCTCTAAGATAATCTATAAACAATCACGGGTGTAAGAAATCTCATTTTTTAGTAATCAAGTTATAGAGATTACTTGTTGTTGGCCGAATAGCCACCCTCAAGTATAAGGAGTACAACTAATAGTATAGGGATTTAAGAAAGGTTGTCGAACCCACGAGGATTGGATTCCTTTCACTAACTAGGGTGTTAACCTAAGGAGAGCTAGAATATGCAAATGTACAATCACAAACCTAAATTCATAAGGAAATCTAGGCTCATGGTGAGTATATACATTGTGGTAGTAGTGAAATTATTTGTTGGATAGAGTGGTGAACCAAATTAAAATAAATTCTCAAATGTAAATTAAACTACTCTAAACTAAACTAAACTAGTAATATAATGGATGAAGTTAGGGGTTGAATTGTCTACCACTAACCTCCCTTGCAAGTATTGAAGTTCAAATATAAGTGATGCTATTCTACTTTTTCAATTACCCTCTTTGCATCCGGATAAGACTACAAAGTCTTAAACTCATTTATTGTTATCAATTCCAACCAGATAAGTATAGAATTAATTACCTAAGAACAAATCTTCTTACCGATTAAGTGTCAATTCATTGTTCCTAGATGCATAAAGCTTTGAGTTTAGATAATCATGCAAACCAATCCTAGATCTAGGTGATTTTAACTCACAACCTTCATATGCACATAGAGGATGCTATCATGCTATCAATGCTCAAGGTTAACTACTCCCTAAATATTTTTTCATGAGATGACAAACACAACACATTCAAAATAGTTAAGTTTGAATGAATGCATTCACTTCTTGAATTAGCATATGACGATGAAAATCACAAATAAATTCAAATGTAAATTAAAACATCAATTCATACAAGTTTGGCTAGGGCTTTCAACCCTAACCCTAACAAAGTAATTACTCACTCATAATCATAAAAATTAGCATCAAATCTATAAAATATATCAAGGTAAATTAAAAAGTTAAGGAAAGAATGAACTAGTTGAAGCTTGACAAATTGATGGCTAGCTCCTCCTTGTCATCCTTGGTTGCTCCTTGGATCCTTCTTAATGGCGGAATGGATGATTGATGGTCTTCTTGTTGATGGTGGATGAATGGAATGGTGATAACGATATGATGCTTCTTTGGCTAACTTTGAGTGGTAGCGATGGAGGAGTGGTGGTGGTGATGGAGTTTATGGTGGTGGAAGATGGTAGATGTGGTGGTGATGATGGAGGAGATGGAGTAGTAAAGGGAGTATGAGTATTATGGATTTAGATTTTGGGAGGTGAAAATGGAGGTTTTGTGGTGGAGATGGAGAAAGAAATGATGTAATGGGTGTTATGGATGATGCATCTTCCTTGTGAGAAGAGATGCTTAAATAGATGAAGATAGAGGTGTGAAAATGATGATGAGAAGACAAGATAGGAGCTCAAGCATTGTAAGAAGCATAGAAGTGGAGTATGAGAGTGGTAATAGATCCTAAAAATAAGAGAAAATGATATGGTAGAGATGAAGTAAAAAGAGGGAAGTAATGATGAGCTATTAAAGAGAGTAGAATAAAAAAATATGCTAAAGGAGAAGAGAGCAGCAGCTAGCTCTCTTTATTGTGTATGAAAAGCATGAAAATGAAGAGTGTTGGAGTGGTTTTAGGTCACCAAAGTCAAAGTGACAAGCATGAGAGTAAAAGTGTGCAAGGGATGCCTATTATCCGAAAGATAATATGATGGATTAATCTTGCCATAATCATGTAGATTCTTCTAGGACTTTCCTTGATAATCTCAGCAACATAAACCTTCCAAAAATACACAGCAAAACCATCCAAAAAGGAATCTCGGCCAAGTTACCCTTATTTGACTAGGATTTGTTTTCTGCTTCTGAAGCTTCATTCTTGGACTAGGTCTGACTTGCTATTGCCATGTTTCTAGATGGTTCTTGACTTATCCATGATTTATGACATCATATCTTCAAGAATAATCAATAAACTTCTAGAAAAACTCCAAGTAAGCTGCCGGAAAAGATTTCCCAAAAAGCTTTGTGAAAAGCTGACAGTTTCTGCCTTATCGGGAAGCCTATTTTGCACTTGATTTCCCATTGCCTTGTTGATGATTATGACCAGTTCTTTAGCTCATGTTGAAGTAAAACATCATATCTTTAAGGAATAATGGTCTTTTATGTAAAAGGGCAGCTGGAAGAATGCAAGAAATGCTTTCCAAAACTTTTCCCTAAAAGCTGATTCTGAAACTGCAGTTTTCTGCTTTGCAGCAACTGTTTTGCATAATGATTTCCGTGGACTTCCCTTGTGATTTCCGGCCAAAAAAGTGATCAAAATTAGTCCTTTGCATTAATACTTCATGATCCATAGCTTCATTGCTCCATTTAAACACCTATTTTTCTAGGATTGCTTTACGAAGTACTTGTGCTGCCAAAAGTGGTGGTGTATGAAAAATTCGTCGAAATTTCAATTTTTCTCATCTTGTCAAGATTTTCTACAAAACATGAAATTAGATTAGTCGACACTAAATTGGACTTTTAGAACAAGTAATTTCCATGTTTTAGGGCACACACACACACACACACACACACACACACACATATATATATATATATACAGATTCTATCCAGAGCGGAGCTCCGCTTTGAAAATTAACGTGTGAAGTTTGAGTTTTCGGTCACTTTTCGGTCGCATATCCACATCTCGACTGTTCAGTTTTTAGGTACTAGTGTATAGATCGTCTCTGAAAATTTTCAGCCAAAATGATGATCGTTAAGGCATTGATAAGTGCCTTAAAGCTAGTACGGTTCAGGTTGACAGATTCAGTCCTTCTATTGGTTAAAAAGAGTTAGATGCCTTAATGATCATCAATTTGGCTGAAAATTTGCAGAGATGATCTATACAGTAGTACCTAAAAACTGAACGGTTGAGATGTGGATATGCGACCGAAAAGTGACTGAAAACTCGAACTTCACACGTTAATTTCAAAGCGGAGCTCCGCTCTGGATTGGATATATATATATATATATATATATATATATATGAAATATGATCCAACACTTGCAAAACAAGGTATTTGTAAGTATCGATATAAAAATCTTTGACAATCAAGTCAGTAAAATACTCGAGCATTGAATAAAAGTGTAGGGCTTGTTTGTTACTTTTACCACAAGTATCCTTGTCCTTTTTATTTTTAATTTTTAAAAGGGGGTTTGGAAGCTGGGAAGCTCATTCACACCCTAAACATTTTATTGACAATTGAGAAGAATACCACGGAGAGGACATTAGGTCAAAGGCCCGTGAAGAATTACATTGATCTTTAGAGAGAATATCTTGAATAATAACAAACACTCTCACCTAACCATAATTCATCTACAGAATCAACACTAACAAGTTGTGCCAAACAATGTGCAAAACCATTAGCTTCACACTTGATATGCCATAATTGAAGAAAATTGAAAAATTACACATACCTCTTACAATCATCAACAATCCGGCCTAGAGCAGAAAAATCATTTTTCCTATTCAGCGCAGAAACAAGCTGAGCACAGTCACTCTCTAAATCGGTCTCCAACCAGTTCTGATGGATTGCAAGTAGCGCAGGCCCACCCTAAGGGCTTCCATCTCCATGCGTAGAATGTTCTGGGCATAGCAGAATGGCTTAGCCATTGCTGCCTTCATCATCCCTGTCCCTCTTTATGTGGACTACTCATCTTTAGTTGCTCTTTTTTTTCTGATGACAATCTTTAGTTTCTTTTTGTGCATGGAAGATTTGCTAATTCTACTTTCCGACAGTAGTTGAGTACTCCAAGCTGATCATTATCATTAGGATTTGTTGACGTGTTTACTACAAAAATAAAAATTATCATTCAAATCTGGTTGGAGTCCTTTTTGGTGATTAGGACTGTAATACTGTTCTTCAACCATTGGTGGTTGGCACCTAATGGGCCGGGCCATTGGTCCCAGTGGCAGTTTTGAAATATCACCACGAAAACGGTAGTATTTTTGTCCTCAGGAAAAGTATTACAGCCAACGATCGTTATTTTAATTTTTTTTTTTAACTCCGTCGTCGTCTTCTTTCTTTTTTTCCTCCGAATCGGAGAAGAACGATTACAAATCTCTCTGTGCAATTCTCCGTAGGGCTTTGAATTATTGCTCGGAATTCCCACCACCTGGTTTCTCCGGTGCTCCGCGGCACCCGTATAGTCTCTTGGCTACGCGTACCGCCGTTGTCTGATTCATGGTCTGATCCGAGCCGATTCGCAATTTGACCGTGGCGATGGCGTCGGCGCAGAACCAAGCGGCGAATGTCGATCTATTCGATGCGTATTTCCGACGAGCCGATTTGGACCGCGATGGTCGAATTAGTGGCGCCGAAGCCGTCGCTTTCTTCCAAGCCTCCGGTCTCCCTAAACCGGTCCTTGCGCAGGTACTTCTCCTGTATATGCATGTCGGTTAACACGTTTATGCTATGTATGTGTGTGATTATAGTTTTGATCGGGCTTTGGTGTTGATATTAATGTGTTCTGAATCGGATTGATTTGAGTTTTTAGTCTAGTTGTGATTGAAGTGGTTGATATAAGCTCCGGACATCGTAATTCTCTGATCGGAGCTGAGTTTTGTAATCGGCATTGTTATAAATGGGGAATTGATGCTTATTCAGTTGAAATTTCGATACTACCATGACTAAGTAGTCCAGTTAGCATTTTAAGAACTTGAGAAAGTTTTGGTATCGTGTCATTAACCCTTTTTTGTCTTTTTGAAAATTAAATAACACTGGAAGTAGCTGTTACTCCACTCAGTTGCTTTTCTGGCTTATCCAGTCCGATCTTAGGTGCGGCACTTTAGTAATGTTATTTGCATTGCTAGTAAGATATGAGTTATCTGCATAGATGAAGCTATGAAGAATTGGTTTCCAAACGTACTACTAGGTAGTGGTGCAAACCTAGAGCAGCTTTTGTTTAGGTTCGGTATGAATGATTACATAAGCCGATTCTGAATTAGTATGGATTGCAGCATATAACTGACAGGTTTTTGGTTGGTTAATGATGATATGAACATATAGGTTTTTGGAGTCGTGTATCTGTTTAGTTGGAGTGATTACTATATAGAACAACAAGCGTGGATTATTCATCCGTTAGTTTTAGATCAAAATGTAGTATTTTGTCATTATGTGTTTCCAACAGAAGTTTGGATCAGTTCAAGTTATATTGTCTTATTGCCTATCTGGCAGATATGGGCACATGCAGATCGGAGGCAGACTGGTTTTCTTGGTCGGGAAGAGTTCTACAATGCTCTTAGACTTGTCACTGTGGCACAAAGTAAGCGAGACCTTACCCCCGAAATTGTGAAGGCAGCTTTATATGGTCCAGCTGCATCTAAAATACCTGCACCACAAATAAATTTGACGGGTACACCTGCACCTGCACCTCAGTTCAGTTCTGCTCCAGCAGTATCTTCCACCCCAGGTGGTGCTGTTACTCCCACATCCTCCCAAAATCTTGGGTTAAGGGGGCCACAAGTTTCTTCAAATGTAAATATGAACCACCAAGCTTTCCTTTCTCAAGGTCAGACAATGAGGCCACCAGTGCCTCAATCTACTACTGCTGCTTCCCAACTGACGCAGGGTGTTTCTTCACAAGGGTTCTCCCAGGGAGTTTCAGTGGTAGGTTCTCGTCCACCAAACTCGAGCATGTCAAATGATTGGGTTGGAGGAAGGGCAGGTGGATCTGTGACAGGGATGCACTCACAAGTCTCAAATAGAGGGATCACTCCATCTGCAACACAGGATGGATTTGGGCTGGCAACATCTGGACCAACAGTTTCCGCACTCTCTAGACCACAGGCACCTTCTGGCATGACACCATCAGGACCACCGGCTAAGGATTCCAAATCATTAAATGTTTCTGGGAATGGCTTTGCTCCTGACTCATCTTTTGGAGATGATGTGTTTTCTGCAATCCCATCTCAACCAAAGCAAAACGCTTCTACAAATTCATTTCCTTCTGGCAGCATACCAGTCTCATCTGCTGTTGTACCAGTATCTGCCGGGCCCCAATCATCTTCTCATGCATTTCCAGGTGGCAGTTTACCATTCTCATCGGCCATTGTTCCAGTTACTTCTGGTCCTCAATCTTCAGAGAGGCCAAGTACCGTTTCACCCATGCAGCCTGTTGGTGGCCAACCTCAGCAGCCCCGGTCATTTGCATCATCAAACCAGCAGGTCCCCACCCAGACTACAACATCTATCACATCTGGAGTTTCATATGGAGCTGGGAACTCTGCTTCTGGTCAATCCTGGCCAAGGATGACTCAAACTGATGTTCAGAAGTACTCAAATATTTTTGTGAAAGTCGACACAGACAGAGATGGGAAAATCACTGGTGATCAAGCTCGTGACTTATTTTTGAAATGGGGATTGCCAAGAGGTGGGGATATTTGCATTTAATTTAGCTTCTCGCTTGTGTTTTTACTTTTTAGTAGATGATATGAATTTATTAAAGCTCTCTGTTTTTTTTTTTTTTTTTTTTTTTGGCTTCTTCTTTTATGGTAGTTTGTAAATGAAACTGATAAGTCTATGTAAACTCTAATACCTCACTGTTTAAGTTGTTAACAGTAACTCCATTAATTTTCTTGTTTAAATCCACACATCTAGGTGGTGGTGGAGTGTCAGCTCTTACCTTATGCAATAAATTTCAAATTCATGAATTTGATATGCTAGATTGATAATTTATCAAATGTTCTCTTGTGAGCAGCTATGCTGCTGGATGTTTATTTTTTCAGATGTGTTGTAGTGTCTCTTTTGTGGTATACTGCCACCATGTGCACAGGCTACATCTTATAAGTGCTGCATAGAATTGCTTCTTGTATTTCATGCTGTTGTAAAAACTTGCTTGATGGCATAGTTGTTTAGGGTTTATTATTATTATTATTTTTTATTTTATTTATTATTATTATTATTATTTTTTTTTTTGCAACTCATATAACACACTACTTCATCTTTGTCTGCTCCATGTAGGCATGATGTCTAGATTTTTGTAGCTTTTTGCTTTTTTAATATGACAACAAACAATAACATTTTTTTTATATAAGTGCCAAATTCTCTACCTCTTAACTCTATGCTATTGTTTACATCTGTCAGAGATTTTAAAGCAGGTGTGGGACTTATCTGATCAAGATAATGATAGCATGCTTTCTCTCAAGGAGTTCTGTATCGCACTATATTTGATGGAGCGATATAGGGAGGGACGTCCTCTTCCAGCAGCTCTCCCAAGCAGTGTTTTGTTTGATTTATCCGGTATTGTTCAACCTGCAAATAATTACAGCAATGCTGGCAATGTAGCTTGGAGACCTGCAACTGGTATTCCTCCGCACATGACACCCCCAGTTGGTGGGATGCCTGGTCCTGGTGGTCGACCCCCAGTTGGAGGGATGCCTGGCCCTGGAGGTCGCCCCCCAGTTGGAGGGATGCCTGGTCCCGGTGGTCGACCTCCAGTTGGAGGAAGGCCACCAAAGCCAGTTCCTGCTTCTCATTTTGAGGAAAGGCCGCAGATCAATCAGCAGAAATCAAGAGTGCCAGAATTGGAGAAACATCTTGTAGATCAACTGAGTGAAGAGGAGATTAAGTCACTAAACACAAAGTTCAAAGAAGCAACCGAAGCTGATAAAAAGGTGCTTAGTTCATTACTTCATTCCCATCTTCCCAACTTTCAGTGAGACATTTGCCATGTCAGATGATGTGGTTGTATATATTTTTATTTTACTTTTTAAGTTCTATACGTGTCTGCCTACACACATTTTTTGATACTCACTGTGTATACCACCAGTATTTTGATTGCTCCTGCATGTTCTTTGTTTTAGCAGAGTTTTATTTCTTAATTTTGCTTTCTGAGACATTTCAAGTCATTTTGGGTAGCTCAGATAAGTAGCAAGTCTGGCGAGTTTTGTTTGTTTTGAATAACTGTTGTCTTGATTTTGATTCATTATTTTATGGAGAACGTTTCAATCAAGTTTAAGTGAGAAGTTTGTTACAGCAGTGAATGTATAATGATTCCATGTTCAGTTCATGGAGATGAGATTAGTTATCTTGAGGATAGGCATTTCTACATACTTTAGTGCTCATCATTTATTATATTTCATTGAACTTTATTTCTCTCTGCTTGGTTTTCCTCAACTTTCGACGCTATTCTTTTCCCTTGAAGGTAGGAGATCTGGAGAAAGAAATTTTGGAATCTAGAGAGAAAATCGAGTATTTCCGTGTCAAAATGCAGGAACTTGTGAGTATCTCATCTTCTTTCTTAAATGTGATTGTTGTGCATTTTAATTGTTACATGACGTATAAGCGATTTTGGATGTCCAAATGTTTGTTCTTTTAAGTAATGGTAATTCATGGTCTTCTTTCTATATCCTCGCTGGTGTAAGAAAAACTTTTTGGAAACTAGAAATTTCTCACATGCTATGTTCTTGATAGAAGGGAGGAGAGAAAATAAGGTACAGGGAAGTTACTGCAGAGAAAGAAATAGAGATGATATGGCATTACTTTGATAGCTTTATAATATTAAAATTTATCTAGGGTGGATTTGGTGAAGAGATTGACAAAGCTCTTCTCTTTATTTATGATATATGGATGGTTTTCTTGTTCATTAGATCCTTAGATTGACAAATACTCTTATAGTGAAGTGGCTTAGGTAAACATTATGTTTTCCTTTTATGGTCTGGGGCTCAAAATCCCTCGCGGCACTTACCTAGCTACTTGCTGAGTTTCCTGTAGGGTACAAGAGACCCCAGTTTTGAGCCTAGGTCTGCAAAGTGGGTTGGGGGATTCCTGGGTATCAAAAAAAAAAAAAAAAGTGTGTCAGTTGGAGTATCAGAAGATTTATTCACATGCACCACAATAATGATGAAAATAATGAACCAATTGTCCAATTTTATTTTATTCTTTTCTGATTTACAGCTAGGGTTATGAGGAGTATTTCTTATATTTGTTTTACTTGGAAGAAGAGATTATAGATCTTAGATCATTTGTTTTCTGATAATGTTCAGACTTTGCTGCATTTCAAGGTGGCTTCACTATATCGGTGCAGGATAGTTTTGGTATTTGATCAAATATGTGATAATTTATATCTAGTGGTTAATGTAGACAAATTATGCTTCTTCCTGTCAGCTGTTGACCGCTGATAAGGAAGAATCCTTAAATTTACATCTAAGTTTGACATGCTTCACCGTGTTGATAGCATATCACCTTGATATATTTTCTCTAATCTATCTTCCTCTTTTGTATAAGGTTTTGTACAAGAGCAGATGTGACAATCGTCTTAATGAGATCACAGAAAGGGCGTCTTCCGATAGACGTGAGGTATATTCTAGTATGCTTGAGGAAATGCACACATTCACATTCGTCTTTAGTTGCTCATTGACTCATTGAATAATACATGAATTTAGGCGGAGATCCTAGCCAAGAAATATGAAGAGAAATACAAACAAACTGGAGATGTAGCTTCCAAATTGAGTATTGAAGAAGCCACCTTTCGTGATCTGCAGGTACTTGTCACTAAGTTTCATAATTTGTTGAACATTGAGTGAGCACATATTTTGGTATTTTGCTCTTTTGAAGATAAAGAGGCATATGCTACTGTGTACTGTGTTGAGGTGGTTCCCTTTAAGTGTTCTGGTAGATAAACTAAAATTTGAATTCAAAATCAAGTAGGACTTTTTATGTTTTGGAGTAATAGAACAGATAAAAACCTATGCTACTTTTAGGAGTAGTGGGATAGAGGGTGTAGAGGGTAGAGAGAAAGTAAGATGAAAAGAGGAATATAGTTAAATGCTGATAGCCTAAGAGGCATATTCATCTTATTTGTTCTATAATAAAGAGACTTGTACACCCAAGATTGAATTAAAAGTTATGAAATTTATATTAAATTTGATTGATTACAAGTTTAATAGATAAGGGTAATGTTGTAGTCTTCTTGGGTTATGTTTTGCTTCCTTTATCTAGCTGTGAAGAAGTCCACGGCTTTTCTTTCTTCTTTCTGTTTCATTTTTCAATAAAAGGTTGTTTCCGTTTCAAAAGGAGAAAGAAAACAAAAAGCTCAGGGCAATGATGTCATCAATATATAACTTAACTACCCTATTTTTCTCACGCTAGCTGTCACATGCATTGCATGTGGTTGCTCCTAGTATGATAGAATCTATTTTCTTATGGTTCTATGTGCAGGAGAAGAAAATGGACCTATACCGGGCAATTGTCAAAATGGAGCAAGAAGGTAGTGGTGATGGCACTCTTCAGGTATGTTTAAAGATTTAAACTTAGATGACTAAAGATAATCTTTCCAGAGTCTGATTAATTTTTTAACTAACATTTTCAGGATCGCGTTGATCGCATCCAATCTGATCTTGATGAGCTTGTGAAAACTCTCAATGAGCGCTGCAAAAAGTATGGATTACGTGCAAAACCTACAACATTAACTGAGCTTCCCTTTGGTAAGTTGATCTCTTCCTCTTGTTAACTTTATATATATAAACCATGTCATAAAATTCTTCAGAGTTTATGACTATCCGAAAGGGTTTCATGAGTTTGTCATTTCTTTCTTTTTATTTTTCACTGCATAAAGATCAATTATGTTGCACTTGGCTCCTGGTTTTAACTTTTGTTTTCTAAACAAGGCTGGCAAGTGGGCATCCAAGAAGGAGTGGCTGACTGGGATGAAGATTGGGATAAGTTCGAAGATGAAGGTATGCCATAAATTGATCTTAAGTAGGTTGGTTCATCATAATTGTTAGATTAGCATTAGCACATCAAGTTGACAAACAATTATAAACATTTGATACCTAATCTACCAGATATACATTGCTATATCATTCCAGGGAGTCTTGTCCTCAGTGTTGTACTTTATTTATCAAATGCATGTCTCTTATCGAATATTTAGAGTCGGATGCATATGTTATTCCTGCCGATTTCATGGTGACTGATCTGTGGTTGGCTCGGTTATAGGAGTACACTTGTTTCACGCATCCTTTGCAAAAGAGGTTTTTAGTTGTGGTACTCATTTAGAGATAGTTTCCCCCTTCCCCATGGTGAATGTATTATATAGCTACGTTTTAGTTCCATTTATGAATTTGCTAATTTGAAGATTGGTTTCTAAATTCTCAAGGTGGCTAATACAGAATTTTACTCTTCAGGATTCACTTTTGTCAAAGAGCTCACTCTTGATGTACCAAATGTCCTAGCTCCTCCAAGACAGAAATCCTCATCAGCAAAGAAGGAAAAAGCTTCTACAGCTGAGAGTCCAACAGCTGCTTCTCAGCCTAAAGTTGATGGCGAGTCGGAAAAGCCTCAAAGTACAGGTGAAAGAGTTGTTGAAAATGGAGCAGCTTATGATAAAAATGAAGACGAATCAGTAAAAAGTGTTCCAAACAGCCCATTAGCTAGCAGTACTGTTGGAAGCCCGTCTAGAGAATTTTCAGATTCTAACTTTGGAAAGACTACAGTCTCACCCCGTGACAAGGAAACTCAAAGGTATATTTCTAATATTTCAGTTTTCTGTGTATGTAAGATCTGCTTAATTAGTGTTTGTTGATGCGTTACACTTAAAGAGGAGGTCTGGTTATTGCCAAAAACTGTACCTCCGCTTTAAATTATAGAAAGTTACTGTCTTCATCACAAGAATTTTTATACTATCCTGTATTCCTGATACTTGAAATGAACATCCCGTAACACTTGGTTGTTTGTACAACATATAGACACACACACACACACATACCATTTTTTTTCCCTATAGGATTATTCCCATTTAAATTATATGTCATCATGCTTCATCTCAAGTTCTTGGTGCACATGGATTTTTCATCTTGATTAGCTCTGTGGTGCATTTTTATTGAAAGGAATGATTTATCAACCAGCCCGGCCTTAAGTTTTTTTATTGAAATTACTAAAATGTCTATAACCCTGTCCTTTGTTAAATGGTGCTTCTCATTAATGTCATCCTGCCTTAAATGACCATCAGATCATATTGGTGAATCTGTAGAGAATTGCACATCTTCTGTACCTGCATAATTGTTGCAATGACATATTTTTCATGTGCAGTGATCATGGGGGTGCTGGGTCTGTATTTTCTGGTGACAAGAGTTTTGACGAACCAGCGTGGGGTACATTTGACGCCAATGATGACGTTGACTCGGTGTGGGGATTTAATGCAGTTAGTACCACCAAGGTAACCCAATACTTTAGCATTGTGTACTCAGTATTAGTCAAATCGAAATCAATACTTGACCTCATGTAATTGCTGGATGATTTATCTTCTACTATCTAGTTATTTGTGGTGTTGTGGTGACCTGTTATTGTTTCTTAGTTTTGTTACAGTGGTTGCCTCTAGGGACCTGAGAAAATTACTTGTTTGGTTCTGTTGTGTGAGTTTTAGATAATTTTAATAGTATTGTTATTGCTTTGATCTTCAGTGATTTTTTAGTCTTTTTTTATTTATTTTTTATGTAAATCACTGTAGTAGCTAGAGTTTCTTCAACCAAATATGAAAGACTAAAAAGGAGTTTCTTTGATCTTAATCCAAATTGAGGTTCCGGATTCAGTATTGGCTTTATGTATATACAAAAGGAGTTATATTTTGGGCTTTGTTCAATTAAAGTCTCGGTAGCGGCACTTTAAATTTGGCATTAGGAAAAGAATTATGCATTAAGATCATCTTGTGTTATACAGAGTAAGGTCTACAGTGCATGGATATGTGAAATCAGAGGTGTATCCCATACCGATACTGGAAACGGGTCGGATACGCTTGGAAACGTGATTTACTCTTGGTGGATACATGTTTTTGAAAAAGGGGGGGGGGGGGGTATTGGAATTTTAATGATCCAGAAATAGAAGATAAAAAATACTAAATAAACCTAATATCCTGCCGTGAGTTTGATACGATCAGTCCGCAGGCTCTTCATCTTCGCGCAAACAGAGCAGTCTTCATTCTACTTCATCATCTTTGCGCGAGCTTTACTAGTCTTCTCCTCTCTTCTCTTCATCATCTATGCAGAAGACTTATCAGTTCATTTCATAGATACTATCTCTTGTAACTATATATTCCTTTATGATAGTTACATAACTCCTTTGGTGATTAGAAGACTCCTAGAAGACTTGTATAGTTTTACACTCCTAGAAGACTTGTACTTGTTATGTCTCTTAGCAATATAAACCATTTGTCAGCCACTGTTTATCTGTGCTTGATAACCCCAATTATCTTCTCTTATTGCCTAAACATTTTGTGAACCTTTTATGATGTTTTATTTGAATTTCTACTGTTTAATGATTTCCTTTTTGTATTTTGCTTTTATTGACCTTTCTATAAAAGCTGTTTCTTTTCAAAAAGAAAAAAAGAAAGAAAGTTTTCCTTTTAAGTTATATATACACACCTCATATCGAATCCGTACCGTTTCTCCGTACCCGTTTTCGTGCTTTCTTAGGTGAAGGTGCATAGTGTGTTGCATATTTTTGGAAATGTTGGGGGGCTTCATGAAAGGAAAATAAATAAGACTAAACATACTAGGTGCTTGCTCATAGTATAGATGGTGGTGACGGTGAAAAGCAGGTCGGTTTAAAAGGCAACTAACTGTGATTTCTTTCTTCCAAGCTTTCTTCTTTGCTGCTATTTGTGATTGTTCTTGGCATACTGAATTGTGCTATTAACGCTCTGATCATGTATGATGTAGGATACGGATCATGACGGTAATAGAGATAACTACTATTATGGTGGGTCTGGAGAGTTTGGCCTCAACCCTATCAAGACTGGGTCATCCCAAACTAGTAGCTTTTCCCAGAAGAGCCGCCCATTTACTTTTGATGATTCTGTTCCTAGCACTCCACTCAATTCAGGATACTCTCCACCAAGGTTCAAAGATAGTTTAGAACCCTCATTTGACAGCTTGTCCAGGTTTGATTCCTTCAGATCACATGATAGTGGATTTTTCCCTCAAGAAAAGTTTGGAAGATTTGATTCTATGCGCAGCAGTAGGGACTTCGATCAGGGTCATGGGTTCCCATCATTTGATGACATCCCAGATCCATTTGGGTCTTCAGCGCCATTTAGGACATCACTGGATAGTGAAACTCCAAGAAGGGACTCAGACCCTTTTGGTTCTTCCTCGTCATTTAGGATATCATTTGACAGTCAAACTCCAAGAAGAGACTCAGACCCTTATGGGTCTTCAGGTCCATTTAGGACATCATTTGACAGTCAAACTCCAGGAAGAGACTCGGACCGTTTTGGTTCTTCAGCGTCATTTAGGACATCATTCGATGGTCAAACTCCAAGAAGAGATTCAGACCCTTATGGGTCTTCAGCTCCATTTAGGTCGTCATTCGACAGTACTCCAAGAGCAGACTCTGACCCTTATGGATCTTCAGCTCCATTCAGGACATCATTTGACGGTCAAAGTTCAAGAAGAGATTCGGACCCTTTTGGGTCCACAGGGCCTTTTAAGCTATCGATGGAGAGTCAGACTCCGAGAAGAGACTCCGATAATTGGAGTGCATTTTAGCTGTTTGAAGCTTTATTAGTGCAGTATATTCATGGACTAGTTGGTTTGCCCTTGTTTTCTCTGCGGACCCTTATGGATCTTCAGCTTCATTCAGGAAATCAATCGACAGTCAAACTCCAAGAAGCGATTCGGACCCTTTTCAGGTCCTCAGGGTCTTTTAAACTATCAATGCGGAAGTAGACTCCGATAATGGACTGTGGGAAGCTTTGTAAGTGCAGGATATTAATGGACTGGTCGGTTGTCCTTGTTTCTGATGCCTCAAAATTACTGAAAGCTTGTATTGTATTTTTGTATTTCATCTTGTGTATGCCTCTTGCTTTATAATTTTTTTTTCCTGTTCAGCTTGGTGGATGATTTTGTTCTATTTTTTCTGAATTTTCCTATTCCTGTTGAGGCTGATGCCAATAGTTTTCTTTTCCCCCATCTTTACACACTTGATGATTGTATTATTAATTGAGTTGTATTTTTTGTGGCTTCGCCATATTCTTCTCTAGAATAGAACTTGTAGTTGGTTCTTTTTCCTCGAACAAGAGTGCAGTTTTGCTAATACAGTATGGGACATTCAGAACTTTGCTTATTTCAGTACAGTTTCAAATTGTTTGTTTGGGTGATTTTCTATTTGTTCAATATATTAACGTTCATTTTCTGATGGTTTGCTTGAATGCTTGTGGAGCATATACTCTTTTACGCCTGAAGCAATGTTTTCTTTTCTGCGTTTCTCGAGTTCATATGTTCTTTCATAGTTTATGGTACAAAGAGAAGTTTATGTAAATCGGATACTTTAAAAACAGTCGATTGATCATTTGATTGTTATTGCGATGGTTTTGGGATTTCTACTTTCTACCTACTCTAATATTGATGTGGGATGCTCTAGGTCTCCCAGTTCTGTTACCACTTGGCACTTGAGTTGCTCTTTTCTTTAGTATCTTCTTGTCTGACAACATAACTTGAATTAAGTTCCAGTGGGATGAAAAATACCCTTCGTACTTGGGTGATCACTTAATCTTGTATCTTCATTAGTGAAGTCATTTGCCCATTAATGCTAATTTGCTAGAGAATTGAAGTCAGATTTGTTATCAGTATTACTAATGTTTACGGGTTCTGATACCACCTGAAAGTCTACCTCGACCGTGGAAGCTTGAAAGAGAGTGAAATGCTATTAGTCCTGGGGCATCTGGTGCTCAATTTGCCCAACTCCCTCCCACTTTCATACTGCTCTAATGTCATATCGTAAACTCTTATTGCTATAGTATACACCTCCAATAATTTCTAAATGCACCTCAGTGGGCAGAAATCAATACCAATTGTCCATAGATGTGACAATTTCAATTGGGAAATGATGTACGCAAAATATACAGACATGAAAACATTCGGTGGTCGATTAGCCAATAATGATTGTTTTACGAGAAGTAGTCATCATCCGTTTATTTCCAGAAGATTTGGATAAATTCTCAATCACAATCCATGTTCCTAACATTTCAAATCCAATACAACATAGCTTAATCTCTTCCTCTTCCCTGTAATTTCTTTCCTCATTTGCAGAAAGCAAATGAAACAAACAATAATATACGTTATTTATTTCTTAACATGAAGAAAGTCATCACAATATTACAAAAACCAGCAGCACCTATCTTAAAGCAAAACAGTCGATATCAGTGCAATCCGTAAATCTTTCTAAAATTTGAGAATTACAATTTTACTAACACCATTTCAGTAAATGATTGAAGATGCCATTTGTGACCAAAAGAAGATAATAAGGATCTTTTGGCAACACATATGAAATGGTTGCATGCTACTATACTGAGAAGATCATAGTTGATGCTCATTGCTCAAACATCCTTGGCAGCAAAAATTTCTTGCAGAGCAAACCAAGTTCCTGAAATCCCAAGAGTAATTCCTATGGCCAAAATGCTTACGTCTGAGAGCCATTGCTTCCACCCCATCTCTCCCTTGAAGACCATGAGATGAAACAAGGTAGGCACAACGAACCCCAGAACACAGCACACACCACTCCCAACCAAAGCCATGAAATCAGCAAAGTTGGGGACCAACAAAGCCACCAAACTCACCGCCAACACGAGCAGCCATCTCAACCACAAGCAGTATCTCCCACCCCACAGCCGCCTCTCCACGATTTCATAAACCGGGTTCATCATTATAGGCAATGTGAAGAACAGATTGATCACAAGACCAAGCTTCACCAGGGTGGAAATCACGCCTTTACCAAGGTTAGCCGTGATCAAGTCCCTAGTGTGTTCCCCGAAAGCAAAGTAACCGAAAGCTCCAAAGCTCCCGTACATGAGAGCAATGAACACCATCGTAAAAGCCAAGACTCTCCCAAACTTATCCTTATCTTTGGCCTCGGACTCCAAAGGCAAAACCATCCCAACCCCTTCAAATGAGTACACAGACACACCCAAGGCATAGAAGAACAAAGAAACATCCCCAAAAGTTTTCAACGAAGAGAAATCCACCCCTTTGATCATAATCAACACATCCTCAATGATCACCACGCCCATTGCTCCAAGATCAACCACATCAGCAAAAATACTCAAAGGGGCCAAATGGGTAAGCGTTTTAATGGAATTCAATCCTAATTGAAACGGGAAACACCCCCAAATGTAAAAGCTTTTGGGAGCCAGACCCATTATATTGGGGCTCAAATCGGTTGAAGTTGGGGGATTGATCAAATGGGCCAGTGTATTCCCAATAAAAAGAAGATAACCAACGCAAAAACCAGCCTGAGCAAGAATGATAAGAACATCAACCACTAACCTCCCGGCAGAGCCACAGACTCTGAAGCCCAAATCCCCGAACGACGCAATCTTCGTCGGCGCGTCGGGAGACTCGAGCTTCCGGCGCGTGTAGACCAACAGCATCATGCAATGGTGGGTCAGAAACGCGACGAAGAAGAGCGTCAGGAGGCTCATGATCCAACCGGTGCGTTTGAACGAGTACGGCATACCCAGAACGCCGGCGCCGACGATGGCGATGAAGACATTGGCGAAGGTCTTGGCTTGGGACGACAGCGGCTTCGGGGCTCCGATCAGCGGCGTCTCCTCGGTCGCCGGCGGTGATCGGAGACGGCTGGAGGACGAGGTTGCTTCTTTCTCGAACCCCATATTAATTTTGTAGATATGATTATCTAATCTTGACCCTGAAATCAACAAGATCAAGAACAGAGTTTTCAAAATGGGTTTTGTTTGATTATGGGAGATACAGTTACGGAATTAGAAAAGAAAATGAGAAGCGAGAGGGAGAGTTTGAATTGACATCAACGTGCTTAGTTTGCAATTTTTTGAACTTTGACACCTGAATTTGATATTTTGGACCAGAATAGAAATGAAAGGCAAGCTTTTTGGCACCAGAAATAACTATCCAATTATGGTGATCAATTTTTATATTTAACAAACTTCGGGTATAGATATTTGTCTGGTACTTGATTGGCTGCCGTTGTCCTTCACCACCTGAGATTGGGTAATAAAGATATGTCCTTTCTGGCTTTCTCCTTTTCCTTTGGATAAGAAAAAAAAAAAAAAAAAAAAACTATTTTCGTTACTTAATATCGGAATTTATACTAGAATTAATGTCCAAATGTAACGATATAAAAAAATTTACTCATAGTCGTAATGTATTTTTTTATCAATAAAATATCGTTGAAGTGGACAAGAGAAGGGAAGGGAAGGGAAGGGAAGGGAGGAGAGAGATCGTTTAAGTGTTTGGTTTTGAAACTTACGTGGAGCATACACATAAGTACAGATTCTAAAAAGCTAACATGGGTAATGATAAGCGATTGTGAGATGAAGGTGATCTTATTACGTGTACCTAATCATATTAGTTAATTGAGCATGATTGGAACTTATCAAGATGCCACGACTTTTACATATCAAGAACGCAAAGCCACCAATTCAATAATATGGTCATTGATTAAGAAACAAACAAACGAAGGATCGTAAGTAGTTCTGCTTATCACTAGATAATTCTCCTTCATTATCTCAGATTTACCCTTAATTGGTATATTTGAGTTAAGCTGGTCAATTTACCACTTTCAACTTACTAATGAAAGTTATGGCAAATGGAATTTTTTATTTTTATCAGAACATTTCTGTATTGGTTAATTTGATCAATAAAATTCAACTGTAGCCAATTTATCAGTTTTGACCATTAGTTTCACGTTTGTTTCAGAACAAGAAAGTATGTTCATTTCCTTATTTGATAAGTGCAACATTGGGAAAATGGTTCATCTACAATAGAAAAATAAGGAGGAAAATGGAGTCCTACTTCGACATGCATAGAGTTCATCTTCCATGATAGATAGATGAGAGAAGAAAAATTTAATCTACAAAATTTTGTTGTCACTTAATATTGACTTTGCCTCATAAATTAATACTAAAATGATAGAGGTATCTTTGAGTTCATACCCTCCTATCTAAAAATAACTATAAAACACAATATTACATGTGGCATTGAGTTTCATGAATAGTACAAGAGCTAGCATTATCTTTGGAGGAGTTTGGAGTCATAATTATGATACCGGCTTTTTATTGAGAATATCTTCAATATAAATACCGTGCCACGTAGGTAGTGAGACTGTCGATTAAACTCCAACACATGCTATGAAATTGCGGCCCCATGTCACCTACGTTTCAGGGAAATGCGGGATCTGTAGTGAGATTACTAATCTAATCTTCAAAATGAAGAAAATTGGAGTTGCTACTTGCTTGCCAAGCAATCAAACCAACCAGGTCTAAACTGAATCGAATCAATCCGTATACCAGTCGGTTCAGTACCCGATTCGAATCAAAACCCGCCCAACCCAATTAAAAGGTCCAAAACAAGACTGTCTACTGGGCCTAAAGCAAAATTTCTCATTTCTTCCTTGGAGAAGGCCCATTTCTCATGAAGAAGAACAGACGGCGAAGTCATGGGAACTTGACTAAAAGCGCCATTGGCCCCAGTCGGTAAACTCGATCGATTTCATATTCAAATCCAGAGATCGGAGCTTCCCCCTAAACCAAACAAACATGAAGAATTTCCTCTGCGATTTTCGCTTCCTCCTACTTCTCGCAGCTGCCGCCTTCATCTATATCCAGGTCCCTAATTCTCTCTTAATTTACTTCATTTTCAAATGCTTGAAACTTTGAAATGCCGCACCTCAAAAATGACCGAATCAATTTTTTTTTTTTTTTTTCTAGGTTCGGCTTTTCGCGACACAATCACAGTATGCTGATCGCCTCGCTGATGCGGTAAGTCTTTCTAATCACTCCTGCTTCGATTTTACTCTCTTAATTTGATGAGAAATAAGAATTGGCTACAGATATCAGTTTAATTTAGCTCATTCGTCATTTCTTAGCTGCAATTTTGAGAATGAGAGTTGGCATTACTTTCCAGGATCAAAATCACAGGATTTCGGCTTAGTTAATGGTGTGTTTGACCGAAAGTTGTCCTTAGGTTGATGCAGTCATCAGAAAGCAACTCTATATTTTCAATAAATTGATTTTTAGCGTTTGTTTACTTTGTTAATGTTACTTTGAGATATACATGTTGGGTCACATTTGCTCTGGATGAACTTATATGCTTAATTCAATCTGCTGGCTTCACGAAAGCATTGCCGTTCTAGTCACCACTGCCACTCCCTTCCTTGATTTTTAACTTGTTGATGGAGTGGAAGGTTCCTGGTCTTTTGTTTTTTGTTTGTTTGCTTTTTCGCTTTTTGGATAACTAATTGTATCTTCTTTTTTCCTAAAGAAACCTCATTTATGTGACAGATAGAGTCAGAGAACCAGTGTACATCTCAGTTGAGATCACTAATTGATCAAATAAGCTTGCAACAAGGGCAAATTGAAACCATGAAAGGTATTATGTATTTCTACCACATGGGGATTTTTATATGTTCATTTCAAACATACTTTTCTATTAGGAGTGTTCATTCACAAAAAAGAAAAGGTGCTCAAGGAACCTATCTTCACTCCTGCACTAAATGAGTTTGTTTAAAAATTTATCAAACTTTGTTGGCAATATTTTGACAAGTTTCGCCATTTATAATGTCTGCATTTTCTTGTGAGATCTAGTCTTGACTGTATTTTACTGTCATATTTAAAAAGTTTAAACATGGTTATTGGAGGTGAAGTGGGTTGGTCCAAGGAACTGTGTTATTTGTTGCTTGAATATTTTGAAGGATTTACACCCCATTGGAAGGTTACTGTTGTTTCTTGATATGTGATGGTGGCTTCTCACAGATTCTTTGGTTGGAAATATATAAGAAAAGAGGTTTTTACTCAGTGGCTTAAAAGCAAACAATGAGATGCCTAGCCACTTATTGACTTCTTTATCTATAAACTTCTGACACTAGACTCAATTGTAGAACAAAAGGAACAGCTAGAGCAAGAGTGTGGACAACTGAAGGCCCTTGTTCAAGAACTTGAAAGTGAGTCCCTTAACTCCTTATCAGCATCCTTTTCTAATATGATATACAGAAAGTGCTTGCAGTTTTTATTTTGTACTCTTGGAATATCTCATATGCTTCCATGGAGTACACGTAGTCATATTTTTGGTCTTTGGTAATTTCAGGATAAGTAAAACCTTAATAAGTGGATATAGTTATGTGGTTTAAGTTGTATGTTTTTTTATAGGAAACAATAATTGATTAACAAGTGATATTTATATTGTGCATAAAAAGGTGATTTATTTATTTTTATATAAATGAATAGAACTTAGATACTGAATTGAAGGGGTATCACGAAGACTTATGTTTTTAGCTGGATCAAGGACAGGAAAAATTCATCTACCAAGAGACCCAGTGTTGCCATAAAATAGTTTTACATGATTAACTTTTATTTACAGTTTTAACATTTAAGTCTCTCCTCCTTCCACCAGGAGAGATGGTGAGTGGAAGTAATTTTGGAAAGTCTTTTGTTCGCTTGATTTTTGAAAACCACACCTCTTACTGGTTGTTTCCAAATGTACTTATGTGAGAAAAAAAATCTTCTACTGTTAGACATGCTTAATTATTGTCTCGGGATGGAATTACAACTTAATGGTAGTGTGCCTTGCTGTTTTGCTTTTACTCATACTGTAAGTTACCATAATGTTGTCCTCCATAAACATTTCGGTTACCGTTCTGATCCATAGTCAATTTATTCTGGGTTTAACTTTGTTACAGTTTGCTTGCTTTAATTAGTATTACTACATTCTGATTTTCCAAACACATATACCATCATCTACAATGTATTCTTGTGCTGTAGTGTTTTGGTACCTTACTTTATTGTCATTTTAGCATATTTAGCTGCTAGGTACACTCCACAGCACTCACTTTTCTTTGACTATATGTACCTAAGAACTTAGCATATTCCTTTTGTCAAATTTTCAGGGAAAGGTGTTGAACGGTTGATTAGCAAAGAACAGGTGGGGCTAGATGCGTTACTTTTCAGCTTTCTCTCTTAAAAATCGTGACTGGTAATTATGCTAACTGTTATTTTGGATGAACTTGTCAGGTGCCAGTGGCAGCAGTTGTAATTATGGCATGCAATCGTGCTGACTATCTGGAAAGGACCATTAAGTCAGTATTAAAGTAAGTTTATTGTTCTCGTATAAAAGAAAAAAAAAATTAAGTATTGTGTTTACAGTCTGTTCCCGTACATTCTTTTAATTTGTGCACCATTCAGCTGACCACTGGCCTAATTCAATTATTTAGATACCAGAATTCTGTTGCCACGAAGTTTCCTCTATTTGTCTCCCAGGTATCTATGTACTTTTTTGTGTAAAACATTATCATGATAGACACTTATCATTCTTTAGCTAGGAGGGAATCAATAGATAAACATAAAAGCTTTGTTTTTCTCAGGATGGATCTGATCCGGGTGTCAAAGATACGGCTTTGAGCTATGAACAGCTCACGTATATGCAGGTAAGTTGTACGCTTGTAATACAATGCGTGTCATTGGAAAACATTCTTGATATTTGAAACACACTGTGTTAACTCCAACTTGAATTTATCGCAGCATTTGGATTATAAACCAGTTCAACCTGAAAGACCAGGGGAATTGATTGCATACTACAAAATTGCAAGTAAGGATTCTTTAATTTGTCTATTTTACATCTATTAGCTTCATTTGCTACATCCCTGTTTGTTTAGATCATTACAAATGGGCACTGGATGGATTGTTCTACAAGCATAAGTTCAGCCGAGTAATCATACTCGAAGGTGAAAATGGTGTTCCTTGGACTGTCTTGCTAATTTTTCTTTCTGTCCTATTTTATAACAAAAGTTTAAATGTTCTAGCTGATATAAACCCATCATATTTGTGCTCAGATGATATGGAAATTGCTCCCGATTTTTTTGATTACTTTGAGGCTGCTGCCGATCTCCTTGATAAGGATAAGTATGTCTTTCAGATGAATTTAAAGTCTTATAGCTCAATTACTTATATATCTTAGATTGTTTGTCTAGAAGGCAGGAACTCTTAACTTTTATTTTTTCCTTGCACTTTATTGATATCCAATTGTGGTAGGTCTATCATGGCTGTTTCCTCATGGAATGACAATGGACAAAAGCAGTTTGTGCATGATCCAGGTGAGCTATCTTCAATCTTTTTGGTTTATCTTTCTCATATTGAATTCAAACTTAATGCAGCTTTTATTTTCAAACAGCTGGATCAATTTAATAATATCTCTGCCTGCCACCATCACCCCTTTTGTTGTGTTCTTACACTGGAAACTTTGTAGAATTTTATTTTATATATATATATATATATATATATATATATTATTATTATTTTTTACGTCTAGCTCCGATCAACTTATGATTTATCAATTAATTGAACATTGTGGCTATATGTTTACTATCTGCAACCTCGGTGTGCAATGTTATTCTATTTATGTTATTTACAATCAGCTTACCACCAAGCACAAGCATCACAGACAATGTCTGCAAATGCTTGGACACAAGAAATTAACTATCAGAGATTGAAACTATGAGAGCTATTATGTTCTCTAAATCTGTTATTTCATCCACTGTGCAGAAGCACTTTATAGATCTGATTTCTTTCCTGGACTTGGGTGGATGCTGACTAGATCTACATGGGATGAGCTATCACCGAAGTGGCCAAAGGCATATCCTTGTTATTGTAGTTAATTTTGTTTTGTTTATCTTTTCCCTGCCTTTCACATTTCTTCCAAAATGCTTTCTTTCACTATGGTTCACTTACTGGGATGACTGGTTGAGGTTACAAGATAATCACAAAGGTCGACAATTTCTTCGTCCAGAAGTGTGCAGAACATATAACTTTGGGGAACATGTATGCATTCTTACCTTTTCTTTCTCATTTTATCTTCTGACCTCAGGTTATAGTTAGTTTCTGTACAATTCAGTGAATAAGCGTATTTCTTTGGTAAATGTGAGTTTACGTGTATTGATTCTTCGTATTATATTTATCTATTCATATTATGTTAGTTATAATTTTATTAACCTAGTTAACTAAATTTGATTTTTACATTGATATGGAATTCTACTTTGATTTTACTTGATATCTATCAGTGATGCTAGTGAATCTGATCCTAAACTGGTTCTTTGTTCCTTGAAACTGCAAAAATTGTTAGAGGATTAACTTCTTAAACCAACTTCTGAGTTATAAACTTACAATTGAACTCCAACTTATTTGAGTAATAACAGTTTATTAAAATGGGAAAAAAAAAAATCCAACTTTTAAACTCCAATCAAATTAATCTGAGTAATATTATCAAGTAAACGGCAATGGAAGTTCAATTAAAAGGCTTCAGCATGTAGCGCTAGTAAGCTCTCTAAAATTTGTCATGTCTAAGTTCTCACATTTTTGTGCTTTTCTGCAGGGTTCTAGTCTGGGGCAGTTTTTCAAACAATATCTTGAGCCAATCAAGCTGAATGATGTCCCTGTAATTACCAATCTCTCTTCTGTATTATTTCATCTAGTCGAAGTTTGTCCTTTTGTCTATTCTACATTCTCATATTGAGTTTTCTTTTTCTTCATTTTCCTTCCCAAAGGTTGATTGGAAATCAATGGATTTGAGCTACCTGATGGAGGTGTGTATGCCTTAATTCATTTGGATGGAAAGCTGCTTTATTATATCTATAGTCACTATATATTTTCAATGTGTGTGTAGGACAAGTATATAAAGCATTTTGCTGAGATTGTGAGAAAGGCTAAACCTGTCCATGGAGCTGATCTTGTACTGAAGGCACGCAATATGGCTGGTGATGTTCGTATACAGTACAATGACCAGCGAGACTTTGAACGCATTGCACATGAGTTTGGAATTTTTGAAGAGTGGAAGGTCATTTCTGTTTTAAATCAAATGATTTTTCCTCAATTTTACAAGTAGCTGTAGAGATAATAATAAATCAAAGGCATGGTTTAAATCCAGATGTTAATTTCTTCATTCAGGATGGTATACCAAGGACAGCCTACAAAGGAGTAGTTGTTTTCCGACACCAAAACCCACAACGTATATTCCTTGTTGGTCCAGGTTCTCTGAAGCAGCTTGGAGTTGATGATTCTTGATGCAAATGTCTGTGAAAGGTTGTTGGCCCAAGTTCATATTTTGGATAGCATAAATAGCTTCTCTTAATTTCTGGTCATAGTTGGAAAGTTCTATCAATGAATAGTATCTGAGAGTCTCCTCTTCCTGTAATTAACAGATTTCACAAGGAGAAAATGTATTTTCGAAGGTTCAACATTGAGGTTTATGCAATACGTATGATCTCGAAGCACAAGGGCAACTCATACAAATAGATGATTGATATTAGGTAAACCTAGAAGAGGAGCTGAGTACATTTTTCGTGAGTTGAGTTTTGCAGCTGGCGATATCTACTGTAGTTTGAGTTCCTGAGGAACTTAATCGAGCTACCACGTCCAACCAGTAGTAGGCTTCACACACATGCCGTCTTCAAGGTGGTAGTCTTCCTTTGTGTACAATGCGTTCTGTTTGAAAGTTCTACAAACTTATGCCTACTTGTTGATCTTCACGAACAAGAAAGAAGATGCTCTGATTCTTGTTAGTTTTGGAGGATTGCATTGTAGTTTTGTTTCCTTCTGAAGAAGCATGTAACTCTAATTTTTGTATGATATCTTGATATATGATATAGATACACATCAAAAGCGTACAAAATATTAGAATGTGAAATGAACTTTCTTGTGATTGATCTTTCTTGGTTCTTCATTTTGGTCTAATAGATCGCCAGTTATATACGATAATACGAAAGGGAAAACTCTCCCAAACTGGGACTCATATGCCACTTGATTATTGGAATAAATTGTGTAAAACATGTTCCGTAACTTCATTTTCGTTCGAAGTTAGTCATTTTAGGGCTAAAATGGCTGGTCAAATTGTCAATTAGTGATTATTTGGAGCTAATTATGCGGTCGAGCCTAAACTACATGAATGGGAAAGAAATGAATTTGAATAAACTTTTAAACGTGTCGGGGTTGAAAATTTGAAATGAGATAGTTTTATTGCACTTTGTGTTGCTAAACTCAGAGAAAGTCGACAAGAAGCCTTGAATCTTGTTATCAGATATGAAGAAGCGTCCCTTGTCCTTGCCGGGGCCAGAAATATCGGAAGATTAACAGGTCCTCTTGCCGAAGCATTAGCTTTAAGAGAGTCTCATAAGTAAAAAATGCCGGTCTTCATCATATGTAAGTGGAAGGAGATTCCAAACTTATAATTGAAACAGTTATCCAGGACATTCTCAAGCTCAAAAATGCATTCTCTTCATATTCTTTTCACCATATCTTTCGAGAATCAAACTTCACGGCGGATGTATTGACAAATCATGGACACTTCCTTAGAGACAATCAAATTTGACAACATGGCCTTCCTCTATCTGTTCTATCAGTTTTAAATTTTGACTTGTTTGACACACGATGTCTTAGAAGATATTGTATTTAGTTTATTGTTGTAGTCTTTTCTTATAAAAAAAAACAAAAAATCAGAGAAAATTATTTATTGAAATCATTTTTCTTACTATTCTTATACTGGTTACTAAATGTGTCGTTATTTCTCACATGTCAAAACGAGGTCGTTGCACTTAAAACAATCCCCTTGGTTCGATAAACCTAAACCCCTATACCCTGTCTCTCTCTCCAGTTTCGTTCCCGCCGAGCAACCATGGCCTCCATTCTCTCGAAGAAGCAAAAGCAGAAGCAGAAAACCACCAAGCTTTCCGACCTCCGAGCCCTAGGCCACGACCTCCTCTCCTCCAGAACCCACATCAACAACCTCCCCAAGCTCCTCTCCTACGTCACCCCATCCTCGCCGCCTCAGTACGTCGTCGAATCCCTCCTCTCCATCCAGGCCTTCTTCACTCCCGTCTTGCCTGACCTCCCTTCCTCTTCTTCCAAGCCCAATCACTCCCAGGACGACGACCCCGAGTTCATATACCGCACCTGGCTCCGCTCCAAGTTCGACGAGCTCGTCGAGTCCCTCATCCAGCTCCTGCTTTCGCCGGAATGCGATGAAACTCTCAAGGTTCGTTTCGAATTTATAGAATTCAGGTAATTATAGCTGTGGATAGTCTTCTAATTTGAAATTAAATGCTATCAGGAGGTGGTGTTGGATACACTGATGGAGTTTGTCAAGTTGGGAAATGGAGGAAAGTTTCACTCTGCTATATTCCATAGGTTTCTTCGTAACATTGTAAGTTATGGTTTCCTCTAAAGGACTTCATCAGGCTTTTCCTTTTGTTGCTATTTGAAGTGATCTTTATTATGATGATTCTGTTGTTATCACTAGGTGTACTCTACAACGTCGCCGAATTTCTTGGTAGACTTGCTTGCATCAAAGTATTTCAAGTATATTGATGTCCGGTAAGGTCACGTTGTTGTTAGGACTCATAAAACTGAACTCAGATTGCTTTATTTTAGTTCTTTGTCAGGAATTGAAAATGTGATTCAGTGATGGTTTTGGTTTTTCGCTTCTCGTTATCAGATGAGCCTCTCGGTTCTTTTGGCCCTCAATATGTAAACTGTTTACACGTTGGTTCACATCTTCTTTATATTGGATTATGCAATAGTATTTCCGATAGAACAATGTAGGTGTACGTTTTTTCATGTCCTTGTGGTATTAGATAGTATTAATGTTCTGGTGATTCTTACTTGTTAATAACTCCATTTGAATTGAAACTTAAGGTTGTGCTCCGATAGACTTCTTTTATTTATTTGGATGATTTCCGAATTGTGACCGTTGTGTCTGTTTGCTGCAGTTATTTTACCTACATTAGCTTGGAAAAACTTGCAAGAACTCTAGATGCAAAAGGCCTTTCTGGTACTTTCTCCTGTGAATCTATGCAAAAGGCTTTTCTATTTACTTTTTCCTACTTATCCCTGGCTTATTGGTTTGTACCTACACTGTAGAGGATAGAAATCTGAATGCAGATGGTAACAACGGGAGTCATCCTAGTGAAAGGTTGGTGTGTTTCACATTGTTGTCATGTTTTAAAGAAAATTCTATTCTCTTATTCTGTTGGCTCTTTTTCCTTGTTAAGAGATATTTGAGCTTAATGCAGAACCATAGACTTCTGTAATTTTTTTTCTGGTCTCCATTTAATATAATAAAGTTCTTGAACAATACTACTTTAATTCTTTGTGCTAGATTCTGAATCTGCAGATTGTTCATGCCACTTTGTAGAACAATGGTTGATACCGTATACAAATCATGGTTTTCTACCTTCTTAGAATTAAAACTAGTAACACCGACTTTTTTCTTTGTATGCCTCCTTTAATTTTGGGATCTTCTTTCTCCAAGCCTATTGTCATTTGTGTTTTCTAATTATTTTATGTTGGAGGTCATGAATTATTGTTTAATTGGCAAAGGTGTTAGATTCCTTAATAAGTTGATGCCGCAACTTGTTAGCTTTAGAATTCTTAGATTTGTTTACTTTTCTTGCAGCATGGAGCAATTAATTCGCAATATTCATTACATTATGTCACATATCCCCGCTTTTGAAGGTTCAGTTGAAAAAACTGATTATGACATGTGGAGTGGATCAAGTAGGTGTTCCCTTCTCTAACAGTCAGTACTGAACTGTTCCTTTACTTTTATTGGTGATAATCATTTGATCAATTATAATTTTATGTTTGCTTATTTCATCTCTCATTGCCATTTTTGTTTGCAGGTGAATCTGAAGGGCATTCTGAGAGCCAGAAATCAAAAGATAAAAAGAAGACTGAGAAAGATAACGATAAGGTCAGTTATCAATATCTACTGACAAAGATGTGTCAATTCAGCTATTGAAATGGTTTCATCAGTTCATAATACATGACTAGATAGTCCTCTGTATTTTGCCTTATGAGTATGGTATCATATTCCTTTTGTTTTCACAATGCAGGCGTTGTCTGCAGCCAATATTGTCAAAAAGATGAAATTAAAATTTACTAAAGCATGGTTATCATTTCTAAGGTTACCACTTCCTCTTGATGTGTACAAGGAGGTAAGATAAACTCTTTTCCCTGTTGTGCCCTCTAAACATAAATGAATTGTTTACTTTACTGTCTTGATGGTTTGATTGGCTTGATGCTATCTCCATTCTGTTACTCTTCCTGTGGACTCTAGCCATAGCAGTGTTGGCTAAAGTTGTGTGCATAACATTTTTTATATCTCGTGTCATAGATAATAAAGCAAACATCTTTAAAAAGTGCCAATAGACAGAGAAGCCTCAAAATTGCATTTTAGAGGTTATTTTCATGTTGTTTTATGTTTGATCTAGACATTATTTTGTGTTTTGGTGCTTGCCTTTTCAATTGTTTTATTTTACATTGATGATAAATAGTTTTTGATTCTCATGCTTCATCATATTCTGACCTGGCTTCCTTTTGTGCTCAGGTTCTTGCCAGCCTTCATCAGGCAGTCATTCCTTATATATCTAACCCCGTTGTGTTATGGTATTGCTACATGCTAAAATGGTTTCATTTTTTTTTCGTCTTTTTTACTTTTTGATGAACCTAATTGTTTGCCTACATTTCATTCATTTTGATGACGTACAGTGACTTCTTAACTAGATCATATGACATTGGTGGTGTTATCAGCGTCATGGCTCTTATCAGTCTCTTCATCATTATGACAAAATATGGTTTAGAGTACCCCAACTTCTATGAGAAACTTTACGCATTGCTGATTCCTTCAATTTTTATGGCTAAACATCGATCAAAGTTTTTTCAGGTAATGTTAATCACTACTGCATCAACAATCACCTGAATCTAAAGTTATGTAATTCAAGGTGTATACATCTAATAAGTGTGTATATGCATGCACATGGCATGCTTAGTGATGTTTCCAGCAATCAAAATGGAAAGTGAATCTTAAAAATATTATATCAAGTACTGAGATATCTGTCATCTTAATTATTTAGAGTATTCTTATTTTCAATCAGACACGGTTATTTGGTAGCCTAGTTATATGATATATGTCATATATATTCTACACCAACTGCATCACTCCTCAATTCATAATTCTCACTTTCACGAAGAAAACTTATAGGGGGTTTGACAAATTAGTTGAGTTTTGAGTATTGATAAAGAAGGCTGAAGTTAGAATTGAAAGTGAATAGCCAGCTTAAGTGTTTGTGATAATCATTGATTATTTATGCTATTGACTTTTGCAGCTTCTTGATTCTTGCTTAAAGTCACCACTTCTTCCTGCATATTTGGCTGCTGCTTTTGCTAAGAAATTGAGTAGGCTGTCAATTTCAGTTCCTCCTTCTGGAGCCTTGGTTATTATTGCGTTGATCCATAATCTTCTACGGAGACACCCTTCAATCAACTGTTTGGTGAATCGGGTAACTGTAAAATCTTTATTTGGTCCTCTTTGAATGTATTCAGTTTCCTCTTGTTGTGAATGCAAGCAATCCAGCTGGGCTGAATGATAAGTAGTCTTGTCAACATATTCGTTAGTAGTCGTTATCTCTGAATTCCCTTTTTTATTTGTTTTTTATCTTCGCTGTAGAGAAAAATTGATGGGTTATGACAAGAATCCACAGAAATACTATGATTTCTGAAGAGAAATATTCACTAGACATGTTAATGGTGAAACAATTATATAGATATCGCAGTAGTAATTCTGTTTATCATTCACTATGGGGGAAGGCAAATTTTGGAACAGCTATGAACTTCACTATTTGACTGATCTACTTTTCACTTTCTTGGGTGTAATTTATTTCCTTGTGATTATAATACATTTATATATATTTGCCTCTTACTGTTAAACAGCAATTTTCTGAACTCATTTTGTGCAGCGAGGTGATGAAAAAACTGTGGAAGTTGATCCAGAAGCAGAGATAAGTACTCCTGAAGGTGCAGATGCCAATGGTACTGATGCAACAGATCAGTCGCTCAGAAAACCAGTTATTGATCCTTTTGATAATGAACAAAGTGATCCTAAGAAATCAAATGCCATGAGTAAGTTCCTGCCTCTTTCCCTCCTCTGATAATCTTATACTGCATGCCAAATCCTGATGTAACCCATGGATTGTTACTCGTCTCACATCTGATTTGACATCAACAAACACACATGCAATTGTACTGATAAAAGCCCTTTCATACAGGAAGTTCACTCTGGGAGATTGATACCCTCCGTCACCATTACTGCCCACATGTTGCAAGGTTCATGCTTCAGTCCTTATCTTGCATGATTTTTGTATTGCCATCATGCCCTTGATTTTTCTTGATATCATTGTTTCTTGGCTATTAGGTTTGTGGTGTCACTTGAGAATGATTTGACAGTCAGAGCGAAAACCACTGAAATTTCTGTTGGAGATTTCAGCTCGGGTTCATATGCGACAATATTTGGAGAAGAGGTATATATTGATTCTAAGAATTCATGCAGTAATGCAGTAGAATTTTATAGCATTGATGAAATTGACCTTTTAAAGAATAAATAGAGGGAGTTTTTAACACACCTTAAAAGTCAATCTACACAACTTTTTGACTTTTTTATTTTTTTTTATTTTCTTTCATGCTGTCTTTAATACATAAATTATTCATTATATTGAGAGGGTATTGTGGGCAATTCGATCAAATCGCAAGAATATAGGGCATCTTAGTAACAATATTATAGAAGTAATAGGATATGTGCTTGCAGCGCAAAATCATAAGTTGGTTTGATTTATGCCTTGTGCAATTAATTTGATGCTTTTGTACCAACTAGCTATTGATCTAGTGGTATTTCTAAACCACAACATTAGGTAAGGTCCGTAGTTCAAATCCCTCCTTCCTCACTCAAGATAAGGAAAACTGATCTTTATTAGGATTTACTGTGGCCTACTTATTGCTTTGGATCTCAGCAGAATAGCTCTGGTATATTTCCGCTGTGATTGTCAGTTCCACCCATGCATCAGTTCATCTGAACTTCAGGCTGCCTGTTTTCCTCTAGAGTATTGTAGGACAGTAACTGCACTCATTACTTCTGTCGTGCTGTTAACTTTTCCTACGGGTCCTAGCCTAGAAGAAAAAAGAATAGGGGCTTTACAGTAGGCAATGTGTAGTCCTTGATAACTTGATTTAGTAATTGCTTTGACTCTATTGCAGATGAGACGGCGGGTAAAGCAGGCTCCAATATCATTCTACAGAACAACTCCCACCTCTTTATTCACGGAGCCTGAGACCGATTTTCTTGGGTGGACATTCAAGTGTGATGACACCAAGAGAAAGAACGATAGCACTCATGAGAATGGGGACATGCATCAGGAAAGTGATCGTAATTCAGGAAAACGACAAAGAGTTGAGTGTTCCTAAGAATGATCGTAATTCGATAAAACGGCGAGACAAGTTGCATGTGAATTACATTTAGACGGTTCTTAGGTCTATATTGTTTTCTCATTTGTACACCGCCAGCAAATTTTGTTCACCAACGAGAGGCTGTTAGTCTATCCCTGATTCCCTGTACTTCACAGCACAATCAAGACCTTGAACTTCTATTAAAAGAGGTATTACAGTAGGCAAGTTTTTAAAATAGTTTTTCTGTTACATTGTTGATTTATAGTACGTTTTACCCAGAAAGAAATATGAATGTCAACTAACCATGTTTTTTAAATTTCTTCCTGCATAATACATTATATTGTATCCCAAAAAATGAGACGTCATATTACTTGGCAATTGTTTCTCAAAAAAAAAAAAAAAAAAAAAATTACTTGGCAACTGTTTTCAGAAAATCAGTAGTTTTTTCTCATCTATATAAATGAAATAACACTTCCTTGTACAACTCATCAGTTCATCGCCACAAATTTTCTGGTCGTCCAAAAATATGATATTACATGGGAAGGGAAGAGATGAAGATAAGACTGGTAATCTTATCCATTTCAAATTAAAAATAAAAATAGTACGGGAAAGTCTCAAGAGGACTAGTGCCCAAAATCCTTAAAGAACACATTCTGACAATGTTTGCACCCGACACGAAATATCAAAAACATTGATGACAACTTTGAGATCAAGTTTGAAAGCAACCCCGCATGGTTTGAAATATTGGTTTCTTATATAAAATTGATTCCCGACACGCTTGAAAAAAGAAACTGATTTATTTACTATTAAGAATTATTATGTACAACAAATTTCAATCAAGCCAGACAGATTAATTAGAACCCACTACAAGCAATGGTTGGCTGTTGATGGCATTATGAATGAAGAAATAAGTAAAAAGAGAGAAAAAGACTGATCCTTCAATAATCAATATCATCCACAAACATGATGTTTGAGCATCTAATCTGGTCATACATTACTATCTAGTACTTCCTGCACAAGATTCAGACCTTCTGCTGATATACTCCTCTTGAACTTGAACTTTGGGATCTCAATCTTAGGCGGTGGTTCTGGGGAGAAGCATACCACTACAACGGTCAAGTTATCACGTGTATCGCGCTTGAGAGCTTCCCTAACTAGCTCTCTGGAGCATCTTTCAGGATCATTGTGAAGCATCAATTCTTTCCTTGCAATTGTGACGGCACACTGGCTGCTCATCACATCCCATAGCCCATCACAGCCTATGATCAAGAACTCATCTTCCTCACTCAGAATTGTCTCCTCAAGCTCTGGTTCTGCACTCAAGGGACAAGAGGAACCTTTGGACCCTTTCATGTGCCAATCTCCAAGTGCTCGTGCCACTGACAATTGGCCGTTGAGGTATCCATCATACACCATGCCTCCCAGTTCTTCAATTCTTACTCTTTCTGAAGCACAATTTGGTTTATGGTCTTTGGAAAGTTCCACTGCCCTGCCTCTTCTTCCCAGAACAGCTCGACAATCTCCAGCATTGGCAACCAGCATGGTCCTAAACAAGAGATTATGTGTAAATCATTAGTCTCATCCATAAAAACGACAGTTAATAGACAGAGGGAGCTTTGTGGTCGAAAACCTACAGGAATCCTTCAGCACATTTTTTCTAACTGAAAAATCTATCTAGTGTACCTGGTCAATACTCAAGACCATAAAGCTATATTATAGCCGTATCCATTGCAAAACGGAAGGGTTCACACATGACCCCTTGCCTCACACCCCAAATTTCTATTACCATGTTTCAAGCCTCTACATGGATGCCAGAAAATTTAAGGGCATGAAAGCATTCCTGGATGACTTGGCAACAGTAAGAAGAGTGTGGAAAGAAGAGTGGTGGACAGGAAAGATGATGAAAGTTTACCCGTGGACTTGGCACAATACACTAGCCTATAACATAAAATGATCTCAACATAAATCAAATTTTCACAGTAACCATTCTCCAGCATGTAACTCCATAAGCTCCATAATATCTCTGGTACCACTTAATTCACTAATTGCTTCCAAGAAGAAATTAAAGAAGAAGTTTGACATGCAACCGGGGAGTGAGATAGAGCGTCATAGAGCGAAGACTAACATACAACCACTGTAGAGTAACTTAAAGGTCTTGATAATTGTTTACTCTGAGCTATTTGTGAAGACCAATACCAGATGATAAAAGACACAATAGATTGATAATAACTCTCACCTTCCAAAGATAAGGGCAGTAAGTGCAGTGGTACCAGAGGAACTATCAAGAGTACCATTATCAGCAAAAGCATGGTCAGCCTTTAAAAAAGCACTCTTAATAGCTTGCTTAGCACAAAAAGGGAAATGTGAATCCTCCACTATAAACCTCAAAATATTCTCTCTGATATAAGAAGCTGCATCTGTACCACCATGGCCATCAAAAACCTACAATAGATCAAAAATGTTAACAGACCATGATGTGTTCTAGTTGTGCACCGAAAAATTACTGTACCACAGATTTCATTAATCAACATTAAAATAGCAATTCTATACAACCAAAATGAACTGTACTGATTAAAAATTCAGTTACACACCCCATAGAAAGCTCCAGGAGAAGGAAAGTCTGCAGTAGATCCTAGATGTTCAAGAATATTGTCTATACAAATATGCTCATCCTCCATAAATTGTTTTGATCCAATCTCTGAACAGCTTCCAGACCGAAAAACAGGTACAAATGGTGAATTACTATCTGAGGAGGATTTTGAGCTAACAATTCCACTATCGAACTCCTACGTAAAGAGTGAAACGGCAGATCAAATTCCATTCAGATTTAATACCAATGAATGACAAATTCTAAGTACAGGCAAACTCACCACTTCAGTTGCAGGAGCCAACTGGGCAGAGCTGACACTGTTCCTAATAGCTGAAAGATGCCTAGGAGGTTTGCCGATGTTAGATTGCTTCATGTTCTCAAAAGTATTTGATTTCTCGTCCTTTGTAACAGTTACGTTCTTTCTGTAACTGCCATCTAACATGGAAAGTGAAGATGGGGTATCTGTCCCTGCAGCCATTTTCTTTCCAAAACATAATCCACTCCTTGATCGAAAATTCGATCCCAAGTATTCCCTCTCCAGCGCGCTCCTCTTTTTTAATTACAAAAAGGTGGTTCAAACTTCGAGAGCTTCAATTAAAGAGATCAGGAACAGACCCCAAACGGCACCACACAATAGTTTCAATACTAATCCTCCCTTTCTGTTGTTTCTTCGAACACTCTGTTGGGTACCTGAGTAGAAATAACCAGAAAAATTCTCAACTCACTTCTCCATTACTTTGTTGTGCTAAAAAGTAAGATCAAATATCCCAGTTAATCAACGGAGCCAAAAGCTACAACTATATAGTCTTAAATTCTATTAAACAAAAAAAACACAAACTCCCTAAAAAGCACATCCAGATCATTTTGACATTTCATAAGATCACCCACAAAACCCACAGACCAATTCAGCAAACCAAAGTCCACCACAACTCAAAACCCATAAAAATTATTCTAATTTTGTAACATCCAAAGCACATAGCTTTTCATTTCCAATCAAAAAAGCATAATTCCCAGATTCAAACCCCAAAAAAATTAAATCCAAATATAGAAACCACCAGAGACTAAGCAAATAAGTAAACCCAAAACAAAAAAAAAAACCCAAACCCACTGTGAAAAACACCCAACATGAATCACACACCCAATTAGAACAAGTCTTCAAGCACAAAGATTCAAGCTTTGCTTATGTAACAAACATAGAATTAAGAGCAAATAGTTGGTAAAACATGATGATGATGCTGAAATATACTTGCCGTACAGCTGTGGTAAGCTGAGATGAAAATCTTCAAAGATCCCTGAAAGAGAATTTGGAAAAGGAGAGGAAAAGAATTGCCCAAGTCTCCAAAGCTCTCAGACTCAAAAATGCTTTCTTTTTCATTTTATTATTTATTTATTTATTTATTTATTTTTATAATTGTGTTTCTGGTTTCAGGATTGATGTTGATTCGTTGAATAAAGGGGTTGATGGAAGAACAAAAATGGGGGAACTGGCACGTGGTTTTGGGAAACCTGCTATTGCAGGTGGATCCGGTGGGCTTGTTGAATACGGACTGCGGGGTGAACTGACACGTGGCGGGGAGGAGTAGATATCTGGGTTGTTTACCGGATAACGAGGGAGGTGGTAAAGTTCAGCAATTGCGGCTGGGTTGGCCTGCCACCGTTGGATTTGAACAGTTAACAATTAACGGCGAGATGGGGGCTGACGGTTATCACCAAACGTGGGAATCGGTAGTTGACGTTCGTTGACATTGCGAATTGTGTTTTCAAAGTTCTTTTCTTCTATCCAACCACCGAGAATGGAGGCTTGCAAAGAAAACAAGGGGAGACTCTACAACATCATCCACACTCACCGGCCACTTGATCATTTTCAAGTAGAATGTGGGGGAAGTTTACAAAATTACCTTGAGCCGGTCTGAACGTTACTCGCTCTAGTGTTTATGTTTCCAAAAACCGCACGTTGACTAAATGTCATGAATAGTCTAAATTCGAGATATTTTCTCAAATTTTCCTTGAAAGTATTTCCATCAATGAAATTTGCATACGCGTATTCTTTGTCCTTTAAATATTATTACTTTTAACAAATTGCATATAAGTTTTATTTTGTTATATAAGTGATTGGAGCTACTGTCCACACAAATAATTCAGTTTCATATATGATTTATCTGATTGTTTAGGATTTCTCAAATTGTACTTGAATTTATAATTTCTGCCAATCACTATAATTTATAATAAATGGACGAGATAAGCTAATTAGTAAATGTAGATGAGATATATTCTTATTTAGAACTTAAATTTCATGTTTCAATTCAAAGGCATTAATGAAAAGGGATGCTTTTTCCATTTGGATTTCCTATTGATTAGCCAAATGAGAGGGACTCATAACATGTTTTTTGTTTTTTTTGTTAGTGAGGTATGACCAAAACACCACCTTTGAAGCTGACAAAAACGGTCCCTGTACACATTTTCATTGATGTGATCAATTGTGTGCATGACATTGTTTAGCCTCCAACACATATTGTCAGCTTCTTTTCAGTAGGTAAAACATGGGTTTCAATTTCATGCTTATAATTTGATGCTCTCTGTCATAGGATTTGACATGAATGATCATCAGCTACAAATGCCACATTACCTAGATTTCTGAAGGCATAAGATTGCTGCCATTCTTTTCTGAAGCACTTTAGATGCTCAAAGTTATGCTACTTTCTCAGATTAATTCATACCAAAGTATGTTGATAAAATATTTTCCCAAGCGTTACATGATTGTAACTCTAACTTTCATCAGCACATGCATTTGCTACATAGAACGTGTAGGATTTTCGATTGCATACACCGCTGCAGCAGATGCTTCCGGTATAAGTCAATCAAACAAAGGCACCATTCTCTCTACATTCTATTATGGCTATGCCTGTTCACAGATTCCTGGAGGTTGGGCTGCTCAAAAGTTTGGAGGAAGGTCTGTTCTCCTCATCTCATTTGTTTCATGGTCCTTAACATATGCTTTTGTCCCTCTGGACCCTAAAAATGTTAAAACTATGGTTTTGGCTCGGTTGCTTGTTGGTGTGGCACAGGGGTTCATGTTCCCTTCCATCCACTCTGTTCTCGCTCAATGGGTTCCACAAAATGAGAGGTCCAGATCAGTTTCCCTCACAACTTCTGGGATGTACCTTGGTGCAGCTGCAGGTATGCTTGTGGTTCCAACCCTAGTGAAGTTGACAAGCCCCCAATTTGTGTTTTTGGGTGAAGCAACTTTAGGGACTATTTGGTCAGTGCTTTGGTTAAACTATGCTAGTGAACCACCAATTCAATTGTCTAAGCAAAATGGAGCATTTCCTAATTCTACTAGAAAAACCAAAATTCCATGGAAGAGTATTTTTAGAAGCTTACCTATTTGGGCTATTGTGGTGAACAATTTCACTTTCCACTATGCTTTGTATGTCATGATGAATTGGCTTCCAACATACTTTGAACAAGGCCTGAAGCTTAGTCTTCAAGAAATGGGGACTTACAAAATGGTGCCTTATTTCAACATGTTCATGTTCTCAAACATTGGTGGATTTGTAGCTGATTATTTAATCACAAAAAGGCTCATGTCTGTGACTAGAACTAGAAAGTTCTTGAACACTTTAGGGTTCATGGTTGCTTCTATTGCATTGATGGCACTGCCCAAATTCAGAACTTCAATTGGGGCTGTGATTTGTTCTTCATTTGCACTTGGGTTTTTGGCTTTAGGCAGAGCTGGGTTTGCAGTGAATCACATGGACATTGCTCCAAGGTATGCAGGAATTGTGATGGGTGTGTCTAACACAGCTGGTACATTAGCTGGGATAATTGGGGTTGATCTCACTGGGAAACTTTTAGAAGCTTCTAGATCTGCTCATGATTCGGATCTTTCGAGTCCAGAAAGCTGGACATCAGTTTTCATGATTCCTGGGGTGCTTTGCATTTTCAGCTCAATCTGGTTTTTGATCTTCTCAACTGGTGAGAGGATTTTTGACTGAGTTAGGCTTGTTATGGAACTTGGAAGCAGATAAATGAATTGAACAAGAAAAGGCCTGCATTCTTGTGATATGTAGATAAATGAACTGAACCTTTAGATCAAAGTTTTAGCATTGAGTGAATTTTGAAGGTTTTTTTTAATATTCAGCCTGATTAACTTGAAGCTCATTTTAGAGCATAATGAGTTGGAGCCTCTGCAAAACTTTAAGTATTCTTATCCAAATCAAGCATAGTTTCAGATGCCATAAAGTAAATCCTGTCAGAAATCAACCATTTGGTTTATTGTATCATATTCCTATCATGAAAGAACTTGCAAATTAAGACTAAAGAAAATTGTGGATGCTCACAAAATTGATTGATAGCACATATGTATGCACAAATGAAATGATCCATATATAAGAAACAAAAATATGGGCCACTGAGTTTGGGCTATGGCTTTACTATCACTACCTGTTTTTCACCCTCTCATGATATAAAAGGAAAAAGAAAAAGAAGGTCAAAAGCAATCGAAGGAATAAAGAATTCAGCCATGCACTTGTTCTGAAGATTGACTAATACAGAAGATGAGAAAACACAGTACCCCTCCACCAAGACCATGTGGAAACCCATTAGCCCAAGTTGCTTTCATTCTTTGGCTTGAAGCATTCTCATAGCATTTTAATACCCTCAACTCCAATGGGATTCTTCTTTTCTTGTGAGTTTTGGCACTATAGCTTTACTTTAGTGACTTTTCACCTTTGTTCTTGCCTGATTTGTCCAATCGATTCTGTTTCCACTAGATCTTAATTAATGAAATGTATTCAGAATGTGGTGGTTGTTTGACCCAGAGTTACCAGCTCCACCTCTTGTTCCTTTCTTCTATCCCCTCTGAAATCACCTGAACTTCTGTTTTTTTCACCTTTTTTTGTGCTGAGCTTGGTGGTCACTCCACATTTATTTTGCTTTAGTGAGACAGATTTGTGCTTTTGGTTTGTTTTACTGTCTTCACTTTGGGTTTCAAGTAGCATAGTCCTTTAACTTTGACAACCTATTGCATTTGGTTCAGTTTGTTTAAGCTTCTAATTGGTATTTCTTCTTCTCCTGGAAAACTTCATCAGCACCAATAATTATTTATGGTGTATGAAATTAGGAAGTGCTAGCTGTTTCTTTCCCAATTCAAAATGCTACCGTTTGAGTTCTAAGTTGCTTGTAGATAAAACTACCACAGAAGCTATATTTAGTATTTGAAATTTATTGTTCCATTTGTTCGTACTGTTCAAATATAAGAAAGTTAGCAAGGTTCTCAGCGTAATATCACAATGAATCTAGTTTGCCTCTTGGCAATCCTTATTATCTGTATTGGAAGATCCACAGAAGGAGCATCAAGACCTGCTGTTGTGAACATTGGAGCTGTGTTTGCAGTAAGCACCATTAATGGAGGAGTCTCAAAGATTGCCATTAAGGCTGCCGAGGAGGATGTGAATGCCGATCCAAGCATTCTTAGTGGAACTAAATTTTCTGTATCTATGCATGATTCGAACTACAGTGGATTTCTCAGCATCATCGGAGGTATACAATTTTGCTTATGCATGCCTACTTTTTTCCTTGGAACAATTGTGTTTGACCATAAATATATAGTTGTAGTTTACACTTTTTAAATTTTTTTTTTTAATCACAGCACTAAATTACATGGAGTCTGATACCGTGGCTATAATTGGTCCTCAAACTTCTGTAATGGCTCATATAGTCTCACATCTTGCAAATGAACTACACGTGCCGTTACTGTCATTCACTGCACTAGATCCCACCCTATCAAGCCTGCAGTACCCTTACTTTCTTCAAACTGCACCAAATGATCAATTCCAGATGAATGCTATTGGAGACATGGTTAGTTATTTCGGTTGGAAAGAGGTGGTTGCACTTTTCACTGATGATGATCAGAGCCGAAATGGTGTTACTGCATTAGGTGATAAGCTTGCACAAAAAATGCACAAGATTTCTTACAAGGCAGTACTTCCACCTGATCCAACAGCAACTCGAGACCAAGTTAAGACTGAGCTGGCAAAGATTCAGATAATGGAGTCTCGAGTAATTGTTCTACACACATTCTCGAGAACCGGCCTCTTGGTTTTTGATGTTGCAAAGGAACTTGGGATGATGGAGAGTGGATATGTTTGGATAGCTACTGCTTGGTTGTCCACAGTTTTGGATTCAACTTCCCCACTTCCTCAGAAGACTAAAGACTCCATCGAAGGAGCTCTCACTCTTCGTCCGCACACACCGGATTCAAAAAGGAAAAGAGCTTTCATTTCAAGGTGGAAGAAGTTGAGTAATGGCACTAGAGGGTTGAACCCTTATGCTCTATATGCCTATGACACTGTTTGGATTATTGCTCATGCTGTCAATTTGCTTTTGGATCAGGGAGGTACCATTTCTTTTTCCAATCATGCTAGCATACCTGGTTATAGGAGAGGGATTATGAACCTTTCTGCATTAAGCATTTTTAATGGTGGCAAGCAGTTGCTGGAAAACATATTGCAAACCAACACGACCGGTCTCACTGGTCCACTGGCTTTTCATTCAGACAGGTCCCTAGTGAATCCTTCCTATGATATCATTAACATAATTGAAAATGGATATCAACAGATTGGATACTGGTCTAACAATTCAGGGCTATCTGTTGTGCCCCCTGAGACAGCACCCAACCGGTCTACTTCAAACCAACATTTAGCTGCTGTTGTATGGCCCGGAGGGACAACAAATAAGCCCCGAGGGTGGGTTTTTCCAAACAATGGGAAGCAGTTAATAATTGGAGTACCAGATAGAGTAAGCTATCGCGACTTTGTGTCACAACAAAATGGTACAGATATAGCTAAAGGATACTGCATTGACATTTTCCTTGCAGCCATAAAGTTGCTTCCCTATGCAGTTCCACATAGGTTTGAGCTGTTTGGTGATGGCCACAAGAACCCAAGCTACTACGAGCTTGTTAGCAATATCCCTTCAGGTGTAAGTAAAACAAACTGCTTACTTTGTTACAGCAATATACAAAGGATAAAAAATTATGATTAATTTTTCATTTCTTCTGTAGAAGTTTGATGCTGCTGTTGGTGACATTGCAATAGTTGCAAACAGAACAAAGATTGTGGACTTCACTCAGCCATTTATAGAGTCAGGGCTAGTAGTGGTGGCACCAGTTAGGGGTTCAGATGCAAGAGCTTGGGCATTCTTGAAGCCATTTTCTCCATTGATGTGGGGTGTCACAGCAGCTTTCTTCCTAATTGTTGGATCAGTCCTGTGGGTTCTTGAACATAGATTAAATGATGATTTCCGGGGCCCTCCTAGGAAACAGATTGGCACAATTTTATGGTAAGTAGTACTTCTGTACATTGACCATTCCAATACAGACTCTGCATATATACTAATCTGTAGATTCTATGATTCATCTGCCTTCCTTCTTTTATTTTTCAGGTTTAGCTTCTCTACTATGTTTTTTTCTCATAGTAAGTCTTCTAATCTGGCATTGAATGTTGTGCTCCAACGTACAAAGAAATTCGTGTTGAAATTTTTTTTGATCTTACAGGAGAAAATACTGTGAGCTTTCTAGGGCGAATGGTGCTAATCATCTGGCTTTTTATAATTCTGATAATCAACTCGAGCTACACAGCTAGCCTGACATCAATGCTCACAGTACAACAATTATCATCACCCATCACTGGAATCGATACCTTGATATCTAGCTTCGAGCCTATAGGATTCCAAGTAGGGTCTTTTGCTGAAAACTATTTGATCGAGGAACTCAACATCCCAAAATCTAGACTGGTTCCTCTTGGTTCACCAGAAGAATATGCAAATGCCCTCAAGGAAAGAACTGTTGCTGCTGTGGTTGATGAAAGGCCTTATATAGAACTCTTCCTCTCAGATAACTGCATGTTCTCAATCAGAGGGCCAGAATTCACCAAAAGTGGCTGGGGATTTGTGAGTACTTCAACACAATTGTTTTACGTCTTCCTATGCAAATACTTCACTCTTAATTTTCCAAACTTTAGTTTGCTGAATGGTTTATCAACTTGAACTTAATTTTCTGCTTTGATGATTATCTAAATCATATTCTAGTACAGTAGATATGAAAGTATGAAACATACATGTACTTAATAAACTTGCTACACAAGCTAATTAATTGGAATACTTTCTATTGCTAAAGAATCTAACATGTTATGTTGCCGGACTTCAATTGCACTTTGATTGATCTGATAGAATCCTGTTAAAAGTATCTGGCAAGAAAGCAATATCGACTTTTTAATTACCTGTCTCTAATTTTGTAGGCATTTCCAAGAGACTCTCCTTTAGCCATAGATATGTCAACTGCCATTCTCACTCTATCAGAGAACGGTGAGCTTCAGCAAATTCATGACAAATGGCTATCAAAGAAGGCTTGTGCTTCACAAACCTCTGACCTCGAATCCGACCAGCTTCAACTACAAAGCTTCTGGGGAGTATTCCTAATAGTTGGCACTGCATGTTTCATTGCTCTAGTCATTCACTTTTCGTTGGCTTTTAGACAGTACCTCCGGCGTTCCCCTGAAGATGATCATCATTCTGATCTAGAGCCGCCTGGCCATGGCAGCACAAGTTCTGGTACTACTGCAACACCCCGCCTCACGTTCTTGTCATTCATTGACGAAAAGAAGGATCAATCAAAAGATAACAAGTCAAAAAGAAAACGTGAGGAAATCATGCGAAAGTCATCTAATTGGCATGAAAAGGAAGATGTATAAAGTAATGTTTGTACATCCAAGAGAGTACAAGTGAACAAGTCTGAGATATTGCATACTTCTGATAATGATATTGGTTAACTCGTTAAATCTTACAATTTGCTTCTTCTTCTTCTTTTCGATGTGATCAATGTGTTGTTGAGATTTCTATAATAAGAAGTGAAACATTTATATCATGGTACACACCTCTTTGCAGATCATCATATTTATCTATCACTAAATTTGTTCATCCAAGTACCTGATTTGAATAAGAATAATTAATTAATCTAAGTAATAGTTGTACAGAAGGCCAAACTATTCAAATTCTGAGTTTTAAGTGTTCTGCAGTGTACTAAATTGAGGCTGAGCATGCACAATAACCACATTTAATGTCTCACTTTAAAAAAAAAAAAAACTAGTTTTTGTTGTGACGTTTGAACACAATTAATCTAAATCTTGATGGCAATCTGATTTTCTATTAAGTTAAAGACTCAATTAAATGTGTCCAGATCGACAGACCATAGGAATAGTCTCAAATCGATCAAGCACTATAAATGCATGACAATGATAAGAAACTTGATATACAACACCTCATCCACTCTCCCTTAAACAGTCATGGGATTGCTTGCAAGATATGTTTTAATGCTAATCTTGCTCGCACTGTTCTTGACTGTGTGTGATACTAATACAGAAGTGCATGTTAACTTCACCAATGATTTAACTGGAAATGTGAGTCTGGCGATTCATTGTAAAACATGGATCCGCGACCTTGGTGGTCAGGAGATCGCCCATGCATGGAGCTTAGTTCGAATTTAATTTTGAACAGAACTTGTTTACTAAAAAAAATGGAGTGCGATGTGCATTGGGATCAGGAGGCAATATATAGCTCACAGCTTTGTTGCATACGAACACAACAGAGACAAAACCAGGTGCAGTTCGGGAGTTTGTTCGTAGAGTATAAGGCGGGGATGCAGCATGTATCTATAACAACCAAGGAAGGGCTTTTGATTGCTATGTTTGGCCAGTATAGTAGTTACTCTCTATATGCACCTCATCTTCAATAATAAATCCAAAGAACTTCATTGTTCTTTGTGTCCATGAATTGGATTCTGCTCAATTATTTCGTTTCAATGCATGCATTAATAATACTACATGATCTGTTGCTAATTATTTTCAGGAGCATGGCAAGTGCGTGTGTATGTAGCACTCCCCCTATTTTATTACATTAATTACAGACATTTTAATAATTTTTCGGATAACTTTTGTTATGTTACCAAACATCATAACAGAAAATTATTTGGAAATTTCATTTCCATTTCCGTGGGAAAAACAAAAAAAATTACTTTCTTTTCCTCAAACTAAACGAAGCCTAAGATTCTATTAAAATCTCAACTATTTCTCCTTAGATAATTTAGCTATATTTACAGAGCTAGAGCATTCAGCACGGTTTTCCAACTTTTTTCATGAATTTTTTTTTTTTCAGAACATATTATGTGATGTGGGGTGTAAAATATTGGATGTGAGTTCCTAATCAAAAAATGGGTCAGGAGAGAAGCAGCCCGACCTAATGCAGAAATTCCCTCAAGAAGGAATCCACCCAAAAGTCCATCTGAGTAAGAAATAAGAATCGATTAGCTCGACTAATCCGTAACAAACCGGAGGACCTCTCCCCCATTATTTTAAGAGTGGCCTAGGTGCACGAGATATATGATTCACTTTACTGCTCTGAAGTCTGAACTATAGCTCTTTCTATATTTACAGTCATGATGAGCCAGGAAAGCGAAAGAACCTCCCTCCTGTACACTAACCCATGAAGAAAAGGTGATGATCACTCAGAACAGCGGCCCCTGAACTTTCCTCTTCTCTGCCTCCAAAAAACCGCGTAATGGCGGGTCCCACTAGTGGTCCCAACCCCAGCCGGCACCGCGACCCATTCTGTTCCAAACCTTAAATGATAATGTACCTAAATATCTCTTCCAGATCTTAGAAACAAATTATAAATAGTTTTCAACCGAAAGAAAACAAATGAAAAAAAAACTCGGGGCTCTGTTACAGAGCTTTCATGGCGTTTTTGAGTTATTATTATACTCCAAATCTTTCTAAAGATTCTGAGCATCACAATCAAACTACAATGTGTTTGAAAACAGCTGGTTTCATGGCGGTTGCTCTGTCTCTGAGGTTCTATTTCCATATCCAATTTTGTCTTCCTTTTCGTGGGGTCCCTCTTCATGCTTAGGCCACTGTAAATGACAGCCTAATCAACAGCCTGGAAAGGGTGGCGCGCACTAAAAAGCTTAAACCTTGGTGGGTTTCTGTGGTGGGCTTCACGTTCTAGTGCCGACCCAATTCACTCTGCTGCAGGAAGTTTCAATCTTGATCTCTCATAGAGGTAAGGGCTTTAACGAAGTTCGAATCTTTTTTCGGTTTATCTGTTTGCGTTGGTGAACTTGGATTAGTTTGATTTTGGTCTACATTGCAGCAAAAGTTAATGCTTTTATCTTTTTTGGCAATGCTAGGATTTTCCTCCTTGGTATAGAAGAGCTGGGTTTTTGGGATTGAGTTCAATAGATCTGGGGTGTTTGAAGTTGTGGAGCTTGGGCATTTGGGATTGTGGGGCTTGTGTTTTGCTGATCTTTTAGTGGGTTGGTTGGGTTTGATTATGGTGAAGATGAAACTAGTCAGTTGGGTACCTTTGGTTCTGGCCATTGTTGTGTTTATGAGTCATGGAGCCTGTGGTTTATTCAATCCTGTTGATAACTACTTGATTGCTTGTGGTTCTTCGAAAAATGTCACATTTCAAGGCCGAACCTTTGTTCCTGATACACTGCAATCTTCCCTTGTACTGAAAAGTGCAAATTCTTCAGTTGCAAGCTCCAGTTCCAATGCCCCTTCTCCTATTTACCAATCTGCTCGAATTTTCAAGGAACCATCTTCCTATAAATTCAAAATCCAGCAAGAAGGCCGGCATTGGGTCCGGCTCTATTTCTACCCTTTAGCAAATTCGGGCCAAAATTTGACGTCTGCTCCGATAACTGTGGTCACCGATAGCTTTGTACTCTTGAACAACTTCACTTTTGAGAACTATACTAGTTCTTATCTGTTCAAGGAGTATGCAATCAATGTGACTTCAGATAGTTTGACCCTCACCATCATTCCTTCAAACAGTTCAGTTGCTTTTGTTAATGCAATTGAAGTTGTCTCGATCCCGGATGAACTAATCCCTGATCAGGCATATGCTATAAATCCATCTGCTCCTTTTAGTGGGCTTTCTGCACTTGCCCTTCAAACAATGTACCGATTAAACATGGGGGGTCCTTTGCTCACTGCTGAGAATGATACCCTTAGAAGAACTTGGGAGAATGATTTGAAATACCTTCATGTCGACAGCTCTGCAGTGAATGTATCAATCAACCCTGCCAGCATAAAGTATCCGGTCACTGTCACACCAGAAATAGCACCAAATTGGGTCTATGCCACTGCTGAAGCCATGGGAGATGCGAATGTGCCAAATGGAAACTTCAACATAACTTGGGTCTTTCCAGCAGATCCAAATTATTTGTATCTTGTTCGGGTACATTTCTGTGATATTGTCAGCAAGGCACTGAATAACCTAGTTTTCAATCTTTTCATCAATTCCGATAATGTGCTCGCGAGTCTTGACCTCTCTTCCATTACTGGTGACTTGAATGTGCCGTATTACAAAGACTTTGTTTCCAACTCCTCAGCAGATTCAAATACTTTGACAGTCAGTGTAGGTCCAGATACAATGGCTGATGTCACTAACGCAATTCTGAATGGCCTGGAGATTTTGAAGATCAGCAATGACTTGGGGAGCTTGGATGGGTCTTTGTCTGTTCAGAGTCTCCTTCCCAGTTCACCCTCAAAGAGCAATAAGATACTAATCTTAGTTGTGTGTGTTGTAGGAGCTGTAGCTCTTGTGGCAATAATTGCTCTCTTTTATTGCTGCCTGGCAGCTCGCCAGTCGAAGACTACTCCTAACCAAGGGCATCCATGGCTGCTTCTGCCCTTGTATGGAAGCTCTCAGACAATGACCAAAATGTCCACAACTTCACAGAAGAGTGCAACAGCTAGCTGCATTTCATTAGCTTCCTCCAATCTTGGCCGCATATTCATGTTCCAAGAAATCCTAGATGCAACCAACAAGTTTGATGAGAGCCTACTTCTCGGGGTTGGTGGCTTTGGCAGAGTTTACAAGGGAACACTAGAAGATGGGACAAAAGTAGCTGTTAAAAGAGGAAACCCCAGATCCGAACAAGGTCTTGCTGAATTCCGAACTGAGATTGAAATGTTGTCTAAGCTTCGTCATCGCCACCTTGTGTCTCTTATTGGTTACTGTGATGAAAGGTCAGAGATGATTCTTGTGTATGAATACATGGCTAATGGACCGCTCCGGAGCCATTTGTATGGAACAGATTTGCCTACCCTATCATGGAAGCTTCGCCTTGAAATTTGCATCGGGGCTGCAAGAGGGCTCCATTATCTTCACACTGGTGCAGCTCAAAGCATAATTCACCGAGACGTGAAGACAACAAACATTCTTTTGGATGAGAACTTTGTTGCCAAAGTTGCAGATTTTGGCCTCTCAAAAGCAGGTCCAGCTATAGATCAGACTCATGTCAGTACAGCTGTTAAGGGTAGTTTTGGTTACCTTGATCCTGAATACTTTAGGAGGCAGCAGCTCACTGAGAAATCAGATGTGTATTCGTTTGGTGTAGTTCTAATGGAAGTTCTTTGCACAAGACCAGCTTTGAATCCGGTTCTTCCCAGAGAGCAAGTGAACATAGCAGAATGGGCAATGACCTGGCAAAAGAAGGGCATGCTGGACCAAATCATGGACCCGAATCTGGCTGGGAAGGTAAATCCAGCTTCTCTTAAGAAGTTTGGTGAGACAGCTGAGAAGTGCCTTGCCGAGTATGGTGTTGATAGGCCATCAATGGGAGATGTCTTGTGGAATCTTGAATATGCTCTTCAGCTTGAGGAGACTTCATCTGCGCTCATGGAACCTGAAGATAACAGCACAAACCACATACGAGATATTGAATTGACACCACTTGAGCCATTTGACAACAGTGTGAGTATGATCGAGGGAGGGCACTCCGGCACAGATGACGATGCTGAAGATGCTGCCACAAGTGCTGTGTTCTCTCAGCTAGTCAATCCTCGTGGAAGATGACAAGAAAGATGCTTTGCCTCTCACAATCTTGGTCCCCGATGTCCCAATGAAAGAGATATTGATCAACCTGGACTTGAGAGTGCTCAATGAGGGATAAGGTTATTTCTTTGTTCATTATTCTAGTCTGTTACCTCAATTTTTTTGTCCACTATTTACTTTGTAATATTGTTGTGGTGGATGCCAATTAGTCCATCATGACTTGTAGGTAAGGTGCCAAAAGATAAGATTTACTGTTGTATTCATATAAAATTCATGTGGGTTTCAGGGTTCCCATGTTTTTACCAAAGTACATGATGCCATTGTATTCACATATAATTTTTTTGTTCATAAGGTATAGAAAATAAGCAGAATTTGTGACATTGATATTCTAATCTATCTTCATATTGTTGTGAGAATCTTGTTCCTGGAGAACATACAAACTATTCATATTCAATCTCTCTCAACTATCTCAGTAAAGTACCTTTATTTAGAACTTTGATATGTTGGAATAGACAATTAGAATGCTGTAAGAGCAGCCTTGGATTGAAAGTTACACTGTTCATATTAGGAATTGTGGATTTTGTCATCTTCCATTGTCCCAGGTACCACATTAACTGAAATTTCAGCAACTTGGGGAAGTGACCAAGACACTCTTCTTGTATGAATTCCTCTCCACTCTAATAGAAGTTTCCTGAGATTCCCAAACAGAGAGATGTAGTTCACTAGTTCTGGATGATTTCGGTGCAAGAGAAATTCACGTGGTCAATTTCATCGTCCCATGTTGCTGATGGGGTGGCCTCAAGTGTGAAGCTATTAGAGTCAGAGGAGTCCAAGGGGTTGAATCCAGGTATAGTCCCAGCTTCAGCCTTCAGGACGGAGACCAATGAAGCGAGCATTGAGTTGGAGGTTGGGATCGGAAACTGAGGTAAAATGCTTGTTTTTCTTGCCTTGGAAGTCAAAAACAATGCTTTGCCAATAATATGACTAGTTTGCTTGATAAATGTTAATTAGGCTTTTAAAAATCACAGAGAAAACAAGTTAGGAGATTTGCATCCACCACCAATCAATCAAGCAAACTAGTTATGTTCAACCTAATTAAAATTTATCTATGGATGAAGATGCTCAAGTTAATTCACCGTTAGAGTTAACCTATTGTCTTTCCTTAGTTTGTATGCTAAGTGAAAGACGCTCTACACCTGACCTACTTTCCAAAATGCAACCAAGGTTAAAGCAACTCTAAATTTAACACAAAGAAATCATTAAGACTTAGAAAAATGAGACACCACAAGGAATCATGAGTACATTGTGTCTCAATTAACTAGGAACCTAATCACTTGCCTTATAAACAATTTACCACTTAGAACTCTTAAGGAACCTTATAAACAATGAACAGGCAATGATTATTCATAGAATCATAGCAATAGAACCCTAAACATGCAATCTAAGTTGCGCATCAAAGGAAATATGCAAAGAACTCATCGATGTAAAAATAGAAATTAGGTTCTCATCCATATGATAAATAAAACTAATTAAAAGTCACAGTAAGTTTACAATCATGATTTGGGGCTTCAACAACCCCTAACTCTAAAGAATTAGTTATTCATGGAAAGAAAAATAAAATAAAATAAAGAAAAGGAAGAAGTCGCAGCAGCGGTTACGAGGGAAGAGAGAGAGAGCTTTTTCAGATGTTGCACAACCCTTTTATATTGCTTCTTGTATCCTCTTTGATTCATTTTTGGTTTGAGATTTCTTGAAGTAAAAGAGAAATCAACTTCTTGCTCCTATAATTGAATTAGTATAAAAGAAAATAATGATCAGGTAGAAAGACATAGGTGAAAAAAGTATAAAAGAAAATAATGATAGGGTAGAAAGACATAGGTGAAAAAACCAAGGAAGCACCTTCCCTGATCTAGAAAAAGTTGTTTTGCTTCTCCGTCTGGCGGCACGTCCCAGCGACGTCGTCGTCGGACAGGACCTTATATTCTAGCGCCATTTTGGCTGCTTGATTGGTTGGTGGAGGATTTGGGTCTGAAATCCGGATCAAGGATGGGGAAAGGAGATTGGGATGGCTGGAAGATTGGTCAGGTTCGATGGTGGTTGTCGGGGTTAAGAGGGTGGTGCAAGCGACATTCACCGCTACCGGGCGCTAAGGCTCGACGAAGTTGGGGGCCGCGCGGTGGATTGAAGCTGGGATCAGTGATCTTTCTGCCAGGGGGAGATCGATCCGATCTGAATCGATCGATGGTGCCAAACCCATTGCAGATCTGGTATCTGGCCAATGGGCATCGTCATCTCCGATCCGGCGAGTAGCAGCATACCCACGACAGTGTTGCGGCGGCGGTGAAGGCTTGATCGACTGATGGTGGTAGGTGTGCGATGGTGGGAATGCGGTTAGAACTCTTCCGGGCTTGGTGGGGCGTTTCGACATCTTTGGTCGGGTCTTAGGCCTGGGTCATGGTGTTGGGCCCAATTAGGGCTGTATTGCTTTTAATTTTCAGTTTGTTTGGTTCGTTAGTTGCAATTTATTTTTTGCTTTTAATAAGTCCTGACCATGTTTTGGGTTGGAAATGTGGGCTTCGTCCCGGCTTGCGCACCTTGCGTGCCATGTCTGCTCTAGGTAGGAGGCGAGTTCCTTACTTTGTCAAATGGTCGCAGCCTCTTAGTGGCAGAATGAAACTAAGTGTCACCGAGTTATATTTCCAGTGGCAGCATACTAGGAAAGCTGATAGTATTGGTTACTCATGGCTCCAAGTGAGCATTATCTTTTCGGTTTGTCACCACAATTGTAAAGCGAATGGAGTAGCTCGTAGAGCACTCTTCGCTAAAGGGTGCATGTTAGAATGCATATTCATAGATGAGACGCTTGTTATTATCTCAGGTGGGTCTCTTGAGGCTTATTGTAATTTGGGGTTAAGGCACTATGTCCTCCAGTGTATTCTACGGTTTCATTAATGGTTAAGGAGTGAGGGCCGCTGCACCAATCATTTCTTTCAAAAATAATAATAAAATAATAATAATAAATAACTATAATAATAATAAATTCGGCTCTGATGTTCAATGCTGGAAAGGTTTTCTTCAACTTCGAAAAGTGCGTTAGCAACAAAGATTTGTTGAAGGAAAATATCCCGTTGTTCTTCTTCATACAGATCCAGATTCTATTGATTATGATTGTTATAACTTAAATAATATTCCATTTGAAAATTTTCAAATTATTATTTCAATGATTAAGAAAAGACTAGATAGGTGCCAAAAGGTTCTTGAATTATTAGCAGTCTAAGAATTCCAAATCCAATCAACTTATTTTCAAATACTGTGAAGCCATTCCAAATCTAGTTAAGCCCCTCAATTCCAGTTTAGCTTAGCGTAAACCCCAAATCTAGCTTAGCACTTGTACCCTGGGATACGTCTCTGGTATCAGAGCCAAAAGGCCGAGAGGGAAGTTAGTGAGAGAGAGACCCAAACCTTAGGAGGTTGTCCTTTGAGGAAGTAGCAACTTGTGTTCTCAGTAGTAAGTCGCAGAGAGGCGCAGTGAAACCGTTGGTAAGCTTGGGTGCCCCATCAAAGACCTCAGCCTAAGAATTAAGTCTATCTCCCTCTAAAATCTCTTAAATCCCGATGACTTCTGAATCGAGTAGTATTTCAGATACTATGCTAAACTGTGAGGAGTGGTCTTCTCATAGCTTAACTGAAATTGTAGGAAACTGGAAATTACCCAAGAAAAGCTACAATGAAATATACAAAATAGGAACCTTTGACTTCAAAACTTTATATTCAATTAAGACACAAGAACAAACTATTGAAGTAGGTTCTGACCACCAAATTATTCAAATGTTTACCCAAAAAGCTTTAGCAGAACACAAAAAGAAAGATTACAAGTATTTGCATATAGGTGCAGTACAAGTAGGAATACAACCCTTGACCAGAAATGGTCTTAAAGCCTCTGTTTTTGTTGCTCTACGTGATTGTAGACACAGAAACTTTGAAGACTCAATTTTAGGACAAGTTGAATCAAGTATATGCAATGGACCCATTCACTTTGAATGTTTTCCAAATTTTCCTGTGTCACTTAATGATCCAGGACTTTTAAAAGCTTTAACCTTAAATGTCAAAACACATGGTTATGACATGTCTCCAGGTGAACAACTCTTGGCTGTCATTTACCGAATTCACTACAGAGTAATGAATACTCTGCTAAGTGCAAAAGCAAAATCTACAGATCCCAAAGGTCAAACTCTTTTGTTAGAAACAGATATGAGAAAGTCAAATATTGTCATACCCAAAATGATAAAGTGGACAGACATTGAGCTACCCTCTGAGTGGAAACTTGATGAAGCAGTTCCTCCAAAACTCATAGAAAGCCATCAAGTAGATTATATTTCCCAAAATTCTGATGGAAGCGTAAACATACGCTTTGCATCAAGTAGTTCAGGAAACAATCTGCTCTGTAGACAAATTTCAAGTTCAAATAGATCTACCCGATCCATCCCAATCTCACATGAAAATGAAAGAAATCTCAGAAACCTTAATTTAAGAAATTTAGATGAATCCTCTACAATACCAAGACCCTTCTATACCGTAGAAGAACAAGAAACTAGACAAGCTTCTCCAACTCAATCCTCAGTGGCTGCAGAAGAAATAAGAGATCCTCAAATTTTTACAATATTAACTTTGAAATTGACAAAGAGTACCTAAGGAAAGACTTTTATTCCGACCAAAATAGTTCCAAACGTAAAGCCTTCTTTGCAATCTTTGACAAACAAGAAAGAGACCAAATACAAGAAGAATACTATGCTTTTATGAACAAACACAAATTAAATATTTATTTCTTTGATTAGTACTTTGACTTGTCAAAAACTGAACATGATTCTAACAAGAAAATTAATGTAACAAATAAAGTCACAAAAACTTGGACTCTAGCAGATAGGAAAACCCTAGAAGCTAAGAGACCACCAATGGAAGAAATAAAAATTCCAGTAAGAAAAGAAACAATTATTGCTTCCCCATACAAAATGCAAAATGCACTAGATAGACAAAAAGAAGCAACAAAAGATGATATTCAAAAACTTATGGAACAAAACAATTTTACAAACCAGTATTTAGATACGGTAGGAACCCAATTAGACCGCATAGAAACATTGGTTAGGTCTGAACCTAGACTAGACCCAAAAGGAAAAAATAAAGAAATAAATGAGCCTATACTCAAACCCTTTCAACTAGATGAAAACCTTTCTCTAAAAAATGATGGTCAACTAATAGAAGAAATTGAACAACATTTAAAGAGATTAAATTTAACCGAACCCACTAGTTCAAATCCTTCAAACTCCTTAAGAATCAATACCCTTTCTGACCTTAGAGAAGATTCGGATAGTGACTCTGACGTCAGCCAGATTGAAGAAAATTTCAAAATAGAAAAACTAAAATTTCCCCCTTCAAGAAATTATTATCCAAGACCGACTCCAATAGATTTACAATTTGAAGAAGCAAAACTTGAAAAACATGCTGGATATTCTGCTGGTACTTTGTACGAGTGGAACATAGATGGCATGAGTGAATACAGAATCATCCAACATATCAATGAAATGTTAATGGTTAGCAATGTTTACAAAAATACAAAAACAGATAGAGAAATCGGTAACATCCTCGTAGCAGGATTTACTGGCCAATTGAAAGGATGGTGGGATAACTATCTCACATCTGATCAACGCAATCAAATTTTAAGCAGTGTCAAAATAGAACAAACAACTGGTGCAATGATTGTTGACCAGTAAAATCTGCGTGTAACCGATGTAGTAGCAACGCTTTGTTACTCCATCATGACTCACTTTATAGGTGATCACAACGCAATCAAAGATAGAATGGCCGAAACCCTTACAAATCTAAGATGTAAAAAGCTTCAAGATTTTCATTGGTACAAAGATGTTTTCCTCTCAAAAGTCAAGCTTAGAACTGACTCAAACCAACCTGTATGGAAAGAAAAATTCATATCAGGATTACCAAATCTTTTTGCCAAAAAAATTAGACAAAAGTTAAAACAAACTTATGGCAATGAAATTCCTTATGGAGATTTAACCTACGGACAGTTAATTAGTACGATTAACACCACAGGTTTAGAACTCTGCAATGATATTAGGTTAAAAGCCCAAATGAAAAAGAATCAAATCACAACAAAGAAAGAACTAGGATCTTTTTGTGAACAATTTGGATACCAATCTCTCAAATCTCCTTATGGGAAAAAGCCAAAGCATCATAAAAAATATTCAAAGTATTATAAAAAACGTAGATCAAACCCAGAAAGAAAAGTCACACCTAAACCCTATACAAGCTCAAAATCTTATAAAAAATACAAAAGAAAATTTGTCAAGAAAGACTCAGGTCAAAACTCAAAACTTCCTATTTGCTACAAGTGTGGCAAAGCAGGACATTACAAAAAAGATTGTCGAGTCAAACAAAAAATCAATGCTTTAAATCTTGATGAAGAAACAAAAAACAAACTTCTCAAAATCATGCTTGATTCAGAATCAGATAGCTCAGACTATGACGACTCTGATTCAGAAGAAGCTTTGCAAATAGACGAAATTGACTTCTCAGAAACTTCAAGTTCTGATGAAGAAGAAACAGAATGTAAAATCTCAAAAGAAGGTATAAAAATTTGTAACTGCAAAAACAAATTAAAGATTCAAATGATTTCCCGAAAAACAAAAAATGAGTTTTTAGAAATAGCTGCAAAAATGGAAGACACAGAACTTCAAGCTCAATTTCTTACTATCTTCAAAGATTTAATTAAAGAAAATATAGGCAAAGAAAATCAGTCAAATGACCTTTATAACATAAAAGATAGGGAAAATGCTCATTTACCCAATTTTAGCTTAAAATTTGCCCACTTGCTCCACTAACTGTTTTTTAACCCCGTTTACCCAAAACACTCTAAGGGATTATTTCCCCTCTACCCAATTAATTCTTTTTTTCTTCTTTTTATTTATTTTTGGGACTTTTTTGCCCTCTCCCCCCTCACCGATTTCTCTCTCCTCCCCCTCACTGATCTCTCTCTCTCTCTCTCTCTCTCTCTCTCTCTCTCTCTCTCTCTCTCTCTCTCTCTCTCTCTCTCTCTCTCTCTCTCTCTCTTTCTCCAGACGACGTCGGATTTCTCTCTCCCTCCCTCCAGCAGGTGGCCCACGACGCCTGCTCTAGCCATCACGGCGCCGAAACTCGTCGTCGTGCTCTCTGCGGCCAAGCTCGACGCCAGGCCAAAGGTCCTCGTCGCTTAGAAGCTTGGCGAGGTCGGGGTTGACCTTCTGAAGGAATCGACGACGGACTGAAAACTGCTATCTGCTATTGTGCAGTCATAACCATAAAAGTTGTTACATTAATGCCCCCCAGTAGACTTTGTATTGGGGGCCAATGATGACTGCTTTATTTATTGACGGACTGAAAACTGCTATTCCAAAGTAAATGTAGTGTTAAATTGCAGTAGTCGATAAATGAAAAAAATTGTGTGGTTTGTGTCAGTCTAGTGGGGGGCAGTAGACAGAATATTGACCCTCAAAATGTGGGTTTTTAGACATTATCTGTTGTTTTGAGTGTGAATAACTTCTATAATCTGTGAAACATAGGAAGCGGTGTAATGTTTGATGGTCTATTGGGGGGCAGTAGACAGAATATTGACCCTCAAAATGTGGGTTTTTAGACATTATCTGTTGTTTTGAGTGTGAATAACTTCTATAATCTGTGAAACATAGGAAGCGGTGTAATGTTTGATGGTCTATTGGGGGCAGTAGACACATTAGTGCTACCCAATAATGTCTTTCTTAGGAGACAGTAATCATCTCTTGTTGATTTGTTTGTGATAAAGTGCAATACACTGTGAATCCTTGAAACTGGTGCAAGTTTTAATGGTTTAGTGGGGGCAGTAGACACATTACTGCCCCCAAATAATGTCTTCATACGAAGTCAGAACCCTTCACTTAACTGGTGCAAGTTTTAATGGTTTAGTGGGGGCAGTAGACACATTACTGCCCCCAAATAATGTCTTCGTTTTAAGTCAAAACCCTTCACTTAACTATCATTGACAGATTATTGTACTTTAATAAACTCAAAACAACATAAGACTTATCAAAACTCTAATTTCAGTGATTAATTAACCACAGTTAAGAAATTAGTGGGGGGCAATAATCTGTCTATTACCCCCCCAATAGACCACAGTTTTGACGTCGTCCGACACCTGCAAGGGAAGCCCAGACCCGATTCCGGCGTGGAGAGCTTCCTGGACATCTGACGAACAAAACCGGCGAAGCTCAGAGGGGTTGGGATCATGGAGTTAGATGGCGTCATCCTCTGGTGGTCCGACGGTGGGACGGAGCGGCGGAGGTGGAGGCCGACATCGACGGTGGAGTGGTGGGCGTGGTGGCTCAGAGAGAGAGAGAGAAAGAGAGCCTGAGACCAAGGTTCTAAATCTCTGCGATATTTCCGATATATCCCCCGATATCTCCTTTTTTCGACGGACCGATATATTAGGGGGGTAAATATCTTATCTGTCACCATTTTTGCCAAATTTCTCCGACATCGTCAAATATCCCCGATATATTAGATATTTGCAATATATCCCGATAAAGTGAAGAAATATCTGTAAAATTTGAGGTAAAAAAAACTCAGTAATTCTCTAAATGAAAATCTGTGTGAAGAGAAATTTCCTAAAAGCAAATTTGAGTGAGGAGAAATCCCCTCAAGGTGAATCTAGGTGAGTAGAAAATCCCCTCAAGGCGAATCTAGGTGAGGAAAAAAATCTGCTCAAGGCGAATCTAGGTGAGGAGAATTGGATAAATACCCTCAAGGTGATTTTGGGTGAGAAGTAATTCTCTAAAAGTCTAAATGCAAATCTGTGTGAGGAGAGATTTGGTACTGTGTAGTCTGTGACTATTTCTATAACTCTGTATGTAGTTTGTAACTCTGTAGTTGAATAATAGAAAGAAGATAAAGCCATAAAGGTTCAATTATTCAAATGAGGCCAAATAACATTGCAGAAGGAAGTCAAGAAACCATATATGGATGACATGATGAGAAGAGAGTGCAGAGTACGGAGTATTAAATTTTGGCTATGCATCTTGAAAAAGTGAGGAATAACGAAGCTACTGTGTAGTCTGTGTCTTAAACCTGATTTTTTTTTTGGAAGTTGTCTCTTGTTTTAGTGGATCAACATAATTAAAAATAGAAAGTGATATATGATATGAAGCAAACTACAGACGGTTAAATAGTTAAATGTAATTCATCTTTTTTATTGATTTTATTTTATTAAGCGCAATGTTTATAAAACTATACAAAGGGCCCCAAATTGATCAGGGAAGGAAATTTCCTACCAATTTCCCATAGAAATTATTGGTGGGAGACTTGAATAATAATTTGGTGGTCAATGAAAACAACTATATAGATCTACTTCATGTTGCAAGTGAGCCGCTTGATAATGGCATTGATCCACTTCATGATTGGATTATGCCTGCACACCTCGATGATGAAGCTGGAAGACCTCTTCCACAAGTTGTAGAAACTGCAACTAATGCTGGAATCAACGTAGAGAGAGTCTTATATGAAGAAGTTGTTAAAAACCCAGAAGATAATTCAGATAGTGATGATGCGTGGGGTGGTACAGCAACTCCAGATAGTTCTGATGATGGTGGAAAGGGTGGAAGCGGAATAAGTGGTGGAGGTGAAAGATATGAATATGGACAATTTTCTGTGGATGGAGGATTCCAATTTACCTGTGAAGGTAATTTTGATCATGCCACCCAAGATGAAGACCACGGAGTGAGAACAGCTGGTCATGGTGCTCAAGCGAAGACCCGATATGGGAGGAGGACTAGAGGTGCAACTGATGATCAAAGTACCCCATCTTATGTTTCTTCAATTGCCTTAGGTTTTGACTCTATCAGTTTAGGCACAGAGCGCAGTGGGATCTCAAATGAATCTCATGAAGCCAACAATCAATTTGGTTATGATGCTTATGGATATAATCAATATGGAGAAGTATATGATCAGTCATCTAGTTAGGTTCATCCTTATTATCCCCTTATAGGGGAAACAGTCGGCAGCTCTAAAGAGATCTATAACTATCATGTTCATCACTACAATTCGCACTATATGGGTCATATGTTTTGGTCTGATTATTGCATTTTCGTAGACCAGCGAGCGGCTTTTCAACCTCCTAAAGTCTCTTTTTGGATGTAGATGAAGTTTACATTTATATGTATTTATATGTAGTTCTAAATTTCTAATAAATTGACTTTTTTCAAAAATGATATTTTCGTACACTGTATCCCCGATATATCCGATATCTCTCTTTTTCAAAGTACCGATAGATATGAAAATACCGATATTTAAAACCTTGCCTGAGACGAGGTTAGAGAGAGAGAGAGAGAGAGAGAGAGAGAAATTGATGAGGGGGAGGAGAGAGAGATATGAGTTTAATTTGTTAATTAAAATGAGGGCAATACTGTCAAACACTGTTAGATTGGGTAAATGGGGTTAAAAAACTCTTGGTGGAGTAAGTGGGCAATTTTTGGCCAAAAATTGGGTAAGTGGTCACAGATTTTTCAAAGATTCGATAAAAGACAAAAATCTGAAGTAACAATTTCAGATTTACAACAAGAAATAAACCAAGTTAAGAAAGATATAATTCTCCTAAAAACAGAAATTGCAGAACTCAAGAATAAACCTACAAATGAGGAACCACCCAAAATTGAAGAAAAAGGAGAAAACAGCGAAAACGATCAAAATATTCATGAAAATGTGATTAATGAACAGTTTATTGGACTTATTACTAGAGTAACTTACCAAAAATGGAAAACATTAATAACTCTAGCAATTTCAGATTCTTATACTATTCAAACAGTTGCCCTGATTGATACAGGAGCAGACATGAATTGTATTCAACAAGGGATAATCCCTACCAAATATTGCGAAAAGTCAAAAGAAAAACTTACTGGAGCAGAAGGATCAAAATTGAAAATACGATACAAATTACCAAAAGTTCATGTATGTGTAGATAATATCTGCATCCAAACATTTCTCACAGTTGTCACCAACTTAGACACTGAATTGATTCTAGGAACCCCTTTTATCAGTTTAATCCATCCATTTTTAACAACTGATGAAGGTCTAGAAACAACAATTTTAGGTCAAACGATTCGTTTTCCTTTTATTGAAAAAGCCAAAACTAGAAACCTAAACTTAATACGAAATGCTGCAATCACCAAAAGGGTCAATTTAATTCAAAACAAAGAAAATCACATAAACTACCTCAAAGAAGATCTACAAATTAAAAGAATTGAACATCAACTTCAACAGCCTTATTTACAAAATAGAATTAAAGAATTTAAAGAAAAATTAGAAAAGGAAGTAAGCTCAAATATCCCAAATGCTTTTTGGAATAGGAAAACTCACATGGTTGAATTGCCATATGAAAAAGACTTTGACGAAAGAAAAATCCCTACAAAGGCAAGACCAATTCAAATGAACAATGAATTATTAGAATATTGCAAAAAAGAAATTCAAGATCTCTTAGACAAAAGGTTGATAAGACCTAGCAAATCTCCATGGAGTTGTTCAGCTTTTTATGTTCAGAAGGCTTCTGAACTAGAAAGAGGAGCTCCAAGACTTGTAATAAATTACAAACCTTTAAACAAAGTCCTTCAGTGGATAAGATACCTAATTCCAAACAAAAGAGATTTACTCAAAAGACTAGTTCAAGCAAATGTTTTCTCAAAATTTGATATGAAATTTGGTTTTTGGCAAATCCAAATCGCACAAAAAGACAATTACAAAACAGCATTTAATGTTCCCTTCGGACACTACGAATGGAATGTTATGCCCTTTGGACTCAAAAATGCCCCTTCAGAATTTCAAAATATGATGAATGATATTTTTAATCCTTATTCAAATTTTTCAATTGTTTATATAGATGATGTTTTAGTATTTTCAGAAAATATTGATCAACATTGGAAACATCTCTACAAATTCTTTCAAATTATTAAAACCAATGGATTAGTGTTGTCAGCACCAAAAATCAAATTATTTCAAACAGAAATTAGATTCTTAGGACACAATATCAAACAAGGTACTATAGTCCCAATTTCTAGAGCAATTGAGTTTGCTAATAAATTTCCTGATGAAATTAAGGATAAAACTTAATTACAAAGATTTTTAGGATGTCTCAATTATATCTCTGACAGATGCCCATACTCAAATAGTTAGAGAAGTCAAACCTTATGTCAAAACCCTACCATGTCTAAGGCTACCAGACCCAGAGTCCTTTAAGATTGTCGAGACAGATGCGTCCGACATCGGATATGGTGGAATCTTAAAACAAAAATTAGCAGACGACCAACCTGAACAATTGGTTAGATTTACCTCAGGTTTATGGAACCAAGCTCAGCAAAATTATAGGATTAGCAAAAAAGAAATTTTAGCTATAGTGCTATGTATCACAAAGTTTCAAGATGATCTTTTAAACAAAAGGTTTTTACTTTGCATTGATTGCAAAGCAGCAAAGTCAGTTTTAGAAAAAGATGTTCAAAACCTTGCCTCTAAACAGATTTTTGCAAGATGGCAAGCAATACTTTCAGTATTTGATTTTGACATTGCATTCATCAAAGGAGAGAGCAATTCCCTTCCAGATTTTCTTACAAGAGAATTTTTACTGGGAAGATGAGTGAAAAAACCCATCCAACTTCAAAAGAATCCTATGCAATGACTCCCACAAGACCACAGTAAAGCAGACTGGTTTCCAGTCCAAATACTTTAAATGTTGCTGGACAATTAGTTCCTATCAGGAACTCTTTCACTCCCTTAGTGGGACAATCTCAAACATTTGCTCAAAAATTTACTCAGCCAAAATCTTCTGTTTTACCTTCTTCAAGTCAAACAAAATCTTCAAACCTGCAAAAACCTTTTAAGAGCCCGTATTTTATCAAACCTGAAACCAAAACCATTCTGGTTATTGATCCAGAAATTTATGATACTGAACCTTATAAAATTCTCAGAAAAACAACTTATCCTCATTATTTTGTTACCAATGACCCAAACAAAAGCCAAAGGTTTTATGAATTTATCTTGATTGATACCAATTCAATCACAATCACCCACAACCAAGACAAAGAAAGTGGTCAAATTTCTCATTCCAAAATTCAAATTCGCCAAATTTTAACATTCGATGATTGGAATCAACACCCAATGACTCCCAAACGATTTTCTCAAGATTTTATTCCTCAACACTATACTTACTGGGATTATGTTGATGCCTGGTCAAATGTTTTTTATCTTCAAAATAAAAACAGGCAACATTCCTGGTTTGTTTTCTTTTGCAAAAACTTTCGTCCAAAATTCCCTTCATGGTCATGTCACGCCCCTGATTTTACACATATGAAAATCGATATATATAATCTCATAATTATACATGCGTGAACGTTCAGTCATCAATACAAAATACCTGAAATCTTTTTCCCTTAAACTTACACACATATTGATGCCCGGAACCCTCAAAGTTAATATACACTCGCTCTAAAGAGTTATATATTACACAAGCTTACGAATTAAATTGACAACAACAAGATAAAACGTAAATGCTCCTCAGAGCTCACTACAACGGAAGTCCAAATAACGGTAAGGTCACAAAATTGGCTTCCTACCGTAAAGCTGCTAGCTCACTACCTCGGTTTCAGCCACGATTATCCTGACCTGCAGGATTAACCCCTACACCGTTGGAATGGTGTACTGGGTTGCCACACAACAAACCCGGTAAGCTTTTGCAAGCCCGTATGAGTAACTCAAAACCACACATGCACAACTCGCCTAACGAGGAAACCCATTAACTCGTAAAAGAAACACACACCCTGTTTTCCCAAAACAGCACATTCTTTTCCCAAAAGAAACAATAAAGGTCACACCGTGACCAAATCATATAAATTGAAACTCTGACAATTAAATATGATAAACAAGTCCTCCCAGGACATTTAAAAGAAAGAATCCCCGAAACTCCATTTTAAAACACATTCTCAAATCAACACAGGTCACCCCGTGACAAAATCATAATAATTGAAACTCTGACAATTAAATATGATAAACAAGTCCTCCCAGGACATTTAAAAGAAAGAATCCCCGAAACTCCATTTTAAAACACATTCTCAAATCAACACAGGTCACCCCGTGACAAAATCATAATAATTGAAACTCTGACAATTAAATATGATAAACAAGTCCTCCCAAGACATTTAAAAGAAAGAATCTCCGAAACTCCCTTTTAAAACACATTCTCAAATCAACACAGGTCACCCCGTGACAAAATCATAATAATTGAAACTCTGACAATTAAATATGATAAACAAGTCCTCCCAGGTCATTTAAAAGAAAGAATCCCCGAAACTCCCTTTTAAAAACACATTCTCAAATCAACACAAGTCACCCCGTGACAAAATCATAATAATTGAAACTCTGACAATTAAATATGATAAACAAGTCCTCCCAGGACATTTAAAAGAAAGAATCCCCGAAACTCCCTTTTAAAAACACGTACTCATGAGCATCAGATAGCTCCCCGCTACCCCCCATGATGTACTATGGCAACAGAGTAGAGCTCTAACTGATCGTATCCACAAACCCGGCCAAAGATGTGAAGTCCCGATATATATGCCTGAGGTTACTCCCAGCAACCCCAAATCCTCAGACCTCCCCGGTCGTCAGATCAAAACCTTTCAAAATGGTCACTCAGGACCCAAAAGTTACTCAACTCACACAAAAGGAGATGTCACCCCGTGACCTACAATCATCAGACCTCCCCGGTCGTCAGATCAAAACCTTAAATCAAACAAAAAGGAGAAATCACAACCTGCGACTCTCAGATCTTCCGACCCCCAGTCGTTAGATCAAAACATTCAAATCACATCAAAGCAACTCACACCAAATCTTGACACTTTTCAAAACAATAGAAATTCTCAATTCCCACACAATGTTTCCCGAAAAGTCAAGCCCCAAAACAATAGAAGGAAACCCATCAATACCTATTGCTTCAATTCACTCATCAACCCACAAGAATATACATATTCCACGTAAATATATATATAAGTGGTCATTCACTCAGGAATGTCACTAATACCAACTATAGTTTGCAGTTAACTAAATAACTCTCAAAACAATAAGGTCAACCCGTTCGTGAATGAACTTCGTGTGATTACTCACCTCGAACTCTTGCTGCGTCTTCAATACAGAACCGAACCAAAACTATCACCAACAACTCGTCCAAATACTTCGTCAAGTACCTAATCACATACAGTTCCAACTTAGTAACGATTCACAAACGATTTAAGTCCGAAGCCCCTGTTTTGAACTAAAATCCCCAAAGTGGCGCCAATCGAGGCGAAACCACATCCGAGACCTCCCAAAGTCTCCAGAATACGTCCACAATCGATGTGACCAAACCACAAGTTTATCGGACGCTCAAATCCTCACGGATAGAATAAATCGATCGGTATGAAACTGCAAAAATCATAACAATTCCAAACGAACTCCAAAATTTACATATTATATATCGAAACGCTCGTATCGACAAGTAGAATACATATAATACCAGAAACAGTCTCATACATGGCCGGAACTCCGCCACAGGCCAAAACTCAATATTTCACAAAACTCCCAACATCAAAGTTCTTCATCTAAGCATGCTTGTGAACTCTCATAACTAGCTCGAAGTCAGAAAACAAGCTTAAGGGTTTGAAAACTACCTCACAAGCCGTGAACAGTAATCCAACTGAGTTGAACTGATTTCCACGTAAACCGATCAAAACAAACACCATAGATCGACTCAGACGACCCCCACGAAGCCAAGGAAGGAAACTTGAAGCCGTGCCGTCGCCGGAGCTGCGTTTTTCAGTCGGGTCCGATTTCCTCAACCTGTGCCGTCTTGCAGCACCGCCGTGAAGGAGAATCGCTGCTAGAGACCACCACAGAGACTACCGGAGCAAGGAGGCGAACTGATCTGGGCTCGTTTCACCGGAAGAGATCGCCGGAGATGCAAGTTCCGACCGGGTCGGAATACTGGGTTCGGGTCGGGTCACTCTGATTATTTCGATTCTGAAGGTAGCAGACGAGAGAGAAGAGAGAGGAAGTGAGTTTCCGAAAAAGGAAACCAAATGAAAATAGTAAGTTTCCAACTTGGGAAACTTCTATTTATACCAAAATGGAAATTCCTTCCAATGGCCATAACTTCCTCATACGAACTCCGATTCTCGCGTTCCACATATCCACAAACTCGTATCGACGCGCTCTACAACTTTCATGAAGGAAGTTTTCAGAGAATCCCAAAAAATAAAAAGTCAACCTTTGCGCCATCCCTAAAGTCACACTTTCTGAATAGAAATTCGTCCGAAATACTTCCGCTCCATCCACGAGCCACGAAACCGTCCAATAAACATAAAATTAATTCCGGAAAATCCTCAGAAAAAATTTACGAATTTTCGGGGCATCACAGTTCAAATCATGGTGGCAGTTTTTCGGCGCAACCGAAATCATATTGCCCCCACAAATGAAAAGTTTATTCAAATTTTTCCAAGAGAATTGTGAACTTTCTATCATCAAACCCTTTGATGCAATTTTTACTTTTTATGCCTTTCAAAATATTGCATGGATCCTCTCGTGGGATATAATTGTATCTCCACCAAATCAAGACAATTCAATGACACTGGTCAGAAGATTTAAACAGAAATGGTGGGATGGCTTCACAGTTGACAAGTTCTCTGAAGAGTCCCTCCTCCAATGGTTCAAAACCCATCCTCAATATTGGAAGCGAGGATCAATAGTCCAAAGTCAAGAGCAAAGCCAATTCTTGTTACAAAAGTCCAAGATTCAAAGTCAGCTAGCAGGCATCTCTTCTCCTCACGAGTATGCCCTAAAGCTCAAAGAAGTGTTATCTCAAATATCACAAAGTGACAATGGAGATGATGACAATGACATCACGGATGAGGTCCAATCTCATTTCGCAAATCATGATCCAGACGCTTTTACATTCGGCGAGTTTTAATCGCACAGCTGTCTCTCAAAAGATCTCAAATCAGACAAAATCCAAATCAGATCTGCAAACGGACAAGACCCAATATTTACAGGTGTCCTAATCCTGATAATTGGGACATATGCCACCTCCCTCAAAATTCACCCTTTGATGACACGTTCCATGCTAGGAACACTCAGAAGCAAAAGCCAAGATTTCAAGCAAGACTTTCTTTTCAAAAGCAAGTGATGGTGACATGACCAAGATTTTCAATGATGGTGACTTTACTCTCCAGCATGACTAAATTCATGCATGGCAAGAAACACGTCAAAAGTTGATACACCAAAGTCTTCAAAGTCTGTCAAGATTGGCAGAATCACGACAAAAGTCTTCAAAGCCTGACAAGTTCGGCAAGATCTTATCTTGACGAATCTCTTCAAATCCAAAGAAGATCATTTTACTTTCCAGCTGTAATCTTGTAACAGTATTGTAATCGGCTATAAAAGGCCATTCAATGTACCAATGTAGGCAGAGTTGGTTTGAAGAGTCTTTTAGAGACCTGAAAAAAAGTTTTAGAGTTTCAAAAGAGAGTTAGTCTGAGAGTTGCATAGTAGCCTGCATACTTGCTCTCATCAAGAACTTGTATTCAAATACTTTCATCAATCAAAGTTTCAACTATTTCAAGGTATCTTTATTATTATATCATGTTTTTAATATCACACTTGAAAAGTAAAATTGCTGAATATCAATTCTATCTTCGTAGACTAGAATTACAACAAAAGTTTGTTCAAGGAATGTATCCTCTTCTTCTTCTTCCTTGTCCACCAAATAGTTATGAATATGATTGCTACAATTTATATTATATTTCTTCAATGAATTTTGAATGGAGAATTTCAATGATTCAAGGTTTATTAAACTATTATAGAGAAGACCTTTCAAAGTTAACTTGTTAGATGTTTAAGATAAACAAGCTTAAAAGAGAAATTGCTAGGTACCAAAAACAACTTGAGCGAACCAAATTACAATTAAGATTTGTAGAAGCCAAATACCCTGTTGTCCTCCCTTCTGTCTGTTTTGAATTTGATCATTTTGATTTATACCTTGTACCCATAGTCGACTATGACTGGTGTATTTACCAACTCAATTTAATAATCAAATACTATTCAAATGAACTTTCTCTGTTTGCTTATTAGCAGTCTAAGAATTCCAAATCCTGTCAACTTATTTTCAAATACTGTGAAGCCATTTCAAATCTAGTTAAGCCCCTCAATTCCAGTTTAGCTTAGCTTAAGCCCCAAATCCAACTTAGCACCTGTACCCTGGGATACGTCTCTGGTATCAAAGTCAGCTAGCAGGCATCTCTTCTCCTCACGAGTATGCCCTAAAGCTCAAAGAAGTGTTATCTCAAATATCACAACGTGACAATGGAGATGATGACAATGACTTTCGTCCAAAATTCCCTTCATGGTTCAAATCATGGTGGCAGTTTTTCGGCGCAACCGAAATCATCTTGCCCCCACAAATGAAAAGTTTATTCAAATTTTTCCAAGAGAATTGTGAACTCTCTATCATCAAACCCTTTGATGCAATTTTTACTTTTTATGCCTTTCAAAATATTGCATAGATCCTCTCGTGGGATATAATCGTATCTCCACCAAATCAAGACAATTCAATGACACTGGTCAGACGATTCAAACAAAAGTGGTGGGATGGCTTCACAGTTGACAAGTTCTCTGAAGAGTCCCTCCTCCAATGGTTCAAAACCCATCGACTAGATCGGTGCCAAAAGGTTCTTGAATTAGAAGGGAACATTAAATGTTGTTTTGTACTTGTCTTTTTCTGCGATTTGGATTTGCCAAAAACCAGATTTCATATCAAATTTTGAAATGGAATGTTATGCCCTTTGGACTCAAAAATGCCCCTTCAGAATTTCAAAATATGATGAATGATATTTTTAATCCTTATTCAAATTTTTCAATTGTTTATATAGATGATGTTTTAGTCTTTTCAGAAAATATTGATCAACATTGGAAACATCTCTACAAATTCTTTCAAATTATTAAAACCAATGGATTAGTGTTGTCGGCACCAAAAATCAAATTATTTCAAACAGAAATTAGATTCTTAGGACACAATATCAAACAAGGTACTATAGTCCCAATTTCTAGAGCAATTGAGTTTGCTAATAAATTTCCTGATGAAATTAAGGATAAAACTCAATTACAAAGATTTTTAGGATGTCTCAATTATATCTCTGACTTTTATGAAAAACTAACAGTTGTGTGCAAACCCCTTTATCAAAGATTAAAGAAAACCCCTCCAGCATGGACAGATGCCCATACTCAAATAGTTAGAGAAGTCAAAGCTTATGTCAAAACCCTACCATGTCTAGGGCTACCAGACCCAGAGTCCTTTAAGATTGTCGAGACAGATGCGTCCGACATCGGATATGGTGGAATCTTAAAACAAAAATTAGCAGACGACCAACCTGAACAATTGGTTAGATTTACCTCAGGTTTATGGAACCAAGCTCAGCAAAATTATAGCATCATCAAAAAAGAAATTTTAGCTATGGTGCTATGTATCACAAAGTTTCAAGATGATCTTTTAAACAGTTGGTATCAGAGCCTGGCTTAAGCATTATAATAATAATAATAATAATAATAATAATAATAATAATAATAATAATAATAATAATAAATTCGGCTCTGATGTTCAATTATTATTATTATTATTATTAGTCTACGAAGATAGAATTGATATTCAGCAATTTTACTTTTCAAGTGTGATATTAAAAACATGATATAATAATAAAGATACCTTGAAATAGTTGAAACTTTGATTGATGAAAGTATTTGAATACAAGTTCTTGATGAGAGCAAGTATGCAGGCTACTATGCAACTCTCAGCTACTATGCAACTCTCAGACTAACTCTCTTTTGAAACTCTAAAACTTTTTTCAGATCTCTAAAAGACTCTTCAAACCAACTCTCTCTCACTAGCTATAGCATAATAATAATAATAATAATTGAATTAGTATTTCTCCATGCCACGTCACTTGATCAATGAAAATGTGCCGTGCCATGTCATCATCAATATCTTCCGAAAATCTTCAATATTTGCTGTCTCACTTCCATAGATTGGGTTCCTCGATCCATCAAGGTCTCCTACTTGGCTCAAGACTTCAAGCTTTTCCTTTATTTGCGCATCTTTCCTCCACATTATCTCTTCTTTGTATAATTGCTCTGAAAAACCTAATAAACACATAAATAAATAAATAAAGAGAAAAAGTAAACTAACAAAGATTAATATAGGATTTAACCGTATAAATGTCACATAAAATGCTCCTATTATGAAGTGGGGGTCCAGGCATAATTCTGAGCCCTCATGGATTTGATGGATGACATAACATGACTTGATTTATTTTCATCTGGTCCGGTTTCTCTCTTCTTTCTTAATTTTCCTTACTTGGAATGGGTAGCTTGGCTTTCCTCGATCATCAACACTTGCTTGTATAGCCAAAGTTTTGTGAGAGTGTGACAAAGTTTGTGAGTGGCTTTGGCTTATTTGGATGAATTCCTTGCTCTTTTAGCTCATGCAATTAATTTTATATTTGCAATGACTATGACCGATCCAGGTAGCGACTGCTAGTCATTTGTCACTTAGCCTCCTAATTGTGTTCTAGCATCCAAGAAAAGCTTCATCTTGTTGGTGAAACAGCTTCCTAAGTATGTATGCTTAAAAGTATTCCATCTACTCATTGAAATTGTGTTTCTAGATTGAGTTCTTGATTACTTGTATGAACCTGGGTGAATATGAAATTTTTTTAGATGAATAGTATGAAGCTGGGTGATTACTTCTATGAACCTGAGTTCTAGATTGTATTCCTAAGTGAATAACTTTTCATTTCATTGGAGAAATATGAAATTTTGCTTGACAATGATTTTCGAGATATAATCTCCAACATGACTTTTTTTTTTTTTTTTTTTTTACATAGGATCACCAGTGGTTAAAGTCGAAGATTCCATACATGCAGCATATATAAGTCGATGATGGGCCATGAGTTAGATTGAAATCAGTTATAGTCAGTTGCATGAAGAGAAGTAGTATGATATTAATTTTTTTTTTTTAGAAAAGGAGATAATATTATTCAATTATCCATTACCAGAAGGCACGTATATCGAATGCTGTCTTATACCAAAATCATACATGGTATAAGCTACCAGGCAAAGGATAGGTGACCTTCACTGTTAACAAATGCGCTCACTTATTGAGTCTATATACAGGAGATCAAATCCTCACTGCAAAACCTCTCCTTTGAAAAGTAAACCTAGTCGCCTAGAGACCTCAATTGGTGTATAACTAGAGAGAACTAAGAAGCAAGTAGTAAAAGACTCAAAGTCAAGTACTAGGCAAGGAGACCCAGGAACTAAAAGCTTCCCACGTCCTTATCTCGAGAATCCTCCGTCGTAACTACTCAAGAGGATTTGCTAGAGGCACGAAAGTGCGTAGTTCTCTAACAAAATTAGAGAGTAATACAAACCTAGGATTCCCAAAACAAGGAAATATTAGAGTAACTAAAAAATAAAATATAAAACTAGGGCAAACCCAGCCCAAGAGAGCAGCCCAAGGAGATGAGTCCAGTCCAAGGCCCAACAAAGATTGACCTGAGCCTGCCACCAAACCATCCTTCGCCAGGGCCGACGATCACCGCCAGACCTGTAGTGCCCGCGACCCCCACGAGATCGCGCAGAACCGCCGAGCCACGCCGCCACAACGATCACTCCAGATCCACCATGGCCTCGCCCCTGCAGTGATCCTCCCAGACCACCAAAGCTGCGCTGCCACACCATCACCCAGAAAACCGCCATAGCCACGCCACCATCACATGTCCAGGAGAGCTCCCGACGAAACCCCGCCGCCAGAAGTCGTGGAAGCTCCGACGACCCACCAAAACCTGCACAAACTGATCAGCCAGGATTCCTTTGCCAAACCTCGAGCCACCCCCATTCAGAAGACTACACGGCCATTGCTTTCAAAACCCACCCGACAGCAGCCCAATCGGCATGGCGAACCATCACCGATGAGCACCGCCGGACGAGAAGGCTAGGAGATCTTGAAGAAAACTCTAGGCACGGTCCGAGTTTCTTGGAGCCTTAGAGAGTACTTTTTCGTTAACTACTATAGTCGTTAAGTTTTAGTAGTATGATATTAATGAATAGGAATGAGAGAGATAAATTCGAGTTCATAAGTTTGGCTTATGATCACCATCAAGCTGTGTGCATCAGGATGAGAATAAGTACCAAACCATTTGCATTAATTATTGTTTGTGAACTCTATAGGAATTGTCTCGCATGTCGTTTGTTGTCATTGTACGCACTGGATTCACATGCATCGGTGGTTGGCTGTGTTTATGAGTACTTTTCAGAGGGCCTGGTAGTGGTAGCTTTTTTAGCTATTCTCAAGCTTGGCTACATGTTTTTTTAGCTTTTTTAGCTATTCCCGAGCAATTACCCAATACAATACAACAATACAATTACCTTCTTTTTTTTTATTTTTTTTTGTTGAAGGAGATTATACTTTATTGATAATCAAAAGATTTTAGGGTACAAATTTCTCTTCATCTATTACATCTTGTATAAAGAAAGGAGCATGAGACCAATATAAGTCTAGATCATGTGCAGAAGCATGAGCTGCTAGAAGATGGGCTACCTTATTGGCTTCCCTACTAGCATGAACCAAACGAGAATTTGGAATAGAAGCCAAATCTTCATTGATATCGTCATACAGCCTACTAAGAGTTGAAATGTTTTGTGTCCTAGCTTGACACAATTGTTGCTTCAAACTATTACCTTTAAATCTCTTCTTTTAATTATATCAACCATTCCAATTTTATTAATTTAATTTCTAATGTAGAAAAACTGTTGAGCATACATAACTCAAAACAAGTAAATGAGAAGAGATTTTACTTAAATTATTTTAGGTCTCATATGGTAGCGCACTCGGCCACCATTTTATATAACTGCATTTATTATCTTTTAAAAAGAAAACAATAAAATAACACTCGGAAAGTTTAAAAGTCGTCGAAAACTCTAGAGAGGTTTAGTCGCGCAGCCTAAACTAAACCCCAAACCCACTTCTACTCTCACAGTGCGTCAGCAATGGCCGTCTGCCACCACCAAGTTCCCTTCAAGCTCTTCACTCCGATTCCACCACCAAACCCAAAACCCATCTTCCGATGCAACCTCTCTCTCCCCTCCCGACCCACCCTCCTCACCGCCGAGCCCGAACCCCTCTACACCTCCGTCAAGGCCTTCGCCCCCGCCACTGTCGCCAACCTCGGCCCCGGCTTTGACTTCCTCGGTTGCGCCGTCGACGGCCTCGGCGACTTCGTCTCCCTCACCGTCGACCCCCAAGTCCTCCCCGGAGAGATCTCCATTTCCGAGATCTCCGGCGACCACAGCTCCAAGAAGCTGAGCAAGAACCCCATCTGGAACTGCGCCGGGATCGCCGCCATCGAGGTCATGAAGATGCTCGGCGTCCGCTCCGTCGGCCTCTCCCTCTCTCTCCAGAAAGGCCTGCCTCTGGGAAGCGGGCTCGGATCCAGTGCGGCCAGCGCCGCCGCCGCCGCCGTCGCCGTCAACGAGATTTTCGGCGGGAAGTTGGGCGTCGAGGCGCTGGTGCACGCTGGGCTCAAATCGGAGGAGAAGGTCTCCGGTTACCACGCCGATAACATCGCTCCGGCGCTGATGGGAGGCTTCGTTCTGATTCAGAATTATGAGCCGTTGGATTTGCTCCGGTTGAGCTTCCCCTTGGATAAAGAGCTGATATTTGTACTGGTGAGCCCCGAATTCGAAGCTCCGACGAAGAAAATGAGGGCGGCGCTGCCGACGGAGATAGGGATGGCCCACCACGTGTGGAATTCCAGCCAGGCCGGAGCGCTGGTGGCGGCGGTGCTTCAAGGTGACGTGGCGAGGCTCGGCAAGGCATTGTCGTCTGATAAGATTGTGGAGCCTAAGAGAGCTCCTCTGATTCCGGGCATGGAGGCGGTGAAGAAGGCCGCCATTGAGGCTGGAGCTTTGGGCTGCACAATCAGCGGGGCCGGGCCCACGGCGGTTGCGGTGACGGACAATGCCGAAAAGGGGAAGGAAATCGGAGAGCGGATGGTGGCGGCTTTTTTGAAAGATGGGAACTTGAAAGCTGTGGCGAGTGTGAATAGGTTGGACAGAGTTGGTGCTAGGCTTGTTAGTAGCATTCCCAGATGAAGTGTTGGAGTTGTTCTCGGAATTTGAGTTGCGCATTTAGGTGAGTTCTGCTTGTTGCTTTAGAACTAGCAGAAGGTTGCCGCGTTTGTAATCCGAAGCAAAATTGAAAACAAGTAATGTATGTGTTTGATTGAGCCTGAGTTTAGGCTGGTGAGAGAAGTAAAACTAATAAGGAATTCAATGCAGGCTGTGTTTCGTCGAAGTTATAGAGTTTTATTATACTTCAGTCTTCTCATTAGTGTTCTTCTGGCTTCTGATTTGGACGTGGGTTGAGTCCTTTGTATCTAATGTTTCTCAGACTTGTAGTTTAAAAAGGCAGGTGGGAATTAGTTTACCTGTTAATACCTAATATGTATTTTGTTGATCTTGTTTATATATCAAGATGTTTTTCTGCCATAGCTTAATGGAGAAAGTGCTGATCATGTTTTGTGCATGGTCAAGTGGCATCAAAATTATGGCAGAATCTGGTTAAGAGATGCTTGGGTGTGTTGGGCGTCTCCAGCAGGGCGCTTTTCTCTGTCAAGTGAAATTCACAATGTCTTTGGCAAAGGGAGGAAAAAAAATAAAAAGTTCTCTTGCAGTGTTTTGGCTGCAAATCTGGGAAATTAGGATGGAAAGGAATAAAAGGATCTTTGATGACCATACTGGTGTGGGAGTGGAGGACACTTGGGAGAAAGTTAAATTCCTGTTAGCTTTGTGGGCTTCAGTTTCAATTGAGTTTAAGGAGCAAAGATTCTCCTCCTTTTTTCTAATTGGAAGGCTGCAGTCATTTGAGTTTCTTTTTCTTTTTTTCTTTTTTTATGGCCTAGGGTTTATGTCTTTCTTAGGCTAATCCTCTTTAGTCTTCTTGGTTTTGTTTTGCTATATAGCTGTGAACTTCTTGTCCACGGCTTGTGTTTCGTTATTCATAAAAGGTTGTTTCTTAAAAAAAAAAAATTAAAAAAAAGTGTATAATTGATAATCTGGTTGCTTTCTATCTATTAATGTTCTCTGCTAAACAAAAACTGCTTACAATTGCCGTCTGCCCTTTCATAATAGTGCTTTGGATTTTATGCATTTGGTTATGTTTTTGCTTTTAGGGACTTGTTTAAGTTCACTTTATGTGTCCTTTATGATGGGTGATGTTAGTTGTTGCTGTTAACTATAATTAGTATTGAGGAATTACTCTGTGTAGGGTAAAATCACATCAGCATCAGTTTTGTTGTTCTTCAAGTGATATCTTTTAGTATTGTTGTTGTATGAAACTCTCTTATATTTCATACTTTTCTGCTGCGTGTATTGGGTATTCCGATAAAGTAAAAGAATTACATTTCTCTGAGGAAAGATACAAAATCTCCTAAATTTGTACAAAGTTCATTAGAAATAAGAATTTCTGTGATACATATACGTCTGGCTTATACTAAGTTGGGGCAATGGAAGGCTATGCCTCTAGCTCTGCGTTCTTTGAAAGTACTGAGAGTGAAGTTATGAATTTTCACTTGGTTTATTCAGGGTATTTAAATTTCTCATATTTGTAATTTTTATGTTTTTAATTGAGGATGGAAAATCAGGGCATTGAATTTCAGCATAATGATAGATGGAATATGTCTGCATTTCTTTGCTGCAGATGATGATTCAAGACCATTTCCGTATGCTTCTCAATAGATGCTTTAAAGAGTTCCTTGGACAAAAGAAAGGGACAAGTTTGGGAGAACCCTCACTTGGACCATGCATTTGATTTCTTTGTAGGTGGGAGCTTTGGGTTACTTTGCTTTTGGGGAAGGAACTACGTATTTGATCACGGGGCTCGTCTGGTGCAGGCTACCATAATGGTGAAGCATTGAAGCCTGGTCTTGTTTGACTTTATTCGTTACATGGCCTAGAAGATAAATCCAGTTCATTAAATTGTAAAGAAGCGGCTTTGGACATTTGGGGTGGTTGCTGGTTTGGAAGGGAGTTTGGTGGGTCTCTTGGTCCAGAGATTTGCTATTTTCATGTCTTAGCAGGAATGATGTGTGTTACTTTTTTGTGAATTGGAGTTAAATTTTCATTTTTGACGACTTTGGTATTAGGAGTTTTTCTTGGGGTTTCAGGAACTTGTTTTCCTCTTCAAGACAAATTTGCTGTCATTGCAAGATATTTGAATATCAACTATTTTTAGCTTAGAACAGTGTGTATCACCTACCTATTATCAGCAAAAAGATATAATCACTCCTAATTGTGGTTGTGAGTTGTGACGTCGATGAAATCGGCTATGAAGGCTTATTTGTTGCACTTGATATTTTGATGATTTACTTCTTTCGTAAAGAAACAAATAGTATCTGTCATACAGTATATGCTTTCTTTTTCCATGAATATGGGGGGTTGGATGGAATCACAGCGGAGTAGTGGTAACAGATTAACACTCTTCTTTCTAGTACACTATGCTAAACAGTGTGGAAGTGTTTGGACCATTACTTTTGACTAAAATTACTGTTCCTAAGAGTAAATCTGGTCCCAACTCTTCACCATAGACTTGGGTTTTTTTTCAACAAAATCATGCCGAAAATTAAGTGGTAGAGTTTGGCCCGTTGGTTACTGACTTTAATATATATTGTTTTTCTAATTATCATGTTGATGGTTACCGCTGACCAATCACCATAGTTCGAAACGTGCTTTGTTTCTCATCAATTGTCGATTCCATCAGTGTCTCAACCACTACCTGTACATAACAAATTGAGATTGTATTGCTCATTCAGATTAGTCTAAGGTGTCTACCAAATTGGAATCAATGGTTAGAAAGTTGTCAACTTAAGTTGGATGTTTGAATATTGATGTTTGAACTCGCAGTTTGGTGAACCAGGAGGCCAGCAATTTGGAGCTCCTGCTGTTGTTAGGGTGTTTATCAACACCAGCCATAGTCATAAGAGATGAGGGTTGTTAGTCCTTTAATGCTAGATCATGACTTGACTGTATAGTTCCCCAACTTGTGGTCTTTATATTTTGCGAGTTCTCATTGTTAAAACTCGGTAGTTATTTGAGTTTTGATCATTCTCTGACATTATGGCTCCCCAGTTCATGTTTCTCATTGGCAAACCTCCCGTTGTCATCATTCTTGTTCCCTTCTTGTGTATCTTAGCCTCTGTCATTGCCATGTTCACTCGGCCAATTCTATGGTTGGCACGGTTACTACTTAACCGCCGAGGCCTCGAGGACAGGATTCTCCGGTCATTTCCAAAGATCTGTTACACTGCAGAAGTCGATGAAAAGCTCACAGAATGCGCTGTCTGCTTGATGGAGTACGAGGATGGAGATGCATTAAGGATTTTGCCTCCTTGTGGTCATGGTTTCCATGTTGGCTGTGTTGATAGGTGGCTGAAGTGCCACTCTTCATGTCCATCGTGTCGCGCCGTTGTAGTTATGGAGAGCAAAGCACAGATACTTGGAGACGCCAATAGTCCACCATTCTCAGATACATCGTATACAGTTTCAAATCCGTACAGACTGACTTTCTGGCATCTTTGAATAGTACGTTTATGTTTGGTGCAGACATAACAACGGAAGGCCAAAGAAGATGAACTGATTTATTATACTTGTATGTGAAGTCATCCAGTTACACTATAGCCAAATTTTAATGGTAAATACCAAAAAGAAAATGGAGATACAATATTTTGATTTAGTTGGGACAATTGGGTATGGAAGTTTTCTGTTTTCTGTTTCTTCTGGTCTCATATCTGGAAACATAAATAAAAGGAGGTATGGATGGTTCCAATGCTTCATTTTCTCTCACTTTTTTCTAAAATTTTGAGCCACAGCAGCCCATGGAAACCTTCTTTTCCTTTGATTTTCTTCCAAAGGGGAAATATATAGATCCTGAAAACATCAATTGCATGATGCATGAATCTATACCATCAAAGCAAAGCTTGGATCCCAGAAAATCATTCCGAATACAGAGAGCTATCAAGTCATTTATATCATGTATGACAAATGAGACATGAAAATGTACAAATCATCCTTTCTGAAGGATTCACCGTACAGTTTCCAATGTATGAAAGAAAATATAAATTTGAAGGAACAGTCATCAAATTTCTAATTCACATAGAAACTAATTGTCCTTGGCAGCTGCAGCCTGCTTTGCACCAACAGAGAAGAACTCGGTGATAACTTCAAGAGGCATGCCTTTGGTTTCCGGAACTTTCATGAAAACAAAAAACCAAGCAATGACGCACACTACAGCGTACATGCCAAAAACGCCAGAAAGGCCGACAGATTTGAGCAGCACCGGGAGGGAGTAGGTGACGATGATGTCACCAATCCAAAACGTGAGGGCACAGATGGCAATGCAGAGACCTCGTACTCGGGTAGGGAAGATTTCCGCACAGAGAATGTTGGGGACTGGTCCGAACCCCATCACAAAGGAACAGAAGTAGAGCACAACACTACCAGTTGAGATTGCTGCATTCACAACGCTACCGAAATTCACAAGGCTTCCAAGGACTAGGATCACGAGAGAAAGTATCAAGATGGGGATTGTGGTGAGCAGTAAGGTCCTGAATTAAGAATGGAAAGAGGATGGTTAAGAAACAAAATGCAAAACAATTAAAGGAAAAGAAGACGGTTCCCTCATAGTCATAACTTGGAGTTATTTTGAAACGATCTTAAATTGTCATTACAGATAACTTCACACTAAGTAAAGTTTTGGTAATTCAATTATGAGGGAATGTAGTCATAACTTGTTTTGAAAACACCATAATTTCTATAAATAAAGTAATTTACCTTCTGCCAGAGATATCCATGAGCCTCATGGCAACAGCAATACTAGGAAGCATCAATAAGGTTGTCAATCCACTAATAAGCAGAGATGCAGAAGCTGAGCTAAGACCAAGGTTTGAAAGAAGCACTCCAACACCGGCCTGCTCAAGAATTTGAGGTGTGTAGTAGAGAACCCCATTTATGCCAGAGAACTGCATCATTATGAGATAGCCTCAGAGGTGTATGAAATCGAGTAAAAGGGTAAAGAGTAGACAAACTTTTAAATATAATCTAATTGGAATCGTGCCACAAGAATTACCTGCTGAAGTATTTGAATTCCGACACCAACAACCAAAGCATGCTTGACTCCTGGTTCGAAAAGATCGCTCCAAGTTGTCCCTTTACGAGAAGCTGCAGCTGGGTGAACCATTGCTGGTCCAACTGGATGATGTTGTTGGATAAGATCTCTGGAATAAAGAGCCGGTTGGCTCACCAAAGCAGAAGCCTGGATGAACTCACTATCTGCTGGTACATCACCACCAGGTATTGAAACAATAGACCCACGACGAGATCCAGGGACACCTTCTTGGTGCAAATAAATTCTTTTAAATCCTCCTTCCTTATGCCCATCCTGGCCATCTCTCTCAGACCATTTCCATGCTAGCTGCCAACCGCCACCAATCCCAGTGCTACTGACTGGATCGCCACCTAGGAGACTGTTGTTTCTCATGCTAACAAGGCTTCCGTGGTTAGTTGGGCCCATGCCCTTTTCAATGCTTGTTGTCTGACGCGAGATCAATGGACTATGCAAATTGTCATCTGAATCGCCACCGCCACCTGCATCGGATGCATAGTCATCGCCTTCTCTGGGTGCAAGGCTCTCCTCATCCCACTCTTCGTGCCTGGGTTGATTCCCTCCCACACTGAACATGCTGCCAAAGTGTGGGAAAAGCATACTGCCCTTGCTTCCTGTATCAGGGAGCCTTTCATGAACACTGCCGAAGAGTGTGACAAGAGGATCAACAAGCCCGCTTTTACTTGCCATGCTCCCATGCCGGGACACAAGGCCGATAGTGCTTTGTCCAGTCACAGGTCTGGCAACCCATGATTGACCTTGTTCAGTCCCATATAATTTGATTTTATCCTTGTCAACAGATAACTCATGGTCACCAACAAGGTCATTGTCTGGCCCAATTATGTACTCCTCGAAAGATGTCTCACCCCCAACTCCAAGACCCTCAACAAGCAAAGCCATCTCACCTGTTGATTTGAGAAGGGTCTATATCATTTGAATATGCAGCATTGTGAAACTATAGTTGTTTTCTTACTATGTAAGTGAAAAATATCTTAATATGCACAGTACTGATCAATGCAGAAAGGAAAGAGGATCAAGTTAAGAAAAGAAATAAACCGAAAGCTATCTGAAGTATGAAGGAAAGAGAAAGCACCACCACCTTGATGCTTACACTAAACATGTTTGATAATATTTATTTTATATTTAAGCAATTGCAGTTCGCGTAAACATAACTTTTGTAGCAAGTTATGTCATAATTATATTTCACCAATCATTTTATGTATAAAAAAAACTCTACACCCAGTAAACATACATTAGGATGAAGTGCTTTCGACTATGTCTGAAGCATGGATATGCAATGTATGAAGCCTATCAACATTCACTACTGATGCAACCAACTATTTTGCAGGTTCACTTGGGACTTGAAAGAGTGCAAAGGACTTTTGCTTCACATAAAAACACAAAAGTAAAGGTACCCTTTTTAACCTATGTTGATCTTGCACCATCAAGTTCCTTGTCAAAAGAAATTTGGGTCAGAAACCTATCGCTAGGAATGTCAAGGTAAGCTCATACTGGAAAACTAAACTTCACGCAAATAAAGCATTTACTGCAATCAATATTTGCATCTCAGTAGTGACCAAGTATTCACAGTAACAAGAACAAATGACTAACCAGAGACGTCTTCTCTGCCGCGCAGACTCTGTAAAACTTTCTTTGCCTCAAGCATTCGTCCCTTACTCACTAGCCACCGTGGAGACTCAGGCAAGAAAAATACAGTCAATGCAAAATAAACAAGGGACGGAATAGTTAGAACCCCAAGCATCAACCTCCAACTTGGTGCCTCCGTCAAGGACATCACAAAAACCATACAATAAGACAAGAACATCCCACCAGAGCCGGTGAACTGCGGAAGGGTATTCAATGATCCCCTTATTTCAGGTGGAGCTGTCTCAGATATATAAAGCGGGACAAGGGTAACTGCCAAACCAATCCCCAATCCATCTAAAAGCCTAGCCAAGAGAAGGATATAAACATTGGGAGCCCATAACATTACGATACCACTAAGAAAGTAAAGCACAGAAGAGATAATAAGCATAGGACGGCGGCCTATCCTGTCCGCTACAGCTCCTGAGCATGTTGTAACCAAAGTTGCCCCTATAAGTGACATAGCCACTATCAGCCCTTCCACTGCAGGTTGACTCTCCAAATTGAACTCCCTCTTTATGTACAAGACGGAAGCTGCAGCAACGAAAACCGAATAGGGTCACTCTGGAGAATGTAAACAAAATGCACTAACTTCCCATGAAGTAAAACTTCATTGGCAAAACAAAAGAAAGCTAAAGAAAAGCACAAAACAAAGCGCCAAAAAAAAAAAAAAAAAAGGCCATCTTTGAAGGATCTAAAGTTGGCAATTGTTCTGAATCTAAAGGAATCAAACTTTCTGTATTGAAAAAGACAGATTCAAAGCTAGTACCTGCGATTGTAGCGTTGTCCCATCCTTGCAATAAGTTCCCAACAGCAGCAGCAACAGCAACAAGCACAGCGCCACTCATTGTATACTCAAAATTCAAAACCGACTGCTACCCTCTAAAGCCTTCACCAATAATTCAATCAATCCAAGCAAGAAGAGAAAAACCCAGATCCCTGATCAGTGAATCAAAGCCGTTCTTGATCACCCAAATCAACAATCCTGGCAACAAAGTGATCTAGCATCAGTATAAAGAACTCTATGAAACCAAGAGGCAGAGCAACACAGGCTTCTTATGTAGTCTCAGATCAAGGACCGAACACAATTGAATAAAAACAAAATAAGGTTGTTGAGTTTACCTGGAACATGAAGTACTTGATGTGGTGAGGTGATGTGTCTGTCTGCAAATGCAGAGGCTGTAGAAATCTTTTAGGGCTGATGCAATATCTAATTTCTCAGCCAATTAAACCCAAAATGTAAAAGCAAGTCCAGCAAAAGATCCTACTCGCGCAGTGAAAGGTGGTAACTGATAAAGGCGGAAGAGGCCAAAGAGCAAACAGGGTTTTAGCCTTTTCGAGAACAGAGCGGTGGCTGATCGACACCTGCCCTCGTCCTCTCTTAGCCTTGCACGTCAGCTCCCTGTTTCAGATCACTGTTGTGAGTTTCATCATCATTCACTAGCTGTGATTTGGGTTTTAAATTCTAGAAGATAAGGATAAAGAATTCAAATTTATTTGCAAATTGCACAACCCAAATGAGCAGAGTTGCTCTGTTTTACTCTGTTTCTATGAGCAGTAATGTAGAAACTGACCCGGGATTTAAAGGGTTTTGCTGAAACAGTCCAGAAAACCCAAAATTGATTGGGATTTTGGGTTTTCTGGGGAGTCCTGCTTTTGGGAGAATTAGAATGCCAAACAAGGCCGTCTAGGTCTTAAACAAAACCTAAAGAGAAAATATTTAGAGCAAAAACAAATGCCAAAAGTTGAGATTTGACACAATTCCTAAACTAAACTAATCGCCGGTATGCTACAGCACAGCACAGCACCAACCCAGCTCAGCTCTGAATATTACTATTCAATCAATGTCCATCATTACCATAACGACAAGAGCCAGAAACAATCAAGCAAATAAAGAAAGCAAAAGCATCTTAGGAAAAGAAAAGAAAAACTGTACAAATACACAAAGGAATCTGTCCCACATCATAGTCTGGACTTATAGGTGTTCCTGTTGATATGGGGCTAGTCATGCGAGTTAAATCAATCTCTATTAGAAAAAACAAGCCATAATTTATTGCAATGATTTGAAAGATGAATTGAATCGAATCGAATCGGATTGTACTACCCTGTTGTAAACGGAACATAAACTCAATCAAGGGTAAGATTTTAAATTTCTCCGAAATTTCCGTAATTTTGAAGTACCGTAACAAAATTGATATAGCATATCATTTTCGTAAAGAGTTTCTCGAAATTTTCTGAAATTTTCTATACATTTCGACAAAATTCTTAATTTTTAAAATATCTATACACAAAATATTTTTAAAAATTCACACCGAAATTGTCCAAAATTTATATGAAAATTATATGTCACCAACAATGAATTTTTTTACTTCATACTTTAATAGAGAAAATATGAAATTTTGATTTTTTTTTTTTTTTTTTGGCAATCAAGTTGAATACAACAATAAATATTTTGATTTTATCTACTACAAAGTTGAATGCTCTAACCACAACATAATTCCCTTTTAGCTTCGTCTCAAATGTCGTATGCTTCATATAATGTAACACCACATTTGGTAATTCCACAATCTCCGATATATAGATTGCATGTGGGAAGAGTACACACATACAATACCCAAGTGATGAAGTATCAAAATCATTTCCAACATTCATGTATTTTGGAGCAGTATTGTATGATACTAAATGGAAGCAGTTCAACCAGCTAGATCGAACCACATCATAGTAGCTTTTATATTCCTTTTGTAGTATTTGTTCATTTTCATTCACGGGGTTTTAGTATTACACCCCCCCCCCTTCCCCCCCGGCGCCCCATTCCGTTGTAATATTAATATTCTAATTATTAGTGAAAAAGAGGTGATGACCAAGCCTCCTCACTGGATTCTAGCCATAAAAAAAAAAAAAAAAAAAAATCACATTCACATTATCAATTATAAAGCACATTTACAATTACACATAGATAAAAACACTAATTTAGCCATCTACTACGGTACTAGTTAATTACTTGTCCATATTAAATATCACAATTCTATTATAAAGTATAATTTTAGATAGTTAAATCAATCTCTATTAGAAAAAAAGAAGAAGCCATAAATAATTGCAATGATTCGAAAGATGAATTAAATCGAATCAAATCGGTTGTACTACCTTGTTGTAAACGGAACATAAACTAAATCAAGGGATGTAGTTTACTTTAGTGCTAGTTCCACTCCCAATAGGCAAGGATCACCTCCTCTTTGGTTTATTGAACACTCAAACTTGTCATTCTTATTTTGGTTTGGCTCAGATTCATAAGTGAAAGATGCATCGAGGAGTTTATTTCCCTTATTTTACAGTTATTTCTACATATTATCTCTACAAAACGTATTTACACAAGGTATATTTTAGTTTTTTTTTTTTTGAACCAATTCTCATTCAACTCAAGCCAGAATAGCACGGATACATACATTCCCTTGCCAACTCTATGGGCAAGTCTAGGACGTGGCATGCTAGCACCACTAATTAGACAACCAGTGCTCACTTATTTAAAAGCGAGCCTATACACTATGAAAAAACATAATAAATAGGCTAAGTCTAAAAAATAAAACTTAAAAATTAGGCAAAAAAACATAGGTGCACAAGAGTGCTTAGAAGCCCAAGATCCTGACTACAAACCCTAGGCCCAACAACGAAAGCTCAGATTCATTCGATCTTCACAACTTGCACACCGCTCATACACCGACAGCCGCCCACCCCCTCCGTAGACCACCACCTCGAGCTGTCATCCTGCCTCAAGAAAGACCATCGTCATGCTCTGCCATCAAGGCTTCCCTTGCGCCATAGGTAGATCTAGGGCCGAATCCCCATACATCCAAGCAGCATGAAGCCTTAACAACGGTGCTTGCACAGCCGCTGCCGCCATCTGGGACCGAACCCATTTCGCCGCCACCCTCGTCCTTCTTGAATCAGTGAGCATGAAGCTAGTCTGCCGCCGCTTCGATCCGAACAAATCCAAAAAACCCTCACTGCCAAACCGAAGGCAAAGCAAAATCAGAGGTCAGTGGACCATATTCCATCCATCACCCGTCCGGCAGCATCACCATGTCGGCGACACCACGGGACAAGAAGGAAATCGCTGAAAGTCGGCCTTGGACTGGTTGCCTCTCTTCATTCATTCTCCACAGTGAGAAAAACTCAAAAAAGTTTTGAAAACACAATGGCAAGTAGGTATATTTTAGTTAAGATGGCGCTTTAGTTTTGAAATTTAAAAAGAAAATGAACCTCAATTGTTTATATTCTCGTTACCTCAGTTACACATAAGTTAATATTCAATTTTAGTGTAAAATATTTAAAAAGTAAAATTAAAAACTTTTTCATACAGTAAATTCATGTCGGTTAAGGAGTTGCTACATTGCACCCAACAAGTTGCAAGGCTTTTATTCCACGGCAAGTCTGTCAAATTTAGAAGAATTAGGAAACCACTTTTATGTGGGTCTTCTAAAATCATGTATCATAATTCATGAATTAATATGGAATTCTTTTTCGTAAGTAAAAACGACGGGCTAGTTATATTTCTACAAGAAGTATTTTATTACTCAACAAAGAAGAATTGGAATTTCTTTAATGAGATCAATTCAGAAGTACTTTGTTTTTTTTTTATTTCCCTTATTTTACAGTTATTTCTACATATTAATCTCTATAAAATGTAATCATACAACGCATATTTTAGTTAAGATGGTGCTTTAATTTTCAAATTTAAAAAGAAAATGAACCTCAATTGTCATTAAATCTTTAATTATATTCTCGTTATCTTGATTACGCAATAAGTTAATGATCAATTTTAGTGTAAAATATTTAAAAAGTAAAAGTAAAAACTTTTCATACGGTAAATTCATGTCGATTAAGGAGTTGCTACACTGCACCAAACAAGTTGCAAGGCTTTTATTCCACTACTGGTCTGTCAAATTTACAAGAATTAGGAAATCACTTTTATGTGGGTCTTCTAAAATCACCCTTCAAATCAAGTGATAACAAATCGAAGCAACTCATTATGTTTCTAAATCAAGTGAAACTACTTGATGCAAAACTAACCGTTTTCTATAATTTCCAAGGTGTGATAATTTAAAGGAGTGCATTGTATTTGTATTTGGAAGTATTGAGATACTTTCAAACATTTAGTTATAAATATTGTAGACCACTTGTCTGAGTACCACTTACATCCCTTTTATGTGGTAGCTAATATAACAAATACGAGATAAGATTCTTTTATGATTTCGACAAAAAGTATCACGGAATATGCAATTATATTCTTCCATGTCAGAAAACAAGAGGCTTCCTCCCCTCCGGGTGAGGGACCTCCAATGGAGCCACGGCAGCGGGACGATGCCAACTTGCCACTTGCCACCAACCAGACAACCAGTGATCCAAGCCTTTTATTTAATTATGTCTCTCCTCTTCTCTTTTCTCTCACTTTGATTTTCTTTATTTTCTCTATCATTCCGACAAGCTGGCTTTAGGAGAGCTCAGTGGAAAGATAAGTTGAGATTGGTTGGCTTATATTATGGTTCAGTGGAGAAAATCTCAGCCAACGAATATGAAAGAAAAGGACACATACCATTAAGGGTTATTATCACAGTATCTAAATTTATTCTCTATTTTATTGATGGTATCTGAACTTCAATTTTGATCACAATCAGTACTTGAACTTTTCGATTTCATTTTTATAAATGGTACTTAACGCCACATTCGATCACTATTCTGGCCAAAAAAGCCAAATCTAAAAAAATAAAAAATAAAAAAATAAGTTCAAGGCAAGTCTATTACCAAAAAATCATCACTATATATAATCGCAACCCTCAAAATCATCAAAAATCATCACTATGATCGCCTCTCATGCAATTTTTAGTCGGAATAGTGATCGGAGGTGGCTCTAGATACCATTTAAAATGAAGTCGAAAAGTTCGGTTACTGGTTGTGATCAAAATTGAAGTTCAGGTACCATCGATAATATTGAGGTATAGTTCAGGTACCATTTGTGATAATAACCCTATTATTAAACACTGTTTGGTTATGATCTCCACTCTCCTTTGTTTTCTAGGCTTTAAACCCAAATTTCAATTTCATTGGTGTGGTATGATCTTTGTGTCTACTCTTTACTATAATGAATTTGTGCTTGTATCACAAGAAATGTAAAGAGAAGAAGAACTACTGTGCTGAGTAAAAAAAAAATCACTGAAGAGAAAATGCAACCGTGAGCTGTGCTCTCATGCCCATGTGGTTTGAGGCGAGCACTCGCACATCCATCTTGTTAGGGAAACAAACTCTAATTTCAGCGTGAACTTCCGGTAGTGCTCCACTACTGGCATCGAATTTCTCTGGCTGAGCAAACACCAATTTCATGCCAACTTCTCCGCATCTTCATGTACAAAGACCTCTAATCCATGTGCTCTTTCACTGCCTCTGTCATTAACAAATTCAGCAACATTGGCCCCTTGGAAAATAAACCATTGATCAACTTCTCGTTATAATAACATGCAATACAAGTTCAACTTTATTATTCTGATACATTAATCAAATTAAAATCTGCACTTATTAGCTTAGGAATCAAAGTTTCTGAGGTTTTGAAACGAGGTTCTTGTGACCGCAGAAATAGAATAAAATGAACAGTCTGACCTAACAAAACTCCCTATCTATGGGACACCCAGGGCCGGCCCTGGGTATAGGCCCAGCAGACTTGTGCCTATAGCCCCCAAATTTCATGGGCCCCCGAAATTAAACCAAGTTTTATATATATATATATGTGTGTGTGTGTGTGTGTGTGTGTGTAAAAAAAAATGTAATATGTGTCCCAGATATTGATCTGGCTTGTCGTTCTGTCGCATCAAAAAAAAATCTTGTCGTTCTATACTTCTTCTACGCGGCTACTCGGCGAGAGACTCAGAGACAGCGACTCTTGTTCTTCCCCAATCCCAAATTCTGAATTCTTAAATCTCAAACCTAGCAGGTAATTGATCATTAGATCATCGATTCATCGTGGCCAATAATCACCATCATGTGCAATTATTCTTTGAGTTTTCTTGTTCTTCGTAACTTGTTGTTTTATTAATTTTTCTGAATTTCTGGGCAAATTTGGGAATTGACAAGAAGGAAAGAGCGATTGAATTTGACTTTTTGAGACTAACACAACAATTTCGTTGGGTAAGTCTGTAAGTATTCTTTGCAAATTTAAATGCTTTTCGATGAATCAATGATTAAACTTTTTGGGTTTGTTTTCTTTAATTTTTTTTTCTTATTTGATTCGTCTGAACTAATAGTTATAACTTATTATGAATTAAGTGCATGATGCTTATTTGTTTATGGAATAATGCCGTAGTGGTATCAGTATCAGATGCAAGCTAGAAGCTTATTTTTTATTTTTTTTTTATACATAAACCACAAAGCTGTACTCTTCTTATTTTACATACATGAATATATAATCAGCCTTCTTTTTGGAATAGTCATCATATATTTGAAGGTGGGGGAGCCCCATTCTTGTTTTTCGCCTAGAGCCCCTGAAAACTAAGGGCCGGCCCTGGGGACACTTGAACCAACTTCACAACATGGAGGGGCACCAAATTTTAATCTACATGTCCATCATCTGCATTATTGATTTTGGAAGAAATATGAACCTTCCAGATAAAAATTCACTTCCTTTGCCTCCATCTCATAATGAAACGGGCTAGCTTGCAGGTCCATATAGCAAGAGAAAAACCCTAAAAAAAAAATTTATAAAAAATTGAATCTTCAGGTGACGGGAATTTTGTGAAAAAGAGAAACTCAGATTGGCAGAGTTTAGCGGGCCACGGTGGATCAGGGCAGCTTGCAGGTCCATATAGCAAGAGAAAAACCCAAAAAAAAAAAATTTGAATCTTCAGGTGACTGGAATTTTGTGAAAAAGAGAAACTCCGATTGGCAGAGTTTAGCGGGCCACGGTGGATCAGGGCAGCACTGACATGTTATCCTTCCACTGTAAGGAGTGGGAGGTTATCGCTGCCTTCGCCCAGACCACATAGCCCAACTCCTTGCTTGGAATGGGCAGGTCAGAAAGGAGCTGCGCCTGACCCGACCCGCTAAGACAGAGCCAACTGTCACTCCCCTGATTTTTAACAAAATAAAAATCGATATATAATCTCATAATTATACATGCGTGATGGTTCAGCCATCAATCCACAATACCTGGAAACTTTTCCCTTTAACCCAAGTACATATTGATGCCCTGAAACTTACTATATCAATATTGACCCGCTCCACAGAGTCATATATTACATAAGCTTACGAATTAAATTGTCATCACAAAATAAAACGTAAATGCTCCTTAGAGCGTACTACATAGAGGAAGTCATAACAATGGCAAAGCCAACAAAATTTGCTTCCTACCAGTTCTGCTGCCAACAAGCTACCTTAGCTTCAGCCACGATTATCCTGACCTGCAGGATTAACCCCTACACCATTGAATAGTGCACCGGGTTGCCACACAACAAACCCGGTAAACTTATGAAAGCTTGTATGAGTAACTCATAAACATCAATCAATAACTCACACAAATTAACTTAAGGAAACAATGCAACCCTGATTTCTTCTAACATTCCATGTCCTTTCCACCGAAGGGACAACATAAGTCACCGCTGTGACAATGTTCTATTTGCTAACTTAACCATCAAGAAGCAAATCAAGTCTCATCTAGACAATAAAAGAAGAATACTCTCGGAATTCTCTTTTAAACTACATACTTATGAGTCTCCAGCAACCTCGACCTTTACCCCCATAAGCTACAATGGCAGACAGACTAGAACTCTAACTGATCGTAACCACTCGCCCAGCCAAAGGCGTGATTCCCGATTCCTTGCCTTGGTCACCATCTGCGACCTGTCACCATATGTGACATATGATTTCAGACCCCGTCTGGTCTTAGAATCAAACGTTAAGGTCACCATCTGCGACCTGTCACCATCTGTAACATATGATCTTCAGACCCCGTCTGGTCTTAAAATTAAACGTTAAGTAAGTCGCACCGGACGTTTTGAGACCTAAAACGTTACATAATCTAATTTCGGATTTCCCCATCCCTGCTCGCCATCTGTGACTCTTGGTACAAGGACCAATACATTTAAAATAAGTCACGCTTGACTCAAAAATGTAACATCAAACTCAATACTTTTAAAACAATAGAAAACATATTTTTCCACAATATTATTTCCTGAAAAGTCGCCTTCAACAATAATATGAACAAAATCATGCATATTATTCCGTCACATATCACTCACAAGAATATATATATTTCACGTAAATATATATATACATAGTCATTCGCTCAGGAATGCCTACTAATACCAACTATAGTTTGCAGTTAAACAAATAACGCCAAAACAATAATGGCAACTCCGTTCGTAAATGAACATTGTGAGATTACTCACCTCGAAACTCCCGCTGCGTCTTCACACCACTAGACTACTTATAGAACGCACTCTGTCAAGCACCTAAGGAAATCACAGCCTTGATTCAGTCAACAAATCACAAATAATTAAAGTTTGAATCCCCAAATCGAACCAAAATCCCAAAGTAATGCCAAATGAGGCGAAACCACATCCGAGACATCCCAAAGTCTCTGGAATACTTCCACGATCGATATATCCAAACCACAAGTCGATCGGAGGCTCGAATCCTCATAGATCAAGTAAATCGGAATGTCCGAAATAGTAAAAATCATAACAAATTCATACGAATTCCAAAAATTGCGTATTATATATCGAAACGCTCATATTGACAAGTAGAAGATATATAATACTAGAAATAGTCCCTTATATGGCCGAAATGCCGCCAGAACGGCGACAACCAAAACTCAATATTTCACAAAACTCCCAACATCAAAGATGTTCATCTCAGCATGCTTATCAATTTTCATAACTAGCATGAAGTCAAAATCGAAGCGTAAAGGGTTGAAAACTACCTTGCAAACCGAGAATCACTGTTCAATCCGAGTTGAACCAAGTTTCACGTGAATTGGTCCAAACAACCACCAAGGATCGACTAAGGAGGCTGCTGCGAGCTCCCCAAGCCTGGTTTGAAGCTTCACCAACGTCGGAGATCGGAGAACCGATCAGATCCGACTGCACTTGAAAATCGCTGCCTTACAGCTCCGTCGTGGGTAAGAATCGCTGCTAAAGGATGCCAGAGGGAGGTGTGCACGGCGGAGACGAGCTCATCTGGAAAGTTTCACCACCGGAGATCGCCGGAAAAGCCGGGTCTAGGTCAGGTCAGTAGAATTTCTTTGATACTGAAGGTATCAGTCGAGAGAGAAGAGAGAGGAAGCAGAATTTCCGGAAATGGAAATTGGAATTATGAAGATATTTTCGGAAATTCCCTATTTATACCAAAATGGAAACCTTTTCCAATGGCCAATGGCCATAACTTTTTCATACAAACTCCGATTTTCGAGTTCTATATGTCTACGAACTCGTATCGACGAGCTCTACAACTTTCGTAAAGAAAGTTTTCTAAGAATCCCAGCGTATAAAAAGTCAAACTTCACACAACCCCATAAACTGTGAAATTCAAATAATTATAAGTACGAAAACCATTCCACTTCACATACAACTTACGAATCAAGCACAATAACAATTTTTCGTACAACTGGTCCATTATTAATTACCAAAATTAAATAACGAAAATCCAGGTCATCACACCAACGTTCCGACACCTTGATGCCCCCACTCGGGTTATAAGCTCGAATTACCAAGCTCGGCAATACTCAATGCTTGCAATTAATATATAAAGCTAGTTGCTCATATAATTTCTTCGGTGTGGGAGAACTTCTCTTATTAGCTAACTTAACATGAAAGGTCTATTTTGAAGCTCAAATTTCATTCATTACAGATTGGATGAATAAATAGTTTGAAGCTTTTCATTGCTGGGTGTAATAAACAACTTAAAACAGGAGGTACTATGCAAAATGATTCATATGCTTCTCCTAGTCCGAACCTTGTTTTATATAAAGTAACACCTCATTTTCCTTGGTTTCCTCAGGTTTCATGGACATTTTCGTACTCTGATCTCCTTATAAGAAGAATTTTATTTATGTATTTCAATTGGTCAATGTGATGCCAATGATCTGAAGCATTACAGGTTCATGTGTCTATTTCCTTTAGGGAACAAATAAATTAATTAGTCTACTTTAAGAGACGAGTAAATAGAATAGCAATACTATTCTAGTTAATTACACATAGTACAACAACCTACTACAGTACTAGTTAATTACTCGTTCATATTAAATATCACAATTCTATTATAATGTATAATTTTAGAGAGACTACATTGTGAATAGGTTTATTATAAATTAGTTTAGTCTATGTAAAAATTTCATTCAAAAATATCATTTTTTAAATGCAAATTAATGTGTTCTTTATTTTTAAAAGAATTTCCACCGAAATTTCCTTAGATTTGAAGTACCGAAATCGAAACCGAAACTGAAATTTGAATCCTGATAAACTAAATCAAGGGAAGTAGTTTACCTTAGTGTTAGTTCCACTTCCAATAGGCAAGGATCACCTCCTCTTTGGTTTACTGAACACTCAAACTTGTCATTCTTATTTTGGTTTGGCTCAAATTCATGAGTGAAAGATGCATCGAGGAGTTTATTTCCCTTATTTTACAGTTAGTTCTACATATTAATCTCTACAAAATGTATTTACACAAGGTATATTAGTTAAGATGGTGTTTTAGTTTTTGTAATACCCCGGAAATTCGTTATTATTTTTCCAAGGATTTTTCGGAATTAATTCTGTGATTGTTGGGAGTACGTGGTTCGGGAATGGAGTGGAATTATTTTTGGACAAATAATTATTCGAATTTCACAGTTTTAGGGGGGTCACGAAGTTTGACTTTTATACATTGGGTTTCTCCGAAAACTTCCTTCATAAAAGTCGTAGAGCACGTCGATACAAGTTCATAGATATATGGAATGCAGAAATCGGAGTTCTTATGGAGAAATTATGGCCGTCGCAAAAAGTTTATATTTTGGTTAAATAGAAAAGTTTTCGGAAAAATTCAGAAAAAAAAACCTAATTTCCGTTTTTGAAAACTTTTTCTCTCTCTTCTCTCTTGAGACGCAGTCGGGGACTGATTTTCGTTCGCTGATTTCTTCCTCCTCCAACCACCGTTTGACGTGCCACTTCGCCCCACTTCCCTCTCCAAGGCTGGTAAGTTTCATCACCTGGGTCGAGCCGTGAACGGCCGAGCAATGGCGGAAAGAGGAGGCGGCGCTGCATTCGGGGGCCTCGTCGGAACTCATGTTTCCAGCCACCTCAGGCAGAGTTTCTTAAGGGCTTTTGGAGCCCAGAGGACGTAGAAGTTTTCTCCCAAGGTGGCTTGCAACGATTCAACTTGTGGAGATCGAATTTTGGAGATTAGGATTCTAGGGTTCAACGGATCTCTGAGATTTTGAGGTAAATTTCGGCCATATGGCTTCGATTTAGACTTTGTGCTAGTTATGGATGTTGATGTACATGTTGAGAAGAAGAGTTTTGCATAGGTCTCGCCACTCAATTCGGAGGTCGGCAGCGGTGCTGCCACCGCCTGTGGCTGCTTTTTCTGGCTGCTTCAGGCCACCTCAGGGAATGTTTCTGTTCCTAATTTAGATCTACTCGTTGATACGAGCATTTCAATATACAACACTTAATTTTTGGAGATCGTATGAGCATATTAGGGTTTTTGTGATTTCGAACAGTTCGGTTTTCGATCCGTATGGATTCGATTGTCTGATCGACTTGTAGCTTTGGCATATCCATCGTAGAAGTATTCTGGAGACTTTGATTGGTGTCGGATGAGGCTTCGCCTCGATTGGTGTTACTTTTGGGGATTTTAGTTCAAACGGGGGTTTCGTATTTTAATCACTTGTGATTTATGTACTAAGTTGAGACCGTATGTGATTAGGTACTTGACGAAGTATTCTTGGACGGTTATTTTGTGGTTGTGCTACTCTGTTCTATATAGAAGATGCAGTAGGATTCAAAGGTGAGTAATCTCACAATTTTCATTTACGAACGAAGTTACCTTATCGTTTTGGGAGTTATTTATTTAACTGCAAACTATAGTTGACATTAGTGGCATTCCTGAGTGAATGACTACGTGTGTGTGTATATATATTTACATGAAATATGTATATTCTTATGGGTTGATAGGTGATTTAAGCAATATGGATTGATGGGTTTCATTCTATTGTTTTGAGGCTTGACTTTTCGGGAGACAATGTGTTAGGAATTGAGAATTTCTATTGTTTTGAGAAATATCAAGATTTGGTGTGAGTTGCTTTAACGAGAGTTGAAATGTTTGATCAAACGACTGGGGGTCTGAAGATCTGAGAGTTACGGGTTGTGATTTCTTCTTTTGAGTTGATTTAACATTTTGGTTCTAGAGTGACTTGCTTAATGTTTCAAATCTGGTGACGGGGTCTGACGATTAAGAAGTCACGGTGTGACATCTCTTTTTGATTTAGTTTAACATTTTGGGTCCAGACCAACTTGCTTAATATTTTGATCTGACGACTGGGGAAGTCTGATGATTGGGGTCACAGGTGGTGACATATCCTTTGAGAGTTTAGTAACATTTGGTCCTGAGTGACCGCTTTTAAATGTTTTGATCTGAAAGTCGGGGACCTAAGGATTCGGGGTCGCTGGGAGTGACCTCAGACATATATATCGAGACTTCACGCCTTTGGCTGGGTGAGTGGATACAATCAGTTAGATCTCTAGTCTGCTATCATTGTATTCATGGGGAGTAGCGGGGAGCGACTTGATGCTCATGAGTAAGCGTTTTAAAGGAAGTTTTGGGGATTCTTTCTTTAAATGTCCAGGGTGGACTTGGTTAGCATATTTAATTGTCAGAGTTTCAATTAATATGATTTTATCACGGGGTGGCTTTTGTTGTTTCTTTGGGGAAAACATATTTAATTGTCAGAATTTCAATTAATATCTTTTGTCACGGGGTGACTTTTGATATTTTCTTTTGGGAAAAAAATATTGTTTTTGAGAAGCATGATATGTGTTCCTTTTTCTCGAGTTGAAAAGTATTCCTCGTTTTGGTGAGAGTTTGTTGGGTTATGTTTTGAGTTACTCATACGAGCTTTCATAAGCTTACAGGGTTTGTTGTGTGGCAACCCGGTGCACTATTCGATGGTAATATTTGTTCAAGTAAATCCAGAATATGTGTCTGGTCCAAACTCGAGGTTACTTGCTCTAGTTAAAATAGAGTTTATATTAGAGATATTCTCGGAGAATCTTAGGAGATATCCAATCAATGTACGATTATGTTTCCATGTACAACTCTATCTCTATGCTTGTAATCCTCTATATAAAGAGGCCCCTATTATCAATGAAAGTATGACTCAATTCTCTCCCAATTCAGTTTTCCTTAAACAAGTTATTAGCACGAAGCCCTAACCTTGAAACAAATAGCCAAACCCTGATTCAAGAAGCTAAAAACCTTGAATCCGAATACAAAACCTTGAAGCCTTTTCTGCCTCCACCTCACACCTTGAAGAACTCGACCCAAGAGTCCAGAACTGGCGACCCCCTGCCGGAAACCCACCGAACCGGCCACCGGAAGCTCCATACAACTCGCAGCAAATATTCCACCGGTTCACCATCTTCTGGACCTCCAATTTTCACCAAACTTTGGTAGCAGAAGCCTCTTGATCTGACATTTCAGGAACCGGAATAAAAAGTCCAAAAACCGGTGTAAAACTTGCTGAACCGGCCGACTCAAAGTACGGCAGAAAAACCGGCAGAAAAGAAGAAAAGAAGAAGAAAGGAAGGCCCAGGCCAGAAGAAAAAGGAACAGGCCCAGAAGCCCAAGGCAGAGTCCCACTGACGCAGGCCCACTGCCACGTCATCAGGAGGACCCACAACCACGTCAGCACAAGGACCCACTGCCATGGCAGCATCAGTGCCACGTCAGCCTTTCGGTCAACGACTTTTCTGGCTACTTTCCGGCCATTTTCCGATGACCTATTTCGAGGTATTTTTTACTAAACGTTTCCCTTTTTTTTAGAGTTTTTAAATTCAATTTCTCTTATTTTTCAGGGACTTGCAACCTCCCTTCTTCTACCCCCCTTTCTTCATCATAGGGGAGACCAAATTAAGCCGAACTGTGGGGGTTCGTGCTCACTCCAAGCTTCGAGCTTGTTGAGATCTCCAAACTTAGAGTTTGTAGAGAATTTATGATCGACCACTTACATCATTGTTTCGATCTAATCCAACCCCTCTTGGAAGCGACTACGCTCGGAAATTCCTAATTTCTTGGAAGCGACTACGCTCAGAAAATTTATTTGTTTTTGTGGTAGCCTTAGGGCCAATTGCACTTATGAATAGCCAACGGATTCCATGCGAAATCGCATGTAGAGAATGGAAATGAGTTCCTTTGCAATACCTCTAATGATTGCAAACGAAGGCGCATCTTAGAGAAGTTTATGTGTCTCTCTAGTGGACTCTATGTCACTATTCGAGCTATTAATCCAATAAAGTTATGAGAGAAGATCTCTTGGATTTAGACACATATTGGCTTTGTCACGACAGGATAGAACATCCTAGTCATGATATGATGATCTGTCTACTAAAGACTTCACAAAGACATCATTTCTTTCGAGCGAAACGAAGCATGAATCAAAAGTTGATTTCTGGACTAAGTGTGACCAACGCAGCTGCCTAGGGCACCGCCTCCGTCCACCACCAGCCTAGGGCTGGCACAGTCCCTATCCATGACACCATGGATAGCGTCCATCATGGTGATGACGCCCCAGGTGATGCTGCAATCACCAACTTGCTTCAAATAGTGTTTCAGACGCTCAGGCCTAACCAAAATTCTCATTGGTTGCTTCTAAAGCCTCTCGCTCATTTTACAAAGCCCGTCCCTTAGTGAAATTAGGACTAAGACCGTCCTATGCAAAGGAAATGAACATACTCATTCTGTTCTTACATAGAATCCATGGGGATTCTGTGGACTATTTCAACCAACTTGCGGACGTTTAAATATCTCATGATGTTGGTTGACACGCAAATACTCTAGTCACGTGTTGTGCCATTGTTCACCTGTAACAGCTGCTTATTCTATGCTCCTAGCACATATCATATGACAACGAGCTCACTCCCCGGATCATCCTATTCCGTCAATTGGACTTGACGTTACTAGAGAGTTTACATCGAAGACTTTCGATGGTTATTGCATTGGGATTAATGTTGGACATTATATTCCCATGAACACACCTAAATGGTCTCGTGGAAACGACTACGATGGTAGCTCGGACATTGGTAATGCGTATCAATTTCCTTACATCCGCTTAGGGTGATGGAATATCCCATGTAGCTACGCTAATTCGTCTACGATCTACCGCCACTCAATCTACCTTTGCATTATAGCTAGTAACTGGTACGAGTATCGTACTTACGCATATTTGAGTGAGCCATTTATGTGCCAATTGCGCCATCACAGCGCACTATGATAGGTTCTTATAGATAGATGGGCAACTACGTTGGACTTGAGACTCCAACAATCATCCGCCACTTAATGCCCTTGCAAGGCGATCTCATTATCGCTAGATTTGCGGGTTGTCACTTTGATGAGACAATCTTCCCGTCGTTAGGGGGAGATAAGAACATTGATGTCGTGGCATGTCCCCACTATATATGTCTCATCTCGATCCTTGTTAAAGTGATTAGATCACACAAATATGCTACAAACAAGCCTGCAAGGAAGGATGTCCCTACGAGAGGACGTAGCGCCACCCTACAAGGAGGTAGGAATGACGCCAATGCCAAAGAGAGTGGCACTCTGGCATTATAGGTCATGGCCCCAGCTAGGATGCGTCGGAGGCCCGTGGGTTCGAAGGATGATTTGGCACACTCTAATCCTTTGATCATCGACACTCAAAATCCGTCTTGTGAGAATATTTAGGGTTATGGTTATCGTTGGGGGACACCTCAACGTCAGAACCTATTACTGAGAATATAGAGCTCTATGAAAATTACACTAGTGTACATGAGACGTGGGATAGAAACTCCATCATAATTGTTGATGTAGTTGCACATTTCTTTGCGCATGAGTTTGTTGAGTCCGATGATATCGAACCACACTCCGTTGATGAATGAATGCCAACGTACAGAGATTTGGCCTACATGGAAAGATGCGATCCAGGTTAAGATGGATTCTCTAACAAAGAGGAAGGTTTTCGAGCTAGTGATGCCAACACCTCCTAACATAAAACCTGTTGACTAATGGGTCTTCATTAGAAAGCGTTGTGAGAAAAAGAGATGGTAATCTCGTCTTATGGCGCAAGGCTTCTCATAAAACGCTCTGGAATCGACTACGATGAGACATATTCTCTCATAATGGATGTCATTGCACTCCACTACCCTGTCAGTTTGGTAGTTTCCGAATAACTGAACATGCAGCTTACAAATGTGGTCACTACGTATCTCTATAGGGATCTAGATACGAAATATACATGAAGGTTCATGATGAACTTCATTTACCCAAGTCAAGTGGCTCTAGACCACGGAGCGCGTTTACAAAGTAGTTGAAATGCTCGCTAAAATGACTACTTGATTGGGAAAGGATATGCCCACGCGTTTCCATAACAAGTTTCGGATTCCATCGCGGTTAATGTTGGACATGATCTTCATTAGTAGCCCTGAAAGAGTTAAGGGAAACCGCTGAACACTTGAAATCCGATTTTGAGATGAAGGATTATGGAAGAACACGATTATGTCTCAGTTTGGAACTTGAGCATTGTGTCGATAGATGCTTAGGCATTTTGACAATGTCAAACCTTCAAGCACCCCCATGATCGTTTGTAGTGTTGATCCTGAAAAGGATCCTCTTCGTCTGAAGGATGATGACGAAGAGGTGCTAGAGGTAGAAGTGCCTTACTTGAGTACAATTTGCGCATTATTGTACTTAGCTCAATGCACAAGACCGGACATCTCATTTGCAGTGAACTTGTTAGCTAAGATATAGCTCTGCGCCAACGCGACGCCATTTGATTGGTGTAAAATATATCTTTCAGTACTTGAGATGTACAATTGATATGGGCTTGTTCTATCCCTACAGAGAGACGATGGATTCAAACCCATCACACACCAGGAATGCCGCCAACACGGGCCTGCGTCCACTATCCCCATCCCAAAACGACATAAGTGTTTTGAAAGGTTTTGCTGATGTTGGGTATCTCTCTGACCCATATAAAGGTCATTCCCAAACTGGTTAAGTGTTCACCATGGGAAAATACCTTGAAGGTCTACATAACAGACCTTAGTCGCTATATCTTCGAATAATGCAGAGATTCTTGCTCTTCACGAAGTAGTTCGTGAATGTATATGGATTGGATCCATAGTTACGCATGTTCGAACAATTGTGGTTTGAAGTTTACCACAGATGAGCCTACGAGCATTTAAGATAATGCTTCTTGTTTTGAATAAAGAAGCAAATGTTACATCAAAAGCGACAACACCAAGCATAATCAGCAACAACAAACTCTCCTCAAGATCAAAGTGAACTAGGTTCAATCTGAGGACAGTGCGGCAGACTTGCTCACTAAGTCATTGTCTAAATTCCACTTTCGAGAAACATGTTGGTAGAATCATTTGCAGAAGTTATCCGAACTCCAATGACCGTAGTCGTCAGGGGGAGATGCAGACATCAGGGGGAGGTGTCTACATGTATGGTCTCGAAACGTGAAGGGTGTGTTGTGCTCTTTTTCCCCTTCGACCGAGGTTATTTTTGTCTCACTGGGTTTTTGTTACTTGACAAGGTTTTTAATGAGGCAACGAGAGGAGCACCACGTTTGGGCGTCACAAGGGGGAGTGTTCAAGTAAATCCAGAATATGTGTCTGGCCCAAACTCGAGGTTACTTGCTCTAGTTGAAATAAGGTTTATATTAGAGATATTCTCGGAGAATCTTAGGAGATATCCAATCAATGTACGGGTATGTTTCCATGTACAACTCTATCTCTATGCTTGTAATCCTCTATACAAAGATGCCCCTATTATCAATGAAAGTACGACTCAATTCTCTCTCAATTCAGTTTTCCTTAAACAATATTCAATTTTAGAGTAAAATATTTTAAAAGTAAAAATAAAAACTTCTCATATGGTTGGTGGATCAAATTCATGTTGGTTTAAGGAGTTGCTACATGGCACTCAACAAGTTGCAAGGCTTATTCCACATGTCAAATTTAGAAGAATTAGGAAACCACTTTTATGTGGGTCTTAAAAATTGCGTGCTGGAAATAAATCACCCTTCAAATCAAAGTAAAAACAAATCGAAGCAACTCATTATGTTTCTAAATCAAGTTAAACTACTTGATGCGAAACTAATTGTTTTCTATAATTTTCAAGGTGTGATAATTTAAATGAGTGCATTGTATTTGTATTAGGAAGTATTGAAATATTTTCAAACATTTAGTTATAATTATTTTAGAATAGTGTTAGGTGAACCACCTTTCTGGATACTCTTACATCCCCTTTAGCTACCATGTAATGTTTCAAAGACGAGATAAGATGTCTTTCTGATTCCAACATATTGCTATCGTAAATCAAGATCCAAATAATCAGCAATCCTAAAAGAATATACAGAGCTGATTAGGAGTCCTTTGATAATTCAATCTCAATATAAGACTAAATTTAATATGCGATCTTAAGTTTGATTGTGAATAATGTATTGCCTATTTGATCCAACCCCATTAGGCTGGAATACACTATTTATGTTACCGCACTTATGTTCTTTAGGACTTGAGATTTTCCAAAAATTCATTCATGAACATGAACCTCCCTTAAAATTTTTATAGATAATATCTTCAAGCAACAAATATTTTTACTTACACATAAAATAACTCGACAAAAGTTTGACGGAATATGCAATCATTTATTCCCATGTCATTGGCTTTCTATACAAGGGGTTTTATGACCAAAAAAAGAAATACAAGGGGCTTCCTCCCATCGGGCCTCTTTTGGTTTGCGGAATAGAAAGGTTGGGAAGGGAAACTTTATCCTTTCCTGTGTTTGGCACACCTAAGGAAATGAACAACTTTCCTGCATGAAGGGAAAATAGGGAGAAAATGGATCTTTTCACACCCATGAGATTCATTTTCCCTCATACTTTTCCTGCATTAATTGCATCCTCTAAAAATTATTTTAATGGTTCTAAGAAACTTTTGAATCTTGAATTGTTTATGTTTTGATAATAAAGAAATTATTGAAAAATTGATGTTACCTACTTTCCTATTCATGTACAAACCAAACATCGGAAAGAAAAGTAAAATAAATTTTCCGATTACTTTCCCAGCGTTTCCAAACATTGGTGGGTAAATTAATTAGTAGGAAATTTACTTTCTCATGCTCATGGAAAAGACGAAGGAACCAATTTTCTTTCCAGCAACTAAACGAGGCTTCTGGGTGAGGGACCTCCAATGGAGCCACGGCAGTGGGACGATGCCAACGAATATAAAAGAAAAGGACACATACTATAGAAACAAACATTGTTTATGATCTGCACTCTCCTTTGTTTTCTACACTGTAAACCCAAATTTCACGTTCATTGGTGTGTCTACTCTTTACCATAATGAATTTTTGCTTGTATAGTAAGAAGTGTATAGAGAAGAACGGCTACTGTGCTGAGAGAAGAAAATCACTGAAGAGAATGCAACCTTGAAATAACATCATTTGCTGTGCTTTCAAGTCAATGTGGTTCGACGTGCCCTCTCCCACATCCTTATCAGAAAAAGCAACCTCTAATTTCAGCATGAACTTCCGTTAGAGCAAGTTCACCCATTGGGTCACCGGGTCACTTAATATTCACTGCTTTTTAGTATATATTTTCATTCTTTGGGTCACGAAATACACTGTGCTCGTGACCCAGGACATGAAATACACTGTGCAGGTCACCATGGTGACCTAGAACACTGTACAGGGTGACCCAGGGCACGAAATACACTGTACTCGTGACCCAAATGGTGAAATTAACACTAAAAAGCAGTGAATAGTGGGTGACCTAATGACCCAACGGGTGAACTTGCTCTTAGTGGCACTACTGGCATTGAATTTCTTCTAGTTCAGCAAACACCAATTTCATGCTGAGAACAACTTCGACGCATCTTTATGTACAAAGCTAGTTCCTATGAACTACCTCTAATCCACGTGCTCTTTCATTGCCTCTGTCACTGTCATTAACAAATCCAGCAATATTGGCCCCTTGGAAAATAAACCATGCATTGATCACCTTCTCGTTATAATAACATACAATACAAGTTCAACTTTAACATTATGATAGGAAACAAAGTTTCTGAGGTTTTGAAACGAGGTTCTTGTGACCGCAGAAATAGAATAAAATGAACAGTCTGACCTAACAAAACTCCCTATCTATGGGACACCTGAACCAACTTCACAACATGGAGGGGCACCAAACTTTAATCTGCCTGTCCATCATCATCTGCATTATTGATTTTGGAAGAAATCTGCATTATTGATTTTGGAAGAAATATGAACCTTCCAGATTCAAATTCACTTCTTTTGCCTTCGAATCTTCAGGTGACTGGAATTTTGTGAAAAAGAGAAGGTCCGAATTGGCAGAGTATAGCGGGCCACAATGGATCAGGGCAGCACCGACCTGTTATCCTTCCACTGCAAGGAGCGGGAGGTTATCGCTGCTCTGTGAAACCAGCCTCACGCTGTGCCCTCCGCTTTAGGGACAATGTGACCCAGGCCTTCGCTCATGCCACACAACCCAACTCCTTGCTTGGAATGGGCAAGTCGGAAATGAGCTTGCGCCTGACCCGACCAGCTAAGACGGAGCCAACGTTCCAACACCTTAATGTCCCCACTCGGGTTATAAGCTCGCGTTACCAAGCTCGGCGATATTGAATGCTTGCAATTAATATATAAAGCTAGTTGTTCCTATTATTTCTTCGGTGTGGGAGAACTTCTCTTGTCAGCTAGCTTAACATGAAAGGTCTATTTTGAAGCTCAAATTTCATTCATTACAGATTGGATGAATCAATAGTTTGAAGCTTTTCATTGCTGGGTGTAATAAACAACTTAAAACAGGAGGTACTACGCAAAATGATTCATATGCTTCTCCTAGTCCGAGCCTTGTTTTATATAAAGTAACACCTCATTTCCTTGGTTTCCTCAGGTTTCATGGACAATTTTGTACTCTAATCTCCACATAAGAAGAATTTTATTTATGATATTTCAATTGGTCAATGTGATGCCAATGATCTGAAGCATTACAGGTTCGTGTGTCTATTTCCTTTAGGGAACAAATTAGTCTACTTTAAGAGACGAGTAAATAGAATAGCAATACTGAGCATGATCCAAAAATGAATGTGCAGCCTATCACTACATATGCAGTACCAGTTTCAGTGCTCCAAGCCATAGACTTCGTCAAGACTCTGCTGCACATCTCTGTATCTTGAGTTTAAGTATCAGCTGCAATAAGTGCTACATCGAGAATAGCTCGATCTCAGTGTCCAAAATGATCTAAATGCTCCTCTAATCCTTGGAGAACTGCTGTAAAGCTATGATTAGATTCTCCCGAGTCATTAAAGAATAGCTCTAGCCAGTAGAAAATGTATTTTAAGTACCTTGTTCTCGTATTATAGTTGCTCATTGTCTCGCTAGCTTTGCTTTGAGTTGTGTGGAGCTGCTATGGTGTAGGATGATGATGCTTCACATATAGGGTTATAGACTCTCCTCTTCAATCTCACTCTTTAATTTTCTTGAAGCTCAGGTTGGCATATAATTTTTCAATTTAGATTATATCATTGATGCATTGTATGGAATCATATTTTCCGCCTACTTTTCTTTTCTCTATTTTTTGTTTTCAGTTTTCTACTTAAGTTATTGTATTTGTTTGCTTCCTTTAACTCTTGAGTACACATAACCATGAACCCTTGAACTAAAAACAGAGTCATTTTGGACATTAGAGATAATCGGATAAGTCAAATATAACGAAAACCAAGAGATAATTTTGACTGAATAGCTTAGATGTAACATTCACCTTACAAGAAGGAATTATATACAAATTACAATTGCGCCTAATAAGACAAGTACTTCTCCTAAGGTAAGGAGTAAACCTAATAATACTACAGATATTACATAATATTACAGACCACAGAATATTACAGAATATCTACATAAATAAAGTAAGTATGACTCACGCCAACAGTCCCCCTCAAGTAGGCGCATACAGATCACGAATGCCCAACTTGTCAAGTGAGTCATGAAATGCCTTACTCGATACTGCCTTTGTGAGAACATCAGCTAACTGTTCTTCTGAGTGGACAAAAAGAAAAGAGATAAGCTTAGCATCGAGCTTCTCTTTAATGAAATGTCTGGCCGAGTATGTGAGAGATAGATTAATCTGCCAACTAATCTCTAATGGCGAGCCTTCTCTATAAGAGCTTGATTAGGGTACTCAGCCAATTTATGATTATGCTCAATAGGAGTATCAGCAGGTCTACACCCTAGCATTCCTGTCTCTGTTAACAAATCAAGCAGATATTTTCTCTGGAATAAGAAAATTCCTGAACTCCCCCTGGCGACCTCAATACCCAAAAAATATTTAAGAGAACCAAGATCTTTCATCTCAAACTCTGATGCAAGCAGATCTTTTAATCTTTCAATCTCCTCTGAATTATCACCAGTAATTATCATATCATCAACATGAATAATCAAGGCAGTTAATTTACCTTCACAGCGTTTCAGAAACAATGTATGGTCAGAGTTGCTGTGCTTGTACCTAAAACGACGCATAGCCTGATAGAATCTTCCAAACCAAGCTCGTGGTGATTGTTTGAGTCCATACAAGGACTTATTTAACTTACACACAAATCTACCTCCTGTGCTTGCCTCATATCCTGGTGGTAGATCCATATAGACTTCTTCAGATAGCTCTCCATGTAAAAAGGCATTCTTCATATCAAACTGTTGCAAGGGCCAACTAGATTAGCTGCTAGAGACATCAACACTCGAACAGTATTAATCTTTGCTACTGGAGCAAAGGTCTCCTCATAATCCACGCCATATGTTTGAGTATATCCCTTCGCAACAAGTCTTGCTTTATACCTGTTCACTGAACCATCTGCATTGTGTTTGATAGTGTACACCCATCTACATCCAACAACTCTCTTTCCTTGTGGAGGTGGCAGCAACTCCCAAGTATTATTATTCTCCAATGCCTCCATCTCTTTATTCATCGCTTGAGACCATTTGGGATCCTTGAGAGCATCTTGCACTTTACTGGGAACACATACAGAAGATATTTGATTCACAAAAGAAGCATGAGATTTGGATAACCTGTGGGTGGATACAAAGTTAGCTATGGCATACTTAGACTTAACATCTAAACTTGGTTCATATTGACTAGGTGGTTTACCACGAGTGGACCTAGGAGGCAAAACATACACACTATCGCCAATATCAGAGTTAGAAGAAACACCACTAACCTCAAGATTGGGACACTCCTCAGGGATTGGTTGACAAGGGTTATCTGTATCTAAGAGGGGTGGAGGAGCTTGGCCTTCTTGGAGGGTAGATGATTCGGCAATTGTCTTTTCTGTTTCGGAACTCGCAATGCTCTATTTGGCAGTTGCTTGGCGAAGGGTAGACGATTCAGCAATTGCCGTTTCTGTTTCAGAACTAGCAATGCTCTGTTCAGCAATTGCCTTTTTCATTTCGGAACTCGTAATGCTCTGTTCGACAATTGCCTTTTCTATTTCTACAGGAGTGTCGTTGGCTTCAATGGGCTGAATTTTAATCCCACAAGACTTCTCTTCCAAAAAAGTGTGTTTCTCCCCCTGAAGTGAAGGATTGATGGGAGAAAAGTAACATGCATCCTCATAAAAGGTGACATCTATGGTAACAAAAAACTTTCTGTGTAGGAGGATGAAAACACTGATTGTAGCCCTTCTGATTAACACCATAGCCCACAAAAACACACTTTAATGCCCTAGCATCGAGTTTGGACAGTTGATTCATAGGAACATGGACAAACACAACACACCCAAAGACACGAGCAGGGAGATTAGAAAATGTTAATGCTCAAAGTCCGACGGTAGCCGATCTTTCGTTTAACTCAGGTCCGGTGGGCGGACCGCTACTCTGAGGACTTGATGGCCTTCGCTAGCTGTCACACTAGAGACAGGGCGTCAGAGGGAGACCGCATTGGGCGGTCTTCACTTCTCCGATGCCTAAGTCAGTCAATGCATATAAGCAGCATAACAATAAATGAGTAGTAAATGTGTAATTAATTAGGAGAGAGGAGAGAACCTTTTATAGGTGAGGAGAAGGTTGATCTTCTTCTTGTTTTCGATGTGGGACTGATGTGCTTCGATTCCCAGCGTCTGGAGCTTCTGATGCTATCTTGGCGCGGCGCGTGGCGGCGCGTCAGCGGTGATCTGGGGGCAATCCGGGGCTCAGGCGGTAGCCCGCCTGGCAGTGTTTCCATAGGTCACTCCTTTGGTGGGAGTTGGTACCTCTGGCGGTACAATGAGCGTGGCTCATTATAGCTAATTATTCTTGCAAATGCACATGTAGGTACAAGTCCCCCAAGTCCCCAGTCAAGGAGGGCAATCTTGGTTGGGGAGTTGATCGGCGGTGTGAAGCGTTACCTCCGCTAGACTTGCAAAAGCATAATTAGCATCAGTGCGTTGTCGACCATGAATTTACTGAGCAAACGCTTTATACCCATTATGGTGGGCCCTTGCTAGGCCCGCCAGGGAGTCCCCCACTCCCTAGCCAAGACGGACCTCCAGATGGTCGGCAAATTGTTTGTTGAGGGGGAGCTGCACGGAGCAGAGATTGTTGGGTAGCGAGCCCAATCTTTAGTACCCAAGTGACGGGGGTCAACGTACCTGATCAGGGCCGTCGTAGACTGTTGACAAGTCCCCATGTCCCGTAGGGACTATCTGACAGTAACGCCGCGTGGCGGTCGTTGTCAGAGTGAGGCGTAGCCTCGGGATTCGCCCATGGCGGATATCCCCCCGCTGGTTGTAGCAGGAAGCAGCGTCGTGTAGACGTGCCTGGCGGTATTTTATTGAGTGGTGTTGCGCTCAGCAAAGTACGCGGTTTGCAAGATGGAAAGGGAGTTTTGCCAGCGGTGTTGCGTGTAGCAGAGGCTGCCTTTCTTGCAAGTTGATGAGTGGAAGTTCTGCTAGCGGAGACTTCGTCACTTGGAAGGTGACTAGTGAGAAGTTCTGCTAGCGAAGTTTCGCTCAGCGGAGAATTCATCACTTGGAAGGTGACTAGTGAGAAGTTCCGCTAGAGAAGTTTCACTCAGCGGAGACTTCTTCACTTGGAAGGTGACAAGGGAGAAGTTCCGCTAGCGGGGTTTCGCTCAGCGGAGACTTCTTCACTTGGAAAGGTGACAAGGGAGAAGTTCTGCTAGCGGGGTTTCGTTTGGCAGAGACTTCTTCACTTGGAAGGTGACAATGGAGAAGTTCCGCTAGCGGGGTTTCGCTTGGCGGAGACTTCCGACGATTGGCGATTTCTTCCCAAGTGGTTACTTCTATTAGACGCTTCGTCTGATGGTGGTCGACACGTGGCTAACTTATAGAGGGCTGGCGTGTGGAGGCGTGTATCCTCAGCCTAGCTGTCTTCTTGCCATTAATGCCAGTAATTATGGCGTCGCCTCAGTTAATCGGGAGAGTAAGTGGAGACGTGGGACACGTGTACGGCTGGTAAGTGATGTCATTTTTCAGTGGACGGCGCAGAATTGTTTGACGTTGACATTTGCAAGTTGGGCGGAGTTTTGTTGACTGGAGAAGTTCCGGTCCATACACACCGCCGATCAACTCCCCAACCAAGATTGCCCTCCTTGACTGGGGACTTGGGGGACTTGTACCTACATGTGCATTTGCAATCATAGTTAGCTATAATGAGCCACGCTCATTGTACCGCCAGAGGTACCAACTTCCACCAAAGGAGTGACCTATGGAAACACTGCTAGGCGAGCTACCGCCTGAGCCCCGGATTGCCCCCAGATCACCGCTGACGAGCAGCCACGCGCCACGCCAAGATAGCATCAGAAGCTCCAGACGCTGGGAATCGAAGCACATCAGTCCCACATCGAAAACAAGAAGAAGATCAGCCTTCTCCTCACCTATAAAAGGTTCTCTCCTCTCTCCTCATTAATTACGCATTTACTACTCATTTATTGTTATGCTGCCTATATGCATTGACTGACTTAGGCATCGGAGAAGTGAAGACCGCCCAACACGGTCTCCCTCTGACGCCCTGTCTCTCGTGTGACAGCTAGCGAAGGCCATCAAGTCCTCAAAGTAGCGGTCCGCCCACCGGACCCGCGTTAAACGAAAGATTGGCTACCGCCGGATTTTGAGCATTAACAGAAAATGAAGGGACTGACACATGTTTTGAAAGGGCAGCATAGGGGGTTTGACCATTGAGAACAGAGGAAGGTAGCCTATTGATGAGATGACAAGCAGTGAGAATTGCATCTCCCCTAAGATACTTAGGCATATGAGCACTAAATAGAATAGACCGGGCTATGTCAAGAACATGATGATTCTTTCTTTCTGACACCCCATTTTGTTCAGGGGTTTGAGGGCAAGTAGTTTGATGAATAATCCCATGAGAATGAAAGAATTGGTGAAACTGAGAATTGACAAACTCCCCCCCCCCCCAATTTTCAGAACGAAAGACTTTAATATTGGCCTCAAATTGATTTTGAACAAGAGCAAAAAATTCTTGGAAAGCAGAGAAGACTTCATATTTGTGTTTCAATAAAGAGACCCAAGTAAGACGGGTATAATCATCAATAAACAAAACAAACCAATGTTTGCCAGACAAGGTGGACTCACGCGAAGGTCCCCATACATCAGAATGAATAAGATCAAAAGGAAAAGAACTCCTAGTAGTACTCAAAGGATAACTAGCACGATGACTTTTAGCTAAGACACATGACTCACAGTGCAACTTAGACTCATCAATGCCCAGAAATAAGGATGACATAGATTTCTTCATGACACTAAAGGAAGGATGTCCCAATCTCCGATGTCATAGCCATAATTCTTCAATTTGATTAGTAACCCCAGTTGAAATCAACGCTGCTTGGACTGCCTTCTCCCGCTTCATTCCGGCAAACATGCAATCCAGATGAAATAGTCTACCCCTCAGATAACCCCTGCCGATTATTTCCTTAGTGAGGAGGTCCTGAAAAATCACATACAACGGAAAAAATATTACAGAACACTGAGATTGAGTATTAAGTTGAGACACAGATATAAGATGATGAGAGAGATCAGGGACATAAAGAACATCATGTAGTGTCAAAGAAGGGGTGAGAAGAATAGACCCTATTCCTAAAACAGGAAAAGAATCACCATTAGCCAATACAACAGAGGAAATAGAGGGTGGATTGAGAAAAAGAAAGAAATTACGATCATAGGTCATATGGTCAGATGCTCTAGAATCAATTATCCAAGTATTGCCACCAGTAAAGCTAGAAATTTTTAAAGCAACTCCAATCTTACCATTACCACCGTGACTTACGGATGCAGTATCCTTACCAGCAAAGTTGGTGTAATCTGGTTCTGTCACCGCATAGTAATCTTAGTCTTGAACAAGATGAACAACAGCCTTTCCCTTGGGTTTGTTGTCCTGAGGTCGGGGCCTATCAAAGTAGCCTGTTGGAAAACCGACTAACCTGTAACAATTTGACTTGATTTGGCCTGAATTCTTGCAGTAATTACAAGTCAGATTTGAGGAAAACCCTGGAGGAGGACCTTGAGGAGAGGGACGCAGAGAAGAAGGAGGCCGATTGCCTGAGAGTGACCGATTACTTGAGGGATTGGGTGGCTTTGATTGTATTGCAAGGCTTGCAACTTCTGAAGTAACTACTCTAGTTCTAACCCTCTGGGTCCAACCTTTACGAATATAAGCAAAGGCTTGCTGCAAGGTTGGTGTGGTAGTCCGGTGAAGCAATTCGCTCCTTGCATTCTCAAATATTGGATCTCGGCCAGCCAAAAAAACATGAACTCTCATGAGATCCTGCTCCTCCTTATAAATCTTGACATCATCCGGGCACTTCATGCGACATGGACGCATCTGATCAATTTCTTGCCAAATATCCTTTAGTTTTGCAAAATACATGGCAACTGGTTTTCCATCTTGTGTCATACGGGAGGCTTGAGTGCTCAACTCATAAACCTCGGCAAAATCTGTTCCGTTAAAGTAGATCTCCTTAAGGCTTTCCCAGATTTCTTCAGCTGTATTACACCCCATAATCATATGTGAAACATCTTCAGTCATGGATTTGTAAAGAATAGAGGTTATCGAGCCATTTGCAGTCTTCCATTTTGAATAATTGTTGGCTGCAATTGGTGGTTCAGTAATCGAACAATCAACATAGCCCACCTTATCGATTCCACAAAGGTGAGCCTCCATCATCTTCTTCCAGGTTCGGTAATTAGAGCCATTGAGCTTGACACCCATAACTTCCAGTTGAATCATTTTTAACGGAGATAGAAATTTGGTTGGAACCATGAGAAGTCTCACCATCTCCATCTTGCTTGATCACGGTCGAAACGTCTTGATCTTTCACCATGGTGAATACACAGCGGAAGGAAAAAAAACAAAGTACTTGGAAATATAAGAAGGCAACGGTGATGAAAGGATCAAAGGACAAGGAACAAATCTAAGCACAAAGAACAAGGGTCAAGGATCAAAGAACAATGAGTCAGAGTCCAAGATCGGATCTCTGCTCTGATACCAAGTCAAATATAACGAAAACCAAGAGATAATTTTGACTGAATAGCTTAGATGTAACATTCACCTTATAAGAAAGAATTATATACAAATTACAATTGCGCCTAATAAGACAAGTACTACTCCTAAGGTAAGTAGTAAACCTAATAATACTATAGATATTACATAATATTACAGACCATAGAATATTACAGAATATCTACATAAATAAGGTAAGTATGACTCACGCCAACATGATATCGTAACTCAACCATACTGGAATTTAAACTTGGTTAAGGACAGTGAGAGAACGCCGCCCCGATGGGTGGACGTTTCTGCAACTATCTCCATCTCCGATGGAGATCAATGTCGGCACATCCATGGGTGTCGTATACCTCGAGTGCGGTGCATACCGTCTCCTCTTTTCTTCCGGTTTGCCTTTCAAAGGAATGGTCTACATCTCCTCCAGCGGTGGCGCATCGTGATCTGTTCTCTTTCTCTTGGGTCTTTACAGCCTGAGATTCAAGGCTGCGCTCGACTTGGGCAAGTGGTCGCCGACCTTTTGCTGGGAAATCAGATTTGTTCAGCCGGATCCGGATCTGGGATCCAGGGACTTTGCAGATTTCTTGGAATTTTGGCTGTGAGGTTGGGTGGCGGGGGCACTTGGTTGCACGCCTGACTTATGAGGATTCTCGTCCGGCTCTACATCAGCCAGGATCTGATTACTGTGGGACGGAGGTTCAGTGGTTGGGGTTGGGCCTTTTCCGGCATGGGCTCGTGGTTCTGAGATCGGATCTTCTCAAGGATTGGCGGCGCGCTCTGGTGTGGGGCGGAGGAGCAGGACGAGGCTTTCTAGGGCTGTGCGTGGATGGTGGAGGCGGCGCCGTGGGTCCTTCCACTGGTGGCATTCGACGGCTGCAGTGGGAGAGTAGATGTGTGGGTGCCCAGAGAAGGTCTGATAGGGTGCCCATGTACTTGGGTGTCCAAATCAGATTCAGATGGGCTTGGGCTTTTGTCGAGTCTGCTTTGGCATATTTGACTTTGGTCTCAGGCCGGATTTGGATCCGCATTTGGGATCCAGGTAGTATTCTATTTCGGATCTTGGATCCGAAACAGCTGCTCATATTGTTCTGGTATTGGTTCTGGTTCTTCAGAGTTCGTCTGCCTAAATCCGAGGTTCTGACACCGTTGGTCGCTTTCGATCTCTTGGTGAGCGAATCGCCTTTCCTAGGTGGTCATATCACCGGTTACAGTTACGGTTACTCTTCTATTTACACTGCTTTAGTGACATATGCAGTGCAGCAATGCCTTACGGCATCAAGTCACATGGTTACCTGGTTACCTTTTATTCTCGATGCGATTGTGCATCTAATTATGCTTTATTGTTTTTTCTTCATTATAGATGCGTTTGTGCATCTTGTTATGTTTTATTGCTTTCTTTTGATGTTTTATGCATCACTCCATGTAATCCTCAATTTTCACTTAATATAGTTTGTCGTCTTCCTTTCAAAAAAAAAAAAACCATACTGGAATTTCATAACAAATGATGCTGAGCAGTATGGCAATACATGCCTTCTTATTCTTACTAGGGACTTTTGATGCAGCAATCATCAAGGACCAAGGTACTGTAGTATAGATCATGAACATGAACTGGGCTAAGCTTTGGATGAAAGTGAAGAATTTCTGCATTATGGCAGAATTTAATGAGTGCATTTTACTTGATTCAGACACAGGAATAATGATCTTGCTCGACATTTTCAAATATCAAAGTAACATTACCCCAAATCACAAAACTCATTCTTAACGTCCGGTCATTCTATTTCTTTGATCAAAATAGTTTTTTTTTTTTTTTTTCCGCCAATAATAATTTTGAGACTTGTAACTAAGATTGAAATCTGAATTGTCATATACGACGAGTCAAACTTGTTCTTCAAATCTGTAATTACATTCACACTTCATATATTTCTCGAACAAAAAGTAAAACAAAAAACAAAACAAAAAAACAAGTGCCTAGCTACATTGGAGGATTGAAAAGCACAAGGAAAGAAATGTACAATGCAAAAGTAGAAACTAAACAAGAAAAACGAAGTTACGAAATTTTTCTTGGATGCAAGATTGAGTGTTGAAAACTTGAACTTGGCATCCCCATCACAACTTATGGAACAAGAAGTAGGAAGACTTCAAAGCCCAACAAAACGAAGTCATTCACTATTGGCTGACTGGTCACGTTAATCAATTAAAGCAAAGTAAAGGTTGGGTCGGCGTTAACTATAAAGCAACGCCATATATTTGGAACCGAAGACGTGGACGTCTATGTAGTCCATGGAATCGAACTTTCTTCGCCCCCAGTGACACGTAACACCAAGAACCTTTTATATTCCCCAACACCCTAGTACCATGTAACCTCTCCTCTCTCTGTTGCACAGCCGCTGTTCCCATTTTGGGTCCCTTGTTCTTTCAAATGGGTTTTGGGTTTCATGGAGCTTAGATTAGAGGTGAAGAGAGAAAAATGAGGGGTGCCGAGGGAAGAAGGCTGTGTGAGGAGTTCTCGCCTGCGTATTATGGGCTGTGCACTGCGGGTGGAATGCTCAGTGCTGGCGCTACCCATCTTGCAATCACGCCTCTCGATGTTTTGAAAGTTAATATGCAGGTGAGTTTTACTTATTTAGTTCACTGATCCTTGCTGGGTTTTCTTGTTAACATTTTTAGCTTGGGATTCTTTGGGTTTAAACAGGGGTTTTGCTACTGTGTCTGGGGCATAGCTGCAGTGACTCTGTTTTTTTTTTTTTTTCTCTGTTGGGTAAAGCATTCATTTTTAGTTTACTTTACAGGAGTTTAGTATTAGTTTCTTTCTAGTTTCTGTGTTTATGTTGATACACATTAGTTTAGTAAATGCCACTGGATGTCTGATCAATTGTGGTAATAGTGTTAAACTAGCTGCTGAGGGTTATGGACTAGATGTAGATCTTAGTGGTAGTTTTATGATGAAATGGTACTAAATGCAAAGATTGGCAGGATAGAAGTTAGGTTAATGTTTGAGATAGTAAAGACACCCAACTTTGAAGTTTTCTTTTAGTGATCAAAACCTAGTCTTGAGTCATGTATTTGAGGAATAGGAGTCTCCAAAATGGGAAGGGGGAAATAGGAGAGTTGGTTCAAGTTTGCAAAAAGGGTGGAGTTTCTTGAAATAGGTAGTAATCAAAGGCACACAGGTCAGAGATTGAGACAATAAACTACATTGTTTTATGCACATAATTAGCTTTCTAAGAGTAACTTACTGGATATATGAATCTCTTTCTCTTCTGCCATTGACAGATTTCTAATTGCAATTGTTCTTGTATATCCATTGACAAATTTCCATTTCATTTCTAGTGAATGCAAATTGATGTTCTAAGGGTCCCCAAGTTTTTATTTTCATGTTGTAAACTAGTATTTCTGGAGGTTTTGATAGCTCAAGAGTCAGGACTAATTATATTTAGAAAGTCTCTAATAAGTTTTTCTCTTTACCTGTAGGTCAATCCAGTTAAATATAACAGGATGGCTTCAGGGTTTTCTATTCTCTGGAGAGAACAAGGCCCTTCTTCCCTTTGGAGAGGTTGGTCTGGAAAATTGTTTGGATATGGTGTTCAGGGTGGCTGCAGATTTGGTCTATACGAATACTTTAAGAAGCTTTACTCCGATGTATTGATAAATCAGAACAGGAGTACCATATTCTTTCTCGGCAGTGCCTCTGCTCAAGTATTTGCTGATATTGCTCTCTGTCCATTTGAAGCCGTCAAAGTTCGCGTTCAAACACAGCCCAGATTTGCAAAGGGCTTGGTTGATGGGTTTCCAAAACTATATTCAACTGAAGGGCTAGCTGGGTAAGTTACCCCAGAAAACTTGATTACTTTGACCTTTTTGTTTCTCAATTACCTTACCAGCTTATCTAATGACTGTAGCTTTTACAAAGGACTTTTACCACTTTGGGGTCGAAATCTGCCATGTAATGTCTCTATATCTCTTCCTCATCAAAGTTTAATATGCTTGTTTGGTAGGATCACATCTTATGAAGTAAAATAATCAATTTTTGTTGTTTGTGAGATTAGAAAATCAAGGGTGTTTATATGTAGCCTTGATATGTCCAGTAAGGTGGACAAGACAACACATTGTTGAGGGTCATGCTGTCTTATTACTTAAAGAAATGGATTAATATCCCACTTTGTGTCTGCACAATCAGCATCTCGTTGTGAAAGTATGGTGATTGCTGTTTGCTGGCTGTATGACATTAAGCATGCACTGTTATGGTAGATAGTAGAGTCATTTCTTAGTATGTCTGGTCGCTTCTTTTGGCTGATTACTTCCCATTCATTCTGATGATTGCATCTTCCTTTGCTAATTTCCTTTGAAACTTAAGGAAACTTAATGCAGGGGATCTCTTTTTAATTCCACCAAATAAAAAGGCACTTGACACCAATACTGGGATTGTTGTGAACACATTGCTTCTAATTGATTAGCTTTGTTTTCCCAATATACAAAAAATCTCAAGGCAATGTTTTGGCCTTGACCAAACCTTCATGTTTGAGTTATTTGTGCAAGTATAGTGATTGGGAATTTGAAAACAAGGGATGGAAATTTTGGGTGAATGTTGTCAGAACAGAGATCATGAGGGTTTTGGCACTGCTGGTAAAAGGAATGCACTATGGACTTTCTCAGATTTATTGCTTTGTCAGAATTGTTATCTTTATCTGTTACTGTCATCAAGCATTCAATAGATGTTAGTATGTGTGACGTTGTCAATATGAAGGAAATATTATTAATTTGCCCAACGGGAATACTACTTTTACAGTCTCAATGATAATGTTCACGACATTTGAGCATTCGGTGGATCTGATTTATCACAACTTTATTCAAAAAAGAAAAGAAGATTGCTCAATTGCCCAACAGCTTGGTGTGACATGTTTAGCGGGCTATGCAGCAGGAGCTGTTGGTACCGTTGTCTCTAACCCTGCAGACAATATCGTCTCCGCTTTGTACAATAAAAAGGCCGACAGTGTGATGCAGGTAACACTTTGAATTAAGCTCTTCTTCAGCTTATTTCTTGTATTCGATGTTAAAAGCAGCAAATCATGGGATTTTCTTATCTTGTCTTCAGGCTGTGAGGAACATTGGCTTTGCTAACCTATTTACTAGAAGCCTTCCTGTTCGAATTACACTTGTTGGCCCTGTTGTTACTTTGCAGTGGTTTTTCTATGACACCATTAAAGTGCTAAGTGGATTGTAAGTGCAGTATACTTGAATCAAACACACACGAACACATAAATATATTTTTTTCCTCCTTTCATCTAATGAAATTTTATGGTTCAAAACTTAGGCCACCCAGTGGAGGGCTCAGCAGACGTCTCGAAGAAGCTAACCTATCGGCTTAAGATTATGGTAAAAATAAAGAGCAGTTCAATCGGATCAATCGCTTTGAGAGGCACATCTTTCATCAATCTCTATAGTTTCACTGGAATATGATACTACTCATTCCTCAGACGGCTAACACTATCAGAACTTTTCAACTCTGATTGTTCTTTGCACTATAGTAGCCCTATAGGTGTATTAGAACGAATTGTTTTATTTTTTTCCCAGGGGTTTTATCTGTATATTTCACAGATATACAGTCTAGTTTCAAGAGAATATGATTTTGGGTACGTAAGACTTCCATGCTCATGTTCAAGTGCAGCAGCAATTACAAAATGTTAGCTTCTAAGATATTCTGTATTCGTTGAAACTTTTTGGTTTCATAATACATAGACAGAGGCATACATAGTGGCATGAAAGGAAAGGGCTCATGGGTGTAAGTAACTGTTGAACCTCATTTATTAGCTAAACTTTGTAAATATCAACTGCTCAATGATAATTGATCCTATAGTTTGATAGGTTTTAGTTTTGTTCCCGCTACGTTTAAGTTAAGCCAAGAATATCCTTGTGGTTTCTTGATGTTACAAACAAAACTTCTACCCCAAGCACACGCAAAGGAGCCGCAGACGGTCAAATGAAATTTAATCTACGATATAATTTGATCAATTAGGAGGGGGTTGGTTGTAGTGCATATTAAGGAGCTGCTCCTCTATGATGCGGCTGCGGAGTTCGCCAATTCGAAGACAACTCGAGGCCTTGTTTCGTTTGTGGAAACAAAATCAATTTTTAGCCTCTTTTATGCAAGTTTTCATTTCAGTTGTTTGGCAACGCCGAAAAAAGTAACAAATATTCAATCATTAATGCAAGAACGTGAGTAATTAATGTAGAGAAATAGTGGTGGAAATGAATCTTTGGGGTATGGTAGGATTTACTCTCTCACTTTTTCCCTCTGAGAAACTTGTTTCTATTCTTGTGTCTACCAAATATAGAAAAAGAATAAATTTATTTTCTCAAACCTTAAAATCTATGAACCAAAAGAAACAGTATCGTATATTTCTAATTATATTAAGAAAAAACTTTATCATTTTGAAGTTTCACTCGGCCGCACCACTATAAACCAAAGGGAAAATGGTTTCAAGTGATAGAGTGACACAAAATTGATCAAAATAACTAGAAAATAGAGGATTACAATTGACACAAACTTGATTTGTGTTGCAAAACAACTAAAGTCACCCTCATTTATCACTTAATGTTGATGGTGGGCCTAGCCTGAGATGGGGACCTTCTTGGGTATTTGGGTCGACATATGGTCCATGACCAATTAATTTCGGATCATGGCTGCTATGGAAGTTGGTAATTATCTGGAATATGATCGGCGTTTTTTTTTATAGCGGCTTATGAATAAGGAGGTGCTCCTATTTGTTTGCTAGTAAGTGGCTTTCTGTTGGTACCACAATTGCGCGCCTGGCCAATGAGGATGCTAGTCAATGATTTTGCCCTACAAGACACGGAGTTTCTTTGTTTATAAGTTCACTAATTTTAGCAAGCTTATCATCGACTTGTAATGAGTCTGTTTTGCTTAGAATATGGTTTCCGGATTATCTTGCCGGCTATCTTGTTGTAAGTACAGTTAGACTCTAGCCATTGGCAGTTTGTCGGCTATTGATCTTAATGATATCAATTTCTATTCAAAAACTAAAGCCACCGGAGTCAAAGGTGAAACCTAGGGAATTAATGTTACAAAATTGATCAGTTGGCCAAAAGCTAAGTGGTCAAGAACCTTTCCTAGGGCGTAGGGCACGTTCCATGTGCAATGTTGGTTGTGATAGCTTTAGGCTGGAAAAAATGGATGCTTTCTTAACCAAAAAACTGAAGCTTTTGCTTTGTATTTATAAAAAAAGCAAAGCTTTTAAATGGGGGCAAAATAACTACCACTGCACATCTGCATTAGAAATGAGTAACATTCAATCTGCTGAATATGAATCTAAAGCTTGTCAGGGGACTCATGCATTACCTAAGTCAAGTCCATGGCTCATATTTTTGTAGGCTTTGTCAACCTCAGATGAAGTGTGTGATTTGCCCTTGTACATCTACATCCAAGTTTTGTTGGGTGTCCAGTGAGTTGACTCAAAAAAATTTCTACAATTTTAGATAGTTGAATACTTCAAGCTGATAGCGGACCACCCACTTGGTTTTGGAATCCTTAGCAATCAACAGAAATTGGAAGGAAAAACAAAAACAAAAAGTTAAAATAGCAATGGTTGGGGTATTACATTTTTCTTATTGTGGTCAGAGGATTGACCATTGCTGATCCTCAAACAAGTGGGGAAAGCCAACCATGGTGGTGGAAATCGTATCAAAAAAACAAACCATGGTGGTGGAAATTCACCAGATTTTTTTTTTTTTTTTACTCTCTTTTGATAATGAGTTAGAATTACAAAACAATTTCCATTGCATAGAACTTAGATCCCTCATTTATAAAAAAATATATATATATATATTTACTAGATCAAATGCAAAAGAAAAAAAAAATCTCCCCAATCAATATTTCCATGTATTTATTGAGTAAAATATAAGATTTTGGAAAAGTCCTTTTTCATAGTTGTGGGACTCCTCTATCTTCTCAAGTCTTCTCTACATGTCTTTTTCTATATGAAAGAAAAGAGTTTAACAACTAATTGTGAAACAATCTGAAATTTATAAATGTTAATATTTGAAAATCCTAAACTGTTCTAGGTGCAATTCTACTTTTTTTGTTACTGTGGAGGGGGATCGAATACTTGATCAACTGATCTTGCTAAATCTTAACCATAATCTCTACCCTCTTCACCACGTTAGCCCATTATAAGTCATCAAAAAAGTTAAAAGATACTGAATGATAAATTTTGACTTAAAAATAACGCATTATTATTCTAAGAAAGAAAAAAATCAATATTAGATAGAAAGAAGACAGTATAATGTGACACTATTAATACGTTAATAATTGATCACACATGCAATAATAGACCAACTTTTTGTAGTGATTAATTACTTAGACAGGATTAGTCTACCACCACGTAACTAGCTTCTTCTCTCCAGATGTTAATATAACATTAATATATTACTATAATGTTGTATTGAAGATTTTCATACTACAAAAGAAAAAGAAAAATTAGAACTCGAAATGTCGTGCAAGCTCCGAAAAATCAAACCAATACATACATTATCAATCTTGTTATCCCAAAACCATGTTCGTGCATCATTTAAAACTTTCATGTGTAATGTTGAATTGATCATGTATTCTCTAAATTTCAAAATCTTATAAAGTCAATAACCACCAATTTTATATACGAAATTTGATCTCTTAACAAAAACATAAAGAAATTCCCTAACTTCAACTTCTTGCATGATGCTTGCATATGAAATGTTATGGAAATGATGTGTTTCAAATCTCAACAAATGGGGTGTTCTAAATTTTTCCTAGTCAAAACATATGGGATGTTTTAGAAGTTGCTCAAGAAAAAAAATTGTTTATAAATACCAACTTTTCTATTTATTTATTTCTTGTATTTTTCCCCTGAAAAAAAGAAGTGGGAACATTCAATATTGGAGTCCATACCATAACAAGATACCAACTTTTCTATTTATTTATTTCTTGTATTTTTCCCCTGAAAAAAAGAAGTGGGAACATTCAATATTGGAGTCCATACCATAACAAGATGTGTTCAGAGAATCCACCACCGCCAGTGACAAGAACAAAACCTGTCCAAATATAGCTGCTAGATTTTAGACTTGTCCCCCACAAAAACCAGCTGCTATATTTTGACCCAACTAACCCCAACCTCTTTTCCCGCGCGTGCTCTCCACGCACCAATCCAAACCCCACAAAACACAGAAACTTACCTTTTTCACCGCGCATCCACCGGCAGGTCAACGCGGTAACTTTGCCCGCCTTTTCACCAATTCCCGTGGTAAAAATCGACATAAAGGCCGCCATTAAAAAACGCGAAGGATCTTATGGTTTTCGTTTTAATTAAAATTTTATCCCAAAAAAAAAAAGAAAAAAAAAAAGGAACTTTTATTAGAAATTTGGAATAGCTGGTCAGCACTGACCTCCGATCTTTCTCAGCACCACCGTCCCAAAATAACAAGTAACAAAATATACTAGTAGCTGTAAAGAAAAGATTTTTCCAATCAGAAATTCTCCTCCTTTTTATTTGATTTGTTTTCAGATCATAACTTACTAGTTCTTCATCTCCATATTCATTCACAATCCACTCGCTACGTTTTTGCAACTGGTAAAGGACCCATCTTTCTCTGTTTTTTGTTTCAGAAATGCATATGCTTTCTTGCTTTTTCTGGCTTTATCTTTATGTGGGTGTATCTGAATCTTGGTCTGTTTGTTCTCTGGCTTGATGGGTTGCTTTCTTCTGATTCAAGATTCGAACTTTGGTCTTAGTTGGTGTTCTGCTGGGTTTGTGTTTGTTTCCAGGGAAAATGGAAAGGGTAATCTAATGAGGAAAGTAGGAAAAAATAAAAGGGTCTTGTTTTTTTTGGGTGAAATGGAATTCTGAATTTGAATGCTTTGCTTGTTTACGGTTATGGATTCATAGTTGTGGACCCCATGTATAGGTCTGATCTGCATATAGTTTGGGTGCTTTAATCTGGGGTTTTGTTAGATATGCTTGTTGGTTATGTTTTGAGTTTGACTGTGCTTCTTATTTTGTTGGTTTGGTTTGCAGTGTGAATTGATGAGAAACCAATTGGGTGAGGAAAAGTGTGTGGAGAAGTCTTGAGGGGAATTGTGATTGTTTCATGGGCAACACATGCCGTGGATCTTCCAGGGGCAAATTTTTCCTTGGCGCCAATCAGCCCGAAGAACAATCCACTGCTTCCAATACCAAGCGTAGCACCCCTACTGACCTTTCCATTTCCGATACCTCCTCAAAATCTCAAGAACTAACCAAAGGAAGCCCCAGCCCCAAGCCCAAAGACAAGAGTAACAACAATAATCTACCCCTCAGTAGTCCTAGAAAAGACAACGCCATGAGGAGAGGCCATGAGAACCAAACTTACTATGTTTTGGGCCATAAGACTGCCAACATTCGTGATCTTTATACTTTGGGTCAGAAGTTAGGACAGGGACAATTTGGGACTACTTATTTGTGCACTGAGATTTCCACCGGCTCTCAGTATGCGTGTAAGTCTATCTCCAAGAGGAAGTTGATCTCAAAGGAGGATGTGGATGACGTTAGGAGGGAGATTCAGATAATGCACCATTTGGCTGGTCACAAGAACATTGTGACTATCAAAGGTGCATATGAGGATCCGCTGTATGTTCATATTGTAATGGAGCTTTGCGCTGGGGGTGAGTTGTTTGACCGGATCATCCAGAGGGGACATTACAGTGAGAGGAAGGCAGCTGAGCTGACAAAGATTATTGTTGGGGTTGTTGAAGCTTGCCATTCACTTGGAGTTATGCATAGAGATCTGAAGCCCGAAAACTTCTTGTTGGTTAACAAGGATGATGATTTCTCACTCAAGGCCATTGATTTTGGGCTCTCAGTCTTCTTCAAACCAGGTAAAGAAAAGAAAAGGAATGTGTGCTCTATTTGGATCCAGTCTTGATCATTCTATAAATACAGTAACTACTCATTTATATTAATATCCATTAATTGTATAAATGCCACGTCTTATATTATTGAATATGGCTGTCTACGTCCTATTTAGGTGAAACGGTTTAATTCTGGTCAGAGGCATGTGAGTAACTAGACTTATTTGTGCATATATGGTAGTAAACGTTCATAATTCATGTTCAGAAATTATTCCTACTACCTCTAGATAGTAATTGAGGAGCTCAAAATCCATTTAGTCTCGCTAGCTTGAGTTTCATGTCTGTTAACTCTACAAGTATGACTCAGGTCAAGTTTTCACTGATGTGGTTGGAAGCCCATACTACGTCGCTCCTGAAGTACTCCTCAAGCATTATGGACCAGAAGCGGATGTGTGGACTGCTGGCGTCATACTATATATTTTGCTAAGTGGCGTGCCGCCATTTTGGGCAGGTCAGGGTAGTTTCCTAGTGAGAGGAAAATATATCATCTTGTGCTATTACTGATTTTTCTGTGTGTTTTTGGTGTGCAGAAACTCAGCAGGGAATCTTTGATGCGGTGTTGAAGGGATATATTGACTTCGAGTCAGATCCATGGCCCGTGATATCTGACAGTGCAAAAGACATTATACGGAAGATGTTATGTTCCCGGCCTAAAGACCGCTTGTCTGCTCATGAAGTTTTATGTATGTTCAAACCATCTTTCTGTTTTAAGCTAATTTCGGTGAATAATTTGCACAATGTGATGCGACTAGAATAGGAAGCTTTCCTTTATGTGGTGATGTTGGAAGGCCAACATTATTACTAAGCAGCCAAGGCACCGAAACAGTGATGACTATCTTACCTTTTAAGCTTAGTTTTAAGGTGAACTTGGTGCAATCATTATTTAAAGACAAGAGCTATATTTCTCAAGCAAACTAAAAAAAAAAAAATTCAAAGTTTTGCACGTTTATGACAGCAAAATTATCACCTTCCTTGTTAATATGAGGCTTCCCAAATTTTAGGAAATTGAGAACCAGAAAGAATTTGCTGAAGTGGAATTAATCATAATTATAGTCTCCATTGTAGGTGGAGTTCCATTTTTCTTACCACAAGTTTTTAAGTGATATATCTTCATTCTCTAGGTCACCCTTGGATTTGTGAAAATGGTGTTGCTCCTGACAGAGCACTAGATCCAGCTGTACTTTCTCGTCTCAAACAGTTTTCTGCTATGAACAAGTTAAAGAAGATGGCTTTGCGGGTAAGTGCAGATTGGAGATTAAAACATTTTGTTAGGCACTTCTGATATCTACTTTGCAGTTATTGGTTTTCAATTTGAAAAGGACATATGAACTTGAGGTTAACTTTTGGCATGCCCCTTAATTAGGCTTGAGCACTGGTAATATTGTGATGTTAAGTTCCATCCTTATGTTTCATCAGGTAATAGCTGAAAGCCTTTCTGAGGAAGAGATTGCTGGGCTGCGAGAGATGTTCAAGGCAATGGATACTGATAATAGTGGTGCAATCACATTTGATGAACTCAAAGCGGGGTTGCGAAAATATGGCTCTACCATGAAGGATGCAGAGATCCGTGATCTTATGGATGCAGTAAGATTCTTCTTTCCAAACAGATTAGAATATGGTTGGCATTGTAGCTGTGTTACTTCTTAGTTGTTGTTTTTTGGGCCGCAAAAAATAATTAGGTTTTACATTGTTAATGCTTCAAAGAGCTGAGCTGATTTGGTTCTTTTCAGGCTGATGTTGACAACAGTGGGACTATTGATTATGGGGAATTTATAGCTGCTACAGTCCATCTCAACAAACTAGAACGTGAAGAACATCTTGTTGCTGCCTTCAGATACTTTGACAAGGATGGAAGTGGCTATATTACAGTTGATGAGCTCCAGCAAGCTTGTGCAGAGCATAATATGACTGACGTTCTTCTTGAAGATATTATCAAAGAAGTTGATCAAGATAATGTAAGTCATTAAAACTCTAAGAGGGAGGTGCATTATTTTGCTTGATCAAATAGTAGACCAGAGTTTGGAGTTATTAAGATGTATATAAAATTGTCAAAGACAGAAAGAGGAAATAATGTGGACATAGAAACTAGAGCTGGCAGATGATAACACTATACATGTGACGTCCTCAATCTCAGTAATTTTTCTAACTTGATTTCCAAAATTTTAGATATCTTTCTATGTTAAAAATATTGTGATGTCGGTGGTGTCTGGCTTGTTTGCAACTCAATATACTTATGATTCTTATGTTTGCATGTTAGACCTGGAAGGTTTGATTTCCATTTAAATATTTCCCATGAAGGATGTGCTTATAGACATTCTGGATGACATATATTTATTTATACTGTGGGTGTGTATGTGGAGAAATAAATGCTATACTATCTATGTCAACTTTAGGCCTCTCTGAGCGATGTTAACTCAGCCTTCAATTCTTTCCTGCATGTAGGATGGAAGAATTGACTACGGCGAATTTGTTGCCATGATGCAAAAAGGCAATGTGAAAGGCCATATAGCTATTGGAAGACGGACTATGAGGAACAGTTTGAATTTGAGCATGAGAGATGCACCAGGAGCCCTTTAGCTTCCAACTAAACACGTCAGCAGCATCATGTAAAGGTATCCATCTTCTGTATTTGATGCCGTTCCATTTAATAGTTCCAGACAACATCATTTGCATTTAGATCATGAACTGGATCATATGAACTTTTTGGGGTGATTGAAGATTGCATTTGATAATGTTTGTTTCTTTGGCTGAGTTTCTTTTCAGTATTCTGCATATTAGAGAACAAGTTGGCAGTGTTTATGGTGGGTTGGACTATTCGAACCTCTGCATCCTATACTCATACCTTGGCCCATTGGCAGGTTGTACAGCAAAGCAAGAGGAGATTTGGTGGTAGAAGTTTAAGAAACATTTTGCATTCCTCAACTTCAGTTAGATTGCTATAGGACTCCCAAGATTTGAGTTGGGGAGATTCAGAAGATTTGGGTTGTGGAAATTCTGCTATTTCTTTTTCTAGATAGTGATGCTATTGTATTGCTGTATGACCACAAAACATGTTGTAAGCTTTGTTGACTCCAGTGTGTGAAATGTTTACCACTATTGAAGATGCTAATTTTTTTTTGTGGTATTTTCATTTTAAAAGGTTTTATATTGCTCTTCCTATGATTGTTCTAAAGGTATCTACCACTTCAGGCTCACCATATTGATAATGCTGAATTCGGATGATATATGGTGAAAGGAAAATCAGCCTTGTAACATCTGAAAAATGTTTGTAAATCCTTTCTGATAAAGAAATTATGGTAATTGTGTCAATGGTAGAATTATTCTGTTTTTATCAACATTTGGAGGGTAGTTTCACCTTTGGTAATATTATTATTATTATTATTATCTTTTGAGTAAAGGACTGATGCAGCAGTTCTTAAGTCTTGATTAATGAAATTGTCAAATACAAAAAAAGAAGACCGGGGGGGGGGGGGGGGGGGGGCATATTATAATAAGCATCTAAAGTATTTTTCAAAATATTATCAGAAATCTCTACAGTAGATGTGTATTCCAACAAGCATCAACTAGCAAAGAGTGTTTTACTGGCTGCTTCATTCGCTTTGACACAGTGATGCCAACAGAAAGACAACATTTGGAGGGTAGTTTCACGTTTGGTAGTTAACATGCGCGAAATAGAGAATATGACCATAAATGAATGGTGGGTGGCGGCTATTTGTCTCTTCTGGTCAAGTTTTTAGTGTCACTTACAAGATCCGTTATCACTCTCTGTCAAGTAATCTAGGCAAGAAGCCAAATAACTCCTTGCTTTTTGGGGAATGTTGTTGTCAGTATTTAACATGCAGCAATACCAATTCTAGTGTACAAAGCCAGGCCAGAGAATAAGGTACAAATCACCAGCAGGCTGTTTTCTATTTATATAAATCTGGGAACCAGTAGCATATTCATCCAGAGCATGTGCTGCATGCTATGAATTTGAATCAAAGTCGAAGACAAGTTTTGTAGTTACATGACGATAGGCCATGTGATGCAGATCTTATTGTGATCCATTTATTCGGGGAAAAAAAAAAAATAGATAAATTGCTTACGAATCCAATGTGTTTAAACTTTGAAGTTGACTTGCATCACAATTATGGTCCCATATTAAAGCTGATCCGAAATGTCATAAAAGGCCATCTGTCATTCAAGCTACAGTTTCAGAGGCTACTGAGATTTCCTGCAAGAGAAGATGAAATGATGTCAAAATAAGCATTACACTGCTTTTTTCAGGAACACGAGAAGCTGTAAGACCTGATATATTCATCTAAATTAACATTTCTGAAACCGTCGATAGCAACACTATGATCAAGTCATATATGTTTGGACTGAATCCTTAGCCTGTTTGTTCTAGCCATTGGATGCTGAATCATTACTTAGAAATTAGAAGCCAAAAGTAAACTAGTTTATAAATGCAAACTTGCCTTCAGAGTTGCTGCGCTTGAGAAGGTGCATCTTGATGTGATGGCACGTCCTTCATCAAATAGCCATCCCACCTCGCTGTAAGTACTGCCATCTTTACCTTCTTTTACTGAACACCACAATTGCTTGGGAAGCAATATGAGACCACTTTCATCTCTTACTGAGTTCTGCTCACTGTCCCCTGAAAGTTCTTGAAAGTTCTGCATTTATCAAGTTTACATTAGTTACTAATTGGACCATGGAGTTGCAAGTTTTTGGACATGTATTGATGTGCAATTATGTTGATGCAAGTCATCAGTCAATAATATGCTCCAGGGGATCAAAATATGGGTTTCATATTCATCTAATAAACCTAGATACAGTCATCACTCTGAAAACTTCTGCTTCTGATTGGTTCTATTAAATTATACACCTATTGTTCCATAGATCCTTCTGAAACAAATCTTAATGCTATACCGTATTGCACAGAAAAGGGCATCAAAATGATATCTGAAAATCTAAAGAGTTTGAATAGAATGTAAAGATGCAAAGTTTGAATGTGATTCCCACATTTGCAAAAGGAATAAATGAAATGAACCACTTCCCTGAATAAAATTACAGACTTTCAACCAAATAAAATAATTAATAAGTACTTGAACGTCTACAGCAAGCTTAATGAGCAAATAGCACCATATCATGCATGGATATAAGCAAAATAGCACCAAAGAAGAGTTATGGCACACAAATATATTCAAGGATTTGAGTTTCATTTCAGCATAATATTAACATGCAGATCATACACACAAAACCAAAATAACTTGGATTTTGATAACTCACATTTTGAGAACCATTAAAATTGGCAACAGCACTGGAGCTCTGCCAAGTACCAACAACTTTTGAAGCTTCCAATGCGGGCGTAGAAGCAAAAGCAGAATCACGGATGGCACATCCACCTAATTGCTCCCCATTTCTGAATGGCCCATACCACTGTTCACAAAGAACCCTAAGACTCTGCAATACCATCTTCATATTGTCTATGCAAATCACCTGAATTATCCTCACACGAGACTCCTTATCTTGAGGATTGATCAAGCAATACTCCACTTCCAACAACTTATTCAAACTCTTATCCTCCACTGGCAAAACAGACACATAACATCCACTAGCCTGATACGCAAAGGCAGAAACTTTGTTGTTCACACCACCCACATTCCTCTCGAGGATGCTGTACCGCGTAGCAGCATCGGCTTCACATCCAACTGTGGGAAGCAGCTCTATCGTCTTGTAGGTAACAACTTGGTCTTCTGGGTCAGCAAGAGTGGGACATTGAGTCTGCCAGTCGAAAACCTTAACCTCCCACTCCCTGTAAGCATCAGGCACAACCCTTTCTGGGAGTTCAATTGGGTTCCCTTCGGTTGTGAAGTCTGCTCCATAGCCATCCCATTCACCGGACACATTTCTGGCAAATTCGGACCACGCTTTGAACAAATAAAAGATATTCACAAAAGACAAATTGAATCATAATACATCTTAATCTCTTCAAGATTACATTCTACACTTCATCATTCAAAAGGAAGATTAGAGATATTTAACCCCAACATCTATTATCCAAAAAAACTGGGCATTTTCTCTGTCTAGAAAATTGTACAGAAATTAAGCTTTTCTTTCCATTATACAAGTTACCTCTATACAATCAAAAGCTAATAGCTTCAACTGCTCTGCTTTGACTACTAAAACGAAAGATGAAATCTTTTGATGCTGGAGATAGTAATCAGATGCTTTTATTGAAACCCAGAAAAATATAGAAGCAAATAAGCAGAATCATGAGTAAAATTTCTGGGTTTAGAATAAACTAACCAGAGGCAGAAGTGGAGGTGGGATTGAAGCTGTTACTGCGGTCATCCTCATGAAGTTGGTGTTCAAGGTCAGAGAGGCTGGTCTTGGTAGAGGAAGAGGCAGCGCTCTGGACAATTTGAGTAGCAGTGCGACGATTTTGTGGGTGTGGAAATTGAGGGCTTGAAGGCTTTTTATGAGGAGAAGAAGGCAAGGAAGTGCTAAAGCTTAAAGCTCTAGTGTGGGGGATTACACTGTTTAAAGCCATAGCCATGTGAATTTGGTAAGGTATGATGGGTCTGAGTGGTCTTATTTATCCTCAGCAACCACCAATGGAGCTGAGAAAGAAAGACAAGAGTTGTAGCCTTGTTTATGAGCTTGGCTACACAAACAAGAAGAAGATGATGGAATATTCTTAGGTGGAGAATCGAAGAAGGGAAATTACTGGACTGGCCTTGATTTGAAACGGTGTCGTATCACGCTTGTCCATTTCTTCCCATTTCGTAGTTCAGTAAAAACCCGACTTTGTTTGATCAGAAGATAAGATAGGGTTTTTACTGGGTTGGTGTTTGCAGTGAGAGCAGAGGGAGGAGGAGGAGCAAAGAAGCTGCAGTGAAAAGGTTATTTTTGCTGCTCTACCTCCCCTCTATTCTATACTGGTTGCAATTTGAGTAAGATGGTAAATCTTACGCCAATACTGATAGAGGAACTTTGCCTCGGGGAATTTCAAAATTTTAAGATTATCTGAACTTTTGAATGCCCCACCTAAAATCAAATCATGTCTCCACTACTGACTCGTTTGTCTGTGCTCTCTCACTTTATATCCGGTGTTGTCTAGATTCTGCATTTCTGGATCTGATCTAGGGAAAAAATTCAGCAGAGAAAGGCAGAGGTACGTACGTCTTGCATGCAATTCAATTTTATTGATCTCACTTTCTTATGTTGCTTTCCATTGAGTCCTTCTGGTCTTTGGTATTGCTCTGCCTAGTGATCTGTATTCTCTAGTCAAGAAAAATCGGAAAAGAACGAGTAAAAACTATTTATTATGGCTTGAGATGACTTTGAGTTGATTCTTTCTTCCATTTTGCTGTGTTTGTGAATTGTGATTGCTTCATCTGTTCCCTGTGCATCTGTATTTATCCACAAAAAGAAAAAGAAAAAAAGAAAAAAAAGGTGATTGTCTTCGTAGATTACTTTCATTCGCTTCCATGTTCGTCTGTAAATGATTTCATTAAAAAACACAGCATCCTTTTCCTAGTGTTTTTTTTTTCCCTTACCATCGACTCTTCGAGATTGCAGTTGTTCTGTGTACACCTTTATTGCTTTCGTTAGTTGTTCCTCTCTCTTTCCTCCTCAGCTTCTTGTTATCATTCCTCGATTCAATTCTTCGTGTGTCGTTCCTTCCTTCCTTCCCTCCCTTCTGATCTTTCTATTATTCGTTTGTTTCACTTCTGGCCCTACACAAAAAAAAAAAAAAAAAAAAAGTTTCAAAGAAATGGAAGCTATCGTTTCATCAGTTCTTGGAAAACTAGCAGAGTACACAGTTGAACCGGTTCTGCGACAGTTTGGTTATCTGATTCACTATGAGAGTAACGTTGCTCGTCTCAATAACCAAGTTGAGAGGCTGAATGCCCAAAGACGCGACGTGGCAGAAAAAATTGAAGCAGCGACCAGGAATTCAGAGACTATTCTTCACCAAGTTGAGATCTGGTTGGACCAGGTGGATCGAACCTTACGAGACAAGGATACATGTTTTGAAAACGAGCGAACAGCAAAGGCGGAATGCTGCTCAAATGGCTGGTTCCCCAATTTGAAGATACGGCATTCCTTGAGTAGGAAAGCGAAGAAGATGACTCCGGATGTCGATAGCCTCATTGATAACAAGTTTGAGGTTGTAGGCTTCGCTGCCAGACATGAAGGGGCCAGCTCCTCCCAGGCATCCAACATTATGAATTTTGAATCAAGAAAATCAATCATTGAAGGTGTGATGGAAGCTCTGAAAGGGAATCAAGTCAATCTGATTGTCATATGCGGCATGGGCGGAATTGGCAAGACAACAATGGTGAAAGAAGTTGTTATCAGAGCAAAGAAGGAGGGTCTAGTTGATGAGCATGCAAAGGTAGTTGTTAATGACAAACCTGATATAAGTAAGATTCAATCTGATATTGCAGAATTGCTGGGCCTGAAACTTGAAGAACAGGTTTTAGAATCAAGAGCAGATAAGTTATTTAATAGATTATCTGCTAAGAGAGTTCTTGTAGTATTAGATAATGTTTGGGAAACGCTGGATTTGCGGGAAATAGGGATTCCCAGTGGTCTAAACAGTTGTAAAATCTTGGTAACATCACGAAACCAAGATATCTTCAATGATATGGAAGAAGCTAGAAAGAAATTCCCCATTGACGTTTTGCCCGAAAGTGATGCATGGAGTCTGTTTAAGAAGATGGCTGGAGATGATATTGAATCTGATCCCGAGCTGCGTTCGATAGCAGAACAGGTACTCGAGAAATGTGATGGATTACCAGTTGCAATTTCGACTTTGGGAAGCGCACTACGGGGGAAACCGAGAGCGAGCTGGAATTATGCACTCGGACTGTTACAAAATCCTTTTGAGGGAGACATTCAACCTTTTGAGGGAGAGATTCAAGGAATGAAGAAGAACGTGTATCATCCAATTAGGTTGAGTTACGACTTTCTGGAAAGTGAGCGGGTCAAATCCTTGTTTCTGCTGTGTTGTATATTTCGAGAAAGCACTGATATACCTGTTGAAGATTTGGTGACGCATGCGTTTGGGCTTCGGGTCTTTCAAAGAATTGATAAAGTTGAAAAAGCAAGGGATGGTGTAGAAGCCTTGGTTTACACACTCAAAAGTTGCTATTTATTGTTGGACAGTGGCAAAGAAGAGTGTGTAAGAATGCATGACGTGGTGCGTGCCGTAGGCTTACGGATAGCCTCTGATGAGAGTGAAGGCACATTTCTTGTAAGACACGGAGTGCCACTGGAGAATTGGTCCCGGGGATACATTTGTACTTCACTAACAGCCAATAAAAGTACTCATGAGCTTTTGTTGTTGTCACGCACAAATGATGAAGAGAGGTCCAATGTGGGCACACTAGGCACATTGAATGGAGTGGAAGATCTTAAAGTCTTAGACATCTCAGTTCCTTATAAGGGTCTTTATACATGGATAACGTTTGCTATTATGTCTAGAACAAGATTGGAATCACTTCCGATACTTATGAGAAACATTCAAACACTGTGTCTAAGGGGTTTAGAACTCAGATTGGAAACAATTTCTATGATTGGGGACCTACGGACACTCACGATACTCCGCCTAGGTGGATCTTCCATACAGTATGTACCTGAGGAATTTAAAAACTTGTGCAATCTAAAGTTGCTAGATTTGGCGGATTGTTCGGAACTTCAAGAAATCTCATCAGGTGTCATATCAAGTTTAACCAAACTAGAAGAATTGTACTTGTGGGGTAGCTTCGAGGACTGGAATGATGTGCGGATTATTCAACTTTCATCGGAGCTACTGCAGTTGTCTTTGTTGACGAGTTTAGAAACCACTCTGTCTGTTGATATTCTGCAAAACAGCAGGCATCTATTTGCTAAGCTTAAAAGATTTAGGCTCTGTATACTAAAAAATAAAAGACGTGTACCCAAGTTTCTCCGCAGTATACCACTTTACAAATTGCCTGCAAATCCTCGTGACAACCTCTTGAGACTTGAAGATCTTGGCGCAGACTGCTCTCTTCTGGAAGTCTCTGTGTTGCTAAAGACAACTCATTTTCTACACCTAGGAAATGAAACTTTGGCCCACCCTTTCAATGTAGTAGATGCAGAGTGCGGTGGAAACTTGAAGGGTCTTACGGTCACACACTGTGATGCTCTGGAATATCTCGTTGACTTGACACGTGCTGAAACTACTCCTGTAGTTTTTCCTGTCTTGGCTTCACTGAAGATCTATGGTGCACAGAGGTTGCAGGAGATTTTTCATGGATTACTGCCAGTGGGGTCGCTTAAATCACTACGACGTTTAATCATACACCGGGCGGATGCATTAAGGCATGTTTGGAAGACAGAAAGCCAGTTTGACCGCCTGGAAAGTCTAACATTAACCGACTGCCAATCGTTGCAAGTTATTGTTGCTTGGCAAGAATCGGGACATCATCATGAGGAAGAAGCCAAGGAGATCAACTTCCCTAATTTGACACAGTTGGAACTTGCAGAACTACCAAGCCTCGTTGGGATATGTAGTAAAAAAGTCTGCAAGCTCAACTTCTCTAAATTGTTAGATTTACAACTCAGAACGCTTCCGCGATTCAGTGGTCAGTGGTTGAATGGTTTGGCTCCAACAAGTAACTCGAATGATGTCGATGTACAACATCTATTCGACCCCAAGGTACTTTTTTTTTTTCCTTTTCTTTTCCGGTAAAATTGCATTTCTGAAGAATGTTTAGAAAAGATGATACGTGTGTCTGGCACTTTTGTTTTTTTAATTTTTATATTCGGTCTGAATGTGGCACTTTAAATTAGAAAAACAAAAGATTATTGCATGGAAGTAAATGTCTAAAACTCTAAATGATAGGTAATTGTTACATGTCTGCAGGTACATACATTATCACTGGTCACCATGTTTCAGTAGTGGCTCTATGTTGGTATGGGCCCAATGTTTGTTAACCAAAAAACAAAACAAAGAAAAGATCGATAAACATTATATAATGTAACTTGATCAAGAAAATTACAGCTAAATGCCTGGCCTTTGGCCCCTATTTAATAGTAGGGGCTGTGACCACTTACCCAATTTTTGGCCAAAAATTGCCCACTTACTCCACTAAGAGTTTTTTAACCCCATTTACCCAATCTAACAGTGTTTGACAGTATTGCTCTCATTTTAATTAACAAATTAAACTCATATCTCTTTCTCCTCCCCCTCATCGATTTCTCTCTCTCTCTCTCTCTCTCTCTCTCTCTCTCTCTCTCTCTCTCTCTCTCTCTCTCTCTCTCTCTCTCTCTCTCTCTCTCTCTGAGCCACCATGCCCACCACTCCACTATCGATGTCGGCCTCCACCGCCGCCGCTCCGTCCCACCGTCGGACCACCAGAGGATGACGCCATCTAACTCCACGATCCCAACCCTTCTGGGCTTCGCCGGTTTTGTTCGTCAGATGTCCAGGAAGCTCCGAAGCTCCACGCCGGAATCGGGTCTGGGCTTCCCTTGCAGGTCTCGGACGACGTCAAAACTGTGGTCTATTGGGGGGTAATAGACAGATTATTGCCCCCCACTAATTTCTTAACTGTGGTTAATTAATCATTGAAATTAGAGTTTTGATAAGTCTTATGTTGTTTTGAGTTTATTAAAGTACAATAATCTGTCAATGATAGTTAAGTGAAGGGTTCTGACTTAAAACGAAGACATTATTTGGGGGCAGTAATGTGTCTACTGCCCCCCACTAAACCATTAAAACTTGCACCAGTTAAGTGAAGGGTTTTGACATCGTATGAAGACATTATTTGGGGGCAGTAATGTGCCTACTGCCCCCCACTAAACCATTAAAACTTGCACCAGTTTCAAGGATTCACAGTGTATTGCACTTTATCACAAACAAATCAACAAGAGATGATTACTATCTCCTAAGAAAGACATTATTGGGTAGCACTAATGTGTCTACTGCCCCCCAATAGACCATCAAACATTACACCGCTTCCTATGTTTCACAGATTATAAAAGTTATTCACATTCAAAACAACAGATAATGTCTAAAAACCCACATTTTGAGGGTCAATATTCTGTCTACTGCCCCCCACTAGACTGACACAAACCACACAATTTTTTTCATTTATCGACTACTGCAATTTAACATTACATTTACTTTGGAATAGCAGTTTTCAGTCCGTCAATAAATAAAGCAGTCATCATTGGCCCCCAATACAAAGTCTACTGGGGGGCACTAATGTAACAACTTTTATGGTTATGACTGCACAATAGCAGATGGCAGTTTTCAGTCCCAGATAACAGTTTTCAGTCCATAGTCGATTCCTTCAGAAGGTCAACCCCGGCCTTGCCGAGCTTCTAAGCGACGAGGACCGTTGGCTTAGCGTCGAGCTTGGCCGCGGAGAGCACGACGACGAGTTTCGGCGCCACGATGGCGAGAGCAGGCGTCGTGGGCAACCTGCTGGAGGGATGGAGGGAGGGAGAGAGAAATCCGACGTCGTCTGGAGAGAGAGAGAGAGAGAGAGAGAGAGATCGGTGAGGGGGGAGGAGAGAGAAATCGGTGAGGGGGGAGAGGGTAAAAAAGTCCCAAAAATAAATAAAAAGAAGAAAAAAAGAATTAATTGGGTAAAGGGGAAATAATCCCTTAGAGTGTTTTGGGTAAACGGGGTTAAAAAACAGTTAGTGGAGCAAGTGGGCAAATTTTAAGCTAAAATTGGGTAAATGAGCATTTTCCCTTAATGGTACTAGCTTCATATATGTGCGATGCCCAGGGTAATAGTAAAAAATTTGATACGTTTTGGTCTCAAATTTCAGTCACAAAAGAGAATAAAAGTTAAGAAACTACATGCAACAATTTATGAATTGAAATTGTGTTTTTAACCCACTCTTTTCTTCTTTTCTGATATTCTTTTATTTGATTCTGATATTTTACCATAATGACATTTCAATGTGTTTTATATGAATTAAGGTTTATTTTATTCAAAAGGCATATATGTCAATCAAAATTTTGGTGAAGCCTTTGACACCAAAAGAATGGTTTCCATTTATAGTAGTAGAGATAATCTTAGGGAGATGATTTTTTCATTTTGACGTTTCAGTTTTACACTTGCACTGCACTTGTAAATATGTAATGCAAATAATAAATATATTGAAAAATGAAGTGTCAAAATCATTGCCATTATTTTACATTGATCATCTTAATTAGTATGGTGTTAAGCCTTGAATCAATCATACAGTATTTGTTACATCCATGAATTCGTTCAGTTTTTTAAGATGTCTATTACTAATGCAGCCTAAGAGGAAATTGATGTAGTGAAAAGTAATTACAGACTAGGTGGTATTTGCAGGTTGATTTTCCACTCTTGAGACTTCTGTATCTTGAACATATGCACAACTTTGAAGAGATATGGCACAACCAACTCTCTCCCTACTCATTCTGCGAACTAAGAGAACTAAAGGTGGAAAGTTGTGACAAAATATCACATTTGGTACCAACATATATGCAAAACAGATTGCAGAAATTGGAGAAGATACATGTGTCCAAGTGTTCTTCGCTACAAGAGATTTTTGAATTGAGGAGGTCGAGGGTCAACGAAGATGAAGGATCAAGGGAAACACCGTCAAATATTTACCAACCTGATCAAGGAATACTACAAATAAATAATCAGATCATGGACATCAAAATCTTTCAGCATCTAACAAATTTATCCGTCTATAGATGTGAAAGCTTGAGAAAAGTGTGCTCTTCTTCCATTGCAAGAAGTCTTGTGAACCTCGAAAAACTAGAAATCAGTAAGTGCAACAGGTTGGAAGAAATAGTAGCAGCAGAAGAGGGTGAAAAAGCAGAGGATAACAACATGTTCCCTCATCTCAGACTTTTGACTCTTCAATATCTACCAAATCTCGTAAGTTTTTCCAGAGAAAAATGTGCTTTAGATTGGCCATCCATGGAAGACATAACTATAAAGGACTGCCCCGAAATGAAGAAATTCTGTTCAGGATCGCTTACCACAGCAATGAAAATGAAAATAAAAATAAGTGGTGAAGTTGATGAGAATATTCACAGGGAGCTTGACATGAGTAATAGGAAAGCCTGATCTGAATTTTTAGATCCCTAACAGGTTCGTAATTGCAACTCTTTTCTTCAGTACTATCATCTGTAATTTTTACTACTTTTGCGCTGCTGCATGTATTAATGTACGTGCCACTTAGAAAATGTCGTATGTGTCAAATTTTCAGATTTTGATAGAGTTGCATTTCAGCGCGTGCAGGAGTGAATCTGGAGCAGTTGTTTTTTTTTTTCCTCCGGCAGAAGAGCTGTTTATTTCACAATTTGGGGCCATTGAGAGATTGTTACATGTGTTTGCAAGAATTCCTGAATAAGCGAACTTACGTCCACCTAGTAGACAATAAGATTGATAGTTGTGTGATAAAAGAAAAAAGAAAGAAAAAAAAGGTGTGTCATTTGTTTATTTTGTAAGATGAGATTTTTTTTTTTTTTGAAAAGAAGACAAAAGTCAATATATTGATCAAAAGCCAGAATGACTCTTAGGCCATCTCCAGCTGTGGGGGTTTAAGCCCCCCGGCTAAATTTTAGCCCCCGATAATCACTATTCATGCAAATGGTAAGGGCTATAATTTCTACCATCTCCAACCCTTAGGGCTATAAATTTAAATATCATGTTATTTTATTGTTTGTCCTTTAATCTCAGCCATTGGTTTTGTTGATCAAAATTTTGGGCCACCAGCGTGGTCCCCATGAAGAAGAAGCCCAAGGGCTAAACAAAGGGCTATGTTTAGCCCAGCCCTTAGCCCTTTTAGCCCCCCAAATTAGTTTTTGTTATAGCATAGCCTTGGGTTGGAGATGGAAAATGGTGTTTTTTGGGCTATACCAACCCCTTAGCCCAGGGTTGAAGATGGCCTAACATACCCTTCCGCTGCCATAAGACAGACAAGAAGATGTGTTAGTACTTACAGTGGTACATAGAACTAGGTCACTCATTTGACATTGAATACATCGTAGACATAGAGGGATCCCCATGTGGTACTACGCCGGCGGCGCTAGAAAATAGAAGAATCTGACCCTCCCAACCTAACTTTGAAACCAGTGAATTTAGTCGCCTAGAGACCTCAATTGGTGTACAACTAGAGACACTGAGACTTAAGTCGACAAGACCAAGATCCAATACTAAACTAGATAGGAAAAAATCCACTAGACTGCCCCAGAAAAGACCTACATAGAAATTAGACAAAAGCTAATAAATATAGGGTTGGACTAAGGGCCTAAAACCTAGCCCAAAATAATGGACTAGGTCAGAACCCAAGCCCAACTGCTCGTGGCCCAATAAGGTGATCCACTAAGGAATAGCACCAGGCCCATCAATCTGGTAAGGTCTAGTCTAACTTCTCCACCAAAGCCCCGTCGTGCATCACCATCCGGCCTAGGTCCGGCCGACCCACATCACCCAACCGGCAACACCACAAGCCGCCCTGCCACGCCAGCATCCCAGCTAGGGGTCATCATTTGGCCCTTCGGCCCTAAGCCCGCCCAAAGCCCGCCCGGCCCATAGGGCCGAAGCCCTACCCTACCCTTGCATTAGGGCGGGCCGGCCCGACCCTTTCTCAAATAGGGTAGGGTAAGGGCCATGCAATTGAAACCCGGCCCGGCCCTTCGGCCCTACCCGTTTGAGCCCGTTAGGGCCAAGCCCGGCCCGGCCCTCTAGGCCCGCTCGTTTAAGCCCTAATTATTTTCTATTTAAAAAATAAATTTCTTTTTTTCTATAACATACAACTTATCTTTTTTTTGGTAATTGATTTCCTAAGCTTTATTTTCTCTAATTCTTGTTTCCTTTGTTAAATAAAAATTAATTTAGAGATTTAGAGAGATAGTTAATTAAATATAACCTCATTAACTAATATTTATAAATGTTATAACTTATAAACTAATCTCAATATATATATATATATATATATTAAATATGATCAACAAAAAACAATGAGTCTTATATTGCCTATATGACTATGGAGACACATTTTAAGGAAAAAAAATAATGTATTTCTTTTTGTTAAACTTAAACAAATTAAAGCCCTTTTAGGCCCATTTCGGCCCTATTTGGAAGGCCGGCCCGACCCGGCCCTTTCGGCCCTAGTGACTCGGGCTTTTCAGGCGGGTAAAGGTTAGCATATTTAAGCCTCGACCCTACCCTACCCGGCCCTAAATTTTGTTGACTTTGACTAGGCCCTGCCCGGCCCTACCCTAAGCCCTAAAATTTAGGGTAGGGCCGGCCCTAGCCCGGCCCATGATGACCCCTAATCCCAGCGATAGAAGCCATTCCGTGCCCGGCTGTCGCGACATGCATCAGCCCAGAAACAATTCTTGATCCAGGCCTCGAAACCCACCACCAATCAACCATTGCACCGGCGATCCAAACCAAGCAGCAGAGATCGTTTACCAAACCGTAAAGCACTAACACCGCCGTTGCCACCCTCCCAGCCGAACCATCTGACGAAGCCCGTGCATATTCCTCCGACCGACTCCTATGGACATGTAGATCTCCCATTTGACAGCAAACCCCATGGCGGCGGCGAGGCCGGAGGCCAACGCCAATGCCCTGGCGCCGCCGGACGGGAAGGGATTCAAGCGGTTTCGGACCTTAGGGTTTCTCGAGGTGAGAGAGAAACTTTTGTTTGAAGATATGGGTGTCCCTATTTTGTAAGATGAGATGTTTTTGTTATTTGTGTATGTACTTTTATTTCATTCAGAGGACTGACCTAATTGGTTTTGAATTGCATTAAATAAGGTTTTCATGGTTATATTTTGATTGTATCAAAAAAATTGCAGGCAGTGATGGCTTTAGTATTCCTTTGGATTACAAGGTGATGGCCTACTCAATTTGAATCTTTGCCATTGGGCTTTTGTTTCAGTTTTGTCTTAGTTGGCCCAGGTGGGTCTTCTTTTGTAATTTGCCCTGTTTCTTTTTAATACATGATAACTGTTATGCCAAAAAAAGAATCATTAGAATAATATTTTTAGTGTAAAATTTTCTTCCGAAAACTAAAGGACAATCCTCTCAATGTATATCTTCAATTCTAGGCGAGAAATTCAAAGAAAGGGAGTAAACTTATGAAGTCATTCTATGATTGACGTCAGAAGTCTTGATTGATTACATGCGAATACACCCCTCCCCTCGACTAACACACATTTTATGGCACAAGTTGTTAATACCAAGAAAATTAATATTCATGTCCAATAGACATTTAAAGTCCAATACAAAAATATAGATGACATTAATACGCAAAACTACAAATTATGGGCTTTAATAGCTTAAAACCCATTATGTTAGAAAAAAACTCTCAATCTTGTAATTCTCTTTCGATTATGCCTTATTAAGTGTCATGCCACGCATGTGGCTCAAGCTACAACTACGATCTTGGGGCTTACAGAAGTGTGTGTAATATGGAAGGTTACGGAAATATATAATGCTCATTTATTGATTTAGCGTCGTTAGTGATCTCGATTTTGGGCCCGAGATCTATGAGCCCTGGAAATATTTAAGGTAGTAAAGTGAAATTATTCTAGACTGAATTTATAATCTTGGTAATTAGTAAGATGCTTGGGATAAATTATTGAAATTTTTCACAAGGTTACATCTTCAATTTAAGGGTCTGACATTGAAGTACACAATGTCAAGAGTCCGTCAGTATTTTTGGAAAATTTTTCGGACTTAGGAACTATTTATTATGAATTTCTAAAGTTGGAGAATTATAGAAATTCATTTTAAGTAAAAAAGAAAACTCATGGTGCAATCGAAGGCGTCCAAATTCCCACCTCTTCATCGTAGCCGTTGAAATTCAATTAAGGAGGCTATAAATAGTGCTTCCGCAAATGAGATCAGACGGAATCTCCTCCGTCCGACCACCTCGCGACGGCGAAACCGCATCAATAGCTTCCTCTCCTCGTCGCCGACGTCTCTCTGGAGTCAGATTGTCCAACCGACGGCTCCGGGAAGAAAATTGAAGTCGGGAAGCTTCGTGTTTTCCGACTGTTCTTCAACAAATTCCGGCGATGGAAAGATCTGCATGTGGTAGGAAAAATACTCCTCTCGTCGTCCTCTTCGTCGTACTATGATTTGTGATGTAGGACGAGAATGTGCCCAGTTGACGCAGTCAGATTGATAACTAGGTTTACCAGCAATAAACCCAACAAAAAGGTTCTGGAGTCCACTAGAGATAAAAGAGAAAATTCTCAATTTTGATTGATAATATGATAAAAGATAGTTCTGCAGCCGTTTAAGGTTGCTTATATATGGGAAAGAAACCCTAGGGCGACTAACAATGAAACCCTAAAGCCCACGGATTAAAACAAAACAAATCCAAAATAAACTAGAAAACCTAAAATAAAAAGAATGTAAAACTAGCCTAAAAATATGAAATCACGAATCGGATAATTAAGACGATACATTTTGGCCTAAATCTGATAGGGCTCACCAAAGTGAGTCTTGAAGATCTCGTCGTTCCCATTCTGGAAAGCTATCATGCGTCTCAAACGGACATTCTGGCCAAAAGTTAGTCAAATCTGATTCAAAATCAAAACCTGACTTTTTGTACGAGTAACTCGAAAGGTCCAAAACCAAATCTTCTTGAATATTCCAGCGGCTAATAATCTCATTACGCGTGAGTTACCTATTTTCCAATCACTCTTCTTGATTCTACACCACTTCTTTGCTTTTATGGTTTTCTGGCTAAACTGGGCACATTCTCGTCCTACATCATTCTCCTCCACTATGACGGAACTCGCCCTCGAGTTCATCTTGAATAAAAGACAAGAATAGGTAGACAAAAGACCTGAGAAAAAATTAGACAATTGAACCTGTGGATTATTGGCCTGATCCTCTGCAAATTTTGATGGCACAATCATGAACCCAACGCCAAAGATGAGTCTGTCATATGCATTTTGGCTCTCATACGCAACCTTCGTAGATTCGTCTCGCTCTCAAGGTTGCATTCTTGAATGATATCTGGTTCTGAGTGATTTATTTCAGGCTCCAAGACTTCTTCATTATTAATAACCATGTCTACATGAACAATTTCATCTTTAACCTCTTCTTGGTCATGATGGATGATTTCTTGTGGAGCATCTTCCATTAGAAATTCTTCTGACTTTTCTTCAGATAAACTATTAATGTCAACAGGCAAAGAAAACTCTTTGGACTTTAACTTCTTCTCAAAAACCTTAGGAGGGTAATTCTTGATCGAAAAATCTCTAGGCAAAAATTTTTCGTTAAGAAGACCTTTCATCTTCCTCCATGTTTGAACACGCTTTTTTCCTTGCCTCTGACGAGAACTCTGCAATTGATTCCACCAATAAGCAGCATCTTTTTTTAGCTTCCGAGAAACCATCTTAGCCTGCTTGTGTTTTGGAACCTCCATGATCTCAAAGAAGTTATCCACTTCAACCTGCCAATCCAGAAAATCTTCTACACCCAAGTTGCCTGAAAAGAAAGGAATCTCAGCCTTGACTTTGTAATCCTGGTCAGCTTGTCCTTGGTGTTCATGTTGCACAATTTCTTCTTCAGACTCAGACTCTGAAGTATTAACAACAACTTCACCACGTGGAGCCCTAACTCGCTGGCCTCCTTCCCTGCCTCTATTCTGATCGTTGTTGTTGTGGTTGTTTCTCTCTCCCAACAACCCGCGAATTTCTCCAATCTGCTGGTCCATCCGATTGTTCATGGTGTTGATGGCAGCGGTAAACGCTGCTGTGAGAGTTTCGATATCTAATTTTGTAACTTCACCCATTGCTACCAAGGTAAATAGGAGAGACAGGGAAGACCTGCTCTGATACCACCTGACGCAGACGGATTGATAACTAGGTTTACCAACAAGAAACCAAAAATAAAGATTCTGGAGTCCACCAGAGATAAAAGAGAATAATCTCAATTTTATTGATAAAAGATGATAAGATAGTTCTGCAGCTGTTTAAGGTTGCTTATATATGGGAAAAGAAACCCTGGGGCGACTAACAATGAAATCCTAAAGCCCACGGATTAAAACAAAACAAATCCAAAATAAACTAGAAAACCTAAAATAAAAAGAATGTAAAACTAGCCTAAAAATATTAAATCACGAATCGGATAATTAAGATTATACATTTTGGCCTAAATCTGATAGGGCTCACTAAAGTGAGTCTTGAAGATCTCGTCGTTCCCATTCTGGAAAGGAATCATGCGTCTCAAACGGACATTCTGGCCAAAAGTTAGTCAAATCTGATTTAAAATCAAAACCTGACTTTTAGCACGAGAAACCCGAAAAGTCCAAAACCAAATCTTCTTGAATATTCTAGCGGCTAGTAACCTGATTAAGCGTGAGTTACCTATTTTCCAATCACTTTTCTTGATTCTACGCCGCTTCTTTACTTTTATGGTTTTTCGGCTAAACTGGGTCCATTCTCGTCCTACATCAATTTGTTTCTGAAATCGTTTAAGTTTTGAATGATTTGGTTTTGGGCGTTTACGGGTTCTGTCGAAACCACCGTGCACAGCAGATTTTCTAGGCTCCTTGCTTTAATTTCGATGTTGATAATGAACCTAGAGCAGGAACTCGGGCTTGGTCACGCTAAATTTCATCATTTGAGAAGTGGGAAGCAAACCCGAGCGTGATCGAAGAGTAGCAAGACTATCGACCTTGAAATCTGAATGCTTTCTGCTTGGAGCCGTGATTAACCTAGTTAAGGTAAACCATTCTCGTTACTTCCTTGTTGAATTCGAGGTTGGTTTGTTAATCTTGGAAGCTAACCGGCTTGTTGGTAATTGAATGGTTAAGTTGGAAGAATTCCTTCGGTTGCTGTGTTCTTCGTCGGAGGAGCTGATGTAGGACGAGAATGTGCCCAGTTTAGCCAGAAAACCATAAAAGCAAAGAAGCGGCGTAGAATCGAGAAGAGTGATTGGAAAATAGGTAACTCACGCGTAATGAGATTATTAGCCGCTGGAATATTCAAGAAGATTTGGTTTTGGACCTTTCGAGTTACTCGTACAAAAAGTCAGGTTTTTATTTTGAATCAGATTTGACTAACTTTTGACCAGAATGTCCGTTTGAGACGTATGATAGCTTTTCAGAATGGGAACGACGAGATCTTCAAGACTCACTTTAGTGAGCCCTATCAGATTTAGGCCAAAATGTATCGTCTTAATTATCCGATTCGTGATTTCATATTTTTAGGCTAGTTTTACATTCTTTTTATTTTAGGTTTTCTGGGGATTATGAGAATCAAATTGTGCGACTTGGTTGTTTTGTCCAGAATATAGTTTTGAATGGTGAACTTGATATCCGATGATTTCCTGTGAGTTTGATGGTCATGAATTTCGAATTTGGAGTGGATATGTACTGGATGATGGTTGTGTTGAGCAGTTATTAACTTCAATGCTTGGTTTTGAATAATCATATAAATGGTGATGCTGCTTGAGAACAGTTGGAGTTTGAGAATCAAATCATTGTTTAAAGGTTCTCGACTATGTGTGGTTGATGGAAATTTTGGATATGTGTGGTTGAATTGCACGTGGTTGTTCCATTTTTGTTATTAAAAATTAACTAAGGTATGTTATGATATATTGGATAGAGGTGAAATTGACTTGGCAATTTGGCATAATCATGGTTTATTTATCTTGGCTTGTCTGCATGTTGAACGCTACACACTGAGACTCTGTTATCTAAATAGAAAGTTCGTCATGGTATGTTAAAATGTTGGGTGCGCTTAGTAAATTGGGCGCAATGAATATGAAAGTGAAATAATTTCATTTAAGACATGATTCGTTGTAAGTGGTTGATATTCTAGTTCCAAGGAAAATGTTCGATAATTTAGATAGTTATCGAACTTGTCAAGATTGGTCAACTATGGGTCAATGTTGGTCATATCCTGGTCAAACAAGAAAAAGTTGGTCGGACGACTATTTTAATTGTCGAGACTTTAAATATTTGATTCGGCGAGTTGTTAACACTTAGTCACTTACGATGTTGGAACTTAAGACTCCAGTCACCCGAGGAATGGAAGATTCGTGAATTCCGGACAACGCAAAATGGTAAAGTTTCGGAATCCAGGTAGGGGATTCGGCACTCACTCGGTTAGTTATTTTCATATTTAATTTGGTTATGATGCATGATGTGTTGAATGGCTTGGTTACGTTAAAATGCAATGCATACTAACCAAACCGTGAGAAAATGTGTGATGGCTTGAGAACGAAGGGTGACACTGACTTCCTTGGGTTCGATCCCCTTAACCTCCGGAGGGTTAGCTACACCGGTCGGAGGTGCGCGAACGTAATGACGACCCAGTTCTGTGTGTGTAGCTAGGTAGTGGACACTCTCGCTACGCTTACCTGGTTTTAAATTATAATGTGAGGTAAGGTCGTGTAGTGGGTCTATGGGACCGGCCATCAGGTAATATGTAGCGCTGTATTTATTTATGTCTCATGCATCGGTTTTGAGTCAAATTTTTTTTTAAAAGTTTGTTGTTTCTTTAAGTAAAATGGTTTGATTATGTTTTCATATTGGTGCACTACTAAAGTTAAAAGTTTTCAAACCTAACCGGGGTGAAGCCCCTACTGAGCAGCGAGGACGAACGCTCACCCCTACAACAATGTGGTTGCAGGTACCTTGCATTGGTAACGGGATCGTAGCGGATGGAGCTGGATGTGCAGAATTCAATAACTCCTTCTAACGGAAGCCAGGTTCCAAATGTCAATCTCGATCTTGTTCCTTGCCACTTGTTATGGTCACTGTGTTGTTAAGTCTATTATTCCTCAACTATTCGAAAATGACAAAGTTCTAGATGAGCAAATTGAATTTTGTAATTTCAAGAAGTTTTCACCTCAAAAGTATTTCAAATCTTCGCTGTGCATTTTACGAAAAATTTATCAAACAAAAATGCCTTGCGGTTCTCTAGAACGTAAATTTGGTATTCGGTTTATGTTTTAGAGACTCGCGGCACTGTCATGTGCTCAACCTGGTGAGGTGCAGTTTGGGGAGTTACAAAATCCAAGCCCAATGACTTAAATCGATAGCGAAATTGTGAATATGAGATTTATGCCAACCTTTTTCTTTAAAACTCAAAGCCCAACTTTCTTCCTCTTCATTGTAATCTTGCCTTCTTCCCCGCAGAATTGTATACACACAGATCGAACTAAGAATCCTCAAGAACAATCGATTCCTTCTGCTAGGTAGTGAAAGGCAAACCTTCTGACCAGTTATAGAACATTCTTCTTCTTCCTCCTTAAACCATGAGGGCAAAATCCTCAACTTTCCTCGTTTACCTCGTTCCAGGTTTCATGTCACTACGGTTGCCTCTGTTGCAGCGATTGTCCACTGCTGTAGCAACTTTTGCTTTCTCCCAAATCCTCATCTCTCAAGTAAGCACATCTTTCCCCAATTTTAGGACAGAAATTGTGTCTAGGTTGAAGAAGAAATGTTTTATCCAGAAATCATGTGTTCCTAATGAAGCCAATATAAAGGGAGATTTGGGACTGGAATTGGCATCGAGCAAAACCCAGAAAACTTAGAAGCACCAAAGCAATCAAGCCTTCAAGCATAAACCCAGCTCTTGGCCATTTTCTCCCCAAACCTTCTTCAAATCCACTTTTCCAGAATCCCCATATCTAAAAACCCTCAAATTCTCTCACAGCAATGTATATCTAGCTCCCACACCACGCTTTGCGCCTTCAAGCTCTGTTCATTATCTGAATCACACACAAAATTTTCCAATTAATCAATTATTGGGTTGATTTTGGCATAGTCAATGCTTAATTCTAAAAGAACCCTCACATTTTGGCTATCACGGTGGGACTAAGTTGTGATTCAGATAATTTGTTCGTCCTGCAACTCTTCAATTCAAGCATGCTCGTGTTATTCACAATTATTGTTGGATGAAACTAGCAGAGGCTTCCTTGTTAATATTGTTTACTCAGTACAGTTTCATATTCAGTTGCAGACTTGGGACTTCAACTATGAAAGTTGGAAACAAGAATTTATAGTGGTGGCAAACCACTGCAGCAAGTAGTATTTCATTTCCATAGTTAAGTAGATGCAGCCATACTTGACATCATGTTTTATGCAATTAACAAGGCCACTTGTTAATCTGCTACTCAATACAGACAAGCAAACATCCTTGTGGCTATGGATACATGCATTTTCTTAATGAATCTAGATGGAGGTTCAATTTTTTATCACCACAACCATCAAATTATGTTCATGCTAGAATGAAATTTTCTTCTATTTATGGTCACCAAATTCAAGCTCTCTTTGGAAGTGTCACGCCAGTGTCACGTCCCTGATTTTTAACATAAATAAAAATCGATATACAATCCCATAATTATACATGCGTGATCGTTCAGCCATTGTTGAAATGGAAAAAATGCAGACCCAATTGCAATTAATTTCGTTCATGGGAAGAAATATGAGTGCTTTATTTAAACAAGTTTAAAAGCCTCTAATTAAGAAAAAGGACGGACAAGTTGATTAGCTAATAAAACTCTAAACAAAACAAAAAAAACTGTAGAGTTTTTAAGCTACTTGTATTGGGTTTGCATCTGACTTCTAGCTTGTTTGAAACTCTAGACAAGCAGTTACAAAAAAAGTTCCAATCTGGACGTCAAAAGAGAAAGGAGATAAGGTGTCCAGCCATTTCACTTCAAGTTGAACTCTAAAACTTTCAACGTGGTACACAAGCCAAACTCATCTCTAGTGCAGTATATAAGCACCACATGAAAAGAAAAAGGGGGGAGAAGGCCGCAACGTGAAGAGGCACAGGAGGACGCAACGGAGCACAGCAAGGGTGGAAAAGCATAAGGAGAAAGCAGCAAAGGATCTTGGAAGACAAAAGGTTCAGGACCTCATTCCATAGCTCTTCACCACCTTCTCTTTTCTGTTGCAGGCCCTCCTCACAGCGGCACCTTCGGGTGTCAATGATGTCAAAACCAACATGCCGGGCAGCGTCCCGATGAACATGTCGGGCAGCGTCCCGATGAACATATCGTAGTGGCGCTTCTGGTGTAGGCCTTGCGCTTTCAAATCCCAGCAGCGGGCCTTCCTATATTGTAGCAGCAACAAGCCTTGCTCTCTCAAATCCTGGCAGCAGCGTCTCTGTAGCAGTTTCAAACCATAAAGAAACTCAAAGCTACATGCTTCACCGAATCTGCTGCCAAACAACAACAAAACCATAATTCATTCCTTGAATACCACAAAAGCCCAAAAGCCTTCCCCGAGTCCATACTTCATTTCCAGAAGCACCAATTCAAAAAAAAAAAGGAAGAAGCATAATCGGTGCAAAGAAACATAAACAAGGAAGCTCACCCTCAAAATAAAGCTTCGAGACTTTAAAACTACTGTGACTACAATCACTTGTCCTGCTTGAACCTGCACAACAAACAAATTTGTTAAAATTGAATACAAGCTTTGAAGCATCCAATTAAAAACAAATTTGGTGCACAAGTCTTTATGTTTGTAGAAGGCCAAAATAGTCAGAGGCAGTCTGAGGCTTTTAACACCAAAAGATGACAGGCAAGAAAGAAAGCTGTGCAGTGGAATTGCAAGGCGAGTCTCAAGTTGTCAAAATTAAACACACACTTTGTGGCAGCCAATTCCAAGACAAATCTGATGCACAGGTTATATATTATACTTGCAAAAGGCCAAGACGATCAAATGAGGCAGTCTAGACTTGATTTCAAGAGGTGACAAGTATGTGTTCGTGGATGCAGCGTGTCAAGGGAAGAAAGAAAGATGAGAATTTGCAGCGAAGGTGACTAAGCAAACTTCAAAGTTCAATGCAGTAGCTTTGAAATATTTGCGTCCCAAAAAGCTTCGAAGCGGTGCCAATATAAAAGCCAAATGAAAAAAGTCTTGGCGGTGGCACTTTTATCTGGGCATGGACCTTTAATTTAAGTATGGTCAATGTGATCCAAACCATCCCAGAACTTGACAAAGCATAAAGCAATATATATGTATAAAGAAAAAACGAAGAACGAGTGCTCTGGTGATGTGCAGGCCATGAGATAGATTAATTAAGCTATGCATAAAACAAAAGGGCATAATTAATAAAGTGTCCAACACAATTGCAGAAGCTGACAAAGTGGCATTGCAGACCATCAATTCATGCAAGCTCTTAATTAAGCTATGCATAAGACAAGAGGTTTAATTAAGTGCAACAATTAAATTGATGTAGAGCTGGGCTTGTGAACACAAAGGAAGAAGACCCAGACAATCACAATTTTCAATTCACAATTGATTTGGCTGGTGATAAAAGGGAATTTGGCCTCACCTACCACTCACCCAGAATACGACGGAGTCTTTGAATTGAGTGCCCACCCAATGCACGCTAAGGCTAAGCTCTAGCTAATACTTCTGTCACAACCACTGTCAAATGCAATACAAAGGGGAGATTAGCACCTGGGTCCTTAAATCACGAAGCCGGAAGAACTGAGTGGGGAGTATTCTTACCCAATTTCTCACAGGGAAGCACAACAGCAAATTTCAAGCTTCTAAGTGTTGAGAGATTTCCTCTAGTTGAAGATCCATGCGTGCTCCCATCTCCAAATCACATTCCATCTTCGGACCCATCTCCAATTCGACTTGGCAGTAGGGCCGAGCTCATGTTCTATCTGGGTTTTGGGTAAAGACGGTGGAAAGAAAGAAAGAAATATAAGAAGTGAAAAAAGGAGGTGAAAAAGGAAATTGGGAAAATATAGCAGCTGGGCCTCTGTATCACTTTGGGCCTCCATGGAGCTTCTGATGGTGACCCATAATAAATCTGGGTGTCCAAAAGAGAAAAAGAAAACCTCGATGGGTGCCTCCGATCTTCAGGCAAAAATTTAAAAGTGCAACTAGGAGTTTACTCGATGCTATGGGTTCCATTTCCAAATTCCCAGGCTTTGGTTTCGTAAAAAATGCTCCGGAACCTAAAAAATATCATTTTGGTACAAAACCAAGAAAAATCCAAAATCCCCAAAACGTCAGAACTACAATGGTTTGATCCCTTCACAGGGTATGTAGGCAATCTAGCGACCCACTAGATGCAACCACAAATTCAAATCGAATCCCTGACTCCACCAGTCAAATTCACCCAAACACCAGAAAAATAAAATCATTTCCAAATTACCCAAAAGCAAATGCAAGGGCTCTAAACCCTCACAAATATCCCAAAGACAAATCCAAAAATAAATGGGTCATCTACCCATTTAAATTCCAAATGCTGGAACCACATGTGGTTTGATCCCGCAAGGGTATGTAGGCAATCTAGAATTAAATAATCTAGATGCAACCGCATCCTAAACACTATTCCTATTCCAAAATCCAAGCCTTCCAATGGGTCATTCACTTATTGGAACTCTTGAACTACGAGTGGCTTGATCCCCTCCTGGGTACGTAGGCAACCCATTTCAAAATTCGGGTGCAGCCGCAAAAACAAACAACCACACATTGGTTTCTTTATAAATGGAATCAAAGGGTGTTTCTCTTGTAACAAGAGATTGTAATTAAGAGACACATTCTGTCTTAAATGGGTTGAACCCGAAATAATTAAAACTCTATTCTGTTAATGAATACGAATGAAATTACGTTGGGTGACATTTTACACTCTGTGCAATTTTTAACCCAACAGCCATCAATACAAAATACCTGGAAATCATTTTCCCCTTTAAACCAAGTATATACTGATGCCCTAAACCCACTATGTCAATATACACTAGCTCACAGAGTTATATATTACACAGCTTACGAATTAAATTGTCAACAACAAAATAAAACGTAAATGCTCCTCAGAGCTTACTACAACGGAAGTCCAAATAACGGTAAAGTCATAAAATTGGCTTCCTACCGTTAAGCTACAGGTATGCTTCCCCAACTTCAGCCACGATTATCCTGACCTGCAGGATTAACCCCTACACCATTGAATAGTGCACCGGGTTGTCACACAACAAACTCAGTAAGCTTGTGAAAGCTCGTATGAGTAACTCAAAACAATCAACACAACTCACACTGGAAATAAGGAAAATAACTCACATTTTGATTCCCTAAAAGCAAGTAACATAGAAAGCAACTCACTCTTTGGTTTCTATCAAAACGTAACATAGAAAGCAACTCACTCCTTGATTTCTATCAGATCGTTAATAAGGAAAACACCTTGCACCTTGTCCCCTTAAAAACTATTAATAAGGAAGTAACTCACACTTTGTTCCCTAAAAACACGTAATCTCATGAGTTAGATATAACTTTGCCCCATTACCCCATGAATCACAATTGGTAGACAGACTAGAGCTCTAACTGAATTCGTAACCACTCGTCCGGCCAAAGACGTGATTACCTGATATGCTGCCCAAGGTTGCTCATAGACCTTCATTCCTCGGATTTCTCAGTGCCTCGGAATAAAACATTAAAGAAGTCGCACAGGACTCAAAATGTTACACAAATCTCAACGGTTTTCAAAACAAATCGAATCAACAATTCCACAATCATTTGTTTTCCGAAAAGCCACAACACAAAACAATAAAAAGCATCATTCATGCATATTGTTTTCATAAATCAACAAAATCCAACAACACATATATATTCACGTCAATATGTACACACACACACACACACACACGTAGTCATCCGCTCAGGAATGCCTACTAATATCAACTATAGTTTGTAGTTAAATAAATAACTCTCGAAATGATAAAGGTAATTCTGTTTGTAAATGAACCTTGTGAGATTACTCACCTTGAAATTCCTGCTGTGTCTTCACACCACTAGACTGCTTACAGAACGCTCTATGTCAAGCACCTAAGGAAGTACCTTGATTTAGTCAACGAATCACAATTAAATAAAGTTCGAATCCCCAAATCGAACTAAAATTTCAAAGTAACGTCAATTTAGGTGAAACCACTTCTGAGACTTCCCAAAGTCTCCGTAATACTTCCACAATCGATATGCCCAAACCACATGTCGATCGGAATCTCGGATCCTCACGGATTGAATAAATCAAACGGTCTGCAACAGTAAAAATCATAACAAATTCATACGAACTTCAAAAATTGCGTATTATATATTGAAACGGTCGTATCGACGAGTAGAAGATATATAATACCAGAAACGGTCCCTTAAACGACCGGAAAGCCGCCAGAATGCCACCACAAGGGGTGGCGCACTGCCGCCGGCCAAAACTCACTATTTCACAAAACTCCCAACATCAAAGATCTTCATCTCAGCATGCTTATCAACTTTCATTATTAGCCTCAAGTCAGAATCTAAGCAAAAAGGGTCGAAAACTACCTCACAAACCGTGAATCACTGTTCAATCTGAGTTGAACCAATTTCCACGTAAATCGATTCAAACAACCACCACAGATCGATCAGGGAGGCTTCTACGAACTCATAACAGGAAGCATGAAGCCACGACGTCACCGGAACTGCGTTTTCAGACCAGGTCCGAATACACCAACTTTTGCCGCCTTGCTGCGTCGTTGCCACTGAGAATCGAGGCTAGAGGATGCCACAAGGAGGAGTGCACGAAGGAGACGAGCTGATCTGGAAAGTTTCACTGCTGGAGACCGCCGGAGCTCACTGAAAAAGTCAGGTTGGAACATCGGGTCCGGGTCGAGTCAGTCGCGGGTGAGGAGAGAGAACGGAGAGTTTTCTGATTTCCGGAAATGGAAAGTGAGAAAATGAAAATAGTAAGTTTCTAAAAATGGAAACCCCTATTTATAGAACTTTTCCAAAACTTCCGCAGACCATAACTTTCTCATACGAACTCCGATTGACGCGTTCCTCATGTCCACGAACTCGTATTGACATGCTCTACAACTTTCGTGAAGGAAGTTTTGAGTATCCCAACGTATAAAAATTCAAACTTCACACGACCCCCAAACCGTGAAATTCGAATAATTATACGTACGAAAACCATTCCACTTCACATACAACTTACGAATAAAGCACAATAACAATTATTCGTACAACTGGTCCATTATTAATTACCAAAATTAAATAACGAAAATCCAGGTCATCACAAGAAGAAGCATTCAAAACCATAGTAAGAGGTAAAGCAACCATCTACTCACACTCATATTCAAGCCCTCCTTTACTGCGGTTAATAGAAAATGTCCACTGCAAGCATTGCTAAAAATTCTACTGTAGTAACCATACTTCATTCCACTTAAGACCATTTACTCCAAGCTTTCTTCAAACCAATATATATTTCTAGAGAAAAAATTGTCATCTTAGCCAAATAAGGTTATGCAATACCAAAACCATTGCTGCAAGTGTTTCACAAACTAAAAAATTCATTATAGAGCCAAGGTTTCCACTGCAATATTTAAGATCTAATTTGCAGTCGTCATTATATTCAGCCTTATAGCCAGAGTTAGCCTAATGTCGAAATAAAATAGTTCTTGATGCAAGTCTCTTTTCCAAGCTGTACCCTTCCTTGCCAAAGCATGAGTCTTCAAAGAATTAACCAAAATTTTCACTGCCATATTCAAAAATGTTTCAAACCAGAAATCTTTATTACAAGCTTGTCTTAGATCTAAAACTTTCAATGCCTACCCAAAGTTTTATCCTCTTAGCCAAATCTCCTATTGCAATAAAAACTAGTATACCAAAATCTAGACAAAACCTCTGCTGTTATAACACACACTTGATGAATCTTGAAAATTGTACTTTTACTATGGTATCATTGCACTACAGTGGATTGTATTTCAAAATGAAGGAGATGCAAATAAGGTTAACACTCAAGCGATGTGCAATTAACAAGATCCTCATGTTAGTTAATCCATTATACTCAGTGCAGATCAACAAGCAATTATTGTTTCCCTAAAAAAAATGATTGTGCTCAATCAATCTCAGAAGAGAAGCATTGATGCCCCGCAGTTATAGTTCACCACAGCAACTCAAGCCTCGCCAACAAGCTTGATTAGAAGTTGCACTTCTATGTGATCTACATTAAGAACATTGTACAATGTTGAATTATATTTAAGTATACCTAGATTTACATTTGTATTCATGCTAATGAACTTGGGAGCTGAGGGGTGAAGGTTCAACTCTTGGTCAGTATCATTCACTCATGTTCATGCCAAATGAAGATTTAATCAATTCATGCTTTACCACATTCTAGCATTTCCAAAAGGAAATATTCACAGCTATAGTCAAATATTTCATTCCCATTACCAAAATCAAGGCATAGTAATAATTTCCACTATAGTTTGCAAAATCCTTATTACAAGCCTCCTCAGCCAAAGCAGATTATGCCACAACTAAAACTTCCATTATGTAACCAAAACCTCCTTCTTTTGTACCTAAATAAGCCTGATGTGAAAAGTCAAACCAAAACATCTACCATCAGAGTCAAAGCTCTCACCGCAGTTACCAAAACCTTACTTGCAGTAATGAAACTATTCAAGCTCAAAGTAAAATAAGCTTGATATCAAATCAAACCAACTATTTCAAGCCTTTATTAAACCAAATTTAATATACAAGTTTTCACTATAATAACCAAGGAGAGATATGTTTGAAGTAAAACCAAAATTCTTATTACAAGCCTTTCTCTAGCCAATGCATTTTGTCACTGATTTTATCTATCCCTTTGAGTGTGAGGGATGTGCTGTAGGAAGTTCTTGATTTATGATTTACATCCCTGGGTTTAGATCCCAGAGTTTGAGCGACTCTACTGGAGGCTGGTTTAAATCCTTGATTTTTACTCCCCCATCACTTCAGTGATGTTCTTGGCTTCAGAAAATCTCCAACCAAAGTCCAGCAAGCTAAAATTCATTCCTTCTTTGCCAGCCAAAAGCTTCAGCACCATAGGCTCACCTGCCATAGCCAAATAACCTTATGTTATGAGGAACTCCATGTTTCAAGTTTGTCTTACTGCTATAGACATTTTTGTTTTCCAATATCCACTCTACACCGCAATTCATTTTCAAACCATATTTTCCATTCCACTAGTATTGTAGCAAAATACCAGCTCTCTGAGGAAAGTTCTTCATTATCCACATAATTTAGTACCAAGTAGATGCATTTTGTGGATCCAATCAAGCCAATCATATATGCTTCATGCTAAATTATATTGTATCTCTAATCAAGCAAAATGAAACTCTTCCTCATCACTTTGTTATTGTGAACCCTGGTGATTTTGTTTAGTTACTTTGAATTTTCTTAAGCTTTGGTTTCGAATTTTATTTCCAAGAATTTGGAAGTTGAGTTAGTTCCAAAATATTTGAGCTAGGAAGTAATAATAATGTTGGGCTTGTTTCGGTTAAACTGAGCTAGGAAGTAATAGTAATAGTGTGATTTGTTTGTAACTTGGGCTCAAGGAGGTAAGTGATCAGCTTAGAGGAATTATTATGAGGAAAAATTTTAAGAACAGCACATGAAGTATAGGCCGTTCCGAAGTTCGGTGTATTTGGTTTTAAAGAATTAACTTTGGTACATGACATTACAATCCCGACCCAAAATCGGTGTATGCAGTTACGGCCCCCGTTAGTCAATCTGATTTTAGTCAAATTTGTAAGGGCAAATTCGTCTCTTCATGAATTAACAAAAAAAATTTGCAGAAGAAGAAGAAGGAAGAAGAAGGAGAAGGAGGAAGAAGGAGAAGGAAGACGAAGAAGGAGGAGGAGAAGGAAGAAGAAGAAGAAAAAGAAGAGGGAAGAAGGAGGAGAGGGAAGAAGAAGGAGAAGGAGAAGGAAGACGAAGGAGGAGGAGAAGGAAGAAGAAGAAGAAAAAGAAGAGGGAAGAAGGAGGAGAAGGAAGAAGAAGGAGAAGGAGGAAGAAGGAGAAGGAGAAGGAGGAAGAAGAAGGAGAAGGAGAAAAATTGCAGAAGAAGAAGGAGAAGGAGAAGGAAGAAGAAGGAGAAGGAGGAGAAGGAAGAAGAAGGAGAAGAAGAAGAAAAATTGCAGAAGAAGAAGAAGGAGAAGGAAGAAGAAAAATTGCAGAAGAAGAAGAAGAAAAAGAAGAGGGAAGAAGGAGGAGAAGAAGAAAATCATATTTGGGTACCCAGATTTTGGGTGTCCAAATCAAATCGGGGAGGGAGGGAGGAAGAAGAACGAAGAAGAAGAAGAAGAAGAAGAAGAAGGAGAAGGAGAAGAAAATTAGATTTGGTGTCCAAATAAAACTTGATATCGGAGAGGGAGGGAGGGAGGAAGGAAGGAAGAAGAAGGAGGAGGAGAAGGAAGAAGGAAGAAGAATAAGGAGGAGGAAAAAATCAAATAATCTGGGTATCCAAATCAAATAGGAGAGAGAGAGGAAGAAGAAGGAAGAAGAAGAAGAAGAAGGAAGGAGAAAGATACCCAGAAATGGGTGTCCGAGAGAGGGAGGGAGAGAGAAAGAAGAAGGAATAAGAAGAAGAAGAAGAAGGAGAAAAAGGAGGAAGAAGAAGAAAGATACCTAGAAATGGGTGTCCGAGAGAGAGAGAGAGAGAGAGAGAGAGAGAGAGAGAGAGAGAGAGAGAGAGAGAGAGAGAGAGAGAGAGAGAGAGAGAGAGAGAGAGAGAGAGAGAGAGAGAGAGAGAGAGAGAGATGAAAACCCAAAATTACCCTTTGAAAATTGAATAATTTCATAGGTTTAACGGTGTTATTGACGTCATGTACTAAAAGTGGGTCGGGATTGGAACTTCATGTACCAAAGTTAATTCTTTGAAACCAAATACACTGAACTTCGGAATAGCCTATACTTCATGTACTGTTCTTAAAATTTTCCCTTATTATGAGAGCTTACAATAACCTACTTGAGATTAAGGAGCCAGAAGGGGAAACACCTGGCTTGAGACTTCCACGCATTGAGATTATCTGCAGACAACACTTACCATCTTACTGACACCACTCTCCACCTATAACTCTCGACTTTTCTGTCACTTGCATGCAAACCATACTCCTTCACTTCTCAGAAACCACAGATTACATCTCATCTGCATCCACCCAAAACTCAATCACCTTTCTTACCCAACCTTTCCAAGAACGGAGAAACCAGCCATGGCAACGGGTTAGAAGCCACCAGGGCCGGCCCTGAGGGCTGCTACCTGAGGCAGCAGTCTCAGGCCACTGGATTCTGGGGGCCTCCGTAGATTATGTACATACATTAAACTTAGTGTGTGTATATATATATATATATATATTATTTTTGATGTTTTAAATATGTTCCATTGTGTTACTCCAGCGTTACTGCAACAAGTCCATGTCATAGCAGCCTAGGTTCGATTCTTACTACCTACTTGTCATTTCTTTTTTTTTTCATTTCTAATGAAATAAGTTAATAACTCATACATTGGATTTTTCTAACTTACCATGGCCACTGCTAAGATCATGCCCAAGCTTTTTTGAGCAGCAAGCCTAGCAAAAAAAATCTCCACATATATATTCAATTATTTGTCCAATCATTCAATTCATATACTTTTGTTTTTTTATTTTTACTTTTATTCAAGACACATTATTTTGTTTAGTTATTTTTGTGTGTGTGTGTGTAGGAGGCCACATTTTAATTTCTCGCCTTAGGCCTTCAGAATCTCAGGACCGGCCCTAGAAGTCACCAAAGTCCCCATCTCCTCTTGCTGCCAAACGTAGAAGCTTGGACTTTGGAATTTAGATTGAGATCGGTTCACTCTTAAGGTAATCTCAACCCGTCCATGGTGTTCAATTTGTAATCTCAATTTGACTATAAGGTTAGGAAATTGATAGTTATTATGTTAAGTATGCCCTGCAATCACCTACACATGTCGTGCTTTGTTTTGGCAATTTGGATTGCTATCAATTGGTACCATCCAATTCAAAGACACCCAAATTACTGTCTTTTCTATTTTCTTTTCAGGAAAACATTGTGAAAATGAAGAATGCGAATCATCTAAACGAGATTGAGTATTTGACCTCGCATGCAATCCCTCACTTTACGAAATTACCGTAATAAACTGAAAATGAGCCTTACTTTGTGCGGTGGATTCGTCTTCCGGCGACCGCAAATTAACCATTTCAGTTATTAAAATGTGATTCATAGAAGCTTATGAATGTGGTCCTCCAGGACAAGTTTTGATAGATTAACAATACATATTGGTTAGCATGTCCGTCCTGCAATCCCTCATCGTAATAGATTAGTATTAAATTAAGGAAGAAAGAAACCGATGATTGGCATTTGGCAGCTCGATCAGAGCATAATTGACTTTCAAATAAGTTCGTTCTCTTCCAACTATTTAGTCGGTGCAAATCATGGGATCCATGTGCTTCCATGCTTTGGTCAAACTCACAAAACTAAAACAAATCACATATATAATCTCTTTGCCCTTTTTATCATCTTGTGTTTTGGACAGAATTATCCCTCCAGTTATACACAACCGACACTTTCTGCTTGTTTCAGCTGTAAACGAAAAAGAAGGACGAGTCCTTCACCCAAATTATTTTGTCATGAAAATCTGTAGTTACATGTAACATGTCAACCCCACAATGCTAAATTTTGGTACGAATTCAAGGAGAGTATAAACACAGAATCGGAATTGAACTTTCATGGGGTAATCTTTGTCTATAGAAATTAGTTGTTCATAACATTTGTTTGGTGGCAATGTCTGGCATACATCACCGACGAATTAAATTTTTATAATTGAAATGCCAAACACAACTACATCTTTGGCTTTGTCTACATTTTTTAGGTATTTGAAAAAAAAAAAAAAATACACTAACATACACATTTGAGATATAAGACGCGTAAAGTACCCTAGAACATATGATGTGTGAAATGAGTTATAATTTATAAACTCAAAATACTTCATGTTAATTCCTTACGGGTGAAGAGAAACATGATACTTCAAAAGTTTTTTGAGGGTTTCACAAGACTTTTCCTCATCAATGGATTGAAAAGAGAAAGCTTACTCACAAAACTAAAACAAATCACATATATAATCTCTTTGCCCTTTTTATCATTTTGTGTTTTGGACACAGAATTACCCCTCCAATTATACACAACCGACACTTTCTACTTGGTCCAGGTTCAGGCTTTCAGCTGTAAACGAAAAAGAAGGACTAGTCCTTCACCCCAATTATTTTGTCATGAAAATCTCTAGTTACATACTTACATATAACATGTCAACGTACCCCACAATACTAAATTTTGGTACGAATTCAAGGAGAGTATAAACGCAGAATCAGAATTGAACTTTCATGGGTAGTCTTTGTCTACAGAAAGTTGTTCATGATGTTATTTGTTTGGTGGCAATGTATGACATACATCACCGACGATCCAAATTTCTATAATTGAAATGCCAAACACAACTATATTTTTGGCTTTGTCTACGATTTTAAGGTAGAAAAAAAAAATTAACATACTCATTTGAGATATAGGAGAAGAAAAACACACGTAAAGTACTCCAAAACATAAGCTGCGTGAAATAAATTGTAAACCCAAATATTTCATGTTAGTTCCTTGCGAGTGAAGAGAAACATATATGACACTTTTAAAGGTTTCCTAGGGGTTTTACGAAGTAACAAAGACTTTCAATGAATTGGAAAGACAAAGCTAACTTCACTCGCAAGGCATATCCCTCACCTTAGATCTACCACCGCAATAAGAACATGTATTTATATTCAGAAATGTGGACTAAAAGCAAGATCTCCAGGAAGAATGAAAGAACAGCTAATAAATATTCCATAATCACTAGAAAAACTAGCACATAATATTTGATACAAATTAATAATGGGAGGTTGTCTGGAAAAGTAATTGCCTTTAATCCAAAAAAATTAAAGATAATAACAATCATAATAAATCGGTATTTACTAATGAATGAAATGCTGTCTAAATCTAATTAAGAAGATGATAATAAGCACCAGCAAAACCCTCAATTTCCTTCAGTTGGATCATCACCGGCGCCGACGACCGGAACTCGTTTCTTCCGGATCCCGAGACCCGCACCGACAGAAAAAATTGCAGAGAATCCAAGAGGATTTCGATCCGATGAGCAACGACCAAAGCAGCAAGTACGTAGTTCCATAACAAGCAGTCCCCACAGACACATAATAGAACAAGAAAAGATATCATCTAATTACAATCATATAATCAATCTTCTTCATTCATTCTGGATTTCCGAACAAGAACATAGCAACCTTATTCCGATCCTCACTTCTTCGACTTGGGGTAGTTCAACGAGTTGTAGGGCCTGTAAGTTTGAGGAAGAGTGGTGACGTTGTCGGAGCTCACGAGCTTCCGGAGCTCGGACCGGACTTTGAAGAAGACATGTCGCCAGCTGCCTCTGTTGTCGGAGCCGAGAATCTTGGTCTCCTCTTCGTTCATCTCCAGATCCTGAGCGAAGATGGGCTTTCTGGAGAGGACCCAAGTCCAGCCCCAGTCCCACCACCTCTTAATGGACCCGCCGGCGTACTCGCCCATGGCGGAGACGGACTTGGACCGCTGCAGGGCCCAGGTGGTGGCCGGGGAGGAGATGGGCTGGAGCTTGAGGGAGAGGGACGACAGCCTTCGCCGGAGAGCAGGAGCCTGGTCGAGGCCGGAGCCCTGGGAGACGGGTAGGGCGCCCTGGTTTGTGGGCATTCTCTTCTGGAGGCTCTGAACAATGGAGCTCATGATGAAGATGGAGGAGGAGGAGAAGAAGAGAGAGAATGAAGGAAGGAAAATGGGGTTTGGTGGTGTTTATGTGTGAAGGGGGTGGTGAGGGGTTGTGATCAGAGCTCCTCCATAACAGGCTGTTCTTATTCGTATTCGAGTTGTGGGGCTTGGGTTCTGGTGGGGTCCATTTCTTCTTCGGAATTCTGAATTCTGCGATTTACAGCATTTTCTCCTCTGTGATGGGAGACAGGACAGAGGGAGGGGGCGTGTTTTCTTGGAATCACGGGAGTTTATAGGTTCGTTCTCGCGATATGTTTGAAGGGGGGGTCTTGATTTGGGGGTTAAGTGCTAATTAAAATAGGGTTCTTTATTTGGGGGTTTAAGTGCTAATTGGAATAGGGTTCTTAAAATGGAGAACAGGTTTAATTTAGCTGGAGTCATCAATTAGTACTATTCTTAAAATCTAAATTTAAAGATTTCTCATTTCTGGGTCCATGAATACCTTTTTAAATATGGTGAGTATTCGGTTAACTCCTCAACTAGAATGGGTAATAAAGCACTAATTTCTAACTTTAGATTACTTTATTAGAGCATCTTTAGCAATGCTAGTCATTTTTTAGTCAAATTTTAGCTAAAGTAGCTAAAAAGTTATTTTAGCTAGCCACTTTAGAATTACATCTGCAGCAATGTTCTCTATTTTAACTAGTTTTGAATTTATATTATTTTTTAAATGAATATTAAATAGTTTAAATGTATTTATAAATTACATAAAATAACTTAAAAGGAATGTTTTAAATTATAGAGAGCCTCATCCCGCTCTCTATATTTAGGAGCGAGATAGCTAAAAGTTATAATAGAGAGCCACTTAGGAGTCTGGTGCAGCTGCTAAAATACAGAAAAAGCTAAACATGCTCTCCAAAATAGCTAAGGAGCCAAAATAGAGAGTCTGCTAAAGATGCTCTTAATTAAAAAAAAAAAAATCTTTACTGTGCAATATTTTGAAAATGGCGATGGCAAAACCTAGAGTATTGAATAGTGGCCAAGTCGTATCCTACAGCGAATTCAGAGGGTTTATGTTGATTTCTGAGCAAGCTTTTGGGTTGGAACCGAACTATGGCAAATCATTGTTCTTGGCAAGGTTTCGAGTCTTCATTTTTGGTTCTAAAGAGTTCATTTGCCATCCACCAAGTCCCTGACACACTTGGTAGGTGTCTTCTTGGTTTTTGGATCACCGCTTTACAATGTTTATTTTCAAATATTTCCACACTAGCAATATTGTTGAATTCAGATAAAAAAAAAAAGAAGCAATATTGTTGAATAGTTTACATTGATTATTGTTACAAATACAATTACAATCTCCATTGCTCAACTAACATTTGCAGTGTGTTGGTCGATATCTCATGACATTTGGTTGTGGTTATTTACGTTTATTTTTCATGCATCTATATATCTTAGTTTGCTTTATTACTTTCTACTTTTCTATACATTTTTGCATCTATTTCTTTTTCTTTTTCTTTATCCTTACCTAATTCACCTCACATACGAATAATTCATCAGCAAAAGTACATTTCTTTTTATAAATAAATTTTTTCTAGACTCATATCTTTTCTAATTAGACCTAAGGTTGGCCCCTGCACATTTGGATGCTCTTTTTAATGTTTCAATTAATTATACATGTTGTGTAGTAAATATGGTTGGGCACCAGCTCTGTGATGGAATAATGGTTCTCCTAACCATCAAGTTCGGAAGACATTGTTGTATTCTCTGTTACTATTTAAATAAAAGACGAGATACTTTCAAAAAAAATAAAAAATAGTTAGAACAATATGGAATCATTTTACACGTTAGTAAATTATTTAGTCTTAATTACATTGAATGACTGGATAGCTTTGTAATACTTCAATTGAAAGAGACATAAAATTAGACTACTACACCTCGTGAATCATAGGTTTACGTGGTAGGAATGGAGTTTTGGTTGGTGCATTACTAAGCTAGTGACACATAACAAACAAATTTTTGTTGCGTTGTTCGTTTTAGCCGTTATTTCTGGCTGGGACGGGTTGTTGGCATTGTTGCTCACCCAATGATCACCAAGACTCAATGATTAAACATAATACGCATCGATGCCTTCATAATTACCACAAAGCAAAGCAATAATATAAAGGAATATATCGCGAGATATTCAGAAATTTATCGTATCGGCCAGAAAACGTGGGGAGAAGGAGCCGGAGTGTGATTGCAGGGTCCACCTTTCAATTGTCGGTTGTAAAGTCTGGATCTGCCGCTTAAATATTTCGATACATTCCCTCTCTTTCATTGCTTGCATTAGTGTTCATTCAACGTTGTTAATGTGCACAAATAATGCTACACTAATACTAGTACCTACACTTCTATACAGACTCTTCACTATGTACACATCAATCATTCTTGGGCAAATTTTGAGAATTCGGGAATTCAAGGAGAAATAAATTTAGGGTGCTCGAAATCTTTCAATATATTGAATAATTTTTTCTTTTGATTAGATTGAATTAATTAAAAATAAAGATTGCATAACATGCACAATACATAAATGAATCAAAAACAGTTTTCTCAAACTGAGGACTAAGATCAAATTATTAAAAATCTAAAAATAAAATATTAATTTCATAACATGCATAAAACAATAATATTATCTATGAAAAAACTTCAAACTTCAATTCCAGCTACTGAAGAGAGGAAAATTGAAGAAGTTGGAGCTGAAATTAAATTTGTAATCATTCTCTTCCATTTATGAATTTTTACCTTCCAGTGATCAGCAAAAAAAAAAAATTTGTTCCTCTTAATTAATTTTTAATGGGAGTTGTCACTAACAAAGTTTTCATCAATAAATGTACAGTTCATTTATATTTATTTTTTACATGAGACAAATAAGAGCATCTTTAGCAATACTAATCATGTTTGAGTCAAGTATTAGCCAAAGTAGTTAAAAAGTTATTTTGACTAACCACTTTACAAATATGTCTATATCAATGCTCTCTATTTTAGCAAATTTTGAATTTATATTATTTTTTAATGAAGATTAAATAATTTAAATATATTTATAAATTACATAAAATAACTCAAAAATAATGTTTTAAAGTATAGAGACTCTTATCTCGCTCTCCATATTTAGGAGTGAGATGACTAAAAGTTATAATGGAGAGCCACTTAGGAGTCTGGTGCAATTGCTAAAATAAATAAAAAACTAAACATGCTCTCTAAAATAACTAAAGAGCCAAAATAAATAGTCTTCTAAAGATGCTCTAAATCAGGTAAAAGCGTGCAACTTTTCATATATAAACTTTTTTGGGGTCAGCCTAGTCCGTCTTGACCAAAAAACCTCTAATATATTCCTAAATATATGCAAAACCTCTAATATATTCCTAAATATATATATATATATTTTTTAGAGTGACTGATATATTATACAAAAAATAATTTATCTTCCACCATTTCTGTCAAATTTCTCCAATGTAGTTAAATATCCTCAATGTATAAGATATTTAAGATATATCTCAATAAAATGAAGAAATATCTGCAAATTCTAATGAGAAAAAAAAAATCAAAAAGTTACCAAACATATATTATGGAACATGGAGATTATGTGGGTGTAAAATTTTAACAACAATTTCTAATTAGGAAATTGTCTAATAGAGAGGTAGCACAACTTGTTTGGAATAAATTATTTGGGGTGAAACCTCCCAAGATGGATCTAGGTGGGGTGAAATTCTCTCAAGGCGGATTTAGATAAGAAGAAATATCCTCAAAGCGTATCTAGGTGAGAAGTAATTCTCTAAAGGGGAATCTATGTGAGGAGAAATCATCTCAAGGGGAATATAGGAGAGGAATAATCATCTCAAGGCAAATTTGGGTGAGAAAAATCTCCTCAAAACGAATCTGGGGGAGAAGAAATCCCCTCAAGGTGAGTCTAGGTGAGAATTAATTCTCTAAAAGCAAATCTGTGTGACGATAAATCCTATCAAGGCGAATATAGGTGAGGAGAAATCTCCTAAAGACGAATCTGGGTGAGAAGTAATCCTCTTGAGGGGAATTCGGGTGAGGAGAATTCATGATGGAGCAATATCAGCAAAAGAAAACAAACCTAATGGAGACATGTTTCAAAAAGCAACTCACTCACTTCATCTTTCTCAATTATATGGATCATGCCACCTAAGATAAGACACAAAACTATAGAACAATTAGTTATGGTGCTCAAGAGAATATTGTTCATGGGAGGAGGACTAGAGGTGCAACTGATGATCAAAGTAGCTCATTTGATGTTGTTTCAGTTGCCTTAAGTTTTGACTTTATCAGTTTAGGCACAAAGTGCAATGGGACCTCAAATGAATCTGATGAAGGTAACAATCAATTTGGCTATGACGCCTATAGATATAATCAATGTAGAGAACTACATAAGAAAGCGGATATTAAACATACTCTACGGGAGAGATCCAAAAAACTCGGACTGGTTTTTGGTCTACGGTTGCAAACCTCTCTTCTTGTCCGGTGGCAGCCATGGGTGGAGGGGGCTTGCCTCACCGGCCAGTGACTGCTGCTGGACGGGGAATTTGATGACTAGAGGACTGGTGCTTCTTGGAGAGAGTTTCTGACTTTGGTGCGAATTGGGTGGTTGTTGGTGACCAACACCAGACGAGGTCTTCGACTCGGTGGGAGGAGGTACAACGCGGGGTGAGCGTCGTCGAGGCACCTTCACGATCGGTGACATGATGGAGGGACTAGACGGTGGTAGTGGCGTGATGCATCAGACTGCTTCGAACTGGTTTCGGTTTCGACGTGACTTGCTCGAATTTCGCTGAGGTTTTTGTGGCAACGAGGTTTAGGAAGGGCGTTGAGGCTGTAGGTTGCAGCGACGGGGGCTGGCTTCGGTTTTTACAGCGGCGACATCAAGCTTCGGGTTGTGGCGGTTGCACAGTTGAGGCTGGAGATGGGTTGGGCTTGGGTCAAGCCACCCTTTGTTTGGGCCGGAGTTGGTTTTTCTTTCTTGGGGCTGCTGGACTTAGGGCTGGGCTCGGGTCGGGCCGGGCCCGAAAATTAGTGAGACCGAGACCGAACCCGAAAATGTCGGTTCGGGCCGGTTCGGTCTTTTTGTAAACTGAAAACCGACAGAAACCGAACCCATTCCGGCCGGTTCGGTTTTCGGGCTTTTTCAGGCCCAAACATTTATTTTCAGTTTTCCACCGAAAAACAAAAACGAAACTTTTTTTTTTCCTTTTCTAATGCCCAACACCACATCATTGTATATGTTACATGTGATCAAGATAAAGATTTCATTTAGCTACAAAATCAAAGGCCACCAGCAGCCACGGGGCCCCTGGATAGGTCTCTTTCTGGCAACCTAATATAAGGTGTGTCACTGTGTTGTAATATATAAATTGTAAAGTATCACAAGAATATAACTATCCTAATGGAAACTACAAGGGAACCTTTCTAGGTTGTACATTGGAACGTTTTACAAGTCATCCTGCAAAGAAAAGAGAAAGGAAAACTTATGTAAGGAAAACTTTCGGGTCGGTTCGGGCTTTCGGGCCCTGAAAATATGGAACCCGAGACCGAACCGATTACATGAATTCGGGTCGGGCTTTAGACCGAACCGAAAATTTCTATTCTAAAACCGAACCGAATCGGGCTTTTTTCCTCGGTTCGGGTCGGGTCCTCGGTCTTTCGGGTCCGAACGCCCAGCCCTAGCTGGACTACTATTTTGGGCTAGGTTGTTTTGACTTTGGCCCAACTTTATGTTAGTAGCTTTGTTTACTTTCAATAATTCCCTATGTTTTTAGAGATCATCGCTTTGGTACTTTGCCTACAGAATGATCAGTGATTCTACACATCTAGATGCAAAGTTTTTTTGGTGTACCGCAATTGAGCGCATTGGCACCAGGACCTTTGCCTGCTACTATTCTTAGTTTAGAATTATGTTATTCTGCTAGGCTCCTGCAAAAAGAGCGGAATTATTTCAAGTGTAATGGCACCTATCCCCTGACAAGAACTATGTATTGGGCCATTCTAGCCTGTGTTTGCTATGAATATATTCATTACTTTCAAAAAAAAAAATGTAGAGAAGTACATGACGAGTCATCCATTAGATTCATCTTTATTATCCTCTTATAAGAGAAATAGTCAGCAACTCCAAAAAGATTTATGACTATCATACACTACAAGTCATACTGTACGGGTCACATGTTTTGATTTGATTATTATAGTTTCAAAGACGAATGAGTGACTTTTCAACCACTTAGATTCTCTCTTTGGATGTAGATGAAGTTAAAATTCATCTAAATTTACATGTAAATCCAGTAAATTAACTGTTTTCTAAAATATCTCCAATATATATATATATATATACACACCGTTTGAGAGAGGACGTCCGCAACCCAGAAAAAGTGCAGATGTCGCTGCTCCGGCCTCGATCGAGAGGTGAAAAAGTGCGGATGTCCCTCCTCCGGTGTTGGGAAGGAGGTGATCGCTGCGCTGCGGGTGCCGGACGCACCCTTTGGACATCCCAGACAGCCTCGATCAAGCGGCGAAGGCAATTGGAAACTCGGCGGTGTGCAGCGAGCTCGCCGGAAACCATGGAAGCCCAGAAACCTGCAATCCCAACCTCCTCCGACCTCGATTTCTGCCCAGAAGAGGTCTGGGATGCCTCCGGCCTCCATCCGGCCAGCCCTGCACCGCCTGAAAGCTCCTGCTGCATTGACGTCCGCACTTTTTCTGGATTGCAGTCGTCCGCTTCAAATCCTTCCCGTATATATATATATATATATATATATATATATATATATGTATATATATATATATATATATATATATATTGTATAGGTGTCACTTTAACCTAACCAGGGTTAGTGACTTGATAATTTGTAACTATAGTTAGGTTATTTTTGTTAACCATAGTTACTTCTCAATTGCATATATAGGAGTGATGTTGTAAGTTGGGGGACACGGTCCCTTCACATCAATACTTCCCCTTATAATCATTTCATTATATAAATAAATTTTTCTCCGTTTATGTAAGTGGTATCAGAGCTAGAACTACTCAAGATCTAGTTTGTATATAGTGATCAAGCTTCAAGCTTGAGGAAACTCAAGCAGCATATCCATCCAGTAAGTGTTCTTACTATGTAAATTACTTTTTGTCTATTATCTTGTTATTTTATTACCTTGTTCATCTGTTAGAACTAAAATCTTGTTATAGAAAGATTTGTCACTCATATTTCATAGTAAAGCCCATACTCTCTCAAAGCTCATATCCCTACATAGCCGTATAAACCAAGTGGTGGTTGTCAGGCTTTTTGGGAATCGGTCCTAAGCACCTGAGAGAACCAGTTTTAGGTACCATCTATGAAATATTAATGGCGAAACTTTTTGTAACAGAACTTTTAGAATGTTTCTATGAAATATCCTTATTATAATTTTTTGGAATATGTAAAGTATGATCATAATTTTGTTCATCATATAAACATTCTAAAGGTTCTGTTACAAAAAGTTTCGCCATTAATATTTCATAGATGGTACCTAAAACCGGTTCTCTCAGGTGCTTAAGACCGATTCCCAGAAAGCCTGACAACCACCACTTGGTTTATATGGCTATGTAGGGACATGAGTTTTGAGAGAGTATGAGTTTTACTATGAAATATGAGTGACAAATCTTTCTATAACAAGATTTTAGTTCTAACAGATGAACAAGGTAATAAAATAACAAGATAATAGACAAAAAGTAATTTACATAGTAAGAACACTTACTGGATGGATATGCTGCTTGAGTTTCCTCAAGCTTGAAGCTTGATCACTATATACAAACTAGATCTTGAGTAGTTCTAGCTCTGATACCACTTACACAAAAGGAGAAAATTTTATTTATATAGCGGAAATGTTTACAAGAGTTTAGACAATGGAAGGATTACAAGGGGAAGTATTGATGTGAAGGGACTGTGTCCCCCAACTTACAACATCACTCCTATATATACAATTGAGAAGTAACTATGGTTAACAAAAATAACCAAACTATAGTTACAAATTATCAAGTCACTAACCCTGGTTAGGTTACAGTGACACCTATACAATATCTACAAACCTTTACAGTGACACCTATACAATATCTACAAACCTCTTTAGTGACACCTATACAATATCTACAAACCTTTACAGTGACACCTATACAATATCATTGAACAAAAAATTCAATCTCTCGCTCAAATTGTAGACATAGATCTCAAAACAGAGACTAAAAAACAAATACAAGAGTTAACTAAAACAGTTAATACTCTTATTTTACAACAAGATGTGATGAGTTACCCTGGAGATAACCAAATCCCCAGACTGTTCTACGGAATAGAAGAAGTAATGGTTCTTCAAAACAAATAACCAAATCAAGATGAATATAATAATATAGTTGAAATATTAGACTATTGGAAAACAATCTATAAGCTCTGGATAAAAAGTCTACCACTTATATATATATATATATATATATATATATAGGACCGTTCTGAAGAGGACGTCCGCAACCCAGAAAAAGTGTGAACGTCCCTCCTCCGGCGTCGAGAAGGCGGCGATGGCTGCGCTGCTGTTACCGGACGAACCCTCTGAACATCCCAGACCAGTTTGCAGTCTGGTGGACTCGCCGGTAACCACTTTCCAGACCTCCGACCTTGATCTATTTGGCCTTCGTCTTCACTGCAAACTGGTCTCGGATGCATGTAGCCTCCGTCCGACAAGAGGCGTGCCGCCGTCGGAGCTTGATCGAGGAGAAAGGAGGGACGTCCGCACTTTTTCTGGGTTGCGGACGTCCTCTTCAGAGCATTTTCGTGTATATATATATATATATATATATATATATATATATATATTAAGTTTCGTTAGATATGTAAAAACCGCTGTTCTTTGAAATTGACAAACTCATCTTAAGGATGGACCGATGGAGAACCAAAATATATATCAACGAGGCTGAGAAAGTTAAGAATACACACACACGCAGCATTATTTCTTTTGTTTTCAGCAGTAAGGATCTCAAAATCAGAAATTGAAAATGATGGAGTAAACGTGTTTCATAGACCATTTTGGAGCATTCATATATGAATCATTTTCCAAAAGCGATTGGAACACCGTGTTGGGAAAGGACTTGGCCAAAGGAAAACTAGAGTCGTCACGAACTCACGATAGGAAAACTAGATAAATGACCATAAGGATCACCTCTCCAAAGAAGAGAAAGAAGACCCTAACTAGAGTCGGTTACTGCACCTGCCATGAGAACTGCTGCTGCTGATAAAAGGAGGTTAAAAAGATGGACGTCAATACTACCTCTGCAATCCATATTATAAATACTCCGATGGTGATTCCGATCGAAAAGAAGAACAAAAAGTATGCGTGGAAGGCTGTGTGCCTAGTTCCGAATTCTCGTATCCAAACTTCAATCTGGAGATCTTCGCTTCTGAGACTCGTGAATGTAGAGAATTATGCTCCCGGCTCTTTTCTTCATTTGCCACGTTTTTTGGCCATACAACCAGTTCTGCCACTGCTTACAATGGAATGTCGTATTGGTGGCTATAAGGATGACTATATTTGAGTTGGATCTCTCCGCACCCACCAGTTGTACTAGTAATATTACTGAATGTCAGTTCATTGAGCTGAGTGAGGGTATAAAAACTGGAGGCGTATGCCATTTAGCTGTGAGCGGAGGGAGGCTACGGTTGTGTGGGACTCGTGAAGTTCTCCATGACGAGGAAGGTCGACAGGTAATCAGAGTTCGGGAGTTGAAACCGGTTGTGGAAAACAGCAAAGGCAAATTTAAATGAATAGTCGACAAAGTTCCCATAACTTGCACAGATATTGAGGTGGTCAGGCCTTACCAGATTTCAGTGACTTTCCACCCAAACGATGAGGATATGGATATTTAAGATATGGTCGCGACATTATCACTTGCAACCTCCATGGCGGAATGTTAGAGACAACTACACACATTAAAATTATTGGGCATATAAGGAATTCCGCTACCCATTTTCGCTCCCATGGTGGCCTAACCCAGTCACTAGAGTCTAGAACCTCTAGACTAGCTAGAGTCGATGCTACAGCTAAAAGAAAAGCTTTCTTCTAGCTTGATGTATTGAACTTTCTTCTAGCTTGATGTGTACTGAATCTAAACTGATGGTGCAATGTCTGTCAAGAGCAATGTTCATGCATATTCCATTTATCTGACAAAAATGATATCTGTGTTGCTTTGCAATGTCATAATACTCCGGTTCCACAAACCTGCAACATCTGACAAATTCTACCTCAAAGGCTTCATGTCCTCAGAAGCCCTAAGCTCATTGACTGCCAATCGGAGAGAATCATCAGAGAGTATTAATCGAGACAGTGCACCTGTGCTCAACCCCAGAAACTTTGCTGCCTCTGAGACAGAACCATCAACTGCATAAAGGAGATCCAACAGAGCTTGCATTCCGTAAACAAATTTCGGATTGTTCGGTCCAATTTGGTTACCAATATCTGATGTTCTAATGGAAGATGATTTGGGAAGAATTTGAAGAAGCTCTCGAGGAGGGGAATAACCATCGAGATCCACAGCGTTCCTGACTTTGAGAGCTATAAGAGTGCGCAGGCGAGATAAAGCTGAGGCACGATTCATGTGCTGGGATCGATCCTCAGAAGCCTGTGCAATAATACCAGTTGGGAGATGCTTAAGGCGTACTGCAGACTCTCGCTTGTTGCGGTGCTGACCCCCTGGCCCTGACGTCTTGAAAGTGCCCATTTCGCACTGGCTCATCAACTCTTGGTCTGTAGATTCCAAATATCCCTTTCCGCCATCAGTGCTAATACTATTGGTTCCGTATTTAGAGCTCCGTATGAAGAAGAAGGCATTGCTGTTCCTGTCTTCTGGTAATTGTGGTTGCTGTTGAGACCACCTCCACTTGGTTAAGCTACTTTTTCTTTGTATTTTTAAGGCCATGGATGGAGGTGGAAATAGAGATGATGCATGAAGTATAGCAGCCGCTGCACCACTACTTGTTCTTGAAACTCCTATTACTCTAACCAATGAACACGTATATGAACATGAACACGATGACTTCCACAGTGACCCTGCCATTGCCATTCTCATTACCTGATAGACAAGTTCATTCAAACATTAAGACATTGTCAAACACTTCAAAGAAGCCCCAAATTAACAGCTGAAAACAATCTCAAAAACAACCCCACCAAATCACCATTTTCCTTTCTTTCTTTTCTTTTTTGTCTATAAATGTTACCTCAGATTGTAATTTCTAGAACCCCAACAAATTAGAATTACTATCAACCCAAAAATTTAAGCAAAAATGCACCCAACAAGATATCCAGCAAACAATTAAGTTGAAAAATAACAAAATGCTCTCATCTAACCAACCTATGAATCAGTTGCATGCCATGCCAGACCAGGCTGAAGTCAAGCTCACTGCCCACCCTGACTTCAAATGAACAAATTCCCAATTCTCAAAATCCCATCTTAATCAAACCCTAAATCAGAAATCGAAATCCTTACAAATTAATTATTGAAACAATCAATGTGGGAATCCAAAAAATGCAAGGTACACAAATGAAGCTAATTTGTAACCGCAACTATTACAAAAGATTTCAACAAGAAAAGCTTACCTCTAATCCTTGGAGAGTTGGAACTAATTATCAGAAGAAAGAATTGAACTTTAGAGCAGAAGAAGAAAAGGAGCAATTTAGAAAAGAAGAATGGAGAACAGAGTGGCTGGGAATGTAAAGATGAGGGTGGGCTGGGCTAATTTAATTGTCTTTCAAAGTGAGCCCAAATAGGCCCAAGATGAGGAGCACGGCCCAAACAAATAACCCGCCGACGGTGTCGTTTTCGTTCGGCTTTCTTCTGCTTGGGGCGGAACGAGTCCTGCATGTGGCTCAGTGTGTCAATCCAAGCAGTGAGTGTGGTCCGTTAATGGCTTAAGCTTCTTAAAGATCTGAAAAGACCGAAGCTTTCACAAGGAAAAAGCTGAGTGAGTGTGAAAATGGAGTACAGGAAGCTCAAAGATCAGGTATTTTCTTCATGAAGTTGTCGAATTTCTTGAATAAACCTCAAATTATGGAGCTTTTGATTCCATTCTGATCAAATTTGTAGGATGAAGATGGGAATTCAGCTGCCGACGACCTCGAAAGTTTACGGGGAAAGCCGCTTTCTGTTGGTAACTATGATTTTCTTAGCTCTTACTTCATTGATCTCAATCTAATGAGTTGAATGTTGATGCTTGAATTTTTGGTGCTCATGTGAATAATGTAGCGGCCAGTTTGGGAGGGGGACCAGTAGACCGAAAATGGAAGCGAAAGTATGGAAATTTATACTAAAGAATCGAATTTTGGTTCTAATTTGAACGTAGTGTTGTTGTTTTGATTTGATTTGGGTTTGTGTTTATGCTATAGGTCAATTGTTACTCTGGCTTTGACTGTTCTTACGAGTTCACAAGCAATATTGATTGTGTGGTCGAAGCGAGCTGGCAAGTATGAGTATAGCGTTACGACTGCTAATTTTTCGGTGAGGACTACTGAGATAGTTGCATTCCACATTACACTTGAAAAGTTATTAGTGTCAATTTTTAGGTGACATAGAATTGGTTCTGTTTTGGGAAGTAGGTGGAGGCTTTGAAATGTGCATTGTCGCTTGCTGCTTTGGCACGAATCTGGAATAATGAAGGTGTTACTGACGATAACAGGTCTATCTCTTAACTTGTACAATGCTATCAGTTGTAGTGTTGTTATAAGAGACTTGTCATTGCAAGAAGTATTGTACATTCAGAATTTCTACGTGATAGACATGTTAAGGGGATTAAACCCAAATTTACATGGTTCTGTTAAATTTTTCTTGACCATTTATGTTAGCTGTGTCATTGACTAGGTTGAGTACAACATTGGATGAAGTTATTGTATACCCGATTCCTGCAGCCCTTTACCTAGTCAAAAATTTGCTTCAGGTTGGTTGTATGTTATCTGTTTGTATCAATAAGTTTGGTCTTCTTACTTCCTGATATGTGATTGCTTCAACTCTTCATTTTTACTTGGCAGTACTATATATTTGCATATGTGGATGCCCCGGGTTATCAAATACTGAAGAACCTGAATATTATCAGCACTGGGATCTTATACAGAATCATACTCAAGAGGAAGTAAGCCATGTTTACCATTTATGCTTGTCTTTGCCATTTTAGCTTATTACTCCCTATAGAGAGCTAATTGTAAAAGGTTCATTACTGGAAACTTTTACATAAGATCCATTTTATCTTACTAAGCTGCCATATACTTGCATCATAGATATAAGCAAACTAATGTCATGAGCCATTGTTCTTTACTCTATCGGTTGCAGGTTAAGTGAGATTCAATGGGCTGCTTTCATAATACTATGTGCAGGGTGCACTACAGCGCAGCTGAACCCAAGGTATTAATGATCACTACCATATCATTTTATTTCATATTATCTGATTGAAGTTGGCCGAGTATGTCTTTCAGTGAACTGTTTACTTGTTAGTTGGCATCTTTTGTCAACAGGTCCTTTCGATAAGATTGATCCATAGTGCTATACATGTTTACCACATGTTGATAATTCCAAATCAATTCTATTGAATAAGTGAATGACGAACTCAGGTCATTAAAAATTATGCCGCCTTAGTTATGTTTGAAAACTGGAGTGTATTGGACATTGTTTACCACCTTTTAGTTTGTGTTTTATAAAAGTCAGCTTCTTTTAATTCAATAATTTGGTTACATGGCATTCTTTTTGCAGTTCTGACCATGTTCTTCAAACTCCATTGCAAGGTTGGGTGATGGCCATTGTGAGTTTTTATCCTTTTTATAGTCTTAATACGAATTTTATATATTCTTTTTTTTAAATTTGTTTGCCGCAAGAAATCTTTTAGAGCTTGCAAAGTTCGTTATGGAGATCCTAAAACTTGTTTCTTTGCAGGTCATGGCACTTCTAAGTGGTTTTGCGGGAGTATACACCGAGGTGAATATTTAAGTAGATAGTCTCTTCTTCAATTCATGTTTAAAGCCTCATAATGGTCAAGTCACTCAGCATACTTGATTTGATCAAAAGTTGGGGTTTAAATTGTTTTTCATAGCTTTTAGAAAACTGGGATTTCACCCTTTTAACGAATAGTTTTTTGTTCTATGATTGCTTTAGAAAATCTATCTCTTATGTTTATTAATGCCTATGATATTGGCAGGCGATAATTAAAAAGCGGCCTTCAAGAAATATAAATGTGCAGAACTTCTGGTTGTATGTCTTTGGAATGGTCTTCAATGCTGCTGCTATAGTGATTCAAGATTTTGATGCAGTGGTGAACAAGTATATAAAACACTTCTCTCTATTTATGATCATGCATTTTCTGCTTACTATATGTTTAGAATTATGCCTGGATTCCAATTATGTTCAACTCATTCTTCTATATTCAGGGGCTTCTTCCATGGATACTCATTTATAACAGTTCTCATGATTCTCAACCATGCACTCAGGTATATTTCCTAGGATGCAAGATATTGTAGACATGTTCTACTTGGCATGAGTACTGCAACAATTGACTGGTTTTGATAATGAACGGTCTATCTCTCTGAATTTGTTACTATGTTTCGATGCAAATTTCTTATATTTGCCTCCTTTACAGTGGCATTGCTGTGTCTATGGTAATGAAGTATGCTGACAATATTGTGAAGGTAAGATAAGGGAACCACTATTTTTATTTGGTGAAACCTTCACTACTATATTTTTACATGCATCTGAATAATGTTCTATGATCAGTTTTCTTATGAATCTTAGTCGGGGTTGGGAGCTCTCCTACATGTCTTTGTCCTGTTATTATGTTGTGGCTTGTCAAGTATTAATTACTATTTTTCTTTCCTATTTTCCCTAGTTATGGTTGAAGTGTCAATATATTGGTTATTATATTGATGGAAGTTCATTGGAATCACACATTGGTAACTTCCTGGCTTTTTAGGGATTTTGATTTAATTTAGTTACGTTCTGCAGGTGTATTCTACTTCGGTAGCAATGCTGCTTACAGCTGTTGTTTCTGTATTCCTATTTGGCTTTCATCTGTCCCTTGCCTTTTTCCTTGGCTCAATGTAAGTTCTCTCTGCTCGCATGAAATATCTACAACTAATTTTCTATTTGGCCATCCATCTCAGATATTCAATGGTGTGTGTTTAATTCAATTCTTGTGTTTCCAGTGTTGTCTCGGTGTCGGTGTATCTGCACTCAATCGGGAAGGTGCGATAGTGATGGCATCGTACCATCTCTAGCCATTTTGATGTCCGTGTAAAGGCTTATGTTACCGAGATTTTTGTCTCATTAAAATTTTCAATAGATATATCTTACGTCTGGTTAGGTGACAAGAGACATACCGTTCTGTAATTTGTGTTGCAAATCCACCAATATAAATGAGTTTAGGGTTCTAGTTTCTGGTAATTGATTCAAATTTTTTTTTTTAAAGAAATTACTCAGTAACTTCAGTTGTGAACTCTGATGTAACGAGTCATTCCATTTGTAAAACACGTCTGTAGTTCTTTTATTACTTCCTGCTTTGGAACTTTGCATTACTGCAAAAAAAAAAATGTACTACCGTTGGTTTTTATCTTGAATTTTCCTATTTAGGAAGCTACCTGCCAAATTGCCAAAACCTTTGTCTTGTACGCTGATGAGTGATGAACTCTGTTTAGAATGTTCAATGTGCCTTTATGAGCATACATTTTGAGCTGTATGATAATGGGAACTGAAGCTCAGAACCATGCCAATCGACCAAAAAAGAAGTGTGCCGATGGAATTTATCCAACTATTATTTGCATTGAAATGAAAGTAATTCTTGGACATTTTCAGTGGTATGTTGGAGAAAATTGAACTGTCACGACCCAAGTCAAGTCTGCAATCTATCCAAACACTTGGGCCACCCCAAGGGTATTTGTTGGAGAAATTTCACTGTTAAACTGACTCCATCATTCGACCAAGTATATCTAGACTTCTAGAGTTCTAGTAACCCGTCCCTTTGACATTATAGTATCAAATTCAAAACTATCTCTCTTAAGCTTCTCACAAAACCATTCAAAAAAAAAAAAAACTTTGAACACGTCTAAGATGAGGTCAGAATGGTGAGATCACCAATACCGATTAATCTATGTCCAACCTTTACGGATGATAGAGTGATTAGAGTCCACAGCTTCAAGTTTGAGCTTCGATAAATGGTGCATAACTTGTAGTAACAAATAGCCAAAGAAAATAAAAATAAAAACAATGAAGAAGGGAGACAATAGCTTCTACACAACAAAGTTACAAAGGCAGCAGTAATTCTCACCCAATGTAATTGAAATCATATTGGATTGAGTTTTACTTTTACCCTTAAACAAATAGGAATGCTTTGGACAAAAGCCTGCCAAAATTTACGGTTGGTTCGCCTCAGTATTGTAAAAAACAATTCAACCACTTCACGGGAAAGCAACCCCAATACCATGAATCAAACACTATATAAGACCACTCATACCCTCCTTCACATTCATCAATTCATCTCTTCCCTCTCTTCTCTTCTTGCTCAGCACTGATGGCTTTCTCTTCATTTTCCAAAGTGTCCCTTCTGCTCTTCATTGTGCCTTTCTTTTTAGGCACTTATTGTCTGGCTCATGATTTTTCAATTGTGGGTTACTCACCCGAGCACTTGTCTTCCATGGACAAGTTCATTGAGCTCTTCGAGTCATGGATATCGAAACATGGCAAGATTTACCACAACATGGAGGAGAAGCTCCATAAGTTTGAGATATTCAAAGACAATGTCAAGCATATTAATGAAAGGAATAAGAAGCTTGATGTTGACAGCTACTGGCTTGGATTGAATGAGTTTGCTGACTTGAGCCATGAAGAGTTCAAGAGCAAGTACTTGGGCCTGAAAGGGGAATCCCCAAGAAGGAGAGACTCCTCTGAAGAAGGGTTCAGTTACAGTGATTTCGACGAAGAGGCATTGCCCAAGTCTGTGGACTGGAGAAATAAAGGAGCTGTTACTCCAGTCAAGAACCAAGGTTCATGTGGTATGTGCCAAAGCTCAAAAGACTATATGTTGAACTGTGATTTACGATCCGATAACATAACATGTCAAATATCTGGCAAGCAAACACTACTAATGAGCAAAGATGATTATGTTATGCAGGTAGCTGTTGGGCATTTTCTACAGTTGCTGCTGTTGAAGGCATAAACCAGATAGTCACAGGAAACCTAATATCGCTGTCCGAACAGCAACTGATAGATTGTGACAATTCATTCAACGATGGCTGCAATGGCGGTTTGATGGACTACGCTTTTCAATTTATCATCTCTAATGGTGGGCTTCACAAGGAGGAAGAATACCCCTATATCATGGACGAAGGAACTTGTGAGGAATCAGAGGTAATATAAAGTTATAAACTGCGGTCACCTGCTGCTTTATGCCTCTTGAATCAAATTTAGATATCAAGAAACCATGGCTTGTTGTTGACATTTGATTTTGTAATCTTCAGGGACAATCACAGGTGGTGACCATATCTGGTTATCAAGATGTGCCTCGAAATAGTGACCAAGCTCTCCTCAAGGCACTGGCTCACCAGCCCATTAGTGTTGCTATTGACGCCTCTGACAGAGATTTCCAGTTCTACAGTGGGGTAAGCCTTTTATAACACTATCCCTTCTATATTTCAACTCGATACTCAAAAGGTCGAGTAATGCTAGGAGGAAGTTTACAAATTGTAGCATGGATTTTTTGGTTTTGCAGGGTGTGTTCAACGGGCCATGTGGAACTAAGCTAACTCATGGTGTAACAGCAGTTGGCTATGGAACATCAGAGGGGTTGGATTACATCATTGTGAAGAACTCATGGGGACCAAAGTGGGGAGAGAAGGGATACATAAGGATGAAGAGAAACACAGGAAAGCCAGAAGGAATCTGCGGTATTAACAAATTGGCTTCATATCCCACCAAGAAGAAGTGATCAATTAAAATATATATGAAATCCCCTTAAAAACCATAATCTTTCTTGCTTTTCTTCCCTGTTTAATACTTCCACAGTGATGGATTATCAACCCTGTAAGATTTCCCCTTAAGTTTATCAATAAGATGACTAGACTCATGGAAAGTATTTCATATGATTGCAAATGGAAACAAAAATGTACTTTTTTTTTTTTTTTTTTTTTTCAAGTCTAAAAAATTGTTATACGGTCTCACAGAGGTAAAAATAAAAAAAATAAAAAATGGAAAAAGGATGAAATTAAACGATGAACCATACAGACTCAAAGTTTTCTTATCGTAAAACCTAATTGTTGTGGGAATACCAACTGGGTCTAAATTGGTCTTTCCCCAGCCTCATTTTAGACTGGCGCAGATATTAACTCTCTGAAATCCTTCTCTCTTTTGTTCTGAGATCTGCTTTCTTTACTTCAGCATTTCATGAATCTTATTCCTTCATCTGACCTCCACAATCTTACCTAATAAGCTAAAACTAAACGCTCAAATCATATTAAACTGGGTATTCTCCATCCACTCTTTTCTTATCTTTCTCACACTAATTTTCATCCCTCCACATAAAAATAAAATAGCAAAAACAAAAGCATTGTATTAGCGAATTCACTGCTAAAAGAGATTTTTATGAATTAGTTGGGTTGATTGTGTGCAAACCTGCTCACATGTACATAAAACAGAACCACGTGTGACAATTTCCATTTTTATCCATCAGTTGAGGAAATTTTGAAAGTTCATATAAATAAGATCTTCTCGTCGCTAAAGGACTAGTGGGATCAAATATTAAAAGAAGAAATAACAAGGTAATTGAACTGGATAATTCATTGATGGTTTCAATATTGATCCGTTGCATACATATATAGCATAGTCTCATACAATCTGCTCTAAACATGTGGCACAGTACCACCACATCTTGAGAGAGAACAAAATGTGCAGCTGGTAAGGGACGGGTTGCAGACTGCAGATACTGTCTGGCCAAACTGATATATGTGTACTGTTGTCCTTGAGTTGTGCAGGTAATGTCTGGGAATTAGTGGGCTGTGTTGGTAATTGGGGTTAGGTCTGGGCCTGTTCCCAACAACCCCTTGAGAACAAGCTCGTCCTCGAGCTTGAAAGCTAGGAAATATGGGGACAATGTCATGGGCCACCTCGCAAGTGGCATCTTCAATAGGGAGTCCAGCCCAAGCAACCAACTACTATGCGATAGTCTTTAGCGACCACTTGCATGTCGAGAACTCTCTCAGGTTGCCAGTCGAGTGCACCACTCTTGTCAAATTGAGGAAGGATTGCAGCCACAGGAGTCTTGTCGCCAATCCTCTTCTTCAGCGACGACGCATGAAAAATTGGGTGAAGCTTTGAAAAATTCGGTGAGGAATGAGATAGTTACATTCCACATTACACTTGAAAAATTATAGTGTCAATTTTTAGGTGACATAGAATTGGTTCTGTTTTGAGAAGTAGGTGGAGGCTTTGAAATGTGCATTGTCGCTTGCTGCTTTGGCACGAATCTGGAATAATGAAGGTGTTACTGACGATAACGGGTCCATCTCTTAACTTGTACAATGCTATCAGTTGTAGTGATGTTATAAGAGACTAGTCATTACAAGAAGTATAGTACAGTCAGAATTTCTACATAATAGACATGTTAGGGGGATTAAACCCAAATTTACATGGTTCTGTTAAATTTTTCTTGACCATTTATGTTAGCTGTGTCGTTGACTAGGTGGAGTACAACACTGGATGAAGTTATTGTATACCCGATTCCTGCAGCACTTTACCTAGCCAAAAATTTGCTTCAGGTTGGTTGTAGTTATCTGTTTGTATTAATAAAGTTTGGTCTTCTTACTTCCTGATATGTGATTGCTTCAACTGTTCATTGTTACATCGCAGTGCTATATATTTGCATATGTGGATGCCCCGGGTTATCAAATACTGAAGAACCTGAATATTATCAGTACTCAAGAGAAAGTAAGCCACTCTTACCATTTATGTTTGTCTTTGCCATTCTAGCTTATGACTCCATACAGAGAGCTCATTTTTTATGGTTCATTGCTGGGTTATAAAAAATCCCTTAAGGTTCATTGCTGCCATAAAGTTTAACTAAAGATATAAGAACATTAATTCTCATGAACCTTTGTTTTCTATTCTATCGGTTGCAGGTTAAGCGAGATTCAATGGGCAGATTTCATAATACTATGTGCAGGGTGCACTACAGCACAGCTGAACCCAAGGTTTTAGTGACCACTACCGTTTCTTGTGTATTATATTATCTGATGGTGTATGTCTGCTCAGTTACCTCAGTATGTCTCTCCGCGAACTGTTTATGTTAATTGGCACTTTTCCATCAACAGTCCCTTTCTCAAGATTGATCCATAGTGCTAGACATGTTTACCACATTTCAATATACGGTATACGGTATACCAAATCAGTTGTTTTAATTGATTTAGTGGATGAGGAAGTCAAATCATTAATACCCTGTACCTCTACGTTAGAAATTAAACTCATCAATTAGAACTGTGATGTCTTAGTTATGTATGAAATGTAGAGTGTATTGAAAGTTGTTACCACTTAGTTCTTTATAAATTTCAGCTTCTCTTAATTCAATGATTTTTTTGCATGGTATTTTTTTTTTCCCAGCAGTTCTGATCATGTTCTTCAAACTCCATTGCAAGGTTGGGTGATGGCCATTATGAGTTTTCAGCCTTTTATAAATTCTTATTATTGTTTAAGGAAAAAGAGATTCGAGAGAAATCGTAGAGAGAATTGTGTGTCATATTATTGAGAATAGGAGCCCTATATATAGGGATTACAAAGTACTAGTTCTAATGTTACAAGGAATACCAATCCGTGTAGGATTGGGAAATCTAGAACCTTCTCTCCTATTGCTACTCCTAGTTTGATAAGGCACACTAAATCGATATTCCTTCAACACTCCCCCTTGTGCCGTTCAAACTTGGTGGTGACGCTTCATCCGTTGCCTCGTTAAAAACCTTGCCAGGTAACAAAAACCCTGTGGGACAAAAATAACCCTGGTCGAAGGACAAAAAGAGCACAACACGTCCTTCACTCTTCGAGATCGAACATGTAAACATCATAACTCCCCCTGATGTCGATATCTCCCCCTGATTGCTACAATCGTGGGAGTTCAGATAACTTTCTCAATCCGATGCTCCTTACATGTTTCTCGAAGGTGGATTTAGGTAACGACTTGGTGAATAAGTCCGCTACATTATCCTCTGATCGGATTTGATTCACTTCAATCTTTAGAAGTGCTTGTTGTTGCTGATTATAAAAGAATTTAGGCGAGATATGCTTGGTGTTGTCACCCTTGATGAAACCTAACTTCATTTGCTCAATACAAGCTGCATTATCCTCATAAATGCATGTAGGTTCTTCTGTGGTAGACTTCAAACCACAACTTCCTTGAATATGTCTAATTACAGACCTTAGCCATATGCATTCACACACGGCTTCATGTAGAGCAATAATCTCTGCATGATTTGAGAAAGTAGCAACAAGGGTCTGTTTCGTAGACCTCCAAGATATCGCAGTGCTTCCCATGGTAAAGACATAACCTGTTTGGGAGCAACCTTTGTGAGGGTCAGAGAGGTACCCTGCATCAGCAAAACCCATCAAGACATCATTGTTGTTTTGATGAAGGGGGATAGGGTGAGGCCGGCCACCCCTGGTGGTGGTGACGGCGTTGGCGGCAACATGGCCGGCCACCTTGTCATGGTGGACGGTGGCTCCATGCCTAATGGGGTCCGATCCCATTCTTCCGTCATTCCTCTTCTCTCTGTAGGGATAAAATAGGCCCATATCAATCGTACCTCTTAGGTATCGAAAGATTGTCTTTATACCAATCCAATGGCGACGTGTTGGCGCAGAGCTATGTCTAGCTAACAAGTTCACTGCGAATGAGATGTCTGGTCTTGTGCATTGAGCTAAGTACAATAATGCGCCTATTGCACTTAAATAGGGCACTTCTGCCTCTAATAGCTCTTCGTCCTCATCCTTTGGACGAAACTGATCTTTTCCTGGCTCAAGACTACGACCGATCATGGGAGTACTCACAGGCTTTGCTTTATCTTCATTAAAGCGCCTTAAGATTTTCTGAGTATATGCAGACTGATGGATCAAAATGCCATCACTACGGTGCTCGAGTTCTAAACCGAGACAAAACCGTGTTTTCCCAAGATCTTTCATCTCAAATTCGGATTTCAAGTATTTAGCAGTTTCCTTCAACTCATCTAGAGTTCCAATTAGTTTCATGTCATCGACATAAACTGCTACGATTGCAAATCCGGAACTTGTTCTTTTAATGAACACGCATGGGCATATTTCATTATTAATATATCCCTTCCCAATCAAGCAGTCACTTAGACGGTTATACCACATCCGTCCGGATTGTTTTAATCCATATAGTGAGCGTTTTAATCTTATTGAAAACGCGCTCCGTGATTTAGAGCCACTTGATTTGGGTAATTGAAGTCCATATGGAACCTTCATATATATCTCTGAATCTAGATCCCCATAGAGATATGCTGTAACCACATCCATAAGCTGCATGTCAAGTTTTTCGGAAACTACCAAACTGACAAGGTAGCGGAACGTTATAACGTCCATTACAGGAGAATATGTCTCCTCGTAGTCGATTCCAGGGCGTTGTGAGAAACCTTGCGCCACGAGGCGGGCTTTATATCTAACCACCTCATTTTTCTCATTACGCTTTCTAACAAAGACCCATTTATGGCCAACAGGTTTTACATTTGGGGGTGTCTACGTTATAGGCCCAAATACCTGTCTCTTTGCTAGTGAATCCAATTCAGCCTGGATCGCATCTTTCCATTCAGGCCAATCCGCTCTTCGTTGACATTCTTCGACAGAGCGAGGTTCGATATCATCATATTCTTTGATTCCTTTTGCAACATGATATGCAAATACATCATCAATTGCCATAGAATTTCTATCCATCATCTCATGTACACTAGTGTAATTCATGGAGATCTCTCTATTCTCTGGAGTTGGTTCTGACATTGGAGCGTCCCCCAATGATGTCTCTTGGACATAACCATAATCCGGAATGTTCTCATGAGATGGATTATTTACATCGATGATTAATGGATTATTTTGTGCCAAACTCGCTTTCTTTCTTGGGCGAGAATCCATCGAACCTATTGGCCTCCCGCGCTTCCTGGCAGGAGCCTTGGGCCTAGCCACAACGTCACTACCACTGTGGACGTTGGCGCCATGCTCAAGTGCCCTTGAGGTGGCGTCATGTCCTCTAATTTTAGGGACATCAATCCTTGCAGGCACATTTGCAGCAGGTATGTGTGATCTCGTCACTTTAGCGATATCAGAAAACGCATCAGGCATCGATTCTGCTACGTTCTGAAGATCGAGAATTCTCCGCACTTCAATTTCGGACTGTGCGGTTCGGGGATCAAAATGAGACAGAGTGGGGACAGACCACGACAATTCCTGTCGTTCCTGTTGAACATTTATGTTCTTATCTCCCCCTAATGACGGGAAGACTGTCTCATCGAAGTGATAATCCGCAAATCTTGCGGTAAAGAGATCGCCTGTCAAGGGTTCTAAATAGCGGACAATAGTTGGAGAATCATATCCAACATAAATGCCTAATCGTCGTTGAGGACCCATTTTGGTGCGCTGTGGCGGCGCAATAGGTACATATACTGCACACCCAAATATGCGTAAGTGCGAGACATTAGGCTCATACCCAGTCACCATCTGGGACGCAGAAAAGGGTTGAGTGGTAATGGGCCTCAGATGAATAAGCACAGCTGCATGCAAAATTGCATAGCCCCAAGCAGAAATAGGGAGATTGGTGCGCATTACCAATGCCCTAGCGACCATTTGTAGTCGTTTAATGGCGGCTTCTGCGAGACCATTTTGGGTGTGAACATGAGGAACTGGATGTTCAACCTCAATCCCAATGGACATGCAATAATCATCAAAAGTTTTTGATGTAAACTCCCCAGCATTGTCTAATCTTATAGACTTAATAGGATGATCAGGGTGGTGAGCCCTCAACTTAATAATCTGTGCTAGGAGTTTAACAAATGCAGCGTTCCTAGTGGACAATAGCATGACATGTGACCAGCGTGTCGATGCATCAACCAACACCATAAAATATCTAAATGGTCCGCATGGTGGTTGAATAGGTCCACAAATATCACCTTGGATTCTTTGCAAGAATGGTATATTTTCTTTAGTGTCCTTTGCATAGGATGGTCTCGATCCTAATTTTGCTAAAGAGCAGGCTTTGCAGAATGAATAATGGGCTTTAGAAACAACCAATGAGGATTTTGGTTGAGCCACGAAGTCACAATGGACTTGAGAGGTAGAAATTGGAGTCAGGGCGCAGAGGTGGCATCAAAGCCACCCTTGGGCCGCAGGGGGATGGCGGCGTCGGCTTGTGATGGCCGAACTTGAAGGGGAAAGGCACCGTGAGGCGCAGGTGCTCCTCCTTAATCCAAATGTCGAGTTTTACTTCTTTTCGTTCTGAAAAATGGATGTCCGTGTGAAGTCTTTAATATACGGATCATCATATCACGACCTGGATGTCCCAAACGGTCGTGCCAAAGCCTATATGTGTCAGAATCCCATAAATCATCTCTCATAACATGATTGGATTCAATTATGCGAATAGTGGTTGCATACAACCCACTAGATCGACACATAAGTTTCTCTAAGACTCTTTTATGTCCGTAGTCATTAGAGGTGATGCAAAGGAACTCTTGTCCATTCTCACAATGCGTTTCAGCATGAAAACCATTGGCTCTTATATCTTTAAAACTCAATAGGGTTCTTCCTGCCCTAGGAGCATAAAGAGCTTCGGTGACATTTAAAATTGTGCCATTTGGCAACATAAATTGGGCTGGTCCTCTACCATGAATCAATTGAGATGATCCAGCCATCGTAGTCACGGAAGATCGAGATGGCGTCATCCATATAAATAATTGCCTATTTCGTAGGATGGTATGTGTAGTAGCACTATCCACGAGGCATTCTAGCTCTTCGGGAAACATACTGAAAAATAATAAAGTTCGGAATTAAAATATGTCTAAGACATTGAATTAAAATAAATCGATACTTTATTAATAATAGCCAATGATTACATCAAAGTTTCTCGACCAAAATCTAATCCAACATAAAATCAAATCGTAGTCACTCTATCCGTTTGGTAACTCCAATCAAATATGACCAGGAAAGTAGAGAGAGATGTCGGTGGAGCGAAGCTCTCTTAAGTACCACTAATCTCAATTACTGTCCTAGACATCATACTTAATTCGATGCGCCACATAAGATAGAATTAATACAAAATGTCATTTATTGACTAAGGCATATTGCCATTACATAATTCTTGGAAGTAAAACTAAGGACTATACTAATCAAAATCTGCAGCATCTTTGTGCAATTCTTTGTTAGATTTGAAGTCCGCTATGGTGAGATTGACATTGGCATCATCACCATCTTCTTCTGCTTCGGCAAGATAGGCTTCATGCTCTCTAAAGTCTCTATATGCCTTGTAATGCGCAGCTAATTGCTTGCTTGCATTGCATTGCTTGAACCAATGTTCAATTGATCCACATCGATGACACATGTCATTGTGATTTCCTCCCCTTAATTGAGGTGCATTATTTGCACTTGGGTGGCGTCCCCTAGAAGAATTGGGGCCATTCCCACGGCCTTGGGCGGCTCCTCCACGTCCTGGAGCCCCACGGCCTCCTCTCCCACGTTGCCATGTATTGCCACGTGTTCGTCCTTCATTCTGAGGATTACCTTCCTTTGTAGGGCGGTTATATGGACCAAAACGTCCATTGTGTCCCTTATTTTTAGGGTTCCGCTCCTTGCCCCCTCCTTTGGGTGCATGATTATAATTCGCCTCTTGAACACTCTTAGTTCCTATAGGCCTTGAATTATAATTCTTCACGAGGATATTATCATGTTTTTCAGCTACAGACATGATATTAATTAGCTGATGAAACCTCGTGATCCGTCCAGTGTTGAATTCTGTTCGATATTGCTTTGATAGCAAAATAGCTGAGACGGGGAAGGTGGAGAGAGTTTTCTCAATTAGTTCTTGCTCTGTGACAGGTTGTCCACAGAACCCCAACATGGTTTTGAGGCGTAGAACTTCTGAATTATATTCAGCTACAGACTTGAAGTCGGCGAATCGTAGATTGCCCCATTGAACTTTCAAGTCGGGGAGGAGGGTATCCTGAACATTACCAAATCGCTCTTCTAGCGCAACCCATAATTCCCTAGCATCCTTGATTGCCATGTACTCCAATCGGAGTGATTTATCCATGTGGCGTCTCATCAAGATGAGAGCGGTGGCATTATTTGTAGCCGTACGCTCAAATAAGAGGTCGGGATTTGGTGCTTGAATTACGGGTAGGATCCCTTTTGAAGTGAGATGGTTCTCAACATCCGTAACCCAACTATGATATTCCGAGCCAGTTGAGTCAAGGATAGGAAAGTCAAGCTTTGGCTTCGACATCCTGAAATCAAGAAGAAGAAATATATTAGTTTCGGAGTTAAAACTTCCACGACAACTAATAAATAAGAAGATTTCCGAGCTATGCTACCAAGAAATCGATTTCCAAGAATGATTGGATTAGACCGAAACAATGATGTTTATATGGTCATAAATCGATGCTTACGGACGCTCTTAGTCCGAAGTCTTACGAACGCTCTTAGTTCGTTAATTGCGTGAATCCCCACGATTCCACTTTTCAAGAATCGAACCCACATTATAAGAAAGGTGGGATGTAGAAGAAGGGAGGTTGCAAGTCCCCGAAGAAAAAGAAGGAGAAATTAAAATTCAAAATCAGGAACTTTAATTTAAAAACTTACTTGTTGAAAATTCGGAGCAGATTCTGTTCTGAACAGCTTGTACCTCGATTGGTGTACAGATCTCAATATAACTCCGATAAGGCTGAAATTGGGAGGTTAGATGGAAGAGACAAATACGAACAACTTTGATGAAGAAAATTTTTCGATCTGAGCTTCCGAACTAGTCGTTTCGAGGCTTGCAAGAAGACGGATGTGCACAGGAACGGGAAAAAGATGCAGTGGGTATGCGTTGGCTTGTTTGCGCAGCAGGGATGTTTCGGTGACAGCAGGCTGGAACGCAGGGCTGCAGGGAGGGGGCAGCAGGGGCTGCTGTGCAAGGTTGCAAACGCACAGGCGCTCGGGCTGCAGCGAAGGCTCGGCTAGCTCGGGCTAGGGGCTGCTTTGTGAATGAGTTTTGGTTTTCTGTTTTGTGGTTAGAGTCGTGCTGATAACGTGTTTAAGGAAAAAGAGATTCGAGAGAAATTGTAGAGAGAATTGTGTGTCATATTATTGAGAATAGGAGCCCTATATATAGGGATTACAAAGTACTAGTTCTAATGTTACAAGGAATACCAATCCGTGTAGGATTGGGAAATCTAGAACCTTCTCTCCTATTGCTACTCCTAGTTTGATAAGGCACACTAAATCGATATTCCTTCAACAATTATGGTTTTAATTTTTAATTTTTTATCTTTTCACCATAGAAAAGCTTTTACAGCTTGCGATGTTTGTTATCCAGATTCTAAAAAGTAATTCCTTCGTAGGTCATGGCACTTCTAAGTCGTTTTGAGGGAGTATAGACCGACGTGAATATTCAAGTAGACAGTCTGTACTTCCATTCGGCTGTAAATCATCATAATGGTCAAATTGCTTCTCAACATACTTGATCTGATGAAAAGTTGGGGTTAAAATTGGTATTTAATGGCATTTAGAAAACTGCTAATTGATGATATGCAGAAACCTTTTGAATGAATAGTCAGTTCTTTGATTGCTCCAGAAATTGAGATCTTTTATGTTTAGTAGTGCCTATGACATTGGCAGGCCATAATTAAAAAGCGTCCTTCAAGGAATATAAATGTGCAGAACTTCTGGTTGTATGTCTTTGGGATGGTCTTCAATGCTGCTGCTATAGTTATTCAAGATTTTGATGCAGTAGTGAACAAGTATGTAAATGCTTCTCCCCATTTATGATCTTGAATTTTCTGCTTACTAGGCTCTTATGCCTGGATGCCAATTATATTCATAACTCATTCTTCAATATTCAGGGGATTCTTCCATGGATACTTGTTTATAACCGTTCTCATGATTCTGAACCAAGCACCAAGGTACATCGTCTAGAATGCAAGATATTGTGTATATATTCTATTTGGCATGGGTATTGCAACTGCTAACTGGTTTTAATCAGTGGTTTATATCTCTCTCACTTTCTCACTTTGTGTCTATCCAAGATGCTTACATGTGATTCATTTGCAGTGGCATTGTTGTGTCTATGGTAATGAAGTATGCTGACAATGTTGTAAAGGTAAGATAGGGAATGACTCTTTGTTTGGTGAAGCCTTTACTTTTGTACTTTTACATGCATCTCTATAATGTTAAACAATTATCCCTGCCATACGATTATAAGTTCTAACTTTCTTAACCACTGCAAGTGGCCTAGTGGTTCTTGCTTAGTTGGGTATGCTCCCAACCCAGGTTCGAACCCCGAAGCTGTCAAAGTGGTCAAGCACTGTGCTGCAATGCACAGTTTCACATACGCCGAAAGGGTTTATCTTGGGCCTAGTAAGCCTTTGGGTTCTCCTTGACAAAGTCAGAAAAAAAAGTTCTTGTTTTAGGGAATCAGAAATTGAGAGATAATCGCTGTGTATTCTCATTGATAATAGGGGCCTCTTTATATAGAGGATTACAATGCATAGAATCTCAATCATACAAGGAAAGTAATTCTACATTGATTAGGATTCTAGATCCTTTTAATTAAATCCTATTACCACTAGGTCAAGTAACCTAGAGTTTGGACCAAACACAAATAGAGATATCCTTAAACACTCCCCCTTGTGTTGTCCAAACGCGGTGCTTCTCTCGTTGCCTCGTTAAAAACCTTGCCGAGTAACAAAAACCCAGTGGGACAAAAATAACCTCGGTCGAAGGGGAAAAAGAGCACAACACACCCTTCACGATTTGAGACGAACATGTAGACATCTCCCCCTGATGTCTGCGCCTCCCCTGATGACAACGATCATGGGAGTTCAGATAATTTCCGCAAGTCAATTCTTGCCACATGTTTCTCGAACGTGGATTTGGGCAATGACTTAGTAAACAAGTCTGCCTCACTATCCTCAGATTGAATCTAGTTCACTTTGATCTCGAGGAGAGTCTGTTGTTGCTGATTATGCTTGGTGTTATCGCTTTTGATGTAGCCTTGCCTTATTTGTTCAAAACAAGCAGCATTATCCTAAATGCTCGTAGGCTCATCTGTGGTAGACTTCAATCCACAATTGTTCGAACATGCGTAATTATGGATCTAATCTATATTCATTCACGAACCACTTCATGAAGAGCAATGATCTCTGCATTGTTCGAAGATATAGCGACGGTCTATTCTGTAGACCTCCAAGATATCATGGTCTTTTCCCATGGTGAACACTTAACCAGTTTGGGAGTGACCTTTGTGTGGGTCAGAGAGATACCCAACATCAGCAAAACCTTCCAAAACACATGTCGTTTTGGGATGGGGATAGTGGACGCATGCCAGTGTTGGCGGCGTACCTGGTGTGTGATGGATCCGAATCCATCATCTCTTTGTGGGGATAGAACAAGCCCATATCAATCGAATATCTCAAGTACTGAAGGATATCTTTTACACCAATCTAATGGCGTCGCATTGGCGCAGAGCTATATCTTAGCTAACAAGTTCATGGTAAATGAGATGTCTGGTCTTGTGCATTGAGCTAGGTACAATAATGCGCCTATTATACTTAACTAGGGCATTTCTGCCCCTAGCGCATCTTCGTCATCATCCTTCGAACGAATAGGATCCTTTTCAGGATCAAGACTACGGACGATCATGGGGGTGCTTGAAGGCTTGACTTTGTCAAAATGCCTAAGCATCTATCGACACGATGCTCGAGTTCTAAACTAAGACATAATCGTGTTCTCCCAAAATCCTTCATCTCAAACTCGGATTTCAAGTGTTCAGCGGTTTCCCTTAACTCTTTAAGGGCTTCTAATGGAGATCATGTCCAACATGAACAGCGATAGAATCCGAAACTTGTCATAGAAACGCGTGGGCATATCCCTTCCCAATCAAGTAGTCACTTTAGTGAGCGTTTCAATCTTATTGTAAATGCGCTTCGTGGTCTAGAGCTTCTTGACTTGGGTAAATGAAGTTCACCATGAACCTTCATGTATATTCCGTCTCTAGATCCCCATAGAGATACGTAGTGACCACATTTGTAAGCTGCATGTTTAGTTATTCGGAAACTACCAAACTAACAAGGTAGTGGAGTGCAATGACATCCATTACGAGAGAATATGTCTCATCGTAGTCGATTCCAGGGTGTTTTGAGAGAAGCCTTGCGCCATAAGGCGAGATTACCATCTCTTTTTCTCATCACGCTTTCTAACGAAGACCCATTAGTCAATAGGTTTTATGTCAGGAGGTGTTAACATCTCTAGCTCGAAAACCTTCCTCTTCATTAGAGAATCCATCTTAACCTGGATCGCATCTTTCCATTTAGGCCAAATCTCTCTACGTTGGCATTCATTCATCAACGGAGCGTGGTTCGATATCATCTGACTTAACAAACTCATGTGCAACGAAGTGCATGACTACATCATCAATTATGATGGAGTTTCTATCCCACGTCTCATGTACACTAGTGTAATTAAGTTTCATAGAGCTCTATATTCTCAGGAATAGGTTCTGACGTTGAGGCGTCCCCCAACGATAACCATAACCCGAAAGATACTCATGAGACGGATTTTGAGTGCTGATGATCCAAGGATTGGAATGTGCCAAAGTATCCTTCGAACCCACGGGCCTCCCACTCATCCTAGCTGGGGCCATGGCCTGTAACGCCAGAGTGCCACTCTCTTTGGCGTTGGCGCCATGCCTACCTAGGTGTAGGGTGGCGCTACGTCCTCTCGTAGGGACGTACTTCCTTGCAGGCATGTTTGCAGCATATTTGTGTGATCTCGTCACTGTAATAGGGATCGAGATGAGACATAGTGGGGACAAGCCACGACAATTTCTGTCGTTCCTGCTGAACATCCGTGTTCTTATCTCCTCCTAACGATAGGAAGACTGTCTCATCAAAGTGACAACCCACAAATCTAGCGGTAATGAGATCGCCTTGCAAGGGCATTAAGTGGCGGACGATTGTTGGAGTCTCAAATCCAACTGAGTGGCCCATTCGTCTGTAAGGACCTATCATAGTGCGCTGTGGCGACGCAATGGGCACATAAATGGCTCACTCAAATGTGCATAAGTACAAAATACGTGTACCCAGTCACTGCTGTAACGCAGAGGTACATTGAGTGGCGGTAGGTCGTAGACGAATTAGCATAGCTGCATTGGATATTGCATCACCCCAAGCGGATGTAAGAAGATTGGTGTGCATTACCAATGTTCGGACTACCATCGTAGAAGTTTCCACGAGACCAATTGGGTGTGTTCATGGGAATATAATGTCCAACATTAGTCCTAATGCAATAACCATCGAAAGTCTTCGATGTAAACACTCTAACACAGTCAAATCCAATTGACTGAATAGGATGATTTGGGGAGTGAGCTCGTTGTCATATGATATGTGCTAGGAGTGTAGCATAAGCAGCATTTCAAGTGGACAATGGCATAACACGTGACCAGCGTGTTTGCTTGTCAACTAACATCATGAGATATTTAAACGTCCGCAAGTTGGTTGAACTAGTCCACAGAATCCCTAAGGATTCTATGTAAGAACATAATGAGTATTTTCATAACCTTTGCAGAGGACAGTCTCAGTCCTAAGTTCCCTAAGGAACGGGCTTTGTAAAAACGAGCGAGAGGCTTTAGAAGCAACCAATGAGGATTTGGTTGGGCATGAGCGTCTAAAACGCTATTTGAAGCAAGTTGGTGATTGTAGCATCACCTGGGGCGCCATCACCATGATGGACGCCATGGAACGCCATCCATGGCATCATGGATAGGGACTACGCCAGCCCTAGGCTGGTGGTGGACGGAGGCGGTGCCCTAGGCAGCAGCGTCGGTCACACTTAGTCCAGAAATCAACTTTTGATTCATGCTTCATTTCGCTCGAGAGAAAATATGTCCATGTGAAGTCTTTAGTAGACGGATCATCATATCATGACCAGGATGACCTATCCTGTTGTGACAAAGCCAATATGTGTCTAAATCCAAGAGATCTTCTCTCATAACTTTTATTGGATTAATAGCTCGAATAGTGACATAGAGTCCACTAGAGAGACACATAAACTTCTCTAAGATGCGTCTTTGTTCGCAATCATTAGTGGTATTGCAAAGAAACTCATTTCCATTCTCTACATGCATTTTCGCATGGAATTTGTTGGCTATTCATAGGGTACGATTTACCTTAAGAGCGTAGAGAGTTTCTGTGACAGCTGTAATCAAGGTGCCATTTGGCAAGTGGAACTTGGGCTATTCCATGTCCTTGAATTAATACTGATGGCCCAGCCATCGTAGTCACAAAGTCATATGCTCAGAATCAAAATAGAGTCATAATGAAAAGAACTCGAAATTTTATTCACAAGCCAACAGAGTACATCATTGTCTCTTAACCATTAGGAGAATCTAATCCAAATGCTAGCTAATGCAAAACAATGATAGTCGTTTAACTTCTTTCGGTAATTCCAAAATAAATGTGACCAGGTGAGTAGAGAGATGTCGGTGGAGCAAGACTCGCTTAAGTACCACTAATCTCAGAACCTTCCTAGACATCACACTTACTTTGGGTGAGCCTACTTTGAAGAAAGACTAAACCATTGGCATTTACTACAAAGTATATGGCAATTGCCTATTACATCTCTTGGAAAAATAAAGACTTAAACAGAATTGGCGATCTATTGATCCCAGCTAGATTTGTAGTCTCCAACCCTTCACTTTAGATCATCTTCTTGATCTTCTTGTTCCACATAGTGAGTTTCTCTTGCTTCACAATATGCTTTGTAGGCGGTGACAAGTTCTTCACGAGCTCTACAAATGTGTGCCCAATGATCAGACACTCCACATCGAGAACATACATCTCTTTGCTCGAACTCCATTGATTGAGGCGCTTTGAAAGTGTCATTTAGATGGCTCTTAGTGTTGGTGGCGCCACCAACATGTCCAGAGGCATTGCCTCCCTCTCTCTTTCCACGTTACCTATTCGTTTCCGTGTTCGCCTATTTTGGCGGTTACCTTCCCAAGTAGAGCGATTATATGGATAAGAATGTCCAGAAGTATACCTAAGATTAGGGTTTCGCTCTTGGCGCCCTCTCTTAGAGGTGCGACTATAATTGGATTCCGGAATATGCTCTGTTTCCATGGATCTCGAATTATAGTTCTTCACAAGGATATTGTCATGCTTTTCAGCGATATTCATAGCTCTAATGAGCTCGTGAAACCTTGTGATCCGTCTTGCATTAACATCGATTCGATAGTTCTTAGTAACCATCAATGCAGAGACGGGGAAGGTAGAGAGAGTCTTCTCAATCAACATCGCATCTGTGATCTCTTTACCACAGAATTCCATTAAGGATTTAATGTGAAGTGCTTCTGAGTTATAGTCAAGAACTGACTTGAAATCACAGAAGCGGAGGCTATGCCATCTCACTTCTAGGTCAGGAAGCAAGGAGTCACGGACGTTGCCAAATCTTTCTTCGAGTGAGACCCACAGCCTTCTGGGGTATTCTTCGTTGATATACTCGTACTGGAGCGAATCATCCATATGACGAGTCATTAGGATGATGGCTTTAGCCTTATTTGCCTCTAAGGCTGCTCTATTTGCTTCCAAAGCTTGAGCTTGCTCAACAGTTAGCACGTTCTGGCTAGGCTCGAGAATCATATCCAGGATTCCATCAGCCTTGAGATGCTGGCGGATATCACGAACCCACCTGTGATATCCAGAGCCAGTTGTTCCCAATGGAGCAAAATCCAATTTGTTCAGGTTACTCATCCTGAAAGAGAACAAGAAATTAGGGTTAGTTTCGGAGCGAAATAGGCTACCACGAAAATATATGAAATTTCTGAGCGTAATCGCTTCCAAGAAATTCGATTCCAAGAGATATTGGATTAGATCGAAACAATGATGTAAGTGGTCGATCATAAATTCTCTACAAACTCTAAGTTTGGAGATCTCAACAAGCTCTAAGCTTGGAGTGAGCACGAACCCCCACAGTTCGGCTTAATTTGGTCTCCCCTATAATGAAGAAAGGGGGGTAGAAGAAGGGAGGTTGCAAGTCCCCGAGTAAAAGAAGCGAAAAAGAATAAAAAAACTTCAAAAACGGGAACTTTTAGTAAACCATACCTCTTAGGATTGCAGAGCGTATTCGATCCTCATTGTAGGATTGCAGACGAGCTTCAGTCCTAGTTGAAATTCGGAGCAAATTTGCTTCTGAACAGCTCCCACTCCGATTGGTGTACAGGTCTCAAAACGACTCCAATAGGGCTTAAATTTAGAGGTTAGATAGAAGAGACAGACATGAACAACTTTGATGAAGGAAGAATTTTGATCTGAAGTTCTGAACTGGGCGTTTCGGGGCTTTCAAACTGACTGATATGCACAGGAAAGAGCATGCTGAACAGCTCCCACCTCGAATGGTGTATATGTCTCAAAACGACTCCAATAGGGCTGAAATTTGGAGGTCAGATAGAAGAGACATATATGAACAACTTTGATGAAGAAAGTATTTTCATCAGAGGTTCCGAACAAGACGTTTAGGCGCATGAAAGCAGACTGATCTGCACAGAAACGAGCGTGCTGCTGTGTTGCAGGGGGCAGCAGGCGTGCGGCAATGCTGCAGGGGCAGTAGGCGGCACACAGGTGCGCAAGGGCTGCAGGGGCAGCATAAGGCATGGCTAACAAGGGCTAGGAGCTTGCGGCAGTTTTGGTGAGAAGAGTTTTCAGGTTTTTTTGTTTTTAGGGCTAGGGTTAGGGCTCGTGCTAATAACGTGTTTTAGGGAATCAGAAATTGAGAGAAAATTGCTGTGTATTCTCATTGATAATAGGGGCCTCTTTATATAGAGGATTACAATGCATAGAATCTCAATCATACAAGGAAAGTAATTCTACATTGATTAGGATTCTAGATCCTTTTAATTAAATCTTATTACCACTAGGTCAAGTAACCTAGAGTTTGGACCAAACACAAATAGAGATATCCTTAAACAGTTCTAACATTCTTTTTCTATTTTGATTTAAGTTGTGTGAAATTTGGGGTAATGTGGTGTATTCAATTCATAATTTCTTTATTCCTCTTATAAATCTTACTGGGGTTGGGAGCTTACAAACACATATACCCTTGCCCCTGTTATACTGTGGCTTGTAAAGTGTTAACCACAATGTTTATTTCCTATTTGTCCTAGGTGTGGCTTATCAAGTGTCAAATCATATGCATTTAATATATATTGGTTAATTGATAGAAGTTTGTTGGAATCACACATTTGATAATTTCCTGGACTTTTAGGAACTTTCGATATTAATTTAGTTACGCTCTGCAGGTGTATTCTACTTCGGTAGCAATGCTTCTTACAGCTGTTGTTTCTGTATTCCTACTTAGTTTTCATATATCCGTTGCCTTTTTCCTTGGCTCAATGTAAGTTTCCTCCTGCTCAGGAAATATCTAAGAACTTGTTTCTATTTGGCTATCCATCTGAAAAGTTCAATGGTGTTTCTCTTTAATTCACTTCTTGTGTTTCCAGAGAATGGGACGGGTTTAATTGGAAAACAATAAAAGTAAAGGAAGCGGCGTAGAATTAAGAATAATGATTGGAAAATAGGTAATTCATGCATAATGAGATTACTAGCTGCAGGAATATTCAAGAAGATGTGGTTTTGGACTTTTTGGATTCCTCATATGAAAAGTCAGGTTTTGGATTGTGAATTGGATTGGAGCAACTTTTGGCCAAAATGTCTGTTTGAGATACATAATACATTTCCGGAATGAGAACAACAAGATCTATGAGATTCATTTTACTGAGCCCTATCAGATTTAGGTCAAAATAATTGTCTTAATTTATTTGATTTGAAATTTAATATTTTTAGATTAGTTCTTTTTATTTTTAGAATCTTAATTTTCATTTAAATTTATATTTTTTAGGATTTCTTGTTAGATTATGATTAGGACTTGGATGCCAATCTAAGCACCATTATGCTTTGTATTAGAAACAGTTTATTTCACAGGCGGACTCAAGGTGAGTGTGTGTGAGCCACACTCCCTCCTCAACTTGTCACTTTAACTCATACAAATTTGATTATTTTCTCTTATTACCCTCTATTTCCCTTCAGTGGTAAACTCTTAACCATAATTAAATCCAATTTCAATTTCATACCACAATAAAGTGGATCAGAATGAAGAAGGGGAACAAACGACAAGAAAAGGTTCAATTTGTGTTTTTTGAATTTTTATTTAGAAGCAAGAAAATTATGACACTAATTTGTTGGTATATCCAATGAATTAAAGGGCGCGCCTCAGAAAATGCCTTCGTTTTGCAGTAGAGGCGCAGAGGTGCTCAGAGCGCTGCTGAAGGCGGCAAAAGCGTGGAAAGTACCTTAGAAGGTGTTCTGGGCGAACACCTGGGAATTTTTTTTGTTTTGTTTTTTAACACCAAAATGACGTCATTTTGGTGTTTTCAAAAACCAAATTCATTTAGGTCGTGTTTGTAGATGAGCCAAGCAGAAATTACACACACCAGCCTCCTCCCCGACTCCTTCACTCTTAAAGCCGCCAATCCCAATACGTTGCTCGAAAATTTGATCAAATCATGAATAGCCTGTAAGTTTTCTCAAGAATTTGGTTTTAAAGGAGGCTATTTGCAGAATTGGAGCAAGAAAGGAATTCGATTTGAAGAGAGTTGGATAGTTGTATTTTGATTTGAAGACAAGGAGTATAAGGTATGAATTTTCTCTCAACTTTCGATGTTTTCTTTGGATGGTTTCGTTTTGATTCGTATTTTGTAATGTGTTTTTTTGTTTTCAATGTTTGAGAAGTTATTTGGGGGTAACTGGGTAAGCGAATTGGATTGTTAATTTATATGAGTTGTAACTATATGCATCTTGATTCATAAATTTCCAGTATTATAAGACCAAATCTACCATCTAGCTTGAGTCAATTGGATATTTTATCACTTGCAAATCTACCATCTATTGGATTCATACAGTTTGGTATAGTTTGGCTTTTATATGAAAGTAAGAGAGCTTTGGTCTTTGAGTAGAGGAGGTCTAGGACTCTATTTTAGTTGTGAGCTTTTTTAACTTCCAATAGTGAACTATGAAATTGGGAGGCGATTAAATTGGTTTCTTGGTAGGTATGTAGCATGTTGGATCAATTTTCTTTCGTCTCTATCTTTATCACATCATGGACTGACTATTATTATCAACTAGATTATATGTAATGCATGATATTACTCCAACATTATTAGTTTTCTTTTTTGTCAATACTCTGTTTTTTTTTTTTTTTTTTTACATTTCTTTGATGACATGTAGTTCTATTTATGATTTGCATTGTGTATTTAGTTGTCCTACTCCCACTTTAAATTGATATAAGTTTTAAAATTGTGTACCCAGTGAGTTCTAGTACTTGCTTATTATGAATGGATGACAATTTATAATGTTCTTTTGGTTACAATACATGTTCTATATATAAGACTAATGATTACATAAATACAGCTCATTTACATGTAAGTTTACGTCTTACGCCTCAAGGTAAACACCTCGCTAAGGCTCTTCCGGTTACGCCTCAGCCTTTTAAAACATTGGGTATATCCAACCCCAAAAAGACAAAATATCACCGAGAACTATAAGAAAAGGTACAGTTGAGCTAGAAAGATCTGCAATAGAAGGTGACTTGGATTTATTTCCACTAAGACAAGGAGAACAAAGCAAAGAACTAGTGTGTGAATGAAAAAGAATACTAGAATTGACCAACATCTTGGAGATAACTTCATGATCAGAAAATTAGCTAGATATAAACCCAAAATTTCAACCTTCTATTAAAAAAAATCCATACATACTTTTCTTTTAATTTACACCCAAATCACATTAATAAACCTTCTATATAGAGTGATTCATAAAAAAATAAATAAAAAGAAAACCTTCCATATAGACTATATGCCTATAATCAATATTTTTTCTTATTTAATTTCATGTATATCTAATTTGCCCATTTACATTCTCTCAAATAATACATGTCGGTACATTAAATATGTATATGTAGGTAGGGCTTAAATAATAGAAACGTTCAAGCTTAATAGAGATCGACACGCAATGATATACACCACAATCATAGGTGTAACATTTTTGTTTATACAATCATAGGTATAATATAATAGAAAATCTAACAAACATGTATGATACAAAAAATAATAATAAATTCTAATACAGAGATGTTATACAAAACCTATTAACATTTAGGCTGTAATCGAATGTATAAACCAAAAACTAAGCCTTCTATATGTTAGATACATACCTGAAATCAAATTATCTAGAAAAAAAATGTATTCTAATGATCAGGTACCTTTTTAGTACATACCTTACAAATAGAACAACTATATAATATGTTATTAACCTATGTTTGCTTTCCATTCAAGTGTTTATATGAAAAATATAACATACCTTTTATTTAGAAAAACAGACCACGAAATAGAGAAATCAGATATAAACCTCGATCTAGGTATTGATTACGAGAGCTTCAATCAAGGGTCTAGTTCATCAAGTGTATTTGTTTAGAGCTTGTGGCATATTAAGACATTTTTGACAAAAACATGTTTTATTTTCCATGTCACTTAATGAGAATTTATTTTTGTAATCAACCTAATCAATAGATTTGAGTGTATATTAAAAAACAATCATGGATGGGTTTAATCTAATAGGTGTAATCAAATTTGGGTGTAAAATGAAATGCCCCTAACTTCATTGGTTGGAATTGGATGGCCCAACATGTGATACCCTTGCAGTAGAGTCCATAGATGCAGAAGCCAAATCTCTTGAATCATGACTACCAGCTGCAGCCTGCTCACAGTGATGGCATCTTGAAGATGAGTGACAGAGGGACAAGGTCTGTATAAGATCTTCTACATCCTCCTTAAATACAAGACGTAGTGCACATTCTTGTAGTCCCAAGTCAAGGCTATTGGACCCAATGGTTGCTGTGGCTGCATTGCATTCGTTCAAGAAACTAGAAAACCGAACTCGCGGTATGTAGATGAACCAACTAAAATCGCATGGATGCGACCACATGCCATGGCCTGCCTCAGCTGGGAAAGGGAGAGAGATGACCCTAACAACATTGGTATAATCCAGATAACAAATAAGCTCACGACTATTCTGAGAATCTGGATTACTAATGTCAATAATATTGGTTGGATGTTGCTGGACTGAGACATAAGCGCAAACAGAAATCCCCAACCAGTTACCATCATCGAACAACTTTGGAGGGAGTGAGATTTCTGCAGAGCTGCCTTTGTTCAAATTCGTGAACCACTTGGGAATATTGATTCCAGGGAAACGGCTGTTAAGCCCAAACACAGTCCAGTCCTGAAAATAAAAATTATAACGTCAGAGGGCGAGAGAGGGAGAGAGAGAGAGAGAGAGAGAGAGAGAGAGACAGATAGATAGACAGACCTGATGTCTAAGTTGCTGAGAAAACTGAAAAGCCTTAACTTCTGGTCGCCGAATAGGGAGTTCTTCAACGCTCTCTGCATTCTGTTGACTTGAGACCGTCCCGGTGGGAGTAGCTTCTTGTATCGTTTTCTCGAAATGGACTTTAGGGCTTTGCAATCCTATCAAACTTATCCAATCTTCTACCACTAATTTATTATAATGGTCGAAATCTGAACTACGCAATATGCAGTGGGTGATTCTCTGAACAAAACCTTGTAAATCTTGCTGGTACAAAATACGGAACCCACAGGTTTTAACTTCGATATCAGGGTTATCGCTTTTACAAACAATGCAAATCTTGCTACCTGAACCTATTTCTGAGAATTCATCTTCCAAAAATTTTGCTTTCGGTATGTAAATGAGGACGAGTCCATGAGATATCTTTTGGGTGGAAAATAGCTTTCCAGAAATGCCGCCTTCCCTTAAAAAAAATATACCAATTTGAAGTTCACAAGAACCACTGTAATCCTCCTCCTTCACTGTAAGTGAAGCGCATAGAGCAAATCCCATCCACTTCTTACTCTTTTGTAGATTATCACGCAGGTCCATTGTCGCGGTGAACCCAATTTGAGGACTGAACCATGCTGGGCTTCCACTTAGATCAAAATGATAGTATTGAAACGTCTCGTTATTTAGTCCCTGTAGGACAATAAATTCACAAGAAAGTAACTAAATAGTTGTGTTTGTGTGTGTGTGCGTGTGAGCAAGAGAGAGAGAGAGAGAGAGACCTCCAGGTATCTTGGAAGAACAGATTCGATGTTCTTTCTCAGCATAATGATGGAACCTTCTTCGCGAATTGGAATAACTTTCTCCCTGCCAAATACAGAAGAAGAATGAGGACTGGTACAAAGTTACAAACTATAAACCGAAGACTTATAATTAGAAGAAATTGGCGCGCATGCGCGTAGCTCTTAATTTTAATTTTTACCATCTCAAAATATTATCGTCTACTAGGTGAAACCATCCCGACTCAAACAGAGCTTTATCAACTTCATTTAATTCGCAGGTGTTGGAAGGAATTTCAGGTTTCTCTCCGGTAGTAAGAAAATTAGGGATTAGATGTTGACGGCCACCATCTAACTCCAACTGCAATAGTGTTTCAATAAACCCATCAATGTCTTGCTCATATAATAAACGAATCCCACATTTCTTGACCTCCATGAGTGGGTTGTTGGTGTCAAAAAAAGCCACCATTAGAAATGATTCATTTAACATCTCCGGAAAGTGCACCCAAGGGACGTAAAAACTACAAACAAAAGTAGACCCAGATGTAACAACATGGCGATGTAGCTCGTCGTACAGGATACATGGTTCTAGATCAAATTCAGCTGTTCCCACTGTGCACCGGTAGAAGTAGTTAGAAGTTTCTGGATCAAATTCAATGCCGGAGACAGGAGGATATTGTAATTCCTTGACTGAGAAAATAGCACACACGGCAACCCCCATCCACTGCTTATCATCTTTTAAATTTGGAATCAACGGGTGTCCTATGGAACATCTGCTAGCTATGATGTTGAACCACTCTGGAATTACAGTTTGATCACGACCAACTGCATGTATCTTACTGTCTGATGACCTAAAATCAAATAACTGTAAAGGAAAACAGAGAAGTATTATAATTTAGTAGTTAATTAAGAACAAGACATATATATTATCTATTATGCATGTGGAATGTGTGAGAAAGACCTCAAGCTGTTTTCGAAGTACTTGTCTTTCAATTGAAATCTCAGTAGCTGGCTTCCATTCCCCTTCCCGGCAGGAACTCATCCGGATACTACTTCCCGGAACAGATGATGAATCCACCACATGTAAATGTGTTAAGCCACTCGGTAATGTACAACCTTCTTGTTTTTCAGACTTTGAAGTACGATATTTTTCATACAGGGATGAAGTGAGGGAATTGATGGTAGTTATATTTCCCGGGTTGGCTTGTGAAGTCAAAATCTTGAGTTGATTTGGGAAATCTGTCAGTGAAGTACAATTTTCTGCACTCACATGTAGAATAGTTGATGGAAGCCTCTTGGGCAGCGATTGAAGCTTACTACAATTGCTCAAGTTGAGGTATTCAAGCTTTGAGAGTTGAGAAAGGCTTTCCGGTAAGTGAACAAAATCATTCCCTCTTAAATTCAACATTTTTAAGGAGAACAAGCTGGCAAGATCATCGGGAATTCCACCGTCCATCAGATTGCAATCACTTAAGTTTAGATTTGTCAAAGAAGTCAAACCTGAGAATGAAGTAGGCAACAACAGACTCATGGGAGCATGACCCCTTGTGCCCCACCACCAACAATTAAAGAGCCAGTGCCATGGCTTTGAAGGCTGATCTTTGCATCCTCGAAAGGATAGAGTCTTTAGGTTCTTCATGCCTACAAGGGACGATGAAATTCTTATTGCAGTTCCACTTATATCAAGTTCCTCTAGACATTCCACACAATTGAAATTCTCAGGTACGGCATCAAGTTCTGAACAACCGGTAAGAATCAGACTTTTCAGAGATGTCAGACATGAAATACTTGGAAGACACAAAAGCTGTCTGCAGTCCCCTAAATCCAACAAAGTGAGACCAGTCAAATATTCAATTGATGAAGGTAATTCCTCTATAGCAGTCCCATCTAAGTAAAGCTTCAACAAGCTTTTCATGTTTCCTTCAACTTTGGGAAACTTCTTCAGACTTGAACAGGCCGAGAGAATTAAAATCTCAAGAGATTCCATACAGATGGAAGATGCAAGACTCTTAACAGATATGCAGTTTTTCATATTCAACAAAACTAGTCTTTTGAGAACTCCAATGGATGGGTGAACCTCAGACAATCTTGTGCAGCCTTGAAGCATTAGAGTCTGGAGATTTGGAACCTCAGTAAAGTTTGGGGTCTTGATCAAGTATTGGGAATCACTTAGATCAATGAGCTTTAGCATGCTCCAGCTCTGATAGAAATTGAAAAAGTAACTAATCACACGATATTGAAAGAAACACTTGGTTGATGTTTGTGCATGTATGTATATTCTATCAATAATTTTCACATGCATAAGAATTTAAGCTTACTTTCTTCCCCTCCCATAGTTGTTTGATAAGGCTTGAACACATCTTGAGTTCAACGAGCTTATCTGCTTGAAAATTTGATGGCAAGGACTTCAAAGGACATGCATGCCATTCCAGAAGTTGTAACTGATTAGAGAGAAATTGGATGTTTCCAGAAAAGTACACATTACTTATTTTGAGTAATCTCAGTGTCCGCATGTTTGAGAAGGGATCAACAATAATTGGAACCTCCTGTTGTTGTTGCAAATTCAAGAATATGCCTTCCACTTCAGTGGTTCCCTAATAAAAAATAAAAACAAAATTAGTTGTGCACAAGAACTGGCAAATTACATAGGCGATAATTAGTTTTAACAGTATTTGAATCTACTTTTGTACTGACCACTGACCTCATTATTTTTCAGTACACGGATGATATCCTCTTGAACCCACAACCTGCTACGCTTGCCGGGCTGTTCGTGACATTCTCGACGAACAATTTCATAACCCAATTCTTGTATCAAATCATGCATCCACAATTGTCTTCCAAATAGTGTTACTAGAGATCTCTCCATGAGAACATCTATATCAATGTCTGGATAGTGACCATAACCTTCTAGTATACTTGTTACACGATCTTTATCTTCTCCCTTGAAGAAACATGCAATGTCCAAAAATAATTTTTTTTGAACGTCTTTCATTCCATCAAAACTTATTTTAAGCACATCGATAATTTTTTTGGGGGGATTTTTTTTTAGGTTATTCAATTCACTTGACCATTTGTTTAAGCTTCTGCCATGAAGAAACGACCCTAAAACTTTGATAGCTAATGGGAGACCATTAGCATATTTTAGAAATTCCTTAGATAGCTGGAGAAAATTTTCTTCAACCAGCTCGTCTTTCTTCAAGGCTTTCAAGCTAAAGAGCTTAAGAGCTTCTACATCACTTAATGCATTGACTTTGTATATTTCATCTACTCCAAATACTGTGAGCAAATGTTCATCTCTTGATGTTATAATGACTCTACTTCCAGAACCAAACCAACTGCGGTGGCACAACATTTCCAGTTGTTCCAACTGATCCACATCATCGAGAACAAGGAGCACCCTTTTAGAACACAGTCTATGCCTTATTACATTTACTCCCATATCAGTGGTCTGTATATTTACATTGCTTTTCAGCAAGTTTGAAAGAAGTTTCTCCTGTAAATGAACTGCACCTTTCCTTCCAGTTTCCTCTCTAATATTCGGAAGAAAGCTATAAACTTCAAACTGAGCTTGTACCCTTTCAGAGACCACTTGTGCAACGGTCGTCTTACCGATACCCCCCATACCCCAAATGCCAATGATACGAACATTATGGCTTCCCAAGTCCAAGCATGAAAGCATTTTATTCAGGTGAGAATCCATCCCAACTAAACCCTCCCATACACTAGAGTTTATGTGATATAATTCAGTGGAAACCTTTTCTACAATTTGTTGAATAACTACGGATTCAGATCTGCAAAGAAATTGATAATCACCTTATATATGTGTACATGAGAAAGCAAGAATGTTCATATAAAGATAATGGAAAACTTTATCAACTACTGAGTAATTGTATGATAACATGTGAAAATACTAAAAAGCCCAGTGGCAACTGCAAGTAACAAAATGGACTTTCTCAAATTAAATCTTCAGTTGACAAGTTTTTTGGACTTTTGGGCCCCTATTTGTGTGGTATTTCCGTATTTGTAATCATGCTTTAACTATGCCAATTTAAAAAGTTGTAGTAGAGCTTTATTGAATGATTTTGAATTAAATCTTGTCATTCCATCAAAAATCTAAAAGCGGTAGTCCAATATCATTTGGGTTTGTTCAACACTACAACGACTTCCGTCATTAACATCAATAGCTACGATCAAATGGATTTGTTCAACGATCTGTTCTACCCATCAACATCTTAAACTAAATGACGGTCGATGCCTATATGGCAGCTGGAGACCACACCTTAGAATCATGGAATTGGCCGTGAACTTATATAAGTTATATTGAAGGATCGAAGACGATGATAATGTGTCTTGTTGTAAGTATATTGGGCTATTACTATTTAACACATGCTTTTCCATGGTCACAAGGAGAATAGAAGGTGCAGTGAAGTGTGAGAGTAATTCTCTTGCCTTCCCGGTGCTTCAAGGAAACAAAGAGGAAGATTGCAGAATCGGATCATGAAGAGAAGATCAAGGAGATAAATATGGTATTCATTCCATATCATTTTGCATGATTTTAAATTGTTATGCATATCGGTTAGATTGATTTGATTTTCTCATCTGCATTAAAAAGTTTTCAACATGCATATCAATTTGAGATATTGACTGATTTTGGTTAGGAAAGATTCGATTGCATATTCAAAACAATTTTAAAACCTTTCCATGTTTATCTTGTTTTGATGACAAGAAGAGATTTGTTTGAGGGGGAGTTTTGCTTCTCTATAAAAGGTTTTGAAAATGCATTTTGACTGTAGAGTTTTTGATTAAAAAGTTTTCGTTTGTATGAAAAATAGTTCTTGCAAATTGTTTTGAAAAACTCTCATTGTTTATGGTATTTGATTTTACTCACTACACTTACTGCATATATATCATTCAAGATCAGTGAGGCATGGGTTTTCACAAGAAGATCTAGAAATTCATTTCTTGATAACTACAATAGGCTGTGTCATTCTTGTGTACGTAGAATAGGATCTTCAAATTGTAAAACAAGTTAGCTGTGATGCTTGTAAAGTGGTTGTGTTGAACACCACAACTTGTGTGTTGTAAGATCTTGATTTCATAGTGGATTTTTCTTGTGTGTGGGCTACATAAAACGCCTCGCAGTGATGTTTCCTCCATGGTGAGGTTTACACTGCTTTAGCAATACTTGTGTTGATTTGTAGTAATTATCCTTTTTGTTCCATTTAGTGTTTTCACTTGTGACTCCTTGAGCCGCAGTAGTAGCATGATGAGTTGATGACAACATCACTGTCATGGTCTACTCATCGTTGACACCCATCTCAGTCTTATGTACAGAGGGTGAGATAGGAAAGGATTTAGAGAAAAATAAAGGACAAGGTTTTAAACAGAGAGAAGCGTCGCAGATAAATGAGAATATGAGATCGAGATAAAAGAGAACATGGTGTTATCCTGTTGGTAAGCTATGAAGCACGGATACGTGAATTTGGCCTCGTATCCCTTACCGATTCGGGATCTGGGTACGATACGCTCAGATACTCTCGGATACGTCCGGATATGCGTATCTGGATTTGGATACGGTTTGGATACGTCCGTATCCTAAGCCGATACGTAAGTATGTAAATAAATCGGATACGTAGGGGTAATGTTGACTTTTTACCCTGAAAAACAAAAACAAAAAAACCAACCCAGATCGAGATGAACCTAATCTCAAATTTTCTCAAGCTCTGCGTTTCTTTTCTTCTGCTCTTCTTCTTGCTTAACCCAGATCGAGACAACCTTCTCTGCTCAAGACTTCTTCTCTTTCTCATGCTTTGCGTCTCTTTTCTTCTGGTCTTCTTCGTAAATCACAAGCCTTCTTGCTCAACCCAGATCGAGACGACCTTCTACAGAAATTCACTTCGTTCTGCAGCTGATTCGGTTGGAGCTTGGAGCTTCAATTTGTTGCTGCTTCGTGTACGTTTGTTCTGCATCTTCTGCTCTTCTTCTCATATTTGTTCTTCAGTTTCTAGCTGCTTGGAGTTTCCTCTCAGTTCTCACATTTGTTGAAGCGGGTACATATTCTATACGGCATGTGCTTCATATTTGTTTGTTGCTTCAATGTTTTGATTTCCAACCCAGAGACTCTTATTCGTGGTGGAGTGTGTGACTGCCAGCTAGAATGATAACGCCGGTGCTAGTAATTTGCTAATATATATATATATATATATATTTTTTTTTTTTTAATTAACGTATCCTTCACGTACCCGTATCCTATTACATTTAATATTTGCCGTATCCACGTATCAGATCGTATCGTATCCGAATACTCGTACCTGTATCGTTGCTTCTACCAATCACATCGTATTTTAATTATTAGGAGTGGCTGCCTATAGCTGGGCAGCCAAGTACAATATTTATACTCCTTTTCTAAAACACCATTGGCCTTAATCAAACCATATTCCCAAAATATGGATGATCAGAAAGAGGTTGTGGATTACCAAACGGGTTCATACTCAAAGAGTCAGAGGGCATCGTGGTTGGTGGTAGTTCGGTTGTTGTTGTGGGGTTACCCTAAGGGTCCTAGTCCTGCTACTCAGGGTTTCAGTGCTACTGATCCGTAGCTGCTAGTGGTGGCTACGGCTCCATCTCCTGCTCTTCATCGTCAGGTGCATATTGTGAACACTCCGGCCCCTCCATCCCCTCGAAGCTTTAGCCATTTAGCTTTAGGCAAGAAGAAGAAGAAGAAGAGGGGTCATCCTGTTGTGGTCACAAACTCACAATAAATCGAAGGGGAGCATGTTGTAAGCTAAGATCTTTGGTGCAGGGTGTAAGATCAAATATGGACATAACACATATCATCATAAAGTAATTGATGATTAGCTTAATATCAATCCTAGTTTAACATGGATACAAACTGTAAATCAATACTTGTAACTTAATGAAGCAGTGTATCTATTCATTAAGGTAAGTAATCCTATTCTTAGTCTGCAAGAAAGACTACAATGAAGTGTTACATTAGGAATCTAACTAGGAAACCTAAACCGATATGGATAGCTTTAATGGGAAGCTTCTTGAGGGTTAAGTCTCCTATATATACAGATGAATTGGTCCCTGATTACTACCGACGTTTCGCATATTGTTCTGTCCATTGAGAAGCAAGTTGGTAAGTAACAGAAGGCTATATTCAGTGTTTGTGTTTGCAGCATAAGATGGAATCCATGCTAGTGATTGCTGAAGGTAAGCCTTGGTCCCTTTTATGATTGTGTGCATATGTTGTGAGCATGTATATGGTAATTTAACAATTGGTATCAGAGCATAGGTTCACAAGTATCAAAATCGTTGAAGGGTTTTGCAATACAAACACAAAAAAAAAAAAAAAAAAAAAAAAAAAAAAAAAAAGAGGTTTTGGCTTTACGGATCAAGTAACTGGTCAAGTAACTGACCAAGTCACTGATCAGGTAACTGACCATGTAACTGGTCATGTAACTAATCAAGGTAAGTTACTTAAGTCGATTGCTGCATCTGGTTAAATATCAAATTCATGCTTCCGCTGTGATTTTTAGCAGCAAATTGGGGGAAAAGCAAAAACAGTTTTTTCTGTGAAATTGATTTCGATTCATAGCATGATAATTGAGTTTTTGATTGTGCTCAAGAACACTAGTTGCATTCCCGGCGTGCGTTAGGTTAGAGTAAATGGTGACCGGATGAAATTTACAATTTCTTGATTGTTCTGTGGTTTCTTGGAATCAAATCAATTTTGGTTATGCTTGAATATGCATGTTGAATTGATTGATGATATGGTATTGTATCTGTGATTGTGTAAAATTGCATGAAGAACAAAAATCTCCCAGATTTTGTTTACACATTATTAAAATTGACAGATACGAGAGCTTAATTTTCTTACAAGGATGAATCTGGGTAGAATATAAAGTTAAAAGCTCATGGGTTTTGTGGTTTTCTGTTGGCATAAGTGATTATGATGCACAAAGCATTCTTCATTGATGTTGGCAGAAAATAATGATCAGGTAACTGACCATGTAACTGGACAGGTCACTGACCATGTAACTGGTCAGGTCGCTGACCATGTAACTGGTCAGGTCACTAATCAAGTACCTGATCGAGTGACAAAACTGAAATTGTGTTTTGTGTTTTAAAACTATGCTTCAATTTTATCTTCCAAAGAAGTGGTCAAGTATGGTTTTAGAATACAAAACAGCAATATGCATGCTTGATGAAAATAAATTCGGATACTTAGAAATTTTTCTTCTGTCTAAAGATGTGGATAAATTTCTTTGGATAACTTGTTTTCATTGAACATGGCATATTGATAAAGTACTCCAGAATGTTATGCTTCTGCTCAAAAGTGTTGCTTAGCATTGTTTTTGGTTATGGACTGATATGAATGCAAGTATGAATTGTTTAGGTTTTCTGTATGTTCTTGTTTTGGTTGCTTAAAGCTAAATAAAACGCAGAAAACTTAATGTTATTTTCTTTACAAATTAAGAACTCACATGAATTTTTGTTTTGCTCCTTAGGTAACTCCTACATGAACTTGAACAGTGTCTTGATGTTAACTGGAACCAACTATAGAGCTTGGCTAGATTCTGTAGAGAACTATATGGGAATGCATGAGAATATAGACTATTGTTTTACTGAGGATAAGCCTATAGAGTTGAATGAAAAGAGCACCAAGAAAGAAACTGACCTTTACAAGAAGTGGCATAGATCCAATAGAATGGCTAAGAATCTCATTCGTACCTCTATGTCCAAAACTGTCAGGGGAAGTATAGAAGAGCCTGAGCTAGCATCAGATTTTCTGGAACTCATAGGTGCTAAGTTTAAAGAGAGTGAAAAGGCAGAAGCAGCTAGACTAACCAAGGAGTTTCATGATTTGAAGTACATGGGTTCAGGGGGAGTTAGAGAGCATATCATGAAGATGATCAATATAAACAGCAGACTCAGGGAGCTATTGATGGGGGTTAGGGATGAGCAGGTAGTGCATTATGCACTACATTCCTTACCTAACAGTTTTAGTCATCTAAGAACCAGTTACAATTCACAAAAGGGAAATTGGACTTTAGATGAACTTATATCAATCTGTGTTGATGAGGAAGCTAGGATCAAGGAAGAAAAAGAACCTGCTACAGCCATAAATCTTATAGAGAAGCCTAAGAAGAAAAACCCCAGAACAAGCTCAAGCCTACCAAAGCCATAACTAAGAGTTCAACAGCTGCAGTGGCCAAGGAAAACAGGCCATTTAGATTCAAGTGCTACTTTTGCAAAAGAGTAGGACACATGAAAAAGGATTGCACTGGCTATAAGAACTGGTTAGCCAAAAAGGGTAAGATTTTTTCTAATACAGTTTTTTCTTTAGAAATTAATCTTATAAATGTTGAACCACAGTCTTGGTGGATAGATTCAGGCTCACCTATTCATATTACTAATTCTTTGCAGGGATTCATAAGGAGGAGAATCCCAAAAAGTGATGAAGTGAACCTGTGTGTAGGCAATGGCATGAGAGTGGCAGTCAAGGCTATTGGAACCTTAAAGCTCGATTTAGGATCAGGAAAATTGTTAGTTTTGGACAATATTTTTATGTACCTTCCATGAGAAGGAATTTGGTTTCAGTTTCTCTTTTAGTAAAATCTGGTTGTAGACTTGTTATTGATAGTAATGCAATTCTTATTTCTAAAAATTCTGTTCAAATTGGTTCTGGTGTTATCTCGAATGATTATTTACAGTTAAGTTGTTCAATGGCTCAACAAGAAATTTTACTTGTTGAAGATAACACAAACAGTACTAGCACTTTAACAGGTGTTAAAAGAACCAAACTAAATGAAAAGTCTGCATTTTTATGGCATAGAAGACTCGGCCATGTTTCAAAAGAGAGACTGAAAATATTGGTGAAAAACAAAATCCTAAATGAACTTGATTTTTCTGATCTAACAGATTGTGTAGAATGTTTTAAGGGAAAAATAACCAACATAAGAAAGAAAACTGCATATAGAAGCCAAAATTTATTACAACTCATACACACTGATATATGTGGACCATTTAGGCATCAAACTATATGTGGGAATGTGTATTTTATCACATTCATTGATGACTTTTCTAGATACAGTTATATTTATCTACTTTCAGAAAAGGCACAAGCATTGAAAGCCTTTCAAATCTTTAAGTCTGAGGTAGAAAATCAACTAGAAAAGAAAATCAAAACAGTGAGGTCAGATAGAGGGGGAGAGTTCTATGGAAAGTACACTGAATCCGGCCAACAAAAGGGTCCATTTGCCTTGTTTTTGCAAGACAATGGAATTAAAGCTCAATACACAACACCCTATAATCCACAACTGAATGGTGTTGTAGAGAGAAAGAATAGGACTCTTTTGAACATGGTTAGATGCATGATGTGTACGACTGGTTTGCCTAAATTTCTGTGGGGTGAGGCTTTAAAAACTGCAAATTATATTTGCAACAGGACACCTAGCAAAGCCATAGAAAATACTGCTTTTGAGCTTTGGTGTGGCAGGAAACCTAGTCTTCATCACTGTCATGTTTGGGGATGTCATGCAGAAGCTAGGATTTATAATCCAAGCTTGAATAAACTTGACCCCAAAACTGTTAGTTGCTATTTTATAGGTTATCCAGATAAATCAAAAGGCTATAAATTATATTCTGCTCATCATTCACCTAGAATTTTTGAAACACTTCAAGTAAAGTTTCTAAGTGAAAAAGTTCACAATACAAATTTTGAGGATTTAACCTCAGATTTTGAGGAAATTGTGTCAGATGAGAATATAAGTGTAGCATTGCCTTTAGAACAAGATGTAACTGATCATGTCACTGGTCATGTAACTGACCAAGTACCTGTCCCTGATCAAGTAACTGACCATGTCACTGACCAAGTCACTATACCTGGTCGAGTAACTGGTCAAGTCACTGCCCATGTAACTGACCATGTCACTGACCAAGTAACTGTACCTGGTCAAGTCACTGCCCATGTCACTGACCAAATAACTGTACCTGGTCAAGTCACTGCCCATGTCACTGACCGTGTAACTGGTCAAGTAACTGACCACGTAACTGGTCAAGTAACTGAACCTCAAAATCCTCCAGTGGCTCAACCTAGAAGATCACAGAGAGCAAGAAAACCAACTTATGGGGGGGAAGAGAGTGACTACATTGTTTATCTATAAGAAGCAGAAATTGAAATGGATTGTGCAGAGGACAATGATTCAACTACATTTAATCTGGCCATTGAAAGTAGTGAATCTCATCAATGGCAGCTAGCAATGGAAGCAGAAATTAATTCCATGAGTCAAAATGCAGTTTGGGAATTAGTTGAACCTGACCCCAACCAGAAGCTTATAGGTTGTAAATGGGTTTTCAAAACCAAAAGAGATGCAAATGGCAATGTAGAGAGACATAAAGCAAGATTAGTTGCCAAGGGTTTTACACAGAAAGAGGGCATTGACTTTACTGAGACTTTTTCTCCAGTTTCTACAAAAGACTCGTTTAGGATAATCATGGCTTTAGTGGCTCATTTTGATATGGAGCTGCACCAGATGGATGTTAAAACAGCTTTCTTGAATGGTGAACTAGATGAAGTGATTTATATGAGGCAGCCAGAAGGTTTTGTACAAGCTGGAAGTGAAAACTTAGTGTGTAAATTAAGAAAATCAATTTATGGCCTTAAACAAGCTTCTAGACAGTGGTACAAGAAATTTGATTCTGTGATTTCTACTTTTGGATTTACAGAAAATCTTGTTGATGAATGTGTTTATTTGAAGACAGTTGGGAACAATTTTATTTTTCTGGTACTCTATGTGGATGATATACTTTTGGCTAGCAGTAACATTAAATTGCTTAAAGATACCAAGAGTTTTCTGTCAAGGAATTTTGACATGAAAGACTTAGGAGAAGCATCCTATGTACTAGGTATTGAAATTAAAAGAGATAGGGCACAGAGACTACTTGGTTTGTCTCAACAGAATTATATTACCAAAGTTTTAAAGAGATTTGGTATGGAGAAGTGTGCAGCTGGAGAAGTTCCCATGTCCAAAGGAGATAAGTTAATCAAGAAGCAAAGTCCCAATAAATATGGAATCAAAGCCTTATGCCAGACTTGTAGGAAGTCTCATGTATGCACAAGTCTGCACTAGGCCAGACTTGTCTTTTGCAGTAGGGATTTTGTCAAGATTTCAATCCAATCCAGGCCATGAGCATTGGGTAGCTGGGAAGAAAGTGTTGAGGTACCTGCAGAGAACTAAGGGTTATATGCTAGTTTATAGACAAGTGGAGGATCTGAAACTCATTGGATTCTCAGACTCGGATTTTGCAGGGAATTATCCAGACTCCAAGAAATCGACTTGTGGATATGTGTTCATGCTTGCAGGAGGTGCTATTGCTTGGAAAACCATGAAACAAACACTTGTTTCAACTTCTACTATGCAAGCCGAATTTATTGCAGTATATGAAACTGTGTGTGAAGGACTTTGGATTAGGAATTTTCTCATGCAGACCAAAGTATTGAGTCACATTGTGGCTGGAACACTTGTGATTTATTGTGACAATGAGGCTGCAGTTTTCTTTAGCAAGAACAGTAAAAGGTCAAATAATTCTAAACACATTGATCTAAAGTATTACAGTGTTAGAGAAAGAGTAAAGCATGGTGAAATAGCTGTTTTGAGTATTGACACAAATTCACAGCTAGCAGATCCTTTCACCAAGGCCTTGTCAGTAGCAGCATTCCAGAAGCATACAACAAGCATTGGAGTTTTAGCTAATCTAGATGCTTAGGTTCAGTAGAGTGAGTCTAGTTGGAGCAATTTAAAATTTTAAGGTTCTTGAGTTCTTGTATTTTCAGTTGTGATATTTTTGACTTTTGGTTATCACAACTTATTTGTAATGACAGTTTTGATTATCAATAAAATTTTGAGGTATTTCCAGTTATGATTTTGCTGCAGCTTTATTGTTTTGTTTTGGAAATTATCATCTTGTTTTGAATATCATACTTGCTATCAGATGGCTTAAATCATGTATAGCATGATGTTGAGGTTCAAGCAATAATTTTAAGCCATCAGTGTTCAGTAAATTTGCTTGAGTTTCTGGTTTTAGAAACGTAAAGTAGGACCTAATATATGTTTACTTGTTGATACACATTAACATATATTGTATCACTTCTGGTTTGACATATGTGGATTGCAGGAGCTTGTGTTTGTGGTTTTGAAACTCTGCATTTTTGTTAAAATGTATACTGTTTCTTGCTCTGCATAAGTAACTGTGATCTGACCATGTTGGAATGGATTTTCGATTTGAGTTTGTTATCTAGCGCGCGCTTCAGTAAGTTCAGTAGGTTTTGATGTTCTCTGGTGCAAATCATCGAGCATGATATGTGTGAGTCCAAGGGGGAGATTGTAAGATCAAATATGGACATAACACATATCATCATAAAGTAATTGATGATTAGCTTAATATCAATCCTAGTTTAACATGGATACAAACTGTAAATCAATACTTGTAACTTAATGAAGCAGTGTATCTATTCATTAAGGTAAGTAATCCTATTCTTAGTCTGCAAGAAAGACTACAATGAAGTGTTACATTAGGAATCTAACTAGGAAACCTAAACCGATATGGATAGCTTTAATGGGAAGCTTCTTGAGGGTTAAGTCTCCTATATATACAGATGAATTGGTCCCTGATTACTACTGACGTTTTGCATATTGTTCTGTCCATTGAGAAGCAAGTTGGTAAGTAACAGAAGGCTATATTCAGTGTTTGTGTTTGCAGCATAAGATGGAATCCATGCTAGTGATTGCTGAAGGTAAGCCTTGGTCCCTTTTATGATTATGTGCATATGTTGTGAGCATGTATATGGTAATTTAACACAGGGAAGTAGAGTCATCTACTGCAGGGAAGAAATCATCCACTGTAGGGAAAATATAATTCTCCAGAGGAAGGAAATCACTCCCCATAGGGAAAAGGAATCACTTTGAAGAAGGTGTTAGTTGATACTTGATATGTTGAGCAAGGAGCCTTGCTTAATTAGAAATTTTTATCTAGTTACCAGTTACCACAGTTAAATGTGAACATAGTTTTTTTTTTTTTTTTAAACACGTTGATATGTACTGTCTCTTTTTTTTTTTTATATGCGGGGAATCTAATTTGCTAGGCTAGCAATCTATCATCAAATTCGTTTATTTAATAACCAGCTTCTTAACATGTGCTCCGCACATCTCAATTGACATTTTTTTTTATTGAAAATGTACTTTACTAACTCAATGAGCATCAAGAAAGGGATAACCTGTTCTCAAGCGAGAACCCTCGTAAGTCAACCAAACTAATTACCATCAACTAAATCATGGAGCCACAAAGGACCCCTGATCCTTACAATACATAGCCTGTACTAATGACAACGCTGATCTAGCAAGTTTGTGAGCCACCAGCTTGAAGTGTTTCTTCAATTGACTTTTGTTTTTATAAAATAAATTAAATAATTAAAATAATAAAAAAAATTGTTAATATTGTGCCCCCTATATGGCAACTGGTCCATATTTTGTGAAAGAAGTTTAATTAATTTACTATTGTATCCTAATTATTAATTTATTTTTTTTATCAAATAGCTTATTATTATGTGAAGGTATTATTGACATTTCAAAAGTTTAATCATGTTAACGGTAATTGGCTTAACATAAAAGATACTAGTATTGACATTTCAAATGTTGGTTTTCTTTATTTATTATTATTATTTTATTAAGAGTGTGTGGTGGAGGTAGTTAAAAATAGTGGAAGTTTCCACCCACCACGTTTTCACTACATTTAATTTAATTTTTGTTTTTTATTTTGTTAATTGACTTTATTATCCCTATTTTTTATTTCTGATTCAAAGTATTTTAATATATAAAGGGTAAATTGGTAAAAAAAAAATCAGTTATGGAAAGCAAACTATATTTTCTTAATAATAGTATAGATAAGAATATATAAGCATTTTAATAAAATTATCGTTTCTACTAAAAAATACAACAAAACCATTTTAGTGGATGAAGGAAACATGCAGAAAGCTAGCTTAATACGTTTCTTTTTTCTTTTTTTTCTCATTTTAATTTATACTAAAATAGTAAGATAAAAACAAAAAATAGTAAGTTTAGTTACCCTTGCACATGCCAACCAGATAAGTTGGCAACTTCAGTAAGAGCAGTTCTACCTTTGCACCTTGTCCAGGTTGTCTTCAAATGCCTTTTCATGCTTGGAAAAGTCTTTGCCAAAGTTCCCTGTTTGTTTACGTACCTCAGATGGATCCACATCAAAGAAAACTGGGAGCACTCTCTGTCCCGTAAGTTTCATGCATTCAACAGATTTCGCAAGCTCATCCAAACACCATGTTGAATTCGCATAGTTTTTTGAGAGAATGACAGCTACATATCTTGATTCTTCAATTGCTTTCAATAGTACAGGCGATATGGCTTTACCCCTCTCAAGTTGTTCATCATCCCTAAATGTGAAAATTCCTTTCTGTTGCAGAGCAGTATAGAAATGATCTGTAAAGTTTGTGCGGGTGTCCTCACCTCTGAAACTGAGGAAGACATCATACGTCCATTTAGGGATCTGAGGAAGACCAGAAGATGAAGAAGGAATATCTCTTTGGGTGGCCATTGAAGGTTATTAGTCTGTTTACGATCAAGAAGGGGCATATATATATATATATATATATATATATATATATATATATATATATATATATATATATATAACACTTGGGGAGGCGAGTTTTCTATACTTTATAAACCCATAATCAGAATCATGTGATAAAAAGATGCTAAACCCAACAACCAATTGTCCTACACCAGACTCCAGTTGTATAAAACTGATTAATAACTTTTGGACATGAGGGTTTGACCGGTTGAATACAACACCTAGCCAATTGTAATCGCAGTTGGTAGCTAGTGAATTTAAATTTATATACAACAAGTAGTCCACTTGACACGTTTTGTACTCCGAGCTTTTGCTAATTTCTGGTGGGGATTTTCTGATAATGGTCCTAAACTTCAGTGGAATTTTGAAGAGTTCTATTTTGTGCCAAATGCACCTATTGCATTGTCCGCTGCTAAGTTTAGATTATTCCGTTTATTGTTCTACCATTCAAATTTTTTTTTTTTTTTTTTTTTTGGCAAAGAGAGAAATATATTAAACCAACTGAACAAAGTACAACACAACCAAACTAACAAACAGACCCAACACACTGGGCCTAGAAACAAGAAAACCAAATACAAATGGGCTTAAACCAGGCAAGCCCAGGGATACAACAACAGAGTAGCAAACAAAAGGCCCAACAGAAAGCCGAAGACTATCCTTCACAGTGGCAACGCCGTCGAGAACGAAGTCGGACTCGCAATCTGGCCTAAACCGAAGAGGAGGAAGAGTGAAGCTTGCTGCACCTGGACGATCCGACACCAGAAAAGGTCCAATCAAGCACCCGAACAACTGCAATCCAGATACAAAGGCATGAAATCCAGGACTCAAACCATCTCCAAAACGGAGAACTTCTTCTGCCAAATTATCAACCAGAAAAGCCAGTTGAAGAGAGAGGGAGGTGAGATCCAAACATGGATCAAAGGGACAGGTACCCAAAGGGCATTCAGTTCCTTGTAGTGTCCCCCGATGCACTAACGGGACAACCCCGTTTCGAACCAGGCTCCTAGGAGCATATTTACAGGCTATGGCAGAAGGAAAGGGATAAGATCCGCCCCGGAGAGCGACCCACGATGACATCAACGGGTTTAAGAGGAAGAAGAACAGATCTGGAAAGAAGAGGATTTGGGTCATGAGGAACAGACTGAGAGGGAGATGAAAAAAGAAGACAAGCAACAGAAGGGAAAAGCCGAGAAACGGAAAAGAGAGGCACGGAGCCTCAGATCGGAGACGAGCTCCGAGCAAAAGCGCCCATGGCGGGCGGGGATTAGCGCCACCGACTCTCAAGGTCGCGGAGAGAAAAAAGGGAACAATAGAGAGTCAGATTTGATTTCTACCATTCAATTTGATACCTCAATTTTGTACACTATCACTTTCGTTCCTAATTTATTTTAACTCAGTAGCTTTCATACTTAATTCTCGTTTGCAATTGAAACTTTAATGCCTAATCATATAGTTCCTTGGATCAATTATACTTGTATAGATGATCAGTTGGCTGAGGATCTCTAGCAATTCTGTGAGTAGTGGTGATTAATGATTACAAACTAGTATAATCCGTAGTGCAACTAGCAACTGTTCCAAAGATAATAAATTATTATGTGTGTTTAGGAAAACAAAAATTGGGAGAGAATTGAGTCGTGTTTTCATTTATAATAGGGCCTATTTATATAGAGGATTTTACAAGCATAGAGATAGAGTTGTACATGGAAACATAATCGTACAATGATTGGACGTCTACGAATATCTCGAAAAATATCTCTAACATAAACTCTATTACAACTAGAGCAAATAACCTAAAGTTTGGGCCAGACACATATTCTGGATTTACTTGAACACTCCTCCTTGTATAGCCGAAACGTGGTGCTCCTCTCGTTGCCTCGTCAAAAACTTTGCCGAGTAACAAAAACCCAGTGAGACAAAAATAACCTCGATCGAAGAAGAAGAAGGGTACAACACACCCTTCACGTTTCGAGACCACGCATGTAGACATCTTCCCCTGATGTCTACATCTCCTCCTAATGACTATGGTCATGGGAGTTCGGATAACTTCCGCAAACGATGCAACCAACATGTTTCTCGAAAGTGGAATTTAGGCAATGACTTAGTGAGCAAGTCTGCCACACTGTCCTCAGATTGAACCTAGTTCACTTTGATCTCGAGGAAAGTCTGTTGTTGCTGATTATGCTTATTGTTGTCGCTTTTGATGTAGCCTTGCTTCATTCGTCCAAAGCAATTAGCATTATCCTCATAAATGCTTGTAGGCTCATCTTGTGGTAAACTTCAAACCACAATTGCTTTGAACATACTTAATTATGGATCTAATCTATATACATTCACGAACCGCTTCGTGAAAAGAGATAATCTCTGCCTGGTTCTAAGATATAGCGATTATGGTCTGTTCTATATATAGACCTCCAAGATATTGTGGTCTTGCCCATGGTGAACACATAACCAGTTTGGGAATGACTTTTATGTGGATCAGAGAGATAACCACCATCAGCAAAACCTTCCAAAACACCAATGTTGTTTTGGGATGGGGATAAAGGACGCAGGCTAGTGTTTTTGTGTGGATCAGAGAGATAACCACCATTAGCAAAACCTTCCAAAACACCAATGTTGTTTTGGGATGGGGATAAAGGACGCAGGCCAGTATTTTTGTGTGGATCAGAGAGATAACCACCATTAGCAAAACCTTCCAAAACACCAATGTTGTTTTGGGATGGGGATAAAGGACGCAGGCCAGTGTTGGCGGTGTTCCTGGTGTGTGATGTTTCCGAATCCATCATCTCTCTATAGGGATAGAATAAGCCTATATCAATCGTACATCTCAAGTATCGAAAGATATCTTTTACATCAATACAATGGCGTTGCATTGGCGTAGAGCTATACCTAGCTAACAAGTTCACTACAAATGAGAAGTCTGGTCTTGTGCATTGAGCTAAGTACAATAATGCGCCTATTGTACTCAAGTAAGGAACCTCTGCCTCTAGCACGTCTTTGTCATCATCCTTTGGACGAAGAGGATCCTTTTCAGGATCGAGAATACGGACGATCATGGGGGTGCTTGAAGGCTTGACCTTATCAAAATGCTTAAGAATCTATCAACACGATGCTCAAGTTCCAAACTGAGACATAATCATGTTCTCCCAAGATCTTTCATATCAAACTCAGATTTCAAGTGTTCAGCAGTTTCCCTTAACTCTTTAAGGGCATCCAATGAAGATCATGTCCAACATGAACCGCGATAGAATTCGGAACTTGTCTTAGAAACACACGGGCATATCCCTTCCCAATCAAGTAATCACTTTAGTGAGCATTTCAACCTCATTGTAAACACGCTCCGTGGTCTAGAGCCACTTAACTTGGGTAAATAAAGTTCACCATGAACCTTCATGTATATTCCTTATCTAGATCCCCATTGAGATACGTAGTAACCACATTTGCAAGCTACATGTTTAGTTATTCAGAAACTACCAAACTGACAAGATAGTGGAGTGCAATGACATCTATTACGAGAGAATATGTGTAGACCCCCGTACTTTTTCTTTTTTATTTTAATTTGTCGTATAACGTTTGAAACTACATATTCGTAAGGTACACAAGTATTAACGCTTAGGTTAAAACTTTGAGCCCATTATAAAAGGATTAAGAATTTAGAGAAAATTCAATTTGGGTCTAGGAAACTATGTTTAAAGTATCGAAGCTTAGGACAAGCCCGGAAAATTTTCCCGAAAGGATTAGGTGAGATGTCGGAGAAATAAGGATGTTTGAAGATGTATTTTCGGAGTGGGTTTAAGGGAAATTAAGAGGAAATTGAAAATGGAGCAGCCCAAGCCCACTTGGCCCAAAAGGAGGGGGCAAATTAGACTTTTCACAATTAAAATTAGGGAGAGGTATAAAGGCAAAACACTCTCTCCAAACACTAGCCTCTTCCTCATTTTCTCCCTTTCCTCTCTCTCTCTACCCGAGAGCTTCTCTCTCTACCTCTCGCCTGAAATCGCCCCACCACCGGACGCCGCCGCACTGCCTCCGGCCACCGCAGTCGCCAGAATCCCAATCCTCACCAAAATTTCCAGATTTTCTCCTCTTCCTCCCCTCTTTCCATTTCTCCAGTCAAAATCAAGAAATTTGGCCATTCAATCCTCCAAAAACCCAAGAACCCGAAGCTAAAATTTTGTGATTTCTTCTTTCCAAGCTCAAATCAAGGTAATCTTCCTTCTAATCTAGCCTCTATTCATCCGATCTATACCTATTTCTTCCTAAATCCGAGTTTTTAATTTTGATTTGTGATTTTGATTACATGAACCTGATTTTCCCTAAGTCAAGAGGCTAGGCTACGGGTTTGGCAAGGATTTGTGGTAAGGATCTATCCATGCAACCTTGTTTTCGAGTTTAATTTTGGTTGAGATGATGATGTTGGACGGATTTGTAAGTGAAGAAGGCCAAGGAGGAGGATTAGGCCGTGAGTTTTGAAGAAGAAAGGGTAAGGAATGGGTTTTGGACAAACCCTAGAATTTTTGGAATTTATTTGGTTGATTTTGATTTTTGTTGAGCCATTATTGTTGTTGGAAAAATTGTGAAAATTAGATCTTTGAGGATGGTTTAATTAGTAGGATTTTATTGGTTTAATTTTCAAAGTGTTGGAAATTGGTGATTGTTGTTGTAGTTTTGGCCAAAAGAAAAAGAAAAGGAAGAAGAAAAGAAAGGTGTTTTATTTTGGAAGAGAAAGAAAATGAAGAAAATGGTAAAAGTTGGATTAAATGAGTTTTTACCGTGGTAAAGTGGTAAAAAGTGAAGAAGGTGAAAGTAAAGGTAAATTCGGTAAAAAGGTAAAAGTGAAAGTGTGGAGGTAAAAATCATGGTATAAGTAAAAGGGTGAAAAAGGAGGAGTAATTGACTAAAAGGGAAAGTGAAACTTTATTTATAATTATTTATTTATTTATTTTTAATAAATAAGAAATAATGGTAAATAAAGGAATACTTGGTCAAAAGTCAGAAGTCAAAGTCAAAGGTTAAAAGTTGACCAGGGTTGACCGACCTCGTAAAACGTGAGAATCGACTCGACTTTGGTCGCTCGGATTGGTGAAAGTTTAGCGGAGCGATAATGAAAGTAGTTTCCCAAATTGGTAAAGGTTAAAAAGTAGTTAATGGCCTCAATGAAATAAAAAGGATTTAGTGTGCGCGATTACTTAAAGTTGATCATGATGTTTACCTAGATAATTACTTACAAACTAAGTAATGGTTCAGGAAACACGATCGTTAAGGAAGCTTAAGCGGAAAGCATCAGAGTGTGGAATACGCCGGCATTTCCAGGTAGGGTGAGTTGTCCATTCCTTGTTAGTGGCTTTTCGATATATGTGGAATGCTCTAGTATAATATTATGTTGCCTACAACTATGTTTTTGGTTGTTCATTAGTCGATGCCTCGTGATACCTGTGTTTTCATAACTGATAATTGTTGATGGCGAAAACCGAGGCTAGACTTGCATGTTGAGATATTGTACCCTTTGTATGTGTGTGCTTGTGACCTGAAAGTGAATGGGACCTAGACGCGTTGATTCATAGGGATCCCACGGTGTCGATAACCGTGAACCTCCGGAGGGGGCTGTGCTCCTATGTTTGTCGAGGAAAGGTGAGTACAGACAGTAAACCAGTCATAGGAGACTCAGGGCCAGGAAATGGACACTTTCGCTACTTGTAGTCACAAGGACTACAGAGTAGTTGGCTGGTTCTCGAAGGATGACGAACCAGGTCGGTCACCGATTTATTTTAGTTTAGCCGGCATGTAGGTATCTCGGAGCTCCAAGTTGTGTAAAGCATGCTGCATATGATTTCCTGAAACGAAACAACTGTGATTGTTTTTGTTTGCATTTGTTTTACTCGATTTTACAAATGCGCACAATCGATATTCTAGTAGCTATGTTTTACCTATTAGTTTTCAAACCTAACTAAGGTTGGGTCGGCCCCTATTAGGCTAGCGAGGACGAAATGCTCACCCCTACATTTCAGGTTACAACGAGGTCATTCCGGACTATTTGGATTAGAAGTGGGTCGTTGGCCGAGTCCGTGTGTCGTTGTCCCTGTCTCTTGAAGTACTTCCCTTTTGGTATTCTATCGATTTACCTGCTTTTCTTTCAATGTTGAACTCTATGAGGTCCGCCTACCTGGGAGCGCGCCTCAGTCCTTTGTATTATTGTTATTGTTGAACTCCTTTAATTTCGGTTATGATGTAAGCCCTAAGGCATCACAGTGCACTTGCCCACTTTATTTTTATTTTTTTAAGCATTTCCAGATTTGTTCATTTGAATGTTGGGTTGTTGATTTAAAGTCCCTTCTTAAAAGTTTTCTTGGTCTCCTATTTTCTAAAATTTGCATTTTCAAAAGGCCTTGTAGTATTAAGTTGGTAGGTCTACAGTACGTCTACTACATATCGAGCTCCTATTGGCCTAATATTACGGCGTTGTGGTATAATCATTCAGGTCGCCACAATATGTCTCATCGTAGTCGATTCTAGGGCCTTTTTTGAGAAACCTTGCTCCATAAGGTGAGATTGCCATCTCTTTTTCTCATCACGCTTTCTAACGAAGACCCATTAGTCAATAAGTTTTATGTTAGGAGGTGTTGGCATAACTGGTTCGAAAAATCTTCCTCTTCATTAGAGAATCTAACTTAACCTGGATCACGTCTTTCCATTTAGGCCAAATCTCTCTACATTGGCATTCATTCATCAACGGAGTGTGGTTCGATGTCATCAAACTCAACAAACTCATGAGCAATGGAATGCGTGAATACATCATCAATCATGATGAAGTTTCTATCTCATGTCTCATGTACACTAGTGTAATTTTCAAAGAGCTCTATATTCTCAAGAATGGGTTCTGACGTTGAGGCGTCCCTCAACGATAACCATAATCTGGAAGATACTCATAAGACGGATTTTGAGTGCCGATGATCCAAGGATTAATTGGGTGCTAAAGTATCCTCTGGACTCACGGGCCTCCCACGCATCCTAGCTGAGGCCATTGCCTGTAACGCCAGAGTACCACTCTCTACAGCGTTAGTGCCATGCCTACCTTCTTGTAGAGTGGAGTTACATCCTCTCGTAGGGACGTCTATTTTGTAGGCATATTTGCAACAGATATGTGTGATCTCGTCACTTTAGTAGGGATCGAGATGAGACATAGTGGGGACAGACCACGACAATTCCTGTCGTTCCTGCTGAACATCCGTGTTCTTATCTCCTCCTAATGATGAGAAGACTGTCTCATCAAAGTGGCAATCCCAAATCTAGCGGTAAGGAGATTGCCTAGCAAGGGCATTAAGTGGCTGACGATTGTTGGAGTCTCAGTAGTTGCCCATTCATCTGTAAGGACCCATCATAGAGCGCTGTGGTGGTGCAATTGGTACATAAATGGCACACTTAAATATGTGTAAGTTCGAGATACTGGTACCCAGTCACTAGCTATAACGCAGAGGTAGATTGAGTGGCAGTGGGTCGTAGATGAATTAGCATAACTGCATGCGATATTGCATCACCCCAAGCTGATATAAGGAGATTGATGCACATTACCAAATTTAGGGCTACCATCGTAGTCTTTTTCGCGAGACCATTTGGGTGTGTACATCGGAATATGATGTCCAACATCAGTCTTATTGCAATAACTATCGAAGGTCTTCGATGTAAACTCTCTAGCATTGTCAAATCCAATTGACTAAATAGGATGATTCGGGGAGTGAGCCTGTTACCATATGATATGTGCTAGGAGTGCAGCATAACCAGCATTACAAGTGGACAATGGCACAACACGTGACCAGCGTATTTGCGTGTCAACCAACATCATGAGATATTTAAATGTCCGCAAGTTGGTTGAATCAGTCCATAGAATCCCCATGGATTCTATGTAAGAACAGAATGAGTATGTTCATATTCTTTGAATTGGACGGTCTCAATCCTAATAGGCCTTGTAATATGAGCGAGAGGCGTTAGAAGCAACCAATGGGGATTTTGGTTGGGCCTGAAAGTCTGAAACTCTAATTGAAGCAAAATTGGTTATTGTAGCAGCACCTGAGGCGCCATCACCATGATGGACACCATCCATGGTGTCATGACCATAGGAGATGCCAACCATGGTATCATTAGAAGGGACTACGACCGCCCTAGGCCTGCGGTAGAAGGCGGTGATGCCAGAGGCGGCGGCGACATTCACACTTAGTCTAGAAATCAACTTTTGATTCTTGCTTCATTTCACTCGAAAGAATGGATGTCCGTGTGAAGTCTTTAATAGACGGATCATCATATCATGATCAAAATGACATATCCTGTCGTGATAAAGTCAATATGTGTCTAAATCCAAGAAATCTTATCTCATCACTTTATTAGATTTAATAGCTCGAATAGTGGCATAGAGTCCACTAGGGAGACACATAAACTTCTCTAAGATGCGCCTTTGTTCGCAATCATTAGAGGTATTGCAAAGGAACTCATTTTTGTTCTCTACATACGTTTCCGTATGGAATCCGTTGACTCAAATAGCTCAATAGTGTTCGATTCGCCTTAGGAGCGTAAAGAGTTTATGTGACAGTAATCAAGGTGCCATTTGGCAAGCGAAATTTGGGCTATTCCATGTCCTTAAACAGAACCTGATGGCCCAGCCATCGTAGTCACAAAGTAATATGCTCAGAATCAAAATTGAGTCATAATGAAGAGAACACAAAATTTTACTCATAAGCCAACGGAGCACATCATTGTTTCTTAACCGTTAAGAGAATCTAATTCAAATGCTAGCTAATGCAAACAAAGGTAGTCGTTTGACTTCTTTCGGTAACTCCAAAATAAATATGACCAGGTGAGTAGAGAGATATTGATGAAGCAAAGCTTGCTTAAGTACCACTTATCTCAAAACCTTCCTAGACATCAGACCCATTTTGGATGAGCCTATGGGAAGAAAAACTAAACCAATGGCATTTACTACAAAGTATATGGCAATTTCCTATTACATCTCTTGGAAAAATAAAGACTTAAACAGAATTGGTGATATTGATCCCAGCCAGATTTGAAGTCTTCAACCCTTCATTCTAGATCACATTCTTGATCTTCTTGTTCCACATTCTCTTGATTCACAATATGCTTCGTAGGAGGTGACAATATCTTTAGCTCTGCAATTGTGTGCCCAATGATTGGATACTCCACATCAGGAACATTCATCTCTGTGCTCAGACTCCATTGATTGAGGCACTTTGAAAGCATCATTATGATGACTCTTAGTGTTGGTGGCGCCACCAACATGGCCAGAGGCATTGCCTCTCTCTCTCTCTTTCCACGCTGACCTCTTCGATACCGTGTGAGAATATGGACCAAAACATCCAGAACTGTCCCTAAATTTAAGATTTCGCTCTTGGCGCCATCCCTTAGGGGGCGCGACTATAATTGGACTCTAGAATATGCTATGTTCTCATGGGTCTCGAGTTATAGTTCTTCACAAGGACATTGTCATGGTTTTCAGTAACATACATAGCTCCAAAGAGCTCATGAAACCTTGTGATCCGTTCTGCAGTAACATCGATTCGATAGTTCTTAACAACCATTAAAGCAAAAACGGGGAAGGTAGAAAGAGTCTTCTCAATCAGCATCGCATCTGTGATCTCTTTTCCTCAAAATTCCATTAAAGAATTAATGCGAAGTGCTTCCGAGTTGTAACCAAGAACTGACTTGAAATCACAGAAGCGGAGGCTATGCCATCTCATTTCTAGTTCAGAAAGCAGGAAGTCACGGACATTGCCAAATCTTTCTTTGAGTGAGACCCACAGCCTTCTGGGGTCTTCTTCATTCATATACTCATACTGGAGCGAATCATCCATATGACGAGTCATTAGGATGATGGCTTTCGCCTTATTTTCCTCCAAGGGTACTCTATTTTCTTCCAAAGCCTGAGTTTGTTCAATAGTCTGCACGTCCTCGCTAGGCTCGAGAATCGTATCCAGGATTCCATCGGCCTTAAGATACTGGCGAACATCATGAACCCACTTGTGATATCTAGAGCCAGTTGTTCCCAATGGAGCGAAGTCCACTTTGTTCAGGTTACTCATCCTGAAAAAGAACAAGAAAAAGAGGTAGTTTCGGAGCGGAAAAAGCTACCAAAAAAACAATATAAATTTTTGAGCGTAATCGCTCACAAGAAATTATGAATTTCTGACCGTAGTCACTTCTAAGAAATTAGGAATTTCTTAGCGTAGTCGCTCCCAATGTGTGTGGTTGATCATATATTCTCAACAAGCTCCAAGCTGGGAGAATCTCAACAAACTCTAAGTTTGGAGATAGCACGAACCCCCACAATTTGACTTAGGTCTTCCCGTGAAAGAAGAAATGGGGGAGAATAAGGGAGGTTGCAAGTCCCTGAGAAAAAAAAAATTGAAAGTACAGAAAACAGAAATGTTTAATAAAAAATACCTCCTTTTGAAGTCGTTGGGATATTGGTTGCGGGAGGTTGAAAAGTCCCTTTGACAAAAATAGGCTGGAGGTTGGAGATCCTTTGACCAAATGGACCGCTTCCTTCTTCTCCTTTTTTTTTTCTCTGCCAACGTGGGGCCGCCTCCTTTTTCTTTCTTTCTTTTCTTCTTCTTCTACCCAGCATGTGGGCCATGCCCAACCTTTTCTTTCTTTCTTTCTTTTGGGCCCGCTCTCTTTTCCTTCTCTTTCTTCCTTCTTCTGGACCCGCTCCCTTTCTTTTCTTTTCTGGCAATGGGCCTGGCCGCAACTCCTCCTCTCTTTTTTCTTCTCTTTTTTTTTTTTTTTTTTTTCTGGAAGTCTGACTGGTTCAAGAATGTGCAGCGCTTCTGCAGGTCGGTCCGACAACTTTCTGGCCGGATTTTAGCGTTATTTTTTCGGTTCCCGGATTCTGGAATTAAGGCGCTGTTTGAGACCAAATTTGACTGTACATGGCAGTCTGGAACATTGCGAACCGGGCAAAGATCCTTTTTCTCTTCTAAGGGCTGGTTCGGTACTTTTCCGACCGGTTCCGGTGACTCCGCCTCTGATTCTGGGCTCCTGGGATTGGGGACTTCAAGGTGTGCAACGGTGGTTGCTCAGATTTGAGGGTTATGAAATTAGGGTTTCAAGGTTAGGGCTTCGTGCTGATAACGTGTTTTAGGAAAACAGAAATTGGGAGAGAATTGAGTTGTGATTTCATTGATAATAGAGGCCTCTTTATATAGATGATTACAAGCATAGAGATAGAATTGTACATGGAAACATAATCGTATAATGATTTGATATCTACGAATACCTCCAAGAATATCTCTAACATAAACCCTATTACAACTAGAGCAAGTAACCTAGAGTTTGGGCCAGACACATATTCTGGATTTACTTGAACATTATGGACATTTTTTTACTATACACTATACAGAAGAAGAAGGAAACTGCAGGATTAACCCCTACACCGTTTGAATGGTGCACCGGGTTGTCACACAACAAACCTGGTAAGTTTTTGCAAACCTGTATGAGTAACTCAAAACACACACGCACACTCACCCAACGAAAACCCATCAACTCGTGAAAAAGGAAACACACATCCTGTTTTCCCAATGCAACCCATTCTTTTACCAAAAGAACACAACACAATCACAATAAAAGTCATACCGTGATGAAATCATATAAATTGAAACTCTGACAATTAATTATGATACAAAGTTCTCCCTAGACATTTAAAAGAAAGAATCCCTGACACCCCCTTTTAAAACAAGTACTCATGAACATCAAATAGCTCTCCGCTACCCCCCATGATGTACAATAGCAATATACTAGAGCTCTAATTGATCGTATCCACAAACCCGGCCAAAGGCGTGAAGTCCCGATATATTTTCCTGAGGTCACTCCCAGCAACCCCAAATCCTCAGACCTCCTCGGTCGTCAGATCAAAACATTTCAAAGAGGTCACTCAGGACCAAAGTTACTCGACTCTCAAAAGGAGATGTCACCCCCTGACCTCCGAATCCCGACCTCCCTGGTCGTCAGATTCAAAACATTAAGCAAGTCGCACTGGACCCAAAATGTTAAATCAAATCAAAAGGAGAAATCACCACTTGTGACTCTCAGATTTTCCGACCCCCGGTCGTTAGATCAAAACATTAAGCAACTCACACCAAATCTTGACACTTTTCAAACAATAGAAATTCCCAATTCCTAAAACAATGTTTCCTGAAAAGTCAAGTCCCAAAACAATAGAATGAAACACATCAATCCCTATAATTCCCCCATCAACCCATAAGAATATACATATTTCACGTAAATATATAAATATAAATATAAATATATATATATATATATATATATATATACATACTTGGTCATTCACTCAGGAATGCCACTAATACCAACTATAGTTTGCAGTTAACTAAATAACTCTCAAAACGATAAAGGTGATTTCGTTCGTAAATGAACATTGTGAGATTACTCACCTCAAAATCCCGATGCGTCTTCTATACAGAACCGAACTAACACTCACACCAACAACTTGTCCAATTCATCTTTAGAAGCACCTATTCACCAATGATCTCAAATCAGTAACGATTAACAAATGTTTTAAGTCTGAAATCCTTGTTTTGAACTAAAATCCCTAAAGTGATTCCAATCGAGGCGAAATCTCATCTGAGACCACCCAAAGTCTCAAGAATGCTTTTACGATCGATGTGACAAAACCACAAGTCGATCGAATAGTCGGGTCCTCACAGATAGATATATCGAAAGGTCCGAAACCGTAAAAACCCTAACATGTTCATACGATCTCCAAAAATTACATATTATATATTGAAATGCTCGTATCGACGAATAGATCGAATTCAGGAACAGAAACTATCCCTGAGGTGGCAGTAAACCGCCGGAAAACACCAACACAGTGGCGGCCCCGCCACCAATCTAAAGTCAGAATTTGGAAAAACTTCCAACCCCAAAGTTCTTCATCTCAACTCCAATTACAACTTTCATAACTACATTAAAGTCCAATTATAAACCAATCGATCGAATTTTACCTTAGAACAAATCAGCCCGATTGAAACCCTAGAATTACAATTCCAAAATTCAACATCCACGAGTTGAATCGATGCAAGCCACCTTGTGGAAAGCATCTTCTCGGCCTTGCAGCGTCCACCACAGCTCGAATCATGAAGAATCACTTCCACAGACGTGTAAAGGAGGTTGGGGTGAACAAAACCCACTTGGAATCACTTCCGATGGTGGCAAGAGGAGGAAGAGCGAAGCCGGCGAAGTGAAGAGCTACGAGCGGGCTCGGGAGAGAAGAGAGAGAAAATATTTCCCAAAATGGAAATCTGAATTTTTCTGATATTTTTCGGGAAAAATCCCATATATACCAAAATGGAAACTTTTTTCGACGGTCATAGCTTCTTCATACGAACTCCGATTTCCGTTTTCCACTTGTCCATGAACTCGTATCGACGCACACTACGATTTTCATGAAGGAAGTTTTTGGAGAAAACCAACGTATAAAAAGTCAACCTTTGCAACCCCCCTAAAACCATATTCTTCGACTAATAATTCGTTCGAAACACTTCCACTCTGTCCACGAGCCACAAAATTATCCAATAACCACAAATTAGATTCCAGAAAATCCTCGGAAAATAAATACGAAATTTTGGGGCATCACAGTCCATCATGCTGAGCAACTCATGTCCTGCTATAGCGTCAACCAATTGGTCAATGCGGGCCCGGGGTAGCGGGGTAGCGGGAAGCTATCTTTGGGGCATACCTTGTTGAGACCCTTGAAGTCTACACACATCCGCCACTTTCCTCTAGGTTTCTTAACCATGACCAAGTTGGAAATCCACTGAGGATAATTGACTTGGCAAATGAACCCAATGCCCTAGAGTTTGGCGAATTCTTCCGCTATTGCACAATATCTTTCTTCGTCAAAGGCCCTTCGCCTCTGCTTGACCGGATAGAAAGACGATGTGATGCTCAACTTGTGTGTGATGATTTCAGGGGAGATGCCCGGCATATCAGCGTAGGACCATGCAAAGATGGAGGCGTTGTCTCGTAGAAACTGAGTGAGTTCTGCCGCTATCTCTGGGGCTAGCTGAGCGCCGATGAGGACTGTCCGCTCAGGGTGCTCGTCAGAGATGCTGATAACCTTCAAGGATGTTTATGGGTCGACAGGTTCCTTTTTTACATATTTCTCCTCCTCGTCCCTAGGATCTTCAATTGCATCTGCCAACGACACATGGTTTCACACCGTTAGGATCTCATGGCGGCGCGTTGACCATGCTACAGCTGTCGAGTAACACTTTTATGCCAGCTGTTGACTTCCTTTCACTCAGCCTGTCCCGTTGGGTGTAGGGAACTTCATAAGAAGCATATATCCAGCTATGATGCACTTTAGTTTGTTGAGCGCCGGTCGACCAATGATGGCATTATATGAACTGAAGCAGTCGACAACGATGAACTCTGTATGTATCTCCGTGGTGCATGGGCTAGCGTCGATGACTAGGCGCATGTAGTCAGAACCTAGTGGTTGTGTGACGTCACCGGAGAAACTGAGCAAGGGCTCGTGATCTTGGAGTAATTTCCTATTCCGCTGGAATTGGTTATTGCAGCCATTGAAGATGACATTGACAGTGGATCCACTGTCACCACGGACCATTTATCGAGCATGGCGGCGATCAAGAATGGATCATTGTGGGGTAGATGTACTCCACGCTCTTCTTCCTCCGAGAAGGTAATGGGTTCCCAACCAGACTTTGGGAGTTTAGCAGATCTCTCATAGCGGATGTTGCAAATTTCTTTGAGGTGGTTGGCGCGTGCATAGCGCTTTCTTGCCCTATGAGACATGTTGGGGATCAGAGCACCGCCATCGATGGTGTTGATGCCGCGCATGGGCTCGATGTTGGCAACCACTAGAGGCGGTTGACGCACCTTGAACTGGTCCAACTTGCCATCACGATACAAAGTCTCAATTGTCGTTTTGAGAGCGTTGCAGTTGTTGGTGTTGTTACCATTGTCCTTGTGGTATTTACACCACTTACCGGTGTTTCTTGGTTTTCCCACCCTTAGGTACATTCTTGGGGGTGGCGGTGGGATCTAGTCTTTGCACTGGTCATATATCTCTTCATACGAGGTTATGAGGACTAGGGCTGCGCACGGATTGGATTGGTTCAGTTTTGACTCTAAACCGTCTCTATACTAAAGTGAGCGGTTTAAGCATTTTGGACAACCGATCATTAAAAAAAATAAGCTTAATCCGATCCAATCCAATCCAATTCAAGATGGTTTGGTTCGGTCGGTTAGGCGGTTTTAACCTATATTATATTAACATACTATTTATGGAAAAAAAAAATCTAGTAAAATTCAATCTAAATAATAAAATTATATTAAATAAGCATAATCTAAATTTAAAATACAATAATCGAATCCAAAACTAATATTCAAAAACTAAAATCTAGAATAGATTCAAAGTGATTGAATTATTTGATGGCTTAGCTATAAATACTAGCTTAATAGGGTGGTATTAAAGGTTAGAGAATGAGAGATTGAGATATGTGATATGAGAGGATCAAATTAATTGTGGCGATTATTTATTAGACTTCTAGGCCTTTGGGCATTAGATTTGATATGGTAGTATATCATTTGAGAATAAAATTATAATTAGATATTTAGAACTTACTTACAATGACTGGACAAATGAATATATATATATATATATATTTAACACTTTTTCTTATTATATTTCAAACATACCGGTCGGTTCGGGTTCCGCGGTTTAAGCAAAAGAGAAACCAAACCAACCCAATTCATAAATAGTTTGGTTCGGTATTGAACCGGCTTTCAATTTTTAAAGTTAAAAAACCTAAACCAAACCATATTTACCGGTCAGTTTTGACCGGTTTGGCCGGTTTGTACCGTGTTTTGCACACCCCTAATGAGGACTGTAAACACTGCGTACCGCTGGGAAGACTCCGTCTGTTTATTACGGTTATCCCCATGGGATGAGCGGTTGGCCTTGTGGTAATACTAGTCCTTTTGCCACTTGTTCTAGTAGTTTCCTTGTTGCCACTCTCTTTTCTTATCAGTTGGCGGCGTAGCGGACGTTTTGAAAGCGGTCTCCTGCTGGCTGGAGGAGGGTTGAGTGGACTTTGTTGGCGTTGGCAGTGGTGGTGGGGTTTCTCCGTATGTGATGAACTCCTCCTACAAGTGGATGACGGCCTCGCTCATGACGTGGTCATACGCAGCGTTTGGATGATTGTAGTTGAGATGGTAGAGAAATGGTCCCTTTAGGAGTCCTTACTTAAAGGCTGCCAGTGCCATTGTTTTATCAAGATTGCGGCACTGGGATGCCGCCGCTCTCTACCTGGTGACAAATGCCTTCAATGTTTCCTCTGCGCCATGTTTGAAGTTGAACAACTGACTTGTGTTGTGATGTCCGGCAGCTAACAGGATGAACCGCGATAGGAAAGCGTTTAATAGTGCGTGGAATGAGTTGATGGATCCCGATGAGCATTCCATGAACCAACTCATTGCCTCACTATCTAACATTTCGCTGAATAAGTGGCAGAGGGTGGTGTCATCAAATCCCTTGTTGTTAGTGACTTTTTTGAAGGTTTCCATATGGACGAAGGGGTCAGCATGCCACTATATTGTGGAATCTTTGGCCTCTTTGCATGTGTTGGTCGGATGGCCTGCAGGATCCTAGCGGTGAATGGCCCTAGCCTGGACGCAAAGAGCGGATTTGGAATTGGCGCTGGGGTGCCTGCCTCTGCTCGAATTAGCCTTTGTTCTAATTGCTGCATCCTTTCCAGGATTAGGGCGGTTGCCAGTGAGCCCCACATGGAGGTTTAACTGCGCCAGCTCCCGCTTAGGGGCAGGTGGATTACATTCAGTTCTAACCCTGGCTACGGAGCAGTTGGTGTGCGGCTGTGACTCCGCTTTTTGTTCTATCATTATTCAGGGTGGGGGAGGTGGACCCATTCCTAGTAGCTCTGATGGGTTCAGCGGTACCTGCATCTGTATGATTGGTACGGGTACCAATCTATCGGTGTTGGGTAAACTACTTCTGGTACTCTGCGATTGCTCGCTTTGCGCTGGGTTAGCGTTTGCCTCCAGTGCCTTCTTCAATTCGTGGAATCTTGATATTAGCGTGGCCACTTACTTTTGGGAGTCGGCCTTTTCCTGCGCTCCCTATTTGCCTTGTGGAGGTCCGCCAATGCCAGTTCATACATAGCGGCAAGGTCCTGGCCTAGTGGGCGACTGCTGCCTGGTCGGGCCTCCTCTATAGTTTGAGTCAGCGGGACCTGGGGAGTATCTTGGGGTTCCACGCTAGGGTTGACCGGAGTGTTGAATAATGCTCGGTTAACGTTAGTCGCGGGGTTGGTGGGATGGGGGTTGGCGGATTAGCCCGCCTGCTCTTCAGCATTTCCCCCGCTACCGTTAGTCATAGTGATTGTGGTGGGATGGCCTTTTGCTCAAGGATTCCCACAGACGGCGCCAATGTTAATGTCTAAGATTTAGTGGTGGCCAAATCTTGGTTAACACTGGTCTGATGGGCAGACCGCTACTTGTGATGTTCTCAGAGCTCCCGCTGTCTGTCAAGTAAAATACAAAGGGCGTCAGAGGGAGACCGCGCTGGGCAGTATTCTCTTCTCCGATGCCTAAGTTAGTCAATGTATTTATGTTGACAGAATAGCAGTAGGTAAGTAATAAATGCGTAATTAATGAGGAGAGAGAAGTGGACCTTTTATAGATGGGGAAGAGACTGATCTCTTCCTTATTTTCAATGTGGGACTTATATGGTTCAGTTCCCAGCTTTTGATGCTTCAGCGAGGCGATCTTGGCGCGGAGCGTGGTAGCGCGTCAACTGCGAGCTGGGGGTGAGATGGGGCTCAGGTGATAGCCTGCTTGGCTATGTTTCCGTAGGTTACACCGTTGGTGGTTGTTGGTATCGCTGGCGATAGTATGAGCGTGGCTCATTGTAGCTAATTATGCTTGGCAAATGCTCATGTAAGTACACCTATACATACGAAGCACACAAAAAAAACATAAAATATATTACCAATCTAATCAAAAGGTATGAATATATACACATCCCCATTTACTAGATACACATAACACACTCATAATTTATTTTTTTTCCATCATCTTCCTTAAACTTCTTTTTTTGCCCTTCTTTCTTATTAGGAAACTTTTATTTACACATATCTATATATTTCTTATGTTTTTATCCAATTTTCCTTTTAAACTTCATCTTTTAAAACAATTAAAAGGACTACATCAATTCATTAAATCTACCACCATCCATCTCATCCTTGCATCACCTCTATCAAATTGCCCACCTTTGGTGCCACCAGTTGTTCACATTGTTGATCTAAAGTGGATAGATCGGAATAGAGTCCATCTTTAGGTTTCAATCTTCATATATACATCTCTAGGTTCATTTTGACCCTCACATAGAGAATAATACAACAATTTGATTAATATGTTTAATAGATTATTATATGAATGCTGACAATAACAAGTACCTCCTACTCAATTCCTCACTCTATTAATTGCCTTTATATGATGATTTGATTATAGTTGTGAATGTCAATTGTATATTTACTCCTTTAGCCTCACTTCAGCACCTTTGCGTTCTCACCTTCTTTGAAACTAGAAGAACATGCAGTGAGTGATGGTCATACATGGAAGGTCATATAATAGTATCAGGATTTGAGTATCAAATAATTAGATATGTCTAAATAAATTTTTCCTAATAAAAAAGAAGGGTAGAAGAGGAAGTTTAAAGAAGAAGATGGACAAAAAAATTAGGGGTGTGTATCTATTAAATAGGGATGTGTATATAAAACTTAGATATATAAATTAAAATTCAAACATAAATTCTAGGACAAAGATTGACTAACACCATAATCGATTCTATATCAAAGGTAAGCAAAAACTTCTTAACCAAATGTATAATAAAGATAGCTGCAAATTGAAGAACTCACGTTAGTAAGCCATAAAATCGAACTAAGAAGGAAGAAGCCACACAAAAAATATAGGTATGAGAGGAAAAGAAAGAAACAAAAAAAAAATGAGAAGTATGTGCTGGAAACAAGATAGCCATGGAAGGAGAGAAAAAAAGGAGAAATTTTAAATACACACCCCATTTTCAATACACCACTCATTTAATTTACCATTCTAATATTTTACTAAATACACACCTAAAGTACCTAAAATACCCTTAATCTAAAAAATCATGAAATATTCTATTATTGACTATATTAAGGCTACTATATTGAATACTTCTGTTAAATATTGGGAAAACCTTAAAGATTTATTATTGTTCCCTTCAAATCTTTAAACATGAGAATTAACTTGTGAGTTTCGAGGTCGGGGGGGTGGGCGGGGGTAAAAAAAAAAACATGAGAATAATAAACAAGATGAAGAACTCACACCTCAACAGTGTGTTTGGATGAAGGAAAAAGATATGATATTTAAAATGAAAATAAGCAGTTCATACTTCTTAACATGAATTATCTCGTTTGACATTCTATACTTAGAAATTATGAATTTCTCTATAGAAAGAAATGAATGAATTGATTGTCCGAATTCTTCACTTCAATTTCCATCAAAATATGTATCATTTCGAATTTCCTTACAAAAGTTTACTTTTCTTACTTTATTAGTTTTCAAAACAAGGTTATTTTCATTTTCAATATTTTAACTTGTTTTAAATCTTCTTAATTTATTACACATTCCAAATTTTGAATAAATACAACCAAATAATGAAAATTGCAATTTATGGAATTCTAATTGTTGGAGTGGTAGATTCCATCGTTTTAAAATTTCTCAAGAATTTATAATTATTTCATCCAAACACAACATAATTGAAGATTTTTGAGCGAGGTCTTAAGAATCCATATCAATGGTCGAAATTGATATGATGAAGTGTGGAGAAGAAAGATGTATTACAACGTCTAGGTTTAGAAGAAGAGATGTAAAAAAAATATAGGCATGATTCAATTTTTTTTTCTTCTAATATATAGATGTCTGTTTTGGACATTTAACCTACCTATAAAATTTGATTTGAAATATAAAATAATAGGGATGTGTATTAAGTAATTAGGGGTGTGTATTTAAAATTTCTTGAAAAAAAAAATTATTTTTTTTAGGGTAATAGTCAGCCATTTTGTTAATAATAATAATAAGAAAAATTACAACTTATAGATGTAGACACTACATCAAAATATAAAAGAACAGGAGCAGTACTAGATGCAACAAAGCATCGGAAATAAAACCTAGCAAGGATAGTAGAGGATGCAATTAAGCATTTGATGAGGCCCCGAATAGAATCTGGGCTATGTAAAACAATACCAATAGTATGGTCGACCATACTTCCACGCAACAATATGCGGCAAATAGAGGGTAACCTCCTATCAAGGTAACTGGTGGTAGTGTGACCGACCTTGCCTACTCCACGCAAAATAATACGTCGAATAGAGAGCAATCTTGTACCTAAGTAGTCAAATAACCATGTCCAATATGCATTTAAATAAATGGCCCATAAGAAGTCTCCTAGATCCCAAATGCGAACCCAAACAGCAGCTAGCTTACACTCCACTAGCAAAGCCCTAAACAAAAAGGCCCAAACAAAAATCCATCTAGAGCTGACCAAACTGCCAACGGCCCAGGCCCATAGGACCATCCCTTGGACACCCAAATTTACTTTGGGCACCCAACTGAAATGGGACCCCGACCCTGCCCACAGCTCCTCTCGCCGGAGAAGAACCATCGCGGCCCCCTTTGTTCGACGCTAGCCACCGCTGTCGCCTTCTGACAGTCATTAATTGTCACTAATAATTAAGTTTGATTCAGAATAGTGATTTTAGGAAATATTATTTAAAAAATAAATTTAATTTAGTATTCCATAAACTCTTGTTTGACCTTCTTTAATAATGTTAATTATGAAGACAATTTATGGCAATTTGTTACAAAAGGGTACAATAGGAATGCAAAAGTGCACAACTAATTGGATAAAACTAAAAAAGAAAGAAATCATATGTGGCAGGTGAGTCATAGGACCGCAATTAATAAAAAATACTTGTGTTGATTTACATCTAATACAGAGAATAAATTTTAGACTGAAATCAAATTAACTCTTTTGAAGAGGCATTTCGAATCCAACTTTGCGCTTCAAAAAAAACTAAAGGAAAAACCATTTAATTTTTTGCTTTCTCTTCTGTTTGCTATTTCACCCTCTCCCCCATTTTATTGCAGGAAAAAAAAAATTAAGGTGCTCTCGGCCCTTGTCTCCTGTAATTCTACTTATACAATTCCCTAGTTGGGAATAATTTTTGTTTTTGTTTTCTTTATTCATGAAAGGGAGGAAAGCCCCTACCTCTTAATTATTAGTATCAAAAGAACATTTGCCGTTACAAAAAAAAAACAGGGGACAGGACAAAATCAAACAAACTGAATCTCTGCAAGAATGCACGATGAAAGAATTAAACATGATAACAAGAAATATGCAAAAACAATCCAGCTAAAGTCGAAAATTAGTTCATGATGAATTAAATTATAACTCACTGTTAGTGGCTATGCCATAGGTGATTGGAGGATGGCCAGTTAGATTGATGTTACCGGAAATGTGATGCAGAGGTGGACGAAGAGAAAAAAATGTAGTGCAAATGATGCTAATTTAAAAGGTATGAATAGAATGAAATTTTGTGCTAAGATACATATAACACTGAGAGAAACCCCTCGATCTCTCTACCCTAGCCGTTAGGCTCTCCCTACCCTCAAACTCTCTCTTTTCTTTCCGATATGTTACCTAGCCGAATGGGGGAGGCGTTGGCCATCAAAGATGACCAAGCCTCATTGGAGCCGGCGGTGATGGAAGAAGGACGCACATATCTCTTTTTGGTGGTGCTGCTATTTGACTAATCCAGCAATGCTTGATTCAGATTGGTTCATGGATGCGATGGCAAACATCTGGCCAATGAAGGGGAAGGTGACAATCTAGGAATGACCTGACAACTGTTTTCAAAACCCGTGAACAATCAGTGGGTTTTCTCAAAAGGACTGTGGTTCTTCAAATCTTCCATGGTGGTGCTTGGGGATTACGACAGGCTCGACGATGTTCAACAGGTGCGTCTCAATTAGCTCCTGATTTGGGTGGAGGTGCATGGTGTTCCACCGGCTTTCTTGTTGGCCTACTAGATCGCCGAATTGATGGGCCATCGAGAGATACTTGTATGTTGACCAGCGTCGACTTAATCGAGACAATATGATGCAGGTGCTGGTGGTGATGGATGTGGGATTGTTTTTTTGCTGCTAGGATGTATCACTTTTTCAACTCTTTCTAGTGTTGGATTTTGAATATTTACATAACCGTCGCTTGTGTAGATTTTGTGGGAGGCTGGACTATAGAGAGGTAGATTTCTGACTTTTCGGGTTCCTCAACCACCGACAGGCACGGCAACCAATATAGTTGTTATGCCATAGAATGTGAGGGCAGTGGCATCTACCACCCCTTCCTTGGTTGTATGGAGGTTAGTGTTTGGTGGTGAGGGGGGCCACGTAGGCGGTCTCAAGGTTGCTGCAAGGAGTTTGGTGTAGGGTGGTGTGGTGGGTAGGTTAGATTGACCCTTAACTATTGTGCATGTACCCACAATGGAGGTGACGCCGACGTCACTGCTGACTTCGGAGACTCTAAGTGCAGAGGTTCAGATTTGCTAAACCCTTCATCCCTCCAGAATTTGCTTTCCCTGCTTTGGGTAAGCGACATGCCCACGATTTTCATGACTCACCCTGAAAATGGGTAGGGTTGCTAAATCAGAGGATCATCCTGATTAGGGGTTGGGGGAAGTGTTACTTGGTTTGGATGACATATTGACTGGGGAGATTAGTCTTGCTATTGCTAAATTGATCCCTGCTAACTCTAGGCCAGGAAAGGGAGAAAGAACTGACTGATTGGTGGTGCTCTGAGGGCCAAGCCGTCATCAAGCTCCAAGAGGAAATCCCATGCTAGCTTACTCTATAGGAAAGAAACATCCCCTATGGGAAAGAAATCATTCCCTGCGGAGAAGGATTCTGTTTTGGCTCCTGTTAGGAGTCAGTCATCCCCTAAGGGCAAAAAGTGCGGCTCTGCGCAGTAGACTTCACCTAATTAAATAGATGTTGCGAACATGCGTATGTAAGTACAGCACTATGTGTGGAAAACTTATATTTACGGATCACTACGTGACATATTCTTTTGTAATTTTATCAACTTGATAATAAAGTTATCGTTTCGACTAAAAATATATATATATATATATATATATATATATATATTTCTTACTCCCTGTACTTTTCTCCATAAAACAATTTAGTCCATGTTCAAGTAAAACCTTAATTTGTGTTTGGCCCAAACTCTAGGTTACTTGACCTAGTGGTAATAGAGCTTAATTAGAAGAATCTAGAGATTATCTTTCCTTGTATGATTCAGACTCTATGCATTGTAATCCTCTATATAAAGATGCCCCTATTATCAATGAGAATACACAGCGATTTCCTCTCAATTTCAGTTTCTCTAAAACACGTTATCAGCATGAAGCTCTGACCCTGAAACCCTAAATTAGTAGCCTTTCAATCTCAGAAACCTCCGCCACCCATCTTGGAGCTCTCAATCTCAGGAGTCCAGAACCGGCAGCGCCACCCCCAGAACCGGCCGGAAAAAGCCCGAACCGGCCGCAAGAAGATAACCAGAGTTCCCTGACCGGTTCACACTCTTCCAGTCTGCTTTCTACCATGAATTTCTACAACCAAAGGCATCCCAAACCCAGAAGCTAGGAACCGGTGAAATTACGGCCAAAACCGGCCAACAGAACCGCTGCACGCTGGTGAACCGTCAGCCTCCCTTCCTCCCTGCTCCTGCACAGCAACCGAGCCCAGGAGCCTTGCTCGCAACCCACAAACCAGAAGCCCTGCGAGCAGCCCAAAAGCCCAACGCCAGAAGCCCACTGACGCAGCCCCTGCCACATCAGCAAGCCCAGTCAGCGGCCACGTCATCCAGTCAGCGACCACGTCAGCACCAGTGCCATGTCAGCACAGTCACGCCGATCAACTGTCTGGCCACTTTCTGGGCATTTTCAGGTGAGATTTTCCCGCAACTTTTTCGGCCAAATTTTCCAGCGACCTATTTCAAGGTATTTTTTACTAAACGTTCCCTTTTTTTAGAGTTTTTTAATTCAATTTCTCTTCTTTTTCGGAGACTTGCAAACTCCCTTCTTCTTACTCCGCCCCCCCCCCCCCTTTCTTCATCATAGGGGAGACCTAATTAAGCCGAACTGTGGGGGTTCGTGCTCACTCCAAGCTTGGAGCTTGCAGAGATCTCTAAACTTAGAGTTTGTAGAGAATTTATAATCGACCACTTACGTCATTATTTCGATCTAATCCAATACCTCTTGGAATTGAATTTCTTGGAAGCGATTACGCTCAGAAATTCCTAATTTCTTGGAAGCGACTACGCTCATAAATTTTATATGTTTTCGTGGTAGCTTTTTCCGCTCCAAAACTAACGCTTTTTCTTGTTCTCTTTCAGGATGAGTAACCTGAACAAATTAGACTTTGCTCCATTGGGAACAACTGGCTCTGAAAATCACAGGTGGGTTCGTGATGTCCGCCAGCATCTCAAGGCCGATGGAATCCTAGATACGATTCTCGAGCCTAGCTAGGACGTGCTAACTGTTAAGCAAGCTCAAGCTTTGGAAGCAAATAGAGCAGCCTTGGAGGAAAATAAGGAGAAAGCCATCATCCTAATGACTCGTCATATGGATGATTCGCTCCAATACGAGTGTATGAATGAAGAAGACCCCAGAAGGCTGTACGTCTCACTCGAAGAAAGATTTGGCAACGTCCATGACTCCCTGCTTCCTGACCTAGAAGTGAGATGGCATAGCCTCCGCTTCTGTGATTTCAAGTCAGTTCTTGACTACAACTCGGAAGCACTTCGCATTAAATCCTTAATGGAATTCTGTGATAAAGATATCACAAATGCGATGTTGATTGAGAAGACTATCTCTACCTTCCCCGTCTCTTCATTGATGGTTGCTAATAACTATCAAATTGATGTTACTGCAGGACAGATCACAAGGTTTTATGAGCTCATTGGAGCTATGATTGTCGCTAAAAAGCATGACAACATCCTTCTGAAGAACTATAATTCAAGATCCGTGGAAATAGGGCAAATTCCGGAATCCAATTATAGTCACGCCCCTAAGAGAAGGCGCCAAGAGCGAAAACCTAACCTTAGGATACTTCTAGACTTTCTGGTCCATATAATCGCTCTACTTGGGAAGGTAATAGCCAAAATAGGCGAACATGGAACTGAAGAGGTCAACGTGGAAAGAGAGAGGGAGGCAACGCCGCTGGCCATATTGGTGGCACCACCAACACTAAGAGCCATCTGAATGACGCTTTCAAAGCGCCTCAATCAATGGAGTTTGAGCAAAGAGATGTATGTTCTCGATGTGGAGTGTCTGATCATTAGGCACACATTTGTAGAGCTCGTGAAGAAATTGTCACAGCCTACAAAGCATATTGTGAAGCAAGAGAAGCTTACTATGTGGAACAAGAAGATCAAAAAGATGATCTAGAGTGAAGGGTTGAAGACTAAAAATCTGGCTGGGATCAATAGATCGTCAATTCTGTTTAAGTCTTTATTTTTCCAAGAGATGTAATAGGCAATTGCCATATATTTTTGTAGTAAATGTCAATGGTTTGGTCTTTCTTCAAAGTAGGCTCACCCAAAGTAAGTGTGATGTCTAGGAAGGTTCTGAAATTTGTGGTACTTAAGCGAGCCTTGCTGCACCGACATTTCTCTACTCACCTGGTCACATTTATTTTGGAATTACCGAAAGAAGTTAGACTACTACCGTTGTTTTGCATTAGCTAGCATTTTGGATTAGATTTTCTTTGGTTAAAGAGACAATGATGTAACTCCGTTGGCTTATGAATAAAATTTCGAGTTCTTTTCATTATGACTCAATTTTGATTCTAGGCATATTACATTGTGACTACGATGGCTGGGTCATCAGTATTAATTCAAGGACATGGAATAGCCTAAGTTCCCCTTGCCAAAAGGCACCTTGATTACTGTCGCAAAAACTCTCTACGCTCCTAGGGCAAATCTCACCTATGAATTCCCAACGGATTCCATGCAAAAATGCATGTAGAGAACGGAAATGAGTCCCTTTGCAATACCTCTAATGATTGCGAACAAAGGCGCATCTTAGAAAAGTTTATGTGTCTCTCTAGTGGACTTTATGTCACTATTTGAGCTATTAAATCCAATAAAGTTATGAGAGAAGATCTCTTTGATTTAGAAACATATTGGCTTTGTCACGACAGAATAGGTCATCCTAGTTATGATATGATGATCCATCTACTAAAGACTTCACATGGACATCCTTTCTCTCGAGCGACATGAAGCATGAATCAAAAGTTGATTCCTGGACTAAGTGTGACCGATGCTGCTGCCAAAGGCACCTCGTCCGTCCACCACCAGCCTAGGGATGGCGCAGTCCCTATCCATAACGCCATGGATGGCGTCCATCATGGTGATGTTTCCCCAGGTGATGCTGGAATCACCAACTTGCTTCAAATATCATTTCAGATGCTCAGGCCTAACCAAAATTCTCATTGGTTGCTTCTAAAGCCTCTCCCTCATTTTACAAATCCCGTTCCTTAGGGAAATTAGGACTAAGACCATCCTATGCAAAGGAAATGAACATACTCATTCTGTTCTTACATAGAATCCATGGGGATTCTGTGGATTGATTCAACCAACTTGCGGACGCTTAAAAATTTCATGATGTTAGTTGACACGCAAACACGCTGGTCACGTGTTGTGCCATTGTCCACCTATAAATGCTGCTTATACAACACTCCTAGCACATATCATATGACAACAGGCTCACTCCCCGGATCATCCTATTCAGTCAATTGGATTTGACTATGCTAGAGAGTTTACATCGAAAGACTTTCGATGGATATTGCAATGGGACTAATGTTGGACATCACATTCCCATGTACACACCCAAATGGTCTTGCAAAAATGACTGCAATGGTAGTCCGGACATTGGTAATATGCACCAATCTCCTTATATTCGCTTGGGGTGATGCAATATCGCATTCAGCAATGCTAATTCGTCTACGACCCACCGCCACTCAATGTACCTCTGCGTTACAGCTAGTGACTAGGTACAAGTATCGTACTTACGCATATTTGAGTGAGCCATTTATGTGCCAATTGCGCCACCACAGCACTCTATGATGGGTCCTTACAGACGAATGGTCATCTACGTTGGATTTGAGACTCCAACAATCGTCCGCCACTTAATGCCCTTGCAAGGCAATCTCATTACCGCTAGATTTGCTGGTTGTCACTTTGATAAGACAGTCTTCCCATCGTTAGGGGGAGATAAGAACACAGATGTTCAGTAGGAACGACAGGAATTGTCGTGGCCTGTCCCCACTATGTCTCATCTCGATCCCTGTTAAAGTGACGAGATTACACAAATATGCTACAAACATGCCTGCAAGGAAGTACGTCCCTACGAGAGGACGTAGCACCACCCTACACGGAGGTAGGCATTGCGCCAATGCCAAAGAGAGTGGCACTCTGGCATTACAGGCCAAGGCCCCAGCTAGGATGCGTGGGAGGCCTGTGGGTTCGAAGGACACTTTGGCACATTCCAATCCTTTGATCATCAAGACTCAAAATCCGTCTCATGAGAATCTTCCGGGTTAGGGTTATTGTTGGGGGACGCCTCAACGTTAGAACCTATTCCTGAGAATATAGAGCTCTATGAAAATTACACTAGTGTACATGAGACGTAGGATAGAAACTCCATCATAATGATAATGTAGTTGCACATGCGCATGAGTGTGTTGAGTCTGATGACATCGAACCACGCTCCGTTGATGAATGAATGCCAAAATAGAGAGATTTGGCCGAAATGGAAAGATACGATCCAAGTTAAGTTGGATTCTTTAACGAAAATGAAGGTTTTTGAGCCGGTGATGCCAACACCTCCTAACATAAAACCTATTTACTAATGGGTCTTCGTTAGAAAGCATGATGAGAAAAAGAGATGGCAATCTCACCTTATGGTGCAAGGTTTCTCACAAAACGCCCCCGGAATCGACTACGATGAGATATATTCTCTCATAATGGATGTCATTTCACTCCACTACCTTGTTAGTTTAGTAATTTCCAAATAACTGAACATGTAGCTTACAAATGTGGTCAACACGTATCTCTATGGGGATCTAGATACAAAATATATATGAAGGTTCATGGTGAACTTCATTTACCCAAGTCAAGTGGCTCTAGACCACGGAGCGCGTTTACAATAAGGTTGAAACACTCACTAAGATAACTACTTGATTGGGAAGGGATATGCTCACGCGTTTCCATAACAAGTTTCGGATTCTATCGAGGTTCATGTTGGACTTGATCTACATTGGAAGCCCTTAAAGAGTTAAGGGAAACAGCTGAACACTTGAAATCCGAGTTTGAGATGAAAGATTTTGGGAAAACACGATTATGCCTCGGTTTGGAACTTGAGCACCGTGTTGATAGATGATTAAGCATTTTGACAAGGTCAAGCCTTCAAGCACCCCCATGATCATTCGTAGTCAATCTTGATCCTGCAAAGGATCCTCTTCGTCCAAAGGATGATGACGAAGATGTGCTAGAGGCAGGAGTGCCTTACTTGAGTACAATATGCGCATTATTGTACTTAACTCAATGCACAAGACCGGACATCTCATTTGAAGTGAACTTGTTCGCTAAGGTATAGCTTTGCGCCAACGCGATGCCATTGGATTGGTGTAAAAGATATCTTTCAGTACTTGAGATGTACGATTGATATGGGCTTGTTCTATCCCTATAGAAAGATGATGGATTCTGACCCATCACACACCAGGAATGCCGCCAACACTGGCCTGCGTCCATTATCCCCAGCCCAAAACAAAATGTGTTTTGGAAGGTTTTGTTGATATTGGGTATCTCTCTGACCCAAACAAAGGTCATTCCTAAAATGGTTAAGTGTTTACCATGGGTAAAGACCATGATATCTTGGAGGTCTACAGAACAGACCCTAGTCGCTATATCTTCAAACAATGCAGAGATCATTGCTCTTCACGAAGAGGTTCGTGAATGTATATGGATTGGATCCATAATTACGCATGTTCGAACAATTGTGGTTTGAAGTCTACCACAAATGAGCCTACGAGCATATAGGATAATGCTGCTTGTTTTGAAGCAAGGCTGCATCAAAAGCGACAACACCAAGGATAATCAGCAATAACAAACTCTCCTCGAGATCAAAGTGAACTAGGTTCAATCTGAGGACAGTGTGGCAGGCTTGCTCACTAAGTCATTGCCTAAATTCCACTTTCGAGGAACATGTTGGTAGCATCGTTTACGGAAGTTATCCGAACTCCCATGACTGTTGTCATCAGGGGGAGATGCAGACATCAGGGGGAGATGTTTACATGTATGTTGGTAGCATCGTTTACGGAAGTTATCCGAACTCCCATGACTGTTGTCATCAGGGGGAAATGCAGACATCAGGGGGAGATGTTTACATGTATGGTCTCGAAAAGTGAAGGGTATGTTGTGCTCTTTTTCCCCTTTGATCGAGGTTATTTTTGTCCCACTGGGTTTTTGTTACTCGGCAAGGTTTTTAATGAGGCAACGAGAGAAGCACCACGTTTGGGCAACACAAGGGGGAGTGTTCAAGTAAAACCCTAATTTGTGTTTGGCTCAAACTCTAGGTTACTTGACCTAGTGGTAATAGAGCTTAATTAGAAGAATCTAGAGATTATCTTTCCTTGTATGATTCAGACTCTATGCATTGTAATCCTCTATATAAAGAGACCCCTATTATCACTAAGAATACACAGTGATTTCCTCTCAATTTCAGTTTCTCTAAAACAATCCAAAAAATTTAAATTAAACAGTTTAGTCATTATTCTCTCTACTTCTCACATAATAAGTACAAAATGTTTATTATACCCCTCACTTTTTATTTTTTTATTTTCTCTCTATTTTTTTTCCTCTCGTTTTGTTTTTTATTTTTTCTGGCTCTCTCTACTCTCTCTCTAAGTTTGTATCCGACCTCGAGTTCATCCACATCGATGTCGACCCATTTTCTGGTTAAGTTAGATCGGACACCCTACCTCTCCGTCCTCTTCTCTTTCTGCAGCGACGACCCCGCCCCATTCTCTGATGAGCCACTCCACACGAACCTGATTTACAAACCCGAAACCTCCTTCACAGATTCATATTACCCATTCACCATGACTATTAGGGTTTACGTCTACAACATGCCCTCCAAGTTCACCTACAATTTGCTCCGCCTCTTCATCACCTCCTACAAGGACACCCCCAATCTCATCTCTAATGGAAGGCCCCGTCCACCGCCTCATCGAACAGGTTTGTTCTTCTTCTACCTTCACTACTAATTCCAATTCAAATCAATTCAGTGGAATTGAACCTATATTATTGGCATAACGTTTGATTAATTACTGGCTCAACGTTGCAATCACCATTGCACCTACCCTAGATTTTAGCCCACTTCCACCGACAACGATCTCCAATCCAAGCCCACCTCCGCTCGACCCGACTTCAAATCCATCTCCGCCAATCCCTACTTCCAATCCGCCATAGCCAATCACTATTTCCAATTAGCCCCCGCCGCTTGTTTCTTTGGCAGCTCTGCCATACAGTCCAAGAATGGCTCTGGCTAGAGATGGAGCTGAGAGAGAATATAAAAATATAAAATAAAATAAAATAAATAAAATTTAAAAAAAAAATGAAGTGAGGGGTATAATAGTCACTTTAGACGTGCACATGAGAATAAAAACTAAACTTTTTAATTTAAAAATTTTGGACTAAACTATTTTTTAGAGAAAGTACAGAAAGTAACAAGTTTTTAATATGAAAAAAAAAAAAGATATGAATAGCTCGTTAACCTTTCTTATATATCGAAGAGCATTGAACACATCCTCATACAAGAGGAGAAATCACCGATGACGCATTAGTCTAATATCAAGGATGATAGAGTCCGTGACTTTAAGTTTGAGCTTTGACAATCAGACAATGGTACAAGATGGTGCCCATAACTTAAACGCAATCATTGGCTACCAACTCCAGGTAATAAGCTTCTACACAATAAAGTTAGAAGGGCAGCAATTCTCACGTTTTGAATTATATTTTTTTTTACCCCTAAACAAATGAGAATGCTTGGGACAAAAGCCTGCCAAAAGGACCAACCGTAAAGCTTCAGTATTGTAGAAAACAATTCAACCACTTAAATTGAAAGCAACCCCAGTACAATGAAATCAAACACTATATAAGACCACTCATACCGTCCTTCACATTCATCCATTCATCTCCTCCTCTCTACCCTCTCTTCTCCCCTTGCTTTGCACTAATGGCTTTCTCTTCATTTTCCAAAGTCTCCCTTCTGCTCTTCATTGTGCCTTTCTGTTTAGGCACTTATTGTCTGGCTCATGATTTTTCGATCGTGGGTTATTCACCCGAGCACTTGTCTTCCATGGACAAGTTCATTGAGCTCTTCGAGTCATGGATATCGAAACATGGCAAGATTTACCACGACATGGAGGAGAAGCTCCATAGGTTCGAGATATTCAGAGACAATGTCAAGCACATTGATGAAAGGAATAAGAAGCTTGATGTTGACAGCTACTGGCTTGGATTGAATGAGTTTGCTGACTTGAGCCACGAAGAGTTCAAAAGCAAGTACTTGGGGCTAAAAGGTGAATCCCCAAGAAGGAGAGACTCCTCTGAAGAAGAGTTCAGTTACCGTGATTTCGACGTAGCAGAGGCATTGCCCAAGTCTGTGGACTGGAGAAAGAAAGGAGCTGTTACTCCAGTCAAGAACCAAGGTTCATGTGGTATGTGCCAAAGCTCACACACTATATGTTGAACTGTGATTTACAATCCGATAATATAACATGTCAAATATCTGGCAAGCGAACACTACTAATGAGCAAAGATGATAATGTTATGCAGGTAGCTGTTGGGCATTTTCTACAGTTGCTGCTGTTGAAGGCATAAACCAGATAGTCACAGGAAACCTAACATCGCTGTCTGAACAGCAACTGATAGATTGTGACAAATCATTCAACAATGGCTGCAATGGCGGTTTGATGGACTATGCTTTTCAATTTATCATCTCTAATGGTGGGCTTCACAAGGAGGAAGAATACCCCTATATCATGGACGAAGGAACTTGTGAGGAATCAAGGGTAATATAAACTGCGGTCACCTGCTGCTTTATACTTCTTGAATCAAATTTAGCTATCAACAAACCATGGCTTCTTGTTGACATGTGATTTTGTAATCTTCAGGGACAATCAGAGGTGGTGACCATATCTGGTTATCAAGATGTGCCTCAAAATAGTGAACAAGCTCTCCTCAAGGCACTGGCTCACCAGCCCATTAGTGTTGCTATTGAGGCCTCTGACAGAGATTTCCAGTTCTACAGTGGGGTAAGCCTTTTATAACACTATCCCTCCTCTATTTCAACTCGATACTCAAAAGGTCAAGTAATGCTAGGAGGAACTTTACAAATCGTTACTTGGATTTTTCGGTTTTGCAGGGTGTGTTCAACGGGCGATGTGGTACTGAGCTAGATCATGGTGTAGCAGCAGTCGGCTATGGAACATCAAAGGGGTTGGATTACATCATTGTGAAGAACTCATGGGGACTGAAGTGGGGAGAGAAGGGATACATAAGGATGAAGAGAAACACAGGAAAGGCAGAAGGAATCTGCGGTATCAACAAAATGGCTTCATATCCCACCAAGAAGAAGTGATCAATTAAAATATGAAATCCCCTTAAAAACCAAAATCTTTCTTGCTTTTCTTCCCTGTTTAATACTTCCACGGTGATGGATTTTCGACTGTGTAAGCTTTCCCTTCAACTCTTCAAGTTTATCAATAACATGGCTAGACTCATGGAAAGTATTTCATATAATTGCAACTGGAAACAACAATAGACATTGTTTTTATTCCTTTTTTTTTTTTTTTGCCAAGTCTAAAAGATTGTTATATGGTCTCACAAAGGTAAAAATTAAAAATGGAAAAAGGATGAAATTAAACGATGAACCGTACAAACTCAAAGTTTTCTTATAGTAAAACCCTAGAATACCAACTGGGTCTAAATTGGTCTCTCCCCTGCCTGATTAGACTGGCGCAGATATTAACTTTCTGAAATCCTTCTCTCTTTTGTTCTGAGATGTGCTCTCTTTACTTCAGCATTACACGAATCTTATTCCTTCAATCTGACCTAATAAACAAAAACTAAACGCTCAAATCATATTAAACTGGGTATTCTCCATCCACTCCTTTCTTATCTTTCTCACATTCATAAAACAGAACCGCGTGTGAAACAGAACCGCGTGTGACAATTTCCATTTTTATTTATCAGTAGAGGAAATTTTGAAAGTTCACATATATAAGATCTTCCCGTCGCTAAAGGACCTAATACTTCATCTACTGCATGACTTAGAATAGAATGGGTCAGGAGTAATACAGACAAGAATCAGCACATTATCAACTCAAAACTTCATTGTATTTGAAGACACAATCGTATAGCCGTCCTCCAAGAAACTGGGCAACCTCTGGATGTTTCACCTGATTATTGATGGGGGAGATGGAAACATAAGTTGCACAAGATTAATACGGTGCAGAAATGAAGAAAAACTCCTCGACTAAATCAGCATTAAAGCAACAAAACTTACCATTCCAATCTTCAGGGAATCACACTTGAACTGCGCATAGAGATTTGTCTCTATCCCACGACCCTGTCAAAAGCAAGATAAGATAAATATCGAACACATCCAACATTCCGCACACTGCACCATTTTTAGCATCCATATCTACCACAGTAATAATGCCAACTTCATTCACTCTATTTCCAGTATATACATAAATTATCTTCAACATAAACTAGTTGATTCAACAATTGAATAAGAATCCAGGAGGGATTTTAGGTTTTTACCATCCCTTCCAAGACAACTAGGTCTGCATCACTGGCCAGGTAGGCAAGCTCTTGTGACACGCTTGCAAGATCAATAACCTGCGATGAATTGAGAAGACAAAAAGGCTATTCTTAGATTAATATTTCATAATCCTTTAACAGACTCGCATCAATTCAATCTGACAACAACTAAGAAATACCATTCCCTTACCGGCAAATCATTACCAGAATTGGCAATGAAAAGATTTGTAGTATCAACACCCTTGAGCTTCCCGTGGTTGTCCTTTAGCTGTTGAATTGTCGCTTATAATGTCAGAGTCAACCAAGATTTTGAACAAAATATATTCTAAAGTTTTGCTATTACCTTTGCTAAAATCTCAATCAGTTCAGGGTAAGTTACGTCGTTGATAGAAGGCATGTCATTAGCTGCCAACACAACCTGCAAAATAAGAAAGAGGTGATCATGTCAAAATAGACTAAAGAATGCAACTCATTGAAACAGGGGGCATAAAAGCAATTTAAGTTTTGGAAAAGGAAAAGAAATCAGCTCTCAAAACAACATTCCATTATGACGATGCAACTTTAATACATATACTACAGAATTTTTCTTTGAAAAACAAAGGATTCTAGAAAACTTCTGGACTTTCTACCACAAGAACCAGATACATTGCAAAGAGGAAACCGGATCTGACTGCATACCTGTGTACCACGACGGAGTAACTCTCTTGCAAATGGTAAGATACCCAAAATAACATCGGCACCAGAATTGTCAACAAATATAACAGCCTGTGAAGACAAAAAACATAATTGCTTACTACACAAGAAGTAATATAATGGTATAGCTTCTTCCAAAGATATGTATTGTTACTTAACAAGAAACTTGCCTTTTTCCAAGGATTCTTGCTCCATTTCAACTTGAAAGTGTCCAGGTCATCAATAACCCAAGGTCTAGGGACAAGGTTCTGGCAACTAGCTAAAAAAGACATACCATCCTTTGAGAAAACTTCAGCAAGCTTCAATAATAAGGGCAAGAAAAAAGGTCAAGTAACTCCACTGAAAGCTTTAGTTCTAAAATGTAGTTGTGTACAAAAGAACCATCTTATAATGCATATCAATAAGTATCAGTATGATGTCAGCTCAAATGTAAAGCTCTGATGCAACCAAATCCAAGCAGTGGAGAACTAAGCCTTAGTTGGACATTAAATTGATTTATCAATCAACTTTACAAACACTTCTATGTAACTATAAAATCTGCATACCTGTGCAGAACCAAGATCAAATATGTTCCCTGCAAATATTCCTCTAACCAGATTCTCTACCCGCTTGCCTTCATCTTCAATAGCATCGTTAAGATCCACGACATTCTCAAATAGGGTTATGGCCTTTGCATTCTCTTCATCCTGAAGTGTCCAATCACATTTCCAAACTCCAATTCAGTCAAGGACACAGTTCATTACAATAAACTGCAATACAACAGTTAACAGAGTCACTCACCTTGACTTTCTTGAATATATCTCTGAACCCCAACTCCCTAAGAACCTGCTCACGGAGTCTGCAAAGTAGCTAAAAAAATCCCCCAACCCAACCCGAACCCCCACCAAAACAGCTCATATCAACACAACAACAGTAACATCATCACTACATTACTAAAGTTTCAATCAAAATTAACATAATGCTTACAATGCAATCAGGCGGACCGCCGTGACTCTCAGGATCCTTCTTCAAGTCCTCAAGTATTTCAGAGTACCTTTCAGGCACAATCACAAACAAGTTACAGGCATTTCGAAAACTAGCCCTAATCACTTGACACAGTGTAGTATATTACCAGAAAGCAAAGCAAATCAGTGATTCAGTGTAGTTTTACCTCTGAGCAAACGTTTCGGCTTTAGCAGGAGCATCATTGACTGAAGCATCACTCTCAGCTCGCTTCCTGCTCCAAAAGAAATGGATCAAAATTCACAAACAGAATAAGAAAAACGAAGTGATTAGGGTTTAGGGAGCTGAAAAGGGAATGGGGATTACTTGAAGGAAGGGATGGAGTTGAGGAAGAGGTCGATCCAAGCAATCTCAGTGGGGGTGGGCTTGCGGGGATTGTCGGAGGGGAAGCGGTAAGGGATGGTGCAGGCTCTGTAGTTCGATTCGATCGGCGTCGTCAGCAGCGGAAATGCCACCAATTCTGAAGCGCTCTCCATTTTCGTCTCCGATTTCAACTTCACCGACTGCGTTTGGTGTTTATATAGAAACACCAAAAAGCGACAAGGCGTGTGGGAATGGGAATGGGAATGGAAATGACCCAAGAGAATCCAACCTTACTACTATACTATTATTCTTCTTTTATACTCTTTTCCTTTCTCGGCTTTCTTTTCTTTTTTTTAAATACCATAGTCGTTATTTTAGAGGCCATACAGAGTAGAAATGATAACTTTTTTCCATGATCCCACGATGTCAAAGATTTAAACCCGTGATCTCGACAGTATTGAATTTTTAAAAACCAAGCTTACGGCTCAAATGCGCGTTGCCATCTAAGTAATGAATACAATAATATAATATTTTAAAACCATATGTTCTAATGTAAATCGAAAGTATGTCATGTTTTTGATCAAATGAAAAAATAAATGTAACAATTGAAAAGTGAGTATATTATATATGTCCTTTGTTTTTCTCTATCATATTTTCATCAAGTTCTTGTCAACAAAATATCAAGTGATTTTACATAGTGATAAGCACAACTAAAAATCTCAAGACATTAATGAAGTTATGCAATTATTGTTCTGAGATAATCAAATGAAGCTTGCTGCCATCACCGGATCTTCTTGTTTGGTTTTGACCAAATGATTATAGATTGCTTACCTAACATATCTCATGCACCTTGACTCCTTGAGTGTACCTAACCATTTCCATTATTCGCAAGTATACTCGACCAACATCACCCTCCAAAATTGTTGATATTGTACAATAAATTTTGTTCAAAAAGAATTTGATGAGTGATTCTTATGACTCCTGCTAATTGCTTACAGGTCTCCTTGATCCTTCTTAGGCCTTAAAGCTTTGTTATACTATTCGACGCAGAAATCCACAAAGAAAACTCAAGTTAACCTTCCTGAAACAGCTAGGATTGCAGTTCAACATCAAAGTTCAAGTGGAAACTATCAATCAGGATCTTATTCTCAATCCACATAACAAAGGGAAAACTAATCAGTACATGGTGGTGGGATTTGGGTGCCAATGAATTTGGCTTTAACATTACTGCAAGTTGAAGTGGCTTCCTTCTTCCCAGATGACAAGTTCAGATGAACATCTTCAAGGTAAATGTTCTGGCATGGAATCCCTTTGCTACATTCAAGTGCAACCGCTACTTGAGACGACGAGGTCCCTCTTATGTTCTTGAAGTAAATGTCACTCAGCTTCACTTTTGATGGCACCTGCAGATTGTATTTATATAAATTTTTTAGTGTATATGAAGCCTAGAACAGAGACCAGAAATAGACTGAACATGCATGTTTACACCTTATTGATTACCTTAGAAGCGCAAGACGTGAATGGACAATATGTCTGATCGATTATGATGGGGTTGGTCACATTGTTCATGATGATGTTTGTGAATGTCATGTTGGTGGCTGCACTTCTACCTGGAGAGTTAGCCCATGTCTTGATCCTAATACCATTTGTGGTACCTGAAATGGTGCAGTCTCTGACCACAAGCCCACTAACATCTCCTTCATTCGGATATTTTCCCAAACTTCCCACACTAGAATTACAATGAGATCGATTAGTCAGGTTTCATCTATTAGTTAATTTGAACGAATTAAAAGAGGCTAGGCATATTACTGAGAGAATTTAAATGTATATACCTGATGCCATGACCAGGTCCACAAGCAATGCTAGTTATGGTGACTTGGGAGTTCCCTTGTCCAACTGAGATGCAGTCATCACCAGTAGCAATGTGTGACGAAGAGAAGTACACACTCGAGCTTCGTTCAATGTGGATTCCATCAGTATTAGGACTAGTTTCTGGGGCTTGAATCTTGAGTTTACTACCTTTGAAGTTGTGACATTCCACAACAGCTATATGAAAGAACTTGCTGTTCACCGAGGATATGCCCCGGATCACTGTCTTATTCATTGCAACAAATTTCAAACTCTGAAAAGGGAATAAATACAAAGAGTTTAATTCCTCATTTAGTACTACAAGTAACCTTTTCTAATCTTAACTAAAAGGCCAAGTAATTGAGTCCTTCATATAGCAGAGCTTATACAAATGTAAGTTGTGAACACATTGAACTAAAAGAACAAAAAGGGCAAGCTGTAGAACATGTACATACAGTTGGAAGAAGTTTGCAATTGGAGTCTTTAGAGCACTTATTGTGAGGCCAGGCTTTAGCACCTTGACCATCAAAGGTTCCGCCTCCGGTCAAGGTTAGCCCCTTCATCCAAGCAAATTCAATCCAACCGCCACCGAATTCATACTTGGACAACTCCGCTGTAGCCTTCAAGTAACCCTGCAAGTAAGTATTCATTTCTCAAAATCAAATCATCAGCAAATGGCTTGCTATTAACTGCAAAAATGTCAAACTGATGGAGAGATAGTCTTGCCTTTACTCGAAGATTTAGAGCCGATACGTTTTGGCAGGGGCCTGAAAACTTAAGAGGGCCAATCATGTATGTTCCTCTTGGGATTATTAGGTGGACTCTACCTTTGGACTGGCACGCCTCTTTCCATGCAGCTGTGAAGGCCTGCAATTACAAGCACCATTACTAAGTACTCCTTGTCAAAGTATCCATGCTTACTATGAAGCTGGGTAACATGTTTTTGGTATATAAGAGCCATCCATGGCTAACATCACATTCAACTCGATTAAGCTTCAACTTAAAATGAGTGATATTCTAAAAGGGATTTTGAATCAAGAATAATACTAAAAAGGGTTTCAAGAAAATAAGGGTGTGGAAGAAAGAATTGAGATCGAACCTTGCTGTCATCGGTTTGGCCATCTGCTTTGGCACCAAAGCTCTTGACATTAAAAAGAAGAGAGCTTTTGGCCTTGCGATCTACATTGATGGTCTGCAAGCCTGAACCTGCTCCTCTTTCTCTGCCAAACACACATTCGAAGCAAAATAAGGACAGCAATAACAGCAATCTAACATAGAAGTAGTCGAGGCTCATCATATTGCTCCTCTTTCTCTTCGGACCTCTGCTTGCCTAATTTGCAGTTCTGAGTGAGTGTTAGTGTTGGCCATTTTATTCATATAGGGTAGTAGTCTCTGTAGATTTTGAAAGTTGGTGAAAAGGGCGGGATTTTGGACGAGGAAGAAGGAACCATAACTGCTATTATTAACTCCCTCTCCCACTACTCCCACTACATGAGTGGAGGTCGTCAACCGCCGAAAATGAAGCTTTTTTCTTTTTTCCTTTTTTTATTTTTTGAGAAGAAGAAGAAATTGAAATAATTAATTAATCACCTCCTGCGCATCCATTTCCACGATAATGTCAACCGACTTAAAAATTTTGCTTGATGAAGAGTTTGTAAGCCCAGAGCTACTGCATAAGGTTTGGTTGCCTTGACACTGAAATGACCTGACAAGCCTTTAGAAACTGCAAGGAAATCACCACATTCATCACGTAACACTGCCCCCAAACCTCTTCGACCTCTAGAGACATCAACAAAGTCTTCTCCATCGTTGTAACAGATGTGGAGGGGAAGAAAGTTGTGTTAGAGTAGTGCGAGCAGCGGTTGCCCAAATAAGGTTTGGCTTTGTGAAAATAAAAAGCTGTGCATTGGTTTAATTACATTGAAACAGCTCCTCATTCCTAGCTTGCTCAATAACACCATAGTCAATTCTGATTGTGATTAGAATGAAGAAGCATGATGAAATAGATCAGCAAAAGTTCCTTTATTCCAATCACCAACACCCTTCTTGAATGGAGTGAGCAAGGACACCTGTTTATGCTTTTAGCATAAGTCCATAATGCATGAAGAGTAATCTCTGAATACAGTTTGCTGCGTGGACAACCACTACGTAGTGTGTATGAAGAGTAATCCCTGTTAGTGTAATGCCCACATAACTGATCTATCTGGAACTGGATATAGAGGTAAATTAATAGAAAATATAGAATCAACCTCAATACACTAGAAGGAACTAGTAATTAATCAAATGATAATTGCATAACCCATCAGTTGTGATAAGGTCGGACATCAATTTACATTGACACAGCTGAGACCAAGGAATCCCACTCTTTCCTTTCATTCGACTCCACCAGAAACGAGCTAAAAGTCCTGATAATTCGTGACACAAATGCAATGGCATACGATACACACTCATATAATAGGTGGGCATAGCTTGAATCACCGATTTTAACAGAATTTATTTCCCAGCTTGAGAACAGCAGCTTCTCCTTCCAGCCCGTAATCTTATACCAGATTCTTTCCCGAACAGGTTTGAACAAAGTCTGTTTTCTTCTACCAGCCAAAGCGGGCAATCTCATATACTTTTTTCATGACAGTCAACAACCGGAATTTCGAAAAAAAGTGCCCATAAAATTCCGGGTGCTATTCACATAACCTCATGTAATGTTCACTGCAAATGAAAACAAAGGTATCACTTATCGATCGATCATGCACTGCTTTTTTTCTTTCTTTTTTTTATATTTTTTTTATTATTTTGGGGGGAATGCACTGCCTTATTGGATGCAAGACAACTTGACAATGGTTTGATTGGTTAATTGATTGGTTTTTCTTTCCTTTTTTTTATTTCCTTTAACTTGACAATCGTTAACGAAATTTGGATATGCATCTTATTACAATCAATAGGAAGCTTGAGTCTTTGGGGAAAGAACCCACTAACAATGCAATATTGCTTCAAAATCTCAAAACTCCAAGTCAATTCCACTCAAGTTAGTTACACACGATCCATTTCCATATCACTCATAACATTTACTTAACTTCAACGAATCACACCGACAAAGCATGAGCTAAAAAGATGTTGAAAGTTTTTTAACTTGCAATGTGACAACAATCCAGGAATTAATTAAGTAATCATGTAGCACAAATCGGTCAAACTACACTACTTATCAGGTATGGTTCAAGGTATTTTGGAGTTGAGATGCAATCATTGCCAAGATTAGTGTTTTTTTTTCGAGCACACAAAACCTGCTTACCCTTTTGAATCAAAACAAATGACAGGACTTTGGGCAATGCTTCCAATTATATGCCTGGATATACACGAATTGGACCTTTCATACAACGAATGAAGTTTGAAAACTTTCCAAGCAAGTAGAACTTATAACACAATCAAGGCAAGCATTAGCTTCTTTTTTCTTTTCTTTTTTTCGTTTCTTTCATCCTGCTTTCTAATGCGTTCATTTCTTTGCCTTGGCAAACCTAAGACATCGATACTTCTCACCACTTACAGTGATTTCAAGAGCTCCATCTTGGTTATCTTGATTTGATGCAGTTCCCATCAGAACACTCTTCTCTTTCTCAAGGTTTTCCTTCTCTATTTTCAGCCTTGCTTCTTGTCTGGCAATTTCTGCCTGAAACAAGATAACGTTTATGAGGCTAAAACAGAAAACAGTGTTACAGCATGCACTTTGTTAAACAATGGTGATTACAGTGATGAATACAACCACATAAATAGCCTTAGCTGAATTTCCTGAGAAGAAGCCTAGACTCAAGACTGTTACAGAAACGATTACGATGTGAATGAAAATTGCAACCACTACACAACTTATCAGAGAAAATGTTATGGTCATGAACATGAAGTGCAACTAAAAAACCAGGTTCCAAATCAGAACTTTCAACTTATAAGTCGATGAGAAATGAGTCGAGTGTTCAGTGGTTCATTATAAGTCGATAAGAAAAGCACAAGTTCTCCGGTGACTATCTCTCTATTTCAATGTAACTTCTCCTCAAGACAAATACACAGCTCACTCCATTTCTTCATCGGTCATCTAACAAAATAATATTAGGCATCAAGAAACACCATGGGCTATGGCTGTAAAAAAAATTGAACCACCACTGGGTTCCTAAAACAAACAAAAAGCAGGGAAATTTGACAATGCAAACCCAAAGAGAAGACACCCAGGAATGAAAAACACAAATTCAAGCAAGTAATGGGATTCAATTGAAAACGGTACAGTAAAAGGGAATAGGGAAAAGGAAAATGACCTCACGGCGAGAGAGCTCGGCTTTCCAAGCAGCTTCGCGCTCGGCGACTTCGCGTTCGCGTTCTTCGATGTAGCTCTGCATCTCCCTCTCCTTCATGATTCTGTCTTGAATATCCGCATCCAAAGCTTCCTTGAGCTCCTGTACGAACTTGTCCACCACCACCTTGATTCTCAGAGACATTTTCGAAGCTCCAATCTCGAACCCACAATTCTAATTGGAAAAAGAAACCCTAAGACGCTGGTTCACTCAATCAATCATGGACATGATTGCTTGCGCTGGTGGGTCAGGTATCGGGAGTTCCGACTAGGCGGCGATTGCCGAAAGATGGGGACAAATGGATTCGGACCTTCCTTTGCTTCCCTGCCACGTCTTTCTTTTGGGGTTTTATGGACTTAAAGAGGACTCTCCCGCTTGGGGCCGTAAATGGACTCCATACAGTTATAGCTTGGGTCGTATTGCACTCGTTTGGCTCGTGTTGTAAAAAAATATCTTATACTAGGCTTAATAGGAAAATCGAGCCGAGTTTGAACTCGTGAGTTGATGAGCAACTTCTATATCTTTAAGAACGAAGTTGATTAAGCTCAAGTCGGGCTTGAGATCACTTAAAAACATATGAACCGAACTGAATCACGTTGGTATTTGCCTCGTATACATTCCTACACCTGTCTCTCGTAAAGGTATAAATGTAACGGAAATTATTGAAATTTCTGAGACTTTAGAGTTGTTGACATTAATTCTAGTGAGTCACTGGTTCGTTGTCAATCAAACTCTATTTTCTGGCGACTTAAAGTCGTGAGTCTTATTACCAACCTGCCTTCATATGATTGGAAGATTGTAGGGTGGCTCACCCAATAGTTCTATGTTGTGGTCACTTGTCCTAGTTATGTCAAATAAATTCAGGCTCTTTAAGTTAGGGTTGTTCTCATGGATTCTACTGGGTTCCTGAATTTGAGTAGCAGATCCGCGGTTAATAGGACCCAAGTTTTCTTCCAGCTTAAGACCGTTTGTTTCATTACCAACCTGCCTTCATATGATTGGAAGATTGTAGGGTGGCTCACCCAATAGTTCTATGTTGTGGTCACTTGTCCTAGTTATGTCAAATAAATTCAGGCTCTTTAAGTTAGGGTTGTCCTCATGGATTCTACTGGGTTCCTGAATTTGAGTAGCAGATCCGCGGTTAATAGGACCCAAGTTTTCTTCCAGCTTAAGACCGTTTGTTTCATTATCAGCATATACGTTGAAGTGATTAGAAGATTTTAGGATGACACATCCAAAAGTTCTCTATTGTGGTTACCTGTGTCAGTTTACTATTTCGTTCAATTTGGCTCGGTCAGTCGTTTAATCTTGTCCTCATTGTTTTTTTTTTTTTTTTTTTTTGACTTTGTCAAGGGTAACCTAAAGGCTTCCTAGGCTCGATCAGTCGTTTAATCTTGTCCTCATTGTTAGATTTATTGACATGTTCGTGTCTCCTCTTTCGAGTGAGAGTTCTTGGTCTTAGTTTATTGATGTTTGTCTTTAGTTTTTTATCTTTTAATAAATGATGTGACCGTTATCAGTTTGTAATTGCAGTTTATTAAAAAGAAAATTTTTCAATTAAAAAATAAAATAAAATTTTGACCAAAAAAAAACAATAATTGAAAAACCTTGGTCTTTACTCTCTAGTCTCTCCCTCTCTCGTACCTAAAACGATGCGTTTGGGTAATAAAGTGGTAAAGCCATCTCCAAGTTCAGTACCCGCTCTCTGTCCTCAAATGAGAGCCGTCTCCAAGTTCAAATACAAAGCATGGCCTCCACTATCACTCTCACTCTCACGTTCTTGCTCTCACATGGCCACCGTCACAGAATCACCGACTCTGGTCGAACAGTTCACCCACTTCTGCTACCAGAGAGACCTCCCCAGAGCCATCACGGCCATGGAAGCTATGCAAAGACGTGGACTCTGGGCCGACTCAGTAGCCTACTCGGAGCTCATCAAGTGCTGCCTGGCTCGTCGCGCCGTTCAACAAGGCAGGCTCGTCCACAAGCACGTTTTCTCAAATGGGCACCACCCCCAAACCTTTTTGATCAACATCTTCATAAACATGTATGTCAAGTTTTCTCTATTGGATGAAGCAGAGCAACTGTTCGACATAATGCCTGAGAGGAATGTGATTTCCTGGACGACTATGATTTCAGCTTATTGTCATGCCAAGATGAACATCAAGGCATTGGAGTCTTTGGTTTTGATGCGTAGAGAGGGTGTGTGGCCGAATAGCTTCACATACTCTTCGGTTTTGAGGGCTTGCGAGGGGTTAGGGAATCTCAAGCAGCTGCATTGTTGTATTGTTAAAGTGGGGTTAGAGTCGGATGTGTTTGTTCGGAGTGCTCTGATTGATGTCTACTCGAAATTGGGTGACTTGCATAATGCGCTAGGCGTTTTCAATGAGATGGTGACTGGGGATTCGGTTGTTTGGAGCTCTATCATTGGAGCTTTTGCGCAGAATAGTGATGGCGATGAAGCGCTGGATCTTTTCAAGAGGATGAAGAGGGCAGGGTTTGGAGCTGAAGAGGCGACGTTGACAAGTGTCTTGAGAGCCTGTACGGCATTGGCACTTTTGGAATTGGGGAGACAAGTCCATGTTCATGCACTGAAGTATGGTCCGGATTTAATTCTGAACAATGCGCTTCTGGATATGTATTGCAAGTGTGGAAGTTTGGAAGATGCAAATGCTGTTTTTACGAGGATGGTGGAGAAGGATGTAATCTCTTGGAGCACCATGATTGCAGGGTTGGCTCAAAATGGTTTCAGCCAAGAGGCACTGAAGTTGTTCGAGGAAATGAAGGTTTCGCGGACAAAACCAAACTACATCACAGTTCTTGGGGTTCTGTTTGCTTGTAGTCATGCAGGGCTTTTAGAAGTGGGGTGGTACTACTTCCAGAATATGAAGCAGCTCTTCGGGATTGATCCTGGAAGAGAGCACTATGGTTGTGTTATTGATCTTCTTGGAAGGGCTGGGAAGCTGGACGAGGCAGCAAGGTTGATTCAAGAAATGCAATGTGAACCAGATGCAGTGACATGGAGGACTTTGCTCGGCGCATGCAGGGTTCATCGGAATGTTGATCTAGCTACACATGCTGCCAAACAAATTCTGAGAATGGACCCTGATGATGCTGGAACCTACATATTATTATCCAATCTATATGCAATTTCTCAGAGATGGGATGATGTTGCAGAAGTTAGGAAGAGTATGAGAGCCAGAGGAATCACCAAAGAACCAGGGTGTAGTTGGATTGAAGTGAACAAACAGATCCATGCGTTTATTATGGGAGATGACTCGCATCCACAAATAGAAGAGATCAATAAGGAACTAAGCTTCTTGATTGATAGACTCATGGGAATAGGTTATGTTCCAGATACGAACTTTGTTTTGCAAGATCTTGAGGGAGAACAGAGGGAGGCTTCTCTTCTATCGCACAGTGAAAGATTGGCCATTGTATTTGGTATAATGAACTCGCCTAAGGGAATGACTGTTAGGGTCAGGAAAAACCTCAGGATCTGTGGAGACTGTCATGTATTTGCAAAACTTGTAGCAAAGTTGGAGCAGAGAACTATTGTGATAAGAGATCCCATTCGGTACCACCATTTTCAAGATGGAGTATGTTCCTGTGGAGATTATTGGTAGGAGAAGCAGAGGTTCATAAGCGCTCTTGACCCCATATATCAGTAAAACGTGAGGTGAAAAGAAGCCTCCTAAAAGACCAAGTTGGTGCTCAAAATGGACTCTCACAGAATTGTTTGATGACATTGGAGCTGATAGAGACAATGCCAACAATGGCGGATTTCATATTAGCAGATATTTTCCAGCTCATCAGCTTTCCAGAAACTATAAGCTGCAAAGCTTGGATGAGCATCGAATGTCCCTCAACTTTAGACGGCACCTTTTCCTTCTACCAGCAGAAGGTTTCTGTTTATTAGTGAACATAAAATGGTGGGAGATCATAACTGTTTTTGTCATGATTGCCCTTCAATTTGATCCACCAAACATGAAACTTCTTCAACAGAATTCTTTGTGATCAAGTGCAATAAGATGGAAAATAGCATTTGTTTTTCTGTCAAGAATGAATTGCTAATATTGATTGATGCATTATGGAACAAAGCATAGGATAAAATGAGAAACTCAAATTCCATGAGGGATCAATCTATATCACTAAAACCATGTCTATTTACCAAAACACCAACCAGCTTACAATAAAAAGATCGTGTGCATAGTTAAAGGTGAACCCCCAGCTTCCCTCTTATTGTTACAGTATTACACAACTCTGATCTCCAAATATATTACAACAGGGCAAACACGCTATGCTGTCCTCTAGCAAAAAGGATTCAACCATGTTTCTCCTCTACAACTCATCTCTCAAGCCCGCCGGCACATGCTCAGCATAAGATGAATAAGATTTGATAATGGATTCATAAATCTTGATTCCTTTCAAGTATTCATCTTTGTTTAGAAACTGCAACAAAATGAAAATAAATGGTCAGATTACAAGAAGCTAAATTGGATAATGAACAATGGGAATAACATAAATTTTCGATGCATGAGCTAAAACAACCAAAGGATGTCTATACAAAAAACAATAAAAACAACTTGGCTGTTCACCTCGTTATGGTCATGGAGCAGAATAGGAGTGTTAGCCATAGGAGAGAATCCAATTGCTGGCAAGCCTTGTAGCCGGAAATAGCGAGCATCTGTTGAAGCAGGAAAAATCTCAGGTTTACCAAGTTTTCCATTAGCTTTTTTGACCGCTTCTTCTAGCAGGGCCCACCAGGGGTTTGAACTGTCAGTTGCTGTAAGGACTGGCCTCCCAGATTTATCAAGCACAGAAACCTTCTGCTTGAACTGCCCAAGCTATGACGTTAATTAGAGAAACTAGCATGGATTTAGACTATTCATATTACTTCACCATAATCCATTTATGCCTGAAAATGGAAACTTTGGACTGCCATACATACGGTAGTTCACTTTCCACTGATGTAATGCAGCTAGGCTAAGCTAAATCTAATGCATACAGTTCAAAATACATTTGAAGTGATTGTGGCAAATTTAACAGGGCATTAGAGCATAGAGTTCAAATACAGAAATTTTTAGGCAAGAAACAAGAACACGCTTGTACGGTTGTATGACATATGAGTTTAAGGAGGAAAGCTTTTTCCATATATTTTATCAGCAAGGATGTGATGTTATGTATAATATCCTTCTAATCACAGCGATCTTCAGTAGGCTCTAGAATTTAGTGCACTGTAACCACTGCATATACCACACCATATTGAATTTCTCAGTCAATACTTTCTAATTTTATATTGAATAGCAATTGTATTGATTTGAGCATTTTTCATCCTGGTGTGCACATATTATACTCATCCATTGGTAAGTATCCACTAATTTCTACTTAAAAGGATCAAAGAACTAATTACCCTAAATGTCATGTTCCGTGAAGAAGGCGCCCATTCTTCAGCAATCCGTTTCTCCAAAGACTCCTGATCAGCGGTTGGGGGGACCCTAATATCAAACCCAGCTTCTGCTTCAGATGGCTGCAAATTCATGACAAAACCCTGGCACAGAAAAAAGGGGGAGCATTTATCATCAGAAAGAAAATATTATGACTGGTAGAAAGGGGAAGAAGAAACATCTTCAAACATGATACTAATTTCAGTGTTGAACATTTTATGTCCCATAGAAATAAAATCATATTACATTTTATTGCACCACAGCCTCACAACTCCCCCTAACATGTGAATTGTAGCTCTCTACAAACCAATGATGATCTATTGGAATTATGTTCCTACATTCCTATTTTCAATAGCACCTACAACCTACAAGCCATTCTGTTGACTATGCAGCAAACAGTCTGTTCAGTTCCATTTGATATCATAAAATATAAATTGCCTATTACAATGGTGGTCCAGAACTAGGTGAATCTGCAATGCAGTACTGCATACTACAACAAAAATTTATTGGGTCCCTCGCAACTCTTAAACATGAAGAGTCAGCAATCACATGTAAGATAACCATTTTAAACATGATTTGATCCTAAAGAACAATAATCCATTACACTAAGAACTACAATTGACCACCACAATCCCGCACAAAAAAGCACCAAAATGAGTAAACTTACAGTTGGACTGGGTGTGCCAGCCTTCAAAAATGCCATATTGACCGAGACAACCTCCCCTTCAGCCTTCAAACCCGCCTTCACCAAATCAAACTGCGAAGCACGAAACCTCCTCACACTCTCAATGCTCTTCAATATATTCTCCATAGCAGTATTGTCATACAGCTTAGCCCCATGACCAGGAGCCCCAGTAGCCTTGATGATCAGCCACCATGGGCACCTCTCCGCATAGAAAGCCCTGTAATGCTCGCTCGGCGAGGCCAACCCTGTTTTGAAAAACACCAAATCACCCAAACCACACAATCATCAGCAAAAGAGTGAAATTCACACTCCATCACTCCAAGACTCCTTCTTTCTTTTTCTTTTTTACCAAGACTTTAGCATAAAGGACTAGAAGTAGAAGCTGACCTTCATCGAGAACAATCCCAACGTTCAAGGCTTTGAAAACATCAGATTCAGCAAACTTCTCAGCGCCATCATGACCACCAATCTCCTCATCAGGAACGAAAGACAAGTAAACAGTCCGAGTGGGCTTAAACCCAGAAGCCTTAAGCCGTCGAATGGCCTCCAGGTACTGAAGCCCGACGCACTTCATGTCCTGGGAGCCTCTGGCGTAGATTTTCCCACTCGGGTCGACGTGGGCCGAGAAGGGATGGTGGGCCCACTTGTCGTGCTCGGCCGGGACGACGTCGGTGTGGGAGTTGAGGAGGATGGAGGGGAGAGAAGGGTCGGAGCCGGGCCATTTGAGGAGGAGGAGGGGCTTGCCGGGGACGAACTCGAGGGTCTGGGAATCGAGGGAGAGGGAGCTGGCCTCGGAGAGGATGAAATCGGCTGCTTCCTGGTACAGGGGCTTAGGATGGGCCGTGTTGATTTGGAGGTATTTTTGGAACCTTGAGATTATGGGTGATGAGTCTTCTTCTTCTTCTGCAGAGATGGGTTTTGATGAGAGTAGGAGAAGAGAGAATAGGCAGAGATGGAGGAGGAGCTCCATTTTCTTCTCAGGTGTCATGTCAGCAGTGGCTGACTGAGGAAGCTGGTGGATTTATAAAGAGTAAAAGATGGGATAGATTCTTGAGGGCTAAGGTGTTCAGGCCCAATGAAATCCCTGGTTTGATGTTTAGGGGTTTGGCCCAACATAGAGAACTGGATTCAAATTTGCAAGATTTATTTTGAATCCTACGAAAATGAGAATGGTGGTTCTAATTAGACATCTAAATTTGATATTTAAACTTTCATCTTTTTTAAATGGGAAAATCGTCCGTACAGTACCTGACATTTTCCCCATTCTAAACTTTAGTACCTCACATTCAGAAAATATCAAAACGGTACCTGAGATTCTGACCCCGACCGAAGAATGGTACCTAAAGCCGTTAGCTCGGTTACGAAAGCTGACAGCTGTCATATTTTGATCATTGAATGACCAATTTACCCTTTATTTTTTATTTTCCTTAGTTTTCTTCATATAATTTAAAAAATATATATTTACTGGAATGCCAAACTCGCTTCGCCTTCGGCGCCCCAAGTCGGTGCCGTACCGTCGTAGACCACTTCCTCTTCTTTCTCTACCCCAAGAAGCTCAGTGCCGTAGCCCTTGCCTCTTTTTTTTTTTGTCCATGATCTTTAATACGTAGACAATTCCTGAATCCTTCTTCCTTGCTCTCACAACCTTTGAATATGAACCAACGCCATAGATCTTGCCCAATTCAAAGTCTTGGATGCTGAAATTTCTTGGGGAGCCCTGCAAGCAAAGTTCTTGGCTCTCTGAACGTTACTATTAGCACCACCACCACCATTAGAGGAAGAATTCCCCTGAATCTTTAACTCAGAGATGCCGGGATCGCTCGGTTTGGCGGTGGCCCGCGATCCTGATCGCCCGACCCGCAACGGGGTACGATCGAGATCCAGATCGGTAATTCCAACTATCCCATTTTCTCAGCGCATCTGGTCTATGTTTCAGACTTTCAGTCACTGAATCGATCCTCTCGAAGCCTAGAATCCAACTCACGGAGGCCATGAGGGCGGTATACTGCGCCGTTGCGACGGAGGGCACAGTTAAGTCTTCAAGAATCTTCAAGACCTCCATCTTCGTCAGTTCATCGGCGGTGTTCTTGAATCTTGATCAAACCTCCATCTTTGCGATCTAGATTCTAGATCTATGAAATCATAATTCAGAATATAAAACTATGAAAGCATCGAATTATGATTTGCTGAAAAGAATGCCCAAAAGATTTCAAAGGAAACCATAGAATTATGAAAGCATCGAATCATTGGCGGTGTTCTTGATCAAAGCTCCATTCTGCAATGGCCATTGAACTCTTGTTCCAGGTAGTCCCCGTTGATGGGTTGTTGAAATGGAATTGAAGTAACAACTAAAGTCTAAGTGGGAATCCCCTCTTGTTGTAATTAGTAAAAGAGCAAGGCGAGATTTGCATAACAAAAAGGGATTGGATGCCATGGAGGTCATTGCCATGTGCTTTCCGATTCAAAGATGGAGCAAACAAATCCCCTCTTCTACTTGATTGAAAACCAATCAATGATATAAAGATGCAACTAGCCGGGTGTCGAAGTTGGGTCCGACGAGATTTCTAGGTCGGAGGCGGTTGTTGATGGCATGTTTCTTCCACCAAATTGTTGATGGCATATTTCTGGATTTGCTGGGTTTGAATAAGGACGAGAGAGAGAGAGAGAGAGAGAGAGAGAGAGAGAGAGAGAGAGAGAGAGAGAGAGAGAGAGAGAGAGAGAGAGAGAGAGAGAAAAAAAAATAATGTATTAACTATTAAGACATAAAAAGACGAAAATATCCTCCAACTAACAGTTTCTGTAACGGAGCTAATGGCTCCAGATACCCTTCTTCGGTCGGGGTCAGAATCTCAGGTACCGTTTTGATATTTTCTGAACGTGAGGTACTAAAGTTTAGAATGGGGAAAAGGTCAGGTACTATACGGACGATTTTCCCTTTTTAAATTATCAACAAACTTTGTCAACTTATATAAAATTAAATCTGTTTCTAATAGAAAGTTTCTATTGGGAGGACCTCCAAATTTTCTCTCAAGTACAGGTGTGTAAAATAGGGTACAAACCGGCCAAACTGACCGATAAATATGGTTGGGTTAAGATTTTTTAACTTTGAAAATTGAAAGCCGGTCTAGTACCTACTAAACCATTTATGTACTGGGTTGGGTTGGTTTCTCTTGTGCTTCAACTGCGGAATCCAAATCGACCAGTATTTTTTTAAATATAATAGGGAAAAGTTTTAAATTTATATACATAATAAATATATATTTATTTGTCTAGTTTGTTGTAAGTAAGTTTTAAATCAATCCAAAAAAAAAAAAGTGAGTTCTAAATCTCCAATTATAATTTTATTCTCAAATGATATACTATCATACTGAATCTAAGACCCAAAAGCCTAGAACCCTAGTATATAATAGCTATAATTCCTGCTTCAACTCTCTCGAGAGGGGTCAAGTCCAGCTAAACACGGGATGTCGTGGTATTCTACTATTGCTATCGGTCTTGTTTATCTACTAAACTAGGGCTGACACTTGGTTTGGTAATTACCAAACCAACCGAATACCAACCGATGTTTTAAGTTTGGTAAACCAATTTTTTGGTAACCGAGACCGATAAAACCGAAATCGAAAAATACCGAAAAAGTTGGTTTGGTTTTGGTAAATACCGAATCTACCGATTATCTAAATATTAGCTTTATATACTATGGTTTTCAATACACATACATGTATATTAAGAAATAAACATAAAAAATTTCATAATAGTATGAACATTACTACATATACTACATTAACAGTACATGTATTTTAAGTAACCTAGTCAAAGATGGTTAAATAACCTAGTTTTATTAAAAATAACTCAAACTTGATGTCATATATACAAAAGAAAGCTATAATTATGAGATGAGTACAAAGTTTACGACTATAAAATTGAATAACTTAGTTTTGTTCGTTCTAATTTTAATTACAAAGAATTAGTTGTTCTAAAGTTGGTAATACCGAATTTGGTAGTTATGATTAAAAACCGAAAATTTTAGTTGGTAATTGGTAGCTCAAGTTTGAAATCGAAAGTTTTGATTTTGAAGTTGGTAATACCTATAACTGATTCGAACCAACCAAGTGACATCCCTATACAAACAGACGAAGGTCAGAGGGAAGACCGAGTGTGCCGGCCTGCAACGCTCTGATGCCTAAGTCAGTATCGTTATAAGATAATGATAATGGAAAGTGATAGTAAACAGTTACCTCTTTGGGTTGTTGGAGATGCCCTTATAGTAGCACATTTGTGGGAGTCTGGCTCTGTTTCTTTCGGTGTGGGACGCTCGGGATCCCAATATCGCCCCGTGACATATCGGGATCGCCAACTGGGGGCTTTACTTACTTCTTATATTGGCGATACGAGTCTTGTGCTTCCGATACTTGTGCCTAGGACGTATGTACGTGCATACCAACAATTCCTTTGATCATCTCTCTCAATCTCTTATTCTCTAACCTTTAATACTACCATATTAAACTAGCATTGGTGATTGATGATCACTTTGAATCTATGTAGATTTTGGTTTTTGAATATTAGTTTTGGATTTTTATTATTGAATTTTTAATTTAGATTTTGTTCTTTAATAGAATTTTTATTAGGGTCCTTGACCCAAAGCTCCAAAATCAACCAAAATTATCTCACTTACTCCATCAACAAATTTTTGTCTCACATACACAATTTAACAACAAATAACTATTTTACCCTCAACTATTTTGGGTTTGAATATAACAATCAAAATTTCATAGAATTCCCACTCCAAGAATTAATTGGCTAACCCCATATCTTTCATATCAAAACTAGAATTTTGCATCTTCTTTATGGAGTTAATGATGTCTTTGTTGGTTCCATTATTAGCATGTCATCCACATATAGACACACAATCACATAAGTATTTTTGATTTGCTTAAAGTTGTCAAATTCGTTTATGGAAAAATCATAAGACATCATTGAATTATCGAATTTCTCATGCCATTGTTTTGAGGCTTGTTTAAGTCCATACAAGTTTGCAAACTTTCTTCTCTTGACCTTTGAATATGAACCCTTCAGGTTGTTTCATATAAATTTCTTCCTCTAAAAATGCCGTTTTGACATCCACCATTTAAAAATGCCGTTTTGACATCCATTTGATGTATTTCCAGATTATATATAGCAACAATTGCTATTAACATTCAGATGGAAGTAATTCTAGTGACAGGAGAGTAAGTATCAAAGAACTCAAGACCTTCTTTTTGACGATACCCTTTTGCTACTAACCGAGCCTTATATTTGTGAATGGTACCATCTGGTCTTAGTTTCTTTTTGAATATCCATTTGTATCTAATTGGTTTATTTCCAGGTGGTAAATCAACCAATTTCCATGTATTTTTATTCTTAATGGATTCTACTTCACTTTGAATTGCCTCCTTCTAATAGGGTGCTTCTGATGACTCAATTGCAGCCTTGTATGTTTGAGGTTCTTCTTTAGTTATAAACGTCATAAAGTTTGGTCTAAAATCTTTTGCAACCTTTGCTCTTTTACTTCTTCGTGGTTCCAAATCTTGATCATGAACCTTAGAAGTACATGCATCATTTTCATTATTTTCGGCAAGTATTCTTTCATCTTCATGTACTCGTTTTCTGCTAGTACATGATCTATCTTTGAATGGAAATATATCCTCAAAGAATTCAGCCTCAGCAGACTCAATGATAGTGTTTACTTGTGTTTCCACATTTTTAGATTTGTGAACCAAAAACTGATATGCAGCACTATTATTTGCATGACCAATAAACACGCAATCCACCGTTTTTGGTCCAAGCTTTTGCCTATTTGGAAGAGGAATTTGAACCTTTACAAGACAACCCCACACTTTCATAGTTTTATATGTAGGCAATCTTCCTTTCCAGATTTCATAGGGAGATTGTTCACTCTTTTTATAAGAAATTCTATTAACAATTGTGTTTGTAGCAAGGAGTGCTTCACCCCACAGATTGTGTAGTGCACCTAAACTGGTCAACGTGGAATTAATCATATCCTTCAATGTTCTATTTTTAGGTTCAGCAACCCATTTTTCATTGAGGTATAATGTGCAATTGTTTGATGCACAATTCCATGTATAAAACAAAATTCAAAAAACTCATTAGATTCGTATTCACCACCTCGGTCTGATCTTAGAATTTTGATTCTCTTGTCTAATTGATTTTCCGCTTCTGCTTTGTATATCTTGAACATATTCAAAGCTTCATCTTGCTATTTATCAAATAGACACAGCAAAACTTGCTGCAATCATCAATGAATGATATATAGTAATTCTTTCCTCCACGAGTTGGAGTTGATTTAAAATCACAAAGGTCACTATGAATCAATCCAAGTACTTCATTGGATTTTTCAATAGATTTATAAGAGTGCTTGCATACTTTGATTCAATGCAGATCTCACATTTATGTTTATCACTATCATTAGGATTGCACTTAGAAAACAGTCCCAAATTCACCATTCTTTTCAATAAGCGATGATTAACATAGCCTAGTCTAGCATGCCATAAATTAAAGGAGTCAAGTAAGTAGATAGAAGCAGTGCTATTGCTTGCACTATTATTATTAATAGTAGGTAGTACATTAACTTTGAAAAGCCCCCTCATAAGGTAGCTCCTTCCTACATACATCCCACCCTTGGTAAGTACAAACTTATCTGATTCAAATACTAACTTCAAGCCTTTGTTGCTAAGAAGGGAACCAGAAATTAGATTCTTTCAAATCTCAGGAACATGCAGCACATTAGTGAGTGTGAGTTCTTTTCCGGAAGTGAGTTTGGGAACCACATTTCCCTTTCCTTCAATAGCAGTAGTATTAGCATTCCCATGTACAGATTTTCTCCACCTGATACTTGTTCATATATAGCAAACATGTTCTTTTCAGCACACACATGCCTTGTTGAACCTGTGTCAACCCACCATTCATTAGTATTAGTCATTAGTTTGACCTCAGACACAACAACAACAAACTGATCTTCTGCCATATTTGCTTGGTTAGAAGTTCTAGAATTCCCTTCCTTCTTGTGGCGGCAAATCGGCAATCCTTGGCTCTATGACCAGGCTTCCCACACACCCAGCAGCCACCTTGAATTTTCTTCTTGAAAGTATTTGCCTTTAAGGCAGTGAATGCTCTTTTGGCAGCAGCCTTCCCCTTCTTCTTTTGATTGTGAGGGAACTTAGTCTTGGAGGTGCTGCCTTCAACTACATTGACTTTTGCTTCATATCATATTTCTCATTCTTGCAGTGATCCTCTTCCACATGAAGTTTGAGAATAAACTCATCAAGGTTCATATCTTCAGTTAGATGCTTAAGATATATTTTGAAATCCTTCCAAGAAGGGGTAATTTTTCAATGATTGAACCAACAAGAAAAGTCTCGTTTAGGCCTATACCTTCATCATCTAACTCTTGAACAATGATCTGGATTTCCTCCACTTGCTTCACAACAGAGTTGGTGTCGTTCATCCTAAAGTTCAGGAACCTACCAATGATGAACTTCTTGGCACTTGCAACCTCAGATTTGTACTTCTTATCGAGGGATTTCCATAACTCCTTAGCCATCTTGAATGATGAATAGACATCATACAAAGAATCACCTAAGACATTCATAATGTAATTCTTGCATAGGAACTCGCTTTGATTCCATGCTTCAACAGCCTTAAGAGTTACAGCAGGGATGTCTCCCTCTTTTGGTACTTGAGGAGCCTCAGAAGTAATGACTTGGGCCAAGTTCAACGTTGTCAAGTAGAACAACATCTTTTGCTGCCATCTTTTGAAATCCACACCTTTGAATTTCTTAGGCTTCTCAATGTGGGATTTGACACCAACAACAATTGATTGGTCCATTGTATGATAAATTTCTGTCTTAGATTGTTAGAACAGAGGATAAGTTTTGGCCCAAGGCCCATCTTTGATATATATAGAGTCCGGCTACGGTGCAGACATCTGTTCCTTGCAAACGGTACGGGTTTCCCGTTTTCCCCCACTTTCCGATCACATTTTCACATCTTAACCGTTCAGTTTTTAGGAAAGTAGGTGAAAACCGGAAATCCGTACCGAAATTTTGATACGGACGTCTGCACCTGAGAATATATATATATATATATATATATATATATTATTTACACAGTAGCGTTTGCCTCCACCCATTGGGCATTTCCACTCTCTCTTAACAAGTGTTCAAAGGGAACACTTATCAGGACAAGTGCCTTAAACCTTTTCTTAGATGTGGGAGTCCCTCCCACATTCTCCAACACTATTTTGGGCTTGCTTTTGTTTCCAAGGATAAGCTCGCATCTCTTTCCTGTTAGGTGATTCTAATGGCGGCCCAATAGTTCCTTTAAAACCATGTTTGTAGTAAATTAGATTTTTGGGGCCAAATATAAGGGAATACACCTGCACAAATCTACTCCTTCAGGAAAAATGTGACGTGGATGAAGCACAACCAAGTGTCAAGATTACTTGACCAGATATATGACTGGAAACCAAATTTCTCAAAAAAAAGCTGAAACTAATGATTGTTTGTAGATAACGATCGGTTAAAAAGTAAAAGAATAAGTCAATGAGTAAAAAAAACGAGGGGCATCCTAGACATACTCCACATATCTCAAATTGTATAAGATAATGAACCGTAATTGACTATTTTCCTTAGAATGAACTGGAAGTTAAGAACAAAGGGTGAAGTTTTGCCACCATGGCCTAAATATTAGCCACCCACCGCCTACTATAAGAGATCTCATCGGCGAAGACCTGACTGAACTTACCTAGCTTATAAGTTAAGACATTGACCTCCCGAATCTTTAAGAAGTGAAAGGATCGAGATCATGGATTAAGTTGTTGGGGTAAACCTCATATCTTACCCTCGTATTAATGAATTATCTCTGAGATTGTATAACATGTCCAGTACTCACCGAAAAATACTGATATATCTCCATTGAGGGACTGAACTGATGAAACCCTAAAAGTAGTATTAATGAATTATCTCTGAAATACAATAACATGTCCAGTAGTCACCGAAAAACACTTATACATCTCCGTCGAGTGATTGAACTGATGAAACCCTAAAAGTACAAGGTAGACAGCAAAATTTAGTCCTTTTGCTTTTCATCTTTCCTTTTCTCAATCTACTGAGGATGGGTCCTTAGGCATTTGCTCTACTTAAATAGGACTGAACTTACACATGCAAGTTTTCCATTTTGACCAATTCAAGCATTTTCGTTTGATACCTTTCAATTCTAGGTCCTATACTAATTACTTCGAAACGCTTGCAAATGCTTTTTCTTTCTATCATGTCCATTTAAGCTAATTTTGACTATAGGGTTCAATGCTTGCCATGTGATATCCACATGCATCTATATGACTATAGAAACATAACCACTGGTAGTGTTTATGCAAGGAATTACCTAATTTTGACACTATTTATACCACATTAGATTTTTGTTCTGCTGCGACTACAATCATTTGCTATTGTTTTATTTGTAGCAATTTAGATGCGACAGAGTACAAAAATGGTCTTCAGAACTGTGCTCTTCTTCTTCTTCGCCATTCTCTTAGTTACTACAAGGGTAACTCATACATTAGTTATTTTCATGTGTGTACACAAAGGGACACGTACATGCACTTTCTCTTTAATTAGTACTTTCACTTTCATATATTCAATAATATATGGCATTCTTGTCTCTGTAGGTTTCAGCTGATGAGTTTGAGAACGAAAAGGCCAAGAAGCCGAAGGTACATTTTTATATATATGGTTGTATATAACTTTAAATTAGGGATGGTGATACTACATGAACTTTAAAACATCTATGTGTGTGATTTCAGACACCAACTCCCAGCGACTTACACACTCCACCACTTCCCGTAGATAAGGTTAGCGTCTACTACATTACTATATAAGACATGTACTCATGTACATATACATATATATATATATATATATATATATATATATTCTAATTGATTGTTGCTAATGCCATTGTTTTATTGTTGTTGTTCTCATATTCTTATTATTACTAAGGGAAAAATGCACCAACAATGTCTAGAGACTTTGAGGACTGTCAAAATGATACCTGGACTTTCAAACGTATCAATGTGATACCTGAACTTCTATTTTGCTGTCAATATCGTACCCACGTCAAGTTTCCGTCACGGCTCTGTTAAATTTATCACATGTGAGGCACGTGAGGTACAGAATGAAGGTAAAAAGATTGATTTGCCCATATAACTGACATTTTAATTTATTTATTTTTTGGTAAAAACATTTTACATTTTTTTAATAAAAATGATCTATTTACCTTTAATTCTTTTAATTAATTTTTTTTTACCCCTCCACCTCTCGTCTTCTTCCTCTCCCCTCGATCAACCACTCTCTAAAAAGAGTGACTTCTCTCGCCGATTCCTCCCACAACAACACCTCAATACTCCTTGATTTCAGGCACACGGCGCCGACGCAGTTGACCTCGACGAAAGGATCGGCGGCGCACTCCATTGACCTCCATCATCTGTCATTCATTTTGGAAGACGAAATTGAAATTGAAATTGGGAAATTGGGATTGGGATTTGGATTTGGATTTGGATATGGATTGGGTTCTCTGTAAACTTTGACAGTACTCAAAGCGGGATTGCGGCTCCGACTACCGCTCGGGGTTCTGATCATAGTCGCTGGCTTGGCGTTGGATTGGACTAAAGCGGCGTGTTGAGCGACGGCGGGATTGAAGTCGGATTTCGATTGGAGTTCGAATTTGGGGCCGAGTGATAGTTCTTGTTCGCTGACCTTGGTTTGGATCGGATTGTCCGGATTTGAATTTAGGTAGGTGGGTGAGAGTGATTCAAGAGGCCTCCTACTGGTCTCTCTCCCCTCTATTCTCCCTCAACCACGTTGTGCACCAAAATCACCCTCTTGATTGTTGGTTCAACCAAATTTGTTTCTTTCTGTTTTGCTTTGCTTTGCTACTGTTCGCTCAAAAATCGTCTCGGCCACGTGTCACTGGGCCGAGGTCTTCTTTGGCTTACACGTGTCCTTCTGGAGTGGTGACGTGTGCGCGGGCGTGCCAACTCGCGGCTGGTAGGCCGAGCGAGGTTTTGTTGTAGATTGTAGATCTTGCGCTGATGTGACTTCTGATCAGTTGATTGTGGGCCGAGGAAGGATCGATCTCGGCCGCGGGGTTCTCTCTGCCTTGAATGAAAGGACTTTAGCACGGATCGGCCTTAACTAGCCGCAGTCTTCGTGCTGTGTAACTCGGTGATTGAGGTGAAAGTGATTCTTTTTTTGTGATTTTATATTTTGTACAAAGTAAATAACGTAAAGTAAACGACAGAAAATAAAAGTGCAGGAAGATAAACTGCTTGAATGTAAAGAGCAACAAAGTAAAGTGCAGGAAAGATAAATACCAGTAAAGAAAGCGATAAGATAAACACGTAAAGATTGATAAGTTTTGCTGAAATGTTGAAATGTATTGAGATAAAATTTGAGTAATCGCGTAAAGCGTTTGGTCGAGGACCTCTAACAATGAATCCTATGGTCCTTTTTATAGTGAAGCTAAACTACTGAATGAAGGAAAAGAAACAATCTCAGCCTTTACAGTTAAGACTGCATTGATTACAAATAGAACAGTATTCATGTTTGTGATATCGTTATCAATGATTAATTTTATTATGAGCAATCAATCAGGTCTTGTAACTGATGATTGGCAATAACACCTCCTGATGCTCATTCAAGTTAATTGCCCCAAACTTCGGTAACGTTTCTCCTGACAATCAACCTCTTTGACGTGTCGCGGCTAACTAGCCGCGGTCATTCATTATGACTTGTGGGTCCGCGGCCATTCACTATGCCTGATTCATTTGGTCTCTCCCGATCTAATAACGGTTCTCTGCACACGTTATCTTTGGTCATAAATTTGACAATAAACATTTAATGTGCCGCGGCTAATTGAGAATCAACTTTGTAAATCTTTAATGTGCAGCAGCTAATTAGCCGCGGATATTCATTACGCTGTGTGGGTCGGGCCCACCTATCTGCCACGTGAGCCTTGCCAAATATTGGTTCAAACAGCTACTGATGATTCAACTTTCAAGCAAGCAGCTTTTGTACTTCATTTGAAAAATTTGCTATTTCCTTCCCAGGAAAGTTAGTTGAGCTTTTATGAGTGGATTTCCTTTCGGATTTTGATAGTTTGGGGTTGGGTTATGTTAGCTATTCCAACAAGTTGATCAGTTTTCTAATCCTACCCTGTTACCATTGTACTTTTGGACTGATATTTGACTTGTGTTAATTATCTCTAGATTTAGCTAGCCCTGCATTCTCTGAAAACTTATCCTAATACTCGGATGATGATGATGATGAATATCTAGTGCTATTTCACCCTCTTGATTGTTGGTTTAATTTGAGATCAATGGCTAGAATGGGTTTCTTCCAAATTGAAGCTCAATCCCACATCAGTCTCTCTTCTTTCGAAAGCTCAAGTGGGTTTGCTGGGTTTAAGAAGATGAACATGAACAATTGCTAGGATTTTTTTTTTTGGGCATTTTTGCTGGGTTTAAGAGGATGAACATGAAGAATTGCTAGGTTCAAATATTTCATCTTGATCACTGTCACTAAGGTGGGAGTGGTCGTGGAGGAGGAAAGGTGGCTAAGCTAGATTTGGAGATGGAGTTTCGGGTGGAGATTCAGTGGGTATCCAAATCCAAATGAAATTTGAATTAGCTCTAATATATTCCTAAAGAATCCAAATCCAAATTGAAGTAGATCATAATGAATAGGTTTCTTTGAATTTCATGGTCAGGGAAGTTTTGATTTTTGATTCATGGTCAGAATGTATTGGATTGGGTAATAGAACAAAGCAAAAAAATTTATTCTACTTTTATTTTTAATGTAATAATTATTCAGTTTTTATTTTTAATTTTGAATTAATTCATTCAAAATTTGATGGAGAGAAAAAGTCATTTTTGCCCTCATTTTGCACCCCACGTGTGTCACACGTGGTCAGAATTAACAGCACCGTGACGGAAAGTTGTCATAGGTACGACATTGACAACAAAATAGAAGTTCGGGTATCACATTGATACATTTGAAAATCCAGGTATCATTTTGATAGTCCTCAGAGTCTCCAAACACTGTTGGTGCATTTTTTCCTATTACTAATTTCAATTAATTCCATATATATGTGTATATATATATATATATATATATATATATATATCTTGGTAAGTTTGGAGTTTATTGATTTCATTTTCTTTATAGGTTTACGGTGACCAGAAACAACTAGGGTCGTTGATCAATTGGTTGAGGCAAGCGGCCATGCAAGCGGCCAAAGAAGCGGCCAAACAAGAAGCCAAAGCAGCGGCCAAAGAGGCAGGCAAAGAAGTGGGGGTACGGATTTACGTAGTATTGAATTCTCTTTATCATAAGGATATGCTAGTAACTGATGCAGTAATAAATAAGCTAAGATCAACTCAAACAGTTTCCCTATAATTTCTCTATTATAGGGAAGCAAAAATTAAAGTCTCCAAAAAAAATTCTGCTCCAACTCCAACAGATTCTCTATTTTACAGATTCCATAATTCTTCCCTAAATCATTCCCCTCTAAATTCTTCTTTGTTCTATTGTTCTTTAGTTTTTTTTTTTTCTCTCCCATAATCAACTTATGTATTTGAATTTGTGGATACAAAGGCTAAATTCATTTTTGATGATACAATTAAATTGGTGGAATTAGATGCGGTTTAACATTATATACTACATTCTGCTTTCAGAAAGATGTAATGGACACCATCAGTGGCGGTGACGCTCACAGTCCATAACTCCATGTCTCCATTGCTTGAACCTAGTCTCCACAACTAATAAGAGCATTGTGAATCAAATAATAAGATTGAGAATAATTAAGTCATTGCAAATTATTGTAGTAAATGTTATGTAGCTTAATATAACTGTTTAATTAGTATAATAGATTTACATTTGCTTGCTTGTTTTTTTTTTTTGTAATAAATATATAAAATTATTATATATTGAGGACTCATAGGAGTGTGTCGTTTTGGTACTGTTTATGAAATACAATATTTGGCTAACCTTTTTCTATAAATATATATATATATATATATATATTTATAAAACTAAGTAATACTAACTCATAGATATTACAAGAAAAGTTACACGGCCAACCCTATTTTATTATTAATAAGATGGACAAATGTACACAATAATAAGATTCAAGCTCTAACCCCTCTAAGAAAATGAACGAGAAGCAAGTAGAAAATTTGGTTTTTTTTTTTTTGGGGTGGGGGGGGAGACCATTCCATTGACAAGAGGACCAGAGGTGCGCGTTGCATTCAAGTCGGCCTCGTCAACGGGCCGGGCCTTACTATATTTTTAAATAATGGCAGGTCGGGCATGGCCGGGCCTTGCGGGCTTTTTTGGGATGGGCCTTGTGGGCTTTATTTATAATAAATATTTAAAGAAACTAATTTTTTTTATAAATCTATATTTATATATCATACATTCCAAAGAGTAACCTCTATCAATTCAAAGAAAATGGGAAAACCGATAGTTGGATGTGATTATTACAATAAATTATGCGTGTGGTTAAAAATTTAGTCAATTTCACCGTAGTTTCGAACCCGATCGGATTGGTCAACCGTAGTCATTTGTATGTTTTCTTGGTTGACCGATGGCGTGACGACTGTGAAACGTGCTTATTTTTTTTCATCACGTTTGTAAATATTTCATCGATGGATTTGCGTGGACATAAGATAAAAATTTCAATTTTAGTTACAAATACGTTGGTATATACCAATTTGCCTCCTAAAGTTGTATAACTTATACATTGCATTTAAATTGTTGAGGTTCATTCTAAAGCAAACATGAAGTGGAAAATGAATTTGGAGAAACCAACTGCTCGATGGAGAGATTGTAATGTTTTATGGTGATTGTAAAAATTTCAGCCAATTTGGTTCTTGTTTCAAATTCGATTAGCTAGGTCAAACTTAGTTACTCTTATAAACCTATATTTATATATCATACACTCCAAATGGAAACCTCTATCAATTCAAATAAAATGGAAAAACCGACCGTTGGATGATTATTACAATAAATTATCAGTGTGGTAAAAAATTTAGCCAATTTCACCATATTTTCGAATCCGATCGAATTGGTCAACCGTCATCACTTGTATGTCTTCTTAGTTGACCGATGGCATGATGACTGCGAAATGTGCTTATTTTTTCACATCACGTCTGTAAATATTCCATCGATGGATGTGGGTGGACATAAGATAAAAATTTCAATTTTAATTACAAATACGTTGGTATATACCAATTTGCCTCCTAAAGTTATATAACTTGTACATTGCATTTAAATTGTTGAGGTTCATTCTAAAACAACCATGAAATGGAAAATGAATTCGGAGAAATCAACCGCTCGATGGAGAGATTGTAATGTTTTGTGGTGGTTGTAGAAAATCCAACCAATTTGGTTCTCGTTTCGAATTCGATCAACTATGTCAAACTTAGTTACTCTTATAAACCTATATTTATATATCATACCTTCCAAAGGGCAACCTCTATCAATTCAAAGAAAATGGAAAAACCAACCGTTGGATATGATTATTACAATAAATTATGAGTGTGGTAAAAAATTTAGCCAATTTCACCATATTTTCGAATCCGATCGAATCGGTCAACCATAGTCATGACATATAGAATATATAGGTACATAGTCTGTATAGAAGTATGAGAATGTCCAATTTCACCATAAGCCAAATTACAACAAATTCACACTCACAGAAAGAGACACATACACATATAATGATGATGTGGCACACTGAAGATTTCCAAATATATGTGTTGGGTCTTCTATACATAAACTTGTAAAAGATGTTGCAGATTCTCGTCCAAGCTGAACTGCCTTCACTTAAATTGCCATAACTCCTTCTAGAAAAGTCAGAATCGCAAACCGTAAAATTCTTCAGAAACTAGACACATGGGGCTTTCCATGCATATAGAGTACATCTCCTAATTCTATCAGAGACACTCCCAGTAATTCAGCGAAGTACGGTTCTAGACATGAACTTGTAAAAGATGTTGCAGATTCCTGTCGAAGCAAAACTGTCTTCACTTAAATTTCCATAACTCATTCTAGAAAAGTCAGAATCACAAACCGTAAAATTTATCAGAAACTAGACACATGGAGATTTCCGTGCATATATGGTGCAGCTCTTAATTCCATTCGAGCAGTTCCCAGTAATTCAGCGAAGTTAGGTGTTCTGCACAACAGTTTATGTGTTGCAGATTCTCGTTCAAACTGAACTTCCTTCACTTAAATTTCCATAACTCATTCTAGAAAAGTTGAAATTGCAAACTATAAAATTCCTAAAAAACTAGACACATTGGGCTTTCCGTGCATATAGGGTACAACTCCTAATTCCGTTCGAGCAGTTCCCAGTAATTCAGCGAAGTTAGATATTCTGCACAACAGTTTCTGTGTTATTTATATAATATTTTTTGTTTGTGGGCTTCATAGGCCTGGTCGGGTTTTTTGCGGGCTTTTGACGGGCAGGGAAGGGCTTTTGGCCCTCAGGATCGGCAGGGCTCCATCGGCCCACTTGATCCGCGGGCTTTTTGATGAGGCCTACTAGTGATTCAAGATAGAGAACATGCATGACTACCTGCATGACATGTTGTAACTGCTGCGAATGTGTGCCACCTAGCCAGGAAAGATGTGGCAAGTGCTACACTGGACCACCCACGGCAACATATCCAATTGCCCTCAAAAGTCTAATTTCTTTTTCTCTTATTGTTGGGATCCTATAATGTGTAGTAGTAAACATTTTCACCGTCTTTATTGGACTTAATTTGTCTACTCTATAAATAAAAAATATGCCACACCCTAATCTCTCTTTAGCGACATTCCTCTTCGTGCTCACTCTAACGCTATTCTTTAATGGAGGCGGCGACAAGCACAGCGGTTCTGACCTCTTTGAAACTGCAAGACGTTTTCGTCTAGTCTTAACAAGGATTGATGAACCTCTCTGCTTTTTATCCATCTCTTCCTCTATTTGAACAAATTGGCTTGAAAATCTAGTAACTTCATATCGCAACTTTTCGAGTTAGGTTTACTAGGTTCAACAAAGATTTCTGTTGGGTTTGGAGAATGATTCGTCGTTGTCTTGTCTTAGGTCTTGATCTAACAACTTTGCATCATTCTGGATTTTTTTTCCCTAAGTTTGGGTCACATCTTCTCCATGTTCTTGTTCTTCTTGTTCGTTTTCTAATTCAGTTTGGTTGAGGGATATGAATGTTGAATTTAATGATCGAGGGCCCAGTATAGTCTCGTCCAAGGGAGGTGGTGCAAGTGAATCATTATAACTGACTTACTTTGTTTGGAACTTTGGACAGATAACAACTTGTCAACACAAGATAATGGTTTGACTATAAGACTTTGTTCAAGGTGCAAATTTGTGCAGGTGTAGTCAAACTACTCCCAAATCTAAGTGCTCATAGTAGTATTACTTTTAGTGTTCTACTGGGTTAAATAGGTCAAGCCGAGCCTGCTCGCCACCAAACTCTAAGGTTGTTAGCGTATTGAAGAGCCAAATCGTATTCCTAAAGTTGTTGGTCAGTGTCGGCCCCCCTCTCGTGATATTTGAAAATAGGGTTTTTGTCCATTTATCCCATTAAGTTTTTTTTTGATTCTCCCTTACCCAAAATACTCTAAGGAAGTCTTCCCTAATACCCCCTTAAGTTTTTTTGTTTTTGTTTTTTGTTTATTTTTAAGACTATTTTACCCTCACCCCTTTGTTACTTAGAGAGAGAGAGAGAGAGAGAGAGAGAGAGAATGGAAGAGAGAGAAACCATAAGAGACTGCACCGGAGCCCGGAATCCAGCCAACTTTCGCCGGATTCCGGTCACCGGCTGCCGCCCACCGGACTTTTCTTAAAACCTCGCCGTCGTCGAAGATCTCATAGATTGCCGGAAATGTTTATTGCCCCCCAATAGACATCTATTGCTTCCCAATAGAACTTTCGGTCACCGGAATGGAAACTAATCTTCTTAAAATTAGACAAATAAAACTTTGATTAAAGAAAAAAAAAACGAGGAGATTACATCAATTCAAACAATTCAAAACGTCTATTGCCCCCTAATAGACATTCAAACTTTTTTTTCCTTTTGTCCCATTACTTAAAAAAAACAAAACAAAAAAAATCTGATTTAGGCACCCAGAAAATGCTCTGGGCACCCAAGTCAAGAGCTGGACCAGAAAATCACCAGATCGAATCACCTCTAGAGCTCGCCGCCGACCTCTCTCACCTCTCTGAACCTCCAGTCCTCATTGGAGTCTCGAAGAGCCGCACTGCAGGCTAAGCAAGGGAGCGGGCGAGCGGCGCGGGTTCTAGGGAAGAAGGTTGATTCGAGCTGATGGTTGCAAGGCATACGTTGGCGTGGAGCTGGTGACGTTGGGGTGGTTTGGAAATGAACGAAGCAGCCTGAATTCGATTCGATTCGAATTGATGGTTGCAGCAAATAAGCCAACGTGGAGTTGGTGAGGTTGCCGGAATTCTATTCGAAGCATCCTGAGGTCTTCGTCGTGATGAGCTGAAGATTTGAGAAGCCGGAATTCGGTCTGGCTCTACTCCGACAAGGAGGGAGCGACTGAGAGAGAGAGAGAGAGAGAGAGAGAGAGAGAGAGAGAGAGAGAGAGAGAGAGAGAGAGAGAGAGAGAGAGAGAGAGAGAGTGGCACAAAATGTAATTTACTAATTAAATTAAGTGTAAAATTGTCATTTTGCTTCAAATCGGGTTAGTGAGAATAAAACTTTGTTTCTAAGTGAGACAATTTTAACTGATTTTGATGCTTTGGGTCAAAGACCCTTGAAAATAAGACGGCGACTAATTAATTGTTGGTTACGCAAATAATTTTTCCAAACACGAGAAATGTTTTTTATTTCGACCCAAATCCTAATAGTTTGCAACGATACCGAAATTAGTTCTCCGAGACCTTCATATAGAACAACAACAACAAAAACACAATTGAAATTCCGAGAAACACAGTTAAAAAGTGACGGAGACAAAGCTCCCTAATTTGAACACCACCATAAGAGCCACAAGTCCCACCCACGGTGCCCCGAAAAAACGTCGTCGAGAGAGCGAATGGAATCCAATCGATATCAATACCATCATATTCACATTCGAATCATTAGTCTTTTTACCATAGAGAGATCTTGTCATCAATGTTCCTTTCCTTCACCAAAACCTGCCAAATTGTTCATAAGGTCCCATCATATTATTCCCCACAATTCCATATATAGGCCAATTTGCTACGTACAGTCACACACAGTCCCCTAAAATGGTAATGACCAATGAACTTGTCTATTGAAAAAAACACCATTCACGCTGTGACTCATGTCCTCATGACTCATCCAAATCCTAAGCACGCAACCCACCAGTCCACCACCGCTTCAAATCCACCCACACCCAGCTTTAAATCACAGAATCCCACAAACTGGCAAAAGCAGATTTCATTTCGCAGCTTTCGAAATCCTCCTCCTACTCTCTCCTCCGACCGACGACGACCAGTCATCTCCGTCACTCCCGCAACTTGGGTGCTAAGTCACTAAAACCCTTTCCATATTTGAAAACCCCTCCCCCTATTTAAAACCCACGTAAGACTCCCTTGACCGAATCCAACATTCAAAAGTCGTCTCTGTCCCTCTCACCAGAATCTCTCTTCCTCTCTTCTCTTTCTTCTCTTCTTCTTTGATTCTTCCCATGGCGGAGGACTACATGAAGGGCTCTATGCGCAAGCTGGCCCTCTGGTACACCCGGACCTTCAAACCCATTATGACCCACGACGAGCTCGAGCCCATCATGGCCACCTTGGGCTTCGTATCCCGGCCGGCGGCGGCGGCCTCGCCGAACTCGGCGGTCATGTGGAAGGAGTACGTGTTCTCCGCCGCCGGAGGGTGGAGGAGCAAGTGGGGTGCCGCGAACGAGCCGCAGCTGCTGCCGAGGCCGAGGCTGCCCTACCCGAGAATCGATGGGCTCCACATCTACTCCTACCGGGCTTTCCTCGAGGCCGTTAATTTCTACCTCGAGATGTGTGACATCTCCGATCTCTTCCATATAAGGTACGGAGCCCCCTCTGCTTTCTCTTTTCATTTCTGGGGTTTTGCTTTTCCCGATTTTGTTATTATTACTCGTTTATTCTTTGAGGGTTTTGGGTTTTGGCTTTGCTCTGCTCAGTCTGCTGGGTTTGTTTATGTGTTGTGGGTGTTAATTAATCATTCTGATTAAGTTTTTTCTTGAGAGATAATCATTCTAATCTTGTTGATTAAGTTGCCTAAACAACTTGTTATGCTTTTTAATTTTGTTTGTTGGACTAGTTGGGGTGGGTGGGTGGGTTATTTGTCATTGTATGCAACAAAAACATGTGTAGCAACTGTGGCAATTTTGGACCATAGTCCCTTCCTAGACAAAGTCCCACCAATATTTTGATTTTTGAGTGCCCAAATTTTGGAAATGCACTTTAACCCACCCAACAATACTGCACACAAGAAACTAAGAAAAGGTTCATTCTTTAGATTAAGATGCAAGTTTTAATGAAAGAAAACTTCAAAAGTGGACGGTTTTCACTTGTTCGGTATTGAATTACACTGGCAGAGGTTGTTAGTTTCAAAGTTTGTGGATGCTTGGTCGTAACGTGCTAAGTTGTAATACTACTTGGAATTGGTCTATTGGGGTTGGAAATATTCATATGAACTTAATAGCATAATTAATAAATTGATCGTGCATCTTATCTGATAAACAAACTTCATGATTTGTTTCGTTTCGTGAGTGCATCTTATCTGATAAACAAACTTCATGATTTGTCTCGTTTAGTGATTGTAACGGTTTAGGTTAACATGTTCTATTATTATTATTTATGAAAAATGTGATGTCATAAATAATCAAATCAGGTTTCGTGTGTTAACCTAATCAGTTGAATACACAATGTATGATATAATTCATATTTTTCTCATGTTTGAGTGGTGCTATTTGTACATCTCATTTTTTACCCTTCAAAATAAATATATACCATCTCCTGTGTTTTTTTTGTTTTTTTAAATAAGCAATGTATCTTTTATTTATTTTTACATAGAAAAAGGGAACTCTAATTTCTGGAAAATTGGGAGTAATATCATTTTATAATGGGAATAGTTTAATACAGTCTGAAATAATCTGCAGAGGTCACGTAGGCTCTAGATTTAATTAATCTTCACGAATCTATCTACATGCATGATACATTTAACAACCTTGTTGTTCTTTGGTACATCTTTACTGACATAGAAGGCAAGATAACATATTATATGCTTTTATCTGAAAAGCTATTAACACGAAACATTGGATTCTGAGGGGCTTATTAACTGAATGAGCTTTTGATTTTACTTTGTATTTGGTATATTTCAGAGGAATGCCACTCCATGATCTCCATCGAATTAAAGACCGAAACAGGAAGTGGCGAAAAATGGAAGAAGATGACAGTGTGTTTGTTTACAGAGAAGGAACTTTGGATCAAGCAGCATTCAATCTGTATCACTCTCCCAAGACCATCAGCAATAACGCCCATAATAACAGCAATGGCGGTGGCGACCACAATTCAATCGTTATTCGGGAGAAAGGCAATAATACCCCAACCAGCTGCATTGTACCTTTGAAAGATATCATAGTATGAGTGTCATAAATCTCCGTGAATGTTGGAAATTTTGAAGAATAGAAGTAAAACAAAACCTCACAGTGATATTCATTTTATAAAGTAAGAACCTTGTTTTCCTCCTTTACTCATTCTTTCTATGTTTGTGTTCTTTTCTGTAAAGGCTTAAGGTTTAGAGACAGGGAAGTCGAGAGTTAAATTCCCGCCGTAGGCACGTAAGAGAGAACATGCTTGCTCATTATAACAGCGTGCTCTTCCATTTCTGTGCTCGAGTATGGCCGTACTCAACAAGAGTCGTTGGTAGTGGCTTATCTGTCTGAACTCTGGTTCACCATTCGCTCGTTTATTTCTATCAATATTCATGGAGACATACTTGTTGGCTGGCTGCATAAATGTTGGAATTTTGAAGAATAGAAGTAAAACAAATCCCACGCTGATATTTATTTCGAAGTGAGGCTATATGCATCCCACCGTCCCCAGGAATAACAGAAATGAGGCTCATAACACCTCACTTATTCACTACATATCTACATCCTACAAGATAAATCCCATTAAGATGACTATCTTTTTTTTTTCCGAAAGGCTTAAGATGACTATCTAAGAAGTCGAAAACTGTTTATCCTCTTTTACTCATTCTTGCTTTCTATGGTCCTGATCTTTGGTTTAGAGGTTTCGGGTTTAGTGACGGAGAATGTAAGAGTTAAATTCTCACCGTAGACATTTAAGAAGAAGTAAATGCTTCATTGTGCGTGTTTTCAGAGTATGGCTATGCTCCACAAATCCCTTCCATGTTCATTTCTATCCTAGCGCATCATTAATTTTAGTGAATGAGAAGTATCTATCTGTTGCTTATTATCGGATGAGTTAGTGAATGAGGCCAAGTATACAAATGTCCGAGTTAGCATTATTATACTGTAGATAAGATGGTGCTGAGTATGTGTTTGGTGCCTTAATATCTTACTAGGCCAGGCATAATAAAAACAGAGTCAACGACCTGAGTCATATGTCCTCACTATCATTTCCCTTTTCTTTTCTTTTTTGGGTGTAAAGGAGGCATAACGCCCAGAAACAAAAAGAAAAAAACAGAAGGTTAGCCCATGCACGCTGGCGAGAAGCACCACTAGCCACTAGGTTCATCAGGCATGGCCGGGGCAGCTACAATTGAAACTTCATCAATGTTTGATATCCAAGCTTCAACGAAAGGCTGAATTTAGCCGGGTAATCTGCTAACATAGTTCTCTCTCTATAGATATGGTTAAGCACTTATTCCTGATTCCTCAAATAACGTGAAGAAAGTTGTAGCTACTAAGAAATGCTCCAAAAGGATGATTGTCACAATTGCGGCTCTGGAACAAAGTGATTAGACCATCTCCAATGGATTAGTCAAATTCACGTGGAGGGTTTTAACGGTAATAAAAGACATATGAAATCACTCCAACCCATATGTCAAATCTAATGTGGAAATGACCTCTTCACTTGGATTATCAAATTTGACAGCACCAAACTCATCTGTCTTTTATTATTTTATTATTTCTCCCGTTCTCCCTCTTTCCTTCTCTCTCTCTCTCTCTCTTTCTCTCTCTCTCTCTCTCATTCTTCCTACCCACGCTGAAACTTTCAGATTCCTACCCATATCTCTTCTCTCATAGCTCCTTCTTCTTCATCTATGACCTCACCGCTGCACATCTTCTCCACCCTCATCTATTTGACATCTATTGGAGAAGAAGTTGAACAGAAATAACATTGCCAAGTCATCCTTCAAATTCAATTTTGACACACTTCATTTGAGTACTCCATTGGAGATGCTCTTAGAGTCTCCGAATCAGATTCAATTATAAAGCATATACTTTTTTATACCAAGACCATGCGCAGCCTACAAACCAAGATAAATACTCCACATTTCAGCTTCAAGAACTTGACCTTTGCCTATGTTAGCTGCAAAACCTATTAAGGAGAGTTCAAACAACATACCTATTTTTCACTTTTAAACTGTAACCCTTTTTTTAAAGGGAAGTGTACAATATTGTGTAAATAAATGACTACTCTATATATATAAACACACACACACACACACAATTTCTCAAAGGCCACTTTTTTTTAATCACATATTCACATCTTAACCGTTCAGTTTTTAGGTCATACTGTATAGATCATCTCTGCAAAATTTCAGCCAAATTGATGATCGTTTAGGCATCCAAAACTGCAATTTACACGAACGAACCAAATTTGTCGAATTGGAACCGTTCGTGTATATTGTTGTAATTTGCAGTTGTGAATGCTTTAACGATCATCAATTTGGCTGAAATTTTGCAGAGGTGATCTATACATTAGGACTTAAAAACTGAACGGTTAAGATATGAATATGTGATCGAAAAGTGGCTAAAAACTGAAAATTCGTACCTGAGCTTAAGTAAGGATGTCCTTATAAATATTATCCAGAGCAAAGCTCCGCTTTAAAATTAAAGTGCGCATTTAGAGTTTAGGGTCACTTTTTGGTCGCATATCCACATCTTGACCGATATGTTTTTAGGTACTAATGTATAGATCATCTCTGCAAATTTTTAGCCAAATTGATAATCGTTAAGCTATCTAACTCGCTTAAACTAATAGACGAACTGAACCTGTTCAACCTGATCAATGCCTTAACGATCATCAATTTAGCTGAAAATTTTCAGAGATGATATATATATATATATATATATATATATATATAATATCCTATCTAAAGCGAAGTTAGAGTTTAGGGTCACTTTTTGGTCTCATATCCACATCTCGACCATTCAGTTTTTAGGTACTAACGTATAAATCATCTCTGCAAAATTTCAGCGAAATTGATGATCTATAAGATATTTAACTCGTTCAAACCAATGGACGAACTAAATCTGTCCAACCTGAACCGTACTAACTTTAAGACATTTATCAACGCCTTAACGACCATCAATTTGACTGAAATTTTGCAGAGATAATCTATACATTAGTACCTAAAAAATGAACGGTCAAGATGTGGATATGCGACCGAAAAGTGATCTTAAACCCTAACCTTGCTCTGGATAGGATCTGATATATATATATATAACCGCACCTAAGCAAAACGTATGGATTTCCCATTTTTACCCACTTTCCGATTATATTTTCACATCTTAACTGTTCTGTTTTTAGATCTTAATGTATAGATCATCTCTACAAAATTTCAGCCAATTTGATGATCGTTAAGGCATCTAAAACTGCAATTTACACGAACGAACCGAATCTGTCGAACAGGAACCGTTCGTGTTTATAATAGTAAATTGCAGTTTTTGATGCCTTAAAGATCACTAAATTGGCTGAAAATTTGCAGAAGTGATCTATACATTAAGACCTAAAAACTGAATGGTTAAGATGTGAAAATATGATCGAAAAGTGGGGAAAAACTAGAAATCCGCACCTTTTGCTTAGGTGAGGATATCCGCAACCAAGAAGGGCTGTGTGTGTGTATATATATATAACTGGTCTAGCTATCATTAGGTATTAATTAATGAATATACATAATATAATAGGGAAGACATGATACATGAATGTTAAATCCTCTATTACGACCAAGTATGAGGGAATCTTCGGGTAATAACGAAAATTTACACTCTTCTTTTGTCTTCCAAGTTTCTAAGATGTATCAATTAGCAAAAAAGTGCATTATTGATTACTCCATTTCATGTATAGTAATTTTGACATACTTAAAATGCACAATACTAGTGCAAAAAAAACCAATTTTCTCACTATGTTGTTAACTGAAAATAATTTGAGCAACACTTCGTTTCATTCTATCACTACGAGATTGTGTCTATTTAGTTATGCAACCGTCTAGTTGCCTTGCAAATACAGACAAGACCCACAAAATATATAGACTACTACAAAACTCACCTAATTCTACCAAATGTTGGTATGTACTTATCAGCATCATAAAGTTGCAACGTACAATAATAATAACTAGCATCGGCCTGCACACACTGTGTGTAGAGATTTTTTATTTTATTTTATTTTTTGTTTTTTTAATAATGTGTTAGTATGTGGGGAGGTAGTTAAAAATAACTCTCACTATCTCATAGAAACCATCACCACTGCGTTTTGCATTGAAAAAAACCACCACCACGTTCCACTATATTTACTTTATTTTTCTTATTTTATATTTTGTAAATTGACTTTATTATCCCAATTGATTATTCTTGATTCATAATAATCCTCAAAAAAAAAAAAATTCGAAACTTAGGTTCAAAGTGTTATAATGAACAATGAATCATATAGATAGACAAAAAGCTCCATACTTGAAGAAAATAAGGTTCTAAGACATGATATTTTGTATGATATGTTCAAAGAATTTTACATACTCATAAAACTTCAGACCTGATTCTGAACTAAATATTAGAACTTTCAGTGTCGTATGTTGAACATGAGGTTCAATTATTGTACTCAAAGCATAGGGCTCCAAGAACTATAGAATAAGAAAAGATTATATAAATAAATTACTCATAGAGCATGATTGTGGCCAAAAAAAAAAAAAAGAAGGAAGGTTGCACTAAAACCTCTTAAATTATGGAGTTTACTCAAAGCATAGGGCTCCAAGAACTATAGAATAAGAAAAGATTATATAAATAAATTACTCATAGAGCATGATTGTGGCCAAAAAAAAAGAAAAAAAAAGGAAGGTTGCACCAAAACCTCTTATATTATGGAGTTTAGGAAAAAAGAAGAAGAAGAAGAAGATAGGAGCATACAAAGAGGGATATAAGAGAGAATACGAGAGATGTGTATCATTCATTGTCATTAGTTTCTTTTATATAGATGTTGATGATACGTTTACTTAATTCGAATGAGTATTGGAATAAGAGAGTCGATTCCGGAACATGTTTTTCCTACATTTACTAACACAAAAATGAATTAGAATGAAAATGAATCCCATCTCAAAATCAAGAACTTATTTGAGTTATTTCATAACAACTCGAAGTTTAAAACTAAAAAAAAGAGTTAAATTTAATAATCAACTCAATTCCACTTAAGTAAATATGTCATGAGTTACTTAAATGATACTTCAAAATTACTTTAATTTACACCAACAGTAATTTGCTTTTGTATTGTATATATTTGTTCAAAGATCCCAAACGCCAAAATCTATTTGTTTCTTTCGAGCTTTCCGTATCTCTGTCCGCCCCATCACTACAGTACAAACCTCGAAGCGTAGACAAATGCAGGCGCCAAAGCCCCCTTTTCAGATTTTCCGAGTCTCCATTACCCGCTAAAAAGAAATAAAAGGAAATAAAGCATCCATCTTTTCCTGGTACAGAGACCAACACACCCCTAATCTCGCCCTCGGAGAATGTGCCCTCCAATGTGAACCAGGGCCGCCATTGTAGGCACCCATTTGTCAAAGTGCTTCATCTTTTCCATTAGAGCTTCACTTCGAGCCTAGCTCCATCTCAGCAAGGAGATTCTGGTCATTTGACACAGAAAGGTGATAGCTTTCTTCACCCACAAAGGAACCCAGTTCAAGTACACACATACTTCTCACTGATAGGTCTTATAGTCTCAAATGGGAACCCTTCAAGCCATAATTCTTCTCTGCTTGGTTTTATTGCATCTATGGAGCAACATTCTTGCCCAAGATGAAGATTGGAAGACTGCTACTGCAACATTCACCAAAGAAACAGATGGATCTATCATTACTGGTACTCTTCTTGCTTCTAGTCTAAACAACTTTGCAGAAGTTTCAAGCTTTCCACTTCATATTGGGTTTTCAAGGCCTATTGTATGCTTAATGGGTATCTATTTTATGGTGAAATTTGCAAAAGTTTCAGGCTTTTGCCTATATAATGTTAGTCCATGTTTACAGGTTTCAATTTCATTGAAGGTTTCTCAAGGTCTATTAAGAATTTGCAGTATTTCAAGGGTTTTGGGGTTTAGGGTGTTCCAGATTTTCAGTGTTCAACTTTAAAATGGGTGCTCAAGGTCTAATTTATTCAAGGGTTTGCAAATTTTTCAAGTTTATGACTACAATAGCTGCTCTTTGTTTACATATTCTCAACTTTGTTAGTGGGTTCTTGAGGTCTATTCTTAATTTTTGTTGCAGAAGGAGCTTGTGGTTATGGGGACCTTCACAAGATTAGCTATGGGAAATACAGTGCTGCGCTAAGTGGGATTTTGTTCAACAGAGGGAGTACTTGTGGTGCTTGTTATGAGCTGAGATGTGTTGACCACATCTTATGGTGTCTGCAAGGGAGTCCCACTATTATTCTCACTGCTACTGATTTCTGTCCACCGAATTTTGGGCTCTCCGCAGATTATGGTGGCTGGTGCAATTTCCCCAAGGAACACTTTGAGATGTCAGAGGCAGCATTTGCTGAAATTGCAAAGAAAAAGGCTGATATTGTGCCAGTTCAGTATAGGAGGTAAAGGAGATGTGCTGTTTACAATTATCTGTTCTTTGTTCAGGTTTTAATTGCTTGCACTAAGCAAAAAGGTCTATGCATTTTTGTGCAGGGTGAGGTGTGACAGAATTGGAGGGCTGCGATTCACTATGAGTGGAAGTTCTCACTTCTATGAAGTCTTGATTACCAATGTAGGTTCGGACGGTGAAGTGCTTGCTGTTAAGGTGAAGGGTTCGAGAACCGGGTGGATACCGATGGCTAGAAACTGGGGACAGAATTGGCAAAGCAATGTCAATCTTCAAGGACAGCCTCTTTCTTTTGAGGTAACAGTCAGTAGCGGAAAAACACTCACATCTTACAATGTTGCTCCACCAAAATGGCAATTTGGTCAGACATTTGAAGGGAAACAGTTCTAGTATGGGAACCAGATGCATTGAAGAATAGAACACTGCTCCTGGTCATGAGTCCTTGTCACATTAATTTTTCTGCTATCCTTAAAAGCTTAGGTTATGGTCAAAAAGAAGGAAAATTGTAGAAGAAAGTTGAAAAAAAAAAGGGAATACGAGGTCCCAGTTTTGTCTCGTAATGATAGAAGGATTAGAACGTGTAATACTTGATGGAACATGTAATTATTTAAAGTGATGCCACTGCATTCTTGTTTATATTCCGACTTTAATGGCTGTATTTGCTTTGTGAATATTTTTTGTTTGGAGATGGCTCACCAGATAGTGCTTCTAAGGCAAAAGTTACCCCATTCTGGAACTACACTTTTTTTTCAGAAATAAGCCAAACTTTCATGTAGGATGATTCATGAGATCCATGGCTCAAAAAGAGTATTTAACATTCACCAATAAAAACCAGAAGATGATAGAACATGTCAAAATGCAGTGCATTCGGAATGAAAAGGAAAATCAACAAAAAAAATGAATGTTCTGTGGCTGAAAGACGGAGAAATCTCAGTGTGTACATGAGAGGACTTCATAGAAAATGTTCCATATATTTTATTGACAATTTTTCGTACTGAATTACATTGAGAATTCATCGACACCGCTGAAGCTGCATAATGCAAATACTAACAGACTATTATTCAGCCTTTTAGATTAGCTGCATTTGTCTTGACATCAGTAGCAGCTGGTACTTCCGGGCATCTCAGCCATGGTCTTCAGCTTCCTTAGATTTGATTTGTTTAGTGGTCTGCTATTGTTACCAAAAGACATGCTCTTCTGTTTCCCTTGTGAAACTGTGCATCAACAACCGGTGGGGCTGAGGCTGGGTCTACACTCTACGGGCCCTGAAAACGATGCAGCAAAACTTTGATCATAGTCGGGATCATCTTCCAAAGCTTGGGAATTAACAGCGGGTTCACCAGGCTGGATAACGCTTGATCATTTCCTGGTGGAAACAATTCTAGTTTTGTAAGAAGAAGATCCTGACTATGATCCTAGTGAGCAAAGCATTGCAGCATCAGTTTCAGGGCCTGTACTGCATACCCACATTCGTTGTCAATGAACAACTGTATGCCACATATACAGTGCTAAACATTTTTGTACACTTTAAAATGACAGAATACCCATAACCAACTTGCTAAACATTTTTGAACCCACAATGGTGATAGTGTGTGAGAAAAGGAGGAAACAAAGACCTACAATGTGCATCTCAGTCCTCAAAGAAGCGCTATCATCAGTGTATCGTCGTGGTAAGTCTATTGATTCTACAGTAAAAATGAAACAATACGAGTGAACCTGATTTTTGTAGTTGTAATATCTAATTTCCATCACTTCTAGTATGCAACGATTTTCTAGGAAATTGTAAATATAAGACAATTCAGTATAAAAATCCTAAAACCGAGTAAGATTCCTCTCAGACAGAAATTAGCCTAAACTGGAACATTATATAGACAGAAACCTCATCAAGAAGATTAGAAAAGATAAAAGGAAGTGGCTTATATTCATAAAAGCAGCACAACAATTAGTTGTTCCTGTATCCGTTACATGTTTGTTAGCACATATTCAGGGGTTGATTCCAACATAGCACATTACAACTTTCAGGCCATGAGGGGTGTTAAGAAGTTGATAAAGAGTCAAATGGGTTAGGTAAGGAAAAGAGAGTTTGCAATGGCAAGTTATATCATGACTCTATTATGTACCGAGAAGTGGCAAATATACTTTGTCAAAGTGAACGAGTACTCAGACCAAAAAAGTTAATGTGAACCAACTCGTTTAAGTGTTACAAAGAACCAAGTTGATCCGTTCCCAACTTTTAGGCTATTGCATACTTCTTCTAAGTTTTACATAGAATTTCGGTCTCAGTTTATCCTCCAGGAGATGAAATCAATATTTTTATCCATCATGGCCCAGATTTTCATACAAATTCCTTGCAAGGCAATATCATAATGACCATATCCGACGAAGTCATCATTGACTCACTGCCATTTCTTCATCCTCCTCTAGAAACTCCAGAGACTCGCCATACAAATTTTGAGCATCCTGCCTTACAATACCTAAGGGACCTGTCTCTCCCACAGATTCTAGACCTTTAATAAGTATTCTAAATGATGACCTATCTGGTTCACACCCTACGCCTTTCATCAAGTAATAGCACTCCATAGCAAGTGTAGGGAGGTTAAAACTTAATAATGCTGTCAAGAGAGCGTTAAAACCCTCAATGTCGGGCTGTAAATTAGTTTCCTGTTTCAAGCACAAGCAAAGATTTTCGACTTGTTCAAACAATTCATTGCTAGCCATTACCTTGATCATATCAGCATAAAGCAAAACCTGTGGCTTATACCAGTACTCCTTTCTAATGTCTTCAAAGACCTGTAAGAAGCAATGGAAAAACGATATCAAGAACAGCAACTCCATCATATAGAAACAACAAACTGAAGCAAATAATCACTATAAGGAAAATACATCACAAAGCAAGATAAATAAAATCTCTAGAACTGGTTCAAATGAAAGGGGACTGAGTCTTCAAGGAAAACACATAGCAAAAACAAGTAATATGCAGACATTTCAGTACCCAATTCATCATCTACTTCAATTATAGCAAAGAAATAAAGGAAACGAAAGAGTACCCAAGTCAACTTTTTAGACAAATTCAAGAAAACAGAGATTGAAGAAGAAAATGAAATGAAATTAAGATTGTAAAGAGCAAACCTTGAGGGCCAAGAAGCATTCATTTTGGCGGAGGAGGTCTTTGAGCACGGCCATCATGTCGAGCTTCAATAAGCGCCTGAACTTAGAATTGAAGACTTGCTCCATAAGACCCTCGTTTTTCTTGGCTCTCTTCAAAGCTTGAATTGTCTGAATGGCTTCGATGCTGAGATTCCTTCCCTTCTGCAAAGGCCTCGGGTTCTTGCTTCTGTCTCTCATTGTTATTATCAGTAAACATCTCTTGGGTTTTGAAAGTTGCAGATACTGACAGTGTGGCTGTGCATTAAAGCCTATTAAGGTTTTGGGTAGAGAGCTGAAGATGGTGACAGTTTGAAGTGCGGAAGAGGGTCTCATTGTGTTTGGCTTTTGCTGACCAAAGCCAGTCTCTTTGGAGAAGAAGATATTCGTATAAATACCCTGCGTTTTCAGTGTCTGATCGACCCGACGAACCGAACCGAACCGAACAGAACATACCCGACCGACCCGAACCTACCTGACCCGAACCTAGCCGACCCGAACCTACCCGACCCATTCAGAACCATGGTATTAACAAGACGAAGTGATGAACTGAACGGACATTTGTGGTCCGATTTTCGATTAATCTTCAAGATAAAAGAAAAATTATTTAAATTTTGTATTTTTTTTTATCATAAATTTGGTGAAATGGAATTTATCAAGATTAGCTGTGAGTCTGGGAAGTTTGAGGGAAGTTTAATTTGCTATGACATGCCTAAGAAATTTCTTGGCCAAGGAATACCATTCGTTTGAAATTAGCTCATTTTATCTCTTTTATTTGTTCAATCCTGATATTTTTGAATATTTTATTTATTTATTTTAATTTTAAAATGACTTTAAAGAATTTTTTTTATAAAATAATTAACTAAATGACACTCAATGAGAGACGGTAAGTAATCATAAAATTTTAATAGATGGTATGAAGTTCTAAGTTGATTTGTACCAAGCACTATCCTATCCTTGTTTTATCCTCCTTAAGTCCTTATGAATACCATATCTTATTCTTTTTACTTATAATTGCCACATTGATCCAAAATTCCAAATCTTGCATTAGACTTTTAGTATTGGATTTTAAGGTAATTTCCCTTTATGATAGAACAGCAAGAAGAAGATATGGAACTCATCAAAAAAAAGAAAAAATACATAAACTATATATCAAGAAAATAATTAAAGTATGAAAGAAAATAGTGAACATTTTTCTTCAAAAAAAGAAAAATATTTAAAAATGATTATTCATTTTGACCTAAAGAAAAGAAAAACATCCATAGAAAATACGTATATTATTGTTTTGGGAATTTGGGTCAAAGGTATACTACTACGTTAGAATACTCTAGGCAAATGACACAGCGACAACCCAATGAAGCTTTAGACACACACACACAGTCCCTATTAGAAAATTCCGATTACGCAATTGTCGGCTCAGGCCCCTCCCTCCTTCCTTTCCTTCCTTCCTTCAGGCAACAACCAACAAATCAAGCTCATAACGAAACCATTCACACTTTCTCTCTCTCAAATCTAACCTCATTTCTCAGATCAATGCACCAATCAAACCCACAGATCCGCCCCTTATGGTCCTCCTCCTGCCACTAATCCAGATTCTTCGTCAATGTCGGCTTCTCAAACCCTAGGCGGGGTTTCACGCGCCGGCCGCCTCCTCGGCCCCTCCCTCGACAAAATCATCAAGAACGCCGCCTGGCGCAAGCACTCCCATTTGGTCTCCGCCTGCAAATCCGCCCTCGACAAGCTCGACTCCCTCTCCGACTCCCCCCTCAACGATCCCAACTCCCCCATCGTCGGCTTCCTCTTCCCCGACGCCGAGTCCGTCCTCGCCCCCTCCTCCTCGCCGTCGACTCCGCCCACGCCAAGGTCGTCGAGCCCGCCCTCGAATGCGCCTTCAAGCTCTTCTCCCTCGGTCTCTTCCGCGGGCAGATCGACGCCGCCGCCCCCAAGTTCGTCCTCTTCAAGCTCATCGACTCCGTCTGCAAGTGCGGTGGCCTCGGCGACGAGGCGATCGAGCTCGCCGTCCTCAAGGCTCTGCTCGCCGCCGTTAGATCGCCGTTAGTGGCGATCAGAGGGGACTGCTTGGTGAGTATTGTGAGGACTTGTTACAATGTGTACCTTGGTGGATTGAATGGGACCAATCAGATCTGTGCCAAGTCGGTTTTGGCTCAGATTATGGTCATCGTCTTTACCAGAGTGGAGGCCGATGCTATGTACGTCACCATCTCCAGGGTTTCGGTCAGCGAATTGCTGGAATTTACTGATAAGAATCTGAATGAAGGGAGCTCCATTATGTTCTGCCAGAATTTCATCAATGAGGTTATGGAAGCTAGTTATGGGGGTCCTGATAGTATCAAAATGGCGGCTCCGGCCCCCAGGAGATTGCAAAATGGAAATGCCGCCGCTGGACGCGGTGAGTCGGGGGCTGGAGAGTCCAATGATGAAGCTGAATCTGGCGAGGGAGGTGGTAGTAGTAAGATTCGGGATGATGGATTTCTTTTGTTTAAGAATTTGTGTAAGTTGTCGATGAAGTTCTCGTCACAGGAGTACTCTGATGATCAAATACTATTGAGGGGTAAAATATTGTCGTTGGAGCTTCTGAAGGTGGTTATGGACAATGGGGGTCCTATTTGGCTCTCTAATGACAGGCAAGTGATCAGATCTAATTTTATCTCATAACTCTAGTAGACGCCTGTTGTTGTTTCTGTTTCTTTCATTTTGCTTTTTTGGAGACGAGGCAATTTAATCTAGTGACTAAGCAATGTATAATGGATTCATAATAAGTAGCAAACTAATAAATGAATCCGGTCTGGTAACTGAGGAAAGTGACTTAGCAATATGGATGCCTGTTGTTGTTTCTGATTCTGTCATAATATTAACTAGTGAGTAAGCAATGTATGATGAATTCATGTATATTAGTGTAAGCAATTATCTGAATCTGGTATAGTGGCAAACGAGTGACTGAGCAGTAATATTAGTGCAAACTGAAATATGAACCAGCTATGATGGTGAACTAGTGACAGAGCAATGCCTGTTGTTTCTGTTTCTTTCATTTTGCTTTAGGCGTATATATGGAGATCGAGGGAAATTAAACTAGTGACTAAGCCATGTATAATGGATTCATATACAGTACAGGCACTTTATAAAGCAATGATTTATGGCGCTTCAAGTGGCATTTTTGTTGTTGTTAAGGACTTTATAGTGATTTAACATCATTTATACAGAGAAAAAAGAATAGTTATATTCCTTCACTCACACCAGCATACCTTTTATTTGGGAGTTGGGTGGATACTGTGGATTCTACTCATTTATATGTTATTTTGAGCTATTAAAATACTGAATAGTTATAATAAGCATCACTCTTGAGCCTAGTTATGTCTTTATTATAGAAAACTAAGTTCGACGGATGTCATTTTAAAGACTGGAGTAAGAAGAGGATCGAAAGCTAAATACGTATCTGTTGCTCATTTTTCATCTGATGTGTATTGTTTCTGATATATTGATGTAGAAGATCCTGTTTTTTCAGCCACATTTTGCAGCTATTTTTATGAATTACTCGTGAGGAACCTGATAGTTTCATTTTCTTGGCAGGTTTCTCAATGGCATCAAGCAGTTCCTATGCTTATCATTGCTAAAAAACAGTGCGCTGTCAGTTATGGCTATTTTCCAGCTCCAGTGTTCTATTTTCACGAGCTTGTTATCAAAATTTAGATCAGGGTTGAAAGCAGAAATCGGTATATTTTTTCCCATGCTCGTCTTACGCGTGCTTGAGAATGTTCTCCAGCCTAGTTTCTTGCAGAAAATGACGGTCCTCAATTTATTAGAGAAGATCTCTCAGGATCCACAGATTATCATTGACATTTTTGTCAACTATGACTGTGATGTGGATTCCCCAAACATTTTCGAAAGGTATTGCACTTGTCTGTTGCAGATCTTACTTGCATACTGAGATGCTATTAGAAAAAACATTTTCTTTTGGTAGCTAATTATTGTTGGTTTTGCGATAAGTTACATGTTATAGTTTGCCATTCAGAGCTCACATAAATAACAACCTTTGGAGAGAGTTGAATTCTAATTGGGAGACACAATTTTTTGTTTGATAACTGCACTCATGACCTAGTTTGCATAATTGGGGTGCCTTTGTTTCAAATGAGACCGAGACTTTAAGAGGTTGAGAACTTATGCAGTAAGAAGCAATAAATTATCTCCATAATATATTTTAGTGTGAGATCCAAGGAAAATGTTTGAAAATGTTGGTTCCTTGTATCCTATGTAGAGGAAAAATCGTTTTTCAGTCAGTCTGCTTGAATGTTTTCCTCTTGAGATTCTGTCTTGAGTGATAGTCTGAAACCTCTACTTGAAATTCCAAATGACTGTATTTTATTATTTCAACTAGATTGTGATTAATATTTAAGATTATAAAATGCATTTAGAAATAATACTTTTAAACTTCAATATTTGTTTTCCCTAGTCTTATTTTTCTTGTTCAGAGAATGATAAGATCATGGAAAGAAAAACAAATTTTTAGTACATTAACACTTTCAGAGGGTCAGAACTTATGCAGTAAGAAGCAATAACATATCTCCAAAATAGTTAATTAGTTATTACGTATTAGAGTGTCCAAGGATTAATGTTGGGTGCGTGTAGCAGGAGAATTGTTTTTCAATCAGTCTGGTTGGACGTTTTTCACTCAAGATTCTGTCTGAATGAGAGTTCAGAACCTCAATTTGAAATCTCCAAATTACAAATATGTTTTTTAATCAGTCTGCTTGGACCTTTTGCTGAGATATTACTTTTGAAATTAAAAAAAAATCTGTTCTCTTTCTAACACCCATGGAAAAAAAAAAAAAACTTTTATCATTAAGGATCTACTGTAGCCTACTTTATTTATCTTTTTTTTGTTTTGTTTTTGTTTTTTATATATTTTTTTAAAGCTAGTCTGGTGCCCTTTTGCTATTGAAATTAAACTCAGGTGTAGAGCTTTGAAACATGCTTTAGCTTCAAACAATTTAAGGATTGATATTGCCCCAGGTCTAGCTCAAACCCAATTTTTTTTCCTGTTTTGATAGTATTTATACTTCATTTGATCAAGCTTAGTACTCATTGTATGGTGGAATATCTCTCTCTCTCTCTCTCTCTCTCTCTATCTATCTATCTATCTATCTATCTATCTATCTCTCTAGGACATACATATACATATTTCACCTTTTTAAATGTCATTCCTTATGCATTGTGTTTTTTGTAAAATGTATTAAAACCCTTATAATTCCATCAGATGTTTGCAGGATTGTCAACGGCCTTCTGAAAACTGCTCTAGGTCCACCTTCTGGTTCAACAACAACATTATCTCCGGTTCAGGATATTACTTTCAGGCATGAATCAGTGAAGTGCTTGGTTAACATCATTAAGTCAATGGGAGCTTGGATGGACCGACAGAGACTGGGAGACTCCTATCTACCAAATACCAATGAGAGTGACACTACATCAGAGAAAACAGAGAATCAATTGACCCTAAATGGTGAAGAAGGAACCGCTTTAGACAATGAATTACATCCAGAAGGAAGTTCAGATGCTGCAACTCTCGAGCAACGTCGAGCTTTTAAACTTGAACTGCAGGTTGAGCTCTGCTTTACTTGTTTGGGGCTATATTTTCACTGCTATATTCTCCTCATTTACAGGTGGAGACTCTGTAAAATGCAAGAGTATCCACTCATTATGCAGTGTGACTTTCATGGTTGTTTTTCATATCAGTTGTTTGGTATTTGGGATATATCAATTTCCCATCCTTCTCTTCTGTGTCTGGTGTTTTGTGCTTTCGTCTTTCCAGGAATAAGCCTGGCTCTCCCTTGAGTGACAATCTCTTTGTTTTCAATGCAGAAAGGTATCTCACTGTTCAATAGGAAACCTTCCAAGGGCATTGAGTTTCTGATAAGCACAAAAAAAATTGGGGGTTCTCCAGCAGATGTGGCTTCTTTCCTGAAGAACAACACTGCGGGCCTAAATGAAACCATGATCGGTGACTATTTGGGTGAAAGGGAAGAATTTTGTCTAAAAGTTATGCATGCTTATGTAGATTCCTTTAATTTCAAAGGGATGGATTTTGGTGAAGCAATTAGGTTTTTCCTGCGGGGGTTCAAGTTACCTGGAGAAGCACAGAAAATTGACCGAATCATGGAGAAGTTTGCTGAGCGTTATTGTAAATGCAGTCCGAATTCATTTACTAGTGCAGATACTGCTTATGTCCTTGCATACTCTGTGATAATGCTCAACACGGATGCCCATAATATCATGGTTAAAGATAAGGTTTGTAGTATAACCTGTATTTTTTTGGTTTTATGTCAAATAGTATCAAGTTTTGGGCCATGTTTTGGCATTTTGTTCCATATCAAAACATCTGGGGTGAATGTTCAGATTTTTTTGGTTTCCTCCTTAGCATCATCTCCTATTGATTGTTGTTTCCCAAGATGTGCTTGTAATTATCAAGGGGTCAAATCCATTTCTTTATAATAACATCATTAATCTTTACCATCATTTTTTTTACAGATAAAAATATTATTCTGTCAACTTATCATTTTCCATTTTTGTTTTTCTTTTGGTTTTGGTTTTTTTTTGAAGGAGGAGGTGATTGCGGGATACTACCAGTTCTACTTGTAGAAATTTTAAATGTTATTCTAGAATGGATAAATAAAATTGATTAAAACTGCTTGTTGTATCTGATTTTGTTATGCATTTAGCGCCTTTCAGAAGTTATCTTCTAGATTGTATACTTTGGTTTTTTTTGGGGGGGGGGGGGGGGGGGGGGTTTGGGAGTTGGGTAATCTGTGGGAGAGGATTCAATTCTAGGTTCTTTATGGCCTTCAAAGATCCAGAGTTTAGGGATTTTTTTTTTTTTTGCTAATTTAAATTGGGGAGCTGTTGTTTCCTTCTTTGTTTCTTGTTGGGGAGCTGTTGTTTGGTTTTTCAGCTAAAATATTTGAAGTTCAGTTGATTCATTAACCCTGCTCTGTACATTCTGTTCTCTCTTAAAGAATTCAAATTCCTAAGTAGAAAACGAATCTGTGTGCTGATACTGCATTTGCTGATTATCCAGATGACCAAGGCCGATTTCATACGTAACAACCGAGGAATAGATGATGGCAAGGATCTACCTGAGGAATATCTTGGTGCACTATATGATCAGATTGTTAAAAATGAAATTAAGATGAAGGCTGACTCTTCTGTACCACAGAGCAAGCAGGAAAACAGCTTTAACAAATTATTGGGCCTGGATGGTATCCTGAATCTAGTAACTGGGAAGCAGACTGAAGAAAAAGCGTTGGGTGCAAATGGGCTTCTTATAAAGGACATCCAAGAGCAATTTAAGGCGAAGTCAGGGAAATCAGAGTAAGTTAAGATGAATACTATTAGAGATAACTGTTTTAACTATATTCATGGATTCTAAGTTGTTACTCAGGGTGTTTGGCTTATTACTAGACTAGTAGACTGATCAAGCATGCAAAAGTGAGAAAGTGCAGTACTGGTTTAGCTATATGATAATATCTAATGATATTTGTTTTTGCTGAATTCGTATCTTACTTTCTAATTTCTTTTCTTGGCAAGTATCATCCTTTCTTGGATTCAGTTTAATATTATACAATAATGTGAGACAGCTTCTTGTTTTGTTCATATGAGTCGGGTTGCAATTCAACTCTGTTTTGTATATACTTTGTCTCATACAAAGGAACATGAGAGTGGTAGGTTGAAAGTCAGTACTAAACGCTCACTGCTCGTAAATCTGTCTTTCATTATGGAAATTGAAGTAATTGATCCCAGTCAAGCCTATGGCTTTACTGATTTGGTTTGAGACCTGAGATCAGAGATCAATTGGGACAGCTGTTGTCTGCCTATTCGAGTCTTGTAATATTTGGGAATTCATTATTGCTTGGTACCGCAGGTCTGTTTATCATTCTGTGACAGATGTGGCCATATTGAGGTTCATGGTGGAGGCCTGCTGGGGTCCTATGCTGGCCGCATTCAGTGTGACTCTGGACCAAAGTGATGACAGGCTTGCTACTGCTCAATGCTTACTGGGTTTCCGACATGCAATTCATGTTACTGCTCTGATGGGAATGCAGACCCAGAGAGATGCATTTGTCACATCAATGGCAAAGTTTACTTATCTACATAATGCTGCAGATATGCGGCAAAAGAATGTTGACGCTGTGAAGGTATGTTATTCAGTATATCGTGTTGTACTTGTATTTTCCAAAATCTTTTGCAGATATGGATTTTCTTGGAAAATATGTTAATTGTATTTGTATTGATAATATTGAAGAGATTATGAGTGCTTAGATCATTCCAGGTGGAATATATCATTAAATTTTATTTATTACTTTCAGTTCATGTTAAATGTATGGCCCTCAGTTAGACTTACTGGATTGTCCTTGTATATCAGCTTTACCTAAATATTTACTGTATACAGGCAATAATAGCAATCGCCGTTGAAGATGGTAATCATCTTCAGGAAGCATGGGAGCACATATTAACATGCCTTTCCCGAATTGAGCATCTGCAACTGTTGGGTGAGGGCGCACCTACTGATGCAACCTTTTTCAGTGGATCTAATGTTGAAGCGGATGACAAATCACCAAAGCCTATTGGTTTTGCTTCTCTAAAGAAAAAAGGAACTATCCAGAATCCAGCTGTGATGGCTGTTGTTCGTGGGGGTTCATATGATAGCACTAGTATTGGAATCAACACTTCGGGACTGGTATCTCCAGAACAGATTAATAATTTTATTTCGAATTTGAATTTGCTGGATCAGATTGGGAATTTTGAGTTGAACCATGTATTTGCTCATAGCCAAAGCTTGAACAGTGAAGCCATAGTTGCTTTTGTGAAGTCCTTATGTAAAGTTTCCATGTCAGAATTGCAGTCTCCAACAGATCCTCGTGTTTTCAGCCTCACAAAAATAGTTGAAATAGCGTAAGATTCTTTCTGCATTTCTTATAGGATTCTGCTGCAATGCTATTTTTTTATGAGTAGTCAAAGTCACCAAATTACAAGATCTTCTATTTAAATAGTTTCATGTGATCTTTTCATGTAGAACTTAACCCACCCCCCTCTCTCCCCACGTGTGATATTTTTGGCAGAGTTGATACACTAGTCTCTCTCTCTCTCTCTCTCTATATATATATATATATATATATATATATATCTGCATTCTTGACTATTTTTGTGATGATGCGCTTAGCAACTCTATCTGAATACAGAAGTTGGGTGGATCTTGCTAATCAAAACTGAATATTTGTATTTGCAGGCATTATAATATGAACCGCATCAGATTAGTGTGGTCTCGAATATGGAATGTACTGTCAGATTTCTTTGTATCAGTTGGCTTGTCAGAGAATCTTTCAGTTGCAATATTTGTGATGGATTCCTTGCGTCAGCTTGCTATGAAATTCTTAGAGCGTGAGGAGCTGGCAAATTACAATTTCCAGAATGAATTTTTAAGACCATTTGTGATTGTTATGCAGAAAAGCAGCTCTACAGAAATTAGGGAATTAATAGTTCGGTGCATTTCACAAATGGTCCTCAGCCGGGTCAATAACGTGAAATCTGGCTGGAAAAGTGTTTTTATGGTATGTTAAAATCTTTATTTTGTTGTGCTGCCTGTTAAACTCAGTTGGTGTGAACAATCATTTAAAGATTTGTGACTGGCAAACTGTTCAAATCCTTTTAGCATCAGTAGTACCTTAGTATCTGTATGCTTTAATGTTAGCTTAATATATCAAGGTAAGCTTGGGTATATTTATGCAGAGCTTGTTAGTTTTATGTAGTTATTTGCAAAACTTTGATCATGGAGCATGCCGAAGTATAGTTGTCTGGTATTTCATCTAGTTACTTCATCAGTTGATTGTTTAAAGTTGTCCTCTTTTTCCTTTTATTTTCTTTTTCTTTTAGGTTCTAGTAAAGGTGAACAAGGCATACCAATCAGCTGATATTTCCGCTTTAAATAACCAAGAGGATTAACTTCCCCCTTTGTAAAATGCATTGACTATAATGTGATGTTGTTCTGTTGTCAGGTTTTCACAATTGCTGCTGCTGATGAGAGGAAAAATATAGTCTTGTTGGCCTTTGAGACCATGGAAAAGATAGTCAGAGAGTATTTCCCTTACATAACTGAGACAGAGACATTGACTTTTACTGATTGTGTTAGATGCCTCTTAACCTTCACAAATAGCAGATTCAATAGTGATGTTAGCCTCAATGCTATTGCATTTCTGCGTTTCTGTGCCGTCAAACTTGCAGAAGGAGGCCTTGTTTACAATAAGAACAGTGAGATTGGTGGTTCTTCAAGTCCTAGCGCAAGTGAAGGTGCTTCAACTGTTGAGAATTTCAATGATAAAGATGATCATACATCATTTTGGGTTCCATTGCTAACAGGTATATTTTAAAGCTGTTTTTTGAGAAAGTGCTACAATCTCTTAGCATTGTAGATCGCACTACTACAGATGCACATGCAACTTTGCCACTTAACATGCACCCAAGCTTCAGCTAGATTACCTTCTTAAGCCATAGGCATATGAAAAATTAATAAATTATTATGTGATTGTTGGGAGGGAATTTGACCAGAAGGATCATAGTATGCTTAAAGGGCTAAAATTCATCAATAGCATGATCTTCAAATTTTATGAAAAAACATAGCCTTGCCTAAATATTTCAGCTTTCATAAGATTGATATTCTGTTATTATTGCAGGTTTGTCCAAACTAACATCTGATCCTAGATCAGCTATCAGGAAAGGATCCTTGGAAGTTCTTTTCAACATTCTAAAGGACCATGGTCATCTTTTCTCACACCTGTTTTGGACTGCGGTTTTCAATTCTGTTATTTTCCCCATATTTAATGGTGTCAGCGATAAGAAAGATACAGACATGAAAAATGACCAGTCCTCGCCAATTTCGATGTCCCCACGTCCTGAAGGAAGTACATGGGATTCTGAAACTTCAGCTGTTGCGGCGGATTGCCTCATAGATCTGTTCGTCAGTTTCTTTGATGTTGTTAGGTCTCAACTACCAAGTGTGATATCCATTCTGACAGGACTCATCAGAAGTCCCATTCAGGGTCCTGCTACTGCAGGAGTTGCTGCATTAATGCGTTTGTCTAGTGAGGTGGGTGGAAGGCTTTCAGAAGATGAATGGAGAGCAATTTTTCTGGCTTTAAAGGAGGCTGCCACATCTGCAGTGCCTGGATTTTTGAAGGTCTTGAGAACCATGGATAATGTCAATGTTCCTGGTCTTTCTGAATCTTTTAGTGATATCGATATGTCGTCTGATCAGGGGTACTCAAATGAGGATCTTGAGGATGATAATTTGCAAACAGCTTCATATGTGGTTTCAAGAATCAAGAGTCATGTTTCTATGCAGCTACTCATCTTACAGGTTTCCTTTCTCCCCTTGTATTAATACAGATTTTTTGCTTAGTTTGATTTCTTGTGGAACTTCTTTTAATGAAGGCAACAAGATTTGATTTGGTTTTAAAAGTATGATACCAAATATCAATAACAGCTAGCTGTACCCTAGTATATGCTTTAGCCTTGATATTACTAGTAATCTTTTCCATCATGTTCCAAAAATACTGCGACTAAGTAGCTAAATTTAGATAGTGAACTATATCTGTGTGAACTTTTACTTGTAAACACAATTGGACTGCTAATGCGATTTTTCTTTTTAATATGTCATTTCATTTTCTTGTCCTTTTTCTTTTCAGGTCGCTGCTGATTTGTACAAAATAAACCTAGAAACTTTGTCAGCTGCTAACATTGCAGTTCTTCTTGAAGTATATTCTCTTGTGGCATCGCACGCTCACCAACTGAACTCTGAGACAATTCTGCAGAAGAAGCTGGAAAAAGTGTGTTCCATCCTAGAACTCACTGCACCACCTATTGTTCATTTTGAGAATGAATCTTACAAAAACTATCTTAACTTCCTCCAAAACGCACTTGTGGATAATCCATCTCTTTCCAAGGAAATGGACATAGAAGCTAAACTTGTGGCAGTCTGTGAAAACATATTGCAGATATACCTAAAGTGTACTGAGCTTCAATCTTCTGAGCAGAAGCCTACCGGTCAGCCAGTTTTGCACTGGATTCTTCCTTTGGGTACAGCAAAAAAGGAGGAATTGGCTACCAGGACTTTCTTAGCTGTCTCTTCATTGCAGGCATTGAGTGGTTTGGAAAAGGTTTCATTTAGGAGGCACGTTTCTCAGTTATTTCCTCTGTTGGTAGATCTTGTTAAGAGTGAGCACACTTCTGGAGAAGTTCAACATGTTCTAAGCAACATATTCCAGTCATGTATAGGCCCAACAATAATGGAATGACTTTATATGACTATTTTATTAGTGATATACTTCCGCATACCATCAGAGTCACAATCTTCTTGTATAACCGGCTGGAGTACAGTGCCATATCATCCATTTCTATTAAATTTTGTGGTATATACCAAGGCTGGGTTTCCCACCTCCTTTTCCCCCTTTCACCTGTCTTTTGAAGAATGTACGATCTGAAATGCTAGTAATATCTATATCTATATACTCAAGAGTATCTGTAGTGTTTTTTGAATAAAACCAAGCAATACGTTATTACGTTTCCAGAATCGAACAAAAGTCTTACACAATGCATGCCATGGATACAGGATGACCTAGCTGGCACCCTTATTTTGATACAAATAAACATACATTTTCAAACAATGTAAAGTTAATACTCTCCGTCCCATAACTCGTCAAGGGACTTGTATGGGCCAGTAGCCGTCACCATCTCTTCTCGAAGCATCATTTTGCGCTGTGGGATTTGACTGATCTTGTCAAGATCCTCTTGTGTTAGTTCCCAGTCGAACACCTGCATATTATGCTTCAACCTCTCCTTGTTGTAGCTCTTCACTGCAAGTGTTGCTCCTACCTGGTAAACCCATCTAATGCAGACCTGAGCAACAGTCTTTCCCCGAGCCTCAGCGATTTCATTAAGCACTTTGCTTTCGAGAACATGATTGGTACCCCAACTGGTTCCTATGGCACCCAATGGGGAGAAGGCAGTCACAACTATACCATTGGCTTTGCAAAAGTCCCTGAGCTTCTTTTGTTGCCAAAATGGGCTCATCTCAACTTGATTGACAGAAGGAGGAATAGTAGCAAAAGAGAGCAAATTGTGAGTCTTTTTGGTAGAGAAATTGCTGATTCCAATGGATTTGGTGAGGCCACGTCTCTGAGCTTGTTCCATGGCTGCCCACACACCCTTGAAGTCCATCGGCATTTGGTCCTTCTCCTCGAGAAAGTGACTCAATTTCCCAGGCGTGGCACTGATGGGCCAGTGGATCAGATACAGATCAAGGTAATCCAATTGAAGATTCCCAAGGGATTTGTTTAGAGCAGGAAGAACCAAATCAGGGTGAGCATCATTAGGCCAAAGCTTGGAAGTAATGAAGAGCTCGTCTCGAGAAGCCACGAGGCCGAGTTTGAGTGCTTGGGCTATGGCTTCTCCCAGACTCTGCTCCGAGCCGTACAGGGAAGCCGTGTCGAAGTGGCGGTAACCGAGCTTGATGGCCTCGAGAACAGCTTCTATCAAAACCTCTGGTTGTAAATTGTTGGATGCTGTGCCGAAGCCAAGCACAGGCATGGTCCTGCGGCCATTGGAGGATTCAAGAACGACCACTGGGATTTGGGTTGCTGCCATCTCGATCAATTTTGCTGAAAGCTGGCTTCTTTTTGGTGAGTTGAGGGATTAAGACCGTGGATTTATAGATTTCGGGTCTTCTTCAGTCAAGGAGAGAATGAAACTCTCTCGACTCTTCTACCTGGAAAGTTTCGTCATTGCTCACGTATGCCAGTCTAGGTGGCCGAGGAGGGACCCAAGTGTGGTTACTGGCTTTACAACTTCATAAGAGTATCTATAAAAGCAAGTTCATAGATTGTTGGATGCTGTGCCGAAGCCAAGCACAGGCATGGTCCTGCGGCCATTGGAGGATTCAAGAACGACCACTGGGATTTGGGTTGCTGCCATCTCGATCAATTTTGCTGAAAGCTGGCTTCTTTTTGGTGAGTTGAGGGATTAAGATCGTGGATTTATAGATTTCGGGTCTTCTTCAGTCAAGGAGAGAATGAAACTCTCTCGACTCTTCTACCTGGAAAGTTTCGTCATTGCTCACGTATGCCAGTCTAGGTGGCCGAGGAGGGACCCCAGTGTGGTTACTGGCTTTACAACTTCATAAGAGTATCTATAAAAGTAAGTTCACCCGTTGGGTCACCAGGTCACCCACCATTCATTATTTTTTAGTGTTATTTTCACCATCTGGGTCACAAGTATAGTGTATTTCGTGCCCTGGGTCACCCTGGATCACTTTCTGGGTTACCATGGTGACCTGCACAGTGTATTACGTGCCCTGGGTCACGGGCACAGTGTATTTCGTGATCCAGAAAATAAAAATATACACTAAAAAACAGTGAATAGTAGGTGATCCGGTAACCCAACGGGTGAACTTGCTCCAAGAGTATCTATAATTGGTTTTGTGCGGACAGTTATGAAATGAAGCATCAGCATTTGATTACAAATTTACCGCACAACTTTTGGCATGGTATGTCATAAAAAAAAAACAACTTTTGGCATGGTAGGTAATATGACCTGGATACTGGCTTAATCATTCTTGCGCTTCTTGTGTTCATTTCTGTTTGCAGATTATCTCATTAACTGAATGAAAAATATGTACCATGTATAATTCTAGTTCTCACATTTAAGTTTCTCATGGCCGGGGGACCCCTTCACATGTACATTCCCAGAAGAGTGTTGCTTAAAACTACGTTTGAAAAAGGAACCACAACAGAGTTTTTGCATAGTTTACCAAATATGAAGAACAGTTGTTTTTCAAATTGAGTTCCAATGTACTAACAGGAGATACAAAAATTTACAAAGGAAAAGACAATAAAGAATGCAGGGGACCTGAACAGAGGCCCCCTCAGTTATATCATCTAACTTCTGCTGGAAGCTTTGCCTAAGAGCCATCTACTCTCAAGGCTTTTAAACCTCGGCATCTTGAAGATCTTATGCGGCAGCAACAGCAGTGACATCCTTGCTAGATCTGTTGTACTTCATGTGGCTCTTAACAAGTTGTCCAGCAGCAATGGCAGACATGAGAGACAGCTCTCCAGCAAGAACAGCACCTGCTACAACACTTGCTAACTGCCTTGCGTTTGATCCTGGTGCCTCTCTGTTGGCACCCTTCACTCCGAGCAAATTCAAGCAAGCCGACTGCGATGCCAGTTGGGTACCTCCTCCTACTGTGCCGACCTCAATAGAAGGCATGGTCACTGAGACGTGAAGATCCTTGGCATCATTGATGGCTTCCATCATGGTGATACAGTGAGAACTCTCGATGTTCTGAGCTGGATCTTGACCAGTGGCTAGGTAGACTGCTGAAACAATGTTACTGGCATGTGCATTGAAACCACCAAGGGCACCAGCAATTGCAGAACCAGTTAGGTTCTTGAGCATGTTAAGCTCCACCAAGGCCGCCACATTGGTCTTCAACACCTTCGTCACTATGTCTCCCTTGATAACAGCCTCGCAAACCACAGATTTGCCACGGCCTTCAATCCAGTTAACAGCAGCAGGCTTTTTGTCTGAGCAGTAGTTACCAGAAATGCCAATGACATCCATGTCAGGGAAGTCATTCTGGAGGAAATCGAGAACGTTTTGAACACCTTTAGAGACCATGTTCATCCCCATAGCATCACCAGTGCTGCAGCAGAATCTCATGTACAGGTTCTTCCCAGCAACAGCACACTTGACGGTCTGAAGTCTACCAAATCTGCTTGATTTGTTGAAAACCATAGAGATGGTTTCGTAATTGTCGGGATCTTCCATGAAGAACTTCAACTCAGCAGCCCTTTTAGCAGAGTTGAATCTAACAACAGGTGCTCTGGTCATTCCATCCTTCAAAAGCACACTTGAAGCCCCACCGGACAAGTTGATAGCTTTGCAACCACGGTTGGTACTAGCCACCAAGCAACCTTCAGTGGTGGCCATGGGGACTGAGAATTCTCTTCCATCAAGCAGAAGAGGCCCAGCAATCCCAACAGGAATGGTGACATACCCAATTGGCATTTCACAGCATTGACCCAAAATGGACTCGTAATCGAAACCCTCCAATGGCAAACCCTCAAGAGACTTGCCTGTAACTCTCTGCAAAGCCTCCCGCCTAATAGCAGCAGCCCTCTTGCAATCGCCGAGCTTTGACTCGAGTGAATATGAAGGAATGGTTCCGGCAACCACAGCCTTGATAATCTCCTCATCTTCTGCAGTCGGTGGGGGTGTCTCGGTCACCGGCCTTTCATCAAACACCTTCGGTGCAACTTTAGGGGCAATCTGGGGAACCGGGCACTCGAGGGCTTGGCCGCAAGGGACCACGCGAACATCTTCTTCTTCTTCGTCCTTGAGAGCTGGGGTCTGAACGAAATCGATGCCGAAGAAGGCGAGGAGGTAGACGAAGGAGGCAACCAAGACCAGAATGGAGACGAGCTCAGAGAGATTGAGGATGTGGAGAGGCGTGTTGGAACGGATCTTCTCACGCCAGCTGGTGAGCAGGAAGTAGGCGACGGAGAAAAAGAGAGTGAAGAAGACGGCGTTGGTGAGGTAGAGCGGCAGAGGCAAGGCGTCGGAGGCCTTGACGACTTTGGTCTCCTCATCGTCGACGAACTTGACTTTCGTTTTCACGGGCTTGTTGCCTCCCTTGCCGGTAGCGTGCTCCATCTCAATGCGCCGGGATCGGACGGAGGAGATCGGAGATCGGATCGGAAAAGGAGGAGGGACTGAATGCTGGTGTGAAGGGGTCTTGGGTGCAATTTATGTAGAGAAGGTGGTCAGGGTTGAGTTACGGTTTGACTGATTTGGGTCGAGCGCGTTTAATAGTCAAATGAAGACAGAGGCGTTGTTTATTGGGTAGAGCTATTTCCTGGCTTTTTCGTACTCCACCATGTGATAATGTGATATGTCTCTTCTTTTTCTTCTCTCCATCTCCGACTTTGTTGATTTGTGGTGGTGGTTATGGAAGCCAGGCTAGGCTAGATTGTCTGTAGTGAAAGCCAGCTTATGATGGGGTAGAGGGGTCGTGTATTTGCGGTTTATAATTGTGTCGTGTTCAAACTAACACAGTATTAAACAACTAGGTTGGCAGAACGAGGAGGGCAACGGTGTTAACGACATCAAGACTCTGTTGCACGCATGTGGTGCCATGACTGCCATCGAGGTGAGCTTCCAACTCCGGGAATGTAACAAAGTTGGCTACGGTTCAGATAAATTTGAAGTAAAAATAAAGATTTGACTGTGGTGAAGTATGACCAAAATGACTCGTATAATTGATTGTTGACGTTCTTAATAGTTGAAACCCTTCTACTCACTAATGAAAGGTTATCAGTAGGGGTCACCATTTGGCCCTTCGGCTCTAAGCCCGCCCGGCCCTTGCATTAGGGTGGGCCGACCCAACCCTTTCTCAAATAGGGTAGGGTAAGGGCCATGTAATTGAAACTCGGCTCGGCCCTTCGGCTCTACCCGTTTGAGCCTGTTAGGGCTAAGCCCGGCCCGGCCCTCTAGTCCCGCCCGTTTAAACCCTAATATTTTCTATTTTTTCTATTTTAAAAATAAATTTTTTTTTTCTATAGCATACAACTTATCTCTTTTTTGGTAATTGATTTCCTAAGCTTTATTTTCTTTAATTCTTGTTTCCTTTGTTAAATAAAAATTAATTTAGAGATTTATAAAGATAATTAATTAAATATAACCTCATTAACTAATATTTATAAATGTTATAACTTATAAGTTAATCTCAATATATATATATATATATTAAATATGATCAACAAAAAACAATGAGTCTTATATTGCCTATATGACCATGGAGTCACCTTTTAAGGAAAAAAGAATAATGTATTTCTTTTTGTTAAACAAATTAAAGCCATTTTAGGCCAATTTCGGCCCTATTTTGCCCTATTTGGAAGGCCGGCCGGACCCAGCCCTTTTGGCCCTAGTGACTCGGGCTTTTTGGGCGGGTAAGGGTTAGCATATTTAAGCCTTGACCCTAAATTTTGTTGACTTTGACTAGGCCCGGCCTGACCCTACCCTAAGCCTTAAAATTTAGGGTAGAGCCGGCCCTAGCCCTGCCCATGATGACACCTAGTTATCAGTTTGGATTTTCATTTTATATCCTTCTTCGTTGTTTTTAACACCATATATTATTGATTTCAGTGAGAAAATAACACTATACATTTTTTTTTGAAGGATAATATATAAATTCCCCTAGGATCATATACAAACATTGATCAAAGTGTAATAGATGATGGACAGAAGAAGGAAACTGACTACACTAAATACTATTTTGAGATAAAGTCTGACCTAGATGAGCAAAATGGTCAAAACCATATTTGCCTCTCCCTATACATGAGTGAAGAAGATATTGATAAAATGAGAGGAAAGATGATTGATATCCTCCAATAGAGTGAAGATTCTCCACGACACCTTGTAGATATGATTGATCATCTTAATTAGTAATAAGGAGTCACCTTCAACTTGAAGATTTGGTATTTGGAGTCGACTTGCCCAGAGTAAGCCGGTCTTCAATCCAATCGACTCTGCTTGAAGAATTGAAGCAAAGCCAATAGGAATCGAACTTGCACAAATGGCAATTCCATTTTGATCTCTAATGACGAAACCAGCGAAAGCTTTACCATCGCTATTAACTGATCCATCAAAATTTAGTTTGTAGTAATTGGGTGAATGAGGTCGCCAACCAATCATAGTTGTTTGTTTTCTTTTGAAAGACCATATTGAGATGTTATTAGCTTCCCAAAAGTCAGTAAGAAAAGTTTTAATATGAGTCATAACACTATACATGTAATTTCATATTTCCAGGTGATTTTTAAGCCCTATATCTTTCTTATTTGATTTCTTAGAGGTTTAAGAAAATATAATCACTACGATTTTTAATCCTCTCTTCTTCGTAGAAAACATAAATGACCCCCTTTTCCTGTTTTTGATTTTTCTTTCTGGAGGAGTGCAGATACATGATCTTGATAAACCATATCATTCAAATGATTCAAATTCAAATTGAAGCTGTTTCTTATCATCTGTTTAGATTCAAGTATCTCACCCTTCTTATCTTGTATTTTGAATTCTAGAATATTTTCTGTTATGATAGAGTTGAATTCTGTTTTGATATTGTAATCATCTAGGACTTTAATCATGTAAATGACTATAAATACAATCATACTGAGCTTGACTTCTCAAGCCATTCAACACAAACTTTATTCACTTTATGGTATCAGAGCGGGTTACCCACGTGTGCGTGCCTAACGGCCACACGGGCTTCACGTCACCCAAGTTGTCCACGTGTATGTCTTGAAAATTCGCCACACGTGCGGGGGCGTGTTGAGAATATATACATCCCACATGGGAAAAATGGGACATTGCCTATGAGTTTATAAGGGTTTGGGCCACTCCATCCATTGCCAATTGGTTTTGGATGTGAACCCCAGATTACTTTATCATGGTATCAAGAGCCATTTAGTCTCACGACCAATTTTTTTTTTCTCTCCCGAAAATCCAAATGGCCTCCACTTCCTCCACCACCTCCTCCACCACCTCCTCCACCATTGCTCCCATATCGTCCACCACCGCCCCTTCCGTATCAAGCTTTATGACTATCAAGCTTGATCGCTCCAACTACGTCCTCTGGCTTGCCCAATTGGTTCCTGTCCTCCGTAGCAGAGGTCTCATGGGCATTGTTGACGGCTCAACTCCTTGCCCTCCATGCTTCATCAAAGATAAAGATGGTAAACTCACTGATGAAGTCAACCCCGAGTACGAACCCTGGCTGCAACAAGATCAAATGATCTTGGGATGGATCAACACATCTCTCACTCCTGCTGTTTTATCCACCGTTGCCAGATCCACCTCCTCTAGAACAACCTGGCAATCTCTTGAGAAGCGTTATGCTTCACCATCTCACAATCGCATCTTGCAGCTTCGTGGTGAACTCATGCGCACAACTCGTGGTTCTTTGTCCATCTCTGATTACTTGGACAAAATAAACTCCATTGCTGATCAGTTAGCTTTGGCTGGAAGCCCTATGTCTGAAGGCGACTTACTCACTATTGTAATGCACAATGTTGGTGCTCAGTATGAAACGACAGTTAGTTCCGCTCAAGCCAGAGACAACCCCATTACTTATGATGATCTCGAAGCTCTTCTCTTGTCTGCTGAAAGAAGGTTCAATGAACAAGCTCAACCAGTTCTTGATGGTGTACCAACAGCCCTTCATGCTACTAGACCACGTGGATCAGGCCGTGGCTTTCCTTTCGGTCGTCGTGGTGGTGCCCGTGGTCGTCCTATCATCTCACCTCCAAACACTTATACTAATCGTAGCATGCCTCCCTCTCGAGCTCCTCCTCGTGCTCCTGGCTCCATCCTTGGTCCTGCTCCAGGTAATCCTTTCCCACAACATTTCGGAACTGGTCGTATAATATGTCAAATTTGCACTAGACCTGGACACTCTGCTTTGGACTGTTTCAATCGACTCAATCTGTCCTACGAAGGTCGAACTCCAAGCAAGAAACTTACTGCTTTGGCTGCCAATCATGGTGCTTCCTCTTCTACATGGATCACTGACACAGGAGCTAATACTCACATAACTGGTGATATCAGTAACATTGCCAATCCGACAGAGTATCATGGTCTTGATCATGTTGATGGTGCTGGTAAAAATTCTCCCTTACCTATTTCTCATATAGGCTCTTCTCGTCTCCACTCTCCCGCTTCTTCCTTTCATCTTAACAATATCTTACTTTGTCCTACTGCTTCTTATAACCTTCTCTCTGTTTATAAATTTGCTAATGACAATTCCTGTTACTTCATATTTAATCCCTCTTATTTTGTTGTGAAGGATCTTCATACCCAGAGGACGCTTTTTCGGGGTGAATGTGAGAACGGTCTCTATCCGTTTCGTCTCAATTCCAAGACCTCAGCTAATAATCCAGGGTTGTTTGCTCTCTATGGCACTCAAGCTTCGTCGTCAGTTTGGCATTTTCGCTTAGGACATCCAGCTAGTTCTACTTTATCAAATTTGGTTTCAAATAAACGTCTGCCTCTCTCGGGCACGTCTAGGATCAAATTCTGTAATTCTTGTCCTCTTGGAAAGAGTCACAAATTACCTTTTACTTCATCAAATTCAATTTCCCATTTTCCATTGGAATTGTTACATTCTGATGTATGAACTTCTCCATATTTATCTAATAGTGGTTACAAATATTATTTGATCTTTGTCGATGACTTCTCTCGATATACATGGTTATTTCCAATGCGTTTAAAATCTGAAGTACTTGGGATATTTGTCAAATTCAAAGACTATGTTGAAAATCTTTTGTCATCCAAAATCAAAACATTGCAAACTGATGAAGGTGGGGAATTTAAAAACAATGCTCTCAAATCTTTTCTTGACACTCATGGAATCGGTCTTCAGTTCTCTTGTCCAAAACATCCTGAACAAAATGGCATGGCTGAACGTAAACACTGACATATTGTCGAAATGGGTCTAACCTTACTCGCTCACTCACATATGCCTTCCTCATATTGGGTCGATGCCTTTAACACTGCCATCTACACCATAAACAGACTTCCTTCTCGTGTTCTTAATCTTGTGTCACCTTATCAAAAACTTTTTGATCGTGTTCCAAATTACAATTTTTTTCGTGTTTTTGGATGCAGCTGTTTTCCTAATCTTCGTTTCTACAATACTAATAAACTCCAACTTAGATCTAAACTATGTGTTTTCATTGGTTATTCTCTCCAACACCATGGCTATCGTTGCCTTGATCTCTCTACAGGTAGAGTCTATCTCTCTAGACACGTCGTATTTGACGCGGATTCTTTTCCTTTCCAACAAGTCAATCTCACATCTCCGAAGGCGTCCTCTACCTCACCAGACACAGGTTCAAACTCCTTTCCTTATCTTATCTCCACTTTATCTTCTCCTATTAAATCTACCTTATCTCCTTCGTTACCTTCACCACCGCCTAACCAAATTTCATCCTTATCCTCACCGCCTCCCAATAATCTAGTTAATTCCCCTACATCCTCTGCAAGTCCAATTAATAACACTTCTCCACTATCTGACAGTAGCCCTCCTAGCCCACTTCTTAATTCAAATACACCAAATACCAACTCTCCCACTCTAGCCATAATTCCTTATAATCCTCCACAATTATCTATTCCTATCTCTACGTCCAATATTTCAAACACTCACCATGCAACTTCAAATACCAGTTCAATCATCACCAACTCTTCTCATAATAATCCACTCATCCCACCACCTCACCAAGCACCATCGTTGATTAACTCCTCTTCCCCACATAATATGGTAACGCGAAGCAAAACCGGGACTCTCAAGCCAAACCCAAAATATGCTCTGAATGCTTCTATTAATATCAGTGAAGTTGAACCAACCTGTTTTAGCAAAGCAGTGCAGCAAGCTCAATGGAGAAGTGCAATGTGTTCTGAATTCAATGCACTACAGAAAAGTGGTACATGGAAGCTTGTTCCAGCTCATCCCACTATGAATATTCTCCCTTGCAAGTGGGTGTTCCGCATTAAAAAGAAGGCAGATGGCAGTATTGAGCGTTATAAGGCTCGCTTAGTCGCAAACGGGTTTCACCAGCAAGAAGGTGTTGATTTTTCTGAAACCTTCAGCCCGGTCATCAAGCATACTACCATTCGACTTATCATTGCTCTTGCCGTTCATCACAAGTGGCCTATACGCCAACTCGATGTTCAAAACGCATTTCTGAATGGATATCTCACTGAAGACGTGTACATGCGACAACCTCAAGGATTTGTTGATCCTAACCTTCCCTCTCATGTGTGCAAGCTGGTTCGATCACTCTATGGCCTAAAACAAGCTCCAAGAGCCTGGTTTCAGAGGTTCTTTGATTATTTGATAGAACTTGGCTTTGAAGAGTCCAAGGCAGACTACTCTCTATTTATATATAGGGATGGAAACATTACTGTCTTCTTACTTATCTATGTTGATGACATATTGATTACTGGAAACAGCTCAGCCCATATTGATACTCTCATTCATCAACTAAACCTACAGTTTTCAATGAAGGATCTTGGTCCATTACATTACTTCCTTGGCATTGAAGTTCAAAGGAAGTCACATGGCCTCTCTCTTACTCAAACAAAGTATGTCACTGATCTTTTGAAACGCACAAACATGTTGGATGCCAGGCCTCTCTCTTCTCCTGTAGTAAGTGGAAAGCGCCTCAGTATTCATGAGGGTACCTTACTTTCAGATCCAACTCAGTATCGAAGCACTGTTGGAGCTCTTCAGTATCTTACTTTGACAAGACCTGACATCGCATTTGCTGTGAATCAAGTCTGCAAGTATATGCATCGACCAACTACACTCCATTGGGTTGCAGTTAAAAGAATTCTTCGTTACTTGAAACACACTCCCACTCATGGCCTATTCTATCAACCTAGCTCTCTCTCCATTAGTGCTTTTTCTGATGCAGATTATGCTGGAGATCCAGATGATCGCCATTCTACCGGAGGATATTGTGTGTATCTTGGCAAAAACATCATCTCTTGGAGTTCTAAAACTCAACGTACTGTATCTCGCTCGAGCACTGAGGCTGAGTATCGCCAATTGGCTTACACGGCAGTTGAGATTTCTTGGCTTCGCTCTCTTTTCAAAGACTTGCAGCTATCTCTTACATGTCCCAAAATCTGGTGTGACAACATTAGCTCCATTTCTCTAGCTTCTAATCCACTTTTTCATGCACGTACAAGACATCTTGAGGTAGACTACCACTATGTCAGAGAAAAGGTCATCAGAAAAGAACTCGATGTTGATTACATATGCACTCAAGATCAGCTTGCTGACATATTTACGAAAGGACTATCTCCAGTTCGTTTCAAGCTATTGGCTTCCAAGCTTCCTGTGGTTGCCCGCTCAGTCAGCTTGCGGGGGGATGATAAACCATATCATTCAAATGATTCAAATTCAAATTGAAGCTGTTTCTTATCATCTGTTTAGATTCAAGTATCTCACCCTTCTTATCTTGTATTTTGAATTCTAGAATATTTTCTGTTATGATAGAGTTGAATTCTGCTTTGATATTGTAATCATCTAGGACTTTAATCATGTAAATGACTATAAATACAATCATACTGAGCTTGACTTCTCAAGCCATTCAACACAAACTTTATTCACTTTAGATCTAACCTATAAGAACTCATTTCTTGGTCTTTGACCTCCTCAATCACTACAAAGGTCCTTGATCATTTCTATTTCTTGACTCAATAAAAAAAGAAATATAACAAGATGAGAAAAAAATGTAATTCAAATCTGTTCAAGCTTGAACAGATAGCTTCAACAGATTTGAAAGATTCATTAGCATGTGCTTTTGCAAGTAATCAATAATATGTCCTCCACAAGATAAATATGCAAACAATTTTTTTAGAGTCATGGGTGGCCAACCAAAGCATAAACAGTCGTGTTCGCAAACTTAGAAGTTAGGCAAACAAAATTTGGCAACCTTTAAACTCCAGAGAGAGCAATGGATACCTATAAGTCATATATAGTTTCTGATTTAAGTTTAGACTGGAAACATTTATTGAAAGGATCTGATATACTTAAACAAGAGCATTACAGTTCAATAGCTCTAACAGTATTAAATCATATTCAACTATTAGGTACAAATAATTAATTTTCTATTATTTGAGTGACTAGATTCTTTCTATTATCAGACATATAAACAAGTAGATTGTACCGTGAAAAAAAAAAAATACAGATGTGGGTATCTTCATTATGCATTCAACAACAGCTTCACACGCATTTAACAAAGACTGATCATTGTGCATTCAGCTCGACAGAAAAGAGAGATGTCATAAACTTTTGCACATGTGCATTTTCTTTCTTAATTAATCCTTATGCTGTTGTTTGATGAAGTGTTAATGCACTAATATTATCACTTGGTTATTCACATTGATCTAGTGGTGGTATTTCTCATCTACAAGGTTAACACTTGACAGAATGTTTCAATTAGTCCCTCATTCAGGATAAGAACAAGTTGGGGCAATATGTCCTAAGATTTTCTCCTTTCAATCTAGTGTCAACTTTAGATTTCTGATCTTTTCTTTTCTTGCACAAATTGTATATTGAAGGATGAAGAGGGATATTCAAGGTCTGAAAACTTTTAGAGATGGAAGACACAGCAATAGGGCGAACAAAAGAACTCAGTGCGCCAGTGTTCACTGTGGTCGACCACAAAATAGGTTAGCACAACCCTGAGGATGCTGGGCGAACACGAAGCAGAGAATTAGGTGTTTTCAGGACTAGGGCCGGGGTTCTTGTAGTGCAAGAGACGTCTAAGAGAGAAAAGATGTATAATTCAACTAAACAGAGAAAAGATCCACCATTTTTGTCTGAATTAGACTTGCTAATATCTTACAGATATGGTAGTTTTACGTACATACGTATTACAAGCACAAGTTCATGTACATATCATACTGTATACCTAGAAGGGTACTAGGCAATGATCTCATTTGTTGGTATGTTATGCAGTGGGATAAGAGGCTTCCATAGCAATACCACAGAGGCCTTCCGGTGCATCAACATCTCTTTGCATTCTTATGTATCCTTGTTCACCCCATTCTGTCCCCCATGAGTTCTTCACCAACCAATACTTAGTCCCATCATCGCTGACACCATAACCAACAGCGGTAACGCCATGGTCTAGACTCGTTCCGCATGTTCCTGTGAAAACACCACTCGAATAGAATTGGAAATCAGATCCGCTGGCATCAATGGCAACAGAAATTGGTTGATTAGCAACAGCATTAAGTAGGGCGCTTTCACTGTTTGCAGGCACATCTTCGTGGCCAGTTATCGAGGCTGCATGGTTTGCTGCCTTCTTAGCATTGCATGTACCATCAACACCTGTGTAGGGATAATTGGCCTCGGTACTTAGTCCATGGTTTTGATTGATGAACTGAAAGGCATCATCCATGAGGCCACCCTCACAACCTTGGTCTTCACCATTAACATCACAGTCAACCAGCTCTTGCTCGGACAAAGAAATCAGTTTACCAGTTGTGAGTTGAGTAATTCCTTCCATGGCTGCCACTGCTGAGAACGCCCAACAGCAACCTGCAGCAAATTGATGGCAGTTAGAATAGAAATCATTTAAAGTCTATAAGGGGAGTTGTAGAGCCTGATCTCTACATAAAAATCATTAGAACATTCATTACCACATTGGCCTTGGTCCTTGATTGGGGTAACAGCTCCTTTCTGCCTCCAGTCCATTGTTGCTGGCACAGTAGTATTTTCATATTTGAAAGAAGTGGTCTTTGTGGAACATTCATGAGCCCTAAATCGATTTCTTGAAGCTTTGAACTCTTCATTTGTAAGGTCTGCAAATCCATTGACACTTAGTCTGTAAGGTTTGTTTGCTTCGTCATTGGAAGATTCTATAAATGCTACATTTTCCTTGAATATCTTGAAGCGCTTCTCCTTCTCATCAGTGTCACTATATACGCGTCCGTAATGAGCCATCCATTGCTCGTATCTCCCATACATTAATGCATCTTGCAGGCTGCGAGAGGTGGCTTCACAAGACCAAGCCCCCAATATGAGGATCAAGGCCAAACAGATACATTTGCTCTGCTTGATGAACTCCATCACAGGCTAGGTTATGATGATCGAAGTATATGAATTAATGAGCAGGTGTACAATGAAAGGGTCTACTGCTGAGTTTGTATAGAGAAAAGGAATGGCCTTGCTGTGTTATCTTCGTGCCCCAAAAGTTGGTCGATCTGCAATATTTGTGCCCCATAAAATGTTCTGATATCGACTCATTGCCTATCAATATAATTTGATGTGAAGACAAATTACTAGCCAAATCACTTGGTTACTTGTTCATACAAAATGCTCGTGTTTTGTTTTACACGTACGCAGAGTTCAACAAATCCCATTGAGGAGACAACTATATCAATTGTAAGGATCTTGTTTGAGGGCCAAGATGCAATTTAGTAAAGCCCAAGTGAAGAAGCAAGTGCTTTGGGCTACAAAGTCACGTGAAGAACAAGGTTTAGCATTACAGAAGTTCAGACCAAAACTTTCAACTGATTTACAGAGTTGTAATCAATAATCAAACAGAGAAATATACATGAAAACATACAAAATTACACAAAGCAAACGAAAGGATTCGTTATCCTTTATACCATTCCGCATGTATCTCATTTTTTCCACTTCCCAGGCGTAAGAAAACTGATGTGAGCAAGGCAATTCTTTGAGACTAAGAGTATACACATTGCAATTCTTTGTTTGTAGGTAAGTGAGAATTAGTAGTGACTACTAATTCTTGGTTCGTAGATAAGTGAAAATTGACAACTGTTCTTCATTCGAATTAAATTTGTGACTAGGTAAAACATTTAGCTTGGATAATTATAAGGTACTGCTAGCATTTAGAGAACCTAGCTGCTAACCAATCTTGGTTTCTGTGAAAGATGACCAACGGATGTCCTCCATTGTTGACCATACACCAGGTACTAAAACCGCGCATGGCATATTGAACTGGAAATAAGAAGACAACCATTTCACTTCCACCATTAAATCTCTTTTATCATCAAAATTTTGTAATTGAGTACCAAACTAATGTCTCTCTTGCTGATGTACGTAATAGAACATCCATGTTTGTTCTAGCTCACCAGTGCTAACCATGCAAGAGAAAAAGTATTGGCAAATGCAATGAAGCACTTGCATCAAACTAATAATAGCAAAGAATCGAATTGAACCAGAAGTACTCTAGTTAATTAATGTGCCAATTTGCTCAAAAGACATTAGATGATTATATTTCTGAAGAAATTTACAGGGGGATCAGTACACAAAAAATTCTCGAGGTCAAAAGACATTAGATGATTATATTTCTGAAGAAGCAACAGTTGTAACATCTTTGTTCGATCGGTTGTACTTCATGTGACTCTTGACGAGCTGTCCAGCTGCAATGGCAGACATGAGAGATAGCTCTCCAGCAAGAACAGAACCAGCTACAACACTGGCCAACTGCCTTGCGTTTGATCCTGGTGCTTCTCTGTTAGCTCCCTTCACTCCAAGCAAGTTCAAACAAGCAGACTGCGACGCAAGTTGGGTACCTCCTCCTACAGTGCCGACCTCAATAGAAGGCATGGTCACTGAGACGTGAAGATCCTTTCCATCATTGATGGCTTCCATCATGGTGATGCAGTGAGAACTCTCGATGTTCTGAGCAGGGTCTTGGCCAGTTGCGAGGTAGACAGCTGAAACAATGTTACTGGCATGCGCATTAAACCCACCAAGAGCACCAGCCATGGCAGAACCAGTAAGGTTCTTGAGCATGTTAAGCTCCACCAGGGCCGCCACGTTGGTTTTCAACACCTTACTTACTATGTCTCCCTTGATCACAGCCTCACACACCACAGATTTGCCACGGCCTTCGATCCAGTTGACAGCAGCAGGCTTCTTGTCTGAGCAGTAGTTACCAGAGATGCCAATGACATCCATGTCAGGGAAGTCATTCTGAAGGAAGTCAAGGACATTTTGAACACCTTTGGAGACCATGTTCATCCCCATAGCATCGCCGGTGCTGCAGCAGAATCTCATGTACAGGTTTTTCCCAGCAACGGCACACTTGACTGTCTGAAGTCTACCGAATCGGCTTGATTTGTTGAAAACCATGGAAATGGTTTCGTAATTGGCAGGGTCTTCCATGAAAAACTTCAATTCAGCAGCTCTTTTAGCAGAGTTGAATCTGACAACAGGTGCTCTGGTCATTCCGTCTTTCAATAGCACACTGGTAGCTCCACCAGACAAGTTAATAGCCTTGCAACCACGGTTGGTACTAGCCACCAAGCAACCTTCAGTTGTGGCCATGGGGACAGAGAACTCTTTTCCATCAAGCATAAGAGGCCCAGCAATCCCAACAGGAATGGTGATATACCCAACTGGCATTTCACAGCATTGACCCAAAATGGACTCATAATCAAAGCCCTCCAAAGGCAAACCCTCCAAAGACTTGCCTGTAACTCTCTGCAAAGCCTCACGCCTAATAGAAGCTGCTCTCTTGCAATCACCGAGCTTTGACTCAAGTGAGTATGAAGGAATGGTTCCGGCAACCACGGCCTTGATAATCTCTTCGTCTTCTGCAGTCGGTGGTGGAATCTCGATCGCTGGCTTTTCATAAGACACCTTGTGGGTAACTTTAGGTGAAGCAATTGGAGCAATTTTGGGAATTGAACAATCAAGGGCCTGGCCGCAAGGAACCTTACGAGCATCCTCCTTGAGAATAATCTCTTCCTCGTCATCGTCGGCGGCCCAGATGTCACTACTGGGCTGGAGAAAGAGGGACTGAACAAAATCGATGCCGAAGAAGCCGAGGAGATAGATGAAGGAGGCTACAAGAGCAAGGATGGCAACAATCTCAGAGAGATCAATCATGTGAAGAGGAGTATTGGTACGGATCTTCTCGCGCCAGCTAGTGAGCAAGAAGTAGACAACGGAGAAGAAGAGGGTGAAAAACACAGCGTTGGTTATGTAGAGAGGGAGAGACATGGCGTCTGAGGCTGAGGCCTTTGGGACTTGATCGTCGACAAACTTGACTTTCATTTTCATGGGCTTTCCTCCGTGCTCCATTGGATGTGAGAGATGCTAAACAAGCCGCTGGTGATCAGAGGAAAGGAGTGAGCTGAAAGGAAAGTGGAGAAAGGCTAATTGTCTGTGGAGAAAGGCTAATTGTCTGTGTTGGTTTGAGTTCGAAGTATTTGGGGCTACAATATATATATAGTGCTGGTTGTGATGGAGGAAGGTACCTAGAGGCTCATCAGTGTTTGCAGAATTGCATTATTAGTGTATTACTATATTTGGGTCAAGCACGTTTTAAACTTTCAACACAGTATTATTAGTCAAACGAACACACCTATTTTATATTGGTTGTCTCCTTCCTGGCTCTTTCTCACTCTGATACTCTTCAATCTTCATTGTGTATTCATCTTCATCTTCATCTTCATCTACCCAGTTATTGGCCATGTAAATTCGAATAGCTTTCTAGATTTTGACATAAAAATAAATAAATAAATAAAATAAATTCAGGCCTTTGTTGTAAAACGATAGTAAAAGAATTTGAGAGAGGGAGAGTTTAGACACCAAGAATGAAGTATGAGAAATGGAGTGATTCTATTCATCTCACAATGAGGTTTATATAGGAGTACCTCAGGTTTACAAAAGGTAACTATTTAACGATTACATCAATCACTCGTCTGATTACAATCAATCAATCACTAATTATATTATGTTAATCACCAATCAATCTTAATTGGCATATATCACGCAACACTAATTGCTATTACATGAATAGCCACATTAATATTTACAACACTCCCCCTTGGATATTCCATGTCAATATTCTGTTAATCACCAATCAATCTTAATTGGCATATATCACGCAACACTAATTGTTATTACATGAATAGCCACATTAATATTTACAACACTCCCCCTTGGATATTCCATGTCAATAGTGTTGCACCTGCTATGTGCTTCTAAGTTGCCTCGTCAAAAACCTTGCCAAGTAATAAAAACCCTGTGGGAAAAAAAAACCTTGGTCGAAGGAGAAAAAGAGCACAACGCGCTTGAGTGTGGAGTAGAAGTATCACAGCTTCAGAAATAGGTGGAGTCTTCTTATCAGCACCATAAGTAGGTAGTATATCTACGAGAGGGATGCACTAGAGTTGCTACACCAAAACCTTGCCCGGTAAACCCAGTGGGAGAAACCCGTGGTCAAAGGGAAAAGATGAGCAAATGCATATATATGTCGAATCAAAGCATCTTCAGGATGTACTATAATTGGGGTGACCATGCTAAAGATGTGCCTCGTTAAAACCTTGCCAGGCAGTGGGATAAAATAACCCTGGACGAAGGACAAAAAGAGTACACGTGGTCAAACGAGTATGCTTCAGGATACTCCCCCTGATTTCGACTCCCCCTGAAAATTACATGTTAGGTAATTCAGATAGTTTACGTAGACCAATACTTTGGACATGCTTCTGGAATGTAGACTTTGATAGTGACTTGGTGAAGAGGTCTGCACGATTGTCTTCAAATCAAATCTGCTTAACTTCAATCTTCTGATGCTTCTGTTGTTGCTAATTGAAGGAGAACTTCTGTACAATATGTTTGGTGTTGTCTCCTTTGATGAAACTCGTCTTTATCTGCTCTATGTAAGCAGCATTATCCTCGTAGATAATGGTTGGTTCATCAGTGGTGGAATGCAGTCCACATGTGCTTCGAACATGCTTTGTAATGGCTTTTAGCCATGTACATTCACATACTGCTTCGTGAAGAGCTAGTATCTCTGCATGATTCAAAGAGGTAGCAACAAGTGTCTATTTCGTAGACCTCCAAGAAATTGCAGTTTTCCCAATGGTAAAGACATAACCAATTTGGGAACGTGCCTTGTGCGGGTCTGATAGATAGTCTATATCAGCATATCCAACAAGGCAAACGTCATTCTGAGGATCAAGGGGGTTTGATCCATTCCTTGATGCATAGAGATAGAATAAGCCCATATCCGCCGTACCTCTAAGGTAGCGAAAAATGTCTTTTATGCCAGTCCAGTGGCAGTGTGTTGGCGCAGAGCTATATCTAGCTAACAAGTTCACATCGAATAAGATGTCCTGTCTAGGGCATTAAGCCAAGTGCAATAATGTGCCTATTGCACTTAGATATGGGACTTCTGGCACCAATATCTCTTCGTTATCATCTGCAGGACGATACGATTCTCTCTAGACTTCAGACGACCATGGGTGTGCTTGCTTTTATCCTCATTAATGCATCTTAACATCTTCTGGATGTAATTTGGTTGATGGACCAAAATTTCATCTGCACTGTGCTCGGGCTCCAGGTCGAGACAATAATTTGTTCTCCCAAGGCCTTTCATCTCAAATTCCAACTTCAGGTGCTTTGTGGTTTCCTTGATCTCTTCAAGAGTATCAATCAAATTCATGTCATTGACATAGACCACCACAATTCCAAACTTGGAACTTGTTTCCTTAATAAACACGCATGGGCATAATTTATTATTCACATATCCCCACCCGATCAAATATTCACTTAGACGGTTATACCACCTCCGTCAAGATTTTTTCAATCTATAAAGTGAACGCCTCAAAACTAATGGAGAGCGTGTTCCGTGGTCTAGAACTATTTGCATCGGGTATATTAAGTCCTTCAAGAACTTTTATGTATATCTCTGTATCGTGATCCCCATAGAGATAAGTTACGACCACATTCATAAGCTGCATATTCAGTTTTTCGGAAACTACCAAACTGATAAGGTAGCGGAACGTTATGACGTCCATTACGGGAGAATATGCCTCCTCGTAATCAATCACAGGGCGTTGAGAAAATTCTTGCGCCACTAGATGAGCCTTGTGTATCACAATCTCATTTTTCTCATTACGCTTCCTTACAAATACCCATTTAAATTCTATGGGTTTAACATGGGGAGGTGTGGGAACAACAGGTTCAAACACCTTTCTCTTTGTCAAGGAATCTAATTCGACCTGGATTGCTTATTTCCCTTTTTAGCCAGTCGTCTCTTCATTGATATTGATCAACAAAGCAAGGTTCGAGGTCATCGCATATTATAGTTTCGGTGGCCACCGCAAATACTAATATATCATCGATGATAATCTCAATCCGATTCCAAATCTCACTAAATTTACCGAGATTTCTCTATTCTCGGGAGTGGGTTCAAATGTTGGAGCGTCCCCCAACATCGTCTCTTCTAGGACAGACCCATATCCGAATTTATCTCATGAGATGGATCGGTTTTGAGATTGCGATGTCAAGAGGATTTGTTTGTGCCAAGTTTACTCTCTTCTAGGGAAAAGAATCCTTCGAACCTAATAGTTCACCTCACTTCAGGGCAGGGACATATGACTAGTTAGCCGCCATGGTCGTACCTCGTCCATCTGGGACGACACATCCTACATGGACGTCTATCCTTGCAGGCACATTTGCAGCAGGTATATATGATCTCGTCACTTTAGCTAGATAAGAGAAAACGTCTGGCATATTTTGGGCTACACTCTGTAGATCTAGAATTCTCCGCACTTCATTATCACACTGTGCGGTTCGGGGATCAAGATAGTGGGGACATTCCACGTCAATTCACGTCGTTCATCAGGAACAGTAACGTTCTTATCTCCCCCTAACGGCGGGAAGACTGTCTCATCAAAGTGACAATCCGCAAATCTAGCGGTAAACAGATCGCCTGTCAAGGGCTCGAAAGAGCACATAATGGATGGGATTCATAATCGACATGTATGCCCATCCTTTGTTGAGGACCCAATTTTGTACGTTGTGACGGCACAATTGGCACGAGGACTGCATACCCAAATGTGCGTAAGTGCGAAACATCAGGTTCGTACCCAGTCACCAGCTGTAACACGGAGTAAGGTTGGTAGCAGTGGGCCTCAATGGGACTAACATAACTGCATGCAAGATTGCATAGCTCCATGCAGAAATTAGAAGCTTGGTGCGCATTACCAAGATTCTACTTGCCAGACCATCTTGGGTGTGAACATAGGGAACTAAATGTTCAGCATCAATCCCAAAGGATATGCAATAATCATCAAAAGACTTCGATGTAAACTCTCCAGTATTATCAAGTCTTATGGACTTTATGGGATAATCCGAGTGGTGAGCCCTCAATTTCATGATCTGGGCGAGAGTTTAGCAAAAGCAGCGTTTTCTTGTGGACAATAGTGTTACATGTGATCACTTTGTCGATACATCAACCAAAACCATTAATATTTAACTGGTCCACATGGTGGTTGGATATGTCCACAAATTTCCCTTGCATTCTGTGCAGAAAAATGGTGGTGTATGTACTAGTCTTTGCATATGATGGTCTAGTATTAAATATTCTTAACGAGTATGGCATAGTGTGTCATTATATACAAGACCCTTATTCAGAAGGGGATGCACCTGCTATGAGTTGAGGATACAGTGCATCATACTTTGACCTGGGTGTCTCAAAAGGTCATGCCATAGCAAGTAGTTGCTTGAATTAGTTAGCTTCTAGCTAACCGATTTCAATTTCTCCAATGTACGCTTCTGGCCGCACACTCAGAGGTTATGCAAAGATATTCCACTCATTTTTCTCAGTGGTTTCAACGTGGTAACTGTTGGTTTGAATATCCTTAACACTCAATAACGTTCTTCTGGAACGTGGAGAATATAAGGCCTCATTAATGGTAAGTTCAGTACCATTGGACAACATAAAGTAGGCTTTGCCATAGCCCTCTATCAGGTTGGATTGCCCTGATACGGTTGTCACAGAGGTATGAATAGACAATAAGTTTGAAAAATATCTCTGATCTGGGAGTATGGTGTGTGTAATAGCACTTTTAACCAGACAACAAACTTCCCCACAGAATATGCCTATTCATTTATTTAATTCAATGGATCACATGTATGAATAAGTTTATTGAATTAAATATATTCGAACATAACCACATTTTCATAATCCAAAATGATTGAAAACATAAATCACCAAAACCGAAGATGTTTCATTCATTAAGATGAAATAGATATGGCACAAGGGGCCAATTATACTCATGTCTTTGAGTTCTAATCCTTGGTATGTTCAGTAACTGCCTGAAAATCCATGATCTCTAGTGTGGAATCGATAGAAAATTACCCTTCAATAAAGTTGGTATTTCGAGTTCCGCGACCGGCGTAATACTCATCTACTGCTTCGGCTATCGCACAACAGGTGCGGGACCAGCAGTCAATTCCTCTACATCGATAACAAAGATCATGCTGATTCTGGTGGCGGCGGGCCGAACCAGTGTTCCTTTCCACTTTGGCTTGTTAGGCAGGGGCACTATAACATGGGGCCAGGGCCGGTTATATGAGCCATTTATGGGCCCACCTCTCTTTACTTGTCTCAAAAGATCAGACTCTTTGTCCCTTCCACGGTCACAATCTCTCCTTTCGAGATTAGGTTTGCGATGAGCAACATCAATTCCTTCAAGCAAAAGTGCTGCTCAGGTACCGATGGGCTTGGCTTGATCAGTCCTCAACAGGAGGTTGTTGTTCATTTCAGTGAGCAACAAGATAGTGATCAATTCTGAGAATTAATAAAGTGACTCTCCTTGTATTCTTTTGGGCAGATGGGTTTGTTCAATATCTTGCTAATCATGTCTTGCTTCAGGCAAGAAAATGGTCATTTGGTAGTTAAAGTACTCTTCCAGAGCGACCCAAAGAGTCTGTGGATCCTTTTCATCAGATACTCAACTTGGAGTGCTTTCTTCATATGTTTCTTTATGAACATTATGGCACTCGCCTTAAAAGCCTTAGTGACGACATTGTCATGAGTATCGATCGTTGATCTCATCTTCTTTGTAGTCAGATGAATTTTCACATCTTGAGTCCACTTTAGATAGTTTCTTCCAGAAACCTCCAAAGCAACAAAGTCAAACATGTTGAGATTTGACATTATAGGAAAGGAACAAATAATATTAGTGCTTTGGGTAATATGGTCCATAAGTAAGTAATGAGAACTTCAGGTTCTATAACATGGTATGAAAAATCGGATTAGACATGTAAAATCTACTGGTTTTATCATGTGTGGTGAATTTATGAAGGAAACTTCAAGTTTTTTAAATAGCATTATCGAAACTACAAGTTCGATTTATGTATGAACTATTGGTTCATTTAGAACTTCTAGTTCATTAGGTACCTGCATTTTCTACACATATATTCTAGTGCGAAAATTTAGACAAGTAACACAATAATATTGAATTGAGCAAATTGAAATAATCTCACAAATTTGGATAAATAAAAATCACAAATCAGTTGAGATATTAATTGCATGCTACTAATTTAACAGATTAATTATCACACAATTATGTGAATAAATGCTTCTGGCAATTAATTACACATATTAAATATGGTGAATCTATTTACAATATGAAATCATTTTTCCTTTTATTTTTGATTCTGCTGGACCAAAGAAGGAGTGGGCTTGATAGTGAAGCCTATCGGGCTTGTGACCCGGGCTTTCATGCATAAGTCAAATGGTGTGTGAGACCTGCTGGGCTGCTAGGTCATGCTGAGGGAGAGTGGGCCTGCTGGGCTCAAACTGGTCTGCCAAGGAATGAAAAGTTATTACTCAACCCTTTCTGTAACTCCAATTGAATACGACCAGGTAAGGAAGGATGAGGTTTAGGTGGAGCGAGGCTCACTTAAGTACACAGCCTCATCTGAACCTTGCCTAGACATCGCATCCAACTAGATGAGCCTAGTTTGAGAAGATTCATAACTTTTGTCATGGCAACATGTGATGAGCTTCTGTTCTGGTCTTGCAACTTGGGCTTGAGCTTCTGGCTCGGATTTGTTGTTGTGACTTTGGGCTTGATTTGAGCTTCTGACTCAGCCTCATTTAATATTCACCATTAACCTGTCTTCTTCTTTTTTCTTAAATGCTTCTGGCATTAACGCTTCATTAACCCCATAAATATTACATAATCATTATGGCAATAGACTTAATGTACAACATTAAGAAATTGTAATGAAGTAAATAAATATCATAAAGTCACTAATGAAATCATTATGGTGATGAGCGTAATATACGGCATTAACAGGAACTGATGCACATTATTATAGCAATGATTTGAATAAACGCTTCTGGCATTATAGTAATATTAAATAGGAATCCTACATGTCAATGTGTCATGGTATATGTCAATCAAATCCAAAAACATGAACAAATATATACGACAGATATATATGTATCAACCAAATAAATTAATAAAGTAAATTTGGGGGTTCATGCATCACGGCGATTGTTCATATAATCAAGTTTGAAAACATGAATTAAAATTAGAATTTGGAGAACTTAACTCAATGTAGAACGGATGAATCTTCATCTTATTTGTGCAGAACTGAGAAGGTTGTCTTCTCAGCCAATCCAACCAATCCAATAGCTTGGGAGTTATTCTCCTCTTCTCTTGATTGAATGATGAACCACCTCTCTCCGCAACTCGCAATCTGAATCCTAGAGCTTGTCGTGCTGATAATGTGTTGTAAAACGATAGTAAAAGAATTTGAGAGAGGGAGAGTTTAGACACCAAGAATGAAGTATGAGAAACGGAGTGATTCTATTCATCTCACAATGAGGTTTATATAGGAGTACCTCAGGTTTACAAAAGGTAACTATTTAACGATTACATCAATCACTCGTCTGATTACAATCAATCAATCACTAATTATATTATGTTAATCACCAATCAATCTTAATTGGCATATATCACGCAACACTAATTGCTATTACATGAATAGCCACATTAATATTTACAACAGCCTTGACCAATATTATAGTACCAGGACTAATTGGTTGGACTGGATTAAGTGTGTTGTATTGACCTAATTTTTTTTTCCTCCATTCTACTTGCTAGGAAATTCAGTAGGTAGAAATTGAAGGACAAGTTTGAAAATATTAATTGGATCAGAGGGTTGCTTTATATTAGAAATAGAAGAAAATGCTTAAAATTTTCGTTAAAGACATGAGTATATGAAAAAAGGTAGCTTTAGTGATTGTAATTGATTGCTGTTTCAGTAAAAATTGAATTAAAAGACCTTTCAGGTTGTGTGTTTGAACTATCAATATATGCCATTTTAGTTTAATATGAAAGCTTATGTCTGCTGTTTCTTATAGTATGTTGAGTTCATTTTTTATCTAATGGATGGAAGATCATCATTCAATTAGTATTTTGCAATTGTGTAGATACTTTTCACCAAGTGAAGTTCAAACGTGAAAGAAGAAAAGAAAACAAAGCTTTGTCTATGGATTGTTGGTTGTGGCATATTCGTCCCGTGCAGCCAAAATGGAGGAGATTATATATAGGCTGGACCTGCTGGAATTTTCAGCCACACAGAAGTATTCTCTAGCATCTAATTCAACTTGCAATGTGGAAGAGGCTGGTGATCCATACAAGGCAGAAATGGAGGAATGCATAGATTTGATAATGGAAGAATTAGAGAAAGAGAAATATAACTAAGGCATGCACCCTATCAGGTATGCTTTGTTTTTTAGTTCAACTTTATTCTCATTTTAGTATCTTCTGATTTAGAACTATCAAGAAGTAGGGTCAGGATCCTCAAGTTTCACACATTAGGAAACTGACCATGTTACATATATATGTGGATTAGTGGTTATCAAGCTAATCATGTTAATACTAATGTCTTTTCCAGTTTCATTGATTGATGTGCTTCTCTGTCAAATTGCAGTGAAGTTGATCCCACAGTAGCATCCTTATCTAGAGGGGCAATTAGACTGATCTTAGCACTGACGGTGGTTGAAAAGTGAGTTTATTGTATTTTGGTAAATTTGTTTTGACATTGACAAAACATGATAGGGGAATTATGTTAAAAAGAAAAATGAGATTATAGAGGGATAAATACATGGCCTAATGCAAATCCTATGCAAGTATGGAGAGAGTTGATATCCGACATTGAAATTTTTTTCCAAAGGTCAACAAGGATGGTGAAGAGTATGGTGGAAGCTGAGATTTAAAAGATTTCATAAATTTCATCAATGAGAAATGTGGGACTAGCAGAGATGCGAAATGACAACTTACTTCCAAAGTTAGTACCATTTTAAACCAATGAACGTATTTCATCAGTTTCCTTACCAATTGTCTTCTCTTATGCATGTTTGCTGGAATTGTCTCAAGTTTGGAAGAGTTAGTGAAGAAGTTTGTGAACCAACTTTTATTATATGTAAAACAATAGCATATTCGGCAAACATTCTAAGATTGTGATTTCTACTCTATCGCCTATAAAAAACACAAACTCGTAGCATCGCGCGGGCGAACTCTCTAGTTTATTCTAATGTTGCATTATTGTTTAATGTTTTGAACTTTTGACTGACACCGAGGTTTGACGGTCAAAAAAAAAAAAGTAACATTTGAGTTAATGTTGGAGGTGAATGTCTTCTTTCGGTTTTGGGCACTAAAGTAAGATTCTATTTAATCCAGTGTTTTGCTGTATGATTTTTAATTTTAGATCCGCAACAGTTGCTGATTTTGTTATATTTCTAGTTTTGGTTCTGGGGAGCTTGTCTGTTAATGTTCGAGTTTTGTCACCCTCGGTGGTTTTCGATTTCCGGGTGAGCGAATCACCTGTGCTACAGTGATATAAGCAGTGCAACGATGCCTCACTGCATCAAGTCACATCTAGTTACCTTTATCGTTAGATGCACTTGTGGATCTTATTATGTTTTATTGCTTATTTATTTATACTTTTGCATCGATGTACTCCTAGTTTTATTTAATATAGATAGTCGTTTTTTTCCTCAAAATATAAAATTCTTTCTATATAAAAAAAAATGATTTTTTTTTTATTTTAGCTCTCTCTTCTCCTTACAAAAAAAGGCTAATTCTTTACGAGAAACAAGTGATCAGATGTAAGAAAAATGTTTGGTTAGTAATAATAACTTATATTTTGGTTTTTGCCACCTCAGTGACATCAAAGGTCCTTATCAGTGCAATAAGATGTGTCTACTTTTCTATTTCTCGACTCAAAATAGAAAGAAAAAAAATTGAAAAAATGTTATTGAAAGAGAACATGATATATCTTAACTAGATATGAAAATCCTTATTGATCCAATAAGATGTCTACTTTATATTTCTTGAATCAAAATAAAATAAAATAAATTGAAAACTAAATGTTATTGAAAGGGAGCATGATATATCTTGACTAGATATTTTCAAAACCATGTGCATTTGTAGGTGAGCAATAATGTGCCAAAGATTGTTCCGTATTAGTTGTTGCGCTTAATCATCACATGGAGGACAACTCTGAGGTTAGCCGGATTTTAGATGATTGTAAAGATTATATGCTTGTTTTTTGATTATGTTAGAATTTGACATGTTTATCGTGAAGCAAATAGTGTAGCCAACATGTTGGCTCACTTTGCTAGTTTAGATCATGTTATGGATCTTTCTTTAATTGAGGCACCTGATATCTTGCAAGATGTCCTCTATGAGGATAATTGTAACTCAACTATGTATGCTCGGGGCACATGTACTACGTCTCCCTAATGCAGCAAAAGATTATGTTATGGGCGTGGGGATGAGCGTCCTAACTTGACTTTTTCTAAAACCCATATATTAAAAAAAAAAAAATGTGCCAAAGATTGGATCTTATTGTCCAAACAAATTTTTCAAAGGTGGCCAGCGAAAGAATACTTTGACTTGTCGGCTTGGAAGTCAAACAAGCAAGCATGGTTGGCCTAAAGATTTTGGAGTTGAAAGCGAAATAAATGCACAGGGCTCAACATCTGTCAATACATTAGCCTTTTTTTTTTTTCCAATAAAATTAATCGATATAAAAGAATTATTGTATAAACATAAAATGAAAATTGCATGACACAATAAATGAATGTATAATAATCAAACATTTGTTTCTCTGCAACTGATAACCAAGCTGAAATTATGAAAGATTATCAAATTCATCATAATATAACAACAAATTTACTTATGAATTAACTTTTGCGTTTGTGCCAGGAAGACTTATTTCTGATAACTCTTTGGTGGCTAAAGAGATTTCTTACTTTATGTAGAAGCTCCGTACTCAAGCTGGGTTTTGATCGTCTTGAATGGACTTTTTTAGAAGCTATTTTGGTAAGGCTGGGTTTTTGTTCTAAATGGGTGGAGGTCGTTTTGTCTTCACTGAAATCTGTGAGTTACTCTCTCATTATTAATGGTAAACCTACTGGTTTTATTACTCCAACTAGGGGAATCCGACAAGGAAACCATTTATCCCCCTATTTCTTTATACTATGCGCAGAAGGATTTTCATCTTTTATCACTACTTCAGTTGCTCAAGGCACCCTAAAGGGTTTGTTGATGAATCCTTCAGCTCCCGTTATTCATCATCTGTTATTTGCTGATGATAGCCTTATGTTTGGTGAAGCTTCGGAGCATGAGTGCTTGAGTGTCAAGGCTATTTTGGATATCTATGGATGAGCTTCTGGTCAGCAAATAAATCTTCAAAAAAGTAGTGTTGTGTTAAGTTCTAATGTTGGTATGGATTCCCAACTTTTTTTGGTTAGTATCCTGGGTGTTCAAAGAGTTTCTGATCATGGTCAGTACCTTGGCTTACCACTTCATGTAGGGAGATCAAAGGTGGCTGTTTTTGCTTATTTAAAAGAAAGGTTAACAAAGAAGCTTGTCAGTTGGAGGGCTAAAACCCATAGTATTGGAGGGAAGGAAACATTGATCAAGGCAGTGGCTCAATCAGTGCCTTAGTATGTGATGAATTGCTACTTGCTTCCAAAATCTCTTTGTGATGATCTTCAGCAATTTTGTGCACAATTTTTTGGGGGCAGTACGGATGATCAAAAGAAGATTCATTGGCGCTCTTGGGAGCGAATGTGCTTGTCTAAATAGGAGGGTGGTATGAGTTTCAAGAGCTTACATGAACATAATCTTGGCATGCTTGCTAAACAAGGGTGGCATTTCATGTCTAATCCAGCCTCACTAGTGATCCGTTTGTTCAAATCAATCTACTTTCCCGATGGGAGTTTTTTTACTGCTAATATGGGAGAGAGACCATCCTATGCATGGAGGAGCATCATGGAGGCTAGGCCTGTTATCAAAGCTGGTCTCCTTTGGAATGTTGGAGATGGCAGTCACATTAGTATTTGGGAAGATGAGTGGATTCCCTCAATCTCTTCTCACTCTTTATCTAAACCGGCTAATACTGTTTTTGATAAAGTTGCGGACCTTATTGATATTGGCTCACACTCTTGGAATGTGGCAGCATTGCATGCTTGTTTTCCCCCTGAAGTTGTGACACAGGTTATGTGCATCCCTCTAAGTCGGAGAAGAGCACTAGATACCATCACATGGAAGCCGAACAAGAAAGGTTTCTTTTCAGTAAAGTTTGCTTATAAAGTTGCTAGAGATTTTACTTTGAGTCATATTATGTCTTCTTCTTCTTCAGGAGGTGACCCATATACTCCATTGTGGAAAGCTTTGTGGAAAGCTAAAGTTCCAGGAAAGGTTGCAATTTTTGGGTATAGAGCTTCTCACAATTTGTTGCCAACTTGTGCTTGTTTATCTTTGAAAGGTTATATGGGCGATCTTCATTGTTTACACTGTCAATTTCGTTGGGAAGATTTGTGACTTGGATACACATTTACGCAAGCGTACGTATCATTGTCAAGATAGGGAAATATTATGCCCAAAGTTTATCGTACCACCGGGATTAGTGGCTAACCCACAATCCTTGGGTGGTCGGAACTAAAGTCACTAAGCAAATAAAGGAAATAAAACAAAAAAAATAAAATAAAACTAATCTAAGGCACCAAGCCTTAGCAATGCTCGGCTTTAGTTTTCACCAAAGCCTAATCAAAACTAAGAGCCTAGTGGTGGATATGCACAAATGAGTGGAAGAGTTTAATGTTTGGGGTTTGATTTTAACTTAACAAATAATAATGAAATGTAAAGCAATAAAAATAAAAATGAAATGTAAACAATAAAAATGAAAATGTTGGGTGCTAGGGAGATTCATTCACCCAAATCTCATGTGTCGGAAGCTAATCTAATATAGATGCATATTTCCTATTTTGGCGGTAGTCGTATCCAAGGCGGTTCAAGGCTCAAGGACCGAAATTCCCTTTCATGGTATTCCTACTCCGGTTCAAGGGCCGTAGGGACTCACTTGGCATGAATTAGAGCCGGTTCAAGGGTCACTAATTCACATCAAGAGGCGTAGAGATCGAGGAATTAGACTACTAAGCGACCCGCCCGCGCAATCACGCAACGGGTGTAAATCACCATGCTTATAACCCCTCGAATACGAAATTGAAGGTTTCTAGCTTAGGAATTAGAGGGGGTCAAGCCTCTAACTCTATCCTAGACATGCTCAAAATACACACCCTAGAGTTGACTAGGCTCCTAGACATGCATTTTAACCCAATAAAAATAGATATAAACATCCATCATATGAAAATTGCATCATTACATTAAATTAAACATCTTTTACACAAAATTTGGGTTAGGGACACAACCCTAAAACCCAACAAGAAAATTACTCACAACCCATAATTATAGAAATTAAAACTACAAAATTCAAAGAGAAAAGAAAAGAGAAGTGTAGGAGAAAACAATGATAGCCACAATTAGCTAGAAAGCCAACATGACTACTTTTGAATTATAACTCCCACAATTACCCAATTCTTGAATCTTGTAGAGATTGAGCTCTTGAAGCTTGTGTGAGAAATTCCTTGAAATCCCTAAAATAAAACTAAATAAAAGAGGAAAAATGGAGGAGAAGATGGGGAAGAGAGCAGCCCAAAGGGCTGCCTCTGTTTTTGATGTGGCTGCGGCTACTGTTGGTGGTGTCCTGCGCTGCTCTCCCTGAGGAAAAGAGAAATATCCCTTAATATAGGGTAGGTTTCGTGTCAAGGATGAAAGAGGGCTGAATGGGTAAGGAGGTCTGGCACGTGTCAAAGATGTATGCGTTAAGTGTGCTAGTGTGAGCAGCACATGGTCTGAAAGGGTAAATGGATGTGGTCTAGCACATGGTGGTGAGAGAAAAGCCACACTAACATCAGAAGCCAAACACACGTGCACCATTTCCTTGTTGGTTTAATCAATCAATCATGATTGATTAATTAAACAATAACCCTTTATATATATATATATATATATATATATATATATATATATATATATATTCCTTCTCTCCTCATAATTTCAAGTGCATGGCCACAATTATGAATAATTTCATTCAGCTCCTTTTCTGACTTTGACCGTGGTTGACCGCATCAATAATTTCATTTTTTTCTCGAAAACTCCAATTTCGCAATATTTTCTCTCATTTCTGCAATTCCGCTTATTTCCTACACAGTAAATAAAAATGGATTAATTACATATTAATTGACATGAGAATTTGCTTATTTATAGTGTTTTAGATATAATTACACGCATATAAATGCGTATAATCAATTTGGGCCATATCTTATGTCAATGCCTTATAGCTCATAAAATTTGGGGTGCCCACCCTTTCAATCTTGTTCTTGATGTTTCATCTCATTTGGATTTCAAAAACTGGCTACTTGAGAGAGCTACTTCCTTGTCTTCCGATTTGTTTGACAAAATGTTGGTTCTTTAATGGAGCCTATGGAAGAACCGGAATGATAAGTTGTGGAATGAGAAACACAAAGATGGTCCAATTCTTGTAACCACTGCAATGGGATGGTATGAAGAGTATCTCCAAGCCAACGTTCCTTTTGGCTTAGTTCCTTCTACACCAATAAGGCCTGTAGCCAAATCTTGGTGTCCTCCTAGGCCTGAGACTGTGAAGTTGAATATTCGCTACCACAAAACTGACCTAACAACACCATTAACAATGGTGTGTATTGAATCTATAGACACCAATCAATGGTGTTGAAGAGCAATAGACACCCCTGTAGTTACCATTTATTGAATGGTGCCCATGGTTGCCGTGACATTACCCAAGATGCCACTATTACTCTTTTGGTGACTTACAAATTGTGGGTCCCACAACTAAAAAGCAATCTGATGTATTTATTGTATATATCAATACACTCACCAATCTGAAAATTAGTGACAGACAATATTTCAAATTTAAAAAAAATTAAAATTAATATACAATAACAGTAATTCTAATCAAACCACTTAATGAGAAAAGAAAATTCTGCAAAGACCTTAATTCTAAGCATGATGTTTGCGTTCTCCTCTACTCCTCAATGGACAACTACATCACATAAAATGAAAACAATATAAAGAATGTTACACAGCTCATAAACTTTAAAACAAATGATATCCTTTGAACCATCTCAGTAAACCTTTTTGAACTCCTAAATGGTTTGATATATGACATAAAAAGAAGTCAGCAAAGTCTGTAGAATATATGACATAAACCACTTAAGAACCTTACTTTGCAAAGATTGTACTGCTTGTTTAACAGCTCAAACCCATTAAACCATCAAATTTAGCTCATGATAAACCTTTTTTCCTGGAAATGCTGCAAAGACAAACCTACACATTGTCAGAGAATAGAGACTACTAAAACAAACTATAGTGGGGGAAGTAATAAGTCATTTCACATTTTAAATATAGTTCTTGGTACAAATTTATTGAGAGTAAGACCTTGTGATAAACGATCGACCCATCAAAGGCAAACCCAGTGGTGATTCTTCCCCTGTAATAGAATAATTACATGTATGAGTAACTTTATGACAGAATATCATATATCCCAGTCCAGCTCCCCCCTGCTCACCTGCACAAATTTGATGCAAATTAATGCGACCAATTGCTCTTATAGAGACGAATGCTCCAGTCTCTCAACCTGTAGAATACTGGAACTGATATTAGTTCATAAGGTACCTTAACAGACAGTCGAAAATTCTTTAAAAATTAAGAAGCTTACATTTCTTCAATCCCAAGCATTTGAGCCTTCAATGTGGAACTATAGCAAGAGCTGGACCATTGCTTTCTTCAATTTCTGCAACTTGATACTAAACAGCAGAACTACTTTCAATTGATTTAATACCACTACAGAATTATAAAGGGCATGAGACCAAGCAGCAGACTACCATAAATAGAATTCATCTAAAACAAAAGTTAGAGAAATACATGCAAGTTCCAGTTAGCATAGAGAAACAATTAATACAGTTTATACACAGACATCAATTGCCGTTAAAAAAAATTTATGTACAGTTCTCATACATTGAGAAATTTTATGAATGATGAATACCATATACAGATATACTGTATTTGTCTACTTTTGGGGAAGCAAATAAATATAACTAAATCTATTCAACTTTAAATATAACTAAATCTTTTCTGTTCACAACTCTCATAAAAGATAACTTTGATTCATCCCTGGATTCTCTATTCTTTGATTAAAACAAAGGATTATCCTATTTTGCGATGATACAATTCAACTGAAGAAACATTCAAACAACTACACAGGATGATAAACAAATGATAAATAAAACAGTGAAAGGATATAATTCAAACTTATAGAGACTTAAAAGTTATAGAGACCAAAACATTTGCCGAGAATAAGTAAATGAGTCATTTTGAAACTCACGTGCATTATATCAGCAAACCTTTGTGATTTCTGCAATTTTAAAACACTATCCAGATTACATTTTGTATGTGTGTGTACAGTATATGTGTATATAAATAAAGGGCCAGAGAAAACCATAGCATAAGCTCATGCACATACAAAAAAGAAGAAGAGCAAACTCAACCATCAAATAACAACATATATTTTACACAAATCAGAGAACAGAAACAGAGACGAAATAAGTGATGAGCACAACCTAGAGAATAAAAACAACATTACAAAAACATAAAAGAGGAAAGAGCGAATGTTACCTGCTGAAAGTGAGACTCAACTTCTAACAACACAGTTATACCAATTTGGATAAGCTGAAGACCTTAAATTATAGAAATTGAAAGCAACAGGCTTCTACCTGTGTCCATATTGTAAAATGGGTTCAGCATCTTCATCAACCCTACTTGAGCCCATAACATTATCAGGCTCTATCACCTGAAATCATGTCAAGAGTTAAAAAGGAGCATGAAAACAGTAATCTCATTGCTCATTTTATCCCAAACTATTACATACTAATTCCCTAACTATAACTTCCCCAACATACTAAACAAACTAACACCCATGCTAAATCTGGGCAAGCGCTCTCTTATTAACTCCACCCCTTTCCAGACTTTCTTTAAAGCATAAGCATTGCCAAACTTGTTGTGCTATATAACCCAATTGTATAAATTAGCAGGAATCAAAGAACAAAAGCTAAAGTACCCAATTGAATTCGAGACTGAAACTTTAGTGTAGAATCCAATCCAAATCACCAAACCCATAAACTAAATGAGGAGAATCAACAAAATTTACTTAGAGGAGAGTTGTTCTTTCGACTTGAACAGCGGTGCAAACCTGAAAACTCTTCTGTGCAAATGGGATGACCCTAGTCCGTATCCCCACATAGTTAATGGAAATTAAAAAGTGATCGATTAGGTAATTGCGTTAAGCAGTGATGGCGAATAAATGAATATATGGATAATGTTACCTTAAGAGATTTTTACCTTACAATCAAGGTTTTGAGATTTGAGATACTGTCCAACCCTAGAGACGGTGCCTCCGCTACCAACAAGAAACCCAAGTCGAACACATACCTGTGCTTCTCCTCAAAACTTTCTCCCAAAATCGATGAAAATTTCAGCAACAGCTGAATCTCTCCTCTTCTTTTTCCCTTCCCACCCCATCAAAGTACAAGAAAATAGAAAATCTTACATCAAATCCATAATGCAAAATCACAAATGTTATATCAGATCTACCACATAAACTTGATAAACCGAACCTTTCCTATTTCTCTTCAACCCAACCCTTGTAACTGATTTCAATCCGATTCGTCGACTCGGATACCAATACCGTCTACTGATCATGGAAACTAGTGTGGCCAATGCATCAGCAAACTGATTCTTCATCCTCGATAGATAATTGAAGGTAATCCGTCTTGAAGACCATGTCTGATTTTAAGAGATTGTTGCTCTCTTCAGCACTTGAGAGATGGAGAAACAATAGGGCAGAGAGAGGGAGGGAGAGAGTTTACGGTTAACACCGCATAGGAAAGAAAAAGAAAGATAATCTTTAATGGGGCAATAGAACTTTCTAACATTGGTGACATTTCAACAGTATATTGACCCCATGGTGAGCAAGATTTTCTTTTCGGTACACATGTTTGGGAGGATTAGTGAGATAAAACTTGGTTGCTGTCACCATTAACCAAAACGTGGGGGTAAAATGGTATTCAAAGCCCACTTTTGTGATAATGATTGATGGGTCTTCTCTCCCTAATGTTACTTATGGTGGTGTAGGGGGTGTTCTTCATAATGATCAAGCTGCTTTCTTGGCTGCCTTTTGTATCAGGGAATCCTTTGGGACTTCTCCTCTTCATGAGAATTGCTAGCCTTAAAACATGGGCTGCTCTTGCTTCTAGGTTTGGAAGTGAACAGTGCAATAATAGAGACTGATTGTTTAGTTGCTGTTCATGCTATTTCATCCCCATTTGAAGATCTATCAGGTTTGAGTAATTTGATAGTAGACATCAAAGATATACCGCAAACTTGGCCCTTATTTATTTTAGTTCATGTCAGTAGACAAGCTAATAGGGTAGCTCATAGGCTAGCAAACATCAGTTTTGATTCTGATATCAAAACTGAATGGTTCAATCATGCTCTAGATTTCTTGTCGGATGCCCTCTTGTACGATCTCAATCATGTTTGATGAATACAGTTTCTCTTGTTTCGTCAAAAAAATTAACTTTTTATTTCAATATAAGCTAATAAAGAAGGTGAAACTAGAGCTTCGAATCATTTTGCTCCGTATATGAATTTTTGTCTTCTATGGTTGAGTAAAATGGAAGCAACCTAACCTGTGAAAAATGAGATTGTGGGAAAGCAATACAAATGTCGTGCTACTAGGTGAAGTGGTATAGTGCTACACTGCATGTAGATGGTAAGAGTTTACCATTTTTTTTTTCAATGAGAGGATCTTGATAACAAATGGGTGGTTCTAGTTGAACCTCCAAATTTGCTATTTAGATCTCCCCTACTTAGTACACCTCTAATTTTCTTTTTAGAATACTTAAAATGCTAAGTAGACCTCTGTAGTGTTACCAAAACACCCTTGAACGTGAGATACAACGATCAGACTCTACTTTTTATCTATATCTTCAACCACGAGAAGAAGAATGAATCAAAATCACATGGTAGCTCTTCTCAACCAAAATTACTCAGAGGGTTGGTTCTTGATCCTTGATATGTTGCTGGAATCCTTTTGGATTCGCTAAAAGAAGGATTTCAAGGGTTTTAGGTTTGAAGATCGAGCGCGGCGAGGCGGCCCTTAAGGAGAGACCATGTTGTGAAGGCGGCGGCTCTATGATTTAGGACTAGCGAGTTGGTGCGGTGCTTGATTTTGTTCTTAGTTATGGCCGCTAATAGAACTCAGGGCTGGAGCGGCGACTCCTTTGATCGCTACAAGGAATACAGGTTTGCATCTATCTCTTAGTTTTGAATTTTGAATTGGAATTTTGAATTTTGGCCAAATTTCAATTAAATTTTGATTCTTTTAAATTGTGATTTCTCTAATCTTTGAGTAGTTCAATAGTGCTTCTTTTGTATATGTCTGCTTATTTGTGCGTGTTGGTGAAAACCTCCTTAGTAATGAACCATTCATTGTTATTGTCTTCATCTCCAGTTTTGCTTGAAGAACGGAATCAACTTTTGTACTCAGAAGCTATCAAATTGGTACTTTCTTGCTTCTTTTTTTTGGGTACATCTACCCTGATTTGGTCAAATTTCAATGGTTTCATACTTTCCATGATTAAATATAGGGAAAGTGCATGGTTAAATGCATGCATAAGTAGTTAAGTTTATGTTTTGGTCAACAGCTTTGTGGATTTCATTACAAGCTTATGAGATATCATACTATTATTGCCTAATAGTACTAAATACTTCAGCTTCTCATGGGTTTAGGTTTCAGTTGTTGATCATACAATTCATTCATTGACTCAGTATGTACGATGGTGGCTTGCCAATGTTAAGCTCTGCTCCAAAGCTTTGTTTATAGGCCTTATTTTTTTTTGTTTAAACATATGCTCCGTGATATTATAAATTTCTATTTAAACTCTTTGTTCTTGCAAATTTTCATTACATGATGAATTCTAAAACAAAGTTGTCATCTGCCTCAGTGCCTTCAACATGCAGAGAAGAATTTTGCTTACATTCAATTACACTGGGTGCTGCATTTCTTTTGTAACAGATAGCATGTAAGGCTTCTTTTGTAAAGCTCTTTGAGATATTTATGTACTTTTGTCTACCTGTATTCTTCAATAACAATTTAATTAAATGTTCAAATTTCAATCATCAAGTGTAAAAATCTCCAAAATTATGGTAATAGGACAACACTCTTTGTATTGCTATAGACGGTTCTAATATCTAGAATACAATTGTATAACTTTAGTGTATGCATTCCTCTCTTAGTTTGGTACAATTCTCGACAAAAGATGTCCTGGAGACAATTTAATCTGAAAAGTATGAAACGCTTTATTAACATCTGATTAAGAAAAAATATAAGCATGAAAGATAGAAGGGAGAATATACATTGAAAGTGAAAAGAAAATTGAAGAGATTTGTAGAGGAGGTAAGAATAGTATTTTTTTTTTGCTGATTTTTTATTTTCTCTCTTTCTTTTTTTCTTTCTCTCTGTGTCCTTATTTATCTTTGGGAGCTTCTATTCATACCTCCAAAATTAATATTTAGACCTCTCTCTTTTTCCAAGTAATAGTTGACTTTGTCAACTCATGTCAAATTACCAATAAGGACATAAAAGAGAAAAAAAAGTCCTCTTCTTATATCTAGTAGTTTTCAACTTGGAGAAAACCTTATTTATGTGACTCTAAAATCACTGACCATTGTATTGCACCAATGTCTAACACTCTGGTTTCTCGATTAGTACTACTAAAACCTAGAAGCATCCACTTGAGAAAATTGAAATTTTGGTTTTGCATCTTGATTACATGGTATGATGTTCTCAATTAATACTACTGTACTCAAAACTAGAAGCATCCACTTCATAAACTTGGAATTTTGGTTCTTGGTTTGATTAAATGGTTCGATTTGGCACCATGTTTTTTTGTGCAGGCCATTGGGAAGAATGATTAGTATTTGTCCTTAGAGAGTCCAGGACCTAATTGTGTTTGATCTTACTTTGAATGGCCTTTTATTTAATTACTCTTCTATAATTGTAGGCTTTTCGATTAACTTGGTATGGCCTAAAAGGTTGGTGCTATTATGCTATCTAACTATCTGATTGTTGGATTTCTTTGTTTTCACTTCAATTCTCTTGTACTAAAGTTTCATAGACTTGATAGCATGGTAGACTTTTTTTGTTTTTTGTTTTTGTAATACAATAGCAGTACACAAAGGCCAGAAGGTCAAAAAGAGAAAAACAAAGCAAGAAAGCATAACAGTAACATAAACCAAACTGAAACAAAAGTCAAACTATGATAGTTAGAATTTTAGAAGAAAGACTAAAAAATACATATGGATGAAAGAAACAAAATAGAAGCGACAAAATTATGCGAAAGAAAGAGACTACCACCTAGAGATTTTTTTTTTCAAAGGTAAAATAGGATTGTGAAATGTTCAAAATTTGGAGGTCCATTACCAATTTTGGAGGTATGAATAGAATCTACAAAAAAAAAAAAAAAAAAAAGGATTTTTATTGATTTTATTGGACAATAGGCATTTTGGGAAAATTAGGGAGGTGTAGATAGCATATTGGTATTTTGTAAAAATAAGTTTGAGGTCTATTAAGTGGGGAGGTCCAAATAACAATTTTAGAGGTATGAATAGAAGCTCCCTTTATCTTTTCATATAAGTTGACAAAGTCAAAAAACAATTGAAAAAAAATGGAGGTCCAAAGAGTAAATTTGGAGGTCTAATTAGAACCACCCATAACAAATTACTCATCATTCAAGGTACATCATTTTTCATTTCATCTTTTTATGGGAGGATTTTACTAACGAACATTTCATGGGCTAAAGTGTGTTCTTTTTTATATGTTTTATGGGTGACGTTTGACGACAAAATATTCATTGGCAAAAGTGAGTGTGTTTATATGTAATTTTTATGAGTGACTTTTACTGATGAAGATTTCGTCCGCATAATTGTGTCACTTTTTATTTATTTATTTTTCTTATGGGTGCATTTTATGAACGAGCATTTTATTTTTGTTTTTTGAAATAAGTAGTACTCGATTCATATATAATAACTCAGGATAGAATGGCATATAGATCCCCTGGTGGGATAATTCACGTACCATTACATTTAAAAATTTCCGCTCCTTTATTCAGAATCCTAGTAGAACTAAATCTATTTGAAATAAAAGATAATAGTGTATGAAAGTTTCTTTTGCCAAGCGCTAGAAACTATCAATACAGATGTAAGGAACAAACCTTCGTTCTTCAGGCTAGACACTAGAATCTCAAACTTTCTCCAATGATCCCCATAAGAGTATGTAGTTGGATCAGTCATCCGGGATCCCAAATACGAAACCCTATAGAGCCAGAGTCTATTAGTTTGATCCATAAATGGACCCAAATCCAACGAATACATCCAAGTGTTTTTGGCACCGAAATCTTATCAAATTTCAGCACCCAGTCAAATCTGGGCCACCAAATTGAATTGGGACTCCAAAATGATTTGGGTACCCCTATTGTGCCGCCGTTCCACGACCTCGCCTGTGCTAGTCCAGCAGTTCACACCACCACCTTGTCGGTTTCTTCAAGACTGTGCCATGACCACCGCTAACCAACAAGAAAGAAGCAGATCAGAATGTGGTTTGACGGACTGCATAGACACCACAGAATGATCTTGAGGTGTCCCCTAGGTTGTCTGATCCACCCATAATCAAGAAAACCTCCCTTCTCCGTAAGCGTAGATCGGTGGAGAGCCAAGGCTCTAACCATCTGTCTCCTCCCCGAGAGATCACAGGAGACAGCATAAGATTTTGCTGCCCACCTACATGGTCCACTGGAAGGGGTAGCAGATTGGAGACTAGATCCATTTGAAGAGCGGCGAACAAGTCTTGTCCCTGAAGACCAAATCTTGACGCCGACTGGGCAGCGCACGATCCTTTTCTCAAGCAAAGAATTGGCGCTGATAGAGGCTTTGGTTTGTGATAAACACCGCCATGGAGACCCTTGCCAGTAGCAGCTAAGGTTTAGAGAGAGTCTAACTGAATTGGTTTCCAACTCTTGTATGAACGAGCATTTTGTTGGTAAAGGTGTGTCAACTTTTATATACTTTATGGGTGGCTTTCGACGAAGAAATAGTAATCGGTAAAGGTGTATGCCTTTGTATTTTATTTATTTTTATGGGAGATTTTAGTCGATGAAGATTCGGTTGGCACTACTATGTATCCCTTTCCAAATGGAGAAATTTGTAGGTGGGTTTCCCCACCACGTGGCTTTAGGGCCACCCAATCAGAAAAAATGAAATTTTCTCTTTTTTTCGAAACTGCCCCTGCTTCCTAAAGTGCAATACCCAAAACACCCCCCTGCTGGACAGTGATTGGTCCGCCCCACCACGTGTCCGTGCGGCTGCCCCACGCAAGATTCTCTCTTCCAAATGGGAGGGTTTTTTTTCTTAAAAGGTACATCTGTTCTTATCTTAAATGGGTGGATTTTTCCTTCAAATACTTCTTGAGAAATCATTTTAATTTTTATTATGTTTTCAGAAACTTTTGCCTACATATTTGTCATCATCATACTGTGTCAAGATTTTTTTATTTTTATTTTTATTTTTTTAAATATTTTTTTAAATGAAACTTTGGGGCTCATTCGGTTAGGTAATATAGGCCTAGCTAGGGAATGACCCACAGAGTTTGATAGCGAGATGAATAAGTTTTTAATAGGCCCTACACATTGTTATCTTGAATCTTTATGATTGTTTAATGAGAAGTTTTATGGTACATTAGTGTACTCATACATTAAGTAGATTTAGTTAGATACAGAGATAGACATGCAAGTTTGATATAGAAGAACAGCAGAGTAGTCTCAAACTAGTCTAGCAATGATGGAGTTAGTCTACCTTTTAACTAAACTAATCTACTTGATGTATCAGTATACGGTGTAGACGACCCTTATTTCATTGTTATCTTTTCAAGATGACAAAATGCATGGAACTTTTACTTAAAGTTGCAAAAAAGAATTATTCTCCATACTAGCAATGATGGAGTTAGTCTACCTTTTAACTAAACTAATCTACTTGATGTATTAGTATACGGTATAGATGACCCTTATTTCATTGTTATCTTTTCAAAATGACAAACCGTATGGAACTTTTACTTCTAGCTGCACAAAAGAATTATTCTCCATATGTATACCTGATACTTTTGGTTACCGTTGTAATGCGTATTTGTCTAACAGGAAGCTGTATAATTTAAAAAAAAAAAAAAAACTTAGCCCACCTCATCCTTACATATGTCAATGAGAATCGAACTCATGACCTTTACAATTTTTGAATTATAACTTACCAACATGTTATAGCTCACCGACATATGATGTATAATTCAACAAAATAGAGAAAAGGTCCACCATTTTTGTCTGAATAAGACGTGCTAATATCTTACAAATATGGTAGTTTTACGTACATACATATTAATTACAAGCACAAGTTCATATAAATATCATAATGTATACCTAGAAGGGTACTAGGCAATGATCTCATTTGTTGGTATGTTATGCAGTGGGATAAGAGGCTTCCATAGCAATACCACAGAGGCCTTCCGGTGCATCAACATCTCTTTGCATTCTTATGTACCCTTGTTCACCCCATTCTGCTCCCCATGAGTTCTTCACCAGCCAATACTTAGTCCCATCATCGCTGACACCATAACCAACAGCGGTAACACCATGGTCCAGGCTCGTTCCGCATGTTCCTGTGAAAACACCACTTGAATAGAATTGGAAATCAGATCCGCTGGCGTCAATGGCAACAGAAATAGGTTGATTAGCAACAGCATTAAGTAGGGCGCTTTCACTGTTTGCAGGCACATCTTCGTGGCCAGTTATCGAGGCTGCATGGTTTGCTTCCTTCTTAGCATTGCATGTACCATCAACACCTGTGTAGGGATAATTGGCCTCGGTACTTAGTCCGTGGTTTTGATTGATGAACTGAAAGGCATCATCCATGAGGCCACCCTCACAGCCTTGGTCTTCACCATTAACATCACAGTCAACCAGCTCTTGCTCGGACAAGGAAATCAATTTACCAGTTGTGAGTTGAGTAATTCCTTCCATGGCTGCCACTGCTGAGAACGCCCAACAGCAACCTGTAGCAAATTGATGGCAGTCAGAGATTCAGAATAGAAACCATTTAAAGTCTATAAGGGGAGTTGTAGAGCCTGATCTCGATGTAAAAATCATTAGAAGATTCATAATTACCACATTGGCCTTGGTCCTTGATTGGGGTAACAGCTCCTTTCTGTCTCCAGTCCATTGTTGCTGGCACAGTAGCATTTTCATATTTGAAAGAAGTGGTCTTTGTGGAGCATTCATGAGCCTTAAATCGATTTCTTGAGGCTGTGAACTCTTCATTTGTAAGGTCTGCAAATCCATTCACACTTAGTTTGTAAGGTTTGTTTGCTTCGTCATTGGAAGATTCTATAAATGCTACATTTTCCTTGAATATCTTGAAGCGCTTCTCCTTCTCATCATTGTCACTGTATACGCGTCCGTAACGAGTCATCCACTGCTCATATCTCCCATACACTAATGCATCTTGCAGGCTGCGAGAAGTGGCTTCAGAAGACCACGCCCCCAACATGAGGATCATGGCCAAACAGATACATTTGCTGTGGTTGATGAACTCCATCACAGGCTACGATATGATGAAGTATATGAATTAATGGGAAGGTATATAATGAAGGGTCTACTGCTGAGTTTATATAGAGAAGGAATGGCCTTGCTGTGTTATCTCCGTGCCCCAAAAGTTGATCGATCTGCAATATTTGTGCCCCGTAAAATGTTCTGATATCGACTTATTGCCTATCAATATAATTTGATGTCAGGACAAATTACTAGCCAAATCACCTGGTTACTTGTTCCTACAAAATGCTAGTGTTTTGTTTTACACGTACGCTGATCTAGAGTTCAAAAAATCCCATAGAGGAGACAACTATATCAATTGTAAGGATCTTGTTTAAGGACCAAGATGCAATTTAGTAAAGCCCAAGTGAAGAACAAGGTTTAACATTACAGAAGTTCAGACCAAAACTTTCAACTGGTTTACAGAGTTGTAATCAGTAATCATACAGAGAAAAATACGTGAAAGCATACAATATTACACAAGCAAACGAACGGATTCGTTATCCTTTATTCCATTTCGGATGTATCTCATATTTTCCTCTTTCCAGGCTTAAGAAAACAGATGGGATTAACCTTTTGGCATATGTGAGCAAGGCAATTCTTTGAGACTAGGATTATAAACATCGCAGTTCTTTGTTTGTAGATAAGTGAAAATTGACTACTCTTCTTCATTCAAATTAAATATGTGACTCGGTAAATCATTTAGCTTGGATACCTGAGGTTTAATTAGGGTACCGCTAGCATTTAGAGAACCTAGCTAGTAACCAATTAATCTGGGTTTCTGTAAAAGATGACCAACGGATGCCCTCCTTGCATTGTGTACCATACACCAGGTACTAAAACTGCGCATGGCATATTGGACTGGAAATAAGAAGACAATTTAACATTTCACTTCCACCATTAAATCTCTGCATATTTATTATCAAAATTTTGTAATCGAGTACGAAACTTATGTCTCTCTTGCTCATGTACGTAATAGAAAGCTCGATGTATCAGTTATTGTTCTGGCTCACCAGTGCCAACTATGCAAGAGAAAAAGTAACTGGAAGCAAGGTGACTATGTAACAAGCTAATAGCAAAGAATCGAATTGAACAAAAGTACTCTAGTTAATGAGCCAATTTTCTCAAAAGACACTAGATGATTACATTTCTGAAGAAATTTACAGGAGGCTCAGTATACAAAAAGTTCTCGAGGTCAAAGGGTTTCAAGCTCTCTTAAGCAGAAGTAACAGCTGTAACATCTTTGTTCGATCGGTTGTACTTCATGTGACTCTTGACGAGCTGTCCAGCTGCAATGGCAGACATGAGAGATAGTTCTCCAGCAAGAACAGAACCAGCTACAACACTGGCCAACTGCCTTGCGTTTGATCCGGGTGCTTCTCTGTTAGCTCCTTTCACTCCAAGTAAGTTCAAACAAGCGGACTGCGATTCAAGTTGGGTACCTCCTCCTACAGTGCCGACCTCAATAGAAGGCATGGTCACTGAGACGTGAAGATCCTTTCCATCATTGATGGCTTCCATCATGGTGACGCAGTGAGAACTCTCGATGTTCTGAGCAGGGTCTTGGCCAGTTGCGAGGTAGACAGCTGAAACAATGTTACTGGCATGAGCATTGAACCCACCAAGAGCACCAGCCATGGCAGAACCAGTAAGGTTCTTGAGCATGTTAAGCTCCACCAGGGCCGCCACGTTGGTTTTCAACACCTTACTTACTATGTCTCCCTTGATCACAGCCTCACACACCACAGATTTGCCACGGCCTTCGATCCAGTTGACAGCAGCAGGCTTCTTGTCTGAGCAGTAGTTACCAGAGATGCCAATTACATCCATGTCAGGGAAGTCATTCTGAAGGAAGTCGACGACATTTTGAACACCTTTGGAGACCATGTTCATCCCCATAGCATCGCCGGTGCTGCAGCAGAATCTCATGTACAGGTTCTTCCCAGCAACTGCACACTTCACAGTTTGAAGTCTACCAAATCTGCTTGATTTGTTGAAGACCATGGAAATGGTTTGGTAATTGGCAGGGTTTTCCATGAAAAGCTTCAATTCAGCAGCTCTTTTAGCAGAGTTGAATCTCACAACAGGTGCTCTGGTCATTCCATCTTTCAATAGCACACTGGTAGCTCCACCGGACAAGTTAATAGCTTTGCAACCACGGTTAGTACTAGCCACCAAGCAACCTTCAGTTGTGGCCATGGGGACGGAGAACTCTTTTCCATCAAGTATAAGAGGCCCAGCAATCCCAACAGGAATGGTGATATACCCAACTGGCATTTCACAGCATTGACCCAAAATGGATTCGTAATCGAAGCCCTCCAATGGCAAACCCTCAAGAGACTTGCCCGTTACTCTCTGCAAAGCCTCACGTCTAATAGAAGCTGCCTTCTTGCAATCACCGAGCTTTGATTCGAGTGAGTATGAAGGAATGGTTCCAGCCACCACAGCCTTGATAATCTCTTCGTCTTCTTCGGTTGGTGGTGGGGTCTTGATCGCTGGCTTTTCATCCAACACTTTCTGGGCAACTTTAGGTGAAGCAATCGGAGCCATTTTTGGAATAGAGCGATCAGGGGCCTGGCCACAAGGAAATTTACGAGCATCCTTCTTGAGAATAATCTCATCTTCGTCATCGTCGGCGGCCCAGATGTCATTACTGGGCTGGAGAAAGAGGGACCGAACAAAATCGATGCCGAAGAAGCCGAGGAGATAGATGAAGGAGGCTACAAGAGCAAGGATGGCAACAATCTCAGAGAGATCAATCACGTGAAAGGGAGTATTGGTACGGATCTTCTCGCGCCAGCTAGCGAGCAAGAAGTAGACAACGGAGAAGAAGAGGGTGAAAAACCCAGCGTTGGTGATGTAGAGAGGATCTGAGTCTGAGGCCTTCGGGACTTGATCGTCGACAAACTTGACTTTCATTTTCATGGGCTTTCCTCCGTGCTCCATTGGATGTGAGAGGTGCTAAACAAGCCGCCGGTGATCAGAGGAGAGGAGTGAGCAAGGATTGAATTCGAATTGCTTGTTTTGGTTTGAGTCTGAACTCTGTGGTGTTGGGGGTTGCAATATATATAGATGGGGCTGGTTGCGATGTAGGAAGGCACCTACAGTCTCACTAGTGTTGAGTTGCAGTATTACTATATTTGGGTCAGGCACGTTTTAAACTTTTAACACACGGCTAATAGTGAAATGAACAGACCTATTTTATGATGGTTGTCTCCTTCCCGGCTCTCTCTCACTCTAATGCTCCATCTTCATCCCGCCAACCGACCACGTAAATTCGAATAGCTTTCTAGATTTTCACCCTCGCTCACAACCGTATCTTTTTTTTTGAGAATGACTCACCACTGTATCTTAAATTTGTGAGAATGTATATTTTGTTGGTTTGTGGCTTAAATTAATAAGCCCATAAATTATCTTTTGGATTAAGCCCACATATTTAACCTAATTCTATTAGTTTTTAGAAGCAAAATATAAATATATGTGTCACCAATTAAGGTGTGAGAGAGAAAAGAAAAAGCCGCAGCTTAAGGTTATTGAGAAATAGCCGCAGTTTTGGGTTCTATAGAACAATTAACTTTTGGTTTGTTGCTTTTGTTCTTGTGAGCGACAATTTATATATTCGAGGTAGTTGTTATTTGGTATTTCTCTTTCCGTAAGTGTATTCGCCTATTCGGGTGTAATTGGGATTTTGGGTTTGAGTGTTAAACACCTCATAATCTCCTTTTGATATTAGTGGAATCTCACTATTTTTGCCTGTGGATGTAACGCTTTGATTTTGGGCTGAACCACATAAATTCTTGGTCTTTTAGATTTTTCTATTGATTTATCTTTTTTCATATTTTTGATACTTCATACATGTTAGACACTTTCACAAAACATATTTATCCTACTGTTGTTGCATTATTGTTTAATGTTTTGAACTTTTGATTGACACCAAGGTTTAGCACTAAAAAAAAATAAAAAAAATAAAGTGCGTAACATTTGAGTTAATGTTGGAGGTGAAAGTCTTCTTTCGGTTTTGAGTAGTGAAGTAAGATTATAGTTAATCCAGTGTTTTGTTGTAGTCAAGGTTTCAAATTTCGGTACTTCAAATTTAAGGAAATTTCGGAGAAAGTTTCGATGTCGGTGGAAATTTCGGTTAAAAATAAAGAAATCAAATTAATTGCATTTATAAAATGATATTTTTGAATGAAACTTTTACATGGACTAAACTAACCTATAATAAACCTATTTACAATGTAACATCTCTAAAATTATACATTTATAATAGAATTATGATATTTTATATGGACGAGTAATTAACTAGTACTGTAGTAGGTTGCTAAACTAGTATTTTTATCTATGTGTATTGATAATGTGTTGTATATTGATAATGTAAATATGATTTACTTTTTTTAATAATTAGAAAATTATAAGGGGGTGGGGCGGGGCACGTAAAACCAAAACTCCGTTAATGAAAATGAACAAGTATAACAAATGGAATATAAAAGCTACTATGATGTAGTTCGATCTAGCTGGTTGAACTGCTTTCATTTAGTATCATACAATACTGCTCCCAAGTATATGAATTTTGGAAATGATTTTCGTACTTCATCACATGGTTATTGTATGTGTACGTGTTGTTCCCTTTCCACATGCAATCCACATATCGGATATTGTGGAATTACCTAATATGATGTTACAGTGTATGAAGCATACAATATTTGAGACGAAGCAAAAACAAAATCATGTTATGGTTGGAGCATTCAACTTTGTAGCAGATAAAAACAAAAAGGTGTTTTGTTGTATTCAACTTGATTGCAAAAAAAAAAAATCATAATTTCATATTTTCTCTAAAAAAGTATGAAGTAAAAATTCATTGTAGGTGACATAAAAATTTAGCAGAAATTTTAGAGAAATTTCGGACAAAATTTCGGTGTGAATTTTTAAATATATATTGTGTGCGTAGATATTTCAGAAATTAAGAATTTCGTGGAAATGTACGGAAGATTTCTGGAAACTTCTGACGGAAATGATATAGCATATGAATTTCGTTTTGGTACTTCAAAATTACGGAAATTTCGATGGAAATTTCGGCAGTTTCGGAGAAATTTAAAACCTTGGTTGTAGTAGTTTTAATTTTGAATCCGGGCCGAATTTGGGACCAGGGGTGTATCCATATTCGGATCTTGGATATGCGACGGTTGCTCATTTTGTTCTGGTTCTTGGGAGTTCGTCTACTAACGTTCCTGTTTTGACACCCTCGGTGGCTTTCGATCTCCTGGTGAGAGAATCAATCTCTTAGGGTTACGGTTACAATTACTCTTTTATTTATACTGCTTCAGTGACATATGTAGTGCAATGTACGATACTTTATGGCATCAAGTCTCATCCTGGTTATATATATATATATATATATATATATATATTTTGAAAATGGGCTGGTGCGGCTGCCCTTAAGCCTTGATTAATGAAATTGCATAATACAAGGGGGGACGTAAAGCCTAAACCCCAGATTACAATAAGCATAGAGAGAATATCCTGAAATAATACCAAGACTCTCCATAAGATCTATGTATTCTAACAAGCACCAATTAGTAAAGAGTGCATAAATAGCTACTCAATTTGTTTTGACATAGCGATGACATACCGGAAAGATAACTCTATAACGAATAAGCATCATTACAAATAGCACAGCTTTCCCACTACGTTGCCGCATGGAAATATATCTGGCGACACTCAATTTCATCCTGCCACTAGGAGGTTGCGTCCATTTGATCAAGCAAATAGCTCGCCGCCTCGCTAGGCCAGTCAAGGCACTATGAGAGTGCATACCGGGACCAAGCCCACTTCGCCCTATCCACAAGGGATAGAAATTTATTGCCGGCAGAAAGCCATAGCTAATTAAACATAAAAAACAATAACACAAAAATACAAGATAAAAACCACAAGGGCCATGAGCCAAAGCCCAGGCCCAATCATCACCGAGCCCATGTCTAAGTGAAAGCCTGCTGCAGTGCTGCTGCCACGCCACCGCCATCTCACCAACATCCTGGTTATATTTATGTTTAGATGCATTTGTGCATCTTATTATGTTTTATTGTTTATTTTTTTATGCTTTTACATCGCCCCATATATTCCTTAGTTCTATTTAATACAGATTGTTGTCTTTCCATTAAAAAAAATACCTTCTTTCTATAATTTTTTGAAAATTTTAGCTTTCTCCTCTCTTTACGAAAAAGGTTAATTCTTTACAAGAAACAAGTGATCAGATGTAATAGAAATGTTGGGCTAGTAATAATGACTTATATTTTGGTCTTTGACCACCTCAGTCACAACGAAGGTCCTTATCAATGCAATAAGATGTCTACTTTTCTATTTCTCGACTCAAAATAGAAATGGGTGGCTCTATTCATACCTCCTAATTTGCTATTTTGGACCTTCTTTAATATTTTTGTACATCAAATTTCCAATTTTACCCATATTCGACCCCATCCCTTTCCGTTTTCTCTTCCCACCCCTTGTCCTATCTTTGCGACCTAACCTCTGTGATTATTGATGATGCCAAACTTGAGGAAGATGAACTTTGATCAGACTCTCCCGGGCAAACAAAATCGGCTCCTGATGAACTGGCATTAAGGAAACCATAGTACAAACCAAGTTTTAGAAAATTCAGTCGTTGGATCTCTATCACTTTTTAGGACATAAAGGAATTTCCAAGCTCATCAGCTTATCATGAGAAGAAATGATAGAAAACCCATATTGTAACCTGTAAATACTGGATTTTGTATAGTTGTTCAGTAGAACAATTATTCACAGAGTCAAGGATTAGAGATTTATTCAGTTATCTAATATACAATATAAATAATGAATTATAGCCAGCAACATCCACCATAAACCAAGGAACCAAAAGGAAAATCAAATTACAATAATCGCAAAAGCCAAATGAAGGGGCTAACTACCTACAAGAGATTTCATTAACTTGATGTGCAAAGATGATGAGAGAAAGAAAGAGAATTGAGTGATATGCGAAGAGACAGTAATGACGCAGTTGAAATTGAATTTTTTTTAAAATTTTATTTAGTGGTATAATTGAGATTAAATTTTTTCAAAAAAAGAGAGAAGTCTAAATAATGAACTTGGAGGTCTGAATAGAACTACCCAATAGAAATAAAGAAAAAAAATTGAAAACTAAATGTTATTGAAAAGGAGCATGATCAAAGTGCATTCGTACCTGGGAGGCTAATCTCTGATAATTCTCTAGCTGCTTTCGAGATCTCTCATTTCTTGAAGAGGAGGAGAAGAGGACATGTTGGCTATGGGGCTTTAAAACTCGACATGAGCAAAGCCTATGATCGAGTTGAGTGGGGTTTCTTGGATAGGGTTATGCAGCAGCTTGGTTTTTGCCCTAAATGGCGTGGTTGGGTGATGCGATGTGTGACGACTGTCTCCTATTCTTTTATAGTGAACGGGACTCCTAGGGGACGTGTGGTCCCATCCCGGGGACTAAGGCAAGGAGACTCCATCTCGCCCTATCTTTTCCTTATTTGTGCAGAGACTTTATCCAGGTTGATCCTAAAGGCAGAAGACATGGGCAGCATTCATGGCGTAAGAATTTGCACAGGTGCACCCCCTATTTCTCATCTTTTCTTTGCTGATGACTCCTTCATTTTCTTCAAGGCAGAAACAGATGAATGTGATGTTCTAAAGAGAATGTTTGAGCAGTATGAAAAAGCGTCTGGTCAGATGATAAACTTTGACAAGAGTTGTGTTTCCTTTAGTAAGAATGTCAAAAGAGCAAAGCAAGATGAGCTGGTTGCAAGTCTTAGGGTTCTGCGTGTGGACAAACATGACAAGTACTTGGGTTTACCTACGGAAATTAGCTATTCCAAATCCGAGGCTTTTAATTTTCTATCTGAAAAGGTTAGAAAACGCACTCAAGGTTGGAGAGCGAAGACTTTAAGTGCTGCTGGCAAGGAGATCATGATCAAAGAGGTTGCGCAATCTATCCCAACCTATGTTATGAGCTGTTTTGAACTACCAAAACATTTGTGCTTGGAGATGCATCGTCTGATGGCACAGTTTTGGTGGGGAGATAAAAGTAATGATAAAAAGATACATTGGCTTGCTTGGGAGAAGTTGTGTGTTCCAAAGGCTGAAGGTGGGCTTGGTTTCCGAAACATGGTGCAGTTCAATCAAGCTCTACTTGCGAAGCAAGGTTGGAGAATCATCCAAAACCCTAACTCTTTGTTAGCTAGACTATACAAGGCGAAGTATTTTCCGAATTGTGATTTCATGAAAGCTGAGGCAAGTAGTGGGTCTTCTTATGCATGGAAGAGTATTTTGTTTGGAAGGGAATTGCTACGTAAGGGACTTAGGCTACAGGTGGGAAACGGTAGTCAGATTGCAGTGTGGACAGATCCATGGTTGCCTTTACCCCATTCCTTCAGGCCCATCTCAACGCCTAAGGAGGGTTTGGAGACACTTAGGGTGGATGAGCTTATTGATCAAGAGGAGAATGAGTGGCATATGTTCTTGTTACAGGAGCTTTTCATGCCTCTGGAGGTGAATTTGATAGCAAGTATTCCTCTAAGTTTGCGGAGGCCAGTGGATAGGTGGGTCTGGCATCATGATAAAAAGGGTATGTATGATGTTAAAAGTGGTTACCATATTGCTAGAATTGTGGACGGTGCGACTGAACGTGCATCATGTTCTACTGGTCCAGTTGGGTTAAATGGAAAATATTGGAAGCTTGTTTGGCATGCTCGGATTCCTCCCAAAGTTCGGATGTTTATTTGGAGATTGTTAAAAGGTATTCTTCCCACAAAGCATGAGCTATGCAAAAAGGTGGCACTCCCAGACTTTGAGTGTGTCTTTTGTCATGGTGCTGGTGAGCATGGCCTACATCTATTTAGAGATTGTAGCTATATTGCATGCTTTTGGGCTCTTGGAGAGCTGGACTTGAAAGTTGTTGATGTTATGGCTGCAAGTTTGGAAGAATGGGTGAAGAATGTAATTGATGTAATTACTGAGCACCACCGTAACCTTTTCTTTGTCTACTTGTGGGTTATATGGTCAGAGCGAAACAACTTGGTATGGAATGGTAGTGTCTTCAATGCGTACAATGCTGCACAATGGGCGTCCAAGTTTCTTGGTGAGTATCAACAAGTCCATCCAACACGGCAGAAGAAGTCGGGAAGGACACGAGCTAAGTGGGAAAACCCTCCTACAGGTAGACTTAAGATCAACATAGATGGCAGTTACAGGCCCGAGTCTGGTGATGGTGGTATTGGTGTAGTGATACGTGATGACAAAGGTTCGTGCAGGGCAACTATGGCGCGGTATTTTCCTAATGTCCTTTCTGCTTTCCATATGGAGGCAGAGGCCTGCCGGGCAGGTCTTCTCTTGGCTATTTACCAAGAATGGGACGAATTCATACTTGAGAGTGATTGCTCACTGATGGTGGCTGCATTGAATCAGAATTTGGAGGACCGATCTGAAGTTGGGCGCATTATCGATGATTGTAAGTCATATTTGACATCATTACACTCAATTAAGATCTCTCATGTCTTCCGGGAAGCAAATGGTGTAGCTAATCGATTAGCTCATCTTGCTAGGTCTAAGTTTCTTAATGATGTATGGTTAGAGGAGGCTCCTGTTATTATTCAGGATGTCCTCTATGAGGATCTTTGTAATTGCACTCGAGGTCAAGGCTCTACGTCCCCCTCGATGCATAGTTTTTAATTCAATAAGACGGGCGTGGGGATGAGCCTCCCAGTCTGGCTGGGTTCCAAACCCCTTTCAAAAAAAGAAAAAAAGAAAAGGAGCATGATATATCTTAACCAGATTTGCAAATCTTTATTAATCCGATAAGACGTGTCTACTTTCTATTTCTTGACTCAAAATAGAAATGAAAAGAAAAAATGAAAACTAAATGTTATTGAAAGGGAGCGTGATATAACTTGACTAGATTTGAAAAATTCATAAGCATGTGCATTAGAAAGTGAGCAATAATGTGCTAAAGGAAGGATCATTACATGTATTATCCAAACAAATTTTTCAAAAGAGAACTTCGAAAGTAACACTGTCGGTTTAGCAGTCAAACAAGCAAGCACAGGAGTGGCATGCGATCATAAATTCACCATCCTCAACACCTGTCAATACATTAGCTTATTTTTTTAATTAATCTATATAAAAAATTATTATATATATGTCTGTGAACACTGAACAGTGTGGATGTCTTTTGAAAATGAGTAGTTCCGATAGAATCGAAACTTTGATTGATCCAAGTACTTGGGATTCTATGAATGAAGACATGGTCTCTCTGGATTTCATTCAATTTCATTCGGACGTTTGGCTGAGTATGCTACCAATAACCTTTTACCTCTTATTCTAGTGTGTGCTTCTAGAGCAGCACACATGGAAGAAGGAAGTTTGAGCTTGATGCAAATGGCTAAAATATTTTCCGCTTTATACGATTATCAATCAAATAAAAAGTTATTTTATGTTGCAATCCTTACATCCTCTACCACAGGTGGGTAACGACTAGTTTTGGTATGTTGGGAGATATCATTATTGCTAAACCCAACGCTTACATCGCATTTGTGGGTAAAAGAGTAATTGAACAAACATTGAATCAGGCAGTACCCAAGGATTCACAAGTGGTTGAATATTTATTCCATAAGGGCTTATTCGATCCAATCATACCATGTAATCCTTTAAAGGGCGTTCTGAGTGAATTATTTCGACTACATGCTTTCTTTCCTTTGAATCAAACTTAGAGTAAGTAGAGCTGTAGAGTAGAGTCTTAATTTTAAATTTATTAATTAATTTAATAATTAATAAAATGGAATAAATTTTAAACATAAAATAAAGATTGAATGGCACAGTAAAGGAATGTACAATAATCAAATTTTTTTTTTCTTTGCAATTGACTAATGAAACTTGATATTGAACATAAAAGATGATAGAAAGACAAAGAATGATGGATTGAAAATTTGTCTTGTATTCCCCACACTTACTGTATGATTTGTATGTTGCCTTTTATACAAGTCTAGATGAGTCTAGAACTCTAGAATGAATGGTTTACATTGTGCAACACATCAACCCTAAAATGTATGGAGCCTAGATAGGTAGTACAAGATATTTTGATGAGTTTGGACTGATGTAATGTAACATCCTGAACCCAAATTGAATTCACCACAACCTAGAATTTCAACAAATTTTTGATCAAACTGAATTCAATAGAGCCTTTGCTCTTGCATGTCTCCTTCGAGTTGAAAAGAAGGGAATGTGGACCTCAATGTTTCCTCATCAATCCATGACTTAGCTGACAAGTTCTTCACGAGAATCAGAGATGATAATGCTAGTCTTGGCAATAATCTATGTCAGCAATGAGAGAGACCAAGTAAAGAAGAAAATCGTGTCGCTTTGCTAAATTGACGTGAAGCTTCCCTTCACAAAATTTTAATTGGATTGATAATTGATCTCCAATTCTATGACCGTGCTATGTTATTTACTAGTGATGTAAAGAAAGAAGAAAATTGCGTGCAAGAGAAGAGAGAGAAAGAGGGATTTCACAAGAGGGTTCCAGAGATAGGGACAATGCTCCCATGTAAATTGATTTTTAAAGGTCCTGATTAAGCGGTATATAATTCTATGGTCAAGATTGCAATGCACAAATTTCTTTATTTTTTTTCCTTAAAATAATTCCCATGATTCTAAAACTTCTAAAGATCATAATAAATAGCTCGATCGTTCGAAAAATTTTCTGAAAATTCTCACGGACTTGTCGCATCATGCACATTATTATAAGTCTACAATCGGTACCTCAAGAAGATTTAAAATAAAAAGTACTCCCGAACACCCCAAGACCACCGAGATCATAAAATAATTATCGAACACTCTCACCTTAGCTCGTTTAATATTTCCGCGACTCACTTTAATGGCCCAGATCTACCATTTTTTCCTTCTTTTTGTTGTTTACTTTATGTCTTTACCTTCAAACTTCCTCTATTTGTTTGTCAAGAAAAATACCAAGAACTCCCTCGTAATATTTATTTATTTTAAATACCTCGGGTATTACATGCAGTGTAGGTTAGACCAGGCTGCTCCTATCTTGATCATTTGGTTTAGTGTGTGAAGTTGTAGCAGAGTTGTCTCCTTAAAGTAGCTGCCACTACGTCAAAAAATGCTTCAGACCTCCTCAGATGATAGAAGACGTTTTTTTTTTCTTCTGTTGTCTGATTTTTTTGAACGTCTTTAGACAATAGTTTTAACTATTTCTATTGTCTAAATGGTATCAAAATCAATACTAGTTCAACCTTTTCAAGTTTGCTATAATTTAGAAAACTCATACAATAGCTCTAACTAAATTCTGTTGTCTGAGTTAATGGAGAAATTATTTCTCCTTGTCTGGACAAAAAAAGTTTTTGGCTGAATGACTGGGATACACATTTACGCAAGCGTATGTATCATTGTTGATTATACGCATTTATATGCGTGTAATTATATCTAAAACACTATAAATAAACTAATTCTCAAGTCAATTATAATGTAATTAATCCTTTTTTATTATTTTGTAGAAAATAAGCGGAATTGAAGAATCAAGGAAAAATTGTGGAAAATTAGAGCAAATTGAAGTTTCTGACAAAATGACAAAATAGTCAATGCGGATCAACCGTGATCAATGCCAATCAAGGGAACAGAATCTAATTGTCTCTTATAGTATTTGCGGAAATGAATTGAGAAGGGAGAATAAAGAAGAAAGAAGAAAAGAGAAGACAAGACAAGGAAAAAAAAAAAGGGAAAGGAAAAGGGCAAAAAAAAGCCTTTGCTGACGTCAGCATCAGAGTCAACAACCTTCCCCCCCCCCCCCCCTCCCACGTGCTCCTTCACCATTTCTTCCCTTTTCTCTTTATTTTTTTCTTTTTCCTTTCTTCCTATCACTTGCTGCCACATGTCATTTTCTCTTCCTCTTGCAGCCACACAAACTAGGGCTGGGCGTCTGGACCCGAAAGACCGAGGACCCGACCCGAATAGAGGAAAAAAGCCCGATTCGGTTCGGTTTTCATATAGGAATTTTCAGTTCGGTCTAAAGCCCGACCCGATTTCATATAATCGGTTTGGTCTCGGGCTTCATATTTTCAGGGCCCGAAAGCCCAAACCGACCCAAAACTGGAGTTTATGGGTTTGGAAGAGAAGAAGAAGAAGAAGAAAGTGGAGTAGATAGGAAGGTGAGAGAGTGGAGTACAAACAGAAGAAGTGAAGTACCTCGATCTCAGTCAATCCCTCCCTCTCAGTCGATCACCCTCCCTCTCAGTCGATCACCCTTCTCTCTCTCTTCGTCCCTCGGTCCCTCTCTCTCAGTCGATCACCCTCCCTCTCAGTCGATCACAGAACTGCAGAACTGCAGTTTGGAAAACATTTGGAAAATAGGGAAAACAGGCAAATCTTGTCGAACTGGAAATTGGGCCCGAAAGACCGAACCGGCCAGAATGGGTTTGGTTTTTGTCGGTCTTTATTTCTAAAAAAGCCCGAACCGGCCCTAACAGGCCTGAACCGAAAGTTTCGGTCTCGGACTCGGTCTTACTGATTTTTGAGCCCGACCTGACCTGAGCCCAGCCCTAACACAAACCGATTCTAATGATCCCATTCCCTCATATATCCCATCAAACCCTATACTCTCTCTCGTTTTTGGGGGAGAACACCAAGAGACCTGCGACACTCCCCATTTTTTATATCATCACCCTTCTCTCTCTCTTCTTCTCCAACACACCCAAAACCACCCCTCCACACCATTTCTTCTCCTCACCAACATCTATTTTTCTCCTCACCAAGATCTATTCTTCACCTCATCAAGATCCACCTCACCAAAATTCCATCAAATCCTCATCAATTTCTCAAAGGGATTTCAAGGAGTTTCAAGGGATCTCATCTACATCAAGACTTGAGATTGGGTATAGTGGGAAGCCATAAATCAAGGCTTATCATAATTGCTCCATAGCAATTTGTAACTTGTTCTTATTACTTTTCACTCTTCTTCACCTTTACCTCTTTAATTAATTGATGAATATTGTTGTTGATTTGTAGATGGGTTGTGAGTAGTCTATTTAGGAAGCTAGGGTTTGAGCCCTAGCATGAATTTAATGTAATAAATATATTTTGATTTAATGGTTTTCAATTTCATGTTTGGCATATGTTCTATTCTATAATATTTGGCTTAGATGCATGCTTAGGAACTTGATTAGCTCTTGAATGTGTAGATGAGCATGTCTAGAACAAATTAGAGGACCTAATCACTTCTCTAATTTATGGCTAGGACACTTGTTTAGAACATGGTTAGCTACAATACCAATTTCGATTGCCGTATTGGCTAGCTTGGGAACCTTGATTCTAGGACTCTTCGCCTTTTGGTGCAATTAGAGGCCCTAACAAGGCTCTAGATTGTCCCAATTGAGTTTCTACGACCCTTGATCCGGAGTAGGAATACCCTTTAAGGAATCTAATGACCCATGAGTCTTGAAAAGCCTTGGGTACGGTTCTTAATGCCATTATGAATTGAATGACCATTGTCGCAGCATATTTGTGCATTAAATTTGGCTAGGAGGATACCCTAGTGACCTAATTTCCATTTCTTGATTAGTTTCTATTATCTTTAATTTTAATTTTAATTTTAATTTTCAATTGTTAATTTTATTTTCTTCGCAATTAAAAAAATCAAATTTCACAAACCACTTTCATTGTCCATCCCATTTGGTTGTGAGTTTCCGCATTTATTTGTGGTTCTCTTGACCAATTTTAGGCTTGGTTGTTCCGAGCCGGGCATGTAAATAGTTTGGTGCTATTTTTCTAGGTTTTGTTTGTTAAATTGTTGGTGACTTAGTAATCGGCATAACCAAGGATTAAAGTTTGCTTTTCAATCCCTGTGGTATGATAATTTCGGGTTCAAATATTTCCCACTTCTTTGATAACTCTGCCCTTATTGGAGTAAGTTGCATTTAAGCACATAAATCAATTGTCAAGATAGGAAAATATTATGCCCAAAGTTTATCATGCTACGGGGATTAGTGGCTAACCCACAATCCTTGGGTAATCGGAAATAAAGACACTTAGCAAACAAAGAAAAAAAAAAAAATAAATAAAAATGTTAATCTATGGCACCAAGCCTTGGCAATGCTCGGCTTTGATTTTCCCCAAAGCCGAATCAAAACTAAGAGCCTAGTGATGAATATTTACAATGAGTTAGAGTTCAATATTTTGAGAGTTGATCGATTTTAGATTAATAAAATGTAATGAAATGTAAAGCAATTAATAAAAATGAAAATAAATTAATAAAAGTGTAACCAAATAAATGGGAATGTCGGGTGTTAGGGAGGTTCCTTCACCTAAATTTTATGTGTCGGAAGCTAAAATAATGTAGATGCAAATCTCCTACTTTGGCGGTAGTCGTATCTAAGGCGGTTCAAGGCTCAAGGACCAAAATTCCCTTTCATGGTATTCCTACTCTGGTTCAAGGGTCGTAGGAACTCACTTGGCATGAATTAGAGCCGGTTCAAGGGTCACTAATTCACATCAAGAGGCGTAGTGATCGAGGAATTAGATTACTAAGCAACCCGCCCGCGCAATCACACAACGGGTGTAAATCACCATACTTATAACCCCTCGAATACAAAATTGAAGGTTTCTAGCTTAGGAATTAGAGGGGGGTCAAGCCTCTAACTCCGTCCTAGGCATGCTCAAAATACACAACCTAGAGTTGACTAGGCTCCTAGACATGCATTTTAACCCAACAAAAATAGATATAAGCATCTATCATATGAAAATTGCATCATTACATTAAATTAAACATCTTTTACACAAAATTTGGGCTAAGGCACACAACCCTAACCCCTAACAAGGAATTACTCACAACCCATAAGTATAGACATCAAGATTACAAAATTCAAATAGCAAATAGTAGAGAAGTGTGGGAGAAAATAAGGATAATCACAAATAGCTAAAAAGCTATTATGACTAGCCTTGAATTACAACTCCTACAAAATACCCAAATATTGAATCTTGTAGAGGTTGAGCCATTTGATAGATCCTTGAAGCTTGTGTGAGTAGTCCTTCAAATCTCAAAATAAAATAGAAAGAAAAGAGAAAAAATGGAGGAGAAGGAGGAGAGACTGTTTTGGTGGTTTCTGGTGCGGCTACTGTTACTCCTAGGGTGAGATATGAGAGGGTATATGTGAGGATAATTGAGAGTCTGCACGTGCTAGTTGGTGAGGAGGGATAGGGAATGCTAGCTTCTGATTGGGTGAAACTTTTCCTTTTTTTCTTTCATAATTTGGACACACATCACATGCACCACGTGGGTGGTGGTAATGCATGCCGCTCCTTTTTGCTTACTTAATTAAGATAATTAATCACTTGATTAATTGATTAATTATCTTAATTAATCAAGCTATGTATCTTCTTTCATTCTTTTTTTCTTTTTCTTTTTCTCATGTCGGTTTCCTTTCACGTATATTATTGGAGGTAATCGGATTCCGCTTCTTTGATGTCATCGATCATGGTTGACTTGGCGTTGACTTTTCATCCTTTTGTCGAAAACTCCACTTTGCTCAATTTTCCATCATTTTCTCTCGGTTTCCGCAATTCCGCTTATTTCCTACAAAATAAATAAAAGTGAATTAGTTACATAATAATTGACTTGAGGATTAACTTAATTATAGTATTTTAGATATAATTACATGCATAAAAATACGTGTAATCACTGAACTAAAACTTAAGTGAGCTAGACCCCAAGTTTTCCAAACACTTGGTTAAAAAAACAAAAGCATTCTTTCCCTCTCCTAACTTAGAGTAACTACAGCTCCCCATTATGGTTCTTCTCTTGCAATCAGCTAGCCATCTATGTGACATTCTTTCTCTTTCCCAATTATGGTTCTTCTCCCCCGATCTATGCAAAAAAAACCTCTCCCCTATCTAGGTTTTTGATACAGAAGAGTCTCCTCAACCTCTCCCCTAGCTAGGTTAACATGACACTGTTGGTGCAGTTCTTCGATTCAAGAACGAGTCCAAAGTCTTGATTCACTGTTGTTGCACGGTAAGCCTCTTTCTTCGTCTTATGGTTTCGACTTTAATTTGTTTTGGGTTTTAGGGTTTCCTTGGATATTGATTTGGGGGTTTTGTTAATTTCCTTTGAAATTAAATTTGGGTCTTAGTAATATCGACCTGCCATGGACCTTGGCTGCTTGGACTTGGGTTGCATAGTGGTCTCAAACAAGCAAGGCGCTACTCAGCCCAGTCTTGACTCTCACCACAAACAAAACGAGTCGTTTATGGTGAGCTCCAAGATCGGAAAGATTAGTGAGTCTCTTCTGTTTAGATTCAAGTCTTGTATTTCTTGATTTGGATTCTTTGGTACTACTAACAGGACTCTCTGTGTGTATATGTATTTGTTCGATTTGAGTGGATTTCAAACCTTACTGGATAGCAGCTCAAAATCGTCTGCTTTCTCTTTCACCTTGCTTCTGTGTTTGTGAATTTTTTAGACGATTGGATTTTATTTTGAAACTGATTGGATTGATTTTTGTGGGTTCTAGAGTTGACTTTTCATTCTTGAACCTTCTTTGATGGCTTTGGCTCACAAGTACAATCAGGAGAAGATGATTTGCAGAAAGTGAGGCTCTTTTCCTAATTGAATATGTTTATTTGTGTTTAGGGTTTTGGTTGTGAAAAACTGAGGGGACACTCAACCTCCTTTGCTGTTAATGTGCAATTGATGTTATACTTGTCCCAACATTGAATTCCATTCTATTAACTTTGTCAGCTGGGCTTCATTACTTATAGTTGATTTTCATGAACGGAACATCATGTTATTTTTGAAATGTTAGCTTTAGCTAGATTGGTACTTATTTGGTTGAAATTCTAAATAATCACATTGTTTGCTAGATATCAATTTGAGCTAATTTATTATGTTGTAATATGCTCGAACTTTATGCGGCTATTAACTGTTTGCTGAATTGTTGATTGGTATTTTAGCTTTGTACGTTTAGTCGTAGCTGGTGGGATAATTACTTAGCCTCCTTGCTTCTCAATTGTAATTTGAGGTTATGCTTGTACCCACATCAATTTTTCATTCTATTAACTTTGTCAACTAGACTTTATTACCTGCAATTATTGCACCTTAAATTGTTCAACTCATGCAATCATTGCTACTCAATTATGATGTCTAGTTGTGAATATTAGTTGCTTGGATCAAAGTAGTTGTGGTTGATACCCTGTTCTTTTTCCTTGATGACAATTGGAGCCATAACTTCAATTGATAATGTTGGGTATTTTCTATATGCAGTGTGCAAATCATGTCGTATAGCAAAGCTGAGCTCACTTATTATACAGAATCCCCAGATTCACGAAATTAGGTATTTCAGGTTAGTTTTGTCCAATATTTTATTAGCAAATACACATTGCTATACTGCTCACTATACATTGTAAAAACCATGGAATAAGAGCGGCTTGGAACTGATGAATATACCTTTGCTATTGCAGGTAGTAGGCAGATGTATAATGTACTTTATACAGTTTGGTAATAGTAACCAGATCAACGACAATAACTTCACAACAGCTAGGTGCCATTCTAGAGCAACTTGTTGTGGGTTTCTACTATCCGTATCTCTCTATTGAAAGAGTCATGTTGCTTTGAAGTGATGAAGACTAGGCTCAAATATTGGCTAGAACTGTTAAGACTTTTGTTATAGAACTCTTTAGTTAAGAAAGAGCAATGTGGTTATGGTGAAATGACTACTCTTTACCTTGCAGATTTTTGTCTTAGCGGCTTAGGTATATGATTGATATAAGATGGTGTTTTTTGGTTCTCTCAATCATAATGTCAATGTTAGGTTTAGAATTGTGGAACTGATGGATTATATTTTGGATGATATATGCAATGAAATAATTCGCTTCATTTTGTTGGTTGATTTTAGGTCAATTTTACACACTACTACAGAACTTGAATCAGATGATCGACACTCTCAGACGACGCTATGCAATTATTTGTCGTGTAATTAATTTTTTTTTCAGACGTCGTTTTTGTAAGAGCGGTCGTCTGATAGAGACTTAAGAATTAGTTCAGAAGGCACTTATGATAAAAATTGTTGTGTGACATTAAAAAAAATTAAGCGCTAAGTTTCCCACCATGTTAGTGGTGCCAAACCCTATCTCAAAATCCAAATTTCCCCCAACATGTGTTAATCATACGACTAAAAATAATAAAACTGTGGTCTGATCAGTATGTTTGACAGAATGGAGGGAGATTTCCCACCATAATTTTTCTCTCTCCCTAAGGAGGGAAGTCAAATTTAAAACTGATGCATTAGGCCAGGCTTGTCCTTGTGAGTCCTCACAGCACTTGTCCAAGTCAATGCACTCGATCAAAAAAATAACAAAACATATCAACCGAAAACATATCAACACTGTCGACATAAACCCTCGTTCTCGACACTCGGGCATTCATTGGCAACCTCAACTGTATCTGTTCTTCGACAAAGCTCTCCCTCTTCGACAAACCCCGACCTCTCTCTCTCTCTCTCTTCGACAAACCTTATATGTTCTTCGACAAACCCAACGAAAGCTCTATCTCTCTCTCTCTCTCCCCTCGACAAACTCCGACCAAAACCTAATGGGTTATTCGATCAGGGAATAACGAAGGCCTTCATCAATGACCACTTTGAGCTCACCGTTAACCTCTACACATAGGCCATCGCAAAGACCCCAACAACTCCGAGCTCTACTCTGACTACGCTCAGGCTAACATCAAATCTAACAATCTCACTGGTAACAAACCCCCTCCACACTTGGTGAGGGGCTTTGACCATACTATCTCCAACATATTCACTAGCTCCAGCTCCAGGTCCGCCAAAAGACCCACAATCTCAATCGACTCGAGGCCCAGAGAGTCGAGCTCAATTCCAGAGGTGCACTTCTATTTCTAATTGAAAGTTCAATTTTTTGAATCCTTAACCCTAACCCTAGTAATTGGTTCTGGAAATTTTAATTCGACTGTTTTGGGGTTTGTTTCGATTGGTACTGGGTTCTGAATTGAGGCGAATTTTAGGTTTTGTTTGTTTAATTTAGGTTGGGTTACTGATATTGGGGTAAAGTTTATATCTTGCTGAATAAGATAAGTAAACAAGTGCACTAGAGTTGTTCGAGAAGATGTTGGAACCTTTTGTGATCTTTGTTTATTTGGATTCTTTGGTTTATTTAGTATATTTAGTGCATTACTTAATTGAGTTATTGGATTGGTTGTTTCTGTTTGTGTTGTGGGGAATAGTTCCTATAGAGAGTTTCTACTTATCTAGGATGGAATTGAGTAGATTAGTATTGAGAAATGGTCACAATGTGAGTAAAATGTTTAGGGGGAGAGGTTCATCTTATTAAATATATAGCTTTCATCTTAAACTAGAATTCATGTTGCAGGTTTCATATCTATGTATGTTACACGTCATGCAATCCTAAATTCAGAAAGCTGGAATGGTCAAATAAGCAAATTTATATTGTCTTTGTTCTTGGAAGTCTTATATTCTTTGAAATGCCGATATTCAGATATTCTACACAGTTTACTATTGTCATGCTTGGTTTTGGATTGTTGTTCCTCAATGAAGGAAAAACATGTGTCTGTGCATATAGATTTATTGAATTAACTGATGTTCAGGGGTATGAGTTATCTTTGAGATAAGTGTTAACGTTTGGATCCGTTGGGGATCTCTAGTTAGCTTTAGAGAGAGAGAGAGAGAGAGAGTAACACGAGATGTGTAGTGGTTCGTCTCCCGCCTTAGCGGGAAACTACGTCCATTTGAATGTGTACTAGTGTGTCGAGCCTTGCGGCCCAACAAGATTACAAGAGATGTAATGAGAGATTGGATCCTGTTGAAGTGGGAGGAGGCATTCCTTTTATAGGTGAAGGAAGCCATCTCCTTTATATGGTTTTCGATGTGGGACAAGCAAAGATAACTATTCTAGTGTAGAAAGCCTAGTTGTGAGGGTAACTTTGCAAGGCCGGAAAGGTGGCTTCCCGGCGACGGATGTGCGATTTCCGGATACCGTAGCGTAGCTTGAACATAAGGCTACAAGATGCATGTCTCGGTTGGGCCTCACCATGACTTGTGGGTGTCCCAAAGAGGGTGTTACTTATGCTTGGTGATGTAGTAAATACTCCATATTGTTGGAGGTATGTACAAGTCCCCGAAGTCCCCAAGTAAGAGGAGCTTCTTGGTTGGGGAGTTATAACCACGAAGTCATCAAGCATAAGTAACCGGGCAGCACGGGGCCCCCACAAGTCCCCGAACTCCGTAAGCAAGAAGGGACTCGTTAACCTGCACAACAAAGACAAAAAACAGGCATATGTAGAATGCTCGTTGCATTGGGTAACAAATGTGAGTTGCAATAATATGCGTTGGCATATATGAACGTATGGGGTGCGTGATACATGTTGATGTATACATGCGAATGGCGCCGAGTACGGTCAATTATGACGTACAAACTCGAGAGCGCGTATGGTCGTGTGAGCATATGGATTGCATATGATAAATGTAAGTTGTATGAGCGCTGCGAAGGTAAGCGTTTGTAATTCGTGAATGATGAATACGTGAACGCTTGTGTTTGCTTGGTTGTCGCTCGTATTAATGGAACGCGAAAAGAATTCAATTTGTCATAAGTGACAAATGGTAGAAGAATTCAATGTTCCATTAACGTGTGGTGTGTCGAGTAGACATGAGCGTAAAGCTCGAGGATTGCCGGGAAGGCATGAGCGGAAAGCTTGTGAGCGGGAAACTCGGCGTTGCCAGGAAGGCATGAGCGGAAGCTCGTGGGTTGCGCGGGAGGCATGAGCGGAGGCTCGTGGGTTGCCGGGGAGGCATGAGCGGAAGCTCGGGGTGCCGGGAAGGCATGAGCGGGAAGCTCGGGGTGCCGGGAAGGCATGAGCGGGAAGCTCGTGAGCGGAAGCTCGGGGTGCCGGGAAGGCATGAGCGGGAAGCTCGTGAGCGGAAGCTCGGGGTGCCGGGAAGGCATGAGCGGAAGCTCGTGGGTGCCGGGAAGGCATGAGCGGAAGCTCGGGGTGCCGGGAAGGCATGAGCGGGAAGCTCATGAGCGGAAGCTCGGGGTGCCAGGATGGCATGAGCGGGAAGCTCGTGGGTGCTGGGAAGGCAGGAGCGGAAGCTCAATGGGTTGCCGGGAAGGCATGAGCGGAAGCTCGGGGTGCCGGGAAGGCATGAGCGGGAAGCTCGTGAGCGGAAGCTCGTGGGTGCTGGGAAGGCAGGAGCGGAAGCTCAATGGGTTGCCGGGAAGGCATGAGGGCGAAAGTCGGCGGTGCCGCTGAGGCACGAGCGTGAGAGCTCGAGGATGCCGCTGAGGCTTTAATGGGTAGCTCGAAGGTGATGCCCTGAGGCATGAGCGTGACCGTTGCTAATTATGCTGGGCTGTATGTACAAGTCCCTGAAGTCCCCAGTCAAGGAGGGTGTGCTCGCGGGTTGATACCAAAGCATAGCTTTGTGCCGTATATCAAGCATAATTAGTGCGAGTGCGTCATCCATCTAGAATTGGTTGGAGCGAACGCTTTTGCCCTTTCGGGTGGGCCCCTGCTAGGCCCTGCGAGGAGTCCCCCACTCCTGGCTATAGACCTCCGGATGGTCGAAAAATTGTTTGATGAGGGGAGCTGCGCGGAGCAGAGGGTGTTGGGTAGCGAGCCCAATCTTAGATACCCAAGCGTCGGGGTTAACTGCCGGATCAATGGCTGTCGTGGGCTGTGTTAACTAGTCCCTTGCTGTTTTCTCGAAGGAGAAAAGCTTGACTGCAATGCCGCGTAGCGGTCATTGTCATTATGAGGCGTTGCCTTACCGCTTGGCGGTGACCATAGACTCATACAGTGTGTACTTGTATGAAACATGGCAAACAAAGTAGAGCAAGTAATAAAATTTTGTTTGAGTGTCCCACATTTATTTAATTTTGCAATTAAATAGAAGCATGTCATGTGCAGGCAGTACTTGTAGTGTGGATGCTAATAACATTTTGTATTTTTGTAGGAATGCTTAGAGATCGTTGAGATCGGTATGTGAAGCATGACATATCTAGTATGTGAGATCTAGAAAGTGTTGCCAAATCTACGAAATGTTGTAGGCATGCTTAAAAGTTTATGGAAGCATGTATAGTCATGGCAAAGGCTCTAATTGCAAAAGCGTAAGAGATAAGATATAGTGACTTATCTTGTGTCGATTTGGAGGCTAGCGGAGTTATCCGAGAATGACGCTCCATTGTTCCGACAAAGTACCTTAGTCGAAAGGTGGTGATTTCTCTAATTGGAAATGTGATCGGTGATTATATCTCCTTAACATAAGATAGAGTAAGTGATTAGTACTCTTTCCATATAATTGAATTGATTAAATATATATATATATATACCATAGATATTTAATGTACACATGCATGTTTTAGAATGTCATGGTGGCCGGTAACCATAGTGATCTTGTTGCTTTGTATATATGCATGGCATTAAGTACATGGACATTTATAAGCATGTGTAGATGAAGGGGTGAATTATGAGAAGCATCAGATGCATCTGCATTTGCGTCAAAGCATCAGTGAATACCCAGTTGCTAGAATGCTAGCACTTGATGAAATTGGTCAAAAGTTATGCAAAAATGCATTTTCAAAGTTTGACCATTTATCAATGGTGAGATAATATTTGAATATTTGGAGTAAGCACACATATTTTGACAACCACATGCATAACTCATGCATAATTTAAACTAGAATGGCAATTGAAACATGTTGACTGTGTAAACATGCCGCCTGAGCTTTGCAAGCTAGTGTAGTGCACATGTGAGCTACTGAGATAATCTTTGGCATTATTCCATTTTGAAAGCACCCATATACCAATCTCAATCAATATATGTATATGTGGCGAGAGTTAATGGAAGTGGGGCTGCCATCAATATCAATAAACATGCTAACAGACAAATGTGATTTGGGTATATGCATCATGGAGGCAAATGAGCCAAGTACCGACTAAACGTGTTTACGAAACTTTGCTGGGGGATGAGCAAATATAATATCTAGCTATATAGGTGGATTGTCGGTGCCCATGTATATAGCCTAGTTAGTTTAGGCAAGAGTACATGCGTATATCTGACATAGTTTAGTCAAATAAAGTTGATGCTTGGTTTTGCTGCAGAGATAAAGTTGATGCATGCACTTGAGCTAAGAGAAATCAGGGCCACGTGCCACTTAATTATGTTTCACATGGTAGCATATCATGATGTCTAGTATGGTATGTATCATGGTGTACTCATAAATAATAATTTGTTTGTGTGGGACAGAGGCATATATGTGGTGTTCCAAGCTACAAGTACATCGCTATAAACACATGGTAAGGAGAACCTAGTGCATCATGTTGCTGATATGTGGCAGTAAAATAGTCATGCTTTTTCACATATAAGCACGTGGTGTACAACTATAATTCCAATGCATTCTTATCAATAAAGGTCGGAGAAGAGCAGAGCATCAGTGGACTTAGCTCGTTTGGTCTGTGAGTGCAGATGAAATCCATGGTGAAACCACAGTGCCAAGCGGCGAGATTCAGAGTGGATGCACGGAGAATATAGGAATGAACCCCAAGCCGCTCGTTTATGTTTGAATGCCCAGAGTTGATGGGTGGTGATGTCCAGTGGAGCATGGTGCTCGGTGGAAACAAGGAGCTCAGCTGCAGCTTTGCCGGACGGAGGTCGGCGGTGGGGTTTGGGTAGCGGTGGAGCTTGTCAGCGGCTTTCTTGGCTAGCAGAGGTTTAGGCTTTCTTGGCTAGCAGAGGAGGGCAGTGATGATGGAGCTTTGAATCATCAGTGGAGCATGGATGGAGGAACTCGGAGCTCAGCGGAGGTTTTGAGTTCGGCGGAGGTTGGAGCTTAGCGGAGGTTTTGAGTTCGGCGGAAGTTGGAGCTTAGCGGAGGTTTTGAGTTCGGCGGAACTCGGAGCTCAGCGGAGGTTTTAGAGCTTTGGATCATCAACGGAGCATGAACGGCGGAACTCGGAGCTCAGCGGAGGTTTTGAGTTCGGCGGAGGTCGTTGATGGAGCTAGTGGGTTGTCCGGCGGAGGTGCCTAGCGGAGGTTGGCTAAATGATCATGGTCAGCGGAGTGGAGCTTTGTGACACCAGAGGATCTTGGACGGCGGAACTGTTGGCCAGCTGAGCTTTGATACCAGCGGAGGTTTTGACGCTCAACGGAGAGGTCTTGTCAGCGGGAACGGGGCTTTGCCCAGCGGTTGATTGCTGGTGGTACGTCCGCTAGCAGTGTGACCAGTGATGGTGTGAGCGGTAATCTCTGCTGGAGCTAGCGGTGGTGCGCGGCAGAGCTCAGCTAGCGGAGCTCGTTGACGGAGCTCTGGTCAGCGGTAATCGAGTTTGGCCGGCGAAGTTCGCCGCCGAAGTTTTGCCGCTGTGATTTGCTAGCGGGAGATGGCCGGTGGACTGCTCTGCAGATGGTGCACCAAAGATTGGCGGTGTACAGTGTGGCGGAAGATTTTCCGTCGGAGGTTGGCTAGCGATCCGTTTCCGGTGGAGGATGGCCTACTGGCGGTAGCAGTAGAGCTTGGTGGCGATGCCTAGCGGAGCGGAGGAAGTTGGGTGGTGATGACCCAGCGGTGGAGCGGTGATGATGGAGCTCAGCGGAGGCGCTGGCCGTTGGTGTTGACGATCGATCGAGAGAAGAAGCCTGGGTGCCCAGAGACGTTTTCTGGGTGTCCAGAGAAGATTTGCCGCCAAGTTTTTTTTTTTTTTTTGGTAGCGTTGACTTTTTTGAGTTGGGCGTTGACCAAAGTTGATCAAGCCTTGATGGGCGTTGACCTTGCCTACGGGCGTTGACCGGCTCCAATTTGATGTTGAATGAGCGTCGACTCGACACTTTCGGGTCAAAGTTCGTGGTAGGTGACGAAGCCTTTGTGTTGGCTTCCCACAGACGGCGCCAATGTTAACGTTTGAATCCGTTGGGGATCTCTAGTTAGCTTTAGAGAGAGAGAGAGAGAGAGTAACACGAGATGTATAGTGGTTCGTCTCCCGCCTTAGCGGGAAACTACGTTCACTTGAATGTGTACTAGTGTGTCGAGCCTTGCGGCCCAACAAGATTACAAGAGATGTAATGAGAGATTGGATCCTGTTGAAGTGGGAGGAGGCATTCCTTTTATAGGTGAAGGAAGCCATCTCCTTTACATGGTTTTCGATGTGAGACAAGCAAAGATAACTATTCTAGTGTAGAAAGCCTAGTTGTGAGGGTAACTTTGCAAGGCCGGAAAGGTAGCTTCCTGGCGACGGATGTGCGACTTCCGGATACCGTAGCGTAGCTTGAACATAAGGCTACAAGATGCATGTCTCGGTTGGGCCTCACCATGGCTTGTGGGTGTTCCAAAGAGGGTGTTACTTATGCTTGGTGATGTAGTAAATACTCCATATTGTTGGAGGTATGTACAATAAGCAAATAACTCTATTTGCAATTGGAAAGTAAATTGAAATGGTCCTTGATCAAGAACACAATTGAGAACATGTGTTCTTACGGTTGTTCCTTTGTTTCTTGCATTTGAACATACTAAATTTATGTTGAAGTAGCCTTTGATTGCTAATTAGTCTAGTCCATTCCTGTATTGCAGTATAATGGTGAAGGATTGCATATGTAGATTAGTCCAGAGAGCATTGTCAAAAGTGGTGCTAGTCTCCTTCTTGATGGGAGAAATGTTATGGTATTTAATTGTTCTGATCCCAGTTTAACATAATTCAATTCTTGCTATACACTAGTTTGCATCATTTGAAGATGCCAAGGTGAGGTTCAATTTTCAGTTCTGGTTAGATCCACTGTCACTATATCAAAATGCCTAATTGCTGACATCTTTATTTGCTATAGTGTGTGTCATCAAGTGAGCATTTTCATTGCTATAGAATGTTGGAAGTTAAAGTGGCCACCCCAAAGGTTCTCAGAATTTGTGTATTAGTATTTTTGAAATGCTACTCTCATAATCTTTTTATCTTGGTTACACAAGCACATACCATCAAGATACACAAGTACTTCACCACTCATTTATGTTTTCAAGTTTTGATGTCCTGTGATTTCTGTTTATCTGTTGCTTCAGGATCTAGGCTCAAAAATGCATCGAGGAATTGGGTTTATTACCTTTGAAAATGCAGGTCAGATCATCTCACTTTTATGTTTGACTTGCAGCTAAAATTGTGCATAATGGAGTTGTTTACACTTTCAATTTAACGTAAGCTCTCCTCCCCTTAGAGCTTGTATTGCTTATGTAGCTTAACTCTTATAGCTTTCTCACATAGTAAATAACATGTTTTATATCGATATGGCAATCTTTATAAGTCTTCATTGTTGTGCATATACCAAGTTGGCTTAATGAGGGTAGTGTCTGAGAGTTGGTTGTATCATATTTGTTTGTGGTTCATTGTGTATATATTTTGTGATTAAAAAATATATATACTAAAGTGATAATTGTTCTCTAATTGCAGACTCTGTGGAAAATTTAATGACTGATACTCATGAAGTGGGGGTTCCAATGTAGTTGTAGATGAATTGAGTTAGCTGTATTCATGAAATATTTTGGAACCTAACATGTTTTAATGCTCATTTTAGGATTCCAAAAGAACTGGCCATAGAGAATTTGGTTTTGTAACATTTGGGGAAGACGTTGTAGCAGATCGTGTATCACGAAGATCTCATGAGATCTGTGGATAGTAGGTATTATATGGAAGTTGACCATTACTGTGCTTGTTAACTTGTGGTTTATTTAGATCCTTCATATCAAACTTGTTCCTTGCACAAAAAGAGGGGAAAAGATGTGACTATCCCTAACCCAATAACCTCAAACATGCTTAATCTTTTTACTTGAAACATCTGCAAGCACTCTACTTAAAACATACCTTGATGTTTTGAAGCCTATATTTTCCTAAACATCATCTTGACTTTGAAGTGCGAAATTTTCAGACTCACATGATGTCATTTTGTTATTTCAACATCTGAGTGTTCTCAACTTAAGTAGTCTAGCACAATTGAACATGCTTACTTAATATCCATGCACCCGAAACATTCTTATTTATTTGAACTATCGAATTTTTCCTTTTCTAGTTTAATGTATGTGCTCTCATTTTGTCAAATAGCATCAAACATGAAATTACTCTTTCCCAAGTCACATCTATGCTAATATGTAACACCACTTATATTAGGCATCACTAGGCCAATAACCTCAATATACAACACTTTTTACACAACGAAAAAAAAAAATTTGTTGTGTGATGATGCAAAGTCAATCACACAACATGACTAAGGGGGGTGTATTGTATTTGGATTTATGTGGACTTTTTTTAAATGATAGACTTTTTCAAAAGTCCATGGACTTTATAAAAAGTTCATAGACTTCTATTGATTTCTTAAAACCATTGACTTTTAGCATAGATTTTTTACTGATTTATAAAAATCTACAAACTTTATATGAATGACTTCTATAGATTTCACAATATTTACAAAAAAGAAAGAAAGAAAAAAAGCTAGTTTATGAGTCAGAGAATAGAATACGATGCAGTAGCTATGTTAACTAACGTCCATTAGCGTAGAAATCAGAGAAGCTCAAATAATGTTATGAAACAAACGTATAAGAAAATAAAGGAAAAATCTCCAAATATAATCAACCAAAAGGTACCAAAAATAAGAGACGGGAAAAAAAAAAGTTTCATGCTAAAGAAGCAGACGTCTCTGAAACAATGATATGATTTATTCTTCTCCTTCATTTTCACTTTCTTCATTGTTATTGTTTTTATTGTTGGCATTTGGTTGGGCATCTGTCCACATATGAGTAGCAATACTCATTCTCCATTCATTAGCATTTTCTCTCTGCTGATCTTGGGTTTGAAAATCATCCCATTCAAAATTATCTTCGTGATTGTCTATCGGATCTTCTTCTGGTTCGGGAGGAAATTCATCTGAACGGCATTCCTGTCGAAGAAAATTGTGCAGTCTTGCACAAGCCAAAACTAGCTCTGCTTGTGTCTTATATGAAAATGGTGGTGCTGATTTGAAGATTGTGAAATGCGACTTAAATATTCCAAATATTCTCTCAATTACATTCCTCAAGGAAGCATGACGAAGATTGAATAACTCAATTGCATTGACAGGATGGTTTCCTTCACCACCAAAATCTTTGAGATGATATCAAGTACCTCGAAATGGAGCTAAAAACCGGCGTCGATTTGGAAATCCGCAGTCCCCTAAGTAATATTTACCTAATAATAAAAAAATATATGCAATTAGCATGTTATATGACATAAATTGTAATAAGTGTTCTGAACTTTTTTAATGCAAGTAAAACTATACCTGGTGGCACTTTGAGTCCATTTCGTCTAGAAATCGCATCATTCAATACTTTTGAATCATGAGCGGAACCCTCCCATCCACTAATTACATATGTGAACTGTAAATCAAAGTTACAAGCTGCTAATACATTTTGTGATATCTTCCCATGTCGATTTCGATATCTGCTAACCTCACGTCCAACTACCGTTGCTGGAATATGTGTGCCATCTATAGCTCCGACGCAATCCTGAAACAATGAAAAAAGATATAAAATAGTTGAAAAGAAAAATGAAATAATATCTTCATTACTGTACAATGAAATAAATAACCATCCATAAAAGTTACATTGCTTACCTTAAAGTAAGGATAAAACCTTGTACTTTCTCTTATGTTAGGTGGCACGGACTCAGGTTTAGCCATAAACTCCGGTGCTATTGTATTCAAGGCCTTCAAGACTTTGTTGAAACTTTTGCTAACAGTGAAATGAGATCGCTCAAATATCAGCCGAGCTTCACTGTATCGATTGTTTTGGCCGACAACAAGTAGAAAGGTTGCGAGCATTTCTTCAACACAAATGTGTCTTGTATCTCGCAAAGGTGTTTTCACTTTTAGGATGCTACATAATTTTCGAAAAACGTCAGGATACATTCTATACACCTCTCTAAAGATTTGAGGGTCTTTGTCTAATATTTTGTGCATATATATGTATCCACTTGATGTCACTGGTCGCCGAGTCAGTGGACGTCTAATACGTTCACCACGTATGCTGAATACAAGGTCGTATAACACATAAACCACTGCTTGTATTGCCATTAATAATATCTTAACAGCCTCGTAAAACTGTTCTTCCTCTTCATCAGCTCCATACATGTCCATTTCAGACATTGCTAATAGAGAAAGCACCTAAACATAAAAATGTCACTATTCATATTAACATTCATTCAAAAGCAAATCAAATATCATAAATATTCAAACAAAAAATAAGTTGTAATCCATCACACACAAGTTTAAAATCATTCAAAACAAGCTGCAATCGAAACAAAATAAAATCAAACTCCATAACTTAAAATTAATAACAGAACATAGCCTATTGCTTATTAGGTGTCGCTAGTGGAGATTCACCCAAACCTATTGCATTTGTTTATAGGTGATCCAATTAAGTCGCTGTTCAGGAGTCATCTTCAAGAAGAAATCTTGCTTTGCTTTAGTATTAAGCAAATCAAGAGCCATAAAGCAAGCTTCATCAGTTAATCCTGGAGTCTCCTTCATAGCATCCAAAAGGTCACTCTCTCTTGATTCTCTCTTCTCCATTAAGCCACAAATTTTATCAAAACTTGTGACAATTTTACCAATGCCACTTGATAAGTTTTCTAGAACCTCAGCCTGACCAGTAGCCCCTTTTGAGCCACTATTATTTTCATAGTCAGTTCTACTCCGTTTTCCTTGAGTCCTGCTATGTGGTGGAGCTGGAGCATCTATACTGGTACCTTGGGAAGGTTGTTGTGATGACTCATTTTCACTTTGTACGAACATGTTAGTATTTCGATCAAAAACTAATCCATCTATGCCACCAATTCCCCAAGATTCATTTTCCTCCGCTCCAAATGTTGTTGCATCTGTATCATCACCTAGACTGATTGAGCCCATTCCAGTTGCAGTTCCATTTCCAACTGCAATTTTCAAGTCCTCATAGTCTGGAAAAGTTTCTGACCGAAAGTGCCCATGCGTTGGATGTGACTAGTAGGAAAAAAAAAAAACACAATTGTCAATATGATGATAAACATTTGAAGTAATTATAAATCCAAATTAGAATAAACGAAAAGGCAATAAGCTCACCTTCAAATAATCTGCCCATACTTCATCATCAGCAGTGAATCTTTTTGTGATGGGATCCCACCCAAATCCAGAACTATGGCCCATAAGCTGAGAGTAATTGGTGTATTGTTTCTTAAACCATTTCACTCTGCTTTGGTAATGACTAAAAGTTATTTCATAACCAAGTTTTTCCTTAAGTTTAGGAAGTAGCTTCGCCTCTACTGTTTGTTTGCTTATCACACCATTAATATCACGAAATCCAAGTTTGGAGCCTTCAACCATAAGTTGAAGCAAAACGTTGCTTTCTTCAGTGTTCCAAGTTTTGTAATCCTTTCTTTTACCATTCCCTTGTGAATCTCCCATCTATACGATTGTGTAGAAGTAATCATACATGCAACTTTTATCAATCAAAACATTATAATTCAAAGCAATGTATGTACAACTTTGAAGTACCAGAAGCCATGAGAAAATGAGTCTTCAATAATAATATATATAAAAAAAAGAGAAGTATAGACCGGAAAAAAATTACAAGACCACTTCTGTGTCCTCTGTTTGTATCAATAAATTGTTGTTTCTTATGAATTAAGAAAAATATATGTAGTTATATGTTCCTAGAGTCCGATCTAAAAAATAAGAATGAAAACAAACTAGAGATTAGTTTAGAGTGGACACTGGAACTTATTTATCTTAGACTTGTCAAGCAAGGCTAGCATGTTATATATTGAAATTTACTGCAACCTTGTCTAAGCTTATCTGATTAAGTTTATCTTTATGCCTTAAATTGCATGGTTTAGTTGGATTTGGGTGCAGCCCCAATTATGAGTTACATGATCAATATCAAAAGTCTATCAGTAGCTTTGCCACCTAGTGATGAGCTCTGTCCACCATTTGTGTATGTGGTAATGGGCTTTGGGCCTCAAAGACAGTCTTTTCTTCTACTATCAGGATCTGTCAATTGCTTAACTAGGAGATATTAAAAAAAAAAAATGCTTGTATGATCTGAATATCTGTTGCAGATTGCTGTGTCCATTCTTGACAGAAAAATTATTATTTCTTGATCTAAACTGTGCAGTTTGTAGATCAGAAATTTGAATAAATCCATGGAATCACATGAAACCTTTCAAGGATACCCATGCCAACTATGTGAGTTGAACCAGCAGGAGATTTTGCACATTGACTGCTGTTTCACTTTTTTATAAAGGAATGAGACTAGTCGAGAAAAACCATGAACATATCCTTTTGAACATGGGTTTATGCAGTTATGCATAAGATTTCGTTCAGTGAGCCAATAATGCAGAATTTGAATATGTTGACAGATATTTTTGTGCAGACATCCACCTCCAATAAAATGATTGGGAATTGCTTTCTGATAGGAGACAATGCTCAAGTTTGTCTAGTTGACATTAGTAGTGAAGGTGGTACTGATCTAGTTCTATACAATCGGATATATAATGGTACTCGATCATCAGTGAAAAAGTGTACTAACTCCATCATAGAATAGATATTATATAGGACTCTATATTCCTTTCTCCTGTGTTTCCTAGCTTTTAGAAGTTTCCTAGTCTAACATATAAGAGCGTGACTATTCTTCCTGGACAATTCCAAAAGCAGTCTGGAGTTTCCAGGAAAATAATGGAGACAACCACCCTTCGGCTACACAATGACTTTAGCTCAAAACAGCATGACCAAGACTTCTTCTACTTTCTATAATATGGCCCAGGCAAGGATTGGGAGAGCCTGCAAATGTTTAGTTTCTTGTGGACTAAGCTTTATTTTCAATGGACAAGTCTCAAGATACAATTTCAAATCCCTACCCAAACCACACACACACACACAAATACCATTCGGCTTATCTACCCAAACAGTCGTTGCGGGTGAAAAAGGCAATGATGTCATGTCGGGAAAGAGACCTGCTAATGGTTACTTAGAAGAAACATCAGATGGATCCATCTTGTTCAAATCGGAGAATTCATGTTTTCAAAGAATTTTGACAAAGCATTCAAAATATCACATTGGGTTTCCAAAAGAACTCGGTGTAGCTAAAGGTCTTATGAATGAGAAGACCATGAAGCTTGAAAATCCAACTGGGAGATCATGGCATGTTAGTTTGCGTGCTTCATTCGCCAAAAAAAAAAAAAAAAAGAAATAGACGCAGCAACCAACAGAAGAAAAGGGACTTCTTTCAGAATAGTCTAATAAGGATGACAATTGCAATAACAACAATAGTGCAAGACGCAGGACTATGATCAAACCGTAAAAGCATTAAGCATATACGTATAGACGACAAATTTGGGTTTAGGGTTTTAGGAGTAGATGATAATATTTGGGTTATTAGGGTTCCAAGCATCACAATTGAAAAACAAAAAAATCAAATTCAACAACAACAATGAACATGTTAGGTATTAGAAGTTGATACCACAAAACATTAGAGAAAAGACAACAAAAAATTTAAGAAAGAGAGATGATGGAGGACCAACCTCTTCGCGTGCAGAGAGCAGAACTTTGATAGACTTTTCCACGCTCAAAATCTTTGCTCTGATGGCTGGACAAATATTGGAGTTTGGTATTTATACTAAACACTATAAAGTCCATGATTTTCCATGATTTTCTAATTCCGTATGTATGAATGATATTTTGAATACCCTTAAACTTCTATTCATTTTTAAAAGTCCTAATTGAATACCCCTAGACTTTGGTGGAATTCATAAAGATTTTTTAAAATCCTGATTGAATACACCTAGACTTTTATGGATTGTTAAAAGTCTGTATTGAATACACCCGGACTTTTAAATTCCATAGACTTCTTTAAAAATGCCAGTAATTCCATATACAATACACCCCCCTAAGAACCATACGTTGTATAAGGCCATAAAAATTTTGATATTTTTATGGAGAAGGTGATTCCACAACGCTGGCAAGAGTATTCTGTTGTGTGAAAGATTAAAAAAAGGGTGGGAGATTTCCCGCCTAGCTTGACACAAATTTGTGTCCAAATATGTACTACATTGTACAACATCATGGTTATACCTGTTGTGTGATACGAGGTTCCAATTTATCATACAACAGTTTTTGACTTGTGTTGTATGATTAAATTAGATATTATTGGCAATTCTGGATGTGCCCCCAAATGCTACTCCTTCTACCCCAAAAAGTACATTTTCGGAGAACTTATATAGGTCATGGTTTGAGGATCCCACAATGTAAAAACCTTATTTCTGTTGTCCGAATGAAACTTGTTTATAGTAGCACCAAAACCATTGTACATAGCACGGCTGCACGGGAATTTTCCCTCCTTGGAGGGACTAAGTTAAAAAGTTTGAGGAACGCGGGGTCTAAAGTTTTAATTCCCCCCAACACTTGGTCACTTTTTCTGAAACTTTCAAACCCTAATCGATAGACTCTCACTTTGATTGCCTCCTCCTTCGCGTCCCCGACCTCAGCTCCTTCTCCAACCTGTGTTTAGAAAAGTTTCCGAAGCTCAACATTCACAGAGAGCTCGACTCAGACCCCCAACAATCTCCTCTACAGCGTCGCCACCAATCCGTAACTCTAATTCCCCTTACTCTCAATTTCAATTCTTTATCTGCTTTTGCTTTTCCCCTCTAAATTTCTTCTTCTGCTCCTAATCTTATCCCAAGCCCTAAAAGATCCCCGACAATTTCAGATTTGGGATTCAACGAATTCGTTCTCAATTTCATTTCTTTGTGTGAATTTCGTGACAGATCGAAGAAAATGGTGACATTTGAGCTCTACATGAGGTCAGAATGTGTCTGACTGAGACTTTGGATGAGATGGTTCAGAACGGGACTCTCAGTCCTGAGCTTGCCATTCAGGTTCTGGTTCAGTTCGAAAAAGGAGACCCGGCCATAACTCCTCCGTCCAGCCATCTCTCGGCGGCGCACCACCGGCGTTCGACTCCTCTTCTCAGTGCCAACATGCCTATGGTGGTGGACATACATGCACACATAGTGGGGAGAGATTCGAAACCCAAAACCCTGAAGCTTTTCCGGCGACTCTGGTCACAATTGTCGATGCTTGAGGTATAGAAATTGATCTCCTCTCCACGCTCTACACGTTGGTGTACATAGTTTTCGATTTTGATTGAATTTTGAATAAATTGGTTTTGGGTGTTTTCGGGGTTTAATGGAGTTTCCTGTTTCTGGCGGTTCATGGTGTTTTCCGGCTGCGAGTCTAGGCTGCTGGGTTCGTTTCTGAAGTGGTGGAACACCGATTGATGGCTAGTGGAGCTCAATTCATTGAATTGAGTAAAGTGGTGAGCTCAGATACCGAACTGAATAAGAGGAATTGGATGGGCTCTGCTCGACGATCACAGAGCATAGTAGCTGCAAGTTATGCTTGTTCAAGATCTCTGTTAGCTCAAATTGAGTTAATTTGATGTCGAAGAAGCTGTAGACTCAGTTGGGTTTTTGACAAGCATCAAAGGTAAAATTAGAGGTTCTGGGTGGAATTGTTCTTTGATTTAATTATGTCCTAGAGTTTGATTGACTTAAGAGTTGAATGGCATATTGTTAGTACACGAGTTGAATGTGAATTTGGTTGTGTTACGGAACTGGGTTTGCCCTTTTGAATTAATTGATATTTTATTTGTGTATTAATTTTGTTTCTGATGGGGTTGTGGGGGTTTGCGTTAGTCTATGAGTGAGGCTCTGGAAACCCAAGTGAAGAGCAAGGTCTCCATCAAGGTAATGTTCTTTATTTCGTGTTTGTATTTCTGGGTTTTTGTACCGAGATTTGAATTACTGAAATGCTTTGTTGCGTCTCCCATGTGGGTTGCTTGTGTATTTGAGTTGACTTTGTCTTAGAACAGTTGTATGGTGTTTGGTGAAGTGATTGTTCCAGTGATTGATTATTATTATCTGGGTGTGTTCAACTTGGTTGTGTTATTGTAGCGTGGTTCCTGACTTCCTGTGATGTGTTGATGTTATCGAAGGAGCTTGGTAATTACAGACATGCTCTTACTAATGCTGAGGAAGCAATTAGGCTCATAAACACTAATGTCAAGGTAGTACTAATTCTTGAACATGTTCTTGTTCTTAGCTGGGATTTGTTTGCAAAGTTTGAATAATTGGTTGTTTGAGGTGTTAAGCATATTTGGGTGTTGGCTTAGGCATTTTACCAAGCTGCGAAATGAGCTCCAATGAACTTGACTTTTGATTTGGTGGCTGGGCAGCTCTTGAAAATAGTCCAAGTCCAAGATTAATTGGAAATGACCTTTGTTTTGATGTTGTTTTTATTAGATGTCCCAGTGAATAATTTGTTTCCAGCATTATATGATTGATTGCTTGCGAATAAATGAAGTTAGATGTTTGTGTTCTTGACTGTAGTACTATATGAGCAAGATTCTGAACTTTTCCGTTTGAATTTGTTAGAAGTGTTGAATGAAGCGTCATCATAACCTTGTGATTTCTGGTTTCTACTTGCAAGATAAATATGGTTCATTTGAGATAATTTAGAAAGAGCCAAATAGCCGAAACTCCGTGATATTGCTTTTTGTTATTCCTCATATTTCAATAATTGTGCACATGTTCCAAACTTCTTAAGTTCATAGATTTGCGACTAGTCAAACACATCCAATTTACAGTTTTATGATAGAAAGTTAGTTAAGTAAACAATTATCTGCATCAAACAATCTGTTTTCTTTTTTATTTATTTATTTACTATATGCTTTGTTTGTCTTGTCAAATATCTCAATCTTTTGTTTCTTATGATTCTATTAACACTTGTACAGTTCTATTCTCCAATTTCTGCTTGGTTGAACCGTTTGCTACACTTGTAGTTTCAGAGGCTCTTTCCGAGGATTTGCAGGTTAGACAATTAATTGCTATCTTATGCTTGTTATTGTTTAAATTAAACAAACTGAGAATTTCTTCTATCAACCTTTACCTTCTTTGTGCTCTGTATGTGGTACATTTGATCTGTGGTGGGTTTGATCTCAATGTTTGGAAATGAAACTTCTTATTGGTGGGTCTATGAAGGAGTCATTGATGATCGTTATGGTGAATGTTTCATTGCTGAGAACAAATCTCTTCAAAAGGTATTGTCTGCTCTAAATGTGAAATAGATCAGCTTTCCATTGTACCTTGATACTTGTGCCATCTCCAACTTGCACATATGGTGCATTAAGCTGAAGGTAGTATAGTGGAATTCTTAATATCTTTTTTGATTAGCTTATGCACTATATTAGAAACTTTAGCCTAGTAATTTGGTCTTTGGATATCTAATTATCTATAATACAAAACTTTGTTTCTTGACTGCTTTTTCTATATAGGAAGGCATCCTTAGGCATTATCTTTAGTCTTCGGTATTATTCCCTTTAATCGATGGTAATTAATAATATACCCTAGGCATCTTATAAGCTTTCATATATTGACACCGACCTTGACGGTCTATTCTTCTCATTTCATGGTGGTTAATAGATAGAACAAATATGCATGGACCAACCACTGCAATTAACTCAATTTGTTACTTAACGGCTTTCTAACTTTGACTATCGCTTAGTGTAATATTGGTGTGGTAATCTGCACAGATGCTGTTTAAGGGTTTTCCCGATGCTTGTGATTCATTGATGGTTCTGAGGAATGGTGCACTGGACATAAAGACAGAGCCTTTAGTAAGCACATTTAGTTGCTTCAAATTGGAGACACTTCTCCTTGCACTCTTTTAAAATAGGGAACCTTTATCAAGTATCTCACATCTGTTTGTATTGTCGTTTATAATTGCTCTGTAACAGGACATGTTAAAACAGTATAATAAGTTGTCACTCTAGCCAAAAAAAAAGTAGAAGTTGGGTTTGAGATTCTCTTCCAATTGAATCTGTGGTAATGCGGAGTAAATACTATGGTAAATTTTCCTATGTTAAATTCTAATTACATGAGAGACATCATTGAGGATAAAGACCTAACATTGTTTCCAAGAAAGGTACAAGTGTAGTTTATAAATGTAGTCACTTTAACTTGGTTTATATTGACTCTTTTATGTCCATGCAGTGGGAGAGGAGAGGCAACAGTCAATATACTCAAGCAGACATAGATATGATGCGAAATGAATGGGCAAAGTATGTCGTGAAGGGGTATGTGTAGGAGCTAAAGGAAAGCATAAGAGGAAGTAGGTTGTTGCTGAAGGAAAGCATTATTTTTGTGCTTCTCTGCTGGCACAATATTCATGCACTGTGTGGCATGTTTTGTAACAAATAGTTTGTTTTTGTATCAGCTTTTGATGTCCCAAGTAGATGGGCATGCATTTGAATGCTTTTCTTCTTTCAATGTTGGCTTGGATGATTGAGAAATTCTCCCTTTTCACATTTGAATGCGTTTCTTCAAATAGTATGAGTTGGATTACTTATTTTATAGATTCCAATGTCTTTTCTTTACAGTTAGTCACTGTTCATTAGGTAAAATGGAGCATTATTATCAATGCACAAAATCTAGAAAAGACGATTATCACACAACAGAATTTCTGAAGTTAATAATGTTGTCTGAAGTAACAATTTGGATGTTCACACAATGAATCCTTATATAACATGCAACGGTTCTAACAAACATACGTTGTCTGATTTACAATCACACAACTGTAATAACTAGAATACGTTATCTAAAACTAACACACAACAATAAAATTTCCAAAAGTGAAGTGAGAGGATAACTCATACAACAGATAAAATAAAATGCAGTTGTCTGATTGCCTTTCATACAACGGCTCGAAAATAACTTTCGTTGTGTGAATGATGCCAATGACATGTGCAGCATGACTGCGCGGCAACTATGGCTGCCATCTGCCGAGAGAAGGCACAACGGTTTTAACCAAATAAGTGTTGTCTGTTTGTGATTCACACAACGGGTTTCCACCGTTGTGCGATTTTTAATCACACAACGCTCCGATACACAATGGAAATCGTCCAAATCACATAACGAATTTGGTCCGTTGTCTGTTTGGTTTTTTGGCCTAGTGCATTCTACAAAGTGAACCTGAAATTACTCTCGTATTTAATGTGATATTTTTGTATGTATGTTTACAGGAGGATGCTTATCTAATTGATAGGGATGACCAGCAGAAGTTTCTAGCAAGTTCTGATTACCTCTCCAGTTATGGCATGCCTGCTTTAATTTCGAATATCCAAGCAGCAGCAGTAGAAGTTCTTAATGGGTAAGGTTTGTTCTACCATTAATAGTCGTCAATTTCTGGGCTTTGAATCTATAGGCAATAAGTTTATTATACTGGAATATATAGAAGCTTTAGAAATTTTACCAATTATCTTGGATGACTTTCATATACAGAAAGCAGCTAACTGATAGGTTCAATACCACGGTTCTCCATGATAGTATTATGCAAATGCTTGACAAGTTCATGAGCGCAGGAAGTACCCATCACTGGGTGAACTACTTGATGCCTGAGGATGCTCGTTGGGTTGAGAGAAAAAAGCTCCTAGAGAATTAGTGCTAAGAGAGTAAAAAGCAAAAAGCTCCTTTAAGTAAATTACTGGATGTATATTGCTAGGAGAGTACTATTAGATGTACTCTTTTTGTGGATAAAGATCACCTTTGCACAATCCATTTTGGAGCATGATGTGGATTATAATAATTTCTTCTATATATTGATCAGTTACTGTTAATTTGGTCATTTTTTATTCCAGTTCCAGCATATATAATGCATTGAATCACTCTATTAGGACAACAATAACCACACACAAAGCTATCGTATGTACACAATGTTCACAATAGCCACAAAATAAAAACTGTCATGATCACTGATACTATCACAAAACTGTCGTCTGAATAAAAGTCACACAACGGCTATAAAATAAAGCGACCTCTTAATCGCAATCACACAGCGGCTGCTAAAGTTGCCCGTCGTCTGAGTAAAGTTCACACAATAGTTAATGCTGTCGAGAGCCTGTCGACATGGATGCCGAGTTCTTCAGACGACGGTTCTCTAAATCATGTTTCATCAGACGGCAGCGAGATATACGACAGTTAGCTCCGTATCATACGACAGTTTTTAGCCGTCGTCTGATTCAATTTTTATACTAGTGTTTCAACACACACAACCATTCCTCAAATGACGGCAAAGTCAAAAACTAAGCTAATAATTTGTCGGAAATACATAAAAAAGAAATCAGAAACCCTAGAATTTCAAAGGTTCAATTTCATCTCCTCTCTTCAAATCGATGCAAGATATTTGAAAGGTTTGCTAGATGTTGAAAGAGCTTCAAAATTTACATTGTTCTTTTTCCCAACGACTTTGGGGATGGCTGGCAGCTCAATTTGGAACCTCACTTCCTATATGTGGCTCTCTGTTGGATTTCTGGGCTGATTTTTGTCATAAGGCTTTTTCCCCTCAGCTTTATAATTTGTGGTTAGCAGCTGGTTTTCTTACTTTCATGGAACTCTGGAAGGCGCAAAATAGGCTCAGGTTTGATAATCGATCCCCTATTTTTTCTACATTGTGTTGTTCAATTATGGCATGGATTCGACAATTTGGTTCTCTTGTTCCTGGTTACTATAGGGGTGTTCTTGATTCCCGACTATTATCTTCCCTTGGGGTGTGTCCCAAGCCCCGTAAAGCGCCCAAGATTCACCATGTTCTATGGCAACCTCCTCTCTTCCCTTGGGTTAAAGTTAACACCGATGGTTTGGCGAAAGGTAATCCTGGTCCTGCAGTTTGTGGGGGAGTTTTTCGTGATGCATCTGGGGTTTTTTTAGGGAGTTTTTGCCAATCTCTAGGTTGCAATTCATATTTTTATGCTGAACTTTATGCGGTTATTGTGGCTATTGAAGTTGCTTTCACTAGAGGTTGCTTACTCTGTGGTTGGAAAGCGATTCTATTAGTGTGATAGCGTCTATTTCCTCCAAGTCTTTCTCTCCTCCATGGGACTTGAGAGTGAGATGGCAAAACTGCTTGAAGAAAATTCAACAAATGCAATTTCGTAGAACTCATATTTTTAGATAAGGGAATGCAACAGCGGACAAGATGGCAAATTTAGATGTTTCAAGTGACTCGTTTACTTGGTATGCTAGCCCTCCTACTGAGCTTCACAGGTACTTGCAAGCTGATTTTTTGGGACTCCCAAATTATTGTTTTTAAATGGTTGCTTATTTAATGCCTGCAAGTGGCATGATGAAGGAAGTTATTATGGTTGCCGAGATGATCCTGTTGGTTTGTTATTATTGCTCACGCCTTGTCAAAGGCTTATATTTCTAGGAAGTTGTGCGCAAGGTTAGCTACATGATCAACAACATGAAGCTGCAAGGGAAAATTTGGCATATTTTGGATGCTAGCCTTTTAATTTCATGACTGTTTCTTTCTTTTAGAATTGTACATGAGGGGGAAGTTCCCCTTCTCTCCTCTTTCGTCGACTTTTTTCTTCTTTATTTGGACTTTGTATTTTTTCTCTTTATTATTAATAAATTGAATAGGAGGACGGGCGGTGGGTTCCCAGAGTGGGGCAGACCCTTCGCCTTCGGGTTTGAGGGTGGGACAAGTTCCCTACATCGTCTGCCTCCGAGGAGCTAATATCGCCTAATCCCTTATTCTTAAAAAAAAAAAAAAAAAGCTTCAAAATGTAGGCGGTCTCTTCGCTAGAGGTGGGCGAAATCAGGAGTTTTGGTCGAGTTAGCAGTCGCAGGTCTACAGCTGCTTTAGGGATTCGAATTCTCTTCCCGAGTTTGAATTGATGTGAACCTAGGGCATAGGATGGCGCAGCATGAAGCGGAGTTGCGGAGGTCAATTTCCAACCGATGCGGTGGCTGAGGGTGATTGAACGGTGGGGAACCTACCAGGTTTCTATTCGGGTCGGGTCAGAACGTCTCTATCTAGGTGTACCATCCCATACAAAGTGGTCCCCAATAAAAGTCTTGAAAACTCTGATGTACAATTTTCTTTTATCGACCATAACTTTTGCTTATGAACACCCATTTTTGCATGCCAAATGTCTACGAATTTGGTTGAATGTGCTCTATAATTTTTATGAAGGAAGTTTGCTAAAAAATGAATCAAAAGAAAAATCAACTTTGGAGCTCCTCCTAAATGTTCGAAATAAAGGTAAAAGTAAAGATTTCGCTCACTTACAGTCCAAGTGTCCAATAAGCAGGTAACTCTGGGTACTGGTCGTAACAGGTTCGCCAGTAATTTTTTATCTTTTCTATGCAAAAAAGTTAATAACAATTTGGGGTGTGCTAATATGTGTGGATTGTGAACTAGCATTTGATTCAACAGATAAAGCTTGTATCTTTAACAAATTGTACATAAAATATTGAACTGTAGTGGTACATTGTCCCAAAATATTGAACCTCTAGTAATATATTTTTTTTGACCTAGTAGTTGCTAGGGTTTCAGGAACTGCAGTCCCCCTTAGACGATCGCAAGTGGAAGCGATTGCAGCTTTGTCTTTCTATGACAATAGTAGAGATCGTATACTAGATCCTTATTAATTTTGCAGCCATGTTGGGGTTTCTTAACGGTGACAACAAAACTCTAGGGGAAGTGGTTAGTTGGGCGAGACTTTGTGCTTTAGTTTTGGGGAGAATTACACAAATAATCACTCAACTATAACTCATTTGACACTTTGGTTACTTAATATTCAAATATATCACTTTGATCACTCAACTATTACTCTGTCAATCACTTTAGTCACCGAATGAGCATTTTATCTCACTTTAATCACCTCTCCCATTCATTCCAGTTCAGATTTTTTAATTTTTCACAATTGGTTGCTCGAAAAAATCCTTTATATTGTTGCAAATAACTTTTTTTAATGAAAAAAAATATTAACGAAGTGACTAAAGTGAATAACAGAGTTAAAGTTGAGTGACTAAAGTAATATATTTAAAAAGTGGGTGACCGAAGTGTCGAACAGGTAAAAGTTGAGTGACTATTTGTGATATTCTCCCTTAGTTTTGGACTTTATCTTGGACTTAAGTTTTACATTTTTACTTTTATTCTCTTTTAAAATTATGACGGGGCTGCAACCTCTTATGCTTGAGGAAGATAATGTGAATATTTTCATAACTCCATCTTTTTGTGTTTTTCTCCAAGGTTTAGGTATCTTTTTTACAGGGCTTATTGCCTTAAAAAGATTGATGTACTGCATAAACCCACTAGAATTTTTTTTTTTTTTTGATCAAATGATTTCATTCATACGGAAGTGTTACAAGTGGTATGAACGATACAAACAGGAGCCACAATTGACCCACTAATAACGTCAGACCAACAGGTCAGAACAAGGACTTCCGAAAGGAGCTAAACCTCCGGTACACCATGAGGCTGGAACGATGATCACACAGACCAAGATGACTCAAAAACCGACAAACTGCCAACAACATTGGTACGGGCCGTCAGCATACCAACCGGGTAGTGACTCTGAACCCAAGAAGGATTAACATATGGTCGAGTCAACTCCTCCTCTTGAGTAGTGAAAGCACGAGATGGAAGTAGGCGTAAACTGTCATCACTCATCAGTGGTGTCTTGTAAAAAAACCAACAGACATAAACAATCGACCACAAAGGATCGGACAAAACAGAAAAAGCACAAAACTAAAAAAACAACTAGAAAAACGGAGATGCAACAGCCATCCTGTGCCATAGCAAAATCAGACTCAAATCCGAAGAAGCACAGACCCGTAATCTGTAGCCAGCATCAAATCAAGCCGATCGCCGCCCCAGGAACGAGGCAAGCAACTATTGCCCCCAACCACCGTGACCACCATCCCCTAACACCTCCGCCGTTCTTCCCCTTGTTGCAGATCGAGACGTCCCACCAGTCTACACAAACCACCGTCGTCGAGGTCACCATCCCCAGAACCACAGCCCCACCACTCCAAGCAACCACACAACCCCTGGGACACCTCACCAAAACCCGGCCGGATCGATCTGACCTCAGATCACCAAGAAACTCCAAGCCAAAGGAGGAGCACCCAGACAAGCCCGATCCGAACACACAAACACCGGATCGGGGAAAACACCCCCAGCCACACACATCTCCAAACCCGATCTGGACCCTCCCTCGCCGGCGATGATGGATCTGCAAACCGACCCCTTCTATCCTCCTTCCTACACCAGCACCAACCCTTTAAGGCAAACAGCCGCCGGCATAGAAGCAAAACGGCGTGCACTCCGGAAGGAACTAAGAAAAAACTAAAAACCCCTCCCGGACCGAGACGCAGCGGCAGAATCGCCGGCTACGCTCGGCCAGGAGGGCCAACTCCTTAGATCTGCTCTCTTTTTTCTTTGGCGCGTGAGGCGCGTTCTCTTGATAGGTATGGTCTGAAACACGAGTGCAAACCCACTAGAATTGGACATTAACACGAGACAGAAGATTACATTTTTGGGACAATTCTTAGGTTCACCCCTAGGGTGAACGAGCATATTCACCCTACTGTCGCTTAACATACTTTTACTTAATAAATTTATAATCCAACGGTCTATATCTTAAATCAGTTTTTAAAGATCATCTCTCTAAAAAATCAATCGAATCGGAAATCATTTAGTTATCTAATTGAATCAAATAAATGAATTATTCTAACAACACTTACTACTATTATGATAAACCGTCCATTTATTTCATAGAAATGAATAACTAAAAGGTCTTCAATCTAATTAATTTTTTACAGAGCTAATCTTTGTATTGTGTTATACAACATGAGTGGTTGGATTATAAAATTATAAAATTATTATGCGTTAATCGTAAGAGATGGTGAATATGCTCATTCACCAGAGGATGAACCTCAGAATTGTCCACATTTTGGAAGAAATTTACAAAGAGATATATGTGACAAAAATTCTTGAGGGTCACAAGTTTCTTCTAGCTCTTAAAATGAAGCAACAGTTGTAACATCTTTGTTTGATCGGTTATACTTCATGTGACTCTTGACGAGCTGTCCAGCTGCAATAGCAGACATGAGAGAAAGCTCTCCGGCAAGAACAGAACCAGCTACAACACTGGCCAATTGCCTTGCGTTTGATCCTGGTGCCTCTCTGTTGGCACCCTTCACTCCGAGCAAGTTCAAGCAAGCCGACTGCGATGCCAATTGGGTACCTCCTCCTACTGTACCGACCTCAATAGAAGGCATGGTAACCGAGACGTGAAGATCCTTGCCATCATTGATGGCTTCCATCATGGTGATACAGTGAGAACTCTCTATGTTCTGAGCTGGGTCTTGACCAGTGGCGAGGTACACAGCTGAAACAATGTTACTGGCATGTGCATTGAAACCACCAAGAGCACCAGCAATGGCGGAACCAGTAAGGTTCTTGAGCATGTTAAGCTCCACCAAGGCCGCCACGTTGGTTTTCAACACCTAACTCACTATGTCTCCCTTGATTACAGCCTCCCAAACCACAGATTTTCCACGGCCTTCAATCCAGTTCACAGCAGCAGGCTTCTTGTCTGAGCAGTAGTTACTAGAGATGCCAATTACATCCATTTCAGGGAAGTCATTCTGAAGGAAGTCAAGGACATTTTGAACACCTTTAGAGACCATGTTCATCCCCATAGCATCACCAGTGCTGCAGCAGAATCTCATGTAGAGGTTCTTCCCAGCCACTGCACACTTGACTGTCTGAAGTCTACCAAATCTGCTTGATTTGTTGAAAATCATGGAAATGGTTTCGTAATTGGCAGGGTCTTCCATGAAGAACTTCAACTCAGCAGCTCTTTCAGCAGAGTTGAATCTGACAACAGGTGCTCTGGTCATTCCATCTTTCAATAGCACACTGGTAGCTCCACCGGACAAGTTAATAGCTTTGCAACCACGGTTGGTACTAGCCACCAAGCAACCTTCAGTTGTGGCCATAGGGACAGAGAACTCTCTTCCATCAAGCATGAAAGGCCCGGCAATCCCAACAGGAATGGTAATATACCCAACCGGCATTTCACAGCATTGACCCAAAATGGATTCGTAATCAAAGCCCTCCAAAGGCAGACCCTCAAAAGACTTGCCTGTAACTCTCTGTAATGCCTCACGCCTAACAGAAGCTGCCCTCTTGCAGTCGCCTAGCTTTGACTCTAGTGAATATGAAGCAATAGTTCCAGCAACGACAGCCTTGATAATCTCCTCATCTTCTGCGGTTGGTGGAGGGGTCTGGATCGCTGGCTTGTCATCAAACACCTTTTGGACGAATTTAGGAGAAGCAATTGGAGCCATTTTTGGGATCGAGTAATCAAGTGCCTGGCCACAAGGAAATTTACGAGCATCCTGCTTGAGAATATTCTCTTCCTCGTCATCGTCGGCGGCCCAGATGTCATTACTGGGCTGGAGAAAGAGGGACTGAACAAAATCGATGCCGAAGAAGCCGAGGAGATAGATGAAGGAGGCTATAAGAGCAAGGATGGCAACAATCTCAGAGAGATCTATGTTGTGAAGAGGAGTGTTGGTACGGATCTTCTCACGCCAGCTAGTGAGCAAGAAGTAGACGACGGAGAAGAAGAGAGCGAAGAAGACGGCGTTGGTTATGTACAGAGGCAGAGGCAAGGTGTCTGAAACCTTTGCCACTTCCTCGTCCACGACAAACTTGACTTTCTGTTTCATGGTCTTGCCTGCCTTGGTGGTGTTCTCCATCGCGGATAGCTTTCTGACGTCCATTATGTTTTGGATGAGGAAGATGCTAAACAACCCTCCGGGGGATCGGATGGAGGAGATAGAAGAGGGAAAGGAGTGAGCTTTGGAAAAAAGACTGAACTCGTTTATCTGTGTTTTCCTGTGTTGGGTTTGAGTGTGAATGAAAACAGCTGGTACCGATGTTTATATATAGTGTTGGTTGTGTTGTGGGAAGCTGCCTACAGGGCCATTGATCAGTCATCATCACTATCAGTATGATGAATGAGTAAATTAGTCAAATGAATACACCTACTGAAGTCTCTTTCTTGGCAATTTCTCACTCTCAATATGCAGTGTGGATTGTTCACAGTATCTTTATCCTCCATGAGAGTACTGTAGGCCTCATCATATGGCCCTTGGGCCCTAAGCCCGCCCGGCCCGGCCCTTCCATTAGGGCGGGCCGGCCCGACCCTTTTTTATTTGGGGTAGGGTATGGGTCACACAAATAAAGCCCGGCCCTACCCTACGGCCCGGCCCGATTGAGCCCGTAAGGGCTAGGCCCGTCCCGGCCCTAACCCGGCCCTAAAATTTATATTTTATTTTTGTTATTTTCTATTACATGTGTTATATGTATAAAACTATGGAAGTGTAGAAAATTATTTCAATCTGCCATATTAGGAAATGAGTCTTTTAAATTGAGCCATATTTTGAGAAGAAAAAAATAATTTTTTTTTAAGAATTAACTGTTAATTCGGCAAAAACGCCGCCGTTTTAATATAATCTTACGGGTATTTTAATATTTACCAATAATTACTGTTAACTAATTAACTGTAATAATTACAAAGCTATTATTTCAAATTGGACAATATATTCATGTAATACCAATTTTGAAATAAATCAAGTAATCAACATAACTAAAAATAATCAATTGATCGAGTTGAAACCTTTTTACCAATGTAATGTTAACTTCTTAATGAGCAAAATGGGGGATGAAATGGAATTTTTTAAAATGAACCGCTGGATGTTGTTTGCATATGAATATATGTTAGTGGTAGAAATTTTAACAATTTCCGCATTCGGTTGGACCTCGATCTACCCGGTCAACTCAATACCCTAAATAGAACATAAAACAAATATGCTCTTAACCGGTCCTTGGCAATTCACTTTTTTCTATCTTTCAGCTCCCACACTCTCATGGGTAGGGGGTCTACTTATGGATGTCAAAATTCCGCAACGTTTGTCCGCGCATGGTGCCGCTCCTCTTAGGGAAGTTTGCTTGTGCAAAGCGTTGACCGCTCCGTTAGGTGCCTTATTCACGGCAGATCGGCCTAATTTCTTTACATAATACCTATCACTATTGTATAAACATATGAGAATTTTCCAATTGATCGATTTTCATTTCAAAATTTTTGGATCGCACATAATCCTTATATGTCTTGTAATGTAGTATAACTAGTTTATTAGGCTTGTTATGCTCCATGAGCAAAATGGGGGATGAAATGGAATTTTTTAAAATGAACCGCTGGATGTTATTTGCATATGAATATATGTTAGTGGTAGAAATTTCAACAATTTCCGCATTCGGTTGGACCTCGATCTACCCGGTCAACTCAATACCCTAAATAGAACATAAAACAAATATGCTCTTAACCGGTCCTTGGCAATTCACTTTTTTCGATCTTTCAGCTCCCACACTCTCATGGGTAGGGGGTCTACTTATGGATGGCAAAATTCCGCAACGTTTGTCCGCGCATGGTGCCGGTCCCCTTAGGGAAGTTTGCTTGTGCAAAGCGTTGACCGCTCCGTTAGGTGCCTTATTCACGGCGGATCGGCCTAATTTCTTTACACAATACCTATCACTATTGTATAAACATATAAGAATTTTCCGATTGATCGATTTTCATTTCAAAATTTTTGGATCGCACATAATCCTTATATGTCTTGTAATGTAGTATAACTAGTTTATTAGGCTTGTTACCCTCCATGAACAAAATGGGGGACGAAATGGAATTTTTTAAAATGAACCGTTGGATGTTGTTTTCATATGAATATATGTTAGTGGTAGAAATTTCAACAATTTCCGTATTCGGTTGGACCTCGATCTACCCGGTCAACTCAATACCCTAAATAGAACATAAAACAAATATGCTCTTAACCGGTCCTTGGCAATTCACTTTTTTCGATCTTTCAGCTCCCACACTCTCATGGGTAGGGGGTCTACTTACGGACAGAGGCGGAGGGAGGCAGGGGCCCAGTGGGTCCCGTGCCCCACTCACATTTTCATCAAAAAGTTAAATATATATACACATAATATTAGTATTATATTAATATTAGGTTTTTAATATATTATTTTATATTATTTTTTTCACTTTCAGATAGCACTTCACGTGCTCTTCTTTGTTTTCATTGTTGGGATTGTTTGAGGAAGAAAACATGGGCCCCATGTTTGATTTATCTTATATTTTTCTTTTCCCAATTTTTTGGATATCAACAATAAAATTGATTATAATTAATGATTCTTATTTCCTCATTACTTATAGATTTTTTAAGTCTAATAGAAAAAGGATGAAAAAAAATATTCTATTACATCAATAACATGTATGTATGTGTGTGTGTGTGTGTGTGTATATATATATATCATCACTTGACGATTCTCAATCAATTCTTTTGTGAAGAGTATTGTTGTAATCACTTCTTTTGATTCTTACTACTACTCTATTTTTCATTCAAATATATTAAGATACTTCGAAAAGAAAATCCTGGTGCAGAGGAGTCGTCGGGTATAAATACCTCATTAGATTCATCTCCCCCAAAAAAAAAAAAAAACAAAAAAACAAAGAAGAATGATAGTAATTTAGAGAAGCCTTGTCCCGAAATTAATGAAAAATATCCTTCTGATCATGGAAATCATCCTCCAATTTCAACTTATCATCCTAATGTTCAAAATGAAGTACGCAGATATTATCTTCAAAAAGGTCCTTGTCAACCTCGAGCACACGAGTTTCCTGATGATTGCTTGATTGATTTCATATATTGAGAAAAACATTTTTACTAGCATAGATAATGAGACTATCATGCAAGGATTTCAAAATATGAAATCTCATCAAGGGCAATTACCATTGTAATAATATTTTGTATTTTTTTTTCTGTGCCCCAGTGAATCTAAATTCCTGGCTCCGCCACTGCTTACGGATGTCAAAATTCCGCAACATTTGTCCGCGCATGGTGCCGCTCCCCTTAGGGAAGTTTGCTTGTGCAAAGCGTTGACCGCTACGTTGGGCGCCTTATTCATGGCAGATCGGCCTAATTTTTTTATACAATACCTAATTACCTATCAATGTTGTATAAACATATGAGAATTTCAGATTGGTCGATTTCCATTTCAGAATTTTTGGATCACATATAATCCTTATATGCCTATTAATGTAGTATAACTCGTTTATTAGGCTTGTTATCCTCCATGAGCAAAATGAGAGACGAAATGGAATTTTTTAAAATGCACCGTTGGATGTCGTCCGTATATGAATATATGGTAGTGGTAAAAATTTCAGTGACTTCCACCTTCGGTTGGGTCTCTATCGACCCGGTCAACTCCATACTCTAAATAAAACCTAACACAAATATGCTCATAACCGAGAATTTGCAATTTTTTTTTTTTGATCTATCAGCTCCCACACTCTCATGGGGAGGGGGTCTATCACCTGCTGTCAAAATACGGGGATGTTTGTCCTCAAAAGGTGCCGCTCCCCTTATGGAAGTTTGCTTATACAAAGTGTTGACCGCTCCGTTTGGTGCCTTATTTAATGCAGATCGGCATAATTTGTTTACACAATACCTACTACTGTTGTAGATGTATATGAGCATTGTCATGTTATAAGTTACAAGTGTGTGTGTGTGTGTGTGTGTGTGTGTGTGTGTGTGTATTAAATATGTTCAATAAAAAACAATGAGTCTTTTATTACCAATATATACCATTAAGCCATATTTTGAGAAGAAAAAAATAATGTTTTTTTTTTTGTTAAACAAAATAAGGCCCTTTTTTGGCCCATTTCGGCCCTATTTGACCCTATTTGAGGGTCGGCCCGACCCGGCCCTAACGGATCGGGCTTTTCGGGCCGGTAAGAGTTAGCATATTTAAGCCCTGGCCCGACCCTACCCGGCCCTAAATTTTGTTGACTTTGACTAGGCCCGGCCCGGCCCGGCCCGACCCTAAGCCCTAAAATTTAGGGTAGGGCCCGCCCTAGCCCGGCCCATGATGACCCCTATAGTCAAGTGTCCATTTTAAAAGTGTGTTACCAATGTTTTTAATAATAAATTTTTATAACGATTAATCGATTATTGTCCAAAAAAAAAAAAATCTTTAAGGAGATTAGTACCTCATCGATGATTAATCTTTTTCCTATATAGTTTGATTTTAGATTAGAAGTGCATGAATGTATAGCTTTTCAGATTTTAAGCAGAGCTCCGCACCAAAATATATATATATATACACACACACTAATAATAATAATAATAATAATAATTAAGGATCATATAACAAATAATATGACAAACCATATCAATTATCGGTTTATAGCACAAGTTTTGATAAATAAATTGGTGCTTGTATTATTCGTCATAGTTCTATTTGAGTAAGTTTAGTTAGAAACAACAATTGATGTATTTCTAATTTAAGATTAGTTTCACATTTTCATAATTTGAAACTGTTTTTGATAAATTATCCTTTAAAGATCATTATAACGAAGGAAATCAATCAATTGAAGGTCGTAAACTCATTAGGATGAACCATTCATTTGATGGTTAAACTATTTTCATTTTTTTTTTGTCAAAGATCATTTTATTGTAACATTTTAGAATCAATTACACATTTGAAACATGAACGATTAAGTTTTTTAAATATATATATATATATATATATATATATATGGGGAGCTTCTATTCATACCTCCAAAATTGACATTTGGATCTCCCTACTTAATAGACCACCAATTTACTTTTACAAATAGAGCTTTTTACCAATAACTACAAAATGACACTATTATTTACCAATAGCAAAGTCTAAAACTAATATCTCATGCGGCCGCAATAGCTTGTTAGCCCATCCTAAAGAAAAACACTCAAATATTACAAAAATTACCAAACATGCCACTCTCCCAAAATCAGAACAGATCCAAAATCCAAACAGTCCCAAAATCCAGATTCCAAAATCAAAACCGTCCCAAAATCTAGATCCTCCCTAAATTGATCTAGGGCTCAGGCGAAGCTAGGTGACGAAGCAGCCTGCCAAGCTCCTACGAAGCAGCCGGTGAAGGGAGGCTGCAAAGAAACCGGCGACGGGAGGCTGCGAAGGTAGACAACGAAGCGAGGGCGTGACCCCTGAGGCGAGGCTTCTACGATACTAGGGATTGAAGGTTAGTAGAGAAATTTGTAGCTTTAGCTGAGAAATTTTGGTTGAGAAATTCTGAGGGTCAGTACCTTCAACCTCATGTTGTCACATGTTTTGGCATGGGTAAGCTATAATGGATTGTGTGTTCAGTAGCTATAGTATGATTATTAGTTTTGTATTGAGGGTCAGTAGCTTTAGTTTTGTGTTTATGTTAGTTTCTTATGGGATTGTTGGTGTTGTGCAATGCTTTAGTTTTGTGTTTTGTCATCCCTTATGTTCTATGTTGCCGGTTGACTTGCAGGATGGAGCTAATGAAAGCAATGCTGATGTGAGAAAATGCAAGAAGGCCATAGTATACTACTGGGGATCAGTACACTACTGATAGGGCTAGTATACTACTGGAGATCAGTATACTACTGAGGGTCAGTACTCTTGAAAATTCTGCTGGAGAAACTTCTTCACCATGAGAAGATGTGAAATTCAAAGCAACTTGTATGTGAAAGCATGCAGCAAAGCCAGAGATAAATGATATAGTGTTCAAGTTTCATATTGTAATATGTATAAATAGTTTTTGGAATTATTATTCAAATGTATTGTTTCTAGAAATATTATTTTTTTCATAATGCTACTGACATTCAACACTGTTAATTCACATTATCAAACCCACAAGGGCAGATTCGTAATTTACTTGTCAATAGAAATAATTCAAAAATGAAATAAATCTGACAGGTATTGCTTGCGCATGTGCCCGACACACTAGCTCATGGGAATTTAAAAAAACAGGCCTGTTGATGGTAATTTATGAAAAAAAAAAGTGTAGGTAGTGGTAATTTGCTATTACAAATAACCAATATGCTATCTACACCTCCCTTATTTTCCTAAAATGCCCACTGTCCAATATAATCAATAAAAGCCATTGTTTTGGAAGATTTTATTCATATCACCAATCTTAACCTTTCACCCACTTAACGACAATAAAAAAAATCTTATGAATTTCACAATAGTAGAAATACATATAAGAATTCATGCACAAAACAAAAATAAAGAACAAGAAAATCGTGGGAGATGAAAAGAGATGGGGTCTATATCTGGGATATCTCAATAGCCTGAAAGCAAAACGCTAAAAGCTAAAGATGTCTTGATTTTCAAAAAAATAGACCCATTGTAATCAAGATAGTGAAAGAAGAACATAAAACTTCTAAACCCATACCTTGTGCTAAGACACCAAAATGATGTTATGCTCAATTACTGAATCGTCACATTCTTCCATAGAGTTTGATGTATATTGTAGATTTTACGTTGGAGAATAATATTTTCTCCAAGTTGAAGACTACATACTGTCTTGAAGGTAAGAAGAAACTCTTTATTTTATTTTTGAAATGTTTGTATCTTTATTAGTAATTTGACATGATTTGACAAAGTCAATTATAACTTGAAAAAAGAAAGAGGTACAAATGCCAATTTTGGAGGTATGAATAGAAGTTCCCTATATATATATATATATATATAGTGTAAAAATAATTAAAATATATTATTTCTAAAAAGAATTGGATGAGCGAAATTTTAGTGAACCTAAAAAATTGCCGGATGAGACCGATGAGTGAGCTAGCTAGCCAACCAAAGAAGAATAGTTTGAAAATAGTCGCGGACACTTGTTGGCCAGACTCATAAATCAAAGTAGACAAGAAATTAATGCATGCAATTTGCAGAGCTAATTTCTACTAAATTCATTACATATCTGTGGAGCAACAGATACATGACAATATGACATGTTATATTGTTTACATGGATCGTCAAACATATATTCATTGAACGTAGTTTCCAAGCGCAAGTCTTTAAAATGATCCGACAATCACTAAGAAAAGTCTATGGCTTCTTATTCGTGGTTAGCCAACAACCCCGGCCTCTATAGTCTGAATTGGCTGGCGCATTTACTTTTACTAGGACTAACAAGCTCTAAATTCATCGATGCCCCTCAATTATATGTGATACCAGCTAGCTAGTATACTAAGCATATATGTATTGGATCCGCTCTTCTATTGACGTTACATGCGTCTCTACCTTATTTGGAGATGTCATATATAAACTTGCATAACTCCGATCTAATATTGTGAAGAAAAATGTAACTGTAGCTATAACTAATTAGTTGGTATATAGAAGTGTAATAGATATAAGCAAAACATGCTTCATTCCTACGATGGTACAGGAGTGAACGAGCACTAAAATCACTAGACCCCAGGCCAGTATATTTATTAATTGTTTTTTAATCATTACAGTTATAAATCCTAATTAGCACCGTCCTTGTCTTCAATAATGCAACTTTTGAGAAAGATAAATTATGATATTTTATTAAATCTCTTTGTCCTTGTCATACAGAATGTATGATCGATTAAATGGTCATTTAGAAAGAAAAGGCACGAATCAAATGTTTTAAATAAGAGTATATATGTTTGCACCTGTTTTTTCCACGTCGACTCACTAAGCTCTAGCTCTTGGATGAGAGACAGTTTTGGCCGAGATTAAGTAAGGGCCAAGAATGAAGTCACTCGATCATTCGGCCGAGAATAGAATTAATTGGTCATTTAACTAAGATAAAAAAATTAGCCAAATAAGTATTGGGTCGACCGAGAATATAGAGTTTAGATCGTACGACCGAAATCAAAATTCTTGGTCACTCGACGGAGAATAAGGTTTTGAGTTATATGATTGGGCGTTGTTCGGTCACTCGACTGAGATTAGAATTTTGAGTTGTACGACTGACATAAAGGCATCCTTCAATTACTCAGCCGAGGTTTGAGATTTTGGGTCGAATGACCCAAAAGATGATGAAAGTGGATCACATGGTTACATGGTTGGGAAATCAGAGTTCAAATGAGTGACATAGTACACAGACGGGCCAAGAAGGAGTTTAAATATATGTGCTCGGCCAAACCCAACTGACAAACATCGGTCGTGGAGTCCGTTCAAGAAAGAAATCCTCACAAGGAAAGAGTTCGAGTCAATTAAGAATTTCAATTTTGAAGATTCCAAATATCAGCCAAATCATAATATTTATGAATGGATCAATCCAGAAAAGGGAGATGAATCCTACTTGAATTTCCACGTCTTAGAGGACAAGTTAGCTAGGGTTTTTGATCTGTATATATATTGGCTTGTAACTCATTGTAAAAGGTCCTGCACCATACAAACAAATCAATATACAACTTTTACTCAAACTTTTCTCTTGCTATTCTCATAAGTACTTTGCCTTTCTATCCAACTCTCATAACTCATTTTCATTTCTAATCTCTTACTTTCACTCAAGCACTTTACTTTTTGTTTTCTATTTTATATGCACTTTATTTTTTTGCACTTAGGAGTAGTTCGTAACGTAGAATTCTCGTCCATTGATCTATGCTTGTCAATCCAGATCTGATCGATGTGATTCGCTGTTCACACACACGACCTCACAACACTTTGACAACCGAGTCCATTTTACCTGCGTCTTCACCGTGATTTGCGAGTACCTTCACCCGATAGATCTTTCGCTTGTCACCCGAACCTTTGAATTCACTCAAGAAGTAAACGTGATCGAAGATCCCGGTCAGGGTTGACACCTAACTGAAGTCCTTGCAATAGAGGCATTAGAACCTAACGGCCGAGAGGGTTCCTTCCTCGGCCTACAATCAGTTGTTAAGAAGTCAGTTATAGGCGCAAACATATTAGAACCTCGCTTAGCCATTTGGCTGCGAGTTGACATTCAAGGATGACGATTCAACCACAACTCCCTCGGCCCTCATTTCGGCCAAGATGATTTTGAGGGAAACAATATATTGAACTATTATCTTGATCGATCACCACGTTTATATTCATATACTTTTATTAAATTATTGTGTATAAAAAATTATAGATATACCTGGCTTCATTGATGTGCAACTTAAAACGTGTAGATATGAAATGAAAGTCAATAATGAAATTGATCAAAATTGGTTCAAGGGAGATCGATTATGTTTTACAACGCAAAATCCAAACCAATCTCCCACTATATATTATTATTAATTCTAAACCACTCTCTACCCAGTCTACTGCCTCAATGGTTTGAATTGTTCATATGGGCTATATGGAAAACTACAAATTGCAATATTATAAATCAACTGAACTATATGCAAGTGATTGCTAGATCGGCATGGATACCAATAATCAAAGATTCTAGCAGCTAGCTACTTCTTTGTTTTCCTGTTCTTGTCTGCTTGTTATTTTCTATAATTGAAGCAGCACTGCTTCAGATTCCAGAGATAGTACAAGAAAAATGATGATGCAATTGAAACATTTACCGATTCTAGGAGAAAAGTTTAGAGCGCAGTGTTAATTATTCTTCGTTTTGTTCCAGTTTTTTGGCCGTTGTATTCAGATATATTCTTTACAGCTTTGACTGTATGAATTTAAAAACATAAACATAGGTTTGAACAATTCAACAGTCCAAAGACTGGTGTATATATAATTTGATTCTGATAATAACAAGAGTAGATAGAGTAAGAGATTGATACGAAATAAATCTTTGCAGTTCCCACTGGCCAGTTGCTACGGATATTAACAACGTGCATGCTTCATTTCCGGCCAAATCACTGAGCTCATATTTCCTAACCGTGTTGGGTGCCGATAATATTTGAAGGCTAAGCTAGGAGAGTACGTTCACTGACACACGATTTGGAAAGATCAATCTTTTATCATTAATATATTGTTAGGTTTTTTTGAAGTAAAGAAAACTTCTTTATCTTTTGAGTGTGGGGTTGTCAGCTGGCCCTAGTTCTCAGTTTTTTTTTTTTTTTTTTTTTTTATACGAAAAGACTAACAAAACAAGCTAAAGGGAGGCTCCTCTAGAGCAACCCGCGCCAAATAGATCAAAGCTAATAGATGATCTAACACTTGAGGGAAAGCGACTAGTCCAAGAAATGAGCTCGTTCGATCCATGGCCTATGGAGGCAAGGGCATTTGCCACAAAATTAGCTTCCCGGAAAGTGTGGGTGAAAACGACTAAATTGAAGTTGGATGCTAACTGTTTGATGTCCTGGATGATAGATTGAAGATGCCAAGGAGTGTTGGTCTTCCCAATAACACAGTGAATGACCAGTTGGGAATCCCCTTCAATCAACAGGTTGGTGTAGTTAAGCTCTTGAGCTTTTAGGAGGCTTTCCCGGAGAGCAACAGCTTCAGTCAGAGGGACATTTGCTTTCCCAATGCGTTTAGCACAATTAATAACAAGACATCCAAAGCTGTCTCTGATGACAAAGCCAATAGCTGCATTGTTATTTTGTTGGATGACTGAACCGTCAAAGTTGATTTTAACATGGTCTGGAGGAGGAGGATTCCATTTGATGTGCTCACGCTGATCTGGAGGCCGCTTGACAAGAGGATTATGAGTAAGGAAATCTTGAGAAGTGGAAGCCGCAATGGCCACTATAGAAGGGGAGGAGAAAGCTTCATTCCTGAAAACATTGTTATTTCTTGCTTTCCAAATGTGGTAGCATAAAGAAATGAGCTTAGCAAAGAGATTGGCATCATAAGGAGCATCAATGAATAAATCAATTAATCTTTGGTGCAGGCTACTTGCATTAAGTAAAACAGTGCAGTTGGCCTGGTTCCAAACAAATCTTGACATAGAGCAATGACATAATAAATGGTCAATAGTTTCTTCACTAGCATTGCATAACGGACATAAATTAGAGTGAATGAGGCCAAACCTGTGCAATCTGCTTCTGGTTTTAAGTCTACCTCGTAAGAGAAGCCAACCAAAGACCTTCACCTTAGGAGGTAAGTTCAAATTCCAGAGTTTCCTGAGCAAAGGAGATTGAACATGGCTCTCTACATTTGCATTTTGTAACCATGTGGCAGATTTAATAGTAAAAGCGCCATTTGGTGAGGGCCCCCAGAGAAAAGCATCTTCATGGGGATATATAGGAATATGCAATGCACAAATTTGATCCACAACATCCGTTTGTAAATGAGACAACAATTTATCTCTATTCCACTTATTGTCCAAAATATAATCGCTAACTGTTTCATTCCAATTAATAGAAGTAGTTTGATTTTCATCAAGAAGGTTAGCTAGAGGAAAGGGAAAAATCCAGTTAAAAGTCCAAAAATTAACAGTATGACCATTATCAATAATCCATCTCATTCCATTGAGAATGATGTTTCTACTATCTAAGATGCCTTTCCAAGCTAAAGAGCAGTTTTGCCTTTTCTTGGCTTGGAAGAAAGATCTATTTTTAAGATATTTTTTAGTAACAATCTTAACCCACCAGTTACTCGGATGGGTGAGAACTTTCCAGCCAAGTTTGGCAATAGCCGCATTATTGAAATGAGCATAAAAAAAAAAAAAAAAAAAAAAAGAGCAGAAAGTCTAATGCCTAACCCTCCCATACGTTTTGGAGTACAAGCTTGGTGCCAAGCAATAGGGTTAAAACTAGAGTTGGAGCCCCAGAAGAAATTTCTAGAAGCTTTATCAATTGAATTTGTTAATTTCGAAGGGCATTTAAAGCAAGACATTATGTGATTAGGCATACCTGAAAGGTTAGCTTGAATAAGGGTGAGCCTCCCTGCTCTTGAAAGGGAACCTTTTTTCCAACCTGCAAGCTTATTGGAGATTTTCAAAAGCAATTCTTTAGCATTAATTGGATCTTTCCAAAAGATGATATTATGAACCCCGAGATATTTGCCAATAGTACTTTTGTGTTGAATATTTAGGATATTAACAATGTCATGTTTTGTTCCCGAGAGGACTTTAGGAGAGAAGTACAGAGAGGATTTATGAAAATTGATTTTTTGTCCCGAAACAGAGGAAAAATCATTTAGAATTTTCGAAACGTTTCTAGCAGCCTTACTAGAAGCTCTACAGAAAATAAGGCAATCATCTGCAAACATAAGGTTAGAAATCTTAAGCCCATGAGGAGAGGAAAGGATCCCAACATGGGAGCTAGAATTGGCAGACAGTCTGTTTAGATGCCTAATTAGGGGTTCCATGCAAAGAATGAAGATGTATGGGGAAAGAGGATCACCCTGCCTTACACCCCTAGTAGGGCAAAAATAACCCTTGGGTTTGCCATTAATAATAACGGAAAAGGAAACTGAAGTGATGCACTCCATGATCCAGTCTATCCAATTGCTATTGATTACATGCATTTTATACGCATAATTGCACTTTAAATACTAGAATTAAGCTAATCCTCAAGTTAATTAATATGTAATTAACCCATTTTTATTATTTTGTAGAAAATAAGCGGAATTGCGGAAATCGAGAAAAAATGGTGCGAAATTGTGTAAATTGAAGTATTCCGACAAAGGGGCTAAATTGTCGACACTGTCAACCATGGTCAATGCAATCTAGGGAGTATGATGATGTGTGCGAAAGTCCTGAGATCACTAAGGGGAGAAAATATATATATATATATATATATATATATATATTTAATCAAACATTTATTTAATTAAACATTTGTTTGATTAAATAAAGGAAGCACGAAGCAGCTTTGCAGCCTTTCTAATTATGCTTCCAATTATGCTTCTTGTTAGGTTGCACGTGTCGCAAACCAAGGAAGCCATCCACCCATTGATTGACACGTGCCTACCTCATCTCTTCCTTTATCAAACAGACCAGCCACTTCAATTATTAACCGATTCTCACCTCTCTCTTGAGTATATATATAGCCCACGACCTATTCTCCTCGAGCTAACAAGAACAGTGGCCGCATATACCAAACAGAGGCAGCCCCTTTGGGCTGCTCTCTCTCCTCTCCTCCTCCTTCTCCATTTTTCATAATAGTTTTAGTTTTCTTTTGGGTATTAATAGAATTTCTCACACAAAGCTTCAAGGTTCTATCAAATGGCTCAACCTCTACAAGATTCAAGATTTGGGTAATTGTGGGAGTTATAATTTAAGAGTAGTCATGTTGGCTTTCTAGCTAATTGTGGCTATCATTGTTTTCTCCTACACTTCTCTTTTCTTTTCTCTTTGAATTTTGTAGTTTTGATGTCTATAATTATGGGTTGTGAGTAATTTTCTTGTTGGGTTTTAGGGTTGTGTCCCTAACCCAAAATTTGTGTAAAAGATGTTTAATTTAATGTAATGATGCAATTTTCATATGATGGATGTTTATATCTATTTTTGTTGGGTTAAAATGCATGTCTAGGAGCCTAGTCAACTCTAGGGTGTGTATTTTGAGCATGTCTAGGATGGAGTTAGGGGCTTGACTCCCTCTAATTCCTAAGCTAGAAACCTTCAATTTCGTATTCGAGGGGTTATAAGCATGGTGATTTACACCCGTTGCGTGATTGCGCGGGCGGGTCGTTTAGTAGTCTAATTCCTCGATCTCTACGCCTCTTGATGTGAATTAGTGACCCTTGAACCGGCTCTAATTCATGCCAAGTGAGTCCCTACGGCCCTTGAACCGGAGTAGGAATACCATGAAAGGGAATTTAGGTCCTTGAGCCTTGAACCGCCTTGGATACGACTACCGCCAAAATAGGAAATATGCATCTACATTAGATTAGCTTCCGACACATGAAATTTGGTAAAGGAACCTCCCTAGCACCCGACATTCCCATTTATTTGGTTACACTTTTATTAATTTCTTTGCATTTTTATTAATTGCTTTACGTTCATTATCTTTTTGTTAATCTAAAATCAACCCTCAAGCATTAAACTTTTCCACTCATTTGTGCATATCCATCACTAGGTTCTTAGTTTTGATTAGGCTTTGGTGAAAACCAAAACCGAGCATTTCTAGGGCTTGGTGCCTTAGATTAGCATTTTTATTTATTTTCTTTTTCTTTTCTTTTCTTTGTTTGCTAAGTGTCTTTATTTCCGATTACCCAAGGATTGTGGGTTAGCCACTAATCCCCGTGGTACGATAAACTTTGGGCATTATACTTCCCTATCTTGACAATGATACGTACGCTTGCGTAAATGTGTATCAAGTCAATGGCGCCGTTGCCGGGGATTAGGGTTTAATAGCCTTAGTCCCTTGGTGAATCGGTTCTTTAGGTCACATTAGCATATTTTTGTTTCCTTATTTATAAAAAAAAAAAAAAAAAATTGGTTGTTTATTTTATTTGCTTACTCTCTAATTTATATTTTCTAATTTTTTTGGTTACTAATCTTATTTTTGAAAACTCATAGGTGCTTAATTCTTATCATATTGAGCTATGGATCAATGGAACTATGGATGGGAAGACTCATGGGGATATGAGCAAGAAAGTCTATATGGTGGAGGCTATCAAGCTTATGAGCCTAGGAAGGAATTCGTTGAAGGACTACTAGCTCAATTGCAAGCCTCCCAATCTCTATTGCAAGCCTCCCAAGCTCAATTGCAAGCTTCTCAAGAGATGCTTATACATTCCAATGAGCAACTTAAGGCTAGTCTTGCACAAGAGCCACCCTTCACCATTTATGAGCATGAATCTTTCTTTGACCAAGTGGAGCCTATTTCAAGAGAAGAAGTGTATATCGAGCATCTTGAGCAAGAATCCTTTATGCAAGTTGAAAATGATGATAGTGATGTTGATGTACAAGAAAGTGAGCTTGGTTATGAAAGTTCCGATGCAAGTGGGGTGAGTGACTACACTTCGGAGGAATTGGTGCAATATTGGGAATCTAAGCTTCCTAATGGAGTGGAGATATTTGAAGATGATTCCGAAGAAGATGATGTCTTGTCTAGTGAGGAGGATGCGAAATTTGGAGTTATACACCATAATCCTTTGTTCATTAAGGAGGATGCGGAGCTCGAAGTCATACACCATAATCCCTTATTTGTTGAGGTTGATATTCCCATGGGGGATAAGAGTCCTTCAATACTTTGTGATGGTGAAGAAATTGAAGAGGTAAGGACTTTCTCTTCTCCCACATCCATGGAGATCCATCATGAGCTTCCCAAGGTGGAGAGTAGGACATTCAGCACTTACATTCTTAATGAGAGGATTGGGATCAAGGTACTTTTACCTCCCAATCCACCATTAAGTGGTCAATGTTTTTACAATGAGGTGATAGATTGGAAAGGAAATGGAGCAATTGCACTCACCCTTTCCCATCACTGTCAAGAGCTTCTATCACCTATTGTTCCTATGAGCATCATTTCTACACCACTTGAGAAGGAGAAGGCAAGGAGATTGATCCATAGTAGAAAAATAGAAAAGAATGGGAAGATTAAGAAGCTACACTTTTGGCCACCAATTGGAGTATTCTTATGTAGCTCTTGGTCTTGCCTCTATGATACATCAATGAGTCCCTTAGCCCCAAACAATAGGGTGGTCGTACTTGAGAAGTATCCACCTTGACAACGATCATGTTCTATAGACCGGCTTGGGGTCTTTAAAAACAAGCGCTTCTAGGGAGGCAACCCTAGGTGGTTTTGAAATTTCCTGGTTTATTTTGCATCAATAAGGCTATTTGGCCATCTTTTTGGAGGATGGGAGGTGTTCGGAGTTGGAAGTGTGAAGAAAGAATGAATTTGGTAGTGAGCAGTTTCTGTCCAGAAAGTTTAGTGACTTTGGGTGACTATAGCTTCCATTATACATGTTATTTTGAGCTGAAATTTCCTGAAACTATTCTCCTATATGTCTACTATTCTGTGCCAAAATTTGAGCCACTTTCAGTCACTGGAGATCCTGTTATTTGATGGTCAATGCATGAGGGTCAGAACAGAAATAGCTACTGTAGAGTGACTTTGGGAAGCTACATCCTCTACATATCAGGTTATTTGGAGCTCAAATTTTCCAGAGATGTATCTTCACATGTTCTATATATTCTGGTACAGCAGTTTTCCATTTTAACCTCTCTACCTTCAGATATGGTGCTCCAAGAAACAGGGGCCAGAAACAGGGCACAGCAGAAACTGCAGAACAGATCAGTGAGTTTGGAGGCCAACGATGTTTGACTCAGATATTATACTTCAGTGAAATTTTACCTTCAGATACATTCATGAGTCTAATTTCGTATCCAGTTGGTCACACCCTCTTTGAACCTCTGGAGCTTCAGATATTACAGTTTTGGTGACTGAGGGTCAGCAGAAAACTTCATGACAGATTGGCAAGTTTGACCAGCTTTAATTTTCATTTCAATTGGAGATTGGTGGCTAACTTTATATAGATAGAAAGATCTCTGAGTCTACTTTCCATTTCAAGTAGCCTCACCTGATTATCACTTTCTAAGTATGAGATATGGGCATTTGAAGACAGAAAGGTCATTGCTGGAAGTTTTCTGCACTCACTAGTTTGTGTTCACTCGGGGTGGTTGGACTTCTTGCACTTCAATTCTTCAATGGAGGTCATTATAGGGATGCTGTGAGTTATGTTGGAGGTGGAAAAGCCTATGATCTTAATGGAGGACCTTGTCCTTATTCTTTGGTGGCCTATTTGTGACGCATTGCTCTTTGGACACTATATATTTTTCAATGGAGTCGATCTTTCTTAAGCACCTTGAGCTATTATGGAGCATACGTTAAGGAAGTCAAGGCCTTGTGCCTTGAAGTTGGTGTCTTATTTTAGTCTTCTCCGAAGGTCGTGAGCACTGGAGGGTCAACAAAGGGGGTTTTCCGTAACTTTTCTCCGCATTTAGATTTTCATTTTCATAGTTAATTTTTGTGCCTTCGCCCGGACTTCACTCTCATGCCTAAATCCAACACGGATTTAGCTTTCGAGCTCACTTTACAACATTGAGGACAATGTTGGTTTTAAGTGTGGGGGTGAGAGCTTGGGTGGCCTATAAAAAAAAAAAAAAAAAAAAATTAGATTAGACTTATGTAATTATATTTTAGTGGTTAATGCTTTTTCCAACCCCAATGACGAGACATGGACTTAACTTGTTATGATTGTGGATAGATTAAGCATGATCTAGGACTTTGAATTTGTTTTGTGATTGAGTGTATATATGATCAATGCTTGATTATATGTGTGAACATAGCCTATGTTAGGTTTGTTCATCATAGTTAGAGAAGCATATAGATTATTCGATTAACTTGCATGCCTTATTTGTGAGCTTTTGAGCCTAATATCCATAGTGTATGCATTGTTCATTCACTTTTTCTTTCATGTGTGTACAATTTCATGACATTGCGTATCTAGAACTTGCTTGAGACCTCTCGAAGCTACTTTTAGCTTGCGACATGATAGAAAGGATGGAGGCATTAGGTTTAATACCACCATGGCCAAAGAAGCATGTGCCCAAAGATATTTACCACTAGATTGCCACTTTGAGCCTATTTATATATTTAGCCTTTTTGTTCATTACCACCACAAATTCTTACCTAGCCTAAACACTTTTATCCTACCCTTCCATGGTAGTTGGTGAAGTGATTCGAGAGAATGACATTATGTTTGAATGCTTCAAAAGAAAGAAAAAAGTCAAAAGTGTGAAGTTACAAAAGAATAAGTGTGGGGGTGAGTGATATTGTTTAGAAAAAAAAAAAGTTGTTTGAAAAGAAACGAAAAAAAAATGAAAAAAAAAAAGAAGAAAAAGAAAAAAATAGAGAGAAAATCAAATAGAAGAAAATCCAAAAATAGAAAGAAAGTAAAGTATTGTACATAGTTTAGCGTGGGTTGTACATTGAGATAAGAGTGAGTGAGTTAGTATTTGAAAGCAAAAGTCATATATCTCTACAAGAGAGAATCGCTTCATGAGCTTACATGGACTTTGTTTTTCCCTATATATCCTTCATTTCTTATAGCCACTCGCCTTTAGCCCCATTACAACCAAATAAAAGACCTCTTAATCTTGAATGTTGTGGGTTACCTAGCGGAGATGAGATCGAAGAGCAAGCATATGGTGACGCGTGTTGTGAAATTGCTTTTGAGTGAAATACATATTGCCCCTAAATACTTGAGCGGTAATATTTGGTGAACCTATGTGAGTTTAGTGGGTTATATCGGGTCTTCTATGTGCCTATTTGATTATGGTGGATTGATTTGACGTATGGATATCACATGCATATACTTGAGCATTTCTCACACGTGCATCTTAATTGCCTTACAAATTCAAAAATCTTATGTTGTGCTTACATCGACTTCATGGTCATACACATAATTAGTTCTCCGAGGATTATGGTTGGAAAGGCTAATACCGCATTTTCTTTAGTTGAGCACATGTGTATAAATTGGTAGATTTTCGGATTAGATTTCATTTAGGTTGCTTGAGGACAAGCAAAGTTCAAGTGTGGGGGTGTGATTACATGCATTTTATACGCATAATTGCACTCTAAATACTAGAATTAAGCTAATCCTCAAGTTAATTAATATGTAATTAACCCATTTTTATTATTTTGTAGAAAATAAGCGGAATTGCGGAAATCGAGAAAAAATGGTGCGAAATTGTGTAAATTGAAGTATTCCGACAAAGGGACTAAATTGTCGACACTGTCAACCATGGTCAATGCAATCTAGGGAGTATGATGATGTGTGCGAAAGTCCTGAGATCACTAAGGGGAGAAAATATATATATATATATATATATATATTTAATCAAACATTTATTTAATTAAACATTTGTTTGATTAAATAAAGGAAGCACGAAGCAGCTTTGCAGCCTTTCCAATTATGCTTCCAATTATGCTTCTTGTTAGGTTGCACGTGTCGCAAACCAAGGAAGCCATCCACCCATTGATTGACACGTGCCTACCTCATCTCTTCCTTTATCAAACAGACCAGCCACTTCAATTATTAACCGATTCTCACCTCTCTCTTGAGTATATATATAGCCCACGACCTATTCTCCTCGAGCTAACAAGAACAGTGGCCGCATATACCAAACAGAGGCAGCCCCTTTGGGCTGCTCTCTCTCCTCTCCTCCTCCTTCTCCATTTTTCATAATAGTTTTAGTTTTCTTTTGGGTATTAATAGAATTTCTCACACAAAGCTTCAAGGTTCTATCAAATGGCTCAACCTCTACAAGATTCAAGATTTGGGTAATTGTGGGAGTTATAATTTAAGAGTAGTCATGTTGGCTTTCTAGCTAATTGTGGCTATCATTGTTTTCTCCTACACTTCTCTTTTCTTTTCTCTTTGAATTTTGTAGTTTTGATGTCTATAATTATGGGTTGTGAGTAATTTTCTTGTTGGGTTTTAGGGTTGTGTCCCTAACCCAAAATTTGTGTAAAAGATGTTTAATTTAATGTAATGATGCAATTTTCATATGATGGATGTTTATATCTATTTTTGTTGGGTTAAAATGCATGTCTAGGAGCCTAGTCAACTCTAGGGTGTGTATTTTGAGCATGTCTAGGATGGAGTTAGGGGCTTGACTCCCTCTAATTCCTAAGCTAGAAACCTTCAATTTCGTATTCGAGGGTTATAAGCATGGTGATTTACACCCGTTGCGTGATTGCGCGGGCGGGTCGTTTAGTAGTCTAATTCCTCGATCTCTACGCCTCTTGATGTGAATTAGTGACCCTTGAACCGGCTCTAATTCATGCCAAGTGAGTCCCTACGGCCCTTGAACCGGAGTAGGAATACCATGAAAGGGAATTTAGGTCCTTGAGCCTTGAACCGCCTTGGATACGACTATCGCCAAAATAGGAAATATGCATCTACATTAGATTAGCTTCCGACACATGAAATTTGGTAAAGGAACCTCCCTAGCACCCGACATTCCCATTTATTTGGTTACACTTTTATTAATTTCTTTGCATTTTTATTAATTGCTTTACGTTCATTATCTTTTTGTTAATCTAAAATCAACCCTCAAGCATTAAACTTTTCCACTCATTTGTGCATATCCATCACTAGGTTCTTAGTTTTGATTAGGCTTTGGTGAAAACCAAAACCGAGCATTTCTAGGGCTTGGTGCCTTAGATTAGCATTTTTATTTATTTTCTTTTTCTTTTCTTTGTTTGCTAAGTGTCTTTATTTCCGATTACCCAAGGATTGTGGGTTAGCCACTAATCCCCGTGGTACGATAAACTTTGGGCATTATACTTCCTTATCTTGACAATGATACGTACGCTTGCGTTAATGTGTATCAAGTCAGCTATTAAAACCAAATCTATTTAAACAAGCCTTAATATAATTCCAATTGATGAAGTCATAAGAGCATCTTTAGCAGTACTAGCCATTTTTTAGTTAAATTTTAGCTAAAATAGCTAGAAAGTCATTTTGGCTAGCCACTTTAAAAATACGTCAGTATCAATGCTCTTTATTTTAACTAATTTTGAATTTATATTATTTTTTTAATGATGATTAAAGAGTTTAAATGTATTTATAAATTATATAAAATAACTTAAAAGGAATATTTTAAATTATAGAGAGCCTCATCTTGCTCTCTATATTTAGGAGCGAGATAGCTAAAAGTTATAATAAAGAGCCACTTAGGAGTCTGGTGCAGCTGTTAAAATATATAAAAAGCTAAACATGCTCTCCAAAATAGCTAAGGAGCTAAAATAGAGAGTCTGCTAAAGATGCTCTAAGCCTTTTCTAAATCTAATTTGATAGCCATGGCACCAGTTTTGCCTTTCTTTCTTTGAAAATCAGAGAAAAGTTCATGAGCAATCAAAATATTGTCATGGATAGATCTTCCAGGGACGAACGCACCTTGATTATCAGAAATGCATTTCTCAAGCAAAGGCCGCAATCTTTTGACCAGAGTTTTTATGATAATTTTAAAACAGACATTGCATAGACTAATAGGTCTAAAATGAGAAACAGTTTCAGGATTTTCTACCTTTGGGATTAGAGCAATATTAGGGTAATTAATAGCATGTAAAGAAGAAGTGTTGGAGAAGAAATGCAGGATCATAGGAACGAGGCTACCTTTTATGTCTTCCCAATGTTTTTGGAAAAAAATAGCATGGAGTCCATCGGGACCTGGGGCCTTTAGAGGGCCAATCGAGTTGAGAGCGTCTAAAATCTCCTTTTCAGTTACCTGTTGGGTGAGAGAAGTATTATCAGAATCAGAAATAATTGGATTTATTATGTTGATAAAGTCATTAAGAGAAGAAACACTAGGAATTGTATCAGCAGTAAAACGTTTCTTGAAATTAGAAACAAAATGTCTAGCTAGGATGTCAGGATCAGTTATCCAAAAGTTATTGTCATCCTTGATCTTAGAAATGAAATTTCTCTTTTTCCTGATGTTGGCCTGGGTTTGGACAAATCTTGTGTTTTTATAACCCAACGCCAACCAATTTGCTTTTGCCTTTTGGGCCCAATAGATTTCTTCATCTTTGTAAAGATCATGCAATTCAGTATTGAGAGTAATATTCCTTTCCTGTAGCACAACAGCAGAAGGATTAGTCATAAGTTGAGTTTGGATAATTGAAATTTGGTCCTGCAGAGAAGAAATTTTCTTAAATAAATTCCCAAAAGTTTCTTTATTCCAATTTTTTGCAAGAACAGAAAATTTGCCACACAAAATGGTAAAATTTCGCATTAGATCAGAGTCATGAAAAGCATTCCAAGCATTAGTTACCAGAGATTTAAAGGAAGAATGTGACAACCACATGGCCTCAAACTTAAAACTATTAGACATCTTGGGGGTTCTGTGATTAAACGAAACACAAACAGGTCCATGGTCAGACCCTATTATTGGCAGATTTTCTACTTCTCAGTTGCGCGAACTTTAGATTGCATGTTTTACTTCGACTCTTTGGTTCATTTGGCATTGTAGAACCGAGCTCATTATGATGATATTCAAGTTAGTGTGCCACAAGCTTTCTATTCAGTTTCTAGTAATGTTGCAGCCTCAAGTCGGTTGTCTTCAAGTTGCATGCATGTTCAACACTTTACAAGAGCTTTGTGTAGTTAAAAGAATGGGCGCTAGCTTTGTGTAGTTACGAGAGCTTTGTCTGCAAGTCACCTCGAGCGCTAGTTTGCAAGTCACCTCGGGCACCTCAAATTATTAAGGTAAATTGATTAACTCCTCCTTTTGGTTAAATCAAAGTTAATATTGATGGTGCATGAAAAATGGACACCAATTAATTATCAGATTGTGGTGATGTTTATATATACTATAAAGGCTTTGTTTTAAGTGCATTTTCTTCTACTCTTCATATTTCTAGTTCTGTGGTTGAGAGGCCATGGCAGTCACTGAAGCTATTGAACTAGATTGAGTTAGATATTGGAAGTATTTATAGTTGGAGGTGGACTATTCTTATTTTTCTTTGCTTTCATCATTTGGTGCCTTAGAGGCTTCGTGTGTAGTGAGACAATTGTTTATATCGTCTTTCTCAAATGCATTTTAGATCTAGTCATATTTTTTGTGAAGGCAATGAAGCTGTTGGTGCTCTTGCTAACTGAGGTGCTTCTTTCCATAGCTTTATTTGGTGAGGTTTAACTCCATATATTATTGTGAGTCATTGTAATAGGGATATGTTGGGTATTCCTAATTTTGTTATTTTGGGTACGTTCTTTATGATAGGAAGATGGTTGTGTTACTGTTTATGCCTTACTTACCTTCTTTCTCTTTAAAACATTTTTTTTTCTTGATAAATTCCTCTGGTTGAGATTTCATCAAGAAAAAAATGAAGAAAACTTTATGTACAAAGCAAGCGGTCACGCTAAATTCGATGATGCCATCATGATCGCACACTTTTAAAACCCACTACAAAAAAATTGCAACAGCCACGGCGCCATGCCGTAGCAAAAGCCTCTTTTGCCGTCTCAAAAGAGCATTAGCGACGGCAATGCTTCAGACGCAATTGCTGCCGTCGCCAATAGTATTTGCGATAGCAAATGCGCCATGGCAAAATTATTAGCGACGGCAAACCATTTGCAGTCGTAAGAATTTTGCGACTGAAAAATGCCGTCGCAAATACCAATGGCAATGCCACCAATCGCTACTCAAGTTTTTTGCCGTCGCCAAAAGAAATTTGCTACTGCAAAAATGCCGTCACAAAGGGGGTATTTTTAAATAAATAAATAAATTGGCATGCAAAATGCATGCCAATTTTTTATTTATTTTTTATAGATAAAAGCTATACAAAAAGGAATGCAACTTATACAAAAGGGAATGATACATTAATGAATGTTATAAAAGAAATGAAGGTTATATGAAAGTTTACAAGATAACTAAGCTTTAAAGAAACGAAGGTCATACATCTGAGCAATGTTCAAAATTCTAAAATACAAAAAGCTCATGTGTGATATGCAAAATATACATTGAAATACAAACTTGGTGATCGGAAAGCTTTTTTTTCTCTATCTCAACTACATTCTGGGCATATGGTGCTTGCTCATATCGATGGAGGTGTTCCCTTGATAACTCTCCCCTCTGTAAAGAGAAAAATATAGTTTTATGAAGTAGCTGTAAACCTTGGCTGTTGTAGTAGCTGATACTTGGTAGGACTCATCAGAAGCTTTTGGCCTTGATTAATGTATCTTGTCCCAGATCATATCCCTTCGCAGCCATTATATTGACAACTTCCTGAGCAACAATTACTGCCTCTCCAGGGCTCAAATATATGCTGATGAATATAAAAGCAATGTTACTACTTGGCACCTTCAAGAGTATAAAAAGTTCAAAGGGCGAAATGATGAAAAGAAACACTTAGCAGTTTCGACACTCAATACCAATTCCCTTCTGTAACAAAAAATAAAATAAAATAATGCTGCCTGCCTAAGTCATCAACAACCCAATCACTTGTACTGAACAAAAATGGCCAAATATAATGGATATAACTTTTTCTACATCTCTATTAAGAAAGACCAGACTGAATACTGAAAGACTAGATTTTGTTCTCACATAGAATGAGTTTAAAACTGAAACATCAAAATCTGTAAAATACATGAACTAACACGGGACAATGATATACTAAGTATTTGATGAATTGCTTTGTGTTATTGGAAATTGCCTCTTATGCAACAACAACCCAAGTATTGAATGATAGAGAGAGAGTTTTCCTTAACAATTGCTTGTGACATGAAAAAGACCAAGTATCACAATGGAAAACAAACTAACACAAGCCAAGCAAACCTGACCTTACAGAACCTTTAAAAATTGATTGCATTTAATTCATGCTCAACCCAAAGGTATACCAACACAAGCAAGGGGTCAGTTGTAATGCATGGGGCAGCCTACAATAATTTTAGATAAGGCAGCAAGAATTAAAACGGTATATAACAACACAACAACAAAACAATACATTCTCAATAATGTCCAAATTTAGGTACTTGCATGCTCTTGAAGACTCTCGGGCACTACTCCTCTCGTCATATTTTTTCAAACACTCTACCTTAGTCTCTGCAAGTATTATACCAAAACCCCATTTAAATTACCAAAACCATCAATGTTATGGACTCAAATTCTTGCCCAACTTAATCCAACAATTGTCAAATAGTGAATACCAAGGTGATAAAGCTCTACTCTTTTTCTTGCATTTTCATTTAACAACTCATATTATTAGTAGACATTCTCATTCTCCAAAACTAATCCAATCCATTACAAAGCTATAACTATAGCATTCTCTATCTATCTCAACATAAATTCAAAACACAACATAGCATGTCTACACAACTACTTTAATGTCACTTTTAAGCTCCAAGCACAATGCCAAACACTAACCTGTAAACCATACCTCCCTCTCCACATTAAAACCCGCAATCAAAATCGCAGTGAGACTCAAATCAGTTGCAATGACTCTGACACCAGTCCCCAAAACCCTCCCAATCCCAATAGCAATAGCCCCACTCCCAGTCCCCAAATCTGCCCACAAACCCTCTCTGAAACCCTCCTCATCCTTCACCACATCACCCACCAAATCAACAATGAGTTCAGTCTCCGGCCTCGGAATCAAAACCCCTTCTTGAACATACAGCACCAAGAGATTATGAAATCAAACAAGTATGTGCTTATAAAAGAATTCAAGAGAATATATATGTTCATATATACTAGCACTCAATCAGGACAAATCCCAATGAAACTTGAACCCAAATATTCATGAAGAACAACCTTGCAATATATTGAACTGGTGGATTGCACGCTAATAGATTCAGTTTGTAACGATTCCCATGTCCAAGTGGATTAGCTAAAAAATCACCAATTACCATTAGCATGAATAGTCCAGTATCTTCCAATGCTCTCCCCATTGAATCATACTTGACCCTTCCCCATGCATGCTCCCCATGTCCAAAGCCAAAGGCTCATCTCCTTCAGGTGCATCAGAATTGGCAGGAGGGTTCAAGTATCACTGTTATCCAAAATTGCTTTATGATAATAAATGAACAAGAATGAAAATGTTTAGTTGGTACTCAATATTTCTAGTTCTCAATTCATACCTTATACCAAGTCAGTGGCTGTTGATTTTGTGTCCCTATAAACACCCTCCTCCAATTCAGTGCAGATAGAGGTGGAAGTTGGAGAACCGAGATTCATGGCTTCTCATTTTAGCCCAACCTATAAAAAGAAACAAACTGAGTTGTGGCATTCCTCTAGTACACAACTAACTCGGAAAAAAAATTCATAGCCCTTGTATGACCATTTCTGCCCTGATAAATCTCTGCTTCTTTGATGCAATCATTGTAGAACAACTGGTCCCAGTACTCCCAAGTTCATTTCTGAAAGTGAGGGAGCATTGTTCTGTGATAACATCTACCGGAAGTAGTTCAGTTACCATTGGAATAAAGTCACAAATCACATCATATATGCCAAATGGCAAAGAATTTGACGACTTAGGAATTTGGGATTGATTGCGAAGATACAACAGCGTAAACAGCAAATCAAAAACTTTTAAACCAATTCGTACTATCCACATTTTCGTATAAATCTCAAAAATTCAAATCGAAATCACAAAAGCTTCTACAGTCCAAGGATATATCTGGTCAATCTAGAAGCTCCCTAGTGTATCCTCCACTTTACTTGGAAATTTGGATACGGAGTCCCGACTATCTAATACCCAAATAACCTAACGATATAAATTTATCAAGCAAACTGAAATTAATCGACTACAAAGCCTTAATAACCACTTACCCAGAAGCCCCTACCCTATGATTGAATCAAATCACAAAAATTAATTATCTAAAGCTGTTTATTGTAAATGTAACTTCACAACCTTAGCCCAAGAATGACCCGAGTCGCATAGATAGAAAGAGAGGAAGATGAAGAGGTTTTTACCCGAGAGAAGCTACAATCGTCAAGGAGGTGATGAGAGATTCTCCACATAATCGGCTGGTTGTCGACAAGATGAAGAGAAGGATAGAAAGTAAATCTGAGGGGGGGTGGGGAGGAGAGAGATCTGTTTTGCTTCTTTTCCCGAAGCAAATGGTTTTTCTATTTTTTCAAAAAGCATTTCAAGGTTTATTAGCCACCGCGTTTGATTCTCCGTCGCTATTGATATTAAAAACACGCCATGCCGTCGCATCCCATTCCTATTAGTGCGACGCCTACAATTGCAGTCGCCAAAATGGGACTATTGGCGACGACAAATCCATGCCGTTGCAGACTGCCGTAGCCGTTGGAGTGTTTTTTTTTGTAGTGACCAGCTCACTCTGATCTTAAACTTCCATGCCAAAATAGGCTTGACTTTCATATTTAGGATACTCCTACCGCTTGCTTAAGAGTTGGGTTGTTCAAGGTGAGGTTTCGATGAAGATTTGGTGATCTTGATATAAAGGTATGTAGACTAAATTAAGACTAAACCAAATTAGTCTATCTACTAATGTATAGAGCCAGTTTACTTCTGTATCAAACTTAATCTACTTGAATGTACGTATTGGTATATTAATGTTCTGAAGAACTTTCCTTGTTAAAATATATCAAGACTTTAAAGTGCTAATTGTTTATGCGGGCAATGATAGGCAGCCTCAATGAGGCCTAAGATTTACAGCCTCAAATCCTATGTGTCATGCCATGTAAACAACTGGAAATTTTATTTTCAATTTCACATGATATATCTTGCCACATCATACTATTGTAAAACCAACTCTTCCCTTTTGTATTTCCTTTTAGATGTTAGGGGATGAATAAATAACATTAATGAATTTAATTAGATGACGAAAAAAAATATCATCTATTAATTATGTATTAATTGAAGGGATCTACATATTCTTTGACCAATATTTCTTGAATTTTTCTATTGGAACCTCTAAATTTACTCACTTGACCTCCGTACTCTTTGCACCTCCTATTAAATTTTCACATACTAAATTTACTCACTAAACCTCACTAAACTTCCTCAAATAACCTCAATCATATAATTTGCAAAAAAATTTCATCTTTAAAATAAAAAACTTAGCTATTTCAATGATATAATTACTCTATACATCTTAATTAAATGTTCATTCCTTAATCAGACAACATAAGTAACTTATTCAATAAAAAAAAATCAAACATAAGGTGTTGGGTTTCAAAAATTAATTTCTAACTGACGAGAAAATGTTTTAGCATGAACTATTCTTTTTTAATTTTTAACTATTTCTGTTTTAACTGTGCAAAAAAAAAAAAAGAGTAATCATTTATACTTATTGTTTAACTTTTTTCTCTATTTTTTGTACCTCATGATTAAATATTTCATAATTTTTTTAATTCCTAGCATTTTTTTTTTTTTTTGCAAATATAATGGATAGACTTAGATTTAGGTCATAATAGAATTTCGTTTGTTCTCTCTCACCCATATGCGTTCAACAAATGATAGAAATTTTTATGTCACATGATCTATTAGTTTTAATTCTTATTAAATATTTATAAATGCTTTAATGAGTCTGTAGTGAAATTGGAAAATGAAAATATATAAGGAAAATAATAAAGAATGTAATATAATATTATTAAATTGGAAACTCTAGAGAAAATAAACATAATATCTTTTTGGTATAATTATTGTCCTTAATAGTCATTTTATAGGAGGTTATAAATGTCATTTAATAATTCATAATGGAGTGAGGTCAAGTGAGTAAATTTGGAGGTCTAAATTGAAACACTCATATTTTTTTCATTTAATTAAACTATTTCCTATAATTTTTCTTATTTCCAAATAGCATTAATATATTGAATTAGATGTCGAGAAATAGGCATTAACTTTTGTTTCCAAATATTGATTAATTTCATCCAAAAAATAGCAATAATAAATTGAATTTGGAAAATACGTATGTGGTGAACCGAGAGGGGGGTCCCACAGCGCCGCGACTCCGAGCCAATGAGGAATCGACATGTCACGAATGGCATCTCGATAGCTCATCAACCCGAAACCGCAAGGCCTTTTGAGTTTAGGTTGTTGGTTTACAAAACACTTTCTTGGACAAGTCGCTCTAGCAACCAAACAATACATTTTCAAAAGCGGAATTTGAAATGGGCTAAAAGTTTTGGGCTTACAATCGGAGCCCAATTTGGAAAACAAATCACTAAATATCAACAAGTGCGAGAGAAGCGCCCCAGGGTTACGGGCCTCTCGAAGTTTTGGTAAACAAGTAGGAAATAAATCAAAAGTAAATAAACAAGTTACTTCAAAATCCAATAAAGGACCAAAACCTTCTTTTGATAAAATTAAAGAAGAATGCGCCAAGCCGGGCCACGTGCCTCCTCTGTACGCTACCCGACCACATGCTCAAAACCTGCACACTGTTGTAGGAGTGAGCTTTCATCCTTGCATGCCCAGTAGGGGCCGACCCAACCATGTTAGGTTTGAAAAATAATATACTTGAAAATATTTACTACATAATATTGTGCACGTTTAACGAAAATACTTTAAAAAGAGGCAACCACAAACATTTGTTCTCTTTTATAAAACAGATGCAGCATGCTTCACACAACTTGGAGCTCCGAGATACTTACTTGCCGGCAAAAGTAAAACAAATCAGTGACCGACCCGGTTCGTCATCCTTTGAGAACCGGCCAACTACTCTGTAGTCTTGTGACTACAAATAGTGAAAGTGTCCATTTCCTAGCTCTGAGTCTCCTATGACTGGTTCACTGTCTGTACTCACCTCTCCTCGACAAACATAGGAGCACAACCCCCCTCCGGAGGTTTACGGTTATCGACACCGTGGGATCCCTAGGAATCTACGCGTCTAGGTCCCATTCACTTTCAGGTCACAAGTACAAACATACAATGGGTACAGTAACTCAACATGCAAGTCTAGCCTTGGTTTTCACAATAAACAATTGTTAGTTATGGAAACACGGATATCACGAGGCATCGACTAATGAACAACCAAAAACGTACTTGCAGGCATCATATTATGATACTAGAGCATTCCTGACAGGACCCGCCCCGGATTTCACCCTGAAATCCTAGGTGGCCCTGCGGGGCCCACCTTAGAGATAACTCTACTGAGAATTGGCCAAGTCACCCCTAAAGTGAACTGCCCAAAACTATTAACTCACAAAATATCAGAGCCAAATGAAGAAGTGCAGAAGCTATTCATCAACTATGCCTCGAACCACGTACGCCCGACCTCAACTAACAACTCCAGCAAACTGGGAATTAGAAACCGAAAGGCCCAGGGGAAAGTAGACGAAAAACGTTAGCGTGAGTGGACAAAAATAAACAATTTAAAAGAACAAGGATTTCATACTTTCCCACATTTATTCCTTTAAAAACTCGATGCATGCACAAATGTTAAAAACACATTTAGCTTTAAATCCAAGGATTTCAAAACGATAAACCGACTAGCCTCGCTAGTCACAACATTCGAAAAAATAGATCGTAAAACCGAAATATCGTTTCTCAAAAAGATAAGGCCAGCCCCGCTGGCTACAGTGAAAATCGGACTAGCCCCGCTAGTCAAGCAACAATATAATATGGGGAAGAAGTTTCACCATACGAAAGAAGGGAGCCTCCCAGGCTTGGGTCGAAGTGTCCCACACTCTGGAGCATCCCATGCTCTGCTCTTACTCACCCACAAACATATAGTAAGCAGGGAGGAGTACTAATAGGCTAGCTAATAAATATGACGACCCAGGTATGGTGGGTTAAAATCATACGAAAATCGAAAATCAGTAAGGCTTCCCCATAAGTCCCGCGAATCAAGAAAACACGGGTACGATTCCCAACAGTACCCGGAAATTCTCGTAGAGAGTCACATAAATAGACAGCGTGTCCCACACGCTAAAAGAATAATTAGATCATCAACAAGGCATTCCCAATGCCAAAACCGAAAGTCGATAGATAAATAAGAAATAACTTCATCGAAATCCCATTTCGAAAACCTTTCCAGAAATCTCAAAACAACGAATAGAAATATAATTAATTCAGGGAATCACCTCGGAAAATAATTCATCGAAATTCAACATCAATTATAAATTCGAATCTGAGCATAACAAATTAATATCCAAAATTCACCGGTATAAATCATAAATACTTCATGAAAATCATTATTGAAAGCAAATCCACGAGATAAATCGAAATCAAATTCCGAAATCAATTCATATGCTGGGAAAATAATATGTTAATTAAATAAAGCATTAATTCAAGAAAAACATTTGCATGCATCCATATTTAAAAGCAAAGGTCCACTCACAGTACTATTGGGCGACCACGCAAACGAGTTCCTTCATCTAGCCGTAGCTCGCGACATTGCCCTGTACACAATTATATTTCCGTAAACGGCAATCCGATAAAATAAATACGAACCTAAATGAAACCCGAAAATCCCTATCTCCATTACTTCTCAAATTCCACCCAAATCTCTTCCACAACACCAATTCCTCAATTGACATATTCCACAATGAAAACGAGGGAAATCCGACGGTCGGATTTCCCACAATTCCATACAAAACTTCAAACTTCGGAAATTCACAAACAATTCCAAACTCCTCCAAAATTCACCAAACTTCACATACAAGCTCTACAACAATTATACAATTTAATGGGCTAAAAACTGAAATTAAAACACTGCCCTACAAGCCTCCACGCGCCACCAACAGTGGCAGCGCGTGGGCCCCACGCACCACCGGCAACCACCTCCGATGGCCGCCAAATTTTGGCAGCACCATCATCTCATCAGACCCAACAACTTTCTCAACTGAGACAAAGTCAGAAAATGAGTAGAAGCACCTCAACAATTAAGGAGAAGTTGAACCCGATCGGTGAATAGTAACCCAGAATTTCATCTCTTCGATTCTTCCTCCACGTTGCAAATCGTGGCTCAAGGCTAGGGGCAAAAGGATCCTTGGCAAAAACCGAACCTTCGACGCCGGTTTGGTGGCCGGAGACAGCTGAAATCGGAAAATATCGGCGTTGACCACTTCTGCTACAGTGAAACTTCAAGGACCCGATGCGTCGTTTTCCGGCCAAGCCGCCGTGAGTTACCGTCGTGGGGAGGTTGGGTAGGAGTAGAGGAGTCCAACGGTGCCACTCATTCGTCCCCAGGTGGCCGGAATCGTGAGGTGGCCAGAGTTGCAGAGAAGAGGGAGAGAGACGCGGGGAGGAGGAGAGAGAGAGAGGGAAATGAAAAGTTACCGGCTGCTACAGTAAAAATTCAAATATATACTACTTACCATGAACAGTACTTTAGTATTTCACTTATAACTTTCGCATACGAACTCCGATTTTTACATACCACATATGCACGCGCTCGGTTTAACGTCCTCTACAACTTTTATGCAGAACATTTTCTCAAATTTTGACCCGAACAAAAAGTCAACTTTTAGGGCCACTAAAAGGACTAAACCGAAATTAAAAGTGAAAGTAAATGTCGTTTACCGTCCAAATGACTAGTAAACCGGTGGATTCAGGTTCGGGACGTTACAATTCCACATATAGAAAATCCTCTAATAAGGAAGGGACAGCTCACCCTACCGGGATATGGAGTTCTCGTCCACATTCGGGTTCGTTCCCAACTTTCGATCATTTGTCCAAATCCATATGCACACGCTAAAGTCCTTTGAAATAAAAATCGAATTAGTGAGTAACTTAACGTCACTATAACTCAACTAACCAAGCAACCAAAACATTTACTTAATTTCCTTAAAGTCCAATGGATTATCCTTTAATCGAACAATGATCTAGAACTTGTGTTTGTAGAGATCTTCCTTTAATAGATAAATTCTATTACCCATTCCCAAATAATCCAAATGACTAGTGTAGCATTTGAATCATTTGAGATATGGCGATTATACTTGGCACTTTCACCTTCATTTCTTTACCTTTTACTTTAAGAAAACAAATGGCAATTTCCATTCCCGAACATTCTACTAAATAAATTTCTTTCAATTTTCGGGACATGGAGAAATTAACAAAGCTATGATCTGAAATTAAATGTTAGGTCAACTCGTTAGACCTTTCTATTTTCTTGGTATACGTTAGCTTCCTTAATTTCCCTTGTAATCGTCAAGATATTTACTAAACGAACTTCTTATTAAGTTCGGCCCAATAATCATTAGCCAATATAACTTCATTTTGAATACCAATTTCTTATGAACTTGAGCAATTTGCATTTTCGTTAACAATAACCAACTCACTTCTTGTCTTACAACCGTGGTATCCGAAATGATAGTTATAGACATTCTTATTTTACACTTCAACGTTGATAACGAATTTTTGCTAATTCACAAGACCAATTTCCTCTATACTAAACTGATTTCATCCTTTTCCTCTATCATGCAAGGTTTCCAACATAACTCAAACAACAAGTACCACTTTCATTTCTAATATTTCACATACCCATAATTTCACCGAGTACACACAATAAACAGCAAAAACAGATCCAAATACCCAGACCCTTACCATTCTTCTTTTCCAAATTAGAAGCTAATCCAACGTATCTGCATTCCACCACTGTCAACCATTCAGATTCCTAGCAGGCAAAACACAAGTTAATAGACAACCCCGAACCAATCTTCATAACCAGAAACCGAGTTTGAGAATCCTTACCAATCTTCGATATCAATTGGACTGAACCAATAATTTCTCTCTTCTCCAACATCTCCCAGTATGTAGAAATCCACCAAATCCTCACACAATCCCAATAAACGACAGCATTAGGGTCCTTAATCCAATTCAAGATAGAGGCCTTAACCAAGATGAACTAGACGAAAATCCAGCTTACCGCGGTAGCTCATGTGCGTTCGACGGCTCTGGTGAAGTGAATGACCTGGTGGTGCTCACAGCGGCGCTGGGTAGCTCATGTGCGTTCGACGGCTCTGGTCAGAGACAGAACTCGGAGCCATGGGTTTTGGTGATTGGTGAGGCACTGATCCTATTTCTGGGGGTGGTGTCGCTCAGGAGAGGTCAGAGAAAGGTGAATCGATCTTAGTAGAAACTGAAATTCTAGAGAGGGCAAGAATTGAGGTTGACCGGCCATGGAATTTGAAGTTGTGGCTCGAGTTTGCTCGTCATCCTCTGAGCTATGGTTTGGTAGTGGCGGTGATGTGAGGTGGTGACCGGAATTTGGGTTTCCTGGCAATGGCAGAGAGAAGGACAGCGGAAGAGAAAGGTCAGGGTCGATGCATGGCTTCGATTTCAATTGAGCTTAGGTCACATTTTGGTGCTGCGTTGATGGGCGGTGGCAATTTTGTGAGATAGTAGTCGGAGATGTGGTTTTCTGGTGGTGGCAGAGAGAGGATGAGAGGGAGAGGACGAGAGAGAGAGAGAGAGAGAGAGAGAGAGAGAGAGAGAGAGAGAGAGAGAGAGAGAGAGAGAGACAGAGAATGGGATTTTAGTGTAACGTCCCGAACCTGAATTTACCGGTTTACTAGTCATTTGGACGGTAAATGGCCTTTACTTCCACTTTACTGTCGTTTTAGTGCTTTTAGTGGCCCTAAAAGTTGACTTTTTGTTTGGGTCAAAATTTGAGAAAATATTCTTCATGAAAGTTGTAGAGGACGTTAAACCGAGCGCGTGGATATGTGGTAGGTAAAAATCGAAGTTCGTATGGGAAAGTTATAAGCGAAATACTAAAGTTACTGTTCATGTGGTAAGTTTCTATAAATAGCCGAGTTACTGTGGTAAGTTGCCATTTTTGGAAACTTACCCAGTTTTTCTCTCTCTTCTCCCTCGACCTTTTCTTCCTCTTAGGCCCGATTCTTCCTCCTCCGATTTCTTCCTCCTCCGGCCACCCCACGATGGAATCTGGACATCAGCTGGCTCGCCTCCTCACCCTGGTCATGTCTGTGGTGGTGTTTTGCAGCAATTTGGCAGGAAGAGCTCGATTTGGAGCTGTGAAGGTTACTGTAGCAGATCGGGATTTTAGTTGATTTCCGACGAATCCGGCCGTCTCCGGCCACCAAATTGGCGTCGAAGGTTCGGTTTTTGCCAATGATCAATTCCCCTAAGGTCTTTCATTTCAATTTGCAGTGTAGAGGTTGAATTAACGATTTGCAATTTCTAGGGTTCTTGGAGTTTTCTGGAAAAATTTCACCGGCCAATTTGGGGCTCTTCAAGGTAAAATTGGAACTTGTTGTAGTTATGAAAAATGTTGGGTCTGTTGTGTAGATGGTGCTGCCAAATTTTGGTGGCCATGGGAGGTGGTTGCCGGTGGCGCGTGGGACCCACGCGCTGCCACTGTTGGTGGCGCGTGGAGGCATGTAGGGCAGTGTTTTAATTTCAGTTTTTAGCCCATTAAATTGTATATATGTTGTAGAGCTTGTATGTGAAGTTTGGTGAATTTTGGAGGAGTTTGGAATTGTTTGTGAATTTCCGAAGTTTGAAGTTTTGTGATGGAATTGTGGGAAATCCGGCCGTCGGATTTCCCTCGTTTTCATTGTGGAATACGTAAATTGAGGAGTTGGTGTTGTGGAAGAGATTTGGGTGGAATTTGAGAAGTAATGGAAATAGGGATTTTCGGGTTTCGTTTAGGTTCGTATTTATTTTATCGGATTGCCGTTTACGGAAATATAATTGTGTACAGGGCAATGTTGCGAGCTACGGCTAAATGAAGGAACTTGTTTGCGTGGTCGCCCAATAGTACTGTGAGTGGACTTTTGTTTTCAAATAAGTGATGCATGCATTTATTTATTAAAGCATGTTCTATTTAATTAACATATTATTTTCCGAGCATATGAATTTGATTACGATTTATCTCGTGGATATGTTTCCAATAATGATTTTTGTGAAGTATTTACGATTTATACCGGTTGTGACTTTCGGTTATTAAGTTGTTATGCTCGGATTCGAATTTTGTATTTGATGTTGATTTTCGACGAATTGTTCTCGATGTGATTTCCGCATTTATACTATTTATACTATATTTATATTCGTCGATTTGAGACCTTATTTGCGAATTGAGTTTTATTGGAGTAAATTTTCATATTTATTTATCAACCTACGATTTTTGGCATTGGGAATGCCTTGTTGATGATCTAATTATTATTTTAGCGTGTGGGACACGCTGTTGACTGATACGACTTTTTATGAACATTTCCGAGTACGGTTGGGAAACGTACCTGTGTTTTCTTTATTCGTGGGACATGGGGAAGCCTTAAGGATTTATTGGATTTTAATAGTTTTTACCCACCATACCTGGGTCGCTATATTTTATTGCTAGCTAGCCTATTAGTACTCCTCCCTGCTTACTATGTGTTCGTGGGTGAGTAAGAGCAGAGCATGGTATGCTCCAGAGTGTGGGACACTCCGACCCGAGCCTGGGAGGCTCCCTTCTTTCGTATGGTGAAATTTCTTCCCCATATTTTATCGTTGCTTGACTAGCGGGGCTAGTCAGATTTTCATTATAGCCAGCGGGGCTATCTTCTTGAGAAATGGTATTTCGATTTTTCAATATATTTGTTTTTCGAATCTTGTGACTAGCGAGGCTAGTCGGTTTACCGTTTGAAATCCTTGGATTTAAAGATAAATGTGTTTTACCATTTGTGCATGCATCGAGTTTTTAAAGGAATAAATGTGGGAAAGTATGAAATCCTTCTTCTTTTAAATTGTTTATTTTTTTCCACTCACGCTAACGTTTTTCGTCTACTTTCCCCTGGGCCTTTCGGTTTCTAATTCCCAGTTTGCAGGAGTTATTAGTTGAGGTCGGGCGTACGTGGTTTGAGGCATAGTTGATGAATAGATTCCGCACTTCTTCATTTGGCTCTGATATTTTGTGAGTTAATAGTTTTGGGTAGTTCACTTTAGGGGTGACTCGGCCAATTCTCAGTAGAGTTATCTCTAAGGTGGGCCTCGCAGGGCCACCTCGGATTTCAGGGTGAAATCCGGGGCGGGTCCTGTCATTTAGGGTTTTCTACTTGTTAACTTTATATTTATATCCATGTGCGCGAAATGCCCATTTTGCCCTTGCGACGAATTACGAGACTCTCTTAGCTGATTGCTTTCTATTTTGGGCTCGTAATATTTTTCTTTTAATCACTACTTCCGCAGTGTAGGATCCCTTGATCCTTTACTCTTCTTTTTATATCCCTGTGTATAGTAGTATTTCTCTGATAACCTTTGAGATTAGTATTGTTGAGTTTTGTGTTTTGTGAAAGTGGAGTTGTTGGTAATTGAGAGCAGTGTGGCTCCAGGAGTATAAGATTGGTTTGCTTGAAGTATTTTTGTGTGTTTTACAGGTTTTTGGGTAGTCCATTTTAGGGGTGACTCTGCCTAATTTTTGGTAGAGTTGTCCCTAAGGTGGGCCCCACAGGGCCACCTCAGATTTCAGGGTGAAATTCGGGGCGGGCCCTGTCAATTTGGTATCAGAGCATTAGGTTGTTAGGTTCTGTAGACTCGTTTCTATTCCGTTACCTTATATGCTTGATGTTGCCCAGTACCTCTCGAGTGATGACCCGACTGCAGCGGTTCCCCATTGTGTACTCTTTGGTACTGTGGTATTCATCAAGTGCGTAAGGTACAAAGCTAGTTGGTTTTCTTCTGGTGCTATGCCTCTTGTACGCCGACCTCTTAGGGATTCCGCTGCGTATTAGTCTCCTTACATATGCACTTTTCTCTGGTAATGGTAGAGTAAGGTTACTCTACAGATTCGAGTTGTACTATGAAATATGATTCGAGGAAATGTTATAGTTATCCCTTCCTCGATGCCGACAAGTCGTTGGGGCATGGTTAAGGTGCGAGACTGGAGTTTTATTTTGTACTCGATGGTTAGAGATGAGCGACCATTGTTTTGGGCTGTCGCTGAGTACTATAATTCCTTCAGAATCAGGATTGTTGTTAGAATTGGAATTAGTAGTAATGATGGTTCTTACCTTGAATTGAGTTTTGGAGAATGTGTTACTTGATACGATCGGCCCTGTAAGCGGCATGAGGAATATTACTGGAATTCGATGGAGATTCTTTGTGAATCTCATTGTTGGAAATCATTTATAGAAAATCCACATTGGAATGTATCTTAACTGGACACCTTATGTCGGCGTCATGTACGCATCACCCTCCGGTAGACAACAGAGAAAATTGAAGAGATGTTCTGGGTTGTTATGTCTAGAGGTTGTGTTTTCAAGTGGCTATGGTCACTGATGTTGGTAAGTGGGAAGTGATAACAGTAAATGAGAATTGTAAGTGGAAAGAGATTTTTAAAAAATTGTCGATTTGGGTCGTTGACCTAACCAGGGTGTATGAGCATAGTTTTGCTCGGAATAAAAGAAATTGATTTTAGATACCACAACTTATAGTTTTGTCTACCTGAGTCTTGGATGGTATCGAGTAGGGAGATGAACATGAGTGGGTTTTTCTAGTTATGTGCTTGAAGTTCTAAAAATCGGTAGAATGCTTAAGGTTTTATAATAGAGTTACTGTTTTGGTTGGTAAATAATTGGGAGAGTTGGAATCAATTCTTCGTATGTGATATTATGCAAATGGGTGTCCTTAGTTATCCGCTTTTGAGTGAAACAGTTACACATAAGTTTGGGGAATAGCGGTAATGACCTTGTTGGGTGTCCATAGAAGTTCGAATGGAATTACTATGTGATACAGAATCTGATTCGAGTTTTGAATCATAGAGCCTTGAAGGTTGAATTGTGATAGGCTCTTGGTGGAAGTTTTGCCTGACGGATGGGTTGTGATATTATATTAGCGGTTGGTGGAATAACTTTAAGGAAATAAGTTTTCAGTTAGCTCCGGAAATATTTTAAGTCAAGGTTTGACCAGGACTCTTGTTATTTTGGGTGGAAGGTATTGTAGCATGTTTTTAAGTGATGCACTTCAGTGATGATTACTTTGAGGAAATTGGATAATTATTGTGGTGGGACCATGTTCGGATCCGGATATCGCTTGGTGTGCTACAAGATGTTGGACGGGTGTCCTATGATTTATATAAAGGATTGTTCAGGAAAGATCTTGTGAATTGTGTTAGCTACCTTGAGGGATTGATTATTGCTTGAATCGAATATACGTAATGGATTCCTTTGGAAGAATTGAGCGAACTTTGCCACCCTGGTGACCTTTGATTGGAAATGTATAGGAAGTTGTTGGTATGAGTGAAATCCGGTCACCACTTCTCTAAAGGTAAGATGACTTGAATAGGAAGTAGGAGTTGAGTTGGAATAAATTGATTGGGCTTATGTTCTATCAAGGGTTCAACAGATATTTAAGTACTAATTGTTGAGCAACTATGATTGAGTTAAGTTATTGGATTAATTCTTGGTGAGAAGATTTGGAAAGTTTTTGGTACAATTTTAGTTAGCATAGGAAAGTCATAGGGATTCTTGTTGTAGCTGAAATTTTATAAGTTAAGCGTTGATCGAGGAGTGGATTTGTGGCTATCTTATCCTCTTTTCGGTAAGGACCGTCGTCCTTTATCAGCATTGGCCTTAAATTAAATAAGAAGAGTTGACTATATTCTAGTACTTGCAAGTTCAACGTTGTTTGACATGACTGATTTTTGGTAATTCTTGTAACATCAGATAATGAACTTCTTTGATATCTCATTTTCTTGTCTTGGGAATTAGATTTTCGTTTCTGTGGTACGCAAAGTGTTATTTTTTTAATTAATTGACTTTGAGCTTTTCCATTTGGGCTCTTATTCGACTTTCTCTCTAGGTTGTTTTGAGCACAAGAGTTTTTGCAAATTTTTGCTTAGTAGTGGATAAGACTTTTCGGTAATGCTTGAGGGCATATCTATACTTTAGAACTGTTGAGTCAACAAGTGATGCTGTGAATTTTATTGGGATTGTGGTCTCTGAACAGATTCTAGCTTGAGAATTTTTTCATTTCAAATGTTGAATTTCTTTTCCTGTTGGTCAGATTTTGGATCAAATTTGGAGCAATTTCTAGTGTTGTTGGATGCATCATAGTCCATTAGAGGTATGTGTCCATTTGAGGATTTGACACATATATAATTTAGAACTTTTCTATAATGTCATACCTGTAGTAGAATTGTTATGAGGTGATGTCGGACAGATGGTTGGAAATGTTCTACTTGGGACTGGTGGAGCAGTTATGAGAGAGTTTTTCTAGTTATCTAAGGAAGCTATTTTATTTGAGTTTGATCAGAATTCCAATCAAGTATTTAATAATACGGATAGTGGTGTTTTCGGTTGTGAGAATTACATTGGCATACAAAGTAGAATTATCAATTGTGGCATTAGAGGACAGCGAGAACGACATGGATTTAACCAGATTTCTGACTTATGATTATTAAAGAAGTGTAGCCTCAGTTAAGAACAGTTTTAGTGTGATGCATCTCCTCTTGAATTTGAGTTTTTGGGCTGGAGTAGAGTGAGTAGTTACGGTTCTTGCTTTGCACCGGGTTTCGAACGACAGGGTACTCGTTGCATACCGTTAAGTAAACACTATCATGTGAGGAATTTTAGCAGTGTTGATTGGGGACGTTGGTAATTAGTAGATTCCTTGAAACACATTTGATTTAGAAGAGTCTTCCACCCCATTATAATTATTGGAGGTTTTTGAGGGACAATGCTAATTAGCCAGTTTGAGATACTATAAGTGTGGCCAGCAGGGCAACTATCAAATGAGTTTTCGTAGTAGAGACTCGGAACGTCATTTCAAGGCTGGACCAATGATTTTTAGGCAGGTATCAGTGTAGCGCAGCGGAAGTGTAGTGGCCCCATAACTTACATGATTAAGAACTTATAGGTTGTTCGGAGCTAACTTTGTTATACTTGACAATTGTGGAACCTTTATGTGAATGATATTTGATCAATAATCTGTGCACAACAGGCAAAAGAGGAAGTGTTGTTTTGGGGTAGCTAAGTTACTTGTTTTGGACTTGTTGGTTAACAGTGACTATCTTGTGCCATATTAGTAGCAGTTGGGTTACCCCTATGAGCACACATTGATATATTATCACAATGTTATTGAAGAACGGGGTGGAACTTCACTGTGCGATGTATTTGAAGAGGTTACGAATACTACTATTCCGACCGAATGGTTTGTGATGTCGATACCTTGCATCTAAGCCAGTAGTTGACTTGAGGTTGTTAAAGAAAACTTAATCAATGGAAGAGTCGATTTCCCGTTATGCGGTACTTAAAGTATAATTTGTTCAAATAACCGATTTCGATTTAACCTCGAGTCTTTATTCTCGAAATTCTACCATGTGTTTCTTCTCACATATTCAAATAATTTGCGGGTTGCTTCAAACATAATGCTTTGATGATTTTCTTCTTTAGTTGATAAGGACTTTTGGTAATGTTTGGAAGTAAGATGGTGAATTCATTAGGAACGCTATGAGAACTGATCAGATATCACCTTTAGGACTGTTCCTTCTAAGTGTTGATCTCTCAGTTTTACACGGCCAATTCTTGGATCAATTTTGAATCTAATTTCTACATATTACGAGCAGACTTGCATATCGATCGTGCGATATCATCCCCACTTTGTTATGATTCGTGTACTACCTTCGTTGAAGATGTTGTATCGCAGATTAGTGTATGTGTGCTACCTCTACTTTGACAGTATGAAATTTCGAGGACGAAATTTTATAAGGAGGGGAGATTGTAACGTTCCGAACCAGAATTTACTAATTTACTAATCATTAAGACGGAAAACGACATTTACTTTCACTTTTACTGTCGTTTCAGTACTTTTAGGGGGCCCTAAAATATGACTTTTTGTTCGGGTCAAAATTTGAGAAAATTTCCTTCATGGAAGTTATAGAGGACGTTAAACCGAGTACGTGCATATGTGGTACGTAAAAATCGGAGTTCGTATGTGAAAGTTATAAGCGAAAGATTAAAGTTACTGTTTACTGTTACCGTTCATGGTAACTTTCTATAAATAGCCGAGTTACTGTGGTAAGTTTCCATTTTTGGAAACCTACCGGGCTTTTCACTCTCCTCTCCCCCGACCCTTTCTTCCTCTTCGGCCGATTTCTTCTTCCTCCGAATTCTTCCTTCTCCGGCAGACCCACGATGGAATCCGGGCACCGGCAAGCTCGCCTCTTCATCCTTGTCACGCCTGTGGTGGTGTTTTGCGGTGGCTCGGCCGGTGGAGCTTGGAATTGAGCCGTGAAGTTCACTGTATCAGTTTGGGAGTCTTGTCAATTTCCGGTGATTCCGGCCTTCTCCGGCCACCAAACTGGCGTCGAAGGTTCGGTTTTTGCCAAGGATCATTTCGCCCCTATCCTTGAGCCACGATTTGCAGTGTGGAGGTTGAATCAACGATTTCAAATTCTAGGGTTCTTAGGTTTTTCTAGAAAAATTTCACCGGCCAATTTGAAGCCCTTCAAGGTAAAATTGGAACTTGTTGTAGTTATGAAAAATGTTGGGTCTGTTGTGTAGGTGCTGCTGCCAAAATTGGTGGCCGCCGGCGCGTGGGGCCCACACGCTGCCACTGTTGGTGGCTCGTGGAGGCATGTAGGGCAGTGTTTTAATTTCGGTTTTTAGCCCATTAAATTGTATATATATTGTAGAGCTTGTATGTGAAGTTTGGTGAATTTTGGAGGAGTTTGGAATTGTTTGTGAATTTTCGAAGTTCGGAGTTTGTGATTGAATTGTGGGAAATCCGGCCGTCAGATTTCCCTCGTTTTCGTTGTGGAATATGTTAAATGGGGAATTGGTGCTGTGGGAGAGAGTTGGGTTGAATTTGAGAAGTAATGGAGATAGGGATTTTCAGGTTTCGTTTAGGTTCGTAATTATTTTATCAGATTGCCGTTTACGGAAATATAATTGTGTACAGGGCAATGCCGCGAGCTACGGTTAAATGAAGAAACTCGTTTGTGTGGTCGCCCAGTAGTACTGTGAGTGGACCTTTGCTTTTAAATATGGATGCATGCAATTGTTGATTTGTCTTGATTTGATTTGGGAAATGAATTAGTGACTTAAATCATTGTTTTAATTTATCGAGCATATTAAACGGATTTAAATATTTTGTTACTATGTCAATTGGATTTTCGAATTAAAGTTGTTATGCTCGATTTTGAAATTGTGATTTATGTTACATTTCGTTGAAGTAATTGTCTGAGGTGATTTCCGGAATTAAGTATATTGCTATTCGTTGATTTGAGATTTTTGGAAAGATTTTCGAAATGGGATTTCGATGAAGTTATATCCTATTTGTTTATCGACTTTCGGTTTTGGCATTGGGAATGCCTTACTGATAATTTAATTATTCTTTTAGCGTGTGGGACACGCTGTTGACTTATGTGACTTTTTACGACAATTTCCAGGTACGGTTGGGAATCGTACCCGTGTTTTCTTTATTCACGGGACTTATGGGGAAGCCTTTTAGATTTACTGGATTTTAATGGTTTTTACCCACCATACTTGGGTCGCTATATTTTATTGCTAGCTAGCCTATTAGTACTCCTCCCTGCTTACTATGTGTTCGTGGGTGAGTAAGGGCAGAGCATGGGATGCTCTAGAGTGTGGGACACTTCGACCCGAGCCTGGGAGGCTCCCTTCTTTCGTATGGTGAAACTTCTTCCCCATATCTTATCGTTGCTTGACTAGCGGGGCTAGTTCGATTTTCACTGTAGCCAGCGGGGCTGGTCTTATCTTCTTGAGAAACGAGATTTCGGTTTTACAATGTGTACCTACATGTGCTAGAACGAGCATAATTAGCTATAATGAGCCACGCTCATTGTACCGCCGGAGGTACCGAATCTCACCAAGGGGATGACCTGCGAAGTCACGGCCAGGCGGGCTACTGCTCTAGCCCCGGACCGCCCCCAGATCACCGCTGACGCGCTGCCGTGTCAAGATAGCATCAGAAGCCCCTGACGCTGGGAATCGAAGCACATCAGTCCCACATCGGAAACAAGAAGAAGATCAACCCCTTCCTCGCCTATAAAAGGTTCTCTCCTCTCTCCTCATTAATTACGCAATTACTACTCATTTATTGTTATGCTGCGCATATACAGTGACTGACTTAGGCATCGGAGAAGTGAAGACCGCCCAACGCGGTCTCCCTCTGACGCCCTGTCTATCGTGTTGCAGTAACAGGAATCACCTAATCCTAGGAGTAGCGGTCCGCCCACCGGACCCGCGTTAAGCAAGGAATCGGCTACCGCCGGACTTGAGCATTAACACAATGTATATTTTTTCGAATGTTGTGACTAGCGAGGCTAGTCGGTTTACCGTTTTGAAATCCTTGGATTTAAAGCTAAATGTGTTTTACCATTTGTGCATGCATCAAGTTTTTAAATGAATAAATGTGGGAAAGTATGAAATCTTTTTTCTTTTGAATTGTTTATTTTGTCCACTCATGCTAACGTTTTCATCTACTTTCCCCTGGGCCTTTCGGTTTCTAATGCCCAATTTGCAGGCGAATTAGTGGAGGTCGGGCGTACATGACATTTGAGGCATAGTTGTCACTACTTCCGCAGTGTAAGATCCCTTGATCCTTTACTCTTCTTTTTATATCCCTGTGTATAGTAGTATTGCTCTGATAACCTTTGGTATTAGTATTGTTGAGTTTTGTGTTTTGTGAAAGTGGAGTTGTTGGTAATTGGGAGCAGTGTGGCTCCAGGAGTATAAGATTGGTTTGCTTGAAGTGTTTTTGTGTGTTTTATAGGTTTTTGGGTAGTCCATTTTAGGGGTGACTCTGCCGAATTTTTGGTAGAGCTATCCCTAAGGTGGGCCCCACAAGGCCACCTCGGATTTCAGGGTGAAATTCGAGGCGGGTCCTGTCATTTTTTTCCTTTCTTTCTTTCTGTTTATTTTTTTCTCCTTTTTTCCCTTTCTTTCTTTCTGTTTGAAAAAAAAAAAAGAATAAATAAAATAAAGAAAAGAGAATAAATAAAAGAAGAGAAAGGAATAAATTTATTTAAAAAAAAAAAACCGAAGGCATAATGGACATTTCGCTGGGACTTTTAGACGGCAATTACCTATTGGTCTGAAATTTTGAAGTACAGGGACTAAACGTGTGAAATTAGAAAGTCAGGGACTGAAGTGTTTTATGGTCAAAAGTTCAAGGATTAAACAGTATTTAGTTCTTATTTCATCCAAACACGACATAATTGAATGATCGTGGTCTTAAGAATCTATGTCAATGGTCGAAATTGATATGATGAAGTGTGAAGAAGAAACATGTATTACAACGTCTAGGGTTTAGAAGAAGAGACGTAAAAAAGAATATAGGCGTGATTCAATTTTTCTTCTTCTTCTAATATATAGATGTCTGTTTTGGACATTTAACATACCTATAAAATTTGATTTGAAAAATAAAATAATAGGGATGTGAATTTAAAATTTTTCTTTTATAAATCCTTCAATGGAATGTGTTCAAGTAAATCCAAAATATGTGTCTGACCCAAACTCTAGGTTACTTGACCTAGTTGTAATAGGGTTTAGAATTAGAAATATTCTAGGAGATATTCATAAATATCCGATTAATTGTACGATTATCTTTCCTTATACAACTCTGATTCTATGTCTTGTAATCCTCTATATAAAGAGATCCCAATTATCAATGAAAGCATGACTCAATTCTCTCCAAATTTCAGTTTTCCTTAAACAACTTCGTCTCTCTTTTTCAACACAATATTTCTCAACTCAATATCCTAAAAAAAAAAAAATGCAGTGAAAATTGACCAAAAATATGTTTTTGCAAAGATTTGTAAATTTTATGCTTTAGTAAAACATAGTTTGATCAATCATCGCAACAATATTTGAGTAATAAAGAAAAAATTTATTAACATGAGATAAAAGATTAGACTTGAAGTAATTTACAAAGAGATATGTCGCAAAATTTCTTGAGGTTCAAGGTTCTAGCTCTTAAGAGGAAGCAACAGTTGTGACATCTTTGCTCGATCGGTTGTACTTCATGTGGCTCTTAACAAGTTGACCAGCTGCAATAGCTGACATCAGAGATAGCTCTCCAGCAAGAACAGAACCAGCCACAACACAAGCCAACTGCCTTGCGTTTGATCCTGGTGCCTCTCTGTTAGCACCCTTCACTCCAAGCAAGTTTAAACAAGCCGACTGCGATGCAAGTTGGGTACCTCCTCCTACTGTACCAACTTCAATAGAAGGCATGGTTACAGAGACGTGAAGATCCTTTCCATCATTGATGGCTTCCATCATGGTGATGCAGTGAGAACTTTCGATGTTCTGAGCAGGGTCTTGGCCAGTTGCAAGGTAGACTGCAGAAACAATGTTACTGGCATGAGCATTGAACCCACCAAGAGCACCAGCCATGGCAGAACCAGTAAGGTTCTTGAGCATGTTAAGCTCCACCAAGGCCGCCACGTTGGTTTTCAACACCTTTGTCACTATGTCTCCCTTGATCACGGCCTCACAAACCACAGATTTGCCACGACCTTCAATCCAGTTAACAGCAGCAGGCTTTTTGTCTGAGCAGTAGTTACCAGAAATGCCAATGACATCCATGTCAGGGAAGTCATTCTGGAGGAAATCAAGAACGTTTTGAACACCTTTAGAGACCATGTTCATCCCCATAGCATCACCGGTGCTGCAGCAGAATCTCATGTACAGGTTCTTCCCAGCAACGGCACACTTGACCGTCTGAAGTCTACCGAATCGGCTTGATTTGTTGAAAACCATGGAAATGGTTTCATAATTGGCAGGGTCTTCCATGTAGAACTTCAACTCAGCAGCTCTTTTAGCAGAGTTGAATCTGACAACAGGAGCTCTGGTCATTCCATCTTTCAATAGCACACTTGAAGCTCCACCAGACAAGTTAATAGCTTTGCAACCGCGGTTGGTACTCGCCACCAAGCAACCTTCAGTGGTGGCCATGGGGACAGAGAACTCTGTTCCATCAAGCATGAGAGGCCCAGCAATCCCAACAGGAATGGTAATATACCCAACTGGCATTTCGCAACACTGACCCAAGATGGACTCGTAATCAAAGCCTTCCAAAGGCAACCCCTCCAAAGACTTGCCTGTAACTCTCTGCAAAGCCTCACGCCTAATAGAGGCTGCCCTCTTGCAGTCGCCGAGCTTTGACTCGAGTGAGTATGAAGGAATGGTTCCGGCAACCACTGCCTTTATAATCTCTTCGTCTTTTTCAGTAGGTGGTGGTGTCTCGATCATTGCCTTTTCTTCAAACACTTTTGGGGCAACTTTAGGAACAGCTTTTGGTGAAGCAATCGGAGCCATTTTGGGAATTGAACAATCAATGGCCTGGCCACAAGGGATTTTGCGAGCATCCTCCTTAAGAATAATATCTTCATCATCGTCGGCAGCCCAAATGTCATTACTGGGCTGGAGAATGAGGGACTGAACGAAATCCATGCCGAAGAAGCCAAGGAGGTAGATGAAGGATGCTACAAATGCAATGATCGCAACGATCTCGGAGAGATCTATGATATGAAGAGGAGTGTTGGTACGTATCTTCTCACGCCAGCTTGTGAGCAAGAAGTAGACGACGGAGAAAAAGAGAGTGAAGAAGACCGCATTTGTCAGGTACAGAGGCAGAGGCAAGGCGTCTGTGGCTTTGACGACATCCTTTTCATCGTCGACAAACTTGACTTTCATTTTTAAAGGCTTGCCTGACTTGGTGTTATGCTCCATCGCCGATCTCTTTCCGACTTCCATCTTATGTGTTGGATGTGGAAGATGATAGACAAGCCGCCGTGGGTCAGACGGAAGAGATCGAAGAGAGAAAAGTAAGCTTTGGAAAACTGAACAAGAAGGCTTGAATTCCCGTTCTTGTTGTTTTCTGTGTTGGTTTTGAGTTTGATATAAATGGAAGGAGGGAGGTCTATATATAGTGTTGGTTGCGGAGAGTTGTTAGGCGTGTGAGTAAGAGCTCGCGTGCGAAGTAGGAAGCTACGTACAGGGTCATCACTGAGAATGAGTAAAGAGTCAAACGAGTACGCCTATTATTGTATTCGTGGTGTTTAATTCTTTCCCGGCAATTTCTTACTCTCTTTGTCCCAGTATCTTTTCTCTTACTATATATTGCTCAACTCTGCGAATTTGTAGTCTTTATCTCCATCTTTGTTAATCAATTTTAGGGTTCTGGTATTTAAGCCAGACTATGCTCAAAATTTGACGAAAGAAAGAATAAGAAAAATGGTCAAGGTCTGTCCTCCATGATAGAACCCCTATCCTGATCGTTTTAGTGCTATTAGCCACTGTGGCCATTAATTTACTACAGTGTTTACCGGTCCATTTTCGACATGTTTTAAATTTTTAGTTTTCTACATGCACTTTACTTTCATGCAATCTTATTTTAAAAATTCCAAAAAAAAAAAAAAAAAAGAGCAACTTGCCGATGATCCAGACAATTGTGTGATCTGATCTCCTAGTTCTTCACTACTAATGCCATTCTTGGTGCACTCCCACATAAAATCGACTTGCACGAATAAAACTATGCCCTTCGGTTTTATCTTCATCTGTGGTGCGGGATGTGTCTCCCTTCTTTTATTTTATTGTATTATGAGAGTGAGGGAGGGTATTCCACAGTTTAGAGTTCGTCAATTTGTTCTTTTTTGGTTGTCGCTTTCAAAGATTTTGGTTAGATTCCCTCTTTTGTCATTCATTTTTTAGAGTAATAAAACGCAGTGTTAGGGAGGTTGTTCATGTGCTATCACTCATTTAATAAAATAAAATAAGAAATAAATATATAATCTCAAAAGGGATTTGAGGATCCTAACCTTTGAGGCCAGCCCCTACTAAAGTCTTTGCTTCCAAGGCAATTCGAATTTGAGATCGGGATATGATCATTTTTGGGTTATAATCCATAATATGGCAGCTAAATCCGAGGCGCAAACTACTATTAGTACATAAAAACCTCACTATATTTCCTACACAATGAGCTAGTTAGCACGTCCATGTGCACTAAAAAAATCAAATGAACTCGTGTAGACTTCTCAGTAGGAAAATGATTTGTGGCCTCAATTCTAAGTGTCATGCCATGTCAGCTACACAAATCACCTATTTGTCAAATCATGCCATGTAATTCTTGAGAAAAAGACAATCTTTTCCTTCCAAAATCTAATGCCTCTAAATTATTTTGGTTTTCTTCTAAAAAAATTATTTTGGTTTTTCTTTCTTTTCATTATACTCATGCTCATATTTAATCATTTAAACAACAAATTTTTTTCTTCAATCAATAATAGAAAAAATTTCTTGTAATTCAGTCAATAGATTTGTACATACATTCGATCAATTGATTTGCATAACACATGTATATGAATTTGAACTTTGTTGGATTCCTGCAAATTTTAAAAATATAATGTGAAAAATATATATTCATATGATTGTATATATGTATTATTTTGCTCATTTTTTTCTCTATCTATAGCTAGGATTTAAACGTTGTATTTGAGTTTATTTATTTTTACCTTATCGTTAGATTGTAGATGATAATTGCTGGCGGCTACTGACATGGAGTATTTTCTTAATTACCACTTAATTTGGACATATGTATTTTTCAAATTCAATTTATTAATGCTATTTTTTAGATGAAATTAATCAATATTTAGAAACAAAAGTTAATGCCTATTTCTCGACACCTAATTCAATTAATATATTAATACTATTTGGAAATCGAAAAAAATAATAGGAAATAGTTTAATTAAATGAAAAAAAAAATATTGGTCAAAGAATCTGTAGACATATATCCCTTAAATTAATACATAATTAATAGCTGATATTTTTGTTTTGTCACCTAGTTAAATTCATTAATGTCATTGATTCATCCCCTAACATCTAAAAGCACATACAAAAGGGTAAAGTTGGTGTTGCAATAGTATGATGTGGCAAAATATATTATGTGGAGTTGAAAATAAAATTTCTATTTGTTTACATGACATGACACATAGAATTTGAGGGTATAAATCTTAGGCCTCCGCCCATCATTGCCCTCCCAGTTATCACCTGTGCCACGTGGACATGCATGATCGATTCCCTTATACCAATTGAAGTTAGCATTAGAAAAATGAGAGACAAGTTTAGGGGATTGGTGGTATTTCTTCGACGGCCGGAGTTGAAAATAGAACCATTAATTACAGCAAAATATACTAATGAAACTCAAACAAATTTCCTGCTTTTATAATCACGGATCGCCTAGATAGCCAACCAAACAAGAATATATATAGTTTGAAAAGAGTGACAGAGTCAGTATTCGCCTAACTCCATTAGTCAAACATGTTTGATTGCTTCCTGATTTGCAACTTGCTAGTGTGCACTAGTAATTGCCTGAACATAATCTGAAAATCACTTTAAAAAGTCTATGGCCTCTTGTTCTTTGGGATCGATTGAGATTCGTGATTAATTGGCCAACAACCCCTGGCCTCTATAGTCTGAACTGGCTGGCGGGCGCCTATTTCCTTTACTAAGACTGAGAAATTCAATGCACTTCAATTATATGTGATAGTAGTAATACTAGTATATAACTATATATAACTCTGTGTACGTATTTCTGATTTGTTATAGTCCTCAGCACGCACTCTTACCCAGTCAACATCACAAGAAAGAAATATAAATTCTAGCTATATATGGTGCCGTAACTTCAACAATGCAAATATTTTTGACAAAGACAAAAATGTTTTGACTCCTATAATTGATCATGTATGAATGATTCTGTTGATTGTGGATGTATAGCTGGCTTCTTTTCTGAGAAAGCCCATCCTATTTGTTTCTTCATTACAAACATTGAAGAAATTAAAAATCATTTTGATCGCCACGTTATGCGCGCAAAATGCAGAAATGATTTCATTGAGGGTGCAACCTAAAACGTGCACATATGAAATGAAATTTTTTTTTTTTTTTGGTCTGGATATGAAATGAAATTTAATAATAGAATCGATCAACATTGGGTGAAGGAAGATCGATTACGTAGTAGTAGAATGCAAAATCCAAATTGATCCACCAAAATAAAATAATTTAACCGAGTCCACTGACTCAATAGTTTAAATTGTTCACGCGTCATTTGAAAACTACAAGTTGGAATTAGAAAATCCACCATATATATATAGCTAGGTCGGCATGACGGCATTGGCTACAAGCTAGAGCGGTTCTCTTTTTTTAGTCTTATAATCATATATATATATATATATATATATATATATATATACATATCCTATCCAGAGCGAGGCATCGCTTTGAAATTTCAGAGCGAGGTTAGGGTTTAGGGTCACTTTTCGGTCGCATATCCACATCTCAACCGTTCAGTTTCTAGGTACTAATGTATAGATCATCTCTGCAAAATTTCAACGAAATTGATGGTCTTTAAGGTATTCAACTCGCTTAAACCAATGGACGAACTAAATCTGTCCAACCTGAACCGTACTAGATTTAAGGCAGTTATCAATGCCTTAACGACCATCAATTTGGCTGAAATTTTGTAGAGATGATCTATACATTAGTACCTAGAAACTGAACGGTTGAGATGTGGATATGCGACCGAAAAGTGACCCTAAACCCTAACCTCGCTCTGAAATTTCAAAGCGATGCCTCGCTCTGGATAGGATCTGTATATATATATATATATATATATATATATTCCGCAGCCGCTTCTTCGTTCATCTGTTTTCGTCTGCTTTGTTATTTTTCTGCAATATATACTTCACAGAGTTCAGAGACAAAAGAAAAGAAAAGAAAAAAGAACAATGTTCTTCATTTTACCTATTCTGGGAGAAAAATTCAAAAGTACGTGTTGTTCTTCATTTTGTTTTAATCCTTTGCTTGTTTAGTTCTCTAGAGATTCTTCTTTGCAGCCTTGACGGTATGACTTTAAAAACATAAAATCAGGTTTGAATGATTCAACAGTCCAAAGCCTGGTATATATTTAATTTGATCTGATAATAACAAGAGTACTAGAGGAGAAAGAGATTACGTACCTAATATTATTTTCCCAGTTCACACTGGCCATGCCAGTTGCTCAGAATATTAACAACGTGCATGCTGAACTTATATTTCGTAACCGTGTTGGGTGCCGTTATGAAGGCTAACTAGCTAGATCACTGACAGAAGATTCAGAAAGATCTTCATTATTGCTTTAGGTTTTTTAATAGGTGAAGTAACATTATGTACGTAACATGCCAAAAAAAAAAAAAAAACATCTCAAATCATACATCAACTTTAGTCATTTCTATATTTGATCAAAAAAAAAAAAACTTTAGTCATTTCTACACTTTAGCGTACCAACTTTCATAACTATAACATTAGTATATCAAGTTTGCCATAATCTTTTATTTTGGTGTACGCCGCTAACTTTTCCGTTATCTATCCAGTTACCCAAAAAAAAAAAAAAATGACAAAGTGTAGTAGGCTCATACTTTTGAGTTTATTCATTTGACATATTGCAGGTATAAGCCTATCCTCTATACTCGAAGGTAAACAGTAGTTAATTTTACTATTCATAATTTCAATCCTTTCCATACTAGATTTACTTGCTATTTGCAGCAGAACTAGTAAAGAATTAGCAGAAGAAAAAGAAAAATTGAGAAAGTTAGAAGATTTTAGATCAATGGCTTAAAAGAGAAACTCCAGGTTAATGGGATATTATTATCTTCATAGTCCAGAAAATTTTTTATAAAGTCGAGAAAAATATTAGTGAAATTAAAGAAACTTTTGAAGAGGAACAAAAGCCTCTTGATTATTTGAGCATCGGTTAGATCCGTCTAAACTGGTATCAGAGCTTGCTGAGAAAGCTCAAAAAAATCCCTAATGGGGACAATGTCTGAATTAATTATAGAGAAGTTGAACTCTCTATTAAAATCTTCTGATGTGAAACATCAGAATCTAATAAATGAATTATCTAGATCTCAAGATCATCTAGAAAAATTACCAGATATAATCTCTAAATTAGAAAAATTAGAAAATAAACTAGATTATATCAAAGATCTTCCTAAAAGGGCAGAAGAACAGCTAATCAGTGTTAGCAGAAAAATCATAGAATAAAAAGAAATATTGGATTCTATGAAACAATTACTAAAGAATAAGAAAAGTCTTCCAGTAAAATCCAAGAAATCTAATGGATTCAAACCATTAGAGAAACCTATGAAGAATCTTGTTCCAAATATGATTTTTCCAGAATCTACAACTAGTTTGACTAGCATCAAATATGAAAAACCAAAACACTTGGTAGCAAGAGATGCTAAAATAATGAGTATCTTTGGAAAAAAGAAAGGAGTACAACTCCTAAATGCAAAAGAATTCGAATACAACAAAATAGAACAAGAGGTGAAAAAACTCTTCAATTCCAAAACTAGATTTCAAATAAATCTATAAAAGAGGAAAATTTGAACTGATGGATAGCCACCATTTCAAATTATTGGAATTTACAACTCCATCGACAGCAGGAGAAACAGATCTCTTAATCATCACTCCTCAAGAAGTTGCTAGAGCAAAAGAAAAAAATTATCAATTCATGCATATTGGAGTAGTCCAAGTTGGAATAAAAACTCTTGTCCGAGAAGGCATAAACTATTCAGTCCTATGTGTCTTACAAGACAAAAGACTAATAGATTTTGAAGCTAGTCTATTGGGAACACTTGAAGCATCTTTATGCAATCAAGTGGCATATTTCAACTGTTTCCCAAACTCCTCAACAAGCTTGAAAGATGTTGCTCACTGTTTAAGATTAAGAGTCAAGACAGATGGCATAACAATGAAAGAAAATATGCAAGAACTTGTAATAGAATACAGAATATACTATAAACTGATGAGTACCACTGTCGAACCTAAGACAAGGATATTGAATATCCCAGGTCTTACTACTGAGTTTCTCACCAGCCAAATGAATCATTCGCAACAAATACACAATGTTACTTGGAATGAAGTAACTTTTTCAATCGAATGGAAATTATCTGGTTTACAGAAACCACCAAAAAGTGCTACTGCAGCAATTTATGAAAGCAGAAAAACTGGGGATATCAGTCTAAAATTTCATGATCACAGAAAAAGTGATGTTTGTCCTGAGAACATCAGGATAAACAAAAATTTCAGAAGATGCAACAACACTATAGAAACAAGTACCAGTGGTACTAAATTAATTATAGAAGAACTAACACATCCTATTACTGAAGAAGAACTAAAGGCTGATCTAAATAGACCAGTAAATATGCTTATAGCAGAAAAGCTCTATGAACTATATGATGAAGCAGAATCTTGCAAAGACACAACACGATTAGAACAACTAATCGAAGAAATAAAGAATTTCAGAGTATGAAAGGTAAGAAAAGTCCTTCCCTATCAAGATATAGAAATGGAAGAAGGAGAAAACTCCAATTCCAAAACTTTCATCACTAGAGAAAAGGGAAAACTAAAACTCCCTATACAGAAAGCACCTATAGACAGAAAAGAAAAAAGAAACTCTCAAAGATAAGTCCCAGAAGACAATCTGCCTAGAGTACCAATTACAAATTGCGGTACATGGCTGAATTTAGACAAAGTTCTAGATAAAAGAAAAGCTATTGACCAATGGATAGATAGCCTCATGATGGTTGCTGCTCTGACCCTTGGAAAGTTTGAAGTACCAGATCTTTAAGTATATTTTGAAACTACTCTCACTGGAGTAGCCAAGAAATACTACTCTTTTAAAGAAACTGAAAGAGGAAAAGAATGATTAGAACATATCAAAAACTCGAAATCACCATATGATTTTGCAGTATCTCTGTATGACCAATTCTGTGGAGATGTCTTAAACATAAGTGAAAAGGCCAAAGAATCGGCCAAATCAAACATTTATTTTCTCAAGATTTGCAACATGCGATATTTTGAAGAGTATTTAAATGAATTTCAGGAACACTATTGTACAATAGGTGAACTAGAAAACACTGATCTAGTAAACTTGTTACACAGAAAACTTCCTAAACCATGGAGAACAGCTATGAGAGAAAGTATAGCTAAAAAATCAATTGAAAAATTTTTAGTAGGAGGAATTGCTGATAGAAATAGACAAATACTGAGAGAACAATGCAAAGCAAATATAATCACTACTAGAATTTTGGCCTTAGACATCGGCCAGAAACCGATGTTAAAAAAAAAACCATCCGATGTCTTAGTGGGTGATGTTAAAGATCATGAACAAAAAGACATCAGTCAAAAACCGATGTCCAGATCAAAAATAGACATCGAATAAGCTTATGGAACCGATGTAAAACCGTTATTATGATGACATATTAGTGTGTTTAGATATTGTTGAACCTTCATATTTTGGCATTTAATGCTTAATGAAGTATAGGTCCAATAGCAGAAGTATTCATTTTAACATTGTTACTCATATTAGAAATGATGTTTTATATAGTGTCAGACATCGGATTCTTTTCATTTTGCATGCTGTTTGTGAGGTTCACGCATATTTTCCATATATCCTACTATTTAAGATTCAATCTACATTCCTTAGTATTGTATGAACGATGTGCAATGTTATAATAAACATCGTTTCCTTTTATGAAGTGATGTCCATTTTACTATATTACATCAGGTTTTAGGTTAACAACGATGTCCATATTAATAGTAGACATCGTTTCCCAAATTGTAAATCGATGTCCATTTTGAATCTAGACATCGTTTCCCAAATTGTAAATCGCAAATTGTAAATCGATGTCCATATTGATGCTATACATCGTTTTCCAAATTGTAAATCGATGTCCATATTGATACTAGACATCGTTCCCTGTAGTTTACATCGATGTCCATTAGTTTTTTTAACATCGCTTCTTGAATATGGGGCATTGCATTAATTCAAGCAATCTGATTATACACAATCTTAAAGCATCAGCCAGTGAACATATTTTGGACATACAAACCAGGCCAAAATCGAATCAATACATCTTATTTCCTTAAGTACATCATAAATTGAGTAAAACTACAACCTTTCTTGAAACATCAAGTATCCAGATTGCTTCATAGTATATATAAGAGAAGTGCAAACAACAAAGAACGTAGTTCAAATCATCTATTTATTCACAATTGAATCTGGAACATTAATACACAACTATGGGATAACATTTGTACAGGATGTACATCAACCATAAATGTGAATTACAAAGCCCCACAATTAAGTTCACTGAGAATCAGCAACCTTCATATTGCAAAAAGAAAAAGTGTTTTACTCGTGCCAAGTAAGATTTGAGAACTTCAAAAACAAACCTAGGGATCAACAATCCAGCCATGATATAGGGGAATGTCTAATAGATCCAATACTGGAAATTTTGGAGTAAACTCAAAATCACTTATCCTACAAGCATTAAGTAATTTGAATGAAATGTCACAAAATATATCATCATAATAAACTATGGGTGAAGATCACAATTAAAAGTAAATATAGTGTTGTTTACTTGTTTTAGTTTCTGTATGTTATTGCCTTATGACAGCAGCCTCCTTATTGTATCAAAGAACCACCCTGTACCATATTACTAATGCACAAAATTTTACATCTCCCAGTAGTTGTTAATTGATTGATAAGAAAAAAAAATCCATATACACAGCCCTTCCATTCCGAGATGTGCTCTAGAACTATTGTCACCAGGGGTTTGATGTAGCTTTTGCTGACCTGCTGAAGGGATTTAGGTGTGCAGGTAATTTTTCTTTTCGTAATGCACTATAAATAAATGCAGAATCACGAATCAACATAAAGAATTACCTGTTGAAACTCTTCATGGTTCAAAAGAATTTTTGATTGTTTCCAATCACTATGAGGTGCAATTGGTATCCCTCCTGACAGTGCAATAAGATATCCAACTTCAAGACATGGCAGAGGAAACTATCAAAAAGGTTACCATCATAAATAAAACTTTAAAAACACTGAAAAATAAACGTTTACTATAATGAAGAACTACATAGGGTAAGGATTTAAAATGAACAGGTCTAGGTATTGGGGATCAGAATAATCAAATAATAACCAGTTAATAGCAAGAGACCAATTGTATAACTGAACAAAAAATAAAAAATTTACATAGTAGAGTAGAAACTTTATTGAATAGATTGGTATTAATGCTTATCATGGATCTCACCAGTATAACAATCATAAAAAAAAATTCGATGTCAATAAATTACACCAAATAAAAAGCTTTACTTGCCAAAGTACCTGAGAGAGACTAACCCAAATTTCTCTCTCTTTGGTCACCCAAACAACATATGGTTCCTGCAAAAGCGAATTGAGCTGCTGAAACAAACAAGAAAACAAAAGCCCCAAATTGAAAACCCTAAATCGTGAACTCACTGGGTAAGGACGGAGAGAATCGTCGATCAGACGGTGAAGCTTCGACAGATTTGAATCGATGGACATTTTGAATCAAAGTTTCAACTTCGAAAACTAAGAGTCTGAGATTTCAAAGATGACGAAACGGTGCGTTTAGGCTCAAGGTCAGGGATGCTTTCTGATTCTATATCTTCGAATGCTTCCCCTCCAGCTGCTCCGTGGTCGGACTTGATCAGAATCTGGCCGCTTCGCTAGCGGTCTCTCTGGTATGTGGATCATGGTGGATTGAGCGAAGGATTGTTCCCCTTCTTTCAATCTTTTGAGATCTGAGAGAGAGAGAGAGGGAGCGAGCTTGCAGGCAGAGGTGATGGTGCTGGCGAGAGGGAGGAGGCCGTTAATCAGGGAGAGACAGTAGAGGGAGGCGGTGGTGGTCATGCATGGAAAGATAGCGGAAGAGGAAGGAGGAGAGAGCCAGGGTTTCGAGGAAGAGAGAGTGTGTAAAAATTGGGAGATAAAAGTGAGTGAGATAGAAGTGGGAAATCTGACAAAGTGTAGGTGGAATGGAAATTTTGTTGCCCGCCTCTCAAAATTTTTAACTTAATCTTTTCCGCGTTTTTTTAAATTTCAGAATCAAATTGTAGACATCGGTCAACAGTAATAAACGATGTCAATTATATGCATATAAATCGGAATTTGAAGAATCGATGTTAATGACATTTTTTTACATCGCGTGAATTCTTCACCAATGTAATTGGCATGATGTCTAAGAGCAAAATTCTAGTAGTGGTGCTTAAGGTTTTGATCTAACGACCGGGGGTCGGAAGATTTGAGAGTCACAAGTGGTGATTTCTCCTTTTGATTTGATTTAACATTTTGGGTCTTGTGTGACTTGCTTAATGTTTTGAATCTGACGACCAGGGAGGTCAGATGATTCGGAGGTCATGGGGTGACATCTTCTTTTGAGAGTCGTGTAACTTTGGTCCTGAGTGACAGCTTTGAAATGTTTTGATCTGACGACCGGGGAGGTCTGAGGATTCGGGGTTGCTGGGAGTGACCTCAAGCAAATATATCGGGACTTCACGACTTTGGCCGGGTTTGTGGATACGATCAGTTAGAGCTCTAGTCTGTTGCCATTTTACATCATGGGAGGTAGCGGGGAGCTATTTGATGCTCATGAGTACGTGTTTTTTTTAAAAGGGAGTGTCGGGGATTCTTTCTTTTAAATGTCCGGGATGGACTTATGTATAATATTTAAATTGTCAGAGTTTCAATTTATATGATTTCATCACGGTGTGACTTTTATTGTGATTTTGGGAAATGCATATTGAATTGTCAGAGTTTCAATTAATATGGTTTTTATCACGGGGTGATTTGTGTTGTTCTCTTTTGGAAAAAGAATGTGTTGTTTTGGGGAAAACAGAGTGTGTGTGTTTTTGAGTTACTCATAGGGCTTGCAAAAGCTTACCGGATTTGTTGTGTGGCAACCCGGTGCACCATTCAAAGGGTGTAGGGGTTAATCCTGCAGGTCAAGGAAATCGTGGCTGAATCTGAAGTAGCGTGCTAGCAGCTTTACTGTAGGAAGTCATTTTTGTGACCTTACTGTTATTAAGACTTTCGCTTGTAGTGAGCTCTGAGGAGCATTTACTTATTATCATGTTGTGACAATTTAATTCGTAAGCTTGTATAATACATAACTCTATGGAGAGCGATTATATATCAACTTTGAGGGTTCAGGGCATCAGTATGTACTTGGTTTAAAGGGAAAATGTTTCCAAGTATTTTGTATTGATGGCTGAACTATCACTCATGTATAATTATGGGATTATATATTGATTTTTATTTGTGTTAAAAATCAGGGGCGTGACATCCTATATTTTGTGAAGGAGTCGAAAAAGACTTATCACAAACAATGCTTCATACCTGAAGCAAGAAGAAAAACAAAGAATGGTGCCATAAGCCAATTAGTAGAACAAGCATACGAAGAGTATTTTTTGTGAAAAGAAGGGTTCAGAAGTTTTACATCATAAAACCACTGAAACTATTGTTCTATCTTCTCCAAAAATAAAGGAAGAAAAGATATGAGAAAATATAGTACTAGTCGAACTAGAAAACAATCCAGAAGAAGAATGTAAACCTTTCGTACCACAAGAACAACCTCAAGATGAGCTTCAACAATCAAAAGTAATCTCTACTAGTAAATACGGCAACTATATAGAGATTGGATTAAAATTCCTTGATCACAAAAAATATCATCTATATGCATTCGTAGGTAATGGGTCAAGATTCACAGTTGCAAAAAAAATTGCAATTCTAGAAGAACTCTAGAAAGGAGATAATAAAAGAATAGCTACTGGTGTTCAGTTTGATGGAAGCTAGTTTACCATGAACAAGATAGCTAGAGATGTTCACATCACCATCGGTGGAGGAACATTTATCATCAACACTCTTTGGCAAGCAGAAGGCCAAGTAGCAGACTTCTTGTTGGGAAATGATTTCATTCTCCAACAGAGATTTGTTCAAGATGACGAAGCTATAAGCTTCAGAAAAGGAGATATAATGTTTTGGGCAGATAGACTTACCCAAGCAAAAAGTATAGTATGTCCAAACTTTACTACTCAATATCAGAGATCGCAACAAAATAGTGGTGATTATAAGCCCAGATTTGAACCTGTGCTACAATACAAACAACAACAAGAATTGCTTATTGAAGAATCTTCAGATGAAGAAAAGGAAGAAACTAGTGAAGATGAAGAAGCTAGTTTTATACATGAACATAACCTCAAGCACTTTCAAAATAAGCTTGAAACCCAGAAAATCCCTACGCTTGAAAAAATCAAGAAAATGCTTGAACAGAACATAGATGTCGACCCTCAGAAATTTTGGAAAAAGACCCAGTGGTCTGTGAATTAAGATTACATGATATACATGTTATATGTCATGCTAAATCCATTCCTCAGTACAAAGAGGAAGATAAAAAGAATTCAGAAAAGATATAGAAGATCTCCTGAAAAAGAGATTAATTCGACCATCTACTAGCACTACAAAAAAGAATTCATTTAGCTTCACCAGTTAGCGTCGGCGTTAGAATGCCGTCGCCATTGATCAAAAATTTGCTACGGCAAATGCCGCGTCGCAAAGAGAAAAATTATTTGCCACGGCAAGGCGTCGCCGTCGCATAAATGTGCCTTCAATTGCTACGGCATATTTTTTCCGTCGCTAAATTTCTCTACTTTTAACTACGGCAGAATGTGCCGTCGTGTATTTTCCTTTTATACATTTTTTTTGGTTTTTTTTTTTTTTGACTTTTGGGTGAATATAGGTGCCAAAATTAAACATGTCAGCAAAAACTTTGGGTTCATGAACATTGTTCTTGTTCCCGCTCCCTCCATCTGCTATTTCCTGCTCCCTCCATCTGCTATTTCCCGCTCCCTCCATCCAGTCCCGACAACGAAGTCAACCATAGCAATCTGCGAAGTCGACATCTGCTAGTTCAGCTCCACCTCCTTCTTATTTTTCTTCTTCCTCCCAAAACCCCAAACTTCACTCCCCTTCGTTCATTCAACAACAACAACAACAAAACCCTTATTTTTGTAAACCCTAAATCAAGCTTCCGAATTAGAGCTTCCGCCGCCAGCGATAATAGCCAACCGCCGTGGTGGGCGAACCTGTTGCCCGCCCAAGCTTTGGGATCCGATAAAGTTCTCAGATTGATCTCCGGTGCCACCGCTTGCCCCATTGGCCAGTACGTGTCGGAACCCGTCACTTTTCTTCATTCTCTCGACCCCAGAGTCAAATTGGTATGCTCTATTTTGATGGGTAATGCTTGGTTTTTGATTCTATTTGGTGGGTTTGGTCTAATTTTGGTTTTGCAGGTTTTTGACTGTTTAAGTTTTGGTGATAGAATTTGGTTTGTGGGTTTTGGGTATTGTCAGTTTGTTCTTCACGATAGAGTTTCACATTTTATGAGTTTGATCTGCTTATGATAAGAAAGTACTATGTGTATGTGTTAAGGAACTTATGAATTACGATGAATTCATGAACCATGACAAAAAGTAATGCAGGAGTCGCAAGAAAGAGTTATATTAAAAGAGAAGACGCAATTGAGTAAACCATATATAGATTTGTGGTTTTCTAACAACAAGCTTCCTATGAATAATTGAATATGAAGTCAATACTGTCAATTAGTCAATGACAGAAAGGAATAAGGATTTGAACTTTTGAAGACGGTGGTTATGATTAACATATACAAACTGGAAGAAAACAAAGATCTTGATACTCAAAATTAATTCCTTAATTTCCATTCTTCCATTGAAAGACAAAAGAAACATTATGTGCAATTGCTTCTTATCTTCACTGAGAAAAGTAGGTTCTTCGTCTTCCTTTATACGTATGGTTACTCTTAATATATACGATTATTTTCTTGAATATTATTGGTTAATGCAAATATGTAATATTTGTAGGCTCCAGTGCTTCAGAACATAAATGACAGCAGGTTGAATTCAATTTGTATTGTTCAAGAGGGGAAGCCACTTGGGAAGCTGCTTTTTATCACTCAAGGTACCGCAGTGACCTACTCCGATCTAATGGTGAAGAACTCTTGAATTGGGCAACAATTCTCCCATCTCGACAAGGACCGTATAGTTTTCACATTTGCCTTTTGTACTCAAACCTACTGATGGCCTGATGGGCATTTAGAATTGGTAAGGTAACTCTTGTAATAGGGTACAACTTGGGTCTTATGAACTTTACATGTTTTTAGAAAGAAATTAAATGAAAGAATGTATTCTTTTCATGTTCTGGTGAAGCAAATAGAGAGTTGCTGAATATATAAAGGCTTCCTTAGTATCCTAGTTGTAGTTTAAGTGGTGAACTTGGAGAAGTTTAGTGACATCTTATTAGCATGTTGCAAGTGCCCCCTAAAATTTGAGATGATAGAGTGGAACCGGTTCCGTCTTATACACTTCAGATCACCAAAGATAAGTTATTTATTGAATTTGCTGACTCGCAGACCGTGTGGTCCTTCTCTGTTTAACTATAAAGTAACTTATTTCAAGGTAAAAACATCATTCTAAAGTAATTGTCAGTCGAGCAAAAAATAGTTATTGAAAATTTACTATCAATCTATTGATAATGATAAGGTTATGCATGCTGGAGAATTATCTGTTCTTAAATGCCTATTTGTTGTGACATCTCCCTTTTGGTAAACTTGCTTGACAAGCATTGTATTGAAACTGTACACATCTTTACTTCCTGTATATTCTGCTCATGCAGGGTATCACTCTCTATGCATCTGTTGCTGCAACTCTTGGACTAAAATATTGCTCGAGTTTGCTTGAGAACTGATCTCAAAGGTAAGCGATCCATATTGGTTAAGTTTGAAAATTTTACTTTTTTGTTGTTGTTGTGAATTTATTTAATTTGCTGGCATTTTGTTTTGGTTTTGAATAAGGAGTAGTTTAGAGAGAAGCACAGAAACATTGCCTCAACAAATCAGTCTCTGCTGTAAGTGAATCTCATTTCCTAGATCTGCATAAATATGTCAAGTTGTTAGTCAATTTATGATTCATAAATTGGAACTTATGCATATATCAGGATTACCCAAGCAATTAAAGTTGTTAGTCAATTAATATCATTTGAGTCCATTACAACTTTTTTGTTTTGTTCCTGCACTCCAGACCTCAAGATTTGAGCTTTTGTCTTGTTCAGTTTTGATTACAATTGATTAAAACCTCATGATAAATCCCAAAAGCCACCGCTGCATGACAAAGTTTCATTGATGCAAACAAGAGTCCAGAAGATTTTGACAAGAAGCCATTATATTTGGCTAGTGCATGATTCCATTTCTTATCTTCTAAGTGCTAACACCACCACCACAAGTAGCCAAAAGTTTTATTTTTAATTATCTCTTAGCAAAATAAAAGCTCTCAATTGCTTTTAACTTCACCCATGGCAGCAACGAAGACATGTATAACTTCAAAAAATGAAAACAAAAAGTCTAGAATTATGAGATTGATAAGTAGTTCATTTCATATCTAATTGTATCTAGTCACAAACTCGTACTGCATCATATCTAATTATCTTGTTAGTTCAATTTTGTTAGTTTGGAATGAAGAAAGTGATGGAATTGGACTGGTTTGAAATACTTGCTTGCTATACTCATCTGACTAGTTAATCAAATGCTTAATCTAAAGATTGTCTGATTATGTATATTCCAAGTTTGAGAACATATTTTTTTCTTGTCTGGACATTATTCCACTATGTTAAAAGAAAAACCTTAGTTATGACTCTTTAGTATATCTTGATGTTTTTGATTTTGATGAAGAGACTAAACCAATATATTCCAACTTGATTTTATGCCTCTACTTTGTCTTAATACTGCTTTCTTCATGAACCTCTGCATTATTTTTGGCACTTTGGCCAGCAGCTGAAATAGATACCCATGCAATTACCCAACTTAATGTCATTCTGCTACTAAATAATCAAACATTTTAATGATTTAAGTTGCTTTTAACACAACCCCACACAACCTACCATGCATGCCTATAATTAAAGCGCGCGCGCACACACACACACACACACACACACACACAACACACACATATATATATATATATATATATATTCATATAATTCGATTTGATTTTTCCATACATATGACTTTGCCTGAATTATTCTTTTTGTTTTTGGTTACAGGTTCTTTGCATTATAATCTCGTTGTTCGATCTGTGTCATTTGTCTTCCTCTTATCAGAAGCTCTATCTATTGGTTTTGATTCCAAGTAAGGCTCCTCTTTTTGTTATATTGTTTTTAATGATAATATTTGGTTGTAAATGTAGTGGAAAGTTATGCCCTTGATCTTCGTCTGTTGCATTTTGTTTTAATTGGTATGTTGGGTTTCTGATATAAAATCTATGACAGGAATTCTATAATTCTTATTATTATTTTTATTACTCAATGTCTTCTCCAAAGTAATGAAGCTCCCTTATCCTGCATGTGTTTTATGACTTTGCATATATCTGTGCACATTAGATTAATTAGATGTTAATCTAATATACATATTGTATCATGTGTGTTCTCTAATTAAAGATTTAGTTTTGTTTATTTCTGCTTGATGTGATGTTGTTCATTCAATGTAGAGATTTATTGTTAGTATAGTTGGTATATATTTTCATACTTAGCTATTTGTGTTACTGTATTTCTAGCTGACATAGATATTGATAAGGGAAAAAATGGACAAGTCATGGATTGATTGGGCAGATTGGTGTTCTAAGCCATATCGTGCGAAGTTAGAAGATTTCTTGAACTTTGCATATGTCAATAGGGATCCGAGTTCAAGGATTTACTGTCCTTGTAGAAAATGTGAAAACCGAAAATTCTTTGAAAAAGTAATTGTGCGACAGCATCTTCATGGTAATGGGTTTTGGAAGAAGTATAAGATCTGGGATAAGCATGGTGAGTCCAGGGATGGTGCTGATTCATTGCATAGAGATGAGATGTTTATGGGGTCAGATGATTATATGGAAGAGGATATGGTTAGACTAGTCCCAAGAAGCTATAGGAACAGCAAATGTTGTTAGACCACATGATGAGAGTGGTGGAGAAAGTTCAAATCCACTTGTTGGGCCAAACGAGTCTACTAAGCAGTTCCTAAAGTTGATGAAATCTGCAAACCTTCCATTATATCCTGGTTCTAAGAAACATACAACATTGTCATTCATTGTCAGACTCCTACAGGTGAAAGTGTTAAATGGTTGGACTGACAAATCTTTCAAAGACTTGCTTGACATATGTAACGAGTCTATGCCAGAAGGTGTAAACCTTCCTAATTCTTATTATCAAGCTCAGAAGTTAACTGAAGATTTAGGGTTCACGTATAACACAGTGGATGCTTGCCCTAATAGCTGTATGCTTTTCAGAAATGAAGACATAAATCTTGATCAATGTTTGATATGTAAGGCATCTCGATGGAAAGAAGATGGTTGCAGTTTAGTTTCTGATTTGGGACCTGGGAAACGGAAGGCAGCAAAACAAGCAAGATATTTTCCTTTGAAACCAAGGTTGCAGAGGTTGTTTATGTCCTCTAAAATTGCAACGCTTATGAGATGGCATGCCGAGAAACGAACTGATGATGGTGTGTTTAGGCATCCTGCAGACTCTCTCGCTTGGAAGGATTTTGACAAGAAACATCCAAGTTTCTCCGGAGATATTCGCAATGTAAGGCTTGGGTTGGCCTCAGATGGATTTAATCCATTCCGGACTATGAACATAGTTCATAGTACTTGGCCTGTCATACTAGTTCCGTACAACTTACCGCCAATGATGTTGATGAAGCAACCTTTTATCTATCTTTCTGTGCTTATTGATGGCCCAAAAGGACCTGGTGATAAGATCGATGTTTACTTGCAGCCACTCATTGAAGAGTTGAAGGAATTGTGGGATGAGGGCATAGAAACTTTTGACGCATCAAGCAATCAAATGTTTCAAATGCATGCTGCCTTACTTTGGACGATTAATGATTTTCCTGCCTATGCTAATCTATCAGGGTGGAATACAAAAGGTGAATATGCATGCCCTTCTTGCAACTCTGAAACTGCTTCTATATGGTTGCCAAACGGTAAAAAGTTCTCATATGGTAGCAGCCGGCGGTTTTTACCTTATGATCACAAGTATCGGAAGGATCCCAGATCTTTCAATGGCTTACGAGAATATAGACGATCTCCTACAACATTATCTGGAGTAGATCTTCTCACCCAGCTTCAATCAAATGGTATCCTTACAGAGTATAGAAGAGAAGATTTGCAGACAAGGCAAATGATGGGGCTAGAGAAACCTGAGAAAGATCCTTTAAAGAAAAGGAAGCACAATTGGAAGAAAAAAAGTATATTTTTTGAGCTTCCTTATTGGAAGGATAATCTGATCCGTCACAACCTTGATGTCATGCATATAGAGAAGAATGTGTGTGACAATGTTCTTGAGACCATACTAGGAGTTGCTGGAAAATCAAAGGACAATATCAGTTCTCGACGTGATCTTGAGCTTATGGGAATTAGAGAGCAGTACCATGTGAAGAGGAGGGAGTCCGGTTCAGAATACTTTGATCCTGCAGATTTTGAGATGAATAATGATGGGAAAGATAAGTTCCTCATAGCCTTATCAGAAACAAGAATGCCGGATGGTTCTGCTTCTCATATTGCACGGCGGGTACGTTTGAAAGATCGAAGTATCAGCGGTCTTAAAAGTCATGACAATCATATTCTTTTACAGCAATTGATTCCATTATCTATACGAAGTTCTTTACCGAAGAAAGTGGTCGAAGGGCTGATTGATCTGGGCAAGTTTTTCAAAGTATTGTGCTCCAAACTAAATTGTGCAGCAGATTTGGAAGAGGCACGTTCTCGGATAGTGGTGACCCTTTGTGATCTTGAGAAGATATTTCCACCATCATTTTTTGATGTGATGGAGCATTTACCTATCCATCTAGTCCAAGAAGCATTAATTGCTGGTGCTGTGCAGTTTCGGTGGATGTACCCCATTGAGAGGTATCTGTTGACTCTAAAGGAATATGTACGTAACAGAGCTTGTCCAGAAGCATCAATAGCTAAAGGTTATCTAATGGAAGAATGCATGAATTTCTGTACCCAATATCTTAAAGATGTGGAGAGTAAGTCAAACAGACCATTAAGGAGAAAGAATCGTGATGACCCTGAGAAGGGAAATTGTGTTCTCAGTGAAGTTACGCGCATACAAATTCATCGATGGGTCTTGTTTCATACAAGGGCAGTCACGCCATTTCTCAAATATGTAATGAAAATAACTCTGCATATTTCTTTAAAAAATTATGTATATATGATTATATGTTTTCTGGTCGGAAGGAACATGTTGATTCTTCTTCAGGGATTGTAAAGTATGACACATCGGATTTTTACTGTGCAGAGAACATCTTACTGCCATTAAACAACAATTTCCGGATGCAGATGACCATTATGTTCAACGTGTTCATTTTGATGAGTTTGCGAACTGGTTTAAGGATCATGTGAGTTGTTAGGTGTTTTCGTGTACATTATGTTCAGTGGTACTTTTGTAAAGGTTTGCTTTAATTTATTTGTTCCTCACAGGTTATAACTCTGCAAAACACAAGTGATATCTTGTTATCAGAAGAAATTATTGCCTTGTCTAGTCCTCCTAGTCCTTCAGCAACTAAGGTGAATTCATATACATCTAATGGGTATTTCTTCCGTGTGAAAAGTGTTGATAACAAGAGATCAAGATAAAACAGTGGTGTAGCTTTACAAGCAGATACCATGAGTGTCGGCAATAAGAAAGATAAGAATCCACGTGTAGATGTTTTACCATATTATGGGAGATTAACAGAGATTATCAAAGTCACCTACTCTGTTGATATCAAATATGTGTTGTTCAGGTGTGATTGGGTACATCCTGTGGCAGGGATTAAATTAGATCCTTTTAACTTCACTTTAGTTAACTTCAATCGATTGTTGTATCGAAATGATCGGGTTGGGGATGAACCATTCATCTTAGCATCTCAAGCACAGCAGGTGTGGTATGCTCCAGATCCTTCAGGACAAGGTTGGCTAAATGTCGTCGAAATGGAGTCAAAAAACTTCTCTCATGTGCAAACTGACAATACTGAAGAAAATGATAGCTCAGGGGAGTTAATGGATGGTGTTGAAATGGATGAATAAGGCGATTACAATAGAGATGTTATGACTAGTGCATATTGGCCTTAATGTGTACTTTAGTATTCTTCCTGGAACTTTTTGATAAGGATAATGATTCATGTTTGAAGTCAAATATTTGTAAGGGTGTCATCATTTTGAGTTTCTAGTTAATATCTCAGTTCCCTTTCCCTTTCATGAACTTTGTTATTTTATTTAGTATGGAAGGTTTGAGTTTTTAGTTTGTACCTCACCAACACCAAATTTAATTGAGTTTGCCTTCTTATTGCAGGTGACCATGAAGAAAAGGAAGGTTGGGAGACCACGCACTATGTCTGAGTTTTTGACTTCAAGTGGATCTAATTCTTCAAACAGCAATGGTTCCTCATCGCAGTCATCCTATAGGTCTACTAATCCACCTCCTACACCCCCACCGCCTCCACCCCCACTGCCTCCACCCCCACCGCCTCCTTCTGCACCTTCTCCTCCAATATTACCTCTTCCATCTCTAGGTATTACTTCGCTTAACAAGTTTTTTTGTTTGTTTGTTTGTTTTTTTAGTTTATTTTTACATCCTAATTCACTTATCACTAGTTCCTACATCAGCACTATTGATATGTTTTTCAATGATGGAATTTAATGTTTCTTGCAACTTTGGTAGAAGCTGAAGTACAATCTGCTACCTTTATTACTAGAGGTCACAATAAAGGTATCCCAGAGTGGAATACTGGAGTTAAAATCAAGATTATGTTTGATTCTAACTTCCAACCTGTTGGAGAAAGAGCTACACAGCTAAAGTCACAATTGGGGCAAATTGTACGCGATGGCCAGAGGATTCCACTAACATTACTTGACTAGAAGGCTGTTGGACCTGATGTGAAAGAGGGAATATGGAAAGAGGTTCAGGTAAACATGTTACTACGTGTGTTATTTGAAAAATAGTAGGAAATTTCTTAATTATCTGTGCTTATTTAGTTAATGATGATTAGAAGTTATTGATAAATCTCCTTTATGTAATTTGTAGCAAAATTTGCTTGATGTTCCAGAAGGATATAAACATGTGTGTCTTCGATGTTGCAATACACTGTGGAAGGATCACAAGAGCAAAACCAAAGTCAACTACTTTCAGAAAAACAGAGATAATCCAAATCTAAGTTCTCTAGTTCCTCCACATATTGTAGCAGAGCAGTGGAGTGAGCTCATTGCTTATTGGAGTAGTGAAGATGCAAAGGTAGAAATGCTGAAACATTCATAATCAGATTGTGCTAAAAAGATTGACACTAGCATGATGATTTTGGAATTGATTTTGTAGCTGATAGCAACACGAAATTCTATCAATCGGGAGCAGCGTGGACCAGTTCATAGTACTGGTCGAAAACATTTCGCCCAGCTGCGATATGAGGTATTGTTTCTAACATTATTGGTCAGAAATGCATGGAGGCACCAACAGAAAATGTTTACTTCTTGTGCAATGTTTGCATCCATATTGTTTTAAATTCTAGTAACATTTAATACTATTTATTATAAAGTATTTGTAAGATTTGTTCGTAGTATGTATGTGTGTGTGTGTGTTATATGTACATAGATTCATTGTTTTGTACTTGACAGATGGAACAAAGTGGAGAACAAACTGATAAGATGAGTGTGTGGAAAAAAGCACGCAACCAATCAAATGCAGATGTTGCCCAAGTCATTGTATGTTTAGCTTCTTATATCTTATATTAAGAATTTCAGTTATTTTTTTAATCTTTTCCAAACTAATTGATCAGTACTTTCATGTAGGAGGAATATGACAAGAAATTGCTAATGGAACCTGAGGACCAGCGAGAACTTAGGGCTGTAAAAGATCGAATATTCCATGAATTGCTTGGGGAAGATGGTCATGGTTATTGTCGTACCTATGGTTCTACTGTGCCTCGCAGTTTGGTGTATCCACAGGAATCAATGCCTTCTCATAACACCAATGACCTCATACAGAAAATAACTGAAGAGGTTACAGAGAAAGTGAAAGAGGCTTTCACAAGGAAGATGCAGGACCAATTAGATATGCTTCAAGCTCGGATTAACTTTTTAGAGAGCAATGAGGGGCAAAACAGAAATCCATGTGGACAGGTTGGTACACAAATCCATAATATTATTTGTTACAACAATTGACTATTTTTATCTTCGACAAATTTGTTTATATACATGTTTGTGTATATATATGCATGATTATGTAAATATTGAATGTGTATAAAACGATCTGTGTAGATATTGAGATTGCTAGCTCAGATAGGTTGCAGACTTGGTTGCAGTTTTGGTTGTTGATTTTGAGTTTATGAACAAACTATGTTAGCTTTAGGTTTTTCATATGGCTGAGAGGATAAAGTATGAGTCTAATATCATTTCAATATCGTTTATAGTATGACAGTTGATGAAACTCTTGCTGCAAGTTGAATTGTTTTTTTTTTTTTTCCCCAGTTTTGAAGAAAGAAAGGGAAGTTGTGTTTGTGTGCTTCAATGATTTTGTATCATCTATTATGTGTCAAATGTTTCATAACAAATGCATGTTATATGAGTATGGAGTAAGCCAAAACCATCATGTTCTGTAGCCAAAATCATCATGTTCTGTAACCAATATCATGAGGATAACCTTCATGCAGTAGTTCTTTAACAAATAACAAATACATGTTTCTGACACTTTCTGTTTTCGATTAAAAATGGAGGAGGAAAAAAAAAAAAAACAGTCCAGATTACTTGCAGGTTGTTCAATGCTACACATTGGGTTCATTACTAAAAGGCTATTGATAATAGACCTTACACAATTATATGACTTGAGATTTATATGTAACAGTTGATTCTTATCAGTGTTAGGATAAAATCCCAGATTTTGAATTCAAACTACATGTGATAGTATCCGATCTATTCATGTTTCATTTTCATGTGAATCCGGTTTGATATTTGTATACTTGTGCATTATGTGATAGGTTCAAGATGCAACTAGTGGCCATGAAGTTAGAAGGGAGTCCATAGGAGAAGGAGTTCATCCACATTCAACTAGTAATCAAGAAATTGATCATGCTCCAGTACTCACCAAGCCCCTCTAGTTAATGATAACTAGTATTGTGGTCAAGGATGCTTTTGAACAATGTTTGGCAATGTTTCCTTTCAGTTATCAAGTATGGTAGCTAGGACCTTATAATTATGAAATGTGGTTGGTTTGGTTTGTACTTGGTAATGAAGTATAACTTGGCACTTATCTTTTGATTATATAATTTCAATTGTGAGATACTATGATTGAAGTGATTGTTTTGATGCTTTATATTGTTTTACTATATCTTTTGATTAGGTGTGTAAAACGGCAGAAAACATTTTGGTTTCAAAAAAATTGGGTGGCCAATTAGTTGCGACGGTCATTAGCTGTTGCTAAAGCTTCATATGAAAAATACTTGAGGTGGCGACGGCAATGACGCCGTCGCAATTATGGAGGGAAAATCAATTTCCAACCTATTTCTAATAAATTTGGAGGGAAAATTTCTGGAAAAAAAAAATATTTGAAAAAATAGTTTGTTGCAAGCAACGGCATCTGCCGTAGCAAATAGGTTACTTGCGACGGCGTTTTCAGTTGCTACATGTCGTCGCCTAATAAGCGACCAATGGATTGCTACGCTTGTTGCCGTAGCTAAATCTTGTTGCGACGGCGTTTTGCCGTAGCCACGACCAGTGGCGACGCCACCAACAACAACGGTGTATTTGCCGTCGCCTAGCCGTCGCCATTGGTGTTTTGCGACGGCAATCAGACTTTCCGCGACGGCACAAAGCCGTGGCAAAATGAATTCTTTTTTGTAGTGTAGTCCTCATCATGCTCTAGCATTTTATGTAAGAAACCATGCAGAAATGTTAGAGGAAAAGCAAGAATGGTGATTGACTACATAGACGTCAATAAGAAAACCGTTAAGATCAATATCTGTCCAATCTAAAATATGTGTCGGGTCTGGTTCATATTTTCAAAGTATTGAAACATGAAAAACATCATGAATACCCGAAAGCTGTGGTGGTAGAGCTAATTTGTATGCTACTTCACCTTTCCGTTCTAGGATCTCAAAATGACCAATAAATCTCGGAGCTAATTTCCCAGTTTTTCCAAACCTTTGAATTCCTTTTCGAGGTGATACTTTCAAAAACACATGATCACCCACGTTAAATTTTAGTGGACGTGTTCTTTGATCGGCATAGCTCTTTTGTTGACTTTGTGCTATTAGTAGTCGTTGCTTGATAATTTTTATTTTCTCTGTAGTCTCCTGAATAAAATCAGGTCCAACTATGGTAGTCTCACCTACTTTTGTCCAGCACAACGGTGATCTGCAAGGTCTGCCATATAGTGCCTCATATGGTGCCATTCAAATGCTAGATTGAAAATTATTGTTATATGCAAACTCTGCTAATAACAAATAATCTTCCCAACTTCCATGGAAATCCAAAACACATGCTCTCAACATATCCTCCAAAATTTGAATTGTTCTTGCTAATTGACCATCAATTTGGGGATGAAATGCATTACTAAAATTTAACTGTGTAGCGAGAGATCGTTGTAAACTTTCCCAAAATTTAGAAGTGAATTTGGAATCTCTGTCTGACACAATTGAGAGAGGAATTCCATGTAATCTAACCATCTCTTGAACATATAACTTGCCAAGTGTTTCTGTAGAAATTTGTAGCTTTCACTGGTAAGAAATGAGATGATTTTGTTAAATGATCCATGATAATCCATACTGCATCTTTACCTTAAGATGAATGTGGTAAACCAATTACAAAATCCATGGTAATATAATCCCATTTCCATTCAGCTATTGGCAACGGTTGAAGTTTCCTCGCTGGCTTTTTATGCTTCGCTTTGACTTGTTGGCAAGTAAGACATCTTGCTACACATAGTGCAATATCTTTCTTCATTCCATCCCACCAAAATTGATGACGAAGATCATAGTACATTTTTGTACTTCCAGGGTGAATAGTATATGATGAGTAATGTGCTTCACGTAAAATTTCATTTCTGAGCTCTGGAATCTCATGTACATATAACCTTCCAAAATATCTCAAACCATTACTTTGATCCAAGATCCAACCCTTAAATTGATTTCCAGACAGCAATTTGTCCTGAATTGATTTGGGTAGAGTATCCTCTTGTTGTTTGTCGATAACATTTTCCATCAAAATTGGTCGCGTGACTAAGTTACAAATACGAGCCATATTTTCGTGTACATCCATATGTAGATCATATTCACAAAGAGACTCCATCATCTTCCATTTATGAACATGTAAGCTTGCCACAAACCTTTCTGATTTTCTACTTAAAGCATCTGCAACTGTATTTGCCTTTCCAAGATGGTAATGCAATCCGAAATCATAGTCTTCAAGAAATTCCATCCAACATCATTGCCTCATGTTAAGCTCCTTTTGAGTAAATATATATTTCAAACTTTTATAATCAGAATATTGCTCGAATCACTCACCATATAAGTAATGTCTCCAAGTCTTAAGAGCATGGACAATAGCAGCTAATTCTAAATCATGACTTGAATAATTTCTTTCATGTGTTTTCAATTGTTGAGAGGCAGATGCGACCACTCTATCTAATTGCATTAACACACATCATAATCTGGGTAAAAAAGCATCTGTGTAACCACGTAACATTTTCCTCGCTCAGGAATAATTAATATCGGAGCAGTAGTTAAGCGTGCCTTCAATTCTTGAAATAAATCTTCACACTGTTTACTCCAGATGAATTTGACTCCTTTCCGAGTTACCCTAGTCAGAGGTGCCGCTAACTTAGAAAAATCTTTTATAAATCTTTAGGTTTGACTCGAAGTTGATGATAACCGGAATGAAGATCAATTTTTGAAAAGAAACAAGAACCCCTTAACTGATCAAACAAATCGTCAATTCTTGGTATCAGATATTTATTCTTCACAGTTACTCTATTCAATTGATGATAATCGACACACATCCGAAGAGATCCATCTTTCTTTTTCACAAAAAGGGCTTGTGCTCCCCAAGGTGAAGTATAGGACGAATATAACCTTTGCCTTCTAATTCCTGAATTTGTGCTTTGAGTTCTTTCAATTCTGCTAGTGCCATACCGTAAGAGGGTATCGAAATAGGTGATGTACCCGGATATACTTCAATTACGAATTCTATCTCTCGCACAGGAGGCAACCCAATTAAATCTTCTGGAAACACATCATTAAATTCCTTTACCACAAGAATAGTTTCTAACTTCATTTCATTCTCCTCTTCGGCCACAATGTGGGCAATCCAATTCTAATAATTGCACTTAATATCAAATGATACTTCTGGTTTATAAGTGCTCTTATCCCCGTAAAAACTAAAAGTTTCACCTTCCGGAGTACAGATAGTTATCTTCTTTTTACCACAGTCCATGATAGCATCATAACAAGTAAGCCAATCCATACCCAGGATGATATCGTACTCTGACATTTCCAGCATTATCAAATCAAAGTCTAATTTATGATTTGATATTTCTATCATGCATAGCCTGCACACTCTATTTACTCTTACACCCTTACTCAAAGGAGACCCAATAATTAATGAAGTCTTCATAATCTCGGGTTTCATTCTTAGTAAAGTAGCCCAAGTAAAAGATTCTCAGTGTTGCTATGAGGCGGGCTCTGTTCTCTAGACTGAATGAGGACACTCATTCAAAGTTCTAAATGTAAAACGCTTCACCACAGGATTAGAGTATAGGACATAATGAAGCTTTATTTTTTTTAGTCTTCCCTGTACTCTTTATTTTCTGTGTATTTTCACTATTTTGAGTGGGCCGGTGTAAGTGTGGTATTATGTAATAATATGTATGGAGAACTTATTTTCTCCAAGTCATACTGTGGCATGTTCTTTTGTAGTGCTACCAATTTATATGAATGAAGTGTTCTCGTTTCTATTCAAAAAATAAATAAATCTCAAGTCCACAAGCTATCATACTAGATCATCAACTACATAATCTCTAGCCATTAGAGTACCTCAATCAAAATTATAATTAAAGATATTAAAATGTCAGATGAATTCATTGTTGTTAATGGTATGTAAACATCAGGAACCAAATTACTTATAGATTACATAATTAGATCTTGTTTCATCCTAGGTTTGTAAACACTATAGGTGGTCAAAGTGTTTTATGGAAAATGAATTTCAGTGTTTAATGTTTTCTCTTCTAACAAATACAATTTGCAGTTTTTCAAACGGTTGGTGAACAATTTAAAATAGTGAGTCGGTATAGTGGGTTGTTAAAATATGACAGATAATATGAGGGATCGATTTGGATCTTCCAGGTATGTTTATCAATTCTATAATTCCAGCTGATATTTGCAACTAAGTTGCACCATATATAGTTAAACCACTATGAGTATATTGTAGTGATCAAGATAATATAGGACTTTGTGAAGGAGATCCTCTATCTCCCTTCCTTTTTTTGTCTGTGAATGATGTCTTGTCTCAGATACTTCGGAAGCTTTTCAGGGTTAATATCCTTTACTCTGTTTAGATTGGGGCTTTGGGGCCAAAAATAAGCCATTTGTTCTTCGCGCGCATATGATTCATTGTTTTTTCTCCAGGCAACAGTGTTGAATTGTGAGGTTCTCTCTGACGTTCTTCATCATTACTGTTCAGCCTTAGGTCAACTTTGTCTATCTAGTTATGAGTGAGTAGTGAATTTGTTGAGGCTAGGGTTGAACCCAATCTTGTATGATAATGATGTGAATACTATATTAATGCAAATTTTTCAACCCTAGCCAGTCTTGTATGATAATGATGTGAATACTATATTAATGCAAATTTCCATTACTACTTTGACATGCTAAATCAAAAAGTAAAAGGCTTATATTGGAATCTAACTAGTTTAAGTATAATACATTTGTCATGTCATGATTAATGTTTTGAGATTAGTCACCTCTGCATGAAAGCACACCATGTGTGCATGTGAGGATAGTGAGTTAAAATCACCTAGAATTAAGATCGGTTTGCTTGTTTGGTTATCTAAACTCTAATCTTTATGCATCTAGGAACAATAAATTGAGACTTACCTGGTAATAAAATTTGTTCTTAGGTAGTTAATTCAAGACTTACCCGGTTGGAATTGATATAATCAAAGGAGTTTAGGCCTTGGTAATCATCTTATCCAGATGCTAAAAGAGTAATTGGGTATTTGGGATTGCATCACTTGTAGTTTGATCATCAATGCATACAAGAGAGGCTATGGTGGACAACCTAAGCTCTAACTCTCATCCATTTGATAACAACTTGTTTAGCTTAGCTTAGTTGACTTTACTTGCTCTAGTTGTTCCAATTTAAATTGAAACTATTTCCAACATCAAATCAAATCACTGCACACCACTTGCAGATACTCACCATGAACTTGAGTTCACTTGTGAGGTTTTGTTTGTGATTGTGTATTTGTATATTCTTTCTAGTTTTCGTCTGGGTCTTCCCTAGCTAGAGTGAGATTTACCAATCTCTTGAGTACGATATCTCATACTCTAAATCTAACTACATTATAACTTGGTCATTATACTTGAAAGTGACTTCGATCCTAACTTAATCTCAATCAATTGTTTAATCTCAATTATTTCCAATGGGATTGAAATCAATCTCAATCAATTGTTTGTGAATTATTGTTTAAAAGGACAGGACAGTATATTTTAACCAAATCATCAGATGGTGGCATAATTGTTTTCGTTTTCTTGCAAAAATGTATGCTATGCGTTTTTCTCATGTACGTCTATCGTTAGGGAAATCGGGTGGTAGATATATATACCGGTAAAATATATAAATGGGAGTTGACAATGGTGGCACAGCCTTGATGGAACTCTTGCCATCCCTACTGTGCGGCCGTCCTGTTTGTGATCGAGGAGACTTTCGGCCACCCATAATTTATTTTTATTGATTTTCTTCTTGCTTGTACGTTGGGTTTTTGGGACTGTTCCCTTTAGTTTTTGTATTCTTTTGATTAGGGTGGAGGGTGGGCACAGCTAGTCTAGGAGGAGCTAATCTTGTGTAATCTTTTATTATACTAAAGTAATAACTAAAAAAATTATCAACGCTTCTATTTCTCTGCTCTCCGATGGAATATACACTATGCAAGTATGCAGTGGGATTATTGCCATATACATTAACAATTCAATTAATAGTGTGATGTCAATCGAGTGCTACGTCCTCTTGCATGCATGTAATATATATCAAATAAAATACGAAATTACGTATCAAAATAAATAATAAATTACAGTATTTAATGTTTTCTCTTCTAACAAATAAAATTTGCAGTTTTCAAAAGTCGTGTGAATAATTTAACATAATGAGTTACTGCAGTGGATTGTTAAAATTTAACATGGGCATCGATTTGTATATTGAATTGTAATCTTGCTTCGACCGATGTTGATCGATTCTATTATTTCAATTGGTATTTGCACGTTTTAAGTTGCACCATATATATAGTAGAACCAGTATGTATATCGTGGTGAGCAAGATAATATTTGAAAAAATTTATTGGATGAATTTATGATATAAAGAAAGTGCAGAAGATGGGATTCCTTCAATTTACAAGTATAAATAATGTAAATTAGCTGTAAGGTTTTGACAGAGTCTTCAGGTCTTGTATTTAAAAGAGTAATTAGTCTACTTGCGCTTACAATTTGTATGATTGTGATCGAGAAAAGTCACAAAACATATAAATATAATAAGATGATTATATAATGGTTTACTTGAAACACATTTTCTTAGAAAAGAGGACAAACATATCTATCTATCTGACAAAAAAAATATATATATGCTTTTTGAAACCATAAACAGTATTTAAATTATTTCAAATGGGATTGAAACCATGAAAAACTCATTGTTTTCATTGTTTGCGAATTTATTGTTTAAAAGAAGGACAAAACACTTTCGTTTTGAATCCAAATCAGCACATAGTACGTGGCATAACTGCTTTCGTTTTCATTGTTTGGAATTTATTGTTTAAATCCAAATCAGCAAATAGTACCTGGCATAACTGCTTTCGTTTTCTTGCAATGAAGGAAATCTGGTTGTCGATATACATACCGGTAAGTAAACTTTATAAATGGGGTTGACAATGGTGGCAGGCAGCAGGCACCGCCTTGATGGGACTCTTGCCATCCCTTCTGTGTGGAAGTCCTATTTCTGAGTAGTCTCTCGGGGCATCCATAGTTTAGATTTTGTTGATTTTTTTCTTTGTTTTTATGTTAGGTCTTTCTGTGATTGTTTTCGTCATTTCTTTTATTTTTTTGATTTAATAAATTTAAAAACAGAGACTGGATGTGATTGCAGCTAGTTCAGGTAGCATCTTGTGTAATCTCTTATTATACTAAAGTAAAAACTAAAAATTATCAAACACTTCTCTGCTCGATCTCTGATAAAATATACACTTCGCAAATATTATGCAGGGGGATTATTGCCGTATACATTAACATTTAATTAAAGCGATGTCGACCAGAGTATATACGTACGTCCTCTTGCATGCATGTAATATATATCAAACAAAATACGTACATAATGTAGAGGAGTTGGATGCTCAAACAAATCAAAGAAAAATAACGGTTGTGAGATAGCGGTTTGAACCTCCATATTGTGATCAATGCACGAGTCCACCTTAGGAGTCTTGGTCAGTATTATTATATGCATTATTGGGGTACAAATTCTCTGCAAGATCGCTAGCCAGGGCTTACAATTAATTAGAGTACTGGTTGGTAAAGTCCTTATCCACACATCTTCTACCTTATATATCGTCCTTCTTAGGGCTGTCAATTCCGACACGACCCGATAACACGACTCGAAACCCGCACGAAATAAAGCGGGTTGAACCCGCACGATTAAAAAGCGGGTCAGCCATGGGTCAACCCGCCATGACCCATTTAATAAATGGGTCGGCCACGGGTCAACCCGCCAACACGAAGTGAACCCGTATAACCCGATTAAGCTATACTTCATCTTGAAATTTTAGACGTTGGGAGTATTTGATCATAGGATTAGACAATTTGAAATATTTTGCTTTATAATTATTGGATTTAATTATTTATGAATTATATATAATTATTTATATTCTTCGTCTTATGGAGTTTTTAGTGAATTTAATCAATTTATGCATTTTTTAGTTAAATGGGTCGCATTGTTAACCCCTTAAATGGGTCATTTTATCAAACACGACACAACCTATTTATTAAATGGGTTAAGCGGGTTGGAAACGGGTAACCCGTTTAATAAATAGGCTGGGTTTGGGTTTAAATTTTTGACACGATTATTAAATGGGTTGAGTTTGGATTTGTATCTTGCGACACGACAAATACCTTGACCCTACACGAAACTTGACACGACCCATTGACAGCCCTAGTCCTTCCTTTGGCGTAGCTATTTATTTTAATATTTATAACCTTAGGAAAATCAGAGAAAGCTACAAAATTATATATACCAAATTAAAGTCCTACATGTTGACTATCATGATGTAAGGGTATGGGTATCTATCACATTCACATGCAATGTGAACTGGAATTTGTTAGTCTTAGTAATAGAAATACGCGCCACCCAGTTCAGACTATAAATATATAGGAAGCTTAATTTGGCTAAAACACGAACCCCTTTTCTGTGTTTCTTTTGTAATATAAATTCTACAGTTTTCAGTTGGACTTTGTGAGCTGTCGATCTCTTTCCACAACCTTATAAATCAAGGTGAATGATTACAGAGACATATTATATTAGAGTTGTGCCATTGAGGTAAAATACAATGCAATGCATCGTCTTGACTCGATCAATAGCCGTTTTAATAATAACAGCTAATCATTCATTAATTAAGAATCGTTTACTTAATGTGTTTTCTTCTCCTCCTTCATTTACAACTCTAATCTCTCCAACCACTTTATCAGCGAACTAATTGAAGAAGAGAAATACTTACTTGCACTCAATTGATCTCGATCACCAGCAAAAAGTAAAACTTAATTGGGTTCACACTCTCTCTTTCTCTGATGAATGCGTGTGAAGCTGTTGGTGAATGGATAATGAGGTCACCGCACATCTCGTTATCATTGTGGTGCTAAATTCGCGTGAAACTCATGGATTGCATTTGGTACGTTGTATAGTTTAGATGACATCAACATTGTGATTGTCATCATACAGAGAAGAAATTTTTATGAAAACTTACAAAATGAAGGGTTTCAATCGCTGAACCAAATCCAACGATAGTTAGAATGGTAAAAGTTGGCAAATTTTACTAGAACCAGGCTTTATAATACTATAGTTACCGTCGATTGTTAGATAGGTTTTGTTGTTTGATTTCTTATGATTTAAAATTTTAAAGAAATACAATATTTTAAAGGGTAGTTATCACAAATAGTACCTGAACTTATCATCTATCTTATCGATGGTATCTGAACTTCAATTTTGATCACAACTAGTACCTGAACTTTTCGATTTTATTTCAAATGGTACCTATCACTAACTTCCGTTAATGTTCCGTTAAAAACTGACATGTGCCAAACATGTAACTCATTTTTCAAGGATAAATTTGTAAAATTACCCTTTTTTTTTGTAATATCACTTATTTTCACTTATATTGTGGCAATATGGCTATAAAAAAAATGAGATTATCAAAAGGAAAAACTTTCAACTTCAATTAAAAATATATATGAATGACAGGAAAAAAAAATTATGAAAGTTTTGATAAGCTTTTGGTTTTAAATATTTTATAGTTTGTCAAAAAAAAATGTTTTATAGTTTTATTTGAAATGTTTTGTCTGTATCTATAAAACAATTAATTTTTATTGAGATCTTGTTTTTAAATTTTATTTTCATAAGAGGGTAGAGATACATTTTTAATTTTATTTTTAATTGAACTTATATTTTTATGAACATATTAATTGATCAAAATATCTAGTAAACAAAATTATTTTAATGGGTATTTTAGTCAAACTACTCTTGAATATAGGTCATGTATTTTGCACATGTTAGTTTTTAACGGAAGTTAGTGATAGGTATCACTTGAAATGAAGTCGAAAAGTTCAGGTACTGGTTGTGATCAAAATTGAAGTTCAGGTATCATATATCGATAAGATAGAGGATAAGTTCAGATACCATTTGTAATAATAACTCTATTTTTTAAAATATGATGTTAAATCTATAATTTAGCAACGTAACAGACGTTAATAGCAGTTAATAGTAATTGATGAAGAATTATTCCTCTACACATATAAATATACGTCCCTGTCTTATATGAAGTGTTTAAGATCGTCAATCTAAACTGTACAATTTTTTCACGTATGAGTTAGCAAAATATAAGTGAATGTTACTCTTCCAAACCCATTCTTCTTTGGCCGGCTGATCCATAATTATAAAATTAAAACTTTTGTTTGACATGTCTTTTGGTACATGTAATTTATGATCCCATCTTTGACAAATTTGTATATTGCTCATTTTCGTTTCAAAAGCACATGCTAGATTTAGGGGTTTCAAGTTGATTTTCATTTACAAGAAACAGTGAAGAAAGAGACAACACTCAATAAAGTTAAATAATAGGTTCATAAAAAATAAAAATAAAAGTAAAATAACAGGTGTATTCCTTTGACTCTTCATTCATTCATTCATTCATTCAATCACACTGACAGTGATGAACTGATGACCCTCCATGCAGCTCCCTACTTCGCACGCGAGCAATGACTCGCACGCTTAGTAAACACTATATATACGCATCGCCTCCGCCATTCTAACTCAAACTCAAACCAACAACTCGAATTCAAAGCCTTCACAGTTTCTCAAATCCCACTTCTCTCTCCTCCGTCCGATCCCCGGCGGCTTGTTTAGCATCTTCCACATCCAATACATAAGATGGAAGTCGGAAGGCTATCGGCGACGGAGCACAACAATACCAAAGCAAGCAAGCCTTTGAAAATGAAAGTGAAGTTCGTCGACTATGAAAAGGACGTCGTGAAGGCATCAGACGCCTTGCCTCTGCCTCTGTACCTGACCAATGCCCTGTTCTTCACTCTTTTCTTCTCCGTCGTCTACTTCTTGCTCACAAGCTGGCGTGAGAAGATCCGCACCAACACTCCTCTCCACATCATCAATCTCTCTGAGATCGTGGCTATTCTAGCCTTCGTAGCCTCCTTCATCTACCTCCTCGGGTTCTTTGGTATCGATTTCGTCCAATCCCTCATTCTCCAGCCCAGCAATGACATCTGGGCCGACCATGATGACGAGGAGATTATTCTCAAGGACGATGCTCGCAAAGTTCCTTGTGGCCAGGCCCTCAATTGCTCAATTCCCAAAATGGCTCCTATTGCTTCACCTAAAGCTGCTCCTGAAGCTGCCCCAAAGGTGTTTGAGGAGAAGGCAATGATCGAGACCCCGCCAACAGCTGAAGAAGACGAAGAGATCATCAAGGCAGTGGTTGCTGGAACCATTCCTTCATACTCACTCGAGACAAAGCTTGGCGATTGCAAGAGGGCAGCTTCTATTAGGCGTGAGGCTTTACAAAGAGTTACTGGCAAGTCTCTAGAGGGTTTGCCATTGGAGGGGTTCGATTACGAGTCCATTTTGGGTCAATGCTGTGAAATGCCAGTTGGATATATTACCATTCCTGTTGGGATTGCTGGGCCTCTTATGCTCGATGGAAAAGAGTTCTCAGTTCCCATGGCCACAACTGAAGGTTGCTTGGTGGCTAGTACCAACCGTGGTTGCAAAGCTATCAACTTGTCTGGTGGAGCTTCCAGTGTTCTTTTGAAAGATGGAATGACCAGAGCTCCTGTTGTCAGATTCAACTCTGCCAAAAGAGCTGCTGAATTGAAGTTTTTCATGGAAGACCCCGACAACTACGAAACCATCTCTATGGTCTTCAACAAATCTAGCAGATTTGGTAGACTGCAATCAGTTAAGTGTGCCGTTGCTGGGAAGAACCTGTACATGAGGTTCTGCTGCAGCACTGGTGATGCTATGGGGATGAATATGGTCTCTAAAGGCGTTCAAAACGTTCTTGATTTCCTCCAGAATGACTTCCCTGACATGGATGTCATTGGCATTTCTGGTAACTACTGCTCAGACAAGAAACCTGCTGCCGTGAACTGGATCGAAGGTCGGGGTAAATCTGTGGTTTGCGAGGCTGTTATCAAGGGAGACATAGTGTCGAAGGTGTTGAAAACCAACGTCGCAGCCTTGGTGGAACTTAACATGCTCAAGAACCTTACAGGATCCGCTATCGCTGGTGCTCTTGGTGGTTTCAATGCACATGCCAGTAACATTGTTTCAGCTGTCTACCTCGCCACTGGTCAAGACCCGGCTCAAAATATTGAGAGTTCTCACTGTATCACCATGATGGAAGCCATCAATGATGGCAAGGATCTTCACGTCTCTGTCACCATGCCGTCCATTGAGGTCGGTACAGTAGGAGGAGGGACTCAACTTGCATCTCAATCAGCTTGTCTGAACCTGCTTGGTGTGAAGGGTGCTAACAGAGAGGCACCGGGAACAAACGCAAGACAGTTGGCCAGCGTTGTAGCTGGTTCTGTTCTTGCCGGAGAGCTATCTCTCATGTCTGCAATTGCTGCTGGACAACTCGTTAAGAGCCACATGAAGTACAACAGATCTAACAAAGATGTCACAACGGTTGCTTCCGCTTGAACTACTACAAGACCCCATATTGCCTCTGAGCGTTCAAAAGCTTTGATAGTTAATGGTCTATGGCTGCAAATGATCACGCCCCGGACGTACTGTTGGCAATGGCACCGAAACATATAGAGATTGTAGTTACTTGTCTTAGCAATCCGTTAGTGATTTGTTAACTGAGGTAGCCTCTGTTTAGGCCCTTCCCATTCTTTTTGTAAACAATTTCCTTGTAAATTTCTTTGGAAATTTAATCATATATCTCATCTTTTCAAATTAGTACTCATTACTAGTCGTGTTTTTCTGGGATACCCAATCACAATATCTCACGCTTTAGATTCTTTGTTTATCAGAGATTCATAACATCACTCTAATTGAGGGGGGAAAAATAACAAGAAGAATAAGAAACAAATCACAACTCAAAATTTGGGAATTTTTCATTGCAAACGTGAGTTCAGGTTATGCACCGTACCCAAACTTACTCGTTCACTAGTTATTTGAACGGTAAACGACAGTCATCTTTACTTTTTACCTTCGTTTCGAACTTTTTAGGGGTTTCAAGAGTTGATTTTTTCTTCTACTTCGTAACTAAGGAAACTTCCTACTACAAATTTTTAGAGCATTATAAACCGAGCTCGTGGACACGCGGCACGTTAGAATCGGAGTTGTGACAAAGAAGTTATAAGGGTTTAGCATAGTGGCAATTTTGTAATTTTAGGAGGTCATTGTAGTATTTTGGGGTGTTTCCCGAAGGGGAAACTTACTATTTTCGGGGGCTTCCGTTTTGAGAAGTCGAAGAGAGAGAGGAAGGGGGGGGGGGAGACCAGCGTCAAACTTGTCAGCTTCGCTGGTGCCGATTCTGGCTACCTACGGCTGTGGCGGCGACATACGGCAATTGTGGAGGTAGAAGGCGCGACGTCAATTTCAGTTTTCCAGTCAAATCTCCATTTTCTGACCACTTCAGGCCGCGCCACCACCCACATCTCGAAGCTCTCTTCTTTGTGGTTCGAACCCAACTCGTGGGTAGCTCCAATTTTTTCGGAGAACGGCGAATCGACGACAAGAAGAATCTAGAGGTTTCGAGGTAATTTCTGATAATTAGACTTGAAATTGAGCTTTGTTGGAATTGATGAGATGATCAAGTTGATGAAATTTGGTAATCCAATTCGGGATTGGAACCGGCGGCATGTGGGGCCCACACAATTGCCTGTGGTTGCAAGTGGGGCTGTGTCCGACCGTTCTCAGCATCCATTTTGGTTTGTTGGGTCAAGCATATTGTTACGAGCGTGTAGATATGAACTTTGTATCGATTGGTGCACAATTTGAAAATGATAGGAATTTTCAAAGTTTTGGGAAGTTCGGGTTTTGATTTGGGAAGATTGGACCATTGGATTGACCCCAGCTTTCAGTAAGTTGTTATAACTATTAAGTCAACATAACATATGAAGTTTGAGCTCATTCTGATATGATTTCGAGCTTCTGATGAATTATCGATTTTAGGGTTTCGATTTTATTATTGTCAATTTATTTCCAATTATCAAGAAACAGTTATTTATAATATCATTTTGTCAAGACGACGTGTAGACCGAGTTCGAGGAGGAAATAATTAGACGGCCATCGTAGCTGCAATCTCTGAGTGTACATTTGATTTTAAACTAAATTGTGCATGAAGTACTACTTTTGATCATTTATTTTATTATGAGATTTATTTAAGATTTATGGGATTTTTATTGAATTTCCTTTCAGAGTGTTTTTATTAATTACCGAGCTATTTAAGTTATGAATTATTGATTTATTGAGAAATGATTTTCGAAAAGTGATTGATTAAGGAAATAGTATGAGAATTAATGATTTTCGAGTATTTGAGTACGGTTGCATTATTGAGATATCTTTTAGGAAAGCAAATGAGTTTATGAGATTATGAGTATGATATTAAAGTATTTGAGTATAAACGAGTTATCAGAATTGCATGAGTTTAATATTTTAGAGGGATTGATTTCAGTTTGTTTGAGGAGGTAAAAATGTTAGCGCATGCATGCATTACCTGATCGACAGTCCCCTCCAGGTAATAGTAATAGTGTGGTCGGCGGCACCCTCCATAATATATATATTTCGGTCGGCAATACCCTCCGATGCATTATCTGGTTACCAGTACCCTCCAGAAGGCATGAAATAGTTAGTCAACAGTATCCTTTGACTATCTACGGTTAGTCGGCAGTACCCTCTCTAACCATCACCTCCTCATCCAGTCGGCAGTACCCTCTTATGCGTCCCTGGTCGGCAGTTCCCTTCAAGTGGCATGAGATGACTAGTCTGCAGTTCCCTTTAGTCATCACCTATTTTGAGACATGAGTATTTCTATCGAGATTTTTGAGACTTCTAAAGTGGTTTTGAGTTATCATTATATATATTTGAGACAAACAGGATTTATGAAAGGATTTCGAGATACTTGATTATATGAGTATTTTAACAAGAGTTTTGATATGAGATTTACAATATGATTTGAGATATTTATCACATCATGAGTAGATTTACAATACATTTTGAGATTTCAGTACAAAAGAGGTTTAAAAGTAATTTCAAGAGTCTTGCACTATTTTTGAGATGCTCGCTTTTGTATTATTTAAAAGTATTTTCTCGAATTCTTATTGCATGCTTGAGTTTTAAGAGAATAAATTTGGGAAAGTATTAAATATTCGTTTTACTTTATTTACAATTACTTATTTTATCCACTCACTCTAATGGTTTTTCAAATGCTTTTCCCTGGTCTTTTCGGTTTCTCGTGCCCAGTCTGCAGGGTAGTTGAGGTCGAGCTTGCGTAGGATTCGAGACATAGTGACCACTACTTCCACTTTCCTTGTAGGTTACCTGTTGACCTATGTGTACTTTATTTCAATTCATTTGTCTAGTTTGCTCTGATGACCAGCTTTCAATTGTATTAATAGGAAGATTATTGTTATTAGAGATTTGAGTTTCAGTATGGTTTTATGTTATCTGTTTCGGAGTTGGTTTTGAATTGTGGGAAGCAAGTAGGCTCTAGGAGTTGAGGATGAATCAGTTTATTAAGAAGTGTTTGAATGTTTTTACAGGCTTTTGGGTAGTCCATTTTTAGGAGAAGTTACGCCAAATTTTTATATAATTTTTTCTAAGGTGGGCCGTACAGGATCACTTCATATATATTCAGTATTTTTATCTATTGGGGGCAATAAATATTTCCGGCGACCTATGAGATCTCCGACGACCTCTTTGGGGATCTCCGGCAATGTTTTCAGAAAAGTCTTGTGGGCGGCAGCCGATGACCAGGCTCCGGCGAAGTCTCCTATGGTTTCTCTCTCTCTCTCTTTTTAAGTAACAAATGGATGAGGGTAAAATGGTATTAAAAAAAATTAATGGGGTATTAAGGAAGACTTCCTTAGAGTGTTTTGGGTAGGGGGGGAAAATCCTTAGAAATTGAGTAAATAGACAAAAACCCAAATCAATATTCAGATACTGAGGTTGAGTCTTTGACAAGGTTCCCAACCTCTTTTTTTTTTTTTTTTTTTTTTTAAATACCCTCTTACTTTGACAACATTTGTTACTCTAGCTAAACCCTAAATGGTGTTTGATTTTCCCTAAATTATGAATTTACCTCATTGAAATTTTTTTTGGAATGTTTATCCTCTTACTATTGAAAGCTAAGGCAATGTTTGTATGGGTGAGGTTCTAATGAGGACGTCATTTAAATTAAGAGATATTTAAATCAAGGTCAAATTTCGTAGTTCAATCGTGGATGCAGTCCGGTCACTTTTTCTTTGTTAATTGCGGTCCATTGATTATTTGTTCTGTCCAATTTGCCCCTTCAAGTCAAGAAAGGAAACAAATTTAAATTACGTGATTTTGCGAAATTTTCATTATTATTATTTTAAATTTTTCAAAGATTGAAATTTAAATTACTAATTATACATAATCATTCCAAAAATCATGAATAAATATAAAATGAACATAACTAAACAATATAAAACTTAAAACATCAAGTCAACCTAACTACGAGGTATAATTAAAGAACTTGAAATCAATTTAACCAAAAAGTATGCAAGCATGAGTGTTTTACATCATAGAAAGGCATATATTTTTACCTCGCAAAGAGAAAATATAATATTCTAGTATAAACCTAACTAAAAGGTGGAAAGTGAAGAACATTAAATAAACCTACCTATAAGGTACATATAATTATAGAACACGAAATCAACATAAAAAATAATATGCAAATCTAGACCTCATATAGAGGTATAATTATTTTCACCTCATAAAGAGGTATGTTTTTCACTATATATGTCTAAAACAAAGGTAAAAGTTTAGCCACGTACTATACCGAATATGAGGTATACTGAAATTTTGAGCTCTTAATACATATACTACAAAAATTACATAATGTTTACCTTGGAATAAGATTCAATAGTGGTTTGTCAACCAACAATATAAGCACACACATGCATGTTCTTTTATAGGTTAAAGGTAAGTTAAGAAGGAAATGTGAAAAAAAAGAAGAAGAAAAAAAAAAAAAAGAATAGCTACCATCGATGGAATGATTTACACCAAAAGGACCACAATCGTTTAGGGCCGACAAGAAAATATCTTGACCATAGAAACCTTAATGCTAAAGAAGGAGAACCACGTTCATAAAATACTTGACATTACATACAAGAGCCACAACCATAGAAACTTTGGTGTTGAAGAAAAACATTATCAAAATATTTCTTCAAAAAGATTCTTAACTTATAGAAGACATCTTTTAAGTTAGAACAATTTTAAGAATGATTTATATTAAATTATCTTATTCAATTTCATATCAATTCCATAATTTTATACCAAATCAATAAGAATAATTTAAGAAAGATATGCATCAAATATGATATTAAATTACTAATCAGATTGCTAATTTTAATCCTATTAATTCTTGCTTTTTATGTGCAAAGACATTCAATTAGTCATGTAAAAACGAAAAATCAATAACGATTGAGTCAGCACGATGAAAGAGTCAGCACAATGGAAAAGGAAATAAATTTGAGGTGCATGACAGCTGAGTCATTGGACCGCAATCAACAAGAAAAATTGATGCGGACTACAATCAGTATGGAGTCTAGTTTTTGGACTTGAATCTAATTAACTCTTCAATTAACCGTTTTTGGACGACATGTGTGTGGTAAAATTAATATTTTAACTAAAATTGGGACCACTTATCCAATCGTTGATTTGAAAACAGAGATGCCGAGATTGCTCTGTTTGCCGGCGACCCGCAAACCCGATCGCTCGACCCGAAACGTGGTACGATCGCGAACCAGATCGGTGACTCCAGCGATCCCATATTTACTCAGCGGTCCCATCTTCTGCATTAGCTCTGGTGCGCCTGTTTCTGGACTTCGTCCATTGCTAGACTTCTGCAACAAATTGGTTGGGTTGTTCATCTTCTTCTCCTTTTTCTGAAGAAGATAATGACTATTCTGATAAGAAAAAAATGATAATATCTAAAAGATTTTTAACCTAATTCCTTGTAACTTCTAATATTTAATTTTACTTGTTTACCCTTTTAAATTTATGTAGTTTTCATAGTATATGTATAAGGGATATTTACGTAAAAAAATTATGTTTCCAAATAAGCAATTAGAAATATGTTTAGGAATCCTGATTTTTATTTATAGTGTGGTATCTATTTATTATTTTTTATAATTATATTTATCATATGTAATTTATTTTTAATTTAAAATTTTAGCTATTAGCGTACTGCGTTCCATAGAGGCTGGCGTACCGCGTACCCGTTCCGCAACGACCCGCGATCCAGGTAACACTGTTTGAAAATCCTCATTGAATCCTTATTTAAACGTATTTAGTAGAGCCTCTCAAATGTTTGTCTATCTCCCTAATGTATTTAGGCTTCCATTAATTTTTTAGTTAATAATAAAGACATGTTGAAGAAATAGTGAATTGTCAAAGAATTTTCTCCACTCTGGTCTCCTGAGAAGCACGCTCTAGTCTGTCGTCAATTGACAAGCTTTAATTGGCAGTAATAGATGATCGATGAAACACACAAATAAAGTGACAAGTTTGCTACGAGGATACAAAATCTTCAATTACCATTCTTGTGCCAAAGCATTGTAAGAAGAAAAGAAAACATAGGTGGAAATGGGAGGGAAACCAATAAAGCGGTGTTGGAGTTATCAAGTTTTTATAGACACACTATTTTGAAACTTTTTCCCGTTTTAAAAAACACACTTATAATATTTATTATCAAGATAAACAAGATATATGTAACATATAAGACTTACTTTTCAAAGGTGACGGAGTAATTCTTCAAATTCCTTTGCAAGGAGTAAATTAATAATCTAGTATGGAGAAATTGCGTTTGTTAAGCTTTTTGCTTAGGTGGGTTATGATTGTTATCTATTTGTTACGAGCTTAGGTAACCTTTATAAAGTTTAAAGCAAGTACCCTGGAAATTGTTAATTAAAAACGTGAAGCCTAAAACAACAATAGAATGTGGCCTCCAAACAGTCTCCAGTCCACTATCGACTTTGTATATTCCACCAAAAATCCAAAATGACGCTTCTTATCTCTATCCTCGAACCGAATGTGAAGCCACACATTCAGACCTTTCCCCAATTTGCAACTCCTTCCCATCTTCTTCCCCCCTTGGCATATGCATAACCACCTTCACACTCCTCTTTTCCACTCAAACCACTACTCTTCACTTTGAATTTCAAACTTCAAATACCTTCCAAGACTTCCAAACATTAAAAATGGAACAAGCTTCTGCCCTAGACATGATCAGCCAACACCTTCTCAGTGAGTTTAGCTCCATGGAGAGCTTCATCACTGGCCTCAACAACTGCACCTCCAACATCGATCAAACCCCACAATATCAACAATATGGTATTTGATAAGTTTAGTTCTCTTACATCATTACCCTCTCGTGTTCTACCCAGATCAAACACTCGGCACTTGCATGTGGTGATTGTGGTTCTATCCTTTTTGTTTTTTTGTTTTTTAATTTTTAGAATAGTGTCCTATCCTTCCAATGGTCAATACTACTGCACTTTAGATTCTTTGACCAACTGTAACTTCTTGTTTTTTTTTTTTTTTTCACAAGTAGACTCCAACCCAACGAAATTTGTAAGATAAGCATTTATGAAATTTTAAATTTCATGAATGTAGAAAAATGATTACCCAACTGTGACTTCTTCTTTCATGGTTGACATCAATCATATAATAATTAATTATAGTTAATTATTCATATTTTCTTCTTATTTAAAATTTTTCAAGTAAATATTCATATACGATTAACTGATTAACTTCCCAACCCCCCGGAGTGCCCAAATCATAATTCCATAGTGTACGTGGGAACACAAGAAAAAGGGTCATAGAAATGTAAGACAGCATACAAATTGGGTTCGATCGGTTTTGACTTCAAACCGTCTATATGTTAAAGTACGCGGTTTAGATATTTTAGAAAACCGATCAAAAAAAAAAAAAAACTCAATTCGATCCAATCAATCCAATTACAGATTGTTTGGTTTGGTTGGTTAGGCGATTTTCACCTATATAATATTAACATGTTATTTATGAAAAAAAAATTCCATTACCAAAGCTTAGAGTTCAACTTAGACTCAACCCTAAAGTTAGTTGAAGATGAGCGACCCAAGACATGGTTATCCCTACCCTGCTCAATATCAAGGCCATCCAGTAATGGCCCCTCCTTCACAAATTCATCCACAATATGCTTATGCTCCACCAGGACCTCCACCCAGGAGAGAACAGGGTTTCCTAGACAGATTATTGCAGTGCATCGGCCTTTTCAACTGTTACTTCAACTCCTCCGACCTCTTCAGTGATATAGGTACATCCCTGCGTACATATGTTTGGATTAGTTTGACTCCTCCTATTTATGTTATGCGAGATCTTGCTTGATATTGATTCTATAATTTTCATGTACAAGACTGATCTACATGCTCGTTTTCCATTATACGTTGTAATCTAATGTGCGATATCTTCGATTTAGATTTTTCGTGTTGATTTTGTGCTTATTTTCAATTGAAAATATAATCTCAGTATTATCATATAATGATGAATTTTTTGTATGTTTCTTCCTCTATATATAGAAGTTAGTGAATTCATTTGTCATTTTTTCTTTGGGTGGAGACTTTTCACAAAATTGCATATGATTTCAAATGACCTATTTATGTAATAACCCCGAAATTCGTTATTAATTTCTTATGGTTTTCGGGAATTAATAAAGTGTTCGTTGGTGCGACTTAGTGATTTAAGGGTAGAGCGAAAATTATTTCAAACAATTATTTGCTCGAAAATGCTTCGATTCGAGGGTTGACTTTTTATACATTAGGATTATGTGAAAACTTCTTTCAAGAAAGTTGTAGATCGCGTCGATACGAGTTCATAGACATGTGGAACGTGAAAATCGGAGTTCGTATGAAGAAGTTTTCATTTTTGAACAAATAGAAATTTTGGGGAATTTTTCAGAAAAATCCTAAATTTCCGAAAATAGAAATCCGAGCTCTCTTCTCTCTCCTCTGATCGGAAATCGCCGATTTCCTTCCACCGGCCATATCTTCCTCCTCCGGCGACCAATTGACGTGAAACAAGTTGGGTTATCTTCGCCTCGACCTTTCGCACCTCCCCGTGGCCTCCTTGCAACCTATCTCGGCCTGTAGACTCCGCAGAAACGAAAGCCCGATCAGAGCTCATTTTCGAGTCAACGGCTTTTTCTCTCAACTCCGGCCACCATTGCTCAAGATTGTTGGCTTTTTGAACTCGCCTCAAGATGCTTAACCAGATCCAAGAAGGATCGGACATGAAGTGAAGCTTTGACCAGAAAACTCAAGATCGCCGGAAACTGGGAAAATTCCGGCAAACCCGAGGCTTCCAAGTTACTTTTTGATCACTTCCTTTCATTTTCAGGCTTCGTCCTAGTTATCAAAGTTGTTCACCATGTTGAGACGAAGAGGTACAGCCTGGTTTCACCGTCATCCACGGTGGTTGGTGGCGGCGCTGCCTCCGTTTGTGGCCGCCGTTTTCGAAGTCCTCCGGCTACCTCTGGGGCAGTTTCTGCTCCTCATGGTGATCTACTCGTTGATACGAGCATGTCGATTTATAGTTTGTAATTTTGGAAATTGTATGAGCAAGTTATGAATTTTCAAAGTTTTAGGGTTTCAGTTTGATCGATGTTCAATCCGTCAGGATTCAGCCGTCCGATCGACTTGTAATTTTGATATGTTGATCGTATAAGTATTCCGGAGACCTCGGGTGGTCTCGGATGAAGTTTCGCTTCAATCAGCATTACTTTTGGAATTTTATGGCAAATGCGAGTTCGAAATATAATTGTTTTTGATTCGTGTACTAAGTTAAGATCGTATTGTACTTAGGTGACTGATGAAGCGTATTTAATACCTTATCTGCTGTAAAAGAAGACGCAGCAGAATTTAGAGTTAAGCAAATCTCACGTGGTTCATTTACGAACCGAGTTATTTAATAGTCGGAAATTATAAATTTCTTGGTTTTAATACGTATGAACTATAGTTAGTATTAGTAGGCATTCATGAGTGGATGACTACGTGTATATATATATGTTGATGGCGTGACATTGTGATGTGCGTATGAATTGTGAGTTTTCAGAATATCGTTTTGAACTGTTACATATGGTGTTGAGAGAGTATTCGAGCGTTGGGGTAATATTTTGAGTCATGTGGGATTTTGTTAAATGTTTTCTTATCTATGGATCTGGTGTTATAGTGGTGACAAGTTCTGATCTACGGATCTGGTGTCACAGTAGTGACAGAGGCAATTGATATCGTAAGACTGAACCTTGGCCGAGGTGACAGGTTACGATTCAGTTAAAGCTCTAGTCTGTCTGCCATTGTATGTCATGGGGGTAACACGGGGTTACTTATGACTCATGAATACACTTTTTTTTTAAAGAAAGTTTCAAGTGGTATCCTTTTTTTGGCGTCCATTTAGGGACTGGGGTTCATACTAATTGTGGAGTCGATTTTGGATTGCTTTAATTACTCTTGAGTTATGAAATTGTCAAGCATGTGGGTTTGTGTCATTTTAATTGAGATTACTCATACGAGCTTAAAAAGCTTATTGGGTTTGTTGTTTGCAATCCCGGTGCATTATTCCATGGTGTAGCAGTTATTCTTGCAAGTGAGGACCACCATGGTTGAGTACGAGGGGGTGGTTGCAGCAGTATAGGTTCAGAACCTATTTTTGTTAGTGTACTGCTGTTTTTGGTGTGCTCCTAGTGAGCGTTTACATTTGTAAATCAGTTTTCTCGAGTTTTGTAAACACTTCTTGATGTGATATTTGACTTAAGTGATCGAGTCTTTATTGACGTTTTGTTGTTGCTTAGATTAAATGGAAAAAGTGTCTATGCAAATTTCGGAAAGTTGGTTAAGTTATCATGTTTCGGATTCGAATATCTTTATTCAAAATTCCGGGCGTGACAATTCATGAGGTTTATTTCATCATTTTCTTATGGGTTAGAGACTTTCTTTCACATAGGTATATATATCATATTCGTAATTCAAATTACTTATTCATAAGATTTATTTAGTATAATATCTTTGCTAATCTCTTGATTTTGTGTAAAGCTTGAATTGGATGGATCTTTAGTGTAATAACCCGAAAATTAGTGCCAACTATAGAACACTATATTATTAACTATATTCGAAAAATCTTTGTTATTGAGCTCTCAATCTCATCTATGTTATTTTTATGATGCATGTCATTTTAGTACTAATTATTGCTATTTTTTTTTACCTTAAGAAAGCACTAAAGTTTTTTACTTATTAATTGGGTAAATGTGCATATGGATGTGTGTGTGTGTGTGCATACATACATATACACACACACACACACACACACACATATATATATATATATATATATATTTAGCAAGTGGATTTATGATCTGATTTATGCTTTCTTTCTTTTATTATTTTTTTTATCCTTTTAATCATTTAACCTAAATAGTAATTAGTCACTCACCTTATAATAATTAGTCACTTACTTATTTTATGCTTAATTCTAGCCTATTTAAGCATATGATCTGATCATACTTCCTACAAGCTTGAAGATCAAATGCAAAATTGATCAAAAACTCCCTTAGTTGAAGAGAAAACTCAACTAGAAGTTCCTCATACAAATCCTTCACCCTTTTTCCCTTAAGAAGTTTCCTTTTTGTGAAAGAAGTCCAAAGTTTGATCACAAGACCTTCTGAGTTCCTTAAGTAAGTACATGAATACATTTTTATGTTCTTTTGTCTTTAAGATTTATCAAACTACATAATCAATGATAAGATGGAAAAGGATCTGCTTTGCTGCAAACCGGTATTTTCGTAAATAACAAAATCTTTTTTGTCAAAAATAATTACAGTATTAAATTCCTCATCAAAATTTCTTCAATTTAGGCTTTTGAATCACTAAAAAAGGTTAAGAAATGAAGAAGTTATGGCTAATCAAAGTTTTCAACTTTTAAACTCGCTGGAAACCTCATACAGCCATCACAACTTCAAAAATTCATATCTCCCTCATTTCTTAACCATTTTCTACAAACTTTATATCAATTTGAAGCTTAGGACCTCAACTTCTGATCTGGAGAGTATTAGAAGTAATGGTAAAATACACAGTACGTAATTACTTAGACATCAAAGGACAGTATCAAAAATATCGGTTTCTGCACTGTTATGGTTCTTCACCATTTCTGGACTATATCACTCTGATCTGGACTACATGCATGACTTATTCCATTGCATTTCTTGTGAAAAACCCTTTGAAACGGTGTACTCATTTGACTAATTCGGACTTGTGATGGACAACATAACACATTTTGAAGTTTGGCGACTCTAATCGGAGAACCATGAACATGGTTGATGAACTTCAATGGATTTGGACATAAGGACTGAAATACTAACTATAATATAATTTTGTTAAATTGTTTATAGTTACTTATTTAATGCTTGTGCTTTATTATTACCTATTTTACTTGATTTCAATTATGTATAAGCTTCTTTTTAATTATGTTGTTTGCTAGTGAATTTACTTATTTGTGTTATACAATTATGTTACACATGTTTTCATATGAGATTATTCCTAAGTATATGTATCTATATGTGTGTGTACATATACATATATTACGATCTATAACTCATAAAGATTGTATTTTGTGAATTTGATTATGTCTGAAAAGTACAATTGTGAAGCCGGGTGTTATCTACTATCCCGTGCTTAAGTGAATTACTGGTAAATGTGTTTTGGTGTTATGTGGAAGTTAAGCTGTGGGCCCTAGTCCCTTCAGATAGTGCACTATTATACTCTTAGGAAGGGTGCTTACTTTGAGTATACATACTTTGGTAGTGTCCTTGGTATGCTGCGGCTTACCCGTGCTTTGGTATTATGGACCCTAGCACGTGGATTTATGATTTGTTACCAGTCAACCTGGCTTTCCCGTGTTTTGGTATTATGGACCCTAACACGTGGATTTATGATTTGTTACCAGTTAATCCGAAAATTCACTAAGAAGAGAAGTGTACTTATATTATTTTGATCAAATATCTGTCTGCGATATATATATTATCAATATGTTATGGTGCTAAGTGAAAAGAGAATCAAGCATGTATTGCTTAAAGTTTATTTCACATATTAATGCTGCAATATTTGTTGGTTCAATAAGGAGATGTGATTAAGTGATTTATTACCAGTCTCATACATGAATATATTTGTATATATGTGTGTATGCATTGTGTGTGTATATATACATATTTAAGAATTCGTATGAACATATAAATGGTTCTCGGTACATTTTAATTGGTTGTTCAGTTTTGATTTCTTATAAGACACATTAATATAAGAATGTAAGTTGTGTACTTGCTGGGCTTGTGTTGCTCATGATGCTACATCTTCTTGTTTTCAATTATTGAGTAGATGCTTGGGGAAACGGGATGAACCTACTAGATAAAATAATATTTTTCTACTACTATTTCTAGTGAATACCTGTACTGATTCGAATTTTGCTTAACTTTGGTTATGTAAATATATTACCGATATTTGTTTTCTAATAAAAGTACTATTCAAACATGTATATAATTTCTTTTACTTCCTGTTGATTTATTCAAGAAGAAAATTTTATTTGTTTTGACTCACGTCACAAATTCACGAGCCATATTTCAGTACAATATTGGCCTTGGATTTGGGGGCGTGACATTTAGTAATTAGAAATTTCAACCTATGAATTTGGTACAAAAGTTAGTTTCATTCCTTTAAAATAGAATCGTTGTTTCTAATTACCTGATACTTAGATTGCTTTAATATGTTGTACCTATGATTTAGATGTCTTTTTTATAGTTTTAAATTATTCGTATGACTCTAGATCATACGTTGTTTATGTCCATAAAGTATAGTATTGGCAATTAATATACCTATAATTTAGATAATATATTTTGGATATATGTATGTAAATCCTAATAGAATTTTACCTTTCAAATAGATCTATGAAGGTACTTTGCAATTGTATAAGGAATCACAACATGCAGGGCACTAGTAGTTGAGAGATTTTTGAAGTCTACATTGCAAAGTTCTAGTCGAAATGATGACGAAGTGTTATAATGTCATTTACGGTTGTACTCATTGTCCCTCGTTCAATAAATTTTTAGGTTTATTCCTTCAAAAAGAATTTGTGTATTTAAATTACCTTGATGTTAGAAAGAAACTTCTTAATATTGTAAAGTTCATTTTCAATTGTAAAACCATCAATGATAATAGTGAGTTTGCTAAATTCAAGTGCAAAAACTCCTGCACATTCAAAATTATTCAGTGTGGCCAAAATTAAGGAATAATTATTCATTGAGCAAACACTACAGTTATACATAACTATTATATAGTTTTGTACCACCCCATAGAATACAGACATCTATGTGGAGAAAAAAAATCTTAAAGCAATCAATCTGCATCAAGTACATTTTACATGGGCTAATTACATTAACTCTACTAGTTCAGAAAATTAATGAATATGGACTGATTGTATAACTACACCTATGACCTATTAGAATGGAGAAGCAAATTAATACCTTAATGAGAGGATGTTTAATCATGTCGAGAAAGATAAATATCTATATAATAGGAATATAACACAATCTGATAATACACAAACATATTTACTAAGAATAGCAAATATATAGATAACATCAGAAAGGAAGAAATGCTGGGTAATTAAGGCAATTAACTATTTTAAATAAGGAAAAAATAAAGGATTAAATTGATTGTATTAAATTCAAATTTTTTGTTTATATAACTGATGTCATATTTTAATTCAAAAAATAGTCAACAGTTATATTTGAGGAATATTTTATTTATTCAATCAAAAGGGCAAAATAGTCAAACTGAAAAACTTGAAAAATCTTTATTATAGATTTAAAACGTATAAGGAATGTTCAATTATATGAATTGGGTGTAGATTAAAAGAAAATATAGGGATGAGAAATGACTGTCTAAGGATTATTAGCATAAAAGGAAAAAAAAAAAATCTCTCTCTCGAGGAAACCCTAAAGGCTGGTTTTTGTTATGGGCAATCATCCTCGTCCAGTGGCGCCTGGGCGCACCGGCTGGCCTTTGGCCTCATCGTCGTCACGAGGTTGGCTGCCAGACGGGTATTGGATGGGCTATTGCTCATTGGATGGCATCTGATGGGGGTTTGCTCGGGGCTTGTGGATGGTCCGGCTGGGATGGAGTCAGAGATGGTGGTTGTGCTTGCAGATCCGGCGATCGAACCCTGATGTCGGCGTCATTGATCTGGCTGTTTTTGGCGGTGGCTTGGGGTTTGGTTTCTTTGAGGTGGCTTGAAGCGACAAGGCTCGTGAGGGTTTGGGTTGTCGACGGTATGCTTGTGGCGGTGCAGATCGAGAGGTGCAGATCGTGGTGGCGTGTTCCGTGCGGTTTTGGGTCTCAAGAGGTGGATCGTGGGGCGCAAATCGGAACGGTGTTAGTCGTGGCGGCGTACGGAGGACGGAGCTTGGCTGGCTAGTCTGTGCGATGGGGATGGAGTTTGGCTGGCAAGTGGACTGGACCGGACCAGGCTATTAGGCCTTGGGTGGACCTTTGTTGATGGATATCCTATTTGGGCTTTGAGTTTATGGGCTAGTCTCTCAATTGGGCTAAGGTTTAGGCCCTTGGCAGAACCCTATGCTTTTAGTTTTATCTAAATTCAATAAATTCCTTATATTAGGAACCTAGATCTCTAGCACCTCCGACGTAGTTCCAAAGGAGGATTTCCGCTATCTCTACGATCTGAAATGTATAATGAGTGGGTCTATTTCTATGTACCACTGTGGGTACTACCACTACCTTCTTGTCTATCTAAGTTCTTAAATGACAGCGGAAGGGTATGTAACGGCCTATTCTGGCTTGTGATGAATATCCTAATTCACCTTGTGGGCTTGATTAATATATATATATATATATATATATATTAGATCCTATCCAAAGCGGAGCTCCGCTTTGAAATTAATGTGTGAAGTTCAAGTTTTGGGTCACTTTTCGGTTGCATATCCACATCTCGACCGTTCAGTTTTTAGGTACTAGTGTATAGATCATCTCTGCAAATTTTCAGCCAAAATGATGATCGTTAAGGCATTGATAACTTCCTTAAAGCTAGTACGGTTCAGGTTGATAGATTCAGTCCGTCCATTGGTTTAAGCGAGTTAGATACCTTAACGATCATCAATTTGGCTGAAAATTTGCAGAGATGATCTATACACTAGTACCTAAAAACTGAACGGTCGACATGTGGATATGCGACCGAAAAGTGACCCAAAACTCAAACTTCACACGTTAATTTTCAAAGCGGAGCTCCGCTCTGGATAGGATCTGTATATATATATATATATATATATATATATATATATATATATAATATATATTATATATATATAGGGATGGGCTCGAGGTGAAATCTCTCAAGACGGATTTAGGTGAGGTGAAACCTCTCAAGGCGGATTTGGGTGAGGCGAAATTTCTCAATGTGAATTTGTGTGAGGAGAAATCTCCTCAAGACGAATATGAGTGAGGAGTAATCCCCCTTAAAGGGAATTCAGGTGAAGAGAAATCTCCTTGAGGGAAATCCAAGTAAGGAGAAATCTCCTCAAGGAAAATTTGAGTGAGGAGTAATCCTCTTGAGATGGATTCCAATTAAGGAGAAATCCCTCAATTTTATGAAGATTTCAGAGTCCAGGCCTTGTATTTTTTTATGAACCGTTTCAATACTGATTCACAATACTCTTAAAAGCTCTCTTTGTCTACTTTGTGCCGATTTCAAAAGCAATGCCTGAGCTGGTTTTTCACTTTTCTATGTGTTGCAGGGTGAAACATGAATGCAAAAACGATGTTTATGACTTTGGAGTAATCTTGCTAGAAGTCATTTTGGGGAGGCCCATTATGTTCCAGAATGAAGTTGGTGTCTTGAAAGACCTTGTGGAGTGTTATCTATCAAATCAATTGGTTCCTTCTTTTGCTCAAACATTCGTATCCAAAATTTTCTTTTAATGTCCAACTCAAACAACAATTTTGTTTTGGGTTTTGCGTAGTTATGAGTAAGTTTAACCACTGACGACACAGCTCGAAGGAGCATTGTCGATCCAACAGTGCATAAGGAGTGCTCAGATGAATCACTGAAGACAATGATGGAGATATGTGTTAGGCCTTCTCCAACCCATGGAGACTAAGGGCTAAAGGGCTATAATTTAGCCCAAATCATCTCCAACCCATGAGACTAAGGGCCAAAAGGCCAAAATAGAGGGCCAAAAGAGAGGTTGTAGTGCTAATATAGCACTTTGAGTAGCCCTTTGCCCCTTTAAAAAAATGGATCAGATTAGTGGTGGCCCACGGGTTGCCGGTAATGCTGACGGGAGCATGACGTCAGCAACGGCTAGCTGACGTCAACTAGCCGTTGGGTTTTTTTTTTTTTTTTTTTTTTTTGTCGTTGGCTATATAGCCGTTGTGCGAGAGAAAATTTGGAAAGGGATCCAAGATCCGGAAGAATCATCATGTCGGAATATATGTCTCGATACAGAATTATATGTTCTCCTGTTGGCAACCGACATTTACAAGATGATCTTGTCCAACACCTCTGGAGTCTGCGAGATCAAGCACCATAAATTTGACATTTGCTATGTGATTGAGTTTTCAAAGCTTTCAATTTCTGATTTTAATAATTGTCAGGGTTGTCACTGACAAGTGTTTGCATTTTCTTACTCTGTTGTGTAACTTTTAAATGCTTATGTTATGAATAAAATAAATATTAAAAATATGATTCTAGTTTTATTTCATTTCAAAATTAGCTAAAGATATTTTTAATTATCTTTAAAAAACATACAACCGAAAAAATATTTTTTATCATATAAATTATTTCAATTACTATAAGTCAATTGAATTTAAAAAATAAGCACATATATATATAGGAATTTTCTCAGGTGCGGACGTCCGTACCGAAATTTCGGTACGGATTTCCTGTTTTCGACCACTTTCCGGCCATATTTTTACATCTTAACCGTTCAGTTTTTAGGTCCTAGTGTATAGATCACCTCTACAAAATTTCAGCCAATTTGGTGATCGTTAAGGCATCCAAAACTGCAATTTACACAACGGACAGAATCTGTCGAACCGGAACCGTTCGTATTTATAATGGTAAATTGCAGTTTTGAGTGCCTTAATGATCACCAAATTGGCTGAAATTTTGCAGAGGTGATCTATACATTAGGACCTAAAAGGTGAACGGTTAAGATGTGAAAATGTGGCTGAAAGTGGTCGAAAACAGGAAATTCGTACCGTCCGTACCTGAGACGGATATATATATATATATATATATATATAACCAATCCAAAATGTTAAAATATATTTTAGGGCTATAATTTAGCCTTGACGGGTTGGAGACGGTTGATGTTAAATCAATGAATAGTACAGAATTTAGGGCTAAAATTTAGCCCCAGGGCCATTTTTAACCATTTGGGTTGGAGATGGACTAAACCCCTTAGTTTAAAGGGCTATATTTTAGCCCAAACCATGTCTAACTGATGGGGGAAAGGGCTAAAGGGCCAAATGGAAGGGCCGAAGTGTAACCCAAAGGACAAAATTTAGCCCCAAAAATTGCCTTTTAGCCCTTTAGAAAAATGGATCAGAAAGTGGGGAGGCCCACATTTGGGTCAGCAGCTGTTGCTGACGTCATCAACCCGTGGTTTTTTTTAATTTTTATTTTTGAATAAATTTTCCTTGTAACTTTAAGTTATTATGAAATAAATGTTTGATAAAAGCAGTAAATCATGTGTCATATTTTCAATATTTATTTTATTCATGACAAAAGCATTTAAAAAGGAACAAAAGAAAGTAAGAAAATGCAAACACTTGTCATATCCGAGAATTTAAAAATATTCTATCAAGATAACCTATGCCATATATAAAATCGTAAAAGAAACCTACAACATTACTTGTGAAGCAACACATGGAATTTGAAAAGTATAACCGAAAAAATATTTTTTATCATAAAAATGATTTCAATTATTACAAATAAGAATCTGGTAAAAAATAAGAATATATATATATATATATATAACAATATTCAAATTTTTAAAATATATTTTAGGGCTATAAGTTAGCCTTGACGAATTAGAGATAATTGATGTTACATTGATGAATAGTACAAAATATATCACTACGGCTATATCTAAAATTATTCTTAAGTGCCTATCAGCATGACAATGTGTTGAGCCAAGGGCACTACAGAACCAAACTTCAGTTTCAACATTAGGAAAAGCAATGAATTTGGCTTTGTCAAATAAAAATAGACTTTCAATTAAAAAATGAGGAGGGAATAGTTTTTTTCACCTGGTTTAATGTCCAATTTATAAAGCTTTCTTGAATAAGATTGATTGAGGAGATTAGTGCTCTAAAGTGTAAAACAGTTTTCTTATTAATGAACAAATATAAAATTGTCAACTCTTTTAAGCAGTAGCCCCTCATATTCTAAATTAAAGTTCTCATTAGAAGCATTACCAAAAAATTACTACTGTTGTTATGTTTGTTTGATGTTAATAGGATCGAAAGAAAACTACTTTTGATTACTAACATGCAATGCTTAAACCCTAAACTCTTCCACTTTGCCTACATATATATTAAATATTCGTTTTACTTTATTTACAATTACTTATTTTCGTCCACTCACTCTAATAGTTTTTCAAATGCTTTTCCCTGGTCTTTTCGGTTTCTCGTGCCCAGTCTGCAGGGTAGTTGAAGTCGAGCTTGCGTAGGATTCGAGACATAGTGACCACTGCTTCCACTTTCCTTGTAGGTTACCTATTAACCTACGTGTACTTTATTTCAATTCATTTGTCTAGTTTGCTCTGATGACCAGATTTCAGTTGTATTAATAGGAAGATTATTGTTATAAGAGATTTGAGTTTCAGTATTGTTTTATGTTATCTGTTTCGGAGTTGGTTTTGAATTGTGGGAAGCAGGTAGGCTCCAGGAGTTGAGGATGGATCAGTTTATTAAGAAGTGTTTGAATGTTTTTACAGGCTTTTGGATAATCCATTTTTATGAGAAGTTTCGCTAAATTTTTTATAGAATTTCTTCTAAAGTGAGCCATGTGGGGCTACTTCAGATATATATATATATATACACACACACACATATATATTCAGTATTTTTATCTAATTTTTTGCACGTTTAAAGCAAGACCTCAAATGAAGTCAAGTTACAATTTGTTTATACAATTTACAATTTGTCCTGGCTTATACGTACTACATTTGAAATAGCAGTAATTCTTCACTACGCCTAACACTATTGACCAATTAAAACAAACATTACACCTAACACTGTTCTTGGTTTTGGTTTTTAGTTGTCTGAATGCATGTATGGTTAAAAAAAAATTATAAAAGGTTTGAACAAATGAACGGTTCCTCACTATATAATTGAATTTGATAATAACAAAAGTAGGTGACGAAGTACGTATTATTCTTTCGATTGTTTTGCTTTCACACTTGCCTAGTTGCCACGAATACAAACGTGCATACTTTTTTCATACCCCAAACTCTCCTCAAATGGAAGGATGTATATATATATCGTAAGCATTTCTTTTGTAGGATCCGGCTGCTCTAAAGTGAGGAGTCTGTAAATTTACTTGAATTTCATAAAATTTTGACTTTTTATCTAATCTAAGAGCTCTGAAAAGTGACACATCATTCTTGGATCAGTTTTTGGTTTTCTACTCTAACTCTAGTTAAGGTGACGTTAGTTATTATTAACTCCAGCCAAAAAAAAAAAAAAAAGACACTCTCCTCTGCGTTAAAGACTCTGCTTGGCGTCAAAGTATTTCTTCCATGCGTGACTTGCTACGTTGTACTTTCTCTGCGCTTCTATGGAAAATCGTCAATGGTTACAAGAAGGCATGAATACAATCAGGTTCCTCTTTTGAAACGGCCTCTTGATACTTTATTTGATATATGAACTAATTGTTATGTCCACTGATATATGAAGTACATAATTTATTGGTTTCTGAAAGTCAAATAGTTCTACTTAGAATGAATTAGGTTAAACTCTCTAGTTCGTCAATCCATATACTTTTATTTGTACAGGAACTAGGTTAAAATCTAGTTAAAATTGAAACTTTATATTTAATAATCCTTGAGGTTGAGAACTACATCAATTTGAAAACTTCATAGATCTTCCTGTGAGTTAGGCTGCATACTCTAATATATTAATAGGCTCCTGCTTCCTCTGTTCTTTGACATACACACCAAACCGAAAGTCTTGCTTTCAATGACTCCCCAAGCCATGACCAATTTGATCCTTCAGAACCAGCTTTAGCATTGAGTACAAAAAAGAAGTATTCGCTATTGGATCCTTCAGCAGTAGTGTGGACATCATATATATATATATATATATATATATATATACATATATATTTATTATGTATCTAGAACTATATCAGTTTGGTTTCTTTATCAGTTTATCTATGCTTAATGTAAAGTCTATGAACAAAGTGCATATTTGGACAAGAGAGAAAAATATGGATTGCTATTGAAAACTTCATAATTAAACAACATATAACGGAAATTGCATAAACTCATCTACAGCTTGCTATCAATGTAATAATCCTAATGAATAAAAGATTGTAGCTTCCATTAAATTATTAATATTTCTATAGTACTTGTGAATTGTTGTATCTTGTAGTTAATATTTGTCTTGTATTATTACATATGAAGTGGGACGGATGACAGTACAACAAGCAATTTCGATGAGGGCATCAATAAGTCTCTTGATTGGATTCCTTGAATAGGTATGCAATTTGATACAGTAGATGCAGCATTTCAATTTTGGCGCAAGTACGGAGGTCGAACTAGTTTTGGGGTTCAAAAAGTGTATGCAAATAAGAGTGGAATAGATGGACAAATTACTACAGTTAGATTTGTGTGCTCAAAAGAGGGTAATCGAGTAGCAGATAAACGAGATCATCTAACAAAGAACCCTCGAGCAGAAACAAGAACAAACTGTCTTGTACGATTGGGACTGCAATTCAATAGAGAAAGTAGCAAGTGTGAGGTTCATGATTTTATACATGAGCATAATCATCTTCCGTATGCTCCAGAAACGTGTAACATGATTCCATCTCAACGGAATCTAACAGATAGCCAAGCTATTCATATTGATTCTGCCGATGACTCTGGACTTAAACCAAAGGCTGCGCACCAATTTTTCAGTCAACAAGTTGGTGGGAAGGAAAATCTCGGATACATTGAAAGAGATAAAAAAAAATTACTTAAGAAGTAAGCGGCAAAAGGATATGGCATATGGAGAAGTAGGAAGCCTCCTAAGATATTTACACAATCAATCTTGTGAGAATCCCTCATTCCAATATGCTGTACAATTGGATAGTGAAGAACAGATTACAAATATATTTTGGGCAGATACAATAATGATTATTGCTTATGTTCATTTTGGTGATGTCATTACTTTTGACACCACATACAGTACTAATAAGGAATATAGTCCTTTTGGGGTATTTTCTGGATTTAACTATCACAGAGAGACTGTATTATTTGAGGTTGCACTCCTTTATGATGAGACAGCTGAATCTTTTAAGTGGTTGTTCCAGACATTCTTAGAAGCACATAAGCAAAAAAAGCAAAGACTATATTTATAGACCAAGATCCTACAATGGCAAAGGCATTGGCCGAGGTGCTTCCAGATACGTTTCATGGATTATGTAGTTGGCATATAATGCAAAATGGAATCAAGCATTTGGGATACCTTATGAAGGATGACTCATTTTTTCTTACAGATTTTGCAGCATGCATGTATGAGCACGAGGAAGAGAAAGAATTTGAAGATTTTGCAGCAGCCTTCTTGTAACCATGGAGGATTTTCCATAGAAGCGTAGAGAAAGAACAACGTAGCAAGTCACGCATAGAAGAAAAACTTTGACGCCAAGCAGAGTCTTTAACGTAGAGGAGAGTTTTTTTTTTTTTTTTGGCTGGAGTTAACGACAACTAACGTCACCTTAACTAGAGTTAGAGTAGAAAACCAAAAACTGATCCAAGAATGATGTATTACTTTTCAGAGCCCTTAGATTAGATAAAGAGTAAGATTTTATGAAATTCAAGTAAATTTACAGACTCCTCACTTTAGAGGAGCCGGATCCTCTCTTGTAACATTTGTTGTATACAATGTTAATTAAATGATTTCCAAAGTTGTAAGTGGTGGGAAAGATTTAAGATTCTACATTAGTTGAATGAGGCTTACAGGGCCAGTCCTGATGTTTTTGTGGTCTGAAGCGAATGTAATCTTGTATAAAGTAAACATTAAAATGTCCACATAATTTTGTTGGGTAAAACAACAAAAACACAAACAAACAAACTTTTACGCAAAGCATATTTGAATAGATATGAGGAGCAAGAAAAGTTCAATTTCTACTAAAGCTGGGATTCAGACTTTGGTTGCGACAATAGAAAAGGATTGCAAGATTAGGCCGATTTTGCACTTCATAGAATTTCAAAAAAAAAAAAAAAGTCATACTATAAGTATATAAATCAGAGGCCTTCAAAAATCGATAGCCTGAGGGGGCTGGCTCACTTGGCACCCCTTAGTGCCGACTCTCTAAGGTTACATTTCGGCTGAGAACTCATCAAGTGCAGGTACAACCATATAATGAACCAATCTATCATAACAGTTAGTCACTCTAGACATTCAGAGTTTGTTTATGAGCTATAATGTCTTCCGACCATCGTCAGTTTGTACTATGAGGTTTTCAGCATCTATATTTTATTTTCTCCTTCCGGTGCTTCCATAGCAATTTTTGTTTGGAACAAACTTGCAGAATCGAGCAATGGATCTGCAACAAAATTCTATTTTGAGGGGTTCAACTCTTTTTAGCTATTGAAAAGAATTAATGACCAGTTTGTTAAATCCATGCATGCAAGAAAAAGAATATCAACGATTGCTGGAAAAAAAAAAAAAGCGTGGAACTAAAGAAGAACGCGTTCGGTTGACAGGAAATGCTTAATTGGAACTATTATTAAAAAAAAAAAAATTTGCTTGGAACTATTTAGGATTGTTTAGTTGAGAAACATGGTTTTTCTTCATAGGATTTAGGCCCTTTGTTCCTCTACTTCACGTACTCATTATTGATCAATAATTTGCACGTGAGGGTTAGCTGATCATCCCAACTAGCTAGATGATCATCCCAACTAGCTAGACCAAATTTCAAACCTCATTCTAAAAGAAAAGAGAAAATTTAACATAATTGGTAATGAGACCTGCTCACCTAATGGATAGTTCTTAAAAGACTGTGAGGGACAAGTGAATCTGACTGCTGTAAACAAATGCACATTTTTAAGTTGTTATAATTTCAACCTTTTAATTTAAAATATATGGTTGAGATGCATTTATTTCTCACCAGTGGCGGAGCCAAAAATTGATCTCAAATTCTCAACTGGAGCACTCAAAAGATTAAAAAAAAAAATTTGACACTTAAACTTAAAATATATCAAAATTGAAATTAAAAAAAAAATAGAATTGTTGTAGAGAAACTGAATTTGAGAGATAATCGCTGTGTATTCTCATTGATAATAGGGTCCTCTTTATATAGAGGATTACAATGCATAGAATCTCAATCATACAAGGAAAGTAATTCTACATTGATTAGGATTCTAGATCCTTCTAATTAAATCCTATTACCACTAGGTCAAGTAACCTAGAGTTTGGGCTAAACACAAATTAGGTTTTCCTTCAACACTCCCCCTTGTGTTGCCCAAACGCGGTGCTTCTCTCGTTGCCTCGTTAAAAACCTTGCCGAGTAACAAAAACCCAGTGGGACAAAAATAACCTCGGTCGAAGGGGAAAAAGAGCACAACACACCCTTCACGATTCGAGACGAACATGTAGACATCTCCCCTTGATGTCTGCACCTCCCCCTGATGACTACGATCATTGGAGTTCAGATAATTTCCGCAAGCCAATTCTTGCCACATGTTTCTCGAACGTGGTATTGGGCAATGACTTAGTAAACAAGTCTGCCTCATTGTTCTCAGATCGAACCTAGTTCACTTTGATCTCGAGGAGAGTCTGTTGTTGCTGATTATGCTTGGTGTTATCGCTTTTGATGTAGCCTTGCCTCATTTGTTCAAAACAAGCAGCATTATCCTAAATGCTTGTAGGCTCATCTGTGGTAGACTTCAAACCACAATTGTTCGAACATGCGTAATTATGAATCCAATCCATATTCATTCACGAACCACTTCATGAAGAGCAATGATCTCTGCATTGTTCGAAGATATAGCGACTAGGGTCTATTATGTAGACCTCCAAGATGTCACGGTTTTTTCCCATGGTGAACACTTAACCAGATTGGGAATGACCATTGTGTGGGTCAGAGAGATGCCCAACATCAGCAAAACCTTCCAAAACACATGTCGTTTTGGGATGGGGATAGAGAACGCAGGCCAGCGTTGGCGGCGTTTCTGGTGTGTGATGGGTCCGAATCCATCATTTCTCTATAGGGATAGAACAAGCCCATATCATTCATACATCTCAAGTATCGAAAGATATCTTTTACACCAATCCAATGGCGTCGCGTTGGCGCAGAGTTATATCTAGCTAACAAGTTCACAACATATGAGGTGTCCGGTCTTGTGCATTGAGATGAGTACAATAATGCGCCTATTGTACTAAGTAAGGCACTTCTGCCTCTAGCACATCTTCGTCATCATCCTTTTGACGAAGAGGATCCTTTTCAGGATCAAGACTACGGACCATCATGGGGGGGGGCTTGAAGGTTTGACCTTGTCAAAATGCCTAAGCATCTATCGACACGATGCTCAAGTTCCAAACCGAGACATAATCGTGTTCTCCCAAAATCCTTCATCTCAAACTCGGATTTCAAGTGTTCAGCGGTTTCCCTTAACTCTTTAAGGGTTTCTAATGAAGATCATGTCCAACATGAACCGCGATAGAATCCAAACTTGTTATAGAAACGCGTGGGCATATCCCTTCCCAATCAAGTAGTCATTTTAGTGAGCGTTTCAACCTCTTTGTAAACGCGCTCCATGGTCTAGAGCACTTGACTTGGGTAAATAAAGTTCGCCATGAACCTTCATGTATATTCCGTATCTAGATCCCTATAGAGATACGTAGTGACCATATTTGTAAGCTGCATGTTCAGTTATTCGAAAACTACCAAACTGACAGGGTAGTGGAGTGCAATGACATCCATTACGAGAGAATATGTCTCATCGTAGTCGATTCCAGGGCGTTTTGTGAGAAGCCTTGCGCCATAAGGCGAGATTGCCATATCTTTTTCTTACTACGCTTTCTAACGAAGACCCATTAGTCAACAAGTTTTATGTTAGGAGGTGTTGGCATCTCTAGTTCGAAAACCTTCCTCTTCGTTAGAGAATCCATCTTAACCTGGATCGCATCTTTCCATTTAGGCCAAAAATTCTCTACATTGGCATTCATTCATCAACGGAGCGTGGTTCGATATCATCTGACTCAACAAACTCATGCGCAACGAAATGCACAACTACATCATCAATTATGATGGAGTTTCTATCCCACGTCTCATGTACACTAGTGTAAGTTTCATAGAGCTCTATATTCTCAGGAATAGATTTTGACGTTGAGGCGTCCCCCAACGATAACCATAACCCGAAAGATTCTCATGAGACGGATTTTGAGTCTTGATGATCAAAGTATTGGAATGTGCCAAAGTATCCTTCGAACCCACGGGCCTCTCCACGCATCCTAGCTGGGGCCAGGGCCTGTAACGCCAGAGTGCCACTCTCTTTGGCATTGGCGCCATGCCTACCTCTGTGTAGGGTGGCGCAACATCCTCTCGTAGGGACGTCCATCCTTGCAGGAATGTTTGCAGCATATTTGTGTGATCTCATCACTTTAATAGGGATCAAGATGAGACATAGTGGGGACAGACCATGACAAATCCTTTCGTTCCTGTTGAACATCTGTGTTCTTATCTCCCCCTAACGACGGGAAGACTGTCTCATCAAAGTGACATCCGCAAATCTGGCGGTAAGGAGATCGCCTAGCAAGGGCATTTAAGTGGCAGACGATTGTTGGAAGTTCAAGTCTAACGTAGTTGCCCATTCGTCTGTAAGGACCCATCATAGAGCGCTGTGGCGGCGCAATTGGCACATAAATGGCTCACTCAAATGTGCGTAAGTACAAAATACTTGTACCCAGTCACTAGCTGTAACGCAGAGGTACATTGAGTGGCGGTAGGTCGTAGACGAATTAGCATAGCTGCATGCGATATCGCATCACCCCAAGCGGATGTAAGAAGATTGGTGCGCATTACCAATGTTCGGACTACCATCATAGTCGTTTCCTTGAGACCAATTGGGTATGAACATGGGAATGTGATGTCCAATATCAAGCCCATTGCAATATCCATCGAAAGTCTTTCGATGTAAACTCTCTAGCATAGTCAAATCCAATTTATTGAATATGATGATTTGGGGAGTGAGCCCATTGCCGTATGATATGTGCTAGGAGTGGAGCATAAGCAGCATTTATAGGTGGACAATGGCATAACACGTGACCAGCGTGTTTGCGTGTCAACCAACATCATGAAATATTTAAGCGTCCGCAAGTTGGTTGAATCAATCCACAAAATCCCTACGGATTCTTTGTAAGAACATAATGAGTATTGTCATATCCTTTGCATAGGACGGTCTCAGTCCTAATTTCCCTAAGGAACGGGCTTAGTAAAATGAGCGAGAGGCTTTAGAAGCAAGCAATGAGAATTTTGGTTAGGCCTGAGCGTCTGAAACGCTATTTTGAAGCAAGTTGGTGATTGCAGCATCACCTAGGGCGCCATCACCATGATGGACACCATCCATGGAGTCATGGATAGAGACTACGCCAGCCCTAGGCTGGTGGTGGACGGAGGCGGTGCCCTTGGCAGCAGCATCGGTCACACTTAGTCTGAGAATCAACTTTTGATTCATGCTTCATTTCGCTCGAGAGAAAAGATGTCCGTGTGAAGTCTTTTTGTAGACGGATCATCATATCATGACTAGGATGATCTATCCTGTCGTGACAAAGCCAATATGTGTCCAAATCCAAGAGATCTTCTCTCATGACTTATATTGGATTTAATAGCTCGAATAGTGACATAAAGTCCACTTAGAGAGACACATAAACTTCTCTAAGATGCGTCTTTGTTAGCAATCATTAGAGGTAATGCAAAGGAACTCATTTCCGTTCTCTACATGCATTTTCGCATGGAATTCGTTGGCTATTCATAGGGTACTATGTGCCCTAAGAGCGTAGAGAGTTTCTGTGACAACTATAATCGAGGTGCCATTTGGCAAGTGGAACTTGGGCTATTCCATGTCCTTGAATTAATATTGATGGCCTAGCCATCGTAGTCACAAAGTCATATGCTCAGAATCAAAATTGAGTCATAATGAAAAGCACTCGAAATTTTATTCATAAGCCAACGGAGTACATCATTGTTTCTATGATCAAAGAAAATCTAATCCAATAAAAAAATAATATGGCAATCGCCTACATCTCTTGGAAAATAAAAAGACTTAATCAAAATCGCCAATTTCTTGGTCTTGATCCATGTAGTCTTCCACCCTTAGATCTAGATCGCCATCTTGATCTTCTTGTGCCATGTAATTCGCTTCCCTTGCTTCACGATACGTCTTGTATGCGTTTGCAACATTCTGGGGTGCGGTACATGTTTTGGCCCAATGTTCAGTTGATCCACATCGAAAACAAACATCATTATGGTCAGGCTCCCTTGATCGAGGCGCCATTGGGGCGCGATTTGGATGACCTATGCTCTTGGTGGCGTTACCACCATGGTCGGAGGCTCCGCCTCTCTCTCTCTTCACACGTTGACCTCCACGGTTCCGTGCACGCCTCTCTTGGCGATTTCCTTCCTCTTTAGGGCGAACATATGGACCAGAATGTCCAGAATTGTCCCTACTCTTAGGGTTTCGCTCCTTGCGTCCTCCATTGGGGGCGCGACTATAGTTAGACTCCAGAATAGGCTTAGTTCCCACGGGTCTAGTATTATAGTTCTTCACAAGGATATTATCGTGCTTTTCAGCTACGTTCATGGCGCCAATGAGCTCATGAAACCTCGTGATACGTCCTGCATTTACATCAATCCGATAATTCTTTGAAATCATCAGTGCAGAGACGGGGAAGGTAGAGAGAGCCTTCTCGATCAACATCGTATCAGTTATGGCATGGCCACAATACTCCATCAGAGACTTGATACGAAGAGCTTCCGAGTTATAATCAAGCACAGACTTGAAATCACAAAAGCGGAGGCTATGCCATCGCACTTCTAAATCAGGAAGCAGGGAATCACGAACGTTGCCAAATCGCTGCTCAAGTTCTACCCATAGTTTTCTTGGGTCTTCCTCGTTGAGGTATTCATTTTGGAGCGCGTCATTCATGTGCCTTGTCATGAGAATTATGGCTTTAGCTTGTTTTGCTTCAAAAGCAGTAGCTTGCTCAATGGAGAGCACGTTCTGACTAGGCTCTTGGATGGTTTCCAGAAGTCCATCAGCCTTAAGATGTTGGCGCACATCTCGGACCCACCTATGGTATCCTGCGCCAGTTGTCTCGAGTGGAACAAAGTTCAACTTGTTCAGGTAACTCATCCTGAAAAACAACACAAGATTAGGGTTAGTTTCGGAGCGGAAAGGCTACCACAAAAAACTATTAAATTTCTGAGCGTAGTCGCTTCCAAGAAATTAGGGATTTTCTGAGCGTAGTCGCTTCCAAGAAAATCCGATTCCAAGAGGGGTTTTGGATTAGATCGAAACAACGATGTATGTGGTCGATCGTTTTCTTCTCAAACAAACTCTAAGTTTGGAGGACTCTACAAGCTCCAAGCTTGGAGTGAGCACGAACCCCCACAGTTCGGCTTTTGGTCTCCCCTATGTAGAGAAAGGGGGGTAGGAGAAGGGATTTTGGAAGTCCCCGAGAAAAGAAGAAGAAATAAAAAAAACTTCAAAAGTGGGAACTTTTAGAAAAGTTTACCTTAAAAGATGGCCGGAAAAAAATGTCGCCCGAAAAGTTACTATAGCTGCCTAAAAAGTTACTGTAGCTGCCGGAAAGTTACTATAGCTGCCGGAAAGTTACTGTAGCTGACCAAAAAAGTCGCTGGAAAATGCCGGGAAGTGGCAGGAAAAGTCTCCCGGAAAATGGCCGGAAAAGTCACAGGAAAAGCGGCCGGAAAAGGGTTGACCGGCCGTTGACCGTTGACTGTTGACTGTTGACCAATACTGACGTGGCCGTGGGTCCCTGTTGCTGATGTGGCAGTGGGTCCCTGTGATGACGTGGCAGTGGGTCAGGGTGCTTGGGCTTATGTCCTTCTGGGCTTCTGGGCTTCTTTTGCTTTCTCTTTTTCTTTTCTTTTTTTTTCTTTTCTTTTCTTTTCTGCCGGTTCAAGATGCAGCAGCTCAAGTGGCCGGTTCACGCCTTTTTAGGCCCGTTTTTGCAAATTTTCTTCCGGTTCCTGAAACTTCATATCAATGGGCTTCTGGTATCAAAATTTGGTGAAATTTGAAGGTCCGGAAGATGGTGAACCGATGGGATATTTGCTGCGAGTTGTATGGAGCTTCCGGTGGCCGGTTCGGTAAGTTTCCGGCCGGTTCTTGGGGTGGGGCCGCCGGTTCTGGACTCCTGAGATCGATTCCTTTAAGGTGTGAGGTGGAGGCAGAAAAGGCTTCAACGATTTGTATTCGGATTCAAGGTTTTTAGCTTCTTGAATCAGGGTTTGGCTATTTGTTTCAGGGTTAGGGCTTCGTGCTGATAACGTGTTGTAGAGAAACTGAATTTGAGAGATAATCGCTGTGTATTCTCATTGATAATAGGGTCCTCTTTATATAGAGGATTACAATGCATAGAATCTCAATCATACAAGGAAAGTAATTCTACATTGATTAGGATTCTAGATCCTTCTAATTAAATCCTATTACCACTAGGTCAAGTAACCTAGAGTTTGGGCTAAACACAAATTAGGTTTTCCTTCAACAAGAATAAGGTTATCGAAAGATTTTTTTTTTTTTTTTACCAAAAAGATCAACATTTTTTTTAAGTTACATATTTTATTAATCAAACTTATAGTTTAATTTTAGATTTTAGACAATTTTTCCTTAAACTTTGAAACTATATGAAAGAATACTATTAATGGTTTTTTTTTTGTTGAGAAGAAATAATACTATTAATGTTATAAAAAGAAAGAAATTAAAAAAATAGCACATTGCTGAGAAGAAATAATAAGTATTAACGTTAAAAAGAAAAAAAGAAATAAAAGAATTTGCATATTTCTTGGAAGAAAAAGAATATATCAACGATTGCTGGAAAAAAAATGCTTCGAACTAAAGAAGAACGCGTTCGGTTGACAGGAAATGCTTAATTGGAACTATTTTTTTTTTTATTAAATACTTGTTACTCCTCAAACTTTTCCCTGAAAAACAGTTTGGTCCCTCGCCTTTTAAATTAAACTGAATAGTCCTTATTCTTTCTAATTCTCACATAACAAGTCCCCAACAGGTCCAAAATGACTATTATACTGTCACGCCCCGAATTTTGAATAAAGAAAATTCAAATCTGAAACGCGAGAACAAACACAAGAAAAGACATATAGAAAGTTTTTCATTTAAACTAAGTAACAAACAAACTGAACTCACAATGTCAATACCGACTCGTTCTTTAGAGTCACGTATTACATTACAGATAGTTTACAAATCAAACTGAATGACAATTCAATAACTAAACACACCCACCACAACTCACTACCCAGCGGAAGACTTAAAACTAAGAGCACCTTTCCACGTCCATGCCATCGAACGTACACCTCATCTTTGATAATGATCACTCGATAATTAAACCTACACAAAAACCCCTACACCATAGAATAGTACACCGGAATGAACAAAACAAACCCGGTAAGCTTTTCAGCCCGTATGAGTAAACTCAATTAAAGTGACTCACGTCACTCATGCTTATAATTCCTCAATTCGTGAGACAATTAAATCATCAACATTTAATTCCACAATGACATGCTTTCACTATCTCAGTCTAACAAAATCAATATGCAATTAACTCCAAAAATGTTAAACACTCTACGTCCCCATAATTTATCAGATCACCAATCATTTGCCTCAACAGCATAACCACAAAATCACACTCACTCCCCTCAACATAAAGCGTTTGCCAAAATCATGACATCTCAACTCATTTCACGATCGCTACGGATCACAACCCACAACCGTACACACAATCAGAATTAAACAAAATCAGTAATCCCTGCATAGAAACTTAGTTCAGGAGATCACATTAAACAAACAAACGAAATCATAGTAATTCCTGCATATAGTTTAGTTCAGGAGATTACATTAAAATCAAACAAAAGAAACATAGTAATCCCTGCATATAGTTTAGTTCAGGAGATTACATTAAAATCAAACAAAAGAAATCATAGTAATCCTTGCATATAGTTTAGTTTAGGAGATTACATTAAAATCAAACAAATGAAATGAAAAAGAAAGTAGATAAAGAAATCACACGATAGAAATGAAAAAGAAATATATAAATAATAAATCAAACACTCACGCTAAAACCAAGAATTCACCCTTTGATTCTGAATACACAATCTCACAAAATAACTCGTTTCAATTGTAGCCCGTCACTGCCTAGGGTTATGGCGTCCAATACTCTCCTCAATCGTAGCCCGTCACCCGCTTAGGGTTATGGCGTCCGACACTCTCCTCAATCGTAGCCCATCACCCGCTTAGGGTTATAGCGTCCGACTTACTTACTCAATTGTAGCCCGTCACCGCCTAGGGTTATGGCATCCAATACTCTCCTCAATCGTAGCCCGTCACCCGCCTAGGGTTATGGCGTCCGACTCACTTACTTAATCGTAGCCCGTCAACCACCCAGGATTATGGCATTCGATCACACTTACTCAATCGTAGCCCGTCATCCACCTAGGATTATGGCGTCCGATCCCACTTACTCAATCGTAGCCCGTCATCCACCCAGGATTATGGCGTCCAATCCCATACCCTCACACTAGTCACCACACATGTACAGAGATCGTCATATAAAATTGTTTCCTCATCTCCCACAACCTCAACAAATATCAAAACCAATTCCAAATAATATGTTCTCGTCTCCAATCTATCATCAAAATCGAATCCCACATGCTCTATAATTTCCCCAAATCATGAATCAATCAAGTCATACAAATCAACACCACAATCAATAATGATCCAAGTCTCTCATGGACAATAAATGAAAGGATCACACTTTACTCAATTATTCCTTATCAACATCAACTCAACAATATATGATAATTTATATCTTCAAGAGAAATGCTCGAAATGATAAATCAATCAATCAAATCAATACTTCACCCAATGCCATATCATCCAATATATATATTCCACGTAAATATATATATACGTAGTCACCCACACAGGACTGACTACTAATACCAACTATAGTTCACACACAGTAAAAACCGAGAAATTCATTTTTATATACTTAAAAACTCATTTTCTTAAAATCATTTTTCAAACATAACAATTAATGTAATTAATGAAATTCCGTTCGTAAATAAACCATGTGAGATTTACTCACCTCTCACTCCCGCTGCGTCTTCTATCAACCAAATCCCAATATCTCAATCGTTCGTCCACTCAAACCGTCAAGTACCTAATCAAGTGCGGTCTTAAATTAGCAACCAGTTCAAAAAATATACTTAAATGATGATCCAACGGTCGGATCCTCACCCAAGACCAGACAATGTCATTGGGACAGTCATACGATCTTTATATCGAAAATATAAGTCCAACGGATGGTCCGATCTTCACAGATCACAAATCGAACGATCGAAATCGATCGAAATTGTAAAAATCATAACTTAATCATACGATCCACAAAATTCACATGCTATATATCAAAACGATCGTATAAACATGTAGAACATAAAAATGGGCAGAAACTTGGCCCTTGAGACCCCAGGAAGTGGCCGGAAAAGGCCACCGGAGTTAGAGGCAGAGCCGCCGTCGACCACCGCCAACAGCGTCGGGGCCAAGCTACTCCTCTTCGTTTCATCGATCTGAGAAACTTTCATAACTGGCACGAAGTCAGAAAATGAGTGGAAGTGGTCGAAATTACCTAAAACAGTCCGATTTGGCCGGAATTTTTGCAGAAACCGGTGAGAGCTCCGACGAGCATGAAAACGTTCACCTCCGGTTCGGGTCTTTTGGAATCTTGATCAGAAACTCAAGGGGAATTCAACAAGCTAAGAATCTCGAAGATTGGCGACCTAGAATTCGGGATATTCCCTTCGCACCCCAAGTCGGCCGTGCTGCCGCCGCCGCCGCCACAAGCCACAAGGCAGCGCAAGGCTGCCACAGAAAGATGCGCAAGGTTGAGGCGAAGCCAAATGAAGTGGTTTGGTGGCCGGAGCTGCAAGATATCGGCCGGCAAAGTGATGCCCTATTTTGGGCTCGGGAGAGAGAGAGAGAGAGAGAGAGAGAGAGAGAGAGAGAGAGAGAGAGAGAGAGAGAGAGAGAGAGAGAGAGAGAGAGAGAGAGAGAGGTTTCCAGAAATGGAAATCCGGCTATTTTTGGCAACCTTCCAAAAATAGCTAGGGTTTTATCATTTTATACCAAAAATGGAAACTTTTCCAAACGCGATAACTTCTTCATACGAACTCCGATTCTCTCGTTCAGCATGTCCACGAACTCGTATCGACGCGTTCTACAACTTTCGTGAAAGATGTTTTTGGAGAAACCCAACTAATAAAAAGTCAACCCTTTGACCCTTCGAAAATAAAATGTTTCGAGTAATTATTCGTCCGAAACACTTCCGCTCTGCCCTCGAACCACGAAATCGTACTAACGAACACTTTATTAATTCAAGGAAATTCCAAGACATTAATAACTTTTTTTTTCCAGGGTCTTACATATACCCCTCACTTCCTTTTTTATATTATTTTTCTTTTCTTTTTTTAATCCCTTTTTTATTTACTCTCTCTCTCTCTCTCTCTCTCTCTCTCTCTCTCTCTCTCTCTCTCTCTCTCTCTCTCTCTCTCCAAGCTGCTCCTGAAGTTGGCTCCACCCCAACCTCCCTAACTCGACTAGCAACCTAGGATTGAAGATCGGGGAAAAAAAAATGGGTCTACGCCGGAAAGTGCGGCTTTCGGCCGCCACTCAAAACACCACCACCACCAAATGAAAGACAGGTTGACGGTGACTCAAGCCCAGGTAGGATTGATGCATGGTATAGATCCCAACCTCCACAAGTTCGCCTCAAATCTTCTACGCCTCTGCTCTCTGGTTTTCTTCCACTTCTGGTCACCGCCTTGCCACTGCCACCATCACTCGACCCAGCAAACATCAACCATCCTACCTTTGAAGTCTCACTAGCCTCCGACGCTAGACGACACTACACGCGCCTCCATTGGCGTTGAACACCCCTCCTCTCCGCCATGAACTTTGACGGTAGAATCCTTTCATCTAGTGTTCTTGAATTCTGTACTTGGAGGAAACAATGAGATTCTGTTGGAAAAGGGGAAGCTATGGTTATGTTCTCTGTTGAGCTCCGATCCAAGGCCGAGAGTGGCTCTGGCAAGAGAGAAAGCTGAGAGAGTTTTAGGGATTTTGTTTTCAGGAGGGGGAGAGAGAGAGAGAGAGAGAGAGAGAGAGAGAGAGAGAGAGAATATAAAACAGGGGAACAAAAGTAAAAAAAAAAAAAACAGAGAGAGAAAAAAATAAAAATAAAAAGAGGAAGTAAGGGGTATAATAGTCACTTTAGGTCATTTTGGACCTATTGTGTGAGAATTAGAGAGAATAATTACTAAATTGTTTAATTTAAAAGGTGAGGGAATGAACTGTTTTCTGGAGCAAAGTACAGGGAGTAACAAGAATTTAATCTTTTTTTTTTTTTTTAATAATTTGCTTGGAACTATTTAGGATTGTTTAGTTGAGAAACGTGGTTTCTCTTCATAGGGTTTAGCCCCTTTGTTCCTCTACTTCACACTCATTATTGATCAATAATCTGCATGTGAGGGCTAGCTGATCATCCCAACTAGATAGACCAAATTTCAGACCTCATTCTAAATTAAAAGAAAAGAGAAAACTTAACATAATCGGTAACGAGACCTGCTTATCTAAGGGATAGTTCTTATCCTATAACAATGCTTAGGTTACTCTCTCTGAGAGGTAGGTGGAGGCTGTTATGTCTCGAACCTAAATTTACCGGTTTACTAGTTATTCGAGCGTACATGGAGTTGAGGCATAGTCAACAGCATAGCTTCCGCGTTTGCCTTTGAATTAGGTTTTCCTCATTTACCTTTCTATTAGAATTGCTCTGATTACCTGAGGAATTAAGGTTATTAAGTTGAGATTTGTGTGTTGTGAATTTGGTTGATGTGGATTTGGGGAGCAGGGTGGCTCCATGAGAATAAGGATGGGTGATTTAGAAGTGTAAATATGCTTTCTACCGGATTTGGGTAGTCCATTTTAGGGGAATTCCGCCAAATTTTTGGCAGAATTTCTTCTAAGGTGGGCCCCGCAGGGCCACCTCAGATTTCGAGGTGAAATCTGGGGCGGGTCCTGTCAGAGGCCGTGGTTTTATGGTGGCGGCTCTACAAATTGGGCTGGAGGAGATGGAATTTCCCTCTCGTCCGGTCGCTGGGAGATTGAGGGCTGCAGAGTTCCTCATAGTCGGCATATCAAATTTAGGGGTGGTGATGAGTCTGTATTGCGAGGAGTTTCTCGCGGCAGATATGAGGGATCTGGGTCATTCGGGATTGAGGATGGCTGGACAGGAATGGATCCAGTGAGTGGTGTTGGTCGCGAGGTCGCGCAGTGGATAGCCGAGTGGCAATCTTCCTCATGTGTTCGTGCTGTGCTCAGTGGCTGGGTTCTGTCGGCGAATGGTGACATAGATGATGATTACGGCGCTGGGCTAGCAATGGCTCCACCGATCTGTGCCGGAGTAAAGATGGCTGCTGTTGGGAGCGGCGACAATGGCGGTGGGCGGTGGTGGAAGTCTTTCTCGGCCGGCGCCGTCAAATAGAGGTGGACTTTTACTCCGTCTTGCTGGGTTTGGGTGTCCATGGGTTTGGGTGGTCTTAGCAAGTCTAGTTGGGCTTTGACTTCTGGGCCTAGTGCTAGGGCTTCCCTGTCTTTTGGGCCTCTGTCTGGCATATGGAGTAGTTGGGCTGTTGGGCTAGTTTATTTTAATTTTAATTACTTTTATATAAGAATTCATTCTCCTATGGAGAATGAACTCGTAGCTTCTCTCTGAGTTTTGTCACCAAAAATAACCAGGATGTCTTGGCCTTTTGATTCTCTAGGATGTTCGAGGTTAGATTTTGGCAGGGCTTCATGATCTTTCAAAATGTTAAATTACTTAGATAGTGACTCTTTTGAAAGTCCCACAGGGATGGATCATTATGTGTAATTTCGCTGATCAATGCAATGAGTTGACAATTCTCTCAAAAAAAAAAAATGTAAGGGATAGTTTGTAAACGACTATGAGGGACAAGTGAATCTGACGGCTGAAAACAAACACACATTTTTAAGTTGTTATAATTTCAACCTTTTAATTTAAAACATGTGGTTGAGATGCATTTATTTCTCAACACGTACTCACTGTCCTTTAAAACTGTCTCTTAAGCGAGTAAGCCTATATGTGTAACAACATCAGGTCAATCAATATCAATACATTTGGTACAACGGTCTATGATGATTTGAACATTTTTATTTATTTTTTATTTTCTTTGTGTTGGTGTAAAGAAAGATAATTAAGAAAAGCAACCATTTTAGTGCCAAATCCTATCTGTTGACTAATAGTGAGGTAAGAGTACCGTACAATGCACGAGCTATCAACATATAATTTATCGATCGATCTTTGTCTAAAAAAAATGTATCGATCAAGAAAACTATATATATAATCTAATTACCATTTGATAGTACCACCAATAACATGTATATTTTACTCATAAGAATATTTATGAAATTGAATTTCGTAGTTTAGACTCTTTGTAAACGAAATAGGCGCCAACCAGTTCAGACTAATATTAGAGTTGTTGGCTATTCACGAATCTTTAAAGAAACAAGGGGCGCTTTCCCAAAAAAAAAAAACAAGGGGCGGTAGACTTGCTCAATTTTGTTTAGTAATAGTTTAGATTTTCTAATTGGACTTTGTGCGTTATCTCTTTCACTTCATAATAAAATTAAGGGTGTCACCTAGCATTTTGAAAGAAATTAGTGGTATAGAGATAAATGTTATACTAATGGAGAAGCCAATCATGGAAAAGAAGTGTAAAAATGGTGGAGTGCTACCTTAATTAATTGATTAATTTTTGAGTTGTCGTTCAAGAAAAATACAAATGTAATGCATGACTCTATCAATAATTGTTTTCATCTAAGCTAATGATATAAGATTGCGGGTGATTATAGATATAGTTTCTTAAAGGCATGAACTAATGTGTACGTAGATGGTTTCAAGAGCCAACAGATAAGTGTAGAGATATATAAAAGCAAGAACAAAGTGTAGATATTGCTCAATACAATATACATTTCCCCCCTATTAGATATCTCTCGTTCGAATTTTTTTTTCCAAAGTAAGTAGGGAAGGGTTTTCTTGGCGGATTGTACTGAATAAGACTCTAACCCCCAGGGTTCAGGTATTACGTCTCCCTTCTCCTCACTCTCTCTCTCTCTCTCTCTCTCTCTCTCTCTCTCTCTCTCTCTCTCTCCCTCTCCCTCTCCCTCCCTCCCTCCCTCCCTCCCTCCCTCCCTCCCTTGATGTATATTGAGCCTCACAGATTGATTGGGTTCAAAACCCCATTTAAAACAAAGAAAAAAAAAGTATGAGGAATCCAATAAAGAACTCGTGAACCTGTAAATTAAAGCTGCATAAAATATAGTTGAAACTAACCACTGCAAGTAGCCTAGTAGCTCTTGCCTAGTTAGGTGTGCTCTCCAACCTAAGTTCAAACCCCGTAGCTATCAAAGTGGCCAGGCACGGTGCTGCAATGCACAATTGGAGCATTTCATATGCGTTGAATGAGTTTATCTTGGGCCTAGGAAGCCTTTGGATTCCCCTTGATAAAGTCAAAAAAAAAAAAAAAAAAAAGATAATTGAAACTTGACACCACCCTATGGTGAATCTTTATTTTTTTTATAAATTATTCTAAAATTATGTATAAATAGTTAGTATTTCTATATATGGCATCCCTATTTAATACAAAAATAAAGATTTCTGACAATTTTAATTGGGTCTTTAAATTTTTCTTAAATAAATTGTAATTAAATGGGGTGAGAAACCTTATAATTTAGAATTTCAGAATCAATGTCATTAAATGTTTTTAAAGAAAATCACTTTACTCCTATTTTTTGGTTAATTTTATTTTTTGTTCTAAAAATTATTATTAGTCAATTTATTATCTAATATAAAACATCGTTTCACTACTAGAATTTGGGCCATAGAGCACTGATCTGGGCCACTATTTAACGTGGTCTCCATTGTTAGTTAATATGGCACCGTCACCTTGGATTGGTGAGTCTTCACAACCCAGTCACTGAACAACGGTGCTCCATAAATTTATTCTAATATAGAATTGGGCCTTGTCACTAGTTGAGTCGTTCACAACCCAAAAAACGGTGTGATTGGAGACTTTCAATATATCGAGCAAAAGGGAAAGTAGGTTTGCCGTTCTTTTCATTTTCATATAGATCTCTCGCACTCTCTCTCTCTCTCTCTCTCTCTCTCTCGTGTAGATCTGCCGTTGTTTTCAACGATCCGTGCTTAATTGGCTAGTAGATGGTTCGATATTGGTTCGTTTCTAATTTGGTGCTCGTAGATCTTCCGATTTTAGTCCATTTCTTCACTCACTGTGCGGCATGTTTCATCTTCAAACCCTAATCCATCTCCCCTCCGCTTTCTTCACACCCTTTTCCGATCAGGTATATACGTGCTTAATATGGTTTGTTGCAAGTTTTCTTCTTTAATTTATTTTCTTGGTCACTAGCAGGTGCGATACTGCTGCAACACTGGAGCTTTCTCAAGCAGAAAATGAGGAGAGGAAAGCAAGGGCCTTAGCTACAGCTGCAACGGAGTTGGAAAGACTTCTCAGAAAGGAAGATTTTGGTAGAATGAAGATTGTTGCTTGCATTGGCTGATTTTTGTGCACTACTTTCGGTTTCTTAATAACGGTATTTATGTAATGTTCTTTGTTTCCAAAATATCCTAAACTCCATCCATTGCCTCCTAAACTTACTGTGTATGAATTGGCTTTCTGATTATGTTAGATTGTACTTGACCTCCAGTTGTTTCCTAACTCTTAGGTGATCGGGCAATTTAATGTTGGCTTCATTGTTGGGAAATTAGATCAAGATTTATTTATAGTAGATCAGGTATTTTTCTAGCAATGCTTCTCAAGTTCTCGTTAAGTTTTCTATTGGTTGATGTTAATTCTTCCTTCTTAATTTATCCTCTTTATTACCACGGTGAACATTTGTGTTTGGAACTGATCGCCAATTTGATTGGAGATTTTTTGCTTAACATTTCTTTTCCTCATCTAAGAAAGACTAGCACTGTTTTACTTCCTGTTCGTTGATGAAATCAATGGAACTAATCCCTTATAAATAATTTAACCTGCAGCTAAGCATTATGGGATAAGAGATCAGTCAAGAAGTCAATGGTGATGCACAGATTGTGAGGTATGATTTCTGACAATTCATAAGGTTCTTTACATTTTCCAGAATTTTTAGTTGGAGTCACTTTACATTAATGCACTCTTTTGTCTTTCTCTTTAATTTTTAACAGGACTCAAGTTTTATGTGTTCAAAATTATGGGAGGCTGTGACAAGAAAATCTATCCTTCGAAGCAAGGAGTGTTAACCCCAGGGTGTGTTCGCCTTTTGCTCCACAGGGGTATGTTACAATCTAAAAATTTTTGTGGGGGAGGGAGGGAGGGAGAGAGGGAGAGGCAAAGGCAATTGATTTTAGGATGTTGGTTTTCTGTTTTAGTATCAACTGCTTTGATTTTTCTTGACCATTGTTTGATTTTGCCATTGATTTGTGCATATTATTTTAGGAGCCTCATGCTTCCAAGGACATGGTAGGAGGAATAGTGAGTGAAGAAGGAAGTCTGTTCATGGATGCATTATTAGTCCAAACCTTTTTGTGTTGAACTTGGTCATTGTTAAGAAAGGTGACTATGACCTTCCTGGACTGACTGATGTTGAAAAGCCAACAGTGAGAGGTCCAAAGAGGGCTTCCAAGATCCGCAAGCTATTTAACCTCACCAAGGACGATGATGTTAGGAAGTATGTTAGCACTTAACGCAGAAAATTCACATCCAAAACTGGTGGGTTTTGATTTGTTAATTCACTGTTAAATAAAGTATTAGGGTGTTAGTTTTGATCTAGGTGCTAGTTTTGATCTACTATTTGAGCATTGAACTTTACTTATTGTTGAGTTTTGCTTTTGTAGGTTTGCTTACATCTAGAGTGAGTTGCAGACTTAGATGGTGTATTGAGTTACCTTAGGCCTGCAAACCAGTGTGGTAACTTTACTGACCATAGACTCATTTTGTAGGTTGGTTAATGATAGCTAAACTAGGAGAACTGACCAGTATACTTTTATCATGCTTATATTGTGTACATATTTTGACTTGTCAGGTGGAAATCACTGCAACAACCATGAAGCAGTGTTATGTTAAGCCATGTGCAGGGGTGATGTGATAATGATCTAATGTATATGTGGATATATGGGTTGTCGCCACCATGTCTCTAAATGCAGGTAGTTAACTTTATTCTCTTATATTTTTGAAGTAACATATTTTCTTTTGCTTTTCACTTTTATCATATAGGTTAGAAATCACAATATATATGAATGAAGTTAAAAAAGCATCATGTTATGATTTACTGTATTTAATCAGATCAGATCAGATTGCATTGCCAAATGAAAAGCATCGAGATTCTGATATTTCTAGTTTTTGTATTGGAAATGGATTGGAATTGATCTATATCTATTTATCATAACTATTATAATCAATATTCATTATGTTTGGGTGATACAGTTTCTCTTCTATGTAGAATGAGTTGTGGGTTTAGATGGAGTAATGGATATTGTATTTTTAGTTTGTTAGCAAATTCTTGTGATGTCAACACGTACTGTTAGTAACTTCATATTTAAAACTGTTGAGTACTCATGGTGGAGATGGCCTATGTATTAATTGTACCTTTTGTTTTTTTGGCAGATATTGGAAATCAGAATTGCATGTGTTGTGTTATGCAGCAATTGTGCAAAGGTTGCTACATAAAATCAATTTTTTTTCCCTCTCTTTTTCCCTTTCCTATAGAACTCTATTGATGTTTGCAAGTTATATTCTGTAACAATGAAATTGGCACTCTGACTATGTAAATCAGTTTTGCAGCGAATGTATTGATGTTGAAATCATTTAGTTTGTTCATAATATTACTATTGGTTATTCCAGCTGCTTTCTATTAATTGTAATGCCACATGGCATGTTGGTGGATGAAGAAGGGTGCCAAATTTGGCATTAATTTTTTTTAATTAAAAAAAAAATCTAGTTTTGCCACTGTAAGAAGGGTGCCAAATATGATTTGACATCTGACAGGAGTTATGGGTGATGATGGCACCATTAAGCAATTGGTGCTCTATGTCACATTAGAAACGGGAGCAAAGGGGACTGACACAATAAGGGTGGCTGCATGGTGGCTAATGTGATTAAGGGTGTCAATTGTTGTCAACTCACACCAATACTAGATGGTGTCCTATAGCCAGATTTCTAGTAGTGTTTGCTCAAAATCACATGTTAAGGAAAAAAAGTCTGAGAATATCATGGACTCATGGATCTCCATATTACACGTACAAGAGATGAACTTAATTAGTGCGTTCACACCTAATTAATTGAATCAACAACTGCACTAATAGCATGCAAGACTTGAAAATTAAGCAGAAGCCATACCATTCGTTTTCACAACCTTTTATATCAGAATCCACTATATATATATATATATATGATGAATTGGAACAATACTATATAAATATATATATATATATATATATATATGATGAATATCTATCTTACTTTCGTATTGTTCCAATTCATCATTTCCTCAGTCGACCCTTTTCTGTTTCTCTCTCTCTGTTCAACTGCAGTGAAGCTTTTGGTGAATGAATGGTGAGGTCACTGCAGCACAACTCCATCGATCATTATCAACTGTATTATTGTTTCTATGTGCGTACCCTCGTGAAGCTCATGGCGCCGACCAATACACACACACACACAAACGTTGTGAGTGTATATACAACTTTTATCGGCTAAGGAGGTTCTTATTTAAGAATTTCTTTGATAGATTCACTTTTTGATCGCATATTCACATCTCAACTGTTCAGTTTTTAAGCCCTAATGTATAGATCAGTTCTGCAAATTTTCAGCAAAATTGATTATCATTAAGGTATCGACTTAGATTAAATCAATGATCGAACCGAATCTGTCCAACCCGAACCATTCGTGTTCATAATTGTAAATCGCAGTTTTGAATGCCTTAATGATTATCAGTTTGGCTGAAAATTTGCAGAGATGATCTACTCATATATACCTAAAAACTGAACGGTCGAGATGTGGATATGCAATCGAAAAGTGGGTATATCAAGGTAATCCTTAATTATTAATATGTAAGAACTTAGCAAAGAAGGGCTATATATATATATATACACACACATATTCATTTATTTTCTGTAATTTGAAAACATATAAGCACAAGAATAATAGCAAACAAGTTACATCATCGATCAATAGTTCGTTATCACATTATGTTATCAAATTATCGGTCCATATCGAAGTAATCACCAACCTCGATCATATTGATAGAATTAATTATGACATATATATATATATATATATGTATATTGATAAATTAAAGTCTCACAGAACCTGTGTTTCTAGTAAGAGACCTGCTCCATAATTTTTGAAATCGCCTATAAATTAGTATGTTCGATACAGAAGCATATTGCTCTTTCATATGAAGTTAAAAGGACGGTAATCTTGTGTTTGTTTGACTTGTGGAGTTGCGATAAAGTGAATGTCACTGTTTTGGAAATTTTCTCCTTTGGTTGGCTATCGATTACTATAAAGAAATTAAAACCTAAAAACAATGGAATATCTTTAATTTGTTGGTGTAATGATCCTAGCTATCTTTGACATATAAATTATTGCTTCTTACAAATCACATGATCATGAATCACAACTGATGGATCTTGTAGTATTCAAAATTCAAGATGTGATCAAGACAGTACATAACCTAATAGTTTACAACTGTAAGATTCGACGTACCATTCAATTTTTTTTATTCTTTTTTTATAGCAAATAAGTCTGACCTCCAAAATTGATATGAGAGTTTCTATTCATACCTCCAAAATTAGTATTTGAACATCCCCACTTAATTGTTGAGAATATATACATCCCACATGGGGAAAATGAGACCTTGCCTATGGGTTTATAAGGGTTTGGGCCACTCCATCCATTGCCAATTGGTTTTGGATGTGAACCTCAGATTACTTTATCATTAATAGACCTCCAACTTATTTTTACAAAGAACCAATATGCTATTTACACCTCCCTAATTTTTCGAAAATGCCCATCGTCTAATAAAATCAATAAAAGTAATTTTTTTTTTCTAGATTATATTCATACCTCTAAAATCGGTAATAGACCTCCTTCAAATTTTGAACAATTCACAATCCTATTTTACCTTTGAACAAAAAAAAAAATCTCCAAATGGTAGTCTCTCTCTTTCACATAATTTTGTCGCTCCTATTTTGTTTCTTTCATCCATACGTATTTTTTAGTCTTTCTTCCAAAATTCTAACTATCATAGTTTGGCTTTTGTTTCAGTTTGGTTTCTGTTACTGTTATGCTTTCTTGCTTTGTTTTTCTCTTTCTGACCTTCTAACCTCTGTCTACTGCTATTGTATTACAACGACAACAACAACAACAAAAGTCTACCAGCTCTCAAGTCTATGAAACTATAGTACAAGAGAATTGAAGTGGAAACAAAGAAATCCAACAATCAGATAGTTAGATAGCATAATAGCACCAACCTTTCAGGCCATACCAAGTTAATCGAAAAGCCTACAATTATAGAAGAGTAATTAAATAAAAGGCCATTCAAAGTCAGATCAAACACAATTAGATCCTGGACTCCCTAAGGACAAATACTAATCATTATTCCTAATGGCCTGCACAAAAAAACAATGTGCCAAATCGAACCATTTAATCAAACCAATAACCAAAATTCCAAGTTTATGAAGTGGATGCTTCTAGTTTTGAGTACAGCAGTACTAATCGAGAACATCATACCATGTAATCAAGTTGCAGAACCAAAATTCCAATTTTCTCAAGTAGATGCTTCAGGGTTTTATTAGTACTAATCGAGAAACCAAAGTTAGACATTGGTACGATACAATGGTCAGTGATTTTAGGGTTTACGTTGGAGGAGAAGGTTTTCTCTAAGTTGAAAACTACTAGAGATAAGAAGAGACCGCTTGTTTTTTTTTTTTTTTTTTTCCTCCCCTCTTTTATGTCCTTATTGGTAATTTGACATAAGTTGACAAAGTCAACTATTACTTCGAAAAAGAGAGAGGTCCAAATACTAATTTTGGAGGTATAAATAGAAGCTCTCATTTGATATTTGGAACTCCAACTTTTTTCAATTATTCTTCATATTCTAAACATGGTGTTAAGTCATATGAAAAGACAAATAAGGACAAAGAGAGAAAAATAGGAAAAAAAATATAACATTCAATTAAATTATTTTTCTTTTTCAGAATTTCTTTATATTGCCTATATAGTTTTATAATTTATCGAAAATAATTAAGTAAAAATAATCATTTCTATACATGCCCATATTTAATATAAAAGTAAATTCAAAACAATCTGATATGAAATTTCCTTAAACTAAATTTATTGAATATAATAATATAGTTATTACTCGATCTTCCAACCCAAAACCCTTGAAGTCCTTTTAGAGTGTGTTTGGATGAGGGAAAAAATGATGAAATTTAATTGAAAGTGAGGATTTCATAATTCCTAAAAGCCAATTTTCTCGTTTGGCATTATCAAATTGGAAATTTTAAATTTCTCTGTGAAAAAAAAAACGAAGGAATTCATTATTTAAATTCCTCACTTCAATTTCTACCAAAAATATGTGTCATTTACGAATTCCTTTTTAGTATTCAATTTTTATTTCCAAAGCAAGGTTTTTTTCTATGTCATTTTTTTATTTATTTTAAACTTTCTTAATTTATTATACATTTCAAATCCTAATTTTTTTGTTTTAATCAGTAAAGAACTATTATTAAAGAAGACCTCAATGGAGGTACTGATAATCGTGATTGAGAACATCACGAATACATGTAGGTGCTAGACCTATCCATACACAACTGTTAATTGCTTCAAAACCTATTCCGGCAAGTCTGTGTGCCACCATGTTGGTGGACCTTGGCTGATAATCAAGTCGGATGCTTGGGATTTTCTGAATGGAACTTTGTATGTCATCAATCAATCCTCCATTAGCTAATAGAGTGTAATATGAGCAGAGAGCCTCAACAATAGCCATTGTGCTATCACTCTCAACCACCACCTATTGTACTTGGAGGGAGACAAGTAAATCAAGACCAGCACGAATGGCCATGAGCTCACATTGCTTCGGAGACGCAGCATGTCCAACCGGACTAGCAAATGCTGCTACAAATCTTCTTGAGGCATCACGTAAGACTCCTCCTACTCCTCCCTTAGTTGTCGATGATAAGAACGCAACATCCACGTTCAATTTAAAAGCTTCATGCTCATCAAGTTTCCACTTAAATCGTGATTGCACCTTAGGTTTTTTCACACCTCCTCGAGCTTTTTGAAACTCATCAAGCTAGGAGAAGCTGCTTAATAACACATATGGAGCTGTTTGTTGTGTACCAGACCACAACATGTTGTTCCTGTTCTTCCACATAGCCCAGATCACCATCATTAAACGTGCAAAGCTGTCAGAACTCAATGTGATTGCCCTTTCCAGCATCCACTCCTTGAAGTTGAGGGAAGGTAATATGGTAGCTTGAAATTTAAATGGAGGATTCGAGAGTATGGTGGACGCTACCCGGCATTTGCAGAAAAAATGAACGACATCTTCTATTCGGTGATCACAAAGAAGGCAATTGGTGTCTCCCTCATACCCTTTAGTAAGCAGCCTTTCTTGAGTGGGAAGCAGATTATTACATGCTCGCCACACATAAATACTCACCTTTCCAGGCACTTTGGCTTGCCACAAAGTCTTCCAGAGGTCTTTGAATGGATCTCCGTTTGATGTTGCGATAAGTGTTCTGCATGACTTCCACTCTTGCAATCCAATACTCAGACTTGATAGAATAATTTCCTTTCTTCTTCGGGCTCCAGATTAACCGGTCCGAACAGTGATTTCGGCTTAGAGGAATACAAAGAATTCGTGAGGCAATGTCATGAGGAAATAAACTTTGAATTGCAGTTGCTTTCCACTGCCAAGTTGTATTATCAATGAGGTCTGTAACTTTGTTAAAAGAGGTGTGTTGAGGTTGAATAGGTTGATAAGTAGCTTGCACTGGAATCCACCTATCACTCCAAATGTCAACTTGTTCACCATCTCCAATTTTCCATTGTATGCCCACTTTAAGTACAGCCCTGCCTTGTAGTATACTTCTTCAAGAGAAGGAAGGAGAGTCACCAACTGTAGCCTCCCAAAATGAGCATTGAGGAAAGAACATAGCTTTATATAACCTAGCAATCAAAGAGTGTGGATTGGAGAGAATCCTCCATCCTTGTTTAGCAAGCATAGCAATATTGTAAGTATAGATGTTTTTAAAACCCATACCTCCCTCTTGCTTGGTTAAACAAAGTCTCTCCCAACATCTCCAATGGATTTCAAATCCTAAATAGATACAACCAAATAATAGAAACTGCAATTACTGGAATTTTAGATTGATGGAGTTAAAGATTCTATCATTTATAAATTCCTATGGATTTTATAATTTTCTCATCCAAACTCACCATTAGCAAATTCAAAGGGATTCCAGGAACATATCAAGATCGAGAACCAACCCTCTGATTAATTTTGGTGGATGAGTGACATACTCATAAGAGAGCAATATCATGTGATTTTGATTCATTTTTCTTCTCGTGGTTGAAGATAGAGATAAAAAGTAGAGTAATAAATTGTTGTATCTCATGTTCAAGGGTGTTTTGATAAAATTAAGGAGGTCTACTTAACATCTCAAGTATTCTAAAATGTAAATTAGATGTGTAATAAGTATGGGATGTCTTATTTAGGTGAGACCTCATTTACTTAGGTGAGAGCATCTTTAGCAATACTAGCCATTTTTTAGTCAAATTTTAGCCAAAATAGCTAAAAAGTCACTGCTACAATAAGTTAATCAGACGACAAAGATTTGGAGTTGTGTGATGACCAGCCTCACTGTGGTCTAAACGAGTGTTGTGTGATTGAAAAATCACACAACGGTGATTCCACCGTTGTGCAATATCCATTTCCTCAACAGATATTTAGTTCTATTGTGCGAATTCTACACAGGCATGTGCCCGGCATGGCAGTCGCCGGGATGCCTCGGCACATTCAGACAACAGAAAAAGAAGCTTTGCTGTTGTCTGAGATTCATAACACACAACAGATATAACTCATTTTTTGTTGTTTGAGGTTCATAACACACAACAGATATTACTCATTCTTTTTTGTCTGAGATTCATAACACACAACAAATATTGCTCATTTTTTGTTGTCTGAGATATGTAACACACAACCAAAGTGAAATGATCACCCTTATCTGTTGATTCACTCAGACAACAGGATGATTTTATTTCTGTTGTTTGTTATGAATCTCACACAACAGAATTTTATTTTCTTTTGTTGTTGGTTGTTAGTTCACACAACAACTATATTTGGTTATCTGTGGTGTGAATATTGTATTCAAATTGGGTAACAACCAGTGACTGTTGTAGGAGAAGCCTCAATTTTGAATTCTTTTACATTCATACAACACATTGTTTTGTATTATGTTGTATGACTAAACCTTGAACAACAACAAGAATATCAGTATAAATGTTTGTCCAAAATAATGCTCAATATATTACCATATAAACAATACTCTAATCCATACCATTCAAGTACCATTATTCAAGCATCAATACATTCAAGTAACAAGATAATGCAACAAACAAGAGCATTCTTAGCTAGCTACACATGAATAAAAAACATTCCTATTCTCGATAGATCTTAGCCTTCAGCTACCATTCGCTTCTACAAAACCTCGAATGTTTCACTCACTGGTCTGCAAGATGCAAACTAAGGGCGATATGATTATCACCATATGAAATAGAATATCCAAAACCTATAGGAAAAATGAAGCACTGTGATACTAAACTGTACCGACTCTCCATGTCTGGAAGTATATAATAGGTTTCAAAGGAAACTTTCCATTTGTTCCATCACCTTCTAGTATTGAATGCCTATCTCAACTTTAAATTTTGCAGCTTCTTGTTTGTACCTTTTAGACCTGAAGATATTGCCAAAAATGAGCAATCAATTAAGATATGAGTATCAATCCGTCTTGATCTACAATTTTTAATTGTTTGTTTACACTAGCATTAAGAGCATCGAGCCATTCTGTTTTATATTTGATTCCAGTTTACAATCTATATTAAGCCTAGCACAGTACACATGCACTAGTAATTGTTTGTACAGTTAAAACAGCTCATTACGATCATAATATCACAAAGTTCATGGCATGGAAAGGCTTTAGATAGTACACAAACTTTAGGACCAAATGTCACAAACTCATGTAGCCAAAGCCTGTAAGCATTACCTTTGTAATAAATAAAATGTCCACAATGAAAGTCCAATCTTTAAAGAAGAAAAGAAACCTGGAGTGCAATCAACCAAAAGAAAAGCTATGGTATCAGCATATGCAACAAAGCTAACCAGCAATAAAGTGAAATATAACAAGGCAAAAGCAATATAGAACAATCTTAACCAACCAATTGCTGAAAACTGAACCACCAATATTAATACCCAAACTTAACAAATTCAACTTGTATAAAACTCTAGTAAGAAAACAAGGGGAGTTCTCAATTTCAAAGAAAATAATGACAGATAGCACATTCAGAGGCACTATAAATTAAATAGATAAATAAATTACACCAATAACCAACATTTACCTATGGAAACTACAATTACAGTTCCCCCTACATTTGGAGCAATACCAGTGTATGAATTTCCCAAGTTGCAATTACACACAAACTAATATTCGGTATAATACAGAAATTAACTAAAACATTATTCAAAACAAAAACAAAGTATATGAGATGCAATACCTTGGCAGATCTATCTCATTTCTATGAGTAACAATTCCAATTAAAAATCCAGCAAACTGTAAACAATACTAGTAACTTGAGTAGAGACAAACTGGTACAAACCATTTTGGTTTCATCTCGATACTGGGCTCAAATAAAAAATGATCAAATAGAAAGGCTTTTCTCACCTGTGGTATTCAGCATAGTCAAAGTCATAGCTAATCGGCAGCTCAAATAACCTTAACATACAATTCACATCTGCCAAAAGGAAAAGAAAAAAAAAAAAAAAAAAAAAAAAGACAAACATCAATAACTATATAGCTTCAAATTCAGCCCTGGATTCAACTTCTTTAGGCATCATCAAGAAACTTGAAAATATAATATCCCTGCTGACTTGTTTTCCTCACCTTGAATGCTTGAGTGACAACTGGAAAACCGCATAATCAAGAGGCATATCAGATTTCATTTTCTCCTCCGCTCTAGTTCCTTTACTCCATAGGCCTCTTTATATAGGGAAATAAATCTTATATAAACGGAGTGCATATTAGGAAAGGAACTCAGATTAACCATCAAGTATATAGTGCATATAATGAAGTCGGCAACAGAGCTCCATTAGTACTAATAAAACTAAACCACATGCATATAATGTGAGAGCTTACCTTACATGTGAGAGCTCCCTCATAATGATTTGGTTATTCATGCCCATAACTGCCATACAAGAAAACCATACCAGATCTGAATTCAAAAAGGTTATTAAACATATCAACTGCACTAGAAGGCATGTTCTATTAATACCTATCAACTATTAATCCTCTTCTCTCACATTCACTTATTTCAAGTCCACGCATGTAAATGAAGAGAACTACCAGTTACACCAGAAGTTAGAAAACAGAGCCTTGAAACAATCAACACAAGCCAGCATTTGCTCCAAAATGCTACCTCTGCATATCGAATCAAGTTCAAAATAAAGGAACCAAACTTCTGAACACTCAAGTAATTGAAAACAAGCTCAAGTAAGTAAAACCAAGAAGCAGCTGAAACAAATTGTTTTCATCCATTGATACTTGGATAGATTAGTGACAAAAGAGAAGAAAAGCAGGAACTTCGAATTCCATGTTCTTCTTATGAACCCACAGCACAAGTACTCAACTATATTGAAGCAAAACTTCAAAATTCAGAAGCTAGAGACCTAAACTACCAAGGCCCTTATTTCTTATCATTTCGTTTCAATGAAAGCATGAAACTTTTGAAACTTTCAGAGAGAACTCAGAAGAAAGCACAAGTACCTTGACATTTTCAGGGAATTCAGGAATCTTTTACTAATCAGTTGAGACCTCCGTCAACCATATATTGGGAAACAATGCCTGTAAATCCTACCCACCATGAATATCATTACTTTGTTTCCAGAGAAACCAAAGGAAGAAGAAGAAAAAAATGCAAAGACAGTTAATTTGGGAGAGATGGAGAAGCTGAATTTCTTCATCTGAAACCTAATACTTCAGAAGAAATAAACCGAGAGACAGAGATATGTTAGCTTCCTAATAATGATTACCCTAAAATCTGTAAAAGCACTAATAAACACGCAGCTAAAAGAACTGATAATTTCTCAAGTTAAATATAAATGTAGGTTTGCTATATAAAGAATTTAAGAGTAATTCAGAACATGTAGGAGCTAGGAGAAAATACGGAAGATACAATTAGTTTATATGATAGATGATTCTTTGCAATGAAAATTAGTTGCCATTAGGTGGTACTAAAAACTTCCCATTACCTATGTAAAGGAAAGAACCTCTAAAATATGGGGAGAAATGCCAATATTTACAGTGGAGGGGAACCTTCAAAGAGCTGGGAGGAAATAAATTTTTTTGGTGGAAAGAAGGAACAAAAATAAGCTATTTGTTGGGTCCATTGGTTCTGTAGTTTGGTGGGTAGAGAAAGAAGAAGGGAAAAAAAATAAGAGAAAGAAAGAGAGAGAGAGAGAGAGAGAGAGAGAGAGAGAGAGAGAGAGAGAGAAAATAGTCTCTGGATGTGTATGGCTAGCCCCATCATTACAGAACCTACAATATGAAACTGATTATATCGTCAATGTCATGGATATCTAACAAAGTTTTACTAGCTGATGGGAAACTGGAGCTTTTAAATTTTAATCAAAGAATGCTCAATTGTGGAGCATTGTCAGAAATCCATGAAAGAGACTGTAAAGGCAAATGAATTTCTCTTAGAATGAAAACTGACAAACATACATTCTGCATTCCAAAATCTGCTTGCAAATTGCACCTATATCTAAAATTATATTGATTAGCCTCCCATTAACAAACTCCAACACCAACTCAAAATATAAAGGAAAGAACATTCCAAATTCAAACAACAAAGATCCATATATATTAAAAAGATAGGAAGATAGCTTGCCACATCTAAAAACTTACAAATCCGCTGGAAACATAGCCTATAGCAACTCCAGTTAGCAACTCCAGTCGGTATACACATGTAAAATATTGCCAGCCATTCTGATTCTAGACCCACAATGAACAAATACTCAACAAAATTAGGAGCATCATGAAGAGCATTAGAGCATATTAGAAATTGTATCATTTTCTTCTTCTTCTTCTTCTTTTTTTATTTTTTATACCTTTTAGTTGTAGCCATAATCCATATTTCTAATTATGAAAACCAATACGAAAGGATAAAGATGTAGGGGAAGGAGTCAAACCTGATCTGCAGGTGCATTCATCAATGAATGGAGCTGCAAGACTTATAAAAGATACCTTACCGACTCCAAGCAGCCTACAATGGCAAAACCTAATTATAACTCAGTATCTAGCACAGAGAGATACTAATGATGTAATACAAAGCCAACCAAAAGAAAAACATAGTGTAAAGATAGTCACACTTACATGCGACATATTGCAATGGACCAGAAATTAAATGAACTACCACTCCCAGCTGTGGCAAATGTCCAAATAGATAACCCAAGTCCAATCAGCCTAAAAGGATTGTGGCTGCAACGCACATGAACTTATAAATCAAATCGGCTAAATCACATCTCGAATAAATTCACAGCTCATCCAGTTACATAAGTACTCACCTCTTTGCCAAGAATGCAAAGATGGGTGAGACCACGAGAAGCCCAACCATAAACACAGATGATAGAACACCATCTTGAAAGTTGTTCAATTCAAAATCCCCTATGTAAGAAACGCGCCATTGTAAGCTAAATACAGCCAATGAGAATGATCACAAGGATGTTAATGTCCAATCTCTTAATTGAAACAATGAGAATGATCAAGTATATATAGACTTAACTAAAATAGTAAGCTTAAACTTTTTCTTGTAAACCCAGAGAAACAAAACCACAATTTCAATTTGTACTTCAACTTACACAGAGAAACAAGAAAATCGAAGAACAATACATAAACACTCAACCTTTAGCACTATACCACTAAACCCAGATTCATTTGAACAAAGATAAAGTTTTTTCTGTAAACAAACCTTTTGTCAAAGTGAGAGAGATCCAAATCCCAAATATGCTGTGAGAGAGTGTGAGAGAGGACTGACAGAGGATAATAGTAAGCTTAAACTTTTTCCTGTAAACCCAGAAAGAAGAACAAACCCAAGAAAGTTCTTGAAAAAAAAAAGCCCAAATTTCACCAGAGAAGTAAAGCGGACCTGGAATAAGCTCTTAATAACGTCGATCGGTGAAGTAACAGTCCGGGAAAGAGAGACAATGGTGGTTGATGGTCAAGACAGACCAAGATCTGTGCAAATCCACTTAAATTATCAAAGAAGAAGAAGAAGAAGAAACCCAGAAAGAAGAACAAACCTTTTTGGGAAAGAAATTCCAAAGTATCAATGACCTCAGTCCACCATCATAACCGAACCCTGAAACAAACCTTCAATCCGTTGTAATCACTGACTCTTTCATTCGAAAAACAAAAGAAAACTGAAACAAGGCAAAAGCGCATGAAACAAACCTGAAGAACTTCGTATCGAAGCCCTAGTTTTCCAAATCGAGATCCAAACGTAATAGGGATGGTAGTCGAGAAGTGGGTTTGATTCATCATTTGGTTGCTGGCTGTTTTGGATTTGGTTTCGAGTAAGAGTGGGTTGCTGTTTTGAAAGGAGTTGAGTAAGAGTGATTGTCGGGTTTGGTGGGAGTAATTGGGGGAGAGTAAAGGAGTAAGAGTGGTTGTCGGGCTTCAATTAAGTTATTTAGTGGGAGACTTCAATTGTCTCAAGTTTCTCCAACAACAGATAAATAAAGGACCGTTGTATGATGTATGATGACAAAGCAGGTTGGGAGGGAAAATTTGCCGCCTATGCCTACATAGGTTTCATCAAATTGAAACTTTGCTGCGCTATGCAACTTGTTGAGTTGCTTCCATGCTCAGACAACATAACTATGACAATCTGTTGTACAAATTTATGCGTCTTGCACTAGGTGTACCTAGAGGATTTCTCAAAGTTCATACAACATTTCTTATACAACAGATATCAAAAAAACTGTTGTGTGGATAGTTCAAATTGAGCTCCTTCTGGGAGGGAATTATGTGCTCATTTCCCTCCATCTAGGCCTCACATTCACACAACGGAAACTTCTTAACTCAGTTGTGCAATATCTTCTTTAAAAAAAAGTTTTCAATTTGCTTACATTCACACAACAGAAACATATTTGTACCGTTGTTGATAGAGTTCGTGTTAACACACAACAGCAAATTTTAGTTTTGTTGTGTGATGAGTGTTGTGTGTTTCGATTTTTGTAGTAGTGAGTTATTTTAGCTAGTCACTTTAGAAATACGTCTACATCAGTGCTCTCTATTTTAGTTAGGTTTGAATTTATATTATTTTTTAAATGAAGATTAAATAATTTAAATGTATTTATAAATTGCATAAAATAACTTAAAAGGAATGTTTTAAATTATAGATAGCCTCATCTCGCTCTCTATATTTAAGAGCGAGATAGCTAAAATTTATAATAGATAGCTACTTAGGAGTTTGGTGCAGCTGCCAAAATAGATAAAAAGCTAAACATGCTCCCCAAAATAGCTAAGGAGCCAAAATAGAGAGTCTGCTAAAGATACTCTGAGACTTTAACCGCTTTACTTAGGTGTAATAGTATGGGCTATCTATTCGAACTGTAACTGCTTTACTTATATGAGACCTTATTTTACTTAGGTGATTGACGGAGAGTGTTATGCACTATCTCGGTTGTGAGAAAAGACGCAGAGGGATTTAGAGGTGAGTAAATCTCATGAGGTTCATTTATGAACGGAGTTACTTTATTATTTGAAATTATTTGTTAAATTGTGAAATTGTTTTCGAAAATAAATTTTTGTTTTAAATTATATGAACTTGATCGTCTACGGTTTATAGGTAAGTAAAATGAAGTTTTATTATAAAATGAATTTTCACGAGTTTTGTAGTCGTGAATTGTAGTTGATATTAGTGGCATCCCTGAGTGGATGACTACGTGTGTGTGTGTGTATATATATATTTATGTGAAATATATACATCTTGGTGGAATTGTGTGTGTAGTTCACTATCATTGTGCAATGTGATGTTGAGGAAAATAAATGATTTTAGAAAGAAAAGACAGTTTTTTTTCGGCTTTGAGTTTTTAAAGAAGTATGTATGATTTTGGTGATGGTTTTGAGTTGAGGAAACAATATTTGGGAAATGATTTTGTTATTGTTTTGAGGTTGTTGGAGATGAGGAAATAATTTTATGTGACAACCACTGTGTTGATCTGTGAGATGATATGCTTGATGATTTTGTGTAAATGATGTGGGTTGTTGTTGAGTGATTGGTGTTATTAATGGATGATTGTGTATTGTTTTCTAGATTATTTCTATTATTTAATTGCTTGTTTTCTTTCGTAATCTTCTGAACTAAATTATATGAAGGGATTACTGTTTTCTGAATTGATTGGTTTTAATGTAATCTCTTGAACTAAACCATATGCATGGATTACTATGATTTCTATCGATTGATTTTAATGTAGTCTCCTGAACTAAACTATATGCAGGGATTATTATGATTTTGAATTTTACGCTTTTTGGTGATCTTTTGAATTAATTTTCTATACAGGGATTACTGGTTTTATTTAGTTTATTCTGTGAGTGCAGTTGTGGATGAGACTCGTAGTGAGTTCATAAATGTTTTATCACGTCATTATGGTGATAAATGCTTCCTGTCGAGAGAAAAGAAGAGTGATTTCTTTGATTTGTTGTTGAGCTTTCAAATGATTTGATTTTTCATGGTGGTGACTTGTGTTTTCCTTAAAAAGAAAAGGATTTTGCTTTTGGAGATAATCATTGTGTTGATTTGTTGTCCTTGAGTCGGAAATGTGTTTTGTAGTTATTAGAGTTAACTCACACGAGTTTGCAAAAGCTTACCGGGTTTGTTGTTTCACCCTGGTGCACTATTCCATAGTGTAAGGGTTATTGTGCAGGTCAAAGTAACCGTCGTCGAAGCTGAGGTTTTATCACTGTCATAGCTTGCACGTGGAACTGTACTTCTGGTTTTAGTCTTCTGCTGTTTACTGAGTGTGTTTACTTATTGAATTGTTCTTCAGTTTAATTTGTAAACTCTCTGTAATGTAATATGTGACTCAAAAGAACGAGTCGGTATAAACATTTGTGAGTTCGGTTTGTTTTGTTGCTTAGTTTAAATGAAAATTTTTCATAATGTTCTTTTGGGCTTGTTAAGTTATCGCGTTTCGGATTCGAATTTCTTTATTTGAAATTCAGGGCGTGACATCCAAAGACTCTAAGATTTATAATAATTCCTCGTATATGAACCAAATATTGCCAAACTCTAGAAGTAAGACATAGTGGGAAAGTTGGCATTAGTGTATTATGGCTCCGCGTGAGCATTATCTTTCCAGTATGTCGCCAAAATTGTAAAGCAAATAGAGTGGTCAGTCGTGCACTCTTTGCTAAATGGTGCGTGTTAGAATACATAGAATTAGTTGAGACTCCTGATATTATTTCGGGACGTTCTCTTCAGGCTTATTGTCATATGGGGTTTAGGCTCTATGTCCCCCCCCCTGTATTCTATGGTTTCATTATTGGTTATGGCTTAAAGGCAGCCGTTTTGGCCTTACCTCAAAAAAAAGAAAAAAGTAAGATAGTTCTATCGATTACTTTAGTCACTTTTTAATGAGAAAACTGATATCATCAAGTCTTTTATACCAATACCAAATTGGTGCCCTTATAGTTTGAAGAGTTTCTATTTTCTTTATTGTATTGTAGGCGATCTCTTCATCAACAAAAGAGAAATAGTATACTACAATTGCTTCTGTATAATCAGATTTGCTCACCTAAGGGACAGTTTTAAAGGATTGTGAGAGACAAATGCATCTTAATCACATGTATTAAATATAAAAGCAGAAATTATAATAATTTAAAATTGTGCATTTATTTTCAACCATGAGATTTACTTGTTCCTCACAGTCCCTTAAAAACTGTCTTTTAAGTGAGCAGGTCTTTCTGTATAATAAAGAAGACTATATGAAGCCGTTAGAGGACAATTTAGCTCATTTTTTTTATACCCTAAACTAACTATAAAACAGCTCATAAAGAAGCAATAATTGTACTTGCTCAAACTAGTGAAATTTATTGTGTTAAAAAGGGGATCATGTTACAACCAATTTACTACTGGACTTTCCAATAGTACAACTCATCATATTTACTTATTTAGTGAGTTTGCATCTAACCATTTTGAAATGAGGGGTCTACAACTAAATCAAAAATGATTTCCATGAACTTTGTTTGTTTCCATCAACAATTAACTTAATTTTCAATTAAGTATTTTTGACATGCATGTAATCGCTTTTTTTGTTTTTTAATAATGTTTGCAATAATATAACTCGATGTCTTGACTCTTGACTGTGTCACTAGATTAAAATAATGGTAATTTCAAAAATATATATATATATAAGTTAGAAGCGAGAATCCAAGATTGAAATAATATGGCGGAGATAAAGACGAATTAGTGAAAACCAATATAGTAAACAAAGCGGTACAAATACAGACAACAATGGGTTGTATTCTTTTGACCGTTTATGCGCTGTAACTTTGACACGTGCCAACTCTGCAGCGCACTTTTTACTGGTTCATCAAATCTGATGAGAGCTTCTTCACCCTCTGTTTACCCCTCTCACTCCTCCGCACGTGTGGGCGTCTCTCACTCACACGCTTCCAGAGCTCCACCCGAAACCAACTCTATATATACTTCCCCTAAACACTCGCTCCTCCATTCAGAGTTTCAAACTCGCAACCAACTCACAGCGACAACGGGGAAAAATTAAAGCCTTTCTCCGAGTCCCTAAACCCCAACAACAACAACAACTCCGGCTTCCTCTCTCCTCCTCCTCCTCCGGTCGCCGGCGGCGTGCAGCAGCCATCTCCTTCACCGAGTTTATACGATGGATGTCCGAAGGCGATCGGCGATGGAGCAGCCCACTAGGGGAGCTGGCGGCAGGCCGGTGAAAATGAAAGTGAAGATGGTCGATCAAAACGACGCCGTTAAGGCCTCCGACGCGTTGCCGCTGCCTATGTACCTGACAAATGCGGTCTTCTTCACTCTCTTCTTCTCCGTCGTCTACTTCCTGCTCACTCGCTGGCGCGAGAAGATCCGCACCTCCACTCCTCTCCACATGGTCAATCTGTCTGAGATTGTAGCCATCCTTGCCTTCGTAGCCTCCTTCATCTACCTCCTCGGCTTCTTCGGCATCGATTTCGTCCAGTCCTTGATTCTCCGGCCCAGTCAAGACGTTTGGGCCGCCGAGGATGACGAGGAGGACATTATTCTCAAGGAGGATGCCCGCAAAGTGCCTTGTGGCCAGGCCCTTGATTGTTCAATTCCCAAAATTGCTCCAATCGCTCCACTGAAACCTGCTCTTAAAGTTGCACAGAAGGTGTTTGATAAAGAGGTGGTGAGCGAGACCACGCCGCCTACCGCAGAGGACGAAGAGATCATCAACGCTGTGGTGGCTGGAACCATTCCCTCGTACTCACTCGAGACAAAGCTCGGCGATTGCAAGAGGGCAGCTTCTGTCAGGCGTGAGGCTTTGCAGAGAGTTACAGGCAAGTCTCTTGAGGGTTTGCCATTGGATGGATTCGATTACGAGTCAATTCTGGGTCAATGCTGTGAGATGCCAGTCGGATATGTCACCATCCCTGTTGGAATTGCTGGCCCTATTATGCTCGATGGAAGAGAGTTCTCAATCCCTATGGCCACAACTGAAGGTTGCTTGGTGGCCAGTACCAACCGCGGTTGCAAAGCCATCAACCTGTCCGGTGGAGCTGCCAGTGTGCTGTTGAAAGATGGAATGACCAGAGCACCTGTTGTCAGATTCAACTCGGCTAAGAGAGCTGCTGAGTTGAAGTTCTTCATGGAAGACCCTGAGAATGCCGACACCATAGCCACCCTTTTCAACAAATCAAGCAGATTTGGTAGACTTCAATCAGTTAACTGTGCCGTTGCTGGGAAGAACCTGTACATGAGGTTCTGCTGCAGCACTGGTGATGCTATGGGGATGAACATGGTGTCTAAAGGTGTTCAAAACGTTCTCGATTTCCTCCAGAGTGACTTCCCTGACATGGATGTCATTGGCATTTCTGGTAACTACTGCTCAGACAAGAAGCCTGCTGCTGTCAACTGGATCGAAGGCCGTGGCAAGTCGGTGGTCTGTGAGGCTGTGATCAAGGGAGACATAGTGACGAAGGTGTTGAAAACCAAGGTGGCGGCTTTGGTGGAGCTCAACATGCTCAAGAACCTTACTGGTTCCGCCATTGCTGGTGCTCTGGGTGGTTTCAATGCACATGCCAGTAACATTGTTTCGGCCGTGTACCTTGCCACGGGTCAAGACCCTGCTCAGAACATTGAGAGTTCTCACTGTATCACCATGATGGAAGCCATCAATGATGGCAAGGATCTTCACGTCTCTGTCACCATGCCGTCCATTGAGGTTGGTACCGTAGGAGGAGGGACCCAACTTGCATCCCAGTCAGCATGTTTGAACTTGCTTGGAGTGAAGGGTGCTAACAGAGAGGCACCAGGAGCGAACGCAAGGCAATTGGCCAGTGTTGTAGCTGCGTCGGTTCTTGCCGGAGAGCTTTCACTTATGTCTGCTATCGCTGCTGGTCAGCTCGTTAGGAGCCACATGAAGTACAACCGATCCAGCAAAGATGTCTCAACAATGGTTTCTGCTTAAGAGCTACAACACTCCAAAGTGCCTTTCAGGGTTCAAATGCCTCCAGACTTGAATCACTTGATGGTGTAAGACAGTTCAACAAAATAACGCTATATAAATGGACTGTCAATTTGGCATGGAGAAAGAAGATTGGAAAATAATGAACAGACAATACATAGCAGGGCTAGTCAAGAAAGATTGTACTATTTGTTCTTTCTTTGTTCAACTTCTTTCCTTTATTTATTTTTATGTCGTGTAAGAGACTTTGGGCAAAAATTCTGTAAAATGTTGATGATGATGAAAAAGGTTTAGTTTCACTTTTTACAAGTGCTATACACGGTGTTCAGTGATTCAACCTTTATTTTTTTCAGTTCATAATTAAACACGGCATGTTATGTATGGGATTCAGTTGCCGAGTCTCCCTTATTCAATTTAGTCTCCTGTCATTTGTGAGTTGAAAGTTCATGTGATGCTTGCAGGTAATAATAGTATGGGGAAGAACAGCTCTTGCTAGCCTTTGCTGTGAATCTTAATAAACTCAGCTCATCAAAGTATGTCCCTTCTTTTTTGTCTTCTATTTTTTTTTTTCTCTCAACTTTGATCTGTTTCTGTCATTTCTTTTAACATGTTCATTGCTATTCTCACGTGTATGCATGTTTATGAAAATGTGAAGCTGTTTCACACCTTATTTTAGCTGGTATTGAATTTTTGGGATTTGGATCTTATGCTACATGGATCACAATTGTACCAGATAAATCAGATGTGTAAGTGGAACCCACTTTGTTTGTAATATGGACACAATCGGGACCACTTTTGTTGGTATCCCTGATTATGCTTTCTGGTTGACAACAATGTTTTCTGGTTCTGGCTTTCCACATTGCATGCATCTTGGTAATAATTTGTTCATGAGATGTCAGATAGCTTGGGAACTTTTTTTTTTTTTTTTAGTTTTTGAAAGTAGGAGATTATACAGAACACCTTTTGTCTTTGTTATAGACTAATAAATAGAGAACTTCATGGATCCAAATGATATAGGTGATCGATAATTCGAGATTAGCTACGCTCACATGTCTGCCAACATTGTCTTCGAGTATCTGGGAAGATATGATCTTGAATATTTTAGTTTCTGTGGTTGAGGCCTAGAGCTTTCTGCAATATTATATGCGAGTTGCTTTAACATATCAAGTTCCCTGGATCCAGATCATTGTTAATATAAAGTTTTTTTTTTTATTATTCTAAGATGTGTTCACATATATTTTTGCAGAAACCAAGTCCAACTAGAATGAGTCTGTTCTCTTGAACCTCAATGCTTTAGATATTCATAAGGTTCATTGTGGTCTATTTTAGCTGAGAGATTAGGTATGCTGCTCTTGCGTTTAGGATAGTACTAAGAAACAGGTAGCAGAATTACATGTGGCTATAATTGGTTGAGTGGACTGGTTGTATTCACAGATTGATGATATAGTTTCACAGATTAATGATATAGTTGTGACAAAAAAGAAAAAGAAAAAAAGATTAATGATACAGTTTGGTTTCTGTTTCTGTTTTGCTTTCTTGCTTTGTTTTTCTCTTTCTGGCCTTCTGGCCTCTGTGTTCTGCTATTGTATAATCAAAAGTAGAATTTCATACCTCCAAAATTGGCAATTAGACCTCCTTACTTATTAGACCTCTAATTTACTTTTTGAAATATGCAATATGCTAACTACACCTCCCTAATTTCCCTAAAATATCCTCAAAGCAATTCACATCAAGAACAGTTCATTTGCCCATTCACCACCAATAAAGCATGCATCTAAAACTTGAAAAAACTCTTCATAAGAACAGTTTTGCATACATGCGATTCTTTATGTGTATAATATGATATCTATCACAATGAAAAGTCTAAGAGAGTTCCATTTCTCAAGAAGGTTGGATTGTAATTCCAGTAATTGCAATACACTAAACTAAAGCCTAGAAAGCAATTAATAGATTTGGACAATCACCGAATAATTTTAATGCCATCTCTGTTGAAGATGTCAATTTTGCTTCTTGATGATAGATTGATACCACCAAATTACAAATTTATTATGGAAAAAAATAAACCAACAATTTTGACACACTATTGATAGAAAGAATAAAAGAGAAAACTGTAGAAGATGAAACTGAAAAGTTTTTAAGCATTACCTGGTACAAAAATTCCAGAACGATGATTGTTCCTAATTACTAAATTTTCATTTTTTTTCCCGTGAATTTTGATGTATAAATTAGGGTTAAATGTTAGAAGAGATGGAGAAAGTAAAATTGTTATGTATTTTGAAATATCATTAGAGAGACTTTGATTAAAACAAATAATATGAGGAAGACGTTGTATTGAACAAATTGGAGGTAACATCTCTTGGCTAACTATGAAGATTACATGCAAAAGGAACACTATTTGTTGAACAAGAAAAGGAATAGTTTTTTATTTCCCCTTATGTTTTCTCTCTCTTTTGTGTCCGTGTTTTAGTCATTTTGAATGAGTTGACAAAGTCAATTATCATTCTAAAGAGATCTAAATGCTAATTATGGAAGTATGAATAGAACCACCCAAAGAGAAGGAAAAAAAAAAAAAAAAAGATTAACCATGTAGTTGGGGACTAAATCAGAAATAAGGAAGCAGAGAGAATATTTTTAAGTATTGCCAAATGGTAGGATTGCCTCTACCTAAACATTTTCTCTAAAGGGAAGTAATAATGGGTTGAATAGATTGGATTGGTAGCTGTCTCTTCATTAGCCAAACAATTTCCTAATCAGTATGGGGCACAGAAATTAATGATTTTAGGTGGAATATTATGGCATCATTAATTCTTTCTTATCTTTTTCGGGATGAAATCAGCTATTTTAAATTTCTGTGTTTCAATTCTATCCCCTTAACATGATTTGTCCACAGAGATTAAAAAATAGAACAAAAGATTAACAAAATATATTTTTAATCTCTGCGGACCAATCATGTTGATGGAACATAATTGAGATAAAATAACAGCAACAACTGATTTCATCCCATCTTTTTTAGCAGAGAAAATAAAAGTTGTTTTGTTTGCTTGACTCAGTTTCTTAACGACAAAAGTTTTTAGGATTCAATGATATCTCATCTGATTTCAAAGTTTTATTTATTTATTTATTTATTTTTTGTTTAAATTATAACTTAAAATTCTTAATACAACTATATTTAAAATTGAAAGTAGATAAAGCTGAAAGTGGCAGCTTTTTCGCCCAAGTAGTAGGAGTAGTCGACTTGTGGCCAAGATTTGCATCAGTGTCGGCAACAAAATTTGTTTCCCAAGGATCAAAGTTTTTGGTTATGGAATACCGGTTGGATAGTCATAAAACCTTTTGTTTTTTGTTTTTTGTTTTTTTTTTTATTTCACTAAGATATATGTCATTCTTAGTTTGTTAAGCAACTCCAACAGTTTCTCTATAATTTTTGTATTATAGGGAAACAAAAGTCAAAACTTTAGCCTCTTTTTCTTCTCCAACTCCAACAGATTCCTTATTTTACAACAATCTCAAAAATCTCCATATTATTCCTTAAAATTTTAGAGTTTGCTGTAAATATAGGGAATTTGGTTTTCTCTTTCCTCACTTTCCCTAAAATAGGGATAGTTATAGGGAATCTGTTGGAGCAAAAGAGACTTATTTTTCCCTAAAGTAGAGAAAAATCAAAATATAGGGAATCTGTTGGAGTTGCTTGTAGAGCAACTTCAACAGCTTCCCTATAATTTTTGTATTATAGGGAAGCAAAAGTCAAAGCTTTAGTTATTTTTTCTTCTCCAACTCCAACAGATTCCCTATTTTGCAGCAATCTCTAAAATCTCCATAATTCTTCCTTAAATTTTAGAGATTGCTGTAAATTTAGGGAATTTGGTTTTCTCTCTCTTCATTATCTCTAAAATAGAGATGGTTATAGGGAATCTGTTGGAGCAAAAGAGACACATTCTTCCCTAAAATATAGTAAAATCAAAATATAAAGAAGCTGTTGGAGTTGCTCTTAGCTGCTAAAACATAAAGTTATCTCACATAATAACAAAGTCTGGTTACACTAGGCAGGATATGGTAGTAAAACCTCTAATCCTTCATTTTCCACTCGTAAATTTGCAAGGTGGGTCTGTCTCTTCACATGCACGATGAGGCTGTAATCGAGGAAAACGTTGATGTGTAGATTATTGGCTTTGGCACTGGCCTGGTTCATTCGTTTAACAGCTTTCGTGTTTTGAATTTGAGTGGCTATCTAAAAGTTCTCCACCCAAGTGAGTCATAAGAATTATAAAGTGGTGCATACAAATTGTCGTTTGGGACTGAGAAATGTCAGTTATGGCTGGCTGCTGCTTCTGCAGGCGAGCAAAGTTGACTTGATCAAATCATCAAGGTAGGTGTGCTAGCTTTGTTTTGGCCTACACCATTTTAGACTATGTATCTGCCTTTCTGTTGGCCATGGCGGCAACCACCATTGAAGCATTGACTACCACTATAGTGTTCTTCCGCATATTATATGTTGCATTTTCTTGTATACGTGCTTTGATGTTACTTGCCTATGCTAGGGACAAGTAGTGGTCCAATAAGTCTTAAACTGCAGTCTGAACATTTAATTGTATATATGTTACTCTGCATGTCGGGGTGCTCAAAGTCTATACAAGTCTATTCTCAGATTATGGTGGTAGGTGAGAGTGGAAAGTTCAGCACTTAGTATCTTAACATATGAATAATGCAAGACCACAGAGTCCTTCTCCTAGTTGCACTCCGTTTGAATACATGAGCAGTTATTGTGAAAGAGACGATGTATGAGCCAATTATTTGTTGTATTGGAATGAATTTCTCAGATATTTATTTGCTTGGAAGCGTTTGCTTGGATGAAAAGGAACCACACTAGAAACCCCCTATGATAGTTTTGTTCAAACTTTCATATGAATTTCTTATCATCGAATACTCTGTTTACACTATATAATATCCATACGATGTGTTACATTGAAAATTTTTTCCTGCTAACTTGCCCAAATTGGTAACATTTACAACTTTTGAAATGTAATGCAGCAAATGAGAAAGACATATAGTTTGATAGTGCAAGCTGACTAAAAGTCTTGATGTGTTTATTTCTGTGAATAGTGTTACGTTTAGGTTATTTACTGCTCATATATTTCATAAAGGTAGGATTAACTTAATTGAGTTAAATTCACTAGGAGGGTTTCTGTGAGAAATTTTTTTTATTATGCTACAGTTCATTTTCATTATCAATTTCTACCGGTAATGAAATTAATCATTGTGGTGTTATTTAGTTGTATAAACAATTTTCAGAGTATTTTTTTTTTTTACGAGAAGAGGCCAGCTCATTATATATATTCAGCAAGCAGTACAAAAACGAAACACCTCTATGGGGTCGACAGAAAGAATCGTTCATTCGGAAATCCGAAAACCTATTCTAAAGCAAAAATAAGACTGTCACGCCCCGATTTTCGAGCACAAATTAACAACAAATAACAATCACAAATACTCCGGGCGTGATGGTTAAGACATTAATACAAAACACTAGGAAAAAAATTTCTTTAAAGGAAAAATGAGAATAGTAACTAAGTTATCCAAAGGTACCAGGCTTCATAATGTCAACTGAAAATATAACCCAAAGGTAAGCTCAATAATCACTTTACATTTATATCATATACACTCCATAATACTCTATATATAGTACATTCCAATCATACACACTCCCAAAAACTCCATATTCTGTAGGGTACAAAAGCTCCACAATCCTATTGTCATATCAACCACACCCACAATTCCACAACCCAACACCCTACAACTGTGATATGATATATACAAATATAGGACACATTCAACATTCATATGCATAGCTAATCAAGTCGGACCAAAAGCAACAGCCATATCAAAGATCCATAAACACCTTAACTTTAATTCAACAAAATCCCTAGAAACATAGATCTGAAGATCCACCACAAAGATTTACACATATAGAAATGTTAGACGTTATAATCTGGTATGCAAAAAATGAAACCAAATGTAAAAATTCGCTTCCACAAACTAAATATCTCATGAACCAATACAAACCAAGAAGAGCAATTCTCATTCTAAATTGTTGAAACCTAAAAGCCTTAAGCACTCAACAAAGACTAAGAGTCCATATACGTACCTTGGCCATTACGAGCAGTGAAGACAATGGTTCCAGTCTCATCGCTAGCGAGGCACTCAGTGATGTGAGGGGGCTGAAGAGGGCGAGAGGAGAGAGAGGATCGAGCGCCGCCATTCTTGGAGGTGACCTTTGACGACCTTGACGATCAGGGTTTGGCCGCTCGTGCCAGGCTGGATCTCCTCCACCTTTTGATTGCTCGATTAGTAGCAATAAAACTACGACTGTGGGTGCTAGCCTCGCCTCTCATGTTCATCGTGAGATCTCAAGAAATCCCAAAACAAAACTCAGAAAGAAACCCTAATTCGGTTTTACCCATTACCCATTACCCATTGCACTAGCAGGAAGTCTTTTTTTTTTAATCAATTTTTATGAAACATATATATAAATGCATATGTTGGTATGAAGGACTATGTAGATCAAAATATTTATTATAATATGAAAAGTGGTCCATAACATTCTTGTTTAATAAATATGTACTTGCTAGTATTTTTTTTATTTTTTATTTAGCTGTTCTCATTTAATGATTGAGATTAAAATATTTTTTTTCTCATGATCTAAGAATAACATGTGTTCAATGAATCAAATGAGGTTGCTCGATCACAGATAACCTAATTTGCTATTAGCATACAAATATGTGTTTGAGATCGATCAATTGTGTTTACGATGTCCATTATATATAATTGTACGTGGTCAATCAATGTCTACTATATACGAATGCATATATGTGTGGAGGGACAATCGTGTGTGTATATATATATAGGAGTTTTTTAGTACTAAGGGATCTTTTCCTTGCCATTTTAAGAAATCTCTTGTAAGACCCACTGTTCGATTACATATATTGGCATCTCCACTATTCAATTTTTAGGTCTTCATGATTATATTACTTATACAAGCTTTTCAGCACAATTGATGCTTGTTATAGTTAGGGTTTAGGGTTTAGGGTTTAGGGAGGAATCGATATCTCCCAGTTAGTATGATCTCTTATCTATATACGGCGGAATCTCCCAGTTAGCATCCGAGTTAGCGCAGAATCTCCCACTTAACATAATCGTGATTTACCATAGATGATCTCTTATTTGCTTCCACAACTAAGAACCTCCCTGTTAGCATGATCAATCGATCAAGTCATATATAAATCCAATACACACACATATGTATTATGTATATATAACTATAAGACTTATAAATCGATGGACAAACCAAATCTATCAAACTTGAACCGTTCATACTTATAATCTTAAATCATCATTTTGAATACCTTACGATAATCAATTTGGCTGAAAATTTACAGAAGTGATCTACATATTAAGACCTAAAAATTGAACGGTTGAGATGCCAAAATATGATTGAAAAGTTGATATAATGCCCTATCCCTAGAAAAGACCGAAATATGGATCCCTCACCAGAAGGGCCCTATATATATGTGTGTGTGTGTGTGTGTGTGTATTATGAGATTTATCTGATCTCACCTTAATTATAATCAATATATAATAAAATTATTTTGTTTTTAACATATATATAAAGCGTCAAATCTAATAAATTGATAATATAGTCATCAAGTAGCCTGTGAAAAAATGGTAAAATTAATTTTGAAAAGTTAGAGATCCTATGCTCAATTCTCCTCTTTGACATAATATTTTTATAATACAATTTAGAGAAATATTTCCAAGGGTCACTAGCCGTTGGAAATAATTTGTTCATTACCGAGGGTACTTTGTTGCCCTCGAAATTAAGAAATCATTTATGACAAAATCAATTGCCTCTCGGAAATAGGTCTACCATTACCGATGATACAAAATGTTGTTTAAAATAATACTGGCGCCAAAAGGTCCTGCCATTGTTTTAGTTTTTCCGAGGAAATTGGAACTCTTTTCCTACAGCATATTGTCCCTCGGAAATAAAATATATTTTGACAGAACATTTCTGACGACCATTTTTTGTGGTCAAAAAAGGAGTTTTTTTGCGAGGACAATTTTGTGCTGTCGGAAATGAGGACTTTTGTTGTAGTGACAAGTAAAGATGTCCTGAACCCACAATGTCAATATTCAATACAAACTCGTTCTTTAGAGTCATATATTACATTACACCAAGTTTACAAATTAAATTGAAATAACAATTCAATATGTAAACAACCCCACCAAACTTACTATACAGTGGAAGACTAACAAGTGCACACAACAATTAAATTCCTAAACTCACAACTGCTACGACAAGGGACCACAGTTTCACCACGTTCACCCTAACCTGCAGGATAGACCCCTACACCATTGAATAGTGCATGGGGTTGAAATAACAAACCTGGTAAGCTTATGAAAGCTCGTGTGAGTCAACTCAAAACACAAAGATAAAACACATGTTTAAATCATCTCAACCTAACAAAATCATTATACAATTATCACAACATAAACATCAAGTTCATATCATAACATATCATGCTCACATACGTTAACTCAATCTAAAATGCACCTGCTCTGACTCTCAACTGATGCATTTAATTTAACAAAGGCTTAGCTAAACAATTAAACTCAAGTAACGTTCTAAAACATTTCAAGCTCCATTAATCCAAAAGCATGCTCCTTTTATCTCAACCGAATAATTGTTACCTCAGTGACCTTTCAAAATCATTAAAATCTCAACAACCACTTCTCGAAAGAGTAAAACACTAATGAATCAAAATCAAGTAAAAAGTAATCCCTGCATGTGAATTAGTTCAGGAGATCACATCAAAAGCACATCAAGCAAATCATAGTAATCACTAGGGCTGTCAATTCCGACACGACCCGATAACATGACTCGAAACTCGCATGAAATAAAACAGGTTGAACCCACACGATTAAAAAGCGGGTCGGCCTTGGGTCAACCCGCCATGACCCATTTAATAAATGAGTCGGCAATGGGTCAACCCGCCAACACGAAATGAACCCGTAAAACCCGATTATGCTATACTTATTCTTGAAATTTTGGACGTTGGGAGTATTTGATCCTAGGATTAGATAATTTGAAATAATTTGATTTATAATTATTGGATTTTCTTATTTATGAATATATAAAATTATTTATATTTTTCGTCTTGTGGAGTTTTTTGTAAATTTAATCAATTTATGCATTTTTTTTTAGTTAAATGGGTCGCATTATTAACCCTTAAATGGATCATTTTGTCTAACACGACATGACCTATTTGTTAAATGGGTTAAGCGGGTTGGAAACGGGTAACCCGTTTAATAAATAAGTTGGGTTTGGGTTTAAATTTTTGACACGATTATGAAATGGGTTGGGTTTGGATTTGTATCTTGCGACACAACAAATACCTTAACCCGACAAGAACCCAACCCGACACGACCCATTGACAGCCCTAGTAATCACTGCATATCATATAGTTAAGGAGATTACATTAAAACAATCAATAGAAGTCATAGTAATCCCTGCATGTCATTTAATTCAGGAGATTACATTAAAACCAATCAATTTAGAAAACAGTAATCCCTGCATGTGAATTAGTTCCGGAGATTACGAAAGAAAACAAACAAGTCAAAAATGGAAATAAACTAAAAATCAATACCATTCATTTACTAACAACACCAAACACCACATCAATAATCTTAACATCAATCACTCAATAATGATCCAAGAGACACAGAGAGGATGAGAAAGGAACAAGACCAGGTCAGGGAGAAGAGGGCGAAGTCAGCGTGGTAGAGATAAGTTGTAAGGCTGGGGGCAGAGGCGTCATCGGCGACAGTGGTGGTTATGAGCATAGGGGCTTGGGATTTAAGAGGCAAAATGCATGACGAAGTGAAGTGAGGGTCCAGATCAGGAAAAAAAAAGTGAGGGAGGGGGAGAGAGAGAGAGAGAGAGAGAGAGAGAGAGACCATTTCACCCCTCAAAATATGACACTTTCACACAAAACTAACAACGTCATGTACGTATACTGGGTCGGGCATGCAATTTGATGTACCAAAGTTTATGTTTTGGAATTTTATGTACTGAAATTCGTAGTAGTCCATAGTTCAGATCCACTTACCAAATTTTTCCCTACATTATTTATTCGACTATTCTAATTTTAACTCATTTATGTATTTTCTTCGCTTCTTGATCACCTAATTCGAGAGGCTCAATGTAATACCTTCAAATATGAATTTCATTTAAACAAGATTAGGTTACTAATATGTTCTATGTTCTAACAACTAACTCATTGATCCAGTACACACAGCGGCCCAGATCAATCTTCATTGCTAAATATGCTCTTAGAGTATCTCCAATAGGTCCTTTATAAAATCTCTTTGTTTTTTTTTTTTTTTTTTTTGGAAATTGGATTTCTATGAAACAAATCAACAAGTACAGTCGTTTATAATGACATCCCTCAGAACCATACCAATTTTGGCTAACACTATTATATACTTTACTAGCTAGCTTATGAGCCACCGTATTGGCCTCATGCGAAGCAAAGACTGCTTTAAACTCCGCATGAGTGCGCGGGTATATGAACTTGAAAGTTAAAATTCATATAATTTTTCTTCCCTAATTTTAATAATTTTTCTATCATATTCTCTATAATTTATTATCTATAATTAAATATAGTAATATTTTTAAAATTTCACAAATATAATCAAATAATTAATTATAAAAAGAAATATAATTAACTTCTTAAAGAGTGATAATCTATCATTTTAGAGTTTGTTGTAAATATAGAAACTTTTGTTTTCTCTCTATTCACTACATTTTAATAATAAAAAACAAAAACATGCAACGCATGTAAGTTAACTGTCGATTAATTACAATTAGACTCCCTCATTCATATGTCATCTCAATTAAATTTTCCTGGCAAATTGCAAATCTCAATCGCAATCAGTCTTAAATTAGAAGAAAGTTAGGGCACATGGACTGCCGACTTGGTGAGGTTGGATGCATGAGTTATTTGAGTTGTGATTAAATGGCGATATTAGCTAATTAAGCAAGTTGAGAACACGACAAAATGGGGTGATCACATGACCTTGATTGTTCATATCTTTAATTTTTTTGTTTTTTCAATCTATCATGGTGAATGTAGGACATCACTAAATTAATAGCACACTTAGGCCACGTTTGGCATCCAGGATAGGAATGGATTCGGATAATAATTGGATTGGATTAGGATAACATTAGATTTGTTTTAATGTTTTCATGTGTTTGGCATAAGAGGATTAGAGCTGGAATGGATAAGTATAAGAACCAGATCCGTTGTCAACTCCTCTACCACCACCAATACTCAGATGCAAACTCACCTCCTCTTCTCTACCCCAACCTGACCCTGACCCTGACCCAGGGCCTCCACAGCCAACCCCTTTTCTATCTCACTCTCCTCCAAGCCACCGCCAAAGCTTCACTCTTCAAGCCCAACAACCCGGCGGAGCTTTCTCTTCGAGGTCAAAGCCACGACGTCGCGGCTCTCCGGTCTTCTTTCATTTTGGATAGCTCCGTTGAGTGTAGGTAAATCGAAGTCGAATTCAGCGCAACTAGTGGGCCAACGCAGTGGAAGAGAGAGACTAAGGAGGGATGTCGAGCTCCTGCCGCCGCCGCCGGAGACTAAGAGATTGAGCGTGGGATGTTTGGGTTCGATCAGATCGCACTGAGGAGGATACAAGCCTGGTGTTCATATTTTGATTGAAGAAGGATGGTGGTAGTTTGGTCAAGATCCAAAGATGCCCATTGTTATAATCTTGTATGATTATGCATATCCCACCTCTCCAACAGGAGAGTTATATCCTACCTTGACAAGATTTAATTTCCAATCCTAGAGTAAACTGAACCACCAAACACTAGCTTGGATTTTTTTAGTCCTATCCAATTATTAATCCAGGTAAACAAACGCGGCCTAATTTGATCCTTGATTATCCTATTATGAACTAATGTGCAATTTGCTTAATAAAGTATTATCATTTGATAGAGATCGCATGGCGTTACACAATTAACCTAATATGCTTTCATTATTTTTTGTTCCTTCGGAGACATCCGACGCTTTCATTATTTTTTTTTGGGTCCTTGACCCAAAGTATTAAAATTAGTCAAAATTATTCCACTTACTCCACCAACAAATTTTTATTCCCATTTTAAAGTAAAATTACAGTTTTACCCTTGTCTTAATTAATTAATTACATGTGCCCCTCCCTCTGTCTCTCGCCCCTCTCTCTATGATCTGCACTCTCTCTCTCTCTCTCTCTCTCTCTCTCTCTCTCTCTATAAAATCTAATTTCTATTCCGGACTCCGATGATCACACTATATTGGGAGTGCAGAAGTTTGTAGCCGTCAAAATGATGGAGGTTCCGGGAAGGCGGTCAATGCACCACTACATGTCCTCGACACAGCGAACCTCGAAGCACACGCCGCAAATTTGGCCACTCTCAATCGAACAGCGCCCCACCATTGCCATTCCGAAATTGGCTTTCATCAAGTAGCAATAGCCGCACGGCCTGCCCACAGCTTCGGGTCGGTCTCCACCACCTCCACTCAGAAGCAGGTTCAGATCTTCCAAGTTGAAATTCCGGCCATTATCACCAGCTCCGGTTATTTCTAAGCTTACCAGTTCGAGTGATGTAAGGTTATAGCTTAGGGAGGATGGAGTAATGAGATGTTGATAAGGGTGATAGATTATGTTTCACTGTCATTATGTGGAAGTAGATGAAGGCTTGGAGGTTATGGTGTTACACATTGGCGCTGGGAGATGGTGAATTCTATTCTATTGCGTTTATTCCAAAGAAAGAGGAGATGTTGGTGTGTGGGTTTATTTTGAGTCTTAAATAATGGGTGGGGATTTAATGCATGTTGTTGTTTATGTCCATAAGTTTCATTTTAGGGATTTTTTTTCCTTCTGTTTTGACTTTTGTCTCTTCTTTAGGCTTTGTTTTTGGGCTTTAATGAATCATCCAGTGATGGTAAAATAGGGGCAGAAGGCCTAGAAGGAAAAAATAAAAAATAAAAAATAAAAAATAAAAAATAAAAAATAATAATAATTTATTGGGAGGCAATAAAGATTTATTGGGGGGTAATAAATGTTTTGAATTGAAGAAATCTCCTCGTTTTTTTTCCTTAATCAAAATTTTATTTGTCTAATTTTATAGATATTAGTTCTCATTCCTGCGACCGAAAGGTTAGGTTTATATGGAGCAATAAACATCTCCAGCCCCCTATTAGATCTCTGACGACATTTTTGGGGACCTTTGGCGAGGTTTCATAAACTTTGATTGCCCCCAATAATGGTCTATTGGGGGGACAATAAAGGTTTATTGAGGGGGCAATAAATCTCTCTGGTGACCTATAAGATCTCCGACAATCTCTTTGGGGACCTCTGATTAGGTTTTCAGAGAAGTCTGGTGGGCGACCACCGGTGACCGGATTCTAGCGGCTGGTGATCGGATTTCGGTGGCCGTGACTAGGAGAGATCCTATGGCTTCTCTTTTTTCCATTTTCTCTCTCTCCCTCTATGTAACAAAGGGGTGAAAGTAAAATAGTCTCAAAAATAAACAAAAAATTAAAAAAATAATAAATCTTAATTGTGTATTAGGGAAGACCTTATTAGAGTTTTTATGTGTAAGTGGGAATAAAAATAAGTGGGTGGTGTAAGGGGGGAAAATGTCCCTAAAATTAGGGTAAATGGTCAAAATCCATTTTTGTAAATATTTTTTCTTGTCTCTATAGCTGTGGTAAGATTTTTTATTGGGTTTTTTAAGTTTTTAAATATCAATGTGCAATTACAGGAGCAAAATACACATTTTAAAAGTACATATATTTTAGTGAATCTTTATAATAATACAAAATCTAAAAGAATATGTATGTACATGTACTATTCAGATATTATTCGCAAATTTACTAACTAAATATAATACTTTATACAAACACTGATTAAGTTCTTAATCTAATCGCGATTGACACATATTAGGTTCAATACTTGTGGGTCTAGAACTACAAGCCCAACTGAAGCTTTACAAGTGTATTACAAGCCCAAACCTTAACATTAGCTATCCAGATCTGTCCTTTTTCTCTCTCCCTATTTTTTGAAGTCATTATACGTTTATAACTGGTATAGCTGGGAGGTGCTGACCACCCCATGAAACATGGAAGACAAGCAAGCTCGCTAGCTAAAACTGCTGGATGGTAACCTGATTTTCGTTCTGATTGTTGCTGGGAGGAGCAGCACCACAATGTGCCATTGATTTAGAATGATAGGGTAATTGCCGGTTTACCACAAAGGTTTTTGGTGATCCTGCAACCACCATCTTAACATTGCAGGTTAATACTGGCTGCATCAACTGACTTCGATCATAACTAGATTTAGTGGGTTGCATCAGCTAACTTCGGTTGCTTGTGGAGGAGATATTAATGGTTTCACTGAGGCAGTCATTTCATAGTGGTGTATCCAGTGGTGAAACCAGGATTTGATCTTTGGGGGGGGGGGGGGGGGGGGGGGGTTCCATACATAAAGTATCGATTATATAACCGAATTACTATAAGATAAGTAAGAACAAAAAAACAATAGTATGACAATAATTTAAAAATCTTATTCAATAGAATTCGTAAGCAATAAGCCAACAATTAAGAAAAAATAAAACAATAATTCCATCGACTCAAAACATAACTCGACGTACTTGCATGTCTCGAAAGTCATCTATTATTGAGTCGATGGAAAATTTTTCTTCAATTTCTTTCTCAATGTACATCAGTAACGAGTCTGTAAGAAAGTCATCCTCCATTCGATTACAAAGCCTTGTTTTGACAATATGCATAGCAGAAAATGATTGCTCTGTAGTTGCTGTAGACACTGGAAGAGTAAGCACAAGCACAATCACTCTATAAACAAGTGGATACCTTGTTGATCTTCTAGTTCTTACCAACCACTGATATAAATAAGACATAGTTGAAATACATTTGAACTCTTGATCTTGAACTACATCATACTCAAAAAATTCAAGTTGTTTCTTGAGTTGTAGTTTCTCATGATCTGCAAAGTCATATGGATAGAATTTTTCTACCAACTGACATACGGCATCAATCTTGAAACACTTACTTATTTCTCTAGGATCCAAAGCTGAACTAAGAATAAGTAGCTCTACAGCATGCTCATTAATCTGGTTATTCAATTCTTGCAATTGAGAATCTATAGCAGCATAAAATATATCTACCTTGTAATAATGCTGAACTGTCCAGTCATCTTGTTGGTGACAAGTTCGACCTCCTCTTCCAACATAACGAGCATTCATATCTAGAATATCTATGTTACGTGCCTCACAAAAAGAATTCACCTTGACAATTAAATTATCCCATCCATCATCTCTCAACTTTTGAATGAATGCTTTAGTAGAAGAAACAAGACTCATGGCATTCAAAATGTCTTGAGATTGATTTTGCAGAGCTAGACAAAGTTCAGTAGTATTCTCCATAATTTCTTCCATAAGATGAAGACAAATTGATACGATGTCATTGACTCATAAGCTGAATCTACATCTCCTGCTTGAGGACTCTTCCCTTCCTCAATTATGTTCATAAAAACCTGACAAGTTGGGCTAAACCTTTGTCTCAAACTAGAAATAGATCTGAAGTGCGAACTCCAACACGCTGCAAGGTTCCAATTTGGTTAAGTCCTCTTCCGATCTCGAGTTCATTGATTGAAGTCAAATAAGCAATCTCTTCTGCTTGAGCACTTTGAAATTCATCATTACGCTTGCATGAAGCACCAAGAATATTAACAATAAAAGCCAATTTAGTAAAAAACTTTTGAATAGGAATAACTTCTCTCGATGCTGCTACGTACTAAAGCCAATTCCAATCTATGTGCTAAACATGAAAATAGTAATCATACGGACAATCCTTCAAAATCAAAGCTTGTAGCCCATTCCACTCACCTCGCATATTACTTGCACCATCGTATCCTTGGCCTTGGATATTTTGGATATCTAAATTGTGATTAGATAACACTAAATATATTCCCTTTTGCAATGTCGATGCCTTGCTGTCTGAGACATGAACAAGCCCAAAAAAACGCTCCCAAATAAAACCATCTTTGTCAACAAATCTCAATACTATAGCCATTTGCTCTTTCTTTGACTCATCACGAACTTCATCAACAATTATGCAAAATTTTGAATCATTAATTTCTTCCTGAATGGCCTTTTTTACTCGTACTGAGAATGCCTGCAACATTTATTTTTGAATCTTTGGGGATGTGTAAGAAGCATTTCTTGGAGCATTCTGTAATATAACTTCAGCAACTTTTTCAATATATGAAGCCACAATTCTAAAAGTTTCACGAAATTACTAGGATTGATTGAATCAAGGCTTTCATTGTGACCTCTAAAAGCACAACCTTGAAATGCAAGCCATCGAACTACTTCAATTGAAGTTTTGACTCGTAGATGGTTGTCTGCAATTTGTTTTGAAGTATAATTGGCAACAACTTTCTGTATATGCTGAGGTTGCTTCATCAAGTCGTCACAAGCTCTTACTGCATTCTGATGAAAAGAGTTAGAATCTTTACCCGTATGACTCAGAAAAGCACAACCGTTTCCATCTCTCACTTTCTTCCAACTTTGAAATCCCTCAATAGTGAAAGCTTTGTCGCCAGAATGGCTGGTGGGCTTATTGAAAAGAAAACATGGTAGACAAAAAGCTTTATCTTCAGTCAGAGAATATTCTAACCATGAAGAAAATAGTGCATACCAAGAAGATTGAAAGCTACGGTTTCACTTTCCTTTTTGCGGATATGTTGAAAGTCAAGGCTGGTATGGACCAAGTTTAATATAAGCACGTCGGACTTCATCTTGCTGATTAGGATGATATTCCCATATTTGCAGACGTGTCCTCGAATCACGTTCTAGTGAATCAATATCAATTTCGTTGATTTCAGTTCCTGGAAATTTAGCACGATTTTTAGGTTCTTGAGTCTCTACATCAGAATGTGGTAAGGCAGCACTAGATTCGGAGTTTTGGGGAATTTTTATTTTTGTAAACCACTTGTCAAGTGTCTTCTGTGTGGACATCTACAAAAAAAAAAATGCATATACAATGAGTATTCAAACAAATTAAATCAAAAAAATAAGCTAAAAAACCAAAATCAATAGAACAAAGCATAAAATGTTGAAGGATATTGACATAATGTGTGCCTCTACAAACTAGGGTTTAGAGTTGTAATAGGAAAGTACCCTAGGTATACTAATTGTATTCCGATTCTGTTACCTTTTGTGTACTCTGTAAACTCCCTATATAAAGGGCTCCTATTATCAATAATAAACACAATTCTATTCTCCTACAACACGTTATCAGCACGAGCTCTAACCCTAGCTTAAGAAAAAGAAAAAAAAACCTAGAAGAAAAAGTCTCTGCCGCCAACCCAAAAACAAAAAAAAAATTTCATTCCGACCTCAGCCTCACCTCACCGGCCTCGGCCTCAGCTTCACATCATCTCAACTCACCGGCCTCCTCCCAGCGCCCCCACGCCCAGCAGCACCTGCAAACCAAGCAGCCCGGCCCGGCCGGCCTCCTCCCCAGCGCCCCCGCGCCCAGACGCACACCAGCCCCTGCTGCCGAACCTTGCTGCTGCCGCACCTTTTGCCACGCAGCCCATCAGCCTCGCAGCCCCGCAAGCCTTGCACGCCGGCAGCCCGCTCAGCAACTCTGCAGTACTCTGCGACCCCGAGCACTGCTAAGCAGCCCCGCAATCCCGAGCACCAGTACGCTGCTTCCCTGCACCCATACCACCGGCGAACTGCAGCAGCAACCCACTAGCAGCACCACCTCCGATTTGCACCACCAGCAGCAGCACCGCCCGGTCCGCCTGCAGACTAGGAGGAAGAAGAACAGAGGAAAGAAATAAGCAAGGGAGAAGAAGACCGAAAAGAAAGAAAAAAAGGGGAAAAAGAGAAGGGCTGGGCCCGAAAAAAAAAAAAAAAAAAAAAAAAAAAAAAAAAAAAAAAAAGGGAAAGGGCTGGGTCCGGAAAGAAAGAAAAAAAAACAGGGAAAGAAAAAAAAAAGGAGGAAGAAAAGAAAGAAAAAAAGGGGGAAGGGAGAAGGGCAGCCCACTAACTGCCAATTTCCGACTAAATTCCAGCGATCTTAATTTAACTACACGCCTGCATCAACACGCGCGTGTCTTTAAGCCAAGAACAATCACGTAAGTTTTTATAATTAAGGTTGCTGCTTTCTTGTATTTAAATTCTTTTTATTTTCTGTATAATATTGGAATATATGTTGCCAAATGATTTTGAGTACTTAACAAAGCGGAATTGTGGGGATTCACGCTTAACGAACTAAGAGTGTTCATATGAACTAAGAGTGTTCATAATTAAACGAACTAAGAGTGTTCGTGTGAACTAAGAGCGTTCACAATGCTTGGACTAAGAGCGTCCGTAAGCATCAAATTGTGACCATATTAAACATCATTGTTGGTCTAATCCAAAAGAGATTCTTGGAAAATGATTTCTTGGTAGCATAGCTCGGAAATCTTATTATTTTAGTTTCGTGGAAGTTTAGCTCCGAAACTAATATATCTTCTCTTCTTATTTTCAGGATGTCGAATGAACCTAGACTCGACTTTCCCATGCTTGACTCAACAGGCTCGGATTACCACAGTTGGGTAACTGATGTTGAGAACCATCTCACTTCAAAGGGAATTTTACCCATAATCCAGGCACCTAACCCGGATCTTATGTTCAACCGAACATCTACAAAACATGCTCAAGCAGTTATCTTGATGCGACGCCATATGGACAAGGCACTCAGATTGGAGTATATGTCGATCAAGGATGCAAGAGAGCTATGGGTAGCGCTAGAAGAGCGTTTTGGCAATGTCCAAGATTCCCTCCTCCCTGACTTGAAGGTTCAATGGAACAATCTGCGCTTTGCTGACTTCAAGTCTGTTGCTGAATATAATTCAGAAGCTCTTCGCATACAGTCCATGTTGAGGTTTTGTGGACAACCTGTCACAGAGCAAGAGCTAATTGAGAAAACTCTCTCCACCTTCCCTGTTTCAGCCATTGTGGTATCAAAGCAATACCGTACTGAAGTCAATGCTGGACGGATCACGAGGTTTCATCAGCTTATCAATATCATATCTGTAGCTGAGAAACATGATAACATTCTCGTGAGGAATTATAATTCAAGGCCCATTGGAACTAAGAGCGTTCATGAGGCGAATTATAATGCACCCAAAGGAGGGCGCAAGGAGCGGTACCCTAAGAATGGGGGACATGAGGGACGTTTGGGCCCATATAACCGCCCTAACCAGGAAGGAAACCGCAAGTTTGGTGCGGATACACGTGGTGGTAATGCCACACGTGGGAGAGGGGGTCGTGGTATCCCTAGCCGTAATGGTGGCTCAATGGGTCGTGGTGATGGCACCAACCCTCCTAGGGAACGCCCGCAACGTGCACAACGTGCACCTCAATTAAAGGGAGGCAACTGCAATGATGAGTGTCATCGATGTGGATCAATTGAGCATTGGTTCAAGCAATGCAAGGCAAGTGAGGAACTAGCTGCAAGCTACAGGGCATATAGGGACCTGAGAGAGCAAGAAGTGTACCTTGCAGAAGAAGAAGAAGATGGTGGAGATGTCAATCTCACCATAGAGGACTTCAAAGCTGAAGATGAAATGCACATGGATGCAACAGACTTTGATTAGATTAGTCCTTCCAAGAACTTTTGTAATGGCAATTTGCCTTAGTCAATAAATGACAATTGTCTTAAACTCTTTCTTATGTGGCGGACCCAATAAAATGTGATGTCTAGGAAGTCATTGAGATTATTGGTACTTAAGAGAGCCTTGCTCCACCAACATCTCTCTCTACTTTCCTGGTCACATTTGATTGGAGTTACCAAACGGATAGAGTGACTACAATGTGTCTTACTTTGATTTTATTTTGGATTAGACTTTGGAAACTTTGATGTAATCATTGGCTATTAATAAAGTGTCAATTCGTTTACTTAATGTCTTGGACATACCTTAATTCGAACTTTATAGAGCCAATGGTTTTCATGTGGAAACACATTATGAGAATGGACAGAGTTCCTTTGCATCACCTCTAATGACTACGAACATAAACGAGTATTAGAGAAACTTATGTGTCGCTCTAGTGGGTTGTGTGCAACCACTATTTGAGTTATTGAATCCAACTATGTCATGAGAGACGATTTATGGGATTTTGACACATATAGGCTTTGACATGATGATCCATGTATTAAAGACTTTACACGGACATCTATTTTCAGAACGAAGAAAAGTAAGAACCAAGAATTGGTTCGAGGAGCTGCACATGCGCCTCATGGCGCCATGATTGTGCAAAGATAGGCCATACATGGCCCGTGCCGCCTACCCCCTGCGGTAAATACATGGCATTGACGCCATAAACTCCTCTCTCTACTTCTCAAGTCTATTGTGACACTATGGCTTCACCAAAACCTTATTGGTTGAGTATAAAGCCCATGTTTCGTTCTATAAAGCCTGTTATTTAGGATTGAGACCATCCTATGCAAAGGAGATGAGGAAATAATTTCATTCTCACAAAGAATCTAAGGGAATTCTATGGATTTGATCAACCAACTTGCGGACCATATAGATGTTTTATGGTGTTGGTTAATACGCAAACACGCTGGTCACGTGTTGTGCCATTATCCACTCGTAATGCTGCTTATACTACACTCCTAGCACATAACATATGGCTACGGGCTCACTACCCAGATCATCCCATTCAGTCAATTGACTTGATAATGCTAGAGAGTTTACATCGACAGTTTCGATGACTATTGCATATCATTGGGTATTGATATCAAGTATCATATTCCCATGTACACACCCAATTGGTCTCGCGGAAAAGCCACCATTAAACGACTACAATGGTAGCCTGGACATTGGTAATGCGCACCAATATTTCCGCTTGGGTTATGCAATAACGCATGCAGCTATGCTAATTCGTCTACGACTCATAGCAGCCACTCAACTTTTATTTGCGTTACAGCTAGTGACTGGGTTCGAGTCTAATATCTCGTATTTATGCATATTTGAGTGTGCGGTTCATGTGCCAATTGCGTCGCCACAGCGCATCAACATGAGTCATTGCAACGAATGCATATATATATTTTTTGTTGGACATGAGTCTCCAACTATAAGTCCGCTATGTAGAACCCTTGACAGGCGATCTCTATTTCGCTGGATTTGCGAATTGTCACTTTGATGAGACAGTCTTCCCGTCGTTAGGGGGAGATTAGAACGTCAATGTTCAACAGAAACGACAGGAATTGTCGTGGTCTGTCCCCACTATGTCTCATCTTGATCCCCTAAAAGTGACAAGATCACATATACCTGCTGCAAACATGCCTGCAAGGATTGATGTCCCAACAAGAGGACATGGTGCCACCCAGAGAAGATGGGTACTGCACCACTACCATGGATGGTAGTATGGTGACGCCACAAAGGTGGCATAATGGCGTCATAGGCCATGGGTTCCGCTAGAGAGAGTAGGAGACCCATAGGTTCGATGGATTCTCGCCCTAAGAAGAGAGCGAGTTTGGCACAACTTGATCCATTGATCATTGATACTCATAATCCGTCTCATGAGAATATTTTGGATTGTGGTTATGTCCAAGAGACATCGTTGGGGGACGCCTCAATGTTAGAACCAATTCCTAAGAATATAGAGATCTCTACGAACTACACTAGTGTACATGAGGACGTGGAATTATTGAGACCAATGACATCGAACCTTACTCCGTTGAAGAATGCCAACGTAGAGAAAATTGGCCTAAATGGAAAGATGCGATCCTGGTTGAATTGGATTCACTAATGAAGAGGAAGGATTCGGGCCTGAGATGCCAACACCTCCTAATATAAAACCTATTGACATTAATAGGTCTTCGTTAGATAGCGTGATGAGAAAAAGAGATGGTAATCTCACCTTATGGCGCAAGGTTTCTCACAACGCCCTGGAATCGACTACGAGAAGACATATTCTCTCGTAATGGATGTCATTGCACTCCACTACCTTATCAGTTTGGTAGTTTCCAAATAACTGAACATGCAGCTTACGAATGTGGTCACTACGTATCTTTATGGGGATCTAGATACAGAATATAATGAAGGTTCTTGTGGACTTCATTTACCCAAGTCAAGTGGCTCTAGACCACGGAGCGCATTTGCAACGAGGTTGAAATGCTCACTAAAATGACTACTTGATTGGGAGGGGATATGATGAACTATGCCCACGCGTTTCCATGACAAGTTCCGGATTTGCAATTGTCGCGGTTTATGTTGACAAACATAATTGGAACCCTTGAGAGTTAAGGGAAACCGCTGAACACCTGAAATCCGAGTTTGAGAGGAATGACCTTGGGAGAACACGGTTTTGTCTAGATTCAGAACTTGTATACCGTGTCAATAGATGGTTAGGCATTTTGATAAAGTCAAAAATGCACTCCCATTGTCGTCCGTAGTCTTAGCCCTAAAAGGGATCCGTTTCGTCCCAGGGATGATGACGAAGACGTGTTAATAGCAGAAGTGCTTACTTATGTACAATAGGCGCATTATTGTACTTAGCACAACACAAGACCGGACACCTCAATTATTATGAACTTGTTGGCTAGATATAGCCCCGCACCAACGCAACTCCATTAGAATGGTATAAAGACAATCTTCCGATATTTGAGAGGTACGATTGATATGGGCTTGTTTTATCCCTACAGAGAAAAGAGATGACGGAAGTGTGGGATCGGACCCCACAAGGCAAAATGCCAACTTCCGTGCTCCTCCTCCCCTCCATCGAAATGACAACAAGCATTTCTAAATATTGAAATGAACCAAATCCAATCAGAGGATAATGTAGCGGACTTATTTACTAAGTCGTTACCAAAATCCACCTTCGAGAAACATGTGAAGAGCATCGGATTGAGAAAGTTATCCGAACTCCCATGATTGTAGCAATCAGGGGGAGATATTGACATCAGGGGGAGGCATGATGTCTACATGTTCGATCTCGAAGAGTGAAGGACGTGTTGTGCTCTTTTTGTCCTTCGACCAGGGTTATTTTTGTCCCACAGGGTTTTTGTTACCTGGCAAGGTTTTTAACGAGGCAACAATCAAAGCGTCATCACCAAGTTTGAGCGGCACAAGGGGGAGTGTTGAAGGATATCGACATAATGTGTGCCTCTACAAACTAGGGTTTAGAGTTGTAATAGGAAAGTACCCTAGGTATACTAATTGTATTCCGATTCTGTTACCTTTTGTGTACTCTGTAAACTCCCTATATAAAGGGCTCCTATTATCAATAATAAACACAATTCTATTCTCCTACAACATAAAAAAGAATGAAAAAAATAAGAATGGTACGAGAATTCAGTTGAGGATTTGATCGAAGAAATAGTAAGTTTATACAAGAAAGTAACAAAAATATAAGACAGCAAAAAAAAAAGGTATCGCAAAATACCTTAATACCTTTCACAGGCTAGCTAGCTTGGTGCAGATTAAGAGAGAGAATAAAAATCTGAGTTACGAATATGGAATACAAGGCACGGATTGCAAACTTTATAGAGATAAAAGCATAAAACTGTCAAAATTCCTTGAAGCCGTTCAAATCGTAATGACTTTTTTTTTTTTTTTTTGAATTAGTAAAGAACTATTATTAAATAAGACCTCAATGGAGGTACTGATAGTCGTGATTGAGAACATCACGAATACATGCAGGTGCTAGACCTATCCATACACAACTGTTAACCATTTCAAACCCAATTCCAGCAAGTCTATGTGCCACCATATTGGTGGATCGTGGCTGATACTCAAAACGGATGCTTGGGATTTTCTGCGTGGCACATCGTATGTCATTAATTAATCCTCCATTAGCTAATAGTGTGTAATCAGAACAGAGAGCCTCGACAATGGCCATTGTGCTATCACTTTCCACCACCACCTGTTGCACTTGGAGGGAGACCAGTAAATCAAGACCAGCCCGAATGGCCATGAGCTCACATTGCTTCGGAGACGCAGCATGTCCAATCGGACTAGCAAATGCTGCTACAAATCTTCCTGAGGCATCACGTAAGACTCCGCCAACACCTCCCTTAGTTGTTGATGATAAGAACGCAGCATCCACGTTCAATTTAAGAGCACCATGTTCATCAGGTTTCCACTTAGGATGTGAGTGCACCTTAGGTTTTTTCACACCTCCTAGAGCCTTCTGAAACTCATAAAGCCAGGAGAAGCTGCTTAATAGCATATTTTGGGTTGTTTGTTGTATACCAGACCACAACATGTTGTTTATGTTTTTCCACATAGCCCAAATCATCATCATTAAACGTGCAAAGCTATCAAAACTCAGAGTGACAGCCTTTTCCAGCATCCATTCCTTGAAGTTAAGGGATGGTAAGATGGTATTCGAAAAATTAAATGGAAGATTCAAGAGTATGGTGGACACTACCTGGCATTTGCAGAACAAATGCACTACATCCGCTATGCGATGATTACAAAGAAGAAAATTGGTATCTCCATCATACCCTTTAGTAAGCAGTCTTTCTCGAGTAGGAAGCAAATTATTACATGCACACCACACACAAATACTTACCTTTCCAGGTACTTTGGCTTGCCATAAAGCCTTCCAGAGGTCCTTGTATGGATCTCCATTTGATGTGGAGGTAAGAGTGTTCTACATGACTTCCATTATGGCAATCCAATATGCTGACCTGATGGAATAATTACCTTTCTTCTCTGGGCTCTAGATTAATCGGTCCGAACTGTGGTTTCTACCAAGAGGAATACAAAGAATACATTAAGCAATATCATGAGGAAATAAGCTGTAAATTTCATCCTCTTTCCATTAACAAGTTGTATGATCAATGAGGTCAGCGACTTTGTTAATCGAGGTGTGTGGAGGTCAAGTAGGTTGATAAGTAGCTTGCATTGGAATCCACCTATCACTCCAAATATCAACTTGTTGGCCATCTCCAATTTTTCATTGTGTACTTGCCTTAAGTACAGCCTTGCCTTGTAGTATACTCCTCCAAGAGAAGGAAGGAGAGTCTCCAACTGTAGCCTCCCAAAAGGAGCATTGAGGAAAGTACAAAGCTTTATATAACCTAGCAATCAAAGAGTGTGGATTGGAGAGAATCCTCCAGCCTTGTTTGGCAAGCATAGCAATATTGTAAGCATAGAGGTTTTTGAACCCTATACCTCCTTCTTGTTTGATTAAACAAAACCTCTCCCAACTTCTCCAATGGATTTTCTTTTTTTCATCTGTGTCACCCCAAAAAAATGAGGCACATAGCTGATGAATATCATCACACATGCTTTTTGGTAGTAGATAACAATTCATTGCATACAGTGGCATTGTCTGAGCAACAGCCTTGATGAGAATTTCCTTGCCTGCACAACTTAGAATCTTGGCTTTCCAGTTGATCAACTTTTTAGACAGCTTCTCCTTGATGTAAGCAAATTTTGCTGTCTTAGATTTTCCCACTCTCAATGGTAAGCCGAGTTATTTGTCATGCTCTTCCTTTCTTGCCACTTCGAGGATGGATGCCATGTTGGTTTGAAGAGCAAGATTAACATTCCTACTAAAGACAATACTGCTTTTTGGGAAGTTCACTCTTTGACCAGAACCCTGTTCATAAACTCTGAGAATATGTTTAAATGCTTGACATTCCTCCATATCAGCGGTTCCAAATAATAGAGAGTCATCTACAAAAAATAAATGGTGAAAAGTGGGAGCCTGTGGGCACATTTTAAGTCCCTGAATCATGTTAGTTTGGACAACCTGTGTGATTAAAGCTGATAAGCCTTCTGCACAGAGAATGAACAAAGTGATAAGGGATCTCCCTGCCTGATTCCCCTGGAAGGGAGAATATGTGGACTTGGTTCACCTTGCACCAATACTGAGTAACTCACTGTTGTCACATTGTTCATGACCATGGTTATCCAATCCGGATGAAACCATAGCTTGGTAAGTATAGCTTGCAGATAGGCCACTCTAATCTATCATATGCCTTGCTGATGTCCAACTTCAAAGAGAAAAAGCCAGTTTCTTGATGACGAAGCTTATGCATGAAGTGTGCTTCTTCATTAGCTACCAAGGTATTATATGAAATTATTTGTCCTGGTACATATGCACTCTGTAGTGGAGAAATAATATGAGGGAGCCACACCTTGAGTTTATTAGCAACAACTTTGAAACAAATTCGGCACAGGACATTGCTTAAAGCTATAAGACTAAATTGAGCAGCTTCTTTGGGGCTTTTTATTTTTGGTGTCAAGCAAAGATAAGTGAAGTTGGTAGCCCTCCTCATGTTACCTGTGTCCAAGAAGCTATGAACTGCTATACAAACATCAACTCCCACAATATTCCAATATTTTTGAAAAAAGAATGGGGACATACCATCAAGACCAGGACTCTTCGAGGGATGCATTTGAAAGAGGGCAGTTTTAATTTCTTCATCCGAGTAAGGCTGCATAAGATGTTCATTCATTTCAGAAGATACTTTTGTTGGTGTTGCTTGGATGATTGTTTCAATGGCCTCTACATTGGTGCTTTCCGTGGTGAACATGTTATTGAAATAAGCTAGGAGGAGTCGCTGAATCTTAGCCGGTTCCACTTGCCACTGACCTCGTTCATCATTGAGCCCTCTAATTAGGTTTTTGCTTTTCCGATTAGTATGCCTCCTGTGAAAAAAAGGTCGAATTTCTATCCCCATCCTTAAGCCAGATTGCCCGAGATCTTTGTCTCCAGTACCTTTCCTGCTGACCTAGAAGTTAACTGTGTTTTACATGCAATTGCCTTTGTTCCTCATATTGCTCTGGTGAATAAGGCTAACGCATGAGGTCATTGAGCTTTTCTTGAATGATTCTCATCTCCACTTTTTGATTATTCAGTTCAGAAGAGTACCACTGCATCAAAGTGTCTCCTGTGTCGTGGATTTTCGTTGCTACTTGATCTAGTGCATCACCAGTAGATGGTCTGGACCAGGACTGTTGTATAGGCTCCCCACACCTGGGATTTTCATGCCAGCATTCTTCAAAACGGAACTGCTTTGTGGTTTTTTTGTATTGTAGCTTGTCTACACTTACGATAATCAATAGAGGGCTATGATCAGAATCACTAGGGTTTAGAGTGAGTACTCTACTGTAGGGAAATAGTGCACGCCATTGTGGTGTTTGAAAACCACAATCTAGACGTTCCTTAGTGTATTTGTTTCTCCAGGTAAAACGGCTTCCAACAAAGCCCATATCAAGAATATCACAACTAGCCATAGTACGTCAAAACGTTGCCATGGGTGCTGCTGCCCTCCTGGGACCTCCAGATTTATCATTGTTTGACATGATTTCATTGAAATCTCCTGCCATAAGCCATGGCAAGGTGCAACTTTCTGTTGCTAGGGTTTGGATGAGAGCCCATGTTTTGTGTCTTACTCCTCTTGCAGCAACTCCATAAATACCAGTGAATCTCCATTTGTGTGTTTCCTCCGGCTTGCCAATAATTACATCTACATGATTGGGAGAGCTCGATCGAAGCGATGCATGCGTATCATCATTCGAGATTAAGGCTACCCCCTGGGAATCCCTCTAACAGATGTTATCTTTGAAACCAAGTCTTCGAGTAAGTGCATTGATGTGTTCCTTTTGTGCTAGGGTTTCAGCCAAAAAGATAATGCTAGGTTTCCGAACTTGAACGATGTCAATGAGGGCTCGTTATGACTCAAAGTTGACAATTCCTTTGCAATTCCATACATGGACATTGCCTTGAAGCATGGCTTGAGGGTAGTGGCTGTGGACGTAGCTTGCTGGTGTCACAATCTAGATGCGGCGCTTAGGGTTTTTTTTTTGGGTGGTGACAACTCCTAAATTGTATCTTACTTAAATTAGGTATCAACCTAGATTAACATTATTAGTGATATTCAAATCCTAATGACTTAGAAAATAGGAATAGTTATTTATTATTACTTTGACTTTGACTTCTATCTCTTATTTCATTGCTTCTTTATATAATAAAATAATAATATTTTTATTATTTTTTTAAGTAGAAACTGACGATTGGGTTTAGAAAGTGTGTGTGTGTGTGTGTGGGGGGGGGGGGGGGGGGGGGGACAATAGTTCCGCCCTTGGGTGTATCAACTTTGCATTCCGTCTATCACTTTGGTGTATGCCATTAATTCCCTGTTAATTCCTCCGTTAAGTATGCATTTTGCAGGGGTATCTTTGTCAGAAAGGATTTTCCGGCCAAATATGTTTACCAATCCCATATGCCCACAGCTTAGCCTCTAAGCCCTTCAACTTTCCCTCCAACATTAGTCACTTCTCCCTCCAAATTAACTAATAAGAGATAAATAGAAATACAAAACCCAACTTATTTGAAATTGAAATGCCAGTTTTTATGTCTTTATTTATCAACTAATTCTTTCAACTCAAAACTCCAAAATAAAATGGCACATCCAAGTGCAATACTATTCATATTAATTGCTTCAAAATACAACCTCACATAATCAAGTATTCTCAAAATAGACCATAAATAAGTTCCCAAAACACCACAACAAACCAATAATGGGACTCAAACATTTGGTCATTTGCCGGAGTCCTAGACATCACAAGCAAAGTATAGAGGTTGTCTAAACTCAAAAACCCTATATTAGATGGAAGGCTTCCAAATGGGTCTAACGGCTCCCTCATTTGGTCCATTTTGAGGCTTCATTGGCTTTATTGAGTGCATCTTGCTTGTAGTTAACTTGCCTCTGTTCATTTTGGCAGTTACTTGTTGTGTTGGAACATTGAAATGCACCATCCATAATTAAGGAATCATTTGTCACTTGAACATCTCCATTTTGCGGTGATAATTGTTGCAATGAACTCTCCATGCTTTCTTGTTCAGCTCTGACATTCCCATCACTATTTAAATTTCTTCATCACATTTTTTGTTAAATTGTCGTTAGGAACATGGGCCTGCAATTAAATGGTATCAACACATCAATATTTCACAAGTTTCAATAAGCAACAACAATATTCATGAGCATCAGCAATATTTTATGAGCATTTCAATGAAAAACAAAAAAGCCTAAGCTATCATCAAGCTCTAGTTAGCAAGAAATTAGAAGCTGCCTCTCTCAAAAAGACTTTGGACATGCCAGGACTTTTAAAGAGGGTGTCAAGATGTGTATTGAGGATGATGTGCTTATTATAAAGAGTGAGCAAAACAAGGATGATGCATGGTCTAGTAGAAGCTTCAGTTCCTACGACACCCCTTCACTCTACCTAAAGTCCTAAACTTTGTACACTTTCTCATAATTAATGTAATCATAGATTTGTGTCTTGCTGATCAAAAAGAAAAAGAAAAAAAAAACCTTTGTGTGAACAAACAAAATGTCAATTAGTATCAATGATTGCATACCCTTAGTTGAGATGTACTAGTCTTAGATCGTCTGGCACAGGTTCCGCGATTATGCCCTTTAACCTTGCAGAGCGTACAAGTAATTTGACTATAATAACTTTTAGGCAGTTTTGTAGTTCCATCTAGTGGTGGATCCTCTCCATGCTTTCTTTCATTTGTCAACTTGTTTTCTAGCCTTAGATGGTCTTGCTAGGCTGCTACACTTGTGCTTTGGGCTACTGGTAGTTCAACTAGAATTACATGAGCATTCATTATCGGTGGCCCAAGTCTTCAATGTGGTGGCCCATATAGATTAGGTGGTTCAATTCAACATTATTCTCTTCTTCTCCAACATTCCTTCTAATCCCTCCTCCCACAATAAACACTTCAATTACCCTCTTGCTTGGTATAAATGAAACCATATCCATAGCATCACTATCACAAGTTATAGGTAAAAAAACCAGTTCCATTTTCACTTCCTGTTATCTGGAACCAATATATAACTGATTGGTGCCTCACTATATCCCAAGTCAAAGGCCTAGACGTTGAACTCTGTCCAAGCCATTGTGTTTGGATCAATACCATCGACATATGAAACTTCACCTCCCCTGTACTGCCTACACAAACCTATGCTATAAAACTTTCCTCCATGATTTATCTTCACTGTAAAAGCTTGACCTACAATGGGAATAAAGAGACAAGCACACATGGCAATGACAAAAAAAAAAAACGTTTATAAAGCTCCTCCAAACTTGTGCAGCTTGCTTAAACTACAACAAATGATTATCTACTCAAATCATGATCAGAATTGCATTTCTGACTATTGAAAAAAAAATCATATTATAAGGATAATCAACCCAGCTTTCTACTAGTTCTTCTTCACAATGACAAACCCACTTCTAAAACAAGCATCCAACAAAAATATCAATTGATTGATATAGAACTATAAAAGAGATAAAAACAATATTAAACTATGGATAGCTTGGTTTTGCTCAGCTGGAAGATTCTTTGGTTTTGTGGGAAAGCTAGTTCAGCTTTAGCATAATTAAGCTTGAACTTGAGGTGATTCAGTGGTACGTCATGAGTTCTAACAACTGATGACTTGTAGAGTTGACCATATACTTATAGTATAGTTTTCTTCCAACATGAAAAACCACCCTTAAGTATCTAACCCCGCTTATTATAAAATACACCCTAATTCACCTTCTTATCTCTACACTTTAAGCTGTCAATTTATGCATATATAATAACTCACATTCTTACCTCTACCCTTTAGCTAGGATTTATTTGTTTATTTTTTGAGAACATCTGCTTAGCTAAGATGTAAAATTTTCACATGTAATCTAGACAAACATCAGAATTGATGCAAAGAACCTTACCATTATAAGATAGCAAAACGGGGTTTTTGGCTATAGTACAGACATAAAGACTCTGTTTTTTTTCTTTCTTAAACCTCCACTGTTGAATTCTGTTACTGATGACAAACCTGCCTAATGCAATCACAAAATTGAATAGCTAAAACCACAACAAATTGATACAAACACACCCAAAAGACCAAAGAAAAACATTAACACCAAAGCATAAAATCAAGAGAATTAGCTCTCTCTTGACCAGGAGAGCCAGTGTGTGAAACAACCCAGAACAAAAGAATTGGTAAACACCTAATCATAATCATCAAAGAGAAAGAGAGATAGAGAGAGAGAAGCTGCTACCAATTTCTAAAGAGAAATATTTCTAGGCTTATTTATTTCTTAGCGGGAGAAGCAAAATCACTTACCATCCGTACAGGGTGCTTCTCCATCAAGCTTGAAATACTTCCAATAATTCGCCATCATCAACTCGAGCTATTTGTAAAATTCGCAGATTGAATCTCACTATGCGGTATGGTTTGAGTAAACCCTAGTTTTCTCAGAATCTCATAGAACCAACTGCAAGAGAGAGCTGGGTTTTGACATGATCGTTTCCCTGTTTGGCGTATGGATTGAGAAGAGAACAGTACCAATTTTTTCCCTCTTCTATCGAAAGGGTTTTGACATCTTCCATTCCAATAAGACAAAAATACCCTTGAAAATGGCACATGACACATCACGTGATCCTACTTGACGGAGGAATTAACGGCATACACCAAAGTGATAGACAGAATATAAGATACACCAATCTGATAGTTTTGAAGGTTGAATACACCAAAGTGTATAATCATTCAAAGTTCGTACACTGTTTGTGATTTTTTCCCTATTATGTAATACTTAGAAGTTAGAAATTAGAATATGCAATCAGAATAATTGGATATCATTTTATTAATTGTGTAAGACATCATTTTTTTTTTTTAATAGAGATTGATTTCAATAGTAATCAAGCCATAGAACAGGTCAGAGTTTAACAGAACTTACATAAGAAAATCCGGAAAAACCAGATACCCTATCTAAGCCAAGCTAAAACTCATTAAAGTCTAAGGGACGCTCGCATGAAGCAAGCCTAACCAAGCAAGAACAACCTCGCTTCCTAAGGAAAAAATCATTCATCTAGCTTAAGCTTCCAACACGCCATTGTGGTACAACAAAAAACTAGAAACATCTCAAAAAGCTTATAGAAGCTACTCCTACTCAAACATAGGCTTTCATCCAAATGTCAATGGCATAAACTTAAACAAGAGCCAACTCCTTCCCCTTAGGGTTGGAGTTAGCACCATCTTCTGCATCTAGCAACCTTGGCAACAGGTTGGTGTTTTTGCTTTTTCCACCAGTCTTCTTTTTAGTATCAGGCTTCGCACTCTTCCTTTTCCCTGCCGTACCATACGGTAGCTTATTCAGGCTTCCCATAGGGCGGCCTCTCTTCCTCTTTAGTGGCTCACCGGTGGTGATTGGTGGCTCCATCAGACCCATGGTTACTGCATCCAAGTTCTTTTTTCCAATAGCTAAACTGAGGCACAATTTTTTGGGAGAAATAGTTACCTCATCTTCTACCCTAGGGCGACATTTCCCGGTGATTGATTCACCATCCTGGGATGGTGCATCGATCTCTCTGATCTGTATCTGTCGCCTGGCATGATGAAGTGCCTGAATCGACTGAGGAAGAAGTACCTCAATGGTCCGCGGAACTTAGGCCTTGAAAACTAGGGTTTGGCCAGATGCCAAAACCCTAGCTGCATGAGAATGTGGAACCTGATTTTCCCGCAACACTGCCAGAGCAAAGGGCTACGCCTCCACGCCCACCATTTCATCCCCATCTTCCTGCAGTTCCGGGCCGGAATAAGGCAGTCCAACGTGGGTAACAAAGCCACACCGCCCACACCGTCCAAAAACCTTGTCAAACTTGAATCCCACCATAAATCGGATGTTGTCCTCTACCCAGAACCTCAGCTTGAACAACAATGGGTTAGCATACTCGATTTCCACCCGGATACGTAAAACCCTAGTCCTGAAGGTGATTTTGTCGAATTCCTGAAACTCTCCCAACGTACTTCCAATGAACCGCATAATCCGTTCAGATCGAAAAGCTGGTGGCACTCCTATCAACGTGATCCAATAGGAGGACGTCTTCAGAGTTACCTCTGCGATTTGACTCACACCGTCGTACTCAGCTAATGCAATCGGAGCCTTATTAAAACCCCACGGTCTGCCCTTCCAGACTCTACTGCGGTCAGTCGGATCAGAGAAAGAAAACAGAACCCGATCATCCTCCCCTGTGTCTTCAACCCTAAGCGACCCATTAATCCTCCATGCAGATCTAAACATGCCAAGGAGAGATCTGCGGTTATACTCCCTAGCAGTGAGGAGTTTCCCAACCATGAAAACTTCTGGTTGCCGTAAACCCTTAGAGGGACGTAGATCCACTAGCCTTTTCCCATCGGAGATGGCGAGAGAGGAAGCTAGGCGAGCGGCCATTGCATCAACAGACGCCATGAGCTGTTAAAAGAGACTTCGCAGTCAAACCCTGACCCTAGAGAGAGAGAGTTGGTTGGTTGCGGCTAGTTTTTTTCATAATTTGAATTAACTTCTTTTGGAAGATGAAAGCTATTATGTAAGACATCATATATGTATTCAAAAGTAAGGTTTATTAAGACAACTTCAAAGCTAATTTTACAATTAAGAGAACCAAATAAATAGACTATCATATAAGACAGAATGTTATAATTCTAGTATGCTGTAATTCTAATTTATCTTTTAGATTGACAATAGGAGAAATGTTATTGGCAGCAAGAGACATATAAACTTGAAAATGAAATATTTGACATTTCTTTACTTTCCCCAATTTCTTACACATATGGCACTAAATTCTATTTGTGAAAACAATTAATCATTTGCATGCAACTAAACCAAGTCGAGATTATACAAGTACACTTACTTCCACTTCTTTATTATTTCCCGATATGGCATTATATCAAAGACTCACATATATTCGAGAAGAGCCATATAAATTGTAGCTCACTTGACATGATTCACATACATGTGAGTATAATAACAATATTGTTCATCAAAATGTTTCAAATCTTCATATATGCCTTCTTCTTTTTTTCAATACTATGCAAGGAGAAAACAACATATCTAAAAAAAGAAGAAAACGAATGAATGTTAAATCCATGCATGCATAAGTTTATACATGCTGTGCTTCATTCCCTCCGCAAACAGAATCCTTAAAACTCGTACACAGGCTCTAAAAACAGAAACCAGTAAAGACTTGGTCTCTCCCCATAAATTCTACCTCTTGGTTTTTCAGCTTCCCAAATCTCTCCCTTCACTCTCTGTTTCTCTCTCTCCCTGTCTCTCTCTTCTCTACGTGCCCTTTCCTCCAATGTCTCCTCCCATTTCCTCTTCAGCTTGTCTAGGCGTACGAATTCATAGGATACATTAGTGTTTCTTCCCAAACCTATCTGGGTTTTCTCCTGTTTGGATCAATATGTATACATGATTACTTATAGATTTTAGAAACATAAACAGAAGTATAAATTGATTAATTTTAATTAGCTAAGTACATTAGATAGCTACGTGAGAAATGGCGTCCTTGAACAACCAGCCATCCAAGAAGGCAATACGCACCCCCGGAGGTTCAGCTGGTAGCTCTCAGGGTAAGGCTAATTCAAGTGGCCAAACTGTGAAATTCGCTAGACGAACTTCGAGCGGAAGGTATGTCAGTCTCTCAAGAGAAGACCTTGACATGTCAGGGGAATTGTCAGGGGACTACATGAACTACACAGTTCATATTCCTCCCACCCCGGATAACCAACCCATGGACACTTCTGTGGCTGTCAAGGCGGAGGAGCAATATGTTTCTAACTCACTCTTCACCGGGGGATTCAACAGCGTGACACGTGCTCATTTGATGGACAAGGTAATTGATTCCGAGGTGACACATCCACAGATGGCCGGAGCCAAAGGTTCGGCGTGCATGATGCCTGCTTGTGACGGTAAGGTGATGAAGGACGAGAGGGGAGTCGATATAACTCCTTGTGATTGCAGGTATGAAGATGAATCTAGACCTACCCTTGATGGGATCATACCATTCTATTAACAATTATGTGCTTAGAACAAATAGCAACTCAAATATGTTGTTTTTTGGTGCGGTATGTATGTAGGTTCAAAATATGTAGAGATTGCTATATGGATGCACAGAAGGATACGAATCTTTGTCCTGGTTGCAAGGAGCCATACCGAATGGGGGACTTAGATGATGATGGACCAGATTATGAGCGTGGAGGAGCATTGCAATTGCCTGGACCAGATGGAAATAGGGATAACATGTCAATGATGAAGAGGAACCAAACAGGTGAATTTGATCACAACAGGTGGTTGTTTGAGACAAGGGGTACCTATGGTGTTGGTAATGCATTTAATCCCCCAGAGGACGGTGGTTATGATGAAGGGTTCGGACCAGGATCAATGGATGCTACCGAAAAGGCTTTTAAGCCGCTAAGTAGGAAGATACCAATTGCAGCAGCTGTTATCAGCCCTTACAGGTGAGAAAGTACTGTTATGAATCTACCAGGCTTTTTGTATGCTTGCTTATGCATCCAATACCCAGCATTACTAAGAACAGTCCCTTGTTTTCTTTTGAAATATTTGCAGGTTACTGATCTTTATTCGATTCATAGTGTTGTGTTTCTTCTTGCATTGGAGAGTAGTGCATCCGAACAATGACGCAAGATGGTTGTGGATGATGTCAATTGTTTGTGAGCTGTGGTTTGCCTTCTCCTGGATTTTGGATCAAACTCCAAAGTTCTTCCCTATTAATCGTGCTACAGACCTAGAAGTCCTATATGAAAAGTTTGATATGCCATCTCCTTCCAATCCCACTGGTCGCTCAGACCTCCCCGGCATTGACATGTTTGTCTCTACTGCTGATCCTGACAAGGAGCCACCTCTTACCACTGCTAACACCATTCTTTCAATCTTGGCTGTTGATTACCCGGTGGAGAAGATTGCATGCTACATCTCCGATGATGGAGGTGCTCTTCTTACTTTTGAGGCAATGGCAGAGGCTGCTAGTTTTGCAGATTTGTGGGTGCCATTCTGCAAGAAACACAATATTGAACCAAGAAATCCTGATAGTTACTTCGCCTTAAAAGTTGACCCTACCAAGAACAAGAGCAGGACTGACTTTGTGAAGGATAGAAGGAAGATCAAAAGGGAGTATGATGAGTTCAAGGTAAGGATTAACGGGCTTCCTGACTCTATTAGGAGAAGATCTGATGCCTTCCATGCCAGGGAGGAAATGAAAATGTTAAAGCACATGAGGGAGACCGGTGCTGACCCTTTGGAGCAAGTCAAGGTCCCAAAGGCCACGTGGATGGCTGATGGCACACATTGGCCGGGTACTTGGTCCGTCCCTTCAAGTGACCATGCGAAGGGTGACCATTCAGGAATTCTACAGGTAAGAACCAATGCTAATATTTCTTTCATGCGTGTGTCTGAACTTCAAACAAAAGAATGACAGATTCGTAACACTTGATGAATATGTTGTACAGGTGATGCTCAAGCCTCCTAGCCCTGATCCACTAATGGGAGGGGCAGATGACAAGCTCTTAGATTTCACAGATGTTGATATACGACTCCCAATGTTTGTGTACATGTCAAGAGAGAAGCGGCCAGGCTATGATCACAACAAGAAAGCCGGTGCCATGAATGCCTTGGTACGAACTTCAGCCATCTTGTCCAATGGGCCATTCATCCTCAACCTCGACTGTGACCACTACATCTACAACTGCAAGGCCATCCGAGAAGGAATGTGCTTCATGATGGACCGAGGAGGAGAAGGTGTCTGCTACATTCAGTTCCCTCAGAGATTTGAAGGCATTGATCCCTCGGATCGTTATGCCAACCATAACACTGTGTTTTTCGATAGCAATATGCGTGCTCTTGATGGTCTTCAAGGTCCAATGTACGTGGGAACTGGGACAATGTTTAGGCGGTTTGCCCTTTATGGTTTTGACCCTCCAAATCCTGACAAGGTCGCAGCACAGAAGGCGGCAACAGCAGCTACTGGTGACTCAGAGACACAAAAAGAGCCCTTGACGGCACCTCCTGCACAGACCACACAGCCCTTGACAGCTAGTGAACTCGACCCTGATCTTGATACCAATCTGCTGCCTAAGCGTTTTGGAAATTCTACCATGTTAGCTGAATCCATACCTGTTGCTGAGTATCAAGGACGCCCCCTAGCTGATCATCCTGCAGTCAAATTCGGACGCCCTCCTGGTATTCTTAGGGTACCTCGTGATCCACTTGATGCTACAACTGTTGCTGAAGCTGTCTCCGCCATTTCTTGCTGGTCAATTAACAACCTATCTTATCGAGAATAACTTTGTGTACGTACAACAAAAAACAAATGAACTAATTGGCTGCGTGTGTACTATGTAGGTACGAGGACAAGACTGAATGGGGAGACCGAGTGGGTTGGATTTATGGATCAGTCACAGAAGATGTCGTGACAGGCTACCGTATGCACAACCGTGGATGGCATTCAGTTTATTGCATCACCAAGCGTGATGCATTCCGGGGTTCAGCTCCGATTAATCTTACTGATCGACTCCACCAAGTGCTTAGGTGGGCAACTGGCTCTGTCGAAATTTTCTTCTCCAGAAACAATGCCATAATTGGTTCCATGAAACTGAAATTACTGCAGCGTCTTGCTTACATTAACGTTGGCGTCTACCCTTTCACCTCTCTCTTTCTCATTTTGTACTGCTTCCTCCCTGCACTCTCACTCTACTCTGGGCAGTTTATCGTGGCTAATGTCAATGTCACCTTCTTAGCCTTTTTGCTAACCATTACATTATGCCTGATAGGGCTGGCCCTGCTAGAGGTGAAGTGGTCTGGCATAGGATTGGAAGAGTGGTGGAGGAATGAACAGTTCTGGCTCATTTCCGGAACCAGCGCTCACCTTGCTGCTGTGGTGCAAGGGATTCTCAAAGTTATTGCAGGAATTGAAATCTCTTTCACACTCACTTCTAAGTCTGCAGGAGATGAGAATGATGATGTCTTTGCAGAATTGCACCTTGTTAAGTGGACTTGGTTGATGATTCCCCCAATTGTTATCGCACTCGTCAACATAATTGCCATTTGCATTGCAGTTTCAAGAGAGCTTTATGCTACAAATGCTCAGTGGGCTAAGCTTGTTGGTGGAACTTTCTTCAGTTTCTGGGTGTTGGCTCATTTGTATCCTTTTGCAAAGGGTTTGATGGGAAGGAGAGGAAAGACGCCTACAATTGTGTTTGTTTGGGCAGGTCTCATTGCAATTACGCTATCCTTGCTCTGGGCTGCCGTTGCGCCACCACCAGGAGGCGGACAAGCGGCTGGACAATTCCAATTCCCGTAGCCACAATCTGCGAGCCTACTTCACTGAATTCCTTCCCTTAAATGTTGATCAGTATGTATGAATGCATTTTACAATTTTCAAGTCTTTCATCTTTACATAACACATCGCTTCTTCAACCATACATTGCTGATTCAGAATGTGGATCAATCATAAAGTTTTACTTTTAGGGTTAAGAAAGAAACTGTTGAGCGTTGAGTTAAATTGTACGTCTTTATTGAACGAGCAATGAGTGATGCTGAAGAAAATATTGTAAACTCTGAACATTTTCATTTGTTTTGTAAACATTAATTGCACATTTCTTCTCTTACAAAATCAATCTGCTAGTTCTAGCAAAGCATCATAAACCTTATCCATGCATAACAAGTTCAGAGCATGCATCTGATGTCTAATCTTAACTCTTTCGATTCCAGTATTTCCAAATTTATGGCAAGGATGCGAGGACTCAATTACCTGATGCACAGAAAATATATACATCCGTTGCTTTATCTATATAAATCTTAAGGAGAATAAGAAATGCACTTCCAAAAACAAGAATAAGTATAACATCAAGGAGATAGGGCCAATAATTCATAAAAGCATGATTTGTATAAAATCCATCTCATCCACAATCTGAATAGGAGACAGCTCATTCATAGACAAATCTATATAATTCTCATCATTTAACTATAACTGCTGCCAAAAAAAAAAATTATAGAATGGTGAACAGGGGACATCAACTATATAGGCTTCAGCTCCAAGTGTGAACCAACCAAACTATCTTCTATCTTCTACGTAATTTAGGCTAGGCTTTCTGTACGTGACGGACGGACAGGATATACATCCCTACATTTTAAAAATCTGACTGTTCAAACGGAACCCGCACAAACAACTGGCCATTCAAGGTCACTACAGCAGATGTCTGATGTGGATCAATTCTCGAAGGTAAGCTGACAACCTAGAAGGAAAACCATTATCGTTATTCTACAGCTATAGTTTGATAAAGTGCCACGCTGCATGACAAAGGACACATCATGGTATGTTTGAATATTACTACTGGAAATCCAGGCAGCAAACATCTTAGGCTTAGGTCTGCGGCTATAAGAATGATTAGGGAGCAATCAAAGAAAACAACCCACTTTATGGATGCTTTTCCCCATAATTAGTAGTCGATCATTACCTAGAATGCAGCACTATAATCTAAGCAAAAATAAAACTTTGTAACTATGAGAGTAAAAAATGAAAGAGTACCAAGCACCACACATGAAGCTATATGAGTTTAGGTTATGCAGACCTTCTTAAAGGGTGTGACACCCCAAGGATTGTCCAGTTGCATTGGTTGACCAGAAATAATCAAGCGTCCAATTGGATCAGATTGAACATGCACCTGCATAACCAAAGATCATTGTTAACAAAGACAGATACGCAACTGATGACATACCATAAACATGCATCCCTGGAATAACATATAAACTTATATCTGCAATTAATGCATTTTAAGGGATTCATATACATTCATTTTACGAAGTTATCTGTTAGAGGCTTATAAAATCCCTTTGTAGCCTGGAGAACGAATCTAGAATATGATATTTGAATCAGAATATTAGAGAGAAACTCTCAATCGATCTTCTGATTTCTTAACTTTTGCTTGAGATTCAAGGTCCTTACAGAGAGGGCTCTGTACGACCCTTGGTTTTTACCAGGCATTGGTTCTCTTGCTTGCTCCCGCTACATTAGGAATATAACAAGCGGAAGCAGGTCACATCTTTGACAAAAAAGTATCCATGGTTGATAAACTACATTCCTACCTTTGATGTAAATTGTTGTATTAGACATCCTTTGTTATAAGGTAGGAAAATTATCATATGCCTAATTCGATCTGGGGAAAAACATACCAACTTTAACAACGAAAACAAAGATAATAGTTGAAAAAGAGAAAGAGATACTGTTAATAAACTAGTTTACTAGCTAACCTCCTCACGCAGAAGTCCAGGAACTAGGGCATATACCTCAAAGCAGTCGCTCTGTAGTCAAATTTGAACTTATTCATGAGAAATAATCAAACCAATATCTTCAAGTCCCAAGAGAAAGATGACAGAAACTTACAAATCGTTTCACATTAATTTTGACCCAATCTGCTGGCGGTCCAATATCGAATACCGTCATATCTAACCTATAAACAAAGAAAAATAAACATTGAGCTCTAACAAGAGAAAAGGTACTTATTAGTTATTATAACTATTACTATTTTGTTGTTATTATATATGAACAAAACCAATGACGCCTGAGGAAAAGTAGTACCGTGGTTTTGTCGATTTCATGTCAGTAATCTGAGCAGCACAATCCCCAGGAGATAGCTTTTTCCGCTTTAACAAACCTGCGTAGAGAAACCAATTTTCAAAAAAGAGAAGACCAATACTGCAGCTAAATGTGGTCAAAGTATTACACTCATGATACCAGAGCTCTTGAGCTGCTTGTCGCTTTTTGGCATGGTACTCAAGTGCTTCTCCTAACATACAAGCAAAAGAAAAAAGGATTACCAGGAAAGGAAAAAGGAAAACAGAATATATATATATATATATATCATCAAAATTCTCCAGGTCTTGGTATTTGCATCACCAACCTCGCCATTTCCAAAAAGGCGTTGAGAGTGCCAACCCTGCATGGCACGAGCTGCAGCATCCCTTAGTGTCCTGCCTGATCCACAAGTTTGACTACCATCAGCCTGCATTATAAATCCAAAGGATCATTTAATATAAAAACAAAAAAACAAAAAACAAAAAAACAAACAAATAAAAATAAACCGGAGACAATCAGGTACAGTTCCAATAACTAAGTACTACTGATTTAAAACTGAGCATTGCTTTAATCATCTTATACACCCTAGTAAAAAACAAACATATACACCCTAGAAGGAGCAGAGGCAGAAAAAATTAGCTGACTTTTATTACCCGAATCTCAACTCTAGAAGGTTCAGGAAGAGCAAGCTCACTGCCATGCCATCTATGCTTTTCAAACTCAAGTAATGCCTGAAAAAAAGTGGTAATTGGGACTCAAGATCCATACAATAAGGCATACAGTAACCAAAACATAATAAATAGAAAATAACCTTCTCGTAGAAAATCCGAAAAGTCCAAGAGACAGTAGTACAAGTCCTGTGCAGCATGAGAAATTAGCCATTTGGAATTTAAGTTTATAAAAGAAATCACAGCAGCAAAGGGTGTTGAGGGGTTTACTAGCATAAGAGTGAGACTTCTTAAATGATAGAAATTAAGGTTTCTTTATTGGTTACACCACACATTATACTAAATATTCCACATTCTTAATTTACCATGTTTTTATAATATAGTCCACTCAAGCTCTTAATATTTCCATAACCTGATAGATGTATACATAATACACAAAATGAAGATGCCTTCATGTCTTATTTACTTCCGGTCAAGGGTCAACACTTGAGATAGCTTAAAAAGAGGCATCAATTAAACAAGATGATATTGCTTACTTTGGGGGATTAAATGATTCTCCAACCTGCCGCCACAACTTGCATGAAGTAACCTACAGATAAACATTAACAGTATTTACAATTTCTGATGAAAAAGGCACTGCACAACATATTAATTTTGGTGTGATTGATATATAGCAAACACGGAATCAATCTACCATAAGAAGAAATCAATATGCATGTGCATCAGCCAGTTTTATCTTCTTCTTTTTTTTGTCCAACTACAATGGTGTAGACAAGCATAGGAAGCAGCTGCCCACATTGCTTGAACAAAGTTTTGAGCTTCAGTATCCTTGATAAAAAGAAAGATGTGAAAAAATGCTAACAATACCTTCTTCTTCTTTTTTGGGTCTGATATCCAACGATTCTTACTCAAGGAATTTTGGGACTTAATTTGAGAAGGTTTTATTGAATCATCGTGGTTCGTAAAATTCTGGGAAAACACCAACGACTGCTATCTTAATTATCAAAGAAAAATAGAAAAGCATTATGTATTAGAAATAATAAAGACTTTTTATTCTGTATCTGTATAAATGTATGATGTATCTATATAAAACGATATCAGAAATTTGAGTGGCCGAAGCTGAAGCAGCTACTTTTGAAGTAACCTAAAAATGAAATAGTACTTTGTAGGAATAAAGGATATACAGATCGATATACAAAAGCGCCCAGAATTACGTTTTATACTATCTAACCAGGAATTGAGGGTTTCTTTCTGGATTTTGTGAAATACTATCTAATCTAAATGGACTTTAGCAAAAGACAAGGAGAATGCAATAACAAAGGACAATCAAGATTTAATGAAAACTAGACCAAGGCAAACCTTTTCATAGCCGCCAAGTTTGATCACAGCTCTCCATAACCTTAAGAAGAAACAACAGTGTTACCATAGAGAGAGAGTGTTTTGTAACTAAGAAAATTATGCAAAATCAACAGACTTTATCACAAAAAGTTTACTTGAGCAGATTCAATTCCTCTTTGTAAAACTTTGGCGCTTTGAATTCCAAGTGCTTCTCTTTATAAAAATTCTCCACCTCCTTCATGAATTCAGCTTGCTCCTCTTCAGTCCCCGACTCATCACCCTCTGCACCTGGAGCCAAGAGAAAGGTTCGCCCTGGATCCAAACTCTTCATCCCAACCTCTCGTCCTACATGAAACTTGGATTTTGAATGTTGCTCCTTTAAGCCATGGTGTAGAGAGAACTTTGTTTTGCTGCTCAACCCACCAGTTACTGCATGTCTTTTCTCATCGTCGTCATCAGACTCGGATTCAGTCTCCATTGATAACTCATTATCTTGAGGCATCCCACGCTCTACCTTAAAAACATTATTGGCTTTAACACTGCTAGGTGGTTCATTGGGAGAGCGCTTGGCCTTACTGCTCACCGCATCCACCAGTTTCTCCCTTGCAACATTCGTATCACGAGGCATATCATGTTCCAACTTACAAACAACCTTATCAGTTTCAGCACTTGCAAGCAGTTCACTGGAGGGGTTAGCCTTGCTGCTCACCCCATCCGTCAGTTTTGCCTTTGCAACATCACCATCACTACACCTATCAGGCTCCACCTGACTGACAACAATATTAGTTTCAGCATTCATATGCGGTTCATTGGAGGGGTTGGCCTTGATGCTCCCCTCATCCTTCAGTGCTTTCCCTTCCTCACCATCATTATCTTCCTTTTCAATGTCCATGGTAGTCTGAGCTGTGTGGTGCGAATCCCCATCCCCATTACCAACAAGATTATCAGTCTCAGCACTGGCATCTAATTCAATGGCTTCACTGACCTTAACATCCTTCAGCTCTTCCCCTTTCTCACCATTCTCTTCACTTACATTCTCCGGACAGACCTCACCCTCACGTTGCACATCAGAATCCACATTACCAACAAGATTATCACTTTCAACCTTCACAGAGACCTCACTCTCATGATGCACATCAGAGTCCACATTATTGACAAGCTTATCACTTTCAACCTTCAAAGACACCTCACTCTCACGATGCACATCAGAATCCACATTACTGACAAGCTTATCACTTCCAGCATCGCCCTGTAGCTCTTTGTTAGTGTCAGTAACAATTTCAGCATCTTCAGCAGTTTTGAGGACAGTGGGAGCCAACTCAACCGGACCCTCGAGGTCACCAGGCATTCCAACACCACTGTCACCAATAAGCTTCTGCATCTCCACTATTACACTATCGACCGAGTTGGGTTTCGGTGGTTCTTGACCCTCTTCAAGTTGTGCATGGTCATGGGTTTCGTTTTCTAGACCCTCCTCCATATTTTTCCCCTCTTCTTTTCCTATTTCCTCCATGTTTTTCTATCTCTTCCTTTCAAAAAAAAAAAAAAAAACTCAGCTTCATTCAGAATTCAAACCTAAAAACACTCTGGAAACGCAGAAATTGAAACAAAAGAAAAAGAGGGAACTTTGTGAAACAATGGGAATTTGGTGGAGAGGGAGGAGCAGGAGCTATTCATAAAGTAAATAAATTTGCAGTAATGGAGAAATTTGAGATAAATAACTGAAGAATAGAGTGGGGTTTAGCTTCTGCTTATATCAGAAACAAACAAGAAATACAAATATGAGAGCTGAAAACGACGAGAGAGGGGATTACCCAGTTACCCAAACGGGAGAAGAATTCACCGTCGGTGGAAAGGTGGCTGGACCAAGCTCCCTGGTTCTGTGTTCTGTAACTCTGGTCGCTCGTTTTGCCGGGGCAAGTTTAAGCGTGCAATGTTTTGATCCCAGGACTATGAGGCTGCCTGGCCTTTGTTTTGCATTTTTGCGATTTTTATCTCCCCTCTTTAACTTCTCACGTGTCAACCACATGTTTGCAATTTTCACCTTCTTTTTTTGTTCTTAAATATTTATTAGTCTATCGAAAAAGATTATATCGTATGGATGAGAGTTAAACTTTGAGAAGTGAGAAAATTAAGTATTCACTAACACCATGAGCACAAGAAACATCACTTTCAATATGCTATTAAGAATAACTATTTAATGAAACATTAGATCATGTCCGAGCACTCGAGTAGCATTAACTGAAACCACCACAGGTAGTCGAATTGGTAAGAACTTCCAAGTGTGGTACCCCCACACTCGGATTCTAACTCCGCCTATGCTAATTGGAATTAAATCTCAATTTGCTTTTGGTGGCAGGGGAATGAAGCGTTCTGATATTACCCCCAACAATGATTAGTCTCTATACCTAAAAAAACGTTTGAAGATACTGTGTGATCTCAATAAAAATAAAAATAAATAAAAAATAGCATCAATTGATGGCCAACTTGTCACAAAGTACCTGCGAATGTTAGATTTAAATAGAATTTTAATTCCTCATATATAGAAGGCAATTAAATATTCTTAGGGAAAAAAAAAAATCAATCGTTTCACTCATGTGAAATACATAATGACTTATTGGTGCATAAATAATAAAACCTTATCATAGGCAATTTGAGAAGACTTAACATTAACCCACCATTGGGTCAGTCCGAACTATATAAGGGGATGTTTGTTACATGGGTTTAGATGGGATTGAACATCCTTATTTACTATAACACAAGTTATCCCATGTTTGGCAACAACATAGACTCTTTTAAATGAGACTATAGAGTCTCAAAATCTCCTCAACACCGTCTACCACAATGATACTATTGTGGAAGCCTCCTTCTACTCTTCATTGTTCATCATTCTCTCCTCCTCGTTATTCTTTTATCAGCTGGTTCTTTAACCATCCGCTTTCTCTCTCTGTCCAGTTTCATTTTCGATCGGACATTGGGCAGACCACACACCAAAAGAACACCCAACATACAGATGAACACCCAACACTAGGATGACTCTACGGCTGAGCATCCCTCATTTCTCAGTTCTCACTTTCCTCACCAAACTCTAACTCCAAAACCAGAGGCCTCTTCTTCCTCCTCCCTCTATTGCCACTACATTTTCCAAGCGTCGGATTCAAAACCTCAACGGATCAACACCGGCTGAGACCAGTACTATTCTGACGATTAATTGATGGGCCTTAGAATGTGGGCTGGGAGCATCGAGGAAGACAAAGCTCAAATTCAGACCATTTTTGAGATGATTGCGATCCTGGGGAAGAGTTTTGATGGAGTCGAAGAGGCTTTCTTAACTTCCGAAGTAGAACTTCACTGAGATTTCGGAGAAGGTAAAACTTCAGAAGGATTATGTGTTTCTCTAGGACAATTACTAGTTTGAGAGGCTGGAAAGGCTCAGGATTGAAGAAAGGTGGGCAATGACAGTCCTATCAGCACCGAACATGAGTAAAGTATTAGAATAGCATAAGTCAGGCTAGAGGAATCCAGGACTCTTATAGAAATTAAGGTGGGCAATGGCAGTCTTGTGAAACAAACATACCCTAAGAGAATTAGTTTAATGAACAGAATGCCCACCTTGGATCGAGGCTGCCACTTGTCTTAAAAGAGTGGGAACATCTTGCTGGTTTCTGAAATTCAACATCAGAAAAAGCCTAATAAGTACTAGATTGGATTAGGTGGACCTCATAAGTCATAAATCTGACCCTGTAAGTCCAACTTTATTTGACCTCCTACACACATATTGCATTGCTTCGGGTTAGTTGATAAATGTAGAGAAGTCCTCTATCTTTGTCAGTCCCAATACCCCACAGGAGATTGCCCATTTACTTAGCTCCATTATGCAAAATCCCTGTGGTATCTGATCCGGGTACGTATTTGGGGCTTCCCACTTTCTGGCATTAATCGAAGAAAAAGGCCTTGGGCTTTATAAAGGATTCCATTCTAAGAAAAGTTAAGGGGTGGAAACAGGCAACTTTGAGTCAGGCGGGGAAGGAAGTTCTTATAAAAGTGGTCACCACAGCCATCCCGGGCTACCATATGGGCTGTTTCAAGTTCCCTTCCACCATTTGCAAAGAGTTAAATGAGATTCTGGCTGATTTTTGGTGGGGCAATGTGGATACTAGAGGAATTCATTAGAAGTCCTGGGATTTCGTAGCAAGACCGAAGAAAGATGGAGGACTGGGGTTCAGAAATTTAGAGGATTTCAACAACTCCTTGCTGGCCAAACAAGCCTGGAGACTTCACCAAAACTCTTCCACTCTATGGGCTCGGGTTTTGGAACAGCTCTACTACCCCCAGTCTTCTTTCCTCGAAGCTCCAAAAGGATCAAATCCCTCTTGGATATGGAATAGTCTTTTGATTGGCAGAAACTTCATCCACAAGGAGGCTCTTTGGAATATTGGTAATGGTTTCTCAATGAACATTGCTGGGGATAATTGGATACCTTCTATCCCACCATCTACAGTTTCTCTTCCCTCGAATCAAGACAATTCCAGACTTTGTGAGCTTATAAATTGGGACACCAAATCTTGGGAGTTGGATCAATATGCGGAAATCATTACCCCTGCTCAGAGGCTTCTTATCTCAGCCATTCCTATCACTTCTTTAGCTGCACCGGACACCCTAATCTGGCCTTACACAAAGGATGGTGTCGACTCTGTCAAATCGGGCTATCATCTTCTTCACTTAAAGTCTCAGGTCAGTGTGGTTCAACATCCAAATCACTCTTATTCAGTCTGTTCCACTCTTTGGAACTTCATTTGGAATGTACAGTCCACTCCTTGAGCCAAAAATTTTCTTTGGAGAGCTACTCTTGGTATCCTCCCTTGTAATGCAAACCTCTTCAAAAGACATGTTTCTACATCTCTAGGTTGTTTCCTCTGCTCTCATACCTCTGAAACAACATAACATGTTCTCCTTCAATGTTCTTAGGTCCAGCGAGCTTGGTTCGTTCATCTGTTGTCTTACAAAGCGAACATTCAGGCTATTACTTCTTTCGAGCAATGGCTCCAAGCTATCTCTGACCTCAAATCTCCTCCCAACTTTGTCACTAAAATAGTTTTCCTCCTCTGGCATATTTGGAAGCACATGTGTGATTGTGTTTTTAACAAAAAACCCCCCAAACCCTGTAAGAATTGCTTTGGCAGCTTTCTCTTCTGCAAATGAATATATGACGGTGCATTCTAGTCATCTCTCTCCTACCATGCAGCTTCCTACAAGTTTGAAACCACCTCGTCAGCAGTCTTGGTGTCCTCTTCCTTCAAATACAGTACGAATTAATACTGATGCCTGCTGGTTTCAATCCTCTCTTTCTGGTGCTATAGCTGCAATTGCGAGGGATTCACGAGGTGTTGTTTTGGGTGGCAAGGCTTTTAGAATCTTAGCTCCCTCTCCCATGGCTACAGAAGCTTTGGCTTTGAGGGAAGTGATATGTCTAGCCATGGACTTCACCCTTGGTGAAATTATTATCTCCTCTGATTCCAAAAGTCTTATTCAGTGTTTGGAGAGGAATTCTAGAGTTCTAGATTGGCGACCTGCGACCATCATTGACCAAGTTCGTTCTCTCATGGGTCTCAGAAAGTTAGCTGGTCCTAGATCAGCAAAAGTGCTAACCAAGCTGCTCACTTAGTAGCTTCTTTAGTTCACAAGGGGGTGTGCTCTTCTGATCGGGTCCAGAATTCTCCCTCCTCTCTATGTAATATTTTGCATTTTGACTATTCTTCCTCTTCTCCTGGATGAGGTTTTGTTTATGTTGTTTGTCTTTTTCAGCAAGGGTTCTCTTTCCCCTTGTCTTGTTAGTAAAGTCTATCCTTTACAAAAAAAAAGTCCAACGTTGTAGAAAGACAACCGAAGAAGGAAACCTATCTCCTGCTATGAAAATCAAAAATTTGTTATTGTCATCACCAAAAGATGGTACCAACTTGAGTTGAACAAGAGACACTGAATAATAGAGAAAAGTAAGGTATTCCCTACATCCTCACAAGTTAACTATAAAACCCTATTATAGACAACCGTCTAAGTGATATTTTTGAAAACATGGGTCATAACTCAATGATTACTGGTGATTTTTTTTCCTATTCTATGAGCCAAACTCAGTGATCATTGAGTAAATGACCTGTGATCACTATTGATTTTTTTCCGTGTTTGACTAGTTGACCATTACATTGCGTAAACTCATACGAACCGATTGTTTGTTCCTCTTAATCAACTAATCTAACGGTTTATAGGCCAATTCAGTAGGAACAAACGAACGGTTCATATGAGTTTACGCAAAGTAATGGTCAACTAGTCGATCAGAACCCCCAGAGCTGGGTTACAATAGAATACGAAGAAGCCTACCCACCCTTCTCAAGCTCCCGTCCCTCTTTCGCTTCATCATCACTCTCACTCTTCCCAATTTTATTTTATTTTTTTAATTTTTTTTTTTTTGCAACTTCCTTCAATTCAATCCATTTGGAATTCAAAACCCTCCCCCCCAAATTCAACCTACCTCACTCAAAATTGCACCAGATTCTAGGATTTATCTGGGTGCTCCTGAAAACCCTAATAAAAACCCCTCCTTTCTGCCTCTTCACTCCTATTGGCTTGTGCTGAAGATCCACCAGAGCTTGACCTAAGGGGATGAGAGTCTGAGGCTCTTTGTGAACATGAAAGGGTCAGTCTTTTTTGCCCTTGCTTTTTTTTTTCTTTTCTGAATTTTACTTTGTATTGCTTTGTTTCCCGCTAAGACTGTAGAGAATATACATGTTTGTGTTAACACAGAATCACTAAATTGTGACGCTTTGGGGCTTGAGGGAGTTCAATTGTGAATTGGAGAATTGGAATTGATCTGAAACTGGTTGACAATTTGACATGGATAATGAGATGATTGAATTCGATATCGGGTTGGGAGGCCGGGAGGGGGATGATGATTTTGTCGAAATTGAGCACCCGGTCGAAGATGAAGAGATGGTTGATAGCCCTCTACTTGGCAGTGCTAGTGGCAGTGTCAATGGCGTTGGGTTTAGTGGAGGGAGTGGTGAAATTTACCTTCCTGAGGGGGACCTCTTGGACCTTGAACCATATGATGGCATGGAGTTTGAGTCTGAAGAGGCTGCCAAGGCATTTTACAATTCATATGCCCGCCGTGTTGGGTTTAGTACTCGTGTCAGCTCCTCCCGTCGCTCCAGGCGCGATGGAGCGATCATACAGAGGCAATTTGTTTGTGCGAAAGAGGGATTTCGGAATTTGAATGAGAAGCGCACCAAGGATAGAGAGATCAAGCGCCCGCGGACTGTCACTAGAGTAGGATGCAAAGCGTCCTTGTCTGTAAAGATGCAAGATTCGGGGAAATGGGTTGTGTCTGGATTTGTTAAAGAGCATAATCATGAGTTGGTTCCCCCTGATCAGGTGCATTGCCTTCGGTCGCACAGGCAGATATCTGGTCCTGCTAAGACTTTGATTGATACATTGCAGGCAGCTGGAATGGGTCCCAGAAGGATCATGTCAGCACTGATTAAAGAATATGGTGGAATAAGCAAAGTTGGATTTACAGAGGTCGACTGTAGGAATTACATGAGGAATAATCGCCAGAGGAGCTTGGATGGGGATATTCAGATGCTATTGGATTATTTGAGACTAATGCAAGCAGATAACCAGAACTTCTTCTATGCTGTTCAGGGCGATGAGGATCAGGCCATGGGCAATGTCATCTGGGCTGATCCAAAGGCAAAGACAAACTACAATTACTTTGGTGATACTGTTACTTTTGATACTACCTACAGGTCGAACAGGTACCGTTTGCCCTTTGCACCTATCACAGGGATAAACCACCACGGGCAGCCTGTATTGTTTGGTTGTGCTTTTCTGATAAATGAGTCTGAAGCATCATTTGTTTGGCTGTTTAAAACATGGCTTATGGCAATGTCAGGCCGCCCTCCGTTGTCAATTACCACTGACCATGATCCTGTGATACAGTCAGCTATCATGCAGGTCTTCCCACAGACCCGTCACCGATTCTGCAAATGGCACATTTTCAAAAAATGCCAGGAGAAACTATCCCATGTGTTTCTTCAACATCCAAGTTTTGAAGCAGACTTTCACAAATGTGTCAATTTGACTGAGTCAATAGAAGAGTTTGAGTCTTGCTGGTTGTCTCTTGTTGATAGATATGATCTCAGGGATCATGAATGGCTTCAAACAGTATACTCTGCTCGCAGGCAATGGGTCCCTGTCTATCTGCGTGACACCTTTTTTGCAGAAATGTCCATAACCCAGAGAAGTGATAGTATGAACTCATATTTTGATGGTTATGTGAATGCTTCAACAAATCTGAGTCAGTTCTTTAAGCTCTATGAGAAAGCTCTGGAGAGTCGCAATGAGAAGGAAGTGAAAGCAGATTTTGATACTATGAACACTTCCCCAGTTTTGAAGACCCCATCTCCAATGGAAAAGCAAGCCTCTGAGTTTTATACAAAAAAAATATTTATGAGGTTTCAAGAGGAGCTAGTTGGGACATTAACTTTCACAGCATCCAAGGGCGATGATGATGGGATGATCATCTCATATCAAGTAGCAAAGTTCGGGGAGGACCATAAAGCATATTATGTTAAACTAAATGTTCTGGACATGATGGCAAGTTGTAGTTGCCAGATGTTTGAGTTTTCAGGTCTTCTTTGCAGACATGTATTAGCAGTCTTTCGAGTGACCAATGTGTTAACTCTGCCATCTCATTACATATTGAAACGATGGACAAGAAATGCCAAGAGCAGCGTTATGTTAGAAGAACGTTCTAGTGATGTATATACCAATTATCTAGAATCTCATACTGTTAGATACAATACTTTACGCCATGAGGCCTTTAAATTTGTAGATGGAGCAAAGTCTTCAGAAACTTACGACCTTGCCCTGGATGCTTTAAAAGAAGCTGCAAAAAAAGTAGCTCATGCAATTAAGAATGATGGGAGAAATGTCATGGTGAACGGGCATATCAGGGGAAACTTGGCTGGTGGTGGAAGTCGGGCCAATTACACCATTGGGGATCATGATGGGAGTTCTGGCCAGAATTTGTCTGAGGTGAGTCATTTCCCCATATTTATGTCATTTGATTACTGGTCTCCTTATACTCTTAGTAGTTAATGCACTCATTCGTTGCCTATTCTTTACTAATAATTTGTCTAACGGGATGCTTCTTTGACTATGTGCTTGTAGTATACAGTTAAGTGTATTGTAATTATGATTTGCAACATTTTGCAGGATGATATGGACAAAAAAATTCGGGAACTTACATATGAGCTGGAGTGTGCTAATCGAAAGTGTGAAGTTTATCGGGCTAACCTACTTTCACTTTTGAAAGACATTGAGGATCATAAGTTGCAATTGTCAATTAAAGTGGAAAACATTAAGATTAGCATGAAAGACGGCTTTTAAAGGTGCAATACAGTCACACACATGTACTTATCTTTTATTTGGTTGCTTTTAAGCCAGTGTATCAATGCTTTTAGGATAAGGCTGTTCCTTCACTAATGGAGGAAATTCAAATTCTGGGAAAATTGTGTTGTGTTTCCAGTGTATTCAACTTTTGTAGATGCATATGTTATGAAGTCGTGTTTGTTGGATCCGACAAACTATGCAGATAGTTGGCCCTTGTGCCTGGTACACTGATAGGCATTATCCCAGTTTCCAATCTCATAAGATCACTTTGAAAGTAACTCTCATATCAAAAGGAAATTCTCACTTATGTGGGAAATTAGCAGGGTCCATGACTGCATGTTCTCGCATGTAAATGTTTTACTGAAAAACTCATCATAGTTCCTTGTTTTGTTTTCATTATAACAATTTATCTTCAAACATGGTTCTATATTATTTCTGACATTGGTATGGGTTGTGATCTCCTAGTCTGGAATGGTAACCTTGCAGGAGAAGAAACGTCATTGTCTGGGTGGTTACAGATGAAGATAAATGAGTGCTTGCTACTGTTGATCAAGGTATGCATGAGATAGTGCAAAGGATACTGCACACATCCCTAATCGAGCTGAGACGTGTGACTTTGCCCTCAAAGGGGTAGTTGGCAAAGCTCTCTGTTGGACTGAATGTTATATTCCTTTGAGGCTCTGTTGGGGGTGAGTTGTAATGTAGAATTCATGTTGTACACTGTAGGATCTAATTTTCTGAGGTAGAATATAACTGTAGTAGCAAACACATGATTCCTGTGGTATGCTAGTTTCGACAATTAATCATAATAGAGTTTTTTCTTTGCCATGATTAGATCCAGTTAGTTGTCAATCGTTGATGTCTGTGTGGATAGTTGTCAATCAATTGGTATGGAATGCATGGCGGATTGTTAACTGTTTATTGATATGGATCGATATTGGTGCCTGATACTTTGGGGTACTGGATATTTACCCTTCTTAATGACTACCAACTCGTGGGATTTGAATCATATGTTGCCCCTATCATGGAAATTCATCTATCCTTGAGGTTGATTCTCATGCACATTTTCATTATCTGAGCTGCAAAATGGTCAAACCATTATCTTTAGCAATAGATTTCAAATATGTTGCTGTACTTGTAATTGCATAGTCAAGAACGTAAATGCCTCGGTACATGTTGGAAACGAATAACAAAATGTTGGTGAGAACAAAAATCTGGAGAGCTAGGTCAAAGCTTCTAGGTAACTGCTCGTATGTGGTTCCTGAATTGACTTCCAAGATGTTACACTTCCTCCAATGTTAAAAGAGTTTGGTGTTGATCCTATTTTGGCTATCCAAATATCATTCTTTTACATCAGCATGTCACCGCCTATTGGTTGAAGACAACCTCGAAGTTGGCGATTCTTGAAGAAGAACCGAGCATTGGATGCTTGAAAGTCGATGATTCGTGAAGAACCGAGCATTGATGCTTGAAAAGCTAATGCCTTGTTGAATGAGGCTCGGTCACAAAACCCAAAGGTGTCATGTTGCCGTCAAGTGGGGAGCTAAACGTGGTCACCATACTGGTTACAAAATTCTAGAAATAAGGCTTGTCGTCATAAATTAAGAGCGAAAACTCTCGTATATAGTTGCGAATCCTAAATCTTATTTCATAATTATGTTCTATGGTATGAGGATAAGATAATCAATTGACTATATTATATTTTAAAATATTGCAATACCTCCCATGAAAAATATATAAACTTCCTCAAAATCAGGAGAGAAACTGCTGTAACTTTTTTTAATTTAAAAAAATAAAAACAAAAACCAATTAACATGTTCAGCACATGTTAAGGAGCTAGTTTAATCATAACTAGTCTTGCCCACGCTATGTAATTTTCAGTTTTAAATTTTCTGTCTTGGTAATTATTGAAGTGAGAGAAATATGGAGAGTTATCTGCAGATAAGGGCAACGAGAAGTTATCTATATAATAGGATAAGTGGGAAGTTATCCACGTACAAAATAAGTTAGTGGAAACATATTTTATTCTTTTAGCTATTTATCAGTATTTTATTATTTACTATAATACCCTTCAAATATTAGAAAGTGAGTTTTCTTAATAATAGTATATGTTGAGATGAATAGAGAGAGAGAAAAAAAAAATAATAGAATGGAGATGTGATACGTAATAACTGAAATTGAAAAATGGTAGTTTTAAAAAACCCTATTTCATGGCCAAAATTATTCCCACTTTTAAGACTACAGACTGGTTCCAAAGACGTTTCTCTTTCGAAATCAAAACGCTTTGAGAAGAACCTTTGCTGTGGTTATCACTGTCTGAAAAGGTACAAATTCGCCGGACGGAGACCACAATTGCGTGTCGCCGAATTTGATTACGATCTCCGGTGAGTCCCTCTTCCTTTCTTCTCTTAGTTTCCGCCCAATTCAACTGCTCTATTTCGTCCCCATTACATTAATTTTACTTCAATTCATTCATCTCTTTCATGCTTGTTTACGTTTTTGGTTGACGAAACACCCAGTTTGATTTACCCAATTCCCTTAGCATTAGACCTAGCTTTCCCTCTCTTTCGTCTCCACTCCACCTTCAACTTCAGTCTCAAACAGACCCAAAACACCTTTTAGGATTTGCTATATTTCTCTGCAACTTGTGAGTTTGTTTTCTTTGCACTTTTTTTTTTTTATGGCAATGTTTTTTCTGGGTTCTCATATTATGTCTATTAATTCAGCTTACTGCTGTGTTGATGTTATGGTTAGAGGGTTTGATTGTTTTAAGTGGTTTGAGGGTTGGAGATTTCTGTTAAAAAAAGTAAGTAATTAGCTTAAATTAACAATATTCGGACAAAGTTTTGTTGGTTTGATAATGTCACCACTACTGGGCATTCATAATTGAAACGCTAGTTTAGTTTTTCGGGGGTTGTTAGAATTGCATGCTAGTGAGGCCTTTTTACATGCAATAGATAATATACACTGGATCGATGGAAATTTTCTGGCATAATAATGCAGCAGATTTTCTTGTAGGAGTTTTATTTGTGTGGGATGTTAGGATGAGCATGGTCAGGATAATGAGGACAATGATGAGCTTATAGTTTTAGTGGAAGTGCAATGATGATATGATGAGTTTGAGTTTCCTTCTGTGTCTGATAAAACACTTTGGAGGAGCTGTTGCTAACTGTGTTTTTAATTGTTGGCTATAGTTGAATTTTGAGGTTAGATGAGTGGCGGCAGACAGAGGACCCTCGGGGGTGGGGGTCAGCATGTGTTGGACTATCTGAAAAGAATGCAGGCAGAGAATCCTGCTTTCTTTTATGCTGTTCAGAGTGACAGTGATCACTCTAGTGGAAACATATTTTGGGCAGATGCAACTGCAAGGATGAACTATAATTACTTTAAAGATGCTGTTATATTTGACACCACGTACAGGACAAATCACTATAGGGTACCATTTGCCTCATTCATTGGGATTAATCATCATGGGCAGCCGGTGTTGTTTGGATGTGCATTGATCCTCAATGAGTCTGAGTCCTCATTCATATGGCTATTCCAAACTTGGCTTCAAGCAATGTCTGAACGCTACCCTGTCTCTATCACCACTGATCCAGATAGGCTCATACAAGTTGCTGTTGCACAAGTTCTTCCTCACACCCGACATCGTTTCTGCAAGAGCACCATATTTAGAGAAATGAAAGAGAAACTTGGTGGTCTATATACTTCTCATTCGACCTTTGAAACAGAATTTAAGAAATGCATTAATGAAAGCGAGACGATTGATGGTTTTGAGTCACATTGGCATTCACTGCTTCAAAGATACTACATCATGGATAATGAATGGCTTCAGTCAATGTACAATGCCAGGCAACAATGGGTCCCAGTTTACATGAGAGACACCTTTTTCGGAGATTTTGCTGTAAATGAGGGAAGTGGAAGTTTAACTTTGTTTTTTGATGGGTTTGTGACTGAAGCCACGACCATACAGATTTTGCTTAAACAGTATGAGAAGGCTGTAGTTAGTTGGCATGAAAAGGAATTAAAAGCAGATTTTGACACCACTAATACTATGCCCATTCTGAAGACACCATCCCCTATGGAAAAACAAGCTGCAAACCTCTATACTAGGAGAATGTTCAAGAAATTCCAGGAGGAGTTGGTTGAGACTCTTGCAAATCCTGCAACGAAAATTGATGACACAGGAACTGTTGCCACCTATCGAGTGGCTAAATTTGGGGAAGACCACAAAGCACATGCTGTTAATTTCAATTCTTCTGAGGCGAAAGCTAGTTGTAGCTGTCAAATGTTTGAATATTCGGGAATAATCTGTAGGCACATATTAGCAGTTTTTAGAGCGAAGAATGTTCTTACACTTCCTTCTCCATATATATTGAAACGATGGACAAGAAATGCCAAGACTGGAGCTGTGCTGGATGAACGTTCTTCTGATTCACCAAGCAATTCCAGAGAATCTGTAACAGTTAGGTATAACAATCTACGTCAGGAAGCAATTAAATATGTTGAAGAGGGAGCGAAATCTATCCACATTTACAATGTGGCGATGAAAGCTCTTCAGGAGGCCGCTAAGAAAGTTGCTTCTATGAAGAATCAAGGTTCCGGAGCCATGCATGGTAGTTCCCTGGCCAATGGAGGTAGCCAAGAAATGCATGCAACTGAAGAAAATCAAACGGCAGTATTTCAATCTGCGGTAAGTTTCTCCCATCTCAGAATCTGTTTAACTGCTTCTACTATCACTATTAACATTTCATCATGGATTCATTGTCATTATGTCATCTAGAACATAGGTTATTCAAAAGTAAAAGAATCTTGTCTTGGTTTTTGTGAATCTGGATCTGGAAAGATGGATTTAGTCTCTCAGTTAATTGTTATTTGGTGGCTTAAATATATGCTGGTATTGAATCATAAAAACGAAGATATAAAATATCTCCTATGTTCCATGGTCACAAAAGTGGTATTTCAGAAATTTGGCTCATGTATGTGCCAAACCCATGTAAGTTTTGATGTTTAGATAAAGTAATCATAAGTACAGAATGCTGATCAGTACAGGTTTTTAGTGGTGCTTGTACATTCAGTATGACCATGATATAATACGCCATTTGTTTTGTTAACTCATCTATATTCCACAGGATGAGAAGGAGAAGAAAATTCATGAATTGTCTGCTGAATTGGACAGCACCAATCAACGATGTGAAGTTTATCGAGCAAATCTGCTTGCTGTTCTGCGAGATATGGAAGAGCAAAAGTTGAAGCTTTCAGTTAAGGTGCAAAGTGCAAGGCTAAGTCTGAAGGAGTGACTGCACTTGTGGGAGAAAACCCTACCATTCTGTGTCCCAATCTCCTGACATGCAGGGAGAGTCATTGGCATCTTCATTTCTCCTTCAGGCATGCAAGGGGCTACCCGTGTGGAAAGGGTTGTGGGTCAAAGGAGGGGGTTTGCTGGAAAGACAAATGTTTGTATTTTAGACATTTTTTTTCTTCCTCTTGCACCTTTATAATTGTATGACAATTGGTGTATTGAGATCCTGTTGACCTGCCAGCAGTCCAATTTGGTGTATAATATCTGTTTCAGGTGCAATTAGGCTGCTGAAAGGTGCAATTTTTAGGTTTTAGGCTATTAGCAATGGGATTGTGAAGTATGGAGTTGTCTTCCGGTGCTTATTGCCTTCTTGGGAGTATGCAATGACAAACTCTTTCGTAATTCTGAATCTTTTCTACTGTACAATTCTCATATCCACTTTAAATCTGCTAGTTGAGTTTGAACTCCTTTTCTTTGGTACTGTTGTTAGTTGATGCCTCCAAGGAAAAAAAAAATTCAAACACTCAGCTGTAGAGGGTAGAACAAGCAAAGAGACAAAGTAAAGGAGGAAGAAAGGGGAACAAAGAGAATAAAGAATCAAATAACAAAAGTGAAAGGTAGATTTGTTTGGTTCACATAGAATTTGCGTATAGAGTACTGCTTTTAGTTGGCAAGTGGCAACCCCTTTAGTCGACTGCTTCCCAGTTAAGCCTTCAACTAAAGAAACACTCAACTGTCTAATCTGTAAAGTAGCTCTAGTGTTTACGAGCATTTATTTACGCCTTTCAGACATGACTTCGAATCCCTTAAGGCTACGGTTTGGCACTTCGCAGCTTGAAATTACACCAAGAAGTTAACAGGACCTTTAGCTTTATTTGGAAATCACAGTGGTCATGACATCTGTGAAGTTGCCGTACTGAAACTATCCCATTTCTTCTTCTTTTGCTTGTCTTTACATAATAAAGAACCTTCTTCATTCTACTACTTTAGCAAGCGTTGAACTGTTCCTTTATTTATCAAGAGGATGAGAATAAAATCCAAATCATCCCAGTCATTCCACCTGTTGGGGTCAGATAAATTTTAGGGAGTTCCAGTCTTTTTGTTCTTTTGTAGATTCTGAAGAAAGAGAGCAAAAGCCAAAATTAACTAAAGAAGAAGACTAAGAAGTGGCTACCTAACATTCCGTGAAGCTCTACAATTAGTAGATCTGCAGGAAAAACTATTCCCAAGCATCTGATTCTTCATCAAGGACCAGTTTATATATCCTAATCTCATCATATTTAGAGCTAAAGCTCACTTAATCATAATATTGTTGCAGTGTTCTCCTAATGTTTTCAGTGCTGATATTGTACTTATGTCAAAATGAAGGTGCTTTGGAGTTTAGAAAGATTGCTGAGTTAATTACTTTCAGGATTAGGAATACTAATCCCATTCCCATCAAGTAGGCAATAGCCAAAATACAACATCCTTCCAGGGAATTAGATTCCAAAGCCAATACTTGCTTTCCTGATCCCTGTTTCAATCTATCTCACCCTAATGTAATTGTATCAACGTGGCCCATTTGTTATTCTCCACTTGTGATTTTTAAGCAAAGAATCTATCTTAGCTACAGGATTGTTTTAAACCCCTTTAGCAAGCTATATCCAACCTTCATCCATCTCCATATAAACGTTTCTCAAGCCTCATCTTGGTACTTCGAAATTGGCCAAACGAAAAGCAATGAAGATTGACAAGGAAATCTATCACCCTGTCCACCCTAGACACAAGCTCAAGATTGAATACACAGAGATCCCATTTTACTGTGATGGGTGCAAAGAAGCTGGGATTGGCCTCAAATACAAGTGTCAGCAGTGCGAATTTGATCTGCACAAGTCATGTGCTGTGGCTCCTCTCTACATCACCCATCCCTTCTACAACAAATGTGAGTTTCAATTTCTTTATAGCCCGCCTGGTTCTCTTAGAAGAGTATGTGATGCTTGTAGGAAAGATGTTTCCGGGTTTGTGTACCACTGCAGGAGATGCGGGTTTGATCTACACCCTTGTTGTGCAAACCTCCCACAAGTCCTAGATGATGGGAAGCACAACCTTTACTTGTGCCTCAAGTTAACCAGCGCTTGTCATCGGTGTGGAGGCAAGGGACCTGGTTGGTCTTACAGGTCTGACTGCAAGACCTATAACCTTCACGTGTCATGTGTGAAGGAGTTGCTTGTGGAGAGCTGGCAAGCCATGTATCTCAATGTGGACAAGAATAAGGTTAGGGAAATGCAGACTAGAATTCCTAGCCTTAAGGGCACACTGCAAAACCATCATGGGAAAAAAGGAGGGAAGGTTGGGAAATGTTGCCAGATTGCTGGTGGTGCTGTTCGTGTTATCGTCTCTGCCATCCTCGGAGATCCTACTGCTCTAATAGGCGCTGCTGTTGCCGGTTTCATGTCCAAGTAGAAGGGCCGGGGCAGAGAAGTGAAAACCAACTAAGTATGCTTAGTTGTGTGTCATGTAATTGCTATTTGTTCATCTTGTCTGTCATGTTTCAGTTATTACTTGTTACAAACTTGTAAATTTAAGTAGTGTGTGAATGATTTGGATCTGGCGTCCTGATGCTTATATTTATGATAATATGATATTGTTTGTAATTAATGGATGCGACCAGAATCTTCCTACTCTCCTTGTGGCAATGACCAAAATTTGGTGAAATCCTTTGAGGCCTTCTGTATGCCACCTCTTCTGGCTCAGTGGATCTAGCATATGGTACTGATGCTACTCAGAAATTTCATTAAGATTACGAATAGAAAACATATATAGGTGATGAAGAGCACTTCATTAGAGGGGGTGAAAATTAGAAATAAATACATGTTATATATGGGCCAATAACATTAATTCAGATCATATGTACTATAGTCGTCTAGTCGGAGACATAAAATATTTTTTTTAGATAAATATGGCAACCTAAGCAACCCGCTATATAGTAAAACACTTTTATATCAATATAGTAACTTTTGACGCTCATAACATTGGGGCCCATAAGTAGCCACCAAACTTTACTTGAAGTCAGCTACGTGCAATGCAGGTTTTTGGGGAATTTCTGGAATGCGCCCTGCGTATGGTGCGCCCCAGACGGACGTCAACGGAGGGCCAAAATGGTCATTAAATCTTTTGCAAACGACAAGGTTGTTGCAGTGGGTAAAAAGCTCTTTACTGTGGCGCCATCCCTCTCAATGAAGGGGTGAAATGGTCATTCACATGCCAATCAGTCGGGGTCTGCCTAATCGAAGAGTCAGGCACTGTGTGCAGACTGACACCCGCACACTGATTGAAGTTGAATGAGAACTCGGAGGTGAGAGAACAGTCAGTGGAGGAATGACAAACCAGAAGCTATGTCTCTGATTCTTGGACAGATAGCTCTAAAGGTTATTACCGTATTGCCTCAATCACCTCCTTGAAAGGGTCTCATGACTCATCTTCCTCCGAACCTTCGACCATACTCTGAAACTTTGGCCGCTTTCGCCTCTCCCTCTGTTCTCATTTCCAAACTCAACGAATTCTGTGTTTCTGAATTCAACCAAATATCAACGCACACAACTCACAGCACAAATCAAAATTAAGGAAGTAAACGAATTCTATGTTTATGAATTCAACCAAATATCAATACACCAGTTGTGTAACACAACTCACAGCACAAATCAAAATTAAGAAAACCAATGAAGATCGAAACTGCCTCCACGACAGCGGCACCGCGACTGTAGAACTTACCCAAGATCATCAACTCAGCTCGGCCAACCATCTGGTTGGACCTATCATTCTTCCGAGTTCTAGCACCAGGATATATAGCTACCGGAAAAGAGTCAGAAGTCTGGAATTGCTGCCGGAAACCGCAATCACAGTAAAAATCCGAACACCCAAAATACAATTTCTCCAAAACTTAATCGAATCGAAGCACTACACGTGTAGAGCACGACGAGTAGACCAACTTCCGTACAACATGCAAGCTGCACCGCCACCGGAGTCGCCGGAAATTGCTTGAAAGCTAGCGGAGTTGCAGCGGCTTCTTGACGTCCCGTCGCCGATTGGAAATAATTTTTGGCTTTGATTTTGAGGGAGAAAGTTTGAATGAGAAGAGTTGCAGGGAGGGTAACTGATGGGCCTTTTCAATTGTTTCAATTTAATTCGGTTGCAGTATCTTACTAGAGCACAGCAGCACCGCCAGCGGTGATCGAGTCGCCGGAAAACTTAATCAAGTGGTGAGCTGCCGAAGACTTCGGTCTTCGATTCTCTCTTCAAACTCGGCCCATGCACAAACCAAGATCACGGGGACGCCGGCGATGCAATCGACTCACTAGCGGCCGAGATACAGTCGACTCACTGTCGTAGCTTCGCGAGTCTGGAAAACGGCTTCTGGCCCCTTGGATCTGAATTGGTTATTCAAAAGCCTAGAATTCAATTTTGATAAGGGGTAGAGATCAAGCGGTGGCCTTATTGACGGCTAACATTGCACAACCTTAATTAATAAATTTTTAATTATTTTGAAAACTTTGAAAAATCATAATAAATAACTTACGTGTCTAAAAAACTTTCCGAAAATTCACACGGACTCGTCTCGTCCCGTACTTTATTATCAAATCCATCAATCAAAGATTCCACATAAATAAAAATTTTAGAAAATATTTTTTAGATCTCTAAATAATCACCGAGACCATAGACTCAATTTATAATAATTCCACTTTAACTCCTTAATAAATAAAAAACCACAGGCTCATGGAATATTTCATTTTGGTTGTAAAAAATTCAATCAATTTTGTATTCGTTTCGATTTCGATCCACTTGGTCAAATATAGTTACTTTCATAACTATATTTATATATCAAATTTCTCAAAGGGCAACACATCAAAGACATACAAAACTGGGAAAACCGACCGTAGGATAAGAGGATTGGAATATTTTATGCATGTTGTAAAAAATTCAGCCAACTTTGTTATTATTGCGACTTCGATCAATTTGGTCAACTAATTATACGCTTATACTTCCCTAAGGGGAGCTAAATCACAAAGAGATAAACTTCCTAAAATTTTAATATTGGTTGATATATCTGATACCCACGAGAGTGTAAGAACTGAAAAATAGAGAAAAAAAAAATTGCAAATTAGTGGTTATGTGCATATTAGTTTTATGTGGTGTCTAGGTTTATGGTTGGCCTAATAGATCGAGAACCTAAGGACGACGAAAATAGCTGAAATTTTAACCATAATTATATCTTCTTATCATGATAACATCCAACGGCCGATTTTGATGTAGTTTATTTCCTCCACATTGTTCCTCATGGAAGGTATAGTATGTGATAAAATTAGACTAATAAACAAGTTGGACCACATTAGTATACATATAAAGATTTTGTGCGATCTAAAAAATCAAGATTGAAAATCTATAAATTTGACATTACCCATCTATTTATAGCATATTCATATGAACTCTGTAAAAAAATCAATCATTTTCGTCATCATTTCAACATCAAACAAAGCGGTCATCATTTTAACATTTGGTTATATATCTCATACCCACGAGAGTGTAAGAGCTGACAGATTGAAAAAATAAGTTGTGAGTGAGCGGTAATGAGCATTTTAGTTTTATGTGTATTTAGGGTTTAAGGTTGACCACGTAGATCGAGACCCAAACTACGACGAAAAAAATTGAAATTTTGACCATGACCATTTCTTCATATGATGATCATATCTAACGGTCGAATTTGATAAATTATATTTCATCCACCTTGTTTGTCATGGAAGGTATACTTCCACGTGTAATAGTTACACTAGTTAAACTACATTAGTGGGCATGTAAGCATTTTGTGTGATATAAATAATCAAAATTTGAAATCGATCAGTTTGATATTATCCATCAATTTATAGTGTATTATTAGACACTGTGTAAAAAAATTAACCCGATCTGTCGTCATTTCGACATTAAATCAAGTAGTCAACCTTTTATATGCTTCTACTTCTCTAAGGAGAGCTTAATCACAAAGAGATAAATTTTCCAAAATTTTAACATTAGGTTATATAGCTCATACCCACGAGAGTGTAAGAGTTGACAGATCGAAAAAATAAGTTGCAAGTGAGCGGTAATGAGCATTTTAGTTTTATGTGTATTTAGGGTTTAAGGTTGACCACGTAGATCGAGACCCAAATTACTATGAAAAAAATTGAAATTTTGACCATAACCATTTCTTTATGTCATGATCATATCTAACGGTCGAATTTGATAAATTATTTTTTATCCACCTTGTTTGTCATGGAAGGTATACTTCTACATGTAACTAGCAAGTTAAACTACATTAGTAGGCATGTAAGCATTTTGTGCGATCTAAATAATCGAAATTGAAAATCGATCAGTTTGATATTATCCATCAATTTATAGTGTATTATTAGGTACTGTGTAAAAAAATTAACCCAATCTGTCGTTATTTCGACATTAAATAAAGCGGTCAACTCTTTATATGCTTATACTTCCCTAAGGGGAGCTTAATCACGAAGAGATAAATTTTTCAAAATTTTAACATTAGGTTATATAGCTCATACCCACGAGAGTGTAAGAGCTAACAGATCGAAAAAATAAGTTGCAAGTGAGCGGTAATGAGCATTTTAGTTTTATGTGTATTTAGGGTTTAAGGTTGACCACGTAGATCAAGACCCAAACTACGACCAAAAAAATTGAAATTTTGACCATAACCATTTCTTTATGCCATGATCATATCTAACGATCAAATTTGATAAATTATATTTCATCCACCATGTTTGTCATGGAATGTATACTTCTACATGTAACTGTTTATAAGTGAAACTACATTAGTAGGCATGTAAGCATTTTGTGCTATCTAAATAATCGAAATTGAAAATCGATCAGTTTGACATTATCCATCTATTTATAATATCTTATTAGGTAATGTGTAAAAAAATTAACTCAATCTGTCGTCATTTCGACATTAAATAAAGCAGTCAACCCTTTATATGCTTCTACTTCCCTAAGGGGAGCTTAATCACGAATAGATAAATTTCCCAAAATTTTTCCATTAGGTTATATAGCTCATACCCACGAGAGTGTAAGAGCTGACAGATCGAAAAAATAGGTTGCGAGTGAGCGGTAATGAACATTTTAGTTTTTTATGTATTTAGGGTTTAAGGTTGACCACGAAGATCAAGACCCAAACTACGACCAAAAGATTTGAAATTTTGACCATAATCATTTCTTTATGCCATGATCATATCTAACGGTCAAATTTGATAAATTATATTTCATCCACCTTGTTTGTCATGGAAGGTATACTTCTATATGAACAAATAAGTGAAACTACATTAGTAGGCATGTAAGCATTTTGTGCGATCTAAATAATCGAAATTGAAAATCGATCAGTTTGATATTATCCATCAATTTATAGTGTATTATTAGTTACTGTGTAAAAAAATTAACCTGATCTGTCGTTATTTCGACATTAAATAAAGCGGTCAACTCTTTATATGCTTCTACTTCCCTAAGGGGAGCTTAATCACGAAGAGATAAATTTTTCAAAATTTTAACATTAGGTTATATAGCTCATACCCACGAGAGTGTAAGAGCTGAAAGATCGAAAAAATAAGTTGCGAGTGAGCGGTAATGAACATTTTAGTTTTTTGTGTATTTAGGGTTTAAGGTTGACCACGTAGATCAAGACCCAAACTACGACAAAAAAAATTGAAATTTTGACCATAACCATTTCTTTATGCCATGATCATATCTAACGGTCAAATTTGATAAATTATATTTCATCCACCTTGTTTGTCATGGAAGGTATACTTCTCTACATGTAACTAATGAATAAGTGAAACTACATTAGTAGGCATGTAAGCATTTTTTGCGATCTAAATAATCGAAATTGAAAATCGATCATTTTAACATTATCCATCTATTTATAGTGTATTATTAGGTACTGTGTAAAAAAATTAACCCGATCTGTCGTCATTTCGACATTAAATCAAGCAGTCAACCTTTTATATGCTTCTACTTCTCTAAGGGGAGCTTAATCACAAAGAGATAAATTTTCCAAAATTTTAACATTAGGTTATATAGCTCATACCCACGAGAGTGTAAGAGCTTACAGATCGAAAAAATAAGTTGCGAGTGAGCGGTAATGAGCATTTTAGTTTTATGTGTATTTAGGGTTTAAAGTTGACCACGTAAATTGAGACCCAAACTACAACGAAAAAAATTGAAATTTTGACCATTATCATTTCTTTATGTTATGATAATATCTAACGGTCGAATTTTATAAATTATATTTCCTCCATCTTGTTTGTCTTAGAAGGTATACTTCTACAAGTAACTAACATACAAGTTAAACTACATTAGTGGCCATGTAAGTATTTTTTGCGATCTAAATAATCGAAATTGAAAATCGATCAGCTTGACATTATCCATCTAGTTATAGTGTATTATTAGGTACTGTGTAAAAAAATTAACCCGATCGGTCATCATGTCGACATTAAATCAAGCGGTCAACCTTTTATATGCTTCTACTTCCCTAAGGGGAGCTTAATCACAAAGAGATAAATTTTTCAAAATTTTAACATTAAGTTATATAGCTCATACCCACGAGAGCGTAAGAGCTGACAGATCGCAAAAATAAGTTACGAGTGAGCGGTTATGACCATATTAGTTTTATGTTGTATTTAAGGTTTAGGGTTGACCTACTAGATCAAGACCCAAACGATGACGAAAATAGCAGAAATTTTGACCATAACCATTTCTTCTTGTTATGATAACATCCTACGGTCGATTTTGATAAAGTTTATTTCCTACACATTGTTACTCATGGAAGGTATACTTTTCATTACAACTAATAAGCTAGTTATACCACTTTAGTAGACATGCAATAATTTTGTGCAATCCAAAAAATCAAAATTGAAAATCGATAAATTTGATATTACCCATCTATTTATAGCATATTAATAGGCATTGTGTAAAAAAATTAACGCAATCTGCCGTCATTTTGACATGAAATAAACCGGTCAACCCTTTAAAAGCTTCTATTTCCCTAAGGGGAGCAGACCCTTGATGAGATAAAATTCCTTAAATTTTTTTATATTATTTGATATTGCTCCTATCCATGAGAGCGTGGGAGCTGACAGATCAAAAAAATAAGTTACGAGTGAGCGGTTATGAGCATATTAGAATATGTGGTATTTAATGTTTAGGGTTGACGTACTAGATTGAGACCCAAACGACGACGAAAATAGCTGAAATTTTGGCCATAACCATTTCTTCTTATCATTATAACATCCTACACATAGTTGCTCATGTAATGTATACTTGTCATTACAACTAATAAACCTGTTATACCACATTAGTAGACATATAAGAATATTGTGCGATTCAAGAAATCGAAATTGAAATTCGATAAATTTGACATTACCTGTGAGCCCCAGAAAAGTTTGATAGTTTGATAATTTACTTATTGATTTCAGGTTTTAAAAAAGGTGCTTGAGAATATTTTCTAAAATCTTTCACAAGTGAAATCCTCGATTTAAGGATTGGATAATAAAGTACACGACACGACGAGTTCGTTGGAATTTTCGGGAAATTTTCCGGACTTTCATGCTATTTTTGGTGATTTTTAGAAGTTTCAGATTAAAGAAAAATATTTTGGAAAAGCAGAGATCAACGTGGCGAGATCCTAGCCATCCATAAATCCACCGACTGATCACAGCCATCGAATATTATTTGAAAAAGCCTATAAGTAGGCATGTAATCAGATGATCCATCAAGTAGGACCGAGCGAGAAAACCAGATTTCTCTGACTGACGCGACCCGGAGACCCGCAAAGAGGATCCGACTGGCGGTACTCCGTCCGGCCACAGCACAGCGGCGGACCACTGGCATTCTCTCCGTCTCGCCATCTTCGTCACGCCCGTGGCCTCTGATTGTCCATGCATTGAACGAAGAAGGAGAATCGAAGACCTGAAGCTCCGAGTCTGCTCCGGCGAGTTTCAACGAATTCCGGCGACTCCGGTTACCGATTAAGCTGCATGAGTTTTCCTACCACATGCTCTCGTCAATCTCTATACGTTAGACCAATTATTTTTTTCAATTCGAACGATTTTGACTGCTTGGGTTTCTGGGTTACCTTCTGCTCTGCCGTGTTCTTCAACGCCGGCAACTTCTCCGGTCTTTCTGGGCTTCGTTTCTTGCTCGGCTGCACTCATAGGCTAACAATGGAAAAGCTCTCTGGTTGTTGGCATCACACTCACCAGTTCACCTTCGGCAGTGACACTGGGAAATTGGGTTTTCGTCATCAGGCTTGTCCTGGGAACTGAGTTGGGTTGATTAAAGTTGATTTCCGATTTCGAAGGTAGTTCTTGTGTTAGTGATCGGAAGTTATGGAACTGAGTTTGGTTTGATATGGTGAAATTGAAGACTCTGTTATCGAATTGGTTATGTTGTCTTGTTTATGGTGTTTTAAGTTGTTGCAAGTAAATCTGGGAATTGATATTTGAATTGAGATTGTGGACTGAAATAGGCTGCATGTGTTGCTTGTGCTTACGGTGAATCTGCGTTTATGAGAATGGTGAATTGGATTGGAATGGGTTGCTCGTATGAAGTTGTTGATATGTAATCGGGTTCTGTAAACTCGAAATTGTGGGTTTCTGGCAATTTGCTGATCGGGTTCTGAAAGAGAGAATTGCTTTTGGAACTGGGCTTGTGGTTTAAGAATTTGCTGATCGATTACAGAGGAATTGGCTATGGCTGAAGCTCTCTATCTTTATATCTCCGCTGTATTTATTCTGCATAAAGGTTCAAACTTGAAAGCAGAGGAGGATTGATTCTCAGTACCCAATCGCATTACGATTTTAGAAGCCATGGAAGTGAAACTTTGTGACAGAGAACTCACCAACAACAAGAGCGAAACGATGACGACGACCTCCGGTGACGGAGATGGAGGTGGGTTTTCATATCAGAGGGAGTAATTTATTCTCCTTGTTTCGGAGCTTTGATGGTCTTTGCCTCTTTGGGATCTCGAAGTGAGAATGAGATTGAGAATTGGGTGAGCGCAGAAAGAGATGGACAAGCACGTGACTACCATTCTGTGGGAATTATCTTAAACGCCCTCAAGAAATTACTGTGACAGAGTTAGTTTTTACTGATAACGGTAGTTAAGTTGGCAATTACATCAATAACCTTTGACTTCAAAATGTGTGGACATGATTGAACCACGACTGCTGGGCCCACGAGGGCGCACCCTACGTAGGGCGTATTCCAGCCGCTCCCTTAGTTTTGGTAACTAATTAAAGCAACCATGTTATGGAAAAGAAATCTATGGAGGAGAGTCAAACCATATTGCATTCCCGTTTAATATGTGCATAGTGTTTAATGGAATATCTATCTTTGGTGAAGAAGAAAATGTTAAGAACATTATTATCTGCATTAATTTCAATTTACCCCTCTGAGGTTTTGGGGTGTTATTATGTCACCCCCTCTATTCTCAATTTTGAATTTTTACCTCCAAACTTTTCAATTTCAATTAGTTGTGTCCAATTTCTACTATTCCATCTAAATTGGACGTTAATTCTGACGATTAACTTTGAGAGCTAAAAATGGTCATTTCAAGTAGGGCTGCACGCGGATTGGATTGGATCGGTTTTTACTTCAAACCATCTCTATGCCAAAGTAAGTGGTTTAGACATTTTAGACAACTGACCATCGAAAAAAATAAGCTTAATCCAATCCAATCCAATCCATTTAAAGATGGTTTGGTTCGGTCGGTAAAGCGGTTTTAACCTATATAGCATTAACGTTTTGTTTACGAAAAATTCATAGTAAAATACTAAAACTCAATCTCAATAATAAAAATTTAATAATCAAAATCCAAAACTAATATTCAAAAAACAAAATCTAAAATAGTGTTTCTTTTCAAAAAAAAAAAAATCCAAAATAGTGTTTCAAAATGATTCACTTATTTGGGTTTTAGGCCTTTGGATCTAGGATTCAATATGGTAATATATCATTTTGAGAATCAAATTATAATTGGAGATTTAGAACTTACTTATAAAAGACTACCCACAAATATATATATATATATATATTATGTATGTAAATTTAATTTTTTTTCCTATTATATTTAATACATACTGGTCGGTTCGGATTTCGTGGTTTAAGTAAAAGAAAAACCAAACCAAGCCAATTCATAAACGGTTTGGTTCGGTATTGAACCAGTTTTCATATTTTAATACTAAAAAACCTTAACCAAACCATATTTACCGGTCGGTTTCGACCGGTTTGGCCGGTTTGTACCGTGTTTTGCACACCCCTAATTTCAAGACAAAAAAACTATAAAAAAAAAAAATCTATTTTTTTGTTTTTTTTTTGTCTTCAACCTATACACCACAAGTTATAATATGTTTATAAAAATAAAAAGATACTCTAGGTGATTGAAAGCCGCTCGATGGTCTACGATATTTGTGATATATCTCCGATAAAGTGAATAATTTTAGGATATATCCACAATAGAGTGAAGAAATATCTGTAAAAAATGAAGAATTTTAGGATATATCCCTAATAAAGTGAAGAAATATTTGTGTAAAATCATTTTTTTACAGATATTTACAGATAAAGTGTAAAATCGTTTTTTTACAGATATTTCTTAACTTTATTGGGGATATGTCACAAATATCATAGACCAGCGAGCGACTTTCAACCACCTAGAGTATCTTTTTGTTTTTATAAACCTAGTATAACTTGTAGTGTATAGGTTGAAGACAAAATAAATAATAAATAAATAAAAAATAAAAAAGAAGAAACAGGAAAAAAAAAAGGATTTTTTATAGTTTTTTTTGTCTTGAAATGACCATTTTAGCCCTCAAAGTTGGTCCGATCGTCAGAGTTAACGTCCAATTTGGACGGAATAGTAGAAATTGGACACGCCTGATTGAGATTGGAAAGTTTGGGGGGTAAAAATTCAAAATTGAGAATAGAGGGGGTGACATGATGACACCCCCAAACCTCAGGGGGGTAAACTGAAATGAATCCTTATTATCTTAAGAAAATATCTCTAATGAAACCTTAGCTTTCACATATTCAATACTTAACTCTCTTAGTTGTAAAAATATCACTTTAGTCACTCATATTTGGATCATTTTGTCAAATTTTTTCATTAAAAATAGTCATGTAATCGACGACGATCGTCATGTGTTAGTTCACCAATGATGTTGCCAATCGTGTGACTCGGAAAAGAGAAAATTAGACCTAATATTAAGGGATGTGACCAATCATGTAATAATATTTAATCAATAAATAAACGAAATGATCAAAGTGCAAGTTGACTCAAAATCAACACTCAACACAGACCCCAATAAAGCTTGCTGTCCATTTGTTCAAACCAGAATAAGCAACTATGGTGGGTTGTTTGGGTGGGGGGTGGATTGTCGTTGTTGCTGGCAGAAGCGGTGGCTGCAAGTCGTTTGATCAATGTTGGGCATTATATCGATTCCAATCTAGATCTTTTGGTGGCGTGGTTGTAGCGGTTTGAACTAGTGAATGACCAGAGATGTATTTGTTAGGTCTTCTCCAACCCATGGGGGGAGAGAGCTAAAGGGCCAAAAAATAACACACATGGTGTCCAACCCATGAGGGGGAGGGCTAAAGGGCCAAATTTGAGGGGCAAAAGGCAACCCAAAGGGGTATAAATCCTTCATTTTCTCCCTATTCTTAAGCTCTCATTTATTTTTCCTTTATCAAAAATGGCTAGTTCCTCTATTCTAAATCAGCTACAGATATTTTTGATTATCTTAAAAAAAAAAACATCCGGAATAATATTTTTTATCATAAAAATGATTTCAATTACTATAGTAAAAATTTGATAAAAAATAAGAACATATATATATATATATCTATACTATTATTAAGAGAAGAGATTTTGTTAGCCAAAATCAAAAATTTTGACAGAAATGACCTTAAGAGATTAAAATACTTTGAGAATTAATTAAATCACAAGGGCTATTACGACAATTACAAATTATATTTTTTTTAATAAAAATAAACAAAATAAATCTCACAACCCACTTTTCTCTCCCACTAACTTCTCTCTGCAATAACCGTTTTCTTCCATTATCTTTTCTTTTTTATTTTCTGAAAAAAAAAAAAATTTACTTGCACATGCAGAGCATGTGTGGAGGAAGGCTAGTATATATATAACATATCCAAAATGTTAAAATATATTTTAGGGCTATAATTTAGCCTTGACGGGTTGGAGATGGTTGATGTCACATCGATAAACAGTATAGAATTTAGGGCTATTTTTAGCCCTACCGGTTGAAGATGATCTAAATAGCCCTAACAATAGCCTTTTAGCCCTTGAAAAAAGTGGATCAGAAAGTGGGTGGCCCACGTTTGGGGCAGCTATGACCAATGCATGATGTCAGCAACTAGTGCAACAACTAGTTGCTGACGTCATGTAGCCGTTGCATTTTTATTTTATTTTATTTTTATAAATTTACACTATAAATACATATCACCTCAACCTTATTTTTCACATCATCCTTCTACTACCATGTGTCAAATATTTATTTTATTCATGACCTATGCCACATATATGAAATCATATAAGAAATCTACAACATTGCTTGTGAAGCAACACATGAATATTGAAAAGTACAATCGGAAAAATATTTTTATATCATAAAAATGATTTCAATTACTATAAGTAAGAATCTGATAAAAAATAAGAACATATATACAGATCCTATCCAGAGCGGAGCTCCGCTTTGAAATTAACGTGTGAAGTTCAAGTGTTGGGTCACTTTTCGGTCGCATATCCACATCTCGACCGTTCAGTTTTTAGGTACTAGTGTATAGGTCATCTCTGCAAATTTTCAGCCAAAATGATGATCGTTAAGGCATTGATAACTTCCTTAAAGCTAGTACGGTTCAGGTTGACAGATTCAGTCCATCCATTGGTTTAAGCGAGTTAGATACCTTAACGATCATCAATTTGGCTGAAAATTTGCAGAGATGATCTATACACTAGTACCTAAAAACTGAACGGTCGAGATGTGGATATGCGACCGAAAAGTGACCCAAAACTCGAACTTCACACGTTAATTTTCCAAGCGGAGCTCCGCTTTGGATAGGATCTGTATATATATATATATATATATATATATATATATAAAACACATTCAAATGTTTAAAATATATTTTAGGGCTATAATTTAGCCTTAACGGGTTGGAGATGGTTGATGTCACATAGATGAATAGTAAAAAATTTAGAGCTAAAATTTAGCCCCAGGGCTATTTTTAGCCCTTTCGGTTGGAGATGGCCTTAAGTCATCTTTTGTCAATAACATATTATTTGTTATTTTTTTTAGGATGATGGTGGCAGGGCTGTGAGGGTTGGTTTTGAGTTTTTATTATTATTATTATTATTTTTTTGGGTGACTTTCGGTGGCTTTATCTACCAAAGTTTGGTAGGACTACGTGACTGGGCTTAGATTTACTCCTAGGCCCATATTGTTTTACTTATTACACTTACTTGGTGGTGATGTCTGCATCACTCGACCTTCAGCAGTGACATATGAAAGAGGAGGTCTTCGGCTTGTCGTTTAAGATTTTGGTTATTACTACACAAATCAAATTTCTTTTGAGGTTCTACTCCCAACAATGAATGAAAGAGCTGAAGATGATAAAGTAGCAGCTAGAAGAGTCATTAAAGCAGAGTCATTCTTCCTCCAAGCCTTATACTCTTGTGTAAGCTCCGAGGTAATACTGCCATCTTTTGTGATTTTGTATTGTGGAGGACATGGAATAGATCCGTCAATATACCCCATAAGATCACACTCTACCAACATAGACTCTAGCATAAATCTCCAAGTAACGTAATTAGTGTTATCTAATTGTACGGTAATGAGATTGCAAAAGTTTGAAAGGCGATAACTATCCAATAACCGATTGGTGTTCATGATTACAAGAACAGTGGTAAAGAGTTGTACCAGGTACTTCTTCACACTACCCAAGTCGAGAGAAGTTTCAGAATCAGACCAAATGAAAAAGGCATTGCCTCCTGCTTTGAGTCAAGAAAAGTTCCAGAATCAAATCAAAAGGGGAAATCTACTATCTCCTCATCCTTTGAGTTAAGAGAAATTCCAAAACCAAACCAAGTGTAGAAAGCATGTAGTTAACAGATTCACATATCTTCAGCTATTGAGAAAAACTCAAATCCTCACAGTAGCCAAAACTTGGAAATCCCCTGCTTACAATTCTCAAACAAATCTACTTCAAATTCTTGAAAACCTTGTCAATAAACTATGAACAAGCAGAAATCACTCGTATCAAATGATCTTCATCAACAATAATGTTTCTTATGTATCTTTTCTACAATGTTTCTTCAATCGAAATTTAGAGTTACCAACTACTGAAGCAATAGGAGATCCTGATGGTGAACCCCTCCATATAGGTTGGAAGCACCGTTCCTTCACTGAAATTCACCAAATCGTACTAAGCAAACGTCCTACATAGAACGACGTGTCGTACAGGATACCAGATAAGATTCCAATAGCCTTATGCAATAGCAACGAACAAAGCCTTCGATATTCTTCAAGCAAACCGAGGGAATCAGAGAACTCTGGGGTCAGAATCAATCAAGTTGAGTCAATTGACAGCAAAACCACGTCAGATCATTGAAGTGAATCGCCGATCAAGAACAATCAATCAAAATTGGTAGAACTTCAAGAATTAGGGTTTTGAAACCTCAAGAATATCACAATCTTCTTAGAATTTCTAGAATCAACAACTATTCTTGCATCAAACCATACTCGAACACAATATTTATGAAATCTAAGCTTCGAAGCTAATCAATTTCTGAAATTTTTCAACAATCTTCAAGCACATGTAGACTGTATCAGAAAATGGAAAACTTATCTTTGTAATCAAACCGAATCAAACACAGAGTAAGATGAATCAAACACAGAGTAATGTAGGAGAAGCTCGATGAAACTTGATGGACAAACCCTAGGTCGCAACCATTGTTATTTTTTGTTGCTTTGTAGTCTCTCTAATTTTTTGTGCTCTCTAATTTTATGTGTACATTAGGCGTTAGCTATTTGCAAGTGCAATATTATGGGTGGGAAATTCACTTTTATTGAGATAGACATGGTGGGTTCCTTTGTAATATTATAACATTAATGAAATTATAGTTTATCCTCAAAAAAGAAAAGAATAAATAATTGTGATTTTTAATTCTACAAGTACTTCCTTCCTCATCGGGTATGCTTTCAGCTCATGAGGTGTATAATCTTTTTAGGCCTAAGAGTTTTTCTATTGGGACCTCCATATTTGCTCATTTGACCTCCCATGGTTTTTACACCTCTTATTTTCTTTTTAAAAAGTAAAATTTGCTATCTAAACTTTTTTCAAATACTTAACTTAATCTTAGTTATAAATGGAATGTTCCGAGTATTAAAGATAAGTTTTAATGCTCCCATAATTGTTTGTTTACTAAAAAAAGAAAAGCTTAAATAATTAATGAAAAAAAGTCATAACTTTTTTTGTTTTGATAAAAAAAAGTCATAACTTGGTAACTAAATAAAAAAATAGATTGAGCCTCCCAGCTAGGCTGGGTTCCAAACCTCTTTAAAAAAAAATAAAAATATATAGAATTGAAAAGCAAGCTTATTATTTAAGAAAAATATCGGGGGTGAGCCTAGTACGCGCTTGAGACAGTAGTAGAGAGTTGCGTCCCTGTCCGGCGGTGAGCCATTTCGCCGTCGTCGGACGGGCATTGGTTGGTTCCTTGTGGGTCTGTGTGAGGCCGGGCTCCTTGATCGACGTTCTGTTTAGATCGTGGAGATCGCGGTGGCAGTTGGTGCGGTGAAGGAGAGGGAGATTGCTGCGGTTATCCGGTCTGGCTTTGTGTCACTCCCCTGATTTTTAACACAAATAAAAATCGATATATAACCCCATAATTATACATGCGTGATCGTTCAGTCATCAATATCAAATACCTGGAAACTTTTTCCCTTTAAACTACCCACATATTGATGCCTTGAACCCACTGTGCCAATATTGACCCACTCCACAGAGTCATATATTACATAAGCTTACAAATTAAATTGTCAACAACAAAATAATAAGTAAATGCTCCTCAGAGCTTACTACAAGCGGAAGTCATAACAACGGTAAAGTCACAAAATGGGCTTCCTACCGTAATGCTGCTAGCACGCCACCTCAGCTTCAGCCACGATTACCCTGACCTGCAGGATTAACCCCTACACAATTCCATTGAATAGTGCACCAGGTTGCCACACAACAAACCCGGTAAGCTTATGAAGCTCGTATAAGTAAACTCAAAACCACAAAGCAAAACACATTTCTTAAGTCACCACAACCTAAACAACGATAAGCACACATCTCACACCTACAACCATCTATTCCATATTCTTCCATATCGTGTTTACATAAGTCAATTGGTGACTAAAACCTCATGCTCAGATCCTTAATCCTAGCATCCAATTACACAAATTTCAGTCAAACAAGACTTCCTCAAGCAATGTTTGACGCCATCCTAACGCCCTATGGCGAAATCCAGAATCACACTCATTCCCTCTCCACTGGAAGCTTTTGTCATCAACATGACATCAAAGGTGAAAAGCAATGAATCACCTTCCTATCCTCATCACAGAGTACTATTCATCACCACTATGGCCTTTAAGATAAATCAAACCATCAATCAATGAAATCAAGAAAGAAACAAGGCAATCACAATTCAAGTAGCAAGCAAAACAATTCATAGTAACCCCTGCATATAATTTAGTTCAGGAGGTCACACTAAGTCAAGCAATTCAAGTCAAAGTAGTCATCGCAGGTAATCCTGACTATCATAGCAGTCTTCTCGATTATTGTTAACTTAATAACAATTCAGCTCCGCTACTGAGCAGTCATCGCACTGATTCCACCGGTTATCACGCAGATATTCATCATCCTACTGATCATCACACAGATTTTGAGGGTCATCACACAGATTTCAATAGTCCAGCTGATCATCACACAGATTTCACCGGTCATCACCCAGATAGTCATCATCCAGCGAGTCATCACACAGATCCTGCCAGTCATCACAGAGATAGTATTCATCACAAAGATTCATCACATAGATTTCAACGATTCATTACACAAATATTCCTACACAAGCTTCACATAGCAATCATCACAAAGATTCAATACATTGATTTCAACGATTCATTACACAAATATTCCTATACAAGCTTCACATAGCAATCATCACAAAGATTCAATACACTGATTGCAACGATTCATTACACAAATATTCCTACACAAGCTTCACATAGCAATCATCACAAAGATTCAATACTTAATTTCACTATTTCCAACGATACTGAACCCAGTACGTCCTATGCTGCCCATATCACAACAATTGCACCAAAACATATATATATATATATATATATATATATATGCGTATTCATCCACTCAGGAATGCCATTAATACCAACTATAGTCATGGTTAAACTAATAACTCCAAGACAATATGGTAATTATGCTCATAACATATATCGCCAGATTTACTCACCTTGAAACTCCCGCTGCGTCTTCAATACAGAACAAAGCAGCCAAACCACCCAAATTAGCTGTCCAAAGAATACCTCGTCACGTACCTGAGGAATTACAGCTATGATTCAGTTAACGAATCACAAAGAATAACGTTCGAAACCCTAAATAGAACCAAAATTCCCAAAGTGACGCCAATTAAGGCGAAACCACATCCGAGACCACCCAATATCTCCGGAATACTTCCACGATCGATATGTCCAAACCACAAGTCGATCGAATGCTCGGATCCTCACGGATCGAATAAATTCACTGATATGAAACGGTAAAAATCATAACAATTCCATTCCAACTCCAAAATTTGCATATTATATATCGAAACGCTCGTATCAACAAATAGAACATATATATTACCAAAAATAGTTCCCTACATGGACGGAACACCGCTACAGGCGGTGGCACACCGCCGCAGGCCAAAAACTCATTATTTCACAAAACTCCCAATATCAAAAAGTTTCATCTCAGCATGCTTGTGGATTTTCATAACTAGCTCGAAGTCAGAAAACAAGCATAAGGGATCGAAAACTACCTCACAAGCCGTGGATTACTGTTCAATCCGAGTTGAACCAAGTTTCATGTGAATCGATCCAAACAACCACCATGGATCGATCAAGGAGGCTGCACTAAGCTCAACCAAGAAGACTTGAAGCCTCGCTGACGTCGGAGATCGGAGAACCGATCGGGTCCGAAAACACCCAACTGCACCGTACACGGTGGCTATCGCCACAAGAGGATGCCACAGAGACGACCAGACAGAGGAGATGAATCGGTCTGTGCAGGTTTCAAGGCTAGAGGTTGCAAGAAAAGCCGGGTCGGATCGGCCGGTTTCGGGTCGGGTCAGTCGGATATTTTCGTTTCTGAAGGTGCAACCGAGAGAGAAGAGAGAGAGAAAGGATATCAGTTTCCGGAAATGGAAACCAAATGAAAATAGTAAATTTCCCACTCGGGAAACTTCTATTTATACCAAAATGGAAACTTCTTCCAATGGCCATAACTTCCTCATACGAACTCTGATTTTCGCGTTCCACATGTCCACGAACTCGTATCGACATGCTCTACAACTTTCGTGAAGGAAGTTTTCGGAGAATCCCAATGAATAAAAAGTCAACCCTTGCGCTCCCCCTAAAATGGCGCTTCCTGAATAATTATTCGCCCGAAACACTTCCGCTCCATCCACGAGCCACAAAATTGTCCAATAACCACTAATTAAATTCCAGAAAATTCTTGAAAAATAATAACGAATTTCCGAGGTACTATACTTTGCTCCTCGATGGTCGGTTCGACGGACTGGTTGGTGTTGCAAACTCGGAGGTTGGCTGTGGCGGCTTGCTTGTGGCGGTGCAATGTGGAACCGATCGGACAGATCCGATCTGGGACGGGCTTTGTTTGGTTGGGACAGTGCTTACCCATAGAGCGACGGGGATGGCAGTAGGTTCATGGTGGTCCGGCAATTGCAGCGAGGCGGCGTTGTGAGGGGTCTGGCAGCAGTGGCCGTAGTGGGGTTGGGCATGGTTTGGCTGGCGGCCCGTATTCTTCCTCTGTCCTGGGTCGAGGTCTGGGCCTGGGCTCTCTGTTTGGGCCCGGCCTGGGCTAGTTGGTTATTTTTATGTTTTTAGACTTATTTTAATTAGTTGTTTAGGTATGTCTCGCTATTGGCGTGTAATAAGTCTCTACATGAATCTTGTAGGGTTAGTCGGGCTAAATGCCTTGTCTGACCTAGTGAGGCGACGATCCTTGGTTAAATGGTCGCAGCCTCCTAGTGGCAGAATGAAACTAAGTGTTGTCGGATTTATTTTCCAACGGCAACATAGTAGGAAAGCTGTGATTTTGGTATTTATGCTTCGCTGTAATCGAGTTATCTTTCCGTTATGTCACTGCTTTGTCAAAGCAAATAGAGTAGCTAATAGTGCACTCTTTGCTAGTTGGTGCTTGTTAGAATACATGTATTTTGTAGAGTTTTCTGATATTATTTCAGGACGTGCTCTAGATGCTTATTATAATCAGGGGTTTAGGCTTAATGTCCCCCCCCCCCCCCCCCTTGTATTCGACAGTTTCATTAATCAAGGCTGGAAGGTAGCCGCACCAAGCCCTCATTTGAAAAAAAAAAAATATATATATATATATATATATATATTACCATATGAAGCCTAATGTTTCATGTTTTATGCTACAAAATTAAATTTGCTTCTTTTATTGTTGAGTTTTTCTATTTGAACCTCCAAATTTACTCACTTGACCTCCTATGCTTTTTACACCTCCTATCAAATTTTCAAATACTAAATTTACTCACTAAACCTCACTGAATTTCCTCAAATAACCTCACTCATATAATTTGCAAACAAACTATTATCTTAAAAAAAAAAAAAAACTTAGTTAATTCAATGATTAATTACACTATAAATCTTAATTACATATCCATTCCTTAATCAAACAACATAAATATTTTTTTAATAAAAAAAATTAAACACAAGGTATTGAGTTTTAAAAATTAATTTATAATCAACAAGAAAATAACATGAACTATTTTGTGGTTTTTTTTAAAACTTTTTTTCTTTCCTTGTAAAAAAAATGAAGATTAATCATTTTTTCTTAATGTTTATTTTATGTACCTCATGATTAATTATTTAAATATTTGTTTAGTTTTTTTAATTGCTAGCTCATTTTTAGTTTATTTTTTTGCAAATATAATGGATAGACTTAGATTTAGGTCATAATATGATTTGTTTTGTTTTCCCTCACCAATATGCGTTCAATATACAAAGACTACAACTCTGTCCAAAAACCTCGGCCGCTGCCCCTAGGTTTTTTAGATTTTCTTCTCGTCCGGTGGCGCTCGAGATCGGTGTTGGTTTCGCCGCGCTGGTATTGGGCGGCTGGCGCCGGATGGGTACTTGAAAGCTATGCTGGTAGTCTCATGAGTGGGATGTGGCTCAAGGTGTTGTGCGGATTGGGTGATGCCTGGGTCAATCGGATTTTGCAGGTACGGTGGTGGTCGACGGGCGTCCATGACCTGTGGCGGTGGGCATCTTCGGCAGGGAATTTCCAGGACCAGTGGCGGCGTGGCTATGGCGATTTTTGGCATATTGGTGTGGCGGCGGGGCTTTAATGGTCTGGGATGATCGCTGGGGCAACGTGGCTATGGTGAATCTGTTTCGGATCGTGATGGCGGCGTAGCTGAATGGTTTTCTAGCCGGTTCCTTGGGGAGGTCGCGGCGGTTGTAGGTCGGACGGTGTGGTAGGCGGCTGGAGGTGGGGATGGTGGCGGACTCGGGTCATCCCTTTGCTGCTGGGCCTTGAGCTGGACCCTTTCTCTTGAGGTTGCTCTTTATCTGGGCTAGGATGTTTCTGCCCTAGGCCCATCCTATGTTTTTGGCCCTCTTATTTAGTCATTTTGATTAAAATAATTCCCTACTTTGTTAGGGAGCTATGCTTCTAATTTTTTTAGTGAGTGTCATCGAGTCTTGTTTACTCGGCCTATTTACTATGTAGTAGTTAATAGTCTATAGGCTTCCTTTCGGGCATGGAACGTCAAATGATTGGACCTAATCTATGTATCACTGTGGTACTATCACAAACTCTTTATCTACCCCTTAATGGTAGAGGGAGGATATGTAATGATCATTTCTGGCTTTCGATGAATGATAGTCGCCCTATTTGGGTTTGTTCAAAAAAATATGCGTTCAATATGTATATCATATATTTTTATGTCACATAATCATAGTTTTAATTCTTATTAAATATATATGAATGCTTTAATGAGTATGTAGTGAAATTGGAAAATGAAAATAGATAAGGAAAATAATAAAGAATGCAATCTAATATTATTGAATTGGAAAGTCTACAGAAAATCAATGTAATATTTTGGTATAATTATTGTCCTTAATAGTCATTTTATAGTATGTTATATATGTCATTTAATAATTCATAATAGAGTGAGGTTAAGTGAGCAGATTTGGAGGTCCCAATAGCAACACTCTTTATTGTTATTGTTTTTATTTAGCTTCTTATATGCCGCTTACGAGTTTTTCTATTGGAACCTCCAAATTTACTCACTTGACCTCTATGCTTTTTACAACTCTTATCAAATTTTCAAATATTAAATTTACTCATTTAACCTCACTAAAGTTCCTCAAATAACCTCACTCATATAATTAATTTACAAACAAACTAAGATCTTTATAATAAAAAACTTTCTTATCCAATAAAAAAAAATCAAACACAAGGTATTGAGTTTTAAAAATTAATTAAAATAAAATAACATGAACTATTATGTGATTTTTTTTATTTACTTTTTCTTTTTTAGCTGTGCAAAAAAAAAAAAAAAGATTAATAATTTTTTCTTAATGTCTCTCTATTTTTTGTACCTCATGATTAATTATTTAAATATTTTTTATTTATTTATATTTGCTAGCTCTTTTTTTCTTCTTCTTCTTTTTACAAATATACTGGATAGATTTAGATTTAGGGCATAATACAATTTATTTTGTTCTCCTTGACCAATATGCGTTCAATATGCATATCATACATTTTTATCGTAATCATAGTTTTATTTCTTAATAAATATATATATATATATATATATATATATATGAATGCTTTAATGAGTATGTAGTGAAATTGGAAAATGAAAATAGATAGGGAAAATAATAAATAATGCAATCTAATATTATTGAATTGGAAAGTCTAGAGAAAATAAATATAACCATTTTTTTGGTATAATTATTGTCCCTAATAGTTATTTTATAGTAGGTTATATATGTCATTTAATAATTCATAATAGAGTGAGGTCAAGTTAGCAGATTTGAAGGTCTCAATAGAAACTTTCATAGGTTTATTTGGTTTTGTTTACATGATGACTCTCTATCACTCGTTTCATGATCTTTTTATACTAATAAAAAAACCCTTTATTATTTTTTTTCCCTATTGCATCATAGTTTTGTTCTTGTATAATTCACCAAGTAATTTTGAATGCATTTTCTTTTGAATATTTTTTTCTTTGAAAGCTTTCATGGACAAAGAAAATGAGATTTGAAAATGGAAATAAATAATAAAAGTAATATAATTAGTTGTGTTTCTATTATTATAAATCTTTCGAGAGAGAACAAAAATATATATATTTTCTTAATATTTTGTTGTCTGTAACAGTCTTTTTATGTAAGGATATATGTCATTTAATAATTAAAAAAGGGTGGTGTTATTCACACACCCCCTTTATTTTTTTATTACTTTAATTCAAAAAAAAAATTTATATAAATTACCCGAACTACCCTCCCTTATAATTATGTTTCTTTTTCCTTTTTCTTTTCTCTATTTGGCAAGTCAATCATCCTCAAATCCTAAACCCTTATTTTCCTGCAGATATAGAGGACTTCAAAACTTTTTTCGATTCTCTCTTTTCTTTTCCATCAAAAACTTCTTTCATAGTCATTCTATATCTCCAATGTGATGCTTTGAAGTTCAATCATGGCAGAACAAGAAACTTTAGACCCATCTTTGGAGAAAATTTTACATCTGATTTGCAATGGAGACATGGAAGAAAAATATGAGTTCAGTGATCATTCGAGCCCCTTTGAATCCATCATTCTTGATAAGATTCTAACTGAAATTATTTGAATCCATTGAGCAACTACAGAACTGTATAACAGCCTAATAATGATGACCATATAATGATAGACATGATTTGTTCTACTATATTATGCTAGTAGAACATAATATTGTCTCCACACGAAGATTGCAACTCATTGCATTCAATATTATGTAGAGCATCTCCAAATTATGTGTACATTATCGGTTGTAGTGAGGAAGTTTGTGGCTGAAGTGGATAAAATGCTAATTCTATATATATATATTTTTTTATTTGAGGATGATGCACGTGGATTAAGAATCATAAACAAACAAGCATTGAGTTTGGTGCTTAGCAAAGTATGACGACAAACTTTGCAATTTGGATTCAGTTGGATGAAGGTAATTACCTGAGAAGCATATTCTTTGTTTAATCATACATGTCATTCCAGTTAAAAAAAGGTACTATTTTTCCTTAATTTATAGGTAAAAAAATTGATTTATTGTATAATGATATTTGATTCATGATTAACTCGTCAAATAGAAGAAAAAAAAATTACAAGGGAGGGTAGTTAGGGTAATTTTAAAAAAAAATTGAATTAAAGTAATACAAAAATAGAAAGGGTGTGTGAATAGAGAAAAATGGTGTGTAAATAGCACCTCCCTTAAAAAATGAGGGAGGTTTAATAAGTAGATTAGGACGTCTCAATAGAAACTCTCATAATTTAGGTCTTATGTCCTCTTCTCATTGATTGTATTGTTTTTCTTTTCCAAATAGCCCCATGGCCATGAGTGGCGGAGCTGCAGCGGTCCACGTGCCAGCGGCGGCGCGTGAGGCATGTGTGGCGGCTCTGGTGGGAATAAGAGGTTGGGGATTTAGGCATTGGGAAGCCTTGGAGAACATGATGTCGTTGGGTTCAGTATGATGGATATTGAAGAATGGTAAGGGCTTAGGTTAGATGCTCTTTTAACGTTGTATTCGAGTTAATGGGTATATTGAATTGATGATGATTTTGATATTTTGTTGAATAGAATGAAATTGATTTGGAATTGCTCTGATTACCGAAATGAGCTGATATTTGAGTTTCAAAACTAGTTTTATTTATATTACTTGTGGAAGTTGAACAATTGAGAAATATTAGAATGTTTTTACAGGTTTTGGATAGTCCATTTTAAAGGAATTTCCGCCAAATTTTTGGTGAAATTTCCTCTAAGGTGGGCCCCATAGGGCCACTTCAGATTTCAAGGTGAAATCCGGGGTAGGTCCTGTCAACTTGGAATCAAGTACTTTCTGAGAAATTAAGACTCTGGATACGAACCTATGAGATCCTGAATTTTGAAGTTGCTTGAATTTTGTTTTTGAGCATGAAATTGGAAAGTAGACGTCGCCACGAGTTCGCAGCATTTTTTGGTGAATTTTTTCGGGTTCCCGAGTTATTTTTAAGGAAATTTTGAAGTTTGGATGAAAGTGAATTATTTGGTGACGTGGCTTATTCTCATTGCTCAAGGGGTTTACTTAGTGACCAAGAGTAGCAGCCAAACGTGTCAATTAGGGCTGTCAATGGGTCATGTCGGTTTGGGTTAGTGTCGGGTCAAGGTATATGTCGTGTCACAAGAGATAAATCCAAACCCAACCCATTTATTAATAGTGTCAAAAATTTAAACCAAAATTCACCCTATTTATTAAATGAATTACCCATTTCCAACCCGCTTAACCCATTTAATAAAATAGGTCGTGTCGTGTTGGACAAAATGACCATTTAAGAGTTAACACTGCGACCCATTTAACTAAAAAAATGCATAAATTGATTAAATTCACTAAAAACTCCATAAGACAAAGAATATAAATAATTATATATAATTCATAAATAATTAAATCCAATAATGATGAAGCAAAATATTTCAAATTGTCCAATCTTAGGATCAAATACTCCCAACGTCCAAAATTTCAAGAAGAAGTATAGCATAATTGGGTTATACGGGTTCACTTCGTGTTGCTGGATTGACCCGCGGGCAACCCGTTTATTAAATGGGTTATGACGGGTTAACCCGTTGCCGACCCGCTTTTTAATCGTGCGGGTTCAACCCGCTTTTTTTCGTGTGAGTTTCAAGTCGTATTATCGGGTCGTGTCGAAATTGACAGCTCTAGTATCAGTTGCAATCCCATGAGTCATTTGGACATTTGTCAAGTGGAAGGAAGAAAAGTGATGGAAGCTTGACAAGTGTCACAAGCTTCTTGGTGGTTTATTAAGAGTTAGACACTTGGCCCATTTCTATTGGTTCTCTTTTCCAATAAATAGGGACCAGCCCTCATCTCCAGTGCAAAATCCCAATTTGCCGAGAGAGTCTCTCTCTCTCTCTCTATATTTTCTCTCTTGTTTTTGTCATATCTTTTAAACCGTAAGTCCGATTTAGGATCTGTTTTCGCCTACAGATTCGTCTCAGCGAACTCTTTCTATTGGTGAAAAGAAAAGTCAGATTTGGTGAAAATATTTTTGATGACCTAGGAGGCTTATTTTGTTTTGTATTGTCCACGATTGTAGGAAATAAGGTAGGGAGATCTCGGCGAAACTTTTTATGATTGGATGTTGATTTTAAGTGCTTTGTGTATATGTTATTCTTGTTAATATTATGTTTGAATAATTTCTTTGATGATATTTGAATTACATGTACTAAATGTACACTGATCGATGTAAGTGCATGTTTACATGGATGTTGTTATTTATCTAGTGTAAAGGAGTTGGGGAAAAATTATGGTTATTTGGTGATTGTGGGGATTATCTTTTGTCTATTTGAGTCTGAACATTGTAGGGATCAAGCTCAGGCGAGCCCATGTGCACAATTAGGTTTAGAATATCTGTGGTATAATTGTCGATATATTTGGGTGATTTGGGTTTGGAGATCAATGTTTCAGACAAGATGACTAGCAAAAGGGTTTGGGGGATTTGATTGAGTCAGGGGTTTAATTTATATGTTAGGATATTCAAGTCACAGTTACAAAACTGTAAAGTACACAGTATGCGATGTGTTGACTTGCTTATTCTGATATATGAATTAACGAGTATAAAAATGGAGTTGGATTGCATCATTTTTTGATATGCATGTTATAATTGAAATACATATTATGTTATCTTTGGTCAATTATCCATGAGGAAGTTTTATGTCCCTACTGAGCCGCTAGTTGAGCTCACCCCTTAACAGATTTTGCAGGTATTGAATCAAGATACTAGAGCAAGAAGTACGATATGTATATAATATATGTTAAATGGGTTGTGAAGCTTGTGTTTTCTTTATGTTTGTTTGAAATAAAGAATGAGTACTAGTGTACTATGTATGATAGAGATTCTGTAATATATGCTTCCGTTGGAAATTTGAGATCTTGTTATCTAGTTGTTAGTTTACGGTTTGCTTTTTTGTCACATTTTGATTATAGAAATTTTAGTTCTATAATTAAGATGTGATTCACACCTTAACTCGAGATTATAAGATTAATCTGAGCTAGGGCATGACAGAACCATTGACTTGAACAAACTTCCGATCTGACTAAAGCCTAAGAAATGCATCGCCGACTGGAGTTTTAAGCGAACATCTCCATTGATATTTCTAGTCACAGACCAGAGGCCAACGGCCAACCTACAACCCGAATCCCATCATTGCCATTGCTCTATCCTATCACTTTAGTTTGGAGCTAGATCTCCATCCTTTTCAGCACCAAGTATTATAGTTTTATTTTTCTTAATTTTTTGAGATGATGTGGTTGGTTATGTTGCATTACGAGAATATGTACCTCAACTCAAAAATATATCAGACATCATGACATTTATTATTTGAGGTACCTCCGTACCTGCACTGTAAAAGCATGTCAATTTGTAATAATTCATAATAAGACGATTTTGCAATGATATATGATCCAAATTCAAATCTCTCACCCCCAATATTAAAAAAAGGACAAAAGAGAAATTAACCTTCAAAGCATTTGGCCTCTTGATAATCACATATTCGATCTTTTGCTTCTCTTTCCGGTTCTCATAATATCTAATATGGCAGTGCAATTTTTTAATGTAGTAAAGTGATCTTGTCACAAAAATTTTCATTGCTCCTTCTGCGTCTCCTCAATGCAAAATTTTCCTCATTTGGCTTGATTAGGTAGGGGTGTAAATGAGCTGAGTCAGAGCGAATACCAAGGTGATCATGTTCGGCTCATTTGCTTAAAGTTTGAATTTTTTTTTCCATGCTCAAGCTCGACTTGGCTTGAATATTTTTCTTAAGCCCAAGCTCGGCTCGGCTCGGCTTGATTTATTGGACGAGCCTGAGCTTGAATAAGCTTGGCTTGGCTCATTTGACTTTAAATTTAAAAAATAAAAAAGGAAGAAAGAAAATTTAAAATAATAATCCAAATTTGACTTTATTGGAATATATTTTACTTAAATTCTCAGATTCTCTTCCAATTGAAAGGAAGGTAATTAAAAGAATTAAAAATTTGAGATTAGAAAAATTATATTTTTATTTATACTATAAATTTTCATGAGTCGAGCTTGTTAAAGCTCGAGCTACTCATGAAAAATGAGCTACTCACTAGCTAGACGAGCCGAATATATCGTTGTTCAAACTCGGCTCGTTTTTTTGTTGAGCTTAGTATTGAGCTCAAGCTCGGCTCATTTATCTTACAAATACGAGCCGAACGAGCTAAAATCGAGCAGAATACGAGTCGAACACGAGATGTATCGAGCCTATTTACAGCCCTATGATTAGGCCCTAGCTAGCATGCATTTCTTGTTTATTGGTATTCAGTGGCGTATCCACTTGAGAGGCTAGTTGCACTATAGCCCAACCCAAAATTCTTTCAGTGTTTTATATACTACATGTTCTAACCTTTTCTCAAAGCCAAGTCTGGTTCAATTGGCAAAACGTTGTCTTATTTTCATGGCAACATTGGTTTGAATCTCCTTTAAGGCAATTCATGCTTGTGTTCTTTGTTGTTTCCCCATTTTCTTCTTTTGTCCTTTTTTTTCTTTCTTTTGTTACAACATTTTTCATTTGAATTTCTTAAAAATTTATTGCTTGTGTTTTTTATTTGCTCTTTCCCCTATTTTTTTCTTTAGTTACAACATTTTCTATTAATATTTCATTAAAATTTCGTTCTAAAATTCCAGGAAGCACTATTGACCCAAAAAAAAAAAAAATTATATGAAAGTCTTAGAATAGCCCACCCTAAAGTTACATCCTGGATCCGCCACTGGATGGTGCGACTAATTATATGAAGGGGATGGTTGCAGATTATGTCAAAGATGGTGCTTGTGATCTTCCGCCTCTTCTCAATCTTCATTTTCCCGCATTGTGTGAGATTGTGAACAAGGTACCCATCAAGGACTAAAAAATCAATAAAATCGGCGAAATATCGCCGAAATTATCGTTTTTTTGCTCCTCCGAAATTATCTCCGCATACCACACTAATTTTGTCCGAAAACTTCGAAATATCGAGATATTTCGCCATATATTGGATATTGGATATTAATCCAATATATCGCGATATTTTGAAATTTTCGTTTTTTTGCTCCTCCGAAATTATCTCCGCATACCACACTAATTTCGTCCGAAAACTTCGAAATATCGAGATATTTCGCGATATATTGGATATTGGATATATATCGCGATATTTTGAAATTTTCCTCAGTTGCTCTCAAACTGAAAATTCTCAAAAGTTGTACAGACAGTGGTTTTGAACCTCGGACCACTTATAAATTAAGCGAGCACCAAGACCACCTCTGCTGTGCTGCTTTTGTGGTTATTGTTATATCTTTTTATTATATATGGTGCATATTCTGAACATGTAAATTTTATAAATTATCCTTTCTTTTTTCAATTCAACTAATAATTTATAAGTTTTACATTTACTTGACTTCACTCCAATATTTTTTAACTTATCTTTTGAAATTCTAACTCTATAGATATAAAAATTTTCAACATATTCATGTCATTCTTTCTATATCTAGTATCTACTTCCTCACTCACATTCCTTTACATCAAGTATCTATCATTTTTTTATTTTCAAATAAAAAATTAGTTACTCAAGGTTACTGAGTATTTGCTTTTTATAATTTATTTTCATAATTAATAAAAAATATTTAGTATGTATTAAGTCAAATTCAATAATTGTTGTTTGTCAGTGATTCTATATATACCTATTCTCCTTTAATAACTACAAGTCACTATGAAATGAAGCTTGTTCAATATTCCTTTCATATATAGTAGATAATTGATAAAATAAACATATTTAGAAGTTTCACTTAAAATTTCCATGTTTTTCTTCAAATTTCCATCATTTTTCTTGATTATTTACCGAAATCGATATATCCTTGATACTTCCGTCGAAATTTCCGTTTCCGGGACCATCGATATTTCCTCGAAACTCGATATTTTGGTCCTTGGTACCCATAGCTATTAAAGCTCAAGCAACTAATAAGTTAATATGGTCTCCTTTTGCATCAGGAATTCTTACTGCTAAGGAAGCTTTCAGATTTTTACGCCCCCATGCTCCTTCATTGGATTGGGGTAAGCTAATTTGGTCTAAATACATTCCTCCGCGTATATCTTTGTTGGCCTGAAAGGTGTTACGGGGCCGCATACTCTCTGATGATTTTTTGCAAAGGCGCGGGATTTCTCTTGCATCTAGTTATGTACTTTGTCGCACTAACAGTGAGCCATTGGAGCATTTGTTTTTTCAATGCTCATTGAAAGTCTTTGAGTATTTGCTTAAGAGAGAAGAAAGAAATTTCCGGAAAAACATCTGAGTCTATTACTAATGCTTGGTTGTTACCGAATGAAGGAGCTGAGCCTATTTATACAAGAAATGAATGCACAGATGAGCACCACGTGTCAACCATCTGTGCACAGGCTAACTAACTCGTTGTAATAAAAGGCGAACAGCTAGCTAATTAACTAACAACATAATTGAGCTAAGGGTTTTTTACTTCAACAGTGTCTGAACTCTTCGAGGACTTTTAAAATGATACCTGAACTTTCAAAGTTATCAATGTGATACCTGGACTCATTTTTTCGTATCAACGTCGTACCTGCGATCGATTTTCGTCACGGAATCGTTAACTATGACCACGTACCCAGCACGTGAGGCACTTAATGAGGTTAAAAGACTAATTTACCCTCAAAAGTATTGTTTTTTTTTTGTTTTTTTTGCTTTCTTTCTTTCTTTTTTTCTTTCTTGTTTTTCTTTTTCGACATCTTCTTCCCTCTGATTTGTCCCCTCCAATTGGAAGCCATGGCCGTAAATCAGATCTCACCTTCTCTCTCAACCACCCAACTCTTTCCAAGCACTACCTGACTACAACCACATCAAACTCAGCTGGATCGATATGGCTACCTTGCAAAAATTCAAGCTCCTCGCCACTCAATGCCCCATCGTCACCTGAAGCCCCACGCGCAGCCCATCCGCCAGCCCCGTCATCCACCTCTACCACTGTAAAACCCTCAGATTGTTCCTCACCCACCCCGACTGCCACCGATTGCCTTGCCGGAGTACCTCGCGATGCTCCCAGTAAGTACTGATATTACAGCCGCAAATAACCAAAGGCCGGTTCTTTTTTGGACAAATTGATTAGAAGATGGAATCAGTGAAATGATCATTGCCCTATTGTTCGATAAATCATATACAGATAGATATAGTTATACACACACACATAGACACGCAGTCGCGGAAAAATCAGTTTTGGGTTTTCTCCCATCATCACCATCCTTCGCCTTTTCGCCGCTATTGAGAGAGAGAAAGAGAGAGACTCTCAGTCTCCTTCACTTTTGCAGATTTTGATTCAATTACAAAGACACGGACTATTTTTGAAATTTATGAACTTATGCTGTGATGTTAGTTGCGGTGAGGAAGCTGAGTGCCACGACGTCGTGGCCCGCCTCCGTCATATCTCCGGCAAGCTGCACAAGAAGGTCTGGATTGCCGCCGGCCATATTCTCTCTCTCTCTGATCCCTCTGTCTGAAATCTCAGGTAAATTCCAAGTCTCAGATCTCGATCTTTGTTCTCTTTTGCGCTCCCTGAATTCTCTCGAATCAATTTTCAGGTTTGATCTCAATATTTGTTCGTTCGGTTTAGACTCAACTTTTCTCTGTTCGATTTAGTACAATTGAAGAATTAACTTCTGCAAATACAAACAAGTTTGGATCTTAAAGAGTACTTCTCCGAGTACGAACAACTCTGAATTTGGGGATGAATTGCTACAGGAATGAATTGGTAATTGTATGAACTTTTGATTCTTTGAACTTTTTTCTCAGGAATGAATTGGTAATTGTATGAACATTGATTCTATTAACTCATAATTGTACAAATCAAGTTTTTAATTTTACTTTTTTATTTTAAGGGAATGGACTTTGATCCTGTTCATAGATGAAGGCTTGTGAAAATGTCATTTTTGCCCTCATTAAGTACCTCACGTGCTGGGCATGTGGTCATAGTTAACGGTTCCGTGTCGGAAATCGACCGCAGGTACGATGTTGATACGAAAAAATGAGTCCAAGTATCATATTGATAACTTTGAAAGTTCAGGTATCATTTTAAATGTCCTCGAAGAGTTTAGACACTATTGAAGTAAAAAACCCTTGAGCTAATTAACAAAGTAAACTAATTAGCTAAACTAATTTCTACTGCTAACACTCATTTGCAAGTGCTATTTGGCAATTTATGTTGCAAAAATTTGAATCCGGGGATGCATGGTTCATTATTGAATATCATGCAAATTGGATTAGTTGCTGGTCGTAGTCCACAATTGAAAGAATTGTGGCTTGCATGCTTCACTTACACTCTATGGTATGGTTTATATGGTAGTCAAGGAACAAGGTCAAGTTTGACAGTGAAAATATTGACGTGGGGAAAGCATGTAGGCTGATTTTAGATATATGTTCTTCTAGTCACATTGCCACTGGTCACATGAATAATATCACTCATGACCTATGTATTTTGAAGAGGTTTGGTGCCCATTGTAGGCAGCGGAAGACTTCTCATATCATTGAAGTTAATTGACATCCTCCGTTAATTGGTTGGATCAAGATAAATATAGATGGAGCATGAAAATTAAAGTGACTTGGGGAAAGCAGGTTATGGTGGCTTGTTTCGGGACTATAAAGCTAGCTGTTGTTTTGGGTGCTTTTTGCTCCAATTTGGATATGCCTAGTTCTGTTGCAGCGGAGGTCATGGCACTTATTAAAGCAATAAAAAATTAGCATGGGTATGAGATTGGAAATTCGTATGGTTGGAAATGGACTCTACACTTGTTCTCAATTTTCTTCAATCTTCTCATCTTGTACCTTGACAACTTCATGTGGAATGGGGTAATTGTTTGCATTGTATTTCTCAAATGTAATTTTGTTCTACTTATATATTTCGTGAAGGGAATCAAGCCGCAGAACCAGTAGCAAATTTTGGAACTTCTCAGGTTTAGTTTGGTGGAATTTGGCTCTGTCTATCATTCATAGTTTTTGTAATCGGGACCGAATGGGTCTTCCTAATTTCCGTTTATGTTGATGTTATAGTTCTCCCTCTCTATATTTATTTTTTATTCAATAAATTATCCTCGTTTCGTCTGATCCAAAAAAAAAAAAAAACACTATTTGTGATTGCAATTCCATCGTACGTACGTGCATAGAGAAGAAATTGAAAAGGATATCAAATTTCATTCCACTCAATATCAGCCTGGGGATCATGATCTGTTTTTGTGGGGAACTGGGGACAATAATCTAATGTAATCATGCTTCCTCTTTCTAACATTTCTGGCTACATGAATGCATGCTTGTTTCTCGATCAGTTGAATGGACCAAAACCAATCAGTCAACTGCTTATATATATTGTAAAACTGGCAGATCTAGACATGATTATAAATCAAGTTGGCTGAGTTCGTAACTCTAGCTAATACATATACGTAACTTAGCTCCCATCAATCAAGTGACAGATAGATCAAGTTCGAGTCCCCCACTCCCCCTTTTCTCTTGAGTTGTATATATACTGTAAATACAAATAAAATAGAACTTTAAAGTCTAAAGGACTAGCTCCGAAGCTTTCTATCGAAAGACGAAAAAAGAAAAAGAGAAAACAAAACCAATACCAAAACCGAGTGCTCCCAACATGACTACAGTGTAAGACTTGAAAACCCTCACTAAATCATTCTTGTTCTGAGATGATGAGGGGCAATTCTTCAAAGGACCACCGCAGAGTCTCCTATTGTTTGCATAGCTGTCCGCTCCGGCTGCAAAGGTGGGGACTGGCCCAGACAGTTGATTGTTGGCCACGCTAAATACTTTAAGCCTACTGAGCCGACCAAGTTCTGGAGGAATCTGACCCGTCAACTTGTTGTTGTCAAGCTTAAGGACATTCAGGAAAGTACAGTTGGAGATTGTATTCGGAATTTCCCCTGAGAAGCTGTTGGATGAGAGATCAAGCGACATAACGTAAGGGATCAATTTATGAATATCACCGGGAATTGATCGACTGAGGCTGTTGCTCGAAAGATCTAAGCCTGTTAAGCTTGTACAATTCACTAAGCCGCGAGGAAACTGGCCTTTGAGTCCCAAATCCGCAAGCTTGATATTTAAAACTCTGCTCTCATAAGGGTGCCAACACTCGATTCCCTGAAAGTTACAGATGAAACCTTCCGTGGGATTGCTAAAATCCCATGAAGAGGTTAACATGTCTAAAGGGTCCTCCAGTGATGCTTTTATACTTCTCAAGCAGTTGATATCACTCTCGACACCAGAAATGAATCTACAACTAGGCAATAACAAGAAAACACCCGCAAGAAAAACATTGCAAAGATCTCGTCCAGTCAACAACATTGCGCGCTATTTAGCAAACACTAAGCTAGCAACAGAGAAAATTGCAATCAATATATCTACCCTAGTAATTATTATTATAACTCAGAGCTCAAGATCGACACACTGAATCCCCACACAACTAGGGTTGGATATATAGCGAACTACCATCAAAGATATACAACCCAAAGAAGGGGTTATTCCCTTTTCCACAAAGACTTCAAAGTCCGAACGGTTGACAAATCAAAGCACTCCCCTATTTCTTTGACCATACATCTTTCACTTTCGTCCATGCAGTACGTGGCCATAGTTCGTACTCTTCTGTTATTGACTTATTGGTGCCCCTGTTTAGGGCTGTCAATGGGTCGTGTCGGGTTGGGTTCGTGTCGGGTCAAGGTATTTATCGTGTTTCAAGATACAAACCCAAACCCAACCCATTTAATAATCGTGTCAAAAATTTAAACCCAAACCCAACCCATTTATTAAACGGGTTACCCGTTTCCAACCCGCTTAACCCATTTAATAAATAGGTTGTGTTGTGTTTGACAAAATGACTCATTTAAGGGTTAACAATGCGACCATTTAACTCAAAAAATGCATAAATTGATTAAATTTGCTAAAAACTCCACAAGACGAAGAATATAAATAATTATATATAATTCATAAATAATTAAATCCAATAATTATAAAGAAAAATATTTCAAATTGTCTAATCTTATGATCAAATACTCCCAACGTCTAAAATTTCAGGATAAAATATAGCATAATCGGGGTTATACGGGTTCACTTCGTGTTGGCGGGTTGACCCGTGGCCGACCCATTTATTAAATGGGTCATAGCGGGTTGACCCGTGGCTGACCTGCTTTTTAATCGTGCGGGTTCAACCCGCTTTATTTCGTGCGGGTTTCGAGTCGTGTTATCGGGTCGTGTCGGAATTGACAGCCCTACCCCTGTTCAATAATTGTGTACTATTAATTGACGCGCCATAAAGTTAAAGGATGATTCGGGACGACTAGGAGGTTAAAAATAGACGGTGACTCGTCCACAGTTTTGGCTATATCAGGACTGAGCCAGTGTCTAAGCCGCTAGATAAACCCAAATAAGTTCGTATTGGATGTGCTAAGATCAAAATAACCAGTAACTCAACACCACTTAGACTCTTCGGAGGGCTTAATTATCCGAACAAAAAAAATGCAGCTATTTGCACACCAATTTACTAGATTACGACAAAATTAATTTTTTTTTCTTTCTTCATATTTCTTTTTTCTTTCTATGTATTTCAATTTTGTCACATTCTATTCTCTCTAGCCCCGTACACAGGGATGTAACCATGTACAAGGCTACTTGTGGGCTATAGCCCAACTCAAATTTTTCCAACAAATGTTTATATACACTGAAATGTACCATAGTTACACGAGTTTCTCACAGACTAGTTGGTTAAAGTTTAGGTTTAACACTACTCACGTCATTGGTTCGATCACCAATAGAATAAGGTTTCTTCTATTTTTTATTCCTTTTCTTTCTTTCTTCTTTTACTAATTTTTCTTTTTCTTTTTCTTTCATGGGTCTATTCTTTTTTTACTAATTATACATCAAAATATTTTTGCCTTTATCTATTCTTTTTCATGATAGGATTGAGTATGGTAAATGCATGAGTTGTATTTCTCTAAATTCACTTATTTACAATTGGTACAATTATTGTAAATAGATAAAATGTGTACCACATAGGTATTAAAAATAGGGGAAATGATCATTTACATAATTTTAGCTTAAAAATTGCCCACTTACCCAAACACTCTAAGAGATTGCCCACTTACCCAAACACTCTAAAAGATTATTTCCCTATTACCCAATTAAGTATTTTTTTATTCTTTTTTATTTATTTTTGGGACAATTTTCCCTCTCCTTCTTTGTCACTTAGAGAGAGAAGTGATAGGAGACCTTGCCGGACTCCGGTGACCAGTGGCCTGCCGCGGACTCCGGTGACAGGACTCCTGCGATCGGTGACTGGAATCCGGCGACCGTTCATCGGAATCCCGAATCCGGTGACCGGATTAATGATCGGATCCCGGCGTCTGAATTTATTGCCCCTAATAATACTCAGTAACCATATTATTGCCCCCAAATAATCATATTATTGCCCCCAATAATCATATTATTGCCCCCCAATAATCATATTATTACCCTCAATAGTCAAATTACTGCTCCCCAATAATAATATTACTGCCCTCCAATAAACATATTATTGGGGCAATAAACATGCACCCATTCTTCCGGCGACTCGACTCCAAGCCCAGTCACGACTTTCCATTTTTTTTCTTTTTTTCTTTCCTTCTTCTGCCCACAGTTACCCAAAAAAAAAAAGAAGCTCTGGGCACCTGTCAGAGAAGATCCTTCTCCTCCTTCAAACCTCCTATCAACGTTGGTTCGTTGAAAGAGATCAGATCGCCGGTGCTTCGGAGCTCCACCTCGCTCAGCCCAGACGAACGATGACCTGCAGCGCCGTCGCGACCTCACCGGAGCCTCCATCGTGGAGTGAGCCGCGGTCGGAGACGTCAGGTTCGTCTTCCGAGATCAGATCGCCAGTGCTTAGAGCTCCGCCTTGCTCAACCCAGACGAACAAAGACCTGCAGCGCCATCGTGAGCTCACCGGAGCTTCCTTCGTGGAGTGAGCTGGGGTCGGAGACGTCGGGTTCGAAATCCGTCTCGGGGGTGGGGGTAGAGAGAGAGAGAGAGAGAGGTGTATAGGTGTGCATCCGATCCAGAATTCGGCGTTGGATTTGCAGACATGGAGAGAGAGAGAGAGAGAGAGAGAGAGAGAGAGAGATCGAAGAGGGAGGGGGGGAGAGAGAGAGAGTCTGAGATGAGAGAGTTAATTAATAGGGGTAATACTGTCAAACACTGTTGGATTGGGTAAATGGGGTTAAAAAACTCTTAGTGGAGTAAGTAGGCAATTTTTAGGCTAAAATTGGGTAAGTGGTCATGGCCCCTTAAAAATAAACTCAATCATTTAAAAAAAAAAATTTATATGCTTTTAGCAAAAAAAAAAAAAAAAAAGCTTATTGTTTTAGCCCATCCAAACTTGACATCCTGAATCTGTCACATCGTACACAAAACAATAGGAGCCCATGAATGATAAAAAAAACACAAGAACTAATCGTACGCGAACGCGGTCTTTTTTTTTTTTAGAGTAGTGCTACATATCCCAAAATATTTTACCAAAAGTGAATACCAAATTATGTGGCATTAGGCACATCAACACTTTTTGTTTTACAAACACTAGTAAAATGGATTTTCTGATTAACTTATCAAATTTTGAAACCCTAATTACTAATCTCATTAACTCTTCTCAGCGTGCTTCCCACATATATAAGATGCAGGTACCAAACAAAACTGACATTGCCACCATAAGATTATCTACAAATATGAAGCTTTATGAAAAACTAAGGTGGATCTTGGTTGCCAATACCAACTCAATTAAGCATATTTGAACTCCAAGTCTCCAATCTAGCCAACGCATGCAGTTGATAAAATTTTGATTTTTTTGAACAATGATTTGCCATGCATCTTTATGGGTTCTGGTTATATTTGTCGAATCATAATGAAATCTTGTTTCCATGGTTGATCGATCTTCTACAGCAATCATCATATATGTTTTAAGATCAATATAAACCCAAATTGTACAATTTAGACTTCAAAATTTATGGTTTTGAATTTGATAAAGATATGAAAAATCATCTGGTTTTGAGCTTTTCAAATTTTTTGCTTTGGGAAGAGACCCAAAAAATGAGAAATTAGAGAAAATTGAATGTGGAAATTCAATGAATTTAAAAATTAATGTAGAAATTCAATTAATACAATTTGGAAATGATGTGGCATTTGTAATCCATGATGGAAATGACGTGGCTAATGCCACATCATTTGGGATAGAAATTTGGTGTCTCAATCATTTTCCTTTTTTTATTGGTTTTTTAATTTAAGGATTAATTTCAGTTTACCCCCCTGAGGATGATTTCACCCCCTAAACTTTCAATTTTGAATTTTTACCCCCTATTTCAATTTCAATCAACCGTGTCCAATTTTTACTGTTCCGTCCAAATTGGACGCTAAGTTTGACTTTTGAGGGTTAAAATGGTCATTTCAACATAAAAAAATAAAAAATAAAAAAAAATTCTGTTTTTTTTTTTTTTTTTTTTTTTTTTTCTGCTTTTTAGTTTTTTTTTAATTTTTTTATAATTTTGTCTCCAACCAATATACCACAAGTTATAATAGGTTTATAAAAACAAAAAAAATACTCTAGGTAGTTGAAAGCCGCTCGCTGGTCTACGATATTTGTGACATATCTCTGATAAAGTGAAGAATTTAGGATATATCCCAAATAAAGTGAAGAAATATTTGTAAAAAATAATTTTACACTTTATCTGTAAATAAATATCTGTATATTTCCAATAAAGTGAAGAAATATCTGTGTAAAATCATTTTTGGTCTACGATATTTGTGATATATGTCCAATAAATTGAAGAATTTTAGGATATATCCCCAATAAAGTGAAGAAATATCTGTAAAAAATGATTTTACAATTTATCTGTAAATATCTTTATATCCCCAATAAAGTGAAGAAATATCTGTGTAAAATCATTTTTTACAGATATTTATTTACAGATAAATATTGGATATATATCACAAATATCGCAGACCAAAAATGATTTTACACAGATATTTCTTCACTTTATTGGGAATATACAGATATTTATTTACAGATAAAGTGTAAAATTATTTTTTACAAATATTTCTTCACTTTATTTGGGATATATCCTAAATTCTTCACTTTATCGGAGATATGTCACAAATATCGTAGACCAGCGAGCGGCTTTCAACTACCTAGAGTATTTTTTTTGTTTTTATAAACCTATTATAATTTGTGGTATATAGGTTGGAGACAAAATTATAAAAAAAAAAAAAAAAAAAAAACTAAAAAGCAGAAAAAAAAAAAAAAAAAAACTAAAAAGCAGAAAAAAAAAAAACAGAATTTATTTTATTTTATTTTTTAATGTTGAAATGACCATTTTAACCCTCAAAAGTCAAACTTAACGTCCAATTTGGACGGAACAGTAAAAATTGGACACGACTGATTGAAATTGAAAAGTTTAGGGGGTAAAAATTCAAAATTGAAAGTTTAGGGGGTGAAATGACCCCCAAACCTCAGGGGGGTAAACTGAAATTAATCCTTAATTTAATTTTCTTTTTCACTCCTTTGCAAGGGCTCACTAAATTTGAGTAGGGGGCAGTTTAGAGCAGCCTCAGCTCGACCTCTGCTAAACATTACAACGCCGTTCCACGCGGAGCTACAGGCCATGTCCGAGGCAATAGAAATGGCCACCGACTTGAGCTATACCTGGGTAATTTTCGAAACAGATTGTTCTATACTAGCAGCTACACTGAAACAAGAAGAAGGCGATCTTTCTATGCATGGTTTTCTGATTGAAGACGTAAAAGAACTTCTGCGATCTCAGGTGGAATTCCAAGTTAACTTTGCTTCCCGTGAGGCGAACAAGGTAGCACATAAAATAGCTTGTATAGCTTGTAATCATGTAAGCCAAACCTGGTTTGGTTCTGCTCCTGAATGCATAAGGGATGTCATTCTAAACGAGTGTACTCGTTAATTTGCTTCAATAAAATTAGTTTTCAAAAAAAAAAAGGTCTCACTAAATTTGAGTGATATTATTGGCTTGAACCACTACATGGCAATACCACATGGTATTCCGAAACTACAAAAAATTTCTCGTATGGCAGTAATTGTACAATGAATTATTCTTTATGAATGACAACGTTGATTAATATGTTACATCATTTAAAATTCAAAAGAGCCAAAAAGAGCTCTTCCAAAAGAAGAAACAGACCAACAACGTGTGGAATTGACCTTAGTATAGAAAGGTCAGTTTTGATGGAGTTAAGTATTTGATTAAGTTAAAAGGGGGAAGAATTTGTTTTTTTTTTTTTTTAAGTTTCATTTGTAATAAGTAAATAATCGCAATCTAAGAAATATAGGCGCTACTTAGAATATGATTTTTTTTTTTGTTAGTGGGATACAACACAGAATAAACTTTTTACATGATTTGTAGAAATCTACAAATACAAAACAAAATTGTTCTTCCTAAAAAAAAAAAATTTTTAAAACTAAAACTAAAACGATATAGAAAATTGTAATTTCAGTCAGAAGCCGAGGGCAAAATCATCATTTTCTGAACAAGAAATTTGATTGTACGTACGTCTCAAAATAAACGAAGACCTTGGTGTAATGCCTTTTGACAAGCAGGGCCCCAGCCAAAGCTTCAACGTGCTCAATTAGAAACAGAGCTGTGCTAGCTCCACTTACGAACTTAGAAGACAAACCAATTGGCGACCTTGTATCATCATGGGCAACTCTTATAAAATGCAATATGTGCATGTGACCAATTTGATCATTACGCGTCGAATGCTTATTTTCTTAATTTGTATTCTTGTCCATACATATGATTGAAAAGGGTTTCATTCTCTCGTTGTGTTGGTGACAAATTAAATATCAAACCCTTTGAGGCCTTTTCCGATGCGACCTTTTCTGGTTCTAGCGCGTCGTACTGATGCTGCGCTTAGAAGTATCAGAATATGAAATATTATAGTTAATAGACTTCTGGCCCATGTAATAACTTGAGATCTCTAGCACATCGGGAAAAGTTGACTCTTTGAATTCTCTTCTTTGTCTATACACTCTCTTGAAAACAGAAACTGAATAAAAGAAGAATGGTATAATAATGAAAACAAGAGCTTCTTCAACTATATGGTGATTTCCAAGCAGATATATGGTGATTTCCAAGCAGATTCCTTCAGGAAAAAAAATATATATATATATATACACACACACACACACTTTAACTGCTGGACACCTTGTATATCAAGGCATCCCTTTCCTCTCAAACTTGGCTCTTCCATCTTTTCTTTTCTCTGCAGTTTTAGTTACATGAACCAAAATCAAGGAGGAAAATGGTTTTTTCTCAAAGATTATCAATCATCTACTTTGTTTTCACCTTTGCCATAATTTTTGTAGCATCAGCAGCTGATCCTAGGCAATTCCCCTTTACCACATTCAGTGAAAAAACTGACCAATCTATATTCCATTTCACGCCTTATTCTTCCATTGATCAAGGGGCACTTCAGTTAACCCCAGACTCAGAGAATGCAGAGGTCAGCTTTTCTAACAAGTCCGGCAGGATCATGTATCACAAACCTTATAGACTCTGGTCATCTGACAATGAAGACGATGATGGTGTTGCCTCCTTCAACTCGACTTTCGTCATGAACTTCTATCGTGAGAAAGACTGGATTGCTGGTGAAGGGTTTGCTTTTCTTATAGCGTCGGATTGGAACATGCCTGAGCAAAGCTATGGGCAGTGGCTAGGCCTCACCAATGCCGCCACTGATGGTAATGCTACAAACCACATGGTTGCCATAGAATTCGACACAAGAAAGCAAGATTTCGACCCCGATGACAACCATATAGGCCTCAACATCAACTCTGTAAGATCAAGTAAGACTTTTTCACTTGAGCCTTTCGACATTGAGATATCACCGGAGGTAAGCACCAACTACACCGTGTGGGTGCAATACAATGGCATCTCAAAAGTCATTGAAGTCTACATGGCTAAGCGCTTCATAAACAACCCACCAGGAAGGCCGGAGACACCACTTATGAGGGAGTCAATAAACTTGAAACAATATCTAAAACAAGACTCCTACTTTGGATTTTCTGGTTCCACAGGTAGCCCGGCTAAGCAGCTAAACTGTGTTTTGGAATGGAATCTAGTGGTTCAAGAATTCAAGACCAGAAAGGATATGACTTTGTTGAAGATCGGTGTGCCAGCATTGGTTTTGTTGGTAGTATTTGCTGGTATTTTGGGAGTTGTGTATGTCAAGAAGAAGAAAAGAACCAGTCTTGAGGAGTCCATTGTGCACGGGACACTGAAGAGGTTGCCAGGAATGCCGAGGGAGTTCAAGTACAAAGAGCTCAAGGATGCAACTAATAATTTCCATGCGAGTATGATCCTGGGACAAGGTGGTTTTGGCGTTGTTTACAGAGGGACTCTGCGTGATCTTAATGATGCAAATGCTACTAACGAGTCTGCAGAAATTGCTGTCAAGCAATTCTCAAGAGATAACATCAAAGGCAAAGATGATTTCATGGCAGAATTAACCATTATTCACCGCCTTCGCCACAAAAATCTTGTCCGGTTAGTAGGTATGTAATCTCCATCATTCCTTTTACTCATCCAATCTTCTTCTGTTTTTGTTTTTCTTTTCTTTTTTTCCTCCTCTCCCTAAATTATTTTCGTCTTACAGTTCCATATTGTGCTTTATTTTCTCTGAAAGTCACCTATCCATATCGTTTAAGACAATTCAAAAGGTTGTGATCTAAACTCTAAAGAAAGGACAAGTTCCATTTCAGAAAAAAAAAAAATAAATAAAATAAAAGTAAAAAATAAAATTAAAAAAGGGTCAAGTTAAGGGTCAACAATCAACCACTAATAGGCAACTAGTTTATATATTGCTTCACCAGAAAACTATTGAATTTGGAATAGTCTATTGCATTGAACAGGTCTTCGTTTATCCTTTTAGGGACTGAAATGGTACGAATCATTTTCCTCACATTTTCTCAACTCTGTACCCAAAAAAAAATAAATAAATAAATAAAAATAAAACATTTTCTCAATTCACACACATGGCCGGAGTAAGACATTACATTTTGAGCAGAACCCATTCCACCATAAACAATCGCTAGTTAAATGGTTTTGTATAAAAATTACAAATACAACTGATTAGAGCAAAGACGTGCATACATTACCAAATAAGACATAGAAAAGAATTTAGGAATATATGTACACAGAAACAAGGAAACCGGTTCGGAAGGCAGTTGTAGGCCATTCTCTTTTATTCTGAATTCCAGTTGCATTTTCTTAAAATATTTCTTCACATGAAGCTCAATCAATTAATAATCTCCAAATTCATGTTTATCATAGAAAGTTTCTAATCTATGTACATATACTATCCCCTTGTACAGGATGGTGCTATGAGAAAGGAAAGCTTCTTTTAGTATATGATTTCATGCCAAATGGTAGCGTTGATAGGCACATATATGAAGCTTCAAACCAGAATACACTCAATTGGGAGCATCGATGCAAGATCCTAGCTGGTGTGGCGTCAGCTTTGCATTATCTGCAAAATGAGTATGATCAAAAAGTGGTGCACCGTGACCTCAAAGCTAGTAACATATTGCTTGACTCTGAGTTCAATGCTCGCCTTGGAGACTTTGGCCTTGCCCGAGCCTTGGAACAAGAGAGGAACTCGTATGCTGAACTAGAACTAGCAGGAGTTGCTGGTACCCTGGGCTATGTTGCTCCAGAGTGCTTCCATACAAGGAAGGCTACTCCAGAATCTGATGTTTTCGGTTTTGGGGCAGTTGTGCTTGAAATTGTGTGTGGGAGAAGTCCTGGGATTCAGATTATTCATGGACAACACCAGTTTTCTTTGGTCGATTGGGTGTGGATGTTCCATCGAGAAGGGTGTATTGAGGAAGCTGTGGATGAGCGACTGAACAGTAATTACGCGTTGGAGGAAGCAAAGAAGCTTTTGCTTCTTGGGTTGGCGTGTTCACATCCTAATGCTAGTGAGCGGCCTCAAACACAAGCCATATGCCAGATTATATCTGGAACCATGTCAGTCCCTAGTGTGCCTCCATTCAAGCCTGTTTTCACATGGCCTTCCATGGGTACTGCATATAGCAGCACTGACAGTACAGTTTCTAACGTCACCCTTTCTAGGATCACAGTATCTCTGTCTTAGTTAATTACTCTTTAAGCTTATGGGAATGGGGTTAACCAGACAAAATGATCAGTGAAATATTCTCCCGTCACCAATAGGATTGGGGATTTGTACAGAAACCAAAATGTTTAGTATACATAATGGAGAGGAGTGCTAAATGTACTATGGATTTTCTTGGCTCTACCTCAGAAATCAATCAACTTTATATGTCATAACATCATCCAACTTAAACATCTGTTAATTAACATACCGGTTCTCTTATACCTGTGATGTAAGGTAACTTCCATCCAAGGTTAATGCTAATTGAAGAGGACTACTGGTCATTGATTATATAGACATTAAATTATCTATTTTGTGAATTACTGGTCATTGATTATATAGACATTAAATTTTGTGAATTACAATTTGTGTTTGTTTAACAAATTCACCAAGCTGTTTCAGTTATAAAGAGTTGTATATTTATCCATTTGGTCATGTTATTCCTTTTGAGTCCTGTGAAATACACTTCTTGCTAATTCATGTGCTAATTATTTGACATTTTGTTTGGTTATGCCATGTAGACGAATAATGAAATGAAAGTGGCTGAATTGGAAGCTAAACTTGGTAGTAAGATAAGCAAAATTGATGCCCTTATTTACTGGCAAGTCATCCAAGCTACTAACATTTTGGCGACCAAATTTGATTTGCTCAGCGTGATTTCTCCCTATGTCGGAGAAAAGAAAAAGGGATTATGTCTTAAATATTTTAGAGCATATTTTAGAGCATGGCACCAATGACTTATGAAAAAAGGAACTATTAATATGTTCAAGGTTTTCAGTAACCATTTATATTTGTTCTAAGAGTGATTGTCAATAAGAATACACAATATTCTTATAATCCCACTGGTCTATCTGATAATGTCAATGCATTACTATAAAACCCGCAGCAACGTGCGGGGTGCTATTTCTAGTATATATTGTAAAACTGGTAGACGTTGGCTGAGTTCGTAAATTTAGCTAATACGTATAGGTAACCTACCTCCCATCGATTGACAGATAGATCAAGTTCGAGTCCCCCTCTTCTCTTGACTTGTATGTATACTGTAAATACTAATAAAATAGAACTCTAACGTCTAAAGGACTAGCTCCGAAGCTTTCTATTGAGAGACGAAAAACGAAAAAGAGAAAACAAAACCAATACCAAAACCGAGTGCTCCCAACATGACTACAGTGTAAGACTTGAAAACGCTCACTAAATCATTTGACAACTTGTTCTTTGCAGCTGCCTGGCAACCTCCCAAAGGACCGCCACAAAGTCCAGGATTGTTTGCATAGTCCACTTCGATTATACCATCCTTAACGTTGAAGGTGGGGACTGACCCAGACAGTTGATTGTTGGCCACGCTAAATGTTTAATTTTAAGCCTACTGAGCTGAACCAGTTCTGCAGGAATCTGACCCGTAAACTTGACAACAACAAGTTTAAGGGCATTGAGAAAAGTACAATTGGAGATATTCCGGGGAATTGGCCCTGAGAAGCTGTTGGACGAGAGATCAAGCGACGTAACGAAAGGGATCAATTTTAGGATATCACTGGGAAGTGATCCACTGAGGCCGTTGCTTGAAAGATCTAAGCCTGTTAAGCTTGTACAATTCACAACGCCGCGAGGAAACTGGCCTTTGAGTCCCAAATCCCCAAGCTTGATATTTATAACTTTGCTTTCATAAGGGTGCCAACACTCGATTCCCAGAAAGTTACAGATGAAACCTTCAGTGGGATTGCTAAAATCCCATGAAGAGGTTAACATGCCTAAAGGGTCCTCCAGTGATGCTTTTATACTTCTCAAGCAGTTGATATCACTCTCGACACCAGAAATGAATCTACAACTAAGCAATAACAAGAAAACACCCGCAAGAAAAACATTGCAAAGATCTCGTCCAGTCAACAACATTGCTATTTAGCAAACACTAAGCTAGCAACAGAGAAAATTGCAATCAATATATCTACCCTAGTAATTATTATTATAACTCAGAGCTCAAGATCGACACACTGAATCCCCACACAAGTAGGGTTGGATATATAGCGAGCTAGCATCAAAGATATACAACCCAAAGAAGGGGGTTATTCCCTTTTCCACAAAGACTTCAAAGTCTAAACGTACGGTTGACAAATCAAAGCACTCCACTATTTGAAATTTGGAAGTGTGAATCATACGTCGAATTTAATTTCTTTGACTATGCATCTTTCACTTTCGACCATGCAGTACGTGGCCATAGTTCGTACTCTTCTGTTATTGGTGCCCCTGTTCAATAATTGTACTATTAATTAACGCGCCATAAAGCTAAAGGAAAATTCGGGACGAGTTGGAGGTAAAAAATAGACGGTGACTCGCCCACGGTTTTGGCTATATCATAACTGAGCCAGTGTCTAAGCCCAGGCACGGAATCAGGAATTAAATTTGAGGTGGACTAAATTTTTAGGAATCAATAGATTTAATTACTTATATCAAGAAATCGATAAATATTCAAATTTTAACATGAATTACTTAAATTCGAATATAAATTACATTCTAATTTCATCAAAAATTTCATTATAGAAGAGAAGTTAAAGTGTAATACCTTAACAAGTTTAAGAGAATGAGAATGAGAGCAGGAAAGGAGAGAGACCGACGCCTATAATAATGATGTACGTGCAAAGAGAATTAGAGATGTGAGAGTTGAGTATGAGAAATGCAAAACCGGGTAGAGAGAGGAGGAAACAGAAAACTAAAAAAGAGGAGAGAGAGGAGAAAAGTTTTCTTTATCTAGTTGTCTACTTGTTGTTTGCAGACTACAACATATCTTAATCATACATATATATAATAATTTTTCCCCCCTAAAATGTTGGGGTGTGCTGCAGCACACCTCAGCCACCCCCTACATCCATGCCTCTAAGCCGCTAGATAAACCCAAATAAGTTCGTATTGGATGTGCTAAGATCAAAATAACCAGTAACTCCACACCACTTAGACTCTTAGGAGTGCTTAATTATCCGGAAAAAAAAATGCAGCTATTTGCACACCAATTTATTAGATTTACGAAAAAATGCAGCTATTTGGGATGGGGATAGTGGACCAGGTCAGTGTTGGCGGCGTTCCTGGTGTGTGCTGGGTCTGAATCCATCATTTCTCTGTAGGGATAGAACAAGCTCATATCGATCGTATATCTCAAGTACCGAAAGATATCTTTTACACCAATCCAATGGTGTCACGTTGGCACAAAGTTATATCTAGCTAACAAGTTCACTGCAAATAAGATGTCCGGTTTTGTGCATTGAGCTAAGTACAATAATGTGCTTATTGTACTTAAGTGGGGAACTTTTGCCTTTAGCACATCTTCGCCATCATCCTTTGGACGAAGAAGATCATTTTCAGGATCAAGACAACGGACGATCATGGGGGTGCTTGAAGGCTTGACCTTGTCAAAATATCTAAGCATCTATCAACACAATGCTCAAGTTTCAGATGGACATGGCACAACACATGACCAGCGTGTTTGCATGTCAACCAACATCATGAGATATTTAAACGTCCGCAAGTTGGTTGAACTAGTCCACAAAATCCCCATGGATTCTATGTACGTAAGAGCAGAATTAGTATTTTCATATCCTTTGTATAGGACGGTCTCAGTCCTAACTTCCCTAAGGAATAGGTTTTGTAAAACTAGCGAGAGGCTTTAGAAGCAACCAATGCGGATTTTGGTTGGGCCTGAGTGTTTGAAACGCTATTCGAAGCAAATTTGGTAATTGTAGCATCACCTAGGGTGCCATCACCAAGATGGACGCCATCCATGGCATCATGGAGAAGGACTGTGCCAGCCCTAGGCTGGTGGTGGATGCAGCGGTGCCCTAGGCAGCGGCAGCGGTCATACTTAGTCTAGGAATCAACATTTGATTCATGCTTCGTTTCGCTCGAAAGAATGGATGTCCATATGAAGTCTTTAGTAGACGGATCATCATATCATGACTAGGATAACCTATCATGTCGTGACAAAGCTAATATGTGTCTAAATCCAAGAGATTTCTCTCATAACTTCATTGGATTTAATAGCTCGAATAGTGACATAGTGTCCACTAGAGAGACACATAAACTTCTCTAAGATGCACCTTTGTTTACAATCATTAGAGGTAGCAAAGGAACTCATTTCCGTTCTCGCATGGTTTCCGTTGGCTATTTATAAGTGCGATTTGCCCTAGGAGCGTAAAGAGTTTATGTGATAGTAATCAAGGTGTCATTTGGCAAGGGGAACTTGGGCTATTCCATATCCTTGAATTAATACTGATGGTCTAGCCATCTAGTCACAAAGAAATATGCTCAGAATCAAAATGGAGTCATAATGAAGAGAACTCGAAATTTTATTCATAAGCCAACAGAGTACATCATTGTCTCTTAACCATTAGGAGAATCTAATCCAATTGCTAGCTAATGCAAATTGCCTATTACATCTCTTGGAAAAATAAAGACTTAAACAGAATTAGCGATCTATTGATCCCAGCCAGATTTGTAGTCTTTAACCCTTCATTCTAGATCATCTTCTTGATCTTCTTGTTCCATATAGTGAGCTTCTCCTGCTTCACAATATGCTTTGTAGGCGGTGACAATTTCTTCACGAGCTCTACAAATGTGTGCCCAATGACCGAATACTCCACACCGAGAACATACATCTCATTGCTCAGACTCCATTGATTGAGGTGCTTTGAAAGAATCATTTAGATGGCTCTTAGTGTTGGTGGCACCACCAACATAGCCAGAGGCGTTGCCTCCCTCTCTCTTTCCACGTTGACCTCTTCAGTTCCGTGTTCGCCTCTCTTGGCGGTTACCTTCCCAAGTATAGCGATTATATGGACCAGAACGTCAAGAAGTATCTCTAAGATTAGGGTTTCGCTCTTAGCGTCCTCTCTTAGTGGCGCGACTATAATTGGATTCCGGAATATGCTCTGTTTCCACAGATCTCGAATTATAGTTCTTCACAAGGATGTTGTTATGCTTTTCAATGACATTCATAGCTCCAACAAGCTCATGAAACCTTGTGATCCGTTTTGCAGTAACATCGATTCGATAGTTCTTAGCAACCATCAATGCAGAGACGGGGAAGGTAGAGAGAGTTTTCTCAATCAACATCGCATCTGTGATCTCTTTACCACAGAATTCTATTAAGGATTTAATGCGAAGTGCTTCCAAATTGTAGTCAAGGACTGACTTGAAATCACAGAAGCGGAGGCTATACCATCTCTCTTCTAGGTTAGGAAGCAGGGAGTCACGGACGTTGCCAAATCTTTCTTCGAGTGAAACCCATAGCGTTCTGGGGTATTCTTCATTCATACACTCATACTAGAGCGAATCATCCATATGACGAGTCATTAGGATGATGGCTTTCGCCCTATTTGCCTCTAAGGCTGCTCTATTTGCTTTCAAAGCTTGAGCTTGCTCAACAGTTAGCACATCCTGACTAGGCTTGAGAACTGTATCCAAGATTCCATTGTCCTTAAGATGCTGGCGAACATCACGAATCCATTTGTGATATCCAGAGCCAGTTGTTCCCAATGGAGCAAATTCCAATTTTTTCAGGTTACTCATCCTGAAAGAGAACAAGAAAAAGAGTTAGTTTCGGAGCGTAAAAGGCTACCACGAAAACAATAGAATTTCTAAGCGTAGTCGCTTCCAAGAAATCCGATTCCAAGAGATATTGGATTAGATCAAAACAACGATGTAAGTGGTCGATCATAAATTCTCTACAAACTCTAAGTTTGGAGATCTCAACAAACTCCAAGTTTAGAGTGAGTACGAACCCCCACAGTTCGGCTTAATTAAGTCTCTCCTATGATAAAGAAAGGGGGGATAGAAGAAGGGAGTTTGCAAGTCCCCAAGAAAAGAAGAGAAAAAGAATAAAAAACTCCAAAAAGGGTAACTTTTAGTAAAACATACCTCTTAGGATTGCAGAACATATTCGGTCCTTGCTGTAGGATTGGAGACGAGCTTCAGTCCTAGTGCAAGTAAGCAGACTTATAGGATTGCAGCGTGGTCGTGGAGTCGCGGGGGTTGCGGAATCATTGAGTCGCGGGGTCGCTGAATCATGGGGTCGCAAGATCTTTGAGTCGCAGGGTCGCTGAGTCGCGAGGTTGCGGGGTCGCGGGAGCCCGAAGGAGCATTTGCTGGGGCAAGCGAGCATGCGTAAGGGCAGGCGAGCGTTCGCGAGGATCAGAAGGCAAGCAGAGTTTGCAGGCGCTGCAGGGGCAGCGAGGCTAACCTAGTAGGGTTAGCGTTGAGTTGCGACGAGGGGGCTGCGGGGCAGTTAGTAGCGCAGGCGAGGCTAATCCGGTGAAGAATTTTTCCTGTTTTAGGGTTTTGATTTTTAGGGCTAGGGTTAGGGCTTGTATTGATAACGTGTTTTAGAGAAACGATATTTGATAGAGAATTGTTGTGTGTTCTCATTAATAATAGAGGCTTCTTTATATATAGGATTACAATGCATAGAATCTGAATCATACAAGGAAAGGTAATCATATAATGAATAGGAATCTCTAGATTCTTCTAATTAAACCTTATTACTTCTAGGTCAAGTAACTTAGAATTTAGGCCAGACACATATTCTGGATTTACTTGAACAATTTAGTAAGGGGGGTGAAATTTGCACACCCCAATTTACATTCTACACACCCTTTCTAATTTTTAAATATTTTCTTATGTCCTCTCATATTTGTTTCCCACATTACCCTTCTTTTCCCACAAGTTGATCCTCCTCTCTAGCACCTGGAACGATCTCACAGACCATAGAACACCAAGAACTTCTCACATCTACAGAAATTGAACAGTTGTCTATAATGATGTAAATCTTTTATCAAGATTTCTTTTTTCCTTTTGGATTGAACCACAATCAAGCAGACCCAAAAATCTCAGACAAACAAAGAACAAAAGAAACCCAGAATTCTATAAATGAAAACGTGAAATAGAGGAGCTTTTCATCAACAACAGCTTCGTCAGCAACGAACCCAGAAACGATTTGACGCCTTTTGTCTCTGTCAGAAACATACTGACTCTGCAATACAACATAAATCAAGAATTAATTACTCGATAATCAAGAATCAAGCACGAAAATTTCATTGAAAAATTTTAAAGAAAAGAAATGATTTTCATGATCGCGAATTCAGAAACCAATTTAGAGATTAAGAGGGAAAGACCTCGTGGTAATCTTCGGAAGGAACAACCAAGGCGTCAAGAGGAGGAGAGTGAGACGCCATTAGAGACCTCTGTTCTTCATATGAGAAGAAGTCCGAGCCCACCAACTCTCTCCTCCTCCTTCAACGGCGGCGGCAACGACAACACCACCACGCCGCTTCTGAAGGACACTTCGTCGGTGGGACCCAAGCCTTACACGGCGGCGGCGGCGCGCAGCAGCAGCAAGGATGAGTGGACCTGCGAGCTTCAGTCGATTCCCAGCGGCGGTCTGGAGGCCGTGACCGGATCGGGCAACGGGAGATACGGCGGGCTTGGATTGGAGGACTTGGAGACCATGCTGTCCGAAACGGCGGCGTCTCCGGGTCAAGACCAGTCGCTGCTCCGGTGGATCTCAGGCGACGTGGACGACGCGTAGTTTGGGCTAAAGCAGCTGTTGCAGAGTGAGAACAACAGTAACTCTCTTGAGTTTAACGGCAATGGGGGTCTAGGAATCGTTGATCAGGGTTCCGGTTTCGACCACATCGAAAGTAGCGTTTCCGGTCCCAATTTGGGGTTCTCCGGCGGTTCTAGTTTGAATGGGAAAATGGATTTTTGTGCCCAGCTCTTCTGGGCCACTGAACTACAAGGTCTCAAATGTTGGGTTGATGAACAATAATGGCGGCAACAACAACAAGAAGTCCAATTTCTCCAATTCATCACTTCCAGTTTCACTGCCTCATGGAATGGTCTATCATAATCACCGGCAGAGTTGTGGAAGAAGAAGGGAAAACTTCTGGGAGAAGAAGGGTAATATGGGAAACAAATATGAGAGGATATCAGAAAATATTAAAAAATTAGAAAGGGTGTGTAGAATGTAAATTGGGGTGTGCAAATTTCACCCCCCTTTAGTAATTTACAACAATTTCGATTCTAATAATATAATAATTTAACAAATTTCCATTGGATTTTAACCTGCTTTGCAGGGAATTGAATTGACAATGCCCAGAAAAGAAGAAAATAAAACGAATAACTTCGTTCATTGTATTACTGATTTATGATTTACAGATATAAATCAAATCCAAAATATAGCATTTACATAGTCCACTTAATCCCAATAGTACTGTTATCACAAAGAGGTTTCTAACTAGAAGCTAAGATACAGCTCTAGAAGTTCCAACTTAGAATTCAAAGTGTGCCCTGTGACTCTGGTGCAAACTTTGCCTAAGCTATGCTGCAAGTTCTTTATGGATCCTCAGGAACTGACCATTGCTCACACAATGGAAAACTTCTTATCTCTGAAGTATAGATGGAGAAAAAAAATCAGCACATATACGTAGAAAACGAATAAATAACATTGATGTATGAACTATGGCAACTCACAGAGGAATCTGGGGCTTTATTAGGAGCACCCTCTTCAAAAGCAGGACAACCATAGCCTAACTTAAGTTTTGTGGACTTGTGATCGACCAGGAAACATAACTCCCTTCACCAAGCGGCTTGTCAAATTTCCTAGTCTCTTACCTGCAGACATATCATAAACTACAAGTGTGTTCAAATGAGTTGAAAACAAGTCCAAAATCAATGAGAAAATACAACAATGTAATTGTCAATGAACATAGCACTAGGAACTAGGAAGTAGCAATAAATTTTACTAATCAATAATCAATCAATAGGAACTAGGCATAGGTGAAAAGAAAACAATGAATAGAGACAATTCACGTTTTTATAATTCTCAAAAGATCCCCACATAAAGGAACCCACAGATATAGTTTTGGCTCCTTCACACAGAGGAATTCACTTGGAAAAGAAAATTGTCCATACTAATGGATGGGTCCATAGACATACATGGGTTTAAGAACTGCAACAAGGGGTTACAACGGAAAGCTCCATCATGTAAAATGAGATTCGGATCAAAATAAATCTAAGAGAAAGCTCCATTCAAGTAGAGAATTCATGCAGCAATTCAACATTGCTAGATGCAGTAGTATTAGTAGAGATTAGCAGTACTAAGAAAGATACAAGATTGGTCTCTTCGAGAAAACCCAATTCAAAGTCGCACATTTCTCCATCTCAAATCAATAGAAATTCAAACCCAGAAACTATACCTGATCGCCGATGAGAAGAGGTTGACAGTGGGTTTTAACAGCCAAACAATACGACCTGCAAGCATCAATAAAAAATAATAATAATAAAGATCAAAACACAAAACAAAAATACGAAAAAACTCAATTCATAATCAAAACTCACAAAAGGGAAAAGAAATAACTACCACACAAACAAAAGATACACAATTTATTCAAATTTATAGCCAAATCGAAGAAATCGCAATATGGCAGAAGAAAAGATTAGAGATGTAAGTAGTTATGAAATTGATCATATCCATGTGTGAAGCAAAGTGCAGATAGCATGAAAAAGAGAGAAGGAGATATCTGGAAGGTCGTTGGAAATGCAGGGCGTTGCGAGAGGTCGCGGCGGGGGTCTGAGATCTGGTTTTTGGAGAGAGAGAGAGAGAGATTTATTTACCAAGACCAGAGTGGGACTCCAGCAATATTTTAAAGAAAAATCACGCTTGTAAATATATGTGGCATGCATTATCCACAGATGAGGGTGGAAAACTCTAATTTCATTCATAAATGATCAAATTGCATTGACCGAGACTCTTTCGCACAAAAACTTCAACCGTGGCTATACCATCCGTGGCCATTGCTCATATTTGTTGTAGTGTTTCTCTTTGCCATTGCAATTAATCTGTGTATATAATTAATGTAAATATGAGTACTGACCCCAATAGTATACTGACCCCCAGAAGTGTACTGACCCAGTAGTTTCTTCTATTTCTTTTCGAGATAAAAATTGAAAAAGAAAAAACAAAAGGAAGTAGAAGATACAAGCAGCAAATCTTGCAACTAATTCATGAACTTGCAAGAACACAGAACCAAAAAAAGCAACAAATTTTTGGTCAAACTAACATAAACACAAAACTAAAGCATTACACAACACTACCAATCCCATAAGAAACTGACATAAACACTGGCAGCAAAAGTGCACCAAATGTTGATTTGCACTATCAAGTTTTTTTCACTAAATCAAAATCAGAGGATCCCGAATACAACTAAAATAGCATATCCAATAACAGAACACATTATATGTAATGGTGATTTCAATATGGATCAAGTTCAATAAAGTGGGAAGATAAACTAAAGATAACAGATAATATAAAAACCAGCATACAGAATCATGACCAAAAAAGAAAAATGCACAACGCGCAGTCTCAGTCATTTCGGCATTCAAATCTCGAAAACAAAGAATCTCTCCGAAAAAAACCCTAGGATAGAGAAAAAGAACATCGAAACGGACCGGAAACCTAAAATTGGAATCATAGTGCCAGGGACGACGATCCAGAAAAGAAGAGCAAACCAAGTGGGAGCAACAAGAGATCGAACCCGTTGGGAGTGAGGATCGAGTCAAAGTGAGAGAGAGAGAGAGACAGGGAGAGGGAGAGAGTAACTGAGGAGCAGATCAGCGATAGCTAGTAACTACAAATTTATCTTTGTTGCTTCGCCACCGGAGCCTCGACGAAATGGAAGAGAGCCTTGGGGGAGAAAATGGATTTGAAAGAGAGTGAGTGAGTGGCAATTTTTGTAATTTCATAAAATTTTAACTGTCTTTTTTGTCCTTAAGGTATAGAATGGTTACTGTCGCTAAGCTTTAATTGACCGCACGGAGACCGCGTTTGTGGCCTTGCGCATGGGAAAGAAATGTAGGAATTTGTAGTTGATGATCATTGCTTGCAAAAAATATTAGCTTATTGTTTTTGGCTTGACATCCTAAATTCGTTCATGCCTAAAATTAGCCTAATTTATTTTCAATTCCTGGCTACATCTCTGTTGGTATTAGTAATGGAAAATCTAGTATTGCAATTTTTTTCTTTTCTATATATGACGGTGCGTTCCTGCGCATATATTGAGTTAAAGAAAAACTGATTTATGGCTAATGAATAAGTAAACTGAATAAAAGAGAGCCGTTCCATTATGCAGTACCGCCGTTCCATTACCCAGAGATGGAGAATTTTAAGGTACATATCGTTATTTGTCTTTATTACATACTGGTGCAGCTACAGAGTCGATCATTCTGCTTGGCATACTGTGTAATCACCCAGAAAATTTGGCTTGGGCCAGAAGTCCCAACACAAATTGTTCCCGGAAAAATCTGCCACTTTCATGTTTGGAAGGTTTCCAATTTGGTAGGCGACTTCCCCAGTGAGTTCGTTGTGATCGAGATTTGCAAAAACCAGTGATCTCAAGTTCCCCAGTGAAGGAGGAATCTTGCCTGATAATAGGTTATCTGACAACCTCAAGACTCGGAGGTTCTCCAGGTTACCAAGCTCCTCCGGAATGGTTCCTTCGATCGTATTGTTGATAATACTCAGATCTACTAGAGCCGAAAGACCTCCAAGTTCCGGTGCCAGATTTCCTCCTAGGTTATTGATGCCTATGCTCAGTGAGGTGACCCTATTGTTCTCGCACTCAATGAATTTCCAAGTGCATGGGCTAACGGCGACATCCCAGTTAGAGAGAACGTTCAATGGATCCACTAAGCTCTTCTTCAACGCAGCCAGAGCTTGTTTGTCTGATTCGATGTCTGCTCCGTAGACCAACGGAAAAATGAGGCTTGCAGTTAGGGTAATGGTTAGGGTTAACAACATCAAGCAGGCGGTGGCTGCCATCGACATGGTTGATGCTCGTTGCTAGCTTTTATCAGTATGTGTTTTGAGATTCTGAAAGAGTGGTTGATTCTGTGCTCTATATATATTGTATTCCACAAAATCCACTCTAAGGAAAGAGAGTACTCTAGGACAGGCATGAATACAGTAATACTAATTTATGACAGAAAATCTACGTATTTTTCTAATGACAATTAATGATAGGTGATGAGGCCTAAAATTTAAGCCTCAATTTTAGGTGTCATGCCGGAAGTGAATATAATTTTTTTTTTAATTTCACATAATGTATCTTACCAAATCATAATATTGCAACACCAATATTTCTCTTCTATATTTCCTTTTGAATCTTAGGGGCCGGGGTGAATTAATGACATTAATGAATTTAATTAGGTGACAGAAAAAATATTACATGTTAATAGCAGCCATTAATTATGTACTAAATTAAGGGATATGTCTATAGATTTTTTTACCAATATTTTTCTTCATTTAATTAATTAAATTCTTTCCTGTAAACTTTATTTTGAAATAGCATCAATGCATTAAATTAGGTGACAGAAAATATGAATTTACTTTTCTTTCCAAATAATAATTAATTTTTTTCCAAAAAAAAATTAGCACTAATAAATTAAATTTGGAAAATTTCTATGCCCAAATTAAGGGGTAAGAAAATATTTCATGTTAGTAACAGTCATTCATTATCATCTACAATCTATATATAACGAAAATGGTGGTTCTAGTTGGACCTCTAAATTTGATATTTAGACCTCTAACTTTTTTCAATTATTAATAAACTTTGTCAAGTTATATGAAAAGACAAATAAGGACAAAGAGAGGAAAATTTTTTTTTTTTTAATAAATACTCTTCTTTTCTTTTCTTTTTTAATAAGTAAATACTTTTCTTACCTCCTCCAACCAAATATAACATAATTTTTTTTTCTTCCCGAAATTTCCTTATATTGCTTATATAGTTCTATAATTTACCTAAAACAATTAAATAAAAATAATAATTTCTATACATGGCCCATCATATAGTACAAAATTACATTCAAAATTTTCTTAAACTAAATTAATTGAATATTATAGTTATTACTCGATCTTCCAACCCAAAACCCTTGAAATCATTCTTTTAGCAAATTTAAAAGGATTCCAACAACATATCAAGAACGAGAACCAACTCTCTGATTAGTTTTGGTGGTGGACAGACATACTCATAAGAGAGCAATATCATGTAATTTTGATTCATTTTTCTTCTCATGGTTGAAGATAGAGATAAAAAGTAAAGTAACAAATTATTGTATTTCATGTTCAAGGGCGTTTTAGTAAAAATAAAGAGGTCTACTTAGCTTTTCAAGTTCTCTAAACAATAAATTAGAGGTATACTAAGCATGGGAGGTCCAAATAACAAATTTGGAGGTCAAATTAAAACACCATAACAAAAAAAACAACGAACAAAAAATAATAATAAACTCAAATCTATCATTCAAATATATATAATATTTTTTTTGGACGAATTATATATATATATATATAGATATATATATATTCATTTGAATATGTATTTTTTACATTATATTTTCATAATTTGCAAGAACCCAACAAACTTCAAATTCATATACATGTGTTATGCAAATCTATTGATCGAATGTATGTTTGGATCGAATTAAATGAAATATTTCTATTCTTGATTGAAGAAATTTTTTTTGTTTAAGTCTAAGCACGAGCGTATTGAAAAGAAAAAAAAAAAGTGATGAAAATATGGTATATGGACCTCTCTCTTATCTCAAGTTAAAGTCGACTTTCTCAATTCATATAAAATGATCACTAAAGACAAAACTCTAAAATTTATAGGAGTATGTCAACTCAAAAAATTAACCATCATGGATTTTTTCTTTTCTTTTTTACTTTAAAATAAAACCTGAAATTTTTAACTTTTTCAAGAATGCATAGGCACTTCTACTGCCTTGCAATCCTTCTTTTATTCCTTGGTGTCGTCACTCTTAATTAGAAACTAAACTTTACAGTGTTAATTTGTTACACTTTGACTCGATTCATGACAATTAAAATTGCTACCCATCTTGGCGTCTACACGAGTGTACAGCAAAGAATAAGTCCATATAATCTATAGGATGCTCATGTATTTTAGATCACCCATACTGGATGATATGTAGCTCTTTATGTATCATTGATCTTTAGAATTGTACTCTGAATCTCTGATCTTCCGATCATAGAGCACATAGAGGCTAGCTTGTCTCAAATAATCCAACCCTTGATCTTCGTCATGAATCTTCCCCATAAATTGATATCAACATGTTTTCCACATCAACAATCAGATATGCATTAAGCCAGAAATTGAAATTAAATATCGTTTTTGTTTGTCATCTATTAAAATGAAAGTTCAATTACTATTAATCAGGATATCAACAATAAAAGCATTAGTAACGTAGATGTTTTCCACATCAACAATCAGATATGTATTAAGCCAGAAATTGAAATTAAACATCGTTTTTGTTTGTCATCTATTGAAATGAAAGTTCAATTACCATTAATCAAGATATCAACAATAAAAGCATTAGCAACGTAGATGTTTTCCACATCAACAATCAGATATGTATTAAACCAGAAATTGCAATTAAACATCGTTTTTGTTTGTCATCTATTGAAATGAAAGTTCAATTACCATTAATCAAGATATCAACAATAAAAGCATTAGCAACGTAGATGTTTTGGAATCAACAATCAGATATGCATTAAACCAGAAATTGAAATTAAACATAGTTTTTGTTTGCCATCTATTGAAATGATATCAACAATAAAACCATTAGTAACGTAGATGTTTTCCACATCAACAATCAGATATGTATTAAGCCATAAATTGAAATTAAACATCGTTTTTGTTTGTCATCTATCGAAATGAAAGTTCAATTACTATTAATCAGGATATCAACAATAAAAGCATTAGTAACGTAGATGTTTTCCACATCAACAATCAGATATGTATTAAGCCAAAAATTGAAATTAAACATCGTTTTTGTTTGTCATCTATTGAAATGAAAGTTCAATTACCATTAATCAAGATATCAACAATAAAAGCATTAGCAACGTAGATGTTTTCCACATCAACAAGATATGCATTAAGCCAGAAATTGAAATTAAACATCGTTTTTGTTCGTCATCTATTGAAATGAAAGTTCAATTACCTTTAATCAGGACTCAGGAGAAAGGCAGGGACGTTGGATGACTTGAATCTGATGCAAAATAGGCTGATGCACAATAGTTCAGTTTTTTTTATTTATTAGATAAGGGTATTTTGAAAAAGTTAGGGAGGTGCAGTTAGCATATTTGATACTTAAAAAAATAAATTAAGGTCTAATAAATGTGGGAGGTCCGTATGTATGAATAGAACCACACCAAAAAAAAAAAAAAAACAACAACAACAGCAACAATTTTTTTAACAGAAAGCAAAAAAAATTTCTTTAAAATATTCACACATTGCTAAAGAGTGTTGTTATTGGGACCTCCAAATCTGCTCACTTGACCTCACTCTATCATTGTTACGTCCCGTATCTTAAATTAGCAGTTTACTAGTTATTTGGACGGTAAACGACCGTTACTTCCACTTTTACGGTTGTTTAAGTACTTTTAGTGGCCCTAAAAGTTGACTTTTTGTTTGGGTCAAAATTTGAGAAAACTTCCTTCATGTAAGTTGTAGAGGACGTTAAATCAAGCGCGTGGATATATGGTACGTAAAAATCGGAGTCCGTATGCGAAAGTTATAAGCGAAATACTAAAGTTACTGTTTATGTGGTAAGTTTCTATAAATAGCCAAGTTACTGTGGTAAGTTTCTATTTTTGGAAACCTGCCGGGCTTTTCTCTCTCCTCTCCCCCGATCCTTTCCCCTTTTCGACCTGATTGCTTCTTCCTCCGATTTCTTCCTCCTCCGGCCAACCCACGACGGAATCTAGGCACCGGCAAGCTCGCCTCCTCATCCTTGTCATGCTTGTGGTGGTGTTTTGCGGTGGCTCGGCCGGTGGAGCTCGGAATTGAGCCGTGAAGTTCACTGTAGCAGTTTGGGAGTTTTGACGATTTCCGACAATTCCGGCCGTTTCCGGCCACCAAACCATTGTCGAAGGCGCGGTTTTTGCCAAGGATTGTTTTGCCCCTAGCCTTGAGCCACGATTTGCAGTGTAGAAGGAGAATCAAGGAGAACCCGATTCTAGGGTTCTTGGGTGTTCTGGGCTTGTGTTCAACGGCTAAATTGGAGCTCTTCGAGGTAAAATTGGGATGTGTTGTAGTTGAGAAAAATGATCAGTGTGTTGAGTAGGTGCTGTTGTCAAAATTTGATGACCATTGGAGGTGGTGGCCACCGGCGCGTGAGCGCCACGCGCCGCCACTGTGGGTGGCGCGTGGAGGCGTGTAGGGCAGTGCTTTGATACCGGTTTTTAGCCCATTAAATCCTATAAATTGTGTAGAGTTTGTATGTGAAGTTTGGTAATTTTTGGAGAAACTTGGAATTAATTATGAATTTTTGAAGTTTAGGGTTTCGATTATCGAATTACGAGAATCCGACCGTCGGATATCTCCCGGTTCTGCCTTAGAACCTTTAAATTAACGAATTGGTATTAGTGGTATAATTAGGGCTGAATCCGAGGAGAATGGGAGATGTAATTTATGAGGAATTGAGTTTAGGAATCATATTAAATTGTTGAAGAATTATTCACGGAATATATTTGTGTACAGGACGACGTACCGAGCTATTGCTCGATGACGGAACTCGAATGCGTGACCGTCGGAATAGTACTGTGAGTGGACTTTTGTTTTTAAGTAATTGATGCATGCATTATTTCTTAAAGTATGCTCTATTTATTCATCGATTTACCTTTCGAGTATGAGATTATAAATTGATTTCGTATTATCTCATATAAATACTTTCATTATTGATTCGTTTCCGAAATTGCTTTTGAGTTATAATCTTAATGGTGAATTATCTTATTTCCGAGGTGACTTCCGGAATTATTCTCTAATTATAATTCATTTCGATTTGAGATTTTTAAAGGATTTTCGAAATGGGATTTCGATGGAGTTATATTTCTTATTTATTTATCGACTCTCGGTTTTGGCATTAGGAATGCCTTGATGATGATCTTGGAATCGGTTTTGTTTCGATTTATGGAGATTATGTTTTATTATTTTCTCTCCTATTTATACTTTGATTTTGAGATTTTCTGGAATATTATCGGAAATGGGATTTCCTAAGGAATTTATAATTATTTATTATTTCTTGCCCAATTATTTTTGAATTTGAGATTATCTTGGCGTGTGGGACACGTCATTGGAAATTCTTGTGCGAGAGTTGGGGAAGCCTTATGTATTTATGGATTTCTGTGGTTTTCGGATTTTCTTTTGCCATACTTTGGGTGACTATCATCATTGCTAGCATTGATCTTCCGCCTTTGTGGCGAGGTGATGGGATCACCGAAGCCCTCCGCCTTTGTGGCGCTGGTTACTGTCTCTGTGACAGTAATTCTGAAGCCCAGTATCCTATCGCTACATTTAGTGGCGTAAGGGTATATTACGGGCGTAATGGGAGTACTTTAGCCTGGGAGGCTATCACCCGAGCCTGGGAGGCTCACTTGTATGGCTATCATCTTCCCCTACTCATTGTATTATTGCTGGGCTAGCGGGGTCTAGTCCGATTTTCACTGTAGCCAGCGGGGCTGGTCTTATTTTCCTTGAGATCAGAGTTCCAACTCTTTCTTTTAACTCGTATGTGACTAGTGGGGCTAGTCGGTTTTCATGAGTGGAACTCCTCTTGTTTTATTTTCGTTAAACATTGCATGCATCAGAAGTTTTTAGAGAAATAAATGTGGGAAAATATAAAATCCCTTTTGTTTAAAATTGTTTATTTTTGTTCACTCACATTAACGTATTTTATGTACTTTCCCCTGGGCCCTTCGGTTTCAAATGCCCAGTTTGCAGGCGAATTGGTTGAGGTCGGGCGTACATGGAGTTGAGGCATAGTCAACAGCATGGCTTCCACGTTTGCCTTTGAATTAGGTTTTCCTTATTTACCTTTCTATTAGAATTGCTCTGATTACCTGAGGAATTAATGTTGTTAAGTTGAGACTTGTGTGTTGTGAATTTGGTTGATGTTGATTTGGGGAGCAGGGTGGCTCCAGGAGAATAAGGATGGATGATTTAGAAGTGTAAATATGCTTTCTACAGGTTTTGGGTAGTCCATTTTAGGGGAAGTTCCGCTAAATTTTTGGCGGAATTTCTTCTAAGGTGGGCCCCGTAGGGCCACCTCAGATTTTGGGGTGAAATCTGGGGCAGGTTCTGTCAATCATGAATTATTAAATGACATATATAACCCACTATAAAATGACTATTAAAGACAATAATTATACCAAAAAAATTTACATTGATTTTCTATAGACTTTCCAATTCAATAGTATTACATTGCATTCTTTATTATTTTCCTTATCTATTTTAATTTTCCAATTTCACGACATACTCATTAAAGCGTTCATATATATTTAATAAGAGTTAAAACTATTTTTTTTTAAGAGAAAGGAGGTCAAAATTTTATTGAACTTTGGAAAAAATTACATAGAAGTAGAATCTGCTGCGTTCAAAAAGGAAGGAGAGGAAGAAAATTAGTAAAAAGGTTCTTGAGCTTCAGAACTAGCTTGTGCTGCCATAAGATGAGCCACTTTGTTAGCACTCCTATTCACGTATATAACTTTCAAGTTTAGATGACTCTCAAGAAATAACCTTAAATCATCATAAATTCGCCCCAACACCCACTTCCCTGCAACAATTGCCGCTGTACCACCTGAGCATCGAGCTCCAATAAAGAAGGAACAAACCCCTGCTCCACAGCAAAGTTTGCTGCCAATCTGCAGCCCAACACCTCAGCATGCTCCGAGCATTATAACCCCTGCAATGGCCTGCCTTCCCCAGCAAGAAAGTTGCCCAAGCTATCCCTGACTACAAAACCCGCTCCTCCACATTTTGTAGTATAATTATAGGAACCATCCACATTAAGCTTGTACCATCCCAGAGGAGGAGAAGACCAACATGACAACGTCACAGTACTTCCAATATGAGGTTTTGAATTATGAAATCTAAAGGCATGCATGCAACCTAGTCATGGACATTAGAAGCACTTCAGAAGTTGTGACACTCTTATTATCCCAAATCCGACAGTTCCTTTCCTTCCAAATTCCCCACAAGAGATAAAACAAATCACCCAAATCTTTAACTGAAAGTGCATCAACACAAAAACTCAACCAACCAAGAATATCCAAGTGAGCAGCATGAGGATTGTAACACACCTGAGATAATACCCCATTGGGTTGAAGTAGTTGTTTTGTGAATGAGCAATCCCGACATAAATGTAACATGGACTCCAATTCAGAAGAGCAAAGAACGCACACCTGCATTTCCAACACCACCCTTTTTGACGCAAGTCTCTCAAGAGAGGGTAAAATATTATGGCAAACCCTCCATATATGAACCTTGGCAGAATTACGGATGACAACCTTCCAAATCTTCTTCCAAAAGTTAACCCCCACTAAAACTTGAAAAGGACTTCTAGAGTTTGACATAGAAAAATCCTGACGGTATGCTGACTTAACCGTGAATTTACCATTCTTTTCCATATGCCACACCACTCTATCGTCAACAACTCTAGAACTTATAAGTATACTCAAAATAGCTTTAGCTTCCTCCATTGCAAACATTTGTCTAATCAATAGCTCATTCCACCTCCCTGCTTGGTTCAACAACTCACTTACTTGTCTAACCTCCAACGACGCTATACCATTATAAACCAGTTTGTAATCTGGGACTCCAGGCACCTAACAATGCGACCAAATATCAACAGACAAACCATTACCGATCTGCCAATACGAGCTTTGTCTCAAAAATTCTCTTGTAGAAAATAGACTTCTCCAAGAAAAGGAAGGAGAAGCAGAAGCCTCAGTTAACCAAAAGGTAGTATCCGGATGGTATTTTGCTTTATAGATCCGAGCCACTAACGAAGTCGGATTGTTCACTACACACCATGCTTGTTTTGCCAACATTGCAGTATTAAAATTTGACAAACTACGAAACCCTAGGCCACCCTCCTCCTTTGGGTTACACAAAGCCTTCCAAGTTTTCCAATGAATTTTGCTCTTATCAAGAGTACTCCCCCACCAAAAACGAGCACACATTTGCTCAAGGTCCTCACAAAAATTCTTAGTGAGCTGGAAAATACTCATTGCATAAGTAGGCAATGCTTGAGCAACCACCCTGGTGAGAATATCCTTTCTAGCCCCGCTTAATAACTTTCCTTGCCAAATTGCTAGCTTATTCGCCAAATTATCTTTGATGTATTGGAACGTAGAAGTTTTCTTTCTTCCAACATAGGTTGGCAATCCCAAATATTTCTCATGAGATTCCACTTCCTCCACCTCCAGAAAACTAGTAATTTCTTCTCTCATAAATTCTGGAACATTTTTACTAAAAACAACATAACTCTTGGTAAAGTTAACTAATTGACCTGAAGCTCTACCATACGTCTCAAGTACATCTTAGATCTGATAGCAATCCTCCAATGAAGCATTAGTATAAATCATGCTATCATCTGCAAATAATAGATGATTAACAGCTGGGGCTTCATTACAAACTTCAATGCCGGCAAGAAACCCTAACTCCTACTTCTATTGCAAAAGCGCTAAAAAGCCATCAACACCAATAAGAAATAGATATTGTGATAAAGGATCACCTTATCTCAATCCCCTACTAGGTATGACCAAACCACGAGGTTTCCCATGAACCAAGAAAGAGTACAGTACATAACTGACACACTGCATCACCATGTTAATCCAACTAGAAGCAAACCCAAACCTCTCTATCACCCTACGGAGAAAAATCCACTCCATTATGTCATAGGCCTTGCTCAGGTCAAGCTTCAAAGCCAAAAAACCCTCATTTCCATCTCTCTTGTTGTGCATAAAATGAGCCATTTCATTAGCAACCAGAATGTTATCAGTTATCAGTCTTCCAGGAACAAAACCACTTTGAAACGAAGATATCAAAGCAGGAAGAATAAGCTTCCATCTATTTGCAATGACCTTCGAATAAATCTTATATAGCACATTGCATAAAGCAATTGGCCATAAATCAGACATATGTTCAGGATTAGCCACTTTTGGAACAAGGCAGATATGAGTAAAATTAATTTGCCTCAGTAACTGACCTGTCTATAAAAAATTCTTCACAGCCTCAGTTATGTCTCCCCCAATGGTGTCCCAGTAATGCTGAAAAAATATGGGAGGCATTCCATCCGGCCCTGGTGATTTGGTTGGATAAATCTGAAATAGAGCACACTTCACCTTCTCCTGAGTGTATGGTGCGCACAAGTTTTCATTCATTTCATGCGAAACACAAGGATGAATGGCTTCCAAGGTAATATTCATGGCTTCATTGTCAATGTCAGTTGCAGTGAACATAGAAAAGAAATAAGAGGTAATTACATTTTCCATACCTCTTTCATCATCACACCATTTACCATTTTCATCATATAACCCACAAATGGTATTTTTCCTTCTCCGATTAGCAGCCTTCCTGTGGAAATAGCCTGTGTTCCAATCCCCTTCCTTTAACCATTGTACTTTAGAGCGTTGTTTCCAAAAGCTCTCTTCTTGTGAAAGAAGTCGCTGCAAATCCTCCATCAACTATTTCTTCTCTTCTGTCACTGCAGTTGAACACCGAACATCAAAGAGCTTCTCCAGTCTCGCTCTAATGCCAAGCATCTTCATTTGCCTACCCTTATATGTCCTCTTCTGCCATTTATTCAGTTCCAACCTAGTATAGGTGATTTTTTTTGTCACTTGAAACATAGGAGAGCCGACGACATCAGTAAGCCAAGCAGCATTCACCACATCATCACATTCTCTATTCTGTAGCCAATACGACTCAAATTTAAATTTGTGATAATTCCTTCGCTCAGGCAACTGTGCAGTACTCGCATGAAGCAGGATGGGGACATGACCCGAATCACTTGGTGGTAGATTGCGCAACCTAGCATGGCCAAAGATATCGAACCAGGAAGGTGTGCAAATCGCTCTATCAAGCCAAAGTTGGGTATTGGAATTCCACCATGTGGACTGAGGTCCCTGAAACCCTAGATCGAGTAAGTCTCCATATCCGAGAGCGTCTCGAAAACCTTGCATCTTTCGTTCTGCCCTCACCGGACCATTTATTTTCTCGCTGTTATTGAGGATTTCATTGAAATCCCCAATCACAACCCATGGCAGTGCGTCTAAATCTCGCAAATCATGTAAGAGCTGCCAGGAACGATCACGTTCAGCCGTACTTGCATAGCCATAAAACCATGTTATTCTCCATCTAGGGTTTCCAGTCCCACCATCAATGAACAGATCCATGTGATGATTTGAAACAGTACCAATCTTCGCTTTCACGTCATCGCTCCAAAACGTTCCCAATCCACAAGACTACCCAGCACTTAGAACCTCCTGGGAATTAGGAAGCCCTAAAGTAGTGTGTAGTGCTTTGAAATCATATAGATTACTGATTTTGGTTTCGCAAATAAAAACAATTTGAGGACGATTTTGAGATATCAAATCTTTCAATGCCCTCGTAGTAGTATCGCTACAGATCCCTATGCAATTCCAACTTAGAATATCCAAATCCATGACATATTGGCAATAGAAGTCTTGCTTTCCAGATCGCTAGAAAGTAAACCCTAGCAGAGCAGTGCTAGGTCAAGAATAGATAAGAGTTAAAACTATGATTATGTGACATAAAAATATATGATGTACATGTTGAACACATATTGGTGAGGGAAAACAAAACAAATCATATTATGACCTAAATCTAAGTCTATCCATTATATTTACAAAAACAAAAACAAAAAATGAGCTACCAATTTTTTAAAACAAATATTTTAATAATTAATCATGAGGTACATAAAATAAACATTAAGAAAAAATGATTAATCTTCATTTTTTTTTGTAAAGCTAAAATAGGAAAAAAAAAACCACAAAATAGTTCATGTTATTTTCTTGTTGATTAGAAATTAATTTTTAAAACTCAATACCTTGTGTTTAATTTTTTTTATTGAAAAAAACTTTTATGTTGTCTGATTAAGGAATGGATATGTATTTAAGATTTATAGACTAATTAATTCATTGAATCAACTAAGTTTTTTTTTTAAAGATAATAGTTTGTTTGCAAATTATATGAGTGAGGTTATTTGAGGAAATTCGGTGAGGTTTAGTAAGTAAATTTAGTATTAGAAAATTTGATAGAAGGTCAAGTGAGTAAATTTAGAGGTTCCAATAGAAAAACTCATTGCTAAATGCTAGATACACATTTCCTACTTAATACACTATCTAATCACTTTTTTTTAAAATCATTTTACTAGAAACACAACCCCTTTTCCTAAGCTACCCTCATTCACAAGACACCCACCAATTCACTTAATACACTTCCTAAGCTCCAACAGGAGAAACATCGATGGCCTTGAACACATTGTCTGGAACTTTGGCACGACTCCTTATTTTGTTGGATAACTTGCTCCTTGTTTGGTACCTTTCCTTTTAAAAGTAGCAAGAGAAGGCCCTCGAGCAATGGTTGATCACCACCAGGCTTTGCACCTGGTAATACTTTCTGACATTCTGGAATTAACAAACCCCTAAGCAAATGCCCTCATCTGGATCAAGTAAAGAGATTTCCCACAGAAACCTCGTCATTCCCCTCAATCCAACAATCATCAGATCAACAGTGATAGTGCCCAATTACACTTTTCCATGTTCTGCCTTCAATTTCTTCAAAAATTCTTGTTGTTCTGGAATCAATTCCTTCAACTAAGAATAAAGGTCAAGATCAGAAGAGGTCTGCGTTAGAACCCATCTGACGGAATCTCGGAGACTAGACTGTTGGCCAAGAGAGAATGGAGCTTGGGACACCACTTAGGAAGAAGGCCATCGCTAGGGTTCTAAGTGTTGTAACATTTTAATATTTTATTTATTATTGAAATTAAATTTGGATGAATTTATTTTGTGTTTAAATTCTAAATTTATTTGTGTGTTTAAATTCAGAATTTATTTTGAATTTTATTTGTAACTCATGGTGTTTTATTTTGGATTTTAATTCTTGTAATCTATGGCTTTTGGTTACTACCCTATTAATTGTACGGAGTGTCCTAAGAGCCTATAAATAGCATCATTTGTTTCATGCTTAGACATACAAAACTTTCACTCTATTATATTCACCCATCAACTTTCTTTCCAAAATCCCCCGAAGTGTCTTGTGTGTTTTTTGGTCAAAGAAATGTGTCTTTTGGTGGAGCTTTGGGTTTCTCCAATTTGTGCAGATTGGTGTGAGCCGTACAACTTGTTGTTGAACTGTTGTATTATGGAGGGGACAAGTCAAGAGATTTCTGGTGCACCGTCATTGTTCCGCAGAGGGCTTGAATCTCCTTAAAGAGAGCGAGACACCCGCACCTCAGCCTATTGTCAACAAGTTTTTCATATAAAAATGATAATTTTATTGTAATTTCACCAACACTAAGTTTGTAGCTTCTAGAGGTAGTATATATAGTTTCCAACTATATTTTTTAATGTCTCTTTTAGTAATTTGATATACTCATAAAATCTGATGTTGGGTGTGTGAAAAAAAAGGATGTGTATTTAGTATTTAGAATTGTGTAAATAAAATTTCTCTTTTTTAAAACAAACTGACAGATATTTATTCATGAGGAGAAGACTCCTTCTCCATTTACATCCCAAATAAAATAGGGGGAAACAGAAAACAAAATAATTTAGAGCCATTAGATTTTAGAATGATTAGATTATCATTTTCAAGTATTACATGACATGATTTGGCAAATAGGTGATGTGTGTAGAAGACGTAGAATGACACCTAAAATTGAAGCCACAAATCTTAGGTCGAGGCCAAGTGGCCAACAAATATTTTTCATTTCTAAATTGTAATTGGAATGGTCTACTCATTTCATTTCATAGTCCCTTTATATAGGGAAGACATTACAACGGAAATATTGATTACAATTATGATATTAAATACTGATTGATCTATCTTTTATGCTAATTGATTAGTAATCACTGATTCCTTGATTCCCTCTTCGTCAGTTACTTTGACGAAGGCACATAATATGTTTTTCCTTTAACACTCCCCCTTGTGCCAAGTCAAAGACGAAATGGTGCATAAGTTGTTGCCTTACTAAAAACCTTGCCAAGTAACAATAAAAACCATGTGGGACAAAAAATAAAACTTGGTCGAAGGAAAAGAGCACAACGCACCTTCTACATTTGAGAAGGACATGTGTGTGTTAGACTCCCCTTGACGTCTACACCTCCCCCTGATCTTTACATTAATCAAGGGAGCTTGGAAAGTCTTCGCATTCCTATGCTTTTCACATGTTTCTCAAATATGGCCTTAGGCAATGATTTGGTGAACAAATCTGCCACATTCTCCTCAGACCTTACTTGATTCACTTGAATCTTGAGGAGGGCCTGTTGTTGCTGATTGTAGAAAAACTTTGGCGATATGTGTTTTGTATTATCACCCTTGATATATCCTATCTTCATCTGTTCGATGCAAGCTGCATTATCTTCATAAATGCAAGTAGGCTCTTCAGTGGTAGAACTCAAACCACTAGTCCCTCGAATATGTGTGATGATAGCTCTTAACCATACACATTCACGAACCGCCTCATGTAGAGCGATAATCTCTGAGTGGTTCGAGGAGGTAGCCACAAGGGTTTGCTTGGTTGATCTCCAAGATATCGCTGTGTTCCCAATGGTAAATACATAACCAGTTTGGGAACGACCTTTATGTGGGTCAGAGAGGTACCCAGCATCAGCAAAACCAACCAAAACATCATTTGGCGTTTCGGTGTAGTGTGTGGCACTTTCACCATCAATATTTTCTTCAGGGATTGCAGTTCCATCTGCGGTCCCTCTTGTCTCTCTGTAAGGAAAGAACAGTCCTAAGTCAATGGTTCCTTTTAGGTATCTGAAAATGTTCTTGATACCATTCTAGTGACGCTGCGTTGGCGCTGAGCTAAATCTAGCTAACAAGTTCACTGAGAATGCAATGTCTGGTCGAGTACATTGGGCTAAGTACAATAATGCGCCTATTGCACTTAGGTAGGGAATTTCAGCTCCCAACACCTCTTCATCATCTTCCTTTGGACGAAATGGATCTTTCTTTGCATCCAAACTTCGACCGATCATGGGAGTGCTAGTAGGATGCGCTTTGTCCATGTTAAATCGCCTGAGCATCTTTTGGACATACGCAGACTGGTGGATTAGTATTCCACAAACTCGGTGTTCTAGTTCAAGGCGTAGACAGAATCGAGTTTTCCCAAGATCCTTCATCTCAAATTCGGATTTCAAGTAGCTCGCGGTTTCTCTTATTTCATCAAGAGTACCTATTATGTTCATATCATCGACATATACTGCTACAATTACAAATCCGGAACTTGTTTTCTTTATGAATACGCAGGGGCATAGTTCATCGTTCTTATATCTTTTCCCAATCAAGTAGTCACTTAGACGGGTATACCACATTCGCCCAGATTGTTTCAATCCGTAAAGTGAGCGTTTCAACCTAATTGCAAACGCACTCCGTGGTTTAGAGTCACTTGACTTGGGTAATGTAAGGCCATCAGGCACTTTCATATATATCTCTGAATCTAGATCCCCATAGAGATATGAAGTAACCACATCCATGAGCTGCATTTCCAGTCCTTCGGAAATTACTAGGCTAACTAAGTAACGGAACGTTATAACATCCATTACGGGAGAGTATGTCTCCTCGTAGTCAATTCCAGGGCGTTGGGAGAAACCTTGTGCCACAAGGCCAGCCTTGTACCTCAGGACTTCATTCTTCTCATTACGCTTTCTAACAAAGACCCATTTATGTCCTATAGGATTTACACTTGGTGGGGTTAGCACTACCGGACCAAATACCTGTCTCTTTGTCAGAGAATCTAATTCTGCCTGGATTGCTTCTTTCCATTTAGGCCAATTTGCTCTTTGTTGACATTCTGCAACAGAGCGTGGTTCGATATCATCGTGCTCTATGATTTCTTGAGCAACAGTGTATGCAAATACATCATCAATGTGTATGGAAGATCTTTCTATCAACTCATACGCACTCTCATAATCCATTGAGATTTCTTTGTTCTCTGGAATCATTTCAAACATCGGAGCCTCCTCCAGTATTGATTCATGGATATAGCTATAATCAGAGACAATCTCATGAGAGGGATTCTCTACATTGATGATTAATGGATCGGTTTGTGCCTTACTCGCCCTCTTCTTCCTTGGGTGAGTGTCAATCGAACCTAGTGGCCTCCCCCTCTTCCTTTGAGGAGCCACGGCCTCAACCATACCTCCACTAAGTGTGGTTGTAGTGCCTCTATCTGCGGCACCGTGCCCCTTGTTGGGGACTTCTAACCTTGCAGGCACATTTGCAGCTGGTATATGTGATCTCGTCACTTTTGCGATATCAGTAAACGCATCAGGCATCGAATCTGCTACGTTTTGAAGATCGATTATTCTTTTCACTTCACTTTCACATTGTGAAGTGCAAGGATCAAAATGAGACAGAGTGGGAACAAACCACTACAATTCCTATCGTTCCCTTGGAAAATCCTTTTTCCTATCTCCCCCTAACGACGGGAAGACTGTCTCATCAAAGTGATAATCCGCAAATCGAGCGGTAAAGAGATCGCCTGTCAAGGGTTCCAAATAGCGGATAATCGTTGGAGATTCGTATCCAACATAAATACTTAATCGTCTCTGAAGACCCATTTTAGTGCGCTGTGGGGGCGCAATAGGCACATATACGGCGCAACCAAATATGCGTAAGTGGGAAATGTCAGGCTCATATCCAGTTACCAACTGGTACGCAGAAAATGGTTGGCTAGCAGTGGGTCTGAAACGAATGAGTAAAGCTGCGTGCAATATTGCATAACCCCATGCAGATATAGGCAAGTTGGTGCGCATAACCAATGCCCTAGCCACCATCTGTAGCCTTTTGATGGTGGCTTCTGCGAGACCATTTTGTGTATGCACATGGGTTACAGGATGCTCTACATCGATCCCAATAGACATGCAATAATCATCAAATGCTTTTGATGTAAACTCTCCAGCATTATCAAGCCTTATAGACTTGATAAGGTGATCAGGGTGGTGAGCCCTTAAGCGTATAATCTGTGCTAGGAGTTTTGCAAATGCAGCATTTTTTGTGGACAATAAAATGACATGTGACCAGCGTGTCGAGGCATCCACCAGAACCATAAAGTACTTGAATGGTCCGCATTCTGGATGGATAGGTCCACATATGTCTCCTTGTATCCTTTGTAAGAATGGAATGTTTTGTTTTGTATCTTTAGCATAGGAAGGTCTCGATCCTGTTTTTGCTAAAGAGCAGGCTTTGCAAAACGAGTGATGTGCCTTTGAAATAGTCAATGAGGCATAATGGGAGGGAGGTAGTGCTTTTGGTACTTCAGAATGTAATGGCTGCATTTGAGCAATACGAGGACCGACACCTTTCAGTGTGGCGGATTTTTCTCCCATTTTATTTTTCACTCGAAAGAAGGGATGTCCGTGTGAGTTCTTTAAAATGCGGATCATCATGTCACGACCAGGGTGCCCTAGGCGGTCATGCCAAAGCCTGTATGAGTCAGTGTCCCACATTTCATTGTTGGTGACAACATATGATTCAATGATCCGAATCGTAGTGAGGTACAGTCCACTAGATTGACTCATAAGTTTCTCTAAAATGCGTTTCCTTCCACATTCATTAGAGGTAATATAAAGGTATTCAATTCCATTCTCACAGTGTGTTTCTACATGATAACCGTTGGCACAAATATCTTTGAAACTTAACAAGGTTCGATTAGCTCTAGGTGCATATAGAGCGTCTGTGACTTTAAATGTTGTGCCATTAGGCAGCAAAAATTTTGCAGTTCCTCGCCCTTTTATTACTTGTGATGATCCAATCATCGTAGTCACAGAGGAATTATAGGCTATTAATTCAATAAATAATTGCCTATTCCTTAATATGGTGTGGGTAGTCCCACTATCAACTAAGCACTCGATTTCTCCTCGATTCATTCCTACAAATAAATGGGATATATTATTAATTTTGAAAATATAACTCATATTCTTTAGAGCATGACTATTTTAGTAGAATGATAATGTTTCATTCTAATAATAATTTTTTTCTCTAGATGTATTGCTTTACATCTTTATAGTGCTTTTTCGAACCATGTGGATATGTGTGGTACATAAAAATCGAATAAATTCAATGCTTCAGAATAAAATCTGAAATTTATTAATAAGCCAACGATAATCAAATCAAGGTCGTTCAGAAATCTAATTCAAACAATTATTGAGATAAACTTTAAGACTACGTAATAGTCTAATTAAAAATGAGGCATTATGCCTTCACAACTATTTTGGAAAATAAAATAAATAAAGCAGATCCGTCAAAATCTGAAGCATCCATTGATTGAGCAAGTTCCTTTTTGCCATTGAAGTCTGCAAATGTGAGGTTGACGTCTGGGTCATGGCCTCCTTCTTCCATATAGTGAGCCTCTTGTTCTTTAGACTCCCTATACCTCTTGTAAGTGGCTGCAACCAGGTTGCTTGCTTGGCAATTCTTGTACCAGTGCCCCATGACTCCACATCTATAGCATGGTTCATTACCAACTCTACCAGGTTTGACTGAAGGGTTCTTGGGTGCCCTCTGCACCTTGTTTCCATGACCACGGCCCATACCACGACCCCCACGTCCCTTGCCACGTGGTGCATTGGTGCCACGTGGGTAGGGATCAGCACGTCCAACCCTCTTTTCATTGGGGTTCTTTCCACCTTTGACTTTGCCATAATTAGCCTCATGAATTTTCTTTGTCCCAACGGGCCTTGCATTGTTGTTCAAAAGAACCTCATTTTGCCTCTCAGCCACTTGCAGTAGGTTGATCAGCTTGTTGAAAGTCGTGATTCTTTTGTTATCATACTCCAGCCTATACTGGTTCGCTAGTATAATTGCTGAAGTAGGAAAAGTGGAAAGAGTCTTCTGGATCATATCATCTTCTGTGAGTTCCTTTCCACAGAAATTTAGACGTGCTTTTAGGCGCAACATGTCCTTGTTGAAGTCATTGACCTTTTTGTAGTCAAGCAAGCGGATTTCATTCCACTGAACGGTTAGTTCTAGGAGCAAAGTGTCATGAATGTTCCCAAAACGTCCCTTAAGGGCATCCCACAGTTCTTTGGGTGTCTTCAACTGAACTTATTCCCAGCGTAAGCTAGGATCAATATGTCGCCTCAGAAACATTAAGGCATTTGCTTTCACCTTATTAGACGGTCCATCGTCTTTTGGGTCAGTGGGAATTTGGATGGTGGCAGTGTAGGCTTTTGCCACAAAGACAGTTTCTACATCGAAAACCCAACGGTGGTACTCAAGTCCTTCTGAGTCCAAAATGTCAAATTCAGGTCGAGTTGGATCAGCCATCTACATAAACAAGAGAGAAGATATAAATTACGCAGTCATAAAGACATCCACGTGAATTATTTTCCAAAATATGAATTAGATTTCAAGACCAAGATTCGTAATGGTCACATTTTTGTTTTTCGATGCCATGTGAAAATACTTTATCACAGTAATGTTGTGTGTATAAATGTGCATGAATTTTCATTATCATGGCAAAGCAAAATTTTATATGTTGTATTACAAAAATAACTATAACACATTTAATAATAAAACATAGCATATAAAAATAAATGACATGGCTTGTTCAAAATTTCACAAATATACAACAAATTATATACTACATATAACAATAACAAGAATATATCATGCATAACATAAAATACAAATGAGAGCATAATATAAAGGCATGCTTAGGAATAGTTTATATAAGGATAAATATTAAAAAACATGCTCAAAATTTCATAAATAAACCATAAACAATGAAATATATATTCATGCTTAAAGGTAATTAAAACATAAAAATAAGGCATGCTTAAAATGATCAAAATTATCTAATTTAAACATGCTTAATAACAAAATATAATAAAGGTATAAACAATAAGGTATAAAACATGCTTAAAAATAAATAAATTTCACATGCTTTAGATTCCACGAATATATATCACATATATAACAAGCAATAAAATAGCATGCTCAAAAATAAAAATAAAAATTCTAATTATAAATAATTAAATATACCATGGTATGAAAATAAAAGAGAACATACTTGGTTTCGAGAAAAACAATCCTTACGCACGCGCGTGTTGATGCAGGCGTGCGATGTTTGTATCTTTGAGAAAAACTGGGCCGCTTCCTCTCTCTTTTGAGCCTTGTTTTTTTTTTTCTCTTTTTTCTGGGCCTCAAGGCCTGTTTTGTTTTTTTTTTTTCGTTCTGGGCCGGGTCTGCTCTCTGGACTGGCCCCTTTACTTTGGGTCAAGTTTTTTTTTTTTTTTTCTGTTTCTGGGCCTGCTCCCCTTTTTCTTTTTTTTTTCAGGGCCCCCTTTTTTTTTCTTTCTGGGCCGGGTCCTTACTTCGGCCCGAGTTGCCCCTTCTTGTTTTTATTTTTTTTTATTTTCGCTTCCTTCTGGTTTGCAGAAACCCCAGTTGATATCGGGGCTGGGTGGAGACGAGCGACCAGGTTTGCAGGTGGCTGACTCAGGTCATGGTCGAGCGCCGGTGTCCGGGCGTGGATGTGAAGGCCGGTCTGCAGCGATTATTCTGAAGTTCGATAAGCTGTTGTTCGTGCGCCGATCTGGATGCGGAGGCCGGTCTGGGCTGTAGGCGGAGGTGAGCAGCAACGCGGTTACAGGGGCTGCGCTGGGTAGATCGAAGGCTCTGTGGGCTGGATGCGTCTGTGCTGGGATCGGTGGGCTGCTGGGAGGAGAGGGCGGTGCTGCAGGTGAGCGACTGGGATGAGTTGGGTGCCCTTAGCAGTTCGATGGAGATGGAGGCTGGACGGGGCGGGGCCGATCCAGTGGTAGGGGAAGAAGTGCAGCGCTGGTCAAGGCTGAGGCTGGCCGAGGCCGGTGACGTTGTCTGGCGGCCCCCGATATGGTCGAAGGCGTGGGCGTGGGCTGCAGGTGGTGCTGTAGGCCAGAGACTGCAGCGAGCGGCCTGGAGGGCTGGGATCGAGGGGGGAAAGCCGTTGGATCGGGATGGAGGCCGGTGACGTGGGCTGGCGGTCACCGATCTGCACGGTTTTTTTTTTTTTTTTTGGTTATTTGCTCTGAGCGTGCTGATAACGTGTAAAAGTAAAATGATAATTGGAATGGTCTACTCATTTCATTTCATAGTCCCTTTATATAGGGAAGACATTACAACGGAAATATTGATTACAATTATGATATTAAATACTGATTGATCTATCTTTTATGCTAATTGATTGGTAATCACTGATTCCTTGATTCCCTCTTCGTCAGTTACTTTGACGAAGGCACATAATATGTTTTTCCTTTAACAGATGTGTATTTAGTATTTAGAATTGTGTAAATAAAATTTCTCTTTTTTAAAACAAACTGACAGATATTTATTCATGAGGAGAAGACTCCTTCTCCATTTACATCCCAAATAAAATAGGGGGAAACAGAAAACAAAATAATTTAGAGCCATTAGATTTTAGAATGATTAGATTATCATTTTCAAGTATTACATGACATGATTTGGCAAATAGGTGATGTGTGTAGAAGACATAGAATGACACCTAAAATTGAAGCCACAAATCTTAGGTCGAGGCCAAGTGGCCAACAAATATTTTTCATTTCTAAATTGTTGATTCGGATTACATTCGGCCGATAAGGAAAGAGGGGGGTAGGAAACGTTAATGTCTTAATAATCATAATATTCTTTTTGTATATATGTTTCAAAAAAAACCAATTGTTCTTAATGAACTTCTACTTAATTTGGTCGTATCCCATATTACCATGCAAGTAGAGTACTGAAGTAACTCTTTCAAATCCATTAATATGATATTTACCTGAGTATTTTGATCTTCCAATTAATTTGGTCGTATCCTGTACATTGATTGTGATTATCCGTATCCCATAATTCATTGACACTTGGAAATAGTTGCGGCACTAAATTGGAAGTAGACACATTTAAGATGCAACAATAATAGTGAAAACATCGTACACAAACAATAGGAGCCCATGAATGAAAAAAAAAACACAAGAACTAATCATACGCGAACGCGGTCTTCTTCTTTTTTTTTGGTTTTTTAATTAAATTTTTTTTTTCAGCCTCTTACCAAGTTTCACTAAATTTAAGTGATATTATTGGCTTAGAGCACCACATGGCAGTGCCACGTGGTATTCCGAAACTACAGAATAATTTCTTGTATGGCAGTAATTGTACGATGAATTATTCTTTATGAATGACAACATTGATTAATATGTTACATCATTTAAAATTCAAAAGAGCCAAAAAGAGCTCTTCCAAAAGAAGAAACAGACCAACATCGTGTGGAATTGAACTTGGTATAGAAAGGTCGGTTTTGATGGAGTTAAGTATTTGATTAAGTTACATGGGGGAAGATTCCACGAATGTGTAATAGAGCAGCTCATTCATTGACGAGGGAAGTTTTATCCGCTATCGAGGAACTGGAAGGAAGTTGGACCATCGTGGTTCAAAGAGTTATATTAGTTGATGTAGAGAGTCTGACCCGCTTTGATGATGCCACAATTTGCCCCTCAGTTGTAATGAGTAGTTATTTATGAATTCATCTCTTTTCAATATTTAAATAAGAAGGAAGCCTAGTTAAAATCAACTAGAATTGACCTGCGCTTTTTTTTATTTTTTTTTTCAAGTTTCATATGTAATAAGTGAATAATCGCAATCTAAGAAATATACGCGCTACTTAGAATATGATTTTTTTTTGTTAGTGGGATACAACATAAAATAAACTTTTTACATGATTTGTAGAAATTTACAAATATAAAACAAAATTGTTCTTCCTAAAAAAAAAAATCTATATAGATATAGCAAAATTGTAATTTCAACCCGAAGTCGAGGGCAAAATTATCACTTTCTATCCTGAGTGAACATTGTTCTCCCTTTAAAAAGAATTAAAAAAATGAAAGGATATAGCAGAATTGTAATTTTAGTCAACTTAGGGCAAAAATCTTCATTTCCTATCCTAAGTGAATAGTTATGAATAGTAATCTCAGCTTTGATAGAGTACTAACAATAGTGCCCTTTGCTGCGGGGTTTGCTGTTGCTAATAATTTACAATAATGATAGAATGATAAAATGAACCAAAATTTCATCTATCTAAAATTGTTTGGTTTACATTATTGCAGTTTACAATAACATCCTATGAAACCATTCTATGACAACATCAAGTATTGCCCATCATTAATTGTAGCAGCTGCCCATCATTGTGCACATAGAAAACTGAGGCCTGCGTTGTTAACTAAATTGACAATACCATATGTAACTGCAGCATACAACTTGTCAATTTTACCTGCAACCTGATGGAGGAACATCATAAGGAATATTGGATGGATTGGTATCAGATTTGACCTACTTACAATTGAGCTTTTGAGAGTTTGTACCATTGAAATAACATATTGAATCAGGCTCTTACATATAGTCCCCAGTTGTGGCTGCAAAATGGCACACCTTCATTGTTTCAGTAATAATAGAATAGGTGTTGGCTGTGGTCAGTGGTCTTTATATACATAACAGAAGAACCATATATATTTGTAAAATAGATAAAGGGTAAGGTCATCAAAAATTTGGTGGAATAACACCTCCCTTTCATGGAAGATAGACTGAAAATAAAGGAAGAATTAAAATAAAATAAAGTGAACAAAACAAAAACAAAAAAAACAAAGGAATGAACATTGGATAAGCCACCTAGCAATCAAGAAGGTGAGAAAGAAGCTGTTGCAAAGCAGGTAGATGCCTTAGTAAGTCTGGGGTTTCAAGTTCCTTGGTTCTCTGTAGAGATTGTATTGAACATGTGAGATCCTTTATTCTAAATGCCATCATGTTACACTGGTAATACAATATAAAAAATGTGTAAATTAGCAGAGTAAACGACTGTACTATATTAAAGAATATGGTACATTTCTATTCCTTTTTGCATTGATAATTAAACATAATATAAAAGTTTAAAGAAAAAGCTAGAGGGTGGTTTTTCTGTTAAATGATATGGAAAGAACAGTGTATATACAAAAAGCTTGCACATAAGTTCCAATTCAAACTGCATACCAAGTGATCTTTCTGAACATCGTACATCAGGACACGAAAACAGTCCAGTCATTCTTCGATATATGATGCATATAAATGAATGCAGGTACAATAGTCAATGCTTCGTCTCAAAGAATCTTCATGGCCATTTATTATTCTTACTGAAAAGAAAATGAGATATGTTCAGAATATGACCTCTACTCCAGCTGTATTTAGCATCACAAAATGTACCATCAACTTCCCTCGAAGTGTGGTGTATAACCATCACGGTTTTCAGTGCTTCCAAGGCATTCACTGTAAGATCTGAGATTGTTTATGTGTATGTACTAAACGAATAAGGATATAGTTTATTATAAAGAAGAATCATAAGCGTACAGATTCTATGAAACCATTCTACGACAATCTAATTCAAAATTCCATTTGATCATAGGCTTTGGTTTGCAGGGAAGCTTCTAGTATTTTATTATTTAAAAGATCACCACAGTCCACAGTCTGGAAGTTGACAGTATTGTAAAACTGAAAAGCTGAATTAAGTTCCAAACTATTGTAAGAAGCATACAGAGAAGTCATCCAAAAGAACAATAGAATTCATTATATGCTACTAAAAGATGATAAGCAAATAATATTTCCTATTATACTGACCAGATGAAGAAGCAGAAGAGTTTTTCTATTTGCAATGATACAAATGAAATTAAGACTCAAAGAAGCAGTATTTCACCTCTTTCGTAAACTTCGTTCAAAAAGATGGGTTGGTTCTGAAATCTTGGATCTCTTTCTTCTCGATTTGCATGAAAACTCTAAATCAAACTGAGGGGCTTCAGTTGAACAGAGATGAAGGCCACTGCATATATAGTAGCTTTAAGTATCATTTACAATTAGCAATCTTCATGCATTTGGAGCCATAATCCTTAGAATGTTACTAATCATTCGGTTTTAGTAGAAACTATGAAGAAGTACCGAAATTAAAGTAAACAACTTTCATTGTACACAATTCTAGAATAGGGTAAAGTGATTGCTTACCCTCAAGACCCAGATTAATCAATTTCACATAGACCCTAGGCTGCAACAGTTTCCTGACAATTCTGTCTAGCTCACCCAGGTCTCATCCTTCCTGTAACAAAAAGCAAATTCATGGATAACTCAGAAGCTCAAATGAGAGCATTCCAGCAATGATTTGAAACCTAAATGTAATGTACTTTAGGTTATTAATGCTTATATAATTCACCACTCTCCTGCCCAAGTTTTCTGAAATGTAATATACATAAGTTCTGTCTTGCTGCTGATTGTAAAGAATGGATTTTTAGCTACCAGAGAGCAATAAGAAGGGAAAACAAAGGAATCAACTTATATCTATTGAAAGAAGCATGATCTTTTTGTACTATCCAAAATGTTGCAAACCAAATCATTCAGTTTGATAATATCATGAAGTAGCTAATCCATCACTAACTTATGAAATATATAAAGCCTCTAAACATAAATGAAAGGCAACAGAGTCACGCGGAAACTGTCTGTACCTTGTAGACATATATGTTCATCCTCTCCAACTTGTAGACAGATTAGGAGCATTGATGTTAAAACTATCTGTAGCTGAAATTACATTTAATAGTCTACAAACTGATCTTTTAATGTTGTCTATAATCCCTAAATAAAAACAGAACAAAGAACAAATTAGATTCTTCTCCCAAGGTTTAGCGAAAGAACTAAAGTAAAAAATAACAGTGATTCAACATCTATTTACATGTGTGTGTATGTGTCTGTATATTAATAGTTTAAGAAGATTACCAATTGACTTGAGTATTCTCCTTTTTAGATAATACATCATTGTTCTCAGTAGGATCATAATCATAGGAATTGTGATCAGAGCAATCACCAATAAACGTTTCTTGTTCTGTGGACCTTCTTCCTCTTGAGCTGTCAAAGTAAACATATTGGTGACCTATCTTCTTATCAAAATTAAACATGTCAAATACCTGGAAGCTACTATCAACCTACCTGGTGCCCTTATGACCTTGTTTATTACCATCTTTTGCAGGAGAGCATGTGGGCCGAGTTGCAGTTGTTATGTTTGCTGATAGAGACTTGACCAGTGTGCCACAGTATACCATATTTACTGAGAATATCAGTAGAAGAAGCAAATGCGAACAAAGTCAGTTGATGGTTTTTTTGTAAGAACTAAATGCATTGTTTGGTTCAACCAATAGCTTTCAGTACAGTTTTCATTGAGAATAATTCATTAAGAAAATAGTAAGTGGAGAGAGTGTTCTAAAAGGATAAGAAAGATGGTTGTGAAATGAGCTAAGCACAAATGGATAACAGCGTATGAATAATTGGTCTTTTACTTGCCTTGTTTTTAAGTGTGGCCGATATTGCCTCCACCAATTTCATAATATGTTGCATCAGAAAAAGCTACATCTAAAGCAAGCTTCTCTAACTCCTCCCCTGTATTCACATAAATTTCTCAATCTAAGTACCTTTTATCTACTCAACTATTGATTAAACCAAGCCTAAATGGTTCAAACAAAGAAAGCTTCGACAAACGGAAACAATTTTAGATGCAGATGCCAAAATTTCTGGTAAAAGCATGATGCTAGGAGCAAAGCAAGGAAAACGCACCTGTTAAAATTTTCCTGGTTGATCTCCTTAAGTCTTTATGCTCATTTTTAACCCACTTAAATATACAATTGCAAAACATTGTTAATTATCAACATTGATATGATTTATATAGAGTACTTTACGGGTACATATTCAAAATCCTAAATTAGGTTCCAAAATACTAATTGATCCACCATTAAATTTACCAGCGTTCACTCAACATTGATATGATTTATATAGAATAAGCAACTGATAACTGCTCTTTCAAAAAATCCAGACCAATTAGCTGTCAAGGATAAAGTCGCGATCTTTAACTTCAAATTCAAACAAAGTTAGGATGTTGTACAGATTAAACTCTAGTAAAATAATTGTATAGCACATCTTGCCATTGACTTCAACTTTCTCAGATGACAGAAACGCTATATTCAGATAACAGCTTTTTAGTATAGCAGATGGATGACTTGAAGCAAAAAAAGCGAAAGACAATGGTTGTTGATGCTAACCCGATTTTTGTAAAAGCTGATGTTGATTGCATATCTGAAACAGTGCAGCAACTGCACACCTTCCCAAAGAAGCTACTGAGTCAATGGCACGCTTTATAGAATTAGAGTAGATGGTAGAAGTGTAAATAGCCAGAGAACTTGGATGAGTCTAGAATCCGACAAATTAAGAGGACAAAAGCATATATTTTTAGCATGATCTGGAAACTGAGGCCATATTTTTCTTGGAAAGTGAAATTTGTTTCAGAGCGTATAGCTTTTGTACCAACATTCGAACTCTGATTCAAAATCTGACAAAGATTGAGAGGTTGAATCATATATGGCGTTGTCTTGAGGGTTTTTTTTTCCCCCTCTATTGTGTTCACTTTTCTTTTGACTAAATGTTATACATTATTATAAAACTATAAATAGAAGATTGAGGTAACACTTTATGTTGTCACATAGTCTATGTCACATGATGTATACGAAAACTTAGTCTAGGGCCCAAGTTTCAAATGAAGCAAGATTTTCATACATATATATATGTACTTCAGCTAAAATATATGAAATTTTGAGATAACTGTGCCTTTTCAAATGAAGCAATTCAAACCAAATTGATTAGGATTTTTGAAATTGAAATTAAATATCAACGGGATTGCAAGAGTTTGTGGTTACCAAACAAAAGAAACTAATGATTTTCCTTTACTGAGTTCTCAATTCTACGAACCAAATGAGGCCTAAGAGTTTTTCTATTGGGACTTTCATATTTACTCATTTAACCTCCCATACTTTTTACACCTCTTATTTTCTTTTTACAAAGTAAAATTTGCTATCTAAACCTCTTTCAAATATCTAACTTGACCTTACTTATAAATGAAATGTTCCTAGCATTAAAGATAAGTTTTAATGCTCCCATAATTGTTTGTTTACTAAAAAAACAAAAGCTTAAATAGTTAATGAAAAAAGGTCATTTTTTTTTTTTATAAAAAAAAAAAGAAGTCATAACTTGGTAACTAAATAAAAAAATATATTACCATATCTGTTTTGAAGCCTAATGTTTCATGTTTTATGTTACAAAATTAAATTTGCTTCTTTTATTGTTTTTGTTTAGCTTTATCTTATATGCCACTTCATAAGTTTATTTGGTTTAGTTTACACGATGACTCTCTATCTCTCGTTTCATAATCTTTTTATACTAATAAAAAAACCCTTTATCTAATTTTTTTCCTATTGCATCATCGTTTTGTTCTTGTATAATTCACCAAGTAATTTTGAATGCATTTTCTTTTGAATCATTTTTTTCTTTGAAAGTTTTCTTGAACAAAGAAAATGAGAAATGAGATTTGAAAATGGAAATAAATAATAAAAGTAATATAATTAGTTGTGTTTCTATTATTATAAGGGGCCGTGACCACTTACCCGATTTTAGGCTAAAAATTGCCCACTTACTCCACTAAGAGTTTTTTAACCCCATTTACCCAATTTAATATTTAAGTACAGTTTTGCCCTTAACTCAATTATTTAATTACATGTGCATCTCCTTGTCACTCTCCACTCTCCCCGATCTGCTCTTTCTCTCTCTCTCTCTCTCTCTCTCTCTCTCTCTCTCTCTCTCTCTCTCTCTCTCTCTCTCTCTCTCTCTCTCTCTCTCTCTCTCTCTCTCTCTCTCTCTCTCTCCCTCTCCCTCCCTCTTTGTGGCAGCGTGTTAGGCGTGCGCAGGTGGGGTGGCGCTGGGATGGGCAGACATTGGGCTGCGCAAGACGTGGGTGTGCTGTGTTGCGCAGGCGGCGGGGTAGGGCTGCCGGATTCTGCAGCGATCTGTGTTGGGATCTGCGTTGTGGACTGCGCGGGTTGGCTGGTGCGGGTGTGCTGGCCGCGTGGGTAGGAGGACGATGGGATGCTGCTGTGCGAGCAAGAGGGGGACTAGGCGCGGGTGGAGGCTAGATCAAAGGCTGGGAGGCTCCTGTGAGGAGGCTGGATCGAAGGCCGGAATGCAGGCGGTTGGGATCAGTGCTGCAGGTGGTTGGTGCTGTAGATGACTCCAGTGAAGGGGAGGCGGTGCTGCAGTTCTTTATGGGTTGGTGGGGACGAAGGACGATCTGGTGGGTAGGCCTCCAGGAAGAAATTTTTTTAATTATTATATATATATATATATATGTAAAATTGAACATATAAATTGATCAATTGTGCCTGAAGTGTATTTATTTTGATTTTGGAAGTTTATGCAATTCACCAATGAGCAATAATATGATTATTAGATGGCAATAATATAATTATTAGGGAAATAATATGATTATTAGGAGGCAATAATATGAGTATGGGGGGAAATAATATGTATATAAATTGATCAATTGTGCCTGAAGTGTATTCATTTTGGTTTTGGGAGTTTATGAAATTCATTGGAGGGCAATAATATGATTGTTGGAGGCAATAATATGATTATTGGGAGGCAATAATATGAGTATTGGGGGGCAATAATATGATTACTGTGGGGCAATAATATGGTTACTGGGTATTATTAGGGGGCAATAAATTCAGACGCTGGAATCCGGTCAACAGTCCGGTAGCCGGATTCCGGTCACAGGTCGCCAGATTCCGGTCATCGATCACCTGAGTCTGCGGTCGGCCACTGGTCACCGGAGCACAGCAAGGTGGAGGATGACTTTTCTCTCTAAGTGAGAAAGAAGGAGAGGGCAAAAAAGTCCCAAAAATAAATAAAAAAATTAATTGGGTATTAGGGAAATAATCCCTTAGAGTGTTTTGGGTAAATGGGTTTAAAAAACTATTAGTTGAGCAAGTGGGCAATTTTTAAGCTGAAATTGGGTAAATTATCATCATTTCCCCTTATTATAAATCTTTGGAGAGAGAACAAATATATATATAGGAAAATTTTCACAAATGGTCACTCAACTATGACTCATTCGACACTTCGATCACTGAAGTTTCAAATATCACTTTGGTCACTCAACTATTACATTGTCAATCACTTAAGTCACTTTGTTAATTTTTTTCATTAAAAAAAATTATAAAATTTTTTTTTCATTAATATAACCATTGATTGTATTGTTTTTCTTTTCCTATTTAATAAAAGTCAGGTGCATCCGACTACTTTTTTGTTTATTCAAAAATAATGCTACAAGTACTTTCTGAGAAATTAAGACTCTTTGGATGCGAACCATTGACTTGAGCAAACTTCTGATCTGACTAAAGCCTAAGAAATGCATCGCCGACTCGCCAAAATGGAGTTTTAAGCGAAGATCACCTTTGATATTTCTAGCCACAGTCCAGAGGCCAACGGCCAACCTACAACCCGAATCCCATCTTTGCCATTGCTCTATCCTATCACATTAATTTGGAGCTAGATCTCCATCCTTTTCAGCACCAAGTATTATAGTTTTATTTTTCTTAATTTTTTGGGATGATGTGGGTGGTTATGTTGCTTTACGAGAATATGTACCTCAGCTCAAAAATATATCAGACACCATGACATTTATTATTTGAGGTACCTCCGTACCTGCACCGTAAAAGCATGTCAATTTGTAATAAGTTAATTCATAATAAGACGATTTTGCAATGATATATGATCCAAATTCAAATCTCTCACCCCCAAGATTAAAAAAAGGACAAAAGAGAAATTAACCCTCAAAGCATTTGGCCTCTTGATAATCACATATTCGATCTTTTGCTTCTCTTTCCGGTTCTCATAATATAGTGCAATTTTTTAATGTAGTAAAGTGATCTTGTCACAAAAATTTTCATTGCTCCTTCAGCGTCACCTCAATGCAAAATTTTCCTCGTTTTGGCTTGATTAGGCCCTAGCTAGCATGCATTTCTTGTTTGTTGGTATAATGGTGCGACTAATTATATGAAGGGGATGGTTGTAGATTATGTCAAAGATGTGCCTGGATCTTCAGCCTCTTCTTATTCTGCATTTTCCTGAATTGTGTGAGATTGTGAACAAGGTACCCATATCTATTAAAGCTCAAGCAACTGATCAGTTAATATGGTCTCCTTCTGCATCAGGAATGCTTACTGCTAAGGAAGCTTTCAGGTTTTTATGCCCCTGTGCTCCTTCATTGGATTGGGGTAAGCTAATTTGGTCTAAATACATTCCTCCGCGTATATCTTTGTTGGCCTGAAAGGTGTTGCGGGGTCGCATACTCTCTGATGATTTTTTGCAAAGGCGCGGGATTTCTCTTGCATCTAGTAATGTACTTTGTCGCACTAGCAGTGAGTCATTGGAGCATTTGTTTTTTCAATGCTCATTGAAAGTCTTTGAGTATTTGCTTAAGAGAGAAGAAAGAAATTTTTGGAAAAACATTCGAGTCTATTACTAATGCTTGGTTGTTACAGAATGAGGGAGCTAATATATCACTACAACAAAAGTAGGCTTTTACTGCGCAAAATTTATAGCACACAAAAAAGCATGTAGTAAATGATATACATTTACGGCACAATATTGATGTGTGCCATAATTGTATATACATTTACGGCGCATATATATGTATTGCACGCCGTAAAAGTCATGTGTGTTTAGTCTTTTACGGCTCACATTTTTGTGCGCCGTAAATGTTACAATACAATTACAGCCCACATATCTTGCATGCCATAAATATATATACACATTTATGGCTCTCGTTTTTTGCACGCCTTAAAAGGCATACATATTTAGTCTTTTATGGCATGCTTTTGAAGCAAGCCATAACCCGCCCATTTTATTGGCTAAAAGTTGAATTTCCCTCCCCCAAACATTTTATTAGTCTCACGCTCCTTTTTAGTCATCTTCTTATTCGTGTCCGACCTCTGCTTCTCTCATCTCCCTCTTCAGCTCCCTCACTGTCTCCCCCACTCCCCACCCATCATCTCTGCCACCATCACGCCCTCCCCGCCTCCACTGTGATGCTTGCCGTCACCACAACTACCATGATTCCGACGGCTGTGATCTTGTCACGACCCTGATTTTTAACACAAATAAAAATCGATATATAATCTCATAATTATACATGCGCGATCGTTCAGCCATCAATACAAAATACCTGGAAATATTTTCCCTTTAACTACACACATATTGATGCCCTGAACCTACTATGTCAACATTGACTCACACCACCGAGTCATATATTACATAAGCTTACGAATTAAATTGTCAACAACAAGATAAAACGTAAATGCTCCTCAGAGTTTACTATATAGCGGAAGTCATAACAATGGCAAAGCCAATCAAAATTGCTTCCTACCCGTTCTGCTGCTAACAAGCTACTTCAGCTTCAGCCACGATTACCCTGACCTACAGAATTAACCCCTACACCGTTTGAATAGTGCACCGGGTTGTCACACAACAAACCCGGTAAGCTTTTGCAAGCCCGTATGAGTAACTCAAAACAACTCACACAAAAATCACGGGATAAACCCCGCACGTTTCAATCAAGAAGCCAAATCACGCTTTGACCCTTAAAAACACGAAATAAAGGAGAATAACTCACACTTTAATTTCCTTTCAAATCGAAACATAGAAAACAACTCACTCCTTGGTTCATATCAATTGTACCAAAATCGTACCATAGAAAACAACCCACACTTGAATTCTATCAATAAAACATAGAAAACAACTCACACCTTGAATTCTATCAATTGTACCATAATCGTACCATAGAAAGCAACTCACACTTTGATTTCTATCAAATCGTTAATAAGGAAAACAACTTGCACCTTGTTACCTTAAAAACCACGTAATGTCATGAGTTATCAATAAGCAGTTCCCGTTACCCCATGAATTACCTATATGGCAGACAGACTAGAGCTGTAACTGAAAACGTAACCACTCGTCCGGCCAAAGACGTGATTACCTGATATTCTGCCAAGGTCATAGACCTTCATTCCTCGAACTTTTCAGTCCCTTGGAATAAAACATTGAAGGAGTCGCACTGGACCCAAAATGTTACACGAATCTCAACGCTTTTGAAAACAATCGAAATCAACATTTCCATAATCATTGTTTTCCGAAAAGCCATAACACAAAACAATAAAGAGCATCAATTCATGCATATTGTTTTCATACCCAAATCTCAACGCTTTTCAAAACAAATCGAAATCAATCATTTCCACAATCATTTGTTTTCCAAAAACCACAACCCTAAACAATAAAAAGCATCATTCCATGCATATTGTTTTCATAAATCCACAAACCACCAAAATATATATATTTCACGTAAATATATATATGTAGTCATCCGCTCAGGAATGCCTACTAATACCAACTATAGTTTGCAGTTAAATCAATAACTCTCAAAACGATAAAGGTAAATCCGTTTGCGAATGAACTTCGTGAGATTACTCACCTTGAAACTCCCGCTGCGTCTTCGATAAAGAACAAAGCAGCCAATCCACGAAATAACCGTCCAAATACTTCGTCAAGTACCTAATCACATACGGTTCCAACTTAGTAACGATTCACATTTGATTTAAGTTCGAAACCCCTGTTTTGAACTAAAATCTCCAAAGTGGCGCCAATCGAGGCAAAACCACATATGAGACCTCCCAAAGTCTCCGGAATACTTCCACGATCGATATGTCCAAACCACAAGTCGATCGGAAGCTCGAATCCTCACGGATCAAATAAATCGATTGGTATGAAACTGTAAAAATCATAACAATTTCATACGAACTCCAAAATTTGCATATTATATATCGAAACGCTCGTATCAACGAGTAGAACATATATAATACCAAAAGCAGTTCCCTACATGGCCGGAAAGTGACCAGAACGCCGCCACAGGTGGTGGTGCACTGCCGCCGGCCAAAACTCATTATTTTCCAAAACTCCCAACATCAAAAAGTTTAATCTAAGCATGCTTGTGAATTTTCATAACTAGCTCGAAGTCAGAAATCAAACATAAATGGTCGAAAACTACCTCACAAGCCGTGGATTACTGTTCAATCTGAGTTGAACCAAGTTTCACGTGAATCGATCCAAACAACCACCAAGGATCGATCAAGGAGGCTGCTCTGAGCTCCCCAAGCTCGGCTTGAAGCCTCGCCGACGTCAGAGATCGGAGAACCGATCGAGTCAGATTCCTCCAAAAGTCGCCGCCTTGCTACACCTCCTCCACTATAAATCGTCGCTAGAGGCTGCCACAGAGACGACCGCACAAGGGAGGCGAATCGTTCTGTGCAGATTTCAAGGCTGGAGGTAGCCAGAGAATGGAGTTCCGACCGGGTCGGAATACCGGGTTCAGGTCGGGTCAGCCGGATAACTTCGATTCTGAAGTTGTCGACCGAGAGAGAAGAGAGAGAGAAATGGGCTTCTGGAAAAGGAAAGTGGAAATTATGATTTTCCATATTTATTCTCAAATGGAAACTTCTTCCGATAGCCATAACTTTCTCCTACGAACTCCGATTGATGCGTTCCACATGTCCACGAACTCGTATCAACACGCTCTACAACTTTCGTGAAGGAAGTTTTCCTAGAATCCCAACGTATAAAAAGTCAAACTTCACACGACCCCCTAAACTGTGAAATTCGAATAATTATACGTACGAAAATTATTCCACTTCACATACAACCTACGAATAAAGCACAATAACAATTATTCATACAACTGGTCCATTATTAATTACCAAAATTGAATAACAGAAATCCAGGTCATCACAGATCTCCACCACCGTGTCTCCTTAACGATAACTTCAGTTTCTTTGTTATTTCGATTGAGTTTATTAATAATAAGTTTTTGGGTTGTCTTGTTTTGGTTTTTTTTTGTGGTGTTGAATTTTGGGTTGTTGGTTTCAAGAGCGTGGAGCTGGAATTGGCCTGGAGCAATCGGGTACGGGTAATCTGGTTGGACCGAGAGTGAGTGGGAATGAGAGGTTGCCTGGTGCTGTTGTGCTTGCTAGGGAGAGGCTACTTCGGAAACCAGGTTAGTCTCTTTGTATGCTCTCAAAAGTTTTTTACTTGAGAGCTAATTTCAATAGCAGATTGGCAATTACAATGAACATGTTTAGCATTAGCTTAATTGCAATTATAATGTATTAGATGTGTAGAAAGAGTTAATATTCTATTGCTGGCTACACATTGTCGCCCAATTGCAATCATGAAATTTTTGTTTTGCTTTGATATGCTATTGAGGTTAGAAACCATGTATAGTAGTATTCTAAATTTTGCACGTCAAATATATGGATCCGGAGATTTAGAGCCTACTTGTGGGAGGGACTGAGTTCTGCCAATCTCATTTGGGAGAGCTGAGATTTCACAGTTATGAGATTCTGCCAAACTTCTACTAGGACTGTCTTTGAGAGTTTTGTTGATAATATAACAAAAAAAAAAAAAATCTGAATTAGTTGTCTGACACTTTAAGTTTGTCCTCTGAACATATAAATTTAGAGTCTTTCCTTCAATTATCATTTACTTTTAGTTTGATTTGGAGTGTGATCCTTGCCAATTATAGGGTATCAGTCACCCCAATGAACCCAGAGCCAAGCTTGTGGTTGATCACTCTTGCAGGCATGCTTGTGAGTGATTGATGCTAGGGAAAAGTCTTTGTCCAAATTGAAAAATCTGACTCCGCTATGCATGTAGTTTGATGAAGTTACCTTTTCTCTTTGGTTTTACTCAGGCTACGCAGGGCATTGTATATATAAAGGAGTGGTCTACTTGGTGATGATCAAAGTGTCGCCCAATCTAGAGGTTCACGAGCTGGATGAGCTCCCGGAGCAGTGGCGGAGGTTCAACTGGCTTGGCTTTGTAAGGAGTTGCCGTCGCATAATTCTGGGGCTTTGATTCGGATTCTCAATGCCCATAAGAAGTGGATGAGGCAAGAGGACGCCAAGAACTCTAGTATTGTTAACTATAGGTCTCATTGTGAAATTATAATCATTTTCCTTCCATCAGTTTAAGAATTATGATACCAAGAACTCTGGTATTTTGAAAGAATCTGCAGAAACTGTCCTGCAGTACAGCCTTCTTTGGTATTTCTTTTTCCTACTTATTGACCTCCAAATGACCTGAATTTTTGATATGTTTTACTTCTGTTAGTTAGCAAAGGATCTGGAAAGTTTCATCGCATTTAGACATAAAGTGAATGTTCTGTGAATTTTCCAATTTTGGTCTGTAATTGAGAAAGTTCCAGAATTTTAAATGTTCCTCTGATTTTCTGTTGAGATTTGAACTTCTACTTGAAGAATTTAAGTTCTGGTTTTTCTGTATATTGAACTAGACATCCCAATGCTTGTTTGAAAACTGATTCCTTGTCATTTGGATTTGCAATGAATTTTTGGTGAATTTTCTAAGTGGACCATGCTACTAAGAAAGTACGTGTGGAGGTATTCATAGACTGTTAACACAGTAATTTGACTTGGATTTGACAATCTTATTTCAAATGTCATTTACAATTTTAGGAAAATCTACTCAAGTTTTGCATATTATCACATTTCTTAAAATGATAAACAGATAAGATGGAAGGCTAGCTGTTTTAGGATTTCCAAAACTAGTATAGCTAGAACTAAAGTGTGCCACATTTTTGAATGAGTGACCTAGTCATGGATTGTGAGAGTAGTAGAGATCCTTGTAGGCTATGGATGGAAAAAGGAATGGTAGAACATAAATGCATAGCTATTAACACATTCCTAGGGATCCTTGTACATATTAATTTTTACTGAATTCTATTAATCGTATATGTAATATGACTTAATTATCTCCCAACTTCAGGTACATATTAATTTTTACTGAATTCTATTAATCGTATATGTAATATGACTCTTTGCCAACTTATGTGGCACTAGTGTGCATGTTCACCAGTTCAAGGGTAGCAGCTCCAGGTACACATAAATTTCCCGTTTTTCTTTTTTTTCTTTTTTCTCTTAAATAGCTAGAAAATTACTGCAACATTCTTTAAATGTCTCTCAAACTTGGGTTAAGTCCACTATCTACACCCTTCAAATTAAATTGTACAAGAACTTGAATCTAGTTTTAGATCTAGAACGTACATCAAAATAGTTTAAAGCTCACTGTGGTGAATTTTCTGCACAGCTTGGAACATTGGGAAGCTGCTCATTCATTGACAAGGGAAGTTTTATCCACTATCGAGGAACTAGAAGAAAGTTGGACCAACGCCGTTCAAAGAGGTTTTATTAGTTGATGTAAGGGGTGTGACCCAGTTTGATGATGCCACAGTTTGGCCCTCATGTCTATCGAGGAACTAGAAGGAAGTTAGACCATTGCGGTTCAAAGAGGTTTTATTAGTTGATGTAAGGGGTGTGACCCGCTTGGATGATGCCACAGTTTGGCCCTCATGACCCGCTTTCTTCTTCTTCTTCTTCTTCTTCTTCTTCTTCTTTTTTTGTTGAATTAAGGACGAGTGCGGAGCTGCTCATTCATTGACGAGGGAAGTTTTATCCACTATCGAGGAACTGGAAGGAAGTTGGACCATCGGGGTTAAAAGAGGTTTTATTAGTTGATGTAAGGGGTGTAACCCGCTTTGATGATGCCACAGTTTGGCCCTCAGTTGTAGTAAGCAATGACTAGTTATTTATGAATTCACCTCTTAATATTGAGAATGTCTTCCATGCTCGGAGCTTTAAATGCTAGTTGTAATTGGGTCCACACACGTGAGCTGCACATGTAAATTTATTAAGGGGACGTGTACATGGAAAAGGCTATGCTTGTTCCCGGTAACTGTTGGTTGGGTGCCTCAAGGTGAATTTGGATTTTTCTTTCATCTTCGGGTGAAAAGATTTGTACATACAAGTGGATGAATTCCCTCAGGCTTGGCTAACTGGTAAGGAAAAAGGATCAGAATTTATGGAGTTATGTGTAGAAGTAGGTGCGGCGTATTTCAATATCTTGGTACATTTCTGATATCTCTACAACGAAATGGAACCGTGGGCATCAAATTTGTTGAAGGGGACACTACTACAAAAATCGAAACACACAACACTCATCACACAACAGAACTAAAATTTGCTGTTGTGTGTTAACACAAACTCTATCATACAACGGTACAAATATGTTTCTGTTGTGTGAATGTAAGAAAATTGAAAACTTTTTTCTTAGGAAGGTATTGCACAACTGAGTTAAGAAGTTTCCGTTGTGTGAATATGAGGCCTAGATGGAGGGAAATGAGCACATAATTCCCTCCCAGAAGGACCTCAATTTGAATTATTCACACAACCGTTTTTTTGATATCTGTTGTATAATGAATGTTGCATGAACCTTGAGAAATCCTCTAGGTACACCTAGTGCAAGTTGCACAAATTTACACAACAGATTGTCATAGTTCTGTTGTCTGAGCATGGAAGCAAATTGCACAGCGCGGCAAAATTAATTTAACTCAAATGAAACGAGTCACAGGCGGCAAATTTTCCCTCTCAGCCTGTTTTGTAATCATATACTCATACAACGGTCCATTAATTTTCTGTTGTTGGAGAAACTTGAAGTCTCCCACTAAAGTGCTAAACAACTTATGTAGTCTTTATTGAAATCAATACTCTCGATCAAGGTTCACTCCACCTTTCTTATGCCACCTCTCGTTCGTCTTCTTCTTCTACTATCTTTCTTCCGTTCCTAATATCCCTCTTTCTGCCCTCTCTCTCTCTCTCTCTCTCTCTCTCCAAATCTCCCCCAAATTTTCGATCTTTGGCCCTAAAGCTTCGAGCTATCTTGAATCAACCATGGATCTGGCCCTGAAAGAACTTCAATTTCTCGACCTCTCCCCCAAACAGTCCCCCAAGACCTTCTACCTCATAACCCTAACCCCCAATCCTAGCCCATTCTCTCTGAAGGTAGTGTTTAGTTGGAGGTTTTTCCCTGGAGGTTTAGCAATGGCGTATTCGATATCATCAATCTGCAATCTATGGTTTCTCGACACACTCACTCTCTCTCACTCTCTCTCTCTCTCTCTCTCTCTCTCTCTCTCTCTCTCTCTCTCTCTCAGTCTTCCATCTGGTTCACTCCACTTTCTTCCCCGATATACCGACCCAAATCCCCACATCTCCTCCACCTGGGTTCACTCATGTTTTACTTTACCGATGGATTATGATTCTCTGACCACCACATCGCTCTATCCAATAGGGAATGAATCCCTTTTTTTTTTTCCTTTCTATTGAAGCTGATTGAATTCCAGGTATCGATTAGCAATGGCGGTGAAGCACGGGCTCCACTGAAACAGAGCCGCCAGATCTCATTCCCTACTGCGGTATTTATATTTGTCTTGTTGTTTGGTTGATTTTCTTCGTCGGCCATGGCCTCTACAGCTCCGGTTGGTCCTTGGCACCCTTTCAATTTATTTACTTTGAGAACAGTGTGTGTGTGTGTGTGTGTGTGTGCATGGTTAAATGATTCTGTGGAATTTAGGTTTGCAGATCTCAATTAGGTTTTGCTTTGGCTTTGTAGTTGGGGGAAAAATTACCTTACTTGCTTGCAATTGCTCTCTTCTTTGCTTTAGAGAAGCAGAAAGAGTGAAAATTGAACGTCCTCTTGTCAAGATTATCTGAAAATCAGGAATGCTACTTTTCTTTCTTTCTTTTTTTTGGCTTTTTGAGCTGTGAGCAATGCACATTTATTACAAACTTTGCAAGTGTGTTTTGTGTTTTAAGATAGTGAGTATATGAGTGCATATTGCAGTATTAGGATAGACAGTTTAGCTTTGTCTCGGTACTTAGATGGTCAAGTTTTAAGCAGATTTTGGTGATTGACAACAAATTGTGGTTTGTATCGACAACTATATAAATAAATATATATATATATATATATATATATATATGCCTCTGCTTCTAGCCTACATTGAGGTCTTTTTTATTGAATTGTTCATAGGTTGAATTTGGTTTTTTATTTTTGTAGTCTGTGCTTAATCTGGAGGTTGTACATATTGAAGGGGGAGAGGTTTGTACTGGAAACAAGAAAAGAGGTTGGGCTGGTAATTTTATTCATCTTTGTTGTTATTTTGTGAACTGTACTGGTTATGGTTTTCAGTGGAAAATATGGGGTTTATGAGACTAGACTTGATCAGGCCAAACTGTTAATCTTTTCTGCTTAAATCTGCAGGTTGCCGTTTCCTATCTTCATTGATGTTTTTCTAAGTTTTTTTTTTTTATTTCTTTTGATTGACTGATAGCATTATGTAGGAACATGATTTGCAAGGTCTTCAAAATCTGTTAGCACCAATTGATATTTACTTATTTAGCTTTCTGTCAGTTTTTCAGTTCAAGTTAGAATTTTTAACTATATGATATAATGCTTTGGGTTTCATAACGAAATTGTTTCAGTTGTCTTTATTGAATTTTGTCCTTTGATAATTCAGATGTTTGAAGCAAGGTTTGAGCCTATTTTTGCTGTTATTTGCTGTTAGAATTGATTGAAGATAAGCCATTAGGAAATCAATCAGTCAATGATCTCAGGATGACTTATATTGGTCATTGTTTTTGTAGCATCAGAAGGAACAAACCCAGTCCAATACATCAATTTATTATTAAATCGTTTCTGATATGAAAATCCAAAGTAAAACCCAACCCGACGTAGTTAGGATAACCGACTTAATTTGGGATATAGTAACATTCTGATTGTTTAATAAAAGTTCATTTGCAGGCATGATGTTTCTGAGCTGGAACAAATGCTTGCAGAACAAACAAAGATACTGTCAAGTCTTCAACAACAGGTTTGATGATTTGGCATCAGAGGTTTGTTTCTTTTTCCTTACATATATCTTCTTGCTTTCAAACCAGTAACCATCCTACGGTTTTCCATTGTTTGCTTATTTTCAAATTGTAGTGCTGCTGTATCTTAGTGTTATTATGTAATTATTGTGGTAGTTGAAGTTGTTGCTTGTTTGCTGCTTTAAATAGCTTTCCTTAGTTGATTAATCCAGCGGGCTTATTGCCCATTGCTCTGTAGTCTGTTCTGGTTTAGTTTCTCCACGAAAATTTTGTTTTCACAAAGAGAGAAGAAAAGAAGGTCCAGTTTATGCTCTAGCTATGCCAGTTATATATCAGATTTCTTCAACTAAACTATTCAATATAAATCTTAGATAACTGAATCCTAATGGTTTTAAGTTAGCAATGCATCCTTCTCCTAGTTATATTCATTGTTAAGCCACATTTATATATACATATATGGGCCAGACATCCTTCCCCAAAAGTTATCCATGATTACTGGTTTAGACTAAGAATAATTATTAGTTATAACTGTCTTTAGGGTCTAAGGCATGGAATTAATGGCATATTGTGTATCACTTGCAATACACAGCCATAACCATGAACAACTTTCTCCACTTGGTGTCATATGTAAAGGTTTCTTCCCAAAATGCTTTCTCTGTTTTCCTTGTGTACTATGCATGGCAAAATTCAGGAAGGATACTGTAGGTGACAATGTTTTGTCATTCACTGGAATCCATAATTTGTACTCATAAGTAAATGGGTTGAAATTGTGAATTTGCAGGGCATTATTTCATTTCATGGGCATTTTCAAAACGACATGTCAAAACTGATTTCAAAACCTTTGACAGGGTTGGTACAATCGGGTCTTTAGGTTATGAAGTTGTGATCTATGATTACATAGTTTTGTTTAATTGAAACCTGTTTACCTGAAGTTCATATTATTCTATATATGCAGTGAATTTTCATCTGGTCTATATAACGATTTTCAACTAACGAGCCAATGATTTGTTAAATGGTTCTTCAAAGTTATATCACCTAGAATGCAGTTTTAGATAACATAGATTTTCTCCTCAAGAGTTTGTCTAGTTATTATCCGAAGTTTGGAAAGGGATCCAACTGTTTGTTCCTTTTTAAATCACATACAGTCCTTAGTTTGCTTCATCTACTCCTTTTATGTGTATTATTAAATTTTGCAAATGTTATTCGTCACTGACGATTCTCCTCTCAGGTGGATCCAGCCAATGTAAGGCCAATTCAAGAAGGGGCTGTCAATGCATTGTTGGAAGCGGAAAAAGTTGCTGAAGCTACAAAACAAGCAATCAAAAGGAAAATTGCACAAGCTGCTTCTGTTGACTTCCAATCACGAAGCCTACCGGCAAAGCTTCGTATAGAACCGGATGATCCTGAGGATGTGGTAATTTTTCCATCTCTATCATTGTATAATAAACTAGATGTGTGGGTGTGGTAATGGTAGCTCTAATGGGGTCCCTCTATCTGCTGACAAGACTCCCAGAACTTTTCTCGCCAAAAAAATGACCCACAGAGCATTCCTTTTGCAAGTTTGCACTTTACCCCATCTATGTAATATGGGAATAATACAATGTTCAGTAGTTCACTATTAAGTACTAATCTGACTAAAAGCAACTTAGGTTTGGAGCGTTGCAATTTAGGTTTTTTTTTCCTTTTTTTCACAATTCACAAAGTTTCTGGTGGGTTGAGTCACCAAACTAGTTTGTAGGGTGATTGAAATTATTTTGTGATCTATCATTTCCTACAATACCAGAAGTTATGGTACAATTTTTGAACATCTTTCTGACTTTTCTTTTTATACTGATGCTTGCCAACTCCAAAATCTGCAGAAAATTGCCAAACGCAAGAAGATACATGCTTTTAAGTCAAAAATGAGGATGGAGCAGTTGGAAGTCACTCAGAACAAGCGTCAAAATGCTTGTCAGCAATTCCAAACTACCAAAGGCAAGACTAAGAAGGTAAGTTGGTATTTATGCGTTTCATTCTGCTTGCAAAATTGCTCTGATCTTTATCAAGTTACAGTAATCTACAGTTACCATTTTATTTATGCACGTATTTGATTCCCCATTATTTTTTGGAGTGAGGGAACCAATATAAAAAGGTACAGAAACACAATTTTTTATTTTTGCTTGTATTATATTGCGGTTAGTGTTGTTTCAGGTCTACAATTTAGTATATATCTAAAATAAGTAAATCTGCAGTGCTCAACTTTAATTGTAAGATAACTTTGCTATGGCCGTCAAGACATTATGCATCAAGTATAAGTATACTCTATTTTGACAAACAAAAAAAAAAGAATACAAGGCAATAGAAAAAACCTTCATTTACTACTACCGATTGCACATTCTAGATTTGTAACTTTTTTTTTCTTTTTTTCAGAGTGGTTATTTATCTGGACGCAAGCGGGAGAGCATCTTCAAGTCTCCTGACGATCCTTTTGGAAAGGTTGGGGTGACTGGCAGTGGGAAGGGTTTGACAGACTTTCAAAAGAGAGAAGCATTTGCATCTCAAAGGGGGAGCAGCTGAGAATGATGATGAGGCTCCTTAGCTCCAAATCTACCTTCCCTGTACCTAGTCAAAAAGGTCCAGTCTGAGCTTGTTAGCTAAAAACCTTTGGTAGTATTAAAACCTGTAATGCTCTTACGACCGTGGTTATTGTTGCTGTAATAGTTTGCTTCTCCTATTGAATATGTGTTTTTGTCTATAAATGAATGAACGGTTTCATATCACCAGAGGTCAGAGATTTTTTAGGGGCTTAGGTAGAGCTTTCCTTGTTGAGCCATCTTTGTTGGTACTACTCTGGTTCCCAGGAGGGATCATTGCCAAATGGCAGAACATTGGTCTATATGGCCTTGCATATTGAATAGCTGGGATGGGAATTGACAGGAGAAATGGAATTAGAATGAATATAACCAGGAGAAGGATGCATTGCTCATTTCTGGCACTATCTCCAGGTCTAAACAGTACAAACAAGAAGCTGCAAAATTTAAAGCTGAGATAGGCATTCAATGCTAGAAGCTTAGTTTTTTTATTCATGTGTAGCTAGCTAAGAATGCTCTTGGTGTATTATCTTGTTACTTGAATGTATTGATGCTTGAATAATGGTTCTTGAATGATATATATGGATTAGAGTATTGTTTATATGGTAATATATTGAGCATTATTCTGGACAAACATTTATATTGATATTCTTGTTGTTGTTCAAGGTTTAGTCATACAACACAATACAAAACAATGTGTTGTATGAATGTAAAAGAGTTCAAAATTGAGGCTTCTCCTACAACAGTCACTAGTTGGTACCTAATTGATTACAGTATTCACACAACGGATAACCAAATATAGTTGTTGTGTGAACTAACAACCAACAACAAAAGAAAACAAAATTCTGTTGTGTGAGATTCATAACACACAACAGAAATAAAATGATCACTGTTGTCTGAGTAATCAACAGACAAGAGAGATAATTTTACTTCAGTTGTGTGTTACTTACCTCAGACAACAAATATTAAGTTATATCCGTTGTCTGTTAGTAGTCTCAGACAACAAATAATGAGTTATATCAGTTGTGTGTTATGAATCTCAGACAACAAAGAATGAGTTATATCCGTTGTGTGTTATGAATCTCAGACAACAAAGAATAAGTCATACCTGTTGTGTGTTATGAATCTCAGACAACGGCAAAATTTCATCTTCTGTTGTCTGAATGTGCCGAGGCATCGCCGCGCATACCATGCCAGGCACATGCTGCGCATAACTCACACAACGGAAATAGGTATTTCTGTTGAGCAAACTATTATCACACAACGGTGAAATCACCGTTGTCTGATTTTTCAATCACACAACACTCACTTAGACCACGGTGAGCTTGGTCATCACACAACACAAATTCACCGTTGTCTGATGACCTTTTTGTAGTAGTGGGAGCTAGGTGATGAAAGACTACTCTGATTCCTCAAGGGCTGAATATTGAAATGAATCAAAGTAGAAGATCTGATCCTTCACATGTTGATGGTAAATAAGTATGACGCTTCAAGCTTTTATAAAACAGTTTAAAACAGAGGAAGCAGCTGAGGACTCTTATTGGTTTTTGTATCAGATTCCAACTCTGATGGGAGTGACTTAGTCTAATTGCACTCTCATTTCTTTTTGTTATTAATTCATGGCATTTTCTACTGAAGAAACGCCTGGGTTTGTTGATTACACGTATTTCTATACATGTAATTGTATCTAAAACACTATAAATAAGTTAATCCCTAAGTCAATTAATATGTGATTAATTCATTTTATTTATTTTACAGAAAGAGAGTTTCTATTGGGACCTCCAAATCTGCTCACTTGATCTCACTCTATTATGAATTATTAAATGACATATATAACATACTATAAAATGACTATTAAGGACAATAATTATACCAAAACAATTGTTATATTTATTTTCTCTAGACTTTCCAATTCAATAATATTAGATTGCATTATTTATTATTTTCCCTATCTATTTTTATTTTCCAATTTCACTACATACTCAGCATTCATATATATTTAATAAGAAATAAAACTATGGTTAAGATAAAAATGTATGATATGCATATTGAACGCATATTGGTCAGGGAGAACAAAATAAATTGTATTATGACCTAAATCTAAATCTATCCATTATATTTGCAAAAAGAAGAAAAACAAAATAGAGCTAGCAAATAAAAATAAATAAATAAAATATTTAAATAATTAATCATAAGGTACAGAAAATAGAGAAACATTAAGTAAAAATGATTAATCTGTTTTTTTTTTTGGCACAGCTAAAAAAGAAAAAGTAAATAAAAAAATCACATAATAGTTCATGTTATTTTATTTTTATTAATTTTTAAAACTCAATACCTTGTGTTTGATTTTTTTTATTGGATAAGATATTTATGTTATCTGATTAAGGAATGGAGATGTAATTAAGATTTATAGAGTAATTAAATCATTGAAATGACTAAGTTTTTTATTATAAAGATCTTAGTTTGTTTGTAAATTATATGAGTGAGGTTATTTGAGGAACTTTAGTGAGGTTTAATGAGTAAATTTAGTATTTTAAAATTTGATAGGAGGTGTAAAAAGTATAAAGGTCAAGTGAGTAAATTTGGAGGTTCCAATAGAAAAACTCTTACAGAAAATAAGCGGAGTCGCGGAAATGAGATAAAATTGAAGATGATAGGAGTTTTCGACAAACCCGGCCAACTGTGGTCAACAAAAGCAAAGGAAAAAAGAGAGAAAAAAAAGGGGGTTAATTAAATGTGGCAGTGCATCAATTAATTAACCAATTGGTTAATTATGCTTATCAAATCCAAAGCAGCTTCTTTTGACATCACTCACATGACCTTATCCCTCTCATTCACTCTCTCTTCCTTGACGCATAACAGCCGCCCATCAATCAACCACAATTCTCTCTCTCTTCTTTATGAATCTGAGCCACATAACACACTGACCATATTTTATTCTTAAATCCCAGCCATCCATTCATCAGTTCTTCCCTCCTCAGTAGCCCACATATATATATAGGGTTTTTGTCCATTTACACCATTTTTAGAGATTTTTTTCCCACTTACCCCACTAAGTTTTTTTAATTCCCCCTTACCCCAAACACTCTAAGGAGGTCTTCCCTAATACCCCATTAAGATTTTTTTTTTGTTTTTATTATTTTTTTAATACCATTTTACCCTCATCTTTGTTACTTAGAGAGAGAGAGAGAGAGAATGGAAGAGAGAGAAACCATAGGGGACTTCGCCGGAGTCCGATCACCGGCAGCCGGATTCCGGTCACCGGTCGCCGGATTCCGGTCACCGGCCGCCGGATTCCGGCCAACTTCGCCGGAATCTGGCCAATTTTCGCCGGAATCTGGTCACCGGCCGCCGGATTCCGATCACCGGCTACCACCCACCGGAAAGTTTTTTTGCCCCCAATAGACGTCTATTGCCCCCTAATAGACGTCTATTGCACCCCAATAGACGACTATCAACCATGTATTGCCCCCCAATAGACAACTATCAGCCATGTATTGCCCCCCAATAGACGTCTATTGCCCCCCAATAAAGGGGCATTAGACGACTATCAACCATGTATTGCCTCCCAATAGACGTATATTAACCATGTATTGCCCTCCCAATAGACGACTATCAGTCATGTATTGCCCCCCAATAGACGTCTATCAGCCATGTATTGCCCCCAGTAGACGTCTATTGCCCCCCAATAGACGTTTAGATTACCGAAATGATAATTAATCTTCCTAAAACTGCACAAATAAAACTTTGATTAAAGAAAAAAACGAGGAGATTACATCAATTCAAAATGTCTATTGCCCCCCAATAGACGTCTATTGCCCTCCAATAAACCTTTAACAGACCTCTATTGCCCCCCAATAGCCCTTTTATACCATACATGTTCCATATTATTCAATTGCCAAAGAAAGAAGAGAAGCCAAATTGGAGTATTTATATATTTTGCCAAAAAAATTTCCTAGATATGAAAAAAACTATACCCAAAACTGGACATGCAATAAACAAAAACTTATCACAAAAAAGAAATTATCTAATTTTCTTGCTAATGAAGAAAGACAAAAGAAGAATGAATAAAAAATATTTAAAAAAAAAACAGACAAAAGAAGAATAAATAATAGCACCCGTGTCCCATACCTAACATTTAATCACCATTCTCCCACAGGTAGTGGCTACGTCCTACCTCTCTTTTCATTATCCATTCCTTCTCTCTTTAAGCTTTTTTCCTCTTTCTTCTGCTCCATTCTTCCATTACACTATCTTTATATTCCCTAGCCCTACTGCAAACCTCTAAGACAAACTCAATTCTGCAAAAATGGTGAATGAGACATGGATCGTTCCCTTTTTCGGTCAAGGCCATCTATTTCCTGTAATGGAGATCTGCAAGCACTACTCTTCCAAACTCTCCTCCTCCATACCCTCATGTCTCCGCCAATACCCACTCCTCGAAATCGCTGAAATTTCTGAAGCACCACCGTCGGATTCGTCGTCTCTTCCATTGGAGCCATGTTCTGCATTCCCGGCGCCGACAGCCCAGACCAAATCGGCGACCTATCGCCGACAGCACTGACCACCAGTGCACCAGTGCTCTTCGACCTAAAATTTCCAATCCTATTGGTAATCGGTGACCGGAACGGTAAGGGCGACTTGCTCGACGGCGAAATGTTTCTCGCCGGAATTGAAAGAGATCAGAGAGGGGAGGGTGGGAGGGTGGGAGGGAGGGAGGGAGAGAGGAGAGAAGAGAGAGAGAGAGAGAGTCTGGTTTTATGAACAATTGGTAATTTTATAATTCTTTAAAGGTTAAAAGTGACATTTCGCAACTAAATGGGTTAGTGGGAATGAAAATTTGTTGCTGGGGTGAGTGGGCTAATGTTATGTTATTTTTGTGCTTTGGGTCAAGACCCCATATATATATTCAATTAACCCTTGAGCATGCGAGACCAGAGATAAGAGAACAGTAGCCGCAACACACCAAAACAGGGCAGCCCTTTGGGCTGTTCTCTTCTCCCATCTTCTTCCTCCATTTTTTCCTCTTTTCTTTATATTTTGTTTTTAGATTTAAAGGACTATTCACACAAACCTTCAAGGATCTATCAAATGACTCAATTTCTACAAGATTCAAGATAATTCAAGGCTGGTCATGCTAGCTTCATAGCTATTTGTGACTATCCTTGTTTTCTCCTACACTTCTCTACTCTTTGCTATTTGAATTTTGTAATTTTGATGTTCATGAATATGGGTTGTGAGTAGTTACTTTTGGGGGCTAGGGTTTCTAACTCTAGCTCAATTTTGATGTAATTGACATATTTTTCAAGTGATAAATAATGTATTTTCATATGGGCGCGCTCTAATTACTATGCTACTTGGTTCTTGATGCATGAATTTAGGGAATTAACCACTCTCTTTGTTATGTGTTGAGATTTGTGATGTGTGATACAATTGGTGGTTCTTTTGTTCACTAGCTTCATGTAATTAGTGTGGTGTGTTAAGTAGTTGCTTAATCGAGAATGAATGATTGCCTAAGTTTCTATTTTCTTGTGCCCTTCGCCTTTAATCCTAGACGTTGTGGCCCTAACAAGGCATAATGATTAGGGTTAGAGAGTTCATTCTTGCCTTAACCGGAAGAATGGATACCAAATAAGAGAAATTGACTTAACCGGCATTAGGTAGAGAACTAAGTAATCGTTAAATTTTAGGTTGTAACTATTGCATGCTTAAATCCCTAATTTCTAGAGCTCTAGGTCTTTAGTTCATGTTTTGGTAGCCCTAGTAAGGTACTAACTCATGAGTTAGAGAGTTCATATTTGTCCTAACCGAAAATGTGAATACCCTTAAGGAAATTCGGCTTAGTGGCCTTGACCGGCATTAAGTACAGGATTTGGTTCTCATGAAGATATGTTTGTTTGCTTGAAATATGTTCGTTCATTGAAATTGCTAGAGAGCGATCCCTAGAACCCAAAATCTCTCTATCTTATTTTTCTTCATTTTAATTGTTGTTGTTCATTTAGTTTTTGGCTTAATCTTTTAGAAAATTACAATTACAATTTCAAATGACAATTTCTATCTCATTGTAAATAGCCATCACTAGGCTCTTAGTTTTGATTAGGCTTTGGTTTTCACCAAAGCCGAGCATTGTTAGAGCTTGGTGCCTTAGATTAACATTTTTATTTATTTTATTTGTTAGCATTGCTAGGGCTTGTTTGTGCATATTTGGAATAGTTGAATCAAGATCAGTTTTCCCTCTTTGAATTGCAGCAGCAGCTTGGTGCGTTGCTTTTGTCTATATCAGTTTGTATTATTTTGTCACCAAGGAGCAAAAGAGCTCTCACCGAATCCGTCTTCTATTGTTTGATGTTTTGTAATTTTCTTTGGGCACGCTTCCCATATTTATTTATTTTTGGTGGCTTGTATATACTGTGTACACTTAATAAACCAATTTCTTTTTTCTGGAATAAGATATTTCATTGATAAAAGCAGAGTAATTACATAACAGAATTACATCATAGGGGCTAATATGGCCTCAAAATTGAGGTCTACGCCCAGACATTAGCAAACATATGAAGCATCTACATCAAGAGCATAACTAAGCCACAGCAGTTCTGCTTCCTCGGCAATTCTGTGTGAAGCATAATTGCATTCTCTACCAACATGTCTCCATTTGATAGATTCAAAGGATCCATCAGTGCATTAATTTCATCCACCAATGCACGACATTTTCACTTAAATCAGCTCCAGCAGTGAATCAATTGATTACATTCCCATAAACAGTGAATCACTTGATTACATTCCATAAACTTTCATATTGAGCTGGATCAGAATTCCATTTGTAGATTCTGATCATAAGCCAAAACTGTCAGACATAAAACAAGAACCCATATGGAAACTGATAAATCAACTAAGGCAGATATCAATTAAACAGACACAACTTAGAGACCAGATGCATTAATCTACATTCCAATCACAATGCCATATTGATCATACAGAGTAGAAAGCGAACCTAATTCCAATCATTACTGCTTTTGATGGCAGTAATGACCTGTCATACAATGCCTACAGAGCCAGAGATTGCAGTCAAATACAATATTTCTGAGTTTTTGGCCTTGAAACACAAAAAACCCTCAATCAAATACACAAAATCCACAAATTTAGCATTTGACAAGAAATAATACAGTAACGTTGATGCATAGAATCCAATGACACTTTCAATATTATAAAACTAAAAACAATCATATTATCACCATTTAACCAATTTACTTCCGAATTGAGATTATTGGTATTGTGAATTGTTAGAAGCCATTGAAGGTTTATTATTTAGCTCCAAATTTAAGAAAATCATGAACATATCTGAATTGACAAACGGAACACAAGCCAAAGATTAAACAACAATAATTCATCATGACTGAACCCAAATTGATATAAAAAGAAGTTTGTACCTATACTACATATACATGATTGTCCGATCATGAGACGCCCGTAATAGCATCCATCTAAGCTTGAAAGCTCTATAAACCTATGAAGAGAGGAAACAAAAAGAAACAGTATACCAAATTGAGAATCACGGAAATAACAGAGATGCAGGACTGCTTCAGACGCAAACTTAAAGCAGCGGTTTGATGGTCTAGGAGGAGTTCGACCGGAATAGGACCGGTCTGGCCATAACAGAAAGTAGACCCAGGTTAGATTCTCTCTCACGATAAGCAGAATAAAAGGGAGAACTGGAAAAACACAAATGACAAAGCGATGATGAAACTTAAAAGTGTCTGTGTATACCTGGAATTGGGTCGCCTCACTTTTTGCCTCTGGACCTTGCTCTGCGTCCTGATGACTCTGACTCCTCCACCACTGTCGATTACTACAACTGCATGTGATGGGCTCGTCTCTTTAACACTTCGTGCGTGTTCATTCTCATATCTAAAAGAAAGACCCCAAAATAAAACTCAGAAAGAAACCCTAATTTGGTTTTACCCATTATTACCTACAAATTGAAATCGAGAGAAGCATTAACCATTCGTGCTAAGCGAATTTGCATTGCTCGGACTTTGGATTTGAGCTCCTTCGATAGGCCGGAAGGGAGGAACAGAGAGAGAGAGAGAGAGGGAGTAATTCAACAATAGTGGAAACTATCCCTTTCTTTTATTATCATTGAATCGATGAGGGGAAATGTGAAAGTAAAGTGGGCGGGATTTTAAGTTGAGCTTAAAATTTTGCCACCATGATAGGCGGGAATGCACCCCCAAAATTGCATATCACACCCATTTTTATTTTTTTAATAATATTTCATCTCAAGTCTTTTTGAACTTCCCAAACTATCCTCAAAAGTCAGATTTTCTTTTTCTTCTTTTTGGGTCTGTTCTTCCCTCTCTCTCTCTCTCTCGTTCTCTTCTCTTCTCCAAAATGTCGGGCTTTCAGAGAGTACAAAGTTCCAATTATCCAACTGCAAAATTGAAAACAAGACCCAATTAACCAACTGTAAAATCGAAAACAAAATCCAAGTACAAAGTCGGGACTCGGGAGGAGATTAGAATCCAAAATCCCAAATTGAATAGCAGATTGCTCATTGCTATACAAGAACTTTTCTTCCAATTTCAGTAACTTTAAGCAAGAAACTCAAACCGTAAGAACAAAGAAGAAAAATCGACCTTCAAAAGCAGAGCATTAACTCAACCCGCCGAACCCAAAACGTACAAATCTCCCATTTCTTCACTCCCTTTCTGCTCTGACCACACACTGGTATTCCTTACCTAATTTTCTGTGACGGAGGTCTCTAAGTTGTAGTGGGTGCTTATTCTTCTCCACAGCTTGTGGGAGTTGGATTGATATGTTTGGTCCCAAGCGACATGGCGTCTACTGCTTCACATTTTTCTCAATATCAGAGGACGACAAAAAAAAAACAAGTGAAAGATGTCTTCTTTCCCACATTAGCTGTTCAAATCAAAACAAGGTTCAGTCAGGGACGAAACCCAGAGAAAACCCAATAACAAATCATGATCGAGACGCGGACCTAATTCATATTCAAGCTGAAAGCTATAGACAGAAAAGACTTAAATAGTTAAATGGAAGAGCTAATTTGGATTACCTGAGTCCAAAACCCGAAACTGGAATGCTGGTTCATCATCTCCATCTGGATCTCTGGTGGGTTGAAATTGGAAGAGGGTGTAGACTTCTTGCCCCAAGGTCCGCGGAGGAGGAGAAAGACTGAGCTATGGCTTTGTGGGCTAGGGTGGTGAACTGGATGCGGCCGAAGCAGCGGGATTTCCAGTTCTTGTGGTCACTGGCAAAGATGGAGTCAGGTTCGAGAGTTGACTCGAGGAAGGTGAGGAGGTCGTTGGTCTGAGAGTGGATTGAGAGGTAACAGGCGGAGAAGAGGTCGATCGATTTGGGTGTGAGGTTGTCGTAGGACTTATTATGGCTTACCAATCGGCGTCGCGCGTCGGAGATCTAGCTCGTGCGTCGGAGATTCAATTCCAATTCCATTCGCCGACGTGATGGTGGAAAGAGCGAGTATTCGCCGGAGAGAGAGAGAGAGATTAATCTCAGAGGATTTCGTCGGGGAGAGAGAGGATAGAGAAAGGGAAGAACATACCCAAAAAGAAGAAAAAGAAAATCTGGTTTTTGAGGGTATTTTGGGAAGTTCAAAAAGACTTGAGATGAAATATTATTAAAAAAATAAAATGGGGTGTGGTTTGAAATTTTGGGGGTGCAAATTTCCCCCCGCCCCCCCCCCCATTTTCAAGGAAAATACTTCAGTACATTAATGTACTGATACATCAAGTAGACTAGGTTCAATATAGATGTAGACTAGCTTGGTACAAGGGTAGACTAACTCCATGCATGTCTACCCATGTACTGAGCTAGTCTACCTCTATATTGAACGTAGTCTACTTGATGTATCGGTACATTAATGTACTGTAGACGATTCCCATTTTCAAAGCAAGAAATTAATGATTTCTAAAATTCTCACATTTCTAAAAATTATAATAAATAACTTGGGTGTCCCGAAAATTTTCACCGACTCATCGTGACGCATATTTTATTATCGTGTATTAAGTTTGTATTCATCAATAGTCTTACAATTTGAAGTGCGGAGTTAATAAAAATAAGAAAGAAAACTTAGTCGGTTGACCGAATTTTGAATCAAAAGCTTTAAATAATGTACTTGTCACAATACCTATTAATATGCTATAAATATATGGGTAATGTTAAATTTAACAATTTCTAATTTCAATTTTTTGGATTGCACAAAATCCTTATATGTCTACTAAGGTTGTATAACTAGTTTATTAGTTGTAATGAAAAGGACAAAATACTGTTTACTCCCTATACTTATAGGGTCTCGACGTTTCAGTCCCTGACGTTTCAATTTCACCTAAAAAGTCCCTGAACTTTCCAATTTCACCAAAAAGTCTCTACCATCAATTTTTCGTTAAAAAGTCTACTATCTTGCTGACGTGGCACTATTTCAACAATAACATAACTATTTTACCCTTACTGACCCCAAAAAAAAAAAAAAAAAAAAAAAAAAAAACTATATTTTCTCTTTTGTTCTTTTTTAACTCTTTTTTCTCTATTTTTTAATTTATTCTCTGTTTTTTTTTTTCCTACTCTATTTTTTTTACTCTTTTTTTAACTCTCTTTTCTTTTTTTCTTTTTTAAACTCTCTTTTCTCTTTTTTTTAACCCTCTTTTCTCTTTTTTTTTTAATTTGTTCTTTTTTTTTTCCTACTCTTTTTTCTCTTTTTTTTTTAAACTTTTTTCCTCTTTTTTTTTATTTGTTCTCTCTCTTTTGTTTTTTTATTTTTTATTTCTTTCTCTTTTCTGTTTACCTCTTCTTCCTCTTCCTCCTCTCTGCTCTTCGGCCTTCTTTTCCTCCTCCCTGATCACAGCTCCAGTTTTCGGCGAGCATCACCACCTTTCCTAATCACCGTTGGCGTGCCCGCCGCTCCAGGCAAATGCTGGCCATTCCACTATCCATCCATCATCCCCGTCATGCCAGCAAGCATCACCACCTCTCCTAATCACCCCTCTCCATACAGCGGTTCCAAACCAAATCGGAGCACAACCAAATCAAATCAATTCACCTTCCACCTCCCTTTCTTCGGTGCCAAAACTGTTCAAACATTTCTCTCTAAAGGAAAACTCAAATATCTTATCCTCTTTGAATCTCTGTTGACTCATCATCTCAACAAACCAACACCAAAGAAACGTTATTGACGTCGAGAGAAAGCTTCTGATATAGCTCCGACACCACGAAGGGGCCGGAATCTGAAGGGAAGAGAACCCGACCATTCCGGTTTCCAGGCGTGGCCGAAAACTGGAGCTGCGATCAGGGAGGAGGAAAAGAAGGCCGAAGAGCAGAGAGGAGGAAGAGGAAGAAGAGGTAAATAGAAAAGAGAAAGAAATATATATAAAAAAGAGAGAGAACAAATATAAAAAAAAAAAGAGAAAAGAGGGTTAAAAAACAAAGAGAACAAATAAAAAATAAAAAATAAAAAGAGAGAAGAGAGTTTTAAAAAAAGAAAAGAGAAAAGAGAGTTAAAAAAAAGAGAGAGAAAAGAGTAAAAAAAAAAAAGAGTAGGAAAAAAAACAGAGAACAAATTAAAAATATATAGAAAAAAGAGTTAAAAAAATGTAAGAATAAAAAAGAACAAATTAAAAAAATAGAGAAAAAAGAGTTAAAAAGAGAAAAGAGATATATTTTTTTTTGGGTCAGTAAGGGTAAAATAGTCATTTTACTGTTGAAATACTGCCACATCAGCAAGATAACAGACTTTTTAACGGAAAATTGACGGCAGAGACTTTTTTGGTGAAATTGGAAAGTTTAGGGACTTTTTAGATGAAATTGAAACATCAGGGACTGAAACGTCGAGACCCTAAGTATAGGGAGTAAACAGTATTTTGTCCTAATAAAAAGTATAGCTTCCATGAGCAACAATGTGTAGGAAATAGACTTTATCTAAATCGACCGTAGGATGTTATCATGATAAGAAGAAATGGTTATGGTCAAAATTTCAGCTATTTTCGGGGTCATTTGGGTCTCGATCTAATAGGTCAACCATAAACCTTAGATACCACATAAAACTATTTATGCTCATAACCGCTCACTAATAACTTAGTTTTTCGATCTGTCAGCTCTCACGCACTCGTGGGTAGGAGTTATATTAAATAATATAAAAATTTCAGAAATTAAATCTCCTCAAGGGTCGGCTCCCCTTAGGGAAGTTGAAGCGTTTAAAGGGTCGACCGGTTTATTTCATGTTGAAATAACGGCGGATCGAGTTAATTTTTTTACATAGTACCTACTAATACCCTATAAATAGATGAGTAATGTCAAATTTATTGATTTTTAATTTCAAATTTTTGGATCGCACAATATTCTTATATGTCTACTAATGTGGTATAACTAGTTTATTAGCTGTAATGAAAAGTATACCTTCCATGAGTAACAATGTGTAGGAAATAGACTTTATCCAAATCGACCGTAGAATGTTATCATGATAAGAAGAAATGGTTATGGTCAAAATTTCAGTTATTTTCGGCATTATTTGGGTCTCGATCTAGTAGGTCAACCTTAAACCTTAGATACCACAGAAAATTATTTATGTTCATAACCCCTCACTAATAACTTATTTTTTCGATCTGTCAGCTCTCACTCAATCATGGGTAAGAGCTATATTAAATAATGTAAAATTTTCAGAAATTTTATCTCCTCAAGGGTCGACTCACCTTTGGGAAGTATTAAGCTTTTAAAGGGTTGATCGGCTCATTTCATGTCGAAATGATGGCGAATCGGGTTAATTTTTTTACACAATACATAGTAATACGCTATAAATGGATGGGTAGTGTCAAATTTATCGATTTCCAATTTCAAATTTTTGGATCGCACAAAATTCTTGTATGTCTACTAATGTGGTATAACTAGTTTATTAGTTGTAATGAAGTGTACCTTCCATGAGCAACAATGTGTAGGAAATAAACTGTATCAAAATCGACCGTAGGATGTTATCATGATAAGAAGGAATGGTTATGGTCAAAATTTCAGCTATTTTCATCATCGTTTGTGTCTCGATCTAGCAGGTCAACCTTAAACCATAAATACCGCATAAAAATAATATGCTCATAACCGCTCATCTGTAATATTTTTTTTTATCTGTCAGCTCTCATAATCTCGTGGGTATGAGTTATATCAATTAATGTAAAAATTTCATGAAGTTTATATTCTCATGGTTCAGCTCCCCTTAGGAAAGCATAAGCATATAAATGGTTGACCGCTTTATTTGATATCAAAATGGCTGCATATTGGAGTAATTTTTTTACACAATACCTATGAATAAACTATAAATAGATGAATAATGTCAAATGTATCGATTTCTAATTTCAATGTTTTGGATAGCACAAAATCTTTTTATTAACTACACCATTCAAATCATAAGACTGTCAATGGATACAGCATGGAAAAACAACCCTTGGATGTGAAAATTACATTATTTCAGGCTTCCAGTCCAAAGTTGATCCAATTTCATCTATGTTTCGACCTTGATCCTCTAAATCAACCGGATACGTCTTTATAACCCTATTTTTATCATCTACACTTTCATAGGGCAAGATCGTCAACAAAAATAAAGCTTGAGACACTTATCGTTAAATGTGAGAATTACATTATTTGAGGCTTTTTGCTATGAAATTGGTCTAATTTGGTATATGTTTCAACTCCGATCTTCTAAGTTAACCGAATAAAGCCTTTATAACCAACTCCACCCTTTAAAAGACAAGACCATCAACGAATACAGAAATTGAGAAAATGACCGTCGGATGTGAGTATTACATTATTTTAGGCTTTTAGTCCAAAATTGATCTAATTTGGTCTATGTTTTGACCCCGATCCTCTAGGTCAACCAAATAATTCATTCTCTCACTCCACCCTTCAAAGGGTAAGACCGTCAGGATATGATAATTACATTATTTTAGACTTCCGGTCCAAAATTGATCCAATTTGGTCTATGTTTCGACCTTGATCCTTTAGGTCAACCAAATGAGTCTTTATAACCTATTCCACCCTTCAAAGGGTAAGACCGTCAGCGGATACAAAGCTTGGAAAAAAGACCGTTGGATATGATAATTACATTATTTTAGACTTCCAGTCCAAAATTGATCCAATTTGGTCTATGCTTCGATCCCGATCTCTTGGGTCAACCCAATAACACTTTTTAACCCTATTTCTATTTACTCTACCCTTCAAAGGGCAAGACCATCAATGGATACAAGGCTTGAGATACCAACCATTAAATGTGAAAATTACATTATTTTGGATATCAGAATTAAATTATTTTTAGCTACCTATGTACAAAAATTGGGGATTATGGTTTTGTTGTTCTTAAAAATTATTAGTTTTGCGAAAAAATTAATGCTAATAGCCAACGTTCATCTACTTAAAAATATGCATCATTTTTTATTTATAATTTTTAGGGGGCTGATGTGGTTTTTCAGATAAAAAAAAACATAAGTTTGATTACTAATTCAGATAAGGGAGATTCTAGTTGGACCTCCAATTCTGCTATTTGGACCTCAATCTTTTTTCAGTTCTTCTTTGACTTTGTCAACTCATATGAAAAGACAAATAAGGACAAAAATATAGAGGTAAAAAAAAAATCTATTCTTACCTCCACAACAAATCTCTTCAGTTTTTCTTTTCATTTTCAATGTATAGTCTCCCTTCAATCTCTTCTGCTTGGATTCGAGATGATACATTTGTAGAAATTTTCAAATTGTTATTCTTTCTTATTAAAGTCTCTTTTATGAGATCATAGTTGCCCATCTTCTTTAATATTAAAACCATGAAATAACATTCAAATTCTAAACCCAAGATCTTTTTGATTGACAACATTACAATTCCTACTCAAGACACGAATCAGGTTCGTGTTCTTCCTAATGTATTTAACAAGGATGAACTCTTTATAAATCTTAAAATGTATCATTGTAATTTTTGCAATTCTTTGCTAACTTTCATCAAATTGACGATGAGTAGTCGTATTGGGAAAATTACTTCAGACAGCTACCTTAGCTTCATTAAGGATTATGTGGTAGGCATTGGACCTTGGAAGGATACCGTGGTTCTTGTAGTAAATAATTATTTGCAAACATCTATAGATTTGGTTTCTATGGCTCATGCACATAACCTACATGTAGAGTAATTCTTTTTTGTTTCCGTTGGGTTTTGAGTGATGCCGTCTTCACCACAAGGGCTCTCGTCGGGGGCTGCCTCGCTGTCCTCGATCTTCCAACCCAAAACCCTTGAAATCTTTCTTTTACTGAATCGAAAGGGATTCCAGCAACATATTAAGATTGAGAACCAGCCCTTTGATTAATTTTGGTGGAGGAGGGACATACTCATAGTAGAGCAATATCATGTGATTTTGATTCATTCTTCTTCTCGTGGTTGAAGATAGAGATTAAAAGTAGAGATTATTCTATCTCATGTTCAAGGATATTTTGGTAAAAATAAGGAGGTCTACTTAGCTTTTCAAGTAATCTAAAAAGTAAATTAGAGGTGTACTTAGTAGGGGAGGTCTAAAACTCTAAATAGCAAATTTAGAGGTCCAACTAGAATCTCCCTTCAGGTAACGTAGTTTATTAGGGAAAAAAAAGTATAAAATAATTTTTTTTTATAAATGAACTAATGAAGAGCTGAAGGTGGTTCGAACCTGGTCCCCATTATCAAGTTTAGCTGTGCCTTAACCACTGCACCGACCAATGACGAGCTTCGAGCAATTTAATTTATACGTGGTTTATTTGAGCTGGATTACGCAGCATTCACTCATTCTTTGACCTCCTTCAAATCAACTTCATATTCAATTCTGAGTTTTGCATGGTTATTTCAGAATTTAAATTCAAACTTCCATCTTACCACGCAATGGGCATAAAACTAAGGAGAACCCAGTTTTTTCATCTCACAGATGCTACATCTTTTAGTTTGCTTTTATAATAAAACATAACCCCAACTCCATCTCGACTCCCTACGACGCCGAAGAAGAGGGTCTTATTTGATTTTGTGAGGTTGGAGACCGTGTGGCTTGGACTTTAGACATCGCCGGCGGCGTCAATCGAGGTAGAAGAGGGTAGATTAATTCCGGGATCTTTTCGAGGGTGATAGAGATGGATTGGTAGCCGTCAGTTGAGTTTGAAGGGAGAGAGGTTCTCGCCTTTGGTGGTATTTGAGAGGTAGAAAAATGTTCTTCAAAAAAAAAATAGTGTTGTAATAGAAAAACAAATTCTCTCCCCAGTTTCTGTCTCCCCAACTCTGCCATGACAACCAACAAACCCAATTCGCAGCGATTTAGAAAGATCATTAGTAGGGAACTCATATCCAACAATGATCACATGATCGAGCAGCTCCTAGTCCATTTGATCAATTTTATTCTATAACTCGTCTCACACCTTTTGATATCTATCCCTTGCACTGAATTTCTGTTTTCAACCCACACCAATACTCTTTACATTCATGAGCTAATGATTCGTGAATCTTCCTCTCATTTAATATTGTGTTTTTCATGTGGAAAAATTCAGTAAATTTGGTCTATTTAAGAGAAAGAATTAAAATGAATGAATAATTTATTGGCAAAATAAAGATCAAAGGATCGTTGGTTGTGCTCTGGTTCGACTCTATTGGCAAAATAAAGAGCAAATTCATTTCCTCCTTCACTGTGTGTCACTGTGTTGGGTAGACAAATTGATTTGACTACCACCAGTAAATTTCCGTGTGTGTTGGTTGTATAATTTTATTACCAACTTACTTTTTGCAGTAAAACAGTTAGTGCATGTGAAAAGTACGTGGGACCGGTGTAGTGTTTTTAAACTTCTGTAGCAGGTTACCAGTTTATCAAAATATGTGGCCATGATTAAACAATCAAAACTGACCATTGGATTGGCTGCTTATGTGGCCGAGCACTCACACTCACTCCATGCTCGGAGCATGGAAGAATTTTCCATTTAAATAAAAAGGATGTCTCACATTTTCACCATACATACTGGAAAAGTGGAAAGAGGACCCTGTAAGATGCGCGCATAAGCGCACGCGCTCAGGAATAAACATGTGCGGAACTATATATTGAGGAAAGAGTCAAAGAATCTGAACTAGAAATTAATAGAGAACCAGTACGTACGTCTCAAAATAAACAGAGACCTTGGTGTGATGCCTTTTGACAAGCAGGGCCCTGGTCAAAGCTACAACGTGCTCAATTAATAGAACCAGAGCAGTGCTAGCTCCAGTTACGAACTTAGAAGACAAACCAATTGGCGACCTTGTATCATCATGGGCAACTCTTATAAAATGCAATATGTGCATGTGACCAATTTGATCATTACGCGTCGAATGCTTATTTTCTTAATTTGTAGACTTGTCCATATATATACATATGATTGAGAACCTTTCATACTTAATAATTGAAAAGGGTTTCCTTCTCTCATTGTATTGGTGACAAATTAAATATCAAACCCTTTGAGGCCTTTGCCGATGCGACTTTCTGGTTCTAGCGCGTCCTACTGATGCTGCGCTTAGAAGTATCAGAATGCGAAATATTATAGTTAATAGACTTCTGGCCCATGTAATGACTTGAGATCTCTAGCACATCGAGAAAAGCTGACTCTTTGAATTCTCTTCTCTGTGTTCACACCCTTGAGCTTTCTCTTGAAAAACAGAAACTGAACAAAAGAAGAATAGGTATAATAATGAAAACAAGAGCTTCTTCAACTATGGTGATTTCCAAGCAGATTCCTTCAGGTAATAATAATATAAACGTAACCTTAACTGCTGGATCACCTTGTATATCAAGGCATCCCTTTTCTTTCAAACTTGGCTCTTCCATCTTTTCTTTTCTCCGCGGTTTTAGTTACATGAACCAAAATCAAGGAGCAAAATGGTTTTTTCTCAAAGATTATCAATCATCTACTTTGTTTTCACCTTTGCCATAATTTTTGTAGCATCAGCAGCTGATCCTAGGCAATTTCCCTTTACCACTTTCAGTGAAAAAACTGACCAATCTATATTCCATTTCACGCCTCATTCTTCCATTGATCAAGGGGCACTTCAGTTAACCCCAGACTCAGAGAATGCAGAGGTCAGCTATTCTAACAAGTCCGGCAGGATCATGTATCACAAACCTTATAGACTCTGGTCATCTGACAATGAAGACGATGATGGTGTTGCCTCCTTCAACTCAACTTTCCTCATAAACATCTATCGTGAGAAAGACTGGATTGCTGGTGAGGGGTTTGCTTTTCTTATAGCGTCGGATTGGAACATGCCTGAGCAAAGCTATGGGCAGTGGCTAGGCCTCACCAATGCCACCACTGATGGTAATGCTAAAAACCACATGGTTGCCATAGAATTCGACACAAGAAAGCAAGATTTCGACCCCGATGACAACCATATAGGCCTCAACATCAACTCTGTAAGATCAAGTAAGACTGTTTCTCTTGAGGCTTTCGACATTGAGATATCACCGGAGGTAGGCACCAACTACACCGTGTGGGTGCAATACAATGGCAGCTCAAAAGTCATTGAAGTCTACATGGCTAAGCGCATCATAAACATCCCACCAGTAAGGCCGGAGACACCGCTTATGAAGGAGCCAGTAAACTTGAAACAATATCTAAAACAAGACTCCTACTTTGGATTTTCTGGTTCCACAGGTAGCCGGGCTAAACAGCTAAACTGTGTTTTGGAATGGAATCTAGTGGTTCAAGAATTCAAGACCAGAAAGAATATGACTTTGTTGAAGATCGGTGTGCCAGCATTGGTTTTATTAGTAGTATTTGGTGTTATTTTGGGAGTTGGGTATGTCAAGAAGAGGAAAAGAACCACTCTTGAGGAGTCCATTGTGCTCGGGACACTGAAGAGGTTGCCAGGGATGCCGAGGGAGTTCAAGTACAAAGAGCTCAAGGATGCAACTAATAATTTCCATGCGAGTATGATCCTGGGACAAGGTGGATTTGGCGTTGTTTACAGAGGGACTCTGCGTGATTTTGATGAGGCAAATGCTACTAATGAGTCTGCAGAAATTGCTGTCAAGCAATTCTCAAGAGACAACATCAAAGGCAAAGATGATTTCATGGCAGAACTAACCATCATTCACCGCCTTCGCCACAAAAATCTTGTCCGGTTAGTAGGTGTGTAATCTCCATCATTCCTTTTACTCATCCAATCTTCTTCTGTTTTTTTGTTTTTGTTTTTTTTCCCTCTCTCTCCTCTCCCTAAATTATATTCGTCTTACAGTTCCACATTGTGCTTTATTCTAAAAGATACCTATCATATTGTTTAAAACAATTCAAAAGGTTGTGATCTAAAGAAATGGAATTTCAGAAAAACAGAAAGGTCAAGTTAAGCGTCAACAATCAACCACTAATTAATAGGCAACTAGTTTATATATTGCTTCACCAGAAAACTATTGAATTTGGAATAGTCTATCGCATTGAACAGGTCTTCGTTTATCCTTTTAGGGACTGAAATGACTGAAATGGTACGAATCATTTTCCTCACATTTTCTCAACTCTCTACCAAAAAAAAAAAAAAACATTTTCTCAATTCACACACATGGAGTAAGACATTACATTATTGACCAGAACCCATTCCACCATAAACAATCGCTAGTTAAATGGTATTGTAATACAAATTACAAACTTGGTCCATAATGATGGCATTAACAAATAAGACATAGAAAAGAAGTTAGGAATGTACACAGAAACAAGGAAACTGGCTCGGAAGGCAGTTGTAGGCCATTCTCTTTTATTCTGAATTCCAGTTGCATTTTCTTAAAATTTTTCTTCACATGAAGCTCAATCAATTAATAATCTCCAAATTCATGTTTATCTTAGATAGTTTCTAATCTATGTACATATACTATCCCCTTGTACAGGATGGTGCTATGAGAAAGGAAAGCTTCTTTTAGTATATGATTTCATGCCAAATGGTAGCGTTGATAGGCACCTATATAAAGCTTCAAACCAGAATACACTCAATTGGGAGCATCGATGCAAGATCCTAGCTGGTGTGGCGTCAGCTTTGCATTATCTGCAAAATGAGTATGATCAAAAAGTGGTGCACCGTGACCTCAAAGCTAGTAACATATTGCTCGACTCTGAGTTCAATGCTCGCCTTGGAGACTTTGGCCTTGCCCGAGCCTTGGAACAAGAGAGGAACTCATATGCTGAACTAGAACTAGCAGGAGTTGCGGGTACCCTGGGCTATGTTGCTCCAGAGTGCTTCCATACAAGGAAGGCTACTCCAGAATCTGATGTTTTCAGTTTCGGGGCAGTTGTGCTTGAAATTGTGTGTGGGAAAAGTCCTGGGATTCAGATTATTCATGGACAACACCAGTTTTCTTTGGTCGATTGGGTGTGGATGTTGCATCGAGAAGGGTGTATTGAGGAAGCTGTCGATGAGCGACTGAACAGTAATTACGCGTTGGATGAAGCAAAGAAGCTTTTGCTACTTGGATTGGCATGTTCACATCCTATTGCTAGTGAGCGGCCTCAAACACAAGCCATATGCCAGATTATATCCGGAACCATGTCAGTCCCTAGTGTGCCTCCATTCAAGCCTGTTTTCACATGGCCTTCCATGGGTACTGCATATAGCAGCACTGACAGTACAGTTTCTAACGTCACTCTTTCTAGGATCACAGTATCTCTTCCTTAGTTAATTACTCTTTAAGCTTATGGGAATGGGGTTAACCAGACAAAGTGATCAGTGAAATATTCTCCTGTCACCAATAGGATTGGGGATTTGTACAGAAACCAAAATGTTTAGTATCCATAATGGACAGGAGTGCTAAATGTACTATGGATTTTCTTGACTCTACCTCAGAAATCAAACAACTTTATATGTCATAACACCATCCAACTTAAACATCTGTTAATTAACATACCGGTTCTCTTATACCTGTGATGTAAGGTAATTTCCATCCAAGGTTAATGCTAATTGAAGAGGACTATTGGTCATTTGATTATATAGGCATTAAATTATCGCATAATCTTGGTTTAGTTTCCTATATAAACAACTGAAACTACCTCAGAAAATGTTTTTCCATATGGAACTTTTATAAAGGGAAGACTTCATTGAAGTGTGTTGAAAATACATTATCAAACTAGGCTACAATACAAGAAAAACAAACATTGAAGTACTTTCAAGGAGACCTAGTACCTTGGGCCTATTCTTCAAGCCAAACCAAACTTCAATAGGAACTTCTTTTGATTGCAGTCCAGCATTTCACTTAAGCTGCAATCAGTCGTAGTCTGTTTCAACAGTTTGTGTCGCCGTTCCACTTTTTTCTTCAAACCATGGCGAAAGAAGTCAGGATAATCGGTGACTTCATCAATTCGTCTTCCCATTACCTCTACCAAAAACTTGATTCTGGGTTCTAAAGAATTGTGGATGCTTTTGATCAAAATGGGTGGATAACCAGTCACCAGAGCTGCTATCTGCCTATCTTCAAATCCAGATCTTTTCAAAAAATTGAAATTGGGTCTCAAAATCTTGTCCACATCCCTACACAGAACTTCTGGAAAGTGTATTGCCACTGTCTGAATACCCTGCTCTGTGAGACCAAAGGATTTCAAAAACTCTGCAGTAGGCCGCAGTCTTTTATCAACACTATAACCCATGATAAATGGGTTCTTCACCAGTACTTTGCCAATCATCCCATCTCTGGCAAGGCCAAGATCAGCAAGAAAGTCCACAATGTCCTTCAGCTTTGTTTCAATGCTGTAACTGATGAGCCTAGGATTCAGCAAAATCATTTTGCCAAGTTGCTTCTGAGGAACACCCAATGCCTCAAAGAAAGCCAACAGTGGACAGAGCTTCTCTTCCACACTATGCGACAGAATGTGAGGGAATTTGGCAATGGCGGACGCAACTTCACGCGGTTTTGTGCCAAGCGTGGTCAGGCACTCGACCGTAGGTACAAGCTTCTCATGAAGACCTAAAGTAAGTATCTTGGGACACTTCGACACAACAGAAGGTAGCTTCCTCTCTTGAATTCCAATACTTGCCAGATAAGCCCAATTCTCAGAGGCACTTTCCCTATTCACATTCTCAAGCCGCTTGCATTTTTTGAGCATTTCACTAATACTCTTATCATCAAACCCTTTATCCCTGAAGAACCACATGATACTACTACTACCATTCTGAGTGGTGCTAGTTTCCATTACCCCCTGATAACATGTAAAACACATCAAGCCCAATTCCACATTTGCAATTTCATATAAAACCCAGAAAACTACAGGTCTCTATAATTTGTACTAGTACAAACAAGTCAGAACTATGATCAGAACCAAGCATATTCAGTACATGGGCAACTGCAGAATCAAAAACAAACTGAACACTACTATACAATTCTATCAAAGACTTGATCTTTCTACTCTGACTTTCTATACACAGTGAAATAGATACATACCTATGATTTAATCAGGCAGAGAAAACCGGAACAGGTGAAAAGAGAGAGACTTTCTACTTGTGCGGCCAGCCCAAAATTCATAGGACAAGCCTGCCTTATCTCGTTTCAAAGCACTGAGAGCGAAGAGGCTCCTGACTTACTGAGCCTTACTGTTTTTTCAAATACCATATCTACCCTCCTTGTTTCTCTAAATGACTGATGTGCCCTCTTCTTTATATGGCAGTCAGAGTCACAGTCCTCATTTGGCTAAAACCCCAAATCCTACTCCGCCCTTAAACCCTAGAAGTAAAGATTGAAGCTTTAGAGTTGATTGATCAAAATTCAGAGAGGCCATGCCATCGTTTACGAAGCACATCTTCTCCACAATTTCCAAACCTATCGGCCATTCATCTCAGGCCTCCATTTCCGCTAGCTCGTTGATTAAACTACGTCGTTTTAGCTCCGGTACTGATCGTGGCCGTGAAATGGAAGCGCCGGAGAAACAACCGCCGGAGCCGATACCCAATAGGCCCTTAAGAGGGCAGAGACCATCGAATCCCCGGACCAATGCTGATAGAAGGAGAGAGAGCCATCCCAATTTAGAAAGGAGGAGGGAGAACCCTAATCCGCCATTGCAGGACAGCAGTTTTCTTGAGAAGCTCAAGATGGGTCTTGACAAGTCGAAGAGAGAGAAGCCCCAGGAACCGGCGGAGGAGCCGCCGCCGCAGCAGCAGCCACCGGAGGAGGCCAATGAGATATTCAAGAAGATGAAGGAGACGGGTCTGATTCCCAATGCAGTGGCAATGCTTGATGGGCTCTGCAAAGATGGGCTGGTCCAGGAGGCGATGAAGCTTTTCGGGTCGATGCGCGAAAAGGGTACTATTCCTGAGGTGGTGATATACACTGCTGTGGTGGAAGGGTTTTGCAAAGCCCAGAAGCCTGAAGATGCTAAGAGGATTTTCAGGAAGATGCAGAGCAATGGGATTGTTCCGAATGCGTTTAGTTACAATGTGTTGGTGCAGGGGTTGTGTAGGTGTGATAAGCTGGAGGATGCTGCTGAGTTCTGTGGCGAAATGTTGGAAGCCGGTCACTCGCCGAATGTGACTACTTTTGTGGGGTTGGTTGATGGGGTATGCAAGGAAAGTGGCGTGGAAGGAGCTGGAAGTGTGATTGGGAAGTTGAAGCAGAAGGGATATATGGTTAATGAGAAGGCTGTTAGAGAATTTTTGGATAAAAGGGCAACATTTTCTTCAATGGTTTGGGAAGCTATCTTTGCGAAGAACCACCCAAAGAAACCTTTTTGAGTTTTCCTGCCTCTTAGAAGCATAAGAAATCGTAAGTTTTTCTGTTCTGGTGTTGATCATAAAGTCTTGAGTTTCTTTGGATTTGTTAAAACACTGTAACCCCGGTTTTATGAAGGGTAGCATGAGAAGAGCAGCAATGTCACCAATGGAAATTCACTTTATGAATGATAGCTATGGTTCCTTGTGCTTTATTGTTGTTTTGGAGCATTTGTTAGCTTAAGTTTTATAATCCATAATACTGTAGTTACATTCTGTCATGGTAACGGTTGTGGTGCTTCTGAGTAGTAAAAGAGTAGTTTAGAGCTAACAATGATAATATGGAGTTCATATAGAGTGCAGAGTTGCTTTTTAATCAAGTTACGATCCGCAATTTCAGAAATCTCAAGTAGAATTTACTAAATGAGGTTGCAGTAGACAGAAAAGTATGAGAGGGTGTCACTGTGATGTAATATATAGCTTTAATTTCAATTTTAAATCAGAGGTCAAGATCTTGATGAAGTTCTCATCCTTGCAAGTGCTGGATCCACATTTTGCACTTGAGAAAAATACCTTCAACTTTTTGTATTACTTTTGGGATTGTATTTGACCTTCCCTGGCTTTTAGGACCATATTTGGCCTTGCCATCATGGATTGGATATCAAACCTTATTGTTTATGCTTCCACCTGCTTTAAGTCGCACACAGCTGGTAGGCAAGCTTCTCTATGCTTAAAAATTGTAGACATCTATACCAAATTGTTGTTGAGCTCTGTAAAGAAGCATATGTGGCTTGGACTTTGTATTCATATTTTATTTGTTTATTCTATGCCATCTTTTCCATGAATTAAAACTTAATGAAGTACCAACCTTTTTAATCAAAAATAATGATTTTAGACCCAGAAAAAAATTGTGATGTCAATTTACTTTTCTGTCTTAGCCTTTATTCTTAGTGTTGTTGAGTCAGTGCGACATAGTTGAAAATTTATGTCGGCTCATTTTGACAAATTATGATTGAGAAAGCATAGGCAATGCTGGTGGTCATGGTTGGGATTCCAGATTTCTGATGGAGGTAGTACATGTGAATAGTATGGGCCTAAAGGAGAGATCAGTGATACAGCAGTAGTTGTACTCGTACATTCTTTGATTGCTAGTTTCCCTCAAATTAGGTTTTAATAGGGCTTCGCTTGACATTTTATTTGACCATGAAGGGCAGCGTAGATAAAGGATGTGATTAAGGTGCACTGGGTTGCAGGCTGTTAAGTAGAAAGCACTGGTTGTGCAAGATCAGGATGGTTTCTGCTGTTAGCTTTAGGCTTGAAGCAACCACCAAATATAAACCGGTTTTTTGCTTCTAAAGGAATATATTTTTGGTAAGGTATGACTTGGCTTAGGCAGCTCCAAGATGCTCCCAGATACCTTGTACATTACAATGTCTAAGATCACTGTTCATTCCGGGTTGCCATAAGCACACGCATTTGGTCACACACGATTTGTTGCCAACCCAAATGATTCACAGCCCTCAAAAAATGCAACCGCCTATATTCTCACAGAAGGCAGGAGCAGTTGTATGAAACAAAACTCATGATGGTCGGTTATTGTTTATTGGTGACCAAAACTGAGATACATCTCCTCCTGAAAGGCCTCGGATATTATAAGCTCCCCCTAGTTTAAATGCTAAGCACCAATTCACCAACAAAGTTCTCTTTGCTCTATAAGATCTTTGTGATTTTGGTCGGCTTTATTGTATGCCTCTGCTAGTTTAAGGTAGTCTGTACTTCTAGTCCTACCTAGGGCTAGAATATGAAACTGTACCATTAAGGGTGGGGTTGATGCATTAAGTCATTAAGGGTGGGGTTGATGCATTAAGTGCAGCATGTTTTCGTTAACCACATAAATTGATAACAATTAACAATGGTGTTGGAAGAGCATATACAGCGCTCCATAGAGTTTGCCTAGATCATGTGGAAAAAAATATATGGGGATGCTACAACTTGGGTGATGTAACTAATTTAAGAGTTGATTACCATCACATGCTTGTTTGTGCACCTATCTGCATATCAAAATTAGAACTAATCAAGTTTCCTTTTTATAGCATGGAGATTGTTAATTTTCAAACAAAACTTTCCAGATCATGTGCATTTAATCATTGACCAGCCAAATAGCTAGTATATGGAGGATTAATATTAGCAAGTAGCAACCTTCTATTTATTCATATCCTTTGAACTTTTTTCTGATTCTTCCCATCTTGTAGCTGGTACTGTGATGGGAACAGTTCCTAGATTAGACTTCCGATCACATTCTATAGATCATTCTGCAAAGAACTCTTCAAATTCACAATCATTTTTACTGGTCAATATATTGGAATAAATTAATGAGTGGTCGGTCATGAGAATTGAACTGTTTCTGAAACGGCTAATTTGCTTAATACAATTGAATGGTCTCTAACTTGATCAACTTTTCACCGCGTTAATCTTGAAAGATGGTGACAACAATAACATCTCTTAGAACAACAAAGAAGGTTAAAGACGAGAAAGATAGAGTTAATAGCATTCCTCGTGTATATAATAGTTTGCAAACAAGTTGAGTTAGCTGGAGTCGAGGAGCAAATTACGCAGTTATTTCAGCTTTGGATTTGTATATTAAGCAGAGATTACTGTTTAATATATGAGAGATGGTATGAGGTGGTATACCTCTCAAAACAGACGGCCAGGTACAACTAGAATACCAGACATAGGAAAACCAGAAAAGATATAGCTAATGAAATCTTACTTGGACTTTGAGCATCCATATTAGTAGAAATTAAGAATAAACTAGTATAGAGTGTAGACTACTAGAGAAGTCATATAGCATTGAATTTTGATTATCTGCTGTGTATTTAACTATTTAAACAGCTCTGATGTATTGTGCTCATATCTAAATATATATGAAACAGAAATAAATTCTAAAACGACATTGTCTTGGACATATGATGCTACGAGAGAATAGTTTTATAGGCTGAAACTGGTGCATTTTTTGTTGTTGAGTGATTATCTAAAGCTCGTGTTTTGAGAAATCTCTGCAGTGCTCCTGACATTTGAGATTCAACTCAAAATGATAAACTACCCTGCTTCTGGTCTTTCTGTAGATTGAGAAATCTAGCATGGACCTGCATTTACATGCTTAATCTGTTTAACTACCACTAGATAATAGTTGAGGATTGCATTATTCACGCTCAAACAAGTAAGAAGAGTTTTTCAAGGATTGAAGTATTAGTCAAAACTATCTATCGGAATTTTAAAAAATGGAGATATCGTAAAATCGAGTATATATTAAAAATTTCTTCTCACTTAGATTTGTCTTGATGAGATTTATCCTCACTCGGATTCTCCTCGAAGAAATTACTCTTCATCCAGATTTTCCTTTGAGGGGATTTTTCCTCACCCAGATACTCCTTGAGATGATTACTCCTCACCATATTCACCTTGAGAAATCATCCTCACATAGATTCGCCTTTAGAGAATTACTTCTCACTTGGATTAGCCTTGAGGGGATTTCACCTCACTCAAATCCGTCTTGAGAGGTTTCACTTCGAGACATTTTTCACAAATAGGTAGCTCTACCTCTCTATTAGGCCATTTCCTGACACGTAATCTCCATATTTCATAGTACATTTTTTTTCCTCTAATCAGATTTTATATATTTCTTCATTTTGTTGGGATATATCTTAAATATCTAAGGATTAAATACTGTTTACTTCCTATACTTATAGCCTTATAGGGTTTTATCGTTTCAGTCCCTGACCTTCGAATTTCACTTAAAAAGTCCTTGAACTCTCAATTTCCTCCCAATTGGTCTCTGCCGTCAAAATTTTCTGTTAAAGTTGCTGAAAATGTCTATTATGCCCTCACTTACTTTGTTTTTTAAAATTTATTTATTTTCTCTCTTTTATTTCTTTTTTTCATTTCACCTCTTAAAGGTCTGTGGATTGGAACCATCTTGATGAGGAGATGAATAGAAGGAGGCGAGAGAGCCGGAAGAAGAAGAAGTGGTAAAAAGAAAAAAGAAAAAAAGAGAGGAAGAGAAATATATATATTTTTTAAGTAAATGAGGGTATAATAGACTTTTTAGGGGAAGATAACGGAGTTTTTGACGGATGCTTGACTGCAAGGACCAATTGGGAGAAAATTGGTTTTTAGGTGAAATCAGGGACTGAAACGATGAAATCCTATAAGTATAGAGAGTAAGCAGTATTTAATCTAATATCTAATATATCGGAGATATTGAACGGTAAGATATTTTCCCTCTATGATATATCGGTCACTCCAAAAAAAGATATAGCGGAGGATATATTGAAGATTTCGTACATATTTCAATCATCGGAGCTTCCCAATGAATCAAAGCTTGCTTCATTCAAGGTCAAGTCTTTTACTAATTAGTACTATAAACTGAGTTAGTTACAACTTGTGCTTGTTTAACTTCAATAATATATATTAATTTTCTCTTATACTTATTATTCAGAGGACTATGAGAATGTGGGGTCGGCGCCGGCCCTTCTCCTCCGCCGATTTCAAAGTAGAATATATAATTTGTAAACACTAATTAATTCATATGAATTATGAAGCACAGAGTCATACACTTGACCTCACAATAGTATTACATCAAACCCTACCATATTATTTCAAATACCAGAAGAAGTCAGAGCTAAGATATCAACTATAATAAGCATTTAAATTGTTTTTGAAGACTTGGGAACACTCAGAATTAGTTGCTATATATAGGGTGTCATTAGCCTTGTTAGTACTCACAGAATCAAACACAGTTTTGGGACTTCGAGAGTGAAAGAGCAAAAGAGTTTGAGAGAAAATTGGGTTAAGAATTTTTCAAGATTGATCAGCAAAAATGATATGTCTAATGGTTTCTCAGTCTGGTTTAACTATGGCCACCATTTTCTTCTACACCTGCTTTTGGATCCCATTTATGCAGTTCAAAAAAGCTCTAGCTGGAATAATTAGTGATGTTCTGTTTCTCACTAATATCTACAAGCCAGAGGATCATAATACTTGCTGCAATGTAAACCAGCTGAGTCTTCCTGTGGCTAGGTTCCAGGATTTGCAGGCTCATTGTAGTACCGATAAGAGTGGACAAACTGCCGAAACCTGCTCAGTGTGCTTAGTGGAGTTTGAGGATGAAGATGTGGTGAGCCAATTGTCAAAGTGTGGGCATGTTTTCCATATGGATTGCATCGAGAAGTGGATGGAGAGAAATCACTTTACTTGTCCACTTTGCAGATCCTTGTTTTTTAATGTGAATACTTGTCATGTAAAATGTGATGATGATTTTCTACCACATTCTTGGCAATATTAGTCAATTGAGATTTACAATTAATTAGTTCTTTCTTTCAGAGGGCTGTAAATGGAGACAGATTTTCCTTTTTGGTGTAGGGGTTTTCATATTTTCATGTAATTGATTGTTATTTGATTAACTGATTATACATGTTCCTTAATCCTTACTGATCAATTTAAGATACATATTTGCCTCTTTGTCATTGTAAGACAGAGTTTGCAGTAAGAGAAGAAAGCAATAAGGAACTTTTTCTTCTGCTTTGATAGCCAAATAAATTTCATTACTAATCAAAAGAGTACTTACAGATCCAATATTTGGAAATGAACCTTAACACAATTTAGCAGCCACATTGTAATGTTTAGTTGGGATGGAGATGGGGATAAGGGAAATAATTTCCAATTCATGAATCGTGATATGTTACTAACACAAATAGCTAAATTGGATTAATGAGGGAGGCTAAGTGATCTCATTCTCATTCTCATTCTTTTAAGAATTTATCTTAGATTCATTGTATTCTTATTTCGAATAAACGTGTCATGGTTATGTGAATGTGAGATATAAACTATTTTAGAGATTCCTTAGTATTTTTCTCGTCATGATGGAATAGCGATAATGAAAACTGAATAGTTTGACAAATGAGTACTAGTATTTAGTAGGGCATCTGGTGTTATATGTTTGTTGAAGATAATGGTGGTGGTAGGTCAACGAGGGCATGAAACCACTCTTTATTTAGCAAGTCAATCAATTGAAAATTTAATTGATAAACTTATAAATTGTTATTTTTTTTGTTAGAAGAAACACGAGATTATTAATTCTAGTTAGCAAATAATAGACTACGTGGAGAGGGATGATACATACTTTGGTTGACTGGATTTTTCTTTTTTTGATAATGATTATCCCGTTGCAAGTAAAGGTATTGACAAATCTTATTCAATAACAACAGCTAAACTTATAAATTGTTATTATTTTTTTTTTTTTATAGAAGTAACAAGAGCTTGTTGATTCTTGTTAGCAAATAATAGAGTGGAAAGGGATGATATGTACACTAGTTAACATTGATATATATATATATATATATATATATACAGATCTTATCCAGAGCGAGGCCTTGCTCTGAAATTAAATTGCGAGGTTGGAGTTTAGAGACACTTTTCGGTCGCATATCAACATCTCAGCCATTTAGTTTTTAAGTACTAATATATAGATCATCTCTGTAAAATTTCGGCCAAATTAATGGTCGTTAAGGCATTGATAACTGTCTTAAAACTAGTACGGTTCAGGTTGGGCAGATTTAGTTCGTCCATCGGTTTAAGCGAGTTAGATACCTTAAATATTATTAATTTGGCTGAAATTTTGCAGAGATGATCTATATATTAGTACCTAAAAACTGAACGGTGAAGATGTGGAGATGAGACCGAAAAGTGACCCTAAACTCCAGCCTTACACTTTAATTTCAGAGCAAGTAAATATTATGATCATCCCGTTGCAAGTAAATGTACCGATTACAGAATACTTGTTTGTTCCATGAACAAATTAAAAATGCAAACTAATTCTTAGTTAATAACAACAGCCAAACTTGTTCAACCCAAAAAATCTACTTTCTTCTCCATAATTATAATTATCATTCATCTAGCATACGCTGTCAACGTCACATTTTTGGGAGTTAATATGATTCATGTAGTGATAGTGGTCATATCTAGCCTTTTAAAAGCATCTCGATCGAAGACAAAATGATATTTGTATAAATACTTATAAAAATCCAACGATATGTTTGGGAATGCTATGAAAAACTATTGCATTACTTGTTCTAAAGACAGATTTGTCCCAACCCATTAATTAAAATGATGACCAACTATTTTATTCCAATTTAATGCTTTTCAAAAGTTGTTCTCAAATTGTCAGCCTTGAAGAAAAAGTTGCTCCAAGTTTTCTATGTTGAAAAAACATTCTCCAACTGCAAGCAAAAGTAGCGATTACATAGTACTTGCCCCTCCAGTGAACAGATTAAAATTACAAATTAAATTTTATTCAATAACGACAGTCAAACTTATAAATTGTTAGTTGTTTTCATCTGTACTCCTTCTAAGTTCTTTTCTCTTAGCAAGATTTCGGTATAATCCTCTTGTTATGTATTGCTTTTCACTTTTATTAATAAATTCAGGTAAGGGCGAAGAGTTATCTCTTACTCTGCTTCTATAAAAAAAATTAAAATTTTTTTGTTTGTAGAAGAAACAAGAGCTTGTTGATTCTTGTTAGCAAATAATACAGCCGGAGAGGGATGATACATACACTGGTTAACATGATTTTTTTTTTCTTTGGAAAATATATGATCATCCCATTGCAAGTAAAGGTACTGATTATAAAATACTTGTCCGTTCTATAAATACATTAAAACTACAAACATTCTTATTTAATAACAACTATCAAACTTGTTCAACTCGAAAAACTACATTTTTCTTGATTATCATTATCCAACTAGCATACGTTGTTAACAACTCAAAAAACTGCATTCTTCTTCATAATCATAATTATCATCCAACTAGCATACACTATCAACATCACATTTCCGGAGTTAATATGACTCATATAGTGGCAGTGACAATATCTAGCCTTGTAATCTACTTTTTCTAATCGGTTTTTTTGGAAACCCTAGTACTATTTAAGGAACAATCCTAGAACTACGGCTGCTAACCACTCTTAAACTTCACATTACTTGCTATAGCTTCAACCTCACTCTCCTGTTTACTTTATTTCCTTAACTTTCAATGGCCGAGGTATGGTTTCTAACATGGGTGGTTCAAGTCTTTTCTCATACTTATTTGTTTCAAAGTTTTCATTTCTTCTAATCCGGTTGAAATCTGTTAAATATTTTTTATTTGGGTAGAATAAAGTGTTCATGGTTGTGGTTTCGTGTTGCCACTGTTATGGTTCTGGTTCAGAGTTCTTCAGCTTGTTGAAATATGTGGTTATTTATGGTCTTTGTTCAAAATTTTCCGTAAACTAATCTTATCCTTGGTTTCTAGTAAATGCAATGCAATGTATTTTTATTAATTCAAGCAATATGAAGTTGAGAAATGACTGATGCTGCTCGTTATCGGAATAAGAATTACTTAATGAAAGCGCTGGTTGTTATGTTAATACAAATCGGACTTGGCTTTGTTTGTTTGTTAGGGGGTAGGTAAAACCTAAGTTCAGGTACAGTAGCCTTGTATGTGTAAGTTTCAGGTTTAAGTTCAGGTACAGTAGCCTTGTATGTGTAAGTTTCGGGTCATCAATGTAAGTGGTTAATTTATAGCTCTCATACAGTAGGTTCCTTGTCAGTGAAATACAAGCTCGCATCATGGGTCTATATAGAAAAACATAAAAACTTTAATTTATCTGCTTGGTTGCTCCCTGATAAACTCGTCATGTAGTGTTGTACCATTTAACACACTTTTCTATTCCTTGGTTTTTCACTAAATGCAATGTAATCTTTCTTTTATTGAATTAAGCAATATGAAGTTGGGAATACATCGCCACTTGTTGTTAGGAATATGAATTACTTGAGGAAACTATGGTTGCTATCTTAATACAACTAGCCAGCTAAAGAACTTTATTACTTTTGTTTTTTTGTTTGTAGAAGAAACAAGAGCTTGTTGATTCTTGTTAGCAAATAATACAGCCGGAGAGGGATGATACTTACACTGGTTAACATGATTTTTTTTCTTTGGAAAATATATGATCATCCCATTGCAAGTAAAGGTACCGATTACAAAATACTTGTCCGTTCTATAAATACATTAAAACTACAAACATTCTTATTTAATAACAACTATCAAACTTGTTCAACTCGAAAAATTACATTTTTCTTGATTATCATTATCCAACTAGCATACGTTGTTAACAACTCAAAAAACTGCATTCTTCTTCATAATCATAATTATCATCCAACTAGCATACACTATCAACATCACATTTCTGGAGTTAATATATATGACTCATGTAGTGGCAATGACAATATCTAGCCTTGTAAAAATATCTGGAAAAGAAAATGGCATTTGTGTAAATGCTTATAAAAATTCAAGTGTGTTTGGAAATGCTATGAAGAACTATTAAATTACTTGTTCCATAGACAGATTTGTCCCAACCCATTCATTAGAATGATGACCAACTATTTATCACAATCTAATGCTTCTCAAAAGTCGTTTTAAAATTGTCAGCCAAACTTGTTCAACTCAAAAGACTACTTTCTTAACTACTTGCACTAGGGAATTGAAGGGTGGAACTCAATTATGAGGGACGTGTGTGCTGGGGTGCCATTGTTGGCTTAGCTAATCTATGTAGAGCAAAGAATTTATAGGGTTGTTTTGTGAAAATAAAGATTGTTGTGCCAATGGACGATTCAAAAAATGGGTTGTGAGTGCAAATAAGGTGGAGAATTAAGTTAGAAAGTTTATGGACTCAGAGGAAGAAGAATCAATCAGGATCAGGATCGAGGCTTTGAGGAGTGAAGCAAATGCTGCACTAAGTAAAGGCAAGACATATAAGGTCACATTTTCTAAATTGGTTGAACATACGTTATCAATGTCATATTCCCGGAGTTAATATGTCTCGTAAATAATGTGGAAACGTCCAGTTGTAAAAACCATCCTTTATTGTAACATCGTCCAATTGCAAGCGACCAGTTATGACATTCGAAGATGATCGAGTATAATCATAACAGCAAATAATAATATCCCGTATAAGTTTTTTTATCAACAATATGTTGCTCGCCATTACACTTTGTCGGTAAATTATGAAAAAGTTTTGATAACCTAATTATGTTGGGCGATGCTGGTGCTGACAGTCCACTTAAATGCCTTTCTTGGGAGACATCATCGAAATTTCTTATTTCTTGAGGAATATCCACTTATCATAACTTGTACATCGAAAATGGTGATATCGGCACAACAGTTTCATTTTCACCATTTTTGAAATGGAATACAACTCTTTTTAGATACAGTTTAACAATTTCTTAAGCTGCTCAACATAGACTACTTAAGTCGGTGACACCATTGATCTCATATATGTCACCAACTTTGTTGACCTAATTCTTAACATCTAAACTAAATTAACGAGGAGAACCGCAAGAAATTTTCCCAATTTTTCATCATTCAGAATTTGAGGGAGTTGAGGAAAAGTAATTGGCATGGAGTTGTTGGATATTTCTGAAATACATCAGCTTAAGAAGTAAATTGATCTTTTGATGTCAAATCCAACTGATTTTTGCTCCTATTTTGTTTGAACGCGAGTATTTCGTAACGCTGTTGTAAAGAAATCATGACTGAGTACTAGATCGCTCATGATTCCTCCTTTGATATCTTTCACTAACTTGTATTTTTTTCAAATGTATTCTTCCAAGTCTCTAGGACCACATGGTATGCCTCTCCTCTTTTAGAAAAGAATATTAGGATATTATTGGCAATGATGTAGTGGCAGTCTATGAGTTTTTCCTTATGGTAGTTGTTTGGTATATTAATTTTATTCATGTTTGGTTAATACCAAAGTGAACAATCATACTAAAATGACGCTCTTTTTTTTTGGAGATAAAATGGCTGATGCGGCTGCCCTCAAGCCTTGATTAATGAAACTGCAGAATACAGGGGGGGGGACATAGAGCCTAAACCCCAGATTACAATAAGCATAAAAAGAATATCCTAAAATAATAGCAAGAGTCTCCACAAAATCTATGTATTCTAACAAGCACACATCTTTGTCCTACTGCAATGTTCAATGTTATTTATAAAATATATGTAAAAAAATTTGCCAAAGAGGTTGAAACTTTTTTTGCATGAGGTCGTTTTTTCTTTTCAGAGTGCATTTGTTATGGGTTGTCTGATCAATGATAAATCTTGGTAAAAATGAAGTTGCTCATTTTTTGTGTGGAATAAATAGAGTGAGAATGATAGTTAGAGATGACTTTAAAGTTGGATGTGAGTAAAACTTATGATCACTTGGAGTGGCCTTATCTTAAAACAATATTATTGAGGTTATGGTTTCTTGAACGTTGAGTTTTTGTTATCATGGCTTGCATGATCAATGGAAGCACACATGGTTATCTTTCCCACGTGTGGCCTTTGTCAAGGTGTGCATAGGGATTTTCTACTATTATTAGTCGTATACAACATGTGGGGAAGCTATGTGGTACTCGTGTTTGTTATCGTGTTCTTCGGATACATCATTTGTTATTTTCTTTTAATAACTTTCTTTAAGGGACGGGCGGTGGGCTCCCAGAGTGTAGTAGACCCTTTACCTTCAGGTTTGAGGATGGAACTCGCTCCCTAAATCGTCTACTTCCGAGGAGCTGATATCGTCTCATTCCTTATTTAAAAATTAAAAAAAAAAAAAAAAGTTGCCTTTGTGGAAGCATGGAAATACATGGGCTAGCCGGATGTTGGTATATAGTCATTGCCGCTTAATAGCATTCTTAGGCCAAGGCTTGAAGACAGGCCCATGGGTATGAAGCCTACACTACATTTGACCAAGTAAATTGACTATCAAAGGATTAATAATATGTAATATGTCATTATTTGTTAAAATTTCACTCTTGGAGCAGCAGTCCTAAGTAAACCGCCATATCTATCCAAACGTGTAACCTGTTTAAAGTTTAGAACCATTAATCATAGAATTAGTACTCTTCTATAGGTAGGATTTTAATGAGATCTCACGTACGTGCTATCCGACTTCGTGTTGTCACACCATAAATCTCAGAAAATCTTCAGATCTTTAGAAATATTTCTGCATCAATATGGTTAAAGGAATAAGTTTGAAGGCGGACAACAACCTCCTCCCTCCATAATAACGTTACTCCTTGAGATCCCTTTACAAGAATAATAAATATAGCCTTCAAACCCTATGTGCACCCTAATATAATCCATAAGGCTTTATTCTACTAAGAGTTTCCTAAAGAAATAGTGAACTTGGGCGTTTGGCTTGAACAAAATCCACCAAAACCATCTAACTTTCATGATTCACAATGTCTCGATAATTCTAGGCAATGATATTGATCTGCAACACTATTACAATAATGGTGTTACACACAATGTTAGGCAACAACAAACTTAGCTAGTGTTTTCACATTCATTCAAGTAAAAAAAATAAAAAAATTGAAGGTAAAGGGTAATCTTGAAATTCAAACTAATTAATGAGTTGACATAGTGTAATTTGTAAAAGGCGGAGTCCAATTTACCCCTAAAACTTTAGTCAGCCCTCTCTAGTTAGTAGTAGGGCTGGCTTTGGCTTTGAAACTGAGCTTTTTGCTTTAGCTGAAACTTATCGGCTTGCCTGAATTTGTGATAGTAACTGGGCCGAGCTTTTCGGTAATTGAAAATTCGGATTACCAAGATTAACGATCGATTTTCAAGCTGTATACGAGAATTCCAACATCGGAATTTAGAGGTGTTGAGCGACTTACAAAGAAAGATCTAGCGATGAAATTTGCAAATATATTGATAATTTGAGGTTTAGCGGTAAGGCTCGAGTTTGTATTTAAGTAAAGTGTTCGACCCTTGTCAAATGCACTGGAATTAAAACTCATCTCCGATCGGTTTGGTTTAGTTTGTAAGAAACTAAGAACCGAAACCGTACTAAATCAAGTCACTCAATTCAATTGTGCCAAGCAGACTATTCCACTTAACCTCGGTTCCAATTCGACCCGATTCGGTTTGCCAATTTGGACTCGGTCGGTAAATAAAGGCCCTCTGGTATTTATTTTCCTACGCATTCCTTTGATACGTACAAATACTTCCCAAGAAAAAAGAAAAATTACTTCAATTTCTGACCCATAAAACAGGAAGACATTTATTCAAAAAATTTCATTCAGCGTTAAATCGAAGAGGAACCAAACCAGAGCTCCAGTCTGGTTTCGCTTCAAGCTTCAAGCTGTGAAGAGAGAGAGAGTAGAGCAGTCGATCGCCTCAAAGAACGCCGCTATGGTAAGACCCAAACTCAATTCCCTTCCTTTCTTCACGAACTCATAAATCGCAAACAGTTTCAATCATTCATTTTCTCCCTATCGTCTTCCAATTTCAATGTCCTAGATTGCGTTGCTAAAACTCTTAGATCTGGATCGAATCGCTATCTGGTTATATGGGTCTTCTCTTTTTCGTTTTCAATCCAACAAAATCCGGGCGGTTATAGTTGTAGAAACAGAATGGGGATCCGTCTCTGTTAACTGTGCAAGTAGTTAGGGTTTTGGCAGCGTTTCTAAGCTTAATTTATGAAAAAAATTATGCTTTGTTTGTTGATCTAATGGTTTGTGATGCAGATTCAGTTTGTGCTTCTGATAAGTAGGCAAGGAAAAGTGAGGTTGACTAAGTGGTACTCGCCATATACCCAAAAGGAAAGAACAAAGGTAATTCCCTGCAGAAATCATATACTTTGTGTTTAAGGTTCGGTAAGATGGATGATTCGAACAAGAGAGTGAATCGCCGTGTTGGTTGTTCGGGTATTTTATTGCGAGAATTATTTTTCGTTGTTGATATGATTTCGTGGATGTATGTGATTATGTGCTCTTGCGTTTTTGTGAAGGTGCTTCGCGAGCTCAGTGGGGTGATCCTTGCGCGAGGTCCCAAGCTCTGCAATTTTGTGGAGTGGAGAGAATACAAAGTTGTTTATAAGAGGTGAGTGGCACGGATATAGCTATGCTTTTGCTTGTGAAAAAGTTACCTTCGTAGACTTTGTTAATGAATTGGCTTTGTGGATGTGTTGTGCAGATATGCTAGTCTCTATTTCTGTATGTGTATCGATCAAGATGATAATGAACTAGAGGTCCTTGAGATTATTCATCATTTTGTGGAAATTCTAGACCGATACTTTGGCAGTGTGAGTGAAACATGACATTATGTTATTCATTTTGTTTTGATAAAGGGTGTGGTTGTAACTATTTGTTCATGCTTTATAGGTATGTGAATTGGATTTGATCTTTAACTTCCACAAGGTATGTATATTCTGCTTGTTTCAGGATCAGCATTTTTGTTTCTTGAAATTATTTTTCAACGATAAGTTGTCTTGTTTACGAGTTTCTATTCAATGCTTTAGAAGGGAATGTTTTGAATGCATTTTCATATTACTTTTATATGAAAGCAAGCCAAATTTTGGCCTAAACACTTGTTTTCTACTGTAAAACATGGAAGGCCTACTATATACTGGATGAACTTTTGATTGCTGGTGAACTCCAAGAGTCGAGCAAGAAAACGGTTGCACGGTTGATAGCAGCACAGGTATAGTTATTCATAGATCAGTGCTGTCTGTTGTCAAATATTTCCACTCCTGCTAATTGCACTATATCAATGGGTTGCAGGATTCTTTGGTGGAGACTGCAAAAGAGCAGGCTAGTTCAATAAGTAATATGATTGCGCAGGCCACCAAGTAATGAAGAACAAGCATATATCGTCACCTGTTGTATTATTAATTCAAATTGAAGTGGTTTGTATTAATATGATCATTATTTTGCACTTCCTTTTCAGACTGATGAGCATTTCTTTTGGTTATTTGTGTTTTTACAAAGATTGTACACAACATTACTATGCCGGTACGTTTAACTTGTCTTGTGTAACTTAATACATTGGCATTCTTTCATATGAGTACATGTCCAGATGCTTTGCAAGTGAACTTTGTGTTATCAGCTATAGAATACAAAAGTTGGAAGGCAGGTGTATTTTGATGTTTTCCCATGTTGGAATATCTCTGCATGGCTCCAATTGTGTTTTGATACCACCCAATTCAAGGCCAAAAGTTATGAATGGTCCCTAGTTTGGGGTTAAACACAACGTTACCTCGCTCGTTTAGAAAGTCTAATAATATCCTTATGAAATTTGTACAATTACCTCATTGTTCAGCCAAATAATTAGTAAAAATTTCATGAAGACAATGCAAATAACTTTAATTATCTCCCTGATCCGATTGGAGTTTCGATGTCTCCTTCACATTGGTGTAAATAATTTCATTAATTTGGACCACAATTGACAAAGATTAATCATTAATTCCAGCCGGCAAATATTTGTTTCCAATGAAATATTCCAAGATGTGAATGTGTTGGTTTCATCACCTTCGTCCTTTGCCTGTGTTTTCCCTGTGAATTTAACTTAGAAACAGTGAAGATAACATAAACTTCATAGGATACTCATTCATATCAACATTATAGCCAAAAAGTGTTAGTTATAAAAGGAACATTTATTCATGGTTAAATATAGTTGCTTGCAACGGTCGCAACGGTCGACTCCTAGACAACTTCCTCAGAACCCAGCCAAAAATCAAAACAAGCTTCTCATTGTAAAAGCCTCTTAGCTGATCATTCCCTCCACTAGAATGATTCGAAAATTCATACTTTTAAGAGCAAAGTGTCCCCATGCGCTCAGATAGGAAGGCTATGACTTAATGCACCATACATGTCCATGATTCAATCCAATTGGTTCTGCAAATTTAAAAGGAAAAATATTGAGGACGGAGTGCAATAATAATCAGATACACAGATTTTGATGTATAAAGCCAATTCCAAGATGATTTAGCAGTAGTGGAAGTTGAAGTATACTGAATCAGCAACTAAACATAATTCTAATCTCTCTTGAAGTAATGAAACAAACCTTTAGAAAATATCCATATCCATTGAATTTACAAGAACCCCATCGTCTTCCCACGATATATCCTTGGCCTGTGGATCAAAACCAATAGGCTGAAGAGGCACCTCTAACGGTGGAGGGCTCTGCAGACAGAAGATACAAATTTCAAGACATGTAATTGCATGGGAAATCATAATAAACGTAATTGCTTTCTATGAGAATTACTATTATTCTTTAAATGTTCTGTAGGCTCTGTAAAATAGTGTTGGTATATCCACAAAAAGCATTGATCTCTAGATAATGATGGAAGCAATACATTGTACCAAAAGATTGAAGGGAATATTACTACCATGCAACGGATCAAAGGCCAAGTAATTCCACGGAAAAAAGGATGTTGTTTGATTTCGTTTGCACCAGTAGTGGATCCTAAACGTGTGGCAGGGTCTCTTTGCAACAACGCATTGATCAACTGCCGTGCTGCAAGGCTCACCTGGAACAGGAAATAATGCAAGCAGGTACATAATTAGGTTCGATGCTTCTAATAATGACATTATAAATGTAGGATTAAAACCTCCTCCATCTTTTTAGTGCTCAAAATGGTAGTCAACTGAAGTTTAAATGCATAGCTTGACTTAAGTTTTTACCGGAATGCTACTTGGAAAGGTCAGATCTTTGTGCAAAATGTTGGTGAATGTTCTTTGTCTGTTTTTCCCCCTGAAAGGGGTGCGGCCATATAGCAGCTCATACAACAAAATACCTGGGATGCAAACACAAATCAATTCAAGCAGTAATGATAAAAGAGGAAAACAGGCACTACAAAGCAAATTAAGGAGGACACCATTTATCAGAAATAGATGGAACAAAGTATCTTTACATCTTTGTGTACTCAGTAAACTCCATGACATCGATCCTCTATGATAGAAAAAATGATATACTTTTGATTCTCTAGAAAGCTACAGCTTAGACACCAAAATACTTGGAAGATCAGAAGTGAACACTCGCATGCATACACACACACACAACCAAGACACATAAAGTGCTTACCAAGAGCCCACCAATCAATAGCACTGCTGTGGCCTGTACCGGTAACAATTTCCTGAAACCAAGCCCCAGTAAGAACTTTGGAAAGATATACATGTATATGATCATTCATCAATATCTTGCAAGCATTGTGGCACAAATATACTTTTATCTGTAATCTTTTGATTGGTGAACTCAGCTATATACGTGATACATTGATGCAACGCATGAAAATCTTTTCTCAGATGTTTGCAACCAATCTAGAAGTGAGTGAAATCAACTCATATTCTGTCTAATGCACTATTGAATGTCATATGAAGTTCCTAAACCATAATTGAATATCACCATACAGGAGCAATGTACTCTTCAGTTCCAACGAAGGAATTTGATTGATTAACTGGTTCTGCAACAAATGTTGGTGGTGGTTGACTACTAGATCTCCTTCTCTTCTTAGGTGATTGATGCCTTATAATCTGCAATGGATAAGAAAAGTATGTTAACAAATTAGAAGAGTAGGCAGTCCCCATTTTGAGCACCTAATAGGCAGAAGAAAAATTCTAGAAACAAATTAGAAGAGTAAGCAGTCCCCATTTCGAGCACTTAATAGGTAGATTAAAATCCTAGAAACAGTGCTGTCAAATTAAACTCTCAAAACTACCAGGGCAAGTGAGACATACTGCATCAAGTAAAAGAATCTAAAGATATATCTCCCATGATTGATCCATACTAATCTTTTTATCAACAGAAATGAACTATACTTAGGGCAACTCCAACCATAGGGTTCAAAACTAGATTTTGTTGAATTATAAGACTTTTCATATCCAACAATGCTTTTTAGGGGGAGTTGGTCCTAAAATTATAGGACTTGGGCTCATCCCAAGTCTCATATTTGAGACTTTTCCAAGACCAAGACTCGGATACTGTTCATGGGGCCCAGCAAATGGGTTATTATTTGCTTTTACTCAAATTGACCTTATTTAATCTGACGGCTCAGATTTGAGGAAAAAAAGTGATCAATGACTCTTATTAAATCAAGGGTTATTATTTCTATTTTGTTCCAAAAAAATTTAAAAAATTACCAGAAAATTGAGGGAAAAAAAAAATATACCTATTGGAACAGTAAATTGTGGGAAATTCTATAAATATCAACCCATTCTTTTCTATTTCCTCACACCAAATATCCTCCATCTCCTTCACAATTGTTTACCTTATTTAACTATATTAACATACTTTTAATATAATATTCATCAACATTACACTCATATTATATTTAATCAAGAATAGTGAAAATAGCACCCATATAGCACCTCATTGTTGGAGATGAGAATTAAGTCATATATGAATAGTGCAACAAGGGGGTGCTAAAATGAGAATAGCACCCCCAAATAGAGCCTATGGTTGGAGTTGCCCTTAGGGAGCATAAGAATCTATAATCTGTAAAGATAGAATAACGTATCTTGAGGAATATGATTTTGTACCTGTGGTTTACAGGAGGCCATAAATGATAAATCAAAGTCTGTTAAGACAATATGTCCATCCTTCTGGAGTAAAATATTTTCAGGCTTAAGGTCGCGATAAATTATACCTGTAACGAGACATTAATATAATAAGCACATAGGCAAAAGACCTGCGTTTTTTTTTTCTAATCAGAACTAAGGCTCAGGGAAAAACTCACATCCTTCAAATTAATCATCTACATGGAGATAATTAATAAACAATAAATGATAATGCAAACTTGGCAGAACACAGATGACTTTATGATGTTTTATTCCCATTACTCTTTTTATATACAAGAGAAACAAAAAAACTGAACATGAGGTGTTCAGTACTGTAGGTGCAGTTTTGATGAAAGAAATACCTAGACAGTGAAGATATTCCAAGGCAATGACAACCTCTGCAGCATAGAACCTGGGATATAATAGTAAGTTAAAATTCCTAATCATAAGAGCATACAGCAACTGTAAAGAGGGTGAGAAGATGAGATGCATTTTCTTATCCCGAATTCCCGATGATATAAATTTAAACAAATATTTAACTTTCATATGTAACAAAGATCAATTCTGCTTCACATGGGGTCCATAACAATGGAAAACGGGTTAGGTACCAGCTGTGGCAGAACACAGTTATGGCCAAAGAGGATGTGTAGACGACCATCACCCACCCCAGGGGAACAAAATGAAAGAAAGAGGATCCATAACTACATATAGTAGAACTGATGATAGTAGAATCCAGCACAAGCATTAGTCTAAAGAGTAAGATAATCAGATTAACCTTTCCTATTTACAGATTACAAGCAATAGTGATTAGTGAGGCAAATATGGTTTTGGGACTAAGAGATATTAAGAGACAAAAATTTAAGTACCTAGCAGAGTCCTCCTTGAAGAATTTCATAGGCTGCTTATCAAGCAAAGCAAATAACTCTCCGCCCGAGCAAAAGTCTGTTATCAAACAAACGTGTGTAGAAGTCTGAGGAGATTGTATAAAGAACATTAGTACACTTAACCATATTTGATGAATTTATTGAATAAGAAATCTTTAACATGAGTAGGTTTAAAAAAGAAGTGGTATAAAAGCAATGAAAGACCTCAAATGAAGTGTATAGCGTAGGAAGAAATGGATGATCCAGTTGTGAAATTATTTCCCGTTCAGCGCATGCTCGGTGAACCTGAGACAATTACAGTAATATGTGACTCTCAGAAGAATCAGTGATATTAAGTAAATATGCCACTATACCACTTGTAAGTAAGCAAATCTATACAGGGCACATGTATACATGTGAAAACGCCATGAATTTATGCAAACTAGAGGGCATGTTCATGCCGATTTCAGACACGCATTCATGCAAAAGAATGTGAAGCTCCTGTTTGGGAGATACATGATTCTGCATTGCTTAAAGACATGGAACTCTTATATGTTCATACCTTGTTACGATTCAACATTATTGACTTCTCCATTGCCTTCATAGCAAACAGTATAGAAGTACCTCGTAGTTCCACCAAATGGACACTGCAAATAATACATAGTAATATAAGTAAAATAGAGATTCAACGGACAAATATTTTATGACCAGTAATGTTCACCTGCTCAATAACTGAGTAAGAAAATTATGCTTAGTCACCCTTGGATCTAGATCCAATGGTGGAAAATAAAACAACTCAAACATAAAGATAATTCTTTCCAGCTTTGGATCTAAATCCAATGGTGACTGAGCATAATTTCTTTTCACAGTTATTGAATAGGTGAAAACCCCTGAATTTATAACAGACTGTAAACTGCGTAATTTGTTCCAGTTAAAATCCTAATATAATGACAGGCTATATAGAAGATGCATATATGCAATGCAGCATCTCAGTTACATATATCAACAAAGCTGAGCAGTTTACAGTACCTGCCAGTATCACCACAACCCAAGGGTTTTATGGGCTTAAAATGATGCAGATCAATTTTTTCACCACGTGAAGTAATCTAGAGGAATGTATAAGAACGAAAAAACACAAGACATAAGTAAGGAAAAAAGCTCGTGAATGAGAATATATTGACTTTGAAAACCATCAGGAAGTAACTATAATTTACAGATTGTTACCTCTTGTATTGCTAACCAACTAGCACTACCCCTTTTGTGAGGTCTTGGGAAGACAGGACGAGAATGAATTGCCCACAGATCTTCTGGTCTCTAAATAATGAAATTATAAGGTTCACATTAGTTATAATTGATAACTATAGCCACATATACATTATCGCATCATCCTTGGATAAAAAATGTAGAAACGGAAAAATTAAAGTCTAATTTATTATAATATCAAAAAATTATTCAGTATCTGGACAGATTCTTTTGGTACATACCACCAAAGACTTTTTAGTTTTTTACCAACCTAGATAGATACATGCAAGTATTCAAAATCTCATATTCTTTTAAGAAAAGAAATGTAAAAGAAACTTCTACACCAGTATAATTAAGAGCAAAAGGAGTACCTTACCAAGTTGGCATCAGGAAGTTCTCGGACAGCCTCGTTAACATTTTCTGCAGTGGCTTTCACCTGATGAGAGGGGGGAAGAGAGAGTGATTTAAAAACAAAAAAAACAAAAGATAAAAAATAAAAAAATAATAAAAATGTCTGGAAATGGTTCTTCCACAAGAGACGATAAAAAATGCTGAAGCATCAAAAGGAGAAGGCTTATTCTTTTCTTCCTTTATTTCTCCTCAGTTGATCAGATATTAGGAATGATCAACACATTGGAAACGAATAATTGTTCAATTCCAAACTGACTTTCTTAATAGTTATCATTGCTCTGCAAAAATATTCTTAAGACTGTTTGGAAAAGACGATGCTAGGTGAAGCACAATCTGCTGAACCACTTTTAAACCACATAATGTGGCAGTCAAACATTGGTCTCCATTTGGTAGGTTTAGAATGATCCTATGTTTAACTGCCACATCAATTGCCACATCCTGTGGTCAAAATGTGGTACAAACATTAGGGGTAGGCATAATGATTAGAGACACTCAAAAATACACAATATACATACTTGATTGAGCATAATAGTTCTACAAATAGTATGAAAATAATAGAAACACAATTACCACTTTAGAACTTTCTAGCTCTGCTCTCTCTGACAGGCGATTTCGCAGAGGTTCTACATGATCACTACCATCCAATTGGACACCAATGAAATATTGAAGTTCACCCTACAAAATTTACAAGACGCTCAGAAGAAAAAATACCAAAATGAAATATGCAGCCTGTATAGGTTCATATTCAACCTAGAATAAGAATCTTGTAGTTACCTTATGGTCACGCATGGGTTGCAAGTGGAACAAATTCCAAAACTTCTTTCCTGCAAGTCAAGTAGACAATCAGAAAAATGAAACTAGGGACAACCTAAAATCGCCACACAAAAAAAAACCACACAGAGAGACACAAAAATACAGCTGAAAAAGAAATTGTACACTGTATGATGCTCGGACTTATATGGTCTTGCAAGCAAAATGAACTGGTGAAACTAATGCAATAAATTGGCATTTGAATTATTATAGCATATTTGCGGAAGCAAAACTCCGATGAATGTTCTTACCACTCTTAGTATAGTTGATTAACTGTACAGTAATTTCCCGTTGTTCTCTGATGGCATCTCTTATTTTTGAGACTGTTGCTTGATCTGTTTCAGGACCTTGAAGAAAACTACAAAGTAGACAAAGAAAATTAAATCCTATTTCCATTGCTAATAGAAAATTGATACAGTATAAGAAGGGGATTCGATATCAGTGTCTATAGAAAATAGTCAAATACTGATTCTAATTTCATGTAATAAAGATGAACAAATTGCACTATTATAGAAAAAAAAATTATCAATTGACAGGAATATAGTCTAGTAATCTTAAGTATAAGTGTGAACTAAATACAATAAAATGAACCTTGGAAGAAAGGCATAAACAGAATGAATTTCCTACCGACAATTTCTTCCCAGAATTTCCTCACGTGTATATTCCGTCAGTTCTAGAAAACTATCAGATGCAAATATCTGCGCCGAAAAGAGTAAAAAGATTATCAAAGTCATTTCAAAATAAAATATATAGTGTCTAACTGCATTTTTAAATGGAGTTTGCAAAAGACGTGATAACATTATTAGCTATCATAAAGACTTGGCACTGCAAGATACAGAAGTGTGATGGATAATGCTACAAGAAAATTATAAATATAATTTCCAGCAAAAAGTTGATAAGAAAAAGGAACATAACAACAATAAAAGTTGAGGTTGGGTAATGTGAGATCTTAAGAGTGTTTCATGGAGGTGGGTAGTGCATATCAATGTATTGACATGGTGATTGGGAGAGAAAATAGATACACTGAGAGAAAATTTTCCGTGTTTAACTAAAATTTACATAATAGTTCAAAAGGTATATAAAAATTCTTACAATTGGATTATCAGGAATTCTAGGATCAGAAATCACAAAGTTCTTTTCAATGCGTTCCAATGTGGTTGCTAGGTCAATTCCTTGGCGTATATCCCTTTCTCTTTCTGTGCGGTCCCAACTATCAGCATTTTCTATATCTATGGTCATCAAATCCTCTGGTTCAACACTTGGTTCTTTTTCAAGCCTGCCTCCAGAGCCTAGAGACTTTGATCTAAATCTGCAGGAAGATATCAACATCTATTCAAAAATCATGCACATCTAGCTGAATTTAGATGACATAACTAATGAAAGATAAGGGCACATAATGCTGAATTTCAAGGTTTTATATTTTTCCTCAGGGCTCAGGCCCTCTCAACCTCATTATATTGAAACAACTGAAAGTCTGGATTGCTAAAGATAAAGTACTAACCCCATTGAGGGGCTGCGCCCTGACTTTTTAGGATTTTTGCCTGCATCCTGGGAAAATCTCCCCCGAGTTGCATCACCCTTCACATCCACCTGAGGAGTCTCTCTAACAGGTGTACTCATTGCAGCAGATTTTGGAAGAACATAATTAAGGTTCATGTTATCCAGCTCTTCATGATTTTTAGTATTCTCATTGCTAGCATCCTGCATGTGAGAACGTGGATGTTTCACAGTTTGTACAACTTCAACAATGGAGCCTAATGCCTTCTCCTTCTGTCGAGCTGCAACATGAACATGACAATTAGAAGTGAAGTAACACTGATGCTACAAACCCAATTGGGCAATCATGCTTACCGTCGTAACGGATTAGTGACTTGGACAACCCATTTGGCCTCAATGCCTTCTCATTCACCCCTTCTGTGTACTTGCTGACCTCAACCTGCATTCTGCACACACCAACATGTAAGCTTTTGGTACAAGACATGGTCATTATTCATAAAACAAGAACATAAAGCTTAACATTGTGCATATATAACTCATTCCTTGCACTATACACGTAAAGATACCATCTTTAAATACATTATTATAATTTTATGAGAACTGACGCAATAAAGACAGCATTTTTTAGTACATTGGTATAACTCAAACTAGAAAAAGGCAGAGAATTTGAGAAATTGAGGACTGACCCAATAAACCTGATGGTTTTTCCATTGTCATCTTTGATTGGGGTGACGGTGAGAAGATTCCAAAAAGGAGTGCCATCTTTCTTGTAGTTGAAGAGCCTACCGCAGTAGCTAGACCCAGTTTTGACTGCGTTTCGGATTTTGGCCACTTCATTCTGGTCTGTTTCCGGTCCCTGAAGAAAGCGACTGCAACCAAAATATGCATATATATAACACAATCCTAGGCACCCAACTCCTTTCTTTCTTTTCTTCTTTGTGAGCTACCCATTTTGATTCACCCAAACGTAGACCAAAATGGGATTTATGAAAGCAAATAAAGTGGAAGATCACTATTCACAAGCAATGCCTCAATGGGCAAAATTTGGTTTAACACTAAATGAAGCATTCATTCGTGAAAGAATAAAAGAAAGCCGTGGACGGTGGCCCTGTGGTGGGTGTTTGTGAACTGAAACACGAGTGAAGTAACCGACAGGGTCAGTTCTTTTGGCGCCCGTGTTACGGCGCCTAATGAATAATTTTGACAGGTTCACATCACATGTGGTTTGATAGACTAGTTTAGACTGATTTTGATCTTAGTCTATGTCTCTATGACCATAGATGAGTCGGTTTACTATTATAGTTGAGTTGATCTCCATTTGATGTATGAATTATCGGATAACTTACACACATAACAATTTATTTCACACTTGCACTCTTAAAAATAGAATTTTAGATGTTCTATAGATCGGCTCATTATGTGGGACACATTACAAACAATATTTAAAAGTACTTGTCATAGTTTTTTGTTTTTATTTTTTAGTAAGTGCTATAAAATATTTGGTTTTTTAGTAACTATTAAGAAATAGTATCTTACCAGTTTCTTCCAATGACCTCTTTTGAAGAGTAACCAGTCATAGTAAAGAAGCCACTGCTGGCATACACGATTGGGCAATCAGGCTTTGTGGCATCAGACACAACAAAAGTCTGCTGCAATGTAGCCAAAGCTGTCTTCAACTCACTTGACACCCTTGGATTAGGCAACTGATCAGACCCATGACTTGACTCTGATGATGTCCTTGATTCAAATCTCCCTGATGTGTTTTTGCTTTTGTTGCCATCATCTGATGACCTCCCTATGGCCTTAAAAGTTCCTTCACCAGAATCATCCGGCTTCACCACAACTCCCCATTCTGCTGTCCTTGCCACTATGCTCGCCTTCTCCGTTATGATTTTTGAGTCTAAAATTCCATCAACGTCACCAGAAGCAGCAGCAGCAGCAGTGTCGTTAGACTCTTCAGCTGCTTGTGTATCGAATGCCATCCACTTAAATGAAGTACTTGATGATCCACTTTCCAGCTTACTACTAGGATGTGCTCCAACATCATTGCTCTTTCGCGCTGCTAATTTCTGCTTATCTCCACCAGCGGCCTCTGGTTTCTCCATTTTTGTATAGATCTCTCTTCAGTGAATACAGAAAATCAACCACCTGCCATCATCATAAAAGAAGTACTCTGTTTCACCAATTTTTTTTTTTTTGTGAGAATACTCTTTCACCAAATTAAGAAGAGAGACTAGAGGAGACGAGGAGTTTCTATAAATGGAAGTCCTCTTCTCTTGTGTACCTATATACAGTGAAAATTCTTTGTATCGCAATTCACTTGAGTGGTGAAATCCCAAAACATTAAGACAAAAAGCATGACAAGCAAATCCAGCTAAAAGTTGAACAGGACTTGCTATTCTGTACTAGGTGCTGAGTGCATTATTTTGAACCCAAAGGCTTTACCTTTATGTAACTCCATGATCATAGTAGGTTCATAATAGAGTACCATGATGTGCTAAATGAATAAAATGGCAAACAAGCAATAAAGGAAATTTGACATGAGAAAAACCTGCCAAATTTTAAAGGTATCGTCAATTTCTGCCATTCATCTCCATCCTCATCACTTTTTCACTGACCTTCTCTGTCTCCACTGTACACTACCAGAAATGTAAAGCTTTCTCTCAGAGTGGTCTATCTGGGTCAGGTTGTGATAGAATAGCAGGGAAGATAAAGCTCTCAGCTGATTGCTTAATAAGTATGCCTTCCAACCCACATTAGCATGCATTTAGTAAACTTGCTTTTCATCACAGCCCTTGTTTTCAAGTCTATTGCTCTGTACGAATACACAGAGACCGCTGATCTCCTTCCTCTTTATCCGAACCCCATTATTCTCTGCAAGTAAATCCGTCACATTTCCCTCCCCATGAGGTAAAACTGCAGCCAATAATTATGACATGCCAATCATAAATGCAGATGGGAACGTGTTAAAACAGCTATAGGGCCACAGAAACAACACCAGTAGGACTTGAGGCATTCCTTCAAAGTTGTGAAGATAAATTTCAACATCACTTTAGAAACTTGTTGTATATACAGGCCTAAGGACCACAGAGCAATAAGGGCCCGTAATCTTCCACGCCCACACAAACGAGTGTTAGCATCCGCTGGATGAGACATTTTGTCATACACAGGCGTGGATAATCGTTATTAGTCTCATCTGATTGCGAAGTCTCCGCCTTGATTGCATCATATAAAGGAAATTCCAGGACGAGTGTACGTATGAGTAGCATAGACACCCTTCATTATTTCTAATCACGAAAACCTTGTATAACATAGCCGTGAAAATGTTGATCATAATTGTAATGGTTGGAGTGGATGAGACATTTTGTCATACACATGGCGTGGATAATCGGTATTAGTCTCATCTGATTGCGAGGTCTCCACCTTGATTGCACCATATAAAAGGAAATTTCAGGACGAGTGTATGTATGAGTAGCATAGACACCCTTCATTATTTCCAATCACGTAATCAGTTATTGTGAAATGAGTCTTGTATAACATAGCGACGAAAATCTTGATCATAATTGTAATGGTTGGAGTGGTTGCTGCTCTAACACATAAATGTATGTATGCCATCGGCGACAATTATTGGTCTAGTTGTCCGTGGATATAGGTTTGTCTAAGGGCTTGGCTAGGGATGGAAGTCTCTATATGGCATTGAATGCTCACTCTGTCAAAGAAGAGAAGAAACAACGCTTCCTTGTCACGTAAGAAATGCATTTTTCCCTGCGTATCAATGCAAGTGACACTTGCGTTATTGTGCTACGATGTTGAATAAGTAGGGAAAGCCTACTAAACCTCAATAACTAGCATGATTTATGTATACGATTTACATTGAGTGGTGTCATTAGATCATAACATTTGGTTTCTTAGACAGTTGCTTAAGTCGCAAACGTGAGCTAAGCTCGTGGACTAAATTCTAGATCTCTAAAAGGGGTTTAGGCAGTCATAAGAACTAATAGAGTTTTGGATTTTTGAATTCGAGACCTCATTTAACGTTGTGCAAATACTCTGATCAATACCTGATATTTCATCTTGTGTCCGAAAAGTTGAAACGTGTTCTTGTGAATTATTTCTGCTGTCTCGGATCTGTTAGCATGTATCTATCAATCCCTTGATACAGATGAATCTTGGTTGTCCCATTTTACCTATAGGTACTATTTACTTAGCTAGTAATCTCTTACCATCTGCCAATTCATCTGGATAAACCCTAGCTGCATAGATGGACAGTTTTATGAACCGACAAAATAAACAAGGAGTGAGGGACAACTCTGTAAACCGATTCTAGGCTTCTATCAACTTCCCATCATGTATTGTCTGATTATCCGATCCTTCTCTTGATGAGACTGAATGCTTGTTCAGGCAGCCGGGAAGTGATGTTAACCAGCTTTTTACATGATACGCGAAGAAACGTCCATGTCATAGGGTAGTGACGGACACGTGGCATCATCTGCAGCCCCAGATCACTCATCGATCAGGTGGACACGTGTCCTCGTGTTGGTTTCGACTTTCGAGCGACCGAGGTTTCTGTGGTGGCTGCGATGCTTCTCATCCACTTACATGCATGGGTCCAGATGATCGATACAGCATTACAGCAACAACAAGCAAAGAATTTCCAGGAAATGATGGAATATATTAGGGTTAATTCCTATTTTAATTCCAAGTACTTTTTAGTCGTGTTGTAGATGATTGTTATGAATAAAATCCATTTGTTTTTGAAAAATATATGAAAAGGAGAGAAAAAAAAAACATATTGATTTAAGCCGTGAAATTGTCATTTCTGAAGAAAATATTATGTAGTGCTATGACTGCTATCATCTTGTAACAGATTGAGAACTCCTCACCACCTTTTGTAACAACTAGTTCATCCAATAAAGATTGTTGTCTCAAAGTTAATAAAAAAAAAAAGTCTCAATAAAATAAAATTTATTATAGAGATTAATGAAATTTAATTTCTTTCTAGGGATAATGACCATATACCCACTTTCTACCAAAATACATTCCATACACCCAACCAACTTATTTTCAACCCTACTCACACAAATTTTTTTCTTTTTCTCCCAACTATTCATTCAACTTAATATTTAACCCCTTAATACCCTTTCTTCTTTCATCACCTTTTCTTTTTGAGACTATTACTGTGAACAGTACTTTTAATTTTATGATGGAGCCTTGTGGGCCTATTACTTGAAGTTATTTGTTTAGACTGCAATTATAGTTAAAATCATCTTCTATATTCGAATGTAAATAGTTTATTTTCACTATACATAATTTCTATCATTTCCAGAAGAGAATTAATTGCTATTTGCAATATAACCAGTAAAGAGTTAGCTGAAGAAAGAGAAAAGTTGAGAAAGTTAAAAGATTATATATCAAGGCTTAAAAGAGAAACTCCCGATTATTGAGATATTATCTTCATAGTTCAAAAAAGAATTTATAAAATTGAGAAAAAGATTGGAGATCTTGTATATACTCTCAGAGAGGAACAAAAACCTCTTGATTATTTGAGCATCAGTTAGATCCGCAAATCACTGGTATCAAAGCTTGCTGAAAAAGCTCAAAAGGGAATCACCAATAGGGAGAATGTCTGAATTAATATTAGAGAAGTTGAATTCTCTATTAAAATCTTCTGATGACAAACATCAGAATCTGATAAGAATCTGATAAAAGAATTATCTAGATATCAAGATCATCTAGAAAAAGTACCAGATATAATCTCCCAAGTAGAAAAATTGGAGTACAAAATAAATTATATCAAAGAACTTCGTAAAAGGGAAGAAGAACAGTTAACAAGTGTTGGCAGAAAAACCAGTGAACGACAAGAAATGCTGGATTCTATGAAAAACTTACTGAAGGATAAGAAAAAGCCTCCAGTAAAATCCAAGAAAGCTAATGGATTTAAACCATTAGAAAAACCTAAGTAGAATCCTACTTCAAGCATGATTTTTCAAGAATCATCTACTAGTCTGACTAGATACCAATTATGAAAAACCAAAACACTCGGTAGCAAGAGATGCTGGATTCTATGAAAAACCTACTGATGGATAAGAAAAAGCCTCCAGTAAAATCCAAGAAAGCTAATGGATTTAAACCATTAGAAAAATCTAAGTAGAATCCTACTTCAAGCATGATTTTTCAAGAACCTTCTACTAGTCTGACTAGTATCAAATATGAAAAACCAAAACACTCGGTAGCAAGAGATGTCAAGATGATGAGCATCTTTGGAAAAAAGAAAGGAGTACAACTCCTAAATGCAGAAGAATTTGAATACAATGAAACAGAACAGGAGGTGAAAAATTCAGCAATTCCAAAATTAAATTTTAAACAAATCTATAAAGATGAAAGTTTGAATTGATGGACAACCATCATTTCAAATTATTGGAATTTATAACTCCTTCTACAACAGGAGAAACTGATCTCTTAATGATCACTCCTCAAGAAGTTTCCAGAGCAAAGGCAAAAAATTATCAATTTATGCATATTAGAGCAGTCCAAGTAGGCATAAAACTTCTTGTTTGAGAAGACATAAACTGTTCAGTTCTATGTGTCTTACAAGACAATAGACTAATAGATTTTCAAGCTAGTCTACTAGGAACACTTGAAGCATCTTTTTGCAATCAAGTGGCATATTTCAACTGTTATCCAAATTTCTCAACAAGCTTAAAAGATGTTGCTCACTGTCTGAAACTGAGAGTTAAGACAGATGACATAACCATGAAAGAAAATATGCAAGAACTTGCAGTAGTATACAGAATATACTATAAACTAATGAGTACCACAGTAGAACCTAAGACAAGGATATCAAATATCCCAGGTCTTACTACTGGATTTCTCACCAGTCAAAAGAATCATTCACAACAAATTCACAAAGTTACATGGAATGGAGTAACTTTCCCTATTGAATGGAAATTATTTGGTCCAAAGAAACCACCAGAAAGTGCTAAAGCAGCAATTTATGAAAGTAGAAAGACAGGAGATATCAGTCTAAAATTTGATCATCATAGGAAAAGTGATGTCGGTCTTGAGAATATCAGGATAAACAGAAATTTTAGAAGATGCAACAATACTAGAGAAGCAAGTAATAGTGGCACTAAATTTTTTGTAGAAGAACCAACAGATCCTATCACTGAAGAAGAACTAGAAGCTGATCTAAATAGACCAGTAAATATGCTTAGAGCAAAAAAGCTCTATAAACTCTATGATGAAGCAGAATCTTGCAAAAAATACTGAATGATTAAAACAACTAATTGAAGAAATGAAAATTTTTAAAATAGAAAAGGTAAGAAATGTCCTTCCTTATCAAGATACAGAAATGGAAGACGGAGAAAGCTCCAATTCCAAAACTTTTATCTTTAGAGAAAATGGAAAACTGAAACTCCCTGTACAGAAAGTCCCTACAGGCAAAAAAGAAGAAAGAAATTCTCAAAGATTCGTCCCAGAGGACAATATACCTAGGGTACCAATCACAAATTATGGTATATGGCTAAATCTAGACAAAGCTCTAGATAAAAGAAAAGCTATTGACCAATGGGTAGATAGCCTCATGATGGTTGCTGCTCTCACCTTTGGCAAATTTGAAGCACCAGATCTTCAAGTATATTTTGAAACTACCCTCACTGGAGTAGCCAAGAAATACTACTTGTCTTTCAAAGAAACTACCAGAGGAAGAGACTGGTTGGAAGAAATAAAAAAAACTCGAAATCACCATATAATTTTGTAGTAACCCTGTACGATCAATTCTGTGAAGATCTCTCAAACCTAAGTGAAAAGGCTAAAGAAGCAGCCAAATCTAACTTTTATGTTCTCAAAATCTGTGACATGAGATATTTTGAAGAGTATCTAAATGAATTTCAAGAATACTACTGTACAATAATTGAACTAGAAAACACTGATCTAGTAAACCTATTACATAGGAAACTTCCTGAACTATGGAGAACAGCTGTGAGAGAAAGCATAGCTGAAAAACCAATTGAAAGATTTTCAGTTGAAGGAATTGCTGACAGAATAAGGCAATTATTAAAAGAACAATGCAAAGCAAATCTTAGAGCCAAAATGGCTAAGAAACAACTTAAAGGAGTTGAAAACTTCTACTATGGAATACTTGATATGCCCACCAACTGGGGATGTCATGAATCCAAATTTCAAAAGAAGAAAAAAGAAAAATATTACTCAAAATGGTTCAGAAGAAATGCAAAACAAAAAAGATTGGAAGTTTAAGAAAAGCTCCAACTTCAAGAAACAGGATGGAGATCCAAAGAAGAAATTCTTCAAGAAAAATAAGAATCACCAAACCAACCATCAGAATAGACAACCAGGCAAGAAAGCTTGCAGATGCTGGTTATGCAAAGTTGAAGGGCGTTATGCTAATGAATGTCTAGAAAAAAAATAAAAGATCTACAAAATCTTTATTTGAAGAACATGAATCTATAATAGAAGCAGCGAATATGAAAGGCTATGAAATAGCTTATTCTGATGAAGAAGATGATAACAGGATAGTATACTCTACCTAGTCTGAAGAAGAATCTTCATCTGATTCTGAATTAGATTCTGAAATAGAATATTTGGAATCTAGACAGATGAATGGTCTTAAAGTAAAAAAAATTAGGAAGAAAGTAAGACAGAAGTAATAATGTCTTCATATCAGGTTAACCCTGGTACATTCCTTTGTGACTACTGCCTATGTCATGAAAAGGATGGACTTCCTATATTTTGTGAAGAGTCAAAAAAGACTTATCACAAGGAATGCTTCATAGATGAAGCAAGAAGAAAAGCAAAGCATGGTCTTATCAACCAATTAGTAGAATAAGAATATGAAGAATATCTCAGTGAACAAAAAAAGAAAAAATTAGAAGTTTTATTCCAAGAAATTACTGAATCTCCCTCAAAAACAAAGGAAGAAAAGATGATCGATGAGAATATAGAATTGGTTGAACCAGAAAATGTTCCAGAAGAATGTAAACAATTCATACCACAAAAACAAGAACAAGCTCAAGAAGATGAGCTTCAACAATAAAAAATCATCTCTACTAGTAAATACAGCAACTATATAGAGATTGGATTAAAATTCTCTGATCACAGAAAGTATCATCTACATACATTTGTAGATAATGGATCAGGATTCACAGTTGCAAAAAAATTTGCAATTCTAGAAGAACTCTGGAAAGAAGACATTAAAAGAATAGCTACTGGTGTTCAGTTTGATGGAAGCCACTTAACCATGAAAATAGTAGCTAGAGATGTTCACATCATCATAGGTGGAGGAACATTTATCATCAACACTCTTTGGTAATCAGAAGGCGAAGGGTCAGATTTTTTGTTGGGAAATGATTTCCTTCTTCAACAAAGATTTGTTCAAGATGAAGAAGCTATGGCATGGGCTTCAGAAAAGGAGACAAAATGTTTTAGGCCAATAAACTTACCCAAGCAAAAAATATAGTAGGTCCAAACTTTACTACTCAACATCAGAGATCACAACGAAATAGTGGTGATCATAAGCCCTATAAGCCCAGATTTGAACCTGTGCTTCAAATTAAGCAACAAAAAGAATTGCTTATTGAAGATTCTTCTGAAGAAGAAGAAGAAGAAGAAGAAGGAACTAGAGAAGATGAAGAAGCTAGTTTCATCCATGAGCATAATCTCAAGCAGTTTCAAAATAAGCTTGAGTCTCCAAAAATCCCTACTCTTGATAAAATCAAGAAAATGCTCGAACAGAATATAGATGTCGACCCTCAGAAATTTTAGGAAAAAGACCTAGTGGTCTGTGAATGAAGACTACATGATATGAGTGCTATATGTCATGTCAAGGAAATTCCTCAATACAAAGAGGAAGATCAAATAGAATTCATAAAAGATATAAAAGATATCTTGAACAAGAGATTAATTCGACCATCTACTAGCCTTCATCATGCTCCAGCTTTCTACATGAGAAACCATGCAGAAAATGTTAGAGGAAAAGCTAGAATGATGATTAACTACAGAGATGTCAATAAAAAAACTATTAAAGACAGTTATCAAATAGCTCAAGCAAGAGTCTTGATCAATCAACTAGAATGAGCTAAAGTCTTTTCAAAATTCGACGCAAAGTCGGGTTTTTGGCAAGTCAAGATGCATCCAGATAGTGTTCCTCTCACTGCATTTGGAACACCACAAGGTCATTACGAATGGTTAGTAATGCCCTTCGGCCTAAAACAAGCTCCTTCAATCTTCCAAAGAAAGATGGATGACATCTTTAAACATGTTGTTGAATTCTATGTCGCTAAAATTGATGACATCCTTGTCTCCTCCAAAAGCATAGAAGAACATATGAAACACCTTTATGAGGTTGTTAAGCTGATAATTCAACATGGAATCATCTTAGGAGAAAAGAAAGTCTTTTTTATCCTAGATGAAGTTGATTTTCTTGGTATAAACAAGCTCCTTCAATCTTCCAAAGAAAGATGGATGACATCTTCAAACATGTTGTTGAATTCTATGTCGTCTACATTGATGACATCCTTGTCTTCTCCAAAAGCAGAGAAGAACATATGAAACACCTTTATGAGGTTGTTAAGCTGATAATTCAACATGGAATCATCTTAGGAGAAAAGAAAGTCCTTTTTATCCTAGATGAAGTTGATTTTCTTGGTATAAACATCAAGAATGGAGTAATAAACTCCAACCTCACATCCTCGAGAAAATATGGAAATTTTCATATAAAATTTCTAAACGCTAGAAGTCTAGAGAGATTTTTAGGAGTCATCAACTATGGAAGAGATTTCACTTCCAAAATCTCAGAATTAATAGCAATGTTATCTCCTAAAACAAGTTCCAAAAGAGAATGGTACTTCACAGAAGATGATGGAAAAATTGTGAAGCAGATAAAATCTCTCTGCAAAAATCTCCCTCCTCTACAACAACCAGAAGAGAATGATGAAATCATACTCCAAACTGATGCTAGTGATAATTACTGCTCCGGTGTTGTTCTGGCAAAGCCGCCTGGAACTAACATTGAAAATATCTGTAAATTTTGTAGTGGCAAGTTCAGCCCTGCAGAACAAAATTATCCTCCAGGAGAAAAAGAAATCTTGACTGTCAAGAAAACAATTTTAAATTCTCCAGCTTTTCTTGGAAAACCTTTTACTATACGCACCGATTGTGCTAGAGTAAAGAATTTTAAAAATTTTAAACTTGATAAAGCTGCTGGTAGGGGAAAATTAGCAAATTGGCAATTATTTCTTAACCAATATGATTATAATGTTGAATTAATTGCGGGAAATAAGAACTTTCTCCCCGATGCCTTAGCCAAAGAAATGGTAATGTTCAGCCGAAGAGAAGGCCATGAAGGTCGCAATCCTAGAAACAGAAGAACAGGAAAAGAACTTGAAAATGCTGAGGAATCCAAAGAAAAAAAACCTCAAAATTTTTTTGCTAAGTCCAAAAGGAATAGCCACAACTGATCAATCCCAGGGTAACGGATTGGCTAGCCAGTCTCAAATGGCAGACTGTAAAGGCTCATCAAGACCGTTTAAGGCTGTTGCTTTGCCAAAAAGCAAAATAGCTCCATTTGGAGTTATAAATGTCTTTAATTATGAACTGAAAACTTTTGAAGAACCTGTGTTCAGAACTGGCAGGAGATTAGCATACTACCAGAAGGCTATTTTAGATAACCTTTACATGCTTTTCAAGAAAGTAACAGTGGACTCATGTTCCCATCTTTGTTTGCCCTAGCTGAAGAACTCCATGAAAATGCCAGACCACAGTTTGAAGAACTTTATGAAAATACACAACAGAGTGTTGTCCAGAATGAAAAAATTCAGTATCGTGAAGATCCGAGAATGAAAAAATTTAGTATCTTGAAGTTCCTGAAAGTGCTAAAGTTCTTGTTTTAGCACTAAAAGAATCAGATTGGTTTGACTTTCATAATCTTATTGGAAGTCATAACTCAGATTCATGTCTTCCTCCAACTCTCTTCATTGTCCCTTGACCTTATGTTGGAAGATATGTAGGAAATGTTCAGAGTGGACATCCTCAAGAACACAAGCTTTGACTTGTTGAAAATAGTTTTGTACATAACCTCTGGACAAAAACCAATGATGATCTTAAGGGATTGCCACCAATCATAGTAAACACAGTCAAGAATGTTAGAAAAAATGGCTGCATTCTTAGGTTGAAGTTCAAATCTACTCCACCAGAATGGATACAGAAGAAAGATTGTGAACTTGAGTATATCTCTCCTTATCGATCACTATGTGAGAATTATTCAAGGAAGATATCTTCAGCCTGCATGTGTAGGATATAATGGTCAACCAAATTCCAGCATTCCTTGGATGAAGGCTATGTCTTTAGAATAAATCAAAAAAATCATCGAAGAAGACCCTGAAAATACATTCCTGGCAACAGGAGAGAAAATCATAGTCACTGCCTATGATCATCCTGAAGTTATTACCAATGACTTTTTCATATCCCTCAAGAGAAAAGAAATCGACTCCATGTTACCTTGTTTACAGTGGATCGAAAAGCTTGAAAATGACAACCACCACAAAATGTATGCAGATATAGATGTAGAGGAAAATGGAACCAAAGCCAGGATGGAAAGCAACTCTTTTGTCCTTAGCCATAATTCTAAAACAGATGAAATCATGTGAAGCAGCATGTGTAGAAAGCACCGAAAGCAACTTTAGCTTTTTCTAAAGATGCTTTTGCTTTTCAAAAAAAGACGAAGGTGAAAAACATTTCACCTAAAGGAATGTGCTTTTTGTCACTCGACCTCAATCATCCGGAGCACTCACGAGAGCAGAAAATAATGGAGTTGTTCTGTACATTTTGGTGTTTTGAATTCTAGTTTGAGTTTCGCTCCCTATGTAAGGAGCTTTGGGTTCAGTTTGTAAGGTATCAGAAAATTGAGCGGAAGAGTCTTCTCTCAAGAAATAAGAAAGCCATAGTAGCAGTATTCTCTTTCCTTTCTGTCTAGTGAGGAGTGGTGTGCTTTCTTTTTCAAGTAAGTATTTGTAATCATTCTCATGGATAGCTAAACAACTAAAACAACTTTTAGCTATTTACTTGAGAATAAGGCTCTGAATTCATAGCTTGTAATTATGTTTGAATAAATAATTTCAGATTGCCCATCCACTTCGTCAATATCTCAATATTTCATTTTTACGTTGTTATTTTATATCTATGTTTAGCCTTAATGTTGTACTATCTTTAAGTTTAGATTTTCTGCTTCTTAGAAAGATTTGCCTCAGCTTAAGATAGAAACAAGCAGTGATTCCGCCTCTTAAAGTAACCGTTAGGCAGGGAGCCGTTAGATGAAAAATTTGGACATGTTGAAGGATAGTTTTGTTTTTCTCAAAAGTTTGAATAGGTTTTTCTAAGAAAAGATAAATTTTGAATCTAAAAGTCAGCATAGGATACATTAGGCACTACCCTAAAAAAAACTACTCTTATGAGTCTTTTTCCCTAAGATTTGTGTAATTGGGCAAAATACGAACTTGTTGGATTGATTGGGCAAAATACACAGAGATTTTGGGTAAATGGGCAAAACCCCTTGTTTCTAAGCATAAGTTATTTATGAGGCCACTTTTACCCTTTGGATGTATTGTCCACCAATATGAATGAAATTCTCTTTCTAATAAAAAAAAGGGAAAAATAAATTAACAACTTATAAAAGAGTGTATCAAAAAGTGAAGCTCTTATTTCAGTGCCAAGGTATTGGACTATGCATCTGCTACCTTGGTTTATTGATTGACTTCTTCCTAAGTCAAGACATTTACGTCTGCATTTCTGTTGGTACTTTGGTGGTATGTGATATGAACTATAAATTACTAGGGCGAGAAGGATCAGAAAGCACAATTTATGGTTAGAATGGAGAAAGATGGCCTTGCTCCACCAGAGAGGCAATGCAATCATCAAACATCTCTCGGACAGTCTTGAACTTAAATCCTAGAGCCCTCAACTTTGAGGTGTTGAAATCATAGTGTGGCCTTTCCAGTTGCTCAAACCTGAAAAATCCCATTCAAATACGACATTTAACAACATGCAGTTCATCACAGTGAATTAGATAAACTGTGTACTTTTGAAATCAAGTGAAGGCATCATGTCAGAGGAATTTATGTATGCGCTAGTTATATACAAACCTTTCAGGGATAGGTAAGGAAGGATATCTTGTGGATAGCAAGGATGCTAACTCATTGTTGTCAAGCACTGTCGAGTTGCAAATGTATCGACTATGAGCACTTTTGTGCTCATAAACTAGGATGTGGCAAAGTGCAACATCATCGATGTGAACATATCCCATTCTTCCATGCAATTTGAACCTCTCTGTTTCACCTGCTCGATTATTCAAACAATGAAGAATTTGAAAATTTATAGACCAGATAAATTAAATCAGAATGAGTGTTTGATTACCCTTGAGCAGGCCAAGTATATCAGATGCAGTAGAACATAAATCAGGTGGCAAACTAGGTCCAACGACGAATGTGGGTAGAACGGTTACTAAATCGATCCCATTTGCTTTGCAGAAATCCGATGCTGCCCTCTCAGCTAAAATTTTTGATAAAGGGTACCAAATCTTGTGTGCAGATAAATTGTCAGTAGCATAAATAGGTTTTCTTGTACATCTATGCAAAGAAAGCAAATAATGCAAACATGAATTGCTTATTTCTCATTACAATACTAGAATTATATATAAGAAGGGGCAGGTAGAATTCAACGTTAAGGGAAGAGGATTTGATGTCGACAATTTGGGGATGATGACCTATAGATCTGAAACTTAAACAAGGAAAGACAGATGGAGTAGTTTGTTAAGGGTACCTGCAGTTTCTGGCAGAGTTCCACAGAGCTCCAAGATGACTCATCCAATGGAATATTGGGGTCAAAATCATCACCATCTCTCACCCTTACAGCTGAAGAAGATGAGGTGAGAACCACACGCCTTAGAGATGGATTCTTCTTACATGAACGAAGTACATTCAACGTGCCTTCAATAGCGGGGTCTAGGATTTCTTTCTGTGTTGCATGACACAAAACAAACACAATACTCAATTTGTGTACAAGGTATCTAAGGTGAAATGTTATCTTGCTAGATACCTGACACATTATATTCTAACTGTCCATCTGAACATAATCCAGATGAATAGTGCAACATGTTACATATTTTTATCTCAGGTTATACATGCAACATGCCTTTGGATCAGATGAAAGTTTGGGTACAGGAGAAGCAGAGTGGAAGACACCATGGCACCCGAAGATTGCATCATCAAAGCTACCTTCTTCAACTAAATCAGCCTTCACCAATCTCAGTCTTTCTTTAGCTCCTTCCAGCCTCCACAAATGTGCCAATTTCTTCTGGTTTCCTTTCAACATATACATAAATCAACCAGCTGATCATATATATAGTCTTATATTGAGGACTATATACACTACATTGAAACTTATTTTAACTTCTGGGGATACCTGGATCTCTGACAGTTCCAGTTACATGATATCCTGACATGAGAAGTCGCTTAATGAGCCAAGATGCCAGAAAGCCAGAAGCTCCCGTGACACAAACTCTGCTTTCGGATTCAAGTTTTTGATCCATCCTTTTCAAAACAGAAATACATTACTCCACAACTTTGTATGTGGAGTATATATACACACATTCAATCATACATGTCAAATGCATAAAAAAACTTTTCTGGTGGGGGTTTGAATAGTATGAATAGGAGCAGGTAAGCCATTCAATGCTTGTGTTCTATTAATTAATATAGGCATTAGTGTAATGATTTTATAATTTTAGCTTGAGCTATGGTTGAAAGTAGGCAAGCCAAGCAAAAAGGGCTCAACTCCCAGTCTCCCATGCCATTCTTGATTTTCTAGATCCTTCTATAGTTCTATTACAATAGCAATGCCCGGCGTGTGCATTAGATCAAACGCAAGCCAAGCAAGTTTAATTTGCATCTATAGTTGTGGAGCTAATAGCAACTCCCACTGTAAGGGATTGCCAAATGTTTTATGGCTTTCCAAAACAAAAAAATCATGGTATATGTTATTGGCCAAATATTTTGGCTCCACCGTAAGCTATAATTGATGGAATATTTTGAAGGAGATATGATACCCAACTTGTTTGGCAAAATTTGGTACCCAACTTGTTTTTGAATTTTTCCTTTCCATTAAATATTGGGTGGCCGTCGCCAAATATGAGGTTTCTTTCCTTTTTTCTTGTTTAATTAAATAAATAAATAAATAAGAGTTTTTACTCTTATCCGTCTCCAAAATGGTTAGGTCTGAGATCGACTTCTTTAGAGACGTGTCTGAGACCCTGCTATTTTCAGTCTTCAATGACTACTTCGACCACAACGACCAATTTTCGGTCTTCACCTCTCTTACTCACTCTCTAATCATCTTATCTTTTGCCTATCACCCAAATTAAAAGGCTTTTTCTCACTCTATCTCTTGAAGTTTCTCAATCTGGCGTATCCGACCATCAACCATCATCTCCTCTTTTTCCTGCACACTTTCAGTTTCTCTTTACGTTAAGTTTCGTTGTCAAATTTATCTTCATATTCTTTTTCACAGCCCCATGGCTTCTTCTTCTCAAGACCAAAGAAGGGCACTTTTCTATTCTCATCGCAGAGAATTAGTATTCAAGATTAGGCCTGGCAACGTGCGGGTATAGTGCGAGTACGGTGCGGGTTCTTAACGGGTCGACCAACCCGTTAGCTTAACGGGTTTCGCGGGCCAAACCCGGCGGGTTTGCGGGTTTTCCATTGGAACCAGTTAAAACCCATTAAGACCTGTAAACATTTTTTTTACTTTTTTTTTTTAACTTTTTATCAAAGCAACTAAAACCAATTAAGACTTATGTATATAACCCCTCATTTGCCATTTTCTCTATAGGGAATTTTTATATACACATCCCAATTTGTTTAATACACACCCCAGTTTTTTGAATAATTTTAAATCTCAAATTTACCCTCTTCTCAAATAATCCAGAAAAAAAAATATATATATATATATATATATGGGTTCACCAGAAGAACACAACGAGTCCACCAACAAGAAATCATGCCAAAATTCATTGACAAAGAAGATATTTAAAAACAAACTATTAGCATCTAATAGAAACCTAAACGGTTTTTAGTTTCCTCTACGCAGTAGTATCTATCTTGAAGAGTTGTAGAAGTTGTTGTCTTATTGATCAAACTCAAACCTTCAAAACTCTTTATATTACAGTACATACAAGAACATATAATGTTCGGTCATCATTTCATTTGGAATAGTGGCAAATAAACAAAAGGCATGCACTAGGAACTTGAGCATTGGAAGAACTTCATATCAAAGGACCAAAATAATAGTATTGAATTGGAAGAAATTCAATAATCAATCATTAATCAAAGAAAAACAAAAAATAGACTAGGATGGAAGAGAAAAAAGAGAGGTAGAGAATAGGTTGTTATTGCAATTACTGTATAAATCGGAAGAAAGATAAGGAATTGCAGTTGGGTATAGAGACAGAGGAAAGGGAAGGGTAAAAAAAGAAAAATTGGAGCAAAAATGACAAAAATATGTTGACAGGTGTGTATTAAGAAAAAAAGGATGTGTATTTATAATTACTCTTCTCTATATGAACTTTTTTGGTTTTCTATTTTTTATTTTTTATTTACTATCTTTTTAGATTTTTTTTCCTTTCCTCTTTTGACAAAAAATAATTCACAAATCACAATTATACGACGATCAAACGCTCAGACCCTCACAAATCACCTAGAGGATCATCTTTACCCATTTTTACGATGATCCAACGGTCGGATCACCTAGATGATCATCTTTACCAATTTATACGATGATCCAACGGTCATATCCTCATGGATCGCCCTTAGGTTCATCCTCTCAAAATTATACAACGATCCAACGGTCAGATCCTCACGGATCACCCTTAGGTTGATCCTCTCAAAATTATACGAAGATCCAACGTTTGGATCGTCCCAGATCGCCCTTAGAATCATCCTCACAAAATTATATGACAATCCAACGGTCAGATCCTCACGGATCTCCTTTTGAATAATCTTTGCACAATTATACGAAGATCCAACGGTTGGATCGTCCCAGCTCGCTTTTAGAATCATCCTCACAAAATTATACGACGATCCAATGTCGAATCCTCACGGATCTCCTTTTGAATCGTCTTTTCACAATTATATGAAGATCCAACTGTCGGATCCTCATGGGGAATAAGAAAAATTATAAAAATGCCCTTGTTGAAAAAAAAAAAATAAATGGGGAACCCGTATGGGTAATAGGAAATAGGTTTTTGGGAAGGATTTTGAGTTAATGGGTTCCAACGGGTTTAGCCCACAAAACCCGTTAATTTGTTGGTTTTTTGCGTGCAAGCTTTTTTTAGCCCGGATTAATAAATGGGTGGGTTTGTGCGGGTTTTTAGCATGCGGGTATAGTGCGGGTTTGCGGGTTACGGGTTTAAATGCCAGGCCTATTCAAGATTATGAATTCCCTCAAGTCAAGGTACATTTTTCGATCAACAACTCAATTTGCCCAATTAAACTCTATCAGTAATTTCTGATTTAGATTTCATGCCTTTGTTTTAAAGTCAACAACTTTGCCACTATTTCTGTGGATTTGCTTGATTATTGGGATTTTAGGATTATTTTTTTAGGGTTCAAATCATCGATTGGGTGACTGTGAGGGCCTTTGGGTTTTGCTTTGTTGAATGTTGACTAATATTCAATTGGGTAATGGTAGTGGGAATAATCACTGAAGCCTCTATATGTTCAAATTTTAATGTTGCCATGTTTTTGCAACAATAGATTAATACATAGTTCTTACATACATTACCATGAAACAGGTGATTCCGTGATTCTATTATTTCTCTAGGGGAGCAAAGCAAGGCTGTACCACTTTCAAGAAATATCTCAGGTATGGAAAAGGATCACCTTTGTCTAGTTGATTATTGGCCCAAGAGTTGGCTTGTTGTTAAAGCTGTTGTAATTTTGAGCTATTCTTTGTAACTGCATAGCTCCAGTGGCCTATAGCTCTTGCAAGGATGAGTGTCAGAAAATTGGACTAGATGAGTAAAGTATTCAAAGCAATGTGCAATCCTTGTGCTCATGTTTCAATGTGGTTTATTTCTAGATATCTGGAAATAATTGGAAAAGACTTGATAATGTTTTAGGGTGTGAAAATTACTCTATCTAGGTAATGTTGATGCCTGTGTATGTGTCAAGACCTGATTTTTATTTATTGTGCAAAACATTGATAAATCCCTCTGGTGAAATGTCCTGTGCTAGTAAATACATTCTAAGTACTCGAATATGTTATTCTACATTTTGTTCTATTCTTTTTTTCTCTACCTGTGACATAATCTTTAACTTACAGTATAGGGAACATGTTATTCTTCTAATACAGAGAAACTTATTGTTGCTTTGCAGGGTTAAGTGAACAAAACTGAATTTGATGCAAGGGGGAAGTTTCAGCAGTACATAAGGTAGAAAGCCAGCGATCTATCCATTTCTTTACGACAGTTTCTTCCTTTCTCTTCCTTCACCTGTTTATCAGGTATCATGTTTCTGATTGTTCTTCATGGCTTTATGGTGTTATCAAAAATCGCATGTCGATATATCTCTAGTCTTTACTATGTTCTTCTATTTATTACAATCTGCAGATTACAATATGAATTTTACAAGTTTTCAATGAAATTCAATTAGTGACCAAGTCTTCAATTAATTTTACAAGTTGTCATGGCTTTATGGTTCTGTTTGGTCATATGGGATTTGATATGATCACTTCTGGTCAGGTATTATTTGTTTCTTTTCATTCTTAAAAAAATTGTGCATCTGTAATGCATTTTTAGTTGTGTATAAGAAGTCTGTTATGCTTGCAAGGAGAGGAGATTATTCTGTGATTGATTGAAAGCTTTGAGGAACCACAGACAATGAAAGGAAGACATTGAAGATCACCAGTTCTCCACTTGTTTATAGTTTCCAAAGTTAGTGATAGGTGAACAATTTTTACTAGTTTTTGTCCAAGTGTTTAACTTTCAGCTGTGAGGGGAATTTAGCATTTTGTTGACATAATTATATACTAGCCCTTTAACATGTGCTCCGTACACGTCAATTGGCTTTTATTTATTTATTTTTTTGAATTAAAAAAGTTACAGCAATTTCTCTCCTAATTTTGTGGGACCTTCTTAAATTTTCATGGGATGTATTGCAATTTTTTCAAATATGATATAGTCTATTGACTATCTTATCTATATGTAGAAATATTCTGTTTATTAATATTTGTATAATGTGAGGTATATATGATATTTTAAAAATTTAATCATTCCCTCAATAATTGACTTAATTATATAAGAATATATTGATGGGGGCAGATCTGTGGCCACCTAAATTATAGTTAAGATTATACTCTGATTCTAGACCATTAGATCATATAGCAACTAATGGTTGAGATTAAATAATAGTTTTTATTGGTTTTTTTTTTTTAATAAATGCATATTCTAAAATACATAAGAGGGTCCTTTTTTTCTCAATCCTTCATTTACTGCAAGAAAAACCCAATTTGGAATACCAAATCAAATTAGATTATCTATTTAGTTACTTTCTATTAAGGTACCAATTGAAAAACTATTTAGAATTTTTCATGTAACGTAGAGTAAATTTTATTTAGAGGTTGAGAAAAAAAAAATTCTTTGTTTGTTGATTCTACTCCTTAGGTGACTTGCATATCAATGAAAATACCAAAAAAAATTCAATTTTATTTTCTTAATTAATAATTTTTCCTACAACAAATGAATTTAGAGAATTAGAAAAAGAAGAAAGTAATTTGAGGACATGAATCCTGTAATTATTGACTATTTTTTAAGTTGTTTGTAATAAATAAATTTGAAGGAGAATAGGAAAGAAATTTATGGCTAGTTATTTGATTAGATATATAATAGAATATATTATTAAAAAAACAAATAAAATATATTTTTTAATCTCAACCATTAGTTACTATATAATCTAATGATCTAGAATCAGAGTATAATTTTAAGATAATTTCTATTGGAACCTCCAAATTTGCTCACTTGACCTCACTCTATTATGAATTATTAAATGACATATATAACCTACTATAAAATGACTATTAAGGACAATAATTATACCCAAAAAAATTGTTATATTTATTTTCTCTAGACTTTCCAATTCAATAATATTAGATTGCATTCTTTATTATTTTCCCTATCTATTTTTATTTTCCAATTTCACAACATACTCATTAAAGTATTCATCAATAAAATTATGATTAAGATACAAATGTATGATATGCATATTGAACGCATATTGGTCAAGGAGAACAAAATAAATTATATTATGACCTAAATCTAAATCTATCCATTATATTTGCAAAAAGAAGAAGGAAAAAAAAGAGCTAGCAAATAAAAATAAATAAAAATTATTTAAATAATTAATCATGAGGTACAGAAAATAGAGAAACATTAAGAAAAATTGATTAATCTTTTTTTTTTTTACACAGTTAAAAAAGAAAAAGTAAATTAAAAAAATCACATAATGGTTCATGTTATTTTATTTTTATTAATTTTTAAAACTCAATAGCTTGTGTTTGACTTTTTTTTATTGGATAAGAGATTTATGTTGTATGATTAAGGAATGGAGATGTAATTAAGATTTATACAGTAATGAAATCATTGAAATGACTAAGTTTTTTTATCATAAAGATCTTAGTTTGTATGTAAATTATATGAGTAAGGTTATTTGAGGAACTTTAGTGAGGTTTAATGAGTAAATTTAGTATTTGAAAATTTGATAGGAGGTGTAAAAAGCATAGAGGTCAATGAGTAAATTTAGAGGTTCCAATAGAAAAACTCTAATCTTAACTATAATTTAGGTGGCCACGGATCCGCCCCCTATAATAATTGGTGGGTATAAAAGTAGAAAACAATTCTATTTTGCTAGGCTCCGGATAGAATTGACTGAATTATGCCGAGCCTGATGGTTTGGACCAAATTTTTTTTGGTTGTGGAACTCATATGGGCACGGACAGGAAAGAAAAATTTAAATTATTGGTGGGTTCACATTAGCCACGGAGCCCAAAGTAATGGCAAATAACAAATTATAAAATAAGGAAAGGGAAACTGTTCATTGTCAGAATTAGGGTGATGTGATGCCCCGAAAATTCGTATTTATTTTCCAAGGATTTTCTGGAATTTAAATTGTGGGTATCGGACGGTTTCGTGGCTTGTGGATGGAGCAGAAGTGTTTCAGGCGAATAATTATTCAAGAAGCGTCATTTAGGAGGGGGGCGCAAGGGTTGACTTTTTATTCGTTGGGATTCTCCGAAAACTTCCTCCACGAAAGTTGTAGAGCGCGTCGATACGAGTTCGTGGACATGCGGAACGCGAGAATCGGAGTTCGTTGTTCATATGAAGAAGTTATGGGCTTCGCAAAAACTTTCCATTTTGGTATAAAAGGACGAAAATTTCTGGAAATTGCAAATAAGCCCAGATTTCCAAAAACGGAAACCCAGCTCTATTTTCTCTCGCCCCGAGCCTGACTCGCCTCTCCACTTCGCCGGCTTCGTTCTCCCTCCTCCGGCCACTATAAGACGCGATTCAAAGTGGGTTCTCTTCGCCTAAATCCCCTCTTGAGGTCTGTGGAAGAATTGGAGCATGAAACTAGCTGTGGAGGGCGGTGCAAGGTCGAGAAGTTTGGCGGCGGAGCTGCGTCGGACCCAGATGTGAACTTCCGATTCCGGCTACCATCGCCGGTGTTTCTTGAGGGCTTTTGAAGCTCATAGGACGTTGATGCTTCTCCCAAAGCGGCTTGGGACGATTTCATTTGTGGAGGATAAATCGAAGCTTTGAAATTCTAGGGTTCATCGAATTTTAGATGTTGCGAGGTAAATTCTGGCCAAACGGCTATGATTTGAACTTTATGTTAGTTATGAAAGTTTAAATTAGAGTTGAGATGAAGAACTTTGGTGTTGAGAGTTTTGTCAAATTCTAACTTTGGTCCAGCGGCGGTGCCGCCACTGCGGTGGTGTTTTCGGGCGATTTCCTACCACCTCAGGGATAGTTTCTGTTTCTGAGTTCAATCTGCTCATCGATACGAGCATTTCGATATATTGTTTGTAATTTTTGGAGATCGTATGAGCATGTTAGGGTTTTTACGGTTTCGGACCGTTCGATATTTCGATCCATGAGGATCCAACTATTCGATCGACTTGTGGTTTTGGCATATCGATCGTAGAAGTATTCCGGAGACCTTGGGTGGTCTCGGATGTGGTTTAGCCTCGATTGGCGTCACTTTGGGGATTTTAGTTCAAAACAGGGGTTTCGGACTTAAATCGTTTGTGAATTATTACTAAGTGGAAACAGATTGTGATTAGGTACTTGACGAAGTATTCTTGGACGGTCGTTTTGTGGGTTGGCTGCTTTGTTCTGTATTGAAGACGCAACAGGGGTTTCGAGGTGAGTAATCTCACGATGTTCATTCACGAACGGGTTTACCATATTGTCTTGGAGTTATGGGATTAACTGTGATAATAGCGGTATTAGTGGCATTCCTGAGTGGATGATCATGTATATATATTTGCGTGATATATATATATATATATATATATATATATGTATTGGTGGAATCTGTGTGATGACTGATGAAATTGTGTATTGAGTTGTGATTGTAAGATATCACGTGTTGAGATACCATGGGTCTAATATGACCGTCTTAAGTGAGATTTAAGATATGGTAGCTTGTGTAGGAATATCTGTGTGATGAATCGATGACATCAATATGATGAATCTTTGCGATGATTGTCATGTAAAGCTTGTGTAGGAATATCTGTGTGATGAATCGATGACATCAGTATGATGAATCTTTGTGATGATTGTCATGTAAAGTTTGTGTAGAAATATCTGTGTAGCTTGTGTAGGGATATTTGTGTGATGATTGTTATCTGTGTGATGACTAGCAATGAATCTATGTGATGACCAGCGATATCTGTGTGATGATTAGTTGGATGATCGTTATCTGTGTGATGATATGCGATATCTGTGTGATGAATATGTGTGATGATCGCTATCTATGTGATGACCAACGATATCTGTGTGATGATTAGTTGGATGATCGCTATCTGTGTGATGACCGGTGATATATGTGTGATGAATATGTGTGATGATCGCTATCTGTGTGATGACTGACGATATCTATGTGATGATTGGTTGGATGATCGCTATCTATGTGATGATTAGTAGGATGATGGCTATCTATGTGATGATCAGTGTGATGACAGCTCGGTAGTGGAGTTGAATTGTTATTAAGTTAACAAAGATCAAGAGGACTGTTGTGATGGTCGGGGCTCCCTACAGACGTCAGAGTGTGGGATTACGATGATTACTATGATTTGAATTTCTTGACTTAGTGTGACCTCCGAAACTAAATTATATGCAGGCGTTACCATGAATTGTTTCGCTTGTTTTGAATTGTGATTGCCTTGTTTTCTTCTTGATTTGATTGATTGATGGTTTGATTTATCTTGAAGACCATAGTGGTGACGATTGTGCTATGTATGAGGATAGGAAGGTGATTCATTGTTTTCACCTTGATGTCATGTTAATGACAAAAGCTCCTGGGGGGGAGGGAATGAGTGTGATTTGGAATTCGCCGTAGTGCATTAGAATGGCATCAAACATTGCTTGATGAAGTCTTGTTTGATTGAATTTGTGTAATGAGATGCTAGGTTGAGAATCTGAGCATGTAGTTTAGTCACGAGTTGACCTACGTAAGCATGAGATGGAAGAGTGAAGCAGATGGCTGTAGGTGTGAGATGTATGCTTATCGTTGTTTAGGTTGGGGTGACTTAAGAAATGTGTTTTGCTTTGTGGTTTTGAGTTTACTCATACGGGCTTGCAAAAGCTTACTGGGTTTGTTGTGTGGCAACCCGGTACACCATTCCAACGGTGTAGGGGTTATTTCTGCAAGTTAGGTTAATCGTGGCTGATGCTGAGGTAGCGTGCTTGCAACTTAACGGTAAGAAGTCAATTTTGTGACTTTACTGTTATAAAGACTTCCGCTTGTAGTGAGCTCTGAGGAGCATTTACATTTTATTTTGTTGTTGACAATTTAATTCGTAAGCTCGTGTATTATGTGACTCTGTGGAGCGAGTCAATATTGAAATTGTGGGTTTAGGTCATCAATATGTACTTGGGTTAAAAGGGAATAAGTTTCTAAGTGTTTTGTATTGATGACTGAACGTTTCACGTATATATAATTATGGGGTTATATATTGATTTTTATTGTGTTAAAAATCAGGGGCGTGACAGGTGAGAGCAGCGCGTGAATCATGTCTTCTTATATGCCACAGATAGTTTTTGTGGTGGCCGTTTGGTAAAAAACACAAATGGAGTCAGTACAAATAGTCTCGGACGGGTAATCTGTGCCTAAAGGTCAATAACCACATACTTCTGTCTCTTAGAGCAAGTTCACCCATTGAGTCACCGGGTCACCTACTATTCACTGCTTTTTAGTGTATATTTTCATTCTCTGGATCACGAAATACACTGTGCCCGTGACCCAGGGCACGAAATACACTGTGCTCGTGACCCAGAGGGTGAAATTAACACTAAAAACTAGTGAGTAGTGGGTGACCTGATGACCCAAAGGGTGAACTTGCTCTTAGAGCAAATACACTCATGAACCAAAGGCAATTGCTGATTTGCCAACCAAATTGGTACTACTAATCTACTATTCATGCTAAATTGGCAATTGCCTCCAACTTGCATAATGCACCAATAAAAGACAATTTGCGGCATTTGCATGCTGATTCACTATTCACATTTCAAATTTGAATAATTCATTAATTCAAAATAATGTTAAACTTATAATTTAATTAATTAATTAAATAATAATGAGAAGATGGAGAGATAAAAATTTTGAAAATTTGATATGAGAAATTAAGATGAGAGAATGGGTATACATAGAATTTTTAGAAATATATTTCAGATTTTTTTTTATCTTCCGAATTATTTTGTATGAAAAACTGAATAAAAATGAATTACCGTTGGTATTTAATTACAACTGTTGGATTGAGATCCAACGTCTGAAATTAAATAACCATTGCAAATCATGTGTTGCTTGTGTGAAGCCCACCATCCAAAGTCGGGTAATTCAGTGGGCAACAATTGGTCACCCAATAGCCCAGGCAAGTGGCCCCCACGTGGTCCCTACAAATTGGTCGGCCAATCATTTCCCGTTGCATTACTCAATTTGACTTTCTCTCCCAATTGGTCAGTACGTTGGTGCATTTGCTCTTATAGTATCAATGACCATGAAATTATGGGTGTGGCTATAGGCCATATTTCTAGTAGTGTAATATATTAAATAGACTAGTTTTGATATAGAGGTAGACTGACTCTATGCATTAGTTTACTAAGCTTGACTTGATCTTAAATTAGTCTATCTCTGTATCGAGCTAATTTACTTGATACATCGGTACATTACTCAATTTGACTTTCCAGTTGCATTACTCAATTTGACTTTCTCTCCCAATTGGTCAGCCAATCAGTACGTTGGTGCATTTGCTCTTACAGTATCAATGACCATGAAATTATGGGTGTGGCTATAGGCCATATTTCTAGTAGTGTAATATATTAAATAGACTAGTTTTGATATAGAGGTAAACTGACTCTATGCATTAGTTTACTAAGCTTGACTTGATCTCAAATTAGTCTACCTCTATATCGAGCTAATTTACTTGATATATCGGTACATTAATGTATTGTAGACGAACATATGATAATTTAGTCCAAAGTTTGGTTAAAATATCAATAAATGGGAAAATTCTAGTATATTCATTTTAATGTCACTTTTGGTTAGGAAAAGTCTTTTAAGACTTATTCTTTTTATAAATAGGGTGGTTCTAATTTGACACTCAAATTTGATATTTGGACTTCTAACTTTTTTCAATTATTAATAGACTTTGTCAAGTCATATGAAAAGACAAATAAGGACAAAGTTAGAAAAATGAAAAAAAGAAATGACTCTTCTTACCTCCCCATATGGCCATATATAACATTCAATTAAATTGTTTTTTCCTTTTTCCGGAATTTCCTTATATTGCCATATAGTTTTATAAGTCACCTAAAACAATTAAGTAAAAATAATAATTTTTATACATGGCCCATCATTTAATACAAAAGTAAATTCAAAACAATCTGATTTGGAATTTTCTTAAATTAAATTAATTGAATATTATGATATAGTTATTACTCAATCTTCCAACCCAAAACCCTTAAAATCCTTCTTTTAGCAAATTCAAAGTGATTCTAGCAACATATCAAGATCAATAACCAACCATCTGAGTAATTTTGGTGGAGGAGAGACATACTCATAAGAGAGCAATATCATGTGATTTTGATTTATTCTTCTTCTCATAGTTGAAGATAGAGATAAAAAGTAGAGTAACAGATTATTGTATCTCATGTTCAAGGGTGTTTTGGTAAAAATAAGAAGGTCTACTTATCTTTTCAAGTATTATAAAAAGTAAATTAGAGGTATACTAAGTATAAGAGGTCCAAATAGCAAATTTGGATGTCCAACTAGAACCACTCTTATAAATATCTTTCACGTCCTAATATTGACATAAGTAAAGTTTAAAATTTACTTTTTATTAGGAAAACATGTTCTAAGCCTTGAAATTAAAATAAATGAGCATTCAACATGCCACAACTTCACCTAACGGCCTCCTACCTAATGGTTACCAAAATGAGTGGAATCAATGTTGTTTGTTCTTAAAACAAAGAAAGAAATATTTCATTTGAAGCAGAAATTCTAAACTTTATCTTACGGGATAATAACAAAAACTTTAAGCAGAAAATGAATATCTAATAATAGAAATTTAAAATTTGACAAAGTAGATGAGCAATTTGAATTCATTTATTCAAATATAATTACAGGCTAAGAATTCAGAGCCTCATTCTTAGATAAACAGTTAATCCATAACTATATTTACAAGTACTTACTTGAAACAAAAGCACACCACTCCACATGATATTTACAGGAAAGAATGCACACTATAGGCACACTTCTATTCTGGCTATATTACAAGCACACTAATATTCTTACTATTTTACTTCTTGAGAGAGAAGGTTTCTGTCTCAAATTTCTGATGTCTTCTTAAGGAAGATCACAGCTCTTTATATAAGGATCGAACCTCAAAATATAATTCAAAATATCCTAAAAGAAAGTAGAAGACTTAGGAATCTTCTTTTTGAAAAGAGAATAACTTCACTTTTGAAAAAGCAAAGTCTTCCTTCTTGTTGCGTCAGCCATCGTTTATGTCTCCATCATACTTCCGAAAAAATAAAGTTTTTTGCCCTTTTGCATCGGCAACCACTTATTTCTCCATCATGTTGATGACATTGCAGAGTTTTTTGTCAGCAAAGGTAGCTGATGAGCCTGGACCACTTTCGGCGTCTTCATGATCATTGTTCTCATATTCAAGACCTGAATTAAAGGGAACATGACATTTTTTCTTCCCGTTCAATATTCTCTAGCCATGTGGTGGTGGCCAGGGTACAATAAACTTATTTTCTCAATAATGCTCTGAAAAAGTCACAGCTTTCTGGAGGATGATTGTAACAAGTAACCATTATCTTCTCTCCACTTGCCAGTAGGTTAGAGTCACAGTTTCTCAAGACTAAGTTCTTAATACTTTCTATGACCATGGCTTTCATCTATGAGATGCTTTGATTTGGTTTTCCATTATTTACCACAATAACGGGTTTAGCTACTAGGCCTTGAATAATCCTGACATAGTGGTATGAAAAAATGTAATTAATCTGCCCATTTATCATTGTCCACTCCGGTGGAGTTGATATGAAATTTAATCTTAGAATGCACCCGTCAGGTCTAATATGTTTAACGGTTTTAGATATAATATCTGGAAGCCCTTTCAGATCTTCATTGAATTTTGTCAAGAGATTATGAACAAAACCATTTTCTACAAGCCACAACTTGTGTTTCTGAGGATGTTTAGCTTGAACATCAACTAAATATCTGACTTGATGCATAAACTCTTACAAAAGTACGAATCATGTCAAGTAAGGGAAGTATTTGGACCCTTAGTTTATAGTACCTGAGGGATTGGCGTTGGACCTAACCGAGGTAATTGGCTCTAAGACAACTCGAATGCATACAATAAAATATAAAATAAAATAAAAACTATAAACAATTAAGGCACCAGGCAATGTTCGACTTAGCTCACACCAAGCCTATTCAAGCCACTTACTTGTAACCTCAATGTGAATATACACAAATGAGTTGATGAATTCAATGGTTGAGAGTTGATTTGAACTTAACAAAAAGTAATAAAATGTAAAGTGATTATTAAAAATGCAAGGAAAACTAGAAAAGCTAAACAATATAATGACAATGTCATGTGCTAGGGAGGCTCTTTCATCCAAATCTTATGTATCGGAAGTTAATATAATGTAGATGCAAATTTCCTACTTTGGCGGTAGTCGAATCTAAGGTGGTTCAAGGCTCAAGAACTGAAATTCCATTTCATGGTATTCCTACTCCAATTCAAAGATCGTAGAAACTCACTTACATGAATTAGAGCCGATTCAAGGGTCATTAACTCACATCAAGAAGCCTAGAAATCAAGGAATTAGACTACTAAGTGATCCACCGGTGCAATCACACAACGGGTGTAAATCACCATGCTTATAAGTTATAACTCATCGAATACAAAATTGAGAGCTTCTAGCTTAGGAATTTGCGGAGGTCAAATCTCTAACTCCATTCTAGACATGTTCAAAATACACATTCTAGAGTTTACTAGGTTCTCAGACATGCATTTTAACCCAACAAAAAACGATATAAGCATCCATCATATGAAAATTGTATCATTACATTAAAATAAGCATATTTTACACAAAATTTAGACTATGGCACACAACCCTAACCCCCCAAAAATAAAACTACTTACTACCATCATCAAACTAACATAAATATACATAATTTAAAGAGGAAAAAATGAAGATGAGCAGGGAGTAACAAAAACAAGCTACAAGTTACTATCACTATGCCAAAAAGGCCTTCAGACGACACAACTGTTCTGTCGTCTGAACGAACAAAAATGTGTCGTCTAGTACGGTGTCGTCTCTTGGGGGCATCAGACGACATAAGTGTTCTGTCGTCTGAAAAATCAGACGACATAAAAAACTAAAAATCTTGTGTTGTCTGATGAGTTTTGCATTTTGGGAACATTGTGATCTGTATCTTTAAAAGCATTCAAACAACCGTTTTGTATTGTCTGATAGACAAAACAACCACAGAATTTTTTAAATGCTATTGTGTGAAGCATATTTGCAAGACTTATTTGTGTGGTCTGAATGCCCTTAAATAAGAAATATGAAACCTCGTATGTAGTCTCTTATCTCATACAACAACAATTAAAGGTTGTGCTAATTTACTTTAAACGATAATTATATGTGGTTGTAAGGAGCATCAGAGGACAATTAAGTGTCGTTCTACGCTAGGTTTGTATGACATTTAAGTGTTGTGTGAAAGGATTTGAAATTATACATATGTGATGTTGGGAAATGGTTTAGACAATGGATATCATATTCTTTCTGTTATGTCAGTCTCATTACGACGACAATTTACTGTCGTTTGAGATTATTTAGACGACAAATATTTGTGGTCTGAATGTAAAAAGGACCACTAATAATATATGTTTTATGTTGTCTGTAATCACATCCAATCACACTTATTTGTTGTTGTTATACACTTTAGCCAATACTTTCAACTAACTTATGTTGTTGTTTTGCCTTTCAGACTACAATTTTCTGTTGTCTCATTATCAAAAAGACAATAGACTTCTTATTGGTTTTTGTGTTGTGTCTATGCAGCTGCAACCACACGTTTTGGTGTGCTTTTGTTGTAGCTTGCAGTTTGTGACGACACATTTTAGTAGTCCCCTGTACAATTGGTATGCATGCATTCTGGAAATTAAAATTAGCTATTCCTGAAACCATAAAATCCACATCCAAAATCATATTGCAATTTCCATTAATCCACCATTGTCGTCTCATGTACACAAACCTAATCATCGATCAGCATCAGTTCTAAATGACCCATATCTACTAATCTGGGCAGCCAGCAAAATATATACATGCAGTACTGCTTGCTAATAAACCAAAAGCACTACACAATGTGGGCAACCAACTAAACAACATAGCAAAATAGCTAGCAGTACTGCAATCAAAATCTGGCCTATATATATATCAACTTTGCATGTCCAAAAGTTGGTGCTACATATCTTCAACTACTAGTTAACCTACACATGCACTAGTTATCTTTGAACTTCATAACATACTTTGCCCACTCTGCCCGGACAGCATCAACATTCTCCATTGTGTAATAGTGATTTGCTTTTCTTTCCCACTGCAAGGACAGAAGCTTAGTTATGCATCACAATGGATTAATCCAATAAATCACTAGTACAATAGATTAGTTACTGATTACCTTAGCACTCCACTCTTGGTTTTTGTCCTCCACTATATCCCTCATGTAATGCATAATCCAATAACCACAAGTCTTATCACCCATCTGCTCCGGAATGCCCTGAAACAAATAAATATTTTCAGTACCTAATAAACCTCGCCTGAACTGGAAAAATGCAAATATAAATAGTTAGCTAGATGGGGAACACATACTGCACAGTTTTTCCATTGAACTGTCTTTCGGCCTTTCCTATGTTTTTGGGCATTGAATATTTTGATGGAGCTTCAACAACAAAATACACAAAATTATGATGAAACTAACAACTTATAAATTGAGAATCGATATCTCCAAAAAAAAGAGGACTAAACCGTTTTGTACATAATACCAACAAAAACCAACAAGCTAGCTGCACTTACTTGTCCACAATAGTTCTCCATTCACCGGTGATGAGTCGCCTCTTTAGCGGATCCATGAAATACACAACTTCTTCAGTGGGGTTTGCCACCGTCAACATCCAATGACCGCTGGCATTCAAATTTATGATAATCAATACCAACACGAATCTGATTTAGGTACTTGCATTGCTATATTTATGAGATCAGAAGTCAATATTTACAAAAACAAAAATGCATGAATGAAGCTTTCGTACCCTGAATTATAGGGGACCAAAAAAATCTGACCAGGCTTCCCTCTTTCATAAGAAACTGACAAAGAACGAGCCCGTTCAGTCGGATTTCCACAGCCAATGATACCAGTATTAGCAGGATCTACGAAGCCAATCATGTCAAGCATCTTCGATTTCTTCAACACTTGATAAAGGAAGCTGTAAAACCACAAGTCTCAAAATATCATTCAATAACACTGAATTAACAGCTTCATTTAAAATGCATTACAAACCTCATATACATCACAATGCAGCCGGCAGAAACCTCCTTCATGTTGGTCATGGCATACACATCCCTTCTGAAGATGGCGACCTTTTTTAGATATCCAAATAATTCCTCGCCTAAGGTTGTGTGGATGGTGATCCCATCCTTCAAGTTATCATTAGCCCATGTGGCCAACGTCTTAAGTGGTGGAGGCAAATTGGGTGGCAGCTTGTCCAAATCATCATGATCAAAAAAATCATCATATATATCCTTCTTTTTCCTCCTCACAACCTTAATCTTTTCCCGCTGCAATTGATATAAAAAATAACATTGCATGATTAGTATTTCTATATCATGTAATATAGCAGCTCACATGGTCATTTTGGTAAGAATGAAAAGGTTAAAAATGAATTTAAGCAAACTACATTACCTTTGCATCAGCTGCAGTGGGTATAACCCAGTCTCTAGGCCAAGCAATGCATGTACCAATTGCATCGCGGACAAACAGAATCTCATCATTAATAGGAATTGGTAGCAAAGCATTAGCAACAATAGATTTGGTGATCGATACTCGGACATTTTCCTCAGCCAATGGAACACCATGGATAGTTTGCTTGCTGGAGTCAACATCCACTTGAATGATCGTTCCTTCAGCCACTATGTTGTCCAATGAATCTATCGCAAGTTTACACCCTGACTGGACAATATTGGTGGACTGAACCTGCTAATTCAAACAAAAAATATGTAAGCATTAGTCACATTTCAGGCAGCAATGTCATCAATATGGTTGATGAAATGTAATTGTAAAGAAAAAGAAAAGAAAACTAATTGTAAGGAAAAAGAAAGTAAAGCTAGGGTAGCGATTAATTACAGGCACTTGCACTTGCTCCACAACTGCATTTTTTTTCGGAGTTAAATCATTTCTAACCTCCTCCTCAATAATCGAGGTTAGTTTGATGTTCAGCTCCCCATCCACAAAGACTTCATTCTCCTCAACTACTTTCTGCTGGTCCTCCCTTAAATCTAACTTCTTCTTGGCAGTTTTGGTAGCTTCAATTTCAATAGCTTTCAAACCAGCCTTTTCAAGGTGCCTTGAACAGCTGCCTTGGCCAGAGCCTAAATCATTCAGCGGTGTCACAGGTTTGGGTGAGTCAGCTGGCATCTCTTTCCCATTAACCATCGCTTCTAACTTCTGAAACCTTTCCTCCCAAGCGGCTCTTTCCCTAGCAATTTGTTGCTCCATCTCCAACTCCCATTTGGCTCTTTCCTGAGCAATGATATTTTCTTTCTCTTCTGCTAGTATCTTCTTAACACTTACCCTGACACTATCTTCTACATTTAGCATTTGGCGTTTAGGTAGATGAAAATATGCCGAAGGCTTGACGAAGCCACCAACACCACGTACCCTACCAGGATACTCAGGATTTCCCAATGCCAAAGTCAGAACATCATCTGTTCCTTCAGGGTTGATTTCTCCTTCAAACACTTTCCTCTTCAAACTTTCCTGATATAGACATCAATCACAGCACACAAAAATTATCCTTAGGATACAAAACCTGGAAAAAAAAAAAGGCAGAACAAGTAATAAACAATTACAAAAAACTGAACTTACAATTTTTTCGACCTTCTTCTTCACTGCTGGCCCTTTGAAGTTGCCGCTCTTGTCTTGCCGGGCCTTTATCCACATCGTAGCACGATCCAATTCTTCAATCGGTATTTTTTCAGCCTATAAATATGAATAGATACGTGTGACATCATGATCAGTTTGGTGTAAACCGAAAAGAATAACAAATATATTGTAAATAGATTTGTAAGACGAATACTGACCAGTTCTTCTTGGAAGTTAACATATCCTTTCCGTGACATTCGATGAGGATACTTATTCTCCTTCCTATTTTTTTTCTGCTTTTCACGGAGTACCTATAAAGCATATATAGAATTATGCATTATATTTTAGTATCTGCATAAACACTAACTAATAATGCATAAACTGTTCCACAACTGCATTGTCCAAGTATGGTATTAGACAAACCTGAAATTGTTGTGAAGTTCTATCAGCCACGAACGTATTCCATTCAGATACCTCAATGGATCGATAATCATCTGGAGGGAACTGTAAAAGTTCAGGAGAATCCAGATAGGGAATAATGTACCAGTTCGTTAGTTTGCTCTTGAACTCTCTCCATTTATGGCCGGCTGATGTAATCACCAATTTCTTCCATTCTTTTGGCACCACATAAGCATCCTACACATTAACGAATACAAAGTATCATAGCTTTAATTACTATTTTTTGAAAAAAAATAAGAATAATGAAATGTAAATCAGTGAACAGCTAGCAACAACTTATATATAGACTGATTGTTTACCTGAATACTATTCCAAATCTTGTCTTTTTCATCCAAAGGCACATTTCTCCAATCATTTATAGATATTGGGATCTTGGTGCGTGCCAACACCCCAATGTATGACTGCATCTCCTTAGCTGCCTTCCCAATTGGCTCCCCATCAGCATTAGAATTCACCTTTAGCTTCTTTCCTCGAATCAGTCGCCTAGTAATTTTATTCATGGTTACCATCCCTCGCTTAAGCAACCTCAATCCACCAGTGATGTTATCATCATCATCATCCGAATCCTCTGATGACTTGCTCGTTGCAGACTTATGACCGGACGATGACTTCTTTGCTGCCACAGCCTTCTTGGAATTTCCTGCTTTAGGCGGTGGCATACTTCTCCTGGCGGACGCATCCTTGCTGGACTGAGTAGCTTTATGTTTTCGCGGACTTCTCCTAGGGAGGGTAGCCTTGTTGGCTTCTGTCAGTCTTGCTTCAGCTTTCTTGGGGGTAGCAGGTTTACGATTTGGAGAAGTAATAGGTGGTTCAGATACGGTTTTTCTACTACGTTTCATCTGCACCGCCTTTATCCTTAAGGCTATAGATCTAGCAACTTTCGATGTGCTTGCAGATGGAGCCATAACCTGCAATACACAATAAACAAAGTTAGCCCCATATTATATGTTAACAATTAATGTGAATAAACAAATGAAACAAAAACACATAAAACAATGAAATAACAAACACATAAAGCAATGAAATTACAAACACAATGCAACTCAAAATTAAACAACACAGAAGACAATGAAATAACTAACATAATTAGAAGTGTTAATATACATGTTTCATCAAACACATCAGTACATATATATAGGCATTCTAAAACAAATCAATCACGAACAAACAACTTTCACTAAATGTTTTTTTTTCCCTCAGCCACGTTCATTGCAGTCATTTTGCACCCATATTGCTTCATCTCCAGGACGCATATAATTGCTATGCTGATCACCATCTATATTATCAAAAGTCTCGATGGATGGCATTGTTGCTTCAAATGGCTGTTGTTCTACTTCAATATCTTCTAACTCCTCATCCGAATCAGCCCCTTGATAGTCTCTATCTGGCACCCTTACTACCACTGACCATTGAGCATCGAGGGGATCCTCAATGTAAAATATTTGCTTAACATGGCTAGCTAAGACAAAAGCATCATTAAGATGACCTTTCCTATTCAGATTTACCAATGTGAACCCTAGTTCATCTACTTTAATGCCCCTAACATTCTCAACCCAATCACATTTAAACAACGGTACCCTAAACTTGTAGTAGTCCAGCTCCCATATTTGTTGTATGACACCATAGAAGTCCATATCATTAGTTTTGGGATTTTTATCCTTTGCACTAGAAACTTGCATTGCATCAGCCACCAAAAAAACCCCACTGTTTTGCACTGATCGCACATTGTCCCGCTCCTTAGTGTTGAAATCAACACCATTAACTTGGTATCCACTAAAGGTCGGCACTACATGATTCGGTCCACTTGACATCCACCTCATTGTTTCCGAAACATTATTGTCCGGAAACTGCAGTTCATTTGAAACCTTCAAATCAATAATAGATTACATTAGCGTAATGTTGAAATCTTATTTTTTTCAACTTATATATTAACAATCAAGTATATGATCACATACCCTCTCTTTTAACCAGACAGCAAAGGTCTGGTTTTGTTTATCCTTCAGCCACTTTTCATTTTTGGAAAACCTTGGATTGAGAAGCTTCAACAATTCCAGATGTTCACTGAATATCAAACACACAAAACTCAATAATTTAAGTAACAAAATATTGAATCAATTCATGGACTGTAGGAAAACTGATGATAATTAAAAGTTTATGACTTACATGAAATAAGGACTTGCATCCTCGGTATTCTGCAATATACACAGATGTGCTTGATGCATCTCCTTGCCATAGACAGAAATCATGGTAGCGCCTGATAGCGGTTTGGATGCATTACGGGCTCGTGGTTTGGAACTTTCAGGGATTCCAGCAGTAGAAGCATCAGTAAGCATACGTTCAGTGCAAAACTCAACAGCCTCTTCGACAATATATGACTCTGCTATGCATCCCTCAGGATGCGTTCGACATCTAACCCACCCTTTAAAGACTTTCATGTACCTCTCGAAGGGGTACATCCACCGAAAAAATACTGGACCACAAAGCTGAACTTCTCTTACGAGATGCACAGTTAGATGGATCATAATGTCGAAAAATGAAGGCGGGAAGTACTTCTCCAATAAGCAAACAGTAACAACCAAGTCTGCTTGCATTTTTTCCAGCTTCGAAACATCGATCACTTTAGCACATATTGCCTTGAAGAAAAGGCAGAAGCGGATGATCGCATACCTAACCGGCTTCTCAAGAACAGAACGTAAAGCAACAGGAAGAAGAATCTGCATGATAGTGTGACAGTCATGCGATTTCAGACCAGCAAGTTTTAAATCCTCCATAGAGACAAGATTCCTTACATTTGACGAAAACCTAACAGGAACCGTCATTTCAAAAAAAGAGCCACAAACTATTTTTTTTTCACCAAGCATCAAGTTCCAACTAGCTAGAGGTAATTTATCCCTTTTGGCACCAACTTCTGGGTTCAAACCAGACCTAATACCCATCTCCACCATGTCCAAACGCGCTGCAACCCCATCCTTTGTCTTCCCGGGAATGTTCAGCAGCGTACCAATGATGGCATCACAACAGTTCTTCTCGATGTGCATGACATCGAGATTATGTCGTACCGGAATATATTTCCAATACTCTAGTTCAAAGAAGACAGACTTCTTTTTCCAACAAGGTTTGCCTTGGTCTTCAACACCCTTGGCAGGAGGAGAGCGTTTCTTTTTCCCACACACACAATTCAGACCCTCTACTCTAGCAAACACCTCCTCTCCGGTTAATGGTAGAGGAGGTAGGTCCTCCTCTACGGTGTTGTCAAAAGCAACAGCCTGTTTCCTATACGGATGATGTCTAGGTAGGAACCTGCGATGCCTCATGAATGCCATTTTTTTACCTCTTTTTAACCTATAAGGTCGAGTCTGGTCAAGGCAAATTGGACAAGCATTGTATCCTTTAACAATGCTACCAGACAAGTTCCCGTATGCGGGAAAGTCATTAATAGTCCACAGCAGGACCGCTTTCAATTTGAAGTAGTCCCCTCTTAGTGCATCGTATACTCCCTCAACCCCATCCCACAATACTTTCAGATCATCTATTAATGGCTGCAAGTAGATGTCGATATCGTTACCAGGTTGCTTTGGTCCCGATATTAACAATGTCAACATCATAAACTTCCTCTTCATACAAAGCCATGGAGGAAGGTTATATGTGACCAGTATAACTGGCCAACAAGAATACTTGCTGCTTAGAGAACTATGCGGGTTAAATCCATCAGAAGATAGGGCTAGTCTGAGGTTTCTAGGGTCGCTACTGAATTCTGGATATTGTTTGTCAAGTAATTCCCAAGTAGGAGAATCAGCTGGGTGTCGCATCATTCCATCTTTCTTTCTACCATACTCATGCCAAGTAAGATTCTTAGCTGTGTTGGTCGATTGATACATTCGTTTGAACCTTGGGATTGGTGGAAAGTACCATAAAACCTTTGCTGGTATCCCTTCTTTCACAGTTTTATCCCTACCCAATTTCCACCTTGAAACACCACAGTTGGGGCAGATAAGAGCATCTGCATGCTGCTGTCTATACAAGATGCAGTCATTAGGACATGCATGAATTTTTTCATACTCCATCCCTAAAGCACTAAGTGTCTTTTTCGCTTCATACAAAGACAAAGGAACCTGATTCCCTTCAGGAAGCAGACCCCCAATCATGATAAGCATATCTGAATAGCAAGCATCGGTCATTCCATGCTTTGCTTTCAAATTGAAGGTCTGAATCAGACCATTCAACTTGGTTGTCTTCGTACAACCTGGGTACAAAGGTTGATCCCCATCCTCTACATACTTCAAAAACTCATTAGAGTCTTCGGAAATCTGCTCATCCTCACTTTCTCCAAAGCCCCAATCATTCTCCCCTATCCCAGGTTCCCAATCTACAGTTTCAGATTCAACTCTATTGTCATTCATAGCAGATGTAGTAGGTTCTCCATGCCACCTCCAATGCTTATAACTCTCATTAATACCATTCCAAAATATATGATCCTTAATAACTCCAACAGAAAATCCCTTCGTGTTACTACATTTCAAGCAAGGACAAGAAATCTTGTTTTTGTTATTGGCATTAGACTCGGCCAACTTGAGAAACTCTGCTACTCCTAGCTCAAACTTCTTTGACCTTCTATCAGCATGCATCCATGACTTATCCATCTTAAATATTTAGGTTCCTTCATATATAACAAAACACACTTAAATATTGTCTCTATGTCAAAGATACCGTTGCTTATACTTTTACTATACAATATACTCATTAAGACTAGTACTACTAAGAGTGGTCTTAACACGTACAAATTCATTCACATAGAGCTGCACCAATTACATCGATCCATGACAATTCTAATGATCAGATTTCATTCCATGCTCAAACTTTTATTATACAAAGTAATACAATATTCTATCAAGAAATAAAAATGAACTTATGATTATACTTAACTAGCTAGCAGTAAACATATAATCATTTTGTGTAGGCAAAGATATGAACAAAAGGATAATTAGATAGTTGCTAACTACATAATGTATAAAGCACAAACATTGAAAACTCACCAGAAATTTACAGAAAAAAAGCCTTCTGTTTTTCTCTATACTAGTACTAGCAGTGAGCCTTCCTTCGCAAATCCTTTTGTTCCACCAAGTTTCCCTATCAAGGCCAACAAAACAGAAGAAACATGTTACAAAACATAAGAACTATGGCAGTTCCTTTTCATAGTCATGGATCTCATGGGCTTAGCAAGTGCACAAGTATTTTCTACATGGGGCTACACATCTAAAAATGACATCCACATAAAGTCATTATACCTGAACAAATTTGTAAAGGCCAAGTATTGACATAAGATCAGCGCCTATAAGCTATAATCCAAAGTCAACATAACGCTGCAAAAAAGAGGGGAAAAATATAGAATTAGTTATACCCAAAATATATAAAGGCTATATGCAGGTTAAATACTTAAACATACAAGACAACAAGATTATAACCAAAAAAATACAAGACAACAAGATTTAAACAAATTAAACCTAAATTAGGCATACATCAAGAGATAAAAGATTGGGAAATTAATTAAGAAATGGCTAAATTGTACTTTTGCACTGAAAATAAACCATCCCCAGTACAAATTAAACCTAAATTAGGCATACAACAAGAGATTTCTTTTATAAATTTATCTGTACCCTTCTATCATAGCTAGAATCAGTCTTGGAAGACATTTGCAACCTCATTAAATGTTCCTTTCAGTTCGGATGTGAACTGTATTTTTGCAAGTTAATACAGGCCAAATCAAAGTAGGTGCAGCGTTAAGATAATAAGCTCAGTCTTAAACCAAAAAATAATGGAATAGCCAATTTTGACTGCCATCTAATGCTACTAAACTGCTTAGGAAGCTAGCCATTTTACCAGAGCAAACTTTCAAGTTAAAAACACACTAAACAAACCTAGAAAACAGACCTAGACCTGGGCTAATTATTCAGCAGCAGACGGAACAGGAGAAAGTTCAATCTCAAATATTGACACTATTTTCTCAAATGCACAATTTTGATTTCATAAAACAATTTTTGATAATTATGACAATAATTATTGATAAAGCATTTTAAAGGGATTTGATGAAAAACATTAACCATAAACCAAATGGGAAGGAAAAATACTAAGCTCAAGATAATACAGAAAACTATTAATTGTTATATGTATCACAGATGCAGGGCCACACAGTTTCCTTCTATCTTGTCTTTCCTTGCAAGCATACCTTACTTATACAGAAATGAATCTTTGAAAAAGTTAAAGAAAAAAACCAGTTTTGGAAATAGTAAATATTGAGGAAAAAGAAAGTACCTTAGCAACGCACTATTACATATTTGAGTATAAATAGACAGAGGATCACTCTCAAGTTAAAACTCTGGAACTTTGAGAGCAGCTGTTGTCCTTGCCTTATACCTGTACCATCAAAATTAAAATCATTTCGGAGTTGACAAAGCACAAAGAAAAAGTGAATCTGGTTTTAGTAAGCCCCATCACTTACTAACATTACCAATAATTCTCTATGTTAGTTCCAAACGTAATTCGCTATCCCTAATCAATAACAGACCCATATCAATTTTCCAACCAAAAAAAATCAAAAAATCTCACCCAAGGTCGTATTCTCTGTAAAGCCTCCAATGAGACATACTCACACCAGTCAAATATTATACTACTACAACCCAATACCTAATATGGAAAAGAATTGCAGAAATAGTGAGCAGTTAAGATTTATATATAATAATGCAACCATAGCTATCACTCTGTGCATTCACATGATCCACAGATATGGAAAATCCTCAAATTACAGGGACACAAAGGACTGGGGACTCAGTTTTAGATCAGAATGCATTTGCACCGTTAAGAAAGGAACAATATAGTCTGCCATTTCCCCAGTGTTAACAGCACAGTACAAATAATTTAAACTTGGAGAAACAAGTGGTATCCATTATCCATCTTTAAGAGATATTTAATCCATATCTAGAATGCAAAACAAGTAAATATGATTAAACTAAAAATTGAACTCCATAGCTTCACCCTTTAGTCATATACTTTTCCTAAGAAATTCAAGAGAGCAAAATTCTACAAAATATGTCAAGGCTGGAACTTTCCATCCATTTGTAGCAAATATAACAAATCTTCCATCAGAAAACTAAGATCCAGTTGGATCTTCCAATGAATCAGTACCAGTAAAAGAAAGGTAGTTAAAGGAAAAACCGCTCTCTTTCTCAAGTATTCAGCAAATATAACACCCTCACTCAAGAATTTTCTTTCTTCTTCTTCTTTTGATAACCACCATGAGTTAAAATTTCACTAGATTGAACCAAAAGAAGACAACTCTTCCCTTCAAGTTACAATTTCTCCAGTACCAATCCCTCCCCCCAAAAAAGAACGATGCAACCTAAACGATTACCCCACAAATCAATCGGATTATTTACAAACCAAATCATACAATACGATCATTCATAAGTAAGTTGGAGGGATCCAACATACAGAATCAAAGCCAATACTTGAGTCCAGAATCAATAGCTTACCCACCCCATAGTCTTTAGCTGTGAATTTCTCTTCCATTTCTTCCAAAATCACCCTCCACCTTCTCGCCCAAATCAGACACAAACCCAACACTCTCTCACAAAAACACCAAATCAGACACAAACCCAACACTCTCTCACAAAAACCCAACAAATAAGTGCTTAACCGAACAGAAATGCACATAACAATGAAATGAAAGAGTTGAAAAACCAAAACGGTTATGTATAATAATGGAAAAGATGAGAGACAGACAAAAAAATAAATCAAACAAATTCAAACCCATCAAAGAATACCTAGGATGATCAGTTTACTCAATTTCTGTTGGAATTGAGCATCAATTTCTTCCCGTCTCCCTCTTCTTCTTCTCTTCTTCCTCCTCTTCTTCTTCTTTTCTTTTCGTCTGTTTCAACAAAATTCCAAAGCAAACTAACACCAAGACAAGAGTCAATGAACCTTCACCGTTCCGCCGCCGTCTACTGTCAAGGAGGGTGACACAGAGAGAGAGAATGAGTGAGAGAGAGAGAGAGAGAGAGATTTGGGTTTTCAGTAATCGGAACACCGAATCGAGGATAAAAGGAAAAATGATATTCAATCGCCCCATCCCCAAATAGAAACAAAAAAAACCGAATCGAAATCAAACACTAAAATCGATTGAACCCAGTTGAAACCCAAAACTAAAAAACGATTGAAACCCTAAGTTGCTTACCAATATCCGAATCGAAAATAGCTCTACTAGTCGCTGCAGAGCTCCATTAATCTGGAGGTGAAAGCCGAAGTAGAGACTAAGGTTGATGAAGAAAGTCAGAAGATGAAGGAGAGAGTGAGAATCGAGATATGATAGAGCTAACTGAGAAGGAGAGAGCGAGGTTGGTGTTTGGGCTTTTGCGGCCGGGTTAACGTTCTAGGTCGAGCTGAGAGATCTAGTACGTGATGACAAGGCTAGGACAGATCGAAAGTGACTTAATTGCGAGGGATATATGTCAAATAGCACAAGTCAAAATAACTTGGGAAATTTTAAAACAATCCCCACATTTAGACAACATTTAAATGTTGTCTGAATGTCACAATATTTTCTAGTCAAATAGGGCGTGGCTATTTGAGAGGGAAAAGACTCGGTCAACTTTTGATATTCCCTCCAAATTTGAGATAGGAAATCACCACTTTCTACAACTACACAAATGTGTCGTCTGAATGCTCACCATTTATCCAAATTTGAGATAGGAAATCACCACCTTCTACAACTACACAAATGTGTCGTCTGAATGCTCACCATTTTTCCAAATTAAACCAGTATGGTTTAAGTGTATATTCAGACAACAGAAAAAAAAATTATGTCGTCTGAAAAACTCAGACGACATAAAACAAAACTTATGTCGTCTGAGGTGTGTCGTCTGAAGGCTTTTTTGGCATAGTGTATATAACAATTATGACTAGCCTTAATTTATGGCTCCCCACTTTTACTCAAATTTGATGGTGATGAAGCTTTGATGCTTGGGTTTTCCATTTGAATCCTTGAGAAATTGATGAAGTACTTCTATGGTGGAGCAGTGGAGGAATTGAGGAAAGAAGAGAATGAAATTGGAAAGGAAAAATGGTTGTGGTGGTAGTGTGTTCCAGTGAAGAAGAAAGGATGAAATTGTGGCGTGTGGTTTGGTGTTAGAGAGAAGAAGAGCGGTCTCATGCCGAGAGAGAGAGAGAATAATGGGCTATATAATTGTGGTGGCTGGCTCTAGAGATAAGGGACGCGTGTCAGTCGCTCAATGATCAAAATGGGAGGAGTTGATCACGTGTTGTACGATCACGAAGAGTAAAAAAAGTAATGGTAAGGCTGCACGTGCTTGACATTAATCATGCTTAATTAAACATTAATTAATGCTTAATTAAGTTGTGCTGCTAGCCTTATTACTTGGTTAATTAAGTGATTAATCACTTGATTAATTATCTTGATTAATCAAGTTGCATTTCTTTCTTCTTTCTTCAATTTTTTTTGTAATTCTACGGCAACACCGCACACAATATTGTGGTTTCGGATTCCGCTCCTTCATTAATATTGACTATAGTTGGCCAACATCTACTATTTCGTTCTTTTGTCAGAAACTCTATTTTGCTTAAATTTCGCCTCATTTTCTTTCAATTTCCATAACTTCCTGCAAAATAAATAAAAGTGTATTAATTACATAATAGTTTGTTTGAAAATTAGCATATTTATAGTGTTTAAGATGCTATTACGCGCATAGAAATATGTTTAATCAATATCTCCCATAATATGTTTATGAGGATGTTCAGCTTGAACATCAACTAAATATCTCCCATAATATGGGCCAAAGACCACAAATAATGTTGAAGGGAGACCATTTCTATATCCAAATCCTCCTATTAGATTATGGAAATGAAGCCACTCAGATTTCTTTAATACTAAAACAGAGACTTTAGCGCTTTCTGGGTTTTCAAGACATGATATCTTGGGATTGTTAGTCGAAGCAGTTTTCCCTTTTATATGAGATCCATACAATTCTTATGTTAAAGCATCAAGGCATTGAAACATATAATTTTCATTGCTTTCATAGAAAGCATTTAAACTATTATCTAAAATAACCTTCTGTTTGAAGGCCAAATTTCTTTCAGTTATAACTAAAAACTTGTTTCCTAAGAATGCTTCTACACCCTTAATGGATTTAATTAGAGGAAAGACTTCCTTGTTTCCTTTTGAATGATTTAATTATGCAGAATTAAATTTTTCATATAAGAATTTATAAATCATTTGATGATTGGTGTCTGGAGTTAAGGCTAGAACAACTCCTGCCCAATAAAAATCATTTGCATTCTTTCAAAAAAAATCATTTGCATAATGCAAACTGATCAAATCACCTTTTTCAGGTAACTGCAAAGGTGACATGTCTTTTGTTAATTCTTCAATCTTTGTAATAGTGTTACTATCATCTGTTGTGAAAGAACATTTTTTCTTTAAGCTTGTCTTTGGAGAGAGAAGTGCAGTGAGTCCACTAATCTGAGGGATAAAATCTTTGGCAAAGTTAACTACTCCCAAAAATCTCATTTGAGATTTCGTCTAGAAATTGGCAGATTTTTTGGACTATATGCTCTTGAAGACGAATCTCTCCATCCTTAACCTGAATGCCAAGAAAATCAATTTCTCCTTTAGTGAGATGGATTTTCTTTTGTCCAGTAATGATCCCCTTGTGGACAATAAGCTTGCACACCTGTTCTAGGTGCTTCATGTGTTCTTTTATAGTTTTAGAGAATACAAGAATGTCATCTATATAAACTATGTAGAAGTCTGAGTAAGGCTTATAGGTATTATCCATTTTCCTTTGAAAATTATACAAAGCCTACTTGAGTCTAAATAGCATGACTAGCCATTCATAATGCCCTTGAGGAGTTCCAAATTTTTTTAAGGCAATGGAGTCAGGATGCATTCTGACTGCCAGAATCCTAATTTGGCATCAAATTTAGAGAAAGTTTTTGCTCCCTTGAGCCTGTTGATTAGTACTCTCACCTGACCTATTTGATAACCGTCTTCAATGGTCTTTTTGTTTTCATCTTTGTAATCTATTACCATTCTGGCTTTTCCTCTTAGTTGCTCAGCATAATTTCTTACCAAAAATGCTGGAGCATGATGTGGCTATTGGAAAGCCTTATGAGCTTCTTGTCAAGGAGCTCTTGGATTTGACTTTCCATTTCCTTCATGTCCTCTTCTCTGTAATGAGGAATGACTTTTACATGGCAAATAACAATTGCATCATGCATTTTCAGTTGGCAGTATATTGGGTCTTTCTCCTAGTATAACTAAGGATCTTCACTAATTACATATTTTAGAAGATTTTCTACTTCCGCAAGAGTCGGTATCTTCTTGTGTTCAATTTTATTTGCATAAACTTTTAAGTTATGTTCCATGATGAAGCTTTCTTCACCATTTGAATTTTCCACATTAGATTTTATCTCGGATTCTGAAGGAGACTCTGACTCAAAGCTTGTTGAGTCATTTATTCTAATCTCACTGTGATGTTTTATATGGAAGATTGACTGAAAAATTGGCTTATAGTCACCACTCTTCGTTGGTGACCTCTGATATTGCTGAGTAAAACCCTTACCAGTGATACTGACTACATTAGTAAATAGTAAGTCTGGTTTCCTGGTAAAAATCTTTTGTTTTTCTCAAAACCAATCACTTGATCATTTTGAGTTATTGTTTGTTGAAGGAGAAAATCATTCCTATCAACAAATAGCGCATAGGCTTGCACATTGCCAAATTATTTTGATGATCAGTCTCCTCCTCCTATAGCGATCCAGACGTTTTTAGCCCTTGTAGTTATGGATATCTCATGTGCTCCTAAAGTAACACCAATGGCTAACTTATTAGACATTTCCCAACATTCTTCAGGAAATGACATATCTTCTTGCGAGGCTATATCTAGAACCACTGTCAACATACGCATGTAGGTGATATTTTTTGTGGTTTGGGAACTAAAGTCCGACTGTTATGTAGTTATTATACTAGCTTGTCTGGACTTGCCTTGCTTGTTTCATGTTCGCTGGATCATCTAACAATTTTTTAAAGGCTTAGTATCCCTTACAGTCTCATCATTAGAATCCTGTTTTATTACAGGACTAGAAGAGTCTTTCAAAGATAATTCCTCTTTTTGAGGTTTCTTTGTTAATGAAGATATTATCTACCAAGATATGAACATCATTATCTGTTATCTTTCTTCTTGCTTAAGCAACAAAGCATTCTTGGTGATAAGTCTCACCAATGGTTTCACAATACATGGTAATTGTACTGTTGTCTTTACATTCACAATAGTCACATGTAAAGTTTTCTGGATTGGGATAGAAAAATACTAGTTGCGTTAACAGTATCTTCTTTTTTTCAATTCTCTATGTTAATACTAATATAGGAACGAGATCATATACCTTCTTCTTCTTCTTCTTCAGAACTTTCTAAAGAGCTTGCTGTTTCATATTCTTCTGAATATTAGAGAATACAAAGACTTGTTGTCTTCATCAGAATAAGCTATATCAAAACCTTTTAGGTTATTATTTTCTATAGCTTCTTCATATTCTACTAATAAGGCCTTGACATACCTCTCTTCTTTCAAAGTTAGACCTAAAGTTGGAGTAGGTAAATTGAAATTAATCCTTTTACACACACACACACACACTGTTTATAGTGAAATTAAAACGGTAAAAGTCAAAAGGGTAAATACGGGTAAAAAGGACAATAATGAAATTATTGAAATAAGATGGAGTTTTTTTTATCATTCTTTAATATAAAGTGGAGTTTGTTTTTGGGTGCGACTATTACCACCCTGCTAAGTACTTTGTTCACCCTACATTCTCTTCTCACCCTACATGTATTTTTATAATTTCAAGTTTACTTAGCTCACCCATCTATACTCAAAATACCTTTTTCCAATGTAGGGTTTAACTCGAATTCTTTTTCTATTTGACCTTCTCCGCATCTCAAATTCTTTTTTTTTTTTAGCATAACATGAGAACGATTGAAGGTGATGAATGCTAGGAAAGCGTTAAGGTTTAACGATGAATGAAGAGATGAAGAATGAAGTTTAAGTATGTGTTTTGTAGGGTGTAATAATTAAAAGAAACAAATTGTAATTTTTAAGCAGATATTGTCTTTTATTGTAATTTTATATTAGGACATTTTAGTCTTTCAATAAATCAGAAACTTATAGGGTGAAGAAAATAGTTAGCAAGATGGCAATAACCGCACCATTTTTTTTTTATAATATTATCCAAATTTATTCAATATTAGACTAATAGCTTAGTAATATTATCAAAATTTATTCAAATCTAAGGCTTTATGTCTCATTTTCGTCATCTTTTTCCTTGCTCCAGCCCGATTTCTCTCCAAATGCCTAGATTTACTTTTATTTCTCTCATCCTCATTAGGGCTGCACGCGGATTGGATTGGATCGGTTTTGACTCCAAACCGTCTCTATGCCAAAGTAAGCGGTTTAGACATTTTAGACAACCGATCATCGAAAAAAATAAGCTTAATCCGATCCAATCCAATCCATTTAAAGATGGTTTGGTTCGGTCGGTAAGGCGGTTTTAACCTATATAGCATTAACGTTTTGTTTACGAAACACTCATAGTAAAATACTAAAATTCAATCTCAATAATCAAAATTTAATAATCAAAATCCAAAACTAATATTCAAAGAACAAAATCCAAAATAGTTTCAAAATTTTGTCAAAAAAAAAAAAGTTTCAAAATGATTCACTTATTTGGGTTTTAAGCCTTTGGGTCTAGGATTCAATATGGTAGTATATCATTTTGAGAATCAAATTATAATTGGAAATTTAGAACTTACTTATAAAATACTACCCACAAATAAATAAATATATATATATATATTATGTATATAATTTTAATTTTTATTATTATATTTAATACATACCGGTCAGTTCGGGTTTTGCGGTTTAAGTAAAAGAAAAATCAAACCAAGCCAATTCATAAACGATTTGGTTCAGTATTAAATCGGCTTTCATATTTTAACGCTAAAAAACCTTAACCAAACCATATTTACCGGTCGGTTTCGACCAGGTTGGCCGGTTTGTACCATGTTTTGCACACCCCTAATCCTCATATAGCTCCCCTCTTATCTTCTATCCCAATTTTTTCTGTTTCCACAATCCTACCCTTTCACTCATTCAGTGTAGTCTCAACCTGAATCTATACACCTAACTCTACACCTAGGAATTGTTGTCATACCAATACTCCACTGATGTTTATGGACGTCACCGGACTAGTGACATTGTGTTGCTCAATGGTCTCCACCACCATGATTGCTGTTTTTATGTCTTTGTCCTTCTTGCACAGACTATTCGGGTATGGAGAATGATGGTGGACAAATCTTTGGCATCCGGAAGTGAAGCTATAGTCTATGCTACTCTCCTTGTAGCTTGGTGTAAGTTAATAAGGCTTTTGTCCATTGGGTTTCTAGGCCTAGGACTCTTGCTTCCTTATGTGCATTTATATTTGTAATATGTATTCTATAATGAGTGAGCTGTTTGACAAAAAAAAAAAAAAACAGTTGGCATAGTTGTGAGAACTCAGTGGAACTTTGAAGTTGAGTTTAAAAAGTAATTACTTGTAAAGTAAATCAAATGGTATCTGAACTATTGTGAAATATATTTTTTGATACTGACGAATTTTTTTACCCCAAATGGTACCTGAAGTATTACGTCGTTACCAAATATAGTACCTACATTAACTTTTCCGTTAAAGTCACCTACGTGGCATGTATTCCTTTTGATAAAAACTTCAAATGATACCCGAACTATTGCAAAATATATTTTTTTGGTACTTTAATTTTTTACTCTAAATGGTACCTCAAGTATGTATTTGGAGTTTTATCTTAAATTTGTGATCAATATGTATTTGAGGTACCATTTGGGTTAAAAAAAAAAAGGGTCCCATATATGTAGAGCTTTTATTAAAAAAATACATGTCACGTAGGCGACTTTAACGAAAAAGTTAACATAGGTATTATATTTGGTAACGGCGCAATACTTAGATACCATTTGATATAAAAAAAATTTGTACGTAGGTACCAAAAATACATTTCGCAATAATTCAGGTAGCATTTGGAGTTTTTACCCTCCCTTACTTGTAACGTTGGAGATTATGAGTCCATATAGCTCCATAGAGATTAAGTAAACTTGTTGAGATTAGGTTACTTGAGAAAATATTTTCCATTATTATCTTTTCTAGATTGGACTAGTCCTTGTTAGATACATAATATTAGTTTGATGGGTGTTGCCCTATCAACAATTAGTTCATAAACCGCTTTGGTTCAATTTTGTTTAGAGATTTGTATTGGGCTTTGATCATTATAAGTCACGTTATTGGACTTATAATAAAAAATTTAGAGATTATAATTTTTTTTTTTTAGTTGAAAAGGTCAATCTCATTATGCATTTCAGCAAGCAGTACAATAATAGCCTGCTCATAGGACTGTCAGAAAAAGCCATTATGCAGAGTATACCAAACAAGCACACTCAAGAACAGTGTACCTCTAAGAACACCCCTATCACACCTACCTTTTAAGATTAAGCGTAAAAACAAGCAATTACATAATTTCGAAAATAAAACTACCTATGAAGCTACCAGCTGCTTGTCGATCTTTTCCACTCATGCAGAAGACAAAACAGTCTTGCCTTCCATTGTTGAGATAATCACTTCCTCAACTAGAATCAGGCCATTTTCAACAGCAAATGACTTCTCCACTGCTTCCATTGAGTGCTTCTCCTCCTCAGGCATCCCCATATCAATAATTGAAGTAATCACTTCTTCAGCTTGATCATTGTTTTCTTTCACTGGAGAGGTATCACTCACCTTCTCATCTTCAATAAGCTTCATAGATCTCTTCTAACCCTTGACTTTGACTAGAGTAGTTTTCTCAGGTTCCACAGTAGATGCTTTGGCTTTGTTTTTGGAACCCTTGGAACAACCAAGCTTCTTCTTTTAGGGAGAGATGATCAAGCGATCATCCTTCTGAGGTAAAGCCAACGATAGCTCATCAACCCCACTCATAGCAGGAGTAGGTAATGCTAATAGTTTCTTTCCTGGATGTAGGAGTGACAGCTCTGCAATCCTCTTCTGCCCACTTACTATTGCAGTAGCTTCCTTGGTCTTCTTAATCCCAAAATCTAGAAGTGTAAAACCACCATGTTAGCATGCTTGAATGAACCTATCACCTGGTGAACCATGCACTATACTGATGATCAAGCTTCTTTTAGGCTCTACAGGAAGAGGCCCAGGCTTCACCAGTTTCTTCAATAGCCAGACAGTTTGTAAGCTGGAGTTGAGGTGCTTCGAAAAGAAGGCCGCTTGGCCTTGATGTTGGGCATCACGTTCAGTCGCCGCTTCAAGAGATAGAAAGCCTATTCCATTCTAAACCCTAGCTTCCTGAGACATAACCTTAGCTTCTGCTTGGCAGTGATGACTTGCCTGCATCAAATCTGTTGCTTCCAAAGGGAACCCTAAATGGACCTACAGATGAAAAGAGGGTCAAACCCGCCATGGCATTTACCGGTGCATCAGACTTAAGCGCTTCCTTTTCTTTGATGAAAAGTCGATCACAACCATCAGTTGGGTGTTCAAACAACCCACAATCATGACATAAGCCTCTAACTTTCTCATACACAATCGAGACATCCACTTCAACAAAAGCAGAGAAAGAAAAATTTCTGAAAACCTTAAACCTTCTTCTGGTACCGATAATCAACATGATTCTCTACTCATCATCTTTGCGCTTCAACCCCAGATTGTCAAACCTCAAAACCCTACGTATTGCAGATCTAATCATAGAAAGAGAAAGCTTATTCTGTAGGGTAGGAGGGAGACCACGAACCGTAATCTAGAATTCTAGGGAATGAATTGGAATTGCTTCAAAATCTGATTGAAATGCCATCATATGGAGCCAGCACCAGCATGGTGTTACAATAGAACCAAGGACGTCTAGGCTAGTAACAATTTCGATCCGTTTCACGATAAAATTGGAACACAAACAGGTTCGCAATAGATCTGATTGATAAGCCTCCTCACATACGCCATATGGTCAACATCGAACCAATGAAGCTATTAAGGTTTGGCCGTCGTGTGAGTAGTTGTCCCACCATGTAGTGGTGATTGTCTTGCAAAGCTGCCTCCTCGCCAGTTTGAGATCAATATGAGCATTGTAGTTAAGAGTGAAGGCAGCAGCGAGGCTATAGATAGGATCCGACGTGGTGGAGGGAAGCAGGTATTGCAAAGAGAGAAATGTCTTTAGAAACCCTAGCAGAGCAAGAGAGCGGCTAGTTTTTTGTTTTTGTTTTTTTCTTCCTTTTTAACTTAGTAATTTAGTCAAGATTTTTTATTTTTTATTTTTAGGGCAACGAAAGACTGATCCATTGATATAAAATCATACGTCCTCACTCGGTCAAGCTTGAGATGTCCGAAGACCCCTCATATTACAAATCAATGCTCAAGTAAAAACGACTAAAATCCAAAATGAAAACTCCAAGAAGACTTAAATCTTAAAGGAACTGCAGAAAACAAAATAAAGAATTTGAAAAAACTCCCTAAGCCTACACTGCCCTAACATCGAACCACTGTTTTGAACATCTTGACGCCTAAGACCTCTTGGTGTACGTCGCAACAATCAACACAGCCACATCAACATGTATAAACATATGTAGGACTAAGAGCAGGACATGCCACCTCCCAAAAGGCCCAAACCAAATACAACCTAAGTGAGAGAAAAAAGGGGAACTGGACTATCCTAGGCCCATTTCACCAAACTACATCTCTGCAGCCCAAAAAGGCAAGGGCCCAAAGCCCACTATCGAAACCTGACGTCCCCAACACCCAGATTTTCCGAGTCTGATCCTCAGGAAAGCAGCCCCCCACCCTTCACCGCTCCGACGGCTGACAACGGCTCTTCGCTATCAGAACAAGCTGGAAAAGACACGCCTTGGATTTAACTTGGAAAACAACCTTACCTGCTGTCAGAGGAATCCAGAAGCCTAACTAGATCCACCGGCGACCAACAAGACACGCTGCCTTCAAGCACCTCCTCCAGCAACCGGATCAAAACCTTACTGCTAAGACAATAGCTGCACAATACGCCGAGTCCTCAATTCCAGAGCCCTTGTTGCGACCAAAACGATCAAAGACCGCCGCATACCAATCAACACTCAAGATCCGAGCAGGAAAAGGGCTCAAGCACCTCCGCACAACCTTGACCCTCCGATTCTTAAGCCGCACCACCAAAGCAGAAGCGGCCCAAGCAGCAGGTTATTCACCCACCCTGCACGATCAGCAAGCTCCAATCTCGTCGTTCCCGCCGCCGCCTACCACACAATACCTGGGTTTGCAGAGAGAATCCCTAGGGAGCGGCTAACTTTTGGTTATGACCTTCTTAAGCACCTTTTGAACTACTGTTTATAATAATTGAGTCAAGATTGATGCGAAGCTAATATTAAACATGATGTTGATCTGCCTAGTTAAGAGAATCTACAACTACTGCATTGTCCAAATTTTGTATTTATCAAAGCAATCAACAAACTTCTAATGCACTTCATTCAATATCACTCAGCATCGATCGAAAAAATCTCTATAAAACGTGCGCGACATCTTGTCATTGTGTCAAAAATTTCTAAATCGTTTTGATCAAAACATGTTAAATTTTAGTTATTTAGTGAGGCTCATGTACTCTGTTCGGGTTTAACCCATAAACCGCCAAAGCCCATCTAGGTGGTTACAAACGCTGTATTAGAACAAAGAAACACCAAGAGCCAGTTTACCTCGTTAACATCTGCGCGCAGCTGAAACTAGAAGAGACAAGACAAAACCCGCCACTTCTCCTCCTTCTCTCTTCTGTACTTCTCTCTCTTGTTGGCTTCTCTCCTCTCTCAACTCCCAACCAGGTAACACACACACTCTCTCTCTCTCTCTCTCTCTCTCTCTCTCTCTCCCTCTCCCTCTGATTCTAATTTTACTCTCTCTCTTTTACCCAAAATCAAAATCCATGATTTCTTGCCCTACCTTCTGATTCAAAACCCAAAACCCCAAAAAGCAGCGACCTTGAAAAAAAGAAAAAAAAAAGCAGCGACCTTTGAAACTAAAAATCAAATCTTTGTTCTGTGGTTGAAACAGGGAGGTGCTATGGACACCGGCGGCAACTCGCTGGCGTCGGGTCCCGACGGCGTGAAGCGCAAAGTGAGCTACTTCTACGACCCGGAAGTGGGAAATTACTATTATGGGCAGGGCCATCCGATGAAGCCCCACCGCATCAGAATGACCCACGCCCTTTTAGCCCATTACGGTCTTCTCCAGCACATGCAGGTCCTCAAACCCTACCCGGCCCGGGACCGGGACCTCTGCCGCTTCCACGCCGACGACTACGTGGCGTTTCTCCGGAGCATTACCCCCGAAACGCAGCAGGACCAGCTGAGGCAGCTCAAGAGGTTCAATGTGGGAGAGGATTGCCCTGTGTTTGATGGGTTGTACTCGTTTTGTCAGACTTATGCCGGTGGGTCTGTTGGTGGGGCTGTCAAGCTGAATCATGGGATTTGCGACATTTCGATTAATTGGGCTGGGGGGTTGCACCATGCTAAGAAGTGTGAAGCTTCTGGGTTTTGTTATGTCAATGACATTGTGCTCGCAATCTTGGAGCTGCTTAAACAACACGAGGTTCGTCTTTGTTTGTCGAAATTGCATAGCTTTCGGATTTGATGTGGAATTGAAAATGTGTGTTGTTTTTTATTTTGCGTAATCGTGTTCATGTGGATTGAAGTGTGTTGATGTGTTTGAAACAGAGAGTTTTGTATGTGGACATTGATATCCACCACGGGGACGGTGTTGAGGAGGCGTTTTACACTACAGACAGGGTCATGACGGTTTCGTTTCATAAATTTGGAGACTATTTTCCAGGGACGGGGGACATTCGCGATATTGGGTACGGGAAAGGGAAGTATTACTCCCTCAATGTTCCGTTAGATGATGGAATTGATGATGAGAGCTACCATTACTTGTTCAAACCCCTCATTGGGAAGGTTATGGAGATATTTAGGCCTGGTGCTGTTGTTCTACAGTGTGGTGCTGATTCCTTATCTGGGGATAGGCTTGGTTGCTTTAATCTTTCCATCAAGGGTCATGCTGAATGTGTTAGATACATGAGATCCTTCAATGTCCCGCTTTTGCTTCTAGGCGGTGGCGGGTATACCATTCGCAATGTTGCTCGTTGCTGGTGCTACGAGGTATACTTGTTGTTTCATTTTATCTATGGCGTTTCAGTTGTGATCATTTATGTTGGAACACATAACATGGTTATATCATATGAGCTACAATATCTTGCCATAGAGTATGTTATGTTGCCATAGTATTAATGAGGACTGCATACTCATAATTGAATTCAGTTGATCAAGGGTTGTGATTGCACTTTAACTTGTTGCTGTTGGTTGGTTATCCATCATTGCTGCTTATCATACTCGGCACAATGTGTTAATTTGTTCAGTCTTGAGTCGTGACTAACAATAACATTTTAATGTTTTTTATGTAAAACAGACTGGTGTTGCACTTGGAGCAGAAATTGAGGACAAAATGCCACAGCATGAGTATTATGAGTATTTTGGTCCAGACTATACTCTTCATGTTGCCCCTAGTAATATGGAAAACAAGAATTCTCATCAGTTACTGGAAGAAATACGATCGAAACTTCTTGAAAATCTCTCCAGGCTTCAGCATGCACCTAGTGTCCAATTTCATGAAAGGCCTCCTGAAAATGAGCTTCCAGAGGTATGTCTTTGCAAGATTATGTCTTGTGTGATGGTTGGTTTGACTCATCATATCAAGATACTGTTCTTTGTTCTCATTTTACTGAAGAAGTCCTTGATCACTTCTGCCTAGTTTCTAAATAAGTAGCCTTTAGCAAGCATTGTCAAGCCCTGGTATAGCTGATTGAGTGCCAAAAAGAGAAATTAAAATGACGGAAGGAGCTGCAAGTGGTGTTGACTCCAAAGAAAAATTTCTTCCTTAGACGACTCAAATTTTATTTTCCTTTTATTGCCTATCAGCATGATATTATAAATGTTCCTGTTTTCCCTTTTCCTGAATGATGATATTTCTTGTTGCTTAACTCCTGAAATACTTGAAAACTATAGGCTCTTTTTGAATATAGTGGTGTAAAGTGGAGAAGTTTGTATCTAAAATGCTATGAAGCTCCCATTTTTGTGACTATTATTTAGTATATTTGTAATGAAAGTAGCATGCTAGTTGACATAAATCTAGTGGAGTTGATATGTAGTTATACTTGGAGCTCTTTTCTTGGTACTCAGTATTTTAATTTTTTTTTTTTTAATTTATTAAATTTTTTTAGGAAGATGAGGATCAGGATGACAGAGACGAGAGATGGGATGCCGATTCTGATATGGAGCTTGATGAGTATGTCAACTAGAGATGCCAATTCTCCTAATTTGCTTATGATAGAAATATACTCTCCCAAATTTACTTTCATTATCGCGATTTTGTCTTTGAAATATACTAATTTATTGTTTATATATACAGCAGACCTATTGCAGCAAGAAGAGTAAAGAAAGAGATTGTTGAACCTGAGGTTAAAGATCCGGTATGCTACAATTGATCTCAAGATCTTGATCGGAAATATTACTCTACTGTTCACATTTCATTCATTTAGGATGACCAAAGTAAACCTATTAGATGCACCTTATGTTAAGTAATATGAATCTGGACTAGTCATTTTCAAGCCATCAAGTAATATGTGATGTGGTCTCTTCATATTGTATTTTTCTCCCATATATTATTCCTGTTTCAAATATGACGTTATCTAAAGCCTAATTTGAATTAGTATTGTTTCAAGTTCTGGTAGCTACTGCTTATGCTTATATGTTTATGTTTTCTTCATTGCACATCTTGTGATGTACTCATTTTTTATTATTATGCTACATTTAAATCCAATTATGCGTGGTTTACAATCCTTATGTATCACAAGTTGACAACATTTGGACATCCTTTCTGCATTTATATTGAATGCTGCTGATTTTGGTAGGATTCAAAACATTGAACCATGTTGATCCCATTTTTCATGTTCACTTGTCTCAGCAATTTCTAATTATGGTTTACATGGCCTTATTTCAGAAAGGAGCTGTAGAGAATTCTAGAGGCTATGATGCAGGACTGGATGAAATTACAACAAGCGCAAAGGTTAGTTAATTGAATTAGCAAACAGATATAATCAGGATTCAGTTGATATGAAACTGATATGACACTGCTCATTGTTGGCATTGATGTCTGCAGGCTTTGGATATGGGCTCTGGGTCTATGGAGGAACCAAGTGTAAAAGTTGAACAAGAGTCTCTGAATAAGCCTGCAGATCAGATGTAACCCTTATCATAAGGAAACTTTTTAGTTTTATTTTGGCCTTAACTCTTGATTGATTTGTGAAGTTGGTAATTTATTGTTCAGTAGCATTTCTTGTATTTCCAAGCACTCTACAATTGCTATTTGGGTATGTATTGGAAATAAAGTTGTATCCAATCCACCCTCTCTAGAGTGCTTGGAATGATTGAAGTCGAATAGGAAAGGCAAGAAGCTGTAAGTTTACCACTGTTGTACTCAAACAGTTCATTTCAAGAAATGTCATTTTCTGTTAGTAGTTTATGCATCATTTGGCTCACTCCTAATATTCTGTTAAGTATTTAGAATGAGAAGAATGTCCATTGAGGATATACAATCCCATTATCATCAGGCAAACAGATTTGACCTATTAATCCCGTATGTCAACAGTTCTGGTGGAATGGACTGGATACCAATATCAGAATTTGTACAAAGTAGAAACACAACTTGCAAGCAACTAAAGACTTCTATATCCTTTTGGTGCCTAATTTGTATCTTTACTCATCAAGGAGATGAATCTTCCTGTATGTGCAATCACACAAATACAGTGCGGTAAGAGTCTGTATGAGGTTCATTTCTGTTGTGGCCTAATTACAAAGCAAAATGTTAAAAGGAACCCAATTGGTTATTCCAATGACTTTGTATACGTTGTCATGAATCTTTACTCTTCCTCAGTTGCATGTACATTTGGTAGTTGGTGTAGATTCCAGACTTCGATTGCGTTTGAGCAATTGAAAGCCAAATGAAAGACGTGTGGGCTGAGGTGCTCTGAAGCAGCAACCAGGTGGACGCCTGAATTGTACGTTCCATGGTAGGTTGAGACAGTATTATCAAAAGTGTGAAAAAACTGTGATGAGTATTCTGATTTATCTACACAAAATATGCCATCTAGTGTTGATGACTAGCAGAGGGATTCTCTGGTTGCTAGAGCCCTGCACCAAAACAATTAGTCAGTCGATATGAAGAAAATCTTGTGTCAAAAGTTATAATCCTGAACTGTGCTTTTCTACTCTCATCTTTTAAAAAACAGAAGGCAAAAGCAAGGCTGTAAAAGCATGGTGAAAGGTTTTTACCTGCAAGTTAGGCTTATACACTCTCTGTCTAAAAGGCCAACTAGGTGCCCTCTCTGATCCTGAGAATGCTCTGTAACAACTGGAATTTGATTCACTTCGTATCTATTCATGATATTTTGAGCAGAAAATAGATCCATACTGGGTGTAGCAGTCCATGGTACTTTGCATACTTCCCCATCAGAAGAACACATTTCACATACTATAAGTTCCTGCAGTAGGTGGCCAGTTAGTCACGCTGATTAAGTTACAAGTTAAAACATTGCAAAGTATTTGTACTAGCACTAGCTTTCTAAACTTTGACCTATTTGGTGGCTCAACATGATCCCAACACAAAATTGTAGATAAAAGAATTCTCTGATTATGCATGAGGTTTCCAAGCACATTGCTAAAATAATTAATTATATACCACAGGTCCTTCAATCTTGCTACCATTTGAAATGGCCTAATAGGTTTTCTATCTCAATAACTCAACATCAATATTTTTCATTTCATCACATCTTTTCTCTGATATGCTGAGTGTCATTTCCCAGGGACATTGTCCTGTCCTTGCTTTCTACCAAAACCAGTATGGCAAGGAATGTAGCTATCAGAAAGGAAAATGAGTTGATATATAATAGTAAGTAGCTATTACCTTGGGTTGTTGTCTTCTTGATTTTGCGTATTTATTGCTGAACTTTTGAATGTCTTCCAGTGTCAGTAAACCAATTAGAATCTGATCACTATCAACAATCATGGCACAGGGCTGCTTTTCTGCAAGCATTAAAGCCACTGCTTCTGTAAGCAACGTGTTCATCAAAACAGTCACGTATCTTGTTCTCATGGCTTCTGAAACGAGTATTCTCTTTTCTAACTTTTCCGTATCAATATCAAAATCATCTATGCAGAGTGAGCTTTCCATTTCACAAAGGTCACTCATGTTAGATGCACTTTCGGTGAAGGCTTTTCTAGAAGATAGCCCACTCACACTAGGGAAACGTACTTCAGGTTGTTGAATGGCACTAGTTTTTCCCTGTAACAGTGTTTTACTCTTTGAGGCATCTTTTCTTCTTGTCTGTCCAGATGTAACCCATGAAGATAACCCTACAGCTCCAAGCAGTGGTAGAACAATTCGATAATCTTGTGTCAATTCAAAAAGCAGCAGCACTGCCGTAAGAGGTACCTGGCACACTCCTGCAAGAGTAGCAGCCATTCCAACCTGTAAATGGAAGCTCTCCAGCGGTCAAAATCTCTAACTTTGTGAACCCATAACAATGTCAAATTGAAGCAGAGAAATGCAAAAAGATAACTATATTTGTACAGCAATGTTTAGGGGTTTCAATTCTTGACATGGCAAGTTTTATCAAGTGCAATCCAGATCAGCTGTCAAAGTATGATTCTAAATTTTTAGAGTCAACTAGGACAGCTCACTTCTTCTCTAATCAAAACACAGAAAGCACAAAATCACAAGGTATTGTCCCTGAAGATAATGGCTAATATTATCGGTTGCTAGATAACTACAAAATGCGAATTCCTTCTAATTCAAATGTGATTTGTTCTGAGGTGTATCAAAACAGAAATGCACCTAGAAAACAAACACCAGATATAAAAGTTCCTCATAAGTCTGAAGGCAAACTATATTCTAGATATAAAAATGAAATAAAAAAATACCAGTCCATATGCTTGTGGTGATGCTACTTCCAAGTAGGAGAGGTGAAGTATGGGATTGGACTGAGCAACTGCGGAGCCAATGAATTTCCCATATGCCATTCCTGTTGCTGCACCAATGAAGAGTGATGGAGCATAGTAGCCTCCAACTAACCCAGAGGCGCGGCACAAAGAGGTTGCACCTATCTTAACCACTACCAGCTGAACCAGGAGATCAGCTGAGAGGCCTTTCACAAATGGTTGAGATTCTAGCAAAATGTCAACATTCTCAAATCCCCAATAAAGGATTTCAGGATATGCCAATGCTATAAGCCCGACTGCTAAGCCTCCTAGTATAGGAAACGAACTTCTTGGCAGGGCAGTGGCCTTCTGAAGGTTGTCAACGAATAACAACATGTATGATGTGCACTTGGAAAACGTTAACGAAACCAAGCCACATAAAATTCCCAGAAGTAGATACAGTGGTAGCTCTGAAAATGAGTTGAATATGTCTCATTGTTAAAACCGCACCTTTATAATAATAACTTCAACATCTACCTAAGATATACTAAAGGCATGCCTGAAAACATTCATCCCACTACAGTGAATAATCTAGTGTTGTAAAGATACTAAAGAAATCAAAAGTGAAATTTCATTTGGAATGTGCAAATTTGACCAAATAATGGTGCTGAAAACTATATGTGGTAAAGGCAAATCACATCACTAGGAAACAAGTAAAACAAGTCCTATATGTAGTGATGCACATTTCATGGAGGAAATAATCTAAACTGAAAGGACTGGTGTATGTTCACTGGATTTCACAGATACTCATATATGTATCATCTTCAAGACATGATCAGATAAGTGAGAGTGTACCACTAGGTGAGCGGAAGTCATAGCCTGGGACCTTGAATGCTGGTTCAGAACCAAGACCAACTTGTGTAACAACAGAAGCTATCACTGCACTGAGAATGACCATAGAAGTGGTATTTGTAAGTGAAACAGATGAAGAAGAAGAATCCGCTGGTGATGGCCATAGGACAGACTCTACCGCAAAGAAGCATCCCGAAACAGCAGCATTGAATCCTGACAAATAAGAACAAGAACGTTACATAACAACAACCAGAAATTGAAAATGGACAGCATACATAATTACCAATACAAGTTTACTAACCAGAAGCAATTCCAGCAGCTGATCCAGCAGCCACAAGAGAGAGCTTTCTCTGCGAACTTCTATCAAACACAGAACCTACACCTCTGGCAATGGAGGTCCCAATCTCAACACTAGGCCCTTCCGGACCTAAAGAATTCCCAGTTCCCAGAGTGACACAAGCAGCAACAGCCTTAAGAAATGGACGTGACGCAGCCTTCAAGCTATCAAAAACCGAAACGGGCATTCCCATTTTCACCAATACATTCTCTTCTTCTTCATTCTCTTCTCCTTGTTCATCATCCAATGCACCTCTAAGCACATTCAAAATGGCCACAATCAAACCCCCGGAAGCCGGAACCAAAATCACTCGCTGCCACATATCAGTAATGGGCTCCTCTCTCAGCCATGAAGCTCCTCTTTGAGGTATCCCATCCCAAAACACCTCTCTTATCTCATGCACCTTAATGACCATTCATACTAAAATCTCAGATAAAGCTCAAAACTTTGCAAAGCAAGCAAGCAAGTGAACACACAAAACAAAAAAGGGTAGTTGGGCAAAGCTTAAACAGTTAAACGTACTGAGTAGTTGAAGAGAACGACACCGAGGCCGGTGAGGAGACCAACCAAGCTGGATGATAGTACTATTGTCCAGTTCCCATTGCCACGGCCTTGGGAAATGTCCTCATCTTCTTCTTCTTCTTCTTCATTGTTTGGTTCGTTGTCTTCTTGTACTTGTTGGGTTTGTTGATTTTGAGGGAGGGAGAACAGAGGTCTGAGACTTAGAACTCTACTTCTACTTCTAGTGTTTGTTGCTGTAAACCCAACACCAGCAGTTCTGTCGTTGGTAGTGATTTTGGGTTGTGATAATGGAGAGAATAGTAGTGGAGTGTTTGTTGAGAATGGTGGTGGAAATGGAGGGGAGGAGGGTAGACGACACAAATGACGGTTAAAGCGGGTGTTGGGGAACCGCCATTTACAGTGGAGACCGCCCATTGGGTGCACCAGTCCCGGAGCTAGCTATTCAGCCAAGCACAATAACTAATGGATAAATGTCTCATAAATTTAAATAATAAATCAAATAAATTCGGTTCTTGTTACCAAAATAAGTTGAACAGTAATTTGGGAACAAACAAGGGGAAACTAGAATAGCTTTTGAGGGTGTGAAAAGCCAAGTTTGGTGTTTGGATTTCTCCTCGCATGGATTTTTGTTTGTTTGATTGCTTGTAATCGAAAATAAGAACGAGTTAGAGTCCATTTGAGTTTTTGATAACCACTCCCTCTCGTAGAGTTTGTTTTCCTGCGAAATCTTAAGAAGAGTGTTAAAGGTTAACGTCTAAGACAAAAGTACACAGTTCTAAGGTAGATGAGATTCTTATGATGGAATTGTCACTAACAACAATAAGAGCCACTTAAAAGCTAATGCATAGTTATTTAGTCTAGTTTTTATGCAGCAAAGGAAAAAAATTAAATTATAAAATGGAAAGTTTGTTGAAAGATGTCGACATAATGTGTGCCTCTACAAACTAGGGTTTAGAGTTGTAATAGGAAAGTGTTCTAGGTATTCAATTGTATTCGGATTCTATTACCTATTGTGTACCTTGTAACTCCTTATATAAAGGACTCCTATTATCAATAATAAACACAATTACAATTCTCCTACAACACGTTATCAGCACGAGTTCTAACCCTAGCCCAAAGAAAAAAAAGAAAAAAAAAACCCTAAAACTCACCACCACAAAAACCTGCCGCAGCCTTCAACCCGAGCTGCACACCGCAGCCTCCTGCTGAACCTGCAGCCCTCCCCTGCAACCTCCTGCCGAAAGCTCCCCTGCACCTTCCTGCTGCACGACCTGCAGCACCTCCGCAAAGCCCTGCAGCCCTGCAATCCGCACGCACACCCTGCTGCACAACCGCGCGCACGCCCCCGCGTCCCTGCTCCCTTCTGCTTGCTGCCCTGTACGCTGCTACTGCTGCGAGCCCTGCAACCCGTGCTGCATCCTCCTGCTGCTGCCCCGTACGCGCCCCGCGCTCCCTGCCATGCTCGCGCACCCTAGCGACCAGCGCCGAAGCCTCCGCAGCCCTGCAGCCTGCCTTCCTGCACTGCTGCTGCTTGAGCCCGTGCACATCCATCTGCAGCTCGAAGCCTCCGCAGCCCAGAAAACAGAAGGAAGAAAAAGAGGAAGGAGTGGGCCCCGAAGAAGAAAAGAAGAAAAGAAAAAAAAAGAGAAAAAAGAAAAGAAAAAAAGGGAGAAGGGCAGCCCACCAACTGCCAATTTCTGACCAGATTCCGGCAATCCTAATTTAGCTACACGCCTACATCAACACGCGCGTGTATAAAGAATCGTGAAGCAAAGCTTCAAATTACCAAGTAAGTTTTTATGATTAAAGTTCATGCTTTCTTGTATTTTAAATTCCTTTTATTTCCTACAAAATTTTGGAATATATGAATATATGAACATGTGTGGTTTTGAGTATTTAACAAAGTGGAATTGTGGGGATTCATGTTTAACGAACTAAGAGTGTTTGTATGAACTAAGAGTGTTCATAATTAAACGAACTAAGAGCGTTCGTATGAACTAAGAGTGTTCATAATGTTTGGACTATGAGCGTCCACAAGCATCAAATTGTGACCATATTAAAACATTATTATTTGGTCTAATCCAAAAGAGATTCTTGGAAATTGATTTCTTAGTAGCATAGCTCGGAAATCTTATTATTTTAGTTTTCGTGGAAGTTTAACTCCGAAACTAATATATCTTCTCTTCTTATTTTCAGGATGTCGAATGAACCTAGACTCGACTTTTCCATGCTTGACTCAACAGGCTCGGATTAGCACATTTGGGTAACCGATGTTGAGAACCATCTCACTTCAAAGTGAATATTACCCATAATCCAGGCACCTAATCCTGATATTGTGTTCTTGAGAACACCTGCAAAGCATGCTCAAGCAGTTATCTTGATGCGATGCCATATGGACAAGGCACTCAGATTGGAGTATATGTCGATTAAGGATGCAAGAGAGCTATGGGTAGCGCTAGAAGAGCGCTTTGGCAATGTCCAATATTCCCTCCTCCCTGACTTGAAGGTTCAATGGAACAATCTGTGCTTTACTGATTTCAAGTCTGTTGCTGAATATAATTCAGAAACTCTTCGCATACACTCCATGTTGAGGTTTTGTGGACAACCTGTCATAGAGCAAGAGCTAATTGAGAAAACTCTCTCCACCTCTTGTAGCTGATAAACATGATAACATACTCATGAGGAATTATAATTCAAGGCCCATTGGAACTAAGAGCGTTCATGAGGCAAATTATAATGCACCCAAAGGAGGGCGCAAGGAGCGGTACCCTAAGAATGAGGGACATGAGGGACGTATGGGCCCATATCACCGCCCTAACCAGGAAGGAAACCGCAAGTTTGGTGTGGATACAAGTGGTGGTAATGCCACACGTGGGAGAGGGGGTCGTGGTATCCCTAGCAGTAATCATGGCGCCATGGGTCGTGGTGGTGGCATCAACCCTCCTAGGGAACGCCCGCAACGTGCACAACGTGCACCTCAATTAAAGGGAGGCAACCACAATGATGTGTGTCATTGATGTGGATCAATTGAGCATTGGTTTAAGCAATGCAAGGCAAGCGAGCAACTAGCAGCAAGATACAGGGCATACAGGGACCTGAGGGAGCAAGAAGTGTACCTTGCAGAAGAAAAAGAAGAAGATAGTGGAGATGTCAATCTCACCATAGAGAACTTCAAAGCTGAAAATGAAGTGCACAAGGATGCAGCAGACTTTGATTAGATTAGTCCTTTTATTTTTCCAAGAACTTTTGTAATGGCAATATGCCTTAGTCAATAAATGACAATTGTATTAACTCTTTCTTATGTGGTGGACCCAATAAAATATGATGTCTAGGAAAGTCATTGAGATTATTGGTACTTAAGAGAGCCTCGCTCCACTAACATCTCTCTCTACTTTCCGGGTCATATTTGATTGGAGTTACCAAACGGATAGAGTGACTACAATGTGTCTTAGTTTGATTTTATTTTGGATTAGATTTTGGAAACTTTGATGTAATCATTGGCTATTAATAAAGTGTCAATTCTTTTACTTGATGTCTTAGACATACCTTAATTTCAAACTTTATTATATAAGAGCCAATTGTTTTCATGTGGAAACACATTATGAGAATGGACAGAGTTCCTTTGCATCACCTCTAATGACTACGGACATAAACGAGTATTAGAGAAACTTATGTGTCGCTCTAGTGGGTTGTATGCAACCACTATTCGAGTTATTGAATCTAACTATGTCATGAGAGACGACTTATATAGGCTTTGGCATGATGATCCGTGTATTAAAGACTTTACACGGACATCTGTTTTCAGAACGAAGAAAAGTAAGAACCAAGAATTGGTTCAAGGAGCTGCACATGCGCCTCATGGCGCCATGATTGTGCAAAGACCTGCCACACATGGCCTGCACCGCCTACCCCCTGCGGCAAATACATGGCATTGACGCCATAAACCCTTATTCAACTCCTCTCCCTACTTCTCAAGTCCATTGTGACATTGTGGCTTAACCAAAACCTTCATTGGTTGATTATAAGGCCCATGTTTCGTTCTGTAAAGTCTGTTATTCAGGATTGAAACCATCCTATGCAAAGGAGATTGAGGAAATAATTCCATTCTCACAAAGAATCTAAGGGAATTCTGTGGATTTGATCAACCAACTTGCGGACCGTATAGATGTTTTATGGTGTTGGTTGATACGCAAACACGCTGGTCACGTGTTGTGTCATTATCCACTCATAATGCTGCTTATACTACACTCCTAGCACATAACATATGGCTACAGGCTCACTACCCAGATCATCCCATTCAGTCAATTTGACTTGATAATGCTAGAGAGTTTACATCAAAAATTTTCGATGACTATTGCATATCATTGGGTATTGATATCAAGTATCATATTTCCATGTACACACCCAATTGGTCTGGCGGAAAAGCCACCATTAAAAGACTATGATGGTAGCCCGACTTTGGTAATGCACACCAATATTTCCGCTTGGGTTATGCAATATAGCATGCAGCGCGCTATGCTCATTCGTCTACAACTCATAGCATCCACTCAACTTTTATTTGCGTTACAGCTAGTGATTGGGTTCGAGTCTAAATATCTCGTACTTATGCATATTTGAGTGCGCGGTTTATGTGCCAATTGCGCCGCCACAGCGCATCAACATGAGTCATTGCAATGAATGCATATATATATTTGTGTTGGCCATAGGCCTCCAACTATAAGTCTGCTACGTAAAACCCTTGACAGGCGATCTCTATTTCGCTGGATTTGTGAATTGTCACTTTAATGAGACAGTATTCCCGTCATTAGGGGGAGATTAGAACGTCAATGTTCAACAGGAACGACAGGAATTGTCGTGGTCTGTCCCCACTATGTCTCATCTTGATCCTCTAAAAGTGACGAGATCACATATACCGGCTGCAAACATGCCTGCAAGGATTGATGTCCCCACAAGAGGACATGGTGCCACCCAGAGAAGATGGATACGGCAACATCACCATGGATGGTGGTATGGTGACGTCACAAAGGTGGCATAATGGCGTCATAGGCCATGGGTTTTGCTAGAGAGTGTAGGAGACCCATAGGTTCGATGGATTCTCGCCCTAAGAAGAGAGCGAGTTTGGCACAACTTGATCCATTGATCATTGATACTCAAAATCCGTCTCATGAGAATATTTTGGATTGTGGTTATGTCCAAGAGGCATAGTTGGGGGACGCCTCAATGTTAGAACCAATTCCTGAGAATATAGAGATCTCTACGAACTACACTAGTGTACATGAGGACGTGGAATTGTTGAGACCAATGACATCAAACCTTACTCCGTTGGAGAATGCTAACGTAGAGAAAATTGGCCTAAATGGAAAAATGTGATCCAGGTTGAATTGGATTCATTAACAAAGAGGAAGGATTTCGGGCTTGAGATGCCAACACCTCCTAATATAAAACCTGTTGACATTAATAGGTCTTCGTTAGATAGCAGGATGAGAAAAAGATATGGTAATTTCGCCTTATAGCGTAAGGTTTCTTACTACGCCCTGTAATGGACTACAAGAAGACATATTCTCTTGTAATGGATGTCATTGCACTCCACTACCTTGTCAGTTTGGAAGTTTCCAAATAACTGAACATGCAGCTTACGAATGTGGTCACTACGTATCTCTATGGGGATCTAGATACGGAATATAATGAAGGTTCTTGTGGACTTCATTTACCTAAGTCAAGTGGCACTAGACCACGGAGCGTATTTGCAACGAGGTTGAAATGCTCACTAAAATGATTACTTGATTAGGAAGGGATATGATGAACTATGCCCACGCGTTTCCATGACAAGTTCCGGATTTGCAATTGTTGCGGTTTATGTTGATAAACATAATTGGAACCCTTGAGAGTTAAGGGAAACCGCTGAACATCTGAAATCCTAGTTTGAGAGGAAGGACCTTGGGAGAACACGGTTTTGTCTAGATTCAGAACTTGTATACCGTGTCAATAGATGCTTAGGCATTTTTGATAAAGTTAAAGATGCACCATGGTCGTCCGTAGTCTTGGCCCTAAAAGGGATCCGTTTCGTCCCAAGGATGATGACGAAGACGTGTTAATAGCAGAAGTGCTTACTTATGTACAATAGGCGCATTATTGTACTTAGCACAATACAAAACCGGACACCTCAATTATTATGAACTTGTTGGCTAGATATAGCCCCGCGCCAACGCAACGCCATTAGATTGGTATAAAGACAATCTTTCGATATTGAGAGGTACGATTGATATGAGCTTGTTCTATCCCTACAGAGAGAAAAGAAATGATGGAAGTGTGGGATCGGACCCTACAAGGCAAAATGCCACCTTCCGTGCTCTTCCTCCCCTCCATCAAAATGACAACAAGCACTTCTAAATATTGAAGTGAACCAAATCCGATCAGAGGATAATGTAGCGGACTTATTTACTAAGTCGTTACCAAAATCCACCTTCGAGAAACATGTGAAGAGCATCGGATTGAGAAAGTTATCCGAACTCCCATGATTGTAGCAATCAGGGGGAGATATTGACATCAAGGGGAAGCATGATGTCTACATGTTCGATCTCGAAGAGTGAAGGACGTGTTGTGTTCTTTTTGTCCTTTGACCAGAGTTATTTTTGTCCCACAGGGTTTTTGTTACCTGGCAAGGTTTTTAACGAGGCAACAATCAAAGCGTCATCACCAAGTTTGAGCGGCACAAGGGGGAGTGTTGAAGGATGTCGACATAATGTGTGCCTCTACAAACTAGGGTTTAGAGTTGTAATAGGAAAGTGTTCTAGGTATTCAATTGTATTTGGATTCTATTACCTATTGTGTACCTTGTAACTCCCTATATAAAGGGCTCCTATTATCAATAATAAACACAATTACAATTCCCCTACAATAAAGTTAAATAAAATATCGATAGAGGTCCTAAGTTTGAATTCATTTTTTCTTTTGATAGATAAAAAAAAAAAAAAACCATGATTAACAATGCTATTAGTAAACACATTATGATTAACATACTATAGCTTTACCCCTTACATTTGGTTATATCTTGACAATTTTACAAAAACCTAGTTCTTCATCTACCTAAATAGAGGGTAAAGTGTAAACAAGTTAAGCTAAAGCAGATATTAAGATGAGTAAACTCGGCTCATATGTTTTCTAACGAGTTTGAGTTCAGCTCAAGGTTGAAGTAATTTTTTCATGCTCAAACTCATCTCGGCTTCAGCTTGATTTTTTTTTTTTTTTTCAAGCTTGAGCTTGGCTCGGTTTAGTTCAGCTCTGTTGTGAAAGTGCTTGAGTTAGGTTTGGCTTGACTATGTCTTAAATTTGTCCAAGTAAAATGTCAAAGAACTAGAAAAATACTGATAAAAATAGTTACTAAAAATAATTATTAATAGTAATTAGTATTACATATCCAAAATTAACAGTGGCGCTTGAAGTATTTAAATTTTTAGTGGTCACCAGCTTTACAAACTTAAATACTTAATATATGAGTTCAAGCTCGACTTGGTTTTTTATAGCGCTTAATATTAATCACAAACTCATCTAATTTCTTTTACTAACAGGAGCCAAACGAGTCAAAAACGAACCGAACTCGAACTCTATCAAGCCGATTTACAACCATAATTCCAAAGATAATACACAACGCCTAAAATCATCCAAAGCATAGCGGTAACTCTTATTATAGTGTTGAAACTTAACTCACCTTTTCTTTTTTTTCTTCCCGGATGTATTTGCTTTGTTCATTACCATATTTTTGTCCACCCCAAAACGTGAACAGCATTTTCTCAAATCCTCGAATTGCCATATAACAGCATTATTCCTTGTCCATGTGAATGAGTTTCATGAGCATCTCTTCAGACTTCCAGATTAAGTGGTTGCAGTATCAGGCCAATTCTCCGATTCAGTTCAACGTATAGCTGAGTAAAATATTTGCCAAATCCAAAGGGGGTTGAAATTTGCACACCCCTTTTTACATTCTACACACCTCTTGTGCTGCTTTTACCAAATCACCCCTACACAGCCTATAACTAAAACACACACACTCTCTCCCCCTCCGATCCAAATCTCAGACTCTCTCTCTCCCCCTCCCTCCCTCTCGGTTTCCACTTGGGCAACCCACACTTTAAGCTTTGTACTTGAATTTTCATCATCAAAACGAATGGTGAAGGTCAAATGACAGCAACCTCCCTCTCCGGTCAGTTGAGATTACCGCCAATATTTTTAAGGTGAGAGACAATTTGGTGGATGGGTTTTTGGTGGATAAGTTGCTGGATAAGACAGGGATGAAGGGCACCGGGTAATGGACTGAAGGGGGAGAGGGACTTGAGTGGATTGAAGGAGGAGAACCGAGCCACCAGGCAAATTGATAAACAATGTAATGTCCTTTTTAGGGTTTTCAGCATCCAGAAATAGCAGTTGGCTTATTATCAAATCCGCCGCCATATCATCCACCTGCCCATCATCAAAACTCAATGAAACAAAACCCATAAATTCCATCTTCTAACAATTCAATTCAGCTTCCAACAAATACGAGAGTACAAAAATTCACAACATTTTCCAAAACCCATTTCAATAATTCAAATGAAAATGAAACCTGAGAACCCAAGAAGATGATTCTCTGACGGAGGAGCATGTTGGTTGTATTGAGCTCTTCGAATCTGGGGACGCGTGGAGCTGAAGTAGTAGTAGTAGGCAGCGAACTGAAAATCCCAATTGCTGGACAAGGTGGGTCTTGTAGGCAATGAGGCTTTAACCAGACCGACGCGCTTCCTCCTTGTTGTGCTGCAATCGATGATACTAGAAGCGCTAGTGCTATTAAGACCATTGCTTGACAATGACTAGCTGGGTGTCTTAATATATATAGATTTTTCTTTTGAATTCAATCAAGAAACTAATAATACAAATTAAAGTGAATATATTAAATTTGTTAATTTTACATTAAAGAAGATTGCAATAATTTAGAATTACAATTAATATATTGATTTTTACTAACTTTTGTACAATAGATATTAAATAAGGGTTTATTAGGAATGAAAAATTTAGGTGTTGAGTTAGCAAGATAGAAAAGGAAATAAATCCAACATGGCAGCTGAGTGATAGGACCGCGATTAACAAAAAAATTTATCCAGATTACATTCAAAATAGGTCATGATTTTTGGACCTAAAACTAATTACCTCTTTCTTTTATCTGGGTTTGTCTCTCAAATTGGGAAGGAAGGAGAAATAGGGTGGTTGCCATCATTTGCTTCTTTGATTGCACAAATGAGGTTTTGTTGGGGGGGGGGGGGGGGGGGGGTGTCGTTTTAGAAGAAAAATATTGTAAATTGATAAGAAATATTAAAAAAAAGGCAGAGGGTGTGTACAATGTAAAAAGGGATGTGCAAATTTCAGCTCCCAATCCAAATAAATACTAAATATTTCACATGTCATCAAACATTCAAACGTCAATGGAATCTCATGCTATTCTGCAGTAAAATCTATTGGATTAGGTGGTTGGTTAGGATTTAAAAAGCTTCACATAAGGTCACTTCCTCATTGATTGTGTTTGAAGGTTTTTAGTTTATGTGTTCAGGTATGTGATCCGGTAGAGAGGAACTTGGATCATCTGTAATAAGATATCGATCTTGCTAGGATCTGCTCGACTGTCGCCATGGCCCATGGCTGAAAATGAACCACAACGTAATCCCAAACTTCTAAAGAAAACGATCGATGAAAAATAATAAAATGAAATAGTGAAAGGAATTTAAGGCAATATGCAATGCAAATGCATAATATGGCTGCAAGCATATTCCTGTCTTTCGTATTTGCTGTCTCCCATCTCATCATTCAGCAACCAACATGTTACTCTCATGCACATCCACATGTTTTTTTGAATATTATGATCAATTATGATTTATCTAATTCATGTAAAATGGGAGGTGTTATCATGATTTATATCCAATATATATGAAAAAAAAAAAAATTAAATTCGTCATATAATAATAGGACTGTCTCTCATAAAGACTTTAGAATAATGACTTCATAGGACTTTCAGATAAACTAAATATTAATAAACATTTTAAAATATTTATTTATTTGATAATTGATTTAAAAGTTCTTATTATAAGACTTTTGTCAGAGAGTCGCTTTTGATAATATTACATGTCACATATTTTTATAAGAAAAATAAATTACAAATAAAAACTTCTATAACAACTCCGAACCAAAGAAGTAGAAATTAAAATCTTGCAAAGTCAAATGAAGTAGACCGTTCTCGCAAATATAATGATAAGGGGAGGAGTGTCCGAAATTAGCCAAAACATCCGCAGTAAATTGACTTCACAATGAACATGAGAAAACTTGATATCATCTAATTGGTTAGCCAACCAATCGATGATGTCGTTGGTATAGCATGTCACATTATTCGTTACAAAAACATTATCTATATATTTGGCTTCTTGTTCAATCTTCTCATTAGTACCTTTTCCATTGTATATCAATTTCCAAAACCTAAACTTGTTCTTTACTTCATCACTGTCCCCTTCCAATTTTGATCAAAAGTGAAATGAACGATGAACGTTAGCCTTGAAAAAGGGAAGTAAAGATACTCCATGTGGGGTTTCTACGTGTTCTCCATTGCAAATTTAGTCTTACTACTTTTTCAGTAGTGTGCTGATGATAATTGAATTGAGTTCTTGCTTGAGAAGCAAAAACCTTCTACTCCATTTGTATTTTTATAGTACTCCTAGTATACCCTGCATTTCAGTTCTTTGCTACTTCTAGCATAGATGGATTCCAAAGAGATTCATAGGATGGTATATATGCAATCGTCATCTTCCACTTTTTTCTTATTTATTACTCATAGGCAGGCAGAGAGTATTATCACCGGAATCTGGTAAAAAGTGGTTTCAGACAGTTGAGTGTTAAACAGGTAAAGTACCATAACCAACTGTACAGTGTACTTTAATAAAGTTAAAGGACTTTATCGTAGTCTGGTTCAAATCTGAGAATTTCTTTGGATTCTGGGGATGATATATATTATTGTCTGCAAATCAACATTGGCTCAAAGTAAAACAACAGTAGCGTTCTTTTCCCAAAGAAGAAGATATCCCAAAAAGTCGAAAACAAATATACTGAAGAAAGAAATAACACAAGAATTGATCAACTGTACGAAATAACACAAGAATTAATCAATTGTACTTCTTCTGAATACTGGAATCCATATACAAAATATTTTACAACCATTTAACAGATGGTCCAACCTAAACTTCATTATTAATGAAACGCTTCCTTCTGCCACAATAAATAGACCAAAAAAAAACAAAAAAGAACATTTTCTGTGAATAAATAGAATCTGGTGCTGTAATTAAGGAATGTGTTGGATGAGTCAAAGACGATGGTAACTTTATAAACCTATACTTTAGCCTCACCATTCACTGGGATTTCTGCAATTCCCTCTTTCAGTGGTTTTAAATCTTCTTCTGTGAGAGTGCTTGGGAGGGATGTCTTAGTTTGCTTCTCAGCCTCTACAGCCCAACTGTAAACTATCATGCCGACAACTGCAAGAGCCATTCCCATCAAGTTCTTAAATGTGAGCGCTGAATCAAAGAGTAGCCACCCCAATGTCAAGACACAGACGGTCTTCATGTGGCCTAAAACCTGGAATGACACGGCTGAGAATCTTCCGATGCAGAGGTACTGACTGATGTTGCAGAATACTGCTAGGGAGCATGAGAGTAGTATGAAAGCCTGCATACATTGGGATCAAAAGTTCCATATTAGTTTCATCATAATGTTTAGTTTCCTCATAAACTCAGGAAGCAGATTTAGATCAAATGGGCTGGCAATACAAGCACTTACAAATGCACCAGAAGTCATTTTGTAATCTGTTAAAAGTTTTCCAGTAAGAAAGTAATCAACGAATGGACCAAGAATGAGAAGGGAGATAGCTTGAATTGGAGCTGTCTTGCTGAGCAATTCAAATGAGCCTACTGAGTATTTCTTCTGTAATGAACCAATTGACTGTTCTCCAAAAGAACAAAAAAAATAAAAAAATAAAAAAATCAGATCCACAATATTTCAAGGTAGTTATTAGGCCAACAACATTTGAGAAACAGTACTCACAATTTGTTGTAATGATGTACACAAGATGGCCACACAAGCACAGAGAAAGCCTTTGGCATTAACTTTAACATCGGTGACGGTACATATGCCCACACCTACTACGACCACTGCCACAGCGATCTTGACTTCCCTTGAGAAGTTTTTACCATGGATAATCCACTCCATCACACAGACCACCGGAATCATGCTCAACTTCGATATCTATAGTACAATAATACAAAAAGAATGTCAGAAATCTGAAGAAAATTTTGCCTGAAAGGAAACTGGTTAGGCTAATCGAATCTGATATCCACCTGATAAAACCCGACAGAGTTAAGCATGAGACTCAAGTTCATCCCGGTGATTGAGGCATTGGCTACAAGAGAGAACCAAATAAGTTCCCACAGAGGAACATGTTTTGATGCTGAGTACCCAGATGCATTCGATATGAAACCAACCAATGCAGTAACAGAGAAGTGGAAGCCAGTCAAAGTTGTAGCTGAAAAGAATTAAAATTATAATCAGTTGCAGGAAAACAATTTACCACAGCCGTAATCTTCAATGAGATCATCACATGCATTTGAGTTATAGTTCAAGCCTAACTAATTGAACTCCACCTAATCTATCTAAAATGCTGTCAGATCTACAGGGAATGATGACAAGTCTAAAAAGGGTTGCCAACAGAAGAGAAGCCATGAGTGGAAAAAATAATGGTCCAACCATCCAGTTCACATGGAATATTTCATTGGAATCTAATTGAATTTTGGCCCCTTGTGTCATTGTCTGAGAGAACTAAAAGTCCAAACACAATGAATCAATAAAACAAAAATGGAAAATGTGGTTCATCATCCTCTGGATTGTGCATCTGCAAAACTGCCCTCTTCACCACAATTCAGGTCATGCAATCATATAAAGCTGGTGAAAATGAATTCAGGACAGAACTAAAGAACCCAAAATTCATTGAAAGAAACCCATGAAACGTGATGAGATTTGAACATGAATTATGAATTGACATGTTACTCCAGATCTGAAACTAAGCAAAACTGAAAGAGTTAGATACAATTGAAGAGGAACTGACCAAAGCCAAAAGCAAAGCCAGCAGGGGACATAAGCTGCTTGTTGGCCATGATAATGCCCACGGAGCTCACAATATTCATACCCCACGCTCCCACATCGGAAACTGGAGACTTCTTTTCCTTCTCCATTATCTCAAAAAACCTGATCAACAAAAACCCAAAAACCCAAATCCTCTGTTTCTCTCTCCCTCACTCTGGATCTCCTCCCCTTTTGGGTTTTTCCCAATCTATAAAATAAAGGGAGGTAGAGACAGAGTGCAGGCTATGCAAGCACTCACTCACCTCCGGCAGAGAGAGAGAGAGAGAGAAAGAGAGAGATAGACCCAGCAATGTTTTGAGGTTTAATTTGCATATAAAAACACCCAAAACACAATGTAAAAGACAAAGGAGAAGGCTAGGCTATATGGGCTGGCTTCATATTCCTTTCTTTTGCTTTAGCTGTCTCCCTCAGCAACCTAGCATGTTACCCATATGGGCTCTTCCTCAATCTCACAATTAATAAATCACCACCATAATTATTGCCCATTATTCACATTTCAGTTTTACCTCCACCCCAGCAAAATCACAGTACTCTTGGTAGAACCCTTTTAGTTAAAACCCCAATTCCTCAAAGTCAAAATCACCCCCTAAATTTACCTTTTAAAACCCCATTTGCCCAATTATGCTTTGCATCCTCATTCCTCAACTTTCCTCCTTTCATTTCACCCTTGTCTCCTTCGCCGGTATTCTATAGCGTTTCGGAGTTTGCAATCTTACATGTATGACTCTAGAGTTTCTATACTACTGAATAAAGTAAATTTTTAGAATTTTCTCTCAATTTTTTATCCAAAAGTAAAATTTTATAAAACCTTCAGAGTATTTATAATATTCTGGAGTATTAAAACTCTTGAGCCAAAACAGTTGGATTAACTCGTTGAATGAGGCATATCGCAAATAATTTGCAATTTACGATCTAATAGTTTCTTACATGAGAATTTCAATACTCCGAAACATTGTAAAATTTTACATTTTTATCCAAATGTATTTACAAGAATGTGAAATTTCAACAAAGATGATGAGATCAAAAACAGCGGAGACACTCCAGATTTGGCCTTTACGTGTTCTTGTGATCTGACGCGCTAAATGAAATTATTACTTGGGAGATGCAACCATTCTGTGAGGGACACGAAGCTTGAATAGAAAGCTGTAATGGCTGAAAGTGGGAACTCAGAAATAAGAAGCAACCCACGAAGCTTAGAATCATCGAAAAGTCTTCAACTTTGACTCGAGAATTGACCCTTTGAACCCGGAAACATTTTCTGAGAAGCCGACTCCAAAGTCCCAAACTATTAGGCAGCTTTGCAATTGATAATTCCCGTGCCCATCAATCTTGAATCCTATTCATATTTTTGTTTTTCGGTTTGACCTGCCATTAATTTTTTAAGGCCTAGTTCCTACGTACAAAGAGAGGACATGTAGCCTTAGATTAAGGGCAAACAGAAAGTATGATCTAAACTACAAGTAATATGCATTACGTGTTTTCATCGTTTGGTCAACAAATGATAGATATCATATTGCAATGTATAACAGACTGCCTTTTCAATCATGTTGCATAAGTTTGTAACTTTGAATTTCTCGATGCTCTAGTAATAGAAAAAAGTGATGTACGGAAAATTTGGTATATGTTAAAATGCTGACTGAGTAATTTACTAACATTATTCTTTTTACCGTCGCGAAAGTTCCCAAACTCTGAAACCCCCAAAAGAAACTAAGTACATTTTAGACATCAAAATTTATATTACATGGTAGTGGATTGAGTTCAGCTGAAGGGCAGATCTCATGTGACTATTAAACCAATGGTAAGATCCCAAGTGTTGTTAACCTGTATTGGTGCAGGTTGTTAATCAATTTAGGAGACAATTAGATATCAATAAGATGGAGGTTAGCTTTGGGTTTAGTTTTGAAGTTAGCCCCTCTCCTAAATCAAACCAAACAGAAAGAAGAAAGAACTGTGCTAATAATTCTCCAAAGCCCATCCTCATTTCTACTTTTTATAAAATGCTTAATATCTCAAAGAGATGTTAGAATATACCAAAAGCATATTCTGAGACCTATATACAGTTGGTTGGATTGGAGCGTTTGTTTACCATAACAATCGACTTTTACCTATCGACAAAAAAGTTACCATATCAATCCACAATTACCTATCGACAAAAAAGAAAAGAAAAAAAAAATTAAAACTTGATAACGTTTCCAGCAGACAAGATAGCAAAAAGAACAAACAATCTCATATCGGTCTTTTCTGTCTTCTATCAATCATTAGAAGTTTTTGGATTTGATCAAACTCATCGAGCTCAGTGAACTACCGTTTCAATCATTTAGAAAAGTGAATCACTGTCCGTTTTTTGAATCTTCAGAAACCGTTAGATTAAAGGCACGAATGCACAATCGGTGCTGTCAGTGAGATAAAAAAGAGTTTAACCACAGTGATCAACGGCTTGGCAGAACTGAACAGTGTCTAAAACCAGAGGACCACATGCGGTTCGGTAAGTAGATCATACCTTTTTCTCAAGGTTGGCAAATCAAACGAAACAAAACCAGCAATGCACCTAATGGCCGACATACATTTTCCATTTGCCTTTACCAGTGAGTCGAATGAAATTGCAAAGTAATAGTGAAGCTGCTTGTCATATGGCACACCACATATTCCATGTCTTCCATAAGATTTATGTCACTATCAAATTCTAACGAATGTAAAAATCACAAAAAGAGTAAAGAAAACATAGACAAAGCAAGCATCGAGTTGTGGTGGTGGTGATTACATCCTCAAGCTGATCCAAGCAGATTGCTTCCCAACTGACATTAAGCAAAACACAAAACACGCCAGAACCGTAGCATATGCCAACTGATCATCTAGAGGAAGGCATCCTTCTCGAGCAACTTAAGTACATCATTTTGGTTGTTCAGCTTGGCAACGTCAATTGGGGTCTTTCCATCCATGTTTGCGAGTGTGCTGCCGAAACAAAAACCAAATACAGAAAAATAAGTATTGCTAAGCTAGAAGTGGTACAAGAATCAAATTTTACATGAACAAATGAAGATATTTTAAACTTTCAGAGAAAACATGTTGGCTTACACAGCTGCACCATTTTCCAATAGAAGGGCCACACATTCCTTCCTGCCATAACCGGCTGCATAATGAAGTGCAGTGTTTTTATTCTTATCTAAGGCATCCACTTTTGCTCCAGCCTCTAGAAGCACCTGAGCACACTTCGCCTGAAATGAAATGATACCTATTTAAATACCTCCATCATAAGATGACAAGTATTGGCTTGCAGAAACCAGAAAGTAAAATGAGAGGGAAAGCTCAACTTCTAGAAAATATCATACCTCGCCATATCCGCAAGCAAAATGCAATGCTGTCCTTCCTTCGGAATCTTCCTCATCTTTGTCAGAACCAGCAGCAAGCGCATTTTTCAAACCCTGATTAACAAAGTGAAAGGTTTAACACTTAGATATGAGCTAACTCGGCTCAAATGCATACCAAAATATAGATATTTACGTACAATTTAGAATAGGGAATATATGTCTACTTTAAGGTGAACAGAAAATCGATACTCATACAAGCATAATAAGAGGCTCAATTAAAACCAAAAGCATGGGTTAAAAAGCAAAAGTGTCAAACTAAATTATAAAATTAAAAAATATGTACTGAAGAGGACAGAATCACATAATGACGGTGTTATACCTCCACATCACCAACACTGGCAGTGTGATGAACAATGGGTTCATCCTCAGCTCCAGCATCTTCTGCTTCCTCTGGTGACCAGGGCTTTTCTCCTGAAACTTCAGAAGGGGATCCATCAGCCCCAACTGCAAGACCCATTGCTTCTCCCAACTTCTGCAACACGTCTTTATCATTCCAGTATCTGCACAGTAGAATTCCCTTATTTAGTTAAACCAAAGTTCAGAAACAATCAAGCCCAACCCCAAAATCCATGTGAACAATAAAAACACTATAGCTCAAACACCATGATCCTGTAGAAAAATCTAGCTTTGCTAACCTCATCATGGCAGCGGGACCCCCAGTCTCTATCTCTTCTAAAATAGGCTTCAAAGAAGGATCATCTTTGATGCGTGCCATACGCTCCTCCAGCTGATCTTTGTTTGATGGATTTGTGAAACTCTCAAGCATTGTATTCATGGATGGATCCTGTGGTAGCAAAATTAATAAGATTTAAAGACTTCTTCTTTGTACAGCACAAAGAAGACTACAAGTATCTACAAAAGACCCCCAATACCTGCATCAATGCATTACCGAGGCGCTCAGCCATGGTCATAAACTGAGGATTCTGCATAACCTGTTGCATGGTGGAATAGTACTGTTGACTATCAAACTGAGGGACACCTTCATCAACTGGTGCACCTTGAAAAGTTTTCTGAAGTTGCTCTGCCATCTGGTTGAATGAAGGATCTTTTGCTATCTGTTCAGCTAGTTCCTTGATACTTGGATCCTGCGTATACCACATATGATACAATTGTGAGGAAAAAACAGAGAGCTCTTGAGTTGTTAAAGGAAAGTGAAAACACATTAAATTCCTAATATATCATAAATCTATATTAAGGAAGAAACAAAAGAGTGGAAGAGGTAAGTGCGCTTCAGTCATTCTATTAAGTGACCCATATTAAAGAATTTTCATTAACATCATATTATGAACATCTTTTCCTCATCAACAAATTTATCCCCTCCAACAAGTTTATTGTGGTAATTGGAAAACAGAGTCACCACCCAATTCAATAGAGTCAACATGGCTTCCTAACATCTAGCTCACGTTCATATTATGAACATGTTTTCCTCATCAACAAATTTATTGCAGTAACTGGAAAGGATGGTCACCATCCAATTCATTATTGAGTCAACATGGTCACCTAACATCATGCTCACGTTGATTTGAAATTTTGTAAATTGGATGACATCATACACATTTAGTCGAAAAAAGGACATGTGGACCAAGGCAGAGTAGAGAGCTCAACAAACTATACATTACTTAATATTAATTCATCAAACTGTATTTTGTTTGTACGAGAAACGATTTCTTCCGTAGCGCCATAGACCTCTTTATTTCCTTTTCTACTTAAGTCATTTAAATAGTTCTTTCCATTCTTTTTAAACAAAAAGTTCAGTAAATAAATAAGTCTTAAAGGAAGTAGAAGGTGTAACATACATTAAGCAAGCCGGTCATGGCAGAGAAATCAAAAGGATTGGGACCTGCACCTCCAGCTTCAGGGAATGGAAAAGGCATCCCTCCTGCTCCTGCTGGAAACGGGAACCCTCCTGGTGCTGCTTGTGGTGCCTGTGACTCCCCAGAAGATGTTTCAGATTTGGAAGTTTTCTCCTCTTTGGGAACTGTCTTTGCATCTGAGAAACATAAAATTAACGTGAGAATAGCACTGTTCAAAACTTATTATGGTAAAAAGGATAGACAAGATCAGTATATCACATCCAATTTCAATAAGAAAAGGAACTGAACAAATAAGCACATGACAACAGTTATCCAAATAGCCATTGATCAAGCATCCCCCAAATACAGCCAAAAGCCATCAATTCATACTACACCGGCGCGCAATACACGAAACCAAATCAACTCATAAATTGCCTCCAGTTGGATAGAATAGAAAGCATCCTTTGATCAAAAATTCAAACTCCAAGCAAATTAAACACCAAACACTACGTAATCATTTGCAGAAAGAACAAAAGAAAAAAAAAAACTGCTCTCTTTTCAAGCCCTAACTCAATCTCACTCCCACTTCTTCACAAGATATGATACGTTCTAGATCAATCAATTCAATCAAAAAAAAAAAAAAATAGCAAGTGCAATTTCTAATCAATACAAGAAACGCAGTAGTAATCAGTAGCGTACCAGCAGGCGAATCCTTCTGCGCGGAAGCCATAGTATCGCCTGACTCGAACAAGAAACAGAGTCATAATCACAATCATAATTAATCAAGGATCAAAACCTAACCAGAATGTACGAAAAGAAGGAGGGAATTGAAACCTGATCCTGATTCGATTGTGAAGAAGACGAAGCAGATAGAGAACCTTGTGAGCACGCAAAGCTAGCCTCGGCTTCGCTGTAGCTGATTCAGAACCCTATTGGAGTTGTTATATAGACTGACCGACTGACTCTCTATAAATATCAGAAAATATGGTTTTATCTAATCTGCGGAGCTCTCAATCACCACCGATCTCTGTGAACCACTCAGTGGGCCACCTCAATCCTCATCTATTCCCCAATTCCCAAATGAATGGCTCTTTGTCCATTCCCCAATTTACTCTTTTGCCTTACTTGGGCCTTAAGCCCAGATGGCCCAATCAACTTCCTCTTCAAGAAATTGTGTTTTGTTTTTTTTTTTTCTTAGTGAACAAGTTACTAGTCCTAATTCAAGAATGACACCTAGGAAGAAAGGTATCATTTTTCTTTGGTAGCTAAGGAAGAAAGGTATATCTGTGGGAACTTGATTACTTGAACTACCTATTCACATACATGAAAATTGTACTTTTTATTGTCCTGTACATCATCTCATCTTGTCATATCTATGTTCATATTATTATGAAGAGAAGAGGAATTTGTCAGTCAAAATTAATTATTTTTATGAAATAAATATTGTTTTAACATGTATGAAAATAACTTTTAAAGATTAGAAAAAAAATCAGTTTAAAGGCAATTAAAAATAATACAAGTAAACATAATAAATACGAAATAATAACAATAAAAGTACTACAAAATAAATATTAGTAAAAGTAACAAGAACCCCCACAACTCAGATTTTTCTTCCACTTTATTCTCAATGCAATAATTGATTCACTAATATTTTTTTCTTTTTCTTTTGAAAGGACCATTGATTGCATTAGAAAGAAACCAAGTTTGTGTGGGAGGTTGCTAATTCTTAAGATCAAAGGAACTTAAAGTACATCTATGGTTCGAGACTTTGAGGGGGTTAATGGATTACTGTTCTGAACTGTCTTCAAACCCCAAGGAGTAAAAGACAAGTGTCATATCCCCAAAGAGTAAAGTGTACAATGTCACAAGACAAACTCTAGGGTAAACTTGCAACATTTTGATATATATAGGTGGCAAATTAAAATTCTGAATTAGTAAAGGGGTCGGAATGTAAATGTATTCCTCCCTATATATTGGGCTCTAAGCCTCTAATAACCTCGTAGTTGTCATCTCCCAGTTTCATTTGCCAAAATCCCTTGACGAGGCACGATCAAAGCCTAACGAATATCCCAAAGACAAGACAGTTTGTCAACATTTACATCATTATTGGGATCCATGAATTCGATTTAACCCTGGATGAGTGAGGATGTCCCAACCTGCTCCTGAGGTGTCCTACAGGTAATTTCCTCATTCCATTCCTCTGAATCTCAAATCCATTCTCATTTGAATCCCTTATGATTTTGGTTAAGTTGTTCTTTTTTCTTATGTTTGTTTTCTGGGGTAGAGGATTGTTACTGGGTATACTTGAGCTTCATCTCAATGGGGCTAATCTCAATTGGGTCACTTGGTGTTGTTTACCAGAACTTGATCCTACTTATTGAAGTTGACCATTGCCTAAACATGCATTGTGGGTCATCTTTTACTTGTTTTGTGGGTGATTCGTACTGAAATTACAGCAGTCTATTGTTATGCGGAGATTTATTTCCTTGTTGAATCCCTTTCAATTGTGGGTTTTTTGGATTATGGTTCTGTTGTGTGCTTGAAACTGGAATTTACAAGAGTTTATTTTTATGCAGAAAAATTGATTTATTTTTTGAATCCCTTACAGTTGTGGATCTTGTGGATACCCTTTGCATTTGTCATCTGCAAATCGTACTGCATCTGGTTCTGGGATAGGCTCTGACTATCAGAAATCTGTCAAGAAAGGTTTTATTTCCTTCCTTACGGTTGATCTAAGTCGGTTCACGCAGGTTGATGAGGTAAACTGTTTTCCCGTCTCTTGGGGTCGCTATCGATCAAAGACTAAGCTCCTTTGCCGCAAATGTGGAGTTCATATTGGTTATGGATATGGAGACTCATCTGTTCTTTGTGGTTTTGACTCTCCCACCTTGTCTACTTCAGCTTATAGAAAGTTCACTGTGAGAATTCGAGCTTTACAGCCCTCTGAAGAGTGCTAAAATGCAGCAAACTACTTGTAACTCTAGTACTAATGCTCTTACTTCCATTATGGACTTGCCTGATGATTGTCTCTTCTTTATTTTCCACCGCCTTGATTCTTCCTCTGACCGTGAATCCTTTGGCTTGACTTGTCATCGCTGTCTTCGTATTCAAAATCTTAGCCGCCGGTCCTTGCACTTTGAGTGTTCATTTAGGCAACTTGACAAACCCTCATCATCACATTCCAACATTACCATTAACAGCTCCCATGTCCATAGGCTGCTTACTCGCTTTCAGCATTTGCGCTCATTGACCCTATCTGGTTGCACACACTTACCTGATTCAAGCTTGAGCCATTTGGCAAGCTATGGTTCAAAGTTGCACACACTTCACCTGGATTGCTGTTTTGGTATTACTGATCATGGGTTGTCTGTGGTAGCTACTAGTTGCCCCTCATTACAAGTCATCAGCCTTTATCGCTGCCAAATTACTGATTCTGGGCTAGAAAGTTTGTCTAATTCTTGCTCAACTTTGAAGGATGTGAATCTCTTGTACTGCCATGCTATTTCTGACTCTGGTTTAAGGGCTCTTTCACAGAGGTGTCGCCAGCTTCAGGCAGTTAGGATATCAAATTGTAAGGGTGCCACTGGTATTGGCTTTCAAGGTTGTTCCTCGACTTTAGCTTATGTAGAAGCTGAATCTTGCAAGCTTGCGCCAGAGGGCATTTCGGGAATCGTCAGTGGAGGTGGGATTGAATATTTGAACCTATCTGGTTTGATTTGGCGTAGTGGTGGAACTGGTTTGGGAACAATTGGAAGAGGGTTCGCCCTTAGGCTTAGGATTCTTAACCTCCGGATGTGTAGAACCGTTGGCGATGAGTCTATTGTAGCAATTGCGGAAGGTTGTCCACTACTTGAAGAATGGAACTTAGCACTGTGTCATGAGGTCAGGATAGTTGGGTGGTCTTCTATTGGGACAAACTGCCAAAAGTTGGAAAAACTTCATGTGAATCGGTGTCGCAATCTATGTGATCGTGGCTTGGAGGCATTGCGAAATGGTTGCAAGCAGCTCTCTGTTCTGTACATGAATGGTTGTGTTAAGATTACATCTACAGCACTAGAGATATTCAAATGTTATAGGGGTGATGTTACTGTCGAGGTAGAAGAAAAGATGTGTATAGGGCCTAGCTGGTCATTATGTGTATGATTTATTTGACATGAAAATGTCAATATTCTCAAGACTTGCTTGAACATGTGTCTTTGAGCTAGTGCTTTGGTGATCAACACGACCTGAGATTTTCACTTTACTTGCGCTGATGATTGATGAAAGCAATAAGAGGGTGTTTGGTCTGATGATCAGTATTTTGATTCTTTGTACTTTTATTTTTCTTGGATATCTACTAGGAAGACTAATCCCTATAAATCATCTGATTCTCAATAACAAGATCCAAAAGCTATGAGCTCAGTTCAGTTGTAACAAATATTTGCTGAATCATTATTTGCTGAAAATAAACCCAGTTCTGTTGTAACAGATGTTTGCTGGGTAATTATTTGGTGAAAATAACATCATTTATTAAGCCTGCTGCATATTGTAGATCCTTCGATCTTGCTCAAGTTGAACTGGTCGTATCATGTGCAAACTCTTTCCCGCTCAATATATTCATCAACAACTTGTGCTCCTTTTTGGTTTCTTCAATCAAGGCTACCATAGAAACATAAAGCATTAGTATGTTCATTGTAGATAATTTGTTATCAACTATATGCAAGGTTTCTCGACGCCATATTACAGACGAGGAAAGAATATCCCTTACCATCTTCCAGTTTGATCTGTACTTGCAAATCGTTCTCGTGTTCTTTTAATTTGATGTTTAAATCTTTGAGGATATATTCCTCTCTCTGCACCAAAAACATTAATTATGATTGGCATCGATTCATTTGCACTTGCACAGCGCTATTAACAATGATTATGATTAAAATAGATAGTTTTCAATCCCTATTTGCCAAGTCATTAAGGGGTCAATATTGATTTACCTCGAGAGCAGCTAGTTTAGAAATTTGAGCAGCATATTGAGCTTGCAATCGTTCTTTCCTCTGTCTAAGCCCTAGACATAAAGAGAGAAAAGCTTGTGTTCAGTTTATTAGAACCAATTTTTTTTTTTTAAAGGGCACTAAAGGGAAATTCTTTTTCATACAGGTGAGTTCCATAGCCAGTTCATTCCTTGAAGAATTTTGGCCAGCCATATTGCTATCTGCTGCTGAAAGAACTCAAAAAACAATTATAAGCAGATAAATTCCATTAATTTTAGCAGCAACAATTAAAATTGGAAAAGAAAATTTCTTGCTTCTTCACTATCTTCACATAATACATAAGGGTGCGGCTATTGCTACCCTACCATTTTCTTTGTTCACCATACTTGCTCATTACACCATACATTTTAATTTCAATTATTAAATTTACTTATTTAACCCATTTCTCTTTCCAAGAATATCCTTATATGACATATCCAATTAGAAAATAAATATTTTTAACTAAAATCTCTCATTTAATTTATACTCATAAAAAAATTAAAATTTATTAAAGTTTCCTAATAAAATCATAATTTGATTTTACTCCCATTTTTAAAATTTTTTCTTTCAATTTCAATGTTTTTTTTTTGTTTTGATCAGGAATTTCAATGTTCTCTATTTCAATCTATGTAAAAAGATTAGTAAATTTATAACTATGATCAATGAAGAAGAGATTGATTTTTTTTTCTTCGTGTTTTAAATTTTTACTTTCGGTGTTCACAAAAAATATTGCAAAAATTTTGATGAAGTTAAAGGTAATGGTTTTATGAATTGAATAACGAATTAATAATGAGAAAGCAACAAAAAATTTAAAAAAAATAGTAATAAATTCAAATTTGGGTTGAGAAGATAAAGATTAATATTATTCAATGAGAAATTAAGTAGTCTTGTATTTAATTAATTACTTATATATTTATTTTTTCTTACATATTTGGATTTTATAAAATTAGTGTATTTATTAGTCATTTTGCACTTGAGTAATATAGTCTTTCAATAATTCAAATGTTTGAAGGGTGAACTAAGAAAATGGTAGGGTGACAATAGCCGCACCCATACATAAATCGGTAGTTTCTCAATTCTCACTCCAAAAACTACACATAGAAATAGTACATTTCATCACAGATTTTCTTAGCTTCTTTTTTTTTTTTTTTTTTTTTTTTGTAAAAACGACAATTTTTTTCTCATTCAATACTTGTGACCTTTATGATGCGATTATTCCGATTGACCAATAAGTCACAACTCACAGACTGAATTTTATAACTAATGTCACATGCAATTTCGTTGCAACCAAATAATATATTTTATAGTATATATTCTTGTCATGAAAGTTTAATTACCAACGAAGTTACGAAGTCACAAACCCCCTCTGAATGACAGGTAAAATTTGCAAACTATATACTACTAACCAGAAGAAAATTCATCCATTGAGTTTACAATACTACAAGTATACAAACAGTCGCCGAATGATTTGACTTGATAGAAAAGATTAGAGGTGACAAAGGTATTATATCAATACAAAAACTAATATTCCAATTGCAACCTAAACCAAAGAGAAAATTATTCTGGAATAACAGGAAATAAAATTTTATTTTGGTTTAATTAGAAGAACAGATTTGACTACTTACATGGTCACACACGATTAGGAGGTAGGAGATTGGGGAACAAGATGAGTTTCAATTCTCTACTGCTACGTCAAATGCTATTTATCTCCGGTGCGGAACAGTATGAGTTTGTAAATGAACAGTGCGGACAGCCCTAGCTTGTATTTATACCTCATTTAACACCTTACGTGGCACTCTCACATTAAAGTTCTATAACATTGTTTTCTTAAGATGTATATCAAACCAGATAAGTTCAAATATTCAATCCCATCTACCGTACATGGTGTATATCATGAGAGATTCTTACGTAGGACAAAAGTACCAATGCATGTTTGGTATGGTTGACCAATCAATGAATATGCATAAGGGTGTTTTGAGTATTTCAATTTAATAAGGATAATTTCTAAATTTTGATTGGACAGCCTTATAGCCACGTGATACGTTTGCCCTATGTAAGAAACTAAGAGAATCTCTCGTATATCATAGGTCGAGAAAACAAGAATTATACATGACATTTTCCAATTCAAATAGGTTTTAAATGGAATGAAAAATCCTACTCCTTTTTTTTCTTTGGGAAAACAAATATCTTTATTTGCCTTTGCAAGGGTAATTAATTCATTGGTTGGTTGGGTTTCCAATTTGCCCAAAAAAAAATGAATTCATTAGTTGTTTGGAGTTAAAAGTTCTTTTAGAGGTCCTGTTTTCGTTGGGCAACATATATATATATATATATATATATATATTTTTTTTTTTTTTTAAGTGAGGTAAATGTTAGCTCTTTGTCTTTACGCGAACTTATTGGAATAAAGAAAGGGTTATAGAAAGCAAGTCGGACATACCCTAAACTTGCATTAGTTACAGAAGGACAGGAAACACATCTATAACAAACGACCTCATAAAGATATGGGAAAATTTCGCAAACAGTACACCAAGTAAAGACCACTAATAATTCTTATACACAAAGTTTCAAACCAAACATTTCGGTACACGAAATCTGAAACTCGACCCACTATCAGTACACGACGTCAATTTTTGACACCAAAATGTCCATTATACCCTCAAATTTTTTTTTAATAATTCCTTTTTTCTGTTATTTTTTTTTTCCTTCGTTTTTATCTCTTTCTTCTTCCTTCTTCCGGGCTCACTCCCTCGCTTCCAACGCCGCTCTTGCGAGGTGAGCTTCTCCCGCCGCTGCCGCTCCACCTCCACGTGGTTGAGCGGCGTGTCTCGGCCCAGCCCGGGTTTCCGGCCCCTTTTCTTCGGCGCTCTTTTCATCTGGCAGTCAGAATCTGCGAAGTCCGGGTTTGGGTTCGGAGCTCCGTTCTTCTTCTTGCTAGAACCAAAAACATGTTTCTTGTCGTCATTGTACGAGCTGTGATCATCTTCCTCCACGTCGGCAACGATGCCGATGTCAAAAATTGGAGAAGTTCCGGTTGATGAACTCGAGCGGTCTTGTTTCCGGGTCGGGCTGATCCGACCCGAACAACGACTTGGCTTGCTGGATCAACCCCCAGTTCTCTCTAATCAAACCGGAGGAACCCATTTCAAGAGCACCGTCGGAAGTTGGGATGCAGATCAAGGTCTCGATCCCGTGGATTTGGGCCTCTTTGGCTCTCTCGCAGTTGTTGAACTGAAGCTCGTGGGCCCCACTCAGCCAGATTGAGGTCCCGGAGCCGAAGGCCTTGCCTGGAAAAGAGCCGTCCCCGACGGCGAAAGATCGAGTGAGGGAGTGAGTCCGGAAGAAGGAAGAAGGAAGAAGAAAGAGATAAAAACGAAGGAAAAAAAAATTATTAAAAAAAAAAAGAACTGAGGGCATAATGGACATTTTGATGTCAAAAATTGACGTCGTGTACTGATAGTGGGTCGAGTTTTCAGATTTCGTGTACCGAAATGTTTGGTTTGAAACTTTGTGTATAAGAATTATTAGTGGTCTTTACTTGGTGTACTGTTTGCGAAATTTTCCCTAAAGATATATCTCGACCATAAAATCCAACAATGAAAGAGGACAATACAGTTTGTGATTTATTTGGGTTAAGACGATATAATATGTTGTGGTAACATTATTACTCACTAAGGCCCCATTTGGTTGGCAGGAAATCATGATATGGAATGAGAAATAATTTCATTTTCCATTTAGAGGTGTCATTTGGTTGTAATTAGAGATTACAAAGAAAATAAAAAATGAGATCTGACTGGAAATTGACTCCCTGACAAAGCCTGAATAGTCTAAGGGTGGTATTCTAATTCCATTTCCCACTGTCAAAGGCAAAATTACCTAAATTATCCCTGTAAAAATTTATATTCCCCAGCCAATATCTATACTATTATTAAGAGAAGAGGCTTTGTTAGCCAAAACTGAAAATTTTAACAGATTTAACCCTGAAAGATTAAAAAACTTTGACAACAAATTAAATCACAAGGGTAAATAGGACAATTATAAAATAGATTTTATTAAGAAAATTGAAAAGAAATTATCCCACAACCTCCCATTTTCTCTCCCACTATTTTCTCTCTGCAATAACTACCCACTAAATCTATTTTCTTTTGCAGATAACTTTTTTTTTTTACAATTAAAATTTTTCTTACACATGCAGAGCATGTGATTGCAGACTAGTTCTTTATAAGTTGATGTCATATTTGTACTTTAATTAATAAAAGGGTATAAATGAAAATTATAATTTTATAATAGGAATGAAAAATTAATTCCAGAATTTAATTTCCAGTAATGTTACAAACACTTACATGGAAATACCAAAACCTATTTCATTCCATATCAGTCTGAAAAGGAAAATAAATCCTTTTCCTATTTTGACATTTCTACCAACCAAACGGGGCCTAATTGTTAATGATACTCAAAAGTACCTTGAATCAAGTATTCAAATTTTGATTACTAAAATTTCAAAGAAAGTTTTGATTTCGGTGAAAATTTTAGTTCAAAGTAAATATTTCACATTAACTATATTTATAAAAGGGTTATATAAGTCTCGAAGAAGACCAAAGTTTAAAATATGATGGAACCTAGCGCTCTGCTAGGGTTGGGAGAGCGCCGCTCTTGGCCTCTCTGTACCTTACTCCATCAACGATGGAGCAACATTCCGGCATCGTTCTCAGTGTCGATACCTTGGCGCACGGCTCATACCATGTCGCCTGATAGGCCGTGGCTTGCATTCTTGCCGGCGACGACCTCCTTTTATCAGATGCTATCTGATCATAGCGGTTCTTTTCTGAGGAGGGAAGAGGATGCGCTGCAAACCTGGACTGGGATGGCACTGAGAGTTCGTCATCTTCGTCCAATCCGCGCTCGACTGAAATAGGAGGAAAGTGGATTTGATGGTGATTGGTGGAGAAAAGCTGGGGCTGTGCCGCCTTGCTGGGTTGGCACGACACCGGCTGTTCACCAAATCCGACAGTGCCGGGCACGTCTGAAGATGGGCTTGTGGGATAGATCTGGTCCGGGGGAGATGATGGGCCGCTGCTTGACCATGATTACAGGTGATGGGATTCCAACACCAACTCCGCCAAGACCATCTGCTCCGTCTGATGCGAAGACCTCAACCCCGTCTCTGAGGAGCTCCAATCCTCATAAGGCGAACGATGCAGGCCGGCTGTGGTTCCAGTCAGTGGTTCCGGGTACCACTGGGGCAGGAGGCGACGCTCTGCCTCGAGCAGACAAGTCTGGGAATGGTGGTCTCCGGCCAGGAATGACGGCGCCGCGCTTGGGGTCGAGGGCAGAGCAGGGAGGAGCTGATGCTAGGGTGCCATGTGCATGGGTGCCCAAATCAGATTCAAATGGGCTTGGGCTTTCGTTAGATCTGTTTTGGCAGATTTGGCTTTGGTCTCAGGCCGGTTTTGGATCCGCATTTGGGATCCAGGTCGCATTCTATTTCGGATCTTGGATCCGAAACAGTTGCTCATATTGTTCTGGTATTGGTTCTGGTTCTTCAGAGTTCGTCTGCCTAAATCCGAGGTTCTGACACCCTTGGTCGCTTTCGATCTCTTGGTGAGCGAATCGCCTTTCCTAGGTGGTCATATCATCAGTTACAATTACGGTTACTCTTCTATTTACACTGCTTCAGTGACATATGCAGTGCAGCAATGCCTTACGACATCAAGTCACATGGTTACCTGGTTACCTTTTATTCTCGATGCGATTGTGCATCTAATTATGCTTTATTGTTTTTTCTTCATTACAGATGCTTTTGTGCATCTTGTTATGTTTTATCGCTTTCTTTTGATGTTTTATGCATCACTCCATGTAATCCTCAATTTTCACTTAATATAGTTTGTCGTCTTCCTTTCAAAAATAAAAATAAAAATAAAAATAAAAATAAAAAATAAAAAATAAAAGGGTTATTATCACCAATGGTACCGATAGATGGTACTTGAATTGTAATTTTGATCACAACCAGTATCTGAACTTTTCGATTTCATTTTAAATAGAACCTATCAGTCTATCACTAACTTCAGTTAAAAACTTACATGCACATGACCTATATTCAACATTAGTTTGACGAAAATACCCATTTATATAATTTTATTTACTAAAAAATATCTTAAATAATATTTTATTCAATTAATATGTTAATAAAAATAGAAGTTCAATTAAAAATAGAAATTAAAATTATCTCTACCCACTTATGAAAATAAAATTTAAAAGAAAATCTCATCATAACTTAATTTAATTTATTTTATAGATACAGATAAAAACATGTCAAATAAAGCTATAAAACATTTTTTTAGACAAGCTATAAAACATTTAAAATTAAAAGCTTATCAAAGCTTTTGTAATTCTTTTTTTTATTCTGTCAATCATATTTTTAATTGCACGTGAAAGTTTTTCTTTTTGATAGTCTCATTTTTTATAGCCACAATATAAGTGAAAAAAGTGACATTACAAAAAAGAAGAAGGTAATTTTATAAATTTATCCTTAGAAAATGAGTTACATGCTAGGCACATATTAGTTTTTAACTGAAGATTAACGAAAGTTAGTAATAGGTACCATTTAAAATGAAATTGAAAAGTTCAAGTACTGGTTGTGATCAAAATTGAAGTTCAAGTACCATTGATAAGATGGAGGATAAGTTCAGGTACTATTTGTGATAATAACGCTTTATAAAATCACATATTTGAATGAAAGTTTTACATAGACTAAACTAACTTATAATAAATCTATTTACAATGCGGTCTCTCTAAGATTGTACATTTATAATAGAATTATGATATTTAATATGGATGAGTAATTAATGGGGCATTAAACTATATTTTCATCATTATCTAATTATAAATATGTAGTAAAATTGATAATTAAATGTTTTTTTTTTTTTTTTTTTTATGGACGGAACCTAGTGGGAGGCTGGGCCATCACATATGGTTTTACTAATAATTAGAAAAATACAATAGGGTGTCGTTATACCAAAACCCTGTGAACGAAAAAAAATAAGTACAACAAAAATCAATTAAGATAATTAAGAAACCCTAATTCTCTCTCCATCTCAAGAAAACCAAGCTTGTGGCGACACGACATCCATAACTCTCGTTCGGATGCATTCAGCAGTTGCCTCGCCATCTTTGTGATGCTGCTGGATGGGCAACGATTGGGCTTATGGGATTGCTCTCCTTGAGGTTTTTAACAATAGTGGTTTAGGCCTATTCAGATCGAGGCAGCTCTATGGCAAGTCGTATGCGCTGTTTTCAGGAAAGGCATGGGTGGCGACGATTAGATTTTGGATCCAGGCGACTGTGGCTATGAGGAAACCTTTGTTGAGGGCGGCATGGAAGTTGAGACTTGTTCCTGTTTCGTTGCTTGGCAGTCCTCGTCCTCTGGGTGGTGGTGCTTGATGGAGGTTTTGTTTTCTTGAAGCTGGATGGTGGTGACGTTTTCGGCGGGTTGTGGCGGGACATCTTATGGGTGTGCGACGTGGAGGTAGGTTGTGAAGATATGGATGGGATTGGGCCTATCTGTTAGGCCTTGAGTTGGGCTGTCCTTTAGAGCTCCTATTTGTTATTTTTTTGCTTTCTTACATTTTCTATTGTTTTTAGGTAGCTAGGCACTCTTTTGTGCAACTATGAGTTTTACCTTTAGGCTTGCTTATTTACTATGTTATTTCATAGTGTGTAGGCTTGCTTTAAATAAGTGAGCATGACTTGTCGAATGAATGGTCCTATCCTATATATCACTGTGGTGGTTTTTCACTACAACTTCTTATCTATCTATAGATGATAGCGGAAGGATATGTAACGGTCATTCTGACTTTATCTTTGTATTATGAAAATCTCTATAATGCTTTTACTAAAAAAAAAATCTAAAAAAGGTACAACAAAAATCAATATAAAAAGAGTAAAACCCACCACTAGGGTCAAAACTTTCTTGTACCAGACAAAATGATACCTAACTTTTAAAAGTGATCAAAATGATACCTAAATTTTTAAAAGTGATCAAAATGATTCCTAAATTTTAAAAAACAAATCAACTTGATACCCAACTTTCAAAAGTGATCAAAATGATACCTAAAGTTTTAAAAACAAATCAATTTGATACCTCGGTTTAATTTTTTGTAACTTTTTGTTAAAATTGATCACGTGTGGTGCAATATTTTGTGGGGTTATAATAATATTTTACACAAAAAACTATTTTTCAATTATTTTTTATTTTACTTTGTTAATTCTCTTCTTCTTCTTCTATCTCTGTCTCTCTCTCTCTTCCCATTTTTCTTTGTTTCTTTAGAAGTTGGGAAACATCCGAACTTTATTTGTTTCTACGATCGATGGTAGAATTGAAATTGAATGGAAATTTTTTTTTTAATTCTATAGAAGAAGAAGATTGGGTTATAGATGATTGATGGCCCTTTGACCACAAATCACTTCAATTTTTGTGCTTTATTTTGCATTTGATTTAACAAAGAAGTTAAAAAAAAAAAGGTCTAAATACTGACTACTACCCTGTAGTTTGGGTCTAAAATCAATTCTGTCACGCCCCTAATTTTACACACATGAAAATCGATATATAATCTCATAATTGCACATGCATGAACGTTCAGCCATCAATACAAAGTACCTAGAAACTTTTTCCCTTTTAACCCAAGTATATATTGATGCCCTGAACCCACTATGTCAATATTGACCGGCTCCATAGAGTCATATATTACATAAGCTTACGAATTAAATTGTCAACAACAAAATAAAACGTAAATGCTCGTCAGAGCTAACTACACAACAGAAGTCCTTATCAACGGTAAAGTCACAAAAATGGCTTCCTACTGTAAAGCTACAAGGATGCCGCCACCGCTTCAGCCACGATTATCCTGACCTGCAAGATTAACCCCTACACCGTTTGAATGGTGTACCGGGTTGCCACACAACAAACCCGGTAAGCTTTTGCAAGCCCGCATGAGTAAACTCAAAACCACAAAGTAAAACACATTTTTAAGTCACCTCAACCTAAACACGATATGCACATTTCATGCCTACGGCCATCAATTCCATAACCTTTCATATCGTGCCTACATAAGTCAACTGGTGACTAAAGCCTCCTGCTCAGATTCTCAACTAGCGTCCCATTACACAAATTCAATCAAACAAGACTTCCTCAAGCAATGTTTGATGCCATTCTAACGTACTACGGCGAATTCCACTATGTCAATATTGACCGGCTCCATAAAGTCATATATTACATAAGCTTACGAATTAAATTGTCAACAACAAAATAAAACGTAAATGCTCGTCAGAGCTAACTACACAACAGAAGTCCTTATCAACGGTAAAGTCACAAAAATGGCTTCCTACTGTAAAGCTACAAGGATGCCGCCACCGCTTCAGCCACGATTATCCTGACCTGCAAGATTAACCCCTACACCGTTTGAATGGTGTACCGGGTTGCCACACAACAAACCCGGTAAGCTTTTGCAAGCCCGCATGAGTAAACTCAAAACCACAAAGTAAAACACATTTTTAAGTCACCTCAACCTAAACACGATATGCACATTTCATGCCTACGGCCATCAATTCCATAACCTTTCATATCGTGCCTACATAAGTCAACTGGTGACTAAAGCCTCCTGCTCAGATTCTCAACTAGCGTCCCATTACACAAATTCAATCAAACAAGACTTCCTCAAGCAATGTTTGATGCCATTCTAACGTACTACGGCGAATTCCACTATGTCAATATTGACCGGCTCCATAAAGTCATATATTACATAAGCTTACGAATTAAATTGTCAACAACAAAATAAAACGTAAATGCTCGTCAGAGCTAACTACACAACAGAAGTCCTTATCAACGGTAAAGTCACAAAAATGGCTTCCTACTGTAAAGCTACAAGGATGCCGCCACCGCTTCAGCCACGATTATCCTGACCTGCAAGATTAACCCCTACACCGTTTGAATGGTGTACCGGGTTGCCACACAACAAACCCGGTAAGCTTTTGCAAGCCCGCATGAGTAAACTCAAAACCACAAAGAAAAACACATTTTTAAGTCACCTCAACCTAAACACGATATGCACATTTCATGCCTACGGCCATCAATTCCATAACCTTTCATATCGTGCCTACATAAGTCAACTGGTGACTAAAGCCTCCTGCTCAGATTCTCAACTAGCGTCCCATTACACAAATTCAATCAAACAAGACTTCCTCAAGCAATGTTTGACGCCATTCTAACGTACTACGGCGAATTCCAAATCACACTCATTCCCTCCCCCCCCCTAGGAGCTTTTTGTCATCAACATGACATCAAAGGTGAAAAACAATGAATCACCTTCCTGCAACTTGCAGCCCTCCTGCTGCGCACCTGCCTGCTGCCAGCCCGCCTGCTGCCAGCCCGCCTGCTGCCAGCCCGCATGCAACCCTCCAGCAGCCTCCCTGCAGCCCGTGCTGCACACCAGCCCGCAGCCCAGCCCCTGCTGCTAGCCCTGCAGTTCCGCGCACCAGCCCCCTGCCGTAGCCCCTGCTGCCCCAGCCATCTGCCCTCCTGCTCCGCAGTTGCTGCATCCTTCTAGTGCCCACACCTGCCTACGCCCCTGCCCAGTTCGCCCGCTTGCTACCTGCAGCCGCGCACGCTCCAGCCACCCACCTGCAGATTAAGAAGAAGAAGAACATAGGAAAGAAAGAAGGAGATGAACCAGAAGGAAGAAAGAAGACCCGAAAAGAAAAAAAGAAGAAGAAGAAAAAAGGAAGGGAGAAGGGCTGGGCCCGGAAAGAAAAAAAAAGGAGGAAGAAGAAAAAAAAAAGAAGGAGAAGGGCTGGGCCCGGAAAGAAAAAAAAGGAGGAAGAAGAAAAAAAAAAAAAAAAAGGAGAAGGGCTGGGCCCGAAAAAAAAAAAAAAAAAAAAAGGAAGGGAGAAGGGCAGCCCACCAACTGCCAATTTCTGACCAGATTCCAACAATCCTAATTTAGCTACACGCCTGCATCAACACGCGCGTGTCTTCAAGCCAAGAACAATCACGTAAGTTTTTATAATTAAGGTTGCTACTTTCTTGTATTTAAATTCCTTTTATTTCCTGCAAATATTGGAATATATGTTGCCAAATGATTTTGATATTTAACAAAGCGGAATTGTGGGGATTCACGCTTAACGAACTAAGAGTGTTCGTATGAACAAAGAGTGTTCATAATTAAACGAACTAAGAGTGTTCGTGTGAACTAAGAGCGTTCACAATGCTTGGACTAAGAGCGTCCGTAAGCATCAAATTGTGACCATATTAAAACATCATTGTTTGGTCTAATCCAAAAGAGATTCTTGGAAATTGATTTCTTGGTAGCATAGCTCGGAAATCTTATTGTTTTAGTTTTCGTGGAAGTTTAACTCCGAAACTAATATATCTTCTCTTCTTATTTTCAGGATGTCGAATGAACCTAGACTCGACTTTCCCATGCTTGACTCAACAGGCTCGGATTACCACAGTTGGGTAACCGATGTTGAGAACCATCTCACTTCAAAGGAAATATTACCCATAATCCAGGCACCTAACCCGGATCTTGTGTTCGTGCGAACACCTACAAAGCATGCTCAAGCAGTTATCTTGATGCGACGCCATATGGACAAGGCACTCAGATTGGAGTATATGTCGATCAAGAATGCAAGAGAGCTATGGGTAGCGCTAGAAGAGCGCTTTGGCAATGTCCAAGATTCCCTCCTCCCTGACTTGAAGGTTCAATGGAACAACTTGTGCTTTGCTGATTTCAAGTCTGTTGCTGAATATAATTCAGAAGCTCTTCGCATACAGTCCATGTTGAGGTTTTGTGGACAACCTCTCACAGAGCAAGAGCTAATTGAGAAAACTCTCTCCACCTTCCCCGTTTCAGCTATTGTGGTATCAAAGCAATACCGTACTGAAGTCAATGCTGGACGGATCACGAGGTTTCATCAGCTTATCAATGTTATATCTGTAGCTGAGAAACATGATAACATACTCATGAGGAATTATAATTCAAGGCCTATTGGAACTAAGAGCGTTCATGAGGCGAATTATAATGCACCCAAAGGAGGGCGCAAGGAGCGGTACCCTAAGAATGGGAGACATGAGGGACGTATGGGCCCATATAACCGCCCTAACCAGGAAGGAAACCGCAAGTTTGGTGTGGATACACGTGGTGGTAATGCCACACGTGGGAGAGGGGGTCGTGGTATCCCTAGCCGTAATGGTGGCTCAATGGGTCGTGGTGGTGGCACCAACCCTCCTAGGGAACGCCCGCAACGTGCACAACGTGCACCTCAATTAAAGGGAGGCAACCACAATGATGAGTGGCATCGATGTGGATCAATTGAGCATTGGTTCAAGCAATGCAAGGCAAGCGAGGAACTAGCTGAAAGATACAGGGCATATAGGGACCTGAGAGAGCAAGAAGTGTACCTTGCAGAAGAAGAAGAAGATGGTGGAGATGTCAATCTCACCATAGAGGACTTCAAAGCTGAAGATGAAGTGCACAAGGATGCAGCAGACTTTGATTAGATTAGTCCTTTTATTTTTCCAAGAACTTTTGTAATGACAATTTGCCTTAGTCAATAAATGACAATTGTATTAACTCTTTCTTATGTGGCGAACCCAATAAAATGTGATGTCTAGGAAAGTCATTGAGATTATTGGTACTTAAGAGAGCCTCGCTCCACCAACGTCTCTCTCTACTTTCCTGGTCATATTTGATTGGAGTTACCAAATGGATAGAGTGACTACAATGTGTCTTACTTTGATTTTATTTTGGATTAGATTTTGGAAACTTTGATGTAATCATTGGCTATTAATAAAGTGTCAATTCTTTTACTTAATGTCTTGGACATACCTTAATTCGAACTTTATTATATAAGAGCCAATGGTTTTCATGTGGAAACACATTATGAGAATGGAAAGAGTTCCTTTGGATCACCTCTAATGACTACGGACATAAACGAGTATTAGAGAAACTTATGTGTCGCTCTAGTGGGTTGTATGCAACCACTATTTGAGTTATTGAATCCAACCATGTCATGAGAGACGACTTATGGGATTTTGACACATATAGGCTTTGACATGATGATCCGTGTATTAAAGACTTTACACGGACATCCATTTTCAGAACAAAGAAAAGTAAGAACCAAGAATTGGTTTGAGGAGCTGCACATGCGCCTCATGGAGCCATGATTGTGCAAAGACAGGCCATACATGGCCGGCGTCGCCTACCCCCTGCGGCAAATACATGGCATTGACTCCATAAATTCATCTCTCTACTTCTCAAGTCTATTGTGACATTATGGCTTAATCAAAACCTTCATTGGTTGATTATAAAGCCCATGTTTCATTCTGTAAAGCCTGTTATTTAGGATTGAGACCATCCTATGCAAAGGAGATTGAGGAAATAATTCCATTCTTACAAAGAATCTAAGGGAATTCTATGGATTTGATCAACCAACTTGCGGACCGTATAGATGTTTTATGGTGTTGGTTGATACGCAAACACGCTGGTCACGTGTTGTGCCATTATCCACTCGTAACGCTGCTTATACTACACTCCTAGCACATAACATATGGCTCCGGGCTCACTACCCAGATCATCTCATTCAGTCAATTTGACTTGATAATGCTAGAGAGTTAACATCGACAATTTTCGATGACTATTGCATATCATTGGGTATTGATATCAAGTATCATATTCCCATGTACACACCCAATTGGTCTCGCGGAAAAGCCACCATTAAACTCCTACGATGGTAGCCCGGACATTGGTAATGCGCACCAATATTTCCGCTTGGGTTATGCAATATCGCATGCAGCTATGCTAATTCGTCTACGACTCATAGCAGCCACTCAACTTTTATTTGCGTTACAGCTAGTGACTCGGTTCGAGTCTAATATCTCGTATTTATGCATATTTGAGTGTGCGGTTCATGTGCCAATTGCGCCGCCACAGCGCATCAACATGAGTCATTGCAACGAATGCATATATATATATATATATATATATATTTGTTGGACATGAGTCTCCAACTATAAGTCCGCTATGTAGAACCCTTGACAGGCGATCTCTATTTCGCTGGATTTGCGAATTGTCACTTTGATAAGACAGTCTTCCCGTCGTTAGGGGGTGATTAGAATGTCAATATTCAACAGGAACAACAGGAATTGTCTTGGTCTGTCCCCACTATGTCTCATCTTGATCCCCTAAAAGTGAAGAGATCACATATACCTGCTGCAAACATGCCTGCAAGGATTGATGTCCCCACAAGAGGACATGGTGCCACCCAGAGAAGATGGGTACTACACCACTACCATGGATGGTGGTATGGTGACGCCACAAAGGTGGCATAATGGCGTCATAGGCCATGGGTTCCGCTAGAGAGAGTAGGAGACCCATAGGTTCGATGGATTCTTGCCCTAAGAAGAGAGCGAGTTTGGCACAACTTGATCTATTGATCATTGATACTCAAAATCCGTCTCATGAGAATATTTTGGATTGTGGTTATGTCCAAGAGACATCGTTGGGGGACGCCTCAATGTTAGAACCAATTCCTGAAAATATAGAGATCTCTACGAACTACACTAGTGTACATGAGGACGTGGAATTATTGAGACCAATGACATCGAACCTTACTACGTTGAAGAATGCCAACGTAGAGAAAATTGGCTTAAATGGAAAGATGCGATCCAGGTTGAATTGGATTCACTAACGAAGAGGAAGGATTTCGGGCCTGAGATGCCAACACCTCCTAACATAAAACCTATTGACATTAATAGGTCTTCGTTAGATAGCGTGATGAGAAAAAGAGATGTTAATCTCGCCTTATGGCGCAAGGTTTCTCACAACGCCCTGGAATCGACTACGAGAAGACATATTCTCTCGTAATGGATGTCATTGCACTCCACTACCTTGTCAGTTTGGTAGTTTCCAAATAACTGAACATGCAGCTTACGAATGTGGTCACTACGTATCTCTATGGGGATCTAGATACGGAATATAATGAAGGTTCTTGTGGACTTCATTTACCCAAGTCAAGTGGCTCTAGACCACGGAGCGTATTTGCAACGAGGTTGAAATGCTCACTAAAAATGACTACTTGATTGGGAAGGGATATGATGAACTATGCCCATGCGTTTCCATGACAAGTTCCGGATTTTCAATTGTCGCGGTTTATGTTGATAAACATAATTGGAACCCTTGAGAGTTAAGGGAAACCGCTGAACACCTGAAATCCGAGTTTGAGAGGAAGGACCTCGGGAGAACACGGTTTTGTCTAGATTCAGAACTTGTATACCGTGTCAAGAGACATTTTTGATAAAGTCAAAGATGCACCATGGTCGTCCGTAGTCTTGGCCCTAAAAGGGATCCGTTTCGTCCCAGGGATGATGACGAAGACGTGTTAATAGCAGAAGTGCTTACTTATGTACAATAGGCGCATTATTGTACTTAGCACAATACAAGACCGGACACCTCAATTATTATGAACTTGTTGGCTAGATATAGCCCCGCGCCAACGCAACTCCATTAGATTGGTATAAAGACAATCTTTCGATATTTGAGAGGTACGATTGATATGGGCTTGTTCTATCCCTACAGAGAAAAGAGATGACGGAAGTGTGGGATCGGACCCCACAAGGCAAAATGCCACCTTCCGTGCTCCTCCTCCCCTCCATCAAAATGACAACAAGCATTTCTAAATATTGAAGTGAACCAAATCCGATCAGAGGATAATGTAGCGGACTTATTTACTAAGTCGTTACCAAAATCCACCTTCGAGAAACATGTGAAGAGCATTGGATTGAGAAAGTTATCCGAACTCCCATGATTGTAGCAATCAGGGGGAGATATTGACATCAGGGGGAGGCATGATGTCTACATGTTCGATCTCGAAGAGTGAAAGACGTGTTGTGCTCTTTTTGTCCTTCGACCAGGGTTATTTTTGTCCCACAGGGTTTTTGTTACCTGGCAAGGTTTTTAACGAGGCAACAATTAAAGCGCCATCACTAAGTTTGAGCGGCACAAGGGGGAGTGTTGAAGGATATCGACATAATGTGTGCCTCTACAAACTAGGGTTTAGAGTTGTAATAGGAATGTGTTCTAGGTATTCAATTGTAATCAGATTCTATTACCTTTTTGGCCGGGTACCTTGTAACTCCCTATTTAAAGGGCTCCTATTATCAATGATAACACACAATTCTATTCTCCTACAACACTTTTAAGATATTTAAAATTGAAGTGGAACTACAGTTAGAAAATAAAATTAAAGTAGTGAGATCTGATAGGGGAGGGGAGTTTTATGGAATGTATACAGAGGCAGGCCAGCAAAAGGGACTTTTTTCTTTATACCTTCAAGAACATGGCATTAAGGCTCAGTATACAACCCCATACAGTCCCCAACAGAATGGAATAGCAGAAAGGAAAAACAGAACTCTTTTAAATATGGTGAGGAGCATGATGTGCACATCTAGTTTACCTATATTCTTATGGGGAGAAGCTTTAAGAACAGCAAATTACATTTGCAATAGGTCCCCTCGTAAATCAGTGGATAAGACACCATTTGAGTTATGGTGTGGTAGGCAGCCAAGCTTGCATCATTGCCATGTGTGGGGATGCAAAGCTGAGGCAAAGTTACCTAATGCATTAACACAGAAACTTGAGTCTAAAACTGTGAGTTGTAATTTTATAGGTTATTGTGAGAAATCCAAGGGTTACAAATTTTATGTAGTTCATCACTCGCCTAGAATTTTTGAGACAAGTCAAGCAAAATTTCTAGATGAAGGAGTGTGTAATACAAGCTTTGAAGATCTTTCTTTAGAGTTCGATGAAATTACAGAAAATGAAAATTTGGAAATCTTTTTACCTGTACTTCAGAATCAAGAAACAACTACTGTTGCCACAAATAATGAAGCCACAGATCAAAATTTAGCAGAACCTATGGATTTACAGCCCCAAGTTGAGGAACCAACAGGTGAGTTGCCTGAAAACATGCCTTTAGAACAAGAACAACCAAACATACCAAAACCCCAACTTAGAAGGTCTGGGAGAGTCAAGAAACCCACTTTTGGAGGACAGGACGGTGAGTATATTGTTTACCTGCAAGAACTAGATGAAAATCTTGCAGAGGATAATGATCCATCGAATTTTAAACAAGCTGTTGAAAGCAGTGAGTTTAAAGAATGGCAAAAGGCCATGGAAGCTGAACTTGAATTCATGAGTCAAAATTCAGTGTGGGAACTTGTAAAACCTGATCCAAATCACAAACCTATAGGGAGCAAATGGGTATTTAAGACCAAAAGAGATGCAAAGGGTAATATAGAAAGGTTTAAAGCTAGACTAGTAGCCAAAGGTTTCACACAAAAGGAGGGTGTTGACTACACAGAAAAATTTTCTCCAGTTTCAACTAAAGATTCATTTAGAGTTATAATGGCTTTAGTAGCTCATTATAACATGGAGCTCCACCAAATGGATGTGAAAACAGCCTTTCTGAATGGAGATTTAGATGAAACAATTTACATGAAACAACCTGAAGGTTTTGTGAAACTTGGAAAAGAAAATCTTGTATGCAAACTCAAGAAATCAATTTATGGACTTAAGCAAGCTTCTAGACAGTGGTATAAGAAGTTTGATTCAGTAATTTCATCTTTTGGTTTCACAGAGAACATTGTAGATGAGTGTGTTTACATGAAGACAGTAGGAAATAATTTCATTTTTCTTATACTGTATGTAGATGATATTCTTTTAGCTAGCAGTAACATGAAATTACTCAAGGATACTAAAGCCTTCTTATCTAATCATTTTGATATGAAAGACGTAGGTGAAGCATTTTATGTTTTGGGAATTGAAATTCAGAGGGACAGGGCACAAGGTCTCCTAGTCAAGAACATTGGATTGCTGGAAAAAAGATACTTAGATACCTTCAAAGAACTAGGAACCACATGTTGGTTTACAGAAAAGTGAAACATTTGGAATTAATCAGTTTTACTGACTCAGATTTTGCAGGAAATTATCCTGACTCAAAGAAATCGACTAGTGGCTATGTGTTTATGCTTGCTGGAGGGGCTGTGGCATGGAAAACCATGAAACAGTCATTAATATCCACCTCCACCATGCAAGCAAAATTTATATCTATTTATGAAGGAGTCTGTGAAGGTATTTGGATTAAAAATTTTCTGATGCAAACTAAGGTTTTAAGCTTTATAGTTTCAGATGCACTTAAAATTTTTTGTGACAATGAGGCTGCAGTTTTCTTTAGCAAGAATAGTAAAAGGTCGAACAATTCAAAACACATTGATCTTAAGTACTATAGTGAGAGAGAGAGAGAGAGAGAGTGAAACATGGAGAAGTGAGCATCCTGAATGTTGATACAGATTCTCAGCTAGCAAATCCTTTTACTAAAGCCTTATCAGTTTTAGCATTTCAAAAGCATGCAAGAAATATGGGAATTCTATCTGCATTGGAAACTTGAGTTCTGTGGGAGTCACAACTAGTCTTACAATTTTTAGATTCTGTATTCTATGTTCCTTAGTTCAGTTATTTTAATTTCAGCTCACTTGTAAACTTTGCTTTTTGCAAATTATGAATAAAGAATTCCAGTTTATACTATTTTGGTACCATTTTGATTTGCTGGAATGACTATTGAAATATTTATGTCTGTGTATATTATCAAGTGGACTATTATGCTATGCATGTTTTACAGATTAAGTATTCAGACTATCAAGTCCACTGGTGTGCAGAAATAGTTGGTGTGATTTTGAAGATTACAAAATCAATGCAGTAAGACAGTGAGCAAGTAATTTTATAGGTAGATATACAATTTTAACTTGCTCCTTATTATCACATTTTGAGCTCATGTGATTTGTAGCAGCTAATGTTAAGAGGTCATCAACTAGTGTGGTTATGTTAATCATTTCTGGTTTTTGGTTCTTGGATTAGTTTCTGCATTTTGACCAAGCTGAATGAATCTTGAGTATGATTATATTTCAGTGCACATTTTAGTTGTTATCTGTTTTAAACTATGGTTCAGTTATCTAGCTTTTAGACAATATGAGTCCAAGTGGGAGAATGTTGGAAAATATGGACTTCACATTATCTCATAGCATTAAGTAAATGATAACTGATTCGGTTTAGATAAATAACAAGAAATATAATGCTTTAACTCTATCTAGTTACCTATTGAGAATGTATATCTCTTAATAGGAGTTAGAAGTTCAAGTTAACTTTACCTGGTTAACATCAAGTTAATGTGATAAACTTAAGTCTCCTAATCGATAAGTTTAAGCAGATAACGTGGACTCTTTTATGGAGAGAGGACTCTTTGGATTGATGCCTATATATTAGTAGGAGAAGTCCCTGCCTCTACTACGAGTAACAATCAGTTCATTTCCATAGAGTGAGGTTAAACAGTAGTTGAAGGTAGAAGACTTTTCCTTGGTAAGTTGATGTGGTTATCATCTATAGAAATGGATGTCAACATGGTTTCCCTTGGTCAGACTATCTTGGATGGAATCAAGAGTGTGGATGCAGGTGGGTGTCCCAATAAGATTTAGGAATTCTCTTCTGCAGATATCTTGTTCATACGTTTATGTAATTGAGTATGTGTTTGTGTATTTATGATTTGATCTTTATGTTGTGATGATTAAGTTGCTGCATCATGGTTTAACACTATGGTGGCTTTGACATTGTCTTATCGCCGGCTGTGAGGGAATAAGTGGAGGGAGTGGTTTCTGCTCCTAACTTCAAGATGTCATTTGATCAGATTGTGGAGGCAATAGGTGGAGGCTAGGCGATCGCTATCGGGGTTAGGGGTCAAGAGATCCTAGTTGGGGTGTGAGCTAGATCGAGGTCAGAGATCAGGCTGCTGTTGATGGCGCGATCTTTGCAATGGTGGGATTTGATGGTGATGGAGGTCACGTCAAAGACGACGGTGAAGGCGTCTTTGTTGGTAGTGGCTGAAAGCCTTTTCGCCTCAGCCCACCAGGTTGGATGGATGGGGGTGGTGACTTGGTTGCTGGTGGACGAGAGGTTGGTGGCGGCAATTTCTTGGGTGTCCTTAGCAATCTCAATTGGGTCTGGGCCAGGCTTTAGTTTGTTCGGGTCCTTTTTTGGACATGAATTCTATTCTATTCTTTTAATTTCTGATATCTCATTGATTTCTTTCCTTTTGGCAAATGAGTCAGTGAGTTCTCAACTTTGAGATATGCTGCAAAAGATTTTCACTTCACCTATGCCCTTTTGATTACTCATGGGTATTGTTGAATAGTTTTTGGATACACTTCATTGTTTCATAAAAAGGTTGAATTGTTTAGATAATGGTTTTTTTGTTAGCCCCACGTAGGTAGGTCGTTATGTATAATTCCGTTGACATGATTCTAAAAAAAAAAAAAATTCTAGTGGTAGGCTGGGCCATCCCTCCTCTCACTCTCACCTCGAGATATATATATATATATATATATATATATATATATATATCCCTCTCCCCCTCCCTCCCCCCAAATTGTCCTCAAATTGCGAGCTCATTCAGATCGACAAAGAAGATGGAATCCAGCCTGAACTCTAGGTTAGAGTTTAGTGGCTTGCTGTTGGAGGCAGGTGGAGGCGGTGAGGACCTGCGTGGAGACCACGTGGATGCTGTAGAGGTCATGGACTACGCTTTGTAGTAGGGCTTTGGGCCTACGTCGAGTTCGACCTCGGCGGTTCACGGCTCCGGCTTCATGAACTTGACAGCGATTTCCAACACCATTTTCACTCTCTCTCTCTCAAAAGCTTTGTGAAACGAAATCGGTATCACAGTTGCTGAGCATTTTCTAGGTGCTTAGATCAATATTTTTTTTTGGATCAAATATTGCAGGTTTGGTTATATATCCATATTTGTTGTACAAGACAAAAGAGTAATCAAGTAGTAGTACAGCACAAAAGAGTAATTGAGTAGTAGAAAATTTATTACCCCCCCCAACAAAAGGTTTTGAATTTATGATCTCCCCATCTCTTTCTTGGTTAATTTGTTTAATTTTAGGAAGATTAGTTCCCCCCAACTCAAAATTTTATTAGTTTTATTCCCCCCCCCCCCCCCCCAATAAAAAGTTTTGAATTGATATAATCTCATCTTTTTCCTTAATCAAAGTTTTATTTGTCTAAGTTTAGGGAGATTAGTCCTCTTCCTTCCAATAAATTTCTATTACCCCCTCAAATAAACTTTTATTGCCCCCAATAAAAGTTTATCTTATTGGGGGGCAATAAAGTATCTTGTGACCTATGAGATATCTGACGACCTCTTTGGGGACCTCTGACGAGGTTTACAGAGAAGTTCGGCAACCGACGACTGGTGACCAGAGTCTGTCGCAAATGGATGAGAGCAAAATAGTCTCAAAAATAAATTTTTAAAAATAAAAAAAAAACTTAATTGGGTATTAGAGAACAACTTATAAGAGTTAGGTGGTTCTAGTTAGACCTCCAAATTTGATATTTGGGTCTCTCATACTTATTAAACCTCCAATTCACTTTTTTGAATATTTAAAAAGCTAAGTACACCTCCTTAATTTTACCAAAACACTGTTGAATAATTAAATCTATATCTTCAACAATTTGTTGTTCGTTTTTTATCTCTATCAATTCAACCACGAAAAATTTTGTGAGGGACGTGTCTACATATATTTTTGGTGTACTTTCAATGGCGGAACCAGAAAATGATTCTTGGAGGGGCCGAAAAATTAGACAATTATAAATATTTTTAATCTAGAATTTTTGTTTGTTTTATAATGTGGATGGATCTAAAAAAGACTTTAGTTCTCAAATAAATAATATATCGATTTAAATCTAATTAAAAGGAGTTGATCTTGGATTTTAATTTTTTTTTTTTTTGAAATAATGGTAATTCCATTGATAATAGCGCATGCCAAGAATGCCATTACATACCCACCCGCTGATACATAATAATGGCCAGAACAAGGTTTCGTGGAGGAGCCACACTGACACATAGGATAGACCAACTATATTAAAACTTATCGCTCACTTAAAAGCGAGCCTATAAGCTATGGAAAAAACCATAGCAAATAGACAAGCCAAACTACACTCGTTAGGTTCCTAATACAAGGAAATTTATGATAATTGGACAAAAAGCTAAAAACATAGGTTTGGCCCAAGAGCTTAAACCCTAGCCCAAATTTAGAAGTTAATGGACTAAGGTAGAACCTCAGCCTAACAACTAAGCCCAACAGGGCAGTCACCAAGGAGATCTCCAGGCCCAGCAGCTCGATTCGAGCCCAGTCCGCCATCCTTCCCATCATCCTCATCTTACGTCATCTTCCGTCTTCCGGCAGAGATCTTCCGATCCGGGTTCCCCTACCCCATGGCCCAAAGCCATCGATTGAATCTGATAGGAGCATTTTAATGCGACGTTTTAACTGTTATTTCCTCATATTTACTTAGTTATTTCCTTAAATAAATCCGTCTTGATTAGGAAAGTTTCCATCTTTAGAAAGTTTCTATTTTTAGTAATTTTAATAAAAGTTTCTATTTTCTAGGTACATTGGAATAAATGACAAGGAAATGAGCTGAAATGAAGAAATGGAGTTTTCCTGGTCCAACTAGGAATCCTAGTCAACGCAGGAATCCTGATGAGGCTAGGAAACCTGAAGGCATTAGGAGACTACATGGCTTGAAGATATTATGGGAGATTAAATCTGATTTTTGCATGGGAAATGATGGAGATAATGTGGAAATCAAGGAGATTACGTTGAGAAAATCAATGGAGAGTTTCAAGGGATTGTACAACAAGAAAAGGCTCAAAACAAGTCCAGATTCGTTCCTTAATTCCCTCAAGATATGTTGGCTGAAATTAGAGAATAAAATCTACAATTTTAATGTGGGAATCAAGAGAAAATCAAGGGGAGGACATTAAGGATAAAGCCATGGAGAGATTTAAGGGAAGAAAGGTCCAAAATGCATCCAGATACATTGTCTAGGTTCATGCCTAGATATTTGGCCGAAAATTAAGAGAAAAATCAGAAATAATCTTGGGAAAATCAGCAACAATATATTAGGGATTGATTTTGGAGCTTCCTGATTGGTTGAATGACATGGCAGAGCTGACGTGGCATTAATTCATTGGTTGGAGCTGTGTAGTGCAACCAGAAAATTCCTTGGAAATTAAATTCATGAAGCCTTGCCTTCCCCTATATATACCCTCCTCTCTAGACGTTTTAAATACACCATCAAACAGAAGAACAACACCACAACACCTCTTCATTCAGAAAAATTCTCTCCATTCTCTAGTTGCAAAGCTCTGCGTTTTCAAGCAAGGAGAGGAAGAAGAAGAATGAGCCGTGAAGATCATATCCTCCATCATCCACCTTGAAGGCTTGCTTCCAAGATTCAAGATCCAACCATCTAGCTCTCCATCTCCATCTCCACTCACGGTGTAATTCGTTCCTTCTCCTTGTAACCTTTTTGGTTTCCTTGTTTGATTTCGTATGAACTTGTTTCTAGTTAACAATAACGTTTAGGGAAAAGTTTAAGCCCAATTTCTATGTTTAAATAAAGTTTTCGAATTCTATAATTGAGATTCTAAGTTGCTTATGTGAGTTTGTTCGATTAAATTTGCTTTACAGAAAACTTTTATATGTTTATCTTATTTGGGTCGACACTTATAGGATTTGCATGTAATTGGTGCTAGGTTTAAGAACATGAATCAACTTTTTGCTTTGTGTAACTTGAATCAAAAGTAGTAAAGGTTTTGTACAAAGATCAAATTTAATTAACGAGGATTGCAATTAGGTGGACTTTTCCATACTAAGTTGTACACTTGAGTTGATAGCCTTTCTCTATGTGTAATGCGTTAAACATGACATGATTGACTAGCTTTCTAGGGTTTGATTGCATGTTTGATAGGATTAATCTAGGTGCTTTCGCTTAGGTTAATTAGCATTGAAAAGTAAAATATGGGAAATTGTTTGCTTTCGAACGTTTCATATGATCAACTCCTTTCTCATGACTTAGATGAACAATATTAGGGTTTGAGTCAATTTTAATCATATGTTTCGGTTTTGATCTTTGTTCTCTCATTCCATTTGTGTTTTTATGTTTTTGTGTTTTATTTCTTTTGTTTACTTAATTTATTTTCAAAACCCAAAAACAAAATCTCCCCCTTTTTCGTAAATAATGTTTATACTTGTGAATATCTTTGTGAATATTATACTTTATTTTAATTTTAATTGTTTGTTTGTCCTACATTGACAGGTGTACCCTCAATCCCCGGAATAGAACGATCCCTATTTGCTTATACTACTAACGATATCTTCAGGGTTAAATTATGCGCTTGCTTTCAGGCGCATCAATTTTTGGCGCCGTTGCCGGGGATTGAAAAATCACTTGTTTTTGTTTATAATTGTTGTATATAAATAGTTTGAGACTTAATTTAAATTAACTAGGTTGTTTTTTTTTATATTGTTGAACACGAGTTTTAATTGTAAGTTGTAATTTAAGAGGAATAGGTGAAGTCGCGTTTGTTAATATTGGCCTAAACCCCTTATTGGTACCTAGTTAAGGTCCCTTAAGGTTGAGGGCGGCCTTTATTAACACTTGTTGAACTGTCTTCACACTTATGAACTTTTTCATCTTAGTAAGTATAGCCTATGTGGAATGGTGTCTAGGAAGGGGACAACGTTCATGACGGGTTTTTGAATCCAGAAGTGCTTCCAAATGGGCCTAAACCACTATGTGGGAGTAGCTCATGCCAAAATGGATTTTTCCTCTCGTGTTCGTCCTCCCCCACCTGGCCATTTCAGTAAGGTTGCCCAAAGGATGTAAGAGGGACTTTGTGTCTAGGCGACTATACTTGGGCCGCACGTCCACTTGATTTACCGCTTGGAATTAGATTTGATATCAATAATATTTATGACAAAAGAAAATGTAAGAAAATGTTGTGATACACTAACGTACAAAAAAAAAAAAACACTTGTGTAAATATTTTTCGTGTTTTTTTTTTACTCACTTGTGTACTTAACTTGTGTCTTATGTATAATGTACTTGTTAATTATACTTGTAGTTTGTAATTCATAGTTACTTGTTTATATTTTGTACTTCTTTGTTAATTATAGTCACTAACTTTATTTAATGGAGGTACCGTCTGGCTGAAAGACGTTAAACTCAAGCGCTGCTTGGGAGGCAACCCAATTCAGAAGCAGCTGTGAAGGAGTCAATAACACAGATTTGCTTTCTCTTTCCCTATTTCTTTTTAATTTTTCAATTTTTCTCTTTTGTTTTTATTTTAGAATTTTTTTTTTTTTCGTAAATGCCTTCTATCTATGCTTATTTGTTTCATTGCATGCTTATAATTGATTACATTGAGGACAATGCAATATTTAAGTGTGGGGGAAGGGATTTATATTTTTGTCTTTTATTGTGAGTCATATATATTGAAAAAAAAATTGAAAATGTAAAAAAACAAATACAAAAAAATCGAAAAAATGTCAAAAAAAAAAAAAAAATTTCGTTGCTTTTATTTATTGAGTCTTAGTCTTTTGTTTTTATTTTTGAGTCTTAGGATGCCCTTTCAACTGTCCAGGATGATTCTATATCTCTGAAATTATGGCTAAAAGAGGATCACAATATTGAGATGATTTTAAATGGTATTCTTTGGTTAATTGAGATATATGAAAAATGTATGCATGTGTAGTGGATATGGATTTCATGACCTTGGTACAAAATATGAGCATGTTAGGATGAGTTTTGATTCATAAAAGCCCATGTTAGATATTTGAGCCCATGTCCCTTTTTCTTGGAGTGATAATGAAAAATATATTCTTATTTTCTTGGCGATGTTTTGATGATCTCATTATTCTTTCATTTGATTGATTGCTTGCCATAGATTAAGTTTGATGGACTAGAGAATGCTAGAATTCGCTCTTGTGCTTGTTGAGACTTTTATCAATACATGGCCCTGATTCTGGAAAGGATGGAGGCACCCTAGGAATTACCACCATTGCCAAATAAGCCTGTGTCCCCTTTTGTGCCCGTCGTGGGACCCCCCTAGATAAGCCCCTTTGAGCCTACATTAAGCCTTTTCGTTCATCACCCTTAAAATCCTTAACCATGAAGTTTAGTATAGTTACAACCCTACCCTTTGTTCTAGAAACTTAGTGGAGCTAATTTTGAGAGTTTACTTGAGGATTTGGCATTGAGAATGAAGATTGAGAAGAGGTGAAAGTTCAAGTGTGGGGGTAGACTTGTCCATGAGAAAAAAAATATATGTGAAAGCCTTGAAAAATGAAAAAGAAAAGAAAAAATAATTGTGTACGGCTAAAAAGAGAAAGACAGAAAGAAAAATGTTTATGGATTTTAGTCCCCCATACTTGGTGAGTTTGGAGATTGTTTTGAATTGAAGGCCCACTAATGAAAAATTTGGCCTTTGTCCAATTCACAAGAGTTCAAGGGAAGTTTACATTGAAGATTGGGCCCAACATGAAGACATTTGGCCCTTTTATGAGCCTTTGGGGATACTTGACGTTTTGCCTTGGTGGATTTCGAAAATTGCCTCTCTACATCTACATAAGCTCTACTAGGTTTTTAGGACACTTTGATAAATCCTTACCTTTCATTTCTTTAAACCTTGAGCCTTAGCCCCATTACAACCTTTGAGAAGACCTTCTTGATCCTTAAGATGGGACAGCCCTTGATGTGGAGATGAGTTACAAGAGTTGAACCTATGGCTTGGGTCAATTCGTGCAAGTAGTTGGTATCTTTCATGAGATCTTTTGAAAAAAAAAATTATATTCACAAAGTGCTTTTCATTTCTTATATATGTGAGCTATTTGATTGCCTCAAAATATTTTCTCTCACATATAATTGAGTGATTATAAGCTTTTAAGCATTGCCTTGAATTCTGAGAGAAGAAAGAGTGGATATACCTTGTGAGGATATGAATCATACTTGTCTGAAGCATGCTTAACAGAAACCATCACCATTGTTCCAACCAAGTCCTACTTGTGTATATGTAAATTATGTGTTTTAATTAACTCTCGAATGCCTAAACATTGATTCTTGGTTGAGTGCTAATCTTGATATAGTGAAAGTAAGAGATTTCTGAGACAAATAGTTGGAAGGCTTAGTAGTTTTTGAGTTAAGTGTCCTTGAGTCTTTTACATTTTCTATTCTTAGTGTTTTTGATGAGTCCTTGAGTCTTTGTTTTTAATTTCTTTGTTTTTATTTTGCTAAGGGACTAGCAAAAGCTAAGTGTCCTGGAGCCGCCGTCGGTGCAAGATCCAAACGGCCATGACCTGCATCACCCGTCGCCCAAGCCACGTCGCCGCGACCTGCATTACAACGGACCAAACAATCCCTTATCTCAGCCTTGCAAACCACACCGCCATCAATCAAGATCCATTACGCTGGCGATCTAAGAAACCCATCAGCGGGGATAGAATATCGGCCCGAACAACACGACCATCATTGTCTCCACCATCCCAGCCGAAACAACTGATAAAACCAGAGAGAATCCCCCAGACGGTGTCCCATGGGTAGTAGTTCTCCCGTCCGGCAGCAAACCCCATGACGGCGGGAGGCCAGAGGCCAGACCCGACGTCCGGGCGCCACCGAACGAGAAGAAATTTGCAACCTGAAGGTTTTTAGGGTTTAGGTGAGAGAGAGAAAGCCTCGTTCATGGGAAATAGATCTTGGATTTTAGTTAGTAATAACTACACCAAAATATTCAATGAACTCAGTTTAAGGGAATTCCGAATCCGATTGTTTTTATTTTATGTTTATGTTAGATGATGGGGTTATGTATAGAAATTAATTAATTTTACTTTATTATTTTAGGTAAATTATAAAACTATATAGGTAATATGAGGAAATTAATTACTAGCCTTAAAGACATCGACATCAACTAACAATTAATTTGAATGTTATTTTAATATGATTGGCCAAAAAAAAAAAAATTAAATGTTATATTAATGGGAGAGGTAAGATGACTATCCCTGTCCTTGACCTAAGATACCAAAATTGGCCAAAATTATCTCATTTACCCCAACAACAAATTAGTATTCCCACTTAACCATGTTTAAAGTAAAATGACAGTTTTGCCCTTGACTTAATTAATTTATTACACCTCTCTCTCTCTCTCTCTCTCTCTCTCTCTCTCTCTCTCTCTCTCTCTCTCTCTCTCTCTCTCTCTCTCTCTCTCTCTCTCTCTCTCTCTCTCTCTCTCTCTCTCTCCCCCTATATGATCTCTCCACAAACGCCAGCTTTCTCTCTCGCCGTTGCTCCAGTCTTCTTCATCGACGATGTTCTCACCGGCGATAGCGACGGCGATGAGAGCCTCCAAACCGTGCCTTCTTCTGCAACTGGACAACGAGGAGCCGGCGACAACTCAAACCTACAACTTCTTAAGATTGAAGAGCTGATTGGTAAGGCTTTGAGGTGGTGGAAAGACGAGCAATCCATGAATCACCGTCCATGATTTTATATCTATGAATTTTATTTGGGTTTTTCGAATTGCTTTGCTTCAATCTCTCAGATTCAGAAAGCCAAAAAATCTAATTTGGGTACTTGCGAGTTTATTAAATCTCCAACGAATTTGTGAAATGAGTGATTTTTGGTTTCTGTATTTGGGTATTTGCGAGGAAGAAGAAATGTGTGGTGAAATGGGCAAAGTGAAAGTGAAATGTTACCGGGGGCAATAGGAATTTTACAACTCTTTTCCGTTATTCTGTCTCAAAAGGCCGACGTCCCTTTTTTGTTTTTTTATGTAAAATGGGGCAGAAGACCCAGATGGAAAGAACAAAAAAATGTTTTATCAGGGGCAATAAATGTTTTGAATTGATATAATAGACGTCTATTGGGAGGCAATACAGGTTTATTCGGGGGGACAATAAACCTCTCCGGTCCCATATGAGATCTCCGACAACCTCTTTAGAGACTTCTGGCTAGGTTTTATAAATCTCTATTGCCGCCCAATAAAGGTCTATTGGGGGGCAATAGAGATTTATTGCCCTCTATTGGGAAACAATAGAGGTCTATTGGGAGCATTAAGGATTTAAATTTCGGTTTCAGTACTTCAAATTTAAGGAAATTTTGGAGAAAGTTTCGATTTCAGTGAAAATTTCGGTTAAAAATAAAGAAATCACATTAATTGCATTTATAAAATGATATTTTTGAATAAAACTTTTATATAGACTAAACTAACCTATAATAAACCTATATAAAATGTAATATCTCTAAAATTATACATTTATAATAGAATTGTGATATTTAATATGGACGAGTAATGAACTAGTACTGTAGTAGGTTGCTAAACTAGTGTTTTTATCTATATGTAATTATAATGTGATTTACCTTTTTCCTTTTTATGGCTGGAACCCAGTGAGAGGCTTAACCATCACCCCTTTTTCACTAATAATTAGAAAATTACAACGGGGCGGGAGACGTAATGCCAAAACTCCGTGAATTTTATTTGTTTTATATATATTTTTTTAAAGAGGATCAAAGGATTTCACTCCTACCCCCATGGTGACTCGAACTCATGACCTCGATCTTAGGTAGTGGGTGCTCTAACCACTGAGCTAACACCAAAACTCCGTGAATGAAAATGAACGAGTACAACAAAATGAATATAAAAGCTACTACGATGTGGTTCGATCTAACTGGTTGAATTGCTTCCATTTAGGCCTCATTTGGTTTGCATAATTAAGGACTCAAGAAAGGAAAGTCATTACTTTCCTTTGTTTGGTAACCACAAACTCCAGAAATACTTTTCTGACAGAGGAGAGAGTAGGGTGAAAATCATTCCACTCAGACCCCATGGGATTGATTTTCCCTTCCAATTTCCCAACATTTATTACAAAAGTTTTGGACAATAATACCCTCTCTTGCATAAAAAATTGGTGTACTTTTGAATTTTTATGATGTTGTTTTTATTTTAAAATACAAGGGTATTATTGAAACATTGATATATTTTTACTTTCATTTCCTGCACCAACCATACACCGGAAGGGAAATCAAATGGTATTTCCTGAATACTTTCCCTGCTTTACCAAACAGAGGAAAGAAAACCTGACAGGAACTTTAGTTTCCCTTCCCCATGGGAAAAACAAGGGAATTGATTTCCCTTCCGTGAACCAAACAAGGCCTTTGTATCATACAATACTGCTCCCAAGTACATGAAATTTGGAAATTATTTTGGTTGTTCATCACATGCGTATTGTATGTATGTTGATCTCTTCCTACATGCAATCTATATATCAGAGATTGTGGAATTACCCAATATGGTGTTTCATTGTATGAAGCATATGACATTTGAGAGGAATCAAAAAGGAAATCATGTTGTGGTTGGAGCATTCAACTTTGTAGCAGATTAAAAAACAAAAAGGTTTTTTGTTGTATTCAACTTAATTATATCAGTGAGCTGTAATTTGTTGGTAAGTTATAAATCCAACATTGTAAAGATCATGGGTTCGATTCTCACTACCATATCTAAGGGTGGGTGGGCTAGGGGTTTAAAAAAATTAAAAATTACAAAAAAAAATTCATATTTCATATTTTTTCTATGAAAGTATGAAATAAAAAATTCATTGTCAGTGACATACAAATTTCATACAAATTTCAGACAAATTTTAGACAAAATTTTGGTGTGAACTTTTAAATATATTTTGTGTGTAGACATTTTCGAAATTAAGAATTTCGCGGAAATGTACGGATAATTTCGGAAAACTCTTAACAGAAATGATATAGCATATGAGTTTCCTTTCGGTACTTCAAAATTAGGGAAATTTCGGCAGTTTCGGAGATATTTGAAACCTTGTTGGGAGGCAATAGAGGTCTATTTAGGGGCAATAAACATTTCTAGCGACCTCTGAGATCTCCAACGACCACTATGGGGACTTTTGACGAGGTTTTCAGAGAAGTCCCATTGGTGGCGGCCGGTGCCAGGATTCCGGCGACCGGTGACCGGTGACTAAATTCCGGCGGCCGGTGAAGTCTCCTATGGCTTCTCTCTCTCTCTCTATGTAACAAAAGGGTGAGGGTAAAATAGTCTCAAAAAAAAATTAATTAGGTATTAGGGAAGATCTTATTAGAGTAAATGGGTAAGGAGGAATTAAAAAAACTTAATGGGGTAAGTGGGGAAAAAATCCCTAGAATTAGGGTAAATGGACAAAACTCAAAATTTTTTTTTTGGGTTAAATACTGCTTACTCTCTATACTTATAGGGTTTCATCGTTTCAGTCTCTGACCTTTGAATTTCACCTAAAAAGTCCCTGAACTCCCAATTGATCCCTGCCATCAAGAATCCGCCAAAAACTCCGTTATCTTCCTCTAAAAAGTCTATTATACCCTCATTTACTTAAAAAATATATATATTTCTCTTCCTCTTTTTTTTTTATTTTTTATTTTTTTTTCTTTTTACCTCTTCTTCTTCCGGCTCTTTCGCCTCCTTCTGTTCATCTCCTCATCAAGATGGTTCCAATCCACAGACCTTCAAGAGGTGAAATGAAAAAAACAAATAAAACAGAGAAAAAATAAATTTAAAAGAAAAAAAGTAAGTGAGGGCATAATAGACATTTTCGGCAACTTTAACAGAAAATTTTGACGGCAAGGACCAATTGGGAGGAAATTGAGAGTTCAAGGACTTTTTAGGTAAAATTCGAAAGTCAAGGACTGAAACGATGAAACCCTATAAGTATAGGGAGTAAACAGTATTTAATCCTTTTTTTTTTCTCTCTCTTTGTCATTTTTGTCTTTTCATATGAGTTGACAAAGTCTATTAACAATTGAAAAAAGATAGAGGTTCAAAAATAAAATTTAGAGATCCAACTAGAACCACCATGAGAGTTATTATTTATGGGTAAGTGAGACTAAAGAATCCCTAGAATTAGTTATTAGTGTAAAGGGACAAACATGGATTGGGTTGGACCCATGTTCAGATGACATAAAAAATAGTGGGTCTCACACTTGTCTCAATAAAAACAGTATCAGACTTGAAGACTCCACAACTACCTTTATTAAGTTCTTATTTTTGTTCTTGTTGTTCTTCTGCATGCAATTTCGGTGTGGAGAGTTATTTGGCCTCTGAAAGTAGTCAAGCTTTTATTAGGGTTCATTTGGTCGCAGTACTACCATGGCGGTCAGCCTCTGTGTCGCAGTGAAGAGTTTGGTGTTAGGTCTAGGTTTTTTGGTATTTTGCGCTTTTGGGCTTCAGTTTTAATTTATATATGGGTTTGTCTATTGGGTCTTTGGGCCTAGGACTCCTATTTTCTCTGTATTACCTTTTTAATATGAGTGTCAAAGTGTTATTTGACTAAAAAAAAAAAAAAAAGACTTGACTAGACTCTGTATTGTATTCTGTGTTCGTTACTTCATTCTATTAAGGACTAATTTCAGTTTACCCCCCTGAAGTTTGGGGTAAACATCATGTTAGTCCCTGCAGTTTCAATTTAATCAGTAACACCCTCATACTTTTCAATTTCATCAACCGTGTCTAATGTCTCATTCTCCGTCCAATTTGGACGTTAACTCTGATACTTTAGAGACTAAAATGGTCATTTCATAAAAAAATTTTAAAAAGAAGAAGAAGAAGAAAGAAAACACAAAACCTCCCCCTCCGCCCCTCTCTCTCGCTTTCTCTCTCTCTCTCTCTCTCTCTCTCTCTCTCTCTCTCTCTCTCAGCTCTTCTTCTTCATCTTCTTCTTCTTTTTCTGATCTTCTTCTTCTTCTCATAGCAGTAACATAGAAACCAAAGTCAAATCTCTGATTTCTTCTTCTTCTTCCCAATGTCTGATCTTCTTCTTCCCAATGTCTGATCTTCTTCTTCCCATCTCTGATTTCTTCTCAATTTTCACATTCCTCACCCCAAAATCAAATCTTTGGAATCACCCATTTCACAATGTCTATCGGAATCGTGACCCGGTTCAAGGAAGCCGGCCAATCGACCATAGCGGCGCACTAGCTGTGGTCCAAATTCACCGACTCGACTGCCCTCAACCTCCCTTCAAGCCTCTTTGACGTCTCAACCCCAGTCTTCCAGAACTTGACCCGGTTCTTTTTCTTCTTCTTATTCAGATAATCACATGCCTTGCCGAGGCCGGCGAGAACCTTGTCGGCATTATTGCGGAGGTCAGTGGAGAAGGAGGCGGTGTTGATTCTGTCATGGACGGAGGAGAAGGATCGGGGGATGGAGGGATTGGGCTCGGAAGGGGAGAGGCAGGAGAGAGTGGGCTGGAGGATGAAGAAGGTGGAGCCGATGAGAATGCCGACAAGGATAAAGAGGAGGCTCGATTGCTTGTGTAGCTGTTTCATGCTTCTGCACTCTGTCTCGTCTTCTTGTTCGTCGCAGAGATGGAGATGGATTAGGGTTGGTGGTGGATGATGGTGACGAAGTGTAGAGGGTGGAATTTAATGTGTTGATTTAGGCATGTGGTTATCTGAAGCTATAGAAGAGGAAGTAGAAGAAGAAGAAGGGGGGGGGGGGGGGGAGAGAGAGGGGTCAAATATGTCAGCCTTGAGGAGTGAACAAGGGGTCGATGAAGACGACGTATTTTTTCGGGAGGACATTGGACGATTGAGGGTGGCTTCAGTGGGTTCAGATCATAGTTATGGAGGTGGTGATGGTGGTGGAAGAGGTCTTCCTGTGTTTTCTGGGGATTCATTAGATGTGTGATTTCTCTTTTGTCTTCTCCGGTTCAAATTCGGAAGATAGAGCCATGCTTTTTTTGGGTTAATAGAACTGAAAACACGAATGGAGGAATACTGAAGAATGAGGAAGAGGAGTGGGCTGCGAAGAGAAGGATGGAGATGGTGGAGCAGAGGCCAAGAGGCCAAACGACGTCAGATTAACCCCTAAAGTGGGTTTTTTTGTTCTGATATTTTTTTGTCTTGAAATGACCATTTTAGCCCTTATAGTGGGCCCCAACGTCAGATATAACGTCCAATTTAGACGGAACTCAAGTAATTGGACACGGTTGATGAAATTGACAAGTATGAGGGTGCTACTGATTGAAACTGCAGGGACTAACATGATGTCGACCCCAAACTTCAGGGGGGTAAACTGAAATTAGTAGGGGTGGGCATAAAATAGGAAAAATTCGGTTACCGCCCGACCCGACCCAAATAAAACGGGTCGGAAACCGATCCGAATACAAAACGACGTCGGTTTTGCTTTAAAACCGCACCGACCCGATAGACTCCGATGCGGGCTCGGTTATGGATCATGAACCGCCCGAATTAAGCCGCCCGACCCGATTTATTTTATATATATATATATATATATTTAGCAAATAAAAGGATATTTCTCTCCACCCTAGCCTCTCTCTCTCAAACTATCTCTCTCTGTCTCGAACTCATGTCGCCGCCTCACAGCCGCCACGCCAATCTCTTGCTTTTAGTTCCTCTCTCAGTCCCCCACTTTCTCTCGACATTAGCTTATTGGGTGAGTTTCTATCTTGAAATTTTGGGGTTAGGGATCTGGGCTGGGATTTTGGGGTGAGGTTTTCATTTGTTTAGAGATTTCAGTTTGAGGGTTTTAATTTGGAATTTTGGGGTTCTAGTTTGAGGTTTTTTATTGTTGTTTAGTTTCTGCTTAATTTTGATTTTGCTTTCTCTCTTTTTTCTTGACCGACTTTGTCTCATAAGGACATAAGGCATGCAAGAAATCAGTAGAAGCTTTATTGCAAACAGGAGTTTAATACCAGTCATTGTTCCATGAGTTTTTGCATTGGCAGGATCCCAAAATCTCAGTTCTCTCTTCTTCTTCTTTTTTTTTTTTTTTTCTTTCCAGTTCCTGTGTTCAAATCAAGTTGAAGACAAACATGTGATGACTGATGAGAGTGTATATTATAGCCGTAGTTCCTAGTTTGCTGCGTGTTCTTGTTTTGACATCAAGATATATATATGTGCAGGTTATCAAATTTCTTTTTCTAGTTGCTGTTTAAGGATGCGGTTTGCACCGAAACCGCACCGGCCCGCACCGATGAAACGGCGAAACTGGAAATCCGGTCCAAAACTTGTAAAATGCAGTTGCGGTGCGAAAAATAGGCCTACCGAATGATCCGGTTCGGTTGCAGTTTCAAACACAAACCGGCCCGACCCGCACCAAGCCCAGCCCTAGAAATTAGTCATTCTATTAAAATTGAAGAACCAATACTCTTTTAAATAAACCACTTTTACTGACTTAGCGATTCTTGTCCTGATTGAAATGGAAAGTATCCAAAATTAACAAAAGATGTAATTGAAGTACACATCATAAGAAAGGAAAGAAGATCACGAATTTAAACTCAGTAACCAAATCCAAATTTGGTTAGAGATTCTTATTCCTCAAGCTGATCTAGCTAGAGACCTTTGTTGCTTCAGCTGCAGTAATTAGTACCCTCTGTGGAAAGGCTTGAAGGGGAAGACTTTTCCGAGGTCAAGGCCACCTCCGTTGCATGATGTGCTGTTTCCATTCCTTGATTTCAACTTGATAATGGTGGATTCGAGTTCTTTAATCAGAGCTTCCAGTAAAAACATAAAATATATGTTAGTGTGTTCTTGGACGATGCTTGTCAACTACATATTTCTAGACACCGGCCATATTATAGAGTTGTAGTAAAGAATATCGCTTACCATCTTGAACTTCATTCTCTTTCTTAGCGAGGCATGCACGTAGTTTCAGGCACATAATCTCAAACTGGAGTACATTTTTGTTTGTCTGCTCAATATAGAAAAACATCTCAGAAGTTGTAGTTATCATTCACAAGTTGGTTGTAAAGTAAAACGAAGAAAATGATTAACAATACTGAAAATTATGAACTGCACACTTTCAATCACTATAGTAATTAATGTCATTTTACCTGCAGGAAAGTCACTTGAGCAGATAGAATAGCTGCTTGAGATGTCAGATTCACTACCTTTTCTTCAAGTCTCTTCAAATATAGCGTCTTCATATTTGACCTCTTCTTTGACATGCGGTTGCTGATTCTGGAAAAAATTTTAGAAACAAGATAGCATGCCATGATGTTAGTTTAGATGAAATGTTAAGACAATTGATTCAATTTGTAGTATTTCCTAAGAAAATTACTGCAAGAGAGGGTTTTCCCAGAAAGCTATACCTTTTCGCTTGCTTTGGATCATTTATGTCTTCAATCCTGGAAGCCATGGTGCACGCTAATGATGAAAAACGACTCGATCAGAAACATGCATATGTAAATATATAGAGTTTGTCTAATATTTATGCATGCCAATAACATTTGGAAAGAAAGTATTTGGTCCAACACTAAGCTTCATTCTTTTCTTCTTCTTTTTTAATTAACAAATAGAGTAGCTCATTTCAACGGTTTTCAAATTACCTATAATAGAATTAAGATTAGGGGAAATGATCATTTACCCGATTTTAGGCTAAAAATTGCCCACTTGCTCCACCAACTGTTTTTTAACCCCATTTACCCAAAACACTCTAAGGGATTATTTCCCCTTTACCCAATTAATTCTTTTTTCTTTTTTTTTGAGACTTTTTTGCCCTCTCCTTCTTTCTCACTTAGAGAGAGAAGTCACCTTCCACCTTGCTGTGCTCCGGTGACCAGTGGCCGGCGCGGTCTCCGGCGACCGGACTCCGGCGAACGGTGACCGGATTCCGGCGACCAATTACCGGATTCCGGGAACCGGTAACTGAAATCCGGTGACCGATGACTGGAATCCGGAATCCGGCTATTATTGCCCCCCAGTAATCATATTACTGCCTCCAGTAATCATATTATTGCCTCCCAAAAATCATATTATTGCCGTCCAGTGAATTGTATGAACTCCCAAAACCAAAATGAATACACTACAGGCACAATTGATCAATTTATAATCATATTATTGGCTCCCAATAATTATATTAGTGCCTCCCAATAATCATATTATTGCCCCCCAATACAAAGTCCAATGTCTCTACTGCCTCCCAATAGACCACCAAAAATGCACCATTTTGTAGGATTCACAGATAATTTGACTTTAATACACTGAAAACAACATGTAACTTATCAAAACACCACACTATAGTGATCCATGTCCCTCGTATCAAAGTCTACTGGGGGCCAATAATGTGTCTACTGCCCCCCAGTAGACCATTAAACAAACCCCACAGTTACATTGCAATCTCAGTATACCGGAAAAAAATTAAAAAAATCTCATTATACCAAAAAAAACAAAAAAAAAACATCTGGGCACCCAGGAATTGATCTGGGCACCCACCGGACTGTGAGGAGTCGTCGGAGCGTGTTTCACGTTGGAGCGGAGTCGATTCGGCCTGGGTTCGGAGTCGGATCGGAGTTGGGGGCTGAGTTGTGGCTGTGGGCTTTGGATCTGTGGATCTGTGGTTTGGTTGTTGGTGACGCCGGAGGTGGATCGATCGAGGTTGGCCTGAAGCTGAAAGTGGGGTGCCGGAACAGCCATGGCAGTAAGAGAGTGAGAGAGAGAGTCTGGTTCGGTGACGGCGGCGCTTGGGGGTTGAGCTCCGATCTGGGGGCTGGCTTGAGGGACCTATGACGGTTGACGATCGTTTCTGATGGCAGTGGGGACTGGATGGAGGTGGTGGCCCGGAGCCTGAGGTGGGGCGCCGGAGCAGAGAGATAGAGAGATAGAGAGAGACCGGAGCCTGGTGTGGTGCGCCGGAGCAGAGAGATAGAGAGAGACCGGAGCCTGAGGTGGTGCGCGGCACAGAGAGAGAGAGAGTCTGAGAGGAAAGAGTTATTATAGGGGCAAAACTGTCTCTAGAGGTTAGATTGAGTAAATGGGGTTAAAAAACTCTTGCTGGAGTAAGTGGGCATTTTTTGTTCTAAAATTGGGTAAGTGGTCACGGCCCCTTAAGATTACACAAAAATGACTCACATCACCAAAATGATAACAAATTTGTTGTTGTATATGTAAATTTGTGTAAGACATGTAAGTATGTACCCAAGAATTAATTTCCATATAAATATATAGCTCTTTTTTTCTTTTTCTTTTTTGCAGAACGATTTTTTTTTTAAATGATAATAAAGAGAAGTACAATAATTATGCACAACTTTTTTTTTTTTTTTGAGTAAAATGAGGTCATCCCTTTATTGAAATTGAAAGGTTACAACGATACCATGTCAATAGGCATAATAAAGAAAATAAACAATGCGAAAGGAAAAGATGCAAAAATTGCATCTGAAATACAAAGAATAAAAAATGCAAGAGCAGCAGCGTCGAAACGCAGTTCTAATTTTACACTACGGATTGCAGCCGTGTAGTGAATTGAGTAGTCGATGGTTTGACTACCCATCGAACTCCAACGCACAAATTGACAAAAATCAACTTGGCGTCGGAATGAAGGCACTCTCCCACCTAAAAATCGAAGCCGGCCAAGGGTATCAGAACATGCCCATGTTGGCAGACGATCTTTCACGAACAGGTACCATAAGCTTGGGTCTCGAATCCAATACTAGTAAACAGAGTCCCAAACCAATCTAGCAACTGATATGCAGCCCGCCAAAGATAGTGGGCCATATACCAAGCCCAATCTCCACCCGAATCCCAGATCCGGATCAAGATCCACCATAGTGATCCCTGATGGCCAGTCCACCACCACTGCCGGCTCGATCCCTGATCCCCAGCCCACCATCGACTTGGAGAAGTCGAAGAGAGAGTATGAATCAACCTGCACAAACAAGACCAGAGGCCAGAATCACCATGAACCCAAAAACCTCCAACAGTCGAACGTGAAGACCTGCCATCGTCACCATCAGCCAAAACACCACTGTGAGCGACCGCCGAAGACCATGATTGGCCTTCCACTCCTTCAAGGCCAGAACTCAGAACCTTCGTCCCCGAGTCTCCGACCCTCAATCGGCCAAAATCCCGGCAAACCACCCCATAGTAGAAGGCAGGAAGAATGGCAAGAGACGGACCAAAGCCCGTGAATGACTCCATTGAAGTGGAGTAGATAGAGGGAAGACTGATCTCAAAGGAGACGCCACCGCCCCAAACCCTAGCAGAGCTAGGTCAAGAAGAAGATACTTCAACTAGCTAGTTAATTAGTTAGCCTATTAGAGATATCATTGAAGTATTTGATTTCGTATAATTATGCACAACTGGATGCAATACAAATAAAAAAATTAGCATCACTGGTGATTCAATTAGTTAAACCAAACGAATAGAGCGTAGTTATAAAAAAAAATAAAAAAAATAAAAATAAATAAAAAAATAAAAAAAGTTGTTTGGATTTTATGTGCTACATTAAAGGTGGAACTAGGCCTGTAAATGGACCGGGTTCGGATCGGATCGACCTAAATCCAAATCCGTTTACTAAAAAAAAAATTTGATCCAAACCCGCTCCGTTAACCCGGCGGATCATTGATACCTCGATCCAAATCCGTATCCGTCAGATTAACGGATACCCGATCCGCTAATCCGATCCGTTTATAATTTCAAATATTTTTAAATTTTAAATAGTAATATTAAATTTATATCATAATATCTCATAAGATATTAATAAAATATTAAAATAACATGATCTACATGAAGAGTATCACCAAAAATAAAATTACATTATCAAAAATAAAATTACGAAGACTGCCTCTTAGATTTCTGCAAAAAAGTAATATTAGAAATCTTTAATATTTTATATTTTTTAAAAATAATAATATATTAATAAAAAATAATTTTTTTTATTACTAAAATGGGTCGGATCATTAACGGATCGGATCGACCTAAATCCAAATCCAATCCGTTTATTAAACGGGTTAACGGATTCGGATCATTAACGGATCAACGGATCAAAATGTTCGATCCAAACCCGTTTAATAGCTACGGATTTGGAGCGGGTCCGGATCAAAATCTGGTCCATTTACAGGTCTAGGTGGAACACTATGAGATAATTCTGAGGCTGTATGGAAATACTAAAAATTTCATGCCAAGAAGCTATAAACATATGCTTGATATAAATCAAACATATTTTGGCTTCATGTAACACCCCAATTTGCACCTCACCAAAGTGACCACATTACAGTACTGTCACATATCTTTATAGTTACTAAGTAAACAGTTTGCACCTCACCAAATCCAACACGTTGCACTTCAATAACAAAATTTCATGTTGACGAGTTGGTATGTACCTGCAAACTTAAAGATGTGGCCTCAACTCTAAAAAATAAACCATTGTCCAACAACTTCAGTGAATTTTTTTTTTCATCTTAATTAAAGTGCATTGTATATTGTTGGCCTTATTAATGGAGGCAAGTTTCTTAAGATCGAACTGAAAAAATTGTAACTTATTACAATGCGGAGTTTATTCTTATTTCAAACTGGCTCAAATTGGGACCATAATTTGTTCTGACTAAACAGTCAGTGTACAATAGAGGTTTTATTGTACTACTATTGAAGTATATGGACCATAGCATGCATCGATCCTTAGTCCAGATGGATGTGTTAGACATCCCAAATTCAAGACCAAAGCAGACAGAAAAAGGGCCAGAATCAACCTGGTAAGACCCCGCTCCCAAATTCATATCAGATATTCAGAGGACTTGAGTCCCATATTCACGTCCAGAGGACCAAACTTTCATATTCATATGCAAAACAACATGGATCTCAATTCTGGATCCGAGGATAACCCGAATCCCAAAACTTAATTATATGAGATACTAGGTTCATTATTCACCCACACCAAAATTGATGGTCTAGACTAAATGGATTTATTAATTTCCATAATCTGGATCATAAAAATGGTCGGGAATAAGTTGAGGAATGGCTAAGAATCATATTTCTATGTATCTAAAAGTATAAAAATTTGTAAAAACTGATTTTAGTACTTACTTGGGCAAAGATTAGTGATAATCAGCTCCGACACAACCTTGATAGATGAGAAACGTGCAAGAGATCGATCAGTGCGGAGTTTGGATTAGTACAAGTTGTCTGTTGCGGGGCACAATATTACGTTGTTGCTTTCATGCCTTGGGTTATTATAGCTGCAAACCCTACTTCTTTTTATATTGTTTTCCCAATTATGTGGCACTTTACGACATTGTTTGTTAAGTGAAAGAATGTGTCGTTTATGTCATGTATCACGTAATTCAATTCACAAATGCGATGTCGTTTGTGTCGTCTTTTTTAGAAATAGATTTTGTCAGAGCAATGGCTATAACATACTTTTTTGGCAAGGTTTTCCTAGTACTCGTGCTTATGATAGGGTGGGGATTTTTCTCGAATTCTATTGAGGGACTATCAACATAAACGTCGCACTCTAGTAGTGGTAGTGGTACCATCCATCCATGGTTACTAAGGTTCACAGATTTTTGAAGTTCTCAGCCTGGTGCCTGCCCTTAGTCTTAGCGGCCAACACCATAAATTGAGACAGGCGCAGATATTATGTAGACTACAATCAAGCGTACTTGTGACTCAATCGAGAATGAGTTCTTAGAATTGTCGTTAAGGGCTTGGCTTAAAAGCCTGTTATTCCAAGCACGAATAAGCACCAAAATAGTGAAGGAGCGAGATGCAAAAATGGAGCAAGAAAAATTCTTGCGTACGTCAGATGTACCACAGACGTACCAGATATGTGGTACGTCTGACCAATCAGACATAAGAAATTTTTCTCTTTATTTAGAAACTGTCCCTGTTTTTTAAAAGTGCAATACCCAAAATACTCTATTATTGGGCACTGATTGGTCAGCTGCACCGCCACGTGGTGCGACTGCCCCACGCAAGAATCTCTCATGGAGCAAAGCAATTCGGCAAGTCACTAGATTTTCGCCGCCCACCACTCTTCCCGCAACGTAAGGTGCCAACCACTAATCACCTTCAGTGTATAAGCACTGTCACCTCCTTCTATTTCCTCCTAATGTTTTCTAATCCTATCCTTCCGATTTTCCACCCAAGTGTCCTCGCAATGAACTCCCTCTTCTCCACCGAAAACTCTCCACTGTTCCTTCTTAGCCAATCACAAACCACCTCCACATCAAACATAAATCTGATTTTGACCTTCCCCCCATGCTCAAGGCATGTGAACACTCCATTGTTAATTCGAAGCCAAATCCAAAGGCTCTCCTTCACCCAATGACCAAAATCCTTCTTCTACTCTTTCTTTATCCATATTCAAGTCTAGTCCCCAAAATTCTAGCAAGCTTTTCTTCCTCTCTACTCCACCTCTTCCTCTTCTACATTCTTCCCCATCTCATAGTGCTTCATATCCCACCATTCCTACACCATTTCCATACCATTTCAAGGAAGATTGAAGAAGGGAACCTCAATGCATCATCAAGGGAACTTCAGATCATCATTCGCAGACTTGTGGTAGTTTGAGGAGCCAATTTATGGTTGTTCATGGCAGCTACTTGTGGCTTCCTATGAATTCTCCTCACTTTTTCTATTTAGTTCGATGTTCGTTTGCGTGGTAACTAGATGTATAACAAGTAGTTCACCGTTTTGGGGGCTAGGGTTTAGACCTGGCCCAATTTTGATTATACAGACCATATATTGAATGATGAATACAATTTTGATGTTTTGAGCATATCCCATATCTAAAATTCTATTTGTTATGCTTGGGTAGGAACCTACTCAACCAATTTGTGTGTTTGGCAATGTGGATGTGAATCTAGTCGGAAGTCGGTAGTCTCCTAAAATTCATAGGCAATATACCATAATATGGACCCATGGCTTGCTTCAATTCCTAATTTCTCGAGCTCTTTCCTTATAATTGGTGATTCATGACTCATAGAATGGCTCGAGTTATTGATTAGAGAGTCAATCTTGGCTGACATGAGCAGGCTAGGTAGAGAAACTTAAGGAAACTGAATTAGGCTAGTATTCATAGTATGACACTAGTACTTGGCTCATAATTAAACTGAAATTGGTCAGGACCCAATCTTCATCAAAAGCTCATTTACACATTTCCTACTCACTTTACGTATCAAAGTTCTTTTCAATTTTTCAATTCTAGCAGTCTTGTTTTCAAAACCATAATCTAAAATTAGACAAATCCATTGTCATATGTGCATAATGTGAGGATATTTCTTCTTGATTTGGATGCATTGTGACCTACGATAGATTACCAAGGATCGAAAACTCTTCTCTAGTCCCTTGGTTACGATATTTTTACTGTAAATACTTCAACAATAAAACGATTACTTGCCCTTGCATATGGTGATCATCATCGAGCCAAGTGTCCTTTGAACTTAATTATGACCTAGGATAAAACTTCTTGAGTATTGACACAAGATATAATATAATTGACTGATCCCTGTCTTGCGCGGGACGACGAGTTGTGATCTAGACCAAGTATTATTTGAACTCATGGCCTACTACAGAATTTTTTGGATCATTAACACAAGAAAATAATATAATTGACTGTTCCGAATCTCACGCAGATCGACGAGTTGTGATCTGGATCATTCAATTATATTATTTCTTTTTACTAACTGACAAGGCTAGGGGAATATGTCTCCCAACCTAATGGATGTTAGGGAATACGAATAATGTGGAATGTATATGTTTAGGAGGTAAAATGAAATTTATTCGATCAAAATGAAATTTAGGAGGTATAATGTGGAATAATGTGGTATGTATGTATGTGCATCCACTGATGACTTGTGAACCACTTATGGAAACAGACCATTGGAAGCTAGAGGACCAAAAGGTCGGTATAAGCAAAACTCATAACCAAATCCAGAACTTGATCAAAATTAACTGTTATTTGCATACTGATCTTATTTAAGAAAAGTGTGTACGACCAGCTGTAATAACTTGCAGAATGAAAAACCATCAAATCGTAATCCCTTCCACATCGTTTGGTACACTTAACTTGCTTTATTAGCTACTTTAATAGTTCCCCTGAACTAACTTATTACAGTCTGTGTTTGAAAGCCCCCTACTCAATGGGAGGAACTAGCTAGGCGGTGTTTTTGGATCCTCTTCTCCAGTGGTTATCTTCAGTTCTTCAATCTGCCTTGTAATTTCATCATTCAAGGCTGCCAGAGAGAAACATAAACTCTACTAGTATGGTCATTGTAGGCGTTTACCTATCAACTAAATAAAAGGTTCCTAGGCACCATATATCACAAAGAAATAAAGAACATCACTTGCCTTGGTCCTGTTGTAGTTGTAGAACAGTGTGGTCGAGAGAGTTTCTCAGCACCTCGTTTTGAGATTGGAGGATGTTAATATCTCTCTACTCAATCAGATACGAAAAATCCCAAAATTTTAGTTGTGGTTCACATAATAAGGGACAATCTAAGTGTGATGTTTATCATACATTCGTTACATCTAACTAAACCAAAATTACAATCTAATTGTACCAAAATTACTATACTGGCTTATCACATTTATTTTATACTATTTACATATAATTAAACCAAAATTATAACATTAACAACTAATTGTTGACAAACTTGTAACAACATCCTAGATACAGTAATTAGTTTAAATAATAGAACTAAGATTACATAAAAAATGACTCATGTTACCACAATGACAACAAATTTGTTGTTACATATATAGTGTGTATGACATAGACGTAGGTAGAGTAAAATTTTCCAATTAGATGCTCCTCTATACTACTAAAGTAATAAATAGTTGATTAACCTGCGATGCAGCCAGCTGAGAGGATAAATCAGCTCTAATAGATTCCAACCTTTCAATCCTGCGTACAAGCACTAAAAAAAAAAAATTAAATTCAGTTTTCCGAGCTTTGTAAGTTGGCCAAAAAGAAACAATAAAAGTTGTGTTCAAGCCCTGTATAACATACTGGTTAGTTCTATATCCACGTCCTCATTCTGGGTTGAAGAAGTACGACGACACATGCTTCTTCTTCTGCCGATAGAAAGAGTTAAGACTCAGAAAACAATTGCAGATCATCAAATCGTTTATATCTTAGAGCATTAATTTGGCAAAAAAAAAAAAAAAAAACAGCAGCTAACTATTAGTATCTGACATTAATACTCAAGGACTGGGAAAATTAGTTTGTAATTATATCCCACTAATTAGGATTAACCTGAAGAATGTTAATTTCTTACAAGCTACTAGACCACAAGCATACAAACACTCTATAACCTGAAGAACTTACAAGCGACAAGTATACAAACGGTCTACAACAACCATATTTTTGTGACAAGTAATTGATAAAATTCGTTCGATTTAAACCATCATGCAATCTTTAATTTAAAAAAAAAGAATCAATAGTAATATCCAAAACTTTTTATTGCTTACATGGTCACACGAGTGGTGGCAATTCCCATCCGGTAGATGAGAGGAGAGTCTAGCGGGAATCTCTGCTGATATGTTGTGTTATCTCTGCTGCGGTGCAATGTGGATTCGTAAAGCCCTACTCTTTTTTTATACTTCATTTTTCAGGATACGTGGCATCCTCACATTAAGTTCTACATCTTTCTTCTTTTAAGGAAACAATGTGATGTGCATAGCGTGCTGGAAATAAATTGTGATACATTTTATATACTCGAAAATAAATTGTGACATCTAACATTTTCCTTTTAAAATAGGTTTTAGATGGAGTGGAAAAAGTGTGTCCTTTATAAATGGAATGTCTTTCTCGGCCTTTGGTTAAGGCAGAATTTGTTAGAGGTTATGATACTATTTGTTCAGGAATGATTGCTTGGGGGTTATGGATATGGGCGTATGACACCACTATTTATACTTGTATGATTTGTTTGGGCTAATTTTCTTTTTTTGAACTTCATCTCATTCTTGAATGGGCTTGAACACATGATCTCTTAAATGAAAAGCCACTGTATTATCACCCTACCAAACACACACACTCCGTATGATTTGTTGGAATTATGACATTGGGGGAAAATGTGTCATACTCATACCCAACATTTTTCTTTTGAAATGGGTTTTAGAAGGAATGAAAATGCTTGTCCCAATTTAGGTAAATCAAATCTACTTTTTGTCCATAAAATGTGGAAATATTATTTGGGGTTTTGACAATTCAATTTGGTCTTGTATGATGCTATGAGCTATCCAAACCAATTTTCAATTAAAAGAAACGAACAAACAAAACAGGCTCTCTCTTTTTTCTTGTATGATTTTCTTCCTCAATGCTAGTGTCCACAATTTTTTCTTGGTGGACTTTCTTGCAGGAAATCAAAAATTATGGAAGACAAAGGATTGCCTATTCATGGGGATGAAAGAATAAGGATGCTTGTTATTAAATAACGTCAATACAAAAGAGAGAGTATAGCACATGAACACTACTCTTATTTTCTAAACCACAATTTTAATTCGAGAATAACAGCAATAACAACCAAGATAGCAAGAACAGCTCCATATCCAGCATTCCATGCTGTTCCTTCTTCTCCCACATGGATTCCATAGAAAACATTTGCAACTGCAAGAATAATCAGAAGCCTTCCCACGCTTTGATGGTACCAATTCCAGTATTTTCGTGCTTTCGATACCTTATCTGGTCGAGCCAAAAATGCCATCACCTACATATTTGTCAGACTCTCAATAATCAGGATATCATTTATCAGATAGATATCGAATCATGTCAGAAAAGTGCATTTTTGACTAAACACCATAACAGAACATGTCAAGTTCTGCTAGCGTGCAAATGAAAACAAAGAGTATTGACAAACCTGAAGACATCCAAGCACAAGAATGAAGATACCAAGAGCTTTGTGGGTGGAGACATCAGCTTTAGTCTTATTGTCTAAGACAAATCCACAAATGACACCTATTATTCCAAACACAAATGCGAATGATTGGATGCCAATATGAAGGTAAAACCAAAGTGGATCATAGGACTTTAAGTGACGAGCAACTATTACTCCAATTATCATCAAAATGCCCCATCCAAGCATATTCAGTGCTCCATGGCTCCTTCTTAATCTTGTATATGGACTTCCTGTGCTCGATGTTTGACCTGTTTCAGTTCCAAACAGAGAATAGTCATCCTTTGATATAAGATCTTAGTTTTGCTCAATCTTCATTTTCCATTACTACGAAGCCAGTGAGGTGCACCCAACAGATATCAAATAAGAAGAAAGGCAAGGGACTTTAGTGTGGACATCCTCACTTAAACTAAAGCTTGATGATCAAAACCACCCTCATATATATGCAACAGTTTTTGTTACTGTAGTTAGCTTCGTATTATGAAGACTTTTGTCTATCTATACACAACAGTTTTGATCTTTTAATCACCATTAAGGCATTACCAATGAAAATCCATAATCATTCACTGTTGAATCAAAACCCAATCTCAAAGTGATTAAACCACTCAACTTTCAAGACGAAGTGATTAAAACTCCCCTTCTAGAAGCAGAAAAGATATAAAGTTCATTAGTTGTCATGTCACAATCACCTTGAAGTATGGTACCTATGCATCGATTGGTCACTTGGTTCTCTTACCAACTTCAATCCAACAATTTCTTATATCCCTTTATAGTTTATACTAGCTAGTAACAAAATGAAGAGATAAAACAGTGATCACATTGAATGAGTTGGACTAACCTGTAATGTAATTTATGGTGGTGGAGACCTTGTCAAAGTGCTCGGTCAACCTGTAGTTAGGTGCTACAGGAAGCAACCCAGTTGGGCCAACTGAGTATATGAGCCTACTTTGTGGTTGGTCAGCCACCAACTGGAACCCCATGTATACCGTGGAAGACTGATTTGTGATGAAGGAGAAGTTGGTAAGAACAAGGTTCCCTTTGTCGACCTCCACAAGGTTTGATGAAGTCCCACCTAGGTAGTACCGCTTAATTACTCCTCCCTCTGTTGAGGACACCCACCCCACAATCGCACTGGACCCGGTCATCTGGCCATTGCTTGAGAACCCCATTGCTATGTAGGAATTTGCTGCAGGTGCTGAGAGAACAAAGGTCCATGTTCCTGGTGTGGTCTGTGAGTACTGCAAAAATGTATGTTTTCATAATAGCATCAACAGCTTGATCATGATTATATGGATGTAATTTGAACGTAAGGAAATGCTCTCTTGTCAAACAGTCTGCCTAGTTATGTTTTCGAACTGTTAATCTGAATTCATAAGATTAACAGTTTGACAACATAACATATTAGACCGTGTCTGAGAGAATGAAATATGCAACATAAATATCTATGAATCATGGAAGAGAGGTAGGTGGTGACTTACTCTGAGGATGTAACCCTGAGAATCCCACACAGCATCGCAGTTGAGGGAAGCTGCATCAAAGGGCAGATTGACACTCCGGAGGTTTAGACTTGAGCTGCAGGAATCTGTTTGGGAATTCACTATGGCTGTTAAGCCAAAAATGGTGATGGCGATGGTGATGAAAACTATGAATTGAGAGTTTTCTTTCATCTCTCCTTTCCTCTTCTGTCTATCTGTCTCTGCCTTTGTTTCTAGGTGGTGGGCTAAAGCGGGCCAAGTAGTGGGTGATCATTTTAAAGTTTCAATAAATGTCACCTCGGTGAAGTTGACAATGATCACCATTATAATAATGATACAATAAAATAATCCAAACCGTTGCTCAATGAGTTATACCTTGTGCAGTGACAACCCAATTACAGTATGCAAACTAAAGTCTAATATATATTCATCAGGGTGATCAGGCAAGCACCAGGAACAAGGTTGTCGTTTTGATTTAGAATATTACTTTGCAAGAAGCCAAGAGTGACACAAGGAAGAATGGATTCAAAGCTTATGATAATGTACCCATATGTCACAGTAGCATTACGCACATAAAATATTGAATTCACAATTTTTAACCAGATGAAATGAATTACATCTGACATAAAAACTGTGTTCCTAAGACCTGGTCAGCAAGACTCTGTTTCCCATTCAAGGATTTCTTCTTGATAACATTTCCCATTCAAGGATATGCTTGATAAGTTTGGTAGATATGACCTACAGGACTTGAACCAAGAGGAGCCAGACTGCCAGAAGGTCTGAGCAAGCTATGATCTGATCTGGTATAGCATTTTTCTAATAGAACGACCAACTTTTCTCTCACCTTTTTCTTACCTGTGTGTAATTATGTAATGATTGCATGGTAGCAGTGAAGTAGCAAGCAAGATTACATGGGCGGCATAACCACCTCCACAGAAGATATCTAATGATGTCTGTTAACACTACTCAAAGACAACCTGTGGTCTTTTCCTTACTTCTGTTTTATACCTCAAACGTATTAAATTATGTTTGTGTTTGCGCGCGCGTGTTTGTGTGTGTGTGTGAGAGAGAGAGTGAGAGAGAGAGAGAGACCATTTCCCAAATTTTTATTTTTGTATCTGAATTTAGATCACGTGCTACAGTACAGATGATGAAGTAGACCAATCTTAATAAGAGGAATGTTAAGCAGGTTCCATTTTTTGATCTGAATTTACACAACATTTTGACCATACTGCTGGACAACAAAGTTAGTGACAATGCTTAAGGAACACCCATCAATTGAATTGGGCAATTTACAACCTGTCCACCCACCTAAGGTCAACATCCTCAGGCACCCATGAAACCTCACTTTCCACATTGCCAGCCCCTGAACATAGAGAAAGAGTAAATCAAACTTGAATATACAACTACGAAAATAAAAAGTTCCTCTATAGGATAAAATCAACTATCGACAGCACTCCAACTTCCAGATGATAAAAGACATTCATGTCTGTATCAACCAACAATAAAACCCAATGCTGTTGAGACCAACAAATGATAGCCACGAAAGAATCGACTGGAAAGAGGTATTTCTGACCTCAGAAAGTAAAACGGAGGGCAAGCCATGAATCTAGGCTATTTAACAGAGAGGTTCCAATTTAACATATTTGTTTGGGAGATCTAGTAAAACCTAGTAAACTTGTTAAATGATAACATTAAGGGTTCAAAAATGATTCACACACTACAGGTATGCACAAATTGCCTGGACACACAAACAGTCACAACTTTCATATGGTTAGACTTCAAGCATGTGTGAAATGGTGACAGGCTTAAAAGGACAGGCAGCTCATAAAAGAAAGACAAGAGGAAAGATAAGAAACCTAAAGCACAAATACTTATACCAGATTTAAATCTAGGATGCAAAAGAATAATAACAGACCTCAGCTGTACAGTAAACCTACAATCAGATAACTACAATGTAAGGAAATTTACCCAGTGATGCATATGCTGGTAAGCTGATGTAATTGGGACATGAGCTACCAGAAAATAACATGTCACTTGAACTGCTAGATCCACCCGCACAATCCCGGGGCTGCAATAACACCAATCAGTTAATTACATAAGAAAACCACTGCAGAACATAGATCATAATCCATAGTCAAATGCCGAATTCTTCTGTGCCTATATATACTCAATCATCCAACATGTTGCAAATTTTCAGTTTTTTCAGGAAATGGAGTAATTCAATCAATGAAATTCCAGCCACAAATGCCTCAAGTCAGACACTGACAATATGTACAACCACCACATATAAGGAGTTTGACTCCTCGATCTACTAGTGAAGAATTACTTTGAACTTCTACTTTATTCTAGACGATATGAGATTGATTCTGTACAAGAGTCTAACCTTGAAATCCTTGTAGAAGCAAAGATGAAGTTCCTCCACAGCACCATTTCTGCAAACCAACTTTGGGGTTGCATGGAAAGCATTCTGAATGGCCGAAACAATGCCTCCAAGAGGATATTTTTCAGTATTAGAAGGTACATATCCTGCTTCATTCAGGACTTTCTGCACACAGGGTAAGAAACTACCATTACATATCAATACATAAATTTGCTATTACCAAATAAGAACAAAATGACATATATGCATGAAAAAACGACTCTTAAAGCAGCAATTTGAGATACAGTATATGATGAAGAATACAAGCAGAATAGTTTAAGTCAGGATTCTTTAAGCATAGGGATATTCCTAGTTATTCTAGAATTATCTTAGCCTCCCTATATATAGAGGCCTTTGTAGGCTTTTATTTCCAGATTGAAGATTAATAAAATTGAAAGCTTTTGCTTCTCTCCAAGTTTGTGTGATGCAACCTAACCTTAGGTGTGATGCCTAGAAACCCTACTGGTGTGATGCTAGTAGCCTATCCCTTCCTGAATTTCCTTACTCTAAATCCCTTTTCTTTCCAACAATCGAAACTGCTGCAAATAAACCCTAGTTCTAGAGTTCTGCTCAATTGGTCCTGCATCAGTATATTAAAGATACAGATCATCACAAGAACATGTGTATGTATGTCTCTATAGTCTCCATGAATTGCAATTGCAAACATCACATAGGGTTGTGGAAACGCTTAAATTAAGTGAACTTCATCTCGCTCACAGATGTCCCATGTTTCTCAATAGAAAATGCCTATCCATAATTTTGCGATTCACATAGAAAATGGTGTTATTACTACAACTGCCAGAGAAAAAAGAAAAAAGAAAAAAAACTGATTCTGTTCACTGAGCCAAACTTCCCCCACATTCATGTTGTGTAACTATGCAGGTATTTGCATATCTTATATTGAAGTCTGCCTTGTAATTAGTATACAAAATAACTAATAGAAGCCACTGTATCTCAAATTGTAGAGATACAATTATAAGTCCACAAATCTCACGCATGGATGACAAGCAATCACACAGTTCTAGTACCTTAAAAAAGAAGAAATAAAAGAGATTCTAACAATGTGTATCAATATTTCATTCTGTTATGAGCATAACCAGCTCAGTATCTGAAACTTACTGTGACGTTGTATTTAAAATACACATTGAGGGTCGTCAAAAAGTAGTTGTATTCATCTCCAGTTACTGGAGCGGAGCAAGTCCCATGCTTCTCTGCAGGTATCAATGAAAAATGAGCAAGACAAATGCAAGAATGCAAACTCATCATGCAATGCATCTCCAAGAGAAACATGCTTTTTCAAAGTAACATTGTATGAGCTGTCATAATGATCACATCAGTCTGAATTCAAAATAATTGTTGCGAAAACTAAATAAGTGCCCGTTCATTATAAATGATGATGAGAAAAGATGAAGATGATTACCCCACTGCCGTTGTAATATCCCCCAATTCAGTAATCATGGAAACATGAACGAAGAAGAGTTAGACCTCGGTTAGGGTCGTAAAAAATTTTAAGAACAAAATAAGTCAAAATCTGATGACCACCTCATGACCCCAAAAGGATCCTTTTCCACCATGGCAGGATGATGGTTTACCACAACTTAATGAGGGCCAGTATTTCTCCAAGGGGTCAAGCAATGTTGAGATCTACAAACATGTAAAGAAAGAGTTGTGAGATTCAGACACAAATGCTACTATAAGTATCCAAGGGGTAAAAAGTTGCAACTGCTGAAGCTTGGATACATGTTACGATGCTTCCTATATTAAAGAAAAGTGAACTGTGGAGCTCAACTCCCCTTGTCAGAGTTGATACAACATAGAGCATGGGTGATAGAATTCATCCTTCTGTAAAGGATTTTCTGAGGTATCTACAGCCCAAAAAAATAATATGCACACGAAATAAAAACACAGACCTCTTTTTCATCAAAACTCTTCTTTGTGCAACAGGCAGGCCAGCTTCCATCATTGTAGTCAGGCCACAATCCATCTGCCACACACATATCGAATACCAGTTAAGCCTATTCTCATATATATAGAAAGTCTCATGCATAGAATAGCCCACCAAACAATGACTCTGATCATAAGTCAAACACAACTCTGAAACCCTCCTTTCTTGGATTTAATATGAGATTCCAAGACACTAACTGACCACTTCCCCAGTATGTCTTTCAATGAAAAATACACTACTATCTCTCAAAACCCAGAAACAGTATGCGAAAAGCCGCTACTTACTAACACTTGCAGCGTTTTCCAAAATTTCAAGAACAGAAATTTAAATTCCAGTAACATCAACCTACAATGTCCCAAGTTGCAAGCAAAAGATTCAAACTTTAAGAAAACAATCAACCCAAGTCATGCTTTTCCATCATTACAATACATCAAAAGCGCACAAAACTTATCTCTTTACTTACGGATTGTGAACACAGCCGGAGAATTTGAGCTGGAATAAGAAAAAAAAAAAAAAACCAAAAAACCAACATCAGAACCAAACCCAATCCGTAAAATCAGCAAACTCAACCAAACAAACGATCAGACACAAACCCTCGGCAGCAGGCGTTGTTGGGGCAGCAATAACGGGTGCGTTGACAGTAGGTTCCAGGCCATTGTAAGGCCAAGTTAAAGTAATCAAACTCTCTCTGCCTTGGCCTTCCTCTGCTTCCAATTTCAATTCCAATTCCAAATTGTTTGGCTTCAATCAGACACAGCGAAGCCGCTACTAGAATCAATGCAAGTGCAGCAGAAGAGGCAAGGTTAGCAGAGAGAATAGCCATATTTCCAAGGAGGGCCTGTGGAATTGCAGATGCGTCTGGTGGGGGTATTATAGGGGCTGACAGGGGTATATTTGAGATTGCGTGTTTTGGGAGGTCAAGGAAACCACAAAAGGCACGTCTGTTTTTTTTTTATCCCCCACCTCAATTATTTGCGAGCCTTCATTGTAGTTCGTAGTTCGCGTCTATCTGTTTGGTGGCAGTAACGAACTAACGACGGTAACTGCTAACTGCAGCTCGGTTTTTCTTTATTTGTTTTTTGACTCGTATGCACTTTACCCTTGTTTGGGGGTTTCTGTTTGAATTACGGTTGTGCATGGTTCGGGTTAAAACTCAAACCGTCTTTGCGCCGAGATGTCCGATTTGAGTTTTTGGACCACTAATATACACAGATTAAAACACTATATTAGTTATCGCTACATCATCTAACATGTAGGTTATATTTTAGCAGTGGCAGCACCTGACGGTCAAAATTTATAGATTAGATTAAAGAGTGTTTGTTGATGAAATTAAAACATAAAAGAAGTAAAGAACTGATATGATTTAGGTGTTAAGTTTAGGGTACTAAATTAAATTTAGTCCTTAAAGGTTCAAATGAAACCTCTCTTCTTCTTTTTTTGAAGGGATGAAACCTCTCTTTTGTGGAGTTTGGTTTTATTAATGTAAGTGTTTTTTAATATACATCTTTACACATATCTGATTTGATTTTGATTTCCTTCGTATTAGTAAGCTCAAAGTATTTCATGGCTTCGTTCCAAAGTCACACGAAACGCGGAACGCTGCGGTACGGGAACGCGGTACGGGTACGCGGTACGCTAGTCTTCAGGGTACGCGGTACGCTAGGATATATTAGCTAATTTTAATTAAAATAAATTAATTATGATAAATAAAATTATAAAAAATAATAAAGAGATAACCATACCATAAATAAAAATCTCAAGAAAAATTATAAAATAAAAATAAATTGTCACTACTACTCAAAAATTAATTGAGTTTTTCAATCCAACAAAGAAAAATAATGCTTAAAAGTAAATTTTTTTTTTGATGGCTGGAACCCAGTGGGAGGCTTGGCCATCACGCCTGTCTAAGTTCTTATTTAGAAGTGCCGCTTGAGTCTCTTGCTTTTGCAAATCTGGATATATCAGTTTGATGTGTTCCTGGCCGAATCGGTTGTGCATTGAGAATGGGTGGAACAGGTCTGCTTGAAGTACTCTTGGTACGCGATGATTCTTCCTCATCAACATAGTCTCTGTCTAACATTCTCCATCGCAAATCCTCCAATCTCATTGGTGAATCATCTACTTCCGTTGATTCCGGATTAATGTCCCATCTCTTATAAGTTCCATTATTGTAACATTCGGAGAAACGTGAAAGCAGACGAATATTGGAATGAATAAAAACTAATTTATCAGCTCTTTCAGCGTTCAGCCTATTTCTCTTGACATTGTGAATGTATGAATACGTACTCCAATTCCTTTCAGCAGATGAACTTGACACTGGTTGAGCTAGTACCTGTTTATTTGTGATATCGTGTGAAACAAAACATACATATATCAAGTTAGTAATTAAACTAATTAATATACTTGGTAAAAGAAAAAGACAGCAAGTTACAAGATATTGCTATATAAAAAATACATTGATAACTCAGTGGATAAATATGCTAGAGAATATGGATAAAGGTTTTAATAAGCTGTGTAACAAGCATGGATGCAATTAAGGCATTAAGTGCATAGGATGAAATATATTCCTCCTTTTTTTTCAGCTTCCATAACCATTCTGCGAACCCTCTCATATTCCTCCCGATTATTAATCAATGATTGACATCGACGAATCTCTGATTTTTTTCCAGGAAGATTACCAAAAAAGTGGTAGTGAATGCGAGTATATGAACTCTTAAACTGAATATTACAATGTTTGCAGGTCCATGTCTTTATTCCACCTGAATTTTTTCCTTGCGCTCCACTGGCGATAATAACTTCATTGAGTAATGGCTTTATGTCAGAATTCATTGGAATTTCTTGAGATTCTTGAGCTTGTTCGTGGCTGTTTCTACTCGATGATTGGTCTGTAGACTCTGTATTACTTGCTTGAGTTTCTTCAACAATATTATTGTCTTCATGCTCGCCGACATCACCTTCATAATTTTCTTCAAAAATTGGTTCTTGACGGGATGGTTTTCTTTTTCCAAACGCCATTGTTGAGTTGAGCTAAAATAATAGAGGTTTTTTTTTTTAAAGGAGAGGTTTTTTTTTTATGCTTTGTAGTTGTACGTACTACTGTTTGCATGTAGTATAAATAGAGTTTGGGTCAATCAACATCTTTAGAAATTAGGATTCCTAATCTTGATCCTAAATGGCTTTTATTTTACCTAAATACCCCTTATTAATATACTATGAGAAGCACCTTACTCATGAAGGATTAACAAGTAAATTAACAAATAACATAAAACAAATAATAAAAAAAGCTGATTTTATTTTTGATTCTTCATTGGATTCGTGATTCTTGCGTCTGATTCTTTCCATCTCTCTTCAAAAACACGAAGGAAACTGCCGCCGCCGCCGCCGATCTATCGGAAGCCAGAGGCAAGCAGTCCTGCAGAGGAAGCCACGGTGGCGTTTGACGATGCGGTGCAGAACTGCAGATCAGCAGAGGCGGCTTCCTTAGATCGGTGTGAGTTTCCAGATTCCGGTGAGTCGGTGACGCCGTGTTTTTGATCTGTTTGACTGTTTGAGACTTGAGTTGTGAATTTGTGATTGGAATGGGCTCTGAGTTCGATTGCCAACACCATGGTTCGACACTTCGACAACAGATCAAAAACACAGGGATTGGCTCTGAGTTTCCAGAATCCAGATTCCGGTGAGTCGGTGCATGATCCGTATGGCTCTGAGCTCCTGCTTGATCCGTATGGACTATGGAGGCCATGTTTTTGATCTGTTTGATCAGAGATTCAGAGGATGTTTTTGATCTGTTTGATCTGTTTTTGAGTTCGCCAACACCAGCGATCCGGATCGCGAACGCCCCGCGATTGGGTTCGTTCGATCCGGAACGCGAGTCGCCGGCACAGGCAGCGTTTCCGGTGACTTTGCTTCGTTCAACTGTGTCTGGGCGACCATCGGGTGCCTCTCTATTCAGGAGTGTCCTAGCGGTCGCCACTTCTTCCACCTCTCCAATTTGATTGATAAGCAGCGAATTCTCTCATGTAGACCATGGTTCTATCCTGAGGCCACTATTATCATAGCGAACTACCACAACGTTGGAGAAATGGGCTCCATCCCCTCAACCTCGTCCTTACAGAGCCGAGCAATGCTTGTTGGGTTTGGTCCTTTTAGGCTGGTACCATAATCAACTAATGTTGTGTACCATATGGAAAAAATGTATGCGTGCTTCTGATTATAGATACCAACTGATCACCTATGACTCTTCGGAACTTGTATCTCCGCTCAAACTAGGCTTTTACCAAATCGGGTTTGAATTATGAACGAGTACATGAGACCATAAGATATTTGTATGTCTATGCTATGGAGGGCTAGTTGTCGTGGCCCTCCTCCGATAGGCTTTTTGGTTTACCATGGGCTTTTGCCTCTGTGAAGACCGTTCATATTACCTCGATCATGCCTCTCTGACTCTTCGTACATTGTTGGTGACTAGTTTTGCTTTTACCTTGGCTGTTAGGGATATATCGCTAGCTCCTCATTTTGAGTTTTAGGTACGATGATACTACTTGCCCCTGCCTCATTTTTGAAGGTTCGTACCCCTCGTCGGTGTTAGTGGATGAATCTCAGCAAAAGTCCACCATTATTGATATCTCAAAGATGTTGATCCTATGCCTGCCCTGTTGGGTAAGAGGAGTCATCTCGATACCCCTCTCCCATAGCCAAAAGGGAAAGGACTTAGTTCTTTTACAGATTGAATCTATGAGCTACTCGAGGTAAAAGTTGTGTTGGCAAGACTGGTGAAACCTATAACCGACATAATTCCTCAATTGAAGTTACCGCATGAAGAAAAAGTGGGTTCATCGAGCAAGTAGTGTTAACAGACCTAAGGAGGCCATAACCACCATGTTTAGAGTTAAGGTGTCGTCTGCATGGAAGAAACGGTCGCCTCCTTTATTGTAATGAATGAGACTTCGAAGAAGATTCTTATTCTAGTTTGAGTGAGGATTCGATTCCCACTCAAATATTGTTGATTAGTTTTGGTATTCACACAATTTAATTAGAGTATGAGAGTTTTATTTATTTTAGTTTTCGTCTATACTCTATATAATTATGCTGTATTGTTTTTGGCATCTTCCTAGTCTAGTCATGAAAGATTTACTTTATTGTGGCAATTCTCTTGCAAGGCCGGCCCTGTGAGTTTAGAGGCTCAAGGCGAAAAACATTTCGCGGCCCCGGAAAAAAAAATTAAAATTAAAATTTCAAAGAATAGTACCAAATGATCAAAACTTTACAAAAGAAAAAGAAATCAATATCCCAATTTTAAAGTATCACTGAAATATGACTCGTCTTGCATTGGGTGCGGCTATTGCCGCCCTACCATTTTCTTAGTTAACCCTACAAACATTTGAATTATTGAAAGACTATATTACCCAAGTGTAAAATGACTAACAAATACACAAATTTTTCAAATTCCTAATATGTATGGAAATTAAATACATAACTAACACTACACCAAAAGTGGTCTTTTACGGCCCACCATGTGCGCCGTAAAAGACTATTTATGGCGCACAAAAGCATGCCGTAAAAGCTCGCGCCGTAAAAGACCCATGTCTTTTACGGCGCGCAAAAATGCGTCATAAAAGAACAATTAACGCGCCATAAAAGTGGTTCCACAAATGTGATTGAGGTCATTTACGGCCCACATTGCACGCCGTAAAAGACCTTCTATTTAAGGCATACCCATGCATGCCGTAAAAGAGTGACTGAATTCCTATTTAAGGCACACTTTGCACGCCGTAAATGAGGTCTCTTCAAACAAAAAAAAAATTATATTGCTCAAATGTCATATTCATATTCATATTACCCTCACTATAATTAATCACATTTACAAAGTAACAATTGGAAATGTATTGGTAGAATTCATTACATCAATCAATTAACCCCCTGTCACTAAATTCTAGTAAGCAAAGGACCAAACAAAAATTAAAACAATTCATAGCTGCTGCTGAAGCCAGCAATGCTTCACATTTGTCAAGCATGGCTTTCTTCTGCGCTGCTACAACAACAAGTTCTGAAACCAAACCATTCACCCCCTCTACCTGCTCATATAAAGTTTCAAACTATTAGGTACTTATCTAGCTAGTAAACCAAACATTAGTTAGCAATTGCTAAACGCTTCGGACAATCTCCTCATAATTATCTGATAGTATGAAAATTTAATGCAACAAATTCTCAGTAAATACCTCAAATCCATATGTGAGCAAACTAACAGAAGAACAGAAAAGGAAAGAAAAATGTAAATACCATAGGTATTCCTAGCTCTTTGAGGTCATTTTCTCCCTTCTGCTTCAATGCAGTCATATCAATCTGCACAAGATCATAAATGTTACTAATAAGCTGAATCGAAAAATTTTAGAAACTGATTGTCTCCTTCACTTACAATTATCTATTTAACCCAACAAAACTCCAGTGTTTAACCATCTGGGTAAGTCTTAAAAACAGTTTCAGATATGTGCTGCTTTGCTAATATGATTGGGAAATAATGTTTGTTTCCTATGTTGGATCCTACAACTACCAAGTACCAAATGAGCTCGAACATAGTCATAAGACCATGCCACTATCAAGTAGTAAGATAATAAACACGTGAGAGATTTGATGCCCAACAAACCTATAATAAGATACTGTATACAAAAAGATGTTATGAACTAGGAACCAAAATCTAAATATCCTTAAAAAAATGTGAACACATAACATACTATAAACAAATATAGCAAGAAACATACTTCGTCAGCCTTGAATATAATGGCATATTTTCCCAATCCGAGGTGTTGCAGCAAGCCATCTACTGTCTGTTGTTCATCACCCTAAAAATAACGCCCAGAAAAAAGGTAAAAACTCAAAGAAAATAAATAAATAAAATTGAGGAAGGAATTGAAACAAAGATTATAGTGGTGACTCGTATAAAAAAAAAAAAGTAGCTCCTTGCACACAGTGAAATGAGCAAATGACTAGCACATGAATTGTGTAATAAAACCCAAACCAAATGGTGAAACAGTTCAAGTTTAACATATTCTATAACAGCATAGTTATCAGGTGAAGAGACAAAACTACGTTATGTATGAGCAACCCTTTAAGTAAATAGTAATTATAGTGCAAAACAAGCTCAGGAACAGAATTATAGCAAGGTAAGTTGTTTCCTTGCATCTCTAAGGACAAAGGCAAAAGTTTGTCATAGACAAAGGCCTACAAGCATAATCATGGCACAATTTTTCACTTTATTAACATTTTGACCTTGAATGCCTGTGTGCACGTTTTGGACCACTCTAGAAACCAGCCTATCCAACTTGTATTTTGAAGCAGAGCCTACCGAAAACTATTTATGATTAAGAATCTATGGCTTCTGGAACTCGATCTCTAACATCAGATGCAATGAATAGTCATCGTCCAAAGGTGGAGGGTCTAACAAGTTCAGCTCTCAACCTCTGTGTTCTGTTTTTATTTTTCTATCAACATTACATATACTAAACTAATATAGTGATTGATGTGCCATTGCTCAAACGCAGCACCATCTTATCACATTTCTTGCTTTCAAATTTCAGAACTAAAGTGATCAACAGCCTCTGTTTTAGCACTTATAGTTTATCTATTTCAGAAAACTGGCCATGCAATTGCCATTTACAGAACTTCAAACGGCCTGCTGTCCTTAGTCTTTCCTACCAACTGGACAAGGCATGCTTGCAACATGACTGATGCTTCTAACTATAGGAGAGAAGTTTGACATGCACAATGCACACAGAACTTAAAGTTCAATCCGAATATCCTACAATTCTAGATAATGCCTAGTTAGCTAGTAAGATCAATATTCTGAAATGTATATTCTTACCACAAACATAAATAAAATTAAAGAATTTCTTCAACTCAGTTACTACGACATCAATACTCAATAAGCTAAGCTAGAGTGGGGCAACAAAACATAAGAGCAAAAAGTAAATGAAATGAAGAATATATTCTTAGCTAAAATAAAAACCACTTCAACCACTTCACAAACCAATCAGCAACTGTCAAAAAAGAATTGTGGTAACCATATAGTATCTTCCAAATAATATTTTGGCACCATGGTATACAGAGGAGTTCTTTTTTTTTTTTACAAGAGAATATACAATATAAGAAGGGAGCGATGATCAACTGCACAAAAATTACACTTTGCTTTCAGTTCAAAATTTATTCTTAATAAAATAACCAATTAGCCAAAACAACAAAACTCACCTTCACACAAAGTGGAAAGTTCTTGCCCCTTTTATGTTGAACATATCTGAAAGCATAAATCAAATATAGAGGACCTTGTCATTAGAATGAAAGAAAAATTCAGCCATGATAAAGAAAATCAATAATAGTGACACAAAAAAAGAAAAAGAAAAAAACTGAAAACAAGAACATACCTAACAAACATAGCTCAACTTGCCAGCGAAATAGACAAAAGCTGAGGATTATCACATGGTTGTAATTGTGTAGATAAAATGCTTTACCTTTCATTTGATCAGGAAGAAACTTAAGCTGCTCCCCAAGCTTGACTGAGAGAGGAAGCTTGAACATAACATAGAAAGGTACTTCATGTTCACCAGATGTGACTCAAAGCATTTGTGATCATACCCCATGCATTGAGAAGTCACACGAGATAGATAGTCAGAGTCACTAAACATGTTGAGAATTCAACTGAGAATTTAATGTCCTCATAGTTCATTCAAGAAAAAGGTCATGTCCAGAGTAGTACCTTTAATGTCCTCAAATTTAAGCAGCCAACTCAAACTAAACAAAGTAATAATAATTTAAGTGAAAATGCCACACTACAAAGAGGGCACACATAGTTTAGCAATTCCAATCTTATCAACATTTATATATAGCGCATATGTCAATGTATTTACCAGAATAACTCAGAAACTAAATATATTGCGCCCCACCCACAACTACTCTTGCATATTACGCTTAAAACGATTAGGTGTAGAAGATGGCCCCACTCCCATTCCCTAATAATATGCGGCTGCCTATGATTAAGCTTAATTTCGTGGTTAGCACCAATGCTTACTTTATTCAACAAGCTATTATCAGAAAACTGATTGAAGTAATAATATGTCAATATTCCGTCCAACAACAAAACATGATATGCCAATCAGGTAATACTCATACAAATATGCAATGAACTTAGACTAGCATACCAACACGGAGCTGTATGTATATATTATACATTACAGAGGACATGGAGAATTGAAGAGGATCGCTCTACTATTTAAGTATACTATAGATCATAACATCTATGCACAACACAAGGAGAACAAGTACATTACACTAACTATATAAGAGAAAAGAGTTACAAGTACATTGTCAATTCTGCAGATATGTGTAACCATAACTTGAGTCCGATACGTAGAAAAGAGCAACAAGAGAGGAAAAAAATCAAAATGTATACAGAAAGAATAAATCTTGAGAGCTCGTTACTCCAGAACAAAAAAATGCCTAAAGAGGGAGATCGAGGAAAGCCTGTCACAATTCATGGCCGGGCCTAGAAGGTATTGCACAAAAACTTCCAAACCATAAGAGCCATTACCTACAAATTGAAAAGGAGAGAAGGATTACCCATTCATGCTGAGCAAATTTGCTTTGCTCTGACATTGGATTTGAGCACCATCATTCGGAAGTCGCCGCCCTCCACCATTGCTCCTGCAAGTCCACGATCGATGATGCTGCGCTGACAACCTACCCACAATCCATCGCCTCGATTAACACAGCCAACACCAAGGCCACCGCCAGTTCTAACAAAGCAGACCACATCTTTGAAAGGAACGCCGCACTGGTGGCTAGGCCACCATGCCCAATCTTTCGGATCCGGAGTTGCCGCGCGCCTCTCATCGCTAGCCCCACCGCCTCTTCATCGCCAGCCCCACCGCCACAAGAAAAAGTGGCCAAAGCCACCATATCGAGATGCGCTGCTCGACCTCGCTCCGGTGAAACCCTCGCCAATCCACCACCACTCGGGGAAGAAGTCCAGCTATACCAGAAGAGAAAAATAAAGGAAAAAAGGTTGAAGCCAACCCAGATCCCCAAGAGGAGATGTTGGATTTGAGAGCTCCTTCTATATGCAAAGGCGAGAGAGAGAGAGAGAGAGAGAGAGAGAGAGAGAGAGAGAGAGAGAGAGAGAGAGAGAGAGAGAGAGAGAGAGAGAGAGAGAGATGGCTGAAAATGTCAGGGTTTGGGTCTGGCGTTTGTTTTGTGAAGATTGGGTTTATTAGTAAGAGGTCGATTGGGTGGGAGATTAGAATTTTAGTCGAAATAAATAGGCGGGTTCTCAAAATATGTGGGGCACTTATTTACGGCACACTCTAAACGCATGCCGTGAAAGACCAACTAGAAAAGTCTTTTACGGCGTGCTCTGGCACTTATTAAAAGCATGCCGTGAAAGACCAACTAGAAAAAGTTTTTTACGGCGTGCTTTTGCACATATTAAAAGCACGCCGTAAAAGGCTAATAGAGAGAGTCTTTTACGACGCGCATTCAAAGCACGCCATAAAAGACTAAGCAAGAGAAGTCTTTTACGGCGCTCATTTGGAGCACGCCGTAAAAGGCTACAGAGAGGAGTCTTTTACGGCGCGCATAATATGCACGCCGTAAATTTTAGGCGGTAAAAGCCCAGATTTCTTGTAGTGTAATTAATTAAATACAAAGACTACTTAATTTTTCATTGAATAACATTAATCTTCATCTTCTCCACCCAAATTTGAATTTATTAATATTTTTTTTAAATCTTTTTGTTGCCTCCTCATTGTAATTCGTGGTTCAATTCACAAAATTATTAGTGTTAACTTCATCATCTTTGCAATACCCTTTGTAAAACACAAAAAAAAAAAATAAAAAAAATCAATCAATCTCTTATTCATTGTTCATAGTTGTTAAGTTACTAATCTTTTAATATGAATTAAAGTAGATGAACATTGAAACTGAAAGGAAAATAATTAAAAAAATGGAAGCAAATCAGATTATAATTTTATTAGAAAACTTTAATATATTTTAGTTTTTTTATTGGTATAAATTAAATAAGAGATTTTCGTTAAAAAAAAATTCTTTAATTGGATATGTGGATATGTCTGGAAAGAGAACTGGGTTAAATAAGTAAATATAATAATTGAATTTAATACGTAGGGTATAATGAGCAAGAAGGGTTAACAATGAAAATGGTATGGTGGCAATAGCCACACTTTGCATTTTTAGATGCAAAGGTACTAATTCAATTTACATAATCAAGTTTTCCAACCATATCTTTTTCATTAAATTTACAATGAATTCGTTACAATCATATATAAAAAGCCTCAGGCATATAGCAAAAAACTAAATAGTACTTGTATTGAATGGATGCCAGAGCATTAGAAATACAAATAGAGAAGGAAAAAGCTAAAATTTCTTTAAAACATAAAAGAAAGCTTCAAAGATCTTACTTTTTTGCCTTTCTAGAAGACAAAATATAAATTCAACTCTTCAATCCCTAAATTCAACTTTTTCGACTGACCCTCTCCTAGTCTCTTAGTCGCCTTCTGCCCTTCTCCTTCTTGGTTTTGGTCTCCTACTCTCCTTCTCCAATCTCTTAATTTCCTTTTGATTTTGATGCCCGAAGTTGCAGATTGAATATTTGAATTCAAGTTTCAACTATGAAGGCCTTGACTTTAACAAAGGCTAAATTGAGATTTGAGAAAGAGAGGAGTTGTCACTCGTTTGCGTGTAACAGCGCACAACTCTTCATATCTTTTTTTTATTTTTATTTTTTCATTGCAGGCCAACCTAAAATTTTCTTTGAGGCCCTAGGCCTGGGCCTGCTTCACCTAGGCTCAAGGCCGGCACTGTTCTCTTGTACTTCTGTAATCACTATTAATAATGGTTATTAATAATACTATTTCCTTTCACCGTCTTTGAGCAGAAGAGTTGGTCCGAGGCAGAGAAGTAGGAGGAGGAGGAGAATCGGGTTTTGGCCCAAGTTGGAGAACGAAGAGGATGAGGTTTCTGGTAGGATGCGGAGGAGGAGAGGAAAGGGAGGTTAGGTGCTAGTCTAATAGTTAGGGCAAATATCTGAAGTCAATTTTAGTCCAAATATGTCTAAGTGTGGGAATGAGCTTTTCGTCCCCCACGTTTCTTAAATTTTTTTGACTTAGCCACTCAGTGTTTTCACCAAATTTCAAATGAAAGTTTAGTCATTGGCTATTTTAAAATTCGATGTTAGTTATATGCATAGAAATCAGAATTTGAGGAATTAATGTTAATCATACTCTTTTAAATCGCGTGAATTCCTAACTGATTTAATTGTCGTGATGTCTAGGAGCCTACTTCTAGTAGTGGTTGGTTTATGTAATTGTCAAAATAAGAACTAACCACCTAGTGTAATGTGCAGGTTGTCCGTATCAAAGAAGAATTGCAGATCCAGATTAGTAGATATGGGTCATTTTGAACTGATGATTGAGCTTGTGTACATGAGACAATGGTGGATTAATGGAAATTGCAATGAATGATTTTGGATGTGGATTTTATGGTTTCAAATTTTCATGAATGGGCAATTTTAATTTCTAGAATGCATGCATGCCAATTGTAACAGGGGACTACTAATATATGTGTCATCTCAAATTGCAAGCTACAACAAAAGCACACCAAAATATGTGGTTGCAGCTGCACAAAAATAACACAAAAACCAATTACAAATCTATTGTCATTTTGGCGTTGGTAAATGACAAAACAACAACAGAAGTTAGATGAAAATGTTGGCTAAAACGTATAACAACAACAAATAAGTATGGTTGGACTTAACCAAAGACAATATAAAAGACCTACAATTTGTGGTCCCTTTTATATTCAGACCACAAATATTTGTCGTGTTAATAACCTCAAATGACGGAAATCTATCTTGCAAATATGCTTCACACGATAGAATTTATATTGGAATCTAGTTGTTTTGTTTCTCATGGAATACAAAACTGTTGTATTATTACATTTAAAGATACATATCACATTGATCCTGAAATGCAAAACTCATTGGACGACACAAAAAATATTGTTTATCTTGATTCAATAATACTATTTCCATGTAAGTAAACATGGCGTAAAAGATACCAATATATGTGAGTGGGAAAAAAAAAATAAAAAAGAATAGTTCCATGTGGAGAAGCTAATAATGATAAATTCAACAATCAAAGATATTATTTCATAAAGAAATTTTAGATCCACCTCAATTGATTTCCTCATTCAAAAACACTCTAAGAGACTTCTCATAATTAACTTGTAACAATAATATGTTCTTAGGAGAGATTAAGAATGACGTATCACAAATAAATATCTTTCTCACTCATGTGGACATCAATTTTTTTTTTCTTTTTTTTACTTTTTTTTTTAAAGAGGATCAAAGGATAAACATTACATTACATATTTCATATTTTAGAGCAAGTTCAATCAACGATTCAATCATCAATAACGTAGCCTCCTGGGGCAATGCTTTCAAATCTTGTTGAATATTACCCTGAAATCTGAAGTGGCCATGAGAGGCCGACTTTAGAAAAATTTTTACCAAAAATTTGGCAGAACATCTCTTAAAAGTGGACTACCCAAAACCTGTAGAAAAACATTTACACTTCTAATAAACCATCCTTATTCTTCTGGAGCCACCCTGCTCCCCAAATCACAATAACTCCATAATAAGCAATTGAAATCTGAAATATAACATGTTCCAAAAATACAAATGTAATTCCAAACTTTACAACAATTGTCCCACAGGTTATCAGAGCAATCTAAAAGAGGGAAAAAATTCAAGATACAAGCAGGTTCAATAAGTAACCTAGAATACGAAATACAATAGCGGCAGATGCTATGCCTAGTCTGCAGAGTAGCAGCTGGTTTGGCATAATAGGATTCGGGGCATAACATCTACCGCTGTTGCATTTCATATTGTAGGTTACTTATTGAACATACTTGTATCTTGAATTTTTCTCTTTTAGATTGTTCTGATAACCTGTGGGACAATTGTTGTAAAATTTGGAAATTACATTTGTGTTTTTGAAACATGTTATATTTTGAATTTTAGTTGCTTATTGTGGAGTTGAGAGCGCGTCGCACGTTTAATTTTACGATGACTGCGGTGACGGAGGTGGACCTGAGTTATGAAAAATGAAGGGGTGGTGTCGAGGCTATGAGCTGTTTGATCATGGCGGCAGAGTTTGCAACCAGTTTTTGACCAAGAAAGCAAGCGGAACAGCGACAGTTGGGTTGCTAGGGCCGGCGGTCGGGTCTTCTTCAGGGTGGAAGCCAGGTGAGTAGAGTTTTGCAAGGGATGCCATGTTGGCAAAAAAACCAAGTTTGGATGAGATCGTGGACATGTCGTTGGAACTTTTGAAGGCAATACCGGGTTGGAATTCAACTGCTTCTCTTGTGCAAGTAGTTGGGCCGGTGGTTTAGGCCATGGCCACGGAGATGGAGCAGTTGAGTGGCATTAAAATTTTAGCTATACCGGACCATGTTCGACCTGGGAAGAAGGCAAAGCTGAAAGTTGATTCGTCTCAATTGGCATGTTTGGATGTTGGTGAAGGTTTTGAGCTACCCAACACTAATAAGGTGGTGATGACCTCTCCAAAGAAGAAAAAACGAGGCAGACCTAAAGGGTCAAAAAATAAAAAGGGCATAGAATACGTAGTAAGAGGGTGCTCCGTAAGTTGGAGGAGCGGGGTGAATCCTCTTTGGCTTATGTAGATGTATTGGTAGAGGGTGAGGCCTCTACTTTGATGGATGCCAATGGGACTGTATTGGAGATCAATGCGGCGAAGACTGATGAAGTTGTTGATGTTTCGCTCCTGTTGGAGATGGGGCCGGTTTGAGTTTAGGAATGAGATATGTAGCCAAGAATATCCAAGATATCCTTGCCTTTGATTTTCTAAGGATATTTTAGGGTAGTTTTTAGTTGAGCTTCATGATTTTTAAAAATGTTGAATTGCTTAGGTAATGACTCTTTTGACAGTCCCATCATGATAGGTCGTTATGTTTAATTTCGTTGCTCAATGCAAATAGTTGACATGTTTCTTAAAAAAAAAAAAAAAATTCAAATTTTCAAAATGTCTCGTAGATTATGACAATTATAATATAATATATTATGAAATAAAATTAACTAGATTTTCCCATGTACACAAATATCACAATTATTTAATGTTTGAATCATAGGAACAAAAATCCACTTGAAATGTGAGAACAATCATGTGGTCTTTACACAAGCACAACCCATCCCACACACTAAATGCATGATGTTCTTCTTACCCTTTTGCTCTCTTTTCCCCTTATTCCCAATATAACAATAAAAGCCAAACCTTATAAAAGAGGGAAGAAAATCCATATCTGTGATTGGGAGAGGTCAGAGCACAAAAACGGCACACCACTCACAACTTTTGATCCAGGCGACTTGTTTCTTTGTGGCAATAGCGGCACTCTCATACTCTCTCTCTCTTTCTCTCTCTCTCATATAAATACAACCCATCCTCACTCACAGTCCCCCCAAATAAGGGAGAGAGAGAGAGAGACGAAAACCCAAATAAAATAAAACCCTAATTCCCAAAACCAGATATATATATAGAGAGAGAGAGTCTGAAAGAGAAGCCTCTCCGAAGTCGAAACCCTAGTTTAGATGTAGAATTTTGTTTTACATTATAGATATATATACTCCTCCCACGGCCAGTTTTGGTTTGTTCTTCACCACCACCTTGAATTGTTTCTCTCTCTCTCTCTCTCTTTCTCGAACCTTCTCGATCCGTCAAAAGCATAAAGCTTCTTACTTTCCAACTCCTCTGGCCCCATCTCTGCCCTAATTCGACAATTTGAGCTTCGCTGACCAGAACCCCCAAACCGGACGGAAGGGCAGTTTCGTAAATTGGTTTAATTGGGAGGTCAAATTCGCTCGCTGTGTGTGTTATTGAGCATTGGTTCGTGAAGCTCGGCTCTTTAATCAGTCAATTGGGTTTTGGGTTTCGGAATTGGCAGTTGCTTTGAGTTTGGGGCTCACCGGAGTCTGGAACAGTGGGCAAGAAGAGGAGGAAGAAAGAGTTGGAATTACTAATTTGTCCTCGTGATCTGGTATACTACCAGTAGAAGAACAATTCGGGATTCATGTCAGAGGTTTGTGCTTCGTTTTTGCCGCTCTCCCTCCTCATTTAAGTTCTTAACGTTTTTTTTGAAAACATTGAAATTCCTGTTTATTTTTGCCATTGAAATTTTTGCTTGTTATGTTGTTGTTCTTCTTCTAAAGTTCAAATTTTGTTAAGATAGATTGAATGCTTACCTTTTTTTTTTTTTTTTTTTTTTTTTTTTGCAATATTTGCTTTTTGGTTTATCCAAAAAGGTGCTAGATTCATAACCTAGCTTTGGTGGAAGTAGAGATTTAGGGATAGGGAAAGCAAGTACACAGTTAACTATCTTGAAAGAAATCATTGTCATAGGATATGAAATTGTAACCTCATCAGATATTCAGTTGCTTGCCCTAGTTCGATTAGAACAGTTGCTTGGAGTTATTACTGCTAGAATGAATCAAAAGCTTTCTTATATAAGTCAATGGAATAAATTAAGTTCCTTCATTAAAACTTACCAGCCTTGCTCAAGTCATTGTGTGGACTGTGGACTAAGGTTCTGGCCCATGAAGAGCTCATGAAGCAATTAGTACTGTTGACTTAGAAGACAAGAAGGATTTTTGGAGTCCTACTGATGGATGGAGATGCCAATAAGGAAGGAATAGATTATTCCTAGTCCTTGTTGGTTTAAAGATTACCTGAAAGTTTAGTTCTTTACAGAGAAGGAGAAGACAGTAGTAGGAATTAGTTTCCTAATCAGTGAAGAAATCTGATATCCTTTTGTCTATTTAAGGAGGGGTTCTGCTCTTGATTTGTACATAGAGACGGAGAGCAAAGTGGATTCCATTCGCAGAGAAAGAGAGTGAGTAAGGGCAGATAAGGGAGAGAAAAGTAAGAGAGGAGAGAGATAGTCCTTGTTTTCTTGTTCTTTCTGGTTGGTCATAGACTGTTAGAGGCTTGGTAAGCTTCTCTACCCATTATAACTGTAGTAGAAGAGTGCTATCTGCCCCATGGAAGTAGGCAAATTCTCTGAACCACGTTATATTCCTCTCTGTGTGATTTCATGCTTAATTTGTTATTTTCGATATCCCATTCACAACAAAAGTCAACACTAATTGAGGCTGTGAAAACAAGCCCTTTAATTGCCTGATTCTGTTGCTAGCACGGGAAGCTCAGTTTTATGTCATTAGCTTGCTTCTTAACTGTATGATTTATTCTATGTGGTGTTATTGTTTAAAAATATGGGTATGTAAAGTTTATTACCTGCCAAGGTGAGGTAACATATGTGGTAGTCTCCAAGAACTTGAAGTAATAGGTCTGGAATTGTCTGTCTTATCCACAAAACATAGTGGATAAATATTTAAAATCCTTTTATCGGTTTGCGGTTTCTATGTTTGTCATTACTTCCATTTATTGTTTTAGTTTTTTGTGATATTGCAGTTGATAACTGGCGACCATTTTATGAGACATTGACCCATGGATCCTGAAGGAGCAAAGTTTGGAAGAGGTAAAAAATGCTTTTTTATTCTCTAAATATGGTGGTGTCTCATTTTAGTTCTCCTCCTATCTCTTTTTCTCAAATTTACATTTCCCAGTTGAATCTTTTATTTTTGTCATTATAGAACAAATAGCTGAAGTACTCTTCGAAACATCGTTTGTTCATGTATGACACTGATTGAGCTTTTCAACGGTGTCATCGGGCACCCAATGACAAAAAAGATCTCTCCCAGCTCCCCCCCCAAAACACAAAAAGATTCCATACATTTTGTAGATTTTTATTTCAGAAAAGCTCTGACAAATTTACTTACTTATCTAATTGAGAAAACAACTATATATCTCTGTGAATGCTTATCTTCATGTTGTGAAGATTATTTTATATTATGTGACAAAATGCTGTTGGATTTAGGACCAAGAGAGCTGACTGGTGCCGTAGATCTCATAAGTCACTACAAATTGCAAGCACACCATGAGTTTTTCTGCAAGCGTTCGCTTCCTGTATCAATTTCAGACACACACTATACCCACAATGTGGTGGGAGACACAGAAATCAGAAAAGGAGAGGGAATGCAATTGGATCAACTTATTCAGAGTACATATTCCAGGGATACTAAACCTCGAATACAGCCTTTTGACCTAGATATTCTCAGAGAGGCCTTCCAACTTAAAGAGACTGCTCCTATTGATTTGCCATCTGTGAGTTTTTTGCTTCTTGTGTTATAGTTTCAGGCTTTTGTACTTGTATTAGACAATAGTTATGTACATCTTTTTTTGTTCAAACATATATGGTCCTGGAAAATCATTTTTGTTTTCAGGGTCTCATCATATTTGATATATTGTTTTATCTTCTATAGGCAGATAAGGGGACTCCAACTATTGCAGGGAAATCAAAGAGCGGGTCTAAAGACAAGGAGAGGAAACACAAAAAGCACAGAGACAAAGACAGAGACAAAGATAAGGAGAAGGAGAAAGAACATAAGAAGCACAAACACCGGCATAAAGATCGAAGTAAAGATAAAGACAAGGAGAAGAAAAAGGAGAAACATGATTCGGCGGGTGATCCCTCAAAGAAACATGAAAAGGTTGGAAAATTGTCCACTCATACAGCTACATTGCTTTTTTTGAGCTAGTTTGGTAATCCTTTAGGGGAAAAAAAAGGGAAATTAATTGAACATGAAATTCTCCAAGTATCTTATTATGATGTATAGTGATCTGTGATGCCACCCCTGGACACTTATATATTCTTCTAGTTCCAACTTTCAACTGCTCTTTATAGTCGCTGCTTTCTGGTTCTTGGTAACAAATTGAAGTACTACTAGATGGGCCCCACACATGGTGTTTGTATAGTTAAAAGAGAGTGGTTTTTTATTAATTTTTATTTTTTATTTTGAACATGGGATGGGTGGATTTTCAATTTCTTTTTACTTCTTATAGTTTACCTTTATAACTCTGGTCTGTGGGTATTTAACATATTTAATGTTTAAACTTTGTGGCTGTATTGTCTCTCCGACTCTTCGTAGCTCTTTCTGTTCTCTTAAATAGAGACTAAAATTATTATTAGTTTTTTTGGTCAAAATCATTTGAAGTGATTTATGCTACTTTCGTTTAATTCCAGAAAAGGAAACATGATGGAGATGAAGATCTTAATGATGTTCAGAGACACAAAAAAAGTAAGGTAATGTAAACATGAAATTTCCTCTCCTAATTACACATTTGTATGTTCAGTTGGCATGCATGATTATGGTCCCCTCCTTAAACAAGGTCTCTGTTTCTCACTAATGTTTTCAGCATAAGAGCTCAAAACTAGATGAAGTTGGTGTGATCAAAGTAGCTGGCTGAGTGTTGGAATATTTAGTTATTGTGTTTTCTTCAAATGGTTATGTCATTCATAGTTTGGAGGGGCCTTTCATCTGATATTGTTTTTCTTGAGGTACACACTTTACCTTTCCTGTAATATTGAAATTAGGAATTACTGTACTTTTATGTTCTTAAGAAAGGAAAAGATTATATTTGACACTGATGCCAGCCATTATTCTGACCCTTCTACAAATTCAATGTATTCCCATTTTCCTGCACCATCCATGTGTCTTTAGTATGCTGAGATAGGTTGGTCAAATTTAATGTAGGGAAAAGAATTGATTTTGAGTGGCCATTAGGATCATGTTGGGTTGTGATTCTAACTTCTTGTACGACTTATGAAATATATTTTATTGCCCTATTGGTATCCTGCTCATTGGCAGGGTGAAAACAGAAATTTGGTATGATTATATATATTGTTCATGTTGCGGGAAAAAATACATTCCTTTTGCTTCAAGCTGGGGACTGGCATGTGATTAAGTTTATAAAGTCCTATGTAGGCTCTTCTAATCTGGGGACTGGCATGCTGATGAATTTCATTAGGCTCTCTGGTTTCTTTCAAGCACTTTTTCTGCTTATATTTCAAAAAATATCCCATGAATAATACAATACAATGCCAAAAACCTCAGTTCTCTTTTTTGACAAATTTCTCCTTTTATAGCCTAGTAGTTGGATTGCCTTGATCGCTTGGCATGAGGTTTGGATACATGATTCTTTTGGTTTATGTGCAGAATAACCTAGGAACTGACTAAAGATTGTGAAGAAGGTGAATTCACCTGCTGAGAAATATGTGGATTGAAGGTAAAATGTACTGAAAATGAACTCCTTTGTAGTTAACAATGATCTAATATGGCCACCAGTAATTTGAGAGAGGAAAAAAAAAAAACTCTGTTCTGTTTTCAAGTGACACTGGATATCATTGCATGTCCACAGTATTATGATCCTTTTGGATTTTCTACGAGTACAGAGTTTATGATTTTTGACGTAGACGTCGTAGTTTCCAGATACTTGGAAAATGATGTTAGGAAGAGATCGTGCATATTGATCCCTATGGTCCTATTTGTTGTACAATGGCTAGCACCACTGATAAACCCAAATAAATGTAGGGCTAGGTTTATGTCTGTTTTCAGAGGAATTTGTATGGATAGCAGTTAATACTTGTGCATACAGAGGAAGTAATGGTAGGTATATGGCACGGTCATTATTCCTGCTGGTTATATTTTTGGCATGACTGGTGTTTTTCATGTTCATATTGTCAACTTCTCGTGGTGTTCTTTCTTCTGAGTTTTAGGTTATAATAAACGGAAGTTTGTCAGTTCTCATCCCTGCGCCATACACCAATATGTCAACTTTAGAAGTGAGGTTTGTTAAAACTAGTGCTGAGTCTGTAATTAGCAAAACTATTTTGGTCATTGTCCAGTTTTACTAGACCCCTCCATTATAGAGAGAAGCCTCCCTAGATGTGTCAGAAAGAAAGGAAGAGAAAGTAATTGTTTTTATGAAGAAGGAAAATGTGATCAGCCTGAAAAAAAAATTAGAATCGGTGGACTAAGGCAAGACTATGAAGCTTAGTTATGTGACTTTTTACTCGCTCAGTAATTCATTTTCAGTGATTTAGCTAATCTGGACCTGACAATTCGTCCAGATATAGCTGTCACCTAAGCTTAAATCTTCCAGATCTTTTGGACACCACGTGTTATGTTAAGATGTCATCTTGTAGTGATTAGATCATGGGTAATGCACCGTTCTGAGGATTGTAGCCTTTCCCTATACATTCCATCTCACATATGTATGTCAAGTGGATTAGAGCATTTTGGTATACGAGGCATTTATTGTATCCAGTAGTTTCAAGTCTACCCATCTGTGGCCATTTCTTTGATGGCGGTTTCAATCTTCAATTGGAGTTTCCCATATTGTACCTTGCCACCTTGGAACATTGCCTGCTCATTCCAAACATGGATATGACTGTAGGTTGGTAGTTGAAGCAGTAATAATATTTGGTCTGTACAAAATAGTAGTGCGACTAATGTAATTTTTCTAGCCTATTGGCTAGGGATGGAGGTTGTGTAGTATTCTGTGACCCTGAAATGCTTCAAATTGAAATTAAGGCTATTCATTTCCCTGCCTTTTTGGCATTGTTGGCTGATGCTTTGAACCCTATGCCTCATCATGGATACTGAGCTCAATTTGCTGCTTATTTTTTCAATGATAATGTCTGCAGTCATTATATTTTAATTTCAGTATCCTCACCAAAAGTACTGGTAATATGTTGGAGTGAGGCAAGCTTTTAGAATCCTAACCCCTTACTATATTCTAAACAACCCTCTTGGTTGGCTTTTTCAGTCGGATATTATACCTCTATTCAGCAACATGTTCGAGTCTCCTTTCTATTTAGCATGATAAGCTAAAAGTTTCTGTCATTTTAGCATGATAAGCTAAAAGATCTCGGTTCTGGCGTCAGAGCCGAAGGGACAACAGTATATATTTTGACCCCAAACGTTCATTGCAAATAACTTGGTCCAGGTGTCCCTGTCAGTTTATGTTGTTAACCAAGTATCCAAATTTCTTCATGGAGAGTATTATTGGCTAATCCCAGTGATTCGCCTACAGATGATAGGCCAAGAAAGCTCCTGCAAATGTTGTTGATTAAAGTTTCCCTCAATTTTAAGAATGGTAATCATCATGTCACTATAAGGGCCTGAGGATTTGGGAGTGTGGATTTGGATTTGGATTTGGACTCCTATATATGGATTTCAAATCATCTTGCTGAGATCTACACCCTAATTTAAAAATTTCAAATTACTAGTACAGGGTAGTTTCCGACTCCATCTTATATGAAAAAAAAAAAAAAAAACACTCACCATTGTCTCCGATGACCGTCTATGCTTCCGTCCTCACTGGCAAGCATCCATGCTCAGATCCATTGCCAACGTTGTGTCCTCTGTGCTTCACTCCGACCTCCCACCTTTCAGTTTGCTACCCTTTCCGACAACATCACAAACCCTCTGTGTCTGATCAACCCAAAGTCGGACCCAAGCCTCGACGACCCCGACCTGGAGCCGAAGTTAAGTCGATCGTGAAAGGTGGAGGCTTGTGAGGCTTGTGAGGCCGAGCTCAACTGCCGCCTTGAGGAGATGAAATGCCTCGTTTTGGTCCTGGAGTCCTCAAAACCTACCTCCCGCGGTGATTCTGGGAGTAACAAGAAAAAAGAAAAAAAGAAAAGAAAAAAAAGCCTCTGTGTTGTTGTTGTTTTCTCATAACCCTATGATCTGGGTACTTTCTTCCCATGAAATCCTTAAACTAAAAATTATAATCCAAACAACAACATTAGAAATCAGTAAATTCAAAATCTTGGAGATTTTAAAGCTAAAGTTTTAAATCTAAATCCAAAGTCAAATTCAAATTCAGTATCCAAATGGGGCCTAAGTGAATAGTTTCTATCAGAAGTTTTTATTTTCGAAAAGTTGAAAGTAAAATTACAACCTAGAACCTCTAAGGCAACCTATAGCTAAAGAATAAAAAAGAAAGGCATGTCCAGCCGCAAGAGGAAGAGAATTAGACCAAGCTTGAGGTTGAGAATGATGTCCCATTTTGGCTAGTGAATCTGCTAAGAAGTTAGCTTCTCGGTGAATATGACGAATAGACCGGATGTGAAGATGACGGCCGGGCAAGGAATTGAACTTCATATCACGAACAACAGCTCTAAACGCCAGGGAGGAGAAATTCGGCCAGTCAACGAATCGACAAGGACTTTAGAATCACCTTCAATATCCAAAGAATGAAAGCCATGAAGCAATGCATCAAGTGAACCAGGGATAGACCCTCTGCAACGAGGATGTCTACGGAGGGAAGGGAAGTAGAAGCTGCGCGCTAGCACCGGGTTATTACCATCAGCATTTCTAAAAACAAAGCATCCTGCTTCTAACTTCTATCAGAAGTTCTTATAATACCATTTTTATCAAGGGCAGCGTAGTAATAAGTAGAATGAGTAAAAAAGGAATTAATCAAAATATCTTATTGCTCTTCCAGTACTCTCTCTTCATCCGTATCAATTAAAAATGAATGGAAGTGCTCTCCTCCTCTCTCTCGTCTTGCGGTAGCAAACCCTAGGGCTCCCTGGTTGAGTCCTTTGGTGACAATAGTCCTATTCCTTGTCAAACTTTTGGGGCGCTCGCTAGGGTTTGTGGATCGATCCCTTGAGGATAAGCCGTATTCTTGTTCGAACTTTTGGTTGTTGCACCAAGACCTTCTTGTGTTGGCGATTGAGTCCTTCTGACATTCTTTCTACTGCTCGGAGGATCCAATCTGGATGTGGGATCCTAGATCTGAATTTGGGAAGCTGTGAGCAAATTGAAGAAAGCTGGAAGTCTGGAGGAAAAGTCCCCCCCCCGTTTTACTGTATATATAACTAGAAAGGGAAATAAAAAGATTAGATATCTATATGCATGTTACTTGCAAGTTGCGATCAGATTGTATAGGTCTGAAGAAGAAGTTGAGAAATGAGAAGAAGAGTAGCAAAACGAAGAGAAAGGGTTTCAATACAGATTATTGAATCAATGAATAGCGGTGCTTACCTTGCTTTAATTCCAGATTATATAGGCAGTGCCGCAGTGTTGCCTCTCCTAATTAGCTAATCCAGCTTACAATTGGCTAACTCTTAACAGGCTCCCGTGAAGTTTTCCAACAGCTTTCAAGCTGAGATGGGAATGTTGACTTTGTCAACCTTGTGCTCTTCTTCTGTCTTACGCAAGTGTAGGGACGGTACGGCAGAAACAGAAATTTCATGGCAACACAACGCTGCTCCATAAATTTCATCGTCATTTTAATTCGATATCACTGGAAACAACTGAGTTATCATGGTGAGTATATCCTGTTGTTGATTATTTAGTTAGCGGATAGACTTGTTCTGCCTTCTTCAGAAGAGTGATGTGTTTTTATGCTTTAGAAATTAGAATTATGCTACAAATTAATAAGAAAAACTACCTAATCACATAGTAATTAAACTTCCCAATGGAAATGGCGAAGAAATCACGTCTAACCATATTGATGACAAAGCACCTCAACTTTTCCTAATGGTAATTAATGGGTGAACTCTTTGCAGAAAAATTCGTATTCATAAAAAAGTTGCATCTCTAACCATTAGGAAAAAGGAAAAACATCCAAGTCACCATTCCGGTAAACTCTTACATGGTCAGTAAGGACTGAAGAATTGCGTGCAGTAGAACTTTCTACCTACTTATCTGCAATTAGAGATCCAAGGTAGCTTGTGTCTTTCCCATACCTGCATGTTGATAAAGTAATCTGGGGTTCACATCCAAAATCAATTGGCAATGGATGGAGTGGCCCAAACCCTTATAAATCCATAGGCAAGGTCCCATTTTTCCTATGTGGGATGTATATATTTTCAACACGCCCCGCACGTGTGGCGAATTTTCAAGCCATATACGTGAACAACTTTGGGTGACGTGGAGCCCGTGTGGCCGTTAGACATGCACACGTGGGTAACCCGCTCTGCCATTTTTCCTATGTGGGATGTATATATTTTCAACACGCCCCGCACGTGTGGTGAATTTTCAAGCCATATACGTGAACAACTTTGGGTGATGTGGAGCCCGTGTGGCCGTTAGACATGCACACGTGGGTAACCCGCTCTGATACCATGATAAAGTAATCTGGGGTTCACATCCAAAACCAATTGGCAATGGATGGAGTGGCTCAAACCCTTATAAACCCATAGGCAAGGTCCCATTTTTCCTATGTGGGATGTATATATTCTCAACACATGTAACATTGGAATCGTAAGAACTTAATGTCAATGAATTCTACCTACCATATTACCAAGCCAATACCCATATAGCCGTAGGAGATAACAAGATCGACTAGATAGAACTAGATGAGTACATCAATTACCTAAGTTAACAAAAACAACAAAATCCTATAATTTCATTCCTGTTATGTGGCCAACAATAAGATTCCCAAATGGTCAAATCAACATACAGTACCTTTTTTAGTCGTGGAGGAGCAAGCTCACTTAACCATGGATAGTTGATTCTAGTCGTGTTGCAGATAAACCTTTTGTCATTAGTTTCAACTAGTTCATTGAAAACTATGCACTCTGGTTTTTTCTGGGACAGCACAGAAGATGGGTGAATCTGAACAACGAGTTCATTTGCCAGATCAGATGTTAAAACCCTGTCATTTTGGTGGGTAACTGTGAGAGGACTTGTGTGACAAAAGGAGAAAACTTAATAAATGTGGAACCTCATAAGCAATAGTCCAGAATCTAAGCAAAAAGTAAAGGTAAGTTCAAGACCTGTATTCTCCATCAGGTTGCTTTAAAGCTACTCTGAGGAAGAAAGAAGCAGCAAGACATCTACGAAACTGAAGCATGTTGTCCCCACAAGATGCAACACAGAGGCCCATTTTTGTTCAACACTTTCTAGAATTTGGCTGAAAAAGAAAGAAGAAAAAGAAAAACAACAGATATCAAATGTAACTGAGATAATTCTGTATGGAACTATGGACATACAGATCTTCCTAACGGCGGCAGCAACAAATCTTATGTGAGATTAGCAGAAACATGTCTATGACCCAAGGAAGATAATAGCCAACCTATGAATCTCACGAGCACGCCTCAGGGAGCAACTATCAATGAAATATTCCTTGCACCATTTCTGGAAATTTTGTTCATGGTGTTTGGCTCCAAAACCAGTTGGCGTGCAAACTGTCTCTTTTGAGCGTGTGCGCAGGCATGCCAGCACCGTGGGGTGCAGTCGTCGGGGGAGTCCCTTGACCTGACTTCTTCTTCAAGCGTTTGTGGAAGAGGAGAGCACCAACCTCGCCACAAGGTTCTTCTCTAGCCTTTCGAGAAAGAACTTCTTGCCTTACGGATAAGGACTTTGGATGTGATCTCTTCGCGTCACCGAATCGATATTCAACGTTGTGGGCTGAGCAAAGCAATCACTGGGAAGTTTGGAGAAAGCACGGGTTTTGCTAAAGCGGGACCTTAGCTTCGCTGGGTTGCGAGGGCGTTACCCTTGCTTCGCTGGTTGTATCGGTGGCAGTAGTACTGGCAGTCGGCTCGAGAGGAGACTAGGACTGGAAGCACGGTCGCCGGGTTGGTCTGGTGATGCTGACAGTCGGCTCTTGGAGAGACTAGGACTGGCGCGCGGTCACCGGGTTTCAACGAGGTTGAAGGTTTGCTCCGGGAGGCTTTGTAATCGCTGGGATTGATTGATTGTCGAGGGAGAGGTCCTTCTTCTGTCCTTGAAACCTAGTATTTATAACTAGGGTTTCGACTGTTCCTTGCCATAGAAAGATTATTGATTGAAGTTTCCTATTCAATCTCTGCTACTTGACTCCAATAAGGTTTCGTTTTCCTTATGGATTACGGAATGGGCGAAGCTGTAACCCAAACCCAAGCAGGCTTATTTTTGGGCCGCAGGTATCGGCCCGCTATGCTAAATCCACTAAAGGATCTTGCCAAAATACTTTTGGGCTCAAACACATGGTTCCCTGTGCTAAGACCTGATCTACTCTTGAGAAACTAATTAGATGCTCGATATAGATTAATCAAAGTAAGATGATCTCCCTCTTGACTTTCAAAGCGTTTCCTTGCAGTTCTCGCCTGCAACAAGATAATATAGATAGCACGCTCTGAATTAATATTTTGACAAATATCTTACCGAGTTGCTTCCATTTCATTTTCCATCTATACAATCTATGACAAACTAACAGGAGAGGTATAGGTAAATATCATGCAGAAATTACCTCTTCTAACTTCTCACGGGGAGTGAAAAACGTAGATTCTACTGAGAGCATTGCAACAGTTATCAACATCTCTTCCAGGCAGTTGAGTTCACTTGCTTTAATTAGAGCTTTTGAATAAATAGGGGGTAGGGGAAGGGCAGCCATTTGCCATCCAACTGGATCTGACAGTTTACGGTCATCTGCCAAAGCACCTAGCAGGGTCAATTGCTCCAGTAATTTTATAATAGATTCCCTATTCAGAGGTGTAATAGATCGCTGTGTGATAAACTTCTTTGAACTAAATTGCTTTCCACGAAATAAAACCTTTCCAATATCTTACCCTGAAGGTTTTTCTATGAAGTTGAAACCAGTGATATCATGAACACCCAAAGCCTTATGTTGCAAAATGGCATTAGAGAGGTCACATCGCGTGATATCTGGCTTTGTCAAATCCTCAAGTTTCCAAAATTCATTCTCTGGGTAGAGACAGTAGCATTTCCCTGGTCTTTCTCTCCCTGCAAGCCAACTACAAAATGGAACTATTATCATACAGAAACTATTTGCTCTTAAGCATCAGTTCAAGTTCATAAAATGTACTGAAATATGACCAGCAATGCCTACCTCCTTTGTAGAGCCTATGCTTTCGAAATTGGAACAACAATCAAAGGTTCCAACCCTTTGTTTGGATTATAGAAGTGTGCTTTTACAACCCCAGTGTCTATAACATACTTGATTCCAGGTATTGTCACTGACGTCTCAGCAATATTGGTTGCCAAAACTACCTAGCTAACAGAAAAATGTAACAGCACTCAGACAGTATGAAGATGAAAACGGAGAAGTTGATAAAAAGAACCATTAGAAACGCTCTGTAAGATATACAAACCAAAAATGTAGAGAACTAGTAGAATCTTAACTGAAGCAAATGAAAAGTATTATGATTATGGTTTGCAAACAATCAAAAACAACTCAAAACATTTAGGGTCAAGTGACCTTATTGGGAGTATGATGCAGGACAAGTAGCAAAAGAACTCCAATACTAGGGTTTATTTGCAGCAGTCTCAATTGTTAGAAAGAAAAGGGTTTTAGAATCAGAAACTTAAGAAGAAAAGGGATAAAACTACTAGCATCACACCAGTAGGATTTCTAGGCATCACACCCAGAGAACTTAGGCATCACACCTAAGGTTAGGTTGCATCACACAAACCTGGAGAGAAGCAACAACTTTCAATTTTTATTAACTCAAATATGCCAATAAACGACTACAAAGGCCTCTATATATAGGGAGACTAAGATAATTCTAGAATAACTAGGAATATCCTTAAAGAATCCTAAAGAAATAATCCTAATAATTATAAGAATCCTAATAATAAAAGCCTAGATTTATTTGAACTACTTTCCAAATCTTGACTTAAAATATTATGCTTGTATTCTTCATCATTCTCCCCCTGTTGAAAGACTCGACTCCGGCGAGTTAAAGGTGTAGAATCCCAGCCCGAAACCACCTGGCTCAATCTGAAACCATTTGGACAGAAGAAGATGAAGAACTTTCAGCTTGGTTGCATCAGGTTCCTTGAGCGTCCTTCTCATGTATTTGTCCCTGTCAACTGCCCTCATAGGCTTGGAGACAACCTTTCCGCAAGGGTGCACATCGTGATCTGATAACCATGGTCTTCCAAGAAGGATATGTGTTGCCTTGTATGGCTGTGGGTGTGGCTGCTCTGGAAGTTTGAGGCAATCAACGGCAGAACTTGAGACAGCTGTTGCACTTGAAGCTTGAGTTGCAGGAGGTGCTAGATTGTGTTTAACAACAGAACAAAATGAATTATCTAAGTCTTCGTCTAGATCAGATTGCTCATAAGTTCTGTAGTCGAAGGTACTGTCATCCCCACCTCCCTTTTGGTGCTCCGTCTCTTCTTTGTCGCCATTGTTGGTGTCTTGGACTATAGTATCTTCTTTTTTATCTGCCTTCTTAGTTGTGAAAGCTTTCCCATGACCTTCTAGTTTGGTGAGCTGAGCGTCCATTGATTCAATCCGAGTGTCCATCGATTCAAGTTGCTCAACAATCTTTAGTAACAAAACATCTCGCTGATAGTCAGTCAGACGACCCCTGAAATTTTTCCCTGATCGTGTAGCCATTGGAGCAAACTGGTTTGTTTACAGACGGCGCCAAAATGATGCAGGACAAGTAGCAAAAGAACTCCAATACTAGGGTTTATTTGCAGCAGTCTCAATTGTTAGAAAGAAAAGGGTTTTAGAATCAGAAACTTAAGAAGAAAAGGGATAAAACTACTAGCATCACACCAGTAGGGTTCCTAGGCATCACACCTAGAGAACTTTGGCATCACACCTAAGGTTAGGTTGCATCACACAAACCTGGAGAGAAGCAACAGCTTTCAATTTTTACTAACTCAAATCTGCCAATAAACAACTACAAAAGCCTCTATATATAGGGAGGCTAAGATAATTCTAGAATAACTAGGAATATCCTTAAAGAATCCTAAAGAAATAATTCTAATAATTATAAGAATCCTAATAATTATAAGAATCCTAATAATAAAAGCCTAGATTTATTTGAATTACTTTCCAAATCTTGACTTAAAATATTCTGGTTGTATTTTTCATCAGAGTAGCAATATACCTACTCTTGACAATTTATTATGCTAACAATCAGAATACATGTGAATGTTACCCTATTGCTAAATTACCTTACGAAACCCAGGACAGGCTGGTGCAAAAGCTCACGTTTGCTGTTCTGACGGAAGAGATGAAAATAAAGGTACCGCTACTAGTTTTTGACTATTCTCCGGTAACTGTTTAAGTTTTTCTTCTATAAGTCTCTCTACGAATTCAATTTCGTCTTTACCAGTCAAGAAGACAAGTATGTCACCAGCTTCTTCCTCCAGGTGAATCTAATGATATAGATCATATATAAGAGTACACTATTTAGGCCTTTAATTAAGCAGATGATCTATTGATTACTTTGAAATTAGAAATGGTTTTATACTTCCAAAGTCAATTTAAGTTATAGAAAGAAAAGCTATTTGCCAACAATTACTTTGAGAACTGAATACCTGAAATATGGTAATGAACGAAGCATGTAAATAAGATGGTGGAAGATGATAAGTACAAAATATAGCAACAGGAAACTGTCTCCCTTGGATGTGAATAGCTCTTGCACCACCAAAGTATTCGGAGAAAATTCGAGCATCTAAGCTGGCGGACATGATAATTAATTTCAATTCAACAGATTCTGACCTTGCATTTTGTACATTTTTCAGCACACCCAGCAATACATCAGTGTCAAGAGTTCTCTCATGAGCTTCATCCACAATGATAGCTGAATACCTAGAGAGAGATAGATCTGATACCGCTTCCCTGAAAGTGCAATCCAACATTGTATCAATTCAGATCCCCCGAAAACACTCAAAGAACACTAGTGAATTATGATAAAGATTATATAGGTACACATATTCAGCTTCCTACAACCATGTAACAAATAGTATATGAATTTGAAAAAAATCTACACATATTCCTACATAGATATTATCTCAGGAGAGTTCCATCTGTCATGTACTTGATCCTTGTTGAACTAGAGGTCACATTCTGAAATCTGATGGAATAACCAACCGTTTCACCCAATCTAACACCACATTCCTCAGCAACCTGCTTCGCGGCATTCACAGCCGCCACACAGCAAGGTTGAGTTACCCCAATGACTCTCCCATTTCCACAAAATCCAGCATTGTACAAATACTGTGGTAGTTCTGAAAAACACCACAGGAAAACACCCTTAAATTGAAAGCTCTTCACTGAAGAAATAAACCTTGCATATAAATAGATACAAAGACATAATACTGTAAATTAGTATGTTAATTAAATAGATATAAAAGAAACATACGCGTTGTTTTTCCGCTTCCAGTTTCGCCAACAATAATCAGGGTATCATGTTTCCAAACCTCCTGGACGAGCCGGTTCTCAACTAATAATCAAAGAGCATAAAAATCACTTCTTTGATATAAAGATGAACAGAATGTGACTTATGTCCCTAAACCCTAAAGTCCTAGTTAATACCTGTAGCGATTGGGAGAGACTTTCTGTGCAAAGCAAGCTTTTGCTTCCTAAAACAAATATCACACGTTTAAGTTGCAATAATCCTTCTAGTTTCTGAGCGGCCAAACAGAGAGTAAAAAGATAAAGGTGCTTACTTGGCAACAAGGCATCTGATTCGTGATTGTCTTCAGAGAAGTTGCGTTTAAGACTTTCGCTAGAGTTATTGGAAGCCATTGAAGCTGAGACAGATTGACGAAGTCTCTGATTGTCGGATAGCAAAGAACAAGAGAAGGGAGGGCTGGGGTTGCCAACGGCCGAGAGTGAAAAATAGGAGAAGGGTAGGTCAGTGTGGACCCTTTTGCACCTTGAAACTGAAATTGAGAGGAATTTGCTGTTGTATTCTCATTGATAATAGGGGGTCCTCTTTATATAGAGGATTACAACGCATGAAATCTAAATCATACAAGGAAAGTAATCGTACATTGAATATGAATCTAGATCCTTCTAATGTAACCCTATTACCACTAGGTCAAGTAACCTAGAGTTTGGGCCAAACACAAAATAGAGATTTACTTAAACACTCCCCTTTGTGTTGCCCAAATGCGGTGCTTCTCTCGTTGCCTCGCTAAAAACCTTGCCAAGTAACAAAAACCCAGTGGAACAAAAATAACTTCGGTCGAAGGGGAAAAAGAGCACAACACACCTTTCACACTTCGAGACGAACATGTAGACATCTCCTCCTGATGTCTGTGCCTCCCCCTAATGACTACGATCATGGGAGTTCAGATAATTTCCGCAAGCCAATTCTTGCCACATGTTTCTCAAACATGGATTTAGGCAATGACTTAGTAAACAAGTCTGCCACATTGTCCTTGGATCGAACCTGGTTCACTTTGATCTTGAGGAGCTTCTGTTGTTGCTAATTGTAGAAGAATTTAGGCGATATGTGCTTGGTGTTGTCGCCTTTGATGTAGCCTTGCTTCATTTGTTCAATGCAAGTAGCATTATCCTCATAAATGCTCGTTGGCTCATCTGTGGTAGACTTCAGACCACAATTGCTACGAACATGCGTAACTATGGATCGAAGCCATATACATTCACGAACTGCTTCGTGAAGAGCAATAATCTCTGCATGATTCGAAGAGGTAGTGACTAAGATCTGCTTTGTAGATCTCCAAGATATCGCGGTCTTTCCCATGGTGAAAACATAACCAGTTTGGGAGCGACCTTTATGTGGGTCAGAGAGGTACCCAGCATCAGCAAAACCTTCCAAAACACTTATATCATTTTGGGATGCGGAGAGGGAACGTAGTCCACCATGTGTGGCGTCCTTGGCACTTGATGGGTCCGAATCCATCGTCTCTCTGTAGGGATAGAACAAGCCCATATCAATCGAACCGCTTAGGTATCGAAAGATATCTTTAACACCAGTCCAATGGCGTCGTGTTGGCGCAGAGCTATATCTAGCTAACAAGTTCACATCGAAACAGATGTCCGGTCTTGTGCATTGTGCTAAGTACAATAATGCTCCTATTGCACTTAGGTAGGGCACTTCTGCCTCTAGCACTTCTTCATCGTCATCTTTTGGACGAAATGGATCATTCTTTGGATCAAGACTACGGACGACCATTGGGGTGCTTGAAGGCTTAATCTTGTCAGTGTTGAAACCCCTAAGCATCTTTTGGGTATAAGCTGATTGATGAATCAGGATACCATCTCTCCGGTGCTCAAGTTCTAAACCGAGGCAAAACCGTGTTTTCCCAAGATCTTTAATCTCAAACTCGGATTTCAAGTATTCAGCGGTTTCCCTTAACTCTTTAAGGGTGCCAATTATGTTCATGTCATTGACATAAACCGCTACTATTGCAAATCCGGAACTTGTCCTTTTTATCAACACACATGGGCATAGTTCATTGTTGACATATCCCTTACCAATCAAGTAGTCACTTAGACGGTTATACCACATCCGTCCGGATTGTTTCAATCCATATAGTGAGCGTTTCAACCTTATAGCAAACGCGCTCCGTGGTTTAGAGCCACTTGATTTGGGTAACTGAATTCCATCTGGAATTTTCATGTATATCTCTGTATCTAGATCCCTATATAGATACGCAGTAACCACATCCATAAGCTGTATGTTCAGTTTTTCAGAAACTACCAAACTGACAAGGTAGCGGAACGTTATAACGTCCATTACGAGAGAATAGGTCTCCTCGTAGTCGATTCCAGGGTGTTGTGAGAAGCCTTGCACCACAAGGCGAGCTTTGTACTTTACAATTTCATTTTTCTCATTACGCTTTCTAACGAATACCCATTTGTGACCAACTGGTTTGGTGTTGGGCGGTATTGGTACAATTTTGCCAAATACCTTTCTTTTCGCTAGAGAATCAAGTTCTGCCTGGATCGCATCTTTCCATTTTGGCCAATTAGCTCTACGTTGGCATTCATCAACGGAGCGTGGTTCAATGTCATCGGTCTCAATAATCTCACACGCCACTGAATACGCGAATACATCATCAATGATGATGGAGTTTCTTTCCCACGTCCCATGTACACTAGTGTAATTTACAGAGATCTCTACGTTCTCAGGGATAGGTTCTGACATTGAGGCGTCCCCCAATGATGTCTCTTGGACATAACCGTAATCCGGAACATTCTCATGGGACAAATTTTGAGTATCGATGATCAAATGATTTGTTTGTGCCTCATTCGCTCTCTTTCTAGGGCGAGTATCCTTCGAACCAATCCGTCTACCGCGCTTCCTTGCAGGACCTGCGACTATAGATGCCACATCATTGCCATTCTGGGCAATGGCGCCATATCCTGGTGTCATAGGAGTGGCGTTATGTCTAGTATTTAGGACATCGATCCTTGCAGGCACGTTTGTAGCAGGTATGTGTGATATCGTCACTTTGGCAACGTCAGAAAAGGCATAAGGCAGAGTGTCTGCTACGTTCTGGAGCTCGATTATTCGTCGCACTTCAAGTTCGGACTGTGAGGTACGGGGATCGAGATGAGACATAGTGGGGACAGACCACGACAATTCTTGTCGTTCATGTTGAACATCTGTGTTCTTATCTCTCCCTAACGATGGGAAGACTGTCTCATCAAAGTGACAATCCGCAAATCTAGCGGTAAAGAGATCGCCTGTCAAGGGTTCAAGATAGCGGACGATAGTTGGAGATTCATATCCAACATAAATGCCCATTCGTCGTCGTGGACCCATCTTAGTACGCTATGGCGGCGTAATAGGCACATAAATAGCACACCCAAAAATGCATAAGTGAGAGATATCAGGCTCGTACCCAGTCACTAGTTGTAACGCAGAATAAGATTGGGTTGCGGTGGGTCGTAGACTAATTAGCGACACTACATGTAGTATTGCATATCCCAAAGCAGAAACAGGGAGATTGGTGCGCATAACCAATGTCCATGCTATCATCTGTAATCGTTTGATAGCGGCTTCTGCGAGACTATTTTGGGTATGAACAAGGGGAACTGGATGCTCTACATCAATCCCCAGTGACATGCAATAGTCATCGAACGTTTTCGATGTAAACTCCTTAACATTATCAAGTCGAATTGACTTAATGGGATGGTCAGGGTAATGAGCCCGTAGACGGATAATCTGGGCGAGGAGTTTAGCATAAGCAGCATTTCGAGTGGACAACAGTGCGACATGTGACCAGTGTGTCGACGCATCAACCAATACCATAAAATATTTAAAAGGTCCGCATGATGGTTGAATTGGTCCACAGATATCCCCTTGGATTCTCTGTAAGAACGGAATGAGTATTTTGGGATCCTTTGCATAGGACGGTCTCGGTCCTAATTTCCTGAATGAACAGGCTTAGCAGAAAGAGCTAGAGGCCTTAGAAGCAACCAATGAGGATTTTGGTTGGGCCTGAGCATCTGTAGCGCTAGTAGAAGCAAAATGTGTGACTACATCACCCATCATAGTGTTGGAACCATGGAAAGTGGCATCCATGGCGTCTTGACCATGGGGAGGATCATCCATGGCATCATGGCCATGGGTAGCTCCATTTATGGCATTGTCACATGGGACTTGGGCGGCCTTATGGCGCCCTAAGACAGCTGCAGCGTCAGATACTGCAATTGTTGCGGTCTTGCTAAGTCTGGGAATCAATTTTTGATTCTTGGCATTGTCACATGGGACTTGGGCGGCCTTATGGCGCCCTAAGACAGCTGCAGCGTCAGATACTGCAATTGTTGCGGTCTTGCTAAGTCTGGGAATCAATTTTTGATTCTTGCTTCTTCTCACTCTGAAGAATGGATGTCCATGTGAAGTCTTTAGTATACGGAGCATCATATCATGACCAGGATGTCCTAGTCGGTCATGCCAAAGCCAATATGTGTCTGAATTCAAGAGATCTTTTCTTATCACATTATTGGATTCAATAGGTCAAATTGTAGTGTCATAAAGTCCACTAGATTGACACATAAGTTTCTCTAAGATGTGCTTTCGTCCGCAATTATTAGAGGTAATGCAAAGGAACTCTTTTCCGTTCTCATTATGCGTTTCCGCATGGAATCCGTTGGCTCTTATATCTTTAAAGCTCAATAAGGTTCGATTTTCCTTAGGAGCGTAGAGAGCTTCAGTGACTCTAATCAAGGTGCCATTTGGCAATAAGAATTAGGCCATTCCACGTCCTTGAACTAAACCTGATGGCCCAGCCATCGTAGTCACAGAGGAATGTGTAGGAAACATCTCTAAGAATAATTGCCTATAGCGTAGAATGGTGTGTGTGTAGTCGCATTATCCGCAAGACATTGTAGTTTGCTAGAATCCATTCCTAAAAGAAAAGCTCGTAATTAAAAGGAGTCATAAAGAAAAGAACTCAACTTTAATTAATAAGCCAAACAGAAGTACATCATCATTTCTTTGACCAAGGAAAATCTAATCCAATAAGCTAGCTAATTCAAAACAATAGTAGTCGTTTAACTCCCTTCGGTAATTCCAATGAAAATGTGACCAAGTAAGTAGAGAGATGTCAGTGGAGTAATGCTCGCTTAAGTACCACTTATCTCAAAACCTTCCTAGACATCACACTTACATTGAGTACGCCTACTTTGGAGAAAGACTAATACCATTGGCATCTACTACAAAAATAATATGGCAATTGCCTACATCTCTTGGAAAATAAAAAGATTTAATCAAAATTGCCAGTTTCTGGGTCTTGATCCTTGTAGTCTTCTACCCTTAGATCCAGATCACCATCTTGATCTTCTTGTTCCATGTAATTTGCCTCCCTTGCTTCGCGATACGTCTTGTGTGCGCTTGTAATATTCTGGGTTGCTTTACATGCTTTGGCCAATGTCCAGTTGATCCACATCGAAGACAAACATCATTATGGTTAGGCTCCCTTGATTGAGGCGTCTTTGGGGTGCGATTTGGATGACCATTGCTCTTGGTGGCGTTACCACCATGGTCGGAGGCTCCGCCTCTCTCTCTCTTCACAATTTGACCTCCACGGTTTCGTGTACGTCTCTCTTGGCGATTTCCTTCCTCTTTAGGGCGAGAATATGGACCAGAACGTCCAGAATTGTCCCTACTCTTAGGCTTTCGCTCCTTGCATCCTCCCTTGGGGGCGCGACTATAGTTAGACTCCGGAATAGACTTAGTTCCCATGGGTCTAGCATTATAGTTTTTCACAAGGATATTGTCATGCTTTTCAGTTACGTTCATGGCGCCAATGAGCTCATAAAACCTTGTGTTAATGTAAGTGACCAAGGGGTCTAATTAACGTTAGAGAGAGAGAGAGAGAGAGAGAGAGAGAGAGAGAGAGAGAGAGAGAGAGAGAGAGAGAGAGAGAGAGTGAGACACAAGAAGTATAGTGGTTCGTCTCCCGCCTTAACGGGATACTACATCCACTTGAAAGCTTAACTAGTGTATTGGGCCTTGAGGTCCAAAGGGATTACAAGAGATGTAATGGGATGGATTCTAAGTGTGAGGAGGGGTCCCTTTTATAGGTAAGGGAACCCCTCTCATTTATATGTTCTTCAATGTGGGATGCAAACCCACTATTCTAGTGTAGAAAGGCCTATTATGGAGGAAACTTGGCAAGGCTAGGAAGGTGACTTCCCAGCGAGGTATTGGCCGTTTCCGACTATCATGGCGTAGCTTGGACATCAGGCTACAAGATGCAAGTCGCGGTTGGGTCCCACCATGGCTTTTGGACCCCTAAAGAGGGTGTTACTTATGCTTGTTGAGATAGCAAACTAGCCTTGCTAGTAGAGGTATCTACAAGTCCCCGAAGTCCCCAAGTAAGGGGAGCTTCTTGGTTGGGGAGTTATAATCATGAAGTCATCAAGCATAAGCAACCGGGAGGCACGGAGCCCCTAAAAGTCCCCTTACTCCGTAAGCAAGAAGGGACTTGTTAACTTGCACAACAAAGACAAAAACACGCATATGGAGAATGCTTGTTGTATTGAGCAACGTATGTGAGTTGTATTGATATGCATTGGCATATATGAATGTACGAGGTGCATGATACATATAGATGTATACATGTGAATGGTGCCGACCATAATCGGTTATGACGTACAAACTCGAGAACGCATTTGGTTGTGTGAACATATCACAAATAAGCATATGATGAGCATTGTGCTCGCAAGAGAACGAACGAGGTCGAGTTGACGAGGTTACGGTTGGTGTAAGTTGCATGAGTGCCATGAAGGCAAGCATTTGTAATTTCGTGAACGATGAATACGCGAACGCTTGTGTTTGGTTTTCACTCGTATTAATGGAACGCGAAAAGAATTCTATTTGTTGCAAACGAAAAATGGTAGAAGAATTCAATGTTCCATTAATGTGTATTATGTCAAGGGGATGTGAGTGTAAAACTTGGGAATGCCGGAAGGCAAAAGCGTGAAAGCACGGGGGTGCCAGGGAGGCGTGAGCGGGAAGCTTGAGGGTGCAGGGAAGGCGTGAGCGGGAAGCTCGAGAGTTGCCAGGAAGGCTTGAGGGGGAAGCTCAGGGGTGCCGGGAAGGCGTGAAGGGGAAGCTATGGGTTGCTGCGAAGGCGTGAGTGGAAGCTCCAAGGTGACTCGAAGGCGTGAGCTGTAGCTCGGGGGTGCCGCGAAGGCATGAGCGGGAAGCTCGGGGGTACCACGAAGGCGTGAGCGGAAGCTCAGGGGTGCCGCGAAGGCGTGAGCGGAAGCTCAGGGGTGCCGCGAAGGCGTGAGCGGAAGCTCAGGGGTGCCGCGAAGGCGTGAGCGGAAGAGCTCTTGAGCGGGAAGCACGGGGGTGCAGCGGGGGCGTGAACGTTAGAGCTCAGGGTTGCGGCGAAGGCGTGAAAGGAAGCTCGGGGGTGCTGCAAAGGCATAAGCGGAAGAGCTCGTGAGTGGGAAGCTCGGGGGTGCCATGGGGCGTGAGCTGGAAGCTCGGGGGTGCTGAGTAGGCATGAGCGTGAAAGCTCGGCGGTGATGCTGAGGCAAGAGCGTGAAAGCTCGGGGGTGCCGCTGAGGCAAGAGAGTGAGAGCTTGGGGATGCCGCTAAGGCAAGAGCGTGAAAGCTCAGCGATGCCACTGAGGCAAGAGCGTGAAAGCTTGGGGATGATGCCCTGAGGCATGAGCATAACCGTTGATAATTATGATGGACTGTATGTACAAGTCCCCGAAGTCCCCAGTCAAGGAGAGTTTTTTTTGCGGGGTTGATACCAAAGGGTAGATTTGTGCCGTATTGCAAGCATAATTAGCGCAAGTGCATTGTCCATCTAGAATTGGTCGGAGCGAACGCTTATGCCCTTTTGGGTGGGCCCCTGCTAGGCCCTCCAAGGAGTCCCCCACTCCTGGCTATAGACCTCCGTATGGTCGGAAAATTGTTTGATGAGGGGAGCTGCGTTTAAGCAGTGGGTGTTAGGTAGCGAACCTAATCTTTGATACCTGAGTGTTAGGGGTCAACTGCAGGATCAATGGCTGCCGTGGGCTACGTTAACCGATCCCTTGACTTTTTCCCGGAGGAGAAAAGCTTGACTGCAATGCCGCGTAATGGTCATCATCATTATGAGGCGTTGCCTTACCGCTTGACGGTTGGTCGTAGACCATAGACTCATGAAGCCTAGACCCGTTTAGGTCTCTTTCCCGTGGGGAGGGTTTGACAAAATATGGTGGCCAAGAGGCTAGACAAAATGTTTACATATATAGTATATGTAAAGTTTGTAATTGTATGAACAATGACAAATAAGTATAGGAAGTAATAATATATGGATCTTATGGCCATGTGACATGCATATTAGATATTTGCAAGTGTAATGGCTGTCCATATAAAATTTTGAGAGTAGCTCCCGGTGAATAGTATGAAGCTTTATGAACTTGGAACTTAATTAAAGCATGTTGGATATGTTTGAGTGAGTTAGGTTGTGTTCGAGCAAGTTGGGTGTAGTTGAGTGGATAGGCATTATGCGAGCATGCGGGGCATGGCCCAAGCAAGTCTTGGCCATGCTCGATACTCAAGCAAGTCGTAACCCAAGCAAATCGTTTATCCGAGCATGTTTAATTAAGTCATAAGTGTCATAAGCTTCTAGATGTGGCATAGTTTGTTTGAGTATCACATGTTTATTTAATTTTGCAATAGAAGCATGGCATGTGTAGCATATACTTGTAGCGAAGTTGCTAATAACATTTTTGCATTTTGTGAACATGCTTAGAGATCATTGAGATCGATATTTGAAGCATGGCATATCTAGCATGTAAGGCCTAGAAAGTGTTGCCAAATGTAAGAAATGTTGTAGGCATGCTTTTAAAAGTAGTAAAAGCATGTAAAGGCATGGCAATGGCTCTAATTGCAAGTGCGTAAAAGATAAAATATAGTTACTTATCTTATGCCGATTTGGAGTGAATTAGAGTTGGAGTTGGAGTTAATATAAGTACCCAAATCATGTTAGAGTTGTCCAAGCATGACGCTCCATTGCTTTGGTGGATAAGGTGTTCCGATAATGCACATCAACTCGTAGTTGAGGTACCCCTTGCAAGTAGTTGACTGCTTGATAGAAATAATTGAATTTCCTTGAATGAAAATAACGATTAGTTCAAGATTTGTAAAAGTAGACACTAGTAACTTGCACATGATAGAGTGAACAAACTTCTTGAATAATAAAGTAATGAAGCAAAATGTGGAAGTCACGAAGTAGCTACGATTATGGCTGTCAATGGGTCGTGTCGGGTTAAGGTATTTGTCGTGTCGCAAGATACAAACCCAAACCCAATCCATTTAATAATCGTGTCAAAAATTTAAACCCAAACCCAACCTATTTATTAAATGGGTTACCCGTTTCCAACCCGCTTAACCCATTTGACAAATAGGTCATGTCGTGTTAGACAAAATGATCCATTTAAGGGTTAATAATGTGACCCATTTAACTAAAAAAAATGCATAAATTGATTAAATTGACTAAAAACTCCACAAGACGAAAAATATAAATAATTTTATATATTCATAAATAAGTAAATCCAATAATTATAAAAAAAATTATTTCAAATTATCTAATCCTATGATCAAATACTCCCAACGTCCAAAATTTCAAGAATAAGTATAGCATGATCGGGTTATACGGGTTTACTTCATGTTGATGGGTTGACCCGTGGCTGACCCATTTATTAAATGGGTCATGGCGGGTTGACCCAAGGCCGACCCGCTTTTTAATGGTGCGGGTTCAACCCGCTTTATTTTGTGCGGGTTTCGAGTCGTGTCGGAATTGACAGCCCTAGCTACGATGACTAACATTTAATGATGTGTGTGTATTATGAATGTCAAATTGGTCGTTATACCAAACAAAGCTACTGCAACCACATGCCTTCAGTAAGCACTTGAAAGTGTGAAAATTTTGACTTATTCTTGTTGGAAGAATAAGAGGCATGGATACATGGTATATATATGTGTAGCCATAATTGACGCATGGCAATTTCCCATTAGTATGCCAAGTCTATAATATATATGCAGCGGCCATATAGAAGTTTGTCTTTTTTGATATGTATGTAGATGGTGAGCAGCAGATGTTCAAAATGATGGTAATGGTCAATTGTAGAGAGGTCTTAGAGCATCTCCAATGATATAGTCAATTGAAGTGTGTTAAAATTGAATTTGAAGGATGATGTGGCGATGTTATTTTTGTTCAACTCCTTCTCCAATAGATGTGTCAAATAATATTAATATTTTATTTCTTTTTAAAATTATTTTATCTACAAATAATTCACTTCCTTTTATATCTTTCTTCTCTCCTCCTCCTTCTCGACTTCTTCTCCTTCTGGTTCTTCATCTCTTTCACCACTTCTCCTTATTAATTCCTTAACCATCCGCTCCTTCTAGATTTTGTTTTTGGTTCTTTCACGAGAAACATCATATGCCCAGAAAGATCAGTGCTTCCTCCTCCTCTTCCTCCTTCGTCATTGCTGGTGTCTGCACTTGAGGTGGTGGTGGCGTCTGGGTGACTGATCGGGTGATATAGGTGAGATTGAAAACTGGGTTTCTTGCAAACTGGTCATTGCAATAAACTGGATTTGTTGCAATTGGAGAAATGAGTTTTTCGAAACTCAAATGTGTTGTACAGGATAAGAAGCTTATTGAGATTGGGGAAATTTGATTTGGCATGGGTTTTCTAAGAACAAGGAGCTTATTGTGTTTGTTATAATTTGTCACTGTAAAGTACTAGGATTGCAAGTGGTCATTGCATTTAAAGGCTACTATCACTCTGGAAGTTTTTCCTAATTTGGTTCTGGGTATTGCTCTAGCCTTCTGGGTAAGAAGAAAGGGAGAGAGAGGAGAGAGAAGGAGATAGAAGGAATAAAAAAAGAAAAGACAGAAGAGGTTGGGCCTGTCAAATTTGACAGTAAGAATTGAAATGTCAAATCCACGTAGGATTTGACATCTCTGTTGGAGTGAATTCCTCTTTCATTTCTTACCGTTGAGCATTCCATGTGGCAAATAACCACTCCATTGGAGATGGTCTTATATATGCAATGATGATTGACATAAGGAAGATATGAGCTACTGACCAAACCCACTGTAATTTAAGATGCCAAGATGGTGCTTTGCTCAAGAAATCAATACAAGCTAATGTATGTTGGAGTTATGTGCATGCAAAAGCTTTGATTGACAAACAATGTTATTAAAACATTTGCGATGCTGCATGTAGCATGCTTTTTATGAGATTTTGCATGTTTTGGTGTGATTCCATGAGCAAAAATTGATGCTGCACATAACATATATTTCTCCATGTGAATGCTTGTAAAGCATTTAAGTCATTCATATGCTGAGTGTAGGTGTCTAGCATGTATGAGCAGCAGACAATACGTGGGCAGAGAATTGACTTAAGGCGGCTAATCTTCTCTGTCATTGTACTAGAAATAATGAGCAGCGTGGTGTACACATGGCCATTAGGCAATTAAGGAATGACCAGGTGTCTAACATATATGAAAACCAGATGTCTTAACACATGAACTATGAAGACTATAGTTGGGTTGGTACATGCATACTCTGCTACATATGGGGTTGATATATATGAACTTAAGCATATATATAATATAAAGCTATGTATGAATGACAGAATAAAGTGAAGATGTGAGGTGTCCTGCTGAGAGCTTGAGCATATGTATGCCACACAATTTACTCATAAATTAATGAGGAGCATGTATAAAGTAGTGATTTTTTTTTTGTAAAGCTTGGATAGGTGAGGAAGAGATCCTTCCTATCCTCTTAAATTAAGAAAAGGAAAACAGAGTACAAAGGAGGGGGACCAAAACCAAAACCTCCTAAATAAATCAGAAAAAGGAAACATGAAACTAACGAAAACGAAAGTTCGGAAGACCCAAGTGGTCTCTGTTACAATGTGCAAGTATAAAGGGTGGAGCAGAGTCCCACCAAATCAAGCTTGTAGAATTAGTACCAAAATTCGCTAATGCATCAGCAACTTGATTACCTTTTCGAAATATGTGAGATGAGCGGAAATTCATTTGAGAAATACGATACAAGCAATTGCGCCATTCGATATGAAACATCCAAGGAACTAAATGAGGACTGCGAAGAAAGTCAAGGATAAGAGAGGAATCCACTTCCAACCAAATATGCTTCCAGTCTCTAACCCAAGCTAGTTCAATGGCCTTGATGACCGCCATCACTTCCGCTGCAACTGAGCTAGGAATTTCAAGATTAGCAGAGAAAGCACCAAGAACATGACCCCTGTAATCTCGAAAAACCGCACCATATCCCCCCACATTAGAACCATGCTTCCAAGCACCATCAGAGTTAATTTTAATCCACCCATAAGGTGGTGGATGCCAATTGACTTCAATTATCCTAGGAGCACAGCGAGGCTTGCATTAGACACCAAACCGCTTCAATATCTGGAGATCACGTATGGTGTTATGCATGTTGCCGTGGGCAAGTCGACTAGCATATTGAATGTGTCCTGAGATCAACCGACAAGCCATAGATAAAAATGAACCCATCCAGCTTGAAAATTTCAACCGCACTTTATCCACAATGGATTGGAAATAAGACACCCGTGGCTTGCCATGAAAAATAGGGACTCCCAAATAGGTAAACGGGGCTGAGCCAAGAGAAATGCCCAAGTCAGTGGCAATAGAGTGTCGTTGAGATGTATAAAGTAGTGATAAATATATGCGCTATGTCCATAAGCCGACAGTTATATTATGCGTTCTTGCTCTTAAATATAAGAGTTACTCTGTTTCACAAATGAACATGTGGTGTGCGTAAGAGTGAGAATAGCATAAAGCAAGAAACTTAGCTTATATGGTTGGTCTGGCCGCAGGTGAACCATTGTTTGAATTAGGAAACTCAAAGTTGATGTTCAGAGACGAGATGAGTTCAGACGCCAATACTTGGATATCCGCTGCAGCTTGAGTGTATAATCGACCAGAGTTGCCCACTGGGTGTCCAAAGTAAATGTAGGTGCGATGGTACTGCCCAGAATAGAAGGTCGATTGCAGGTGCCCAGTGATCTCCAGATTTTCTTTTGTGCTTGGAGCTGATTGAGTACTGAGTAAAGGTGTAGGTGCATAATCAGTTGCGCTATGTGTATAGGTGCTCACTGTCCAGAGTAGTTGTTCAAGTGCCCAGAGAGGATGGATCGAACATGGGTGTCCAGAGAGGCTCAACGGAGGAACTTGGGCGGTGGTGCCTTAGCGGAGGAACTTGGGCGGTGGTGCCCTGGCCAGCGGTGAAGCTCGGTGATGTACAGCCCAGCGGTCTCTACCTAGTGGTGAAGCAGTGCCACTGATGGTACTTAGCGGGGGACAACTATGGTGGCCGTTGATGGTGCTTAGCGGGAGCAGTTTCCCGCTGACGAAGCTTGGCGGACGAAGTTTGTTGCTGATGTAGCTTTAGCGGAGGAGGCTTACACGGTGCGTCAAGATGGTTGGCGGTCAGCGGAGCTATTGTTAGCGGTAGCCCTGCTGACAAAGCTGGTTGTTGGCAGTAGCCTCGGTGACAGAGCTCTTGTTGTTGCTGACGGGCCTTCTTCGGCGGTGAGAAGGAGCTCGTCACCGATGTGTTCGCTGCTGGCAGTGCTTTGATTGCACTAGCTGTCTGTCCTTGGCGGATCAAGAGGAATCAAAGCTTTGGCGGAGGCTCGTGGCGGTGCAATTTGCCAAGGAGGAGGCCGGGTGCCCAAAGCATACTTCTGGGTGTCCAAATTAATTTGACACCAAATGTTTTTTGTTGGCGTTGACCTTTCTGACATGGGTGTTAACCGCTGTTGACCAGCCCTATAAGTTGGCGTTGACCTTTCTGACATGGGTGTTAACCGCTGTTGACCAGATCTGCTAGGATGAGTTGGCGGTGGCGCTGGAGATGCCACCTGATGCAAGACAAAAAAAAGTTTATTTGTGTCACCGCTAAGGATGGGTGTGATATTGATCAAAGTGGGCAAATATATATATATATATATATGTATATATATATATATATTTTTTTTTTGTTGCCGCTGAATGTACGTGTACCGCTAAGGATGGGATTACATTGCCTTGATGTAACAAAAATAAAAGCTATTGGGAGATGATGATAATCCAAGAGAAGGAAAAAGTGCAACTTAAAGGAAGAAAAGAAAAGAAATTTTTTTTGAGCTCGTTAAGTTGACTTAACGCATGGTAAGTGACGAAGCCTTTGTGTTGGCTTCCCACAGACGGCGCCAATGTTAATGTAAGTGACCAAGGGGTCTAATTAACGTTAGAGAGAGAGAGAGAGAGACACACATACACACACACACACACACACACACACAAGAAGTATAGTGGTTCGTCTCTCGCCTTAACGGGAGACTAAGTCCACTTGAAAGCTTAACTAGTGTATTGGGCTTGCGGCCCAAAGTTACTACAAGAGATGTAATGGGATGGATTCTAAGTGTGAGGAGGGGTCCCTTTTATAGGTAAGGGAACCCCTCTCATTTACATGTTCTCTAATGTGGGATGCAAACCCACTATTCTAGTGTAGAAAGACCTATTATGGAGGCAACTTGGCAAGGCTAGGAAGGTGGCTTCCCGGTGAGGTATTGGTTGCTTCCGACTATCGTGGCGTAGCTTGGACATCGGGCTACAAGATGCCAATCGCGGTTGGGTCCCACCATGGCTTGTGGACCCCCAAAGAGGGTGTTACTTATTCTTGGTGAGATAGCAAACTAGCCTTGCTAGTAGAGGTATCTACACCTTATGATACGTCCTGCATTCACATCAATCCTATAATTCTTTGAAATCAGCAGGGCAGAGACGGGGAAGGTAGAGAGAGTCTTCTCGATCAACATCATATCAGTTATGGTTTTCCCACAAAACTCCATCAAAGACTTGATACGAAGAGCTTCCGAGTTATAATCAAGCACAAACTTGAAATCACAAATGCGGAGGTTATGCCATCTCACTTTTAAATCAGGAAGCAGGGAGTCACGAATGTTGCCGAATCGCTGCTCAAGTTCCACCCATAGTTTTCTGGGGTCTTCCTCATTGAGGTATTCATTTTGGAGCGCGTCATTCATATGCCTTGTCATGAGAATTATGGCTTTAGCTTGATTTGCTTCAAAAGCAGTAGCTTGCTTAATGGAGAGCACGTTCTGACTAGGCTCTTAGATGGTTTCCAAAAGTCCATCAGCCTTAAGATGTTGGCGCACATCTCGGACCCACCTTTGGTATCCAGCGCTAGTTGTCTCCAGTGGAACAAAGTTCAACTTGTTCAGGTTACTCATCCTGAAAAACAACACAAGATTAGGGTTAGTTTCGGAGCGCAAAGGCTACCACGAAAAACTATTAAATTTCTGAGCATAGTCGCTTCTAAGAAATTAGGGATTTTCTGAGCGTGGTCGCTCCCAAGATGTATGTGGTCGATCGTTTTTTTCTCAACAAACTCTAAGTTTGGAGAGCTTTACAAGCTCCAAGCTTGGAGTGAGCACGAACCCTACAGTTTGGCTTTTGGTCTCCTCTATAAAGAAGAAAAGGGGGTAGAAGAAGGGATGTTGCAAGTCCCCAAGAAAAGAGAAAAAACTCAAAAACGGGAACTTTTAGTAAAACATACCTCTTAGGATTGCAGCGTTGTCGCGGGTGTCGAGGAGTCACGGGGGTCTCAAGATTGCGGAATCGCGGGGTGGGTGAAGTCACGAGGTCAAGGGGTCACGGAGTCGCGAGGTCTCGTTGTCGTGGGGTAGCTGGCGTTGCGGGGTCGCGGTGTCGCTTGAGGGCAGGAGGTAAGCAAGGCTTGCGGGCACTGCAGGGGCAGCATGGCTAATCTTGTGAAGCTTGATCAATTTTTGGGGTTTTGGTTTCTAAAGCTAGGGTTAGGTCTCGTGCTGATAAAGTGTTATAGAGAAACTGAAATTGAGAGGAATTTGCTGTTGTATTCTCATTAATAATAGGGACCTCTTTATATAGAGGATTACAATGCATGGAATCTAAATCATACAAGGAAAGTAATCGTACATTGAATAGGAATCTAGATCCTTCTAATGTAACCCTATTACCACTAGGTCAAGTAACCTAGAGTTTGGGCCAAACACAAAATAGAGATTTACTTAAACACACCTTAAATTTTCTATTTCGGGCAATTGTCAATTTACCATAATTTTTTCTGTGACTCTATCCAAATTTTTTGTGGAACTCAACTTAATTCTAGGCATGTCGAGAGATTTTCACATTCATCATACCGGCATATCAGGGGATTTTCATTCTAAAACTATAAATATTTCCTCGATGATGTGAAGCCATAAAATTATCGTGTTGCGATTGTTTAGGAAAATTGAAATTGGGAGAGAATAAGCTGTCTCTTTCATTGATAATAAGGACATCTTTATATAGAGAATTACAACCACAGAATATGAGTCTTACATGGAAACTGAATCATACATTGAATAAGATATCTTCGAGAATATCTATAAGACTAACCCTATTACAACTTGGACAAGTCACTAGCATTTGGGCCAGACACATAATCCAGATATACTTGAACACTCCCCCTTGTGTCGCCCAAACATGGTGCTCCTCTCGTTGCCTTGTCAAAAACCTTGCCGAGTAACAAAAATCTAATGGGACAAAAATAACCTCGGTCGAAGGAGAAAAAGAGTATAACACACCCTTCACGTTTAGAGACCATACATGTACACATCTCCCCCTGATGACTACGGTAATGAGAGTTCGGATAACTTTCACAAACGATGCTACCAACAAGTTTCTCGAAAGTGGAATTAGGCAATGACTTAGTGAACAAGTCTGCCACACTATCCTTAAATCGAACATAGTTCACTTTGATCTTGAGGAGAGTCTGTTGTTGCTGATTATGCTTCGTGTTGTCTCGTTTGATGTAGCCTTACTTCATTTGTTCAAAGCAAGCAGCATTATCCTCATAAATGCTCGTAGGCTCATTTGTGGTAGACTTCAAACCACAATTGCTTCGAACATGCGTAATTATGGATCCAATCCATATATATTCACAAATCGCTTCATGAAGAGCAATAATCTATGCATGGTTCTAAGATATAGCGACCAAGTCTGTTCTGTAGACCTCCAAGATATCGCGGTCTTACCTATGGTGAACATATGACCAGTTTGGGAATGACCTTTGTGTGGGTCAGAGAGATACCCAGAATCAGCAAAACCTTCCAAAACACTATTGTCATTTTCGAATTGGGATAAGGGAGGCAGGCTAGTGTTGGCGGCGTTCCTGCTGTGTGATGGGTCCAAATCCATCATCTCTCTATAGGGATAGAACAAGCCCATATCATCTGTCTAATGGCATCGTGTTGGCGCACAGCTATGTCTAGCAAACATGTTCATTGCAAATGAGATATCTGGTCTTGTACATTGAGCTAAATACAATAATGCGCATATTGTACTTAAGTAGGACACATCTTTGTCATCATCCTTCGAACGAAAAGGATCCTTTTTAGGATCAAGAGTACTAACGATTATGAGCGTGCTTGAAGGCTTGACCTTGTCAAAACGTTTAAGCATCAACACGGTGCTCAAGTTCCAAATGGAGACAAAACTGTGTTTTCCCAAGATTCTTCATCTCAAAATCGGATTTCAAGTGTTCAACGGTTTCCCTGAACTCTTTAAGGGCTTCCAATGAAGATCATGTCACCAACATGAACCGCAATAGAATCCGAAACTTGTCATGGAAACGAGAGGGCATATCCTTTCCCAATCAAGTAGTCTTTTTAGTGAGCATTTCAACCTCATTGCAAACACGCTCCGTGGTCTAGAGCCACTTGACTTGGGTAAATGAAGTTCACCATGAACCCTCATGTATATTCCGTATCTAGATCCCCATAGAGATATGTAGTGACCACATTCGTAAGCTGCATGTTCATTTATTCAGAAACTACCAAACTGATAGGGTAGTGGAGTGCAATCACATCCATTATGGGAGAATATGTGTCCTTGTAATCGATTCCAGGGCGTTTTGTGAGAAGCCTTGCTCTATAAGGCGAGATTACCATCTCTTTTTCTCATCACGCTTTCTAACGAAGAATTAGTCAATAAGTTTTATGTTAAGAGGTGTTGGCATCACTGGCTCTAAAAACTTTCTTCTTCGTTAGAGAATCCAACTTAACCTGGATCACATATTTCTATTTAGGCCAATTTTCTCTACGTTGGCATTCATCATTCATCAACGGAGCGTGATTCATTTTTCATCAGACTCAACAAACTCATGTGTAATGAAATACGCGTATACATCATCAATCTTGATGGAGTTTTTATCCCACTTCTCATGTACACTAGTGTAATTTTCAGATAGCTCTATATTCTCATGAATAAGTTCTGACGTTAATGCGTCCCCCAATGATAACCTTAATCCAGAACATTCTCATGAGACAGATTTTGAGTATCGATGGTCAAATGATTGGGTTGTGCCAAAGTATCCTTCGAACCAACGGGCCTCCCACATATCCTAGCTGTGGCCATGGCCTGAAACATCAGAGTGCTACTCTCTATGGCGTTGGTGCCATGCCTACCTCCGTGTAGGGTGACACTATATCCTTTCGTATGGACCTTCATCCTTGCAGACATGTTTGCAGCAGATATGTGTGATCTCGTCACTTTAGCGGGGATCGAGATGAGACATAGTGAGGACAGACCACGACAATTTCTGTCATTCCTTTTGAACACTCGTTTTCTTATCTCCCCCTAACAACGGGAAGACTGTCTCATCAAAGTGACAATCCGCAAATCTAGCGGTAAAGAGATTGCCCAGCAAGGGCATTATGTGGCGAACGATTGTTGGAGTCTCATATCCAACGTATTTGCCTATTCGTCTGTGAGGACCTATCATAGTGAGCTGTGGCAGCACAATAGGCACATAAATGGCACACTCAAATATGCGTAAGTACAAGATAGTTAAACCCATTCACTAGCTATAACACAGAGATAGATTGAGTGGCGGTGGGTCATAGACGAATTAACATAGCTACATGTGATATTGCATCACCCCAATTAGATATAGAGAGATTGGTGCACATTACCAATGTTCGGGCTACCATCGTAGTCATTTTTGTGAGACCATTTGGGTGTGTACATGGGAATATGATGTCCAACATCAGTCCCAGTGATATGTGATAACCATCAAAAGTTTCAATGTAAACTCTTTAGCATTGTCAAGTCCAATTGACTGAATAGGATGATCTAAGGAGTGAGCCCGTCACCATATGATCTATGCTAGGAGTGTAGCGTAAGCAGCATTACAAGTGAATAATGGCACAACACGTGACCAATGTGTTTGCATGTCAACCAACATCATGAAATATTTAAACGTCCGCAAGTTGACTGAATCGGTCCACAGAGTCCCCTCAGATTCTATGTAAGAACAAAATGAACATTTTTGTATCCTTCGCATAGGATGGTCTGAGTCCTAATTTTCCTAAGGAACAGGCTTTGTAGAATGAGCAAGAGGCCTGAGAAGCAACCAATGAGGATTTTGGTTGGGCCTGAACGTCTGAAATTTCTATTGGAAGCAAAGTTGGTGATTACAACATAACCTGGGGCGCCATCACCATGATGAACGCCATCCATGGTGTCATGGATATTGACTGCACTAGCCCTAGGCTGGCGGTGGACAACGATAGCGCAGAGGCAGCAGCGGCAGTCACACTTAGTCCAGGAATCAACCTTTGATTCTTGCTTCGTTTCGCTCAAAAGAATGGATGTCTTTGTGAAGTCTTTAGTAGAGGGATCATCATATCATGACTAGGATGACCTCCTATCGTGACAAAGTCAATATGTGTCTAAATCCAAGAGATCTTCTCTCATAACTCTATTGGATTTAATAGCTCGAATAGTGGTGACATAAAATCCACTAAAGAGACATATAAGTTTCTCTAAGATGTGCCTTTATTCCTAATTATTAGAGGTATTGCAAAGCAAATGAACTCTTTTCCATTCTCTATATGTGTTTTCGCATGGAGTCTATTGGCTCGAATAGCTCTATAGGGTTCGATTTTCCCTAGGAGCGTAGAGAGTTTCTTTGATGATAATCAACGTGCCATTTAGCAAGCAGAATTTGGGCCATTCTATGTCCTTGAACTAATCCTGATGGCACAGTCATCGTAGTCACAAAGGAATATGCTTAGAATTAAAATGGAGTCATAATGAACAGAACTCGAAATTTTATTCATAAGCCAAAGGAGTACATCATTGTTTCTTAACCATTAAGAGAATCTAATCCAAATACTAGTTAATGCAAAACAATGGTAGTCGTTTGACTTCTTTCGGTAACTCTAAAATAAATATGGCCAAGTGAGTAGAGAGATGTTGGTAGAGCAATAAGTACCATGCACTTATCTCAAAACCTTCCTAGACATCATACTCACTTTGGATAAGCCTAGTTGAAGAAAAACTAAACCAATGACATTTAGTACAAAATATATGGCAATTGCCTATTACATCTCTTGGAAAAATAAAGACTAAATTGGCAATCTATTGATCCCGGCTAGATTTGAAGTCTTCAACCCTTAAATGTAGATCACATTCTTGATCTTCTTGTGCCACATAGTGAGCTTCTCTTGCTTCACAATATGCTTTGTAGGTGGTGACAATACTCTCATGAGCTCTACAAATGTGTGCTCAATGACTGGATGCTCCACATTGAGAACATACATCTCTGTGCTCAAACTCTCTTGATTGAGGAGTTTTGAAAACATCATTTGGATGGTTTTTAGTGTTGGTGGCACTACCAACATGGCCAGAAGTATTGCTTCCCTCTCTCTTTCCACATTAACCTCTTTAGTTCCGTGTCTGACTATTTTGGCAGTTACCTTCCTAAGTAGAGCGATTATATGGACCAGAACATCCAGAAGTATCCCTAGGATTATGTTTTCACTCTTGGTGCTCTCCCTTTGGAGCGCGACTATAATTGGACTCCGAGATAGTCTCTGTTCCCACAGATTTCGAATTATAGTTCTTCACAAGGATGTTGTCATGCTTTTTAGCGCATTCATGGCTCCAATGAGCTCATGAAACTTTGTGATCCATCATGCAATAACATAGATTTGATAGTTCTTAGTAACCATAAAAGCAGAGACGGGGAAGATAGAGAGAGTCTTCTCAATTAACATCGCATCTGTGATCTCTTTACCATAGAATTCCATTAAGGATTTAATGCGAAGTGCTTCCGAGTTGTAATCAAGAATTGTCTTGAAATCATAGAACCAGAGATTATGTCATCTCACTTCTAGGTCAAGAAGCAGGGAGTCATGGACGTTGCCAAAGGGTTCTTCGAGTGAGACCCAGAGCTGATTACAAGCATTTTTTAAATACTAGAATTAAGCCAATCTCCAAATTAATTATTATGTAATTAATCTATGTTTATTTATTTTGTAGGAAATAAGTGGAGTTGTTAAAATCACGATAAATAGAATAAAGTTGGAGTAATTTGGAGTTCCGACAGAATGATGAAGTGGTCAAAGGTAGTCGATCCCTCAAAGCCATTGCAACTTGCAAGAAAGCAAAACCCGATTACTCATGTGCGAAAGAAGAAGAAGAAGAAGAAGAAAACTATAGAATAATTTAAGGAATAAAAGCGTTCTTCGAGTGAGACCTAGAGCTGATTATAAGCATTTTTTTAAACACTAGAATTAAGCTAATCTCCAAATTAATTATTATCTAATTAATCCATGTTTATTTATTTTGTAGGAAATAAGTGGAGTTGTTAAAATCACGATAAATAGAACAAAGTTGGAGTAATTTGGAGTTCCGACAGAATGATGAAGTGGTCAAAGGTAGTCGAAGTTGGAGTAATTTGGAGTCCCTCAAAGCCATTGCAACTTGCAAGAAAGCAAAACCCAATTACTCATGTGCGAAAGAAGAAGAAGAAGAAGAAAACTATAGAATAATTTAAGGAATAAAAGTATGCAGCCTTTAATTAACCAAGAGTTTATTTAATTAAACAAACTAATTGCTGAACCATATCCTTAATTACACGTAGCAACATCTCTTGCTTTTCTTTCCTCTCGTCGCATGTGAGATCACACACCCAGACTTTCTTTTCTCTCTCTTTGGTTCCACACTGACCAATAGCCAGTCACCCATTATCAGCCTTTTCTCTCAGACATAACAGCCACCCAAAACATATATATATATATATATATATATATATATCAGGTCACTTACTATTCACTTCTTTTTATATTTATTTCCACCCTCTAGGTCATGGGTACAGTTTCTAAACTGATCTGGATCACTTTCTGGGTCAATTTCATGACCTGCAAACTAACCCGATAACCCAAGTTAGTTTGGAAACTGTGCCCTCTCCCCTTTCTATCTTCCTCTCATCAATTGTTGATTATTTTCTTTATCTTTCTTTTGGAAATACAAGAAGAACTCACTCAAGCTTCAAGAAATCATCATCAAGAGTAGGGCTGGGCTCGGGTCGGGCCCGAAAATTAGTGAGACTGAGACCGAACCCAATACTGTCGGTTCGGGCTTTTTCTGAAATGAAAACTGACATAAACTGAACCCATTCGGGCCGGTTCGGTTTTTGAGCTTTTCGGGCCCAAAATACCCTGTTCATCAACTAACCTATTTTGCCAGTTTTCCAAAGACAGTTTTGGAACTTTTGGACTTCTAGCAGATTTCCAACTCATTTTGGCACCTGGAAGACTGGAATGCATATCAAATTATAATGCTGTGAAATAAACGCATAACTGTAATCAATTTGCAATAATCAAGTTTAGCCACAGTTTACACTTTACAACACAAACTCAAGAGTCAAGAATACATAATATACATTGTCCAGAACTGTGGGATGAATTTTGAGAAGCCATCAAAGATTCAAAGTATAGGACTTGCCTGCAAAAATGAGAACACATCCAGTCCAGATAATCAGATTCAGTAGGAGAATATATAATCTAGCATCAAATTAACACAATAACATAAGAGATTGCAGAACCAACCAAACTTCAATGGAAAAAATTAACCACCAGTCGCCGACTCCAAAGTCAAAACACGTCGTGACCAACGACTCAACGAGGTCCACCGTATCTTCAAGAGCTTCGACTCCAACGGTGACTGCAAGATCTCAACCTCGAAGCTCGGCAATGTCCTCAAGGCCCTGGGCTCCAACGTCCCCGACGACAAGCTCCGCTGCTCCTCTGCTCCAGTGCGTGATGGTCGACCTCGGAAGTCTCTGAGAGTCTGAGACAGTCTGAGATCTGGAGGGAGAGTGGCGGATTTCACAGACGAAGACGGGCGGAGGCGCGGAGGAGTGAAGGCTGAGAGAGAGAGGAACTGATCAACTGATGGAGGGTGAGAGAGTGAGAGAGTGAGAGGCTGAGATCGGGTTCTCTTTAGGGTTAGTTCGAGTTTTACAGAATTTTCTTTTTCTAAAAATATTTAATATATTAATATAACACCCAATCATAGATAGACAAGTGGCAACTCAGGGTATTTCGGGTCGGGTTCGGGCTTTCGGTCTCTACAAATTTGAGGCCCGAGACTGAAACCGAGATAATATCTTCGGGTCGGGCCCTAGACCGAACCGATATTTTCAACATCCAAACCGAACCGATTCAGGCTTTTTGGCTCGGTTCGGGTCAGGTTTCTGGGTTTTCAGGTTCGGACGCCCACCCCTAATCAAGAGCACCACACCTCTATTTTGGGTAGTTGAGTGAAGAAATTGTTTGGTTTATACTAGTCTATAGCTAGGAGTGACCAAGTCAACTCTCCCCTCTCTTCCTTATCATCTCTTTCATATTTTTCTATATTTTTGATGATGTATCTATATATGAGTAGTGAGTAGTCTCATTGGGAAACTAGGGTTTGAACCATAGCATGGATTTAATATAATAAATATGGTTTGATTTAATGGTTTTCAATTTTGTGTTTGGCATATGTTCTATTCTATAATATATATGGTTTAGATGCATGATTAGGAGCTTGATTAACTCTTGAATGTGCAGATGAGCATGTCTAGAACAAATTAGGGGACCTAATCACTTCTCTAATTTATGGCTAGGACATATGTTTAGAACATGGTTAGTTACAATACCAATTTCGATTGCCATATTGGCTAACTTGGGAACCTTAAGATTCTAGGACACTTTGCCTTTTGGTGCAACTAGAGGCCTTAACAAGGCTCTAGATTGTCCTATTTGAGTTTCTACAACCCTTGATCCGGAGTAGGAATACCATATAAGAAATCTAATGACCCATGAGCCTTGAAAAGACTTGGGAACTGTTTTGATGCTATTATGAATTGAATGACCACTGTCGAAATATATTTGTGCATTAAATTTGGCTAGGAGGATATCCTAGTGACCTAATTTCCATTTCTTATTTTTTTTTCTTCATTTAATTTAGTTGTTAGTTAAACCTTTCATTTAAATTCGTGCAATTTAGTTATTAGAAATTAAATTACAATTTTCGGTGACAATTTCTATCTCATTGTAATTATCCATCACTAGGCTTGTAGCTTTAATTAGGGTTTGGTGAAAACCAAAGCCGAGCATTGCTAAGGCTTGGTGCCTTAGAGTAGCACTTTTATTTATTTTATTTTCCTTTATTTGCTTAGTGACTTTAGTTCCGACTACCCAAGGACTGTGGGTTAGCCACTAATCCCCATGGTATGATAATTTTGGGCATAATACTTCCCTTACTTGACATGACTCGTACGCTTGTGAGAGTTTATGCATCAAGTCAATAGTCTTCTGGGGTTTACTTCATTCAGATACTTGTACTGGAGTGAATCATTTATATGATGAGTCATTAGGATGAAGGCTTTCACCTTATTTGCCTCCAAGGCTGCTCTATTTTCTTCCAAAGCTTGAGCTTGCTCAACAGTTGGCACGTCCCGGCTAGGCTCAAGAATCATTTCCAAGATTCCTTGGGCCTTGAGATGCTGGCGGACATCATGAACCCACTTGGGATATCCAGAGCCAGTTGTCCCTAATGCATCAAAGTCCAATTTATTCAGGTTATTCATCCTGAAAAGGAATAAGGAAAAGGGTTAGTTTCGGAGCAAAAAATCTACCATGAAAACAAAAGAAATTTATGAGCGTAATCGCTCCCAAGAAATTAGAAATTTCTTAGTGTAATTACTCCCAAGAAATTCGATTCGAAGAGGGATTGGATTAGATAGAAACAATGATGTGAATATATATGGTCGATTGTATATTTTCAACAAAGTCTAAGTTTGGAGATCTCAACAAGCTCCAAGCTTGGAGATAGCACGACCCCCTACAGTTCGACTTAGGTCTCCCCACGAAAGAAGAAAGGGGGTAGAAGAAGGGAGGTTGAAAGTCCTCGAGAAAAGAAATTAAAGTAAATTACTTGAAAGCGGTACCTCGAAATAGGGTCACTGGAAAATGGCCGGAAAAAGTCACTGAAAATCGGCGGAGGCCGGTGGTGGCTGGAACTTGCTGGTAGCGAGGCTAACCATGTGCAAGGGTTGTGCGAGCGTTGTTCGAGGCTTGTGCAGGCTGTACGTGTATTGTGCGTGGGCGTGCACTACGCAGGTGTGCTAGCGAGGCTAACTGCTGCGCTGGCGAGGCTAATAGCCGCTGAAGATAAGGTTAACAACTGTCAAAGCGAAGTGAGGCTAACAGAAGCTTGGTGAGGCTAACGACATCTGAGCCAAGCTAATGTGCAGTGCAGGGGCACGGGGTTGTAAGAGAGGGCGTGCAGAGGGTTGGCAAGGCTGTGTGTTGGCCGAGGCAAGGCTAGCAGGTCGTGTAGTGAGGCTAACAGAGGGGTAGCGAGGCTAACGTGGTAGGATGCGGGGGTCGAAGCTAGGCTATCCAGGCTAGGCTAATCTAACTGGTTAGAAGCTTCAGGTGGCCAGTTTGGGGCTTTTCTGGTGGTTCTGCCGCCGGTTCTAGGCTACTGAAATCAAGGGCTTCAAGGTGTGCAGTGGAGGCAGCTAGAGTTTTGAGTATACGAATTTAGGGTTTCAGGGTTAGGGCTTTGTGTTGATAACGTGTTTTAGGAAAACTGAAGTTGGGAAAGAATAAGCTATGTCTTTTATTGATGATAGGGGCCTCTTTATATAGAGGATTACAACCAGAGAATATGAGTCTTACATGGAAACTGAATCATACATAGAATAAGATATCTTCAAAAATATCTATAAGACTAACACTATTGCAACTTGGACAAGTCACTAGCGTTTGGGCCAGACACATAATCCAGATATACTTGAACAGCGATGAAATTATCAAATAATTCTAATGTCCATACTAAGCACGTACATGAGGTAAATTTACCACATAATTTAAGATGAACTTAGCAAAAAATTTGTCTCATACGTATAACAAAAAGAGGCTCTACGAGAGTAGAGAGTAGCAGTGGCAGAATCCTCCATGGTTTTCCCTTGATCTCCATCTGATCTAGCAAGCGAGGATCATCTTGTGGATGTCGAAGTCTAGGTTGAGAGCCGGTTTCAGTTTGGCTGGTTCCTAGGGTTTTGAGTGGTCGGATCCTAGAGGAAATCGAGTGGTGTTGGTGACAGGTTTGGAGGCAGTGGGTCGAGGGTGGCTTTGATCTCCCTAATTTCGGCCACTGTACAAGTTATCGAAGTTGTAGAGCAGCAATGTTGGATTGTAGTAAAGGCACGGCGCGCAACATATCATTTTTTTTTTCTCTGCAGACTTGGACTGGTTGGAGGTCATAATTAGCTGTGGGTAGAACCGAAATTTGGTGGAAGTTAATGTGTGGAGGAAAATCGACGGAATTCCAGCTGGAGATTTGACAGCAGCCGCAGCATGGCATAAGATGGCATGTGCGTCTCTTAGGGTTGCTCATGTTTGGGCTTGGCTTTTGAGCCTGGACTCAGATATGGGTTTCCTGGGCCTAATCTATGGATTTTCAAGGAGGGTGTCTTGCCACTCTCATTTATCACCTATAGGATAGGGATGGCTTGGCCTAAGAATTGGACCTTCTTAGGACTTTAGGTTGATATATGGTCTCCCAGTGCCTATTTATTTGAATCATGACTTCTATTGGAGTCGGTAACTATTCTAAATGATTGGTGCAATTCAAGTGGCTTATGGATAAGGAGTTGCTCTTATTTATTTGCTAGGAAATGGTTTTCTGTTGGTACTACAATTACGTGCAGGCTAATGGGAGGTTAGTTAATTATTTTTCCTTAATTAGAAGACACAGGGTTGTTCTTTGTACTATAAGTTCGCTACGATCATAGTAAGCTTAAAACATATTCATAATGGGTTGCCCTTACTTGATAAAGCTTCGGGATTCTTGTCCATTTTCTATTCAAGTACGACATCATGTCTTCTAGAATGATCAATTACCTTTGAGAAAAACTTCCAAGAAGGTCACGGAAAAGATCTCCCAAAATACTTCCTGAAAAGCTGCCGGATTCTGGCTTCTCGGGAAGCCTACTTTGAGCATGAATTCTTGCAGCCTTGTTAATGTTCCTGACCTCCTATTGTACTACAACATCTTGTCTGCATCTTCAAGTATTGTCAGCCCTTACTACAAAGGTCCCCTCGAAAGGTTGCAAGACAAACCCTCCAAAACCTAATCTGAGAAGCTGATTTTGAACTTCCAGTTTTCAGCTTTGCAGCCATTATTTTGCACGGTAATTTCCATGATATTCTCTTGTTTTTTTTTGGCCAAAGGAATAATCAAACCTCGTCCTTTGCATCTATACTTCATTTTTTATGCTTTTTTGCTCCATTAAAACTCCATTTTCTCTTGAATTGCATCACAAAGTACTTAAGAAAATAACAAAGTTAATAGAGACTTTTTAAGAAAATAGCTAAGTAAAATGTAAAGGATTGGACAATATAATCCTCGCATTTATGCTCCTATCAGTTTAACAATTGAATTACTCTAAGTTGAACACTAAAGACCAATAATCATGTTGAATTTCACACAATTAATAGAATCCCAATTGAGCTTTCATAAAATTAACAAGATCGAGGTTTCACACAATTAAAAGAAACCCAATTCAAATTTTCACATATTAACACAAACCCAGTTGAGATTTGCACATATTAACAAGAATCCATTGAGATTTCACACATTAACAGAAACTCAATTAAGGTTAACATAATTGAAAGACCTTCAGTTAAAGAAGGCGACAAGAGCGCGAGCTACTGGTGCTGCGGTTTAACGAAACGTTCCCGTCCTCGTCATCGTAGCTGGTCTTCTGGAGTAGAATAAGAGAATTCAATATTCAGGAATGTTTTTGATGTATGATTCTTCTCATTATTGGAGGTATATATACAGGCACAAGTGGTATTCTAATAGGAAACGATCTTCCTATGATTACATGATATTCTAATTAAATAAGGATTCCCACAATACAGCGAATCTACACTCCCCCTCAAGTTGGAGCATAAATGTCAATCATGCCCAACTTTTCAATTGAGCTGTCAAACACTCTTCTTGATACTCCTTTAGTAAGGACATTTGCTAAATGTTCTTCTGAGGATACAAAAGAGGAGCAAATGATCTTCCTATCCATATTCTTCTTAATGAAGTGATGATCGACTTCCACATGTTTAGTTCGGTCATGCTGAACAAGATTATGAGCAATTTCAATGGCAGCTGTATTATCACAATGAAAGACCATAGGCTTTTTGAGTTCAAAACCTAATTCTTTCAGAATGTTACGAATCCACAACATCTCACATACTCCATGCGTCATAGCTCGAAATTCTTCTTCTGCACTTGACCTAGCAATACCTTTCTGTTTCTCACTATGCCAAGTGACAAGGTTTCGTCCAACAAAAGTGAAGTACCCAGACGTAGAACATCGGTCAATCTTATCACTAGCCCAATCTGCATCTGTGTATCCTACAACTGCCAGCTGATCCTTTTTTATAAACAATAAACCCTTACTTGGTGCCATCTTTAGATACTTTAGAATATGATACACTACATCCATGTGCTCTTCGCTAGGACAATGCATGAACTAACTGACCACACTAACAGCATAAGCAATGTCAGGTATAGTATGAGAGAGATAAATTAGTCTCCCTACTAGATGTTGATACCTTCCTTTGTTAGTGGGGACTTGATCAGGGTAAATGGCAAGCTTGTGGTTCATCTCAATTGGTGTTTCAATCGATCTGCAATCTAGCATCCTAGTTTTAGCTAACAAGTGAAGGAGATCCTTTCTCTGCGATAAAGAAATTCCCTTCCTTGATCTTGCAACGTCAATGCCTAAGAAGTACTTCAACTGTCAAAGATCCTTTATCTCAAACTCTTTCGAAAGATTTCTTTGTAAATCTTCCATCTCCTTTGGATCATCCCTTGTGACAATTAATCATATCATCAACATATACTATTAGAGCTGCAATCTTACCAAGATTGCACTTGATGAACAAGATATGATCAGAATTGCTTTGTCTGTATCTAAAGACTCTCATTAATTTGGAGGATCTCCCAAACTAAGCTCTCGGAGATTACTTCAATCCATACAACGACTTCTTCAACTTACACACTTTACCAACATCACAAGGTTTACACTTGACTTTTGGTGGCACATCCATATACACCTCTTCCTCCAAATTCCCATTGAGAAAAGCATTCTTCACATCAAACTGGTGTAAAGGTCAATCTTTATTTGCTGTAAGTGAAATTAAGACTCGGACAGTGTTGATCTTCACTACAAGTGCAAAAGTTTCTTCATAATCAATCTCATAGCGTTATGCATATCCCTTGGCAACCAATCTAGCTCTATATCTATCAATACTCTCATCAGCCTTAAGCTTTACTGTGAACACTCAACGACATCCTACAGTCTTCATCCCAACAGGCATGGGCACAATCTCCCACGTTAAATTCTTCCGTAGGGCTTCTGTTAATGTCTAAAAGTTCAACGGTAGCTGAACCTCGGTTAACGCTGATCCGATGGGTGGACCGCTACTTGTGATATTCAGAGCTTCCATTTACCTGTCAAATAAAATACAGAGGGCGTCAGAGGGAAACCGCGCATGGCAATCTTCTCTTCTTCGATGCCTAAGTTAGTCAATGTATTAATGTTGACAAAGTAACAGTAGGTAAGTAGTAAATGCGTAATTAATGAGGAGAGAGGAGATAACCTTTTATAGGTGAGGAGGAAACTGATTTTCTCCATGTTTTCGATGTGGGACTGATGTGCTTCATTCCCCAGCTTCTGGAGCTTCTGATGCTGTCTTATCGTGGCGCGTGGCGGCTCGTCGATGGTGATCTGGGGGTAAGCCGGGGCTCAGGCAGTAGCCTGCTTGGCTATCTTCCCGTAGGTCACTCCTTTGGCGGTAGTTGGTACCGCTGGCGGTAGTATGAGCGTGGCTCATTGTAGCTAATTATGCTTTCAAATGCCTATGTAAGTACAAGTCCCCCAAGTCCCCAGTCAAGGAGGGCAATCTTGGTTGGAGAGTTGCCTAGCGGTTCGAAGCGTTACTTCTGCCAGACTTGCAAAAGAATAGTTATCGCCAGTGCGTTGTCAACCATGGGCTTACTGAACAAACGCTTTATACCCTTTCGGGTGGGTCCCTTCTAGGCCCCCTAGAGAGTCCCCCACTCCTCGGCTAAGATAGACCTCCGTTTGACCGGTGTATTGTTTGTCGAGGGGAGCTGTGCTGAGCAGAGGGTGTTGGGTAGCGAACCCAATCATTGATACCCAAGTGGGGGGGTGAACATGCCTGATCAGGGCCGTCGAAGACTCTGTTGATGCGTCCCTTTGTCCTGGAGGATCTTGGTTTGACTGCAACGCCGCGTGGCGGTCGTTGTCAAAGTGAGGCGTTGCCTCGGGAATCGCCGTTGGCGGAAGTGCCTCCACTAATAGTACGTGGCCAGTAGTGTCACGGGGACCTGCCTAGCGGTAGCCCAGTGAATGGCGTTGCAGTCAGCGGTGACGGCCTCGCTTGTAAGGTAAATGGAGAAGTTCTGCTGGCGGTGTTGCGCCTAGCGGAAATCATCTCGCTTGCAAGATGAAAAGGGAGAAGTTCTGCTAGCGGAGTTGCGCTTAGCGGAGACTATCTCGCTTGCAAGATGAAAAGAGAGAAGTTCCACTAGCGGAGTCTCCCAACGATTAGTGGTCTTCCTTTTCAATGGTTACCTTTGATAGACGCTTCGTCTGACTGCGTTCGACACGTGGCCAACATGTATTGGGTTAGCGTATGGAATAATGTTTGCGCAGCACGCCCGTCGCTTCGCCATAAATGTGGGTAATTACTGATTTTGTAACCGAGGCGACACCTTGGTTAATCAGAAGATTAAGTGCGATCGTGGGCCACATGTTCGGTTGTCGTGTGACGTCATTTTTCAACGGACGGCCTAGATTGCTTTGATGTTGACATAAAAGAGAGGGAAACCTGGAGGTTTAACACTTTGTACTTTTGCCTATTATCGTCATCCTCAAGCCTTGCTCTGAGATTTGAGAAGGTTTTGTAATCTCCGTGAAGCTGTTGATCTTTGGAAGGCAAAGATCTCCTGAAGCGAAGATGAGCACCTCCGAGCATACCAGAGTTTGTCATTGAGGTTGGTAGCCCCAAATCTCATTCCTGTTTTATTGGTTTTTGTTTGCTTTTGTTGATTTCTAATTTTTTGTTTTTCGAAGTGGTGTTCAGCACTCTCCCGTGTCTCTTAAGGGTCTAGAGTTGTGTTTGGGGGTGGGTTTTGGGTGTTTGATAGGAGGTTGAGGATTCTTTCCCTGCTAGATGGTCAAATCTGGGTTGGAGTGAGTGCGTTTTGTTCTTGTTTTGGCACTTTCTGGGTTTTCTTGGTATGGGTGTTCTTGATGTTCTTGGGTGAAAACAAAGATAAGGGTGAGTTTAGATCCTGTTTGAACTGACTGGTTTAGGTTTTAGGGTTTGTGATGGCTAGCATCGTAAAGATCTCGAGTAGTGAGGATTCCGGGTCTGACGTGTCGTTCTGCGAGGCAGATAGGGTGTTTATTGACTCGCTGCATCCGTCTACCCATGCAAGAACCTCACTGTCAGAACCACTAGATATCGAGCCACTACAGACCATACCTTGGGAGATGGCAATGGGTTGTGCCGGTCGTGCAGAGAGTTCTAGGGTGGGGGAGGAAGCTGCCGCCCGCAATAGGCGCAAAGAGCGGTTAGCGAGCAATAGTGCCTCTAGTGGTTCCGTTGATGGGGGAGAGACTGGCGGGGAGGAAATTGAGTCAGCATGGGTTCTCCGTGACGGTACTCTTATGAACGAGGCGCGGGGGGGGGGGGGGGGGGGGGGGGGGGGGGGGGGAGGGGGGCGATGATAGTTGCCGCCGTAAACCGATTGAAGCGAGTGTTTCAACTGCCAGGCGTCGTGAAGCTGCGTCCACCGCTGAAGGACGAGAGATCGTCGATGCTGCCAGTAGGGCATGCCGCCATGCATGAGGCTATCTTCCACCAGGGAGTGACATTTCCCCTCCTGCCAAATCTCTAAATTTTGGTATGTGAGTTTGGCCTCCCCTTTGGGCAAATTTTCCCTAATATGTGGTGGTTGTTGATGGTGGTCAACTAGCTGTGGTGCTTGTCCGGTTGCGAGGGTCCAACTGTGTCGGAGGTGCTGCACTTCTACGAGTTGGTGTACGTGAAGCGCCAAGGTTGCAGTGGGCAAGAGGTGAACTTGAGTCACCGCCAGGGGGCGCCCAAGTTAATCTAAAATTTGAAGGATTCCATGTCTTACTAGCGGGGGTCTTTTGTGTTGCCACCGCTGGATGGGAATACCAAGCGGGGTCGAATGAGGGGGAGCCGACGTTTAGGATTAAGTCGGAGTTCCAACTTATTCGAGGTTGCCACTGGACTCCACTGCTTCGTGTTGGTTTTGCTTGTATAATGATTCCTTGTGCTAATGACTTTCTTTTTCTTTTCTTTTTTTTTGTAGCGAGCTTGCGCTATAACTTGACGCATGAGGAAGAGTGCCGCATGGTAAGGATCCGAGGCTGTTGGCGGAATCGCAGCCTGCTAGATCTCCGCCTACTCACTGGGTGGGAATTATTGGTTGATCAATAGTTAACGCGCCCCCTTGGTAAGTAACTTCCGCTTATGTTTACCCTGGTTTGGTTTGTCAGGCTAACTTGGTTGTTTTTGTATAGATTCTCCGCCGGGTAACAAAGCGAGTCGCGACGCTTTCGCCAAGGCCATGGATCGCGTAGAAATGACCAATTTTTTGGAGGGAATGTATGCCGCTGGGTTGGCAGCTCAACAAACTATCGTCGACCCTGAGACACTGGTAGTGAGCCAGTCGGAGACTACCGTATTGCTGCCGATGCCGCACCACTCTCATCTCTACTCCGACGGTTCGCTAGTGGTCCAGGTTGGAACTGGTGCCAATCCTAGAGTTGCTGGCGGGAGCAGGGTACCGACCTCCGGCGAGAAGGTGCGGGAGAGAGTGTCTGCCAACCGCCGTGGGTCTCAGCGGGACAGAGTGGCGGCGGAGAAGGAACCCGTTACAGTTCCGATACCTGTGCCGTAGGTGGTCTCGAGGCTTGTCGCCACCGGTGGCACACAGGCGGCACTTCATCAGAAGCGTCGATCGAACGATGCTGCAGAGGATGCTGCCGCTGATGTGGAGACCATTGGGGCCCGCCAACAGAAGAAGGCAAAGCAGGCTCCGCCCCAGGTGACTGCGGTCGCCAGCAGGGATGTGCAGATGAGAGACCTGGACTTGTTTGCCGCGTACTCCGAATTCCTGACTGACCCCGAGCGGAAGTTTCTTTTTCACCTTTGTGAGCGGCTGGGGTTTGGCGGTCTTGAGGGGATTGTGCGCTTGACTACCATTGATCAATTGCCGTTCAGCTCGGCCTTTGGGCATCTCTCGGTTGGGCTGCATGAGATGTTCCTGGCGGCGTCTAGCCAGCCCCGGACTAAGCTGCAGCTTAGGGAAGAGATTGGCGGTCTCCAAAAGGATCTGGGGGAAGCCAAAGACAAGCTGGCGGATATTGGGTGGTGCCTGACCAAGGCAGAGTGCGATGCTGCTGATGCCCGCGGCAAGCTGAATGTCGCCATCGTACGGGACCTCGAGCGGAATGACCGTGTGTCTCAGCTGGAGCAAGACATGGCCTTGTTGAAGGATCAACTAGCGGCAAAGGTCAAGAAAATTGAGATCCTTCATCGAGATTCAGCCGCCAAATCCTCGGAGGTGCAGCGGTTGGCGGGCGAGATTTCCCAGCTGGAAGAGGAGAGGAGCCGTGTTGAGGCAGCCGCCATAGAGACGTTCAAGCAATCTGCGGTATACAAGCAGGAGATGATGGAGGCGGCCAAGGCTGGTGCCACTGCCAATCTAGAACTGTTGAACCAGAAAGGCGCTATTGATTGGGTCAAGGCGTCCCAGTCTGCTGTGCCGTCAAGGCAGCGGTGTGGTTCCCACTTAAGCTGAGGGTGTCTGCTCAGGAAGTGGTGAGAGCGGTGATCGTGCGGCGGATGTTGGTTTGCGGACGCTGCCCCCAACTTACTCAAAAGTCTCCCGTGTAGATTTTATGGCGGCCAACACCCGCGCGGATGGCACCATGGTGACGCCCAACCCTACTTCTCACGGGTCTGACCAAACAAGCCGCTTGGTCGATCAGCAGCCGCCGGTGGATGGTGAAGAAGTTGCTGCCGCACCCAACAATCCCTGAAGATCATTCGAGCCCATGTGGCCCTGCGCTTGCTTACTTATTCTTTTTGTAATGCCGCTAAGGCTTTTCTCCCTTTTTTTTTTGTACCCTACGGTATTTTTTGGGCGGGGAGTCCCGACCCTAGATAATGAAACGTAGTTTCCTTGAAATTTTCAGTGGGTCTGTTTTCAATGATTACGTTGCCTGCACGTTGACATACCGCTAGAGTTTTGACTTAGGCTTTTGTCGATCAACGAAACATTAAAGGAATTAAAATTGTTCCCAAGTGCACGATGTAGCAGATGTGGTCCACCGAATGTTGTTGGCGTTGCCAGTTAATTCTTGTGCGTTGACTAGGTGACAATGGTTTGAATAATTTCTCGTTTCATTGATAGCTGATTGATCAGCGTTTTACAAAAGCAGGGTTGTACCCGTTGGGTAGCTTCCGTTAGCTAAATATTGAACAAAAATTTAGCTAAGTCAAGATGCTCTTGGGTAGCGGCATGACTATTTGTAATAGTACCGAAGGTGTTCGATGTTCCAAGGGTGGGTTGTTGTGATGCCATCCTTGTCCATTAAGTAGAAGGTGCCGGGGCTAACGACTTCCACAATTTTGTATGGTCCTTCCCAAGTTGGGCAGAGTGCCGTTGGCGGTGGAATGACTTCCTTCATGAGCCAGTCCCCCAATTGGAGGTTCCGGGCTTTTACTCTGGCGTTGTAGAAACGCGATACCCGCTGTTTGTTTTGCAAGTTTTGCAAATGGGCCTTGTGGCGTTTCTCCTCGAGGAGATCCTTGTCGAGGTCGATGCCTTCGCTGTTGGTCTCGGAGCAGTAGCCCTCGACCCTAGCGGTAGGTTGAGTGACCTCAATAGGCAAAATGGCCTCGGTACCGTACATCATACAGAATGGCGTTTCACCAGTGGGGGTGGTCCTGATGGCCCACAGAACTTCCGGGAGTTTTTTCGCCCATAAACCCTTGGCGTCGTCTAGTTTCTTTTTCAGCAGCTTCTTGATTATCTTGTTTGCTGCTTTGACCTGGCCGTTGGTTTGGGGGTGAGCGACCGATGCACATCTCATCTTGGTACCTAGGTTAGCGGTGAAAGATATGAGTTCTTTGTTATTGAATTGCGTGCCATTGTCTGTGATGATAGTGTGGGGGACGTCGTAGCGGCAGAATATGTTCTTCTAGAGGAAGTGGGTTACCTTGGCGGTAGTTATTGCCGTCAGTGGTTCTGCTTCGATCCACTTGCTATTGTAGTCGATGGCGACTATGATGTATTTAAATTGACCTTTGGCGGTTGGGAATTTGCCAAGTAAGTCCAAGCCCCATGTGGAGTGGATCCATGGGCCAATGATGATTAACAAGGGTTCCACCGGTGCTTGAGGGAGGTTCGCGTATTGTTGACATTTGTGGCAAGACCTTGACACTTTCCTGGCGTTGTCGGCGAGCGTGGGCCAGAAATAGCTGCCGCATCGTGCGATTGGCCAGAGACCTGGTGCCGGAGTGGTTACAACATTCTTCGGAGTGTATCATTGCAAGAACGACCTTTCCCTCCTCTGGGGTAAGACAGCGGAGGTTTGGATGGGTGAACCCCTGGCGGTAGAGTTTGCCATTTTGGATATTGTAGCGGGTTGCTCTCCGCTTGAGTTGGCTTGCCTTGACCTTGTCGGTTGGCAGTGTTCCCTTGAGCTTGTATTAGATGATCTCATCCATCCAACTGGGGCTGACTTCAATGTTAAAGATCTCCGCCAGAGTCCTGGTGATGCTTGGCTTGTCCAGAACCTCAACCCTTGTATCCACTGGACTTTGGTGTGGTTGAGCAGTTACCAACCTTGCCAGAGAATCTGCCCTGGAGTTCTTTTCTCTAGGTATCTGTATGATGGTGTGGAACTTGAATTTCCTGAGAAGCGTCTTGACGTATCCCAAGTATGCCGCTAACTGTTTGTCTTTGGCCTGGAAAGTGTAGTTGACTTGGTTGACGACTAGCTGGGAGTCGCTGAATCTGTTGATGCTGTCGCCAGAGTTGATGGCCAGGAGTAGGCCTGCGATGAATGCTTCATACTCCGCCATGTTGTTGGAGGCTGTGAAATTGAACTTCAACGCGTACTCCACGTTTAGTCCCCCTGGTCCTGTTAAGATGACTCCGGCGCCACAAGCCTTGGCGCAGGCGGAGCCGTCCACATGGAGGTTCCAGTCAGACTGCTGCTGGGGGGCCGGCTCCTCAGTGGTTACCACTTCTGTTCTGGCCTCTATTCCCAGGGTGGGTCCATCGTGACGCTCAGTGAGCTCAACGATGAAATCCGCCATTGCTTGGCCTTTCATGGCTGTTCTTGGCTTGTAGTCAATGTCGAACTAGCTGAGCTCGATGGCCCACTTGCTCAGGCGCCCAGAGTGCTCAGGGCTCTGCATGACTTGCTTCAGTGGTTGGTTTGTTAAGACATGAATGGTGTGGGCCTGGAAGTACTGGAGGAGACGTCTAGTGGAGACAATGATTGCGAGAGCTAGTTGCTCCAGGGGTGGATACCTTGTTTCTGCTCCGTTCATGCCCCTGCCAGCGTAGAATACGGGGAGCTCCTCCTGGCCCTCTCGCAGGACAATGGCACAGCTTACCGCTGATTGTGATACCGCTAGGTATATGTACAGTGTCTCCCCTTGCATAGGAATGGAAAGAAGTGGGACTGTTGCCAAGTATTCTTTCAAGCTCTGGAATGCCGCCTCATAGTCTGGGTTCCAGTCGATTACCTTCTTGTGGGTCGTTTTTAGGACTTTGAAAAATAGGAGGCACATGTCAGTGAGTTTGGAGATGAACCGAGAGAGGCCCTAGAGGCTCTGAACGTGTTTTTTCCATTCCGGAGCCTTCAGGTTGAGGATGGCATGCACCTTGTCAGGATTGGCCTCTATGCCCCATTCACTGACTATGTAACCTAGAAATTTGCTGGCGGTGACACTAAAGAAACATTTTTTCGGGTTGAGGCGCATGCCATAAGCCAAGAGAATGGCAAATATGATTCTGAGGTTTGCTACGTGTCCGCTGGCCTTGATGCTCTTTACCAACATGTCGTCCACGTAGACCTCTATTATTTTGCCAAGATGCTCCGCGAACATCGCGTTCATTAACTGCTGGTAAGTTGCACCAGCGTTTTTCAAACCGAAAGGCATGAAATTGTAGCAGTATAGGCCCTTGTCGGTGGTGAAGGCGGTGCACTCCTAATCACCGGGGTGCATCTTGATTTGATTGTAGCCAAAGAAGGCATCCATCATGCTAAGTAACTCGTGCCCAGCGGTTGCATCGACCAGTTGATCTATGCGGGGTAATGGGAAACTGTCCTTGGGGCATGCCTTGTTGAGGCCCTTGAAGTCGACACACATCCGCCACTTTCCGCTAGGTTTCTTGACTATGACCAGGTTGGAAATCCACTGAGGGTAATTGACTTGGCGGATAAACCCAATGTTCTGTAGTTTGGCGACCTCTTCCCCTATTGCACGATACCTTTCCTCATCGAAGGCCCTCCGCCGCTGTTTGATAGGGTAGAAGGATGGTTTGATGCTCAACTTGTGTGTGATGATCTCAGGGGAGATGCCTGGCATATCAGCGTAGGACCATGCAAAGACGGCAGCGTTGTCACGTAGAAACTGAGTGAGTTCTGCCGCTACCTCTGTGTCTAGTTGAGCACCGATGCGGACTGTCCGCTCAGGGTGTTCATCAGAGATGCTGATAACCCTAAAAAATGTTTCTGGGTTGACATGCTCCTTTTTGACATATTTCTTCTCGTCATCTCTAGGGTCCTCAAAGATGTCTGGCGGTGGCACATTGTTTCCTACTGTTAGTATCTCATGGCAACGTGTCGACCGTGCTACGGTTGTGGAGTAGCATTCTCGTGCCAATTGTTGACTTCCTTTCACACAGCCTGTCCCGTTGGGCGTAGGGAACTTCATGAGAAGTATGTTTTCGGCTATGATGCACTTGAGCTTGTTGAGTGCCGGTTGACCGATGATGGAATTATATGAACTGAAGCAGTCTACAATGATGAACTCCGTATGGATTTCCGCCGAACATGGACTGCTCCGATAACTAGTCGCCTGTAGTTGGAGCCCAATGGTTGCGTGATGTCTCCGGAGAAGTTGAGCAATGGCTCATGATCCTGGAGTAATTTTCTATTCCGCTGGAGTTTGCCATAACAACCATTGAAGATGACATTGACAGCGGATCCGCTGTCCACAAGGACCCTCCCTACTGACCATTTATCGAGTATGACGTCGATTAAGAATGGATCGTCGTGGGGTAGATGCACTCCGCGCTCCTCCTCCTCTGAGAAGGTAATGGGTTCCCAACCAAACCTTGGGAGTTTAGCGGACCTCTCGTAGCAGATATTGCAAAATTCGTTGGGGTGGTTAGCGTGCGCATAACGCTTTTTTTCCCTGTGGGACATGTTGGTAATTGGAGCACCGTCGTCGATGGTATTGATGCGGCCCATTTGTTCGATGTTGGCGACCACGGGTGATGGTTGGCGTATCTTGAATTGCTCCATCTTACCATCGCGGTACAAAGTCTCCACAGCCATCCTGAGAGCGTTACAATTGTTGGTGTTGTGGCTGCTGTCCTCATGGTATTTGCACCATTTGCAGGTGTTCCTGGGCTTCCCTACCCTTGGGTATTTTCTTGGGGGTGGTGGCGGAATCTGGTCCTTGCACTGGTCGTATATTTTTTCATACGAGGCTGTGAGGACCGTGAACACTGCATACCGCTGGGAGGACTCCGTCTGTTTATTACGGTTATCCCCATGGGATGAGCGGTTGCCCTTGTTGTAATGCAAGTCCTTCTGCCGCTTGTTCTGGTTGGTGCCCTATTGCCATTCTCTCTTCTTATCAGTTGGCGATGTAGCAGAGGTTTTGCTAGCGGTCTCCTGATGGCTGGCGGAAGGTTGAATGGACTTGGTAGGCGTTGGCGGCAATGGGGGTTTTCTCCATATGTGATGAATTCTGCCTGTGGATGGATCACAGCCTCACTCATGACATGTTCATATGCGGCATTTGGATGATTGTAATGGAGATGATATAGAAATGGCCCCTTGAGGAGTCTTTGCTTGAAGGCTGCCAGTGCCATTGTCTTGTCGAGATCGTGGCACTGAGATGCCGCCGCCCGCCACCTGGTGACGAACGCCTTCAATGTTTCCGCTGCCTCCTACTTGAGGTTGAAAAGCTGAGTTGTGTTGTGATGTCTGGTGGCCAACAGGATGAACCGAGAGAGGAAACTGTTTGACAGTGCGTGGAATGAGTCGATGGAGCCTGGCAGGCATTTAAAGAACCAGCTCATTGCCTCACTGTCCAATGTTTCGCTGAATAAGTGGCAGAGGGTGGCGTCATCAAATCCCTTATTGTTAGTGACCTTTTTGAAGGTGTCCATGTGGACGAAGGGGTCGGTCATGTCGCTGTAATGTGACATCTTTGGTGTCTTTGTATGTGCTGGTCTGACGGCCTGCAGGATCCTAGCGGTGAATGGTCCTGGTCTAGACGTAAAGAGCGGATTTGGCGCTGGCGCTGGGGCTCCTGTCTCCGCTCGGATTAGCCTTTTCTCTAATTATTGCATCCTTTCCAGAATTAGGGCGGTTGTGTCGCCAGCGGGCCCCGTCTGGAGGTTCCGCTGAACTAGCTCCCGCCTAGCGGTAGGTGGATTACCTTCAGTTCTAGCCCTGGCTGCCGGGTGGAAGGTGTTTCGCTGTGATTCCGCCTCCTGCTCCATCATTAGGCGGGGCAGAGGAGGTGGGCCCATCATCTCTGGTGTGTTGAACGGTACCTGCATCTGTATGACTGGTATGGGTACCATTCAGCCTGTATTGGGTTGACTGCGTCTGGTGCTCCACGATTGCTCGCTCTGTGCTGTGTTATGCTAGCGTTTGCTTCCAGCGCCTTTTTTAATTCGTCAAACCTTGACATCAGTGTGGCTACCTGTTTTGGGCCTCGGCCTTCTCTATGGACTCTTGTTCGCGCTCCTTGTTTACCTTGTGGAGGTCCGCCAATGCCAGCTAATACATAGTGGCGAGGTCCCGGACCGGTGGGAGACTGCTGCCCAGCTGGGTCTCCGCCGCAAGGTTTGATTAGGTATTGAATAGTGCACGGTTAACGTTTGCTGCTAGGGTTGGTGGGGTGGGGATTGGCGAAATGGTCCGCTTGCCCTCGGGCATTTCCCTGTTACCGCTAGTCATGGTGATTGTGGCGGGATGACCGTTTGTTCAAGGGTTCCCACAGACGGCACCAATGTTAATGTCTAAAAGTTCAGCGGTAGCTGAACCTCAGTTAACGCTGATTCGATGGGCGGACCGCTACTTGTGATATTCAGAGCTTCCGTTTACCTGTCAAATAAAATACAGAGGGTGTCAGAGGGACACCACGCTGGGCGGTCTTCTCTTCTCCGATGCCTAAGTTAGTCAATGTATTTGTGTTGACAAAGTAACAGTAGGTAAGTAGTAAATGCGTAATTAATGAGGAGAGATGAGAGAACCTTTTATAGGTGAGGAGGGAGCTGATCTTCTCCATGTTTTCGATGTGGGACTGATGTACTTCAGTCCCTAGCTTCTGAAGCTTTTGATGCTGTCTTGGCACGGCGCGTGGCAGCGCGTCGGCGGTGATCTAGGGGTAAGCCGGGGCTCAGTTGGTAGCCTGCTGCTTGGCTGTGTTCCCGTAGGTCACTCCTTTGGAGGGAGTTGGTACCGCTGGCGGTAGTATGAGTGTGGCTCATTGTAGCTAATTATGCTTGCAAATGTCTATGTAAGTACAACTTCCAATTCTTCATTCATTGCCTTTGTCCACTTTGGATCTGCCAATGCATCTTGTACATTACTAGGAATAGATACATTTGATAATTGATCAACAACAAGTGCATGTGACTCAAATAGCCTATGGTTAGACATAAACTAGCTATAAGATATTTAGCTTTAATTGACTTTAATATCTGGTTCATACTGTTTCTTAGGAATACTCTTGGTATCCTTTTGTGATTTCCTAGGTTCTACACTTTCTAACTCAAAAGACTCATTTAAGTTTAGGGGTACCAGAGGTGGATCGTTCTAAGCGAACTCTTTAGTTGGTGATGTAGAAAGGGAAACGTCTTGTGTGCTAGCTTCATTTGCTTCTTGATTCTGATTATAATTGTCCAAATTTTTTGCAATTTAAGGAAACAATCGTTCACCAGGTTCATGCGATCGATCGTTTGGCTTCTGGGTTCTCCGGCATCAGGGAATGATCGATGACTAGATTTCAGGTGATCGATCGCCAGATTCCATGAGATTGATCATTTGGCTTCTGTGTTCTCCAACATCAAGGAAAGATCGATCGCCAGATTCCATGCAATCGATCGTTGGATCCAAATTCGATCGTATTTTTTTTTCTAAGTTTCCTCCTTCAAAACGAGCCTCCAAGTTCTCCAACTCTTCAAATTCGTCAAACTTAAAGATACGCTGAGGATTTCCTTCCATTCTCAGTACTTATAAACTCTACATTGGAAATGAAGTCCACGTATAGGAATTAGTTGAAACCTTAGGAATCCAAGTTGTTGGTATTGAACAAGTATTTGCCCAATGTTCATTTATGAAGCAACTCAATCCTATTCATGATTTATGAATTGTTGTGTAGATTTGTAGTCGTGTTATTCGGCATGAATTGATAAGACGGTTTATGAGCTTAGCAAACTTGAAACCCAAGAGATCAGCATATGAACATTCCAAGTTTCAACTCTCGAATTGTTTTTTTTTCTTTGGGTTTTTGTCCATTTACCCCCTTTTTAGATATTTTTTTTCCCACTTACCCCATTAAGTTTTTTTAATTTCCTCTTACTCAAAACACTCTAAGGAGGTCCTTCCAAATACCCCATTAAGATTTTTATTTTTTTTTATTTTTTATTTTTTTTAATACCATTTTACCCTCACCCCTCTGTTACTTAGAGAGAGAGAGAGAGAGAGACAATGGAAGAGAGAGAAACCATAGGAGACTTCGCCGGAGCCCAATCACCGGCCGCTGGATTCCGGTCAACTTTTGCCGAGGGTCACCGGTCGCCGCTCACTGGACTTTTCTGTAAACCTCACCGGAAATGTTTATTGCCCCTAATAGACGTCTATTGGGAGACCTCTATTGCCTCCCAATAGACGTCTATTGCCCCAATAGACATCAGTCATGTATTGCTCCCCAATAGACGTCTATTGCCTCCCAATAGGACTTTCAGTCGCCAGAATGCGAACTAATCTCCCTAAATTTAGACAAATAAAACTTTGATTACATTAAAAAAAAAGATTACATCAATTCAAAACGTCTATTGCCCCCCAATAGATGTCTATTGGCCCCAATAGATCTTTAACAGGCCTCTATTGCTCCAATATAACCTTCTTCTTTTTTTTGTTCATTTTTCTTTCATTTTGAGCTTCTGAACCAATTTACCGCAAAAAAACAGCAAAAAAAAGAAGAAGAAATAATTTGATTTGGGCACCCCTCAATGTTCTTCTCTCGATCTATAAAAACCCCATAATTTATTAGGCCAAACAAAGCCTTAATACTTGTACATAACAGCTCAACTGGATAACCATGGATTTCGATAACAAGCACAACAGTTAGATTATGCTTCACTATTGCAAAGACTCCGAGGATATTACCAAGTCTATGACAAGCTTGAGGGCGTTCTCCACCGACATCTCGAAGGGAACTGAGTCGTCGTCTCTAGAGCTGTCTTGGACCACTGGAGCTAATGGATGTCGGGTTTGTAGATGAGAAAATTCGAAAGAGCCGGCAAAGAGGATCTCGAGGGAGGAAGAGCAAGAGTTGCTGACGCGCTCGTCCCGTACGCCGCCTTCCTCCTCGACCTCGGCGGAACTCCGATCGTCGCAATCCTAACCCACCTCTGCTGGTCTAAGAGTTGCCACCGTTTATATGTCTGGCAGAGATCGGAGGATTGCAAAATCGGGATTTGATTTTGGGGAGAGAGAGAGAGAGAGAGAGACAGAGAGAGAGAGAGAGAGACAGAGAGACAGAGACACAGAGATAGAGAGAGATCGAGAGAGAGAGAGAGAGACAGAGAGAGATCGAAGGGAAAAGAGAGTGGCATAAAGTAGTTGTATAATTAAGTGGAGGGCAAAATAGTCATTTTATTTTAAATTGGGTTAGTGAGAATAAAAATCTGTTGGTGGGGTAAGTGAGATAACTTTTCTTCATTTTGGTGCTTTGGATCAAGAACTGTTTTTCTTTTTCAAGTAAACTTAATTAGTAAAATGACCAATTTGTTCAAGTAAAACCCTAGTTTGTGTTTGGCCCAAACTCTAGGTTACTTGCTCTAGCGGTAATAGGGTTAAATTAGAAGGATTTAGATTCCTATTCAATGTACGATTACTTTCCTTGTATGATTGAGATTCTATGCATTGTAATCCTCTATATATTATCAATGAGAACACACAACAAATTCCTCTCAATTTCAGTTTCTCTACAACACAATTTTATTAATCTGAATAGAGTAATATTCTTTTGAAAATTTGGAAAACTACAAAGACTTGTTTTTCTCGATTATTTCATGACAGAAGATAACCAAGCAAGCGATACACCAAATATGAATTCATGAGAGATTATTCACCAGAAATGTTGAAATTTAACCATTGGAAACTCGAGTCCAGTCGTCAATTCAAGAACATCATTTTTCTGAATGGAAACTACATCGCATATTCTCCTTAATTGTTCGAGTCACTAACCAACCCCATATTGGGATCCAAGTGATCGATCACAGACACAATGGACGGAGCTGATCCTAATAGTCTTCGGTGTGAACGTAGACTTGACTTATATTTAGTCGTCGCATAAAAGAAAGCAATACTCCAAGTCTCCAACCCCACTGCCACGCCCATTAGTACTTGCTCTCATCTGCACAACCAACTTTTCTTTTGAATTTTGTTGGAACAAAACGGTCGATTTCTTCCAAGAAATTGTTCTTAACATTCTATTAATTTAAGAGCTGCTTGTGATTACTTGTATATATGCACAATCTTCTTTCCATTGAAGTTTGTCAGATCTAGGATGGCTCTTGCACTTGCAACAACTATCTCTCCGAATACTTGTCCAACTAGTTATCATGTGTTCTTGAGTTTCAGGGGTGATACTCGCAAGACTTTTACTGACCACCTCTACACAGCCTTTGTCAATTCAGGCTTTCGTACGTTTCGAGATGACGACGAACTTCCAAGGGGACATGATATCAAACCAGAACTGCGGAAAGCCATCGAGCAGTCACGAAGTTCTGTTATTGTGTTTTCACAAGACTATGCGTCTTCCGGATGGTGCCTTGATGAGCTTGTGATGATCATGGAACGCAAGAGGACCCGCGATCACATAGTTTTACCTGTCTTTTACGATGTCGATCCATCCCAAGTAAGGAAGCAAACAGGAAGTCTTGCAAAAGCATTTGCTAGACACGAAAGAAATCATTCCTTGAAGGACAAGGTGAAGCGATGGAGGGCGGCACTCACAGAAGTTGCAGATCTAGCAGGAATGGTCTTGCAAAATGAAGCCGACGGGTATGTGTTTTCATTCAACCTAGCTACTCCATCCCAAAGTTTGATTTGATCTCTTCTGAGGGTCAACACAACATTTTTTGAAAATGGATATTAGATCTTATCGTTCAGGTTACATTCCACATCCACAAACTAATCGTCGACTAATTAATAATTCTATTATGATATTTTGCTTTCAATATGCATCCCATTGCTTGAGGATTAATTAATTAATTAATTAACAACTTGGTTATGATACTTTCATGAGCGGTATTTGATGATCATAATACCTCTGACTTCTTTTTATTTATTTGCAATGTTTTAGGCACGAGTCTAAGTTTATCAAGAAAATTGTAAGGGTAATGAAAGATAAACTAAGGCGCATTCCCTTAAGTGTTGAACCCCACCTAATTGGAGTAGATTCTCAAACGGAAGGCATCAATTTATGGTTACAAGATGGATCAGCTGATGTTGGCATACTTTTAATTCATGGGATGCGTGGGATAGGAAAATCAACCATAGCGAAATTTGTTTACAACTCAAACTTTCAAAAATTTGAGAGATGCAGTTTCCTTGAAAATGTCAGAGAAGTTTCAGAACAATCAAATGGCTTGCTTCGGCTACAAAAACAACTTCTTAGTGATATTTTGGGTGCAAATGAAGTGAAAATACACAATATTAGTGAAGGGATGGCTAAGATTGAAGATTCTATTAGCTCTGAAAGAGTTTTTCTTGTTCTCGATGACGTGGATCATGTGGACCAATTAGCTGCATTACTGAGGATGCAAAATCGATTTCATCCAGGAAGTAAGATCATCATAACAAGTACCTGTGCGGGATTGTTGGGAGCTCACTGCCAATTTGCTAAGTTGAATGAGGTTAGAATTCTGGGTGAGGATGATTCATTAGCGCTCTTTAGTTGGCATGCTTTTGGACAGGACCATCCCATTGGAAGTTATACTGATTACTCGAAAAGGGTAATAGATCATTGTGGAGGACTTCCACTAGCTCTTAAAGTTTTAGGTTCTTCTTTATCAGGAAAGAATCTAGTTGTCTGGGAAAGTGCATTGAACAAACTGGAAGCTATTCCAAATGGTGAAATAATGAAGAAACTCAAAATAAGCTATGATTCCCTACAAGATGATCATGACAGAAACTTATTCCTTCATATTGCATTCTTTTTCATCGGAATGGAGAAAGGTATCATTGTTACAATCTTAGATGACTATGATTTCTTCACAGAGGTTGGCATTCAAAATCTCATTGATAGATGTTTGGTAACCACTGATAAAGATAACAAGCTGGTGCAAATGCATGACATGATTCGTGACATGGGAAGAGAAATTGTTCGTCTAGAATCCAAGGAGCCAGAACGACGTAGTCGAGTATGGCATCATAAGGATTCTTTCAAAATATTGTCCGAAAATATTGTAAGAAACATGCTTATTTGATTTTTTTTCTTTGCATGTATATTCATTATTTATCTGACGTCCTTTTATTTTATTTTTTCACTTGTTTTATTAGGGCACCCAAACAATTGAAGGACTTGTTCTCAACATGCAAATGCACCCTTCGAGAAATTCAAGTAAGGTAGTATTGGAAACCAATGCATTTACAAGGATGCACAAACTAAGACTCCTCCAACTCAGTCATGTGCAGCTCAGTGGACGCTACAAAGAATTTCCTGCAGGACTAAGATGGCTTTGTTGGATTAAATTTCCTTTAGCTTCCTTGCCCGCTGATTTTCCGTTGGAGAGCCTTGTTGCTCTTGAAATGTGTTATAGTAGTTTGAGACGACTTTGGAGGGGAACAAAGGTAATGCAAATCCACGCAAGCTCCTATCCTGTTTGGTAGTTAATTATACCTTTTGGACTTTTCATATCCTTCACCTTTGTCTCTGTGCAGTATCTCCCATCACTAAAAATCTTAAATCTCAGTCACTCTCATGACTTTACTGAAATATCTGACTTCTCATGTATCCCTAATCTAGAGAGACTCATTCTTGAAGATTGTGCAAGATTGATAAATGTTCATGAATCCATCGGAGTCCTGAAGAGGCTTATTTATTTGAGTATGAAAGATTGCAAAAATCTTAGGAAGCTTCCGGAGAACATTTCTATCCTAACCTTCCTTGAAACACTTAATATCTCTGGTTGCTCAAATCTTAGAGAGTTTCCGACAGAAATGATGAAGATACAGTCGTTGAAAGTGTTTCAAGCAGATGGAGTTCCAATACATCGGTTACTAGTCACTACCACCAGGGAGGTCGTACTGTGTCCGACTGTAAAACTTTCTTGGGCTTCTTATCTACCACGGAATTTAGTAAACTTGAGTCTAAAAAACTGCAATCTTTTGGATGATGATTTTCCTAGTGATGTTGCAAATCTAGTGTCGTTGCAAAAATTGGATCTCAGCAGGAACCCAATTTGTAGGCTGCCGGATTGCATCACAGGTGTTACCGGCCTCCAATATCTTAATTTGGAGCATTGTACAAAGCTCAAATCACTTCTATGGCAATCAACAAAATTAGTTGAATTGAAGCTGTTCGGGTGCGCCTCATTGGAAAATATAAGATATCAACCTTTACCGATGAGACTTGCTCATGGTTCGAACTCCAATCTTGTTAAGTTTCAGGATTTTTTTATGTTGGAACCCATTGAAAGAGTTGATAAAGAAATGCTAAAAGTTTTGAGCTTAGGAAACCTGGAATCCCTGGAAAACTTTGTGATGGACACAGTATCTGATGAAACCTCTATATGGAAAGGAAGAATGCATCCTCTGCAGGTCTCTCTCCAGGTCTCTCTCTCTCTCTCTCTCGACTAATATCTGATTTCCATCTCTCGACTAATATCTGATTTCCATGATATAGGGACTGTACGAAGATGGTGCATTCACCACATTCCTTCCTGGAAACGAAATTCCAGGCCAGTTCAGCTATAGAAGCAGAGGGTCCTCTGTATCCTTTACTGTGCCTTTACTTCCCAATCTCAATATACGAGGGCTGAATATCTTCTCGGTCATAGCACAATCAAACACCAATGATTCTGATCCTATGACCAATAATGTCAATATTGATGGTTCATATTATACGACATTGACCATTGTGATTAGTGATTAATAAGAGCAGGGGGCTGAAGTGAATCTATGGTCCACAATTCTCTGGCGTTCCAGGTGAAGGAAAAGATGTGAGTTTGGGAATCTACTGAAATGTGGTTATGAGGTGACTATTTTAATATATACAATATCTAATTTCAAGGTAAAGGAGTGTGGCATCCAGCTTGTTTACTACGATGAGGAAAATCAAGAGAAGATAAGTAGTACCCAACTTGTGGCCTCCACCACGGACAATCCTTATTGGATCCATCCTTGTTTCCTACGAGCTGGAGTTTCGTCAACAATACGTTTTCTTCCGGAAGAAGGAATTATTAAGACTGTAGGATTGGAATGTACCGATCCTAATTTAGGATTGAAAACTGATCGCAAGCCTAACACAAGACTGGAAACTGATACCAGTCTGAACTCAGGATCGAAACACTCTTGCAATCCTATCAGACAAGTGGACAAACAGACAAGCATTGCAAAGGACAACCAGACAAAAGAATCTCTCCTAACCAAAAGTCACATGTCAAGACTGCAGCTTTGCTGCACCCAGCTCACAAGCATGACTGTGCTTACAAGCCATACAAGAGATAAACCTTCACTACATAATGCCTTATGATCTGTCAGGATTTGTACGAGAGTTTCAATCACCATACACCTGTATTAGCATAGCTTCAAACCAGTGTATAAATACCATTGTAAAGATGAACACTTCAGTTGAGAATGAATATACAAAGTTTTACATCAAAGTCTTATTCTTTCTATATTTCAATATGAATTTTAGCTTTTCTATCTGGAATAACCTTCCGATGCTACCGCGAAGGAATTGAAGGAAATGTTGACGTCATTAGGGATATCAATGAAAAATCAGGTATATGCATCCGTGTTTTCAAAGGCGTCGCCGAGGCGAGCCCGGGGCGCGCTCCAGTGTGAGGCGACCAGAAAAAACCTCGCCGGATCAAACTGAGACGTGCTGCTGGAAAAGCGGTCGCCCAGGCGATGGAGCGTCGCTTTTTTGCAGAAGCGGCCCCTCAGGCGGCAGTGCGAGGAAGAAGAAGACGCGAGGGTAATTTTTTTCTTTTTCTTTCCTTCAAAACGACGTCGTTTGACTTTTTTTTTTTTTTTTTTTAAATTTCCCCATACGAAGTCGACATCTATATCACATTGACTTGTCTACTTCTATCAGATTGAGAAGCAAAGTCGCAGGTCACTCTGGTCTCTGTGGCTTCTAGCGAAGGAAGGCGAGAAGAGTTCCACACCGAAACGATGACGGATGAGGCGTCGGGGAATCTGGAGTACGATTTCTATTGGAACCCAAAAAAGTGAAGGTAAGCTCTGTAAATGAAGTTTTTTGGGATTTTTGGGTACTATGTGCTGAAGTGGGTATCAATGGTGTTTGGTATCATCTGCATCTCATATGGGTATGAGAAATTTTGGTTCTTTAATTGTAATTCTAGTCTATTGTAGATAAAATGCCCCGATTACGATCGAGTTAGTATCGCCATCCTATCCTTTTACATTGAACTTCTGCTCTTTCCTTCTCTAACTGCTGTTAAGAATATCTCGGTACTCATTATATGCTTCCTTGTGCCCTCAGGCAGAGACCATTGTGAGGTCGAAGATGGCTTGGATTTACGGCCAGCAGAGGAATGTCTCGGCTCAGTTGCTGCGTCTCTTTTTCCATGACTCCTTCATTGAGGTAAAGAACTCAGATTCTTCATGACTTTGGTGTGAGTTTTTTTTGTGATATGGCTTTAATTTCTGGTTTGAAGTATCGAAATATAGGGATATATGGATTCTTGAAATTACGGATTCTTGATTGTTTGTGGCTGATCAGCTTGGCATTGAATGTGGTTTGGGGTTTTGCTCAAATCGGTTTTAGTTGCTCTGCTCTTAACCATTGAAATTATTTCTTGACTCTTGTAATTTAGGGATTTCTTGACTCTTGAAATGCTTAAAATGTAGCTTGTTTCTTTGGATTTTCCTATATGGGTGTTGTTTGGAACCTTATTTAAGTATATTCATATTATTTATAAATGTAGTGTATTATTATAATAATTACGGGAAAGGTGGTCGCCTCAACGCCTTGAGGCACTCGCCTCGCGAGGCTCTAAGTGGTCGCCTTCGCTTTCGCATTTGAAAACATTGATATGCATGTCCTTAACTATCCTAAATTTTTAATTACAGTGCTCAAAAGAAAAAAAGAAAAAGAAAAAGAAAAAAAAAACAATAACGAATTAGTATATCATAGGCCACACCATGAAAGACTTCCCAATGGATCCAAATTCAGTTTATGTGGGAATTGATTTGCTAGTACTATTTAATGTTTATTTTGCAGAGAAAGAAGAGCAAGAGGGGGACCTCATCCTCACGCTTGCAGCACAGAGTGGCAGCAATAGCAATAAACGAGGTTTCATCCGCAGAGGTTGGAAGGGGACCATGATGACCACTGTCTTCCTTCTTTCTCTTCCTTTAGTTGCTCGCTCTTCTCTCTTCCAGCTGCATGCGAAAGAAACAACAGTCCACAAGCTCTCCATGAATTTGTTGTATTAAACTATTAACTGGCCTGACGTCTTAATGAAACTCACCTGAAAGTATATATCTGAATAACTGGATTTTTATTTGTTGGTCTTGTTGTTTCTTTCTTCATGCATACAGCTTTTCTAATTGATTGATAGAGCTTTGATATGTTTGCATTTTCGTATCCCACTATTAGTTTCCTAGTGAAAATGACGAAAGCATGGATTTAACTTCTCTATGACAAATTGATCTATGCTTTTTAAGTTGTGATTATGATATTTTAGCTTTACGAGTTCTTATCGTTGTTGATAACATTTGTAAGGCGCTGCTGTTCACTATACACTGTTGGATATATTGATGAAAAGTAGGAGAACGGAGAAAGTGGAAATAGAATAAATAAAACAACTTTGAGGTACGACTTGTGTCATTTTCTTAAAGTGTATGTTATTTGCTCCTCTCAATGAGTTTGCTAAATGAAATTTTTGGCAAATCACTTCCAGGATAACACAATGTTTGGAATTTGTGATATAGCAGAATCGAGGAATTCCCTTGGAAAATACTAGAAGGAAATTTTATGGTTATAAGAGAAGAAGAGGGAGAAGATAGGAGTCAATTGCAAAATGATTTGATGATTGAATCTGGTGGCATGTACGGTTGTTTATATAGAGATCAAGAGGTGTCAAATGCACCATTTCAATATAAACATAATTGTTCAATTTAAAGGTATGTACCTCTTCATAATTTTATCTTGTCTGTTCACTATAATCATAAATCTGATTATGTATAATTCAACCATCACACCTTTTCAATTAATTATGTAGTATATATAATTGAAATCTCCAACAATCCTCCCGAATTTCAATATATATATATATATATATATATATATTGTGGTATATATATATATATTGTGGTGACCTGAGAGGGGTCCCATAGCGTCACGACCCCGAGCCAATGAGGAACCGATATGTCACGAATGACATCCCGATAGCTCATCAACCTGAAACCGCAAGGCCTTTTGAGTTTAGGTTGTTGGTTTACAAAACACTTTATTGGACAAATCATTCTGGCAACCAAACAACATATTTTCAAAAGCGGAATTTGAAATGGGCTATGAGTTTTGGGCTTACAATCGGAGCCCAATTTGAAAAACAAATCACTAAGTAACTACAAGTGCGAGAGACGCGCCCCAGGGTTACGGGCCTCTCGAAGTTTTGGTAAACGAGTAGGAAATAAATAAAAAGTAAATAAATAAGCTACTTCAAAATCTGATAAGGGGCCAAAACCTTCTTTTAAATAAGTCAAGAAGAATGCGCCAAGCCGAACCATGTGCCCCCTCTGTACGCTCCCCGACCACGTGCTCAAACCTGCACACTATTGTAGGGGTGAGTTTTTGTCCTCGCATGCCCAGTAAGGGCCGACCCAACCATGCTAGATTTGAAAGATAATATACTATTGTACACGTTTATCGAAAATACTTTAAATAGAGACAACCACAAACATTTGTTCTTTTTTATAAAACATATGCAGCATGCTTCACACAACTTGGAGCTCCGAGATACTTACTTGCCGGCTACACTAAAACAAATCGGTGACCGACTCGGTTCGTCATCCTTAGAGAACTGGCCAACTACTCTATAGTCCTTGTGACTACAAGTACCGAAAGTGTCCATTTCATGGCCCTGAATCTCCTATGACTGGTTCACTGTCGGTACTCACCATTTCTCGACAAACATAGGAGCACAGCCCCCTCTGGAGGTTCACGGTTATCGACACCGTGGGATCCCTAGAAATCAACGCGTCTAGGTCCCATTCACTTTCAGGTCACAAGTACAAACATACAATGAGTACAGTATCTCAACATGCAAGTCTAGCCTCGGTTTTCGCAATCAGCAATTATCAGTTATGAAAACACATGTATCACGAGGCATCGACTAATGAACAACCAAAAACGCACTTGCAGGCAACATACTATGTTAGTATAGAATTCCACATATATCGAAAAGCCTCTAATAAGGAAGGGACAGCTCACCCTACCTGGATATGGAGTGCTCATCCACACAAAGGTACGTTCTAGATTTTCCAATACTTCATCCAATTCCATGTGCACACGCTCGAGTCCTTAGAAATAAATTCAAACTAATGAGTAACTCCACATCATCATAGCGTATTAACCAAACAACTAGAGCTTTGATTTAGTTTCCTTGAAGTCCAACCAATTATCCTTTAATAAATAAAACCTTTTAACCATTCCCAAATAATTCAAATGACATGGCTTTTGAACCATTTAGGATATGGTGATTATGCTTCTTTCTATAATGTAATTCCGAATGGTAACATACCCATAGTAATCTGAGATATGGTAACATTAGAATACTTTGATTTTCTAGCCTTAGAACCTTGTTTCATGATGAACCTTAATTGAGTAAATAAGATCCATCACTTTCATTATCCTTTAGCATTATTAACGACATTAACTCAATATTTATCAATTTCCTTCTATGTCAACGCAATCATTCACACATACATAATCTCATTTGCACCAACTCATTCACAACATTGTCAATCACCACTCTATTTTACCGTTTTACTTGTCAAAACTGATACATTCTTATATACCGCTTTTCTCTTGCATTTGACCAACTCACCACTTTCATTCCTATGTCATATTTCAATATTGGAAACAAACTTATCAATAAAATTCACAAGACCAATTCTCTACACCTCTGACCAAACCAGACTTGTCTCAACAACACCACCTATAACTCGAGCAACAAATACCAAATTTCCCTTCAAGTAATTCCTACACAACCACACTTCAATCGGCACAAACAAGCCACTGCAGTAAAGAATTAAAATACCCAGACCCTTACCGCTCTTCTTTTCCAAATTAGGAATCAAGTCGTCGCTGCTGCAATCCACTATCGACAACAGTTTCAACACCTAACGAGCATAAAAAAATTAACAATCCATCTCTTCACCAATACTTGTATTCAAAACATAACTTGTGAGCACTACTTACCCTCTTTCAGTCGTAATCAAAACTGACACAGTGGCTTCCTCGTTTCCAAAACTCCCAAAACTGCATAAATCCATAACCTCACACAATCCGGAATTCAAACGATAAAGTTAAGGTTCTCTGTCCAAATCAAAATAGTGGTTTCAAGTATGGAGAGGTGTGACGAAATCTAGGTCACCAGATGGAAGAGTAAGCCGGTGGCGCTCATGGCGTATCTGGGTAGCTCACGTGCCAGCGGCAGCCCGTGAGGCGCGTGCGGGGGCTCTGGCTGAAACCAGAGGTCCGGAGTTTGGACTTTTGGGAGGTCGTGAAGCGATGATTGTATCCATGCCCGTATTGTAGCCCGATTCGAAATGGAAATTAGGGATTGGAGACAGGCAGTGGCGGGGGATCAGACGTGAGGCGTGTTAGGTGGTCTTCCAGCGTCAGACGGTGCAAAAGCTTCGGGATTTTGAGTGAGTGGCTTGTTCCGAATCGATTTGTGATGGCGCTGAGGGGAGAAAGTGGTCGGAAGTTGCATTTCCGGCTAGGCATGGTTGTGGGAACGGTGGTGGTTGCATGCCGGTGATTCCAGCTGGGTTTTGGTCAGGTTTAGGTGCAGAGTCAATTAGTGGTGGCGGTGTGGTGAGATGGTGGCCGGAGCTGGAGTCTTTGGTGGCAGCAGAGGGAAGAAGAAGAGAGAGGGAAGTCACCCCTAGAGGGAACGAGAGGTCGGGAGAGAGAGAGAGAGAGAGAGAGAACGCGGCTGAGAAGAGAGGGAGAGTGAGTTCTAGGGTTTTCCAATGCCAATTGTTTTATTTATACTTATGTCTGTGAAATGTCAATTTTACCCTTGCAACTCTTCTAGCTTACTTTCAATTTTGGGCTTGTAACTTCTCTTTTATTTGTTTTTCGTCAGAAATTCTCGACTTCGTCCTAGGCCCAAAACTTAACCTCATAAAAACCCAAAACCCAAAACTTCGTCACAACTCAATTTATCATCTTCGAAACTTCAACAAATGGTCGCCTCACTAAAGTTCTGTAACCTTTTAAGCCCAAACGAAAGAACCTCGACCCAAACTTAAATCATAAGGCCCAAATCGTGACCTCGGTACCAAAACAATCTCCGAAATCGATTTCTTCACTTAAATCACATTGTGAAATCTTATTGGCGAAAAATTACTTACAGAAATTAACTAAAATTTTCAGGGGCTCATACACACACACATATATATATTATATATGAAATTGACCTAATTTTCTTAGTTCAATCCTCCACAAATTATAGCCATAGATGTATGATCATGCATTGAAGAAATGTGTCTTTCAAATTAAACCTTCATTCAGTGTAAGTAAGTCAAAATATGAACAAAAACTTTGGTGGCCTCAGTTTAAACCAAGTCCTCTTATGTTAACCACACACATGATCGTATCAATTTCCTTAAAGCAAATTCTACTTCAATTGAGCACTATTATGGCCTTGTGCTTCATCCCAGTTTCATGAACATTTACAAGATAAAACCCCACTCTCGGTAGAAGCGGCACCACTTCGTATGTTCATCTAGGTGAGGTTTCTTCCCGTGTCCCTGCTATTATAGATATAAACTACGAACCTCATTAAGAGAAATTCGCTCATCCACCTTAATCTAGCAGTTTTGCACTAATCATCTTGGAAGAGGCTCATAAGGGGTTGTTGCTTCTTTTATTTGTAAATTATTAAATTTAAGAAGCAATTTTTCTATATAATTAATGCGACTAACAATGCATAACCTCCACTATGCTTCTTTATCTTAATTCCTAAAATAGTATCTACTTATTCAAGTACTTCACACTACTAGGATAAAGTTCATAGACATCAGTCCACAACTGATGTTAAAAAAAAAAAAATCCAATGTCTTAGTGGGTGATGTTAAAGATCGCCAAAACTAAGACATCGGTTCATAACTGATGTCTAGTTTGCAACGAGACATTGGTTTAAGGTTCAGAACCGATGTAAAAATGTTAATGTGATCACCAATTTGGTGTGTTTAGCTATTGTCAAACTTTCATATTTTGGCATTAGATGCTTAATGAAATATAGGTCTAACAACACAATTATCCATTTTAACATCGTTATTGATTTAGAAATGATGTCTGATAATATTTTACACATCGGTTCTCATTAATTTTTGCTTGTGGTTCATAAGCTTTTCATGTGTTCGGTACATAATATTCCCCTAGACATTCAATCTACATTCTGTAGTATAGTTAAAACTGATATAATTAGTCATTTTAACATCGATACCTGAAGAAGAACGATGTCCAATGCTATGTTGGATATCGGTTCCTTGGTCTATATCGATGTCCATAGTAATGTTAGACATCGGTTTTTGTTTATATATCAATGTCCATAGTAATGTTAGACATCGGTTTTTGTTTATATATCAATGTCCATAGTAATGTTATACATCGGTTCTGATGTACATTCTCTTTTTTGACATCAATTTTTATTTAGTAACTTATGTATTTTCTCTTTCTTGACATCGGTTTTTGTTTAGTAACTGATGTATTTTCTCTTTCTTGACATCAGTTTTTGTTTCCAAACTGATGTATTTTTTCTTTTCTGACATTGGTTTTTATTTTCAAACTAATGTAATTTCTGTTTTTTGACATCAGTTCTTCATCAGTAACTAATGTTTTTTTCTTTTCTTTACATCAGTCTGTGAATTCAAACTGTTGTTATATCCCTTTCGTGCTATGTTTGGTACTAGAAAGTTGATCCACAAATAACATGAAATTCAAATATTAGGGAATTGTATTAATTTCTATCCAAAATTAGAGCTTGAGGTAGGTTCAAAAGTTTTGCACAATAAACCCTAACCTACTTTAAGGCTAGTCTAGAAGATACCACTACTGCAATAACTACATGCAGTATAATTTGTTGACAATTCATCATGATATCACTACATCTACTACAAAATGCTCAACATGCAAAATCTATCCTTACTCAAAATCATATTGCTTATCAAGATCTATAGCAAAGTCTGCAAGTAGTCAGCCGCTTCAATGCGCACCTCATCAAGTTGCTATTGGGTATATGAGTTTCGACTCTTTGCCGCCCACTAGAAATGTATAACACAACATAAGTCATAATCATTTTGTTATTTAAATCAAACTGCTTGTCAAGCTATAATATATGCATTTACCTTGGTTGAAAATGAAAGAGTGTCATCATTTATAATATCTTTCATATATCGCATCACAAAATAGCCACACTCAACTCCACTTGGTTGTTTAGGTATGCCCTATATATTAGGATTATTGAATTAGAAATGCATTATTCAATTTGATAATCAACCATATATATCATTCATTACTTACCGGAAGTAATTTCACTTTGGGCATTTTGTTAACCCTACCTGTTTCAGCATTGAAAGCTTTAACCGCACTGCACACCACCAAACTATGTCATTATCCGGCATATTATTACTTGGTTAGAGAAAAATACAAATAGAAAATCAGAATAGTGCTTACTTTATCACCGAATTCTCCTATGATTGGTAATGGACTGGTTTAGGCAAAGGGTCCAAAATGTAGATTTCATCATCCCAAATAATTGTCAATATCCAATGTTCCCTACATGATTAATGTAGCCCACATGATGCAATTAACCAAGAAAAAAAAAAAATATATATATATATATATATATATGTGTGTGCAACTTTACACCAAAAGGCATCATGATCGAATATAATACTTACCCCGGATTATAGGGCATAAAAAATATACAGTCAGCCTTTCCCTCTTTCAACCAGTCCACTAAGTAGGGATGAAATCCTGGTCTTTTACATTTATATGTGGCTGCTGGATCAATAAAAGCGAATGTATCCAACTCATCCCTTTGACTATATAATAATTTCATGTAGGTGCCTGTGTCAAAATAGTTGAATTAAATTTATGAAATTGGGCACATAAAAATAAAATTTATGATTTAAGTAACAAGATGCTTACGCCATGTATGCTGCTATATATCACTCCTTGGCCAATCCATTTCATTTCTAAGAGATTAGTCACATTCTCAGTTAAGATGTAGAGTTCTTTTTGCACGCCAAAGACTTTATCATCCAACACTGTGCTTATAGACTCATTAGTCTCTTCCATGATAGTTTTGGCTAGTATTAATACTACAATTCTAAGCAATAGAACAAGTTGTCACATTACTACGTACAAGCATAATCATTTAGGCATATTTTACAATGTTTAATTGTGAATTGATATGTAGCTGCTATCCCACCTAAGTAAACATATGGCTTTTTTTAGAAGTATAAATCATTATATTGCCAATATCAAGACATAATTAAACATTGTAAAATATGCCAACATGAATAATTATATTGCCAACAAACGGGGTACAGTAAAGAGAGAGAGAGAGAGAGAGAGAGAGAGAGAGAGAGAGAGAGAGAGAACAATTAAGATTTAGAGTAGAAAAATCTTTTGATGAGATATCATACCTTAGTTGTGAAATTGTTAATAATCAAATGTGGATAAGATATTGCAGCACCGTTCCCATGTCTTTGTTGTCCATGATGTCATGTCTTGAAACCTGCATATATAAAATTATTATCAAAATGCCCAGACTTAAATAGATCCAAAGTAGTTAGAATGATAGTCACAAAAGCAGCCAGAAAGTGCAAAGAAAAAACAAAGGACAAGAAGAAGATAAATTGTGAACCAATCTAAGTCTTCATATATTTCAATTGCATGCTAAATGTTATGTATCAATCATGACCATTAGACAATAACAATACCAACAATAATTCTTTGCTTTTGAATGTCTACATTACCAACAATTTCATTTGAGTAAGTACATAAAAATCCAAATGCAAGTACGCAAATAACTATTTCATGGTACAAATTACCTCAGTCATCTTTTATTTCCTTGTACACTTGAGTGTCTACAGTACTACATTCACTTGATGCAGCTGTCACCAAAAGATAAAAATAATTAGCCCCTCATTAAAAGGAAAACATAAAAAGAGGAAGTTGGCTTAGTAGGTGATCAAATCAGTTTTGATAGACGACGGGTGATAGAGAGAAACTTACATGATCCATGATAGACGATGGCCGCATCTATTTCTACAATTAATGGTGGAACTGGTTTTGCAGGCTACTCTTGGTTGCTTTTAGCGTTGATCAATCTAATCAATTGACTTCTCCAAATTCAATGAATTTGGATCTTTATCACTTAACTGAGATCATTCACTAGTGCCCTGCAAAGCAGAACACAGAAATTAAGTACTCATACGAACCATAAATAGTAAAAGGTCACAATGTAATGCTCTGAAAAAGGACTGTGAAGTGATTAACACAACCCACAGAGCATCGTCCACAATGCTTTCATATTCATATTTGGAAGTCCGATCAATAATGATTTATGTGCAAGTCCATTGCCAACTATTAGGTCTAATCTTTCTTAGTTATCACACAAACTATTTAGGTTTTGTAGAGCCTGAGTTCCATACTCTCAATTTGACTGAGGATAACTTATTCAACAAATTATGTCCACTGTGATCTGCAATCAAATTCTTGTCTTTTGTACTTTTGATTACAAAGCCCTGCAACTTAGTAAATGCTATAACATTTTTCGGATCTTATTCTGTACAATAGGGTGCCTAGGGGACCTGGGGTTAATCATTAAGATTGTTATAGTCACCAATCTATTTGCTGAACCTGGAGGTTTCCTCCCAAATTCCCCACGTCAGTTTAGCAGAGCATACATAATTACATAAATGGGTTGTTATCTGTCACTTAATTCTCTCACTCTATCCATGCATGGTTTTTATTAGAATCCTATTCTCTCTGTTTTAGTTGTCCAAAATTGTCAATGGTAGGCATGAACAATGACACACAATTGTAAATTGCTGTATGCATAGCCAAACTTGCAAGTTTCAGTTACTTTATGAAGACAGACTAACTACCCCAGCAAGAAATATATCAACCATGGAAAACATGTACTTTTCCAGTAACATACTTGAAAACTCAACCACATTAACTGGAGATAATGTTATACTCTCATTGTGAAGCACCAATCACTGCATCACATCAACTCCAACCTATTGCATCACACGAAACTCAATACATTGCTAGCCTGATCAAATATGGAAAATCCTATCTGCCTCTAATATTTGATCAAATCAAACTCACATTTCTTTTAACAGTTAGTAACAGCCTTCGTAAGCAAATAAGCAGAATATGAAATTGGATATTCTGCTTATTTCATAGCAGCTTAGTACATGATTATATATTCTTCTTATTTGCTTATTTGTTAAGCAAATATGAAATTGGATATTGCTTAGACCTATAGTAGGTTAGTGTTATATATATTCTGCTTATTTGCTTATTTCTTTTAACTCACATTTCAGACTTTGTAATCATGTACTACTTCATGACCTTGATTTCAACTGAGGTGTACATATGCCACAAAATTCAAATACGCCAAGCACAACAAGCCTGGTCCAATATATTCATCTTTGTTACTTGTATTTTAACATGAACACCATTACGGCATTATGCATGCATTTTAGAATAATCATAGCAAAAATAGTTTTAGTACACACATCTCTTCACTGAATTCACAATCCATCATTGTATTATCAAAAGGAACGAAGCATGCTACAGTAGAAAGACAAACCTGCAAATTTTCAAGTCCGCCATTCGATGGATTCCACTTGGAAATAGCTGCCCAATCTTTAATGCTCCCCTTGATAGCCTTTTCAACTAGAGAGAGAGAGAGAGAGAGAGAGAACTAATTAAGAATCAGAGCCCTCCTCACCAAGTTTTCCAGAATCAAAATCGCTTCACAACAACATTGAATACAATTCAGTCAAAATGCATTAACCATATATGGAAAAATGCTTAGCATAACCACCATAAAATCGAATACTATACTACAACTATCCAATGTGCCAAGGGATGATCCTAGTGGCTTTTTATATCAAACATACAGGTTCTCAAACAATTGAAAGCAAATAAGCAGAATATATATAACACTAACCTACTATGGGTCTAAGCAATATCCAATTTCACACCTCACCTCACCCAACAAATCAAATCACAACTTAAAATATGAATCTACGAGTAAAAAGTAGGGGCCCAAAACAGAAACCAAGTAAAAAGAGATTGAGAACATACCCAAGACACAAACTTTGAAGAATCAGAAATCGAACCCAGAAACTTTTCAGCTTTGTTGCTTGAGGAAGAGAGAAACCAAGAGTTCGAGGCTGTCTGAAAACCTAGAAAATCATGGAGATGTTCATGAGAGATAGATCGATTGAAAACCTAGAAAGTAAAACCTAGACACCTTCTTATCGAGTTACAGTCGATGAGAGCGAGGAAGAATCAGAAATCAAACCCAGAAACTTTTCAGCTTTGTTGCTTGAGGAAGAGAGAAACCAAGAGTTCGAGGCTATCTGAAAACCTAGAAAATCATGGAGATGTTCATGAGAGATAGATCGATTGAAAACCTAGAAAGTAAAACCTAGACACCTTCTTACCGAGTTACAGTCGATGAGAGTGAGAGTCGTCGACACCTCAACGGTTAAAGAGAGGGGCTGAGAAGGGGAGGCCCATGGAAAGAGAAAGGAGAGACGGCGATTGCAGATCCGGCTTCGGCTTCTCGATCTCAGTAATTGGTAGATTCAGTGGATTTCAGAAGAGAGATGAGAGAAGGAGGCAGAGAAGGCGAAAGAGGAGGTCGGTTGCTGGATGGGGTGGTGTCGCGGTCTAGGAATGAAAATTGGCGGGGTGTGGGAAACCTGGTCAATATGAGTCGTGGAAAATCTGACTAATTGTTGGGAGGGAGTGAAAATTTGGCTCCCCACTTACATAATTTTAGACTTAGTATTTTCCGAGTTTTTTTTAATTTTGGATGAAAAGTCACTACTATAGAAAATGAATCAGACGATACCTCTCATACGACGTCACACTGTTTTCCGTGGTGTGAATCATTTCTCATTATTGAGACAACGGTTGTAAAATTTCCGTCTTCTAATATGAATTCAACCAACGGGTGTTTGTCATATTGGAATTATGTATTGCTTCAGAAGATGTTTATAAATGGAAGCGTGGTGTGAGGTTAAAATAGTTATAGGGCGGCAAGTTTCCCACCATTTGGCACCACTTAAATTTCCCCAACATATAGTGGTGATACCACGGTTAGCTTAAAACTGTGGTCTGAATCCATAGGTTTGCAAGAGAGAAACATGCCCACCAACATTTCCCCCCAATTATTTCCTCCCATCCTCTCCCCCCAACCCATTTCCCTCCACCCAGGCAACAATAGGAGGCAAACTGAAAATTTTAAAAGTAGCATTCACACAACAGTTATGTGAAAACCATTGTCGGATGGCTTGCACATGAATCAAATAATAGCTTGTCCATATATGTGTGCCAATGAGCCACCATTCAAACCAAATTAGTACACTTGAAAAAAAAAAAAAAAAAAAAAAAAGGCAGTAGACCCACAACACAATAGCATTTACTCCACAACAACTCCGATACCATAGCATTCACTCTCTTCGACACAGCATCTCTCACTCTCTCGACAACTCTCCTAAAACAAACTCTTTCAATATGTTCTTTTCTCGACCTCCCCTCTTGCCAATCTACAAATCTCCTTATCTCATTGCACCTAAGATTTCTCTCTGTTAGTTTCAATATCTAAATCTCCTCATCTCTATTACACCTGAGATCTACCTCTCTCCATTCCTCTCTGAATTTCTACATCTCACTCACTCCATATCTCATCAGAAGAGAGATGTCAGGTATGGGAGACAGGTATATGTGGGCACAAGACGGCGTGAGGATCCGAAGGCTGGAGAAGCAAAGAGAAGCTGAGATAGGTTTCCGAACTTGACCTCAGATCTTCGGCCATTGCCTCACTCATGGAAGCCCCTTGGCTAATTAAGGTTTTGGGATTTGGGGAAATTGGACCCTGAGGAATTGGGGATTGTAGGGTTTGGGAAGAGGGGTTGAGGGTGTAAAAGATAAGGTCACCGAAGGTGATACCGAGGGAGGTGAGGGAGTCATCGGGAGAGGAGGCGTGGAGGTCATCGTGGCGGTTGAGGGAGAGGCGGAGAGAAGAGGGAGCATCGGAGAGGGATTGTTTGAGGTGGTGGAGAGAGTAGAGATTCGGGACCTCGATTCAAAGAGTCTGTTTGGACTCAATAGCAGGTCAATTATCATATATATTTCAGATTCTATGTAATTTGAATTGGGTTTATGGTTTTCTTGGTTGGTTTGCATCCTTATTTTGATTGATTTAAAGCGAGTTACTAGATCAAGAGGAGGAATTAACAAATGGCTTCCACTTTCTCTGCATAAAAAAGTAGATTGTCATCTTAGGCCATGTTTGTTTCCCAGAATCTAGGCATTGGGAAAGGAAAGTGTCTCCTTTCCTGCGTTTGGGACATCCAAGGAAGGGAAATTGGTTCCCAAAGGAAAGGAAAAAGTGGAGGAAATTGGTTCCCCCCCCTTCAGGATTCACTTTCCCAATGGAAAGGAAAATGATTCATTTCCTTTCCACCAACCAAACAGGGCCTTCGGGATTAAAGGGAACAACAAAGACATGCCCTTTTCTGCAGAAAAGATAGGTACTTTGTGTTATCAATTTTTCATCCAAATTTGATTCTGAACTCTTTACACTGGTACGTAGTATTGCAATTTGTTGGTGGGTCACACATGGATTTTGTAGACTGATGGCTCTATTTTTTCTTGCTGAAAATGGTGCTAGCTTAGGTATCTCATATGGTATTATGGAAGCTGTATATATCACCAGCTTCCCCAAAGAATTCGACCTCAAATTGACCACTGCCACTACCAAACTCAAGCTTCCAGAAGGTTCGACTGGCCTCCTCGTCAAGAACCTCTACTTGTCCTGCAATCCTTACATGCGAAGCCGTATGACCAAGCAGAAGAAAGGGGGTGAGGAGGGGGGTAGGTCCATCTGGAACACACTGACTCTCTAGAACTCTCTACATCTCTCTCTAAGTCTCTTAACCAGAAAAGAAACTTGGGAGATTCAGGGGGGCCATTCAACGGGAGAAGAAAACCAATCCGTGTTGTTCCAAATGGCTACCCAACTCCGTACCAGCTATCTATAGAGGATAGATGGAGCAAGAGAGAGACAAGGCTTCGGGGTCAGGGTGTTACAAATGGTATCAGAGCTTAGGTTCATACCTAGGACCGGGGGTGAGATTTCTACTTTATAATTGTTTATGTCTGTTAGAGCCGTAGAAATTTTTATATATATATATATATATATAGTTTGGGTTTCACACACACACACATACATATATATATATATATATATATATATATATATATATACAAAATACTTTACGGGTTTGTATAGGCCTGGCGTAGCGGGCTATTATAGGCCCAGGACGCGTTTCAACACTCACACCAACCACAGCCATATACCCACCATTTTTGGGCCAAATGGTACCCAGGTCAAATTGGTCATTGCGGCAACAATTTCATTCAAACCCTAATCGGAATGTTTTGGAATTTTTTAGCACAATGAACCCTGTGAAGGAAACGGCGTTGTGGTACAAGGACATACAAGGCAGGCGGATCGAAAAGGGGGTTATCAAATCGAATTTCATTACGGTCTACAATCCACGATGATTTATGCATCCGCTTACAGGTTAGTATAGATGCTGATTTACAATCTCGAAATGGGTTACGGTTAAATGATATGAATGAGATGCTGTAATTCCAACTATTCTGATAGATTAGAGGAGAGGAGAGCATTAGTAATTGAGGCCCAGATTGTGCCTCAACAATCCTCCTCATCCTGCAAATCTTGCCCACTATGTCCATTTGTGAATTGATAATTTCTTCATAATTAGGCCTCTACTAAACATATATCTGTTGTAATGAGTGCTATTACGTTGTAATTGACATCGGGAAGGAACATGTACAACTTTCTAATCAATGGACTAAAAATGTAGGGTTTCGGTTGTTATCTGAATATTTGAAGCTGACATGACCACTTAACCTTGTAACATTCGAATTATGCAGAGTAATACTTGACGTCGGAGTACGGAGTAGCGGTTTAATTGTCACTGAAGGCCGTCGAACAGAATGGAGGGACGGAGAAGTGTAATACGGAAGCGCACATCTAAGCCCGATGGGTCCGATGGGTCAGTGAAAGGAACGGGCCGGAAAAGGGGACGACCCCTAATCAAGGCATCTATTAAACCTGAAACAACGACCCAACAATGTGGTTTGGTAAGACATGAATCCGACAACAATGGAGACGGTGTCTCAAATGGGGGGGGGGGGGGGCAATTCATAATGCCTCCTTGGAATATATCTCTGGTATCACTTGTGTTAACTGCCAGTTTGAGTGCATACCCATCCCTCGTACGGTCTCCACACCATACGTTGATGGGAATAAGGCTGTTGAAAACGTAAAAGTTTCCATTTCAATTAGCATTTTTTTTCCTAATCGACCCTACAAAAATGTGCTGGTATATCTGCAATGATTATGGAAGATTTCAGTTTCCAACATGCTACAAACTCAATCTGTTAATTTGTGTAATCTAGGTGTCCACCACAATGGCCATTTCACTAATAAGGCAGATTGCTGGAATGACAGAAATTGAGCAAAACTGCTCTCTGTAGGCGAGGGATCAACTACTAAATGTCGTCCGTTCTCATGTGAGTTGGGATTCAATGGTGGCAGCAAGTGGTAACATATTTCATTAATTACATTGTCACTGACATACTCCAATGTCATTGCCATAGGAAAAGATTGTTTCCGACGAGGACAATGAGATATCATGCCTTCGCTCACGTATAGTAAGTCAGTTAATTTTGTACCGGTCCTTTTAATAACATCAACTATGTCAGAAATATATGTGAGAATGCTGCCATTAATAACAGTTCGGTACTAACTGCAGGAACAATTGGAAACTCAGAAGTCAACTACTCCCTGACTGCAGGGTGGTATCTATCGTGCAAATGAAACGGGACAAATGATTACTACAGAAATTGACGTATTTTTAACTTCCTGTCGGGGCCGTTAAAACGGGGTTATTATGAGAGCATGACATTGTGTGATGTATAATATTTTTATTGACATCCCAAACTGTTTCCAATTGTGTGTCATAAAAGGGGTTACTAATTAAATTATAATTTCAGAGGAGGGGTGAGGTGGGGGTGCCTACATATTCTTTTGTTGTCCTAACAAATCTTAGTTATTCCAGGAGCTGAGGCACGAATTAGGCGAAAATTTTAATAATGTAAGCTTTCCTCAACAAGAAGGGAAGCTGGCAACTGATATTATTAATGAGGAATGCGAGAGGAAGCTGGATTCTTCATTTCAGGCCCTCCACACAGGGTTTACATCAAACAGTGAGGAGGAAACAGACACGAATGATTCTTTGCATAACCAACATGTTGGACGTAATAAAACATCTGTTCAAAGTCACATTACAAAAACCGGGGATGTTGATCTCGCTTTCCATGAAGTTGCAACGCAGAGTAAATATCAATCACATTTAGACAGGCCGTTAAACATCATATATGCCATAGGAAATATAACCCGTTCTGCTTGATGTTGTAGCTCAAGTTGTTAACTTTTAAATTTTCTTCTTCATAAGTCCACAGTGTTGTTTCCAACCATATCAGTCCCATTGCAGCGTGCTATGTTTAACACCCGGTCAGCCAGCATGGGTTTTGGCTTGGCCTTTTCGCGGGTTTATATGTAACCGAATTGTTGACAATATCCAATTATTTTATTTTAATTCCAGTGGTTATCAACACCAATTATGGACATTACTACTTGTCTTTTACATGATCATCATGATATATATCTTAGACACAGCCATATCATTGAGCATGGATTGTTTTATATGAAATGAAATAATAAAAATATCTTGAATTCCAAAATAAGTAACAGTGACAACATTACCAACTGTAATCCAACATTACGGTTCCTCAACCAACCAAACATAGGGCCAAACATATAAAGGTTCGGATAAAGGTTCTATGTAAACCAATAAACAAACATCACACACGGACCTTTTGCTTCCGGTGAGAGCGGAACTTCCTTCCACTTGGGATATTCACATTGTTGTTAGAGTTGGGTAATGCGGAATCCGTTTTAGCTTCATTATTATATCCCGATGACTACAATTATCTCTGCCATTTAACGTGTTTTTGGAACGATTGTGTGATACACCGGCTGCAGAGGTCACCGCCTTCAGTGCTTCATTCTTTGGATTGTTAACAATCCATAAGGCTAGCACACTCCTATGCTCATTGGACTGAAACTGTTCCAGGTTCATCAAATTATTAGTACCATATCCATATACAGTGATGTACAACACGTTCACAAATTGAGGATAACATTACATATCCCTTCAAACCATCGTTGACAGTAAAACTGCATGTGCCTTATTAGGTAGACACCACTCTCCCAATCATTGTTGTTACTTGGGTTACAATCTGTTTGCTTCATTTCAAATGACGGAAAATGGTGATAAACATCACCGGGTTTTTTCATATCGCTTGCAAACACTTTTTGCAGGATCAATATCTGAAACCATTAACATAATTCAGCCTCATTTCATCAAAAACGTTTTGTCGCCACAAAATTTCAATTATAACAAAACAAAACGGCTAGATTACCACATATCGTGCCATCTCGAGCCTTCTAGGAAAGGAAACAATATCACTATCGCTATCCCAAATCTCCACCACTTTTTCACAAACTCTCGTAACAACCAAAAACCAATGGTCTGACATTTAATCATGGACGGGGATCAATATCTGCATCCAAATAAAACTGTTTCGTAATTTACATGGATTAGGAGTGTCATTAATTATTTGTTCTTACATTACCTTAGAACACCACTTCAATCGCCGATTAAACCTATGCAGGCCACATTCCGATATGATTGATGCCAATGATGTCTCCACTTTCGATGACTGGTTTTTATAACAAGCTTGTTCCTATGACATAAACATTGATGTTTACAGTCAGCATATGGTCACCTAAGCCCAAAATAAATGTCATAAACCTTGACTGTATACATACCCCAAAATTGGTTGGGAGGAACCATGAGTCGGACTCCTTCTCAAACAAGTATGCTGCCGATATGTTTATCACCTGAACACAGATAAACATTCCTCACAAATTATTACAACTGTTACTATAGTACGAGTTAACATTGATACTGCCCAGAAGATTGAACTTCACATCTAAATGCATATACAATACCTTGTTGGAAATTTTATTTCTCGGACGCAAACAATCAAAATCAGCTGTGGACATTATCCATTCCCCAAACCGAGCAACTTCATCCCTGCAGCGATTATTAAATACGTTCAATCAACAATGACATTCACTGTCAACTTTTACAAAACAAAAAACCATTTTTATAATTAAATAAAATTACATATAATTGCGATATTAGTTTAGCTTCACAAGATTCAAACTACTACACATTAATAATGAGTATTCAATGCTACATCAATGGATCTTTAAGGGTCCGACAAACAAACAAATATATTAGAAGTATGATTTGCTTCATACAATCACACTTTGTCATCTCCTGTAATAATATATATCCTCTTATGGATCATTCAACGTATTGACACTGAACATGGATAGCCACATAAACACACATTATCTAAAACTTTATTTCCAGTGTATGCTTTTTTACCTACACTTAACTGGTCCTCTTGTAGGCTTCTCAAATAGAAACTTCAACAATGTCCACTCAGTCAGTGAAAGATTTCCCTTCAATGGGAACCTATCTTCCTCCTTTCCAACATTACCATCATCAGTGGAGACAGGACCTAGTTTTAGTCCAACTTCCGCACCCGTGTCCTCCACATACCTATCACCCTGTGCAACATAAACACCCCCCCCCCCCCCCCCCCCCCACCACATGAATACAGAACAGCCAAATTACAGGACTTTTAACCAATCTAGTTGACTATAACTTTTAGTTAAAATTGCAATGTTGGTTATGAGAGGGACAAATAAATGAAAATGAAACACTTATCGTTCCAAATCACAAACTATTAAATGTCAAAATGTGCACCTCTTTTGCTGCTTCATCATATGCTCCTTCCTGCCATGATCCTCCGTCATAATATGAGGACAGTGGACGTTTCTGCCACGGTTCGATATCAATACCAATTACACTCCCATCATCGTCGCTTCCAAACTCATTTCCATTTCCTGTTTTCATTCTGTACGAATGAAGCTGTCCTCTAACACCAACATTCATTTCACGCATAATTTTTCCAATTTCAAATATTATCTTCCTCACCCTCTCAATGTTGGCCTCCATACATCCCATCTTTGAAGACACAAACCGAATTTCATTTTGCACCCCATATATTTGAAACAAGGCCTTCGACACGTGTTCAGGCACACTTTCACACACGAGTTGGCAACCATAGTCTGCTTCCAGATTCTCCCCTATTTTCGCACCAACACTATTGGATATATAAACACAACCGCCGTGGCTTCCCCATTGTGCACTTATCCACTCAATCATGCTCCGACACCTCTTGTTGGTCCATGCAACAACAGGGTGAACTGATTTCGACACCATGGACGCACTATAACCAACACAATCAAAATAAAATAATTGTACGAACAACATGCAACCACTCATGTAACCCAACCTATCTTTCTGATTTGACTTTGACAACACACCATCCACTAGGTGTCGAAAACATACACTTTCCCAATTCTTTGTACCGATTGCTGCAGTGTCACAAATTGGAATAAGAAACTTCCTCTCAACATAGCCAGGCCTCGTCGGGCATAACAGGATAGCAAAAGCATATAGGACAAAGCTTATTTTGACGATATCATCAACTTCCTCCCTCTCTAGTATGTTCTTCTTCAAAGTAACGATACTAATCTCTCTGTTCTCACCAAATATCTTACTTGTTAGCTCATTTATCTTAATGACCTCCGACCATCCATCTAGTTCTACAGCTAATCCACCGCTCCTCACCCCCATCACGCGCTCAAAGTCACTATCCCGAATTGACAAAGATCTCCCCTGAATTTTGATACAGCAGCCTTCCTTTTCCACCTCAAAGTTGTCAACCAACATTTGGCATATCTCCCGGTTCAGTTTGGTGCACCCTATCTTCGTTAATGGCCCAAATCCAATTCCATCCACTGCTTTCGTCTTTCCTGTTGATAACTGAGCACAAGTTTGTTTGAAATCCTTTGGATTGCAGCCTGTTTTTAACACTACCGAAGACAGTGGTTCGCAACCTTCTGCAACACAATGTGAGGGATCACCCTTCTCCTCAAGCCCTTCATTACAGGGGCGTTGCTGGACACAGATTATATAAATTCATACCGCAACAAATATGTACAAAACCATTACAAAAAACAACACATTCAAAACTTCTGCTATTTCAGGTTTTTATAAACACATACCACAATTTCAGCCACCAACCTTCTGCGTTTCCCAGATAATTCACACCCGCTCATAATGTGTAAACTGCAAAATGATTGTAAATATTATTCCTTTACAAAACTGACCTAAATTTATATAAATCCAACAGGATTCGGGCACAAACATCACCAGCACAAAAAAATTTCACCCACGCCAATGGATACAACAACTTAATCAAACATTCAATTATGATTACATTACCTTCAAAATTTGATGTCAGATCTTTAATGCCTCCACAAAACACAATAATTGCCCTCCAACCCACTACCAAAATCACCAGCAACGCTGTGCTACATACGCTTCAGAATTCAATTATGCAGAAATCGTCAAATTGTAAACTGTCTGCCCTAAGATCAAATTCTTCGCAATACTATACTATTACAACCACAACGACCCAAACTTATCAGATCCGGCGGTCTTCAATCAACGCGGCGCTGTGCTCTTTGCAGCTTCCAAGCTTCGAATCACTTCGTTTGCGGCCTTCGCATTGTTATTTCACTGGCTTAGGTTACTTATCATACAACACACGCGCACATGTGATCAGGTAAATATAATTTTACCTGAACTCTAGTTTTTGTTCACCATACATGACTAACGGCTGACCAAGTTCTAACTTCGAAATCTGTTAAGGCCACGTCAGCCATTAGTGCTGGTGTCGGTGCACTGAATACGCTCCGCGTGTTATTCGGCATGAATTGATAAGATGGTTTATGAGCTTAGCAAACTGGAAACCCAAGAGATCAGCATATGAACATTCCAAGTTTCATCTCTCGAATTGTTTTTTTTTTTTTTTTTTTTTAAGTTTACTGCACCTACATGTGCCAGAACGAGCATAATTAGCTATGATGAGCCACACATGGTACCGCCAGAGGTACCGACTCCCACCAAGGGGGTAACCTGCGAAGGCACGGCCAGGCGGGCTACTCCTCGAGCCCTGGATCGCCCCCAGATCACCACTGACGCGCCGCTACGCGCTGCGTCAAGATGGCATCAGAAGCTCCAAACGCTGGGAATCGAAGCACATTAGTTCCACATCGGAAACAAGAAGAAGATCAACCTCTTCCTCACCTATAAAAGGTTCTCTCCTCTCTCCTCATTAATTACGCAATTACTACTCATTTGTTGTTATACTGCCCATATATAGTGACTGACTTAGGCATCGGAGGAGTGAAGACCGCCCAACGCGGTCTCCCTCTGACGCCCTGTCTCTCGTGTTGCAGTAAACGGAAGTCATCTAATCCTCGGAGTATTAACATTGGCGCCGTCTGTGGGAATCCTTGAACAAAAGGTCATCCCGCCACAACCACCATGACTAACGGTAGCGAGGAAGACACTGACGAGCAGTTAGATCAGTCCGCCATTCCCCAACCCACCAACCCAGCGGTAGGCATTAACCACGCATTATTCACCACCCCGGTCAACCCCGGCGGTGAGACAAACCCAGGTAGCAGCGGCCCGCCAGGCCAAGACCTTGCCTCTCTGTATGAGCTGGCACTGGCGGATCTTCACAAAGCGAACAGAGAGCGTGAACAAGAACGCAAGGAAAAGGCCGAGGCCCAAAGGCAAGTGGCCACACTTGTGTCCCGCTTTGATGAGCTAAAGAGAACACTGGAGGCTACCGCCAACCCGGCATGAAGCGAGCAGTCACGAGGCACCAGGCACAGCCGACCTGGTACAGGAGCATTGATACCAGCACCAGTCGTGCATATGCAGGTCCCGCTGCACCCACCAAAACTAGCAGGAATGGGACCACCCCCTGTACCCCAGCTAATGTTGGAACAGGAGGCAGAGTCATCACTGCGCACTCACCGCTCGAGACCTCGGGCAAGAACAGAGGGAAACCTACCCGCTCCCAGGCGAGGATCAGTTCAGCGGAGTACCAGGCTAGACCCCGCCGGTGATGCAACCGCTCAAATACTGGAAAGGATGCAGCAATTGGAACAAAGGTTAATCCGGGCGGAATCAGGAACCCCAGCACCAACTTCAAATCCACTTTTCGCGTCCAGGCCAGGACCATTTACCGTTGCAATTTTGCTGGCCGTCAAACTGGCGTATGCAAAGACTCTAAAAATGTCACATTACAGCGGTAAGACTGATCCCTTCGTCCATATGGACACCTTCAAGAAAGTCACCAACAACAAGGGATTCGATGACGCCACCCTGTGCCACTTGTTCAGCGAAACGCTGGACAATGAGGCAATGAATTGGTTCTTCAAATGCCCGCCGGGATCCATTGACTCATTCCAGGCATTATTGCACGCTTTCCTTTCCCGGTTCATCCTATTGTCCGCCGGGCACCACAATACAAGCCAATTGTTCAATGTCAAGCAGGGCACGGAGGAGACACTGAAGGCGTTCGTCACAAGGTGGTGAGCGGCAGCATCTCAATGCCGTGATCTTGATAAAACAATGGCTTCGGCGGCTTTTAAGCAAGGACTCCTCAAAGGGTCATTTCTCTATCACCTCAACTACAATCATCCAAATGCGGTATACGACCACCTCATGAGTGAGGCGGTCATTCATGCCCAAGCAGAATTCATCACATATGGAGAAACCCCACCGCCACCAGCGGCATCGCCAAAGTCGATACAACCCTCCTCTAGTCAGCAGGGGACCGCTAACAAAACCTCCAACACACCGCCAACTGACAAAAAGAGGGAGTGGCAGCAGGGCCAGTACCAAAACAAGCGACAAAAGGACCAACACTACAAGGGGAACCGGCCATCCCATGGGGACAACCGCAACAGACATACGCAGTCTTCCCAGCGGTATGCAGTATTTACAGTTCTCACGGCCTCGTATGAAGAAATATGCAATCAGTGAAAGGATCGGATCCCACCGCCGCCCCCGGGAAAATACCCAAAAACGGGAAAGCCAAGAAACACCGACAGGTGGTGCAAATACCACGAGGACAGCGGTCACAATACCAACAGCTGCAACGCCCTCAAAACGACCATTGAGACCTTGTACCGTGATGGCAAGCTTGAGCAGTTCAAGGTGCGCCAACCACCACCTCTGATCACTGACATTGAACCCTTGGGCCGCATCAACACCATCGACGGAGGTGCCCCAATCACAAACATGTCCCACAGGGCTAGAAAACGTTATGCACGAGCTAATCACCCAAAGGAAGTCTGCAACATCCACTACGAAAGATCCGCCAAACTCCCAAAGTCCTGTTGGGGACCTATTACCTTCTCAGAGGAAGAGGAACGCGAAGTGCATCTGCCCCACGACGACCCTTTTTTGATCGACACCATCCTCGGCAAAATGTCAGTCCGAAGAATCCTGATTGATAGCGGATCCGCTGTCAACGTTATATTCAGTGGTTGTTATAACGACCTGAAGCGAAACAGAAAATTACTTCAAGATCATGAACCATTGCTCAGCTTCTCTGGTGATGTTACGCAACCACTAGGTTCTGACTATATGCGGCTAGTTATCGGTACTAGTCCATGTATGGCTGAGATACATACGGAGTTCATAATTGTCGATTGTTTCAGCTCATATAACACCATTATTGGTCGGCCAGTGCTCAATAAACTCAAGTGCATCATCGCCGGATACATGCTACTCATGAAATTCCCCACACCCAACGACACAGGCTGTGTCAGGGGAAGTCAACAGTTGGCACGCGAGTATTATTCAACTACTATAGCACAATCTACCCCCCGCCATGAGATACTGGCGGTAGGTAGTCAGGCACCACCACCAAATATTTTTGAGGACCCCAGGGATGACGAAAAGAAGTACGTAAGGAAGGAGCCGGTAAACCCGAAAACATCATTAAGGATCGTCAGCATCTCTGATGAGCACCCTGAGCGGACAGTCCACATAGGCACTCAATTAGACCCAGAGCTGGCGGCGGAGCTCACTCAGTTCCTACGTGACAACGCTACGGTCTATGCATGGTCATATGCAGACATGTCAAGTATCTCCCCTGAAATCATCTCACACAAGTTGAGCATCAAACCATCCTTCTACCCTATCAAGCAGAAGCGTAGAGCCTTCGACGAAGAGAAGTACCGTGCTATAGGAGAGGAAGTTGCCAAGCTGCGAGGCATTGAGTTCATCCGCCAGGTCATTTATCCTCAGTGGATTTCCAACCTGGTTATGGTAAAAAAGGCTAGCGGCAGGTGGAGGATGTGCGTCGACTTCAAAAATCTTAACAAGGCATGCCCAAAAGACAGCTTCCCACTACCCCGCATCGATCAACTCGTCGATGCAACTGCGGGACACGAGCTCCTCAGTATGATGGATGCTTTCTCCGGCTATAACCAGATATGGATGCATCCCAATGACCAGGAGTGCACCACCTTCACCACCGACAAAGGCCTGTATTGTTACAATGTGATGTCTTTCGGTTTGAAGAACGCAGGGGCAACTTATCAGCGACTGATGAACGCCATGTTCGCGGAGCATTTGGGCAAGATAATCGAAGTCTACGTAGACGACATGTTGGTCAAGAGTATAAAAGCCAGCAGACATGTGGCAAACCTAAAAATCATAATAACCATCCTCCTGACCTATGGTATGCGCCTCAACCCAGAAAAATGTTTTTTGGCGTCACCGCCAGCAAATTTCTGGGGTATATTGTCAGTGAGTGGGGCATCGAGGCCAACCCTGACAAGGTGCAAGCCATCCTCAACTTGAAGGACCCATAATGGAAGGTACACGTCCAATGCCTCCAAGGCAAGCTAACCGCCCTGTCTCGATTCATCTCCAGACTGACCGACAGGTGCGCCCCATTTTTCAAAGTCCTTAAAACAACCCACAAGAAGGTCATCGATTGGAACCCAGAGTGCCAGGCGGCGTTCCAAGGCCTAAAGGAATACCTGGCAGCAGTTCCCCTCCTCTCCATTCTTGTGCAAGGAGAAACGTTATACATTTACCTGGCGATATCTCACTCAGCGGTGAGCTGCGCCATCGTCCGGAGGGAGGGCCAGGACGAGCTCCCAGTGTTCTATGCCGGTAGGGGCATGAACGGAGCAGAAACACGGTATCCTCCCTTGGAGCAGCTTGCTCTCGCACTCATCCTTGCCGCCAGATGCCTCCGCCAGTGCTTCCAAGCCCATACAATCCATGTGTTAACCAATCAACCGCTGAGACAAGTAATGCAGAACCCTGAACATTCGGGCCACCTCAGCAAATAGGCCATTGAGCTCAGCGAGTTTGACATAGATTACAAACCACGAACCGCCATGAAGGGCCAGGCGGTGGCAGACTTCATTGCTGAGTTCATCGAGCGTCAGCCCGAATCCAAGATCGATGTACCGCCCGGAACTGAAATAGTGACAGCCGAGGAGCCGGTTCCCTAACAATCAGACTGGAACCTACACGTGGACGGTTCCGCTTCCGCCAAGGCCAGCGGCGCCGGAATCATTTTAACGGGACCAGGGGGCTTAGCGTCGAATACGTGTTGAAGTTCAACTTCAAAGCTTCTAACAACATGGCGGAATATGAGGCACTCATTGCCGGCCTACTCCTCGCCATTGATTCAGGGGCCGACAGTGTCAACATTTTCAGCGACTCTCAGTTAGTCGTTAACCAGGTCAACAACAGCTTTCAGGCCAAGGACCAGCAGTTAGCGGCATACTTAGGGTACGCCAAGACGTTGCTAAAAAAATTCAAGTTCCACACCATCACAAAAATCCCCAGGGAAAAGAACGCCAAGGCTGATTCACTGGCAAGACTTGCAACCGCCCAGCCAGACCAGAGTCCAGCGGACACAAGGGTAGAGTCTCTGGACAGGCCAAGTATCACAAAAACCCTAGCGGAGATCTTTAGCATTGAGGCCAATCCTAGCTGGATGGATGAAATTATTCAGTACAAACGCAACGGGACATTGCCAGGGGACAAGATCAAGGCGAGACAGCTCCAACGGAGAGCAACCTGTTACAACATACAGAGCGGAAAGCTTTACCGCCAAGGATTCAGCCACCCCAACCTCCGCTGTCTGACCCCAGAGGAGGGAAAGGTCGTGCTGGCAGCGATACATGGTGGAGAATGCGGAAATCATTTAGGGGCCAGATCCTTGGCTAATCGCACAATGCGACAAGGCTACTTTTGGCCTACGCTTGGTGATGACGCCCGACGGATATCAAAATCTTGTCACAAATGCCAACAATATGCTGATCTTCCACATGCCCCGGCGGAACCTCTGTCGGTTATCGTTGGTCCCTGGATTCACTCAACGTGGGGCCTGGACTTGATGGGAAAATTCCAAACCGCCAAAGGTCAGTTCAAATACATCATTGTCGCCATCGACTACAACAGCAAATGGATAGAGGCAGAGCCCCTGACGACAATAACTACCGCCAAGGTAATTCACTTCCTTTGGAAGAACATCTACTGCCGCTACGGTGTCCCGCATGCAATCATCACAGACAACGGTACACAGTTCAACAATAAGGAACTCATCTCTTTCACCACCAACCTGGGCACCAAGATGCGTTTTGCATCAGTCGCTCACCCCCAAACCAACGGCCAGGTCGAAGCGGCAAACAAGATAATCAAGAAGCTGTTGCAGAAGAAGCTCGATAGGGCCAAGGGTTTGTGGGCAGAGAAGCTCCCGGAAGTTCTATGGGCCATCAGAACAACCCCAACCTCCGCCACAGGTGAAACCCCCTTTTGTATGATGTTAGGAACTGAGGTTGTCCTGCCTATCGAGGTAACCCAACCAACCGCTAGAGTCGAAGGCTATTGCCCCGAGACCAACACCGAAGGCATCAACCTCGACAGAGATCTCTTAGATGAAAAGCGAGACGCAGCCCATTTGCGCAATCTCCAGAACAAGCGACGGGTATCGCGTTTTTACAACGCCAGGGTCAAAGCCCGCAACCCCAAACTGGGGGACTGGGTAATGAAAGAAGTCATACCACCACCAACAAAGCTCCGCCCAACTTGGGAAGGTCCATACAAAATTGTAGAGGTCGTTAGCCCAGGCACCTTCTACTTAATGGACAAGGATGGCGTCACAATGACCCACCCTTGGAATACCGAGCACGTTTGGTATTACTACAAATAGTCATACCGCTACCCAACAGCATCTTGACTTAGCTAAATTTTTGTTCAATATTTAGCTAAGGGAAGCTACCCAACAGGTACGACCCCGCTTTTGTAAACGCTGTTCAGACAACTATCATTGAAACGAGGAATTATTCAAACCATTGTTACCAAGTCTAGCACTGGGGGCAACTGGCAACGCAGGGCAGCGGACCACGTCCGATACATTGTGCACTTGGATCAATTTTAATTCCTTTAATGTTTCATTTGTGGGCAAAAGAAAAATTGTCAAAACTCTAGTGGTGCAAGACAGATAAAACAAAATAACCAAACTCTGAAAATTCATTCACTTTAACGCTGTTCTATACATCAGATGAAATATGCCTTAGCGGCTACAAAAATTTTCCTACTATCTTCAGGGGTTGGCGGGGTCAGCTCCGCTACCTTCGGCATCTCCACCGGCGGCATGCGACGGATGTGAGCGGCTTGTTTGGTTGGACCCTCGGGCTGTGGGACTGGGGGTCTCTATTGTGCCATCCGCCCGGGTGCCCGCCAGGAACACGGCAAGAGACACCTCGGACTGGGTCGGCGTCCGCTAGGTATCGCCCTCCGAGAGTCCGCCACTCTCCCCACTACCGAAGCAGGCACCTCCTACCGGAATAGGGGCGGTAGCAGGGGCAGTAGCAGGGGCGGTACTTGTTGTCGGCGGAGCTTTCTCCACTGGTGGCACAACCGGCATCGATGCCTTCGCCCAGTCGATGGCACCCTTCTGCTGCAGCATTTCCACATTGGCCATGGCACCGGCCTTCGCTGCTTCGGTCATTGCCTTCTTGTAGTCCGCCGACTTCTTGTACGACTCCTCGGCGGCGGCCGCAGCGCGGCTCCCCTCGGCACTCAGGCGGGCAACTTCACCCTCAAACCGCTTCACCTCGGCCTGTCTGGCGGCAGACTCCCGCTGAAGGATTTCAACTTTCTTATCCTTAGCGGCCACCCTATCCTGCAGCAGGGACATATCTTGCTCCAACTTGGAGAACTATTCGTTCCACTCCAGGTCCCGCTAAATGGAAACGGCCAGCTTGCCACGGGCGTCTGCCGCATCGCAGTCGGCCTTTGTCAAGCGTCGCTCGACATCCGCCAACCTTTCCTGGACCTCCCCCAGGTCCCTTTGTAGGCCCACCACCTCCTCCCTGAGCTCCCGCTCAACTTGGGGCTGTTTGGATGCTGCCTGGAACATTTCATGCAGCCCAACGGCGACGTGCCCAAATGCCGTGCTGAAGGGCGATTGGTTGACGGCAGTTGTCCGAACAATCCCCTCCAGACCGCCGAACCCCAACCGCTCGCAGATGTGATACAGGAACTCTTGTTCACCGTCATTCAGAAACTTGGCGTAGGCCGTGAATGAATCCAGATCACTCATACCCACCGCCTTCGCCACATCAGCAGGAGCCTCGAGCGGAGCCTGCCTTGCCTTCTTCTGCCGCTCGCGGGCCCCAGTTATCTCCACGGCGTCCTCCTCTTCCCCGCTGGAGTCGGGTTGGCGGCGTTTTCGCTGAAGCACCCGCGTGCTTCCAGCGATGGCTGGCCTTGAACCTCTCGCTTGCGGCTCCAACCCCGCTATGGTGACACCCTCCGCTGGGCGCACTGCTTTCTTCTGTACCCCTCGTCGCAAGGCCGGCGCTCTCTCTTTCTGCGGTACTGTCTCACTCACCGCGCCGGTCCCCGCCTGAACGGCAGGCAGCCTGTCACCACCAAGATGAGAGTGGTGCGGCATTGGCAGCACTACAGGAACCTCTGACGGGCTCAGCGCCAGCGTCTAGGGGTCCACCGTCGTTTTCTGCGCCGCCAGCCCGGAAGCATACATGGCCTCCAGGAAGTTGTCGATTTCAGCGCGGTCCATTGCTTTCGCAAAAGCATCACGGCTCGCCTTGTTTCCTGGTGGAGTCTTTACAAAAAAAAATGCATGCACAATAATAAACCGGTCAGCATGAGACAACCTCACAAAAGGCGTGGTACAGTGGTGACCACTTACCTACGGCACGTGTCAGTTGTTGAGCTACCAACAACTCCCACCCGGTAAGGAGACGGAAGTCCAGCAAGTTGCGATTCCTCCAGCAACCTCTAATGCGTGCCACGCGGCACTCTTCCTCAAGAGTTAGGTTGTACCGCAACCCCGCTGCACAAAAAAAAGACACTATCAGGACAGTGCAAGGCTAAAAACAAAAAAACAAAAACAAAAAAAACCCCGCCAGTCATGTTCAGCGGAAATGGCAAACGACCTCGGATGGCCTGGAACTCCGACTTAATTCTAAACGTGGGCTCCCCCTCGTTGGACCCCACTTGATACTCCCACCCCGCCTTGGCAACACAGAAGGAACCCCGCCAGTATGACATTGAGTCCCTCAGGTTCTCGATCAGCTTGGGCGCTCCTTGGCGACGACTGAGGTTTACTTGCCCTCTACAACCCTGGCGCTTCACGTACACCAGTTCATAGAAATGTATTACCTCCACCACGGTCAGTCCTTCGCAACCAGACAACCGCCACAACGAGTTCAGCGCCAGCAGCAACCGCCACATGTTGGGGCAGACTTGCCCAAACGCAATGCCGAACTCGCACACCAAGATCTGAAGGTTGGGCACCAGCGGGAAGGTCACTCCCTCGCGGAATATAGCCTCGTGCACGGCGTCGTGGCCCACTGGCAGGATCGAGGCCTTCTCCTCCACAGTCGGCGGACGCAGCTTCACCACACCGGGCAACCAGAACACCCGCTTCAGCCGGTTGACGGCAACAACGGTCATCCTACCTCCCGCCTCGTCAACAGGGGTGCAGTCCTCAAACACCCAAGCCGACTCAGTATCCTCCCCCTCAGCGGAACCGCTGGCGGCACTATTGCTTTCTAGACGTTCTTAGTGTATAGTGTGGGCAGCGACAGCCTCCCCCGCCCCAGAACTCTCCGGACGCGATGCACGACCCATGACTATGTCCCACGGTATGGTCTGTAGCGGCTCGACCTCTAGCGGTTCTGGCGCTGAGGTTCCTGCACAGGCAAACGGACGCAACGAGTCAATAAAATTTCTATCCGCCGCGCTGAACGACACTTCAGATCTGGAATCCTCACTGCTCGAAATCTCTATGACGTCGGCCATCCCAAAACCCTAAAACCCAAATCAGTTAGCTCACACAAGATCTAACCCATCCCTATACCAGTCAGTGCCCATGAACATCAACAACACTCAACCCAGAAAATACCAAAACAAGAACAAACGCACTCAAACCCAGATTCGACCATCTAGAAAATCCCTAAAAACCCCAATTCTGTCAAATACAGCAACCCATCCCCAAACCCACTCTCACACCCTCACAGCACGTCAACGAAGGACATATCACAGGAACACCCAAAACCCAAAAATTCGCCATGGCAGACATCCAATGAAACAGGGATATAAGTCAGAATACCAACCTCAATGATGGAGTCTCTGACAGCAGTGTGAGCATTTGTCTTCAGAGCCTGAAGTCGTCGGTTCTTCCACGTACGAAAACTAGGCAATATCGCCTCAACCTTCTTCTCTGATGTCAGACGCAGAAAGCTTGAAGACGACGAAGTAAAGTTCAAAATTTAGAGCAGTGTCAAATATGCCAACTTCCCCCCCCCCCCCCCCCTTTATGTCACTATGTCAATACACCCATCAGACAACAGCCGAGAGCTGTTGTCTGATTCAGAAAATTTCTGTTGTCTAGTAGCCTGATATCTCTTAGGCCTTCAGACGACAGATATTACCCGTGATCTATATTTCACTCAAACAACATAGGCCGGCCAATAATCTGTTGTCTGATTGTGTCGAGATATGCCGAATTATGAATTTATGTGGTTGCATATGTAACAAGACAACAGTTATATGTTGTTATAAAGGTTTATGCACAACATCTTTTCATAAAACTCTATCGTATGTATTTCATTAAGACGACAGAAATCTGTTGTGTAAATATATAGAGATTTGAACTATCTTGGATTTTTTCTGTTGTGTGAATTAATTGTGGACAACATATATTTGTTATGTTCTGTTGTTTCTTTTTAACTAAAATGACAGAAATATGTCATTTGAATATGTAGAGGCGTGAACTTTCTTGGGACTTTCTGTTGTCTGAGTCAATTATGAACAACATATATTCATAAAGTTCTATTGTTTCTTTTTGATTAAAATGACAGAAATATGTCGTTTGAATATGTACAGGCGTGAACTTTCTTGGGTCTATCTGTTGTGTGACTCAATTATAAACAACATATACTCACATAAAGTTCTATTGTTTCTTTTTGACTAAAATGACAGAAATATGTCGTTTGAATATGTAGCAGCGTGAACCTTCTTAGGTCTTTCTGTTGTCTGATTAGCATAAGGACTACATTTAGCCTGCATCATCTGTGGTTTATGGTGATTTCAGACAACAGACATTTGCTTGAATTTTGTTGTTTGATGTTGATTCGGATTTCAGCTTGTTTTTGTTCTCATGCCTGTTAACTAACACCTCCAATCTTGACATAATAAGATACATACACAAGTACTATAGGCAAAGAATCAGTTATATATCTATATTAACAACTCTATATGTACAAATCATCAGTACATTATCTTGACATAATAAGTACATAGAAACAAGTAGTTAATACAACCTTGTGCCTTGAGCAGCTTCAGTTGTTAGCATTTTCTTTTACTACTACTGTTCATTCCAATTCTGAAGCAGAGGCTCTTCTCACATGGTGAAATGCTACAACATTATCGCCCGCTTTGAACTTCTGAACTCCTTGTCCAACATCGAACCTTCATTATGTAGTCTTGAGCTACCTGATAATTATCCAATGAGCAGGCAATAACAAAATGGAGAAATCGCAATGTACGCAAAATGTTATGTTAATTAATACAAGAGGCACACAGCAAACACATAAATTGAACATGATTTAAGCAAACCTGGTATAGGAAAAGTAGCAATCCATGAACAAAATTGACCCATCTAAGAGGGAGCTGAATCCAATCCTGGTGAATATATCTGGGCAGAAAATAACACGAAGTATTTCATGAGAGTTTACTAAAAAGAAGGACCATAGCACTCACATTAGGCTGATCTCCCTGTGTTGAAATATTGCTTGTGCAATGATTATGAGTGGAATCAGCGATCCTTTATATGCTGCAGCCATATATTGCAAGTAAACCTTCATGCTGACTCTTTCTCTTCTTGTACAAGCTTCTTGTTTCTTGCACGCTTTGCCTTCTTTTTCTCTTTAATTGATTTATGCTCTGAAGGTGATGGACCTTCTTGCACTTCCTTTGCCAAACAATCAACATTGCTGCTTGGTACATCAGGGTTTTTGCCAAGTCCAACAGAGCCATCTGGGTACAAGTTGTGATCTAAGTCGCTTGATGAATAATTGGGAATATCCATAGCTTCAATTGCATCATGGTGAGCTGAGACTAGTGTCTTAAAATCAGTTCCTGCCTATAAAAGATCATCAAATTTTCCTGCTTGTATGATGCGCCCTTCTTTAAGAACCTACAGATATTGAAACGAAAGTTAGAAAAGACTTCTCATACATTATGTATAAACAGATTTATGAAACTAAACTGACAATAAATGGAAAAGGAAGAGCGAGGTACCCCAAAAAAGAAACATGGGTATACATTCTCCAACCAACCAGTGATACCGTCACTACAGCTGGCATGTATGAAACAACTTTAAAACTGAAGTCAACAGATGCTATTAGACTAAACTATACACATAAGCTACAGACTGAAGATGGCAATGTGGACCTTTCTTTGCAGAAACAATATGTTACAAGTTTGAAGACTATACCAGGATTTAATCAGCAGAAGGCAGAAATTCAACTTGGTGGGTCACGAAAACAACAGTTTTGTCTTCTAATGCTGTCAATATGTATTCTTGCATTTCCATATTTATAAATTTCAGCCATAGTCAAACTAGCAGAAACATGATATCAATGATACTATCAGAAAACTCTAACCTTAAACAACTCTAATCCAGTGTGTGCATCAACTGCACTGAAGGGGTCGTCAAGTAAATAAATGTCACTGTCTTGATACGGTGCCCACCATCTAAGTATTCTTGGAAGCAAACCAGGAGAGAAGCAAAGCTTTCAATTTTTATTAACTCAAATCTGACAATAAGAGACTACAGAGGCCTCTATATATAGAGACTAGGATAATTCATGACCAAAATGTCAACACCACCATTACTAACAGTAAGCAAATTCAACAAAAATATATGCAGAAAAAAGGAATTTAGAAAGAAACAGTGGACATTAATCTTTGTTGTTCCACAGAAAAAGCAAAATTTTCCCGAACTTTTCCATCACCAAAACATGAAATCCAGATAGTAATAGTAGTCTAGTACCACCCGATAGAGGAACCACAAATTGAGTCTTCATATAATTGCTCTTAGCAAAAAATCAAAGCACATAAAGAGAGAAGAGAAGTCAATAAGAATTGAAATTTAGGGTTTATGCTGACCTTGAAATCCCCAATTTTGTTGGTGTCTTGACTTGTGGTAGACATCCGTCGCTGATCGAATTCACAAAGAGACAGGTAATTCACAAGAAAAATCGAAAAATCGTGAAATGACACCCCAAATGAAAGACTTTAACTTTGAAACCATACTGTTCCCGAAATCAAAGAATACCAATTTGGCAAGAAGAATAAGCGATAGACAAATAGAGAAGGAGAGAGAATTACACATACGCATCCCTGATTCAAACAAAACCCAGGAAACCCAAATCGAATTTCAAAGGAAAATTTCCAAAACCCCAAATTGAATTCCAGATAAAACCTTAAAACAAAACCCAACAGAAACCCTAAATCAAATAACAGTGAATCAAAAAAACTTACCAACAATAGGGAACCAATAGATTTGACTGGTTTAGAGAGACTGAGATGGGGGATTGTGATGGTTTGGCTGTATTTGTCGAAGAGATAGAGATGTGGGATAGGTGGTTCTGCGTTTGTCGAAGAGAGATGAGAGATGGAGATTGGCTTTTGATTAGAGAGATTGGAGATCCGGCAAGAAATTTGCCCGAGAGTTTTGTTCTGGTGCTCGAGGGAGAAAGCGAGAGTTTTCTCATTCATAGTTGCGCTGTTTGTTTGAGAAAGGGGAGTCAGAAAATGCTAAATGTTAAATTTTTCGGGAGGAAAACACTCGCCCTTCTCGTTTTAGTTATGCCAAAAAAAAACAACAACAATGTAACCAAAAAAAAAAAAAACAACAACAAAAAAATAGGGGCACAATTAGCTCCATCTATTGCACAACAGAAAACTGTTGTCTGATACATAACATTTTCAAACAGTTCCTTTCAAAAAAACTAAAAAATTTCAAACAACCAAAACTAAATCAATCTCAGTTTAATGGACAACAGAAATCTGTTGTCTGAAACAAAACATTTTTAAGAAAACTAATCTACCATGGCATATCACTATATTCAGACAACAGAATTTTTTCATTCTGTCGTTAAAATTTTTCAGACAACAGAAAACAACCATTCTGTCATCTGATGAGTTTATTGACATAGTGTGTCAACATCAAATAGTCCTACGCCGTCCATTGAAAAACAACATCAAATGTCAGCCGTACACGTGTCCCACAACTATAGTTACTCTCCGGATTAACCGAGGCGTCACCTCGGTTACGAAATCCATCATTACTAAACATTAATGGCGAGGAGACGGCTAGGCGGAGGAGGCACGCCTCCGAACGCTAACCCTTTAGGGGTTTGCCACGTGTCCACCACCATCAGACGAAGCGTCTGGTAGAAGCCACAACTTTTGGGAGGAGGGCGCCAGTCGTTGGCAGATTCCGCTGAGCGAAACCCCGCTAGCGGAACTTCTTACTAGTCATCTTCCAAGTATCGAAGTCCGCTGAGCGAAACCCCGCTAGCGAAACTTCTCACTTGTCATCTTCCAAGTATCGAAGTTCCGCTGAGCGAAACCCCGCTAGGGGAGCTTCTGACTTGTCATCTTCCAAGTGTCGAAGTCCGCTGAGTGAAACCCCGCTAGCGGAGCTTCTCACTTGTCATCTTCCAAGTGTCGAAGTCTGCTGAGCGAAACCCCGCCAGTGGAACTTCTCACTTGACACCTGTCGAAGCCTCTTATGAGCAAATCCCCGCTAGAAAACTTCCACTTGTCAATTTGCAAGGGGCCGCCTCAACTATACGTGGCACTGCCGGCACAGCCCCCTCCATCTTACAAACCCTGTGCGTTGCTGAGCTCAACCCCGCTCACTAACTACCACCAAACACGTCTACGCGACGCTGTTTCCTGCTACATCCAGCAGGGGGTATCCACCAGCGGCGAATCCCGAGGCTACGCCTCACTCTGACAACGACCGCCAAGCGGCGTTACTGTCAGATCGTCCCTATGGGACACGAGGACTTGTCAACAGTCTACGACGACCCTGATCAGGTACGTTGACCCCCGTCACCCGGGTACTAAGATTGGGCTCGCAACCCAACACCCTCTGCTCTGCGCAGCCTCCCCTCAACAAACAATTTGCCGACCATCCGGAGGTCCATCTTGGCTAAGGAGTGGGGGACTCCCTGGCGGGCCTGGCAGGGGCCCACTCGAAAGGGTATAAAGCGTTTGCTCAGTAAATCCATGGTTGACAACGCACTGACGCTAATTATGCTGTTGCAAGTCTAGTGGAAGTAACGCTTCACACCGCCGATCAACTCCCCAACCAAGATTGCCCTCCTTGACTGGGGACTTGGGGGACTTGTACCTACATGTGCCAGAACGAGCATAATTAGCTATGATGAGCCACGCTCATGGTACCGCCAGAGGTACCGACTCCCACCAAGGGGGTAACCTGCGAAGGCACGGCCAGGCGGGCTACCGCTCGAGCCCTGGATCGCCCCCAGATCACTGCTGACGCGCCGCGTCAAGATGGCATCAGAAGCTCCAGACGCTGGGAATCGAAGCACATTAGTCCCACATCGGAAACAAGAAGAAGATCAACCTCTTCCTCACCTATAAAAGGTTCTCTCCTCTCTCCTCATTAATTACGCAATTACTACTCATTTGTTGTTATACTGCCCATATACAGTGACTGACTTAGGCATCGGAGGAGTGAAGACCGCCCAACGCGGTCTCCCTCTGACGCCCTGTCTCTCGTGTTGCAGTAAATGGAAGTCATCTAATCCTCGGAGTTGTGGTCCGCCCACCGGACCCGCGTTAAACAAAGAATCATCTACCGCCGGACTTGAGCATTAACATTTACAATTAGTAAAATGACCAATTTTATTACTCTGAATAGAGTAATATTCTTTCGAAAATTTTGAAAACTACAAAGACTTGTTTTTCTCGATTATTTCATGACAGCAGATAATCAAGCAAGCGATACACCAAATATGAATTCCTAAGAGATTATTCGTCATAAATGTAAAAATTTAACCATTGCAAACTCGAGTCCAGCCGACAATTCAAGAATATCATTTTTCTGAATGGAAAATATATCGCATATTCTCCTTAATTGTTCGACTCACTAACCCACCCCATATTGGGATCCAAGTGATCACATACACAATGGACGGAGCTGATCCTAATAGTCTTCGGTGTGAACGTAGACTTGACTTTTATTTAGTCGTCGCAGAGAAGTAAGCAACACTCCAAGAGTCCAAGTCCGCGACCAACTTTGTCTCATCTGCACATGCAACCAACTTTTCTTTTCGATTTTGTTTGAACCAAACAGTCAATTTCTTCCAAGAAATTGTTCTTAACAATCTATTAATTTAACAGCTGCTTGTGATCACTTGTATATATGCACAATCTTCTTTCCGTTGAAGTTTACCAGATACAGGATGGCTCTTGCACTTGCAACAACTATCTTTCCAAATACTTGTCCAACTAGTTATCATGTGTTCTTGAGTTTCAGCGGTGATACTCGCAAGACTTTTACTGACCACCTCTACACAGCCTTTGTCAATTCAGGCTTTCGTACGTTTCGAGATGACGACGAACTTCCAAGGGGACAAGATATCAAACCAGAACTGCGGAAAGCCATCGAGCAGTCACAAAGTTCTGTTATTGTGTTTTCAAAAGACTATGCGTCTTCCGGATGGTGCCTTGATGAGCTTGTGATGATCATGGAACGCAAGAGGACCTGCGATCACATAGTTTTACCTGTCTTCTACGATGTCGATCCATCCCAAGTAAGGAAGCAAACAGGAAGTCTTGCAAAAGCATTTGCTAGACACGAAAGAAATCATTCCTTGAAGGACAAGGTGAAACGATGGAGGGTGGCACTTACAGAAGTTGCAGATCTAGCAGGAATGGTATTGCAAAATGAAGCCGACGGGTATGTGTTTTCATTCAACCTAGCTGCTTCATCCCAAAGTTTGATTCGATCTCTTCTGAGAGTCAACAACATTTTTTGAAAATGGATATTAGATCTTATCTTTCAGTTTAATACATTCCACATCCACAAACTAATTGCAGACTAATTAATAATTTTGTTATGATATTTTGCTTTCAACGTACATGCATCACATTGCTTGATGATTAATTAATTAACGAGACAAGTTAGGGTATTATAATGTTTATCATACACTCATTTTACATCTATTTGAACAAAAATTACAATTATTAATTTGAATCAAAATTATAACATTGAGAACAAAGTTACTATATTCATTTATACTGTTTACATATAATTAAACAAAAATTACAACATTGACAACAAATTTGTTCAAAAACTTGTAACAAGGTCGTAGGTGGTGTAATTACCACTATTATAATTAAAATTACACAAAATATGACTAACATTATCACTCTGACAATTTGTTGTCACATTTATAAATGTGTATATGAGATAGGGATAAGGGGTATGTATTATAGAATTTTCCTTAATTAACAACTTGGTTATGATATTTTTCATGACCGGTATTTGATGATCACAATACCTCCGACTTATATTTATTTATTTGCTATATTTTAGGCACGAGTCTAAGTTTATCAAGAAAATTGTAAGGGTAATGGAAGATAAACTAAGGCGCATTCCCCTAAGTGTTGAACCCCACCTAATTGGAATAAATTCTCAAACGGAAGACATCAATTTATGGTTACAAGATGGATCAGCTGATGTTGGCATACTTTTAATTCATGGAATTCGTGGAATAGGAAAATCAACCATAGCGAAATTTGTTTATAATTCAAACTCTCAAAGATTTGAGAGATGCAGTTTCCTTGAAAATGTCAGAGAAGTTTCAGAACAATCAAATGGCTTGCTTCGGCTTCAAAAACAACTTCTTAATGATATTTTGAGTGGAAGTAAAGTGAAAATACACAATATTAGTGAAGGGATGGCTAAGATTGAAGATGCTGTTAGCTCTAAAAGAGTTTTTCTTGTTCTCGATGACGTGGATCATGTGGACCAATTAGCTGCATTACTGAGGATACAAAATCGATTTCATCCAGGAAGTAAGATCATCATAACAAGTAGCTGTGCGGGATTGTTAGGAGCTCACTGCCAAATTGTTAAGGTGCATGAGGTTAGGACCCTGGGTAAGGATGAATCATTGGCACTCTTTAGTTGGCATGCTTTTGGACAGGACCATCCCATTGAAAGTTATACCAATCATTCGAAAAGGGTAATAGATCACTGTGGAGGACTTCCACTAGCACTTAAAGTTTTAGGTTCTTCTTTATCAGGGAAGAATCTACTTGTCTGGGAAAGTGCATTGAACAAATTGAAAGCTATTCCAAATGGTGAAATAATGAAGAAACTCAAAATAAGCTATGACTCCTTACAAGATGATCATGACAGAAACTTATTCCTCCATATTGCATGCTTCTTTATCGGAATGGAGAAAGGTATCATTGTTACAATCTTAGATGACTGTGATTTCTTCACAGAGGTTGGCATTCAGAATCTCATTGATAGATGTTTTTTAACCACTGACAAAGATAATAAGCTGGTGCAAATGCATGATATGATTCGTGACATGGGAAGAGAAATTGTTCGTCTAGAATCCAAGGAGCCAGAACGACGTAGTCGAGTATGGCATCATAAGGATTCTTTCAAAATATTGTCCGAAAATATTGTAAGAAACATGCTTATTTGATGTATTTTCTTTGCGTGTGTATTCATTATTCATTGACTTATCTGAAGTCCTTTTATTTTATTTTTTTCACTTGTTTTATTAGGGCACCCAAACAATTGAAGGACTTGTTCTCAACATGCAAATGTACCCTTCGAGAAATTCAAGTAAGGTAGTATTGGAAACCAATGCATTTACAAGGATGCACAAACTAAGACTCCTCCAGCTCAGTCATGTGCAGCTCAGTGGACGCTACGAAGAATTTCCTGCAGGACTAAGATGGCTTTGTTGGATTAAATTTCCTTTAGCTTCCTTACCCACTGATTTTCCGTTGGAGAGCCTTGTTGCTCTTGAAATGTGTTATAGTAGTTTGAGACGACTTTGGAGGGGAACAAAGGTAATGCAAATCCATGCAAACTCTTTTCCTGTTTGGTAATTAATTATACATTTTGGACTCCTCATATCCTTCACCTTTATCTCTGTGCAGTATCTCCCATCACTAAAAATCTTAAATCTCAGCCACTCTCATGACTTTATAGAAATCTCTGATTTCTCATGTATCCCTAATCTAGAGAGACTCATTCTTGAAGATTGTGCGAGATTGGTAAGTGTTCATGAATCCATCGGAGTCCTGGAGAGAAGGCTTATTTATTTGAGTGTGAAAGATTGCAAAAATCTTAGGATGCTTCCGGAGAACATTTCTATCCTAACCTTCCTTGAAACACTTGTTATCTCTGGTTGTTCAAATCTTAGAGAGTTTCCGACAGAAATGAGGAAGCTACAATCGTTGAAAGTGTTTCAAGCAGATGGAGTTCCAATACATCGGTTACTAGTCACTACCACCAGGGAGGTCGAACTTTGCTCAAGTCCGATTCAAGAACTTTCTTGGGCTTCTAATCTTCCACGGAATTTAGTAAACTTGAGTCTAAGATGCTGCAATCTTTTGGATGATGATTTTCCATGTGATTTTGCTAATCTATTGTCGCTGCAAACATTGGATCTCAGCGGGAACCCAATTTCTAGGCTACCGGATTGCATAAGAGGTGTTACTGGCCTCCGAGACCTGTCTTTGAGCTATTGTACAAAGCTCAAATCACTTCTAAGGCTACCAGCAGAATCACTTCATTTCTCTGTGACCGGGTGCACATCATTGGAAAAAGTAACATTTCAATCTTTTTGGGGACGTGATTCTTGGTGGGGGTCCAACCATAACCTTGTTGAGGTACAGGGTAAGTTCAAGATGGAACCCATTGAAAGAGTTGATAAAGAAATGCTAAAACTTTTGAGTCTAGGCAACCTGGAAACCTTGGAAAACATTTCGATGGTCAATAGTGGATTTTATGCTCAACGCATATGGAAGGGAACACATCCCGTCCAGGTCTCTCTCTCTCTCTCTCTCTCTCTCTCTCTCTCTCTCTCGACTAATATCTGATTTCCATGATATAGGGACTGTACGAAAATGGTATATTCAGCACATTCCTTCCTGGAGACGAAGTTCCAGGCCAGTTCAGCCATAGAAGCAGAGGGTCCTCTGTATCCTTTACTGTGCCTTTACTTCCCAATCTCAATATACGAGGGCTGAATGTCTTCTCGGTCATAGCACAATCCAACGACAATGATTCTGATCCTATGACCAATAATGTCAATATTGATGGTCCACTTCATCCGACAATTACCGTCGTGATTAATAAGAGCAAGGGGCTGAAGTGGATCTATGGTCCACTATTCTCTGGCGTTCCAGGTGAAGGAAAAGATGTGATATGGTTAAGTCACTGGAAGTTTGGGAATCGACTTACATGTGGTGATGAGGTGACTATTTTAATATATACGAAATCTGATTTCAAGGTAAAGGAGTGTGGCATCCAGCTTGTTTACTACGATGAGAAAGATCATGTGACTTCAACCACGGACGATCCTTGTTTTCTCCGAGCTGGAGTTCGGTCAACAATACCCTCTCATCCGGGGGAGAAAGGAATAACCTTCCTATGCTATCTAAGAAAAGAAATTGATGAAAATATTGACCTCATTAGGGATATCAATGAAAAATCAGGTATAAATGTCCTTAACTATACTAATTTTTTAAATTACAGTGCTCAAAAGAAAAAAGAAAAGAGAAAAAATAAATAAATGCACAAAAACGAATTAGTGTATCATAGGCAACTCCATGAAAGACTTCCCAATGGATCCAAATTCAGTTTACGTGGGAATTGATTTGCTAGTACTATTTTCATGTTTATTTTGCAGAGAAAGAAGAAGGGCAAGTGGGTGACCTCGTCCTCACTCTTGCAGCACAAAGTGGCAGCAATAGCAATAAACGAGGTTTGATCAGCAGAGGTTGGAAGGGAATCATGATGGCCACCATCCTCATTCTTTCTCTTCCTCTGCTTACTCGCTCTCCTCTCTTCCAGCAGCGAAAGAAACAACAGTCCACATGCCCTTCATGAATTTGTTGTATTAATTAGGCACAAGTCATATCGTAACTTCCTTCTCTTATTATTTCAAAAAGTATAATTTTGAATCACTGGATTTATATCTTCGGTTGGTTTTGTTGTCTGTGATTCAACAAAACCACATACAAGGGTTTGGGTCGGTGGTGTTGTGTGTTCGGGAGACTTCCATCGATTGTAGTTATCAAGCTCTGACATACAGGAATGCCCATTTAAGCTGTCCGACACAACGGAGACGGAAGCATCGACCGGATCGATCAGGCTCTGACGTACAAAGGTTGACCTGAAAACGAGTAGGACAGGTTTGGTTTTGTAGGCTTATTTGCCAAATTTCAGATTTTCAGTTTTTGATTTGATGCCATCGTAGGTTGCTGGGGTGGGAAAGAGAAGAGAAGGGATTCAAGAATCAAGATTGTGGTGGGCTTCGGGGGAAGTGTTTGGGTTTGTTTTCGGAGTGGTGGATTCGAAAATTTTGATCGAGTTTGGGGGATAATTTTCAGCAGGAAAAAGGTAAGTGTTTGGTTTGGGTTTGTATGGGTTGTTTTGAAATTGTGTTTTGATTATGAAATCTATTTGTATTTGTTGTTTGCTTTACATTTTCACTATTTGTTTCTGCGATCAATTCATATTCGAGATCCATTTTTGTTTGAAACATGGGTCGAAATTGAAAGGGATTCAAGCTAGGCTTTTCAATTTCATTGCGATGGTTGTACAGTTTGACTGTGCAGTTATCATGTGGGTGGGCTGGTTTGCCCTTTGATAATATATTAAGATAAGACTTTGAACCAAAGAAGACTCTGGTGTAGTTTGCCTTTAGTCTGATTTATAGTTGTTACCATTTCCTAAAGTATGATTCTTTTCTATTGCAGGTTCTGTTGTGTGTCTTGGACTATTTGGTTTTGGTTAAAGGAGTTTTGTGATAAGCAAATTATAATTTGAAAACAGGTGAGAACATTGTTCTATTTGTCATTTTTGTAGATCAATTCTAATCGTTAAGTAATTTTTTATTTCTTTTGATTGACTGATAGTATTAGGTAGGAACATGGATTTGCAGGGTCTTCAAAGTTTGTTAGCATAAATTGGTATTTAGCTTTTTGTCAGTTTTTGAGTTCAAGTTAGAATTTTTAACAATATGATATAATGGTTTGAGTTTCATAACGAAATTGTTTCATAATTCTTATTTGCCTATTTATGCAGGTCTGCTGTAGGAAATCAAATTGTCAAGAAAAATCATTTTTGTGGCCTGAAGTATATTGTGGTGGTATTAAGAAGACTGAGGTGAAGATTGCCCATTCTGGATATATTGAATCAAATTCACTGTTCACTGCAGGTGAATTTTTTCAGAAGTTCATTTTTCTACTTATGGGGCTGTGATGGTTGATGGTTGCTACATATTCCTTTACTTCTCGATCTTTTGACTTTGGACTTGGTTTGATTTATCTTTCTCTTCAAATCAGAACCATAATCTTAAGCTTTTAATTGGTATACCGTACTCTCTATTCGTTCCACCCATTGTATATGTAGCTATTAGCCTCGCATAAGCCAATTACATACAATCTGTAACCTTGCTTTTAAGTGATAATTTGTGATTCATTGGCTTATATGCTGGACCTTTATTTTAATTTTTAAAAATTAAAGGCAGTAACATCTCCTTTTAGTTATCTCTGATTTTATTATGATTTTTATGTAGGTGTTGAAACATGGGAATGATATACATTGCTCAACTTTGGAACTTGCCTCTATGAGTACTTTGACTTCCACTTTGTAATTTGTACCAGTACGAATTTCAACTTTTGAAAGTTATTTCAGTTTATAAAGAATGAACTTTATTGGTTCTTGGAATTCTGTAGAGATTGATTATCCTCTTGGTTGGAGCAGATCCTACTATGTATATTAAGTTTGACTTGGGTTTGGACTACTATGCTGAAATGAGTACTTGGGACATTAAGTTTGGCTTTGATTGCATATGTTAATAATAGTTTTTTATGATATTCCAAGTTTTTACTGTGTTTTAAATAGATTATTGCCTATTTCTATAGACATACCAATGTCAGCGAGAAAAGTTAAAGCATCAAAGTTGTTAAATACACATCCCTAAATGTTCAGTGGTAGAGACCTATGTTTCAATTATTGAACTACATATTTCAAATTCAATTTAATTATACATTATGACTGCTGCTTGACAGCTAAATTCTGTGAAATTCTAGGATAAGATCAGTTCTAGGTTCTTCTATGTGATGAGTACATGTAGAAGTTTGGTTTCTGCCTTTTGAATGTTAGATTTGAGCTGGACATTGAGTGGTTGTGAGGAGACTTTTCCCTTACATTCCTGGTTTTATTTTCATGATTCTTTGTCGTATAATATTTTGTATCTTTTGGTTCTCAGTTACATTTTTTCCAGAAAATTTTGTGGCTCATTAGGAGGGAAACATTGTAATACTCTTTGAATTAATCTTCAAGTTGTCCTAAGCTGTTCTCTTTTTATGAAAATTTAATTTTTATGAAAGAAGCGTTGCATTTTCTTCAGACTTTTGTTTGATCATGTTAAGGTATACCATTACGTGAAAGGAAAAGGAAAAAGAAATGAAGGCTGTCTACTGTTGGCTGAAAGACTCTGGCTTTATTTATAATTGAACCAAGTTAATAACACCTCTAAAAGCCAGAAACTATGATTTCTGTTTCAAGCTATTTGGGCAGAGTAGACAGGGTTCTTGCAAAAACTTATATTTTCTGAAAGAAACTCTGAAACTGATTGCCTATTGTTCACCAAAGTTTAGTTTGGCTACACGTAGTTTTGGTGATTTTGGTGGTACACAGTGAATGAACACAATGCAAAGTATATTTTCAACACTTAGAAAACACAGTATTTAGGGAACCTGTAACAAAGGTCTTTTAGCTGAAATGCTGAGTATTTAGGGATGTGTTAATTGTTCATGGCTTACTCGAGTGTGCTTATTCAGCTTTGCTTATCTTTGTTCTGCATTATTATGAGAACTGAAGAGCCCCTTGACTTGAATCCGTGAAATTTGATTTGTTTTTGACCTGGGAATGCATCTTTTGCTTTTTGCGGAAAGGAACATTGGAAAGAAGCTGTTTTGTCACAAAAAGAATTCTTTTTTATTTTTTTATTTTTCGTCATCAGCTTCTATATGCACAGCTATATATTGAAGGCCTCTGTAATATAAATATGTCAGAAAAAGAAGCAATTAGGCTTTTCAAATATATTTAAAACTTCTATATGTACAACCACTTCCTATTGAACTGAGGCTAGAGAACACTATTTATATTCCTCCTTCTGCTAACCTCATTAGAGATGCCAGTTTCAAGAATAATTTTGAAACAAATTCGGTGATTGAGGTAATTAACCAAAAGTATTAATATTTATTTTTTTGTTTTCCATTCAAATATACCTTATTTCTCTTATGTCAGTTATGTTTGGATCTCCCTCGCAGCTGTGTTTTCAAGATGAGCGGGAACTGGGGATTGAGTCCATAAAATTGAAAGCATTCATAGAGCTTTTAGATGAAATTGTAGAGGAACCACTTTGCAATCAACAAAGATGATTTATTAAGGTTGAAAGTAGGACTGACATATACCGACAGCTAAAGAATTTGGGATTGATCATATATATTCTGATGTATAGTCTTACAATTTTGGAAATATTTTTCTTTTTCTTCAAACAGTGAACAACTAAATATGATAAATATGATACCAGAGTTGGGCTTCCTTTTTGATTTCTTAAAAATGGAATAATTGTTTGCATATATCCTTAGCTCTATGCCGTACATTAGTTTTCTGCATGCTATGTGTTGTCATTATGGAGAGATTATTCAGAACACCGCCGTGCACTTGCACCAACATAAATGAATGGTTAGATTGCATTAAATACACTTTTTGTTTATTAAAAATAAAGTTGATAATAAATATCAAGGGTTGAGATTATTTTATAAGGGTTGGGTCACTTATACCGTCGGTGTATAGAATAATTTCCAGTCATTATGACCAGTCTCTTGATTGTGACAAGTGAATGCATTCAGATTATGGCCATGCTTTAATGAATGAATGAGCTCATTAATAGGCCTTACAAACAAAATTGTCAACAACAACAAATCCGAATGCATGGGCAAATTTGCTAGTTAAACAAATCATGTAAGTAAATTGGGATATTCTCATTCAACACATAATTTCCCAAAGCCACTAGGAGAGTATTTCTCTCCAACTTTCCCAGTGCTCCATGAAGACTAAAGATTGAAGGATCATATTTGAAAGCCAAGAATCAGACTCACTGATCTCTTGACAAAGGTAGTTTGCATTTCATTTATATCTGCATGGATCGTGGGTCTAGATTGCTATGCTTTTATTTAAATTGATTTGGAGATCTTATCTGTATTGAAAGTATTTTCAAAACTCATATCAGATAAAGATTGTGATTGCACATAGTTAGTGAAGATTGATTACATATTAAGATCTGTTTTGAAAATCTTTCCTTGTTTATCTTATTCTGTGATCAAAGAGATTTGAGAAAGGGGGAGTCTTATACTCCTATAAAAGGTTTCGAAACTGGTTTTAGTTTTTGATCTAGTTGTTGTTCATTGTGTGTTGCATGGTCTTCACAAACTGTTTTCTGGAAAAACTCTCTTTGATAGTTAATAACTTTGCTTGCTCATTACATTCATCTCATACATCATACTTTAGATCAATGAGTTCCTGATACAAGTAGAGGTGGCAAACGGGCCGGCCTGGCCCGGCCCGGCCCAATTAATCGGGCTACGGGCCGTGCTCGTGCCGGCCCATGTCGGCCCATTTCTTATTGGGCTCGGGCTCGGGCCGGCCCATATACTCAAACATTAGGCCCAACCCGGCCCATGGCCCAAGCCCATAGCTTGCCGGGCCGTGCTCGTGCCGGGCCTAAGGCGGGTGGTGCCGGGCCGTGCTCGTGCCTTGAGAAAATGAAAACTAATTCCACTTTGAGATAAAATAAATGCAATCAACATAAACAATAAACACAAAATTCATACATAAATAGAATGCTAGATATCAGAAGTTTACAACAAAGTACAAAACTGTAAGTATGTAAAATATGGTTTTCCTCTAGTGTGCTATGAAGCTGGCTGACTTATTTATCCTTCAAATCTACATGCTGCTCATGTGTTTCACCTTCCTTCAGTAAACTATCTATTTGTTCCACTTTCTTCTATACCTATACTTGTAGTTTCTCTGTCTTATCTTTATTCTCCATTTCTACTGCTGAGATTTTCAGCTACAAATTTTGCTGCAAGATAGTACAAAAACAAGTTTAACAGGAGAAAAACACATCTCATAATATGCTTTTCTGTTTCCAAGTTCTCCTGACCAGTCATCATGATATATCTATATTATCATAGTACTCACCCAAATTCAAATCATCCCCAGAGTCCATCTAAATAAAACAAAACTAGCAAGAGCAAAGAGAACCAAAGAACAGAACAATCTTTCAAACATATATATATTACCTCCTGCCTTTCAATGAAGTCTTGGCTCTTAAGACATATCAAGCGAACGAAAACAATGCAGCAAATAATGTATGCGATGTGATCCCCAACTTTCCTCCAATTAAAGCTTTACCCTCTATTTCACTTACGGTAACTGCATCATATATAAAAGAAACATTCAGTACAAACTTAATTGATTAATCAAAACATATTTTTATAGTACAGAGGCATATAAAACAGTAAGTACCCAACTTCCCTCCAATTCCTTAATTGATTAATCAAAACACTCAGTACCCAACTTAATTGGTACAAACTTAATTGATTAAACATTCAGTACAAACGTAATTGATTAATCAAAACTTTCAATAGCCAACTTCCCTCCAATTCCTTGAAAACAACGCATTCAAAGGAAAATCATACAATATATGAAATACAATCATCTAAAACATGAAGCACAATAGTTTAAGTAAAATTGAATAATCGAATACCTTCATCTTTACAATTATAAGATCAGAGGTATCCGCTGCCAGTAAAAGTGATCAAATTTACGGATTAGAAGAGAAATTCAAGAGCAAGAGATGGAGAAATTGAGGGTAATTTGAGGGCTAAAGGTTCGAGATATATATATATATCTATATATATATATATATATATATATATATATGAGGAGAAGAAGCCGTTGGCATCTTCCTCCATTGATAAGTTGGAAGGTCCAAGCGTGAAGTTCATTGATGGTTGAAGTTTTCCAGAAAAAGTATTCGTTAAAAATTAATGTTGTAATCTTATTGACTATTTGAGTTATTGTGTAAATTGTAATGTTTATAAATTATATATTTATATGTTATTTAAATATTATAAATGGGCCGGGCTGCGGCCCGTAATATGACGTGCTCGGGCCGGGCTTTTGGGCCAATATTTCTCAGCCCAGCCCGACTCATTAAATTAACGTGCTCGGGCCGTGCTGGGCCTCTAACGGGCTCGGGCCGTGCTGGGCCGCTTCTAAACGTGCCGGGTTCGTGCCGTGCTCGTGCCTAGCGGCCCATTTGCCACCTCTAGATACAAGCAACTAAGGGGGAGATCGATCGTATAAAGTCTACATTTATTCATCTAAGTGTGTAGTGTAGCTCTTTCAATTTTAAACAAGTTGGCATGAAGCTAGTAAAGTGATTGTGCTCAATATCACTACTTGTAATTGTATTCTCTTCCAAAATAGTGGATTTGATCTTCGTGTAGGCTATGTTACAAGCCTCGCAGGGAAATTTCCTCAGTGGAGAGGTTTACACTGCGTTAGCAATTCTTGTGTTGTTTGTTTCAATTATCTACCTAGTTCCATCAAGTTTTTTCAATTGGCATCAGAGTGGGTTCTAGAACTTTCTAGTAGGTCGCTGTGACGATGGAGCACTCACATGATAGAGCTGCTGGTGGATCTATCAACAGCCCCCCGTGGTTTAATGGAGGGTGTGAAAAGTATACTCAATGGAAAATATACATGGAGTCGTATCTCAATGCACAAGATGAGCATGTGCGGAACATTGTTGAAAATGGCTGGAAGGTGCCTGTTGTTCCAACCAAAGGTGAAAGTTCCTTTACTGTCACTCCTAAACCTAGAAAGGATTGGACTAATGAGGAAGTTTGTGATATGCAAGCAGACTTCAAAGCTAAGAATAACATCTTCACAATTCTCTCTGAACGAGAAAAACTGAGGATTAGTCATTGTGTGTAATACCCCGAAAAATCCAAATTAAATTCCGTGGATTTTTAGAATTGATTTCGCGGTATTAGGAGCGAGTACGAAGCTTGGAGAAGTTGTGGAATTAGTTCGAACGATTTTATTTTCGAAAACGAACGTTATTTAGGGGGTCTCAAAAAGTGACTTTTTATACGTATGGAATTTGGGAAAATTTCCTTCATGAAAGTTGTAGAGCTCGTCGATACGATCGCGTGCATATGTGGAACGCAATATTCGGAGTTCGTATGAATAAGTTATGAATATTTGAAATTTGGAAATTTTATATAAATATCAAAAAAATCCGGATTTATTCATTAGGGACGAAAATTTTGAGTTTTTGCGTTTTGGTCCCCCGGATTCTCTCTCTCGGCCTCAGACCCGGCGGGTTTTTGCCGATCCTACCCGGCCGGAACGGCCACTTCCCGGCGTCCTCCGGCCACGACCCGGCCCTCTCCGTGATCGCCGCTCCAAGCCCAGCCTCCCTCCGGTGTCGCTTTGCTCCGCGCTGCCTCCAGTCGGAGATCGAAGCCACCCAGCCTCTGATCGGTGACCCGGCCGGAAAACCACTTTTCCGGCATCCCCTCGGCCGATCCTTCCCATTTTCGTGATCTCCTCCTCCCCCTGATCATCCTCATATCCTCCTTGCACGACGATTCTGAGTGTGGAGCAAAAGATCAAGGTTTGAAAATCGGCGGTTCTGGTTGGATCTGGAATCAGATCAGACGCACCAGATTAATCCAACTTCCAAGCTTGATCTAGGACGATCTAGACCGAATCTCGCTTAGCTCCAGGTATGAAAGTTCATCAACCCTTCATTTTGAAGACGTTTGTAGTTGACAACTTTTGCATCGGAGGTGGTTGACCGGTGCGTTGACCGCCCACTGATCACCGCTTGTGGCGGCGGGTCGGACGATATTTTGAGTTTATATTATCTGGACGATGATCTATGCATCCATACGAGCGTTTTGATATATCACAAGGTTATTTTAGAAAAAGTTGATAAATAGTGGATTTACGTTTTTACGTTTTATCTTCGGTTTACGATCTGCGAAGATCAGACCGTCAGATTTACTTCAAATTCTAATATGTTGATCGTATGACTGTCCCGATGACTTTGTGAGGTCACGGGCGAAGATCCGACCATTGGATCTTCGTATAATTGTGAAATAGTGATTCGGAAGGCGATTCGTGAGAATCCGACCGTCGGATATTCATATAAATCTGAGGAGATGTTTGTAAGGACGATTCAGGAAGATCCGACCGTTGGATCTTCATGATAATTTAGGAGGATGATCCTAAAGGCGATCTGTGAGGATCCGACCGTTGGATCATCATTTAATTTCAATCCGACCGTTGGATCATCATATAATTTCGATCCGACCGTTGGATCATCATATAATTTCGATCTGACTGTTGGATCATCATTAAATTAGAATCCGACCGTTGGATCATCATTAATTTAGAATCCGACTGTTGGATTTCCGTATATGTGTGGTTTATGAATGATTCCTAAGTTAAGATCGTGTTTGACTAGGTGATTGATGGATTGATTGGTGAACGATTTCAGATCGTTATTTTTGGGATATTAAGAAGACGCAGCTGGATTAGAGGTGAGTAAACCTCACGTGGTTCATATTACGAACCGAATAAATTTAATTACTTTATTTTTGTCGCAATTGTGTGAAAATATTTGTGGAATAAATATTTGTTTTAAATCATATGGACTTGATCAACTACGGTCCATAGGTAAGTAAAATGATTTTATTATACAAATGAATTTCACGGTTTTTATGCTTGAACTATAGTTGGTATTAGTGGTCATCTCTGAGCGGATGATTACGTATATATATATTTATTTACGTGGAATATATATATTGGTTGATGTGTGATTGGTGTGATGAAATGATTGAGAATGGATTGGGTATTATTCAAGCTATTAACCTCCCATTTAATTGTTGAATAATGAAATGTTGATCATGTGGTGTGAAAGTTATTTTATATGCCCAATTGTGAATGTGTGGAAATTGTTTTAAGAAATAAAGATTTGTTTTGAAATAATATGAACTCGATCGACTACGGTTCATAGGGCTGCGGCTCACAGGTAAGAAAATGAATTTAAGTATAAAATGAATTTACTTATTCGTGTTATACAATTATGTTACTTATGTTTTCATATGAGGATATTCCTAAGTATATGTCTCTTTATGTGGGTGTACATATACATATATTACGATCTATAATTCATAAAGATTGTATTTTGTGAATTTGATTATGTCTGAAAAGTACAATTGTGAAGCCGGGTGTTATCTACTACCCCGTGCTTAAGTGAATTACTGGTAAATGTGTTTTGATGTTATGTGGAAGTTAAGTTGTGGGCCCTAGTCCCTTCAGATAGTGCACTATTATACTCTTAGGAAGGGTGCTTACTTTGAGTATACATACTTTGGTAGTGTCCTTGGTATGCTGCGGCTTACCCATGCTTTGGTATTATGGACCCTAGCATGTGGATTCCCGTGCTTTGGTATTATGGACCCTAGCACGCGGATTTATGATTTGTTACCAGTCAACCTGGCTTTCCCGTGTTTTGGTATTATGGACCCTAACACGTGGATTTATGATTTGTTACCAGTTCATCCGAAAATTCACTAAAAAGAGAAGTGTACTTATATTATTTTGATCAAATATCTATCTATGATATATTTTTAATATGTGAAGGTGTTAGTAAAAAGAGAATCAAGCATGTATTGCTTTAATGTTATTTCACATATTAATGTTGCAATATTTGTTGGTTGTGATCAGTCAGAGTTCTAGTCTGTCTGTCAAATGTTGAGTTTTAAAAGAGAGTATCGAAAAATACTTACTTTTATGTTTCTGTGATTTTTGGAGTTACCTTGTGAGTGTGTTGATTGTTTACTTGAGTTATAAGAATTGTAATTTAATCAATCAACAGTTCTTTCTTGTTTACTCATATGGGCTGTCAAAAGCTTACCGGGTTTTGTGTTGTTGCAATTCCCGGTACACTATTCAAATTGTGTAGCGGGTAATCTCACAGGTAAGGAGAATCAGGGCAGTGATCGTGCGGTTTAGAGTATTAGTATTGGATTTACAGCATTTGTTTTTGTGAGGAGAATTATACTCATTTGAGCTTTACAATCTGATTTGGTGAGAGTGTGCTGTAATAAGTAACTTAAGGATTTGGTTTATGTAATATTAAGAGGTGTAAGGTGTGGTTGTTTCTGAGAAAAAAATTCAGAACGTTATTTGTATTGTTATTAGTCATGTTCCTGATTTGAATCCTTAATTCAAAATTCGGGGCGTGACATTGTGACACTGCCAAGCAGGCATGAGATCTATTACAAACTACATACGAAGGAAATAAAAAGGTACGAGCACAAAAACTGCAAGCATTGATCTTTGAGTTTGAAACTATAACCATGGGGGATGATGAAACGATGGATGACTTTCATGGTAGAATTCTGAAAATCACTGGCCAATGTCATAGTCTGGGAGCACCCTTTGATGAAGATAAGATAGTCAAGAAGATACTTAGGGCCTTGCCAGAAAAATTTCATTCCAAAGTCACAAGTATAGAGGATTCATTTGATATTGATGATTATCCACTTGATGAGCTTATCGGGAATCTCAAAACCTATTAGATGAGGTTGAAACCTGAGAAGAAAACTAAGGGTGTAGCTTTCAAGGATGTGAAAGGAGTAGAAGAGGAAGAAGAAACACTAGATCTTGCTCTTTTAACAAAGGAGTTTAAAAAGTTTCTCAAAAGCAAGAACTCCTCTAGGAATCCTAATGCTCCCAGGAAAAACCTTCATAGTGGTAGTAGTAGCAGTAGTGACTACAATGGTAAGAGTGGGAAAGGACGCATCAAGGGAACTCATTTAGGGAAAACTAAGTGTTATGAATGTGGTGGCTATGGTCATATCTCTACTGATTGTGGCAATAGGAAGCATGGTAATAGCAACAACAATTCTTTGCTCTCAACATGGAGTGATGATGAAACTCAGGAAATGGAGAATGTAGCTTTTGTATCATCTCTTTTGGCTGATTCATAGAGTAATGAGGCATTCTCAGATGATGAAACTGCTATCCGCTGCAAGCAACTCTACAAGGCATCAAAAGCTATATTGATCAAAAACATGGAATTGGAGAGAGAAGTTGAGACATTGAATACTGAAAAAGAAGAGATGAAGCGCTTGTTGAAAGAATCTCAGACAACTTGGGAACAAGAAAGGAATAGGTTCACTGATGAGTTAACTAGTGTGCCAAATGACAAGGAACTGCTAACATGGAAGAATGAGCGTATTGAACTCAACAACAAAATCAAAGTGTTGGAGCTTGAGGTAAAAGGGCAACATGCTTTGAATTGAAATTTGCTAACAAAAATTGATTCCTTGCAGGATGAGTTAAAGATCACTCACGAAAAGTTTACTAAGTTCGTGATAGGAGCATTTTAATGCGACGTTTTAACTGCTATTTCCCTACATTTCCTGCGTTATTTCCTTAAAGAATCCTTGTTTAGGAAAGTTTCCATTCTTCGATTGGGAAAGTTCCTAATTGTATAAAGTTTCCGTTTTGTAGTTTCTATTTTTCATTTTTAGAAAGTTTCCCATTTTAGTTTAGGAAAGTTTCCATTTCTTATTTTAGAAAGCTTCTATTTTTAGGTCTTTGGAATAAATAAGCTGAATTGAGTTCATAAATGGAAAGAGAAGCTTCATGAAGATGACATGGCAAGAAGCCCAAGAATTATCAAGGGACTTGGATTTTCGGCAAAAATGGAGGAAGGCCCATGTGATCTAGGGTTTTTGTGACGTCAAGAGAAAAATGTGGAGACTTAAGAGTTTTGCCATCCAAAGCAAGAGGAAATCAAGGAAGAGTTTTTAAAAAAGGAAAATATATTTTCCTTGGGGATTAAATTTGCCGTGTAATGCCTAAGGAAAAACAAGGTGACAACGTGGGAATTAAAGATAATTGATTGAGGATTTCAAGGAGAGATTTTCTTGGGAGATTTTTATGGAAGGAAATATTGTTGGAGGAGTAAATTGGTGTGATTGCCATGAAAAGCAAGGAGATAAAGGAGGAATCAAATGGAAATTCAAGCAATATTTCGGTGGAGAATTTCTTGGGAGATTTTTAAGGAAGGGAAAAGTGTGGACACCAAGAAAACCTCTCAAAAGCGTCTAGATTCATCCCTAAAATCTCTAAATCCTTTTTGGCTGAAATTGGTGAAGCAAATCAGCATTTATTCATGATATTTCGGTAACTTCTCTCTCCTAAGATATTCTTGGCCGAAATTGGTGAAGGAAATAAGGATAAATCTTATTTATTTCGGCACAAATATTAGGGAATTATTTTACAAGGCTTACTTGGCATTCTATGATTGGTTGGACCACATCACAAAGCTTACTTGGCGAATTCCTATTGGTGGAAGCTATGTGGAAATTTCTGATTGCTTTGTGAACCCTAGCCGTGCTCCTATATATACCCACCTCTTTGACGTTGAAAAAGGTTCCACACCTTAGAAAAATTCAGAAAATACACATTGTTGCCGTGAGCTTCTTTCATCTTCTCTCCATCCTCTAAAACAAGCCACGGAATTCAAGCAAGGCCGAAGGGAAAAGAAGGAGCCGTGACCTATTCCTCACCATCCACCATTGAAGACTTGCTTTCAAACTTCAAGAATCCCAACGGAAATCATCCATTCTCATCTTCCATCCACGGTGTAATTCGACCTCTACTTTGTAACCTTTGTTTGAATTTCGTTGGTTTTGTTTTAGTTGACATTTATGTTTGAACAAAGTTATCAATTCTGAAATTTTTATGATTGAATGAGAATTTTCGATTCATATGTTGTGATTCTTAAGTTGCTTATGTGAGAATGTTTAATTAAATTTGTGTGATTGAAATCTTTTATGTGTTAATTTTGTGTGGTTCGAAACATGCATGATTGATATATAATTGTTGCTAGATTTAAGAAAATGAATCAACTTTTTGTTTTGTGTAACTTGAATCGAAAGGTAGTAAAGGTTTTGGGCAAAAATCGAATTTAATTGAAGAGGATTGCAATTAGGTGGACTTTTTCATACTAAGTTGCACACTTGAGTTGATAGCCTTTCTATGTGTTTCATGCGTTAAACATGTTATGATTGTCTAGCTTTCTAGAGCTTGAATGCATGTTTGATAGGATTAGTTTTTGTGTTTTCACTTAGATTAATTAGCATTGAAAAGTAAAATATGGGAAATTATTCGTTTTGAATATTTCACATGATCAACTCCTTTCTCATGACTTAGATGAACAATATTAGGGTTGAATCGAATTTGATTATAATTTTGGTTTTGATCTTTGTTTCTCTCATTTCACCCTTGTATTTGTGTTTGTATAGTTTTCTTTGTTTTCTTTACTTAGTTTATTTCCGAAAACCAAAACCTAAATCCCCCCTTTATTTCATAATTATGTATATACTTTATTTTATTTTTGTAAATAATATCCTTTGTGTCTTTATTAATTGTTTAATTGTCCTACATTGACATGTGTACCCTCAATCCCCGGATTAGATCGATCCCTACTTGCTTATGCTATTAATAATATTTTTAGGGTTAAATTATGCGCTTGCTTTGAGCGTATCAATTTTTGGCGCCGTTGCCGGGGATTGAAAAATCACTTGTTAAATTTGAGAATATTTTTTTTGTTTATATTGTGATCGAAAAAAAAAAAATTTACTTGTTAATTGTTTGTAATTCTCAAAAATTAGTTAATTAATTACTTAGGTTGTTATTTATATTATTGAACACAAATTTTAATTGTGAGTTGTAAATTAAAGAAGGAATAGGTGAAGTCGTGTTTATTAATATTGGCCTAAACCCCTTATTGGTACCTAGTTCAGGTCTCTTAAGGTTGAGGGCGGCCTTTATTAATATTCATTGAACTATCTAACACACTTAGGACCTTTTTCATCCAAGTAAGTATAGCCTATGTGAGATGGTACGTGTCTAGGAAGGGGACAACGCTCATGACTGGTTCTTGAATCCAAAAGTGCTTACAAATGGGCCTAAACCACAATGTGGGAGTAGCTCATGCCAAAATGGATTCTGCCTCTCGTGGTCGCCCTCCCCTACCTGGCCATTTCAGTAAGGTTGCCCAAAGGATGTAGGAGGGACTTGGTGTCTAGGCGACTATACTTGGGCCGCACGTCCACTTGATTTACCGCTTGAAATTTAATTTGATATCAATGATATTTATAACATAAGAAAATGTTGTGATACATTAAGGTATATTGGATTAAACATAGTCTTGAAAAGGGTAGCTGTTTCAGTCCCATTGCACATCGAGAATCCCTGTTCCCGTACCTAAGTGTTGAAAATAAGTGTAAATAAAAGAAAAAGAAAAAAAGAGAAGAAAAAATATTGTGACGTTTGTTGCTTGTTCTTGTGTAAAAATTTTGTAAAAATGTATCTAATTATACTAAACAAAGTGAAAAGAAAAATAAAATAAAATTGTTAAAATTGATTTATGAATGTCGTTAAATATTTGATTATTGTAAGTGTGTAAAATCGTATGAGTAGATAAGGGCCTTTTTGTTAATATTGGCCTTAACCCTTCATTAGTGCCTTTCTGTGGTCTTATGAGGTTGAGGGCGGCCTTTATTAGAATTTGGAGAACAGTCTAGCACATGAGTTATTTCCCAGCTGAGTAAGGGGCGTATACAGATGGTGTCTTAGGTTGAGACCCTGGGTGATGGGTTCAATTGGATCTCAGAGATACTATAGAATGTGCGTAAACCACAATGTGGGAATAGCCGACAGGGGCCTAAACCTCAATGAGGGAGTAGCCTCCGTAGTGTCACCAAAATGAGTCCTCCCTCTCACTTACCTCTTAATCTGGCCATCTAGCCTTCTGAAACAAAGGAAAGAAACTTATGTCTAGGCGACTCCCTAGATCGTATCTCACCAATAGTAGTGGTTTCTATTGGGCTCGACTTACAACTTGGAATCAATTGAGATATTAACTATGTTTGTAATTCTAAAAAAATAAATATTTATATATATATATATACACACACACACTTGTACATGCATAACCTTCATGTGTAAATTGTTTTGTTTTGTACTTTTTATACTTGAACAAACTTCTTACGTTTTTCTTTCATTGTATATTTGTGAATTTTGTGAAAGTTGTGTACATATTACTTCTAATTATACTTATCTAAAAAAAAAAATGTGTATATATAAAGGTTGTGAATAGTGATGTTTTTATATAAACCATTAATTTGTATTTCTTTTATTATAGAGTTACTAAATTCTGTAATTGTTAATGGTGTTCAGGTTTCCATGAATGTCCGAGTCTTCTAAACTCCCTAACATACGAGAGATTGAAGAATGACTTGCTTGTTTGAAGAATCCTCTCCAACTTGAATACAGAAGACCTTCTCCTTTGCAATTCAAGCCATACACATTCAACGAGCAAGGGAAGAGAATCTTAGATCATTCGGAGGAATCCACATCACCTACACCAACTCCATCTCCACCATTACTTACACCATCACCTTTCGTTTCACCTAACCTACTATCCCCTCATATCACCCCACCCCTTTCACCTTCACCACCTCCTGAAGAAAACGAGGACGAAAAGATGGCATCTATTAGAGAACTCTCTTCATCTGGGGTTCAAGGAGGACTTCCTACGAGTATTGTGTTTCCTGAGGCAACTGAAGGAAGGTCTGCAGATTTTGAGTTGAAGAGTAGATTGTTGCATAGACTTCCTGTGTTTCATGGCTTATCTATGGAAGACGCCAACAAGCATCTCCAAGAGTTTCTATTTGTCTGTTCAAGCATGATTCCACAAGGGGCTGATGAAGACATTCTTAAGTTGAAGGCTTTTCCCTTCTCACTAGCTGACAGAGCCAAGGACTGGCTATTTGAACTTCCTGCTGGACGTATTACATCATGGGAAGCTATGAGGAAGGCCTTCTTGGAAAAATACTTTCCAACATCCAAGGTCATCATGCTCAGGAAGAAGATAAGTAGGATACAACAAGCACCAGATGAATCTTATGCCACTTATTATGAGAGGTTCCAATCCCTGATCGCCCAATGTCCCCAACATCAAATGAAGGATGAAACTCTACTCACTTGCTTCTACAAAGGTCTCCTGCCTCTAGAAAGTGACATGCTTGATGCTGCAGCTGGAGGAGCCTTTGTTGATAAATCACCTACAGTTGGAAAAGAACTTATTGCTAATCGTGCCCTAAACGCCCACCAATATGAGGGTGTGGGACTCACCACTAGAAGGGTCAATGAGATAGGCACTAACTCTGGCCTTGAGGAAAAGCTGAACAAACTCACCCTTCTCATGGATCAAGTTGTGAACACCAAGGGACCAAGGCAAGCATGTGGGGTGTGCTCTATGCAAGGGCACGTGACTGACCAATGCCCCCAACTCACAGAGAATGGAGGATGGGAATCTTTAAATGCCATAGGTGGATATGAGGGTGGTCAACAACATCCAAGGTATGATCCCTATTCGAATACCTATAACCCTGGATGGAGGGATCACCCCAACTTCAAGTGGACCAACAATGATAATGCTCAGAATCCTCTTGGTGGGAATTTTCAACGTCCTCAAGGGCCACCCTTTCAAAGGCCCTATGTTCCTCCTCCTCAAGCCTCAGGTAGTTCAAATCCTAACTATGATAAAATGTTTGAGGCACTAACAAATTCCACGCAAGCTTTGATCCAAGGGCAACAAACCCATACTACAGACATTGCGGAACTTAAGATGCAAATGGGTCAGGTTGTAGACTTCATGGGAAAGATCCATGAAACTGGGAAGCTCCCTAGTACCACAATAAAAAATCCAAAAGGTAATGTGGAGAACGCATCTGTTGTAACCACTAGGAGTGGAAGAGTGTTCGTGGATCAACCTAAGGGCTCAAAGGAAGCCCAAGTGAATATTGAGATTGAAGAGGAGCAAGAGCCCACCAAGTTGGGACTTGAGAAGGACCCTGCAACGTCCAGGGTAGAAGAAAGAACGTCCTCACCTTCAAAAGCAATTCCGGAAACTAAAGGTAAAAATTCTAACTTGTCAAATCCGGTTATTGCTAACCCCTCTTCTCCTTGCATGCCCTTCCCAAGCAGGTTTACCCAATCTAAGAAGGATGAAAGTGACCAAGCTATCTTGGACATTTTCAAGAACGTGCAAGTGAACTTACCCCTCCTGGAGGTTATCAAGCAAATGCCCAAATATGCCAAGTTTTTGAAAGAACTTTGCACCATAAGGAGGAAAAACCGAGAGAAGGAAGTTGTAAAGGTAAGTGAGAACGTTTCTGCCCTCATTCAGAGGAAGTTGCCTCCAAAATGTAAGGATCCTGGAAGTTTTACCATTCCCTGCACTATTGGTAACTCGAACTTTAAGAATGCCATGCTAGACTTAGGAGCATCTGTTAATGTTATGCCCTATTCAGTTTATGAAACCCTAGGTCTAGGAGAGCTAAAATCTGATAATGTTATCATTTAGTTAGCTGACAGGTCCAATGCATACCCTAGAGGTTTGTTGGAAGATGTGCTTGTGCAGGTTAACCATCTTATCTTTCCAGCTGACTTCTATGTGTTGGAGATGGAGGACTCTCCTGTGAGTTCGACTCCATTGCTTTTGGGACGTCCTTTCTTCAGGACAGCTCCTTTCTTAAGGACAGCTAGGACAAAGATTGATGTGTACGCTGGATCTCTCACTATGGAGTTCGATGGTGACATTATTGGCTTCAACATCTTTGAAGCCATGAGGTATCCCTTAGATGTGCATGATTGTTTTTCTAGTGATATCTTGGATGAACTTGCGCAGAAAATGTTTGACATTATGCATGAGGATACCTTAGCCACTACACTTGAGAATGGAGTGGGCTACACCAAGAATGGCGTCACCATTCCAGAGGACAAGCTGAAGGACACTTGTGAGGAGAAAATCATTGAGAACGTGTCCTTCCTTGAAGCATCACCCTTTATAGGTAAGTCTATTCCATCTTTGTCCATTCAGTTAACTACTAACAAGACTTTACCTTCAGTGGTCCAGGCCCCAGAACTTGAGCTAAAACCTCTTCCAGACCACTTAAAGTATGTCTACTTAGGGGACAAGGAGACCTTACCCGTGATAGTGTCCTCTGCACTCACGCCTTCACAAGAGGACAACTTGGTAGAAATGTTGAAGAGACACAAGACCGCCATCGGATGGACATTGGCAGATATCAAGGGAATTAGCCCTACAACATGCATCCACAGGATACTTCTTGAGGAGGGGTCTAAACCCACTAGAGAGGCTCAACGTCGTCTCAACCCTCCAATGATGGAAGTTGTGAAGAAGGAGGTCATCAAACTCCTAGATTGTGGGGTGATCTACCCCATCTCAGACTCCAAATGGGTGTCCCCAGTTCAAGTTGTACCCAAGAAGTCTGGGGTGACTGTGGTGAAGAATGCTGAGAATGAGTTGGTGCCGCAAAGGACAGTCACAGGCCACAGAGTATGTATCGACTATAGGAAGCTCAATGCAACCACAAGGAAGGATCACTTTCCACTTCCATTCATTGATCAAATGCTTGAGCGCCTAGCTGGACATGACTACAACTGCTTCCTAGATGGATACTCTGGTTACAATCAGACTGCCATTGCAAATGAAGATCAAGAGAAGACGACATTCACCTGCCCCTTTGGGACTTTTGCTTATCGTCGCATGCCCTTTGGACTCTGCAATGCACCAGGTACCTTTCAGAGGTGTATGGTAAGTATCTTTTCAAATTATATTGAGAAAATCATAGAGGTTTTCATGGATGATTTTTCTGTGTTTGGAAAAAGTTTTGATGATTGTCTCAATAATCTAGAATTGATCTTAAAACGTTGCATGGAGACTAACCTTGTCTTGAATTGGGAAAAATGCCATTTTATGGTTAGGCAAGGGATAGTGCTAGGACATATTGTCTCTTCTAGGGGTATAGAGGTTGACAAAGCTAAGGTAGACCTTGTACGTTACTTACCCTCTCCCACTTCTGTGAGAGAGGTTCGATCTTTCCTTGGTCATGCAGGGTTCTACAGGAGGTTTATCAAGGACTTCTCAAAGATTTCAAGACCTCTATGTTGCCTACTCCAGAAAGATATGACGTTTGCATTTGACAAGGAGTGCCAGGAAGCTTTTGACAAGCTTAAGGAGCTTTTGACGACTGCCCCAATCATGTTACCTCCAGATTGGTCTTTGCCCTTTGAATTGATGTGTGATGCCTCTGACCATGCAGTTGGAGCTGTTTTAGGGCAAAGGAAGGACAAGAGACCCTATGCCATCTACTACGCCTCAAGGACACTTAATGATGCACAACTGAACTATTCCACCACGGAAAAAGAGCTTCTTGCAGTTGTGTTTGCACTTGAGAAGTTTCGTTCATACTTACTTGGTACCAAAGTCATTATATATACTGACCATGCAGCTTTAAAGTACTTGATGACCAAGAAAGAGGCGAAACCGAGGCTGATTAGATGTGTCCTACTCCTACAAGAGTTTGATTTGGAGATCAAGGACAAGAAGGGTAGTGAGAACGTGGTAGTTGACCACTTGAGCCGCTTGATGCGTACAGAGGACCCTCTACCTTTGGTGGAGACTTTTCCAGATGAGCAACTCTTTGGACTCCAGGTTTGGAATGCCTAGAGTCCTAATTAGTGATGGTGGATCCCATTTCTGCAATCGAACGATTGAGGCTTTGTTGAGGAAGTATGATGTCAAACATAAGGTCTCTACACCTTATCATCCCCAGACAAGTGGGCAGGCTGAAGTCTCAAATCGTGAGATCAAGAGGATATTGGAGGAAGATTGTGAACCCTAACAGGAAGGATTGGTCCCTACACTTGGAGGATGGATTGTGGGCTTACAGAACTGCATACAAGACACCCATTGGAATGTCACCATATCGGATTGTGTATGGCAAGCCTTGCCATTTGCCTGTGGAGTTAGAGCACAAAGCTTGGTGGGCCGTGAAGCAGTTCAACATGGACATTGATGAGGCTGGGCTTCATAGGAAATTGCAATTGCAAGAGTTGTAGGAGATAAGGAATGACGCATTTGAGAGTGCAATGATCTTTAAGGAAAAGACAAAGGCCTTCCATGATAAGATGATTCGTGGAAAGACCTTTGTGGTGGGCCAAAAAGTTCTACTTTTCCATTCTCGTCTAAAACTCTTCCCAGGTAAGCTTCGTTTTCGTTGGATTTGGCCTTTCATTATTACTCATGTGTTCTCCCATGGAGCTGTGCAAATAAAGAGTGAACAGACTGGCAACGAGTTCAAAGTGAATGGCCACCGCTTGAAGCCCTATTATGAAGCATTTGTGGAGCATTTGTGGAGGATGTACCCCTCCGAAACGCCCCACAACCAGAGGACTAAATGGAGGTACAAGTCTAGGCTGAAAGACTATAAACATTAAGCGCTGCTTGGGAGGCAACCCAATTCAGAAGTAGCTGTGGTGGAGTCTACAAACGCAGATTTGTTTTCTTTTTCCCTATTTCTTTTATTTTGTATCTTTTATTTTTCTTTAAACCTTTATTTTCGTACATTTCATCCCTATATGCTTAAGTGTTTCATTGCATGTTTATTCTTGATTACATTGAGGACAATGCAATATTTAAGTGTGGGGGAAGGGATTTACACTTTTGTTTTTATTTTGTGTTAATGCTCAAAAGTCTGGCGGTAGCCAAACCTTGGTCTAACGCTGGTCCGGCAGGCGGACCGCTACTCTGCCGCTCTGAGGATCACTGCTAGCTGCCAAACACAAGACAGGGCGTTAGAGGGAGACCGCGCTGGGCGGTCTTCAACTCTCCGATGCCTAAGTCAGTCAGTGCATATGGGCAGCATAACAATAATGAGTAGTAAATGCGTAATTAATGAGGAGAGAGGAGATGACCTTTTATAGGTGAGGAAGAGGATGGTCTTCTCCTTGTTTTCGATGTGGGACTGATGTGCTTCAGTTCCCAGTTTCAGTAGCTTCTGATGCTAACTTGACACGGCGCGTGGAGGCGCGTCGGCGGTGCTTTGGGGTTGATCCGGGGCTTAAGCGGTAACCCGGCTAGCTGTCTTTACGCCAGTCACTCATATGGTGGGCGTTGGTACCCCTGGCGGTACAATGAGCGTGGCTCATTATAGCTAATTATGCTTGCAAATGCACATGTATGTACATTTTGAGTCATATATATTGAAAAATACAAAAAAAAAAAAATCGAAAAAAATGTCAAAAATTTAAAAATTTTCGTTGCTTTTGTTTTTGTTTTTGAGTCATATGATGCCTTTCAACTGTCTAGGATGATTCTATATCTCTGAAATTATGGCTAAAAGAGGATCACAAGATTGAGATGATTTTTTTTTAAATGGTATTCTTTGGTTAATTGAGATATATGAAAAATGTGTACATGTGTAGTGGATATGGATTTGTGACCTTGGTACAGAATATGAGCATGTTAGGATGAGTTTTGATTCATAAAAACTCATGTGAGATATTTGAGCCCATGTCCCTTTTTCTTGGAGTAAAATGAAAAATATATTCTTATTTTCTTGGCGATGTTTTGATGATCTCATTATTCTTTCATTTGATTGATTTCTTGCCATAGATTAAGTTTGATGGACTAGAGAATGCTAGAATTCGCTATTGTACTTGTTGAAACATGATATCAATACATGGCCCTGATTCTGGAAGGGATAGAGGCACCCTCGGAATTACCACCATTGCCGAATAAGCCTGTGTCCCCATTTGTGCCCGTCGTGGGACTCCCTTAGATAAACCTCTTTGAGCCTACATTAAGCCTTTTCTTTCATCACCCTTAAAATCCGTAACCCTGAACCTTAGTATAGCTACACTCCTACCCTTTGTTCTAAAAACTTAGTGGAGCTATGTTTTGGGACTTTACTTAAGGATTTGGCATTGAGAATAAAGATTGAGAAGAGGTGAAAGTTCAAGTGTGGGGGTAGACTTGTCCATGAAAAGAAAAATATATGTGAAGCCGTGAAAAAAAAATGAAAAGAAAAAAAATTTGTACACGGTTAGAAAGAAAGAAAAATGTTTATGGATTTTAGTCCCCCATACTTGGTGAGTTTGGAGTTTGTTTTAAATTGAAGGCCCATTACAGAAAAATTTGGCCTTTGTCCAATTCACTAGAGTTCAAAGGAAGTTTAGAGTGAAGTTAGGGCCCAACATGAAGACATTTGGCCCTTTTATAAAACCTCTATGAGATTATGATGTTTTGCACACTTGGTGGATTTCTAGAAGTCACTACATCTACATGAGCTCTGCTAGGTTTTTAGGACACTTTGTTAAATTCCTTATCCTTTGTTTCTTGCCCCATTACAACCTTTGAGAAGACCTTCTTGATCCTTAAGATGGGACAACCCTTGATGTGGAGATGAGTTACAAGAGTTGAACCTATGGCTTGGGTCCATCTGTGCAAGTAGTTGGTATCTTTCATGAGATCTTTAAAAGAAAAATATATACATGTGCTTTCGTTTCATATGATATGTGATAAACTTGCTATCTTTCACATATACTTGAGTGTATAAGCTTTTAAGCATTGCCATAATCTGAGAGAAGAAAGAGTGGATATACCTTGTGAGGATTTGAATCATACTTGTCTGAAACATGCTTAACAGAACCCACCACCATTGTTACAACCAAGTCCTACTTGTGTATATGTAAATTATGTGTTTCAATTAACTCTCGAATGCTTAAACATTGATTCTTGGTTGAGTGCTAATCTTGGTGTTGTGAAAGTAAGAGATTGCTGAGACAAAAAGTTGAAGGGCATTAGAGTCTTTGTTTGTGTAGAGTCTTTAAATTTTCGTTGAGTCTTTGTGTGATTTTGCTAAGGGACTAGCAAAAACTAAGCGTGGGGGAATTTGATAGGAGCATTTTAATGCGACGTTTTAACTGCTATTTCCCTACATTTCCTGCGTTATTTCCTTAAAGAATCCTTGTTTAGGAAAGTTTCCATTCTTCGATTGGGAAAGTTCCTAATTGTAGAAAGTTTCCATTTTGTAGTTTCTATTTTTCATTTTTAGAAAGTTTCCCATTTTAGTTTAGGAAAGTTTCCATTTCTTATTTTAAAAAGCTTCTATTTTCAGGTCTTTGGAATAAATAAGCTGAATTGAGTTCATAAATGGAAAGAGAACCTTCATGAAGATGACATGGCAAGAAGGTGACGCAAGAAGCCCAAGAATTATCAAGGGACTTGGATTTTCGGCAAAAATGGAGGAAGGCCCATGTGATCTAGGGTTTTTGTGACGTCAAGAGAAAAATGTGGAGACTTAAGAGTTTTGCCATCCAAAGCAAGAGGAATTCAAGGAAGAGTTTTTAAAAAAGGAAAATATATTTTCCTTGGGGATTAAATTTGCCGTGTAATACCTAAGGAAAAACAAGGTGACAACGTGGGAATTAAAGATGATTGATTGAGGATTTCAAGGAGAGATTTTCTTGGGAGATTTTTATGGAAGGAAATATTGTTGGAGGAGTAAATTGGTGTGATTGCCGTGAAAAGCAAGGAGATAAAGGAGGAATCAACGTGAAATTCAAGCAATATTTCGGTGGAGAATTTCTTGGGAGATTTTTAAGGAAGGGAAAAGTGTGGACACCAAGAAAACCTCTCAAAAGCGTCTAGATTCATCCCTAAAATCTCTAAATCCTTTTTGGCCGAAATTGGTGAAGCAAATCAGCATTTATTCATGATATTTCGGTAACTTCTCTCTCCTAAGATATTCTTGGCCTAAATTGGTGAAGGAAATAAGGATAAATCTTATTTATTTCGGCACAAATATTAGGGAATTATTTTACAAGGTTACTTGGCATTCTATGATTGGTTGGACCACATCACAAAGCTTACTTGGCGAATTCCTATTGGTGGAAGCTATGTGGAAATTTCTGATTGCTTTGTGAACCCTAGCCGTGCTCCTATATATACCCACCTCTTTGACGTTGAAAAAGGTTCCACACCTTAGAAAAATTCAGAAAATACACATTGTTGCCGTGAGCTTCTTTCATCTTCTCTCCATCCTCTAAAACAAGCCACGGAATTCAAGCAAGGCCGAAGGGAAAAGAAGGAGCCGTGACCTATTCCTCACCATCCACCATTGAAGACTTGCTTTCAAGCTTCAAGGATCCCAACGGAAATCATCCATTCTCATCTTCCATCCACGATGTAATTCGACCTCTACTTTGTAACCTTTGTTTGAATTTCGTTGGTTTTGTTTTAGTTGACATTTATGTTTGAACAAAGTTATCAATTCTGAAATTTTTATGATTGAATGAGAATTTTCGATTCATATGTTGTGATTCTTAAGTTGCTTATGTGAGAATGTTTAATTAAACTTGTGTGATTGAAATCTTTTATGTGTTAATTTTGTGTGGTTCGAAACATGCATGATTGATATATAATTGTTGCTAGATTTAAGAACATGAATCAACTTTTTGTTTTGTGTAACTTGAATAGAAAGGTAGTAAAGGTTTTGGGCAAAAACTGAATTTAATTGAAGAGGATTGCAATTAGGTGGACTTTTTCATACTAAGTTGCACACTTGAGTTGATAGCCTTTCTATGTGTTTCATGTGTTAAACATGTTATGATTGTCTAGCTTTCTGGAGCTTGAATGCATGTTTGATAGGATTAGTCTTTGTGCTTTCACTTAGATTAATTAGCATTGAAAAGTAAAATATGGGAAATTATTCGCTTTGAATATTTCACATGATCAACTCCTTTCTCATGACTTAGATGAACAATATTAGGGTTGAATTGAATTTGATTATAATTTTGGTTTTGATCTTTGTTTCTCTCATTTCACCCTTGTATTTGTGTTTACACTACTACAGAAAATGAATCAGACGACACCTCTCATACGACGGTACATTGTTTTCCGTGGTGTGAATCATTTCTCATTATTGAGACGACGGTTGTAAAATTTCCGTCTTCTAATATGAATTCAACCAACGGTTGTTTTTCATGTTGGATTTATAAATTATTTCAGAAGACGTTTATAGATAGAAGCGTGGTGTGAGGTTAAAATGATTATTGAATGGCAAGTTTCCCCATCATGTATTGGTGATACGACACGACGGATAATCTAAAACTGTGGTATGAATCAATATGTATGCAAGACAGAAACAAGTCCTTCCAGCCATTTCCCCCCTCCCCAGCCATTTCCCCCCAACCAGTTTAAGAGGGGAGGCAAACTCAAAATTTAAAATTTGGCATTCAGACAACATAAATTAGAAAACCGTTGTGTGAGGGATTCTCTAAAGACTTAATATTGTCCAAATGAGAGCCCAATAGCTTTAAACCACTGGAAAAAAAATACACTTTGACAATTTCAGAGGCTGAAGAGCCAGCCTGCCTCTCTCTCTTCCCACGGTTCTCTTCAACAAACCTGACCCCGACCCCGACAAACCCAAACAAAAACCAACTCTACCTCAGATCCCTTCCCATCCTCTCTCTCTCTCTCAATCGCATTCACTTTTCTTCAACAACAACGAGACTAGGGTTTCATTGTTAGGCCTCCGATGTCCCTTCCAGATCCCCATTCACTCTCTGCTGAATTCAAAATCCCCAATTTTCTAGGGTTTCAATTTTCAATCTCCGGTACCATTCACTCTCGAGCATGGCTTCCACGATTGTCTCTCCAAGCAGTTCGTCCTCGTCGAGGCCGCCATCGTCATCGTCACCAGTGGATGCTGCTATTGGCGGCATCATGGTTACTTTCACCGGCGACATTTCCTCCTCTCTCTCCCCACTCCTCTGCCTCAGGCCGGCCACTCCTCTCGTCGTCTCCTTTACTGTGTTGATTCTATTTCGATTTGTCAGCTTTCTCACTTCTCTACTATTTCGATTCACTATAGATGCAATGTTTAGAGTTCTGACATTCATAAGCAGACTTTAAAATTGTGCATCTGAGTCATCGGAGCTTAACAGAGACTTGGATCTCCATCTCCGGCCATGGATTCCGAGTCTCGAGAGAGAAAAGCAATTTGGGAGCCTCTATGTGCATAATGTGTCCCATTGTTTGGTGTAGTGCTTTATCGATCAGCTGTAATCTGTTTCCTCGATATTATTTGTTGGTGCTTATGTGAGTTGTTCGTTCCTCAGTTTGCTCTAGTCCTCTAGAGGACCCAACCATCTTGAAACCATGGAGAGGATGGGTTGATTCTATTTTTGGCGGACGGCTGGCCAACCTCGTGCGACTAGCTATCCCTCCTAATTCGATCTTCTCATCCTCCCCAAAACCTCGCATAAACTACATGCTTTGGTTTAATTTTTTCTTCCACTCATCTCAAATTTCATTCGCACTTTTCTGAATGACTGGGTAATCCATTGCTGAATGACATCGCCGATGCTTTCTTGAAGAGTGGAACCGTATGTTTTCTCTTTCTTCTTTTCCACCCAATGTAAATGTCGCTTTTTGTTTTCTGGGTTTTCATTTGTGTTGTTTGGTTCAGATCGGAGCTGCCAAAGTTGTTGCAGAGGATTCTTACTATGCCGTCAAAAGGGGTATTCTCATTACTTTTGATTTTAGAAATACCCAGAAAAATTTGACACTGAAAATTGTTGACTCGGTTACCAATGCCAAATGATACTCTTGCAGGGAGCGTTTCAAGTCAGGACTTTGAGTACACTGTAAGTAAACCAAAACAGAATTTCAACATTTCAGTGTTTGATTCAATGGATTCAGAATTTTATTGTTTTTCAAATTTTATGATTTTATTGAAACTAGTGTCTGGTGGATACTTTAAATTATGGTTTCAGTATCTCAATTGGTTTTATACAATATGAGTATTCGATATTGCTAATCTAGAATACTGTTTCTGTAGTTGAAGAGCATGTGTAAAGAAGGTGCATGTTATGTAAGTCGGGTCGTTTCACTATAAGCAAACTTTTATGTATGCATGAAGTTACTGGTTTGGTATGGTGCAGTTGCTGATTACATTTTTGTCTTTGGGTGTTTATAGGTGGTTTTGTTGTGCTGCCAATTGAAATACTACCTCATATCCAGGTATAATTTTGAATATCATCTTCGTCTTTTATAGTTTTGGTTATGATTGAATTGGATTTTGGCTGTACGAGTCTGAATATGATAATTCTGTTTGGGCAATGGTTGGTTGATTATGTGAAACCAGGGACGGAACCAGAAAATTAAACTGAGGGGGGATAAATCTTAGGTTGCCAAATTCTTCCTCAAGTTTCTTTTATTTTATTTCATGCTAAGCAGTTTTATGTCAGAAATATCAATCGACTTTGGAGGCTTATATTTCTCACCTCAAGAGAGCATCAGCTCTGAAATTTTGTGGGATTGTATTTCTCTATGTCTAGTATTTTCCTGTAAAAGGATTTTTCATTTGGAATCGTATAACTTATGAAATATTGATTGGAATACTGGAGAGTCAGAACAGAAAAAGTTATTGTAGATTGACTTTGGAAGGCTATAGTTCGTAAACTAGCAGGAATAAGGTGCTTAAAATTTGCAGGAAGTTAGACCTGCATGTCTCACATATGCCTGAGAAACAGTTTTTAATTTTGTGCCCTTTAGCTTACACAATAGCCAACCAAGTACCCCAATATCAGAATCAGCTTACAGCAGAATCTGCATAATAGAACTGTGAACTTGCAGGCCTGTAGTTTTCTATTCAGATTTAATTGGAGTGTGAATTTTTATGGGAAGAAGGGGAAATGTGTCTAGTTTCTGTTCCAGATGGTTTCATCCTTTTCAATCTTCTGGATTTGGAGAAATAACCGTTTGAGTGACTATAGGTCTGCAGCAGTTTTTAATGTTCACTTTTTTCCTTGTTCCCTGCCAGTTATATGGTTTAAAGTCTTTCTTTCAAGTAACTGACAAAAGTCTTTTTTCTTTGTCTTAGGGTGATAATGTGCCCCCACCGTTTACTTCTTTTGAAGCTACGAGCTTCCCGTCTGAAATTCTTAGAGAGGTATTGACATTTGCTTTAATTATGAAGAACATTTCCAACCAAGATATATATGCATTATATTATGAAGAACATTTTGGAATCAAGGATGAAAGTTCTAGCTTTGTTGAATTTTTGAAATGCTAAATTGCTCCCATGTTAGCAGAAGTGGTTTGGTTTCTACTTTGTTATTAAGGGTACCAGAAAACTCTAAGTTTTACTTGATGGTGTACTTTGGTATGGTTCTGTTGGTTGGTAGTCTCTTCTCCTTGGACTAAGTGACCCGAAAAGGTGGTTCAACTTTTTGGTGAGCGCTTATTACAATTATTACAATCTTTTAGTCACTATTCTGTTTTTGGAACTGCGTATTTAGTTTCTCAATTTGATTTACTGAATTAGTAGACTAATTTGTATCCTATTATGGAATCTGTCTGCAGGAGCATCATGTACAAACTTGTCATGGTTATGTGTCCGTTACCGTGCTGGGAGATCAGGAGAAACCAACTATTGTCACTTATCCTGATATAACCAGTCTTGGTTCTACTTGGCTAATACTATTGCACATTTCTTTCCCTCATAGTGGATGACAATGATTCGTTGCTGGATGTTTATTCACAAAGGTGATTTGATGTTTTCATTTACTTTCTTGACCAAGTCTTATGTAGAAGTAGTTACTTTGTTCCTTGACTAATTGTGGTATGTGCCTAATTCTACGTTTTAGGAGGAGGAGGAAGCCTCAAGCAGCTTGCTTTTGCTGCTTTGCATTTTGGGTTGTGTATTTGCGTTTTGGCCATTCAAGTAAGCTCAAGCTCCTTGCTTTTGCTGCTTTTCATAAACTTTGATCTTATTATTGCTGATGTGAAGGTTGCAAATCATCACAACCCTTTATTTCCATTATGAGTTTCAATCTTTCTTCTGTTCTGCTTCAATTTGATTTGGAAAGTTTCTGTCTTTCCTTTTCAATTACACATATCTTGTAGCTGGCTTGACAATTGTATTTTAGTAGGAGCTGCAGGATTTGTCCTCTGTCTTCAAAAACTATGTGCCTATATTTGCAACTTTCTTAGTGTTACTTGATTGCAGGGATCCCATACCTTCGGTAATGTAACTTTCCATTAGCCTTGAGAGTAAACCAATTGTCACTCTAGTATATTTTCTTAGTCAGCTTGAAGCATGGGAGAACTTTTAGTCTTGATTTGTTCTCTTTACTCTCAGCTACTATATCTCACGTCATTTATTTGGACCAAGAGGTTACATAGATAAAGTCTGCAAAACAAGCAGTGTTGAACAAATCAAGTGTTTTGGCTATTTGAACAAATCAAGTGTTGCACTGTGTTGCTAGTACTTTTTCTGTTTGCAGTGTTTGAATGAAGAATTAGAGTAAAATGGCCTTTACTTCTATCCTAGTGATATCTGTTTGGAATTAGTTGCCGAGAATTGGTGTATTTGGCTTAAATATATCAATTTTAGTCGTGCTTTGTGTGCATGATAGGTTATTGTGAAGGAGGGGAGACATTTAAGTTCTGCTTCTTGGTTGCTTCTGTAAGTCATTGATGCACTGAAAAATGTTGGTAAAGCTAATAGTTTTTTAATTGTATACAGGACGTGCATATATAGACCAAAACTTTATTCTTTGGATAGCTGCTAAGCTTATTTTCTTGTCTGGTTAGCAGCAGTGAGGTAGCGGTGGATTCTGAGAATGCTGTAGCTGCCGTAAATGTAAGTACTTGGAGCACCAAATGAGAGTATTTGGCTGCTGTATAATTAGCACAACAACTTCCTGTATTTGGGGCACTGCAACATCCTAGAACTCTTTCAATGAGGAAGCCCCATTACTGTTCTTTAGGCCATGGAGAGTGCCAATGTTATGAAGTGAAGCCTAATTTTGAAGACAAAAGCTAAGAAGAGCAGGAGATCAGTGAATAGAACTTGACTTGGATTTTTTTCTGTTCTCCTATTTTGTAGATACAATTAGCATTATCAGACCCATTTAGATTGTTATGGGATTATAACAACTATCTATTATGATTAATTTTATGTTCTTTTGGTCATTTTCATTCCAGAATCTAAATCTTGCCATTACAACAACAATATATAGAAAAATATGTCGTATGATGAGGATTATAGGGTGGAATCAAACAAAATTTCTACAATTCACACGACAGTTCTTACTGATATCATTGTTGGATACACACACAGACAACAAGTAAGCAAAAACCATCGTCTCAAATGTCACAAGACAACGGTTAGAGTTATATTTGTCATGTGAAAGCGCACGCACTGAATTTTTAAGTCATCACACCACATTTTATGCTGGAAGAACTGTCGTGTGTATACAATTTACACAACGTCTTAAAAATAAAAACCGTGGTATGAGTAGAAGTCACTCAACGCTAGAATCCTACCCGTGGTATGAGTAGAAGTCACACAACGCTGGAATCTTAAAAACTGTGGTATGAGTAGAAGTCACACCACGACATATTTCTATCAACAACTTGTCGACAGCATGTCGGCAGATCTGCCGGTATATCAGACGACGAATTTAGCTGCAAACCGTCGACCCAATGATCGGTATACCACGGTTGAAAACCGTCGTCTGACAGCGTTTCATCAGACGACGCCTCGATAGACCACGGAAATGCAAAACGTGAGACGACAGTTTTAAACCGTCGTGTGAAGCCTTTTGTGTAGTAGTGTTATATAGTTTTCTTTGTTTTCTTTACTTAGTTTATTTCCGAAAACCAAAACCTAAATCCCCCCTTTATTTCGTAATTATGTATATACTTTATTTTATTTTTGTAAATAATATCCTTTGTGTCTTTATTAATTGTTTAATTGTCCTACATTGACAGGTGTACTCTCAGTCCCCGGATTAGATCGATCCCTACTTGCTTATGCTATTAATAATATTTTTAGGGTTAAATTATGAGCTTGCTTTGAGCGTATCAGTTCGATATCAACTCAGGAGCTGTATCAAGGCTGTTTGGATCAGGAAAAGCTCCTCATGACACTTTCGGACTTGGCTATTCAGGTGAGATTTCCAAGAGTACCAAGTTTGTCAAAGAATCATGACTTGTTGTTGATAATGGTGAATCTTGTACTGACGTTGTCAAAAGGTCAAGGACCAGGGGAACGAACAACTGAAATATGCTCAACAGGTAGAGTTTGACCAACGAGTCACTACTAGTCAAAACAGGTATCTCAACTCTAAAATTTTTATTCCTACCTGTCATTACTGTGGTAAGATCGGACACATTAGACCTAGATGTAATGAGAGAATTGTTAAGTTACAACATGTTCAAGAAAAGGGTACTGTAGAATCTCTACAAAGTGAGCTTAGAGAGCAAAAGGAACTTATTAATAAGTTGACTAAGTTGTTTTCCAAAAACAACATGCAAACTGTCAAAGGAAAATCTGTTTGGACTAGGAAGAGTAGAAATAATGGTTCTCTCACTCACACTGATACTACTAATGCAACTTGGCATATATGACATATGTGAATCCAGTTGAGAAATCAACATATATTGAAGCCACATGTCTTGTAGCTCTTATAGCCTTAGCAAACAAACGTAGAGACTTTTGGTATGTTAATGGTGGTTGTTCTCTATATATGACTGGAGACAAAGCATGGTTTTCTTCCTTTGAGGATGAGTGCACAACAGGATATGTCACCTTTGGTGATGGAAGAAAAGCAAGCATACTGGCTCTAGGCACTGTGAATACACCTGGGATCCCAAATCTTAAGAATGTACTGTATGTTGAAGCACTGACAGTTAATTTGATTAGTGTCAGCCACCTGGCTGATGACTATGAAGATGTGTGGTTTAATAAACAACAATGTCAATCTAGTTCTTAATCACAAAGGTGAAGGCATTATGGGAGGTAAGAGATCTTTTGATAACTGTTACCATATTAAAGCTAATGAGTCTCCTGCTATGCAGTCTTGTCTTTCAGTGAGATCAACAGAAGAGACATTTGAACTATGACATAGGAGACTGGGACATGTGAATTATCAAGATTTGCTAAAGTTATCCTCCAAGCAATATGTCAGAGGCTTGCCAACTCTAAAAGGCAAGACTGATAAGATGTGTGGAAGCTGCAGAATTGGGAAGCAAATCAAAGCATCTCACAAGGAGGTGAACTTTGCTACAACCACAAAAGTTCTGGAGTTGCTTCATATGGATCTCATGGGACCAGCTCAATCTGAAAGTATTGGAGGTAAAAGTTATATGTTGGTAGTGGTAGATGATTTTTCCAGATTTACTTGGGTAAATTTTCTGAAAGACAAAGCTGAAACATTTGAATCCTTTAAAAGCTTAAGTTAGAAAATGCTGATAGAAAAACAGTTATCTAATCTTAGCATGGTCAGAGTCAGGTCTGACAATGGAACTGAGTTTTAAAATGTAGCTTTCACTAACTATTTCAATGAGCTTGGTGTTTCCCATGAGTTTTCAGCTCCAATTACTCCTCAGCATAATGGAATTGTTGAAAGAAAGAATAGAGTTTTATTGGATATGGCCAGAGTTATGCTACATGATGCAAGCCTAAGCACAAACTTTTGGGCTGAAGCTATAAGCACTGCATGCTACACCATAAATCGAGTCTTTCTCAGACCTGGCACTGACAAAACTGCATATGAACTTTGGAAAGGTAAAAAACCAAATGTCGGGCATTTTCATGTTTTTGGGAGTCCTTGCTACATCATAAGGGATAGGGAACACCTTGGTAAGTTTGATGCAAGAAGTGATGAGGGTGTGTTCCTAAGATATTCCTTGAACAGTAGGGCATATCGAGTTTACAACGAGAGAACTCGTGTTGTAATGGAATCTATTAATGTTTCTATTGATGATCAGTTTGTCAAGCAGGAAGAATCTTATGCAGATGCACCTTCAACCTCAAGCACATTGTCAGAAAATGAGCCAGAAAAGGATGGAGAAGAAGAAATGACTGACAGTATAAACAAGTTCATAAGGATCATTCTAGTCAAGATATCATTGGGAAAGTGTCAGATGGCCTAAAGACTAGAAGTTAATCTATTGCATAGGTAAGTCAGGATGAGGTAAGTCAAGACAATGTATTGCTTTGCTTTATCACTGAGAATCTGATAAATATGAATGTCATATCCCAGTTTGGTTTTGTGTCATTGGTTGAACCAAAAAATGTTAAGGAAGCCTTGTTGGATGATTACTGGATTAGTGCTATGCAGGAAAAGTCGAATCAATTTACTAGGAATGATGTGTTGATAGAGCTTGGGGATTCTTGTCCATTTCCTATTCAAGTATGACACCATGTCTTCTAGAATGATATATTGCATTTGAGAAAAACTTCCAATAAGGTCACAGAAAAGATCTCCCAAAATGCTTTCTGAAAAGCTATCGGATTCTGGCTTCTCAGGATACCTACTTTGAGCATGAATTCCTGTTGTCTCGTTAATGTTCCTGACCAGCTCTTGGGCTGCTATTGTACTACAACATCTTGTCTTCGGCTTTAAGTATTGCCATCCCGTACTACAAAGGTCCCCTTGAAAGGTTGCAAGAAAAACCCTCCAAACTCAATATGAGAAGCTGATTTTGAACTTCCAATTTCAGCTTCGCAACAATTGTTTTACATGATAATTTCCATAATCTTTTCTTGAGATTTTTGGCCAAAGGAATAATTAAAGCTCATCCTTTGCATCTATACTTCATGTTTGCTACCTTTATTGCTACATTAAAACTCCCTTTTCTCTTGAATTGTTTCACAAATTAAAGTACCTAAGAAAATAACAAAGTTAATAGAGACTTTTTAAGAAAATACCTAAGTAAAATGGAAAGGATTTAACGATATAATCCTCGCATTTTATGCTCTTATCAGTTTAACAATTGAATCACTCTAAGTTGAACACTAAATACCAATAATCATGTTGAATTTCACCTAATTAGCAGAAACTCAGCTGAGCTCTCATAATATTAACAAAAACCAATCGAGCTTTCACTCCATTAAAAGAAACCCAATTGAGATTTTCACATATTAACACAAACCCAGTTGAGATTTGCACATATTAACAAGAATCCATTGAGACTTCATACATTAACAGAAACTCAATTGAGGTTAACATAATTGAAAGACCCTAAGTTAAAGAAGAGGGCAAGAGCGCGAGCTGTTGGTGCTGCGGTTGACCGAAACGTTCCCGTCCTCGTCATCATAGCAGGTCTTCTGGGTATTATTGAAGGAGCGAGAAACAGAGGGAGCGACAGGGGCTCATCGTCTTCATTACAGTCCCAAACCCAGTCCTCCCAATGAAACCAAACCACCTCTGACGAAACCTAGCTGTCGTTGACAAAACCCAAGCTTACTTCTTCATCTCTTATAGCGCCAGCCAGAGATGCTTGACAATGAAGAATTGAAAGAGTCTGTAGGAGAGAGAAACAAAGAGAAAAGGAAAAGTGATTTTTAAAAGGAAAGTGAAAATTAAATTTATTGTAGACAATCAGATCTAACAATAGACACATGTCTTAATCTATTTGAAAGCATATGCAGCTTAAGTAAGAAACTAGCTCAAGAGGGGATCCTTTCCCTTTTAAGATTGTATATTGATGCTGTGATTGTTTGGCTCTAGTTTTGTTGCAGCTAGTCAACAGTCTTTTTTCTGCGTGGGCGTGCCAGCACCATTCGGGTGTGGTTATCGGGGGTGTCCCTTGACCTGACTTCTTTCAAGCGATTGTGGATGAGGAGAGCACCAACCTCGTCACTAGATTCTTTGTGCCTCGTGGTGAGGACTTTTGCTAAGCTTCTTCAAAATCACACAATCGATACTCGACATCGTAGATCGAGCAGGGCGAAAATCACTGGAAAGTGGGGAGAATTTGCTAAAGTGTGACTTTAGCTTGGTTGGTTTGCGAGGGCGTTACCCTTGCTTGGCTGGTTCCGTAACCGTTGTGGTCGCGTTACTACAGTCGGCTCCCGAGAAGACTAGGACCAAAGCACGTTGACAGAGGATTTGGTGGCACTGACAGTCGGCTCCTGAGGATTCTTGGACTGGAGTGTGGTCACCGGTAAGAGAAGGATAGGGGTTGCTCTAGACAGGTTTGGATAATCGTAGAGATTAATTGATGAATTGTGTGTTGTCATTGATGAATTGTTGTAGCCTCTATATATAGGCTACCAAGCCATAGTGGTTGGCCTTAAACAAATCATGATGGAGCACTTAATGAGATTATGGAGCACTAATGGGATTATGGAGCACTAATGGAATTATGGTAGGTTTAATGGAATTATGGTAGATTTTCCAATTAAGCACTAATGGAATCATGATAGGTTTTCCAATGTTGGCCAACATGAAATGTAGTTGAATGCTTCTCCACATACATGCCATATTCCTTAATTGAATGGAGTATGAATATTGGCATGGGCGTGCCTTTTCTTGCAGCTTGCATAATCTTCCATAATTCTGCAGGTAGGCTTTATTTATCCTCTAAATAATATATTTCGAACTTGTCGACAATATATAGCTTGAGCCACTGACATTGACTCAATTTCTCCAAGACCCACCTTGTCAAGTCAAAATGCTCATTTTGGGTTCAAACAGTGATGATCGTACAATGAATAGTAAAGCAAACTATCTATACATCAGCATAAAGTATTCTATACCTAGAATTAAAGACAGTATATGCTTTCAGATGCTTCTATAAACTTATCATGAACTATTGCTAGGTGTGTGGTTGATAGTTGAGACTTCATCAATGTGGCCTCTTGAATGACCAAAGTTTTTTTTTTTTGTTTGCATATAAATCTCAAAAATCTCTAGCTGGGTTCACACGTGTGCTTTTTACGTCTTCACCTATTGTAGCTGCAGGGTAATGAAAGTATCATGGGCACGTTTACTTACTTGGAATAGGAGGGAATGATTACGAGATAAAAAATATATATTCATGCGTTTACTAACACATAAATGAATCGGAATGATTCTGGATAAAAGTATTCCTATGTTTACTAACACATGAAAAAATTGGAATGGGTGTAGGTCTCACCTCCTTATCAGGAATTAATTCCTGAATATTCAGAAATTTGATTATGAAAGAGGGAGATGGGTTTTGGAATCAAATCCCCCCTAATCAACACCGATTCCTTTATTCTCCCATTCCACTTGTCTCCGATTCATGATTATTTTCAATTTCAAGTAAGTAAACGTGCCACACATGTGCTACAGTGCATTCTGCATAGCTGCATAGTAGACATACCTTTACATAGTAGCGTGCGACACACTGGAAGCCTCCTTTGCAAAGACCCGAAGACTTGTTACGGCATTTAGTTAGTGATAGTGTCATTTTCGCTAAAGGTCCGCGAGACCTGTATAAAGCATAAACCAGTACACAAGTAATTGTATTTGAACCGTCCATAGTGGAAGACTGAGTCAGACTGTCCGAGGAATAATGAAAAATTGCTGTCCTCTCTAAAGTCGCACCTCCTCTGAAGAAAGAAGAAAAATGCTTACCGGATTCTAATAATGAAATTGCTGTCCCATCTGGTACGCTTGTGTAATTGGACCTTCCATAGCTCTAAAGAAAGAAGGAAAATGCGAGAAAAATGCTTACCATAGACACTTTGGTTCAACACTAAATCTCCTTTCACAGAGAGAGAGAGAGAGAGAGAGAGAGAGAGAGAGAGAGAGAAGAAACAAGGAAAATGCTTACCGGATTACCGGATTCCAATAATAAATGAATGACCAGAGTTTGAATTCGGTAAAAGTCTAGAAGGGACACTCACATTATAGTGTACATTATTCCACTAAATTTTCCAGAAAAATAACACCTTTTGCCTTTTGTCTTTTGTCTTTTAGAGCAAGTGCAGCGGTTGCACTTTGCCCGGGTAAATTGGGGGAATGATGATGTGTTGACCGGCCATAGTCATTTTGTTGCTTCCACCGGTCCATCTTTGACCAGGCAAGCCTTGCCTTTTCATGACCAAGGCCAAAGAAAAGGGCAAGCAAATGACTAAATTCTTGACTGGGGGTGAGGCCTGCCAGCTCGGCTGAGGAGAGAGAAGAGAGAGTTTCAGGGGTGAAAGTGAAGAAAAGCAGAAAAATCTGTCCTTATGAAAAAGGACCATAAATTTTTGCTATTTATAGAAAATTTTCAAATTTTCAAAAATTTATAACTAATTCATACGAACTCTGATTTTTGCATTCCACATATGCACAAACTCGTATTGACGATCTCTATAACTTTCATTAAGGAAGTTTTCCCAAATTATGTATGTGTAAAAAGTTGATTTTCGAGACCCCCCTACAATTTTTTCTAACATCTCACACCCAAAAAAATGGTTTTCAATGAACAGTTAAAAAATATAACAATGAACAGTCTTGACCGGGCAAGAAAAAAAACGGGTGGAAACCCATGTCCAATAGCAGTGAACAGTAACTTGACCGGTCGAATTCTTGATTTCTCGACTTTACCTTTTCTTGACTACGGGTGAACTTGCTCTTAACTTCAAAGAGTTTAAACCAGTCAATAACGTTTTTGAAGAATCTAACCTTTCTGAAAAGAAGGGAAAAGCGGTCTTATCTGCATTATTGCTCCTTTTTTGCACCATTGTTTGCCTTTAAGTTTATAGCCAATTCATTCTCAAAATAAAAAGAAAAAAAAGAAGAAGTTGATTTATACTTCATAGCCAATTCTCCTTTTGAGCCTCAGTTCATTTGTTCTAGAGATTGAATATGGCTCTTGTAAGATCAGCTCATCCAGAAGCCTCCTCTTCCTCAGATGCTTCTCCTTCAATATCTAGTCATGATGTGTTCTTGAGTTTCCGAGGTGAAGACACTCGGAAGACTTTCACTGACCACCTCTGTACAGCCTTAATGAATGCAGGCTTTCGTACGTTTCGAGATGACAATGATCTTCAAAGAGGAGAATATATTAAGCCGGAACTGGAGAAAGCCATCGAGCAGTCCCGAAGTTCTGTGATTGTGTTCTCCAAAGACTATGCATCTTCTGGTTGGTGCCTTGACGAGCTTTTGATGATCATGGAACGAAGGAGGACAGCTGATCACATAGTTTTACCCGTCTTCTATGATGTCGATCCATCCCATGTGAGGAAGCAAACAGGAAGTCTTGCGAAAGCATTTGCTGGACACGAAAGAAATCAATTCTTGAAGTACAAGGTGAAGCGATGGAGGGAAGCACTTACAGAAGCTGCAGATCTATCAGGAATGGTCTTGCAAAATGAAGCTGACGGGTATGTACTTTCATTCAAACTAGCTAGTCCATATTTTGATGTTCACTTAGATATATTAGATCTCATTCAGAGTCAACATAAATGCTTAAAAGCTCTGTTTCACTCTTAACTACTCTTTTGACATGCATCTGATTGCTTGAAGATCGACTAATATCTTTGTCATGTTGTTTTCATGGGACATCCGACACCTCATATCTTACAATTTTACTATCTGAAGTCATGACTCTGACCCATTTTTCCTTAATTTTCACTGCTATTTATAGGCATGAGTCAAAGTTCATAAAGAAAGTTGTCAAAGTAATTGAAGATAGACTGAGGCGCACGCCCTTAAGTGTTGACAGACACTTGGTTGGAATCGATTCTCAAGTTGAAGGGATCAACTTGTGGTTAGAAGATGAATCAACTGATATTTTCGTACTTCTAGTCTACGGAATGCGAGGAATTGGAAAGTCGACCATAGCAAAATATGTTTATAATCTGAACTGTCACAGATTTGAGAGATGCAGTTTCCTTGAAAATATCAGAGAAGTTTCAGAACGATCTAATGGCTTGGTTGATTTGCAGAAGCGACTTCTTTATGATATTCTGAGTGGAAAGAAAGTCACAATACAGGGTATTAGCGAGGGGATAGCTAAGATTGAAGATGCTGTCAGCTCTAGAAGAGTTTTTCTTGTTCTCGATGATGTGGATCGTGTGGACCACTTAGATGCATTACTTGGAATGCAAAACCGGTTCTATCCGGGAAATAAAATTATCATAACAACTAGCTGTGCAGGACTGGTAGAAGCTCATCGACAATTTGTTAAGGTGCATGAAGTTAAAACTTTGGGGGACAATGATTCTTTGGAACTCTTTAGTCGGCATGCTTTTGGACGGACCCATCCCATTGAAAGTTACGTGGATCTTTCCGTAAGGGTAGTTGATCGCTGTGGGGGACTTCCACTGGCTCTGAAAGTTTTAGGTTCTTCTTTATCAGGGAAGAATTTAGCTTTTTGGGGAAGTTATTTAAATAAATTGGAAGTAATTCCAAATGATGATATCTTGAAGAAACTCAAAATTAGCTACGAATCCTTACAAGATGATCATGACAGAAACTTATTCCTTGATATTGCATGTTTTTTCATCGGAATGGAGAAAGATTTCATTGTTACAATTTTAGATGACTATGATATCTTCCCGGAAGTTGGCATTCAAAATCTCATCGATAGATGTTTGGTAACTATTGAATACAACAACAAGGTGCAAATGCATAACTTGATTCGTGACATGGGAAGAGGAATTGTTCGTCGAGAATCAAAGGAGCCAAGAAACCGCAGTAGATTATGGCATCATAAGGATTCTATCGAAGTTCTGACAGAAAATAATGTACAAAACATGCTCCTTTGTTGTACATGTTTATGTTTCTTTTTGTGGATATTTGTGTCTTAACTCAACCAACTGTTTTTCTTTCTTATTTTCCTTAGGGTACCGAAGCAATTGAAGGTATTGTTGTCAATATGCAACTGCACCCTACATATACTTCCCCTTCAAGAAATGCAAGTAGGGTCGTCTTGGAAACCAATGCATTTACAAGGATGCACAATCTAAGATTCCTCCAGCTTAGTCATGTACAACTCAATGGATGCTATGAAGAATTTCCTGCAGGATTAAGATGGCTGTGCTGGACTAAATATCCTTTAGCTTCTTTACCCAATGAATTCCCATTAGAGAGAGTTGTTGCTCTTGAAATGTGTTACAGTAATTTGACAAAAGTTTGGAGCGGAACAAAGGTATGCCAGTCTACACAGTATCCTTTCCTTTCTATTACTTGGGTGTTTTTGATCATTAATTATACCTATAGGAGAATAAACTCTCTAAATATATGTCTTCTTTTTGTATTTATGCAACAGGATATCCGTTCGCTAAAGATCCTAAATCTCAGCCACTCTCATGACTTAACTCAAACCCCTGACTTTTCGTATATTCCTAATCTTGAGAGACTGGATCTCAGAGACTGTGTAAGCTTGATTGATGTCCATGAGTCTATTGGAAGCCTAAAGAGACTTGTTTATTTGAATGTAGAAGATTGCACAAGTATTAGGAGGCTTCCCGAGAAAATTTCTTTTCTAGTTTCACTGGAAGTACTTATCATTTCTGGTTGTTCAAGTCTTGGTGAGTTTCCAGTGGACATGAGGAAGATGGAATCTCTCAAAGTATTTCAGGCAGATGGAGTTCCAATACAATGGTTTCGAGTCACTACAACCAGGGAGATCGAACTGTGCCCACATCCGATTCAAGAAATTTCTCGGGCTTTTCCAAGGAATCTAGTAATGTTGAGTCTAATAAACTGCAATCTTTCGGATGATGACTTTCCTAGAGATGTTGCTAATCTATTGTCATTGCGAAAATTGGATCTCAGCGGGAACCCAATTTCTAGGCTACCGGATTGCATAAGAGGTGTTACTGGCCTCCGAGACCTGTCCTTGAGCTATTGTACAAAGCTCAAATCACTGATAAGGCTACCAGAATCACTTCATTTCATTGTAAGCGGGTGCACATCATTGGAAAAAGTAACATTTCAAACTTTTTTTCGATCTGGTTCTGGTTGGGGGTCCAACCATAACCTTGTTGAGTTACAGGGTGAGTTCAAGATGGAACCCATTGAAAGAGTTGATAAAGAAATGCTAAAACTTTTGAGTCTAGGCAACCTGGAAACCTTGGAAAACATTTCGATGGTCAATAGTGGATTTTATTCTCAATGCATATGGAAGGGAACAGATCCCGTCCAGGTCTCTCTCTCTCTCTAGGTCTCTCTCTCTCTCTCTCTCTCTCTCTCTCTCGACTAATATCTGATTTCCATGATATAGGGACTGTACGAAGATGGTATATTCAGCACATTCCTTCCTGGAGACGAAGTTCCAGGCCAGTTCAGCCGTAGAAGCAGAGGGTCCTCTGTATCCTTTACTGTGCCTTTACTTCCCAATCTCAATATACGAGGGCTGAATGTCTTCTCGATCATAGCACAATCCAACAACCATGATTCTGATCCTATGACCAATAGTGTCTATATTGACGGTTTAGGTTTTCCGATAATTACCGTTGTGATTAATAAGAGCAAGGGGCTGAAGTGGTTCCATGGTCCAAACTTCTCTGGCGTTCCGGGTGAAGGAAAAGATGTGATATGGTTAAGTCACTGGAAGTTTGGGAATCTACTTACATGTGGTGATGAGGTGACTATTTTAATATATACGAAATCTGAATTCAAGGTAAAGGAGTGTGGCATCCAGCTTGTTTACTACGATGAGAAAGATCATGTGGCTTCGACCACGGACGATCTTTGTTTTCTCCGAGCTGGAGTTCGGTCAACAATACCCTCTGGGCCGACGGACCGAGGAATAACCTTCCTATGGTCTTACGGAATAGGACTTGGTCCAACTGATGAAAATATTGTCCTCATTAGGGATATCAATGAAAAATCAGGTATGCATGTCCTTAACTATCCTAATTTTTAAAATTACAGTGCTCAAAAGAAAAAAGAAAAGGGAAAAAATAAATAAATGCACAAAAACGAACATGAAAGACTTCCCAATGGATCCAAATTCAGTTTATGTGGGAATTGATTTGCTAGTACTATTTCATGTTTATTTTGCAGAGAAAGAAGAAGGGCAAGAGGGTGACCTCGTCCTCACTCTTGCAGCACAAAGTAGCAGCAATAGCAATAAACGAGGTTTGATCAGAAGAGGTTGGAAGGGGATCATGATGGCCACCATCCTCATTCTTTCTCTTCCTCTGGTTACTCGCTCTCCTCTCTTCCACCAGCGAAAGAAACAATAGTCCACAAGCCCTCCATGAATTTGTTGTATTAATTGGGCACAAGTCATATCGTAACTTCCTTCTCTTATTATTTCAAAAAGTATAATTTTGAATCACTGGATTTATATCTTCGGTTGGTTTTGTTGTCTATGTGATTCAAAATTAGTGTATAGAGGTTTTCCGCTTGATGGGTAGAACATTTACTATATACTAAACCGCCTATACTGTTCATAAGCACCGTTCGTTTCACTATTCATACAGCAGTGGAATGACGGTTTTACTTCTGATGTTTAGAAAAGGGTCGGTGGTGTTGCCAAATTTGAGATTTTCAGTTTTTGATTTGATGTCATTGTAGGTTGCTGGGGTGGGAAAGAGAAGAGAAGGGATTCAAGAATCAAGATTGTGGTGGGCTTCGGGGAAGGGTTTGGGTTTGTTTTCGGAGTGGTGGATTCGAAAATTTTGATCGAGTTTGGGGGATAATTTTCAGCAGGAAAAAGGTAAGTGTTTGGTTTGTTTGAAATTGTGTTTTGATTGTGAAATCTATTTGTATTTGTTGTTTGCTTTACAATCTCACTATTTGTTTCTGCGATCAATTCATATTAGAGATCGATTTTTGTTTGAAACATGGGTTGAAATTTAAAGGGATTCAAGCTAGGCTTTTCAATTTCATTGCGATGGTTGTACAGTTTGACTGTGCAGTTATCATGTGGGTGGGCTGGTTTGCCCTTTGATAATATATTAAGATAAGACTTTGAACCAAAGAAGACTCTGGTATAGTTTGCCTTTAGTCTGATTTATATTTGTTACCGTTTACTAAAGTATGATTCTTTTCTATTGCAGGTTCTGTTGTGTCTTGGACTATTTGGTTTTGGTTAAAGGAGTTTTGTGATAAGCAAATTATAATTTGAAAACAGGTGAGAACATTGTTCTATTTGTCATTTTTTTAGATCAATTCTAATCGTTAAGTAATTTTTTATTTCTTTTGATTGACTGATAGTATTAGGTAAGAACATGGATTTGCAGGGTCTTCGAAGTTTGTTAGCATAAATTGGTATTTAGCTTTTTGTCAGTTTTTGAGTTCAAGTTAGAATTTTTAACAATATGATATAATGGTTTGAGTTTCATAACGAAATTGTTTCATAATTCTTATTTGCCTATTTATGCAAGTCTGCTGTAGGAAATCAAATTGTCAAGAATAATCGTTTTTGTAGCCTGAAGTATATTGTGGTGGTATTAAGAAGACTGAGGTGAAGATTGCCGATTCTTAATTGATATATTGAATCAAATTCACTGTTCACTGCAGGTGAAATTTTTCAGAAGTTCATTTTTCTACTTATGGGGCTGTGATGGTTGATGGTTGCTACATATTCCTTTACTTCTCGATCTTTTGACTTTGGACTTGGTTTGATTTATGTTTCTCTTCAAATCAGTACCATAGTCTTAAGCTTTTAATTGGTATACCGTACTCTCTATTTGTTCCACCCATTGTATATGTAGCTATTAGCCTCTCGCATAAGCCAATTACATACAATCTGTAACCTTGCTTTTAAGTGATAATTTGTGATTCATTGGCTTATATGCTGGACCTTTATTTTAATTTTTAAAAATTAAAGGCAGTAACATCTCCTTTTAGTTATCTCTCATTTTATTATGATTTTTATGTAGGTGTTGAAACGTGGGAATGATATACATTGCTCAACTTTGGAACTTGCTTCTATGAGTACTTTGACTTCCACTTTGTAATTTGTACCAATACGAATTTCAACTTTTGAAAGTTATTTCAGTTTATAAAGAATGAACTTTATTGGTTCTTGGAATTCTGTAGAGATTGATTATCCTCTTGGTTGGAGCAGATCCTACTATGTATATTAAGTTTGACTTGGGTTTGGACTACTATGCTGAAATGAGTACTTGGGACATTAAGTTTGGCTTTGAGTGCATATGTTAATAATAGTTTTTTATGATATTCCAAGTTTTTACTGTGTTTTAAATAGATTATTGCCTATTTCTATAGACATACCAATGTCAGCGAGAAAAGTTAAAGCATCAAAGTTGTTAAATACACATCCCTAAATGTTCAGTGGTAGAGACCTATGTTTCAATTATTGAACTACATATTTCAAATTCAATTTAATTATACATTTGGACTGCTGCTTGACAACTAAATTCTGTGAAATTCTAGGATAAGATCAGTTCTAGGTTCTTCTATGTGATGGGTACATGTAGAAGTTTGGTTCCTGCCTTTTGAATGTTAGATTTGAGCTGGACATTGAGTGGTTGTGAGGAGACGTTTCACTAACATTCCTGGTTTGATTTTCATGATTCTTTGTCGTTTTTTCATCAGAAGAGTCTTTTGGTTCTCAGTTACATTTTTTCCAGAAAATTTTGTGGCTCATTAGGAGGGAAACATTGTAATACTCTTTGAATTAATCTTCAAGTTGTCCTAAGTGTTGGAATGAGCTGTAAACATTCTTGTAAATATTTTGTAATCAATTAGGATTTAGTTTCCTATTGTAAGCAGTATTCATTGCCTTTCTTACTATACACACAATGTAATTGTATATATTCCTCCTCAAGGAGAAGAATAAAGAATCACCAAATTATTCACTTGTTCTGATATGGTATCAGAGCTGTTCGATCCTAAATCATAGGACAACGCTCTCCTACTTTCCAATCCCTGAATCCCGAATTCCGAATACCGAATCCCTGAATCCCGAATTCCGAATACCGAATCCCGAATATCGAATTTCCATCCCATTCCGCTGCAAACACAAACAGCCAACACACCAAAACAGTTCTAAACAGAATCGAATCGAAATCCTTACACAGCCATGGTTGACGACGGGAACCCGCAACGAATCCTTCCACCTCCATCATCTACATTGTCATCCACAGTCCCACCTCTACCAATTGTTCATGTTCAGTATCACAGTGATAATTCACCATTCCCTACTGGCGTCATCTTAGATGAAACCAATTATTCTCTTTGGTCTCAAGTCATGGAGATGCGTATTGGTGCGCGCAACAAAGCCGGCTACCTTACTAGCACAACCGTTAAACCAGCACCCGGAGATCCCAACTATGATACGTGGGTCACTGACAACCACAAAGTCAAAAGTTGGCTTATTGATTCAATGATTCCATCATTGATGCAGAGATTCATTCGTCTTGGCACCGCTCGGGAAATCTGGGAAGTTGTTTCCAAGACCTTTTATGATGGGTCTGATGAGACTCGAATTTTTGAATTGAACCGGAAATCATTCACTACTCTGCAGAATGGTAGACCTCTCTCTACATATTAGAATGAATTGATTGCTATTTTTCAAGAAATTGATCACAGGAGCACAACTCAAGAAGACACGGTGGAAGGAGTTACTCAGCTCAGCACCTCTATGAAGAGACTTCGAGTTCATATCTTCTTGAGTGGTCTTGATTCAGACTTTGACCAGGTGCGTGGAGAAATTTTGAGGAAGGAACCAAAGCTGGACCTTGAGAGCAGTTATCCTTATGTGCGTATGGTGGAGCAACAAAAGAAGACTATGGGAAATTCTTCAATGAATGCAGAAAGTACAGTTATGGCTGTCAATAGACTTAACCTGGAGGGCTCTGCTTCAATGGCAAATCGTCCTCGACAAGGCCCACCTCCTGGATTCTCACAAACAAAACCCGGAGCTTCTCAACAAAGTTTTCGGCCTCGGAATAGCTCTTCCATCCGACCCGGAGGTTTGGTGTGTCAACATTGTGAGGATGCTGGTCATTCTAAGTGGAAGTGTTATGAAATTGTGGGTTATCCAGAATGGTGGGATTTCACCAAGAGGCCTCGGAAGAATATTGGAGGCAAAGCTGCAGTTGCAACTACCGAAACATCTCAAGAAACAGATACCCGCTCGCTGCCACAAGCAAATGTGACTCAAACAGGTAACCTTGGTAGGTCTCTCAATGTTAATGCCAGTGCTAGTAATACTACATGGATAATTGAGACAGGTGCATCAGATCATATGACTAATGACCCAAATCAACTCCAATCCATCAAACCCTCCATTCAAGCCATTATCTCTACTGCAGATGGTAGTCCTTCTCCAGTCACTGGAGAGGGTTCTGTAATTTTATCTCTTCCCTAACCTTAGATACTGTTCTTATTGTTCCATCTTTAGCTTACAACTTATTATCTGTCGGCCAAATCACTGCGGCCCTATCCTGTCTAGTAATCTTTTGGCCTGCATTTTGTATATTTCAGGACATCCTAACCCGGAAGATTCTTGGCTATGGTGTTAGAAGGGGCAATTTGTACTACCTCGACTTGACCGATAAGGGAAATCAGAAATTGGGACAAGCACACAAGGTCAGGGGAGTCGAAGATGCAAAAGCAGTAGTGTGGTTATGGCATCGTCGTTTGGGTCATTTGTCTTTTGGATATCTTCGGAAGTTGAAGCCTCATTTGTTTTCAGTTGTTAGTGAGTCCGATTTTAAGTGTCATGTGTGTGAATTGGCCAAGAGCCACCGTATTTCGTATTCACCAAGTTTTAATAAAAGTTCAATTCCTTTCATGACTGTTCACTCTGATGTTTGGGGTCCAGCAAAATATTCTACTGTGTCAGGTGCTAAATACTTGTTACTTTTATTGATGAGTGCACCCGGATGACATGGGTAATGTTGATGAAAAATAAGTGGGAATTATGTCAGGCGTTTCAAGCCTTTCACAAGATGGTTTCTACCCAGTACCAGAGACAGATTCAGGTCCTTCAGTCGGATAATGGGGGTGAGTATACGAGTAATGCCATGGCGGAGTTTTGCCAGTCTCAGGGCATTCGTCATCAAACTTCTTGTGCTTATACTCCACAGCAAAATGGTCTAGCAGAACGAAAGAATCGTCAGTTGTTAGAAGTTCTTCGTGCCTCTCTCTTTGGAATGAATGTGCCTCGTGAATATTGGGGTGAAGCATTGAAGTCTGCAGCTTATCTTATTAACCGAACTCCTTCTAGTGTAATTGTTTTTGAGACTCCTCAGCAAAAGTTATGTAGATTGGTCTCTGCTCCTACTTTACCCAATTTGGAACCTCGAGTTTTTGGGTGCGTAGCATATGTACACATTCCTAAACCTCTACGGAACAAACTTGATCCATGTGCCAAGAGATGTATCTTTGTTGGTTATGCGGAGTTTAAAAAGGGGTACCGGTGTTATGATTCAGACGAAGACTCTCCATGTTTCTTTGGATGTATCTTTTCACGAAGGTGAAGCGTACTTTCCAAGCAAAGCTCCTGAGCCTTCTCTTCAAGGGGAGAAGAGGTATATGGAAGAGAATTCTCAAGATATTTTCTCTGAAATCGAAGAAGTGGAAGAAAGATTGCTACAGCAGGTTCTTTTCGACCCTTCAAAGGAGGGCACTGACTCATCAAATTCCACTCCAGTTGCTCCTGCTGATTCAGAGGGTTTTCCAGCTGCTCCTGCCGATTCAGAAGTTTTTTTTGACCCACCAAATATTCTCGATCAGTCAAACAGGCCACTAGAACGAATTGAAGAAGAAGTTGATTTGCCCCCTTCTACACCATTGCATGAGGATACTTCCTGGGAGACTCACCCACAGAACCCTTGTCAAGAAATAGTTCCGTATAATCCCATAGAGTCTAATCAATCATATGTTCCTATAAGACCTGTTGAACCTAGATATCCTCAAAGATCAAACAAGGGAATTCCAAGGAAACAGTATGAGCCTGATCTTAGGGCAACATCCAAATATCCAATTGCTAACCATGTGTCTACCCATAGGTTGTCCGAGTCATATGCACTAACTATCAATCAATTATCTACTGTGGCTATTCCTAGAACTGTGCAGGAAGCATTGGATGATCCAAAGTGGAGGACGGCAATGAATGAAGAGATGGAAGCACTTCAGAAGAATGCTACTTGGGAGATTGTACCGTTACCTCATGGAAAGAAGACTGTTGGATGTAGATGGATATATACAGTGAAGCTGAAGGCAGATGGGAGCATAGACAGGTACAAAGCAAGACTTGTAGCAAAAGGCTATACCCAGAAGTATGGAGTTGACTACCAGGAGACATTTGCTCCAGTGGCGAAAATTAATACCATTAGAATACTTATGTCTTTGGCTGCCACTTATGATTGGCCATTACAACAATATGATGTGAAGAATGCATTCCTACATGGAGATTTAGAAGAAGAAGTTTATATGGATATGCCATCAGGAAGTCAATGCAAGTTGTCAGAGGTTGGTAAGGTGTGTAGGTTAAGCAAGTCGTTGTATGGCCTGAAGCAATCACCCAGAGCGTGGTTTGGCAGATTCACAAAGGCTATGAAAGCATTTGGCTATCGGCAGAGTAATTCTGATCATACTCTCTTCATTAGGCGCAAAGCTGGTAAGTTGACAGTGCTCATAGTCTATGTAGATGATATGGTGGTAACCGGAGATGATCCAGTAGAAAGGAAAGCATTACAGGATTATTTGGCGACTGAATTTGAGATGAAAGATCTTGGACAGCTGAAGTATTTCTTGGGAATTGAGGTGGCTAGGTCAAAAGAAGGGATCTCACTGTCCCAACAAAAATATGTGCTTGATTTATTGACAGAAACTGGAATGCTTGGTTGTCAACCAGTTGAGACACCTATGGAGATGAATCATAGACTAGGTGAATGGAAAGATCAAGTTCCCACAAATAAGTCCAGGTATCAACGTCTTGTTGGTAGATTAATATATTTATCTCATACTAGACCAGACATTGCATATGCAGTTGGTGTAGTTAGTCAATTTATGCATGCTCCCAGTGAAGACCACATGAATGCAGTTTATCGAATTTTGAGGTATCTAAAGGCTGCTCCAGGGAAAGGATTGTTATTTTCCAAGAAAGAAGAGTTAACAATTGAGGGGTATACTGATGCAGATTGGGCAAGTTCAAAGGTAGATAGAAGGTCTACTTCGGGATACTTTACCTTTGTTGGAGGTAATCTCGTGACGTGGCGAAGTAAGAAACAGAAAGTGGTTGCAAGGTCTAGTGCTGAAGCAGAGTTCAGAGGCATGGCGCATGGAGTTTGTGAGTTGCTGTGGATTAGACATTTGTTGAAGGATTTGGGCTTCAAGAGTAGGAAGTCAATGGACTTACACTGTGATAACAAGGCTGCAATTGAAATAGCACATAATCCAGTTTAGCATGACCGTACAAAACATGTTGAGGTAGATCGACACTTCATTAAGGAAAATTTGGACCGGAAAATAATCCGGTTTCCATTTGTCCAATCAGAAGAGCAGTTAGCAGATATTCTAACCAAAGCAGTTTCAGGAAAAGCATTTAACAGCTCACTTGACAAGTTGGGCATGATTGACATCTATGCACCAACTTGAGGGGGAGTGTTGGAATGAGCTGTAAACATTCTTGTAAATATTTTGTAATCAATTAGGATTTAGTTTCCTATTGTAAGCAGTATTCATTGCCTTTCTTACTGTACACACAATGTAATTGTATATATTCCTCCTCAAGGAGAAGAATAAAGAATCACCAAATTATTCACTTGTTCTGATACTAAGCTGTTCTCTTTTTATGAAAATTTAATTTTTATGAAAGAAGCGTTGCATTTTCTTTCAGACTTTTGTTTGATCATGTTAAGCATACCACAGTATACATTACGTGAAAGAAAAAGGAAAAAAAAAATGAAGGCTGTCTACTGTTGGCTGAAAGACTCTGGCTTTATTTATAATTGAACTAAGTTAATAACACCTCTAAATTGCCAAGAATTGCTAACGCAATGTAAACCTCTCAACTGAGGAAACTTCACTGCGAGGCTTGTAACGTAGTCTATTGATGAGCTCATTCATTGTGTGTTGCATAGTCTTCACAAACTGTTTTCTGGAAAAACTCTCTTTGATAGTTAATAACTTTGCTTGCTCATTACATTCATCTCATACATCATACTTGAGATCAGTGAGTTCCTGATACAAGCAACTGAGGGGGAGATCGATCGTATTAAGTATATATTTATTCATCTAAGTGTGTAGTGTAGGTCTTTCAATTGTAAACAAGTTGGCATGAAGCTAGTAAAGTGATTGTGCTCAATATCACTACTTGTAATTGTATTCTCTTCCAAAATAGTGGATTTGATCTTTGTGTAGGCTACATTACAAGCCTCGCAGTGAAGTTTCCTCAGTGGAGAGGTTTACACTGCGTTAGCAATTCTTGTGTTGTTTGTTTCAATTATCTACCTAGTTCCATCAAGTGTTTTCAATTGGCATCAGAGCGGGTTCTAGAACTTTCTAGTAGGCCGCTGTGACGATGGAACACTTGCGTGATAGAGCTGCTGGTGGATCTGTCAACAGCCCCCCGTGGTTTGATTGAGGGTGTGAAAAGTATACTCAATGGAAAATATACATGAAGTCGTATCGCTATGCACAAGATGAGCATGTGTGGAACATTGTTGAAAATGGTTGGAAGGTGCCTGTTGTTCCAACCAAAGGTGAAAGTTCCTCTACTATCACTCCTAAACCTAGAAATGATTGGACTGATGAGGAAGTTTGTGATCTGCAAGCAGACTTCAAATTAAGCTAAGAATAGCATCTTAACAGCTCTCTCTGAACGAGAAAAACTGTGGATTAGTCATTGTGACACTGCCAAGCAGGCATGGGATCTACTACAAACTATGTACGAAGGAAATAAAAAGGTATGTGCACAAAAACTGCAAGCATTGATCTTTGAGTTTGAAACTATGACCATGGGGGATGATGAAACGGTGGATGACTTTCATGGTAGAATTCTCAAAATCACTGGCCAGTGTCGTAGTCTGGGAGCACCCTTTGATGAAGATAAGATAGTCAAGAAGTTACTTAGGGCCTTGCCTGAAAAATTTCATTAAAAAGTCACAAGTATATAGGATTCATTTGATATTGATGATTATCCACTTGATGAGCTTATCAAGAATCTCAAAACCTATGAGATGAGGTTGAAACCTGAGAAGAAAACTAAGGGTATAGCTTTCAAGGCTGTGAAAGGAGTAGAAGATGAAGAAGAAACACTAGATCTTGCTATTTTAACAAAGGAGTTTAAAAAGTTTCTCAAAAGCAAGAACTCCTCTAGGAATCCTAATGCTCCCAGAAAAACCTTCATAGTGGTAGTAGTAGCAGTAGTGACTACAATGGTAAGAGTGGGAAAGGAAGCTTCAAGGGAACTCATTCAGGGAAAACTAAGTGCTATGAATGTGGTGGCTATGATCATATCTCTACTGATTGTGGCAACAGGAAGTATGGTAATAGCAACAACAAGTCTATGCTCTCAACATGGAGTGATGATGAAACTCAAGAAGTGGAGAATGTAGCTTTTGTATCATCTTTGGCTGATTCAGAGAGTGATGAGGCCTTCTCAGATGATGAAACTGCTATCCGCTGCAAGCAACTCTACAAGGTATCAAAAGCTACATTGATCAAAAACATGGAATTGGAGAGAGAAGTTGAGACATTGAATGCTGAAAAAGAAGAGATGAAGCACTTGTTGAAAGAATCTCAAACAACTTGGGAACAAGAAAGGAATAGGTTCACTGATGAGTTAATTAGTGTGCCAAATGACAAGGAACTGCTAACATGGAAGAATGAGCATATTGAACTCAACAACAAAATCAAAGTGCTGGAGCTTGAGGTAAAAGGGCAACATGCTTTGAATTTAATATTTGCTAACAGAAATTGATTCCTTGCAGGATGAGTTAAAGATCACTCAAGAAAAGTTTACTAAGTTCGATATCAGCTCAGAAGCTGTATCAAGGTTGTTTGGATCAGGAAAAGCTCCTTATGACACTTTCGGACTTGGCTATTCAGGTGAGAGTTCCAAGAGTACCAAGTTTGTCAAAGAATCACGACCTATTGTTGATAATGGTGAATCTTGTACTGACATTGTCAAAAAGGTCAAGAACCAGGGGAATGAAGAACTGAAATATGCTCAATAAGTAAAGTTTGTCCAAGGAGTCACTACTGGTCAAAACATGTATCTCAACTCTAAAACTTTTATTCCTATCTGTCATTATTGTGGTAAGATCGAACATATTAGACCTAGATGTAATGAGAGAATTGTTAAGTTATAGCATGTTCAAGAAAAGTGTATTGTAGAATCTCTACAAAGTGAGCTTAGAGAGCAAAAGGAACTTATTAATAAGCTGACTGAGTTGTTTTCCAAAAACAACCTGCAAACTGTCAAAGGAAAATCTGTCTGGACTAGGAAGAGTAGAAATAATGGTTCTCTCACTCACACTGATACTACTAATGCTACTTGGCTTATGACACATGTGAATCCAAGTGAGAAATCAACATATATTGAAGCCACATGTCTAGTAGCTCTTACAACCTTAGCAGACAAACGTAGAGACTTTTGGTATGTTGATAGTGGTTGTTCTCGACATATGACCGGAGACAAAGCATGGTTTTCTTCCCTTGAGGATGAGTGCACAACAGGATTTGTCACCTTTGGTGATGGAAGAAAAGCAAGCATACTGGCTTGAGGCATTGTGAATACACCTGGGATCCCAAATCTTAAGAATGTACTGTATGTTGAAGGACTAACAGCTAATTTGATTAGTGTCAACCACCTGGCTGATGACTATGAAGATGTGTGGTTTAATAAACAACGATGTCTAGTTCTTAATCACAAAGGTGAAGGCATTATGGGAGGTAAGAGATCTTTTGATAACTGTTACCATATTAAAGTTAATGAGTCTTCTGCTATACAGTCTTGTCTTTCAGTGAGATCAACAAAAGAGACATTTGAACTTTGGCATAGGAGACTGGGACATGTGAATTATCAAGATCTGCTAAAGTTATCCTCCAAGCAATGTGTCAAAGGCTTGCCAGTGGAAGCTACAAAATTGGGAAGCAAACCAAAGCACCTCACAAGGTGGTGAACTCTGCTACAACCACAAAAGTTCTGGAGTTGCTTCATATGGATCTCATGGGACCAGCTCAATCTGAAAGTATTGAAGGTAAAAGCTATATATTGGTAGTGGTAGATGATTTTTCCAGATTTACTTGGGTAAATTTTCTGAAAGACAAAGCTGAAACTTTTGAATCCTTTCAAAGCTTAAGTCAGAAAATGCTGATAAAAAAACAGTTATCTAATCTTAGCATGGTTAGAATCAGGTCTGACAATGGAACTGAGTTTAAAAATGCTGCTTTCACTAACTATTTCAATGAGGTTGGTGTTTCCCTTGAGTTTTTAGCTCCAATTACTCCTCAGCAGAATGGAATTGTTGGAAGAAAGAACAGAGTATTATTAGATATGGCTAGAGTTATGCTACATGATGCAAGCCTAAGCACAAACTTTTGGGCTGAAGCTATAAGCACTGCATGCTACACCATAAATCGAGTCTTTCTCAGACCTGGCACTGACAAAACTGCATATGAACTTTGGAAAGGTCAAAAACCAAATATCGGGCATTTTCTTGTTTTTGGGAATCCTTGCTACATCCTAAGGGATAGGGAACACCTTGGTAAGTTTGATGCAAGAAGTGATGAGGGTGTGTTCCTAGTATATTCCTTGAACAGTAGGGCATATCGAGTTTACAACAAGAGAACTCGTGTTGTAATGGAATCTATAATTGTTTCTATTGATGATCTGTTTGTCAAGCAGGAAGAATCTTATGCAGATGCGCCTTCAACCTCAAGCACATTGTCAGAAAATGAGCCAGAAAAGGATGGAGAAGAAGAAATGACTGACAATATTTTTGAGCCAGCCCCAACACTGAGACGAGGCTTCAAACAAGTTCAGAAGGATCATTCTAGTCAAGATATCATTGGGAAAGTGTCATCTGGCCTAAAGACTAGATGTCAAGCTACTGCACAGCTAAGTCAGGATGAGGTAAGTCAAGACAATGTATTGCTTTGTTTTATCACTGAGAATCTAATAAATATGAATGTCATATCCCAGTTTGGTTTTGTGTCATTGGTTGAACCAAAAAATGTTAAGGAACCCTTGTTGGATGATCACTGGATTAGTGCTATGCAGGAAGAGTCGAATCAATTTACTAGGAATGATGTGTGGTACTTGGTACCTAGACCTAATAATTGCAATGTCATAGGAACTAAGTGGATTTTCATAAACAAAAGTGATGAAAAAGGGAATGTAATTAGAAACAAAGCAAGGTTGGTGGCTCAGGGTTACTCACAGTTTGAAGCTCTTGATTTTGATGAAACATTTGCTCCTGTTGCTAGATTGGAATATGTGAGATTACTATTGTCTGTAGTTTGTCATCTCAGGTTCAAACTGTTTCAAATGGATGTCAAAACTGCTTTCCTAAATGGGATTTTACAGGAGGAAGTTTATATGGAACAACCTCAAGGTTTTAAAGATCCACATAACTTGGATCATGTTTACAGACTCAAGAAAGCTTTGTATGGACTGAAACAGGCTCCTTGAGCCTGATATGAGAGGCTTTCCACTCATCTCGTGGGAAGAGGTTACTCTAGGGGATCAGTTGATAAAACATTATTTGTAAAACAAGTAAAAAATGACATTATCATTGCACACTGTATGTTGATGACATTGTTTTTGGTTCTACATCTAAGTATCTTGTCACAGAGTTTCAATTAGTCATGGAATGTGAATTTGAAATGAGTATTTGTGATGAGCTAACTTTCTTTCTTGGATTGCAAGTAAAGCAGCTTAACATAGGCATGTTCCTCTCTCAAACAAAATATGTTGAGAACCTGATCAAGAAATTTGGTCTTGAGTCCAAGAAAGTGGTGAACAATCCCATGAGCACCACTACAAAGCTTGGTGAAGACAAGGATGGCAAGTCTGTTGATCCTGCCCTCTATAGGAGCATGATTGGCAGTTTGTTATATCAAATTTGGGAAAGGGGTAAAATGAAATGCCTAATAACTAGTGAACATTGTTTTGTTAGCTATTTTCAAAACAAAACAAAAAAAACTGCATTATTTTATAAGTTCATAAGGGAAAGGGGTTCTAAAAATAGTTCTGGGCGCCCGCCCTGATTTTGGGCTAGGCGATAAGGGAAATTGGTTTCCGTTTCAACGGGCGCCTAGGCAGGTAAGGCGGGCGCTGGGTGGCTTGGGCGTTGGGATGGGCGGGATACTCAGATGCATCTGTTCTCCTCTCTCTTGCCGTCTCTCTCCTCGATGGCACGACTGCTCGATTCTTTCTCTAGTCTCTCCTCATATCGTCCCTCAATCTATAGTCCCAACATCACTATCTCTCTCTCTCCTTTCTTTAGATTTGTCCCCCCTCTCTCCTCTTCAAACTAATTCAGCGCAAGCCAAACCACACCATACATTGAGTTGGGTTTCAACTGAAAAAGCATAACCAAAATGGGTTTGGGTCACAAGAAATTTGGAAAGAACTGATTTTATGAGGATAGGATTTAGAGCAGGGAATTTCTTTTATTTGTTGAGGAGAGAGAGAAGAGAGGGAGGGAGACGGTGAAGTGAAGAAGAGGGCAATGATAAGCACGAGTAGTAGGGGAATCTGAGCCATTGGATGTGGGGAGTGATGGCAAGTATTTGTTCCTACATACATAGAGGTGTTATAAATCTCATGGACCAAGTGCTTCCTGTTTTAGAGAGAGAAAGTAGATCTGAGAAGAAACTCCCCCCCCCCCCCCCTCCTCCCCCTTCTCTTTGCCCAAATCTTGATCCTTCAGGATCTAGATTGAAGGCTTAAGAGTTGGGGGTGGTCACTCTTTCTTCTCTTTCAGCATCCTAAAGACTATTGTTCTTCTCTCACCTTTGTGGTGTTTTTGCTCCCTTTGTGGTTATATCTGGCCTTGTCCAGATCTTCTCTGGCTTTGTTCAGATTCGGAGGACCTTGTTCCTCATCTTTTATTTTCTTTCTTTCTCTCTGTCAATCAATCCCACATCTTTCCAGATCAATGTATACCCAACCCCTAAACAGTTCTTCCCTTTTCACTCCCAAACTCCATGAAAGCTATGGTGGCTGTGATAAGAAAGTGCAAGGCACTTACCTAGGTGAGTATGGGTGCTCACGCATGGGTTCATCATCCCCCATTCTCCATGGTTCTAGTTCTCGGCTCTGGTTCTCGGTCCTCCTTCGGCAGCCACAATGCTTTCTTGGTATGGGTCTCTATGGTGGAGAGTATGGTGTTGTTTTGAGAGATCTTATCCCTTGGGTTGTTGGATTTCACATGATTTGTGTTCTGGGCTTTGATTGGCATCGGATATACAGTACGGAACTACTTGGTGTTCTGCTTCCGGCATCACATCGGCGGCGCGATGTGGTTTGCAGTAGCTAGGTTTTCTGTATTGGAGTGGGCTTATTCTTTAGGCCTTTTGTTTCAGTTGTTTTACAAGGGTTAATTTCCTTATACTGGCTCTTGTTGAGCCCAGTGGGAAATTAAGTTTCCTTTCTTTATTGTCTGTTTGGGCATGTCCATCAGATTTATTAGTAGGTACTAAGTTCAGCCTTATGGGCTAGTTTTGGGGCAGCTTAATTGATCCTCATTTCCAAAAAAAAAAAAAAATGCTTCCTTGGGCTTTAATTTCTTTGGATTAACATGTTAAGCATGTTTTCCACCTCAACAAATAGGCACGGTTTTTTTTTTTTCTCTTTTATTCCCACACTTGAGATTGCTAATAATAAGTATGATGGTTAAATTCATAAACATTTTATTTTCCTTATTTTGACTACATTCAATTAATTGTAGAACTTTTGATATTATCATTAATTTTATGTGATCTAAATAATTAAAAATATTAAAAAAATAAAATCCGCCTAGTCTCCACCTAGGTCCCTAGGCGCTAGTCTGCGCAGCGTTTTTTAGAACACAACTACATTAGGAAACAAATTAATCTGAGGATCTTTTAAGAAATTTAATAAACTATCTTCTCTCAAATTAACTGCAATGACTTTCATTGTGGAATGCATCTGCTTCGCTAATCATGGCAAGGCTTCGATGAATACTCCATATATAATATTCCTAAATATAATTCCAAACCAAAATCATATTGTATGGAGACGATGAGTCTCATAACACTACTCTTCATCAAATTCACCACGTACGAGAAAAGAACCGGATTCCATGATTAAAATTAAACTTATTCTAAACCCCGTGAAAATTTAGAAGAACAACAATTTTGTTGGCATGCTCGAACCTTGTTAAGTTTATGCCTTTGCCTTTGAGCTCCTTTTTTTGTCTGTTGCCAAAACATCCTCACGCTTTGCTAGCTGCAGAGTCGGCCCTGAGGGGGTGCCACATGAGGGACTGCCTTATGCCACCGATTTTTCGTTTTCGATAGACCTCAGAAGACCTGAATTTCAATATAATTGTTATATATACAATCTTTGCATAAAATCAACAAGGACAAAACAAAACGATGAAGGAATTTTTGGGCCATATGGCATCAAAATTTACAAACACTGAACATGGTTCACCTGCCATTGAATGAACAAGTAAAAATAAAAATTAATACAAAAAGTATACTCTCTTATATGGATTTCCTAGTACTTTTTCAATCTACATAAAAAAAAAGGTCGATAAAGTGAACTCATCCTCATGCAGTCATGCCTACAGAACAAAGGGGCAGCAATGTTAGAACTTTGTTTTGATATAAGTATCCCACATTGGAAACCAGTCCTTTGTTAAAGTCCTTTGTACACATACACAATACACATATTAAATGGACTAGTAGAAGGCAAGGCCTATCGCAAGGCCCATCGGGTCAATTTTCTTTGAATGCTAGATCAATCGTGCTTTGAAGACTGGGCCTTCAGGCTCTAGGGACTTAGTTAATTTCCAATAAATGATTTTTTCCTTTTTATAAATTCGGATAAAGGCAGGTGGTACGTTTAAATTCAAAAACGAACAGTTGCGTCCCTTCAACTTAACTTTCTTGTTTGAACTCTATAAAAGGACGACGAAGTTCATTGATATGTATATCAGTTTTCTGACATCTCTTTATTCTATAAAAACTCGAGATAAACACAAGTAAAGTTCGCCAAGTTTCAAAGTATCTGTGCAATGCCTTGAAACAGAGAGTTTTATCATGTAGAACAGACGTCTTTGAACAAACCATAGCACCTGTGTGGGGACAATATTCTGTCTTAGGATACTGCTCTCGCATGGCTCTCTCAAGAATCAAGTTAGTGATATCTATTCTGCTTTAACACTTGTTTCATTAGTTTATCGATCATTAAATTTGTTCACTCGTACATCAGGATTCAAACACTATTGCCCTCGTATATTAGGATTCAAACTTTATTGCAATCCTCTTCATAATTTTTTGGGAGTGAAATTCACACTCTCTATCTTACAGTCCACACTGCATGTTTTCATTTTTAGTGTCTTAACATCACATGTTTTACAATCTACACTACAAAAATGCAAAACTTAATATACTAAAAAATGAAACATAGAGTGTGGATTGTAAAATGGAGAGTGTGAATTTCATTATCCTAATTTTATTCATATATATATTTTTTTGATATTATACTAATCAGCGACTAAGGATTGATCCAGGGCTAACTATCCATTTATTTTTGACAAGCGATAGGACATGTTACTAAGTTATAAGTCAAACATTATAAAGGAAATCATTTACTTCTGACAAGCAATGGGAACGATGGTGGTAGTAGAGGTCGGAAGGGGTTATCACAGCCCTTGTCTTCTTACTGTGTTTTTTCCATCCTTTAGGCCTGAGCATACTAAGAGTTAAATTTTCATCTTTTTTGGATACTGTTATGAATTTTTCAATGGAAACGAGGAAAGAAAGCACTGAAGTTCTCAATGGCAGAGAAAATTTGACCCTGATCCTGCAGTCTCGTCCTGAAACTTTTTACTCGTTCATTAAATGGCTGGTAAACCATGTTCAGTGTTTGTACGAATTTTGATGCCATATAGCCCAAGATTTCCTTCATCATTTTGTTTTGTCCTCGTTGATTTTACTTTATGGGTCACTGGCTAGGCCAGAACTAGTGACTTTTCTTTGTTTCTTTAGCATCCAACCAGTAACGGTAACAACTAAAAATCTTTAATTTTTGGGGGAAAAGAAAAAGAAAAGGAGAGAACAACCGGAAAAAGGAGCAAAACGTACTATCAAAAGGTTGAATCTTGCTCCAGCCTCCATGTACATGTATGAGTGATTTCTTTGTTAATCTCTGTTATGTGATTGTAACATTAGTGCAAGAGAACTGGGCTGAGCCTCTGATCACCATGTGATAACTGATGACAGTATAATCTGGAACTAGAACTTAAAGAAAGTGATTGATGATTATCACAACGTACTGATCAATGATGGTTGGTGATAATTAAATTCATGGTAAAAAAAGATATATCATTAGATGAAACAATTAGTTTGTTTCCTAAATTACCACAAAATTAGGAAATGAAAAAATGACATGCATGCAATAAAAATGATTTGCTCTTGGAGTCTTGGTGTATCGATTATCGAACATACCAGATAATCTTTTGATTCCCTACATACGTTGAGTCTAGCTAGTAACGAAAGCGCCATTTCCCATCCTTGATTTTAATTAGGAACCACATTTCACTAATAGTTAAGTTTTTCTTTTCTTAATTTCCTTTATTTAAGTAACCTTTTATCTTTTCTTTTATAGGTATCCTAAAAAGTTTGTTCATGCTTTGAAAGAGCGAGGACTGTAATAATTCTTAGTGCTTTTGAAAATCTAAAAGCTATTGTATACCATGCACAAGTAGTAAAAGGGTTGCACATGATCAGGTAAATTTGGTTGCCAAAAGAGAGTTGCTGGTGGCCCAAGAGATTCCGAGTTTTTTCAGCAAAACAGAGCTTGAAGCTTTATATTGCAAGAAGTAGCATCTGCTAATCAATCCACCTTATGAGATTAGTTAGAGCAAGTTCACCCGTTGGGTCATCAGGTCACCTACTATTCACTGCTTTTTAGTGTTTATTTTCACTCTCTGAGTCACGGGCACAGTTTCCAATAAGACTTGGGTCACCAGGTCAGCTTGCAGATATTTTGCTTTTTAGTGTGCAATCTGTGATGTATTATGTTCTTATGCATGGTAAACCATTTGGAAAAGTGAGACCTATCCGTGGAATTCGGCAAGCTGCAAATGGTGAAGAATTTTGGTTGCTTCCCAATTTGATCCGGTAATTAACCTATTGATTTATTACTTAGTTTTCAGTGAAATCTTGCTGAAGGTGTGCAAAAAATTTTGGTTTTCACAAAAGCCTCTCATTTGCCTTATCTCAAGGATATTGTTTCATCAAAGAATATGTCATTTTGGTTCAAAGCACTGCATAAAGAGTTAGGTTTTGCGCACTCTAAGGAAGCGCTGAGTGTTGGGCAGGCTGGCGGCCTGACACTTTTCTGGTCAGAAGATGTTGACCTACACGTTCATACCTTTTCTACGCATCACATCGACGTAGAAGTTAGGCAGGACCTGGTGAACCGTGGTGGAGACTAATAGGCTTCTACGGTTATGCACGCACCGGTGAACGTGGGGAGTCTTGGCAACTCCTACGTGATTTGGTTGATTTAGACTCTCTTCTATGGATAATAATCGGCGATTTCAATGAGATATTGAATAATAGTGAGAAGTTGGGAGGGCCTTTGCGGCCTGAAAGGCAAATGAGAGGCTTCCGTGAAGCTTTGGGTTATGGAGACCTAGTTGATCTAGGGTTTCAAGGCACAAAGATGACATGGTGGAATGCAGAAACCCAATTATGTTTGGATAGAGCGGTTGGGACTTCTACATGGAGTGATATTTTTGGATGCTCAAGGGTATGATATCTACCGCCTAGTGATTCAGATCACGTTCCCATTCTGTTACAAGCAAGCTACATTCCTTTGCCAAAGTGTCCAAAGCGACATAGATTTAAATTTGAATCCTTTTGGTTGCAGCATCAAGATTGTGATCCCCTTGTGTTGGCTAATTGGAAGGCTGAAGATAGAGGATGCATGCTCCTATGTTCATGTTAACCCGAAAAATTATTAATACAAGATGTGCTCTAGAAACCTGGCAACGTGATACTTTCAGGCTGCGTCAAATTCAGAAGGTGAAGATCCGAGGCAGGTTAGAAGTTCTCATGAATGAACCAATGTCTATGATGGTGTATAATGAGAAGAAAACTTTGATGACTACCTTGCAAGAACTTTTATCGTAAGAAGAGGCTTTTTGGAAACAAAGAGCAAAAGTAACATGGTTGCAGGAGGGTGACAGAAACTCTGGTTTCTTTCATCGGAAGTTAGCTAATCGGAAAAGGAAAAATAATTTGTTGCGGCTGTTTGATCATGAAGGGTACTGGCGTATGTTGATGACGATATGGAGAATATTGTAACGTCATATTTTTCTAAAATGTTTATTGCTATTGATTTGGATATTGAGGCAGCTACTCTGACTTTGGAGGCGATTCAGCCTTGTGTGACTAGTGAAATGAATCAGAAGCTGTGTGCCCCTTATTCAGAGGATAAGGTCCAGTGTGCTTCATTTCAGATGTACCTTATGAAGTCTCCTAGTCCGAATGGTATGCCTCCATTATTCTTTTAGCATTATTGGGAGGATATAGGAAAAGATGTTACAGAGGCAGTACAAAATTTTCTACATACTGGTTCCTTGTTGAAACAGATTAATTTTACTCATATTTGTTTGATCCCTAAAGTGTAGAATCCTGAAAATATGGCAGATCTTTGTCCCATTGCTCTTTGTAATGTGATTTATAAGTTATGCTCTAAATTGATTGCAAACAGGCTGAAGGTGTTTCTTCCATCTCTTATCTCTCATTTTCAAAGTGCATTTGTGTCAGGGAGACTCATTATAGATAATATCCTTGTGGCGAATGAAGTAGCTCATTTTGTCCATAATAAAAGGGAAGAGCAGGATGGTTATATTGCTTTGAAATTGGATATGAGCAAGGCTTATGTGATAAAATGGAATGGACTTTTTTTAGTGTAGTTTTGGAGAGGTTTGGGTTTGCTTCTGCATGGATAGAGGTGGTTATGCAGTGTGTTTATTCTATGAGATATTCTTTTTTGGTTAGAGATAAACCAAGAGGCTTGATCATCCCAACTAGAGGATTGAGACAGGGTGATCCCTTGTCACCCTATCTTTTTCTCTTAGGGGCAGAAGGGTTCTCTGAGTTACTACAGAAAAAACAGTGTTTGGGATTATTACATGGTATTGCTATTTGTTCAGGGGCTCCTTCAGTTAACCATATGTTATTTGTCGACGATAGCATGCTCTATGCTCAAGCTACGTCGGAAGCTTGTTTTCAGATCAAAGATGTTATACAGACGTATAGAAGAGCTTCAGGCCAGGTGGTAAACTTTCATAAAAGTTTTGTTGTGTTTTAGTGAGAATGTCACTGATTATGAGCAGATTAGAATGGCTAATCTGTTGGGAGTAGAAGTGGTGGACTCTCATGAGCGTTATCTAGGCCTCCCAACTTATGTGGGGCAGAAGAAGATAACCACTTTTCTATATATTAAGGAGCAGTTAGTTGAAAAAACTTAAACATTGGCAAGGCAAGATGTTGAGTGGTGCAGGAAAGGATATTTTGATTAGAGTTGTGGTTCAAGCTCTACCAAATTATGCTCTGATTGTTTTTCAATTAACCAAAAAATTTTGTGAAGATCTTGAGCAGATGTGTGCTCATTTTTGGGGGGAAGTACAGAGGATAAGTGAAAAATACATTGGAAAAAATGGGATGATTTATGTCATGCCAAGGAAGTGACAGGCATGGGTTTCATAAGTTTATCTGAGTTTAATTCTTCGATGTTGGCTAAGCAAGCTTGGAGGGTTGCTTCTAACCCAGTGTCTCTTGTGGCACAATTGTACAAAGCCAAGTATTATCCTAATGGTTCATTTTGGAATGCAAAAGAACATACTACTTCTTCTTACTCTTGGAGGAGTATTTTTGCTACTAGAAATTTGTTGCATGAAGGAGCTCACTTCTAGATTGGGAATAGGAATAATGTTCTCATATGGTCAGACTCTTAGATTCCTAGTAGTGTAAATCACAGGCCGCAACTGTTGGGATCGGGCCAGGATGATTTGGCTAAAAGTAAGTGAATTGATCATCCGTCCTAATGTATGGGATGAGCACAAAATTCATACCATTTTTGTACATGAAGATGCTGAAGCTATTTTGGCAATTCCCTTGAGTTCTAGATATCTGGATGACAGATTAACTTGGCATTTGGAGAAGAAAGGTATGTTTACTGTCAAATCTGCATATCGTCATGCCTTTTCTAAAAGTGCATCTTCTCTTTCTCCTTCTGTTATGAGTAATCAAAGAGTTTGGAAGAAAATTTGGCATGCCAAAATTCCTAGCTCGGCCAAGGTTAATGCATGGAAGATTTGTCATAACATTTTATCTACCTTAGACGGATTGGTGTCTAAGAATGTGCTACTAGAATCTCATAATTGTATTTTTTGCAAAAAAGTGGAGACAATTATTCATCTATCCAGAGATTGTGTTTTCACTAGAGAAGTACTTAATACCAATTCACAGATTGCTAGTAATTGTTTTAGTGGGGAATCTAATCACTTGGATGCTATCAGTTGGTTGATTCTTTGTTCTGGGAAACTATCAAAGACAGTGTTTGATCTGTTGTTGTTTTTTCTTTGGGGAATTTGGAAAGAAAGGAATGAGAGAGTGTTGGAAAATAAAATCACTTCAGCTTGTGATATTGCTCTCATGTCATCTATCAGACTGAGTAATTTCGTTTTTCACAATACGAAGCTACAACGTTCTCATGGGGCTAGAAAAATTTTGAAGTGGAAATGTCCTCCTCCAGGTTGGTTGAAGGTGAATATTGATGGAGCTTACAATCCTATGTCTGGCAAGGCAACTATTGGATTCTTGGTTAATTAGAGATTCTTAGGGGATGTTTTTGGGAGCAGATGGGAAGGTGGTGACTGGTGTTCAATTTGCTGAACATGTTGAGCTCATTGCTTGTAGGGAGGCAGTGGATTATGTGTTAGAACATGGGCTTATTCCTGTGTTGTTGGAGACTGATTGTTTGGTTTTGAAACAACAATTGTGTCAAGAGGAGTTGCAGAGTTCTTCAAATCTTGGAAGGTTATATGAGGATCTCAGACTAGATTTAGATGCAGGGTGTCAAGTTTAGATTGTTCATGCTAGAAGGGAGGCTAATAAAGCTGCACATATGTTGGCGGCATTTGCTTCTAAGTCTAACCAAGTGTTTTTTTTTTTTTTTTTTTTTTTGAGGAGCAAAACAAAAAAATTACAACCAGAAGCCCCTAGGACAACCAAAACTAAAAGAATCAAAGTTGAAAGCAGAAAGGGCTGAAAGGGGGAGCTTCCCTTTCCAAGTAGCAGGGGTCTTCAAATGGTGACCTTGATTTGCCATCGCATCAGTCACGAAGTTAGCCTCCTGGGGGATGAACTCAAAGACAAAGTGCTCAAAGTTGCTAGACAAGTTAACGATATCTCTGGCAAGAGTACGAAGCCTCCACGGAGTGGCACACTTGCTATTGACCACGTCTAACCAAGTGTTCTTTTGGTCTAATACTCCAACCTTTATTCAAGATGTAATTGATTCTGGAAAATATACTCCTTAATCTTTTTATCAGTTATCAATTAAATCTAACACCATTCAATTAAAAAAAAAAAAATCGAACAAGGTACAATCCACATCCAAATTCTTTTGATGCTTCATCGTTGTCACATATAACACTAACGGTGTAATAAAGTGTCATTTCGAGCGGCAGTAGAGGTGGGAACCAATGCTTAGCAAGAAAACAACGGTGGTTTTCTGAATTAAGCACTTCTTGATTCTACATGTATTAAAGGCTAGTCTTTTAACGGTTTATAGAACGGTTTCTTAAAAACTAATTAATTTTCAAATTGAAAACAATACCCAAAATTTTTCATTTTAAGTCAAAATAGTTTTAAATGTCTTTGGATCTAGAAAGTCTTTAACGAACTGTGTGATCTCGATAAAAAAAATTCTAAATATAAAAAAATGGTGAAATATTTCGTCACAATCATATAATTTCGCCATCACACACATATGTGTCTGAAATATTTTTATTTTGGTTACATGTGTCTGAAATTTCCACGATTATATGATGAGATATCTGCATGGCGGTTAAAATCCAAAATTTGACTGTATTAATTTATTTTGAACAATAACCCCAAGTTAGTTCAATATGAGCATATGTCATTGTTTAAAAAGACTTGATGTCGGCTCAATATCGCACCAGCAAAACGACCTTAAATTAAAAAATCATCACACAATAATCACCTAATCAGATTGCAATAGAATAATAATAATAATAATACACTGCTCTTCTAGACATCTAAATTTTTATAATTCTGAGAAGCCTTTGGCAAAGACAGAGAGGAAGGGCATTACATGTGGACATATTATATTAAACAAAAAGGAGGATGAATGGTATCTTGTGTTGTAGTAGATCCATAATTAAATTAACTTAAAGACTTCGATTAATTTAGAAAAAGGCAAATGAGCATTAGGGTTCCAATGTAAAATGCACCTTCTTCCAGTTTCCATTGTTTCAGCAATCGTGCAGTCTCCCATTGGATTGCTAAATTTGGTACTACAAGTCTACAATGCCAAACATTTTGACCAACTATTGTCCTTGGGTAGAACTAGAACAATAAAAATAATAGTATGCTTGCTTGAAATGAATAATGCCCTATTTTTCTAAGTGTCGGTGCTCCACAGTTTCCATGTTTCCTTTCAAAATTATACACATTATTATTATGACTCAGTGCTTTGCATTCGTATGCACACTTCTGTGCAGAAGGAGCCAAAGCCAATAGGACATCCTCATAATCATTTCTCAACCTTTTCTGTAATCTTGTGCTTATAGTATTGCCCAATTGTGCATTGATCGATCTAACATGGAGGTCACATGAGGCTGTGGGATTTTCTCATCATTCCAGTTTAGGAAACAGCAGAGTGCGAAGGTCTCTGTATGATTCGCTCAAACTATTTTTACGTACTCTACTTTGTTGAGTTTGAAGCTTTCTGATCGTTGTTGTAAGAGAGACGATTCTGAACAGAACGGTGCTGCCGTGGCATTGGTTACTGTTTCTGTTTAGATTTAATTTCTATCAGCGCCATCGCCGGCGGGGCTGACACGAAGCAATAGAGCAGTAGTGCTCAGGTTACGTCAACTTTTATATATGCATGGTGGTGGCGGAGTAGTGCATGCTTGCAGTGCGAAAAGTAGAAGACTATAAAGACCGTTTTTGTTGACCTCCTCCCTTAAATCTCGGGCGCCATTCTCGCTTGCATGTAGCGGCTTATTTTTTCCTGATCAATCATGTAGCAGCGTTAATTGCATATTATTACTTTAGAATGTGTTCTTTTGACATCTAATCTAGTTGTTGAAGTGTACATTTTCCTCCCACTTTGTTTTATGTGGAAATTCAGGAATTTGAATTTAAGTTACATTATATTTGAGTTAAGAATTTATGAATGGGTACATGATGATTAATTACATTACATCTGAGTCAAATTACGTTCAAATTATATTTTAAAGAATTCAGAATTAGATTAAGTTTACATATTGTGCACATTTAAACCAAAAAAACGGTAAGTGGAGTCAATGTGGCCAAATCCGCTGTGTGTTGATCACACCTAGACTACTTTTCTCTTCCTCATACCAATATCGATTAGCATATGCAAGCATCAAAGACGCTTAGGAGGGTAAAATTTGGGAATGGTGGTCAAAGGTAGGCCATATTAATAATTCAGTATAGCTCGACAATCACTTCATCTAAATACTTTGTAAAATTTGAGATTGACAAATATTAATCAGTCTTGTCAACTTGAGTTATTGGAATAGCGACACTATGTGTAGACATTGACACCGACGACGAACTAGTAGCAACACTAAACCGCAGTACGTAGAGCCTAGGTAACTGAACATGTGACCATAACGGGATTGAACAACCCACGACCAATGTAGCCTCACGCTTGTATTTGAATCATAGCTAGAATTTTGTATTGATTTATAAGAATTTTTTTAAAAAATTGAAATTTAAAAACTAAAAATAAGAATTTGTAACTTTAGAAGTTTCATAATTAAGATTGATGAATGCTTCCAACATCTTTGAGAGTAAACAACAGGGATTACTATTTTCAATCATTTTTATGAAACACAAACCCCTTAGAGAAGAGGTTAGAAAACAAGATATTCTCAACAATTTCCCTTAGCTCTCTTATAAATCTATAGTAAGATTTTGAAAAAGATATATAAAGATTTGAACTTGGAAATTTTATTAAAAAAAAAAAAAATTCCCTTGGTTCCCTCCTAAATCACAAACCCCAATGGTACCACCACTAATGTATTTATCATATACAAAAGAGATAAACCCACCACCACATATCACAGAATATAGAATTTTTTTTTTTTTTTACCCCAAAAGCAAACAAAACCGCTATAGAGTGTACCTGGCCACTGTGAGGAGTAGCATAGAACACTAGTCCAACACCAAAACAGAATCTTAGCTGGATGCAGCTTCATTGCACCACCATCACCACCAACAACAGCAGACCAACTCCCCCCATTTTTCTAAAACAACACCCTTTTCTCTCTTCCCCTTTCACTCCTAGATTCAACCTTTTCACATTTCTTAATTCACAACCATCCAACACCTTCTTCTCTCTCTTTCTGTCTCACCCTCACTGACAACCCACTACCACTGAAAAACTCTACGCTGGAGACTCCTCTGCAACAATGCCCTCCTCCTCCTTCTTCTTCCTCCTGCTCTTTCTATTCTGCGCACTACCCTTTGTAGCCCCTAGCCGGCGGATCCTCCACCAGCCATTGTTACCCCAAGATTCTCTTCCTCCTGCTCCGCCTCCGGCTCCGTCTCCGCCTTCTCTGCCTCCCAACCCGAATCCCAAGTACCCATTTTCAACTTCCAATTCTACCCCTCCAGATTCTCCCTTTTTCCCAACCTACCCCGCCCCGCCTCCTCCTCCCTCTTCCCCGGCCACATTCGCCTCCTTCCCGGCCAACATCTCCTCCCTCATTCTCCCCCAGGCACCTGCCTCCAACTCCAAATCCCACAAGCTCGTTGCCCTCGCCGTCTGCGCCGCCATCTCCGCCGTCATCGCCGTCGCCTCCGCCGTCATCGTCCTCTGCCGTCGCCGGCGCAACAACAACCGCAACTTCCCCGATGAAGACGACAAGACCTATAGATCCGAGCAGAGCAACCGCTTCTTTCAGGCCAGCAATGCTCGCTCCAGCAGCGGGGCCCACAAGCTCCGGACCGGCTCCTCCACCAGCTCCGAGTTCCTCTACCTCGGCACGGTCGTCAACTCCCGCGGAATCGACGAGCGCGTGAGCTCACGCGGCAGCGCCGGCGGCGCGTTGGAGAATCGGAAGGTCGACTCGCCGGACCTCCAGCCGCTCCCGCCTCTGTCCCGGCAGTGCTCCAAGCTGAGTAATTGCACCAATGCTGAATCGGCCGAACCGGCTCGGACCGGAGACGAGGAAGAGGACGAGGAAGAGGAGTTTTACTCGCCGAGAGGATCTTCCGGTGACCGTGAAAGCTTCAATGGAGCTGGATCGGGGTCTCGGAGACTATTCGCCGCCGTGGTGGCCGGTGATCTCGAGGAAAGAAACAGCGAAACGACGTCGTGCTCGTGCTCGTCTTCAAATTCCGGTTCACCGGCTCGGTCACACTCTATCAGTCTATCTCCGGCGGTCAGTGTAAGTCCGAGAAGACCATCACTACCCAAATCTCCCGAGTCTTCTGTTATGCAGCCTCTGCCTTCACAGCCACTGCCAGCTGAGCCTCGTTATCCGACGCCGTTTGGTTTCGACACGGTGTCTCGTTCCCCATCTTCGTCGCCGCCGGTGAGACTACTGGAGAATATTCCGGAATCCTCACCGAGAAGGTCGAGCGTTTCGCAGCAGAATCTGCGGTCGCCTTCGCTGAGTCCAATGTCTTCGCCGGGGAGAGCTGTGGAGGAATACCCATCTGCATCTTCGGATCGAAACCCGGCCGGGTCTCCTTCAATGTCTTCACTTACTTCGTCACCGGAGAGAGATTTGGAGAAGGAGGCAGATGCGTCTCCAAAAGTTTCGGTCTTTTCGAATCAAAGTTCTCCAATTTATTTACCACCGAAAGCTTCAGCGTTTTCACTATCTTCAAGCTGCTCGTCTTCACCGGATAGAGTATCAAATGCTTCTGATGAAAAGGCTAAGTCTCCGTCAGATGGGTCCATGTCACCCGAGAGAGGTTTGGAGAAGAGCCCAGTTGCATCGCCAAGAACTTCAAATGCTTCTGATCGATCATTTATTCATTTGGATCCAAAGAGGCAGTCTTTTTCGTCGGCTTCTTCGGTGTCTTCTTCACCGGAGAGAGAGTTGGGGAACAATTCAGATGCATCACCGAAAGTCTCCAATGTTTCTAATCGTATTGAAGAATCTTCATCTAGACTTAATGGGGCTTTGAAGATGCCTCTTTCGATACCGCCACCTCCTCCGCCTCCACTGCCTCCTTCACTAAGACTGTGGGAGACTCCAAGTCCTAAAACACCAGCTGGCCAACCAATCTCGAGACCTCCAGCACTTATACCTCCTTCAAGGCCTTTCGTGTTTCAAAACCCAGGGAAGGTCTCTGTTTCACCAGTGCAGCTGCCACCGAGTTCTGCACCATTGGAGCCTATTGAGGAGACTCCGAAACCCAAGTTAAAGCCATTGCATTGGGATAAAGTTAGAGCTAGCTCTGACCGTGAAATGGTGTGGGATCAGCTAAGATCAAGCTCTTTCAAGTAAGATATTTTACACTCTCAGTTTCTATTTTTGCCTATATTGTACTGGAATTACAGCTGATTTCCATTTACTTACTTTACTTGTGATGGTAGGTTACAAATTATGTTGCTATACTAAATTTGTAGCATGTGGGTTGTTGCAGATTGAATGAAGAAATGATAGAGACATTGTTCGTTGTAAATACACCCAAACCGAATCCAAAGGAAACAACCCCACGCCCGGTTATTCCCTCACCTAAGCAAGAGAACAGAGTACTCGATCCTAAAAAGTCCCAGAATATTGCAATTTTGCTCAGGGCACTCAATGTGACCATAGAAGAAGTTTGTGAAGCGCTAATAGAAGGTATATACATGAAAGTTTCTGCTAACAAGTTGTCTTCTTCTTTCCTGAAGAATTGTTGAACCTTGTTTGTAGATGTTTCAATTCTACTAAACAGTAGCATTTCATACCAAGCATTCAAGTAGTCCATCTCTCTGTTCTTCATGATTTTAATTGCAGCTAGAATGGTTTGTGATAAGTTTGGTTGAATAATGGCTGTGAAATAATGGTGGTGGTTGGTACTTGTTATGAATGCAGGTAATGCAGATGCTCTTGGAACTGAATTACTTGAAAGTCTATTGAAGATGGCTCCAACCAAAGAAGAAGAGCGTAAGCTGAAGGAGTACAAAGATGATTCACCAGTTAAGCTTGGCCCTGCTGAGAAATTTCTGAAAGAACTTCTTGATGTTCCTTTTGCATTTAAAAGGATCGAGGCAATGCTTTACATGACTAATTTTGAATCTGAAATCGAATACCTGAAAAAGTCTTTCGAAACTCTAGAGGTAAATCACACAATTCCTCCCTCTCTCTGACACTAAACAATGTTCTTTCTTACGTTATTTTAGTCTCGCGTTTGTGTGCTCATTGAGCTTACATTTCCTTTCTATAGGCTGCCTGTGAAGAATTGAGAAATAGTAGGATGTTCTTGAAGCTTTTAGAGGCTGTGCTCAAGACTGGAAACAGAATGAATGTTGGGACAAACCGCGGTGATGCCCATGCCTTCAAACTTGACACACTCCTCAAGCTTGCCGATGTTAAGGGAGCAGATGGGAAAACCACACTTTTGCATTTTGTTGTACAAGAAATCATAAGAACTGAAGGTGCTCGTCTCATTGGTGGTCAAACTTCATCAAACACAGCTTTGAATGACGATGCCAAGTGTAGGAGACTTGGCCTGCCAGTTGTTTCAGGTCTCAGTTCAGACCTCACTAATGTCAAGAAAGCTGCTGCCATGGACTCCGATGTGCTTAGCGGTGAAGTTTTTAAGCTTTCTAGAGGTATTAGCAACATTGGGGAGGTTGTGCAGTTAGCTGAGAGAAAGGTGTCAGGTGGAAGCAGCGGGAAATTTGCAGAGTCCATGACCATGTTCATGAAAATGGCCGAGGAGGAGATTATAAGACTTCAAGCTCAAGAAAGTGTTGCTCTGTCCTTGGTGAAGGAGATCACGGAGTACTTCCATGGGAATTCCGCTAGGGAAGAAGCTCACCCATTTCGAATCTTCATGGTAGTGAGAGACTTTCTAACAGTTCTTGATCGGGTATGTAAGGAAGTTGGTCTGATAAACGAGCAAACCATTGTTAGTAATGCCCAAAAGTTCCCAGTTCCTGTAAATCCCATGCTACAGCAACAAGTATTTCCAGTAAACCCAATGCTACCGCAAGTTCATCCTGTAAACCCAATGCTACCGCAAGTTCTCCCTGGAATCCATGGCAGGCGACCCTACGATTCATCTGATGATGAGAGTACGTAATCTCCATAGCATCCGACTCATTTGAGGATAACATTTTGGTTTTAATTTAGCAAGAATTGCCTGAAGTAGGTGGTTTCAACAGGCTGAAGCTTAGGATTGTCCGGCCTGCCACGTCTATATATATAGCTTCTGGTTTTTTCCCCCCAAAATTTGTACTTGTAAAAAGTTCATGTAAGCGATTTTGTGTTCTATATAGATTATATACAGAGGAGATTTTGTCTGGGAAGAATAATTTGTCCAGAACATCAATGGAAGTAAAAATCCACAGCTGTAGATAGTTTCTGTAAAGGATCCTGCATTATATTAAATGTTTAAAAGTACTGAATCATTCTCTATAGCTCTTTCTTTTCAAATTACTCTTTGTATCTTAAACCCTAGCGTGAGTGGTTGGTGTGGTTTCTAACCTCTGAAATAATCTGACATTGGGTCCAATTATGCAAGTCAACTTTGTACAAGTATAGTGCAGGCAATGTTCCACATAGGACACAACATATTTAATGCTTGAAACTTGAGGTCATTTTCATTTTAACGGATACTTCACATGATTGAAGTCCTGGGTTTAAAGGAACAGATTCAGATTGCTAAAAACGGTGATGCTTGAAGCCTTGGATCCAAATAGGGACGGATGATTTTCTGAGGGAAAGTGACCTTAGGGTCCAGAGCCTTGATTGAAAAATTTAGCTCTTTCCCTTTTCACGTGAAGAAAACCAAAATCTTTTGCTTTTTAACTGGACCCCGAGATTTTACATTTTACAGTATATCCTGACTTTTAACCAACCAAAGTAATAAAGTGCAAGAAGGATATGTTCTACTTTTATTCTCTTCTTTTTTGTGGACATCATTTTCTGCTCTCTTTATAATCAGAGAATGAGTGTCGGCAAAGTAAAAGAGTATAAGCGACGCAAGTAAAAGAAATTTGTCAATCATTGAATCAAAAAAAAAAAAAAAAAAAAATTGTCAATGATGATGTATGTGAATTTAATTATTTATTCTGTACTACAAACAATAATCAGATAATCTGGTATAGGACTTGAATAATCAAATATATATAGATGCAACTCTGAGATTCATAATAGCTCATCTCTTACATATATAAACTTTAGGATGCACACGAGGATTATGCTTACCTGACCTGTGTAAAGTTGCATTTCTTAGCAAAATAAACAACAGCCTATTCTTCAAGGTTTTATTTCACATTTTTCCAATATGCATTATGATCTTCCCTACACTCTTTTGTATTACGTAATTTGAAATTCATGATTCGTGTTTATTTGTTGATGAAAGCAAGGCCTGAGCATCCTTGCGCTCTAGTATACGTCGTGCTTCTTCTTCTGTTGCTGGAACCACATTCCGTTTCCTAAATCCTTTTTACGTGGCCTTTGCCTTGGGACGTACGGTGAAAGTGAAATAAAATGTATTTGACACCTGTAGTCAAATCATGAGATAGTAAAGATATGCATGTTTTAATTTCTGATGGCAGTCATTCTAAGGCTAAAGATTTAACTTTCTTGTTCTTAATGTGCAGTTGGTAGAACATAGCTCACTGGACCTGAGTTCTGGCCTGGTAACATGAGCAACAACTTCAATAGTAATCAGGGGCTGATCAGGATCAGCTTCTGTGTAAAGAACACAAGATTTGAACCGCAGGAAATCTCCAACATCCACCTGCACATTGAACATATATCACTTCTAAGACAAATGGACAAATGGATCAATGACAATTTTGCTTATTTTTCTGTCTCCTAATGGAGAGAGCCAACAATACCAGATGAATGATATAATGGAATGATGAATAACAAAACTACCACAAATTGGTTCATTCAAATTTTAGTGAATGCAGAAAGTTAAGAAGAAAGAAGAATGTCTATGAGGTACTCACAGGTCTCAAAAAGTCAACATGATCGACCTCTAGAAAGCAAGGCAGCAGGCCAGCAAAGGCATAAGCTGTGGAGAAAGCCAATTCAAAAGCTCGGTGCACCCTCCGAAGATCCGACCATGGATGTTTCTCTGCTGTGGTTGGCAGATCAATGAGTTCTCTAAGCGGGTATCCCTCTGAAGAATGCTATCTCTGTCTGCCAAGGCAGGCATATCACAGAAGATCCTTCCCTCGGCCAACAGTGTTTCAAGTCTATTTACTTCTCCATTCTCAAAGAAACTTTTTTGTCCTCCTCTTTGTTGAAGGATATCGACATAATGTGTGCCTCTACAAACTAGGGTTTAGAGTTGTAATAGGAATGTGTTTTAGGTATTCAATTGTAATTGGATTCTATTACCTTTTGGACAGGCCCGCTCACCTGCGGGACTACTTTTCAGGGACAAAAAGGGACAGATGGTCTATGGCCATTAGATTTAAATGAACCAGATCCGAGGGGTGAAAGAAACTGTACAAACCTTCATGGACTCCACCCAATCCGTTACCCATCGTCATTCGCTGCTCTCTCTCTCTCTCCCCCTCTCTCCTCTCTCTCTCTCTCTCTCTATTCTATCTGGCTCATTCAATCACTGGGGTTGGTCTCGTTTGAGACTCATGAATAATTAAACATTTATTAATAGTAAAATTCATTGGAATTTGGGTTTGAATCAAGGGTGCGAACTATTACAAATTCAAGATTGATTTCTATTATTTTTTGTATTCTGGAATGAACCAAAATCCAGCACCACTTAGCATGTAAAGGATGAAGTTGATCTTTCTTCTGTTTTGTTTCAGCATAATCACAAGTTTTTTTTATATGTAATGGATTGTAATATGCATCAGTTGGGTTGTCATTCAATGAATGTTTTTTCATTCATCCACTGCCCAGAACTTGTGTATATTCTTTTGCATTATGATTATAACTTGTGATTGTGAATTGGGATGTCTGTTACATGTCACTGACCAAGTAACTGTAACTGGTCACGTAACTGACCATGTCACTGACCAAGTAACTGTAACTAGCCATGTAACTAGTCACGTAACTGACCATGTAACTGACCATGTCACTGACCAAGTAACTGCCCATGTCACTGACCAAGTAACTGCCCATGTCACTGACCAAGTAACTGGTCACCTGCCCATGTCACTGATCATGTCACTGACCAAGTAACTGCCCATGTCACTGACCAAGTAACTAGTCACGTAACTGACCATGTAACTGACCATGTCACTGACCAAGTAACTGCCCATGTCACTGACCAAGTAACTGGTCACGTAACTGACCATGTAACTGACCATGTCACTGACCAAGTAACTGACCATGAGACTAAACGGGATTGGATAATAGGTTAAAAAAAAATTTGTTTTAATGATTTGCCGTTTTATCCGTTTGATCAACTGAATTAAGATCCAACGGCTGGGATGGTTTTGTCCCGTTTTGTCCCTTTATTTTCGTCCCGCAGGTGAGCGGGCCTGACCTTTTGGATACCTTGTAACTCCCTATTTAAAGGGCTATCAATGATAACACACAATTCTATTCTCCTACAACACGTTATCAGCACGAGTTCTAACCTAGCCCAAAAGAAAAAAAAGAAAAATATTAAAAACCAAATCTGCCGCAAGCTTTGCAGCCTCCTACCGAAAACCCTAGCCTCCCCAACGCACAGCTGCTACCCATACAGTCCACCTAGCACTACGCCCAGCTTTGCTGCCCCCTGCAGCCCTGCACCTAGCCCGTGCTAGCCTCCTGCGCAGCAGCTCCCCCGCAGCAGCAACGTCCCCGCAGCGGCCTCCTGCAGAGCCTGCAATCCTCCCCTGCAGCTTCCAGCCCTCCTTGCCGCAAACCACTGCAGCCTTCTGCTGCTCTTGCCGCGCACTAGCCCACCGGCCTACTTGCAAGCCCGCGCTGCCCAGCCGCTCCTAGCTTAGCCCGATCGATCACCATCCTGTCGCTGCTTCGGTCTAGCGCCCTCCAGCCACGACCCACCGCCCACCGGCGCAGCCTACCCGCGCAGAACTGCTACCCCAGCCAGCCTCCGCGCCTTGCAGCACAGCCCCGCACAGCCGGTGCTGCCCACACGCGCACAAGCAAGAACCAGAAAACAAGAAGAAAAGAAGAAGAAAAAAGGAAAGAGGGAGAAGAACCAGAAGAAACTCAGAAAGAAAGAAGAAGAAGACCGAAGAAAAAAGAAAGAAGAAAGAAAAAAAAGAAAAGAAAAGGGGACCCGGCGGGCCCAGAGAAAAAAAAAAAGAGGGGGAGAAGGGCTTGGCCCGAAAAAAAAAAAAAACAGAAAAGGAAGAAAGAAAAAAGGGGAGAAGGGATGGGCCCGGAAAGAAAATAAAGAAAGAAAAGAAAAAAGGAGGGAGAAGGGCAGCCCACCAACCGCCAATTTCCGACCATATTCCGGCAATCCAAATTTAGCAACACGCCTGCATCAACACGCGCGTGTATAAAGAATCGTGAAGCAAACCTTCAAATTGCCAAGTAAGTTTTTACGATTAAAGTTCCTGCATTTTTTGTCTTTTAAATTCTATTATTTGCTGCAGGTTTTGAAAAATACGAACATAGGTTCGATTAATTGATAAGCGGAATTGTGGGGATTCACACTAAAACGAACTAAGAGCGTTCGTAATCAATGAACTAAGAGTGTTCATAATATTCGGACTAAGAGCGTCCATAAGCATCAAACTGTGACCATATTAAAACATCAATGTTTCGGTCAAAATCTAAATATTCTTGGAAATCGGTTTCTTGGTAGCATTAAGGCTCGGAAACCTTATATTAGTTGTCGTGGAAGTTTTTACTCCGAAACTAATTTGTTCTCCTTCATCTTTGAATGTCGAATGCAAACATGCAGAAACCCGACTTCACTAAACCGGATTCAATTGACATTTGTTATCACCGATGGATAAATAACGTCAAGAATCACCTCACTACTAATGAGATTCTGTGGAGTAGAGCTCACAGACTATGAATTAATTGAGAAATCCTCTCAACCTTCCCCGTCTCAGCACTAGGCTTGTGTGCAATGCTAGATGGATTACGAGGTTTCATCAACTTATGTCATTTACTGAGTAAGTTGACAACATACTTGTGAAAAAACATAATTCAAAGGCCCGTTGGAACTAAGAGCGTTCACGAGCTGAATTATAATAGTGCACCGAAAAGATGGCGCAAGGAGCGGAACCCTAAAAGTTAGAGGATAACAAAATGGACTTGTGGGTCAATACAAACCGCCCTACAAAGGAAGGAAAACCTCGAGATATGTAGACACGTGGCAACATTGGCCAACGTGGGATCCATGGAGGATGTCCAAATGCACAAGGTGCATCTCAATTAATAGGTGAGGTAATGCTATAGATATGGATCTTCAGAGCATTGGTTTAAGCACTAAAATGTGAGTGACAAAACAAAAGCTGCATAATACAAAGTGTATAAAAGATATGAGAAAGCATGAGGCTCATCTCGCAGCCGAAGGAGATGATGGAGATGACAATGATGTCAATCTCATCATTACGGACTTCAAATCTGGCGAGGAAAACAACAATGTTGATGCCGCAGATTTTAATTAAATAGTCTTTCATTTTCCAAGAATTATGTAATGGCAATTGTGCCTTAATGAATAAATGACATTTGGTTTGAACTCTTTCTCACTAGAATATGATGTCTAGGAAAGTAATTGAGATTAGTGGTACTTGAGAGAGCCTCGCTCCACCGACATCTCTCTCTACTTCCCTAGTCATATTTGATTGGAATTACCAAAAGGATTGAGTGACTACAATTTGTCTACATTTCATTTTATTTGGATTAGATTTGATCAAGAAACTTTGATGTAATCATTGGCTATTAATAAAGTGTCTATTCTTTAATGTCTTGGACATACCTTAATTCGAACTTTATTATATAAGAGCCAATGATTTTCATGTGGAAACACATTATGAGAATGGACAGAGTTCCTTTGCATCACCTCTAATGATTACGGACATAAACGAGTATTAGAGAAACTTATGTGTCGCTCTAGTGGGTTGTATGCAACCACTATTTGAGTTATTGAATCCAACTATGTCATGAGAGATGACTTATGGGATTTTGACACATATAGGCTTTGACATGATGATCCGTGTATTAAAGACTTTACACAGACATCCATTTTCAAAACGAAGAAAAGTAAGAACCAAGAATTGGTTCGAGGAGCTGCACATGCGCCTCATGGCGCCATGATTGTGCAAAGACCGGCCATACATGGTCGGCGCCGCCTACCCCCTGCGGCAAATACATGGCATTGACGCCATAAACTCCTCTCTCTACTTCTCAAGTCTATTGTGACATTATGGCTTAACCGAAACCTCCATTGGTTGATTATAAAGCCCATGTTTCATTCTGTAAAGCCTGTTATTTAGGATTGAGACCATCCTATGCAAAGGAGATTGAGGAAATAATTCCATTCTCACAAAGAATCTAAAGTAATTCTATGGATTTGATCAACCAACTTGCGGACCATATAGATGTTTTATGGTGTTGGTTGATACGCAAACATGCTGGTCACTTGTTGTGCTATTATCCACTCGTAATGCTGCTTATACTACACTCCTAACACATAACATATGGCTACGGGCTCACTACCCAGATCATCCCACTAAGTCAATTTGACTTGATAATGCTAGAGAGTTTACATTGACAGTTTTCGATGACTATTGCATATCATTGGGTATTGATATCAAGTATCATATTCCCATGTACACACCCAATTGGTCTCGCGGAAAAGCCACCATTAAACGACTACAATGGTAGCCTAGACATTGGTAATGCGCACCAATATTTCCGCTTGGGTTATGCAATAATGCATGCAGCTATGCTAATTCGTCTACGACTCATAGCAGCCACTCAACTTTTATTTGCGTTACAGCTAGTGACTGGGTTCGAGTTTAATATCTCGTATTTATGCATATGTGAGTGTGCGGTTCATGTGCCAATTGCGTTGCCATAGCGCATCAACATGAGTCATTGCAACGAATGCATATATATATTTGTTGGACATGAGTCTCCAACTATAAGTCCGCTATGTAGAACCCTTGACAGGCGATCTCTATTTCGCTGGATTTGCGAATTGTCACTTTGATGAGACAGTCTTCCCATCGTTAGGGGGAGATTAGAACATCAATGTTCAACAGGAACGACAGGAATTGTCGTGTCTGTCCCCACTATGTCTCATCTTGATCCCCTAAAAGTGACGAGATCACATATACCTACTGCAAACATACCTGCAAGGATTGATGTCCCCACAAGAGGACATGGTGCCACCCAGAGAAGATGGATACTGCACCACTACCATGGATGGTAGTATGGTGACACCACAAAGGTGGCATAATGGCGTCATAGGCCATGGGTTCCGCTAGAGAGAGTAGGAGACCTATAGGTTCGATGGATTCTCGCCCTAAGAAGAGAGCGAGTTTGGCACAACTTGATCCATTAATCATTGATACTCATAATCCGTCTCATGAGAATATTTTGGATTGTGGTTATGTCCAAGAGACATCGTTGGGGGACGCCTCAATGTTAGAACCAATTCCTGAAAATATAGAGATCTCTACGAACTACACTAGTGTACATGAGGACGTGGAATTATTGAGACCAATGACATCGAACCTTACTCCGTTGAAGAAAGCCAACGTAGAGAAAATTGGCCTAAATGGAAAGATGCGATCCAGGTTGAATTGGATTCACTAACGAAGAGGAATGATTTCGGGCCTGAGATGCCAACATCTCCTAACATAAAACCTATTGACATTAATAGGTCTTCGTTAGATAGCGTGATGAGAAAAAGAGATGGCAATCTTACCTTATGGCGCAAGGTTTCTCACAACGCCCTGGAATCGACTACGAGAAGACATATTCTCTCGTAATGGATGTCATTGCACTCCACTACCTTGTCAGTTTGGTAGTTTCCAAATAACTGAACATGCAGCTTACAAATGTGATCACTACGTATCTCTATGGGGATCTAGATACGGAATATAATAAAGGTTCTTGTGGACTTTATTTACCCAAGTCAAGTGGCTCTAGACCACGGAGCGCATTTGCAATGAGGTTGAAATGCTCACTAAAATGACTACTTGATTGGGAAGGGATATGATGAACTATGCCCACGCGTTTCCATGACAAGTTCCGGATTTGCAATTGTCGCGGTTTATGTTGATAAACATAATTGGAACCCTTGAGAGTTAAGGAAAACCGCTGAACACCTGAAATCCGAGTTTGAGAGGAATGACCTTGGGAGAACACGGTTTTGTCTAGATTCAGAACTTGTATACCGTGTCAATAGATGCTTAGGCATTTTGATAAAGTCAAAAATGCACTCCCATTGTCGTCCGTAGTCTTGGTCCTAAAAGGGATCCGTTTCGTCCCAGGGATGATGACGAAAACGTGTTAATAGCAGAAGTGCTTATTTATGTACAATAGGCGCATTATTGTACTTAGCACAATACAAGACCGGACACCTCAATTATTATGAACTTGTTGGCTAGACATAGCCCCGCGCCAACGCAACTCCATTAGAATGGTATAAAGACAATCTTTTGATATTTGAGAGGTACGATTGATATGGGCTTGTTCTACCCCTACAGAGAAAAGAGATGACGGAAGTGTAGGATCGGACCCCACAAGGCAAAATGCCACCTTCCGTGCTCCTCCTCCCCTCTATCAAAATGACAACATGCACTTCTAAATACTGAAGTGAACCAAATCCGATCAGAGGATAATGTAGCAGACTTATTTACTAAGTCGTTACCAAAATCCACCTTCGAGAAACATGTGAAGAGCATCGGATTGAGAAAGTTATCCGAACTCCCATGATTGTAGCAATCAGGGGGAGATATTGACATCAGGGGGAGGCATGATGTCTACATGTTCGATCTCGAAGAGTGAAGGACGTGTTGTGCTCTTTTTGTCCTTCGACCAGGGTTATTTTTGTCCCACAGGGTTTTTGTTACCTGGCAAGGTTTTTAACGAGGCAACAATCAAAGCGTCATCACCAAGTTTGAGCGGCACAAGGGGGAGTGTTGAAGGATATCGACATAATGTGTGCCTCTACAAACTAGGGTTTAGAGTTGTAATAGGAATGTGTTTTAGGTATTCAATTGTAATTGGATTCTATTACCTTTTGGATACCTTGTAACTCCCTATTTAAAGGGCTCCTATTATCAATGATAACACACAATTCTATTCTCCTACAACACTCTTGATCTTTTCCTCAGATTATTTCTTACTTCTGCTTCCTTGAAAAGTAATTTTTCTCTTTCAGTTTCTGGTAAGAGTCAATTAACTGGAGCAGCCTTCCCATTCTTAGAGTCACCAGCCACAAATATGAAGTTGGCTGAAAGGACTAAAGAATCCGAATTGTCTGAGACTTCTGCAAAACAGTTTTTCTTCTGTTAAGTCAAAATAATCGCAGCATTAACCAACCACTTCACATGGAGGAGCACAAATCGATCTTTAAACTGCCATTTGGGAGGATCTGTGGCTTTAAGTTACAAGAGATCAGATTCCACTTGACAAAGTACATATCTTATTTTTCATCAATCTCTACTTGAAAGGAAACTCCATCCATTGTTCATAAATTGATAGATAAAATTGAAAATCAAGTGCATGGGTGCATTAGTATGTTTATCTAACGTACATATCAATTGATACATGTCAGAATTACTCTTGACAAAATAACTTTGTAGAAAAAGAACAAAAGGCAGATTCTAATCAACTGGATAGATCATCAAACTTCCGAAAATGTAGGCACTACCTTCTATGGATTGAGTGACTTCTAGTTGGATCTCAATAGCTGAGCTCCCCACCCATATTACAGCACCAACTATTTTCAGGTCAATTTCAACACTAATTGGCTTCTTCAGCACAATGTTTTCAACAGATGCAGTGACCAGCAAGGGTGGCCGCATTGTGCTGTCAAGATCATAGCAGTGCTGATCCACAAAAAATGTTAGAAAATTAAAGTAGATCACCATGCGAAAGCTAGGCACATGCAAGAAATAAGCTAGCAACTCATCTCTAGTATAACGAGCACATTGAACTTACCGATTTACTCTACCAAATTGAAAATTTGAAACAACCGATGAGGATGCATTTGAAATGTCACATATAAGTCATATCTTGCTCCAAAAAAGGAAATAAAAGTGTAAGTGGTCCAGCAGAAGGATGCCTTGGCAGTCAAGCCAACCTATTCAATAACCCCTAATTAAGACCTCAAACTCTCAAAGAAGTCGGAAAGACTTGAGATATTGTACCTTGACAGAAATGGTTCCAGCTAGAGCATCAAGGTCTTTGAGCAACTTACCAATTCTACCCTCATTCCAAGGATCCGAATACTGCTCCCTCAATGTATAATCCTTAGAGAAATTATAGAGAATTGTAGTCCTGCTCTGCGAGGGAGTTTTGTTGAGCAATTCGCTCTGTGGAGGAGCGTCCATTGGCGGGTCCAGAAAAAGCCTCTCCAACTTCTTAGTCCTTGCATGCCACAGTGCCTTTGTCACCGGCGAGTGGAACATTCCGGGCCACAAGCTAATGGGCATTTGGGGTGAAGGATCGGACCTTTTGTGACCCGAAGATGGGATTTCCAAAGAAGATAAGGTTGACACTACCGGAATGGTGGTGTTGGAGTTGGAAGGACATGAAATCGAGCCCATGGAGTTTGATTTCTTGGGGAGACCAATGGATACAGGTTTTGAATTGGTTTAGTTCTATTGTGCAACTTTCAAGTTTGGTGATGTTTTAAACAAGATTGTTCTGCATTTATAGTTTGAGCTTTGGATCAGCAGAACTTGCACAAAGAAGTGGGATACATGTATCAGATATGACAAGACGCTTAGGAAGTTTCTGGTGTTTCGACACTTCCTCGTTAATGGTGCATCAAACATGACCAATGGCAACACAGATGTCATCTCTTGCACCTAAAATAGTACCTACGTACCCTTTCATTGGCCATGTTTGTTGTACCGGATTGCAAAACTGGATTGTCCAATCATGCGTTTGGCTAACCAAATTGGTTTGGCCCGATAATTCAATTTTGTCAGTTCTCTTGACAACAACTTCATCAGTTCATCCTCCAACTTCAATCTTCATCAATATGATGCTCTTTACAGATGCTTCTTCTTTTCCAATTTTGCTACTCAAAGAAATACAGAGGGCGAAGTACTTGCAACGTCTAAAATCCATCCTGCAAATTGTTACTCTTCGACATTCAAAAAACCTAGATTTTGTAAACCAAATAAACGATAAGGAGACATGAATAAGCAATGCAGGTCTAATGATTTTACGAATTTGATCTATAGAAATCATTTTATATTATTGAATAATAACCAGACCATCTGGTATACTCGTATATCCTTCAAGACCTGACACCATATATAAATACAGATGTAATTTGGAGATTTGTAATATCCCATCTTTCATACATACAATTTCAAGATGCCCGTGAGGTTTATGCTTCCTCATCTGAGTAGAGTTACATTTCTGGCAAAATAAACATCAGCCTATTTCTTCAAGGTTTTATTTCACACTGTTCCAATATGAATTATGATCTTCCCTACACTCTTCTGTATTACATAGTTTGAAATTCATGTTTCGTGTTTATTTGCTCACAACTGTTGATGAAAGCAAGACCTGAGCATCCTTGCGCTCCAGTATACGTCGTGCTTCTTCTTCTGTTGCTGGAACCACATTCCGTATCCTAAATCCATTTTTTGTGGCCTTTGCCTCGGGACGTACGGTGAAAGTAAAATAAAATGTATTTGACACCTGTTTCAAACATGAGATTGTAAAGATATGCATGTCTTAAATTCAAAAGGCAGTCGATTTAAAGCTAAAGATTTAACTTTCATGTTTTTAATGTGCAGTTGGTAGGAACATACCTCACTGGACCTGAGCTCAGGCCTGGTAACATGAGCAACAACTTCAATAGTAATCAGAGGGTGATCTGGATTAACTTCTGTGTAGAGAACACAAGATTTGAAACGCAGGAAATCTCCAACATCCACCTGAACATTGGACATATATCCTTATATAATTAGACAGAAATGAATGAATGACAATAAAGCTAGCTTATATTCCATATCCTAATAAAGAACCATGGAGAAAACCAAAATACCAGGATGAAAGATATATTGGATATAAAAATAGCAAAAAGAGTCCCACAAGATGTTTCATTCAAATTTCAAGTGAAAGAGAAGACAATGACAATATGGGTATTGCTAAAACTTAATAAGAAAGAAGGATGTCTACAGGGTACTTACAGGTCTCAAGAAGTCAACGTGATCGACTTCTAGAAAGCAAGGCACCAGGCCAGCAAAAGCATAAGCTGTGGAGAAAGCCAATTCAAATGCTCTGTGCATTAAAAATCCTCCAAAGATCCGACCATGGATGTTTCTCTGCTGTGGTTGGCAGATCAATGAGTTCTCTAAGCTGGTATCCCTCAGAAGAATGCTATCTCTGTCTGCCAAGGCAGGCATATCACAAAAGATCCTTCCCTCCGCCAACAGGCTTTCAAGTCTATTTACTTCTCCATTCTCAAACTCCCTTTTTTCTCCTCCTTTCGTTCTCTTCCTCAGAGTATTTCTGGTTTCTGCTTCCTTGAAAAGCAATTGTTCTCTTTCAGTTTCTGGTAAGAGCCTATTAACTGGAGCAGCCTTCCCAGTCTTAGAGTCACGAGCCACAAATATGAAGTTGGCTGAAAGGGCTAATGAGTTGGAATTGTCACAGCCTATAAACAAATTTTCTTTGTTAAGTCGAATCAGTCACAGCATAAACCAACCACTTCACATGAAGAGGAGCACAGTGCAGACAGGTAAGCAATTAGATGGGCTGGTATATAATATGAAGATCCATTTTTCAGTTGACAAACTTGATAATTAGTCTTTTAACAGTCATTTTGTAGGATTTTTAATGAGATTACACTTATAGGGTTTCAACAGAATTACATTTCAATTACACTCAACTTAGAAGTAACAGCATTGCTCATAAATTGATACATCAAAAAGACAATTTAGTACATGGATAAATTAGTCTGTTTTTCATCAACATATCAATTGATACATATCTGACAAAAAAAAAATTGTAGGCAAAAAATACACTCAATAGAGGCTGATGCTGGGAACAAAGTTTCAAATTAACTTGAAAGATTATCAAACTCTCAACAAAAAAAAAAGTACTTCAGAGTTAATTGTACCTTTTGTGGATTGAGTAACTTCTAGTTGGATCTCAATAGATGATCGCCCCACCCATATGACAGCACCAACTATTTTCAAGTCAATGTCAACACTAATCGGCTTCTTCAAGACAATCTTGTCAACAGATGCAGTGACCAGCAAGAGTGGCCTCGTTGTGGTATCAACAGCATAGCAGTGCTGATCCACGAACAAAAAAATTATAAAATTCAAGGTGACCACTACACAAAAGGCACATGCAAGAAATAAGCTAGCAAGTCATCTCATCATTCTCAATTCTCTTTAGAAGACAAGATTTTTGTTTTAATTGTTTCCACTATGTACACAATATATAACTACGCACATTTAGTCGATTTTACTGGACTAAATTTGAAACTAAGGATGCGTTTCAACATGGCACATAACCTGGATAGCTCCATGACATGAGAGATTAATGGTGTTATGCACACAGTCATGAATAATAAACACGTACAGAAGAGCATTAATAGTGAAAATCATAACCTATACGATCGATAAACAATGCATATATAAAATTGATTTTTCAACTTCATCAAACTTATCATCAAAATAAACCTAGCTCCATTATTAATTAAAGGGGAAAGCAAGAGAGACACAAAATCAAGGGAGAAAAGAAAGTAGAGAGCGTGAAAAGCCATACATCCGTGAGTTTCTTGAATTCCGAATATTGTACTTTACTCTCTAAAAGTCAGAGAGTAAGACATCAATTTCTCAATAAGATCAAATCGTTTTTTGATTACATGATGGACTCAACACCAGTGCAAATTCAGTGCTTTATTGCTCTCATAGAAGTAGACAATAAAGAGCAGCAACTATCTGTTAGTTATAAGTTCTAAGACCATTCCCGTGATTTTCACAAAGCAAAATTCAATTCAAAATGTGGCAGCTCCTTCGGATAATGCTTACAGTTATCTTATTACTTTACGACTCAGCAAGAAAATTGAAAATAGCTGCAAATACCAGCAAACAAGACATACTCCTCATCTTCTATCTCCAAGGCGCCACAATTGTTGAAAGTTCAAAAGCTCAGGCTTATTGATTCAAAGAGCAATTCAGCCTCATGATCACAAATTTTCGATAAACACATTTGATTTACCACTTGTCTTTTTCTTTCTCAGCTATTCATTCCCCATACAATCAATTTTGATATGATCCACATGTGTATAACTCTATAACCAATCACAGCCCAGTTCAAGTAATCAAATTTGAAGCAAAACCCACAAATCCAAACACAGAAAGACTAAAAAGTGTTACCTTGACGGAAATGGTTCCAGCTAAAGCATCAAGGTCTTCAAGCAGTTTCCCAATTCGGACCTCATTCCAAGGATCCCTGTACTGCTCCCTCAGTATAAAATCAGTAGAGAAATTGTACAGAATTGTAGTCCTGCTCTGAGATGGAGTCTTGTTCAGCAATTGGCTCTGTGGAGGAGCGTCCACTGGTGGGTCCAACAGCCTCTCGAACATGTGAGACCTCGCTTCCCACAGTGCCTTGGTCACCGGCGAGTGGAACATTCCGGGCCACAAGCTGATGGGCTTCCGGGTCAAAGAGTCCGACCCGTAAGCAGGGAGGGTTGCCACTACCGGAATGGTGGTGTTGGAATTGGAAGGAGATGAGTTTGGGTCCATGGAGTTTTGGGGGTCTTGAAATTTGATTTCTGGGAAATGGGGATACAGTTTATGGAATTGACTTGATTCCGTTTTGGTAGTTTAAGATTTGGTCAAGTACTTCTGCGATTGTGGTTCGCGGCCTCCGTAAATGTGGGGGGCTATACGCGTTTCTGGCCTGTTGACTCTTCCTGTCTATGACGCTATGTAACGACGTTGCCCCTTATCACATGGTACCATATTTCTTTAGTAATGTTACCTTTAAACATGTTACAAATAGTTTTATTAATTACATACCTTGCAAAGGTGCAAAGGCTGAGTCGATTCTAGTTGGATTTCAATTGATGACGTCACCACCCATATGAAAGAAGAGCGCTAGTAATGGGTTCAAACTCTTTGACAGAAAGGAAAGAAGGAAAAGCTAAAGATTCATCATAATTCATTCATGCCTCAACCAAGGCTGGAGGTTACAAAATATAGGAATTGGACTGAGTCCATAAAAAAGGAGAAGCAGCCATGTGTTTCTCAGGACCACAACAATAAGAGTTGTTCTAAGTCTACTGCAGATGCAAATAAAGTGGGATTAAGAGGATGATTAGTAGAGGTGGTCCAACAAGTCTCGGCCCCTTAAGTTGCAAGCCGTCCACGGTTGCCGAAACTAGGAAAGCGGCCCATAATAGAATGGGTCTCTTCCCAAGTCGCGTCTTCCTTAGGTAGCCCAGACTACTGTATGAGCCATTGTGTGATGGCCTTCTTGTTCTTGTGGACCACGGACATATCCAACACTCTTTCAAGAACCCAATTAATCTCCTTTTTCTCGTCAAACTGAGGCAAGGTCTGGAATAGAGGGGCTGAGTCGCTGACCCATTTCTTCAAGAGAGAAGCATGAAAAACATAGTGGATTTTGCGACGACGGTCAGAGCTCCAGACCGTATGCTACGCTCCCAATTTGATCTAGGATTTTGAAGGGTCCATAGAACTAAGATGAGAGCTTGTGGGATATGGATGGAGTTTAAGAAATACCCGATCTCCAAATGCAAATTTGCATTCAATGCGATTCTTATCAGATTGTTGCTTCATTCAGTTTTGGGCCATTGCATGTTTTCGCCAAGGATTGGAGGAGAGCATCGCGGTCTCGCAGCGCCAAGTCAACGGAGTGAACCGCTATGGAGCCAGGGATATAGCGCACCACCACCGGCGGCAGAACTCCATAGACAGCCTGAAAAGGAGGCATCTTGATGGCAGAATGGTATGTGGTGTTATACCACCGTTCAGCCCAGTGGAGAAGATTGTTCCAAGAAGCCAGTTTTTCGGCTACGAAACACCGTAAGTAGTGTTCCACTGACCTATTAACCACCTTCGTCTGACCATCAGATTGAGGATAGTAGCGGAGCTATGGCAAAGCTGGGTTCCTTGAAGCTTATAGAAGGCTTTCCAAAAATAACTCAAGAAAATGGGATCGCGATCTAAAACTATGATCTTGGGCATGCCATGTAATCGAAACACCTCCTTCATAAAGGTCTCATCAATTTGAGCAGCAGTGTACGAGTGTGTTACAGTGATAAAATGCCCATACTTAGAGAGTCGATCGATCACGACTAGGATCGTATTCGTTCCTTGTGGATTGGGTAATCTGTCGATGAAGTCCATCTAGATGTCCAGCCAAATCCCTTTTGGAATGGGAAGTTGTCACGTCCTAAACCTAATTTATCTGTTTACTATCCATTTGGACGGTAAACGACAATTATTTTCACTTTTACTTCATTTCGATACTTTTAGTGGCCCTAAAAATTGACTTTTTGTTCGGGTCAGTTTTTGAGAAAATGTTCTTCATGAAAGCTGTAGAGGATGTTAAACTGAGAGCGTGCATACATAGTACTTAAAAATTGGAGTTCGTATGCTGAAGTTATTAGTGAAATACGAAGTTACTGTTCATGATAAATTGGGTATAAATATTGAAATTTACTGTGGTAGGTTTCCAAATCCGGAAACCCACCTTTCTCTCTCCTCTCCCCCGAGCTCTCTCTCTTTCCTTTTCGGTCTCCGTTTTCTTCCTCTCGATTCGCCGCCGTCCGGCCACCTGACGGCGTGCCACTAGACAATATAGGACTGCCTCCTTTCGCTGCACACGCCTGGGGACTATTTACGGAAAGGAGTTTCTGCTTTTTGTTTTTGGCTAGTATATGGATGGGGAAACGGTGTGGTTTGGCTTGTAGTGGTGTGGGTTGTGGGGCAGATGGGATGTTGGAGGGTAGTACCTTGTGAGAGTACAACCAGTTGGATTGACGTGGTGGTCTAGAATTGGGCTAGTTGTTGGCCTACTTGGCTTCGTATCGGCATGCCAGGCGCTGAGCATAAGCCAACGAACGTGGTTCAATGGCCATGACGTCATGCCTGATCACTGGTTTGAGTCCACCGAGAAAGATGGGTAGGAGATTGTCGTCGAACCATTCTGGTACCCAGCAAGCCAATGCGGTGAACTCATTGATGAATGCATCAATAGAGGATGTTTGCTACAAATGTGAAAGAGATACCTTGAAATCAATAGAAGTGCATCCTCTGAAGTGTTGCAGGAACGCTCCGACAAATTGTTCCTAAGAAGCAGATAGGTTTCTCTGCTCAAAGGAGGTCATCCAGATGGATGCTGTCGGTCCAAAGTGAGAGGCAATGGTGGCTATGTGTGCATGGATTGGAATGTTTTGGGATTGAAGATAGCGTTCCACCATGGAGAACCAGCTGGCGGCGGCGTCACCGTAGAACAGAGGAAGATCAACTTTGGATGGATGAAAAAATTGGCTGTCAAATAGGTAGGGATTGTGTGGTTGCATTCTGGGAAATGAAAGTGTACTTACATGAGCATTTGTCTAAACCATAATTAGCTATAATGAGCCATGCTCATGCTACTGCCAGCGGTCCCAACAACTATCAAGGGTGTAACCTATGGAAACATCACCAGATAGGCTATCACTTGAGCTTCGGCTTAGCTCAAGATCGTAGCTGACGCACTGCCACGTGCCGCTCCAATGTCACCTGTTGAAGTATCAGAAGCTGGGAATAGAAGCATATTAGTCACACATCGAAAGTAAGGAAGAGATCAGTCTCTTCCTCACCTATAAAAGGTCCACTCCTCTCTCCTCATTAAATATGCATTTACTACTTACCTAACATTATCCTAGCAACGTAAATACATCGACTTACTTAGGCATCGGAGTAGAGAAGACCGCCAGCGTTAACCAAGTTTTAGATACCGCTAAATCTCAGACATTAACAGAAAGGGTGGAAGAGTTTGGTACTGTGAATTCCAAAAGAGAAAAATGGTTTGGTAGAGTCATGGTAGTGGTGGTGGAGGATTGTTGCTGGGGAACTGAAGTGATGGTGGTGTGGTGAGGTGGTGCCGAGGAAGATGGTGGTGGTGTATGAGGGGAGGAAATATAGCCAAAGGTAATGGCCAAAGGTAATTTGTGGTAAAGTGGATGGGGTTTGGGGAGGTGGAAGGATTAAAAGTGGTGTTACCTGATATTGTGGTTGGATTGATACTGAGGCCGAAGAGTGCACAGGTTGGTGTTGATGGGTAAGAGCATGTACAATAGTGCTTTGAAAGGCTGATAGTTGTGCCGTGGTGTGGTTTTGGAAGGAAGTTTGGTTATGATTGATAGAATCAATGGAATGGTGCATCTCATGTTGGAGCAGTTCAATGGAATGGTGAAATTCCTCTATGTGGAGGTGTACATCATCTCTGGTTTGAGGCAGAGGCAACATGGGTGTCATGTATAGTTGGGGGTGGTGGTGGTGGGAGGGGTGGCGGAGGTGGCGGAGTTTTATAGGTCCGGAAAGGAGCCATGCTCTGATACTAGATAATGGTTTCAAACGACTAATTGAATTTCTTGGTAATTGATAATGAGGTTCTCCAAAATTGAATCTTGATTTTCCTAATTGGTTGAATTTTTTTTCTTTTCAATTTCTTGATGATTATTCAAGTAGTTTGGTATGATGAAAATGGGTTGGAAATTTCATATGTCTAAATTTCATTTGCAACTGAATTTAAAAGTCCCTTAGTAAATTTTGCTGTGAGATTTAATTCTTTAATTACTTCAGTCCCTTTTGGCTGTTATCTCTATAACTTGAAGATTGGAATATTTACAAAATTGATGCTTTAGTTTCTTCTTCCCTGTCTTCTAGACCAGTTGCTTGCCTTATTTTTTTATTTTTCAATTTTCGATGTGGCAATGAAGATTTTCATATGGAGGTGGAGTCATATTTGCGCATAATTGGAGAGCCAAATAGCCAAAGCTTAAGTCTGTGTTTCATTAGGTACACTCTGTCCTCTCAATTCTCTTCATCCTATTTTGCTTTTATGTAGAAGTTTATGAAAGAATATTATTGTTGATATCTTAACGTTTAGTTTTGATTATAGGTCATTTGTTGGGTTTTGGGGGAATATGGAACTGTTAGTGGAAAGCATTCTGCTTCTTATATCACTGAAGAGAAGGGAACTTGTATAGTTAATGAACAATTGGAAGGACTATGTTCAAGCCATGAGAATCTCACATGTCTTTCCTGAGAACTGTTTACAAATTGGTCAAGAGCTTACTAGGGGTCTTGGTGCTGGTGGAAACCCATGCTTGATGTTGGTGTGAATGCTGTCAAAGAAAGCCTAGAATCATAGAAGTGTTGAAGGAAATTGACTTATGTGTGCCTATTCAAACTAGGATTAGTTTCATGATTGTAATAGGAGAGAATGTTCTAGAATTCCTAGTCCTACTCGGAATTAGTTTTCATTGTAATATTAGAACATGTACTTTGTAATCCCTATATATAGGGCTCCTATTCTCAATATTGAATACACAATTCTCTCTCAACTCTCTTAATCTTAAACAAGAAGAAGCACTATATGGGTCAGACATGGTATTCGTTATGGTAAGCTCAAATTATGTTCCCTTGTTCTTTGTTCCCAACCTTAGCCCCCTTGAGATATTATCTGACTTATTTTAGCCATTCTGCATTTGACGTTGAATTACATGCAGGCTAGAATGGGTGGAGGAATTCGCACTGGTGTTGCTCCGGTAGTTGCAGGTGTTGCAAAATCAATGGGAAACTTCAAGTACCCTTTTCTGACTATGTTTGTAATGAGATAATTCAGAATATGAGGGTATTACGTTTGGATTTGATTTTACAGCATTTTAGAATTCGATCTCAGCTATGTAAACTTGACATTTTAAGAATATATTGGCTGATGAGAGGTTCAAAGAGATCATGAATGAATTACCATCTCACATTAGGTTATAAACATGAATTCAGGGGAAAAAAATAGAAAATTGCATACTAGTAATAGACTAAATTTAAAAAAAAAAAAACAGAAAACCCATCTTGTATTAGATTTATACAAATAAGGACATAAAACCCAGGCCTAAGAAGAATGAAGTAGACCTAATTTATGAGATTTCCATGAGTAATTACGGATTAATACAATTTTTTGTTAAAATTACTGCTATGCCATTATTAAAAATTATCTCTTTTATTTCTCTTTCATCACACTAACCGTACTCTAATCATCTCTTTTATTTCTCTTCTCTAAAACCCCAGCTTGCAGACATAGTTCCTTCCATTAATCCCCAATTTTGAGCCAGCAGAAAGCTTGCCTTATCATCAATGGCAAAATGCTCCTACCAAACCTATCGCTGCCGAATTTGAACTTACCAGAACTGCCTGAAGCTCCCGGAGGACGTCACCGCATCCATACTCTCCCTCCTCGTGCCATCGAAATGGCTTGATTTGTTACATACAACCAAAAGAGTCGAGTCTCCAGCGGTCTCATGACGACGCTCTTCCCCCATCCTTCTGTGCAGACTCTCATTCTTTTCTCGACCTAGATTTTGCAACTTCTCCTCAAGTAGTTCCACTTTCTTGTTGTTTAGAAATTTCTTGGTTATGGTAGTTTTGGTGGTTTAGAAACTCATGCATTGGGTGTTTGATGAAAGTCCTCAATGAAGTTGTTGTTATACAAAACACTTTTGTTTTGGTATGTTGATTACTATTACTAATTGCTACTAGTTTGATTAATTGATACTGGTTTGGTGACTAATTGATACTGGTTTGGTGATCTTGTTGTATGAATAATGTGATTTTCTATGTTTCCAATTTCATTCATGGATTTACAGATCTAATTGTTACTACTCTGCTCCTGCTACTGATACTGCTCATGCTACTACTACTGCATTAACATATCTGATTGGTACTGCTACTACGTTAGCTCCTGCTCATTCTACTGCTACTACTACTGCTGTTGCTACTAGATTGACATATCTAACTGGTACTGCTCCTGCTCCTACTTCTGCTACTGCTACTTCTACTGCTGTTGCTACTGCTACTACTCTAGCTTCTGCTACTGGATTGACAGATCTAATTGCTACTGTTCCTGCTCCTACTCCTGCTACTACTACTTCTACTTCTACTACTGCTACTGCAAATGAAGCTGCTACTGAAACAAAGATACTTTTAGCAATAAAGAAGAAAAAGAAGTTTGCATAGCTCTTCTCTCTCTTAGCATCGTGTAAGAGAGGAGATGTTTTTTTGTTTTTGTTTTTTTGGTTGCTTTTGAGAAGTAACATAAAAGGATTATTCTATAAAAAAAAAAAGTAAAATAAAGGGATTAGAAGTCAAAAGAAGTAGTTAAGGGTAAAGAAAGTAAATAATTCATAACATATGACACATGGTGAGCAGATTGTCCTTATTTGTAAGATTTAGTCCTTATAAAGGGATTAGAAGTCAAAAAAAGTAGTTAAAGATAAAAAAGTAAATTAACTCATGACATGTGGCAAATGGATAATAGATTGTCCTTATTTGTAAGATTTAGTCCTTATATGTTTATATATAATTTGTTAAAAAAAAAACATAACCCCACAGCATGGCGTTAACTAGTTACCTATTTTAAACCTCTAACTCCTTATGAATAGTAATTTCCCCTGCTGCTTTTCCAATATTTTGCTCATTACCCTTGCCACCTGTTGATCTGTTGAGCCGCCACCTAATTACTTTGAGCGATGGCGGGTCGTCCTTTCTCTGCCGCGCAGAAGAGATAGGAGCTGAAAGAGACGCTGAAGAGGTGGATTGATAGAGGTGTATTCGTTTTGCCCACGTACAGTAGCTTTTTTTTTTCAAAGAATTTCTTCAAAGTCATTCTCAATCTGTGCATGTCACTGATTTTGGGTTTGAGTAATGCAGGCGTTGTTGAGATTGTTATTCATTTTGAAGCTTATGGATTTTCAGGGGGGATGAGCATGGTATCAAAAGAAATTGACTGGGGAATGTGCAACCAATAATTTTCCTTAATCTGTTTCAGTTTTTGCTAAATTCTGTCATTTCCAGTGTATGACTGTTAGTGAATGCGAAAGTAGTTAAGATTGTTTAGATTTTAGGTCGTATTATAGGAAATTAGGAATGTGTTTTCAGAGCCTAAGATAGCTCCTTATGTGAGTGAACAGATTTTTTTTGGGGGGGGGGGGGACAAATTCTTTCTGATGTAATAGGAAAGCCTATTTTCAAAATGGATTTGATTTTTTCAGTGTGTGGCTAGACTCAAAGCTTATGTGTTTGATATATGGGAGATCCCACATGCGCGATTATATGACTGTTCATCAACTTATAGTCTTGTTGTTCTTCAGATTGTGTTTTTCTTTCATTTCTGACATACATAATACATAGCTTTCCCATTATTGTTTAGATTATAGGAGATGTTAAAGCAATAGTAGGTTTAGTTAACTCAGCGAATGCTTCAGAGTTCTGATGGTGTACAGGGTTTGCTCAATACATAGTATGAACGTGTTTGCTTTAACTACTAAAGCTTCAAGATATAGATAGAAACAAAATTTGATTGCTTATCTATAACTATCAACTATGTTTATCTTCCACTCTTTTAATTTCACTTTTGAACAGAACCTCTCTTCTATTTTTTCCCCTTTTGCATGTGCGCAGTTGCAACTGCTATGTTATATATACATATGTGTGTGTATCTATATATATATGAATAGCAGAGCTCTGCACAAAGCCATTGGGTGCGGTCTTGGTTTCAGGTACTTTGATTAGCAATGGTACTTCGAATCTATGACAACTCCAATAACAAATAACCATGACCCTTTTGCATTTTCTTGAACCTGTGATCAGTTCCTCTTATTCTGTTTATGTTTATACTTAAAATAACTGCTTACCAAAAATGACTTCTCTGTTGCTGTTTCGTGGTCCAAAATTCAAGTATATTAATCTATTTGAACAGCTCTAGAGTCTCAATTTTAGCTGCATGAGTTCAATTTGAATAGCATTCTCCATTCACAACCTGCTGATTGTTTTTACAAACACAGATTGCAATGCTACTCATTTGTATTTTATGAATTTTTGTGTGCATCTTTTCTCTTTGGCCAGGAACTTGAACTTTTAATTGAGAATCTCTTGGGTTGTGAGATAAAAAAAAAAAAAGATTTTTCTTTTTGTAAGTGTATACCATGATTCTTCTGTCTATCTCTGATTCATTGCTTTTGATTATGGGAAATGGGTATTTGGTGAATTGTTTTTTGGTTACAGTTAGAAATCAGGTATTGAGATTCCTGGGCTTTGTTGTCTTTATTCACTGTGGCCTTTGGGTTCTAGCTCAACTCTTAAAAGGTTTTTCAAATTAATGCTGCAGTGATGCATGTTTGATATAATAAATCCCTGTATTGATTCTGAGGGTTCTTATTGCAGGTTTCATTTGCGGTAGTTGTAATTATTTCTTATATCAATGCTGTGATTTGGTGTTGAAGCATCTTTCAGTCATGCAAAAACAAAGGTATGCCGCTACTCTATTAATATGCATCGGCTGATCTGATATCAGATTGAGAATAGGATTATTGAGTCCCTGCGTAAAATAAAATTGACAGGGTTTTTTTTGTGGTTTATTGGATTCCCCACAATCCAGGCTGAGGAACTTACAGTGGAGGTGATACTTTAAACCGTGAAAATAGGGTGTTACTTGATCATTGGACGTTGGAAAAGATGAGGGATGCTGAACGCCTCAATGAGGTACTTTGTATCAGTGTTATAAACTGAAATTGTGTGTTTGATAGCAGTAGGTTTTTGCTGCTTAAGGTTTGATATATATTAACCTTAGTTGATGGTTCTTGATACCTCCGAATTTTTGTATTGGATGACTATGCCAATCTATGCTTTATTGCATACGTAATCGTGCCGTTATAAATTTGAGCATCGCAAATGAATAACAGTGCTTTACTTTGTAGGCATGGGATTTGACCTTTTTTCACCAGTGTTTATAATTATTTGACATAAAGCCTCTAGAAACCAAACCTAAGTGTATCAAAGTGGTTATTGAACCTTTCAAAAAAAAAAAAAGTGGTTATTGAAAAAGGCCCTTACTGTCATTGTTTCTCATAACATGGGACATCTTGGAGTTCTAATTTCTCAATTAAAACACATATGTTTTTTTCTTTAAGTTTATATTGTTTTTAAATATGCCCTATTTTGAATAAATTTCGGGATGAAATGAAGCAGCAAGCTAAGATTGAGATATATAAAATGTAGCAAATTTCCTGCTCTTTGTAACCAGTGGTAAGGCATTATCAATTTTTGCTAACTAGAACGATTTTGAAAATAGTTAGATTCTTTCTTACAACAGTTGATGAGATAATAGAGAGATAGCATTGGTTGAGCGAAGACTATCTTTTAGTTTTGAGCAACTAGGAATGAGTACATTTGGCTGGCAACAATCAACATATTGTGTTGGACATGCAAAGTTGTGTCCACATTGTTCATAATGAATTACTGTTTGTCAGCTCTGTTTTTGTTCTTTGTATATCTCCAGATTCTGTACTAATTATGCTTGCTCGTCCAAGGTGACATTGTCTTTGCATCTGTTATGGCAACTCTTGGACTGCAAATATTGCTCGAGTCTGCTTGAGAACTGATCTCAAAGGTAAGCGATCCATTTGTTTTCCCTACTCCAACCTGAAAATTGGAGCCGAACGATCTCTAGATTTCGGACTCTGATTCTGTTGGTTTTGTGGAATGTATTGCTGATATGCTCCCTTTTAACTGGCTTCTTAGAGGTTCCAATTTGGCATATTGTAAAGATTTCTGTGGAGGCATATCCATATATTTTCACTGTTATTGTATCACCTTAATTAGCAAATCATAAGAGTTAAAAACTGGATTGCTAAGTTCTGTTATTCGATCTATATATTCAGTAGTTCGGTCAAACGTATCTTACTTCCTGTATCCTTCATTGGCTACAGTCCCGACCAGAAATGGATGATGGACAGGAGAAGTGGATGATCGCTATCATGGTCTCTGTCACAGTAGTGAAGTTTCTCCACATGGTCTACTGTCAAAGATTTAAAAATGACATTGTACGGGCAGGGTGAATTTCATTGAACCTTGAAGATAACAGTATTGACAAGGCAGGGTGAATTAGTAGCTGGGCTAAAATGTTGTCTGTTGAAAAATTGGGAAAAAACCAAAAGAATGCGAAAAGAGTCCACATACTCTTTCGATAAATGATCGCGTCAATGAGCATCTCTAAAAGGCAAAATTTAAGTACTTTGGCTAATTGTTGTAGTTAAACATATATCATACCCGCAACATCGCGCTGGGGTTGATGCCTAGTTACCAATTATCTTCTACAAGACTATTTTGTCCACAGCAACTGTGACCAGAAAGAGTGGTGTGGGGGTAAAGATCTTCCGTAGTTCCCTCCAAATTTTCATCAAATTGTCTCACTGGTATGTGCACTTACAATAATTAATTTTGTAAGATATAACACAATCATGTCCGTGAAGTTGCCGAAATATACTTAAAAGTTTTGAGAATGCAATAGGATTGACACTTTGAATAGTAGATCCTCGTCTACCAGTGGTACAATACTCATAAATCTGCTCGAGTGAGCATACAAATACGTTTGTATATATAACTACTGTCGTGTTTTATTTCATGACTTTGATATTTTTAGGCATACAAGAATATGTGCATTAACCAACCTGTAAATTTCACAAACGCATTGAAGAAGGAAAGACAAATCAAACACAACTACAAGAAGACACATAATTATGTGGTTCACCTCGAATTTGGCTATGTCCACCACGATGAATATCCAGATCACTAAAACAAAGAAGCAGGAAAAGATTACAGCACAACTACTTCTTGTTCTTTCCAAATTCACGAGAAGATAAGAAATCCAAATTACAAACAAGAATGGGCCAAAACTCTCAATATCAATCACAGATAACCAACACACTTTTTATTTATTTTTTTAATCATCACACAAATATCACTCTTCTCTCACCCAAATTATCTACAAAAAAATCTGAAATACACACAAGGATTCAAACTACAAGATAGACCAACAGTCGTTTTTTTCTTTAGAAAACTTATCACACAACTAGATTAAAGAAGTGTGTCGCCACCGCTCCCCAGGCTGAAGTGGGCTCGAGCGGAAAATGCGGCAGACATAAAGAACATCCCAACCGACTTGTACCACGCCACTCCTAGATTAACTTCTCCACGAGCAGGAATGCACTGAGTCCAGATCTGCAAAATTTGATTCACATTGAAACATATTACACATATTACACATTTATCCTGATGCTCGGTCAAAACACATCTGATAGGACTGTACAGCAGTAGAATTGCAATTGCATACCTGATCAGCTTTCTTTCTTGCTATCATTCAGCTCCTGCTCAAGATTCTCACCAGAATCACGGACAATTATCTTCACTTCCCTTCGGATGCTGAGGGATCCTGAACAAAAGTTGTTCATTTTGTTGCATTTTTTAATTTTGATCCGTCTCACTCGTGGCCAATCAAAAGTATATTTGCCTTGCGAAAAGCTTCCAAGATTGGGTAGATCCCCAAGATGCAAATAATATAGCTGAGGGAGCATGCTTTCATTCTCTGTTTCTTCACCCTCATCTGCTGCGACTATTGCTTCGATATTCTCGCAAGATCTTATATCTAGATATCCGAGCTTGACAAGACCTCTGGCAATCGAAGGAGAGAGCAGGTATCTCAAACTGCCACAAGATCTAACTACTAGTACGGTTAAATTCTGAAAGCCTTGACAAGATTGTTTGAAATCCATGATATCATTTATTTGCATCCCTTGATCAGATTGGGAAATATTTGAAGGTATTTTGTCTGACTGAGAAATTGAAGCATTCCCTTCATTGACGGTCAATCTTCCGACTTCAAAAATCTCTTCCAGTGAAGAACAGTTCCTTACCTTTATGTACTCCAATCTCTGCAATCTATTTTGCATTTGTGTTGGTACCAAATGTAATAGTTTGTCACAATCCTTGACAGTGAGTGTTGTTAATTCAGAGAAGGAGTTGGGTGAAAGTCGGCTATTCCATATCTCTTTCAAGTTGCCCAGACGGCTAATGTTCAGGGATTCCAAGACGGGAAAGACAACCTGCAAATACATTGAGATCTGTTAATATAGAACTGTCTTATATATATATATATTTGGGAATTCCTTTTTTGGGTCCTATAAAATACCAGCTGGTTGGTTTATTTTGCTATAAACAATTGAGAGGCTGGGTAGGGAATTTTGTGACCATTTATTTTAGCATACTCTCCAGGTAATTTGTGCAAGTGTGAAACTTTAAAATAAGGTAAATTGACACATATTCATTTTTATATCGATATTATTCTTTTTGGACTTCAATTAAGCCTTTATATATGCTTATTCAAATTCTTCTTTCATCCAAACTTAGTAAAAAAAAAAAAAGAACGATTACATAACCTTAGTAATAGATAGTCAAATTGTAATTAGTAATTTGAAAAAATAAAAGATGGTAATTTACTTCCAAAGATGTGACAAAGTACAAAGAAAAGTATTGTGAAAAGGAAAAAAATACCTTGGGGTCAGAGAAAAGTGAATGTTCAACGGTCAAACTATTGTGATGGAGACTGCTGACTTCCAGTTGCCTTTCCATCCCCTTACAAGTACTTTTGCTCATTCCAGTGAAGCTTGGTAGACCTTTAAGTTTCAACCGCCTCAAACTAAGGAAGTTGATCTCTTTGACATGATGTCCCGATCCTTCCAACGCAAAAATGGCTTCCAATGACTGGCAATCCCATATTGATATGTCATAGACAGCGGCCAGATCTCCCAACCATCTAGATTGACTTCCAATAGTCCAAATAGTCGTCAATGCAGGTAGATTCTGTAACAATAGCCTTTCTAGTTTCTGAAGCGACCCCAGTGGCAGGTCACCATGAAAAATCTCTTTCAGCCTCCTTGCTCCATTGATTTCCAGATAATTCAAGACAGGAAAGACGCTTCGTGGAGTATCTTGCTTAAGAGTTTGGTCAATCAGACATTCCAGAGAATCACAGTCTTCAAGGGTAAGTGACTCCAAGTTTGCACAGCAGTTTAGATCCAATGACTGGAAAGTGAAGCTCGGGAGACCTTTAAGTTCCAACTTTGTCAAACAAAGGAAGTTGATCTCTTTGACATGATGTCCCGATCCTTCCAAGGCAAAAATTTCTTCCAATGACTGGCAATCCCGTAAAGTTAGCCTTTCTAGTTTCTGAAGCGATCCCAGTGGCAGATCACCATGAAAAATCTCTTTCAACCTCCTTGCTCTATTGATTTCCAGATAATTCAAGACAGGAAAGACGCTTCGTGGATTATCTTGCTTAAGAGTCATGTCAATCAGATATTCCAGAGAATCACAGTTTTTGAGGGTAAGTGACTCCAAGTTTGCACAGCAGTTTAGATCCAATGACTGGCAAGTGAAGCTCGGGAGACCTTTAAGTTCCAACTTTGTCAAACAAAGGAAGTTGATCTCTTTGACATGATGTCCTGATCCTTCCAAGGCAAAAATTGCTTCCAATGACTGGCAATCCCGTAAAGTTAGCCTTTCTAGTTTCTGAAGCGATCCCAGTGGCAACTCACCATGAAAAATCTCTTTCAGCCTCCTTGCTCCATTGATTTCCAGATAATTCAAGACAGGAAAGACGCTTCGTGGAGTATCTTGCTTAAGAGTCATGTCAATCAGATATTCCAGAGAATCACAGTCTTTGAGGGTAAGTGACTTCAAGTTTGCACAGCAGTTTAGATCCAATGACTGGAAAGTGAAGCTCGGGAGACCTTTAAGTTCCAACTTTGTCAAACAAAGGAAGTTGATCTCTTTGACATGATGTCCCGATCCTTCCATGGCAAAAATCGCTTCCAATGACTTGCAATCCCCTAAAGTTAGCCTTTCTAGTTTCTGAAGCGATCCCAGTGGCATCTCACCATGAAAAATCTCTTTCATCCTCCTTGCTCTATTGATTTCCAGATAATTCAAGACAGGAAAGACGCTTCGTGGAGTATCTTGCTTAAGAGTCATGTCAATCAGATATTCCAGAGAATCACAGTCTTTGAGGGTAAGTGACTTCAAGTTTGCACAGCAGTTTAGATCCAATGACTGGAAAGTGAAGCTCGGGAGACCTTTAAGTTCCAACTTTGTCAAACAAAGGAAGTTGATCTCTTTGACATGATGTCCCGATCCTTCCATGGCAAAAATTGCTTCCAATGACTTGCAATCCCATAAAGTTAGCCTTTCTAGTTTCTGAAGCGATCCCAGTGGCATCTCACCATGAAAAATCTCTTTCAACCTCCTTGCTCTATTGATTTCTAGATAATTCAAGACAGGAAAGACGCTTCGTGGAGTATCTTGCTTAAGAGTCATGTCAATCAGATATTCCAGAGAATCATAGTCTTTGAGGGTAAGTGACTCCAAGTTTGCACAGCAGTTTAGATCCAATGACTGGAAAGTGAAGCTCGGGAGACCTTTAAGTTCCAACTTTGTCAAACTAGGGAAGTTGATCTCTTTGACATGATGTTCCGATCCTTCCAAGGCAAAAATTGCTTCCAATGACTTGCAATCCCGTAAAGTTAGCCTTTCTAGTTTCTGAAGCGATCCAAGTGGCAGGTCACCATGAAAAATCTCTTTCAGCCTCCTTGCTCCATTGATTTCCAGATAATTCAAGACAGGAAACACGCTTCGTGGAGTATCTTGCTTAAGAGTCATGTCAATCAAATAGTCCAGAGAATCACAGTCTTTGAGGGCAAGTGACTCCAAGTTTGCACAGCAGTTTACATCTAAGACATTGAGAGGGTCTCTCAAATTCTTCATTTTTAACTCGAGCTGGTTAGTTTTCCTCAACAACAAACTGATTTCAGTATCCGCAAGAGAGCTTCCATCAAGACTATAAACTCTCAAGTAGTTACCCTCTAAGTCCTCCAAGTCTTCATGCTCATCCCATCCAATAGAGATCTTAAATCTTTCAAGCTTATGAAATAGCTTACTGGTTCGCAGAATCTCAATTGGTGGTAAAACCACTTCTAAAGTAGTCAAACGGGACAAGGAAAGTAGCTCTGAAAGTAATCCAACTCTCCAGTCCATAGATTTGGCCCACCTTGTGAGATCGTCGTAGTCTCCTTTTAAATCTCGAACATACTCTGCGAACAGATATCCAAGGAAGTCGAGTTCCTCTGATTCGCTACTTTCCTCATCCTCCAGTTGAGAGACCTGATCAGTCGTTGTTTCTGCTGAGGCTAGCCTCTCAACCGCCAACCTGTTGAATTTCTTCCATCTGTCAACTTCTTCTGGTTGGGCATCAACCTTCAATTGAGAGATCCAATTGATTGTTTCTGTTGAGCCCAGTTTCTCAACCAACCAACCATGAAAGTTATTCGGCATGTACAATTCTTCTAGACGAGATAAACTCGATATAACACCTGGTGAGATTACTTTAAGCTCTGTACATCCTGTCAAGTTTAACAACCTCAGATTAGATAAATTTTTGAATGTATCAGGCAACTGTTTGATGCCAGATCCATATAACCTGAGTATCATGAGTGACCGTAGCTCTCCAATGACATCAATATTGCGACGGCAACACCCTAGACTGAGTGTTTGAAGATTCTTCAGAAGTGAAAGGGATGGGAGGATTGAACACCAGATCATTAAAACCTTGAGATTTTCCATTCCATCGAAAATTGTGGCTGGCAGATCCAGTTCAATTCCATCTGTGGGTCCCAACACTAAAAGCTCAGTAGTACTCATATCGGCTCTCAGTGAACTGCTCTTGAGCCAATCGTTCAATTCCACCCCTCCTCTTTCCATATATCTCCTTTCAAGCTTATCACTCTTCTTTTGTGCTAACTCTTTGGAGGCTATATACACGGCTACGTCACGCACCACATCATGCATTCTAAAACAATCTTTCCCATCACCGTCTAACAACAGAGAACGACATTTGAGTGTTTCAACCACTGTTATTACGTAATTCCTTGCTCCAGATATTGAATCAATGTCTTTAAAAAGTCCAAGCCCAATCGCAAACATAACCAAGAATTCAATTGGAAACTCTTCACCTTCTGGAAATATGCAACACAGCAAAAAACATGATTTGGCTTCCTCGCTTGGTAGACATTCATAACTGAACTCTATTTTTCCGTACACATGCTCTATAACTCCTGGAACATCTTTTGGGCAAGCCATTCTTAGTTGTCTAACTGCATTTCTCCATACTGGAATTTTTTCATCTTGTAGTGCCCTTCCAACAGTAGAAATTGCAACCGGTAAGCCATCACATTCATCCAGAACCTGCTCTGCTATAGGACGCAGCTCGGAATCGGATTCAATGGAACATCCTGCTACCTTCTTAAACAAACTCCAGGCATCATGTTTTAGCAAACTACCAATGAGGAAGTTCTTTTTGGTTTTCATATCTTTAAAGATATCTTGATTCCGTGATGACACCAGAAGTTTGCAACTTTTTGGATCCCGGGAAATTGGAATTCCTAGTTCCCACAGATCTAGTTGTCCCCAAAAATTGTCCAATATTACAAGGACCTTTTTCGTATCCATTGACAATCTTTCTCGTAACTTGGCTACTCTCTCATCCTCTGCTTTAAGTTCCAGATCTAGAGCATTAGCAATTTTACATTGGATTTTGATCAAGTCGGGTTCTTGAGTAAACTCTGCAATTACAACATGATCAAATAGATCTACTTCACTCGCTTTTGCAGCAATTTCCATCACCAAGGTTGTTTTGCCAATTCCCCCCATGCCACAGATTACAATGGGGTTGGATTCATCATCTGTCAGAGCATCCATTACATCTCTGATGACTGAAATTCTTGATTCAAACTCAACAGGTCTTGCTCTGGGAGTGGATTGTGATAACAATTTGAAATTGCTCTGAGTCCCCATTTCACCAAACACATTTGATAGTTGTGAAATCAACATGATCTTGCAGCTTTTCTTGATATCAACACGAGAAATTCCAATTGCTTCCAAATCAGGTATTTCACAGATATCAGTCAGTATTACAAGAATCTTCTTAGAATCGGATGCCTGTAAAACAGCACGTAGCCTCTCTGCCCGTTCAACCAAACTCCCATTCTCCAATTTCAGGTCTAGCATTTCTGCAATTTCACCTTGTATTCGTTCCAAGTCTGGATCCTGGGACACAACTGCCATCGCAACCTCTTCAAAGAGCTTTTTCTGTTTCATTCTTTTCATGAACTCTTTAGTTGTTACTGTATCTATCACTCTGATTGTCCCAGAAATGCCGATCATGCTGATCTTGTCATCTTGCAGAGCCGTCAAGAGATCCTTTGTATAAGGCAACCTATATTTCAGACGCTCAGAGAGATCCATAGGTGCAGGTGGCTTAGCAGGATCGGATGTTCCTGAGGAGGAGCTGGCCCCCTTCGCTGGTGCCTCAGTGGAATCCCCAGGATATTGAATGGCTGGATAATCAATCTTCCGCGGAGGAGCACGACAAGTTATTGTGGTAAAATTTCCATCTGTAATAAGGTGATCAACGTTTGGAGCCATCTTCTTTGCTGTCCTACTCAAGGAATGACGGACCTTCAGATTTGGACACCACCCATTGGAGCTGCAGCATGTTGTTGCCTTGGCTACTCTTCCTTCTTCAAAACATGTCTCCTTTTCTTTTATGGTCTGGTCTACTCGCTCCAACCAGTTCTGAACTTCGGGAAGAATTGCCTCCAAGTTCCTGTTTGCTGTATCCACACGTTGTAGTACCCCCTCTCTTTTGGCAGTCAGACTTGTAACCTTCTCTCTGAGATCTTTAACATTGCTCTTGTAGTTAATCAGATAACCAAACTGTCGCATAACAGGTGCGACTGTGTACTCTGCTAATTTTCCAACAACTGTAATCACAATATCTGCCATTTGTCTAGCTACTCGGTTTTGTTTTTGATGATGACTAAGAAGGATCACAGATGGAGTAATCGAAGGAATGCTGAAAAGACAAGGACTTGAAGGAAGGACAGTTTTTGTATTTCTTCTGGTGAGTGCTTTGAAACTGAAGGAATTCAGATTCACAACGCAAGTGAAGTGAATGTCAATATGCAACAAGAGGGAGGACCAAGAAAGAAAGAAATGAACTACAAACGAAAGGCAGGATTTTTTTTTTTTTTCCCTTCTTGTATCACTAGAGATTCACAGAACAATTGAATTGATGTAACAACAACTACGAAGCAAAGGGGAGAAAGGGTGGACAAATGGAAGCAGTATTTTTTTTTTTCTAATTTTTTTTTGTTTTTTTGTTTTTTTTTGGGTGGGAGGTTGCAGGACCAAAGACAACAAAGGAAACAAATCTAACAAAGACAAAGCTTCAAATATTGTAACTGAATAAAGAAAGACAACAGAATTGCCTGGAACTCAATTGGAAATGGCAAATAACGCGTACCTTTCTCTTTCGAATTGTTTTGTTGTTGTTCAGAAAAGAGAAATGCAGAAATTCTGGAGGCAGGAGTAGAGAGTAGAGAGATGATCAAGACTCATTCCCAGTTTAGTTTTGATCTTCACTATTCAACTAGAACAATAAAGCAGTAAAAGTCTGGGGCAGGCTTTTATTAGTGGGCCCAGGCTTTAATTTCATATATAATCCACGGACAGGATCTGATGAGTTGTGTTTGGACGTTCGGATATCAAGTAACAAATCCTGCTCGGAAGGTAAGAATCTTATCCACCTGGACATGACCAAAAAAGCAGATAAACGTCTTCCGACCGCATCCATCTTCATCTTCACTGAAAGTAAAATTTAACATGATGCTACAGTCATGTGATGCTTATCTTGAGGTCTTATTTCTGAAAAGTATCAGTTCTTAGATTTTGCTTTCTCAAGTATAAATTTTCAATGCAACGTAAACACTCTTGAAATTATACTTTGAGTTAATTTTAGGTTTTGAATCATATTCATACCTTTTGAGTGAAAAAGTGGGTCTGGTGACTTCCCGTTAAGGCAACCGGCGCGGTGAGCACCAATGTGTTCCATGATGGGCCGACAACCGTACATGGAGAAGGGCAAATTGTTCTGAGGCAAGTTGAATCCTTAAAATGGAGATGCTTTACTTGGAAACAAGTTTGTTTTCCTCTCCATCTCTGCCTCCTTCATTTGTGATGATGTCTTCCATCCGAGAGCAGTTATTTATACATGAATTCTAGTTTCACTAGACCTTTAATTATGAACAATGGGAACACATATCTCAATCTGGAACAGCTCTCAATTTGGAGCTCTTTTAAGCTTTGAGATGTCAGAATGTTGTTTTGATTCCACACATATTTCAACTAGGATAGATCACTCAATTTCATTTTCTCTAGGCAAAGGGCGTAATGTTGCAGTAGTAGCATACTTTTCTTTGTATTCTAGACCTTCGACGTCAAATTTCTGGCTTCTGCTTCCTTGAAAAGCAATCGTTCTCTTTTAGCTACTGGTAAGGGCCGATTAACTGCAGCAGCTTCCCAGTCTTAAGAGTGACGAGCCACAAATATGATGGCTGAAAGGGCTAAAGAATAAGAATTGTCACAGCCTTCTACAAAACAAATTTTCTTTTATTAAGTCGAATCTGTCACAGCATTAACCAACCACATCACTTGAAGAGGACCACAATTTGGAGCAACAGATGGCGCATTGGATGTGCCAGAATGAGAAAATCTTGAGTATGTAAATTGGGGCTACTTTGGATGACATATGGTTTAGAGATTGATCAATATGTCTACCTGTCAATAACATAAAGGAATAGAATCATTTTTACTATGCAACTACTATCAATTATGTATAAAGAATTATCAATTTAAGTTGAAAATAATGTTGGATTCAATTTCCCAACAGGGAATTGCTAGAAGTATCCTTGATGGTGTAAAATGCCTCTTTTAGACATAGACTATGAAGCAAGTAACATGAACTTGAAATGTTACCATTTCTGATTTTGGATCTGAAAAGAAGAAAGTTCTTAGCCCTACAGGAAGCAATTTCTTACCCTCAAATGTCTTATTCCAACTTCTCAAGTCTTGAGAAGAAGTAGAATAAGTCATTTGCTAGCATTCTCTCAAAGTCGATATACAGAAATGAGAAGGAACCTTGTAAGATGGATGATTCATGTTTTTGACATACAATCTCATACATCACAGAACCGTCCATTTGTCAAGTCGGATCCCATCCATCACCGGCATTGCCGGTTGAGACCCATTGACATTCTATCTCGCTACAATGTATTATTAAAACTTATCAACTTCTAAATACAAATGATAACTACAGCTAGAAACAAGGGTCAAAGAAATATTACAGAAGAGTTTCACTATTTAGAAATGAAAAGTGCTCTCTGTTCTGAAATATATGCACTCACTCAATCACAATCCATAAACTCTAGACTCTGAACCCCATAATATAAAGCATTTGAATATGTGACCAAAAGACCGAGCATCTGCACATAGAGATTATGTGCCAAGAACCTTCATTCACACAGGTCAAAATATTCACACCTTAGTAATGCAACAGAGAAAAGTTCAATCATTATAACTTTATAAGTGAAACTTGTCAAAATTCTTGATTTGTGCCTTTGGTAATGTGGAAACTCTCAATGTAATTTGGGCTGAGAATAGTAATTGCAGAAAATGAGAGGAGAGAGTTGGTGAAGTTGCTACGCTCATCAATATCAGTTCTTTTCTTACTATCAGTCTGACTAAATGGTGGAGATACTGACTGGAACCATCAGTCTTGAAGGATGTAGTGCTGGCTGCACATGTTGTCTCAGCACTCTTAATCAATCCAATAACCTATTTTTAAGGGTATAAATTCTGCACTAAAAAGGAAATTTTACATGATGAAAAGGCACCTATAGGGATCTAATATGTTTGACACTTTAACCTTCCTTTCAGCATGGAAAGTACCCAATGCCTTAAGGATGCCGTTTAGAGGTTAGGGTTTAGGGCATTGGAAAGTACACAGACATTTACCTCAACCTTGTGTGTGCACTTGGAAACATAAAACATTTGTATCTTTTCACAGACTCTAAAACATTTTTAACCATAATGCATGCCTAAACCCTTAAAAATTTTCCAAACAGAGGTTGCATGTCTATTTTTCAGAGATGAGTGCAAACCATCACTAAATTCTATAGCAAGATATTACACGGAAGCCAATTTCCCTCGTCTTGACATGTAGATAAGATCTAGATTTATGACTCAAAGGCATTACAGGGAATATTTCATGGAGGTTCTTTTTCTCTTAAATTTCAAGACTATTAATAAAGGAAAAAACATATCTCCCAAGACAAACATCAAAGGGAGACAGATGATTAAGTAATTTGGTCCTGAACACTGAGCTTAAAAGGATTTGCATCCTCACTACCCTGATGCAATAATAAACGGTCTATACTACTTCAGTCCACGAATAGAAATGAGACACCTAGCACTAAGAATACAAGAGTGAAGTATATGAAGGTGAGCACTAACAATAGTACACAAAACAAACAGGATACTAGAAAGTATCAACAACGTGTTCTACATAACTGAATAGTGTGTCCTAATGAATGTGACTCGATAGGATCAACATAGTCTCTTCCACATGGATCCTTAAGACTCCTAATGTAGATGGGGCACTACCTCTTTTAACATTTCCACAAGCTAAACACTTAGGTAACCAAATGAAAGAAAAGTTCAATTAATGTGTGCAGAATCCACTATATACTGGGCAAGAAGAAAGAAGACATATGTGAATAATCCTAGAATTAGAGCCAGAGCAATGAATTCAAGAAAACCTGAAACGGGAGGACACCCATGTCAACTCCCATGTGGAATAGTGCACTCCGAATCTCGCTCTTGTTGATCTTTCATTTGTGTTCTGCATCAAGAACTTTTGAGCTTGATTTCACTTTTGTGCTTTTTCCCCAGACAAAGGTTGTTCCATATCTCTTTCAAGTTAAGGCTGCCCCCAATTTGCAGCCTCTCCAAGACTGGAAAATCAACCTGTAAATGTTAAGTTGTGTTAGTACATACCTTGACCTGTTTAACACTTCATAATATCTAAATCAGATTCAACTGATGAGCTGTGCGGTAACCGACACTGTGAGGGTCATCGGTTCAAATGTCACTACCATCATAGGATGCGGTGTGGATAGAAAAAGCACATTTAAAAAAAAAATTACATTCAATACAAACAACACTTTATCAACCCTTAAATTGCAGAAATAAAGATTTATGTGATATAACAAAGTCAAACAATTGAATTCTCATATGCTGAAAGCAATCATACTTTGGATAAGTTATAAATACCTGAGTCTAAGAAAATATCAACACAATACAACATATTGACAATATCTATTACTAAAAGGATTTTGTTTTGTCAGCAATAAGGAGAGAACTTTGTCTTCGTTTGAGAGAACAAACTCTCCATATCTCCATTATGTTTCATTTGACTTGAACCATACAGTTGAGAAACTCAATTTTGTGACCATGGATCACTCATATTTAAACAAATATTATCATTTGGACATGACAACATTGACACTATACTTGAAAAAGTACGCATCATGCTACATTAGTCATCTGATTTTTTTTTTGGGAAGATAGTCATGTGCTAATTAACAAGAAAGAACGCTTGAAATTATACTGTTAGGTCTATTTTGGTATTAGATCATGTATTCATGTTCATACCTTTTCAGTGAAGAAATGTGTCTGGCCACTTCTTTTGGTTCTAAAGGTCATGTTATGGCAACCAATGAGCACCAGGGTTTTCCAACAATGGGCAGTCAACATTACAAGGAGCAGGACAAATTGTTGCGAGGTAACCTAAATTCTCAAGATGGAGACGCTTTACTTGGAAAACAAGTTTGTTGGTTACCTCTCCATCTCCATCTCCTTCATACAAGAGCAATTGCTTATATACATGGACTCTAATTTCATTAGACCTTTAACTATGGACTGTGGGAACACAAACCTGAATGTGGAACAGCTCTCAGTTTGGAGCTCTCTTAAGTTTTCAAATGCAAGAAAGTTTTGGCTGTTCCACACATATTTCAAAGCCGGTAGATTACTCAATTCCATTTTATCCAGGCAAGAGAGTAGTGTTGCAGTAGCATGCCTTGCTTTGAATTGTAGACCGTCAAGGTCAAATATTGTCGCCAATGTGGCACATTCTCTTATTTCAAGTTGCACTAGATTCTGTTAGTTCTGGACCGAACTGGATGAGAAAATACCAGATAGTTTTGCACATCCATCCGCCACCATATATTGTAGCTCACCAAAGTATTTTACCTGCAAAGTTAATGTGGTTGTTAGTAGACATCCCAATTAGAAAGCAAGTGTAACATTACTACATTAGAGCCATGGATTAAAATCTTTCATTGGATCGATTCTTGAATTTCATTTAATGGAACATTTGAAAGGTGCGGCAAAAAAAGAGAGCCACAAATGAGTTGCATAAAGAGCAAAAATACCTTGGGGACAACTAAATGTAGTATAGTAGAGCCAGTTTTTGGAGCTGAACTATTTGGATACATCAGACTGATAAGTTGTGGCAGATTTTGGAGCTTCAATGTGATCAATTGAGGAAAGTTCATGTTATAATTTTTTTGCTGATTGCCATGAGGCTTAATAGATCTTTAAGATTCAAGACAATCAAATTATGGAAGTTGATCTGATCATTAGTTTGTTTGCCGTTGCCCCTTCCTTCTAGGCCAATAAAAATCTCTTCCAGTCCCTGCAGTTTTGTATGTCAACCGTTTCAAGCTCCTTCAGATTACTAGCACCCGGCAATTGGAACAGAGACTTCAATCTTTCACATGAACACACTTCAACACTTCTTAGATTTCTCAGGTATTCAGGTTGAGATTCTATCTTCCAAAAATTTGTCAGTGAAGGTAAATTTGACAGAGACAACTTGCTTAGTTGCTTGCGTGACCCCACTGGAAGCAGATCCTCACCATGACAAATCTCCTTTAGCATTTCGGCACCTTGGATCGTCAATGACTCCAATACAGGAAGGACAATGCATGCAATCACATATTCCAGAGCATGGCAGTGATTCAGCTCAAGATACTTCAAGTTTACACAACACTCTGTATCTAAGAGATTGAGAGCGTCCCTCAATCTAAACATGTTTAACACTAGAGTGTTGGTTCTCTTTAACAGCATATTGATTCTGCTACCCACAAGAGAGTCTGCATCAAGATCAATTCTCATATAGTTCTCACAAGGATTTCGATCCGATAACATACCATGCATCTCTGTTGTAGAGATCTTAAATCTTTGGAGCTGATGAAATAGCAGGATGTTGTGCAGAACTGCAGATTGCCTCTCATTGGAAGAATCATTTCTAAAGCAGTAAAACAACCCAATGAAAGAAGCTTTTGAAGTTGTGCATTAGTATCAATCTCTGACTCCTGAACCCCCCATTGCAAGCAGCTATTCTTCATGTACAGTTCTTCTAGTTTCGCTAAGCTTGGGATAAAGCAACATCCATTGTATTGCTTTGCAGACTTTTACATTCAGTCACATCTAGCAATCTGAGATTTGACATCAATACAATTTTGTGGCTACCAACATGAGGGAATTCAGTGGCCTCCAAATCAAGAATTTTCCAAACATCAACCAATATAACAAGACAATTCCTGGAATCCATGGACAATAGTAGCTCCTTCAGATAAACTCTTATTTTCCAAACTCAAACCTAGCGTATCTCCAATCTCATTTTGTATATGCTTCAAGTCTGGAATTTGGGACACAAGTGCAACCATAACTCCAAATAGATCCTGTCTTTTGACTCTCTGCATGAACACTCTCGCTGTCACTGTATCACCTCCTCTGATTACCCCACAAATGCCAATCATGGTAATATTTTCATCTTGTAGATCCTCCAATACCTCCTTTGTATAAGGTAATGTATAGTAGTCGAAACTTGGTGAAGATGCAGGGTTGGATGTTCCTGAGGAGCTGGGCCCTTGATGGAACTTCGTCACAAGCCGAGTAGAATCCTCAGAATATTGTGTGGTGTGAAATCCGAGCTCCGGGGGAGGACCAGGATGGGCAACAGTCCCAAAATTCCCTTCTCTAAGGAGTCATCAACCGTCTGAGCCGTTGCCTCAGCTTTAATCACATCACTGAACTGCTGCCAAATTGGTTTCTGTTCCGTTACTCTAAAAAACTAAATTATGTGGTACCGATATTTGGCAAAAGAAAATAGAAGAAGTAAACATCCAATCGTTTTAATTGCAGTAACTGATAATACCAAAGAGATGAAATCAAGAAAGGAAAGCAATTTACTATCAGGACCCACCTGAGTTAAGAACCGGACCGAAGGAAAAGTAAAATGAAACAAACAAACTAAAGCATCAACCCAAAGTGAAACGCAAAACCAAACATAGATAGAGAGTAACGATAGTACTACTAGTTAGATTAAAAAGCAGCAACAGTCTGTTAGTCATAAGTTTTAAGACTATTCCCATGACTTTCACAAAGCAAAATTCAATTCAAAATGTGGCAGCTCCTTCGGATAATGCTTACAGTTATCTTATTAGTTTAGGACTCAGCAAGAAAATTGAAAACACACTGAATAAGCACATTTAGTCGATTTTACTGGACTAAATTTGAAACTGAGGACGCATTTCAACATGGCACATAACTTGGATAGCTCCATAAAATGAATATTTAGTGGTAGAAAACACCAGTGCTAATTCAGTGCTCTATTGCTCTCGTAGAAGTAGACAATAAAGAGCAGCAACTGTCTGTTAGTCATATTAAGACCATTCCCATGACATTGAATTCAAAATTGTGGCAGCTCCTTCAGATAATGCTTACAGTTATCTTATTACTTTACGACTCAGCAAGAAAATTGAAAACAGCCGCAAATAACAGGAAACAAGACATACTCTTCATTTTCTATCTCCAAGGCCACAATTGTTGGAAGTTTGAAAGCTCAGGCTTATTGATTCAAAGTGCAATTCAGCCTAATGATCACAAATTTTCGACAAACACATTTGATTTACCACTTGTCCTTTTCTTTCTCAGCTATTCATTCTCCATACAATCTACTTTGATATGATCCACATATGTATGACTCCATAACCAATCACAACCCAGTTCAAGTTACCAAATTTGAAGCAAAACCCACAAATCCAAACACAGAAAGACTAAAAAAGTATTACCTTGACGGAAATGGTTCCAGCTAAAGCATCAAGGTCTTCAAGCAGTTTCCCAATTCGGACCTCATTCCAAGGATCCCTGTACTGCTCCCTCAGTATAAAATCAGTTGAGAAATTGTACAGAATTGTAGTCCTGCTCTGAGACGGAGTCTTGTTCAGCAATTCGCTCTGCGGAGGAGCGTCTGCTGGTGGGTCCAAGAGCCTCTCGAACATGTGAGACCTCGCTTCCCACAGTGCCTGTGTCACCGGCGAGTGGAACATTCCGGGCCACAAGCTGATGGGCTTCCGGGTCAAAGAGTCCGACCCGAGAGCGGGGAGGATTGCAACTACCGGAATGGTGGTGTTCGAATTGGAATTGGAAGGAGATGACTTTGGGTACATGGAGCAGCAGCCCCGCGAACGTTCGCCTTCCCCGCAGCAGCCCCGCACAGGTCCCTGTCGAGATATGTCGAGCCCTCGCGACTCTGCTACCCCGCGACCTAGCGAATCCGGGTCGCGCCCCCACGACCCCGCAAACCCGCGGCCTCATGACTCAACAAACCAGCGGTCTCGCGACCACGCTGCAATCCTACAAGTCTGCTTGCTTGCACTAGACTGAAGCTCGTCTCCAACTCCTACGACAAGGACCAAATACTTTCTGCAATCCTAAGAGGAATCCTAAGAGTAATGTTTTACTAAAAGTCCGTTTTTAAAGTTTTTCATTCTTTTTCTTCTTTTCTCGAGGACTTGCAACCTCTCTTCTTCTACGCCCCTTTCTTCTTCATAGGGGAGACAAAAGCCGAACTGTGGGGGTTCATGCTTACTCCAAGCTTGGAGCTTGTAGAGTCCTCCAAACTTAGAGTCTGTCGAGAAGATAATGATCGACCACATACATCATTGTTTAGATCTAATTCAATCCCTCTTGGAATTGAATTCCTTGGAAGTGACTACACCCGGATATTCCTAATTTCTTGAAAACGACTACGCTCAAATTTTTTTATTGTTTTCGTGGTAGTCTTTTTAGCTCCGAAAATAACCTTAATTTCTTGTTCTCTTTCAGGATGAGTAACATGAACAAATTGGACTTTGCTCCATTGGGAACAACTGGCTCTGGATATCACAGGTGGGTTCGTGATGTCCGCTAGCATCTTAAAGCCGAAGGAATCCTGGATACAATTCTTGAGCCTAACCAGGACGTGCTAACTGTTGAGCAAGCTCAAGCTTTGGAAGCAAATAGAACAGCCTTAGAGTCAAATAAGGCGAAAGTCATCATGCTAATGACTCATCATATGGATGATTCGCTCCAGTACGAGTGTATGAATGAAGAAGACCCCAGAAGGTTGTAGGTCTCACTCGAAGAAAGATTTGGCAACGTCCGTGACTCCCTACTTCCTGACCAAGAAGTGAAATGGCATAGTCTCCGCTTTTGTGATTTCAAGTCAGTTCTTGACTACAACTCGGAAGCACTTCGCATTAAATCCTTAATGGGATTTTGTGGTAAAGAGATCACAAATGCGATGTTGATTGAGAAGACTCTCTACCTTCCCTGCCTCTGGATTGATGGTTGCTAAGAACTATCAAATCGATGTTACTGCAGGGCGGATCACAAGATTTCATGAGCTTGTTGGAGCTATGAATGTCGCTGAAAAGCATGACAACATCCTTATGAAGAACTATAATTAGAGATCCTTGAAAATAGAGCATATTTCGGAATCCAATTATAGTCACGCCCCTAAGAGAGGGCGCCAAAGCCGAAACCCTAATCTTAGGGATATTTCTGGACGTTTTGGTCCATATAATCTCTCTACTTGAGAAGGTAACTGCCAGAATAGGCTAACACGGAACCGAAGAGGTCAACGTGGAAAGAGATAGGGAGGCAACACCTTTGGCCATGTTGGTGGCGCCACCAACACTAAGAGCCATCTAAATGATGCTTTCAAAGTGCCTCAATCAATGGAGTCTAAGCAAAGAGATGTATCTTCTCGATGTGGAGTATCCGGTCATTGGGCACACATTTGTAAAGCTAGTGAAGAAATTGTCACCGCCTACAAAGCATATTGTGAAGCAAGAGAAGCTCACTATGTGGAACAAGAAGATCAAGAAGATGATCTAGAGTGAAGGGTTGAAGACTACAAATCTGACTGGGATCAATAGATCGCCAATTCTGTTTAAGTCTTTTAATTTTCCAAGAGATGTAATAGGCAATTGCCATATATTTTTATAGTAGATGCCAAATGGTTTAGTCTTTCTTCAAAATAGGCTCACTCAAAGTAAGTGTGATGTCTAGGAAGGTTTTGAGATTACCAACTTAAGCGAGCCTTGCTCCACCGACATCTCTCTACTCACCTGGTCACATTTATTTTGGAATTACCGAAAGAAGTTAGACGACTACCATTGTTTTGCATTAGCTAGCATTTTGGATTAGATATTCTTTGGTCGAAGAGACAATGATGTAAATCTGTTGGCTTATGAATAAAATTTCGAGTTCTTTTCATGACTCCATTTTGATTCTAAGCACATTACTTTGTGACTACGATGGCTAGGCCATAAGTGTTAATTCAAGGACATGGAATAGCCCAAGTTCTCCTTGCCAAATGGCACCTTGATTACTGTCACAAAAAATCTCCACACTCCTAGGGCAAATTGCACCTATGAATAGCCAACGGATTCCATGAGAAAACACATGTAGAGAACGGAAATGAGTTCCTTTGCGATACCTCTAACGATTGAAAAACAAAGGCGCATTTTAGAGAAGTTTATGTGTCTCTCTAGTAGACTCTATGTCACTATCCAAGCTATTAAATCCAATAAAGTTATAAGAGAAGATCTCTTGGATTTAGACACATATTTTGGCTTTTTCACTACAAGATAGGTCATCTTAGTTATGATATGATGATTCATCTACTAAAGTCTTCACATGGACATCCTTTCTCTTAAGCGAAACGAAGCATGAATCAAAAATTGATTCCTGGACTAAGTGTGATCGCCGCCGCTGCCACCGTCCACCACCAGCCTAGGGCTGGCATAATCCTTATCCATGACGCCATGAATAGCGTACGTCATGGTGATCACGCCCCAGGTGATGTTGCAATCACCAACTTTTCTTCAAATGGCGTTTCAAACGCTTAGGCCCAACCAAAATCTTCATTGGCTGATTCTACAGCCTCTCACTCATTTCCCTAGGTTTTTTACCAGTTTACTTGCCTGCAATGAGTGCAATTGTGCAATCCCTCAATCCAAAATCCAAATCAATAGAACTAAAAGACATCAAACATTCAAAGTTCAAACTGATCAACAATCAACTCATCAAACTATCAAAGTATCAAATCAATAGCAAGTCAGCCAAGTCTGCAAGACTGCAAGTCTGCAACACATCAATACAAGCCATTACAATTTCCAAATCAACAGAAATACAAAATTACAAATGCAGCACATCAAGTCATTAACATAACTGCAGAAGTTCTGAAATAAACAAACACTAAAACAGAAAGCAATGTGCATTTCTGCAATCTACAGAATGCAATCTAATGAATTAAATATTAATGCACAACACAATAACAGTTTAACACAATAAACCAACAAGCAGCAGCTTCACTCTCCACTCTTCAGCCTCCGCTCTCCAGACAACCAAAGCTCGGCTTGATCAACAAGCCCACAACTCAACATTCCACAACTCTACTTCTAGATTTCCACTTTTCCAATCAGTCTGTAATCTGCATTCATAACATTCATGCATAGACTTAACATTCATGCATTGATTCAATGATCCAACATTTCACAACAACACTTCATCTTCCACAGAATTACAAATTTACAATGCAATAGAGTAAAAGTGTCAATGCCAAGTAGTCTTCCAAGCTTAAAAATGTTGTTTTAAACTAAAAGCACTGATGCACATAGTTTAAACTTTAAACTTTTAATTTTTTCAAACAACACAGCAGTTCATCGGTTCATCCCATTACAAAAACACAATTGCATATTGCACATTTACAAAAACAGAAGTACAAGTTCAGATTGCACATTTAGAACCTTCTTTGATGCTTTATAAAAACACATTTACAAAAACACACAAGGACAGAAATAATCAAACAAACACAGTTACCTTATTTAGCTATATTCTTTGATGCTTTAGATGATTTGCTGGTAGATGGCTTCTCAGTTTGCTCCACTGTGGAACCTTCTTCCCTTGCATGTTCTGCAAAACTCAAAAGTGCAAAGTTACAGAACTAGAAAATTTGATATCACATCATTCACATGTCACAGAAGTAGTAAAAACTTGAAATAAATTAAAGTTACAGTTTGCAATCATACCTTCCTCCATACTTTCATAAAATTCAATGTCCTCAATAGTAGGAACATATTGAATGTTGTTGATGCTGTCCGACCTGATCCAGTTTTGGTAGTATATTAATGCCTCCATTGTTTTCGGAGTTAGAGAACTCCTGAAAGGATCAATGACCCTTCCGCCAGTGCTAAAGCAAGACTCACTTGCCACTGTGCTCACTTGTATTGCCAAAACATCCTTGGCAAGTGCAGCAAGGTTAGGATACTTGGCACCATTCATCTTCCACTACTCCAATATATCCCACTTTTGAGGAATTGTTGGCTTTTCAATCGGCTCCAATAGGTATCTATCCACTTCATGGCCAACAACTGCTTCGTCGGAGTCTTCCAATTCTTTCTCCCAATCTTGTTCCATGTCGACTATTTTTCGAATAGCCTTAATCTGCTTTTTGGAGCTGGATTTGCTGCCTTGGCTAACTGAGCTCTCTCCACTTTTAGCTTTTCCAGTCCTTGAAGCACTCAAGGATGAGCTCATTGAGTTGTACAGATCACAAAGAGACCTTCGAAGCTCTTTAAGCTATGCTGACTTCTTCTTAATGTCATCAGTCTCCATTTTCAGCCACTTATTACAGATGCTTTCAAAATTTCTGATCTTGAACCTTGGGTTTAACACCAAGGCAATGAATAAAAGCTGATTGCAGTCGTCCAAGCTCCCAAAATACTTATCAAACTTCCCTCTCATCTTCACAGCCATATTGAACAAGATCATTTCAGTCTCCGAACCAGTGCACATATGAGGTTTAGTGAACAATTCAACAATCTCAGATTTGATGGCCACTATATCATGAAAATCTTTCCATGATGTTGGCTGATTTGAGGCACTAATCCTCATTGTCACATCATAGAAGACTTTTAAAAACCTCACAAACATTGCAGCCTTTTCCCAATCCTTTTTAACCGGTGGCCCTATCCTTTTTCTCCTCGGTTTCTTCCTTGAATCAGACCCTCCAACTTGCAGCTTATCATCTTCCTCATCGATATCTTCATCCTCATCGAAGTACTTCTCGTAATTGTTGTCCTCCTCATCTGCCATTCTATCGAAGGCTTTTCGCAGCTCTAATGCAGTGTCTAGCATTAAAAAGGTGGAGTTCCACCTTATTGGTACATCGAGGATGCAAACCTTCTTACTCTCAGCCTTCTCCTTCTCTGCACACATTTTAAAAACATCAAGTCTTTGTCCACTACTCCGAACATATCGTATCATATTCCTAATTGAAGCAACTGATCTCTCCATCATTTTAAGGCTGGATCTGACAATGAGGTTTAGAATATGTGCAAGGCACCTAACATGCAGGTACTTACCTCTAAGAACAGGTGGTTTCTCCTAGCCTAACACTTCTTCCTAATGTAGTCAATTGCAACCTTGTTTGCACTTGCATTGTCAACATAAATGCACAAGACTCTCTCAACTTCCCAATCAAGTAAACATGCCTCCAACAACTTCCCAATGCTAGTGCCCTGATGATTAGGAATCACCCTAAAATTGAGTATTCTTTTGTGCAATGTCCATCCAGAATCAACAAAATGGGCAGTCAAAACCATGTAGTTTATATTTTGCACCGATGTCTATGTATCGGTGGTCAAGCACAGGCAATCAGACTTTAACTCTTTCTTAAGCTCAACTTTTGCTGCTTTATACATATATAGGAACTATTTCACGATAACCCTCCTAGAAGGTACATCCCACCTAGGCACAGCTACACGACAAAAATATCTAAAGCCAGGCCTTTCGATGAAACTGAAAGACAACTCATCCATGACTATCATCTAGCAGGCTGCCTCCCTGCAAGCTTCCTAAGTCCATTTTTACATCATTGACTCCTTAGTTCCACTGGTACTTAACACCTGCTGCCCACTTTCTAAATCAACCCTACTAGGATATTTTTTGCAAACCTCAAGAATGTGTCTCCAAAGTGAACTAGTTCCATTTCCATAACTATCGCATGCAAGATCAGTACCACAGTAATTGCATTTAGCTATCTCTTTAACACAATTTTGAACTTTCTTACCATCCTTAATCTTGACGTGAGGCTTCTCGATCTTCTTGAAGTGCAACCACACCCAAGATCTTCCTGCAGGTTTTTCTTCTTTTTCTTCTGCATTTGCATCATCTCTAGCATTGCTGGCTCTATCAATTGTAGCTCCAGCTATTTCACCACATTTTCTCTTCTCAGCACCCTTCCTCTTCGAGCTTTTGAATGTTTTGGGAATCGTTTGAACCCACGAAGCATCAGTTGGTGTTGGAAGAGCAATGGCTTTTGAATTGGAATTGGAACTTTGGGATGAATTGGAATCAGAACTGTGGGATGATTACGGAGTTGAAGCCATGAAATTTGGGGAATTTTTAATCTGGAATGGGGTTGAAATTTGGAGATGGTTTTCACTTTTCAAAGATTGGGTTTTCAGAAAATGGGGAAGAACACGAGTGTTTTCTGAAATGGGGTTGAAATTTGGAGATGGTTTCGAGATCGGGCTGAGATCGTTTTCAGAGACTGGGTTTTCAGAAAATGGGGAAGAACACGAGTGTTTTCTGAAATGGGGTTGAAATTTGGAGATGGTTTCGAGATCGGGCTGAGATTGTTTTCAGAGACTGGGATTTCAAAAAATGGGGAAGAACACGAGTGTTTAGGGTTGAGAGCCTGAGATGGTTTCGAAAGAGAGAGAGGCTAAGATCGGGAAAATGCCAAAATGGGTTAGGCACGACTGTTTTAGTGTTTAGAGTTTTTTTTTTTTTTTTTTTTTTTTTTTTTTTTTTTTTAATATTTAGTATATTAATATCACCCAATAATAGAGGGACAAATGGCAAATGATGGGAAAATCGGGCTGGTTCGGGCTTTCGGTCTATATTATGTGAGGACCAAGACCGAACCGATATAATGCAATCTGGTTGGGGCTTGGGGCTTTGAACCGAACCTTGAATTTTCATATCAAAACCTAACCGAATTGGGCTCTTTTGCTCAGTCCGGGCCGGGCTTTCGGTCTTTTGGGTCCAGATGCCCAGGCCTAGTTACAGTTAGTGACTCGGTACCAGTATCGTACTTACACATATTTGAGTGTGTCACTTATGTGCCAATTGCATCGCCACAGCGCTCTATGACAGGTCCTTACAGACGAATGGGCAACTACGTTGGATTTAAGACTCCAACAATCGTCTGCCAATTAATGCCCTTGCAAGGCGATCTCATTACCGCTGGCTGTCACTTTGATGAGACAGTCTTCCAATCGTTAGGGGGAAATAAGAATACGGATGTTCAGCAGGAACGACAGGAATTGTCGTGACCTGTCCCCACTATGTCTCATCTCGATCCCTGTTAAAGTGACGAGATCACACAAATATACTACAAACATGCCTGCAAGGAAGGACGTCCCTACAAGAGGACGTAGCGTCACCCTACACGGAGGTAGGCATGGCGCCAATGCCAAAGAGAGTGGCACTCTGGTGTTATAAGCCATGGCCCCAGCTAGGGTGCTTGGGAGGCCCGTGAGTTTGAATGATACTTTAGCACATTCCAATCCTTTGATCATCAAGACTCAAAATCCATCTCATGAGAATCTTTTGGATTATGGTTATCATTAGGGGACGCCTTAACGTCAGAACCTATTCATGAGAATATAAAGCTCTATGAAAATTACACTAGTGTATATGAGACTTGGGATAGAAACTCCATCATAATTGATGAGGTAATCGCATTTTCCATTAAGCATGAGTTTATTGAGTCCGATGATATCGAACCACGCTCTGTTGATGAATGAATACCAACGTAGTGAAATTTGGGCTAAATGGAAAGATGCGATCCAGGTTAAAATGAATTCTTTAATGAAGAGGAAGGTTTTCGAGCCAGTAATGCCAACACCTCCTAACATAAAACATATTGACTAATGGGTCTTCGTTAGAAAGCGTGGTGAGAAAAAGATATGGCAATCACTTCTCACAAAACGCTCTGGAATCGACTACGATAAGACATATTCTCTCGTAATGGATGTCATTGCACTCCACTACCTTGTTAGTTTGGTAGTTTCTGAATAACAGATTATATAGCTTACAAATGTGGTCACTACATATCTCGATGGGGATCTAGATACGGAGTATACATGAAGGTTCATGGTGAACTTCATTTATCCAAGTCAAGTGGCTCTAGACCACGAAGAGCGTTTAAAAAGAGGTTGAAACGCTCACTAAAGTGACTACTTGATTGGGAAGAGATATGCTCGCGTGTTTCCATAACAAGTTTTGGATTCTATCTCGGTTCATGTTGGACATGATATTCATTGGAAGCCTTTAAAGAGTTAAGGGAAACCGCTGAACACTTGAAATCCGAGTTTGAGATGAATGATTTTGGGAGAACATGATTATATCTCAGTTTGGGACTTGAGCATCGTGTTGATAGATGCTTAGGCATTTTGACAAGGTCAAGCCTTCAAGCACCCCCATGATCGTTCGTAGTCTTGATCCTGAAAAGGATCCTCTTCGTTTGAAGAATGATGACAAAGATGTGCTACAAGCAGAAGTGTCCTACATGAGTACAATAGGCGCATTATTGTACTTACCCCCAATGCACAAGACCGGACATCTCATGTGTTGTGAACTTGTTAGCTAGGTATAGCTGTGCGCCAACGCGATGCCATTGGATTGGTGGAAAAAAAATATCTTTCCGTACTTGAGATGTACGATTGATATGAGCTTGTTCTATCCCTACAGAGAGATGATGGATTCGGACCCATCACACACCAGGATCGCCTCCAACACCGGCCTGCGTCCACTATCCCCATCCCAAAAAAACATGTGCTTTGGAAGGTTTTGCTGATATTGGGTATCTCTCTGACCCATACAACGGTCATTTCCAAACTGGTTAAGTGTTCACCATGGGAAAAGACATTGATATTTTGGAGGTCTACAGAACAGACCTTAGTCGCTATATCTTCGAGCCATGCAGAGATTATTTCTCTTCACAAAGTAGTTCATGAATGTTTATGGATTGGATCCATAATTACGCATGTTCGAACATTTGTGGTTTGAAGTCTACCACAGATGAGTCTACGAGCATTTAGGATAATGCTTTTCGTTTTGAACAAATAAAGCAAGGCTACATCACAAGCGACAACACCAAACATAATCAGCAACAACAGACTCTCCTCAAGATCAAAGTGAACTAGGTTCGATTTGAGGACAATATGATAGACTTACTCACTCAGTCATTGCCTAAATTCCACTTTCGAGAAATATGTTGGTAGCATCATTTGCTGAAGTTATCCGGACTCCAATGACCGTAGTCATCAGGGGGAGATGCAGACATCAAGGGGAGGTGTCTACATGTATGGTCTCGAAATGTGAAAGGTGTGTTGTGCTTTTTTCCCCTTCGACCGAGGTTATTTTTGTCCCGCTGGGTTTTTATTACTCAGTAAGGTTTTTTGCAAGGCAACTAGAGAAGCACTACGTTTGGGCAACACAAAGGGGAGTGTTCAAGTAAATCCTTATTTGTGTGTCTGGCCCAAACTCTAGGTTGCTTGACCTAGTGATAATAGGGTTTAATTAGAAGAATCTAGATATTCATATTCAATGTATGATTACCTTTCCTTGTATGATTAGGATTCTATGCATTGTAATCTTCTATATAAAGAGACCCATATTATCAATGAGAATACATTGCGATTTTCTCTCAATTCCCGTTTCTCTAAAATACTTTATTAGTTTTCTTATCTATTTTTATTTTCCAATTTCACTACATCTTATATATACTAGAAATTGCCTATACCCGATGGGTGTGGGAATAGTGGGTAGTTATGCTTACGGTTAGTTTTCAAAAAAAAAAAAAAATTTAATTAACTTTTTTTTTCTTTTGTTTGTTATGTTTTGACACTTTTGTCATTGATGAATAAAACGTTATCAATGATATATTAATTCTTGAGGGTTGAAGAGGTAAAAAAAAAAAAATCAGTTTTGGCTAATAAAATCTCTTCTCTTAATAATAGTGTATACACACACACACACACATATACATATCTAATAGGGTAAATTTCGCAAACAGTACACAAAGTAAAGGCCACTAATAATTCTTATACACAAAGTCTCAAACCAAACATTTCGGTACACGAAATCTAAAACTCGACTCACTATCAGTACACGATGTCAATTTTTGACACCAAAATGTCCATTATGCCCTCAGTTCTTTTTTTTTTAATAATTTTTTTCTATTATTTTTTTCCTTCGTTTTATCTCTTTCTTCTTCCTTCTTCCGGGCTCACTCCCTCGCTTCCAACACCGCCTTCCTCAACTGGCATAACAGAAAAAAAATGACTCGAGTCATTTATAAATGAAGGAAAAAAAAATAACAGAAAAAAAATTATTAAAAAAAAAAGAACTGAGGGCATAATGGACATTTTGGTGTCAAAAATTGACGTCGTGTACTAATAGTGGGTCGAGTTTCAGATTTCGTGTACCGAAATGTTTGGTTTGAAACTTTGTGTATAAGAATTATTAGTGGCCTTTACTTGGTGTACTTTTTGCGAAATTTTCCCTATCTAATAAGAACTAAAACTATGATGTATCATTATACATGTTGAACAGATATTAAAAGAGGGAGAATAAAAAAAATCTTATTATGACCTAAATCTAAGTCTATTCATTATATTGGCAAAAAAAAACAAAAAACCATTAAAATTTGAAATAATTAATCATGATACAAAAAATAGAGAAAAAAATAAAAGTTAAGAAAAAATGATTACTCGTCATATTCTTTTGCACAACTAAAAGAGAAAAAAAAATTACAAAATAGTTCATGTTAAAAATTTTCTTTTTAATTAGAAATTAATTTTTGAAACCCAATATCTTATGTTTGATTTTTTTTTAAATTGGATAAGATATTGGGAAAATGTCCATTTACCCAAATTTGAGCTACACTAACCCCATTTATTGCCCCTCAATAAACTTTTTATTACCCCCAATAATACCCAATGAACTTTTTATTGCCTCCCAATAAACTTTATTGCCCCCTAATAAACTTTTTATTGCCCACAATAAACTTTATTGCCCCCTAATAAACTTTTTATTGCCCACAATAAACTTTATTGCCCCTTATAAATTTTTTATTGCCCCCCAATAAAATTTTATTAGGGGTTAATAAAAGTCTCCAGCGACCTCTTTGCGAACTTCCTGCAATCTCTGAACCGGTGACCGGAGTCCTGCGTCTTATTTTATTTCCCCCCAATAAACTTTAGAAAAATTTATTGGGGGTAATAAAAGTCTTCGGCGACCTATTTGGAAACATCCGGCAACTGTTGATAGAATTCCGGAGGGCAGTAACCGGATTTCAACGGCCAGTGACGGGAGTCGGGCAAGGTCTTCAATGACTTTTTAATTATTTAAAGAGAAAACTTGTCTTTTTACATTTAAATTGGATAAGTGGGCACACAAATCTTTTAGTAGAGTAAGTGGACATTTATTGGGCCCAAATTGGGTAAATGGTCAAGAGCCCTAAGATATTTATGTTGTTTGATTAAGAAATGGAGATGTAATCAAGATCTATAGAATAATTAAATTATTGAAATGTCTCCTCCATTCTCTTCTTCCTTCCTTGCCTGTTGTAGACCTGCACTATGAGAGGCCCAGCTCAACGATGCTGTTTGATTTTCAGTTGGGGGGTGCTCAAGAAACATACGCGCAGACACACCATAATCTATGTTGGAGTTTATTGCCCGGAATCGGATTGCCTGGCTCTGAGATCGTTATAGGAGTTTATTGCGTAGTTGCAGGCGTCGGAGTTAAAGTCTGTGCTGCACGTCAAAGTCTGAAACAGGAATCAGAATTTGGAGGAGTCGGAATTGGATTTTGGAAGAGAGAGAGTGCCCTAGCTCCGATGGCCTCGGATTGAGCCTCGATGGCAGGATTTGCCCAAGATTTCACCCTGAAATCAGAGGTGCCCTGCGAGGGCCCACTTCAGGAATAACTCTACTGAAAATTCGGTAGAGTCACCCCTAAAATGGATTACCCAAAACCTGTAGAAAACACATTTACACTTCTAAGGAACCATCCTTATTCTCTTGGAGCCACTCTGCTCCCTGAATCATACCAACTCCTAAAATATAAAACAAGTCTCGACTTAAACACATCAATCCTACAGTTAATCAGAGCAATTATAGTACAAAAGGTATACAAGAAAATAAAAGTAAGATAAAGATAAGGAAGCTGTGATATTGCCTAAGCTTCGACTCCAAGTATACCCGACCTCAACTAATCTAGCCTGCAAATTGGGCATTTGAAACAGAAGGGTCCAGGGAAAAGTGTTGAAAAAACACGTTAATGTGTGTGGACAAAAAATAAATAAACGAGATAATTTAAATGAATCAAGCTTCAATACTTTCCCACAATTTGTATTATTTATAAAATCTTGATGCATGCAACGTTTAAAAAATATATTTCTTTAAACTTGAAATCTCGTGAAAGCATACCAGTCCCACTAATTAAGAGAAATCGGACTAGTCCCGCAAGTCAAAAATAATAAAACATAAGTAGGGTATGGGGACGAAGAAATCACCATACAAAAAAGGAGCCTCCCAGTCCCAGGCTCGGGTAGGACCTTCCCAGGCTCTATCCTTGACTTCGACCCACAAACACAAAGTGAGGAGGAACCTCGACTGCAACTCATGTGAGAAGAAGAACTAAAAATAAAGCAACCTAATAGTAAATCCATAAAGCTTTTTCAAAATCACGCAAATGACACCATGAGTACGATTCCCAACCGTACTCGTAGAATCTCATGATAATTCAATTAAATTAACTATGTGTCTCACATGTCAAAATAATCTCAAATCAATAACGAGATTAAATTACAATTCATAAACTCAAATAATAACCAATTATCGGAGATAAATAATTGAAAACTCAAATTCAAACAAATGGTAATGTAAAATCTTTCCCAACAGTCAATATAAAAAATAAATCACAATTAATTCTCTGAAATCATCATCAAAAGTAATTCACAAGATAAGTCGAAATCAAATTATGAAATCAAATCATATGCCCAAATCATAGTCCAAAACCAATAATATCTGAAACTAATGAATGCTCGATAAATGAAACAATAATTAAATAAATCATAAATTTGGAAGTAATCGCATACATAATTTAAAATCAAAATCTACTCACAGTACTATTTAGGTGCATATATGGTCGCGCGTAAGACTTCCTCATTGAGCAGTGGCTCAGTACATTGTCCTCAAAAAGATTTTAGGAGGATTTGAGGCCGAAATCGCTCAAATCTAAAATTTGTCTTCCTCGGGTCGAATTGAGATGTGAAATTTGGAAAGGTTTGTAGAGAATCTCCATACTAACAAAGCCCAGTTGGTCTCCCCTCCTGATTTGGTCCGATTTGGCCGAAATTTGAACAAAACGCCAGAAAAGAGGTTTGACATTCTTTGCTTCGATTCATCATCTATGGTGAATGATAGGATGCAAGGCATATATGGATGGAAAGCTTGTTTCAAGACGAAGATATGGGTACCAATTTCATGGTCATAGGTGGCCAGACGATTAGGCGATGATGCCACAAAGCTTCAATGCCGGGAGGAGAAATTTTTGGAAATTTTGGGTCATTTTCCCGGAATGGAAAGTTTGAGCTGTCATTTATAGAACACGATTTCAGCATAGTTACAAAACTGCCGCTGACTTGAAACCCTTATAACTTCTTCATTACAACTCATATTTTAGCATGCCATGTGTCCACAAACTCGGTTCAACATCCTCTACAACTTTTATGAAGAAAGTTTTCTCAAAAACTTAGCCGAACAAAAAGTCAACTTTTAAGGTCACTAAATGATCAAAATGAAGGTAAAAGTAAAGATTTTATTCATTTACAGTCCAAATGACTAGTAAACAGGTAAACTAAGGTACAAGATATAACATTCGACTATAGATTGAGCCTCGACGACCGCACTGAGGAGGGGGGGGGGTCAAGATGAGAGAAAGATGAGAGAGTGGCAGGCTATAGTTTATTAATTAGGTTAAGGGCAAAATTGATATTTTACTTTAAATTGAGTTATTACAAATAAAATTTTATTGGTGGGGTAAGTGGGAATACATTTACTCAAGGGAGAATACTACAAATGATCACTGAACTATTATATATTCGACACTTTGGTCACTTAACTTTTGGAAATATCACTTTAGTCACTTAATTTGCACATTGTCTATCACTTTACTTACTATCGTTAGATTTACTATTACAAGTCTTTTTTTTTAATTGTCACAAGTCCTTAATTTGAAGGCAAATTTATCTAATCACTATTTCTTAATATAAGGGAAAAAAAAAATTTATTATCCATGGTCTTTTAGCTTTTTAAGAAAGAAGCAAAACCATGCCTGATATGATTGATTTCCCTCTCTCCCATTTGAATCTCAGATTCTCAATTTGCTCATCGATGAACCATACTAGCTAGGGCTGCATCACCAATTTCACAAGGCAAAAAACTATATCTCCTACCCTAACAATGGTGCTCGGGGGTGGTTCTTCTCCTCTAAGAAATCAGACTCCTCCAACGGTCTTAATGGCTCCACCAACAACCCTTGATCACTTGCCTTCAACTCCCCAAGAAGATCCGATAAGAAGAAATCCAAATCCGTCATCAAAGACAACTCCAAAGCCGCGACTACAAGCTCCGACGGCGAAGGATTTGGCAGAGGGGTTTTTTGGATTTAGGGGAGACAAAGGCTCTGTGTTGGGGTCTAGTAATTTGTGTTAGGAACGTTGTGGTACGGGGCACCTAATTACAACTGAAGTAGAAACTATGAAAATGAGTGAAGCACAAGATGATAGGCAAATGGTAGAAGGATTTCACTATAGCAAAAAGATACAACAATTTCTCTTCTGCAATAAGGAGAGCACAATTGAGAATACCCTCTCTCTTATAACAGGAGGAAATACACACTAACAAAGGAAAGACACTTGAGTTTTAGGAGAAATCTCCATTTTCTCTCTAAACTCCACTCCCTGTCTCTCTTTGTTTTCACTCACCACTACATGGGATTACAACTCTTATCAAGAACTTAAGCAAGAAGTAAGATGCACAAGTGGCTTTACTTCCACATATCTCCCACTTAAAGTCACTTTTGGAATTCTTCTATCCTTTCTACTTTGCCATGTCCATACTGCTTATGTTTCTGCTAGGCTAATAGAGGATCAACACCAAACTGATCCTTCATAACATAATGCAGCATTTGAGGTACCCTTGACATATCTCAGGATCCTCTTCATAGCATTCCAATGCTCTCTACCAGGATTCACCATGTATTGACTAACTGCTCCCACTGCTTGTGCAATGTCTGGTCTTGTGCACACCATAGCGAACATTAAGCTACCCACTGCTGATGCATACGGTACTCGAGACATTTCCATCCTCTCTGCTTCGTTGCTAGGGCTCATACTTGAGGATAACTTGAAATTAATAGGAAGAGGGGTAGAGATTGACTCACAATCTTGCATGTTGAAGCGACACAAGATTTTCTTCAAGTAGTTTTTCTGAGAGAGCCAAATCTTCCTACTATTTCTGTCTCGGTAAATTTGCATCCCTAGAATCTTGTTTGCTGGTCCCAAGTCCTTCATTTCAAACTCCCTAGCCAATAGTGCCTTCAATTCTTTAATACGATCTTTGTTGAGGCCCGCTACCAACATGTCGTCAACATACAACAGCAAAATAATGAAATCACCATCACCAAATCTCTTGTAGTAAGCACAAGGATCTGGACTGAGTTTGTTGCATCCAAGGCTCATGATGAAGGAATTAAATCTCTTATACCAACATCTCGGCGCCTGTTTGAGACCGTACAGAGATTTGTTCAACTTGCAAACCAAGTTCTCTTTTTCTTTTTCTTCAAATCCATCTAGTTGGAGCATGTAAATCTCTTCTTCAAGTTCTCCATGAAGAAATGCAGTTTTCACATCTAACTGCTCTAAGCACAAGTCAAATGTAGCACACATCGCCAGGACTACTCGAACTGTTGTAGTCTCTAGTTTCTCTTTTGAAGTGTTATCATTTTCTTTTCCTTGTACCTTGTGTTCTATAAATATTACATCTCTGCTGATTATCACCTTGTGGGCAGTGGGATCCCACAGGCGGTACCCCTTAACTCCATCAGCATACCCTAAGAAAATACATTCTCTAGATTTTGGATCCAGTTTTGATGTTTCTTGGGCGTTGTACATAACGTATACAGGACTTCCAAACGTATGTAAGCGAGAATAATCAGCTGGCTTACCAGTCCACATCTCTATTGGCGTCTTCAGATCAATTGCGGTTGATGGTGACCAATTGATCACATAACAGGCGGTCTTCACTGCTTCTGCCAAAAATGACTTGGCCATCTCCGCAGTCCTCAACATCGCTCTTGTCCGTTCTAACAAGGTTCTGTTCATCCGTTCTGCTACTCCATTTTGTTGTGGAGTGTATGCCACTGTGAACTGCCTCTTGATACCTTCTTGTTTACAGAAGTTATCAAATTCATTACTGGTATATTCTCCTCCATTGTCCCTCCTCAAACACTTAATCTTCTTTTCAGATTCAAGCTCCACACGCGCTTTGAATACTTTGAAAACTGGAAACACATCCGCCTTCCTTTTGATTGGATACACCCAACATCTCCTGGAGTAATCGTCAATAAAAGATACAAAGTATCTTACACCTCCTAGGGATAGAATTGGTGCTTGCCAAACATCGGAATGGATCAGTTCTAAGATAGCTTTGCTTCTAGCATTAGAACTGCTGAACTTTAATCTGTGTTGCTTACTAGTGACACAATGCTCACAAAAGGGTAATGAAACCTTTTTGAGCCCTGGAAGAAGCTTTTGTTCAACAAGAATCTTCAAACCTCGTTCTGACATATGGCCAAGCTTACGGTGCCACATCATCGTTGATTCTTGTAAAGATCTTACTGATGCTATAGATGCTTCTCCTTCTTGTTGTGTTTCTCCTTTAAGCATGTACAGATTTGCAGCTATCTTTTCCGCTTTCATCACCACAAGCGCGCCTTTAACTATTTTCATGATCCCATGTTGACCATGGATTTGGTATCCGTTACTATCTAATTGTCCCCAAGACAATAGATTTTTCTTCAGGCCTTTCACGTGCCGTACCTCCTGAATGGTGCGAACTGTACCATCATACATCTTCACTTTGATGGTACCAATACCAGCGATCTCATAGGGATAATCATCTCCCATGAACACAGTTCCTCTTGAGATAGGTTCATATTGGTGGAACCATTCTCTCCGGGGAGTCATATGCCATGTTGCTCCTGAGTCTATAAGCCAGATATCAACAAACTTTCTCCTCCCTTCAGTAACTGTTATTGCCTCGCTGTATAAGACTTCACCATCATTTAAGTTACTTGCTACACAACCCTGAGCTCTTGATGACTCAAGACCTTTTCCTTTGGTTTCTTCATTCTTCTTGAGACGCCAACACTCCCTTTTGTAGTGCCATTTCTTGCCACAGTGATGACACTTGACATTCTTCTTACTTCTGGATTTTGATCTACTCTGACTTTGACTCCTACTGGGGCCACATTCCGTTGATCTCCCTCTCGTTATCATCAAAGCTTCGGCCTGCTGTGAGCCACCCAATCTATCTTCTTTGCTCTTGTGCCAACTTTCTTCTTCAAGAACCGCAGCTGCAATATCATCGAAGACTAGTATTTCTAGATTGTTGGTTAAGTTGATGATGAGTTGATCATACGAATCAGGTAGACTTTGAAGTAGAATTTCAGCACGTTCACCCGTCTCTATGTTATGCCCCATTGTTGTGAGCTGTGAGAACAAGGTGTTGAGTGTGTTGATGTGGTCGGTCATTGTAGTTGACTCCATCATCCGAAGGGTATAAAGCTTTCTCTTCAAGAAGATTTTGTTGTGTAGTGATTTGGCCTCATACAATTTTGTGAGTGTATCCCATATCTCTTTTGCCGTCTTTTTCTCTGCCACACTTGACAATACTTCATCGGCTAGTGCTAGATGAAGATTAGCAATCACATTTCCATCCATCTCGTTCCACTTGCCATCATCAGTGATCTCCTCAGGCCTATCTCCAATTGCCGCCAAGCAATTATCTTTTCTCAAGACTGCTTTTATCCTCATTTTCCACAATGAGAAATTGTTCCCATTGAACTTCTCTATTTCGTACTTCGTCGCCATTGTTGAAGATGCCTCCTTTCCACTAACTGGATCTCAGTTGCGTAGCAAGTACCTTAGATGATGGTGAAGTCTTATACAGCGAGGCAACAACAGTTACTGAAGGGAGGAGAAAGTTTGTTGATATCTGGCTTATAGACTCAAGAGCAACATGGCATATGACTCCCCGGAGAGAATGGTTCCACCAATATGAACCTATCTCAAGAGAAACTGTGTTCATGGGAGATGATTATCCCTATGAGATCGCTGGTATTGGTACCATCAAAGTGAAGATGTATGATGGTACAGTTTGCACCATTCAGGAGGTACGGCACGTGAAAGGCCTGAAGAAAAATCTATTGTCTTGGGGACAATTAGATAGTAACGGATACCAAATCCATGGTCAACATGGGATCATGAAAATAGTTAAAGGTGCGCTTGTGGTGATGAAAGCGGAAAAGATAGCTGCAAATCTGTACATGCTTAAAGGAGAAACACAACAAGAAGGAGAAGCATCTATAGCATCAGTAAGATCTTTAGAAGAATCAACGATGATGTGGCACCGTAAGCTTGGCCACATGTCGAAACGAGGTTTGAAGATTCTTGCTGAACAAAAGCTTCTTCCAAGGCTCAAAAAGGTTTCATTACCCTTTTGTGAGCATTGTGTCACTAGTAAGCAGCACAGATTAAAGTTCAGCAGTTCTAATGCTAGAAGCAAAGCTATCTTAGAACTAATCCATTCCGATGTTTGGCAAGCACCAGTTCTATCCCTAGGAGGTACAAGATACTTTGTGTCTTTTATTGATGATTACTCCAGGAGATGTTGGGTGTATCCAATCAAAAGGAAGATGGACGTGTTTCAAGTTTTCAAAGTATTCAAAGCGCGTGTGGAGCTTGAATTTGAAAAGAAGATCAAGTGTATGAGGACGGACAATGGAGGAGAATATACCAGTAATGAATTTGATAACTTCTGTAAACAAGAAGGTATCAAGAGGCAGTTCATAGTGGCATACACTCCACAACAAAATGGAGTAGCAGAGCGGATGAACAGAACCTTGTTAGAATGGACAAGAGCGATGTTGAGGACTGCAGAGATCGCCAAGTCATTTTGGGCAGAAGCAGTAAAGAACGCCTGTTATGTGATCAATCGGTCACCATCAACCGCAATTGATCTGAAGACTCCAATGGAGATGTGGACTGGTAAGCCAGCTGATTATTCTCGCTTACATACGTTCGGAAGTCCTGTGTACGTTATGTACAACGCCCAAGAAACATCAAAACTGGATGAAAAATCCAGAGAATGCATTTTCTTAGGGTATGCTGATGGAGTTAAGAGGTACCGCCTGTGGGATCCCACTGCCCACAAGGTGATAATCAGTAGAGATGTAATATTTATAGAAGACAAGGCACAGGGAAAAGAAAATGATAGCACTTCAAAAGAGAAATCAGAGACTATTACAGTTCAAGTTGAAGATAAACGAGAACATGAAGTTCCAGATTCTTCTGAAGCGACGCTAGAGCACGAAGAACAAGAACAAGTTGAGTTTGCAACTCCACGAGTTCGACGGTCAATTCGGGACAGAAGAGAACTAGCTTGGCACTCAGAATACATTATGGAAGGAAATATTGCATACTATCTACTAATAGAGGATGGAGAGCCATCAACTTTCCATGAGGCTACTAAAGGCCAAGAAGCTTCTTTGTGGATGACAGCAATGCAAGAAGAGATTGAAGCCCTCCATAAAAATAAGACGTGGGATTTTGTTCTGCTACCACAAGGAAGGAAGGCCATTGGCAACAAATGGGTCTACAAGATCAAACGAGATGGCAATGACCAAGTGGAGTGGTATTGTGCTCGATTGGTGGTGAAAGGGTTTGCTCAGAAAGAAGGTATTGACTTCAACGAAATATTCTCTCCTGTTGTTCGACTCACAACAGTTCGAGTAGTCCTGGCGATGTGTGCTACATTTGACTTGTGCTTAGAGCAGTTAGATGTGAAAACTGCATTTCTTCATGGAGAACTAGAAGAAGAGATTTACATGCTCCAACCAGATGGATTTGAAGAAAAAGGAAAAGAGAACTTGGTTTGCAGGTTGAACAAATCTCTGTATGGTCTTAAACAGGCGCCAAGATGTTGGTATAAGAGATTTGATTCCTTCATCATGAGCCTTAGATACAACAGACTCAGTCCAGATCCTTGTGCTTACTACAAGAGATTTGGTGATGGTGATTTCATTTTTCTGTTGTTGTACGTTGACGACATGTTGGTAGCAGGCCCCAACAAAGATCGTATTAAAGAATTGAAGGCACAGTTGGCTAGGGAGTTTGAAATGAAGGACTTGGGACCAGCAAACAATATTCTAGGGATGCAAATTTACCGAGACAGAAATAGTAGGAAGATTTGGCTCTCTCAGAAAAACTACTTAAAGAAAATATTGTGTCGCTTCAACATGCAAGATTGTGAGTCAATCTTTACCCCTCTTCCTATTAATTTCAAGTTATCCTTAAGTATGAGCCCTAGCAACGAAGCAGAGAGGATGGAAATGTATCGAGTACCGTATGCATCAGCCATGGGTAGTTTAATGTTCGCTAAGGTTTGCACAAGACCAGACATTGCACAAGCGGTGGAAGCGGTTAGTCGATACATGGCGAATCCTGGTAGAGAGCATTGGAATGCTGTGAAGAGGATCCTGAGATATGTCAAGGGTACCTCAAATGCTGCATTATGTTATGGAGGATCAGATTTTATTATTAGAGGCTATGTTGATTCAGATTTTGCAGGTGATCTTGATAAGAGTAAGTCCACCACAAGTTATGTGTTTACTCTTGCTAGAGGACCTGTAAGTTGGGTTTTGAAACTGCAGTCTATTATGACTACGTCTACGACAGAGGCAGAATACGTCGCAGCTACAGAAGCTAGCAAAGAGGCAATATGGTTGCAAATGCTATTGGAGGAGCTCAGACACAAACAAGAGAAGATTGCTCTATTTTGTAATAGTCAGAGCGCTTTGCACTTGGCAAAGAATCCAGCATTTCACTCAAGGACAAAACACATAAGAGTTCAATATTACTTCGTTCGTGAGAAGGTGGAAGAAGGAAGTGTGGATATACAGAAAATCCATACAAATGACAACCTAGCAGATGTTCTAACAAAGCCGATCAACAATGACAAGTTTATTTGGTGTCGATCCTCTATTGGCCTAGTAGAAACATAAGCAGTGTGGACATGGCAAAGTAGAAAGGATAGAAGAATTGCAAAAGTGACTTTAAGTGGGAGATATGTAGAAGTAAAGCCACTTGTGCATCTTACTTCATGCTTAAGTTCTTGATAAGCATGATCTTCTTGATTAGTCAAAAATGGAGGCTTGCTTCATGCTTAAGTTCTTGATAAGCATGATCTTCTTGATTAGTCAAAAATGGAGGCTTGCTTCATGCTTAAGTTCTTGATAAGCATGGTGTTTTTGATAAGTCAAAGATTGTGACTTACTTCATGCTTAAGTTGTTGATAAGTCAAAGATTGTGACTTACTTCATACTTAAGTTGTTGATAGGTCAAAGTTTGTGGCTTGCTTTCTAACATATGATAGTTGTAAAGATTGTATTTACAACTCATCTATAGCTAAGTTTCTTAAGCTTTAAGAAGCTAGTTGTAACCTCCTCTATCTAGTATAAATAGAGGTCTTGAGTTATAGAGTGGTAATCCCATGTTGTGGTGAGTGAAAACAAAGAGAGAGAGGGAGTGGAGTTTAGAGAGAAAATTGAGATTTCTCCTAAAACTCAAGTGTATTTTCTTTGTTAGTGTGTATTTCCTCCTGTTATAAGAGAGAGGGTGTTCTAAATTGTGCTCTCCTTATTGCAATAGAGAAATTATTGTATCCTTTTGCTCTAATAAAATCCTTCTACGATTTGCCTATCATCTTGTGCTTCACTCATTTTCATAGTTTCTAATTCAGTTGTAATTGGGTGCCCCATATCACAACGGTTCCTAACAATTTGTCGAGGCCTGTCGCCGGTGACGGTAATGCAGGGTTCAAGAAGAAGAAGAGTCTGAGCAGGACGAGTTTGTCACACTCTCATGGTTGATAATGGCAGTAATTCAAATAATACGCCAACTGGTAGTGTGTCTTCTAGAGAGTCTCTGGTAGAGACCAAAGGCCAAACATGCCTGCGCCGTAAATCTTATCAACCATGGATGAACCGTTTTTTTTTTCTTTTCTTTTGTGGCCTGTCAATAATTATTTCCAGATCTTGTTCGTTGCCTAAATCTGGACATGAAATTTTTTGTATTTTATTTGACTTCCATCATCAACGTTAATTTATTCCTTCTTTCTGCACTCACCCTTGGTCACCAAATTTTTTATAGCTATGACCATGGCTGATAATCTGATATGCTTGATTTTCCTCCCTCTCTCCACAAGCCCATCTCTTTCCGAACCACTTCTTGTCTATCCCAACAAGATGATAAGGCAGATAAGCAATTACAACCACAATCTGAGCAAAGTCTGTCCTCAACTTGGCCTTCCAATTCCAAACGATTTTCCATGCAGTTATCGAATTTACCAGATTGACAGCTTGATTCGCTTACTTTGGGATCCAAGACCGAGATGAGATTAGAGTTTTAAGATTATTGGGTGTATACTCGAGTGAATGTTTAGATTCTTCTTGTTGATGCCATTTATTAAGATCTGCACATTTGATTTAATGATCATGAAAAGGTTTTTGAAAATTTGTCCATGGTTGTGCAGATCAAAGAGACAGGGAAAGAAAACAAATAAAAAGCATAAAAAGAAAAAGAGACAAAAAAAAAAAGTTTAATTTTTAAGTAATTTGAATTAAATTGCCTTCAGATAATGTATTATTTACGAGATTTCAACGGATAAAATTAAGGATCGTCAATGGGTCCGGCCGGCCCAGCCTTGCCCAAAACTGATGGGCTCGGGCCTGGCCTGGCCGAGCTTTAATGTGTTTATGCAATTTTATTAGTTAGGCCGGGCCGAGCTGGACTTTTTCTGAAAAATCATAGCCTAAGGCCTTACGGGCTTTTTCGGGCCAGGCTATTTAAATGGTCCCAAGCTAGGCCTTGTTTTTAATCATGTTTTATGAAAATTTTTACATTCTAATTTATAATGTTACATATGAATGTGGAAATGAGTTTTTGTCACACCCTAACCCGGAAATCTGAATTTTTTTTTCATCTTCTGAGTAAGGATGTGAATAGGTTTTAATTGTCAAAGATAAGAAAAACTTTGGCAAATAAAACCTATATAGAAAAATAAGAATCAGAGGTGACTTGGTTATGGAACACTTTATTACATAGGTCTATTCTTACAAGGTAAACAAAAACAAGCTTATAAAATAAATTTTATTGTACAAAGATAAACCAAAATAGCAAGTTAATAGTTTATTTCTCCTTCTCCTAGATCCAAATTTCCAGAATTTAAGTTCTAACCCTTAAAAGTATCATCTGCACAATGTCATAAAATGGATGAGCTTAAAGCTCAGTAGAATAAACCTCATATATGTAATTTAATGATGGTGTAAAACATAAAATAACTTTATAATCTCCAGTTGTTAGTAATCTTGTACTAATCTCGATCACCAGTGTCATCTTGCCAAACAAAAGATCATTTTATCAATAATAATTGAAGGGGCTTCTCTCCCCAAGTGTATATATCATAGGCTGACATTGCTGGTCACTTACGAGTATTAGACTTAATTACAGAATTATTTTCATTCTTTCTTCAAACTAAGAAAAAAAACAATATGATGATGAATTGAGCATATATTTTACATATCATAAGCATTTTGACCAACATCAAATATCATCCAAAAACATATCAATAGATATATTAAATCGTACTTGAGATTCCTGATAACTTCCCCTACTTGAAACCTGGTTTAGTAAAGTTGAGGCTTTGTTTCTAGACCTCTAAAAGCTTGTTTCTAGACTTTGCTGTTTCCAGAGTCTCTATATTGTTTTCTGTTGTGTTTTCTAACTTGTGTTTTCTTACTTCAGGTGAAGACCTCTTTTATACTAGAAGAAGCAATAATTAGAACCTATTGGTAGACTAGCCACCTCCTATGTAGCTTAGCTGAGTCAATTAGATAAACAACTAAGAGTAGCTTACTGCTAGCTCCTGCTTAGAAAAATCACCTGAAGAATATCCCAAACTGCCAGCTCCTGTTTTGGGCTTGCTGCCCAAGTTTCAAACTGCTCTAGCTAAGACCAGTCACTTGCAGCACATAATTATAATTATGTCTACAGACTCTTATTTGTGGTTAGAAGTGTATAAGCATGTGTTTCCATCAAGCTACTAGGTGATACAGCAGTTCGATAAAACAAAATAGCATTCCATATTTTTTTTTCTTTAATCTGTTTATGTGCATGTGTTATACGGTTTAACAAAACTTCCAACCAAAGAAAACTCAAGAAGAAGGAGCACAATTAGCTAAGCATTAGCTGGAAATTTTGGTACTTTTGCAAAATGTAATGGCATCAAGTCAAGGAAGCTACGAGTACAAATCATGAACAAGAAATTGATTTAATGTGGCTTATGGAAACATGTATTAATGTAGATATAATACTTTGCAGCTGTCTATATATGTATCCTTCTTGAAACCATGCACAATCTGTACTATCTCTTTTTTTTCTTTTTTCTTTTTGACAATAATTATAGATAGTTTAATATTTGCTTTCCTTTGTAAGAAGTACTTGTGTTCTATTCTAATGTTTCGTCAACAAAAACTAGTTGGTTTTTGAGTTATAAAAAGAGATCAAGATAAACTAACCGTCCTTTTTTTCATTTTTTTTCTTTTTCTATTCATCACACAACTAGATTAAAGAAGTGTTTGTCGCCACCACTCCCCATGCTAAAGTCAGCTCGAGCAGAAAATGCGGCAGACACAAACAACATCCCAACCGACCTGTACCAAGCCACTCCTGGATTAACTTCTCCACGAGCATAAATGCACTGCGTCCAAATCTGCAAAATTGATTCTTATTGAAACATATTACACAGATTACATATTTATCCTGATGCTCAGTCAAAACACATAAGGTAGGACTCTGCAGCAGTAGAATTACAATTGCGTACCTGATCAGCTTTCTTTCTTGCTATCATTCAGCTCAACTCCTGCTCAAGATTCTCACCAGAATTAGATACATCTATGCTCACTTCCCATGGGATCTTGAGGGATCCTGAACAAAAGTTGTTCATATTGATGCAATCGTAAATGATGATCTTTTCCACTAGTGGCCAATCAAAAGTATATTTGCCTTGCGAAAAGCTTCCAAGATTTGGTAGATCCAAAAGAATTAAAGAAGACAGCTGAGGGAGCATGCTTTCATCCTCTGTTTCTTCACCCTCATCTGCTGCGACTATTGTTTCGATCTTCTTGCAAAATCTTATCTCTAGACTTTTGAGCTTGACAAGACCTCTGGCAATCGAAGGAGTGAGCAGGTATCTCAAACTGCGACACCAACTGACATCTAGTTTAGTTAAATTTTGAAAGCCTTGACAAGATTGTTCAAAATCCATGATATCATTTATTTGCATCCCTTGATCTGGTTGGGAAATATTTGAAGATATTTTGTCTGACTGAGAAATTGAAGCATTCCCTTCATTGATGGTCAATCTTCCGACTTCAAAAATCTCTTCCAGTGAAGAACAGTTCTTTACCCGTATGGTCTCCAATCTCTGCAATCTATTTTGCATTTGTGTTGGTCCCAAATGCAATAGTCTGTGACAATCCTCGACAGTGAGCGTTCTTAATTCAGAGAAGGAGTTGGGTGAAAGTTGGTTATTCCATATCTCTTTCAAGTTGCCTAGGCCTTGAATGTTCAGATCTCTCAAGACGGGAAAGACAACCTGCAAATACATTGAGATATGTTAATATGGTACTGTCTCCCAAAAATGACTTGTTCGCGTACGTTGTCCAACCATTTGTTCTTACAGTTTACATCACAGTAACAACAATACATATATTTGGGAATTCCTTTTTTGGGTCCAATAAAATACTAGCTGGTTGGTTTATTTTGTTATAAACAATTGAGAGAGGCTGGGTATGAATTTTGTGACCATTAATTTTAGCATATTCTCCAAGTATCAAGTTTTTACAGCATCTTGTGCAAGTGTAAAACTTTATATCGATATAATTCTTTTTGGACTTTTATTAAGCATTTATATATGTTTATTCAAATCTCTTCTTTCATCCAAATTTAGAAAAGAAAAAAAAATCAATGATATAAGAGTGTTACTATTGAGACCTCTAAATCTGTTCAGTTGACCTTACTATATTATGAATTATTAAATGACATATATAACCTCATATAAAATGACTATTTAGGACAATAATTGTATCAAAAAAATATTATATTTAATTTCTCTAGACTTTTCAATTTAATAATATTATATTACATTCTTTATTATTTTCCTTATCTATTTTCATTTTCTAATTTCACTACATACTCATTAAAGCATTTATGTATATTTAATAAGAATTAAAACTATAATCAAGGTCATGAGACATAAAAATTCCATCATCATACATGTTGAACGCATATTGGTGAGGGAGAACAAAAGAAATTCTATTATGGCCTAATCCCAGTCTATCCATTATGTATGCTAAATAAATAAATAAATAAATAAACATTAAGAAAAAAAAATTACTCTTCAACTTTTTTTTTTTGCACATCTAAAAGAGATAAAAAAGTGAAAAAAAAAAAATCATTCTTTTTTATTAGGAAATTAATTTTGAAACCCAATACCTTGTATTTGATTTTTCTTTTTTATTGGATAAGAAATTTATGTAATCTGATTAAGGAATTGATGAATATGTAATTAATAGTTCGTTTGCAAATTATATGAGTGAAGTTATTTTAGGAACTTGAGTGATGTTTAGTGAGTATTTAGTATTTGAAAACTTGATAGGATGTGTAAAAAGCATAGGAGGTCAAGTGAGTAAATTTAGAGGTTTCAATATAAAAACTCATGATATAACCTTAATAGTTAGTAATAGATAGTTGAATTGTAATTCGTAATTTAAAAAGTAAAAGATGGAAATTTTTACTTCCAAAAATGTGACAAAGTAAAAAGAAAAATATTCTGAAAAAGGAAAAAAATACCTTTTTTTTTTGGTCAGTAGGAAAAAAATACCTTAGGGTCAGAGAAAAGTGAATGTTCAACTGTCAAACTTTTGGGATAGAGACTGCTGACTTGCAGTTGCTTTTCCATCCCCTTACAAGTACTTTTGCTCATTCTAGTGAAGCTTGGTAGACCTTCAAGTTTCAACCCTGTCAAACTAAGGAAGTTGATCTCTTTGACATGATGTCCCAATCGTTCCAAGGCAAAAATTGCTTCCAATGACTGGCAATTGCTTATTGATATTCGATTGACAATTGCCAGATCTCCCAACCATCTAGATTGGCTTCCAATAGTCCAAATAGTCGTCAATGCAGGTAGATTCCGTAAATCTAACGTTTCTAGTTTCTGAAGCGACCCCAGTGGCAGGTCACCATGAAAAATCTCTTTCAGTCTCCTTGCTCCATCGATTTCCAGATAATTCAATGCAGGAAAGACGCTTCGTGGAGTATCTTGTTTAACAGTCATGTCAATCAGATATTCCAGAGAATCACAGTCTTTGAGGGCAAGTGACTCCAAGTTTGCACAGCAGTTTACATCTAAGACATTGAGAGGGTCTCTCAAATTCTTCATTTTTAACTCAAGCTTGTTAGTTTTCCTCAACAACAAACTGATTTCAGTATCCGCAAGAGAGCTTCCATCAAGACTATAAACTCTCAAGTAGTTACCCTCTAAGTCCTCCAAGTCTTCATGCTCATCCCATCCAATAGAGATCTTAAATCTTTCAAGCTTATGAAATAGCTTACTGGTTCGCAGAATCTCAATTGGTGGTAAAACCACTTCTAAAGTAGTCAAACGGGACAAGGAAAGTAGCTCTGAAAGTAATCCAACTCTCCAGTCCATAGAGTTGGCCCACCTTGTGAGATCGTCGTAGTCTCCTTCTAAATCTCGAACATACCCTGCAAACAGATCTCCAAGGTTGTCGAGTTCCTCTAATTCGCTACTATCTGCATCCTCATCATCATCCTCCTGATCAGTTGTTGTTTCTGTTGAGGCTAGTTTCTCAACTGCCAACCTGTTGAGTTTCTTCCATATGTCGACTTCTTCTGGTTGGGAATCAACTTCCCATTGAGAGATCCAATAGATTGTTTTTGTTGAGCCCAATTTCTTCAATATGTCTACTTCTTCTTGTTGGGCATTAACCTCCAATTTAGAGATCCAATTGATTGTTTCTGTTGAGCCCAGTTTCTCAACCACCCAATCTTCAAAGCTATCCCACATGTACAATTCTTCTAGATGAGATAAACTCGACAGAACGCCTGGTGAGATTACTTTAAGTTTTGTACATCCTGTCAAATTTAACGACCTCAGATTAGATAAATTTTTGAATGCATCAGGCAACTGTTTGACGTCAGATTCCTGTAAATGGAGTATCATGAGTGACCGTAGCTCTCCAATGACATCAATATTGAGACGGCAACCCACTAGAATGAGCGTTTGAAGATTCTTCAGAAGTGAAAGGGATGGGAGGATTGATCTCCAGATCTCTAAAACCTTGAGATTTTCCATTCCATCGAAAATTGTGGCCGGCAGCTCCAGTTCAATTCCATCTGTGGGTACCAACACTAAAAGCTCAATAGTACTCATACCGGTTGTCAGTGAACTACTCTTGAGCAAATGGTTCAATTCCACTGCTTCTCTACACATAAATCTCCTTTCAAGCTTATCACTCTTCTTTTGTGCCAACTCTTTGGAGGCTATATACACGGCTACATCACGCACCACATCATGCATTCTAACATAATCTTTCTCATCGTCCTCTAACAACAAAGAACGATTTTTGAGTGTGTCAACCAATGTTGTTAAGTAGTCCCTTGCTTCAGATATTGAATCAATGTCTTTAAAAAGTCCAAGCCCAATCCCAAACATAACCAACCATTCAATTGGAAACTCTTCACTTTCTGGAAATGCACAACATAGCAAAAAACATGATTTGGCTTGCTCGCTTGGTAGACATTCAAAGCTGAACGCTATTTTTCCGTACACATGCTCTATGACTCCTGGAACGTCTTCTGGGCAAGCCTGTCTTAGTTGTCTAAGTGCATTTCTCCATTTTGGAATGCTTTCACCTTGTAGTGCCCCTCCAACTGTAGAAATTGCAACTGGTAAGCCATCACATTCATCCAGAACCTGTTTTGCTATAGGACGCAGCTCGAGATCAAATTCTATGGACCCTCCTGCTACCTTCTTAAACAAACTCCAAGCATCATGTGTTGACAAACCAGCAATGAGGAAATTTCTTTTGGTTTTCATCTCTTTGAAGATATCTTGGTTCCGTGATGATACTAGAAGTTTACAACATTTTGGATCACGGGAAATTGGAATCCCTATTTCCCACAAATTTAGTTGTGTCCAAACATTGTCCAATATTATAAGGACCTTTTTGATACCCATTGATAATCTTTCTCGTAACTTGGCTGCTCTATCATCCTCTGCTTTAAGTTCCAGACCTAGAGCATTAGCAATTTTACCTTGGATTTTGATCAAGTCGGGTTCTTGAGTAAACTCTGCAATAGCAACATCATCAAATAGATCTACTTCACTCGCTTTTGCACCAATTTCCATCACCAAGGTTGTTTTGCCAATTCCCCCCATGCCACAGATTACAATGGGGTTGGATTCATCGTCTGTCAGAGCATCCATTACATCTCTGATGATTGAAATTCTTGATTCAAACTCAACGGGTCTTGCTATGGGAGTGGATTGTAACAACAATTTGAAATTGCTCTGAGTCCCCATTTCACCAAATACGTTTGATAGTTGTGAAATCAACATGATCTTGCAGCTTTTCTTGATATCAACATGAGAAATTCCAATTGCATCCAAATCAAGTATTCCACAGACATCAGTCAGTATTACAAGAATCCTCTTAGAATCGGATGCCAATAATACAGCACGTAGCCTATCTGCCCGTTCAACCAAATTCCCATTCTCCAATTTCAGGTCTAGCATTTCTGCAATTTCACCTTGTATTCGTTTCAATTCTGGATCCTGGGACACAACTGCCATGGCAACCTCTTCAAAGAGCTTTTTTTGTTTCATTCTTTTCATGAACTCTTTAGTTGTTACTGTATCTATCTCTCTGATTGTCCCAGAAATGCCAATCATACTGATCTTGTCATCTTGCAGAGCCGCCAAGAGATCCTTTGTGTAAGGCAACCTATATTGCAGACGCGCATAGAGATCCATAGGTGCAGGTGGTTTAGCAGGATTAGATGTTCCTAAGGAGGAGCTCGCCCCTTCATGTGGCTTGGCCGGGGCCTCGGTGGAATCCTCAAAATATTGTATGGCTGGATATTCAATCTTCCGCGGAGGAGCAGGACATGATATTATGGGGAAATCTCCTTCTGTAAGGAGGACATCAACCTTTGGAGCCATCTTCGTTGCTTTCCTACTCAAGGAATGGCGGACCTTCAGATTTCGACACCACCCATTGGAGCTGCAGCATGTTGTTGCCTTCGATAATCTTCCTTTTTCAAAACGCGTCTCCTTTTCTTGTATGGTCTGGTTTACTTGGTCCAACCAGTTCTGAACTTCGGGCAGAATAGCCTCCAAGTTTCTGTTTGCTGCTTCCACACGTTGTTGTACCCCATCTCTTTTGGAAGTCAGAGTTGTAACCTTCACGGTGAGATCTTCAACATTGCTCTTGTAGTTAATCAGATAACCAAACTGTCGCAGAACAGGTGAGACTGTGCACTCTGCTAATTTTTCCACAACTGAAATACATATTTCTGCCATTTGTCTACTCTGTTTTGCTTTTGATGATGACTAAGAAGGACCACAAACGGAATAAACGAAGGAATACTGAAAAGACAAGGACTCGAAGAAAGGGCGATTTTTGTTGTTGTTCTGGTGTGTGTGCTTTGAATTTGAGTGAATTCAGATTCACAAATAATTGAAGTGATGAAATCAATAAGCAACAAGAGGGAGGACCAAGGAAAGGAAGGAAGTAACAACAAACGAAAGCCAGGATTTTTTTCTCCTTCTTGTATTACTAAAGATTCACAGAACAATTTCGATAACTAGGAAGCAATGCGGAGAGAGGGTGGATAAAGGAAAAAAATCTAACTAAGCTTCAGCAAAATAATCGAACAAAGGAAAGAAAGACGACAGAATTGCGGGGAACTCAATTGGAAATGGCAACTAACGCGTACCTTTCTCGTTCGTTGTTGATCAGATAAGAGATGCCGAAATTTCTGGAGGCAGGAGTTGAGAGATGATCGATCAACAGTGATCTTACAATTCAAAGATATTTTCGGCGAGTTTTTTTGCTGGGACCTCTATATTTGTTCATTTGACCTCATATGCTCTTTATACCTCATATTTGCTTTTTAAAAAGTAAAATTTGCTATCTAAACCTCTTTCAAATCTTTGACTTAACCTTACTTATAAATGGAATGCTCATAGCATTAAAGATGAGTTTTAGTGCTCCCAAAATTGTTTGTTTACCAAAAAAAAAAAAAACTGAAATAATTACTGCAAAAAAGTCATAGCGTGGTAACTAATTAAAAAAAATTACCATATGTTCAAGTAAATTTCTATTTGTGTGTCTGGCCCAAACCCTAGGTTCCTTAACCTAGTGGTAATATGGTTAAATTAGAAGGATCTAGATTCATATTCAATGTATGATTAATTTTCCTTGTATGATTTGGATTCTGTGCATTGTAATACTCTATATAAAGAGACCCCTATTATCAATGAGAATACACAGCAATTTACTCTCAATTCTGTTTTCCTAAAACACGTTATCATCATAAAACTCTAACCCTGAAACCCTAAATTCGTAGCCTTCAAATCCCAGAAACATCCGCCACCCACCTTGAAGCTCTTAACTCCAGGAATCCAGAACCGGCGGCTCCACCCCAAGAATCGGTCGGAAAAATACCAAACCGGCCCCCAAAAACAAGCAAAGCATCCCTGCCCAGTTCGCGGTCCTCCAGACCCCATTCGTCTTCACAGTTGGCCACCATCACATCCCTGATCCCAGACTCTAGGAACCGGGAACAGAACCTCAAAATCCAGCCATAAATGCACCCGACCGGCCAGTCAATTTTGCTGCACCATCGTCTGGGACCGGCATGCCCAGTTTTCTGTCCGAAACGGCTTCCAGCCCAACCCAATCATAGCTCAGCCCAGCCTAGCGCCAATGTCACCTTCGTCCAGTCCATTCCGCGCGCCAGCCTACTTACACACGACCGGCGACGAGGTAGCTGCCCTGCAGGAGATCTAGCAGGAAGAAGAAAATAAAAAGAAAAAAGGTGGGTGCTTGACCCACGATTGCGACTCGGCCCAGACGAACAACCAAAAAAAAAAAAGGCCCAGAAGAAGAAGGCTGATGCAGCCCACTGATGTCCCTGGCCCACTTCTAGCCAGGCGCTGCTTCACCCCAAGTCAGCACGCCACGTTTACAGCCAGTCAGCAGCCACGTCATCACCGTTCAACAAAAGTCAACGTCTGTCAACACTCCGATCAACAACTTCTGGCAGCTTTTCTGGCCACTTTCCGACGACTTTTCCAGCCAAATTTTCCAGCGACCCATTTCGAGGTTTTTTTTTTTCTAAAAGTTTCCCTTTTTTTAGAGTTTTTAAATTCAATTTCTCTTCTTTTTATCGGGGACTTGCAACCTCCCTTTCTTCTACCCCATTTTTCTTCATCATAGGGAGACCAAATTAAGCAGAACTGTGGGGGTTCGTGCTCACTCCAAGCTTAGAGCTTGTTGAGATCTCCAAACTTAGAGTTTGTAGAGAATTTATGATTGACCACTTACATCATTGTTTCGATCTAATCCAATACATCTTGGAATTTAATTTCTTGCAAGCGATTATGCTTAGAAATTCCTAATTTCTTGGAAGCGATTACGCTTAGGAATTTTATATGTTTTCATGGTAGCCTTTTACGCTCCGAAACTAACCCTTTTTCTTGTTCTCTTTCAGGATGAGTAACCTGAACAAATTGGACTTTTCTCCATTGGGAACAACTGGCTCTGGATATCACAAGTGAGTTCGTGATGTTCGCTAGCATCTCAAGGCCGATGGAATTCTGGATACGATTCTCGAGCCTAGCCAGGACGTGCTAACTGCTGAGCAAGCTCAAGCTTTGGAAGCAAATAGAGCAGCCTTAGAGGCAAATAAGGCGAAAGCCATCATCATAATGACTAGTCATATGGATAATTCACTCCAGTACGAGTGTATGTATGAATGAAGAAGACCCCAGAAGGCTATGGGTCTCACTCGAAAAAAGATTTGGCAACGTCTGTGACTCCCTGCTTCCTGACCTAGAAGTGAGATGGCATAGCCTCCGCTTCTGTGATTTCAAGTCAGTTCTTGACTACAACTTGGAAGCACTTCGCACTAAATCTTTAATGAAATTCTGTGGTAAAGAGATCACAAATGACATGTTGATTGAGAAGCCTCTCTCTACATTCCCCGTCTCTGCATTGATGGTTGCTAAGAACTATCAAATTGATGTTACTGCAGGACGGATCATAAGGTTTCATGAGCTCATTGGAGCTATGAATGTCACTGAAAAGCATGACAACATCCTTGTGAAGAACTATAATTCGAGATCCGTGGAAATAGAGCATATTCCAGAATCCAATTATAGTCGCGCCCCAAAGAGAGGGGGCCAAGAGCGAAACCCTAATCTTAGGGATACATTTGGACGTTCTGGTCCATATAATCGCTCTACTTGGGAAGGTAACCGCCAAAATAGGTGAACACGGAACTGAGAGAGGCAACGCCTCTGGCCATGTTGGTGGCGCCACCAACACTAAGAGCCATCTAAATGACGCTTTCAAAGCTCCTCAATCAATGAAGTTTGAGCAAAGAGATGTATGTTCTCGATGTGGAGTGTATGATCATTGGGCACAAATTTGTAGAGCTCATGAAGAACTTGTCACCGCCTACAAAGCATATTGTGAAGCAAGAGAAGCTCACTATGTGGAACAAGAAGATCAAGAAGATGATCTAGAGTGAAGGGTTGAAGACTACAAATCTGGCTGGGATCAATAGATGACCAATTCTGTTTAAGTCTTTATTTTTTCAAAAGATGTAGTAGGCAATTTCCATATACTTTGTAGTAAATGCCAATGGTTTAGTCTTTCTTCAAAGTAGGCTCACCCCAAAGTAGGTGTGATGTCTAGGAAGATTTTGAGATTAGTGGTGCTTAAGCGAGCCTTGCTCCACTGACATCTCTTTACTCACCTGGTCACATTCATTTTGGAATTATCGAAAGAAGTTAGACGACTACCATTGTTTTGCATTAGCTAGCATTTTGGATTAGATTTTCTTTGGTCAAAGAGACAATGATGTAACTCCGTTGGTTTATGAATAAAATTTCGAGTTCTTTTCATTATGACTCAATTTTGATTATGAGCATATAACTTTGTGACTACGATGGCTGGGCCATCAGTATTAATTCAAGGACATGGAATAGCCCAAGTTCCCCTTGCCAAATGGCACCTTGATTACTGTCACAAAAACTCTCTATGCTCCTAGAGCAAATCGCACCTATGAATTGTCAACGGATTGCATACGAAAATGTATGTAGAGAATGAAAATGAGTTCCTTTGCAATGCCTCTAACGATTGCGAATAAAGGAGCATCTTAGAGAAGTTATATGTCTCTCTAGTGGACTTTATGTCGCTATCGAGCTATTAAATCCAATTCAATCATGAGAGAAGATCTCTTGGATTTAGACACATATTGGCTTTGTCACGACGGGATAGATTATCCTAGTCATGATATGATGACCGTATACAAAAGACTTCACATGGACATCATTTCTTTCGAGCGAAAGAAGCATGAATCAAAAGTTGATTCCTGGACTTAGTGTGACCGACGTTGCTGCCTAGGGCACAGCCTCCGTCCGCCACTAGCCTAGGGCTGGCACAGTCCCTATCCATAACGCCATGGATGGCGTCCATCATGGTGATGGCACCCTAGGTGATGCTACAATCACTAACTTTGCTTCAAGTAGCGTTTCAAACGCTCAAGCCTAACCAAAATTCTCATTGGTTGCTTCCAAATCCCTCGCTCATTTTACAAAGCCTGTTCCTTAGGGAAATTAGGACTGAGACTGTCCTATGCAAAGGATATGACAATACTCATTCTGTTCTTACATAGAATCCGTAGGGATTATGTGGACTAATTCAACCAACTTACGGACGTTTAAATTTCTCATGATGCTGGTTGACACACAAACATACTGGTCACGTGTTGTGCCATTGTCCACCTATGAATGCTGCCTATGCTACACTCTTAGCACATATCATATGACAACAGGCTGACTCCCCAAATCATCTTATTCCGTCAAGTGGACTTGACGATGCTAGAGAGTTTACATCGAAGACTTTCAATGGGTATTGCATTGGGTTTGATGTTGGACATCATATTCTCATGTACACACCCAAATGGTCTTGCGAAAACAACTACGATGGTAGTCTGGACATTAGTAATGCGCACCTTCCTTATATCCACTTGGGGTGATGCAATATCGCATGCAGCTATGCTAATTCGTCTACGACCCACTGCCACTCAATCTACCTCTGCATAACAGCTAGTGACTGGGTCCAAATATTGTACTTATGCACATTTGAGTGAGCTATTTATGTGCCAAATTGCGCCACCACAGCACACTATGATGGGTCCTTACACACGAATGGGCAACTACGTTGGTTTTGAGATTCCAACAATCATCCACCACTTAATGCCCTTGCTAGGCAATCTCATTACCGCTAGATTTGTGGGTTGTCACTTTGATGAGACAGTCTACCCGTCGTTAGGGGAGATAAGAACACGGATGTTCAGCAGGAATGACAGGGACATAGTAGTATGTCCCTACTATGTCTCATCTCGATCCCTGTTAAAGTGACGAGATCACACAAATATGCTGCAAACATGCCTGCAAGGAAGTACGTCCCTACGAGAGGACGTAGCACCACCCTACACAGAGTTAGGCATGGCGCCAACGCCAAAGAGTGTGGCACTCTAGCGTTATAGGCCATGGCCCTAACTAGGATGCATGGGAGGCCCGTGAGTTCGAAAGATACTTTGGCACATTCCAATCCTTTGATCATTAAGACTTAGAATCTGTCTTATGAGTATCTTCCAGGTTATGGTTATCGTTGGGGGACGCCTCAACGTCATAACCTATTCCTAAAAATATAGAGCTCTATGAAAATTACACTAGTGTATATTAGACGTGGGATAGAAACTCCATCATAATTGATGATGTAGTTGTGCATGAGTTTGTTGAGTCCGATGATATCAAACCACACTCCGTTGATCAATGAATACCAATGTAGAGAAATCTGGCCTAAATGGAAAGATGCAATCCAGGTTAAGTTGGATTCTCTAACGAAGAGGAAGGTTCTCGAGCCAGTGATGCCAACACCTACTAACATAAAACCTATTGACTAATGGGTCTTCATTAGAAAGCGTGATGAGAAATAGAGATGGCAATCTCGCCTTATGGCGCAAGGCTGCTCACAAAACGCCCTGGAATCGACTATGATGAGACATATTCTCTTGTAATGGATGTCATTGCACTCCACTACCCTGTCAGTTTGGTAGTTTTCGAATAACTGATTATGCAGCTTACAAATGTGGTCACTACGTATCTCTATAGGGATCTAGATACGGAATATACATGAAGGTTCATGGTGAACTTTATTTACCCGAGTCAAGTGACTCTAGACCACGGAGCGCGTTTACAAAGAGATTGAAACGCTAGCTAAAATGACTACTTGATTGGGAAGGGATATGCCCACGCGTTTTCATAACAAGTTTCGGATTCCATCACGGTTCATGTTGCACATGATCTTCATTAGAAGCCCTTAAAGAGTTAAGGGAAACCGCTGAACACTTCAAATCCGAGTTTTGAGATGAAGGATTTTGGGAGAACACGATTATGCCTCGGTTTGAAACTTGAGCATCATGTTGATAGATGCTTATGCATTTTGACGAGGTCAAACCTTCAAGCACCCCCATGATCGTCCTTCGTCTTGATACTAAAAAGGATCCTCTTCATCTGAAGGATGACGACGAAGATGTGCTAAAGGCAGAAGTGCCTTACTTGAGTACAATAAGCGCATTATTATACTTAGCTAAATGCACAAGACTGGACATCTTATTTGCAGTGAACTTGTTAGCTAAGGTATAGCTCTGCGCCAACGCGATGTCATTGGATTGGTGTAAAAGATATCTTTTGGTACTTGAGATGTATGACTGATATGGGCTTGTTCTATCCCTACAAAGACATGATGGATTCAGACCCATCATACACCAGGAACACTGCTAACATTGGCCTGTGTCCACTATCCCCATCCCAAAACGACATGTGTTTTGGAAGGTTTTGCTGATATTGGGTATCTCTCTGACCCATACAAAAGTCATTCCCAAACTGGTTAAGTGTTCACCATGGGAAAAGACCGTGATATCTTGGAGGTCTACAAAACGGACCTTAGTCGCTATATCTTCTAATAATGCAGAGATTCTTGCTCTTCACGAAGTGGTTTGTGAATGTATATGGATTGGATCCATAATTACGCATGTTGAAACAATTGTGGTTTGAAGTCTACCATAGATGAGCCTACGAGCATTTAAGATAATGCTGCTTGCTTTGAACAAATGAAGCAAAGGCTACATCAAAAGCGACAACAACAAGCATAATTAACAACAACAGACTCTCCTCAAGATCAATTTGAACTAGATTCAATCTGAGGACAGTGTGGCAGGCTTGCTCACTAAGTCATTACCTAAATTCCACTTTCAAGAAACGTGTTGGTAGCATCATTTACGGAAGTTATCTGATCTCCCATGACTGTAGTCATCGGGGGAAGATGCAAACATCAGGGTAAGATGTTTACACGTATCGTCTCGAAACGTGAAGGGTGTGTTATGCTCTTTTTCCCCTTCGATTGAGGTTATTTTTGTCCCACTGGGTTTTTGTTACTCGACAAGGTTTTTAGCGAGGCAACGAGAGAAGCACCGCTTTTGGGCTACACAAGGGGGAGTGTTCAAGTAAATTTATATTTGTGTGTCTGGACCAAACCCTAGGTTACTTGACCTAGTGGTAATAGGGTTAAATTAGAAGGATCTAGATTCCTATTCAATGTATCATTACCTTTCCTTGTATGATTCGGGTTCTATGCATTGTAATCCTCTATATAAAGTGGCCCGTATTATCAATGAGAATACACAATAATTTACTCTCAATTCCGTTTCCCTAAAACACCATAATTGTTTTCAAGCCTAATGTTTCATATTTTATGGTTGCTACCATTTTAGCCAGGTTACAAAATTAAATTTGCTCATTCTATCGTTTTATTTTGCTTTATCTTATATGCCGCTTCACAGGCTTATTTAGTTTTGTTTACACGATGGCTATCTATCCCTCGTTTTATGATCTTTTTATACTAATGAGAGAAACCTTTTTCTAATTTTGTTCCTATTGCATCATACTTTTGTTCTTGTATAATTCACCAAGAAAATTTGAATGCATTTTCTTTTGCATTTTTTTTCTTCGAAAACTTTCACAAAAAAAGAAATGACATTTGAAAATGGAAATGAATAATAAAAGTATTGGAATTGTATTTCTATTATTATAAAGCTTTGGAGAGAGAACAAATATATATATATATATATATATATATATATTAGTTTGTTGTCTGTAACAGTTTTTTTATACAAGGATATAGTAGTCATTTAATAATTAAAAAAATGAGGAAGGTCTAGTAAGTAAATTAAGAGGTCCCAATAGAAACTCTCAATTTCGGCACAAATCAATTAAATTGCGTAAACCATTCAAGTTGGCCTATTTAAACCAATATATTGTGGTTGAAGATAATTGAGCCTCTTTATTTGACACTTGGAATTGATTGTCGTTTTTTGTACCCTTTCTAGTTTTAGTTTTTTTTTTGTTTTTTTTTTTTTTTATGACAGAATACAAACAAAAATTAAAGCACAAAACCTCGACTAACACCATCTCCCAGCTGATCCAACTAGAAAGCTAGGGACACAGAAATGGGTAAACAGAAAAACCAAACTGAATTGTTCTAAGAATTATGAGCCAAAGTTGTTAGATGATCTGTTACAAAATTCGCCTCTCTATAAATATGTCGGAAAATGATGACTCGAATTGTCATGCTGGTTGCTTGATATCTTGCATCATCAGCCTAATTCTCCACGGAACTTCACAGCTGCCTTGGATACAATCAATTAGCAGCTTGGAGTCGCCTTCAACAACAATATTTGAATAATCACTACTACAGAAATTGAATCAGACGACAGCTAAAACTGTCGTCTGATATCAAGGGTGACTATCGTCTATCTCGGTGACGTCTGATGAAGGTGCATTTAGAAAACTGTCATCTGAAGGACTCGACATCCATGTTAACAGGTCTCGACAATATTAATTGTTGTGTGAATTTTACTCAGACAACAGGCAACTTAAGCATCCGTTGTATGATTGCGATTAAGAAGTCGCTTTTTTTTTTATAGCCGTTGTGTGACTTTTATTCACACAACAGTTTTTTCATAGCACCCATAATCTATGTTGCATTCAGATGACAATTTTTATTTTGAGGTTATTGTAAATATTGTGTACATATGACAGTTTTGTGTGGTTATTGTTGTACTAAAAGAATGATTCAATGCATTATATATGCTGGAAGCGGAATCAAAAATGACCAAATTAACAGTAACTGATAAATATATATATATATAGAAGAAATTGTTATAATCTACATCATGCATCAAAATAGATTGTGCAAAGCTAATCTTTTATCCACAAAAGGAGTACGTCTAATAGTACTCTCCTAGCAAAATACATCCAGAAATTTACTTCAGTGTCTAGCTTTGCAAGCTTGGCTACTCTCATGGCCTCATTAGAGTCTAAGAAGCTTGAAGTTTGAGGAGCTCCAGACTCAACACACTCAATATCTTCTGGAGTTCCTTCAATAACATCATAACTAAATTCAACTTTTCTTTTAGCCTCTGCTTTAAGCAACTCAATGTCTTGTTCCAGCTTCAGAATGTGCTTCCTCACTGCTCGAAGGCCACAGAAATATGCAAGCAAGCAATATTTTCAAACCCGAAATCAGAGAAGATTATATGCATGATACGTATTCATGTTCCTTACAGATATATTACCCAAACCAAAGTCCAATTATTACTACATTTCAGCACTTACCAAAGACTTGAAGCAAAGAAGACACTTTTTGGTAATCCACATGTTGCATATCTACCACATGAAGAAACAATTAGAAAAACAAAATTGGTGCAAAGTTAAAGAGAGAAGTAAGACCTAACCAACAATAAAGAAATAAGTAGCCATTGAAGCAATGTCTCAATAATGCACAACAAAAATAAATGGCAGAGAACCAGCAAACTGAGCACAACAGGTGTAACTATCCTACTTTATGCCAATCTACAGCAACATGAGCTTGATCCATGTACTATAAAACTGAATCAGAAGTGACCAAATGCCAAAGGAAGAAGCCACTTTTATGATGGTAAGGATTATAACTTAAGGGAGGCTCAGCAAGCTTAATGTATTTTTTAAATCCAAACATAACTACACTCACCTTCTCTTCCCTTTAGAGTGAGATGAAACAATAAAATTTATTGAAGGCTCCATAATGGCAGCAGATTCCAATTTCCATGCCTACCTTTGATTGGCCCATTCATCATACTCCATACTTCTTGCACCTACCATCATTTTTAGTCACTCAACAAGATTCACTTGCCATAAGTACGTAATATAACAGCCTTCTTAAATTCCTGTACATGAATAAATATGTGCTTAGATATTCAAAAGATCATCTACAGAAGAGTAGTAAACCCAGCAAATGTTTAGACTTGCTCGCGGGATTTGGTTAATATTTTGTATGCAAGGCCCCTGTAACCTTGTTGATGTGCTCATTCAATCAGTTGAATCATGACAATAAGCTGAATGCATTCACTTGTCAAGATCAAGAAACTCAATCAACCAACCCCGTTAATTGTGAGCCTAACGAATGTGAGCTCTAAGAAAACAAAGAAGGTTAATTTGTTTTTTTCTCCAGTAGAAAAATCCTAAACTGATGGCTGAAGTAACTGGAAGCATATAAGCAATAAATAGAGTTGTAGCCTGTTGACTCAATTCCAGAAACCATTTTCATACATACTGGAACTTTTAGATGAAATCAAATTAGAGTAACAAAAGCAAATAGAACATATCTAAATAGTAAAACTAAATTTCACAGTAGCAGCAAAGTTTTTACCTTTTTCACCCAACAAACAAACCCAGAAATCATCAAAACTCCTTAAAAGGGGTCTATCTTTATCACACCCAGAACCCAAAATTCCAACACTTAACACAACTGAAACACCAAAATCAAACAAACCCCACAACTCAACCAATCAAACATCCAATAATAACAATCTCATGGGTTCCCATGGCTCGTCCTATAGAAAGAGGATGCCCGACAAGTTATTTATAAGCAGAAATTAAAAGAGGCATTAAATGAACTGGGAAAAGAGAGTTGTTATTAATATGGTCATATAATAAGTTGTTATTAATATGATCATCATTGTAAATTGATCGCACCTGATGTGAGCATGACAATGATAATATTCCTCTCCTAGCAAACCTGATGACTTTCTCATTCCTATAGGTTAGGACTAATCTCCACCCCAACAACTTCATGCTTGATAGCCTTTCTTAGTTTTACCCTATTCAAAGTCGAAAATCAAATGATACTGTCAGAACAAACCAAACCCACTGAAATTCGACATATAACATAGTTAAAACTCAAAACCAATCACCCCATTGTAAAGAATCAAGCTAAAAACAGAGCATTGGAGCCTAAGTTTGAATGCAAGAATGCAAAACCAGATGACAGTGTTACAAATCACAACAAACAAAACCCACAAAAAAAATGATTAAACTTTCTACTAAAAACATGATCAAATTTCATAACCCATTGCAAAGAATAAACCAGAAAACATAGCATTTCTACCAAAAATCCCAAATGAACAAAACCCAGAAAACAAAATCAATAATCAGTAAAGCTTCATACCATGATTGTACTCCTCTTGGGCTTGATTTCTTTGACACCACTATCCTGGATGCAGGTAGCCAACCTCAATCCTTGCCAGACAAGAACATGAAAATTATTAAACCAACAATCGCATGATTAACAACCCATAAAGAAATCGGATTAAGCAAGAACCAACCTTTACATTGTCGTATCCAGCAAGGTGAAGCACTAGATTCTTGGCGGATTAAGCAAGAACCAAACTTCACACTGTCATCAACCTTTTCAACCTAATCCCCAATTAATCCAGAAAAAGATATCAACAAATTGAAAACCATATGTAAAATCGGAACATCCGATAGTGGATAATAGCTGCTTACTACTGAATTTGAAGCCTTCTTCCTCTTCTTGGTTGGAGGAGAAGCAGACACCTCATCCTCTACAATAGAAACATTGAACGCTTCAAAATACCGAACTTGGACACAATTCAAGCCTTGATTGAATTAGTAAAGATTCCAGTTATCGAAAAGAGGTCACCACCGTCGTCGTCGTCAAAGGAGATGACATTGAGAGGCTGTACGCAATTGTAATCGAAAAGGGGTTTGAGTTCTTTGGTAAAATCTGCCTGCAAAATCATAGACCAGTTAATGTATGAGAATAGTGAGAAAGAGAAATGAAACCCTTAAGTATATGAGGAGAAGAAGAAGACGGTGACCATTGTGAAAGTGGGAGAGAGTGCAGTGAATCGCGCCGGAACACGCCTGAAACACACATATCAGAGCTATAAATGACTAAAATTGAATTACGGAAACCGTAATCACAAATTGAAAAGGTTATGGTTTGAATTTGGGGAAAAAATTTTCTCGACATTTCCTTCAGCATTCCCAAAATTTTCAAATCCAAGTGAAACTGGCGAAGAACATCATCAGCAACAATTTGGGTATTGGGTATTGTTTATGAGAATGAAAGATGAAATTTAAGGTTTAAGGCTATCTATCGTCAAGCTTTCAATTGGATTTGATTTTGGTTTGGGTTTTGGTGAGGCATGAGTAAAGAGGAGCTAGGTTTTGGTTTTGTGAGACGCGACTGAAGAGGAGGTTTCGCTAGCTATCGAGAGGAGTGATGAGGTCGGGTTTGTGTCAAGAGAGGATTTGGTTTTGGTTTTGTTATGTTTTTTGTTTAAGTGTTAGGGTTTCAAGCCCATTTGGACATGCCCTATCAATTTAGACAATGACTCACACAACAGAAATTAAAAGTAATGTGGTCTGAATGCACAAGTTTTAAATTTGGGATTTGTCTCGTGTTAACTTGACTTCCCCATTTGGGGAGTTGGGGATAAATGGTGGTGAGAAATCTCCCTCCCTTTTGTCAAATATTTGATCAGACCAAAGTTATATTATTTCTCATCGTCTGATTAATACAAGTTGGAGAAAATTTTGGGTTTCATGTGGGGTCTGGCACCACTAACACGGTGGGAAACTTGCCGCTCAATTTTTTTGAGCATCACACAACAGTTTTTATCTTAAACGTCATCTGAACTAATTTTTAAGTCCCTATCACACAACAGCTCTTACAGAAATGACGTCTGAAAAAAAAAAATTTCAATCACACAACAAAAAATTGCATACTGTCGTCTGAAAGGTGTTGTCTGATTCAATTTCTGTAGTAGTGAATGATGCATAAGAGCAGTCTGTAGAGCATCTCTTAAAGCAGTCGCTTCAGCCACAAGAACATTAACATTGCCAAGTATCCTATTAGAAGCGAACAAAGGATTGTCATCTGCATTACGAAAAACAAAATCAATCGTAGCATTTCCATTCCTAACATAGCCATCAAAGTTCTATTTAACCTATTCAGAATTATAAGGTTGCCATTTGATATGAAAATACCTTGATATTTTAGGATAAGTACGATTAGGATTAGCCTGAAGATAATTGGATCGGACTATAGATGCTTGAAAAACACATTTAGATGGGATAGAAGCAACATTCTGAAAAACTAATTTATTTCTACAATTCCAAACTTCTTATCAGTGTTTGGTTGAATACTAGTATGGATTCAATACAAGGCAATGATCAAAAGCTTCACACTTTTTGGGGGAAAATTACAGAGTTCTATCATCGGTACAAGTCCTTTGATAGTGATCGTTCACAATCGATCCTGACACAACGGTGGGGAAAAATACAAAAGGTGGTGAACAAATTTTCAGGATGTTTTGCAACTAAATGAAAGATGTGAAAGTGGGAAGACTGAACAGGACAAGGTAAAATGTATTTGATTGGCTTCTCAATACGTCTTCAAAGTAATGCCTCTAAGCACCATGGAATAATATAATATAATTTTTTTTTTTTTTACTCTCTTCAAATTGCAGATGCAAAGAAGATGTTTGAAGCACAAGAAAAGTTGTAGTTCAATCTTGATCATGCTTGGATTTTGTTGAAGCACCAACCAAAGTGGATACAATTAATGCAAGAGTTGGACAACAAGAAAAGTAAGAAAAGATCTAAATCCGGTCTATCTACTATCTCATCATCTTCAACTACAGGCATTCACATAGATATTGAAGAAGACATAAACACTTGCTTTCTAGTGTCTAGACCACCAGGTAAGGAGGCTGAGAAAAGAAAGCTGAAAGAGACATCTGATCAATTGATGTAAATTCAAAAATTACATCAAGAGAAAAAAGAAAGAGATGAAAAAAAAAACTAGAAATTATGAAGGAGAAAATTGAAGTTGACTAAGAAAAACTGCGAGTTAGGAAACTTGAGGCTGAGAATATGAAATTTGAGGATGAGATGAGAATTATGTCTATGGATACATCTAATATGAATCCTGAGCATAGGGCATATTATTCCAAACTTCAGATGAAAATTTTGCAAGGTGATATATGAAGTTTCTGAATTTATTCCTCCAATGGTTTTTGAACACTAGTTGTTTATGTAATGTGCAGCATAAGTTTGTATGGGAGATTGCAAAGCCTTCTATTTCTTTTAGTTTGTATCAGTTCATTTGGTTTCCAGTGAAATAGATATGTTTTCATATGTTTAGGTTTCCTGCTATGTATTCCTTCATCTCAAATTCTTATAATCTCAATTGCATCTCTCTTACTGGAAACATTCTTGGTATGTTCTTTGATTTACAAAATACAAAAAAGAAAGGGAAAACAACATAAATAGAATTATATATATTAAAATACTATTCAAATTTGACATCTCTATTGGATTTACTTAGTATAGATTTCATCTCACACCTCTCCACTTCCTCCAAGCTTCTTTAGTGCATAGCGTTGTGCAATGTTTTGTGGTGTGTTTGGTCAGAGAGAAATCGCTTGCGGCATGATGGCAGTATGTTTATTTGGAGTAATTTCATGCATTTTCTAACCTCAGCTTTACGAGAGTCGACTAGCTTGGCCTTTGCGTCATCCAACGCTCACTTTGGGCCTCCTATTTTTGGTCTCTTGCATCTTTCGCCGCTAAGGCCTTGTGCCCCTAAGTTTAATATGGTCACTTGGATGCCTCCACCATCTCCATGGATAAAAGTTATGGGTTGTTCAGATGTCAAGACCAGGCAGGCTTTGGCGGCATAGCCCGGGATTATGACGGTGCTTTCATCTTTGCCTTCGCTTCACGTGTGCGTGTTCCTAGTTCTCTTGACGCTGTGGTACTAGCCTATATTGAAGCTATTAAGGTGGCCATGTTGAAGGAATGACAACATATGTGGGTCGAAACGGATCAGCAGTTCTCCTGAGGTATTTTGTTTCTCCAAATTTGATTCCTTGGCGGCAACGTGTGCAATGGTTCAACTGTCTAGCTCTTGCTCAACAGTTGCATCTGCATGTTTCTCACATCTTTAGGAAAGGAAATTCTCCTGCAGATACGTTGGCTAATTACGGAGCATCGCATGTGGGAAGGAGTACGTGGTCTTCTTTACCTTCATTCTTGGCTGTTAAGTATGGGCGTGACTTCTCATCTAGGCCAATCTATAGGTTCTCTTGACATTCTTTTTCTCTCTATGCTAAATTGGTTTTTGATTTGTTTGCTTTGTTTTGTATTTGTAAGGAACTTTCTAGAATGGTCCTAGTATGTAATGGTCATCTTTGCTCCTTTGATTGGGGCTGGCTTTTGTAACGTCCTCCACCTCATGTATTATTTATTCAGTTATCAATAAATTTCTGAGAGAGGACGTTGAGCTGGTCCTCCTCTAAAAAAAAAATAATAAAGACATCTCTATTAGAGTTAAAATTAGTGCAAATGTGAACATGTCAATTTTGCCATGTCATATGTCAAATTTAAATTTGACCAAAGCCAAAAGAAATTGTCATTGGAGATGCTCTGAGTGGTCCAGCCTAACGATGCCTTGGGCATGAAGCCAACCTATTCAATCACCCTAATTGAGACCTCAAACTCTCAAAGAAGACGGAAACATTAAGATATTGTAACTTGACAGAAACGGTTCCGGCTAGAGTATCAAGATCTTCGAGTAACTTCCCAATTCTAACCTCATTCCAAGGATCCCAATACTGCTCGCTCAAAGTATAATCCGTAGCAAGCTTCAATATAAGTCAGAGGCTGATCTGGATTAACTTCTGTGTAGGGAACACAAGATTTGAGGCGCACGAAATCTCCAACACAAGATCTCGATTACTATCCAAATATTAATAACAACATAGGGGCAAGAATCATCACTCCAATCTAACGGGAGCCTTTGCCCCTTTTTCAAATCCATATATAATTACAAGACAGAAATGAATGAATGTCAATATAGCGACCTTATTTTCCATCTCCCAATGAAGGCCCATGGAGAAAGCCGAAATACCAGATGAAAGATATCTTGGATAAGAAAATAGCAAAAAGATTCTCACAAGATTTTTCATTTGAATGTCAAGTGAAAGAGAAGACAATGACAATATGGGTAATGGTAAAAGTTAGGGTTTTTTTTTTACCAGTAGTCTGTGCACTCTTAAGTGACTTTCAGAATGGTACCTGAAGTTAAAATTTTATCAATGTGATAGCTGGAGTCTTTTTTTTTTTTTTTTATCAATGTTGTGTCTTCGTCCAATTTCAGTCACGGAGCTCTTAAAAATGATCACATGACGCGCATGTGACCGAATTTTAAAGGGTTAAATTGTCTTTTTATGTCTAAAACAATAAAAATAAAAAAACAAGAAAACAAAAATTAAAGCATGATGAATTCTGGGCAATACAGACAATAAGTGAGGCAAAGCATCGGCATAGATACGACAAGCTAGTCTCAATGGGTCGTATGCATAGTAGAGGAAAGGGTATTTCGGCTTCGGCTCTACTGTAGGAACCCTCCTAGCTGGTTGAAGATCTCTACTCAAGATTTTGAGAACATTTGCAAGTTTGCCAAGAAGGGTCTGACACCATATCAAATTGGTGTTATTCTTCGTGATTCTCATAGGATTGGTCAGGTGAAGAGTGCTACTGGGAGCAAGATATTGCGTATAATGAAGGCTCATGGTCTTGCTCATGAAATACCAGGGAATTTGTACCACCTCATCAAGAAATCATTCTCAATTAGGAAGTACAAGTGTTTAAACCCGCGCAATGCTGCCGGGATTTTTTTCCTCCTAAATTGTATTAATAAAGGGTTAAATACTGTTTACTCTCTGAACTTTTACTCAAAAAACATTTTAGTGCATGTCCTTCTAATTTCACACGTTTACTCCCTATACTCTCAATTTTGGACCAATAGGTCCATTCCGTTACTCTCCGTCCAAAACTTCCGTTAAATAGCTGACGTGGCAGTATTTTTGTGGTAAAATGTCTATTTTACCCTCATTTACTCTTTTTTAATTAATTAATTTTATTTATTTTTATTATTTTTAATTAATAATTGTATTTTATTTTATTATTATTTTTCTTTCTTTCTGTTTTTCTGTTATTCTTCCAACACTCTTATTCTTCTTCCAACTCTCTCAACATTCAACCTCTCAAATCCGACTCACCATCCAAATTCACCAAGCCTCGCCTAAATTCAAGGAAGAAGCTCCATCTGTTTCTTCAAACCATGGATGGCCAGCCATCGAAGAACTGGCTATTGTTTTTCAGTCGAGAATTTCAGCTATCCTGCTCACCATGCTCTCCACCATGGCCGCAATTAACGTCACTGGCTGGTGAGTCTAGTTTTTTATGAATGTTAGCGTGCTGAGGCAAATGCCTCATGATCTCCACCTTAAGTCTTACATCCTCGCTATCTGCAGCAATCCAAGTTGACTTTGAAATCCATTTGCTAGAGGATTTCTCACCTGATGACAAATCTATGCAGAAATAGGTGATTTCAAATTCTCCATGGCCGAGCTCCCTACCCAGATCATATTAGGCCGAAATATCTTTCCATGTTAGGTCTTTCAAAATGCACAGCTTTCCCCACCCTCATTGCCATTAACAGCACCGAAGTCAGTAGCAAATTGAAGCAAATAAAGCAAACCCAGAACTCAAATCAAGCTACACAAATAGAATATGACCCGAAAAATAACTCCTCGGTACTAAGTAATTTTCTGGGCCGGTAAAGTCTTGAACTTAGGCATCTGGGTCTTCTTCTTCATCCATTTCTTGCTCATGGGTTTCTGCCTTTCTGGGTTTGAAGCAAACAGATATCTTAGAGCTATGTGTGACTTGAAACCCATCTTATTTCAGACCCACACTCCTCCAATTTCATACTGAAACTCCTTCTATGGCCGCCGAGTATGAACCTCCTTCTTTCTCTCTCAACCTTGATTTTGATTTCAGATTGGCAGTGTTAGGTTGAGACTTCTGCCCTGACGAGGCCGATTGGGGTTCACTTGAAATTGGTGGTTGATTAGGGTTGCGGGTGAGCGAGATGTTTAGGGTTTTAAAGGAGAAGGGAAAGGTTGCAACTTCATCTCGTGTTGAGGTTTCTGGAGAAGAGAAAGCTCGAAGATGGAAGAAGAAAGAAGAAGAAGAGATGAACAGATTGGGAGAAGGAAAAAAAAAAGTGAGGGTATAATAGGCTTTTTGACTTGGAAGGAGTGTCATGTTAGCAAGTTAAGTGATTTTTTGGACGGATTGCAATGGAATGGACCTATTGGTCCAAAATTGATAAGTACAAGGATTAAACATGTGAAATTAGAATGACATGGACTGAAGTTTTTTTTTGTAAAAGTGCAGGAAGTAAACAGTATTTAACCCATTAATAAAAGTATCAATTACAATCCAAGAAATGCTAACCTTATTTTGTAGAAAACCAATACAAATAGAAACTAAAACCCACTGTAGGAGTAATTGCAGAAAACACATCTTTGACATGAATAGAACAACCAAACACAGGGTACTTCTGCTGTTAGAACAAAATTATCAAAAAACTCTATTGGTTTCTTCCAATTTTCTGCACATCAACTTGAAGTTAATCGTTTGAAGCCCTGAGATGTTGTATCATGGGCTCTTTATCTTTTAAACTACATTTGAGATCCTCACACATATGCTGTGTTGTGGATATTTTTTCTGCATTCTCATTTAGTTCTTGCTTGCTTCTCGATTTTCAAACTTGCCTCCTAGACCTTACTAGGCTGATCATTGTGTGCTTTCCTCAATTTCTTAGATAGTTATGCTTTTCTTTTATATTCAGTGATGAGCTTCTCAAGCTCAGCTTTAACTTCATCCAGCTCTACATAAACTCTGTACATGTTCTTCTAGGTTCAACAATACTTTTTGCAAAAAAACAAAAACTTAAATTTGCAGGCATTACAAAACTTTGATGAGCAATCTACACAAAGCCTTAGTAAATTATTTTAAATCCTCCTACAGATAACCATATATTTACCACTTCTTTCGAATCGCAAGAACAATATAGTAACACAACAAAACAATGCACTTATCACTACTGCATTTACCGAAATCTAACTTGTATACCTTTTCAAACAGAAGAAAAAAAAACAGAAAATTAACTAATAGCTCAAGCATACATGGCCGAATCTATTTAAGCATACCATCCACGGGGCCAAGAAGAAGCAGATTCTAAAACATCAGTTTCCAATGACAACAATAGAAACATAGAAAAGAGGCGGAGCTCTATCATATCAAGTAGTGCCTAGTTGAGCATAAATTTTTCCTTATCCAACACAACCAACTCGACATGAATCACAATAATTAAATCCTCTGTTGGAGGTGAAAAATTCCGTAGAGGAGTTTGACCCAACAATTAATGCGGACTGGAGCGGGAGCTGACCTGGGAACAACCGAGAAGCTTCCCTCGAGCGTTGACCTGGAATTTGACCGTCGGCTCGAGGAGAAGGGGGGGGTACTTGCAGAAAACTCTCCGATGCCTAAGTCAGTATGTGTCTTAATTGTGGAGTAGAGATCATTGGAATTCGATGGATTACTTGGACGTCGAGCCTCCTTTATATAGGTGATGACTTACTTCGGGAACAAGCCGCCATTATTTCTGCTTTGATGGCTGCATTTATTTACACACTTATAATGATAATTATTGCTGCACTAATAATAGTTAATTATTGCATACTTACGACCGTCATTCATTGCATATTTATGACAGTCATTCATTGTGCACTTATAATCATAATCATTGTGCGTAGTTGTTGTCGTAATAATCGCCGCATTCATGACTGAAATTTAACGTCATACTAACTGCGGAGTTAATCGCCTTAATTGCATGACCAGCAGAATTTGACCACTCCCACAATGCCCCCAAATTTTCTCTTTGGACACTCGTCCTAAGAGGAAATTTCCATTCTCTAGCTGCTTCAAATCTTGCCTTGAATATTTCCTCGAGCCCTGGACGTCCCGATTCTTTACTAGAGCCTTGGCGGCCCCGATTCTTTCCTCAGGCCCTGGCAGCCCCGATTCTTTCCTCGGGCCCTGGCCTTCCTAGCCGCCCCGAATCTTTCTTCGGGCCCTGGCCGCCCTGAATCTTTCCTCGGGCCCTGGCCGCCTCGATGCTTTCTTCAAGGCAAAGATTCATTTTCAGCATGAGACATGGAATTGCCCCCATTTCCCTTTGAATCTGATCAACAACATTTTATTCTCCACAGCCACCGACCTTGGGTATTTACTCTGGCCAGCAGCCTTACACATACATTTCAACAACACTGACCACAAATATATTTCAAATATAAAAGGAAAAAGTCAGAATATGATTATTAAAGGAAAGAACGCTAGTCTACGTTACCCAGACTTTTATCACTTCGGGCTTGTATTCCATCACTCCTAGTCCTTAGTGATAGAAATAGAATCCCGTCAGGGGCAGCTCCCGCCATCACTTTTTAGGGAAAAGTGCTTCCCACAGACGGCGCCACTTGTTGGAGGTGAAAAATTCCGTAGAGGAGTTTGACCCAACAATTAATGCGAATTGGAGCGGGAGCTGACCTGGGAACAATCGAGAAGCTTCCCTCGAGCGTTGACCTGGAATTTGACCGTCGGCTTGAGGAGAAGGGGGGGTACCTGCAGAAAACTCTCTGATGCCTAAGTCAGGATCATTGGAATTCGATGGATTACCTGGACGTCGAGCCTCCTTTATATAGGTGATGACTTACTTCATGAACAAGCCGCCATTATTTCTGCTTTGATGGCTGCATTTATTTACACACTTATAATGATAATTATTGCTGCACTAATAACAGTTAATCATTGCGTACTTACGACCGTCATTCATTGCATATTTATGACAGTCATTCATTGCGCACTTATTGCGCACTTATAATCATAATCATTATGCGTAGTTATTGTCGTAATAATCGCCGCATTCATGACTGAAATTTAACGCTATACTAACTGCGGAGTTAATCGCCTTAATTGCATGCCCAACCGAATTTGACCACTCACACATCCTCCATTTATTGCACCAGAAAAATATATATAAACTAAAGAAGTTCAATATAATTAGCAAAAATGCGAAAGGAAATTCACGATTCCATCACATTTTATTCTTCCGCAATTTTCTCAATAAGCTATCCATGCAAGCACCAAGATCACTCTATTTCTGCTCATCATAATCTTTTCCGAATTTGACTCAACAAACCAAGCACAGAGAAAGCACAAAGAACTTGGTAAAATTTCTTTTATAATACCTTATTGCTCTCAATTTCAAATTTTTATGCGAAACCAAACCAAACCTAACACAATTCCCCAAAATCAATTCCAGAGCTCGCTCAACTTCAACTCCAAAACTCCAGACCAAAGAACCATGAAAGAATCAAAAGAAACAGAAATCGAACCTAGTTTCGCCTCCATCCTCGCCTTCCCAGATTTCCTCAAGATTGATAAAACCCAAATGCACAGATCGAATTTTCATAACCCATCATTAAAAAATAATAATAATAAATAAAAAGGAAATTTATTGAGACAAGGTCTGTTTGAGCTTATAAAGGACTGAAATCTGGTTGATCTCTTCGTTCTCTCTCTGGAGCGATTACAAAACTGAGAGACCCAATACTTCTAAGCAGTGCAATATAGACAAATGATAAAGCCAGGGGCACAACAACAAAAGAGACCAGAGAGAAGGGGCAAAATCGTTCTATCACTTAGACCATCTCCAATGGAGAGGTCAAAAATTTTGAGATAAGTTTGAAATTTGACAACTACAAGAAATTGTCAATTTTGGTAATTTTTCACTCCAACCCATAGATTAAAATAAATAAATATTTTATTATTATTATAATGTATTTAATTAAAACTCAATTGCACTATTGCTTTCTCTCTCCATCTTCTTTCTCTTCTCTTTCTCTACGCCTTCTTCTAGCTTTTCTGGGCAATTAGAAAAGCCACCATATTAACAAATTTGAACATATCCAAGTAACCACAAGCAGCCCAGATTTCAACATCGCAAACACAATCGCGACCTCAACACTGTGATCGATCATGGCAACACTTAGATGTGATCGGAGTTGCTTGAACCCAATTCTTCAGTTTTTCTTTCTAACTCTCTTCCTCTCTTTTTCCCCAAATCTGAATGAAAATTTAATTTTTAGTTTGATATCAATGATTTTTGAAGGTTTGGGTATGAAGATTTGGGTATTGTAGGAAGAAATAGAAAGATGAGAAAGATCATGAATGACTTTGATCTGGGTAGCATGAAATTGAGGAGAACGATAGAGGAGAAAGGGAGAAACAATAAAAAATAAAATGACAGATGACCTGAGTCTGTCAAATTTGACAGACGAAACCAAGAATTGTCATCCACGGTGGATTTGAAGGATGGGTTGAAGAGGAAGAGATCTGCTTTTGTATCCGTTGGAGCTCCACGGTGGATTTTGACACCACCGTTGGAGATGCTCTTAGACAGTTACTAGTCATCATGCGGTAGAACTTATAGAGTATAATTTGGAGAGAAACAAGAAGGACAAGAATTATGAATCTAAAGACAATTCTGGTGGAAAACAGGATCCATCATTTAGCTCGTTATTATAAGAAGACAAAGAAGCTTTGAAATATGAATCTACCACAACCAGTACTCTTGTGGCTTAGGTTGGAGATCATTGGCACAGATTATGAGGCTTCCCATTAAAAGAGAAAACCTAGTTTGCTTCAATTTGGGAGCTCCTTCATGAAATCCTCAGAATTCCATATGATAATCTCAACCATTCCATCATATTTTGAAAGCCAATTCACGTGCTAGCATACCAGCACCCAAAAGTGATTTGGACACCCAAATCTTCTTTAGCCACCTGACCTGCTCTCTCTTTGTACATCAAACCCTGGCCACCCCATCAACAACTCCTCTCTTCTCTGAAGACGAGAGGTGGAGAAACTCGAAGAAGACGAGAGACCTTCAAAATATGATTATAAAAAAAAAGAAGGTGAAATAGGTTATTTGTTATTAAAAATAGGATTAAATAATAAATACTGGTTACTCCCTATACTTATAGGGTTTTATCGTTTCAGTCTCTGACCTTTGAATTTCACCTAAAAAGTCTCTGAACTCTCAATTTTCTCCCAATTCGTCCTGCCGTCAAGCTCCGTCCAAATTCTCCATTAAGTTGCTGACGTGGCAGCCATTTTATGTCAAAATGTGTATTATACCCTCACTTAGAAAAAAAAAATTCTCTCTCTTTTTATTTTTTATTTTTTTCTCTTTACCTCCTCTTCTTCTTCCAGCTCTCTCTCCTCCTCTCCTCCTTCATCAATGCCAACCCACCCACCACCTCCACCATCTGCAAGAGAAAAGTAAAAACAAGCTGAGCTCACGTCTATAACTTAATCTCAACCAAACCAGTAAATGAAGCAACAATCATCTCAAATCTATAAAATGTAATACAATATCCCAATCGCAAATCCAATACCACAGAAGAAGAACAAAGCCAAACAAATGCTTCAGATCACAAATTCACAAACCCAAACCAGTCCAGTGCTTTAAAGAAAAAACCTATAACAAATTCATATTCATACAATACAAATCAACCATTTCAGATTCACATCTACACGAACCATATCCAGAATCACATAAAGACAGAGAAAAGCAGAGAAATTGAAATGAGGAGAGAGGAAGCATAATTGAATTACCTGAGATAGGGAGAGATGAGGTTGATGAATCTGTTCTTCTCATTCTTGCTGCACCAGATAGAAGCAAATGAAGCTTAGATCAAATGGGAATCGGAAACAAAAACGAAGAATATGAATGGATTGGAGACGAAGATATATAGATACTTGATCTGGCTGAGAGAGGCAACCTCAGATTTGAGGTTGGAGATCTTATCAGCGGCAACCATTGCTGAACTAACACACAAGCTTTTCAACTTTCTAGAGAAAACGAAAATGAATTAAGAGATCGGGGGTGGGGGTGGGGGAGAGAGAGAGAGAGAGAGAGAGAGAGAGAGCTAATGGCGGTACTCTTCTTCTCCGATCTCGTCCCAATGATGTTATTGTTCGACCTTCGAACCCACCTCCACTTCTCTCCTGAGCTTATCAATCTTGTTGTGGCACTGCATGGCTATCTTAAACTGCGAGACCAGTGGCAATTGGGCGGCGATGGTGGTGGCGACATCAACTCAGTCGGTGGCTTGGAGATTGGTACGGTCGAGAGAGGACCACTTGTCCTTGAAGATGGAGATGAGGGCTTCGACCTCATTGTTGGTCTAGGACGGCGGCGGGGGGTTGGGGAGGACATTGGGGTGTGGGATAAGGAGAGAAGGGATGGCGTAGGTTAGGGGAGGAATGAGGGTTGTGATGGTAGTGGTGGGTAGCGTTGGCGTCATCGAAGATTTGGAGATGGAGAGAGAGCTGAGTTTGTTTTTGGACGAAGAAGACAGAGATAATCAAAGGAGAGAGAGCTGGAAGAAGAAAAGGTCAAAAGACAAAAAATAAATTAAAAAAAAAAAAGACTTAGTAAGGGTATAATAGACATTTCAGTGTGTACGGAATGCCACGTCAGCAATTTGATGGAAATTTGATGGTAGGGATGAATTGGGAGGAAATTGAGAGTTCATGGACTTTTTAGGTAAAATTCGAAGGTTAGGGATTGAAATGATGAAACCCTATAAGTATAGGGAGTAAACAGTAATTAACTCTTAAAAATATGTAAAATGTCCTATACAACTCTTCAATTAGGGCAAATCGGTCTTTTTGCCATCATTTACTCCCTCACGTTCATCACACGTGCTCATTTTAACAACTCTGTGATGAAAATTGAACCGAGGTACAACGTTGTGTATCACATTAATAACATTGTAAGTTCAGGTATCATCTTAAAAGTCACCTAAGTGTCCAAACACTGTTGGTGAAAAAAACCTTAAAAAGTAATAAGAAAGAAGAATGTCTATAGGGTACTCGCAGGTCTCAAGAAGTCAACACGATCGACTTCTTGTAAGCAAGGCACTAGATTAGCAAAGGCATAAGCTATGGAGAAAGCCATTTCAAATGCTTGGTAAGTGCATTAAAAATCCTCCAAAGATTTGACCATTGATGTTTCTCTGTTTTGGTTGGCAAATCAATTGAGTTCTCTAAGTTGGTATCTCTAAAAAAAAAGTTATTGTACATACTATCTATATCACATATCGTCAAGCATAAACAATGGCCTCCTAGATAGTCCGCGTAACATGGTTGGCCATGTTCATGACATACATTACTTAGACTGACACTGGAGCTATCTTGTCATGGTGGGAATCAACTGATATCTTGCCAGGAGGCCAACATTCCATGCTCTCTAAATGCCTTTAAGATAAGCAATATACACATTAGCATCCCACATCGAAAAAGGAGGCTCCCTAACTTATAAAAGGGACCCCTCTGCCTCTTTAAATGAGATCTGATTCATGATCTCCCCTACTTGTACTACATTGGCTAAACTATCATAGTGAAACATTAAAAGTGGATGTGCCTCAATGCCTGTCATGCCCTGATTTTCAAGCACGAATAATAAACAAATACAAATACACAGGGCGTGATGGTTCAGACATCAACACTAAATACCTGTAAAATTTTTAACTTAAAACAAGTAAATGATAATGTTTAGAACCTACAATGTCACTACAGACTCGTTTTTTTTTAGTCATATATTACATGATACAAAGTTTACGAATTAGTTACGTTAACAAAATAATAAGTAAACGCTCCCTCAGAGCTTACTACAAAACGGAAGTCTAAGGAAAATAAGCAACAAAATTAGCTTCCAAACACCTACAGTTATGACTGCACGATTCCTACTTCAGCCACTGTTTCCCTGACCTGCAGGATGAACCCCTACACCATTGAATAGTGCACCGGGTTGCAATAGCAAACCCGGTAAACTTTTGACAGCTTGTATGAGTAAACTCAAACGAACAATATAGAAGACCAAAATAATAAAATTAAATAAATAAAACAAAATAGTAACCCCTGCATAAGATTTAGTTCAGGTGATTACATGCAATTAAAACAATATAGAAACTGGTAATCCCTGCATATGATTTAGTTCAGGAGATTATATGTAATTAAAACAATATAGAAAAATGGTAATCCCTGCGTATGATTTAGTTCAGGAGATTATTTGAAAATGGAAATGCTTAAATAACACATAACCTATTTACTCAACAATCTACTTCAAACACTTAATGAAATAAGAATCACTAAAGCACCACACATGATCATCGTAACCAACAATAAACCTGACAAATCTACTCAAAATCGCCACACTAGTCCTACCACACCACACTCTACTGTTTTAAGCATACTATCAAACACAAATTCCAATTAATTTAAAATGAAAACAGAAGAAAAATCAACTAAATATAAAACCACAATCACAACACAACATATTATTTGCACCCCCAACTCAAGCATTCCCAGAATTATATAATATAACATGTAAATATATAAATACGTAGTCATTAATTCACTCAAGAATGCCACAATTATAATAAACCTCATTTTAACTTACCTATGAACCATCAACAATCAAGTCCATATATTTCAAAACAAATATTTATTTTGATAATAAGACTTCGCATGCTAATAAATAGTTCTAAAACAAGTTAAAACATACCTACTTTATCAACCAAACAGATGTGAGATTTACTCACCTAAAATCCAACTGCGCCTTCAATGAAACAATAATAATTATGGAACACCCTCTATCAAGCACCCAATGAAATAAGATGATCACAACTCAACAAACGAATTACAAAGCAATTTAAAGTTCGAAACTCCCGTTTGAACAAAAATCCAAAAGTAACTCCAATAGAGGCGAAACCTCATCAAAGACCACCCAAAGTCTCTAGAACACTCCTATGATCAATATGACAAAACTAATAGTCGACCGAAAGGCCAGATCCTCACAGATCGATAACCTAGACAATCGAAAACGGTAAAAACCCTAACAAAATCATAGGATCACCAAAAATTACATATTATATATCAAAATGCTCGTATCGACGAGTAGATGGTATATAAAACCATAAACTGTCTCGTGACATGGCCAGAAACGCTGCCAAGCACCGTCGCTGGCCAAACTTAAGACCACAACAATCCAACCATCCAAAATGTCAAGAATACCAAGTAGAGCACCTTTAATACTTGGAGCTTGAACAAACTCGGCCTAGATCAATGCCGATCGACGCCACAAGCCAAATACTACTGTTCACCCTGAGTTGACTATGCTCAGGTGAAAATCGTCCAAAACCACCACCAAGGGTTGAAAGAGAAAGCTTCCACAAACCTAACAAAATCGATTTCGTGCTCGGCCGTCGCTGGAGGAGGAAAATCTGGTCTGGTCTGCCTTCACTGCCCCGATCTGCCATGTACGCTTCAAATCGCCACAAGTCACCACCATAGGGAGGACCGTACTGAGGGGGCGAGCCTGTCTGTGCTTGTCTCATGGCCTGGGGTCACCAGAGCTTGCTGAAAAAGTCGGGTCTTGGAAACGGGTTTGGGTCGGGTTTATAGGAAAAGTGAGAGAGGAAAAAGATATGGAACTTTCTGGAATTTGCCCAAAAAGGAAGATTTTGGATTTTGTAAAGATATTTCCGGAAATTCCCTATTTATACTAAAATTTTCAAAAATGGAAAATCTTTCGCTGATCATAACTTCATCATATATGATCTCCGATTTGCGCGTGCCGGATATCTACGAACTCGTATCAACGTACTCTAAGACTTTTGTGAAGAAAGTTTTCTGAAAAACCCAACAAATAAAAAGCCAACCTTTTGACCCCTCGAAATAAAACATTTCGAGCATTTATTTCTCTGAAATACTTTTTACTTCCCCCCCCCCCCCCCCCGAACTACGTAATCGTACTAACAACCCACCTAATAGTTTTTTAAAAATCATCATAAAGTAATAATGAATTTCCCGAGTATTACAGTGTCTCACCTCAGGAGTAAGGTGAACCACTATACTTCTTGTGTCACTATCTACTTTTATCGTACTTCTTCCTTAGCCTCCCGGTCATGACAAAAACATTTGGTGACATCTGTGGGAATCACGTATATGAAGTCATGTTGCTTTCCAAGCTCTCTTGGTCACCTTGCCAGGACACAATGGTACCTCGATATGATTCAAGGCCTTCTTTGTGAGATCTCAGTGCCCCCTATATGGGATTCAACGCCCCATTTTTCTGATTTCATTGCCTCCTATTCAAGATCTCATGGCCTCCCATACATGATTCAACGCCTCTTTTTCCTGATCTCAAGGTCTCATTTTGGAGATCTCATGGCCTCCCATATGTGATCTATAGCCTCTTTTGTACGATCTCACGCCCTCTGGTTTGAGATCTCATGGTCTCCCGTACGTGATATATGAGCTTTTTTGTATGATCTCTCGGCCTCTTGTATGTGATCCATGACTTACTTAGTATAATCTCTCAGCCTCCAGTTTAAGATCTCATGACCTTCTTTGCATGATCTCTCAGCCTCCCGTATGTGATGCATGGCCTCCTTTGCAAAATCTCTCACCCTCCCGTATGTGATGCATGGCCTCCTTTGCATAATCTCTCGGTCTCTCGTACGTGATGCATGGCGCGCCTCTTGTCTAGTTAGGCATGATATTATCTCGTTCAACATGATCACCTCCGCATCTTATCTCACTCAATATGATCACCTCGACATTCCTTGCTGGGAATGATCTTATCTTACTTGGCAATACCACCTCAACATTTTCTGGCTAGGCATCGACTTGATTTTATCTTGCTCGACATGATTGATCATTTCGGCACCTTATCTCGCTAAGCCTCAGCATGGTTTTATGATCTCACTTGGTATGATCACCTTGGCATCTTATTTCTCTGGGCATTGGCAGGATCTCGTGATCACCTCAGCTTGATCTCTTGATCACCTCAACATGGTCTCATGGTCACCTCCACTTGATCTCCTGGTCACCTCGACATGTTCTCTCATTCACCTCGGCTTGATCTTATGATCACATTGACGTGATCTCATGGTCACCTCAGCATGATCTTCTCCTGGTCACCTTGGTATGATCTTAGATCAACTCCAACAGCTTCCCTATAATTTCTGTATTATAGGGAAGTAAAAGTCAAATCTTTAGCCTCTTTTTCTTCTCAAACTCCAACAAATTCCCTATTTTACAATAATCTCTAAAATCTCTATATTCTTCCTTAAAATTTTAGAGTTTGCTGTAAATATAGGGAATTTGGTTTTCTCTTTCCTCACTTTCTCTAAAATATAGATAGTTATAGGGAATCTGTTGGAGCAAAAGAGGCTTATTTTTCCCTAAAGTGGAGAAAAATCAAAATATAGGGAATCTGTTGGAGTTGCTCTTACGATATCCCATCCATAATCACCTCGACATGATCAACTCAAGCCCCCTTTTGATCAGTTATATAAGTTATCTTACTCTCTTTCAATTAAAACTAATGTCATGCTTTACATGCTTATATTATCACTATAATCTAAACATATCATAATTTTAGTAGCATACTCGTTATACCAACATACGGCATTAGTGTTTTAGATATCTCCATGATTCTCAAGTATGTATACATAATGAAAAATATTAGGGTCCGGATCCAGGGACATTTTTTTTAACACAAATTTTGACACACCTTGTGAGCCATTAGATTTTAAAATATTCAATGGGGTTCAGATTTATTACTTGAATGATGTCAACATACCTTGTGGTGATGTGGCAAATGACATGGCATTACAATTTTCAAATCTAAAATTAAACTTTTCTCAAATAAAAGAGAAAACAAAATTACTATTTGGAAAATCAAAATCAAACAAAAACTAAAAAGAAATAAAAGAGGAAGAAGAATAACAGAATAAGGAGTATCTGTGCACGATCAAAAGAAGAAGAAAAAATAGCACACGAACACGCCAAACACCAAAAACCTAGAGGAACATCGTCTTCTCTAACAACTTCAAGCCCTCATCATCCTTTCCAACTCCAAGCTCTCATCTCCATTCTCCCAATTACTTTGCTAATTGGAACTAAACAATACTTACTACAAGAACACAGGTACATATTTATCTTATTCTTTTGTCGACATAAAAACAACTAAATTTAGGGTTTAGAACTAGAATTGGTTTTGAAGTTTATGGTTTCAATTACCTATACTAGTCTTGCTAACCTAACTTGCGTCTTGCATTCTTTTCCTAGCTTTTGCTTCTTCTTCCTTCTTTTTTTTTCCCCCTTTCTTTTGGCAAATCTTCTACCTCAGGGTTAAAAACTTTGATTTTTCCTATCCTCTATTGACCAATATTAGCGGCTGTAAACTAGAAGAAGCATGTTTATAAATACAGTCAGTAACTAACACACAAGCATTCCAAACTTTGTCTCATATTCTCCTTTATGACGTTATTAATCCTACTTCTACTTAGATTAGTTATAACTTTGTTTGTTAAGCAGACTTCTTGCTTTTGTATCTTTGCTCTCATTTTGATTTGTACGATTCTTGGTTTTTAATGAATTCATCCCTTGTAAAAAAAAACAAAAGAACTTATAACTCTAAACTTTCTGATATAGAAAACGATTTGCTTCCAAAACAAGGGGCTAATCTAACTTTTACAAGGCCTGGTTTTGGCATTGATGACCAATGTTCAAACTTTAAAAAATGCTGAGACATTACTCAAAATACTTGGCATTGATGTAATTCATAATGAATCCAAATTATATTATATAATTGTACGACCTATTAGCTACCTCACTACAACTGGAGTAGGAATAACAATGTCTCTTAATTAGCATGCCACATAGCACTGATCATAGTAACAAGAGCCAATTTTTTTCTAGAGGTTTCCATGGTAATTAACCTAAATAGCATAATCAAATAGCAGCTTGGTAATATAGTTATGTTTACAGATATGTTTATTCATTACTTCTATGTGATGACCAACAAACAAAATATAAATTACATGTGTTCGGTACGGTGTTTCCTTCTTTTTTCAGATTATTATGAATAGAAGTCATGTTAATTTATTCTTTTTAGTTAGCAATTGTTTTATCGGTGCATAGTCTCCCCCCCCCCCCCCCAATCTTGTTAGCAATTGCTTCATCACCTTTTTTTTTCTTTTCCTTTTCAGTTGGCCTTGATGGAGTTAACTAATTCGAATGATGGCAATGTTGGATCCTCATTGAACCAAGTAACAAGTGATGAAGCAGGTAGTCTACATTCTCCAGAGAAAAATGTTCAAAAATTAAAATCACCTTATGTAGGAATGTATTTTGAAACATTGGAAGAGGCAGGAAGGTATTATGAAGATTATGGTCGACAAGAAGGTTTTTGGACTCGTATTCGAAGTTCATCAAAGTCTAGATCACAGTCAAATGAAGTGACAAGTAGATTATTTGTTTGTGCACATCAAGGTAAACATGTCATGCAGACTCAAAAAGAGGATGATATGATGGATGAAGAAGCGAAAGATGAGGAAGAAATATGTGACGAACAGACTGGAAAGAAGAGGCGAAGAAGTTGTTCAACAGTTAAATGTGGGTGTGAGGCTAGTATGCGAGTTCTTCATGACAAATGGACTAACAAATGGAAAGTGTCAATTTTCAGTGACATTCACAATCACAAAATTGTGACACCAGCTCGAAGGATGATGATGAAGTCGAATAGACATATGCCCAATGCAGCAAAAGATTTAACAGAAGCTTTTCAAAAAGAGAACTTACAAATCAGTAAAGTTCCTTCAATGTTTGGTGGTGCTCAAAATGTTGGTTTCGACAATAGGGACTGTTATAATCATTTAAGGAACGTGAGGCACAAAGAGTTGGAATATGGGGATGCACAATCAGTCCTCAATTACTTCAGGAAAAAGCAAGCAGAAAATCCACAATTCTTTTATGCTATCCAGTGTGATGAAGATGGTAGAGCTACTAATTTTTTCTGGGTGGATTCTAGATCAAGGACGGCGTATCAGTATTTTGGGGATGTAGTGACATTCGATACAACATATCGGACAAATAAGTATGACATGCCATTTGCCCCATTTACTGGAGTAAACCATCACTTCCAATCCATACAATTTGGATGTGCCCTTTTGCAAGATGAGACAGAGGTAACATTTCTATGGTTATTTGAGACGTGGCTTGAAGCTATGGGAGGTCGACATCCATTATGTATTATCACTGACCAAGATTTGGCAATGAAAGGAGCAATAGCTAAAATTTTTCCCAATACTCGTCACCGCCTCTACATTTGGCATATAAAGAAAAAATTTGGTGAAAAGTTATCACATGTATATTATAAAAAGTCGGATTTCAAGACTAGCATGAAAAAGTGTATATGGGCAACATACAGAATTAAGGATTTTGAAGAGCAATGGAAGAAGTTGATTGAGGAGCATGAATTGGAACAAAAGGAATGGCTACAACAACTTTATGAAATTCGTGAATCTTGGGTTCCAGTATATAATCGTAGCACATTTTTTGCCGGAATGAATACAACAGGGCGTAGTGAAGGTACTAATGCATTTTTTGATGACTTTGTTACATCAATGACAAATCTGAGAGAATTTGTTGTCAAGTATGAACAAGCCTTACAGAAGATTATTACAAGGGAAAGTAGCAAAGATTTTACATCAGAGCATAAATATCGTATTGTAAATGATGATGACTTTCTTTTGAAACATGCAGCACAGGTGTATACTAGAAATATATTTGAAAAATTCAAGAGCGAATGGTCTAGAGTCAAAAGGCTCAAGGTTGAAGAAAAGGATTCCGACAATCAGTTTCACAGATACTCAGTGATGAAGAAAACTGATAACTCAAAAGAGTTTTTAGTGGAGTTGAATTTACAAACACATGTGGGTAAATGTGAATGCCAAAATTTTGAATTTGTGGGAATAATTTGTCGGCATATTATGAAAGTATTTGTTTGTCAAGACATTGATACAATACCCTCCCACTTTATCCTTCCAAGATGGAGACAAGGGGCGAATAAGTTTAGAGTTATGGATGCTGAAGCCTTGGTAAAGAATGATGGTAAAGAACAATTAGAAGCATTGAGATTTAGTCATATGTGTCGGAGAGCTACTCAACTAGCTTGTTATGCAGCGCCTTCAGATGAGGCCTACACAATGTACATGGATGGTTTAGATTAATTGTCAAAAAAAATTACAGAAGTTAATAAGGTGTCAAAAGAAGATGCTATGGAGTCTAAAGATAATGTTTTTCGAGATGAAGCAGATCAATGTAAGAGTAAGTCCTCTGAGTCATTGCCTTTGGATCCAAATATCTCAAAAACTAAGGGTAGAAAGAAGGATGAGAATAGTAGAAGAAAAACTAAAAGCTCTAGGAGGATAAAAGGTGGTATGGAGTTGGCTCAAAGCAAGCAAAGAAAGTGTACAATGTGCCAACAGCCAGGACATAATAAGCTTACTTGCATTTTAAACCCAGATGCAAAAAGAAAAACGATTGTTTCTACGGATCAAAGTAAGTTAACTTCTCTCTCTCTCTCTCTCTCTCTCTCTCTCTCTCTCTCTCTCTCTCTCTCTCTCTCTCTCTCTCTCTCTCTCTCTCTCTCTCTCTCTCTCTCTCTATCTTTTTATTTATTTGTCAGATCATATAGTTTCACTTGATGTATAAATTATGATAGTTTCTAATTCTTTCATCTTAATTTGAGTGTTTAGGGAATAAAAATATGCAAGAGTCGGACAAAGATTTAGACGAGGAAGATTCAGAAGAGGAAGACTCAAACGAGGAAGAAAGTAACTAAGAAGAATGAATTCAACTTCATGTATCCACAGCAAGTGATCGACATGCACTTAAAAGACCATCAACAACAATATGCTTTGCATACTTTATAAGGCAATTTAAGAGTGTTGAACTTTAGATAAGATACTCCCAGCTAGTACGAGAGACCACTAGCTGATAAGATACTTTATAAGGAAATTTAAGAGTGTTGAACTAGAAAATTATTTAGAACATATTCATGTATTTTTCATGAACAATATATTCAATGTGAAAGGAGGGAGAAGAGCTTAGTTTTCCTTATCTAGCTTGTGTCATATTCTCCATATTTCACTTTTTAGCCATTGTTCTAATGTGAAAGGCTGATATTCTCTATAGAGCATTTTCTTTAATTATTGTTTTAAAGCTTCTGGGGTCATTCTAGAGGCTAAACCTTATTACTTGTAAACATATTTGCAAGTCTAGCACTTTCCCTGTAGTTGTAATTTTATATCTCAATTTTTTCATACTTGAACTTAATCATAAACTGTGATAAAGTATAACTGCATATATTACTGCCCATAAGAACTAAAAATGTTAACAGATGAATTGATTCTCATTTGAAAGTGCAATTTTTTCATACTTGGACTTAATCATAAACTGTGATAAAGTATAATTGCATATATTACTGCCCATAAGAACTAAAAATGTTAATAGATGAATTGATTCTCGTTTGAAAGTGTAAATGTAGTCTAGATTGAATGTCTCGGAACATAACGTGCGATCGAGAGTATTTTGACATGACCAACTTTATCTTGTCACATAATCTAATAGGAAGCAGATTTGGCACCCCAAAGGCCTATGAGGTTGTACCAGCTGGGAATATCTTAGCTAAAGTTCAACACTCTTAAATTTCCCAAAGAGACCAATCTGAGAGAGAGAGAGAGGCCATGGTTGCCAAAGAGACCACTAGCAGCCCAGTTGTACCAGATTCAGAAGCAGATCGAAGGGATAGTTCCTATAGCATAAGATGAATACAAATCGCGTGTTCGTGTGCTATTTTTTTTCTTCTTTTGATCATGCACAGATACTCCTTATTCAGTTGTTCTTCTTCCTCTTTTATTTCTTTTTAGTTTTTGTTTGATTTTGATTTTCCAAATAGTAATTTTGTTTTCTCTTTTATTTGAGAAAAGTTTAATTTTAGATTTGAAAATTATAATGCCATGTCATTTGCCACGTCACCACAAGGTATGTTGACATCATTAAAATAATAAATCTGAACCATTGAATATTTTAAAATCTAATGGCTCACAAGGTGTGTCAAAATTTGTGCAAAAAAAAATGTCTCTTGATCTGGACCCAAAATATTATTAGCATCACTACTATTATTACATACTATAAACACATGCAATGCTTTCAGAATAATTAAATTTTCTCACATGTACATGGGACACTCGCTAAGTAAATAGGAAACCGTAAAATTAGTAAAAAAAAATAGACTAAGAACTTCGGAGAAATCAAGTAAAAGGACACCAAACCTCTCATATAAAATCATTATGGAATATCTTTTACATTAGTCTCGTACTCTCGTCCCATATAAAGTTGATTCCATTCATCTCGACCGCAACGGCCAACGAGTCTGATGCTATGATGGCCAACCTATGAAGCCGGCCAACGAGTAAAACCCAGACCAATCAAACAGAAGCTACTCTGAACTTGGGCCTAGTGATGCAATGAGGCAAACACCTAGTTTACGTTGGGCTTAGTTTATATGCTCCCGGGCAAGTTATAAAATAACCGAAGTTTGATCTTCTTTCCTTTTTATTTTTCTATGAATTTTTCAATTCCAAAATCTGTGTTTAGATCCTCCATTTTCTTTTTTTTTCCTTTTGTATTTTCAGGGTTATTTTGATCGGACTTTGGTGTAGGGGTCTCTTTATAAGATACAATTTTAGAGTTTTATGTACGAATTCAGCTACAAAGGCCATGATGGAGTGGTGCTAGATTTGTGGCGGCTGAAGAGGATGAGAAGTTTAAAATTAGAGCTTTCTTTTGTTTTTTTAATTTCATTTGGGCCTCCTACTGTTTGTTTGGGCTCTGAATTTTACTTTATTTACTATTAGGCCTTTTTGTTAGGTTTTGTATCATTTATTAGAGTGCCTACTAAATCTAGATTGACTGAGATTAGATTATGTACTTCTTCAAGTCAATTTAATAAGTACATAAACCCATCTCTTTTTACAAAGCCTTTTATTGTAATTTTTCCTACTTAATGAAATCTCTTTTCACAGAAAAAAAGAAAAGAAAAAAAAGAAAAGAGTAATAGAAATCAGATTCCCCAATGTATCATGCTAAGAATAGCCAGGATTTTCAGAGAAAGATGTTTTGAAATAAAAATGAACATCAAAAATTCGAGTGGCTAAAGCACAAGTAGCTATACAAGATATAATTAATTATAATAAACTTACCAAACTATAGATTCGTTTATGATTCTTACCCAAGTACTGTTATTGACCGTTCATCTTCAAATCAAACCCGTATGGAATATTTACCGAAAGTAAAGATGAGATATGAAAATGATGAACATCGATACTTGAGTATGAAATTAAAAACAACACTAAAGTTTGAGCAGATTATAACAACATTTATCATTTCTCACTAATTATATCCTAAATTCTATGCCTTTTGTTTTCCGATGGCCAAAACACTTCGAGGCAGTAAGACCTGTTCGAAACTGTTGCCAAGCAAAAATGTTTTGTCACTTGTAGTATGTCATTCTTTATCTCGTCTTTTTTTCTTAAGCTGATGTATCAAAGTGCCTAAAAATGAGATAGGGTATATTTTAAAATGCCTAGATGGCTTAACAGTCGTTTCACTCGTGCGCTGGTTGGTTAGGATTATTTTAACATGTTTGGTCTGCTCGTTTCAGACGTAGTTACTGTAAACACAGCTTTGTTTGTAAATTTGCCAGAATTCTTCTTTCATTAATTGTTATACTCAATCTCTATAAAGAGAGAAACTGTCTTGTACTTACTTACTTTCATCCTATTGGCCTCTCTATAGAAGAAGACAATATATATACATTGACGCATACCGGATCAAACAATAACTTGTGTGGCTGAAATGAAATGAAAATGGATTGGGAGATGTACACGTCCAGTACATTCACCAGCCAAGTAAGTCTTGAGATAAATTATTGGTACTGTGTATATAGAGCCTTAAATCTTATATCTTATCATCAAAATCCAGTAAGAAATTAAATAGAGAGAGAAAAAATGGAGAAGGAAGATAAAGCCTACGAAGCTCATTGTTTAGTCGTATCGTTTCCAACTCAAGGCCACATTAATCCCATGCTCCAATTCTCCAAGCGCTTAGAGCGAAAAGGCCTCAAAGTTACACTGGTCACAACCCAATCATTTCACAAACGCTTGTCCTCGCCGTCCGCATCCATCACATTAGAGACCATCTCCGATGGCCACGACGAAGGTGGGTCCGCAGAAGCCGAGAGCATGGAAGCCTATCTGGATAGATTTCGTGAAGTCGGATCAAGGACCCTGACTAAGCTCATCGAGAAGCTCTCAGACTCGGGACATAAAGTTGATTGTATAGTTTATGATGCGTTTATTCCTTGGCCGCTGGAAGTGGCCAAAAGGTTTGGGATTGTTGGGGTAGCTTTCTTCACTCAGTCTTGTTCTGTTGACAACATATACTACAATGTCCAACAGGGTTTGCTCAAAGTTCCATGTACTAATGAGTCTGAGATTTTGCTCCCGGGAGTGCGAGTACCTCTTCGAGCTTCGGATATGCCTTCTTTTGTTTCCGTTCCCAGTCAGTACCCGGCTTTTCTTAGAATGGTTGTGGATCAGTTCTCCAATGTTGACAAAGCTGATTGGATCCTCTGCAACACATTTTATGACCTGGAAGTAGAGGTACTAATCAATTCACTCTCCGGTTTGTTCTAGGTTATATACTAGTGATCAACATAATTGGAAGTCATTTCCATGGTTTTATATGCATACCCTTCCTAATTCATTGCTTATAATAATGTTACATTTTCCATCCTTTGGCTTGCTTTGGGACAGCTTAATTGATCGCCATTTCTAAAAAAAAATTAAAAAAAAAAAATTGTTAGAGTAAATGTCTATTCCTCTCACATAGCTTCTGTGAAGGAATACCGTATTATGAGGATCGTATATGCTTGATTGGTCAAACTACTTAATATAGCAGATATATCCAAGGTTTCAAATTTCTTCGAAATTTCCATCAAAACTTCCGTAATTTTGAAGTACCGAAACAAAATGATTTCCGTCAGGAGTTTCCCGAAATTTTCCGTACATTTCCGCAAAATTCTTAATTTCCGAAATATCTACACACAAAAAATATATTTAAAAATTCATATGGAAATTTCAATGAAATTTATATGTCACCGACAATAAATTTTTTACTTCATACTTTCATAGAAAAAATATGAAATTTTGATTTTTTTTGTTTTTTTTTGCAATCAAGTTGAATACAACAAAAAACCTTTTTGCTTTTATCTGCTACAAAGTTGAATGCTCCAAACATAGTATGATTCCTTTTTTGCTTCGTCTCAAATGTCGTATGCTTCATACAATGAAACACCATATTGTGTAATTCCACAATATCCGATATATAGATTGCATATGGGAAGAGATCAGTACACATACAATACCTTGTAATGAAGTACCAAAATTATTTCCAAAATTCATGTACTTGGAAGCAGTATTGTATGATACTAAATAGAAGCTGTTCAACCAGCTACATCGAACCACATCATAGTAACTTTTATATTCCTTTTGTTATACTTGTTCATTTTCATTCACGGGATTTTGGTATCACGTCCCCCTCCTCCTCGGGCCCCGCCTGGTTGTAATTTTCTAATTATTAGTGAAAAAGGGGTGATGGTCAAGCCTACCATAAGGTTCCAACCATAAATAAAAAAGTAAATCACATTCACATTTATAATTACACATAGATAAAAACACTTGTTTAGCAACCTACTATAGTACTAGTTAATTACATGTCCTTATTAAATATCACAATTCTATTATAAATGTATAATTTTAGGGATGTTACATTGTACATAGGTTTATTATATGTTAGTTTAGTCTATATAAAAGTTTCATTCCAAAATATCATTTTATAAATGCAATTAATGTGATTTTTTTATTTTTAACTAAAATTTCCACTAAAATCGAAACTTTCTCTAAAAATTTTCTTAAATTTAAAGTACCGAAATCGAAACCGAAACTAAAATTTGAATCCTTGGATATACCACATGGCTTGTCTAGTATGCGTAGTTACATACTAATATATTATATTATATCAAATGAATTGTTGCTTACATGTGACTGTGGTTAAAAAATAATATACGTGTATACAATTTTTTTTTGTAAGACACTGTTCTAATACATTGTTGTGGCATAGGAGGCGGATTGGATGGCAAAGTTCTGGCCATTGAGGACGATCGGTCCAACTATACCATCCATGTATTTGGATAAACGACACGAGGATGACAAAGAATATGGCTTCAGCCTCTTTAAGCCAAATAGTGATGCCTGCATGAAATGGCTAAAGGAACGACAAAAAGGATCAGTAGCTTATGTGTCATTTGGCAGCTTAGCAGAGCTTGGAGCCGAGCAAATGGAGGAACTGGGCTGGGGTTTAAAGAACAGCAACATCTACTTCTTGTGGGTGGTCAGAGAAAAAGAAGCAAACAAGCTTCCAAGAGGGTTTGCAGAGGCGATATCGGAGAAGGGTTTGGTGGTCTCATGGTGTCCCCAATTGGAGGTTTTGGCAACCGAAGCTGTTGGTTGTTTCGTTACACATTGCGGTTGGAACTCGACTTTGGAGGCATTGAGCTTAGGGGTTCCAATGGTTGCAGTGCCACAATGGACTGATCAGAGCACTAATGCAAAGTATATCATGGATGTGTGGAAAATGGGGCTTAGAGCTCAAGCTGATGAGAAAGGGATAGTGAGGCGGGAAGAAATAGAATATTGTGTGAGAGATATTGGAGAGAGGGAGAGGGAAAGAGATACAAAAGAATGCTTGGAAGTGGAAAGAATTGGCTAGAAAGGCTGTGGATAAAGGTGGAAGTTCTGATCGAAACATTGATGAGTTCATTGCAAAACTGGTTCAGCAATCAGCATGCACATGTAGCTAGCTAGCTAAGCTTTCAGCTACGGTGTTTCTGAAAATAGCCTAGCAATAATAATCGTTTAATTCTGTACAAGTTGATGTATCTTCATTTTATGTGTGCCTTGTTTGTGCAAATTAATTAATAAAACGCAAACTATTTACTTATTTAGCTTTGAAGTCAACAAGAATTATACTAATGATCAGAAATATCCGTTTTCATGTACCTTTAAGATTTGAAGCTTAGCCAAATTAATTTTTTTTTTTTCACTCGTTTGATTTTTATTACGATAGATCATTTCAGTTCTATCACACAAATTATATGTGTGTTTGTGCACGTAATGACCAAACAAATTCGACTTGAATGATTTTTAATTTGGATCAAGGATTATCCAAAAATGACACAATTAATGTATAGTTTCATGCACTCATTAAATTACATTCAAAGAGACAAGTTAAGACGTTCTCATATTATTTAAAAGGAAAAAATTCAGTTTACTCCCCTGAACTTTGGACCTAAAATCAGACTGGTCCTTAAACTTTTTTTTTAATCAGACTGATCCCTGTACTCTCAAACGACATCACCCAAGTCCAAATTTTCGACTATATATATGAACATGAGATCATGATTAAAAAAAAATCTTGAACAGTGAAACCCTTTGCCACTTACCAGAATCCTATCACCGGTTTTTATTACCAGAATCCTATCACGCAAACTTTGAACAATATTATTTAAGGGTTTTTGTCCATTCACCCCATTTCTAGAGATTCTTTTCCCACTTACCCCATTAAGTTTTTTTAATTCCATCTAACTCAAAACACTCTAATGAGGTATTCTCTAATACTACATTAAGATTTTTTTTTTTTTTTTTAATACCATTTCACCCTCACCTTTTTGTTACTTAGAGAGAGAGAGAGAGAGGGAGAGAGAGAGGAAATGGAAGAGAGAGAAACCATAGGAGACTTCGCCGGAACCCCGTCACCGGCCGTCGGATTTCTGCCAACTTTCACCAGAATCCTATCACCGGTGGTCAGATTCCGGTCACCGGCCGCCGCCCACCAGACTTTTCAGAAAACCTCACTGGAAATGTTTACTGCCCCAATAGACATCTATTGCCCCCCCCCCCCAATAGATGTATATCAGCCATGTATTACCCCCCAATAGACGTCTATTACCCCCAAATAGATGTATATTATTCTCCAATAGAACTTTCGGTTGCCAGAATATGAGCTAATCTCCCAAAATTTAGACAATAAAACTTTGTTTAAAGAAAAAAATGAAGAGATTATATCAATTTAAAAATGTCTATTGCCCCCCAATAGACATTCAGAATTGTTGTTTTTTCTTTTCCTTCTGTCCCATTACTTTAAAAAAAAAAAAAAATTTGATTGGGCACCCACGTCAATAGTTGGACACCATTCTCGCCAGTGCTTCGGAGCTCCGACTCCAAGATACCCTACCAGGTGTTGGACTCCGGCGAGGTAGCTTCGACCGGAGCTGCTTCGTCGTCTTCAGGAGTGGATGCTGCTTCTTCGATCGGCGCAGCAGACGGAAAAAAGAAAAAGAAAAGAAGAAGGCCAGATTGCCGAAATCGACCAGAAGCTCGGGGTTGTAAACAGAGGCATTTGCGGCACGCGCCAAGGCCTAAGGATGTCGGTGGCGGTCGCTCCCTATCTGAGTCGACTCAGCGCTCTGTGCTCGTCGCCGTCCCATCTCAATAGAGTCCTCGAACTACGGTGTCGTCTCTGGCCTCTGCGGTGCTCTCGACCTCCAAGGCACTATCGTCTCATGATTCTGACAGCGGTGGCGCGCGACTCGGGGGGGGGGGAGAGAGAGAGAGAGAGAGAGAGAGAGAGAGAGAGAGAGAGAGAGAGAGAGAGAGAGAGAGAGAGAGAGAGAGTGGAATGAGAGAGAGGAGAGAGAAGATGACATAAGGTAGTTTATTAATTAGCCTGAGGGCAAAATTGTCATTTAGTTGTTAAATGGGTTAATGAGAATAAAAAACTGTTGCTGGGGTAAGTGAGATAATTTTTGCTCATTTTGGTGCTTTGGATCAAGACCCTATTTAAATGGGTATTTTCATCAAACTATTCTTGAATATAGGTCATGTGCTCTGCACATGTCATTTTTTTTTTTTTTAAGAATAGATAATTTCATTACTTATCCATGGCTAGAAGACACGTACATCAGATGCTGTCTTATACCTACACATGTCAGTTTTTAACAGAACATTAATGGAAGTTAGTGATAGGTACCATTTGAAATGAAATCGAAAAGTTCAGGTACTGGTTGTGATCATTGAAGTTCAGGTACCATCGATAAGATAGAGGATAAGTTCATGTACCATTTGTGATAATCATGATTGATGTGGAGTCTGCAACCTTTTTGTTTGCTTAGAAGAGATGTCGCAAACTAGCCCGCATTTCCTTTGCCTCCATTGATTTCTCATGTTGGTCTATTTCCGACTATATATATGAACATGAGATCATGATTCTTATTGTTGGGTATAACTGAATTCAAGTTTTGGTTGAATTTGGAGAATTGGAGTTTTGGGTTTTGTGGCTACTGCGTATTCATGGCTCTTGTTTCCGTTTCCGATCAAGTAACAATCCCAGAACAGAGTAAATTAGTTTGAACTGTTGTTCATGAAGTCATTATTGTTGATTATATTAATTTTGCATTGGAGTCACAGATTATTTGGGATAGAATGGAGAAATTTGAGTTGGAAAGCAAGAATTGAACGGGTTCGAATGATGAGCAATATAATTGTCAGTGTAATAGTGTTTTGAGTTATGGAGTTGAAATGGAATTTGAGTTAACTACATGTAAATTGACGAGGAAGATGGACAGTTTAGTGAAAAAAGAATAAGGGCTATCTGAGATTCAAGAGGAAGAAGATGAAGGTGAAACGCAGCATTGAGAGAGAGAGAGAGAGAGATATTTGAGAAAAAATAAAAATAAAAATAGAAATTATATTAAATTGGAAATGTCCATTCTGCCCTCCATAAGGGTTTAAAAATCTGAAATGCGGGCCCCCTTGTCAGCTCCAACGGTTATAGTGACGTCACATTTGGGAGCAAATTCAAAATTTGGACTCGAGTGATGTCGTTTGAGAGTACAGGGACCAGTTTGATTAAAAAAAAAGTTTAAGGACCAGTCTGATTTTAGGCCCAAAGTTCAGGGAGGTAAACTGAATTTAATCATATTTAAAATGATATTTGCATTTCTAGAACTCCCATAAAAAATTGAAAATTATAATGGTAAAGTAGTGGTAAACTAAACAAGAAATGCTAGCTGAAAGCATGCATTACTTGTAATCTTACGTAATATTAGTAATTTAATCAGACTTTAGTGGCCTACACTTCTCAGTTTGGGCCTCATATTTATCCTATAAGAACTTTTTCGAAGTATATATATGCTAAAACTTCAGATTATAATAGCTCCTAGTTTTACTGATTTTTGTAGAATAATTTCAAAGCAATATCGTTTTGTGTCTTGAAAGCAATGTTTTGTGTCTTGACAGCAATCCCACATGTTGAGAATATATACATCTCATATGGAAAAAATGAGGCTTTGCCTATGGGTTTATAAGGGTTTAACCCACTTCATCCATTGTCAATTGATTTTGGATGTAAACCCTAGATTAATTTTATCACGATATCAGAACAGATCATCTCACATGTGCATGCCTCGAGGCCACAAGGGCTCCACGTTACTCAAAGTTGTCCACTTGTATGGCTTGAAAATTCACCACACGTGCGGAGGCGTGTTGAGAATATATGTCATCCCACATGGAAAAAAGACCTTCACCACACGGGTGAGGGCGTGTTGAGAATATATGCACATCTCACATTGGAAAAATGGTGTAACGCTTCGGAAGGAATACGTTACAGTGCTGCAAGCTTATGAACACGAGCCTGCAGCTTGTGCCACAAATCTCAGTATCTTTATAACCAGATGACCGATCCCACGGACCAACTACACAGCTTTATCTTATTTAGAATGATTACCAGGTAAGACGGTCAATTGCAAATAATGGGTTAGACACCCATATTTTCCTTCAAGTAGTAACCATCATAGCTGGTATTAGGGCAATTCCAACCATGGTATTAGGTCAATTGCAATTATAAGACCTTGCTTCTCCAACCTTATGTTTTTGGTGGATCTGGTCCTATTAATATGAGACTTGGGCTCATTTGGAGTCTCATATTTGAGACAAATCTAAGACCAAGACTCAGCACAGCGGCCTGGGACCACACTTTTTGATTTCTCAGCCCAACAATTGAAGTGACGAGCTGGATGACTTGGGTCGGCAGCACGCGTAGAAAGGAGAACAGGGGAGAAGGAAGACGCACCTACTTGCGCTGGAGAGAGAAAAAGCAGATGTAGGTGGTCTGCTTCAATGGACCCCGCAAGGCTCAGTTTGTTGGCTGCCGACCGTTGCATGTCCAAACGGTCACTAAATGCATGGCTGAGATAGCTCCATTTTGAAAATGGACGGTCCGATGTTGCCTTTTTTTTTTTTACTGAACGGATCTATTTTAGATTTGATGGCTCAGATTTGAGGGAAAAAAAACTTATCAACGGCTCTTATTAAATGAAATGTTATTATTTAATTTTTGTTCCAAAAAAATACAAGAAAATTGCCAGAAAAAAATATACCCGTTGGAACTGTAAAATGTAGGAAATTTAGAAGAACCACCCCTGTAATACCCCGAAAAATCCAAATTAATTTCAGTGGATTTTTAAAAATGTTTTTGCAGTAGTAGGAGCGAGTACGAAGCTTCAAGAAGTTGTGGAATTAGTTAGAACGATTTTATTTTTGAAAACGAACGTTATTTAGGGGGTCTCAAAAAGTGACTTTTTATACGTGCGAAATTTGGGAAAACTTCCTTCAAAAAGTTGTAGAGCTCGTCGATATGATCTTGTGCATATGTGGAACGTAATATTTGGAGATCGTATGATTAAGTTATGAATTTTTGAAAATTGGGAATTTTCTATAAATATAAAAAAAAAATCCGAATTATTTCATTAAGGACGAAAAAATTTCAATTTTGCATTTTGGCCCCCGGTTTTCTCCCTTCTCTCTCTTCCGTTTCTCTTCAGTTCCGCTGGGTACCGACAAACCCGACCCGACAAGTTCTCTCTCCTCCGGTGTCCTCAGGCCACCACCGGGCCCTCTCCGGACTCTTCACTGCACGCCCAGCCGCCCCCTGTCATCTATTCTCCGAGCCACTTCCCCCAGACCCGGATCGAAGACGCCCAGCCAAGCGAAATCGGACCCGACCCGATCTCCTACTTCCGGCAACCCCCCGACGGATTTCCTCTAGTTTTTGGGTTGTCCTCTGCCCCCTGATCATCCTTATATCCTCCTTGCACGATGACTTTGAGTGTGGAGTGAAAGATCACGAGTTGAAGATTCGACGTCCCTGATTCGATCTGGAATCTGATCTGTGGCCGAGATTAATCCAATTTCCAAGCTTGATCTAGGACGATATAGGCCAAACCAGACTTAGCTCCAGGTATTAAAGTTCATCAACTCTTCGTTTTGAAGAAGTTTGTAGTTGACAACTTTTGCCTCAGAGGTTGTTGGCTGGCGTTGACCGCTCAGTTGACCACCGTCTAACCTCCGCTTGTGGCGGCGCGTCGGACCATATTTTGAGTTTTTATTATCTAGGGGATGATCGACGCATCCATACAAGCGTTTTGATTATTACAAGGTCATTTTAGAAAAAGTCGATAAATAGTGGATTTACGTTTTGAAGTTACTATTTAACATTTTTACGTTTTATCTTCGGTTTACAATTCGAGAAGATCCGACCGTCAGATTTACTTCAAATTTTAATATGTTGATCGTATGACTGTCCCGATAACTTTGTGTGGTCATGGGCGAAGATCCGACCTTTAGATCTTCGTATAATTGTGAAATAGTGATTTGGAAGGCGATTCATGAGAATCCGACCGTCGGATTTTCATATAAATTTGTGGAGATGTTAGTAAAGGCGATTCAGGAAGATCCAACCGTTGGATCTTCGTGATAATTTAGGAGGATGATCCTAAAGGCGATCCGTGAGGATCCGACCGTTGGATTATCATTTAATTTTGATCCGACCGTTGGATTGTTGTTTAATTTTGTTTGAGTTGTTGGCTAAGTTAAGATAGTATTGGATTAGGTGATCGACCGGTTGATTCGGCAGACGATTTATAAAATCGTTGTTGAGTTGTTAAGAAGACGCAGCTGGATTAGAGGTGAGTAAACCTCACATGGTTCATATTACGAACCAAAATTACTTTACTTATATCGTAATGGATTGAAAATGTTTTACGGAAATGAATATTTGTTTTAAAATACATGGGCTTGATCAACTACGGTCCATAGGTAAGTAAAATGATTTAATTATACAAAATGAATTTCACGATTTTCTTGTGTGAACTATAGTTGGTATTAGTGGTCATTCATGAATGGGTGATTACGTATATATATATATATATATATATATATATATATATTTACGTGATTTTATAAGGAATGGTATGACTTTAAAATACGTAGATTGTTGATGATTTCATTTGTATACTTGAATGGAAGAATTATTACCATGATTATTATGATAATTGGTATTGTTGTGAGTATGATTTCGGTGGAGACTTGATATTGCGAATCGGGAGGGATTCTGTTATATTTTGTTCTGCGGACTGGAACGTCCAAAGTTCAATGGTTATCATAACAAGAGTGGTTAGTTCTGAGGGCAGAAATGTCCAAAGTTCGATGGTTATCACTGTGATAAACGAAGTATTTGTTCTGCAGGTAGAGATGTCCAAAGTTCGACGGTTATAGTATTAACCGAAGTATATCAGATGCTTGCACCTAGGCCAAGGTGACATGTAACGATTCAGATAGAGCCCTAGTCTGTTGTGGAAGTACGGTCATGGTGGTAACTGGGTTACTGCATCGTGAGTACTTAGTACCACGTGAGTTGGGTTGGTGATTTAATTGTTGGGGTTATTGAGTGTGTTTGGATTATTGGATTGTTTTACTTGAATTAAATGATTTGTGACTTAATAAATCAACCGTTCATTTCTTGTTTACTCATACGAGCTTTGCAAAAAGCTTACCGGGTTTTGTGTTGTTGCAATTCCCAGTACACTATTCAAACGGTGTAGCGGGTAATCCTACAGGACAGGAGAATCAGGAAGGTGATCGAGCTGTGTAGAGTAGCTGCTTGTGAGACTCTGAATTTCTGTTGTGAGGTTCGTTATGCTCGTTTAGAGTTTTATAATTTTACTTTGTACGAGTGAGTTGTAATAATTAACTCGAAGTTTCGAGATTTGAAATTTGAGTGCAAGTGGTGTGGTTGTTTCTGAGAAAAAAATTCAGAAAGTTGATTGTTGTAGTTGTATAATTCATGTTTCGGAATTGAATCTCTTATTCAAAATTCGGGGCGTGACAACCCCATTGTGAATCCTCATCTTCCAGAGTTTGGATTTGCAAGGCAGCGGCAAACATCATCAAGGCTAGTCGACGGCCTCTTCTTAATCTTTCTGCAACCATATCATCAAACGATTCATTACAGAAATGGTTTGACAAAATCAGAACAGAAAAGAAAGAAAGATTTGTGTGATTTGGATATGAGAAGTGTTTGTGAATTTGTGAGAGATGAGGATAACAATGACCCCATATTTATGGACGGTTTGAGTTCATATCATTAGATAAGATATGACAAGTAGCGGACAATGACTTAACCGTAATTTGGACAGCCAATTAGAGATTGACACGTGGCGCTGAAATCACATCGAAATTCGGCTGTTTGACATATATGCCGACACAAAACATCAAAATATCTTCTAAATAGTTAGATTCTTTGTCGTATGTGCCGACACTTTTGTCTTATATGACGACAAAAAAAAAACTTTTTTTTAATTCATTAAATAATAAGAATAATTTTTAAATATTATGATAAAATGTTAAATTATTTTTTTTACTTTATTTAATTAAATTAACATATTTTTAATATAATATTCATCAAAATTATACTCATATTATATTTTAGTCAAGAATAGTGAAAATAGCACCCTCATATAGCACCTCATAGTTGGAGATGAGAATTGATTTCTATATGAATAGTGCAACAAGAGGGTGTTAAAATGAGAATAGCACCCCTAAATGACGCCAATGGCCGGAGTTGCCCTTACGGTGGGTGATAAGGATTATACAGAGAGAAGAGTGAGAGATTGGTGAAGCTTTTAATTAATGAAACACAAGGGAGAGTAAACCGATTCGGTGAAGGAAGCTTTGGGTCTGGAATTTAGATTTTGCTGTCAATGCATCAGGGGCGGATCCAGTATATAAGTGGGGCGGGCTCAAGCCCGTCCGAAAAATTTGGGCAAAAAAAAAAAACTAGATGTATATATATTTTTTTAGTTGGGTATTGTCTATAACTCCAGCCCAAGCCCGTCCAATTTTTTGTTTCTTGTTCACTCTACTAATCGACTAACTCGACTTCGATTCTTCCCTCGAGACTTCGACTACGCTCCCAGCCTCCGACCCCAGTTCGTCACTTCGTCTAATCTAATCCGACCCTCGGCTGTCGACTCCTCACTCCTCCAGTCCTCCTCCTCCTCTAAACTTCTGCAAATTTGTAGCTTTGGCCTCTGGGAGTTCGATTCTTCGACTGCGCTCCAACCCCAGTTCGTCACTTCATCTAATCCGACCCTCGGGCCTCGGCTGTCGACTCCTCCAGTCCTCCTCCTCTTCTAAACTTCTGCAAATCTGCAGCTCTGGCCTCTGGCATTCTCGGCTTCTCCAAGACATCAACATCAATTTGGGGCAATGATTCAATGTAAGATTTTGTTTAATTAATTGAATCAATCCAATTTGGGGCAATTTATAGGGTATAAGGATTGATGTGAAATTCATGTTCGTAGGTTGTATTCAGGTGAAGATTTCATGGATTGAACTCATTGAAGAATGAAGGTTGCGGACTTCGGGACTTGCGGTCAAATTTTCTTCGTCTCATCGTCTGGAATTCTGAAAATCTGGTATGCAAATCTGCAATTTATCATTTTATTGTTTAATTGTTGTGGACTGTGGGTTAAATGTGATGTGGGTAAGTGGGTTTGAATGTTTGATTAATTGATTAAGTGGGTTTGAATGTTTGATTAATTGATTAAGTGGACGATCTGACTGGAGAACTTATAAATGGAGGTATGATTGTATGAAATGGGAACATATATGTGATCTGTCACTGAATTGTGATTGATTTGTGTAAACTGTCAAGCGGTTTCATTGAACCAACCTATTTGCTGCTTTTTTTAGCTGCACTTGTTGTCTTGTTTGATATTCCAAGTCTGGAAATACGAAGTGAACACAAAGGGATTAAGTGAATGTCTTGTTTGAGGGGTAAGGCTCACTACGTCCCCCCCTGACTAGGTGTATATTTTTCTTAATTAATAAAATTCTCTCGCACCGTCGAGATTCTCTATAATATATATATATATATATATATATATTTTTTTTTTTTTTTTGTTGAAGAAATCCCAACCCGCCCAAAATTTCAATCCTGGATCCGCCCCTGCAATGCATGGTGTTGGGGCAGACTAGAAGAGAGGAAGATGAAATAGGTGAGAGTGAGTCCGTGGTTACGCGGGTGATCACAAGTTTGGACGCGTGTTTCAGTCTCAAATATACACCTCAACTATCTCATGCACTCTACGAGTCTGAGTACCTGACGCTCAATAAGTTTAACGAAGTGGGCTGACCCAACTCTTCCATAGCTTATTAAGCTTCCTCATAAGTTTAACGAAGTGGGCTGACCCAATACCGAGCAAGTGGGGAAAGAAACATCACCGCAATGAAATTACACTTTTTTTCGTCACGTCATGTAAAAGTAACTTGAGAAAAGAAACATCACCACATGTTTCAATTCTTGTCTTATTCCAAATTTTCCAATCATGTGCAAATACATAAATACGAGACGTACGGTGTAGCATAATCATCTTCGTCCCAAGATCTGTGTTTTTCATTTCACAAGCTTCTCTTCCTTTACTTGACCCAACATCAGTTTGATTAGTGCTGGTTGCATGAATGTTATATGTAAAGAAAAGGAGCAGTGATGCAGGGAGGACGGCTGTGCAAATTAAGCAGGAGTCAATCTCATTTGTGGTTGAAGCAGACAAGGTTAATTATAGTTGTACTTGATAAGAAGACCAGGCCGAGGTATTACATATGCTTATATTGATTGGTTCTGCACTTCAGATATTTTTGTAAAAAGATTGCTGGCATGGGTACTCTTTTGGGAGCACCCACCCTATGTCGGATTCTAATTCAATCGTAGGAGAATGGTCCGAAACCAATCAGTCAATTGAAAGCAATAGCTAACAACTAGTGTGAAACTTTGACAGGTAGAGTATGATACTAGTAGTTTTTTTTTTTTTTTTTGATTAAGTATGATACTAGTAGTTAGCATATCTATATTCTATATATGCTGAGACTAGCTAATTAACTAGCCAAAAAGCATGCATGCATAATGATATAAGATGTACGATCGATCTAGGAGTATATAAGAAAACGTCAGAATTTCATTCATATTTTTTAGAAAAAGGAAACATTGCATATATTAAGCAATTAGATAGTTACATCAGCAATGAGCACATTAGATAGCCATTGTGGTCAATCCTCTACCCAAACATGAAATGCAGGAAACAAAAGTGCGTGCCTAGCTAAAAAGTGTGCTGCCTGATTACATTTCCTAGAGCAGAATTTCATTCATATAAGAAAGGAGGTGCATTCAACTAAGACTATATATTTTTGTGCAAAAAGAAAAATAGGACTATATATTGAACCTTGATTTAAAACTTGGATAAATTATAAGATCGTGTCGAGTTGTCGACCCCAAGTACTCCTCTGGATCCAAATTATTATGGGTAACTCAGTCCAAACTCTAAGGCTTTTACTGAAAATTGCACTATTAAAGTTTGCAAACTGTTCCAGAAAGAAATCAAAAGAAGATTATTCGTCCCCGCTAAATGTTCTAATTAAGCCCTATCCATCTGGGCAAATTCCTGAGGAATCAGACCCAAGTTCTGGTTGTTGTCAAGCTTAGTTAAGAACATTCAACAAGGTACAGTAAGAGATATTAGTTGGGATTTTCCCTGAGAATCTGTTAGAGAGACGTGAAGCGACGTAATGAAATGAATCAACTGCCCTGTTGTAATTAGTGGGCTAAATACTAGTAAATACCACTGGTCGAATTAGTGCGAAAGAGTTTAGTAGTGGTAGGCTTAGGACAAAGCGTTTTAGGAAAAAAAATATTTAGAACCGGAAGTTTTTGAACTTGATATTACAGGGACAAATGTTTTATAAGAGAATGATTTGGATAACAGAGGTGAAAGAAACAGATGGGGAAGAATAATAACAGTTTGAGCGTTTGATTGTGTTCCTTCTTAGCCTACTTGCTTCTTACTTGCTTAATTACATTTTACAAAAAGAGTTTTTTTTTTTTTTTTTAATGACAGAAAAAACATTACATAGACAAGGAAAAACCTCTAACAACACCCTCTCCTAACTGATCCAACTAGAATGCTAGGCACACAGAAAAGGGTAAACAATAGAATCAGATCTTAGGATTTGGATGGGCATAAGCTAACGAGGCTAAGTGATAAGCAACAAAATTAGCTTCTCGAAAAATATGTCTAAAAATGATAACTTGAAATTGCGCCGCCATAAGCCTCATATCTCTAACTAAAAGTCTTGTAGTCCAAGAAATAGAAGCTTTGCGCAAAATGCAGTCAATTTTACAAGAGAGCTTACATGTCTATATTTAAAGGAAATAAGCATGGAGTTTGGTGTGGAAGGCTTCAGTAAATTATTATATGCCTAAAATGTCTTTTATAATGAAAAAGAAAAAAATCATAATACAATAATATAAAAATATTATGGAACTTCTATTCATACCTCCAAAATTAGTATTTGGACCTTTTTTTTTTTTTTTTCAAGTAATAGTTGACTTTATTAACTCATGTCAGATGACCAATAAGGGCGTAAAAGAGGGGATGAAAAAAAAAAAAAACAAAACAAAAGGTCTCTTCTTATCTCTAGTAGTTTTCAACTTGGAGAAAACCTTCTCCTCCAACATAAACCCTAAAATCATTGACCATGGTACGATATGTCTAACTCTGGTTTCTTGATTAATACTACTAAAAGCTAGAAGCATCCACTTGAGAAATTGGAATTTTGGTTCTGCAACTTGAATACATGGTATGATGTTCTCGATTAGTACTACTGTACTCAAAACTAGAAGCATCCACTTCATAAACTTGGAATTTTGGTTCTTGGTTTGATTAAATGGTTCTATTTGGCACCATGTTTTTTTGTGCAGTCCATTGGAAAGAATGATTCGTATTTGTCCTTAGGGAGTCCAAGATCTAATTGTGTTTGATCTTACTTTGAATGGCCTTTTATTTAATTACTCTTCTATAATTGTAGGCTTTTTTATTAACTTGGCATGGCTTGAAAGGTTGGTGCTATTGTGCTATCTAACTATCTAATTGTTGGATTTCTTTGTTTCCACTTCAATTCTCTTGTACTATAGATTCATAGACTCGAGAGCATAGTAGATTTTTTTTGGTAAGACAATAGCGGTACACAAAGGCCATGCCATAAGATTAGAAAGAGAAAAACAAAGCAAGAAGGCATGACAGTAACAGAAACCAAACTGAAACAAAAGACAAACTATGATAGTTAAAATTTTGGGAGAAAGACTTAAAAATACGTATGGATGAAAGAAACAAAATAGGAGCAACAGAATTATGTGAAAGAGAGAGACTACCAAATGGAGATTTTTTTTTTGGTTCAAAGGTAAAATAGGATTGTGAATTATTCAAAATTTGAAGGAGGTCCATTACCGATTTTGGAGGTATAAATAGAATCTAGAAAAAAAAAAAAACTTTTATTGATTTTATTGGATGATGAGCATTTTGGAAAAATTAGGGAGGTGTAGATAGCATATTGGTTATTTGTAAAAATAAGTTGGAGGTCTATTAAGTGGAGAAGTCAAAATACTAATTTTGGAGGTATGAATAGAAGATCTCAAAATATTATTATGATCAAGTCATAAAAAATTAAAAAATAAATAAATAAATACAAGAAAACTTTTATTTCTGCCCCCTTCACCAATTACGTGCATTGCACGAATAAGAGGCTAAGTTATTTATACATGTGTCAACCGACCTTGATGGACTACTAATTAACACCACCGACATTTGTTTGTGTAATTATCAACCACAACGTAGTGGATAATTCTAGACCACACTACACTCTGCTTGCTAACTCTCACATTTTTCACTACACTTGCATTGCATTCTAGATCATGTTATAGATTAAGATCACTCTAATATCTACTCTTATAAGTCAACTTAGATGTTTGAATGTGCATTAACTTTAAACACTCTACATAAATGTACATTGATGATCCTTTGAGCAATTTCATAATAATTTAAATATCGCTTTTGAAAGTGCCTTGGCGAAAGTTTTCTTGCTCTTGCTTTCTTTTTCCACAGCCTTGCTTTAGCTTTCTTCTTCATTCCAACTTCACAACTTTTAAATTTTGGAATATTTGAAATTACTTCTTCATCTGCTTGATGCGCTGGCGTCATCAACTGCTTTTTACTATTTTTCTTCTTAACTTATGGTTTTGTGGCCATATATTGCCATTGAATTGAAAATTTTCTGTCATCCTAATTTTGTAGATCAACCTTTTTTTTTTCTTATCAAATATTTTGCAGTGATCTCCATAAAATGATAGAGCATATCTATTTTGCATCATTTCTCTAACTTTTAATAAATTATACTCCGAGCTAGGAACATATAAAACATCATTAATATATTGAGTTCGCAAATTGATCATAATGTTTTCTATTGTTTTCACCATTTCTCTATAGGACTCGGCTTCTCTGCTATAACAGGCAGTGCTAGGATCTGCTTGGATTTCACTGCCAGGCTGACACGTCATCTAACATCAATCCAAGGGCCAGAAGTGGAAGCTTCTCTCTCCTAGTGAGAGCTCTCTACTGTTCATAGTAGCACCCTGAGCTTTGTCTCAGTTTTCCTCCACCGCCCCCAACCGTCTCCTCCTCTCAATTAATCCATCCATCCCCATACTCTGTTCCTCCAGTCTTTCAACCATCTCCGGTCCTTCCCATACTCACGCATACCAATCTCCACCGCTATCTCCCATCCCTTAATTTTTCTCTTCATCTTTATCCACTGTTGATTTCACCCATCCTCCACCACCACTATACCTAATCCGCCTTCTCGTCCAAAATCAGTCCCTTTAAACATTTTCCATCCCCCAATTAATCCATCCTTCACAACCCTCAGTTTCACCGCCAGAAGCTTCCACTTCTGGCCCTTGGATTGATGTTAGATGACGTGTCAGCCTGGCAGTGAAATCCAAGCAGATCCTAGCACTGCCTGTTATAGCAGAGAAGCCGAGTCCTTCTCTATATCCTAATTTTACTTAAAAAAAATTTGAAGTCTCAACATTAGAGAAAATTGACTTATCTTCTAACATGTGGTTGCTGTAGCCATTGTCCATGTACCAATTCTAGTTTTTGTCTCTTCAATTGCAGAGTGATAGATTTTACTTAAGAATTTTTTGAAGTATGAACAATAGAGAAAATTTACTTATCTTCTGACATGTGGTTGCTACAGTTGTTGTCCATGTACCAATTCTAGTTTTTGTCTCTTCAATTGTAGAGTGATAGGTATAGAAGAGTTACTCTTCTAATCTAGCTCATTTTGTTCTGAAAAATCTGCTCGGTGACTTTCAGTGGTGGACCCAGAAATTTACTTCTATGAGGGCGAACTTGACTGTAATAGTTAAATGATAGGCAAAAATTATAAAACTACAATCTAAAGATAAATTTTACTATTAGATTTAATCTTCATGAGAAAGTATAAGAAAGATCTATAATATTTATAAAAACATGTATAAGAATTTCAATTACTAGCTTCTAGTAGGGGCACAACCTTCTTAATATACCTTCAAATTCACATTAGCAACCAAAACTTCTATACAGAGAAGAGGATGCATATTTTTTGAGTGGGTGCATCAACCCACACTTGGCCAATGCTGGGTCTGCTAGTGGTGATTTTCCTTGAATAAATAGTTTTCCTCTATATGACCGTATAAGTTTCGGCATTTTGGTTTTTCTCGAAACCAATGGTCTTTTTTTTTTCTTTTGGCTAACACATGGAGAATAATTTATTTTCTCCTTGATTTTTTTATTTTCCCATATTTAGATCTATCTCCTCTACAAAACTATCAATTTTTTTCTTCTTTTTCATAATTTTGAGATTGAAAATTTGAGTTTAGATTGGAATGTTACAGGATTTTCATTCCAGCTGCTCAATCATTTTTCATAAACTTCTAGATAGCCTATTAATTCTGTCACCGAAGGAGTCAATATAGATTTGAATGTCATAGGACTTTCATTCCAGCTACTCAATCATTTTTCATAAGCTTCTAGATAGCCTATTGATTCTGTCACTGGAAGAGTCAATATATCATTGGAGTGTTCAATAGTAGTTATTATTGGATCATATTTTTCAGGAAACTAACGAGTATTTTTTTCTACCACTCTAGCCTTAGTGATGATTTCACCAAAGCTCTTAATTGATTCAATATTTTTTTTTTTCTGTAATATTAATCTTTAACAATTTCATAATATTTCATTTTCAATTTTTTTTCATCTCTTTTTAATGTTTGTAGTTTCACGAAACATTCCTTTGCATTTCCTCGAAACCCTTTCTTTATCAGATCCCAAGCTTCCTTTGATGTAGTCGCTCTTATGATTTTTGAACAGTTTACATCATCCATTGCTTGCTGAATAGCCAAAAAAAACATTTGTATCTTGTTATTTATTTATTTATTATTATTATTATTTTTTTTTTTTTTTTTACTTTAGCTGTTTCACTGAATGAGTTTTTAACTATAAAAATTAAAAAGTAGTAAGAAACCATGTACTTTTAAACCCACTTAGTCTATTAGCGTGGTTAATTAAACGTATTATTCCAAGGTTTGCGCGCGTCCATGTAGCACGTGGTTTCCTCGATGGTTGAATTCACCACTTCACCTGGAAGGTGTGTGTGACTGGCATGGATGCAGTGGTGAATTTAGGATTATTTATACGGAGGCATATTGTTATATTATCTTTATTTTAAGCTACTAGAAGGGTATATGATATGTTAATATTTAGGATTTTGTATATGGTAGGTAGTAGATCATCAATTAACTCTAATACAAACAAAAACTCAATGGGCGCATGAGCCCCCAGCCCCTCACTTGCTTCTAGCTACATCCGCCAGTGCATGGGCGCAATGAATGCGAGGAAACGTCATATCCCACTACTTATATGGACATTATGTCACTATTAGAAAAAGTACTCATCACACACGGATGAGAATCTGTGTGAAATCATAGTATTTGTTACGGAAATCTATGTGAATACGTCAATACATCAAATATAGCGATGGATTATATATCTGTACGTATTACTGGAGTTACTAATGCTGTTTACACACGGAATTGTTTGTCCATGTAAATGTATTTAGTGGGTCCTACTCTCTATCCCACCCTCTAATTTTTTTTTCTGATTGAAATTCTCACCCTCTAATTAATAATTTTCATAATAAATGAATTTTTATAATAAAACATATATTCAGATATTTATTTTTATTTCTTCCAGTAATTTTTAATTTATGATAATTCATTTATTTTTAGTAGTTAATCTCTTTGAATCAGAGACATCAAACACCATGAGCGCCGGTCTGATCAAATAGGGGTTTATGAAAAAAAATAGGGGTTTTATGTACATTATATTTCTAGTTCGCTTGGGTCACCAAAATCTAAGGGGTCACTGTTGGATGCCTTCAGATTTTAGAGTGGTTAAGTGCTTGAGTCTATGTCTACACAATGCCATATCTCCTCAAGCCCGGTATTTATTTGAACTAAGTAATTCATTCCGGCTGAACTTAGGTAGAAAATCTACACCCCACACGTCCATGCGTTTATTATTATTTTTTTATTTTTACTAAATAATTGAAAATTTGAAAAAATTTATTCTCCTGCAAACCAACACGAAATAGAGGTCTCGCTACTCTGTTTTTGCCTTCGAATAAAGCTGTATAGTGTAAAACACAAAAAATTGATAGCGTAACGGAACTACGGAAGTATTTCATTCTCGAGAAATTTTTATGTACACACGTTTTGCGAGGGGAATACAGGCAGCGTATTATAAATAAATATTTGTGGCTGTAGAATCTTGACAGTGGCTGCATGATTGATAAAGTCATAATATTTGTGGCTGTAAAAAGTGTAGCTAGCTACTGTGCGACAGAAAACACGTACATTTTTGTTCAAAAGTTTGTTTGTTGAAACATCTCAGATAATTAATGGACGTCATCTGCATTTCGCTAGTTCCAGTTTTCGGTTTCAGAAATAATTGATACACATGCATGATTGCCTTTTTTTTTCTCTGTACGTTTTTACTTAAATTTTCCACCATAAAATTCTCTGCTACCTCTATTTTCAATTTAAAGCTCAAACTACCCCCTGTAGAAAGAAGCACAAACGAAAAGAATGGAGAAGGAACAGAAAGCCTGCTACAAAGCTCATTGTTTGGTCCTACCCTTTCCAACCCAAGGCCACGTTAATCCCATGCTCCAATTCTCCAAGCGCTTAGAGCGCAAAGGCCTCAAAGTCACACTCGTCGCAACCCAGTCATTTCACAAGCTCTCATCATCGCCGTCCACGTCCATTACATTAGAGAGCATATCCGATGGCTATGACGAAGGCGGGATGGCGGCAGCGGAGAGCATTGATGCCTATCTAGACAGCTTCCGCGAAGTCGGGTCAAAGACCTTGACGGGGCTCATCGAGAAGCTCTCGGACTCGGGGCACAAAGTTGATTGTATTGTTTATGATGCGTTTATGCCTTGGCCGCTGGAAGTGGCCAAAAGGTTTGGGATTGTTGGGGTAACTTTCTTCACTCAGTCTTGTGCTGTTGACAACATATACTACAATGTCCAACAAGGTTTGCTCAAAGTTCCATGTACTAATGAGTCTGAGATCGTGCTTCCGGGATTGTCAGTACCGCTACAAGCTTCGGATATGCCTTCTTTCGTTTCTGTACCTGCACAGTACCCGGCTTTCTTTAGAATGGTTGTGGATCAGTTCTCCAATGTTGGCAAAGCTGATTTGATCCTCTGCAACACATTTTATGAGCTGGAAGTAGAGGTAGTAACCAATCACCCTACGCTAGAATTGTACTAGCTTATATAATAGCAACCAACCATATAATTTGAAGACATTTTTATGGATTTTTACGCATACCCTTTGTAATTCATTGCTCTGTAATAGTGGTACTACATATTCCTGTCGCATAGCTTTTGTGAAGGGAGTCCGTTTTGTGTAATAGTGGTACAATATATATCCACCCTACGCTACAATTGTATAGGTATGCTTAATTGGTCAGACCATTCAATTGTTGCTTAATATGTGATTGTTGCTAAAAGTTTTGGGTAGGTGGATTATTTCAGGATGTTAAGTTGTTGTTAGGTGATCCAATTTAGTCTGATCGTCGGTGTCGGCTTCGGCAACGGAATGTTGAAAATAAATTAGAGCGTAGGTTTATCTCAGATTATGAACTAAACCCTACCTCACAGAGAGAGAGAGAGAGAGAGAGAGAGAGAGATTTATATCAAGCAATAAAAATGAAGTTTAACTTTCATGTACTGTACTTCGTCAAAAAAACTTTTATGTACTGTACGTGTGTGATTCTTTAAGATATATATGCGTACATTCTGTTCTAATAAATTGTAAATTGTGGCACATTGTGGCACAGGAGGTGGATTGGATGGCAAAGCTCTGGCCATTGAGGACGATTGGTCCAACCATACCATCCATGTACTTGGATAAACGACATGAGGATGACAACGAATATGGCTTCAGCCTCTTTAAGCCAAATAGTGATGCCTACATGAATTGGCTAAAGGAACGACCGAAATGGTCAGTAGCTTATGTGTCATTTGGCAGCTTAGCAGAGCTAGGAGCCGAGCAAATGGAGGAATTGGCTCGCGGTTTGAAGAAAAGCAACATCTATTTCTTGTGGGTGGTGAGAGAAAAAGAAGCAACCAAGCTCCCAAAAGGGTTTGTAAAGGAGATATCAGAGAGAGGTATGGTGGTTTCATGGTGTCACCAATTGGAGGTTTTGCAACATGAAGCAGTTGGTTGCTTCGTGACGCATTGCGGTTGGAACTCGACCTTGGAGGCTTTGAGTTTAGGGGTTCCAATGGTTTCAGTGCCACAGTGGACTGACCAAAGCACTAATGCAAAGTATATTATGGATGTGTGGAAAATGGGGCTTAAAGCTCGGGCTGATGAGAAAGGGATAGTGAGACAAGAAGAAATATCAAATTGTGTGAGAGAAATATTGGAAGGAGAGACAGGGAAAGAAATTCAGAAGAATGCTTTGAAGTGGAAAGAATTGGCTAGAAAGGCTGTGGATGAAGGTGGAAGTTCTGATAGAAACATTGATGAGTTTATTGCAAAGCTGGTTCAACACTAGCTAGCTAAGCTTTAGGCTATGCTCTATAATGTCCTCGAAAATATAAGTAAGGCTATATGATAAACTTCTAAGGTGAAATTTAATGTAACTTGATCTAAGATTTGTGCTTGTTTTTGCAAACTTGATTAAAGGGCATAGCTGCATGTGTAGCTTATAGCACTTGGAATTGTAATAAGATACTATGCGATCGAATCTCCTCTTTAAAGAGGATGTTTTCATCCTGGCTTTTAATCAAATGATTGATGATCTGCTTCATTTTTAGCTCACGTTCATGGATTGGAGATGAGTCAAACTCGACTAATTTTATCACACTGTGCATGTATGTGTATGGATGCTAAATTAATTACATGACCAGATCGAATGAGTGAATTTCAATCTGCAGGTTGAGGTTTTGGAGGGATGATATCCCCAAAAGTAACTGGGTAAACATTTGAAACGCATTCAAATTGATCGGGTGACGTCCTCGTTCTACTTATGATTCCTCATTACGAATACTTCATATTGGAATGATACTAAACAGGGAGTGCCATGTAATTGAGAAGGAGTTTTCTCCTAATTAATAGAGTTGTCAGTTGATTTTTTTTATATAAAAAAATATAAAAAATGGCTATGTATTTAGTATATATCCTCCTTGACCTGTAGGACCCTGTCCCAAAGTGTATACATCTGCAGAAAGCTCATATTAAAAACCCCTAAAAGTCAACTTGGATTTTCGGACAGTTGAAGATGATCTGTAGGCTGTAGCCCTGTAGGGTACAATGACGCGCAAAGCATATCCATATATGATCTCGATCAAGAAACACCCTTTAATCAACCGCACTATTTGTGATTGTGTAGGTACAATTCTTGTACATTCGTATTGGCATTCCCATACAAAGTTATGACAAAGTTCCTTTACTGATCTCAGATAATCACAGGTAAATGCATCTGCATATGCATGAGATTGCAACACACACAAGCAAAGCATATCCATACATGATCTCGATCTAGAAACACCCTTTAATCAACCGCACTATTTGTGATTGTGTAGGTACAATTCTTGTACATTCATATTGGCATTCCCATACAAAGTTATGACAAAGTCCCTTTACTGATCTCAGAGAATCACAAGTAAATGCATCTGCATATGCATGAGATTGCAACGTGTGTTACAATCCCCGAGTCAGTAGTCAGTTTTATTTGGAGTCCGATTTTGGAAAGTAGGTCTTGAGTTTTATGTAATTACGTTCTTAAAAGATTTTCTCTCACTAATAAAATCGTGGTTTTTAAGTCCTAGGCATTTTAGGATTTGTAGATTTTTTACTTGAATATCTTTAGGATTTGGTGTTATCTTGGAGTAAAAGTTCTTTCCTAATAAAAGTCTAATTAGGGTTGAATCTTGGATTATTGAGTGGGTTGCCGTTGGTTTATCATATATTGAGAAACATACACGGTCAGAAGGTGTGGATCTAGGGACGCAAGAATTAGTTGGTGAGTCTTGCTTGTTTGCCTAAGATAAAATCTTCACAAGAGTCAAAACACTTGGTCCATATTTAAGTGTTTTTGATCATTGTTTTTTATACATAACTCCTCTTGAGATCAGTAGAGAAGCTGTGAAGAAAGGAGAGCGATATTTGGAGATCGTTCAAGTGAAGAAAGAGTTTAAAAAGAAAGACAAATTTTGTAGTATATTTTGTCTAATCATTGTAGCCGAGCTAGTGCTATTCAAGTATGTAAAAGAACATATCCTTCGTAATAAGATGATTCTTATTTTGGGCTCTCAAGAGTAAGAGCCCCGCAGTGTTTTTAATCTCATATTTGAGGTTTTCACTGCGTAACCAAAATCTGGTGTTTTGTTTGTTAATTTTGGTTTCTGCTGCCCAGTAAGGATTGATCTATGCACTGTAATCCCTATTTTCCAGAAAAACACATTCTGTCTTTGTATTTTCAAATTGCAATTCCATTGTACATGCATAGAGAAGAAATTGAAAAGGATATCAAATTTCATTCCACTCAATATCAGCCTGGGGACCATGATCTGTTTTATGTGGGGAACTGGGGACAATAACCTAATGTAATCATGCTTCTTCTTTCCAACATTTCCGGCTACATGAATGCATGCTTGTTTCTCGATCAGCTGAATGGACCAAAACCAATCAGTCAACTGCTTATATTTATTGTAAAACTGGTAGACATGATTATAAAATCAAGTTGGCTGAGTTAGTAACTCTAGCTAATACGTATACGTAACCTAGCTCCCATCGATCAAGTGACAGATAGATCTAGGCCTGGGAATTCAAAGCCGAGAAACCAATACCGATCCGTGCCGAGAAACCAATACCGATCCGAACCAAAACGGATCGATTCGGTATGAAAAGACAGCTCTCTGGCATCCCGACCCAAACCGTATCGAAAACTATGTAAACGGGTCGGCACCGGTATGGGTCAAATACATACCGAATTGTCCAACCCGAGCCAGAAACCAAATCATGACCTCTGGAGCTTCGCTGCCCGTAGTGGTAACGTCTCGAATTGAATCGCTAGGATTCCCATGGCTCACCGGGTACGGGTTGATGGAAACGGCGGGGGTGGTGGTGTCGTGCGCGTGGAAGCCCGGGTGGAATAAGTTGCCAGCGACGGAAAGGGCGAGGTTGAAGTTGAGGCAGGGAGTTGGTGGATCTGGATACGAGTAAGCAGGAAAGAGACAATGCTCTGTTAAGAGAGGGAAGAGAAAGAATAGAGGGCCAAAGCCAAAGATGGGCATATGAGAAAGAGTGGGCCCCGATTCCTTGACGTTGATCAGAGTGGGGAGGTGGTTTTCAGAGGGGGGGTATGTGATGTTGGGTTATCTGAAAGAGTGAAAGACCCAAAAGGGACAGCCAGTTGCATGAAAGACAGTGGGATCAATTTATGAATATCACTGGGAATTGATCCACTGAGGTTGTTGCTCGAAAGATCTAAGCCTGTTAAACTTGTACAATTCACTACGCCGTGAGGAAACTGGCCTTTGAGTCCCAAATCCGCAAGCTTACATGAGGGTGCCAACGCTCAATTCCCAGAGAGTTACATATGAAACCTTCTGTATCATTGCTAAAATCCCATATATGAAGAGGTTAATATGTCTAAAGGGTCCTCCACTTATGCTTTTATACTTCTCAAGCAGTTCTAAGCAATAACAAGAAAACACCTGCAAGAAAAACAATGCAAAGATCTCGTCCAATCAACAACATTGCTATTCAGCGAACACTAAGAAAGCAACAGAGAAAATTGCAATCAATATATCTGTTTGAGCCCAAAAGTATTTTTGGCAATATCCTTTGGTCCGTTTGGATGAGAAAATTATGAAATATGTAGGAATTTATAAATGATGGAATCTCTAACTCAATGAATCTAAAATTTCATTAATTGCAATTTCTATTGTTTGGTTGTATCTATTTAGGATTTGAAATGTGTAATAAATTAAGAAAGTTTAAAACAAATAAAAAAATAAAATAGAAAAAAAGCCTTGTTTTGGAAATGAAAATTGAATATTGCAGAGGAATTCATAAATGACACCTATTTTGGTGGAAATTGAAGTGGGGAATTTAAATAATGAATTCCTTCATTTTTTTCAACAGAGAAATTTAAAATTTTCAATCTGATAATGTCAAACGATAGAATTAACTTGTAGGAATTATGAAATCCTTACTTTCAATTAAATTCAATTGAGCGTAGCGGGTCGATATCTGCAGTCCAAAAATAAGTCTACTAAGTTTTGGGTTACAGCTTTGCCCATTCCAGAGTCCATGAGGAAAACGAGCCTTTGATTCAAGTAGCAAAGACCGATTAGAAATCTTCAATCAATAATCCTTCTGTGGCAAGAAACTGCCGAAACCCTAGGTATAAATACCAGGTTTCAAGGGTAAACAAGACACAACTCTTCAATCAACTAATCGCACAGATTATCCAAAATCTCTCCGAAACAACCTACCCTCAACATCAGTTGATCCAGTGAAGCCAGGGTCACGCCCTAGCAACCTAGCGAAGCTAAAGTCACACTTTAGCAAACCCGTGCTTTCTTTTACTTCCTAGTGATTGCTCTGCTCAACCTACAAAGTTGAGTATTGACTCAATGACGTAAGAGATCACATCAAAAGTCCTTATCCGTAAGGCATAGAAAAGAACATTGTGACGAGATTGGTGCTCTCCTCGTCCACAGCATTTGAGAAGAAATCAGGTCAAGAAATACCCCGACGGCTACACCCTCGGTGTTGGCAAGCTCACACATCAAAAGAGACTGTTTGCTAGCCTAAATTAGGCCGGAGCCAAACAGTTTGGCACACCCAGTGAGACTTGCTCTAGAGTCTTTTCACGTTTCCCATCGTTGAGAAGTCAGGGAGTAATCCTTACCGAAAAGTTTAAAGCACATTTACAACCTTTAAAGAATCATAGTAATGAGGTCGCAAAGTGGCATATGCTCCTGATAACCAAGTTTTTTTTTTTTTTTTTTTTTTATGGCAAAACAACAAATTTTAAGCAGCAATCCCATCAATTTGAGAGAGAAAGAGTCCAATTTTTTTATTTTATTGTAACTAATACCCAATCGGTATAAATATAATCGGTGCGACTGTGCGAGGGGAAGCTATGGGTTTTTTCTTTTCTGAAACGAAATTAAGTTTGGGATTCATAACTCAAAATGTCAAAAACTCATTACCCAATTTCCGTAACACTACAAGAACCAGTCGATCTCACTAATCAACGCCACAAAACATAAACCCAGTAAAAAGCAAAGAACATGGCTTTTCCATCGTTGAAGACGAAGGAAGACCCATCAACGCAACCTTCTTGCCGTCTCTCTCGGACTCGAGAGTGCTTCACCATCGATTCCATGCTGAGATTCAAGAGCTCAAGACGAGGGTCTGGACAAGGAGGCGGCTGGCTTGGAGCTTGAACAAGAGAAGAGGCCTATGGAAGCGATTTGGTCGGAAGTGGGCATCGATATTGTACAAGTCAAATAACCAAATAAGAGGGGAGAGAGGGCCTGTGCACGCATTGGAAAACAGATTTTTTTTTATTAAAAGAAAATTGGAAAAGAATGAAAATAGAGGGGAAAAGCAATATCAACTGTTGGATGTGACTTTCTACACTTGGCAAGTCATGATTCAAAGGCTTAGGAAGCTCAAGTCAAAAAATTGCTTAGGAGAGGATCTTCTCTCGTAAGTTATACCTCGATGAATGGAACGATATTTGGATTCATGGTGCCGTACGATGTACAAGGGACCTTTCTCAGCTACCTTGTAAAGAATGTTTTCGCGTAGCAATGGACGAACTTCCAGATAATGGAAACAGCGGTGGACGTGCTTATTCTGGAAATTGTTATATTAGATTTCAATTTTATGACGTCCTATATTAATAGGCCATAATGAAAATGTTTAGAGCTAAAGAGGACTCCGTCAGATGCATCCATTTAGGAAAGTGTAGGAGCGTCGGCTGTGACATATCAAAGCTCATCTTTTCTAATAATTGACAGGTATCTGTTTAGAAGAAATCTAGATGCAGACGCTCAATTTTAGAATGTTTGCTATCGCTCAGTTTAATTACTACACTACATTAATTATTTGCTGAGCGCATAATTTGTTAAAGCTCACATGAAATTAACCATCGGATATCAAGGAGCAGATCAGCTGTCCTTTTTTTGTATGTCCCAAGTTTGTCCTCCACTCCTATCAACTAAACTATGTAAACTTCTATTATTTTTCATTTCAACCGTCCCCTTGAGGTACAATACAGTCACCCAAATTAAAAACAGAACCACAACGATGTCTTAGCAACAAAGAGTTTATTGAAAAGTGAAACAACAAAAAGAGAAAACAAAACCAATACCAAAACCAGCTGCTACCATCATGACTAGAGTGGTGGACTTGAACAATTTAACGACTTCTCCACGGATGACCGGCAACTCTTCAGAGGACCGCCGCACAGTCCGGGATTGTTTGCATAACTGTCCGCTGTAACCGAAGCCACAACGAAGTCTGGGACTGGCCCACGCAGAAGATTGTTGGCCACACTGAATGTTTTAAGCCTGGAAAGTTGGCCAATTTCTCCGGGAATCTGACCCGATAGCTGGTTGTGATCAAGCTTGAGGACATTCAGATAAGTGCAGTTGGAAATACTGGCTGGGATTGTCCCGGAGAAGTTGTTATACGAGAGGGCAAGCAACGTACTGAATGGAATGATTCTACTGATATCAGCAGGAATGGATCCGCTCAACTTGTTGCTCGAAAGATCTAAGCCTGTTAAGCTTGTACAATTCATAACGCCGCGAGGAAACTGGCCTTTGAGTCCCAAATCCCCAAGCTTGATATTTATAACTTTGCTCTCATGAGGGTGCCAACACTCGATTCCCAGAAAGCTACAGATGGAACCTTCGGTGATGTTGCTGAAATCCCATGAAGTTAACATATCCAAAGGGTCCTCAAGTGATGCTTTTATACTTTTCAAGCAGTTGATATCACTCGCACTGCCAGAACTGAATCCACAACTAAGCAATGACAAGAAAACAACCCCAAGGCAGAGATCTCGTCCACTCAACAACATTGCTGTATGTTTAATAAGCTGAATAGCCATATATAGCAACACAGAAAATGAACGCAAATAAATACCCTAATTTTTTAGATTATAACAATCAGAGCTGAAGATACAAAGAAGTGAAGAACACCACAAAACTATCCCAGGACTATTAAAAGCTAGTAGCATCGATCAAAGATTTGAGCTAGAACCCAATAGAAAGGGCTACGTACTGAATCATGCAATGACAAAACATTATTCAACTTTCTCCTTTTTTTCCACACAGAGATTAGTCAAGTCACATTCTCGATCACAAAAAAAAAAGATTAGTCCAGTCAAAAGTTCTGAAGAGTGACCCTGATTTATTTGACTCATTCTTTGCATCAGATGATCATTGAGTTCAATAATTAATTAACACACAATAGTAACCAGGAAAAAGTAAAGTAAATTGAATATAATAATTGAACAAATTAGAGAGAGATTCCTACCAGGGACGTAGCCAGGATTCGCCCAAAAAAAAATTTTGATGTCTCTATAGCCAAACTTGCATAATATCAATGAATCTCATCAACCCATTCCCAATTACGACCTCAGTCACCTCACCCTAAACACCAAACATCACGAATTCACGATTCAAACATCATCAGCATGGGTATTGGGAATACGGTGTTTACCTGAGAATCTGAGCATCAGGGATTCAAGATTTGAAGCCTTCAAGAGTTCAAGGAGTCGCACTGTCGCAGAGAATCCAAAGATGCAGACCGCAGCCCAAAAATCGAATACCTGGGATCTGGTGGTATTGAAGCCTTGAAGGAGTCGCACTGCGACTATTGCAGACTCGGAGTGGAGCCGTGGAGGTGGCTCGGTGGCGGAGGAGGTGGCTCAGGCGTGGATCTGAAGTTCTGAAGTCCAGAGATGCAGAGCAGAGTAGCAGATTCCTCCACCAGTCCACCACCGATCTGAAGTTCTGAAGTGAGTGAAGTCTGAACTCGGGGAGACCGGGACTCCGGGAGCCCGTGGATGTGGCTCAGTGAGTCAGTGGACGGTGGCGGAGGAGCCGAGGAGGTAGCTCGGTGGCTGGAGACCGGGAGAGTGAGACTGGAGACAAACCGTGACTGGAGACCGGGAGAATGGGAGATTCCTCCACCACCGCTCGGTGGCTGAACTCGGGGAGACCGGGACTCCGGGACTGGGAGAGTGAGACTGGAGATTGCCAGATTGGAGAAGTGGAGTATGGAGTCGGAAGCCTGCAACCTAATTGCAAAGTATGAATTTTTTTTTTTTTGGGCTATACCCATACTTGGCAGTTTTTGGCCCAATTTTTCCCTTGGGCTACAGCCCAGACAGCCCTTCAAGTGGCTCCGTCCCTGATTCCTACGTAGGGTAAACGTATCACATGTCTGATAGAGCAGATCAATAAGTGCACATGTAGATTAGTGTTTTTTTTTTTTTTTTGATCAAATAAGAACTCCATTAATAAAACGAAGATTACAATGAGAATGGGAGATAAAAGCTTCAACCGAAACTTTTCCCACTTTAGACGTCAAAATAGACATTTATATTGACACACTGTTGAAGCCAAACTAGGCCCCGACTCCAAACATACTAAAAAACTTAACTAAAAATACTAAACTGGCACCAGACAAAGTGGTAGAAACAACAAAACGTGTTGGAGTAGACTCAGCCAAGAACACCAGCTCCCACCCAGATTCCACCTGGCCAGTAATTGATCGACCAAGCCAACACTCGTCGTTGCTTCGAACCCGATCAAAGGGATTTCTGGACAGTCAGACCTAGGACTAAAGAAAACCCAACACCGTCATCCCACCACTACTCCAAAGCGCCATCACTTCCAACCCAAATCCTGACAGGAAAGACCTCCTAGAAAGCCATTAATGCTGGTCTACGCCACAGGCAGACTTTGTGCTGACTCTAAACTAGGCAGGAATGACCCTCAGGAAGGCCAAAGTGATGATTGTCTCTGCCACCACCTGCAGTGCACCCGACCTAAAACAATGTAAGAAAAAAAAACACCAAAACACTGTTTCCCAGATTGGGCCAAAAACCACAGACCTGGCCTAACTGCAGCTCCATCATCCCGATTCCTATTGACCGCCGTGACCACAATTCACTCGCTCCTTCGTCGTCCAAACCTTGGCTGCAGATCTAGACACCTCACTTTGCTTCACATCACCGCCGTTGCTGTCACATCTACCAGGATCGCGGCCTTACCTCTCCACCCATTAGCACCACCCCTGTAACACCCCACCGGAACCCGACTGGAGATCGATCTGACTTCATACCACCAAGAAGTTCCGATCCAAACAGTAGAGCACCCAAACAAGCCAGATCCGAACCCCACCCATCCCCCCTAAACCAGATCGGGAATGAACCATCACCCCCGATCTGGGGTTTCCCGTCCTCAGCCAGCCACCCAACCATCCAAGCCCGGATCAATCCATCCACCCCCTCCAAGACGTCCCCATACGGCTTCTCCATCCAGTCCCGATGAGGCGCGCCCATTCCGATGCATCTGTCCCTCCTCCGCTGGCCGAAAAACCCTGCGAACTCCAGATGGTCGAAGCCCAAAACCTACTGACCAAAGATCGACACCACTCCTTGCTGATAAATGGCGACACTAGGCCTACCCGTCCGGCAACAACGTCCGTAGGACGCGTCGCCGGATGAGTGAGAAGAAATTTGAGAGAAAACTCTTGCGGCTAGGGTTTTTTTCTTTCACCCTCCGGCTATTTTTTCATTATGCAGATTAGTGTTTTGAGTATTCATTTTAATAAAGTAAGAATAATTTTGGAACATACTTTTAAATGTATGAGTTTTGATTGAATAGTCTCAGCGCCACGCGGTATGTTTACCCTATGTAAGAATTTCTCTTGTTTTATTATCATTTAATCTAATATTATTGAATTATTATTGTGTCCTCACATATAAATAATTTACATAATTTATTTTTGATCAAGAAGAGGGGTATCTTAGATAATTTTAAATTTTAACCATTCTCATGTAGAATTGGTCTAATTAATATATATTTATATAAAATAGACTTTCATTCAAATGGAAGAAAGGATACGAACATATACAACGCCCTAACTGAGCGAGGTTTGACCGTTTGATGAAAGTGAGCAGAGGACGACTTATCTACCGGCCATAGTGGAAATTGAAACTCGGGGTTTGTTTACAATATTAATTATGGACATAATGGAAGAACGACTTATCGACTGCCGGCTTGAAACTTGGGGTTTGTTTACAATATTACGTAAATTGGATAATTATTCGAAGTTGTGTGACTAGTATGCAGCTACATTAATATGGAAACTTCTCAAAAGTTTACAAATAGTTTTTGGCCTTTTCATTCATTTTACTGTATTTATTTATTTTCTGTAGTGATCAAGTCAAGTTAGTTTGTTTGTTTTGTCTGTCCAAAGGAGCAACAATAGTCAATAGCGCTCATCAATAAAAAAAATTTGGGTAGGTAATATTCTTATCAAAAACAAAATTATATTGCTTCGTGACCATGTTGTAAACATTTTTTTATCTTAACAAAATTTTATTCTTCTAAAAGAAATTATAACTGGAAATTACTTGATTTTGAAAAGATTTCAAATGAAACATATTTGTCACGTGACGTACTTTTCGAATCGATAACTTATTGAAAAAATGATTTACTGACTAGAAATTAATTGATTTTAAAAAAAGATTTTATGTGAAGCATATTTATCACATGACTTACCTTTTGGAATCTCATTCGGACATAAAATTTCGAATTTGATTCAATTATTAGCTTCACTTTTTTCTTTTCTGGTCATAACTTATGCGGTTTGTGTGTATTGAAAATTGTTGAAATGAATTAGTCAAATAAATTAAACTTGCCGTATAAATCACAATTGCAAACAGTAATTTAATTAAACTTGACGTATAAATCACAATTGCAAACAGTAATTTGACTAGTCGATTTACCTCTTTTTGGAGGAAAAAGAAAAATGGAAACTCTTTGATTTCTTTGATCTCTGATGCTATATATTTTAAGGTAGTTCTGGGATAGGTCTGTGGTGTTCTATCCTTCTATGTATTACATTACATCGCTTGATCTCTCGGTCAACAGCTTCTCAGGGCCAATTCCCAGGAATATATATCATTTGTTGTACTTTTTTTTTAATGTCCTTAAACTTGACAACAACAAGTTCACGGGTCAGATTCCTCCAGAACTTGGTTGGTACAGGATTAAAGCATTTAGCGTGGCCAACAATCAACCTCTTCTTCAGTAACAACAATATCGGAGTTGACAGCTACGAAAACAATCCTGGACTCTGCTGTGGTCCTATGAAGAGCTGCGCGTCATCATCTCAGAATAAGTGGTGAAATGATATAGTGACTGTTTTCAAGTCCAACACTGTAGTCATGTTGGGAGAAGCCGATTTTGGTATTGGTTTTGTTCTCTCTTTTTCTTTTTTTGCATCTTTCAATAAACTCGTTGGAGCTACTCCGTCGAATTCTATTCGTCATTATGGTTGCAATATATATAGGTCAAGAGAAGAGGGGAGGGAAGTCGAACCTGATCTGTCACTATATGGGAGGCTAAGTATAACGTACTAGAATTACGAACTCGATCCCTAGCTCCCTTAATGATTTTAGTGTTGGTTTTACTAAATGATCTACAATCTCAGGCAACTTAATTTAAAATCAAAGCTACCAGTTTCATTCCAATTTTAATAGCAGTTTCGTCATGATGAACCTTGATACAAATTGACCCAATCAATAAAGCAATCCTCCCAATATACATTACTGATAGTATAACGTTCTCTCTGTTCTATTCAGTGCATTATAGTTAAGTTTACTCTTATGTTTGCCATACCATTGACCCTAAACTTCTCGTGTCAATTCTGGTGCAACACAACCAAGGAATTTGGAGAAGGCTGATGAAAGGAATAACAAAATGTACTTGGAAGTTAGAAAGAAAAATAACAGGAAAATGTCCATGATCTTTACTTCTTTAGTCTTGTTTTTCAAGGGATATAAGTCGACAAATCAAAATTTACGTCCAAAAGTTATAAAGGCCAGGAGAAAGGTCATTAGGCCGGTCATTTCAACAAGTTAACTAGGATTTAGCTAGAGATGACTTTCACTGCTAGAAAGTCATAGAAAGAGTCTTCAGGGACTCAGAGTGCTTGACTGTCCCTTATTGCTCAACTTGAACGATAAAAGATACTTTTTTGCTGTCAAAAGATGGCTACTGGATTTTGTTAACATGATAGTGCACGCCGACCATTTTGGCGATGCAGTTTCTTCTCTTTCTTTCATCTTCTTTTACTTTCTTTGTGATCAGATAAAATTTGTGTCAAAAACAGCTAAAAGAAAACAGAGGTCCCTCTTAAAAATGGTGGTAAGAGTACCTAGCACAATAAGACCATGGATAAAAACAGAAGGTACGAACTGGGTTCACTTCACCAGAATATGGGTTACATATCTAATGAATTCATAATTCTATCTCAGCTAAGCGCAAGCTTTGCTCACATGATACCATTTACCACCAAGATCTTTTATATTGATAAGAATTCAAGCTGCAACCTTGAGATGTGCATGCACAGGTATCCATTTCCATAGCAATTGCTGGCTAAAGGTTTTATGCATTTTAGAACCATCTCAACACAACTTATTCAACTCTAGTTACAAGATGTCGAGTTACTCAACATCGACACTATGGACTTTCCTGGCTATGCGGTGAAGTCAGGGATTACAGTACACAATTTTTAACACTGCTCGCTTAATCTATTGATGAGCAGGAATTGCTGGATAGATGTTCTGGAGTTTGTCAAACAAAAAAAAGAGGTTTGCAATAGCGCGGAAGAATGAGATCTTTGTTTCTTTTTCTAGATTTTGTATCTGCTATGAGTCAGAATAGTTCCCATCATCTCTTGTCAATATTTCTACAATGTAGCTAGAAAAAGAATGTATGACATACACATACCTGAAGATGAGCCAGGAAAAAAATCATTGTATAGGCCCAAGATTTTCGACCTTTTGAAGTTGAGAAAACAATAAAAAAAATTAAAAATAAAACATAAGGTTCTGGAATCAAAGAAGAAAAAAACAGAAAAGTCAAGCTGGAAGATTTATATCATATTACCATTCCCTTGCCTGGGATTAAATAAATTTTAAAAGAAACAATGCAGCAAAGGAATATATGTAGATATATGCACACATCCTACTCTATCCTAGCATGAGCATAAATGCTCTATCGAGTTTAACTGCACACATCATAAATCTTCATCTTCACAATGCTACCAATTACTTCCATCTTATTGTGTAGTACAAAAACAACTATCAAAGCAAAAGAATCTAGAATAAATAAGTTGAATATCATAAGTTTGCGGCCTTTATGTACTAACTCATTAATTTAACGTAGCCTTTGGAAAAGAACCAATGCATAGACAACACAAGTAGCAACAGTTTATTGTATAGGAAGTAATGCATCAACTATACAATATCAAAAACCTACCAAGTAATCAGGGGCATATGTGAAGACAAAATGCCTTGTAAATTAAAGTGCAAACAAAGAATATTAACCAAGTCGGATGTAACCGGCTTAAAATACACATCCAATGGTTATAACATAATGATTTTACAGTTGTATGTCTACAAAAAGCAGGTTGAAACACTAACTAAAGCATAGTGGGTGCTTGCAGCTCTAGTGGTTAAAGAAAATTTCCCATCTATAAATTACCCAAGCAAATAATATATGTAATGACATGTTTATTTTTAATACTACACAAAAAACAGATAATTACAAAAGGGTAATGCCCACATACTACTATACTCTTCCATACCTTTTTCAATTAATCTCCATCATCTCTCGAGCAACAATGAGTTCTCCTGCACAATCAGCAGTGTTTGAAGGCGTCGACATCTCTTCCTCAATTGTGAAGTTATATTTCTGTCCGATGGCTCGCAGAAGCTGGAATACTTCAAACATAGTAGGCCTCTCCTTGGAAGTAGGCACCACACAGTTGCAAGCAACTTTAAGGAACTGGAAAACCTCCTCATCCACACCCTTTCCCATCAAGGATTTGTCAATCGCATCTGTGAGTTGAGATTTGCTTGACAGCTGCAAGATCCATTCCACCAAGTTTCCTTTGAAATCTTCGGGAGCTTTAGAAATATGGGTAGCTCTTTCACCAGTAACCAACTCAAGAAGTACAGTTCCAAAGCTGTAAACATCCCCTTTTGGAGTGGCCACTAAAGTTCTTGTATACTCAGGAGCCACATAACCCAGATCTCCAAACTCCCCATTTACAAAAGTACTCAAATGTGTATCAATTGGATTCATGAGCCTAGCCAGGCCAAAATCAGAAATCTTCGGCTCAAAATCTGCATCCAGTAAGATGCATTTGGAGCTTACGTTTCGGTGGATAATTCGAGGATTACAGTTATGATGGAGCCATGCTAATCCTCTGGCTGCTCCTATCCCAATTTTTAGCCTTGTAGGCCAGTCCATAATCTTGGCACCATCAGCTTCCACAGGATGTAGCTGGTCATGGAGGGTACCATGAGGCATGTGCTTATACACCAAAAGCCTTTCCTTCTTTGCCACACAAAAACCCAAAAGGGGAACCAAGTTACGGTGTTCTACACTACCCAGAGTAGACATCTCAGACAGAAACTCTTTCTCAGAGTGTTGAGATTCCTGCAGCCTCTTGACCATAAGTGAGGTGCCATCATCAAGCACTGCCTTGTAAACAGTTCCAGTTCTTCCCGAGCCAATGATATTGTCTTTGCTGAAATTGTTGGTAGCCTTCATGAGATCACTCAGTCTCATTTTAGAAACCGACTTCTTGAACATGGAAACCTGAAGTAGTTTAGCTTGTTACAATGCAATACAGCTCAAAAGATGACTAAAACAAAACTTAAATTTCTTAATTAAGCAATTAACAGAACCATAGAAGTTTCCCAAAATGTTCAACATAATATACAGAAAACAGAGAGAGAGAGAGAGAGAGAGAGAGAGAACAGAATCAACCCAACTATCATTATATATAAAAGTTATGAATTGTTTCTATAAAAGATTTTCTGTATTAGCTTGCCTTGATTCCTTTAGTTCCCTTCAAACTCCTTGCCCATTTGTTGCCTTCAGGGTCCTCTTCCTTCTTCCTTGCAGACACTCTACGCATGAAGAAGAACAAACCAATAATCACAACTAATGCTGCAAAAGTTGCACCTCCGACACCTGCTGCCACTATGACTACACTGTTAGACTTCTTTGCAGCTGCCTCGCAACTTCCCAAAGGACCGCCACAAAGTCCAGGATTGCCTGCATAGTCCAAAGTGTTTGTGCCATTGTTGAAGTTGGGGACTGGCCCAGACAGTTGATTGTTGGCCACGCTAAATGTTTTAAGCCTATTGAGCTGACCAAGTTCCGCAGGAATCTGACCCGTTAACTTGTTGTTGTCAAGTTTAAGAATATTGAGAAAAGTAATATTGGAGATACTCTTGGGAATTGTCCCTGAGAAGTTGTTGGACGAGAGATCAAGCGATGTAATGTAATAGATCAAATTATCAATATCATCAGGAATAGTTCCATTGAGGTTGTTGCTTGAAAGATCTAAGCCTGTTAAGCTTGTACAATTCTTTATTCCGCGAGGAAACTGGCCTTTGAGTCCCAAATCCGCAAGCTTGATGTTTAAAACTTTGCTCTCATGAGGGTGCCAACACTCTATTCCCAGAAAGTTACAGATGAAACCTTCAGTGCCATTGTTAAAATTCCATGAAGAGGTTAACATGTCTAAAGGGTCCTCCAATGTTGCTTTTATACTTCTCAAGCAGTTTATATCACTCTCAACACCATGGCTGAACCTACAACTAAACAATAACAAGAGCACAAAAATGCCAAGATCTCGTCCATTCAACATACTCATTAAGAAAGCCATCCCAATCACCTAAGTTGCTACTGAGTGATAACAGAGCTCAAGATACTGAACCTAGCAACTCCAGCATCAGTTAACACTGAAACCTGAAACATTTTCAAAGGCAGCACATAACGAACCCAATCACAATTAAAACACGAAAACTCTAGCTTTTACTAAAACCAAGTTAGGTAATAAATTCAAAAGCAACACAGTCAACAAAACCCAATTCATCACTCTACGAAAACATTCAAAAACAGAAAGTAACAAGCAACAATTTAATTGATCAACCTACGAATTCCCAAACTGAACAGTAAAACAAACAGATAGCAAGTTTAAGAAACCATACTTTGATCCAACTAAGTTGACCCATGTATCAAAAAAAAATCCTTGCTTGATCCACTTGAATTGACCCAAGTTATAACCTCAATAGAATCCAGCTAAAGTTCAAAACTTTGGGAAAAATATAAAGAACCCACCTGAGATAGTTCAGTAGCACAAACACAGGAGAATCAAAGAGCCCAAAGAAGGGTTCTTGAATCAACAGCAAAGCTTCCCTCTTTCCACAAAGACGAAGACTTCAAGGGTCAACAACCAAGCTAGTCCCCATACGATTCTTATAGCATCCGCAAATCAACCCGCGAATTCAATTAGAAAATTGGGAAATGGGTGTGAATTGGGGGGGGGGGGGGGGGGTCTTTCCATCAGAAAAAGCTTGGTGGGTTTAATATGAAAGAGAGGAAAGTAGAGGCATGACGGGTCAAAGAAGGCCGGCCATGTTTTGTCAAGCTTAGCGACGACTTGGGGGACTCATCGCTATTAGCTCTTTAGAGTGCTTGACTCGCTTTTTTCCTAAAAGAAATTCATTTATTAACTGTAAAAAGGGACGATGTTATTGGTGACTGATTCACAAAACTGTTAAAATATGAAGTGTGCGTTTGTGTTCAACCACTTGTTTCTTTTTTTCTTCCGTTGCCGGTTGGAAAGGCTTTGTATTATTTTGCACTAGGATTCACCATCATGGTGAGCTAGTTTACATGTCTTATTCCCACGTAGAATTCTAACAGATTGGGAAGCTAGACATTTTTGTTCTATTCAGACCATGGCAAAAAGGAAAGATACGTGTTTCCTTCTGTGTTATACACTTATACATTGACTAAGAATGGACGTCAGAGTTGGTCTATACTATTTTATTATATGGCAATAATTCTAGTTAAGACATTCCAAAATTTCCAATAGCTAAACAACAAATTTCGAGGACGAGTTCCTATAGCTAAATAAAATGCCCAAGACAATTTTCACTCCACTCGACCCCTCCGTCATAAATCTAGACTGAATCAACATAGCATTCATAATGCTAATTGATTTTGAGAACTGATGCTAATTGAGGCGGAGAGGCTAGGCCTGCATGCAGCCATCCAAAGACAATAATTGGGTTTTGGAGGAAAGCACGTAGGAAGGGCAAAACGGAAAAGGGCAGGAAGGAGAAGAGGGAAGAAAATGGAGGATTAAGATCGAGAGGAGATGACAGAGGGGTTTAGACAAAAGCCAATTATCTATAATACCAAAATAAATATTATTATCCTTAATAAGACCACCTAAACATTAGGGCATTTGGTTTAGTAGTATTGGTCTCGTGCGAGAGGTCCCGAGTTCAATATTTGAAATGTCCCTTTTGTTACTTTTTAGAAACTCTAGGTCTATCAGACTATCAGAGCTCTGTATTGTGGGTAGTGCCCCTAGGGTTTCATTTCTCCAAACTCTCTTCCATGGAAGATCTTCACGACACCAGCAGTGGTGTTGTCACATTCATCTCTCCTAAACACCTTAAGCGATTAGGTGTTTCCCTTCCTTTGCTACGAGACTGCGTGGTGTGGTCTGGTAGTTTTTTGGCTTGCTGATTAGATCGTTCCCTGATCCACTTCCTCTTTTGAGCGGCGACCTAGGCGGGGTCTACTCAAGGTTATCCCAGATTGTAGATCCCTGATGGTGTGTGCTTGGGGGATGAATGTGTTTGTGTTTTTAGTGGTGCAACGATGGATGGGTTTTGGTCCAACACAAGGTCTGGCCAGTGGCCACGGTAGTTGATTCCAGTAGCGGGGTTATTGGAAGACTCTATGGCAGTTGGACTGGATGTTTCAGACCATTTGAGCTTGGACTAATGATAGCAAAACTTGTGACGATTACTTTGGTTTTCTCGGCCTGAAGGTCATGATGTACGATGCTGATGCTTGGTCAGTGAGCGCTGACAGGACCATTTCTGCTGTGGGCCCATTTTAGGAGAAATTCTACTAAGAAATTTGGTAAAATTACCCCTTAAATGGACTACTCAAACCTGTAAACAGATTTTTAACCCAAATATCACAAAAACCAAACTCAAATTCCAAATGCTTAACTTTGCAACACAATTCAATAGTCTGGTGATCAGAGCAATCTAAAGATTAAACCAATATAATACATAAGTAGGTTAAACAATAACTTACAACGAAGATGGAAGTGGTGGATACTATGCTTCGACTCCTATGTACGCCAAACCTCAACTAATCTATAGACTCGGTCCAAAAAACCAAAAGGCACATGGAAAAACATTTAGGAAAACTGTTACGAGTGAATGGACAAAAATTAAATAGGGTCCTTGACCCAAAGCACCAAAGTAAGAACCAGCAACAAATTTTTGTTCCCACCTACACAGTTTAACGTTAAATGACCATTTTACCCTAAGCCTAATTAATAAATTACAGCATTGTCTCTCTCTCTCTCTCTCTCTCTCTCTCTCTCTCTCTCTCTCTCTCTCTCTCTCTCTCTCTCTCTCTCTCTCTCTCTCTCTCTCTCTCTACCCAGACGTGGCGTCTCTCTCCCTCGCTCCAGATGACACTGGCGTCTCTCTCCCTCTCTCCAGACTACTCCAGCGTCTCTCTCTCTCCCCAGACGACTCTAGCGTCTCTCTCTCTCTCTCTGTCGATCTTCCTCGAGCTTCATATCGAGGTCAGGTGACTCGCAGTACTAAGAAAATGTGCCGGCTGGCGACGTCGATATTCAAGTCGGAAGAAATTGACATCGAGCTTCGGTGCTGGAGCTGTACGATTCGGCGCGACGAGGTGGATATGGCGAGTGAAGTCGATGGCTACTCCGACGAGGATTGGAGGTTTGGAGAGGTGAGAGAGGTCAGCGGCAAGCTCCGGAGGTGATTCGATCCGGTGGTTTTGGTCCGACTATTGATTGGGGTGCCCAAATCAATTTCTAGCTTCTTTAAGAAAAAAGAAGTTTTGAATGTCTATTATCTCCTAATAGACGTCTATTACCCCTCTATTGGAGGGCAATAGACATTTTGAATTGATGTAATCTCCTTGTTTTTTTTTTTCTGTAATCAAAGTTTTATTTGTCTAAATTTAGGGAGGTTAGTTACTGAAAGTCCTATTGGAGGGCAATAGACTTCTATTGAGGAGCAATACATGGCTAATAGTCATCTATTGGGGGCAATACATGGCTGATAATGGTCTATTGGGGGTAAAAAAAACTTTTCAGTGAGATTTCAGCAAATTCCGGTGGGCTGCAGCCGGTGACCAGAATCCAGTCCGGCGACTGTTAACTGGATTCCTCCAGCCAGTGACGGGGCTCCAGCGAAGTCCCCCATGGTTTCTCTCTCTCTCTCTCTCTCTCTACGTAACAAAGGGATGAGGGTAAAATGATATTAAAAAAATAAAAAAAATCTTTAATAGGGTATTAGGGAAGACCTCCTTAGAGTGCTTTGGATAAGAAGGAATTAAAAAAACTTAATGAGGTAAATGGGAAAAAAATCTCTAAAAATGGTGTAAATGGACAAAAACCCAATTAAATAATTGCAAGTAAGGTAAAAAAAGAAATTTAATGCTTTCCTAATTTTACTCTCAAATAAAAACCAAAGCAAGCAATAAGATCTCGTGAAAATACTTTTAATCATTCTCTGGTACTGAGATCTAAAAATATACTGTATCAACTCGTTTAATACAAGTATCTCAGAATTATTTCAAAAATCTCAAAATCTCAACATCTCATTTAAAATACTCACTTGATAAAATAGGCGATAACTAGAGGGTAATGCCAACTAGCAATCACATGACATATGAGGGTATTGCCAACCAAATGACACATTGGGGGTACTGCGGATCGAAACACTAAGAGAGGAGGCGATGACTAGAGGGTACTGCTAATTAACCATCTCATGCCATCTAGAGGTACTGCCGACCAGATGACGCATCGAAGGGTATTGCCAACCGGAATACTCAGAGGCGATGGTTAGAGGGCACTGCCAACCAACTGTATCATGTAAAATGGAGGGTACTGATGACCAAATGATGCACTGGTGGGTATTGCCGACCGGAATATATATTCTGAAAAGTACTGCCGACAAGAATTTTGTCTAGAGGATATTGCTAACCAGACGATTACCGGAAGGATATCGCCAACCAGGTAATGCATGCATGTGCTAACATCATCATCTTTCATAATTCACCTCCTAAAATACATAATCTGAACTCATTAATTCTCATAATTTTCTTATCTTATCCACTTCCCAAAAACAATTTTACAATAACTCAATACTCAAATTACTCGATAAAAATGTAACAAAAAAAAAAAGGGCTAAATACTAGTTAGTACCCTGTGGTTTAGGTCCAACATCAATTCAGTCCCTGGACTTCTAATTTCTTTAAAAACACCCCTGCACTTTCAATTTTGATCTAATAGGTCCAATTCGTTAATATTCTGTTATGGGTTCAAGTTATAGTTGGATTATTTGTTGAAAAACTATTTATTTTTAATAGTAGGACTCATTCCTAAATTGACTATGCAGACCACCTCGACACCACATCATAAAACATAGGCCATATATGAGTCTGTAGATACCTCTAGTAGCAAGGCTAGTTTGCTATCTCACCAAGCATAATTAACACCCTCTTTAGGACACTCACAAGCCATGGGGAGGCCCAACCGCTACTTGCATCTTGTAGCCCTATGTTCAAGCTACGCTACGGTATCCGGAAGTCGCAAATCCGTCGCCGGGAAGCCACCTTTCCGGCATTGCCAAGTTGCCTCCATAATATGCATTTCTATACTAGAATAGTTGTTTGCTTGTCCCACATCTAAGAAAATGTAAAGGAGATGGCTTCCTTCACCTATAAAAGGAATGCCTCCTCCCACTTAAACACAATTCAAGATAAGACCATTACATCTCTTGTAATCTTGTTAGGCCGCAAGGCTCAACACACTAGTGTAACATTCAAGTGGACGTAGTTTCCCGCTAAGACGGGAAGCGAACCACTATACACCTTGTGTCAATCTCTCTCTCTCTCTCTCTCTCTCTCTCTCTCTCTCTCTCTCTCTCTCTCTCTCTCTCTCTCTCTAAAGCTAACTAGAGATCCCACGGATCTCTAACGTTAACAGAGTCACATTAACAAGTTAAATAACTCAATTGTCGGAAACCTAACAAATTGGACCTATTAGATCAAAATTGAAAGTGCAGGGGTGTTTTTGATGAAATTAGAAGTTTAGGGACTGAATTGATTTTGAACCTAAATCACAAGGTAGTAATTTGTATTTAGCCCAAAAAAAAATTACTCGATAAAAATCATCATAAAAATCTCAACAACTCATCAACTCTCCGAAAGAAAATCTAAATAGTTGGGAAATTTAACTAACTTGATAATTAATAAAAGCTTTCGAAAAGCAAAACTCAATCTCAACTTAACCAACATTGTAAATCATTGAAAGCATAAATCATGAAATCTCGATAATTTAACTATAAATCAAATACTCGAATATCATACTCATAAGATACAATTCATCACCATTTTCAAAAGAAAATCTCAATAACTCAATATTCGAATAACTGGATAAATAAATGAAAGGGCTAATTACTGTTTAGTACCCTGTGGTTTGAGTCCAACATCGATTCAGTTCCTCAACTTTCAATTTCATCAAAAACACCCATGCATTATCAAATCTCATCTAATAGGTCCTTCCGTCAATAATCCGTCAATTAGAGCCGTTAACTCGCTGACGAGGCATGCCATGTCAAATCATGTGGGCCCCACCTATCAAGAAAAATGTCAAAATTACCCCTGCCTCTATCCCAGATCCCACACCATCTCTCTATCTCTCTCCCCTCTCTGTGTCTCTCTCTAAATGCCCAAAATAACGATCTCCTTCTCAAATCAAAACCAAATCTTTAGACCAAATTTAGGTTGGGTTTTTCTGATTTGATTAAATTGAATCGGAATGGTGGTGAAGATGATGAAGTGGCAGCCGTGGTCGCGGCTGAATACGAGAAAGTACAAGATGAGGCTGGTGGTGCGACTGGAGGGGTGAGATTTGGTGCGGCAAGAAGAGGAGGACAAGGGTGGCGCCAGGGAGAGTAAGTTGGCCATTAAGATTATGTGGAAAGGGATCAATAGGGGGAAAGTGGGGCCCTTGAGCTCATGGTGATATGCAGAAGTGGCCGGCGTCGCGGATGTGTCCGGAGAGGAACATGTCATCCAGGTACTCTCGGTCGGTGTAGGCAGTTTGAAACAGGGGTCTCAAGGCCCTTTGGAATAGACGGACTTGGTTAAGCTCCGCCTGAAACCAGAGATTTTGCCTGTTTTCCTCAGAGGACAACGACGATGACGAGATGGTGGTTTGAGTTTCATCAGTGTCCCCCACCTCTTCCTCCTCTGATAAAGACGATGTCGCGGCCGCCGCAGCAGACATGGCCTCCTCCTCCGGTGAATTCGACGCAGTCTCCCACGATTCGGCACTCATGATCAGAGAGCGAGAGAGAGAGAGAGAGAGATAGATATATATATATATATATATATATTGTTTTATCCTTGGGAGATTGCCTTCATTATGTTTGATGCAAGTCTCGGTTTCTGTTCTTCTTCTTTTAATTCAATTTGATTCTAGGTGGTCAATTCTGGTGAAAATTTTTAGTCTTTTTTTGTCTATGTTGGAGTTTAATGTTATTGGTGAACTGGGTTTGATGGTGTGAGACTGGAGGTGGAGGCGTAGGCGTAGAGAACATCTGGAGTCTTGGGATAGTCGGAGGTCGGAGACGGAGGGGCGGCCATTGCAGAAGAGGTGGTGGTTCTCTCTCTATGGCCTGGGCCTGGGCAGGGGCAAGCCAAGTTCTTATGGAGCTGGGAGAGAGGCAGGGGCAATTTTGACATTTTGCTTGATAGGTAAGGCCCACATGATCTGACATGGCATGCCTCGTTAGCAAGTTAACAGCTTCAATTGACCGATTATTGACGGAATGACCTATTAGATGAGACTTGGTAATGCAGGGGTGTTTTTGATGAAATTGAAAGTTGAGAGACTTAATCGATATTGGACTCGAATCATAGGGTACGAAACAGTAATTAGCCCTAAATGAAAACTTTCGGAAAGGAAATGAGGAAATCAATATCATACTTCACAAAACTCGAAAATTATCACAATGCCATCGAAAGCATTATGGAATCTCGATTAATTACTCATACTCAACTATCATCATAAAAATCAATAAGATAATTTAATACTCGAAAAATAATACTGCATGCAATTTAATTTAAAATCAAATGTCCACTCACTGAACTACGGCTATGAAGGCTATCCGACGAATTTTTCTTAAGCTAGATCTACATGTCGTCTTGAACAAATTGATACTATGAATAACTGATTTCGAGAATGGAAAATAAATTGATGATAACAAGATCGAAACCCTAAAACGATAATTCGTCGAAAGCTTGAATTTACATCGGAACAAATTCAAACTTCATAGATTATGTTTACTCGATAACTCTAACAACCTTATGGCACGTTTACTTACTTGGAAGGAAATGAAATGATTACGGGGTAAAAACATTCCTGCGTTTACTAACATATAAAGCAATCGGAATAATTCCGGGTAAAAGAATTCCTGCCTTTACTAACACATGAAGGAATCAGAATGGATGAAGGTCTCACCTCCTTATCAGGAATCGATTCCTGAATACTCAGAAATTCGATTACGAAGGGGAGAGATGGGTTTAGGAATCATTCCTTCGGAATCAATACCGATTCCTTTCTTCTCCCATTCCACTTGTCTCTGATTCATGATTATTTTCCATTCCAAGTAAGTAAACGTGCCATTAATGTAAATTGGTGTCGATCCAACGGTCGGATTGAGACGAATAATACCCCGAAGATTCAAAGATTTGGAAATTCCAATCATTTTCAAAACGTACACTAATCGTAACAAATTTTATACCCACAAGTTCATAAAGCTAAACTCCACCTAACTTACTAAAGCAGGAGACCAGAAACTGCCAAACACATCCCCAAGCGACTGCCTGTGGCCCAATGCTCCATTATACCAAATTTCAATTTGGACCAAAACATTTATAACTATATATTCATCATCAAATGGGGATCAAGTTCTATACCTGTAGTTAAGGCCAATTGGACCTACATTAGCTGGAATTCGCTTCAAAAATTTCGGCACTAAAAAACATCAACTCTTCAATTCCTCCTTCTCCATACAATTTGAGCTAAGTGGTGTGTATAGGGATGATCAACAAGTTGAGGGCTTCAAATCTAGATGGTGGCATCACAAGAGGTGATCGGAATATGAAGATCAAATCGGGTCAACAATTTGGGCCTACCGCAACTATTTCTACTTCGAACTACTTCCGTTGACCGTGATTGGTGGAAATCAAAGCTAGAAGGATGACCAAAGTGAGAAGGTGTTCCATATGGGACTGGTCGGGCGGTCTGGGGTGGCCGAACAGCGGTGAAACCCATTGGGTTTTAGTTTTGAGTCAGGTCAGTAACCAAGTTAGTCCCGACAAAATTTGGAAATGTAGGGTTTGAATGAAATAAAAAGTTCCCAAAGTGGAAAGGTGGAAGATGCTATTTATAGTAGGTTTCTCAAAATAGTAACTTTTGCTTTTCAGATTGTAATTTCTTCATACAAAGTCCAATTTTTGTGTGCCGCATGTCCACGGACTCATTCTAATGTCCTCTACAATTTTTTAGAATGACGTTTCTTCAAAATGTAAATCATAAATGTCAAACTTGAAGCCCCTAAAAGTTTGAAATGAAGGTAAAAAGTAGAAGTTACTATTTTAGATATTAAAATCTTTATTTTTACCTTCGTTTCGAATTTCTAAGGGCTTCAAGTTTGACTTTTTCTATGATTCAAAAGTTATTTCAGATTAAATTTTTTTTTAGGGGGGGCTATGAAAAGATACTATTTTAGAGCAAAGTTAGGTCATCTCCAATGAGGGGCTAAGGGCTTGATATAGCTCAAAAAATAGGGTTTTCCATCTCTAGTTGGGGGCTATGCCATTACAAAAAAATATTTGAAGGGGCTAAAAGGGCCATGGGTTGGGGCATATATAGCCCTTGGGCTAACTTTGTGTGGGGACCACGTGAAAGCCAAAACCCAATATGATGTATTTTTATGGCTGATGTCAGCTATGCACTAGCCGTTGGAATTTTTTTTTTTTTTTCTGTTTGAATGAATGCAACGGTTAATTTTTACAAAAAATAATAAAAAAAATCTATTAAATATTCCTATAAATACCTCCTCACCCCCATTTTCATTTCTCACATTCACTCATATTTTTTTTCTACCTCCTCACTCCAATACTACTTGTTTCTCACTTGGCAAAATGACATCAGGATAAACACACAAACAAATCAAATCAAGAATCTGAATAATTACTTACCACGTGATACGTGGCACGATAAAATCATATCTAAAAAATTAATAACATTTGATAAAAAAAAATAATTATATGAGTGGAAATAGTAGCATAGTTATAAAATATATACTATATAATAGAAATACATAATGAAAAACAATAAAATAACATGACATTTAAAATTATAGCCCTAAGGGTTGGAGATGGTAGAAATTATAACCCTTACTATTCACATGAATAGTGATTATGGGGGGCTAAAATTTAGCCCGGAAGCTATTTTAGCCCCCCACACCTGGAGATGGCATGGTCTTAGAGCATATTTCTCTGTTTGGAGTAAATACACTTGATTTTTCTTGTTTAAGAAGGCCATTTATTTATATATCTAGCAAATCGCTAGGTAGTCATTTATAAAGTAAGTAATAAATTCATCTAAGAATGCATTCAGTTCCATCTCTCTTTTCTTTTGGAAAATTGTTCTATGCACTGACTATGCAAATGAACCAGTAGATCTCAATTTTTGATATTTATAGACGTTTTTTTTTTTAAGGGCTAAGTACTATTTACTACCCTGTGGTTTGAATTCAAAATCGATTCAGTCCCTGTATTTTCAATTTCATCAAAAACACTCATGTGTTATCAAATCTCGTCCAATAGGTCATTTCGTCACTCTTTTGTTAAATGGTGTCGTTAAACTGCTGACTTGGCCTGCCAACTCTGCTCAGGTGGGGCCCACATGAAAAGGAAAATTCCAAAATTGCCCCTGCCTCTATTTTACCTCCAGGCCCAGCATCATCCTTGTTCTTCCGCTTAGCAATTTTACTACCTCCAGTTCTCTTAGCAAAAGCCTACACCCATCATGAATCATATTACAAAACCCATTCTTTTTGTGGCTGCTACTAATTATTTTTATTCTCAAGTTTTTTGCCTTTTCTTTTTCAATTTGTCAAATACTTCTCAATCCATCATTCTGTCAAAAACATAGAACCTAATGGATTTAATTTCTCATCTTTAAACAAGAAACCATATACTTTCATCAATTCTTAATCACGCATTTGTTGTTCTGCAGAATGAAAAAAGTTACCACCGAAATGCCTCCTCAAACCCACTACCCCTAATGTTTTCTTTCATTTTTCTGAGTTTTCAAAAAAAAAAAAAAAAAAAACAAATCAAGAACATAAGAAAACAAAGGAGTGAATCTGAGAAAATGGGAAGGAACAAGGGAGTAGTGGACTTCGACGAGTCACACCAGATGACTTTGATCCGGTGAATCCGTGCAAGGACCCGGTGGCGATGCTGGAGATGAGGGATCAAAATAGAGAAGTTAGGTCAAGATTCTTCGAGAGAAGCTCCGCTAATCCTACCATGTCGAAGGCATCAACCACCTCCAAAAGTACCGCCTCCTCTGCAGTCAACACCTCTAGTCGATTTTAGAGAGGGTGAGATCTTTGTCGTCCACTTGTACTTCTGCTCCGACCTCGCCTTGATCTCCGCCGTGTACGTGTGCTTCAGATGGCCAAGGCCGGTGGCGGCGGCCTTGATCTTCGCGAGGTAATTGAATCGCGACTCCAACTCAGTGACTCAGTTGCTGAGGCTCTGCAAGTAGAGCTCCCATCCGAGCCTCTCCATGTGCTGAATCAGCTTGTAGGGCAAAAGCTACGGCGTTTTGACGGGGCTAGGGCACAACAGGTCTAATGCGTATCCAAGTTCGTAGTCCTTCTCCACCACCTCTTTGAAAAACGAAGGGAGTTTTGGGGCAGCGACGAAAATGGAGGTTTCATTGACGAGAACCCTGGTGGCGGCGGGCAGTAGTAGCAGGGTTAGACGAGCTAGATCTGGACTGAGTCAACGGAACGAGTCGGGTGATTTAGGTGGGAATGTTTATGTGTGTGTGAGGACGACGCTGGGTTTGGAGGTAAAATAGAGGCAGGGGTAATTTTAGAATTTTCCTTTTCCTGTGGGCCCCACCTGAGCTGAGTTGGAAAGCTAAGTCAGCAATTTAACTGCACCATTTAACGGAAGAGTGAAAGAATGACCTATTGGATGAGATTTAATGACACGGAGGTGTTTTTGATGAAATTGAAAGTGCAGGGACTGAATTGATTTTGGACTCAAACCACTACATAGTAAATAGTATTTAACCTTTTTTTAAAATATACTTGATATCCATATGTCCATTCATTTGATGCAACGGCACATTGGTACGCTGAATACTCACTCCTTTCTTGTTTGTACAAATTTTTTTTAAAAATAATTGTTGCTAGGTAGAAACTCTTAGCATTCTCTTATTTATTACATGTGTCTACTCTTTAAAAGTGGAGTGCAAGTAGCAATATGGTATTTCCCTTCACATGCACCTCGATTTTTTCCTTCACCTATTAATAGATGAATAGTCAATTACATAAAAAATACAATAAATGAATAGTGATGTTTTGAGCTTCCCTTCATTTGCTTCATTTGTCTTCATCCTTTGTTATTCTTCAGGTAAAGGTAACCTCTCATTGCTATATCTCCGATAGTATGCAACCAATAATTGAGACATATATAGAAAGTGTCAAACTTAATTATCCCTAAACCAAATGTGAGTTCTTTTCATTTTATTTGCTTCCTTGCCATGACATATGTTTTTAAGAAGAGAGAATCATCAGTTTCTTATAGTCATTTATTGACAAAGTGGTATGGAAGTAGATTCATCATTCCATTGCAATCGACTCAACAATGGTATTTTAGTAATTTTTTTTACTACAAGGTTCTATCTCAATAAAAAAACCTTTTAGTAAAAAAAGGTTCTCACGATCAAAAAAGAAAAAGGTTCTATCTCAACTCAGATTAGGAAGTGCCAGAAATAATACTTTGAGAAGAGAATCATTGGTTTAAGTGAAATTGATCTTGCCAAAGCTTTTTTTGAGAAATTACGGTGGAAGTTAAAACAAGGATGCAAGCGTACCTCTTTTTTTAGCAGGTGATTAGTCGGGAGAAATTTTGAGTAGGGGGTAAGGAGGGTGGGATCTGAGTCCTCTCTTTGGTCAAGTTCTCTCCTTGGCTTCCTTGACTTTTAACCTTAGCTGTTCATTGAATATCACAAGGTCATGCCTTCGCCACGTCATCATTTAGCTATTAAATTCTCAAATATGCATTTTTTTTTACGCAAACACTGTCTGCATTGTGACATTTAGAAAAAAAAAAATTGCATTCTTATATTCCCAAAACCCATCGTTTCATCCATTTTCCCTTGTCCCTTTCAATCATCAATCGCCATCAACAACTATAGTAGTCATGGAACCACAAGAAAGAGGAGGATCTTTTCATCAATAACATATGAGGAGAAGCTTGAGCCCACTCACTTCACATGGACTCTCCCCTCCTCCTTCAATGGTAGCAATTACGACAACACCACCAAGCCGCTTCTGCTGGATACTTCACTAGTGGAACACAAATGTTTTCCCCCACAATTCGAAGCATCAACAACAACAACAAGGATGAACAAGCTCGACGAGCTTCAATGATTCCTAGCAGCGGTTTGAAGGCCTTGACAGAATCAGGTACCTAAAGTTGCTGTGGGCAGCGTCTCTGGGATGAATGACTGGGAGCTTTCTGTCATCAATTTGCCATCAACAACCATAGTAGTCATGAAACCTCACAATTATATATATAAAAAAGGAGCCTAGAGGGTTGAATTTTTTTCAAAACTTGATTAAGATGGTAGAAACAAAGGATTCCCTGAGAGAAGGGTGAAGGAAGAAGAAAAGAGAACAGATGAAAAGTATCAAGGTAGAAGGGAGAATAATAAGGCAACCCATCTCAACAAAATATATAAATGAGATCAAATTTTCTCTTAAATCCATAGCTATCGTCGTCTTGTTAGGGAGATTGAGATTTTTGGATGAAGAAAGTATATAGAGATTGAGAAGGGAGAAGTGGAAAAGAGAGAGGAAGATAGTAAAGGAGAAGGAAGATGAGTAGATGACAAAAAAGAATACTAAATAAATGGTGTTAGCATTGAACAGATAAAATTAGGTTATTTAAATTAACCATTGGATGTGGAATCTATAGATTTTTTTTTTTTTTAGAGAAAGGGATAATTTCATTAATATATCTATGGCCAGAAGGCACGTACATCATATGTTGTCTCATACCAAAAGTACTAGATGGTCTATGCTACCAAACACATGATAGGTAACCCTCACTATTGACAAATAAGCACAACTTTTGACCTAGCCAATGAAGGCAAATCCAACACTACCTAAATCCTTGCTAGAGTAACTCTAATCGCCTAAGACCTCAATTGGTGTACCATTAGAGCAACTAAACTTAAATAGCAATAGACTTGAAGCTTCAATTGCTAGGTACCGAAGAAAGGAAGCTTAGAGCTTACCTTTGCCCTGCTCTACAGGGCTAAGCTCTTGACCAGTTTCAATAGTAGGGTAAGTAAGACACAAAGGAGTCCTACTCACCATCTTCCTAATCCAAAATTTCCATCCCAGAAGACAGGATTGGCCACGAAGCCTACCCCGTCGTGGTCAAGGTCGGAAGCTGTGCAAACCTACCAACTTAGCCAAGGCTGCCAAGCAACGCGCAATGCACCATCCCTCACAAGTAGAATGGAAGCGATCTGAATGGCATGTCTGTCGAGACGAGCAAGGATGTGGAAGGGATATGGACCTCCCCGAAAGCAGCCTAGAGAAGGCAGTGGGCTCCGTGACAATGTCGATGGAGGCCATAGGGCTGGGGAAGGCGAGACTAAGGGGCGCGATGAGAGGAAACTAGGCAAAAAGGCGTGGGCGCCGTCGAAGTAGGGTGAGAGAGAGGTCGCTCTCCTAGGGTTTTTCAACTATACTATGTTGTTGAACTTGAACCATCCGCTTTGTCCCTTTGGTCATGATAGTAAATACATAAATAAAAAATCCAACTTTTGCCCACAGTTTCTTTTGGGTTGAAATTGTTTTCATTGCCGTAGGGTTTTTTTTTTTAACCAATCCAAAAAAACCATATTAATCAAAACTAGTAATCAATCTCTTCCCTTCCTTTTTCTAAAATATATGTTAAAAAAGAAGAAGAAGGATTCCCTCTCGGTGAAACAAGCAAGTTGAGACCCCAACACCCTCCATGGATCTGGATCCTCTCTTTGGCTCCCTTTGGTCCTTATTTGTCCTTGACTTTTAAGAATCCGTTTTGGATGTGGAATCTATAGATGATATTAAAAGTCAAGGACAAATAAGGACCAAAGGGAGCCAAAGAGAGGATCCGGATCCATGGAGGGTGTCGGGGTCTCAACTTACTTGTTTCACTGAGAGGGAATCCTTCTTCTTCTTTTTTAACATATATTTTAGAAAAAGAAAGGGAAGAGATTGGTTATTGATAACACCAAGTTTTGATTAATATGGTTTTTTTGGATTGGTTAAAAAAAAAAAAACCAAGTTTTGATTAATATGGTCCTTATTTGTCCTTGACTTTTAAGAATCCGTTTTGGATGTGGAATCTATAGATGATATTAAAAGTCAAGGACAAATAAGGACCAAAGGGAGCCAAAGAGAGGATCCGGATTCATGGATTAGTCATGTTTCAGACGTCTTTGTCTTCAAATTTGAAAATGAAAAAGTTAATCAATATTTACTAGCTTGACTTAAGTAGACTAAATCATAATATTTATAAAGTTGTAGTTAACAAAGGTTATGCATTGATGGTTTGCATATTAAGTTAGATTAACTAAACATATGTGTTAGAGTTCGAGTTTCAAAACACGTGGACAAGCTGATTAGATAGGAAATTAAAAGTAGCACCATCAAACTCATACCACCACAACCACCTTTACACCATATTTCTCATTAGGTTGACACCATTTCTAACCCATTGCAACACAACTGTATATACATAGCAATTACCGGCCATAATCTGCACTCATACTTAACCATGTCACCTTGGCGGAGTAAGTTCAATGGAGTAATCTCCGGAAACACAGCAAGACAACCTTCATCGGCAAGCCAGCTCCAGGACGAAATATGCCTTGACGCGCCGACACGTGCCACCCAAAGTGGTCTATGCAGAAAGAACCAAAACTCAACAAACTGAAGGATATCAGTCCCACATCGAAAACAAGAAGCGAGGTAACTCACTAGTTCACCTATAAAAAGTCAACTTCTCTCTCTTCATTGATTACGCATTCAATAGCTATTTACGGCTACATTTGTCAATATAAGTACATTGTTTAACTTTAGCATCAGAGGAGCGAAGACTGCCAACTGCGGTCTTCCCTCTTGACGCTGTTGTATTTCTCTTGACAGACTAGCGGGATTTCGTGAACTACACATATATCGGAAGATTGGACTCTTGTCGATGTTGTCGGAAGCCGACACCGTATGGCGGTATTCTAAGCATTAACATTGGCGCAATCTATAGGAATCTCTGAACTAAGAGTCATTTCTTATTCAACCTACCATGGCTAACGGAAGCGGCGAATACGTGGGAGACCAAGCAGATCAAGCCACCAACCCTCAGCCCAACCCTACCAATCCATCAATCGTCAACCGTGAATTGTTCACCACACCAATTAACATGGACGGTCAAAATCTCAACTCCCTCGAGACACTCCCAACACAATCTGTCGTGGAAAATCAGACCGACACAAGCCGTCAATCCCTAGGCCGGGATCTTGCTACTATGTTAGAAATAGCCTTGACAGACTTGTACAACGCAAACAGAGACCTAATTGACTACTAGGTCTGAAATCGTAGTCATTAGGCCCATTCAGACATGTATGTCATTAATAGTAAGTTAGTAACTAAGCCTTAATTATTATAAATCATTGTTGGAATATATCTCGTACTGTTGATATCACAATCAGTATTTCTAATAAATTGTAATTATTTATTTATTTATTAATAAAGTTTCATTTTTCTAAAAGAAATAATTCACATACCAAATGAATCTAATGTTCACAAGATCACCTAGTTGACCAAAAAATTAATGATCACTTACCATTGGATTGAAAATCAATAACTAAGATTAAAACACTTAAAATACTAAATCCATTACTATTTGTTTACATTGAATCCAACAATTCTCCCCATTTCGGACAGTATTCTTAAGAATCACAACAAATTCAGATTATTTTTTTAATATTTTCTTACAGCAAAAAACACAAAAATTCCTCCACGATTACTTTTTTCTGAACAGAATTCGGATAAAGATTTCCCCCATTAGTCTTGTCCAGCGCATCGAGGCAGCCCGGCAGGTGGAATATCCTCCACAGCCACTCCTCTTTTCACCACAAACCCTCCCGCGGCCCAAGCCCACTTCATTTCTCCACACCCTCTCCCGCTGGCCACGTCCCTTTTGGAAGGCAAATAGCCAAAACGAGAGTGCCCAATAAAAAGCAAAAGAAAGAAGGGCTGCGACATAAAACACTCTCGCTTCCCTTGTCTGAACTTTCCTCTTTCCTCTTTCTATCTCTCTCACTCTCTCTGTGTAGGGATTGCTGAGCAGCAACCACACATCCACCACCACCGCCACTCGTAAAGCCATGGATTGATCGGGCTCTCGCCGGATTTTCCACACAATTCCATCGGAGCGTTTCGGTAATTTCGCTTCTTTTGCTTCCAATTCACTCCTTGACTCGGCTTTGTTGCGATTATCTCCAGATCGGCGCCGTTTCGCTCCGCGGCTTCTTCCCGCGAAATTTGTTCGTTTTCCGGGGAAGGAAGAAATGTTTTCGCGGGAAGTAACCGGTGGTGTGTTATTGTGCTTCAATTTATGAATTTAATTTGTTTGTTTTTGAATTTTTCAGGTTAGGGTTTTTGACTATCGCTGAATCTGACATTTTGGGGATCTATTACTTGGAGAATTGGGTTTTCGTCATTGCGTTAATTGAAGCTTGCTGCAACTACCGGTGAGCTATATCTGTATTTGTTTTATGCAAATTTCTGTTTTTTTTTTGTCGTATATATTTCCGGTTTTGGCTGCAGTTTCTTTGGAAATCAGTTGTCTTTTACTGTCAATTTGATGTATTGGGGTTTACGGCTCCTCGAGATTGCCATTTTTGCTTTCAATTGATGTATTTTTAAAATTGATGATAATATACAAAATAGAATAATTATGGAGGTAAAGATAGTAATGTTATCCATGTTAGCTTCCAGTGTGGCTCATTTACTTGATTTACATATCAAACTGTTTGTTTTCGCAAGTCTGAGTCTTCACAGTTGTGTTAATTTAATGCTGTAAGTAGAGACAATTTTTTCCAAATTTGAAAAGTTTCTGTATCTTACGAGACTATAAAATGACCATTCGCCATTCCACTTCCCATTTTCTTAAAATAGCTATACTTTTCCTTGTATTAAGGGTTATGTTATCTCAGATCTGGTCCAACAGGATACAAACCTCCAAAGTTAAATATTTCTTTTTAGGCCTGAAAGGACTTCTTATTTTTATAAAAAGCTTAACCTTGGGTACTAAAATGTTGGCATCAACACATATCATAGATTTTATTATCTTTTGTAAATCCAATTATGTGTACTCAGATTATGAAAGGGAATTTTGTTTGGGAGTAAAGGTTAGCATGTTGCTGCTTCCTTGGCCGTCCAAATAGTTTATATATGTGCCTGACACTCCTTGTTTTTGTTATCAGATCCTTTGACCATGGAAGATACACACTCAGTTTCTACGCTCATAGATTCTACAACCTCCAAGATACACCAGCTTCAGAAGGCATTTGCTGAACTTGAGGGTCACCGAGCGGTAACCCTAAACTTGAAGTGGAAAGAACTTGAAGAGCACTTCCATGGGCTTGAGAAGTCCTTAAAGAGGCGTTTTCATGAGCTGGAAGGACAAGAAAAGGAGTTTGAAACTAGGACAGTGGAAGCGCAAAGAATGCTAGAAAAGCGGCAAGCAGCTGTTGTCGCCAAGGAAGAAGCTCAACTGGAAACTCTTCAAGAGAAGAGAGATGCTGCCATATATGCCATCACTAATGCTCGAGAGAAGCAAAGGAAGGTATCGACTGAGGAGTCTTCTGTTGTCACTGATGACGGCCAAGGCGGATCACCAACTGTTGAAGAGAAACCACCAGATGTGATGGTTTCTGATAGTAACTTGGAAGAAGTGACAAGTGCTGAAAATGGGAGCATAGAGGGGATGTCCTATCCCCAGTTAGTGAACTTTTGTGAACAGATGGACTCAGAAGGCCTCCACAAGTTTATATCAGATAACCGAAAGAACCTTGCTGCAATAAGGGAGGAGATTCCACTTGCATTTAGAGCTGCGGCCAACCCTGCCCTCTTTGTTTTGGAATCTCTGGAAGACTTTTACCGCATGGAAGGACCCACTATGGATGTGAAGAAGGATTCCAACCTGTTGGGTATCCGTCGAACCTGCATAATGTTGATGGAGTGTCTGAGCATATTGTTAACAAGCCCAGAGTTAGCCTCTGCTTCTGATATTATTACAGAGGAGGTTAAGGATATGGCAGAGATGATTGCTGAAGAATGGAAGCCAAAGTTGGATGCTCTTGACATGGATGCTAGCAATGGGAACTCACTGGAGGCTCATGCCTTTTTGCAGCTTCTAGCTACTTTTGGTATTGCTTCCGGTTTTGATGAAGAAGAATTGTTCAGGCTAATTCCAATGGTTTCACGTCGTCGCCAAACAGCTGACCTTTGCCGTTCACTTGGATTGACCGAGAGAATGCCAGGTTTGTTTTTTATTTTCTGAAGAATGAAGACATCCATTTTAGATGACAATTGTCAATCTATTTAGTTTTTTTTATTAACTATACCAAACTTAATCTAACCATGCTGTTTGTTTTAAACTAAAACGATAAAGTGCTTTTACAAATTTGGATTTTCTATATTAATCATGCGCTTTTTATCACACGTGCTTTATTTACAAATTTGAATTTACTTATTTATTGCTCCTTGTCTGTTTAGACCTATCATAAGCATTGACATAAGCGTAGGATTGAAAATATAGAGTATGCATTGATCATTCTGATAAAGCACCCGACTTGGAAGATCTTGTTAGAGGAGGAAGACATTGAGACTTTCCTTTACTTTCATTCTAGATGAGTTGCTAAGCAATTCTTTTATATTACGGGGCCCTGCATTTCAGTCAATTTATTGCATACAAGTTTAGCAACATCAAACACTAGTCTCGTGGCATTGACTGGGTAGGTCATGTGATATGCATATGACTTAAATGAATCCAGGCATATAAACATGGAAAAATAAAAGTTGGAACCTTTTCTCTTCTTGCATGATTATATTTCCTCTAGTTGCTTGTGTTTATATATTTTTTTATTGGTACATTACAGGTGTTATTGAAGTATTAGTGAACAGTGGAAGACAAATTGATGCAGTTAACCTGGCTTTTGCATTCGAACTGACAGAGCAGTTCTCTCCTGTGCCTTTGCTAAAGTCCTACTTGAAGGAGGCAAGAAAAGCTTCTTCACCAGTCAAACCTGGGAATGCATCTCCTACTGCACAGGTGTGTTTCTAAGTTTCATATACTCTAAGTAGTAATTTCTATTTAGCATGTAGTAGTTTGTGATCAGGAGGAAAGGTGTGGAAACAAAGCCCCATAAGGATGTCCAAGAATAATAACGTAATTTGTTTCCTCTCCCAATTCATCTATATTTTGTTTGTCTTGTTTCATCAGTGTCATATGAAGTTGAACTTATCTTCCACTATTTAATTATAACCTGGTATAGCACTGATGCCTGATGGCTTCGCTAGATAAGTATCGTGTTTGTCAATGCAAATGTATACATAATGATACATCATTGTTTCAGAATGAGGTGAGCGAGAGAGAGCTGACTGCTCTTAAGGCGGTGATCAAGTCCATTGAGGAGCATAAGCTTGAGGAGCAGTATCCAGTGGATCCACTCCAAAGACGGGTTGTTCAGCTGGAAAAGGCCAAGGCAGACAAGAAGAGGGTAACTGAAGCTGCAAAGCCTCAACCCAAGAGACCTCGTGCTAATGGTGTCGGATATGGCCCCCGGGTCACTAATGTTGTTGCAGAGAAGACTTTCTATCCTAGAGTCGCTGATAATAGGTACCCACAGTACGTTTATGACAGACAGTTTGTTTACCCCGGACCTGCTGACAACCACTGCCCATCTGTCCTGGGTTCTGCTACTTACAACATGCCCCCTGCTCATGGCAACTACTTTGCAACTGGCTACCAGTATCAGCCTGCGTATCTTCACTAATTTGATGGCCAAAAAAGTGACTATGATCCTCTCAGGTTTAACGGTTAGTCATTAACCCTTTGAGTTCCAATCATGTATGAATGATATTAGTATCTAAAAAGACCCAAAAAAAAAGAAAAAAAAAGTCTGTTAATTTGTTAGTTGGATGTTTAAGAAGATACTTTGATCCGCTAATATATGTACTTTGTTTTCCTTTTGTATATGTTTTTGCTTGATCTCCATTGTATTTGAGTTTGACTGCAACGCACGGGAATAGCAAATTTTTCAGCTTCACAAGCTTTGAAAACCTCCATCGAGGCCAAAACTTTCTTATGAAGCCATGAGATTGACAATTTTAAACAGGCCGAGACAGCTCTTGTTGATCTGGGGTTAACGACAAGTGCTAATCTCAGTAAGACCTCCCAAAGGTTCATACGAGAAAGGGCGGATTTGAAATGATATTTGACCTCCAATTACCACTCAAAACAGTCTGAATATGAACCCTTAGCGGTGCTCTAAAATCTTGAAACTTCGAAATTATTAGATTGCAAACTTTTGTCGTATGATTTCACCTAATTTTCTGATCCGTATTCTGAAGCACTGTAAAACACTCTTAGGTGGTGTTTGTTACACGGGATTGGACATCCTTATCTAGTCTAATCTCAGTTATCCCATGTTTGGCAGCAAGGAGGACTCTTTTTAATGAGACTCCACAGTCCCAAATACACCCCCAACACCTTCTACCACAAACCCACCAAAAACCATGGGATTCTGGAAGACTGGAAGCCACTCTCACTCGATCTTCTCTTCCTTTCTGTTCGTCGTTCTCTCATCATTGTCAACCTGCAATTCCACCCCGCCCCATCTATTACACTGATGAAAGAATCTAAAACACAAGAAACAAAATCACAAACGACTCCAAGACCTCCGCATCAGAAATAGCATATCGTAGAATGATTGGGTCTGAGTTCGCCGACAAGCTTCTGCAAATTGAAAGCTGAGAAGAAACCAAACTGAATGATTGGGAATCTGATGATTGCAAAGGTAATGAATCAATGAAAGATCGTATTTTGAGAATTGGGTATTGGATGTTTTGTTGTTTGCATAGATGGGTATTGATTGGAATTGCATAATTTTGGATTTGGGTGAAGGATTTCAATTCTGGAAGTTGAATTTGTCTGGGAAGAACTGTAGGCACCTTGGCTTGACTGGAAACCCAGATCCCTTGACGAAGAACGCGGACACCTTGGCTTGACTGGAAGAGAAATTGGGTATGCCTTTGATCTGAGAAGTTTGAGAGAACTTGTTGATGGTGTTGCAGGTCTGTGGTGTTGGTGGAGTCTGGGTCTTTGTGTTAGTGTTATTAGTCCCTCCAGCACCAAACATGAGTCAGGACATAGTAAAGCATAAGCCCAACTTGAGGAGTTCAGGACAGTTATAGAAATTAAGGCAGGGTATGACAATCCTAGGAAACAAACATCACCTTATTGCATTTGTGTTCCAATGGAGTGTGTGAGAGAGGTTGGGTTGGGTTAGCTTAAAATCTTTATTAAAGATAAAACGACGACGTTCTTCTAGTCCGACGGCCACGTGTCATCATGCAAATCATGTATGTCGTACGACCCTTTTCTTAGCGTCGTAACGAACTCTTTCCCCTCCCAACCACCCAATCACTCTCAAAACAAAAAGGTTCTCTATTTCCCTCCCTCATTTACCCCAAACCAATTCAAAATCCCGCGAAATACAGATGAGGATTGCCGAGATATCAACGCCGGAGCTCCGGCAAAGCCACAACGACTCCCCCTCCCAATCGCAACCGCATCAGCATCAGCATCTGATCTCCCAGATCGAATCCTCAATCAAGCAAACCGAGAACCTCTCCCCTGAAAACCTCTTACCTGACACAGTTTCCGGCGATCTCCGGCGAGCCTTGACTCAATTGAGCCACCACGCTCCATTCCCCAACTCTCTGAAGCTCGTGATCTGGAAACTCAGTTACCGCCTCTGGAACGCCTGCGTCGATCTCTCCAACACCACCTCCCTCCGCTCCCTCCCTTCCTCCAAAGCCGAAGAGCACGCCAAGCTCCGCCACATCGCCGCCGACCTACTCTGCGTCGCTGGTGAAGTGTCCGGAGTTCCTTCCCCGGCAATCAAGTCTGCCTCCTTCTACCACAAGACCGGAGTCAAATGGCACGAGCTCCGCAAATTCGACCTCGCTTCGTCGTGCTTCGAGAAAGCGACCGATCTCCTCTCGAAGATCGAAATCAGCACGGTCTCCGACTCCGAAGAGAAGAAGCTATTTCTGGATTTGAGTATCGCCAGGTCAAGAACCGCCTGGGAAGTATCGGACCGGAAGCTCGCGGTGGCGCTGCTGAACCGGGCCAAGAACTTGCTATTCGGGTCGCCGGATCACTACAAAACCCTAGCCAATCAGTACTCGATGTTCGGAAAGAGCGCGCTGTCCAATAGCGAGAGTATTTCTCTGAACGAAGCATTGAAGCTCATGAACGAGGCTCTGGAGCTATACGAGAACGGATTGCGCGCGGCGAGGACACGCGACGAGACGGTGGATCTCAAGACGTTAAGGTCGAAGACGCTCCGGTTCATCTCGGCCGTTCATTTGCAGATGAACGAGTTCGAGAGCGTGATCAAATGCGTGAGGGTGTTGAGAGAGGGAGACGCAGGTGATCAGCACCCTAGCCTTCCGGTGATGGCGATGAAGGCCTGGTTGGGGCTGGGGAAGTACGGCGAGGCCGAGAAGGAGCTCAGGGGCATGGTTGTAAATGAAGGCATTCCTGAGGGCGCTTGGGTGTCGGCGGTGGAGGCCTACTTTGAGTCGGCCGGGACGGCTGGAGCAGAGACGGCGAAGGGAGTATTTTTGGGGCTGCTTGGGAGGTGCCACGTCAGCGCCAGCGCAGCGGTTAGGGTTTCTCACAGGGTTCTTGGGGAGAGTTGCAGCGAGGGATCAAAAGTGAGGGCTAGGGTGGTGTCGGAGCTTGTATCTGATGACAGAGTGGTGGCTATCTTCTCCGGTGAGGCAGCTGCGAAGCAGAGGACTGCAATGCATTCTGTGCTTTGGAATTGGTAAGGTTCTGTGTTCTGTTGCTTGTGAAACTTTGGGGCTTTTAGTCTTTAAATTGCTTCTGTTTGATTTAGGCTTTCAATTCAATCGTTTTGTAATCTGAATTTTACAGTGCTGCTGATCATTTCCGGCTAAAGGATTATGTAACAAGTGCAGACCTGTTTGAGAAAGCAATGCTTTATATTCCATTCGACATAGAGAATCGAATTCTCCGAGCCAAGGGCTTCAGAGTTTTGTGTCTCTGCCACCTAGGTCTTTCCCACCTTGATCAAGCTCAAGAATACATTAACGAGGCTGAAAAGGTTTGCATTATATAGCTACTGGTTGAAGTTTTTGTCCAAATGGAGATTTAGTTTTTCTACTTATTAATAGCACCTTTGTTTCTGCAGCTTGAACCTAACATAGCTTCAGCTTTCCTAAAGGTACCTCCCATAGCTTCCTCTGCTTATTATTGCTGTGGCATCTGATTATTAGTACTTTGCAACTTCACTCATGCTCTGTTTTTATGCAGTACAAGATTTATCTTCAGAAGAAAGACCAGGATGGGGCTATTACTCAGATTCAGGCAATGACAACCTGCCTTGATTTTATGCCAGACTTTCTCTCCCTTGCAGCCCATGAAGCTGTTGCCTGCCGTGCTCTTTCCATTGCTGTTGCTGCTCTATCAAGTCTGCTGAACTTTTATGCCCCAGGAAAATCCATGCCAACAAGTGAAGTCGTAGTTCTGCGCACCTTGGTCACAATCCTTACTCAGGAACCTGGGAATGAGCTTGAAGCCCTCAAGTTTGTTAAGCGTGTTCATAATCGGGCATCTGAGCTTGGACCTAATTGCTTTTTTGGGACAGGGGAGGTTGGAAAACGGGAAAGGAATTGGTTTGCTGTGACTTCATGGAACCTTGGGACGAAAACTGGCACTGAGAAAAAGTATGAATTATGTGCCGAATTCTATAGACTGGCATCAGAATTTTATTGTCTTCTGGTTGATGGGCAGGTAGGAGAAAACATGGTCTGCAAAGCACTGATACTGACTATATCTGCAATTATAGCTTCAGAAAATCAGAAGAAGACAACATTGCCTGAAAGTGAAGTGAAACAAGCTGTACAGCTTCTAGATAGAGCAGGGAAGGTAAGAATTCTCTATTTATATTCCTTTTTCATCATTTTGCACCTGTAACTTGATTTTTTCCAATTCATGTTTATATAATTTCTATGATTTTCATTACCTTTACTAGGGATAGCTTGAATTAGATATCGATATATGCTTCACATTAGTCCATGTCAAGGATCTGCTTCCTCCCTTTAATGGCATTGTTGTACTGAATGTACTGATGCAGATACTGAAGTCAACCTTACCAGGGAATCAACTTAGCGGTGATCCAGTTACCACCATTGAACCTGACCTATACTTCATCTACACCTTTTGTGCCTATGACATATATGGAAGGCTCAATGATTCAGGATTACAGCTACAACTTGTGAAGACTTTTGCTAGTTCCAAGGCCTGCAATCCCAAGTTCCTCCTTCAGATTGGCCTCACTGCTTCACAAGGTCCACAGTCCAATCATGAAGTAGCGACCTTTGCTCTAAATGAATGCCTCTCAGTTTTCCTCTCTTCCCCCTCTCCGGACTACCAAAATGTGGCTCTGATCGTCCGGAAGCTCATTGCTGTGACCAGCATTCACAAAGGTGATACAGATGATGATGCTGTGTATAACATGTACAAGCAAGCTTACAGAATTATGGTAGGACTGAAGGACAGTGAGTATCCGACTGAAGAAGGAAAATGGCTAGCGATGACTGCATGGAATAGGGCATCAGTGCCTGTGAGGCTTGGCCAGATTGATGCGGCAAGGAAATGGATGGATGTCGGTATGCAGCTAGCTAAGCATGTTAATGGAATGGATACTTATAGGGCGTGCATGGAGGATTTCATTACCAGCTTTGAGAAGAAATTTGGTGCCCCAAATGATGGCGTAAACAGACCTCAGCTAGTAGTCTAGTACTATAATTCGTGTTTATATAGTTAGGAAGACGGTGGATTTCTCGTATAGAAAACTATGGTTGCATTACAACAGAAGATGCTCATGGTTTGGAAACTCATGTCAAGTACTAGTGAACTCTAATGGTAGATATGTATCGTCACTAAACATTGTGCTTTAATTGCTAATTTTTGTAAAAAAAGAAAAAAAACAGAAGGGAGAATGACAACGTAAAATCTTAACTACTTTAATTAGAGAATATGACTTACTCATAATCCTAGCGCATAACCACTGATTATAGAACATAGGTTCCTATCTAGAATCCGACCTCAGAGCATCTCCAATGGAGATGTCTTTTGTCACATGGCAAGTCAAACAACTATTTTTGAGAGATTAGCTTTCTCCAACCTAAATTTGATCCCTCTATTTCTTAATATCAATTCACTGTTCACCAAGAAAAAAGAAAAATTTTCTGAACAAAATTTTTGACATATTGGTTGGAGCTAAGATTAACCAATATCAAATTTAAATCAATAAGTCAATTTTGTTATGTCATATGTCAAATTTAAATTTGACACAAGCCAAAAGACATCTCCATTAAAGATGCTTTAATATCAATAAATATCTTAGAAATCTCGATACATTCTTACGACCAATCTCAAAACGAAACTTATCCCATTTTGCACCGTCAAAACTGACAATGATCTTACAACAAAATTGTAAGAATTTCTTTTACCTCATCCCCTAAAAATATATAAACGGGTTGGACCATCGTGGTGATGGGTAGTTTTTACAGTACTATCCCATACCCGACCATTCAATGACCATCGTTCGCCTTCTTGGGCTTATCCTCTCTCCCTTTCTCCCTCTCTCACTTTCCTGTACTCTCCCATGGAGTCTCTTTCCATGGTCCTCTCCTGTTCTTCTCCACCACTCCAAACCCACCTCAAAACCCAGAAACCACTCACTTCACTACCAATCTCTCTTCCCAAAACCTCCATTCTTACCTCCCAATCATTCAACTCCCACCACCCTCATTTTCCCTCCCTTAAAAACCTCTTTCACAACAAACCCAAAACCCATCTCTCCTTTCTCCTCACTGAGCTCATCGCAACCACCGCCATTACTCTCCCTTCTTTTGCTTCCGAAGCCGCAGTTTCCGATCAAGTTTCAGACAAAATAAACTTGGAGTCAATCCTGGTCTCAATTGATGAGTTTTTCAGCAAGTACCCATATTTCGTTGCCGGTTGTACGTTCATTTGGTTGGTTGGTGTACCCATAGTTCAAGAGTACTTGAGAAAATATAAGTTCATCTCTGTTCTTAATGCATTCCGGAAACTCAAAGAGGACCCCACTGTTCAGCTATTGGATATTAGGGACGACAAGAGTTTGAAGTATTTGAAGTCTCCCAACTTGAAGATTGTGAATAAGGATACTGTGCAGGTTCAGTTTTCCGAGGATGATGCAGATGGGTTTGTAAAGAAGGTTTTGCAGAAGTTCGGAGACCCAGCGAACACTGTTGTCTGTGTTTTGGGAAAGTAAGTGTAAACATTTTGCTACTTCGTACTAAGTCGAGTTCATCTTGGCCAAGAAAGAAACAATTGATTAAGATATGTCTATGATGAATGTCTAAGAGTACCAAGCATTGATTTGCTCTGTTTCATTTAAATGTATTTGTAATCTCAGTATCAATTTCTCTTGTTGTAAGGTAGTTTTGATGATGTTTCCATCAAAGTGGCCGAGTTACTAGTGAAGAATGGTTTCAAAGAGACTTATGCAATCAAGGGAGGGGTTGGAGGCACGAAAGGGTGGTTGGTAAGTTACTTTCGAAATCTTGTCCTTGCTACATTTTCAGTGTTGTCTGCGATTACATAACTAAGGCTTTTGTCCTGGGAGAAACACTGGGTTCTACATCTCTTCTAATGCTTTTGCAAATCGAGAAGTATATGATTCCATTATTTGCTGGTTTATCAAAGCCTTAGTACATATATTGGTTGGATGTGTATCATTAGGATTGAGCCTTTTTGTGTAGAGATAGAACTCTATACTTCTATACTGAGGCACATTTTCCCCTTTCCTTAGTGGACCAGCAGCATACAAGTGCAAGCATTATACATATAGGCAGAATTTGAATGGTGTGACTTAATTCTTGTTGAACTTTGAGCTCTGCTAATCCCTATTTTCACTTCTAACTACCCAACTAAAGTAAGACTGAAATGATATTTTTGAGGTTTGTTAGGCTGTTTCAAGGAATATTCAGTAAGTGCATAGAAGATATCTGTGGCTGAAGGAGTTCAGCCATTGGAACTTTTTTGCTTAAGAGTGAACTCAGGTTTCTCTGTTTATTCTATCTTTTTTCTTTCTCAGGAATCACAGGAAACTCTTTTGCCACCTTCTATGCATATGTACCCCAAGAAGAAGGTTAAAACTGCAAAAGAAACTGGGATGAATGGTGGAGTTGTTCAGCAAAATGAAGATGGCAATAATGCTGCATCTTCTTCCGGAAATGTTCCCGTAGCAGAAAAGCAAAGGATCAACAACGGACACATAAGCAAGTCCACGAAGGCTGTGTCACCAGTGAAAGATGGCTTGAGATCCTCTTCTCCCTACCCAAATGTATGATTGCTACTCTCTCAGAACTCATTACTGCAAATTCTTTGATCTGTGAATGGTATATAATCACTGTTAATAATGATATCATCTCAAATTACTTGCATAGGCTAATTGCAAGGTTGCAATACTTTTAGGTTGTATGTGTCAACAGACTTGAGAGAAATTATTTTATGCTTGTTAAAGACAAGTAACTGCAAACCGTGTCTACCTTTCTGAAGCATGAGATATGAGTATCTCATGCTTTTCTGAAACAATATACACTGCAGATGTGTTTGTTTGTTTAATTGTTCTATTATTTGCTTTTGGATGCAGTACCCAGATTTGAAACCACCATCTTCCCCAACTCCATCGAAGCCCCGAAGTTGACGCTGTGAGTGGAATTGCTGAGAAGTGGCTGAAGCACATTCCTTACAATTTTGTACAATAACCAGCTCTATGTGTATTAGATTAAGCAGAGGGTATTGAGAAATGAGTGCTGTTGTATCTCTTTAGTGACAGCAAAGTGTTCGTCTATTGTACAATTCTCGTGACTAATGTAACCTGGTTATTCAAGCCAACACTTTTCCGGAGTACTAAACGAGGATCATTGCAGTGAATTTCGTCGCAAAACCATTCCAAGTTCCTTACCCTGTAATCCGGGACACCAGTTCTTTATTCTGAAGCAGCCTTATACAGTTTTACAATCCATATATACTGTAATAAACTTAAAGGTTTGAACTTTGAAATTAGAATAGGCATCTCAGAACTCGTCACACGGGCAAAGCAAAAGAGGCAAGGATGACAATAAAAGCGACATGTCGTTCTTGGCACTCGACCTGATATAAATATTGAGACTTTGAAGACGGAGGCACGGAAAGATCGTTCCTTTCTTTCAAATTTCAATTGAATCAGAAGGAGCATGTAGTATCTCAATTTCAATCCCAGACCCGACCGGATTGTAAAATAAACCCTAAAAGCCTTGACCCTCTACAATACGCACATCCAACCCAAAAACCCACTTGGCTCGAATTCAACAATGGAAGTTCTGTCATGGGATGGAACTCTCTCGTCACGTGACTTCCAGGCTGCAGCACGTGTTTTTGCAGAGAACTGGAAGCAATTCAACCCTGCCTTGCCTCCATGGACGTGGGTTCCTTGTCTTAAACAACCTTCTCGTCTCTCTCAAGAGCAGGGCTACTTGTCATTGGAGAAGATATGCCTTCTTGGATCAAACAAGGAAGATGAGCAGGAAGATGTAGATGAAGAAGAGCCTGAGCCTGTTGATAATGCCACGCTTGTGAGTTGTTTAACTGGTTTTGATCAATGTAGATTTTATCAGTCACTCTGTATTTATCATTTTGTTCTTTTCTATCTGCAAGATTGAGAGCGCTGGTCCTCAGGTGTGTTACTATGATTTCCATATAGTATACAGTGATTCTTATCGGGTTCCTGTCCTGTATTTTCGTGGGTACTACATTGGTAAGTTGATCTTTTTCTGGCAAATGTCACTAATTTGTTTTGTAAATTTTGTACTACAAATCATGTAATACGTTGAACTTTGCGACTGATGTATAGATGGACAGCCTTTGGCTTGGGATGAGATTGAAAAAGACTTACCTGCATGCTCATCAAAGGTGTTGCTGGAATCGAAATGGACATTCATTACTCAGGAGGTACATTTTTATCTCTGTTCTTGCTCAACTTGTTTCTGCAGTCAAATTTACGTGTTCAAGATTCATAATTGACGAAAGATCTTGATTTGGAGGTTCGAATGTTTAATCGAATATCTGGATATGGTAACTGCAGGAGCATCCGCACTTGAATAGGCCATGGTACAAGCTGCATCCATGTGGGACTAGTGAGTGGATGAAGCTGCTTTTTCTTGGTGATGAATCCCTGGCTACGAATGGAGTAGCGGTTGAGCAATATTTGGTGTCATGGCTCTCAGTTGTTGGTCAAGTAGTTGGTCTTAGAATCCCTTTTGACATGTTGAATCACCATAAAAGTTGTAATTGATATATTCTATGAATAAGAGTAGATGGTTAAAGACCATCTCCTCAAATCACAATCTTTAAAGGGAAAGCATATATTTTACTACCAAAAATGAGAACTCTTTGATGCACTCAGCCATACAGTTTTACAGAGGGCTTTTAAAATAAGCCAATTCATGAATTGCAAGTCACATCTGGAGCCGGGATATATGAGTGACGATATTGTTTCCGCATCCTCAGTTTCATGGCACTCTTTAGTTGCAGGATCATAATCAGGGCCAATTAACAGATTGTGTTATGCAGAAGTACATTCTAAGTTCTCCGCACTTTTCTCAGCTGTTCGAGTAAAGTGAACTAGAAATTCTATATTGCCCTCAGCACCCTTGAGAGGAGACTCTATCCATCCTTTGCTGTTAAATCCAAAATTCTCAACACCTTTGATGATCCTCTCAAGAACCTAAACAAAGTTAATCAGTATCAGGCCATATTTCATAATTTCATTACACGTGCCCAGCAAATAATGAAAAAAAGAAAGAAGAAGAGTTATTCACTTAATCACTATCATGCAGTATTCCATTCATGTGTTTTCAACTAATAATTTTGTAGCATTATCATGAAGCTGTTAAACTTACAATTGGTGAAGCAGCCAGAAACCAGGAGGCATGTATTAGGTATAAATAATAAATTAGGGCTAAATAACAGTTGATGGAAAATCTTAACAAAAGGATGAATATAAAATACTGTTCTCTTTTACATATTAGGCTGAGACGGAAAGAAATCAATAACGAGAAAAAACGCTTACTTCTTGATGAACTAATGGATCTCTTACAATGCCACCACTCCCTACCTGCAAAGAAAATAAACTTCCTGAGTATACAATGAGTGAACTTTTTTAGCCAATATTTTTTTTTTTTTTTTTATCACGATGAGGTTGAACTTGAAACTTTTTAGAGCATTCTGAGTTCTCCCTCAAAAATAGTGAAAGCCAAATTGAACCTTGGACAGAAAAACGAATTCACCAAATATCTGCAAATTATATAGAATTTGGTCCATGACTAGGCAGAATAAGGATCAGGGAAACTGATAGATGTAGACCTACTCCTAAGCTCTACACCTCTACACACGACTTTGCATAAAGAGCAGAAATTGCTTTATCAAAGCTAGCATCTTATACAGAACGGTCACATGCAAAGGAATTAATCATTATCTGGAACCATCCAGAAGTAATGGTAAATACGTACCTAATTCTCGGTAAATAAGGGATCCTCAACAACAAAAAAAGCAGTTAAACCATTGATGTTGTAGGTTTCTAGCCCTGAGAACTAAGGTAAATTTTTTCCTATATTGATATCTCCTCTATACATCCTATGTTTCTAGTCAACAATGTACTGGGCAAAAACTAACCTGAAGCTACAAAAGGTAACTAGAAGTTGATATAAGAAGATTCTCTTACTTGTGATCTGCGAGCTTCAAACTGAGGTTTAACCAGGGTGACTAATGTTGCCTCTTCTTTCATCACATTGACTACAGCGGGCATGACCTGCTTGCAAATGAAAGGAATCCATAACCCAAGTAAGACTCATATGCATATTAGAGATAAAGGATAACTATCATTCACAGATAAGATAGCTTTTCTTTGGATTTAGGAAAGCATAAAATCCTTGAAATCACACCTCAAAGAAAATGAAAAGGGATTAACATATTTACTAGCACTTAACAGCTTACCAATAGAATAGAGATGAATGACAGATCCAAAGTCACCAAATCTACTTTTTGCGGGAGTCCAGGAAGGTGTCTTAAATTTGTCCGTTCTATCACACTCACACGTTCATCAGTTCGAATTTTTTCCGCTACCTAATGAAGCCAGCAACCATAAGCAATAGAGAAATAACAATGAAAAAGACGAGAATAGAAAGCTAATGAGGGAATGCCATGTTAACTGTATGTTATGTACTTAGGAAACTGAAAAGTAAAGAATAAATCCTCTGCTGATAGACGTACTCCCCTATAGGAAACACATGTTACTACCAAATAGGGGTGTTACCTGTCCATATCCTACATCGACTCCATAAACAAATGATGCACCATACTGAAGTAAACAGTCGGTAAATCCACCGGTTGACAACCCTGAATCAAGAGCTACTTTGCCAGAAACATCAATACCTAGCTGTTCAATTGCAGCTTCTAACTTGTGTCCTGCTCTGGATATACAAAACATAAGAACAGATTAGCATTACAGGTCTCACCAAAGTTCGAGCAAAAAATGATTCTCGTGTAATGAAGTGTAGATTGGTTTGTTAAAGTGAAGTAATCACCTACATACATATTTGGGGACTTCAGCCATAATCTTTACAACAGATTTATCAGAGACTGGAGTACCGGCTTTGTTGACCACCTTCCCATCCACCAATACTTTCCCTACACCACCAAACATGAACAACTAAGTTAACTCCTATCACTGGTCTACATTATATAATAGCTTTTGTGCAAGATAATGTATTGAAGTATCACATTTGATGTAAGGTTTTGTAATTCAATTGTAAAGCTCACCTTGTAAGATCCATGACTGTACGTAGGTTCGGCTATATTGTTCATACCTTTCAAGGCACACTTCATCCAGTCTCTTCTTCCTAAAAATGTCATTAGCCAAATACAATAGTGAATATGTATAAATGGGCTTCTAGGACAAACAGTCAAACACTAAACACATTAAGAGGGACATAAAAAGCTTACTTCTTTGGTGTTTGATCCTTTGATAACTTCACAGCAGCAAAGCTTCTACAAGGACCATGCATTGGCACTCCAACCCATCTTGCTGAAACATAATACAACAATCAATAGCTTTAAACTGTTGGAACCAAAACAAAGGTCTGCCCAGAAAAAAAAAAAATTAATTTAAATAATAGGTTGGAGAAAGAGGGAAGTACCAGGGAGCATATGTGAGTTGAATTCGGATAGGAAATAGAAGCCTGAAGTTCTGCTAAAACGGCGCGAGATGATGTGACGCGGAAATTTCAGAACCTGAAATGCCATCTTCGGCTATCTGCCTGCCCAGTATCGACTTATGCCTCTTTCAGAACTTAAACTTTGCGGTTTGGTTTGGGTTGAGTAGATTGGGCTTCGACATTTATCAGTGGCCCAAATCACAAAGCTTGGTGGTATTCGGATTTGATCTCATCCAACTCAATGCAGAGAGAGAGGCCAAGATTTTGAGTAGCTCATGATGTTTGGTTGGTTAAACGGTTCGACTATGGTACATCAGAGTAACGATATATTAAGTAGACTAGTTCGATTCATAAGTAGAGAGTGTAGAGTGATTTCATGCATTGGTACACATTAGTTTGAGACTACTTTATGCTTTTGTATTACATAAGTTTTATCTAATGTATCGGTACATTGATGCACTGTAGAACTTCCATTGGTTAAAATAGTTTGCATTTAGCGATTTTATTGTTTATGTTTTGGCAAAATTTGAGATTGGTGATCGATATTGTGTTAAAAAGCCAAATTAATAATAGTATGATGATAAAAAAGAAAACAGAATAATGTCGATTGACAAATTAAAAAGAATGAAAAATGCAATTGTGATTACCCTAAGTTAAAAAATCATAACTTCCATTATGTAAATCTAATTTTTTACAATTGTAATCATAAAAATGATAAAAACTATCGTAAAAGTGGTCAACGTACATAACACCGCGCGTTAAAGTAGACAAACCCTATACGAAAGGAGAATCTGTAACAGTAATCCCTTAATACTAATTAAAGAGTGATCGAAGAAATGGAAGCGCAAAGAGCTTCACCACATTTGAGAAGTATGATGGCCTACGTACATCAGTAACATCCTTAAGCAAGTTCAATTCTCTAAGAGCATGAGTGAAAGCTTGGGACTTGGTAGCCAATATTTTTTATCAAAACCTTAATCTTGCTGGGAATAGCGTATACTGCTCGTTTACATTTATACCATAAGGCATACTAAAAGATGTGTGTATGGTGTTAGGCAGAGGCTGAGGACCAGAAAATCTCTATCCCCAAAAGCTGACCCACCATTCATACTTTATGTTGCAACCAACTGTTAATACAACAGCCACTCTCTCCCGCCTTGCTACCGTTATTACAGTTTACAAAACACTAACAACCATGGCTACCCAAGCCAAAACCCCTTCTCTGTGTTACACTCACAAACCGCAATTCTTTCTCCATAATCCTATTCCTGCATCCATTTCACTTTTTGGTAATGGCAAGGGCCAAAAGAAGCCTCTCAATCTCAGTTGCAGCTCCAACGGCGATGATGTGTGCTTCTTTATTTGATTAAGTTACTCAAATATTGACCATTTCCATGTTGATGGTATTAATTGATTTGTTACCGTATTTTTGTGGCAGGATTATTACATAGATGCTGATTATCAAGTGGGTGACGGCTTCTCTTTCAGTGGAGGTGCCTATTCTCTTCTACAATACCTCTTTTATTTAAGTGGCCTTTCTAAGTTTTTCAGTATTAGTAATTGAGGAAGTGGGTGTGTTTTTGACAGGAAAGTATTCAGATGGACCTAGCCCGTCTGATGAATGGTTCAAGCAAGGGAAGATAGTGAGTCCTATATATTACCAATCTTTCTTTTTTGTTTTTGTTTTTATAATCACCCATTTGAAAGAAATTGAGACCCAATGTAATTTGTATGGATGATATCCTATGGATCATATATATGGCTGTTGTTTTTGTGTGATCATATTCTAGGTGAAAGCTTATACTTCTCTTGGTTCCGGTGAGAAGGCAAAAGATCCTATTTTTGGACTTGCAATGGGTGCTGATTCTCAGGCAGCTGCTGATGTTTTCAGGTAAATTTGTACATTTAGTTTTAGAGGACTAGCGGTTGACATGTTTGAAACATAGTGTGGGGTTATAACTTTATAGTATATAAGTCATGCAGACAATGAGTTTGAATTATTTGCAGGGTTTACCAATTGAAACATGCTCTATATATATGATTTTGTGCAATAGATGGTTTTGCGTTGAATCCGGAAGTGCTGATAATCCTTCAGTTATACTGATTCATGGCTTACCTTCTCAGGTGAGTGAGTCCTCTTAGTTTGTGTCAAGTCTAGTATTCTTCTACCATGTGATCTTTTTGATGTATCTGAATGATCCACTTCAATTTAACTCAACACACATCATCTACACCGTCTTTTATGCTGCTTGAAACATCCACTTGAATATTACTTGATTAAAACGTGAGGAGACTTGTTTATTCGTGAGTTTGCTCAAATTGATAATGTCATCAGGCGTACTCTTACCGGAAGGTTCTTCCGATACTTTCTAAAGCCTATCATGCCATTGCTTTTGATTGGTTAGGTAAGATCATAGCTTTCGCTTTGTCCTCAATTGTAGTTGACATTGTTAATTTTATAGCATTTGTTTATCATTTCACGTCACATTGAATCTCTCATTCAACTGAGTACAGCATGCTAAGCTTGAAATGTTCCTGCCTGTTTCCCTTTCAATTCCAGGCTTTGGATTTTCAGATAAACCACAACCCAAGTATGGCTTTGACTATACTCTCAACGGTAATTTCTTTTGGTCTTAGATTCCTAAAGAGGGCACATAAAAGCTAATTGTTAGTATCTGCTACTACAAGTATTTAGAGAACTAATTCGATGTCCAAGAAAACAAAACTCTTGTTTATGTCAAGTTCTGCCGTGGCTTGCAGAGTATGTGACATCCTTGGAGTCCTTTATCAATGAAGTTGCTGTTGGAAAGGTCTCACTCGTTGTCCAGGTATTTTATTTTCTGCAGTATAAGCAAGAATATACGAGTCAAATTTATCATTGCATGATACGAAACTAAAAAGAACTTTTGATTTTTCATGTGCTTCTCAGGGATACTTTGCACCGGCAGCTGTTAAATATGCCAGCACTCATCAGGAAAAGATTGACAACATAATACTCTTAAATCCCCCTGTATGTACTCTCCAGAATTTTTCCATTCATTTTCTATGTTTTCTTTTCAAAACTCTTGTTCCGTTGTTTTGAGTAATCTATAAGATCCTTATTATCCTCATCTTTATTATAGCTAACAGAAAAGCATGCAAACCTTCCCTCAACCTTGTCCATATTCAGCAACTTTTTGTTAGGTGAAATCTTCTCTCAGGTATGAAGGCTGTTGTATAACTCCTTACCTGATCTGACATGTTTGTTGGCTTAAAATTTGTGTGCATGTTTGTGCTGGCATAATGTGATCGTGCTTCTTTCTGTGCTCAACTAGGATCCTCTAAGGGCAAGTGATAAAACCTTGACAAGTTGTGGACCTTATCAAATGAAAGAGGATGATGCCATGGTTTATAGAAATCCTTACCTCACATCTGGAGCTTCTGGTTTTGCATTAAATGCAATCAGTAGGGACATGAAGAAAGAGTTGAAGGTGAACCCTTCTTCTACTTGCATGTTACTTTTACAGCCTATCAGAGTATACTTTTCTTCTGTTAGAGTGACTGAGCTGCTGCTCATGATGTTTCTTGTGCTGTTTTACATGGCAGAAATATGTGGAAGAAATGAGGACAATGCTAACAGATGAAAATTGGAAAGTTCCAACTACAATATGTTGGGGCAAAAGAGACCGCTGGTTGACTTATGATGGAGTGGAAGATTTCTGCAAGGATTCAAAGCATAAGCTTATAGAAATTCCAATGGTACTGTTCGCGTTACATACACATAGTGCTCAACACATACTGATAAAATTCCTAATGTTTCTATATTTGCCTAGTTCGATTGTTTGAGGGAGGTCAGTTTTGAGAACTCACACAATTAGTTTGCTGGGATTTGCAGGCAGGCCATCACGTCCAGGAGGATCGTGGTGAAGAACTTGGACAAATCATTTACGAAATTATCAGAAAAAGGCGATTTGGTTTATGATACTCTGTCATTTCTTATTTTTAATTTTTCTTAATTGAAAGAACATCATATCATTTTCTTTGATTCAGATCGAATAGAGAGTTGAGAATTTGAGAGAATAAAGTTTCAAGAAGCTTTTGTTTCCCAGAAAATGGGAATGCCCCTCATGGAACAATATTAATGTAAATTTGTCTCCTCCTCAAAAATAACCAAGACTACAATGATTGGATGATTTAATACAGAACTGAAATGTGTATTGAATAAATTGTAAAAATAAATGGATAATCCAATTACAAGCTTATGTGACTGCAGCACTGTATACATTGATTAATGTTAGCAGAGAAACAAAAGGTATTCAAACGTTGTGTTAGTAATGAATAATCTAGAATGTTAAAGGTCGTATATATTTTGGAAGCTGCTTTATTTTGACCATATTCTGTATGCTGTGAATGGTCGTAAAATGAATCTCTTTGTGATAAAAATGGTCGAGTTTGGCTGATAAGCACTATTATTTACTCTGCTGTGGTGGCTTCTGGTATGGATCAACCCAACAATTATCTTCTCTAATTGCCTTTTTCCATCTGCTTTTGAAAATTTCGAGTTCAACAAATGATAGCTTCCTCACCTGCACGAATCAGATATGCAAGACCAATGAATTAAAGAGTGCTTAACCAAAGAACTATTTTTGCAGAAAAAAATGTAATGATTCTTACCTCAGTTCTAGGGTCAGATGGAGATGACTTCGATGGTGCCTGCAAATTCAGAATTATCAAACAGAACTGAGAATAGTGTAAATAATATGCAACACATTAGTTTTGATTATATACCAGTTGTTTTGAAGTAGACATATTTTTAGCAGCTTGATCTTGTTCTTCAGCATTTGTCTGCATTGTTGATGATTCGTTAGTGAAGAGTAGTTGATTTTAATTTCATAAGGGTTTCCAACATATAATTAAAGGTTTAGGCTTCTAACTTTGTTTGCTGCAGAACCCCCTAGTGTAGGAAGACCGTAATGAACAATGTACTCAGAATCAACAATTCCGATATTTTGGGTTCGATCACCCTGTCAAGCATTTCTTCAAACATAAGAAATATGTGGAAGAGGAAGATGAAGAGAAAAATGCAGTTCAGATAGGAAGGAGGAAACTACCTTTGCACAATAACCAAGCTGAAAATCCAAGCCCCATGCATGAACCAAGTCATTCTGTTACAATATCAGGACAGAAACATTAAGAAATCAGATCTTCAGTATAATTTTTTTTTTTTAAGTAATTAATAATCTAATATCCCGTTTATTAAGTTATTAACCAACATTATATTAGTGAGCTCAGAAAGTACATCTAGCTTAACAAACGTATGCTCAACCCATATCTACTTGTATCGCTAACCAATATGAAAAGTAAAACATTGCTATGAAGTGAGATAAATTAGTGAAGAAGCTACTCCCTGATCTTGTAAATCAGCAATCTGAAATTCTGAATGTTTTAGAAATTTAGTAAGGAAGCTGTACCTGAATCATATGCCACACACAGCGCCAGGATGCTCTTGAAAAAACAGGAGCCATCATTTCAACAAACCTGCCATATCATATGCCAGTATATATTGTCAATTCTAACTTCAAATGCATATGTACGTTACTACTTACTAAATATGTATTATTTGCGTGATATCATGAGAACTTCAGCTTCCTACCCTGTGCATGGAGGATCTGTGCTATTTTCATTGCAACGCCTTCCACCACCAATTGTCTTGTTTATCTTCCTGTTAATTCAACACCAAGACACGATGTAGATAGAAATTCAACACATATTAAAGAGAAAAATCTGATGAGTAGAATAAGACGATAACACTTGGATCATAAGTATCATTAGGAGTTTAGGACTGCGGATTAATCAGATCCCTGATACTGTGTGATAAAAATCTCCATAGTATATTTTAAAAAGATAGAATACCTATGTATTTCTGATCTCTTGTCTCTTGCTGTAAAATCATGATGCACCTCCGAGTTGTCAGGATCAAGTCCTGGCTGTGAAATTTCAAGCCCCTCTTTTCTAATAATTGATAGATATCTGCATAGAAGAAATCAAGATGCAGAATGTTAGTCTTCCTATTTCTAGACATAAGTGCATATATAAAACATAAATAAGCAGATGCAAGCACATGTACCTTCCAACATTAAAGTTTTCGATTCCAAGGTCTTCATCCCAAAGGAAGATGAATGCATACTCAGAAACAATATCTGGGTGTAAGAATCGCTTTGCATACCACCTAAGTGAAAGAAAGATACCTAACCATGTTATTTGAACTGGCAATGCACATCCAAGGAAGTACCAATATCAAATTACAATTGTCGATAGGGAAGCATTACCACTTGGTTTGATTCATGGCAGATACATGTATGGCCCGACCACTCCATTCCAAATCCCTCCAGTCATTTACATTACCATCATAATGAAATAGCATCACGACGAAATCGCTGGATAGAAACTGTACAAGTAGAAATTGTACCCAATGAACTCAAACATACAAAAATTGAAAATAGTGCATGACAAACAATTTGGTTACTGCACCTTCTTTACAATTTTGTTTACACAGTCTTTTTGCTTGATTCCAACTGCAATGGCCAATAAGTTTGTTGATGACTTTGGTTTCTAAACAAAAGGAATGAGGATCATATATTATCATTGCATTCAAATATCACCAGAAAGCAACGAAATTTGTAGTAATCACAACCCTATTTAAATCTAAGTAGCAGATTTTTCAGGCCTATAAATATCAGTACACCTTTTGAGTTCGGGGTCCCCATAGTGGTTGCATTACAAAGTCAGATGTCTTGGAAACAATTCCTTTAGGTAATGCCTCAATTCCCTCAGGTCTGCATTGAGCCTATATATGAACATATTACAACATCAATCAAGTAATTTAGAACATCAGCCATTTATATAAAATTGAATGCCATAGAAACAAACCTCGCAATTTTTAGATATTGCATTGTGCATAGCATCAACCAATCCCCATGATAAAAACTTCTGTGAATAATGAAATCCCTCATGAAGCCGGAAATAGGAAAGAACATTCATAACCACTCATTATATGTGCAATATTCAAAGTGGAGCGTACCTCTTTGTAATCTGTGACAACAAAATGGCTCCCACAGAAGAAAACTGCAGAAAACATAAGCAGGGTGGAAAGGAGACATGAACGAAAGAATAACTTCCTTCTTTTATGGTCCTTCTGAGAAATCTGAACCCAAGGGCAAAGAAGAACCCAATAGCTAATGAGAAAACATATGAAGGAGAAAATGAAAGCCTTAAATCATTCTTTGTTACAGAAAGGACTTACAGAAATGGTGGTCTTCTTCATCTTCAATAAGACTAACTAGCTCGTTAAATCTCTATGAATTAAAGAGAATGGTGCGGATTAGAGTAGAAACTAATCATATGTTTGTGAATTGAGAATCGAGAATCGAGAATGAGGTTTGTCAACGAATGATCTTAAAAGCAGTGCAGAAAGTGGAGTGGTCTACGTTACTTGGTACTACCAAAAGAGTTTGGTTATAAACAACTAAGAAATTCCTTAGCGGGCGGCCACAGGCAAAACTGTTGCCACGTGCCGCTAATGAACGCCCGTAATTTTACGCGCCAAGAAGCGGGAAGAGTGTGGACCATTGAGCAGTTTAAGAAGGCCAGGCCCAAAATTTATTTTACGGAATTGAAAAAAAAAGAAGAGAAAATGATCATTTATCCACTTTATACTAAAATACTTTCTGCACACCCAATCAACTTTATTTTATCTAGGGCTGGGCATTTAAGCCCGAAAACCCGTAAACCCGGACCGAACAGTCAAAGCCCGACCCGAACGGGCCGGGCCTAATTTTTTTTTTTAACCAAACGGTTCGGGCCCGGGCCTTGATCTTCAGACAAACGGTTCGGGCCGGGCCTTGTATTTCAAAGCTGTCAAAGCCCGTCAGGCCCGTCATATATTAAAGAGGACAGATGTTCATGTAGTATTGGTCCTCATATAAGCCTCAAAATTTTTATAATAGGATCATACACACAGGATTGCATTCTCACTCAAATACCTAATAACCTAAACCTAATCCTCATTCCTCACTCCTCAGCCTTCATTTCCTTCGTGTAGCCCGATCTGAACCAAATAGCAATAAGAGGCGGCCGCCTCCTTCTCCTCCGCTGAGACGCTCAGACCCCCGCCGCTGAGACGCCCGCTGCTGCTGCTGCTGCTCTCTCTCTCTCTCTCTCTCTCTCTCTCTCTCTCTCTCTCTCTCTCTCTCTCTCTCTCTCTCTCTCTCTTCCTACTTCACCTGCGGAGCTGTAGGCCAGAGAGCCGGCCGCCTCCTTCACCGGATAGATCACATCGCACCAGAGGCCGCCTCCGTCTCTCTCTCTCTCTCTTCCTACTTCACCTGCGGAGCTGTAGGCCTGAGAGCCGGCTGCCTCCTTCACCGGATAGATCACATCGCACCAGAGGCCGCCTCCGTCTCTCTCTCTCTCTCTCTTCCTACTTCACCTGCGGAGCTGTAGGCCGGAGAGCTGGCCGCCTCCTTCACCGGATAGATCACATCGCACCAGAGGCCGCCTCCGTCTCTCATTTTCTCCCTCTCCTCCGCCATAGCTGTGAGGCCGAGACACCAAAATAGGAGCTCGTTGTTCTTCAGGTCTGCCATCTCGTTTTAGCTTCATGGGTTCCTCAGTTTATTGATAAATTTAATCTCTTTATGTGCTTATATGCTTGTGAGTTGTGGTTCCTGAAAATGGGTTTTAATGTAGCTTGTACTATGTGATTGCAGGCTTGTACCACTGCTGAACACAACGATCTGTGAGTTTCTTTTTCTGGGTTTTTGCAACTATTTGTTCAGTTGTTGTGATATTCTGATAGAGTGATTGTTTTTGCGTCTGATTGAGTTATTATGTTTGTGTTTGTCAGTTTATGTTTGCTGATAAAATGAGGCTGAAATGTGATGGAATTGTTGCATCCTAAATTTAAATTTTTGATTTTTAGTGACTGCAAATATGCTTGTGAGTTGTGGTTCTTGGTATTTGATTTATTGCCTACTGCATTAATTTTTACTTGCTTGCTGCATATTGCTATTTTATTTGCTACCTGCAGTTTCTGAAATGAATGAGTAAAGTTGATTATGTTGAGTTGCAGTTTTGGGTATTTGTTTATATATTAAGAGATTTGCAGTTTCTGGTATTTTTGTATATGGACTTGTTGATAATCTTGAATATTGGTATTGAAGTAGCTTCTGTGTGTACTCCTAGTTGAGTAAAGTTTTGGGCCTTTTGGCTCTTAATGGTTCTTTGTTATTGAAGTAGGTTCTCTGTGTAGTGCTATTAATGGTAAAGTTGCAGCTTGAATGGTTCTTTGTTATCTAAATCTATTTATGATGGCTATTGTAGGGAAAACTATGGAAGCCAATTGATGGATGGCCGCATTGCTGCTGGATAGGAGGCTGGAAAAATGACTTGCTAAATTGCTGCATCTGAATTAGGACTTTATATTTCATTGGATATTTGTATTTGAATCTGGACACTTTGAATTTGAATTGTACCTTCAATTGTCTTGATGAGTATTTGAATTTGGACACTTTGAATTCGAATTTGCAGCTTGAACTTTGTATCTTGATATTGTGTTTTGATTCAAATCTTCAACAGCTTGAAATTTGCAGCTATATATGAATGAAATCTGGATATATATATATATATATATATATATATAAATGCATAAGCAAATGGTCAAATACAGGTTTTTGGGCCCGAAAGCCCGCAAGCCCGGCCCGAAATGAAACGGGCCGGTTCCGGGCCGGTCCCTGTTTTTGTCAACACGGGCCGGGTTCGGGCCTAATGAAAAACGGGCCGGGTCCGGGCCCAGTGAAATTATAGTTGAGCCCGGCCCGTGCCCAGCCCTAATTTTATCCCCTTTCACACAAAACTTTTTCATTTTTCCTCCCAACTACCCAATTCACTTAAGAATATACCATTAGTACCCTTTTACCTTTCACATTCCTTTCCTATTACTGTAAACAATATTTTTAATTTTAGTTTTTCCAACGGAGCGAAGTGAGCCTATATTTTGAAATTATTTGTTTAAATGTCAATTGCAGTTAGAACTCATCCTCTATATTCAAAGGTAAACAGTTAATTTTTACCATTCATAATTTCAATCATTTCCATATTAGATTTACTTGTTATCTGCAACAGAACTAGTAAATAATTAGCAGAATAAAGAGAAAAGTTGAGAAAGTTAAAAGATTTTAGATCAAGGCTCAGAAGAGAAATCCCAGGTTATTGGGATATTATCTTCATAGTTCAGAAAAAAAAATTTATAAGGTAGAGAAAAATATTAAAGAGATTAGAGAAACTCTTGAAGAGAAACAAAAACCTCTTGATTATTTGAGAATCGATTAAATCCGCCTAAACTGGTATCAAAAGGAATCCCCAATGGGGACAATGTCTGAAATAATAATAGAGAAGTTGAACTCTCTTTTAAAACTCTCTGATGAAAAACATCAGAATCTGATACAATGATTATCTAGATATCAAGATCTTCTAGATAAACTACCAATTAGAAAAATTGGAAAACAAAATATATTATATCAAAGAACTTCCTCAAAGGGAAGAAAAAGAGCTACAAGTGTTAGCAGAAAAATTAATAAACAAAAAGAAATATTGGATTCTATGAAACAACTGCTGAAAGAAAAGAAAAATCTTCCAGCAAAATCCAAGAAATCTAATGGGTTCAAACCATTAGAAAAACCTATGAAGAATCTTGTTCCAACTATGATTTTTCCAGAATCAACAACAGTTTGACTAGCATCAAATTTGAAAAACCAAAGCATTTGGTAGCAAGAGATACTAAAATGATGAGCATCTTTGGAAAAAAGAAAGGAGTACAACTCCTAAATTCAGAAGAATTTGAATATCATATATAGAACAAGAGGTGAAAAACTCTTCAATTCCAAAACTAGATTTCAAACAAATCTATAAAAGAGGAAAATTTGACTTGATGGACGGCCACCATTTCAAGCTATTGAAGTTCACAACTCCATCTACATCAAGAGAAACCATCACTCCTCAAGAAGTTGCTAGAGCAAAAGCAAAAAATTATCAATTTATTCACGTTGGAGCAATCCAAGTGAGCACAAAACTTCTTGCCCGAGAAGGCATAAACTGTTCAATTATATGTGCCTTACAAGATAATAGACTAATAGATTTTCAAGCTAGTCTATTGGGAACACTTGAAGCATCTTTATGTAATCAAGTGGCATATTTCAACTGTTTCCTAGACTTCTCAACAAGCTTGAAAGATGCAGCCCACTGTTTAAGACTGAGAGTCAAAGCAGATGGTATAATAATGAAAGAAAATATGCAAGAACTTGCAATAGTATTCAAAATATATTATAAACCGATGAGTACCACAGTAGAACCTAAGACAAGGATTTCCAATATCCCAGGTCTTACTACTGGATTCCTCACTAGCCAAAAGAACCATTCACAACAGATACATAAGATTACTTGGAATGAAGTAACTTTCCCTATCGAATGGAAATTATCTGGTCCAAAGAAACCTCCAGAAAGTGCTAAAGCGGCAATCTATGAAAGTAGAAAGACTGGAGATATTAGTCTAAAATTTGATGATCACAGAAAAAGTGATGTCTGTCCTGAAAATGTGAGGATAAACAAAAATTTTAGAAGATGCAACAGCACTAAAGAAGCTAGTACCAGTGGTACTAAATTTATTGTTGAAGAACCAACAGACTTTATTACTGAAGAAGAATTAGAAGCTGATCTAAACAAACCAGTAAATATGCTTAGAGCAGAAAAGCTCAATGAACTCTATAAAGAAGTAGAATCCTGCAAAGATATAGAACGATTAGAGCAACTAATCGAAAAAATGAAAAATTTCAAAATAAGTAAGGCAAGAAAAGTCCTTCCTTATCAAGATATAAAATGGAAGAAGGAGAAAGCTCCAAAACAACTTTCATTACTAGAGAAAAGGGAAAACCAAAACTCCCTATAAATTAAAAAGGCACCTACTGGCAGAGAAGGAGAAAGAAATTCTCAAAGATTTGTCCAGAAGACAATCTGCCCACAATACCAATTACCAAGTATGGTATATGGCTAAATCTAGACAAAACTCTAGATAAAAGAAAAACCATTGACCAATGGGTTGACAGCCTTACAATGGCTTCTGCTCTAACCCTTGGGAAATTTGAAGCACCAGATCTACAGATGTATTATGAAACTACTCTCACTGGAATAGCAAAAAATACTATTTCTCTTTCAAAGAAACAGAGAGAGGAAAAGAATGGTTAGAACAGATCAAGAACTCAAAATCACCATATGATTTTGCAATACCTCTGTATGACCAATTATGTGGAGATCTTTCAAATATAAGTGAAAAGGCTAAAGAGTTAGCCAAATCAAACATTTATGCTCTCAAGATCTAGGACATGAGATACTTTGAAGGATATCTAAATGAATTTCAAGAATACTACTGTACAGTAAGCGAACAGAAAACACTGAACTAGTAAACTTATTACACAAGAAACTCCCTAAACCATGGTGAACATCTATAAGAGAAAGTATAGCTGCAAAGCCTATTGAAAGATTCTCAATAGGAGGAGTTGCTAATAGAATCAGGCAATTGCTGAAAGAACAATGCAAAGCAAATTTGAAGGCTAAAATGGTAAAGAAACAACTCAAAGGAGTTGAAAATTTCTGTTATGAAATTTTAGATGTACCCACTAACTAGGGATGCCATGAAGCTAAATTCCAAAAAAGAAAAGGAGAACACTATTCAAAAAGCAAGAAAAATGAAGACAAAAATAGGAAATTCAAGAAAAGCTCCAATTTCAAAAAGGATAAAAGAGATCATAAAAAAAAATTCTTCAAAAAGAAGAATCAACAATATAACCATCAGAATAAACCAGAAAGGAAAACTTGCAGATGCTGGTTATGCAAAACTGAAGGACATTATGCTAATGAATGTCCAGAAAAGAACAAAAGATCTACAAAAGCTCTATTCAAAGATTATGAGCTTATAGTAAAAACAGCAAATATGAAAGGCTACAAAGTAGCTTATTCTGATGAAGAAGATGACAGGTTAGTTTACTCTGCCTGGTCAGAAGAAGAAGAAGAATCCTCATCTGATTTTGAAAGTGATTCTGAAATAAACTATTTAGAATCCAGATAGATGAACATTCTTAAAGTGGAAAACTGGGAATAAAGCAAGACAGAAAAAATAATGTCTTCATATCAGGTTAACCCTGGCACATTCGTTTGTGACTACTGCCTATGTCAAGAAAATAATGGACTTCCTATGTTTTGTGAAGAGTCAAAAAAGACTTATCACAAGGAATGCTTCATAGCTGAAGCAATAAGAAAAACAAAAAATGGCACTATAAGTCAACTGGCAGAACAAGAATATGAAGAATATTTATGTGAACAGAAAGAAAGAAATTCAGAAGTTTTAATTCGAAAAACTACTTAAGAAATTGCTCTATCTTCTCCAAAAAAAGAGGAAGAAAAGATAGATCAAAATATAGAACTAGTTGAATTAGAAAACAGTCCTGAAGAATGTAAACCATTTGTACCACAAGAACAGGCTCAAGAAGAGATTCAACATTCAAAAAACATCTCTATAGGTAGATACAGCAACTACATAGAGATTGAATTAAAATTTCCTGATCACAAAAAATATCATTTACATGCCTTTTTAGATAATGGATCATATTTTACTGTTGCAAAAAGATTTGCAATTCCAGAAGAACTTTCCAGAAGATAATAAAAGAATAGCTAAGGGTGTTCAATTTGATGGAAGTCAGATTTCCATGAACAAAGTAGCTAAAGATGTTTAAATCAGCGTCGGTGGAGGAACATTTATCATCAAATATCTCTGGCAGTCAGAAGGACAAGGTGCAAATTTCCTGCTAGGAAATGATTTCCTCCTCCAGCAGAGATTTGTCCAAGATGAAGAAGCTGTCGGCTTCAAAAAAGGAGATAGAATGTTTTGGGCAGGTAGACTTATACAAGCCAAAAGTATAGTCGGTCTAAACTTTACTACTCAATATTAGAAGTGGCAACGAAATAGTGGTGACTATAAGCCTAGATTTGAAACTATACTTCAAATTAAAGAACAAGAAGAACTGCTCATCCATGAGCATAACCTTAAGCACTTCCAAAATAAGCTTGAATCTCAGAAAATCCCTACTGTTGATAAAATCAAGAAAATGCTCGAACAGAACATAGATGTTGACCCTCAGAAATTCTAGTAAAAACTCCCAGTAGTCTGTGAATTGAGACTACATGACACGAATATGTCATGTTAAAGCCATTCCTCGATACAAAGAGGAAGATAAAAAGAAGGGTTATTATCACAAATAGTACCTGAACTTATCCTCTATTTTATCGATGGTACCTGAACTTCAATTTTTATCACAACTAGTACCCGAACTTTTTGATTTCATTTTAAATGGTACCTAGAGCCACTTTCGGTCACTATTCCGGCCAAAAAAAGCCAAATCCAAAAAAAAATTAAAAAAATGAAAATAAAAGTTCAAGGAAAGCCTACTACCAAAAAGATCATCGCTATGATCGCAACCCTTGAAATCACCAAAGATCATCATTATGATCGCCTCACATGCCCTTTTTAGTCGGAATAGTGACCTAAGGTGGCTCTAGGTACCATTTAAAATGAAATCGAAAAGTTCGGGTACTAGTTGTGATCAAAATTGAAGTTTAGGTACCATTGATAAAATTGAGGTATAGTTCAGGTACTATTTGTGATTTTTACCCTAAAAAGAATTCATAAAAGATATAGTAGACCTCTTGAAAAACAGATTAATTCGACCATCTACTAGTCCTCATCATGCTCCAGCATTTTATGTGAGAAATCAAGCAAAATAAGAATGGTGATTGACTATAGAGATGTCAATAAGAAGACCGTTAAAGACGGTTACCGGATAACTCAAGCAAGAGTCTTGATAAATTAGCTAAAAGGAGCTAAAGTCTTGATAAATTAGCTCAAAGGAGCTAAAGCCTTTTCAAAATTCAATGCAAAGTCGGGTTTTTGGCAAATCAAGATGCATCCAGATAGTGTTGCTCTTACTTCATTTGGAACACCACAAGGTCATTACGAATGGTTGGTAATACCTTTTGGCTTAAAACAAGCCCCTTCAATATTCCAAAGAAAGATGGATGAAATCTTCAAACACGTTGCTAAATTATGTGTCATCTATATTGATGACATCCTTGTCTTCTCCAAAAACAGAGAAGAACACATAAAACACCTCTATGAAGTTGTTAAGTTAATAATTCAGCATGAAATCATCTTAGAAGAAAAGAAAGTCTTTTTTATCCTAGATGAAGTTGATTTTCTTGGAATAAACATCAAGAATGGAGTAATAAAGCTTCAACCTCACGTCCTTGAGAAAATCTGGAAATTCCCAAATAAAATTCCTAATGCTAAAAGTCTAGAAAGATTTTTAGGAGTCATTAACTATGGGAGAGATTTCATTCCCAACATCTCGGGATTAACACCAATGTTATCTCTTAAAACAAGCTCCAAAAGAAAATAGAACTTCACAGAAGATGATGAAAAAATTGTGAAGCAGATAAAATCACTCTGCAAAAGAGAATGATGAAATCATACTCCAAACTGATCCTAGTGATAATGTCCTGGCAAAAACACCTGGAACTAACATTGAAAAAATCTGTAAATTTTGTAGTGGCAAGTTCAGTCCTGTAGAAAAAAATTATCCTACGAGAGAAAAAGAAATCTTGCCAGTCAAGATAACAATTTTGAATCCTCTAGCTTTTCCAGGAAAACCTTTTACTGTATGCACTGATTGCGCTAGAGTAAAAAATTTCAAAATTTTTTAACTTGATAAAGCTGCTGATAGAGGAAGGTTAGCAAATTGGCAATTATTTCTTAACCAAATGATTATAATGTTGAATTGATTGCAGGAAACAAGAGCTATCTTCCTGACGCTTTAATGAGAGAAATGACAATGTTCAATAGAAGAGAAAACGATAAAGGTCGCAACCCCAACAACCAGAGACCTGGAAAAGAGCCTGAAGATGTTGAGGAATCAAAAGAAAAAAAATCCTCAAAAGATTCTTGCTAACTCCAAAAGGATTAGCCAAAACTGATCAATCCTAGGGTAAAAGATTGGCTAACCCGTCTCAAACGGTAGACGGTAAAGGCTTATCAAGATCGTTTAAGGCTGTTGCTTTGCCAAAAAGCAAAATAACTCCATCATGAGTTTTAGCTAGAGTTCCTACTTTAGCACTTAAAGAATCATAATGGTTTGACTGTCATAATCTTAATGGAAGTCCCAGCTCATGTCCTCCTCAAACCCTCTTTATTGTCCTTGGACCTTATGTTAGAAGATATGTAGTTGATGTTCAGAGTGAACATCCTCAAGAACACAAGCTCTGGCTTGTTGAAAATGGTTTGTCCATAATATCTGGACAAAGACAAATGATGATCTAAAAGGATTGTCAGCCATCATAGTTAACACAGTAAAAAATGTTAGAAAAAATGACTGCATTTTTAGGTTGAAGTTCAGGTCTACTCTGTACTTACATGAGCATTTGCCTAAAGCATAATTAGCTATAATGAGCCACGCTCATGCTACCAATAGAGGTTCCAAACAGCCATCAAGGGTGTGACCTACAGAAACACCACTAGACAGGCTATCGCCTGAGCTCCGGCTTAGCCCAAGATCACCGTTGATGCGCGGCCACGCGCCGCACCAATATCACCTCGCTAAAGTATCAGAAGCTGGGAATAGAAGCATATCAGTCCCACATCAAAAATAAGGAAGAGATCAGTCTCTTCCCCACATATAAAATGTCCACTCCTCTCTCCTCATTGATTACGCATTTACTACTTACCTAACGTTATTCTGTCAACACAAATACATTGATTGACCTAGGCATTAGAGTAGAGAAGACCGCTAACCACGGTTTCCCTCTGACACCCTGTGTATTTTATTTGATAGATAGCAGAAGCAACAAAAATATCACAAGTAGCGGTTCGCCCCTCGGCCCCGAGTTGATCAAGGTTCGGCTACCGCTGAATCGTAGACATTAACATTGGCGCTGTCTGTGGAAATCCTTGAGCAAAAGGTCACCCCACCACAACAATCACCATGACTAACGGTAGCAGAGAAATCACCGAAGAACAAACATACCACTATTCAACTAGCGGCTAACGTTAACAGCACACTATTCAACACTCCTGTCAACCCCAACATAGAGCCCCTGGAAACACCTCAAGTCCCTCGGACTTAGGTCATGGCGAAGGCCCACCTAGGCGGCAGCCACCAACCACCTGGCCAGGACCTTATCGCTAAGTATGAGCTGGCACTGGTGGACCTCTACAAGGCAAATAGGGAGCGCGAGGAAGAATATAAGGAAAAGGCTGAAGCCCAGAAGTAAGTGGTCACGCTGATGTCAAAATTCGACGAGCTAAAGAAGGCGCTGGAAACCAACACAGAGCTAACAATCACAAAGCACCAGACGTAGTCCACCCAGCGGCGGAAGATTAATACCCACACCAGTCATACAGATGCAAGTCTTGTTGAACCCATCCGAGCTGATGGGAATGGGTCATCCACCTCCCCCACATTTAATGAGAGAACAAGAAGCGGAATCACAACCGCGCACCAACTACAACGCAACCAGAGCAAGAACCGAGGGCAACCTGCCTGTCCCCAAACGGGAGTTAGTTCAGCGGAACCTCCAGGCAGGACCCGCTGGTGACGCAGCCACTCTAATCCTGGAAAAAATGTAGCAACTGGAGCAAAGAATGATCCGGGCTGAGACAGGCGCCCCAGCACCAATCCAAAATCCGCTCTTTGCATCAAGGTCATGACCATTTACCGCCAGAATCCTACAGGCAGTTAGACCAGCACTTGAAAAAACTCCAAAAATGGCACAGTACAGCGGCCTCACTGATCCTTTTATCCATATGGACACCTTCAAGAAGGTAACTAACAACAAGGGGTTTGATGATGCCACCCTCTGCCATTTGTTCAGTGAGACGTTGGGTAGTGAGGCCCACCGGGATCCATCGACTCATTCCATGCACTATCGAATACTTTCCTATCTCAGTTTATCCTTTTGACCGCAGGACATCATAACATAAGCCAATTGTTTAGCGTCAAGCAGGGCATAGAAGAAACATTGAAGGCATTCGTCACAAGGTGGAGAGCAGCGGCATCTCGGTGCCACGACCTTGACAAGACGATGACACTGGCAGCCTTTAAGCAAGGACTCCTAAAGGGACTATTTCTCTATCATCTAAACTACAATTATCCAAACACGGCATATGACCACGTCATGAGAGAGGTTGTCATCCATGCGCAGGCATAATTCATCACATTCGGAGAAACCCCACCACCTCCACAAACGGCAGAAAAGTCAACTTAGCCTTCCTCCAGTCAACAGGAAACCACTAACAAAATCCCTGCCACACCGCCAACTGACAAAAAGTGGGAACGGCAGCAAAACAACTACCAGAGCAAGCGGTAAAAGGATCATCAATACCATAACAAGACCAATCGCTCATTCCACGGGGATAACCATAACAAGCAGACAGAATCTTCCCAAAGGTATGTAGTGTTTATAGTCCTCACAATATGAAGAGATATATGATCAGTGTAAGGACCAAATCCCACCGCCACCTCCAAGAAAATACCCGAGAGTATGCAAATCGAGGAACACCAGTAAGTGGTGTAAATACAACGAAGATAGCTGTCACAACACCAATAGTTGCAACGCTCTTAAAACAGCAATCGAGACTTTGTATCGGAATGGCAAGCTGGAACAATTCAAAGTGCGACAACCACCACCAGTAGTTGCCAATATCGAGCCCATACGTCGTATCAACACCATTGACGGAGGTGCTCCTATCGGCAACATGTCTCATAGGGCAAGGAACCGTTATGCGCGCGCCAACCACCCCAAAGAAGTTTGCAACATCCGTTATGAGAGATCCGCTAAGCTACCAAGATCTGGGTGGGAACCCATAACCTTCTCTGAGGAAGAAGAATGCGGAGTACATCTCCCCCACGACCATCCATTCTTGATCGACGCCATACTCGACAAATGGTCAGTGGGGAGGGTCCTCGTTGACAGCGGATCTGCTATCAATGTCATCTTCAATGGCTACTATAACCAACTTTAATGGAACAGAAAGCTACTCCAGGATCACGTGTTGCTGCTTAGCTTCTCTGGTGACATCACATAACCACTGGGTTCTGACTACATGCGCCTATCCATCAGCGCTAGCTTATGCACAGCAGAGGTACACATCTAATTTATTGTTGTCGATTGCTTCAGTTCCTACAATGCCATCATCAGTCGACTGACACTTAACAAGCTAAAGTGCATCATAGCCGGATACATGCTTCTCATGAAGTTCCCTACACCCAACATCACGGGCTGTGTGAAGGGAAGCCAACAGCTAGCACGAGAATGTTACTCAACAACAGTGGTGTGGTCAGTGCGCCGCCATGAGATCCTAACGGTAGGAAATCATGTGCCGCTGACAGATACAATTGAAGACCCTAGAGACGACGAAAAGAAGTATGTAAAAAAGGAACTTGTCAACCCGGAAACATCCTTATAGGTCATCAGCATCTCTGATGAACACCCTAAGCGGACGGTCTACATCGGCGCTCAGCTCACCCCAGAGATAGCGGCGGAACTCACAAAATTTCTGTGAGATAACGCTACCGTATTCGCATGGTCCTACACTGACATGCCGGGAATCTCCCCTGAAATCATCAAGCATAAGTTAAGTATTAAACCATCTTTCTATCCGATCAAATAGAAGAAAAGGGCCTTTGACGAAGAAAGATATATTGCAATAGGGGAAGAGGTCGCAAAGTTATAAGGCATTGGGTTCATCCGCCAAGTCAATTATCCCTAATGAATTTCCAACTTGGTCATGCTAAAAATGCCTAGCGGAAAATGGCGAATATGCGTAGACTTCAAAGGTCTTAACAAGGCATGCCCCAAAGATAGTTTCCCGCTACCCCGCATTGACCAACTGGTCAACGCAACAGCAGAAAATGAGCTGCTCAGCATGATGGACGCCTTCTCCAAATACAACCAAATCAAGATGAACCCCGATGACCAAGAGTGCACCACCTTCACAACCGACAAAGGCCTATACTGCTACAATGTCATGCTTTTAGATTGAAGAACGTCGGAGCAACATTCCAGCGGTTGATGAACGCCATGTTCGCGGAGCACCTCAGTAAAATAATAGAGGTATACGTGGAAGACATGCTAGTCAAGAGCATCAAACCCAGCGGACACGTGGCAAACCTCCGCATCATATTCACCATTCTCTTAGCCTATTGTATGTGCCTCAACCCCGAGAAGTGCTTTTTTGGCTTCACTGCTAGCAAAGTTTTGGGCTACATTATCAGCGAATGAGCCATAGAGGCTAACCCCGATAAGGTACAAGCCATCCTCAACATAAAGTCCCCGGAGTGGAAGGTGCACGTTCAGAGCCTCTAGGGCAAGCTAACCGCCCTTTCTCATTTCACCTCTAAGCTCACTGACAGATGTCTCCCATTCTTCAAAGCCATGAAGAGGACCCACAAGATGGAAATTAATTGGACCTCGGATTGTGAGGTGGCATTCCAAAGTTTGAAGGAATATTTAGCAGCAATCCCACTCCTCTCCATTCCCGTACAAGGTGAGATACTTTACATATACCTTGCGGTATCCACATCGGCAGAGGGATAGGACGAGCTCCTGGTATTCTATGCAGGCAGAGGTATGAACGGCGCTGAGACAAGATACACCCCTGGAGCAGCTCTCTCTCCCACTCATCATCACCGCTAGACGTCTCCGCCAATACTTCCAAGCCTATACAATTCATGTCCTGACAAACCAACCGTAGAACCAAGTAATGTAGAACTCCGAGCACTCCGGCCTCCTCAGCAAGTAGGCCATCGAGCTCAGCGAGTTAGACGTCCAATACAAACCACAAACCTCTGTGAAAGGCCAAGCTGTAACGGACTTCATCGCTGAGCTCACTGAACGTCAAGATGAACCCACCTTAGGGGTAGAAGAAGGCAGCATAGCCACGGAAACCACCGAAGAACCAACACCCAAGCAACAGTCAAAATGGAACCTCCATGTCAACGGCTCCTGCACCAAGGCCTGTGGAGCGGGAATCATCTTGACAGGGCCAGGAGGACTAAATGTAGAGTACGCGCTGAAATTCAACTTCAAAGCTTCAAACAACATGGCAGAGTATGAAGCACTCATTGCAGGCCTACTCCTTGCCATTGACTTAGGCGCTGATAGTGTCAACATATTCAGAGATTCCCAACTAGTCGTCAACCAAGTCAATGACAGCTTCCAAGCCAAGGATAAATAGCTAACGACGTACTTAGGGTAAGTAAAAACCTTGCTCAGAACATTCAAGTTCCACACCATCACACAAATCCCCAGAGAAAAAAAACGCTAAGGCAGATTCTCTCGCAAGATTGGCAACCGCTCAACCACACCAAAGTCCGACAGACATAAGGGTAAAATGTCTTGACAAGCCAGGCATCACCAAAACCCTAGCGGAAATATTCAACGTTGAGGTCAATCCTAGCTGGATGGATGAAATAATAAAATACAAGCATAATGGAACACTCCTCGCCAACAAGGTCGAGGCACGACAGCTCAAGAGAAGAGCAACCTGCTATAACATGCAAAACGGCAAGCTCTACCGCCAGGGATTCACCCACCTCAACCTCCAATGCTTGACCCCAGAAGAAGGAAAGGTGGTTATGGCAATGATACATGCAGGGGAATGTGGAAATCATTCAGGCGCCAGATTTCTGGAAATCGCACCATGCTTCAAGGATACTTTTGGCCTACACTCGGCGACGACGCCAGAGAAGTCTCTAGGTCCTACCACAAGTGTCAGCAATACGCTGACCTCCCTCATGCCCCAGCGGAGCCCCACTCAATAATCATCGGACCATGGATTCACTCCACTTGGGGCCTCGACTTACCAATCACTAGGGGAAAGTTCAAGTACATAATTGTCGCCATCGATTACAACAACAAATGGATAGAAGCGGAGCCGCTGACGACAATCACTACCGCCAAGCACCTTCGGAATTACTACAAGTAATCATACTGCTGACCCTCGAGCATCTTGACTCAGCTAAATTTTTGCACAATATTTAGCTAAGGGAAGCTACCCAACGGGTACTCTCACTCTTTTGTAAACGTTGAACGCTAAATTATCAATGAAACGAGCAATTATTCAAACCATTGTTCTCCACAGCACAAACAGTTAACTGGCAACGCCAATAACGCTCAGCGGACCATGTCCGATACTTCATGCACTTAGAACAATTTTAATTCCCTTAATGTTTCATTGACATACAAAAGTATAAGAGAAGCTCTAGCGGTATATCAACACTCATACAAAACAAGTATTTGCCAGCGGCAATCCCACACTTAAAAAAAATTCAGAGATAAAAATAACATCACTTCATTGTAAACTTATGTTGGGACTCCCCATCCAAAACATTGTTTCAATACAAAGCATAAACTGCCTCAGCGGCGATACAAAAATAAACACTTAAACATCTCATGACTCTCCTTTGGGGGCTGCGGCACCATCACCATCCACCTGCGTGGGCTGCGCCATTGAGCGGCTTGTCTGATCAGACCTGGAGGCGGTAGGACTCGAAGTAATCATCGTCCCATCGTCGTGGGTGTTGGCAGCCATGAATCGGGCATAGGAGGCATCGGAGACAGTCGGCATCGGCGACTGTTGAAAACCTTCACCCATCCGCTGGACAGACTCACCGCTACCAGACCGCACACCTTCGGGCTGTGAGGAGTCGGGTCCACCTTTGGGGTTCTGTGGCTGACTCGGCCCAGCTTGCATTTGAGCCTCCTTATCCCAGTTGATCAAGCCCTTTGCATCCAGCTTGCGGAAGTTGGCTGTAGCACCAGCTATGCTGGCGTTAGTCAGCGCATCTTTGTACTCCCTCGACTGCTTGAAGGCCTCAACAGCCGCAATGGCTAACTTTTCCTTCTCTGCTTCCTAACCCTCGGCACGGCCGTTGCAAACGCTTGACCTCTTCCGATCGGGCTGCGGACTCCCGCTGCACAATGTCCAGCCTTTTAACCTTGGCCGCCAATTGTTCGCCAATGCGGGTAATCTCCTCTCGCAGCTTCGCCACTTGGACATTGTGCTGCACGTCCCGATTGACCGCAACCTCCAGCTTACCCCGCGTATCCACCAAGTCGACCTCCGCCTTAGAGAGTTACTGCTCACACTCCTGGAGTCGTTTCTTCACATCTGCCAGCTCCTATCGTAGACTGTCGACTTCGGCGCGCAGCTGCACCTTCACAATGGATGGTTTGGAGACCGTAAAGAACAACTCACTCAGCTCGACTACAAGATGGCCAAAGGCCAAGCTGAATGGCGACTGTTGCAGTGGAGTGTCTAGCACGGTGCCATTCATGCCCCCAAACCCCAACTGCTAGCAGATGCTGAAGAGTAACTCCTGCTCGCTGTCGGTGAGGAATTCGGCATATGAAGAGAAGGAGTCAAGGCCGCTCGATGGAACCTACCCACCGGCGTCGGCAACAACCGCCTTACCATCCTTCCGCGCCCTCTTTTGTTGTTGGTGCAAGGAAATAGACATGTTGTCCACCGCGTCGTTACCCTCCCCACCATTGTTCTGTCGCTATTTCCTCTGAAGGGCAGCACCCTGAGCGGTACCAGCGGCAACTATCCTTGCCAAGGCATCCGGCTCCAGGTCAACTTTGGTAACGGCCTCACCGCCGCCGAGATCTTTCTGCGGCGCGGCCTTTTCCTTCTGGACCACAGTCCGGGCAACCAGAACCCCTTCCTCTAACCATTACGTGCGCTGGTTGGGTGGCGGTCGAACGCACAACTGTTTCCTCCGCAGCAGGGAGATGGGAGTGATGAGGCATCTCCAAGACAACCTCTTCCTCAGCGGGGCTGACCTCCTTCTTCTTGGGGTCAACGGTCGTCTTCCATGCATTCAAAGCTGCCACGAACATGCCTTCTAAGTAGTTGTCTAGGCCGACGCTATCCATAGCTTTATCAAACGCCGCATGACTCAACTTGTTACCAGGAACGGGGTCTGCAGAAAACCAACGTCAAGTTAAACTGATAGGGCAATAAAAATAAAAAAAATTTAAAAAAAGAACACGTACTCAGCGGTAGGTACCTAGGAACTGAGTCAAATTTAATTGCACCAGCAACTCCTAGCCAGTCAATAGCTGCAGATCGAGAAGGTTGTGATTCTTCCAGCAACCTGTGATTCTAGCAAAGCGACACTCTTCCTGCGGCGTTAACACAAATCGCAACCCCGCTACACACACAAAGAAGAAGGGAAGCATTAGTTCTGAATATTGCGGAATTGAAGCAACGAAAAAAAGAAAAAAAAAAAAAAAAGGAACAGCGGCAACCTCGGATAGGTTGAAACTTCGACTTAATTTTATAGGTTGGCCCCTTTTTATTCAAGGCCGCGTCGTATTCCCAACCCTTAGTTGTCACGTAGTAGGTTGCCCGCCAAGGGGACATCAAGTACATGAGCATTATAGCTAAAGCATAATTAGCTATAATGAGCCACACTCATGCTATCGATAGCGGTTCCAAATAGCCATCAAGGGTGTGACCTACGAAAATACCACCAGACAGGCTATCGCCTGAGCTCCTGCTCAGCCTAGGTTCACCTTTAACGCCCCGCCATGCGCACACCAATATCACCTTGCTGAAGTATCAGAAACTGGGAATAGAAGCATATTAGTCCCACATCGAAAACAAGGAAGAGATTAGTCTCTTCCCCACCTATAATAGGTCCACTCCTCTCTCCTCATTGATTACGCATTTACTACTTACCTAACATTATTCTGTCAACACAAATACATTGACTAACTTAGGCATTGGAGTAGATAAGACCGCCAACCGCAGTCTCCCTCTAACGTCCTGTGTATTTTATTTGACAGATAGTGGACGCAACAAGAACATCACAAGTAGCGGTCTGCCCATCGTACCTGCGTTGATGAAGGTTCACTACCGCTGAATCTTGTACATTAACATACTCCACCAGAGTGGATCTAGAGGAAAAATGGAGAAGTTGACTATATTTCTCCATACCATTATGTGAGAATTATTCAAGAAAAATATCTTCAACCTGCATGTGAAGGATACAATGGCCAACTAAATTCTAGCATTCCTTAGATGAAGGCCATGTCTCTAGAATATATCAAAAAGATCAACGAAGAAGATACTGAAAATCCAATCCTGACAACAAGAGAGAAAATCATAATAACTGCTTATGATCATCCTGAGGTTAATTATTAGTAGTGATCTTTTTCTATCTCTCAAGAAAAAGAAAATCGACTCCACTTTAGCTTGTTTTCAGTGGGTCGAAAAGATTGAAAATCACAACCACTACAAGATATATGAAGATATAGATGTAGAAGAAAACATAACCATAGGTAGGATGGAAAACAACTCTTTTGTCCTAGGCCACAATTCAGAAACAGATGAAAACATGTGAAGAAACAGGAGTACAAGGCACCGAAAGCAACTTTTACTTTTCAGAAAGGTATCTTTTGCTTTTCAAAAAGAAGAAGGTAACAAACACTGCACCAAGGGGAATCTGCTTTTGTCACTCGACCTCAATCATCCGGAGCACTCACAAAAGCATAAAATAATGGAGTTGTCCTATACATTTTTATGTTTTGAATTCCAGTTTGAGTTCTGCTCCCTATATAAGGAGCTTTAGAGTCAGTTTGTAAGGCATCAGAAAATTGAGCAGAATAATTTTCTCTCAAGAAGTAAGACAACCATAGTAGCAGTGTGTTCAATTCTCTTTGTAAGAAATCGTGTGAAGTAGTGTGCTTTCATTTCAAGTAAGTTCCTATAATCATACTCATGGATAGCTAAACAGTTTTTACCTATTTACCTGAGAATGAGGCTCTGAGTTCTTAGCTTGTAATTATGTTTGAATAAATAATTTATGATTGCTCATCCTCTTCGTCAAAATTTCAAATTTAAGTTCATATTATTCTATCTTATGCCTTTATCCTATACAACCTTGAAGTTTAGATATTCTGTTTCAAAGAAGAAACTTTTCTTTACTCTGTCTAGAAACAAGCAGCAGTGATTCCACATGTTTTGAGTAACCGCTAGGCAGAGAGCTGTTAGCTAAAAAATTTTGGCATGTTAAAAGCCAGTTTTGTTTTCGCAAAGTTTAAGGAAACAGGTTTTTCCAAGAAAAAGGAAAATTTTAACTAAAAAGTTAACATAGGATATATTAGGCACTACCCTAAATAGGCCTCGTCATCGGGCCGGGCCTTATTACATTTTTAAATAATAACGGGTCGGGCTTGGCCGGGCTTTATTGTAAATCGCAAGATCCAAGCCCGCCCGTCCATATAAAGAGGGCCTCGCAGGCTTTTCCAGGCCGAGCCTTGCCGGCTTTTTCTGGCCGGGCCTTGCGGGCTTTATTTACAAATAAATCTTTAAAAATACTAATTTTTTATAAACCTATATTTATATATCATACACTCCAAAGAGCAATCTCTATCAATTCAAAGAAAATGGGAAAACTGACCGTTGGATGAGATTATTACAATAAATTATGAGTGTGGTAAAAAATTTGGCCAATTTCACCATATTTTTGAATGCAATCGAATTGATCAACCGTCCTCACTTGTATGTCTTCTTGGATGACCGATGGACTGACGGCCGCGAAACGTGCTTATTTTTTCACATCACGTTTGTAAATATTCCATTGATGGATGTGTGTGAACATAAGATAAAAATTTCAATTTTAATTACAAAGACGTTGGCCTATGGCCCTATACCAATTTGCCTCCTAAAGTTGTATAACACTTATATATTGCATTTAAATTGTTGAGGTTCATTCTAAAGCAACCATGATGTGGAAAATAAATTTAGAGAAACCAACTACTCGATGGACTGATTGTAATGTTTTATGGTGGTTGTAAAAAATTCAGCCAATTTGGTTCTCGTTTCGAATTCAATCAATTAGGTCAAACTTGGTTACTTTTATAAACATATATTTATATATCATACACTCCAAAGGAAAACCTCTATCAATTCAAAGAAAATGAAAAAACCGACTATTGGATGAGATTATTACAATAAATTATGAGTGTGGTAAAAAATTTAGCCAATTTCACCATATTTTTGAATCCAATCAAATTGGTCAACAGTTGTCACTTGTATGTCTTCTTGGTTGACCGATGGTGTGACGACCACGAAATGTGCTTATTTTTTCACATCACGTTTGTAAATATTCCATCGATGGATGTGCGTGGGCATAAGATAAAATTTTCAATATTAATTACAAAAACGTTGGCCTATACCAATTTGCCTCCTAAAGTTGTATGACTTATACATTGCATTTAAATTGTTGAGGTTCATTCCAAAGCAACCATGATGTGGAAAATGAATTTGGAGAAACCAACCGTTCGATGGAGAGATTGTAATGTTTTATGGTGGTTATAAAAAATCCAGCCAATTTGGTTCTCGTTTCGAATTCGATCAACTAGGTCAAACTTAGTTACTTTTATAAACCTATATTTATATATCATACACTTCAAAGGGCGACCTCTATCAGTTCAAAGAAAATGGGAAAACCGACCGTTGGATGAGATTATTACAATAAATTATGAGTATGGTAAAAAAAAATTAGCCAATTTTACCATATTTTAGAATTCGATCGAATTGGTCAACCGTCGTGACTTGTATGTCTTCTTGGTTGACCGACGATGTGACGACCGTGGATACAAGGCTTCGGATACAATAATAACATGCACTACATGACATGTTCGTGAAATTTTTCTTTGATTATTTTGGACACCCGAGCTATTTTTAACAATTTATGGAAATGTAAAGTAAATAAAATTAAGCTTTGTGTGGGTGTGTGTGTTTGGTGGGGTGGTAAGGCTTTGGTCTCATATATAAGAGGTCAAGAGTTCGAGCCCCATCAAGGGTGGGAATGGGGTGGGTTTTTTTTTTTTTTTTTTTTTTTTTAAAAAAAAAAGCTTTGTGTAAATGGGCATAATACCAACTTATTGGTTTGTTTGGACAAAATATGGAGTGTTTTTAGGCATAGGGGCAAAACCCTAAAAAAAAAAAGGGTATTGCAGGGTTTGATCTTTAGGGCTCTTCTAGTGAGGGATTCTTTTTTTTTTTTTGTCATTTTAAGGGATTACTCAATAGACCCACTTTTTGATCACATATTCACATCTTAACCGTTTAGTTTTTAGATATATATGAGTAGATCATCTTTGTAAATTTTTAGCCTAATTAATAATCATTAAGGCATTCATAACTGTGATTTACAATTATGAACACGAATGGTTCAGGTTGGGCAGATTCGGTTCGTCCATTGATTTAATGTAGTTCGATACCTTAATGATCATCAATTTGGTTGAAAATTTGCAGAAATGATTTATACATTAGGATAAAAAAAAAATTAAAAAAAATTGAACAGTTGAGATACCACAAATTACAATAGAAAAGTGGGCCTCATAAGGGATCCATTAAAATGGCAAAAAAAAAAAAACGGTTCCCTTAGAGCAGGTTCACCCGTTGGGTCACCGGGTCACTTACTATTCACTACTTTTTATATTTATTTCCAGCCTCTGGGTCACGGGCACAGTTTCCAAACCGACCTGGGTCAATTTCGTGACCTGCAAACTGACTCGATGACCTAGGTTAGTTTGGAAACTGTGTCCGTGATTTAGAGGGTGGAAATAAATACTAAAAAGCAGTGAATAATAACTGACCCGATGACCCGACGGGTGAACTTGCTCTTAGTGGCGCTGCTCTTGCTGGACAGAACCAGACCTCGATGTTAGGCCTCTTCTTGTTGCTAGACTCGTCGATGAAGAGTTCAAAGTCGACCTTGATGGTGCTTCCACAGTTTCAGGCGAGCTCGCCGCACACGCCTTCAAATTCGATCACCTGAGCCTTCACCTTGATGGCGACGCTGTCCGAGATGTCCAGAGTCTTCATCCGGCAACAACAACACTGCCATCGACGCCTGATCGAGGCCTGAGGATGAACGTTAGCACTTTTGCATCTGTGTGGAGGTCCTCTTCTGATCCGGCCTCTGTGTGTGTGTAATTTGGGTGCCAATCCATTAATAAGTAACTGTAGATTCCATTACACAATTTCTCACCCACAATTGGGTTACAACTTCACCCTAAGAATAAGCCCCGAGTAACCAATAACCTGCCACTACTAGGGAAGGCTCCAAAACCAACTCTAAATTATTCATATTCCCAAAGGGTCACTCTACAAAGGGGGTCTCCTAGAGAGACCTACATGCCTAGAAGATTGAAAGGAAAAGTAAAAATCAAAAACTAACGAATGACCAATAAGCCATCCTTAGAGCCTAAGACTAGCAAAAACCCTAGCTCATCACCGTCACCCTCAAGCTTGCTTCCGTTAGCCACACCACCAGATTTCTTGTTGTTGCCAACCACAACATAGAGCCATGAGCAAGAGAACAAACCTCAATTTCTCCAACTATCTCATAGTCTCCATAACACGTCTCCTTGGAAACAAAAGAATTATCATCATCCACTGCCAGCTAAAGGGTAGAAGAGTATGGACTGTTCCGTGGCAACCATAAAACAAGCACCACTGGGATTCCAGAAGCCACACCGTTAAGTGAACTTGAAAGGTTATGATCCCGCAGATTAAACGATGTTGCAAGATGCTCTAATAGAGGTCTGGCAAACGACCGGCCCGGCCCATTTTAAGAGGGTCTAGTCGTGCTTCGTGTCGTGCTTGGGCCGGCCCATATATTATCTTGCCGGGCTCGTGCCGGCCCATTTACTTAAACATTAAGCCCGGTCCGGCCCATGGCCTGAGCCCATATTGTGCCGGGCCGTGCTCGTGCCGGGCCAATAAACGGGCCGTGCTCGTGCCTATCCACTATAAAGCACGATTTTAAAATTTTAATTTGAATAAATAAAAAATAATTTTATTTAACTATTTAGAAAATTCAAATAAATTAAGTTCTACAATGTTGTTCTCAATCTTAGCTTTTTAAGATTAGTTTTCTAATAATTTTTTATATTCCACTACAAGAAAGAAAGAAAGAAAAAAATAACTCAAGCAATATAGTATATTATTGTGAGATTAATCTTTATTAATATAATGAAGATTTAAATAATGAAGATTTAGTATCATATTATTCTTTCCTTCATTCTATAGTTGTATTATTATGAGATTAGTCTTTATTCATAAACATATATTTAATATTTAGAAAAAATACTTTATGTCAAAACAAGGATATAATATTTTTTTCACTATTTTGACAACATAAAAGAAATAGCATTGGTGGAATTGTCATAAGATTTTAAATAAAGAGGTCTAATATTCAAATCTCATCATTGTGGTTTTTTAATATTTTTAGAAACAAAATGAAATTTTGTGTTTGAAACGGGCCGACCCAAATATGTCGTGCTCGGGCAGTGTCGGGCCCATTACGGGCTCGGGCAGGGCCAATTGGCTAATATTCCTAAGCCCAACCCGGCCCATTATTCTAACGTGCTCGGGTCGTGTCGGGCCACTAATGGGCTTGGGCAGTGCCGGGCCGCTTTTAAGCTTGCCGGGCCCGTGCCGTGCTCGTGCTTAGCGGCCCGTTTGCCACATCTATGCTCTAATTTAAGGTGACCCATATGAGGTGGCCCATATTTTAGCATAGGATGCTCTAAATTTAAGTTGTAATTTTATCTATATATGCCTGAAGCACCTATGTCTGTGGAGGAGGTACTTAACTATGATTGTAGTGATACTTAATCTATGAATGCAATTTGAATAATTATTATGTGGTCCCGAATTGTCATGTGATGGTCCGAACCAAATAACATCACTCAAATTTAGTGGGAACGATTTCATGGGGTGAAGAAATAAATAAATTAAGGGAATCAATCAACAACAAGTACAGGGGCCGTGACCACTTACACAATTTTAGACTAAAAAATGCCCACTTGCTCCACTAACAGTTTTTTACTCCCATTTACCCAATTTAACATCCATTGACAGTATTACCCTCGTTTTACTTAATAAATTCCATTCATCTCTCTCTCTCTCTCTCTCAGACTCACTCTCTCAACTGGATCTCGCCGGCCTCCCTCCTTCGTTTTCTTCTCCCACCGCCGATCAGGTCCTCTCAATCTTCTTCTTCTTCTGCACCTACCACCGCAATGTCGACCAAGCCCTCAACCTCCTTGACCAACTCCGCCTCTGTGGCTACCGCCCCGACCCGCTCAACCTCAGCAGCGTCATCCACGCTCTCTGCGACTGCAACTGCCTCGAAGAAGCCCACAACCGATTTGCCCACTCCTTGACTCAGATCTACAACTCAGGTCATCGGCGAATCAGACCGCTGCAATCCCTTTCTCTGACGCTGCTCGTCTCTCATCCTTTGATAAATTCCATTTCTCTTTCTTTCTCTCAGAGATCGGAGCCCAGCCATGTCTGACAAGGAGCGCCATTTCGAGCCCAGCCATTTCCTTTTAATTTTGTGACGGATTGGATAGTGAAGAGAGAAGAGGAGCAGGAGGAAGAAGAAGAAGAAGAAGGCATGGGGTGCATGACGTGGAGAAGACGAAGGCGGTCCGGCAAGAATCGGGCTGGAGGAGCGTGGGTGGCAGGAGAATTTTTTTTTTTTCCTGATTTCGATGGTTTTTTTGTTTATGATTCGATGGGAAGAGCTCTGAGAATGGGGAAGGAAATAAAAGAAAAAAAAAGTGAATGTGTACAACTGAACTATAAATTTCATTGATCAATTGTGTCTATAGTGTATTCATTTTGGTTTTGAGAGTTTACGAAATTCATTTGAGGGGCAATAATGTTTCTACTGCGGGCAATAATCATATTTCTGGGGGGCAATAATATGATTATAAATTGATCAATTGTGCCTGTAGTGTATTCATTTTGGTTTTGGGAGTTTATACAATTCACTGGGCAGCAATAATATGATCACTGGGCAACAATAATATGATTATTGGGAGGCAATAATATGATTACTGGGGGGCAATAATATGGTTACTGGGTATTATTAGGGGAAATAAATTCAGACGCCGGAATCCGGTCACCAGTCCGGTAGCCGGATTCCGGTCACCTGCCGCCGGATTCCTGTCACCGGCCGCCGGAGTCGGGGGCCGCCCACTGGTCACCGAAGTCCGGCAAGGTGGAGGATGACTTCTCCCTCTAAGTGAGAAAGAAGGAGAGGGCAAAAAAGTCCCACAAATAAATAAAAAGAATAAAAAAAGAATTAATTGGGTAAAGGGGAAATAATCCCTTAGAGTGTTTTGGGTAAATGGGGTTAAAAAACAGTTAGTGGAGCAAGTGGGCAAATTTTAAGCTAAAATTGGGTAAATGAGCATTTCCCCTATTAATTAATTATAGGGATCAATAATATTAACTCGGACCACCACGTATACCATGATCCGGGGCCAAGCGTTTTAGCCCGTAAGCTCGAAAACTCGGTTCAGCCCGTCACGGCCTGACCCATACAGTCCAGGCCTTCATAGTTTTTATTAAAACCCAACCCAAAGTACTAACATACTGTTCAGGCCCAGACCTGTACTTGGATCCAATCTTTCTCTTGTCAAAAAGAAGAGAAACAACCCACGAAAATTCTAATTATACCTACTTTTCCATCACATATCCACATTTCAACTGTTCAGTTTTTAAGTCTACTCATATAGACCTGACAACTAAATAAGTGGAGATGTAGATAAGTGATTGCAAAGTTGGTCAAACAATCAATCTTTTAAAATGACCAAAAAAGGAATCCCTCATTAGAGGGGCTCTCTCTCTCTTTCTCTCACTATATATATATATATATATACAGTTCGGCTACGGTGCGGACGGTACGGATTTCCCGTTTTTCCCCACTTTCCGATCACATTTTCACATCTTAACCGTTCAATTTTTAGGTCCTAATGTATAGATCACATCTGCAAAATTTCAGCCAATTTGGTGATCGTTAAGGTATCCAAAACTGCAAATTACAACAATGTACAAGAACGGTTCCGGTTAGATAGATTCGGTTCGTTCATGTAAATTGCAGTTTGGATGCCTTAACGATCACCAAATTGGCTGAAATTTTGTATAGATGATCTATACATTAGGACCTAAAAGCTAAATGGTTAAGATCAAAATATGTGATTGGAAAGTGGGTGATCCGTACCGAAATTTTGGTACGGACGTCCGCACCTGAGAAAAATCATATATATATATATACATATTGATATTCATGTTTATATTTATATTTATATATCAGAGTAATTGTTTGTGAACATGAAACAAAAAAATGTCAAAGACAATACTCAACAATATGAGATTTTTATTTCATATAATTTTGCCAATACATAAAATCAAATATCTTGAGCTCTCAATTTTGTATACGCAATGGAGAATAAAACTGATTATCATCTTTCAAACTATTACTAATACTTAAGGATGCTAGCAAGGATAGTCACAATTACATATTTTAAATCCACCACGAGGTTGATCATCACAATGCCCAACACCACCTTTATATACAACTGCACAGATGTGAATGCAACACGGTTCATCGCACTCAGCATCACATTTTCCTTGGGCAGCTGTGCAGAAGTTATCATTTGGTGTCACTACCGCCGGTGATGAGTTTGACTTTCCAGGACATGAGTAATAGCAATTGCATTTATTTGTTTCATTACATTTTCCTACACCACCAAGATGATTACTCCTACAGACTATGTTGCAGTCAAGGTTGTCGCAAGAACCCATTGATTTGAAGCATGTATCAGCCTTCACAAACATCCTCATAATTGCAACTGCATGTCACCACCATTTGCAATGTTAGCTAATGTTAGTTACCATAAATTAGAAATCTGTATCTTAAATTACTTTGAAATTGAACTATATGAAATTGTGAGCATGAATAAATCAAGAGGCAACAACTACAAATTATTATTATTATTATTTTTTGACTTTGTCAAGGGGAACTCAAAGGCTTCCTAGGCCTAAGATAAACCCCTTCGGCGCATGTGAAATGCTCCAACTGTGCATTGCAGCACACTGTCTGGCCACTTTGACAGCTTCGGGGTTCGAACCTAGGTTGGGGAGCACACCCAACTAAGTAAGAACCACTAGGCCACTTGCAGTGGTTACCTACAAATTATTTTTGAAACCTTCACCATGCAAATAAGATAAAAACTTAATAAATTAAAAGGCTGCTAACAGTAAATTGTTAGCAACCATAAATTAGAGGATAGTAACTCAAATTTCTTAGGAGTTAGGATGATATATCTACCTGATGCAAAAGCGAGTAGAGCAAGCTGAGTGAAAGATATGATGGCCATGGGAGAGAGCTTGACTTTTCTGTTTTCTATATATCTATTGCCTGTTTAAGTTATATTGAAATTTTGATGGATATATGGCTTGGAATTACAATTCTATTTATATGGTGAGCATGAAAATGATATGGAAGTTAGGTGTTATAACAAAAAAAAAATCGTGTAGTTGGAAATGTAATTTATTAATTTTTCTTCTTATAGAAGAATAATTTATTGGATTTTGTTTTCCTTTCTTAGTAGATTTTTTTTCTTTTTTTGAAGGGTCCTTTCTTGGTATATTATGTACGTACATTGTATTTTGAGCTGTTTGCACCCTCATACTAGATTACTTACCAATTTGGAAAACAATATATAACTAAACCCTCCTAAGTATTTGATTAGGATTCCTTGTACTCCAAAATATTGTACATGTAATCTTTTATATAAAGAGACCATTATTATCAATGAAAGCATCCAAGTATTCTCCCAAATTCTCTTGTCCTTAAATACGTTATCAGCACGAACCCCTAACTCTAATTCAATAAACCAAAATCCCAAAAACCCCTAAGCTAGCACCCGGCTAGCACCCAACCAGCCTTGCTAGCGCTTCCCCGAGCCTGTGTCCAGCTAACCTCACTAGGATCATCCCACGCTCATCGTCCCCTCAAGTTAGCCTCGCCAGCAACTTTTCAGGGTAAACATTTCTAAAAGTTGCTGCTTTTATTTAAAATTCTTACTTTCTTGCACTCAGGGATTCTAATATCCCTTCTTCTACCTCCCACTTTTCTTATAACGTGGGATTACGCCGAATTGTAGGGATTCGTTCCACCCCGAACATTGATTCATAGAAGCTTTGCTCCAAATTGGATTCGTGGTAGCACTGAACAAAGATTGTTCCTAACCATTAATTGAAACATCAGTGTTTCAGTATAATCCCAAACTCTTGGAAATTAATTTCTTGGTAGCGATTTATGCTCAGAAATTTACATTGTTTTCGTGGAAGCGTTCAGGCTCCGAAACTAATTTGTTCTTGTTTTCCCTTCTTAAGGATGTCAAACTTGAACAAACTCGACTCTGCTTCACTATGGACACTACTCGATTATATGGTTGAAAATAACCCAATGAATATATGGGTTGCGCTTGAAGAGCGCTTTGGGAATATCTGAGACTCCTAGCTTCCAAATTGCAATGACAAAATCTCCGCCTCACAAACTAAACACAACATTAGATGTCACGCCATGATTTTCAAGCACAATTAAAACAAATTAACAAATACAAATACTCCGGCCGCGATGGTTTAGACATTAACACAAAATACTAGGGATTTTTTTTCTTTTTAAAACAAGTTCACAATGATGCATTAAACCCACAATGTCAATACAAACTCAATCTTTAAGGTCACATATTACATTATACCAAATTTACGAATTAAACTTAAACAACAATTCAATAAGAAAACACACTCTCCACACTCACTACACAGCGGAATACAACAAGTGTGAAACAACAATTAAATTCCTAAACTTACGACTGCAACAGCAAGGGACCTCTCAGCTTCAACCACGTTCACCTAATCTGCATGATAAACCCCTACACATTGAATAGTGCACTAGATTGTAATAACAAACCCAGTAATCTTTTGAAGCTCGTGTGAGTAAACTCAAAACAACACAGCAGAAACACATGCTTAAGTCATCTCAATCTAACACAATCGATATGCATATATCACAATAATATCCAGTTCACATCTTTCCATATCATGCTTAAGTAAGTCAACTCATGACTAAAAATCTACATGCTCTGACTCTCAACTCTGCATTCAATTATACAAAACTTCAACTAAAACAATTCCAACTCAAGTAACGTTTTAAAACATTTTAAAACACAACAAAAAAATCTACAAAATCATCCTTCATTTATCTCAATAGAAGTAATTGTCACCTCAGTGACATTCAAATCATTTTTAGTCTCAACGACAAATCTAAATAATCACACTTCTTTCCTCTCGATAGCAAGCATTTATCACCACTGTGACATTATAAATCATTTCACAGCTCCCTACAATCTCGCAAAGAAATGTATGTCTCAAACCATAACTGCACTCACAATTTAAACTAATTAAAATCAGTAATCTCTGAATAGAGAATTAGTTGAGGAGATCATCTAAAATCACACAATCCAAAATCATAGTATTCCATGCATATAGTTTTGTTCAGGAAACTACATTGAAATCACACCAATAGAAATCATAGTAATCTCTGCATAAAGTTTAGTTTAGGAGATTACATTAAAATCAATCAATCAAAATCATAGTAACCCCTGGATAAAGTGTAGTTTAGGATATTACATTAAAACCAAACAATTCATAAAACAATAATCCCAGCATAGAATTTAGTTCAGGAGATTATAACAAAATCAAACAATTCAAACATGAATAATAATCTTGTAGATACCTCTACTAGCAAGCTAATTTGCTATCTCACCAAGCATAAGTAACACCCTCTTAGAGCGGCCCACAAGCCATGGTGGCGCCCAACCGAGACATGCATCTAGTAGCCCGATGTCCAGGCTAGGCCACGGTAGTCGGAAGCTGCCAATACCTCGCCGGGAAGCCACCTTCCCGGCCTTGCCAACATGCCTCCACAATATGGCTTTCTAGACTAGAATAATGGTTTTGCATTCCACATCTAAGAAAATGTAAAGGAGAGGGGTTCCCTTACCTATAAAAGGGACCCCTCCTCCCACTTAAAATCCATCCCATTACATCTCTTGTTGCGGCCCAAACACACTAGTTAAGCTTTCAAGTGGACGTAGTTTCCCGCTAAGGCGGGAGACGAACCACTATACTTCTCGTGTCTCACTCTCTTTCTCTCTTTCTCTAAACGTTAATTAAAGTCTTCGGTTTCTAACATTAACAAATCTAAAAGTCAATACTCTTTCATCTGTAGGTAATACCAATCACCACAACAATCTCAATTATTACTAACTCAACAACTGTTGACATCCTTTACGCAACAATCACCACACAAGTTACTATACCGATCACCATATTGGTACTGCCACACAAGCCACCACACAAGTACTGGTAAACATGCCCCCACATCTTAAATTACACAATTAGCATAGTCACACTAGACCCATGGTACCTCAACAAAACTCAATTCTATAATCACAACTCGATATACAATTGCGCACTCACAACTCAAAACACAATTTCACTACTCTTTACAATTGTCATTTCCACAACTCAAAACAATATAGAATTCAATTTCAAAATATTTTTTTCACATCTCAAAACCATCACCAAAATCATGCATACTTCTTTCAAAACACAAGCCGACAATACCATATTTTCTTTCCAAATTCATTTATTTTTCTCAATATCACATCGCACAACAATAGTTAACAAAACACATAATTCCACTAAGATATATATAAATATAAATATATATATATATATATATATATCACACACACACACACGTGTAGTCATCCACTCAGGAATGCCAATAATACCAACTATAGTTCACAAATTACATAATTCAAAAATCATTTTACAACAGAACTTCGTTTCAACTTAACCATGAACCGTTGACAATCAAGTTCAAATATTTATATTCAATAAATATGATTTCATAGTGTGAGAATTACTCACCTCTATATCTCGCTGCGTCTTCACACACAACCATCAAACTCCTCTTAAAATGACTTTGTCAAGCACCTAATCACATTAAGGTCACACTCAATTCAACACAAAATACGAAAGCGTTTAAAGTTCAAAACGCACACTTGATGAAACTTCACCGGAGACACCATAAGGTCTCCGGGACACTTTTAGGATCAATTTGACAAAAAAAAACCAAGGTCCAACGGTCAGATCCTCACGGATCGAAAATCAAACGAATAGAAACTTAAAGTACCCTAACTCATCCAAAAGATCGAGCAAAGGTAACACAAGACATATCTACATGTTCGTCTCAATGAACATAAGATAACAAAGCAAGAAACTGCTCTAAAAGTGACCAGACGGGCCGCTATGCTCCGCCAGAAGCAACAGTGCATCGACGAAACTCCAAACTAATAAAATCTGCTTTGACCATCTTGTAGATCACAACAAGGGGAGCAATTCTCATACTTGGCACTAAGGTCGATTCGGCATGGATTGAGCTAGATCAAGCTGGAAAGTTTCTGATCGTTAAACTTCAAATCCCGATTCCGAGCTCCACATTTCAAATATGTCTTCAAGGCTTGCATGGATCAAACCAGGAGGAGGAGAGCTTCAAAATCTGACAAATTTCATGTCTAGCAGCAGCTGGAAAATGGAGATCAAACCGGGTCTCGCCGCCGTGACTTTTAGCCTTCAATCCTCCATGTATAGCGCAAACCGGTGGACGTGACTGGCAGAGGGAGGAAGAGGAAGGAAAGGTGAGTTGTTCTAGGCCGGCGGTGTCGCCATTGGCTACGGGACAGCCGATTTTCGATCGGGTCCAGTCAGCGGTTTCAGGTTAGGTCCAAGGGTTTGTAGAGAGAGATTTCCTGAAATTTCTTTTCCAAAAATGGAAACTAAATAATTTTCTCCAAGAATTTCGTATTTATACAAAATTTTCAAAAATGGAAAGAATTTCCGCTGATGATAACTTTTTCATATGATCTCAGAATTTAGCGTGCCACATGTCCACGAACTCGTATCGACGCGCTCTACGATATTTGTGAAGAAAGTTTTCAAAAAAAAAACTCAACAAATAAAAGGACAACTCTCAACCCCTCTAAAATAAATTGTTTCAAGTAATTATTCGTCTGAAACACTTTCACTTCACCCACCAAAACAAATAAAAGACACATAAATTAATTAATCGCACCAAACAACAACTTCATAATTTCTAAAAAAATCGCATGAAAGTAAAAACCAATTTAGATATATGATGTGATCGTATAATCAGAATATTACAGGTGAGGAATTAATTGAGAAGACTCTCTACACCTTCTTGTGAAAAAGATTATAATGGCATATCTAAGGAAGGTCACCGCGACGGAAACCCTAAATTTAAAAGTAATCAATTCGGACGTTTTCGTCCATCTAATCGCTCTACTTAAAATGGAAACTGCTAAACAATCAAGCAGACATGCGGCCATTAAGGCTATGGTAGAAAGAAAGGAATCGCCACCACCATAATAGGGCTTGCAATATACGCGCACATTTTGCGCCTCAATCACGATAAAGATTAACCATAGAATGAGTTTTAATGATGAAGTGTGTTTCCAATGTGAAGCAATTGATTAGGAAAAAATGTATCATATATTTGATTTAATAGCTACCACCTATAAAGGTTGAAGGTAAGCAAGAAGAGCTTATCACGCAGAACATGAAGATCAAAATATCGAGCTCAAGGTTGTAGATTTTTGACTCTACCAATATCAAACGGCATAGAAGTCATTGATTTTGAATATAACCTTTTATTTACAAGAATAATTGTAATGACACTTTCCATAGTCTTATTGTTGCCTTCGATTTCTAGGTTTTCTTTGAATAGGCTCATCCAAGGTAAATGTGATGTCAAGGCAAGAAGTTGAGTTTAGTGGTACCTAACTGAGCCTCGCTCCACTGATATCTCTCATTTCTTACCTAGTCGTGTTTTTTTTTTTTTTTTGAGTTATCGAAAGAAGTTGAGTGACTACTATTGTGTGCATTAGTTACTTGGATTGGACTTTTAGTCAGAAACTTTGATGTAATTGTTGGCTCCAGTGAATAAAATTTTTAGTTTTTATTCTATCTCTCGATTCTATTCGCGGGTTTTAAGAATGGACTCCGGTGAACTACATTGTCTCCCGGATAGCATGACTACGCACACTTCGCCATGGCAACCATTTTTAGATGTTGCCTACACATTGCTATGTGACACTTATGACAGGCCCATTCAAATTGATTCAAGGTTGTGAAATTGCCCAATTTTCTTTGCCCAATGGGACCATAATTACTGTCACAAAAAGGCTCTTTACACTTCTAGAGCTGGAAGAACTCTTTTCATCTTTTGAGATATCGAGCCAAAGGATTTCACGCGAAAACTCATTGTGAGAATGGAAACTAATTTCTTTGCATTACCTCTAATGATTGTGGAATTAAGTGCATCTTAGAGAAGCTTATGTGTCTCTCTAGTAGACTATATGTTACCACTATTCGAGCTATTGAATTCAACAATGTCATAAGAGATGACTTATAGAATTTTAACACATATTGGCTTTGGCACGACAGATTAGGTCATCCTTGTGGTGATAAGATGATCCATCTACTAAAGAAGTCACATGGACATCCTTCTTTTACGAGCTACAAGAAGTAAGAATCAAATGATGATTCAAGGAGAAACTCGGACCGCCGCCGCACACCTTGATTCCTCCGCCATCCACTGCCGGTCCACCACCGACGCCGTAGCCATCCCCCTGCTGCTTCCTACATCTTTTGACTCCAATAGTGACATCATCGCTTCCTTCTATTCTTCTAATGCCAATTGTGATGCCATGGTCCAACCGAAATGCCCATCGGTTGCTTCTAAGACCTAGAGCTCTTTTTTGCAAAGCCTGTTCCGTAAGGAAATTAGGACCGAGACAGTCCTATGCAAAGGATACCATTCTATTCTTACACAAAATCCAAAGGGATATTTGTGAACCCACTCAACCAACTTGCAGACTATTTTGATGGTGTTGGTTGACACGTTGACATGCTGGTCACATGTCACGATCTCATTCACACAAACGTTGCTTATGCTAAATTCCTAGCACAAATTATTCATTTACGGGCTCACTACCCTAATCATCCTGTTACGTCAACTCTTCTTGACAATGATATAGAGTTTACATTGAACACCTTCGATGATATTGCATGTTCATTGGGATTAATGTTGAATATTTGGTTCCCCATGTTCACACCCAAAATGGTCTCGTTGAAGACATCATTAAGAAGTTATACATGGTAGTTAGGACATTAGTAATGTGCACCAATTTTCCTATTTCAGCTTAGGGCTATGCAATTTTGCACACAGCTATACTTAGTCGTCTACGACCCACTGTCACTCTACCCCTTTCTGCGTCATAGTTGGTATATAGGTACGAGCCATATGTCTCATACTTAAGCACATTTGAGTGATTTATGTACCAAATTGTGCTGCCACAAGGCATCAAAATAGGTCAGAAATGAAGAATAAGTATATATCTATGTTGGATTTGAATCTCCAACCACTGTCCGCTACTTAGAACCCTTAACAGGCGATCTCTTTACCACTCTTTTTGCGGATTGTCACTTTGATGAGAAAGTCTTCATGTCATTAGGGGAAGATAAGAATGTCAATGTTCAACAGGACTGACAAAGTTTGTCATGGTCTATCCCCACTTTGTCTCATCTTGATCCCTGAACCGCACAGTTCGAAGTGCGGAGAATTATCACATTTTTAAAGTGACGAGATCGCACATATCTGCTCCAAACATGCCTATAAGGATTGATATCCCTATGAGTGGATGTGGCACAGCCCTAAATAGAGGTGGCCATGGCACCAACGCAATAGATAATGACACTGTGGTGTCACAGGCCATGGCCCTACCTAGGAAGCGTGGGAAGCCCTTGGGTTTGAAGGATACTCGCTCCAGAAAGAGAACGACTTTGGCACAACCTAGTCCTTTGATCATCGATACTCAAAGTTTGTCTCATAAGAATGTTCTAGACTATGGTTATATCTGTACATACCTCCAATAGTATGGAGGATTTACTACATCACCAAGCATAAATAACACCCATTTAGTGGGCCCACAAGCCATGGTAGGACCCAACCGCGATATGCATCCCATAGTCTGATGTCCAAGCCACGCCATGATAGTCGGAAGTGACCGAGACCTCTCCGGGAAGCCACCTTCCCATCCTTGCCAAGTTGTCTTCATAATATGGCTTTATAGACTAGAATAGTTGTTTTGCATCCCATATTGAAAAACATGTAAAGGAAAGTGGCTCCCTTCCTTAAAAAAGGGACCCCTCCTCCTACTTAGAATCCACTCCATTACATCCTCACGTAATTTTATTGGGCCGGAAGGCCCAAAACACGTAGTTAAACATTTCAAGTGGACGTAGTCTCCCGCTAAAGCGGAAGATGAACCACTATACTTCTTGTGCCTCTCTTACTCTCTTTCTCTAACGTTAACAAGACCCCTCAGTCACTCACGTTAACAACATCCAAGAGACATCGTTAGGGGACGCCTTAACTTCAAAACCAACTCCTGACAATATATAGATCTATGTAAACTACACTATTGTACATAGATGTGGGATAGAAACTTCATCCTCATTGATGATATATTCGCGTATTCTGTTGTGCGTGAGATTATTGAATTCAATGACATCGAACCTTGCTCCGTTAATGACTGTCAAGGTAGATCAGACTTGCCTAAATGGAAAGATGCAATCCAGGCTGAATTGGATTCACTAACGAAAAGAAAGGTTTTTGGACCGGTGATGCCGATACCTCCTAATATAAAACCTATTGACATAAGTGGGTCTTCATTAGAAAGCGAGATGAGAAAAACGAGATTGTAGACTCGTTTTATGGCATAAGGCTTCTCTCAGCGTCCTAAAGTCGACTATAAGGAGACATATTCTCCCGTAATGGACGTTATAACGTTCCACTACATTGTCAGTTTGGTAATTTGTGAAAAACAGAATATGCAGCTTATGGATGTGGTCACAACGTATCTTTATAGGGATCTAGATACTAAAATATACATGAAGGTTCATGATGGACTTCAGTTACTAAGTTAAGTGGCTCTAGACCACGGAGCGCGTTTGCAATAAGGTTAAAACGCTCACTATATGGATTGAAGCAATCTTGATAGTTGTGATATAACCGTCTAAGTAACTACTTGATTAGGAAGGAATATGTCAATATGAATTATGCACATGCATTTTCAATAAGAAGTCACGTTCCGGATTTGCTATTTTCGCGGTGTATGTTGAGGACATGAACGTAATTGGAACCCTTGATGAGTTAAGGGAAGTAGCTGAACATTTAAAATTCAAGTTTGAGATGAAAGATCTTGGGAGAACACGGTTTTTCCTCTGTTTAGATTTTGAGCACCGTGCCGATGGAATTTTGATTCACTAGTCGGCTTATACCCAAAAGATGCTTAGGCGCTTTAATGAAGATAAAGTTAAGTCTGTTACCACTCCCATGGTCGTCTGTAGTTACCCTAAAAAGGATGTGTTTTGTCCCAAGGATGATGAAGAAAATGTATTAGAGGCTAAGATGCCCTACCTAAGTGCAATAAGTGCATTATTGTACTTAGCACAATGCACAAGACCAGACATCTAATTTGCTATGAATTTATTAGCTAGATATAACTCTGCGCCAACATGACGCCATTGGAATGGTGTAAAGACTATCTTTCAATACTTAAAGGGAACGATAGATATGAGCTTATTCATTCCTACAGAGAGAAATCGAAGGACGACATGATGGATTCAGACCCATTATGCCTCGGAAGTGCCTCTGCTGTCTCCCTACTCCTCACCAAAAATTGAATGATAATTTGGTAGGTTTTGTTGATGTCGGGTATCTCTCTGATCCGTATAAAGGTCATATCCAAACTGGCTATGGATTTACCCTGAGAAACACCGTGATATCTTAGATTTCTACAAAACAAACCCTTGTCGCTACTTCTTCGAATCATGCTGGGATTATAGCTCTTCACGAAACAGTTCATGAATGTATATGGTTAAGATCCATAATTACACATATTTGAAGTACTTGTGATTTGAAGTCTACCGCATATGAACCTACGAGCATTTATGAGGATAATGCTGCTTACTTAGACGATTAGAAGACTCTGAAATAGATGATTAGAAGATTTTGAAATAAATATAAGAGAGTAAACATGTGCATATTTTTTTTATTTTTTTTTGAAAAAAAGGCTGGTGTAGCTGTCCTTATGCCTTGTCCATTAATGAAACCATAGAATACATGGGGGGACATAGTGCCTTAACCCCAAATTACAATAATTATCAAGAGAACCACCTGAGATAATAACAGGTGTCTCACCTAAAAATATGCATTCTAACATGCACCATTTAGGGAAGACTGCTCTACAGGCTACTCCATTCGCTTTACAATTGTGGTGACAAATTGGAAAGACAATGCTGACATGGAGCCATAAAGTACTAACAGTATCAGCTTTCCTAGTATGTTGCCACTAAAAAAATAACCCTGTGACAGTTAGTTTCATTCTGCCACTAGGAGGCTGTGACCATTTGACAAAGCAATGAACTCGCCGCTTTCCTAGAGCAGACATGACACGTAAAGTGCGCAGGATGGGACAAAGCCCATATCTCCAGACCAAAAAGTGGTTGGAACTTATTGAAAGCGTACAAAAATAAAATACAACTAAAGAACTAAAATAGCTAAAACTAAAAGCAAAACAGCCCAGGTTGGGCCCAACACTAGAACCTAGGCCTAAGATCCGTCTAAGGATATGGGAAAGCCCCACCATGCCCAGAAGAGCTCCTGCCGCATCCCCACCGTTGTACTATCACCCCTATCTGCCCAACTAGCATTCACTGCCGTCACAGCCCCTCCGTTGATGCCTTACTGCTCGCCGGACTTGAGATGACAACCCCCATTGGCCAAATACCAGATCTGGTAGGGGTTTGGCATCACCGGTCGACATAAATCGGATCGATCTTCCCATGGAAGAAAGATCTCCAATCCCATCTCCGGCTTGCTACTCTATCGAGCCTCAGTGCTACCTAGTTGTGAATGCCACATGCACCTTCCACTCAAACCCGACCTCTACCATTGATCTCACCCTTGCTTCTGGAGATCACAACCTCCTCTCCCCATCCTTAACCCGGATTCCAGACCTAAAAACCCACCACCAACCAACCAAGCAGCTATAAGAGGCGTTAAAACAATAGGTCCCATCCGACGATCACGTCACTTGGACGTGCCGCCGGACTGAAAGAAATCTAGGGAATAGGATCCAAGTGCGTGGAGACGCGTTCTGCGAGCTCTAAAACAGTTCTAATACAAAAAATAAAAAATATATAAAAAACATGTGCATATTGTGATTCGTGATATAAAATTAGGACATATGATATGTTGGAGCATCTAAGGCTAACCCTGGGCCCATGAGCCCCAACCAAATGGCCTTAAAACCTTATTATATATATAAAAAGGGTAAATTTCGCAAACAGTACACCAAGTAAAGGCCACTAATAATTCTTATACACAAAGTTTCAAACCAAACATTTCAGTACAAGAAATCTGAAACTCGACCCACTATCAATACACGACTTCAATTTTTGACACCAAAATGTCCATTATGCCCTCAGTTTTTTTTTTTAATAATTTTTTTCCTTCGTTTTATCTCTTTCTTCTTCATTCTTCCGGGCTCACTCCCTCGCTTCCAACGCCGCCTTCCTCACCTCGCATAACAGAAAAAAAATGACTCGAGTCATTTATAAATGAAGGAAAAAAAATAACATAAAAAAAAATTTATTAAAAAAAAAAAGAACTGAGGGCATAATGGACATTTTGGTGTCAAAAATTGACCTCATGTACTGATAGTGGGTCGAGTTTCAGATTTCGTGTACCGAAATGTTTGGTTTGAAACTTTGTGTAAAAGAATTATTAGTGGTCTTTACTTGGTGTACTGTTTGCCAAATTTTCTCATATAAAAAAGAGAAAATTCAGTTACCATCCCCAAACTATTCTGCCAAGGCCAATTTGATACCCGAACTCTCAAAAGTATCAATGTGATACCTAAAGACCTAAATTGGCATCAACGTGATACTTCCGTCCAAAATTTCTGACGGCGCCGTTTGTTTGCTGACGTGGCAAGCATGTGGGTCCAAAAAAGGGCAAAATCGACTTTTTACCCTTTTTTTTGTTAATTCCTCAAAAAAAGAAAATTTCAACTACCATCCCCAAACTATGCTGCCAAGGCCAATTTGATACCCGAACTCTCAAAAGTATCAATGTGATACCTAAAGACGTATTTTGACATCGAAGTGATACTTCGGTCAAAAATCTCTAACGGTGTCGTCTGTTTGCTGACACGCACAAAATGAGCGTCAATCCCAGGCAACGGCGCCAAAAATTGACAAGCACAAAATGAGCGCGTAATTTAACCTTGTAAAATGTCATCGTTAGTATAGAATAAGTAGGGATCGTTCTAACCGAGGATTGAGGGTACACTTGTAATGTGTAAACAAATAAAGAAAAGTATTATTTACAAAAATAAAATAAAGAATATAAATATATACAATTGTGTAAAAAAAATAAAGAATTAAAATAATAAAGTATTATTTACAAAAATAAAATAAAGAATATAAATATATACAAGTAAACACAAATAAGGGGGTTTTAAGATTTATAAAATTGAAAATTAAAATTGAATTAAATAAAGAAAATATAAAAACATATATACAAAGATGAAATGTAAGAAACAAAGATCAAAACCAATTCCATATGATTAAACTCAATTCAAATCATATAATTGATCATCTAAGTCATGAGAAAGAAGTCGATCATGTGAAACATTTGAAGCAAATGATTTCCCATATTTTACTTTCCTTTACTAATTAACCTAAGTGAAAGCACCTAGATCAATCCTATTAAATGATAGGAGCATTTTTTTTCTTTTCATTTTTCTTCTTCTTCTTCTTCTTCTTCTTCTTCTTGTTCTTGTTCTTCTGGGATTTTGTTCTAGCCAAACCACCGCAAGCTCTGCTCCTTCTCCTCCACCCAAGAATCAAAGAAAAATGGCTTCTGCTTCTTCTTCAAACTCAGTCCTCTTCTTCTTCTCTCTCCTCCTCCTCTCTCTCATCTCCTTCCCCTCCGCCCAAACCATCACCAACGCTGCCATCATCCTCTCCAATTCCTGCTACAAATCCATGTTCTTCTCATTCAACTCCCAGCAGACGGACCCAAAACGAAAGTTGGGTGACACGATTAACAAAAAAAAAAAAAATCAAATCTTTCTGCACCCAGAAAACTGCTCTGGGCACCCAGAGACACCCATGTCTTCTTCTCCGCCAAAACCGATTTCCTTCTTCTCCGCTCAGCAGCTTTCCTCTTCCGGGGCAACTAACTGGAAAACTGGTTCGCTGCACACCAAATTTTGGTGAACCTTAGCTCCACCAACCATCTTCTTTCTTCGTAGAGACCATCACCCATTCGCTAATAGAACCTCCATTCATCAAAGCCCCTCCTCCACCGCCACAACCTCAGCATCCTCCTCCTCCACTGCCGCCGTCATGTCAGTAACAACATATACCAAATACTCCGATCAAAATCACAATCATAAGGCCAAAGCAACATATAACATGAATTCATGTATATAAGAACTAAAAACAAACCCAGCATAAACCAAAAAAGCAAAACCAACCCAGATAGCAATTGAGCACAATTAGATCAAGAAAAAGACTTGCCAGCTAGTACTTGGTACCTTTGGCTTCTCCCACACACTGTCAATTGCTCGATTTGGGTAAATGGGTCATTTCAATTTTTTTGGGACCCACGTGCTTGCCACATCAGCAAACAAACGGCGCCGTCAGAAATTTTGAACGGAAGTATCACGTTGATGCCAATTTAGGTCTTTGGGTATCACATTGATACTTTTGAGAGTTCGGGTATCAAATTGGCCTTGGCAGAATAGTTTGGGGACGGTAGCTGAATTTTTCTCCAAAAAAAAAGGGCAAATGGGTCATTTAACTTTTTTTTTTGGACCCACGTGCTTGCCACATCAGCAAACAAACGGCGCCGTCAGAAATTTTGGACGGAAGTATCACGTTGATGCCAATTTAGGTCTTTAGGTATCACATTGATACTTTTGAGAGTTCGGGTATCAAATTGGCCTTGGCAGAATAGTTTGGGGACGGTAACTGAATTTTTCTCTATAAAAAATACACCTTTGCCTACAAAATATTCGACAATAAGTGGTGAGGGGAGTTTGAAAATTGGATTAAGACTAAACTAGGTCAGGAGTTTGGTTCCTCTTTGATATAACCAAAAAATTATTTAAAAATAATAATAAAAAGGATTTACCTTTGCCGAACAAGATAACATCGCCAAACAAAATAAAAAGAAATACCTTTTATGGACAAACAATTCATCATATAAAAGCATCCAATAAAAGTATAAAATAAAAAAGACACACCTCTCTTATAATTCTCTTCACAAACCCGTTTTCACGGTTTTAAGCTACTCCAATTTTGCTCACTACTAAAACATAAAATTTCATAAATAGAAAGGTGTGTTTGCAAGCAAGCTTACTTTCGACTCTAACCTCTTCAGTTCTCTTATCTTCCTTATTAATTGATACTAATGTTTGTTCATAAGTAATTTTATTGTTGTATATATATCTTATGATTATGATTTTTTTATTATTATCGACAATGTGCAATTAGACAAATAATAGTTATGGATTTGGTGAACTTCTGAAAGTAATTAATTCCGGCCTTCTTCTTCTTTTTTTCGTACATTAGAGGGGAAATGCCTAACCCAATCCTAACCAAATTCCCAGTCTCCCTAACTAAGTAACCTTTGGAAGTGATCACCAAGTAATTTTGTGAGAAATCACCAACTTACCTTGTGAGTGATCACCAAGTAACTACATCCCTATATGAAGAGAACTAATGAAAAAAAAAGACACACCACTTTCTCCTATCTATTCTATCGTCATATTCTTTACTTTCTAGCAAGTAAGATCAACTTATTTGAAAACAATATAATTTATGTTGAACATTAAAAACGGTTAATATTTCTCACGAGTCTTTTATCGATCTTCATGATTTTATGCATTTATTGGAGATCTAATCAATTTGGAACATCACCTGTATTGACATGATGAATTATTTTATAATTATTGAGAATTACAAGGTTAACTTGAATGATTTACTAAACTTACAAAAAAAATTATCTAAGTCAGCTCATATATTTCAAAATTGATGGCAAATGCAAGTTGTTAATGCTTTAGATTTGGGCGGTAGCCCAAGTCTTTGGTCAACACTGATCCGATGGGCGGACCGCTACTTGCAATGTTCTCAGAGCTTCCGCTTCCTGTCAAGTAAAATACAAAGCTGTGTCAGAGGGAGACCGCGCTGGGCGGTCTTCTCTTCTCCGATGCCTAAGTTAATCAATGTATTTATGTTGACAGAATAACAGTAGGTAAGTAGTAAATGCGTAATTAATTAGAGAGGAGAGAACCTTTTATAGGTGGAGAAGAGGCTGACCTCCTCCTTGTTTTCGATGTGGAACTGATATGCTTCAGTTCCCAGCTTCTGGAGCTTCTGATGCTAACTTGACGCGGCGCATGGCTGTGTGTCAGCTGTGATCTGGGGGTGAGCCGGGGCTCGGGCGGTATCCTGTTTGGATGTGTTTCCGTAGGTCACACAGTTGGCGATAGCTGGTACCGCTGGTTGTATCATGAGCGTGGCTCATTATAGCTAATTATGCTTGCAAATGCTTATGTAAGTACAAGTCCCCAGGCAAGGAGGGCAATCTTGGTTGGGGAGTTGCCTAGCGGTTCGAAGCGTTACTTCCGCTAGACTTGCAAGAGCATAATTAGTGTCAGTGCGTTGTCAACCATGAACTTACTAAGCAAACGCTTTGTACCCTTTCGGGTGGGCCCCTGCTATGCCCCCCAGGGAGTCCTCCACTCCCCGGCTAAGATAGACCTTCGTTGGGTCGGTATATTGTTTGTTGAAGGGAGCTGCACTGAGCAGAGGGTGTTGGGTAGCGAGCCCAATCTTTTGTAGCCTAGTGTTGGGGGTCAACGTGCCTGATCAGGGTTGTCAAAGACTGTTGACATGTTCCCTTACTTGTCCAGGATGGACATTGCTCAACTGCAACGCCGCCGCGTGGCGGTCATTGTCAGAGTGTGGTGTTGCCTCGGGAAGCGCTGTTAATGGACATCCCTCTGCTGATTGAGAGCTGTTTAGAAGCGTCACGGGGGTCTCTGTGAACTCAACGAGCGGTGTTAAGGTCAGCAAAGAGTATTCTGCCTGATGGACGATAGGGAGAAGTTCCGCTAGTAGTGTTGCGCTTAGCGGAAACTGTCTCACTTGCAAGATGAAAAAAGGGGGAAGTTCCGCTAGTCGAATTGCGCTTAGCGGAAACTGTCTCGCTTGCAAGGTGAAAAGGGAGAAGTTCCGCTAGCGGAGACTGTCTCGCTTACAAGGTGAAAAGGGTGAAGTTCCGCTAGCGGAGTTGCGCTTAGCGGAGACTGTCTCTTTGATGGTTGCTTCTGCTGGACGCTTCGTCTAACGGCTTTCGACACGTGGCCGACATGTATTGGGTTAGCGTGTGGAATAACGTATCTGCAGCACTCCCGTCTCCTCGCCATTAATGTGAGTGATTATTGAATTTGTAACCGAGGCGACACCTCGGTTAATCCGGAGAGTAAGTGTGATCGTGGGCCACGTGTACGGTTGTCGTGTGATGTCGTTTTTCAGTGGACGGCGGAGATTTGTTTGATGTTGACATAAAAGAGGGGGAAGCTGAGTGGTTCAACACTTTTCACTTTGAACTAATATCATCGTCATCAAGCTACCCCCTGTTATCCGAGGAGAAGATTCTGTGATTCCTGAAGTTGTCGATTTCCGGAGGACGAAGACCTCTTGCATTGAAGACGAGTGTCCTCGAAGGTACTAGAATCTCCATCTTTGAGGTTGGTATCGTCAACTCATCCCTGTTTTATTGGGATTTTTGTTTGTTTGTCAGTTTCTGTGTTTGCTATTTGTAGAGTTCTAGTAGTCCGTGTTGTGTTTGAGGGTCTAGAATGGGTTCTGGGGGGTGTATGTGTTCTTGTTTTTTTGTGCTTTCTGGGTAAATGTTCTTGGTGTTCTTGATTGAAAAGGAAAAAACTGCTATGGGGTTAGTGTAGATCGGCTTGGAACTAACTTACCTGGGTTTTAGGGTTTGTGATGGCTAGCGTCATAAAGATCTCAAGCAGTGAGGATTCCGTGTCTGATGTGTCACTGAGCGTGGCAGATAGAGTGTTTATTGACTCGTTGCGTCCGTCTGCCCCTGCAGGAACCTCACTGTCCGATCCGCTAGACATGGAACCGCTACATACCGTACCCGCGGACTTTGTTATGGGTCGTACCGGGCGTCCAGAGAGTTCTAGGGCGCATGAGGACACTGCCGCACTCAAAAGACATGAGGAGAGGCTAGCGAGTAATAGAGGGGTTTGGTGGAGGTGCTGCACTTCTACGATCTGGTGTACGTGAGGCGGCAGGGGTGCAGCGGTCAAGTTAATCTAACTCGCTGGGGCGCCCAAGCTGATCGAGAATTTGAAGGATTCCATGTCCGCCTGGCGGGGCACCTATTGTGTTGCAACGGCGGGGTGGGAATATGATATGGGGCGAACGAGGGTCCACCAACACATAGGATTAAGTCGGAGTTTCAACCCCTCCGAGGTTGTCGGATTCTGCTGATTTAGTGTTAGCAGTACTTATCTATGGTGTGCCTTAGTCGTTTTCTGACATGTTTTCTTCTCGTGCAGTGGGCCTATGGTTTAACCTGACCCGAGAGAAGCAGTGTCACGTGGCACGGATCAGGGGGTGTTGGCAAAATCGCAATCTGCTTGACCTGCAGTTGCTTACAGGCTGGGAGTTACTGGTCGACTTGAGGTTAACAAGTTCCGTTGGTAAGTGTCGTCCGCCATTAAGTGGTAATTTTTTTTTTTTTTGCTAACTTGGTGGTTTGCTCAGATTCTCCGCCGGGAAACAAATCCAGTCATAACGCATTTGACAAGGCCATAGATCGAGCGAAGATGCAGGATTTCCTGGAGGGTATGTATGCCACAGCGGACCACCGTCGATCCTCATACACTGGCGATGAGTCCGTTAGAGGCTCCGGTGGTGCTGCCGATGCCGCACCACTCGCATCTTGGCGCTGATGGCTTGCCCGTGGTCCAAGCGTTAGCCGGCGGTGATGGCGGGGTGGTCGGCCTGAGTAAGGGGCCTGCTGCCCCCGTTCAGCAGAAAGAGAAAGCTCTCGCCACTCGTCTTGGGCTGCAGCAAGAGAATGCGGCGCCCACGAAGGCGCCAGTGGCCATTGCGGGGCTGGAGCCGTAGAAAAGATCGAGGCCCATCACTGCTACTACCACCCGGGTGGTGCTCCAAACAAAACGGTGGCAGAATGACTCCGATGAAGAAGAAGAAGAAGAAGAAGAAGAAAACGTGGAAGTCGTCGAGGCTCGCTATCCCAAAAAGGCGAGGAGAGGCTTCGCTTTTGTGGTTTAGACGGGATCGTCCGCTCGACGGCCGTCCAGCAATCAGCGTTTAGCTCAGCGTTTGGACACCTGTCCATCGGGCTGCATGATCTGTTCCTTGCCGCGTCAGGCCTACCTCGGGTCGAGCGACAGTTGAGGGATGAGATCAAGGGTCTCTAGGGGGAGCTGCAGAATGCCAAAGACAAGTTGGCGGATGTCGAGCAGCGCCTGACCAAGGCCGAGTGTGATGCCCTAGATGCTCGTGGCAAGCTATCTGTCACAGTTGCGAGGGACGTTGAGCGGAATGAGCAAGTCTCCAAGCTGGAACAGGATGTAGCCCTGCTGAAGGATCAACTAGTGGCCAAGGAGAAGAAAGTTGAGATCCTGCAGCGGGAGTCCACCGTCAGGGGCTCGGAGGTGACGAGGTTGGAGGGCGAACTTAATCGGCTGGGAGCTGAGAAGAGCCGTGCTGAGGCCGCCGCCGTGGGTGCATTTAAGCAGTCTGTGGAGTACAAGCTAGCACTGATAGAGACGGCGAAGGCTGGTTCCGCCGCCAATCTGGACATGCTGAACCAGCGGGGCGCCATTGACTGGGTGAAAGCGTCCCAATCCTCCGAGTCGTCAGTCCAGCGGGATCCTGGGAGTAGTGTGGTTCCCGCTCAACCTCAGGGTGCCCGCTCGGGTAGCAGTGAGAGTGGCGCGCGCCCGGCGGATGATTCTCAGCGGACTCCACCTCCTACTCTGTCCGAGATCTCTCGTGCTGACTTCATGGCCACCCACACCAGAGCGGATGGTACAATGGTGACTCCAAACACCGCCTAGCAGAGCAACAGTCGCCGCTGGAGGGTGAGAATGTCGCTACTACTCCAGAGAACCAGTGAAGGCTGCTGCACCTTTGTAATGTCGCTGAGGCCTGTGGTTTTTTTTTTTTTTGCCGCTGAGGCCTTTTCTATATGTACTTGACAATATCTTTGGACGAGGAGTCCCGACCCTTAATATGAAGTATTTCTGTTTGAACCTTTTGCAAATGTGATTGCTGGTGGAATTACTATTGTTATGAATGCGTTTGTTTCGATAGAATTTTGACTTGAGCTTTTGTTGATGAATGAAACATTAAAGGAATTAAAATTGTTCCAAGTGCACGATGTAGCGGACGTGGGCTGTCGAATGTTGTTGGCGTTGCCAGTTAATTCTTGTGCATGGACTTGGTGACAATAGTTTGAATAATTCCTCATTTCATTGATATCTGATAGATCAGCGTTTACAAAAGCGAGGTTGTACCCGTTGCGTAGCTTCCCTTAGCTAAATATTGAACAAAAATTTAGCTAAGTCAAGATGTTTTTGGGTAGCGGCATGACTTTTTGTAATAGTACCGAAGGTGTTCGGTATTCCAAGGGTGGGTCGTTGTGGCGCCATCCTTGTCCATTTAGTAGAAGGTGTCGGGGATAACGACTTCCACAATTTTGTATGGTCCTTCCCAAGTTGGGTGGCGTGTCGTTGGTGGCGGAATGACTTCCTTCATTACCCAGTCCCCCAGTTGGAGGTTCCGGGCTTTGACCTTGGAGTAGTAAAAACGTGATGTCCGTTGTTTGTTTTGCAAGTTGTGCAGATGGGCCTTATGGCGTTTTTCCTCGAGAAGGTCCTTGTCGAGGTTGATGCCTTCGTCGTTGGTCTCGGAGCAGTAGCCCTCGACCCTGGCGATTGGTTGGGTGACCTCAATTGGTAGGACTGCCTCAGTTCCGAACATCATACAGAATGGTGTTTCACCAGTGGCGGAAGTTAGGGTAGTCTGAATGGCCCACAGAACTTCCGGGAGTTTTTCCGCCCATAAACCCTTGGTGTCGTCGAGTTTCTTTTTTAGCAGCTTCTTGATTATCTTGTTTGCTGCTTCGACCTGGCCATTAGTTTGGGGGTGGGCGACAGATGCAAAGTTCATCTTGGTGCCCAGGTTGGCGGTGAAAGATATGAGTTCCTTGTTGTTGAACTATGTGCCGTTATCTGTGATGATTGTGTGAGGGACGCCATGGCGGCAGTAGATGTTCTTCCAGAGGAAGCGAGCTACCTTGGCGGTAGTTATTGCTGTCAGCGGTTCTGCCTCTATCCATTTACTGTTGTAGTCGATGGTGACAATGATATATTTGAACTAGCCCTTGGCGGTTGGGAATTTACCAAGTAGGTCCGGGTCCCACGTGGAGTGAATCCATGGACCAGTGATGATGGAGAGGGGTTCCGCCGGAGCGTGGGGAAGATCAGCATATTGTTGACACTTGTGGCAAGACCTGGAAACCTTCCGGGCGTCGTCTCCAAGTGTGGGCCAGAAGTAGCCTTGTCGCATTGTGCGATTGGCCAGAGATCTGGCGCCGGAGTGGTTTCCGCATTCCGCAGCGTGTATCATGGCAAGGACAACCTTCCCCTTTTCTAGGGTCAGACACTGAAGGTTGGGATGGATGAATCCTTGGCGATAAAGCTTGCCATTCTAGATGTTGTAGCGGACTGCCCTCCGCTTGAGTTGCCGCGCTTCGACCTTATCCGCTGGCAATGTGCCATTGCGCTTGTTCTCAATTATTTCATCCATCCAGCTGGGATTGACTTCAATGTTGAAAATCTCCGCTAGGGTTTTGGTGATGCTTGGCCTGTCAAGACACTCCACCCTTGTGTCCGCGGGACTTTGGTGTGGTTGGGCGGTTGCCAATCTTGCCAGTGAGTCAGCCTTAGCGTTCTTTTCCTTAGGGATCTGTGTGATGGTGTGAAATTTGAATTTTTTGAGTGTCTTGACATACCCAAGGTATGCAGCCAGTTTTTGGTCTTTGGCCTGAAAGCAATCGTTGACTTGGTTGACGACTAGCTGGGAGTCGCTGAATATGTTGACATTGTCGGCCCCTGAATCAATGGCGAGGAGTAAGCCAGCAATGAGCGCTTCATACTCCACCATGTTGTTTGAGGCTTTGAAATTAAACTTTAGCGAATATTCCATGTTTAACCCTCCTGGTCCTGTCAAGATGACTCCGGCGTCGCAAGCCTTGGCGCAAGCGGAGCTGTCTACTTGGAGGTTCCAATCTGATTGCTGCTGGGGGGCTGGTTCCTCAGCGGTTATCATTTATATGTTGGCCTCTGGCCTTGAGTTAGGTTTATCCTGCCACTCGGTGATCTCAGCGATGAAATCTGCTACTGCCTGGCCTTTCATGGCAGTCCTTGGCTTGTAGTCAATGTCGAACTCGCTGAGCTCGATGGCCTACTTGCTGAGGTAGCCATAATGTTCAGGATTTTGCATTACCTGCTTTAGCGGTTGATTTGTTAGGACATGAATTGTGTGGGCTTGGAAGTATTAGCAGAGACGATGAGTGCGAGAACGAGTTGCTCTAGTGGGGGATACATTGTTTCCGCCCCGTTCATGCCTCTGCCGGCGTAGAAGACTGGGAGCTCCGCGTGGTTCTCTAGTCTTACAATGGCGCAGCTTACCGCTGTTGGTGACACCGCCAAGTATATGTATAGTACTTCACCATGAATAGGAATGGAAAGAAGTGGAACTGCAGCCAGGTATTCTTTCAGGCCCTGGAATGCAGCCTCACAATCGGGGGTCCAGTCGATTACCTTCTTATGGGTTCTTTTCAACAGCTTGAAAAATGGGAGGCATTTGTCGGTGAGTTTGGATATAAACCGAGAAAAGGCAGTCAGCTTTCCCTGTAGGCTCTGAACGTGCACCTTCCATTCAGGAGCCTTCATGTTGAGGATGGCCTGCACCTTGTCAGGGTTGGGTTCAATGCCCCGTTCACTGACAATGTAGCCTAGGAACTTGCTGGCAGTGACTCTAAAGAAACATTTTTCTGGGTTGAGGCACATGTCATAGGCCAAGAGAATGGCGAATATGATTCTGAGGTTTTCCACATGTCCGCTTGCCTTGATTCTTTTGACCAACATGTCGTCCACGTAGACCTCAATGATTTTGCCGAGATGCTCGGCTAACATGGCGTTCATTAGTCGCTGATAGGTTGCACCGGCGTTCTTCAACCCGAAGGGCATGACATTGTAACAGTATAAGCCCTTGTCGGTGGTGAAGGCGGTACACTCTTGGTCGCCGGGGTGCATCTTGATCTGATTATACCCGGAGAAGGCGTCCATCATGTTGAGCAGTTCATGGCCAGCGGTTGCATCGACCAATTGATCAATCCAGGGTAGCGGGAAGCTATTCTTTGGGCATGCCTTGTTAAGGGCCTTGTAGTCGATGCACATCCGCCATTTTTCACTAGGTTTCTTGACCATGACCAGGTTGGAAATCCATCGAGGATAATTGACCTGGTGGATGAACCCAATGTTCTAGAGCTTGGCGACCTCTTCCCCAATAGCGGGGTATCTTTCCTCATCGAAGGCCCTCCGCCGCTGCTTCACAGGGTAGAAGGATGGATTAATGCTCAACTTGTGTGTGATGCTCTCAGGGGAGATGCCAGGCATATCAGCTGAGGACCATGCAAAGACGGCGGCGTTGTCACTTAGGAATTGTGTGAGTTCCGCCGCTACTTCCGGGGCCAGCTGAGCGCCGACGCGGGCCTTCCGCTCAGGGTGCTCGTCGGAGATGCTGATAACCCTCAAACATGTTTCTGGGTTGACAGGCTCCTTTTGGACATATTTCTTCTCGTCATCCCAAGGGTCCTAAAAAATGTTTGGTGCAGGTGCATGGTTTCCTACTGTTAGGATTTCAAGGCGGCGCGTCGACCGTGCCACAATCGTTTAATAGCACTCGCATGCCAGCTGTTGGCTTCCTCTCACACAGCTTGTACCGTTGGGTGTGGGGAACTTCATGAGGAGCATGTAGCCGGCGATGATGCACTTAAGTTTGTTGAGTTTCGGTCGCCCAATGATGGCATTGCACGAACTAAAGCAGTCGACAACGATGAACTCCGTGTGAACTTCCGCTGTACATGGGCTGGTGCCGATTACCAAGCGCATGTAATCAGAACCTAGCGGCTGTGTGACATAGCCAGAGAAGCTGAGCAAGGGTTCGTGATCCTGAAGCAATTTTTTATTCCGCTGGAGTTGGTTATAGCAACCATTAAATATGACATTGATAGCTGATCCGCTGTCAACAAGGACCCTTCCCACTGACCATTTACCGAGTATGGCGTCGATCAAGAATGGATCTTCGTGGGGGAGATGCACTCCGCACTCTTCCTCCTCTGAGAAGGTGATGGGCTCCCAACCAGACCTTGGGAGTTTAGCGGATCTCTCATAGCGGATGTTGCAAACTTCTTTGGGATGGCTAGCGCGTGCATAGTGCTTTCTTGCCCTATAGGACATGTTGGTGATCGGAGCACTGCCGTCGATAGTGTTGATGCTGCCCATGGGCTCAATGTTGGCGACCACTAGTGGTGATTGGCGTACCTTGAATTGCTCCATCTTGCCATCACGGTACAAAGTCTCAATAGCTGTTTTGAGAGCATTGCAACTGTTGGTGTTGTGACCACTATCCTCGTGGTATTTTCACCACTTGCCGGTGTTCCTTAGTTTTCCCACTCTTGGGTACTTTCTTGGGGGTGGTGGCGGAATCTGGTCCTTACATTGGTCGTATATCTCCTCAAATGAGGCTGTGAGGACTGTAAACACTACGTACCGCTAAGAGGACTCCATCTGTTTATTGCGGTTATCCCCATGGGACGAGCTGTTGCCCTTGTTGTAATGTTGGTCCTTATGCCGCCTGCTCTAGTAGTTGCCCTGTTGTCACTCTCTCTTCTTATCAGTTGGCCGCGTGACAGAGATTTTGTTAGCGGTTTCCTGCTGGCTCTAGAAGGGCTGAGCGGACTTTGTCGGTGTTGGCTGCCATGGTGGGGTTTCTCCATATGTCATGAATTCTGCCTGTGCATGGATGACTGCCTCGCCCATGATGTGGTCATAAGTGACATTTGGGTGATTGTAATTGAGGTGGTAGAGAAATGGACCCTTGAGGAGTCCCTGCTTGAAGGCCGCTAACTCCATTGTTTTATCAAGATCGAGGCACTGAGATGCTGCCGCTCGCCATCTGGTGACAAATGCCTTCAACGCCTCCTCGGCACCCTGTTTGACATTGAATAACTAACTTGTGTTGTGATGTCCGGCGGCTAGGAGGATGAACCGAGAGAGGAAAGCATTTGATAATGCCTGGAATGAGTCGATGGATCCCGGTGGGCACTCAAAGAACCAACTCATCGCCTCAATATCCAATGTTTCGCTGAACAAGTGGCAGAGGGTGGCGTCGTCAAATCCCTTGTTGTTAGTGACCTTCTTGAAGGTGTCCATGTGGACGAAGGGGTCAGTCATACCGTTGTAGTGTGACATCTTTGGCATCTTTGCGTATACTGGTCTGACTGCTTGCAAGATCCTGGCGGTGAATGGCCCTAGTCTGGACACAAAGAGCGAATTTGGGATTGGCGCTGGGGGGCCTGTCTCTGCCTAGATTAGCCTCTGCTCTAATTATTGCATTCTCTCTAGGATTAAGGCAGTTGGGTCACCAGCGGGCCCTGCCTAGAGATTCCGTTGAACCAACTCCCGCTTAGGGACAGGTGGATTGCCCTCAGTCCTGGTCCAAACCGTCTAGCTGTTGGTGTGCGGCTGTGACTCCGCTTCCTGTTTCATCATTAGGCGGGGCAGGGGAGGTGGGCCCATTCCCAATAGTTCCGGTGGGTTCGACAGTACTTGCATTTGTATGATTGGTACGGGTAACATTCCTCCTGTAATGGGTAGACTACGTCTGGTGCTCCGCAATTACTCGCTCTGTGTTGGGTTAGCGTTTGCCTCCAGCGCCCTTTCAGCTCGTCTAATTTTGACATCAGTGTGGCCACCTGCTTTTGGGCCTCGGCCTTCTCTTTGCGCTCTTTTTTGAGCTCTCTATTCGCCTTATAGAGGTCTGCCACTGCCAGCTCATACATAGCTGCGAGATCCCAGCCTGGTGGGCGACTGCTGCTTGGTCGTGCCTCCACTGCAGTCTGGGTCAGTGGGACCCAGGATGAGCCTTGGGGTTCCATGCTAGGGTTGACCGAAGTGCTGAATAGTGCTCGGTTAACGTTAACCGCTGGGTTATCGTTAGCCACTGGGTTGGTGGGATGGGGGTTGGCAGATTTATCTGCTTGCTCCTCAGCGTTTCCCCCGCTACCGTTAGTCATGGTGATTGTTGTGGTGGGATGGCCTTTTGTTCAAGGGTTCCCACAGACGGCGCCAATGTTAATGCTTTAGATTTGGGCGGTAGCCCAAGTCTTTGGTTAACGCTGATCCAATGGGCGGACCGCTACTTGTAACATTCTCAGAGCTTCCGCTTCCTGTCAAGTAAAATACAAAGCTGTGTCAGAGGGAGACCGCGCTGGGCGATCTTCTCTTCTCCGATGTCTAAGTTAGTCAATGTATTTATGTTGACAGAATAACAGTAGGTAAGTAGTAAATGCGTAATTAATGAGGAGAGAGGAGATAACCTTTTATAGGTGGGGAAAAGGCTGACCTCTTCCTTGTTTTTGATGTGGGGCTGCTATGCTTCAGTTCTCAGCTTCTGGAGCTTCTGATGGTAACTTGACGCGGCGCGTCAACGATGATCTGGGGGTGAGCCGGGGCTCAGTCGATAGCCTATTTAGCTGTGTTTCCGTAGGTCACACAGATGGCGGTAGCTGGTATCGCTGGCTGTATCATGAGTGTGGTTCATTATAACTAATTATACTTGCAAATGCTTATGTAAGTACACAAGTTTTGGGAGAAATCTTGATAAATAACCTATTTTAGACCTTTAAATTGATTTTTGACCTTATTTTATTATATAGTTAAAAAAATGACCATAAGAAGGGATCAAAAGTCTTAACTACCCCTATTGAAATTCTGTGTAACCCATATGCTAAAATCATGTTCTTATATATCTATTTTGATCCTCATGAGTCATGACTATGCACCTCCTCTTTTCTCCTTAGCATCCAACATAGTGCTCTCAATCCTACAATTGCTGGAGAGATCCTAGTGAAAGGTAATAGATCGAGCCTAAGGCTTCAAATAAGTTCCATTGACCAATTTGAAGGAGAGAAACTCCCAAAGGAACAGACATCAGTAATAATCCCCTATTTCATCCCAACCCGAATTCTATTTCCTCTTCATTTTTTTGCTGGCCTAATCCTTCTCTATTCTATAGTTAAATAAAGAATTAGTTAGTACTGGAGAGGGTTTAACTAAAAGCTTTGGTGTTTAGCAGAAGTATGTTATGCTAATTGTGTTGAGAACTTATATATAGTCGAGTTTAATGTATTTATGGGGAGTCATATATCTAGACTCTTGTTTGCAATAACGAACCAAACTATTAGTTCAACAATTATCATCTAAACAAAGCTGACCTAATTTGATTACAACACCAAACTCCATAACAAGAGTTTGGGGTGGTCCGCTAACAAAGTCGTTTCCATGGGAGTTTGAACGTCTGAGAGTCAAACAATACCTTGGATGATGAGTATGAGAATGGAAAAGAGGAGCTGCATGTGTAGTTGTGAGAATTGAGATAGATATAGAGTTTTGGCCGTTTTAATAGAGACAGTTAAGACTTTTGATCTCTAAATATGGTCATATTCTCAATATACTAAAGCTCCTAGCACTGTTCATAATTGTTCATAAGGGTGTGAAGTTACAGTTTTGCCCTTTTTCCCCTGCCATTACTGGGTGCCACAGTGAGTCTGGGTTAAGAGTGATCGTCGTTTTCCTGTTTGTATTTTGACGCTCTAGAAGAGACTAGGTTTGGTTTGGAGAATACTGTGGTACTCGAATAGAAAGAAATCCTTTTTTTTTTACGCCATAGAAGGGACTAGATTTGGTTTCTGGAATAGAACAAAGCTATACGATCTTCGCATTTGATTGCTAAAGGAATAGAACAGATTGCGGTTCTAGAAAAGAAAGGACAAGAGGAGACGAAGATTTGTTGGGTAGTTTGTGATTGATTCGTTCACTGTTGAATCCCAAGATTTGAGATTTTTTGTTATTTGGGTTTTGTTCTTCTGTTTAAGTTTTAATTTTTTTTTTGTGAGAACTTTGCTGGGTACTTGAATCACTGTGGTTGATTGCTTCAGTTGTGTCTGTATACAGGGTCAACGGTTTGGTATATTATTGCAGTGTTGGAATAGAAAAAGAAGAGGAGTAATTGATCTGAGTTTGATTTGGAGAGTAAAGATTGGAGGTATCGAAATCTATTTTTGCTGTTGTTTTTTTTTTTTCTCTTAGTTTTTTTTGTGTTGGAGTTTGAGATCTGAGTGGTTGATTGTAATGGTTTCAAAGTATGGTTGTGTTGTTTGGTAACTTAGAAACTTTTATCAATTTTTGTGTTATTTATCAATTTATTAGCTGCTAAATTTACAAGAGCTTTCTCTTTGTTTGTACCATCAACTGATGATCAAAGTAATGTTGCTTTGATTCTTTCTTTCGTTCATGTTCCTTAGTGTGTAATATTTTTGCCTCAGCTTCAACCGCAGGAAATATGGTAAAAGATTTTTAGCAAATTTAGAGATTTTGGATAATGATTCAAATACCCAGATGCCAAAGACCCAATATTATTTTGAGAGTGGGAAAGCAAATCAAAGTGGATGAGCAGACCAAAACGTGGTATTTTGTGGTTTAGGAGTTGGAACCACCGGAATTTTGGGAGTTGGGAGAGAAGATTAGAAATGATTTAATTAGTCTGTCAAATTGTTTAAAAGTGAAGTGGGAAATGAGTGAAATGTGTGAGTGATCTTGAAAGAAAGTTTTGGGCTTTATTGTTTTTAGTTTCGAACCATTTAATTTCAAACCTTTCTCCTTATCATTTCAGAGGAAATATGATCGGCTCTCTATTTCCTTTCATACATGTTTAGAGGGTTTATATATTTCGTAAGTTAGTGATGGATTAGCTGCTTCATGATATTATCAAATTGAATGATCTAGAGATGGGTCTGTAACATTTTGGGTAGTACAAAATGATCATGCTTCTTTCAATAGATGTAAGTTGATTGTTTTTTTTTTTCCTTATTGGTCTCTAGTGGCTAAAAATTTAATTTTTGTAGTCCAAATTGTCCTAAGGTTCAATTCTTTACAATCAGCAGCAAGGCAGAACCAATGTAAATTACATTTGAGAAAACTTAAGGAGGAGAGTTGTGAATTGCATACGCATTAATAACCTAAAGTACATTACATTTAGGTTTTAGATCATTGCTGGAATGGCTCTCATTTGAGCCTCTGAGCTATTCATGAATTTGCCTTTTGTTACAGGAAGGATGCCGTGTGCATGTCATCAAAGGAGACTTGGGTGAGCCAGACAGAATTGTCAGGAAGCTGTTGCAGTCTGGGGTCTATATGAAATTGATTAATTTGGGTCTTGAGGGTAAGCAATCACTTTACCCTATTCTAGAATTGTATACAATGAAAGTTGTTTGCTTTAATTTCAATACTTCTTCATAGTTTTTGCTAATTAAAACATAATGGTTAGTTCAATATCAACCTATTGTTTTCTTATTATTGGCTTCTTTGTACATCCTCTTTTTGAATTTCAACTACTTTTCCGTTCTTGAAAAGGACTTTATTGGAAGGTACTTAATTCACTAAAACATTTTTTTTTTCTCTCTCTGATGGCAATATGGGGGACTAGAACCAATCAATTTAGTGGTTGAAAATGAAATCCATCATGCAGTTTGTGGTGGGGCTGGAAGTGTTAATGTCATAGGAAATTATGCTCTAGTAAACTCACATTTACATATCATTTGGTTTCCTACTTAAATTTTACCACATTGGTTTGCCTATTGCTGCACTATAGTCAATTTGCATTATTACTGTTTTTTAATTTATTGCCTTAACTGCGTTCACAGCATTATATACAGTTAGTTTGAGTGTCTCCTTTTCTAGATAGAGAGAATTTGTGTTTGCATAATAAGCAAAGTAGCAAAGCAAAAGAACTAATTTCAACTGTACAATATGTGAAAGACAATGTTCTGTGATCACTCTAAGGTATTCTTAATTCACATAAGTAATAACTTCACAACAGCTGTTTTGCTTCTAATGCCTATCTATATGATATGATGTTATTAGTATTTGGTATGTATAAAAGAAAAGAACTAATTAAGCTTCTTTCAACCTCTAAAATTGATCAAGTATCCACTAGCTACACAACTTTTACCAAGTCTCTGACCTCTTTATTGGTTCTAGATAAACCATAATTAATGTACTGTGTTATGATTGGATATGAAAATCATCTCATAAGTCACCTGATTTCACTTTTGCAGACTTACACTCCAGGAGTCCCAGCTGACAGTGATATTTAGTACTTTTGCAAGGATTTTCTTTCTTGAATTGTTCCCCACAATGTCTTAACCTCCCCATAATGTTTTAACCACCAACCTAAGCGCTCACTTATTTGCCATAGTACTTAACTCAGTTCAGTACTATGACCAATTGTTGAGATCCTAGATTTTGAAAAACAATACTGTTTGTAGATATATAAAGTATCTAATGTTTGTAAATGTGGTACTATTAAGTTGAACCATATTGATAATATACCCATACCATCGCGCAGGTTGCAGTACCTAGTATCAACTATTTGATAAAACAAGGTTAGAAGTCAATTTGAAAGGCTAAAATTGGTCATTTATCAAAATATCTCAAGTTTTGGAGCAACAACATAATTTTGATTTAAGATTGCTTCAAAAGTTAATACAAGTGCTTTCAACTATCTGAAAAGTGAATATAGCTGAAAAAATTCAGACCTAGTGCTATGTTAGGGTTGGGAGAGCGCCGCTTTTGGCCTCTCTGTACCTTTCTCCATCATCGATGGAGCACCTGTCTGGCACCGCCTTCGGCGTCGGTACCTTTGTGCACGACTTCTATCGTGCCTACTTATCAACCGGTACTGCAGCAAGCATGCTTCCCGGCAAATACTTTTTTCTCCCAGCCTCTATCTGATCGTGGTTGGTGGAGAGAAGATGGGGTTGTGCCGCCTTGCTGGGTTGGCATGGCACCGACTGTGAATCGACTCCGACCGTGCCTGGCACATCTGAAGCTAGGTTTGTTGGCTAGATCTGGTCTGGGGGCAGTGAAGCTCGGAACGATGGGTCGCTGCTCGCCCATGATTATAGGTGCTGGGATTCCAACACCGACTTCGCCAACACCATCTGCTCCATCTGATATGAAGCCCTCAACCACGTCTCAGAGGAGTTCCCATCCTTGCAAGGCGAACGAGGCAGGCAGGCTTTGGTTCCAGTCGGTGGATCCGAGTACCACTGGGGCTAGCAGCGGTGATTTGATTCGAGAGCACAGGCCGGGGAAGGGCGGTCTCCAGCGAGGAATGGCGGCGCAGCCCCTAGGGATGAAGGCAGAACAGGTCTGGGTGTCCAGAGAAATTTTGGGTGCCCACCTGTGGGCCTGGGCTCCTCTCTGTTTGGGCTACTCAATATGGGCCTTGTTTTCTGGTTGGATTCGCATTTGGGATCCAAGAGACTTTTTGTGGATTTCTTTTTCTGCTACACTCTGGAATTGGAACTTCGGCTACTTAGGTAGAAGATTGCTCTCTACTCGATGTATTAATTTCCGTGGAGTGGGCAAGATCTGTCATACTACCGCCGGTTACCTTGATAGAAGGTTACCCTCTATTCAACTCATTTTTTTGTGTGGAAGCATGGTTGACCATACTATTGGTACCGTTTTACATAGCCCGGGGTATGCCCGGTGCCTCATCAAATGCTTTTTAGCATCCCTTCCTATCCTCGCTAGGTTTTACTTCTGATGCCTTATTGCATCTAGTATTGTTTCTGTTATGTTTGATTTTGATGTAGTCTCTACATCTATTCTTATTATTATCTTTATTATTAATAAAATGGTTGACAATTTCTCTCAAAAAAAAAAAACTATCTGAAAAGTGCTTTTGAGTTATAAAACCATTTGACAAATAAACATGATGTGCTCATATTATCCTATATTTCTATGCCTTGTAATCTTAGTATTTATGCTTAGTTCTCCTTATTTAAAGTCACTTATGTTGATTATATTGTTTTTGTAGGTTTGTCTTATAAAGAGAAGAAAAGAAGCCAATATGAGCGAAAACGATTGAAACATGCTTTGCAATCCTGAGTCCCGTAATCTGCCTGTGCAGAACACCCAACTTCGCCTAATTACTGGGAGTTACTCAGATCGAATCAGACAATAAGCTTTATATAATTGGAAAGCTACGGATATCTACTTTTTGTAAAATTTTACGGATCTCAATTTCGATACTTCTAGAGAAAGTTATGATTATTTGAGTGAAGATAGGTCGGACAGGAAATCTGCTCGGGAATTTACAACCATTCGTAGAGAACTCAAGTTTCGCTGCACAAGATTATCAATCCTAATGTTTTAAGGAAGTTAATTCAGATGAGGATTCAATGATGAACTTATTCCTACTTCTACGAGAGATATTTCAAGCTTTTCCCATTCCAAATGAAGAAAGGAATCTAAACCCAAGCTTTACAAGGAAACTTGAAACCAAAGATGAGCAGAAATCTTCCCTATATAAGGGAGCACGAATTTTACATGAGAATAAGTCTCGGGAGCACAATGTAGATGCCTAAGGAGCGGAGATGACTCATCCATCTTCCTCTTCTTTTCTCCTTCCATTCTTTTTATGTTTTTCCTATGTTTTACTTAGTTATTTTTTGCTAAACCTTTTTCTATGCCCTATCATGATTGTTTATGTACTTTGATGATTTGTTGATGGATTTATAGTTTCTTTATGATGAATTCTTAGTCACTATTTGAATTGATGCTTTATGTTTAAGTTCTTTGATGAATCACCTTAGGGCTTTGCATCTAGTAATTAGAAGATGAATTTGAGGCGTACCTGCAATATAATTCAAATTAGCTTCTTGTGATTAAGAGTTGTGAATTACATTATTGTCGTACCTGAAGTAATGGTTTGCATGATTCTCTTGTTTTTTCTAGAACGTAATGAGTCCTATATATGTGTTAAATTTATGTCGTACCTGGATAAACTGCATGTTAGGATATACGACCTCTGTCGTACCTGGAGAGAATCATACACTTAAGGAAAACTATGGTCTAAGTGTCGTACCTGGACTTAGATACGAGAATTGTCATCAAAAGAAACAAAAGAATCTGTTAATTGCATCGAAACATAAATAGGATTGTTAGTGGTTGATTCCGAAACCCTAGGTTTTATCATCTTTGCTTTTCAACTTATAAACTTTAATTTGTTTGTTTGTTTGTTTCACATTATTTCTTTATTCGAAAATCTAAAAACAATACTTTTTTTATCTTAATTGTTCATTGTGTTTTTGTGATTTTGTGTTTGGATTAATTGAGTTAGGGTTTAAATTAATTATCAATCCTCAGTTGGAACGACCTCGTATTGGCACACTATACTAACGACGATTCGTGCGCTTGCGAGTTTTAATTTAAATTTCACAACAAAACACAGAAGTCTTTAATGTTTATTGAGTTATAGAAACACTTTTTTGATGTTTTTTAAGAAGCTAGCATTTAACATGTACGTGCTTTTCAAAAGTGCTTTCAACTATTTATAAAGTGCTTTTGAGTTAAAGGTTGGTTCTAGTTGGACCTCCAAATTTGATATTTGGACCTCTTATACTTATTAAACCTCTAACTCACTTTTTTGAATACTTCAAAAGCTAAGTACACCTCCTTAGTTTTACCAAAACACACTTGAACAATTAAATCTATATTTTCAATAATTTGTTGTTGTTTTTTTTTAATCTCTTATCAATTCAACCAAGAAAAATTTTGTGAGGGGAGGTGCTTACATTTTTTGTGTACTTTTAGTGACAGAATCAGAAAGTGATTCTTGGAGAGGCCGAACAACTAGACAATTATAAATATTTTTCTTTTAAATCATATCATAGGTTTTTTTTTTTTTGAGTTTTTCTATTGGAACCTCCAAATTTGCTCACTTGACCTCTATGCTTTTTACACCTCCTATCAAATTTTCAAATACTAAATTTACTCATTAAACCTCACTAAAGTTCCTCAAATAACCTCACTCATATAATTAATTTACAAACAAAATAAGATCTTTATAATAAAAACTTAGTCATTTCAATGATTTAATTACTCTATAAATCTTAATTACATTTCCATTTCTTAATCAGACAACATAAATCTCTTATCCAATAAAAAAAAATCAAACACAAGGAATTGAGTTTGAAAAATTAATAAAAATAAAATAACATGAACTATTATGTGATTTTTTTTTATTTACTTTTTCTTTTTTGGCTATTCAAAAAAAAAAATAAAGATTAATCATTTTTTCTTAATGTTTCTCTATTTTCTGTACCTCGTGATTAATTATTTAAATATTTTTTATTTATTTTTATTTGCTAGCTCTTTTTTTTTTCTTCTTCTTTTAACAAATATAACGGATAGATTTAGATTTAGGGCATAATACAATATATCCCTAACCAATATGCGTTCAATATACATATCATACATTTTTATCTTAATCATAGTTTTATTTCTTAATATATATATATATATATATGAATGCTTTAATGAGTATGTAGTGAAATTGGAAAATGAAAATAAATAGGGAAAATAATAAAGAATGCAATCTAATATTTTTGAATTGGAAAGTCTAGAGAAAATAAATATAACCATTTTTTTTTTGTATAATTATTGTCCTTAATAATCATTTTATAGTAGGTTATATATATCATTTAATAATTCATAATAGAGTGAGGTTAAGTGAGTAGATTTGGAGGTCCCAATAGAAATTTTTTTTTTTTTTTTTTTTTTGCAATATGGATGGTTGTAAAAAGGGTGGTTCTATTCATACCTCCCAATTTAATATTTGGACCTATTTTTATATGTTTATACCTCTAAACCTCTTTCTTCTATATATCAATCTTTACAATGATTGTTCAAAGAAAAAAAATTAAATCTCTACAATAAAAAACAACAACAAAAATGAACTTAAAAAGAAGGACAAAATACTGTTTACTCCCTATACTTAGAGGGTCTCGACGTTTCAGTCCTTAACGTTTCAATTTCACCTAAAAAATCCCTGAACTTTTCAATTTCACCTAAAAAGTCACTGCCGTCAATTTTCCATTAAAAAGTCTGTTATCTTGCTGACGTGGCACTATTTCAACAGTAAAATGACTATTTTACCCTTACTGACCCCCAAAAAAAAAAAATTTACTCTCTTTTCTCTTTTTTCTTTTTGAACTATTTTTTCTCTATTTTTTTAATTTGTTTTCTTTTTTTTTCCTACTCTTTTTTCTCTCTTTTTTTTAACTCTCTTTTCTTTCTTTTTTTTAAAAAAAAAAAAAAAAAAAAAAGACTCTCTTTTCTCTTTTTTTTTTTAATTTGTTCTCTTTTTTTTTTTAACACTCTATTCTCTTTTATTTATTTATTTGTTCTATCTGTTTTTTTTTTATATATTTCTTTCTCTTTTCTCTTTTTTTTTAAATTTTTTCTCTCTTTTTTTTTAACACTCTTTTCTCTTTTTTTTTTTTTTATTTGTTCTCTCTGTTTTTTTTTTAATATATTTCTTTCTCTTTTCTGTTTACCTCTTCTTCCTCTTCCACCTCTCTGCTCTTCGACGCCTTATTTTCCTCCTCCCTGATCGCAGCTCCAGTTTTTGGCCACGCCTGGAAGCCGGAATGGTCGGGTTCTCTTCCCTTCAGATTCCGGCCCCTTCGTGGTCTCGGAGCTATGTCAGAAGCTTTCTCTCGACGTCAATAACGTTTCTTTGGTGTTGGTTTGCTGAGATGATGAGCCAATAGAGATTCGAAGAGGATAAGATATTTGAGTTTCCTGCGAGTTTCCATGTTTTGGTCTATTTAGCTGTTTCTGATCGTAACTTTAGAGAGAAATGTTTGAACAGTTTTGGCACCGAAGAAAGGGAGGTGGAACATGAATTGATTTGATTTGGGTGTGCTCCGATTTGGTTTGGAACCGTTGTATGGAGAGGGGTGATTAGGAGAGGTGGTGATGCTTGCTGGCATGACCGGGATGATGGATGGATGGTGGAATGGTCAGCACTTGCTTGGAGCGGCGGGCACGCCAACGGTGATTAGGAGAGGTGGTGATGCTCGCTGAAGAGCAGAGAGGAGGAAGAGGAAGAAGAGGTAAACAGAAAAGAGAAAGAAATAAAAAATAAATAAAAAACAAAAGAGAGAGAACAAATAAAAAAAAGAGGAAAAAAGTTTTTTTTTTTTTTAAAAAGAGAAAAAAGAGTTAAAGAAAAAATAGTAGTAAAAAAGAAAAAGAAAAGAGGGTTAAAAAAAAAAAACAGAGAGAACAAATAAATAAATAAAAGAGAAAAGAGAGTTTTTTTTTTTTGACTTTGTCAAGGGGAACCCAAAGGCTTCCTAGGCCCAAGATAAACCCCTTCGGCGCATGTGAAATGCTCCAACTGTGCATTGCAGCACAGTGCCTGGCCACTTTGACAGCTTCGGGATTCGAACTTAGATTGGGGAGCACACCCAACTAGGCAAGAACCACTAGGCCACTTGCAGTGGTTAGAGAAAAGAGAGTTAAAAAAAAAGAGTTGGAGTAAAAAAGAACAAATTAAAAAAATAGAGAAAAAAGAGTTAAAAAAAGAAAAAAAGAAAGTAAATTTTTTTTTTTGGGTCAATAAGGGTAAAATAGTCATTTTTACTGTTGAAATAGTGCCACGTCAGCAAGATAACAGATTTTTTAACGGAAAATTGACGGCAGGGACTTTTTAGATGAAATTAGAAAGTTCAGGGACTTTTTAGGTGAAATTGAAACGTCAGGGATTGAAATGTCGAGACCCTATAAGTATAGGGAGTAAACAGTATTTTGTCCTAAAAAGAAATACTACTCACAAACAATTTCACGATCGGATGAGATTTTAAACTCTCAGTTTCAAAACTGATGTTGTGTTCTTCCTCAAGAATTTTGAAATTACTTGGCACAATTGAAGTTGAATTTTGAACTTTTTTCTACAGCAAACTAGTTAATAAAGATGTCTTGAGAATATCAGCATTTCTGATTATTGCCCAACTGGACTTGTGAATCTTAGAGCACATGATGGTTTGTTCTTCTTTTCAATTTCATATCAAAGTAGGGCTGGGCACGGGCCGGGCTCAACTATAATTTCACTGGGCCCGGACCCGGCCCGTTTTTCATTAGGCCCGAACCCGGCCCGTGTTGACAAAAACAGGGACCGGCCCGGAACCGGCCCTTTTCATTTCGGGCCGGGCTTGCGGGCTTTCGGGCCCAAAAACCTGTATTTGACCATTTGCTTATGCATTTATATATATATATATATATATATATATATATATCCAGATTTCATTCATATATAGCTGCAAATTTCAAGCTGTTGAAGATTTGAATCAAAACACAATATCAAGATACAAAGTTCAAGCTGCAAATTCGAATTCAAAGTGTCCAAATTCAAATACTCATCAAGACAATTGAAGGTACAATTCAAATTCAAAGTGTCCAGATTCAAATACAAATATCCAATGAAATATAAAGTCCTAATTCAGATGCAGCAATTTAGCAAGTCATTTTTCCAGCCTCCTATCCAGCAGCAATGCGGCCATCCATCAATTGGCTTCCATAGTTTTCCCTACAATAGCCATCATAAATAGATTTAGATAACAAAGAACCATTCAAGCTGCAACTTTACCATTAATAGCACTACACAGAGAACCTACTTCAATAACAAAGAACCATTAAGAGCCAAAAGGCCCAAAACTTTACTCAACTAGGAGTACACACAGAAGCTACTTCAATACCAATATTCAAGATTATCAACAAGTCCATATACAAAAATACCAGAAACTGCAAATCTCTTAATATATAAACAAATACCCAAAACTGCAACTCAACATAATCAACTTTACTCATTCATTTCAGAAACTGCAGGTAGCAAATAAAATAGCAATATGCAGCAAGCAAGTAAAAATTAATGCAGTAGGCAATAAATCAAATACCAGGAACCACAACTCACAAGCATATTTGCAGTCACTAAAAATCAAAAATTTAAATTTAGGATGCAACAATTCCATCACATTTCAGCCTCATTTTATCAGCAAACATAAACTGACAAACACAAACATAATAACTCAATCAGACGCAAAAACAATCACTCTATCAGAATATCACAACAACTGAACAAATAGTTGCAAAAACCCAGAAAAAGAAACTCACAGATCGTTGTGTTCAGCAGTGGTACAAGCCTGCAATCACATAGTACAAGCTACATTAAAACCCATTTTCAGGAACCACAACTCACAAGCATATAAGCACATAAAGAGATTAAATTTATCAATAAACTGAGGAACCCATGAAGCTAAAACGAGATGGCAGACCTGAAGAACAACGAGCTCCTATTTTGGTGTCTCGGCCTCACAGCTATGGCGGAGGAGAGGGAGAAAATGAGAGACGGAGGCGGCCTCTGGTGCGATGTGATCTATCCGGTGAAGGAGGCGGCCAGCTCTCCGGCCTACAGCTCCGCAGGTGAAGTAGGAAGAGAGAGAGAGAGAGAGACGGAGGCGGCCTCTGGTGCGATGTGATCTATCCGGTGAAGGAGGCGGCCGGCTCTCAGGCCTACAGCTCCGCAGGTGAAGTAGGAAGAGAGAGAGAGAGAGAGACGGAGGCGGCCTCTGGTGCGATGTGATCTATCCGGTGAAGGAGGCGGCCGGCTCTCTGGCCTACAGCTCCGCAGGTGAAGTAGGAAGAGAGAGAGAGAGAGAGAGAGAGAGAGAGAGAGAGAGAGAGAGAGAGAGAGCAGCAGCAGCAGCGGGCGTCTCAGCGGCGGGGGTCTGAGTGTCTCAGCGGAGGAGAAGGAGGCGGCCGCCTCTTATTGCTATTTGGTTCAGATCGGGCTACACGAAGGAAATGAAGGCTGAGGAGTGAGGAATGAGGATTAGGTTTAGGTTATTAGGTATTTGAGTGAGAATGCAATCCTGTGTGTATGATCCTATTATAAAAATTTTGAGGCTTATATGAGGACCAATACTACATGAACATCTGTCCTCTTTAATATATGACGGGCCTGACGGGCTTTGACAGCTTTGAAATACAAGGCCCGGCCCGAACCGTTTGTCTGAAGATCAAGGCCCGGGCCCGAACCGTTTGGTTAAAAAAAAAATTAGGCCCGGCCCGTTCGAGTCGGGCTTTGACTGTTCGGTCCGGGTTTACGGGTTTTCGGGCTTAAATGCCCAGCCCTATATCAAAGTTTGTTTCTTCCTTTTTTTTTTTTTTTTCTTTAGATCCGATCAAATGGTGATGGAGGGAGGGAGAGAGGGATTGACGTGGTGAAGAACAGAGAAAGGGATAGAATTATAGCATATGGTTTTTTTTTTTTTTTGCAAAAGGGTGAAAATGGAAATAAAATAGTTAAAAAATTAGAGAAGGTCTAAATATTAAATTTGGAGGTATGAATAGAGCCACCCATGTCAAAAAGACTTTTGGTCCTTTAAAAAAAAAAAACTTTTGGTTCTCAAATAATTTTGTAATAGCTACACCAAAATATTTGTTAAAGGAAAATCCAAATCAAATTGTTTTGATTTACTTTTGTATTAAAAGATAAGGCCATATATAGAAATTAATTATTTTTATTTAATTATTTTAGGTAAATTATAAAGTTATATAAGGAAATTCCAAAAAAAGTTTGAATGTTATATTAATGTGATTGTCCAAAAGAAAATTGAATGTTATATTAATAAGGGAGGTAGAAGAGTATTTATTTATTTTTTTCCTCTCTTTGTCCTTATTTGTCTTTTCATATGAGTTGACAAAGTCTATTAATAATTGAAAAAAGATGGAGGTCCAAATATCAAATTTGGAGGTTCAACTAGAACCACCCTAAAACCATTTGACAAATAAACATAAAAGTTTTTCTTGAGTTATAGAAGCAAGAGATGAATCAGAGCAGATACATAAACAAAAATTATATTTACACGACAACAAATCATCAATCCATTAATAAGATAGAAATGATTCATCTAAGAGAGTAAATATGAATGAGGAAAATTTAAGTCAAGAATTTCAGAACATATATGTACCTATATTATAGAATATAAAATGAAAACGTCAATGTAGCATTTACCTCTATCATTCCAAATATGAAATAATAATATTTACTTCAATGGTAGTGATAAGAAAGACGAGACAAGATTGATAGGAGATGAGAGAAAGAAGAAGAAGAAGAAGAAGAAAGGAGAATCAGGCTATACGTAACAGGCAAGATCAAGAAAGAATAATAGGTTAATATATATATATATATATATATATATATTTTGAATTCAATCAAGAACCAAACTGAGAGCATCTGACCTAGCGCGGCGTTCTAGAGATCTAGAAAGCAAGAATTCTACTACCATGGATTTGGAAATTCTTAGTTGGAATTGTAGAGGGATCTGCAATAACACAACAACGAGAGCATTGAAAGATTTGATTGCTCATAATCGTCCTCAAATTGTTTTCATCTGTGAAACAAAAATCAATCATCTCTCTGATTTTAACACTTTGTCCACTGCCTTAGGGTTTCCCAATTCACCGGAAGTCTTGAGCGATAGGCAAGCTGGTGGCTTGGGTATGTTTTGGAGTGACGAAGTGCAGGCGAAAATTGGAATAGTTTCACAACATCATATGGATCTGTTCATTGACTGCGGTGCTGGAAATCCTCACTGGAGATTGACTGGCTTTTACGGTTATGCACGAACGTCCAAACGTTATCTTTCCTGGCAGTTGTTACGTGATTTGAGAGATTTAGATGCACTGCCATGGATTGTTATTGGGGATTTCAAGGACATCCTCAATAATGATGAGAAGAAAGAAGGTTCGATTAGGGCAGAGAGACAAAGACGAGGGTTTCTTGATGCTCTAGGTTATGGTGATTTATTAGACATAGAGTTTCATGGCCCTCAATCTACATGGTGGAACTCAAAAACCCAGCTCCGTCTGGACAGAGCAGTTTGCACATCTTCCTGGTTTGATATCTATGGCTATGCTAGACTACAACATCTACCGCCTAGTGACTCAGATCATGTCCCTATCCTGCTTCATGCCAGCACGACACCATTGCCTAAGAGAAGGATCCATTATAGATTCAAGTTTGAATCTTACTGGTTGCAGAATAGTGAGTATGATGATGTTGTGAAGACAGCTTGGGCTACTAATGTTTCTGGCTCACCCATGTTTCGTGTGACGAAGAAAATTACCTACAAGGTTAGAGTTAGATAAATGGCAGAAAAGGGCGTTTCGGAGTAGACAAATGCAGATGCTTGGTATTCGAGCAAGATTGGAGGAACTGCTTGATGTTCATTTGTCTAAAGCTGTGATGAGGGAGAAGAACAACTGATGGAAAATCTACAGTGTCTTCTTTCACAGGAAGAAAGCTTTTGGAAGCAACATTCCAAAGTGCATTGGTTGAAAGAGGGAGACCAAAATACGAGTTATTTTCATAGGAAGACTGCTAATACGAGGAGAAAAAAAATACTCTTTGTGGGTTGTACAATGAAGATGGCGAATGGTGTGAGGATGATGAGGAAGTGGAGAAGGTGATAACCTCTTATTTCTCAACAATGTTTACTGCCTCCGAGATTGATATGGAAGCTATGAACACAACCTTGGAAGCAATTCAAGTTTGCGTTTCTCAAGAGATGAATGTTCAGTTATGTGCACAATATTCTCAGGAAGAGGTGAGGTATGCTTTATTTCATATGTATCCAACCAAGTCCCCTGGGCCGGATGGCATGCCTCCCCTATTTTTCCAACACTATTAGGAGCGACATTACTGAGGCAGTACAAAATTGTTTACAAACAAGTCAGTTTTTGAAGCAGATTAATTTTACACACATATGCCTTATTCCAAAAGTGCCTAATCCGGAACATATGGATGATTTGAGGCCAATTGCATTATGTAATGTAATTTACAAGATATGATCGAAGGTTATTGCCAACATATTGAAGCTTATTCTCCCAACTTTGATATCTCCATTTCAAAGTGCTTTTGTACCGGGAAGGCTGATTACAAACAATATACTTGTCGCTAATGAAGTAGCTCATTTTGTGCATAATAAAAGGGATGGCAGTGAGGGTTTTATGGCTCTGAAACTCGATTTTAGTAAGGCCTATGACAGGATGGAGTGGACTTTCCTTCGAAGGGTGATGGAGAGATTTGGTTTTGCTTCTAGCTGGATTGAAATGGTAATGCAGTTTGTTAGCCCTGTAAGGTATTCTTTCTTGATCCGTGGCAAACCTCAGGGCCTTGTTATACCTAGCAGAGGACTGAGGCAAGGTGACCCTTTATCACCTTATTTATTTCTCATTGGAGCAGAGGGTTTTTCAGCTTTGCTTCAACAAAAACAGGAGGTAGGGGTTCTATCTGACATTGAGATTTGCCATGAAGCCCCAGCAATTAATCATTTATTGTTTGTTGATGACAACATGCTTTATGCCCACACATCTTTAGAGGATTGTTATCAGACTCAAGAAGTGCTTGAGACGTATGGTAGAGCCTCTAGTCAATTGGTTAATTTTCATAAGAGTTCTGTTGTTTTTAGCAAAAATGTTTCGGAGTTCATGAGAGATGATATTGCTAGCCTTTTGGGGGTTGCGGAAGTGGATTCTCATGAGAAATATTTGGGTCTGCCAACCTATGTGGGAAGGAAGAAAACTTCTACCTTTCATTACATCAAAGATAATTTGTCAAAGAAGCTAGCGAATTGGCAAGGAAAGTTGTTGAGTGGAGCTGGGAAGGACATTCTTATTCGGGTGGTTGCTCAAGCTTTACCTACTTACGCTATGAGTGTGTTCCAACTCACAAAGAATTTTTGTAATGATCTTGAGCAAATATGTGCTCGATTTTGGTGGGGTAGTACTTTGGATAAGAAAAAAAATTCATTGAAAGTCTTGGATAGCTTTATGCAACCCTAAGGAGGAAGGGGGTCTAGGGTTTCGAAGTTTATCTAATTTCAACTCTGCATTGTTAGCCAAACAAGCTTGGCGTGTGGTAAACAATCCGGATTCATTGGTAGCTCGGATCTACAAAGCAAAATACTTTCCAGATTCTAATTTATGGTTGGCTGAACCTTTTAATTCTCCTTCTTACTTATGGACAAGTTTGTTTTCTACTAGGGAGATTCTACGACTATTGCCATATTGGTAATGGCTTGTCTATAAACATATGGTCGGATTGTTGGGTGCCTGGAGTTCCAGACTACAAACTGGCTGCTAATGATACTGCTTCGTTAGAAGTTAGGTAGGTTAGCGATTTGCTTGATCATACAGGGTAGTGGAATGCTGGTTTAATTAGAAGGGTGTTTACAAGGGAAGAGGCAGAAGCTATTATGAGTATTCCTCTTAGTACAAGAGCAGTTGAAGATAGAGTAGTGTGGAGGGAGGAGAAGAGACATAAATTTACAGTTAAGTCGACGTACCGTCTTGAGTTTTCCGTATCACATTCTAGAAGTCCTTTCCAGATATCAGTGGATGTGAGTTTTTGGAAGAAGTTTTGGAAAGTTGTCATTCCGAATTCTGCTAAAATTCACATTTGGAGAGTTTGTCACAATATTTTACCTTCCCTAGAGAGGCTTACTTTGAAAAGGGTGGTCTTGGACTCAAATGTTTGTGTTCTATGCTCTACTGACTTGGAGACTACAATTCATTTATCCCGGGATGGTCCATTTACCAAACAGGTGCTTCAAACCAATGGTGTGCTATCATAGGTTTGTTATAACCCTCACTCTTCTCATCTTGATCTTCTTGAGTGGATTAGTTTTTGTGCTCATGAGCTTTCGGTTAAAGACCTGGGTGATTTGATCTATCTCCTTTGGGGCATTTAGAAGGAACGAAATTGTAGGATTTGGGACAACATAAGTGTCATAGCTCTTGAGGTACTTATTATGGCAATGTCTAGGCTGCATGCTTTTAGATTTCATAATTTGAAACCATTGGTTGGTAGTACTATGAGGACAGCACGCTGGTCTTCTCCTCCTATGGGATGGTGTAAGATCAATGTACGTAGATGGTTCATATAATCCTGCTACCAAATGTGGAGGTATTTGTTTCATAGTAAGGGACAATTTGGACAGTTTTCTTGCTGGTGGAGGTAGACCTTTTCAAGGTCTACTTGGCCCAGAACATGTGGAGTTGTTAGGATGCAAATTGGCCTTGAATTTTGCTGTGGAGCAGGGGCTTGTTCCTGCTATATTAGAAACTGATGCACAAGTAGTTCAAAGACAATTGATGCAGCGTGATGACCCTAATACTTCTGCTTTGGGTCGAATATATGATGATCTAAGTTTGATACTTGAGTCTCATCCAAATTTAAAGATTGTGCATGTTCATAGAAGTGCAAATAGGGTGGCTCACCTCATGGATGCACATGCTTGTATTGAAATCCAGGAATGCTTTTATTTTTCTTCTCCCTCATTTCTGCTTGCTGCCTTAGCAGCTGAAGCTACCTCTATGTAATTCTTCTTATTGGTGCAATAAATTTCTGACCTCTTTTCCTTCAAAAAAAAAGAAGAACCAAACTAAAAATATAAATTAAAGTCAACATATTAAATTTGCTAATTTTACATTAAAGAAGATTGCAATAATTTAGGATTATAGTTAATATATTGACTTAAACTATTTTTTGTGCAAAAAATATTAAATAAGGGTATATTATGAATGCAAAATTTAGTTGTTCAGTGAGCAAGATAGAAAAAGAAATAAATCTAATTGAGTAGTGCTAAATACACCAAAAAATTATACAAAAAACTAATACCAAAGGATGTGGCATCCTACGTGGCATATATCCAGTCATCACCTTCAATTAAATAATTTGCAGCATATTATGATTAGAGAAAATATTTCAAACAATACCCAAACTTAGGCCGACTCCTAACTTCAGTACTCGACTATGCAAAACTATCACTTTGATACCCCAAGTTTGAAGCCTGACCCAACAATGGTACACGCCGTCCATGACGGCGTTAACTAGCTAACCACGTGGCATATTTTGAGGGGTAATTTGGTCCAACTTTTTTTTTTTTCTTTTTTCTTTTTAATTATAAAAAATTGAGACCAATTTTTTGGTCTCACTAATAATACTTGTCCCTACGCGAGCTCTGGCCAAGATGACCAAGAGTGAAGAAGCCATTATAGCCGAACTCCAAGGCCTCTCCAACAAGGAGATCGGGAGACCAAAAACAGAGAGAGAGAGAGAGAGCTAGTTGCTCTCTGACCCGGACACCAGCTGCGACCCGAGAAAGAAATCCGACTGGAGGGATGATGTCCGGCCACCCCACGATGGCGCACAACCACCATTCCCTTCGTCTCTGCGTCACCTACGTCCATATGCCTTTGGATCACTCATGCATTGAACGGAGAAGGAGCAACGACAACTGGAAGCTCCGAGACTTCTCCGGCGAGCTCTACAATTCCCGGCGATTCCGACTACCATTTTGGCTACCTATGGTATGAAATCTCATCTCCTCGTTATGCCAACAAGCCTGTGCAATTATTTTTTGAATTTGATCGGGTTTTAATGACTTGGTTTCTGGGTTTGGTCTCGGGCAGCCGTGTTCTTGGACACCGGCTACATTTCCAGCTGTTCTCGACTCATTCCTGCCTAGTTTCTGGTTCGACTGCTTCTCTGGACGAGACCTGACCCTGTGTGGGAATTAAACTCCGAAAATTTCTGGGTTGTGGTTTTTGAGGCTTGAATACCAGTTCATCATGAACTTCCTCATAAACTTCCAATCACAAGTTGACAAAACCCAGATGAAGGAGACCAGGAGAAGAAGAAGGGATCTGCTAAAGAGGCAGCCATTTGGTCAATGATGTGTGTTTGTGTGATACGAAGCTTTACCATAATCAAAAAGGACTCTCTCTCTCTCTCTCTCTCTCTCTCTCTCTCTCTCTGTGCAACATGGTTTACGAATTTCACAGAGAAATTGATAAAGCCATGAAGGATTTGGTTGTGTATTGTGTTTGTGAACTGCGATTCCATGGATGTTGGGATTTCTTGGGTTATGGTTTGAGTTAGTGGGTGGTGGAAGAGGCGGAGGAAGTGGAGGAGTTGGTACCGGTGCTGTGATTTGGGTGGAATTCTTGAATTTCTGTTTGACTGAGAGAGTGAGAATGAATTTGGGTTGAACTGACCCAATTACCCTTCAAGTATTGCCACGTGGTTGGGCTCTTAACACTGTTATGGACGGCGTGTATCGTTCTTAGGTCAGGCTTCAAACTTGGGGTACCAAAGTGATAGTTTTGCATAGTCGGGTACTGAAGTTAGGAGTCGGCCTAAGTTCGGTTACTGTTTGAAATATTTTCTCTTATGATTATTATTTATCTAATAATATTCATTTTCAATTAACCTAAAAAAGTATAAAAAAAAAAAATTAAAATAACTTCCTTATCTGAAAGGAAGACGTGATGATCAAACAAAGCAATCTATAACTCTGCAAATTCAACAGTTCACAGATGCATAGAAAGAGGTGGATGATTATAAATACCCAGCCTTGAAATACTAAACAATTTTTTTTTAGAAGAGAAAAAAAAATTAAACATAACTGAAACAAGTCATGTAATCTAACTAAGATGACGTTCATCTTTAGAAATTAGAAGCATCGACCTTCAATTCTTCAACTATTGATTAAGGCACTTGAGGAATGGTGCGGAAGATGCCAATGCAGTAAGAATTCTTGGCTTTGGATCGGAGGCCTTAGGAATAGTAAAGTGTCTTTGCATGATTTGCCCTTCTTTGAAAGTTTTATCGGATTCTTGTCTATAATTTTGTCATTGTGTTTGCTTGTATTCATGATTTTATGGCTATAGCTATGGCGGGTCATCTTCACTGTGGAGGACTCTGGAGGTGTTCTATCAAAATAAAAATTTTAATTATCAATTTTTATTTTAAATGAAAAAGAATAAAATAGGAAGACATGTGAGAAATTATTAGGATTAAGATGAAGATGTGGCACATGCCACCTTATTTGGTATAGGTTTTTTGTATAACATTTTGGGATCTTAAACATTTTCCAATCTAATTTGGCAGCTGAGTCATAGAACCTCAATTAACAAAAAAAATCAAAAAATCATACGGACTACATCTAATATGGGATGTAAGTTTTGGGCTTGGATCAAGTTAACTCTTAAAAAAAAAAGTTTAGTATAAATATCAAGGGTTGAAATCATCTTAAAAATTTTCATATAGTAGCACTTTTTGAAACACGAAGTATTTAACATAAAGTGTTGCTATTGGGACATCCAAATCTGCTCATTTGACCTCACTCTATTATAAATTATTAAATGACATATATAACCTACTATAAAATTACTATTAAGGACAATAATTATACCCAAAAAAAAATTATATTGATTTTCTCTAGACTTTCCAATTCAATAATATTGGATTGCATATATATATATATATATATTTATTTATTTAATAAGAATTAAAACTATGATTAAGATCATGTGACATAAAAATATATGATATACATGTTGAACACATATTGGTGAAGGAAAACAAAATAAATATAACTAAATCTAAGTCTATCCATTATATTTGTAAAAAAAAAAAATTGAGCTAGCAATTAAAAAAACTAAACAAATATTTAAATAATTAATCATGATGTATTAGAAAATATAGAAAATAAAATAAACAATAAGAAAAAATGATTATTATTATTTTTTAGCATAGTTAAAAAAAAAAACCACAAAATAGTTCATGTTATTTTCTTGTTGATTAGAAATTAAAAAAAATATTAGAAATTAAATTTTAAAATTCAATACCTTGTATTGAAAAAAGATATTTATGTTGTCTGATTAAGGAATGGATATGTGATTAAGATTTAGAGATTCTAATGAAAAAAATTCTTTAACATATGTTTTTTGTTTCAAAAGAAGCATTTTTCAAAGTACTATAAAGTTGGGTGGCCCAAAACCAAATCCAAATCCAAATCCACATTCAACCACCACTGGCGGTGGCCACTGTTGCATCAACCCTAGCAGCTTCATCTGCCGCCATACGAGAAACGAAAAATAGACGTGACATCCGACACCAAGGACAACTAAAATTTTATCACAAAACTCAATCATCCACATCCGAATCCGGCCCCCACACCCACTTGTTGGGCGTGCTCCCCACCTCCTTATCCAATACCATATACCCGGTCACGTGTGTGGGACCTGACTACGCGCGTAACTGGATAACCCCTTTCGCTTCCTTCCAGATTCCGTTCCTTTTCGCTTATGAGTCAACACGTGGAAGATTGTGGAACGTTAAATACGTAGATGCCAGTCCATTCGCTTCATATAATGGTACATTTTTAATCATCATTAGTAGTACTTAATAGTAATTAAAATACAACTTTAAGGTTTAATCTGAAAGGGCATGGCTCTGATTTCGGTGCTCCAATGACATTCTTAAGTACAAAGAAATAGTCTTTAAATTTGTTATCTTGTTGATATTTGTGTAGCTCTCTCTCTCTCTCTCTCTCTCTCTCTCTCTGTGGTCAAGCTGTTCATGATTTGACGCAGCTAATCCACACCCTTTTTGCTTTCAAACAAGCTCTGATCTTTGGAGTTCGGCCAACCAGAAAACAAAACAAAAGCTCAGTCCTTTACTCTTCGGAGAGACGCAAAGCTTGAGCTTTCTTCTAGCTTCTTCCAATATCCAAACTAGTGGGTTTTCACTCTCTTGCATGTTTGCTTTTTTTTTTTTTTCTTGCAGCTTGGTGTGGGTTTGTTGTTTGAGTCTGATCTTAGAGTTTTGGAACCTACTCTTTTGCTTGAGGTTTCCGTTTATCTGTTTGTTTGCTCTGTTTGTTCCTGTGCTTGAGTTTTTGTGTGGCTGATCTGCCTGCATATAATGGTACATTTTTAATCATCATTAGTAGTACTTAATAGTAATTAAAATACAACTTTAAGGTTTAATCTGAAAGGGCATGGCTCTGATTTCGGTGCTCCAATGACATTCTTAAGTACAAAGAAATAGTCTTTAAATTTGTTATCTTGTTGATATTTGTGTAGCTCTCTCTCTCTCTCTCTCTCTGGTCAAGCTGTTCATGATTTGACGCAGCTAATCCACACTATTCCTTTTTGCTTTCAAACAAGCTCTGATCTTTGGAGTTCGGCCAACCAGAAAACAAAACAAAAGCTCAGTCCTTTACTCTTCGGAGAGACGCAAAGCTTGAGCTTTCTTCTAGCTTCTTCCAATATCCAAACTAGTGGGTTTTCACTCTCGCATGTTTGCTTTTTTTTTTTTTCCTGCAGCTTGGTGTGGGTTTGTTGTTTGAGTCTGATCTTAGAGTTTTGGAACCTACTCTTTCGCTTGAGGTTTCCGTTTATCTGTTTGTTTGCTCTGTTTGTTCCTGTGCTTGAGTTTTTGTGTGGCTGATCTGCCTGGTAAATGGAACGTTAGGTTTTCCTTACAAGTTGATCTTCATGCATCGGCTAGAGAAGTGATTGGAATACTACTGAAAATTTCATGATATTCTTCTTTTCTGTAACCAAGTAGTGGTGTTTCGGTAGGAAGAGTTATCTGGAAGATTTCCTTTTCATTATAGTAGTCTCAAATCTGTAAAATATATTGGCTTACCCTTGAACCTTTTATGCAAAAATTCCTGACTTAAAAGTTTTCAAGCTTCAAAGGATTTTGCTTACTATTTAAAAGGATCGGAATAACTACTGAAAATTTCATGATTTTCTTTTTTCTGTAAGTAGACCAGGAAGAGGAAGAGGTAAGTGGAAGATTTTTCCTTTTCTTTACAGTAGTCTATTATCTGTAAAATTTGACCGTTCCTAATTGGCTTAAACTCTTAAACCTTATATGCAAAAATTCTTGGTTTAAAGTTTCAAGCTTCAAAGGATTTTGATTACTATTTAAAGCTTAGCATCCAGATTGTTCTCAGTCAAGTCTCAAATTATTCAAGGCTCTTCTACATGTATAGAATGGCTCTAAGAGTATCTACACTCCAACATTATAATTTTTCTTGAAGTACTTTCTACTGATCTGGCTTTCATAAGTCCATGAATTTGATTTTTCACTGTCAGATTTCTATGCATATCTGGAGTTTCCATGATCACCACCTTTGCAACCCATATGTTTGCCCAGTTATTTGGTCCATACAATATGATTTAACTCCTTTGATCTACAAGCTTTAGGTTCTATGTATGGAAGGTTACATATTGTTGATGTTGGGGTACAAGATAAATTTCTTATCAGCCTGTCATCCCTGGTGTACCTTTAATCCGTGGAGCGAGATCCCTATCTTGCATGTGATATTGTGTTCATTAATATCTGGTGGCAGATTTTGGTTACTAGCTATGAGAACAAAGTAAATTGGCTCAGTCCGGGACTTTTTCTTGGTGAATGGTGATGCCCTTCGACGTCTGTTTTTGTGCCTGAAGCTAGGTCAATTAATTTGTATGATGAAGTTTTGGTACATTGATACTTTTATATCATTTGCGCTTATTTTCTTTTCTTTTTGTCTTGCATGTTTTAGGCATTGACATGAAAGGTGCTGAACTTGTATATGTCAACTTTCTTCATAATTGTATTGTGATTAGCGGAAAACATGTTAATTCGGCTTTTAGCAGTTACTGTATAAGTGTATGACTATGAGCTGAGCTATCAGTGGTTTTGATGACGAAGAGAGGGAGTACACTTGTCAGCATCCATGAAAAGGCCATGGGTGTTTACGGGAGTGCTCCCTCTCTTTGTCATTAAACTGCACTTGTCCAGGTCTGTCCTTGATGCTATGTTCCATGTATTTGCATCTTTGGGATGTAAACTGGCTGATAAGCTTATAACATTTTGTAATTTGTCATTTATCTTTGTCAATCATATTATTTATTCCAGAATGGTTACCATTAGCCTTTTTGTTGGTTGATGTCGTGTTATGATATGGAGATTAAATGTTGTTGAAGTAGAGTGGTCATTGTTCATGGATCAATCTCTTAGTACATCAACATGGATGCGTTATCTTGTTAATTACATTACAGTCACTTGTTTGGAAAACTAAAATATTTTGGCACATACCCGTTCAGTGATTCAATTTTACATAATTAAATTGTTTTACCTCAATAAAATCTTAACTAATGTAATTTCAATAAAAATTTCTAAATACTTTTAATCTTTTTTTCGTTTCTTTTTGTAAGAATTGTTAATAGGACTGGAACATGAGGTGTGGCAGTGATATAAGATGATTAGAATAGGTAGAGATCAACATTCAGGTTTGAGTCGTAGGAATGCAAGACATTCAACAGTTGGCTTTGTTTCACTTGATCTATGGAATTGATATTTCACTGCTAACTACAAATCCAAATATTAGAGTTCATTTGGGCGAAACAATTGGTATGCGATATTGTACATGTGAGAACATATTTTCTTGCCAAGTTCTTCAAGACTATTGTGTTGGATATACTTAAATCATTACATATATACAGGTAATAAACAGACAGAAAACTGTATGAAACAGCATGATTGCTAATATGATCACAAACAATGATGGTCATGAGCATGAGGAACATCAAAGGGAAGTGCTAATTTGTATTGGCACTGCTGAATTAGAGGTTGCGTGTTGATGTTGTGACTCGAGACTTTCTTGCATGTTATACTATGTTAATTTCATGTCATAGAGACTTTCTTGCATGTGATACTATGTTAATTTCATGTGGTGGTTTTGGTGACTTTTTTTTTGTCGGCAACTGGTGGGTTTTGGGGACCAGTTGGTCGTACATTATATAGTTGTACATTTATGATCATGGTTGATGTGTTATTCTTGTACTGTTGGTCTTAACTATGTATATATGTTTATATCAACCAAATACTGTATGTCCTTTTTCTTCTATTGCTTTTGCTTTCTGTTTTCAGCTGTTTGGTTCTTTTCTTTTGATTTCTCTAGTCTTGCTTGTTTTGGCAGTTGACCATGTGAATCATGCTTTGCAGACTTGTGTCCCTTGTACTGTTATTTGGCCCATTGCCTTATTAATTCCCTTCGACAAAAAAAAAAAAAAAAAAAAGGGTACAGTGGTTCCAGTCTGGGGGTTTCTCTAGGTATGCACTGCTGTAGTCATTTTCTTTTGCCTAAATCTTGGTCAATTAATTGGTGATGATTGCAGTTTTGGTATTGGTACTTCTGTATCATTTGCTTTCTCCCAAATTTGTTTGGCTTTGACATGACAAGTGTGGAATTTGCCAGCCAAATTTCTTAATAATTTTATCTCGATTGTTGAAAACATTCTAATCTGACTCTTTGCCATTACTGAGGCAAGCTATGATTGGATTTGTTTGACGATGAGAGAGAGCACGCTTGTCAGCATCCATGAAACATTCATGAGTGTTTACGGGCGTGCTCCCTCTCATCGTCATAAAATCGATCTAATCTTGCAAACCTTTCGCATACAAACTAGCTGATGATCATAAATTGTGCAAGTTAGTACGTATATATGTCTGTCTCAATATTCTTTTCATATAGGCTCATCATTTTCCTTTTCATGGTCGGTATCCTTTTTCTGATATAGAGTTTAAATGTTGAAGAAGTAGAGAACAGTCATTGGTTATGAGTTGATATCTGAGTAGATCATCCACATGGATGAGTTCTTTAGTTATTTGTACTAGTCACTTGTGAAAAATCAAAAGTTTCTTAACATTTCTATGTAGTCATTTTTTAAGGAATAGGAACAAATGACTGGCAATGGTGAGGTGTGGTGGATAGTAATTTGATGAACAATAGGTCTTATTTTACTCTTTGTTGGATTTTTTTTTTTATCTATTTTAGACTTTCAAGGAAGCCCCAGACGGTTTGTAGAGGTATTGTCTAGCTCCCAACCACAGAATTTGTAGTTTCACTTTTGAGATCCTAAATATGTGTGACTATATAAGCATGCAAGACATTCAAAAATTGGATACTTGGTTGATTATGATGCAATTCATATATCCCTATTGACTACAAAAACAAGCATCAGAGTACTTGGTTGTTCAGACTTCAAACAGGTATGGTGGGCAATGCAAGGATACTCCTGCAGCCCAGGAACCCATGAGTACTTCTACAAGGACGGAAGAAGTGCTAGCTGGCCCTACTTGCCTACAAATCTTATGGTATACACCATAAATGTCAAGTTTCGTAACAATTGGTAAATATTATAGACCTTTGTACTTTTCATATATTTACTAAGTGTCTGTGGTTCATTAGTGTGTAAATATTATTCTTAGAACTGCAACCAGTGGCCATAGGTTTGGTAAGAAAGTAACAAAGTTAAATTCCTGCTTTGCTCAAATGCCTTGCTAATTGCTAATTCAACGACAAAATGAATAACTAAAGGTCTGAGGCTTTCTTTATTGAAAAACAAAGATATGCTCATAACTATCCAGTTGCATGTTGTTTATTTTTGGAATGCTCGAGATCTTTGACTAAAATTAGACTCCAAGCTAAGATAAGGAGATGTTATGCTTATAACTATCCAATTGCATAGGAAGTTATCAACCTCCTAGGAAGATCATATGTGCATTTATACATATTGCTTGAATATCCTCAGCAAGGATTGGAAAGTTTTGATATCTACATTGTCAAGTAGTTAATTCTTTGATTCATTTACATATAGCAGTCACAGATGTTTTATATAATGCTGACTTGTACTTGGTAAACTTGTTTTTCAATATTATAGTTCTTGACATATAGAGGTATATGTGATATATGTAAATTTAAGTTATAGACTAACAGAAATAGGTGATAACAAAAATAGACTCTTGCCTGAATTCTCTAAATAGCTGAAATTCATACAGTGATATGTATCTAATTATACCTATATAAAAGCCCTCTTTCCTATTGTCGAACTTATTCTTTTTTTTTTTTTTTTTTTTGAATAAAGGGCTGGTGCGGCTGCCCTCAAGTCTTGATTAATGAAACTGTCGAATACAAGGGGGGACATTGAGCCTAAACCCCTGATTACAATAAGCATCTAGAATATTTTCCGAAATAATATCAGAAATCTCTACAGAAGACTTGTATTCTAACAAGCACCAACTAGCAAAGAGCGCACAAATAGCGACTCCATTTGCTTTAACATAGCAGTGACATAGCGGAAAGATAACTCGATATGTACCCCGAGTACAACATAGCATAATTACCAGCTTTAACACAGCTTTCCTCTTATGTTGCCGCCGAAAAGTAAATCCGACGACACTTAGTCTCACCCTGCCACTAGGCGGTAGCACCCATTTGATGAAGCAAAAAGGTCGCCGCCGACTTAGAGCAGACAAGGCACGTAGAGTGCATACCCAGGCACGTAGCCCGACTAGGCCTACACAATATATGTAGGATTTTATTGGTCGCATAAAGCGTATCCAACCTAGACAACTTAACAAAATAAGAATTATTAAAAATAAAACAGCTTGGGCTGGACCCAAACAGCAATAAAATATAAATATAACAATAAATAAAATTAAATCCAGAGCCCCAGCCGAGGCCCAAGAAGCACCAGGCCCAACATGGAATATGCAGGGTTCCAGCCCAAACCAGCTACACCACAGCCATACCAACACCGCCGCCACCACAACGCCACCATCACCGCGCCTCTGCCGTGACCCGATCTCCGTCCAGAGCCCAGCCACCATAACGGTCAGATCGTCGCCCAATCTGACCCCCAGAAACCGAAGCACCGGTGAAGACAACGAACCACCAGAGCCACAGAACGACGCCATGGCCACAACGACGCAAATCCTCCACCTCCTCCCTCCAATCCGCCTGTCCCCTGCCATCCCCTGCCAAGCCATGCGTCCTATTCCATCATCCAACACACTCAATCCCAGATCAGAACGGATCCGATTGGGATCGAGTGGATCCATCACCTCGACAACGGCCAACACTCGGTCAGCCCCATCCTCACCATCTGAGAGAATCATTGCTCCGAAGGCTAGAGCCCGTCCGGCTGCACGCTCCACACACCGACGAGGCCAGAGGCCCGCGCCGACGAGGGTGCGCCGATTTCAAGCTGTATATTTCAAGCAAGATTATAAAAGGCTACCTTAAGGCACGCTTTCTGCCTAGGCGTAGGCTTAAATGCAGCAATTGCTCTGGTAAAGTCATGCAGGCGCAAAAAGTGCACAGTAGGAGGGAAAAGCTCTCTCTTTTTTTTCTTTTTCTTTTTCTTTTTCCTGAAAAAATAAATAAATAATCAAAACTTACTGAGTGATGAATGCGATCTCTTCCTTCAGCTACTTCTTCTGGATGTTTAGTTAGTTATCTTAATTATCTTCTCATGTCTTTTATCTTTGGTAGTAAGTCTGCTGTTGTTCGGTTGATGTAGAACTCAGGCTCCTTGCAATTATGCAAGTCTGCTGTAGTTACAATTTTATTACAAAAGACTTGCGCATTTAGAAAACGCTTCTACTTAGTGCCTTTGCCAAAAAAGGCTTGGGTAAGCCTTCTCCTTTTAAAATTTTGATTTCAAGTAGTGTTCGTGCTTTATTTCCACATGCATCAGCCATGCATATATATTTGGAAGCCAAATTCAATTCCTTGCAACTCATGAACAACCAGGGCTATTACCTAAATGAATGCGCTGGACCTCAAATTTATATTACAGAGACTTCTATTTTTGTTTTGGTAAATGTTAGTATTTAGGCAAATCATTTATCCTTTAAGTGGGCACAAGTTTTACTACTATACCTTATTTGAAGTCTGGTTTTGCTATGTACGCTCTATGTTGCCTATACTGATTTCTCATTTATGCTTTCTTTTCTGTTCTTAACAGGAGCTTAGTTGATAAGTCCTTTCACGTTTTGGATTGATCCAGTGTTCATGGGATTTACATGGAAATGTTCCCTATAAAATATTCTTTAGAAGCTGCTATTCAAGGTTGTGGATGCTGTCTCCTTATTTGATTTGATGAATGATCCATTCTGTTTTTAACACCTCCTTTAATTTATCCTTGTTCCTGAGCAGCACAGGATTGTGAAGTCTAATCCCAACTAAAACCCAGGCTTAAAGGTCTTGTGTGCATGCTTGATGATTGTCTAAACGGTGGAAGTTTCACAACAGTAAGAATGTGACAGACAGAGACAAACATGCCCGGTACAATACATATCACCGACATTCCAAATTCAAGGATTTCAGGCATACTTGGGACTTTTTCAGCCTTTTAAGTATATTTGCTTCTTGTCTGGTTTTGTGGATGGCCATGGGATAGGTTTCCTTTCCAAGCTCGGATTACAATCTTGTGATGGAGTACTATGTCCATTGGTTGCCAAACGTCCTTGAGACTATACCCAGTGCATCCAATAGTATGTTACTGTACAGATGGGAACACACTATGGCATGTAAACATCTCTCTCTGGAATCTTAAGTTTTATTTTCCAATACTTCGTGTCGTTGAACTCAAAAAGGGAAAATTCCATATCTCCAACCCTTCAATGCAGAATATGAAAATCCCGAAATGCAAAAATCCCAAGTTGTAAAACTTCAAACACATTGTAAAAATCCCAACTTTGAACGTACAATGGTAATAGCAGGGGCGTTCAGCCGTTCGCCCAAGTAAAATAGGGTTCATACAACAGACACTCTCGAACAAAATGATATTCAAAATAAATATTTTCTTTTCTATCTTTACACTTTATTTTCTGATTAGCAGCTTTACTTGAGAATTTAAACAAAAAATTTAATTATTTTCCCTAGAATTTTAACAATCTTCTATGCAGTGGTTCTTAACATGCAATTTCCATCAAATCATAGCAGGAAATTCTTTACCGGCATAGCAAGAAACTTCTTATAGGTTTGTGGTTCTTCATGCAAAAGTGTACTTTCAAATAAATTTTGAGGCCCAATAATATTTCTAAATTTCATGTAACATTTAAAAGACTCGAGAGTTATATGACTCGAGGGAAAAGCTTCTTATAGGTTTCAAGAAACTTATCTAAATTTCAAGAAACTTCTTATAAGTTTGTGGTTCTTCATGGACGTGGGCATATGACTCAAGAGTTATATGTACAAGCATATGTAAAATGTCATACATGGGCATGAAGCACAGCCTCAGCAAGCATTCCAGATTTCCAGTATCATGCCAAGCCTTCTCCATGAGGGCATTGTCTCCCAAAACTGCAGCTGCGAATGCGGCTTCCCCTCCAGCACCAACGGATTACAATTGTTTACCAAATTCTGCATTGCATGTCACTGATTTTAGGTATGATATGGAAATGGAGAAAAGAAATCCTATCAGCAAGAGTAATATGGAACACAGCTAAGATAAAAGTAGACCATTGATATTCCGCAGAGGAAAACATAGGTGTCAGGAACTAGTATACTGGGAAAGCATAGTTTTTATTTTTCAGGGAAAAAAACAAAAAAAGCACAACTTCCCATTTTTCAATTGTATACTGGTCAGAGAAAGAGCGCCCAGAAATCACAGTTTCAATTATGAATATGGACAACAATATGGTATGTATTAATTTTTAGGTGTCGTTTTGTCTGTTATTACGATTACGTGCAAATTAAAATAATTGGAAGCACCAGAAAGCTCATTTACTAAACTAAGCATGTCCAGATATAGATAGCATACATTAAGTCGTGTCAACTCTCCATGATTGGCTAACCGAAGAGTTTGTCCTGTTAATTCATGACCCTGTAAAGCTCCTTTCACAGAAGGCGCTGTAGAAAACCTCTTCAGAGCCTCCCGAGCAATTTCAGCCTGTCCAGTAGCGTCTGCGGCGTCAATAAGATCCAAAAACTCCTTTGTAAATTTCACTATTCCTTGGACAGCTTCCAATATATTCTCTTTCTTAGTTGTTATGGTAAGAATGTCCTTCAAATCAAATCCTGAATTATCTTGCCCCAAGTCGCTGCTGTTGCTCATTGTGAGAAGGCACTGGAGAGCTCTTTTCAAATCACTGCTCTGCATGGCCAAATCAAACTCCAACCTACAAAACGAGGATAGCATTGTAAGTTTCAAAATGAAATGAAATGTAAGCTGCTTGATGCTTAAAAGCCTTTTCTATCATATAATTGCAAAAAAGGATTCAACACAAAAATAATGTTTCAGTCTGCCAGACCCATCAATCATTGAATCAACCTTATAAACTGGTATACAGGTATCTACATATGGCCAGGCTAATACACAGTTATTCTACGTACCAGAAGAATAATACATATTTTATGCTGGAAACAAAAGAGAAGAAGCCCATCAAAATGAAAATTTATGAATATGCAAAACAGAGAACTACACTCAGTCTGTGACATCAAATATGCAAAGCGCCTGAATTAATTCATAGTATACCTCTTATATATTCCAGGCAAATGAAGTGCTTCAGTAGCATAACCCATCCGTAGCAGAAACTGCGCTAAATCATCATGATGTTAGCTGCCGAGCCTACTTGTAGCCTCAGAGAATCAATCAAGTAAAAATAATTAATCTCTATATGCCCTCTCATTTAATATAAAAATAAATTCAAAGCAATCTGATTTGAAATTTTCTTAAACTAATTTTCTTAAATATTTTGGTCTAACTATTACTAATTAAGATCCAAAGTCAACTCTTTTTAATTAGATTTAATTAATATTTATTATTTATTTGAGAACCAACGTCTTTTTTAAAACCATTCATATTAAAAAAAAACTATAATTTAGATTAACAAAAAAATCTTTATAATTGTCTTCATAACAAGTGAATGGTGAATTTTCACATAACAACAAAAAAACAAAACAAAACATTCATATTACAAATGAACCCTTGAATAATTATCTAGATAAAAGTGAAAATTCACCGCACATAAAATTACACTTGCATTTGTTCTTTTTATATATATATATATATATATATATATATATATTTTAAAGAAGCTAGAGGCAATGTATTGATCAAAAGCCAGAATGGCCATTACATTCTTTTCTATTGTCACTAGACAGACGAGAAGATGTGTTAGTACTCACGATGGTACATATAACTAAGTCACTCATTTGACATTAAATACATCGAAATAGCATAAATCCTCCTTTGATACTACTCTAGAGGCATGAAAGTGCATACCTCCCAAAAATACTTAGGGAATTATTGAAAGTAAGCTAAATTATTAACCTACAGTTCCCTAAACAAGGGGAAATAACAGAAAGAAAGAAAAAAAATAACTATTTAAAAGCCTAACTGCCCCAAGAAAAATCAGAACCCTAGGCCCAATCGCTAACCTAGCCCAGTTCCACCTCCACCTCCACCTCCATGTGCTGAAAACTATGCACCCACACCAACCGCCACCGCCACGACACGCCGCAATCGTACCGCCGCCACCCCACTTCAAGGAACACTGCCATCACCATGTCACCACCACCTAGAGGACATCAGGGAACCCGGAAAGCACAAGACTCGATCCAAATTGGAAACAAATCCCTTATGCCCCGAAAAAATGCCACCTGTACCCCATCGATAACGCCGCGCTACCACCACACTTGGATCAAAATAAAATGAAATTATCATATAAAAGCATCCAATAAAAGTATAAAATAAAAAAGATACACCCCTCTTATAATTCTTTTCACCAAATCCGTTTTCACAGTTTTAAGCTACTCTAATTTCGCTTACTACTAAAGGATAAAATTTCATAAATAAAAAAGAATGTTTGCAAGCAGGCTTACTTTCGACTCTAACTTCTTCAATTCTCTTATCTTCCTTATTAGTTGGTACTGAAGTTTGTTCATAGATAATCTCATTGTTGTATATATATCTTATGATTATGATTTTTTTTATTATTATCAACAATGTGCCATTAGACAACTAATGACAGTTATGGATCTAAAACTAATTAATTCTTTTGAAAATGTGTCACAACTCAAACCTTAGTTATGACTAATGTGGTGGTTTAAAACTGAAATCAGTGTAAGGCATTTTTTTATTTTATTTTTTTGTTCAGAGGCCAAGAAAATTGAAATCGATGGCTTGTGTTGACGTTCAAATAAATTTTTGTTGAACGTAGAAAGCTACATGACTTTAAGAGTTATTGCTAGGTGACAAAACAATATGAGCCAAAAGTTTGGCAGTAAATTAGAAATTAAAACCTGTACAATGTATATATCTAGATAGACCCTTCAAATTTGGTAAAAGATTTGAACTGAATGTTTAGGAAACTTAAGCATACCTTCAGACTTAATTTCGTTGTTTCAAAGTTGAAGGAAAGGGTCAATAGAATCAGTAAGAAGTGCTAGTGTAGAATGCTTCAAATACATAGACAAAATGGCAATTTTACATGGGATAATGACCATTTACACAATTTTGGGGTTAATTAACCCCACTTACGCAAACAATCTAAAAGATTGCCCACTTACACAATATTTTATATATATTTTGCCCTAATACCCAATTAAGTATTTTTTTTATTACTTTTTATTTATTTTTAGGACAATTTTGCCCTCTCCTTGTTTGTCACTTAGAGAGAGAAGTCATCAGAGACATGTGACCGGACTCCGGCGACCAGTGACCGGAATCCGGCAACCGGTCATCGGAATCTCAAATCTGGCTACCGAACTGGTGACCGGATTCCTGCATCCAATTTTAGTGCCCCCTAATAATACCCAGTAATCATAATATTGCCCCCCAATAAACATATTATTACCCCCCAATAAAAAATTTATTGCTCTCCAATAACAAGTTTATTGGGGATCAATAATTAGTGAAAAATGAAGATGTTTTAAATTTTTAAAGCTTTCGGAGGTTTATCCAAATAAATAATCTTATTATTGCCCCTCAATAATCTTATTATTGCCCCCCAGTAATCTTATTATTGTCTCCCAATAATCTTATTATTGCCAACCCAATCATAATAAATAAATAAAATCACTACTGGCAAAATTCCCTTTCATTCTCATAATTCACAGTTTACCACAAAAAATAATATAAAATAAAATTTGACCACCCAGAAAATGTTGTGGGTAGCAAAAAAAAAAAGCTAGAAATTGATTTGGGCACCCAGAAAAGCTCTGGGCACCCAATCACCATCTTTGTCACTCTCTTGCATTGGAAACACCTCCTCCGTTCCTTCCCAACCTCATAGCTCCCTCGAATTTCGGAAATGCCCAGGATCTAACCTGATGGAGTCGGTCGGGTCCTGCCACTACTCTGATGGAGCCTGGATCTACGACCCTAATGCTTCTCCCAAGTACGACAACACTTGCAAGGAGATCTTCAAGGGCTGGAATTGCATTTCCAGCAACAAATTCAACGGCCGCGATCTCGTCAAGTGGAGGTGGAAGCCTAAGCACTGTGATACCGACACTAACGGCGCCTCATGCGTCAATCGCCGTCCATTCCTTATCTGGCATCTTCGAGGCTGACGGTGGTCGCTGAGTCGACTTGGCCAGGAAGGAAGAGAGAGAGAGAGAGAGAGAGAGAGAGAGAGAGAGAGAGAGAGAGAGAGAGAGAGAGATGAGTGTAATTTATTAATTAAAATGAAGGCAATGTTAGCCAAATAGCCACCCTCAAGTATAAGGGGTACAAGTAATAGTATAGGGATTTAAGAAAGGTTGTCGAACCCACGAGGATTGGATTCCTTTCACTAGCTAGGGTGTTAACCTAAGGAGAGCTAGAATATGCAAATGTACAATCACAAACCTAAATTCACAAGGAAATCTAGGCTCATGGTGAGTATGTGCATTGTGGTGGTAGTGAAATTGTTTGTTGGATAGAGTAGTGAACCAAATTAAATTAAATGCTCAAATATAAACTAAATTACTCTAAACTAAACTAGTAATATAATGGATGAAGTTAGGGGTTGGATTGTCTACCACTAACCTCCCTTGCAAGTATTGAAGTTCAAATACAAGTGATGCTATTCTAATTTCCCAATTACCCTCTTTGCATCCGGATAAGACTACAAAGGCTTAAACTCCTTTTATTTTATCAATTTCCATCGGATAAGTGCGAAACTAACTACCCAAGAACAAGTTATATTACCGGATAAGTATCAATTCCTTGCTCCTAGATGCATAAAGATTTGAGTTTAGATAATCAAGCAAGCAAACCAATCCTAGATCTAGGTGATTTTAACTCACTACCCTCACATGCACATAGAGGATGCTATCATGCTATTAATGTTCAAGGTTAACTACTCCCTAAACATTTTTTCATGAGATGACAAACACAACACATTCAAAATAGTTAAGTTTGAATGAATGCATTCACTTCTTGAATTAGCATATGAAGATGAAAATCACAAATAACAACAAATGTCAATTAAAACATCAATTCATACAAGTTTGGCTACGGCTTTCAACCCTAACCCCAACAAAGTAACTACTCACTCATAATCATACAAATTTGCATCAAATCTATAAAGTAAATCAAGGTAAATTAAAGAGTTAAGGGAAGAAAGAACTAGTTGAAGCTTGACAAATCAATGGGTAGATTTTCCTTCATTTTTCTCCTTCAATGCTCCTTGAATCCTCCTTGATGGTGGAATAGATGGATATGAACTTCTTGATGGTGATGATGAATGAAATGGTGATGAAGATATGATGCTCCTTTGGCTAACTTTGAGTGGTGGTGATGAAGTTTATGGTGGTGGAAGATGCTAGTTGTGGTGGTGATGATGGAGTAGATTGGGTATTGTGGGTTTGGATTTTGGGAGGTGGAGATGGAGGTTTTGTGAAGGAGATGAAGAGAGAAATCAGATGTAATGGGATGAAGGAATTGGTCATTGAGAGTGAAAGGAGAATGTGTTTAAATAGGGAAGAAAAAGAAGAGTGAAATGATGAGAGAAAGAAAAATAATGAAAGTGGAGTATGGGAGTGGTTTGTAAAATAAGTAAAAGATGGGGTAATGATGAAATGAAAGCAAAGCATGAAGGTGCAGAAACATGGAAGTGATGATGATCTATTAAAGAGAATGGAGTAGAAAAATATATCTAAGGAAAAAGAGAAAAGCATCTAGCTTTCTTCATGTGGGTAGGAAACATGAACATGTGAATATTGAGCTGGTTTTAGGTCAGTTTCTAGCCCTTTATTCCTTCAATTATTTCTCCACCAAAAGTTCAGATTTTGCTCGTGACTTCTTCATAACAAATATTTCTTTATGAGTGTAGATCATCCTGCTAGAATTTCAGAGCTTTTGGAATAGTGGTTGGGCCGGAAATGCTACTGGACTCCTTACAGGTCCAGTTTTCCAGTTTTGCTTCTGCAGAAAATTGGACTGATTGTTTGAAGGTCTTCCACTTCTATCTGGCTCTTGCACTCTTCATAAGAAATGTTTCTTAGGATGTATAGAATTGATCTGCAGAGTTTCAGCTCATTTGGAGTTCATTTATTCAGGCGGCCGCTCCTTCTTCCTTGTCTAGCTCACTTTCTCCTAGCCGGAGTAAGAAAATGTTCTAAGGTTGACTTTTTAGTGCATTTCCATTCTTCTCCATCATTTCCTAGCATGATAAGGAAAACAAAATAAATATATATAAATAAACACAAAGTTTAACCAAAAGTACAAGATTAGGGAAATAATGAAATTGGATTAGTCAACATTAAATTTGGACTTTAGAACAAGTAATTTCCATGTTTTAGGGCACAAATATGTATATGAATTATGATCCAACAGGCAATACTATCAATACATGTTAAATTGGGTAAATGAGAGTAAAAAACTCTTAGTGGAGTAAGTGGGCAATTTTTAGACTAAAATTGTGTAAATGGTCATTATCCCATTTTACATTTCAAAACATTCCACCACATTAGTATCAAAAATACTTCAGATTAATTCATGGACATTAATCCATTCTACTTCATAGACAAATTCCAACAAAGGCCAACTCTTCTATTCAAATGACATACTGAGATATTCCACAGAAGATAGCAACAACATATCTTCAGCAAGCAAAACAAAGTTAGCATACAATCGACAACCAAATAGCACAACTTGGAAAGACCTTTGCTCAAGATAACTCTGGAATATTAGAAACACATCCACGTACTAAAGGACTTCTTTCCTGAAATCAATAAAAAACAGAGGGAAGTGAGCTTCACAAACTCAGTAGGTACGACAAATAGATCAGTATAGAAAATATTCTATTCTAGCATGCATTTAGAATGTGAAGAAAGAGTAAATATACTTTTAGTATTTCTAGATTGTATAAGGAAATCATTACAGGCAGAAGAAATTAAGCTTTGAAGTTGCTACTGCAATATTTATAAAGAAATCAATAACACATATTAAGACTCAAGGAATTGCTTTGGTTCACAGACACCATTTAACTTAAATCAGTTCCATAAATAACTGAACAAGAAAAGGAGAACAAGCTGAAATCCAAAACTTTCTTGATAAACATTCAAATATGTTGGGAAAATAAAACTCGTCGTAAATCCAACGAGAGTAGCAACAAGACCATAAAGTCTTTTAGCTTCGGTTACTGTAATCAAAGTCCAGAAACCCTTTTCTTTCCTTGGTTGTATGTTTCAGCAACAATGGTTTACAAACTCTTATCTCAAATCCCAACGAAATCCTTGAAAATCATTCTTTTTCCTGTTAGAGCCCATTACTCGCATTAAGGCCACCGAGCACACCCTGTACAAGCGGATCCTGATTAAGTTTTGGGTCTTTCACCCTAGGGAGGCACAATCCCTACTTAACTTTTTCCCAAGCCTAACCAAATAGAACGATTAAAAACCAAATCTGGTCTTTCCACAAAACCTTTTGTTTCTCCAAACAGAACTAAACATTTAAGAATTTTCAGTAAAAGCTTGGAATTCACTTTCTGTAGAAAAGAAAATAGATTTAGTCCAAGAGAAGCTTCTTTAAGTAAAAGCTCTTTCTGTTGATAAAAATCAAGAGCTGGATAGACTAAACCATCTATGATGACCAACAGTATAAAATAAAACATATTTGCAAAATTTATAGACCTTTAGTCATTAATGGGATGATCGAACAGACCTTAACAAAATATAAATATGCAGATGATCAAACAAGGTTGGTGGCAGAGTAGTGTAAATCAGTTTTTCATTGGTAAACTGAACCTGACATTAAAAAGAAGCATATAACAATTCTTGTGATATAAATAAGACCTTAGTAAATAACTAAATATGGTTTCGGATGCACCTCCAAGGAGTTTCATAATTGAATTCTAATAGAATAGCTCCATAACAAAATTAATAGGAGGGAAAATTTTACAATGTGTTAACATATGACATGCATACAATTGCCTTAAAAGTGGTAAAATGAGTCCTTAAAATAGTAATATTAGTCCTCAAATGAGTCCTTAAAGTGGTAAATTTTCTTAGTTTACAGTATGAGTCCTCAAAATAGTAATATTAGTCCTTAAAGTGGTAACACGAGTCCTTAAAGTGGTAAAAATAGTTGATGTATGAGAAATGTTAACATACCATAGCTTTAATAGGAGGAAGGAATCTATCATAGTAGTAAGCATATGAATAAACTTCTACTTTCATTACTACAAGGCATAAGTAGTAAATAAATAGAGAGAATAAAGAGACTGACTTGAGGAAGTTTTCATGAAGGAGCTTTACGAATGGACAGCAAACAAAGGCCAGAAATAGGCTCAGGTGAAGCCATACAAAAGTTTTAAATTTCATTTGAAATCATAGTCTATTGGTTTGAAACCAGGTAAAGTAAAACAGCTTTTCAACATGACACTAAAGATGGGGTAAACGTGAAAATTTAAGGATTCTCTACTACAATTATAAGTTGGCAAGAAGACAATGAAACAGAAAAGAACACAATCTTTTCATTAAGCAAAACTGGAGATGGTAGTCTATTGAAGTAAAAAAAAAAAAAATCTCTTTGCTGCAATCAAATCCTTATAAGAGAAGAAGAAAAACAAAAAAGAAATGAATATGGCTATCAATATATGCTTAAAAGATGTTCAACAAGGTTGTTCAACAATGTAACTTAGCTTTAAGGAACTACAAGATAGGTATTCTTTTCAAAACTTGATAAGAAATCGATCTTTAATAAGTATCGATTCAAGCTTTGTAAAACTTTGTGTGAAAAGGACAAGATAATGACATAGTTCAGCTGCATACTTTAAAGATCTGGGTAAAAAGGAATGTCAAAATAAAATCAGAACATGGTTTTTATTAATATCAATATGTAGAGATCCAAAGCTTTATAAGAAAAAACCAAAACAATCATAAAGTTTTCCTTGTGCATGCATTCAACAAGCACCAACAACTATACTCAGAGACAAGTTCCACATACATGATAAAGATAAAATATCAGAACAATGAAATTCAGTAATTGAACGTCAACCATGTTTTAGTTGGCTGACAAACCAATTCAAATTTGCAGATTAGGAACGAAACCAATGTTCCAAAGGAAACCACTTTTACCAATAAGAGTTTGATCAAAACTCAAACTTGACAAATCATTGTGCATTCATAGACGAACTCTTAGTACAGAAACCTAGAGAAAGCATCTCAACAATCACACTGAACAGCTACAAACGACAATCAAATCCAAATGCTAACACCCACTTTATATTTCAGCAAATCCAGTCACCTAAACCAAATGTACGACAAACTACTCCTAAACTCTTGAAAAAGCTTAACCAGTATGAATGGATTTGGGAAGATGGGAAGTTTGAACTTACTGGAGATAGCTGCATGCAAAGAAAAATTTTCAGATTCTTGGGTAGTGGACAGCCACAACAACTTCTCTGTTTTCCTTTGAGCTATTACAAATTTAGTTTTTGGCTTGGAGAGAAGACATCGATATGTTTTGAAGAGTACGCAAGAAAGACTGCTATATATTGTAGTGAGGTACAGAGTACAAAAGCAACTTGAGGGGTGGAGAATAGCATACCACGTGTTTCAGTCTAAATAGGTGACTAGATGTTTTAGTATAATTTATACACAAACATAAATTAAATAAATAACAATATAGACATAAAATTCAATCTGACACTCTAAATAGTAATGCACAAGATAAACAAAACTTAATCTTAGGCATAGAACAAAACACACAAAAGAGAAGGACAAAAGAAACAATTCGAACCTATCAAAAATTGAGGTCGCCACAAAATGAACCCATGATCTACCTCAATCCTAAACCAATTCCCAATCCTCCTAACTAAGTAACCTATGGGAGTGAGCAAGAGTAAGTGCTTACCAAGTAACCATATGAGTGATTACCAATTTTCCATGTGAATGATTGCCAAGTAACTCTATATCTATATAAAGAGAACTAATGAGAAGGATACACCACTTTCCTCATATATTCTCTCATCATATTCTTCACTTTCTAGCAAGCAAGCTTTACTTGTATGAAAACAGTATAATTTATATCGAACATGTAAAAATGGTTAATATCTCTCACAAGTCTTTTATCAATCTTCATGATTTTATAGTAATTCAAGATTTGTTATAGGCATCCCTAAACCCTAAGTAGGGCTAAAGACCATCTGGAAAACAGCACTCGTCCGGTGGAGCGAGCGACGCCAAGCGGGCCTCCATGCTCTGTTGGCATCTTTGTGCAGTTGCCGGAACGGTGATCTAAAGGTCGGGCTTGGGAGCAATGATTTGGATGGTTTGCTCGAAGTTTTGGCAGATTGTGCCTCGGTGGAAGTTCGGTTCGACATCTATATATGTGTTCGTGGTGGTTCGGTGCAGCATCTCCTTGTGCATGGTTGGACTGCTGTGAATCTGGGGTCGGTGACGACGCAATATCTTTAGGTGGACTGCATCAGCTGGTTTTTGAGTAAACTCCGGGAATGGTGTTTCGAGTTTGCTTGGTTTTCATCCGTTTGGGGTTCAAGGTGGTTGTTGTTGTTGTGATGGGGCTTCAGGAAGCAGCGGCGACGATTGCTGTGGCAATGTTAGGCGAGACAGTGATGGGCGGCGGCAATAGATGAAGATGACGACGTGGGATGGGTTGCTATGGCTTGGGTCAAGATGTTCTTGAACTGTTCCCATTTGGGCCTAAGTAAATTGCGCCTGGTTGTTTTAGGCTTGCATTATGTTAGTAGCTTAGTTTACTTTCAATAATTCCCTAAGTTTTTTAGGGACCAACATATACACTTTTATGCTTCTAGCTGATCTTCTGGAGTAGTACTGAAGGAAGATTCATGCTATTTCGAATGTAATTAATGTCAAATGAGTGCCCTATTTTCTACGTACCACTGTGGGTGCTAGCACAACTTCTTGCCAACACCTAATTGGTAACAGGAGGGTATGTCATTTTGGCTTGTGATCAATATATTGGCATTTTGCCTTGATTCAAAAAAAAAAAAAAAATCTTCATGATTTTACTCATTTATTAGAGATCTAATCGATTTGGAACAAAACTGTTTTGACATGATGAATTATTATTGAGAATTATAAGGTTAACTTGAACGATTTACTAAACTTACAAAATCAATTATCTTAGTCAGCTCTTATGGCATGTTTCAAAATTGATGGCAAATGTAAGTTAGAGCAAGAACATAAGGGATTTAAGATTGCCTCAAAAGTTAATACAATTGCTTTTAACTATCTAAAAAGTGTTTTTGAGTTATAAAATTGTTTGACAAATAAACATAAAAGTGTTTATTAAGTTATAAAAGCGAGGGATGATTTAGAACACTGAAGTGCAGTTGCAGCAACACAAATGATTAGTTATATCAAATACGTTATTTGATTATTAAAAAAAATTGAGTATTAATATCAAGAATTAAGATAATCTTACATTGATCGGGGAATGCATAGAAAACCTTAGAAGCATTTCTTTTAAGGGCTATACGGTTGGGTGGCCCAAAACCAAATTCAACCACCACTTGCTGTGGCCACTGTTGCCGAGGCCGGTAGCATTAACCCTAGCACCTGCATCTGCCGCCGTACAAAAAACAAGGAATAGGCTCCAAGGACAGCCAAAATCTTATCACAAAACTCAACAATCCACTTCCGAATCCAGCCCCACACCCACTTATTGCGCGTGCTCATCACCTCCTAATCCCCGACAATGTATGTGAGACCTGACTACGCGCGTGACTGGGTACCCCCTCCTCTTCTTCTAAATTTCGGTTCTTTTAGTTTTAGCTTATCCGTCGGCAGGCAAGTGGAAGACTGTGGAACGTTAATCACGTGTACTAGGACAAGTAGGGATGTACCTTTAATCATCATTAGTAGTACTTAATAGTAATTAAAATATAACATTAAGGTTTAATCTGAAAGGCCATTGGCTCTGGTTTCGGTGCTCCAATGACATTCTCTCTTATAGTACAAATAAATAATCTCAAATTTGTTATCTTGTTGATGTTTGTGATATTTGTGTAGGCGTGCAGGGTGGGGTGAAGCTGTTTATGATTTGATGGAGCTAATTTTTGCAGACTAACTATTGCTTTGTTTTGCTTTCAAAGAGCTCTGGTCTTTGGAGTTCGGCCAAACAGAAAACAAAACTAAAGCTCAGTCCTTTACTTTTCTGAGAGACACAAAAGCTTGAGCCTTCTTCTAGCTTCTTCCAATATCCTATCCAAACTATTGGGTTGTCACTCTCTTGCATGTTTGCTTTTTCTTCTGCAGCTTGGTGTGGGTTTGCAGTTTGAGTCTGATCTTAGGGTTTTGGAACCTACTCTTTCGGTTGAGGTTTCCGTTTATCTGTTTGTTTTTTCCTGTGCTTAGAGTTTTTGTGTGGTTGATCTGCCTGGTACATGGAATGTTAGGTTTTCCTTACAAAGTCGATCTTCATGCATCGGCTAAAGAAACGATTGGAATACTACTGAAAATTTCATGATATCCTTCTTTTCTCTAAGTATGTAGCGGGGTTTCGATCAGTTCTGATGTGCCAGGAAGAGGAAGAGGTATCTGGAAGATTTTTCCTTTTCTTTACACTAGTCTATCATCTGTAAAATTTGACCGTTCCTAAATATTGGCTTAAACTCTTAAACCTTATATGCAAAAATTCTTGGTTTAAAGTTTCAAGCTTCAAAGGATTTTGATTATTATTTAAAGCTTAGTATCCAGATTGTTCTCAGTCGATCAACTGTCAAATTATTCAAGGCTGTTCTACATGTATAGATTGGCTTTAATAGTATGTATGCTCCAACATTATAATTTTTCTTGAAGCACTTTCTACTGATCTGGCTTTCACAAGTCCATGAATTTGATTTTTCACTTGTCAGATTTCTATTCAGATTTGGAGTTTCCATGATCACCAACTTTGCAACCCATATGTTTGCCCAGTTATTTGGTCTATACAATATGATTTAACTCCTTTGATCTACAAGCTTAGGTTCTATATATGGAAGGTTACATATTGTTGATGTTGGGGTAGTAGATAAATTTCGTATCAGCCTGTCATCCCTGGTGTACCTTTAATCCATGGAGCGAGATCCCTATCTTGCATGTGATATTGTGTTCATTAGTATCATGTGGCAGATTTTGGTTACTAGCTACGAGAACATATATTAGTAATTGTTGTTGATTTGTGATTCTAGTGCTGTAGGTCCTAGCTATGTCATATTTGATCTTAACCAACAAAGTAAAATTGGCTCAGTCTGATACTTTTTCTTGGTGAATGGTGATGCTCTTCGAAGTCTGTTTTTGTGCCTGAATAGGTGAATTTGTATGATGAAGTTTTGGAACATTGATACGTTTATATCATTTGCCCTTATTTTCTTTTCTTTTTGTCTTACATTTTTTAGGCATTGACATGAAATGTGCGGAACTTGTATGTCAATTTTCTTCATAATTGTATTGTGATTAGTGGAAAACATGTTAATCCGGCTTTTAGCAGTTACTGTATGTGTATATATGACTATGAGCTGAGCTATTGGTGGTTTGGATGACAGAGAGAGAGAGTACACTTGTCAGCATCCATGAAAACCCCTCTCTTTGTCATCGTACTGCTCTTGTCCAGGTCTATCCTCGATGCTATGTTTCATGTATTTGCATCTTTGGGATGTAAACTAGCTGATAAGCTTATAACATTGTGTAATTTGTCATTTATCTTTGTCAATCATATTATTTATTCCAGAATGGTTTCCATTAGCCTTTTTGTTGGTTGATGTCTTGTTATGATATGGAGATTACATGTTGATGAAGTAGAGTGGTCATTGTTCATGGTTCAATCTCTTAGTACATCAACATGGATGCATTATCTTGTTAATTACATTCAGTTGCATGTTTGGAAAACTAAATATTTTGGCTTAGTGTTCAGCAATTCAATTTTACATAATTAAATTTTTTGACCTCAATAAAATTTTGACTAAAGTAATTTCAATAAAAATTTCTATGTACTTTTAATCTTCTTTTTTTTTTTTTCTTTTCTTTTGTAAGAACTATGTCAATAGGACTGGAACATGAGGTGTGGCAGTGATATAAGATGATTAGATTAGGTAGAGATCAACATTCAGGTATGAGTAGTAGGGATGCAAAACATTCAACAGTCGGCTTTGTTTCACTTGAAGTATGGAATTGATATTTCACTGCTGACCACAAAACCAAACGTTAGAGTTCATTTGAGCTAAACAACTGGTATGCGATATTATACATGAGAATTTATTTGCTTGCCAAGTTTTTCAAAACTATTGTGTTGGATATAGTTAAATTATTACATATGTACAAGTAATAAACAGACAGAGGACTGTATGGAAACAGCAACAGCATGATTGCTAATATGATTACAAACAATGATAGTCATGAGCTTGAGGAACATCAAAGGGAAGTGGTGAATTGGAGGTTGCATGTTGATGTTGTGACTCGAGACTTTCTTGCCTGTGATACTGTGTTAATTTCATGTGGTGGTTTTGGTGACTTTTTTCCGGCAGCAGGTGGGTTTTGAGGACCAGTTGGTAGTACATTATATGTAGTTGTACATTTATGATCATGGTTGATGTGTGATGTACTGTTGGTCTTTTTTTTTTTTTTTGTCATTTTACTATTGGTCATAACTATGTTTATCTGATTATATCAACCAAGTACGGTATTTCCATCTTTTCCTTCTTTTGCTTTTGCTTTCTGTTTTTGGCTGTTTGTTTCTTTTCTTTTGATTTCTCTAGTCTTCTTTTGCTTGCTTTGCAGACTTTGTCTGTATTGGGCTGTGTCCCATGAACTGCTGTGTCCAATCAACTGTTGTTTGGTCCAGTCTGGGGGTTTCTCTAGGTATGCACTGCTGTAGTCATTTTCTTTTGCCTAAATCTAGGTCAATTAAGTGGTGATGATTGCAGTTTTCGTATTTTATATCATTTGCTTTCTCCCAAATTTGTTTAGCTTTGACATGACAAGTGTGGAATTTGCCAGCAAACATTTTATCTCGATTGTTGAAAACATTCTAATCTGGGTCTTTGCCATTACTGAGGCAAGCTATGATTGGATTTGTTTGACGATGAGAGAGAGCACGCTTGTCAGCATCCATGAAACAGTCAGGAGTGTTTACGAGCGTGCTCCCTCTCATCGTCATACAATCGATCTAATCTTGTGCACCGGCCTTTCGCATACAAACTAGTTGGTGATCATAAATTGTGCTAGTTAGTATTTATGTGTCAATCTCAATGTTCTTTTCGTAAAGGCTCATCATTTGCCTTTTCATGGTCGATATCATTTTTCTGATATAAAATTTAAATGTTGAAGAATTAGAGAACAGTCATTGGTTAGAGTTGATCTCTGAGTAGATCAATCCACATGGATGAAGTTCTTTAGGAAAATCAAAATATTTTGCCTCAATATAAACATTCAGTCATTACTTTTTACATAACTAATTGTCTGAACTCATCAAACCTTTGCCTAATCTATTATCACTTGAAAAATCAAAAGTTTCTTAACATTTCTATGTAATCATTTTTAAGGAATAAGAACAAATGACTGGCAAAGGCGAGGTGTGGTGGAGATTAAGTTGATGAACAGTCTGGTATGTGTGACTATATAAGCTTGCAAGACATTCAAAAATTGGAGACTTGGTTGATTGTGCAATTCATATTTCCCTATTGACTACAAAAACAAACATCAGAGTACTAGGTTGTTCAAACTTCAAACAGGTATGGTGGGCAATGCAAGAATACTCCTCTCCCAGGAGCCCATGAGTACTTCTATGAGGACGGAAGAAGTGCTAGCTGGCCCTAATTGGCTACTAAGCTTATAGTATACACCATAAATGTTAAGTTTCATAACAATTGGTGAATATTATAGACCTTTGTTTATTTAACATAATAGACCTTTGTTTATTGAACATAATAGACCTTTGTACTTATCATATCTTTACTAAGTGTCTGTCGTTCATTAGTGTATAACTATTATTCTTAGAACTGCAACCAGTGGCCATAGGTTTGGTAAGAAAATAATAAAGTTAAATTTCCTGCTTTGCTCAAATGCGTTGCAATTGCTAATTCAACAACAAAATGAATGACTAAAGGTCTTAAGACTTTCTTTATTGAAAAATGAAGATATGCTTATAACTATCCAGTAAACAACATGCAATTTTTGGGATGCTTTAGGTCTTTGATTAAAATTAGACTCCAAGCTAAGATAAAGAGAAAATATGCTTATACCTATCAAATTGCAAAGGAAGTTATCAACCTCCTGGGAAGATCATATGTGCATTTATACATATTGCTCTGCAAGGATGGGAAAGTTATGATACTACATTGTCAAAGTAGTTAATACTTTGATTCATTTACATATAGTGGTCACAGATTTTTATGTAATGCAATGACTACTGATCCTTACTTGTACTTGCTAAAACTCGTTTTTCAATATTATTGTTCTTGACATTTGAGGAGAAGTTAAGTTATAGACCGACAGAAATAGGTGATACCAAAAATTTAAACTCTTGCCTGAATTCTCTAAATAGCTGAAATTCATAGTGATATTCCCATATAGAGGTATATGCATCTAATTATTCCTATTAAAAAGCCCTCTTTCCTATTATCGAACTTTTTCTTTTTCTCTCCAACTGTATATTTCAAGCAAGATTGTAAAAGGCTACCTTAAGGCACGCTTTCTGCCTAGGCATAGGCTAAATGCAGCGATGGCTCTGGTAAAAGCAAGCAGGCACAAAAATTGCACAGGAGGAGGGAAAAGCTTAAGCCTCAGGTGCAGCCAAGGCTCTTTTTTTTTTTTTTTTTTTTTTTTTTTTCTTTTCTCCTGAAAAAATAAATAAATAATCATGAGTTACTGAGTGATGAATGCGATCTCTTCCTTCAGTTACACTTCTTCTGGATGTTTAGTTATCTTAATTATCTTCTCATGTCTTTATTTTTGGTAGTAAATCTGCTGTAGTTCAGTTGATGTAGAACTCAGGCTCCTTGCAATTATGCAAGTCTGATGTAGTTCAGTAGTAAGTCTTCTGTATTATTACAATTTTATTACAAAAGGTTTGCGCATTTAGAAAACACTCTGTTAGACAAAAATGCCTCGGCTAAGCATTCTCTTAGAATCTTGATTTCAAGTAGTGTTTGTGCTTTATTTCCATAGGCATGAGCCATGCATATCTGGAAGCCAAATTCACTTGCAACTCATTCACAACCAGGGCTATTACCTAAATGAATGGGCTGGACCTCAAATTTATATTACAGAAACTTCTATTTTTGTTTTCGTTAATGTTCGTATTTAGATAAATCATTCATCCTTTTAAGTAGGCATAGATTTTGCTACTATACCTTATTTCAAGTCAGGTTTTGCTACGTACCCTCTTATGTTTCTCATTTATGCTTTCTTTTCTGTTCTTAACAGGAGCTTAGTTGATAAGTCCTCAGGTTTTGGATTTCTTCAGTGTTCATGGGATCTAAATGGAAATGTTCCCTATAAAATATTTGTTGGAAGCTGCTGTTCAAGGTTGTGGACGTTGTCTCCTTATTTGTTTTGATGACTAATCCACCCTGTTTTTAACACCTTTAATTTATCCTTGTTCCTCAGCAATGCATGGTTGTGAATTCTAATCCCAACTGAAACCCAGGCTTAAAGGTCTTTTGTGCATGCTGGATGATTGTCTAAACGGCGGGAGTTTAACAACAGTAGGAATGTGACAGACGAAGACAAATATGCCCGGTACAAATATATAACGGACGTTCCAAGTTAAAGGATATCAGGCGTGCTGGAGACTATTTCAGCCTTTCAAGTTTATTTGCATCTTTTCGTATGTGGCGGTGGGACAGGTTTCCTTTCCAATCTTGGATGACAATCTTGTGATGGAGCACTGTGACCGTTGGATGCCCTAAACGTCCTTAAGACCATACCTAGTGCATCCTGTTGTAGGTTATGGCATGTAAACATCTCTATATTCGGGAATCTTGAGTTTTGTTTTCCAATACCAAGTGCCCCAAAATCTGTAACCTGAACTAAAAAGGGAGAATTCCATATCTCCAACCCTTCAATGCAGAATATGAAAATCCTGAAATTCAAAAATCCTAAGTTTTAAAAGTTCAAACACATTGTAAAAGTCCCAATTTTGAACGGAAAATGGTAAAATAGCAGGAGCTGGAAAGCCCAAGTAAAATAGGGTTCATACAAAATACGTACTCGAACAAAATGATATTCAGAATAAATATTTTCTTTTTATTTCTTTACACTTTATTTTCTGATTAGTAGCTTTACTTTAGAATTTAAACAAAAAAATATAAAAAGAATTTTAACAATCTTCTTTGCGGTAGCTCTTAACATGCAATTTCCAACATGCAATTTCCATCAAATCATAGCAGGAAATTCTTTACCCGCATAGCAAGATAACTTTCTATAGGTTTGTGGTTCATGCAAAAATTTACTTTCATATAATTTTTGAGACCCAACAATATTTCTAAATTTCATTTAACATTTAAAAGATAGCACAGCGAGAATGGACGTCCTTTTACCAACAACTCTGCAATATGTTGAGAGAATTTGGTTGGCACCCTTTTGAAGGTGGTACTCTGGGCTTCCAACTAAAGGCTTGCAGCAAGGACACTTTTCACTTTGTCTTGATTGCTATTGAAATTTCAACCAAAAAAAATAAAAATAAAAATATTTTGGAACAAGGATAAAGCCGCCAAATGCAATGCCTGTTTACAACCTCATCAACTCATTTATCTGTTATCAACATCAAAAGGAGAGAAGATGCTAACGAATCGATAGTACACTGGATAATACAAACACATGCCAAAGCTTACTGGAACAAAAATTATACACAAACCTACTGCTACTTCAGAATGGTATCTCACTTTGCCACCAAACTGAATAGTTAGACCACTGTGGTTCCTTTATACGACAAATGCCATGGAGCTTCTGGAAAAAATCCCAATTTTGAAAGGAAAATGGTAAAATAGCAGGGCTGGAAAGCCCAAGTAAAATAGGGTTCATACAAAATACGTACTCGAACAAAATGATATTTGTTGAAGGAATATCGATTTAGTGTGCCTTATCAAACTAGGAGTAGCAATAGGAGAGAAGGTTCTAGATTTCCCAATCCTACACGGATTGGTATTCCTTGTAACATTAGAACTAGTACTTTGTAATCCCTATATATAGGGCTCCTATTCTCAATAATATGACACACAATTCTCTCTACAATTTCTCTCGAATCTCCTTTTCCTTAAACACGTTATCAGCACGACTCTAACCACAAAACAGAAAACCAAAACTCATTCACAAAGCAGCCCCTAGCCCAAGCTAGCCGAACCTTCGCTGCAGCCCGAACGCCCGTGCGCTTGCAACCTTGCACAGCAGCCCCTGCTGCCCCCTCCCTGCAGCCCTGCGTTCCAGCCTGCTACCACCGAAGCATCCCTGCTCCACAAACAAGCCAACGCACACCCACTGCATCTCTTTCCCGTTCCTGTGCACATCCGTCTTCTTGCAAGCCTCGAAACGTCTAGTTCGGAAGCTCAGATCGAAAAACTTTCTTCATCAAAGTTGTTAGTCTCTGTCTCTTCCATCTAACCTCCGAATTTCAGCCTTATCGGAGTTATATTGAGATCTGTACACCAATCGAAGTACAAGCTGTTCAGAACAGAATCTGCTCCGAATTTTCAACAAGTAAGTATTCAAAAGAGTAAGTTTTGAAGTTCCTATAATTCGAAATTTAAATATTTCTTCTTTTCTCGGGGACTTGAAAACCTCCCTTCTTCTACATCCCACCTTTCTTATAACGTGGGTTCGATTCTTGAAAAGCGGAATCGTGGGGATTCACGCAATTAACGAACTAAGAGCGTTCGTAAGACTTCGGACTAAGAGCGTCCGTAAGCATCGATTTAACGAACTAAGAGCGTTCGTAAGCTACGGACTAAGAGCGTTCGTGAGCATAGATTTTGACCATTTAAACATTATTGTTTCGGTCTAATCCAAATATTCTTGGAAATCGATTTCTTGGTAGCATTAAGGCTCAGAAATCTTATATTAGTTTTCGTGGAAGCATTGACTCCGAAACTAATACGTTCTTGCTTTCCTTTCAGGATGTAAGACTTGAACGAGCTCGATTTTACTCCATTGGATTCAACGGGCACGGGATATTTATTTGCCTACAATCCAAGAGCCCTGTTCTAAAGGAACCGCTCAAGACTCACAAACTGAGATAGAAAATTCCAGGGCATTTACCCTGATGAAGCGCCACATGAAGATGGCCCTCCAGTTTGAGTACATGAATGAGGATAACGCTAACAACCTTTGGGTTGCGCCTAGTGAACATTTTAGTAACATTCACAACTTTCCGAACATAGAAGCACGATGGAATAATATCTGCTTCACTATAACTTTGAAAGAGTTATGAAATATTGTTCGGAGGCTATCTACATCATATTATTTATGCATGCTTGTGGAAAAACACAAAATAACAAATTGATTGAGAAAACCCTAACATGACCGTAGGAGTCATGACGTTGAGGGTATAGGGTTGGACACCATGGCGCCATTTTTGGCCATGATTGCACTATTCCAACGCCATTGGTTCTAGGGACCATATGTATTGTGTCAATACACCTCAATCAAGAAAGCATCCTCTTCATGATATTTTATGGAGTACCTGATCAATGGTAATACATCGAGCTATAAAAGACTTTAAATCTGGCGATGAAGATAGAATGCCGCAGATTTTTATTTAGAATAGTCTTTTAATTTCCAAGAATTATGTAATGGCAATTATGCCTTAATCAATAAAATGACTTATTGGATTATCTCTTTTGTTCTAGGCGTACTCAATTAAGTATGATGTCTAGGAAAGTAATTGAGATTAGTGGTACTTAAGAGAGCTTTGCTCCACCGACATCTCTCTCTACTTCCCTGGTCATATTTAATTGGAATTACCGAACGAATTGAGTGACTACAATTTGTCTAATGTTTGATTTTTCTTTGGATTAGATTATGGTCACGAAACTTTGATGTAATCATTGGCTATTATTAATAAAGTATCGATTAATTTTATCTCATGTCATGGACATATTTTTTGAACTTTATTACTTCAGATATATAAGAGCCAATGGTTTTCATGCGGAAACGCATTGTGAGAATGGACAAGAGTTCCTTTGCATCACCTCTAATGACTACGGACGTAAAAGAGTCTTAGAGAAACTTATGTGTCGATCTAGTGGGTTGTATGCAACCACTATTCGCATAATTGAATCCAATCATGTTATGAGAGATGATTTATGGGATTCTGACACATATAGGCTTTGGCATGACCGTCTGGGACACCTAGGTCGTGATATGATGATCCGTATATTAAAGACTTCACACGGACATCCATTCTTCAGAACGAAGAGAAGTAAAAACCAAAAATTGGTTCGAGGAGATGCACCTGCGCCTCACGGCGCCAAGACTGTGCAAGACCGGCCACTTAGGGCCGGCGCCGTCTACCCCCTACGGCAACAACATGGCATTGACGCCATGGATCATTGTTTGACTCCTCCTTCTACTTCTAAAGTCAATTGTGACTTCATGGCTAAACCAAAATCCTCATTGGTTGTCTCTAAAGCCCATCATTCGTTCTGCAAAGCCTGCTCTTTAGCAAAATTAGGATCGAGACCATCCTATGCAAAGGATACTAAAGAAAATATACCATTCTTGCAAAGAATCCACGGTGATATTTGTGGACCTATTCAACCACCATGCGGACCATTTAGATATTTTATGGTGTTGGTTGATGCATCGACACGCTGGTCACATGTCATGCTATTGTCCGCAAGGAACGCTGCATTTGCTAAACTCCTAGCACAAATAATTACATTAAGGGCTCACCACCCTGATCATCCTATTAAGTCTATAAGGTTAGACAATGCTGGGGAGTTTACATCAAAGACTTTTGATGATTATTGCATGTCCATTGGGATAGAAGTTGAACATCCAGTTCCTCATGTTCACACCCAAAATGGTCTCGCAGAAGCCGCCATTAAACGACTACAAATGGTCGCTAGGGCATTGGTAATGCGCACCAATCTCCCTATTTCTGCTTGGGGCTATGCAATATTGCATGCAGCTGTGCTTCTTCGTCTGAGGCCCACTGCCACTCAACCCTTTTCTGCTTCCCAGATGGTGACTGGGTATGAGCCTAATGTCTCACACTTATGCATATTTGGGTGTGCAGTTTATGTGCCTATTGCGCCGCCACAGCGTACCAAAATGGGTCCTCAACGACGATTAGGCATTTATGTTGGATATGATTCTCCAACCATTGTCCGCTATTTAGAACCCTTGACAGGCGATCTCTTTACCGCAAGATTTGCGGATTGTCACTTCGATGAGACAATCTTCCCGTCGTTAGGGGGAGATAAGAACATAAATGTTCAACAGGAACGACAGGAATTGTCGTGGTCTGTCCCCACTCTGTCTCATCTTGATCCCCGAACCGCACAGTCCGAAATTGAAGTGCGGAGAATTCTCGATCTTCAGAACGTAGCAGAATAGATGTCTGATGCGTTTTCTGATATCGCTAAAGTGACGAGATCACACATACCTGCTGCAAATGTGCCTGCAAGGATTGATGTCCCTAAAATTAGAGGACATGACGCCACCTCAAAGGCACTTGAGCATGGCGCCAACGTCCACAATGGTAGTGACGTTGTGGCTAGGCCCACGGCTCCTGCCAGGAAGCGCGGGAGGCCAATAGGTTCGATGGATTCTCGCCCAAGAAAGAAAGCGAGTTTGGCACAAAATAATCCATTAATCATCGATGTAAATAATCCATCTCATGAGAACATTCTGGATTATGGTTATGTCCAAGAGACATCATTGGGGGACGCTCCAATGTCAAAACCAACTCCAGAGAATAGAGAGATCTCCATAAATTACACTAGTGTACATGAGATGATGGATAGAAATTCTATGGCGATTGATGATGCATTTGCATATCATATTGCAAAAGGAATTATAGAATATGATGATATCGAACCTCGCTCTGTTAAAGAATGTCAACGAAGAGCGGATTGGCCTAAATGGAAAGATGCGATCCAGGCTGAATTGGATTCACTAGCAAAGAGACAGGTATTTGGGCCTATAACGCAGACACCCCCAGATGTAAAACCTGTTGGCCATAAATGGGTCTTTGTTAGAAAGCGTAATGAGAAAAATGAGGTGGTAAGATATAAAGCCCGCCTTGTGGCGCAAGGTTTCTCACAACGCCCTGGAATCGACTACGAGGAGACATATTCTCCCGTAATGGACGTTATAACGTTCCGCTACCTTGTCAGTTTGGTAGTTTCCTAAAAACTTGACATGCAGCTTATGGATGTGGTTACAGCATATCTCTATGGGGATCTAGATTCAGAGATATATATGAAGGTTCCAGATGGACTTCAATTACCCAAATCAAGTGGCTCTAAACCACGGAGCGCGTTTTCAATAAGATTAAAACGCTCACTATATGGATTAAAACAATCCGGACGGATGTGGTATAACCGTCTAAGTGACTACTTGATTGGGAATGGATATATTAATAATGAAATATGCCCATGCGTGTTCATTAAAAGAACAAGTTCCGGATTTGCAATCGTAGCAGTTTATGTTGATGACATGAACCTAATTGGAACTCTAGATGAGTTAAAGGAAACTGCTCAATATTTGAAATCCGAATTTGAGATGAAAGATCTTGGGAAAACACGGTTTTGTCTCGGTTTAGAACTCGAGCACCGTAGTGATGGCATTTTGATCCATCAGTCTGCATATACTCAGAAAATCTTAAGGCGCTTTAATGAAGATAAAGCAAAGCCTGTGAGTACTCCCATGATCGGTCGTAGTCTTGAGCTAGGAAAAGATCCGTTTCGTCCAAAGGATGAGGACGAAGAGCTATTAGAGGCAGAAGTGCCCTATTTAAGTGCAATAGGCGCATTATTGTACTTAGTTCAATGCACAAGACCAGACATCTCATTCGCAGTGAACTTGTTAGCTAGACATAGCTCTGCGCCTACACGTCGCCATTGGATTGGTGTAAAGACAATCTTTCGATACCTAAGAGGTACGATTGATATGGGCCTATTTTATCCCTACAGAGAGAAGGGGAATGACGGAAGAATGGGATCGGACCCCATTAGGCATGGAGCCACCGTCCACCATGACAAGGTGGCCGGCCATGTTGCCGCCAACGCCGTCATCACCACCAGGGGTGGCCGGCCTCACCCTATCCCCCTTCATCAAACGACAATGATGTCTTGATGGGTTTTGCTGATGCAGGGTACCTCTCTGACCCTCACAAAGGTCGCTCCCAAACGGGTTATGTCTTTACCATGGGAAGCACTGCGATATCTTGGAGGTCTACGAAACAGACCCTTGTTGCTACTTCCTCAAATCATGTAGAGATTATTGCTCTACATGAAGCCGTACGTGAATGTATATGGCTAAGGTCTATAATTAGACATATCCGAGGAAGTTTTGGTTTGAAGTCTACCACAGATGAACCTACATGCATTTATGAGGATAATGCAGCTTATATTGAACAAATGAAGTTAGGTTTCATCAAGGGCGACAACACCAAGCATATATCGCCTAAGTTCTTCTATAATCAGCAACAACAATCACTTCTAAAGATTGAAGTGAATCAAATCCGATCAGAGGATAATGTAGCGGACTTATTCACTAAGTCGCTACCTAAATCCACCTTCGAGAAACATGTGAAGAGCATCGGATTGAGAAAGTTATCCGAACTCCCACAATTGTAGCAATCAGGGGGAGATATCAACATCAGGGGGAGTTATGATGTCTACATGTTCGATCTCGAAGAGTGAAGGACGTGTTGTGCTCTTTTTGTCCTTCGACCAGGGTTATTTTTATCCCACAGGGTTTTTGTTACCTGGCAAGGTTTTTAACGAGGCAACGGATGAAGCGTCACCACCAAGTTTGAGCGGCACAAGGGGGAGTGTTGAAGGAATATCGATTTAGTGTGCCTTATCAAACTAGGAGTAGCAATAGGAGAGAAGGTTCTAGATTTCCCAATCCTACACGGATTGGTATTCCTTGTAACATTAGAACTAGTACTTTGTAATCTCTATATATAGGGCTCCTATTCTCAATAATATGACACACAATTCTCTCTACAATTTCTCTCGAATCTCCTTTTCCTTAAACAATATTCAGAATAAATATTTTGTTTTTTTTTTCTCTACACTTTATTTTCTGATTAGTAGCTTTACTTTAGAATTTAAACAAAAACATATAAAAATTGTCCCTAGAATTTTAACAATCTTCTTTGCGGTAGCTCTTAACATGCAATTTCCATCAAATCATAGCAGGAAATTCTTTACCCGCATAGCAAGATAACTTTCTATAGGTTTGTGGTTCATGCAAAAATTTACTTTCATATAATTTTTGAGACCCAACAATATTTCTAAATTTCATTTAACATTTAAAAGATAGCACAGCGAGAATGGACGTCCTTTTACCAACAACTCTGCAATATGTTGAGAGAATTTGGTTGGCACCCTTTTGAAGGTGGTACTCCGGGCTTCCAACTAAAGGCTTGCAGCCTGTAATCCCTCGTTTTATAATTGTTTTTTGTCCACCAAAGTTAAGGACAATTTTCACTTTGTCTTGATTGCTATTGAAATTTCAACCAAAAATAAATAAAAATAAAAATATTTTGGAACAAGGATAAAGCCGCCAAATGCAATGCCTGTTTGTCTCATCTGTTATCAACATCAAAAGGAGAGAAGATGCTAACGAATCGATAGTACACTGGATAATACACAAACCTACTGCTACTTCAAAATGGTATCTCACTTTGCCACCAAACTGAATAGTTAGAACACTGTGGTTCCTTTATACGACAAATGCCATGGAGCTTCTGGAAAAAATCACAAATATCTGCCAGTCACCTGAGCTGCAACAGGTTTCTATTAATTAAGCCAATCATCACTTATTGGCAATCTTGCTTGTTTGGTTTCCTGAATCGCTGGCACCTGGGGTTGGGTTTGTAATGGTGGTGTCTGGATTGGGACCTGTGGTTGTGGCACTTGAGATGAGGCCTCTGGTTGCGGCGCCTGGGATGAGGCCTCTGGCTGCGCCGCTGGGGATGGGGCCTCTTGTAGCGGCGCCTGGGATGGGGCTTCTAGTTGCGGTGCCTGGGATGGGGTATCAGGTTGCGGCGCTTGGGATGGGACATCAGGTTGTGGCGCTTCAGATGGGGTTGCATCAGGTTGTGGGCCTTGGGATGCGGCATCAGATTGTGAGGTTTGAGGTGGCGCATCTGATGGCGTGTCTAATGGTGCCACATCATTCTTAGAATTTTCCGGGACACTCTCTCCAGAAGCAACTGGAGCTGGATTACTGTCTGTTGATGAAACAGGGGGATTATTGTCTGAAGTTGGTTCACCTGATTCAGATTGTTGTGGCACACTTGAAGGGGCTGGTGTGGTAGCAGGGGCTGCTTCTAACAGCAGTGGCTTGCCCGGTTGCTGTTGTGAATTCTGGGCCCCTGGAGGCGGTTTCTTTTGAACAGCCATAGCAACTGTAAGAGATGGCATCCCTGGAGGAAGAATTTCAATTGGTGGTTTCTTGGCAGCATCTGCTAAACTTGTAAGCTTGGGTTCCTCCAGAGAAGCCAAAAATGCTGCAGCAGCATCCGTTTTTTCTAATGGGGTGTGCTCAACCTCCTTTTGCAGCATTTTATTCCATGCCTGAACCAAGTTCTTCAATGTTGGTCTCCCATGAGCCTGCAATATCCATCAGGTCAGCTCACAGCAATGACTCGAGAGTTATATGTACAAGCATATGTAAAATGTCATACATGGGCATGAAGCACAGCCTCAGCAAGCATTCCAGTATCCTGCCAAGCCTTCTCCATGAGAGCATTGTCTCCCAAAACTGCAGCTGCGAATGCTGCTTCCCGTCCAGCACCAATGGATATTAAATTGTTAACCAAATTCTGCATTGCATGTCACTGATTTTAGAAAGTATGATATGGAAATGGAGAAAAGAAATCCTATCAGTAAGAGTAATTTGGAACACCGCTAAGACAAAAGAAGACCATTGATATTCCGCAAAGGAAAACAGAGGTGTCAGGAACTAGTATATTGGGAAATCATAGTTTTTATTTTTCAGGGAAAAAACAAAAAAAAAAAAGCACAACTTCCCATTTTTTTATTTGTATACTGCTCAGAGAAAGAACACCCAGAAATCACAGTTTCAATTATGAATATGGACAACAATATCATATGTATTAATTTTTAGGTGTGGTTTTGTCTGATATTACTATTACGTGCAAACCAAAATAATTGGAAGCACCAGAAAGCAAAATAAGCATGTTCAGATATAGATAGCATACACTAAGCCGTGTCAACTCTCCATGATTGGCTAACCGAAGAGCTTGTCCTCTTAATTCATGACCCTGTAAAGCTCCTTTCACAGAAGCCGCAGCAACCAACCTCTTAAGAGCCTCCCGAGCAATTTCAGCCTGTCCAGTAGCATCTGCGGCATCAATAAGATCCAAAAACTCCTTTGTAAATTTCACTATTCCTTGGACAGCTTCCAATATATTCTCTTTCTTAGTTGTTATAGTAAGAATGTCCTTCAAATCAAATCCTGAATTATCTTGCCCCAAGTCCCTACTGTTGCTCATTGTGAGAAGGCACTGGAGAGCTCTTTTCAAATCACTGCTCTGCATGGCCAAATTAAACTCCAACCTACAAAACGAGGATAGCATTGTAAGTTTCAAAATGAAATGAAATGTAAGCTGTTTGATGCTCAAAAGCCTTTTCTATCATATAATTCAGAAAAGGATTCAACACAAAAATAATGTTTCAGTCTGCCAGACCCATCAATCATTGAATCAACCTTATAAACTGGTATGCAGGTATCTACATATGGTCAGGTTATTACACAGTTATTGCACCAAAAGGGTAATATATATTTTATACTGGAAACAAAAGAGAAGAAGTATCAAAATGGAAATTTATGAATATGCAAAACAGAGAACTACACTGAGTCTGTGACGTCAAATATGCAAAGCGCCTGAATTAATTCATAGTATACCTCTTAGAGATTCCAGGCAAATGAAGTGCCTCAGTAGCATAACCCATCCCTAGCGGAAACTGGGCTAAATCATCATGATGTTCTCTACCATGCCTACTTGCCCTGCATAAAAGAATAACTTGTAGCGTCAGATAATCAATGCTATATCTCATATACAACATTAGGCCAGGAAAAAAAAAATATCTCATTTAAAACTTTAGAGAGTGACTGATACCATTTCACAGCACTAACAGCATCTCCATAAGCAGCAAGGCACCGGCAGCGGATACCGGCACTACACCAATTTTGTTATCAGACAACACTTTTTGCACAACGAAAAAAAAAAATGTGTTGTGTGATGAAGAAAAGTGAATCACACAACATGTTTAGTAAACTTACGTTGTATAAGGTGGTTTAAATTATGAAGTTTTTGTTTAGAAGGTCATTGCACAACGGTTACAAGAATAATCTGTTGTCTGAATCATAAAAAAAAATAGCGGCAGATTTCCCTCCCAGATCGACTCAAATTTGGCTCCAAATTGGTACTACATAGCACAACAGTATAGTTATATCTGTTGTATGAAAGTACCATGCAAAACATGATACAACGGTTTTTGACTTTTTGTTGTGTGATGAAGTGGGAAATATTTGAATGTGCCTTTATTTGGCCCAAAATGGCACTCGAGCCCCCCAAAAACCTCCAAGTTTTGATTGAAATATATAGCACCAAATTGATAATTAGACAACCAAATGAGTTGTTTCCGTTGTGTAAATGAGCATTGGCTAGCATGTTACTTTGGTTGCATATTATAGCGGGAACTTTTCCCTCTTTGGAACCTTAGCTGAGATTTAATTTGTTCACAATCAGACAACAAAACTTCGTGTTTATGTTGTCTGATTTATAAAGCAAAAATTAAAAGCCCGCGCACCTTTGACAACTTAATTAGCTAGCTAGGTTTATTGGATTTACTCTCACTTTGTCAAAACAGCCGTTTCCTCTCGTCGAGTAGCTCTCTTCTCAACTTCATCAAAAACCATCACTCTCTCATCAAAACACCATGGCTCTCTCATGAAAACACCATCTGTCATCAAAACATGCACATGCATCTCGATTAGGTCTATCTCTCAGAAGCCATGCTAACCCATTCCCTCTCTCATCTCCCCTCAGCTGCAAACCAAATAGGAAGCCGCTTGGAGTTTTGATTCTAAGCAAAATCACCACGAAGCAGTGACCTTGTTGTTCTTGCGCAGCCCACTTGAAACCACTGAGCAGATCTCTCTCTCTCTCTTTCTCTTTTCTATCCGTCACTCGCTATTAATGGTGCTCCGGCCACGAACCCGTCTATAGTGAGCAGTTTGACGGCGAATCCTACCAGACTTAACCTCCATTGTGATCTGTCGAAGCTTGTGGGTTCAGGTAAGATTCCAATTCCACCCCTCGAATATGGGTCATCTAAATTCATGTAATTCATGCTTATTTTCATTAGTTATGTGATTGTATTGAACTAAGAAAGCAAAAACAAGCATGCCCACAAAGAAAAAAAATGATGTAGTTACTGTGATTGTGTGAGTGGTTTCCCACGAATTCTCCTTCTCTAGATTTGGTCTGTTTGCCTCATTCTACCATGTTTGGATTTCCTGATTTTGATTTTAGGGTTTTTTGGGGATTTTTTTTCAACGGAAAAGACTGTTGCTTTAGGAAATTGGATAACTGATTTGTCAAAATGGAGATAAGGTTTTTGACATGTAAATTGCTCAAGTAATGTCGTAACAAATAGCAACTCTGTTTGATTACAGTCCAGGGAACAAAATAGTATTTGATTGGTTCAGACTTACAATTTAGATTATCTAAATTGGTGGTGAGTTGATGGTGTTAGTGTTTGGAATATGATTTGATCTTTTCATGATATTGTTAGACCCCAGAAAGTGAATTTAGTTTAGGCTTAGTAGATTCAGTGTTCTTTTTGCATTTGCCTTGATTGAAGATGTATATTCTGTGCAGTAAAGTGATTGTAAATTCATGGAAAAATAGAGGGTTCGGTTACAATATTGAAAGTGTGGAGTATCATGGTGACTTTCAGTTTCCATTGGCTTGTATTGCTTGAATGTTGAATGTGAATCTTACTTTCCAAACCGAAAATGTGGTGATTTTTCTTCAATTAGTATTCCATAAGTCAAGGACAGCATTTCAAAACAGGCCTAATTGTTTTTTTGTGTACAAATATCGTTTTGAAGTTTGGATATATTTGTTTTTCACCTCAGGTATGATAGTGTACGAAAAGCAAGTTGTGAATATGCACTTTAAAAACATGTATCTATTTGGTTGGAACTAGTTTTCTGAGCTTTTCTTTTTTCAGTTTCTTCTTGTTGGGACAGGGAAGAATGAGTTTTATTGGCTTGCAATGAATTTTTTCATGCTAATCTTGCATATAGAAAGTGATGTGATTATTACTAACGGGAGGAAATAATGTGGTAAAAGCTAGTTTTTAGGGAAGAAGGGAGTCCTATGATATATGTGCTTAAGACCTTTCTTCCTACAATCATATGAAGAGTCTTATCCCTCTTGGGAATTGATAGGGTGGAAGAGGAGAATGTCAAAAGACTCAAATACCAACAGAAGGCTAAAAAAAAATGAAATTAAGTGAATGGTTGTTTTATGCATGCATTCAAGTGCTAGTTAGTTACCCCACATTTTGACTCTACAAATGTTTCACTGCTGTTATGTGTTTATCATCTACTGTTGTGAAAGATGCATGAGGATAGTGTGATCATGTGATGCAGTGTTGAACATGATGCAAATTTGTTTTAGCTTGTCGAGACATAATTAGATTACTAAACTTAGAGACATAAAAGATGTAGAACTGTCATCCGGTTACCAAGAGTGGTCTCATAGACTATACATCGAAACTGTTTCAGTCTAGGGTCAATGTTGTTGCTTTTGAAAGTTCAATATTGTGACTTCAAATGTTAAATTTGAACCACTTAAACTCTACTCCCTCCCAAGGCTGTTAGGGAACTTGACTGAAAGTATTTTCAAAGTCCTCATTTAAAGAAACTACGGCTTAGCAACACTACTAATATCTAGAATTGCCAGCATTTAACAAAACATGTTGTACAAGCTTCCAAATCCTGCAGATTCTAGTCTTTATTCAAGAATGCCAATAGGTTACAAAAAAACTATGGCCTTTGAGTAGTAAGCGCTGGTCGTTTTATTGAAAAAATTTCATTTAGGTCTTGTCTAGTCATGCATTATGGAAGCTAGGAGTTGTTGACCTTTCTTCCTAAATCTGATGGCCTTGTTTATTATTCTCAGCAGCCGCACAATTAAGGCATATATATCTGGTGGAGTTGGAAGAAGCTGTAGAGTGAGTTGGACTCGTGCACTGAGCTTCACTGCTATTGTTCGTATTCATTGCTGGAGCTGGATTGGTGAGTACTGTGAGCTTCACTGTTGAATTTGTGGACTGCTATTAAATTTGTTTTGAAGCTTTAATTTGTTGAAATCTATTGTTCTATGCTTAATATATATCATGGTATCATTGGATTTGTTCAGGTGAAATGTGTAAGACTGGTTTGGTTCATATATACTACATCTGCAGTTAATGTTCTTATTGGAGAATTGTTTGGATGTTGTTTTAGCATAGCTTTTCCCAATGGAGAATATGATATGTGTTTGTTCATGAACCTCCTTTAATTTTTTTTTTTTTTTTTTGCATTTTTGTTTTTGGATTTGCTTAGCCTAAATGTGTATCGATTTGTTTTTCTTCATATATTGTGGCATACTGTTCTGTCTTGTTATTGGATTTTCTTACCCTAAATGTATATCGATTTGTTTTTCTATATATATTATGCTATTCTGTTGTCCTTGTTATTGAATTTGCTTAGCCTGAATATATGTCGATATTTTTTTTTCTCATTGCCTGATATTGGAGCATGTATATATGTAAATAAACTGCTGTCGGTGATTAAGAGTACCAGAGTTTGAATTGGTAGAGTTTATGGAACTTAGTGAATGCATGCAGGATATGTGATTGGGGTTTTGTTGCTCGATGATGTAGTTTTGGTTTGTGGTTTTTGTTTAATGTAGATGGATAGGTCATGGGTGCATGCTGATAGGAGATCTCATGAATATAAGTTAGGGGTGGCAGAGTTTTGTCAGTTTGCTTTGGGAAATGCTAGAGACCCTAACCGTATTTGTTGTCCTTGCACAAAGTGTGGAAATGTGAAAGATTTTTCTGCACAAGTGATAAAGGATCACTTGTTTGTAAATGGGATTGACACAGATTATCTGAAATGGACAGAACATGGGGAGGTTGTAGTGGAGTCGGGATCATATACGGATAGTGAAAGTCTTGAATCAGAGCCAATTGAATCTGACTCTGTACAGGGTAACATGAGGGCAGATTATGAAGTAGAATTAGATAGTGATGTGGAGTTGGAAGGTGATGAGGATGAGGAGCTTTCGAGTGAGTGTAATGAATTCAAGAAATTTGTTGACGATGCCAACAAACCCTTGTACCCTGGTTGCAATAGGCACACCAAGATGAATGTGCTTGTGAGGCTTTACAACTTGAAAGCCAAGCATGGGATGAGTGATTCGGCTTACTCGGACTGGTTGATTGCCTTTGCTGAGTATCTACCGGAAGGAAACGAGATACCTTCCTCTGTGTACGAAGCAAAGAAGAGTTTGAGTGCATTAGGAATGGATTACACCAAAATACATGCCTGCCCTAATAACTGTATTCTGTACAGAAAACAATATGCCGATGACACTATTTGTCCTACATGTGGTACATCTAGGTGGAAAATATGCAAAAACAAGAAAGAAAGAGAGGGAGTCCCTGCAAAAGTGTTATGGTATTTCCCTCCTATTCCTAGGTTCAAAAGAATTTTTCAATCAACTGAAACATCAAAGGCTTAACTTGGCATGCCACCGAGAGAAACAAGGATGGCTTAATTCGCCATCCTGCAGATTCTGCGGCTTGGAAGTTGGTAGATGAAAAATGGGCAGATTTTGGTAATGAGCCACGAAACCTACGACTTCCATTGTCAACGGATGGGTTCAATCCCTTTAGCTCCTTAAGCAGCAAGTATAGTTGTTGGCCCGTTATTTTGGTAACCTATAATCTCCCTCCATGGTTGGTAATGAAGAGGAAACACATGATGCTTACCTTATTGATATCGGGCCCTAAACAACCAGAAAACGACATCGATGTTTACCTTGAACCATTAATAGATGACTAAAAGCTGCTATGGGAAGGGGTGAATGGAGTTTACGATGCCATCAAAAATGAAACTTTTACTCTTAGGGCTCTACTATTCTGGACAATCAATGATTTTCCAGCGTATGGTAACCTTTCAGGGAGTATAGTGAAAGGCTACAATGCATGTCCGATTTGCCTTGATAAAACAAAACCTACAAGGCTAGTTCACGGGGGAAAGATGGCCTACACCATTCATCGACGATTTTTAGGAAGACACCATCCTTACCGAAAGCTAAGGGCTGCTTTCAATAACCAGCCAGAACATGTAGCAGCTCCAGTGCCATTAACTGGAGAAGAATTGTTGAGCAGGGTGGAGGCTGAAGTTCCACATTGGCCGTTTGGAAAAAAAAAACCTGCTCCTGCTTATAGGGGGGCTGAGGATGAAACTAGGCCATGTTGGAAGAAGAAGTCGATATTCTTTGAGCTTGAATATTGGAAGTATCTCCCTGTTAGGCACTGCCTTGATGTCATGCACATTGAAAAAAATGTGTGTGATAGTCTAATAGGGACGTTGTTGAACATTCCAGGAAAAACCAAAGACGGCTTGAAAACTCGTTTGGACTTGGCGGAAATGGGTATAAGATGTGGATTGCACCCAAATCTAGATGGTCCGAAAAAGAAGCGCTTGCCATTGGCAAGCTGGAACCTAACATTAGATGAAAAAAGATGTATGTGTGGATCATTTCATGGCATGAAGGTTCCTGAAAACTACTCTTCAAACATTTCAAACCTTGTTTCAATGGATGATTTGAGGCTGATTGGACTTAAATCCCATGATTGTCATGCGTTAATGCAACAGCTGCTCCCAATTGCTATCCGAGGGGTGTTGGAAAAACCGGTCAGGGTTGCAGTAATCAGGCTTTGCCTTTTTTTTAATGAAATTTGCAGCAAGACTATAGATGCTTCAAGGCTTCCCAAAATCCAAAGTGATCTGGTCGAAACTTTGTGTGAGCTTGAGAAGTACTTTCCGCCATCTTTCTTTGACATAATGATTCATTTAACAGTCCACTTGGTTAGAGAAGTTGAGCTATGTGGACCGGTTTGCTTCCGATGGATGTATCCTTTCGAAAGATATATGAAGGTCTGCAAGGGCTATGTTAGGAATAAAACGCATCCGGAAGGGTGCATTGCTGAGTGTTACATAGCTGAAGAGGCGCTTGAGTTTTTAGGTGAACTTTTCTTTGATGATAGGACTGTTGGCATCCCAAAAGAAAACATCACAGCTGACAAGCCTGCCTCTGGTGCAACTGTTGAGTCTGTTTATGGCAAAGAATTTCAGCAAGCTCATCTCTGCGTGCTTCAAAACACTGAAGAATTTAGAAGCTACTTTTTGTAAGTTGATCACTATCTATGTTTTTTACAGTTTTGCTTATTTTCTTGTTCTAATGCTTATACACTAATACTTAATAAATATTTGTGTAGGGAACACACGGAACAGTTGAAGAGGGAGTTTCCCAAGTACAAAAAGAATAAAAAGTGGTTGGTGGACAAACAAAACATGACTTTTGCTCAGTGGGTGAAGGAGAGGGTAAGTAGTTTCCATTTAATGTAACTGTAATTTATAGACTGATAAAGCTTTTAATAATGCAGAACACAGTTGGTATAATGTTTTATTTTATTTTGCAGGTTGAATCAAAGGTTGCTGAACCAGGTTGTGATGTCCCTGAGATTGTGAGGTGGCTAGCAGATCAACCAAGCCATGAAGTCCCGAAGTTTAGTGGTTACCGAATAGGGGGAGTGCAATATAACACTAAGTTGCGCGATGATCTTAGGTCAACACAAAGCAGTGGGGTTTATTTGGTTGCTAAGACTCCTCAAGTAGCTAGTGCTAAGGATAAAAACCCTATTACTGAAGACATGAGCTTCTATGGGGTGATTACCGAAATATGGGAGCTTGACTATGGTCATTTTAGGGTTCCTATTTTTAAGTGTGATTGGGTAGAGAATGAGAAGGGTGTTAGAGAAGATGATCTTGGGTTCACTTTAGTTAATTTAAATAGGAAAGGTTATCTAAATGACTGTTTTGTTTTGGGAAAAACTGTGGAGCAAATATTTTATGTTGAAGACCCTATAGATCGTAGGTGGGCAGTTGTGGTGAGAGTCCCAAAAAGAGATTACATTGATTTTGTTCAGGAGGATGATGTTGGGGACACCATTCTTTCCCACCCCCCCCCCCCATCGCAACTACAATGCCAGCTATTCAGTCACATGATAACTCTCAAGATGAGGAGCCAATGGGTTATAGGCGTGCAGGGAATGAGGATATAGTAGTTGAGGGAGAGTAGTTCATATAGTCGTATTGATGTAATTTATAATTGTCATGCCTAAAGGATACTTGGCTCACTAAATATGTTTTTAATGTTGGTTATTTTCTGTTTACATGATTGTACCAAGTGTTAAGTGTTTGTTATTTTAAATACTCTTATTTTTTGCTTGGATATGTGTTAAGTGTTTGTTTATTTAATTACTGTTATTTTCTGCATTAATATTTGTAGTAATATATGTTAAAGTGTCTGTTATTTTAAACATTAGCAGATTTGTTTACTAATATGCAGCTTATATGTTTGTTATACAAGTTACTCATATATGTGGATTTGATGTACTAATGGGGCTAACATTTGTGTAGATAATGGTTGCATCACAATCTGCTAGTGTATCAAAGAAGAGAAAGTCGAAAGAAAATCGTTCGAAGCCTAAGAAGACTAAGTCTTTGAAGTCACCGACATCATCATCATTTTCCGATGGATCTCATTCAAAAAAGGGAAAGTCAAAAAAGAAAGAACTTGAATCAACTGGGGGCCTAAAGTTGCTGAAGCGGCATGCGGTGACTATGTCACGCATTACAAACCGCAAGAGTCGTAAATGCAAGAAGGTTGTTTTATTTAACAGAAAAGGGACCCCTTGTGGGAAGGTGGCTAAGCAAATGCAAAGCTACATTGGTGTGTTGGCAAGAAGGAAGGTACCGGTAATAAGGGAAAATTGGAAAGCCGTAACTCTTGAAGAGAAGAACAAAATCTGGCAACGTGTTCAGGTGATTAAGTTCCTTATCTATTTTGTTTAGTATTGAAGGTGTAGTTAGTTAGGTTGGTATTATAGTGTTCATTGTTTTCATTTTTCAGTAGTTTCTGAACTTGAACTGATAGTTAGCAATGAAATGTGCACAGATTCCATTTTTGATTGGTCCTGAGCATAAAAAATTGGTTTTGGAATCTGCTGCAAGAAAGTGGAGGCAATTCAAGTGTCTACTTACTTCCAAGTACGTTATCCCCTATTTGGATGATCCTGAAGCCTTGCAATATCCTCCAGATGATTATCCTTTCATCAATGCTGATCACTGGACAGAATTTGTCGAAATGCTGACAAAGCCCTCATTCTTGGTATAAATGCACTTGTATTTCAATCATTTAGTTGTAGTCATATAAAATGCAGTTATGTAAATATCGAATACTCATTTAACTAATTAGTACCCCTATTTTGCAGGAAAAGCGTCGTGAGCAACAAGAGAGGCGCAGCAAGAATAAGTATCCTCATAGAATGTCCCGTAAAGGATATGCAGGGTTGGAGGCTGAGTTGGTTAGTGAAACTGTTTTCTACCTTACTTATGTGGGGTTCCTAGTTGTAATGTATGCATTAACTATCCTATTTTGTAGGCTGATGGAATGAGTGATGGAGAAGTTGATAGGGCCACTTTGTGGATAAGAGGACGACAGACAAAGGATGGCAGTTTCAAGGATGAGGAGTCAGCAAAGACGGCTGAAAAGATAGTAAGTCCATATATTTATTGGACTATTTTTGTATGTATAAGGTTTGTTTAGATGATATGTGATGATATTTCCTAATCTAAACTGTCAGACAAACTTGAAAAGAAAGCTTGACAGTGGAGAGCTAAGCGCTGAAGGAAGTAATGATGTCTTAACATTGGCGTTAGGGACTCCGGAGCATGGGGGAAGAGTGCGGGGAGTAGGAGGTTTTGTCACTCCCTCTACTTACTTCCACCTCCCTAAACGTAGAAAGGAGAGCATAGAAGCTACTGTCAGACTTAGTGTGCAGAAAATATTGTCAGAGGAGAGAGAGAAGATAGTAGAGGAGGCAAGGGAGAAGATACTAGAGGAGGCAAGGGAGGAGATAATCAAGGAAGCGAGGGAAAAAATTGTTGCAGATGAGCGGGCTATGTGGGCGGCCAAGTTTGCTGAACTTGAAGCAAAGATAAATGGAAAAGAGGCTGCAACTATTCACCCACATGTATCTGGCCATGGAAGCTGCTCAATGACAGCTAATGAGATTGCTCAAGAAACGGATAAAGGTCCGTTGGAAGAAGTAGTGAACAATGTGGATGGAGCTAAAATTCTGAGCGTTTTTGAAGAAATGGAAAACAAAACCATCATGTGTAAAAGGAAAGGGACAAAGGTTGTTAAGGAAGGCAGGTTGGATAAAAGTCCTAGGTGCAAGAAAGGGAATGAGTTTCCCAAGTTGCTTGAGAAAGTAGTTGTCAACCGTGAGGAGGTCAATGAGGTTGTTGAAGAAAATGTCAATATGATAGATATCAAGGAGCCGGAGAATGAGGAGGGGGCAGAATATGTGGATTTGACGATGCGTCAACCTACATTAAAGGTAATTTGGTTTTACTTAAAGTGAATAATGAACTGGAAAAAGATTAAAGTTCGATTACTGCATACATGTGTTTGACACCCAAGCTGAACCAGTGGGGCATTTCATGATTTTTGAAAAACCTTTACTTGTAGCTATACTCTCAGTTTTTGACAGCTTAAAGGAGACTCTTCAATGATCATTTTGAACTTGGTTTCGTGAAAAACAAAGTTAAAATGAAATACTTATGCTATTTTGATCAAACTGCACTATTTCAGGATTTCTGTTTTATTCAGCGTTTCTGTCACTTTAGATTCTTGTTTGACAATTCATTTGAACTGCGAATAGCATGAAACTCTGGAAAATAGTAGCTTTGCATGTCTACTTGAAATCTGGTAAGTTGTGCTTCAAATCATTGAAAGAATAATTGTTGGTGAATTTTTCTTTCAAGTTACCACTTTTCTGAAACTGTCTGAAGCTTGCAGCATGTTGTTACTCATAGAATGCTTATGAGTTGCTTATGAGTATGCTTGTCGACTACATTTAAATCTGTTACTATTTCGAATATATATAGGGAACAACTATAAATCTTGTTTTTTTGGTCCATTTTTTAGTCAAACGTAGCTGAGGTTGATTGCAAGTTGGCAATAGGTTCTGTTGAACATATTGTTGCTTATGCCACTATTATGGAGTGCGAGGATCCTTCCCAACTCGTTCATGGCACTCCATTAGGGGATGGTAATGTGCGTGTTTCCATCTATGCCGCGCTTGAGGAGAAAGCAAAAGTGCCATTTCCTGTGAAAGATGAAATTGATGAAACAGTGAAGCAGGCTATGGGGAGTTGGGTCGCATGGCCTAAACACCTAGTCATAAAATCTGCAGTCAAGGTAAGAACTGTGTATAATTCAACCTGTAGCTACTTTGATAACATTCATTTGTTTATAGAAATTCACTTAATTGTAGATATGCAGCTTATATTTATGATTTGTACCTTACATTTATTTTCTTATTCTAGAAACCTACCAAGGATAAAGCTGATAAGAAGAAGAAAAGGAAGGAGATAGGGGAAGAGGACTCGGAGATTGAATTTGGCTTGGCGAAATTGGCACCATCGTTGCCAGCTTCACTGAAGATGTTATGTTTGTGGGGTGAGGATGCATTCAAAGATGGGAATACAATCAACTTCTACGTGGAGCCTGAAGTGTTTGGATATTCTCGCAAGACATTTATATTGGGAAAAGATGTTAGGCGACTTGCAAGCATGAGGGAAGTAACTGGAACTTGCATTGCTGTGTATCAGAGGTAGAAAAAGTCCTTGAACTGATATTATAGAAATATAAATATATATATATATATATATATGCTTTGTCCGTAATGCCTTGATAAGGAGTATAGTTGTTGAAACCCAATGAGTTGGTGCAAATGTTTGTTATTAGGTACCTCTATGATAAGTTGAAGGCTTATAAAATGCTGGACATGGCTGCGTTTGTTGACCCTTCACTTATTGGTGCTGTGGGGTGTGGGAATGGAACTGTCAAGGCCCAACACATCAAAGATAGGCTTGTAACTGCTAAACCAGGGCAGATGTTCATGCTGCCATATAACTCAGGGTAAGTTAATGAATGTTTGCAAACTTTCATATCTACTATGTCTGAACATATATAACAAATTAGTGTTCAAGATATATGACATTTTGTATACATGTAGTGATCATTGGGTGTTGACACTTGTTGATCCGGAGAAAGGAACTGCCTATTTTATGGACCCGCTGAAAAGACGCTTACCCACAGGAGATTGGATGTCTATCGTGGATACGTAAGTCCCTCGTTTACATATTGATCGAAATGCCTCAATTTTATGAAATCTGTTTAATACACTTGTTTGCCTCCCTTGCATTATGGTACATCATTGATCATATTGTTGTTTTGGTGTAGTGCTATGCGTATGTATATTTCTGAAAAGAATAAGCAAAGTCGGAGTTCAGTCCATTGGAAAAATTTGGCTGTAAGTTTCACCACTTGTGGTTTTCAAAAAAACAGTTTTCCATGCCAAGTTTTCACTTGTTCATTCATTTGCTTGTGTTTAGGGCATTCCTCCCCAACCTAGCAACAAGGAGTGCGGGTACTTTATCATGCGATACATGAGAGATATCATTGAGGATAAAGACATGTCATTGTTTCCTTCCAAGGTATCAACATACATAGCTATAAATATAGTCACTTGACTCAATTTCTATTAAGTGTGTTATTATATCTATGCCTCATTCACCAAAATGATTAACTGATCCTTTTGATATAATTAACTGATTTCAGTGGGAGAGGAGAGGCAGTAGCCAATACACCCAGGCAGATATTGATCAAGTACGAAATGAGTGGGGGAAGTTTGTTGTCAACACATATGTGCACGAGTCATGAAGTAGCACACTTGTTGCTGGTACATTTTAGATAAGGAAAGCATCTTTTTTGTGCTTCTCTGCTGGTACATTGTCATGCACCATGTGTGGCATATTTTGGAACAATATATGTGTATCAGTTTTTTGATGTCCCAAGTAGATGGGCATGCACTAGAATGCTTTTCTTGTGTAAAATGTTGGTTTCAATGATTGGGAAATGCATCCCTTTTGCTTTTGAAGTTTAAAGTAATGGTTATATGAATCATTTGATGGTTTGCAATGTTTGTATTTGATAGAGTACTATTCATTTCGTAAATAGACCAAATGAATGCACAATCTAATTCAGGAATTGAATGTTCAAATGATCACACAACAGACCAAAGCTAATGATCACTGCTTGTTGTCTGAATGACCAAAAATGGGAGAAAAATACATTGTAATCAATATATCACACATCGGTTTTTAACGAATCAGTGTCTTCTGATTAATACTCAGACAACAGAATTAATTGAACTCTGTTGTCTTAAAAGCTAATCACACAACATAATTAATTGAACTCTGTTGTCCTACAAGTGAATCACACAACCACTACACCAAAAGTGGTCTTTTACGGCCCACCATGTGCGCCGTAAAAGACTATTTATGGCGCACAAAAGCATGCCGTAAAAGCTCGCGCCGTAAAAGACCCATGTCTTTTACGGCGCGCAAAAATGCGTCATAAAAGAACAATTAACGCGCCATAAAAGTGGTTCCACAAATGTGATTGAGGTCATTTACGGCCCACATTGCACGCCGTAAAAGACCTTCTATTTAAGGCATACCCATGCATGCCGTAAAAGAGTGACTGAATTCCTATTTAAGGCACACTTTGCACGCCGTAAATGAGGTCTCTTCAAACAAAAAAAAATTATATTGCTCAAATGTCATATTCATATTCATATTACCCTCACTATAATTAATCACATTTACAAAGTAACAATTGGAAATGTATTGGTAGAATTCATTACATCAATCAATTAACCCCCTGTCACTAAATTCTAGTAAGCAAAGGACCAAACAAAAATTAAAACAATTCATAGCTGCTGCTGAAGCCAGCAATGCTTCACATTTGTCAAGCATGGCTTTCTTCTGCGCTGCTACAACAGCAAGTTCTGAAACCAAACCATTCACCCCCTCTACCTGCTCATATAAAGTTTCAAACTATTAGGTACTTATCTAGCTAGTAAACCAAACATTAGTTAGCAATTGCTAAACGCTTCGGACAATCTCCTCATAATTATCTGATAGTATGAAAATTTAATGCAACAAATTCTCAGTAAATACCTCAAATCCATATGTGAGCAAACTAACAGAAGAACAGAAAAGGAAAGAAAATGTAAATACCATAGGTATTCCTAGCTCTTTGAGGTCATTTTCTCCCTTATGCTTCAATGCAGTCATATCAATCTGCACAAGATCATAAATGTTACTAATAAGCTGAATCGAAAAATTTTAGAAACTGATTGTCTCCTTCACTTACAATTATCTATTTAACCCAACAAAACTCCAGTGTTTAACCATCTGGGTAAGTCTTAAAAACAGTTTCAGATATGTGCTGCTTTGCTAATATGATTGGGAAATAATGTTTGTTTCCTATGTTGGATCCTACAACTACCAAGTACCAAATGAGCTCGAACATAGTCATAAGACCATGCCACTATCAAGTAGTAAGATAATAAACACATGAGAGATTTGATGCCCAACAAACCTATAATAAGATACTGTATACAAAAAGATGTTATGAACTAGGAACCAAAATCTAAATATCCTTTAAAAAATGTGAACACATAACATACTATAAACAAATATAGCAAGAAACATACTTCCTCAGCCTTGAATATAATGGCATATTTTCCCAATCCGAGGTGTTGCAGCAAGCCATCTACTGTCTGTTGTTCATCACCCTAAAAATAACGCCCAGAAAAAAGGTAAAAAGTCAAAGAAAATAAATAAATAAAATTGAGGAAGGAATTGAAACAAAGATTATAGTGGTGACTCGTATAAAAAAAAAAAAGTAGCTCCTTGCACACAGTGAAATGAGCAAATGACTAGCACATGAATTGTGTAATAAAACCCAAACCAAATGGTGAAACAGTTCAAGTTTAACATATTCTATAACAGCATAGTTATCAGGTGAAGAGACAAAACTACGTTATGTATGAGCAACCCTTTAAGTAAATAGTCATTATAGTGCAAAACAAGCTCAGGAACAGAATTATAGCAAGGTAAGTTGTTTCCTTGCATCTCTAAGGACAAAGGCAAAAGTTTGTCATAGACAAAGGCCTACAAGCATAATCATGGCACAATTTTTCACTTTATTAACATTTTGACCTTGAATGCCTGTGTGCACGTTTTGGACCACTCCAGAAACCAGCCTATCCAACTTGTATTTTGAAGCAGAGCCTACCGAAAACTATTTATGATTAAGAATCTATGGCTTCTGGAACTCGATCTCTAACATCAGATGCAATGAATAGTCATCGTCCAAAGGTGGAGGGTCTAACAAGTTCATCTCTCAACCTCTGTGTTCTGTTTTTATTTTTCTATCAACATTACATATACTAAACTAATATAGTGATTGATGTGCCATTGCTCAAACGCAGCACCATCTTATCACATTTCTTGCTTTCAAATTTCAGAACTAAAGTGATCAACAGCCTCTGTTTTAGCACTTATAGTTTATCTATTTCAGAAAACTGGCCATGCAATTGCCATTTACAGAACTTCAAACGGCCTGCTGTCCTTAGTCTTTCCTACCAACTGGACAAGGCATGCTTGCAACATGACTGATGCTTCTAACTATAGGAGAGAAGTTTGACATGCACAATGCACACAGAACTTAAAGTTCAATCCGAATATCCTACAATTCTAGATAATGCCTAGTTAGCTAGTAAGATCAATATTCTGAAATGTATATTCTTACCACAAACATAAATAAAATTAAAGAATTTCTTCAACTCAGTTACTACGACATCAATACTCAATAAGCTAAGCTAGAGTGGGGCAACAAAACATAAGAACAAAAAGTAAATGAAATGAAGAATATATTCTTAGCTAAAATAAAAACCACTTCAACCACTTCACAAACCAATCAGCAACTGTCAAAAAAGAATTGTGGTAACCATATAGTATCTTCCAAATAATATTTTGGCACCATGGTATACAGAGGAGTTCTTTTTTTTTTTTTACAAGAGAATATACAATATAAGAAGGGAGCGATGATCAACTGCACAAAAATTACACTTTGCTTTCAGTTCAAAATTTATTCTTAATAAAATAACCAATTAGCCAAAACAACAAAACTCACCTTCACACAAAGTGGAAAGTTCTTGCCCCTTTTATGTTGAACATATCTGAAAGCATAAATCAAATATAGAGGACCTTGTCATTAGAATGAAAGAAAAATTCAGCCATGATAAAGAAAATCAATAATAGTGACACAAAAAAGAAAAAGAAAAAAACTGAAAACAAGAACATACCTAACAAACATAGCTCAACTTGCCAGCGAAATAGACAAAAGCTGAGGATTATCACATGGTTGTAATTGTGTAGATAAAATGCTTTACCTTTCATTTGATCAGGAAGAAACTTAAGCTGCTCCCCAAGCTTGACTGAGAGAGGAAGCTTGAACATAACATAGAAAGGTACTTCATGTTCACCAGATGTGACTCAAAGCATTTGTGATCATACCCCATGCATTGAGAAGTCACACGAGATAGATAGTCAGAGTCACTAAACATGTTGAGAATTCAACTGAGAATTTAATGTCCTCATAGTTCATTCAAGAAAAAGGTCATGTCCAGAGTAGTACCTTTAATGTCCTCAAATTTAAGCAGCCAACTCAAACTAAACAAAGTAATAATAATTTAAGTGAAAATGCCACACTACAAAGAGGGCACACATAGTTTAGCAATTCCAATCTTATCAACATTTATATATAGCGCATATGTCAATGTATTTACCAGAATAACTCAGAAACTAAATATATTGCGCCCCACCCACAACTACTCTTGCATATTACGCTTAAAACGATTAGGTGTAGAAGATGGCCCCACTCCCATTCCCTAATAATATGCGGCTGCCTATGATTAAGCTTAATTTCGTGGTTAGCACCAATGCTTACTTTATTCAACAAGCTATTATCAGAAAACTGATTGAAGTAATAATATGTCAATATTCCGTCCAACAACAAAACATGATATGCCAATCAGGTAATACTCATACAAATATGCAATGAACTTAGACTAGCATACCAACACGGAGCTGTATGTATATATTATACATTACAGAGGACATGGAGAATTGAAGAGGATCGCTCTACTATTTAAGTATACTATAGATCATAACATCTATGCACAACACAAGGAGAACAAGTACATTACACTAACTATATAAGAGAAAAGAGTTACAAGTACATTGTCAATTCTGCAGATATGTGTAACCATAACTTGAGTCCGATACGTAGAAAAGAGCAACAAGAGAGGAAAAAAAATCAAAATGTATACAGAAAGAATAAATCTTGAGAGCTCGTTACTCCAGAACAAAAAAATGCCTAAAGAGGGAGATCGAGGAAAGCCTGTCACAATTCATGGCCGGGCCTAGAAGGTATTGCACAAAAACTTCCAAACCATAAGAGCCATTACCTACAAATTGAAAAGGAGAGAAGGATTACCCATTCATGCTGAGCAAATTTGCTTTGCTCTGACATTGGATTTGAGCACCATCATTCGGAAGTCGCCGCCCTCCACCATTGCTCCTGCAAGTCCACGATCGATGATGCTGCGCTGACAACCTACCCACAATCCATCGCCTCGATTAACACAGCCAACACCAAGGCCACCGCCAGTTCTAACAAAGCAGACCACATCTTTGAAAGGAACGCCGCACTGGTGGCTAGGCCACCATGCCCAATCTTTCGGATCCGGAGTTGCCGCGCGCCTCTCATCGCTAGCCCCACCGCCTCTTCATCGCCAGCCCCACCGCCACAAGAAAAAGTGGCCAAAGCCACCATATCGAGATGCGCTGCTCGACCTCGCTCCGGTGAAACCCTCGCCAATCCACCACCACTCGGGGAAGAAGTCCAGCTATACCAGAAGAGAAAAATAAAGGAAAAAAGGTTGAAGCCAACCCAGATCCCCAAGAGGAGATGTTGGATTTGAGCTCCTTCTATATGCAAAGGCGAGAGAGAGAGAGAGAGAGAGAGAGAGAGATGGCTGAAAATGTCAGGGTTTGGGTCTGGCGTTTGTTTTGTGAAGATTGGGTTTATTAGTAAGAGGTCGATTGGGTGGGAGATTAGAATTTTAGTCGAAATAAATAGGCGGGTTCTCAAAATATGTGGGGCACTTATTTACGGCACACTCTAAACGCATGCCGTGAAAGACCAACTAGAAAAGTCTTTTACGGCGTGCTCTGGCACTTATTAAAAGCATGCCGTGAAAGACCAACTAGAAAAAGTTTTTTACGGCGTGCTTTTGCACATATTAAAAGCACGCCGTAAAAGGCTAATAGAGAGAGTCTTTTACGACGCGCATTCAAAGCACGCCATAAAAGACTAAGCAAGAGAAGTCTTTTACGGCGCTCATTTGGAGCACGCCGTAAAAGGCTACAGAGAGGAGTCTTTTACGGCGCGCATAATATGCACGCCGTAAATTTTAGGCAGTAAAAGCCCAGATTTCTTGTAGTGAACGGAAGCAATTGAACTTCGTTGTCCTAAAGTTAATCACACAATACATATAGTCTAAGAACTGAAGTTTGAAGAGCAATCAGACAACAGACAAAATAAAAAAATGTTGTCTGATATTCTTAACATACAACGGTTGCAAACTGGCACTGTTGTCTGAAGACGCCCCTCAACTGCTGCGCAGCTGCGCGCTTGGCATCTGCCGAGCTATCACACAACAGTTATAACCCATACCTGTTGTCTGTGTGTTTATCACACAACTGTGTTCCACCGTTGTCTGATTTTTCATCAAACAACGGCTCACTCTACAACGGTGGATCTTCAAATCACACAACGGTTTTCTGCCGTTGTCTGAGAACAAAATTGGTGTAGTGCGGGGTGGCTGAGGGATAAGGCATGAGCACTCATATATCTGCCAGAATGATTTCAAGCAGTTATTCAATCATAAATTTCTTCTCCAATCAAAACTTCAGCTACAATGACTAATGAAAGTAACTCCGTTATATCCACTAATAATCAGACTCAGACCACAGTCTACTCGGTAACCAGTCAAAACAAAAAAAAGAAAGTGCAAATTACTGCACTAGCTATAGAGCACCGAGGAATGAGGAATGAAGATAGAAAACCAGGCAAACCAACTGACCAAGTTGTTTTAAAGATATCAGTGAATCAAAGGATACTTTCTTTTAAAGTTTCCTGTCCGTAACTTCTTTCGGATCCAAATAAAAACTCATAAAACTTTATGATAAAACTCACAAATCTATGAAGCAACATCAAACATTACTATTCATGGAGTCCTTTTTTGTTCATACTAAATATTGTATATGATAAATAATGGAACAAGAGAAAGGAAATTTCTTGTGTTAACATGCATGTACTTGTTGAAAGACTAGATATGATATGTTTTATGGGCATGAATATTAACAACATACAAGTATTAGCAGCTGATCCTTGAAGGAAAAGGGGGTCCATTACCTATCAATTAGCCAAAGAACACCATCTTTGACACCCACCACAACCAGAGGTCCTACAGGTCGTTTCTGCTCTAATGGAAAACGAGTAACTACAACTGAGACCCCTCCACCACCAACAGCCACCTCGTTAACCTTTCTTTCTTCTGCAATCCCAGAATCATCCCCATCAACTCTAGATTGCTTTGACAAGGTTAAGAATGGGGGCACAGATGGAGCATGCTGAAATGAGGCTAATCGCACCACCTAATACACGACTGTATGTCCTTCTATTGCTTTTGCTTTCTGTTTTCAGCTGTTTGGTTCTTTTCTTTTGATTTTTTGGTTCTTTTCTTTTGATTTCTCTAGTCTTGCTTGTTTTGGCAGTTGGCCATGTGAATCATGCTTTGCAGACTTGTGTCCCTTGTACTGTTATTTGGCCATTGCCTTATTAACTGAATCTACCCTTCAAAAAAAAAAGGGTACAGTGGTTCCAGTCTGGGGGTTTCTCTAGGTATGCACTGCTGTAGTCATTTTCTTTTGCCTAAATCTAGGTCAATTAATTGTTGATGATTGCAGTTTTGGTATTCTGTATCATTTGCTTTCTCCCAAATTTGTTTAGCTTTGACATGACAAGTGTGGAATTGCCAGCCAAATTTCTTAATAATTTTATCTCGATTGTTGAAAACATTCTAATCTGGCTCTTTGCCATTACTGAGGCAAGCTAAGATTGGATTTGTTTGACGATGAGAGAGAGCACGCTTGTCAGCATCCATGAAACATTCATGAGTGTTTACGGGCGTGCTCCCTCTTATCGTCATACAATCGATCTAATCTTGCAAACCTTTCGCATACAAACTAGCTGATGATCATAAATTGTGCAAGTTAGTACTTATATATGTCTGTCTCAATATTCTATTCATATAGGCTCATCATTTTCCTTTTCATGGTCGGTATCCTTTTTCTGATATAGAGTTTAAATGTTGAAGAAGTAGAGAACAGTCATTGGTTATGAGTTGATCTCTGAGTAGATCATCCACATGGATGAGTTCTTTAGTTATTTGTACTAGTCACTTATGAAAAATCAAAAGTTTCTTAACATTTCTATGTAGTCATTTTTTAAGGAATAGGAACAAATGACTGGCAATGGTGAGGTGTGGTGGATAGTAATTTGATGAACAATAGGTCTTATTTTACTCTTTGTTGGATTTTTTTTTCTATTTTAGACTTTCAAGGAAGCCCCAGACGGTTTGTAGAGGTATTGTCTAGCTCCCAACCACAGAATTTGTAGTTTCACTTTTGAGATCCTAAATATGTGTGACTATATAAGCATGCAAGACATTCAAAAATTGGAGACTTGGTTGATTATGATGCAATTCATATATCCCTATTGACTACAAAAACAAGCATCAGAGTACTTGGTTGTTCAAACTTCAAACAGGTATGGTGAGCAATGCAAGGATACTCCTCCAGCCCAGGAACCCATGAGTACTTCTATATATAACGACGGAAGAAGTGCTAGCTGGCCCTACTTGGCTACAAATCTTATGGTATACACCATAAATGTTAAGTTTCGTAACAATTGGTAAATATTATAGACCTTTGTACTTATCATATATTTATAGACCTTTGTACTTATCATATATTTACTAAGCGTCTGTGGTTCATTAGTGTGTAAATATTATTCTTAGAACTGCAACCAGTGGCCATAGGTTTGGTAAGAAAATAATAAAGTTAAATTCCTGCTTTGCTCAAATGCGTTGCTAATTGCTAATTCAACGACAAAATGAATGACTAAAGGTCTACGACTTTCTTTATTGAAAAACGAAGATATGCTTGTAACTATCCAGTTGCAAGTTGTTTATTTTTGGAATGCTCGAGATCTTTGACTAAAATTAGACTCCAAGCTAAGATAAAGAGATGTTATGCTTATAACTATCCAATTGCATAGGAAGTTATCAACCTCCTAGGAAGATCATATGTGCATTTATACATATTGCTTGAATATCCTCAGCAAGGAGAGGAAAGTTTTGATATCTACATCATCAAGTAGTTAATACTTTGATTCATTTACATATAGCAGTCACAGATGTTTTATATAATGCTTACCAGATGTTTTATATAACTTACTTGTACTTGCAAAACTTGTTTTTCAATATTATTGTTCTTGACATATAGAGGTATATGTGATATATGTAAATTTAAGTTATAGACTAACACAAATAGGTGATAATAAAAATAGACTCTTGCCTGTATTCTCTAAATAGCTGAAATTCATACAGTGATATGCATGAATGCATCTAATTATACCTATATAAAAGCCCTCTTTCCTATTGTCGAACTCATTCTTTTCAGCTGTATATTTCAAGCAAGATTATAAAAGGCTACCTTAAGGCACGCTTTCTGCCTAGGCGTAGGCTTAAATGCAGCGATTGCTCTGGTAAAATCATGCAGGCGCAAAAAGTGCACAGTAGGAGGGAAAAGCTTAAGCCTCAGGTGCAGCCAAGGCTCTCCTTTTTTTTCTTGTTCTTTTTCCTGAAAAAATAAATAAATAATCACAACTTACTGAGTGATGAATGCGATCTCTTCCTAATTCAGCTACTTCTTCTGGATGTTTAGTTAGTTATCTTAATTATCTTCTCATGTCTTTTATCTTTGGTAGTAAGTCTGCTGTAGTTCGGTTGATGCAGAACTCAGGCTCCTTGCAATTATGCAAGTCTGCTGTAGTTCAGTAGTAAGTCTTCTGTATTATTACAATTTTATTACAAAAGACTTGTGCATTTAGAAAACGCTTCTACTTAGTGCCTTAGCCAAAAAAAGCCTTGGGTAAGCCTTCTCCTTTTAAAATTTTGATTCCAAGTAGTGTTCACGCTTTATTTCCACATGCATGAGCCATGCATATCTGGAAGCCAAATTCAATTCCTTGCAACTCATGAACATCCAAGGCTATTACCTAAATGAATGGGCTGGACCTCAAATTTATATTACAGAGACTTCTATTTTTGTTTTGGTTAATGTTAGTATTTAGATAGATCATTTATCCTTTAAGTGGGCACAAGTTTTGCTACTATACCTTATTTGAAGTCAGGTTTTGCTATGTACGCTCTATGTTGCCTATACTGATTTCTCATTTATGCTTTCTTTTCTGTTCTTAACAGGAGCTTAGTTGATAAGATCTTCACGTTTTGGATTGCTCCAGTGTTCATGGGATTTACATGGAAATGTTCCCTATAAAATATTCTTTAGAAGCTGCTATTCAAGGTTGTGGATGCTGTCTCCTTATTTGGTTTGATGAATGATCCATTCTGTTTTTAACACCTCCTTCAATTTATATATCCTTGTTCCAGAGCAGCACAGGATTGTGAACTCTAATCCCAACTGAGACCCAGGCTTAAGTCTTGTGTGCATGCTTGATGATTGTCTAAACGGCGGAAGTTTCACAACAGTAAGAATGTGACAGACGGAGACAAACAGGCCCTCTACATATCACCGACATTCCAAATTCAAGGATTTCAGGCATACTTGGGACCTTTTCAGCCTTTCAAGTATATTTGCTTCTTGTCTGGTTTCGTAGATGGCCATGGGACAGGTTTCCTTTCCAAGCTCGGATTACAATCTTGTGATGGAGTAATGTGTCCGTTGGATGCCAAACGTCCTTGAGACTATACCCAGTGCATTTAATAGTAGGTTACTGTACAGATGGGAACACTCTATGGCATGTAAACATCTCTTTCTGGAATCGTAAGTTTTATTTTCCAATACTTGGTGTCCCAAAATCTGTAACTTGAACTCAAAAAGGGAAAATTCCATATCTCCAACCCTTCAATGCAGAATATGAAAATCCCAAAATGCAAAAATCCCAAGTTGTAAAAGTTCAAACACATTGTAAAAATCCCAACTTTGAACGTACAATGGTAAAATAGCAGGGCTGGAACGCCCAAGTAAAATAGGGTTCATACAAAATACACTCTCGAACAAAATGATATTCGGAATAAATATTTTCTTTTCTTTCTTTACACTTTATTTTCTGATTAGTAGCTTTACTTGAAAATTCAAACAAAACAATTAATTATTTTCCCTAGAATTTTAACAATCTTCTTTGCAGTAGTTCTTAACATGCAATTTCCATCAAATCATAGCAGGAATTCTTTACCGGGCATAGCAAGAAACTTATAGCACTACTAGAAAAATGGCCACTAGCCACCCCCCTTTTAGATACTTTTTATTAACCGTGTCATTTGGCATAGCAAATGGCACCCTTTTTTATATTCAGTTTTCTTTGCTCTAGAGGTACCGATGACTATGGCAAAATAGAGGGTAAAATTGACAAAATATTTTGCTACCACAGACATTGGTATCCATTGATAAATTATAAATTTAAATTGATGCAGTAAAATTATATATTAAAATTAATATCTTATTTAGATACAGATAAAGGTATGGACAAATATTCTCAAATATAGATACTTATAACCGTATCTAGTAATGGATACCAAAAACAGTAGCCTTTCATTCTACACACACAAAACTGTATCTAGCAAATGTCTTTTTTTCTTTTTTATTATTAATCAACCACTTTATATTTAACTTTTTCTTTTCTTTCTTTTTTGTCGACAATTTTTCATTATTCCATTCAATATACACATTTATCCTAAAAAATAAATAAAGTTATTCAATGTTATCCATTTCCCAAAAAAAAAAAACAAGAAAAAAAATCTGTTATTCACTCCTTATCCCATTAACTTTTTAAGACTTCAATCCAAAACAAAAAACTATTTTAGACGTGAAGCCATCTTCTCCATTCTCCAGTACTGTATAAGAAGTATTCTTCTTCTCATTCTTTCAACTCTCAGACTTTATCTCCTTCATCAATCTCGTTCAAGAAGCAATATATATATGGCTACCATCTCCCCCATCAACAGGTATTAAAATCACATAAACTCAGACTTGATACACACACACACACATATCTGTTGGGATTTAATAATAAATTCTAATCTTTCAACCATTTATTCATCTCAGATGAAGGTGATCATTCACTTGCTTCAAGTTTGCCTGAGATCTACCAGAGAATATAATATGGGTTGATCGATCTGGGTCTATAAGCCGATTCGTCTTCTTCAACTCCAATTTGGGTTACTTGATCTGCTGGGTAGTCTGAATTATTGCTTGTTTGATTATAGCAAGTTTGGGACGAGGGCGGGACTGAGGGCGGAGGAGAGAAAATTGCCGCCTGATCTAGATGAGACAAGTTTTGATTGGACTCTTCAAGTATTATACAGAGTATACAGAATTTAAAACACTCCTTGTATTTTACCTGGCTAAATACCTAAATTAATACCAAATAAATACATAAATAAATAAATAAATTGTTAATAAATAAAACAAAATAAATTGTTGATAAATAAATAAAAATTGTTAATAAAGGAAACAACATAAATTTCGTCCAAAAAAAAAGAAAAAGAGAAAACAAAATAAAATAAAAGTTGATAATAGATGGACCCCACAGCAATAAATTGAGATACTGATATAAAAACCGTATCTTTTGACTACTGGAACCTGCAATAGAGAATACCCTTTTTTATTCCGTGGCTGCACCGTATCTAATGAGTTTTAGATACAGTTATCCATATTTTTTAAAGCAAAAGATACAGAATAAAATATGTATCCTATAAGGCTTATTCTAGTAGTGTAGGTTTGTGGTTCTTCATGCAAAAGTTTACTTTCAAATAACATTTGAGGCCCAATAATATTTCTAAATTTCATGTAAAATTTAAAAGACGGCACAACGAGGATGGACGTGGGCATATGACTCGAGAGTTATATGTACAAGCATATGTAAAATGTCATACATGGGCATGAAACACAACCTCAGCAAGCATTCCAGTATCCTGCCAAGCCTTCTCCATTAGGGCATTGTCTCCCAAAACTGCAGCTGCGAATGCTGCTTCCCGTATTGTTTACCAAATTCTGCATTGCATGTCACTGATTTTAGAAAGTATGATATGGAAATGGAGAAAAGAAATCTTATCAGTAAGAGTAATCTGGAACACAGCTAAGACAAAAGTAGACCATTGATATTCCGCAAAGGAAAACAGAGGTGTCAGGAACTAGTATACTGGGAAAGCATAGTTTTTATTTTTCAGGGAAAAAAACAAAAAAAAGCACAACTTCCCATTTTTTAATTGTATACTGGTCAGAGAAAGAGCACTCAGAAATCACAGTTTCAATTATGAATATGGACAACAATATGGTATGTTTTAATTTTTAGGTGTCGTTTTGTCTGTTATTATTACTATTGCGTGCAAATTAAAATAATTGGAAGCACCAGAAAGCAAAATCAGCATGTCCAGTTATGGATAGCATACACTAAGCCGTGTCAACTCTCCATGATTGGCTAACCGAAGAGCTTGTCCTCTTAATTCATGACCCTGCAAAGCTCCTTTCACAGAAGCCGCAGAAGCCAACCTCTTCAGAGCCTCCCGAGCAATTTCAGCCTGTCCAGTAGTGTCTGCGGCATCAATAAGATCCAAAAACTCCTTTGTAAATTTCACTATTCCTTGGACAGCTTCCAATATATTCTCTTTCGATTCTTAGTTGTTATAGTAAGAATGTCCTTCAAATCAAATCCTAAATTATCTTGCCCCAAGTCCCTGCTGTTGCTCATTGTGACAAGGCACTGGAGAGCTCTTTTCAAATCACTGCTTTGCATGGCCAAATCAAACTCCAACCTACAAAACGAGGATAGCATTGTAAGTTTCAAAATGAAATGAAATGTAAGCTGCTTGATGCTTAAAAGCCTTTTCTATCATATAATTGCAGAAAAGGATTCAACACAAAAATAATGTTTCAGTCTGCTAGACCCATCAATCATTGAATCAACCTTTTGAAGTGGTATACAGGTATCTACATATGGCCAGGTTAATACACAGTTATTCTACATACCAGAAGAGTAATACATATTTTTGTTTGAACCTATATTTGGCAAGGCCCACGTAGCAGATAGGTGGACCTGACCCACAAAGCGTAATGAATATCCACGGCTAATTAGCCGCGGCATATTAAATGTTTATTGTTAAATTGATGACTAAAAATAACGTGTGCAGAAAGCCATTATTAAATCGAAAGAAATCAAGTAAATCACAAAGTTTAATGGATGACAGCAGACCCACAAGTCATAATGAATGACCGCGGCTAATTAGCCACGGCACGTCAAAGAAGTTGATTGTTAGGAGAAACGTTACCGAAGTTTGGGGCAATTAACTTGAATGAGTATCAGGAGGTGTTATTGTCAATCATCAGTTACAAGACCTGATTGATTGTTCATGATAGAATTAATCATTGATAACGATATCACAAACATGAATACTGTTCTATTTGTAATCAATGCGGTCTTAACTGTAAAGGCTGAAATTGTTTCTTTTCCTTCATTCAGTAGTTTAGCTTCACTATAAAAAGGACCATAGGATTCATTGTTAGAGGTCCTCGACCAAACGCTCTACGCGATTACACAAATTTTATCTCAATACATTTCTACAATTCAGCAACACTTATCAATCTCTACGTGTTTATCTTATCGCTTTCTTTATCGGTATTTATCTTCCTGCACTATATTTGCTGCACCTTTACATTCCTGCACTTTCGTTTATGCTATTTATTTGTTGTTATTTACTTTACGTCATTTACTTTATTCAAAATCACAAAATCACAAAAAGAATCATCATCACTTCACTTTCACCTCAATCACCGAGTTACACAGCACGAAGACTGCGGCTAGTTAAGGCTGATCCGTGCTAAAGTCCTTGCATTTAAGGCAGAGAGAACCCCGCGGCCGAGATCGATCCTTCCTCGGCCCACAATCAACTGATCAGAAGTCAGATCGGCGCAAGATCTAGAATCTATAACAAAACCTCGCTTGGCCTACCGGCCGCGAGTTGCCACGCCCGCGCACACGTCACCAAGCCAGAAGGACGCGTGTAAGCCAAGAAGCCCTCGGCAGAGTGACACACGGCCGAGATGATTTTTGAGCGAACAATTTTATACTGGAAACAAAAGAGAAGAAGCCCATCAAAATAGAAATTTATGAATATGCAAAACAGAGAACTACACTCAGTCGTCTGTGACATCAAATATGCAAAGCGCCTGAATTAATTCATAGTATACCTCTTAGATATTCCAGGCAAATGAAGTGCTTCAGTAGCATAACCCATCCCTAGCAGAAATTGCGCTAAATCATCATGATGTTAGCTGCCAAGCCTACTTGCCCTACATAAAAGAATAACATGTAGCCTCAGAGAATCAATTAAGTAAAAATAATTAATATCTATATGCCCTCTCATTTAATACAAAAATATATTCAAAACAATCTGATTTAGAATTTTCTTTAACTAATTTTTTTGAATATTTTGGTCTAGCTATTTCTAATTAAGATCCAAAGTCAACTCTTTTTAATTAGATTTAATTAATATATATTATTTATTTGATAACCAATGTCTTTTCTAAAACAATTCATATTGGAAAAAAAAACTATAATTTAGATTAACAAAAAAATCTTTATAATTGTCTTCATAATTAACAAGTGAATGCCTTTCAAAAAAAATAAAATTAACACGTGAATGGTGAATTTTCACATGACTTAACATAACAAAAAAACAAAGAACAAAACAAAACATTCATATTACAAATGAACCCGCGAATAATTATCTAGATAAAAGTGAAAATTCACTGCACATAAAATTACACTTGCATTTGTTCTTTTTTTTTTTTTTTTTTTTTCAATGAAGCTAGAGCCAATGTATTGATCAAAAGCCAAAATGGTCATTACATTCCTTTCTATTGTCATCTAGACAGACAAGAAGATGTGTTAGTACTCACGATGATACATATTACTAAGTCACTCATTTGTCATTAAATACATCGAAATAACATGAATCCTCCTTCGATACTACTCTAGAGGCATGAAAGTGCATAGCTCTCTAAAATTTTTAGGGAATTATTGAAAGTAAACTAAATTATTAACCTACAGTTCCCTAAACAAGGGGAAATAACAGAAAGAAAAATAACTAACTATTTAAAAGCCTAACTGCCCCAAAGAAAAATCAGAACCCTTGGCCCAATCGCTAACCTAGCCCAATTCCATCTCCACCTCCATGTGCTGAAAATGATGCATGCACACCGCAAGCAACCGCCACCGCCATGACACGCCGCAATCATACCTCTGCCACCCCACTTCAAGGAACACTGCCATCACCATGTCGCCACCACCTAGAGGACATCAGGGAACCCGGAAAGCACAAGACTCGATCCAAACTGGAAACAAATCCCTTGTGCCCCAAAAAAAGGCCACATGCACCCCATCGATAACGCCGCGCTACCACCGTCGCCTGGATCAAAATAAAATGAAATTATCATATAAAAGCATCCAATAAAAGTATAAAATAAAAAAGATACACATCTCTTATAATTCTTTTCACCAAATCCGTTTTCACAGTTTTAAGCTACTCTAATTTCGCTCACTGCTAAAGGATAAAATTTCATAAATAAAAAAGAACGTTTGCAAGCAGGCTAACTTTCGACTCTAACTTCTTCAATTCTCTCATCTTCCTTATTAGTTGGTACTGAAGTTTATTCATAGATAATCTCATTGTTGTATATATATCTTATGATTATGATTTTTTTTTTATTATCAACAATGTGCCATTAGACAACTAATGATAGTTATGGATCTAAAACTAATTAATTCTTTAGAAAATTATAAAGAAGTGTCATTTTGAGACTTATATGACTCATAAGGCCACCTAAATTGTTTTGTACACATAAGGCCACTTTAGGGCCCAAAACCATCAACTCCTTTTTATGCTATACCTATTTTACCCTCACCTATCTATTATTTAAATTTATGTTTCACATTCAGTTACTCTCAGTCTCTCTCTCTCTACCACGATGAAACTCTTTCTCTCTCTAGCAAACCGTGAAGCTCTCTCTCTCTCTAGCTCGCTCAAGAAGACAAAGCTCTCCCTCTAGTTCGCAACAGTCTCTAATCGATCATTGAGGTTTAATTCCATATCTCTGCACTCTATTTAGCTTGATTTTTACTTCAATTTTCATCACTGTAATTTCGTTTTTGTTTTGATTCAATTCGATCTCAGCCTTCTCTCTCTGCAATCTTTTTAGCTTGATTTGTATTTCAAATTTCATCAATGTGATTTCATATTTGTTTTGCTAAACCTTCGTGCGTAGCTTATAGTTAAATTAGCTATTAAATCATGCGTAGCTGTTGTGATTTCATCACTGTATCAATCATGTTGTTTTGTTGAAAGTTGATTGTACAATGAAATTGTTGCGCAAGTTGATTGTTCATAGCTATCTCTGTTAACTAATGCAGGTTTTAGCTGATTTGTACAGTCAAAGTTACTGATGCAGTTTGTAAATGTTACTGATACAGTTCAGAAAAGCAACTAACAGAATGAAATAATTCTACATTTGCTGTTTTGTTATATATTCTTTGTTTTTTCCTCTTGCCTTTTAATTCATATCAAAACTATAAGCTGATTGATAGACTGATAGGTTCGCGGTGCCGCGGCACGCTGCTGTCTTCATTTGTCATTATAATACGAATATTTGTCATGTCTTCGTTTTTCCTTTTTGATTACATATAGTAGCTTTATATAACTGTTATAGTGCCTTTATCTTACTGTGGTAGTAGTATTCTTTCAATCTGATTCCAGTAGCTTTTCTGTTTGATATTGCTAATAGAAGCTAATTATTCTTCCTCTAATGTGTAATTGCAGTAACTTAACCATGGATGTAGAACCTTATGCGAGGTGCACGTATATGTTTGAGCCGATCATGTTCGTTCTTGATATGAAACATACGTTTAATGATATTGTGAGGGAGGTCTCTGTGGGTTTTAATCATTTGAATCTTGGTTCATTCGACTTGAGGTATTCTTTCCCTGGATATAAAAGTTGTGTGTTATCAAGTGATATGGATGTTAAACTGATGTTTAGGTGTATGTTTGATTTTAAATTGAATTCTGTTGATATTTTGGTGAGGGATTCTAATGGGAGCACCATTTTGGTGCCTTATTGTCGTGGGAGTAGTAGTTCTACTTCTGCAACAACATCTTTGGATGATGTTTCATGTGCTTCTTCATGTTTGTCAGTGGGTTCAAGCAATATTATTGATGCGAGTGAATACTTGGGGTGTTATAGGCCAGAGGCTCCAAAGAGTTATCTCACTCATGAGTGGCAGGGCTTTATAAGGCATGAGGATCAAAAGTTCGAAGGGGGGGGGGGGTATTAGAATTTAGGGAAAAGTTCACCAAGTATGCTATTGAAACTGGTTTTCTTTTCAAGTACACACGGAATACCTCAAGTCGTGTTATTGCAGAGTGTGCTAAGAGATATTCTGATGGTTGTCAATGGTCTATTCGCTCTTTGAAGAACAAGGTTAATGGCTTTTTCTACATAAAGAAGTTGAATAATGTTCACACATGCAAAGGAGTTCTTAGGCAGCAAAAGAGTAAGCTTTTGGGGTCTCATTTTGTGAAATCGGAGATTGCTAATGACTTGAAGTCCAATCCTCAACTCAAGCCTAAAGAGATTGTGTCTCGTTTCAAGCATTCTTTTGGTTTAGATGTGTCTTATAGGACTGCTTGGTATGGGAAGGAGTTGGCTAGAAAAGTTGTCCATGGTCATGATGGTGACTCATATTCTCAGCTGCTTTGGTATCATGATGCTATTTTATCTAGTAATCCGGGCTCTTATTGCATATTGGAAACTGATTCTTTAAGTAATCGTTTCGAACGTTTCTTCATTTGTTTTTCTGGTTGCATTGAGGGCTTTAAGTCATGCATTCCGCTTCTATTCGTGGATGCTGCTCATTTGAAGAGTAAGTATAATGGATACATGCTCTGTGCTACTGGAAAGAATGGAAACCAAGGTATGTTTTATTTTGTGCTCTCTGCTCTGTGCTCAATATTTTGGATGGTAGCTTTATATACCTGTGATAGTATATATCTATGCCCGTCATAGTATCTTTGTGTACCTATATCAGTAGCTTTTAAAGGGTCAGTAGCTTCTATTTCAGTTTCCATTTTCAAATACTAATTATTTGTTTTATCTTTTTTTGCAGAGTTCTTCCCCTTTGCATTTGCAGTTGTAGATTCTGAAAATCATGATAATTGGGATTGGTTTTTTGATCATCTATATAACATCTTGTCTCCGCAAGGTAGAAATGTGACTTTTGTTACTGATCGACACAGCGGACTGTTGAATGCTGTTGCCAGGGTATCTCCAGATTCTCCTCATTCATACTGCTACTATCACCTTAAGGAGAATGTTAGAGGTGTGTACCAAAAGCAATCTGGAAATTATTTTGTTGACAAGATTGTGGAGGAATTTATGAAAGTTGCTTATTCACCTACATTAGCAAGCTATAACTTCAACTTGCACAACTTGAAGAAAGAAGTTGGTCCGCCTATTGAAGAGTTTATGCGATCTTTGCAGTTGGAAAAGTGGTGCAAAGCATTTTCAAAGGAAACAGGTATGGTGAAATGGCAAATAGTGTTGCTGAGTCATTTAACAATTGGACTAGAGATTTGCGTGAGCTTCCTATATTTGAGATGTTTGAAGGCTTAAGGGTTAAGGTTATGGAGAATATGTCTGAGAGGAAGGTTGCATGCAAGAGGTGGACCACTGTTTTGTGTCCTCCAATGGAGGCTTTGTTGAAGAAATCAATGGATATTGGGCGGCATTGGGCTGTTAGAATGTATAGTAAGACTGTTTTTGAAGTTCATTTAGATAAATCAATGGCGGTTGATCTTGGGAACAGCACTTGCTCTTGCCGTCAATGGCAAATTAATTCATTCCCATGTTCACATGCTCTTGCTACAATCCAAAAGGTTGGAGTGGAACCTGTGTATAGTTACATTGAGCCGTTTTACACCTGTCAAAGCTACATGAATTACTACGCGCATGGTATTCATCCTATACCAAATATGGAGAAATTTTATGAAGATGCAGCTAGTTCAACTTCTGTTGTTAAGCCTCCATTGGGTAGGAGGCCATCCTACCGGTCAAAATCTGTTCGAATGAAGTCTGCAGCAGAAGGAGGCACGAGGAGGCGTATCAAGTGTGGTCGATGTGGTGAATTGGTGCGCCACAACAAGATAACGTGTACTGTGCCAATCTGAAAGCTGGCAGTAGTACATGAATAGATGGAGTATCTTTTTACAACATTAACAGTAGTTTTCTATAACAATTTGAGTGTCTTTCCATACCATTTGGAGTAGCTGTTACTATACTGTCATTCTTTTACAGAGCAGAGCTTTTACTTGTGTTGGCAACTGTAAATGAACAGAGTATCTTTATACAACATTAACAGTATCTTTTGATCACCTTTGCAGTATCTGTTTATATGATTGGGAGTGGCTTTTAGTGATGATGTAATAGCTTTTACTATATTGGCATTTTTTAACATTGAGAATAGCTTTTGAGATTGATGTTTAACTTATGAGTGTCAATCCATGGAAACTTAAAAAATTTCTACGTCCACAGAAACTTTGTCTAATGGTTTCGACATAAATTTCAAAACAAACCTGGAAATGGACATGGAAACTTTGTCATTACATTTGTACAATTTTGACATGAAACTTCAAACAAACCTGGAAATGGACATTAAAGAAGAAAACTAATGCTGAAAGTAACAAAATAGACATCAATTTCCATCCAATATTAAAGCTGAAAATTAAACATAAGGCTACTGTTAACAGTTCGTAAAGCCACTGTCAGTACTTCAAAATACTACTGTCAGCCCGACGTCATTTTCCATCAAATACTAAGGATGGAAATTAAACAACATAAAGGTACTGTCCACATATGAAAATCTACTTTCATAGCCTAAAAGATCTACTGTCAGCACTATATAAAGCTATTGTTTCTGAATATCATCTAATGCCTCTTGTCGCTCCTTGTTCTTTTTGTGGTATACGTGAACTCCTTGTCTTCAATAGCCTTCCCTTTTTTGTTCTTGATTTGATCCACCATTGAATTTCTCTTTACAGCTGGCTTCTTCCCTTTCTTCATCTTTTTAATTGGTTCTTCTTCAGGTTTTGCTTCTTCATCAGTAGCTTCTTCTTCAGCAGCAGCTTTTTTCACCCTTTCCCATCTCCTTGATTGTTTCTTTGCTTCCTGTTTCTGAGAAGACCTGCCTTCTTTATCTTTTCTTGTTGATGTGTGCTTCTTTCTGGTTGTTCTCACTTCAGGTTCTTCTTCTTTATCTTCACATTGTCTCCACCATCTTCACCATCAACTCCTTCTCCACCTCTTCCTCACCATCTTCACCATCAGCTCCTTCTCCACCATCCTCACCATCACTGTTACTGTTTTCTATTTCATCTTTCCGTAAATCCTCTTGAGAATCCAACATATCTTTCTCCAGTAGCTTTCTTTCCATTTCTAGCAATTCATTTTCCAGATTGTGTATCATTTCTCTCTGCTGCTCAATGACGTCCTCCAAGTTCTTTTTTTCCTTCTCAATGGTTGTAAAAACTTTCCACTTCTTCAACAATTTGTTTTGCAAGATCTGTATCTTCCTTGTTGCTATATTGTCTTCCTCAAAGGCTTTGTCCAACATCTCCCAATATCTATCATTCTGCCTTGCTAGCTTTTCATTCTCTTCGGTGAACTTCTTCAACAAGTCTTGAGTTTTCTGAGAGATTCGTCTGAGTTGTTGCTTCTTCCAACGAGCCTATTAAGTCCTTCATTCTCTTCTGACTTTCTGCTTCTTCTTTTCGCCGTTCTTGGGTGGTTTTCTGGTGCTATATCAAAAAATAAAAATAAAAAATCACATTAAAAAGCTACTGAGGTGGGTTATAAAAACCTACTAACATAGCTATACAAAGATACAAACTTGCTCAGAATTGATTAAACAAAACTGAAAGTTTCTTAGCTACTGATTTGAATACAAAAAGCTACTCAAAAATGGTTAAAGAAAGCTACTAACATAATCATACGAATCTACTAACTCATCCATGAAACTGAAAGCTTCTGAAATTTTTAAAAAGCTACTGATGAGCTTAAAAGAAGCTACTCAAACAGTTACAGAAAACTACTAAAATTTTCAAAGAAAATTAATTGGTTATAGATCACATAGGCAGAGAAAGCTAGTAACCTAGGCAGAGAAAGCTACTGGAAATCAATAAAGAAAGCTACTTACCCAATCTCCAAAAGTTGGAGTTACAAAGTCTTCCTCCCTCAGCTTTTCATCTGATGCTACTCCTCTGTTTCTTCCTCTGATGTCATTCATTGCCACTTCCAAGTCTTCCTCTGTCAGCTTTCGGTCAAACATTTCCTATTTTTCATCAAACAAAGTACACACAATGTTAAAGACTAGAACAATATATTTCTAAACTGATTTCTTATTGCAAATTTATTCTTTATTTTTCTTTCTTTACCTCTATCTGCTCGTTGGTTAGTTTCTCCATTTCTTTGTGCAGCTCGACGAGTGACCATCTTATGAAATTTGGAGAGCCTAATTCATTTCTCTTGATTGCTCCTCCCATCTTTGTCTTCTCAGCAAACCAATACTGTTACACAACAATAAGAAAAACATTAATTTTGAGGGCTAAATCTACTGAAATGTTAATGAAACTAACAGTAGTGGTTACTTACCATGATTAGTGGCAAACAACCTGACAAATTGACATCTTTGTCTTCCCGCTTCTTACTTAGACCATTGTGCAGGTGGTCTAGTACTAAGGTTGCCCATGAATATCGTCTCCAAGAATTCCATTTGGTGCAAATTTCTACCAACTTCTAGGACAATGTAGAATCTGAGGTGCAGAACAAGAAGGATACGAACAGACTCATGACAATTAGCGATGCCACCTCACTTGTGACTTGATTCTTTAGGTCTTTCAAAGATTCGGCAAATGCACTATCAACCATCGCTTTTGTCACTTTCTTTGCATCTCCAAAATACTTGTCGATGATGCGATTCTTCGTTGGCTTCTGGCGGTGCTTGTTTAGCTCGAATGTGACTCCTTCCAATCGCATTCCAAGGCAGATAGCTATATCTTCACGGGTTATTTTCAGTATCCTTTCCCCAAGCAGAAACCCTTTTTGATTGATGTCGTATGTCTTAACCATTCTAAGAATGTCCTCATCTACTTTTCTGCATTCTCTGTCTTTTAAAAGTCCGTGATGGAAGACATAAATGATCTCCCAGAATGGTGTCCTATTCAACCTCAACATTTCATCTGGACTGATCATCCCTTTGTAGGTTTTCATCTTCTAGTTGAATGACTGTAGACTTGCTCCATACTGTGGTGTTCGGTCTCTACGTTCAGCCATTTTTCCTTCCTGTAAGTAGAGAAAAAAATGAGAGAAGATAACAAACAAAGCTACTATTAAAGAATAAGAAAGCTACAGTGGAAGGCTACAAAAGATACTGACAAAAACAACAAAAAGCTACTGTAAAAGACTAAACAAGCTACTGTAGTAGATGTGTAAAGCTACAGTCAAAGAACCATAAAGCTATTTAGATAGAACCAGAAAGCTCTTGTTAAACATGCAAGCTGGTAAGCCAAGTTGTTGTTAAAGATAAGCTACTGTCAAGCATCATGAAACATACTGCCAAACATTCTAAAAGATACTCCAAAGCAGAACAATTGCTACAGCGAAAGACTGTCAAGCCTACTAGCAAATCGAAATTGAAAGAGAAAGCTACTGCAAACAAAGATGCTCCAAAGCAAATCGAAATTGAAAGAGAAAGCTATTGCAAACAAAGATACTCCACAGCAAATCGAAATTGAAAAGAGAAAGCTACTGCAAACAAAGATAAGAGAAAGCTACTGCAAACAAAGATACTCCACAGAAAATCGAAAGAGCGCCGGCAACGAGGTCCAGATCAAGATGTGGTTGAGAGAGGCCCACCGACGAGGGAGAACGTTGGCGATGAGAGAGTGTCCCGCCGACGAGAGAGAATGTGCGCCGGCGAAGAGAGAGAGAAGGATGCGTTATTGAAAATGAAACAACTAGATTGATATCACAATTTGGGTATGTTTTGAGAGTGGCAGAACTGTAAATTCCTTTATTTTTAATGTTCAAAATTTAATCCTATTTTGTATCTGGTGGCCTTTATGAAGGAAGAAAATATTGGGTGGCCTTTAGGCTAAAACAACACCTTAAAATGCACTTATATGTAATTTTCTCTTAATTCTTTTGAAAATGTGTCACAACCCAAACCTGAGTTATGACTAATGTGGTGGTTTAAAACTGAAATCAATGTAAGGCATTATTATTATTATTATTTTATTTTATTTTATTTTTGTTCAGAAGCCAAGAAAATTGAAATCGATGGCTTGTGTTGATGTTCAAATAAATTTTTGTTGAAAGTAGAAAGCTACATGACTTTAAGAGTTATTGCTCCCCACCTCCTAATCCGATACCATAAACCCAGTCACCTGTGTGGGACCTGACTACGCGCGTGACTGGATAACCCCTTCGCTTCCTTCCAGATTCCGTTCCTTTTCGCTTGTGAGTCGACACGTGGAAGATTGTGGAACGTTGAATACGTAGATTTCGGTCCCTTCACTTCATATAATGGTACATTTTTAATCATCATTAGTAGTACTTAATAGTAATTAAATTACAACTTTAAGGTTTAATCTGAAAGGGCATTGGCTCTGGTTTCGGTGCTCCAATGACATTCTTAAGTACAAAGAAATAGTCTTTAAATTTGTTATCTTGTTGATATTTGTGTAGCTCTCTCTCTCTCTCTCTCTCTCTCTCTCTCTCTCTGTGGTGAATCTGTTCATGATTTGACGCAGCTAATCCACACTATTCCTTTTTGCTTTAAAACAAGCTCTGATCTTTGGAGTTCGGCCAATCAGAAAACAAATCAATAGCTCAGTCCTTTACTCTTCGGAGAGACGCAAAGCTTGAGCCTTCTTCTAGCTTCTTCCAATATCCTATCCAAACTAGTGGGTTTTCACTCTCTTGCATGTTTGCTTTTTCTTCTGCAGCTTGGTGTGGGTTTGTTGTTTGAGTCTGATCTTAGGGTTTGGAACCTACTCTTTTGCTTGAGGTTTCCGTTTATCTGTTTGATTGTTCTGTTTGTTCCTGTGCTTGAGTTTTTGCGTGGTTGATCTGCCTGGTACATGGAACGTTAGGTTTTCCTTACAAGCTGATCTTCATGCATCGGCTAGAGAAGTGATTGGAATACTACTGAAAATTTCATGATATTCTTCTTTTCTGTAAGTATGTAGTGGTGTTTCGGCAGGAAGAGGTATCTGGAAGTTTTCCTTTTCATTAGAGTAGTCTGAAATCTGTAAAATATATAGAGGTATCTTTAATAGTATCTACAACATTATAATTTTTCTTGAAGTACTTTCTACTGATCTGGCTTTCATAAGTCCATGAATTTGATTTTTCACTGTCAGATTTCTATTCAGATTTTGAGTTTCCATGATCACCACCTTTGCAACCCATATGTTTGCCCAGTTATTTGGTCCATACAATATGATTTAACTCCTTTGATCTACAAGCTTTAGGTCCTATGTATGGAAGGTTACATATTGTTGATGTTGGGGTACAAGATAAATTTCTTATCAGCCTGTCATCCCTGGTGTACCTTTAATCCATGGAGCGAGATCCCTATCTTGCATGTGATATTGTGTTCATTAATATCAGGTGGCAGATTTTGGTTACTAGCTATGAGAACAAAGTAAATTGGCTCAGTCCGAGACTTTTTCTTGGTGAATGGTGATGCCCTTCGACGTCTGTTTTTGTGCCTGAAGCTAGGTCAATTAATTTGTACGATGAAGTTTTGGTACATTGATACTTTTATATCATTTGTGCTTATTTTCTTTTCTTTTTGTCTTGCATGTTTTAGGCATTAACATGAAATGTGCTGAACATGTATGTCAACTTTCTTCATAATTGTATTGTGATTAGTGGAAAACATGTTAATCCGGCTTTTAGCAGTTACTGCATGAGTGTATGAGAATGAGCTGAGCTATCGGTGGTTTTGGATGACAAAGAGAGGGATTACACTTGTTAGCATCCATGAAAAGGCCATGGGTGTTTACGGGAGTGCTCCCTCTCTTTGGCATCGAACTGTCCAGGTCTATCCTTGATGCTATGTTTCATGTATTTGCATCTTTGGGATGTAAACTAGCTGATAAGCTTATAACATTGTGTAATTTGTCATTTATCTTTGTCAATCATATTATTTATTCCAGAATGGTTGCCATTAGCCTTTTTGTTGGTTGATGTCTTGTTATGATATGGAGATTAAATGTTGTTGAAGTTGAGTGGTCATTGTTCATGGATCAATCTCTTAGTACATCAACATATATGGATGCGTTATCTTGTTAATTACATTACAGTCACTTGTTTGGAAAACTAAAATATTTTGGCGCATACCCGTTCAGTGATTCAATTTTACATAATTAATTTTTTTTACCTCAATAAAATTTTAACTAATGTAATTTCAATAAAAATTTCTAAATACTTTTAATCTTCTTTTCTTATCTTTTTGTAAGAATTATCAATAGGACTGGAACATGAGGTGTGGCAGTGATATAAGATGATTAGATTAGGTAGAGATCAACATTCAGATATGAGTAGTAGGAATGCAAGACATTCAACAGTCAGCTTTGTTTCACTTGATCTATGGAATTGATATTTCACTGCTAACTACGAATCCAAATATTAGAGTTCATTTGGGCGAAACAATTGGTATGCGATATTGTACATGTGAGAACATATTTGCTTGCCAAGTTCTTCAAGACTATTGTGTTGGATATACTGAAATTATTACATACATACAAGTAATAAACAGACAGAAGACTGTATGAAACAGCATGATTGCTAATATGATCACAAACAATGATGATCATGAGCTTGAGGAACATCAAAGGGAAGTGCTAATTTGTATTGGCACTGCTGAATTGGAGGTTGCGTGTGGATGTTGTGACTCAAGACTTTCTTGCATGTTGTACTATGTTAATTTCATGTCGTGGAGACTTTCTTGCATGTGAGGGGGACCAGTTGGTCGTACATTATATAGTTGTACATTTATGATCATGGTTGATGTGTTATTCTTATACTGTTGGTCTTAACTGTGTATATCTGATTATATCAACCAAATACTGTATGTCCTTTTTCTTCTATTGCGTTTGCTTTCTGTTTTCAGCTGTTTGGTTCTTTTCTTTTGATTTCTCCAGTCTTGCTTGTTTCGGCAGTTGACCATGTGAATCATGCTTTGCAGACTTGTGTCCCTTATACTGTTATTTAGCCATGTGGCTTATTAATTGATTTTACCCTTCGACAAAAAAAAAAAAAAAAAAAAAAAACCAAGTAGAGTGGTTTCAGTCTAAATTTGTTTAGCTTTGACATGACAAATGTGGAATTTGCCACCAAATTTCTTAGTAAATTTATCTCGATTGTTGAAAACATTCTAATCTGGCTCTTTGCCATTACTGAGGCAAGCTATGATTGGATTTGTTTGACGATGAGAGAGAGCACGCTTGTCGGCATCCATGAAACATTCATGAGTGTTTACGGGCGTGCTTCCTCTCATCGTCATACAATCGATCTAATCTTGTGCGCCTTTTGCATACAAACTAACTGATGATCATAAATTGTGCAAGTTAGTACTTATATATGTCTGTCTCAATATTCTTTTCATAAAGGCTCGCCATTTTCCTTTTCATGGTCAATATCCTTTTTCTGATAGAGTTTAAATGTTGAAGAAGTAGAGAACAGTCATTGGTTATGAGTTGATCTCTGAGTTCTTTAGTTATTTGTACTAGTCACTTATGAAAAATCAAAAGTTTCTTAACATTTCTATTTAGTCATTTTTTAAGGAATAGGAACAAATGACTGGCAATGGTGAGGTGTGGTGGATAGTAATTTGATGAACAATAGGTCTTATTTTACTCTTTGTATTTTTTTTTATCTATTTTAGACTTTCAAGGAAGCCCCAGACGGTTTGTAGAGGTATTGTCTTGCTCCCAACCACAGAATTTGTAGTTTCACTTTTGAGATCCTAAATATGTGTGACTATATAAGCATGCAAGACATTCAAAAATTGGATACTTGGTTGATTATGATGCAATTCATATATCCCTATTGACTACGAAAACAAGCATCAGAGTACTTGGTTGTTCAGACTTCAAACAGGTATGGTGGGCAATGCAAGGATACTCCTGCAGCCCAGGAACCCATGAGTACTTCTACAAGGACGGAAGAAGTGCTAGCTGGCCCTACTTGGCTACAAATCTTATGGTATACACCATAAATGTCAAGTTTCGTAACAATTGGTAAATATTATAGACCTTTGTACTTATCATATATTTACTAAGTGTCTGTGGTTCATTAGTGTGTAAATATTATTCTTAGAACTGCAACGAGTGGCCATAGGTTTGGTAAGAAAGTAATAAAGTTAAATTCCTTCTTTGCTCAAATGCGTTGCTAATTGCTAATTCAACGACAAAATGAATGATTAAAGGTCTGAGACTTTCTTTATTGAAAAACAAAGATATGCTTGTAACTATCCAGTTGCATGTTGTTTATTTTTGTAATGCTCGAGATCTTTGATTAAAATTAGACTCCAAGCTAAGATAAAGAGATGTTATGCTTATAACTATCCAATTGCATAGGAAGTTATCAACCTCCTAGGAAGATCATATGTGCATTTATACATATTGCTTGAATATCCTCAGCAAGGATAGGAAAGTTTTGATATCTACATCGTCAAGTAGTTAATACTTTGATTCATTTACATATAGCAGTCACAGATGTTTTATATAATGCTGACTTGTACTTGCTAAACTTGTTTTTCAATATTATTGTTCTTGACATATAGAGGTATATGTGATATATGTAAATTTAAGTTATAGACTAACAGAAATAGGTGATAACAAAAATAGACTCTTGCCTGAATTCTCTAAATAGCTGAAATTCATACAGTGATATGCATCTAATTATACCTATATAAAAGCCCTCTTTCCTATATATTGTCGAACTTATTCTTTTTCTTTCCAGCTGTATATTTCAAGCAAGATTATAAAAGGCTACCTTAAGGCACGCTTTCTGCCTAGGCGTAGGCTTAAATGCAGCAATTGCTCTGGTAAAGTCATGCAGGCGCAAAAAGTGCACAGTAAGAGGGAAAAGCTTAAGCCTCAGGTGCAGCCAAGGCTCTCTCTTTTTTTTTTCTTTTTTTCTTTTTCTTTTTCCTGAAAAAATAAATAAATAATCACAACTTACTGAGTGATGAATGAGATCTCTTCCTTCAGCTGCTTCTTCTGGATGTTTAGTTAGTTATCTTAATTATCTTCTCATGTCTTTTATCTTTGGTAGTAAGTCTGCTGTAGTTCGGTTGATGTAGAATTCAGGCTCCTTGCAATTATGCAAGTCTGCTGTAGTTACAATTTTATTACAAAAGATTTGCGCATTTAGAAAACGCTTCTACTTAGTGCCTTTGCCAAAAAAGGCTTGGGTAAGCCTTCTCCTTTTAAAATTTTGATTTCAAGTAGTGTTCGTGCTTTATTTCCACATGCATCAGCCATGCATATTTGGAAGCCAAATTCAATTCCTTGCAACTCATGAACAACCAGGGCTATTACCTAAATGAATGCGCTGGACCTCAAATTTATATTACAGAGACTTCTATTTTTGTTTTGGTTAATGTTAGTATTTAGGCAAATCATTTATCCTTTAAGTGGGCACAAGTTTTGCTACTATACCTTATTTGAAGTCTGGTTTTGCTATGTACACTCTATGTTGCCTATACTGATTTCTCATTTATGCTTTCTTTTCTGTTCTTAACAGGAGCTTAGTTGATAAGTCCTTTCACGTTTTGGATTGATCCAGTGTTCATGGGATTTACATGGAAATGTTCCCTATAAAATATTCTTTAGAAGCTGCTATTCAAGGTTGTGGATGCTGTCTCCTTATTTGATTTGATGAATGATCCATTCTGTTTTTAACACCTCCTTTAATTTATCCTTGTTCCTGAGCTGCACAGGATTGTGAAGTCTAATCCCAACTAAAACCCAGGCTTAAAGTTCTTGTGTGCATGCTTGATGATTGTCTACACGGTGGAAGTTTCACAACAGTAAGAATGTGACAGACAGAGACAAACATGCCCGGTACAATACATATCACCGACATTCCAAATTCAAGGATTTCAGGCATACTTGGGACTTTTTCAGCCTTTCAAGTATATTTGCTTCTTGTCTGGTTTTGGAGATGGCCATGGGACAGGTTTCCTTTCCAAGCTCGGATTACAATCTTGTGATGGAGTACTGTGTCCGTTGGTTGCCAAACGTCCTTGAGACTATACCTAGTGCATCCAATAGTAGGTTACTGTACAGATGGGAACACACTATGGCATGTAAACATCTCTCTGTGGAATCTTAAGTTTTATTTTCCAATACTTCGTGTCCCAAAATATATAACTTGAACTCAAAAAGGGAAAATTCCATATCTCCAACCCTTCAATGCAGAATATGAAAATCCCGAAATGCAAAAATCCCAAGTTGTAAAAGTTCAAACACATTGTAAAAATCCCAACTTTGAACGTACAATGGTAATAGCAGGGGCGTTCGCCCAAGTAAAATAGGGTTCATACAACAGACACTCTCGAACAAAATGATATTCAAAATAAATATTTTCTTTTCTTTCTTTACACTTTATTTTCTGATTGGCTGCTTTACTTGAAAATTTAAACAAAAAATTTAATTATTTTCCCTAGAATTTTAACAATCTTCTATGCAGTTGTTCTTAACATGCAATTTCCATCAAATCATAGCAGGAAATTCTTTACCGGCATAGCAAGAAATTTCTTATTGGTTTTTGGTTCTTCATGCAAAAGTGTACTTTCAAATAACTTTTGAGGCCCAATAATATTTCTAAATTTCATGTAACATTTAAAAGACGGCACAACGAGGATGGACGTGGGCATATGACTAGAGAGTTATATGTACAAGCATATGTAAAATGTCATACATGGGCATGAAGCACAGCCTCAGCAAGCATTCCAGTATCCCTGCCAAGCCTTCTCCATGAGGGCATTGTCTCTCAAAACTGCAGCTGCGAATGCGGCTTCCCCTCCAGCACCAACGGATTACAATTGTTTACCAAATTCTGCATTGCATGTCACTGATTAATTTTAGGAAGTATGATATGGAAATGGAGAAAAGAAATCCTATCAGCAAGAATAATCTGGAACACAGCTAAGAGAAAAGTAGACCATTGATATTCCGCAAAGGAAAACAGAGGTGTCAGGAACTAGTATACTGGGAAAGCATAGTTTTTATTTTTCAGGGAAAAAAACAAAAAAAGCACAACTTCCCATTTTTTAATTGTATACTGGTCAGAGAAAGAGCGCCCAGAAATCACAGTTTCAATTATGAATATGGACAACAATATGGTATGTATTAATTTTTAGGTGTCGTTTTGTCTGTTATTACTATTACGTGCAAATTAAAATAATTGGAAGCACCAGAAAGCTCATTTACCAAAATAAGCATGTCCAGATATAGATAGCATACACTAAGCCGTGTCAACTCTCCATGATTGGCTAACCGAAGAGCTTGTCCTCTTAATTCATGACCCTGTAAAGCTCCTTTCACAGAAGCCGCAGCAGCCAACCTCTTCAGAGCCTCCCGAGCAATTTCAGCCTGTCCAGTAGCGTCTGCGGCATCAATAAGATCCAAAAACTCCTTTGTAAATTTCACTATTCCTTGGATAGCTTCCAATATATTCTCTTTCTTAGTTGTTATAGTAAGAATGTCCTTCAAATCAAATCCTGAATTATCTTGCCCCAAGTCCCTGCTGTTGCTCATTGTGACAAGGCACTGGAGAGCTCTTTTCAAATCACTGCTCTGCATGGCCAAATCAAACTCCAACCTACAAAACGAGGATAGCATTGTAAGTTTCAAAATGAAATGAAATGTAAGCTGCTTGATGCTTTAAAGCCTTTTCTATCATATAATTGCAGAAAAGGATTCAACACAAAAATAATGTTTCAGTCTGCCAGACCCATCAATCATTGAATCAACCTTATAAACTGGTATACAGGTATCTACATATGGCCAGGTTAATACACAGTTATTCTACGTACCAGAAGAATAATACATATTTTATACTGGAAACAGAAGAGAAGAAGCCCATCAAAATGAAAATTTATGAATATGCAAAACAGAGAACTACACTCAGTCTGTGACATCAAATATGCAAAGCACCTGAATTAATTCATAGTATACCTCTTAGATATTCCAGGTAAATGAAGTGCTTCAGTAGCATAACCCATCCCTAGCAGAAACTGCACTAAATCATCATGATGTTAGCTGCCAAGCCTACTTGTAGCCTCAGAGAATCAATTAAGTAAAGATAATTAATATCTATATGCCCTCTCATTTAATATAAAAATAAATTCAAAACAATCTAATTTGAAATTTTCTTAAACTAATTTTCTTAAATATTTTGGTCTAGCTATTACTAATTAAGATCCAAAGTCAACTCTTTTTAATTAGATCTAATTAATATTTATTATTTATTTGAGAACCAACGTCTTTTTTAAAACCATTCATATTGAAAAAAAAAAATTATAATTTAGATTAACAAAAAAATCTTTATAATTGTCTTCATAACAAGTGAATGGTGGATTTTCACATAACTTAACATAACAAAAACAAAAAAATAAAACAAAACATTCATATTACAAATGAACCCTCGAATAATTATCTAGATAAAAGTGAAAATTCACCGCACATAAAATTACTGGTGGATTTTCACATAACTTAACATAACAAAAACAAAAAAATAAAAACAAAAAAAAACAAAACAAAACATTCATATTACAAATGAACCCTCGAATAATTCATAAAATTACACTTGCATTTGTTCTTTTTTTTATATATTTTTTTTAAAGAAGCTAGAGCCAATGTATTGATCAAAAGCCAGAATGGTCATTACATTCTTTTCTATTGTCACTAGACAGACAAGAAAATGTGTTAGTACTCACAATGGTATATATAACTAAGTCACTCATTTGACATTAAATACATCGAAATAGCATAAATCCTCCTTCGATACTACTCTAGAGGCATGAAAGTGCATACCTCCCTAAAATACTTAGGGAATTGTTGAAAGTAAACTAAATTATTAACCTACAGTTCCCTAAACAAGGGAAATAACAGAAAGAAAAAAAAAACTAACTATTTAAAAGCCTAACTGCCCCAAAGAAAAATTAGAACCCTAGGCCCAATCGCTAACCTAGCCCAGTTCCACCTCCACCTCCATGTGCTGAAAACTATGCACGCACACCGCAAGCAACCGCCACGACACACTAAAATGGTACCGCCGCCACCCCACTTCAAGGAACACTGCCATCACCATGTCGCCACCACCTAGAGGACATCAGGGAACCCGGAAAGCACAAGACTCGATCCAAACTGGAAACAAATCCCTTGTGCCTTGAAAAAATGCCAACTGCACCCCATCGATAACGCCGCTCTACCACCGTCGCTTGGATCAAAATAAAATGAAATTATCATATAAAAGCATCCAATAAAAGTATAAAATAAAAAAGATACACATCTCTTATAATTCTTTTCACCAAATCCGTTTTCACAGTTTTAAGCTACTCTAATTTCGCTTACTACAAAAGGATAAAATTTCATAAATAAAAAAGAATGTTTGCAAGCAGTCTTACTTTCGACTCTAACTTCTTCAATTCTCTTATCTTCCTTATTAGTTGGTACAGAAGTTTGTTCATAGATAATCTCATTGTTGTATATATATCTTATGATTATGATTTTTTTATTATTATCAACAATGTGCCATTAGACAACTAATGACAGTTATGGATCTAAAACTAATTAATTCTTTTGAAAATGTGTCACAACTCAAACCTGAGTTATGACTAATGTGGTGGTTTAAAACTAAAATCAGTGTAAGGGATTTTTTTAATTTATTTTTTTGTTCAGAAGCCAAGAAAATTGAAATCGATGGCTTGTGTTGACGTTCAAATACATTTTTGTTGAAGGTAGAAAGCTACATGACTTTAAGAGTTATTGCTAGGTGACAAAACAATATGAGCCAAAAGTTTGGCAGTAAAGAAATTAAAACCTGTACAATGTATATATCTAGATAGACCCTTCTAATTTGGTAAAAGATTTGAACTGAATGTTTAGGAAACTTAAGCAGAGCTTCAGACTTAATTTCGTTGTTTCAAAGTTGAAGGAAAGGGTCAATAGAATCTAGCCGTGTAGAATGCTTCAATATACATAGACAAAATGACAATTTTACATGGGATAATGACTATTTACACAATTTTGGGGTTAATTAACCCCACTTACCCAAACACTCTAAGAAATTGCCCACTTACATAATATTTTATATATATTTTGCCCTAATACCCAATTAAGTATTTTTTTTTATTTTTTTATATTTATTTTAAGGACAATTTTGCCCTCTCCTTATTTGTCAATTAGAGAGAGAAGTCATCAGAGACATGTGACCGGACTCCGGCGACCAGTGACAGGAATCCGGCAACCGGTCACCGGAATCCCGAATCTGGCTACCGGACTGGTGACCGGATTCCTGCATCCGATTTTATTGCCTCCTAATAATACCCAGTAATCATATTATTGCCCCCCAATAAACATATTATTGCCCCCAATAAAAAAGTTATTGCTCTCCAATAACAAGTTTATTAGGGATCAATAATTAGTGAAAATGAAGATGTTTTAAATTTTTAAAGCTTTCGGAGGTTTATCCAAATAAATAATCTTATTATTGACCCTCAATAATCTTATTATTGCCTCAATAAACATTTTATTGCCCCCCAGTAATCTTATTATTGTTCTCAATAATCTTTGCCGCTCAATAATCTTCACCATCTTCGCCGCTCTCTTGCATCGGAAACACCTCCTCTGTTCCTTCCCAACCTCATAGCTCCCTCAAATTTCGGAAACGCCCAGGATCTAACCTGACGAAGCCGGTCGGGTCCTGCGACTACTCTGATGGAGCCTGGATCTACGACCCTAATGCTTCTCCCAAGTACGAAAACACTTGCAAGGAGATCTTCAAGGGCTGGAATTGCATTTCCAGCAACAAATTCAACGACCGCGATCTCGTCAAGTGGAGGTGGAAGCCTAAGCACTGTGATCTGGTGAATCACTGACACTAACGGCGCCTCATGCGTCAATCGTCGTCCATTCCTTATCGGGCATCTTCGAGGCTGATGGTGGTTGGTGAACTTTGCATCTTCGAGGCTGACGGTGGTCGCTGAGTCGACTCGGCCGGGAAGGAAGAGAGAGAGAGAATAGATCGAAGAGGGGAGGGGAGAGAGAGAGAGAGAGATGAGTGTAATTTATTAATTAAAATGAAGGCAATACTGTCAATACATGTTAAATTGGGTAAATGAGAGTAAAAAACTTTTAGTGGAGTAAGTGTGCAATTTTTAGATTAAAATTGTGTAAATAGTCATTATCCCATTTTACATTTCAAAACATTCCACCACATTACTATCAAAAATACTTCAGATTAATTCCTGGACAATAATCCATTCTACTTCATGACAAATTCCAACAAAGGCCAACTCTTCTATTCAAAATGACATACTGAGATATTCCACAGAAGATAGCAACAACATATCTTCAGCAAGCAAAACAAAGTTAGCGTACAATCGACAACCAAAGCACAACTTGGAAAGACCTTTGCTCAAGATAACTCTGGAATATCATAAACACATCCACGTACTCAAGGACTTCTTTCTTGAAATCAATAGAAAACAGAGGGAAGTGAGCTTCAAAACTCATTAGGTACGACAAATAGATCAGTATTTCTAGATTGTATAAGGAAATAATTACAGGCAGAAGAATTAACCTTTGAAGTTGCTGCTGCAATATTTATAAAGAAATCAATAACACAGATTAAGACTCAAGGAGTTGCTTTGGTTCACAGACACCATTTAACTTAAATCAGTTCCATAAATAACTGAACAAGAAAAGGAGAACAAGCTGAAATCCAAAACTTTCTTGATAAACATTCAAATATGTTGGGAAAATAAAACTCGTTGTAAATCCAGCGAGAGTAGCAACAAGACCATAAAGTCTTTTAGCTTCGGTTACTGTAATCAAAGTCCAGAAACCTTTTTCTTTCCTTGGTTGTATGTTTCAGCAACAATGGTTTACAAACTCTTATCTCAAATCCCAATGAAATCCTTGAAAATCATTCTTTTTCCTGTTAGAGCCCATTGCTCGCATTAAGGCCACCGAGCACACCCCGTACAAGTGGATCCTGATCAGGTTTTGGGTCTTTCACCCTAGGGAGGCACAATCCCTACTTAACTTTTTCCTAGGGCTAACCAAATAGAACGATTAAAAACCAAATTTGGTCTTTCCACAAAACCTTTTGTTTCTCCAAACAAAACTGAACATTTAAGAATTTTCAGTAAAAGCTTGGAATTCACTTTCTGTAGAAAAGAAAATAGATTTAGTCCAAGAAAAGCTTCTTTAAGTAAAAGCTCTTTCTGTTGATAAAAATCAAGAGCTGGATAGACTAAACCATCTATGATGACCAACAGTATAAAATAAAACATATTTGCAAAATTTGTTGACCTTTAGTCATTAATGGGATGAATAGACCTTAACAAAATATAAATATGCAGATGATCAAACAAGGTTGGTGGCAGAGTAGTGTAAATCAGTTTTTCATTGGTAAACTGAACCTGACATTAAAAAGAAGCATATAACAATTCTTTTAATATAAATCAGACCTTAGTAAATAACTAAATATGGTTTCGGATGCACCTCCAAGGAGTTTCATAATTGAATTCTAATAGCATAGCTCCGTAACAAAACTGAAACTGAAAGTAAAATTAATAGGAGGAAGGAATCTGTCATAGTAGTAAGCATATGCATAAACTTCTACTTTCATTACTACATGACATAAGTAGTAAATAAATGGAGAGAATAAAGAGACTGACCTGAGGAAGTTTTCATGAAGGAGCTTTACGAATGGACAGCAAACAAAGGCCATAAATAGGCTTAGGTGCAGCCGTACAAAAGTTTTAAATTTCATTTGAAATCATAGTTAATTGGTTTGAAACCAGGTAAAGTAAAACAGCTTTTCAACATGACACTAAAGATGGGGTAAACATGAAAATTTAAGGATTCTCTACTACAATTATAAGTTGGCAAGAAGACAATGAAACAGAAAAGAACACAATCTTTTCATTAAGCAAAACTGGAGATGGTAGTCTATTGAAGTAAAAAAAAAAAGTCTCTTTGCTGCAATCAAATCCTTATAAGAGAAGAAGAAAAACAAAAAGAAATGAATATGGCTATCAATATATGGTTAAAAGATGTTCAACAAGGTTGTTCAACAATGTAACTTAGCTTTAAGGAATTACACAGATAGGTATTCTTTTCAAAACTTGATAAGAAATCGATCTTTAATAAGTATCGATTCAAGCTTTGTAAAACTTTGTGTGAAAAGGACAAGATAATGACATAGTTCGGCTGCATATTTTAAAGATCTAGGTAAAAAGGAATGTCAAAATAAAATCAGAACATGGTTTTTATTAATATAAATATGTAGAGATCCAAAGCTTTATAAGAAAAAACCAAAACAATCATAAAGTTTTCCTTGTGCATGCATTCAACAAGCACCAACAACTATACTCATAGACAAGTTCCACATACATGATAAAGATAAAATATCATAACAATGAAATTCAGTAATTGAACGTCAACCATGTTTTAGTTGGCTGACAAACCAATTCAAATTTGCAGATTAGGAATGAAACCAATATTCCAAAGGCAACCACTTTTACCAATAAGAGTTTGATCAAAACTCAAACTTGACAAATCATTGTGCATTCATATCCGAACTCTTCGTACAGAAACATAGAGAAAGCATCTCAACAATCACACTGAACAGCTACAAACGGCAACCAAATCCAAATGCTAACACCCACTTTATATTTCAACAAATCCAGTCACCTAAACCAAATGTACGACAAACTACACCTAAACTCTTGAAAAAGCTGAACCATAATGAACGGATTTGGGAAGATGGGGAGTTTGAATTTACTGGAGATAGCTGCATGCAAAGAAAAATTTTCAGATTCTTGGGTAGTGGATAGCCACAACAACGTCTCTGTTTTCTTTTGAGCTATTACAAATTTAGTTTTTGGCTTGGAGAGAAGACATCGATATGTTTTGAAGAGTACGGAAGAAAGACTGCTATATATTGTAGTGAGGTACAGAGTACAAAAGCAACTTGAGGGGTGGAGAATAGCAGGCCACTTGTTTTAGTCTAAATAGGTGACTAGATGTTTTAGTGTAATTTATACACAAACATAAATTAAATAAATAACAATATAGACATAAAATTCAATCTGACACTCTAATAACTCTAACTAGTAATGCACAAGATAAACAAAACTTAATCTTAGGCAGAGAACAAAACACACAAAAGAGAAGGATAAAAGAAACAATTCGAACCTGTCAAAAATTGAGATCGCCAAAAAATGAACCCATGATCTACCTCAATCCTAAACCAATTCCCAATCCTCCTAACTAAGTAACCTTTGGGAGTGAGCAAGAGTAAGTGCTTACCAAGTAACCATATGAGTGATTACCAATTTTCCGTGTGAATGATTGCCAAGTAACTCTATCTCTATATAAAGAGAACTAATGAGAAGGGATACACCACTTTCCTCATATATTCTCTCATCATATTCTTCACTTTCTAGCAAGCAAGCTTTACTTGTATGAAAACAGTATAATTTATATTGAACATGTAAAAATGGTTAATATCTCTCACAAGTCTTTTATCAATCTTCATGATTTTATAGTAATTCAAGATTTGTTATAGGCATCCCTAAACCCTAAGTAGGGCTAAAGACCATCTGGAAAACAGCACTCGTCCGGTGGAGCGAGCGATGCCTAGCAGGCCTCCATGCTCTGTTGGCATCTTTGTGCAGTTGCCGAAACGGTGATCTAAAGGTCGGGCTTGGGAGCAATGATTTGGATGGTTTGCTCGAAGTTTTGGCAGATTGTGCCTCGGTGGCAATTCGGTGCGACATCTATATATATGTGTTCGTGGCGGTTTGGTGCAGCATCTCCGTGTGCATGGTTGGACTGCTGTGAATCTCGGGTTGGTGACGACGCGATGGCTTTAGGTGGACTGCATCAGCTGGTTTTTGAGTAAACTCCAGGAATGGTGTTTCGAGTTTGCTTGGTTTTCAGCCGTTTGGGGTTCAAGGTGGTTGTTGTTGTTATGATGGGGCTTCAGGAAGCAACAGCGACGATGGCTGTGGCAATGTCAGACGAGACAGTGATGGGCGGCGGCAATAGATGAAGATGACGACGTGGGATGGCTTGCTATGGCTTGGGTGAAGATGTTCTTGAACTGTTCCCATTTGGGCCTAAGTAAATTGCGCCTGGTTGTTTTAAGCTTGCATTATGTTAGTAGCTTAGTTTACTTTCAATAATTCCCTAAGTTTTTTAGGGACCAATATATGCACTTTTATGCTTCTAGCAGATCTTCTGGAGTAGTACTGAAGGAAGATTCATGCTATTTCGAATGTAATTAATGTCAAATGAGTGCCCTATTTTCTACGTACCATTGTGGGTGCTAGCACAACTTCTTGCCTACACCTAATTGGTAACAGGAGGGTATGTCATTTTGGCTTGTGATCAATATATTGGCATTTTGCCTTGATTCAAAAAAAAAAAAAAAAAAAAAACTTCATGATTTTACTCATTTATTAGAGATCTAATCGATTTGGAACAAAACTGTTTTGACATGATGAATTATTATTGAGAATTATAAGGTTAACTTGAACGATTTACTAAACTTACAAAATCAATTATCTCAACTAGCACTTATGGCATGTTTCGAAATTGATGGCAAATGTAAGTTAGAGTAAGAACTAAGAACATAAGGGATTTAAGATTGCCTCAAAAGTTAATACAAGTGCTTTTAACTATCTAAAAAGTGTTTTTGAGTTATAAATCTGTTTGACAAATAAACATAAAAGTGTTTATTGAGTTATAAATCTGTTTGACAAATAAACATAAAAGTGTTTATTGAGTTATAAAAGCGAGGGATGATTTAGAGCACTGAAGTGCTGTTGCAGCAACACAAATCTTCAACCTACTAGGCCTTTCACCACTATTGTGTAGAGCCCCTAGCTTCAAGCCTGTAACTTGGCAGCCGCCTGACCACTGGTTAAAAGTGAATACTGATGGATCCTTTAGAGGCTCTAATATGGCTGGGTTTGGAGGGATTTTTCGTGATGCCGAGGGAAATTTTGTTGGGGCCTTTGCAGCAAGAGCTGAGGTTCCTAGTGCCATTGATGCAGAGATTTTGGCTGTCATTGAGGCTATTCAGGTAGCTTGGGTTCGTCGTTGGACCCATATCTGGTTGGAGACGGACTCCACCCTAGTACTTACATATTTCAAAAACCCCAACCTTATTCCTTGGAGGCTCAGAACTCGTTGGTTTAATTGTGTACTCAGGTCTCGGCAAATGACTTTCCATATATCACACATCTTTAGGGAAGGGAACAAAGTAGCAGACAAGCTGGCTAATTATGGTGCTTTGCATGACGGAGCGGTATGGTGGATTGCCCTCCCGTCCATTATTACTTCTGAGTTTGGTCATGATTACTCTTCGCGTGCTAGTTATCGGTTTTCTTAGTTACTTTGTTTGGGCTCTTGGTTTGAGCCCTAATTTGTATTGCCTATTAATTTTTGTCTTACTTATTACTTTGTTTGTATCGGATGCGGTCTTGGCCTAGTCCCCCGCCTCCTTTTGCTTTTGTTCTCTTTCTCTTGAGCTTGGTTTGGTTTGGTCCGCCAGCTCATTTGTAACCTTATTATTTTTCTTAATAAAATTTCGGGGTAGGACGTGGAGTTAGTCCTATTTCCGCTTCCTTAAAAAAAAAAAAAAAAAAAAACAAAACACAAATGATTAGTTATATCAAATACGTTATTTGATTATTAAGAAAAAATTTGAGTATAAATATTAAGAATTAAGATAATCTGATCATTTGTACCGGTAATGCATAGAAAATGTTTCATATCAAAAGAAGCAATTCGAAAGAAGCATTTCTTTAAGGGCTGTACAGTTGGGTGGCCCAAAACCAAATTCAACCACCACTTGCTGTGGCCACTGTTGCCAAGGCCAGTAGCATTAACCCTAGCACCTGCATCTGCCGCCGTACAAAAAACAAGGAATAGGCTCCAAGGACAACCAAAATCTTATCACAAAACTCAACCATCCACTTCGGAATCCAGCCCCACACCCACTTATTGCGCGTGCTCATCACCTCCTAATCCCCTACAATGTGTGTGAGACCTGACTACGCGCGTGACTGGGTAAATTTCGGTTCTTTTAGTTTTAGCTTATCCGTCGGCAGGCAAGTGGAAGACTGTGGAACGTTAATCACGTGTACTAAGACAAGTGGGGATGTACCTTTAATCATCATTAGTAGTACTTAATAGTAATTAAAATGCAACACTAAGGTTTAATCTGAAAGGTCATTGGCTCTGGTTTCGGTGCTCCAATGACATTCTCTCTTATAGTACAAATAAATAGTCTCAAATTTGTTATCTTGTTGATGTTTGTGATATTTATGTAGGCGTGCAGGTTGGGGTGAAGCTGTTTATGATTTGATGTAGCTAATTTTTGCAGACTAACTATTGCTTTGTTTTGCTTTCAAAGAGCTCTGGTCTTTGGAGTTCGGCCAAACAGAAAACAAAACTAAAGCTCGGTCCTTACTTTTCTGAGAGACACAAAAGCTTGAGCCTTCTTCTATCCAAACTATTGGGTTGTCACTCTCTTGCATGTTTGCTTTTTCTTCTGCAGCTTGGTGTGGGTTTGCAGTTTTGAGTCTGATCTTAGGGTTTTGGAACCTACTCTTTTGGTTGAGGTTTCCGTTTATCTGTTTGTTTGTTCCTGTGCTTAAGAGTTTTTGTGTGGTTGATCTGCCTGGTACATGGAATGTTAGGTTTTCCTTACAAAGTCGATCTTCATGCATCGGCTAAAGAAACGATTGGAATACTACTGAAAATTTCCTGATATCCTTCTTTTCTCCAAGTATGTAGCGGGGTTTCGATCAGTTCTGATGTGCCAGGAAGAGGAAGAGGTATCTGGAAGATTTTTCCTTTTCTTTACACTAGTCTATCATCTGTAAAATTTGACCGTTCCTTAATATTGGCTTAAACTCTTAAACCTTAAATGCAAAAATTCTGGGTTTAAAGTTTCAAGCTTCAAAGGATTTTGATTATTATTTAAAGCTTAGTATCCAGATTGTTCTCAGTCGATCAACTGTCAAATTATTCAAGGCTGTTCTACATGTATAGATTGGCTTTAATAGTATGTATGCTCCAACATTATAATTTTTCTTGAAGCACTTTCTACTGATCTGGCTTTCACAAGTCCATGAATTTGATTTTTCACTTGTCAGATTTCTATTCAGATTTGGAGTTTCCATGATCACCAACTTTGCAACCCATATGTTTGCCCAGTTATTTGGTCTATACAATATGATTTAACTCCTTTGATCTACAAGCTGAGGTTCTATATATGGAAGGTTACATATTGTTGATGTTGGGATACTAGATAAATTTCGTATCAGCCTGTCATCCCTGGTGTACCTTTAATCCATGGAGCGAGATCCCTATCTTGCATGTGATATTGTGTTCATTAGTATCATGCGGCAGATTTTGGTTACTAGCTACGAGAACATATATTAGTAATTGTTGTTGATTTGTGATTCTAGTGCTGTAGGTCTTAGCTATGTCATATTTGATCTTAATCAACAAAGTAAAATTGGCTCAGTCTGATACTTTTTCTTGGTGAATGGTGATGCTCTTCGAAGTCTGTTTTTGTGCCTGAATAGGTGAATTTGTATGATGAAGTTTTGGAACATTGATACGTTTATATCATTTGCCCTTATTTTCTTTTCTTTTTGTCTTACATTTTTTAGGCATTGACATGAAATGTGCGGAACTTGTATGTCAATTTTCTTCATAATTGTATTGTGATTAGTGGAAAACATGTTAATCCGGCTTTTAGCAGTTACTGTATGTGTATATATGACTATGAGCTGAGCTATTGGTGGTTTGGATGACAGAGAGAGAGAGTACACTTGTCAGCATCCATGAAAACCCCTCTCTTTGTCATCGTACTGCTGTTGTCCTGGTCTATCCTCGATGCTATGTTTCATGTATTTGCATCTTTGGGATGTAAACTAGCTGATAAGCTTATAACATTGTGTAATTTGTCATTTATCTTTGTCAATCATATTATTTATTCCAGAATGGTTTCCATTAGCCTTTTTGTTGGTTGATGTCTTGTTATGATATGGAGATTACATGTTGATGAAGTAGAGTGGTCATTGTTCATGGATCAATCTCTTAGTACATCAACATGGATGCATTATCTTGTTAATTACATTCAGTTGCATGTTTGGAAAACTAAAATATTTTGGCTTAGTGTTCAGCAATTCAATTTTACATAATTAAATTTTTCGACCTCAATAAAATTTTGACTAAAGTAATTTCAATAAAAATTTCTATGTACTTTTAATCTTCTTCTTTTTTTTTTTCCTTTTCTTTTGTAAGAACTATGTCAATAGGACTGGAACATGAGGTGTGGCAGTGATATAAGATGATTAGATTAGGTTGAGATCAACATTCAGGTATGAGTAGTAGGGATGCAAAACATTCAACAGTCGGCTTTGTTTCACTTGAAGTATGGAATTGATATTTTACTGCTGACCACAAAACCAAACATTAGAGTTCATTTGAGCTAAACAACTGGTATGCGATATTATACATGAGAATTTATTTGCTTGCCAAGTTTTTCAAAACTATTGTGTTGGATATAGTTAAATTATTACATATATACAAGTAATAAACAGACAGAAGACTGTATGGAAACAGCAACAGCATGATTGCTAATATGATTACAAACAATGATAGTCATGAGCTTGAGGAACATCAAAGGGAAGTGCTGAATTGGAGGTTGCATGTTGATGTTGTGACTCGGGACTTTCTTGCGTGTGATACTGTGTTAATTTCATGTGGTGGTTTTGGTGACTTTTTTCCGGCAGCTGGTGGGTTTTGAGGACCAGTTGGTAGTACATTATATGTAGTTGTACATTTATGATCATGGTTGATGTGTGATGTACTGTTGGTCTTTTTTTTTGTTTTTTTGTCATTTTACTATTGGTCTTAACTATGTTTATCTGATTATATCAACCAAGTACGGTATTTCCATCTTTTTCTTCTTTGGCTTTTGCTTTCTGTTTTTGGCTGTTTGTTTCTTTTCTTTTGATTTCTCTAGTCTTCTTTTGCTTGCTTTGCAGACTTTGTCTGGATTGGGCTGTGTCCCATGAACTGTTGTTTGGCCATGTGCCTTGTGACTAAAAAAAAGTACAGTGGTCCAGTCTGGGGGTTTCTCTAGGTGTGCACTGCTGTAGTCATTTTCTTTTGCCTAAATCTAGGTCAATTAAGTGGTGATGATTGCAGTTTTCGTTTTTTATATCATTTGCTTTCTCCCAAATTTGTTTAGCTTTGACATGACAAGTGTGGAATTTGCCAGCAAACATTTTATCTCGATTGTTGAAAACATTCTAATCTGGCTCTTTGCCATTACTGAGGCAAGCTATGATTAGATTTGTTTGACAATGAGAGAGAGCACGCTTGTCAGCATCCATGAAACAGTAATGAGTGTTTACGAGCGTGCTCCCTCTCATCGTCATACAATCGATCTAATCTTGTGCACCGGCCTTTCGCATACAAACTAGTTGGTGATCATAAATTGTGCTAGTTAGTATTTATATGTGTCAATCTCAATGTTCCTTTCATAAAGGCTCATCATTTGCCTTTTCATGGTCGATATCCTTTTTCTGATATAAAGTTTAAATGTTGAAGAATTAGAGAACAGTCATTGGTTAGAGTTGATCTCTGAGTAGATCAATCCACATGGATGAGTTCTTTAGGAAAAGCAAAATATTTTGCCTCAATATAAACATTTAGTCATTACTTTTTACATAACTAATTGTCTGAACTCATCAAACCTTTGCCTAATCTATTATCACTTGAAAAATCAAAAGATTCTTAACATTTCTATGTAATCATTTTTAAGGAATAAGAACAAATGACTGGCAAAGGCGAGGTGTGGCGGAGATTAAGTTGATGAACAGTCTGGTATGTCTGACTATAAGCTTGCAAGACATTCAAAAATTGGAGACTTGGTTGATTGTGCAATTCATATTTCCCTATTGACTACAAAAACAAACATCATATCAGAGTACTAGGTTGTTCAAACTTCAAACAGGTATGGTGGGCAATGCAAGAATACTCCTCTCCCAGGAGCCCATGAGTACTTCTATGAGGACGGAAGAAGTGCTAGCTGGCCCTAATTGGCTACTAAGCTTATAGTATACACCATAAATGTTAAGTTTCATAACAATTGGTGAATATTATAGACCTTTGTTTATTTAACATGATAGACCTTTGTACTTATCATATCTTTACTAAGTGTCTGTGGTTCGTTAGTGTATAACTATTATTCTTAGAACTGCAACCAGTGGCCATAGGTTTGGTAAGAAAATAATGAAGTTAAATTTCCTGCTTTGCTCAAATGCGTTGCTAATTGCTAATTCAACAACAAATGAATGATTAAAGGTCTTAAGACTTTCTTTATTGAAAAATGAAGATATGCTTATAACTATCCAGTTGCATGTTGTTTATTTTTGGGATGCTTTAGATCTTTGATTAAAATTAGACTCCAAGCTAAGATAAAGAGAAAATATGCTTATAACTATCGAATTGCAAAGGAAGTTATCAACCTCCTGGGAAGATCATATGTGCATTTATACATATTGCTCTGCAAGGATGGGAAAGTTATGATACTACATTGTCAAGTAGTTAATACTTTGATTCATTTACATATAGCGGTCACATATGTTTTATGTAATGCAATGACTACTGATCCTTACTTGTACTTGCTAAAACTTGTTTTTCAATATTATTGTTCTTGACATTTGAGGAGAAGTTGAGTTATAGACCGACAGAAATAGGTGATAACAAAAATTTAAACTCTTGCCTGAATTCTCTAAATAGCTGAAATTCATAGTGATATTCCCATATAGAGGTATATGCATCTAATTATTCCTATTAAAAAGCCCTCTTTCCTATTATCGAACTTATTCTTTTTCTCTCCAACTGTATATTTCAAGCAAGATTGTAAAAGGCTACCTTAAGGCACGCTTTCTGCCTAGGCATAGGCTAAATGCAGCGATGGCTCTGGTAAAAGCAAGCAGGCACAAAAATTGCACAGGAGGAGGGAAAAGCTTAAGCCTCAGGTGCAGCCAAGGCTCTTTTTTTTTTTTTTCTTTTCTCCTGAAAAAATAAATAAATAATCATGAGTTACTGAGTGATGAATGCGATCTCTTCCTTCAGTTACACTTCTTCTGGATGTTTAGTTATCTTAATTATCTTCTCATGTCTTTATTTTTGGTAGTCAATCTGCTGTAGTTCAGTTGATGTAGAACTCAGGCTCCTTGCAATTATGCAAGTCTGATGTAGTTCAGTAGTAAGTCTTCTGTATTATTACAATTTTATTACAAAAGGTTTGCGCATTTCGAAAACACTTCCCACTTTTAGACAAAAATGCCTCGGCTAACCATTCTCTTAGAATCTTGATTTCAAGTAGTGTTTGTGCTTTATTTCCATAGGCATGAGCCATGCATATCTGGAAGCCAAATTCCCTTGCAACTCATTCACAACCAGGGCTATTACCTAAATGAATGGGCTGGACCTCAAATTTATATTACAGAAACTTCTATTTTTGTTTTCGTTAATGTTCGTATTTAGATAAATCATTCATCCTTTAAGTAGGCATAGATTTTGCTTCTATACCTTATTTCAAGTCAGGTTTTGCTACGTACCCTCCTATGTTTCTCATTTATGCTTTCTTTTCTGTTCTTAACAGGAGCTTAGTTGATAAGTCCTCAGGTTTTGGATTTCTTCAGTGTTCATGGGATCTAAATGGAAATGTTCCTTATAAAATATTTGTTGGAAGCTGCTGTTCAAGGTTGTGGACGTTGTCTCCTTATTTGTTTTGATGAATAATCCACCCTGTTTTTAACACCTTTAATTTATCCTTGTTCCTCAGCAATGCATGGTTGTGAATTCTAATCCCAACTGAAACCCAGGCTTAAAGGTCTTTTGTGCATGCTGGATGATTGTCTAAACGGCGGGAGTTTAACAACAGTAGGAATGTGACAGACGAAGACAAACATGCCCGGTACAAATATATCACGGACGTTCCAAGTTAAAGGATATCAGGCGTGCTAGAGACTTTTTCAGCCTTTCAAGTATATTTGCATCTTGTCTGGTTTCGTATGTGGCCGTGGGACAGGTTTCCTTTCCAATCTTGGATGACAATCTTGTGATGGAGCACTGTGACCGTTGGATGCACTAAACGTCCTTAAGACCATACCCAGTGCATCCAGTTGTAGGTTATGGCATGTAAACATCTCTATATTCGGGAATCTTGAGTTTTGTTTTCCAATACCGAGTGTCCCAAAATCTGTAACCTGAACTAAAAAGGGAGAATTCCATATCTCCAACCCTTCAATGCAGAATATGAAAATCCTGAAATTCAAAAATCCTAAGTTTTAAAAGTTCAAACACATTGTAAAAATCCCAATTTTGAAAGGAAAATGGTAAAATAGCAGGGCTGGAAAGCCCAAGTAAAATAGGGTTCATACAAAATACGTACTCGAACAAAATGATATTCAGAATAAATATTTTGTTTTTTTTTTCTCTACACTTTATTTTCTGATTAGTAGCTTTACTTTAGAATTTAAACAAAAACATATAAAAAGAATTTTAACAATCTTCTTTGCGGTAGCTCTTAACATGCAATTTCCATCAAATCATAGCAGGAAATTCTTTACCCGCATAGCAAGATAACTTTCTATAGGTTTGTGGTTCATGCAAAAATTTACTTTCATATAATTTTTGAGACCCAACAATATTTCTAAATTTCATTTAACATATAGCACAACCAGAATGGACGTCCTTTTACCAACAACTCTGCAATATGTTGAGAGAATTTGGTTGGCACCCTTTTGAAGGTGGTACTCTGGGCTTCCAACTAAAGGCTTGCAGCAAGGACACTTTTCACTTTGTCTTGATTGCTATTGAAATTTCAACCAAAAAAATAAAAATAAAAATATTTTGGAACAAGGATAAAGCCGCCAAATGCAATGCCTGTTTACAACCTCATCAACTCATTTATCTGTTATCAACATCAAAAGGAGAGAAGATGCTAACGAATCGATAGTACACTGGATAATACAAACACATGCCAAAGCTTACTGGAACAAAAATTATACACAAACCTACTGCTACTTCAGAATGGTATCTCACTTTGCCACCAAACTGAATAGTTAGACCACTGTGGTTCCTTTATACGACAAATGCCATGGAGCTTCTGGAAAAAATCACAAATATCTGCCAGTCACCTGAGCTACAACAGGTTTCTAGTAATTAAGCCAATCATCACTTATTGGCAATCTTGCTTGTTTGGTTTCCTGAATCGCTGGCACCTGGGGTTGGGTTTGTAATGGTGGTGTCTGGATTGGGACCTGTGGTTGCGGCACTTGAGATGAGGCCTCTGGTTGCGGCGCCTGGGATGAGGCCTCTGGTTGCGCCGCTTGGGATGAGGCCTCTGGTAGCGGCGCCTGGGATGGGGCTTCTAGTTGCGGTGCCTGGGATGGGGTATCAGGTTGCGGCGCTTGGGATGGGGCATCAGGTTGCGGCGCTTGGGATGGGACATCAGGTTGTGGCGCTTGGGATGGGGTTGCATCAGGTTGTGGGCCTTGGGATGCGGCATCAGATTGTGAGGTTTGAGGTGGCGCATCTGATGGCGTGTCTGATGGTGCCACATCATTCTTAGAATTTTCCGGGACACTTTCTCCAGAAGCAACTGGAGCTGGATTACTGTCTGTTGATGAAACAGGGGGATTATTGTCTGAAGTTGGTTCACCTGATTCAGATTGTTGTGGCACACTTGAAGGGGTGGTGTGGTAGCAGGGGCTGCTTCTAACAGCAGTGGCTTGCCCGGTTGCTGCTGTGAATTCTGGGCCCCTGGAGGCGGTTTCTTTTGAACAGCCATAGCAACTGTAAGAGATGGCATCCCTGGAGGAAGAATTTCAGTTGGTGGTTTCTTGGCAGCATCTGCTAAACTTGTAAGCTTGGGTTCCTCCAGAGAAGCCAAAAATGCTGCAACAGCATCCGTTTTTTCTAATGGGGTGTGCTCAACGTCCTTTTGCAGCATTTTATTCCATGCCTGAACCAAGTTCTTCAATGTTGGTCTCCCATGAGCCTGCAATATCCATGAGGTCAGCTCACAGCAATGACTCGAGAGTTATATGTACAAGCATATGTAAAATGTCATACATGGGCATGAAGCACAGCCTCAGCAAGCATTCCAGTATCCTGCCAAGCCTTCTCCATGAGAGCATTGTCTCCCAAAACAGCAGCTGCGAATGCTGCTTCCCGTCCAGCACCAATGGATATTAAATTGTTAACCAAATTCTGCATTGCATGTCACTGATTTTAGAAAGTATGATATGGAAATGGAGAAAAGAAATCCTATCAGTAAGAGTAAATTGGAACACCGCTAAGACAAAAGAAGACCATTGATATTCCGCAAAGGAAAACAGAGGTGTCAGGAACTAGTATATTGGGAAATCATAGTTTTTATTTTTCAGGGAAAAAACAAACAAAAAAAAGCAACAACTTCCCATTTTTTTATTTGTATACTGCTCAGAGAAAGAACACCCAGAAATCACAGTTTCAATTATGAATATGGACAACAATATCATATGTATTAATTTTTAGGTGTGGTTTTGTCTGATATTACTATTACGTGCAAACCAAAATAATTGGAAGCACCAGAAAGCAAAATAAGCATGTTCAGATATAGATAGCATACACTAAGCCGTGTCAACTCTCCATGATTGGCTAACTGAAGAGCTTGTCCTCTTAATTCATGACCCTGTAAAGCTCCTTTCACAGAAGCCGCAGCAACCAACCTCTTAAGAGCCTCCCGAGCAATTTCAGCCTGTCCAGTAGCATCTGCGGCATCAATAAGATCCAAAAACTCCTTTGTAAATTTCACTATTCCTTGGACAGCTTCCAATATATTCTCTTTCTTAGTTGTTATAGTAAGAATGTCCTTCAAATCAAATCCTGAATTATCTTGCCCCAAGTCCCTGTTGTTGCTCATTGTGAGAAGGCACTGGAGAGCTCTTTTCAAATCACTACTCTGCATGGCCAAATCAAACTCCAACCTACAAAACGAGGATAGCATTGTAAGTTTCAAAATGAAATGAAATGTAAGCTGCTTGATGCTTAAAAGCCTTTTCTATCATATAATTCAGAAAAGGATTCAACACAAAAATAATGTTTCAGTCTACCAGACCCATCAATCATTGAATCAACCTTATAAACTGGTATGCAGGTATCTACATATGGTCAGGTTATTACACAGTTATTGCACCAAAAGGGTAATACATCACCGACATTCCAAATTCAAGGATTTCAGGCATACTTGGGACCTTTTCAGCCTTTCAAGTATATTTGCTTCTTGTCTGGTTTCGTAGATGGCCATGGGACAGGTTTCCTTTCCAAGCTCGGATTACAATCTTGTGATGGAGAATGTGTCCGTTGGATGCCAAACGTCCTTGAGACTATACCTAGTGCATTTACTAGTAGGTTACTGTACAGATGGGAACACTCTATGGCATGTAAACATCTCTTTCTGGAATCGTAAGTTTTATTTTCCAATACTTGGTGTCCCAAAATCTGTAACTTGAACTCAAAAAGGGAAAATTCCATATCTCCAACCCTTCAATGCAGAATATGAAAATCCCAAAATGCAAAAATCCCAAGTTGTAAAAGTTCAAACACATTGTAAAAATCCCAACTTTGGACGTACAATGGTAATAGCAGGGGCGTTCGCCCAAGTAAAATAGGGTTCATACAACAGACACTCTCGAACAAAATGATATTCAAAATAAATATTTTCTTTTCTTTCTTTACACTTTATTTTCTGATTAGCAGCTTTACTTGAGAATTTAAACAAAAAATTTAATTATTTTCCCTAGAATTTTAACAATCTTCTATGCAGTGGTTCTTAACATGCAATTTCCATCAAATCATAGCAGGAAATTCTTTACCGGCATAGCAAGAAACTTCTTATAGGTTTGTGGTTCTTCAATGGGTTTTATACCAACCATGGAAGCGTTGCATTGGAAGAGGATTACTCAGACGGCAATTTGTTCTCGGTGTCAACAGGAGATAGAAACGCCTGTACACGCGACCTGGAGTTGTGGAGTTTGTGTTCTGGTGTTCGAAAGGGCGTCTTTCTTCTCTAAATTGTCATTGGGTCAGTTTCCTTCTTTTATTTTGTTTTTTGATTATGCCATGAACACTCTAGAGGAAGAGGAGATTCATTTGCTTGTCTTTCTCCTGTGGTGGAATTGGCTGTAAAACCATAATTACATGCTCACAATATATGCACACAATCATAAAAGGGATTAAGGCTTACCTTCAGCAATCACTGGCATAGATTCCATCTTATGCAGCTGCAAACACGAACACTGAATATGGCCTTCTGTTACTTACCAACTTGCTTCTCAATGGACAGAACTTATGCAATAGTCGTGGTAGTAATCAGGGACCAATTCATCTGTATATATAGGTGACTTAACCCTCAAGAAGCTTCCCATTAAAGCATTACTCATCGGATTAGGTTTCCTAGTTAGATTCTTAATGTATCACAACTTGTAGCCTTCCTTGTAGACTAAGCAATGGATTACTATCCTTAATGAATTGATACACTATTCATTAAGTCACTAGTATTGATTTACTGTTTGTATCCATGTTAAACTAGGATTGATATTAAGCTAATCATCAATTACTTTATGATGATATGTGTTATGTCCATATTTGATCTTACATTGGCATAACCGGAATTCATTATATCATAAAGGAGCTGCGTTACCTGCTGAGGTGATTTTTGAAACTGGAGTTAGTCAGCTGAATGAATGGCTTGCTACTATGGATAGACGGGAGGTGAATGAGAGAGGAGTTGTGGATGAAAGGTTAGACGTGCAAGGTAGTTTAATTATGCATGGGCAAGCCATGCATGATCAAAACATGCATGAGTTGAACGTGCATGGCAGTGTAGGGGGGCGGTTGAATGTGCATGGAGGAGGTTTGAACTTGCATGGGAGGGGGTTGAGTGTGAATGGAGTGGGGCCGAATATGCATGGGGTGGGATTGAACTTTCATGGGAGGGGGCTGCCTGTGCATGGTAGGGGGAGTGTGAATGATAGGGAAAGAATGGGAAGTGGGGCCGGAGAGTATGGGTGGCAGCCTCCAAGGAGGGGTTGTTTAAAACTGAACTGTGATGGTGCAGCATCTGATCTAGTTTAAACCGATATGGAGTTGGTTTTGTTGTGAGGTGCGAATTGGGGACTATCGTGGTGGCTGCTGGGCAAAGGATTGTGTATCCAGTTTCAGCTTTGGTGTCGGAGTTGCTAGCTATTAAAGGAGGATTGGAGATAGTGAAGGAAAGAGGTTTACGTGAGGTGGAAGCGGAGACTGATTGCCTGGGAGCTGTGCAGCTTATTAACAAACAGGACAAATGTTTTGCGGCGGAAGGTATTATCGTGGAAGAGATCCAGACTCTGTTAAGAGACCTCCAGATCTCTGTGGTTAAGCACACGTCGCGGGACAATAATAAGGCAGCCCATGCAATTGCAAGCTTTGTAGCCCGAGAGGATGGGCGAGTATTATGGTTAGAGGATGGGCCTTCATTGCTCATGTCCATCACTGAGAGTGAGAGGCCTTTCACCGAGGTAGAAGAGAGGGAAATGAGTAGTGTTTGTATCCCTAGTGTGTTGGGTGATACTGAGGCTACATCGGGTCATTCCCGAATTATGTAATTTTGATTTTCATTAATAAAGTTTTATTAATTCTCAAAAAAAAAAAAACTTTTGAGGCCCAATAATATTTCTAAATTTCATGTAACATTTAAAAGACGGCACAACGAGGATGGACGTGAGCATATGACTCGAGAGTTATATGTACAAGCATTATGTAAAATGTCATACATGGGCATGAAGCACAGCCTCAGCAAGCATTCCAGATTTCCAGTATCATGCCAAGCCTTCTCCATGAGGGCATTGTCTCCCAAAACTGCAGCTGCGAATGCGGCTTCCCCTCGAGCACCAACGGATTACAATTGTTTACCAAATTCTGCATTGCATGTCACTGATTTTAGGTATGATATGGAAATGGAGAAAAGAAATCCTATCAGCAAGAGTAATATGGAACACAGCTAAGATAAAAGTAGACCATTGATATTCCGCAGAGGAAAACATAGGTGTCAGGAACTAGTGTACTGGGAAAGCATAGTTTTTATTTTTCAGGGAAAAAAAGAAAAAAAGCACAACTTCCCATTTTTTAATTGTATACTGGTGAGAGAAAGAGCGCCAAGAAATCACAGTTTCAATTATGAATATGGACAAAAATATGGTATGTATTAATTTTTAGGTGTCGTTTTGTCTGTTATTACTATTACGTGCAAATTAAAATAATTGGAAGCTGTTAGAATATGTGGACTCAACATTATCTTAATCACATTGAGATAAAACCAGCTGATTTAATCCTATGTAAATAACAAGAAGTACATGAATATAACTCTAATTCCAGTTATCTACGTGGGTGTATATCTCCTAGTAGAAGTAGGAAACTCATTTGTAATCAACCTGAATTACATTAAGTGTTTGTGATAAACTCTAAGTCTCCTGTCTCGATAAACATGAAGAAGTGTTGGACTCCTTATGGGATGAGTCTAACTCGTGGTTTTGGCCAATATATAAAGGGAGCAAAGTCCCTGTATTCATCACCCGTTGTTAAGCATATTGTTCAGCCCCATTCTGAAGCTTTTGGTGTTGACATACAGAAGGCTTTCTGCTCTAGTTCTATTGCTATTCATTCTCAGTTCTAGTTGCTCAAGATGTCTAACTTTGGTCAAGTTGTTTCTGCAGGGATCCAGAGCGTCAATGATCCAGGTGGAGTCCTAGTACCACTAAGAAAAGCTATTCTGCAGTTTCTGTGTGGATGTTGTGCAGCTGGTTTAATTGATATTGTATATGTGTTGTATGATATGATCTTGTGTTTGATGTGTTGGTTGTTGCATCATGTAGATTTAACAATTGGTATCAAAGCTTAGGAACTTCATAAAACACATATCATGCGTTTTTTGTTTTGGTTCAGAAAATTCATATTGTGAAAACTATTTTCTGTTTAGACTAAAAGCAGGCCTTAAGTGGTTTTAACCCGGCTTTAATACTAATCCAATTCATTAAGCAAATAAGCCCAAACCCGAGTCCAAAATTAATATATAAATTTAAGAATATTACCGTTGGAACATAACGGTCACTTTTGCTTTAGGGATCGGATTGAGTTAGGGCTCACTGAGATAAATTCTCGGTTATGGGATTCAAGACCCCTCTTTAGAATTGATTGGATCATGTGGAAGGGTTGAAATTGCTGCTTGTTTTCTTTTGCTTCCGCTATAAAATTTTTGTTGCAGCGCTGTAGCAGAGGCCAAGGTATGTTCATTGGGAATCCCAGAACTTGTATTTCAATTTCTGCATATGGAAAGGGTTGTCATATGGATTACTGTTTAGCATATGGAAAGGGTTGTCATAATCATATTTGGAATGCTTGATCATGCATATTGAAGGAATTCTGCATATATGGTTGAATGACTTACTGTAATCGTGTGATATGAAGTTTTGGTTTTGAGAACTATATGATTACTGTGATGGTATGATTTGATGATTTTGATTGAGTATTGGTTGTTTTAAGTATGCCATGGTTTTTAGCTGACAATTAGGAATATATCTCCCAACATAAAATCTGCAGTATTGTTATTTTCATGGCATAAAATTAATAAGTTCATACAGAAACTGAGCATATGGTTATTAATTCTAGTTTTGATATTCTTGAAAGATTGTATTGGTCATTTTGCACAAAGCAAGTTTTCATTATCACTCTTCAAGGATTTTAAGTTTTAACAAAACTGGAACTTGTGTTTCTGCATTTAAAATTGCACTTATATTTTATCTTCCAAAGAAGTTGTTCACTGTGTAATTCTGAATGCAAAACAGCATCATATGTAATCACAACTATCTATTTAGATACCTTGAAGCTTTTCTTATCCAAAGATTTTGACTGGTTCAAGGAATGACTGATTTTTGTTAAATGCAGTATGGTGATTTAGAACTTTAGAATGTTGAGTTTTATGCCACAAAGGTCTTACTTGATGTTATTTTAGTTATGGGGTTTTATGGAAAACTAATCATGTATCTGCTAAAATTTTAAAGCTCATGACTACTTTTAAACTTTATGTCTTTTGCTTGTGTTATTCAAATACATGATTTTGTTTTAAAGATTAACAGACAGATAAATTCTTTTACTGCAGAAATCTTATTTTCTTTATTTTATGTGTTTTTAGGTCTAAATGTGGTCACTATAGGCCAAATTCAGTTGCTTAATGGATGGAATTATAAGAAGTGGAGAAACCAAGTTGAATTTTATCTGTCTATGCATCAAAATATGGATCTTTGCTTGATTGAGGAACAGCCATTAGAGCTAGACACTGAGAGCACAGAAGAAGATAGAAAATACTATAAGGAGTGGTATAGCGCCAATAGGAAAGCCAAAAATGTGATAAGAACTTCTATGTCTGACACAGTTAGGGGCTCGATCATTGAGCCAGAGCTTGCCATGGATTTTCTAGAAGCCATAGGAGATAAATATCAGGAGAGTGACAAAGCTGAGGCAGCTAGGCTATCCAAAAGATTTAATGAGCTGGAGTTTTCAGGAAAAGGAAGTGTGAGGGAGCACATTATGGAGCTAATTGACCTCAACTCGAGGCTGAGGGATTTAGACATGGGAGTTAAAGACTCTCAGGTAGTGCATGTGGCACTTCAGTCATTGCCTAACACCTACAGTAACCTGAGAACCTCCTACCATGCCCAAGAGTCTAACTGGGATTTGAACAAGTTAATTTCTATCTGTGTAGTAGAGGAAGAGAGAATCAGGAAGGAAGGCAGACCAGCTACTGCAGTCAACCTAGTTGAGAAGCCTAAGTGGAAGAAACAGAACATACTTAAGGCCAAGAAGACTACCACCACTAAAGTACCTGGCAAACCTGCAGAACATAAAGCTGACAAACCTTTTAAGTTTAAGTGCTATTTTTGCAAGAAAATAGGGCACATGAAGAGAGACTGCAGTGGTTTCAAGGCTTGGATGATAAAGAAGGGGGAGTCTTTTCCAAATTCTGTCTTTTCTCTAGAAGTTAATTTTGTTAATATAGCATCTCACTCTTACTGGTTAGACTCAGGCTCACCTATACACATTACGAATTCCTTGCAGGGTTTAACAAACAGGAGGACACCAAATAAAAGTGAGGTCCAAGTTTGTGTGGGAAATGGTTCGAGAGTAGCAGTTAAGGCCATTGGGACTCTGAAGATTGATTTAGGCTTAGGAAATTTTCTTTTTCTAGATAGTGTTTATTATATTCCTTCCTTGAAAAGGAATTTGATTTCAGTAGGTCTTTTAGTTAAGATTGGTTGCAAACTCATTATTGATTTCAGTGGAATAAAGTTATTTCAGGGTTCAAATTATCTTGGCTGTGGTGTGTTTGTGCATGATTATTTGAAATTAGATTGTTCTGTTGCTCAACAGGAAATTATGTTGATTGAAAATAATCAAAACACTATAAAGAATAACACTGTCACAGGTACAAAGAGAACATTGTTCAATAATAAGTCTGCAAATATGTGGCATAGAAGATTAGGCCATATATCCAAAGAAAGACTTAAAACACTCGAGAAAAATAAAATTTTACCTGCATTAGATTATACAGATTTAAATGACTGCATTGAGTGTTTTAAAGGGAAATTGACAAACTACAGAAAGAAAAAGGCCTTAAGAAGTCAAAACCTATTAGAACTAATACATACAGGTGGTCCATTTAAACACAAAACTATCTGTGGAAATTTTTACTTCATCACATTCATAGACGATTTTTCCAGGTACTGCTATATATATTTACTGTCAGAAAAATCACAAGCTCTAGATGCATTCAAAATTTATAAAACTGAAGTTGAATTGCAACTAGAGAAGAAAATTAAGCTAGTGAGATCTGATAGGGGAGGGGAGTTCTATGGGAAACACACTGAAGCAGGCCAGCAGAAGGGTCCTTTTGCACTATATTTACAGGAAAATGGCATTAAGGCTCAGTACACAACTCCCTATAATCCTACACAAAATGGAGTAGCAGAAAGGAAAAATAGGACTTTATTAAACATGGTGAGAAGTATGATGTGCACTACAGGTCTACCTATATTTTTATGGGGTGAGGCTCTTAAGACTGCAAATTATATTTGCAACAGATCACCTAGTAAATCAGTAGACAAAACACCTTTTGAGTTATGGTGTGGAAGGCAACCTAACTTGCATCATTGTCATGTGTGGGGATGCAAGGCTGAGGCAAAATTGCCAAATGCACAGACACAGAAACTTGAATCCAAAACAGTCAGTTGCCATTTTATTGGCTACTGTGAGAAATCTAAAGGCTATAGGTTCTATGCAGCTCAAAATTTTACCAGAACTTTTGAAACTCATCAAGCAAAATTTCTGGATGAAGGATTTAGTAATACTAACTTTGAAGACTTGTCCTTGGAGTTAGAAGAAATTACTGAAAACCAAAATTTACAGAATATCTTACCTTTAATTCAGTCAAACAATGCAGATAATGCAGATACAGAAACTCCAAGCCAAAATCAAGCTTTAGAAGAACCAGTAGGCTTAGAACCTCATATAGATGAACCTACGGATAATGTCCATTTAGAAAATAACCCTGCAGAAGAACAAAATCCACCTCAGCCTAGGAGATCCCAAAGAGAGAGAAGACCAGTATATGGGGAAGATAGTGATTTTGTAGTGTACCTGCAAGAAACTGATATTCTAAGTGAAGATAATGATCCTTCAAGCTTCAAGCAAGCTGTTGAGAGCCATGAAGTTGAAAAATGGCAGAAGGCTATGAAGGCTGAGATTGAGTCAATGCAGCAGAATTCAGTATGGGAATTGGTTAAACCAAACCCAAACCAAAAACCAATAGGCTGCAAATGGGTGTTTAAGACAAAGAGAGATGCAAATGGAAATGTAGAAAGGCATAAAGCCAGGCTAGTAGCTAAGGGTTTCACACAAAAGGAAGGGATAGACTATACATAAACATTCTCTCCAGTTTCAACTAAAGACTCATTTAGGATTATAATGGCTCTAGTAGCTCATTATAACATGGAGCTGCATCAAATGGATGTGAAAACAGCTTTTTTGAATGGGGAATTAGATGAGGTCATCTATATGAAACAACCTGAAGGTTTTGTGAAAACAGGAAAAGAAGATCATGTATGCAAACTGAAAAGATCAATTTATGGACTTAAGCAGGCTTCTAGACAATGGTATAAGAAGTTTGATTCAGTAATTTCATCTTTTGGTTTTTCAGAAAATATTGTGGATGAATGTGTATACATTAAGACAGTTGGAAGTAATTTTATTTTTCTTATACTGTATGTGGATCATGATATTCTCTTAGCAAGTACTGACTTTAAATTGCTTAGAGATACCAAAGCCTTTCTGTCTAAAAATTTCGACATGAAAGATTTGGGTGAGGCATCCTATGTTTTAGGAATTGAAATTAAGAGAGACAGGTCACAAGGCTTATTAGGCTTATCTCAACACAATTACATCACAAAAGTGTTGAAGAGATTTGGTATGGAATCTTGTGCTTCAGGTGATGCACCTATGACAAAGGGTGACAAACTGTCCAAAAACAAAAATTCTAAAAATGGGGGGAAGATGTCTGATATGGAAAGCAAACCTTATGCTAGGTTAATTGGTAGCCTAATGTATGCACAGGTCTGCACTAGACCTGATTTGTCATTTGCAGTTGGAATTTTATCTAGGTTTCAGTCTAATCCTACCCATGAACACTGGGTTGCAGGAAAGAAAGTACTTAGATATCTGCAGAAAACCAAATCTCACATGTTAGTTTACAGACAAGTTAAGAAGCTTGAACTAGTTGGCTATACTGATTCAGACTTTGCAGGCCATTATCCAGATTCTAAAAAGTCCACATCTGGTTATGTCTTCATGCTTGCAGGAGGGGCTGTTGCATGGAAAACCATGAACCAGTCATTGATTTCAACCTCCACTATGCAGGCTGAGTTCATAGCCATTTATGAAGGAGTCTGTGAAGGCTTGTGGATCAAAAATTTTCTATTGCATACTAAAGTATTAAGTTCAATTGTTTCAGATGCATTGAAAATATTTTGTGATAATGAGGCTGCAGTATTTTTTGGTAAAAACAGTAAGAGGTCCAACAACTCTAAACACATAGATTTAAAATTCTATAGTGTTAGAGAAAGAGTGAAGCATGGTGAGATAAATGTCTTGAACATAAATACAGAGTCACAGCTAGCAGATCCCTTCACTAAAGCATTATCAGTTACAAGTTTTCAGAAGCACACCAAGAACATGGGAATTCTATCTGAATTGGAGGCTTGAGTTCAGTGGGAGCCAATTTTAACTTTTAGAATTTTATTTTGTGTAATAGGATTCTTGCTCCAGTTATTGTCGTTTTTGTTTTTGCTTGTAATTTTGATACTGCAGTTTCTGAATAAAATGAGGTATTTCATATATGTGTTTCTTTTGGTTTCAGCATTATTTTATTTTCTGCAGTCTTGCAAATTACAGTTTTTGAACTTTAAAATATCAATGTGTGTTATCAAGTGAACTTTTCTGCATTGAGGAATTTTGCAGCTTCAGTTTTAGTTTTCAGTTAAGCAAATATCAGTTCACTAGTGGTTTCAGTTTTGCTGTTAAGATTTTGAATTGTCAAAATCATTTTGTTGGACTATGAGCATTGGATTTTTGCAGGTAGATATACTTATCCAAATTTTGCTCTTATTATCACTTTGAGCTTATGTGATTGCAGTATTTGATGTTAGTGATCTTTAATCAATCTGGTTATTTAATCAAAATTGGTTTGAGATTCTGCGTTATTTTCTGCAAATTGACCAAGCTGAATGAGCTATGAGTTTTTGTGTATTTCAGTGCACACTTCAGTTTGTTGTCTATATGGGGTTATTAGTTCAGTTGTGTTGTGTACAGACAATGTTAGTCCAAGTGGGAGAATGTTAGAATATGTGGACTCAACATTATCTTAATCACATTGAGATAAAACCAGCTGATTTAATCCTATGTAAATAACAAGAAGTACATGAATATAACTCTAATTCCAGTTATCTACGTGGGTGTATATCTCCTAGTAGAAGTAGGAAACTCATTTGTAATCAACCTGAATTACATTAAGTGTTTGTGATAAACTCTAAGTCTCCTGTCTCGATAAACATGAAGAAGTGTTGGACTCCTTATGGGATGAGTCTAACTCGTGGTTTTGGCCAATATATAAAGGGAGCAAAGTCCCTGTATTCATCACCCGTTGTTAAGCATATTGTTCAGCCCCATTCTGAAGCTTTTGGTGTTGACATACAGAAGGCTTTCTGCTCTAGTTCTATTGCTATTCATTCTCAGTTCCAGTTGCTCAAGATGTCTAACTTTGGTCAAGTTGTTTCTGCAGGGATCCAGAGCGTCAATGATCCAGGTGGAGTCCTAGTACCACTAAGAAAAGCTATTCTGCAGTTTCTGTGTGGATGTTGTGCAGCTGGTTTAATTGATATTGTATATGTGTTGTATGATATGATCTTGTGTTTGATGTGTTGGTTGTTGCATCATGTAGATTTAACAGAAGCACCAGAAAGCTCATTTACTAAAATAAGCATGTCCAGATATAGATAGCATACATTAAGCCGTGTCAACTCTCCATGATTGGCTAACCGAAGAGCTTGTCCTGTTAATTCATGATCCTGTAAAGCTCCTTTCACAGAAGCCGCTGTAGCCAACCTCTTCAGAGTCTCCCGAGCAATTTCAGCCTGTCCAGTAGCGTCTGCGGCATCAATAAGATCCAAAAACTCCTTTGTAAATTTCACCATTCCTTGGACAGCTTCCAATATATTCTCTTTCTTAGTTGTTATAGTAAGAATGTCCTTCAAATCAAATCCTGAATTATCTTGCCCCAAGTCCCTGCTGTTGCTCATTGTGAGAAGGCACTGGAGAGCTCTTTTCAAATCACTGCTCTGCATGGCCAAATCAATCTCCAACCTACAAAACGAGGATAGCATTGTAAGTTTCAAAATGAAATGAAATGTAAGCTGCTTGATGCTTAAAAGCCTTTTCTATCATATAATTGCAGAAAAGGATTCAACACAAAAATAATGTTTCAGTCTGCCAGACCCATCAATCATTGAATCAACCTTATAAACTGGTATACAGGTATCTACATATGGCCAGGTTAATACACAGTTATTCTACGTACCAGAAGAATAATACATATTTTATGCTGGAAACAAAAGAGAAGAAGCCTATCAAAATGGAAATTTATGAATATGCAAAACAGAGAACTACACTGAGTCTGTGACGTCAAATATGCAAAGCGCCTGAATTAATTCATAGTATACCTCGTAGAGATTCCAGGCAAATGAAGTGCCTCAGTAGCATAACCCATCCCTAGCAGAAACTGGGCTAAATCATCATGATGTTCTCTACCAAGCCTACTTGCCCTGCATAAAAGAATAACTTGTAGCGTCAGATAATCAATGCTATATCTCATATACAACATTAGGCCAGGAAAAAAAAAATCTCATTTAAAACTGTAGAGAGTGACTGATACCATTTCACAGCACTAACAGCATCTCCATAAGCAGCAAGGCACCGGCAGCGGATACCAGGGTGGCTGAGGGATTAGGCATGAGCACTCATGTATCTGCCAGAATGATTTCAAGCAGTTATTCAATCATAAATTTCTTCTCCAATCAAAACTTCAGCTACAATGACTAATGAAAGTAACTCCGTTATATCCACTAATAATCAGACTCAGACCACAGTGCACTCGGTAGCCAGTCAAAACAAAAAAAAGAAAGTGCAAATTACTGCACTAGAGCACCGAGGAATGAGGAATGAGGATAGAAAACCAGGCAAACCAACTGACCAAGTTGTTTTAAAGATATCAGTGAATCAAAGGATACTTTCTTTTAAAGTTTCCTGTCCGTAACTTCTTTCGGATCCAAATAAAAACTCATAAAACTTTATGATAAAACTCACAAATCTATGAAGCAACATCAAACATTACTATTCATGGAGTCCTTTTTTGTTCATACTAAATATTGTATATGATAAATAATGGAACAAGAGAAAGGAAATTGCTTGTGTTAACATGCATGTACTTGTTGAAAGACTATATATGATATGTTTTATGGGCATGAATATTAACAACATACAAGTATTAGCAGCTGATCCTTGAAGGAAAAGGGGGTCCATTACCTATCAATTAGCCAAAGAACACCATCTTTGACACCCACCACAACCAGAGGTCCTACAGGTCGTTTCTGCTCTAATGGAAAACGAGTAACTGCAACTGATGAGACCCCTCCACCACCAACAGCCACCTCGTTAACATTTCTTTCTTCTGCAATCCCAGAATCATACCCATCAACTCTAGATTGCTTTGACAAGGTTAAGAATGGGGGCACAGATGGAGCATGCTGAAATGAGGCTAATCGCACCACCTAAAACACGACTGTATGTCCTTTTTCTTCTATTGCTTTTGCTTTCTGTTTTCAGCTGTTTGGTTCTTTTCTTTTGATTTTTTCGTTCTTTTCTTTTGATTTCTCTAGTCTTGCTTGTTTTGGCAGTTGACCATGTGAATCATGCTTTGCAGACTTGTGTCCCTTGTACTGTTATTTGGCCATTGCCTTATTAATTGAATCTACCCTTCAAAAAAAAAAAAGGGTACAGTGGTTCCAGTCTGGGGGTTTCTCTAGGTATGCACTGCTGTAGTCATTTTCTTTTGCCTAAATCTAGGTCAATTAATTGTTGATGATTGCAGTTTTGGTATTGGTACTTCTGTATCATTTGCTTTCTCCCAAATTTGTTTAGCTTTGACATGACAAGTGTGGAATTTGCCAGCCAAATTTCTTAATAATTTTATCTCGATTGTTGAAAACATTCTAATCTGGCTCTTTGCCATTACTGAGGCAAGCTATGATTGGATTTGTTTGACGATGAGAGAGAGCACGCTTGTCAGCATCCATGAAACATTCATGAGTGTTTACGGGCGTGCTCCCTCTCATCGTCATACAATCGATCTAATCTTGCAAACCTTTCGCATACAAACTAGCTGATGATCATAAATTGTGCAAGTTAGTACTTACATATGTCTGTCTCAATATTCTTTTCATATAGGCACATCATTTTCCTGTTCATGGTCGGTATCCTTTTTCTGATATAGAGTTTAAATGTGGAAGAAGTAGAGAACAGTCATTGGTTATGAGTTGATCTCTGAGTAGATCATCCACATGGATGAGTTCTTTAGTTATTTGTACTAGTCACTTATGAAAAATCAAAAGTTTCTTAACATTTCTATGTAGTCATTTTTTAAGGAATAGGAACAAATGACTGGCAATGGTGAGGTGTGGTGGATAGTAATTTGATGAACAATAGGTCTTATTTTACTCTTTGTTGGATTTTTTTTTTCTATTTTAGACTTTCAAGGAAGCCCCAGACGGTTTGTAGAGGTATTGTCTAGCTCCCAACCACAGAATTTGTAGTTTCACTTTTGAGATCCTAAATATGTGTGACTATATAAGCATGCAAGACATTCAAAAATTGGAGACTTGGTTGATTATGATGCAATTCATATATCCCTATTGACTACAAAAACAAGCATCAGAGTACTTGGTTGTTCAAACTTCAAACAGGTATGGTGAGCAATGCAAGGATACTCCTCCAGCCCAGGAACCCATGAGTACTTCTATATATAACGACGGAAGAAGTGCTAGCTGGCCCTACTTGGCTACAAATCTTATGGTATACACCATAAATGTTAAGTTTCGTAACAATTGGTAAATATTATAGACCTTTGTACTTATCATATATTTATAGACCTTTGTACTTATCATATATTTACTAAGCGTCTGTGGTTCATTAGTGTGTAAATATTATTCTTAGAACTGCAACCAGTGGCCATAGGTTTCGTAAGAAAATGATAAAGTTAAATTCCTGCTTTGCTCAAATGCGTTGCTAATTGCTAATTCAACGACAAAATGAATGACTAAAGGTCTAAGACTTTCTTTATTGAAAAACGAAGATATGCTTGTAACTATCCAGTTGCATGTTGTTTATTTTTGGAATGCTCGAGATCTTTGACTAAAATTAGACTCCAAGCTAAGATAAAGAGATGTTATGCTTATAACTATCCAATTGCATAGGAAGTTATCAACCTCCTAGGAAGATCATATGTGCATTTATACATATTGCTTGAATATCCTCAGCAAGGAGAGGAAAGTTTTGATATCTACATCATCAAGTAGTTAATACTTCGATTCATTTACATATAGCAGTCACAGATGTTTTATATAATGCAGATGTTTTATATAATGCTTACTTGTACTTGCAAAACTTGTTTTTCAATATTATTGTTCTTGACATATAGTGTGATATATGTAAATTTAAGTTATAGACTAACACAAATAGGTGATAACAAAAATAGACTCTTGCCTGAATTCTCTAAATAGCTGAAATTCATACAGTGATATGCATGAATGCATCTAATTATACCTATATAAAAGCCCTCTTTCCTATTGTCGAACTCATTCTTTTTCTTTTCAGCTGTATATTTCAAGGAAGATTATAAAAGGCTACCTTAAGGCACGCTTTCTGCCTAGGCGTAGGCTTAAATGCAGCGATTGCTCTGGTAAAATCATGCAGGCGCAAAAAGTGCACAGTAGGAGGGAAAAGCTTAAGCCTCAGGTGCAGCCAAGGCTCTCCTTTTTTTTTCTTTTTCTTTTTCCTGAAAAAATAAATAAATAATCACAACTTACTGAGTGATGAATGCGATCTCTTCCTAATTCAGCTACTTCTTCTGGATGTTTAGTTAGTTATCTTAATTATCTTCTCATGTCTTTTATCTTTGGTAGTAAGTCTGCTGTAGTTCGGTTGATGTAGAACTCAGGCTCCTTGAAATTATGCAAGTCTGCTGTAGTTCAGTAGTAAGTCTTCTGTATTATTACAATTTTATTACAAAAGACTTGTGCATTTAGAAAACGCTTCTACTTAGTGCCTTAGCCAAAAAAAGCCTTGGGTAAGCCTTCCCCTTTTAAAATTTTGATTCCAAGTAGTGTTCACGCTTTATTTCCACATGCATGAGCCATGCATATCTGGAAGCCAAATTCAATTCCTTGCAACTCATGAACATCCAAGGCTATTACCTAAATGAATGGGCTGGACCTCAAATTTATATTACAGAGACTTCTATTTTTGTTTTGGTTAATGTTAGTATTTAGATAGATCATTTATCCTTTAAGTGGGCACAAGTTTTGCTACTATACCTTATTTGAAGTCAGGTTTTGCTATGTACGCTCTATGTTGCCTATACTGATTTCTCATTTATGCTTTCTTTTCTGTTCTTAACAGGAGCTTAGTTGATAAGTCCTTTCACGTTTTGGATTGCTCCAGTGTTCATGGGATTTACATGGAAATGTTCCCTATAAAATATTCTTTAGAAGCTGCTATTCAAGGTTGTGGATGCTGTCTCCTTATTTGGTTTGATGAATGATCCATTCTGTTTTTAACACCTCCTTTAATTTATCCTTGTTCCTGAGCAGCACAGGATTGTGAACTCTAATCCCAACTGAGACCCAGGCTTAAAAGTCTTGTGTGCATGCTTGATGATTGTCTAAACGGCGGAAGTTTCACAACAGTAAGAATGTGACAGACGGAGACAAACAGGCCCGGTACAATATATATCACCGACATTCCAAATTCAAGGATTTCAGGCATACTTGGGACCTTTTCAGCCTTTCAAGTATATTTGCTTCTTGTCTGGTTTCGTAGATGGCCATGGGACAGGTTTCCTTTCCAAGCTCGGATTACAATCTTGTGATGGAGTAATGTGTCCGTTGGATGCCAAACGTCCTTGAGACTATACCTAGTGCATTTAATAGTAGGTTACTGTACAGATGGGAACACTCTATGGCATGTAAACATCTCTTTCTGGAATCGTAAGTTTTATTTTCCAATACTTGGTGTCCCAAAATCTGTAACTTGAACTCAAAAAGGGAAAATTCCATATCTCCAACCCTTCAATGCAGAATATGAAAATCCCAAAATGCAAAAATCCCAAGTTGTAAAAGTTCAAACACATTGTAAAAATCCCAACTTTGAACGTACAATGGTAAAATAGCAGGGCTGGAACGCCCAAGTAAAATAGGGTTCATACAAAATACACTCTCGAACAAAATGATATTCGGAATAAATATTTTCTTTTCTTTCTTTACACTTTATTTTCTGATTAGTAGCTTTACTTGAAAATTCAAACAAAACAATTAATTATTTTCCCTAGAATTTTAACAATCTTCTTTGCAGTAGTTCTTAACATGCAATTTCCATCAAATCATAGCAGGAAATTCTTTACCGGGCATAGCAAGAAACTTCTTATAGGTTTGTGATGTAGGACGAGAATGGACCCAGTTTAGCCGAAAAACCATAAAAGTAAAGAAGCGGTGTAGATCAAGAAGAGTGATTGGAAAATAGGTAACTCACGCATAATCAGGTTACTAGCTGCTGGAATATTCAAGAAGATTTGGTTTTGGACTTTTTCGGTTTCTCGTGCTAAAAGTTAGGTTTTGATTTTGAATCAGATTTGACTAAGGCCCAGTTTGGTATTGCAGTTAGAATAATCAGTTGTAAAAAATCGCAGCTGTGAGAATAATCAGCGGTTAAATAAATCTGTTAAGTGTTTGGTAAATTATCTTTTTTTAATTACAATAATAAAAAAAAGTAGATTGATATGTTTGGTAACTTGAGTGCAAAAACTGCAGTAATTTTATGTAATGACCAAAACAGACAAAATGCTTCAAAAAAATTATATTTTGTTGTAGGAGAATAGAATTGTGTTTATTATTGATAATAGGAGCCCTTTATATAGGGAGTTTACAGAGTACATAAAAGGTAACAGAATCGGAATACAATTAGTATACCTAGGGTACTTTCCTATTACAACTCTAAACCCTAGTTTGAAGAGGCACACATTATGTCGATATCCTTCAACACTCCCCCTTGTGCCGCTCAAACTTGGTGATGACGCTTTAATTGTTGCCTCGTTAAAAACCTTGCCAGGTAACAAAAACCCTGTGAGACAAAAATAACCCTGGTCGAAGGACAAAAAGAGTACAACACGTCCTTCACTCTTCGAGATCGAACATGTAGACATCATGCCTCCCCTGATGTCAATATCTCCCCCTGATTGCTACAATCATGGGAGTTCGGATAACTTTCTCAATCCGATGCTCTTCACATGTTTCTCGAAGGTGGATTTTGGTAACGACTTAGTAAATAAGTCCGCTACATTATCCTCTGATCGGATTTGGTTCATTTCAATATTTAGAAATGCTTGTTGTCATTTCGATGGAGGGGAGGAGGAGCACGGAAGGTGGCATTTTGCCTTGTGGAGTCTGATCCTACACTTCCGTTGTCTCTTTTCTCTCTAGGGATAGAACAAGCCCATATCAATCGTACCTCTCAAATATCGAAAGATTGTCTTTATACCATTCTAATGGAGTTGCGTTGGCGCGGGGCTATATCTAGCCAAGAAGTTCATAATGATTGAGATGTCCAGTCTTGTATTGTGCTAAGTACAATAATGCGCCTATTGTACATAAGTAAGCACTTTTGCTATTAACACGTCTTCGTCATCATCCCTGGGACGAAACTGATCCCTTTTAGGGCTAAGACTACGGACGACCATGGTGCATCTTTGACTTTATCAAAAATGTCTATTGACACGGTATACAAGTTCTGAATCTAGACAAAACCGTGTTCTCCCAAGGTCCTTCCTCTCAAACTCGGATTTCAAGTGTTCAGCGGTTTCCCTTAACTCTCAAGGGTTCCAATTATGTTTATCAACATAAACCGCGACAATTGCAAATCCGGAACTTGTCATGGAAACGCGTGGGCATAGTTCATCATATCCCTTCCCAATCAAGTAGTCATTTTAGTGAGCATTTCAACCTCGTTGCAAATACGCTCCGTGGTCTAGAGCCACTTGACTTGGGTAAATGAAGTCCACAAGAACCTTCATTATGGTCCGTATCTAGACCCCCATAAAGATACGTAGTGACCACATTCGTAAGCTGCATGTTCAGTTATTTGGAAACTACCAAACTGACAAGGTAGTGGAGTGCAATGACATCCATTACGAGAGAATATGTCTTCTCGTAGTCGATTCCAGGGCGTTGTGAGAAACCTTGCGCCATAAGGTGAGATTACCATCTCTTTTTCTCATCACGCTATCTAACGAAGACCTGTTAACGTCAATAGGTTTTATGTTAGGAGGTGTTGGCATCTCAGGCCCGAAATCCTTCCTCTTCGTTAGTGAATCCAATTCAACCTGGATCGCATCTTTCCATTTAGGCCAATTTTCTCTACGTTGGCATTCTTCAACGGAGTAAGGTTCGATGTCATTGGTCTCAATAATTCCACGTCCTCATGTACACTAGTGTAGTTCGTAGAGATCTCTATATTCTTAGGAATTGGTTCTAACATTGAGGCGTCCCCCAACGATGTCTCTTGGACATAACCACAATCCAAAATATTCTCATGAGACGGATTATGAGTATCAATGATCAATGGATCAAGTTGTGCCAAACTCGCTCTCTTCTTAGGGCGAGAATCCATCGAACCTATGGGTCTCCTACTCTCTCTAGCGGAACCCATGGCCTATGACGTCATTATGCCACCTTTGTGGCGTCACCATTCTACCATCCATGGTAGTGGTGCAGTACCCATCTTCTCTGGGTGGCACCATGTCCTCTTGTGGGGACATCAATCCTTGCAGGCATGTTTGCAGCAGGTATATGTGATCTCGTCACTTTTAGGGGATCAAGATGAGACATAGTGGGGACAGACCACGACAATTCCTGTCGTTCCTGTTGAACATTGACGTTCTAATCTCCCCCTAACGACGGGAAGACTGTCTCATCAAAGTGACAATTCGCAAATCCAGCGAAATAGAGATCGCCTGTCAAGGGTTCTACATAGCGGACTTATAGTTGGAGACTCATGTCCAACAAATATATATATGCATTCGTTGCAATGACTCATGTTGATGCGCTGTGGCGACGCAATTGGCACATGAACCGCACACTCAAATATGCATAAATACGAGATATTAAACTCGAACCCAGTCACTAGCTGTAACGCAAATAAAAGTTGAGTGGCTGCTATGAGTCGTAGACGAATTAGCATAGCTGCATGCGTTATTGCATAACCCAAGCGGAAATATTGGTGCACATTACCAATGTCCGGGCTACCATCGTAGTAGTTTAATGGTGGCTTTTCCGCGAGACCAATTGGGTGTGTACATGGGGATATAATACTTGATATCAATACCCAATGATATGCAATAGTCATCGAAAACTGTCGATGTAAACTCTCTAGCATTATCAAGTCAAATTGACTGAATGGGATGATCTGGGTAGTGAGCCCGTAGCCATATGTTATGTGCTAGGAGTGTAGTATAAGCAGCATTACGAGTGGATAATGGCACAACACGTGACCAGCGTGTTTGCGTATCAACCAACACCATAAAACATCTATATGGTCCGCAAGTTGATTGATCAAATCCATAGAATTCCCTTAGATTCTTTGTGAGAATGGAATTATTTCCTCAATCTCCTTTGCATAGGATGGTCTCAATCCTAAATAACAGGCTTTACAGAACGAAACATGGGCTTTATAATCAACCAATAAAGGTTTTGGTGAAGCCATAGTGTCACAATAGACTTGAGAAGTAGATAGAGGAGTTTATGGCGTCAATGCCATGTATTTGCCGCAGGGGGTGGGCGGCACTGGCCATGTATGGCCAATCTTTGCACAATCATGGCGCCATGAGGCGCATGTGCAGCTCCTCGAACCAATTCTTGGTTCTTACTTTTCTTCATTCTGAAAATGGATGTCCGTGTAAAGTCTTTAATACACAGATCATCATGTCAAAGCCTATATGTGTCAAAAATCCCATAAGTCGTCTCTCATGACATAGTTGGATTCAATAACTCAAATAGTGGTTGCATACAACCCACTAGAGCGACACATAAGTTTCTCTAATACTCGTTTATGTCCGTAGTCATTAGAGGTGATGCAAAGGAACTCTGTCCATTCTCATAATGTGTTTCCACATGAAAACCATTGGCTCTTATATAATAAAGTTCGAATTAAGGTATGTCCAAGACATTAAGTGAAAGAATTGACACTTTATTAATAGCCAATGATTACATCAAAGTTTCCAAAGTCTAATCCAAAATAAAATCAAAGTAAGACACATTGTAGTCACTCTATCCGTTTGGTAACTCCAATCAAATATGACCAGGAAAGTAGAGAGAGATGTTGGTGGAGCGAGGCTCTCTTAAGTACCAATAATCTCAATGACTTTCCTAGACATCACATTTTATTGGGTCTGCCACATAAAAAAGAGTTAATACAATTGTCATTTATTGACTAAGGCAAATTTCCATTACAAAAGTTCTTGGAAAAATAAAAAGGACTAATCTAATCAAAGTCTGTTGCATCCATGTGCACTTCATCTTCAGCTTTGAAGTCCTCTATGGTGAGATTGACATCTCCACCATCTTCTTCTTCTTCTGCAAGGTACACTTCTTGCTCTCTCAGGTCCCTATATGCCCTGTATCTTTCAGCTAGTTCCTCACTTGCCTTGCATTGCTTGAACCAATGCTCAATTGATCCACATCGATGACACTCATCATTGCGGTTGCCTCCCTTTAATTGAGGTGCACGTTGTGGGCGTTCCCTAGGAGGGTTGGTGCCACCACCACGACCAGGGATACCACGACCACCTCTCCCACGTGTGGCATTACCACCACGTGTATCCGCACCAAACTTGCGGTTTCCTTCCTTGTTAGGGCGGTTATATGGACTCATACGTCCCTCATATCCCTTATTAGGGTTCCGCTCCTTGCGCCCTCCTCTGGGTGCATTATAATTCGCCTCATGAACGCTCTTAGTTCCAATGGGCCTTGAATTATAATTCCTCATGAGTATGTTATCATGTTTCTCAGCTACAGATATAATATTGATAAGCTGATGAAACCTCGTGATCCGTTCAGCATTGACTTCAGTACGGTATTGCTTTGATACCACAATGGCTGAAACGGGGAAGGTGGAGAGAGTTTTCTCAATTAGCTCTTGCTCTGTGACAGGTTGTCCACAAAACCTCAACATGGACTGTATGCGAAGAGCTTCTGAATTATATTCAGCAACAGACTTGAAGTCAGCAAAGCGCAGATTATTCCATTGAACCTTCAAGTCAGGGAGGAGGGAATCTTGGACATTGCCAAAGCGCTCTTCTAGCGCTACCCATAGCTCTCTTGCATCCTTGATCGACATATACTCTAATCTGAGTGCCTTGTCCATATGGCGTCGCATCAAGATAACTGCTTGAGCATGCTTTGTAGATGTTCGGTTGAACTCAATATCCGGGTTAGGTGCCTGGATTATGGGTAATATTCCCTTTGAAGTGAGATGGTTCTCAACATCGGTTACCCAGCTGTGGTAATCCGAGCCTGTTGAGTCAAGCATGGGAAAGTCGAGTCTAGGTTCATTCGACATCCTGAAAATAAGAAGAGAAGATATATTAGTTTCGGAGCTAAACTTCCACGAAAACTAAAATAATAAGATTTCCGAGCTATGCTACCAAGAAATCAATTTCCAAGAATCTCTTTTGGATTAGACCAACAATGATGTTTTAGTATGGTCACAATTTGATGCTTACGGAAGCTCGTAGTCCAATCATTGTGAACGCTCTTAGTTCATACGAACATTCTTAGTTCGTTTAATTATGAACACTCTTAGTTCGTTAAGCGTGAATCCCCACAATTCCGCTTTGTTAAATATCAAACTCATTTGGCAACATATATTCCAATATTTGCATAAAATAAATGGAATTTAAATACAAGAAAGCAGGAACTTTAATTATAAAAACTTACGTGATTATTCTTGGTTTGAAGACACGCGCGTATTGATGCAGGCGTGTAGTTGGAATCTGGTCGGAAATTGGCAGTTGGTGGCTGCCCTTCTCCCTTCTCCTTTTTTTTTTTTCTTCCCCTTTTTTTTCTTCTTTTTTTCTTCCTTCGTTTTTTTTTCTTCCTTCCTTCTTTTTTCTTTCCGGTCCCAAGCCCGCTCCTCCCCTTTCCTTTCCCTTTTTTTTTCTTCTTTTTTTTCTTTGGCCGGGTCCCTCTTTTTTTTCGGTTTCTTCGTCTCTTTTCCTCTTCTGGTCTTCCTTTGTTCTTCCTCCTCTGTTCTGTAGATAGAAGGTGCTGGTGCCGGAGTCGACGCTGCAAATCGGAGGTATGAGATGCTGGGCTGCGGCGGGGGCGTGCTGCAGTGGGCGGCAGGCTTGTGTGCAGCGCGGAGGTGCAGGGTGAGCGGCAGGAGACGGTGGCTGGAGCTGCAAGGCGGGTTGGAGGGAGGCGAGGCCGAGTGTGCTCGGGCTGGTGCAGGTGGGTGCGACTGGTTCGGCAGGAGGCTGGGCTGCAGTTCGGAGGCCGGTGAGGCTGAGGTTCGGCCTCTCCCCTTTTTTTTTGTTGTTTTGTTTTGGGTTGGCTTTGTTTTGGGTTGGCGGCAGAGAGAAAAGTTTTTTTCTTTTTCTGAAGCTAGGGTTAGAACTCGTGCTGATAACGTGTTGTAGGAGAATAGAATTGTGTTTATTATTGATAATAGGAGCCCTTTATATAGGGAGTTTACAGAGTACACAAAAGGTAACAGAATCGGAATACAATTAGTATACCTAGGGTACTTTCCTATTACAACTCTAAACCCTAGTTTGAAGAGGCACACATTATGTCGATATCCTTCAACATATTTGAAGGCCTAAAACATCTTTTTATTTTTATTTTTGCTCCCTCTCACTTTCGCATATACCAGAACCTCATATATATATATATATATATATATATAACCATAACCATATATATATGATCAAACAAAACTTTATTTAAAAACGTTCAACAACTTTTTATTCCTCTCTCATTCTCTCTTTGCGTAGATCAAGTTGCCTCTTTTCCCTTTCAATTCTTTCGTGTCAAGTTGACAATTTGCTCGCTTCTTTCCTATCTCTTTGGTAACTTGAGCTAACTGTGGACTTTCATTAGGGTCAAACTCCTCAGAATCAAGATTATCTTCCAACTCAATAACTTCATCCATTGGAGCTTGGCCGTTTTGAGGTGGTGGTAGATCAAATGAATGTGCCCAAGCATATTTACCGGTAGCTACAGCACCATTGAACATCATATCTAACTTTGCCTCCATCTCAGGATTGATGCCTCGAACACGCAATTTTGCATATTTCGGATTTATCTATATTTCATAAAGATAATAGTTAGCATGGAGACATAATACTATCAATATAAAAATAAACAACCTAAAACAGTTGACACTTTTAGTGCTCTTAAATTTCTTGATGCATACCTGTATTTTATTTCTCCACCATTCTTCTGATGCATCGACAGTATTTTTAGTGGGATTCCAACCAAGGCCAATATCCTTTTCGATTAGATCTTTCCATATTTTCCATTCTTTTTTCAGTAAATCCCACTTGTTCTTCAATTGTGATTTGTCATAATTATTTCCAGTCTCTGCATGAAAGTTTGCAACCAAACTAGCCCATCCTTCTTTATTAAAGTGAGTACCAGGCCTCTGTCCTTTTCCAACTTCCTTGATACATAAGTCACAAAATATGGCTACTGTTTGAGGATTCCAGCTAGCAGATTTAGTTCCAGTTTGCCCATTTTCAAGATTGATCGTCTCTGTGCTATTATCACTAGTAATCTTCTTCCTTCCTATCTTTATTAAAGAAGAACAAAGTTTATACACCAATATACTATTTTCAAATTACATACACCTCATAAAACAAAATAAGATACCCAAAGAATAAAGAAATCTTAGATCGAACTGTAGCCGAACAATTGCATCAAAGCTATATCAATATATATAAATGCTTAGAACTGTAGCCAACAAATTAAAAAACAAAAACCACGTCCATATGAAAAGCTACTGTAAAACATCAATAATGTTGTTATGTTGATAACAGCAATAACATATATTTGGAAGCAATCCTATGAGCATAAAGTAAAGAAGAACATGATTTATGACTTCCCAGTTATAGCATACATGTATGCCTCCATTGAATTCATCAATGCCTTTATCAAGGCGGTAAAACATGAGAAAGGCATAGAAACAATACGAAACCAGAAAAGAAAAAAAAAAAACAAGTATTGAAGGTTTGATATCAATAAAACTTTGATTGAGTATTCAGAGAATACTACTGACCTATTTGCATAGAAATCACCTCTTCAAATTGGCACCTGCAAATCTGCAATCAACCTTTTTCCCCTTCAATAGATAAATAAATATATCAATTGGCAAACAAGTTAATGCATCTAAATCCATCCAAGGCATTAGATAGAAACAGAGAGAGATAGCGACAGAGAGAGAGAGAGAGAGAACCTTAATGAAACGTGATTGAGAATAACGGCAGAAGGAAGCTTGAGAAGAATGGCAGAAGGAACAAAACCTTTGCAGAGTTTATACAAGAGACAAATCCTAGAATTAAAAGAAGATAACGCGCTCATATTTGAGGAGAAAACGAACCGAGCGCGGGAAAATTTGAAGAGAAAACAAAGCAAGCGCGCGTAGATTTGAGGAGAAGACGGAGCAAGCACCCTCATCAGAATTGGATTTGGCGCTGAAACAACGAGGGTTTTTTAGGATTTCAGAATATTTCATTTAATAATTGAGGTTTTGTGCCGCAACAAATAAAAAAACTCAGGTTTGAAAAATTTACCAAACGGGCTGAAAGCCCAAAATGTTAAAAATAAGCAAAAATTAATCCCAAACCACAAGACCAAACTGGGCCTAACTTTTTGTCAGAATGTCCGTTTGAGACGCATGATTCCTTTCCAGAATGGGAATGACGAGATCTTCAAGACTCACTTTAGTGAGCCCTATCAGATTTAGGCCAAAATGTATCGTCTTAATTATCCGATTCGTGATTTAATATTTTTAGGCTAGTTTTACATTCTTTTTATTTTAGGTTTTCTAGTTTATTTTGGATTTGTTTTGTTTTAATCCGTGGGCTTTAGGGTTTCATTGTTAGTTGCCCTAGGGTTTCTTTTCCCATATAAGCAACCTTAAACGGCTGCAGAACTTTTTTTTATCATATTATCAATCAAAATAAATTGAGAGTTTTCTCTTTTATCTCTGGTGGACTCCAGAACCCTTTTGTTAGGTTTATTGCTGGTAAACCTAGTTCTGCAGCCGTTTAAGGTTGCTTATATATGGGAAAAGAAACCCTAGGGCAACTAACAATGAAACCCTAAAGCCCACGGATTAAAACAAAACAAATCCAAAATAAACTAGAAAACCTAAAATAAAAAGAATGTAAAACTAGCCTAAAAATATTAAATCACGAATCGGATAATTAAGACGATACATTTTGGCCTAAATCTGATAGGGCTCACTAAAGTGAGTCTTGAAGATCTCGTCGTTCCCATTCTGGAAAGGTATCATGCGTCTCAAATGGACATTCTGGCCAAAAGTTAGTCAAATCTGATTCAAAATCAAAACCTGACTTTTCGCACGAGAAACCGGAAAAGTCCAAAACCAAATCTTCTTGAATATTCCAGCGGCTAGTAACCTGATTACGCGTGAGTTACCTATTTTCCAATCGCTCTTCTTGATTCTACACCGCTTCTTTACTTTTATGGTTTTTCGGCTAAACTGGATCCATTCTCGTCCTACATCATTCTCCTCCCCTATGAAAGAACTCGCCCTCGAGTTCCTCTTGAATAAAGGACAAGAATAGGTAGACAAAAGACCTAAGAAAAAATTAGACAATTGGACATGTGGATTATTGGCTGGATCTTCTGCATATTCTGATGACACAATCATGAACCCAACACCATAGATGAGTCTGTTATAGGCACCTTAGTAGATTCTTCACAGCTCTCAAGGTTGTATTCTTGAATAACATTTGGTTCTGAATGATTTATTTTAGGCTCCAAGACTTCATCATTACAAATAACCATGTCTTTATGAGCAATTTCATCTTTAACCTCTTCTTGGTCTTCATCCATGAATTCTTGTGAAGCTTCTTCCATTAGAAATTCTTCTGGCTTTTCTTCAATTAAACTATTAATCTCAACAGGCAAAGAAAACTCTTTGGACTTTAAGTTCTTCTCAAAAGTCGTAGGAGCGTAATTCTTGATCGAAAAATCTCTAGGCAAAATTTTTTCGTTAAGAAGACCTTTCATCTTCCGCCATGTTTGAACACGCTCTTTTCCTTGCCTCTGACGAGAACTCTGCAATTGATCCCACCAATAAGCAGCATCTTTTTTTAGCTTTCGAGAAACCATCTTAGCCTGCTTGTATTTTGGAACCTCCATGATCTCAAAGAATCTATCCACTTCAACCTGCCAATCCAAAAAATCCTCCACGCTCATGTGACCAGAAAAGTAAGGAATATTAGCCTTGGTCATGAGATCCTCGGAATCATGATTAGTATCACCTCCACCACCACGTGGAGCTCTAGCACGTTGTCCTTCCCAGCCTCTGTTACAGTTGTTGTTGTTTCTTCCTTCCAACAACCCACGAAATTCTGCCACTTGAGTGTTCATGGCAGCAATCTGAGCATTCATCTGAGCGGTAAGGGCATCCAAATCAGCTCTTGTAATTGGGGCAGTACGTTTGTCACCCATGGATAATCGAGGTAAATAAGAGAGATAGGAAAGACCTGCTCTGATACCACCTGACGCAGTCGGATTGATAACTAGGTTTACCAGCAATAAACCTAACAAAAGCGTTCTGGAGTCCACCAGAGATAAAAGAGAAAACTCTCAATTTTGATTGATAATATGATAAAAAAAAGTTCTGCAACCGTTTAAGGTTGCTTATATATGGGAAAAGAAACCCTAGGGCAACTAACAATGAAACCCTAAAGCCCACGGATTAAAACAAAACAAATCCAAAATAAACTAGAAAACCTAAAATAAAAAGAATGTAAAACTAGCCTAAAAATATTAAATCACGAATCGGATAATTAAGACGATACATTTTGGCCCAAATCTGATAGGGCTCACTAAAGTGAGTCTTGAAGATCTCGTCGTTCCCATTCTAGAAAGGTATCATGCGTCTCAAACTGACATTTTGGCCAAAAGTTAGTCAAATCTGATTCAAAATCAAAACCTGACTTTTCGCACGAGAAACCGAAAAAGTCTAAAACCAAATCTTCTTGAATATTCCAGCGGCTAGTAACCTGATTACGCGTGAGTTACCTATTTTCCAATCGCTCTTCTTGATTCTACACCGCTTCTTTACTTTTATGGTTTTTCAGCTAAACTGGGTCCATTCTCATCCTACATCACAATCACAAGCTGACAAAACCCAGATAAAGGAGACGAGGAGAAGAAGAAGGGATCTGCTAAAGAGGCAGCCATTTGGTCACTGATGTGTGTTTGTGTGATACGAAGCTTTACCAGAATCAAAAAGGTTTCTCTCTCTCTCTCTCTCTCTCTGTGCAACATGGTTTACAAATTTCACAGAGAAATTGATAAAGCCATGAAGGATTTGGTTGTGTATTGTGTTTGTGAACTGTGATTCGGTTGTGTATTGTGTTTGTGAACTGCGATTCCATGGATGTTGGGATTTCTTGGGTTATGGTTTGAGTTAGTGGGTGGTGGAGGAGGCGGAGGAAGTGGAGGAGTTGGTACCGGTGCTGTGATTTGGGTGGAATTCTTGAATTTCGGTTTGACTGAGAGAGTGAGAGTGAATTTGGGTTGAAATGACGCAATTACCCTTCAGGTATTGCCACGTGGCTGGGCTCTTAACACTGTTATGGACGGCGTGTACCATTCTTGAGTCGGGCTTCAAACTTGGGGTACCAAAGTGATAGTTTTGCATAGTTGGGTACTGAAGTTAGGAGTCGGCCTAAGTTCGGGTACTGTTTGAAATATTTTCTCTTATGATTATTATCTATCTAATAATATTCATTTTCAATTGACCTAAAAAAGTAAAAAAAAAAAATTAAAATAACTTCCTTATCTAAAAGGAAGACGTGATGATCAAACTAAGCAATCTATAACTCTGCAAATTCAATAGTTCACAGATGCATAGAAAGAGGTGGATGATTATAAATACCCAGCCTTGAAAAACTAAACAATTTTTTTTTTAGAAGAGAAAAAAAAATTAAACATAACTAAAACAAGTTATGTAATCTAACTAAGATGACATTCATCTTTAAAAATTAGAAGCATCGACCTTCAATTCTTCAACTATTGATTAAGGCACTTGAGGAAGGGTGCGGAAGATGCCGATGCAGTAAGAATTCTTGGCTTTGCATCGGAGGCTGGAGGAATAGTAAAGTGTCTTTGCATGATTTGCCCTTCTTTGATAGTTTTATCAGATTCTTGTCTATAATTTTGTCATTGTGTTTGCTTTTATTCATGATTTTATGGCTATAGCTATGGCGGCTATGGCGGGTCATCTTCACTGTGGAGGACTCTGGAGGTGTTCTATCAAAATAAAAATTTTAATTATTGATTTTTATTTTAAATGAAAAAGAATAAAATAGGAAGACATGTGAGAAATTATTAGGATTAAGATGAAGATGTGGCACATGCCACCTTATTTGGTATAGTTTTTTTGTATAACATTTTGGGATCTTAAACATTTTTCAATCTAATTTGGTAGCTGAGTCATAAAACCTCAATTAACAAAAAAAATCATACGGACTACGTCTAATATGGGATGTAAGTTTTGGACTTGGATCAAGTTAACTCTTAAAAAAAAAGTTTAGTATAAATATCAAGGGTTGAAATCATCTTAAAAATTTTCATATAGTGGTACTTTTTGAAACACGAAGTATTTAACATAGAGTGTTGCTATTGGGACATCCAAATATGCTCATTTGACCTCACTCTATTATAAATTATTAAATCACATATATAACCTACTATAAAATTATTATTAAGGACAATAATTATACCAAAAAAAATATTATATTTATTTTCTCAAGACTTTCCAATTCAATAATATTGGATTGCATATATATATATATATATATATATATATATATATTTAATAAGAATTAAAACTATGATTAAGATCATGTGACATAAAAATATATGATATACATATTGGTGAAGGAAAACAAAATAAATATAACTAAATCTAAGTCTATCCATTATATATGTAAAAAAAAAATTTGAGCTAGCAATTAAAAAAACTAAACAAATATTTAAATAATTAATCATGATGTACATAAAATAGAGAAAATAAAATAAACAATAAGAAAAAATGATTTTTTTTTTTTGCATAGTTAAAAAAAAAACCACAGAATAGTTCATGTTATTTTCTTGTTGATTAGAAATTAAAAAAAATATTAGAAATTAAATTTTAAAATTCAATACCTTTGTTGAGACAAAAAAATTCGAAAGTCCAATTACATTAACCCCCATAAATGGCTGGTCGTGGTCTCTGTCAATAAAAGTTGGAGGCCAAAGCAATTGATACATATTTATTTGGCCACCAGTTCAATAAAGCAATTTAATTTAAATTGTTTGATCGGAGGAGTCCAAAGCAAAAGAGACGGGAGGTATTCAAATTCATATGGATGCATGAGCCAATTAGCTTGACGTGAACTAAAGGCAACAAATTTTGGATAATATCTACCTCTTACAAACTCGAGACCGAGTCAAGGTGAAAGATATTTGCACCTATCCAAAGTTTGAATAAACAAAGAAACTACCAGCTCAAAGCTTCAAACGTGAAAATTGGAGTTTTGTTGCTGTACGTTGTGATCATCTTCAAAGTAACAAATCGTAACTTCAAGTTTGAATTCAAATTGCAAGCTATCCTTATCTTTAGCCAACCGTTTGGGTTCCTAGCTGCCTATAAAAAGGCTCGACCTCAAGCAGCAGAGGAGGCGAGAGGGGAGCAGAAGCAGAAAAGGCTGGAGAGAAGACACACAGGAAATACATCGACAAAGAGACGAAGCCCTGCTGCAGAGAAGAGAAGTGTTCAGCAATTTTAAGGAGGAGCTGACAAGCCAACGACGAAAAGGCTGGGGCCTCTCTGATCCACCAATGCTACTTCGTTTTTTCTGTGCAGCATCTCTTGTCACTGGAGCTATGGAGATCCCCGAACGGTCGCAATCTCGTATATGATACATGTGTATCCACGAGTGTATGACCAATCGGTGGAATGTCATGTCATCTGTCACCACCATGGAGCTATGGAGATCCCCGAACGGTCGCAATCTTGTATACGATACATGTGTATCCACGAGTGTATGACCAATCGGTGGAATGTCATGTCATCTGTTCTGCAAACCAACAACGGTCACCACCAAAAGTCTTCTACCTCCTGCCTTCCTTTCCACCGCAACAAAACAGATGGCCTTGCACGACTTGCAAAACAAGCCACACAAAGAACAGACTAGCAGCCTGCAAGCAAGGAGGAAAGGAAATCAGAAACTTGAGACTAAGCTGAGGATACAGAAGTTTGTTCACTTCTCCACAAGAAATCAGGACTCACTTCCTCCATCTAATCCCAGCAAGGAAATGGCTTTCGCTGTCAAAGTTCCTGCCTGAACTTGCTGTCGAAGTCCATGCCTGCACTTGTACCTGCAGCGTTCACAAGAGGCTCCATCAGACAACGAATTCTGAAGCATGGCAAAAAGAACTTGGTCTGGAAGGAAAAGAAGGAGAAGATGACAATCTGAAGCCAGAGGGTGCTATGCTGCAGCTTTGTTCTATTTAAAGCTAGAAAGGAACAAGGAACAAGGCACTCCCCAAATTCATACGACATGCAAGTCCAACACCAATGTCCACTACGTGGACTCTTCTCAGTCAAAAGAAAACAAAAGCAATATTTAAAATATAATGCAAGGCTGATAATCTACCTTGATGATATAATAATTAATCATGGTAGAAGAAGACAAGTGGTGGTGTTGAAAAAAAAAAACAAAGCAACAGAACTTTGAGCTTCAATGCATAAAGAGACAAGGCCAAAGTGATGATAATAATGTCCTCTGTGAAGAAATTTTTGGCGGTGGAAACTGATCAATAGCACATGAAGACAAAATGCAATTAAACCATGATTATTAAAACATAGTGTGCTGCAAGGCTTGATTCAAAGTACCAGGAAGCAGCTATCTTTTGAAATGGGAATTAAATGACAAAGTTACAAGGAACATGGCCACGTCCAGGTGCTTGGAAGAATCAAAACCATAAACAATTAAGCTTTGGCTTTCTGTCACTTTGTCTATAAAACGGAGAAGCGGTGATATGCTCAGAGCCTCAAGACAAATTCTCTCTCTAAGTCAAACTAGCCGGGCCTCCTACGAAAAAAATCGGGAAGCAAGCCCATTTCAAAGCTAATCAAGAACTCAAGAAGGGTGCCCAAATCACTTGAAGCAAATCACTCACTTGAAGTAGATCACTATGGTTCCGTAATATATATGATTCGCCGATAAGTGAAGAAGGCGACACAAAGCCCATTGCAAAATCCAAGGCCCATTATGATGCTCGGCATGTTCGGGTGCCCAGATCACTTTTTCACCTGGTGTTGATGAAACTAAAGCCTGAGGATAAATATGGGTGTCCAGAGCACTTTAAAGCTCGAGCCCGATTAATTTGCAGCCTAAAAGCCCATTCCAAATCACAAGGCCCACTGCAAATCTCAGTACATCAGGTCTGGATCAAATCAACAGACACTCTACCAAATTGGGTGTCCCAAAGAAATACCTTTGACGGGTTCAAAAAAATATACACACATCCGTCGGATAAAAAGTCGGTACAAGACCGAAATACCAATTCTGATGAACTACAGTGGTTTGATCCCTTTACAGGGTATGTAGGCAGTCTAGCGACCCACTAGATGCAACCGCAACTCCAAACAGAATCCCTGACTCCACCAGTCAAATTCAGCCAGTCCCAAATGAATCACTGACTCCAGTCAAATTCTCCCAACACCAGAAAAATCAAATTCATTCCCAAATCACACAAATAAAGTCCAAACCAAATTCAAGGACTTTAAACACTTTCCCAAACACAAATTCAAAATAAATTGGTCATCTACCCATTTAAATCTAAAATGCCGGAACTACATGTGGTTTGATCCCGCAAAGGGTATGTAGGCAATCTAGAAACAAACTAATCTAGATACAACCACGTCCTAAACACAAAATCGAATCTCTGGTCCGCTTAAACCAAATTCGTCCCAAACACTACTCTCATTCCAAAATCAAAGGCCTCCAATGAGTCATTCACTCATTGGAACTCTTGAACTACGAGTGGCTTGATCCCTCTCCAAAGGTACGTAGGCAACCCATTCAAATGTCCGGGTGCAGCCGCAAAAACAAACAAACACACATCTCATCAATTGGTTTCTTCATAAATGGAATCAAAGGGTGTTTCCCTGTAACAAGGGATTGTAATTAAGAGACACATTCTGTCTTGAATGGGTCGAACCCGAAATAATAAAAACTCTATTCACTAAATGAATACGAGTGAAATTATGTTGGGTGACATTTGCGCTCACTGTGTGCAATTTTCTCTCAACAACCTTGTATTGAAAAAAGATATTTATGTTGTCTGATTAAGGAATGGATATGTGATTAAGATTTATAGAGTAATTAAATCATTAAAATAACTAAGTTTTTTATTTTAAAGATAGCTTGTTTGCAAATTTTATAAGTGAGGTTATTTGAGGAATTCTAAGGAGGTTTAATGAGTAAATTTAGTATTTGAAAATGAGGTAAAGTGAGTAAATTTAGAGATTCTAATAAAAAAAATTCTTTAACATATGTTTTTTGTTTCAAAAGAAGCATTTTTCGAAGTACTATAAAGTCGGGTGGCCCAAAACCAAATCCACATTCAACCACCACTGGCGGTGGCCACTGTTGCATCAACCCTAGCAGCTTCATCTGCTGCCGTACGAGAAACAAAAAATAGACGTGACATCCGACACCAAGGACAACTAAAATTTTATCACAAAACTCAATCATCCACATCCGAATCCGGCCCCCACACCCACTTGTTGGGCGCGCTCCCCACCTCCTTATCCGATACCATATACCCGGTCACGTGTGTGGGATCTGACTACGCGCGTGACTGGATAACCCCTTTCGCTTCCTTCCAGATTCCGTTCATTTTCGCTTGTGAGTCAACACGTGGAAGATTGTGGAACGTTAAATACGTAGATGTCGGTCCCTTCGCTTCATATAATAATCATCATAGTGGTACTTAATAGTAATTAAAATACAACTTTAAGGTTTAATCTGAAAGGGCATGGCTCTGATTTCGGTGCTCCAATGACATTCTTAAGTACAAAGAAATAGTCTTTAAATTTGTTATCTTCTTGATATTTGTGTAGCTCTGTCTCTCTCTCTCTCTCTGTGTGGTGATGCTGTTCATGATTTGACGCAGCTAATCCACACTATTCCTTTTTTGCTTTCAAACAAGCTCTGATCTTTGGAGTTCGGCCAACCAGAAAACAAAACAAAAGCTCAGTCCTTTACTCTTCGGAGAGACGCAAAGCTTGAGCTTTCTTCTAGCTTCTTCCAATATCCAAACTAGTGGGTTTTCACTCTCTTGCATGTTTGCTTCTTTTTTTTTCTGCAGCTTGGTGTGGATTTGTTGTTTGAGTCTGATCTTAGAGTTTTGGAACCTACTCTTTTGCTTGAGGTTTCCGTTTATCTGTTTGTTTGCTTTGTTTGTTCCTGTGCTTGAGTTTTTGTGTGGCTGATCTGCCTGGTAGATGGAACGTTAGGTTTTCCTTACAAGTTGATCTTCATGCATCGGCTAGAGAAGTGATTGGAATACTACTGAAAATTTCATGATATTCTTCTTTTCTGTAACCAAGTAGTGGTGTTTCGGTAGGAAGAGGTATCTGGAAGATTTCCTTTTCATTATAGTATTCTCAAATCTGTAAAATATATTGGCTTACCCTTGAACCTTTTATGCAAAAATTCCTGACTTAAAAGTTTTCAAGCTTCAAAGGATTTTGCTTACTATTTAAAAGGATCGGAATAACTACAGATTTTCTTTTTTCTGTAAGTAGACCAGGAAGAGGAAGAGGTAAGTGGAAGATTTTTCCTTTTCTTTACAGTAGTCTATTATCTGTAAAATTTGACCGTTCCTAAATATTGGCTTAAACTCTTAAACCTTATATGCAAAAATTCTTGGTTTAAAGTTTCAAGCTTCAAAGGATTTTGATTACTATTTAAAGCTTAGCATCCAGATTGTTCTCAGTCAAGTCTCAAATTATTCAAGGCTCTTCTACATGTATAGAATGGCTCTAAGAGTATCTACACTCCAACATTATAATTTTTCTTGAAGTACTTTCTACTGATCTGGCTTTCATAAGTCCATGAATTTGATTTTTCACTGTCAGATTTCTATGCAGATCTGGAGTTTCCATGATCACCACCTTTGCAACCCATATGTTTGCCCAGTTATTTGGTCCATACAATATGATTTAACTCCTTTGATCTACAAGCTTTAGGTCCTATGTATGGAAGGTTACATATTGTTGATGTTGGGGTACAAGATAAATTTCTTATCAGCCTGTCATCCCTGGTGTACCTTTAATCCATGGAGCGAGATCCCTATCTTGCATGTGATATTGTGTTCATTAATATCAGGTGGCAGATTTTGGTTACTAGCTATGAGAACAAAGTAAATTGGCTCAGTCCGAGACTTTTTCTTGGTGAATGGTGATGCCCTTCGACGTCTGTTTTTGTGCCTGAAGCTAGGTCAATTAATTTGTACGATGAAGTTTTGGTACATTGATACTTTTATATCATTTGCGCTTATTTTATTTTCTTTTTGTCTTGCATGTTTTAGGCATTGACATGAAATGTGCTGAACTTGTATATGTCAACTTTCTTCATAATTGTATTGTGATTAGCGGAAAACATGTTAATTCGGCTTTTAGCAGTTACTGTATAAGTGTATGACTATGAGCTGAGCTATCAGTGGTTTTGGATGACGAAGAGAGGGAGTACACTTGTCAGCATCCATGAAAAGGCCATGGGTGTTTACGGGAGTGCTCCCTCTCTTTGTCATTAAACTGCACTTGTCCAGGTCTGTCCTTGATGCTATGTTCCATGTATTTGCATCTTTGGGATGTAAACGGGCTGATAAGCTTATAACATTTTGTAATTTGTCATTTATCTTTGTCAATCATATTATTTATTCCAGAATGGTTACCATTAGCCTTTTTGTTGGTTGATGTCGTGTTATGATATGGAGATTAAATGTTGTTGAAGTAGAGTGGTCATTGTTCATGGATCAATCTCTTAGTACATCAACATGGATGCGTTATCTTGTTAATTACATTACAGTCACTTGTTTGGAAAACTAAAATATTTTGACACATACCCGTTCAGTGATTCAATTTTACATAATTAAATTGTTTTACCTCAATAAAATCTGAACTAATGTAATTTCAATAAAAATTTCTAAATACTTTTAATCTTTTTTTCGTTTCTTTTTGTAAGAATTGTTAATAGGACTGGAACATGAGGTGTGGCAGTGATATAAGATGATTAGAATAGGCAGAGATCAACATTCAGGTTTGAGTCGTAGGAATGCAAGACATTCAACAGTGGGCTTTGTTTCACTTGATCTATGGAATTGATATTTCACTGCTAACTACAAATCCAAATATTAGAGTTCATTTGGGCGAAACAATTGGTATGCGATATTGTACATGTGAGAACATATTTTCTTGCCAAGTTCTTCAAGACTATTGTGTTGGATATACTTAAATTATTACATATATACAAGTAATAAACAGACAGAAAACTGTATGAAACAGCATGATTGCTAATATGATCACAAACAATGATGGTCATGAGCATGAGGAACATCAAAGGGAAGTGCTAATTTGTATTGGCACTGCTGAATTGGAGGTTGCGTGTTGATGTTGTGACTCGAGACTTTCTTGCATGTTATACTATGTTAATTTCATGTCGTAGAGACTTTCTTGCGATACTATGTTAATTTCATGTGGTGGTTTTGGTGACTTTTTTTTTGTCGGCAACTGGTGGGTTTTGGGGACCAGTTGGTCGTACATTATATAGTTGTACATTTATGATCATGGTTGATGTGTTATTCTTGTACTGTTGGTCTTAACTATGTATATCTGTTTATATCAACCAAATATTGTATGTCTTTTTTCTTCTATTGCTTTTGCTTTCTGTTTTCAGCTGTTTGGTACTTTTCTTTTGATTTTTTGGTTCTTTTCTTTTGATTTCTCTAGTCTTGCTTGTTTTGGCAGTTGACCATGTGAATCATGCTTTGCAGACTTGTGTCCCTTGTACTGTTATTTGGCCATTGCCTTATTAATACCCTTCGACCAAAAAAAAAAGAAAAAAAAAGGGTACAGTGGTTCCGGTCTGGGGGTTTCTCTAGGTATGCACTGCTGTAGTCATTTTCTTTTGCCTAAATCTAGGTCAATTAATTGGTGATGATTGCAGTTTTGGTATTGGTACTTCTGTATCATTTGCTTTCTCCCATATTTGTTTAGCTTTGACATGACAAGTGTGGAATTTGCCAGCCAAATTTCTTAATAATTTTATCTCGATTGTTGAAAACATTCTAATCTGGCTCTTTGCCATTACTGAGGCAAGCTATGATTGGATTTGTTTGACGATGAGAGAGAGCACGCTTGTCAGCATCCATGAAACATTCATGAGTGTTTACGGGCGTGCTCCCTCTCATCGTCATACAATCGATCTAATCTTGCAAACCTTTCGCATACAAACTAGCTGATGATCATAAATTGTGCAAGTTAGTACTTATATATGTCTGTCTCAATATTCTTTTCATATAGGCTCATCATTTTCCTTTTCATGGTCGGTATCCTTTTTCTGATATAGAGTTTAAATGTTGAAGAAGTAGAGAACAGTCAGTGGTTATGAGTTGATCTCTGAGTAGATCATCCACATGGATGAGTTCTTTAGTTATTTGTACTAGTCACTTATGAAAAATCAAAAGTTTCTTAACATTTCTATGTAGTCATTTTTTAAGGAATAGGAACAAATGACTGGCAGTGGTGAGGTGTGGTGGATAGTAATTGATGAACAATAGGTCTTATTTTACTCTTTGTTGGATTTTTTTTTTATCTATTTTAGACTTTCAAGGAAGCCCCAGACGGTTTGTAGAGGTATTGTCTAGCTCCCAACCACAGAATTTGTAGTTTCACTTTTGAGATCCTAAATATGTGTGACTATATAAGCATGCAAGACATTCAAAAATTGGATACTTGGTTGATTATGATGCAATTCATATATCCCTATTGACTACAAAAACAAGCATCAGAGTACTTGGTTGTTCAGACTTCAAACAGGTATGGATTGACTACAAAAACAAGCATCAGAGTACTTGGTTGTTCAGACTTCAAACAGGTATGGTGGGCAATGCAAGGATACTCCTGCAGCCCAGGAACCCATGAGTACTTCTACAAGGACGGAAGAAGTGCTAGCTGGCCCTACTTGCCTACAAATCTTATGGTATACACCATAAATGTCAAGTTTCATAACAATTGGTAAATATTATAGACCTTTGTACTTATCATATATTTACTAAGTGTCTGTGGTTCATTAGTGTGTAAATATTATTCTTAGAACTGCAACCAGTGGCCATAGGTTTGGTAAGAAAGTAACAAAGTTAAATTCCTGCTTTGCTCAAATGCCTTGCTAATTGCTAATTCAACGACAAAATGAATGACTAAAGGTCTGAGACTTTCTTTATTGAAAAACAAAGATATGCTTGTAACTATCCAGTTGCATGTTGTTTATTTTTGGAATCCTCGAGATCTTTGACTAAAATTAGACTCCAAGCTAAGATAAGGAGATGTTATGCTTATAACTATCCAATTACATAGGAAGTTATCAATCTCCTAGGAAGATCATATGTGCATTTATACATATTGCTTGAATATCCTCAGCAAGGATTGGAAAGTTTTGACATCTCCATCGTCAAGTAGTTAATACTTTGATTCATTTACATATAGCAGTCACAGATGTTTTATATAATGCTGACTTGTACTTGCTAAACTTGTTTTTCAATATTATTGTTCTTGACATATAGAGGTATATGTGATATATGTAAATTTAAGTTATAGACTAACAGAAATAGGTGATAACAAAAATAGACTCTTGCCTGAATTCTCTAAATAGCTGAAATTCATACAGTGATATGTATCTAATTATACCTATATAAAAGCCCTCTTTCTACCTTAAGGCACGCTTTCTGCCTAGGCGTAGGCTTAAATGCAGCAATTGCTCTGGTAAAGTCATGCAGGCGCAAAAAGTGCACAGTAGGAGGGAAAAGCTTAAGCCTCAGGTGCAGCCAAGGCTCTCTCTTTTTTTTTTTTCTTTTTCTTTTTCTTTTTCCTGAAAAAATAAATAAATAATCAAAACTTACTGAGTGATGAATGCGATCTCTTCCTTCAGCTACTTCTTCTGGATGTTTAGTTAGTTATCTTAATTATCTTCTCATGTCTTTTATCTTTGGTAGTAAGTCTGCTGTTGTTCGGTTGATGTAGAACTCAGGCTCCTTGCAATTATGCAAGTCTGCTGTAGTTACAATTTTATTACAAAAGACTTGCGCATTTAGAAAACGCTTCTACTTAGTGCCTTTGCCAAAAAAGGCTTGGGTAAGCCTTCTCCTTTTAAAATTTTGATTTCAAGTAGTGTTCGTGCTTTATTTCCACATGCATCAGCCATGCATATTTGGAAGCCAAATTCAATTCCTGGCAACTCATGAACAACCAGGGCTATTACCTAGATGAACGCGCTGGACCTCAAATTTATATTACAGAGACTTCTATTTTTGTTTTGGTTAATGTTAGTATTTAGGCAAATCATTTATCCTTTAAGTGGGCACAAGTTTTGCTACTATACCTTATTTGAAGTCTGGTTTTGCTATGTACGCTCTATGTTGCCTATACTGATGTCTCATTTATGCTTTCTTTTCTGTTCTTAACAGGAGCTTAGTTGATAAGTCCTTTCACGTTTTGGATTGATCCAGTGTTCATGGGATTTACATGGAAATGTTCCCTATAAAATATTCTTTAGAAGTTGCTATTCAAGGTTGTGGATGCTGTCTCCTTATTTGATTTGATGAATGATCCATTCTGTTTTTAACACCTCCTTTAATTTATCCTTGTTCCTGAGCAGCACAGGATTGTGAAGTCTAATCCCAACTAAAACCCAGGCTTAAAGGTCTTGTGTGCATGCTTGATGATTGTCTAAACGGTGGAAGTTTCACAACAGTAAGAATGTGACAGACAGAGACAAACATGCCCGGTACAATACATATCACCGACATTCCAAATTCAAGGATTTCAGGCATACTTGGGACTTTTTCAGCCTTTTTAAGTATATTTGCTTCTTGTCTGGTTTTGTGGATGGCCATGGGACAGGTTTCCTTTCCAAGCTCGGATTACAATCTTGTGATGGAGTACTGTGTCCATTGGTTGCCAAACGTCCTTGAGACTATACCTAGTGCATCCAATAGTATGTTACTGTACAGATGGGAACACACTATGGCATGTAAACATCTCTCTCTGGAATCTTAAGTTTTATTTTCCAATACTTCGTGTCCCAAAATATATAACTTGAACTCAAAAAGGGAAAATTCCATATCTCCAACCCTTCAATGCAGAATATGAAAATCCCGAAATGCAAAAATCCCAAGTTGTAAAAGTTCAAACACATTGTAAAAATCCCAACTTTGAACGTACAATGGTAATAGCAGGGGCGTTCGCCCAAGTAAAATAGGGTTCATACAACAGACACTCTCGAACAAAATGATATTCAAAATAAATATTTCTTTTCTTTCTTTACACTTTATTTTCTGATTAGCAGCTTTACTGGAGAATTTAAACAAAAAATTTAATTATTTTCCCTAGAATTTTAACAATCTTCTATGCAGTGGTTCTTAACATGCAATTTCCATCAAATCATAGCAGGAAATTCTTTACCGGCATAGCAAGAAACTTCTTGTAGGTTTGTGGTTCTTCATGCAAAAGTGTACTTTCAAATAACTTTTGAGGCCCAATAATATTTCTAAATTTCATGTAACATTTAAAAGACGGCACAACGAGGATGGACGTGGGCATATGACTCGAGAGTTATATGTACAAGCATATGTAAAATGTCATACATGGGCATGAAGCACAGCCTCAGCAAGCATTCCAGATTTCCAGTATCATGCCAAGCCTTCTCCATGAGGGCATTGTCTCCCAAAACTGCAGCTGCATGCGGCTTCCCCTCCAGCACCAACGGATTACAATTGTTTACCAAATTCTGCATTGCATGTCACTGATTTTAGGTATGATATGGAAATGGAGAAAAGAAATCCTATCAGCAAGAGTAATATGGAAGACAGCTAAGATAAAAGTAGACCATTGATATTCCGCAGAGGAAAACATAGGTGTCAGGAACTAGTATACTGGGAAAGCATAGTTTTTATTTTTCAGGGAAAAAAAGAAAAAAAGCACAACTTCCCATTTTTTAATTGTCTACTGGTCAGAGAAAGAGCGCCCAGAAATCACAGTTTCAATTATGAATATGGACAACAATATGGTATGTATTAATTTTTAGGTGTCGTTTTGTCTGTTATTACTATTACGTGCAAATTAAAATAATTGGAAGCACCAGAAAGCTCATTTACTAAAATAAGCATGTTCAGATATAGATAGCATACACTAAGCCGTGTCAACTCTCCATGATTGGCTAACCGAAGAGCTTGTCCTCTTAATTCATGACCCTGTAAAGCTCCTTTCACAGAAGCCGCAGCAGCCAACCTCTTAAGAGCCTCCCGAGCAATTTCAGCCTGTCCAGTAGCATCTGCGGCATCAATAAGATCCAAAAACTCCTTTGTAAATTTCACTATTCCTTGGACAGCTTCCAATATATTCTCTTTCTTAGTTGTTATAGTAAGAATGTCCTTCAAATCAAATCCTGAATTATCTTGCCCCAAGTCCCTGCTGTTGCTCATTGTGAGAAGGCACTGGAGAGCTCTTTTCAAATCACTGCTCTGCATGGCCAAATCAAACTCCAACCTACAAAACGAGGATAGCATTGTAAGTTTCAAAATGAAATGAAATGTAAGCTGCTTGATGCTTAAAAGCCTTTTCTATCATATAATTGCAGAAAAGGATTCAACACAAAAATAATGTTTCAGTCTGCCAGACCCATCAATCATTGAATCAACCTTATAAACTGGTATACAGGTATCTGCATATGGCCAGGTTAATACACAGTTATTCTACGTACCAGAAGAATAATACATATTTTATGCTGGAAACAAAAGAGAAGAAGCCCATCAAAATGAAAATTTATGAATATGCAAAACAGAGAACTACACAGAGTCTGTGACATCAAATATGCAAAGCGCCTGAATTAATTCATAGTATACCTCTTAGATATTCCAGGCAAATGAAGTGCTTCAGTAGCATAACCCATCCGTAGCAGAAACTGCGCTAAATCATCATGATGTTAGCTGCCGAGCCTACTTGTAGCCTCAGAGAATCAATCAAGTAAAAATAATTAATCTCTATATGCCCTCTCATTTAATATAAAAATAAATTCAAAACAATCTGATTTGGAATTTTCTTAAACTAATTTTCTTAAATATTTTGGTCTAACTATTACTAATTAAGATCCAAAGTCAACCCTTTTTAATTAGATTTAATTAATATTTATTATTTATTTGAGAACCAACGTCTTTTTTAAAACCATTCATATTAAAAAAAAAACTATAATTTAGATTAACAAAAAAATCTTTATAATTGTCTTCATAACAAGTGAATGGTGAATTTTCACATAACAACAAAAAAACAAAACAAAACATTCATATTACAAATGAACCCTCGAATAATTATCTAGATAAAAGTGAAAATTCACCGCACATAAAATTACACTTGCATTTGTTCTTTTATATATATATATATATATATATATATATTTTAAAGAAGCTAGAGGCAATGTATTGATCAAAAGCCAGAATGGCCATTACATTCTTTTCTATTGTCATCTAGACAGACGAGAAGATGTGTTAGTACTCACGATGGTACATATAACTAAGTTACTCATTTGACATTAAATACATCGAAATAGCATAAATCCTCATTTGATACTACTCTAGAGGCATGAAAGTGCATACCTCCCTAAAATACTTAGGGAATTGTTGAAAGTAAACTAAATTATTAACCTACAGTTCCCTAAACAAGGGGAAATAACAGAAAGAAAGAAAAAAACTAACTATTTAAAAGCCTAACTGCCCCAAGAAAAATCAGAACCCTAGGCCCAATCGCTAACCTAGCCCAGTTCCACCTCCACCTCCACCTCCACCTCCACCTCCACCTCCATGTGCTGAAAACTATGCACCCACACCAACCGCCACCGCCACGACACGCCGCAATCGTACCGCCGCCACCCCACTTCAAGGAACATTGCCATCACCATGTCGCCACCACCTAGAGGACATCAGGGAACCCGGAAAGCACAAGACTCGATCCAAATTGGAAACAAATCCCTTTGTGCCCCGAAAAAATGCCACCTGTACCCCATCGATAACGCTGCGCTACCACCGTCACTTGGATCAAAATAAAATGAAATTATCATATAAAAGCATCCAATAAAAGTATAAAATAAAAAAGATACACCTCTCTTATAATTCTTTTTACCAAATCCGTTTTCACAGTTTTAAGCTACTCTAATTTCACTTACTACTAAAGGATAAAATTTCATAAATAAAAAAGAATGTTTGCAAGCAGGCTTACTTTCGACTCTAACTTATTCAATTCTCTTATCTTCCTTATTAGTTGGTACAGAAGTTTGTTCATAGATAATCTCATTGTTGTATATATATCTTATGATTATGATTTTTTTATTATTATCAACAATGTGCCATTAGACAACTAATGACAGTTATGGATCTAAAACTAATTAATTCTTTTGAAAATGTGTCACAACTCAAACCTTAGTTATGACTAATGTGGTGGTTTAAAACTGAAATCAGTGTAAGGCATTTTTTTTATTTATTTTTTTGTTCAGAGGCCAAGAAAATTGAAATCGATGGCTTGTGTTGACGTTCAAATAAATTTTTGTTGAACGTAGAAAGCTACATTACTTTAAGAGTTATTGCTAGGTGACAAAACAATATGAGCCAAAAGTTTGGCAGTAAAGAAATTAAAACCTGTACAATGTATATATCTAGATAGACCCTTCAAATTTGGTAAAAGATTTGAACTGAATGTTTAGGAAACTTAAGCATAGCTTCAGACTTAATGTTGTTTCAAAGTTGAAGGAAAGGGTCAATGGAATCAGTAAGAAGTGCTAGTGTAGAATGCTTCAATATACATAGACAAAATGGCAATTTTACATGGGATAATGACCATTTACACAATTTTGGGTTAATTAACCCCACTTACCCAAACAATCTAAAAGATTGCCCACTTACACAATATTTTATATATATATTTTGCCCTAATACCCAATTAAGTATTTTTTTTATTACTTTCTATTTATTTTTAGGATAATTTTGCCCTCTCCTTGTTTGTCACTTAGAGAGAGAAGTCATCAGAGACATGTGACCGGACTCCGGCGACCAGTGACCGGAATCCGGCGACCGGTCATCGGAATCCCAAATCTGGCTACCGAACTGGTGACCGGATTCCTGCATCCAATTTTGTTGCCCCCTAATAATACCCAGTAATCATAATACTGCCCCCAATAAACATATTATTGCCCCCCAATAAAAAATTTATTGCTCTCCAATAACAAGTTTATTGGGGATCAATAATTAGTGAAAAATGAAGATGTTTTAAATTTTTAAAGCTTTCGGAGGTTTATCCAAATAAATAATCTTATTATTGCCCCTCAATAATCTTATTATTGCCCCCCAGTAATCTTATTATTGTCTCCCAATAATCTTATTATTGCCAACCCAATCATAATAAATAAATAAAATCACTACTGGAAAAATTCCCTTCCATTCTCAGAATTCACAGTTTACCACAAAAAAAATATAAAATAAAATTTGACCACCCAGAAAATGTTGTGGGTAGCAAAAAAAAAAAAGCTAGAAATTGATTTGGGCACCCAGAAAAGCTCTGGGCACCCAATCACCATCTTTGTCACTCTCTTGCATTGGAAACACCTCCTCCGTTCCTTCCCAACCTCATAGCTCCCTCGAATTTCTGAAATGCCCAGGATCTAACCTGACGGAGCCGGTCGAGTCCTGCCACTACTCTGATGGAGCCTGGATCTACGACCCTAATGCTTCTCCCAAGTACGACAACACTTGCAAGGAGATCTTCAAGGGCTGGAGTTGCATTTCCAGCAACAAATTCAACGGCCGCGATCTCGTCAAGTGGAGGTGGAAGCCTAAGCACTGTGATCTGGCGAATCACCGACACTAACGGTGCCTCATGCGTCAATCGCCGTCCATTCCTTATCTGGCATCTTCGAGGCTGACGGTGGTCGCTGAGTCGACTCGGCCGGGAAGGAAGAGAGAGAGAGAGAGAGAGAGAGAGAGAGAGAGAGAGAGAGAGAGAGAGAGAGAGAGAGAGAGAGAGAGAGAGAGAGAGAGAGAGAGAGAGAGAGAGAGAGAGAGAGAGAGAGAGAGAGAGAGAGAGTGAGAAATTGGTGAGGGGGAGGAGAGAGAGAATAGATCGAAGAGGGGAGGGGAGAGAGAGAGATGAGTGTAGTTTATTAATTAAAATGAAGGCAATACTATCAATACATGTTAAATTGGGTAAATGAGAGTAAAAAACTCTTAGTGGAGTAAGTGGGCAATTTTTAGACTAAAATTGTGTAAATGGTCATTATCCCATTTTACATTTCAAAACATTCCACCACATTAATATCAAAAATACTTCAGATTAATTCCTGGACATTAATCCATTCTACTTCATAGACAAATTCCAACAAAGGCCAACTCTTCTATTCAAAATGACATACTGAGATATTCCACATAAGATAGCAACAACATATCTTCAGCAAGCAAAACAAAGTTAGCATACAATCGACAACCAAATAGCACAACTTGGAAAGACCTTTGCTCAAGATAACTCTGGAATATTAGAAACAAATCCACGTACTAAAGGACTTCTTTCCTGAAATCAATAGAAAACAGAGGGAAGTGAGCTTCACAAACTCAGTAGGTACGACAAATAGATCAGTATAGCAAATATTCTATTCTAGCATGCATTTAGAATGTGAAGAAAGAGTAAATATACTTTTAGTATTTCTAGATTGTATAAGGAAATCATTACAGGTAGAAGAAATTAAGCTTTGAAGTTGCTGCTGCAATATTTATAAAGAAATCAATTACACATATTAAGACTCAAGGAATTGCTTTGGTTCACAGACACCATTTAACTTAAATCAGTTCCATAAATAACTGAACAAGAAAAGGAGAACAAGCTGAAATCCAAAACTTTCTTGATAAACATTCAAATATGTTGGGAAAATAAAACTCGTCGTAAATCCAACGAGAGTAGCAACAAGACCATAAAGTCTTTTAGCTTCGGTTACTGTAATCAAAGTCCAGAAACCCTTTTCTTTCCTTGGTTGTATGTTTCAGCAACAATGGTTTACAAACTCTTATCTCAAATCCCAACGAAATCCTTGAAAATCATTCTTTTTCCTGTTAGAGCCCATTACTCGCATTAAGGCCACCGAGCACACCCCGTACAAGCAGATCCTGATTAGGTTTTGGGTCTTTCACCCTAGGGAGGCACAATCCCTACTTAACTTTTTTCCAAGCCTAACCAAATAGAACGATTAAAAACCAAATCTGGTCTTTCCACAAAACCTTTTGTTTCTCCAAACAGAACTAAACATTTAAGAATTTTCAGTAAAAGCTTGGAATTCACTTTCTGTAGAAAAGAAAAATATAGATTTAGTCCAAGAAAAGCTTCTTTAAGTAAAAGCTCTTTCTGTTGATAAAAATCAAGAGCTGGATAGACTAAACCATCTATGATGACCAACAGTATAAAATAAAACATATTTGCAAAATTTATAGACCTTTAGTCATTAATGGGATGATCGAACAGACCTTAACAAAATATAAATATGCAGATGATCAAACAAGGTTGGTGGCAGAGTAGTGTAAATCAGTTTTTGATTGGTAAACTGAACCTGACATTAAAAAGAAGCATATAACAATTCTTTTGATATAAATCAGACCTTAGTAAATAACTAAATATGGTTTCGGATGCACCTCCAAGGAGTTTCATAATTGAATTCTAATAGAATAGCTCCGTAACAAAATTAATAGGAGGGAAAATTCTACAATGTGTTAACGTATGACATGCATACAATTGCCTTAAAAGTGGTAAAATGAGTCCTCAAAATAGTAATATTAGTCCTCAAAGTGGTAACATGAGTCCTTAAAGTGGTAAATTTTCTTAGTTTACAGTATGAGTCCTCAAAATAGTAATATTAGTCCTCAAAGTGGTAACACGAGTCCTTAAAGTGGTAAAAATAGTTGATGTATGAGAAATGTTAACATACCATAGCTTTAATAGGAGGAAGGAATCTGTCATAGTAGTAAGCATATGAATAAACTTCTACTTTCATTACTACTAGACATAAGTAGTAAATAAATGGAGAGAATAAAGAGACTGACTTGAGGAAGTTTTCATGAAGGAGCTTTACGAATGGACAGCAAACAAAGGCCAGAAATAGGCTCAGGTGCAGCCATACAAAAGTTTTAAATTTCATTTGTAATCATAGTCTATTGGTTTGAAACCAGGTAAAGCAAAACCGCTTTTCAACATGACACTAAAGATGGGGTAAACGTGAAAATTTAAGGATTCTCTACTACAATTATAAGTTGGCAAGAAGACAATGAAACAGAAAAGAACACAATCTTTTCATTAAGCAAAACTGGAGATGGTAGTCTATTGAAGTAAAAAAAAAAAGTCTCTTTGCTGCAATCAAATCCTTATAAGAGAAGAAGAAAAACAAAAAAGAAATGAATATGGCTATCAATATATGCTTAAAAGATGTTCAACAAGGTTGTTCAACAATGTAACTAAGCTTTAAGGAACTACACAGATACGTATTCTTTTCAAAACTTGATAAGAAATCGATCTTTAATAAGTATCGATTCAAGCTTTGTAAAACTTTGTGTGAAAATGACAAGATAATGACATAGTTCAGCTGCATATTTTAAAGATCTAGGTAAAAAGGAATGTCAAAATAAAATCAGAACATGGTTTTTATTAATATCAATATGTAGAGATCCAAAGCTTTATAAGAAAAAACCAAAACAATCATAAAGTTTTCCTTGTGCATGCATTCAACAAGCACCAACAACTATACTCAGAGACAAGTTCCACATACATGATAAAGATAAAATATCAGAACAATGAAATTAAGTAATTGAACGTCAACCATGTTTTAGTTGGCTGACAAACCAATTCAAATTTGCAAATTAGGAACGAAACCAATGATCCAAAGGCAACCACTTTTACCCATAAGAGTTTGATCAAAACTCAAACTTGACAAATCATTGTGCATTCATATACGAACTCTTAGTACAGAAACCTAGAGAAAGCATCTCAACAATCACACTGAACAGCTACAAACGACAATCAAATCCAAATGCTAACACCCACTTTATATTTCAACAAATCCAGTCACCTAAACCAAATGTACGACAAACTACTCCTAAACTCTTGAAAAAGCTTAACCAGAATGAATGGATTTGGGAAGATGGGAAGTTTGAACTTACTGGAGATAGCTGCATGGAAAGAAAAATTTTCAGATTCTTGGGTAGTGGACAGCCACAACAACTTCTCTGTTTTCCTTTGAGCTATTACAAATTTAGTTTTTGGCTTGGAGAGAAGACATCGATATGTTTTGAAGAGTACGCAAGAAAGACTGCTATATATTGTAGTGAGGTACAGAGTACAAAAGCAACTTGAGGGGTGGAGAATAGCAGACCACGTGTTTTAGTCTAAATAGGTGACTAGATGTTTTAGTGTAATTTATACACAAACATAAATTAAATAAATAACAATATAGACATAAAATTCAATCTGACACTCTAACTAGTAATGCACAAGATAAACAAAACTTAATCTTAGGCAGAGAACAAAACACACAAAAGAGAAGGACAAAAGAAACAATTCGAACCTATCAAAAATTGAGGTCGCCACAAAATGAACCCATGATCTACCTCAATCCTAAACCAATTCCCAATCCTCCTAACTAAGTAACCTATGGGAGTGAGCAAGAGTAAGTGCTTACCAAGTAACCATATGAGTGATTACCAATTTTCCATGTGAATGATTGCCAAGTAGCTCTATATCTATATAAAGAGAACTAATGAGAAGGATACACCACTTTCCTCATATATTCTCTCATCATATTCTTCACTTTCTAGCAAGCAAGTTTTACTTGTATGAAAACAGTATAATTTATATTGAACATGTAAAAATGGTTAATATCTCTCACAAGTCTTTTATCAATCTTCATGATTTTATAGTAATTCAAGATTTGTTATAGGCATCCCTAAACCCTAAGTAGGGCTAAAGACCATCTGGAAAACAGCACTCGTCCGGTGGAGCGAGCGACGCCTAGCGGGCCTCCATGCTCTGTTGGCATCTTTGTGCAGTTGCCGGAACGGTGATCTAAAGGTCGAGCTTGGGAGCAATGATTTGGATGGTTTGCTCGAAGTTTTGGCAGATTGTGCCTTGGTGGAAGTTCGGTTCGACATCTATATATGTGTTCGTGGCGGTTCGGTGCAGCATCTCCGTGTGCATGGTTGGACTGTTGTGAATCTGGGGTCAGTGCCGACGCAATTGCTTTAGGTGGACTGCATCAGCTGGTTTTTGAGTAAACTCCGGGAATGGTGTTTCGAGTTTGCTTGGTTTTCAGCCGTTTGGGGTTCAAGGTGGTTGTTGTTGTTGTGATGGGGCTTCAGGAAGCAGCGGCGACGATGGCTGTGGCAATGTTAGGCGAGACAGTGATGGGCGGCGGCAATAGATGAAGATGACGACGTGGGATGGGTTGCTATGGCTTGGGTCAAGATGTTCTTGAACTGTTCCCATTTGGGCCTAAGTAAATTGCGCCTGGTTGTTTTAGGCTTGCATTATGTTAGTAGTTTAGTTTACTTTCAATAATTCCCTAAGTTTTTTAGGGACCAATATATGCACTTTTATGCTTCTAGCTGATCTTCTGGAGTAGTACTGAAGGAAGATTCATGTTATTTCGAATGTAATTAATGTCAAATGAGTGCCCTATTTTCTACGTACCACTGTGGGTGCTAGCACAACTTCTTGCCAACACCTAATTGGTAACAGGAGGGTATGTCATTTTGGCTTGTGATCAATATATTGGCATTTTGCCTTGATTCAAAAAAAAAAAAAAAAATCTTCATGATTTTACTCATTTATTAGAGATCTAATCGATGTGGAACAAAACTGTTTTGACATGATGAATTATTATTGAGAATTATAAGGTTAACTTGAACGATTTACTAAACTTACAAAATCAATTATCTTAGTCAGCTCTTATGGCATGTTTCAAAATTGATGGCAAATGTAAGTTAGAGCAAGAACATAAGGGATTTAAGATTGCCTCAAAAGTTAATACAATTGCTTTTAACTATCTAAAAAGTGTTTTTGAGTTATAAAATTGTTTGACAAATAAACATAAAAGTGTTTATTAAGTTATAAAAGCGAGGGATGATTTAGAGCAGTGAAGTGCAGTTGCAGCAACACAAATGATTAGTTATATCAAATACGTTATTTGATTATTAAAAAAAAAATTTGAGTATTAATATCAAAAATTAAGATAATCTTATAAATATTTGATCAGGGAATGCATAGAAAACCTTAGAAGCATTTCTTTTAAGGGCTATACGGTTGGGTGGCCCAAAACCAAATTCAACCACCACTTGCTGTGGCCACTGTTGCCGAGGCCGGTAGCATTAACCCTAGCACCTGCATCTGCCGCCGTACAAAAAACAAGGAATAGGCTCCAAGGACAGCCAAAATCTTATCACAAAACTCAACGATCCACTTCGGAATCCAGCCCCACACCCACTAATTGCGCGTGCTCATCACCTCCTAATCCCCGACAATGTGTGTGAGACCTGACTACGCGCGTGACTGGGTACGCCCTCCTCTTCTTCTAAATTTCGGTTCTTTTAGTTTTAGCTTATCCGTCGGCAGGCAAGTGGAAGACTGTGGAACGTTAATCACGTGTACTAAGACAAGTGGGGATGTACCTTTAATCATCATTAGTAGTACTTAATAGTAATTAAAATATAAAATTAAGGTTTAATCTGAAAGGCCATTGGCTCTGGTTTCGGTGCTCCAATGACATTCTCTCTTATAGTACAAATAAATAGTCTCAAATTTGTTATCTTGTTGATGTTTGTGATATTTGTGTAGGCGTGCAGGGTGGGGTGAAGCTGTTTATGATTTGATGTAGCTAATTTTTGCAGACTAACTATTGCTTTGTTTTGCTTTCAAAGAGCTCTGGTCTTTGGAGTTCGGCCAAACAGAATACAAAACTAAAACTCAGTCCTTTACTTTTCTGAGAGACACAAAAGCTTGAGCCTTCTTCTAGCTTCTTCCAATATCCTATCCAAACTATTGGGTTGTCACTCTCTTGCATGCTTGCTTTTTCTTCTGCAGCTTGGTGTGGGTTTGCAGTTTGAGTCTGATCTTAGGGTTTGGGAACCTACTCTTTTGCTTGAGGTTTCCGTTTATCTGTTTGTTTGTTCCTGTGCTTAGAGTTTTTGTGTGGTTGATCTGCCTGGTACATGGAATGTTAGGTTTTCCTTACAAAGTCGATCTTCATGCATCGGCTAAAGAAACGATTGGAATACTACTGAAAATTTCCTGATATCCTTCTTTTCTCCAAGTATGTAGCGGGGTTTCGATCAGTTCTGATGTGCCGGGAAGAGGAAGAGGTATCTGGAAGATTTTTCCTTTTCTTTACACTAGTCTATCATCTGTAAAATTTGACCGTTCCTTAATATTGGCTTAAACTCTTAAACCTTATATGCAAAAATTCTTGGTTTAAAGTTTCAAGCTTCAAAGGATTTTGATTATTATTTAAAGCTTAGTATCCAGATTGTTCTCAGTCGATCAACTGTCAAATTATTCAAGGCTGTTCTACATGTATAGATTGGTTTTAATAGTATGTATGCTCCAACATTATTATTTTTCTTGAAGCACTTTCTACTGATATGGCTTTCACAAGTCCATGAATTTGATTTTTCACTTGTCAGATTTCTATTCAGATTTGGAGTTTCCATGATCACCAACTTTGCAACCCATATGTTTTCCCAGTTATTTGGTCTATACAATATGATTTAACTCCTTTGATCTACAAGCTTAGGTTCTATATATGGAAGGTTACATATTGTTGATGTTGGGGTACTAGATAAATTTCGTATCAGCCTGTCATCCCTGGTGTACCTTTAATCCATGGAGCGAGATCCCTATCTTGCATGTGATATTGTGTTCGTTAGTATCATGCGGCAGATTTTGGTTACTAGCTACGAGAACATATATTAGTAATTGTTGTTGATTTGTGATTCTAGTGCTGTAGGTCTTAGCTATGTCATATTTGATCTTAATCAACAAAGTAAAATTGGCTCAGTCTGATACTTTTTCTTGGTGAATGTTGATGCTCTTCGAAGTCTGTTTTTGTGCCTGAATAGGTGAATTTGTATGATGAAGTTTTGGAACATTGATACGTTTATATCATTTGCCCTTATTTTCTTTTTCTTTTTGTCTTACATTTTGTAGGCATTGACATGAAATGTGCGGAACTTGTATGTCAATTTTCTTCATAATTGTATTGTGATTAGTGGAAAACATGTTAATCCGGCTTTTAGCAGTTACTGTATGTGTATATATGACTATGAGCTGAGCTATTGGTGGTTTGGATGACAGAGAGAGAGAGTACACTTGTCCGCATCCATGAAAACCCCTCTCTTTGTCATCGTACTGCTCTTGTCCAGGTCTATCCTCGATGCTATGTTTCATGTATTTGCATCTTTGGGATGTAAACTAGCTGATAAGCTTATAACATTGTGTAATTTGTCATTTATCTTTGTCAATCATATTATTTATTCCAGAATGGTTTCCGGCCATTAGCCTTTTTGTTGGTTGATGTCTTGTAATGATATGGAGATTACATGTTGATGAAGTAGAGTGGTCATTGTTCATGGATCAATCTCTTAGTACATCAACATGGATGCATTATCTTGTTAATTACATTACAGTCGTATGTTTGGAAAACTAAAATATTTTGGCTAGTGTTCAGCAATTCAATTTTACATAATTAAATTTTTCGACCTCAATAAAATTTTGACTAAAGTAATTTCAATAAAAATTTCTATGTACTTTTAATCTTCTGTTTTTTCGTTTCTTTTCTTTTGTAAGAACTATGTCAATAGGCCTGGAACATGAGGTGTGGCAGTGATATAAGATGATTAGATTAGGTAGAGATCAACATTCAGGTATGAGTAGTAGGGATGCAAAACATTCAACAGTCGGCTTTGTTTCACTTGAAGTATGGAATTGATATTTCACTGCTGACCACAAAACCAAACGTTAGAGTTCATTTGAGCTAAACAACTGGTATGCGATATTATACGTGAGAATTTATGTGCTTGCCAAGTTTTTCAAAACTATTGTGTTGGATATAGTTAAATTATTATATATATACAAGTAATAAACAGACAGAAGACTGTATGGAAACAGCAACAGCATGATTGCTAATATGATTACAAACAATGATAGTCATGAGCTTGAGGAACATCAAAGGGAAGTGCTGAATTGGAGGTTGCATGTTGATGTTGTGACTCGAGACTTTCTTGCCTGTGATATATACTGTGTAAATTTCTTGTGGTGGTTTTGGTGACTTTTTTTCCTGCAGCTGGTGGGTTTTGAGGACCAGTTGGTAGTACATTATATGTAGTTGTACATTTATGATCATGGTTGATGTGTGATGTACTGTTGGTTTTTTTTTTTTGTGGTCATTTTACTATTGGTCTTAACTATGTTTATCTGATTATATCAACCAAGTATGGTATTTCCATCTTTTTCTTCTTTTGCTTTTGCTTTCTGTTTTTGGCTGTTTGTTTCTTTTCTTTTGATTTCTCTAGTCTTCTTTTGCTTGCTTTGCAGAGTGTCTGTATTGGGCTGTGTCCCTTGAACTGTTGTTTGGCCATGTGCCTTGTGACTAAAAAAAAGTACAGTGGTCCAGTTTGGGGGTTTCTCTAGGTATGCACTGCTGTAGTCATTTTCTTTTGCCTAAATCTAGGTCAATTAAGTGGTGATGATTGCAGTTTTCGTATTTTATATCATTTGCTTTCTCCCAAATTTGTTTAGCTTTGACATGACAAGTGTGGAATTTGCCAGCAAACATTTTATCTCGATTGTTGAAAACATTCTAATCTGGCTCTTTGCCATTACTGAGGCAAGCTATGATTGGATTTGTTTGACGATGAGAGAGAGCACGCTTGTCAGCATCCATGAAACAGTCATGAGTGTTTACGAGCGTGCTCCCTCTCATCGTCATACAATCGATCTAATCTTGTGCACCGGCCTTTCGCATACTAACTAGTTGGTGATCATAAATTGTGCTAGTTAGTATTTATATGTGTCAATCTCAATGTTCCTTTCATAAAGGCTCATCATTTGCCTTTTCATGGTCGATATCCTTTTTCTGATATAAAGTTTAAATGTTGAAGAATTAGAGAACAGTCATTGGTTAGAGTTGATCTCTGAGTAGATCAATCCACATGGATGAGTTCTTTAGGAAAAGCAAAATATTTTGCCTCAATATAAACATTCAGTCATTACTTTTTACATAACTAATTGTCTGAACTCATCAAACCTTTGCCTAATCTATTATCACTTGAAAAATCAAAAGTTTCTTAACATTTCTATGTAATCATTTTTAAGGAATAAGAACAAATGACTGGCAAAGGTGAGGTGTGGCGGAGATTAAGTTGATGAACAGTCTGGTATGTGTGACTATAAGCTTGCAAGACATTAAAAAATTGGAGACTTGGTTGATTGTGCAATTCATATTTCCCTATTGACTACAAAAACAAACATCAGGGTACTAGGTTGTTCAAACTTCAAACAGGTATGGTGGGCAATGCAAGAATACTCCTCTCCCAGGAGCCCATGAGTACTTCTATGAGGACGGAAGAAGTGCTAGCTGGCCCTAATTGGCTACTAAGCTTATAGTATACACCATAAATGTTAAGTTCCATAACAATTGGTGAATATTATAGACCTTTGTTTATTTAACATAATAGACCTTTGTACTTATCATATCTTTACTAAGTGTCTGTGGTTCATTAGTGTATAACTATTATTCTTAGAACTGCAACCAGTGGCCATAGGTTTGGTAAGAAAATAATAAAGTTAAATTTCCTGCTTTGCTCAAATGCGTTGCTAATTGCTAATTCAACAACAAAATGAATGACTAAAGGCCTTAAGACTTTCTTTATTGAAAAATGAAGATATGCTTATAACTATCCAGTTGCATGTTGTTTATTTTTGGGATGCTTTAGATCTTTGATTAAAATTAGACTCCAAGCTAAGATAAAGAGAAAATATGCTTATAACTATCGAATTGCAAAGGAAGTTATCAACCTCCTGGGAAGATCATATGTGCATTTATACATATTGCTCTGCAAGGATGGGAAAGTTATGATACTACATTGTCAAGTAGTTAATACTTTGATTCATTTACATATAGCGGTCACAGATGTTTTATGTAATGCAATGACTACTGATCCTTGTACTTGCTAAAACTTGTTTTTCAATATTATTGTTCTTTACATTTGAGGAGAAGTTAAGTTATGGACCGACAGAAATAGGTGATAACAAAAATTTAAACTCTTGCCTGAATTCTCTAAATAGCTGAAATTCATAGTGATATTCCCATATAGAGGTATATGCATCTAATTATTCCTATTAAAAAGCCCTCTTTCCTATTATCGAACTTATTCTTTTTATCTCCAACTGTATATTTCAAGCAAGATTGTAAAAGGCTACCTTAAGGCACGCTTTCTGCCTAGGCATAGGCTAAATGCAGTGATGGCTCTGGTAAAAAGCAAGCAGGCACAAAAATTGCACAGGAGGAGGGAAAAGCTTAAGCCTCAGGTGCAGCCAAGGCTCTTTTTTTTTTTTTTTTCTTTTCTCCTGAAAAAATAAATAATTAATCATGAGTTACTGAGTGATGAATGCGATCTCTTCCTTCAGTTACACTTCTTCTGGATGTTTAGTTATCTTAATTATCTTCTCATGTCTTTATTTTTGGTAGTAAAGCTGCTGTAGTTCAGTTGATGTAGAACTCAGGCTCCTTGCAATTATGCAAGTCTGATGTAGTTCAGTAGTGAGTCTTCTGTATTATTATAATTTTATTACAAAGGGTTTGCGCATTTAGAAAACACTTCCTACTTTTAGACAAAAATGCCTCGGCTAAGCATTCTCTTAGAATCTTGATTTCAAGTAGTGTTTGTGCTTTATTTCCATAGGCATGAGCCATGCATATCTGGAAGCCAAATTCACTTGCAACTCATTCACAACCAGGGCTGTTACCTAAATGAATGGGCTGGACCTCAAATTTATATTACAGAAACTTCTATTTTTGTTTTCGTTAATGTTCGTATTTAGATAAATCATTGATCCTTTAAGTAGGCATAGATTTTGCTACTATACCTTATTTCAAGTCAGGTTTTGCTACGAACCCCCTTATGTTTCTCATTTATGCTTTCTTTTCTGTTCTTAACAGGAGCTTAGTTGATAAGTCCTCAGGTTTTGGATTTCTTCAGTGTTCATGGGATCTAAATGGAAATGTTCCCTATAAAACATTTGTTGGAAGCTGCTGTTCAAGGTTGTGGACGTTGTCTCCTTATTTGTTTTGATGAATAATCCACCCTGTTTTTAACACCTTTAATTTATCCTTGTTCCTCAGCAATGCATGGTTGTGAATTCTAATCCCAACTGAAACCCAGGCTTAAAGGTCTTTTGTGCATGCTGGATGATTGTCTAAACGGCGGGAGTTTAACAACAGTAGGAACGTGACAGACAAAGACAAACATGCCCGGTACAAATATATCACGGACGTTCCAAGTTAAAGGATATCAGGCGTGCTAGAGACTTTTTCAGCCTTTCAAGTATATTTGCATCTTGTCTGGTTTCGTATGCAGCCGTGGGACAGGTTTCCTTTCTAATCTTGGATGACAATCTTGTGATGGAACACTGTGACCGTTGGATGCACTAAACGTCCTTGGGACCATACCTAGTGCATCCAGTTGTAGGTTATTGTACGGATGGGAACGCACTTTATGGCATGTAAACATCTCTATATTCGGGAATCTTGAGTTATGTTTTCCAATACCAAGTGTCCCAAAATCTGTAACCTGAACTAAAAAGGGAGAATTCCATATCTCCAACCCTTCAATGCAGAATATGAAAATCCTGAAATTCAAAAATCCCAAGTTTTAAAAGTTCAAACAGTGTAAAAATCCCAATTTTGAACGGAAAATGGTAAAATAGCAGGGCTGGAATTCTGGAAAGCCAAAGTAAAATAGGGTTCATACAAAATACGTACTCGAACAAAATGATGTTCAGAATTAATATTTTTTTTTTCTTTACTTTATTTTTGATTAGTAGCTTTACTTGAGAATTTAAACAAAAACATATAAAAATTTTCCCTAGAATTTTAACAATCTTCTTTCTTAACATGCAATTTCCATCAAATCATAGCAGGAAATTCTTTACCGGCATAGCAAGATAACTTTCTATAGGTTTGTGGTTCATGCAAAAATTTACTTTCATATAATTTTTGAGACCCAACAATATTTCTAAATTTCATTGAACATTTAAAAGATAGCACAACGAGAATGGACGTCCTTTTACCAACAGCTCTGCAATATGTTGAGAGAATTTGGTTGGCACCCTTTTGAAGGTGGTACTCTGGGCTTCCAACTAAAGGCTTGTACTGTAATTTCTCTTGTTTTATAATTGTTTTTCGTCCACCAAAGTTAAGGACACTTTTCACCTTGTCTTGATTGCTATTGAAATTTCAACCAAAAAAAAAATTAAAAAAAATATTTTGGAACAAGGATAAAGCCGCCAAATGCAATGCCTGTTTACAACCTCATCAACTCATTTATCTGTTATCAACATCAAAAGGAGAGAAGATGCTAACGAATCGATAGTACACCGGATAATACACACACATGCCAAAGCTTACATGAACAAAAATTATACACAAACCTACTGCTACTTCAAAATGGTATCTCACTATGCCACCAGACTGAATAGTGAGACCACTGTGGTTCCTTTATACGACAAATGCCATGGAGCTTCTGGAAAAAATCACAGATATCTGCCAGTCACCTGAGCTACAACAGGTTTCTATTAATTAAGCCAATCATCACTTATTGGCAATCTTGCTTGTTTGGTTTCCTGAATCGCTGGCACCTGGGGTTGGGTTTGTAATGGTGGTGTCTGGATTGGGACCTGTGGTTGTGGCACTTGAGATGAGGCCTCTGGTTGCGGCGCCAGGGATGAGGCCTCTGGTTGCGGAGCTTGGGATGGGGCTTCTGGTGGCGGCACCTGGGATGGGGCTTCTGGTGGCGGTGCCTGGGATGGGGTATCAGGTTGCGGCGCTTGGGATGGGGCATCAGGTTGCGGCGCTTGGGATGGGACATCAGGTTGTGGCGCTTCGGATGGGGTTGCATCAGGTTGTGGGCCTTGGGATGCGGCATCAGATTGTGAGGTTTGAGGTGGCGCATCCGATGGCGTGTCTGATAGTGCCACATCATTCTTAGAATTTTCCAGGACACTTTCTCCAGAAGCAACTGGAGCTGGATTACTGTCTGTTGATGAAACAGGGGGATTATTGTCTGAAGTTGGTTCACCAGATTCAGATTGTTGTGGCAGACTTGAAGGGGCTGGTGTGGTAGCAGGGGCTGCTTCTAACAGCAGTGGCTTGCCCGGTTGCTGCTGTGAATTCTGGGCCCCTGGAGGCGGTTTCTTTTGAACAGCCATAGCAACTGTAAGAGATGGCATCCCTGGAGGAAGAATTTCAATTGGTGGTTTCTTGGCAGCATCTGCTAAACTTGTAAGCTTGGGTTCCTCCAGAGAAGCCAAAAATGCTGCAGCAGCATCCGTTTTTTCTAATGGGGTGTGCTCAACCTCCTTTTGCAGCATTTTATTCCATGCCTGAACCAAGTTCTTCAATGTTGGTCTCCCATGAGCCTGCAATATCCATGAGGTCAGCTCACAGCAATGACTCGAGAGTTATATGTACAAGCATATGTAAAATGTCATACATGGGCATGAAGCACAGCCTCAGCAAGCATTCCAGTATCCTGCCAAGCCTTCTCCATGAGGGCATTGTCTCCCAAAACTGCAGCTGCGAATGCTGCTTCCCGTCCAGCACCAATGGATATTAAATTGTTTACCAAATTCTGCATTGCATGTCACTGATTTTAGAAAGTATGATATGGAAATGGAGAGAAGAAATCCTATCAGTAAGAGTAATTTGGAACACCGCTAAGACAAAAGAAGACCATTGATATTCCGCAAAGGAAAACAGAGGTGTCAGGAACTAGTATATTAGGAAAGCATAGTTTTTATTTTTCAGGGAAAAAACAAAAAAAAAGCACTACTTCCCATTTTTTATTTGTATACTGCTCAGAGAAAGAACACCCAGAAATCACAGTTTCAATTATGAATATGGACAACAATATCATATGTATTAATTTTTAGGTGTGGTTTTGTCTGATATTACTATTACGTGCAAACCAAAATAATTGGAAGCACCAGAAAGCAAAATAAGCATGTTCAGATATAGATAGCATACACTAAGCCGTGTCAACTCTCCATGATTGGCTAACCGAAGAGCTTGTCCTCTTAATTCATGACCCTGTAAAGCTCCTTTCACAGAAGCCGCAGCAGCCAACCTCTTAAGAGCCTCCCGAGCAATTTCAGCCTGTCCAGTAGCATCTGCGGCATCAATAAGATCCAAAAACTCCTTTGTAAATTTCACTATTCCTTGGACAGCTTCCAATATATTCTCTTTCTTAGTTGTTATAGTAAGAATGTCCTTCAAATCAAATCCTGAATTATCTTGCCCCAAGTCCCTGCTGTTGCTCATTGTGAGAAGGCACTGGAGAGCTCTTTTCAAATCACTGCTCTGCATGGCCAAATCAAACTCCAACCTACAAAACGAGGATAGCATTGTAAGTTTCAAAATGAAATGAAATGTAAGCTGTTTGATGCTTAAAAGCCTTTTCTATCATATAATTCAGAAAAACGATTCAACACAAAAATAATGTTTCAGTCTGACAGACCCATCAATCATTGAATCAACCTTATAAACTGGTATGCAGGTATCTACATATGGTCAGGTTATTACACAGTTATTGCACCAAAAGGGTAATACATATTTTATACTGGAAACAAAAGAGAAGAAGCCTATCAAAATGGAAATTTATGAATATGCAAAACAGAGAACTACAGAGTCTGTGACATCAAATATGCAAAGCGCCTGAATTAATTCATAGTAAACCTCTTAGAGATTCCAGGCAAATGAAGTGCCTCAGTAGCATAACCCATCCCTAGCAGAAACTGGGCTAAATCATCATGATGTTCTCTACCAAGCCTACTTGCCCTGCATAAAAGAATAACTTGTAGCGTCAGATAATCAATGCTATATCTCATATACAACATTAGGCCAGGAAAAAAAAAATCTCTCATTTAAAACTGTAGAGAGTGACTGATACCATTTCACAGCACTAACAGCATCTCCATAAGCAGCAAGGCACCGGCAGCGGATACCGGGGTGGCTGAGGGATAAGGCATGAGCACTCATGTATCTGCCAGAATGATTTCAAGCAGTTATTCAATCATAAATTTCTTCTCCAATCAAAACTTCAGCTACAATGACTAATGAAAGTAACTCCGTTATATCCACTAATAATCAGACTCAGACCAGTGTACTCGGTAGCCGGTCAAAACAAAAAAAAGAAAGTGCAAATTACTGCACTAGAGCACCGAGGAATGAGGAATGAGGATAGAAAACCAGGCAAACCAACTGACCAAGTTGTTTTAAAGATATCAGTGAATCAAAGGATACTTTCTTTTAAAGTTTCCTGTCCGTAACCTCTTTCGGATCCAAATAAAAACTCATAAAACTTTATGATAAAACTCACAAATCTATGAAGCAACATCAAACATTACTATTCATGGAGTCCTTTTTTGTTCATACTAAATATTGTATATGATAAATAATGGAACAAGAGAAAGGAAATTGCTTGTGCTAACATTCATGTACTTGTTGAAAGACTAGATATGATATGTTTTATGGGCATGAATATTAACAACATACAAGTATTAGCAGCTGATCCTTGAAGGAAAAGGGGGTCCATTACCTATCAATTAGCCAAAGAACACCATCTTTGACACCCACCACAACCAGAGGTCCTACAGGTCGTTTCTGCTCTAATGGAAAACGAGTAACTGCAACTGAGACCCCTCCACCACCAACAGCCACCTCGTTAACCTTTCTTTCTTCTGCAATCCCAGAATCATCCCCATCAACTCTAGATTGCTTTGACAAGGTTAAGAATGGGGGCACAGATGGAGCATGCTGAAATGAGGCTAATCGCACCACCTAAAACAGGACAAAAAATTAAGAGAATTCCGAACATTTCAATCAAAACAGTGATACAAATTTAATATATAGCATTTGGCTGCAACTTCGATAAATTTTCCAGCTACTATAGTTCTATGAAGTTCTTCATAATAGGTAGTTAAAAAGGACTTGAAATCAAAGGTTTTCAAGCTGCATATTAAGATGAAGACAACTACTTGGATTAAAAGTTCGAAAGATGGAACAACAGAACTTACAGGTTCTAATAGAGACAATCTTTCGTAACCAATAAAGAAAACATTTTACTGGAATTTTCTTAATAGTTCGGTGTGCAATTTGAGTAATCCAATTCTCAGAATCCAGAAACAGAATTCTACCATGTTAACCCAATTTTAGTGTATACCAGTATTTGTTCAATCAGATAAAAAAAAAAAAATAATAATAATAATAAAAATATCTAATGAAGAAGTTTTCCAAAAGTGTTTGTTATAAACATCTGATGCTTATGCCAAAAAAAGGCAGCAACTCCAAAGAAACTGAAGGAAAACTTGATTAATTTCTATGCCAATTATGGATACACAAAAACCCAGCTGGACACCTGCCAGTCACGATCAACCTCCCCCTTCCCCTTCCTACAGGATGGAACAGAGGGAGAAGAGAGCGTGGTAGAGGGTTATGCATACCCAATGGTATTTATGCCATCACTTATCATGGCAAATGAAAGGTCGGCACTAAGTCATACATTTGGGGAACTCTTTTTACCTGTAGCATTGGGGGCCTCAATGCTATCCTTTCCTGGGTAGCAGATTGAGGACCATCAACCGCAATTAGTGCCAAATCACCATGCTCAGCAAGGGCTTTTGCTTGTACCTCCTTCAGCATCATCTCCTCTTTCCTCTTTTTTGTTTCGATATCAATCGCTGCAACTCCAGCATCCACAAAAACACATCTGCAAAAAGCAGCAAACCAAAGAGGCAGGCTTATATGTTAGGATATTTTTAACAGGCATATTATCAATTCAGTTTACAATTCATATTCTGCATTGTTGCTGAAACAAATGAATCCAGTGTATGCATGAAAAGCCAGATGGAATTGAAAGTAACAATAACTTTTTTTAACACCAGTGTTACCAACCAGTATGAGTCTTCTATGTACATAGTTCCAGATAAATGGTACTGTTGCTTGCAAGGGCAAAGTTAAGTTGGCTCCCAAGTTCTTGACATTCATTACAGTTATAACTTAAACCGGAGTTTGTGTCTTCTCCAAGGACGATGATGCTTGAAATGATTAAACTTTTCTTTTTCAATAGTTTTCAGTTATTTATGCACCAGCTCAGCTAGTTCTGAACCAAGAAAGCCAACGGTATCCGTTGTAAAGGGAGTTATGCAAAGTACAATGTGATCCGAAAGTCCGGGAAGAGGAGGGGTCAAGAAAGAATACGGGAAGTAGCCTGCCTAAGAGATCTTTTATAGATGAAGAACCGGAACCAGACCCAAAGACTTCAGTTTTGAGAATTATGACATTGTAGCAACCCATATGTAACATCATATGAACAAGTCTAAGGTACTAGAAATCTAGCTCTTCTAAATTGGGTAATTGATTTAAAAGACTAAAGCTAACAATGCTTTACCCACCAATAAAATCACATAAATCTAGAAGCTGTCATTAGTGTAAAGATAGAAATTGTGGGACAAATAGTGTATCTTACTCGATGGTGGTTGGGGTAACAACAAACAACTGTCGCCGATGCCATACAGCACCAGTAGCATAAGGAATTGCAACATCGCCCAGGTATCTATATTGTGGGCGCAAAGAAGATATGACGATGTATTTCTGATATGCAAAAGCGCAATACTCAACCGTTTGATCCCATGCTGTCCATTCTGGCTGAGGAAGTAGACCACCAACAGGTTGAAAAGTTTCCCAACTGCATAGTTAGAACCACTTAATGTTAATGGGAAATCTTATCAAGATCTTATAGCCATACAGTCAAAAAAAAAAATTAATAATAATAATAATAATAATAATAATAATAATATTAATATTATTATTATTATTATTATTATTATTATTATTTAAAATAAATAAAAAACATGTATGCAAATACATCACAAAGTACGCTTTAGCAATCCACATTGAAAATATCTGGATGTGAACAAGTTTGGAGTAGCCAAAAATATTTAGAAGTCTGTAGCTTCTCAATTTTGGCAACAACTTATTGGAAGGAAAGTTCAAGCATCCTATCCGAGTATGAGTACTGAACACACCGAGGGTAAATCGATGAAGTTGGCAAAAGCTCGACTAACATTATTTTTGTTTTAAACATTGTCAAATTATCTAAAACACAATTTAGAAGCTATAAACTATAAAGGGGCGAAGAAATGCTACAGGACTACAATATTTCCTAGTTCATTGAAATGAAACAAATAACATGCAAATTCATATCTTCACCTGTATAGTACTGGCAGAAAAAGTAACATAACAAAAATCCTTACCTATATAGCTGAAAGTTTTGGGGTGTAGCCTCAGCTGGAGACTTGTGAGAAGAAAAGCCATCGTCAAAAGTGGAAAAAGAAGAAACACCAGCACTTCCAAATCCAGACAGGGGCATAGATTGAATTGTTGAAATAGCAGTTGCAGCAACTGGGCTAATTCTCCGAGATGTTCGATATGCAACACCAAGAAGTGCCCCTCCGTGCAAGCCAATGACCTGGAAAATATAATTTTGAGTTATAGGAATTACTAAATGTTATACACCAATATTTTGATGGATGAGTCCATCATTGATGCATTTGCACTAATTGGGTTCAGGCACATAATATATCCAACTAGTTAACAGAGTTTGTGCTGCAGATTAACATTTCCAGTCCTAGGGTTCTCATTTTGGCTAGTTCATTTCTGTACGACAGCAAGGCCCATGCTTGCTATATATTGATTGGGTTAATCTAGGACATTATTTACCATGTGGTATGCTTAACAGGAATCAGGGATTGTTGGCCAACTTCCGTCAGACAATAGTTTCTCAGTTTTTCTTCTTCTTTTTTTAATGTTTTTTTATGGAGTTGAATATAAGATGAAACAGAAGGGAAACATGTTTTATCCACCCTTGTTTAATCTGAAAGAAGCTTGATGTAAGTAAAATTAACAGGTCTGCACCATATCGCATTCACATCCTACTAGAAAAGAAGCATGCTTCATTTAAATGTTCATGTGTTTAGGGACACACATGTCATAGATATGGGACATGTGTCATAGATACAAGTGTGTGTGCATAAATATTGAGGGAAGACAAAAACAAAGGAACCAAAGAGGGTGATAACATTCAACAGGTATCTTAACCTGAAAGTAAGGTTTGTCTAATTGCCATCATTGTAAAAACAATGCCATGAGGAGCCACTTCTGTATTGAAACCCAGAAGCAATTTGCCAAAAAATATTAAAATATCAACCTCTATATCTAATTAGACATTCGCATGCTAGAACTAAACTACTCTTAACAACAAACCAGGCAGAACATAATACATACCGGTTCACTGCGACCACCTATGGATCTCATTAAAATATTTGAGGTGCCATCATCCAGCAAGATACGAACTTGTACATTGGCTGCAGAAGCAGCTGATGCAGCTGCAGCAGCAGCTTGTGCTGCAGCTGCAGCTGCTTCTCTTGCTTTTCTCGATGAACTGCCCTTCGGAACTACAGGAATTCGAGGAGGCAATGACGATTCCAGTATGGCAAATCTATCACGGCATGTATCCCAAGCCAAAAGCCTTGCACTGCCTGAATCAACGATGGACCAGTCACTAACTTTGTAAATAGAGAAGTAAGGGATATCTGGCCACACAATCGCAAGATACCTGCAATAAAACATATGTAGAAATATTTATTACCAAGTTAGAACTGAAGCTCCAAACCACAACATGTTGGACTAACACCATAATAAATTTCAGCCGAGACATGCCAATAGTCACCAAATGAAGTGGCAGTGTTTCATTTATTTCAAACATGGGCTCACTCTACACCCATTTATTTCTAAAAGAGCATATGTTCTCACACTTCATTACGTAACATTTCCATTCACCTGGCATGTATCATATCGGAAATTCAAAACACATATAGATGAATGATTAACCACAGGCATCGTAAACAAGATGCATTTTTTGTTGCTGCTATGAATGTTCAATAAACAGGCCATGAATTGCTAATTGAACTTAATAGTGCTATCAATTGAACAAGGTGACCAGTGCAGCACATGAAATGTAGGTAGCTAAAATAAAACAACTATAGCGCCTGATGCAACTTACTTTCCCGAACTGCTTACAGAAAGAATTGAATATGAATCATGTGGAACAGGCGTACTAATGTGCTTCTTAATCTGTTTGACATGTAATGTTTCAAGTGAATCTCCCCTAAGCCTTCCAGTCTCCGACAAAGAAGCATTATTTCCAAGAGTTGGATTTGCTGTCTGGGATAACTGAAAGTTTAGCAGCTTCAGTTCCCTTTCAATAACATACACAGCAGAATGCTCTCGACTTCCTGATGGTGTTAGTAGGGGAGCTACAGCTGGAAGAGATCTGGGGTCAAATTCACTGATAATGATACCGACATTGGATCCAGTAGCAACCAGGTGAGGCTGTAAAGGATGTGCAACCATACAGTAAACCTGCAATACAGCCGATGAGTGAAATTGGCTATTATAGAAACTTGACAACATTTGTTGGAACATTGACAAATATATTTGACAAGTTATGAACGTAACTGCTGAAAAAAGGGAAAGAATGTAGGAATGGCTTAGTACTTAGATCAGAACTGAATGATGTTCTTTAGGTACAAGGCAACTGGCTTATCTCTCTTTGGAATTCCAGCTTTCTATGTTCTCATTTTACAATTGACCATTTCTACTTTGAAGCAGGTCTCACACGAAACAAAATTTTGTGTTTCTTTTAGATTCCCTATGAAGTTATTACATAAAAACAATAATGCATTAAAACATGACTTCCACCTCGACAAATTGATCGTACATGCAGGTTGAAAAAGCATGGATCAAGAAAAGAAAAAAAAAGAACGGTGGGCTTCCTGGATTTTCCAAAAGAAAATGCAGAAAAGAGAAGCATTACCCTCTAGAATGATTAACAACAAAAAATCTGGTCATTTGAACACAGGCAATATGTAGAGTTGCAGGAAATAATATCAATTTCTAAATTCAACTATAACAGACCCAAACTGTCTTATAAAGATGGTTTACGAGTCAAGAGTCTGCATTTATTTTTGTCTCTAAGTCTAAGGTGTCGTATTACAGGATTCTGATTTGATGAAAACAGTTCTGTTTACCCAACAAGAAAGTTAAGAACTCCGGACAATTGTTCCCTCCATGCCCAAAAGTTCTTAGGCAACAATAGAAATGTCATATTTAGTACAGAAAATGAGTAAAGATAAAAGGACAACCTCTGCAAAATGGTCCGTAAAAAAATCCACCATAATAACGGCACCATCATATTTTTTAACATTGGGAAAGTCAACAGGTCATCAAACAATTGGTTGAGATTTTACTTTTTAAATAGATGACAGCCTGGATGTAAATCTTCAAGGTTTTGTATATAGAAAAACATAAACTCCTGATAACTTTTATAAAAGAGAATCTTACCCTAATTTTCTTATTGGGAGCGATCACATGTGGAGGGATCAGAGAAGAAAGTTCACACAACGGCCTTGTCAGAGCAGAGTAAGTTGGGTGTTCGATGGCCCTGAGAATATTTCCAAACAATTCTTGTTGATATCCATCACAAAGAACCAAAGAAAACATTATTTTATCACAGTTCTCATAAGCAAGCTATACCTAACTTTTCTTGGTCAGTAACACAGATTCTCATTAAAGAAAAAGGCACACTTGAGAACTAAAAGGAATGATGAATGGATGGAAAATTTGAAGGCATAGCACTAGAAACAAATTTTGTCCATACCATATATTGGAATCTTTAACGCAAGTCAGTATATCAAGGTTTGGAGCACGAGGGTGGCACCAGGATGCTACACTATGGCAAGCCATTTTTGGAACAGGTTTAATGCGCCGCAGCTCCTGAGACATAAATAAAGAGAAAAGCAGGAAAAAAAGGAAAAAAGACATCAGTTATAGGAAAATTATAAGCTCCAACAGATTTCTGGTTAAGAAAAATACTTCTCAGATATAGTCTTAAATATTGAGTACCTTAAAAGAAATTGTGTCCCATATAGCTAATGTCTTATCTGCACCAATTGAGATAAGCTGAGGAGCTGCTCCGATCACTCTAGAAAGTTCAACAGCGACAACCCCACCATCATGTGCCTAAAAGTATCAGGAAAGAATTGTATGATATACCATCTCTGTTAGTTCTGCAGGTCAATGAAAGACAATTCGTACAGCACTTATACAACAGACAAAATGTGGATGTATAAAGTTCCTACCATTCATGTGCACACAAAGGAATGACTTGAAAAAGGAAATAACATGTCAATCCATACATTACTAGAAGAACGATTTGCATACTTCATTAAAAAAAGGTCAAAAACATAAGTACTGTGGACACGTCCATCAGATCCAGCATAATATCCTCAGCCACAAACATACAGTCTATTCTAAATGATACTTTATTATAAAAGGGTGGAAAACATCAGTAATATGGATAAGAAGTCCATCAAATCCAGCTTAACTCCAGACGATAAAAACTAACTATCGATTCAAAACTTCCCCTTCCATCAAGAAGGAACAAACTAGAAGTATTATTTTAAAAATGGTCCAACAAAGATGCCCAAAGAGAAACTAACGGTTTAATTCAATAAACTAAACTAAACTAAACAAAACAAAACAAAATCATCAAAACCCAATATCCCAAAGTCAAATATTTCCTCTGATGGACAAGATAAGGTGTGCAAAATCACAATATTGGGTGTTTTAGATCTATATCAGAAAATGCAGGCCGAACATGCGGTCACATTGTCCTTAAATATATTTTAATAAAATTACAACATCTACAAGGCTTGGTACAAGAGAATAAGAAGATAGTTGCCTTTATACTGAGCTTGGGTACGAGTTCTCTTGAATCTTGAGCATGATCTGCACTCCAAACTACAAGCAAACCATCATTACCCCCCGAGACCAAAAGAGCCTGCAATCAAATTTCAATTAGCACAAAGAGAACGTAAAAGAAAACACAAGCACTAAAAAACATTAGGCGTATGTATATACAGTACTTATATCTCTAACACATGAACATTCATATCTGCATATTCCTAGAACCTGAATTTCCCCATTTCAATTTTTCTTCATCACAGATGATTGAGTGAAGAACCACTTCCATGAACTTGGTATCAAAATGAATCTTAAGAATGAAGAAACAGTAAAAATTGTATGAACCTTCAGAGGTCAATCAATATCATACATGAAACCCAACAGAAACATTCAGAATCAGACAAGAATTGAAAGATGATAAAAATGTTTGAAAACAAAGCTGACATAAACACAGAAAAGAAGGTAACTTGATTTCCCATATTATAAGTTAAGAACATACCTCACCAGAAGAGGACACAAATGTCATCAAACAAGCTATGGATCCTTTATGACCTCCGGTATATCTTCTTACAAGCTGAATGAAACAAGCATATCAGACAAAGCAATGGTTTTTCATAGCGAACAATGATGGAAAATTTAGAAAAGTGCAAACCTTCCATGTCATCATTGAAAGTACTCTAATAACACCATCTGATCCACCAAAAGCAACAAGAGGAACATCACCAACAGCAGATCTAGAGAGAAATTCCATACTACAAGAACCAGAGGAGAAAGAAAGAAATGGATAGCACCAAAAATGTTATTTCCAAGAAGAGAAAAACAAAACAAAAAGTACATAAGTTATGGCTTGCAGATTATGTCATAATCACACCAGATTCAATTTCAAGGAATTATGGAAGCTACTTCTTTTGGTGAATAACAACATGAACAAAAATAAGGTGAAAAAGAATGTGAACTTGCCAGAGAAGTGATTTGTTGTCAAGTTCCTGCTTTGGTACATCACGGCCACGCATTGTCACCAAGTCCAAAAATATGGCTTTGTTTTCACAACAGATGACAAGAAAGTGTCTTCCTTTGGTTGTTGGAGCAGGAGAATTAAATGGTGATGCTACATTATTGACAGCCGATGGAGCCTCAGCAGCTGCAGAACGGTTACGCCAAAGTTGCCAAAAGCGCACGTCATCATCATAGAAGTTTACCTGCTTAACACTTTTGTGACACCACATGCCCTCAGGCCTCAGTGCGTGTTGAGGTTTCAACAAAAAGAAAACAAACAGAACAATGCAAGTGCTGCAGTATATTACCTCCCTCCACGAATGGCTTCAGTGGGTTTCCCCTTGGAGTCTATCAACCACATTCAAACAACACAATTAAGAAAATAAAATTAGTACCAGTAAATTACTAATAAGAAATAATTACATGTTATGAAGTTCTTTGGTTTACTGATGCAAGTTTAGAAATCCTACTGAGCCACACTAAAGCAAAACATTGTCAACGATGGCGCAGCATTCAAAGCTACTGGTAAAACTGAGCATTGATTTTCAAGCAAAATATTGTGGCATGTGTATCGTCTCAATTACATCAAAGTTCTGTTATGAAATATGTCTATCAGAAATTTTCAAACTAGAAACCACGGAAACACAACTGGCCAAGCTGATTATAGTACAGAAGTTCTGAGCTGAATCGTAACGAATCATGTATGTAATCTTGCAGAAATGAAACAAAAGAGAAATTCTTAACGATTCTTCATAAAGCTTTTAGGTACTACTCCCGGAGCTAAATTTCCATAATTAGGTATTAGAAAATGAGAAGCAGTCGCCGAAATTGAATACTCGGAATTGAATTAACTGATTCAGTACCTGTTTCACCCTCGGCGAGCTTCTCCAACTTGGCTCCGACCAAACGCCGGTGATCGACACCGCCAGCTTTGAGCTCGTAAATCACCTGAGAAGCCAACCAGAGTTGAATAAAGGAACAAAAAGAAGAGGAGGATAGAAAAGCGAAAGGGGCGAGATTGTGCACCTGGCGATGTTCCCAATTCCAAACGGAGACGTGATCGGAGGCATCGGCGGTGACGAGCCATGGATGCGTTGGATGCAACTGAATCTTGACGATCTTGTCGTTCGTCGGCCGGAAAGCTCTTAACCGCAACATTGATCGGAATGGATCGGAAAACGATTGCTCAATGGGCTCAGATCAGCAACGCATTATGCCCTAAAAGGAGGAGGGAGAGAATAGAGATTGAGAGTTGTTTCTGAATTTCAAATGCCCAGTTCTTCTCTCTGCTTATTATGACGAGATCGGGGAGGCTGGGACTTTCTTTCTCTCCTTTTTCTTTGCAGCACCAACTTAATTTACCGCGCCGTTAATCTATTTGACTAGCCGCACCAGACTCACCTTTTCTTACAGTAAACTGAATTAATTTTGGGAATATACGAAACTGAGCATGGCTGAATTTTTTTTTTTTTTTTTAAGTGAAAGATAACTTCATTCGTAATAAAGTATTACAGTGAGTAAGGTGCAAACGAATAACCACCACTCTTCAATAAGAAAGAGATAGAAATATCTTTTGCTCACTTTAGACTTCAGATTAAAAAGTCTATATTGACAGACCGATTGAGCCACCAAGCCACATAGGCTCTGACTCCAAATAAAGAAAATACCTAACTTCAAGGCTTTTTTTTTTTATAAGACGATGAACAACTTTATTATCATCATGTCTCACAAAGTGCTAACTACAAATATGAAAAAACTTAATTAAAGACTTTGTCTAAAATATGACCCTCCGAACTTAGATCATCACTTTCAACTTGCAAAGCACTAATAACATATAAGACATCACCTTCAATTTCTAAATTTCTGAAGCCAACATGAAGAGCAAATCGGATACCTGTAATTACAAGAACAGAATTACCCAGCCTAATGGGATGTTGTCAATAGGCCAACAGTCAACACAAAGCAAGAAAGATAAGATCAACAACACACGATATGTTGACGCAGTAAAACCCTCCTAAGAGGTAAACAACTGCGGGCACTATGCGGGTAAAAGATCCACTAATAAAAGATTAGTACATAAAGAATTCACACAAACTCTACTTACTAGAACCCTACTAGAAAGGCAGCTTGATCTTGTCTTTGCTACTGAATCTGGAAAGTGGATCTGATCACCTTCGTCAATCTTGAAATGGCACAACACTAGACTCGGTTGTCAATCACCTCAAGGCACGAACCATGCATGAATGCAGCACACACGGAAGCATAAAACCAAGGCTTTGAAAGAAGGTATTTGAGATGATGATAATCCTTCAAGAGTTAAACATGGAACAACTCATGAAGAATTATCGAAACAAACTGTTTAAGCTCAAGGTTCTCTCCAAAGAAGCCGTAACCCTAGACTGCTCAATAAACATGTATTTATACTTATGAGACACTGGAGCAACACTAGGGTTTCTATTGTGCATGGGCTTTTAAAAACGTTTTTAATATGCATGGATAATAAACAATGTTTTATAGCAAGCCCATTTTGTATACTAAGAAGCACGTCCGACTCAACAATTTAGTAGACAGAAAACTATGCTATCCTAATCTAGGATAGAAGAGCTTGTTCACTCCTAAAAGTAACAAAACACACATGAATGCATGCTTACCATTTGAAGTTGCTGAGATGAGTTGAGTAGCGAGTCTTGTATGTGATCCAAGCTTCTGAGTTCCACAATTAAGAACTATTATAATACATATGACTCTTGATTGTTTAGCTAGGAAATGCCAATTACACAAATATGACACTAACAATACCATGAAGAAAAAATATATTTTTATTATTTCTAAACCTGTATATTTACTTTTTTTTACTGTTTTTACCTTGTCCGTGGTATATATGAAAATGAATTAGTTAGTTACGCTACTGTCTGTCTGCCTACGTCAAAAAAAGAAAAAAAATACAGGTTACGCTACTGCATCATTGCTCTTTCTCCTCTTTTTCCAGACAGCAACACGATCACAGAGCTGGTGTGCTACCATGGGACACTTTTCAGGTGTATAATTCGATGACTCTATCTAAATTCATCTACTTACTCTGTTTCAAGCTATCATTAGGCACTCCATCTCTATTCTCTCACATACATGATCTTACGCACATTCAGAATCAGAGGTCAAAGCAATATATATGTGATCCCCATTTGAGGGATTGGCTTTAATAGTTGAATTGTCACCACTTTTAGGTTCCTGAATTGCATTCTTATGGGATTTCTCAATTAAAACAAATGCTTTTCACCCAAATCATGCATTGTTAGAATGAATCTCAACCAATCCAAGCATTGAGTGTCTGACACCAATGCACGTACCCAAAAAGAAAACCAAAATACTGCACATGTACGTAGCACCTTTATATTAGATTGGAGAAAAATGTGTGTGTTTATATTAAATTACTTTCACCTGTTATACTGCAGCTACGGATGAGAATCTAGGATTCCAGTCTGGAGTTCCCATACCGGGACTGAATCCTCCATCAAATCAGTTTGGAAATGCATTTTGTGGAGCTGGGTCGGGACTCATTCGAGAGGGATTGGGTGCTTATGGGAAGAGAATTTGTGGATCAAGTTCACAGTATGTGCAAAGCAATGTAAGTAGCGCTAATCCGAAACTGAGGAGTGAACTATGAATTAATTGTAAATCAACTCCAGTTTCTATGATGATCAGCCTAGAATGCAAGTATGAATGAATATCTTTCTTGCTATTGTCTTCAGACTCTGCTATTTTGGATGTGACACACCTGGAAGCCGTTTTTTGGGGCAACTTTAATCCTGTTGTGATGATGTTGAAGTTGCCCCAAAAAAGGCATGATCCGCCATACAATTCAATGTATTTAGAAAAGTGGCATGATCTTGCATTGTTTTCTTGCTTCGAGTTTTATCACTTCTTTACCATGTACGCTCAAATGTACTCTCAAATGAGCAGATAATTAAGTGCTTCTCGGATCCTCAATACTACTTCCAAGTGAATGCGCACTACGTCAGGAACAAACTGAAGATAATTCTATTTCCATTTCTTCACAGGGTATGTAGAAGTCTGAAGTTAAGAGGATGCTTATGAAGTCCAAATAAATTCAAATTCATGATAAATTTTAACAGCATTGTTTACATTCTATGTCTCCTTTGCTTTAGGGACACTGGACCAGGATAACAGAGCCAATTGGAGGCAGGCTTTCCTATAATCCTCCAATTAATGATATAAATGCTCCAGATTTATACATTCCATTCATGACATTTGCAACATACTTGGTTCTTGCTGGCATCTCTCTCGGCCTTTCTGGGAAGTAAGTCTCAGACATCCTCTAAATCCAATTTCTAAGCAGCATCCTTTTAAGTTTTCCTTCAAATATGACCCATTGCCTCACTTAAGATCCTTTCATAGTATCATGAAATAGTTTCAACATTTTTAATTTCTATTCCATGCCAGATTTAGTCCAGAAGCCTTAAATTGGCAGTTTGTGAAAGGAATGGCAAGCTGGTTATTCCAAGCAATGTTGTTGAAGGCATCATTGACTTCGCTAGGCGGTGGAGAGGCACCATTGTTGGACATGATAGCATATGCTGGGTATACATTCACGGGGCTGTGCGTGGCTGTTGTAGGGAGAATTACATTAAGCTATGCGTACTACTTGATAGTCATATGGACATCCATGTGCTCAGGTATCTTCTTGGCTAAGACGATTAAGCTAACTTTGTATGCCGAGGCTAGGAGTTACGATGTCACCATCCACAACTATCTCTTGCTTGGTATTGCATTTTCTCCATTCCCATTCATCTTCTGCCTGAGCAACCCTACCGGGAATTGGATTTCCTGAATCAGCTCTGTGCATATACAGAACTCATTGCTCAGATACTTGTGGTAGCTAGCAAGCATACTAGATCTTCCAGTTCGATTAAACATCGTCCGCGCATGACTGGGACTTGGATCTTTCAAGCTTGGTTGTGGGATTTGGGATTTCTCTGCCATGCTTATCTAATTTCTAGTATTATCGTAGAGCTAGATTGGTGACTCAATTTTTGCAGCCTCATTGAACTTTATAGTAATACAAGTTCATGAATTTCTTGTGTTTCAGTGTTTCTATGCTAGTATGCTTTAGCAATTTTTTATTCTATCAGTCTTGTAACACTTTACTTTTACTTGGTTCTTACTACGTACCATCAGTAAATCGCAGTCATTGGCTTTGCATTTCAAGCATTACAAGACTTATATTGTGAGTGCATTTCCCACAACTTACAACTTCGTTGTGAAGTTTTTAGCTTGTAAATTTGTGAATCACATTCTCTCAAAACATAATCACATTTTCGGTGTTTATTATGCTTTTCCTTACTGATCATACTATTTGTAGACTTAGTATTGTTTACTGACATGGAATGAGAATAAGAAAGAGAATAATCACTTTCAATCCTAATTAATTTTATGTTTACTAACTTAAAAGAGAACTAAAATCATACTTGACTAATATAAAACTGAGGAATGTGACTCATTATGTGTCATTTTATTTTATTTTTTTTAATCTTCATTCCATAATGTCAGTGAGATTTGAACTTGTAAGCTCCACGATATCGGCTATTCCTAACGGGCCACAGTTCACCACTTCAGCTGACATTGTGTTTCTCATTAATCATATTCTTGGCAAACTGTATATAGCCATGGCATAACTTGAGGCACGTCTATGCAAAGTGGGTTGTGCCACTCTTCCACATTATTGGCCGCCAATAATATGAGTTGCTCAACCACGGTGGCTATAGGGAACTCAGTATTCCCGCCAAATTCAAACTCAAAATCCAGAAATTCCCAAAATCGGAGAGAAGTCATCTCCCTGTTGCAGAAATGCAAACACTATCAGATCCCACAAATACATGCTAAAATAATAAGAAATGGCCAGGACCAAGATCCATTCGTCGTCTTCGAGCTTCTTCGTCTCTGCTCCAACCTCAAGTCCATTGACTATGCCTCCAAGGTTTTCCGACGCACCCAATCCCCAAACGTGTATCTCTACACTGCTCTCATTGATGGGTTTGTGTCGTCTGGCTATTACCTTGATGCGATTCGTCTTTACTGTCAGATGGTCAATGAGTTTATATTTCCGGACAAATATGCCATCACTTCTGTGTTGAAAGCTTGTGGCTTTGGGTTGGCTTTGGAGGAGGGTAGAGAAGTCCATGCCCAGGCTTTGAAGCTTGGGTTGTCCTCGAATAGATCAATAAGGATGAAGCTGATGGGTCTTTATGGAAAGTGTGGTGAATTTGAAAGTGCACGCCAGGTGTTTGATGAAATGCCTGAAGGAGATGCAGTTGCGGCAACCGTCATGATAACTTGTTATGCTGAGTATGGACTAGTTGAGGAGGCGAGTGGTGTTTTTGACGGGCTCAGGGAAAAGGATACGGTTTGCTGGACTGCGATGATTGATGGGTTGGTTAAGAATGGGGAGATGAATAGGGCTTTGGAGGTGTTTAGGGATATGCAGAGGAAGAATGTGTGGCCTAATGAAGTTACATTGGTTTGTGTTCTATCTGCTTGTTCGCATTTGGGAGCTTTGGAGCTCGGACGATGGGTTTGCTCGTATATAGATAAGAATAACATTGAATGCAATTGCATTGTGGGTGGTGCTCTGATTAATATGTATTCAAGGTGTGGTGATATTGATGGGGCAGTAGAGGTGTTTAGCAGGATGAAAAAGAGAGATGTCAGTACCTATAATTCCATGATTGAGGGGCTTGCTATGCATGGGAAGAGCACCATGGCTATTGAAATGTTCCGGGAAATGATGAAACGAGGACTTAAGCCAAATAGCATCACTTTTGTTAAAGTATTAAATGCATGTAGCCATGGGGGTTTGGTGGAGTTGGGGTTTGAGATATTTCATTCCATGACTAATAGTCACGGCATTCAACCGCAAATAGAACACTATGGATGCGTGGTTGATCTTCTAGCTCGTTCAGGACGGATTGAAGAGGCGTACAGTTTCATTGAAAGAACGAAAATGGCACCAGATCATATCATGTTGGGGGCTTTGCTAAGTGCTTGTAAAATCCACCGAAACCTCGAATTAGGAGAAAGGGTGGCCGAAATGTTGGTAAACTGTGATGATGCAGATTCAGGGACTTTCGCTTTACTGTCAAATGTGTATGCTGCATCAGGGAAGTGGAAAGAGGCTGCACGAGTCAGAGCTTTGACCAAGGAAGCTGGAACTCCAAAGGAGCCTGGTTGTAGTTTAATTGAAGTGAACAATGAGATCCATGAGTTCCTTTTGGGAGACATTAGACACCCACAGAAAGAAAATATCTACAGAAAGTTAGAGGAGCTAAACCCTGTGTTAAAAAGGGAAGGATACTCGCCGGCGACAGAGGTAGTTTTGCATGATATTGGGGAAAGGCAAAAGGAATGGGCTCTAGCAATACATAGTGAGAGGCTTGCCATATGCTACGGACTAATCTCTACTAAACCGTGTACCACTTTAAGGATTGTGAAAAATTTGAGGGTTTGCAATGACTGCCACTCAATGATCAAGTTGATAGCTAAGATTACTAAGAGAAAGATAATAATGAGGGATCGCCATAGGTTCCATCATTTCGAGAATGGAGCTTGTTCTTGTGGTGATTACTGGTAAAAGAAAAAATACTGCAAATATCTAACGTGAAAGTATATTTTGTATGTTCACCCTGCTCTTTCTTTTCTTTTCTTTGGTCTCGAAAATTAGATTTCCACCAAAATAATATTCGAATTAATAGCAGTGGCAAACAAAAATAAATGTCCCAGTTTCAGTAAGCTTATTCCTCAGGTTTGAAAAATGAAAATGGTCTCATGACTCAGCAAAATGATCAACTGAGCTTCAGTTCCATTATAAGGAAAATGTTGCATTACACATAACCTCAAAGACTGATAATTTATCACAAAGTTACAAGCATCACAGAACACTAGTCCTAAAAAGCTAAAACCAATTACAATAAAAGTTAAGATGCATCTCTATCTGGGATGAACATTACAATAAAAGTTCAGATGCATCTCTATCTGGGATGAACTAAATAGCTAATATGCATTAACGCTTTTTTCTGTTTGGGACTTTGAGGCTTCAGAATCTGGGTGTAGCCAACATGACTTTGGCTTGTGCAGAAATACAACATTGATGCTACTGGAAATCAAAAAATAACCACAAAAGAATGTAGAAACCACGCAGCACTCTTATAAAGTCTCTTTACCTTGTCTTGTGTTTCTTTGACTTCTTGATATAGTGGTCATTATTGAAAGAAAATGCTTCAGTACCGATTGAACTAGGCTTTACTTTGGTATTGAGCCCTTGAATAACTGTTGTACTGGGCTCTTGCATAACTGACTCCCCCTCATTTTCTCTTCTCCTCTTATTACTCCTACAAATTCTTTTAACAATTAGAATGCAGAATCCACTTGGTACCTTTTTTTGTTCCTCAATGAAAAGTAAGTTTAAACTTATTGATCAAAGAAAAAAAAAAACAAAGAATGAACTCTTTCAACTTATAGAATTCCAAGATTAGTAAAAACCTGTCTGTAAGTCCATCATCTTCCACATTTTTATCTAAAAAGCGAATGCTCCCAGTGTGAGCTGGACGCAAAGAACCATATATGTGCAGTGTCTCCACATCCAAACTGCAAAGGTGAAATAGTACCATGAACATATGTGCAGGCACTTTCCAGCATTAAAAATTCAAAATAGGTAGCCAAAGTGGTGAGGGAGGATGAAGATTAGACTAAGTCAACTATTCAAAGGTGAAACACTGTCATGAACATATGCGCAGGCATTCACAATCATTAACAATTCAAAACAGGAGGCCAAAGTGGTGAGGATGAAGATTAGACTAAGTCAACTATTCAAACCCTCCCAATATTTCATCAAATCTAACAGCTACACACAATCATTTAACATTACTTTTACTTGATTATTAATTGAAAAAGTAAGATCACCCACACACACACACACCACCCCCAACCCCAAAAAAAAAAAAAAAAAAAAAAAAAAAAAATAGCCCCAAAACAAAAACAGAGTAACAAACATATACCAGAAATGCTTGTGAATTTTGCTTTAATGTTGGTAGCACCTAAAAGTTTATATGCAGAACAAATAGCCAATGGCAATTCGCCTACTTTAGCTCTAAAACTGCCACATGTAAATCAGTTTAAAATATGAAATATCGATTTCAAAAGGCCTGATCCAGATACCCATGACATGTCCTCTGGTAACCATTAACATTCCTCCATCAGATGAAGATGACACCACCAGATATATACAGCTATGTTTGTATTTAATAATAAAGAAGCAAAAGTAAGTGTAGGTCACCTGTTGACTGAAAGTCGTATCATGGTTCCAACTTTTATCACATGCCGCTTCTGATATCTGCTAATATATACTTGCTTGCCACGTTTCTAAGGAGTATTGACATATCAGAGAGGCCAAATGAATTTGTACAGTTAAGAAGATAAACATTGAACACAGTAATGAAGAAATCCTCTTACATATTTATACTTAAACTCTTCGCGAATATCTTCATCTTTTATGAAGGCACATGAAAAGCCAAGAACAATGACAGATATGGATCCTCGGGTGACTTTCACCACCTTGCCTTCTGAAGTTACATCACATTAGAAAAAAATCAGTAATAATGGTAATATCAATAGTAGTAAGTTCAACGAACAGTGCAGCGCATGTATGCCAGATACAATAACAAGATGCTGAAAAAGATGTCTTTTTTTCTTCTTTTTTTCCCCTTAATGACAGTACAAATCAATTTCAGACTTAACAACTCAAAGTATTACCCTCAAAGGAACAAAATTTTGTATCTATGTTGCTGCATTAGTCAACATAAAGGACAAGAAATACTACCTACAAGCATATTTGGCTTTGGAGAGAAAAGTAACAAAGTCGCTCTTATGCTCACAGTAAAATAAGGATGAACACCATTCAGAATCTTTGCATCCTTGGATGAAACGTCAAACTTATAAGCAACTAAGACACCATCCAAATTATCATCAAACCTGTATTGGACAGCAGAGAAAGACTGTTAAATGCAAAAATACTTGGCAGCTACTACATTGTCCAAGATTAACTGTAATCATCACAATACGTAACACTCAGATATTCCAACAAGGGCCATAAACGGGCTGACAGAGTTATACAAGAGCCAACTGATGAATTCAGTGGATTACCAAAGTAATGCTCACTAATTTCTGTACCTTGCAGCCTCTAAAGCAACAGAAAGCGGATATCTTTAACTGAAAAAAAACTTATTCGTTGCAAAGAGACCAAACCAGGGCTATACCTACAGTGGAAACACTGAAAATTTTTTGTTCATTGCAAGGAAATTTTTCATTTTTTCCAAAAAATTGGCAAAACCTCCCTAAAACCAAATATAGGAAAAACCTTTGCTTCTCCACATGCATAGTTTATCGTTTTTCTGCAAACACAGTCTCCAAAATCTCATTGTTTTCAGGAAATTCAACTAAACCAATACAGAAAGCAAGGATCTTTATGAGCAATTTAAGTAAGCAACAGTTAAACCAACCAAACAAATATGACCAAGATTACAAAAACTTAGAATCATCAAATTTAACATAAACCAAAGAAAGAGTGATGGAGAAGTACTTGAAAATCATGGAGCTCAGCTGGTGATGAATTGCACCGTCGATGTCGCCGCCCTTCGATGGGTGCAGAAACACTTTCATATTGGTATCGGAAACCTTCAAGCCCTCCATTACCGGAGCTAGGGTTTTACAACGGCAGAGCCCTAAAACCCTAGCCTGGCCACAGTTTTTTTGCTAGTTGACTGCGGTCACAGTTGCTCAGGGTTCTTTTGTCCACGAACAAGACATTGATTCTCTCCCTCTTTGAATTGGAATGGCGTTCGTTAAACAAATTTGGGTTGGGCCCTGAACCGGGTCGGGGCAGACAAAAATAAAAAGCCCTACCCCAGCGGGTCGGTTCCGTCCGACATTAACCCGTCCCCCAAATTAAATAGATGACTCTTCATTTAGTTGTTGCCAAAATTGTTCATGATATTTTGAAGAGATGATATTTTTATAGAATAACTACCTTCAAAATATGAAAAATATAAGTTTATAATTCATAATTGTTAGTGTCGGCAGATCAAAGCACAAATATTGCAAATAATAAAAATTCAATAAACAGAGAAGAAGGCATGGACTTCACAATAAAGATAAATAAAAAAATGATATAAAGAGAAATCTTACGTATCTACAAACGTTTTATTTATTTATTTTTTAAGTGAAACAGAGAGCTCAAAAGCCAAAACAAAAAATGAAAACTAAGAAATAATAAAACATAGCATTGACAAGTTATTTTTTCTTCATTGAGACACACCCTTTGATATAATCAAGCCTTGACAAAATCTTTATATGTTATTAGTTACATAGTCTTCTTTTATGGTTGATAATCTTGGTTTGTTATTCCTTGGTTTGTTTAGTCAGTGATCCTATCATTCCTAAGGTTGTCTTATGTCTCAAAACAAGGTTTTGGACAAGTAGCCTCATCTTCCGTAGGGTATACTACTTCTCTCTATGTCTCTCAACTCTTTTTGCCACTTGTATAAAAGCATTGTAGATTGCGTGATTGAAATTTGGGTCTGAGGCATGGAAACTTTGACGCATGTCCAAGAACAACAAATAATATCTGAGGTCAATGAGAAGGATTTTTGGGCAAGAGGCCATGGAAAATTTGTTATCAATGATTGAATGCCAGATTTTAGCTACCAGTCAATCAAATTAGCTAGTAGCTACCTTCTTTCTAATCATGGCTTTGTTTACTCGAGAATCACATGTTTGCTCTCTCCCAGTTGCTTTCTTCCGAGTTCTTTCCTATACCTAGATAGATAATGAGATGGAATGTGGAGTAATTGAAGGCATTCTCGTAGCTATGCGATCCTTCGCGAGTAAGGAAGAAGATGATTCACACTTATGAGTAGGGGGGTGCTGTGTGTGTTTTTATTTTTATTTTATTTTATTTTTTTAGTTAAAATAGATTTCATTAAAATAAAAATAAAAACAGCGCAAGATATTTATAGCAACTTTCTTTCATTCACTTATAATGACACCCAATTATTTCAAGCCTACATGACTATATGAAGTCATTCCACATAAAATAAAATTTCTTGAATCTCTTTTCTTCAATGCACTCAATTATAGTATATGAGGAAATTCCATGACTTCGTGTAAACAAAAATCTCATAATATATAAGTTGAGCTAGCCATCTTGCTCATTTTTCAGACATCCTCTTCAGAACCTCTGTATATATAGTTGGGTTATTATCACAAATGGTACCTGAACTTATCCTCTATTTTATCGATGGTACCTGAACTTCAATTTTGATCACAACCGGTACCTGAACTTTTCGATTTTATTTTAAATGGTACCTAAGACCACCTTCAGTCACTATTCCGGCCAAAAAAATGAAATCTAAGAAAACAAAAAATTAAAAAAACAAGTTCAAGGCAAGTCTATTACCAAAAAATCATCACTATATATAATCGCAACCCTCGAAATCATCAAAAATCATCACTATGATCACCTCCCATGTCGTTTTTAGTCGGAATAGTGACCGGAGGTGGCTCTAGGTACCATTTAAAATGAAATCGAAAAGTTCGGGTACTAGTTGTGATCAAAATTGAAGTTCAGGTACCATCAATGAAATTGAGGTATAGTTCAGGTACCATTTGTGATAATAACCCTATATAGTTTGAGTGTGCAACTTTTCACGCTGTACATTCATCCGAATAGGTAAACTTGTTCTTCTACAATTTTTCTGAGAAATGGTTATTTGGCAGTGCCGTTTTATGCTTATAAAAAAAAATTAGTTTGAACCCAAGAGTTTTTTTTGTTTTGGTGAACAGTTTAAAACTTCGAACCCAAGATTGATATTTTTTTTTAAGCCGAACACACAACGTCGTTTTCTGAGATTTTTTCAATGTCTTTATTGCATCTTGTTTAGGTTAGGACTTGGGACAATAAATTGAAACAACCATACCCTTTTCAATGTCTTTACTCCCTCACCCACATCACACACCAAAAAAAAAAAACAAAGAGAGAATCTGGGAACTTTAAAACCATCTCAAAAGGCACAGTATCAGACCACAACAACAAAAGCAAAGCATCTTCTTTTGCCTCCGCTTTCCTTCTCTATCTCCCAAAAACCCTTCCCAGCAAACAAAAAAAAAAACAGTAACAGAAAATCGCAGTCGCCAACAACCCCAAACCCCTCTCCTTTTATTACAAGAAGCAGAGAAACCCAAGTGCGCAACGTGACAATTTCAGACCACGTACCATGAATGAGTACTATTACACACAAAGCCTCATCTCATTTTTCATTTCTGGGTTTCAGCCACAACCTCCAAACCCACAAAATTGACCATCTTCTTGTCTCTGTTCGTTGATTTTTCAGATCTGACGAGTACCCAAAAGAGCATTACGGAGGCCAAACATCCATGTCGTCCTCATCAACCACAAGCGTCCACGTCACCGCCCTGGACGGTCTGGTCAACGTCAACTCCCTCTTCACCATCGCGGTCTTCGTGGGCCTGTCCCTGACCGTACCGGGACAAAAGAGCCTCGAGAACCGGACAGCCTGCGACGCCGGCAATGACGTGGCGAAGAAGCTTCTGGTGTTCGAGGTTGTCTCCTTCAGCTTCTTCCTCTTCTCGTCCCTGGTCGCCCAGGGCCTCAAGCTCGCCATCAACTTGCTTAACAGCAAGGAAGTCGACGAGGCCTTCCGGGCCCACATCAACATCAAGGTGCTGAGGTTCGGGATGTTGGGGTCGGCCTTCGGATCCGTCATGGGTTGCGTCTTTCTCATGTTGTCGATGGTCAATGTGATCCAGATCCGGTTGGGGATGTTGTCCTGTGGGAGCAAATCTGCTGTCCACTCTGTTGCGGCTCTTATCGTTTTGGTCTCTTCGGCGCTCTTGGTCTATCTCTCTACTGCTATCTATGCTTTTCTTCACTAGCAAAACCCCAGTTTCTTGTTCAATTCTCATAAATTTGTATACCCAGTTCAGGGTTTATGGGTTCTTGGTTCTACATACTTTGGATTGGTCAGACCAAACAGAGTACTATTCTGTGCCCCTTTTTTTTTTCTTTTTTTTTTTGAGTGTAGAACACTATTCGTGCTATTATTTTCTGGGGCAGAAGTACTACAACTTGCAAGAAGGCATTACGCTCAAGGCAGAAAACCTAGAAGCAAAGAAATAAGTTGTCTACACGTAAATCTATCTATGGAAGAGCCAAGAGGATAAGAGCAACAGCAATGGGATTGTGAAGCTGAGGCGTGATGGCATCGAGGGTCAGGGATGGTGTGCTCCAACATATTTGGAACCCGAATTTGTGCCCTCTGGATTCTCCGGCACCTTAATTGGCTAGAGAACAATTTTGACCGGGCATTCAGTGAGAATAAGCGACTAGCATTTTCCTTGAAGTATTTTGGAATGTTGTATGATTTGTATTCAGGACCCGTGTTTATAAAATAAAAATTTAGACCTGGGTGTTTATTTGATGGTTCATGATGGAGTATGGTAAAGATGAAACATAAGAACAAAATGAGGGGTGACTGAGTTAATGGAGCTGGAATTTCTCGCTAATTCTAGCTATGTTACATTTTATAAGTACAGGATAATTCAGTTGCAGCTCAAGCTAAAGATGTGAATGATAGTCTAAAATACAACAACAGCAGCAGCAAATCGGAAGGAAATTTACAAAAATGATAAGCTGTACTAGTGTTGCGACTTCGAGTATTTGAGGGTACTAGGCTATCCTCTTTGATTCAATCTCTTTCACACTCTGAACTATATCAGCAATGTTTCTCGAGAGGTGATTGGAATGCTCTTCCATCTCCCTCAAAACCATGTCAAGCTGTTCTTGATAAGCTGCAGATCTCTTTCGCTCACGCTGTAGCTCAGCAGTCAACTCTCGAATTTTCATATCTTTTTCATCCTGGAAGGTACACGAAAGGGGAAAAAAGAATGAAAACCCATAAGATAGTAAATAGCCATTGTGACCAGAAAGTTTATGGTAATACAATACAAAGAAACTCTAGTCAGCAGAAAAGAATTATTGTAAACCACAGCTCAAAGAGGCATTTTGAAGAATCTCATGGATCCATACCAAAATAAAAGACATTTTTAACTAAAGTGGGTTGTCTAGAATCTGGAGACCTAGAAGCAAACAGGGCACGTGATGGGACTCACAAGAATTCTAATACCAGTTACTGCTTACTACTGAAGTGGGAAGTTAATTATTCATTTCTTCACTATTACTGGCGGATGTTTGAAAGAAGAATTTTTATACTGAACACCTGAATTTATTTTCACAATTTTGAAGTGAATAAACATGAGTTGCTTAAGATGAACCCTTGAGAATGATATGAAGATATGAACTAGATTATTAGAACAATCTAAACAATCCAATCTCCAACATAAGGTTCGAAGCAAGGGGATCTACACTTCGTCCGCTGAACCAGAACCCCTACTAATATAATGTAAGATGCATTAACAACACTAACTTTCAAATTGTAGCCAAAGAAAAGTAAACTAACTTTCTAACCTGTTAAGCCCTGTAGCGATCACAAAGGCTGCAGCAAGTTTTTACATTCATACTAGAATATCTGATGTTATAGCATAACTGTCCAAATTGTAACAGAAAATGAAGATGTAATTTTCCAACTTGTAAAAGCACCATATCACCAACAGGCTGTAGGATGCAGCAAATCTTATGCTCATTCTACTATTCTAGAACATCAGAAGCATTGGCAAACTAACTTTCCAAATTCCAACAAAGAAAAACTAACTTTCCAACTTGTCAAAGCTCCAAATGACTTTGGCCGCGTGCTGCAGCAAATCCTAGGTTGATAGTAGACCATTTGGTGCAAATTCAAATCTTTAACAGTGAAGTGACGAAAACTAGATAATCCACTAACTTAAGCCACAGAATGCAAAATGCATATTAATACTCAATGTCACTAAATCAACCTAGCTATGTATCACAAATGCAGTCTAGACAAGGAAACCAACAAGAAAATTCAAATTAGGATGAGAAAGCTTATTGAGCAATGAGGACTCACTGGTGTTTGAGATAGAATCACAGTCCGGCGACCATTTGCAGGTGTAACTACCAGTGAATGGTTATGGTCCTTTATAAATCTCGTTACAATCCATTTTCCTGATTTTTCTCTCTTTACCACTATCATTGCTTTACACCCTTCTCTTGTGATTGCCCGAGGCTTCCTGTTCTCACTTCTTTTGGGCCTCGTCTTACGAAATCCTTCTTTATTGCACACAAGTCTACGCCAAACTACCTTACCATCACGCAATGATCTCCGAAAGGCATCAACCCGCATAATGAATCCCAACTGTGTTGCATATGCATCATAGAACACCTTGGCAGCCTCTTCCGTTTCAAACTCCATACCCACATACGGTTCCATATCTGAACTCCCCTCAAATGTGGCTGCCTCTTTCCCATTTGAACTCTCTATCATATCTTCATCTTTGCTCGTAGATGGTTGTTCATCCACTGCCAAACACACATTTTAATAAGACTCGGGCCAATTTCAGGCAATCAAATTACAAGAGTTAAAATTCGTTCTTCTGTATCAAAACTAGTTTTAGGTGACACACTGGCCTACAAAGTCTCACATTACAATGTCATAGGCTCATAGCAAAAACTAATAAATCAACTAGTTTCTGGGTTTTGAGGAAATATATTCTATAGAAATAAACAAAAACCTATCAAATTCATTTTACAAATGTAAATGGTATGCTGAATAACACTAAATGTAAAATTGCTACTGAAAACAGAATTCAGGGAAGTGACACCACAATCCAAGGCCAACTAATTGTTCAAAAGGGCATTCCTTTCTACCAAAATTCACACATGATACAGTAATCAGCTCAAAATTTTAGGTCAAAGAAACTCAATTAATCATGGTTAGAAATACTGGGTATACAGTAAGTTCTGTTTGGCTTCTGAGAAAATATAAGAACAAGCTAGAATTGGGTTTCTCAAGAATTTCTCAGCAGTCAAAACAGAGAGGACTTCTTCCAAAAAAAAAAAGAAAAAAGTAAAGCATAAGTGAAACGAAGAACCAATTTCATAACCGAAGCTTGTTGTAAAGTAGAGCAAGTAGAGATTTACAGAGATTAAAAATGTTAAACTTACTCGTTGGCAGAGGGATCCGGACCCAATAGTTCGCTTAGGTTACAGAATGGTGAAAGGGCAAAAAGGTGTTTCCTTTTTGGGTTTTAATGGGGGTTGGAAGAGTTCGAGAGAGGTCGGAGCTCAAACTCCAGACTTCAGAGGATGTTAATGTGGCAGATAAAGGGAATGATCCTATATGGCCAAGACCAGGCGTCACTCTACTCACTGGTCTCTGCAGAATATTATTTCTCTTTTTTAAGATGGGATAGAATATTTTTTTTATTGGGAAGTTGGAAGTTCTATTCATACCTCTTAAAATGATATTTAGATCTCCAATAATTTTTAGAAGTTTTAATTTGCCTTTCTAAAAAATGAACAAAATGAATGATAAAAAAATTAAATAAAATCTGCACCTTCTCTTCTCCCCCCTTCCCCCTCCCTCATTCTCTTACGGCTACACATGAGGATTATTGGGCGACTTTGATTAAGGTAAAATGTTAAAAATTGCAAAATGGAATACAGGACAAAAAATATAGAGAAGAACAATCGAGAAAATAATGATCGAAAAACAATTTCTATTTCCTATTCTTTTTGTTTCTTTCTAGTTTGGCTTAATTGCTTCACTTCATGGAGTTGGTCGTTAATTGTTATATTGGTCTCTTTTTATGGTTTTTTTTTTTTTTTTGCTAGAGTAGACTATGTTGCTAGCCTGATTTGGGTTTAGGAAAATTGATTTTGATAATAGTTCTCCTGTGGTATTGTAAATTGCACGATTTATTAAGAAAAAGAAGGAGGTTCATAAGAGTATCCAAGCTTACAAGGTGAATGATGTTAAGTCATGGCTATGAACTAAGTTTTAAGTGATGAAAAAAAAGATATTACTAGTAGATTTGTATTGAAAAAAATTGCGTGGATACAAAAAAGGGCATGATTGGAAGTTTTGTGTAAATTTTAGAATGGGAGGTCCAAATACCAATTTAAGAGATATGAATAGAAACTCCCTTTTTTATTTTATTACATTAATCCCTGAGAATTAAAGTGATTAATTTTGTGCAGGTCAGACTCAGAAGATCTCACTTACGAAGAAAAGATTTATGTTACGAGACAAGCTAGTGTACTGGTGGGTATGAGATATTCTTATTTACAACTATTTGAACAAAAATTTACAAGTATTTGAACCAAAATTACAACATTGAGAACAAAAGTTACCATATTCATTTACACTATTTACATATAGTTAAACAAAAATTACAACACTGACAACGAATTTGTTCAAAAGTTTGTAAAAATGTCGTAAAAGGTGTAATTACCATTAGGGTGCGGCTATTGCCACCCTACCATTTTCTTAGTTCACCCTACAAACATTTGAATTATTGAAAGACTATATTACCCAAATGCAAAATGACTAATAAGTACATTAATTTTCTAAAATCCAAATATGTAAGAAAATAAATAAATATATAAGTAATTAATTAAACACAAAAACTACTTAATTTCTCATTGGATAACATAAATCTTTATATTGTTTTTTTGTCTTTTTGTTGCCTCCTCATCGTTAATTCGTTATTCAATTCACAAAACCATTACTTTTAACTTCATCAAAATCTTTGCAATATTTTTTGTGAATACTGAAAGTAAAAATTTAAAACACGATGAAAAAAAAATCAATCTCTTCTTCATTAATCATAGTTGTAAATTTACTAATCTTTTTACATAAATTGAAATAGAGAACATTGAAATTGAAAGAAAAAATTAAAAAAATGGGAGTAAATCAGATTATGATTTTATTAGGAAACTTTAATAAATTTTAATTTTTTTATGAGTATAAATTATTTGAGAGATTTTCGCTAAAAATATTTATTTTTTAATTGGATATGTCATATAAGGATTAAAAGATAGAGAAAATTACAGATAAGTGAATATTTCAATGTTTGTTTATGTTTAAGGCCACCAAATATTTTTTTTTCTCTTAAGGCCACTAGGTTAGAAATGGTGCTAAATTCTAAACATTAAAATTAAAAGAAATTACAGCTCTGCCGCTGCTATCTAAACAGAGCCAATTTCACATTATAGGTCATTTGGAATCAGAAACCGCCTCTCTCTCTCTCTCTCTCGATCCCGATCTCGACTCGACTTGTCACTGCGGCGCTCTCTCCGTCGGTGGCGCTCTCTCAGTAGCTCTCTCCTTCGGCGCCTCTCTCTCTCAGTAGCTTTCTCCATCGGCGCCTCTCTCTCTATCTCGATCTCAACTCCGTCGGCGCTTTCTCTCTGGTAGTAACATTTCTTGTGCTTTTTTCTCTCTGTAGCCTTAGTAGCTTTGTTTGTTGCTAGTAGGTTTCGTAGTTTCTGGTAGTAGATTTTGTGATTGTTGCTAGTAGGTTTCATAGTTTATGGTAGTATATTCTGTGATTGTTGCTAGTAGAATTCATAGTTTATGATAGTAGATTTTGTGTTTGTTGCTAGTGGGCTTTTGCAGTAACATTTCATAGCTTTTTTTGTTGTTATTGTATCTTTTGTAGCCTTAGTAGCTTTGTTTGTTGCTAGTAGGTTTCATAGTTTCTGGTAGTAGATTTTGTGATTGTTGCTAGTAAGTTTCATAGTTTATGGTAGTAGCTTTTGTGTTCGTTGCTAGTAGGTTTCATAGTCTTTCGCAGTAACATAGCATTTTTGTTGTTTGCACTACACCAATTTCGGAATCAGACAACACATATCAGACGACAGCAAACATTTTAACTGTCGTCTGATTTAATCAGACGACAGCAAGAAATATTATGTCGTCTGAGTTTTTGAATCAGACAACAGTTTTTTATTGGCTCTTGTGCAATAGCATTTCAGACAATGGTTGATTTTTTTGATGTTGTCTGAATGAATTAATTCAGACAACAGTTATTATGTGATGTTGTCCAAGGTTCATTTATACAATGGTTGATTTTTGCTGTTGTCTGATTATTTTCAGTCACACAACTGTTTTATTTTATTTTAGGTGTCTGTTGTCTGATATCTTTTAAGTCAATGCCTATTGAAAGATGTCGTCTGATTGTTTTAATTCACACAACAGTTTTTAGGTTTCTATTGTGCCACTCTCTTTCAAACAATGTTCTTGAGTTGATGTTGTCTGAGTTTTAGGGTTCAATATATGCTTGGCGCCCTTCTTAATTGACTTTAACACTCGGCCAAATTTTCAATTTTTCACTTCCCTCGACCAAAACCCGAGCTCGCGCTTCCCTCTCTCAAAATCACTTTTCATTTTCCCGATCTCACCAGCCATCTATCTCTTCCACTCTCCCCCTCAGCTTTCTCTCTCTTCCACTCAACAAAACTCCCTCTCTCTTCTCACAGCTCCCATCTTTCTCCTTCGCCTTTACAAAAATCAGAGAAAGTGGGAAGAAGAAAACATATAGCGCCAAATAGACGATGACTGAGAAATCGAAACCCAAATTTCTCTTACTCTTTCTCTTCGCCCCTTTCTACAAAACCCTAGCTTTCTCTCACCGCCGCCCCATCAATTTATGTTTCAGATGAAAGGGTCAATACAGAAGCCCAACAAACTGGTTGAAGATCTCTACTCCCAATGTAAGTAAATCTCCAAACCCTAGATTTCTGATGTGGGTTTTGTAATTTGGGGGTTTTTAATTAGGAGACCCAGAATTTCATATCGAAGACCAGCTAGAACACGAGCTCGGCTTTGCACTCTTGCCAAGTCGAATTGGAGATGGACTCGAAGATGGAAAACGGTTTGGAGATGGAGTCATGCCTGGGTCTTCAACTAGGAGGAAACTCTCAATATTTGAAGCTTGAAATTTGCCATATTGCTTCTCTTTGTGAGAAATTGGGTAAAGAACCTTTCCTTGCTTTCGTTTCTGGCTGTATAAATCAGAAGGCCTGGTACTGACACTCTTTCTCCCTCAATTGTATTTCGTTGTGACTTTGTGAATATTGCAGTGACTTTGCTCTGTTTTATTTTTGGATTTAGATTGTTGATGGGTAATATCTGAGTTTTTGCTAAGAATGTTTTCCATTTTTAAAGAAGATAAGGAGATCTAGATTGTTTTCATTTCGTTTTGCTTCATATAATTTTGATATATCTATGATTGGGGACAGAAAAGAATTGAACTTTTCTGGTGGTTTTTCTACTTAATTTTCAGGATTTGGGGACTGAATATATTAACTTGTGAACATTTCTGACATTCCAGTAAATATATTTGCAGGATTTCCAGCAGAAGGCTTTCGATCCTTGCTATTGGTCACTGTTCTCTATAGGCCCCAGTGGTGAAGCAATGTTTCATCAACTCTAATCTCTTGTTTTCAGGGTTCTCTCTCTCTCTCTCTATCTCTCTCTCTCTCTCTCTCTCTATTGATTGATTGGAGGATAGAAGAGCCAACATAAATTTTTACAACTTACTTCTTTTTAGTGAGCTGCGACGAAATTTTGGGATGCTTCTATGCCTTTTTTTTTGTCACAAACCCATTTCTTTGATAAATTGTGAGGAAGGTTTGGGAATCAGGGTGAGAGATTGTGATCAGTTACTTTAACTGCAATCAGATATCGATCAGTAGTCTATTTAGTTGCAAGCTATGAATGGGGGATACTATAAAGAGGACAATATCCCCTGCCAGATTGAAGAGGTTATTAGATTTTAATTTCACAACAAAGAGTACTTGTATTGATACCGCTTTGCATTGTTTTTTTTTGCACTGTTTTATGCAGCTAGGATATCATTTGTTCTTCTTGCTTTTCAATTTGTAGGGTCTCTTCTTGGGTTCTTTTGGAGCTGCAAATGACGAGGAAGAACTGAACAGGTTGAACATTACTCACATTTTGACAGTGGGTAGTGCAATGCCTCCTGCATATCCAAATGATTTTGTCTATAAGGTTTTAAAAGATGGGAACATTCTTCTGTGCTGTGGTGAATAAGTTAATTATCTTCTTTTCGTGTTTTTTATTTCCTGGGAATGTCTTTTGGCTTTTAAACCAGAGTCTACGTTTTTGAGATAATTTCCTTTAGTCTAGTCTCCTAGTTTCTTATTTCTTGCACTCAGTCTACTACTCGTGTTATCTAACCATTTGTTTTGTATAGCTGGGATGATCCTTTAGCTTTTAAATTTTTTTGCATCATATCTTTTCCTATAAAATATAAATAGTTCTCCTTTGGTATAGTCTGTTCTCACACATGAGAAGGCATTCTGCAGTACTTTTCCCACTTCATTATGGCCCGTTCTCACCAGTCTTTACATCATGACAATCCCTCAGAACTCCATATAAGTATCTAATGCCTTGAACCTATGAGAGTTTCTGAACCCTTTAAAACATAAGTTTGATATTGTTTCAAGCAAAGGTGGACTTCTGGAACTGAAATTTCTTTTTACTTTATGATGCTTTTTCAAAATTGAGGTAGTTTCTGACGGACCAAGTACGAACATAAAACAGCACTTTGATGAGTGTTTCGATTACATTGAGGAAGCTAAAAGATCTGGTGGCAGTGTGCTGGTTCATTGCTTTGTGGGAAGATCCAGAAGGTTTTGTCTCCCTGTCTACATTATTCCTGTTTCAGCTTATTGACTCATTTGTAGTGACACGTATATCATGGATCTGATGACCGCACACTGTTGATAACTGATAAGTCCCATAAAATGTGAACCCCTGAAGTATACTTCTACTGATCTCTTTCTTGTAAAATTGACATAATACAATTTGCAAGGAGCTTTTAGGATTAGTTTCTGATAAGGAGTCCCATACTCAAAAAGTCAGGCCAGTAAGCTACTCTTTTTACTTCTATTTTTCTTTCCTAATGCAATTTTTACTCCTTTGGTTTCAGGGGCAATGACAGCTTTGCTTCGAAATCTTGATCATTGCATCTCAAGCTATTCATTTGTAAGTTCAATTCATCTCCTGGAGTTTGAGAATAAACCGTCGTTGATATGTATGGATCAAAACAGAAAATATAACTAGATCTTAGAAATGTTGATGAAATGAATTATCTCACGTGTTTGTAGGTTATACGAAAATCTGAGATAATGCTTCAAACTTTTTTCTTTGGAAGAGGCGGCTAAATTTGACGAAGTGACCCTTGCCAATGTGAACAACTTCAAAAAGCGCTCAAAAAGCCAGTCACCTAATGCAATCCACAAAGAATATATAGTGGTAAGATCCAGATAAGTCTGCATCATTTCTATTGTTTTGATTTGAGTTGGCTAGTTCTAGGATGGTTCAGCACATAGGCTTGGAAATGTTATTCTTTTCTCTCTCGTTGAATTTTGATGATCAGCTTACAATTCTGGTGGCTACTGATGGAGAACAGAAGTTGCCCACCATCAATGGCACTCATGACTTGAAGAAAGCATTACATAAACTTGGAGCCATTTCCTCGAACAAAATAATGGTAAGAACACAATTACTTCTAGTGGTAACTTGCAAGTTTCTCCTTTAGATAGGTTTTTATTCTCATTTTGGTTTCTGCTCAAGAAGAATTGTCAGTTGCAAATAAACTAGAAAAAACATAACTGGATACACCTTTCATTTGTCAAATCCAGCTCATGTTTCACTCCCTGTTACACTCTTTCTTTTAGTTTTCTCATTGCAAAAGTTAACAGAGTAGAACTTTCTTGTTTCCATGAATAACACAATTCTGGATATTGTTGTTGGCAGATGATTTCTTCCAAGGAAGCAAGCTGCTTGTCATAGAGGAAAAGCAAGCCCTGCAAGCTTACTGCTTCCCATATATGGAACAATTGTTATATTTATACAAGTCCATGTCTTGTATACCATATCTTGTATGGTGCAAGTCTTTTGGCATCTCTGAAATTATACCGTCCAGATTTGTGCTACTTTATTCCAATTTTCAACCAGGTTTATTTTTTGTTGTATGGAAATATGGAATAAGCATATTGAACTTATTTGTTTGAGATGATGTTTAACAAAATTGATAATCGCAAAATGCCTAACAAAAACTGTTGTATGAGCCATCTAACTATAATACTATAAGGACTAAAAGAACGAGAAAGTCATTGTCCAGTAAAACAACAAACAACAGTTTTTTAGAGAAATCTATAGTATCAGCAATAGATGGACAATGGGATTTACAAGTATATATTGTCTGACTAAGCCTTCAGACAACAGCAAGCATATAAGCCCCTGTTGTCTGGCACAGCCTTCAGACAACAGCAAGAATATAAGCCCCTGTTGTCTGGCACAGCATTCAGACAACAGTAAGCATATAAGCCCCTGTTGTCTGGCATAATTCAGACAACAGTAAGTATATAAGCCGCTGTTGTTCTTTGTGGTATTCAGACAACAGACTGGGTAGTAACTGCTGTTGTACTAAATTTTATCAGACGACAGTTTTCTGGTATTGTCTGATTCATATATCAGACGGCATTGAGATAGACAACATCAAACCTTATACTCAAACGACAGTGAAAAACTGTCGTCTGATTGAAAAATTGGTGTAGTGTTGTAATTTTCTGTTTGTAGCCTCAGTAGCTTTGTTTGTATCTACTTGCAGAAGGAAAAATGGCTGAACATAGAGACCGAACACCACAGTATAGAGCAAGTCTACAGTCATTCAATGACAAGATGAAAACCTACAAAGGGATTATCAGTCCAGATGTAATGTTGAGGTTGAATAGGACACCATTCTGGGAGATCATTTATGTCTTCCATCATGGGCTTTTAAAAGACAATGAATGCAGAAAAGTAGATGAGGACATTCATAGAATGGTCAAGACATACGACGTCAATCAGAAAGGGTTTCTGCTTGGGGAAAGGATACTGAAAATAACCCGTGAAGATGTAGCTATCTGCCTTGGAATGCGATTGGAAGGTGTCACATTCGAGCTAAACAAGCATCACCAGAAGCCAACGAAGAATCGCATCATCGACAAGTATTTTGGAGATGCAAAGAAAGTGACAAAAGCGATGGTCGATAGTGCACTTGCCGAATCTTTGAAAGACACAAGGAATCAAGTCGCAAGTGAGGTGGCATAGCTAATCGTCATGAGTCTGTTCGTATCCTTCTTGTTCTGCACCTCAGGTTCTACATTGTCCTGGAAGTTGGTAGAAATTTGCACCGAATGGAATTCTTGGCGACGATATTCATGGGCAACCTTAGTATTAGACCACCTGCACAATGGTCTAAGTAAGAAGCAGGAAGACAAAGATGTCAATTTGTTAGGTTGTTTGCCGCTAATCATGGTAAGTAACGACTACTGTTAGTTTCATTAACATATCAGTAGATTTAGCCCTCAAAATTAATGTTTTTCTTATTGTTATGTAACAGTATTGGTTAGCTGAGAAGACAAAGATGGGAGGAGCAATCAAGAGAAATGAATTAGGGTCGCCAAATTTCATAAGATGGTCACTCGTCGAGCTGCACAAAGAAATGGAGAAACTAACCAACGAGCAGATAGAGGTAAAGAAAGAAAAATAAAGAATAAATTTGCAATAAGAAATCAGTTTAGAAATATATTGTTCTAGTCTTTAACATGGTGTGTACTTTGTTTGATGAAAAATAGAAAATGTTTGATCGAAAGCTGACTGAGGAAGACTTGGAAGTGGCAATGAATAACATCAGAGGAAGAAACAGAGGAGTAGCATCAGATAAAGAGCTGAGGGAGGAAGACTTTGTAACTCCAACTTTTGGAGATTGGGTAAGTAGCTTTCTTTGCCTAGGTTACTAGCTTTCTCTGCCTAGGTTAATTAGTAGCTTTCTCTGCCTATGTGATCTAGACCCAATTAATTTTCTTTGAAAATTTTAGTAGTTTTCTGTAACTGTTTGAGTAGCTTCTTTTAAGCTCATCAGTAGCTTTTTAAAAATTTCAGAAGCTTTCAGTTTCATGGATGAGTGAGTAGATTCGTATGATTATGTCAGTAGCCCTTTCTTTAACCATTTTTGAGTAGCTTTTTGTATTCAAATCAGTAGCTAACAAACTTTCAGTTTCGTTTAATCAATTCTGAGCAAGTTTGTATCTTTGTATAGCTATGTTAGTAGGTTTTTATAACCACCTCAGTAGCTTTTTAATGTGATTTTTTATTTTTATTTTTTGATACAGCACCAGAAAACCACCCAAGAACGGCGAAAAGAAGAAGCAGAAAGTCAGAAGAGAATGAAGGACTTAATAGGCTCGTTGGAAGAAGCAACAACTCATATGAGTCTCTCACAAGAAGAAAACCAGAAAACTCAAGGCTTGTTGAAGAAGTTGACCGAAGAGAATGAAAAGCTAGCAAGGCAGAATGATAGATATTGGGAGATGTTGGACAAAGCCTTTGAGGAAGACAATATAGCAACAAGGAAGATACAGATCTTGCAGAACAAATTGTTGAAGAAGTGAAAAGTTTTTACAACCATTGAGAAGGAAAAAAAGAACTTGGAGGACGTCATTGAGCAGCAGAGAGAAATGATACACAATCTGGAAAATGAATTGCTGGAAATGGAAAGAAAGCTACTGGAGAAAGATATGTTGGATTCTCAAGAGGATTAACAGTAACAGTGATGGTGAGGATGGTGAGGAAGAGGGTGGAGAAGGAGCTGATGGTGAAGATGGTGAGGAAGGTGGAGAAGGAGCCGATGGTGAAGATGGTGAGGAAGAGGCTGGAGAAGGAGTTGATGGAGAAGATGGTGGAGATGATGATGAAGACAAAGAAGAAGAACCTGAGGTGAGAACAACCAGAAAGAAGCACACATCAATAAGAAAAGATAAAGAAGGCAGGTCTTCTCAGAAACAGGAAACAAAGAAACAATCAAGGAGAATGGAACGGGTGAAAAAAGCTGCTGCTAAAGAAGAAGCTGCTATTGAAGAAGCAGAACCTGAAGCAGAACCAATTAAAAAGTTGAAGAAGGGGAAGAAGCAAGCTGTAAACAGAAATTCAATGGTGGATCGAATCAAGAACAAAAAAAGGAAGGCTACTGAAGACAAGGAGTTCACGTATACCACTAAAAGAACAAGGAGCGGCAACAGGCATTAGATGATAATCGGAAACAGTAGCTTTATGCAGTGCTGACAGTAGATTTTTTAGGCTATGAAAGTAGATTTTTTAGGCTATGAAAGTAGATTTTTTAGGCTATGAAAGTAGATTTTCATATGTGGACAGTACCTTTATGTTGACAGCAGATTTTTTTAGGCTATGAAAATGACGACGGGCTGACAGTAGTATTTTGAAGTACTGATAGTGGCTTTACGAACTGTTAACAGTAGCCTTATGTTTAATTTTCAGCTTTAATGTTGGATGGAAATTGATGTCTATTTTGTTACTTTCAGCATTAATTTTCTTCTTTAATGTCCATTTCCAGGTTTGTTTTGAAAGTTATGTCGAAACCATTAGACAAAGTTTCTGTGGATGTAGAAATTTTTTAAGTTTCATGGATTGACACTCATAAGTTACACATCAATCTCAAAAGCTATTCTCAATGTTAAAAAATGCCAATATAGTAAAAGCTATTACATCATCACTAAAAGCCACTCCCAATCATATAAACAGATACTGCAAAGGTGATCAAAAGATACTGTTAATGTTGTATAAAGATACTCTGTTCATTTACAGTTGCCAACACAAGTAAAAGCTCTGCTCTGTAAAAGAATGACAGTATAGTAACAGCTACTCCAAATGGTATGGAAAGACACTCAAATTGTTATAGAAAACTATTGTTAATGTTGTAAAAAGATACACCATCTGTTCATGTACTACTGCCAGCTTTCAGATTGGCGCAGTACACGTTATCTTGTTGTGGCGCCCTAACTCACCACATCAGCCACACTTGATACGCCTCCTCGTGCCTCCTTCTGCTGCAGACTTCATTCGAACAGATTTTGGCCGGTCGGATGGCCTCCTAACCAATGGAGGCTTAACAACAGAAGTTGAACTAGATGCATCTTCATAAAACTTCCCCATATTTGGTATAGGATGAATACCATGCGCGTAGGAATCCATGTAGCTTTGACAGGTGTAAAACGGCTCAATGTAACTATACACAGGTTCCACTCCAACCTTTTGGACTGCAGCAAGAGCATGTGAATATGGGAATGAATTAATTTGCCATTGACGGCAAGAGCAAGTGCTGTTCCCAAGATCAACAGCCACTGATTTATCAAAATGAACTTCAAAAACAGTCTCACTAGACATACTAACAGCCCAATGCCGCCCAATATCCATTGATTTCTTCAACAAAGCCTCCATTGGAGGACACAAAATAGTGGTCCACCTCTTGCATGCAACCTTCCTCTCAGACATATTCTCCATAACCTTAACCCTTAAGCCTTCAAACATCTCAAATATAGGAAGCTCACGCAAATCTCTAGTCCAATTGTTAAATGACTCGACAACACTATTTGCCATTTCACCATACCTGTTTCCTTTGAAAAACGCATTGCACCACTTTTCCAACGGCAAAGATCGCAGAAACTCTTCAATAGGCGGACCACCTTCTTTCTTCAGGTTGTGCAAGTTGAAGTTATAGCTTGCTAAGGTAGGTGAATAAGCAACTTTCATAAATTTCTCCACAATCTTGTCAACAAAATAATTTTCAGATTGCTTTCGCTACACACCTCTAACATTCTCCTTAAGGTGGTAGTAGCAGTATGAATGAGGAGAATCTGGAAATACCCTGGAAACAACATTCAACAGTCTGTTGTGTCGATCAGTAACAAAAGTCACATTTCTACCTTGTGGAGACAAGATGTTATATAGATGATCAAAAAACCAATCCCAATTCGCATGATTTTCAGAATCTACAACTGCAAATGCAAAGGGGAAGAACTCTGCAAAAAAAGATAAAACAAATAATTAGTATTTGAAAATGGAAACTGAAACAGAAGCTACTGACCCTTTAAAAGCTACTGATATAGGTACAGAAAGATGCTATCATAGGCATAGATATATACTATCACAGGTATATAAAGCTACTGTCCAAGATACTGAGCACAGAGCAGAGGACACAAAATAAAACATACCTTGGTTTCCATTCTTTCCAGTAGCACAGAGCATGTATCCCTTATACTTACTCTTCAAATGAGCCGCATCCACGAACAGAAGCGGAATGCATGACTTAAAACCCTCAATGCAACCAGAAAAACAAATGAAGAAACGTTCGAAATGATTACTTAAAGGATCAGTTTCCAATATGCAATAAGAGCCTAGATTACTAGATAAAATAGCATCACGATACCAAAGCAGCTGAGAATATGAGTCACCATCATGACCATGGACAACTTTTCTAGCCAACTCCTTCCCATACCAAGCAGTCCTATAAGACACATCTAAACCAAAAGAATGCTTGAAACGAGACACAATCTCTTTAGGCTTGAGTTGAGGATTGGACTTCAACTCATTAGCAATCTCCGATTTCACAACATGAGACCCCAAAAGCTTACTCTTTTGCTGCCTAAGAACTCCTTTGCATGTGTGAACATTATTCAACTTCTTTATGTAGAAAAAGCCATTCACCTTGTTCTTCAAAGCGCGAATAGACCATTGACAACCATCAGAATATCTCTTAGCACACTCTGCAATAACACGACTTGAGGTATTCCGTGTGTACTTGAAAAGAAAACCAGTTTCAAGTGCAAACTTGGTCAACTTTTCCCTTTCTAACACTCCCCCTTCGAACTTTTGATCCTCATGCCTTATAAAGCCCTGCCACTCATGAGTGAGATAACTCTTTGGAGCCTCTGGCCTATAACACCCCAAGTATTCACTTGCATCAATAATATTGCTTGAACCCACTGACAAACATGAAGAAGCACATGAAAAATCATCCAAAGATGTTGTTGCAGAAGTAAAACTACTAGTCCCACCACAATAAGGCACCAAAATGGTGCTCCCATTAGAATCCCTCACCAAAATATCAACATAATTCAATTTAAAATCAAACATACACCTAAACATCAGTTTCACATCCATATCACTTGATAACACACAACTTTTATATCCAGGGAAAGAATACCTCAAGTAGAATGAACCAAGATTCAAATTATTAAAACCCATAGAGACCTCCCTCACAATATCATTAAACGTATGCTTCATATCAAGAACGAACATGATCGTCTCAAACATATACGTGCACCTCGCATAAGGTTCTGCATCCATGGCTAAGTTACTGCAATTACACATTAGAGGAAGAATAATTAGCTTCTATTCGCAATATCAAACAGAAAAGCTACTGGAATCAGATTGAAAATGAATACTAGCAGAGGAAAAGAAAGCTACTACCACAGAAAGATAAAGGCACTATAACAGTTATACAAAGCTACTATATGTAATCAAAAAGGAAAAATGAAGACATGACAAAGATTGGTATTATAATGAAAAATGAAGACAGCAGCGTGCCGCTGCACCGCGAACCTATCAGTCTATCAATCAGCTTCTAGTTTTGATATGAATTAAAAGGCAAGAGGAAAAACCAAAGAATATATAACAAAACAGCAAATGTAGAATTATTTCATTCTGTTAGTTGCTTTTCTGAACTGTATCAGTAGCATTTACAAACTGCATTCGTAACTTTGACTGTACAAATCAGCTAAAACCTGCATTAGTTAACAGAGATAGCTATGAACAATCAACTTGCACAACAGTTTCATTGTGCAATCAACTTTCAACAAAAACACATGATTGATACAGTGATGAAATCAGAACAACTACGCATGATTTAACAGCTAATTTAACTATAAGCTACGCACAATTTAGGTTTAGCAAAACAAAAATGAAATCGCATTGATGAAATTTGAAATACAAATCAAGCTAAACAAATTGTAGAGAGAGAAGGTTGAGATCAAATCAAAACAAAAATGAAATTAAAAGGCAAGAGGAAAAACCAAAGAATATATAACAAAACAGCAAATGTAGAATTATTTCATTCTGTTAGTTGCTTTTCTGAACTGTATCAGTAGCATTTACAAACTGCATTCGTAACTTTGACTGTACAAATCAGCTAAAACCTGCATTAGTTAACAGAGATAGCTATGAACAATCAACTTGCACAACAGTTTCATTGTGCAATCAGCTTCTAGTTTTGATATGAATTAAAAGGCAAGAGGAAAAACCAAAGAATATATAACAAAACAGCAAATGTAGAATTATTTCATTCTGTTAGTTGCTTTTCTGAACTGTATCAGTAGCATTTACAAACTGCATTCGTAACTTTGACTGTACAAATCAGCTAAAACCTGCATTAGTTAACAGAGATAGCTATGAACAATCAACTTGCACAACAGTTTCATTGTGCAATCAACTTTCAACAAAAACACATGATTGATACAGTGATGAAATCAGAACAACTACGCATGATTTAACAGCTAATTTAACTATAAGCTACGCACAATTTAGGTTTAGCAAAACAAAAATGAAATCGCATTGATGAAATTTGAAATACAAATCAAGCTAAACAAATTGTAGAGAGAGAAGGTTGAGATCAAATCAAAACAAAAATGAAATTAAAAGGCAAGAGGAAAAACCAAAGAATATATAACAAAACAGCAAATGTAGAATTATTTCATTCTGTTAGTTGCTTTTCTGAACTGTATCAGTAGCATTTACAAACTGCATTCGTAACTTTGACTGTACAAATCAGCTAAAACCTGCATTAGTTAACAGAGATAGCTATGAACAATCAACTTGCACAACAGTTTCATTGTGCAATCAGCTTCTAGTTTTGATATGAATTAAAAGGCAAGAGGAAAAACCAAAGAATATATAACAAAACAGCAAATGTAGAATTATTTCATTCTGTTAGTTGCTTTTCTGAACTGTATCAGTAGCATTTACAAACTGCATTCGTAACTTTGACTGTACAAATCAGCTAAAACCTGCATTAGTTAACAGAGATAGCTATGAACAATCAACTTGCACAACAGTTTCATTGTGCAATCAACTTTCAACAAAAACACATGATTGATACAGTGATGAAATCAGAACAACTACGCATGATTTAACAGCTAATTTAACTATAAGCTACGCACAATTTAGGTTTAGCAAAACAAAAATGAAATCGCATTGATGAAATTTGAAATACAAATCAAGCTAAACAAATTGTAGAGAGAGAAGGTTGAGATCAAATCAAAACAAAAATGAAATTACAGTGATGAAATCGAAGTAAAAATCAAGCTAAACAGAGTGCAGAGATATGGAATTAAACCTCAATGATCGATTAGACTGTTGCGAACTAGAGGGAGAGCTTCATCTTCGTTTCGGAGCTAGAGAGAGAGAGAGAGAGAGAGAGAGAGAGAGAGAGAGAGAGAGAGAGAGCTTCATGGTTTGCTAGAGAGAGAAAGAGTTCTTGAGCGAGCTAGAGAGATAGAGAGCTTTGTCTTCCTGAGCGAGCTAGAGAGAGAGACAGAGAGAGCTTCACGGTTTGCTAGAGAGAGAGAGTTTCATCGCGGTAGAGAGAGAGAGAGAGAGAGAGAGAGAGAGAGAGAGAGAGAGAGAGAGAGAGAGAGAGAGAGAGAGAGAGAGAGAGAGAGAGAGAATGAGTAACTGAATCTGAAACAGAAATTTAAATAATAGATAGGTGAGGGTAAAATAGGTATAGCATAAAAAGGAGCTGATAGTTTTGGGCCCTAAAATGGCCTTATGTGTACAAAACAATTTAGGTGGTCTTATGAGTCATATAAGTCTCAAAGTGACATTTCTTTGTAATTTTCTATAAAAGGTATTCTTGGAAAGAGAAATGGGTTAAATAAGTAAGTTTAATAATTAAAATTAAAATGTAGGGTGTAATGAGTAGGTAGGGTGAACAAAGAAAATTGTAGGGTGGCAATAGCCGCATTCTTACCATTATTAGAACTAAGATTACAACATTGACAACGAATTTGTTCAAAAACTTGTAAAATGTCGTAAGAGGTGTAATTACCATTATTAGAACTAAGATTACACAAAGTATGACTCAAATTACAACTTTGACAACAAAATTTGTTCTCACTTTTGTAAATGTGGGTATGAGATACCCACCACTACACTAGAATTTCCCTTATGTTACTAGACTAAGATCTCATTTGGGATTGTTTCGCTTTAAAAAAAAAATCAACTTTTGTCTAAAATTTTAGAACACAATATGTTTTGTAAATAAATAAAAAATAATTTTAATTGAAAATTATATGTCACTGTTAGCATATCTTAAAAGCAACTTAAATGTTACTTTTAGAAGTCACTTTAGATTATACACTTGGAAGTTGTTTTATATACTGGCAGCACTTTAAGTATTATTTACCAAACATGAAACTGTTTTAATTCACAGCTGATTATTCTCATAACACAGGCAGCAACAATTTTTTTTCAAAGTCACAGCAATCCTAAACTAGCTATAAATGGTATTGGACATCTAAAATAACTTTTTTATTCTTTGAAAATATACAAATTAGCTGGTACTTAATTTAGTTTATGAAAATACTATCTTAGTTGTGTGATTTCAGTTTAGAAACTTCAAAATACAACCAGATAGAGGTTATGCACAAAAATGACGCTCTCGTAATTGTCACAACTTTTTTTTTTTTAATAAAGGGTTGGTGCAGCTACTCTCAAGTTTTGATTAATAAAATTGTTGAATACAAGAGAGAGGAAGCGCGGCTTGGGGGGAGGGGGCAGCATTGAGTCTAAACCCCTAACTACAATAAGTATCTAGAGAACATCTCAAATTGATATTAGGAGTCTATATAAAATATATGTATTATAACAAGCACCAATTAGCAAAGAGTGCTCGACATGTTACTCCATTTGCTTCGACAAAGCGATGATATACTGGAAATATAACTTGATTACAATGAACTATAATTACCAAACTCATAGTTTTCCTACTATGTTGCCACCGGAGAATAATCTGTCGACACTTTGTTTCATCTTGCCACAGTAGCGACAATTTAACAGTGGATCGTCGCCTCACTAGGCCAAACAAGACACTTAGAGTGCTCACAGAAGCATTAAGCCCGATTAGTCGTAAAAGAAATATGTAGAGACTTATTACACACTAAAGGCGCAATAAAACTAACAACGAAAATGAAAAAACAAGCCCAAATAGGGCCCACAAAGAGGTGGGCCCAAACCTCCACCCAGGACAGAGGAACACATAAGCCATTGCCGCTGGATCTCCACTACGCCTCCCGCCACCTTTGCTGGACTGCCAACATCGATTTACCATCTCCATCACGCCATGGAGAGATGCCATCCCAAATCGGATCCAAGCCAAGAAAGAGCTGCTCCGTTGCGCCATCCTAGATCGGATCTCATATCATAACTATTATAACTTGACTTACTATTTGTATTTTTTCCTTTTATTATGATTTAGTTTTTAAAATGGAAGGACAAATGGTTGATTTCTAAGTCCTTTGAAGAGAAAAAGTGTCACGCGCAAAAAAAGCTAATGGAATTCTATGTTTTTTTTATTTAATAACAACGAGTATTTTTTTTGACATTATTATTAGGGAGAATTCCACAAATGATCACTCAACTATGACTCATTTGACACTTTGGTCACTCAAGTATTACATTGTCATTCACAAAAATCACTTCGTTGTGAAAAAAAAAATGCCCCTTGGGTGACTTTTATGAATGACAGTGTAATACTTGAGTGACCAAAGTGATATATTTGAAACTTAAGTGACCAAAGTGTCGAATGAGTCATAGTTGAGTGACTAAAGTGACTGTTCTCCCTTATTATTAAATGAAGTTAACACTTATCTTAAGCTATTTCAATATGCTTCTGGCTGTTTTTTTTGTTTGGGTTAGTTCCTGTTTACCCAGAAATCACATGTATTGTGCCTACTTGCACCAACAAGTTTGTATTGTGCCCATTTACACAAATCTTAGGGGAAAAGACCTATAGGGGTAGTCTTTTTTAAACTAGTGTCTAATATGTCCTATGCTGACTTTAGGTCTAACCTTTGCTTTTTCTTAAAAAAAACTGTTCACACTTTTGAGAAAAACAAAACTAGCCTTCAACATGCCCAAGTTTTTCACCTAACGGTTACTTTAACAGGCGGAATCACTGCTACTTGTTTCTATCTTAAGCTGAGTCAATTTTCTCTAAGAAATAGAAAGTTTAAGCCTAAAAGGTACAGGAATAGAGGCAGCAACTTTTATAAATATTTTAAAATATCAAACTAAAACATAATTGACAAGGTGGATGAGCAGTCTGAAATTATTTATTTAAACATAATTACAAACTAAAGATTCAGAGCCTCATTCTTAGGTAAACAGCTAAAAAGTTGTCTAACTATCCATAAGAATGATTACAATTACTTACTTGTAATGAAAGCACGCTACTTCACACTAGACAGGAAGGAAATAGCACTTCTGCTACTATGGCTTTCTTACTTCTTGAGATAATATGATTCTTCCCAATTTTCTGATGCCTTACACTGAAACTTAAAGCTCCTTATATAGGGAGCGGAACTCAAACCAAAATTCAAAACATCAAAATGTACAGAACAACTCCGTGATTATCTGCTTTCGTGAGTGCTCCTGATGATGGAGGTCGATTGGTAAAAGCAGATTCCCTTAGGTGAAATGTTTTTCACCTGCTCTTTTTGAACAGCAAAAGTAGCTTTTGGGAAAAGTCCAAAGTTACTTTCGGTGCTTTCTACACCTGCTGCTTCACATGTTCTCATCCGTTTCTGAGTTGTGGTCGAGGACATAGGAGTTGTCATCCATCCGGGCCATTCTGGCAGTAGTTGCATTCTCTTCGACATCTGTATCTACATACATCTTGTAGTGGTTGTCATATTCAAGCTTTTCAACCCACTGTAAGCATGCCAGTGTCGAATCTATCTCTTTTCTTGTGAGAGATATGAAAAGGTCACTGCTGATTGCTTCAGGATGATCATAAGCAGTGATAATTGTTTTTTCTCCTGCTGCCAGGAAAGTATTTCTTGTATCTTCTTGGATGATCTTCTTGATGTATTCGAGAGACATGGCCTTCATCCATGGAATACTTGAATTTGGCTGACCATTGTATCCAACACAGGCGGGCTGAAGATATCTTTTTTGGAATAATTCTTACATAATGATAAGGAGAAATATATTCAACTTCACCGTTTGTTCTTTGAATCCATTCTGGTGGGGTAGATCTGAACTTTAGTCCAAGAGTATAGTCATTTTTTCTGACATTTTTGACTGTGTTGACGATGATAGGGGGCAGGCCTTTGAGATCATCATTTGTTTTGGTCCATAAGTTATGGACAAAGCCATTTTCAACAAGCCAAAACTTGTGTTCTTGAGGATGTTCACTCTAAACATTAACGCCATATCTTCCAACATAGGGTCCTGCAACAATGAAGAGGGTTGGAGGAATACAGTTTTCTGAATTATGGCTTCCAATCAGATTATGGAATTCGAACCAATTTGATTCTTTTAGTGCTATGATAGGAACTCTAGCACTTTCTGGATCTTCAAGGTAGTGAATTTTTTCACTTCTAGCAGCACTCTGCTGTATCTGAACTTCTTCATGCTGTGGTCTATCATTTTCATGGAGTTCTTCAGCTAATGCGAACAAAGATGGGAACATAATACCATTGTTTCTTTCTTGAAAGGCAAATAAGAGATTATCCAGGATTGCCTTCTGGTGGTAGGCTAGCCTCCTGCCAGTTCTGAACATAGGATCAGCAAAGGTTCTTAATTCATAATTCAAAATATTTATAACTCCGATTGGAGTATGTTTGCTTTTTGGCAAAGCAACAGCCGTCAACGGTCTTGATGAACCTTTACCGTCTGCCGTTTGAGACGGGTTAGCCAATCCTTTACCCTAGGATTGATCAGTTGTGGCTAGTCCTTTTGGACTTAGCAAGAACCTTTTGAGGATTTTTTCTTTGGGATCCTTAGTGGTTTCATGTTCTTTCCCAGTTCTTCTGCTTCTGGAATTGAGACCTTCGTCGTCATCTTTTCGACTGAACATCGCAATTTCCCTGGTTAGGGTGTCTGGAAGATAGTTCTTGTTTCCTGCAATCAACTCAACAATATAATCATATTGGTTAAGAAATAATTGCCAGTTGGCTAATCTTCCTCTATCAGCATCTTTATCAAGTTTAAAATTTTTAAAATTCTTTACTCTAGCAAAATCAGTGAGGACAGTAAAGGGTTTTCCAAGAAAAGCTGGAGAATTTAAAATTGTTTTCTTGACAGCCAAGATTTCTTTTCCCCCTGTGGGATAATTCAGTTCTGCAAAGCTGAACTTGCCACTACAAAATTTACAGATCTTTTCAATGTTAGTTCCATGCGTTTTTGGCAAAACAACACCGGACCAATAATTATCACTCGCATCTGTTTGGAGGATAATTTCATCATTTTCCTCTGGTTGTTGTAGAGGAGGGAGGATTTTGCAGAGATTTTTTATCTGCTTCACGATTTTTGTATCATCTTCAGTGAAGTTCCATTTTTTCTTGGAACTTGTTTTAGGAGATAACATTGCTGTTAGTCCTGAGATTTTGGGAATGAAATCTCTCCCATAGTTTATGACTCCTAAGAATCTCTCTAGACTTTTAGCATCAGGAATTCTATCTGGAAACTTCCAGATTTTCTCAAGGATGTGAGGTTGGAGTTTTATTACTCCATTCTTAATGTTTATTCCTAGGAAATCAACTTCATCGAGGATAAAGAAGATTTTCTTTTCTCCTAAGATAATTCCATGCTGAACTATCAGCTTTACAACCTCATAGAGGTGTTTCATGTGTTCTTCTCTGTTTTTGGAGAAGACAAGGATGTCATCAATATAGACGACACAGAATTTAGCCACATGCTTGAAGATGTTGTCCATCTTTCTTTGGAAGATTGAGGGGGCGTGTTTTAGACCAAAAAGCATTACTAACCATTCGTAATGGCCTTGTGGAGTTCCAAATGCAGTGAGAGGAACACTCTCAGGATGCATTTTGACCTGCCAAAAACCCGACTTTGCATCTAATTTTGAAAAGACTTTAGCTCCTCTGAGCTGGTTGATCAGTACTCTTACTTGAGCAATTTGATAACCGTCTTTGACAGTCTTCTTGTTGACGTCTCTGTAGTCAATCACCATTCTAGATTTTCCTCTGAGGTTTTCTGCATGATTTCTCACGTAGAATGCTGGAGCATGATGAGGGCTAGTGGAAGGTTGAATTAATCTCTTGTTCAAGAGATCTTCAATATCCTTTCTGAATTCTTTCTGGTCTTCCTCTTTGTACTGAGGAATAGTTTTGACATGACAGATGACATTCATATCATGTAATCTTAATTCACAGACCACTGGGTCTTTTTCCCAAAATTTCTGAGGATCTACATCGATATTCTGCTCGAGTAGTTTCTTGATTTTATCAAGAGTGGGAATTTTCTGAGACTCAAGCTTATTCTGAAAGTGCTTGAGGTTATACTCGTGGATGAAACTAGCTTCTTCATCTGCGCTAGTTGTTTCTTCTTCTTCATCTTTAGAAGATGATTATTCAACAAGTAGTTCTTCTTCTTGTTTAATTTGGAGGATGGTTTCAAATTTTGGTTTATAGGTAAGATCACCACTATTCTGTTGCGATCTCTGATATTGTGTAGTAAAGTTTGGACCTACTACACTTTTGGCTTGAGTAAGCCGGTCTTCCTAGAACACCCGTCCTCCTTTTTTGAAACCTATCGCTTCTTCATCCTGGATGAATCTCTGTTGGAGAATAAAATCATTTCCCAACAAGAAATCTGATCATTGGCCTTCAGATTGCCAAACATTCTGGATGATAAATGTTCCTCCACCAATGGTGATATGAACATTTTTTGCTACTTTATTCATTGTAAGATGGCTTCCATCAAATGTAACATCAGTAGCTGTTCTTTTCTTATCTTCTTTCCAGAGTTCTTCTGGAATTGCAAATCTCTTTGCAACTGTGAATCCTGATCCATTATCTACAAATGCATGTAGATGATATTTTTTATGATCTGGGAATTTGAGTCCAATCTCTATGTAGTTGCTGTATCAACTAGTAGAGACGACTTTCGCTTGTTGAAGTTCATTTTCTTGAACTTGTTCCTGCGGTATGAATGGTTTACATTCTTCTGGAACATTTTCTGGTATTTTAACCGGTTCAATGGTTGCATCGAGTTTTTCTTCCTCGATTTTTTCTTCCTTTATTTTTGAGGAAGATGGTTGCATGATTTCTTGGAACTGAGTTTCTAATTCTTACTCTTTTTTCTCAGAGAAATATTCTTCATATTCTTGTTCTACCAGTTGGCTGACAAGGCCATTCTTGGTTTTTCTTCTTGCTTCAGCTATGAAGCATTCTTTGTGATAAGTCTTTTTTGACTTTTCACAGAACATGGGGATTCCATTCTTTTCATGACATAAGTAGTAGTCACAAAGGAATGTACCAGGGTTCACCTGATAGGAAGATGTTATTGCTTCCGTCTTACTTTCTTCCCAGTTTTTGACATGTAGAACATTTATTTGTCTAGATTCTAAGTACTCTACTTCAGAATCTGTGTCCGAGTCAGATGATTCTTCTTCTTCAGACTAGGCAGAGTATACTGACCTGTCATCTTCATCATCAGAATAAGCTATTTCGTAGCCCTTCATGTTTGATGTTTCTACTATAGGCTCATATTCTTCAAATAGAGCTTTAGTAGATCTTTTACCATTTTCTGGGCATTCATTGGTATAGTGCCCTTCAGCTTTACATAACCAGCATCTGCAAGCTTTCTTGCCTGGTTGAGTATTCTGATGATTGACTCTGTTATTCTTCTTTTTCTTGAAGAATTTCCTTTTAGGATCTTCATCCTGTTATTTCTTGTAATTGGAACTTTTCTTGAATTTCCAATCCTTTTTCTTATTACTCCTTTTGAATTTTTTTGAGTAATATTTTTCTTTTCTCTTCTTCTGGAACTTGGATTCATGACATCCCCAGTTGGTTGGCATATCCAGTATTCCGTAACAGAAAATTTCAACTCCTTTGAGTTGTTTCTTGGACATCTTAGCTCTAAGATTGGCTTTGCATTGTTCTTTCAGTAATTGCCAAATCCTGTCAGCAATTCCTCCAACTGAAAATCTTTCAATTGGTTTTTCAGCTATGCTTTCTCTCACAGCTGTTCTCCATGGTTCAGGGAATTTCATGTGCAACAGGTTGACTAGATAAGTATTTTCTACTTCACCAATTGTACAGTAATATTCTTGAAATTCATTCAAGTATTCTTCAAAATATCTCATGTCACAGATTTTGAGAGCATAGATATTTGATTTGGCCGTTTCTTTAGCATTCTCACTTAAATTTGAGAGATCTCCACATAATTGATCATACAGGGGCACTGCAAAATCATACGGAGATTTTGAATTTTTAATTTGTTCGAGCTAGTCTTTCCCTCTGGCAGTCTCTTTGAAAGAGAAGTAATATTTTTTGGCTACTCCAATAAGAGTAGTTTCATAGTACACCTGAAGATCTGGTGCTTCAAATTTTCCAAGGGTTAGAGCAGAAGCCATCCTCAGGCTATCAACCCATTGGTCAAGAGTTTTTCTCTTGTCTAGAGCTTTGTCTAGATTTAGCCATATACCATGAGTAGAAATTGGTATTCTGGGTATGTTGTCCTCTGGGACAAATCTTTGAGAATTTCTTTCTCCATTTTTGCCCGTAGGGGCTTTCTGTAAAGGGAGTTTTATTTTTCCCTTTTCTCTTATGATGACTGTTTTGGAGTTTTCTCCTTCTTCCATTTCAATATCCTGATAGGGAAAGAGTTTTCTTTCCTTTCTTGGTTTGAAAATTTTCATTTCTTCGATTAGTTGTTCTAATCGTTCGGGATTTTCGCAAGATTGTGCTTCATCATAGAGATCATAAAGCTTTTGTGCTCTAAGCATATTTACTGGTCTGTTCATATCAGCTTCTAATTCTTCTTCAATGATAGGTTATGTTGGTTTCTTCAACAGAGAATTTGGTACCACTAACACTAGTTTCTCTAGTGCTGTAGCTTCTTCTAAGAAGATTGTTGTTTATCCTGACATTTTCAGGACAGACGTCACTTTTTCTGTGATCGTCGAATTTTAGATTGATATCTCCAGTCTTTCTGCTTTCATAAATTGCCGCTTTGGCATTTTCTGCTGGTTTTTTTGGACCAGACAATTTCCATTCAATAGGAAAAGTTACTTCATTCCAAGTAACCTTGTGGATTTGCTGTGAATTTTTTTTCTGACTGGTGAGGAATCCAGTAGTAAGATCTGGGATATTTGATATCATTGTCTTTGGTTCTACCGTGGTATTCATCAGTTTATAGTATATTCTGTATACTATTAAGAGTTCTTGCATATCTTTTTTCATTGATATGCCATCTGTCTTGACTCTCAGTCTTAGACAGTGAGCTGCATCTTTCAAGGTGGTTGAGATTTGGAAAGCAGTTGAAGTATGCCACTTGATTGCATAAAGAACCTTCAAGTGTTCCCAACAGACTAGCTTGAAAATCTGTTAGTCTATTGTCTTGTAAGACACATAGGACTGAACAGTTTATACCTTCTTAGGCAAGAAGTTTTATGTCTACTTAGACTGCTCCAATATGCATAAATTGATAATTTTTTGTTCTTGCTCGGGCAACTTCTGCAGGAGTGATCATTAGTAGATCGGTTTCTCCTGTTGTAGAAGGGGTTGTAAATTCCAGTAATTTGAAATGATGGCTATCCATCAGATCAAACGTTCCCCTTTTGTAGATTTGTTTGAAATCTAACTTTGGAATTGAGGAGTTTTTTTTATCTCATGTTCGATTTCATTGTATTCGAACTCTTCAGCATTTAGGAGTTGTACTCCTTTCTTTTTCCCGAAGATGCTCATCATTTTGACATCTCTTGTATCTTTCGGGTTTTCATACCGAATACTAGTATGACTAGTAGATGGTTTGTTAGGAACAAGATTCTTATCTGGTTTTTCTAATGGTTTAAATTCATTAGCTTTCTTTGTTTTTACTATAGGCACTTTCTTGTCATTTAGTATATTTTTCATAGAATCCAGCGTTTTTTGCTGTTAATTGATTTTTCTATTAACACTTGTTAGCTTTTCTTCTTCCGTTTTTGGAAGTTCCTTGATATAATCTATTTTGTTTTCCAATTTTTTTAGGGATATTTCCCGTATGCCCAAAAATTCTATGTATTGTGCCCAAATGCACCAACCTTTTCGTATCTTACTACTTGCTTAGGAAAAGACTAAAAAGGGGTAGTTCCTATGCGCTATCCTGAGCTTTAGAACTTTTGTCTACCTTAGAAACTTCATTAAAAAACAAAAATAAAAACAAGACTAGCCTTCAACATGCCCAAGTTTTTCTCCTAACGGCTTCCTGCCTAGCGGATACTTTAACAGGCGGAATCACTGCTGCTTGTCTTAATCTTAGTTTTAAAACTGGTTTTTTCTGGTAAGCAAAACCTTTCAAACTTTAGACTGCATATAAGAAACGGATAGTGATAGCTTATAGATGGAATGCAACATTATGAAACAGATAGTGATAGCTATAGATATTTAATTTTGCTACTTTTGGCAAAATGGGTGGGTAATCCTTATTTTATTTATCCAACAGAGATACATGCTAGAAATCCAGAGCCTCATTCTCAGGTAAACAGCAAAAGGCTGTTTAGCTATCCATAAGAATGAAAACAGGTACTTACTTGTAATGAAAGCACACTACTGCAAACTGAACAGGAAAACACACTGCTACTATGGCTTTCGTACTTTTTGAGAGAAGACTCTTCTACTCAATTTTTCGATGCCTTACAAATGGAACATAAAGCTCTATATATAGAGAGCGGAACTCAAACTGGAATTCAAAACATCAAAATGTACAGAACAACTCCGTGAACTTCTGCTTTTCTGAGTGCTCCTGGTGGTGGAGGTCGTTCAGGGAAAAGCCAAAAGTCAGGTTAGGTGAGAGGTGAAATGTTTCTTACTTCTCCTTTTGAAAAAGAAAAAGTTTGCTTTAAGCGGAAGTCTTAAAGGCAACAGTTGCTATTTTGGTGCTATTCTTTTTCACCCGTGACCACTTCACATATTCTCATATGTTTCTGAATGATAGCCAAAGACAAAGGAGTTGTTGTCTGTCTGGGCCATTCTGACTGTTGTAGCATTAACTTCGACGTCTGTATCAACTTACATCTTGTAGTGGTTGTCAGTTTCAAGTTTTTCCACCCAATGCATGCATGCCATTCTCGAATCTATCTCTTTTCTGGTGAGAGATAGGAATAGGTCACTGCTGACTACGTCAGGATGATCGTAAGCAGTGATAATAGTTTTCTCTCCTGCTGCCAGGAAGGTATTGTGGATATCTTCTGAGATGATCTTTTTTATGTACTCTAGGGTCATAGCCTTCATCCATGGGATGCTTAAATTTGCAGATAACATTGCTGTTAACCCTGAGATTTTAGGGATGAAATCTCTCCCATAATTTATGACACCAAGGAATCTCTCTAGACTCTTAGCATCAGGAATTCTATTTGGGAATTTCCAGATCTTCTCCAGGATATGAGGTTGGAGTTTTATTACTCCATTCTTGATATTTATTCCTAGGAAATCAACTTCATCGAGGATAAAGAAGATTTTCTTTTCACCTAGGATAATTCCATGCTGAACTATCAGCTTTACTACCTTGTGGAGGTGTTTCCGGTGTTCTTCTATGTTTTTGGAGAAGACCAGAATGTCATCTATATAGACGACGCAGAATTCCGCAACATGTTTGAAGATGTTGTCCATCTTTCTTTGGAAGATTGAAGGAGCTTGTTTTAGATCAAAAGGCATTACCAGCCATTCGTAATGACATTGTGGTGTTCTAAATGCAGTGAGAGGAATACTCTCAGGATGCATCTTGACCTGCCAAAAACCCGATTTTGCATCGAATTTTGAAAAGACTTTAGCTCCTCTGAGCTGGTTAATCAATACTCTCACTTGAGCAATTTGATAACCGTCTTTGACAGTCTTTTTGTTGACATCTCTGTAGTCAATTACCATTCTAGCTTTTCCTCTTAGATTTTCTGCATGATTTCTCACGTAGAATGCTGGAGCATGATGAGGGCTAGTGGAGGGTTGAATTAATCTCTTGTTCAGGAGATCCTCAATATCTTTTCTGAATTCTTTTTTATCTTCCTCTTTGTATTGAGGAATGGCTTTGACATGACAGATGGTATTCATGTCGTGCAATCTTAATTCACAGACCACTGGGTCTTTACTTCTGAGGATCTACGTCGATATTTTGCTCGAGTAGTTTCTTGATTTTTTCAAGAGTGGGAATTTTTTGAGACTCAAGCTTGTTCTGAAAGTGCTTGAGGTTATGCTCATGAATGAAACTAGTTTCTTCATCTTCACTAGTTTCTTCTTCTTCTTCTTCTTCTTCAGGAGATTCCTCAACAAGTAATTCTGCTTGTTGCTTAATTTGGAGTATAGGCTCAAATTTGGGTTTGTAGGGGGTAAGATCACCACTATTCTGTTGCGATCTCTGATACTGAGTAGTGAAACCAGGACCAACGACACTTTTTGCTTGTGTGAGTCGGTCCGCCCAGAACACCCGTTCTCCTTTTCTGAAGCCTATTGCTTCTTCATCCTGAATGAATCTTTGTTGGAGAATAAAATCATTTCCCAACAAGAAATCAGATCCTTGTCCTTCAGATTGCCAAACATTCTGGATGATAAATGTTCCTCCACCAATGGTGATATGAACATTTTTTGCTACTTTTTTCATGGTGAGATGGCTCCCATCAAATGTAACACCAGTAGCGGATTTTTTCTTATCTTCTTTCCAGAGTTCGTTTGGAATTGCAAATCTCTTTGCAACTGTAAATCCCGATCCATTATCTACAAAGGCATGTAGATGATATTTTTTGTGATCTGGGAATTTTAGTCCAATCTCTATGTAGTTGCTGTATCTACTAGTAGAGACGACCTTCGATTGTTGAAGCTCATTTTCCTGAGCTTGTTCCTTTGGAATGAATGGTTTACATTCTTCTGGAACAATTTCTGGTGTTTCAACCAGTTCAATATTTTCATCGATTTTTTCTTCACCGATGATTTTTTCTTCCTTTGTTTTTGAGGAAGATGGTTCCATGATGATTTCTTGGAACAGAGTAGTTTCTACTTCTTTCTCTTTTTTCTCAGAGAAATACTCTTCATATTCTTGTTCAACCAATTGGCTGACAAGTCCATTTTTAGTTTTTCTTCTTGCTTCAGCTATGAAGCATTCTTTGTGATAAGTCTTCTTAGACTCTTCGCAAAACATAGGGAGACCATTCTTTTCATGACATAGGCAGTAGTCACAAACGAACGTACCAGGGTTCACCTGATAAGAAGACATTAAAGATTCTGTCTTGCTTTCTTCCCAGTTTTTGATTCTCAAAACATTCATTTGTCTGGATTCGAAGTACTCTACTTCAGAATCTATCTCAGACTCAGATGATGAGTCTTCTTCTTCAGACCAGGCAGAATAGACTGACCTGTCGTCTTCTTCATCATCAGAATAGGCTATTTCATAGCCTTTCATATTTGCTACTTCTACTATCTGCTCATATTCTTCAAAGAGAGCCTTAGTAGATCTTTTACCCTTTTCCGGGCATTCATTGGCATAGTGCCCTTCAGCTTTACATAACCAACATCTGCAAGCTTTCTTGCTTGGTTGTTTATGCTGATGAGTATTCTTCTTTTTTCTTGAAGAATTTCTTTTTAGGATTTTCATCCTATTGTTTCTTGTAATTGGAACTTCTCTTGAATTTCCAATCCCTTTTCTGATTACTCTTCTTGAATTTTTTTTGAGTAATAATTTTTTTTCTTCTTTCTGTGGAATTTGGATTCATGACATCCCCAGTTTGTAGGTATATCTAGAATTCCATAACAGAAATTTTCAACTCCTTTGAGTTGTTTCTTGGCCATCTTAGCTCTAAGATTGGCTTTGCATTGCTCTTTCAATAATTGCCGGATTCTATCGGCAATTCCTCCAACTGAAAATCTTTCAATTGGTTTTTCAGCTATGCTTTCTCTCACAGCTGTTCTCCATGGTTCAGGGAGTTTTCTGTGCAACAGATTAACAAGATCAGTATTCTCTAGTTCACCAATTGTACAGTAATATTCTTGAAATTCATTCAAGTATTCTTTGAAATATCTCATGTCACAGATTTTGAGAGCATAGATATTCGATTTTGCCGTTTCTTTGGCTTTCTCACTCAGATTTGAAAGATCTCCACAGAACTGATCATACAGGGGTACTGCAAAATCATATGGAAACTTTAAATTTTTGATTTCTTCAAGCCAGTTTCTTCCTCTGGTAGTTTCTTTGAAAGATAGGTAATACTTTTTCGCTACTCCAGTAAGAGTAGTTTCATAGTACACCTGCAAATCTGGTGCTTCAAATTTTCCAAGGGTAAGTGCAGAAGCCATCATTAGGCTATCTACCCATTGGTCAATGGTTTTTCTTTTGTCTAGACTCTTGTCTAGATTTAACCAGATGCCATAGTTCGTGATAGGAACTCTAGGCAGATTGTCTTCTGGGACAAATCTTTAGGAATTTCTTTCCCCTTTTTTACCCGTGGGGGCTTTCTGAAATGGGAGTTTTGTTTCCCTTTTTTCTCTGCTAATGAAAGTTCTAGAGCTTTCTCCTTCTTCCATTTCAATATCTTGATAAGGAAAGACTTTTCTCGTCTTTCTGATTTTGAATTCTTTCATTTCTTCGATTAGTTTTTCTAAACGTTCAGGATTTTCACAATTTTCAGCTTCTTCATAAAGATCATAGAGCCTCTCAGCTCTGAGCATATGAACTGGTCTGTTTAGATCAGCTTCCAGATCTTCTTCTGATATTGGCTCTTCAATAGTGGGTTTTGTACCACTGACACTAGCTTCTCTAGTGCTACAACTTCTTCTCAGAAGGTTGTTGTTGTTTATCCTGAAATTTTCAGGACGGACATCACTTTTTCTGTGATTGTCGAAGTTGAGGCTGATTTCTCCAGTTCTTCTACTCTCGTAGATTTTTGCTTTTGCTATTTCATGTTGCTTTTTTGGACCGGATAATTTCCATTCAACAGGAAAAGTCACTTCATTCCAAGTAACTTTATGAATCTGTTGTGAATGGTTCTTCTGATTAGTGAGGAATCCAGTAGTAAGACCTGGGATATTTGTTATCCTTGTCTTGGGGGCTACTGTAGTGCTCATCAATTTATAGTATATTCTGTATACTATAGCGAGTTCCTGCATATCTTCTTTCATGGATATGCCATCTGTCTTGACTCTCAGTCGTAGACAGTGAGCTGCATCTTTCAAGCTGGTGGTGAAGTTGGGGAAGCAGTTGAAATATGCTACTTGATCGCACAGAGATGCTTCAAGTGTTCCCAACAGACTAGCTTGGAAGTCTGTTAACCTGTTGTCCTGTAGAACACATAGAACTGAACTGTTTATGCCTTCACGAGCAAGCAGATTATGCCTACTTGGACTGCTCCAATATGCATAAATTGATATTTTTTTGCTTAAGCTCTGGCCACTTCTGAAGGAGTGATTAGTAGCAGATCAGTCTCTCCTCCTGCTGTAGCGGGGGTTGTAATCTCCAGTAGTTTAAAATAATGGCTATCCATTAAATCAAACTTTCCCCTCTTGTAGATTTACTTGAAATCTAGTTTTGGGATTGAGGAGTGTTTTACCTCCTGTTCGATCTCGTTGAATTCGAACTCTTCAGCATTTAGGAGTTGTACTCCTTTCTTTTTTCCAAAGATGCTTAACATCTTCATTTCTCTTTTCTCCGGGTTTTCATACCGGATACTAGTCTGACTAGTAGATGGTTCCAGAAAAATCATGTTTGGAACAAGATTCTTGTCTGGTTTTTCTAATGGTTTGAATCCATTAGCTTTCTTTTTTACTGTAGGCAATTTCTTGTCCTTCAGTATAGAATCCAGCGTTTTTTGCTGTTCATTGATTTTTCTACTGACGACTGTCAGTTTTTCTTCTTCCGTTTTTGGAAGTTCCTTGATATAATCCAGTTTGTTTTCCAATCTTTCCAATTGGTGGATTATAGCAGGTAATTTTTCTAGATGAATTTGACATCTAGATAATTCTAGTAACAGTTTCTGATATTTCTCATCAGAAAATTTCAGTAGAGAATTTATTTTCTCTAATAACAATTCTGACATTGTCCCCATTAAGGAGGGGTTCTCCTTTGAGCTATTTTACAAGCTCTGATACCAGTGATGTGCGGATCTAACCAATGCTCAAATAATCAAGAGGTTTTTGTTCCTCTTCAAGAACATATAAGAGATTATCAATTTCTTGTTCTACTTTATAGATTCTAGTTTGAATCCTATAAATGATATCTCAATAATTGGGAGATCCTCTATCAAGACTTTCTCTAAAAGTTTTCAACTTTCTCAGTTTTTCTCTCTCCTTTTGTAATTCTTTGCTCGTATTTTTGCAGATAGCAATCAACTCAAGCCTATCAATAATCGAAATTATGAATAGTAAAATGTACTGTTTACCTTTGAATAGAGAATGGATTTTATCACGTTTCTATTTAAACAAATAACTTTAAGAATGGGCCCACCACGTTTCATCAAATGTAAGCAAAAATATTAAAAACATTATAAACTATGCAAAGAGTCAACAGAAGGGTACTGATGGTAGAGAAAAATGATAAGTTGGGTGAGGAAGAAAGAAAGGGACAGGAGTCTGGGTAGAGAGGAACAAAAGTAATTTGTTGGGGTTTTGGGGAAGTATTTTGATAGAATCAGGGTGTATGAGCATTAACCCATTTTTTTAATTGGTAGATTATAGCAGGTATTTTTTCTAGATGATCTTGACATCTAGATAATTCTTTCAGTAGGATCTGATGTTTCTCATAAGAGGATTTCAGTAGAGAATTCAACTTCTCTAATATTAAATCAGACATTGTCCCCATTGGGGATTCCCCTTTGGGCTATTTTACAAGCTCTGATACCAGTTGTTTGCGGATCTAACCAATGCTCAAATAATCAAGAGGTTTTTGTTCATCTTTAAGAGTATATAAGATATTTTCAATATCTTGTTCAACTTTATAAATTCTCGCTTGAATCCTAAAGATGATATCCCAGTAATTGAGAGTTTCTCTGTTAAGATTCTCTCTAAAGTTTTTCAACTTTCTCAACTTTTCTCTTTCTTTCTTCAATTCTTTACTAGTAATATTACAGATAGCAATTAACTCAAGTCTGTCAACGATTGAAATTATGAATAGTAAAATTTAACTGCTTACCTTTGAATATAGATGATGAAATATAGCTGCAATTATAGTCTAAACAAATAAGTTCAAGATGGGCTCACCACGCTTTATCAAAATAAAAAAGATATAAAATAAAAGAAAAGGATGATGGAGTGGGGTATTAGTGGGATGAATAGTGAGTGGTTTTGAAAAGTATAGAGAAAAAGTGGAAAGTTTTGTATAAATAGGAATAAAAATAAGTTAGTGGAGTGTATGGGAAGTATATTGCTAGATTTAGAGTGTGTGAGAAATTTTTTTTTTTCCTGTCCAAAACTTGTACTAATGTTATAAAATAGTTACTATTATGCTTTGAGATGTAGTGTCGCAGAGCCGAAATATATTTGAAATTTTTTTTCAGATATATGTGATCTCTATTTCTAGGTCAAAGAGAAGGACATAGATTCGCTATAAAGACATAATACTGTAGACTCTGTCGTATAGTCCCAGTCCAATCCAAAACGGCGCCGTCTGTACGTCGTTTCCGCCTTTACAGTTCCCCAATAAAAACCAATGTGAACTGTAAAAACGAAAAAGAACGAAGAAGAAGAAGAAGAAGAGAAATTAACGTCACTCGCTAATGAGGGTTGACCCTTTCCTCTGCACCTGTCTGGTCTCCCAAATCAATCCATGAAAGCCCAGAAGAAGATCTTCGGACTCTGATACCATTCAGAGCTACTCAGACCACTAAATTTCCGGTTTTCAATAAAAGTAAGTACCTTTCTTTTCAGGCTTAGCTAGCTCTATCACTCTTTCAACTCCAACAATTTTTCTTATTGTTTCAAAAATTTGTGCAATCTGGCCTTTAATACCCACCCAATGCTACTAACTCTTCAGCAGTGCTTGAAAAAGTTGTTGAATTTAACTGAGAAGCAACACATGCAGAACATTTTTGGTGAGAAAATGTGGTGAAGAAAGTTTGCTTTTTGAATTCTCAGATCTTTTGATTGAGCCTTGTGTAACTATTTGGGGCAGTAGCATTATATGGTGGTATAGATATCATTGCTCAATTTATGGCTTTTGGTGTTGATTTCATCCATATTAAGCATCTGGGTTGTTGGAATGAATATATGAAAGCAGAAAGCTTTGTTTTTTGAGTTGAACTAGCACTTATTACCAGCAGTAAATGTAGTAGAAAATTGAAGTTGATATTGCTTCAAGATGAAGGTAGTTTACATGTTGCCAACTTGATTATTGAAAATAATGAACTGGGTATTTGATCAAGTTTCATTTTATTAACAAATTTTGTATATGAGTACCAGACCTGCATAAATGTTCATGGAATTTATCACATTTTACGACAGTGGATTTGGATGAGGAGGAGGAGGAAGTTGGGTCAGTTGATGGGTCTGTTGAAGTATACATGGGCGATTCAGAAGGAGGTTCCGTTATAGAACCTTATGTTGGTATGGAATTTGAGTCCGAAGAAGATGCCAAGAAATTCTATACTGAGTATGCCAGGCGAGTCGGTTTTTTTGTCCGTGTTATGCAGCGTCGTCGAGGTATTGATGGGAGAACTCTTGCCCGTCGGCTTGGATGTAACAAACAAGGTTTTTCTCCCAACCATAAGGGAAATCTTGGACGTGAAAAAAAGCCCAGAGTTAGTGCACGAGAAGGTTGCAATGCCACAATCTTGGTGAAGGTGGATAAATCTGGAAAATGGGTGGTTACAAGATTTGTAAAGGATCATAATCATCCTCTCATTGTTACTGCCAATGAGTTTAGCACAGCGGTGAGCTTCTTTAAGTTACTTAACTACCTGGATTATCACTTTCCTTGTTCATCGTATATCTTTTATTATTATTTTTTCAAGGTCCTTGTTTCTTGGTTGATTTTCTCCATCTTTTTCTTTTCCTATATCAATCTTTTGGTGATCTTACGAACCCAAACTGAACTTAATGTCCTTCAAGATTATTAGCTTTAGTTGAATTTGATTATGCTTTGCATACACATGTTATACCATATAGGGGAAGTTTTATGTCATTATGGCATGGTAAATCTACTATAGTAATATTTTCATAGGCTATATATCTTTGCATGGTCGCTGCATCAGGCATTGTAACTGAAGTCATTTGGTTCTTCAATGACACACATTAATGGATGGTTCCCTCATCTTATATCTCACTTGAGTGTAAATGAACTATTAATGAAAGGAAACCAAGCAGAATACGGATCTGAGTTTTAGGGATAAGCAAGCACCGGAAGATGTTCAAATGTTGTTGATGAATAGTCCAAACTGGTGAAGATTCTGTGATAGTGGTCTTATTACAGAGTTAAATGTAATAAGCTTTTCTCTTTCGTATAGCAGTAGTAACCTTTCTGTCAAGCAAAAGACTTGGATGTGGTTTTGTTGAAACCCTAAAGTTGGAAATTGAAGCTTTCACAAAGTTGTATTGTTGCAGAAACTGGTGAAAACTGAAAGACCTACCCTGATTTACAATTTGATATATTTAATGTGTTCTGTGAATTTTCCTTTTTTGTCTTTTATATTTACTTTTTATAGGTCTGATACATTTTGAATCAGTTAAGTTTCTACAAATGGCTTATCTGCTTATTCATGCTTGTAGGGCGACAAGGATAAGAAAATAGAGGAACTTATGATGGAATTGGATCATCAGGATCAACTATGTGCAGCTTATCGAGAAAAACTACTCAGTTTCATAAATAACGTTGAGGCAGAAACAGAAGAACTTTCCGCAAAGATAAAAGCGATTGTTGACAATGTGAGAAAAGTTGAATCTGAAACGCAAAAACATTCTCACCGTAAATAGTATTGTAATGGAAATTAGCTCTAGGATTATTTGCTACTTATGGGTTTGGTTTGTGAATCATTGGAATCCAACTCCATCACCCATGAATGTACAGTGTTGAACTTTATGTTAGAATCGGTTTCTGTTGATTAAAGAAAAGGTCCTTTTATTCCTCATTTTGACACAAACTTCAATTGTTTCAGCATAGAAACAGCATAACACCACTTCATTCACCAGTAACATGCTACATTGTTAGAGTTAGAGTTAGAGTTATAACTCCAAGTATCGAAGATAGTAGTGCTTATATGTTCTTCAGCATCTTTCAGAAATCCGTACTGCCCACGATATAGTTCCCATAATCGATCTTGATGCTCAATAAGCTCATGGATCTTCTGATCCTTTGTCCCTTGACAATGCATAGATCCTCAAAAACCTAGTGTTGCACAGTTGCCAACTAAAATGAGTGTTCACTTTAGAAGGGTGTGCTTACTGGATTACACCTAAAGATTTTATTTTTTGTTCTAAAATTGTGTTTGATTCAAAAGCTCCAGCTCTACTTCAGATACCAGTATATCCACATTCTGTTGAATTGGAACTTGTCAAATTAGGAGTCCTAATTATTATTATGAGTTCTTGCCCATAATCCTTTTTAAAAAAAAAATAAATAATAATAATAATCTGGGAGTCCTATATTATTATTTATTTGAAAGAAAAATCATCTCCAAGTCATTATTTATTTATTTATTTATTCCTGTACTTAGACGTCGTCGTTTCTTGACATCATTGCACTTGTCGTTTGAGGGGACCCCTGGCCCTGGGTGTCCAGACCTCTGCAAATTTGACGCAGAATTACACTGTTTTGCGATTCTCTCACTTCATTTTTAGAAAAGATTCTCTCACTTCATTTTTAGAAAACAAGTGGGAGCTGATGAAAGACTGGAGCTTGGTATTTCTCCCCTGCCGATTTCCAGGTATGGAATTCTTTTCCGAAATGTAAGCACTTTGGGTTTGAAAGTTCAGATAATCTAGAGTAAGTTTCAGTTTTTCTGAACAATTTGACCTCAGTTATACATGGGTGTACTTCTTTTCTTATGTTTTAGATCAGATTCTATAGTTTTGGTGAAAATGAATAAGAAAGTTGAGTAATTTTAGGTGGGTTTGCTGCTTGCAGAGTTGTGCTGGGTGTAGAGCTTGTGTGAATTTGGTTCTAGAAGTAATAATGGAAAGCGAGAGTAACAACAACAACAACAACCCATTTGATTCAGATGAGAGCCAAAGTTGTGAGCTTCCAAATGACATTGATTTGTGCTCAGGTGAAGTAGATAAGATTATAGAACTGTCTAATGGACGCTCACATTTGATGGGTAATCCCATTGAGCCGTACATAGGAATGGAGTTCAAGTCTAGAGACAGTGCTCGAGAGTTTTACATTGCTTATGGCAGGCACACTGGGTTTACAGTTAGGATTCATCACAACCGTCGTTCGAGGATGAATAACATGGTGATTGGCCAGGATTTCGTTTGCTCGAAAGAGGGTTTTCGTGACAAGAAGTATGTGTACAGGGACAATAGAGTTCTTCCTCCACCGCCTGTGACAAGAGAAGGTTGTGCTGCAATGCTGAGGGTAGCTTTAAGAGATGGGGAAAAGTGGGTTGTTACCAAGTTTGTGAAGGAGCACAATCACACATTGATGTCTCCGAGTAAAGTTCCGTGGCGAGGATCTGGGAAAACCTTGATCAATGAGGTGTGTGTCTAATTCTCTTTGATAACATAGGAAGTTTTTGTGACATAATTTGAACTGTAAAGTTTGTGCAGAGCTGACGGATTTTGCAATATTTTACTTCCTGACTGATAACCTAATCTAAACTTTTCAAAACCACGTATGTCAGTGTATGGATTGAATTCAATAACATTTTTGTGGTCCTTGAATTATTTGTATGCAACATTTTTAAACTATGGGAGTGAAATTGCTGCTAAAGCAATGTTCTTAAAATAATGAAAGCACAGAAGGAAGTCTGTGTTAATGATGGGACAATGATTCCCAGTCTTTTGTTCTGATACTGTATCTCTCATGTTATGATTTGCAGGATGAGAAGGATCGGAAAATTAGGGAGCTGACCATTGAACTGAGCAATGAGAGACAGCGATGTAAACGTAAGTGTGCAGCATATCAAGATCAATTGAATAGGCTTTTGAAAGATATCCAAGACCACAGTGATCACTTGTCAGAAAGAGTTCAAGACATAGTGAAGAACATAAGAGAACTAGAGAGCGAGCAATCTGAGGACTCAGATTAACAATGCTACGTGTACATTGTTGTTGAGGCTTGATGCAGATGCCGCTAATTTTAACATTAATTTGTATTGGCCGATGATGTAGAGTTTGATGAACCCTAGAGGATATCGATGTGCATTGCCTCCAATGTATTGCTTAGCATAGGGCCCCAAAAGAATGAACATTTATGCCTTTTTAGAAGGCATCATTTGTCTGTAATCTCCTTCATAATTTATGGGAGGCCCCTTCTCAACACAACACTTCAGCACAAAAGAAAGTCATCCTGGCTCCAAATATTAACATTAACAGGAAACTAACAAACATCTAACAATCGCGTTGCAATCTTTAACAATTTACAAATGTCTCATCTTCTTCTTTTTTTTAACAGTGAAGCAGCACGCAGAAATATCCTATCAACCTCATCAAAGTTTGGCAAGCTAGCATCTTCTTTGTTCAGTGATTTAGCCTTCTTTGAGTCCATGGATATTTGACGCAGATGATCCTCAAAATCATCAGGCTCTCCATCATTTTTAACTGGGAACTTCTCAAATTCTTCCAAATACAGAGGTCGTTGCGCTTTGTTCTCAGTCTCCTTGTCAGAGTCAGTCTCAAAAATATCTGATAAATCTTCGGAGTCCGAAGCCATATCTCCATCTGTTACAAGGTCATCCTCAGGGCTCTCCTTTCTTCTATCCAAAATTTCTTTGAGCTTATCTGAAGGCTCCAGCTTTAAGTTTGAGGAGCTCTCAGACTCTACACTCTCAATATCTTCTGGAGTTTCTTCAAAAGCATCAGAACTAAATTCAACTTTTCTTTTAGCCTGTGCTCTAAGCAACTCAAGGTCCTGTTCCAGCTTCGGAATGTGCTTCCTTACTGCTCGAAGGCCATCCATATACTTTGATTTATCCAAAGCCTGTAACGCGTGGGAGAGAACAAAAAGAGGAAAATGAGAATTAATGATGGACAGAGTCTCAAGTATATGATTAAGGGCTCTAGTTTTAATTTCAATATCTGTAAGCATCTGACCAGTGTTCAGTGATCATGAGATCTAGTTGTAACTAAGCAAAGTGGACACAAACACTAAAAACCCTACCAAACACAGACACTAATAACCCTACCAAATTATATAGTGAAAATTGCATTTAAGAAGTAGCATCACCCCAAGAATACGGCCGACAGAATTAAGCACTCACAAACTACTAGTTATTATTCAAGAAGGGAACCTAAGAGCACATTTTAAGAAAAATTTGCAATCAATTCCATCAAAGACATAATTAGCAGTTGAATCGAAAAATGTCTATGGAAGTTATCTTCAATAAGCAGTTAGAAAGCAGAGCACATTATTATGTAGTGTTCGAATGCACCCAGTGCAGACATCTAACTCCAAATCTGTTCTGTAAAAGTCATAAATTTAATAGAAGTAGAGTAGAACAGAACCTTCTTCCTCGAGAGAGTGATCCTAGGTGACATAATCTCTGTTGGCGGCTGCAAATAGTTCTTCCCTCTATACATAATAATCGTGTACTCCTCATGAATTCCGAGCACAATCCCTCCTGTCAACCTCGCCAGCTCAGAAGCAATATCCTTAACCTCCTCAGGTGAGAATGTCTTGACTATCACCTGCAGCGTTTGATGTTTCTTCCAATGCAAATGCATGTTCAGAATCACACCCTGGTATATCCCCCGCCTTCCGACGGGCACATAATTCTTGCACTTGAGCCCCATCTTTAAAAAGAAGAAGTGCTCCTCGGGTGTCAATATCTCCGGATCATGGGCGGTTTCTGCCGACTCCGAAGGCTCGATCTTCTTAAGAGCTTCCAGTAGCCTCTCCTCTTTCCTTTGAGCCTGCTGACAACAGCACCCAATGCATAAGCAGTTACATCACAACTCCAAGTCTATACAAAACACAAGTACCCAAGTTGATTACCTTTCTCAATTTGTGTAGAATCTTTTCTTCCGCGGTCATTCTCTCGAAATCTTTCTTCTTCTTGTACCTGAAGAACTTGAGCCACCTAACCACAGCTCGTTTCCCCTTGAGCTTCTTCCTCTTCACTTTAGCATTACCACCGCCACCATCATCGACTTTACCTTCTCCAGAACGCTCCAATGGCGCCGCAGCTTTGTGGTCTGGAGCCGAATGCACCCATCTGTAACCCTCCAATGGAAGCCTAGCAATACCAATTGGGTCCGCACAAGCAGGCATTTCGTCGAACACCTTGCATACAACACCACCCAAGCTACTGCATTGTGAGGTCGGATTATGAAATGCTGATTTGAATTACATGGGTATGTATGTCATGGGATTTGAGAGAGAAAGGTACCTGCTTTTGAGAATCTTGAGGTGATTATGGGGTTTGAGAAGACGCGGGGAACGAGAAAGAGTCATCCACACTAGTTTCTGCATTGGGTTTTGAGTTATGGAGACGCCCTTGTCCGTTTGGAACCCCCCAAAAGAAGACGAGAATTTAACACATTTGAGTTGTACCCTTTTGAAATCAGGGGTCTGGGACCTTAATGGTGATAGAATTGGATTGAATTTGGCTGCAGTTCTAATTCTAATTTGCCGGTATATCCTCAATTTTGGGACTAAAAGAAAGCAGCGGCTGTACCTTACGACGGCGTTTTAAGAGTTTTCACTTGGAGCCTAGCGTTATGACATTTTTCACTTAAGCCCCAGTGGTTGTGGCATTTTTACTTCAGCCTTGTAGTTTCAGATTTACACAAACAACAGATTTTTCCGATTGCAACAAAGATTACAAGGAGCCTCTCTTACAATAACCAGCACCTAAGGCATGATAAGATTGTAAAGGTCCATCCTTTAGACCAACTGGAGATATATAAGGAGTGTTCAAAATTCGTCAAACCATCAGCAACAAAATTAGTTCCTCTATGAATTTTTTGAAAATGATAGAATTGAAATTCACAAGCAGTCTTCCTAATGTCTTGAACTATGAAATTGATTCTCCAAGGACGAGTATACATAAACAACTGTTAAAGTATTGCGATTGTTGAATCTTTTGGTTCGTCTACGATATATCAATGTATCGATACATTAAGTAGACTAATTTAATTTAGAGGTAGACTGGCTCCATAAATTGGTGGATAGTATATGACTACTCTACTTTTATATGGAACTACTCCACATTTGTATCGAACTAAGTCTATTTGATATATCAATAAATTAATATACTGTAAAACTTTCCTAAATCTTTTATCAACATTGTGTTCGCTCAAAAATAGTCTCGGCCACGTGTCACTAGGCCGAGGGCTTCTTTGGTTTACACGTGTCCTTCTGGAGTGGTGACATGTGCGCGGGCAGGGCCGGTTCTGAGATTGTACAGGCCTGAGTCAAATAGTTAAAATGTGGCCTTACATGAAGTTTAAATAATTTTTTTTCAAATAGCTATAGAAAATCAATTTTTCCATTATAAAAATAACATCAAGAAAAAAATATATAATAAAAATTATGTTACTGTTTATAGATTATAAAAGAAAAAAATGAACTGAAAATGTAAAACAAAAGAAGGAAAAACTCAGGTCTCAAAAGTCATCATGAGGAGTCGAATCCCAATTACCAAGATAGAGCAAAGACCACATCACCACCGCACTAACACAACCAACCAGTTTCAAACTCGCAAAGTTGATATATATTATACTAAGCATACTGGAACTCAAAGCTTCAGAGGCCCCCCAGAAGCTGGTGGCCTGAGGCAGCTGCCTCAGGTAGCTACCCTCAGGGCCGGCTCTGTGCGCGGGCGTGCCAACTCACGGCCGGTAGACCAAGCGAGGTTTTGTTCTATATTGTAGATTTTGCGTCGATCTGACTTCCGATCAATTGATTGTGGGCCGAGGAAGGATCAATCTCGGCCACGGGGTTCTCTATGCCTTGAATGCAAGGACTTTAGCACGGATCGGCCTTACCTAGCCGCAGTGCTGTGTAACTCGATGATTGAGGTGAAAGTGAAGTAATGATGATTCTTTTTGTGATTTTGTATAAAGTAAATGATGTAAAGTAAACAACATGAAATAAATAACATAAAAGAAAGTGCAGCAATATAAAAGTGCAGCAAATAAACTACAGGAAGATAAAAAAACAAGAATGTAAACCAACCGCGGGAAATAAAGTGTAGCAAAGTAACAAGCAAAAAGATAAATTGCTGGAATGTAAAGAACGACAATGTAAAGTGCAAGAATGATAAGTACCGGTAAATAAAAGCAATAAGATAAACACGTGAAGATTGATAAGTGTTGCAGAAATATTGAAATGTATTGAGATAAAATTTGAGTAATCGCGTAGAGCGTTTGGTCAAGGACCTCTAACAATGAATCCTATGGTCCTTTTTATAGTGAAGCTAAACTACTGAATGAAGGAAAAGAAGCAATCTCAGCAGTATGCATGTTTGTGATATTTTTGACGTTATCAATGATTGATTCTTTCATGAGCAATCAATCATGTCTTGTAACTGATGATTGGCAATAACACCTCCTGATGCTCATTCAAAGTTTGGTAACGTTTCTCCTGACAATCAGTCTCTTTGATGTGCTAGCCGCGGTCATTCATTACGACTTGTGGGTCCGCGATCATTAATTAAGCCTTGTGAGTCATTTGATCTCAGTAACGGTTCTCTGAACATGTTATCTTCTACCATAAATTTGTGAATTAACTTTGTAAATCTTTAATGTGCCGCGGCTAATTTGATAATCAACTTTGTAAATTTTTAATGTGACGCAGTCAATCATTCCGCCTTATGGGTTGGGCCCACCTATATGCCACGTGAGCCTTACCAAATATTATTAGCCACGGTCAATCATTCCGCCTTATGGGTCGGGCCCACCTATCTGCCACATGAGCCTTGCTAAATATTGGTTCAAACATAACTCCCCTACTCCCTTGAGCTTCGGCATAGACGCCGAATGGTTAAGGGATTAAAAGAATATTTTCAAAAAATTCACTTGGCAAGGAACACACTATAAGCGTTGTTGACATTCATCATGCCGCGGTCACTCACCATGGTTCTTTGTTATGCCGCGACTATTCAATAGTTCAACAACAGTTCTATGCCAAATTCCTTGTGGCCCTACCCACCTGTCTTCCATGTAGGGCTTAGCCCCCCCCCCGCCCCAAAGTCCCTTGAGCTTCGGCATGGATGCCGAATGGTTAGGGGACTAAAGGATAATATTGCAAGCTTAATAGGTAAGGCACACTCTATACGCTTTTTGCTTAATCTCGCTGACATATCTAAATATTTGGCATGTTTCTAATCTCATTACTTCATGGCCATTTAACCATGGTTCAATTCAAACACAGTGTTTTGTTATGTAGTGGCCATACATGTGTTGTTACTCGCTAGCCGTGGTCCTTCGCTTGCTACTGCTACTTAATTGCAGCCCTTCGCTAGCCACAACCGTTCAACTGCAGCCTTTTCCAGCTGTGACTCTTCACTAGCTGCGGTCATTCAATTGTTCAACTGCAATCCTTTGTTTCACCATGGCCATTCATCTACCTTCATTTGCCAGCCACAGCCATTTAATTGCGGCCCTTCGCTAAACACGACCGTTCAACTGCTGTCCTTTGCTGTGGGGCTAGTCATTGAGTTCGTGATATATATGTAGCCCTCCCCTAATTCCTTGAGCCTCGGCTCGAGCCGAGTGGTGAAGGAACTGATAAACAAAGTTGACCTCATTCTCGAATGACATCCAAATATTGTCTAGCCGTAATCATATAAATATTTCGGCCTTACAGTTTCATGCCTATTGAGTAATTCAACGGCTCCCAGAAACACAACTTTTTACTTATTTTATTTTATTTGATTTTCTGCAGAAGCTAAAGCAAGAAAATAAAATGTAAAAATCATGTGTACCGTTATGGAGGTGGCCAACAATGTTTCACCTCAAGTTTAGAACATTTTGTATTCTCGGCATGGATTTTGAATTTTTCAAGGTCGATCTTTATTGACCAATGGGAATGATTGCGATTTGTTTTCTTTTCCACTTTCATGTGAGCTGAAATTATATGCTCTTCAAATGTAATCGGTTCCACTTTATCTGACCATGACTTCTCCAAGTCAGCTTTATTTCCAATAATCATGTCAACATGCATGACATCTTGAATTAGATAATCATCACCATTGACCACATTATGCTGAGTGAGCTGACATTCCTTTGCTATAAGATTAAGATCTTCATCAAGCAGCGGACTGTTGAGGTCGGCTTTCTTTTCGAGAACCATATCCATATGAATAGTCTCGTTAATTGTACACTCAACCATGTGATGGTCATTCTCCTTGACATTTTGCAAATTTTGACCTACCATGTTTGCCTCCATTTTTGAGGGAAGAACAACAGGTGGCCGAGTTTCCATATGATCATCAATAAATACTTCTTTTTGGATGTCATGGTCCTGGTTACGGTGGCTTGCCTCCTTCAGTATTTTTTGATGTCTCAGCATCTTCATATTATTCAGGTGTGACTTCATCTCTTCTCTGAAAATAGAAAATTGTGTGGCTATTTCTACCACCCCTTTTTGAATGATCATGTTCACATTTATGGCTTTTGTCAAAAGAGTTTACATCACCTGCCCAAGAGCTTACATTTCCTTCGACCATTTGATTGTGACCAATTAACTTGTTGATCGTACAAGGGCTGCAGCGCGGCTAGTGGAGTCTCTCGTACAAGCTGGCAACTCAAGCCATCAAAATTGTTGTAGGGCCCTATTTGATTGTAGTCGTCTTGGTTGTTATGATGATAATTTGAATCATAACGATTGCATGGTGCATTAACTGTTTGCCCACAATTATCATACAGCTCGTTGGCTTGCCCATAACCATGTTGGCTACCATAGCCATTTCGGTGATCAAAGCCATATTGAGGTAGTATTGTGGGATTTTGTTAATCCCAAGATGCATGGCAGTTTAAATTAACAAAACTTTGGTACGCATTGTAGCTATATCTGCCATCAAAATCATGCAATTGATTTTGGCCATACTGGCCACTGTAATCATTTATTGAAAGACAACCAGGTAAATTCGGCTCATGATAACTCATTAGTGAAAATACATAATATGTAATGTCTCACTAAATGGTCTAACATTCACCAAGTGTGGTCCCACTGGGCGTGCCAAAAGTTGTTCTCTCAAAAATCGTCTCAGCCTCGTGTCACTGGGTCGAGGGCTTCTTTGGCTTACACGTATCCTTCTGGAGTGGTGACGTGTGCGCGGGCCTGCCAACTTGTGGCCGGTAGGCCAAGCGAGGTTTTGTTCTAGATTGTAGATCTTACGCCGATCTGACTTCTGATAAGTTGATTGTGGGCCGAGGAAGGATCGATCTCAGCCGCGGGGTTCTCTATGCCTTGAATGCAAGGACTTTAGCATAGATCGGCCTTATCTGGCAGCAGTGCTGTGTAACTCGGTGATTGAGGTGAAAGTGAAGTAATGATGATTTTTTTTGTGATTTTGTATAAAGTAAATGATGTAAAGTAAACAACATGAAATAAATAACATAAACGAAAGTGTAGCAATGTAAAAGTGCAGCAAATAAAGTGCAGGAAGATAAAAAAACAAGAATGTAAACCAACCGCAGGAAATAAAGTGTAGCAAAGTAACAAGCAAAAAGATAAATTCCTGGAATCTAAAGAACGACAATGTAAAGTGCAAGAACGATAAGTACCGGTAAATAAAAGCAATAAGATAAACATGTGAAGATTGATAAGTGTTGCAGAAATATTGAAATGTATTGAGATAAAATTTGAGTAATCGTGTAGAGCGTTTGGTCGAGGACCTCTAACAATGAATCCTATGGTCTTTTTTATAGTGAAGCTAAACTATTGAATGAAGGAAAAGAAGCAATCTCAGCAGTATTCATGTTTGTGATATTTTTGACGTTATCAATGATTGATTCTTTCATGAGCAATCAATCAGGTTTTGTAACTGATGATTGGCAATAACACCTCCTGATGCTCATTCAAACTTTGGTAACGTTTCTCCTGACAATCAGTCTCTTTGATGTGCTAGCCGCAGTCATTCATTACAACTTGTGGGTCTACGGTCATTCATTAAGCCTTGTGAGTCATTTGATCTCAGTAACGGTTCTCTGAACATGTTATCTTCTACCATAAATTTGTGAATTAACTTTGTAAATCTTTAATGTGCCGTGGCTAATTTGAGAATCAACTTTGTAAATTTTTAATGTGCCACGGTCAATCATTCCGCCTTATGGGTCGGGCCCACCTATCTGTCACGTGAGCCTTGCCAAATATTGGTTCAAACTCATTGATATGAAGACAACTATGTGTGCGTAAATATCTTGATTGAGAGGAGAAGCTAGCCATAGTGGTGTTTCTTCTTCCCAAACTAAAGTCTCGGAGTTAGAGCTACCCTATTATATCATCCTGTAAAAGGTATACTAAAATTGTTGTAGCATATCTCAAAATTTTTTGAATTTTATAAACAAAATGATCGTTTGCTGCAAAATAGTCTTTTCATGATCGAGTTCAACTTGTTTACCTCAAATTTTTTTGAGTTATATAAACAAAATGATCGTTTGCAGCAAGAGAGTCTTTTCATGATCGAGTTCAACTTGTTTACCACTCAAGCACATCCGCCCAACTCTAATTAATGTAAGAGGCGGCTTTGAAGGTTCACCAACATTAACATTCTTTTGCATAATGTTTCGGACATGGTGATAATTCCATGAGTGCTAATCATAACATGACAATTCATAAGATACACAAGAATTTTCAAAAACAGAAATATAAATTCTATAACTCTTTGTTGAGTAATAACGTATCCATTGTAACGTCAAATAAACTTCAAAAACATTCGATCACTCTCACAACACCAGAACAGGGAGAAAAAAAATTGCTCATGAATAAAGGAAAGAAAGAAAAACGAAAGAGTTATCTTCCTACTCCCCTAGAGCCTCTACCAAAATATGAAAGGAAGAACAGAATAAAAGTAACGAAGATCACCATCACTAAAAAAATCAAAAGCCAAAGATGACAAAATGAAATGAAAGAATTTGTTTTTCTTTTGATAAAATTACACGAGAGAGACCTCTAAATCCTTTATACAAAGGCTGCTCTTCTCCTCTAACAAATCCTCCCATGGAAATTACATTAATTTGAACTCAAAGCAGCAAAGCCACCACCCTTCATCATCTGCTTAAACTCCTTGAAATTCACCCTCCCATCTCCATCCACATCCACCTTCTTTATCATAATCTTGCAATCCTCCAACGTCCTCCCTTGCTTGAGCCCCAAGGAAGCCAACACCGACCTCAACTCATCGACGGTGATGAAACCATCGCCGTTCTGATCAAACACATTGAACGCTTCCCTCATGTCATCCTCCGGGTCCTCGTCCCTCTCGTCCATCAGGTTCTGGTACAACGCCCCGAACTCGTCGATGTCTACAAACCCATCTCCATTGGCGTCGATCTTGTCTATCATCTGGTGCAAGTCCTTGTCGGGGATGAAGATGCCGAGATTCTCTAGCGAGTGACTCAGCTCCTGCTTGGTGATGCGGCCGTCCCCGTTCCGGTCGAACATCTGGAAAACCCGTTGGAGCTCTGCTCTGTCCATTATTGCTGTCGACGTAAAACCAAAAGGGGTGAAGCTAATTGCGAAAACGAAGTGATTGAGAGGATTAACAACAACAGAAGGCAGATGAGGAATGGAGAGGCAGAGAGAGATATGGAGACGAAAAGTGGTTGCCAAAGGCGGTTAATTGTTAGGAAAGGAGGCAATGCATTTGTGGTGCGTGGGGAATGGAGTTGTTGTGGAAATGGAGGTGAAATTAAAGAAAAGGGGGGAAAGAGTCAAATGGAAGAAGGGGTATGACGCCGGCCATCAAACGCGTTCCATCGTCGGTTATGAAGTTTGGTTGAAATAGGTAAATACGCGCTTAAAATCATGAGTTTCAAGTGGTTGAAGAAGTAGGTTTTTCTAAAAACCGCGTTTCTTTGCAGCCATTCCGGCTAAAGACATATTTTAATCCGATTAGGGTGGCGCTGATTTCTCAATTTAGAACTCGACTTTTATATTTTTGTTTCTGAGACTTTTATTATGTCGAAATTTTAGTCCTTATTCGTTGATTAATTAGAAAAATGATTCGAATTTGGAATATTTTGTTGACTAGAAATGCCTTGCTGCTGCAGTTTTGGTTTAATATATCCAAGTTTGTGACATATTCTCAATCCCATTTTAAGGAGGGGCGCGCTTTTCTCAAATTAGGACTTTCGGACTTTCAAGTTCCAAATGCTTGTGAGTTGTGACGTCTACAGACACTGTATGTGCACTAGGTTGGAGAGAACAAAATGCTTACTTGTTTCTTGACACTTATCAAAAGAGTGGTTTTGTGATTGGCCTTCTTAGCTGTGCTTTTAGTATCTACTATCTAGTGCCTCGGCCAGAGTCCCAACTTTAGCCTTAAACAAGACTTTTGTTTGATGTTCCAACAAGTTAGGCAAATTTTAAGGTTCCGTCCCAATTTTAAACCTCCTATAGTTACCAGATGGAAAGACCAATTTGATACCAGCATTCAATCTCAAATTCCGCAACGGTTACGAACATTTTCGGGTCTAATCAACTATATCCCCAAACTTCAAATATGGAAAATATACTAGTATTTTCTTTCATTGGCAAGTTCATCAGCTACTTCCCTCAGAACATTTGAAATTATCGATCATGCAATAATCAGCATTAGCATGGTTCAAACTGAAACATCACAGGGAAGCTTTTGAACCACCAATATATATATATAAGAGAATCCATAAAAATAAAACACCCACAAACTTGTTAAGAAACTTAATCAACGATTTGTTATGGGATGTAATCCATCCATGTGCCGAGAAGACCAATGGGAATAGAGATCTTCAGGCGAGTAAGGTGGATTTTTTCCATTCAATTTCGCAAACGAAGAAATTGCCTCGAAACATTGACGGTTTTGGGACAGAGTGCGTTTGCTTAACACACCTAAATAAATAAATTAGAAGGAAAATTACTTGGTAAAAAGAAAATAAATTGGGGGAAAAAAGATGTGCCAGTAATATAAGGGCCTGAAGAATCAGAAAGAGGTCAAATTCAGGCGAGTGATACTGACGGATTCTATTTCGCAAGGTTTGAAAATCAGTTGCCTGGGTCGTCGAGATCGAGACCCAGCCAAGAAGCTATACTTGCTTATTATTCAGAACAAACAATCGTGAAATTATAAACAAAATAGCAAAGGAGGATGAAGCTAAGCAGAGATGGGCGCGAGAAGCAGCGGCGACTAAGACCCGGAAAGAGTTATGCTCTGTTTCTCAGATTGAAGTATTTATATAGGAAACTGGCAGACTAGGGTTTTGTTTGGTCAAGTGGTACTTCTGTAATTTCAGTAGCTATAGTTGTGCTTAGCGGATCGGATCGGTTCGGATAGACTGGATGCCTTAGCCCATATATCCCATTGTGGGCTTTCGTAATGTTCTTTTATAATGGCAAGGAAGCTTTGTAGCGAGAGCAATGATCAATCCAATCCCATCGAATTGGGTAGGAGGTGAAATGATTTCAAGTTTAAAGTCTGCGAGGAAGTTATATATACCGAATACATTCCAATAGAGTCTTTTGCTTTTGAGATTAATTGTGCTTTAAGTTTGAAGAGAGCCGCTATATAAATGCATAGATTGACACATTTTTCATTTTTGTGATTTGCTTCCTCAGTCCCTCATATCTAGTATCACTGGTATAAGACTATCACTGGTCGTATTGATGTACAGATCAAACCTCAAACAGTACAATGATTAAGTACTAATGATGAATCCTTACTCGGCAATTGCCAAACTTTCTCAAAAACCCATGGTTGTGAAGTACCTATGTGCCATGATTAATCTGGTTAGTTAGGTCATTTAACGAATGTCTGCAATCTACTATTAGAAATGCAGAGACTTACAGTACTAATCTAATACATGTTAAAGAGTATTGGTACACCAGAGATTTCCCTTAAATAGTTCTGAAAGTTGTGTAGCAGATATAAGAGCTGTGCACAATGGCATCATCTAATCGCTATAATTCATCACTCAAATGTATAAAATACAGTTGAGCAGGATGAAGGATGATGCGGATTATCATGATCATGATAAATTCTCTTTGAGAAGCAAGCTCACATAACCTTTTAACAAAGGCGATGTTCATAGGAACTCAAAAGAAATATATAATTGTGTTAACCATCAAGTTCCACACAGATCACATGATTCACATCCAAGAGATAAAACATATAAGATATCCATTTACTCTCACGAGCATTCCCAACTCGGTCAAATGGCCAGAAAATGGAAGTGTACAGATCAAGTGGCCAAGCCAAGTAACCTAAGCCCGAGGAAAAGCTTCTCAGGTAATCCAACACAAGGTAAATCCAAAATCCATTCTGTATCGTGTGCAAGTTCGGACTGGACATGTTAACTAACTAGATCTAATGTGTGTTGAAGGAAGACGAGATTAGTGATAAAGGGTTCATATCTGAAACGCCTTCCCACTTATTGCACCATATTTCTAATATTTTTTTTTTTTGGGGGTGGGGGGATGATTTAGTCATTTACCCTATCCTATCCTATCATAGGAACTAAACGGACTCTTCTAAGCAAGAGCAAATCATCCATATCGCCAACAGGATATCAGATTCACGCTTACAAGTATATGATCTTATATTTTACAAAATCTAAGATCAATATCTTGTATATGTATTTCTTGAAGGGTTCTAGTAACTCATAGTAAAATAACAAAAGTCTGCCTTCTTAAAACCAAAGCTTCAAATTTGAACCTCTATTCCTAACACTACTCTCCCTCCTTTCCAGCATGCTGTTTATTATGTTCCAGAACAGCATGATGGAAAGATATTATAGAAATTTGTACATATTTAATACCTAGGGAGCTAAAAGTTAGCTCCCCCCGGGTGCTAACAAATTATCATAACAGAAGAAAAAAAGCCAAGTGCAAAATGCTAAGGCTTATTATGAACTGCTGGTTCCTGGGTTCCCAGTGCAGTTAGGAAAATGCTAGGGCAAGACAAACAAAGTTATATCCTCTCTTATCCGATTGAGATCTTTCATGTACACTAATACCTGCAACACTTTTCAACAGTCATGCACAAGCAGAGTTGAATAATTCTAATAAACCCGTAAGACTAGAATCATAATTCTACCAGAGTTCAAAAGTTTCCTAAGTGGGGCATTACAGTTTGTCGCTGACAGTGGCATAGTCATCTACATCCTTCCTAGAGGCACCCACATGTTATGACACACATTTCCACTTGGCAGAACTCAGAACCTCGAGATCAAATCAGGTTGCTGATAAGCAAACCACCTTGTATCGCTTCTCACACTACACTAATATCAAGTTCCTACACGCTATTATGATTCAGTGCTACCACTAGATCAAGCCACTATAACCCACCCATGAATATTAGAAAGGACCAACAATCAAAGTTTAACAATCTTTTCATAATTGTAACTGTAACACTATTACTAGTTAAAACTTCAAACTGCAAACCTCCTTTGCCCGATTCCTTGCAGTACTTTCTCTTTATGCAACATTTCAAAGTGATCTATTCACTTGAATTAATTCTCTCTTCAAGCAAAACATATTAAACTGCAATTACTCACATAAAGAAATGCACATTCAAATAGGTTCAAGTCAAATTTTAAGCTTTCTTGCCTCAAGCTGCTCCTAATTAAAAAAAAAAAATAAAAAAAAAATCTACCCCCTATGACTAGAGGACCACTTGAATTACTCAAAAAGCATGAGACTTGCACTTCTGATCGCCATTCTACATAACCCCCAAATCTGGTACTCAATTTTTCTCTCCCTTATTTCCTACATTTGGCCAATTCTCACCTAAAGCTAAAATCAGAGATTGCAGCTGATACCAGAGCAAACAATTGAACATAACCGAATCATGAAATCAAACAGCATTTCTCTTACTAGAGAAAACAATTAAACATGATAACCGAATCATGAAATTGAACGGCAATTCTCTTACACAGAATCAAGCACATTATGCCACAACATAAAAAGCTGGTTCAAAAAAAGCCACCAGAGCTAGCAGCGAGCACATTATTATATCCAAAAGCACCACCACAATAAAGCCCTAGTCTCCATTTCAATTCAACAAGCACAAATTCAACCAAAAAATCTTACGGAATGTCCCAGGGTTTGGGCTCGGGGATCGCAACCACCATACCTTGAAGCTCATTGGTGAGGACGATCTGGCATCCGAGCCTGGAGTGCTTGTTGAGAACCCTAGCCCTAGCGTACTTCTTGAGCAAGTACTCCTCGTCGTAGGTCCGCGGCGGCAGCTTATCGAACCACTCCTGAGCGATGTTGACCTCGCACTCGGAGGAGCAGGCGTCGATTTCTTCGAGGCGGTGGGAGGCCGGTTCGATCAGGCCGCTGTTGGCTAGGGCTTTCAGGAGGGTTTGGCCGGAGAGCCCCACTATCTCGCGCTTCCGGCCGTCGACGTCGATCGCGAAGAGCTTGACGATTCGGTCGGAGACTTTCCTGGAGGAGGATGGGGCGGCGGTGGCGGTGGCGGTGGCGGAGGATCTGGAGATTAGGGACTTGGAGAGGGAAGGGAGGCGGTGGATTTGGGAGCGGAGGGAGGCCATCGCCATTGTTTGGTTCTTTTGTTTTGGGCTGTGGAGTGGTGATGTGGTCGATTTGTTATTAGGAAACTTTTTTCTTTTTTTTTTGAATTATTTTATTTTATTTTATTTTAAAAAAAAATTGGAAATAAGAAAATGGAAATAATTAGAGGGTCTTTGCTACTTTAGACCTTTGTAATTACAAGTTCATTAGCAAATACCTATATCTGCCTTCACAAACATCCTCATCACTGCAACTGCATGTCATCACCATTTGCAATGTAAGCTAATGTTAGTTACCATAAATTAAAAATTTGCATCTCAATTTACTTTGACATTCAACTATATGAAATTGTAAATATGAACAAATTGTGGGGCAACACCTATTCATTATTTTTGAAACTTGCACAAGCAACTAAAATAAAAATTTGATACATTCAAAGTATAGTAATTGGATATGTTAGGGCTTAGGAGTTAGGATGATATATCTACCTGATGCAAGAACGAGTAGAGCAAGCTGAGTGGAAGACACGATGGCCATGGAGAGAGCTTGGCGTTACTGTTTTCTATAGCCGCGTGTATCAATTTTTATTGAAATTCTGATGGATGTGTTATTGGAGTCATCCATCATGAAGATAATAAATAATATAGAAATTAAGTGTTCCTTTTGACAATATGATAAAGTATTGGGAGCGCGACCACTTACCCATAATTGGGCAATAATTTCCCCAATCACTCCACCTTCAACTGTTTGTGCCAAATTACCCAATTCAACAGTGTCATGACTCATCTAGGCTTCGAAAAAATGATATTATGGTAGTGCCACTACACTAAAACCGCACGACTCGTCAGTAATCTCTCTCTCACAGATGTCAAACCGATTCTCTCTCTCTCTCTCTCTCTCTCTCTCTCTCTCTCTCTCTCTCTCTCTCTCACAGTTGAACGGCAACTACGCTTCCAAGTCCTGCAACGGTTCTCCCTTTTTCCGGCTTCGGAGACATCGAAACAGGTAAAAATTCAATTTCTAACTTCATTTTCAGAATTTCATGTTTTCTGCGGAATATATTGCATAAATCTTCGATGTAAACTTGTTAATAGCTTAATTTTGGTTCATATTTTGTGAAACCGACTTTGGATGAGCGAAAATCTGTGAAATCTAGGATTTGTGGATCATACTTGCGAAATATAGTTATGAAAGTTGGTTTTTGAATATAAAGTGTAAATTGAGTGAAAATGCAGACTGATTGAAAGCCTATTGTGGAGTCCTAACCATAAAAGATATAACATTATTGCATCCCAGTAGACTTTGTATTGGGGGCCAATGATCTATTCTCTGTTCAACAATGTGAGTAATCTGTTATTGCAATGTAAATGTGGTGTTTTTTTGTTGGTCTACTGAGGGGTAGTAGACACATTATTGGCCCCCAGTAGACTTTGTACTAGGGGACAATGATCACTTTTTGGTCTATTGGGGTGCAGTAGAGACATTATTGCCACCCCATAATGTCTATTTTAGTTTTCAGTAATGTTTTTTTTTTTTTTAATTATAAGATGATCATTTTGGTTTTGCTTGCGCGCAGAATGGCTAGACCAAAGTTCACCCTGATCAGTGACTCTGAAGAAGATATCCGAAGTTCAGAGAGTTCCAACCAAGGTACAGAGTCAACATTTGACCAGCCTCTACAACAAAAATTAGACCAAATAAGAAAGAGGAAGCGACAAGAAGAAGAGGCAATTTCCGATGAACAATCTACTGATGAGGACGTCAATGATGATTCAGACCAATCAATTGAAGAAGAATCAGAATCGGAAGGCGAATAGACAACGAAGAGGTTTGTAATTAAGACAAGACAGCAGCCAAAAATAAAAACAGTTCAAGTGGAAGCCGATTCAGAAGAACAAGAAACAAAGAAGAGGAGAAAGGATAAACCGAAGAAGGAAAAGAAAGGAACAAAGAAGAAGGAAGTGTAGAAGAAAGAGGTGCAAAAAGCTAAAATAGAGTGGAAGCAGCAGAAGTGCACGCTCAGTTCCTTCTAGAGAGTGGTCGATGCACACAAGGATAGAACACCGGACGAAACAAAGGAGATATTGAGGGGTACAGACTTTGGTGAAATGATCGAACCATTCTGGCAAGACAAGATAACCGAGATCCAGCTCCACAAGCACGAAGCGGACCTGGAGATAATCATGAGGCACTTCGACCGCACAGACAACAAGTGAAAGTTTGGGGATGTTGTTATGGAAATAACAGAGGAGGATGTCAAGGCTTTATTTCACCTTCCAGCTGAAGGAGAAATGTTCAATGTGAACAGGAGGGTGGTGAGGGATGAGATGGAAGTCTCCCCAATATTTGGCAGCCCTTTGAAGAAGCAAGTTGTCCTGAGAACACATGTGGAATCAAAGCTGACAGAGGAGTTAACAAGGCTGGCAAAACAGAAAGATGCCCGGAAGATAGTTGTGCTGATGATCACCTATCTCTTCGGCACATTCTTCTTTAGCAGAACCCAAGCTCAGATCACATGGGATATGGTCGTTGTAATTTGTTTAGCTCCAATTTTGTTGCAGCTGGTCAACAGTCTCTTTTCTTGCACGGGCGTGCCAGCACCGTTCGGGTGCGGTCGTCGGGGGTGTCCCTTGACCTGACTTCTTTCAAGCGATTGTGGACGAGGAGAGCACCAACCTCATCGTGGGATTCTTTGTGCCTCGTGGCGAGGACTTTTGCTGAGCTTCTTAAAATCACAATTGATACTCAATGTTGTAGATCGAGCAGAGCGAGAACTACTAGGAAGTGAGGAGAACTTGCTAAAGCGTGACTTTAGCTTGGCTGGAAGGTTTGGTGGCACTAACAGTCGGCTCTTGAGGAGACTAGGACTGGAGTGTGGCTACCGGTAAGAGAAGGAGAGGGTTGCTCTAGAGAGGCTTGGATAATCTTAGAGATTGTTGTTGTGAATGTGTGTGTTCAAGTGTTTCATTGTAACCTCTATTTATAGGCTACCATGCCAAAGTGGTTGGCCTTAAACAAATGATAGTGGAGCACTAATTGGAGATAGTGGAGCACTAAATGGAGATAGAAATGATGAGTTTTGGAGTGATTTTGAATCACTTTCGGCTCCTTTATTCCTTCAATTATATCTCCACCAAGAAGTTATAATGGGTCTTCGACTCCTTCATATAAAATGATCCAAAATGAGTGTAGATCATTGTGATGAAATTTCAGAGCTTAATTCCATATGGTTGGGCCGGAAATGCTGCTGGACTCCTCACAGGTCCAGTTTTCCAGTTTTGCTTCTGTAGAAAATTGGACTGATTGTTTGAAGGCTTTCCACTTAAAACCAGATCTTGCACTTTTCATAAGAAATTATCCTTGGGATGTCTAGTATTAATCTGGAAAGTTTCAACTTATTTGGATCTTGTTTGGTTAGTCTTCCGCCCCTCTTTCCTTGTTTAGCTCGGTTTCTCCTAGCCAAAGTAAGAAAATGTGCTAAAGTTGACTTTTCATTTCCATGCTTCCATCATTTCCTTTTCTTACAGCTCGCATAATTCTCCATAGTAGGCTTTATTTATCCTCTAAATAATATATTTCGAACTTGTCGACAATATATAGCTTGAGCCACTGACATTGGCTCAATTTCTCCAACACATGCCTTGTCAGGCAAAAATGCTCATTTTGGGTCTAAACATTGCCCCCCAGACCGTGAAGTCAAAGGTCCTCGTCTTGACTGAAGAGGTCTTGAATCAGTACCGCTCTTATAATGTCGTTGCTTCAAAGTCGTTGCTCCAAAGCCACTTTTATTGGCTTGAAATTGCTTGATTGATTCCATATAGGCCTCTAAATAGGCCATAAAGCTTGAACACCACAATCTGAATTGCCTTTGTTATGAACTGACATTTTCTTTATCAACTTTATTGCCTCTCATGTATCTGATGTCTGATATGCAGTGAATTGGTGAAACTTGGGTAGGTTGTAGGAGATCAGAACTTTAGCGTGCCACTCCCACCCCTCCCCCCCCTCATGCGAAGGAGGCTGCTTTCTATCGCGAATGAGGATCCTTCTCTTCCTTGGTGGTAACTTCGCCGTGTGTATAGCAGCAAGTATCTGCCTTGTTCGCTGGCTCACTGTTGATTTTCTCAAATGTAGGTGTTGGAGCCACTTCGCTGGCTAAATCAAGTTTGATCAAGGCCTACGTACTTGGCGAAATAAGATGCAGAATAGCAAACTGTTTGCTGTCATTTAATCCTTCGCGAGTCTTATGCTGAAGAGGATGATTGGATCATGGCTATCGACATCATGACATGTGACCAAGCGAAACCACCACTACACCAATAACTTAAACACACAACACTTTTTGCACAACGAAAAAAAAAAAAGTGTTGTGTGATGAAGAAAAGTGAATCACACAACACGTTTAAAAAACTTGCGTTGTATAAGGTGGTTAAAATTCTGAATTTTTTAGCTAGTGGATCATTGCACAACAGTTATAAGAATAGTTCGTTGTGTGAATGAAAAAAAAAATAGCGGCAGATTTCCCTCTTAGCCTAACTCAAATTTGGCTCTAAATTGGTGCTTCAAAGGACAACAGAATAGTTATATCTGTTGTATGAGTGTAGCTTGCAAAATATCACACAACAGTTTTTTACTTTGTGTTGTCCAAGTAATGAAGATATGTACTGGCAAGATTTCAATGCATCCAAAATGTCATTCATTGCCCCAAAATGAACAAATTTTGATCAAAATGTAGGTTACATATATGTACTCCTACAACGTAATTTCTTATTTGTGTTGTCTAAATGAGAGATACCTATCCCTAGCACCAAAACTGGTACTGTGATTGCACATAGGCGGGAACTATCCCTCCTTGCTCCCTCAGCTCAAATTTAAACTATGTATAATCAGACAACATAACTTCATATATGTGTTGTCTGATTCAAATAATCTGTTGTGACTGGGCGGCAACATTTTGAGCCAAAAGGCTGTAGGCGCCATGTTTCCCCCCATAATTTCACATTTTGATTTTTAGTGCTGCATTCAGACAACGGTCGATGAGATATCAGTTGTGTGAATAACTTTGAGAATTTTTAGTTAGGTTTAATTTTGCAGCATCGTGTCCAAAAGAAACGGAAAAGGAAAAAAGCATACCCCGGCCTCCTCTCTACACTTAACACAGCTCATGACTCTCTCGACCTTAGACCTACAAACCCATCTCTTTCGAACCCTTTTCCAGCGAATGACTTCAATTTCTTAGGAGCCTCTTCCTTCCCCTTCCTCACCTTCACCCTCTTCTCCCTCGTTGTCACCGTCCTGAACAGCCTGAGTCTCCTCCTGGTTTTGGTTTTTCTCCGTCTCCCATTCCATCTCTCTCTCCCGCGGCTCACATTCCGCCATCAAAGCTTCCGTTAGTCCTCTTCAGCTTCGTCATCGGCACCTGAAGCTTGTTGGTTATCGATGCCGAACAACCTGTAAGCAACTTCTCTTCACTTTCTCAGATTTCCTTTTTGTTGCTCTGGTTGTTGCTTCAACCAGATTCGGAGCCTAAAGAGTTAAATCCTTGAAAGATCTGAGCGGCTGAACTTGAATTTTCATTGAATTAGGGTTTTCTTCGTGTCATTGTAGGGTTAGATGAGTGTAATTGAGAATCAATCAATTGTTATACACTAGAATTGGATGGGTCGTGATTGTTAGGGTTTTACCGATTGTTGATTTTTTCGTTCTCTGCCTATTTGATATAGTTAGGTGGTTCTCGTTTTATGTTCACATTGATTTGGAGCTGATTATATCATCAATTGAGCAGTTTCTGAAATTTATACCATGTTTAGTTGGTCAGGAAACTAAGAATCAGCTTATCATTTATTAATATTCTATCGGATGCTTCATGTTGTGTGTTTGTTTAATGGGTGATTTGGTTTTTTGATGCAGATAAACCAATCGACCCTTTTTGCTATGATCCCTGCACATCCAGCTTTGGAGAGGCGCAGTGCAAATCAGAGTGCGGCACAAAACACTTCAGGTTTGGACACTGCTTGACTCAAGGCGGCCAGTTACTTTGTTGCTGTAGTCCTTAAAAGCTAGCCAGGCTTGGAGACAGAAGATTAAAATGATCGATTGTTAGTAAATGAGTTTACCATGCCACACCATAGCATGCCCTATCAACCAGGTGGTAAGCTTTGGTGCTCGATCTTTTGTTGATCAAATTTTGTCTTGAGAGATCATAAATCTTCTCTTGTTTAAATCGTTCCTGCCTATTTTGTATGCCACCTTATATTTATGGAGTGATCTTTTTCAAAGAAATTTGATATTTAATTAACTTCTCCATCACAGAACTTGATTTTCGGTTTCCAATTGGAGCCCCCATACATGGGATTCTTGCGTTTTTATCTACAAATCAGATCAAGGTAAATATTTGCATTGCCACTGTCCTGACGTTACTGCAAGCATCATTTTTGTCATGGTTCATTTCTGTACATGCTTTCCAATACTTTTTTAAATTTAGGAATTGGATAAGCCGAGAGAAAATGAAGCACTGGTTCCATCTTGAATCAGGAAGACATTGCACGTGGTGTGATCCGTGTTATCATTTAGTATTTGTTGGATGTGATTTATATGGTAATTAGAGCTTGTCCGGATTTCTTTTAATGCTTTTACTTTATGATATTTTGTAACTGCAGACTTATGATAAAGCAAGAAATGCATTGGCTTTTGCATTGAGTCCTGTCGTCAGGGCTCTGGTTGATCCAGATGGAGCATTGAGTGATGTGCGAAATTTGGATAGCGTAAGAATGAAAGCTACTTTAATGTGTTATTATTGTGTACCTGGGAATCTTACTTGCCTGATTTTGTTTGGGTTTGTTTTTTCTATGTTCTTGCTTCAATGTAGATACTTATTTTTTGCACAATTGTTTAAATTTAAAGTTTTACTTCTTTCTTCAGATAAGCTTCTCAGATTGGTTCATGTCCAAGGGTGGCACACGCACGAGTATCCAGAGAATGTCGGATCCTATTGCGTACGCTCTTGGGTTCACTGGTTTGATAGTGTGGAGCAATTTCTATATTATATTTCTTTATGTAATGTTTCATTGAAATTGTATTCAACAGAATACAGTGGATGATCAGGACACATGGTTTTCTAATAAGGAAGCCACGCTGTTGAAATCACAGAAATTCACCCCTGAATTTGGTTTCTTTTTTTATTCCTATTTGTTCTTCAATTTAGTTTCCGCTGACCTCCTTATATGGATTCATTAGTTTACGTTGTTCTCCTTATCAAATATTGAAAAAATCTTACTAATAGTTCACTAAATAACCAGCTGAAAATTGTTTAGTTGCTTACCCTATGAAAGAGATGTTGAGAATAATATCCTTATTTGTGTTATATTGTTTTCTTTTTCATTGCAGATTTCACAAACCTTATATTTTCCAAACATTGTAAATGTTCATCTCTTCAAGGGATGCTCAACGGAATTCATCAATCAGATTGTATGTCCAAGATTTTCGGTGTACCGCGGTCAAGTATCTGTTTTCCTTACTGAAGTAAGTAGTAAGTAACACTTACTACGTCTCTTGAGAATGCTTTCATTATTATATTAGTTTGCACCAAAAATTCTGGATCTTTGGTTTTGACTACTACTTTGTTTCTTCAAGTTTTTCAAAGCTCTTGCATTGCATACCCTTTTTCATTATTATGAAGAGAAACTTTGAATAATTTGTTTTAAGGGAATTTCATTGAACTTTTGCAATTTATACTTCTAGCACATATATGTGTGCTGAAGAAGTAGGATTGTTGAGGGCCTTAGGGTTGACTTTTGAGCTTGTTAAGTTTATATCCATATCCTCTTATAGCTTCATAGAACATACAAGTGTGTCACTTCAGACACAACATGTTTTAATGCAGCTTTCGTCCTCACGCTTTTTATTTTTTCCAAGTAATTAAGCTGTCACTATACCCAGATTAGCCACAAACAGAAGTTTTAGACCAAAGTAATTCAATCCATGGTCTGATCAATTACATGCTTAGCCGCAATGCTTGTTATATTAACTAGCTATAAGCCTGGTCGACAGTGAATTTAGGTGTTTTTGCCTAGTAGTCATTCTTTCTGGATTCCATGTAACTCAATCCTGGTATTTAGTGCCCATCTTACATTTACATGTATTATAAGAGTGCTAAAACTATCTCACTTACATTTACATTCATTGTTAATACTGGTGGAGCAAGATTCTGAACAGATTACAAGTAAGAGTGTAAGACGGGTTGGGTTTACAGAGTTTATATGCCATATTTGATATCAAATTTGGGATTTTGTATTCTGGATTTGATGTAAGATTTCGAGGAGGAAAGATTAGGGACCTGGGTGTGGGTTTGTTTTGGATTGTTCTATCATGATTTCTAATTTGTTTCATTTATTCTTTGTCAGTTGTTGCCCAAGGCTGGGTGATTGAAGCAGAGGATATATACGGTTCGTATTTGGTGAGTTCCTTCCTGATTGCTCCGAGCACCTCATTTTTGTTTGTCAAATTATTTATGTCAAAACCCACATTTCTATTCATCATAATCGTTACTGGGTTTTGAAAATGATAAACCAAAAGAAGAACATGAAGGTGTCTCTTTTACAGTTTCATACTTTTTTTGGATTCGTCTATATCGCTTGAGGAAGGATTAGATTGGAACTTTCGAAGTTTCAGGCTATGTTTTTGTTTATTAGTATTGAAATTTGGTTTTGACCAAAATGAAATTTTAATGTCTGCTCTCTAATTGATAGTCTGGTTGCGTTTTGTAAAACATAGATATTTTGGCATCGGTTTTGCTTGCATTGTGACATGTATATCTGTTTTGCTTCCAACTGAATTTTTTTTAGCTGACTGAAATAGTAAATATATGAATCATGCGAATGAAAATTATACAATAATGAGTGCAATTTTATGACTTTCTGTTCCAAGTTAAGTTAATAATGATTGTTATGGTTTTAGTTTAATTGTGTATTGGTTGCACATCTTATATCATCATAGATCTTATATGATCCAAATGAAAATTAAGTTACAGTAAGCTGATGGTTAGGTCTTTTCTTTCAATCTTTGTTTCTTACTCTTTTCTTTCTATTGTCTTATTTTTCCATATATATTATATAAATATAATATATGATCTGTTAGTTAATTGTTTTATATTAGTCTTATTGTTATATTGTTCTCTTTTGATTGTGGGAAGATTAGAAGGGCTGGGGGCTGACTAAATAAGGAGGGGAAGGGGACAGGAGAAAGAAAAAAAAAAAAGAAAAGAAAGGAAAACAAAGAAGAAGAGAGGATGGGGACGAAGAAAAAGACGGGAAAGGAAGGGAAGAGAGAGTTGGAGAGTTTGGGTTTTTATCGAAGGCAACCATTTGGGTATCTCTGGATTTGAGGGGAGAGAAGCTAGAAGGTTTATGTTGATTTCCGGAAGCAAAGATGAAGAATTGAGAATATGATCTCTTAGTGAAGGGGTTTTGCTTTGAGTTGGGTTGGTTGTTTCCGTTTTGCTCTATGATTCGAAAAGCAAACTGTGGATGGAAGGAGGAGATTTAGGAGAGGTGTTTCAGCCTTTGTTATTCTTTTTTCTGCTATTCAAAGCTTTGAGCCTTTTGGGTTTTCCTTTTTTGGCTATTCTTGTTTTGGGTCTGCTTAAGAACTGAGGTGAGTGACTGTTCTTTCTTGCGTTATGTTTTATTTATGATTTTTCCTTGGCTGATTTCTATGTTAAATTGAGATGTTGGTGTGGATCAATGAGTGATTTCGTACCTAGAAATATTACTTCTATTTATCTTTTATCGTTGTTGGTTTTACTTTGGGATCTTTGACGTCTGGTAAATCTTTTGATTTGTAAACTGTGGTTAGGTGGGGTGTTTGATATCATGAGTTTGGAATTGCTTTGAATTCTGATATCTTTCTTTCTGAGCTTTTGCTTTGTTATTTTATGTACCTTGTTCTCTATTAGGTGTCGAGGACAATTACTTGAGCTTCAATTGTGTTTTGGTCTGTTGCTTATGGTTCAAAAGGAACTCGATGTCGGTACCATGTGACCAGAGTATGGTGCTAGTTTGTATTGTTTACAAACTGAGATTTTGTCACTCTTCCTTTTTGTTTTTTTTTTAGTAATCATCTTGTATACCTTTGGGTCTGCCTTCTTCTTGTAAGATCTTGTAATTATGCTCTTTTGAAAACTCAACTATGTATATTTGTAAATGTAGAAAGGTACTGGAACTTTGAAATGGAGCAGTGTTTTAAATTCAAATATGAAGTGCTTTCACTTCCTTTTTGTTTCTTTCCTTTTGTTAGTCTTTTTCAGTTTGGAACTCTTTTTCATATGTTCTGAAGATATATCAAAGAGATTTTGCAAGTGAGTTTTCACTTTGGAACTCTTTTTCATATGTTCTGAAGTAAAAGTGACATGGCATTGTATTTCGATAGTGATGTGATGCAATCTTATTGGTAATGATTGGCTATTGTTTACTCCAGGATAAATTGATTTGTCACTAAAAACTACTCTTCCTATATATTTGCAGGCAACATTAGAAGACATAATGCTTTGGAACAATGTGTATCGGCCTTTGATGTTCAAGTAGATAGGGCATATATGTATTAGAATGTAAAACGAGATGTTGAATGATTGGGAAATGCTCCATTTTAACATTTTTGGCATATGGAATGGATTGGATTACTCATTTGAAGGCTTGCAATGTGTTTTCTTTCCAATTGATCACTATTCATTAGGTAAAATGGAGCTATATTTGCACAAAATTTAGCAAATGAAAATGATCGTACAATAGTTTTGTAATGTAGCAAATGCAATCATTCATATCACACATCAGTTTTTAACAAATCAGTGTCTTTTAATTTATACTCAGATAACAGAATTAATTGAACTCTGTTGTCCTAAAAGTTAATCACACAACAGAACCAATTGAACTCTGTTGTCCTAAAGTTAATCACACAACAGATATAGTCCAAGAACTGAAGTGTGAAGATCAATCAGACAACAGACAAAATAAAAAACGGTTGTCTGATACGCTTAACAAACAACAGTTTAAAACTGGCACTGTTGTCTGAAGACAGCGCCTCAACTGCTGCGCAGTTGCGCTTGGCATTTGCCGAGCCATCTGTCGAGCTATCACACAACAGTTATAACACATACCTGTTGTCTGTGTGTTTATTACACAACTGTGTTCCACCGTTGTCTGATTTTTCATCAGACAACGGCTCACTCTACAATGGTGGGACTCCAAATCCCACATCGGTTTTCTGCCGTTGTCTGATAAGATTTTTGGTGTAGTGCACCATACTTGCTGCAACTTTAGCATCTAAAACAGCATCGGTTTTAATCATGTTTTAATTAAAAAACATCAGGCCACTATGCTGGCCTTGCGGTGGTTGGAAAAGGTGGAATATCTTCACTATCGCCTTAGATGCGATTCTCAAGATGGAATAATGATTCATTAATTATCAACTAGGGCCACTCACTGGCCAAGCTAATAAATTAATCTCCAAAATATCTGAGCTATAAATCAAGGTGTAATGGAGAAGTATCTTCACTGTCGCCTTAGATGCGATTCTCAAGATGGAATAATGACTCATTAATTATCAACTAGGGCCACTCACTGGCCCAGCTAATAAATTAATCTCCAAAAATATCTGAGCTATAAATCAAGGTGTAATGGAGAAGTGTTCCTTGCGACCTAGAAATGGCATCCAAGAAACCATTCGTTATCGATCAGGTAGATGAAATCACTGAGAAAGCCGCATTCACCTGGCAGACTAACATGAGTGTTCGATGTAGAAGTCAGACCGGAGAGGAGAGAAGTCGACTGATGGGCTTTGGTGGCGGTGATAGTCAAGCGAGTCTGGGTCCCACACCTCGCGATCGTTTGCCAGATGATGCTATGGCCTATTATGGGCTTCCCATCCGCCGTCCCATAGTGGCTCTTTGGCAGGTGCTTGGTGATTTTAGCAGTTGGGGACCAAGGAGGAAAGTGGGCTTCTGGCCTACCATCGCTCCCGAGGAAAAGGTTTGGTATCAGGAGGTTCGAGCGAGAGATTTGGCCCGATGGGATGCGGTGGGTATCACCCAAACCATCGATCTATGCTTCTGTCTTCACCATAATACTAGCCCTGCACCGCTAGCCGCCGCTCTTTGCTTCTGGAACACCTCCAGCAATACATTCGATTTTCGGTTTGGGCAGATGAGCATAACTCTACTGGATGTTCTTACCATCACGGGGTTGTCCATTGACTTTGACCCCTATGTGCATGGTCAGTTTGATGGCATTCAATTTTCTTTGAGAATGGATATGGCTAGTCGGGGGCCTCATAGCAGATCCTACCTAATCTGGCGCGACTATTACTGCACCCAGCATGACCATACAGGAGGTATCGTATTCCTGGAATTCTGGCTTTGCAAATTTATCTTTTGCATTTCTTCCAACAAACCTACTGGGCCTTGGAATTCTCTGGCCACTGCTCTCTACAATGGTACTTGCGTTGGCCTTGGGCAACCTGTATTGGGTGCGTTATATCATTCCCTTTATAAGGCCGTAATGCGCTCCTTCGATACCGACATTAGTGGCCCTTTCTGGATTTTTGCCTTTTGGTTGCAGATTTATTTCCCTCGCTTCCGTCGCGATGATATTCCAAAGGAACCTCCAGTCGATTCCCTTTTGGGGAACTGGCTTTGCCGCAATGTAAGGTATCGAGCTCCTCCCTACTCCGAGTGTTTTATTTACTTGTACTTGCTGGGAGAGATGCCGGACCCAAAAATAGTCCTTTCTAGGCGTTTCCCTCATCCCATTGACGATGGCTTTCTACCCAGTGGACGGGATCATAGCGAAAGAGTCCTCCTGGCCTTTCATCGCGCCATTTCCTGCTTGGATATTCGTCTTGCCACCGACGGCGTAAGTTATGAGCTCTATGCCCCTAACCATTTCACTCGCCAATTTGGGTTGGCCCAGTTGGTACCCTGGCCTCTAGTTGATTCTGCCAATTATTACACCTCTTGGCGGAGATTAGCCCCACCTGGGTCTGCCCCCTTTCAGAGTCAGTTTACTTTGATAGTGATTCCCCTTGGGTCTGAGCGTTGTACCCCCTCAACGATGTCGACGATGATTATGCTGATTGGTGGAAAAAAGTGTCCATGAACTGTTGGGACCTGCCACATGACGAACTCTTCATCCTAATCTTTCGTGGCATGAGTAGTCCTGGTCCGGAGGACCGCGAGATTCTTAAGCGCTTCTCCAACCCTGCAGCACAACCCCCGCGACCTATTTTACCTTCTTGCACATCGCGTCTAGGGATACAAATCCACGAGCTTAGGGCAACAGTAAGTTTTTGTCTTTCTTCACCATTCCTTTTCCTCATGAAATTATTTTTCCGCTCTTATTCCTGAGTGTGTTTTGCAGCAAATTACCCGGAGCAAGACAAACTCTGTTCAGGCCGAGAAACAAAGGGCAATAGTAGAAGACTCCTGATGGAGAGTCTTCTCATGATGAAGATCCTGCTGAGGTAATTTGGTTAAGAACGATCCCAAACTTGCATATTTGGTGCTTTCCCCCTTTTTGAATTGTGATTCTTTTCTCGTACAGGCCACTGCTGTCTTTGCTTGCAAACGCGATAGGTCTCAATCTGTCGAAGAGAGTTTTGAAGATGACGAACCTCTGGGAATGCGATTGGTAAACTCCGGCCCCGTCTTATTCTATTTAAATTTTAGAATCTGGGCATGATCTTCATTATATATCTTTTGACAGGTCCGTCAAAGGACCACTGATCCCTCTCGCCTGAGCGAGGCTGGATCCTCAGCCGCTGCAGAAGAGCCAACTCTCTCGCTAGTTCAAGCATCAACTAATCCCGTGGCGCCTCTTCCGTCTCCCAGATCTACATAGCATCTGCAAGGTCCTACCATTCTAATAACGATCTTCGATGATGACTCCTTGGAGCATGAAAGCGTGGAAAGCCACTCTGAGGCTTCTGCCGCTTATGAGGAACTGATGACGACAGAGATTCTCGCAGCACTAGAGGTCCAAGAGCTGAATGAGGTGAGGCCTCTTCCTCTTGGTGACCACGTACCAGATATTGACCCGACATCTCGAGAGGTAAGCCACTGTTAGCCAATGCTTTCCATTTTCCTTTTTGATCCAACCCCGTTCTCTGACTTTCTGAATTTGACCAGGATTTTGTTTGTACTGAGGAGGTGGCTACAAACACTGAGGGTCCTATCGGCGGGACAGTCGCCCCAGAGATGGAAAATGATACTGACGGTGGTGGTTCCCCCCAAGTCTCACGAATAAATGAGACAACCGTCGAAGCCGAGGGCCCTGTGCTTGAATATGCTCCACTTGCCCATGGTGAGCCGCGAGTTGAGTTTCCAGATTCTCCTGCGGCTGAAGGGATAGACCAACCTATTGAAGATGAAGAAACTGAGGAAGCTGTCCACCCTTTTGCATTAGTGGTTCGTGATCCTGTGGCGCCTCTACCGCCTCCTCCTCCTACCAGATTCTAGAGATTGATGAGGGTGTTGGAGGTAACTCCTCCTTCTGCTGTGGATGAGGCTAAGATAGTGCTTCACGAACATCTGGGCCCTCAGGTATTGGAGACTGACATCCTCCCGCAAGTCTTGGAAGCTCTAAGGCATCTTCGCCAGGAGAAGGTTTTGACTCTGTGGCAATTTAGTGCTATTGACTCTTTGCTGAATGAACTTGATATGGCCCGCTGACGTCAATCGGCCGCGAACACCCAGGCTCACGACGCTCAAGAGGCTTTGAATAGTGTATCTCGGGAAATGGACATCTCTCGCGATATTTTAAATGAACGATCCATCCGCCTGCGGGAACTACAAATCCAAAGGTCTGACTTCAAACTTCAGATCGAGGACCTCCAAGCCCATTTAGCCTTTGTTGAGAATGCAATTGTTGCAGAAGAAGCTCACCTTTGGCTTCTTCTGAAGAAATGGGCCGCAACCTGGCCAGTATCAGAGATCGGGCCACTCAGGCTGAAGCTGGTGCCATTGCGGTGAAACGCCACGTAGAGGAACTTTGTTTGAAATTGAGCTTTGCGGGCCAATATTTGTAGGCCCCCTCATAAACCAGTTGGTCTCCTCACATGCCAATAATCTCTTCTTTTAATAGCTAACTCCTCAAAAACCGCTCCTCACATGCTACTAGTCCTTTTTTTCCCGAGATTTGGAATCACTAATCTCGATTTACTGACATCGGTTTGACTCTTTAACCATCCATCCAAGGGTGGGGATTTTCCTGAAGTCCCTTTAAATAGTTGTATTTTGGGCAAGGAATACTCACAACAAATTTTCTGAAACATTCAAGAAATGGTCTTTCAGTCCTTGCTTCTCTTTCTCCTTTTTCACAAATCTTCCCCTCATGAAATGACCTTTAGCCTCTAAATTTTAGGCTTTATGGCATAATCTTAAGCCTGGGTTAGGCCTTATGGCGTAATCTTAGGCAACCCCTTGTTTCGCCTTTCTGGAATCTTGCAACAACAATGCCAGGCTTCAGATTGGTTTAGAAACACGAGGGGGCTCCGAGTGTGAGATCCACGATCATGCAAGATCATCTTTATTAGGATCCCCCACTTGGAGAAAATCGGGGAAGGGAGGGAAGCCAAATTGAGGCCAAAGATCCTTCCTCGAACCCCTTCCTTCTGGACCCAGCCCGTGTTGTGCCCTCCAAATGGAAGGGGCTTTGGTTCTCACCTCCTTCTCCCCCTTTCTCTTCTTGATAGAATCTTGGAGGGATGAGAAGGGATGGACTCTTTGAAGGAATGGGTTCAAGCTACAGAATGGATGTTCCTATACTTCACATCTAACTAATGGTGGTTACCAAGGCTAGAGGGGGTGCAGAGACTCAAGCTGATATTCTGTTCCTTCACTCTCTGCCCCTCCTTGAGATAATGGCATGGCTCAACCAGGCGTTGGATTCCATAGCTGCTTCCAATTGAGGGGGCTTAGAGGCTCCATTTTCTTTTACTGGAGTCTCCCCTTCTCATGGTTACTGGTGTTGGCCAAGCCTATGTTGTATTCCTCTGCCGCCTCCATGTAAAGGGGGCGCGGGGGCTCCGTTACTCCTCTTTTTCCTTCCCTGAAGTCTGCCCTCCTTGAGATAATGGCGCAGCTCAACCCGACGTTGGATTCCATAGCTGCTTCCACTTGAAAAAAAATTCAGAAGATATCCGAAGATTCCTGTTTTGTATTCTAGCCACTTTTGGCTTTGTAATGAATGTACTGCTTTTGGCCGCACAGCCACTTTATGAATACAATAATATTTTCTTATCCTGATATTCCAATATCCGTGAGAAGCCAATAATTGTGTCTTGCAAAGCCTCAAATATAGGCTCCCATAGTTGTATATTGAAAATAATATGAAATTTTAAAATATGTTATGCGTCAAAACGAGCCTCGCGACGAGGGTTTTGAGAAAATATTTATCTTTTGGATCCACTTGCTGGCCCCAACTCAATTTGCATTAATTAGCTGTTGAAAACTCCATCGTGAGAAGATAATATTGAAAATGGAATAGTTACATCCTCGAAAACCGTTCGGTTCCCTCACGCGCCAATAATTCCTTCTTTTCCGAGATTTAGGGCAACTTTAATCACGCTTTACTAACACTTAGTTTGACTCTTCTTTTTGACCGTCCATCCAAGGGTGGACATTTGCATGCCTATATCTTCCTCCACATTATAAACCCAAATTTCCAATCCCAAAATCGTTTCATCAACTCAAATATTTCTAACAGGAATCTTTCTTAATTACTTAACATCATCACTCTTCAATTCTCACATTCTCTCAATCCATCACCAATGGAACCACAAAACTGGCATCCAACCGAGGATGGAGGAAGCAACAAAGCAGCCGGGAGTAGTGCTAACATGCATTGCAGGCAGAGTAGCACCAGGTGGCTTCCTACTACAGATCAGATAAGAATCCTCAAGGAGCTTTACGATGACAAGGGAGTTAAGTCCCCAACTGTAGAGCAGGTTCAGAGGATCACTCTCCAGCTGAAATGGTACTGACAGATCGAGAACAGGAACGTCTTTTATTAGTTCCAGAACCAAAGGGCTCGAGAGAAGCTGAAGAAGAAGAAGCTCACTTCGGATGTTCAAGTGCCCGAGCAAAGATCAGGGCTTGTTGGTGGATCCATTAATCTCAATTTTGGGTCAACTAGTTCTACTGGTGTTGGTGGATCCATCATGGAACAACGAGGAGAAGATCACCAGGAGATTAAAACCCTTCCATTGTTTCCCATGCACAGTGAGGACATGTTTGGCAACATGAGGACTACTTCCGATGGAGGTGGCGGTCACGGTGGTGGCTCTCACACTTCCCTTGAGCTCAGCCTTTCCTGCGAGGGCAAAGCTGAAAAAAGTTTCTGGAGCCGTTGACTCGGCTTAGTAGCTTCGCGAGTGTAGGAACACTTAGAATTGCCCCTTAAGAGTTGTATTAATGAATTTTTTTTTTTAATAGCCATAATTGTTAAGCTAAATGGGCTTAGTATTGTATAGTGTTGCCCCCTAGTGTTGCTAGGCATAGCGAAGAAATGATTATGGGCCTCAAAACAGGCCTTCATGAATGGGTTTCGCGAGTATAGGAACACTAGAATTGTCCCCCATGTCTTATGTGAATAAACTATCTACGACTCCTCTGAGTCCCAGACATTGGGAAAGTATTTCTTCAAGTATCTCCCATTGATAGGGTTATGATGGACATCTCCATCCAGGTCCTTGAGATGAAAAGCTCATTTCTCTAAGATTTTATAAATGATGTACGGGCCTTCCCATCTTGGAGTCCATTTGCCGCGACCATCTAATTTTTCGCCAAGCGGGAGAACTGCTTTCCAAACCAACTCTCCTTTGCTGTAACTCCTTCCCCTCGTCCGCTTGTCATAGGCACGAGCGACTCGTTGCTTTTCCATGACCAAACTATCTAAAGCCTCCAAGCGCTTTTCGCTAAGGTCTTCATGTTCCTGCCACATAGCCTGAACGTAGTCTTCTCTAATGAGATGATGTTGCTCTTGAACTCGTAATGATTGGACGTTGACTTCCAAAGGCAGGACTGCATCATGGCCAAACATCAAAGCATAAGGTGTAGTCGCGGTGGGATTTCGCTTCGATGTGCGATAGGCCCAAAGAGTCTCATGCCATTGTCGCGGATTAACTTCCAACATTTTCTTCAGCAAAGTGATGATGATTTTGTTGCTGGCCTCCGCTTGACCGTTAGACTGAGCATAATAAGGACTGGAATGGACGAATTGTATTCCCCATTCCTTTGCCAATTTATCGACTTCACCACCCATGAAAGCTACCCCCCGGTCCGAAACAAAAACTTCTGGTATACCAAATCTGCATATGATGTTCCTAAACAGGAATTGTCGCAACGTACCACCAGATGCTTCTTTCAAAGGTTCTGCTTCAACCCATTTTGTAAAGAAATTGGTCGTGACGATGATGAACTTGTGCTGAAGTGATGAATGTGGATGAATCATCCTAATTAAATCTAGCGCCTATCCTCTTGCGGGCCAAGGCTTAATAATGGGTTGCATTGGAACATTAGGGACATGCTGGACCGGCCCATGAGCTTGGCAGTCCAAACAACCTTTAGCAAATGCGATGCAATCCTTTAAGATACTGGGCCAAAAATATCCATGTCGTCTGAGCAACCATCGCATCTTTGGACCTGCTTGGTGAGCACCGCAAATGCCGGAATGAACTTCGTGCATGAGTTGTTTCGCTTCGTGGCCATAAACACATCTGAAGTCTATGCCATCTTCGCTGCGTCGTCGCAGCTCGTCACCTCTAAGAAAGTAATTTAGTGCAAGAAAACGAATCTTCCTGTCGGCAGTGGGATCTGGCTGCTTGAGATAAGCAATCAAAGGGATGCGCCAATCCACTTCAATGGGTTCCAGGATCGTGACTGAGGTATCATCTGGAGGATCTCTTCTCGCCATCCATGAAGGAAGTGTGTGACGCTCGACTTTAAGGATTCTCTCCCGCACGCCATATCTCAATGTTACCCCTGTTCCCAGCTGGGCCAACTCGTTTGCTGCAAAATTTTGCTCGCGAGGAATGTGCTCAAGATGTACGTTATCAAACTAGTCCAACAGGTCTAATGCCTTGTTCCAATAAGGAACCAACGTGAAGCTATTGCATCTGAACTCATTGCACAACTGATTGATAACCAAGAGAGAATCGCCAAGTATTTGTGCATCTCCGATTCCCATTTCCAGTAGTACTTCTAGGCCTATAATGAGGGCCTCATACTCTGCTTGGTTATTGGTACACCGGAACTCCAACTGGAAAGAGTAGGAAAATCGATCGCCGGCCGGATTTTCCAAGACAACCCCTGCTCCTGCTAGCGTATCTGTTCTTGACCCGTCAAAATATAACACCCAAGGCTGGAGTGAGACTGTGGCTTGATAAAGCGCGGCGTACTCTGGCAAGCAGGCTAGATCTGGGCGATCTAAAGTTGTGGCAGCGACCTCTAAATCTCTAACCGCGGGGATATCCAGCATAGGGTGATGTGCCAGAAAGTCTGCGATGGCTTGCCTCTTTACTGCTTTCTATGGCACATACTGTAGCGAGAATTCTGATAAGGCGAGCACCCACTTGCCAATACGGCCTCTCAAGATAGGTCGCGATAGCATATATTTGACTAGATCGGTTTGAGCAATGATGCAAGTAGTAAAGGACAACATGTAATGCCGCAACTTGCATGCTAAGAAGTATAATGTAAGACACAGCTTTTCCATTGGAGTGTACCTTGTTTCGCAATCTGTGAGTGTCCTACTGAGGTAAAAGATGGCATGTTCAACACCCTTTTCATCATGCTGAGCGAGGAGGCTGCCAATGGAAGCCTCAGCTGCCGAAACATACAACTTTAATGGAAATCCCGCTCTAGGAGGAACAAGCACTGGCGGGCTCGCCAGATAGGCCTTGATTTTGTCGAAAGCCTCTTGATGTTTAGGTTCCCACACAAACTCGTTCTATCCTTACAACTTTAACTGTGGGTAAAACAGATGGATTTTGCCTGAAGAGTTAGAAATGAATCGTCGCAAAAAGTTGATCTTACCCAGTAGCTGCTGTAACTCTTTCTTCGTTCGCGGGGGAGATGCATTGATGACCGCGTTTGCTTTATCCTCGGGGACCTCAATGCCCCTTTGATGGACAATGAATCCCAGGAAATCTCCTGCCTGAACTCCAAAAACGCACTTGGCGGGATTCATCTTGAGCTTGTGTAGCTGCATGCGCTCGAAAACCTTTCTGAGATTCGTGAAGTGATCTCCACTCTTCTTAGACTTCACGACGACATCATCAATGTAAACCTCTAAGATCTTCCCAAGTATGTCGTGGAAGATTAGGTTCATGGCTCTCTGATATGTTGCTCCCGCATTCTTTAGTCCAAAAGGCATGACCACATATTCAAAAACTCCTACAAACCCAGGGCAGCGGAATGTGGTCTTGTGTCTATCTTCTTCCGTGACGGGAATCTGGTGATATCCCGCTGTACCATCCATGAAAGACAACAATTCGTGCCCTGCAACTGCGTCTACCAACATGTCCGCAACAGGCATGGGGTAGACGTCTTTAGGTGTAGCCAAATTAAGGTCTCTGTAATCTACGCAGATCCTCATCTTGCCATTCTTCTTGCGAACAGGCACTATATTGGACAGCCACTTATTGTACTTGGCTACCCTGATAATGCCCGACTGTGCATCTTTTCGACTTCCTCTTTGACCAGAATTTGGGTCTCCGAGTTCATTCTTCGCGGCTCTTGCTTCACAGGCCTCTTATCAGGCAGCGTTGGTAGTTGGTGGCATACCAAGTCTGGTGATAGGCCTGGCATGTCCTCGTATTTTTCAGCGAAGCAGTCCTTGAATTCCAGCAATAATTCGACGAGCCTCTGTTTCTCGCTAGGCTCTAAGTAAGTGCTGATAGCCACTTCTATAGGCTCATCAGTTGTTCCCAGATTGACCTTTTCAGTAGGGTCCCTAACCTTTGGAGGTGTGTCATCCAATGCCGCTGGAGCAAGCTGAATCTCTTCTTCCTCCTCTTCTTGGTCCGTGAACTCTTCATTAACAATTTCTAAGGTCGCGACTCGATCATAGGCCTCTTTTTCCACCAAGTATGAGGATAGCCTCTCGTACAAGGAATGGAAGGCTTCTACCTCTTCCTCCATGAGTTCGTATCCATTAATTAACACTTGGAGATGGCACCGCATATCCAGGCCTTTCGAGGTCGTTTTTTGCGACCGCGAGCCCCCATTGTGCCACACTACTAGAATTTTGGCCTTTAACATCGGCCAAAAACCTATGTTAAAAAAAAACCATCCGATGTCTTAGTGGGGGATGTTAAAGATCAGGAAATCCCAGACATTGGTTTTTAGCTGATGTTAAAAATGACTCTGGACATCAGTTTCTTGTAAGGTCCTGATGTATAAAATGACTATAGACATCGTTTGATTTATAAAAAACTGATTTGGAAATCCTACTATGACATCGTTTTACATAAGAAATTGATTTATATATCAGTATTAGACATATGTTCTATAGATAGAACTGATGTCCTGAGTCATTTATAACATCAGTTTGTTATTTCAAATTGTTGTGTCTTCATTATTTTTGCTTCAATTTCTAGTTTAGAAGTGATGACTATAAATCAGTTTCTTCACTAGAAAAGTATCACAATGAGAATACTGGTGGTAAGTAAAAGAAAATTCTAATTAATATTATTGATAAAATTAGTACAAAGAGTATGGAGAAGGGGACATATGGCCTAAACTTCTCCATATACAATAGCAAAAGAAAAGAACAAGATTGAAGTCTCCTAAATAAACCATATGAAGACAAAAACGGTTTGTAGATACAGTAAAAAGAAAAAGAGAAAAAAGTAGTAGTTTGTTATAAGATAAAAATACTTGTAACTTGAATTTCCAGTCCTTGGTGTAGCTGCGAATGAAACTAGCAAAAACATGTGCCAATGAGTTGAGAATCTAGATCCACTTAAATTGCAACTTCAAATCACAAAAAGTAGTTAAAGTAGAGGGCAATGACTTAACAGTATCATTGATCTATAGCAAAAATATAAAGTACACAGGGGTGACATAGGCCAAAGTCCACACCTTCATTGTTTGAATGTGAATACATAGGCTACGTAAAAGCCTAATCTTAGTGGCTTTGAATGATAATATTTGAAGTTCTGCATTACCATCCATGGAAACCATGGAATTATATCTTTCCTGAAGACAAAATCTAACTGTTAGTCATGAATAGCATAAATAATAATTATGATGATGGTTACTAATGATTGGTAAAGCATTAGTAAACTGAGAGTTTTATCTAATAAGAACCAGAACTGAACCACTGCAAGTGGCCTAGTGGTTTTTGCCTAGTTGGGTGTGCTCCCCAACCTAGGTTCGAATCCCGAAGCTGTCAAAGTGGCCAGGTACTGTGTTGCAATGCATAGTTGGAGCATTTCACATGCACCGAATGGGTTTATCTTGGGCCTAGGAAGCCTTTGGGTTCCCTTTGACAAAGTCAAAAAAAAAAAAAAAAGAACCAGAACTAGAAATTTGTTTTACCAATAGGGGGACTTTGGTGAGATCTCTTACTGATGATATCAAAGGGACAATGAAATAAATGCATTGAGAAAGAGAAGAGCGAGCGCATGAACACTCTCGAGGAAAACAAATAAACTTTTGCATGTCCTTGCGTTATTCCTCAATCCTTTCTTTGCTTCAAGATCAATCATGAACCAAAACTAGTAACTTGTCTTTTAATTAAGGGAACTTTGGTCAGATCTCTTATTGATGATAATGAAATAACCTCACCAATGCTCAAAAACAACAATCCAGAATATGACAGTGCAGTCAAAGTAGAAAAAGGGTAGAAGAAGCATAAACATCAAGTAAACAAACTTTGGAAAACAATGTGTCAATTGGAAGAGCATAAATGATACCTTGAAAGTAAATACTTTGAAGTAAATGTGTCAACTGCAAGTAAATACTTTTGCATACATTGAGACAACGGAGGAGTAATCCGAACAATGTTACTATTAACAGAATCTACAGCAAAGAGCTCGCCATCCTCTGAAATGCGGATCTTGAAAGGAACAACTCCAATGTCAGTTCCTTCCACAACAGTCTCGACTAAGTACCCACTCTCAAACTGAACAACATTCCCATCTACAATACCACAAAACCATATAACACACACCACTGAGTATACTTACACTTAACAAACCACTAATCTAAGAACAAAAATACCAAAATACACCGAAAACAGTAGTCACTTCATATTTACCTGATTGGGGTGCCTTGGCAGATGCCGCCCTCGTCCACTTGACAAGGGAAGAGAAGTGCTTTATCAATGGCCTTGAGCAAACACAATCCAATCCAAATAACACTATAAGCCAGCCAATCATAAGAAACAAAAACACCCAATATGTAAAAACAGATCAGTACGATCCAACTTAGAACAATTTACAGAAAAGATTACCAATTTAAGTACAATAAAGAGAAAGCAAAACTGGGTATCTAATTATCTCCATAAAGCTGCACAGTAATCCTATACTAAACTCTTTACAAAAGTGAAGCAATTGAAAAAACAAAGCAAACCCAGTAACCAAACAAATCAAAACACAAAACCCAAATCAAAGCTACCTGCAGGAGCAGCATGAGCTTCAAATAGGGAGGATACACACCTTTAGCAGAAGTAGATCTGATGTTTTTTTTTTCATTGAAATAACCAATCACATTATTGAAGAACTGGTACTACCATGAAGGAAAATAATATGAAAAACTTGCAACAATAGTTACTGACAATGCCTATGAGGTGCATTAAAAATAATACTTTTGAAAATAGCACATCAAGGGTTCAACTTTTCAGTTTTCACAAGCGAAAGCAATACTGCTCTGTGGGCAGATGGAGACCTTCACATATGTACAAAAGTAGTGTAACTGACGAACAAAGTAAAATAATTGTCAAAGGAAGTGCATCTATGATTGTGCAGAGTCATCAAGAAAGGGATTAAGCTCCTCTGCAGTCAATATATCTCTGAAGTTATGAATTTCATAAAATCAACAGCAGTACTTTTCTGGGTATACCATTTTTGGCGATAGTTCAATTTTCTGTTCCATCCTCAATCAAAAAAAAGCCTAGAGGATCTATATCTTCATATGACTATCATGCCAATAATCCAATCCATTCAATAAATTAAAGAAGGAATCACACAAAAGAGAAGAAACTTAAGAAACCCACTCATAAATACTTGAAAGACACAAAACCAAATCCATAAACTATAGAGATTCAAATTACCCAGACTTCTTTCGGAGTTGCTCCAATTCGTCTCTGAAACGGAGGCCTTGAACTCTGGAACATCCACCATCTTTGAGCCCTAACCCCTCGCACCCGACCTTTCTCTCTTCTTCGTTCTTAGACGGGTTCTGGTCAGACGCGGAGAAGGAAGAAGAGGACGGTTCGGTGCCGTTCGGAAATGGAGGAGGAGGTTAGGTGCTGAATAGAAAGGAAACAAGAACTCCACTAGACAAAGTGGATCTGGAGGACACTCTCTCCTCGTCACGATCTCCAACCACCGGAGTGGGCTCACCGTAGCCACGATCTTCTTCGCCATCCTCCGACGAGTCAACGCCAGGCTGCACCTCGGAGACGAGCCACAAAGAAATCTCTTCGAATTCGTTTTCTAGGGTTTTGTGGTTCCGGTTCAGTTGGGACGGGGGTAAGAGAGAGAGAGAGAGAGAGGAGGAGGAGAAGGAGGAGGGGGGTGAGGAGGAGGGGGATAGGTTTCGGGGAAGGGCGAGAGAGAGTGAGTGAAGTAAAGTGGGAATATTTTGTCCCGGCATGAAACAATTTCGTTAACTTAGTCTTTCCGCGTTTTTAAAAATTTTGAAATAAAAATATAGACATCAGTCAACAGTAAAAAATGATTTCAGTTATATACATATAAATCGGAATTTGAGGAATCGATGTTAATGATAATTTTTTACATCGCGTGAATTTCTCACCGATGTAATTGTCGTGATGTCTAAGAGCACAATTCTAGTAGTGCCAATTCAGAGGTCGTCACCCCTGTGGGGAGGCCCTTATCATCAATACCAATGACTTGTAAAGGAGAGATTGGTTCTAGGTAATACCTTGCGTCCAAGTAGTTGGCGGACACCGAAAAAGGTCGCAGGTCTGCTTTAACAATTTCTGCCTTGTCCGCGACTCTGTCCCATATGATCAGCTCCTGATGAAGGGTGGATGGGACACAATAACTCTTGTGGATCCAGTCGCGGCCCATAATTGCGCTATATGCTGCATAGCAATCTAGACCCACCTTGACTCGTAGGAAAATCAAACCCAATGTTTTGGTCACAGTCCCCGCGAAGTTCTTTAGCGTAAGGGAAGTGGATTGGATCTTCTCTTTCTTGATCCCTAGTAGATGCATGGTTCTAGTAGTAATGACATTCACAGCCGCGCCGGTATCAACCATTATCTTGCTGACCTTAGTCCCATTAATTTCTGCTGTGATATATAAAGGTCGCATGTGTTGCACCATGGCGGGTGTGGGTCTTGTGAAGCTCATGAAGAAACCCTTGCCGTTAGCATCTTCAGTCTCAAGGAACACTGCTTCTTTCACCAGCGTTGTTGCGGCTGAACTGATCTGCAACTGCTGTTCTCCAATTGCATCAGCTTCTACGCATTCCTGCGTAGCGACTGGTAAGGCATACTTAGCAGGGAGCACATAAACCATATTGCACGAGGTATCCACCATTTCTGTTTCGTCCATGTCATCATCAAGATTGAGCTTGGGTTCATCTGCTGGGATATCGGCGTTGAACCGTTTAACCATGAAAGCAACCAATGATTCCTCTGCGAGGATTACCGCCTTGGCTTGTTCGTGCTCTTGTACCATGGGAACCTGGTTCAGTGACTCAAAAATTTGTTTCGCCGCTGGCACTTCCTCTGGGAGAGCGACCACCAAGCTTTGAACTTTCTGCACAATCGCGGAACTTTCTGCACAATCGCGAGATACTCTCCGCCAAACATTGACTTTACGAGCTGGCGGTGGTTCTTGCCTCGCGGGAACTAGGGACTTCTCTTGGGCGCTGCTCTTGGGGGCACGTGGCTTTTGCTCTTTGTGTGATACTTTGGGCTGCTGTTTCTGAACATGCGGGGAAACGAATCTCTTAGAGGCCAGTGCCTCCAATTGTCTCTGATACTCTTCTAGAGGTTTCAATAATTGCGATGGTTTGATCAGTCCTTGATCTAGTGCTTCCAAGGTTCGCTTTGCTTCTCCAAACCTCCGCTGGAGTTTTCTCTTCCTTGAAGAGCTCATCTCCACCGCCTTGCCCTTCTTCTGTGTATACCGTCTCCCTTCTTTGATGGAGGACGTTGACACTGGCGGAATGTAAGGTCTGGTTAAAACCCCTTGCCGCTTATCTACTTGCTCTTCTTCCCTCGCGGTCTTCAACTTTTTGAATAAGTTTGAGTCATGTTTGGACCCAAAATGAGCATTTTGGCCTGACAAGGCATGTGTTGGAGAAATTGAGCCAATGTTAGTGGCTCAAGCTATATATTGTCTACAAGTTCGAAATATATTATTTAGAGGCTAAATAAAGCCTACTATGGAGAATTATGCGAGCTGTAAGAAAAGGAAATGATGGAAGCATGGAAATGAAAAGTCAACTTTAGCACATTTTCCTACTTCGGCTAGGAGAAACCGAGCTAAACAAGGAAAGGGGGGCGGAAAACTAACCAAACAAGATCGAAATAAGCTTAAACTTTCCAGATTAATACTAGACATCCCAAGGATAATTTCTTATGAAGAGTGCAAGATCTAGTTTCAAGTGGAAAGCCTTCAAACAATCAGTCCAATTTTCTACAGAAGCAAAACTGGAAAACTGGACCTGTAAGGAGTCCAGCAGCATTTCCGGCCCAACCATATGGAGAAATTTCATCACAATGATCTACACTCATTGTGGATCATTTTATATGAAGGAGTCGAAGACCCATTATGACTTCTTGGTGGAGATATAATTGAAGGAATAAAGGAGTCGAAAGTGATTCAAAATCACTCCAAAACTCATCATTTCTATCTCCATTTAGTGCTCCATTATCTCCATTTAGTGCTCCACTATCTCCAACTAGTGCTCCACTATCTCCAATTAGTGCTCCACTATCATTTGTTTAAGGCCAACCACTTTGGCATGATAGCCTATAAATAGAGGTTACAATGAAACACTTCAAGACACACATTCACAACAACAATCTCTAAGATTATCTAAGCCTCTCTAGAGCAACCCTCTCCTTCTCTTACCGGTAGCCACACTCCAATCCTAGTCTCCTCAAGAGCCAATTGGTAGTTCCACCAAACCTTCCAGCCAAGTTAAAGTCACGCTTTACCAAGTTCTCCTCACTTCCTAGTAGTTCTCGCTATGCTCGATTTGCAACATTGAGTATCGATTGTGATTTTGAAGAAGCTCAGCAAAAGTCCTCGCCACGAGGCATAAAGAATCCCACGACGAGGTTGGTGCTCTCCTCGTCCACAATCGCTTGAAAGAAGTCAGGTCAAGGGACACGCCCGACGACCGTACCCGAACGGTGCTGGCACGCCCACGCAAGAAAAGAGACTGTTGACCAGCTGCAACAAAATTGGAGCTAAACATTTTGGCATGCCCAGTGGGACATATTGTGAGCTGTAAATCACACCACTATTAAGAAATTGAGGTTGGTAAGGGGTTGTGAATCATAACGGAATAGGTGAAGTCTCTTTTGTTAATATTGACATAAACTCCTTATTGGTGCCTAGTTTAGGTCCCTTAAGGTTAAGGGCGGTTTTTATTAACACTTGTTGAACTGTCTTCACACTTATGATCTTTCTCATCTTAGTAAGTATAGCCTATGTGAAATGGTGTCTAGAAAGGGGACAACGTTCATAACAGGTTATTGAATCCAGAAGTGCGTGCAAATGGGCCTAAAACCACTATGTGGAAGTAGTTCATTCCAAAATGGATTTTGCCTCTTTTGTTCGCCCTCCACCATCTGGCCATTTCAGTAAGGTTGCCCAAAGGATTTGAAAGAAAGTTTGTGTCTAGGCGACTATACTTGGGCCGCAAGTCTAAACCTTGATTCACAGTGTCTTATTGAATTCAGCTACTTTCAATTCAGACTTCCAGAAGCCATTGGGAAGTCAAGCGCAAACCCTTATCAAAAGGTTTACGTTAACTGCCCGAAACATAAGACCTCCAGTTACAGACTGCACTCGTGTGCAGACTGTCGTGGTCTTTCCAAAGAACAAGTAATCCAAAGATTTTCTCCCTACCCTCCATCGACAGAGATGTCAACTGAACGAGGAGGAAATCAACATCCTACTACTGAAGGCGAGAAAGTTCCCGCCGCCCAGCCTAATTAGGCTGGCGATACGTCTAGCATCACCCAGGTAGCCGCGAGCGCAGTTACAACTATTGACTTTGTGCCTATTCTTATTCCAGAAAATGCGACCATTGAAGAGCGGCTTAATATCCTTCAACAGAATTCTGCTGCATACCATGAGAAGATGGAAAAAGCCCTTGCAGAGAACCGTCGACGGCTTGATGAGTTCACGATCTCGGTCAAGAGGCTTGATCTAGGGGCACAACAAACACAAGGTCAATTGGATGGCATGAACCAAAAAATGCAGAAGAACCACGAAGAGCTGTTGGTCGCAAGCAAACACATTGCTTCAGAAGTCGCGACGATTCGCAAAGAAGGATCCAACGTCATTACCCAGGTGGCCATGCAGAAGGCTGACCTTGATCAAGCCAGAGAGGTTCTACATAAAACACTGGGAGATCCTAGCGCCATTCTAGGCTCTCTAGGTCAGTCCCCCATATCTGGCAAGTACATACCACCAAATGCTCGAGAAAAAGCAAGCAGCGGCAGTACAGCCACATCCGCTACTGCTGTATCAGTTAGAGGTAAAGAGACTACTCTGGCAACGGGTGGGAAGAACAACGCCGCGTCATCAGTCACGCAAGGGACCAAGACTTTGAAAATCAATGAAGGGGCCTCTGTTGGTCGTAGCCTGTTTCCCCAATATGACAGCGACGGAGTTGAATACGTGCACCACGATCCACCTTCAGCAAGTCATTATGGTATCGACCGGGTTGAAAGTCCAGTAAAGGTCACCGTAGCCACAAAGGGTCTGCCGTGGGTTTTACGTTGCAGATGTCAACCGGACACAAAATGACCCATGGAGGAGGCATATCTTTGGTTAATCAGGCTTCACAGGCGCCACCGCTGATCTGGCCAGTTGATGATACAGTGGTTCACCCACTTCCTCCTGATCCAAGATATATAAGGAGAGAGAAGGTAGAAGCAATGATCAGGGCCGCGAACCAGAGGCCTAACCTGGAGGAGGCCTACCAAGGGCCCTTCCCACCGCATATTACACAGACACCTTATCCTAGGGGATATAAGAACATTACGTTCTCTACTTTCTCGGGAGAGGAAGTCGAAAATGCCGCGACCCATTTGGTTAGGTTTCGAGTACAGTGTGGCCAGTACCAGAACGACGACAATCTGAAGTGTAACATCTTCGCTACTTCTTTATCGGGGTCTGCCTTCACCTGTTTCACTAAGCTGCAACCGGGATCAGTTGTGAGTTGGCCCGCGATAGAGAAGCTGTTCTAAGAAAGCTTCGGGACTATCGAGCCGGAAGTAGATCTGGCTTCACTCACTCAGATGGCTTAGCAGCCAACTGAATCCGCTGTCATGTACCTTCAGCACTTTCAGATCCAGAAAGGAAAGTTGAACGTGATTCTGCCGGAGAAAGAACTGGTGAAATTGGCAATCAAAGGCTTAAAGCCCCACCAACGCAAAAAACAGCATGGAAGCATGTTCAATTCCATGGGGGAACTGATCACAAAAGTAGGAAGTTTCGAGCACTTGCTCAGGGAGATGGACGCTATGAAAAACGCCTCGAAGGGGACATACATCCCAGGGAAACGCCGAATAGTTGCTGCACTCAGCCATCAATCCAGTTCCTTTGATCCTTACTACAAGAGTGAGGAATCTAGTACAGCAGAGGCTGATGAGTCTGAAGAAGATGAGATAGCTGCCCTGGAACTAACCGGGAAAAAGGCTTCAACGCTAAAGCAACTGAAGCTGTGCAAAGAGCCGGTGAAGCTCAAGTCGGTGGTTTTCACCAAACCAGAGTTCGCAAGTTATACTTACGACGCGAACAAAGCGCATGAAATCTTGGATGAAATGATCGCCGCGAAGATGGTGAAAACCGACTTCGGCCCATTTCCCAAACCAGAGCAGCTAAGGGGGAAGAAATACTGCAAACTCCATAATATGTGGAATCATAATACAGCCGATTGTGTTAAGCTGAAGGATCATATCCAAATCTGGTTAAATAATGGTAGTTTGCAAGTAGAGGCACCGACAACAGCAGTAGCATTGGTGGACCTAGATCCCTTCCCAGATACCGGCATCAACATGATGGACGTGGCATGGGGTGAAAAAGATCAGCAGAATCAAAGTCCAGACCATGCGGCTAAGGATTTGAAAAGGGTTGGAGACAAAGTCATGAAGCGGGAATCCAAGACTCGTTTACCCATCGTCCTATGCCCGCGGTGCAAGGAAGAATGTGACACTCAAGCCCTAGATGAGGAAACATCCCAAACTGTCCGCTTTGGATCTCTACCGCCAATACGGTTAGTATCATCCTCTAGAAACTTCCAACCATGCAGCCCAAGAGTATACAGTGGTTCAGAAACTCTTTCTCCAAGGGACTCAAACCCCGGTGAGTTCCAAGGCAGCTATCTCATCTTTTTCAGACTCATCAGCCTCTGCTGTACTAGATTCCTCACTCTTGTAGTAAGGATCAAAGGAACTGGATTGATGGCTGAGTGCAGCCACTATTCTACGTTTTCCTGGGATGTATGTCCCCTTCGAGGCGTTTTTCATAGCGTCCATCTCCCTGAGCAAGTGCTCGAAACTTCCTACTTCTGTGATCAGTTCCCCCATGGAATTGAACATGCTGCTTTTTGCGTTGGCGGGGCTCTAAGCCTTTGATTGCCAATTTCACCAGTTCTTTCTCCGGCAGAATCACGTTCAACTTTCCTTTCTGGATTTGAAAGCGCTGAAGGTACATGACAGCGTATTCAGTTGGCTGCTGAGCAATCTGAGTAAGTGAAGCCAGATCTACTTCCGGCTCAATAGTCCCGAAGGTTTCCTTGAACAGCTTCTCCATCGCAGGCCAACTCGCAATTGATCCCGGTTGCAGCTTAGTGAACCAGGTGAAGGCAGACCCTGATAAAGAAGTAGTGAAGATGTTACACTTCAGATTGTCGTCATTCTGGTACTGGCCACACTGTACTCGAAACCTAACCAAATGGGCCGCGGCATTTTCGACTTCCTCTCCCGAGAAAGTAGAGAACGTAATGTTCTTATATCCCCTAGGATAAGGTGTCTGTGTAATATGTGGTGGGAAGGGCCCTTGGTAGGCCTCTGGTTCGCGGCCTTGATCATTGCTTCTACCTCCTCTCTCCTTATATATCTTGGATCAGGAGGAGGTGGGTGAACAACTGTATCATCAACTGGCCGGATCAGCGGTGGCGCTTGTGAAGCCTGATTAACCAAAGATATGCCGCCTCTATGGGTCATTTTGTGTCAGGTTGACGTCTGCGACATAAAACCCATTGCTGGATGACCCTTTGTGGCTGCGGTGACCTTCGCTGGACTTTCAACCCGGTCAATACCATAATGACTTGCTGGAGGTGGATCGTGGTGCACGTATTCAACTCCGTCGCTGTCATATGGGGGAAACAGGCTATGACCAACAGAGGCCCCTTCATTGATTTTCAAAGTCCTGGTCCCTTGCGTGACTGATGATGCGGCGCTGTTCTTCCCACCCGTTGCCAGAGTAGTCTCTTTACCTCTGACTGATACAGCTGTAGCGGATGTGGCTGTACTTCCGCCGCTTGCTTTTTCTCGAGCATTTGGTGGTATGTACTTGCCAGATATGGGGGACTGACCTAGAGAGCCTAGAATGGCGCTAAGATCTCCCAGTGTTTTATGTAGAACCTCTCTGGCCTGATCAAGGTCAGCCTTCTGCATGGCCACCTGGGTCACGACGTTGGATCCTTCTTTGCGAATCGTCGCGACTTCTAAAGCGATGTGTTTGCTTGCGACCAACAGCTCTTCGTGGTTCTTCTGCATTTTTTGGTTCATGCCATCCAATTGACCTTGTGTTTGTTGTGCCCCTAGCTCAAGCCTCTTGACCGAGATCGTGAACTCATCAAGCCGTCGACGGTCTTCCGCAAAGGCTTTTTCCATCTTCTCATGGTATGCAGTGGAATTCTGTTGAAGGATATTAAGCCGCTCTTCTATGGTCGCATTTTCTGGAACGAGAATAGGCACAGAGTTAATAGTTGAAACTGCGCTCGCGGTTACCTGGGTGATGCTAAAAGTATCGCCAGCCTGATTAGGCTGGGCGGCGAGAACTTTCTCGCCTTCAGTAGTAGGATGTTGATTTCCTCCTCGTTCAGTTGACATCTCTGTCGATAGAGGGTGGGGGGAAAATCTTTGGATTACTTGTTCTTCGGAAAGACCACGACAGTCTGCACGCGAGTGCAGTCTGTAACTAGAGGTCTTATGTTTGGGGCAGTTAACGTAAACCTTTTGATAAGGGTTTGCGCTTGACTTCCTAATGGCTTCTGGAAGTCTGAATTGAAAGTAGCTGAATTCAATAAGACACTGTGAATCAAGGTTTAGACTTGTGGCCCAAGTATAGTCGCCTAGACACAAACTTTCTTTCAAATATTTTGGGCAACCTTACTGAAATGGCCAGATGTGGGAGGGAGAACAAAAGAGGCAGAATCCATTTTGGCATGAACTACTTCCATATAGTGGTTTTAGGCCCATTTGCACGCACTTCTGGATTCAATAACCTGTTATGAACGTTGTCCCCTTTCTAGACACCATTTCACATAGGCTATACTTACTAACATGAGAAAGATCATAAGTGTAAAGACAGTTCAACAAGTGTTAATAAAAACCGCGCTTAACCTTAAGGGACCTAAACTAGGCACCAATAAGGAGTTTAGGTCAATATTAACAAAAGAGACTTCACCTATTCCGTTATGATTCACAACCCCTTACCAACCTCAATTTCTTAATAGTGGTGTGATTTACAGCTCACAATATGTCCCACTGGGCATGCCAAAATGTTTAGCTCCAATTTTGTTGCAGCTGGTCAACAGTCTCTTTTCTTGCGTGGGCGTGCCAGCACCGTTCGGGTACGGTCGTCGGGCATGTCCCTTGACCTGACTTCTTTCAAGCGATTGTGGACGAGGAGAGCACCAACCTCGTCGTGGGATTCTTTGTGCCTCGTGGCGAGGACTTTTGCTGAGCTTCTTCAAAATCACAATCGATACTCAATGTTGCAGATCGAGCAGAGCGAGAACTACTAGGAAGTGAGGAGAACTTGCTAAAGCATGACTTTAGCTTGGCTGGAAGGTTCGGTGGCACTAACAGTCGGCTCCTGAGGAGACTAGGACTGGAGTGTGGCTACCGGTAAGAGAAGGAGAGGGTTGCTCTAGAGAGGCTTGGATAATCTTAGAGATTGTTGTTGTGAATGTGTGTGTTCAAGTGTTTCATTGTAACCTCTATTTATAGGCTACCATGCCAAAGTGGTTGGCCTTAAACAAATGATAGTGGAGCACTAATTGGAGATAGTGGAGCACTAGTTGGAGATAGTGGAGCACTAATTGGAGATAGTGGAGCACTAGATGGAGATAATGGAGCACTAAATGGAGATAGAAATGATGAGTTTTGGAGTGATTTTGAATCACTTTCGGCTCCTTTATTCCTTAAATTATATCTCCACCAAGAAGTTATAATGGGTCTTCGACTCCTTCATATAAAATGATCCAAAATGAGTGTAGATCATTGTGATGAAATTTCAGAGCTTAATTCCATATGGTTGGGCCGGAAATGCTGCTGGACTCCTCACAGGTCCAGTTTTCCAGTTTTGCTTCTGTAGAAAATTGGACTGATTGTTTGAAGGCTTTTCACTTAAAACCAGATCTTGCACTTTGTATAAGAAATTATCCTTGGGATGTCTAGTATTAATCTGGAAAGTTTCAACTTATTTGGATCTTTTTTGGTTAGTCTTCCGCCTCTCTTTCCTTGTTTAGCTCGGTTTCTCCTAGCCGAAGTAAGAAAATGTGCTAAAGTTGACTTTTCATTTCCATGCTTCCATCATTTCCTTTTCTTACAGCTCGCATAATTCTCCATAGTAGGCTTTATTTAGCCTCTAAATAATATATTTCGAACTTGTCGACAATATATAGCTTGAGCCACTGACATTGGCTCAGTTTCTCCAACACATGCCTTGTCAGGCAAAATGCTCATTTTGGGTCCAAACAATATGTGAACGAATTGGGACCATAAACATGTACAATTGGCCAAGGCTTATTCTGGACTTCCTAATGGAAGGGCTCCAAAAGTATAGGAAAAACAGTCCAGCTACAATGAATGGATGTCTTCTTCTCATCTACTACTGGTTTCTTGAGAAGACCAAGGTGAAGACCTGGATACCTGGAAAGCAGCAAGAAACTCCAAGATCCATCCGATGGTCGATAAAGGAAATATTTAACCTGGAGCAACTGTACAGGAATGAGAACCTGGCTGTGGTAAGCAAAACACGATAACATTACATGCATTTACATATCTGATTATTATATCGAATTGACTTTTTGATTGTAACAGGATCTAATAAAATCTGGACTGTGGTCTGCGAATATAGGACAGGAAGACCTCGACCTAGGTGATGAGGTGCAGGACACACCAAGCTTTGACAATTGGGTGAGTAACTTAACTGAGCTTGTCTACTCCTAGTTATTAGGGGGCAATAGAAACATTATTGGCCCCCAATAATGTTTTGTCACTGGTTCTGTTATAACTTAAATTAGGCCTTTGATGTGAAATTGGCTTGTAAATCTTTGTAGTAGGTGTATCTATGGTGGTCTACTGGGGGCCAATAGTATTTTTATTGACCCCCAGTAAACACATTATTGGGGCCCAATAACTTACAGATTTTGGCTATATTATTTGCAGGTGCCACAGGCAAGCCAAGCATAATAGGAACAAAATGAAAGGCTAACAGAGAATATCAAAGAACTAATCAGTGAGATGGAGGCAGCTGTTGGTGAGACAAAGCCCACCAAAGAAATGGAGGCAAAGCTAGGAAGGCTTGCCAAAGCAAACGATGAACTGAATGCGCAGAACAGAGAATTATGGGCCAAGCTAAAGGTTGCCGATGAGAGGATTAAAGTTCTGGAGAATGAAAACAGGGCCAAAAATAACCTCATCAGGGTTTTGTACATGAGGCTTGGAAAGGAAAAGGGAGAGGTCCCCCCATCACAAAGACAACTTCAGATAGTTCCTTTTTCGCCCAAAGTGCCCCACCAAGATGAAGTTGAGGATGGAAATCCAAACTTTGGACCAAGCGTGGGGGAGGAAACATATTATTCAACCAGTGTGGGGCATTCGACAGAGACGGTGACGTCAACATTTCCTCTCTCTATGGAACCTCCTGAAGAACAAGAAGAAAGCCGAGAACGACCGGAACAACTAGAAGGTGCGAATAAAGAAGAGGAAGAGCAACTGGATAACATAATAAGGATGATTGTTGAGAAAGAAGTGATGGCAGTTGTAGGAAACGAAAAAGAGAAAGAAGGTGCCCAAATCGAACAGCAAAAACAGAAGAAAACTGCGAAGATACATTCAATAGAGAAGAATGTGAAGACATATAGGAGGGGTGCCAAGAAGGCTAGAGAAGAGGAATGGGACTACAACACTCCCGAATAAGAGAAAATGAGGAAGAGAGCTGCACCTAAGAAAGATGGAATCATGCCGCAGGCCCAGAGAAAAGTGGAGAACAAGATCAAGATCAAGGGTGTCAACTGCGATAAGCCAACATGGAGGACACTGGACCCAGTAGTGGCAAGGCACTATTGAGACTTCTTCAACGTTGCTATGAAAGACACGTAACTACATAGCCTGGTTTAATATGGTACAACAATTCAATTTATGTATTTCATACTGATTACATCTGCATTGGAATCAAATGTTTCTATTTGAACAGAACCGAGTACTGGATCAGCATTGATCTTCTACGCCGGATCACCAAGCACGACCTCAGAGTAATCATCCAAGAGAGGGAGATCGAAACTGATGTAAGTCTTTTGATGAAAGGCTCCATTTAATGAATTATTGGGGCCCAATTGAATGATTACTGCCCCCTAGTAATATGCGTATTTCATGCAATTTACTTTTATCTTATTCACTTATACTGTTATAATGGAAAATCCAATGACCCAATTGCAGGTGATCAGCGTTTATATTGACTTGTTGAAGTCTGATGCCGCAAAGCAAAATGCGCAAGTGGGATTTCTCACTGTAGACGCAGCGGTAAGTAACCTAAACCAAGCACATTGAGTTTTGTGTTTATTGGAGAGCAGTAGTGTGTAAAAGGCTGAATAATGGAGGACTTTTGGTTGGTCTATTGGGGGGCAGTAGATAGATTATTGCCCCCCAATAATGTATTGAATATATGTCATTTTGCGTTGAAATTATGTGTTTGAAAGCTGTTCTGTATTTGTGTTTATTGAGTGAAAATGAAGTATTCTATGTTGGTCTATTGGGGGATAGTAGGCATATTATTGCCCCCCAGTAATGTGCTTTTTTGGAGTCAGTAATGGCTTATTACCCAACATTTATTAGTTTTAACTTGAAGTAACTTGGTTATGTTGTGTATACAGTACTATGCTATAAAGTATGAACAGACCAAAGAAAAAGATGAGGATACTAGACCTTTTGAGTGTGGTGTCGAGACAATGATTTATGAACCCCTGTGGTCAATCTTCTGTTTCAAAAAGGTGTTAGTACCAATTCACCACAGTACAAGCATGCACTACACCTTGCTGGTAATCGACGATGAAAAAAGGAGCTTCACTCATATGAATTCATTGAGGCCGCTAATCAATGAATTCACCAATGAGGAGAAGTACCACCTGAATGCAGCAAGAGTGGTATGTAATCATTCCACAATGCTTGTTTATGTTTTCCATACTGTTTAGCATGCTTTTGAAGAACTAAACTTTTATATCTGCCAAAAAACAGGTAAGCACATCAAGAAGTTCATACATGCTGTGAACTTGACTAAGATGAGAATTCTGGGTGACAATCAAGATCCAGAGGTTACTCGAGAAAAATGCAAAGGCGAAGATGACAAGGAAAACCTAATTATTGTTGAAGAAGCAATGACCTAGGAAGAAAAACAAACCAGGAACTGGATCTTGCAGAATAATATTGTGGAGACAGGCTATGAACTCTAGAAAGACTTGGACTGTCCGCAACAGAAACCATCATCGTAAGTACATTAAACCACACTATTTGGCGTTGTAGTTGCGAAAAATGTTGTTGCTGACTACATTCCTAAATGCTGCAAAACAATCTCTCTGTTTATTGCCCCCCAAAATAGTTAACATAAATTCTTTCTACTTCTTTGCAGTGGTGATTGCGGGCCCTTTATGCTCCATTTCATGGAGAGCATAGTAAATGGCGTAGAACCAACCAAGGAAGGCGGGGACAACATGAGGAGAAGAATGCTTGAGAGGATCATGCACCTTCAATTGGGCAGAAAGTGAGGAGTGAAATTAGAGATAACATATGTAGAAATTTAGTTTTAGTATTTGAAGAGTAGGGATTGTAAAGTTCTCGTACTAGCCTTATTTTCAAACTATGGTGAAATGAGTTGTAGTATTGGATGATATAATATACTCTTGTTGACTTCAATTAATAGCAAGTCCTTTACACAAATTATGGTGAAATTACATGCAGTATTCGATTCATGCTCCAAAATAGACAGGTTTATTGCCCCCCAATAATCTTCGTAATTTTGGTCAGAATAGTATTGGGCCCTACTAATATTTAATAAGATGGCCAGAAGTATCTCAGATGGTATTTAAAATTGTTGGCAACAGTTGAGATGAGTTTCAAATAACATGAAGGCCAAAGTTCTTGAATAGATGACATTATCGGGGGGAAATAATCTGTTTATTGCCCCCCCCCCCCCATAAACCACCTGTAAGCAATAATTGCAACTCAAACCTGTTCAAAATTTAACTTCAACTATCTAAAAGCAATTGTAATCAACCCAAAAGTAAAAATCTGTCATCTGAAAAGAATAATGGCTGTTTGAGCCTGAATATAAACAATTACTGGCCCCCAATAAACCCATTACTGCCCCCCAATAGAACCAAGTAAAACCTATAAACCCTTTACATAAACATATACTACAGCTGAACGCGAGGTTCAGTGCAGCTCAACTTGTTATGAGTGCCCATTTTGCCACAACGGCCGCACTGGATTTGCTCCTTTTCAACCTCTCCAACAGACTTGAACCGCTTTACCCTAGGCCTCCCAGGTGGCCTCTTCGCAAGGGGAGCTAATATACAGTCAGTAGCAGATTTAGAAGAAGACATATCAACATTGGTTATCGGCTGGATAGGAAAACTGTAGCTCTTCTTGAACATATCAACACAAAAGTACTTATCAATATAATCATAGACATTTTCAGGGGCAGCTTGTATTGCAGCAAGGCCTTGAGGACAAAGAAAACAATTGATCTGCCATTTCACACATGAACATGATGCTCGGAAATGTTAACTACATAAGAAAAGTCATATCGAACCTCATAAACTCCAGGCTAGAATAATGGACACTGAAACGACGAGATTTCTCCATCTACACCTTCAACCTTTCCTCCATTTTGGGAGTTAGTTCTGTGGTCCAACGTTGTGCCTCATCCCTCCTCTCACCCATCAGCTCCATTTGTTTTATTCTTGTCTGATCCAACATACAATATACCGGCATCAAACGCTCAATTGTAATCCAAGAGTTAAATGATTCAGCAATCCCATTAGCCATAATTCTATATCGGTAGCTAGTATAAAATGCACGGCACCAATTTTCCACAGGGATTTCAGCAAGAAAAGGGTCAATAATATCGGCACCACCAACTGCTTTAAGCAACCGCAAATTGAAACGGTATTCCTTCTCAGTAGAGGAATATGCAACCTTAAAAAACTTCTGCTTAACATCTTCTATCAAGACAGAATTACATTTACCCCTATATTTACCGGCAAGGTTCGCCACCAAATGCTTGTAACAAAACAGATGAGGATGACCAGCAAATACCTTATCGAAAGCACTCAACAATTCAGTACCCCAATCACTAATAAATGTGATGACTCTTCCTTGAGGTTCAAGCAAACTCTTCAAATGCTTGAAAAAGAATGTCCAATTTGCATCTGTCTCAGAATCACAAAAACATATGGCTAGAGAGTAGAAACCTGCATAAATCAGATCACAAAAAAATCAGTCTACTGGGGGCCAATAATGTTTTTATTGCAGGGCAGTAAACTATTGCAGCGTGCCACTGCACAGCAAAAATGATATCAATAACAATAAAAGAAACTAAAACAAGAAATATTAAACACACAAATGAAGAAACTAAAACAAAAGCCAATATTACTGGGGGCCAATAATAAAATTATTTGGGGGGGGGGGGGGGGGGGGGGCAATAAAGTATACAGCTACCTTGATTTCTATTCCTTCCAGTTGCAGAAAGAATCTAACCCTTGTAAATGCTTTTACCAAACGTTCCATCAACATACAACACAGGCAAACAGAATTGGAAGCCTTCAACACAACCTTCGTAAGCTATGAAAAGCCGCTAAAAACGATTAGTAGATAGGTCAACTTCCAACACAAAAGAAGAGCCCGGGTTACTCTGCAAAACAACTTCCTTATACCAAGGTAACTTGCTGAATGAATCTGCATCGGAACCATAAATCACTTCCTTAGCCCTATGCTTTGCTTTCAAGGCAATCTTGTAGGAAATATCAAACCCATATGTTGACTTGAACTTACTCATAATCTCCATTGGCTTCAATGAAAGATTATAGCTAACATCGGCAGCAATGCAAGTCTTGACAACCTTGGATCCCAAAAGCTTGTGCTTTTGAGTCCTAACTACACCCTTGCAAGTGTGAATATGATTCAACTCTGTTATATAAAGGCAACCACTGGCAGATGATGACAGAGCACAAAGATGCCAATCACAATCTTCGGTTCCAACATTTGAACAGACTGCATGAATACAGTCCAAATCATTTCTCAAAAGTACAAACTCGAAACCAACTGCAATTGCATACTTCCTGAGCTTCTCACAGAGCTCAGCTGCACCATGAAACTTCTCCCCAACATGGTAAATATAAGAACTCCACTCATCAGACAAATACGTCTTGTGAACTTCAGTCCTAAAGGCCTCCCCCAAATAATCGTCTTCATCAATAACTGCCAAACAACTATCCACTGAACAAGTTCTGCTGCAGCTTCCACCAATCTTTAAAACAAAAATATCAACACAATCTAACTTATGTATTCTAGCAGAGCATAACAGCATTTGGAAATCACGATCGTTACGAAGGAAACAAACTTCACAACCAGGAACTTAATACTGAAGCTCAATAACATCACTTGGCAAAAACTGGAATGTACGGAAAATGTCTTCATACAAGTCAGAATAGCTCATACATTGATTCAAAGGAATCATATAACCTTTGCCAGAGTAAATGCACCTAGCAACCAGAGGATCAGCCATAATCCTGGAAAAAAAAGGAGACCGAATCTATTATTGCCACCCAATAATGTAATCAAAACTACCTAAACAAATCAGAATCAGTAGCAAATTGCTTTTAAAATAACAAAAAAAAAAAAACTAGACAACAATTACAACAACATACTAACACATAATACATATTACTGCCCCCAATACAGACATTACTGGGGCCCAATAATATAGTCAAAACAACAAAAAACACTGCGGAAAATGTAACAAATCGCAATTCAAACAAATAAAAAGATCATTCCACAACAATTAGATAGTCTAATTACCGATTAAAACACATTATTGGTCCCCAATGGAATGATTATTGCCCTCTAATAATATAATCAGAACGACAAAAACACTACAGAACCAGCTCAAAACCAACACGAAGCATGAATTCACCAAAAGCAGCACGAAGTTAACACAGAAATTCAAAACTAAAACAATGCACTCAATAAGACCTAGAAATTTAAAATCAGAACTGCAAAAACAATTCAAAACCAGTACAAACATAACACAAAGCTCAGATTCAGCAAAATCAGTTCGAAGTTAACACAACAATTCGTACACAAAAAGACCTAAAATCAAACATATTAAATCGAGCTAAAATCAAACAGTAAAAGATCGATGAGGAAAATAAACAAACCGCAATGGAGGAACACGTAGAGGATCTCCATCTCGCTCCATGTGAAAATCGGGGATCGCAGCAGATCTTCTCTCTCTAGGAAACGCAGGTCTTCTCTCACTAGCTCTAAATCGCACGGCTCCTCTCTCTTATCTGTAGAAATCGCACAGCTCCTCTCTCTCTCTAAAATGGCAGAGCTTCACACACTGAAATCGCACGGCTCCTCTCTCCTATCTGTAGAAATCGCACAGCTCCTCTCTCTCTCTAAAATGGCTGAGCTTCACTCTCTCTCTAAAATGGCTGAGCTTCACTCTCAAAGCCCAGGGAGCTTCTCACTCTCTCTATAAATCGAGCCGATCCTCTCTCTCTCTAAAATCGGAGAGCTTCTCTCCCTAAATCTCGTTTCTGTTACAATTTGAAAGGTTTCAGTTATAAAAGGGCAAAACGGTCAGAAATTTTATATAAAACAGAAACGTTTTGAAACAATTGGGTAATTGGGGTTTAAAAATGAAAACTGTTGTTTAAGTGGGCAATCTCTTAGAGTGTTTGGGTAAGTGGGGTTAAATAACCCAAAAATTGGGTAAATGATCATTTTCCCTAAATTATTTTGAGCATCACACGCAAATTTAATTGGCAATATCTGAGTCTAAACTCTTACACAATGCTGTATTTCTCCAATGTGGATAGCATCTTGATGGATATGTTCTTGGAATCATCGTCATGTTTATATGGTGATCATGAAGATAATAAATGATAAGAAAGTTCAGTGTTCATCTTGACAATTTGATAATGTATTAAAGTATGATAAAATATTTTGAGCATCACACGCAAATTTAACTGACAATATATGAGTCCAAACTCTTATAAGCTCTTATGCAATTCTCCAATGTGGATACACTTCACATTCTCAACACATCGGAGATTTGGAGCCTTGTAGATCATTGGTGAGAATTTGTCTAAAAGTTAAGCCCCTTTTATAATTTGACTAATTGACATCTAAAATTTCTAATTATTGATGAGCAAAAACCCATTCTAAAGCAAAACCCTAAACGGCAAACTGCATCACCGCCACACTCGATCCACTACAACACTACCATCATCATGTCATCTATCAAACACGTAAAAGCTAGTTTTGCAACATCATTGGCTATTCCAAGCAATGAAAAATAATCAGTTCGTTTCAATTTCCTGCAAATTGTTAATCAAATTGAAGAAAGAATTTCTTGATAACTAACATTTATACTTGTAGCTATTATATTGTCATGAATTTCTTGAACAAACGAATTGATGGAGAAGAGAGTAGAAGAAAAGTTGGGAACAAGATTTTTCAATTTGATGTTCCACCTTCCACTCCTGCAAATGGTTAATAAATGAATTCGATTCGGTCTCCTATAAAATTGCTACAGTTTGCTTCACTTGAAAATTGAGGTTTTGCATATTGAAGAGGTGAAGCAGCAAAGGTAAGGAAGCTGAGGGGAAAAAAAATGATGTTTGATTCATGATTAACTTGCCAAATAGAAAAAAAAAAAAAAAAGGGTAGTTAGGGTAATTTATATATAAAAAAATTAAATTAAAGTAATGGAAAAATAGAGGTTGTGTGAATAGAGAAAATGAGTGTGTAAATAGCACCACCCTTCATTTATTATAGACACAAAAAGATATATCGATATGGAACAAATTCATATTCTTGATTCTTTTGTCCCTCTTTTTTCTGTGATACCCACTTTTTGGATTGTTCGCGACTTTGCGGTATCCTAAAGGCTTCTTAGGCTCAGAGATTAATCCACTAGGGGCCCGAACGACTAATAGAACATTACAGCTCCTCCCCTGTCCATGTTTTTTTGGTCCCTGCTCCTTTAAATTCATGAGGAAAAATGTACAGATTTAATTGAAGAAATCTGACGCTTTTGATGAAAATTTTCATGTGTTCAAAGAAAAAGAGAAAGCAGAAAATTATTAAGATGATAAATTTATTCCAAATTGGATATAAAATTTAGTATGATCAAAGAAACCTTTTCTTAAATAATCTAATCTGACCTAGCTCTATTAGGGTTTACTCGACGGCGATGGTCTTTGACAAAATTTTCAAACCTGATGAACAACGGTGATTCTTCGACTACGATGGTGGGGATGTCCTCTTTTTGTTTGTCTGGTTGGTTTGTGGGCGAAGGTGGGGGATGCTCCCAGGCGTGCCCATCTGTTTTTTCCTTGCACTTTTCTTCTCGGTCCAATGGTCGTGCTAGATGTTGGACATTGGCTGTTCCTGGCGTCATCCCATTTAGGAGACAGTTTGGCGGTGGATGGATTTGATTGTGGAACCGACAGGGGTCGTTGGGGCTGGTATGGCGGCAAGACCTGATTTCGGGTGTTTAAGGCAGCTTCGGAGCGAGGAGCATGGTGGCGGATCGTGCTGAGGTTCCCTTGACAGTGCTTGCAGAGTTTCGGCCCTGGGCATGGGTTGCACTTGATAGAGACACCCGCGGTAGTGTTGGCTTATGTGGCTGGAGATTGGCGATGAAGGAGGTCAAAGATGGCGTCCAATCTAATTGGGCAGCTTTGTCTTCCTACTGGGCAGACTATTTTTGGGGCTCCTTGCTTTGGGCTCTCCTAGCTAGGGCTTCACAGGGGTGGAGGTGAATGTGGGCTGACCTTTGAAGGTCTGACAGGTTGGGCTATCTGGGACTCCAACTGGACTGTGGGCTGCTTGATTTGGTCTACACCTTTGGTGTGCGGTTGGTTGGATTGGGGTGTGGGCTTTCTAAAAGTTGGGTGTACTTTGAGTATGCTGGGTACTATTTGTTTTAGAATAAGATTTTGTATGTCCTAAAATCCGGCTCTTTCTGTTGACCCCATAAATGTGTGTCGTTTGATATTGCTTGCTGAATTATATAATCAGGCTGACCTCTTTAGATTATATATATATATATATATATATTTTTTTTTTTTTTGATTTTTTCTGCAATAAATGAATTAGATTAAGAAGGATAGGTGAGCAAATCTGTAAGAAGGAAAAAGTCTGCTCACCTAAGGGACTGTGAGGGACAAGTGAATCTGATGGCTGAAAATAAATGCACAGTTTTAAGTTAAGAGAAGTTAAATGATTTCATATTTCAAAATTGAAAAGAAAAGGCAAATTATGTCTAATCTCAGCCACTAATCTAGTGGACGAGAATTGGAATATAATTTTGACTATAATTTAGTAAGTCATTGTTTATATATATATATATATATATATATATATATATATTATCGGTTAGTTAAAAGAATAGATCTTGAAAGGTCTTGGGTGATGTGAATTTATTTCGTCTTGAGACCACAAATTCTCATGACTGACTGTACGTCTCTCTCAAACTGATCTACTTAACGTATCAATATATTATATACCATATTCTCCACCATCCTGCGGCTCACGCCTCAAGGTGATGGTTTTCTTGGGATTCAAATTTGCTCACCACTTATATTTTGTGGTGATATCACCACCCTATTAAAACTTGCTACATCATATAGAATTAATTGAAATTATTTTTTAATAAAACATCATGATTAACCATAATTGTGTTTTATAACACATGCCAGTTTTGTATTGAGTGAAGTATTGGTGGTGAGCAAATTTGAATCCGTTTTCTTGGACACTTCATAATGATAATGAAGTGAAGTCTAGCTCTAGTGGGTACTCTTATTATTTAACAAGCAGTGACAGAATCTTACCAAGTTGTGGGTCTCAGTTGAATTCCAAACACCAAGCTAGAGAACCTATGTGCAAGCAATGAATCAGATGCATGACTAAGAGTAGAAGCCAAGGATAAGGTATTTCCCTTTAACATTGAACTTAATCAAGTTCATTAATATTGATTAAATTCATTAGGGTTATTATCACAAATGATACCTGAACTTATCCTCTATTTTATCGATGGTATCTGAACTTCAATTTTGATCACAACCAGTACCTGAACTTTTCGATTTTATTTTAAATGGTACCTAAGGCCACTTTCGGTCACTATTCAGACCAAAAAAAGCCAAATCTAAGAAAACAAAAAATAAAAAAAATAAGTTCAAGGCAAGTCTATTACCAAAAAATCATCACTATATATGATCGCAACCCTCGAAATCATCAAAAATCATCACTATGATCGCCTCTCATGTCGTTTTTAGTCGGAATAGTGACCGGAGGTGGCTCTAGGTACCATTTAAAATGAAATCGAAAAGTTCGGGTACTGGTTGTGATCAAAATTGAAGTTCAGGTACTATCGATAAGATTGAGGTATAATTCAGGTACTATTTGTGATAATAACCCAATTCATTAATATTGTATAACACAATCGCTGTTCGATAATTAGCATAAATTCAATCGCCAAAGTTGAATTTAGAAGTTGCTCTTTCCATGCAAGGCAGCCAAAAATGCAACACCAGCAGCACCACCAGGGTCGATCTAGCCTGCGAGATTGCTCGAGTACTTCTAGCCCACAAAGCAGACATAACATCATCAAAGGAGAAATCATCATTGTCCAAAGTGATAAAAAATCAGGTTCGGGGAGATCAGCTTCTATTCGGATTTATAGCTGTACAGAAGTCGATCCAAGTAAGTTCAGTCACGAATAACTAGCGTTGTTTCATTGAAAGCCTAATGAGATTTGAATAACTGACCAATACTTTTCTCTTCTGTGTTTTGCTTCAACAGAAACTGGAAAAGGAAAGTTGAGTGAGCAAGCATACCTCAAACGTGGAAAAACCAAAACAAGTTGTGGTGAAAGAACTACAACATATGATGTCAAGTTCCATGTTGAGCCAAACTTCGGGACTCCAGGAGCTCTGGTCATAAGAAACCCAAAGAACAACAGATTCTTCCTCAAATATGCAGCTGTCCAAATTCAGAACAGTCAGATCATCCAGTTCGACTGTTACTCATGGGTATACTCATTCAAAAAGACCAAGAATTTTGATCGGATTTTCTTCTCAAACACTGTAAGTATACTGAATACTAGTTCTGCCTGATTTATTTGATGCAAGAACTTAAGAATGAAATTTAGCAACACAGCTTGGTCGTGTCATCACAGAAATATCTTCCAAGCCAAACACCCCAAGCTCTCATGAAACTGAGAAAGGAAGAACTTGGTAGCTTGAGAGGAAATGGAAGTGGGGAGAGGAAAGAATGGGATCGAATTTACGACTATGACTACTACAGTGATCTTGGTGATCCTGATAAAGGTCCAGAACACAAGAGACCTGTCTTGGGTGGGTCTGCATTACTTCCCTATCCTCGCAGAGGAAGAACTGGTCGCCCTTCTAGCAATGCAGGTATATACAGTACATCTTTTAAAGTTTTTATGACAACAAAATCATGTCCACAATTGGATATTAGTTTTTCCTTTTATATACAATAAAAGTTCTACACACTCAATTCCTCTGCAAACATGATCATGTAAGATCCTTTGACTGAGAGCCGGCCATGTACCACTAACCTGGATATATATGTTCCCCCGGATGAGAGGTTCAGCCCCAAGAAAAAATCTGAGTTCATATCCAATTCAATCCAGGCAGCTCTGCATTTCCTGATCCTTGAGGGAAAGGGTTCCAATCATCTTGAGTCATTTGATGAGATACATGCCATGTTTTCTGCAAACGAGAGCCTAGTGATTGAGGGGTCGCTCAAAGAGAAACTGAAAGCTATGGTACCAAACGAGCTTTATAAAGATACTACACATGCAATCAAGAAAACCTTGAAATTTCCACTTCCTCAAATACTAGCAGGTGACACATCTGATTATTACGCCTCTGCAGCTTGTATGAAGATGGTTCATTTCACATTTACAATTGTTGTCCTCCACTTTCCAGAAAATGAATTTGCATGGAAGGATGATGAAGAGTTTGGGCGCCAAATGCTTGCAGGAGTTAATCCAGCACGAATACAATCCCTGGAGGTGCTATTTAACCATTTGAACTAGGGCAGAAGGGCATGGCTACTAGTTTATCCAACTGATTAACCAAAAAATGTTGCACTAATCACTTGTATAACTTTGACTTGCAGGTATTTCCACCGCAAAGCAAAGATGGAGCTGTGAGCTCAATAAAGTCATCACACATAGAGCACAACCTTGATGGCCTAACTGTTGCCCAGGTAAAAACCAAATAAAACACACCAGCAGAACATCATCCATCTTGCCTGATTTGCCTCCCAAATTGAAAAGTTGGTATATCATCAATCAACACAGCCAAGCTGTAAAGTCTACAAATATTGTATTCCAGAGCAAATGCATTTTCTTGGCAATATTATTCTTTTCTTTCTGATTTTCATAAAATTCACAGGCAATGAACTACTGGAGGATACTCATCTTGGATCACCATGACTATCTCATGCCCTTCTTGAGCAGAATCAACACAAACGACGTTTGTATCTATGCAACCCGCACACTACTTTTTTTGAAGAGTGATTCCACGCTAAGGCCACTAGCAATTGAACTTAGTTTGCCAGGCTCACCTAGAGGTAATGAAATCAATCGGGTACTTGTTCCAGCTAGTCAGGGTGAAGCAGCAGCACTGTGGCACTATGCTAAGGCTCATGTTGCAGTTAATGACTCTGTTTATCATCAACTGGTCAGTCATTGGTGAGTTAAACAGTTTCTTGAACCCAAAATAATGCACGTTCGTTCTCATTGTTCATTGAATTCCCACCGCAAGGACCTGATCATGCTACGCTATTTAGGTTGCATACACATGCAGTGGTCGAGCCGTTCATCATTGCTACTAGAAGACAGCTAAGTTTGATGCATCCAATCCATTGGCTACTAGATCCTCATTTCAAAGACACCATGCACGCGAATGCACTGGCTCGGAGCAAACTCATTAACTCTGGAGGAATCTTTGAGAAGATATTGTTTTCGGCTGAAATATCCATGCAGCTATCAGCTGAGCTATACAAGGAGTGGAGATTTGATGAGCAAGCCCTTCCTGCTGATCTACTTAAAAGGTATTTCATATTAGACGGTGGGACAGAACTGGGAAAATGTACTACGTACTAGGAATTTTCACAAACTCATATATTATGATTTATGAACTCATTCCTTTTGAAAACACTTTTCAGAGGTATGGCCCTACAAGACCCTGATCCAGATAACCCTACTGGGATTCAGCTTCTGTTCCAGGACTATCCCTATGGTGCAGATGGACTTGAGATATGGACAGCCGTCCAGGCATGGGTTACAGATTTTTGCATGCTCTTCTATGCTGATGATGCTTCTGTAAGATCTGATGAAGAAGTCCAAGCATGGTGGTCAGAAATTCGAAATGTTGGCCATGGTGATAAGCGGAATGAGACATGGTGGTATCAAATGACATCACGGAAGGACCTAATCCAAGCTTTGACAACTTTGATATGGATTGCATCTGCCCTTCATGCTTCAGTGAACTTTGGGCAATATGCATATAATGGTTATCCTCTAAATCGTACCACACTATGCCGAAGGTTCATTCCACAGGAAGGAACATTTGAGTATGCTGAGTTCTTAGGGGATCCAGACAAATACTATCTCAACATGTTGCCTGAAAGAGATAAGATGATCTTGGGTATAGCAATAGCAGAGGTACTCTCAAAACACACATCTGATGAAGTGTATTTGGGCCAGAGGTTATCACCATTATCAATAAAGAATGAAGAGATTGGCCTGAAGTTTGAAAAGTTCAACAGAGAACTTCGAAATATAGAGAAAAGAATTGAGGACAAGAATGCCGATGCCAAGCTTAAAAACAGACAGGGCTGTGCCAAGATGCCTTACATGCTTTTGTACCCTGATACCTCCAATGTTGAATCCAAGGGGGGCAGCACGGGGAAGGGGATTCCTAATAGTATATCCATTTGAGATGTTTCGTAGTACACATGATATGCAACTTTTTAAGCACAGAAGGAATAACACAAATGTAATTTACATGACAGGAAAACCTCTATATATATGTTCAGGGCATTCCTCCGCACATATTGCTGAAAAAGACAAAAGAAGTATATGTACTGAAAGATAATAATGGAATTAACAACATATGGAGTACAGAGAATGAGCAGCAAGCTGAAGGCACCATACCAACACTGCAGAAACGAAGGTGCTCCGAGGCATGACTTAGACATTAAGCTTTCTAGATTGCCCGCGGGAAGATTGTGAATTTGTGATCCATAGATGAAATGATCAAGAAAACTGAAGGATTAAACTTGATTAGCATGGTCTGCTTTATCCTCAACATCGACCATGAGCAGCAAAAGGTGCAGAACTAATCTTCTCAGCATTGCCTAGCACCATATCTGCAAGCATTTCAGCAGTTCCTAGAGACTGAAAATGGACCAAATGGTGGATGATTCTTCCGTTAAATGAAATACAAGTAACAGAACCAGTAATGACTAGACATATGCAAAATCTGTGGGAACTTGGTGCTAGGAAATATATTTTAAATCTATGGAACGAATCCCACAGATAATTGAGCACTAAAAATACTTCTCTTATTTTGTGAAGTATTTTTTCTGTATTACTTGGGCTTAATTTTCCAAGTTTCAGTTCCAGACTCTGCTTTTGCCTGTTCTCCCCCAGTTTAGACCAGTTTTATAAGTGTCAATTACAATTAGGACCCACTCTATACATAAATTATTCGTCATCGTCCACTCAACTTTAGCCCAGCATGACATGCAAAAATGTTGTAGCAAGCCAGAATCTTGGGAATATCTTTGTCGTTAAATTTATATATAATCAGCAGAATCACAATGTATGAGTATTACCGTAGAAAGTCCATTCCCTTCATGCCCAGTGGCAAGGAACAAGTTTGGCAAACCTGGCACAGGCCCAATCACAGGCTTCCCATCAGGCACTGAAATAGTAAGGTTATTTCAGTAATCAATTTCACAGCCAGACTTTTGAGAACTAGTATAAATTTGAAATTGCTATTGTTCACTTTCAAAAGGTTCTAAGAGATATCAGGATTCAGGACTTACTGTAAGGTCGTAATCCTACTCTCACTTCTCTGCTCTTACTGATATCTGAAAGGGGCTTCTCTCTTAATTTTGGAAAGAATTCTCCAGCTCGGTCCCATATACGACTGATGATGGTTTCTTCCACTTCAGTGCTGAACCCAGCAAATTGGCGGCTGCTCCCTATAGCAAAATATATGAAAAGAACCGGTAGTGAGACACTCTTGGATTTGTAAAATATATGAAAAGTGAGGCTTGTCATATAGCAATGTGATATGTAAAGCTTTCTAGAGACTTGCTATATTAGTTAGATACATGTATTAGTTAATTAGCATGAAACCACAATCTAGTCTGAATCTGAGATCTTGAGAGAGAAACTTATACTTATGTTTCATGTTCTCTGAAGAAAAGAACAAAACACGAGTCATGATTGTAAAATTTTACCGAGAACAATGTTCCCTACTGTATCCATAGTGGCTGTCATTGAAACAGACAAGCTCTGATCAAGCAAGCTGGGAGCCAACATGTTAGGAAGCTGAACTGTAGTTTGATGATCAACATATCCCACCTCCATCAGACCATGATTGAGTTGAAAGGAATTAAAATTCTCAAGCACTAGAAGGTGACCCTGCCATAAAGATTAAGTATTAGGCCGGTGTTAACATAAAAGCTAGAAAAATAAAGCTACTCATTCAGAAGGTGAGAGAGCTTAAAACTTGAGAAATCCTTAATCAAAGAAACAATAATGACATCATGCCTCTGGAAAAGAAACCATAGTATCATAATATATCCAAGAACAAGTCCGCTCATATTTTAATCAGATTCTGCATCAAAAAACCAAATTACCTTCCGTGGTTTCACAGGGACGTCCACTACAATTTCTGATTCTCTAATCAGGTCCTGCATCAATGATCCACTCCAACAACCAGCTGCCACCACAATGGCCTTTCTACAGTGTAAGATAGACCTGGAAGTCTTAATAGCCTCAACCTCCCCACTGCCACCAGATCTGAGCATATGAAGAATTATAATGGCATTAGCTTAACAATTTACCCCACCTATAAAAACCAAAATTTCCAACTTTGTCCCAGGAAAGTATGATTGCAGACCTCAGTAAACTCATCACTGGATCGTTATAAAACTCCGCATATCTACCCTCTGATGAATAAAGCCTATTTCCCTACACAAGCATACAAACACACTAGTGAAAAATCATTAATTCACCAATTGTGCTAACAATAAAGGTTCTAGGTGACCCAAACGACAACCTAACTAGCTTTTTCTCAGAAATAGAAAAATAACCTTTTCAAGAAACTCCACGGCACGATGAGCATCCAGTTGGGAATCATCAGGCAGAAAAGCAGCCCCAGTATCTTTATCAACCTTCAATTCAGGTTCCTTAATACGCAAGTCAGTAGCCGACAAGTACTCTGATCTTACCCCAGCTTCACATTGCTGCTTCACCGTCCTTTTTAACACCTCCAACTCCTCAGGAGTTCTACCAACCAGCAAACTTCCTATAAGAAATGACAGTACCACTTAAAACACACCCAAAACCAATAAAGCCACTTCCTTGAGTATATTTGTTCCCTTCAATTTCAACAATACCTGTTTTCTTCCAGCCCAAATGTTCTAGAGGGTCCAACCCCTGCTCAATTAGGCTCTCAGCCAATTCCTCCCAAAGCTTCTGGCTTCTCAGCCCCAGCTCCCAAAGGTCGCTGCTTGGTGTTTTGTGTGCCATCCATATATACCCCTGCCCTGAAAAAAGTCAACATTTCATTTTCATCACAATTGACTCAAACAATTAATTTTCTAAGGAGAAAAAAAAGTTACCGGCGCCGGTGGCACCAGAGCAGGGGACAGCCTTGTCAATCACGGCAACGGATAGGTCCGACCCGATCAGGAACTGCCGGGCTATGGTCAACCCGATTATTCCAGCTCCGATAATCAAAACATCGAACGTTTGGTGCGGTTCCGAGGCCGAAGAACTAGCGGGTTTGGGCCGGACGGGTCGGGTTCCGGAGGTGGACAAGGAAATCGGTTTGGATGTGAATTTGGAGCCGTAGAAGTTTGATCGAGAGGCGAAGCAGCTGAAGGATTGGAACCGACTTCGTGAAGAAGAGAATACGGCGTCGTTTGAGAAAGGGTTTGGGTGTGAGAGACAGGTCGAAGCTGAAGCCATTAGTGGTGCCTTCGATTGTTGACTTGCTTCTGTGAAAGATTGAAACTTTGAATACAGTTTGAACCTGGCGGCACGTTTCCTTTTCATAAACGACTCGTCGTTGAATAATTTCAATTTCATTCTCACACTTCAATTGGAGTAATTTTCATAGTTTACGATACAAAAATTCGAATACATTACACCCCTACTCGAATCTCTAACAATTCTATGTCATGTCGGTGAGCGGTCACCTACTAGTTTTTTGTTTTTTGTTTTTACTTTGTCAAGGGGAACTCAAAGGCTTCCTAGGCCCAAGATAAACCCCTTCGGCGCATGTGAAATGCTTCAACTGTACATTGCAGCACAGTGCCTGGCCACTTTTGACAGCTTCGAGATTCGAACCTAAATTGGGGAGCACCTACTAGTTAGTTAGCCTAACTAATACCGTGGAGGTCATATTTTCAAATCTCACTGACATTAAGAGTGGGGTAGCGAGTTACACCGTCATATTAGAGGTCATCAAAATTAATCATAGAGTCAGTAGACCAAAGAATTTCTCTGCCGTTTGTTGTTGAATCAGCATCCATACTGTAGTCTGGATCTTCTAAAGCTTTGTCCAAGGACTCTGCTAAATCTGCCTCCCATAAGCCCAACTTACAGACTCTCTTGTAAGTTCTATAACTCGTTGCTCTTAGGCCCTCTGAGACCATCTCCCTCAAGGATCCACCGATGATGGCTTCGTTACTCACAACGTCAAGGAAAGTTCCAGATAAACCAGGTTGCCAGAAAACAGCAATGGCACAACTCTTATCTACGAACCGAACATCAAAGTCTTCAGAGAAAACATCATGTGACTTGTGCAACATGCTCTTCAGCATTCCAGCGGTCAACCCACTTCTAAATCCCCATAAGAATACCAAATTATCACAGCTGATTTTTCTCATATTATTTCTCCAGATTCTGATATCCTCATTGATTGATTCCTGGGGAATGTCGGAGAAGGGATTGGATATGTTAGTGTACTCGTCAAGGGCTGGAGCTAATAGGTGATTGTTAGATAGCTTAGCATTCTCCGGAATTTTCAGAATGGTGCAGAGCTTCGCAAACAAATAACACATCTTCACGACATTATGCCTATGAATTTTGCCTTCATTTTCTGTAAATGACAACCACAAACATTGTATTTAGACATTTAGTAATAGAAGTTAGGCATTGCATCTGATGAAGTAAAAGATCATGACATGATGAAAAAATGAGGATAAGTCTTCCGAGTAGTGATTTTTTAAAGATTCAATCTCGCATGCTTGCATATATCAAACACTTGTCAAACAAAATGTAGAACTTTTCTTCATTTTCTTCCTGTCCCATATCAGACCTTAATAAAACTATAAAATCTACCAGAGTAACAATCATGGGGCATTACTGTACGCTCTCTCACTCTCTGTGCTAAATGAAAACTAGGAAAATTGACTATACCTTGAGGTAAAGTCTCCAAATCAATAGGTGCAAAGTAATGATTATTCAGGTAGGAAATAGCTGCAGGTATATTGGTCACCTTCCTTAAAGGGCCAATATTCTTCATCAGATGGTTGATGTCAAGTATGTGGGGAAAAACCAAGCTCAAAGAGCCTGTGAACTCATCTACGTTAGCCGGCAGGGGAGAGAGAAATTTTGAATGAATAAACGTGAAATCTGCAGAAACCAAAATTGAAATTTAAGTTGAGAAACTAAAGAAAGAGCAAGGTCAATTTAGGGGGATCAAAAGGTCATAGATATTTATTAAATAGAGATACACCATTAAGGGAATTGTGGGAGACAACAGGTTTCTGTGAAGCAGAAATCAAATCGATCACCTCTCGAAATCCACGAACCCTCTTGTTTTGTTCCTCCACAACGTTTTGAAGCTCTCTCTGTATATTCGAACCAAAAATTAATTTACGCAAGCTTGATGTTGATGTGGCACAAACCAAAAATTAAAATTCTCTTCCTAACCTCAAACAAGTCCTTGTCCTCTTTAGAACTTGTCAAAACAACTCGAACAGACTGAGTACCTCCACCATTTGCTGGGATTATTAAAGGAACAAGTTCATCACTGAACTCTTTTAGCATCTGCAACCAAAGACCAACAGCATTTAATGAAATACAACTCTGATAAAGTTTACCACCTCAAAACTAAAGGATTAAAACTATGTCCAAGCAATGTACCTCCAGTGCAAGCTGTACTTGACGCTCGCTGCAAACATCTATATTCATGCATGGTCTCGATCCATAAATTTCAGTCCCCATCACAAGTTTTCTCAAGGAACTCAGCAGAGCATCTGCAAAATGAAAAGTGAACAGAGTTTCTAATTATAAGATAAAATTGTGAAAGTAAAAGGAACAAGAATGGATCATAAACCTACAGCATTTTTTCTTACCATCTGTCCTTGAGCCTGATTTCTTGCACGCATTTTTCCAATGCTTAACTCGTGATTTAATTCTCTCAATAAAAATCGTATCAGCAACAGTATGCGTCAAGGAAGAATCTACTACATAGTTCCCGGGTGTCGGATTCCCTATCCGCACTTTAGCTGCAGATTCTTGTGCTTTAGACAAGTACGATATACCTGTCACAAGACAAAGAGATAAAGAACTCTCAAAACATCACCAAATAGATACAAATTCACTAAATCCCAAATTGAATACAACAAGCACTCATTGTTTTTGGTTGGTCTACCCCAGTACAACTCCCAAAATTCACACGCAACAAATGCATCAGCAAGCACAAAGAGTGAATACAATTGCAACATAAATTTCGACAAGGCTCTATAGGTTGTTCATAACTTTTCTTATTTCTCCTAATCCCTAAACACATTAACTTGGTTTTGAAGTTTCAAACTTTGAATGAATGACATTCATATAGCAATGCTTACCATCATATATGCAGGCATTAAAATCAAAACCTTCTTGAGCCATGTATGTCAAATGTGACGTTTGAACCGAAAAACTATAAGACGGCATCCCCACCTTCAGCTCATCTCTAGGGAACAATATAAAGTTATATCTGCACCAAACAGACACACATTTTCATCCATGTACAAACATACGCATACGTATTCGTATGTAACAGGTATAGTAGAAGCAATAAAGTACTAACGGGTGAGCGGTGAGCTTGGTGGCTCTAAGACTGAAAGGGCAGGCAGCGAACTGAAGCACCTGGAAACGCTCCGCCGCGTACTTCGCCTTCAAATACGCCGTGTCGTTCGTATCGAACGGCAGCGCCCGGTGCCAGCCCGCAGAAAACGACCCCGTTTTCTGCAGCGACACGGCCACAAAGTCCGACCTAGCCAGGTCGTCCTTGAACTCCTCCACCGCCTCCGAAAAATTCGCCTTCGTCACCTCCTTCACCGCCCATTTCTTCCCCGCCTTGGCGCTCGTGCAGAGCAAACGCCGCCGTATCAGAGTCGCCATGGCTTCAGCTCCAGAGAGTGGAGAAACGCTTTCATTGACAAAACAATGGGCCTGGGCTTACTGTGGTTAGGCCCAAGCGAGAAAAAGAAGCGGTGGCTTAGTTTGGGCCCGGGTAATAATAATATTAATATTAATAAAGCTGGCACGTGACACGTGTGCGTAGTAGGCTCGTTAACACCCCCAATTCGCAATCGATTAGGGCATTGGGAGCTTTATATATGTAAACCACGAGAAAACCTGGGACGAGCTGAGCGACGGCGACCCCCATTCAACTCCGTTACAGCTTTGATCCTCGTCCAAGACTCCACCTTTTCCGCTCTAGACTCCGTCACCTTCATCGCCTTCGTCTTCGCAGCTCGAGGTTAGGGTTTTGGTCTTTCTAGACGTTTTTTTTTTTTGCTCTCTATTTCTGGATGAATGGCTCTGTTGTGTTTGTTCATCTATTGGTTCTTGTATAAAGTTCGAGTCTTGTGAGAGGTTTTGAGTTTGTTTCAAGTATGAGTTTCGTTTTCGTTTTTTCATGTTTGGATGATTATATAATGAAAATGATTTTGTTCCATATATTTGGGGAACTGTTGAGTAGTTCATATTGGTTGGTTTTGATTAGATTTTATCTGGAAAAAGGACTACTTTTTGTGTGTGATAAAGTAGGTTTGGTTGCTTTATTTTGATCATGTTGAGTTGTTTTGGCTTTTGGTTCTGTATATTTAGAGGTGTTCTGATTGAAGATTGATTGTCAATGCAGTGTGGAGGTTGTTTTGAGTTGTGTTGAAGAGGGTTCTGAAGCTCATCGAAGCTTTTGAATTTCGGCAGTGTTGGTTTTTATTACAGACGTTATGGGTGTCGAAAGCAAGCTTCGTTTGATTACGTATTCGGAAGAGATAGTAGATGGGCAACCGATCTATGTTTCTTCAAACGGCCTTCCTGTGAAGGCTGTGGGGAAAGAACCGGCTGGGCATTCTTTCCATGCGGTGGCTCTTAAGTTCCGTGGTTGGGTAGAGGAAGTTGCGAGTGCTGACGAGCCGAAGGCAGTTGATGGCAAGGAGCAGACTTCGCTGCCGACGTTTGATTCGTATAGCAGCAGCAAAGGTAAAAAGAAGTCGGGTGGTGAAGGGAAACAACAGGATCACTATGCATTGCTAGGTTTGAGTCATTTAAGGTATCTCGCCACTGAGGAGCAGATAAGGAAAAGCTACCGTGAGACTGCCTTGAAATATCATCCTGACAAGCAGGCTTCGCTTCTGCTTGCTGAGGAAAGTGAAGCTGCCAAGGAGACAAAGAAGGATGAGATAGAGACCCACTTCAAGTCCATTCAAGAAGCGTATGAGGTCTTAATTGATTCTGTGAAGAGAAGAATCTACGACTCCACTGATGAGTTTGATGATGAGATCCCCACTGAATGTGCCCCACAGGATTTTTTCAAGGTGTTTGGTCCTGCTTTTATGAGGAATGGGCGGTGGTCAGTTAACCAACCAATCCCATTTTTAGGTGATGAGAATACTTCATTGAAGGAAGTAGATGATTTTTATAATTTCTGGTACACCTTCAAGAGCTGGAGGGAGTTCCCCCATGAGGAGGAGTTTGATCTTGAGCAAGCTGAATCTCGTGATCATAAGAGGTGGATGGAGAGGCAAAATGCAAAACTTACAGAAAAGGCTAGAAAGGAGGAGTATGCAAGGATACGTACTCTTGTTGACAATGCCTATAAAAGAGACCCTAGAATCGTGAAGAGAAAGGAAGCAGAGAAAGCTGAGAAGCAGAAGAAAAAGCAGGCCAAGTATTTGGCCAAGAAATTACAGGAGGAGGAAGCAGCCAGGGCAGCTGAAGAGGAGAAGCAACGGAAAGAGGAGGAGGAGAAGCGAGCTGCAGAAGCAGCATCACAGCAGAAGAAACTAAGAGAGAAAGAGAAGAAACTGTTGCGCAAGGAGCGGAGTCGTCTGCGAACACTTTCTGGGCCTGTTATATCGCAGCGTGTGCTCAATCTTGCTGAGGATGATGTGGAAAGCCTTTGTATGTCTCTTAATATTGAGCAGATTAGGAATATATGTGACAGGATGGAGGGCAAAGAGGGGGTAGAGCGAGCAAAAGTTCTTAGAGGTGCACATGGTGGAGATAACAATGATGTAGAGGGAAAGAAAGAAGAGGAGAAGAAAACTCCACAACAGAATGGTTCTGTGGTGAGTAATGGTACCGTTCTGTTAAGTAGCTATGAGAAGAAGGAGAAACCGTGGAGCAAAGAAGAGATTGAGCTTTTGAGAAAAGCAATGGTGAAATTTCCAAAAGGAACATCTCGAAGGTGGGAAGTTGTATCAGATTTCATTGGTACTGGAAGATCTGTGGAAGAAATTCTGAAGGCAACTAAAACAGTTCTCCTCCAGAAACCTGATTCTAGCAAAGCTTTTGATTCTTTTCTTGAAAAGAGGAAACCTGCACCATCTATTGACTCACCACTTACAACTAGAGTGGAAGTAGAAGGGGTATCATTGACTCCTCAGGAAACTGAAAACAGTGCTGACAAGAGTGCCAAGGCAGAAGATAAGTCTGGAGAGTCGTCAAGTGGAAGTGCAAAAGAGCAGAGTCCTAATGATCCAAATGCTGCAAATGGAGTATCCTCGAGTTCAGAGCAAGATGTGTGGTCAGCTGTACAAGAAAGGGCACTAGTTCAGGCCCTGAAAACCTTTCCAAAGGAAGCCAGTCAGCGGTGGGAGAGAGTTGCTGCTGCTGTTCCTGGGAAAAGTGTGAACCAATGCAAGAAGAAGTTTTCATTGCTGAAGGAGAGCTTCAGAAACAAGAAGAGCTCTGCATAATTTACTGGGATTTTCTTGATGATGATGCAGATTACTAAGATGCATGGGGAAATCGTTTAGAGTATCTCACACATCTAATTCTTTCTAGGCAGAGATCTTTCAAGCTTTATTTTAGGTGAAGATTGAGAGCACTACTGGTTCTGGTTTCTGCCGTCTGGATTTTGCCATACTAATAGCTATTTGGAAGAGGGATTATGTTTTGTATTATTTTTCATAGCATGTTTTATTTACTGTATTCGGGGTTCACTGCATTGCGAGATCTGAGATCTCAAGATGCATGAATATAGGAAGAGCATTATGATGAGATTAGCCGAGGTTTCGTTTTAGGGATGGAGAAATCTCATTAGCATGATTTTATTGATAACCAGATTTATATATTTACTTCAACTCAAATGTTGTCAAGTGTCTTGGGTGCATATGGGTTATGGATTTCAATTCCCATCCTTTTCCTTATACATCGATGGAGCCACCAGTTCTCAGATCATATGCTCGGGATAATACTGGATGGCTCAAAGCAGCCAAAAGTAATGCAACCACAACTCCCAATTAAGTAATGCAAATATTCAGCTCGTAGTAAAACAGAGAGTTTGAAGTTATTGAAATCAAGGACTGTTCCTTTTCATCATATTATTTCCTTGTTCTATGAATCATACAAGGTAGGCAATAAATAGCAGCACTGCTCTGTTTCTCCGAATTTGTTCTTCCTAGAGTGGTTGTCCAGCCAAGAATCGGCTATACAAATCTAATGCCTCTTGAGGTTTGTATTCTGGAACCGTGTGACCAGCTCCCTGCACCATCAAATTCAAGTACGAGTATCAACAATGATTCTGATCAAAAGAAAAATGGATACTAAAAACTGCTAGATAGAATGACAACATTTTATGTGGCCATGTGCTGACCTTTATGGTTAGAAACGTGAGGTTGTTTTCATACCCTTGTGTATACCTGCAACAAATACATTAGATTAATTAGTTTTTAATTTTTATAGTTATTGTGAAGTTGATTAAAGACCGTTTGATATGGTGCAATGAAGGGAAAACAAAAAACGTGCCCAGCAATTTGTCCCTGGGAAATCCATGGCCTCCATTCATCCACAATCTTGTAACCAACTGATCTAGTCCATGCTTCACTCCCGGTGAATGGAACACACAGATCATGATCACCACTGCCAGGAAAAGTAGACATTTTAGCATATCAGTATCGAGTCCTACCGCAGATGCAAATTGAAATCTGAATAACCAGGTGAAAGCCTACGTTCCAGAGTAGCATTTTCAGCAGGAAGTCTATTACTTACAGAGACCTGGGGATTAGTTTGGAACTTCCTTGATGAAATCAGAAATAGCTAAGTTACATAGTCTAGTTCTGAGACTCGACTCAAATTTCAGTCCATTGCAGCAACACATCAACTATATAACATTACCTACTTCCATTTCTCAATTTTCGTTTACCTTCATGCATTTCAGCGCAATCAAATAGAACATGAAGCAAAGGTATAAATGTCACAGGTAAAATTGGATTTACCTATATATAAGCGCACGGTATCCCTTCGAAGTCAGATTCTTGTGGTACTGGATCATACTCCCAGCATCATGGTAAAAACGAATGTTGTCTGTACATAATTCCCAACTAGGAATCACGCTTTCCTGTTGTGTAAATAGGAGTTCAAACAAGTTAATGCTATACGACCCAATTTCATACTTCAGATTCTAGTTTAACAACACTAGGATTGAGAAAGCTCACATCTTCTGCATGGATTGCCTTCCTAACTGCTGCATTGTTCAACCATGCAGTTGCAACCTCATCATCCTGCAAGTGACATATAAAAGCTAAGACCATCTTGACACGTTAAGCAGTCCCTACAGGATGTTAATGTAAAAGTACAAGTATGCTTAATACCAACTTTAGAAAATCAAGTCACAATTCCAAAAGATCAAAGTGGTATATATTAATCTAAAAAACTTACAGTGCATGGAACTTCCTCACTATTCATAAGCTGCGGCCAAGTTGGAACAAGTCCAGCTCTCACAGGAGCTCTAAGAGGCCATGCGCGACCAAACATCCTTTTTCTCACAGCAAGAGGCCTTTCAGTTTCACCCAACTTTCGAAAGCTAGATGGTAAGTTACTGGTTACGGTTGAAATTTTCTTAGAATCTGTGCTGTGATAGCATGGTTCTAGAATGTCATAAATGTTCAAGCCTTCTATGGCCTGGAATTGACATAAATCATAAGTTCAGTTAAAATCAAAAATTGCAGTTTATACTTCATATTGTAAACCATGAAAATTTCTCATACGTCGTCAACTTTTTCAAGCTTGTTCGCACAAGTATCACTATTCGGCTGATAGTAGTTTCCATTGCACTCCTTGATAACCTCCTGGAGCAAGTTTGATGCATATTCAGAACCTATCATTCGAAATTAGCATTACAATGCTCTAATAATCAAATTGGGCATCCAGCACAAACCTCAAATAAATCATCTGATATAAGTCCCATCCCATGAGCAAATGGAACAAGGGCATTCCCATCGATTTCCTCATCCGTGACTCCATTTCCCACAAGATATCCCTGTGTTATGCAGTTATTTGACATTGAATCCATACATGTTTGAAATTAACAAAAGGAATATGCACAGATAAAATACCTTGAAGTTCATAATGGGCTTTGTACCAGCATCAATTCCTGTCAAAATTCCACAGCTCCATCTTAAAAAGATTTCAACGTTTAACAGATGCAACAGTTAGAAATTTAGGCTGATGTACCTTTGGCCACTTCAAAAGCAAGTGTTGGCACGTAGACACCAGCATATGACTCTCCCGAAATGAAAAACGGGTTGGAGAGGAACTCTGGGTAAAGTTCAAACCACTAGTTGCAGGAAAAAAGTAGTAAATGCATTACTAGTGTACTAGAACATAAAAATAAATATCGGGCCAAATAAGTATGAAAGTATTTCAAGTTATTTCCATTATCACCTTGAGGAGAAATGTGTGGCTATCAGATGCAGTCTTTAGATCACCAGTAATATAGTCACTTTCGTTTTTGGAGTAAGACAGCCCAACACCAGCAGGAGAATCCAAATATAAAATGTTGGAAACCTAACATGAGAAGAAGCACAAACAATGAGGAGTTAGCTTTCGCATAGATATGGAAAAACCCAATAGAATGTAATCAAATTCACAATATCTATGAAACATAAGATTGCTATCAGAGGTACAACCTTTGACCAGCTGTATGGATTAAGGTGCAATTTGGGCAGACCTCCCTTGGTGTTTGCTGCTTCAAAATTGAATGGCCCTGAAAAGATATGAATGGAACCAATGTTTTTATAAACTAATAAAATTCTAGAGTGCTAATTCAAGAACCAATTTTGCCCATTTGAAGCTGAATAACTAAAATGGTGTGGTCTAATTCAAACAAGAAACTTTCTTTCATTGAAACAATTGAATTCTATAAGTTATGAGACGAAGCTACCAATTTTGTTATCTTGGGATGAATACAAAACCAGCACTGGAATTGAGAAAATATGACCTCTCCTCTTTGGCCAATAAAACCAAACATGACATCAGGTGAGAAACAATACCATGCTCATAAACAAAGCCATCAAAACTGGAGCAACCAGGTCCACCATTCAGCCACAGCACAACCGGATCCTCCGACGGCTTCCTCTCCGATTCCACAAAATAGTAAAACAGGTTCCTCCCATGACTCTCATCAATTGTCACATACCTTCAAACCCCACAAAACAAAAATTAGCAACTAAAATTCAGAAACGCATCCAAAAATCTCATATCTACCAAAAACCTTCGCATACCCAGAACGGTGCTTTGAAGGAAGAGTGCCATTGAATCCAGGAATCTGGGTTATGAGAGCTGCCTCAGGAGCTGACTGGATTGGCACCAAGCTCAAGAACGTGAATGATAAGAGTGAATATAATACTACTCTGTAGGAGACAATAATACTAGTCCTGGCCATGTCTAAAGTGTTACACGGCTATATCAAAGACTGTAACACAAGAATATATATATATTTATAGACGCAGAGATTATTACTCTGCAAGTTGCTGATTTTCGTTGCTTCCAAGCCAAGAGATAAACTGAGCTCTCAACTTGGGAAGAAGAACCTGACAGGAAAATGGAGGAGTGGGAAAACAGTCATGTAGATGATTCTAAGGACCAATTGTTACACGACAACGTGTTTGAGTTTGAGTCTAAGCCAACGTGTTGAGGCAACTGAAGGAGAAAACTACCCCAGTAAAATTTGGGGTCCATTGCTGTCTTTGGTAAAAAGGATTAATTCGCACACGAAATGTGTGTGATGATGATGCAGTTGGAACAAGATTTTCATTATTATTATTTTTTTTTCAAGAAGAAAATAGACCATTTGGTTTGATAAGATCATAAGACCAAGACTTTTGATTAAATTTGACTAGTTCAGCATGAAATCAATGGGATTAACATTAGTAACTCTGCGAAATAATTAAACATATGGAATAAAAAATAACAAATTACATATAAGTTATTGACAAAAGATGACTTAACAAATAAATCCATTAAAGATTGAATTAAACATATAAGGACTAAATCTTACAAATAAGGACAATGTGCTCTCCACTTGCCACATGTCATGAGTTAATTTACTTTTTTATCCTTAACTACTTCTTTTGACTTATAATCTCTTTATAAGGATTAAATCTTACAAATAAGGACAATTTGCTCTCCACTTGCCACATGTCATAATTTAATTTATTTTTTTATCTTTAACTACTTCTTTTGACTTTTAATCCCTTTATGTTACTTTTCTTTTTTCTGAGAAATCAATTTATGTTATTTTTTTTTCTCAGAATAATCCTTTTTTTTTTTTTTTTTTTTTTCTGAGAACAATCGGTTTATGTTACTCTTTTTTTCTTAAGAATATCCCTTTATGTTACTTCACAAAACCTCACTCTCCTACTACTCTGCACTCGTCAAATCCTACTACTGCACTCATACTCGTCAAGTTCTGCTACTGCACTTGTACTCGTGTTCTGCTACTGCACTCGTGATCGCCTAATCCTGCTACTGCACTCGTCCAATCCTACTACTGCACTCATACTCATCCAGTTCTGCTACTGCACTTGTACTCGTGTTCTGCTACTGCACTCGTGATCGCCTAATCCTGCTACTGCACTCGTGATCGTCCAGTTCTGCTATTGCACTTGGACTCGTGTTCTGCTACTGCACTCGTGATCGCCTAATCCTGCTACTGCACTCACTGCACTCATACTCGTCCAGTTCTGCTACTGCACTAGGACTCGTGTTCTGCTACTGCACTCGTGATCACCTAATCTTGCTACTACACTCGTCCAATCCTGCTACTGCACTCATACTCGTCCAGTTTTGCTACTCGTGTTCTGCTACTGCACTCGTCCAATCCTACTACTGCACTCATACTCGTCCAGTTCTGCTACTGCACTTGGACTCGCCTAATCCTGCAACTGCACTCATCCAATCCTGCTACTGCACTCGCTACAGTTATACTCGTCCAGTTCTGCTAATGCATTTGTACTCGTGTTGCTACTGCACTCGTCATCGCCTAATCCTGCTACTGCACTTGTCATCACCTAATCCTGCTACTGCACTCCTACTCATCTAGTTCTGTTATTGCACTTATACTCATGTTCTGCTACATTTTCTTTTTCTTAATAACAATTTTGCATGTGGTATCCAAGAGCTTAATAATAGTTTTTAGTTTGCCAAATGAAGTAGCAATGGGAGCAGACACGCACAATGATACATAAAAACAGATAAAACTCGGTTCACCAAACAATAGCTAGTCATTGATCTTATGTAATATCCAGCTACGATTTTTGCAACGGAAATAAATCCACCATAGTTACTAATACTAGGACAAATTACTGCAACGAAATCACGAATTGAAAAATCTCAAACAAGCACAAAGCCAAATCACTAACTACTAAATATGTCCTTGGTTCAATAGCAGCTTCAGTAACAGTAGCAGTAATAGTAGCACGAGCAGAAGAGTAGCAGGAGCAGTAATAGTAGCACGAGCAGGAGAGTAGCAGTAGCAAGAGCAAGAGCAGGAACATGAGCAGTAGCAGTAATAGTAGCACGAGAATAGTAGTAGCAGCAGCAAGAGCACGAGAATAGCAGTAGCAGTACCAAGAGCAGGAGCATGAGCATGAACATGAGCAGGAACAGTAGCAATTAGATCAATTTAATTTGAACAGTAGCAGATCATATATTGACAGTAGCCAATCAATCTAACTGCTCTACCAAATATTAACATTTGGCATAATGCGCAAACAATTACGAAACACTAGTGTGAATAACTCATAAAATACTAATATCTAGTGACCTTCAAGCTGGCCAATCTATGCTGAAGGTGGCTTTGGAAACTCTTCTCCCTAGATTCAATTAATCCAACACCTGAAGTGCACTTGTGACGTTGGTTCAAAAAAGCATCTTCAAGGTCTGCCAACAAATCATCCCCTCCACAATTGTCACCTTCATCTTGCAACAACACACATCTCAAAATCAACATTCTCAAAACCAAACAAAACAACACGACACCAATAAACATAACTCAAAACAGATAAAAACCCATAAAATTAAAGCACACATCTTAACTCTAAAATTTCAAATCTTCACTAAACACCAAAACCGAAAACGACCCAGACCACCAAATTCATCGACAAAACCCACCCCAGATCAGAAATTGACAAGAACCCACGAACCAAAACCCAAAAACCAACCTCCAAACCAAAACCCACAACCTAAAACGCAGAAATTGAAAGGAAAATCATACCAAACTGTCAGCAGGGTCGGGATTGAGAACCTAGGGGGTGTGGTAGATCGAGGAAACGAGGTCGAAGAGGTGAGGAGGGAGAGGAGGTCGCGGGAGTGAGGTTGAGAGCAAAGATCAGAGACTTGATCTTGGTAATAAGGTCGAGGCTGTCCAACTGAGCCATAACCTTGGCTAGAGACTGTCCTTTAAACGGTCCCTTACTTCTCTTTTTTTTTTTTTTAAACTCTAGCGTTTTGGTCCTTTTCCGTTTTTGGATATTGAATATTGGGTCAGTGGCAATGACCGTAAATTGTGATGAAACTCTAGTATTTTGGTCATTTTCAATTAAGATTGAGAGTCAGGCTTATATCATTTGGCTTTTGGGCCTGGGCTCATGTCCTTATTTGTATAAAAAAAATTTACAGTGAGTTTTCTGTGTTTATATCTTTGGTCATGTGCTACTATGTAATTTTCTAAAAAAAAAAACCAAGCAGTTAATGATGTAATGTTTGCCGAGTAATAAACAATCGCATGAGTGATGCACCAATACTAATGGATAATTTATGGTCTTAAGGTACGTGTTAATGTTATTGGTTCACATAACATGTATAAGTTGTTGATTGATTCTCTTAATTTAATTTTTTTTCACCCTCACTAAGTTTGAGTGATATTATTAGTCCAGACCACCACATGACAATGTCACGTGATAGTCCGGAACTATAGAATAATTTTTTTTAAAAAAAAAACAACAATAGAATAATTATTGGGGAAATGATCATTTACCCAATTTCAGCTTAAAAATTGCCCACTTGCCCGACTAAGAGTTTAAAAACCCAATTTACCCAAAACACTCTAAGGGATTATTTCCCTATTACCCAATTAATTCTTTTTTTATTCTTTTTATTTATTTTTGGGACTTTTTTGCCCTCTCCTTCTTTCTCACTTAGAGAGAGAAGTCATTGGATACCTTGCTGGACTCCGGTGACTAGTGGCCGGCCGCGGACTCCTGTGACCGGTGACCAGAATTCGGCGACCTGTGACTGGAATCCGGCGACTGGTGACCGGAATCCGATGACCGGAATCCGACGACCGGAATCCGACGACCGGTCCCTAATAATACTCAGTAACCATATTATTGCCCCCCAGTAATCATATTATTGCCCCCCAATAATCATATTATTGCCTCCCAAAAATCATATTATTGCCTCCAATAATCCTATTATTGTCGTCCAGTGAATTGTATGAACTCCCAAAACCAAAATGAATACACTACAGGCACAATTGATCAATTTATAATCATATTATTGGCTCCCAATAATCATATTAGTGCCTCCCAATAATCATATTATTGCCCCACAATACAAAGTCCAATGTCTCTACTGCCTCCCAATAGACCACCAAAAATGCACCATTTTGTAGGATTCACAGATAATTTGACTTTAATACAGAGAAAACAACAGGTAATTTATCAAAACACCACACTATAGTGATCCATGTCCCTCGTATCAAAGTCTACTGGTGGCCAATAATGTGTCTACTGCCCCCCAGTAGACCATCAAACAAACCCCACAGTTACATTGCAATCTCAGGATACAGAAAAAAAAAAAAAAAAATGCTCTGGGCACCCATCAACGTGTGAGGCCGGCTGTTTTTTTCACCGGTGCTTCCCTACGGCGGGTTGGGGTCTCTTTGTTTCGGGTTGGGCTTCCCCTGTGGACACCCATGCTTCTCCAGCCTGATTCCGGCACGATTTCGACCGGAATCTTCTCCAGTCTCTCACCTGCAGCCCTTCTCCGACCGGTCCCAGCCCCAACGCAGCCCATCTCCAGTCGCTCACCTGCAGCCCATCACCGCATCGCATCTCCGACCGGTCCCATCTCCGCCTTCGTCTTCCCCAGGTCCTCTTCTCCAGTCTCTCACCTGCAGCCCATCTCCGACCGGCCTCAGATCGGTGATCCGTGATTGAGGATGGTCGGCACCAGACCAGTGATCGGCACCAAAACGGTGTTCGGTGATTGGCAGAGGTCGACGAAGATGGGGCTTGGGATGTGCTAGCCGGCGCCGAGATCGAGGTCGACAAAGAAGGTGTTGAAGGCGTGGTCGCCACTGCCGGTTGGAGAGAGAGAGAGAGAGAGAGAGAGAGAGAGAGAGAGAGAGAGAGAGAGAGAGAGAGAGAGAGAGAGAGAGAGAGAGAGAGGAGGTGGAGATCGGGGGGAGAGCGAGAGAGTTTGGGAAGGAGAGAGAGACTGAGAGGAGATGGATGGGTTTAAATTTAATTAATAGAGGCAAAATTGTCACTAGAGGTTAGATTGGGTAAATGAGGTTAAAAAACTGGTGCGGGAGTAAGTGGGCAATGTTTAGTCTTTTTTTTTTGATTTGTCAATCACACGGTGTCCTCAAAGGCTTCCTAGGCCCAGAGACTAATCCGTGCTCGGGGCAATGTTTAGTCTAAAATTGGGTAAGTGGTCACGGCCCCATAATTATTTGTACCAACAGTATTTTTAGAACATAATACAACTCCACAGGAAGTTTTATGAAAATTAATTTCAGCTCTAAAAAAATTTAATTGAACTCCACAATAGCTAGCTGACCATTGACGTAAGACTGTAAAAATAGGACGTCATGAGTTGAGAGCGAAGAATATCTCTTCTAAGTATGCAAAGTATTCTCTCAAAAAAAAAAAAAAACAGTATGCAAAGTAGTGTTTGCTTCATGCAAAATAATGAATGAGATGCCATAAGCATTGATCACGAGGATGCTTCTTTCCTTTGGATTTTAGATCTTGCATGTGATATAAGCAAAAGGTGGCCTTGGGTTCTATCTCTGTGTCTACACATGTTCAGATAAGTTAAACAAATGTTGGCCACAACTTATTTCTCCTTTTCTAAACTGAAAGAACAGCCCAACAAAAAACGGTAAAAACCAGAAGAAAGAACATAAAAACAAGTAGGCAAAACAACAAGAAGCCAGGGGCAGAAAACCATGACCAATCATGTGCCATTTTACCGAGTTGCATATATTTTAGCCAATTCCCCCCTCTAATTCTTGTTTGAAAATTCTTATTTTTCAAACAATAATAAAATCTTCGGCCAATTTTTGTTACATTTTTTTGGTGGACCAGAAATTTTATAAAGCCCAAATGTAAGAAGCAACCCCTAATTTATCTGTGGGTAGAGTTGAAGGTTGTTCCAGATTTGATCAATATCCGTCCTCGTCCTCATTATCTCTGTGTTCTTGATTGGATGCATGTACAAGGGAACAAGCAATCCCTCAGGTTACTACTTGTGAAGAAATCTGATTTTCATGGTCTGTTGGTTTTGTTTTCTTCTTTATTTTGATGCAAGCAGCCAAGCAGGTTTGCCGTTGTGCAGTGATTCTCCAAGTCCAATTACTGATCAAATATTTTTTATTAATAACTTTGCAGTGACAAATCATACAGTTGCATTAAAATTATAATTTTACATTGTTTACAATGTAAAATCACAGTACATGATACATCTTACAGTTCTAGTGTTACATGGATTTACCCACTAACATTCTACTAGTACTCTTATCTTACTCAAAATGCCCATTTTCAGTGGCAATAATCACAATGCTTTGGTTACCTTATCCATCTTGATTACCCAATGAAAGCACCAAATGCTACGAGTAATAGAACCAAAATTGTTGTGCTCGAACAGGACATTGAAGGTGAACTGGAAAACTTGACTCGCTGAGCTTGGTCTCTGGAAAAGATAACCAAATAAAACTATGCATTAGCAAAGTGGTTTTACAGGAATTTTGTGTGAATATAAGTTTCAAGGGACATGGTATAAATAATCTGAATCAAAAGTATCGGCCAAATTTCTGATGTCTTACTTCTGTAAAGAGGAAAGTACTCCACAGTAAATGGCATTATCAGGCAAACCAGCTTCAGATCCATCACTCTCAGGATTAACAACGCTGATATAAAGTTCTTGGCCTAGATACCATGAGTCCAGATTCTCTGCACGAAGGTTCCAAATGCCGGCGCTATCAAGAGAAATCAATATGGCTGTCCAAGCTCCCGGAAAGACCTGTATACATATGAGCATGAAGCAGTCTGTTAACAATACACAATCAACATAGTAGAATCAACAAAAAATACTTCCATTCATTAAGTATGAGTAAAATATTAGAGACTAAAGACTGCAATGACAACTAGGTAATGCAAAAACCTATAACATAATGGAATTAATGGTTCAACTCCCAGATTAATCAATTGAAAAAAATCATGATATACTGTTTTGATTAAGTATCTGTTTTGAAGCTATAAGTCTCCTACGAAAAATGTCCTAAGCAGTTGGCTCTTAATAGTAAAGCATTTGATCCAAGGTACCTGTGTAGTGCAGCGAGCAACGCCATCCCATTTGTTGTAAGTGCCTCTGCTATTCTCTGTCCACACTCCAAAATCCATACTACAGGGCAATCATTCAATAATGTTTATAAGTTTCCAGTTCAACAAGTAGAAATAGAGGCAGAATGATTTTCAAAATAAGAGCTCACCCCACGACAAAAAATGCATAGCCATCCATATGGTAGTTCTGAACAGTGGTATCATTGTTCTGAAAGATGATTTCCATGAAACCTTTGAAAGTACCATTTATTAAAGATGTGTCAAGTTTCGCCGGTCTGTTCATCAATTTATTTGGAAAGTCAAGCTTGTAAACTCCTGAAATGTTGAATTGCTGGGCGAGCTTAAGCGGTGTCGAAGGTGTGAAATATGAAATACCATTGAGGGTTGTGCGCCACTTCCCATTTATAAGCTCTGCAGGTCTGTTTAGGATTACGTAGAAATCTGTAACGGTAATTTCACCATATTTAAAAGAACCTTGCGGGTTTGGACGAGCAGCACCAGCAGAGACATTCCACCTACGGTTTAGAAACGATCATGAGAGTAAGCCCAGCATATGAGAACTAAAATATCCATAAAAGAAAGGATAAAAATGAAATTAAGATAACCGGTATTCTGGTAGGCAAGTAAAATCTTTCCCTAATTTTTTTGGATTAGCATCATTTAACCTTCTCATATGAATATAAAACAAAAGCTGGTGGACAAGAATTATTTGGCCAGCCAGTGATATTGAAATAAGGGGTTAGCAGTTGTTAAGCAGTCTGTCCATTTGAAAATGATTATCATAAAAGTTTTTAGCGGAAGTTAATGAGCCTTTTTGTTTTCATCAGTGCAATATGTTATTAATTCAAAAAGACACATAGTTAACTACAACCTTATAGATCTTGCTTGATTCATTGAGAAATATGTGTCGAAATCATTAGGAGGATCAGGGAGAGGACCTGATGCAGGTCCCTGAGAATTGGAGTAGTGTAAGATGGCAACTCCAGTCGCTTTAGCCCATGAAGATGAATTCACAAAACGAGGGCTGGCAACAACGTAGTAATCACTGCTGGCATTCTGATCCATTGTAACCAAGAATGAAAACGACTGACCAACATGAATATCCATATTAGCATAGTTCTGCTGAACTGTGTACGATCCTTCAGTCTCCACAAGGAGTAAGTTATGATTTTGTATCCTGAAATTCAAGCTAGTTGAGATGCCAACGTTGTGCACCCGGAAGCGGTATGTCTTTCCTGTTCCAGGCAATTACAGTATTGGCTCCCATTAAAACTGGAAGGTAATAAAAGTGCATATGAAAATATAGCAGTAGAATAGTAAACTAGTAAAACCCAAAGTAGAACTAAACCCAAAAGGGTGTTTAACAATTCAATGAAATGCTAAGTTGCCAACCTAAAAAGAAGACCACTCCCTCCAAAGAAGAATCATTATTTTTCTCAGAAACTGAATACCGTACATGTATATATAATTCTGGTAGATTTATAAGACAAATCAAATTCATATACAAAAACAAGCAAAACATTTCCCAGATATGTACCTGGTTCAACATTTATTGTAAGGAAAGGAAAGCCGTCTGGAACAATTGCCTCATTAAAGCGAAAGGGACCTAATCCGTTGATGAGGATGCCGTCAGGAATTCCTAGGTTAGTTCCACTTTCAACATCTTTCCGTAGTTCCTGTTTAAGTATCATTCACGCCTAAGAAACCAAGTTGAAAGGTTCTTTGAAACATACTTAACACGACAAAAACAGTTTATGTTCACCTTATGACTCTTTGTATACCAGTCTGTAATAAAGAGAGTAACATCTGCATCTGGCACCGCAAAAGGTAGCGGAATAATAGCTCTGTTATTTATGATGATTCCCCCATATCCACCTGCAGCTCTCTGGAAGCTTAGGGAAGGGAAATAAAAGAAACTCCCTATCTGATCTTTAACCTGAAAGTCATATGTCCAATTCCAACCAGCCTGAATTGGACAATTAGTCCCCGAAACACCATCTTGCCAACAGTTTTTCCTATGCTGTATTCCATTCCTGCATTTAACTAACAATATTAGCAATGAAATACTTACTACCATTTGTTACTGATAGCACACATGTACTTTACCACGTGAGAAGCAATGGCTCATCCAGGTCATTCTTCACGTTGATAACAACATTCCAATTTGTAGTCACATTAAGCAACGGTCCTGGAAACTCTCCATTAATCCCAATAACCTGAAAAGTATTAACGAAACGATGGCTCAGATAGAATCAGCTAAACCCACTATAGCACCTCTATACTTTCTCGCTGTTCTAAGTAAATTTTAGTTATGAGTTAATAGCAGATCTCCTTGCCATTTCTCTCCCACATGTCCCTATATATAAGCTGCTAACCACTTCTTAGCAGTTCTAAGCCTAACCACCTAAAAAGTTGCCAATTTTATGGGTTAAACCAATTATGATACTTGTACTGTTTCCTACGCCCTGTATGAGAACTCATTAGAGGAAGGCAACTACTTATAAGCATTGAACGACAAAACTAAATTCATCAAAATTCAACTCCAAACAGGAACAGGTATAGTCACAAATCAGAACTAGATACTAGAACAGCACAAGAACCAAGTAAAGTTCAAACTTGACGACCCAAAACTCGAAAACCAGAGAGCAAGTGAAAGAAAGAACCTTTTGCTTAACTCCAAGTGGAGCAGCAGTGATGTAGGAGACGGTCCAATCATAGAACACGTAGGGGTCGGCACCCAAAGCAGGAGGCAATGAGCAGACGAGGATGACCAAGTTGAAGAAACAAAAGGAGGGCATTGGATGATCTCTCTCTAGCCTATCCTATCTCTTCTGGGTAGCTCTCTACTTTCACAGAGAGAAAAGTGAGAGAGAGAGAGAGAGTTCCAGACAGAGTTGGGTGGTTACTTGCTGGATTTGGAAGCGTAGCCAAAACCGGGTGGCAGTGTTGCAGTGAGAGAGTCACATGGGAGTGTGGGAAAACAGTAGAGAGCTTGGGGGAGCCTGAGGCGCCTGATGTTTCTTGGGTCCCATTTTCTCCATTAAGGGTAAAGAACGGAGGCTATAGAGCCACACCCACCGTGATTTTATAGATGAATTCACCGTGTGGGGCATAGGGATTAAAGAGAAAGGTCGCTGAGTGGCTGAGGCAAATCTTTTTTGACCGATTGGCTTTGGGAGTTTGAGATTGTCTCCTGGACCTCAACAGGAGTGGGGACTTGACTTTTAGACGCAAATCTGGGTTCAATTTAACTGGGGCAGTGGTGCAAGCTCGTTTGAACAGTGTACATAAAGGACTTACAATCACATTATTGTGAATCTAGTGAGTTACACTAAATAAATTGTGTTAAACCATTGTAAGTTCAATAGATAAAATTATTATTAAGTTAAATTGTTTTGTTTTTAACTAACGGTAATTGAGCACAAACTATTTAGTTAGCAACTGACATCACTGCTCTTATTTTAGAGGTCCTCGTTAGAAAGGTTTTCATTCTAGAGAGATATTTTATATCAAATTTAAATGTGTTATAAACTAGAGAAAAATATAGAGATAGAAGAGAGAAACAGAGTATGGAGGAGGTAGAAATGTCTATTTCATTCTCATTAGACCCCTCTATATAGGAGTAGTGTTTACATCATAAGGACATAACTAATGAGTATTTACAGTGGACAACCATGCACATTTATATAATATTTATAACACTCCCCCTTGGATGTCCACCACTAAATGATATGGTGTTGGACGCGCTTAATGTTGCCTCGTCAAAAACCTTGCCAGGTAGCAAAAACCCAGTGGGACAAAAACAACCCTGGTCGAAGGAGAAAAAGAGTACAACGCGCATATGTCCTAGGTAGCATAATTTTGAATGCTCCTCTTGATAAGAATCTCCCCCTGATTTTTGCAAGCTTCAATCATGTATGCAATAAAATACATGCACCATGTATATTGGATATGGTGTGTCGATCACATAGGTGAGACCATGTGTGCTTTGCATAAAGGGGACTCATCATGAATTGCAATTCCTGCAAAAGGTTAGGGTAATACCAATAAAACTATGATAATAAATCTTACCTCAAGTAAAACCAATTTCATATGCTCAAATTATAGATAAAGATACTAGCAAAGAATAACAATATAAAGGAACAACAATTGACACATTTACCTTTATCCGAGCATTGAAATTCAAGTATGGCATACTCAGCCATAAATATTAATTAGTGTAATTGATAATTTCATATAGGCTCAATATGAGCTCTAGATAAATTCATAACTTCACGAAAGTTAGAATATATTGCAACATTGTGAGCATGATTCGAATTCGATTTCTTAGTCTTGTCATAGTACTCATTGAGGCAATAAGTCACTTTGACCATAATTGAATGAGTATGTATGAGCTTTAGACTTTTGATTCCATGAGTGAGCTTTAAGCTCATTCATTAATGGACTTGCCTTTGGCAATATGAATCGGTCAAGGATTTGATTAAGCAATATGCTTATAATGACACATATGATTTGGGGATTTGCTTTTAGCAATTTTCCTTTAAGATCTTCAGATTAGCCAAGACAACATGCCATAAGTCTCTAGTCAATATAACACTGTACTTATAGAAAAGTTGTCGCTTGGAGAAGAATGATAAGCCAATGTCTCTGTAAAGAGACTTGTGTCATAGTGATTTTAATTCACTTTAGTACACTTTTTGTAATTTTTTAGGGTAAATAAAGTCTAAGTATATCATCACGTTTACAATATTTAAATTCATTGGAATTGCCTTTTTCCAATTTGGCCAATAGTATGATTTGTCGACACAATGAAACGTGGTAGTATATAGCCCTTGATGATATTTAGTTGCAACACAGATGAGATATCATCAATGATCATCAATTAGAGATCTATCACACATTCAAAATATATGCATGCATTAGCTATAATAAGCGTTGTTGATATCAGGTACCCATGCCTCTTTTAGAATTTGTTGTCTCTCAAGGACAAATTAATTCAAGAATGTGGATCTTTGTATAACCTCATAAAGAGTGTTATAGGGCTTGTATAATCTTCCCTTATAGGGAGATTAAAACATTGGACTTTGTGGATATATCCCACATAATGCACGCCGTTACAATAGTGTTTCCTCCCTCTAACGGCGGGAAGACCATCTTGTTTGACCATTAGCAAAATATGCATGCAAAAAAATTTGGATTGGAAATTCATTGGTGTGTGGCGAGCCCAAACCAATTTTTAGGTCAAAAACTTGTCTTTAATAAGTGTCAATTTCTCATAATTGATTGAGACTTTTTCTTAAGATAATAATAAGACATGGTGGATAAATATCACACACCAATTCATATCGTTTTTCATAATATTTCTCCCCCTAATGACGGGAGAATTGTCTTATTAAAGTGACAACTCGCAGATATGCAATAAATTATAATGTCCTCGTTAGGAAAGTTTGCAATTATTGTTGTATTAAACAACAATGTAGAGTATGTATGTAGATGAGTCTACATGACATAATAATGACACATTAGTCACGCCAAAATAAATTTATTTGGCTCAATGAAATTTTTAATTCATGATACAGTATACAATAGTATACTCATAGTTGATTAATACAACATAAAGTTAGTGGAAATTTCATCACCAATATATGCAATGGTAATTCCATATATGTAACATAATATGAGCTCGATCAGTTGGAGTCGGCCATCAATCAAGATCTGCAGCTCTTGAGATGATTGTTACCTTAGCTTTTGGAAACATCATTTGTGAAAAATTATCAACAATTGCAATGGATCATGTCCATAGTTGCATTATATGCATGCAAGACAATTATGTTTGTCATTATATTTATCATGAACATTCATGGTTCAAAATGAATTTATTAATGAACACGTGGTTCATATTATTGTTTGACACTGAAAAATGTCAAAATGATATACTCAAATTTCGAGTTTGGGACAATAGTCCATATGGGTATAAGCATATACTCCAATAATAATAGATTTAGGGACCATAGCCCTCATACTCAAAACATTTGGTTTGAGTTTTTACAATTAGAAGCATGTTCTAAAAGTGGAGTGAACAGAGGTTCACATGTACTCATAAAGAGAAGGGACAAATGTCCTGACATAATTGGAATTCAAGAAACAAGAGGTTTCGATCTATTTGATTGTATAACAATTAGTGGAAGAATTTTAAGTCCTCATATAATTGGATCAAGAAACATGTAGTTTCGATCTCATTGTAAATTGATAATGTTATATCAAATAATAAGAGGAAATCAAATTGAAGTAGTCAAACTAATAAAAATACATACCTCGATTCTATAGGAAATATAATTAATATTGTTGATATCAATTGGTGAGTACCATATGCCAAAATAGAGGCAGATTCGTTTAGAGTCAGTAATTGAAATAAGCGTTAATATAACATTATAACAAAATAATCAAAAATTTGTTGTAGTGTAATTGGTTAGGATATTTGGTTCGCATCCAAAAAGACCTAAGTTCAATCCCCAATTATGGAAAATAATTTTGTTATTTTTCACAAACGGCATAATCATATGAGGTAGATATAATCATAAGTAATAAATGTTCATTATGATCGCATAAAATAAATAACTATGGTGAGTATCGAATAATGGTAATAGGATGAATTACTTACCAATAATTACCGGAGAATGGTAATAAAATTGATAATAAAATGAGTTATTAATAACAATAACTACAAGATAATGGCAATTAAAAATATTATCATGATAATTGTAGCTCTTGCAACAAATACTCATGACAAATTCAGTTATGAAAGATTTGTAATAAAGGTAATTTAAACATAATAAATATGATTAAACAGAAAATGATAATATAATATAATTACATTTAATCAGTGCCAAAACATAGGCTTAAAATGACTAAACAAAATAAATAGAGACAAAAAAAACGCCTAAACATAGGCTTAAAATTTATCGGTGTTAAGAAAACCGCCGCTAATCATGTAATCAATATGTTTTCCATTGTCCACAAAAAAATCAGGACTTTGAGCTTGTTATCTTCACTGACAGATTCTCCACATAATTTTAGTTGGGAGGTAATCATATGTTTAGCGGAATTGAAAATCAGTGACAGATTTAAAGTTATGAAGGCGCAAAATGCGTCCATTCATATCGTGCTCTAGATAGAACAATGGTTTTCTGGTGAGCAAATCGATCAGCCAATGCTTGCCAAATCTCAAGTGGATCTTTCACCGTAAGGTAATCATCTTTTAGGATTTTATCAAGATGATAACGCAAGAAAATCATAGGCTTGGCGGGATCTTGCACAGATGACTTATTGTCAACTTTGATGGCATTAATTTCCAAGGTTTTTAGCCATAAGGTGAATTTCAGCATCAAATAGTTCTTGCCAGAAATTTTAAGAGGATCATAGTCCAATTTTGTTAGATGCGTCATCTTTCTACAAAGAGAAAAGATGAGAGATATTAGGATCCATAATTATTAGAACAGTGCGTTCTATGAAAAATTCATATACGAAACAAAGATTTCGAAGAGTTCATAAATATGAACAATGGATCCCATAGGGAACACACGAGAAAAACATTCGTGTGATGTCTATAGAACCATAGGTTCTAAGACTACTCGATTAGAGGACTCGAGTTTTGAGCAATGGAACATGTAGTTCTCATTGTCGTACATGAAATATAAATTTTCAACGATTATATTATATAAAAGATACATACAAATATATGTAAATGATCGCATAAAGAAAATTGATATTCATCTAGGAGAGAAAGAAGAAAAACTCATAGATCATTAGCCTTGGTCATAAGCAATTATGTTGCACCATAAGGCTTGCGGATCATCATGGAGTTCAAAGAAGAAGAAGAAGAAAAATAAGAGCAAATTTGTGCTGATAATGTGTTATAAACTAGAGAAAAATATAGAGATAGAAGAGAGAAACAGAGTATGGAGAAGGTAGAAATGTCTATTTCATTCTCATTAGACCCCTCTATATAGGAGTAGTGTTTACATCATAAGGACATAACTAATGAGTATTTACAGTGGACAACCATGCACATTTATATAATATTTATAACAAAATGAGATTTTTGTTTGGGAGAATTTTTTGAACAGTATATGAACTAAATGTCACTGTGAATTAACATTCCTCACTTTACACTAATTACATTTTGGTATATGAACTAAATGTCACTGTTAACCTTATGTCATTATTCAATTTTTAAAGGGTAGTTTGGTACTCTCTCTCTCTCTCCCTCTCCCTCCCTCTCTCTCTCTCCCTCTCTCTCTCTCTCCCCACATCCACGCCATACCAGCAGCAGCAACCCAGAAAACAAAACAGGAATTCAAACCAAAGAAATATAAAATTAACCAGCCCAAAATTAACACCTATTTGATGATTTTGATCTTATATCCCAAGTCAATCTCCTCAACAGAACTACCTATTAAGCCATATATATTTCATGAATTCGACAAACAAGATTTAATTAGAAAAGAATTGAATTGCAATCAACAAACCAAAGAACAAATGAGAATTAAGAATGAAAGAGAGAAATGCAGAACCAAGAACACTTGGTCTCTCTTAATCTCAACTCCAATCCAAGCAGAAATAGCTTGTGCTCATCCTCCATCCATGGAACTCCTGATCAAGCAAATTCACCCCAAAACCCAAATTCCAAATTCCATACACCTTCTTCTTCTTGTGCACATTTGCTTAAACACAAAAAATTGCAAAAACAAGGTGTGATTGGACTGGGATTGTTGATCCCAGCCCCCGCTGCAATCAACACAGATGTAGGAGAAGAGGACTCTCCTTAATTATTCAATAAGCCAGAATTTCAGAAGGCCGGTAAGCTAATTTCACACCGGAACCGCCTTGATCCTCACCGCTTTGATTCTGCTCTTCCCCGCTACCGTGAACGGACTCGACCCTTGAACTCGCGGCGGCGATGGCGACTTCGGGTTTGGGTTGGCGACGGACCTCATCTACCCCGCTAACTCCATCGTCCTCATGAAGCACTCCTCCTACAATCTCTCCTCCATCCACCACACCATCATCCACTCCATCTCTCTTTCTTTCTATTCCGATTCCAATTCCAAGTCCTCCAACTCCTCCATCAGCATTTACGTAATCGCCTTCCGGGTCAAGTACCTTGTCGACATCTTCGAAAACATCTGGGGCCAGTCACGTCCATTTCACCCTCACCACCCTGCACAAGCCCTTTTTTTACTGTTCAAATGTGGATTTCTTCACCTTCTCATCTTCGATCCATGGTTTCCCGACCCAGAAAACCAACCCCAAGAGATTTTCTTTTCTTTTTTATTTAAAAGAAAAAAAGACTTTTCAAGGGTGGATCTACGGTCAAGATTGCAACACCAATTTTCTTTTTCTTTTTATTAAAAAAAATTGACTTTCTAAAGGTGGATAGTCAAGTGACAACTTTACCCTTGAAAATATGCCAGGTGGCATGCCAACTAACGGAGTTATTGACGGCGTATACCAAAAGTGGGTCAGGTTTTATAGTTCAGGGACCAAAGTGTAATTAGTGTAAAGTGAAGAACGTTAATTCACAGTGACTTTTAGTTCATGCATTGTTTGAAAAATTCTCTTCTTTTGTTTTTAATTTGTTTGACGATTTTTGTTTTTTTTTTTTTTTGACTTTGTCAAGGGGAATCCAAAAGCTTCCTAAACCTAAGATAAACCCAAAGGCTTCCTTGATGAAATGTTAATAATGTTTGTTTATATAGGGGAGTGAAATTTGCACCCCCCTTATTACAATCTGCACCCCCTTCCTAATTTTTTAACATTTTCTGATGCCATCTTACATGTGTTTCCCATATTACCTTTCTTCTCCAACCATTTTTCCTCAGTCTCTCCCTCTCTATCTCTGTGTCTCAAAACTCTCACTCCTCCCTCCCTCCCTCTCTATCTCCTACTCTAGTCTCCGGCGATGGACACCAAGCCGAGTCACTAAAGCTGGCCTGCGACAGAGAGATTCCTACTCAGCTGCAAAAGACAGACGCTGCCGCGACGGATCGTTGACCCGAGTGCTCCTACAAGCGACCCGATTCCATCTTCGCCATCCGTCCACGACACGACAGAGGACCACCATCAATCGAAGCGTCTCTTCATCATCGACCTGTTGGTGGTCTCGGATCATCCATGCACTGGTTGTAGAGAGAGAGTCGAAGGCCCGAAGTTCACGATCCTTTGACGGTTTCTGGGCAAGTTCCGGCAACTCCGGCGTCCGGCCCCCCACTACGGCGCACAGGCACGGTTCTCTTCTTCTCAACGTCGCCGTCACACTTCTGGTGGTAGTTCGTTCAATTGTCGACTGTGGAGGAAGAATCGACGACGACTGCGAGAATCCTACTCTCAAGAATATCCCTCAAGAATTTCAATCACTTCCTTCATCCTCCTATCCACGATTCCTCATCCTCCTCTCAATTCCTCCAAAGCCTATGCTCCCTCGTTTCCCGACAATTCAATTCCCACCATGCCAAGAACCCTCATCCTGGGTATTCCAGGAGCATGGTCTCTGCCTCAAGCTACAATCTTGACGAGAATCCGAGCTTGGGTCTCGATACCCGTGTTCCGGCGACCATTATCACCGGCTTTCTCGGTTCCGGAAAGGTGGGGTTTGGTTTCTCTGCTTCTCATTGTCTTTTTTCAATCTGGGTTTTGATCAGTTTTGTTGTTTATGATGTTGCAGACTACATTGCTCAATCATATACTAACATCTCAACATGGAAAGCGGATTGCGTTCATAGAAAATGAGGCATCTCTTACTCTGTTTTGTTTTCCCTATACACTTCAACACACCCATCAAGAAATATGAAGCATTAAGCATTAGCTTGTTAACTTATTCAGAATATTTTGTGGAATAATTTCCATGTCGGTGGTTGCAATAAATTTTGTTTCCTGGAAGCTGAGTTAGTAATTTTTACGGTAAATGCAGTTTAATTTTGTTTTGTTTTTGAAAGTGAGTCGGGATTTTTGAAGGTCTTTGGTTGTGAAGATAACTATTTTGTTTGGATGCTGAGAAATCGAAGGAAAAGAAATTAAATGAAAGTTCTGATATCAAATGAAAACAAGTTGGGAAAATTATTGGTATAATTGGTTTTCAGTTTTGATGGATGGGTGTTTTGATTGTTTCGGCCGTCGTCGTCGTTCACTGTGCTTGGCGATCGGTCTGTGTCACTGTGCTTCTAATGCTTTGGCCCCCTCTCCGATTGCTGCAGAAGCTTTGGCTCTTCAACTAGTCTGTTCTCTCTTTGCAAAGCAGGTTTGAGAGGATGAGATGCAACTTTGAGTTGGTTGGAGAAGAAGGGTAATATGGGAAACACATGTAAGAGGGCATCAGAAAATGTTAAAAAATTAGAAAGGGGGTGCAGATTGTAATAAGGGGGGTGCAAATTTCACTCCCCTTTATATATTGTGATAAAACTTTTTTTTGATCAACTCATTAATGATTGTCATTACTCAAGCCAGAATAGTCATTACATACTCATCCGCTGTCATTAACCAATTGCGACACAAACAAAAGGTTGTGGGGGTACCACGATGGTACATAGTACCTATAAACCATTCAGTATACAATTAGTGCTCACTTAATAAAGCGAACCTATCAGCTAGAACTAGCAAATAGGCAAAGTAAAAACTACAACTAATTAGCACTCATTAAAAATTAACAAGCATAGTTCCCTAAAAAATAAAATAAAAACCTAATTCAAATAGTCTAAGCCCAGTGATACCCAGCAAGGAAAGCCCAAACCCAAGGCCCAACAAAAATTGATCCAAATTTCAGGCCCAGCCACAACTCCCTAGGACTCCGTCAACCAACCTATCAACGAGACGCCACAAAACCAACCAGAGTCAGTGAAGCACAAGGAGTTGATGAAGGCTGAGAACCTAGACACTGTATTGACGACCACCATGCCTCAGAAGTCACACTGGAGTCCGACGTTGATCAATCATGTCAAAACAATCGAGCACAAGACTTCCAATCTGAGCCACCACAGAGTACTATCACCCAAAAACACCCGTCCGGCAGCAGACCACTAACGTCAGCGAGGCCAGAGACCTTCACGGACATCGGGTTGTCGTCGAACGCGCAAGCTTTCGTAGATGACCTTTTCTGGTCTTAGGCTACCCTATTCCAAAGAGCGGCTTTGTGATAAAACTCTTCTTCTTCTTTTTGTTGCAATCCATCAATGATTGTTGTGATAAAACTCTTTAAGAAGAAATGAAATCTTATTTTTCTTCGATAACAAAATAGGTCGGCCAGAAAACTGTAATTAACATAAGTTTATTTTTTTTTAATAATAATAAATAAAAAAACTTGCATTTTATATGAAAATAATCCGCTTTTTTTTTTCTTTTTTTTTAGAAGATGAAAATAATCCACTTGAATAAATTTATAAATTTAAGTTTTCTTGATCTGAGTCTAAGTCTAGAGGTGAAAATAAGTGAATAATATCAATAAAGTAAGGTTCTAAAGAGAACCTATTCAAACTTGAAATTCCAGAACCCTCACTTTTTGAGCAAGTAGTTTAATAATCTGAACCAGTCATTCTCTAGCTACATATACACATATGAACTCTATAATAAATTAACTAAATCGAAAAGCGTTTAACCATTTGATTGACACTATGTTAGTTCTATTGTTTACACATTTTCAATGAACAAAGTAAAAAGGGTTGTCATATTTACTTTGTTGCTTCTATCAATCTGCAACCGAAGATGGAAAACATAATTGTATGAATTTTATTACTATTAGCTCCTTATGAGATCATAACCCTTTTTACTTACGTGATAGACGAAGCCCAGCTCTCTCTTTATATAATTGAGTGTTGGACTTTAATGACTCCTTGCCTAAGCATCAGATTGAGGTATTTTTCATGTTATTATGGGTAGGGATGGCAATAATCTCCATAGGGTAAGGTACCCATCGGGTATTCGACCCTAATGGGGACAAATTTGGGGGAAATCAGGTAACGGGGATGGGGATCCCTAGTATTCAAATTCTGAAATCGGGTACGGAGTGGGGATGGTATTTTGATTCTCATCCCCATACCCACCCAATAAGAATTATCTAAAAATATATATATATATATATATTATATATTTTTGATATTATTTGTAAATATATCTATGTAAACTTCATCTTTTTGTCAATATTTAAAGTAAGTTTACATACTTAAATTATGTCAATATATTTTTGATATTATTCAATTCACCTTGTTGGAGTGAATGAGTAAGTTGTTAGGTTACACTAAACAGTTGATTATGGAATTTTTTTGTCGAATGCTGACTTTTATTGTTCTTTTTTAAGCGAAACTTATATTTGTTTTTGTTTGATTGAAATAAAGAATTTATTTTATGTTGATGTTTGATTTTAATTTCATAGTTTACAATCAATAATTATTTATATGAATTTTTATATAATAAATTAGTAATATTGTTAACGGGGATTGGGGCGGGTACGTGGACCTAATCCCCAATGGGGACGGGGACGGGGAATCCCCAGTTTCTTATTACGAGAATTGGGGCGGGTAAGGGGATGGGGAATGAAGTCAGGTATGGAGATGGTAATTTAATCCCCTTACCCTACCTTCCCCATTGCCATCCCTAATTATGGGGGTATTAACAAAAAAAAAAAATTAAAATATCAGAAAATAAAACTTTACCCAACAACATCCCAATTATCATCTCAGTTATCTATACCAAGAAAAAAAATTATCAACTAAGAAAAACAATAAACATTACATAGAAGGATGACCCAACTAAACTATTAAGACAAACAAACATGAAAAAAAAACAAAAAACAATAAAGGCCCAATGAAGAAATTGAAAGCAAACTTAGTAGGCTTAAACCAAGCCAGGCAAAAACTTGGCCATCCAAGTAGCAACCCAGGAACAAATAGAATGCAGTAGCGTCACTTGCGCCGCTGCAAAGAAAGTTGCAATCAATTTCACGATTCGACGAGATAATGAGAACTTGGGAGGGGTTGATTAGGGTTTTGATCAAAAAGCAACCAACTTCTTTATTCCGAATACAAAATCAAGAATCAAAGATCTCAAACCATCTATGCAACTGAGATCAACCACAGAAACTAGATGGGGGGAGAGAGAGTGAGTGAGTGAGTGAGAGAGAGAGAGAGAGAGAGAGAGAGAGAGAGAGAGAGAGAGAGAGAGAGAGAGAGAGATTTTGGGTCAAAAAGTTCAGGATAGTAAACTAAATTTAGTCATTTTTGGATAAAACTGACATTTGGTAAAGTTTTTGGCAAGATAATAATTAGTCACATATGACGACTTCAAACAGTGTTGATGGCTATTGGATAGGGGTAATCATTTAGCCCTTCGGCCCTAAGCCCACCCAGCCCGACCAGGCCCTTGCATTAGGACGGCCCGGCCTGACCCTTTTTCAAATAGGGTAGGGTATGGGCCGTGCAAATAAAGCCCGGCCCGTTAGGGCCAAGTCTAGCCCGGCCATTTAAGCACGCCCAATTAAGCCCTAATAATTTTCTATTTTTTAAATATATTTCTCTTTTCTCTTTTCTCTTTTTTCTATAACATACAACTTATCTCTTTTTTGTAATTGATTTCCTAAACTTTATTTTCTTTCATTTTTGTTTCCTTTGTTAAACAATAATTAATTTTGAGAGATTTAGAGACTAATATTTATAAATGTTATAACTTATAAGTTAATTCCAATATATATATATATATATGATCAACAAAAAAAGTGAGTTTTGTATTACCTATATAACCATTGAAACACATTTTGAGATAAAAAAATAAAAATAATGTATTTCTTTTTGTTAAACAAATTAAGGCCCATTTCGGCCCTATTCGGAAGGCCGGCCCTAGTGGCTTGGGCCGTTCAGGCAGGTAAGAATTAGCATATTTAAGCCTCGGCAGACCCTACCGACCCTAAATTTTGTTGACTTTGACTAGGTCCGGCCCTGCCCGACCGTAAGCCCTAAAATTTAGGGTAGGGCTGGCCCTAGCCCGACCCATGATGACCCCTACTACTGGATATTGGTTAGGGTGGTTAAGGTTTCGTCTTTGGTCTTGAAGTTTGTCACTTATTGAATTTGGACCTAGGAGTTCCACTAGTTTATTCATTTTTGTCTTAGTCTTTTAACCATACGCACCCATCCTGGTCCTATGAAGGTGGCACATATGGCTTTGTTTAGGAGTTTTTGTAACCATATAGTTAAGATTGGGTATAGGGTTGATTTTTTGTAATTATTGCTATGTACTCTTTATCATTATTTTGTGTTTTTGAGCGATCAGACATATGCAAGTGTAATCTTATGTGTGACGAATTCACTTTTATCTATGACTATTGGAGGGGTGAGTCCGAGGTGGTGCTGTGGTGGCGGTGGTGTTGGTGCAAGGAATGGGTTGGGCTGTATTAGTAGGTTGGTGCAGTCCCTTTGCTATCATGAACGGATGTTGGGCCTGGGCTCATAAACTGGGCTTATCCCATGTTTTTAGTTTGTCTTCTTGTTTTAATATTTCTTATGGTTAATAATTACCTACCAAGTTTTGGTTGAGTCTATGTGGCCTTGTGCTGGTTTGGGCACCTCATGTGCCTTGTTTTTCCTTGAAGAGATGACGCACCTTCATCAATTGTCATTGGATTAATCTATGCTTGTCAACATATTGGAAAAGCTAGATTAACGGTTTTACAACATTGCATTAGCTTTCTGATATGTCACCGTTATTGTCAAGTAAAGGGAGTTATTGGTATTACACTTTTTGCTAGTTGATGTATGTTTGAATACATAGCTATAGTCGAGGCTCCAGTTATTATTCAGGATATTCTCTTGGCGTTGATTGTAATATGGGGTTTAGGTGATATGTCCCCGCCCAAGGTATTCTACAATTTCCTTAATCAAAGTTTGAGGGCAACCGAACTGGCCTGTATTTAAAAAAATGGAAAATTTCACAAACAGTACACCAAGTAAAGGCCACTAATAATTCTTATACATAAAGTTCCAAACCGATCATTTTGGTACACGGACTCTTGAGCCCGACCCACTATGTAGACACGACGTCAATGACGCCATTAATTTGAGGGGTATTATGGTCTTTTCAATTTTTTACTCTGAGCACCCGGCTTTCTTTCTCTAGGCACCGAGCTCTCTCTCTCTCTCTCTCTCACTATGGGCACCCATCTCTCTTCCTCCCTCCCAATCCCGATCACCTCTGCAATTCCAACCTAATCAATCCACAGCTTTTCACCTCTACTGAATCAACAACCATTACCATAATCCTAATCCCGGTGTTCAACAACAACTACAACTATAACAACAACAACAACAACTCCAGGTTCTCACTGCCTCTTCAAGTCCTCCCCGACCAGAACCCGACTTGCTCCTCCACCAAACCGCCCAAGACCTCGACTGACTAGATCGTAATCCATCTCGTAGCTCATCATCCAAAAACCCAATTCCAATTCCAATTGAATCTTTCTTCTTCTTCATCAAAACCAATCAATCACACGCATACCCATCTTCTCAGACCCAATTTTTCTCTCCTCACCTTCATCTCTACGATTCTCTCTCTCGCTTTACATCTCAATTTGCTAGAAAATCGTAAGAGGTTGTGATGAGAGTGCGGGAAGAGAGCACCGAAGCTTTGCTCAAAGAATAAGAGGAGAGAATATGCTGGTCATACGGGATGTAAAACCTGGTGTATAGCCGGATCCGGCCCTGGAAGCCAGAGTGGAATCAGTTTCCGGTGACGGAGAAGGATGGTTGAAGGCCAGGCAAGGAGTGAGAACTGTTGGGCTGACGGAGGCAGATGTGGTGGATTCGGAGATGGGCGTAGGGATTGTGGTGGTGATCGGTGGTAGGGATGGGGCTGGGATTAGAATTAGGGTTTTGATGGGATTAGAAGTGGGGTTTTAGTTTGGTAGGTATGGATTTGGAAAGTGGAGGAGATGCGGTGGTTGCCGGGGTCGAGGTTTCTGGGTTTGGGTATGTGGGGGGAGAAAGAGAGAGGGAGAGAGAGTCAGAGGAGATCAGGAGAAATTTTTTTTTTAAACCAAAAAAAGGGGCCAGAATGTGAGAGTACTAAATTACCCTTTGACAAATGCATAATGGCATTAGAGTTAACAGCGTCATTGACGTCGTGTTTACATAGTGGGTCGGGCTTGAGAGTCCGTGTACCAAAATGATCGGTTTGGAACTTTATGTATAAGAATTATTAGTGGCCTTTCACTATGCCAAAAATGTCATCAGACGACAAACATCAGACAACAGAAAGCTGATTTTCTTTTGTCTGAGTTTTTCAGACGACAGATAAATTAAATGTGTTGTCTGAATACACTGAAAAACAATACTTGTTTCATTTTCAATATATGTTCATATTCAGACAACATATATATGTTGTTGTAAAAGATTGAAATTTTTCATATCAAACCCAAAGTAATTCCCTCCAAGTAGTTGAAGTACTTTCCCTCTCAAAATCTCAAAACCCAGGCTGACTAGTGATATTCAGACAACACAATTTCTTATTTGTGTTGTCTGAGTAAGCTGTGTTTGACTTCTTTTTTTTAAACTCTTTTTTGGCACACAAAACCCTCGACAATACCCACTTGCTCTTAGCTAGTCTCAGCAACCATAAGCCCTGTCTAAGTTTCTATCCCCTCTTTCACCAGCAACCAAAAACTCGAAAGCTCATGCGCATCCAAGCTATCGAGGAAGGAAAGCGTAGCAACAATACCTAAGCCACCGTTCTTAGTCAGCCTTCTTTCAGATATGAGAATCCTTACCCAAACCTAAGCTACTATTCTTAGTCGGCCTTCTTTCAGATCTGAGAGTCCTTGTTCATCTTTTATGCTCCTCGATTTTCTGATCAAATTTGATAACGCTTAATGAAGCCGACGCCATCCTCCTCCTTCCTTGCCATCTTCGAGAAGAAGACCAGCCACCCAAATCGATCTCTACCACCCCTTCCGCAGCTACATCGCTTTCAATTGCTCTGAGCGCAGGGCACAGAACTTTGAAGACAACCTCCAAATCCTCACGGTCTCACGGACTGACTTAGAGCTCTAACCCGAGCCATGCAGGTTAGTTTCGCACTATAATTTCTCATCCTTCTTCTTCAATTCAACAAGAAATTCTTTGAATTAGTAAATTTCAGTCTGTTTATGTTTCTAGGGTTTCAATCCCAAATTTCAATTGAGTGAATCGATCTGTTTATTTAGGGACTGAAGAAGATCGTCTTCTGTTGGATATGATTTCATTCGTTGGCCAAGGGGAAGCTGATGATAGATCGTCTTTGAGTCTATTTGAGTGAATTATTAATACCATTTTTGCATCTTGTAAATCGGGACCTCTTCCTGTTGATTCCTTCACTTTGTCTTCCCTGTAAGTTTTCCTACTTTCCCACAAGATAGATTCAGCTCAATGGCACTTCTCTTTTGCTAATATCTATATGATTTTTTCTGTCAGATAATGCAGCGAATTCTTTTAAGCTCTAAGAAGACCGGGCTTCATGATAATGTGCTTCAGATTATTTACTTGCACATAGACCCCCTATTACCCCTCCCTAGGCTTCGAATGATTTCAGTTACTTATTTCTTCCTTACGACACTCGTTGACATTAGTCTCTTTCCATTAGTTTTTTTATTTTATTGTTATTGTCATTTATTTTGTCTCATTTATTTCACTTTTTTTAACCGGTTCTTTATCATGTTCTTGGTATTGTACAAGCTTATCAATCCTCTATTGAACCTGCGTTGAATGAGTTGTGTCTTGGTCTGCAGCCAGATGAAGTTGCACCGGTATGCTCTTTCCATTGTACTTGAAATGCCTCTTTGATGTGCTTTCAGAGTACTTATCCGAAGATGTGTTTCTTCAGGCTTTATACAGGGTTTATGCAAAAGATGGCTTGTCTAACTGCTGTCAAATGCATTCCTACTGTTGCTAGTCGGTCTCTTATTCAGAATGTTGAGGTTGTTACAAGTATTTTGATTGCTTTACATGACCCAGAAAAGGTTTGGTTGACTAATTACTTTTCTAAAGTGTGTGGTGTTTGCACATATATTTTTTCTTTTACGTTGCACATATAGGTCAAGGATCATTCCTGCAAGATCAGCTAGCTAAATTGGAATAGTTTGGTAATCTACATTGTGCATAGATAATGGTAATCAAATGGCTAGTCATTTTCTGATTTTGCTGATTTTAGCAAGGATGATGCTTAAACATGGTTTACTTTTTTAGCTAATGGAAGTGATACAAGTTGTCAACAAAAGACATTATATTTTATTGCCTTGCCATGAAGTCTTTTCCTACTTGGCCCCATTTATCTTATATAGATAGCTCATTCACTTTGTTTGCTTGATGCTTTTGTCAGTCAATTGCAGAAGTTGCAGAGGATTTGTGGGATCGCTATGGACATGACTTTGGGACTGACTATTCAGGCCTTTTCAAAGCACTTTCTCATATCCATTATACTGTCCGTTTTGCTACTGCAGAGGCATTAGCTGCTGCTTTGAACGAAAATCCTGATTCTATACAGGTTTGTAGATTTGAACTTAACCTATTTGATTTTTTTTTATTAGTTCTTTTATTTCAAATAGGTGCCTGAAAATAGTTTTCTTATAACCCAAGAATCCCTTTCTACTTTATTCTCCCTGTATATCCGTGATGCTGGTTTGACTGGGAATAATGTTGATGCTGGTTGGCTAGGCCGGCAGGGTGTAGCTTTGGCATTGCATTCTTCTCCTGATGTACTGAGAACAAAAGACCTTCCTTTTGTTATGACCTTTTTGATTTCAAGAGCATTGGTAAGATTTCCGATGCCATTCTTCTAAATATGAACTGTACTGTCCGTGACATGAGATATTTGAGTCCTCAATTTTAAGAAGGGACATGAAAATTTGATTGTACTTAACTTTTTTATCAATGCTTCTTAATCTGCAGGCAGATCCTAATGCTGATGTTCGGGGGAGATTGATTAATGCTGGCATTATGATTATTGATAAGCACGGAAGAGATAATGTGTCCTTGCTATTTCCCATCTTTGAGAACTACTTGAACAAAAAGGTTATTCTCCCCTTCTATCTTGTGATGGCAGTGAAAGACCACTTAATGGATGTGAAATCCTGAAACTGATTTTTTTTTTCTTCAATTTTTATCTTCTTTTATTTCATTTTTTCTTTACCTAAGGTTGTTTTTAGAATGAGTTCTTTTATCTTGTCAGTTGGGTAACTTTATCTTGTTCTCTTTATTCATTGTTATTGATAGAGATTGTTAATTAAATTAACTCTATGTTTGCTTGCTTAGCATCAATGGGTGTTGAGATGACGTGTTTGAAACCTAGAAGCCCACCTAGCCTAAATTCTATCCCTTCCACCGTTTTGCCTTTGACTCCTTTTCTTTTTGGATTTTGGGTTCCCATCGAGAAACTGATTTGGGGAGGGTACTACATAGTTCTAGATTTCTTTGCTTTCAGACGGGGATTGAAGAGAGAAGAAAGAGAAACTGATTTGGGATGGGTACTACTAGTTGGTCCTTTTAACTTGTGTTTTGATATTCATATTCTCCTTTATTGTTTCTTGTTAAATTATCCTCTCTTTCTGTGTTCTGACGCTATATTGCATGTTTATAGGAACTGGGCACTCAAGTATGGCAAACTCCAAAAGTTCATCAAATATGAGAAAGATGATGTTACAGGTTGCTTTTATGTTCCACTTTATTAGCTAGCTAGGTAGCAATATATTCATTATCAAGATTCCCTTAGTCATTTTCTTGTGTGGTTGATATTCATTATCGGGATGCCCTTATAACTCAAAGAACCAAGAGTGCTCTTTGTTTCTAGCTGACACTGTTCTTATCAAGTAGGGATTGCAGGTTTGGAAATTCGTATTTTGACTGTTATGTTCTTCTTCTTTTAGTTTTGTTTGTGCTGGGGTTAGAGATGTAGGTATTTGAATGGAATGGTTTTATGAATTTTGGTAACTTGAGAACTTTTATCAATTTTGGTGTTATATGATGATCATGATGACGAAGTATGGGGATGTAATGGTGGGATCATCGCTGTTTTCATCTGGACCCAGTGAGTCCATCACCCCACATCTCTTCTCTTAGTCTTATTCCCAGAATCTCTATGCTGGGCTGCTATCAGTGAGTGTGTGTGTGTGTGTGTTTTTTTTTTTGCTTTTGATAAGAAACCATTATTGAAACAATATATATATATATATATATATATATATTAACTTCATATGGAATAGACATTACTTGAGAAATTTTATTTAGGTCTCAGATTCAATGAGACCAACGTTGTTGGTCTTGAATTGTTATGGGTTTTTGTAGTTTTTGTATACTCATGAACATGAAGATAGTCTCCATATGAAGTTAGTCTATGGTATGAACCCCAACAAAGATGTCTAATTTTTTTTTTTGGTAATTCAATTGTCAGGTCATAGAGCAAGCCACTGATGCAGAGAAAGCAACGGCTGTGTGTGAGTTTCTTGATTTCAAGTGCAGGAACAAGGTAATCTTTCATCAAATCTGTCTATCTGTTTTCTTTTCTTTGAATGGTGGCGATGTCTATCTGTCTTTCATCATTTAAGTGACTCAGGATAGGAGAAGAAGACAGACTATGACTGTGTGGGCTTTGAACCGTCTTCGCTTATTTCATTCAGGTAATTTCTGGGTGTCTTAAAAAGCTAGCGACTTCTTCTTCCTCCTCCTCTCATTTTTACACACAAACATAAATTTTCGTATTGACTTCCCTTTCATTGGTTTTTGAAAGGAAGAGATAGGATAGATGAAAGAAGAGGTTGTTCTGAGTTTTGTTTGAAAGAAGAGATAGGATCTGAATATTTTCTTGATTCAAGTTCTTCTGGGCTCCTTCCGTTCTTTCTTCTTTAATCTGTTACTTGCCCATCTTTCTTGCTTTCGATAGTGTTCATAACAATCATAGAGGCTAGCTTTGTCATTTCTATGTCACTTTGATTGCTGTTTTGTTTGGCCATTTGAGTTATTTCAGAGAACACTTCTTATGGTTTGTTTTATATATGAAAATATGTACATATATATACATACATATATATACACTGATTTCACTGTACAAACATATACATACATATATATGTACAAACATGTGATGAGTAAGATTTCACTGTCAGGTTTTACTTTTAAATTTCTCATATAACAGTTTGGCATGTGAATAATCTCTTTACTATTAATTGTTGAAATGAGGTTAATAAGGAAAGTAAAGAAAAGGCCAAACACTGATTTGTCATGTGTCTTCTATGAATTTGTTTTGTCGAATTAAGAATGTACTTTTATGAATTAGGAAGTAGGCTTTTCTATTCAGTATTTGAATGGTATGAATTTAGTATCATGTGATTCTAGAATAAGACTTTGTTAACTAAACATATGCATTGGTGTTTTAATAGCTTTATTCAGAATCTTGGATGGTTTGTGAAGTTGCTTTCATACAATGGAGGCTTGGAACTACATCAAAATATGATGGGAGATTCTGTTCCTCTTTTATGATGATTTTGACTCGGTAATTGCTTCTACTTTAAATAAAATGACAATGAGTATATTTCAATGTTCCTTAAATTTTCTTGATTTTACAGAATTGTTTTCTTCCATATTTGCATTTCATATGAATATAGTGATTCAGAATAATTCATACCCCATTTACTATTGTTTTTTTTCTGTAGGAGAGGCTGAAAGAAGTTATTGAACAGATCACGAGCTGTAGCTTCTTGGTGAGTAGTCTGTTGTCTTAAAACAAGAAGATATACTATGTAAGTATATCTACTAGAAAAGAAAATGTTATTAGAGATGACTGCATTACGATAAATTCGAAGATAGCAAGGGTCAATATCTCTCTGCATTTTGTATTTCTTGCACATTTGATTTCATTTACCGTTTTTGGTGTACTTATTACTTCAATGTATAGTTTTTATCTTTGATAATTTCAAATCTTTCATTAAGTTATATGTGAATCTAATCATGGGATCAGTGATAGAATACATTGGTTAGTTCTATTCTTATGCAATGAAATTCTGCCTTTTGTCAGTCTATGCATCTCTCTTTAATCTCTATTGCCCTTACACTATTGCTTGAACCTCTTTGTAGCTCTTCCAACTACTGTCAGACATTTGCTCAAGAGGATTGAGAAACTGGAGCAGAGATGGGATACGTGTCCAGAAGAAAAATGGAAGGGTAAGCATTGTTTGTAAGATAGGATATAGGTTGTAAATTATATTATTTTCACTGCAATATTAAATTTGCATCTGTTGTTCTGTCCCAATCATTTTTTATGTTTTTCATTTCAATGATTTCCTTTTAAACAAATGTCTAGATTTTGATGTTACTATGTTAAAAGCTTATAAATTCTGTTCAATTTATTTGATCAAGTTAAGATAATATGAATGATGAGAAAATACCCCTGTGCTTATGCATTTGAAGAAAAAGACAATGCTTAGTAATTAACAGATGTTCCCACTCTTCAAAAATTTGTAATTTTAGTCATGATTACTCAAAATACTGATCGTCTTTATTTTCTCTCAGTTATCTTTATCCATTGAACAAGCAGTTAGAGAAAGGTTTTGAAGAGTTCCTGCAGAGAAGTTTAGATTTTCAACAGCAGCATGAAATCAATGTTGTATTCTATTTAGATTTTCATTAACCATATGAAATCAATGTCGTATTCTATTTATAATTTCATTAAACAGGTGCGCACATACTTTTAGACAGTGCATTTTTTGATGAAAATTTGTCTTGCACTCATCGAATTGTATGGATGCATCATTTCAAAATTTATACCTCCAGCTATCCTTTGCCAATTGCTGCCTGTGTGTTGATTTGGTTCGTAAGTTAATTTCCGCAGCAAAGGCCGGGCACAATCTCTAGTTATTTCTAGCTTGCAGAAGAAACAAGAAAAAATATATTGTTGGACATATCTAAGAATAACATAAACAAGAAAAAATATGTTGTTACTTGTGCACTCAAACAACAGAAAATTGTCATTTGAAATAAAATGTAACAACAAAATGAAATCCAAATATGTTGTTGGACATATCTAAGAATAACAGAAACAAGAAAAAATATGTTGTTACTTGTTCACTCAAACAACAGATAAATGTTATTGTAGGCTACTAAAGACGATAGATAAATGTAATCTGAACTGAATGCTAATCACAGTTAACTGTTATTGGAATTTGAATAAAACAACACTAAACTGTTATTATAAGTCCATTCAGACAACAGATAGGATTTCATATATTCTACTTTGGTGCATTCAAACCACATTTTTTTGTCTTCGGAATAAGCATTAAATCATATAAATTACAAGGAACTGTTATTTATTTTCAGATCACATCACATTTATCTATCATCTGAATTTTCATCAGACAACAGAAGACCAAAAAACTTTCTGTCGTCTGAAAAGTAATCAGACGACAGAGAAAATCTGTCGTCTGATACCCCTAAGAGACGGCACCGTACTAGACAACAGAATTTTTTTTTATCAGACGACAGATCTCCTCTATCGTCTGATGACATTTTTGGCATAGTGTTTACTTGGTGTACTGTTTGTGAAATTTTCTCTTAAAAAAAAAAAACAAAAAAAAAATTGTACTTCTGTACTTATAGTTTGATCAAATGTACCTTTGTGTTCTCCACTTTTAATCAACTTTGTCCGATCGTTAGCTCTTTTGTCCAATATTTTGAAATTTGAATACATAGCTCTAGTGGGCTTTCTTGTATCATGATGAATGTGATATGTAAAATTATATCGTAAGTGACGAAATTTCAAAATATATATCACAATAGTTGGCAAAACAGCTAAGAGTTGGTGAAGATTGAGTGAAATTGATAAGTATAAGGGCACCCGTGATGAAATTAATTCCAAGTTTATATTATTCATTCTATGTAAATATAGTTATATATTGTTTTTTCAAATGGGTAAGTAATCTACCAAATAGGAAAATAGAATTCAATACAATATTCTTCTGCAAGAAGAAAAATGTAATAAATTACATTTCCACCTATAAATTTTTTTCTTTAGAACACACAACTTCCATATTATTTTTATGACCAACATATAAATAGAATCGTAATTACAAGCCACATATCCATAAAAAGTTTAGTAGAAATTGAAACAGACAACAAATATAGAGAAAAGAGTAATGTCAAGCTCTATCCCATGACCATCATATCTTGCACTCAACTTGCATCATGTATATATATCATCCTAACTTCTAACATATTCGAGTTACAATCGTCGAATTTAGGTTTCACTGACCATTGAATTTATCGAGTTTTTATCTTAATTGCATGGTGAAGGTTTGAAAAACAATGTATTGGTGTTTCCTCTCGATTTATTCCTGTTTACAATTCCATCATTGCTAGGCTCTCGATCTCTATGATTCCATAAAGAATGAGCAAATAACTCTTAGCCACTCCTATATTCGAGGAAAAATGTTGTCTAATTAAACCACGAATTACAAATGTTTGGAAAAGCTCTATTAGATCCAATGTCACACTCAGTAAAGATTTATGATATGTGTATAGGGTGTACTCAATGTGTGTGAGCCAATGCATTCGGTTATCATTTCCAATTGGATGATCCGATGAATCAATAATTTATCAAAAATTTTGAAGCAATCTACTTCTAGATCGACTCGCGCAATAGAGCCAAGATATGGTAACTAACATTAGCTTGCACAAAAAATGGTGATGACATGCAGTTGCAATCATGCGGATGTTTATGAGGGCAGATACATCTATATGCACCAACCTAATAGGTTATTGCAACGGCCTTGACTACAACGCAATTTGTCGCAGTAATCATCCTAGTGGTGCTGGAAAATGTGATGAAGCAAACACTTGCAACTGCTATTACTCTTGTCCTGAAAAAACAAACTCATCATTGGCGACAACACCACCATTTTTTGAAATATGCAACTCTGAATAGGGTAAATGCGATGCTAGCTGTAATATAGACTATTCCATTAAGACTTGTGCAACTATATATACAATTGGTGTTGCATGTTGTAAACTAATCCGTGGTGGATTTGAAGTGTGTTATTGTCACTATCCTATCATCATCATCCACCAATGTTGGAAGGATGATACTAAGTTTTAAGATAATGAAATTTGCACTCCTCAAATTGTAATCTGCACTCCCACTTTCTAAATTTAATATATTTAATAACTTTATGCTGCATTTCCTCTTTTGCCCTTGTCCTCCATCCAAAAATCAAAATGATATTCCAAATTGTTCTCACCCCACATACCCAACCTGTTCTCTTCATCTTCAACCCCAACTCGATTGCTCTAAAGCAAAAGTGTACATGTAATTCATGGAAGGAAGCATTGACATAGAAATTGGTCCAAAATAATTTGGTTAATTTTTAGAACTTACCAAGCTCTCTAAGGTTCCAATAATCAAAGTAATAATACTACTTAATTTCTTGAGTTTATAGAGGCTAAAAACTACAAGAAGCTCAAGTAAAGTAGAACCCAGAAGCTGCTGATCTTTTAGAATCAAGAAGCTGCCCAAAAATGAACTAGTTGGGTCTACTTTCTAGACTTGGATGGTACGTAGATGGCTTTTCCATTCACGGTGGTGACATCTTTCACACCATTAACGCCTCAGAAACCTCATCTCTAACCAATGAACTCTTCTGGTACTCTCTCTCTTACTCCATTTTCTTAATGGGTTGGCTAGGAGATCACCTTCTAACCAATTCCATATGTTACAAATGTAAAGAGGTAATATCTTACACAACTTCATTTTGACTAGTAACCCAATTTGTACACCCCATTAATGAATAGAAGTATAGAACCATCAATCTTGTTTTGTTTGGATTAGAAAATACCATTAATCTTATGGACTTTAAATTTGAACCAATTTTAGCATGGAAGCTGAGCTATTGTTTTTGACAAGTGATGGAATGGGTGATCAGAGAAAGGCCCTACAAGTCAAAGAAGCTAGACTACTCTTATCTTTTGGAATTTACAACCAAGTTTCATGGGATATCACAAGATAAACAACTCTTGGATGCTTGCATGCTTGGACAAGAGAGATTCAGAATGAGCTCCTTTACAACAATTACGTGCTTGGACAAAGGAGCAATAAGGCTTCCACTTGAGCTGGGGTTGAAGATGAAGATGACATCTCGCACTTGGTCTTCAATCGGCTCATTATTCTGCATTCATCCCATCTCGCACTACCAGTACTCTTTTGCTTTAGCAATCGAGCTGGGGTTGAAGATGAAGATGACATGTGGTCTATGGGTAAGAGAGCAATTTGGTCATTTGGTGTATCACATTTTGATTTTTGGATGAAATACAAGAAATACAAGGGCAAAAGAGAAGTGCAACACATAAAGTCATAAAATATTAAGATAGTGGGATTGCACATTACGATTTGAGGAGTGCAAATTTCACTCCTTTAAGTTTTATTCTCCATTTGTGTCTACAAAAGGGAAAGGCTCTGTTACCAGAAAAACATATTATGTGCTTTCGTCAAAGTGATTGACGGAGAGGGAATCAAGGAATTAGCGATTACCATCAATCAGCAAGGATTACGGATCAATCAGCATTTAATGTCATCATTGTCATTGATATTTCCATTGTAATTCTTTCCCTATATAAAAGGACTATGAAATGAAATGAGTAGACCAATTCTAATTCTTAATTTACTTTTACACGTTATTAGCAAGATCAGAGCCAAGAGCCCAAAAAAAAAAACCTAAATTTTTTTTTCTCTTTCTTCTTCCCATCGAAACCAGAAAAAAAAAAAAAAAAAAAAAAAAAAAAAAAAAAAAAACCATCCGAATTTTTCTCTGGCCACCCACGCTTCCCCTTTGGACACCCACGCTCCTCCAACCCTATTCCAGCCAGACCGCCTTCGTCTTCTCCAGGCCCCCTTCTCCAGTCACTCACCTGTAGCCCATCTCTGATGCAGCACTGGTCCCAGCCCTGACACAGCAACACCCCTGCTTGCTCGTCCGTACCGGCCTCGTCTAGACCTACAGGTGCCCCACGCGGGCGATGGAGGACACTAGATCTTCATTCTTGCCTAGCCTCTGCGCGCATCTCCCCGCGCTTGCATCACAGCCCCAGTCCCGTGCGCCTTGCAACAGCCCACCCGCCTACAGCAACCCAGCCCAGCCCAGCCCAGCATCCTTGAAGCCTCAACCCTGCATCCTTGCAAACTCAGTCTTGCGTGTGGCCTCTCACCTGCGGCATCTGGCTCCGGCCCAGAAGAAGGACAGAAACCCAGAAGGAACTGACAAGAAGGAAGAAGAAGAAAAAAAAGAAATAAATGAATCCCGGCCTAATTAAAATAAAATAAAAAACAGAGAAAAAAAAAACGTGATCTGGCCCAAAGTAAAGAGCCAGCCCAAAAAAAAAAAAGGGCCCTGAGGCCTAGAGAGAAATTCCTGAAAAAAAAAAAAGAGAGAAAAAAAAGGCCCAAAGAAATTAAAGGCCAGGCCCAGAAACAAAGAAAAGAAAAAAAACAAGAACAAGGCCCACTGTTGAAAAGAGAGAGGAAACAGCTCAGTTTTTTCTCAAGCTAAAAAAAACACCGCTACGCATGCCTGCATCAACACGTGCGCGTGCTAGAATTGTTTTATTTTCTCCAAACCAATTATGTTATCTTTTATTTATTTAATTTCATACTATGGTATATTTAATTATTTATATTTAGAACTTTTGAGCATGTTTAATTAGATAATATTGATTTATTTTTTTTTAAGCATGAATTGTTATTTATGTTTTATATGATTATTTTCAAGCATGATTATATATTTTATTGTTTATGCTTTTATTATGAAATTTTGAGCTTGTTTTTATTTTATTTACGCTTATATAAATTATGTCTACGCATGCTTTGTATTATGCTATTGTTTACATTTTATTTTATGCATGATATATTATTGCTATTATTATGTGTAGTATATAATTTGTTGTATATTTGTGAAATTTCAGCATGCCATGCAATTTATTTTTATATATGCTATGTTTTATCCTTTATTACGTGCTATAGTTATTCCTTATTTAGAATGCTATACATATAAATTCCGTTTTGCCATGATAATGAAATTTCATGGGCATTATACATTCACACTTACCGTGATAAAGCATTTTCACATAGCATTGAAAAATGTGACAATTACGAATCTTGGTCTTGAAATCTAATTTATATGTTTGAAAAATAATTTACGTGGATGTCTTTATGACTGCGTAATTTTGTTTGAACCTATATTTGGTAAGGCCCATGTAGAAGATAGGTGGACCAGGCGACCAAGGCCTAATAAAGGACCACGGCCAATTAGCCGAAGCACATTAAATGTTTATTTTCAGATTGATGACCAAAAATAACGTGTGAAAAGAGCCGTTGTTAAATCGGAAGAGATCAAATGACTCATAAGTCATAATGAATGACCGTGGCTAATTCATCAAAGCGGGTGATTGTCAAGAGAAACGTTAGCGAAATTTGGAGCAATTAACTTGAATGAGCGTCAGGAGGTGTTATTGCCAATCATCAGTTACAAGATCTGATTGATTGCTCATGAGTCATGATAGAATCAATCATTGATAACGATATCACAAACATGAATACTATTCTATTTGTAATCAATGCGGTCTTAGCTGTATAGGTTGAGATTGTTTCTTTTCCTTCATTCAGTTGTCACGCCCCTGATTTTATACACAACAAAATCGATATATAACCCCATAATTATATATGCGTGAAACGTTCAGCCATCAATACAAAATACTTAGAAACTTAATCCCTTTTAACCCAAGTACATATTGATGCCCTAAACCCACAATTTCAATATACACTCGCATCCAAAGAGTTATATATTACACAAGCTTACGAATTAAATTGCTAACAACAAAATAAAAAGTAAAGGCTGCTCAGAGTAACTATACAACGGAAGTCCTTATCAAAAGTAAAGTCACAAAGGTGGCTTCCTACCGTAAAGCTGCAAGCTCGCTGCCTCAACCTCGATTATCCTAACCTGCAGGATTAACCCCTACACCGTTGGAATGGTGCACCGGGTTGCCACACAACAAACCCGGTAAGCTTTTGCAAGCCCGTATGAGTAACTCAAAACCACATATGCACAACTCACCCAACGAGGAACCCATCAACTCGTAAAAAGGGACACACACACACCCTGTTTTCCCAAAACAGCACATTCTTTTCCCAAAAGAAACAATAAAGGCCACACAGTGACCAAATCATATAAATTGAAACTCTGACAATTAAATATGATAAACAAGTCCTCCCAGGACATTTAAAAGAAAGAATCCCCGAAACTCCCTTTTAAAACACATTCTCAAATCAACACAAGTCACCCCGTGACAAAATCATAATAATTGAAACTCTGACAATTAAATATGATACACAAGTCCTCCCAGGACATTTAAAAGAAAGAATCCCCGAAACTCCCTTTTAAAAACACGTACTCATGAGCATCAGATAGCTCCCCGCTACCCCCCATGATGTACTATGGCAACAGACTAGAGCTCTAACTGATCGTATCCACAAACCCGGCCAAAGGCGTGAAGTCCCGATTTATATGCCTGAGGTTACTCCCAGCAACCCCAAATCCTCAGACCTCCCAGGTCGTCAGATCAAAACCTTTCAAAATGGTCACTCAGGACCCAAAAGTTACTCAACTCACACAAAAGGAGATGTCACCCCGTGACCTCCAATCATCAGACCTCCCCGGTCATCAGATCAAAACATTAAATCAACCAAAAGGAGAGATCACAACCTGTGACTCTCAGATCTTCCGACCCCCGGTCGTTAGATCAAAACATTCAAATCCCAACAAAGCAACTCACACCAAATCTTGACGCTTTTCAAAACAATAGAAATTCCCAATTCCCACAAAATGTTTCCCGAAAAGTCAAGCCCCAAAACAATAGAATGAAGCCCATCAATACCTATTGCCTCAACTCACTCATCAACCCACAAGAATATACATATTCCACGTAAATATATATATACGTGGTCATTCACTCAGGAATGCCACTAATACCAACTATAGTTTGCAGTTAACTAAATAACTCTCAAAGCAATAGGGTCAACCCATTCGTGAATGAACTTCGTGAGATTACTCACCTCGAAACTCCTGCTGCGTCTTCAATACAGAACCGAACCAAAACTATCACCAACAACTCGTCCAAATACTTCGTCAAGTACCTAATCACAATCGATTTCCACTTAGTAATAATTCACAAACGATTTAAGTCTGAAACCCCTGTTTTGAACTAAAATCCCCAAAGTGGCGCCAATCGAGGCGAAACCACATCCGAGACCTCCCAAAGTCTCTGGAATACGTCCACGATCGATGTGACCAAACCACAAGTCGATCGGACGCTCAAATCCTCACGGATAGCATAAATTGGTCGGTATGAAACTGCAAAAATCATAACAATTCCAAACGAACTCCAAAACTTGCATATTATATATCGAAACGCTCGTATCAACGAGTAGAACATATATAATAACAGAAACAGTTCCTTATGTGGCCGGAACACCGCCGGAACGCCACCACAGACGGTGGTGCACCGCCGCCGGCCAAAAACACATTATTTCACAAAACTCCCAACATCAAAAAGCTTCATCTAAGCATGCTTGTGAACTTTCATAGCAGGATCGAAGTCAGAAAACAAGCATAAGGGGTCGAAAACTACCTCACAAGCCTTGAACAGTAATCCAACCCGAGTTGATCGAAGTTTCACGTGAATCGATCCAAACAACCACCAAGGATCGATCGACGAGGCCGTTCTGAGTTCAACCAAGGAGACTCGAAGCCCTGCTGACGTCGGAATAAAGATTTCCGGTCGGGTCCGAAAACACCAACCTGCACCGCCTTGTAGCGCCGCCGTGGAGGAGAATCGGCGCTAGAGGACACCAGAGGGACGACCAGACGGAGGAGACGATCCTATCTGGAAAGTTTCGTCGCCGGAGACCGCCGCAGTTCGCCGGAAAAGTCGGGTCGGATCGACCGGGTTCGGGTCGGGTCAGTCTGAAATCTTCGATTCTGAAGGTGCGAATGAGAGAGAAGAGAGAGAGAAAGGATTTCCGGAAACGGAAATAATGAAAATAGTAAGTTTCCAACTTGGGAAACTTCTATTTATACCAAAATGGAAATTCCTTCCAATGGCCATAACTTCCTCATACGAACTCCGATTCTCGCGTTCCACATGTCCACGAACTCGTATCGACGCGCTCTACAACTTTCATGAAGGAAGTTTTCGGAGAATCCCTACGAATAAAAAGTCAACCTTTGGCAACCCCCTAAAACCATATTCTTCAATTAATTATTCGCCCGAAACACTTCCACTCCATCCACGAGCCACGAAACCGTCCAATAGTTATAAAATTAATTCCGGAAAGTCCTCGGAAAATAAATACGAATTTCTGGGGCATCACATCAGTAGTTTAGTTTCACTATAAAAAGGACCATAGGTTTCATTGTTAGAGGTCCTCGACCAAACACTCTACGCGATTACTCAAATTTTATCTCAATACATTTCAACATTTCAGCAACACTTATCAATCTTTACGTGTTTATCTTATCGCTTTTTGTACCGGTATTTATCTTTTCTGCACTTTATTTGCTGCACTTTCTTTACATACACTTTCGTTTATGCTATTTATTTGTTGTTATTTACTTTACATCATTTACTTTATACAAAATCACAAAAAGAATCATCATCACTTCACTTTCACCTCAATCACTGAGTTACACAGCACGAAGACTGGGGCTAGTTAAGGCTGATCCGTGCTAAAGCCCTTGCAATCAAGGCAAAGAGAACCCCGAGGCCGAGATTGATCATTCCTCGGCCCACAATCAACTTATCAGGTCGGATCGGCGCAAGATCTATAATCTGAAACAAAGCCTCGCTTGGCCTACCAGCCGCTAGTTGGCACGCCCACGCACACGTCACCACTCCAGAAGGACACACGGCCAAAGAAGCCCTCGGTCCAGTGACACGCGGCCGAGACGATTTTTGAGAGAACAAATTTATATCTTCTCTCTTACTTATGTAGATGGCTGATCCAACTGGACCTGAATTTGACATTTTGGACTCAGAAGGACTTGAGTACCATCGTTGGGTTTCCGATGTAGAAACTGTCTCTGTGGCAAAAGACTACACTGCCACCATCAAAACTCCCACTGAGCCCAAAGACGGTGGATCGTTTGACAAGGTGAAAGAAAATGCCTTAATGTTTCTGAGGCGACATATTGATCCTAGCCTACGCTGGAAATACCTTCAGTTGAAGACACCCAAAGAGTTGTGGGATGCTCTTAAGGGACGTTTTGAGAACATTCACGACATTTTGCTCCCAGAACTGACCGTTCAGTGGAATGAAATCCGCTTACTTGACTATAAAAGGATTGATGACTTCAACAAGGACATGTTGCGCCTAAAGGCACGTCTAAATTTCTTTGGAAAGGAACTCACAAAAGATGATATGATCCAGAAGACTCTTTCCATTTTTTCTATTTTAGCACTTATACTAGCGAACCAGTATAGGCTGCAATATGACAACAAAAGAATCACAACTTTCAATAAGTTGATCAACCTACTGCAAGTGGCTGAGAGGCATAATAAGGTTCTTTTGAACAACAGTGCCAGGACAAAGAAAATTTCCGAGACTAATTATGGCAAAGTGAAAAGTGGAAAAAACCCCAATGCAAGGGGGGTTGGACGTGTTGATCCCTACCCACGTGGTAACAATGCACCACGTGGCAAGGGACGTGGGGTTCGTGGTATGGGCCGTGGAGGCCCTCCCAATGTATGGCGCAGAGATGGTGGTGCTGACCCTAGTGGTCATGGAAACAAGGTGCAAAGGGCACCCAAGAACCCTTCAATCAAACAGGAAAGAGTTGGCAATGAACCATGCTATAGGTGTGGAGTCATTGGGCATTGGTACAAGAACTGCCAAGCATGCAACATAATTGCAGCCACTTACAAGAGGTATATGGAGTCTAAAGAACAAGAGGCTCACTATATGGAAGAAGGAGGCCATGACCCAGATGTCAACCTCACAATTGCAGACTTCAATGGCAACAAGGAACTTGTTTAGTCAATGAATGCACTAGATTTTCACTGATATGCTTTATCTATTTATTTTCCAAGGACATTTTTGAAGGCATAATGACTCATTTTTAATTAGACTATTACTTGGTCTTAAAGTTTATTTCAATAATGGTTTGATGATTTAGATTTCTGAACAAGACCTTGATTTGATTATCGTTGGCTTATTAATAAATTTCAGATTTTATTCTGAAGCATTGAATTTATAGAAAATTACACACAAGTGTCATTTTAAAACTTTAATTAGTTATAAGGCCACACAACTCTTTTTGTCTTCATAAGGCCACTTTCACCTTCAAATTATTTTGTCTCTGACAATTTTACCCTTCCACTTAACAAAACGTCAAAACCAACATATCAGATCCATTCTCTTTAAACAAAAAAAACAAAAACAAAAAATCCTTCGTTCTCTCTTCTCTCTCTTGCCGGTGATTCAACGTTCTCTCTCTCAGTCTCTCCGATGAGCTCGTTCGCTTCTCGCCATGGCGTCGCAGACGAAGAACATCTCTGACGTCAGAAGCTCTCCCTCAGCGGCAACGGACGATTGCGCAGCGAAGCTCAGCGCTTGTCAGACGATCTCGACGGAGAGAAGCCTTGTTGTTGATCGGAGCGAAACGAGACGGCATCGTTTCACCACCTCCTCCTCTTTCTCCCGCTTTTTCTCTGATCTCGATGCCGATCCAAAGTAGATCTGATGGGACCTCGTCATACGATCAATATATGTCGTCGGCCAAAATCACCACTGCAGGTCATAATTCGAAATTACCTATCTATTATGCCTCCGGCGAGGAGACCACCATAACAATCGCTCACCTTCGCCGGCACTCTCAGTCTTAGAGAAGAAAATGAGGTTCGTCTTCTTGGCTTCTTGCGTAGGCTAGGGTTTTAACTGAATTTAGAGATTTTAATTTGGATCTGGATATGATGGAATTGGAATTGACTAGGTGCATTTGATTCGGCTCTCTTCGAATGGAAAACTGGTATGCGATTATATGATGCTTCGATTTTCTATGCCGGAGCCAGAGCTTTTCTTCTTTAACTGCTTCGCAGATCCGGCTAAAATCCAGAATCCTCCAGTGGTGGCGACGACAACACGAACAGTTTCTTGAGGTTATGGTGGACCCGAGCCTCCTTGCTCTTCTCCGGCGAGCAACAAGCTCAATTTTTTTTTTTTTGGGAATAATTGGGACTAACAGGTCTTTGATTTGATTTGTTTTGATTGCAAAGATTTTCTTTTCCCTAATAGACTGGTTGTTCTTGGTTTTGGACGATTTGGCTGAATTTGTGCCTAATTGCAATTGTATTTGGTTGAAATCAGAATGTTTTGATTCAAACATTTGACATTGTAAATGTATACTTGTTTTGATGTTTTAGAGTGGCTTTTGTATCAGTTAGTAATAGCTTTCTCAGATGTTGGGAGTAACTTTGATAGCTATGTTTATGTCAGTATGTTTATGTCAATAGCTTCTATTTTCATTTTCAGTATTTCAAGTTAGCAGCTCCATGTAATTGTTCTAGTGGTATTTCAATATAGCGATAGTAGCTTTATGTGTCTATGTTAGTAGTTTTATGTGTAATTGTTAATGTGGCATTTCAAGTTAGCAGCTTTTTTTTTTTCAAAGCAGTAGCTTTCTGTAACTATTATAGTGGTTTTTTATCATAGTGATCGTAGCTTTCTGTACCTATGTTAGTAGCTCTCTAATGTTAGTGAGTACTCTCGTTGATGTTGGCGAAAGTAGATTTTGGTGTTAGTGAAAGTAGTTTTTGCTGTTGGTGAGGGTCGTTTTCTATTGCTAATGAAAGTAGTATTTGTTGTTGATGAGAATAGCTTTTGGTATTGGTGACAGTATCTTTTGTTGTTGGGGATAGTAGCTTTTCGTTTTGGGGAGCATAAGTTTTTGGGTTAGGAGTAGCTTTTGTTGTTGGTGATAGTAGTTTTTGTTATCTCGCCGGAGGTTGCCGGAAATCTCACCAAAGTAGCTTTTGTTGCTAGTGACAGTAGCTTTTGTTGCTAGTGATAGTATCTTTTGTGACCTCGCCGGAGGTTGCCGGGAATCTCATCAGAGTAGCTTTTGTTGCTAGCCACAGTAGCTTTAAGTGTTAGTAACAGTAGCTTTTGTAGTTGCCGGAGGTCTGTAGGAAGTTGGCCGGAGGTCGGCCGGAGACCCGCCGGAGTTGACCGGAGACCTTGCCGGAGAGGAGAGAGAATGATTGTTGACTTTGTCCTCCAGTGGCATTTATGTAAATATGTTGGTTTTTAATATCCAAAATATAACACCTTTTTTAATCTAGTGGCCTTATGAGGGAAAAAAACTAGTTGGTGGCCCTATGGCTAAAAAAACATTCAAAGATGCACTTACATGTAATTAATCCTTGAATTTATTCGATTTTTATTTACTACACATATTCACATGGTTCGAAATAGCACTATAAAGATGTAAAACAACACATCTAGAGAAAAAAATTATTATTAGAATGAAAACATTATCATTCTAAATACTTATAATTCCTTTGTGACTACGATGATTGGATCATCACAAGTAATAAAAGGGCGAGGAACTGCCAAATTTTTGCTGCCTAATGGCACAACATTTAAAGTCACAGACGCTCTATATGCACCAAAAGCTAATCGAACCTTGTTAAGTTTCAAAGATATTAGTACCAACGGTTATCATGTAGAAACACATTGTGAGAATGAAACTGAATACCTTTATATTACCTCTAATGAATGTGGAATGAAACACATTTTAGAGAAACTTATTAGTCAATCTAGTGGACTGTACCTCACTATGATTCAGATAATTGAATCCTATGCTGTCACCAAAAATGAAATGTGAGATACTGACTCATACAGGCTTTGGCATGACCGCCTAAGGCACCCCGGTTGTAACATGATGATCCATATTTTAAAGAACTCATATGGACATCCCTTCTTTCGAGTGAAAAATAAAATAGGAGAAAAATCAGTCACACTGCAAAGTGTCGGTCCTAGTACTGCTCAAATGCAGCCACTACCTTCTGAAGTACCAGAAGCACTACCTCCCTCCCATTATGCCTCATTGACTATTTCAAAGGCACATCACTCGTTTTGTAAAACCTGCTCTTTAACAAAAACAGGATCGAGACCTTCCTATGCTAAAGACACAAAACAAAACATTCCATTCTTACAAAGGATACAAGAAGATATATGTGGACCTATCCATCTAGAATGCGGACCATTCAAGCACTTTATGGTTTTGGTGGATGCTTCGACACGCTGGTCACATGTCACTTTATTGTCCACAAGAAATGCTGCAGTTGCAAAACTCTTAGCACAGATTATACGTTAAAGGGCTCACCACCCTGATCACCCTATCAAGTCTATAAGACTTGCTAATGCTGGAGAGTTTACATCAAAAACATTTAATGAATATTGCATGTATATTAGGATCGATGTGGAGCATCTTGTCCCATGTGCATACACAAAATGGTCTCGTAGAAGCCACCATCAAAAGGCTACAGATGGTGGCTAGGGCATTGGTTATGCGCACCAACCTGCCTATATCTGCATCACTGCATGGGGTTATGCAATATTGCACGTAGTTTTACTTATTCGTTTCAGACCTACTGCTAGCAAACCATTTTCTGCGTACCAGTTGGTAACTGGATATGAGTCTAACATTTCACACTTACGCATATTTGGTTGCGCAGTATAGGTGCCTATTGTGCCCCCACAGTGCTCCAAAATGGGTCCTTAGAGACGATTAAGTATTTATGTTGGATACGAATCTCTAACAATTATCTACTATTTGGAACCCTTGACAGATGATCTCTTTACCGCTAGATTTGCGGATTGTCACTTTGATGAGACAATCTTCCTGTCGTTAGGGGAGATAGGAAAAAGGATTTTCCAAGGGAACGATAGGAATTGTTGTGGTTTGTCTCCACTCTGTCTCATTTTGATCCCTGCACTTTACAATGTGAAAGTGAAGTGAAAAGAATAATCGATCTTTATAACGTAACGGATTCGATGCTTGATGCATTTACTGATATCGCAAAAGTGACGAGATCACATATACCAGCTGTAAATATGCCTGCAAGGTTAGAAGTCCCCAATAAGGGGCACGGTGCTGCAGATAGAGGCACTGCAACCACACTTAGTGGAGGTGTGGTTTAGGCCGTGGCTCTCCAAAAGAAGAAGGGGAGGCCACTTGGTTCGATTGACACTCACCCAAGGAAGAAGAGGGCGAGTAAGGCACAAACCGATCCATTAATCATCAATGTAGAGAATCCCTCTCATGAGATTGTCTCTTATTATAGTTATGTCCATGAATCAATACTGGAGGACGCTCTGATGTTTGAAATGATTCTAGAGAACAAAAAAATCTTAATAGATTATGAGAGTGCGTATGAGTTTATGGAAAGATCTTCCATACACATTGATGATGTATTTGCATATACTGTTGCTCAAGAAATCATAGAGCACGATGATATTGAACCACGCTCTATTGCAGAATGTCAACAAAGAGTAGATTGGTCTAAATAGAAAGAAGCAGTCCAGGTAGAATTAGATTCTCTGACAAAGAGATAGGTATTTGGTCCGGTAGTGCTAACCCCACCAAGTATAAAACCTGTAGGACATAAATGGGTCTTTGTCAGAAAGCTTAATGAGCATAATGAAGTCCTGAGGTACAAGGCTCGCCTTATGGCGCAAGGTTTCTCACATCGCCCTGTAATTGACTACGAGGAGACATACTCTCCCGTAATGGACGTTATAACATTCTGCTACTTAGTTAGCTTGGCAGTTTCTGAAGGACTGGAAATACAGCTCATGGATGTGGTTACTGCATTTCTCTATGGAGATCTTGATTCAGAGAGAGAGAGAGAGAGATATATATATATATATATATATATATATATGAAAGTGCCTGATAGCCTTACATTACCCAAGTCAAGTGACTCTAAACCATGGAGTGCGTTTGCAATTAGGTTGAAACGCTCACTTTATGGATTGAAACAATCCGGGCGGATGTGGTATACCCGTCTAAGTGACTACTTGATTGGAAATAGATATAAGAACGATGAATTATGCCCCTGTGTATTCATAAAGAAAACAAGTTCCAAATTTACAATTGTAGCTGTATATGTCGATGATATGAACATAATAGGTACTCTTGATGAAATAAGAGAAACCGCAAGCTACTTGAAATCCGAATTTGAGATGAAGGATCTTGGAAAAACTCAATTCTGTCTAGGCCTTGAGCTAGAACACCGAGTTTGTGGAATACTCATCAACCAGTCTGCACATATCCAAAAGATGCTTAGGCGATTTAACATGGACAAAGTGCATCTTGCTAGCACTCCCATAATCGGTTGAAGTTTGGATGCAAAGAAAGATCCATTTTGTCCAAAGGAAGATGATGAAGAGGTGTTGGGAGCTGAAATTCTCTATCTAAGTGCAATAGGCTCATTATTGTACTTAGCCCAATGTACTGGACCAGACATTGCATTCTCAGTGAACTTGTTAGCTAGATTTAGCTCAGTGTCACTGGAATGATATCAAGAACATCTTCCGTTACCTAAAATGAACCATTGACTTAGGACTGTTCTTTCCCTACAGAGAGATAAGAGGGACCGTAGATGGAATTGCAATCCCTAAAGGAAATGATGATGGCAAAAGTGCCACTCACTACACTGAATCGCCAAATGACGTTTTGGTTGGTTTTGTTGATGTTGAGTACCTCTCTGACCCACATAAACGTCGTTCCCAAACTGGTTATGTATTTACCATTGGGAACACGGTGATATCTTGGAGATCAACCAAGCAAACCCTTGTGGCTACCTCCTCGAACCACTCAGAGATCATTGCTCTACATGAGGCAGTTCGTGAGTGTGTATGGTTAAAAGCTATCATTACACATATTCGAGGGACGAGTGGTTTGAGTTCTACCACTGAAGAGCCTACTTGCATTTATAAAGATAATGCAGCTTGCATCGAACAGATGAAGCTAAGATATATCAAGGGTGATAATATGAAACACATATCGCCAAACAATCAGCAACAACAGGCCGTCCTCAAGATTCAAGTGAATCAAGTAAGGTTTGAGGAGAATGTGGCAGATTTATTCACCAAATCATTGCCTAAGGCCATATTTGAGAAACATGTGAAAAGCATAAGAATGCGAAGACTTTCCAAGCTCCCTTGATTAATGTAAGGATCAAGGGGAGGTGTAGACGTCAGGGGGAGTCTAACACACACATGTCATCCTCAAATGTAAAAGGTGCGTTGTGCTTTTTTCCTTTGACCAATGTGTATTTTTTGTCCCACGGGGTTTTTATTGTTACTTGGCAAGGTTTTTAGTGAGCCAACAACTCATGCACAATTTCGTCTTTGACTTGACACAAGGGGAAGTGTTAAAGGAAAAACACATTATGTGTCTTCGTCAAAGTGACTGACGGAGAGGGAATCAAGGAATTAGCTATTACCATCAATCAGCAAGGATTACGGATCAATCAGTATTTAACGCCATCATTGTAATTGATATTTCCGTTGTAATTCTCTCCTGATATAAAGGGACAATGAAATGAAATGAGTAGATCAATTCTAATTCTCAATTTACTTTTACAGGCTCAACATTTTATGTACCGGCTAGGCCTCATCAAAAAGCCCGCGGATCAAGTGGGCCGATGGAGGCCCGCCGGCCCGCAGGGCTTTTGGCCTGGCCCGGCCCGTCAAAAAACCCGCAAAAGCCCGCCTTGGTGGGCCGATGGAGGCCCGCAAAAAAGCCCGTAAAAACCCTGCCCTGCCTATAGGCCCGGCCCGTAAAAGCCCGCAAAATATTTTATATATATATATGTGTGTGTGTGTGTGTGTGTGTGTGTTTATATATATATATATGTATGTGTGGAGGCCCGATCAGGAGCGGATGCAGCAGCGGCTTCCAGGCGGCGGCGGCACAGGGATGGCAGGAGGGAGGCCGGAGGCGTCCCAGACCTCTTCTGGGTGGCGTTCAAGGTCGGAGGAGGTCGGGCTTGCCGGTTTCTGGGCAGCCACCTCACCTGCAGTTGCAGGTTTTGTGCAGCACCGTAGAACCATCGCCGGCAACTCCACCGGACCGCAGACCCCTCCGCACGACCCCCAGCGTCCCTCCGGCAAGCCGCGCCGCGCCGTCGCCGCTTGATTAAGGCCGGAGGAGCGACGTCCGCACTTTTTCTGAGTTGCGGACATCCGCTCTCGAACGGCTTTCTATATGTGTGTGTGTGTGTGTTATATATATAGATATATCTATATGTGTGTGTGTGTTTATAAATATATATATATATATATAGACACATATAGATATATATTTGTGTGTGTGTTTATATAGATATATATATATATATATATAGTCATATAGATATATATATATATATATATATATCAATATATCATATATGTGTGTGTGTGTTTATATATATATATATATAGATATATATATATATATATATGTGTGTGTGTGTGTGTGTGTGTGTGTGTGTGTGTGTGTATCATATATGTATGTGTGTGTTTATATATATATATATAGATATATATATATATATATATGTGTGTGTGTGTGTGTTTATATATATATACACACACACACACATATATATATATTAATATATATATGTGTGTGTATAGAGAGAGAGAGAGATATATATATATATATATATATATATATATATATGTGTGTGTGTGTGTGTGTGTGTGTGTGGAAGTTCTTATACTATTATATTTCTATATAAAATATGTGCATATATATATATATTCTACATATCGGTTGACCAGTCCGATCGGATTCGAAAATATGGTGAAATTGGCTAAATTTTTTACCACACTCATAATTTATTGTAATAAACTCATCCAACGGTCGGTTTTTCCATTTTCTTTAAATTGATAGGGGTTGCTCTTTGGAGTGTATGATATAAATATAGGTTTATAAGAGTAACTACGTTTGACCTAGTTGATCGAATTCGAAACGAGAACCAAATTGGCTGAATTTTCTACAACCACCATAAAACATTACAATCTCTCCATCGAGCGGTTGGTTTCTCCGAATTCATTTTCTACTTCATGGTTGCTTTAGAATGAACCTAAACAATTTAAATGCAATGTATAAGTCATACAACTATAGGAATAAAATTGGTATAGACCAATGTGTTTGTAATTAAAATTAATTTTTTTTTATCTTATATCTACGCACATCAATTGATGGAATATATACAAACGTGATGTGAAAAAATAAGCACGTTTCTCAGTTGTCACGGCATCGGTCAACCAATAAAACATATAAGTGACTACGGTTGACCAATCCGATCGGATTCGAAAATATGGTGAAATTGGCTAAATTTTTTATCACACTCATAATTTATTGTAATAAACTCATTCAACGGTCGGTTTTTCCATTTTCTTTGAATTGATAGGGGTTGCTCTTTGGAGTGTATGATATATAAATATAGATTTATATGAGTAACTACGTTTGATCTAGTTGATCGAATTTGAAACGATAACCAAATTGGTTGGATTTTCTACAACCACCATAAAACATTACAATCTCTCCATCAAGCGGTTGGTTTCTCCGAATTCATTTTCTACTTCATGGTTGCTTTAGAATGAACCTAAACAATTTAAATGCAATGTATAAGTCATACAACTTTAGGAATAAAATTGGTATAGACCAATGTGTTTGTAATTAAAATTAAATTTTTTTATCTTATGTCCACGCACATTCATTGATGGAATATATACAAACGTGATGTGAAAAAATAAGCACGTTTTGCGGTTGTCACGGCATCGGTCAACCAATAAAACATATAAGTGACTACGGTTGACCAATCCGATCGGATTCGAAAATATGGTGAAATTGGCTAAATTTTTTACCACACTCATAATTATTGTAATAAACTCATCCAACGGTCGGTTTTTCCATTTTCTTTGAATTGATAGGGGTTGCTCTTTGGAGTGTATGATATATAAATATAGGTTTATAGGAGTAACTACGTTTGACCTAGTTGATCAAATTCGAAACGTGAACCAAATTGGCTGGATTTTCTACAACCACCATAAAACATTACAATCTCTCCATCAAGCGGTTGGTTTCTCCGAATTCATTTTCCACTTCATGGTTGCTTTAGAATGAACTTAAACAATTTAAATGCAATGTATAAGTCATAGAACTTATGGAATAAAATTGGTATGGTCCAATGTGTTTGTAATTAAAATTAATTTTTTTTTATTTTATGTCCACGCACATCCATCGATGGAATATATACAAACGTGATGTGAAAAAATAAGCACGTTTCGCGGTTGCCACGCCATCGGTCAACCAAAAAAACATATAAGTGACTATGGTTGACCAATCCGATCGGATTCAAAAATATGGTGAAATTGGCTAAATTTTTTACCACACTCATAATTTATTGTAATAAACTCATCCAACGGTCGGTTTCTCATTTTCTTTGAATTGCTATATGTAGCTCTTTGGAGTGTATGATGTATAAATATAGATTTATAAAAAATTAGTGTCTTTAAAAATTTATTTATCAACAAATTAGTATCTATATATAAATATAGATTTTTTTTGGTACAATATAGTTATATAGATTGTTATCTTTGGTCGTATTTGATCATTATCCATTGAATTTCCAAAGCTTGATGAAAAAAAAAAAATACTTGTGTCTTTAAATATTTATTTATAAATAAAGCCCGCAAGGCCCGGCCCAAAAAAGCCCTCAACGCTAAGCCTGGCCCGGCCCGAAAAAGTCCGCAAGGCCCGCTTTATATGGACGGGCTTGGATCCTTTGATTTTTAATAAAGCCCGGCCTGACCCCGCCCGCAATTATTTAAAAATATAGGAAGGCCCAGCCCGGCCCAGCCCGGCCCGGCCCGTTGACGACCCCTAGTACTGGCTCAATTTTATGAAATAAGTATCTTATAGGGGCACTTTCTCTAAGGCCTTTTTTTATAAGATTGTTCCTCTTAAGCCTTTTTTTTTTATATTTATTTTTAAGCCCTTTTGTTCTTAAAATGTAAATTTTACTTACCTAAAATACCATTTTTCTTTATAAAACGTATCTATTAATTTAGGATCATTTTTACTCAATTTTGCACTAAATCACCCTCAGGGTCTGAGACCGCCACGTCACGTTATATCAAAGTTATATCATAAAAACACATTTTCACTCTAATTTTGACCAAAATCACTCTCGATCTCGAGTCTGCCACGTCACTGTATCACACTTGTATCACTAAAACACAATTTCACTCAGTTTTTTCTTTATTTACCTATAGTGTCTAGGCCTGCCACGTCATGTTGTATCATAACTGTATCACATATGTATCAAAGTTGTATCTCACGTGTATCACCAAAACACATTTTTCAATCAATTTTGCTCCAAATCACATTTTTTTACTTATTAAGAAGGCAGAGAGGTCCCTCCTTTTTTGAATATGTATGATTTATGCCTCCTAAATGTTTTAATTAAGTTTTCATTATTATCCAAAAAGAAGAAGAAAGAAACCATTAATACACATACAACATTAATCATACTATGACGTTTTCTTAACATGATTGAATGTACGGAATCTTTAAAAATAAGTAGAAAGTAGTTGAACTAAATAATTGAATAAATATACGTTTGTTTCACTGCTAATCTCCAAATGAAACCTCATAAAGATTTGCTTAGCAGACTTGTCTTCAATTGATTATTGAAATAATCATACATAATTTACGTTAAGACAAAATCATATTCACTCAAGCCCCCAACTAATGAAGTGTATTGTTTACCTTTCGCATGCTCCCTATCCCTTCTCACCTTTTCCTCCTCTCTATGGGACAAAATCATCTACATTATCATACATACACATTGAGATGTAATTGAATTTAAGACTCATTCCAAGGATTTTTCATATAATTTAATTGAATTTAAGACTCATTCCAAGGATTTTTCATATAATTTATTAGAAGCATTATTAGAAATTATGAATACAAGCCAAAATACATGCAGCAAGATGACAAGAAAATTGTACCCCATTACAAGATTCATTAGCTAATGCCTAATATTCCACATGCCTATCCAATACTACAAGTATTAGCTAGGTATATAAAATTGGCCGGTCAATAATTCATGTGTCTATTTTTTATTCGAAACCAATAATTCATGTGTCAAATCCAAGATAGTTTGTCCAAGAGACTATAATTAAAACATGAAATAAATGCTAACGACCAATAACTTCATGTCAGCTATTGTTATTTGTCAATTGGATAGTGACAAATGTATATTTATTGTAGGGATGAAATCAGCTGTCACATTATTTTATCTCAATTTGTCTACTCAACATGATTGGTTCACAGAGATTAAAATTTTTTATTATATTTTTTTAATTTTTGTGGACCAATCGTGTTGAGAGGACAGAATTGAGACACAGAAATAACGGGATGAAATCAGCTGTCTCTATTATTCTATCTCAATTATGTCTCCTCAATTGTGTATTTCCACAGTTATTAATTATATGTATTTTCTAACCAATCAAAAGGCACATGAAGGGAATATGATAATTTCCCTAATTTTTATCAAGTATATTTTCTTAAGGGAAAAAATCATGAATAGTACCCGAAGTAAGACCCACTACAAATTTCAGTACACAAATTTCCAAAACATAAACTTTGGTACATCAAATATTAAGCCCGACCCAATATACGTACACAACGTCAATGACTCCGTCAGACGTCGTGCCATTACGCACATAATGAGGGCAAAATTGGTTTTTCGTTTGTCAACGTATTTCCTCTCTCTTCTGTTCCGAACCACTTTGAGGAGAGCAGAGCCGTGAGAATGGTGAAGGGCAAAACAGAGAGAAGAGAGAGAGAGAGAGAGAGAGAGAGAGTACCTGAGCTGACGAACAGTGAAGACGAGGCGGGGAGGACCTGATTGGCGTTGGGAGAAGCAAACAGATGTGTCGGCGGAGCAGGAGACGAACAGTGAGGACGAGGCGGCGTCGAAGTCGGTGGAGGATCTGGACGGCGAGGGCTCGATGACGAGGTGCTGCTGCTACTGCGGCGTGACTTCAATCCTGTCCAGGGAGGCGGAGGCCACAGCCATGGCCATGGCAGGTCGGGTCGGGAGAGTCCGAAAGCGAGAGAAGGAGGGGAGAGAGGGAATGAAAGAGCATCAGTTGGAGTTTGGTGGTGGAGTTAGAGTGAAGGAAGCTTCTGGAAAGGAGGAGTTGTAGCCGAGTAGCGGTCCGCTGCCAATGGTAGCATTGGATCCCGAAACCTGCTTCAGATTTCCAATTGAGGGAGAGAGAGCGAGAGAGCTGGGTGCCCAGAACAAAAGAAGAGAGATAGATGGGTGCTCATAGTAAAAAAATGTGAAGAGACTGTTTTACCCCTTAAAATACGACAGCTGGCACTAAACTAACGGCGCCATTGACGTCGTGTACGTATATTGGGTCGGGCTTAATATTTGATGTACCAAAGTTTATATTTTGGAAATTTGTGTACTAAAATTCGTAGTTGGCCTTACTTCGGGTACTATTCATGAATTTTTTCCTTTTCTTAATCAATTAAAAGGTGCATGAAGGTTTGAAAAGGCTATGATCACCTAGGTATAGTGAAAATCCCGATATCAACACATGATGGACTTATCGAAATCGGTGCTCATACGGTCAGACCGATTATTTCAATTTTTATATTTATATTCTGCATTCTAAACTGAGATCAGTTAATATTTTGGATTGTAAATATGGTCGAGTAAAATATTCATGTCGTTGATTGACAGATCAGGTTGCAAATCAAATGAATGCATTAATGATCACAATGATAACTAAAATCAACAAGGAAGAAGATGAATTTAATGGGAAACTGTGGAAGAAGAGAGGAAAAGAAGGAACTTTGGCTTTGGCGATCACCAAACCGCACTAATACCATTGTTATCGATCGGTGTCAGTGTATCCAATGCCAAAAAATCACTCTTACTTAGGTCTCCATGTAGCTTTTCACTTTTTGTGTTATAATCATTTCATGCGCATATATTGGTTTCTATTTAGAGTTTTTCTTTATTGTAAACAACCTTTTTTAGACTACAAGATATACATTATTCCGTACATGACATAAGTTTGAAATACATTTTATATAATTTTTGCAATTGCATCGAAATTCATTTCATCAACAAAAATAATAATGATAGTGTTTCAAGTTCAAATTCTTAATTCCAAAAAAATAAAAAACAAATAAACGTTTTTAAGCAATGTGTTTGGATTCGTAGGCAATATGAGGATGTTGAGGAATCTAACCAAATCTATCAATAGATGTGAAGGCCACAATGGTTTTTGTATCTTTGGTCATCATGAGTTATAATTACAAAAACAATAACTACAAGTTCCCCGTGAGCAAAACCCTAGCTATAACGCGAAACCTGTCCATCTCCATCTGCTCCGGTCACCGCCTGTCGTTTAACCCAAAAAAAAAAAACATTAAGTGCCGTACAGCCGTCTCTACTTCCTCCAATCTCCTCCTCCACTTCCTCCTCGTGCTTATCAGATTCCAAATCTCCCACCATCCGCCAACTGTCCACCCCCAACAAGACAATACCCGCCAAAATTACACATCCGCCCACCGCTTGGACACATGGCCGTGTCTCATTTGTCCTTGACAAAACAAAACATTTTACGCAGAGGAGTAGAGCTTCTGTGTTCTGAGGCCCCACCTTCCACCACCAATAATTGATCATTTTGCTCCTAATCCTCTCTGTCCTCAAGCTGGCACCACTGTCTCCTTCTCTTCCTTCTACTCTTCTCTACACTCCTTACAATCCCCTTCGCCCTTTTCTCCAATAAATCCTAAAACCCTAACCCTAGTTTCCTCCACTTGTAAATACCCAATACCCTGTTTTCCATTTTCTTCCTTATATATATATATATAGATATATAAACACAACACCAAAATTCACTTCACTGATCACTCTCCCAACCTCACTCCAATCCCAAACACCATGTTGCTACTACAGTTCACTTCCAACTCCATACCCTTTCTCTGCTTCCTCTTACTGCTCCCGATCATGACCATTAGCTCCGATTCGTCCGTCTACGACGTCCTCCTGGCCCACGGCCTTCCGATGGGGCTGCTGCCTAAGGGTGTGACTCAGTTCGAAATCGACGAGGGCGGCCGGTTCCAGGTGTACCTGGATCAGGCCTGCAATGCCAAGTTCGAGAGTGAGTTGCATTACGACAGGAACGTGTCTGGGACTCTCAGTTACGGCCGGATCGGAGCCTTGTCGGGTATTTCGGCCCAGGAGCTCTTTCTCTGGTTTCCGGTCAAGGGTATTCGGGTCGATGTCCCCAGCTCCGGCATCATTTACTTCGATGTCGGCGTTGTTTTTAAGCAATTCTCGCTTTCGCTATTCGAAACACCGCCGGATTGTACTGCTGCCACCCCCGCCGCCCAGGCTGATGTCGGCGGCGGCGGCGGCAGGCTCATCGTTGACACCGTTTCCAAGGTCAGTCTTTGAAATTCTTTCGCTATCTATTGTCATTTGAAAAAAAGAATAGAGAGACTGATAGGACTTGAATTGATTAATGTGCAGAGTAAATCGGGCAAACTGCGGTATGGTCTCGATCAGGAGCAACATTTTGGGAGAGGTTTTGAGTAGGAATTTTGGGGGAGAAATGTGAGTTAGAATTGTGGGTTATACACAGAGAGTCTGGGTTATGGGTTAGTGTGGTTGCTTGCGTTGTTTTAAGTTTTTAATGGCCGGTGAATTCGATTCGAACCAGAGATTGGACGAGGCAGAGAGAGAGAGCTATTACAAAAGATTTGAAGACCAAATCAGGTGATGAATCCGCAACAGGTTTATGTTGTATTTTGTGTATTATTATTAAGTCTATATGGTATCATGAAAATCATTGATAACATACAAGCTTCCAATAAAAAAGAACTTTACTTTTTTTTTTGTAGCAATGCTCGAGTAGTTTCTTATTGATGTTTGAGTTGTGCGTGGAATGGAAGAGATGAAGAATGCTAACCCAGTTCGTTTTTTCTGTTCTGAAACTGACCAATTTTGAATTTTCATAGAGGACTTATATTTGCATTGTTATGCTCAGGTATAAACCTTGAAGGGCTCTGTTTCCATTGTCAGAGAGTTTGAGCAGAGGTTTTGTTCCACCAGTTCTTACCAATTTTTGCTTTGCTTTGTTTTTCTAGTTAACTCTGACAGGTTCTGGGGTTTTGGGTTTTCGCTTCTGTTTTTTCTTCTCGTCCGAGGCTTGTTCTTATTTACTTTCCACGTTTTTGTTTGTTTGATTCTGTTCTTGATCCTATTATCTAGGGGTAGAGTTGGAGACTAACAGTGTAGAGGGATTCATGTCCACTGCAACTTAACCAATGCCTAAGCTTCAGGCTGAAATGTGTGAATTGGATTCTGGACCACACACTCAAGACTGGTCAAACATTGTGCTGAGATGTTGGGGAATATGCACATTTCATTTCATGTCCATAGTGATCCCGAGTTATGAAAAATCTAGACCTAAAACACCGAAGGTTTCACGATTAGGGAGTAACTCGGCTTTTTGCGGATCTGAGTTTATATGTCGTTGCCCATTTCTTATTCACTGCACAATAACAAAATCAAGGGTGTTTCCTGTAACACCAAATCCAGGGCGACGGACAAAGATTAAGTAATGTCTCAATTTACACCACCATCAGTAGATGGTCTTGGGCCACATAGTCGAAACAATTCTACTCGTGAGTAGAAAAAGGACATATTTGATAGAGATTGACCTCACAATGCTCTTCAACTCAAAAGTCAGAAGTCAATTTTGCTTACGATATGCTAGAAAAATGTTTCAATGATAAAACAAGCCTGCTTGATTGTGTTAGCGAACAACTTCGAATCACCTTCCGCGAAACTCATTGATGAAAGCATGGGACATTTCTTCTCTAAGAGCATGATCCCCCACAGTTTTAGCACATTAGGAAGAAATAGGAGGGATTATTTAGACTTTAGAATCAACTATAAGCATTTTGGGTAGGCAGGCCGCATGGGTAGAGACATTAGACATCTCACAGACTCACATGTAGTGGTACCCAAACTGTTGTGTCTATTAGCACTTCTTCTGTGGGTTGTGGTCCTTGCCCATATCATGTTATGTTTGGACTTTGGAACCCATAATGTAGCAACACCATCATTACTATGGATCGATTCAAGCTGAAAAATTGATGTGACAACGAAATTATGGTTCACTTACCCATCATAGTAACCATTTTTTCGTCTCCTTTCATGTGGTCAGTGGTCACCCCTATCTTTGTTGCCCTCTATATAAGACCCTATTGCACCCCAAGTAATTTTCTTTTGTAATAATATATATTTTTTTTAGGGAAAACTATATAGAGGGCAAAACCAAATAAATTAAAACTAAAAGCATAAAAGATAGATAGAGGGAACCCTGTGTTCCAATAGCGACTTCCTAAAATGAACTATCCAAGCTCAGCTAAAGCATCTATTATGAAGTTTGTTTCTTGATGAACATGCTTGAAAGAGATGTCTTCAAATGATTGAGCTAGCCCTAAAATGACTTTGAGTAGAGTTTTAGTTACTCCCAGGAGTGTTGCACTTTCTGATGATACTCTCAATTAGGATCTTCGAGTCTCCTCCAATGAAAACTTAATGTAGCATATTTTTAGATCTCAAGATAAATCTTCTCGAAGAACAAAAGCTTTAGCAAAGAGTATGTTGGTCCACTATAGATTTTTAGTGATACTGAGAAGAGGCGAGCCATGTCAGCTCTAATGACAAATTTAGTCTTAAAGATGCTTAACACTTGTGAAAGTGTAGAATTTTCCATGGCAGTGGGCCTCAAATATAAATACAGGGGACTTACTAGTTCAAGGGGTTAGGGAAGAGATTCCATAACACTTTCAAGTTTTATTTGTTACGAGGGATTGGATGAGATTGGACATCCTTATCTAGTGTAACACAAGCTAGCTCATGCTTGGCATCAACAAGAACTCTTATAAATGAGACTCCATAGTCCCAAAAACACTTCAACACCTTCTACCATAGCGACACCAAAAACCATGGGACTATAGAAGCCTCTCTCACTGGTTCTATTCTTCACTTCAATTCATCATTCTCACCTCCTTAAACCTGCAATTCAACTCTGCCTCATCTATTACTTCAGTCCCAAACCCCCATAACAGCGCGGCTACTCCCAAACCTAACCAGACCCAACTCCCACCACCAAGGACCTCCTCACCATTGTCAACAAATCGGATGGCATTGAATCCTTTGTCTCACAATTCTTCGATAACCAAATCATCTCTCTAATCCAAGAACGTCAGACCAACCCACAATTGTCTCTTCAACTCTTTATCTAGGCCACCCAAAGATCGAAGTTTTTCACCCAAATGTGTTATTTGACAGTGATTGACATGCTCCTGAGGGACAATAATGCTTTTGTATCTATTGGAGAACTCTAGAAGAGTTCAGAGATTGTGGGATTCGAATCGGCTCTGATGCATTTTTTGTGCTAATCAAAGGGTATGGTAAGTTGGGTATTGCCGAGAAGGCAGTGGAGGCTTTCGCAAGGGTGAAGGATTTCAATTGCAAGCCTGATGTTTATATCTAGATATTTAGTTATATATTATTCTGCTCCTTAGTCATTTGTAGCACCAAACATGAGTTAGGTATTAGTATAATATAAGATAGGTTATAGGAGTCCGAGACAATTATAGAAATTAAAAGAGTTTTCAAGGAAGCTCAATTATGGTAGTTTTCACTCTCAAGTGACCTTGAGGGTGGTCAAGTGGGCCACCGTTGTGGTGTTAGAACCTAGTGATCAACAACATACGATCTTCCTTGCGTGTGGATGGTCTTGCGATGGCTGTGGCAGACTTCTGCAAGCAACAAAAAGCAATCTTGGGCTTTACCTCCATTGAAAGGTAAGGCCGATAGTGGTAGCTTAGATTGATGTTTAGATGATGGTTGCTGTGTGTTATAGATGGTCAAGGTTGACGTTGATTGGCTACAAGAGGGGATGACCGTGTTCGAGTCTGGCAACAAGAAGTTGGAGGTAGAGAGGAATCATAAGGTTCCTCCTATCCGCAAATGGGTCGAGGTTTGTGTCGTGAGATTCAGACTTGGGTTGTGATTTTTATGAAGGCTGGAGTTTGTCCTAAGCGTACGTGTGGAAGAAGATATAGTCACTTAGAAGCTTATAGGACTAGCGATGTCTCTCCACCTAGAGGAGTCTGGAACTACTTAAGTTTGAGAAATGTCGTCAAGAGTACATGTAAATCTTGTGACTCTATTTTTTCATGATTGAGTTTTGTAGAGAGTATTGCATGTGTAATATTGTTTTTTCAAAAATATTGAATTATTTAAGTAATAATTATTTTAACAGTCTTCATTCAAATGGATCGTTTATATGTAATTTCACTGATTAATAAACAAGTTAAGATATTACAAAAGAAAACGATTCAAGCAATTGGCTTGTGGTTGAAGTCCTTATCTAATTTTGTAAATGTTGTACTTTAGCTTATACTCGGCTCGAGCCGGTACCGTTACTAAGCCATTACTGTTCCTAAGCTACAGTGCAGCAACACTGTTTTAGTATATATACAATTTGGACGATCATAATTCCATATGGACCATCACATTCAAACTGGCCAAGATATAATACTAATCCAAACCTTTTTTTTTGGTCTTTATACTAATCCAAACTTGAAGAAGCGAAGACCTCCTCCAATTTGTTTCAAAAATCAAAGTCAGCATCAGAAACTGACAACAGCTAAAGAGTATCTTCAATTGAGTCCTTGGCATCATTCTTTTCCTTCACAAATTTCCCAACTGGCATTGGATTTTTCTTTAGCAAATCACACAAATATTAAACATGAACCAGAAAGAACCACCAACACGCGGCCAAACGCGGCAGAGTTGGTTGCAATGCATGGACACGCACGGCCTTGATCACGGTGCTTGCTTCTACTTTCAAACACTTGTAGAACATCCCTGTTCCATTTGCATGGCTTCTCAAAACATTTTCAGATCCATACAACAAGGCTGGTTTTATTTCTATGTACTTCCAATATTTTGGTAAAACTCCCTTTCCAATCTGACGAGGTTTTTAGGGTAATTTCAAATACAAATAGGAATACTAACCAATCGATCAGTAGTATGTATCAAGCAATATCTATCGCAGTCAATATCTTACTCAACCTCCGTTAACCTTTGTCACGCTTCAATATTTATTGCAGTCAATGTTTTATCTATTCCCTTCATTTACATAAATTTGTTATGTTTTAGTCTTCCTAACTAATTAACTTTTTTTAATTTCATTAATTATACAATCACGTATTATTTTTGAATTTAAATTATTGTAACTCGATATTTTCGATTGAACACCAAACAATTTGTAATAGCATACAAGGACTTCTCTGATCTCATTTGAAACTTATCATTTATCATTGGACAGATTGGTCAAATCGATAAGACTCGTCGCCATGTACTCTTTTTTGGTCTTCCTCCATGGTTTTCTTCCTTTCTTCTCAGTCACATATTGAAGTGGAAGCCTGAAACAAATGGACTGAAACTGGCCAGCATTCCCTTTACAACTTCTCAGTCACATATTTGGAGGAGACGTATGTACAAAACCAATGTTTTTTGGGTCCCTGACTGAAAATGTAGAACGTTAATTAACGACAATGACAAACACTATGACACAAAAAAATGCAATAAACCAAGGACGCTCTTGCAAAATCACATGAAAGCTTCACATCCCCAACCTGTGGCCACCATCACCACCGTCCATTAAAAAACCATCCCAACTCTTTCCTAACACACACTCACTCAATAGTCCCCTTCTCCCTCTCCGTTAACAACAAACAGCTCATCCAATCTATACCTATAAAACTCGCTCAACTCCTCAATCTATCCCCCTAATCTCTCCCACCACCTCTCCTTTGGATTCCCCTCCAAAACCCGCCGGAAACCACCGTTCTCCGGCGGACAACCCCACTTTCAATCACCAACTGACCCGCCACAGCCATGTCCACTTCTTCCATACCCTTCATTTCTCTCACACCCAACAGCTCAAAACTTCTGCTAAAGCCAAGTACATGCACACCGAGACTGAGACTATCAAGCTCTTCATTTTCGCTCGGTTCGTTCTCGAAGAGGGGGTTCAGAAATGGGGGTCTGACGATAAAAGGTTGCTCGACGTCGCCGTTTATAGGAAGAGTTGGGTCGCAGCGGAGGGAAGGAAACTCTTCGTTGCTTTCGTTTGGGATAAACCCACCAACGGCTATGTCCAAAGGAGCCGAACAGAGTGGTGAGGACTCGTCTCAGGTCTTATCCGCAATGCTTCCATTTGTGGTTGCTGCCACTGCTATTGCTGCTTTGGCTCAGCCTGCCACGTTTACTTGGTAAGGGACTGCTTGGCCTTGTTTCTTTGATTTGGGTTACTAGCTTTTCAGTACTTGCATGTTCAAGTGTTGTGGATTTGAGAACTGGGATTCTGTTTTTGAAGTTTGTTGTGAGTCCAAGTTGGATTATTTTACTACCTTTTTTTGTTATCTGTGTAGGTGGTTCTGAAGACCATGAACTGAAGTTGGATTAGTTTCATAAAATAATGCAATTTTCAGATGCCCTTTTTTTATATTTTCTGTTGTCATGTACTTTTATGTTTTCCTAGACCATTTCATTGAACTCTTAATCACTGAAGTTTATAGTACCTATTTGGTTTTTGAGAAGTAGAATTTTGAAGCTGGGACAGCTTGCATGTGCTTGATAAAAGGCCCATGAGGGATTAGTTTTTCTGGTTCAAGTTGATGTTGCCAAAAAGACTGTATTGTTGTAAAGCTTGAGATAAGAGATGTCCTAATTCAGAATTGATTCAGGGTATCCAAGGATTTATACGCCCCTGCTCTTGGTGGGATCATGCTCTCCATTGGAATCAAACTTTCGGTCGATGATTTTGCTCTTGCTGTCAAAAGTTATGTCTTGATTCTCCACTGTGTATATATTCTCCTTATTGTCATTATTCCAATTTGTTTGTGAGTTTTTGAGTGTGCTCCCAATATTCTTTACTTCTCATCTCTTGCAGACCTTTACCACTCTCTATTGGGTTTATCGCACAGTATGTGCTGAAACCGGCTCTAGGGGTGTTAATTGCAATGGCATTTGGCGTGCCTAGAATATTCTACGCTGGGTTTGTCCTCACCACTTGTGTTGCAGGGGCACAGCTATCTAGTTATGCTAGTTTCTTGAGCAAAGGAGATGTGGCCTTGAGTATCCTCCTCACTAGCTCCACCACAATTGCCTCGGTGATCGTTACCCCTATACTGACAGGCCTTTTAATTGGTTCTGTTGTTCCGGTCAATGCTGTTGCCATGGCAAAGTCAATATTGCAGGTAATTGGGAGTTGGGATACATTTGCTATACTGGTCATACATTTAGTTGACATTCATTGATCTGGTTTTAATTTTATCAACATTGTGATTTGGTGGTTAGGTTGTTCTTGTTCCGGTCACTATTGGCCTTGCGCTGAATACTTATGCCAAACCAGTTGTCACCATCCTTCAACCAGTGATGCCATTTGTTGCTATGATCTGTACTTCATTGTGCATTGGCAGTCCTCTTGCAATTAATCAAAGACAAATTCTGTCTATGGATGGTCTCCGATTGATATTTCCTGTTTTAGCATTTCATGCAGTGGCCTTTGCTGTTGGATACTGGGTATCCAAAATTCCAAGTGTAAGGTAAATCTTTCTTTACCCTGGAATGTTAAATTTATGTTCTGAAGTCATGCCTTTCATTTAGTTCTGGGGCTTTGGCGTGAGCAACCCCAATCCTTGTCATTCCCCTAGTTTCTGGACTTTGATTCCTCCATGATCATATTTTAATGTTTGATTACTCAAGTAATGTCTCTCTTTTGTCCCTCCAATAGTGAATAGCATGCATGTTTGATGCAGCAAACATCTATCTTTCACTTCCATGCCCGACCACCTTGCAATTACACAGTTATCTAGTAACTCAGCTTTGTTTATTATTGTGGTTCTGTTATTATAAAGAGCTTCTAGATTCATTATAACAGAGTTATTTAGTTTCCTTGCTGCAGCTTAAATTCTTAGCAGGGTATTATTCTTTCCCTATATACCAGCTTTGAATCCCTTAGTGTTAACCTCAGATATCATTCAAGTCTTGCAAGCCAGCGTGTCAAAGAATATAACAAATTTTGTGGAGTCCAATCAAGCCAGTTTAAATTGTGCAAGAAGCTAGGTATTTGATAAACCCAAATCCGCTTAATAGACAATTTTATTGCTGTGACAGGCAAGAAGAAGAAGTTAGCAGAACACTTTCATTATGCACAGGAATGCAAAGCTCCACCCTGGCAGGTCTCCTTGCAAGCCAGTTCCTTGGGAGCAGTCAAGCCGTTCCTCCAGCATGTTCGGTTGTTGCCATGGCCATCATGGGCCTTTTTCTTGCCTCTTTCTGGGGCACGGGTGCTCGAATTCGAGACCTTTCTTCCCTACTAATGCCTCAAACCAGTTCTACCATGAACGCTTCATAGTGAAGCAACAACCAGAGAAAGCTAATTTAGTGCAGACTGATGGCCAGGGTAACTAGCGCAGAGCATTTTGAGGCAAGTACAATAGAAAGGGATCCGGGGTGTTTGTGTGGAACACACCTCAACTGGGTTGGAAAGAATAGTGCATACAGAGGATAAGGAGCCAAATAGACAATGGGAAACATAGTTTAGGCGTAGACTACTTGTAAAGTTGTAAAGCTTTCTACACTACAGCTACATCTTGATGTTGCTACTTTGTATAGGCCCTCATTAAGGTATATATAAAGGTTTGCAACTCTCATCCACTTCCATTACTTTCACAATTAGCTTGCAGTGCTTTTGAGTTTGAAACTTCGCAGAATCACATGATTACACCCAATCCAACCTAACCTGAGCACATGAATGCTTTATGGTTTTCAATTGTTTTCTGTAACAGCAGGAACAAGAACAAAGCAAACAGCCTTCCCACAAGAAGGAACAAACCAGCTACAAACTAGATAATTCAATTACTTGTCTATTAAACCACATCTTTATTTCTGTTCAACATGGCATATTTGACCCCTTCCAGACTCTGCTTGCCTGGACTTAATCAATTAAGCATTACATCTAGTCGACTAGTCTTTAGTTCTTTACCGTAAACGGCATAACTCTGCAGCTTGAAGTTCCTCATGAAACAAGCATTTGTATAGCCGAATTTTTCAAAGCATGTGAAGTAACTTTTAACTGATTTTTGTTCACTTAAAGAAGATAATAATGCATGGTTATGTATATGCCTCTGTCAACAGCATCTCTGACCTAAAGGCCCAAAACAGTAAAAAAAACTAAAATTCAGTCTTCATAACTGCACTCATAATCAGTCAAAATCCTCGAGTACTTATTTCCTTGTTAATTACTTTGAAGGGATTGTAAAAATTTTGAGTATCATAATTATGTTATAATACCTTTTTTTTGTATTTGTAGGTCAATGGATCACTGAATTGTAGGGAAACTTTTTCTGGAAAAGCGTATTTCAGAGATGTCAGACAAAGTAGTGGAATTGAAAGAACTTACTGCAACAAGTTTGTGTTAGAATTTGAGCTTCAACAACACAACATAGATGCTTTGATAAATTTTGACAAGACCTGCCCCGGATTTTACCCCGAAATCCGAAGTGGTCCTACGGGGCCCACTTTAGAAGAAATTCTACTAAAAATTTGGCGAAACTTCTCTTAAAAGTAGGCTACCCAAAACCCGTAGGAAAACATTTACACTTTTAAATCATCCATCTTTATTCTCCTAGAGCCACCCTGCTCCCCAAATCACAACATTTCCCAATTCACAAAACACAAAACGCAATTTGAATAACATTAATCCCACAGGTAATCAGAGCAATTCTAATAGAAAGGATAAACAAGGAAAACCTAATTCAAAGGAAAACGCGGAAACCATGCTGTTGATTATGCCTCAACTCCATGTACGCCCGACCTCAACTAATTTCGCCTGCAAACTGGGCATTTGAAACCGAAGGGCCCAGGGGAAAAGAATTGAAAAACACGTTAGTGTGAGTGGACAAAAATAAATAATTAAGATGATTTAAATGAAGCAAACTTAAATACTTTTCCCACTTATTTAAATTTATAAAACTTCGATGCATGCAACGTTTATAAAACTTTTTTTCTTAAAAACAGGAGACTGGAAACTGGAAACTGTAAATCAAACCCGATGAGTATCGTATCATCGGACTAGACCCCGCTAGCCTAGAAATAATATAAAAGTAGGGGAAGAAGATAGCCATACGAATGAGCCTCCTAGGCTAAAGTACTCCCATATACTCCCGTTATATACCCACACGCCACTAAGTGTAGCGATTAGGATATTGGGCTTCAACATTACTGTCACAAAGACAGTAACCAGCGCCACAAAGGCGGACGGGTTTCGGTGATCCCATCACCTCGCCACAAAGGCGGACATATCAATGCTAGCATGATAAATAATCACCCAAAGTATGGCAAAAAGAAAATCCGAAAACCACATAAATCCATAAAGCTTCCCCCAAATTCTCACAATAAGCCAAAAATATCATCGACGTGTCCCACACGCCAAAAGTATCTCAAATCAATAGCAGAAAGGCGAGATCAAATTATAAATCACAATTCAGAAACAAAACCGAAGCAAGAATCATCAATAAGGCATTCCCAATGCCAAAACCGAAAGTCGATAAATAAATAAGAAAATGACAATAAATCAACGGCGTGTCCCACAAGCAAAAATATTCTCGGGTCAATGATGAATAAGCAAGGAAGTTCAATAATGAACTAATATTCCACTTTAAAATAAATACCATGGAAAATACTTTGTTGAAAAACAACATAAATCAAAGTTTCTAATCCGAGCATAACAAAATTAATATCCCAAATTCACAACTGGAATAAATCATAATCACTTCATGAAAAACATTATTGAAAGCAAATCCACGAGATAAACCGAAATCAAATTCTGAAATCAATTCATATGCTCGAACGGTAATATAATAATTAAATAAAGCATTAATTCAAGAAAATAAGCTCATGCATCATTATTTAAAACAAAAGTCCACTCACAGTACTATTCCGACGATCACGTATACGAGTTTCTTCATCGAGCAAGAGCTCGGTACATCGCCCTGTACACAATTATATTCCGTAAGCGACAATTCGACAATTTAAATACGATTCTAATATTTTATCCTCTGAAATCAAACTTCCAATTTCTTTCCCCATTTAATCCAACTTCACCCCTAATACCAACTCATTAGTTTAAAGGTTCTAGGGCAGAATTGAGAGAAATCCGACGGTCGGATTCTCGTAATTCAATGATCGACATCCCAAACTTCGGAATTACACAATCGATACAAAACTCCTTCAATTTCCAAACTTCACATATATAAGCTCTAGATCAAAAATAGGATTTAACTAGCTAAAAATAGAAGCCAAAAACCTGCCCTATACGCCTCCACGCACCACCCACAGTGGCAGCGAGTGGGGCCCACGCGCCGGTGGTCACCACCTTCGATGGCCACCAAATTTTGACAGCAGCAACTACTCAACACGCCCAACATTTTTCCCAACTACAACACATTCCAATTTTACCTTTAAGTGCACGAAATCGGTCGGTGAAATTTTTCCAGAAAATTCTAAACCCTAGATTCGGGTTTCTCCTTGATTCTCCCTCTACGATGCAAATTGGAGTTAATGGACTTAGGGGAAATGATCACTGCCTTGAGGTGCTTCGATTGACCCGGAATTGTCACCGGGGACCGCCGGAATAGGAAGAAATCACCGGAATTAGTCAAATGGAACCGTCGGGCATTTGGGCTTCGATCTCACTTTTCCGACCAAAACACCATCACCCATGGCCACAGCCGTGTAGAGGATGAGAAACCGCGTCAACCACCTACCGGGGCTCGCCTTCTAGTGGCCGGACGGCGCCGATCTCGACGGAGACAGTGGAAGACTGAAAGAAGAGGGAGAGAGAGATCGGGAAAGAGGAAAGAGAAAATGAGAGAGTTACCGAGTGGGTAGTTTCCGAAAATGGAAGCTACCACAGTAACTTTCTATATATATAGAAAGTTACCGTAAACAGTAACTTCTACCTTTTTGGCCATAACTTTTGCATACGAACTCTGATTTTTACGTACCACATATGCACTTGCTCGGTTTAATATCCTCTGCGACTTTCATGAAGAAAATTTTCTCAAATTTTGACCCGATCGAAAAGTCAACTTTTAGGGCCACTAATAATACCGAAACAAAGTAAAAAGTGAAAGTAGTTGTCATTTACCATCCAAATGACTAGTAAACGGGTAAATTGAAATACGGGACGTTACAAATTTGCAGTAGCAAATGAAGCAGTAAGAACAATGGCAGAGTTCACGGTAAACTTGTGTGCTTTGCAAACTCAGATCTAGAATTCTTATCAGTGCAAAGAAACCTTAACCCTTATATAGTCAAGGTGTTTAGACCTACCTAACCATGTTGTGGTTGAAAATGAGAAAGGTAATTAACTAGATTAAAAAATACTTTACATAACCAAAATATCTAGCTAATTTGAAGTGGAGAAAACAGTAGTAGCAAGTGGGCTGCAAAACTGAACTTTCCTAGTTGGATCGGGAAAGCATTAACTTCAACAGTTTGCCCCCTGCTGACAGTTATGCTCCAGCTGATATTCACTTGTGATTTTGTACATTGATTCTCGTTTCCATGTTCACCTGTATGGATTCTGCTGATTATGTATTCAGCTGTCCTTTAAGCTTTTGCATTGGTGAAGCTAATGAACTATGTTGAAGACTATAGGTGAAGCATGTAAAAATATCAGTTCCATCTCTCAGAAAGAAGATACGGTAAGCCTTTGGATAGGTGAAGCATGTAAAAACTCTGCTATTGTAGTTGTAACAGTAATGTAAAAACTCATTTTCATGTTTTAATTGTTATTCTAATTTTCTCAGATGAAGGAAACTCTTGAATATCAAAATGATTTGATCTTCGAAAAGTTGACTCACATGTTCGACGATGTGAGCTTTCAGGGAAGTTCTCATTTATAATTTATTAGCTTCCCATATTGTGAATAACGTAGAGCAGCAATCAAACACCAAGTTGGTATTCACCAATCATACTACCACCATTAATAGTCTACAACAATTGATACATTCACATATCTTTTTCACCTTATCAATTCACTCCAACATGCACTGCGTGATTCATGTAACAATGTATTCAGCATCAAACATGTCAATTGTCAAACATAATTGCCACATTTATACTTTTGGGTCATTACTTCTTGCATGAGGTAAGTCGAGTTTTAGATGATTGGAAAGAGTATATGTGTGTTTTCCAATCAGTTAGAGTTCGACATATTTATCGTGAAGCAAACCGTGTAGCGGATAGGGTTGCTCACCTTGCTAGTGGATGTTATATTGATGATTTGTGGTTAGATGAGATGCCTGCAATTATTCAAGATATTCTCTACGAGGATCAATGTAACTGTTTCTATGTAGCTCGGAGTTCAGGTTTTATGTCCCCCTCGATGCAAAACTCTAATATTAATATAATAAATGAAACCGGACGTGGGACTGAGCTTCCCAGCTAGACTAGGTTCTAAACCCCTTTCAAAAAAAAAAAAAGAAGAAGAAAGAAACCTATGCCAAATTAAGGAAACCAAACCCGCCCTACCAATCTACCATAATACAAAGTATTACATCATTAGCTTATATATACATCAAAATAGAAAGGCAAATTAACCTATCTTTCTTTATTTTCATGATCCAAAAAAGAAAGGAGCAGCGTCATGGAAGCTGACTGGTCAGATATTGCTCAAGATCTTGTTAGCTCTCTTGTAAAACGATTGGAGGTTACCTTGGAAGATTTTATTGCTCTTGCTGGCGTACGAAAACAATGGAGATTAGCAACTATAAAGACTAGTCGATTAACACATCAAGTTTTATTCCTTAGACTTCCAGAGAATTACAACAAGGATGGCATCCGTGAGTTTTAAAACTTCAAAAAGAGAAGACTTACCATCTTGATCTGCCAGAAGCTAAGGGAAAGCTATGTTATTCCTCTCTAGGTTGGCTCATTACTGTACCTCAACAGAAACAAAATTTTACAGTTAATCTGTTCAATCCTGTAAATTATGCTCAGATATTAAGTTGCCAGATTTTAATAAGATCTATAAAGGTCCTGCAAAGGAAGCTTTATTTCGCAGAGAGGAAAGTGTTTTTTGATGGTTAACTTCCAAAGAAATTTGTCTTATCATCAAGCCTTTTAGGGGCATCGAGTTACATAGTCGATCATGGTTCTTGTAGAAAGGAATTCACAATTTCGCAGACGAGATGATGAATTCTGAGTATACACTCCAAGAAAATAGTAGATGACATGACTTGCTATATAGTACACACGTACCATTCTATATACACATTTGCATGCTATATACACACGTCTCCGAGGAGATTGTCATGCAGCATGTATAGAATTTAAGTTGGAGAAAGGACCTTTTTTTTTGTTTTTTTTTTCAAGTCATTCAAAGTTATTAAAGCAATATCAATAGATTACATTCTAAAAGATAGATCTTGTCAATTAACATTCATTGTATTGCAGTAACATTATCGTCTAAAAGTTCCCACGCACGCATCAATTAATCTCTCGAAATTATAAGGATTAATTTCATTTTACCCCCCCCTGAGGTTTAGGGGTGTCATCATTTCACCCCTCTACGTACCCTCAATTTTGAAATTTTACCCCCTAAGCTTTCCAATTTTAGTCAGCCGTGTCCTATTTCTCATATTTCGTCCAAATTGGACGTTAACTCTGACGATCAGACCCACTTTAAGGGCTAAAAGGGTAATTTCAACATTAAAAAAAAAACTTTTATGCTTCCTCCCCCCCCCCCTGAGGAGCTTCCTTAAGCACAAACTGAGCAGAATTACGGTCACTAAAACTCAACGAACAAAGATTTGGGCAATCAATCTTGACGCAGTCGGAAGTAACTTGGGTTTACAAGCGATAAACCCTAAAAGACATAGTTATGGAATCCACCAGAGAAATAGAGAAAAATCTATAATTTTTATTAAATTTGATATGATAAACTGATCCTAATACAAAACATGATGGTGCTTATATAGGCATCCAAGACCTAAAATCATAATCTAACAAGAAATCCTAAAGAATCCAAATTTAAAAGGAAACTAAAAACCTAAAATAAAAGAATTCTAAAACAAATGTAAAACTAGCCTAAAAATATTAAATCCCAAATCGGATAATTAAAACGACATATTTTGGCCTAAATCCGTTAGGGCTCACTAAAGTGAGTCTTGAGATTCTGGAAAGGTATCATGCGTCTCAAACGGACATTATGGCCAAATTTTACTCCAATTTGATTCACAATCCAGAACCTAACTTTTCGCACGAGAAACCCGAAAAGTCCAAAATCAAATTTTCTTGGATATTGCAGCGGCTAGTAATCTTATTATGCGTGAATTCCCTATTTTCCAATCACTTTTCTTGATTCCACGCTGCTTCTTTATTTTTCTAGTTTTCCTGCTAAAGCAGGCTCATTCTTGTCCTACATCAAATCTCAATGCTCTGCTTGGATTCACTATCATAATCACACCCAAGCGCTAGCTTCTTAATCCCACTGCTACATATATTCAAATTGATCAATCCCACACAGCTCCGAAGCTCCAAGTCCTCGAGATTCGGACACCCCGAAATCAAATCCTGGACCATCTGATCCTTCAGATCAATTCGTTTGATAAAAATTGACCTCAGCGAGCAAAGATTCATGGCGGACATGTTCGTCGGCAATGTGAGGAAGCAATGTGATATGTGGTCTAAAATGTAGTTATATCTTCTTAGTTTCTTAACTATTGAGTATTTTATTGGCCTAATTTAGTCTAATTATATCATATCTTTGATTTAATAGGTTTGATACTTGGATGATGGAATTGGACAATTAAAGGCCCAAAGGAGTTGCTATGCTTAGACTTGGAGGTGGACAAGTTGACTTTATTGGTTAATTGCCTTGTATAATTATCTTGAAGGAGGGGATAAGTGTCTCCACGTGACCTGCTCTCCATCCTTTCTTCTATCCATTGGAAGGCATGTTTCCTTATTCTTGCCGTAGCCCAAGCTCTCCAAATACTTAAAATCAATAACCCTTAATTAAGGGAGAGTGAAGGAAACCGAATAAGTAGGAAGAGCCCAATCTCCGAGAAATCAGAGAATCAAGATGGACATCATTTCAAGACGGAAGATCTCCAAATTAAACCAGATTCTAAGAAGAAGTGGAAAGCAATTAAACTTCATCAAATGGCTCCTAGCTAGTATTTTGGGGATTGGATTCTTATTCAGATTTTCTTGGGGCGAAAGTGAAAGTTTATAAAGTGAGGTTGGAGCAGATTTCTCTTCTCTCTTCCTTTCCTTCAACCACAGCTCATCTTCTGCGTTGTACTCTTCCAAACTCATGGATTATTTTGTTGCTTTCATTTTTCTTATGGAGAACTAATCTCCTAGCTAAGGCTAGGGGAGAAACTTTGGATTTCGTATGTAGTTTTTTATTAGTTCGATTCGACAAGAACTTCAATGCAAATTCAATTTTTGGATGTTCACGTACTTTTAATTTCTGCTTTTACTTTTTGATTGATTGATGGGTATTTGATAATCTATTTCATAGGATCAGCTATGTTTTTCCTATTGTGTAGTAAAAATATCCATGCTTTTGAGATTAAGTAGAGTTGCAGATTGATAAATAATTTCGTTGGAATTGTGTCTTGATTGGTTGTTGCCGTTAGGTACAGGTTATACTTGAACTATTCCTAGAGAAATTGATTGGGTTTTGTGTGTTTGAACTACCTCAAATTGGATTCATCTTTAGTGTCAGTTTTCTTGAATAAGTTTTAAGGAAAAAAATCAAATTGATAACATTGCATAGGTGATTTAAGGTGGAACCCCGAAACCTTAGTTTCTGTCATTATTGAATTTTCTCTTCAACTAAACTCATTCAAATTGTTTTCTTTTCAGTTTATTCATCATTCTGTGTTTTTCTTACTGCTCTCGGCGGAAACGACACTCGTACTTCTGAGTCTATACTACTACGTGACTCATGCACTTGGGATTAGCAAGCACAATGCGTGAGCCTCAAAACTTCTACACATCCATTTTTGAGCAATGAGAAATGAAAATCATGAAACCAGGTGTCTCCGTCATGGTAGTTATTGTCGATGAAGAAGTCGAGGTGGAGCTGACGCACCTTGAGGCACATGACGGCACAGCGGATCCAAGAATTGTCGTGGATGTGGTAGCCTTGGTGGAAGATGAAAGAGAGGAGGAAGGTTCGGATGGGAGAGTCAGGGCGGAGAATGAGAGCGCGATCGACGAAGTCAGAGAAGAATTGGGCCTAGGCCTGGGTCGGGTTGAGATCTGATTAGGGGGCCAGAGGGAAGAGGTAGTAGGAGAAGTTCAAGGAGGGAATGAAGGACCATAGGGGTCGCCATTTGCTGGAGATGAGAGAGGAGTTGACAGCATCAAGGGTGGGGAGGAAGGAGAGGATGTGGAGGAGGATCTCTTCTGGGAGGTCGTTGAGGCTCTGGTTAGGGCTGTGGAGGAATCGATCTCGTTGGGTTTTGATTTCAATTTTTGGGCTTGCAGAGATATGTGTGAGAGAGAGAGATTTCGATTTTTGGGCTTGCAGATTTGAGAGAGAGAGAGAGAGAGAGAGAGAGAGAGTGAGAGCGTTTTTTTGTTTTTTTTTGTTTTTGGGTCTTAAAATGATCATTTTAGCCCTCAAAGTGGGCCCTATTATAGGAGTTAATGTCTAATTTGAACGGAATCTGAGAAATAGGACACGGCTGACTAAAATTGGAAAGCTTGGAGGGTAAAAATTTTAAATTGAGAGTAGAGGAGGTGAAATGATGACACTCCCAAACCTCAGGGGGGTAAACTGGAATTAATCCTAACAATGTACCTTGCTAATTACTCATATATAACTTATCCGGCAGTATCACTATAATTGGATTCCTTTTTCTTTCTCCCAACAAGCTCAGTTAAAGCAACTAAAAAGTTGGTGCTATGAGAAGGTGTATGTTGTCAACTTGTCATGCAGGTAAGTTATTGGTGCTATATTAAGCTTGAAATGACAGAAATAAAGCTTGATAAAGGGGAGAATTGATAATGCAGAAACAAGAGAGATTTTATGATAAGCAGGCTATTTATTAATCAATTTAGCTAGGGCATATCAGAAAATTTGTTATCGATGTGAAAGCTTTTATAATTTTGTTTCTGGATTAAGTGTTGGATGGGATGTGCATGCTCTATAGATTATGGACCCATGCCATTGAAATCCTTTCTAATCATTTTTCATGGTGGCTGGGTGGTCTGCTGGTATATTTCCCGACTGGAGGTATACAAACAAAAGAGTTTGGCTGCACGATGAGTTTTGTCGGTGACAAATGGTGAATTATGACCAGGTATATATGATCGATAGTCTGTTGCTCATAAATTCATAATAACGTGACAAATAGTGAATATGTGCATATGAAAAGATATGCCAAATAGAGACAGTGCCCGAAGCTTAGGTCTTAGATAATGCCATCAATTACTTGCCTAAGAATGATATATATTGCCTCTCTGTCTCCCAAAATGATTATGCACTTTGTTTTCCAGCCATAACAACCAAGGGTGTAGCTACATACGGATTTCAGTTGGATACAACTCACCTCAAATTTTGAAAAAAACATTAATTTGTAGCTTAATTTTAATTTAAAAACTTAAATATTAAAAAGTAGCCCACTCAAATTTCTAAACTTAGCTCATATATATGTTATTTGACTTATTTATTTTCTTTTTTAGTCAGATATATGTTACTTCTTTTGAGAAGCAAGTTGATCATTTATGAGTCTAATGTACCTCACCATGATGTGCTAAAGAATGAGAATACTCTTTCTGAATTATATTAAGAATTTTTTGAAACAAAAAGAGCACAGAGAAATCAAATGATTAATCAGTGAATTCGTTTTGTTTTGACTTTGCTAGTTTCTATAGCAACTACAGAAAGAACATTTTCAGCTATGAAACATATCAAAACAACATTCCGCAACAAGATGAGAATGATTGTTTAACTAATAATATGACTGTCCACATTGAAAAAGAATTGGCTGAGAATTATGATACATATTCAATAAATAGAAATTTCGCTTAGTTAGGAGCGTAGGGTACAATTTGAATATGTATGTAATTTTGTCTTAGGGTTTTGTTATCAAATTTCTATCAAATGTTATAATGTTAATTTTCTTGGATTAGTTAGCTATTTGTTTATTTGATATCTGTTTAATCTATGATATGGTTTAATTTAAGAAAAGAATAAAACAGGTTACTTGTAAAACTTAGAAAAAAAAGATTAGTAAACTTTTATTAAAATATTTTTTTAGGAGAAAATTAGAAAAAAAAAACCCAAAAACTGAAGCTCTTATTAAGAAAAACTCATTCCTATATTTTCTTTTAATCACACCCATTCACATAATTAAACCTTCCTTATAGGTTTTAAGTTTATAATTAAGTTTTTTCACCTTTTTTTAGTTTGACTATTTTACCCTTCTGATTGAATAAGGAAAATATTCCTCAAATATAGTTTTTTTTTTTAGTTTAAATATGGCATCAGTTATAAACACAAATTAGAATTTAATACAATCAAGTTATTTTTCCCTTATTTAAAAACGATTAATTACCTTAATTATTGTATATCTCTTCTTTTCTGATTTGATCTATATATTTGCCATTTTTTAGTAGATATGTTTGTGTAGATATTTATATTATTAGATATCTCAACGTGATTAATCGCCTTAATTATAGTATATAACTGATACCATATTTTAGGAGATATGTTTGTGTAGATATTCCTTATTTAAAAAGATTAATTGCCTTAATTATTGTATATCTCTTCCCTTTCAAATCTATATATTTGCTAATTTTTAGTAGATATATTTGTATAGATATTCCTATTAGATTTCGTAGATTTCTCAACGTGATTAAACATTTTTTTGTGGAGATATTCCTATTATTAGATAGCACCTAAACTCTAGGTGGGAGTATTCTTTAGCCATCAAGAACTTGTAGAATCTATTGAGAAACAATAAGAAGAAAAAGAAACATGCAATCAAGAACTTGTAGAGTCTATTATACCTATTCAATAGCATAAACTCTGAAAAATCACAAAACAAATACCTCTTTGTCAAGAAGACACACATCTATTGAATAGGTAGCAAACACAATGCTCATCAACATTGCCAATCGGATTAAAGGGATATGTGGTTGAACAAAGGCAACCCACCAACCTCTGATTGTGCGATCCATTTATATCACAATCACAATTTGAAATCAAAAACATAATCGCATGATTGTGGAGAAGGTCGCACCTAAACTCTAGGTGGGAGTATTTTTTAGCCATCAAGAACTTGTAGAATCTATTGAGAAACAATAAGAGGAAAAAGAAACATGTAATCAAGAACTTGTAGAATCTATTATACCTATTCAATAGCATAAACCCTAAAAAATCACAAAACAAATACCTCTTCGTCAGGAAGACACACACCTATTGAATAGGTAGCAAACACAATGCTCATCAACCGTGCCAATGGGATCAAAGGGATATGCAGTTGAACATAATCACAATTATATCACAATCACAATTTGAAATCACATTTATATCACAATCACAATTTGATATCACAATCACAATCACAATTTATATCACAATCACAATTTGAAATCACAATCACAATTTGAAATCAAAAACATAATCTCATGATTGTGGAGATATTGATACCGGCTTTGAATGTAGAGATTAGGCTTTTGAATGTGGAGATTACATAACCTCCAACCCAGAGGAGAGTTTTCAATTGTTGGAATCAAGGGTTGAGTAATTCCATCGGCAGCAAGACTGGATTTTAATATTAATGGTGAATGAGGAATTTGATAGTGGCAGCTTTATAGGGTTTTAATATTTATCCTATTTAATAGGTTTTTTTTATTTTGAATAAGCCTAATTAGTTGGTTTAAGTGTATATTAAAACACTATTATGAATGGGTTTATTCTAAAAGTGGTGTGTGAATTTGGGTGTAGAATCAAATTCCCCTTTTTTTAGCCCATCTCATTCTAAAATCCTAGCTCCACCAGTGGTAACAACACACACATGGAGACCTCAGTGTATAAGTCTCTACAAGTGCAAAACTCAATGTCTCGATCGATCAGCTAAACTAGCTAGTGGCTACTTCACATACTTGAGTATGAAATAAAGCACATAACAATCACCACAGGTGGTCGAGTTGGTAAGAGCCTCCAGGTGTGGAACCCCCACACCCTGATTCGAATCCCGCCGACGCTTATTGGAGTTAAATCCCAATATATTCTTAGTGGCCAGGGGAGAGAAAACGTTCTGACAAGATCCCCCGAGCACGAATTAGTCTCTGGGCCTAGGAAGTCTTTGAAGACACCGTGTGATTGACAAATCAAAAAAAAAAAAAAAAAGCACATAACTTTCAAGATTAAGCCATATCTTGTGCAAGCCATAAAACCCATAAGCTTCTAATAAAGAACATGGCGATTGAATAGAGTCCATATATTACAACCTTCTTCTTTTTCTTAATTATCAATATAACTTTCATGGACCCTGCAACATTATATGCATTTCAGAATTTTTGTTATTGGGATGATTGAAACTGATCTTATTTTATAAATTCATCCATAGGTATGAACACATAACTCAGCTAATTAGCAGAGTAATTATCCACAATCCTTGTCATCACCTTTACCTGTGTGTTGAGGCACCTTATGTAATGGCCAGCCTCATCCAACAAGCTGCAAGCATCCATGGCTTCGCCACCAGGTACGAACTTCCGAAGCTTTTTGATCTCCTTACAACACTTGAGCTTCTTTTTCTTCTTTATCTTCTCCCCTAAGCATTTCTTTTTCATGCTAACTCTTCTGGCAGATGAATTAGAAGACCGGGATTGTCTGCTTCGAATCTTGAGAAGCAAAGCACGACTCCAAGCTCTTCTAGACCCCACAGCTGAAGCCATGGATGCATCAGCAGCAATTCTAATTCTCAGATATCGTCTACACATCTCCCTAGGAGAAGATACAGTTTGTGGCTGTGATGATGATGATGATGATGGTTGCCTGTTTAATCTCTTCAGGGCTCGAAGAAACCCTAGTGTGAACCTAGATTTCAAACTGGAACTGTTAGGCCTCGAAGACGAGTGCTGAGAATTCATGGTGGCTAAGGAGTAAGGATTGCTTTTGTTGCTAAATATGGTTTTGAGTAGTTGGTTTTAACAAAAGACCAACAACAGATATAGATTTTATTTCTGACACAAGGGGTCCTTTGGGCTCTCACAACTCACAAGGACAAAAGGAGTTAAGGAGAATCAGTTCTGACACAATATTGTCTATGTTCGTGTGGGTGAGAGAAATAGAGCTTGAAATTGGGAGGTATAAATAAAGAGAGGAGACTAGCTAAGGCATCAATTCTTTAGGATACTACAAATAATTGCATTAAATAATAAATATTATTCATACTTTTTTTTGTTTGAGAAAATTATTCTCTATATGCGCCATGACAATATCTAGTGTTGTTTGATGACTTGTTAATTAGATTTATTTTTTGTATCGCATATTTATTTATTCTTTTTATTTATTATTGAAGTAGTTCTTTATATAATATTTGGCTTGTGCAAAATTAGTAGTTTGAAATTAAAACTCATATTCTTATAATTCCTTATCCAAAAATAATTAACCCTAAATTATGAACATCGGGTGTCAAATAACAATTCGGACAACCAAAACATTATTAAGTTATTTATCTTATACGATTTATTTTCCTGTCTTTCTTTTTAATTTTCGATCTTGAATTTGCAGTTAGGAGGTGAAAATTATAAGAGAGGGTTTTGTGGGGTTACTAAGGGCCAACCACCATATGAGCGCACATGGTTCCATTACCCACTTGGATTAACGTGGGGCCTTAATCAATTTCCTCTCAATTAGTTAGCTTTATTCTTTCCCAGTAACTCCATGTATACCTGATTACGCTATCCAATTAGCATTTAAAATCAGTATTATTAGGTTATTGGTGACCAAATGGTGTTGGCAAAGGGTATCAGTTGGTGCTAAACCATCAAAGCACCACCACTAATTCACATAATGTGATATAATAATGGCAGCGACGGCAGTCCGGCAGTCCGGCCTTTATGGCAGAAAGACGGTGCTCAAGGCAAAGCAATGAAGGGTAACTGTTCTTTCATCCCAAAGGATAATTATAATGTTAGTCTCTAAATTGTTGCTCGATTCTCACCCTAAATTTAGTCTACGAATTTAGTTTTTAATTTCATAATCTTTGGAAGTAACATGTTGTTTAAACTCCTACGAGCAACGGCAATTGAAAATTGTTATTTAGTCTGAATTTTGTGTTTAATTATATTTTCAGGACTGGATATTGAGACAATGAGACTTATTTAGTTTGAAGCTTAGAACAGTGAAAACTACATAATTAGAGAGCATCTCAATATTGCCTTGTCTGCTTTCCTTAAAATATAGACAAACGCATGCAACCATGCGTGGTGGTGGTTGAAGGATCACATGGCTTCAACCAAATGAGTATTTCAAAGTGCTGTCTATATATATGCCTCCAAATATTTATGGGTAGCTCCAATATTACCTATCATGAAGAAAGCTGATCTTTAAATCCACGTGCAGGAATATTACAGTATCGATTAATCGTTTAAAAGAATCGTTGGATCATAAGAAGGTTGAACATTACATAGTAAAAACTACCTACTATATATATAGAACTGTATTCCACTTCAACTCCAGCACGCAGTGATATTTCTATTAGAAAATGAAAGAAAGATCAGAAAAGGAATATTTGTAGTTTTCACCATCGAGAAGAAGCAATAAAATAAAGACTTAATTATTTGTTAATACTTTTAGCATATGACCTTAAATAACTTGAAAATAACAAAATGACAGATATGCATGCATTGCCAAAAGGAACACTGCAGGGATTGGAGCTTTTCAACTAGAAGGAATGAACAATGATGCATTAGCCATTAGCTAGCTAGCTTCTACTATTGCTCTAGTACTACTGGCTTGGAGGACTAGTGATCGATCAATAGCTAGCCAAAACAATAACATGGGTGGGCCTTGTTTGCCTAGCTATAACACGACATAATTCCTCACCAAGTTCTAGAATTAGACTATTTAACCAACTCATAATTAATAATATATTAAGCTTAAGCATGTTCAAATAAGCTGGATCAACATTAGCCTAGCTAAGCTAGGTTAGCTATCGACCTCTCAATTAATTAGTGTTGTTTGGACGTCCACTGAGTTTATATATGGATCCATGCTGTCTCAGTCATTGGTGTGTTGCATCCTCATTCATCACACAAAAGGAATTTGATTAAACTTTTTGTTGCAGTAATGCAGTATATAAACTAATCTTAATTTGGCCACACATAATAAGAATAAAACCTCACAAGCTAGGGTTTGAGGGTCGATGCATTTGTAATGCTGGATTGCACTCTAATAATCTTCAGAGTTGTTTTAATAAGAACCCTAATTAATTAGTTCTCTACCTAGATAGTTCAGAAATCGAATGCCAATATTATTTATTCATACTCTTCTCCGCCTCTTCAAATTCTAGGTAACTATACAACAGGTTTCATAGTTTTATTGTTGCCGTCACGTAGCTACTGGTCAAATAAATTAACTTTAAATCTCTATATAGTGCTTATTTTCACATGCAAAATCTCTATATAATTACATTGAGGTTATAGGCTTAGAGCAAGGTTCCAAATTCATTAAGGGAGTTGACTAATTATATGAGGTGCATATTAGCTTAACTGTCTTAATATCCGATTTTATTGAAAAATATTTATGCATAGTGTTGACAAATAATCTTGTGCATATATTTTCCCTCTGAAAAGTTGAATCCTCCTTAGCATTACTAGATCCAGACTTAGGGTTTGTCTCTTTTGAGTCAAAAGGCCAGTTTAGCGATGAGAACAGCATGTTTGCGACCAATTCGTACAAAGGAGCAGATGTTATTTGCAGATTTGGTAGCGCCTTATTTATCAGCAAGAGAGTCGTCCTGGCTAGGGTTCAAGGTTATTTAGGTTTCTTGAACTCGCTCAGCCTTTCTATTTAACCAAAGATTATTCGACTAATGAAGTGCTACTTAATCAATTCAAGTACCCGTTGTATTGGTTATATTGCTCTTGTGCATATAATTAATTAATCCCAGATGTAGCTATCAGATATGCTTTAAAGTTAATGTAGTTTATTAGTTAGTTTTCTTTCGTTTCAATCGACTATCAACAAGAGTTTCATATTCAGGATAGACTCTCAAGGAATTCTAAAGTTACTTGCACCAAATGATCAGCTCCAGCTAGCTTTCATATAACTAAGTGAAGGATGCTCATGAGATGAGCCTTTGGTAATCTGAATTCTCTTCTGGAGTGTGAACCCTAATACTCAAAACCCGAATGGGCGTCCTTAGTTATACAAGTGAAAAAACATAGTAAAAACTAAATGTATATACTTCCTAATATATATATATATATGTGTGTGTGTGTGTGTGAGAGCTCTTACTATATTCCAAAGACAACATGCAATAGCCAACTCTGTGGTTAAGTAGTAGTGTAGTACTCATCACTTACTAAGCCACCAGCAGTATGCAAAACCTGAGAGCTACATTTCAAGCTTTACATCTTTCCCCAACTTTCATGCTTTACATGAATATTATCCGCAACAAAACCAGCATATATATGTAGACAGAAAGTAAAGATTTGGCATGTGACTACTTTTGAATCCCATATCTAAGAAAGATGAGTAACTGGACGAATATCACGGGCACTCATATGGTTTTTCTATGATAAAGGGATAAGACCATGATTATATGTTCTGCTAGACTTTGACCAATATCCAATTCTACTGATGCACTCCCTCTTAAAAGAAAAGAAATAGTATTAATATTTCTGAGAGTACTGAGATCGGAAGCATTCTTCAATCTTTGTTTGCAGATATAGGAGATATGTTTTCAGAGAATAACTATATCAAATTGTGCAAGAAGCTCAGAAAATTTTCAGATATGGGGGAATTGTGAGGCAATTCATTGAAACCAACCAGACAAGAAAATTAAGATACATAGATGAGAAATTGACAACTAAAGAAACCACACCCGTGACAGAATCTCAAAAATAACCAGCTATATGTACCCAGGCAAATTATAAAATATATTAACAAATATCACATCTCCCCATTTTACACTTAAACAGATTCTAGCTATAACTATAATCTTCCTTTGTATATATTCTCTTTTCCACTTTTATTCTTTTTTTTTTGTTTTCTCTTCTTAACATCCAGAAATTACATAATCAAACATTTTAGCCTCTCTTTCTCTATGGGATATTGTAAACTTCCACAATTCTTGTCATCACCTTTACCTGTGTGGCAAGGCACTTCATGTAATGAGCAGTTTCTTCCAACAAGCTGCAAGTATCCATGACCTGACCGCCCGGAACAAGCCTCCGAAGCTTATCTACTTGACCCAAACCACCAACCTCGACCCGGTCCTTGCTATTATTCCCTTTCTGCAGATCACATATTCTTTTCTTCATGGACAACTGACGAGTACTGCTGCCAATATTTCTCGTCGGTGCGTAGCCTTTACGTGTCTGATTTCGGATCTTCCAAAGCAACGCCCGACTCCAAGCTCTTCTATTCCCTACAGAAGAAGCCATGGATCCATAAGCAGCAGCTTTGATTAGACGATGGCGTCTCCGGATCTCTCTTGATGATCTGGGTTGCTGACGATGCTTATTTATTATCGACAGGGCTCTCAGCAATCCTTTGGTGAACCTAGATTTGAGGGAATTAGGGTTTGGAGATAACAATAAGCTCCTAGAATTCATGGAAACCGAAAAGAGAAGATAAAAAATTAGGGTTTTGGGGGAGACAAATGAACAAGATAAAGATTTTGTTTCTGACACAAAATTGGGGTCCAGCTTGCTCTCACAACACAACGCAACCAAGACAAAGAGGTAGAGAATTTAGCTCTGAAACTCTGACACACTTGTCTCTCAAATCTTATATACCCAAAGAAACAGGAGAGATAGATGTGATTAGGCAATTTAAGGAAGGAAGAGGGGAAATGAGAAAAAGAAGAGAGAAGAGAATATTGGAAATGGGAGGTTTAAAGAAGGAGGAGACTTATAGAATCAACCTTTAATAAATAAATATTATTATTAATATTAGATTAGGGAGTAGCTAGAGCTACAGAAAGAGAAAGAGATGTGACAGGAGGATTGAATAATGGGTTTGATCTTTCATTTTCAACATGGAGTTTTTGGATGTGAAAAGGGGGCTTCGTGGGGCAACAAAGGACCAACTACCATATGAGCGCACATGGTTCCATTTACCCACTTGGACCTTTCATTTTATTCTTTTAATTCTTCTTCATTTTGTTGTCTTATACTTCTTAATTTGATTCTTTCTCACTAGCTAGAGCTAACATGCTTTTTATTTAGAATTTTTGACTTAAAGCATTAAAATATACTAAAATCATCTCACTTATTCTGGCAACAAATTTTTGTTCGCACTAACCTAATGTAAAGGGAAAAGACACTTTTCGGTTCAACTTAATTATCAAATTATGTTGATGCCACTAACAACCTCTCTCTCTCTCTCTCTCTCTCTCTCTCTCTCTCCTCGTCGCCACCTATGTTTTTGCTTGCTATGATTTTCTCTCAATGCAGATCGCTAGCGCCAGACTTTCTCTCCTCATCGCTGTGTTTTTGCTTGCTGTGATTTTCTCTCGATGCAGATCGCCAGCGCCGGACTCTCTCTCCTCGTCACCGCCTCGTTTTTGCTCTCTGTGATTTACTCTCAGTACAGATCGCCGATGCTGGATTTCGTGCCACGTGCTCTCTCTCTCTCTCTCTCCTCCCTCGACTCCATCATCTTTTTTGTTGTTGTGGGTGGCTCCGCTGAAGCCGGTGATGGCCGCGAAGCCGCACGCTAGGTGGGGGAAGGATGAGGTGAATCTGTCTCGCTTCTGTCGATTCTGTCTCCATTTTGGTTTTCTTTGGCTTGCTTTGTTTTTGAAATGGTTCAATGGCTCCTTGCTTTGCTTCGATTATGCAGGCGTCGTTTGACGTTTGATTGATTAATTCATGACAAAGCTCACCGCTTGAATTGTTGTACTAAAATTGTTGCAGGGGTCAATGCAAAAAAAAATTAAAAAAATTGCTGCAAGCGATGAACCATGTTCTATCGGAGAAGGTGGAAGAAATTTATGAGCTCATGGTTCGTTTACACATGTCGAGTTTCTCCTAAGCCTCGTGAATCTAATGAGGTGGCTCTCAAACTGCAATGCTTACTTTTATGTGCTAACTAGCTTTATACATATTGTGGATTGAATGAATACAAAGGTGTATGCTTGGGGTTTAACACGCTCAAACTTTTTTGAGCCACTTTCTTTTATTTTATTTTTTGGTAAAATGAGGGCAGAAGGCCCAAAAGAAAAGAAAAAAGAAAAAAAAATGTTTTATTGGGGATCAATAGAGGTTTATTGGGGGGCAATAAAGGTCTATTGGGGGCAATAAACCTTTTTAACAACCTATGAGATCTCTGACGACCTCTTTGGGGACATCTGGCGAGGTTTTCAAAGAAGTTTGGTGGGTGGTGGCTGGCCTCTTCGGCCCCATATGAGATCTCCGACAACTTCTTTGGGGACTTCCGGCTAGATTTCATAAACCTCTATTGCCCCTCTATTGGGGGGGAAATAAAGGTCTGTTGGGACCCCTCTATTGGGGGGCAATAAAGGTCTTTTGGGGGCAATAAACCTTTCCAACAATCTATGAGATCTTTGACGACCTCTTTGGGTACCTCCGGCGAGGTTTTCAGAGAAGGCTGGTGAGTGGTGGCGTGTGACCGGATTACGAAGGCCAGTCTTTGGCCAGAATCCGGTGACCAGATTCCAACGATCATTGGTCGGAATTCAGCGACTGGTGACCAGAATCCAGCTGCCAGTGACCGGACTCTGGCAAAATCTCCTATGGCTTCTCTCTCTCTCTCTCTCTCTCTATATGTAATAAAGGGGTAAGAGTAAAATAGTCAAAAAAAAAATTAATTAGGTATTAGGGAAGACCTTATTAGAGTCTTTATGGGTAAAGGGGAATTAAAAAAACTTAATAGGGTAAGTGGGATAAATGACCCTAGAATTAGGGTAAATGAAAAAAAACCCCTTTTATTTATATACATATATCATTCTCTTTGTATTTATATACGAATTTAACTCCTTTTGGTGTCTCTAAGACAATGATATCATAGGTCACGGTGATGGAATGATGGTGGTGACTACTAATGGATGTGTATGGATGATGACAATTAATGGCCGACGGCCGACATGAAATGGTATATGTACGTGTGTATGATATCTAAATGTTTATTCATGAATTCAAGAAATTTTCTTTGTAAGATAGACAAAATAATAATAATAATAATAAGTTGTCTATTTATGACTCATTGATACATTCTATTACAATCTTACCTCTTGATAAAAAAATATAAATTACGAACTAAATCATTGAGTTGGCTGGTAATTGTTGTAGCACTAACCTCATTTGGTTCGCATAAAGTAAGCATCGGGAAATGAAAGTTGTTCATTTCTTGTGTTTGGGATCCAAAAGAAAAGGAAATACTTTCCTGAAGTAAAGAAAAATAAGGGGGAATGGTTCATTCCATACTTCAAATGAATCACTTCTCCCCTTCTTTCTTTGCATTTATTACTCACAACACATTATTTTATTGCATAAATTACAAACTTTTTAACAACTTTCCGGATAACTTTCCTTATGTTACCAAACAGCGGAATGAAAAATTTGTCAGAAATTTCATTTCCCTTCCCATGGGAAAGACAAAGGAACTACTTCCTTTCAGCAAACCAAACGAGGCCTAAAGATATAATCACCTTGTCGCCACTACATATGTACGTAGTGACAAGATTATGATTCTTCTTGGCGTGCCGAAGTCATTAAGTAGGTTGCGGGAATACTTGTCTAGGCATCACATGTCGTTGCCTTACCAACCCCCTTAGAAGTTTGGCATAATGGATGTGACCTCCTTTGCTGTCCATCATGCTTTTAAAACAAGTTTTGCTTCACATAAAATTGCTTGACCTTAAAAAAAAAATAATAAAAGGTAAGAGGTTCTCTCTTCTCTATCCTTTGAGTCCTCCCTTCAACGGTCATCTCTCCCTCTTGCCTCGTAGATTGAGGGTAGCACGAGATTAGGATCTGACATGTGGCTGCTGCAGCGGGATTGATTTGGCGGTACTGTTGTGCTTAGGGGCGGGTTTGGTTCCGATCGGTTCGGTTTTAGGCCGAAACCGAAAACTGAACCGAATTGGACTTTTGGTTCGGTTTTGAATTTTTCAAAAGTTGGAACCAAAAACCGAACCGATCGGTTCGGTTTTTTTTGGTTTTTTTTTTTTTTCAGTAAAACAATTTTTTTTGGCAAGACAATAATACAGATTTTGCTACTTCTACTTCTACTTCTACCCCTTTGGTATTGTAACTCAGGAAGTTTTTTTTGTCTCATCAAACCTATAATAATAGAGAAAATTAGAAAAAAAACCCAAAAAATGAAGCTCCTATTAAGAAAAATTCCTATATTTTCTTTTAATCTACACCCATTCACATAATTAAACCTTCCTTATAGGTTTTAAGTCTATAATTAAGTTTTTTCACGTTTTTTTAGTTTGACTATTTTACCCTTCTAATTGAATAAGGAAAATATTTCTCAAATATAGTTGTTTTTTTTTTTGAATTTAAATATGGCATCAGTTATAAACACAAATTAGAATTTAATACAATCAATTTATTTTCCCTTATTTAAAAATGATTAATTGCCTTAATTATTGTATATCTCTTACTTTCTGTTTTGATCTATATATTTGCCATTTTTTAGTAGATATGTTTGTGTAGATATTCCTATTATTAGATATCTCAACGTGATTAATCGCCTTAATTATAGTATATAACTTATACCATATTTTAGGAGATATGTTTGTGTAGATATTCCTTTTTTAAAAAGATTAATTGCCTTAATTATTGTATATATCTTTCTTTCAGATTTGATCTATATATTTGCTATTTTTTAGTAGTTATGCTTGTGTAGATATTCCTATTAGATTTTGTAGATTTCTCAACGTGATTAAACATCCTTTTGTGGAGATATTCCTATTATTAGATAGCACCTAAACTCTAGGTGGGAGTATTCTTGATGGCTAAAGAACTTGTGGAATCTATTGAGAAACAATAAGAGGAAAAATAAACATGCAATCAAGAAGTACTTATAGAGTCTATTTTACCTATTCAATAGCATAAACCCTGAAAAATCACAAAACAAATACCTCTTCATCAGGAAGATACACACCTATTGAATAGGTAGCAAACACAATGCTCATCAACCGTGCCAATCAGATTAAAGGGATATGCAGTTGAACAAAGGCAACCCACCAACCTCTAATTGTGCGATCCATTTATATCACAATCACAATTTGAAATCAAAAACATAATCGCATGATTGTGGAGAAGGTCGCACCTAAACTCTAGGTGGGAGTATTCTTTAGCCATCAAGAACTTGTAAAATCTATTGCGAAACAATAAGAGGAAAAAGAAACATACAATCAAGAACTTGTAGAGTCTATTATACATATTCAATAGCATAAACCCTGAAAAATCACAAAACAAATACCTCTTCGTCAGGAAGATACACACCTATTGAATAGGTATCAAACACAATGCTCATAAACCATGCCAATCAGATTAAAGGGATATGCAGTTGAACAAAGGCAACCCACCAACCTCTGATTGTGTGATCCATTTATATCACAATCGCAATTTGAAATCAAAAACATAATCGCATGATTGTGAAGATATTTATACCGGCTTTGAATGTAGAGATTAGGTTTTTGAATGTGGAGATTACATAACCTCCAACTCAAAGGAGAGTTTTCAATTGTTGGAATCAAGGGTTGAGTAATTCCAGGCAACGTCTATGGGCAGCTGTTTCATGACTTCCATCGGCAGCAAGACTGGATTTTAATATATCATATTTAATAAGTGAATGGGGAATTTCATAGTGGCAGCTTTAATAATTCTTAACAACATTGGGTTTTAATATTTATCCTATTTAATAGGTTTTTTTTATATTTTGAATAAACATAATTAATTGGTTTGGGTGTATATTTTGAATAAACCTAATTACTTAGTTACTCTTATAAACCTATATTTATATATCATACATTTCAAAGAAAAACCTCTATAAATTCAAAGAAAATAAAAAAAACCGACCGTTGGATGCGATTATTACAATAAATTATGCGTGTGGTTAAAAATTTAGCCAATTTCACAATAATTTAGAACCCGATCGGATTGGTCAACCGTAGTCACTTGTATATTTTCTTGGTTGACCAATGGTGTGACGACCGCGAAACGTGCTTAATTTTTTACATCACGTTTGTAAATATTTCATCGATGGATGTGCGTTGACATAAGATAACAATTTCAATTTTAATTACCAATACATTGGCCTATACCAATTTGCCTCCTAAAGTTGTATGACTTATATATTGTATTTAAATTGTTGAGGTTCATTCTAAAGCAACCATGAAGTGGAAAATGAATTTGGAGAAACCGCCAACTGCTCGATGGAGAGATTGTAATGTTTTATGTTGGTTGTAAAAATTTAGCCAATTTGGTTCTCGTTTCAAATTCGATCAACTAAGTCAAACTTAGTTACTATTATAAACCTATATTTATATATCAAACACTCCAAAGAGAGACCTCTATAAATTCAAAGAAAATGAAAAAAACCGACTGTTGGATGAGATTATTACAATAAATTATGCGTGTGGTAAAAAATTTAGTAAATTTCACAATAGTTTCGAACCCGATCGGATTGGTCAACCGTAGTTATGATATATAGAATATATATGCACATATTCTAGAAGTATGAGAAATTCCACACACACACACACATAGATATATATATATATATATATAAACACACACACATATATATAAATTTTATAAAGTCCATCAACATATAAAATGGTAAAAAAAAAAACCTAAAGTTTATGTTCGGTTCGGTTTTCATCGAGCTAAAACTGAAAACTGAACCGAACATAATCAGTTCGGTTTGGTTTTTTTTTTTCAGTTCGGGTTTGTTCAACTTCGGTTCAGTTTCCGGTGCGGTTTTTTTCGCTTTTTGGTTTCGCGAGCCCACCACAACTTATGCTCGATCTAAAGTTTAGGTGAGGTTGGTCTTGGAGGTTTTTAGGGCTTTCCTAATCGCTTGCGATATAAAAAGTTTTTATTGTTGTGATTTCCTGGGCAGAAGTCGTGTTATTCCCATAGGGATTAAGGAGTCTATCTAGCTTTTAGATCTTCCAAGTGGCTAACCAAATGAGGTGGAAAATCAAAGAATAAGTCGGAGTCTTTGGCGGGGGATTATGTGACTCTTGAGAGAATCATTGCAAAAAACAACATATTCTGATCGAGTTCAGTTATTTACATATTTTTCATTTCTAGTATATGTAATAGAACTGCATAGTATTACTAATGATGGCTCTTTCTATCACATCTAGTGAAGAACTGAAGAATGGATAATTATGTATAATTTTGTTTGGCTCTGTCCTAGTTTGGCATTATCTTTTATGATGCCCGAACGTGCCAACACCGTGAGGTATAGTGGTCGGGGCGTCCCTAGACCTGAAATCTTCTCAAACACTGTGAATGAAGAGAGCACCAATCTCATCACAAGGTTCTTTTCTATGCCTTACGGATAAGGACTTCTGCCTTACAGATAAGGAGTTGAGGTGTGATCTCTTGCGTCATCGAATCGATACTCATCGTTGTAGGTTGAGCAGAGCAATCACCGAGAAGTAGGTGAAAGCACAGGCTTGCTAAAGTGTGACTTTAGCTTCGCTGGGTTGCTATGGTGTGACCCTAGCTTGTAGTTTGAGCAGAGCAATCACTGGGAAGTAGGAGAAAGCACAGTTTGCTAAAGCGTGACTTTAGCTTTGCTAAGTTGCTAGGGCATGACCCTGGCTTCGCTGGTTTCAACTAGGTTGAAGATTTGCTCTAAAGTGACTTTGGATAATCTGAGAGATTAGTTGATTGAGGAGTTGTGTGTTGTTTACCCTTGAAACCTGTTATATATACCTAGGGACAATTCTTTGCCATACAAGGATTATTGATCGAAGATTCCTAATTGATCTTTGCTACTCGAATCCTATAAAGGCTCGTTTTCCTTATAGATTCTGGAATAGGCGAAGCTGTTATCCAAAACCAAGTAGACTTATTTTTGAGCCTCAGGTATCGGCCCGCTATGCTCAATCCTCTAAAGGATATTGCCAAAAATAGTTTTGGGCTCAAACAAATTTAGTTAAATTTAAATATTATTTTTGGACATTCCTTAACTAAGGTAGCTAAATTAAAAGCTATTGATTTTCCTTATTCTCCTGCAAATATGTTGATTGTAGAGTAGAGAAATAAGGGTCTCCCGCAGAGGATTAAGTTAAACTAAATGCTTCAACAAACTAAAAACCTAACAAAAACAAACTCAGAAAAATATGAAAATTTACAAGGATCTACTAGACACACAAGGCATCTAGAACACAAAATTTAGAAATTTTTGAAGCTGATTTACTATATTAAATAAATACGAAAAAACAAAGATTAGAAGGTAACACGAACCGAAACAGATTTTAGAATGGTTAATATCGAGATGATGAAACTAGCTAGGAATGAAGTATCTACCCCTAACAATCACACACAACACACTTTATCCAATTTACTACCAATTACTTAGTTGAAGACGCTCAGGTTGGCTCGGTACGCTTGAACACAACCTATTACCCTTTACCCTTTCTTACTTTGTACACTAGGCAGGAAGTGCTCTACACCTAGACTATTCCCAAGCAATGCAATCTAAAGGTACGTTTATTAGATTAAACATGCAGAGATCATTAAGTTTGAAAAGAGTTTGAGCAAGCACTAGGCATTGCAAATAACTTAGCGCCTCGCTAAACCTAGGTTTTTTTTCACTTGCTAGTGAAACTACCAATTACTTCTCTAGATAATTTGAGGAATCCAACTATTGATCCAGGCATCAAACAATCAAATTATTAGACCCCTAGCATGCATACTAAGTAGGCCTTCAAAGCACACAAATATAGAATTCATCAATGAGAAACACGGTAAACAAAACCTCAACTTTATTAATTGGAAAATAAATTGAATGTCAAAGCATGTTATGGATCATGTCTAGGGGGTTCAACTGCCCTCTAACTACTGAAAATTTAGTTACACATAATTGGAATCAAGAACACAAAGGAATTCATGGAAAAAGAAGACAACAAAAATAAGAATATTGAGAAATACGGTTTGGCAATTGATCTCAGGGAGTCCAGCGATCGATTGTTTCTGGCATGGTTTGCAGTTCTTCTTCCTCTTGAGCTCTAGTGTGTCTATACTTTTTTGTATCTGAGATGGTGTGTTTCTTCAACATCCAAGGAGAGTTATTATTCAGTTTGTAGCCCTTTTCCTCTTTCCTTTTGGGACTCTTAACTCCTTGGCTTCAACGGAAAGCTCCTTGGTTAAGTTTTGATTGATTTAGGATTCGTTGACATCATTCTATGCAATAGGAGCTTCCAAGAGAATTAACTGCTGAATATATCTATCTTTATGTTGCCTTGACCTTCCTTGATTCATCAAGAGCCCACAATTCTCCATCAATTGCACATATCTCCTTCCTTTTGCTTTTATTTCTTTCTTTGCTTCCGAAAACCCTATAAACATAAAAATAACTAAATTAACCAGAAAAATATGGGAATTAACAATAATATCATCGCATAATTATGCTCCTATTAAACTATTGCCTCTTCTCCTTCAAAAAATGAAAAATAACAAGTAGAGAGCCGAGAGTCTTTCCTCGACAATTGGTACATGTGATGAAATAAGAAGTGCAGGGTGAAATTGAGGGTGAAGTTGGAAATTTCATGATAAAAATTTAATTGTAGAGTGAACAAAGCATTTGGTAGGTTGGAAATAGCCTCACCCAATGCAAAATTATACTGTAAGTGACGAGAATTTCAAAATATATTACAAAATTGTTGGCAAAAAACCTAAGAGTTGGATAAGATTAATTGAAATTAGTAAGTACATGGGCACTAAGAATGAAATTAAAAGTATAGAGGCACAAATGATTTAGGGTATAAAGGTAAGGGAGGTAAAATGAATTTTGCTCATCTCATAATAAGTACAAGTATGTTAATGGAATAAAGATAATTATATAATATTGTTCTGTTAAATTATTTGTGCTTGGTTTACAAGTGATTATTTTCACTTTCCTTCTTGTCCAATAAGCTTGAACTGCATTGTTTGAAGGGCATTCAACACTGGATGAAATTGCCCTAGGTTAACGAAATGTTTATGTCCCTCCAAAGCACAAGAAGGACACCCACCGAGCAGCAACAATAACAATATGAAGACTGTAACAAAGTAGGAGGACAATAAGAGTAAGAAGAAATCTAGTATGTATTACTTACCTGGTAAAAACTACCACAAAAATTTTATGGTGCTATGAAGTATTGAAAATTCGACAATACTCTGGAATCGGAAGCAATAAGATTAGTCACTATTTTTCAGTGTGAGCACTCGATAAATTAACCCAATGACTCTGAACTTTCACCCTCAAGTCCTTAACTATTGCCTCTCCCTTCCCTAAGGAAAATAGAGTGTCCATTTAGGAAGCAATTGCGGACACCTTTTTTTTTTTAGTTGATAAACGAGGTCATCGATTCAATTAACTCAGAGTATAATCATCAATAATCACAAATAAAATTCTATATATAAATGAATATTACTAGGACTTCAGAAAACTATTATTTTCAACCCATGCACATGGTTGAGTGGTGCAAGTAGAGAGTAGAAGAGTTCCAATTGTACCATCTGAAAGTAACACGGAAGAAAAAGAGGCCTTTAACGAAGTGGGAATGCCCTCCGAGAGGGAAGCTTAAAATTAATGTCGACGATGCTTTTAGAGCAGATTGTGGAGTTGAAGGCATTGAGGTAGTGGTCAGAGACGATTTGGGCACGGGTATTGCAGCTATAGCAAGGCCTTTTCTGCATGCACACTCGGCAATTAATATGGAAGCTGAGGCATGTAGAGCTGGCCTTCTTCTTGGTATCCACCAAGGTTGGACGGAATTTGATATTGAGAGCGACTCTGCTCTTCTGATTGCTACACTCAATAGCACCGAGGAGAATTATTTGGAGGTAAGTAGGGTTTTAGATGATTACAAAGAAAACTATTATTTTAGATGGGTTATTATATTATCGATAAATGAATAATTTATTCATTTATCAATACATAAATATTTATTCATTTGGTTTATCAATAAATGAATATTTATTAATTTTAGAATGATATCTGTGTTTTTCCTAGTTGAATTACATAATTTATTTAGACAAAAAAAAATTACATAACTAAGTCTAGTTCAATTAGTTCACAACCATTGCAATTTTTTTTTTAATCTTTATAAAAGAGGATCAAAGGATTTCACTCCTACCTCCATGGTGACTCGAACTATTGCAAATTGTTTTCAACATTGCCTACTGATGAAGAGATCATAGAAGGAGTAATAAATAAATCTAGTAAATATGATCAAGATGCAGATGACAGTATATTTTAATGATGTCTTTCTCTCTGACTCTTATGAGAGAGGGTTCTCGGCAGCGACTAGGTTTGGCTGGTGGTAGCTTTGCATTCTCAACCAAAAAGGAGTCTCTTCACCTTCGTCTTAGCTACATCTTGGTGTTGTCGGGCTCGCTCGACGGTGCCTATTCTTGATAGGTTGTGGCCTTATTCTCCTTGTTGTGGGTGCGGTTTGTGCTCATAACAATAGTGGTCTGGCATGGTGTCAATCTGGGCTTGGGACCGGGCTGTAGGTTAGATGAAGACTAAGAGGATGGGCATCGATGTCGGGGCCTTTATGCATGATGATGTCGATCTTTGGTTAGGCTGAGATTGGTCGAATTCTATGGAGGATGAAGGGATCGGTGGTGATCTAGATTTTTCTCCGATGGCAAAGGTTGATGTCTGGATAGAATTGGGATTCGAGGTTGGTGGTGGAGCTTGGGGTCCTTTGCTAGAATTGGGTCGATCTCTGTCCTGGATGCATGTTGGTATCGGTGGCAGCCTCCTGGTGGGTGCTATCAGTGGTGGTGGAAGTGCAGGTGGCGTATTCCGGCAAATGGTGAAAGGTGGCGATGGCATGACTGCCTTAAGTACCTTCTCATCTAGGGTTTATCCTTGGTGTGTTGGTTGGGCCTGGCATTGGGCTACTAGGGTTTTGTTTTGGGTGCAAGTAGTTGTTTTGTCTTCAATTTTCAATTTAGTTATGGGCCTTCATTCTTCTTCACAAAAGGATGATGGGCCTATTTTTTTCTTGCATTGAATAAGAGAGGTCGCAAATAAAAGAGAGACCTCGTTATCAATTTAATCTTTTTCGGGGCTCTACTTTTCTTTGTTTTGGGCTTAATTCTAAAAGTTGGGTGTGCTAGGAGATTACTAGTTTTTTTGCTCTTTTTTTAGGGGTGGCTTTGTAGTAGTTTCTACATAACGGATCTTTATGTCGACCCCATAAGGGTGAATCGTTTTTGTACTGCTTGCTGAATTACATAATGGGATGACCTCTTTTACTCAAAAAAAAGAAGAAAAAAGATGCAGATGATAGTTGCATTCTATCAATTGTTTCTTCTCCAAAAGAACATTTCAAGCAATAGTAACCTTAAATAACTACCTACTATAAAATGAAAAAATATATATATACCAAACCTGGTGCATGCCTTATTGAAATTTTTTTTAAATCTCTAATTTTGTGTTTGGCCCAAACTCTAGGTTACTTGACCCAGTGGTAATAGGGTTTAGAAGGATCTAGATATTCCTATTCAATGTATGATTACCTTTCCTTGTATGATTCATGTTCTATGCATTGTAATCCTCTATATAAAGATGCCCCTATTATCAATGAGAATATACAACAATTTTCTCTCAATTTATGATTCCCTAAAACACGTTATCAGCATGAGCCCTAACCCTAGCCCTAAAAACCAAATCCCCCGCAGCTCTACGCTCACTTGCTGCCCCTGCAGCCCTACGCTAGCTCGCTGACCCTGCAACCCTACGCTCGCTCGTTGCCCCAGCAGCTCCTATGCACCCCTGCGCTCGCTGCTCCCCTCGTGCGCGCCCTGCATCTACTGCCCCAGTAGTCCTGTAGCACCCGCAACTCCCGCGTTCAGCTAGCCTCGCCCAAAGCTCGCCTGCCTTGCACATTCCCGCAGCCTGTTTTCCAACACGCCTGCATCAACACGCGCATGTTCTCAAGCCTCGAATTAACAAGTAAGCTTTTAAGATTAAAGTTCCCGTTTTTGAAGTTTTTCATTCTTTTCTTCTTTTTCTCGGGGACTTGCAACCTCCCTTCTTCTACCCCCCTTTCTTCTTCATAGGGGAGACCAAAAAGCCGAATTGTGGGGGTTTGTGCTCACTCCAAGCTTGGAGCTTGTAGAGTCCTCCAAACTTAGAGTTTGTAGAGATAAAAACAATCGACCACAAACATTATTGTTTCGATCTAATCCAACCCCTCTTGGAATAGAATTTCTTAGAAGCGACTACGCTCAGAAATTTTTATTGTTTTCGTGGTAGTCTATTTCACTCCGAAACAAACCCTATTTTCTTGTTGTTTTTCAGGATGAATAACCTGAACAAGTTGAGCTTTGCTCCACTAGAGACAACAGGCGCAGGATACCACAAGTGGGTCCGTGATGTGCGCCAGCATCTTAAGGCTGATAGGATCCTGAGTACAATCCAAGAGCCAAGTCAGGACGTGCTTACTCCTCAACAAGCTGCCACTTTTGAAGCAAATAGAGCTACAAGAGAGGCGAATGAAGCTAAAGCCATCATTCTCATGACAAGGCACATGAATGATGTGCTCCAGATTGAGTACCTCAATGAGAAAGACCCAAGAAAACTATGGGTAGAACTCGAGCAACATTTTGGCAACGTCCGTGATTCCCTGCTTCCAAACTTAGAAGTGAGATGGCATAGCCTCCGCTTCTGTGATTTCAAGTCTATACTTGACTACAATTCGGAAGCACTTCATATCAAGTCTTTGATGGAATTCTGTGGGTAGAAAATCACTGATATGATGTTGATCGAGAAGACTCTCTCTATCTTCCCCATCTATGCATTGATGGTAGCCAAGAACTATCAGATTGATGTCAATGCTAGATACATCACAAGATTTCATGAGCTTATTGGTGCCATGAACGTGGCTGAAAAGCACGATAACATACTTGTAAAGAACTATAACTCTAGACCCGTGGGAGCCAAGTCAGTTCCGGAGTCTAATTATAGTCGCACCCCTAAGAGAGGTTGCAAGGAGTGAAACCCTAAGAATAGGGATAATTCTCACCCTAAAGAGGAAGGAAACCGCCAAGATAGGCGTGCATGGAACCGTGGTGGTAAACGTGTGAAGAGAGAGAGAGAGGCCAAGCCTCCGGTTATGGTGGTGACGCTACCAAGGAAAAAAATGTCCTTAAAACGCTTCTAAAGCGCCTCGATCAAGGGAACCTAACCATAAAGATGCTTGTCTTAGATGTGGACTACCCGGACATTAGGCAAAAGCGTGTAAAGCATCCCAGAATGTTGCAAATGCATACAAGATGTATCGTGAAGCAAGGGAGGTAAATTACATAGAACAAGAAGATCAAGATGGCGATCTTGATCTAAGGGTGGAAGACTTCAAGGATCAAGACCCAGAAACTGGTGATTTTGATTAAGTTTTATTTTTATTTTCCAAGAGATTGTAGGCAATTGCCATATTATTTTTGTAATAGATGCCAATGGTTTGATCTTTCTTCAAAGAAGGCGTACTCAATACAAATGTGATGTCTAGGAAGGTTTTGAGATTAGTGGTACTTAAGAGAGCCTTGCTCCACTGACATCTCTCTACTCACTTGGTCACATTTGCGATTGGAATTACTGAAAGAAGTTAAATGACTACCATTGTTTTGCATTAGCTAGTTTTTGGATTAGATTTTCTCTAGTGAAAGAGACAATGATGCAATCATGTTGGTTTATTAATAAAAGTTGAGTTCTTTTCTTCATGACTTCTTTTTAATTACGAGCTTTTCTTTTAGGACTACGCACACCATTCTACGTCATAGACAATTATTCTTAGAGATGTTGCCTACACATTCCTTTGTGACTACGATGGCTGGGCCATCAGGTTTAGTTCAAGGACATGGAATGGCCCAATTCCTATTGCCAAATGGCACCTTGACTAGAGTTGCAGAAGCTCTCTACGCTCCTAAGACAAATCGAACCTTATTGAGCTTTAAAGATATAAGAGCCAACGGATTCCATGTGGAAACGCATACTGATAACGGAAAATAGTTCCATTACATTACCTCTAATGACTGCGGACGAAAGCGCATCTTAGAGAAGCTTATGTGTCAATCGCGTTGACTTTATGTCACTACAATTCGACCAATTGAATCCAATAATATCATAAGAGAAGATCTCTTGGATTCTGACTCATATTGGAGTTGGCGTGACCGATTAGGAAATTCTAGTCGTGATATGATGATCCGTATACTAAAGACTTCACACGGACAACCATTCTTCAGAGTGAGAAGAAGTAAGAATCGAAAATTGATTCCAGGACTTAGTAAGACAGCTGCCACCGCAGCATCTGGCACTGCAGCTGTCTTGGGAAACCATAGGGCCGCCCAAGTCCCTTGTGACAATGCCACAAATGGTGCTACCCATGGCCATGACGCCATGGATGCCACTTTTCATGTTCCAACGCCATGATGGGTGATGTAGTCACACATTTTGCTTCTAATAGCGTTACAGACACTCAGGCCCAACCAAAATCCTCATTGGTTGCTTCTAAGGCCCCTCGCTTATTTTGCAAAGCCTGTTCATTCAGGAAATTAGGACCGAGACTGTCCTACGCATAGGATTCCAAAATACTCATTCCGTTCTTACAGAGAATCCAAGGGGATATCTGTGGACCAATTCAACCATCATGCGAACCTTTTAAATATTTTATGGTATTGGTTGATGCGTCGACACGCTGGTCAAATGTCGCGCTGTTGTCCACACGAAATGCTGCTTATGCTAAACTCCTCACCTAGATTATCCGTCTACGGGCTCACTACCCTGACCATCCTATTAAGTCAATTCGACTTGATAATGCTGGGGAGTTTACATCGAAAACGGTCGATGACTATTGCATGTCACTAGGGATTGATGTAGAGCATCCAATTCCCCTTGTTCATACCCAAAATGGTCTCACGGAAGCCGCTATCAAACGACTACAGATAAAAGTACAGACATTGGTTATGCGCACCAATCTCCCTGTTTCTGCTTGGGGATATGCAATATTGCATGCAGCGACGCTAATTCATCTACGACCCACTGTAACTCAATCTTACTTTGCGTTACAGCTAGTGATGAGGTACGAGCCTAATATCTCGCACTTACGCATTTTTCGGTGTGCCATTCATATGCCTATTATGCCGCCACAGCATACTAAGATGGGTCCACAACGATGAATGGGCATCTATATTGGCTATGAATCTCCAACTATCGTCCGCTATCTTGAACCCTTGACAGGCGATCTCTTTACCGCTAGATTTGTGGATTGTCACTTTGATGAGACAGTCTTTCCATCGTTAGGGGGAGATAAGAACACAAATGTTCAACATGAATGACATGAATTGTCGTGGTCTGTCCCCACTATGTTTCATCTCGATCCCCGTACCGCACAATCAGAACTTCAAGTGCGAAGAATAATCGAGCTCCAGAACGTAGCAGATACTCTGTCTGATGCATTTTCTGATGTTGCCAAAGTGACGAGATCACACATACTTGCTGCAAACATGCCTGCAAGGATTGATGTCCCAAATACCGGACATAACGCCACTCCTGTGACACCAAGAGATGGCCCCATTGCCTAGAATGACAATGATGTGGAGTCTATGGTAGCAGGTCCCACGAGGAAGCGTGGTAGACCAATTGGTTCGAAGGATACTCACCCTAGAAAGAGAGCGAATGAGGCACAAACAAATCCTTTGATCATCGATACTCAAAATTTGTCCCATGAGAATGTTCCGGATTATGGTATAACCGTCTAACTTGATTGGTAAGGGATATGTCAACAATGAACTATGCTTATGTGTGTTCATAAAAAGGACAGGTTCCGGATTTGTAATAGTAGTGGTTTATGTCGACAACATGAATGTAATTGGCACCTTAAAAGAGTTAAGGAAAACCGCTGAACACTTGAAATCCGAGTTTGAGATGAAAGATCTTGGGAAAACATGGTTTTGCCTCGATTTGGAACTTGAGCACTGTAGATATGGTATCGTGATTAATCAATCAGCTTATTCCCAAAAGATGCTTAGGCGTTTCAACACTGACAAGATTAAGCCTTTAAGCACCCCAATAGTCGTCCGTAGTCTTGATCCAAAGAAGGATCAATTTCGTCCAAAAGACGACGACGAAGAAGCGCTGGAGGCAGAAGTGCCCTACCTAAGTGCAATAGGCGCATTCTTGTACTTAGCACAATGCACAAGACCGGACATCTCATTCGATGTGAACTTGCTAGCTAGATATAGCTCTGCGCCAACACGACGCTATTGGACTGGTGTTAAAGATATATTTCAATACCTAAGTGGTACAATTGATATGAGCTTGTTCTACCCTTACAGAGAGACGATGGATTTGGATCCATCAAGTGCCAGGGACGCCACACGTGGTGTACTGCGTTCCCTCTCCCCACTCCAAAACGATATAAGTGTTTTGGAAGGTTTTGCTGATGTTGGGTACCTCTCTGACCCACATAAAGGTCGCTCCCAAATTGGTTATGTATTCACCATGGGAAAGACCGCGATATCTTAGAGGTCTACAAAGCATACCTTAGTCGCTACCTCTTTGAATCATGCAGAGATTATTGCCCTTCACGAAGCAGTTCGTGAATGTATATGGCTTTGATCCATAGTTACGCATGTTCGGAGAAATTGTGGTATGAAGTCTACCACAGATGAGCCAACAAGCATTTATGAGGATAATGCTGCAAGCATTGAACAAATGAAGCAAAGCTACATCAAAGGCGACAACACCAAGCACATATCACCCAAATTCTTCTATAATCAGCAACAACAGAAGCTCCTCAAAATTAAAGTAAACCAGGTTCGATATGAGGATAATGTGGCAGACTTGTTTACTAAGTCATTGCCCAAATCCACATTCGAGAGACATGTGGCAAAAATTGGCTTGCAGTAATTATCTGAACTCCCATGATCATAGTCATCAGGGCGAGGCGCAGACATTAGGGGGAGATGTCTACATGTTCGTCTCGAAGCGTGAAGTGTGTGTTGTGCTCTTTTTCCCCTTCGACCGAGGTTATTTTTGTCCCACTGGGTGTTACTCGGCAAGGTTTTTAGCGAGGCAACGAGAGAAGCACTTCGTTTGGGCAACACAAGGGGGAGTGTTCAAGTAAATCTCTAATTTTGTGTTTGGCCCAAACTCTATGTTACTTGACCTAGTGGTAATAGGGTTTAGAAGGATCTACATATTCCAATTCAATGTATGATTACCTTTCCTTGTATGATTCAGGTTCTATGCATTGTAATCCTCTATTTAAAGAGGCCCTTTTTTTTTTCCTTTTTTTTTTCTTTTTTAAAAAGAGGATTAAAGGGTTTCACTCCTGCCCCCATGGTGGCTCAAACCCATGACTTCGTACATAGGTACAAATGATAATATACAAAATTTTCTCTCAATTTATAATTCCCTAAAACAGGATGAAGTTTAATTTTGTTCAAATATAAGGAAAAAGCAAAAGATTATTAAAGAACATTAATTTTGAGAAAAAGCTAAATTGAGAAAATAGAAATGGTTAAAAGTTTCTTGATATGTATTATAAATTTTTATAATTTTTTATGTATTTTTTACAATTATTTATATTTTTATGTGTTATTTCTTTTATATATTTCATCAATTATTAATTTATATATTCGTTGGGTCCTAAAGAATGTTTAGAAAATTTATTATTTTTTGCATTTAGCGAGGATATTATTTTAGTACACTGGCCTGAGTGAAAAAATAAAAAAAAAGTCCTAAACCCTAAGGATCTACAGAAACTCTAATGCAGGCGGCAGGTCTTTCCTACTGGAAATCACTCTCATCTGGCGGCGGCTCGACATTTTGGGTTTGGCCCTGGCCTCTCTGACGTTTCCAGGCTGCTGTCAGACGGGTACTGAAGCTATGGCCGTGAAAGTTCTTGGTTGGGGTTCTCCTTAAGTTTTTGCAGGTCGGCTTTCGGCTTCTGGTCTTGGTGGACTTCTCTGAGGCGGGCTGTCATGCTGAATAGATTTGGAGGGCCTCGTCAGTGGTGTCTTCATTTTGGCTATGTCGTGGTTCTGATGCGATGGTGGCATAGATCATGGGACGTTGGTCGATGGGGTGCTGCTTTGTGATGGCTGGTGTCGAGGCGATGTGGGCGGCTCAGGTCAGGACAATGTGGATTGCGGTAATGCAAGTCAGGGTGAGGTAGATAGCGGCGGAGCAAATCTGGATAGAGCTCTATCGGAACTATGATGTACGGCAGGGAGGATGCATATGAAGACTGGCCCTAGGCCAAGCTGGGCTGCGGGAACATTAGGGGGAACCCTCCCTGGGCTGTCTGTTGGGCCAAAATTTGGGCTGCTTTTTTAACTTTAGGTTAGGCCCTTTAGTTTAGTCTTTTGATTACAATAATTCCCTATTTGTTAAGGGAGCTATCCTTCTAATTTTTTTTAGTAAGCGTCATCGAGTCTAGTTTACTCGGCCTATTTACTATGTAGTAGTTAATAGTCTATAGGCTCCCTTTATGAGCATGAAACCGTCAAATGATTGGACCTAATCTATGTATCACTGTGCTACTACCACAAACTCTTTATCTCCCCAGAGATGGTAGAGGGAGGATATGTAATGGTCCTTTCTAGCCTGAGAATTATTAAGATATCGACATGATATTCTTAAAAAAAAAACATTGGCCCGAGTTGGGATCGGAGAGATTTATTATTTAATTGAGGTTATTAATTTATCGAATATGTTTTAGGATATTTAAAGCAAAGAGAGAATTGAGAGAATAGTTGTGTGTATTCATTGATAATAAAAGCTCTATATATAGGGATTACAAAGTACATAATCTTGGAGTACAAGGATTCCTATTCTAACTCAGAGTAGGAAATCTCTCCTATTACAACTATAGAACTAATCCTAGTTTGATAAGGCACACTAAATGTCAACATTCTTCAACACTCCCCCTTGTGTCGCTAAAACTTGGTGATGACGCTTTGATCGTTGCCTCGTTAAATACCTTGCTCAAGTAATAAAAACTCTGTGGGACAAAAACAACCTCGAGGAGGAGAAAAAGAGTACAACACGTTCTTCACTCTTCGAGATCGAATATGTAGACATCATACCTCCCCCTGATATCAACATCTCCTCATGATTACTACAATCATGGGAGTTCGGATAACTTTCTCAATCCGATGCTCTTCACATATTTCTCGAAGGTGGATTAGGTAACGAATTGGTGAATAAGTCCGCTACATTATCCTCTGATCGGATTTGATTCAGTTCAATCTTTAGAAGTGATTGTTGTTGCTGATTGTAAAAGAACTTAGGCGATATATGTTGGGTGTTGTCTCCCTTGATGAAACCTAACGTCATTTGTTCAATACAAGCTGCATTATCCTCATAAATGCACATAGGTTGATCTGTGGTAGACTTCAAACTATAAGTTCCTCGAATATGTCTAATTACTGACCTTAGCAATATGCATTCACACACAGCTTCATGTGGAGCAATAATCTCAGCATGATTTGAGGAAGTAGCAACAAGGGTCTGTTTTGTAGACCTCCAAGATATCGCGATGCTTCCCATGGTAAAGACATAACCCATTTGAGAGTGACCTTTGCAAGGGTCAGAGAGATACCCTGCATCAGCAAAACCCATCAAAACATCACCATCCTTTTGATGTAAGGGAGGTGGGTGAGGCTGGCCACCCTTGGTGGCAGCGGCAGTGCCAACCATGGTGATATGGCCGGCCACAGTGGTGTAGACTGTGGTGCTTTTCCGTATGGGGTCCGATCCCATAATTCTGTCATTCCTCTTCTTTCTGTAGGGATAAAACAAGCCCATATCTATCGTATCATTTAAGTACCAAAATATTGTCTTTACACCAATTCAATGGCATCGCGCTGGCGCAAGGCTACATTTAGCCAACAAGTTCATAACAAATGAGGTGTCCGGTCTTGTATTGTGTTAAATAAAATAATGCGCCTATTGCACTTAGATAAGACACTTCTGCCAATTAACAAGTCTTCGTCATCATCCCTGGGATGAAAAGTGCATCTTGACTTTATCAAAATGCCAAAGCATTCATTGACACGGTATACAAGTTCTAAATCTAGACAAAACCGTGTCCTCCCAAGGTCCTTCATCTCAAACTCGGATTTCAGGTGTTCAGCGGTTTCCCTTAACTCTCAAGGGTTCCAATTATGTTTATCAATATAAACCGCGACAATTGCAAATCCGGAACTTGTCATGGAAACGCGCGGGCATAGTTCATCATATCCCTTCCCAATCAAGTAGTCACTTTAGTGAGCGTTTCAACCTCATTGGAAAAGCGCTCCGTGGTTTAGTGTCACTTGACTTGGGTAAATGAAGTTCACAAGAACCTTCATTATATTATGTATCTAGATCCCCATAAAGATACATAGTGACCACATTCGTAAGCTGCATGTTCAGTTATTAGGAAACTACCAAACTAACAAGGTAGTGGAGTGCAATGACATCCATTACAAGAGAATATGTCTTCTTGTAGTTGATTCCAGGGCGTTTTGTAAGAAGCCTTGCTCCATAAGGCGAGATTACCATATCTTTTTCTCATCACGCTATCTAACGAAGATCTATTAATGTCAATAGGTTTTATGTTAGGAGGTGTTGGCATCTCAGGCCTGAAATCCTTCGTCTTCGTTAGTGAATCCAATTCAACCTGGATCACATCTTTCCATTTAGGCCAATTTTCTCTACGTTGACATTCTTCAATAGAGTAAGGTTCTATGTCATTGGTCTCAATAATCCCACGTCCTCATGTACACTTGTGTAGTTTGTAGAGATTTCTATATTTATAGGAATTGATTCTAACATTGAGGCTTCCCCCAACGATGTCTCTTGAACATAACCACAATCCATAATATTCTCATTAAACGGATTTTGAGTATCAATGATCAATGGATCAAGTTGAGCAAGTTGTGCCAAACTTGCTCTCTTCTTAGGGCGAGAATCCATCGAACCTATAGGTCTCTATGCTTTCTAGCGAAACCCACAGCCTGTGATGCCATTATGCCACTTTGTGGCGTCACTATGCCACCATCCATGGTGGTGGTGCCATGTCCTCTTGTCGGGACATCAATCCTTGCAGGCATGTTTGCAGCAGGTATATATGATCTCGTCACTTTTTGGGGATCAAGATGAGACATAGTGGGGACAGATCACGACAATTCATGTCGTTCCTGTTGAACATTTGAAGTTCTAATTTCCTCTAACGATGGGAAGACTGTCTCATCAAAGTAACAATATGCAAATCTAGCAGAAAAGAGATCGCCTGTTAAGGGTTCTACATAGCGGACTTATAGTTGGAGATTTATATCTAACACAAATATGTATGCATTCATTGGTGACGACCCTTTTTGATGGGCTGTGGCGGGGTGATTGGCACATAAATCGCACACTCAAATATGCATAAGTATGAGATATTAGACTCGCACCCAGTCACTAGCTATAATGCAAAAGGTTGAGTGGCGACGGGTTGTAGACGAATTAGTATAGCTACATGCAACATTGCATAACCCTAAATGGAAATATTTGTGCGCATTACCAATGTCCGGGCTACCATCGTAGTCGTTTAATGGTAGCTTTTTCGCAAGACCATTGGGGTGTATACATGGAAATATGATGCCTAATATCAATTCCCAATGATATGCAATAGTCATCAAAATTTTTTGATGTAAACTCTCTAGCATTATCAAGTCAAACTGACTGAATGGGATGATCCGGGTAGTGAGCCCATTGCCATATGATCTAGGCTAGGAGTTTATCATAAGCAACATTATGTGTGGACGATAGCGCAACACGTGACCAGCGTGTCCGCACATCAACCAACACCATAAAACATTTAAGTAGTCCGCAAGTTGGTTGAATCGATCCACAGAATCCCCTTGGATTCTATGTAAGAATGAAATTGGTTCCTTAGTGTTCTTTGCATATGATGGTCTCGATCCTAAATAGTAGGCTTTACAGAACGAAACATGGGCTTTAGAAGTAACCAATGAGGATTTTGGTTAAGCCATGAAGTCATAATTGACTTTAGAAGTAGAAAGAGGAGTTGAATTAGGGTTCTTAATTTGTGTCAAAGCCAAGTGATGGCCGCAGGGGGTAGGCAGCGCAGGCCATTGGTGGCTGGTCTAGCATGGTGGCGGCGCCGTGAGGCACAGGGGCTTGCCATGCTTCTCCTCGAATCAATTTTGATTCTTACTTCTCTTTGTTCTGAAGAATGGATGTCTGTGTGAAGTCTTTAATATACCGATCATCATGTCACGACCTGGGTGTCCCAAATGGTCATGCCAAAGCCTATATGTGTCGGAATCTTATAAGTCATCTCTCATGACATGGTTTAATTCAAGGATTCAAATAGTGGTTGCATAGAACCCACTAGAACGACACATAAGTTTCTCAAATACTCGTTTATGTCCGTAGTCATTAGAGGTGATGCAAAAGAACTCTTGTCCATTCTCACAATGTGTTTCCATATAAAAACCATTGGCTCTTATATCTTTAAAACTCAAAAGGGTTCTTCCGACCCTAAGACCAAAGAGAGCTTCAGTGACATGATTACGTCAAAGTTTCAAAATCAAAATTTAATCTAAAAATGATAATCAAGCTTAGACAAGTAGTAGTTACTCAATCCTTTTGGTAACTCCAATTTGATTGTGACCAGGTAAGGTAAGGCGAGATTTTGGTGGAGTTGTGCTCACTTGTAAAACAGTTCTCTCAATTCAAGCTTTTCCTAGACATCACAATTAATTGGATGAGCCTAGTGAGAAAGAGTTATAACCACTGTGTTTGTTGATAATTTCCAAAATTTAGATTTGTATTGAAAACAATGACGTTTGTATGGTCAAATTTTGATGCTCACGAACAGTCTTAGTCCGTAATATTTTGATGCTCACGAGCGCTCTTAATCTGTGGTTTACAAACGCTCTTAGTTCATAATTTAGCGTGAACTCCCCACAGTTCTGCTTTTGTGAATCGAACCCACATTACAAGAAAGGTGGGATGTAGGAGAAGGGATTTTGGAAGTCCCCAAGTACAAGAAAACAAAAATTAAAAGAAGCAGGAACTTTTATAAAAACTTACTTGGTGTTTTCTTGTTACCTGATCTTGCCTAGCGAGGCTGACGCACGCACGTGTTGATGCAGGCGTGCGAAACTGATCCGGTTTTGCCTAGGTATGCAAGTAGGTACGAGCGGCGGCGCAGGGAGGCGCATTAGGTAATCCTAGGGTAGGGTTCTAGGGTTTCACAACTTAGAGAAGAAGAAAGAATGATTTTTGGCTTCTGATTCAGGCTTAGGGCTCGTGCTGATAACGTGTTTTAGGATATTAAATGCAAAGAGAGAATTGGGAGAATAGTTGTGTGTATTCATTGATAATAAGAGCCCTATACATAATCTTGGAGTACAAGGATTCCTATTCTAACTCGGAGTAGGAAATCTCTCTTATTACAACTATAGAACTAATCCTTGTTTGATAAGACACACTAAATGTCAACATACTTCAACAAAATATTTATTTATCGAGGTTTTACTTTAACTTAATTTGATCTATGCCAGATACTCTTTTCTTATGAATGGTGAACCTAGGCGATCTGTGTCTCCTGGTAGAGGACTGAGGCAGGGGGATCATGCATCTCTCCCCCTATCTGTTTATTTTGTGTGCTGAGGATTTGTCTGCTCTTATTTATCATCAGGTGAACTGCATGTTATTGGAAGGGTTGCGGGTTTGTGATGGTGCCCCAACTATCAGTCACCTTTGGTTTGCGGATGACGGCATGATTTATGCTAGAGCTACTACTGAAGATTGTTAGGTTAAAAAAGATATTCTTCTAGTATATATATGAACATGCTTCTGGTCAAATAGTGAACCTGTCTAACAGTAGTGCTCTGTTAAGCGGAAATACATCGCTCTTCTTATTCAGTGGAACCTACCTAAGGTTGGTTTGGTTGATTCCACTTCTTACATCGCTCTTCTTATTCAGTGGAACCTACCTAAGGTTGGTTTGGTTGATTCCACTTCTTATTCATGGAGGAGTATTCATAAAGCTAGAGAAATCTTAAGAGAAGTTAGGCAAATTGGAGATGGTTTTTCTACTTCTATTTGAGAGGACCCTTTTGGTTAATCTACTTATACTGACTACTCTATTCAATGGGTCTCTGAGTTATTTTTGGGACCAGGACAATGGGATGTGCACCTGCTTAATCATTTATTTTCTCATCCTATTGTTGAGTATATATTGAGATTTCGTGTTAGTAATAAAGGTCGTCACTCTAATAGCTGGGCTTGGACTTTTAAGAAGAATTAATGGGATGTTTTCTATAAAGTTGGCTTACAGACTCGCTCGTGAGTAGGTGATGGAGGAGGATCCTCAGGTTCAAAATCCCATGATTTAGAATGCTTCCAATTCCAGGTAAAGTTAAAATTTATGTTTGAAAGGCTTATTCTAATATTCTTCCAACTAGAGGTAGACTAAGTGAAAGAGGAATTGATATTGATACTCAATGCCATTGTGTGACGAGGAAGTTGAGACTCCAATTGATGCACTTAGGGATTGCGTGATAGCTAAGGAGGTGTTGCAATTAGATAATGCAATTTTTAATGGTATGAGGACAAGGTCGGGAGGTGTCTTCTGTGATCAAACAAGGGCCTTTTTTGGAGGCTTTTTTCACTTTCAAGAGAATATGGATTCAGTTAAACATGCTGAGTTATTAGCTTATTACCATGGGGTGTAGTGGGCTAGAGCAAAAGAATTATTTCCTTTTTTGATTGAATCTGATTGTTTGGAGTTGGTTTAGGCAGTTAAGAACTGATTTATCACCTTTGAGTTTTTTGATTGAGGATCTTAAATATGTTTTATCTCAAGTCCCTTATGTTATTCTCAGACACGTTAGAAGGTCTGCTAATATGGTAGCACACTGTGTAGCTTTATTGGCTAGCAATTTGCAGTCTTAGTCTTAGCTTGTGGAGGATGCTTTACAATTTGATTGTAGCAACTCTTTATCTATGAATTTAATTCATTCCCCTAAAAGAACACTTAATTCGATGAGAAATTCTTACATAGGGCAAACGTACCACATGGCGGTGGGACAACCCAATCAAAATTCAGAAAATTTTAAATGTGTTTGGAAACTATCCTTACTTATTAAAATGAAATAGTCAAAACACCCCCTTGCATGTTCACTAATTGGGTAGCCCCACCAGCCACGTGGTACGTTTGCCCTATGTAAGTGTATAGAATAATTTCCACACTTCAGTTCCAAATATATTCATCACGTACTTCATGAAGCACGCATGTCTAGAAACAATTATTAATCAATTATTAGCTATATATGGAAACTCATTATTAGCTTGTGTAGCTTGATGCAAACCAATGATGTAGAACAAGGAAGTCCCATTAGAAAAACATACGCACAATAATACAAGAATATAAGTCAATTTCTTACCTCACACTTTGGTTTTCTAAAAAGGTGGAGTGGATCAAATATTCAAGGTAAGTCCTAATGAAAGTGGAATTGTAGGAAATCATGATATGACTATACTACAAGAAAAATGCTCATCTTAATTGACTATAACTTATTTAATGAATATTTTCTACCAATGATTTGACTAGCTATAGGGATGGGATGGTGGTTGGTGACAAATGTTATATTGAACTACTTCAAAGTGGGAATTTTTCACTTAAAAAAAGAGAGAATAACAATTATAAATGAATGGTTTACTCCTAACAATACTTTTAGATTAAGCTCCACACCTCCCTTTATTCAAGGTGCTTAAGTGAAAACAATATACCACTTATAGTACACTAAGCAGATCTCATTTTACTCCTAACAATACTTTTAAGATAAACTCTACACTTATCTTTGCCCAAAGTAGCTAAGTGAGGACAATATCGATGCAATTTAATATTACTAATAATGCGTTTTACGGATTCCATTATTTCACAAGAATTATAGTTCTGAAGGTAGGACTGAAATTCTTTGATCCTCTTAAAAAAAAAACAAAAATAAAAAAACTATAGCTCTGAATGACTAATATGAGGTCTTTACAACATTGGGCAATGGTGGATACCTTAAAAACATCTCTTGATAGTTCATTCCTAGAAATTTACTTTAGTGGTAATTTGCTATATCAATAAGATAATAAATATTATCTGCATTTAGAAAACTTATATGGGTGGTGTTATTGACACACCTATTTTCTCTATTCACACACCCCTTCTACTTTTCTATTAATTTAATTCAATTTCTTTTTATAAATTACCCTAACTACCCTTCCTTTTTTTTTTTTTTTACCTCTTTTCTATTTGGCAAGTCAATCATGAATTAAATATCATTAAACAATAAATTACTTGTAACCAAACATAAGAACAACAAAATAGAAAAGAAAAAAAAAAGATATCAATTGTAGCATGTACACTAGCCATATCAATTACAACAAAATTGCAGTACTTAACAATAGGTCATATAATAAATGTAGATACATGTCTCCCAAAGATTACTTCTTTGCTCAGTTAAGCTATTAAGCTATATATAGCTACACTCTAGTACTTCATATAGAGGTCGATGTGGGAAAATGTATAAATTCCCAATGAGTAATGACCGTCTAGCATATGTGTACAAGAATATCATAATCTTAACTACTACCTAAGCACAACATCTCTAGCAAATTTATCAATTTAATGAAGGTTCACAAGAATAACAATGCTACTATATTGCCATCAATTGGTAGTAGTAACTAGGATTTACATAATAGCATATGAGGACAAAAAAATTACTACTGTATAGTGGATTGGTATTTGCCTTTCATCATAAACAAGTGCAAGGAACCCAAATTTTGTAAATAAATATGTACTTAAAAATTTCCAGATTGTCAAAAAGGCTTATTGTTATGGAAAAAGAGTTTTAAAAACAGACACAGAAGGAGGTGAGCAAATAAAGGTTTAGAATCTGATTGACTTCAGTTGGAGTCAGCATTGACTACAATAGGGACTAAGCAAGTGAAGAAGAGAAAGTTTACTTCAGTTAATGGGGGCTAAGTGTGCCTTAGACATGGTCAATGAGAATGCCGTAATTGCTCTAGTGAAAATAAGGGTTTGAAGACTGACATAGAAGGAGGCAAGCAAATAAGGGTTTAGGATCCGATTGGCTTGCCAAATAGAAAAGAGAAAAAAGAAAAAAGAAAAAGAAACATGGAGGAAAAGGAAGATAGGTGTGTGAATAATACCACCCAACTTATATATGTTGTAAAAATGGTTCTTGTGCAGAAAAACATAAGTCTCTCTCAACCCTAGCCGCAAGAGAGTCTCTCTAAAAAATCTTCTCACTTGTCCGGCGACACGTGCTATGGACGTTGTTACCGGATGGATAGGCTTATCACCGGTTATCGGTAAGTAGTGGCCCTGGGCCTTTGGTTGATAGGTTTTGGGGTTCAAACAATGAGGGCTTGCAAGGTTTTTGACCAGTGGAGGCTTGGTAGGAGAATCGGATTGGCATCGACTGGTCAGAGTTGGTCGGCGGAGCCGTACGAGGACGTGGTGGAGGGGGTGGCTAGATTGATCTGGTTTGGAGGGTCTATGGGTGGTTGGCGGAGTGGGGTTGCTTTGATATCTGGTGGTTATGCTGGGCGAGCTCCGATCGAATGGATCTATCTTCCAATCTGGTCTGGTCTGGTGGTTGGCAGGGATGGGAAACTCCAATTCAGGGGTGATGGCTGGTTCAATCCTGATCTGGCTTGAAGGGAGGATGGTATGATGATGGTGGCGGTCAGTCTCTGGTGGTGTTGGCGATGGCGCGATGGAGTTTGACGGCAGTCTGGGTCTGAAGGTGGTGGCGGTCTGGGCCTTCATCCGACTGTGGGCCCGGTCTGGGCCTGGTGGTAATTTGGCCTGGGGTCTTGGTCCTTTAGGTGTTGTTTTGTTTTAAAGCTTTTAGTTTTGTTGTTTGCTTGGTTGTTGGTGTATTGTTGGTAATACTGCACTACTAAGGGTGTGGCAGAGACAATCTTCTCTTTCGTCGTCTAGAGGGTAGTTCCTGTTCTGGAGTTAGGTCAACAGCAGTGGCGAAAATGTCTGGCTATGGCATAGAGAATCATCCTTGGCCTTCTAGGTGGTGGCGGTCTGGGTCTGGTGGTAATTTGGCATGGGGTCTTTCTCTAGGTCCTTTAGGTGTTGTTTTGTTTGAAAGCTTTTAGTTTTGTTGTTTGCTTGGTTGTTGGTGTATTGTTGGTAATACTGCACTACTAAGGGTGTGGCAGAGACAATCTTCTCTTTCGCCGTCTAGAGGGTAGTTCCTGTTCTGGAGTTGGGTCAACAGCGGTGGCGAAAATGTCTGGCTATGGCATAGACAATCATCCTTGGCCTTCTAGTGGGTCTTTCCTGTCTGGGTTCGGATCAGAAGCGATGGCGATTTGGAGCAGTTGTGGATGGATGGTGTTGACAATAGGGTGGAGATGCTGTTGGGTTTTCTTTAGTCCCAGGTTTGAATGTCCGGCGATCCTTTTGGTTGAGTTTAGGTTACAACGAGTATTGGCTTGGTCGATCAAACGCTAATCAGGAGGACTCTGGTTGGTGAGTTAGTGTCGACACAAGTGAGTTGTCTAGTTTTAGAGTTCTTACTGGCTGGACGAGAGGTGAGAAGTTAAGGACTCACTGCTCCTGCGCTTATTGTCTTTGTCATACACTTGTAGTGCTAGTTTAGAGTCAGTCATTATAGAGTTCCAGTGTGAAGTCTAGTGGTCATTTTTGAGTAAGAGATGTCGCCTAAAACTCGTTGTAAGTATTTCATTATTAATGAAGTTCTTATTTGATAAAAAAAAAAAACTTATATATGTTGTATATTCCTCTACATTATTAGAATTACGATCATCTTTATTCAAATAAATATAGCTTAATGCCTTAATTTCATGTCCTTACAAGGAAATAATTTTAAATAACTAGGAAACAGATGATTCAAGTGAAGTGAGTGACAAACCTGCAAAACAAACACAGTAGTTCTGCATGTTCTTCCTCATTTGGTCTTGAATGGCAAAGTGTGTGGAATTGACAGGGGTGGGCCTGGCTTGCCTACAAAATGAGACACAAGCATCATTTAACCCTTGCGGATTAGACTTTAACAGTTGGACTAGACTCTAACAGTTTAACAAACTCATAATTAGGGTTTGTGTTTAGATTAGCAGGATCACATGCTTGATAATTATTTATTCATCTTAACTTTGTCAATCAGGACCACCGAATTGGTTCTGACTCACAGGTGTCATCCATAATCCATATTTACTGTAGAACATACCCAAGATATTTGGTGTTGGTCACACTAATATTCATGTTATTATCATCTGCAGTACAAAGATGCACTTGATTAGAAGCATTAGATACAACAGTATCTGCATATGACTAAACAGCTGGGCAACTGTCTTGCTTCTTGAGAAGCTTCTCCCTTATCAAGTGGAAGGGATCATCATGATATATTCCTAATTCATAGACCAATGAATGAATAAATTGAGAGCTTCACATGTCTCATGCATTATTGTGAGAACTAGAATTTGAAATTTTTGTGTTTATGGTCAAAATTATGATGTTTAAGACTTTTTTCTTTCTAACCGTAAATTCGAAACCCTGAACCCAACTAAAAACTGGTTACCATCAAATAATTAGCAAAGACTTATTAGATCACATATCTTCTGACAATCCCATAAAAAACTTGTGAATAATACCATGTTGAGTTAGACCTTTAACTGTATCTGACTTTCATCCAGAATCAAGGACCAAGAGAGCTTACCAAACAAAACATAGATAAGACTCATGATAGAGAAGACAGAAAGCTGAAAACAAACACAAAAATAGCGACAAAAACCCGCTGATAGGACAGACTAACAAGACCTTCAAGTGGCATCAAGTTACTGGTCTTCCATGCAGCAAGACTTTCCATCTATCATCTTTGGCCAAACAATATTTAATAACCATCAAAGGCCATCAGTATGGTTGATCATATTATTTGTTGCCAGAATATTCAATTGCATGTGTAGAGACCAACTTTATTTACAGATTTGGTCCAACAAATATACAATTTCAATTTGCCTTTTTCAGTCTTCGGTCTTTGACAACGTTGGTTGAAAAGATCCTTGAAGCTTGGTAAAAGACTAGAAGGTATATCCTTATATGTAAAAGGTGAAATGCAACAATGTAATAAGAGGAGCAGATCAAATTGCATTCAAATAATACAAATGTTTATCAGGAGGGTGGAGATGACTATTTACATATATGCTGCCTGAGCAAAATTTGCTTCAAAGAACACTTGAATTCCTACTATTGCATATATTCATTGTTGCAATCACTTTTAACAAAAAAAATCAAAGAAAAACTCAACTTGGCAAAAGTTGGCAAAAGTTTCCCAATATGATATTTATAGGTTTCCCAATATGATATTTATAGGTTTCCATTCTCCTCCATTGATGACTCAGAAGCAGAGTCATCAAGTGTAGAGTTGGAGATTGTCTCCAACTGGCTGGAACCCTCACTGTCTGAAATTGCAGACGGTCTGTCTTCAGTGGGTTGTTTCAAAAACCAGTACATAATGCTTGCGGTCAATGTAAGGATCATCTTTTGATTCACCTGATGAAGTTACCATAAACTAGTTTAGGTACATGGATTAAAAACAATAGACATTGAGGAAGCTTTAGAATCCCAAAAGTACCTCAGTTATGTCTTCAGGAAGCAAAAATATCGAGCATCCAAGCTTCCTTGCAATACTGATGATGTAGGTGGCATTCATCTTTTTCTCCTCATCTATATTTCCCAAGGATTGAAAAGATATTTGTCATTATCATTCTCAAATGTATTGATATTTGAAAATGAAAGTGAACAATTAATAATCAATAAGAGATTGACCACAAACTAGCATTAATCCTAGAAAGATGCGAGTTACAGAACCAACTAAGTACATCCTTCAATTGGACTTGATATATATGTTTGAATAAGCATCAAACCAGAAGAATTTGAAGCAACTAAAAAGATATCCCAGTAAATTCAAGTTTGACGTTATTCTTACCAGTTACTCCTTTGGTAACAAGACTCCAATTCACCACTCTAGGCTGCACAGAACTAAGCAGCTCAAGGAAGAAAATGCCATCTGACAAACTCTTATCCTGAAAAAATTTAAAGAGTAACATATTATAAAATAGAACACTGTTTTAAGCACAATGCACTGCAACTATCACCAAATGCTAAAAGGAAACCCTGGGTAAGACAAAAAAAAAAAAAAAATTCTGAATGTTTGAAAATTTCTGGCATGTTGTTGATGCCTTAGATAATACAGCCTATCCAGAAATTTCAGGGAAAGCACGATTTTGATATTTTAGCCTCCATCGCCAATTAAAATATGGCGGCTTATCTACTTCACTTATCAGCTGATGACGAGATAATTCTTAGACCTAATGCCTATGGGTAGAACATGCCTGAAAATTCATCTACTTCACTACACAGTTTACATTTTATTTTGTTTTGTTTTTGGATGGTTGCTCATCCATAACTGCAGCTGATGATACTGATGTAAATGTCTTTCCTTTATGTACTTCTTCAACAAATACATAATATCATGGGCATGGCATTGGCAAAAGCACCAGATTTCATATTATTGTTTCATTCTAGTTACTACGAGTTAAACTTGCATACCTCAGAAACTTAAAGTAAGTCGCTATTATCAAACACTACAGTACTTGAAAAGAGAAACCTACAGAAATGGTAGTAAGGTACCTTGAAACTTTTCATGCAGCTCTGGCTTCCTGTGTTGCTGACTTTAGTATTGGCCCATTCAAGAATATCAGCATCACTGATTTCTTTCCCATGTGAGTGAAATCTCAAGTTCTTTAGGAGTTGGAGAATGTTGAACCGCATCAATTGCCACAAGTAAGCTGAAAGGTAAACCCGCAACTCATGAATTATTTACTTTTTTTTTTAATGATTATAAGAGCATATATTTAAATAACTTGATGTTTTAAGAACGCAGTAAAAAATAATTTGATATTGTTTTAAGAATGCTGTAATATTTTAGAACAATAATGTAAAATATGGTATTATCTGTAAGTTTTTCATAGGAACACGTACCAAGTATTAACTTTTTATTCCCCTGCACAATATCATTTCCAGCAACATTTACCAAGGAAAACTTCAATTGCTTCCCAATTTTTACAACTTGGTTACAGTTTTCTACTTTTCTGAAAGGCATTTTAATTGGAGGCTTGTTTGCAATTTTCCAATTTACAATCCCTGGTGAAATCTTGTCCAAGGACTCTAGAAGGGCCCACCTGCAAAGGACCAATTACACATCAGCTCCAGAAAAAACTTGATCAGAAAGTAGTTTAATTAGCCAGCAATGTCTAACTCTTCAAATACTTGAATTTTGTTTACATCCATTATGGCATTCAACATATCAAAACTTGAGAATCTTCAGCCTTCAGGACAATCTTATAGTTTAAAATGTTTGAATCCTAGAAAATTGGTTTTATTAGTACCATGATGCTGATGTGAAATGTTATATTTTTGAAGCCAGATACAAGAGAATCAGAAGTTGATCAGAACACGTTTTATTTATGTTCATAAGAAAGATAAAGCACCACAGTATTAATAACCTCATCATCATAAAAGTATAAAATGAAATTAGTTCTTACCCATTTCTTAGGTCTTCAAAGACATTATTGATATATGTTGAATGTCCGAGACTATTTATCCAGAAGCGAAATGCTCTCTCTTCTCTGGAAATTAGAGCATCATCAGGAGAAGTTTCGAGGAACGATATCTGCTTTTGGGTTGAGAGCCCATTCCTGCAGGTGTACAAGTAAAATTTAGCAATTCATGCTTCCAATTTTTCAGACAATAAAGGTAGTTATTTTAAATGGAATGCATTGCTCAGGGTAAGTCCTCACCTGTGCTGGAAAACATGTGCTACAAAAGCAAGGTTAAGATTTGGGGATCCTTCAACAATATCTTTTGGAGTTAAATATCTCTTGCAACCCATCCTATCTGCATGTTCGAGGACTAACTTTGCTCTTTCCAAAGTATTTTTTGCAGCCAATGCAGATGGTTTACTGTGCTCAGGTGCAAGAACATTTAAGAGGTGAGCATAAGCCTCTGCATCCTGCAAGAAATAAAGTTTCATACGCTCAAACAAAACCAATATCATGTCGATGCAAGTTAAACCAGAGTATAGCAATTAAAGCTGTTGCAACCCATTGAATCACAGTACTGGCTTCCCTTCTTATCTGCTTATATAAATGATGATAGAATGCTATCTCTATCACTTTGATAAAACATTAACTTATTCTCACACCTTGACATCAGAGGAGAAGTTTGTGACTATCTTTTTATATTGTGCTTTCTTCAATTGGAAATTCATCCACCTCAGCAGTATCTTCTCTGGCGGCAGACTCATCAACTCTTCCACATCCTGTTGGTTTTGAATAAAAGAGAAACATTAGACATTTTATTGGTTGAAAACCCCACTTCCTAATTGTTCTAGGAATCAAGACTTCTATGATTGGGCCGTCCTTACCTGACTGTCGTCAACCAATTCCACCAATTGAGGTGTTTTCTTCAAGTTAAGGTCTGCCAATAGTTGTATCTGCATATCATAATAATTAGTACAAAGCATAAACACTTTTCCATTGCAAAATAGTTTGAGACATGCGCCATAAAATTCTACAAATTGGAACTTCATTGTGATGAAACTATATCCACTCAGAGAAAAGTACCCAAAGTTATATAACCGTGAAAGTCTCACCTTGATAATTTGAGAAATCACTCCAAGTACAAGATGCCGCTGCGAGCCAAACAAAGAGGTCATTAATTATTCATAAGTTTCCACAACAAGGATGTAACATTTGAACACTCAACTAAAGTAGGGTTTATCAATACAATAGCATTCCTATAAATGGAAAAGGCATGTATACATACCCGTCCTTCAATGAAGTCCTGAGTCCCTATATTGACTACAGTACATCCAACAGCCTTGGCAGAGTTGAGGCAGAGAGTATGGTTTTCATTTCTCTCCCAAGGATTGAGTACTCTTTTAGTATTGATAGCCCGCTCATCGATTGTTCCAGGCACTGCCACATTGATCAGCTTACTGCATCCAAGATACATATCCCTTAAAAATCCGATCAACATACAGTGAAGCAAGTAATCGAACAACAAAATATGAAAAGTAGCACTAATGGATGGTGAGCAATCACCATAAGAGTACTCCATCTTTTACAATCTCGAATAAATCATTGGTGGAAGGATCAATCGGCAGGTATCTCTTTAGGAATTCATCTTCTCCAAGATAGTTATTGATATGGGCCACATAGGAAGCCTTTTCGGATTCGCTAATCGTGTGGAGCAAAGTGGTGGTAGCAGCCTTGAGAAAGGCAGATGAGGAGTTGCTCTTTGCACCACTTCCTGGTGTAGCAGTGGCATGAGATTGTAGTTGCAAATAAACCTGCCATCATTTTGCAACATTTCAAAACCCCATTTCCCAATTCAATCAAAAGGGTCTCCAAATAAACAGAACCAAACAACAACCACAGAATTGAGCAGTATCTAGTCGATGATTGCCTAAATGGGTTTGAATTAAAAAAGCGTAAAAAACCGACCTTGAGGAAGAACTCGAAATCTACATCATCATCAAGCTTGGGATGCAAATCTTGAATCACAGAGGCCCTCTGTTCCTCTGTGAGATGATCTGACCCCACAACCTTGAGCCTCGACATCTTCGCAGGAAGGTCCCCGATTGTGAGCTTCCCGCTCTCCCTCTTCATGCTCATGAACTTCAAAAAAAAAAAAAAAAGTTTCCAAATCATTCAAATTTCGAAACCAAGAAAAAGCTAGAGAAGAAGCAAAAAAGATTGAAACTTTACGTGGGTCTTTAAGCTGCGGAGCTCGACTTGGGTGAACTGGTTCTGCAGCCATGGATCTGAAACCAGAATGCCTACGTACCCCGACATTGTTGGAGCTCCAGATGGAACAAGGAGGAGGAGGAGGGGTTTGAGCAGATTGATGTGTATGATTTATTTATGATTTGCTTCAAAGTAAGAGAAGATGAAGAAGAAGGGTGACTGGTGAGGGTGGCCAGCACAGTTGTCAGAGCTCAAAGATGTCCCCTTTGAAATGAATTTTTTCAAATTATGACCACTTTCTCTCTTCTCTTCTCTCTCAAATCTCAATCAATCTCTTCTTCACTGTGCACTCCCTTTTTTTTTTTCCCATCTCACTGAGAGAGGGAGGAGGGAAGCGGGGCCCACAGGTGTCGTTGGACAATTCAAACAATGACCGCTGTGTCCTTCCATCCTCGTCGTCATCCCAGAGTTGTGGGTTGGTTTCATTATTTCAACTGCGCTTTAGAGTTTTTAGACCGTTACAAATTTTTTTGAAACTTGATTAAACAAGTGTGCCATTGCCGGCCAGAAATTGCCACACTGCTCAGTTGGCATTGAGGCTTTTTTTACCGGTTTGATTAATGGGTTATTAGTAAACTAGTTTAGCAATTAATTACCTAATTAAACCCGTACGTTGGGGGGATTGAATTGATATATATTGGTTATTTTAAAGTGTGGTCGGTCATTTGTGAAAATATGGTTGACAAGGCCATTTGCCCTACTGCGAGTGTGCTAGGTCCACTGGACTAAAGGTCTTCTCATGCCTTTTAGAAAAGCAGAGTTGATAAGAGGACGGTTGTTTTGACGTTTCCTGGATTAGAATGTAACTAGTTTAACTACCAAATGAGAATAGTGCAGTTGTATGGGAAGTTCTGGAATACGCTCCTCCCAGTTGTATATAAGTTGTAGTTGGAGATTCATATTCAAGCTAGAATGGCAATTCATATGATTTAGGTGGCCTTTTCAAGCAGCCTTAAATTGGTGTAGGGTGACCTTCGACAAATGTCACACGTAAAATCATGAGTTCATTGAGTATCTGCATATCATGATGCATGCTAATGTAGTAAATATCTGCATAGGTAGCTCTGGTGTTGCATGTGTAATTCACCCTCTAAGAGTCAAAATGTTTGCCTAAATCAACGAACTAGGCCACACTATAGGATGAAATCCAAGTATCCAACGATGGATGTGTTATTAGTTTAAAGTATGCCAATATTTATAAAGGGAAAAGTTCAACTTTCAATATAAACTATATATAAATATAAATGAAGTTTCGATCTAGTTCAATTTATTGTTGGATCCGCAAAACTACTATATTAATTAGAATTATAAGAAAGTATAAAGTGATAGCGTCATTTATTGTTTCAATCCAAAAACATGATTTAACCTTCTTTTTTCTTGTTGCATGTGCTCAAATTGAGAAAGAAGGGTATATGTTTGTGATTAGTTGCAATGATAATCTTTTTTTTTGTTACTAATTATTTCACCCAAATAGGCCTAAACATTTGTCCATTTGAGTCCTACTGATTCTTCAGTAAGGTATCATTTAGAAATCAAATGACTTGCCCAAGAGAGCAAAAGAACTTTTTCAATGTTAATCTTTTGGGTAAACTTAAGGAGAGCTTTCAACCTTCTTTTCTTTCCTTGTTAACCAAAAGCTAAAACTGGTAATGTTTCAAAAGAGCGAAAAAGGAAAATATTTGCCCTCATTGAGCAATGAGAAAAACAGACACGTACACCTGGTTCACATTTAATCTTCAAACAAATTCCCACCTTTTCGATCTTTGTTGACGTCCTCCTATCTTTACTTCTTTCAACCAACACAGCATAAACAATTAGCTCAAGATAAGAAAACTAACTGCAAGACCAACCTTCCTGCTCTACAATTGTTGTCCATCACTGCCCTTGAATAGATTGAATTTTAGTAGGTAAGTTGGGTAAATCCAACTCCAAGACACAATATGAATTACTTGCATTGTCCTTGAATCAATCTAATATTCTGATATAAGAATCACCACCTAGGATTGGGTTAGTTAGAGGTAAATTTAAAAATAAATAAAAAAATAAAAAAATCAATGAAGTAAAAAAACATTAGGTATGAAGTGTGGATGGAAATTCTCCCCTAATTGATTTCTCATCCCATGTATCGTATTCGAGATCCTAGCTTCATCTCGTATAAAATTGTTGGAGGGGCCGACTGCTAAATCGTTCTGCGATCTAAAAGTTACAACAAGGAGACTGCTAGCTCTTGCAGTTACGAGTTCGAATTCTCTCATTCTCTATCTGATATTGCTATTAACATGATCGATCAAGTGGTGACTAGAACAATTAACTTTTCCATATATTCTTGTACGATTAACATGGTGAATGTCCATTTAATTAAGCTTGTAAATGAACCACAAAGTCATCCAGAAGGAGAGTTAGCTAGACATATGTACTAACATATCATCCCCACAGACCATACTCATGGTTCTCTTTTCTATTAATAATTATTAGGCACATAACAATTATCATCATACAATAGTTCATTGCCTAACTCTCAATCTCTTATATACAGAAGAGCATACTAAAAGTGTCATCAGATCCGTGGGTCACAACTTCCATATATCGTATAGTTGTGAAGCACCAATATCTGCTAGCTTTTATATATACATGCGGTGTTTATTCTATAAATGAAGAAGCTAATCCAATCGACAAAAACATGGGAGGGACAACAATGGTAGACCAACCCCAATGTGGGTCGAAGAATATATAGATGAGAAGTAGGCGTGGTGCCAAATCCAAGTGGGTAGTAGGAAGGAGTTCAAATACATTTCATACATATTTGCTTTACAAAAAAGGCAGAGAGAAAAAAGAAAAGGGGGAATGAAGATGATATTGAAGAGGGCGTGGGCAAAAAGCTTTGTCAATTACAAATATAATAGGGTAATGGTGTAGCAATCCTTGCTGTGTTTGCTTCTACTCCTCAAAGCATATAAATCATTAGGAAGGTCCATTGATATGCAGGTATATGAACTTTCCCACATGTACATGGTACTAGTGCGTATGGTTTATTGGGCTCTTGATCAGTCTTCATCATCATAGTATTGCTGATTCTGGGTGCTTTCCTTTTAACAAAGTATGATTCTAGGCATATTTGTGTTTGATTCCTACTATCATTGACAAACAGATTATTGTCTTTGTTTAATTAACGTGAATTTCATTGACGTGTGGCTATAAGCCTATAACTCTAGTCGAACAACATTTACCTCCATGTGTAACGGGAACCGATCGAATTGAGGTTTTACCCATTCTACCGCAAAAAAAAAAAAAAAAAAAAAAAAAAATTAAAAAATTAAAAAAAAAAAAAAAAGGAAAAAGGGGCATTTTATTTTACACCCAAATTTGATTACACATGTTAGATTAAACTCATCATAATTTTTTTTTGGGTTAATGCTCATACACCCCGAATCTGCCAAAATACTTCTCATACACTCCAGTATCTTATTTTTATTCCTCTTTACACAAACCTTTCTCTCTTTTCTTCCTACCTACCCATCTTGTCTACCTTCCTACCTTTAGTACCCCTCTTTGCGGTCTATTTTTATGTTTTGCATATCTACTATTTCCTATAAAAAGATTGATGAAACGTGGTGGGCCCATCAGAATTTTATTTGTTTAATATAAGTACAGTCGTTAAAATTCATCCTCTATTTTCAAAGGTAAACAGTACGTGTTACTATTCATAATTTCGATTGTCGACAAATTAGAGTTGATTGCTATCTGTAATATTAGCAGCAAAGAACTGAAGAAAGAAAGAGAAAAGTTGTTCAAAGGTAACAGTACGTGTTACTATTCATAATTTCGATTGTCGACAAATTAGAGTTGATTGCTATCTGTAATATTAGCAGCAAAGAACTGAAGAAAGAAAGAGAAAAGTTGAAAAAATTGAAAATTTTTAGAGAAAGCCTCAAAAGAGAAACTCCCGATTACTGGGATATCATTTTTAGGGTTCAAACAAGAATTTATAAAGTTGAACAAGAGATTGAAAATCTCTTATATACTCTGAAAGAGGAACAAAAACCTCTTGATCATAATTTGAGCATTGGTTAGATCCACAAATCACTGGTATCAGAGCTTGTAAAGAGCTTAGCAGGGGAATCCCCAATAGGGACAATGTCTAATTTAATATTAGAGAAGTTGAATTCTCTACTGAAATCTTCTGATGAGAAATATCAGAACCTGCAAAAAGAATTATCTAGATGTCAAGATCATCTAGAAAAACTACCTGCTATAATCCACCAATTAGAAAAATTGGAAAACAAACTGGATTATATCAAGGAACTTCCAAAAACGGAAGAAGAAAAGCTAACAAGTGTTAGTAGAAAAATCAATGAACAGCAAAAAACGCTGGATTTTATGATAAATATACTAAAGGACAAGAAAATGCCTACAGTAAAAACAAAGAAAGCTAATGGATTCAAACCATTAAAAAGACCAGAAAAGAATCCTGTTCCAAATATGATTTTTCTTGAACCTTCTACTAGTTATACTAGTATTCGGTATGAAAATCCGAAAGAAACTCAAGATGTCAAAATGATGAGCATCTTCGGAAAAAAGAAGGGAGTACAACTCCTAAATGCTGAAGAGTTTGAATACAAAGAAATCGAACACGAGGTAAAAAACGCCTCAATTCCAAAGCTAGATTTTAAGCAAATCTACAAAAGGGGAACATTTGACCTGATGGATAGCCATCATTTCAAACTATTGGAATTTACAACCCCCTCCACAACAAGAGAAACAGATCTACTGCTGAACACTCCTGCAGAAGTTGCAAGAGCAAGAACAAAAAATTATCAATTTATGCACATTGGAGCAGTCCAAGTTGGCATAAAACTTCTTACCCGAGAAGGCATAAATTGTTCGGTTCTATGTGTTCTACAAGACAATAGACTGACAGATTTTCAAGCTAGTCTGTTGGGAACCCTTGAAGCATCTTCATGCAATCAAGTAGCATATTTCAACTGCTTTCCAAACTTCTCAACCAGCTTGAAAGATGCAGCTCACTGTCTAAGACTGAGAGTCAAGACAGATGACTTATCTATGAAAAACGATATGCAAGAACTCGCAATAGTATACAGGATATACTATAAGCTGATGAGTACCACAGTAGAACCTAAGACAAGAATATCAAATATTTCAGGTCTTACTACTGGGTTCCTCACCAGTCAGAAGAACCATTGACAACATATTCACAAGGTTACTTGGAATGAAGTAACTTTTCCTCTTGAATGGAAATTGTCTGATCCGAAAAAATCAGCAGAAAATGCCAAAGCAGCAATTTATGAAAGTAGAAAGACTGGAGATATCAGTCTCAAATTCGATGATCACAGAAAAAGTGATGTCTGTCCTGAGAATATCAGAGTAAATAAAAATCTTCTCAGAAGAAGCTACAACACTAGAAAAGCTAGTAGCAGTGGTACCAAATTCTCTGTTGAAGAGCCCACAGAACCAATCACTGAAGAATAATTAGAAGCTGATCTGAACAGACCAGTAAATATGCTTAGAGCACAAAAGCTCTATGATCTCTATGATGAAGCAGAATCTTGCGAAAATCCTGAACGATTAGAAAAACTAATCAAAGAAATGCGAAAATCCTGAACGATTAGAAAAACTAATCGAAGAAATGAAAAAATTCAAACCAAGAAAGGAAAGAAAACTCCTTCCCTATCAAGATGCTGAAATGGAAGAAGGAGATAGCTCCAAAACTTTCATCATTAGAGAAAAGGGAAAACTAAAACTCTCTATATAGAAAGCCCCTACGAGGAAAAATGGAGAAAGAAATTCTAAAAGATTTGTCCCAGAGGACAAGATACCCAGAGTACCAATTTCCAATTACGGTATCTGGCTAGATTTAGATAAAGCTCTAGACAAGAGAAAAACTCTTGACCAATGGGTAGACAGCCTAATGATGGCCTCTGCTCTTACCCTTGGAAAATTCAAAGCACCTGATCTTCAGATGTACTTTGAAACTACTCTCACTGGAGTAGCAAAGAAGTATTATTTCTCTTTCAAAGAGACAGCCCGAGGAAAAGAATGGCTGGAAGAAATCAAAACTTTAAAATCTCCGTATGATTTTGCAGTACCCCTGTACGATTAGTTCTGTGGAGATCTCTCAAATCTGAGTGAGAAGGCTAAAGAAACGGCCAAATCAAATATCTATGCTCTCAAAATTTGAAACATGAGATATTTTGAAGAATACTTGAATGAATTTCAAGAATATTACTGTACGATTGGTGAACTAGAAAATACTGATCTAGTCAACCTGTTGCACAGAAAACTCCCTGAACCATGGAGAGCAGCTGTGAGAGAAAGCATAGCTGAAAAACCAATTGAAAGATTTTCAGTTGGAGGGATTGCCGACAGAATCAGGCAACTACTGAAAGAACAATGCAAAGCCAATCTTAGAGCAAAAATGGCTAAGAAACAACTCAAATGAGTTGAAAATTTCTGTTATGGAATACTGGATATGCTGACCAACTTGGGATGTCATGAATCCAAGATCCACAGAAAGAAAAAGGAAAAATATTACTCTAAAAAATTCAAAAGGAGTAATAAGAAAAAAGATTGGAATTTCAAGAAAAGATCCAATTTCAAGAAACAACAGAATGAAAATCCTAAAAAGAAATTCTTCAAGAAAAAGAAGAATCACCAAGTCAATCGTAAACAATCAAGCAAGAAAGCTTGCAGATGTTGGTTATGTAAAGCCGAAGGGCATTATGCCAATGAATGCCCGGAAAAGGATAAAAGAACTACTAAAGCTCTCTTTGAAGAATATGAGCCCATAGTAGAAACAGCTAATATGAAGGGCTACGAAATAGCCTATTCTGATGATGAAGAAGACGACAGGTCAGTTTACTCTGCCTGGTCTGAAGATGAAGAATCTGAATCATCTGATTCTGAACCAGATTCTGAAGTAGAGTACTTCGAATCTAGACAGATGAATGTTTTGAAAGTCAAAAATTGGGAAGAAAGTAAGACAAAGTCATTAATGTCTTCTTATCAAGTGAACCCTGGTACATTCGTTTGTGACTACTGCTTATGTCACGAAAAGAATGGACTTCTTATGTTTTGTGAAGAGTCAAAAAAGACTTATCACAAAGAATGCTTCATAGCTGAAGCAAGAAGAAAAACCAAGCATGGCCTTATCAGCTAATTGGTTGAACAAGAATATGAAGAATATTTCTCTGAGCAAAAAGAGAAAGAAGTAGAAACTTTGTTCCAAGAAGTCATGGAACAACCATCTTCCTCAAAAATAAAGGAAGAAAAACTCGATGAAAATATAGAACTGGTTGAACCACCAGAAATTGTTCCAGAAGAATGCAAACCATTCATACCACAGGAACAAGCTCAAGAAAATGAGCTTCAACAATCGAAAGTCGTCTCTACTAGTAGATACAGCAACTACATAGAGATTGGACTAAAATTCCCTGATCACAAGAAATATCATCTACATGCATTTGTAGATAATGGATCGGGATTCACTGTTGCAAAGAGATTTGCAATTCCAGAAGAACTCTGGAAAGAAGATAAGAAAAGAACAGCTACTGGCGTCACGTTTGATGGAAGCCATCTTACCATGAATAAAGTACCAAAAAATGTTCATATCACTATTGGTGGAGGAACATTTATCATCCACAATGTTTGGCAATCTGAAGGCTAAGGATTCGATTTCTTGTTGGGAAATGATTTTATTCTCCAACAGAGATTTATCCAGGATGAATAAGCAATAGGCTTCAGAAAAGGAGAACGGGTGTTCTGGGCAAATAGGCTTACACAAGCCAAAAGTGTAGTCGGTCCAAACTTTACTACACAATATCAGATATCGCAACATAATAGTGGTGATTTTACCCTCTACAAACCCAAATTCGAACCCATACTCCAAATCAAACAACAAGAAGAGTTACTTGTTGAATAATCTTTTGAAGAAGAAACTAGTGAAGATGAAGAAACTAGTTTCATCCATGAGCATAACCTCAAGCACTTTCAGAATAAGCTTGAGTCTCAGAAAAGTGCAACTCTTGACAAAATGAAGAAACTACTCGGACATAATATCTATGTAGACCCTCAGAAATTTTGGGAAAAAGACCCAGTGGTCTGTGAATTGAGATTACATGACATGAATGCTATCTGTCATGTCAAAGACATTCCTCAGTACAAAGAGGAAGATAAAAAAGAATTCAGAAAAGATATTGAAGATCTCCTGAACAAGAGATTAATTCAACCCTCCACTAGCCCTCATCATGCTCCATCATTCTACGTGAGAAATCATGCAGAAAACCTCAGAGGAAAAGCTAGAATGGTGATTGGCTACAAAGATGTCAACAAGAAGACTGTCAAAGACGGTTATCAAATTGCTCAAGTAAGAGTACTGATCAACCAACTCAGAGGAGCCAAAGTCTTTTCAAAATTTAATGCAAAATCGGGTTTTGGGCAAGTCAAGATGCATCCTGAGAGTATCCCTCTCACTGCATTTGGAACCCCACAAGGCCATTACGAATGGTTAGTAATGCCTTTTGGTCTAAAACAAGCTCCCTCAATCTTCCAAAGGAAGATGGACAACATCTTCAAACATGTTGCGGAGTTCTGTGTCGTCTATATTGATGACATCCTGGTCTTCTCTAAAACCAGAGAAGAACACATGAAACACCTCCATGAGGTTATAAAGCTGATAGTACAACATGGAATTATCCTAGGAGAAAAGAAAATCTTCTTTATCCTCGATGAAGTTGATTTCCTAAGAATAAACATCAAGAATAGAGTAATAAAACTCCAACCTCATATCCTTGAGAAGATCTGGAAGTTCCCAGATAGAATTCCTGATGCTAAGAATCTCGAGAGATTCTTAGGAGTCATACACTATGGGAGAGATTTCATTCGCAAAATCTCAGGACTAACAGCAGTGTTATCTCCTAAAACCAGTTCCAAGAGAAAATGGAACTTTACAACAGATGATGAAAAGATTGTGAAGCAGATAAAAAACCTCTGCAAAAACCTCCCCCCTCTACAACAACCAGAGGAAAATGATGAAATTATCCTCCAAACAGATGCGAGAGATAATTACTGGTCCAGTGTTGTTCTGGCAAAAACTCCTGGAACTAACATTGAAAAGATCTGCAAATTTTGTAGCGGCAAGTTCAGCCCTGTAGAACTAAATTATCCCACAGGGGAAAAAGAAATTTTGGCTGTCAAGAAAACAATTTTAAATTCTCCAGCTTTTCTTGGAAAACTCTTTACTGTCCGCACCGATTATGCCAGAGTAAAGAATTTCAAAACCTTTAAACTTGATAAAGCTGCTAACAGAGGAAGATTAGCAAACTGGCAATTATTTCTTAACCAATATGATTATAATATTGAATTAATTGCAGGAAACAAGAATTATCTTCCAGACGCTTTAACCAGAGAACTGGCAATGTTCAGCCAAAGAGATGACGATGAAGATCGCAATCCCAGAAACAGAAGAACTGGGAAAGAACATGAACCTGCAGAGGATCCCAAAGAAACTAAAGAAAAAATCCCCAAAAGATTTTTGCTAGGTCCAAAAGGACTAGCCACAACTGATCAATCCCAGGGTAAAGGATTGGCTAGCCCATCTCAAACGGCAGACTGTAAATGCTCATCAAGATCGTTAAAGACTGTTGCTTTGCCAAAAAGCAAATCAACTCCAACTGGAGTTATAAATGTTTTTAATTATGAACTAAAGACCTTCGCTGATCCTGTGTTCAGAACTGGCAGGAGGCTAGCATACCATCAGAAAGCAATACTAGACAATCTCTTATTTGCTTTTCAAGAAAGAAACAGTGGCATCATGTTCCCAACTCTGTTTGCACTAGCTGAAGAACTCTATGAAAATGCTAGACCACAGTTTGAAGACGTTCATAAAATTATACAGCAGAGCGCTATCTAGAAAGAAAAAATTCATTATCTTGAAGATCCAGAAAGTGCATGAATCCCTATCATTGCACTAAAAGAATCAGATTGGTTTGAGTTTCACAATTTGATTGGCGGCCATAATGTTGAAGTCTGTATCCCTCCAACTCTCTTTATTATGGTAAGACCCTATGTTAGAAGATATGGAGTTAATGTTCATAGTGAACATCCTCAAGAACAACATCCTCAAGAACACAAGCTTTGGCTTGTTGAAAATGGTTTTGTCTATAATCTATGGACCAAAACAAATGATGATCTAAAAGGCCTTCCTCCCATCATTGTCAACACAGTTAAAAATGTCAGAAAAAATGACTATACGCTTAGACTGAAGTTCAGATCCACTCCTCCAGAATTGATTCAAAAGGAAAATGGAGAAACAGAATATATCTCTCCATATCATTATGTCCGGATCATTCAAAGGAAATATCTTCAGCCCGCCTGTGTTGGCTACAATGGTCAGCCAAATTCAGGCATTCCATGGATGAAAGCTATGTCCCTTGAATACATCAAAAAGATCATTGAAGAAGACACCAGAAATACATTCCTGGCAGCAGGAGAAAAGATACTAATCACTACTTACTATCATTCTGAAGTAATCAGCAGTAACCTTTTCCTGTCTCTCACAAAAAGAGAAATCGACTGTACCTTAGCATGTTTACGCTGGGTGGAAAAGCTGGAAAAGGACAACCACTACAAGATGTATGTAGATACAGATGTAGAGGATAATGCGACTATTGCCAGAATGGCTGGGATGGATAGCGACTCCTTCATCCTTGGCCACAACTCAGAAACTGACGAGAATATGGAAAACAAAATGTGTAAGAAAAGCACCAAAATTGCAACTGTAGACTTTTTCAAAAGCTACTTTTACTTTTCAGAAAAGAACAAGGTGAAAAACATTTCACCTAAAAAGGTTTCTGCTTTCTCCGTCCGACCTCTATCATCAGGAGCACTTAGGAAAGCAGAGAGTCACGGAGTTGCTCTGTACATTTTTATGTTTTGAATTCCAGTTTGGGGTCCGCTCCCTATATAAGGAGCCTTAAGTTCCATTTGTAAGGCATCAGAAAATTGAGTAGAAGAGTCTTCTCTCAAGAAGTAAGAAAGCCATAGTAGTAGTGTGTTCTTCTCTTCCTGTCTAGTGTGCAGTAGTGTGCTTTCCTTCAAAGTAAGTTCTGTAATTATTCTTATGGATAACTAAACAGCCCTTTGCTGTTTACCTGAGAATGAGGCTCTGAATTTCTAGCATGTATTTATATTTGAATAAATAAATTTAGTTGATCACCCACTTCATCAAAATTATATATATTTATTTGCATGTTTAATTATCTGTTATATGCATGTATCCTGTAGAAATCCAAAGTTCTAGTTTTACCTTTTTACCTAAAAATCAGTTTTAAAAATCTAGGATTAAGACAAGCAGCAGTGATTCCGCCTGTTAAAGTAACCGTTAGGCAAGGAGCCGTTAGGTGAAAAACTTGGGCATGTTGAAGGCTAGTTTTGTTTTTAGTCATAAGTTTTTAAGACAAAATTTTTAGGCAGACAGTTAATTCCCAGAACCCAAAGGTTAAAGTAGGATACAAAAGGCATTATCCTGAAAATGACTATCCCTTCTAGTCTTTTCCTAAGAAAATAGTATAATACAAGAGTGTTGGGCAATTGGGCACAATACGAGAGATTTTTGGGTATACGAGAAAAACCCTTTTTTTTTAATATACACTCAAATCTGTTGATTACATAAATAAATTCTCATTAAGTGACAAAGAAAATAAAACATGTTTTTGTCAAAAATTTCTTAATATGCTACAAGCTCTAAATAAATACACTTGATGAACTAAACCCTTGATTGAAGCTCTGGTAATCAATACCTAGATCGAGGTTTATATCTAATTTTTTCTATTTTGTGGTCTGTTTGTTCTATATAAAAGGTATGTTATATTTTTCATATAAACACTTGAATGGAACATAGGTTAATAACATATTATACAGTTGTTCTATTTGTAAGGTATGTACTAAAAATGTACCTGATCCTTAGAATACTTTTTTCTTTTTTTCTAGATAATTTGATTTCAGATATATATATATATATATATATATATCTAACATATAGGAGGCTTAGTTTTTGGTTTATACATTCGATTACAGCCTAAATGTTAAAAGGTTTTTGGTATGTACATCTCTATATTATAATTTATTATTACATCTCTGTATTATAATTTAGGGTCCTTGACCCAAAGCATCAAAATGAGCAAAAATTATCTCACTTACCCTAGCTAGCAACAGATTTTTATTCCCACATACACAATTTGTCACGCCCCTGATTTTTACACACATGAAAATCAATATATATAACCCCATAATTATATATGCGTGAACGTCCAGTCATCAATACAAATACCTGAAATCTTTTTCCCTTAACTTGCACACATATTGATGCCCTGAACCCTCAAAGTTAATATACACTCGCATCCAAAGAGTTATATATTACACAAGCTTACGAATTAAATTGTCAACAACAAAATAAAACGTAAAGGCTGCTCAGAGTAACTATACAACGGAAGTCCTTATCAAAAGTAAAGTCACAAAGGTGGCTTCCTACCGTAAAGCTGCTAGCTTGCTGCCTCAACCTCGATTTTTTCCTAACCTGCAGGATTAACCCCTACACCGTTGGAATGGTGCACCGGGTTGCCACACAACAAACCCGGTAAGCTTTTGCAAGCCCGTATGAGTAACTCAAAACACACATGCACAACTCACGCCAAAAACGAGGAAAAACTTTCAACTCGCGAATAAAGAAAACATACCATGCTTCCAAAATCAATACTCTTTTCCCAAAAGAAACAACGAAAGTCACATCGTGACAAAATCATATAAATCGTTAACCTAACAATTCAAATATGATAAATTGATCCAACCTGGATAAAACAACAAATCGGTCCAACCTGGACAAAACAATAAATAGGCCCAACCTGGACAAAGCAACAAATAGGTCCAACCTGGACAAAACAACAAATAGGTCCAACCTGAACAAAGCATCAACACAAATAAATCATACCTATTGTTAACCTAACAAGTAGAATATGATAAATCGATCCAACCTGGATAAAACAACAAATCGGTCCAACCTGGACAAAATATGTACCCAGGAGTCTTAAGTAACCTACTTAGATCCCTAAAGTACGATGGCAGACAGACTAGAGCTCTAACTGAATCGTAACCTGTCACCCGGCCAAGGTTCAATCTTACGATATAATATTGCCATGAGGATGCAACCTGCAACCCCGGATCCTTAGGCCAACCTGACCCTCAGATCAAAACGTTAAATCAACCCAAAAGGAGAAATCACAACCTGTGACTCTCAAATCCTCAGACCACCGGTCGTCAGATCAAAACGTTAAATCAATTCAAAAGGAGAAATCACAACCTGTGACTCTCAAATCCTCAAACACTTTTCAAAACAATAGAAATACCATTTCCCACCAATTGTTTTCCAAAAGCCACAACCCAAAACAATAAAAAGCATCGTTTCATGCATATTGTTTCACAAATCCACAACTAATACATGAATACGTATGTATATATATACATCCCATAATATATATATACACACACATAGTCATCTACACGGAAATGTCACTAATACCATCTACAGTTTGCAGTTAACCAATTAACTCTCAAAACAATAAGGGTATTCCCGTTCGTGAAATGAACTTCGTGAGATTACTCACCTCGAACTCCTGCTGCGTCTTCAATACAGAACCGAACCAAACTATCACCAACAACTCGTTCAAATACTTCGTCAAGTACCTAATCACATACGGTTCCAACTTAGTAACGATTTATATTTGATTTAAGTTCGAAACCCCTGTTTTGAACTAAAATCCCCCCAAAGTGGTGCCAATAGAGGCGAAACCACATCCGAGACCTCCCAACGTCTCTGGGATACGCCCACGATCGATGTGACCAAACCACAAGTCGATCGGATGCTCAAATCCTCACGGATAGCATAAATTGGTCGGTATGAAACTGCAAAAATCATAACAATTCCAAACGAACTCCAAAACTTGCATATTATATATCGAAACGCTCGTATCAACGAGTAGAACATATATAATAACAGAAACATTTCTTTAAGTGGCCGGAACACTGCCGGAACGCCACCACAGACGGTGGTGCGCCGCCGCCGGCCAAAAACACATTATTTCACAAAACTCCCAACATCAAAAAGCTTCATCTAAGCATGCTTGTGAACTTTCATAACAGGATCGAAGTCAGAAAACAAGCCTAAGGGATCGAAAACTACCTCACAAGCCGTGAACAGTGATCCCAACTGAGTTGATCGAAGTTTCACGTGAATCGATCCAAACAACCACCAAGGATCGATCGGCGAGCTTGTTCTGAACTCAACTAAGGAAACTCAAAGCCTTGCCGACGTCGGAGTTGTGTTTTCCGGCCGGGTCCGAAAACACCAACCTGCACCGCCTTGTAGCGCCGCTGTGGAGGAGAATCTGCGCTAGAGGACACCAGAGGGACGACCAGACGGAGGAGACGATGCTATCTGGAAAGTTTCGTCGCCGGAGACCGCCGCAGTCCGCCGGAAAAGTCGGGTCGGATCGACCGGGTCCGGGTCGGGTCAGTCGGATAATTTCGAATCTGAAGGTGCGAACGAGAGAGAAGAGAGAGAGAAGGGATTTCCGGAAACGGAAATAATGAAAAATAGTAAGTTTCCAACTTGGGAAACTTCTATTTATACAAAAATGGAAATTCCTTCCAATGGCCATAACTTCCTCATACGAATTCCGATTCTCGCGTTCCACATGTCCACGAACTCGTATCGACGCGCTCTACAACTTTCGTGAAGGAAGTTTTCGGAGAATCCCTACGAATAAAAAGTCAACCTTTGGCAACCCCCTAATACCATATTCTTCAATTAATTATTCGCCCGAAACACTTCCGCTCCATCCACGAGCCACGAAACCGTCCAATAGTTATAAAATTAATTCCGGAAAATCCTCGGAAAATAATTACGAATTTCCGGGGCATCACACAATTTAACAACAAAGGACCATTTTACTCTAAACCCAATTAAAGAATTACATCAGGCCACTCTCTATCTCTCTCATCCCTCCACAAATCTCTCTCTCTCTCTCTCTCTCAAATTCCTCTCTGTAATTTCTCTCTCTAAAATTTCAATGGTGACGCCGCGAAAGAAGAACCCTAAGGCTACTCCGAAATCGAAGAAGACACCGGAGCGAGATGAACCGGCGGCAGGTGCTTCTTCAACGGTCGTTGACGACGGAGAGATGAATCCAACGGAGAAGGTTCCTTTTTTGCCGTAATCAAAATCATCAACTCGAATCTCTAGATGGACGATCAAAAAGCCTCTCTCTCACTCTTTCTTTTGTGACGCGTTCTGTTTTTTATACAGAGTCTGATCGGAGCCGGAGCCCCGAACATAGTGAGGACGACCAGAAAGCCGAGTACGCTTTGAGTCGGATTTGTTTTGTTGCTTTCCATTTTTTTCTTGTTCGTTCGTCGTTGCGAACCAAGTGATTTGATGCTTGAAACGCTGCGTTTTGATTTTGCAATCTGCGTGGTTGGCTTGGCTGTGTGAGCCAGTGGCTTACCAGAGCTATGTGGATTGACTTGTGTGTATAACACTGAGTGAAGCAGTGACTGGGATTGTTGCGTCGGGAAGAAGAAGAAGAAGAAGAGTGGTGGAGTTGGATTTTGGAGTTTGCGATTGGGATTGTTGCTTCGGCCACTGGTTTCGGGGCTGTTTTCTTTTTCTCCTCTCTTCTTCCCCAAACTGCTTATTTACTTTTGCTTTTCAAAAAAGCACTTTCTCGCTTTTCATCTCTCTATCCATATAAATTTCTGAGTGCTTGGATTTTTTTTTTTGTAAAATGGGGGACGAAAGTCCAGAAGGAAAGAAAAATGAAAAAAAAAAAATCTATTGGGGCAATAGAGGTCTGTTAAATGTTTATTGGGGGAAATAGACGTCTATTGAGAGGCAATAGACTTTTTGAATTGATGTAATCTCCTCGTTTTTTTTCTTTAATCAAAGTTTTATTTGTCTAATTCAAGGAAGATTAATTCTCATTTCGACGACCGAAAGTTCTATTGTGAGGCAATAGACGTCTATTAGGGGGCAATAGAAGTTTATTGTCCCTCTATTGGGGGGCAATAGATATCTATTGGGGGACAATAAACAATTGGGGCAATAGACATATATTGGGGGTAATAGACGTATATTGGGGGCAATAGAACTCTATTGCTCCTCCATTGGGGGGGCAATAGACGTCTATTGGGGCAATAAACATTTCCGGCGACCTCTTTTGGGACCTTCGGAGGGCGGCGACAGGTGACCGGAATCCGGCAAAGTCTCATATGGTTTCTCTCTCTTCCATTTTCTCTCTCTCTCTCTCTCTCTCTCTCTCTCTCTAAGTAACAAAGGAGTGAGGGTAAAATGGTATTAAAAAAAAATCTTAATGGGGTATTAGAGAAGACCTCCTTAGAGTGTTTTGGGTAAGAGATAATTAAAAAAACTTAATGGGGTAAGTGGGAAAAAAATCTCTAGAAATGAGGTAAATGGACAAAAACCCTAGAATTTATTATTATTTTCTGTATCATACCTCTTTGTCAGGTTTTCTATTATATTATACCTATGATTGTATAAACAAAAATGTTACACCTATGATTGTGGTATATGTCATTGCGTGTCGATCTCTATTAAGCTTGAACGTTTCTATTATTTAAGCCCTACCTACATTTACATATTAGTAGGTACATTAGACATGTATTATTTGAGAATGTAAAAGGGCAAATTAGATATACATGAAAATAAGGAAAAATATTGATTATAGGCATACAGTTTATATGGAAGGTTTTCTTTTTATTTATTTATTTTTTATTTTATTTTTTATGAATCACTCTATATAGAAGGTTTATCAATGCTTGTGATTTGGGTGTAAATTAAAAAAAAAAATGTATGAATTTTTTCTAATAGAAGGTTGAATTTTTGGGTTTATATCTAATTCTCTCTAAGTTTTATTTAAATCTGCGTTTATGTCATAATTTTTGTAGCTCGAGTTTGGAAGACAGGTAAATTACTCCTAGACTCTAGGTAAATGTTTCTCGATACTCGATAGCACATGATTAAACAAAAAAATGAACACCATGATTTGCTTCATCCTTTTCTCCTTCTTTATCCAAACGGACCAAAATCATTTGGTGTAGATATATAGATTCATCAGCTGAACAAATAATAAGCAATCCTACCAAGTATTTGGCAAGGAACGAATAATAACTTCATTAAGCTAAGTACGTAGTTGAACATCAAGTAGGTATAAGGGCATCTCCAACAGACTAGCTATTTCAACAAAAAGTTATAAATTTGGCTAATTTGAGATAGTTTAGCACTCTAGCAGAATAGCTATATGAAAGTCAAATTTGGCTTTTGCTAAAATCTCTAGCTAAATTTAGTTAGGGAGGAGAGAGAAAATAACAAAAAGCTAAACACTCCACGTTCAATTTTTTTAGTTTGGCTAACACTGCTGGAGGAAAAGCTAGAAATTTTCTACCTAAATTTAACTTTTAGATGATTTAGCTAAAAAAACTAGCTTTTACTGTTGGAGATGCTCTAAGGATGTCTCTTGGCACTAAATGTACTAATGCATGTAGTCACTGGAGCCATTCTACAAAGGGAGAATATTAGCACTACTTTGTTAAATAGGTTCTTTCAGATGCATCAGATCGAGCTATAAGAAACTATTCCTATCAGATGTAGAGATCGATCAAAAGAAAAACATAGATAACCACTTCCCTCAAAACATCCACCTCTAAAACTAAGACATCGAGGTGGCTATCTAGCCTTCATTAAAAGAAAAACAAGAGCTATATGAGCTACAGCGCATACAGCCCCCTTCCATCTTTCATCCCTAGGTGTCCTAGGAATCGGGACAGGAGGTGGTTGACTGCGAGGGAATTTTCCTTTTTCAACGATGTAGTGCAGCGTGGTTTCGAAGCCAAACATTTCTACAGCCTTCATAGCATCTCTGAACCCTTGGCCATAAACTTTATCTACCCACCTCTCCATCACTTGGACTTGATACTCTTTCAACTTTCTTGCGTATTGAGCTTGCTCATTGGTTTTGTACCAAGAGTCAAAATCACTACTAGAACAAAACCATTCCATCCACTTGTACTTCATTACTTGGCAGATCCCTTCTTCAACTCTTCTTTCCCATTCCCACGGCTTACAACCTGTTAGATATATCTTGGATAGAGAGAATAGTATATAGAGATTTTTAGATTCGGAAGATTCGAACTATATGCATGAAACTCTGAAAAATTGCTTAATTACGTTCACTTTAGAATCTTAATTAACTTTTGGTATTGAATAGACCATGAAGAAGGTGAACCCCTCTATGCTATGCAAATTCTCCTAGTAATGATTAACATGCAAAAGCTGCAGAGCATGCCAAAAAAAAAAGTGCGTTATATCGTTCCTAGAACATATTGCACTTGAGGAAATACTTAAGTATCTAGATTAACGCCCAAAAAATAAAAAATAATGTAATGCTGAATTCAGACCTTGAAGTTTCAACCAAGCATGCATCATCTCATGTGCTAAAGTTCCTCCCATGGCTATACTGAAATATACCGAGTCAAAATCTAGTAGTAATATAAAGGTCTGACACACAGACACACACATTTATCATAGAAAAAAGAAATTGATGAACAATAATAATGGAGAAAAGTTATCAGAAAAGGAGGGAAAAAAAAAAAAACAAATACGGATCCGTCAGACAAAACTGAAATTCTCAATTTGCCCGAGAGACATGTTGCTAAATCTTGCAACATGGTTAAATCTTCTGAAAATTTTCCCTGAATATATAAACCAAACAAGAAATTAAACTTTCATTCATATATAGCACAAGTTTACACTTGGGTTAAGATCGAGTTATATGCATATGTACGTCAAAAATGTCGAATTACTAAGCACCAAAGAAAAAAAATTAACTAGTTTCTGACGGAACTCTTACCCTTTCGATACAATAGCAAGTAGAACCGAGATGGATTCTGCCTACAGCTTGCAATATAGATTTGGAACCAAAAAAAAATTGAAATTAGAAATCTAAATATTAAGTGTATATAAGAAAACCATAGCTCCTTTGAAATTGCTCGCTGAATTAATATCTTCTACTGAAGTTAATTACCTTGTTTAGATCCGAACATCTCATTACCATCGACCAACAAAATAGGGATGTCTCGATCAACCTTCAGATTTAAACTGTCATAAAAATTATGCACATTTTCAATAATTGGCTTGAATTCTTCTGAATTCTTAATAGCAATAGAACAGCATTTTGAACAAGTCATTAGACCACGACCATGGTTCAAGTATTCTATCTCCCCGGCTTGCTGCATGAATAGGCAACAAGTTATGTAAACAAATCCCAAAAAAAATGCAAATATGTAATTAACTGAATGAATAAACATTTGTTTGTGTTGTTGCTACAACGAACTTTGCAAAATAAATTGTCTTTCTACAAACCTTAAATTTATGACAAGTGATACAATTCAGAGTTCCGTCAAAGTAATGTCCAGAACAGCATCTTTGGTCCCAAAATTTATCATGAGCCAATGAGTTCTGCAGAAATAAAAGAGGAGAAGAATCGAAGATCGATGAAAATAAAAGTACTTATGCATATCGAAGTGTGGGTTTAGTAATTCCTGCATTTGTAATTACTAATTAGTGCTTTACCGTGAATGTTATCAGGGAGGTTTAGCTAGCTGGATGGCAAGACCATTGTACTAAAGTAGGCTCTAAACACTGAAGGCCATCCTACTACTTCCTAAAGGGACGTAGGGAAAGAAATCATTATGAAAAACACAAAAATTGCTCACATAATCCATCTCATGTTATGTACATCCGAGAGAAATTAAAATATATTCTTTATATCACAGAAATATATATCTCTAAGCGTTTAGAAGCATAAGTATTTGGCTTTGAAACTTTGAAAGCTTGGGTTCTGACTACAAGTTTGGGGGCTAAGAAACCAAAGGCTCCTCAACCACTGTAAACCTAGTTCACAGAAAGAAACCTAGCCTGTAGCTCGGGCGCATATAAGGTATTCTAGTTTGTCTACTATTCTACCCTATAAAGTTTCAAGAAAATTCGGTGAACTGAAAAGTTATGTACGTAAGGGTGTTAAATAATGGAGCTAATTTGAAAGCTGGCACTAAAAGTTTAAATACTTACAGAATGTTTTTTGCGAACGTAACAAATATTCATGCTGTCTCTGCATCCTGGATTGTTGAAATTGGCACCGCAGCTATTGGAATTAGTCATGACAGTAATCGTGTCTTTTTCGTATTTGGTCGGGGAGCTTTCTACAGGGTTTGCTGAATTATCTGTAATAAATAGCTAGGGTAATATTTATTTATTTGCCATTATGTAATTTTTATGATGATGTCTTCCAGGGTTTATAGTAGAACTTTTGTTTTGAAGTTAGATTCCTGTAGAGATTTGAAGAATCAAGGCTTTCTTTGCTTCCAAGCCAGCCGCATGATTCCCTATTTGAAGAGATTTCTCAGATAATTCTTTTATCTCTTTTATCTCTTTTTGATGCATGAGGTCCAGTTATTGGAAATTATTCCTTACCGGATATGGAGAATTTTTTTTTTTTCCCCGAACAAACTCAAATAGGGCGACTATCATTCATCGAAAGCCAGAAAGGGTTATTACATATCGTCTCTCTACCATCAAGGGGTAGATAAAGAGTTTGAGGTAATAGCACAGTGATACATAGATTAGGTCCAATCATTTGACCGTTCCATGCTCCGAAAGGAAGCCTATAAACTATTAATTACTACATAGTAAATAGGCCGCGTAAACTAGACTCGATGACACTCACTAAAAAACTAGAAGCATAGCTCCCTAACAAGTAGGGAATTATTTTAATCAAAATGACTAAACTAAAAGAGGGCCTAGATCAAAAAGCCAGCCCGAAACTAGCAGCCCAACAGCCAAAAACTCAAAGCCCAACTAGGGCATCCCCTAAAGGAAGTCCACACAGGCCCATCAACAAGGTCAAGGTCCAGTCCACCTGCTTGTCCCCTCCCCGTCGTACAAAACCGCCAGGAAGAGCTCCGTCCACAGCATGCCGCCACAATCCGCGCCGCCTCAATCCCTGCAGCCACAACCACGACCCACGCCAGCAAGGAAAACCAATCCCCAATCCAGGTCCTTGCCTCGCACACGGCCACTGAGTCGGATCCATAGCGCTGCCAACCAAGAACCTTCATCAAGGATCGATCGCTTGCCCTGTTTGCACAACCCGCCACCTCGCGCCAGCCCAGCCAAAACTAGCCGACCAGCCCCAGCAGCACCTCCTTCGGTGGAACCCCACAAGAAATAGCCGTCAAAACCCGTCCGGCAGCAGACCTCAAGATGTCAGCGCAGCCGGAGGCCATCCCAGACTCCAGGGCGCCGCCGGACGAGCTCGAAATCGCACCCGGAAAAAAACCGCCTTTAGGGTTTAGAGAGAACCCTCACTTCGTAGTTATAAAAATATTAACCATGAAGTATAGCAAATGGAGAAAGAAAATACCGGATATGGAGATCGACCAAAAGAAAAAGAGAAAATTAGATAAAAACCCAAAAAACAAAGCTCCTATTAAGAAAAACCCATCTCTATATATTTTTTTTAATCCACACCCAATTCACATAATTCAACATTCCTTATAGATTTTAAATCTATAATTAAGATTTTCATGTTTTTCAGTTTGACTATTTTGCCATTCTGATTTAATAAATAAAATATTCCTCAAATAGTTGTTGACTATTTTTTGAATTTAAATATGACATCAATTATATAAACAAAAACTTTGAATTTAATAAAATCAATTTAATCCTTGATTTTTCACTTATTTAAAACAAGGACTAAATTCTGCTTACTACCCTGTATTTTCAAGGGTTCATCAGTTCAGTCCCTGCACTTCTAATTTAATCAGAAAAGTCCTTGCATTCTCCAATTTCATCAAATCGATCAAATTTGTCACCACTCTGTTAAATTTCGAGGAAAATTTCTAAACTACCCATCTGCATTCACAACACTGACGCATCGGCGGGCTGCCTAGCGATGGGTAGTTTGGAATTTTCCCTGTGAGAAGGTCCCACGTTAGCCTTTAAACAAGGAAAATTGATGGAATAGTGACTGATTGGATCGATTTGATGAAATTGAAGAGTGCAACGACTTTTCTAATTAAATTAAAAGAGCATGGACTGAACTGATGAACCCTTGAAAGTACAAGGTAGTAAGCAGAATTTAATCCAACAATTAATTGCCTTAATTACCCTATATTTCTTCCTTTTTGATGTGATCTATATATTTGCTATTTTTAATAAATATGTTATCATCAGATTGTGTTATATTCCTATTATATAGATATTTTTCTTTCTCGACATGATTAAACATCCTCTCATTAAGGTATATTATTTTGCTTCTCCATTCTAATAGGTGTAGTTAATGTAATTAGCCCATGTTCATCAATTTTCTAAAATTATCGAGTTAATGTAATTAGCCCATATAAAATGTACTTCATGTAGATTGATTGCTTTAAGTTTTTTTTTTCGCCCCTACATTTTGCTCCACATAGATGTCGGTATTCTATGGGGTGGTCTAGAACCACATAATAGTTATGTTTAACTGTAGTGTTTGCCCAATAAATAATTGGGGAAATGATCATTTACCCAATTTCAGCTTAAAAATTGTCTACTTGCTCCACTAACAGTTTTTTAACCCTATTTACCCAAAACACTCTAAGGGATTATTTCCCTAATACCCAATTAATTCTTTTTTTATTCTTTTTATTTATTTTTGGGACTTTTTTGCACTCTCCTTCTTTCTCACTTAGAGAGAGAAGTCATCCTCCACCTTGCTGTGCTCCGGTGACCAGTGGCCAGCCGCGGTCTCCGGCGACCGATGACCGGTGGCCGGCCTCGGTCTCCGGCGACCGGTGACCGGAGTCCGGCGTCCAGTGACCGGAATCCGACAACCAGTCACCGGAATCCCGAATCCAACTGCCGAATTCCGGCGTCTGATTTTATTACCCCCCAATAATACTTAGTAATCATATTATTGCCCCCCAATAATCATATTATTGCTCCCCAATAAACTTATTATTGTCTCCTAATAATCATATTATTGCCCTCTAGTGAATTGCATAAACTCCCAAAACCAAAATCAATACACTACAGGCACAATTGATTAATTTGTATGCATATTATTGCCCCGAAGTAGACATGTATAACTACTCAATAAAACCTTTTTTTTCATTCTTCATTCTTCATTCTTCTTTCTTCTTTCCTTATAGTTTACCAAAAAAAAAGTGGACTCCCAGAATTTGCTCTGGGCACCAGCCGGAAATCCGACCTGAAATCCAATTCAAAAATTCTTGTCGCACTGCATCTGTCTGTCTAGCTGGAGAGAGAGAGAGAGAGAGAGTGCAAAAACAGTATCAATCACAGTTTACCCAACAAAAAAAAAAAATTGGACACCCAGAATTTGCTCTGGGCACCCGTCGAAAATCCGATTCAAAACATCTTTTCGCTTTGCATCTGTCCATCCGATTGGAGAGAGAGAGAGAGAGAGAGAGGGAGTGCAGAAACAGTATCGATCGGAGAGAGAATTTCGATTCATGGCCGTGTCGGACTAAAGAACGACGTCGAGCAGGAGCTAGAGGTGGAGATTGATAGCAGGGCTGATCGAGGTCTGCATCGAGCATCTGTCGGATCATGCCGGAGTGGAGCAGAAACATGTTTTCCAGCGGTCTGGGTTGTAGTCCGTGAGCTGGCAGCGTCGACTTCTGGTCTGGAGTTGGATTTCTGGCATAATTCCAGCGACGGTGGAGAGAGAGAGAGAGAGAGAGAGATTCTAGAGGAGAGAGAGTCTGGAGGAGAGAGAGGCTGAGGGGAGTCGAGAGAGAGAGTATTTGTTAATTGAGTTAAGGGCAAAACTGTCATCAAATATTAGATTGGGTAAATGAGGTTAAAAAACTCTTAGTGGAGCAAGTGAGTAATTGTTAGACTAAAATTGGGTAAGTGGTCACGGCTCCTAAATAATTATCCCTTAACTTTGACCACACTGAATAATTTTGAGTGTGCAGGAGTTTTTGCACTATAATTTAGCAAACTCATTATTATCATTGATTGTTTTACAATTGAAAATGAACTTTACAATATTAAGAAGTTTCTTTCTAATATCAAGGTAATTTAAATACATAAATTCTTTTTGAAGGAATAAACCTAAAAATTTATTGAACTAGGGACAATGAGTACAACCGTAAATGATGTTCATCCAGTATTGAAATAAACAATTTTAAATTGATTTTTACAATTGAAATATAAACTTTACATTTTCAAAACTAATATAAAGAACATTATAACATTTTATCCATTATCTCGACTAGAACTTTGCAATGTAGTCTTCAAAAATTTCCCAACTACTAGTGCCTTGCAAGTTATGATTCCTTATACAATTGCAAAGGTAAAACTCTATTAGGATTTATATACATATATCCGAAATATAAATTATAGGTATATTAATTGCCAATACTATAGGTTATGAAAAGAAACAACCTATGATATAGAGTCATACAAATAATTTAAAACTACAAATTAAAACAGACATCTAAATCATAGGTATGACATATTAAAGCAATATAAGTATCAGGCAATTAGAAACAACGATTCTATTTTGAAGGAATGAAACTAACTCTTGTACCAAATTCATAGGTTGAAATTTCTAATTACTAAAAATCCATCCAATTCAAGCTTTACACAAAATCAAGAGATTAGCAAAAATATTATACTAAATAAATCTGATGAGTAAGTAATTTGAATTACGAATATGATATATGTACCTATGTGAAAGAAAGTCTCTAACCCATAAGAAAATGATGAAATAAACCTCATGAATAGGTCGTTTGAGATCATCATTTGAAATTAGGGCTGAGATTTTAGACCCGAAAAACCGAGGAACCGGTCCGAACCGGCCGGTTCGGTGCGGTTCAGGTCGGTTTTCTCTCACAATTTAGTTTTTTTTTTGCGGTTCGGTTCTAAAATAGTACATATAGGTTCGGTTTCGGTTCCTAACTTTTGTTTCTTGTTTTACCCGAACCGAGAGGGTGTAGAGCATATATTTACACTATTATGTACTTTATGTACTATCATTTCCTCTTTTTCTCTAATAAAATACAAACCTTACTCCCATTTCTCTCTCTCTCTGTCGGCCCACCTGTCCCCCTTTCTCTTTCTTTATTCTTTTTTTTACTTTTTCTTATGCCCTTTCTTCCTAGCTGATCAGTAGCACGTGATGTTCACTCTGATTCCCTAAGTTTCTCCAATAGAAAATTGCCAAGAAAATCAAAAGTCTCCTTAATCTACTCCCCACCAATTTTTTTTTCCATTTTTTATGGCCTGTTCCACTGATAAATGTGTCTCCAGCCGTGAGAAAAGGAAAGGCCAAGAAAGATTCTTTTTTTCTTTTTAATCATATTCATACCAACCCCATCTCTTCTCTCTCTTAGTCGCAACCATATTCTTCTTCTTCTCTTCTCCTCCTCCTCCAATTCTGTTGTGTTCTTCAATGGAGAAACTGAGAAAATTGCAGAACATAATGTGGCTGGGAAGCTGAGAAACTGGATAGCTTTGCTGCTGTTTTGCTGGGCGTACAGAAACCGGTTACAAGCCGTAACCGAACCGAACTAAACGGTTCCGGTTCCAAGTCGGTTCCGGCCAAAAAATGTAACAACACCGAACCGGAAAAACATCATCGGTTCCGGTTTTGGTTCCGGCAAAAAAATCAAAAAACAGAACCGATCCCAGCCCTATTTGAAATCATATGCAACTTTGTGAAAGGTCTCCACCCAAAAAAAAAAAAATGACGAATGAATTCAGTAGCTTCTATATATAAGAAGAAACATACCAAAAATGCATCATCATTATATGGGGATATTGACCATTTACACAATTTCAGCTTAAAAATTGTCCACTTACTCTACTAAGAAGTTTTTAATCCCATTTACCCAATTTAAATAGCAATGACAATTTCACCCTCTATTTAATTAATAAACTACACTCCTCTCTCTCTATCTCTCTCCCCCTCCCTTCCGCGGCCAAGTCGACTCAGCGATCACCGTTAGCCTCGAAGATGCTGAGTTCACCACCATCTCCGCCGGACGAGGAATGGACGGCGATTGATAAGGCGGTTGGGGATGGAGATCTCGGCATCCCCACACTAGAACCAGAAGGACATAATGATTGAGAAGCAGCGCAGAGAGGAAAAGAAGAAGAGTCGGCCATGGTGATTGCGAATGTGAGAAGGAGAATGAGAAGCGAGATTGATGAAGCCGTCTTCACCATTCCTTTGATTCTTATAAAGGACCAAAGCCCAAAGCTTAGCGACGAAGAATTAGGAAAGGGAAATGCCCGCTTCTTCTACGAGACTACTACTACTTGTCAATATGACACTAACATAAGTAACTCCGCATGTGTCACTATTACCTATGCCATTCTTTCTTGCCATTTGCCAGCCCGTACCTGCACCACAAATGCACCTACTTTCTTTTTCTTTCTTTATTTTAATTATAAAACGTACCTACACCACACATGCACCTACTTCCTTTTTCTTTCTTTCTTATATGAGAAAATACATAAAATGATGTCTTAATTCCAATTAAGACATTTTCCCTTAGAAAAATGGTCTTGTTGATGTGGGCCTGGTGCTTCAGGAAGCTCGCAAAATTGGTGACGATGTGGTGGGGATTGGGGAATGATAATATTATTGAGGGGCAATAATGTTTCTACTGGGGCAATAATCATATTATTAGGGGGCAATAATGTTTTTATTGGAGGGCAATAATGTTTTTATTAGGGGAAATAATGTTTTTATTAGGGGCTACTGGGCCGCCATAATAATATTATTGGGGAACAATAATATTTTCCACTGACCAATGACATCTCCGATCGACGAGCTTTTTGAGAATTTCCGAAGACTTGTGACCGGATTCTGGCAACCGGTAACCTGACTCCGGCGATCGGCAACAGCACTCCGGCGGCGGTAACCGAAGTCCGGCAACGGGTGACCGGACTTCATCGGCGGTAACCGGAGTTTGGTGGCCGGTGACCGGATTCCGGCAAGTATTGACCGGACTCCCGTCAAGTCTCCGTTGACTTCTCTCTAAGTGACAATGGGAGGGGGGGTAAAATTGTCTCAATAATATACAAAAAATAATAAAAAATATTTAATTGGGTATTATGGCAAAAAATATGTAATTTATTGGGTAAGTAGGAATTCTTATAAGATGTTTGGGTAAATGGGGTTAATGAAGCTCAATATTTGGTAAATGGACATCTTCCCTAACGCCTAATATTAAGCACTGATAAAAACCTAAAGTGAAAGTAATACCAACAATGACATCAATCAAACTCCATAATATTTGCTAGATGATTTTGACTATTAGTGGCAACTTGTGTAATATTCAAAAGAATAAGGATATAATTTATATCCTAGTTGGCATATTTGGGTGTATATTAAAAAGAAAATGTGGGTGGGTTTTTTTTACTATTTCTTATGAAAATTGGGTGTATAATGAATTTCGCCAAAGAAAAACAAAGAGAACTACTCTTCACTCGAATCAACCACCACATATCATTAGGGATGAAGGGTAAAACTGAGAGAGGTGGATATCTAACACTTGTGAAGCTATAAAAAAAACCCTATGAGAGTTTTCCTCTCAACCTAGTGTCCTACTGCGACCTAGCCTCCTTCCCTAGTCTCTCGCTATCGCTTCCTCCTTGTCTCTTCATCCCTCCATGGCCTCCATAGATGTTGTCACAGCAAATTTTGCTGCTTCTCTTGCTCTCGCTGCGGGTGATAGTGCCCCAAATCTAGTGAAGATTGGTGGTGGTCCGGTGCGCAAGTCAACTCAATCTTTTCTTCTTGGCAAATCTCTAACCCGCAAGCCCGTGGATCCCAAAGTGTTCAAGGCTCACTTTCATCGTACCTGGATGGTGGATAAGGACATAAGGGTTCAGGAAAAGGCTGGAGATGTGTTCTTGTTCTCCTTTGAATCGGTTCGTGATCGTAATAAGATACTTCGAGGAGGGGTTTGGTCCTTTGATTGAGCTCCAGTTTGTTTTGATAAATATGATGGAGTAAAGCCTCTGCATGAAGTCCAATTCAAGCAACTTTGTGTGTGGGTTAGGGTTTCAAGGATCCCTCCTTTGTATGAAGAACCTGAGAATTTTACTCTTATTAGTAATCTCTTGGGTGGTTTCAAGACTATGATAAGAGGCTAGGGAATTCAAGAAGGTTATGATTCGGATCTTTTAGTCATGATATCTCCAAAATGTTATTACTTGAGTGAAAAGTTTTTTTGGATGTTGGTGTCCAACCTGTGCTGCAATTTCAGTTTGAGCATCTGAAAGGGAGATGCTCACAGTGTAGACTAGTAATGCATGCTGGGATTTCATGTGAGGAGCCAAACACTACAATCTCAACGCCTAAGGTTTTAAGTTTTCCTGGGCCATCAACCTCAAGAGGCTCATTTTCTTTCTCGGCTCAGAACAAGCATGAGATTTTCACTGCTTCCTCCTTTATCCCAAGAAAAGAAGCCAACTATTCATCGAGTGGAGCATCCTATTCCCCCATCTACTTCGCCTTTAGGGTCTCCTACTAGTTGGGACCCGGTTGCTAGCAATGGAGAGAGTATTGTTTCGGCGGTGGAAGATGGGTTCGATCAGAGCCACAGTTCGGTGCTGGTTTGTGATATTGTGACTGGTACTAGAACAGTTGAAGATGCAGGCATGATGCAGGTTGTGCAACAAGATGTGGTGGCTTCTAAGAAAAGGGATAAGAGTGGTGGTTGTAATCCCTCTCCAAAGTAGTTCAAGACCATTTTGGGTGGTAAGATCCCAACCTTGCAGGTTGATGCTTTGGGACTGATTGAAGATGACAATGATACTCCTCTTGTCACTCTAAAGAAGAAGATGGGTAGGCCGCATGGCAGCAAGAACAAGAATCAACGCTCTGGTAAGAAGTCTGGTGCTGCCCCTCTTAGACTCACCTATCCTGTAGTTGGTGTTTCTATTTCTAGCCCTAGAGATTAGGGCAAAAGAAAGCTTTAGGCTTTCCTGGTTCCTTTGCCTACTACTAGAAATTGGGTTTTCTACTACTTTCTTCTTAGTTTACTCTAGTTGTACACCAATTGAGGTCTCTAGGCAACTAAGTTTACTGTTCAAAGAGAGGTTAGTAGTGAGAATTTGGTTTCTTTGTTTTTAGGCTCAATAAGTGAGCATATGTGTTAACAGTGAGGGTCACTTGTCTTTTGCTTAGCGGCTTGTGCCATCTAGATTTTTTGTATGAGACAGTATCTGATGTACATGCCTTTTGACCTTGGATAAGTAATGAAGTTATCTATTTTCTCAAAAAAAAAAAAAAAAAACTGACTATCTAGGCTTTCATTAAAACAAAAAGAAGAACTACATAAGCTACAACGCCTGCAGCGGTGCAGCCCTCTTCCATCGTTCATCCATAGGTGTCGCAGAAATCAGGAGAGGATGTGGTTGACTGTGAGGAAATTCTCCCAGAGCATCTCTGAACCCTTGGCCGTAAACTTCATCTTCCTGCTTGGGCATCAATTGTGCTAATTGCTCTTTCAACTTTCTATAAAAATTATTGGGACTTTTCATAATTCTTTAGTTCAATAACTTGTCATACTTGTGTGCAACAAGTAATTGAGATAATATGGTAAGTTCTTCTTAAGTGCCTGAACCATATTGAAAGTACTAGAATGGCCTAGAGGGGATGAATAGGCAAGATACTATATTTTAATTAAGATTGAAGATAGAAGAGCAACAATGCTCTCCATCTCCCCTTTATTTCAAAAAAATAAAAAGATACACATAAAAGGGAGGGGGGGGGGGCACAGACATAAAACCTTACCCCCTTACCCCTCAAAAGCAAATGGAAAATCGAAGCTAACTCTAATACCAACTAACAAAAACGAAAATTGGGAAGAGACCCAAATAATCTCTATTACACAACGATGGAACAAAATCCGGAGGCAAATCCCACCAAACCAAACCTGCTGGAGAAATGTCAAAATTTGAAAAAAACATCTGCAACTTGGTTTCCTTCCCCAAAAATGTGTGAGGAGCTAAAATGCATTTGAGATATACGGTGCAAACAATTACCCCACTCAACCAGCAATTGCCAAGACACCAGCTGAGGAGATTTAAGGAAATTGAGAGTCAAAAAAGAGTCCACTTCTAACCACACATGGTTCCAATCACAAAGTGCCAAGCTAATTCAATTGCTTTAATCACTGCCATTACTTATGCTGCCACTGAACTTGGAATATTAAAATTAGAGGAAAAGGCAAATAGGCAAGACACTTGGAACCATAAACTTTTCAGAACATTGCTAAGGGATTGTAAAGAGCTAGCTATCCCTTATGTACAAAAACAAATTAAACCAGAATTTAAAACATGGAAGGTAAAACACGAGAATTGTTCATGCAGTAAAACCCTCAACGTGAGGTAAACAGCTACGGGCCCTAACTCTTGAAGGCCAAATTAAAACTTCAATTTCAATTCTACGAGAATTTTTATGAAAGCCTTGAGTGCTCAAGCACACACTATAAGAATGTAAGCAAATTACAAGGAAAACTTACAGCCTCTTGGATAACTCTCTCCACTGTTACCTCTAACTAGACTCCTTTTAGCCTGTTGAGCAACCTCTCACCAATTTTCCTACTGCTTCTAGATGTGCTTCCACTCGTCTCGGATTCTTCTAACATCAATCTTTGAGCATGCTTGATTCCCAACCAAACTCATAGGACACTCACAAATGCAGAATGATATGAATAAATTATGAATGAACTTTTGACTCGCTGATTCACTTTGACATGGAACAAGTGAACTATCAACCTAGACACTACTTTGGCTTTAGGAAAAAATGAAGTGTTTTATCTTGCAGAGCGTAAGTTGGAAAACATCTTTTAAAACCTATATATGTGTCAAAAACAACTTACCCTAAATCTGTTAGGGCATTGAAGAATTTAACACCTAATATGAAACAAATTATCCAAAGAGATAATGTGACACAAAAAAATGATTTCATCTTAAAAATAAAAGATATATGCTTAAACAAAAAGAGAACAAATCAAAGACATGAAATATGGTATAAATATTCAACATTTAATTGCTTTTTAGAAGACAAAACATCAAAGATGTCTAGCCAAGCAATAACACCACACAGACTTCTATGGGATTAAAGCACAACTATAAATCAATTAATCATGCAATGCAATGAATGAAACTTACCTGAAGTTTCGTACGATTTAGTTAGGCTCTTGACTTGTTCTTAAAGCTTGAGTTTCACTTCCATTCTTCTCATACATAGCTCCTAAACTAGGACTCACTTAGTTTCGTATAAAGGAATGCCAACAAATACAAATTCCTATACTGACACATATTTCATTAAGGAACAAAATTTTCGTATAGAATTTAACATGAATCAGGAAAGCTCTTGACATTGTTGGATTAGGATCATGTGGGGGTGGTCAATTATTTTTGGACCTCTCATTAAGGGAATTAACTCCATAGTTAGTATAGAGATAAATTTCAGTCATGAAAGCGACGATTATTACGGCCTTAACTATAATAATAACTACTACACGCAATAATTACAATTAGGAATGCGCGATGAATGACCGACGTAAATGTGCCATGATTAACTGCCGTTAATACAACAATGATTATCATCATAAGTGTGTAAATAAATGCGGCCATAAAAGCAGAAATAATGGTAGCTTGTCCCCCAAGTAAGTTTTCGCCTATATAAATTAAGGACGCTTAACGTCCAGGTAAATGATCCCACTCTGATTCTTTCACTACACTTGACTTAGACAATTACTGACTTAGGCATTGAAGATTTTTTTGCATGTACCCCCCCCCCTCTCTTCCTTCTTCGAGTCGACGGTCAAACTCTAAGTCAACACTCGAAAGAAGTTTCTAGATCCTTCCTGTCAGCTCTCGCTCCAGTCTGCATTCATTAGTGAGTCAAAATCTTCCACAAATTTTTCGTCACCAACAAATGGCTCTGTCTGTAGGAACCACTTTTCCTTAAAAAGTGATGACGAGAGATGCACCTTAGGAAATCTCATTTCTGTCACTAAGGATTGGGAGTGATGGAATACAAGCCCCAAAGAGACAAAAGTTCGGGTAACATAGACTAGCGTTCTTTCCTTTAGTAACCATATTTCTTATTTTTGTTTTCTTTTATATTCGAAATATATTTGTGGTCAATGACTCGGTGTTATCAAAATGTATGTGTAAGGCTGGTGACCAAAGTAATTAAATACTCAAGGCCAGTGGCCAAAAAGAACAAAACGTTTTTTATCAGATTCAAAGGGATATGTGGGAAATTCCATGTCTCATGCTAAAAATGAATCTTCACCCCGAGGAAAGAATCGAGGCGACCAGGGCTCGAGTAAAGATTCAGGGCGACCAGGGCTCGAGGAAAGATTCGGGGCGACTAGCACTCGAGGCAAAATTCAACGCAGCCAGAGATCTGAAAATTTCCTCTTAGGACGAGTGTTCAGAGAGAAAATTTGAGGGCATTGTGGGGGTGCTCAATTATTTTTGGACCCCTCATTAAGGGAATTAGCTCTAGTTAGTATGGCGATAAATTTTGGTCATGAAAGCAATGACTATTACGGCCTTAACTACGATAATAACTACGCGCAATAATTACGATCATGAATGCGCGATGAATGACCGTCGTAAATATGTCATGATTAACCATTGTTAATACAGCAATGATTATCATCATAAGTGTGTAAATAAATGCGGCCATAAAAGCGGAAACAATGGCGGCTTATCCCCCCAATAAGTCGTCGCCTGTATAAAAGATGCTCGACGTCTAAGTAAATGATCCCACTCTGATTCTTTCTACTACACTTGCAGGTATATCCCCCCCCCAAGCAATGATTATCATCATAAGTGTAAATAAATGCGGCCATAAAAGCGGAAATAATGGCGGCTTATCCCCCCAATAAGTCGTCGCCTGTGTAAAAGACGCTCGACGTCCAAGTAAACGATCCCGCTCTGATTCTTTCTACTACACTCGACTTAGACAGTTACTGACTTAGGCATCGGAGGGTTTTTTGCAGATATCCCCTCCCCCCTTTTCTTCTTCGATCCGATGGTCAAACTCCAAGTCAATGCTCGAATGAAGTTTCCCCATCCTTCCTTGTCAGCTCCTGCTCCAGTCCGCATTCATTAGTGAGTTAAAATCCTCTATGAAATTTTTCGTCACCAACAGATTAAGAATACTACATGTGAGGTCTAGTTCTTGTACATGAGAACTTGAGCCCTGCTCTATCAATTACAACAAGCAATTCAGACTCACTGTCTCATAAAGTGCTTGTATCTTGTAGATTGATCAGAAGAGAAGCTAAGAGTGAATCCACGGTTTCATCGCTATCATCTATTCCAAGCAACTCATCTAATGTATTTTATTTTTATTTTTGAGCATTGTAAATTTAATTTACTTTTGGTATCATAGCCATTATGCTCAAATAAGAATCGTTTTGGTTTTTAAAACGAGCAACAAACCTTCTATCCCATTTTTATTCAAACAAAAATAAAAATTTCCCTCGACCATCATGGGCCCAAAACACAAGCCAGAAACCCAGGCCTGCAGTTAAGCCTGTTTTTTCCCTCGACCTTCATCAGATAAAAACTGTTGAAGCTACTAGGGTCATTTCCAAATTCTAGTTCTAGGTTTCAAACACGATTCCAATTACATGCTTCGGGCAATAATTTTTTTTAGGCTACACAGTTTTTCTTTCTTTATATAGGTATGTGGGAGTCCCTTTTCTTTATAATGTTCTGTTAAGGATTTGAAGACGTGGGAGTTCGCTTTTATAAGGTTTTCTTTGTCTCCAAAGAGAATACCAAGATCTTCTTTATACGCACGCCCAATCAGGGTAACTTGTAAATGACTTAAATTGAAACTAGCAAAAACTCTCCAAAAAAAAAAAATTTCTGTAATTGTTACATCATAAAGAACCAAACAAAAAGAATTCAAGACGTCATTTACAACTAAAAAAGGAACCTAAACACTTCACTTACGCATGCTGGCCACTGTTAAAGTGGGAGGTAGTCAAGGCAAGCTCTAGCAGAGACAAACGTACCAAAATGGATGGCACAGGCTGTTCATCAACTACATCAAGCACATTCTTCATTCGACAAAATATGGTTTATTTTCTAACAGCAGCTAACTCATTATAACAGTTTGAGCAGGTTCTTCCCTGTGCATTCTATATCTGATTAGTAACTTTTCTTTTGGCCTTCAGGGTCAACCCAGCAACTTCTATTGCAAAGTATTGTTCCTACTCTCACTGGACAATAGATGACAATTTAATTAATTTTTGGATAATTGGTTGACTTTTGGTTTGCAATAATGACCAGGGAAATTAGACTCACCTAAATATTATCCATTTCAACTGCTCATGATTAGCGCAAAAACAGAGGATGACGTACTCTAAGACGTTTAAAATGCTATTTCCTGAAGAACTTCAAGTGTCTTTTGATGAACCTGTATGTGAGAGACAAGGATACAAAATGAATAACTAGAAGAATGTTTAATAACATGGCTGTAAAATGAAGGAAATTATCTATGGGAGATGGTATGACAAGCTATTTATTCACACAGTGACTTGCTCAAGCAATATACAGATCATATAGGAGATGTCACTGGAGAAAGAAAGTGTGTAATTATAAATCCTACAGATGACTTCTTCATAATAGAAAATAATAAGAACCATTTGGAAAATACAATTTCAAGATGGTAACTAGTAAAGCTTACCCACTCTAGATGTTGTGCTGTGATGCCAGAGACATTTCCAGCATATATACCACCTAAGACCTGGAAAGTTAAAAGCATCCAATCAGGATTTGTCCTATAGAGTGAAGTTTACTGCATATGTCTGTAAGGTTGATCAGGGTGCCTCAAGTCAAGTTCATTTTACACACAAGATAATGTTTTTTCAATTTAGAAATATCAAATGAGCATTTCCCAACTTGACCATATCATGATTTTTGGATGCCTTGAGGTTACACAGGGATTGAAATAACTGTGGCACAACTTAAAAGCTAAACTGGGTGCATCAAGTGACTCTCACCTTGGATACAGTCTCAAGAAACATGCCAGGGCGCACAGGAAGCGCTTTTCGTCCTGTAACACTTTCCTGCCAACAACGATGCATAGGTCAATATAATACAATATTTAATTACACACAATGTGTGAGTGCGAGCAGGCTTACAGACATGTGCACTGTTTACACAAATGTATAGTTATATACTGTACTTAAACCCACCCTTCCTGCAATTCCACTCGAACCCTTTCTACTGGTGGTATCTTCCATATCACTGCCAGAGTCTTCTGCACCTTCGTCTTTTCCTTCCATTACACTTTTTATCATCTCCTCCACAGTCTTCCCCGGTTTCAAAGCTACCAGTTTGGTTAAGAAGTTCACCTGCACTGACAGGAGTTTTAATATGGTCAAGACAATATGATGAAATGATCATGGTATCATTCTAAGTAGAATGCAATTTTCCAAAGTATAGTGACAAACTCTTAGATATCATTATGATATTATCTCAATAGAAAGAAACAAACACGGGGCAATGAATCAGTTTGGTATTCTATAATTATCTCTGTAAATGCAGTAATATGAGACCTCTGATTCAGGAAGAGTCTTAAACCCACGATCATTTCTCTCATCTAGTATTCCACCTCCCATCATATTCCGAGCTTCCTCTCTGATTAAAACAAGTCTTGCAAGTAGCTTTCGATCCGGAACTATAGGCCGAGTTTCCATTGTCTTCAACAAATTTCATATGAAAATGGAATCATTAGCAGAACAAGAATAGGCTTAGTAGTTAGTACTAACTACAACTATTGATATAACAAAGGAAATATAAACTCAAAGTTCACCTAACATAATACACATTGCACTACTCTGTAGTCTGTAAGCTAAAAAACCAGTTCCTTGTTTAATCGCACTAAAACAAATTTCTGGAAAAAGTTACCAACACAAGAAACAAGATTTAATTTCAAACCTAGAATCTGATTATATTGGAGGAACATTTGCCAAATAAGGGAAAATGTATTGCTCTCACCTCTCATTTTCAACTCTTGGGGAGACAATATCCAACACTCCCAACACCCGGTAAACATTAAATAGTGGATGAAGTAACATAATTTACAGAAGGTAACAGTTAAAACACTCGAGTACTTTCACATCAAGTTTCAAGACAAAAGTTTAGTGATGGTTCTAAAGGAAAATTAGAAAAGCTGTTCACTATCTTTGTGATATGAGAGCTAGGACAGAAAACCACCTAAGCAAATGTTAACTTCATTTAGGGGATCAGCAACAGACAAAGCGCATCATAATTTGCAGAACATACAATGTTATTTATGATGGGAAAGGCACTCTATTCAGAACCTGATGGTGTAAGTTTTTACTGATTACCTCCAGTAAATCATCAGCTTGGTTAGCAATTTCATTTAGATTTGCAGCTGGAACATGAACTTTGACGTCATTTTTACTTTTAAATACACCACCACCAGCAGCCACTCTGCGTAGTAATTCATGTCTACTTTCTTTCAGAGGAGTTCTACAGAGTAGCCCAATCACTTGAACCTAGAAATAAACAAGTTTAAAAAATGAAGTACGATAATTGCCAAAGACTAGCATTACACAAGAATCAGAAAATTGACTTGAAGGAAAATCCTTACATGCGGGGGGCATTTTTTAGTAAGGTAGGATAAGACTGTGTCCTTAATCACCTCCAATAGAGACTTGCGCTGAAAATAGAAGATCATACCAGTCAGAATCAAACATTGCACCAAAAGAACAGCCACAGTGACAGTACATAGCTTATCTTTGTGCAACAGGAATTAATGGTGCCAAAAGAATTTAAAGGTCATCGCTGGCTCAATCATATCATATCAACGAAAACTGGGGTTTGGGGCAGGGGCAGAACCACATTAAAGCAATAGCAACATATAAGTTTCGAAATCGAAACCTTCTCGTCTCGGTCAGTGTCAGCAAGTTGGATCATGTAGTCCAGCGCCATCATGAAACCGGCCTCCATCTCATCAACCCTCTTCCCCAGGACCCCTTGTGCAGCTATTTCCACTGCCACCTCTTCAGACGCCTCATCCATCTTCATATCCTCCAACTACACCAACATGCACGACCAATAATCAATGCAATCCAAAATTCTAACAACTAATTCTTCCGACTCTTATACCAATCAGAATTCCAGAACTGGGTGAGGAAAAAGAGGTAAAAGGACCTACGAGGGTGATCATTTCTTCGAGGACAGAAGTGACTTGCTCTCCACCTTTGAGTAGGGCTTCAATCTGGGCCGGGTCCAATTTCTCTTGGGTAGTTCTGTTCCTGTCTTGGACGCCCAATCCGTCGTCTGGGAAGCCTCCACCGACCTCATAAGTGCCACAGAGTCGCTGAAATTGGCTCTTCTTGTGGGCTGGTTGATTTGGATGCCACTGGGATTGTGTGTGGTGAGAGGAAAATGATGGGAGAGAGAGGAGACAGGGAGAGATAGTGGTTGGGCGGAGAGATTGTGATGGTGAATATGAACAGGTGGGGAAGAATATGGTGGTGCTCCGCAACATTTTTGCCGGGTTTTGGATGGGTTTATGCGTTCCCGGCTTAGAAGATATGAAATTGATATTTGTATATTAAAAGAAAAACTAAAAACAAAATATTGAATACGCCGTCTGTGGGAATCGAACCCACGACCACATGGTTAAAAGCCATGCGCTCTACCGGCTGAGCTAAGACGGCTCATGTTTGCTTTTGTGGTTTGCCCATTTTTCCATTATTTAGGAAGTAAAAAGTAAAAACCAAATGAAACTTATAGCTGTCATGTCATTGGTTGTGGATCCCCCCAATGTGTGATTAGAAGTTTTAGCATGAACGAACACATAGGAGAAGATAAATTACGAATTGCCTACTCAGATACTTCCTATAATACGACGTTAATATAAACAATTGCTCTTTGCTACCGGCCAAACCAAATTTTTTAGTTAAACACATTGGTTCTATGTTGGATTTATATATGAGTATACAAGTTTTTATTTTAGACGTTACTTCATCATTTTGCTAGTTTGAAAGAATGACAAAACACATTGTTTTTATAATGGAAGAAGCTATCACTAAAATCCTTTCTTGTTCCTTATCAGCTTGAAACAAGAAATTCACCTATGGTCAGACCACCGGTCCACCACAATGGCCCCCATGTAATTTGTCAGTTCTTTCTTGGTTTGGTTTTACAAAATGGAACCGTTGTGAGTTGTGACCAACTCCGCGCTACACCATAAACACGTGTAAGTGGAGGAGCCTCCCCCTCCCTCCCCCTCCCCCACTCCATTACTGCCAAATATTTTGAATATTTGCTCCTAATTTAACCCTCCTTGATTTGCTCGTCGATGGATGGGCCCCACAACGGATAATTGTGAATTATAACTCACAGAAAAACTAATAAATTATTGAATTTAATTTTCAATTTTGAATAGTGCAGCTCACTTTCCAATAACCACGTAAAATAGCAACCTTATTAAAATTTAAAAACAAATATTAATATTAATAGTTTAATGTGACAGTTTTGCTACTTGCCTACCAGGCCTTCCTCCGGTTCCCAGCGTTATCCACTCTTTTTCAGACTCGAAAATACAAAGGCGGGATGGGATAGAAGGTACGGATACAGAGCACGTGGACGGTTAGGACTCGTCCATATTCTTTTACGTGAAAGGTCAAGAAAACCGAAAGGTCAAGAAAATTAACCAAAGTCCCCTTGGATGCGTGACAGGCCAAAGGTCATTTTGGGAAACTCCAGTTGCAATGCGTCGTAATTTACCTCAACTCCTTGGGCAGCGCCATAACCTAAACTTTCCACTAATGCCCGATGTATCCCCAAACGGTTGCGCTTCCTGCTTCTATAAAATCCCTACCCCACCACCAGCTCAAGCCCCACGCTCTTTTCATTTTCACCATCACTATCCAGAGCAAGGGTTTTTTCTCTCTCGCCTTTTGTTTTCTCTCTGCTTTTTTCTGTGAGTGCATCAATGGCGGACCAGGAGGTTCAGAACGGCGGAGCCGAGAAGGTCGCTACTGAGGCCAAGAGTGTGGCTCTCGATCTCCACGCTGTGCTGGGAGTGGAAGCACCCAAGGCTGACGACGCCGTTCAGTTCTACAAGGCGGTCTTCGGCGCTGTGGAGGTTGAGCGTGGCGCGAACGCCAAGCGTAAGGCGGACCTGGAGCGCCCTCTCATCCATGTGTTGCTTCAGTTTGGCTCCTGCAAGGTTTTGGTCGTTGATCGCCTTGAGGATGAGTAAGTCCACATTTCTTTGACTTTTTTTCTTTTTGCACTAAATCGTTGTATTTTGCTAGATCGTTTAGATCTGTAGGTTTTAGGGGCTGTGACTGTTGTTTGATTTTCATGAATCTTTTTTCTACTTTATTTCCTGTAACCTTTTAGCTTTGAGATTATGCTTTAGTACTGTAGCAACGTTTACTTCAATTTTGTTGCATGATATATTTGTTTATTTATTCTACTATTCTTATTTTTCATGTTGGGACTAATTTACTGTTTTTTTTTTTTTTTTGCTTATTAGATTTCTGTTTCAGTCCAAATAATAATTTTGTTTATAATTTTTGGCGTATAGGTAGCTTCTCTTTCATTTTGCTCATTGAATTAAATATTTTTATTATTTTTTAATTTGTTTCTTAGTTTACTAAAAGCCAGTGTAAATTTTCTTTGTATGGTATGTATGAGACATCTACCAGTGATGAACTGTTTTTTAATTTTTTTTTTTTTTGTTTAGCTATGTTTCTTATTATTTGTTGAGAGGAGTCTGTTTGGGTTCATTAACCTGATGGTGTGGTTATTTGATTAGGTTGAAGGCTCATCAAAACAGCACTGGTCTGGCATTGGTCTGTGAGGGGGATATTGAAGCTGTGATGAAGAAGGTTGTGGCTGCTGGAGGGATTACAGAGAGTGGTGGTGTGACTGAGGACCATGCCTTCCCTGGAAAGCAGTACTCCGGCAAAGTCAAGGACCCATTCGGCATTGTCTGGACCATTGTTGGCAACAAGACCATCACCGCTGCTTCTGAGACTGGGCCAGAAAACACCACTGCTGCCGAGATTGAGGCAAACAACACCACTGATGCGTAGACGGTTCTATGATCCATGTTTACAGCTTTTGACTCTCCGTTTGATCTAATGTTTAATCAAGTAGTAGGATGAATTATCTAGGCTGATTCTGGGTTAGGTGTAGTTGCCTTTTATGTTTTGCCCATTGGGCGTAATCATGGGGTTTATTTTGAGGATATGAACCTAGACCTTGCTATGGCATGGTGGCTTTAACAGACAATTTCTATGGTCCAATCGATATTGATGTTTGCTATTTCTAAAATAATTTTTTCTGATTTTTTCAGTTTCTATGGTTTGGTTATTTGACAAAGATGGGGGTAGTTGTGACATTTTTGGCATGCATTGGATAAAAATCTGTTTTTCGTGATGGTGTTGTCGGATTTGTTTGTACGATATCAGAGAAGGGAGGCATTGACTGACCTGACCTTGGTAGAATTTGTACGGATACCCATGTGTGGTTGGACACGTGTTGGGATGGTTGGATTAGGGGTTTTACGGGCCAGTGGTCCTTGTTTAGAAGCCTGGGAATCAGGGAATGGGGAACGGAATTGCTAATTGGTGGTTTGGATTCTCGTTAGTCGGGACCCAACTAGGTCTTGGATATTATTTAATTTAAAATTGAGGTCATGTGGGCTCTTTATGTGGGCGGTAAGCATCAACCACCGTTCTGTTATTTTGATTTTGTGTTCCGATCGTAAACCGTTCTGTTATTTTGATTTTGTGTTCCGATCGTAAATGGGGTGGGGGGGGGGGGGGGGGGGGGGGGGGTGGTGCGGGGGCGGGGGGTCTCCAAGTTCATTCTTCCTTCCATTCCCTCTTAAATCTGCAATAAAAATGGAAGAGTGAAATTTACGATCTGCTCTTTATTTCTTTTTTTAGTAATTTAAATTTGTTTTTGATAACTTAAAGTGTGAATTGTAAAATAGAGTGTGGATTTCACTCATAAAAAATTATCGGGGATTTCATATCTCCATTTCCATTGGAGATAAGGCCTCCATACCAGCCACAATCTCTAATAAGAATTTAGTTGATGAAACATTTTATTTTTCTTATTAAAAATAAAATCAGAGTAATATAAATTCCTAATTTTTAAAATGGGATACCTACGAAGACCTAGCTCTGCTAGGGTTTGGGAAACGACATCCGACCGGGTTTTGTCATCCTTGTACCTGCTCCATCTCATGGAGTTATTCACTGGTTCCGATCTGTTCATTCTTATTCTCATCGCTATCCAAAGTGGCGATGGTGTTGTGTTTGTGCGGGGGGTCTCCAAGTTCATTCTTCCTTCCATTCCCTCTTAAATCTGCAATAAAAATGGAAGAGTCAAATTTACGATCTGCTCTTTATTTCTTTTTTTAGTAATTTAAATTTGTTTTTGATAACTTAAAGTGTGGATTTCACTCATAAAAAATTATCGGGGATTTCATATCTCCATTTCCATTGGAGATAAGGGCCTCCATACCAGCCACAATCTCTAATAAGAATTTAGTTGATGAAACATTTTATTTTTCTTATTAAAAATAAAATCAGAGTGATGTAAATTCCTAATTTTTAAAATGGGATACCTACGAAGACCTAGCTCTGCTAGGGTTTGGGAAACGACATCCGACCGGGTTTTGTCATCCTTGTACCTGCTCCATCTCATGGAGTTATTCACTGGTTCCGATCTGTTCATTCTTATTCTCGTCGCTATCCAAAGTGGCGATGGTGTTGTGCTTGTGCGGGGGGTCTCCAAGTTCATTCTTCCTTCCATTCCCTCTTAAATCTGCAATAAAAATGGAAGAGTCAAATTTACGATCTGCTCTTTATTTCTTTTTTTAGTAATTTAAATTTGTTTTTGATAACTTAAAGTGTGGATTTCACTCATAAAAAATTATCGGGGATTTCATATCTCCATTTCCATTGGAGATAAGGGCCTCCATACCAGCCACAATCTCTAATAAGAATTTAGTTGATGAAACATTTTATTTTTCTTATTAAAAATAAAATCAGAGTAATGTAAATTCCTAATTTTTAAAATGGGATACCTACGAAGACCTAGCTCTGCTAGGGTTTGGGAAACGACATCCGACCGGGTTTTGTCATCCTTGTATCTGCTCCATCTCATGGAGTTATTCACTGGTTTCGATCTGTTCATTCTTATTCTCGTCGCTATCCAAAGTGGCGATGGTGTTGTGCTTGGCGGCGGCGGCATTAGTCTATCAATTCAAGGAGGTTTGCCGGAGGAGATCTCGTCCAGGGATTGGGTATCTGTGACTTCTTTCTGTGGTACTTTTCTTGGGTTACCGATGGGCGGCATGAGGATTCGGACAACGAGACAGTGTTGCGCGTTCACTGCTCCAGTTTTTAGGCTCAATTGGGCGGCGGCTCATGGTGGAGATTGTTAGGGATTGAGGGATCCGGGCATCAATTTTGGTTTGGATCCTCAAGGTGGTGGCTGTGGGGGTTTGCAAATTTCTGGTCTTGTTGTTGGCGGCCTGGTGGTCCGTTTCCATGAGTTTGTGGTCGTCTGCCTCAGTTCGTCTGTTGTCGAAGTCAAAAGGACCCGGATCCAGGATCTGGGTGGGTTTTGCAAATGAATCTGGATCTAGGATCCAGGAGGGAGTTAGGCTTGGGCTGCATCCCACTATTTTTGTTAGGACTGTTGCTCAGTTGCCTAAAATGGTTTGGGGCTCCTATGCGTTACTGGTATTGGATTCGGGACCCAAGTCTTTGGCATATGTTCGTGAAAGATCGTTTGCCAACATGGCCATGTTCTGACACCCTTGGTCATCTTCAATCTTTAGGTGGGAGAGTGCCCTCATTCTGACGCCAAGTTGGTTTTTGTCAATTTGTGTGTTGGAATTGCATGGGTGGTCAAACCACCGACTACTCAATTCACTACACGACTGCAATTCGTAGTGTAAAATCAGTGCTGCATCTCAACGTTACTGCTCTTTCATTTTTAAGTTTTTATATTTCTTTTGTAACTTTTTTTAAGTATTTATATTTCTTTTGTAACTTTTTTTAAGTTTTTATATTTCTTATGTAACTTTCTTTTCGTACTGTTTTATTTCCTTATTGATGTATTTTTTTGACATCATATCGCTGTAATCTTTCAATTTCAATAAATGGTAACCGGTTAACCTCCTTCGATTCAAAATAAAATAAAATAAAATAAAATAAATAACTATTATTGGTGCGGGTTTGGGAATGGGGATAACAATACCGTCCCTGCCCCATTTCCCAATTAACCTCAAATTCCTCCCCCTCCCCCATTAGGGTTGGGGATCCAATGGATATTCGCCCCAATGGGGATTTTTGCCATCCAAAATCGTAAATGCATTTAATCAGTTTTTGCTCTTTCCAGTCTTTTTTTGGGGAACCCATATACTTCTTTAAACTAAAAAAAAACAATAATTTCTCTTTTAATACGTAAATAGTATTCATGTATTATATATAATTTTTACATATTTTTGTATTTTACACGTGTTATTTTCTTTTGGGTCTAAAATAAATATAAATTGATATTTATTAACTAATAAAAAATATTTTATCAAATTATCATGCTCAATATGATCTCACGTACGTTAGAAAATATGATATTTTCTCAATATCATATATTCATATGTCAGACCAAAAAAAAAAAATGATATACGTATATAATTCTTGTATCTTACTAGGTGTCGCAAAAAAATTGGAAAGTGTTATAAAGTAGGGAGAAGATAGAGAGAGAATAGTAGGGAGGAAGTAGAAGTGTTCTCATTCAGTCTCATTAGCCTCCTTTATATAGAGGTAGGGTTTGCATCAAAGTACATAACTAATGAGTATTTACGTGGACAGCCATATAAATAATAATATTTACAACACTCCCCTTGGATGTCCACTAATGAATGATGATATTGGACGCGCTTATTGTTGCCTCGTTAAAAACCTTGCCAGGTAACAAAAACCCAGTGGGACAAAAATAACCCTAGTCGAAGGACAAAAAGAGCACAACGCGCATATGTCCTAGGTAGCATGCTTCTGGATGCTCCCCCTGATGAGAATCTTCCCCTGATTGTTGCAAGCCTTAATTATGTATGCGATAAGCTACATGTACCATGTATAGTGGTTTGATGTGTCTATCACTGAAGTGAGACCATGTGTGCTTTGCATATAGGGGCTCATCACAAATTTTCATACCTGCAAAGTTTAAGCAATACCAACAAAGCTAGACGATTTTCAATAAGTCTTACCTCATATAATAATGTTAGAAACAATCTCATATGCACAAATTCATTCACTGAGTAATAGCCAAACAATATAAAGAAATTGACACATTTAACTTTGTATAGCTTAAAACATTGAAAATCATTATGGCATGCCTAGCCATACACATCAATATCTTTGTGTATTGATATGTCTCATATAAGCTCTTCAAGAGCTCTAAATAATTCATAACTTTGCGAAAGTTATAATATGTTGCAACATTATAATCATAATTCGAATTTGATAGTAGTCTCGTCATAGTACTCATTAAGGCAATTTAGATCTCGTTGACTAGAACGAAATGAGTACATATGAGCTAGCTTTAGACTCTTTGATTCCATGAGTGAGCTTCAGGCTCTTTCAACCTTTCATGGACTTGCATTTGAATCATTCATGTATTTGAATCCCTTGAGGATTTGATAAGAAATACACTTATTATGACACTTTGCTTTTGAGATTTTGCTTTTAGCAATGTGTCTTCACAATATACGATGACAAAGTGCCATAAATCTCTCGTCAATATAACAGCTATATGTAACACTGTACTTATAGAAAATTGTCATTCATATAAGGGAAGATATTCATAATCTCATGTCTCTATAAATAGACATTGTGTCATAGTGATTTATCTTCACTTTTGATAAATACCCTTTTGTAACTTGTAGGGTTAGAGGTCCAAGTATTTCATCACGTTTCAAATATTGAATTTCATTGGAATTGCCTCTTTCCAATTTGGCCAATAATATACTTTGTCGACATTTATGGTGAAACGTGGTATACCGTCCATACAGCCCTTAAAGATTTTTGGTAGCTACCAAATGTAAATTATCATCGATGATCAACAATCATAGATCCCACACATTCTTATATGCATGCATTAGCTATAATAAGGTTATTGATATTGGGTACCCATGCCACTTCTGGGGCATACATTGTCGCTTCTAGGACAATCATCTCTCATAGATGAATTATGTAGCGAATGTGGATCTTTTTACTTATAATCTCATATAGAGCATTATAAGGCTTGTATAATCTTCTTTGTTTTGGGAATTTAAAACTTTAGACCTGGTGGATACAATCCACACAAATTGACGCCGTTATTCAAATGACAGTAGTCTTTCCTCCCCCTAACGGCGGGAAGACTGTCTTATTATAACCATGCTCAAAAGATGCATTCAAAAATCTATCACTTTCTTTGGAGTGAAGGTGTTCATTAGCTGGTGGCGAACCCAAACCAAGTTTTAGGTCAAAAATGTTTTGTCCATTAGCATCAACCATATTGATTTATCATTGTATCACTACGACATCATTTCCGAATGGCGTACTTACACCCTCTGTATGTGTAGCCATATTAGGAGCTGTGATATTGTTTAATGACATTCTCTTCAGGAGAACCATGTCAATTGGATACATTTGCATCCTACAAATCAAATGGAGTCTACATTGTTTGTATTAATATGGTTGGTCTCAAGGACTTTAACCCAAGTAGTTGCCTTTGCATTTAGCATATAATTTTGTCACTTTCTTTTATCAATTCACTAGTTTTGATATTTCTCAAAGTCAAAATGAGACGGTGGATAAATATCTCACACCAATTCATATCGTTCTTCAGGAACAATATTTCTCCCCCTCATTGCAGGAGGATTGTCTCATTAAAGTGACAACTCGCAAATATGTAAATAAACAATTTGCTTGTGAGTAAGATTAGCAATCATCAAACTTGTAAGTGATTCCATGCAACATGGTAGACAAAAGATGAAGTAACCGGTCATGCCAAAATAGTGTATTTGGTTCAAGGAACTTCAGGTTCATGACATCATATGCCTTAATTTACTGCAGAAAATTCGATACAGTATATATCCGACGGCATAAAGTCTTCTCCAACCATATAATAAGCAAATAATACAACAATATTTCAAATTCGGTAACATGATAGTAGCTCATTTGGAGCCATAGATCAAGATCTACAACTCTTGATATGGTTGTTACCTTAGCTTCAGTAAACATTAATTGTGAAATACTGATAATTGGAATGGACCAACTTCATTTTGAACTACTGGCCAAAATGATATACTCGAAAATTTCGAGTTAAAGACTATAATCCATAATAAAAGAGTAACTTTATTACGTGGAGAACCTCAAGTTCACTGTCACATATATATTTGTGTAGTCATAAAGAGGAGGGACTTCAAGCCCTCATATAATTGGGAAACATTAAGTTTCCATTATATTTTTACTCGTAACTTCTGGTTCGAGTTTTACTAATTAGAACTGCATGTTCTAAAATATGGTATTTACATGTGACCATCTTGTAGTAGCATCAATCATGACCATAACTTATAAATGAGATATTTTAGATGGTCATCTAGTGAGTATGATAATTGAGGAACTTCAGGTCCTCATGTAATTAAGGATCAAGGAACTGCAGGTTCCGATCTCTTTTAATTACAAAACTCACAATCACGAAATTGGTTTAGTGGATCACTTTCTCAAAACTTATGATTGAGGAAAGAAAAAAAAGATATTAATAAAAAAAATGACATACCTGAATTCAAAGGATATACTCGTTGTACTCGTTAGTTAACTAAATAACCAATAGTTGAATATAAGCTTACTTATAAATTGGTGTCAAAATAATTCCCTCAAAACTTCAGGTTTGAGGTTAAAGCTCTTTGATAAATTGTCCATATACTCGAAAACTTACGATCTGAGTATGCACAATTAGAACTTCAGGTTCTAAGGTGGAATGCTTTAAGCAAGCATAAAGAAGAATGTATCAATCGACATATGAAAATTTACTCGAAACTTCTGGTTCCATTAATGAAGAGAATACACAGAACTTCTTGTCTGGTTCATGATAATTTTCTATCTCTCTTCAAATTGCACAAGAACGTAATATTGTCTTCTGGACAAATTCTCTTTATATAAAAAAAAATGTATAGTCAAGAGGCTTCTAGCATTGACTTGGTGTCCATCCTCGAACTACAGCTTCTGGAGGTGGTTTGAACCCCTTTATCGCAAAAAAAAAAAAAATTAGAGGAACTTCAGGTCCTCTTATAATTTGGGGGTGAAGATGAGTTTATATATTCAACTGTATAGCTCTGAGGATCTTCTGGCCCTCGTAATTGTATAAACTCTGAAGAGCTTCATGTCACCATTTTCCAATTTACATTTCATGACCCTAGAGGAACTTCAGGTCCCCATATGATCAGGGATCAAGCAACATGCGATTTTAATCATTGGATAATTCTGAGGAACTTCTGGCCCTCGTTAAGCTTTGAGAAATTTTCATGTTGCAATTTTATCATTATGCAAATCTTGAGGAACTTCAAGCCCTCTGTAATCGGATCAAGCGACTTCAGGCCTCGATCTATTTCGATTACAAAAATAGATAGTTCACCACCATATCAATTTTCCAAATTGAATGAAAGAAGGTGAATCAAATGGCCAAAACAAATAAATATATACCTGAAATTCTTTCAATTGAAAGACTAAAATATGCACCGTATATATGTATATGTATATGATTGCGTAACTGGATTATTGAAATTCCGTATAGCCTATGAGATTATAATACTGACAACCATATATGTAAAAGTGAGTTTGCTATACCAGTTTATCTAATAGATAAAAAGAAGAAGAATCAAATTGAAAGACTCAATTTAAAACATATATACCTTATTTACTGGTAGTTGAAATTGCTCACCGGTAAATATCACTGAAGGTCTCGAATATGCAGAATAGCTTGTAGGTATAAACAAAGGAGATAACCATGGTAAGACCATATCGTTAATATACTATGGCGTAGAGAATTCCATGCACCCATCATAAACAGAGTAGATATTATCATGATAGACATATGATCATCAGACTACATATGCCATTATAAGATATAAGGAACAGCAAATATATTGATTCGCTAGTGATTATATATGAGAGACAATAAACAAGTATATATTACTAATAAGAACAGAAGCCCGTCCAATTACAGATGCATAGCTTGCAATTGTATGTGAAAAAGTACCTTACTTTGATCATTCTTTTCAAACGTGCTGATTAAAAAAACTCACTGATATACAACATGTACATATAATGAAAATCAAAAGCATAATCAATTTGCTAGTTGGCATAGACATCTCTACTTAATTAAATTAACGAACCCAGTAATATATATATAGCTAACAAGAGAAGCAGATTGCACAGTGAATGGAAATATCATAGAAGTGTGCATATCAAATAGTCAAATCGAAAGACAAATTAAACTCATAGATCAAAGTTAAGGTCAAAAGCAACAAGCTTGCACCAAAAACTCTAAGATCATCATGGAGTCTAAAAAAATAGAGCAAACGTGCTGATAACGTGTTATAAAGTAGGGAGAAGATAGAGAGAGAATAGTAGGGAGGAAGTAGAAGTGTTCTCATTCAGTCTCATTAGCCTCCTTTATATAGAGGTAGGGTTTGCATCAAAGTACATAACTAATGAGTATTTACGTGGACATCCATATAAATAATAATATTTACAACAAAAAGACAATTCTTAGATCGAGTAATAAAGTAATTTCTCCAAATATGATAGAATCTCTCCGAAGAAATTAATTCTAAATCAAATTATTTCACACAAAAAATCAAGACGGTAGCTTTCGATGATGATCCAAAGCTCACTTTACAACACAAATCCTTATTGCTTAAACATAACACAACTATCACGCAACAGAAGTACACAAACAAGATTTACAACAGTGCATAGCCCTTTGCTTAGCAATTGGCAGGAGGGGTGAGGCCGCACTTAGCCGGAAGTCCCATCGCAAGTTTTGGACTGATTCCGAGAGTAGGCAACACCGGTGAGGTCTTGTAACCGCAAAGACAATCCAAGTCGGCCCCGGAAAGATCCTTGCAACACTCCGCAGTCGGATCAGATGGGTTCGGCTCTGTCACCGACGGCTTGCAAGCAGTTAGACCATCCTCACTCATATTGCAAAAGCTGAAAGCTCTTGACCCTTCGACAAGCACAAGTATTGTCACCACCAGGATCGCCATTAGCTTATTGAAACTACCCATCTTCACCATTTTGATCAGATAAATGCAAACTAGCTAGTAGTTGCTGTTGTGATGAGTAGTGAGTGTGAGTGTGTGACATTGCTGAATATCAGAGCTTGTTTATATTGGGGAAGGAGAGGAAGTTTTGGAGCCACAAATCTGAAACCCGTGAATGAGGAGAATTGGCAGTATTCCCACATGCAGTCACGGGGTGCTTTCTCTTCCACGAATGATAGTTTATGCTTTGTTTTGGTTGTCATTTTTGGATTGGAGGAGCACACAGAGAGGTTAAGTGACCTCGTGATCAAAGTGGATTTAATAATTTAGCTTCAAAGGAATAGTTTGACTTGCATGTGTTTTTTTTGTTTTTTTTTTGGTGTTTGTGTTTGTGTTTGTGTCCAATTTTAGATGTGCCAAGGCAAACAACTCTGGGTAACACAGAGCAAAAGTCGCGGATGATTTGGATGGGAAAATGAACTTCAAGGAAATCCAACTAGCGACTTGGCCATGCACGTATATTGGAATAGTGATATTCTCTACCTAAAATTCCATCTTAGTTCAAAAAAGTATTAGCTCTAACTGCGGTTATCATTCCAATTTATATACCATCTATGGTTTTTGCCAATCATGATCAGATCATCGTAACGTATGTAAAGAGAGCTCTTGTATGTGTTAATTTCTCATCTATGCTTCAAACAAATGCTTTTGATTTCTTTGTTCCTCAGGTTTGTTACAACCATTAGCGTAGTAGCTTCACTAAACTTGGTATTCCACTATGTAATTAAGCTGTTGAAGCTTTCGTGATCATTGTCTTTCATTTGTATTTCCAATCGCATCATGCACACTTTTTCCATTATCAAATTCATTTGGTTGATTAATTAAGTCCTTAACTTGGTGTTAGAACTTAGACTAGTGATCGTATTCCTTTGCTTCTTGCATATGAGCTGATCTTTGTTTTTAAGTTTGCTATTATACGCTTAAGCGTTTGCTCGTCCTTGGCCCTCAAAAAGGCTAGGACAGCAAGCTTTGTATCATGAAATGGTTATCCAAAGAAAAACAAGTTTGTAAGTATTTGGGCCAATACCATTCAACACACACTTTCCTATCACCACAGGGAGATCAAAGATTACAGAATAATAGGAGAATACGTCTCCTACATTTTAGGAAATCCAAAGGAACAAGAAGAAGATTGCAGAATCAGATAATACAGCGAAAATCAAGGAAGATCGCCTCACTGATCTTGCGTTTAAGGTAGGATTCATACATATCATTTTACATGATTTGCATATCGGATAAATGATCTGATATGCTTATCTTCATTAAGATGTTTTCATCTTGCGAGATTGGATATGCACGAAAATAAGGAAAAGTATTTTCTGTTTTAAAACCTTTACATGTATATCTTATTCAGTGATGCAATAGGAGATTTGAAAAAGGGGGAGTCTTGCACCTCTATAAAAGGTTTCGAAACAGTTTTCTGGTGTAGGTTTTTGACTCTAAAACAATTAGTTTTCGTTGTGTGTTGCTTAGCCTTCACATACTGGTTTTTCATGTCAAAACTTCAACTGTTATTTATATAGTTTGATTTCTCACTACATACATACCATGAGCCATATTTGTAATCAGTGAGAGCAGTGAGTTTGTGATCCAAGCAACTGAGGGGGAGATCTATAGTATAGAGATTACACTAAGCATTGGCTACGTATGTAGAATAGTTTCTGCTACAGCAAACAAGTTAGCATTGTGTGCTAGTAAAGTGATTGTGATCAATATCACTACTTGTTATTGTATTCTCTTTACACATAGTGGATTTATCTTTCGTGTAGGCTACGTAAACAGCCTCGCAGTGAAGTTTCCTCAGTGGAGAGGTTTACACTGCGTCAGCAAAACTTGTGTTTGTTCTACGTGGATTGGTTGATTATTTAGTATTGTCTTTTATTCACATCATTGTTCCATCTGGTGTTTTCAATTGGCATCAGAGCGGGTTCTAGAACTGTCTAGTGATCCCAGGAAAGATGGAACACTCACGTGATAGGGCTGCTGGTGGATCTATAAATAGTCCTCCTTGGTTCGATGGTGGATGTGAAAAATATACTCAGTGGAAGATATACATGAAATCATATCTTTATGCTCAAGATGAACATGTGTGGAATATTGTAGAAAATGGCTGGACTATACCTATGGTACAAGCAAAAGGAGAAAGCTCTTCCACTACAAATCCCAAACCAAGGAAGGACTGGACTGAGGAAGAAGTTCGTGATCTGCAAGCAGATTTCAAGGCCAAGAACAGCATTTTCACTGCCCTATCTGAACGGGAAAAACTGAGGATAAGTCACTGTGATACTGCCAAGCAGGCATGGGACCTTCTACAGACTACATATGAAGGAAATAAAAAGGTACGTGCACAGAAATTACAAGCACTGGTCTTTGAATTTGAAACTATGACTATGGGAGATGATGAAACCATTGATGACTTCCATGGTAGAATTCTTAAAATTTCTGGTCAGTGTCGGAGTCTGGGAGCACCTTTCGATGAAGATAAGATTGTCAAAAAAATCCTCAGAGCCTTGCCAGAAAAGTTTCACTCAAAAGTCACTAGTATAGAGGACTCTTTTGACATTGATGAATATCCACTTGATGAGCTCATCGGCAATCTCAAAACCTATGAGATGAGGTTAAAACCTGAAAAGAAAAACAAGGGAGTTGCCTTCAAAGCCGTAAAAGGAGCAGAAGAAGAAGAAGAAACACTAGATCTCGCTCTACTAACGAAGGAATTCAAAAAATTTCTCAAAGGCAAGAACTCCACTAGAAATCCAAATGCTCCTAAGAAAAACTCTTATGGAGGAAGCAGTAGTAGCGGTGATTACAACAGCAAGAGTGGAAAAGGAAGCTTCAAGGGAAACCTTTCAGGAAAGCCGAAATGTTATGAATGTGGTGGCTATGGCCATATCTCCACTGACTGTGGAAACAGGAAGCATGGAAACAACAACAACAAGTCTCTTCTCTCAACTTGGAGTGATGATGAATCTCAAGAAGTTGAAAATCTGGCTCTTGTATCATCACTTCTACCTGATTCAGACAGTGATGAGGCCTTCTCTGATGATGAAACAAATGTCCGCTGCAGACAACTCTACAAAGCCTCAAAGGTTACTCTGCTTAGAAACTTGAATTTGGAAAAAGAAGTTGAATCTCTGAGAACCGAAAAAGAAAAGGCGGAGCGTCTATTGGAATCTTCACACTCTGCATGGAAATTAGAGAAAAACAAACCTATGAGTGATCTACTAGACGACCAAGAGCTGTTGGCATGGAAGATTGAAAAAAATGAGTGCCTCAACAGGATCAAATTACTAGAACTGGATGTTAAAGGACAACAAGCATTAAACCTGGAATTGTCGGCTAAAAATGAGTCTCTTCAAGATGAATTGAGATTGACTCAAGAAAGATTCACCAAGTTTGATATCAGCTCCAACTCCATGTCAAAATTGCTCGGATCTGGAAAAGCTCCCCATGACACTTGTGGTTTAGGATACACTGGAGAGAATTCCAAAAGTACCAAGTTTGTAAGAGCATCAAGACATTCTGGAGAAAAAGAAGAAGTCACCACTAATGATCATGTCAAGATTATGAAGGAAGGCAAGACAATTCCAAACTGTCAGGTAAACATTGACCAAGATTTCCCCACTGGTCAAAACAGGTACGCAAACTCCAGAACTTTTGTTCCTATTTGTCATCACTGTGGTAAGATAGGCCATATCAGACCTAGGTGTAATGAAAGACTTTCAAACTCACAGTTCTCTCAAGAAAAATGTACGGTTGAATCCCTACAGGTTGAGCTTAAAGAACAAAAAGAACTCATTAACAGACTAGCTGAAATTGTTTCTAAGAAGGACTTTCAAACTGGAAAAAGGAAAAAGATCTGGACCAAGAAAAATGAAAGTAATTATCTTAGTTCTTATGAAACTAATGATACATGTCTTTTCGCATGTGCAAGCAAAGCTCAACAAGGCTCTCACATTGAGGCAACTTGTTTGGTAGCCTTGACTGCATTAGCTGACAAGCGACGAGATTTCTGGTATGTTGACAGTGGTTGCTCAAGACACATGACTGGAGACAAATCTTGGTTCACATCCTTTGACGATGAAAACACAACTGGATCAGTCACGTTTGGAGATGGAAGGAAGGCAAATATTCTAGCTCAAGGCACAGTAAACACTGCAGGTATACCTAATCTTAAAAATGTCTTATTCGTTGAAGGCTTAACTGCAAACCTGATTAGCGTCAGTCACTTGGCTGATGACTATGAAGACGTGTGGTTTAACAAACAAAGATGTTTGGTCTTAAATCAGAAAGGAGAAGGTATCATGGGAGGTAAGAGATCCACTGATAACTGTTATCATATTCAAGCTAATGAATCTTCTAGCGTGCAGTCTTGTTTGTCTGTAAAATCTACAGAGGAGACCTTTGAACTTTGGCACAGGAAGATGGGACATGTTAACTATCAGGACTTGCTGAAATTATCTTCCAAGCAATGTGTCAGAGGCTTGCCAAATTTAAGGGGCAAAACTGACAAGATATGTGGAGAATGTAAAATCGGAAAACAAACAAAGGCACCTCACAGAGTGATAAATTCTACAACAACCTCAACAGTATTGGAGCTGTTACACATGGACCTCATGGGACCGGCTCAATCTGAGAGTATTGGAGGTAAGAGTTATATACTAGTAGTTGTAGATGATTTCTCAAGATACACTTGGGTAAGCTTCTTAAAAGACAAGACTGAAACGTTTGAGTCTTTTAAACACTTGAGTCAAAAATTGATTGTTGAGAAGAAATCATCTAATACCAGTATAGTGAAAGTAAGATCAGATAATGGTACTGAATTTAAAAACTCTGCGTTTTCTAACTATTTTCTTGAGCTTGGTGTGTCACATGAATTCTCAGCTCCAATCACTCCACAGCAAAATGGTATTGTGGAAAGGAAAAACAGGGTATTGTTAGACATGGCTCGAGTAATGCTACATGCTGCAGGTCTCAGCACAAATTTTTGGGCTGAGGCTGTCAGCACTGCGTGCTATACAATGAATAGAGTCCTTCTCAGACCAGGTACTGAACAAACAGCATATGAGCTATGGAAAGGTAAGAAACCAAATGTGGGGTACTTTCATATTTTTGGAAGTCCTTGCTACATTTTACGAGATAGAGAACACCTCGGTAAATTTGATGCTAGAAGTGATGATGGTGTGTTCTTGGGATATTCTCCGAACAGTAGAGCTTATCGAGTTTACAATAAAAGAACTCAAATTATTATGGAATCTATTAATGTCTCTATTAATGATCAATGTATGAAACATGAAGAATCATTTGCTGATCCGTCTCCCTCTTCTACTACACAACCTCAGAACACAGAACATCCAAATGCAGAAGAAGGAGAAGAAATCTCTGAAAACATCTTCGAACCAGCTCCAAATCCAAGGAGAGGGTTCAAGCAAGTTCAAAAGGACCACTCCACTCAAGATATCATCGGGAATCTAACAGATGGAACAACCACCAGGAGAAAAGCTACAGCACAGGTAAACCCCTCCGAGGTAAGTCAAGAGAATGTGTTCCTATGTTTCGTTACCAAAAATCTGCTAAGCATGAATATTATCTCTCACTTTGGTTTTGTGTCCATTATTGAACCAAAGAACATTAAGGAAGCCTTGTTGGATGATAACTGGATTAGTGCTATGCAGGATGAGCTGAATCAGTTTACTAGGAATGATGTGTGGTATTTAGTACCTCGACCTAGAAATTGCAATATCATAGGAACCAAATGGATTTTCAGAAACAAAAGTGATGAAAAAGGGAATGTGATTAGAAACAAAGCCAGACTAGTTGCTCAGGGATATTCTCAGGTTGAAGGTCTTGACTTTGACGAGACCTTTGCTCCTGTAGCTAGACTAGAATCAGTTCGTTTACTTCTCTCTGTAGCATGTCATCTCAGGTTCACTTTATTTCAAATGGATGTCAAAACTGCCTTTTTGAATGGGATCCTTCAGGAAGAAGTTTATGTAGAACAACCTCCGGGTTTCAAAGATCCACATAACTTAGATCATGTCTACCGACTCAAGAAAGCTCTGTATGGTCTGAAGCAGGCTCCCAGAGCCTGGTATGAAAGGCTTTCTACACATCTTGTGGAAAAAGGGTATACCAGAGGCTCCATTGACAAAACATTGTTTGTCAAACGAACTAAAAATGATATTATCATTGCTCAAGTGTATGTTGACGATATTGTTTTTGGTTCCACATCCAAATACCTTGTCAAAGAATTTCAATCCGTCATGGAAAGTGAATTTGAAATGAGTATGTGTGGTGAACTAACCTTCTTTCTTGGATTGCAAGTAAGACAGATGAAAACAGGACTGTTTCTATCTCAAACCAAATACGCTGAGAATTTGATCAAGAAATTTGGTCTCGAATCTAAGAAGACAGTGAGCAATCCCATGAGTACCACTACTAAGCTACATGAAGACCAGGAAGGGAAATCCGTTGATCCGACACTCTTTCGTAGCATGATTGGAAGTTTACTGTATCTTACTGCCAGTCGACCTGATATTTCCTACAGTGTGGGAGTATGTGCTCGCTTTCAAGCAAATCCCAAAGAATCCCACTTAGAAGCTGTCAAAAGAATCATTCGATACATTTCAGGTACAGTCACCTGTGGTATTTTCTATACATTCGATACTAACGTGGAGATCGCAGGGTACTCTGATGCTGACTGGGGAGGCAACCTAAAGGATAGGAAAAGCACTTCTGGAGGCTGTTTCTTTATTGGCAACAATCTTGTAGCTTGGCACAGCAAGAAACAAAATTGCATTTCTTTGTCCACTGCAGAAGCTGAATATGTTGCTGCTGGGAGCTGTTGCACACAAATGCTGTGGATGAAACAAATGCTTCATGATTATGGCATTTCTCAAGGTAAGTTGTCTATCTTCTGTGATAATACAAGTGCCATTAACATCACAAAGAATCCTGTTCAACACTCTCGAACAAAACACATTGATCTTCGATATCATTTCATTAGGGATTTGGTTGAGCAAAACATTCTTGAATTAAGCTTTATGCCCACTGAGAGTCAACTTGCTGATCTATTCACTAAACCTCTTGACACTGCTAGGTTTGAAATGTTGAGAAATGCTCTGGCATATGTTCTAAGCATTAAGGTACTAGAATGTCTGTCCAATGTTGATTGAGAGATTAATGCTATTGGTACACTTGGACCACCATCACTCGTGAACTGCATATGTTTTCAACTATGTACATTATCTGACCATGCCTTATTCTGGACTAATGCTTCTGTAATCATGATTAGTCATTGACCCATGTCGCATTACTTTGTCATTCATTTATTACTTTATGTGGTGGCAAGTTTCGTGTTCATTGTCATGGGAGAATACTTGAAGAGGCAAAACGTTTAATATGCTCAGATGGCTAATTTTCTACTCTCAAAGTAATCAGGTCCTTGTTGTGGTGAACTTTCAAGGATTTGTAAGAAACGAGAATGATTATCTTTATCCTATCACTCAAAGTAATCAGATCTTGGTTGTGGTGAACTTTCCAAGGTTTGCAAGAAACGAGTTGGTTCGTGCACCGTGTGCGTCTAATATGAAACTTCAAACAACCACTCGAGACTCTCTTCTTGGAGCATCCTTGATATGCTCAGTACCCTAAGATCATCTGGTCTGGGAGCTGCTAAGACGAGTCTTGCTACATGAGTTCTTGTTTACACCATAAAGAAGTCTATGCCTCAAATCATAGGTATCTGGGAAAAATGTGTCCCACTCCCTCTCGGAGTTCTCCTGAGCTTGATCTATGTTTGCCGTTTATCCTCTTCACTTCTTCTCTCCTTCACTGAACATGTTTCACGCCCCATGCACTACTTATGACCTTGATCTATGCGTACACTAGGTCATGATTAATACTGAGTACACATCCTAATTGTTGATGGAATACATCATGGTCTCTACATGGAAATATGTTCTGTTCATTAATTGATTCATGCTCCTTGTGTTTCCACTCTGCTTTAATCTCTCTATTCGATATGACCACTGCATTCATTACCTTGATACTTAGCTCAAGAATAGATTGTGTGATACGGTCGCTGATTTTGTGCTTCTAGTTGTCTCTTTGCATTCTCACTTAATTGCACTTACTTCTCTTATTGGTTACGCCTAAATTAAGAAGGAGACGAAATCTGCATGCGTGTATCTAGGAGAAATCAATTGTCATAACTCTTCTTCCTTTGTGACGCTATCCCAATCGGTGTATCGTTTGGTTTTCCCAAACCCTACCGGCTCTATATATCTAGTCTCTTCTGTCTCTCGGATGTTATTCTTGTCTGTCTCAGTGTGCAGGGTATCTCATCATGGTTCGCACAAAGATCACCACTCGCCTTGGCGGACACCGGCGTCTTCCTCCTCCTGATGAGGGCCGTCAGGCCGCTGCCCGAGCCGACATCCTTCATCCCGGCATGCACCGTGAACGCAGCCGGAGCCCTCTTCGTGGTCCCTCTCCTTCTGGTGCCCCCTCTGCTGTTCCTCCTCCTCCTGTATCTCTGGATAGCCTTCGTGACTCCATCCTGGTGACTGACTGGCGGCTTGCATGTCTTACTACTGACATGGACGACATGCACTCTCTTCTGGTTCGCACTCATCATGCCGTAACCAACCTCACCAAGGAAATCCGGAACCTGCAGCGCCACCCTCCCGGGTTTGACGCTCCCGGTCCCTCCACCGCTGTTCCGGCAGCAGTCGCCCCTGCGGAGAGCTCGACCTCGATGGATAGCGAGGAATTTCACGACCATGTCATCAAGCTTATGGAGGAAGTCGAAGGGCATTCCCCTTCAAAGGGGGAGAAGTGATTTCCTTTTATTTTTACTTTGAATTTTTTTGTTTTCTGTTTTATTTTAAACTCTGTTGGACAATGTTTATTTTTGCTTTTGGGGTGTAAGTGCATAAGCACAAACTAACTAGGATGCTTATTAGTTTATCATATTTTGTGATATTTCCTTATGGCTACTTGGATCCGGAAAAGGATGGAAACTGATTCCTTGATCCAAGAAGCCACTCTTTGTTCTCCTCTATTATCTGTAATAATCTATGATGCAAGGGTTCAAGCAAGAAAAAAAACATCATGTGTTGAATGGGAATGCCCAAAGGGGGAGATTGTAAGTATTTGGGCCAATACCATTCAACACACACTTTCCTATCACCACAGGGAGATCAAAGATTACAGAATAATAGGAGAATACGTCTCCTGCATTTTAGGAAATCCAAAGGAACAAGAAGAAGATTGCAGAATCAGATAATACAGCGAAAATCAAGGAAGATCGCCTCACTGATCTTGCGTTTAAGGTAGGATTCATACATATCATTTTACATGATTTGCATATCGGATAAATGATCTGATATGCTTATCTTCATTAAGATGTTTTCATCTTGCGAGATTGGATATGCACGAAAATCAGGAAAAGTATTTTCTGTTTTAAAACCTTTACATGTATATCTTATTCAGTGATGCAATAGGAGATTTGAAAAAGGGGGAGTCTTGCACCTCTATAAAAGGTTTCGAAACAGTTTTCTGGTGTAGGTTTTTGACTCTAAAACAATTAGTTTTCGTTGTGTGTTGCTTAGCCTTCACATACTGGTTTTTCATGTCAAAACTTCAACTGTTATTTATATAGTTTGATTTCTCACTACATACATACCATGAGCCATATTTGTAATCAGTGAGAGCAGTGAGTTTGTGATCCAAGCAACTGAGGGGGAGATCTATAGTATAGAGATTACACTAAGCATTGGCTACGTGTGTAGAATAGTTTCTGCTACAGCAAACAAGTTAGCATTGTGTGCTAGTAAAGTGATTGTGATCAATATCACTACTTGTTATTGTATTCTCTTTACACATAGTGGATTTATCTTTCGTGTAGGCTACGTAAACAGCCTCGCAGTGAAGTTTCCTCAGTGGAGAGGTTTACACTGCGTCAGCAAAACTTGTGTTTGTTCTACGTGGATTGGTTGATTATTTAGTATTGTCTTTTATTCACATCATTGTTCCATCTGGTGTTTTCAAAGTTAGCTAGATACAGTTGTTCGTCTAAAATCTAGCAGTGATATATATCACACACGAGCAAACTATGCATGATTGCATTTTTTAATGGTTATCGTAGAGATAATTAAGTCACTGTTTAAAAATTGGAGTAATATGTTTGTGATATGACGATAAACTGATCGGTAGTCATTATAAACAAATTAAGGTGCATCCTGTAAAGATGATTATTCTGATAGCTAGTTTCAGATTCAAATACAAGGTATTTGAATTCACAAGACAACGAAGCAAATACAAAGATTGGAAAGCAAAACATAGAATGAAACAAGCCCTAAAACATGATCACATAACAAGACGTACAAGATCATCACACAAAAGTTAATCAAGCCAATCGAATCGAAGATCATTTCTTGGAGCACCCCTAATTAATGTAGTGCTCCACCCCATGTTATTTGAGGACAGCTTAGGCGCAATTGGCAGGAGGGGCGAGGCCGCACTTAGCTGGTAGTCCCATGGCAAGATCGGGAGCAATTCCGAGAGAAGGCAACACTGGTGAGGCCTTGTAAGAGCAAAGACACCCCAAGTCAGCTCCGGAAAGAGCCTTGCAACACTTTGGGGATGGATCAACAGGGTTCGGCTTTGTCACCGATGGCTTGCAAGCAGTTAGACCATCGTCACTCATCTTGCAGAAGGTAAAAGCTGTTGACCCTTCAAAAAATACCAGCATTGCCACGACCAAAATCACAACCAACTTGTTTCCCATCTTCACCAGTTTGATCACTGCTATGGATATGGAGCAGTTTTTTTCTAGCTAGTTAGTTCTTAATAGTAGAACTTGTGAGTATGTAGTATGGCTCAATCTACTGCCTCTTATATAGGAATGAAGGGAAGTTTAGGAGCCACAAATCTGAAATCCGTGAATGAGAATTGGCATTATTTCCAGTCACGGGGAGCATCTCCTTCCACATACTCGATTATTTGTTTTGGTAGTCATGGCTAGTGGGCAGGTTGGGAGAGAGGACTGAGGAGCACACAAAATAGTTATCAAAGCAATGACTTCGGTTTTCATCCGTGACTTGAATTTTAGATTCAATTTTGCTTAAAAGTTTTGGGGTAGCAGCTCATTCCTCACTTGGATTGCCTAGGGCTTATCATATAAATAATCATAGTGCGGCACGTTCGAAGAAAACACAATAAGGGGAGATATTTCATATAGAGGACTATCCTAAAATCTGAAAGAAAACACAATAGTCCCTCAAGGAATAGCAAACTAGGAAAAACACATGCAATACCAAGACGCAATTGCATCTTAAATGTGCATTTCTGGCTTTAAATTGTTGTTTCTTATATTTCGTTCCTGCTTTCTTTATCCAAGTTGTTCACATTGTCTTCCTACATCATCAATCAGTCTCCACTTGCACAAAATAATAATAATAATAATAATACTAATAATTTCGACTTCGAGTTCCTGTCGAGTTTAGCTCGAACATTGGTCAAAACAAAATGTAAGAAGGATGTGAAGTCATTAACTTGTACCTTCTCAAAATTTAAGTCACCAATAATTCACTTCTACCTTAAAGCATCAACAACACAGACATGCATTCATGCTTATCACTGCATGAAAAGTTACGTATGGAGATAAATATATAAATGAGCATACTTCTTACTTGCACTTCTTTCGCTATGGGATCTTCAAAGCTTGCCAATCCGTGTAAATCACAAATTCTCTTTGCAAAAGGTAATGCTCCCATTGTTTTAAATCTCCAACAAAAACGTATAAATCTTGATCACCAGTGCTTCACTAGTAAGAAGCTTCGACATCATTCTTCCATTGGCCTTCCCAAAACAATTGGGAAACTGAGCGTCACATTATTCCAAAATACCCCAAAAGCCAAGATTTGAAATTTGGTACCTTAAATTTTGATTAGTCGCTTCTAACCTGCAATGGTATAGTTATGTTTGTTGTCTTTATGATAGTATGTTATGTGCCTCAAAACGGATAACTGACGTCAGAATTTTGCCATACAAAAGTTTAACATATCGAATTAGTTTGGCTCGAGCAACTCCAAAGTTCCAATACAATATCACTTAAATTTTGCTCAATGGTTGTCCTACACCAGAGTATTTTTACTTAAAAAAAGATAGGACATTGGTCGCCCTTGAATGATTGAATCAGACTTCGTCATCAGTTTTTGTTGGACAATGGTCATCACTTGGTTTTACATGAAATTTGGGACACGGTTAATATTTGTAATTTGTGGAACATTTATTAAACTGCTCGAATATTTAGGAACCGAACTCCATTTGAGCATCACATATACATATTGCAACTGATATTCATTCTCTGACTTGTTAGATTCTTGTTACTTCTGAACTATGGCTTGCTAGAGGTCTTACAAAATCTGCTTTACCACCCATAATCATGTTGATAGAATCCATCGGGTATGGATGCTTTTCATAATTGACCAAATTTTGATCTTCGTCCTCGAGAATATCTTCTTCATGTTGAGCAGTTCGATGAACAAATCAACTTCTTTTGTCTTTTGTAAGTTGCACACTCGAGTCAAATCCAACACTTGGTATGAGCTACAACATTACTCCATCCATTCTTGAGGAATATAAGAACAAAACTAATGTAAGTATATTGGCAAGTTCCCATTTAACATGAATTCTCCTAAGAGCATGAGAAGTCTGCAGGATTTCTCCAACTTTCCCAGTTGTTCTAGGAGATTGAAGATCAAGCAAAGTTGTAGCTGTAGCTGACTTGAAGATTGGTGGATTCAAGACAGCATCAATCAAGGGTCTGAACAACTCACTGATCTCAATTTAAGGTAGTATGCGTATCATATCATATTGCATGTGATTGTTGCTTAAATTGTGGATCTAAACTGTTATGCAATCTTATCAGTAATTTTTGAAAAAAGTTTTCAAAAATCTTATATGCTTTTACAACTGTGTTGAATGCATATCAGATAACTATCCTTAGATATAACAATTACATGCTACTAGTTAGGATTGATTGAATCTCACAATTTGTTTAAAAGAAACCTTTCTATGTTTATCTCAATCTGTGATCAATATGATCGGATTGAGGGGGAGTCTCTTTCTTCTATAAAAGGTTTTGAAACTGCATTTCCAAAGTTAGTTTTCGATTGAGAAATTGTTTTGTGTTGCTTAGTCTTCATAAACTGTTTTACAAAACTCTCTTTGGTTGTTCATTATAAGCATTGTTTGCTCACTGCATTCATCACTTGCATAGTGTTCGAGATCAGTGAGGCTACAAGACAAGGTTGTATTAGAAAGCTCATTCAGTTTCTGCTAGCAACAAAGATCAATTCAAGACTTGTGTAGTATAGGTCATCCAGTTGTAAACAAGTTAGCATTGTTGTTAGTTAATGTGGTTGTGTTGAATACCACTACATGTAAACTGTTATCTTTGTGATTCAGATTGGATTTGATTCTTGTGTGGGCTACATTACAAGCCTTGCAGTGAAATTTTCTCAGTGGTGAGATTTATACTGCGTTAGCAAACTCTTGTGTCATATTGTGTGTGTTTGTTATTTTAGGATTGTATCTGTTGATCAATCCCTCATAACTATTCCATCTAGTGTTTTCAACTAATATATGAGAGAAAATGATGCCAACAGGGCATGGAAGAGAGGAGGATAAAGTGATGCAAATAGTTGCATTTCTGTTTCAAACACATTATACTACAATCTTAGCATTATAAATACAATTAAACTGACTCTTTGGAGTAATATGTTTTTGATGATGATTGATTATTACTCTTTATTTCAAATGAAAGGTAGGTCCTAGATGATCATATGCCTTTGTGATCTGCCAATAAGAGATTTTTAGGTAGGGCAGCCATACCACGTGGCGGTAGGGCTGCCCAATCAGGACCTTGCTGGGGGTGTTTTGGGTATATTGTTTTATTAAAAGAGAGCTAATTTCAGGATATACAAAATTCTTTCTTAATTTTGATTGAACTGCCCTACCACCACGTGGTAGGGTAGTCTCTACTTAAAAATTTCTCGATAAGAGAATATTATGCAATATTTCTGTTCTTGTAGAACTCTGTGGTTTTCTATAATATCAAAATCTCAAAATTTCGAAGAAAACTTGAACTGAGGCCATCCCATGGGATTCTAGATTTCTAGGTTTCACTTCTGTCCCATACTCTAGATTTCTAGGTTTCATTTCTGTCCCATACATCAGACAAAGTCAAGTATACCATTTTCTTATTCTTACTTGAGGATGTTCAAAGAATATGCTGGGGTGTGTTTGAGTGGCTAGGTAAACAAAGCTTTGGGTGCGAAGATATATGACCATTTCTGTAGGACATCATTTTTTTTTCCTGTTCATGCAAAAACAAAATTTCATTATACATACAACAAGTGAACAAACTTAAGAAGGTATAAAAGAATCAGTTTGACCCAATGGACAAGCAAAGATGGTTCTCTTCCTCGATTCCAGTACATACAGAGACTATAGATGTAGTCATCTAAACCTAATTCTATGGTTCTCTTCCTCAATTCCAATACATACAGAGACTATAAATGTAGTCATCTAAACCTAATTCTGAGCCAGGTTGAATTGGTCAAAAACTGAAAATGGCTATGCAGATATTCAATGGGGTACCAAACTCGATCTAATGCATTCAATGATGAAGATCATACAGAATTTGAAAATATAAATGCATCTGGGTTCTAGTAGCTGATGGTTTAAATAGAATTTGAAAACACAGAATAGTAAAAGGAGCAAGAAACTTTAATTTCTTAAACCAGTACTGCCAAAACTACTTTCTTTAAGATAGAGGATTCAGGTATCTAAGAGGAGGGCCCTCTCTGCATATCTTCTTTTGCTCTACTCTGTATTCTCTGGTGATTCTTGTAGGGTAAGTTAACAGGTTGGCCAGAATCTCCATGAAAGAAGAAAGTGGAGTTAGCTAGTTCCTTCACCCTATGAAGGTATGAATAATGAACATAACCCATTCGCCAAATCAAGAGCAAAAACTGATTAGAACAGTCAAAATCAAATACAACCAAAACCACGAAAGTCCAAATTTTTTAGAGACCAGAGCTTAAAAGCCTATTATAGGCCACACCCTCTAACCTACACAACCTATTTCCAATGCTGTGTGATTCATTTTCTCTTATTCTATGCAAATAAAATTCATTATCCTGAGGAGCCCCGTCTTCTGCAAGTTTGAAACTTTAACCCAACTGCAATTTCAACATGCTGATGCTCACTGCCTAATGTGTTTGACCTCATAGAAAAATAACTGACAACCTACTATGACTAGTCTTAAATCAACTATTTAATTTTGATTTATTTACTCATGCTTTTAACTTTGCACAGAGCACCAAGCCTCTCTCTCTGGGTACGCGTGTGGGGTTGAAAAAGAAAGCAAAATGCAAATGAGCCAACGGCCCAAGCTCACATGCTCTGCTTTGAGATATTGAACACAACCACACACACTCGCCCTAGAATGAAAATTTAAAGAAACCGACCCTTTTCCAGGCTTTGGAATATACAATATCTGATGTTAGGTCGTAGCGGAGACAAGCTAGGCAAAGCAAAATTTAAGGCCCTGGAAAAGCTAAAGAGCCAGAATTTCAAAAAGAAATCAGAGGGGTAACTAAAGTTACTCCTCCTATAGCAATTCCCTTGCTGCCTTACCTCTTTGTCTCTCTGTCTGCTCCTCTGAGACTTCGTTATCTATAGGGCACTTTTCTTTCTTTTCACCAATACTACACCTAATTTTAATTGCGTTGCTTTGGATCCCCATACCCCTCCATTGCTTTTACTATCCCACACACACACTCTCTCTCTCTCTCTCTCCACCCAATTCTTCTTTAAATAGGCTATATAAACCCACGCTCACATTCACCAACTGAAAAAGAAAGAGTGAACAAAGAAAGAAAGCAAAGGAAAAAGAAGACATTTTGAAGCACCCTTTGAGGTTTTGAGGTCAAGTCTCTGCAAGTTCAAGCTCAATGGATCAAGTAAGTTTATTCTTTCACACAAACCCTTTGGGTTTATCTCAGATGTTAATGGGATGTGGTTTTTAACTTGTGGGCTGTGTGAATATAGGACTACTATAGGAGGAGTCATCAAGTTCCTGCTTTTGGGAGCTGGGATTGGAACCAAGACCTTCCCTTCACTCAGTGCTTTGAGTCTGCAAGGCAAGCTGGGTTTCTGCGCTACACTACTTACACTGATGAACATGATCAGGATCGCGATTTGTATGTCACCGGGGATTTGTACCAGAACGATGTCGTCACTCCCGCGATGATCGTTGTTCCTCGCCGAAGGGTAACCAAATTTGAATTCTTTTTTATGAGAAACTTGCTGGGACTATTGGAAAATTTGCAAAAATAGCCCAAAATTTTGGAGATTCTAAAAATGTTGGTTCTCTTTTTACGATTTTAGAAATATAACCTCTCAGGTTTACTTTTTAGGTCAAAATTTGGGTTATTTTTGGAAATTAACCATGGATTAAGAAATTTGTCGGATGAAATTAGTGTTGATGAGTGATTTTGGTGACTAATGCAGAACAAGATGCGTCAGCCGCAAGTGAAAGAAGCAAAGGAGGAGGGTTGGGTCATGGGTGAGGTGAAGGAGCCACCAAGCCCACCTCCAAGGTCCAGGCCCAATCCCAAGCCTGTGGATGAAGATTTGTACAAAATCTCACCTGAACTCCTCTATGCTAAAGCCAAAAAGGTACTGTGATCATGTGATGTGATAAAGTTACAGCACCTCCAATAATCAAATTGCTTCATGCTATTTTTGACCTTTGTCCTGCATAAAAAGTAAAGTATCTACTTTTGATCTGTTTTCTTCTTCCAACTTTGCAGAAGAGAGGATTGGGTTTCTTTTCAAGCTGCTTGCTGCCAACATGTGTTGGCTGAATCAATGAGCAAGTTTATGTGAGGCATTTAGTGAATATATGACTCAATATGAGGGAAAAGTAGACTTAATATGAGATTGTGAGCATATGTAATATATTTTGGTCCCAAAATTCCTATATACCTTCATGTGGGTTATGAGGAGAGAGTAGTTCATATTATTAGGCTTATTAGCTTCTTCTTTGGCTGGATTGGAAATGTATAACTTTTATATATCTATGGATCTTTATATTTTTCAATGTGATTGGAAAGGAGATGCTAGGTTTTGTAAAAGGAAAAAGGGAACTTGTATGTGGGATATAATTTGAATATTCAATTTAATGAATGTCTTAAAATGAAAAGAGATATCAAAAATGTGGGGTATGTGGATGTTTCCTTCTCATGATAAAAGGAAAAGAAAAAGAAAAAAGGAAGGAGGGAAAAAGATCGAGGCCACTATAGAAATACCTAGATAAGTAGTTTATGTGGGAAATTGAACATGACCTAACATAATTTGATGGTGAGATTCTTTTTTTGATGAACTGATGGACATGGTTTTTGTCATTATGGTTGCTTTACAATCCTTCATTTTCTTTCTTTCTCTAAAGTAGAATGCATGTGGGGTTAGAGATAGGAAGTGAAAGAAATTATTGTCAAGTGTGTTCAAATTCTAAAAGCACATCCGCATATATCTGAATTTGTGAAAGGAAAGGAAAAGCAGAGAAAAATTTATGTTTCCTTTCATAGCCAACAAAGAAAAAACCATTGAATTTGCTAGGACTTGACAGCACCTGAACAAATACTAGCATAGAATAGGAAGTATCACATAGAGGATAAAGTAATGTGACATATGAGATCGCTAACCCTAAATTACTGAGTCAGTCAAGTGAGAGGTTAAAAGTGACTTTGACTACTCTTAAAAAGAAAAAGGTCAAAAAAAAATATATTAATTTTTTTTTTTAAAAGCTTTGCAAATGATAAAGAGAGGTATTTTTCCTTTTTTTAGTAGTGATAACAAATTAGTAGAAAAGAATACTTCAATTCAGTGTTAATTCAATAATTCTATTCATCCCACAATGAGGGTATATATACAAGTACAAAGGAGTAGTCTAACTCTAATAAGAAACAATCTCTCCATAATTACAGGATATTAGGAATCCTAATTACATACAGATTTACAGCGATTCTACACTCCCCCTCAAGTTGGTACATAGATGGCTATCATGCCCAACTTGTCAACTGAGCTGTCAAATACCTTTCTGCACACTCCTTTAGTAAGAACATCAGCTAATTGCTCCTCTGAGTTTACAAATGGAAAACGAATAACCTTTCTGTCAAGATTTTCTTTAATAAAATGACGGTCAACCTCCACATGTTTCGTTCTATCGTGCTGAACTGGATTATGTGCAATCTCAATGGCAGCTGTATTATCACAATGCAAATCCATAGGCTTTTTAAGCTTGTAACCCAGGTCTTTCAAGACATTACGAATCCACAACATTTCACAGACTCCGTGTGCCATACCTCGGAACTCAGCTTCTGCACTTGATCTAGCAACAACTTTCTACTTTTTGCTACGTCAAGTGACAAGGTTCCCTCCAACAAAAGTGAAGTACCCAGATGTAGAACGTCTGTCAGTTTTATCACCAGCCCAATCTGCATCTGTGTACCCAACAACTTCCAATTCATCTTTTTTTTGAAACAGTAACCCTTTACCTGGCGCCATCTTCAAGTACTTCAAAATACGAAAGACTGCATCCATATGCTTTTCACTAGGACAATGCATAAATTGACTAACAACACTCACAACATAAGCAATATCAGGTCTAGTATGTGAAAGATAAATCAACCTTCCTACAAGACGTTGATACCTCCCTTTATCAGTTGGAACTTGATCAGGATAAATAGCAAGTCTATGATTCATCTCAATGGGTGTCTCCATTGGTCTGTAGTCCAGCATCCCCGTTTCAGCAAGTAAATCAAGGACATACTTCCTTTGTGAAAGCAAAATTCCCTTCTTAGACCTTGCAACTTCAATACCCAGAAAATACTTCAGTTGTTCCAGATCCTTCATTTCAAACTCCTTTGACAGATACTTTTGCAATTCATTCATCTCTTTCGGATCATCCCCTGTAATAATCATGCCATCAACATACACAATAAGAGCTGTAATCTTACCATTCTTGCGTTTGATAAACAAGGTATGGTCAGAATTGCTCTGTCTGTACCCAAAGGCTTTCATGGACTTTGAAAATCTTCCAAACCAAGCTCTTGGAGACTGTTTCAGGCCATACAAAGACTTCTTCAATTTACACACCTTGGCACCGTCACTTGGGTAATTCTTAACACCTGAGGGCACATCCATGTACACTTCTTCCTCCAAATTCCTATTAAGAAACGCATTCTTCACATCAAACTGGTGCAAGGGCCAATCTTTGTTTGCTGCAAGTGAGATTAGAATCCGGACAGTATTAATCTTTGCCACAGGTGCAAAAGTCTCCTCATAATCAATCCCATAGCGTTGTGTATATCCTTTGGCAACCAACCTCGCCTTGTATCTATTAATAGTTCCATCTTCATTAAGCTTCACAATAAATACCCAACGACATCCTACAGTCTTCTTTCCAACCGGCATACGTACTAGCTCCCATGTTGCATTCTTTTGAAGAGCTTCCAATTCTTCATTCATCGCCTTTGTCCATTTTGGAACCGTCAATGCTTCCTGCACGTTACTAGGAATAGATACAGTAGATAATTGATCAACAACAAGTGCATGTGACCTAGAAATCCTATGGTTAGACATAAATTAGCTATAGGGTATTTAGCTTTGGCTTTGATATCTGGTTCATATTGTTTCTTAGGAATTCCCTTGGTAACCCTTTGTGATTTCCTAGGTTCGAAACTTTCTAACCCAGAAGATTCATTAAAGTTTAGGGGTACCTGAGGAGGATCATTCTGACTGGGATCTTCAGTTGGTGATGCAGAAGGGGGAATATCTTGTGTGTGAGCTACAGATGCGTCTTGATTTTGATTCAAGCTATCCAAAAAAGTTGTCTCTTCTGTCTCGGAATACACAACACTCTGTTCGTTAGTTACATTTTCTGTTTCGGAATTCACAATACTCTGTTCGGCAGTCGCATTTTCTGTTTCGGAATTCGTAACACTTCGTTCGGCAGTCACATTGTCTGTTTCGGAATTCACAATGCTCTGTTCGGCAACTGCATTTTCTGTTTCCGAATTTCTACCCTCAAATCTATCCTCCAATTTTTCCAAGTCTTCAAAGACATCAAAATCAATAATAGAACGATGATTCCCTTCACAACCTCTCTCCCCCTGAAGGGAAGACTGAGAAACTCTCCTTGAGTAATAAGGCTCGGATTCACGAAAAGCAACATCAAGAGAGACATGTATAGTGCCAGTAAGGGGATCATAACATCGATAACCCTTCTGGAAGTCAGCATAACCAACAAAGATACACTTACGGGCACGGGGATCAAGCTTGTTGCTTTGAGGCTTGGGAATATGAACATAGGCTATGCACCCAAACACTCGGGGCTCCAAATTAGGTATAGAAGGGATGGTCAAAAGTGTATGAAGCTTCTGATGAGGATTCTGAAACTCAATCACCCGTGAAGGAGTACGGTTGATAAGATATGCTGCTGATTTTACTGCTTCTCCCCAATAGGACTGAGGTACATTCATGCCAAACAAGGAAGCACGAACAACTTCCATCAACTGCCTGTTCTTCCGTTCTGCTAAACCATTTTGTTGAGGAGTATAAGAATTGGAGGTTTGATGGCGAATTCCATGTAACCGGCAAAACTCAATCATAGGGCCATTCACAAACTCTCCACCATTGTCAGACTGAAACACTCTGATGGATTGTTGATATTGAGTTGCCACCATTTTGTGAAATTCGATAAACATTCCAAATACATCACTCTTATTCTTCAGTAATGACACCCATGTCATGCGAGTGCAATCATCAATAAACGATACAAAATACCGAGCTCCATAAAGAGAAGGAATTTTCGCAGGACCCCAGACATCGGAGTGAATCTTCATAAAAGGAACAAGACTTTTATTAAGACTTGGTGAATATGAAATATGGTGACTCTTGGCCAGTTCACAGATGTCACAGTAGAAATCCAAATCACTAACAATTGAAAACAATTGAGGTTGTAGCTTCTTAAAATAACGAAAGGATAGATGACCTAAACGGCGATGCCATAACCATACAGCTTCCTTCTCATTCTCTACCCCGTTGATCTGATTAGCTTGTCCCAAAAGATACTTCTGTTTCTTTCCAGTCTCTGTCAGATCCAGATAGTATAATTTCCCCCTTCTAACACCATAACCAAGAATCCGTCGAGTCAGAATGTCCTGAAACACACAGAAAGACTGATAGAAGGTCACAATACATGCAAAAGCTAAAATAACTTGACCAACAGACAGGAGATTATAAGCTAGTGATGGAACAACTAAGACAGATTCAAGGGTTAAGGTATCAGATAAAGCAATTGAACCTTCTCCGGTGACCGGAGTTGGAGTACCATCAACAATAGAGACAACGTCTTGAGGGGAACGTCTAAGGTTTTTCACAAGACTTGGGTCATTGGTCATATGGTCAGATGCACCTGTATCAATTATCCATGTACTATTAAAAGTAACCTTACCCTTCATACCTGACTGCGCTACATTAGCGGAGGCATTGTCTAGCTAAACTTCCTCTTTAGTAGCAACAGCGGCCTGGCCCAGATTCTTTCGCCGTTTCCTGGTGAAGTCCCACCAATCAGGGTAACCAATCACTTCATAGCACCGCTCCTTGCTATGACCTAATTTCCCACAGATAATACACCTTTTGTTTGCATATGGATTTGGTTTACCTAGAGGACTGTGTGGAGAAGGTCCTGAGAAGCCTGGAGGAGGACCCTGTTTGCGTTGAGCCATAACAGAAAATTCGGTAGTTACCGAATGCCCCATAGCCAGTTTCTCTGATTGCATCATTGAGGAATTCATGATTTTCGCAGGATTAGATTTTCAAGGGTTTCAAGATGGATATGAATGTTTTGGAAAAAGAAAAGTTTTTTTTTGTTGTTTTTTTTTTGTCCGAAAAAAAAAAGGTAGGGTGATGGTGGTTTGAAATTTAGGATGGTTTGATTTCAACGGTGGTGGTACGCAACAGTTTGTGGTGTTCTTCAGGATTCAGGATTCAAAGGGTGCAGCGCAAGTTCAAAGGATTGAACCTGCTCTGATACCAAGTAGAAAAGAATACTTCAATTCAGGGTTAATTCGATAATTATATTCATCCCACAATGAGGGTATATATACAAGTACAAAGGAGTAGTCTAACTCTAATAGGAAACAATCTTTCCATAATTACAGGATATCATAATTAAATAAAATCCTAATTATATACAGATTTACAGCGATTCTACAAAATTCATTTACAGGATTATTTGTTAGTGAAGGAAAAGTATGAAGGCTTTCATTATTCTCAATATATGATATTTTGAATTTTTCAATCATATGGTCTAGTTTTTCTCATATCAAATATGAAAATTTTAATCTTCAGCGATTTTTTTTAAAAATAAAATAAATCTTAAGACATTACATATTTTAAAGTGTGGTAGAATTAACTCATTTTTATTCTTTTTTTTATTGAATTGAATTGAACAAAAATTTTCTTGCATTTATTTTCAGAAAGTTACTAAGGGCATGTTTACTTACTTGGAATGAGAAGGAATGATTACGGGGTAAATTTATTTCTGCGTTTATAAATGAATTGGAATGATTCCGGGTAATAGTATTACTGCGTTTACTAACACATGAAGGAATCGGAATGAGTGTAGGTCCCACCTTGTTATAAGGAATCGATTCCTGAATACTCAGGAATTTGATTCCGAAGGGGGGAGATGAGTTTAGGAATCAACTCCTCCGGAATCAATACCGATTCATTTCTTCTCTCATTCCAGTTGTCTCCGATTCATGATTATTTCCATTCCAAGTAAGTAAACGTGCCATAAACAACTATAATAAGATATAGAGGTGGGGAGTGCTAGGTTCACACTCACTTGAGTGTGTGTAAGCCACACTCAAACAAGTGTCAACTTCTCATGACTTTCTACTATTAAATTACATAATAACAGCCGGAAACCAGTCGAATTTTAGGTAGTTGGGAATAAAAATATGTTGTTGGGGTAAGTGAGATAATTTTATTCAATTTTGGTGATTTGGGTTAAGGACTCCAATTTTTTTGCGCAAGAAGGCTTAATTACCTCAAAGTAAATTGGTTGAACAATAGATTTTTTGCTGATGTAATTTTGCAAAATATTAATAGAAATAATGATCTTATTTTGCTGATCTTATTGGTTGAAGAAACAAGGATCTTAATTTTTTTTCTTTTTGCTAATTATTTTGCAATACGTTACCAACCAAGTTTACTAAATGTTATTCATTGAAAAGTAATAAGATACCTAGCTGCTATTACTAATGAATGCAGCACCACTTGGCCAAAAAGAAAAACAAAAACTGAATGTAGCACCACTGTAGCCGAATAAGACAAGAATGGAGAGGTTAGTTTTATTGATTAAATTGAGTTTTGATTATGCTCGTAATAGGCTATTAAGTGGTACCCATTTTTTGTTATAAGCATATTCACAATCACATGGTTTTTATTAAATGGGATTTATCTATTCAGTCATTCTATCTTTTTGGGTAAGAAAATAGTGGATGAGTGAGCTACCACTCCGGGGCTGGGAGCAATTTGGTTATAGCCCCTCCTCAAGGGATATTTTTCACTAGATGGGGATCGAACCAGAGACCTCATATTACCATGAGAAGCCCTGTAGCGTCCTCCCCACTTGCAGCCTAGCATACTTCCACTAGACCAACTTCACTGAGTTTATTCAGTCATTCTATCTAGAAATGGATGGTGAAGGAAAAATACGTAGAAAATGGAGATAGAAATATGGTTAGTGGGACACGGGAAACTAATAGTTAAGGAGTAGAGATGGAAACAAATAAATTTAAAGCAGCTTTAATTATTATTATATAATTTAGTAGTTAAAAATCATGAGAAGTTAACACTTGTATGAGTGTGACTCACTCAAATTCCCTTTAGAGTTTAAGAGTGATAGACTGCTCAATCACGATCTGCCACATAAACAATCAACTAAAACTATCTGAGGCCTGAGGGTGAGTCTAGCACTCCCTGTTAGGAGTGATAGACTGCTTAATCAGGATCTGCCACATAAACAATCAAGTAAAACTGTCTGCCATAAATACTTTTTCATTTCACCCAAAAATACCAAGAGCAGCCTCCAAAATCTTCAAGTTAATAATTAATTATCTACCATCCCATTGTAACATGCCGGGTGTCTGTTATATACTAGTGGTTATTGGACCATGTCATCGCAAGACTTGTCATCACTGCGACATTCCCCATATCCTAAGTTCCAGGTGGAGTTGAATATTAGAGACACAAGTACGTGTTACGTCTCTGTGCGTTGCATGCATGAACGTGTTGCCCAGTCATTGGCTCATCACCTTCTTCTCAATGGCTCTCTGCACAATTTCTCTCGTCTCTATTCGGATATTATTGATGTTGCACCACATTCTCTCTTTCTCAATCAATGCCATTATCCTCAGACATATCGATTAAATAAATCCCATCGATCTCTACCGGGAGTCAGAGCCAGAGTCCTAGAAGCTTCTCCTTGTAGATATATACAGAGAGAGACGTGCTGAATTCTCCAAAGATATCATTTGCAGATCTCTCTTTGAATTCGTTCTTGGATTTTGCAGAAAAATCTCGGTCTCTCCCACATCCAATTCATCAAGTCGATCGATATATGCAGTAACGTACAATGCCAACTGAGTTAAACCACCTGCCTGATCATGACTCCAAACCCATCAGTACTACTCTTTGGTATGTTTTCTTTTTATCTCTTATGATTTGTTTAATTGTGTAATCTTGATGGGTTGGTATCTTATATGATTTTGCTCTATCATCTGAATTGGAATTGGATTGGATTTTGATAAAAATTTGAAAGGGTTTTCCTTTAAGTGTCCCTATAATCAAAGAGCATGGTCTGCCTAGCTTGTGTCAATCTTTCCTAAAAATAACTCATCGAAAAGTATGATATATATATATATATATATATATATATATATGCTCCTTATATTTTTAGTGGAAAGTCTGTAAGAAAAACACTAACTGATCAGACTCTAATTTTATTCAGCCTTTAATTTCCAGCACCTTTATTACTTGTTCTATGCTTGATTAATTTGTTTTTGCTTATATCTCTGTCGTAATTGACAAGGCATGATAGCTAAATTTAATTAACAGATGTTGTTATCACATCACTTTGGCTAACCTTTGCTTCTACTTTCATGCGGGTTCGTATGCCCATATATATGCATGTCTTTGCGGTTAATTATCTTTCAATAACCAAAATAAGTTTTTGGTAAAGGTGCTGGTCAAACTTATTGGTAACAGATCAATATCAATGCTATGGGTGATTACCCCAAACATGAGCAGTATGACCATGACACTATGACCAAAATCTTGACCTTGGTTACCAAAATCAGAAGATCACCCTATGGCATATATACAAATTCACATAGCATCGTACATTCCATCATTTGAACGAACAAAACAAAGTGTATATCAAGTATTTTCTTACCTAACGTAACAAGTGCTTAATTAGTGTATTAGGTGATCGATCGATTAATAATTCGAAAATGTACCATGGTTTTACGACACACTACTACCGGTCTAATTAACAATAACCTACTTCTTTTTTGATGGGGTACTGCTTACCTGATTTATATAAATATATGACTACCAGGCTTGACAAACTGAAGGTTCTGTCTCATCAAGAAGATGAATTAGCCAAGGCAGTACAGAAGAACATTGTAAGGAAGAATTTAACAGCAAAGAAACCTGCTTCAAATCAGAAGAAGACTTGCATATGCGCTCCAACTCAACACGAAGGTTCATTTAGGTGTCACCTCCATCGAGTCAGCGTAGAAGCACATAATAAGTCAAACATTAAGGCCAAGAATGTTCTTGATCTGGATGGTAAACAGCCTAGGCTATCCAGATTTGGTAGGGATGCATCTACTAGAGCTTGCCATGACAGCCTACCTTTAACGATGGTTGAGCAAGTTAATTAAGTGAGGTTCTTTTTGGTCCCTAGACTTGACTCTCTTCCACAATTGTAAGTGACAATAGTCACACAAACGATTTTCAATCGTCTCAAAATTTTATTTTGTTTTTGGTTTTGGTTTTTTGCTCCTTATAGCTCCAAAGGGTTCATCAAGACAAGCGCAGACAGCTAATGTGGGCAACGTACGAACTGTGTCAAAGTAGCAATGCAACTACGTACAATCATATGAAACTCCACCGTTCTTAATTTCCCACTGAAATGATTGATATGGTGACTTTGATGCTTCATGCAAAAGCCATGAACTTCACCATAATTGGATTATACATAGTAAGAGAGAGCCGTCGTTTTCCTTCAATCTTCAAATTTGGGGACCTAATGGTTTTAGAGAGCCACTAATAAAAAGAAACAGATCACTACTGCCAGCTCTGTACGTTAGTAGCCGCCTAGAACAGTATGTTCATCAGAGTCACTAGAAGTAAATGTCATTGATCGATTTAAGAGAATAGATATGATCATATAGAGGAGAAAATTAGTGGTTCAACTATTCAAGTTTTTGGCTTGATATATACGACATGCAGTTTAGCCCTTTCTCACCGACCTGGCATGGAGGTTTTTTTTTTTTTTTTTTGAGTGGAAGACGTCAATAGAACCAACACACACACCCATGCAGTGTATCCCAACATAGTCAGACCTGGCATGGAGGTATAAGGAGATTCAGTGTTGCTTATCAAGATGGTTAGGCGTCAATTCAAGATTTCTTGGAGACTGTTCACACTCTTGCAAAGATATTAATTGTGTAATTTAAGTTTTACAACCATCTCTTTTCATCATGTTTATAGAGAAGCTAAGATGAAGGCAGATCACTTTGCTAAACTAGGCCAATCTTATTCCCAAAGTTGTGTTTGGTGTAATAATTTCTCTCCTTAAATTTTATTTTTGTTACTTTTTTTATAAAGCCTTGTATAAGATCCCAATCTCATTTGTAATTTTTCTTTCATATTTTCAAAAAAAGAAAAAGAAAAAAAAAAGGGTTAAGCTATCTCCCTGTCTCTCTGCAAGATTGAAATCTTACCCGCAGAGTCAATTACTCAACCCGTTTCCTCAGATTCTCAAGACAATGTTCAATCTCTTGAACTCTATCACGAAGTGCGCGCACACTAAACATGCATAAAGTCATAAACCAGTGAGGTAAAATAAGAAGGGAAAAAAATACAAACAGTACCCAAACTAGGGGCCACTAATAACTTTCGTACCTCAACTTCAAAAACTATCATTTTGGTACCTGGACTTTTCACCCCGACCCAAGATTCATACTTGGGATCCACTTTGCTGTTAACAATGTTAAATTTACAAGGGTAAATCTGTCATTTCACTGTTCATCTCTCTTACCATGGTACTATTCAATTTTTTTTTCTTCCTGAGGAGAGAAAAAAAATTTAAATTTTTTTTTTAAAAAATGAACAGTACCATGGTAAGAGAGATGAACAGTGAAATGACAGATTTACCCTTGTAAATTTAACACCGTTAACGGCAAAGTGGACGGCATGTATGAATGTTAGGTCGTGTTAGATAATCTGGGTACCATTGTGATAGTTTTTGAAGTTGAGGTACGAAAGTTATTAGTGGCCTGTAATTCAGGTACTGTTCGTAAGTTTTTCCCAAATAAGAAACATGTCTATATGTCCATAGGACGATAAACGTTGGTAGATGTAATTGACAGGACCCGCCCCGGATTTCACCTTGAAATTCAAAGTGGCTATGTGGGGCCCACCTCAGAAGAAATTCTACCAAAAATTTGGCGGAACTCCCTCTAAAAGTGGACTACCCAAAAACCTGTAGAAAGACATTCATACTTCTAAAATAATCCACCCTTAATCTTCTGGAGTCACCCTGCTCCCTAAATCACAATATCTCCCATATCACAAAACAATTCTGAAATTAAGAATATTAATCTCTTAGGTTATCAGAGCAATCTAATGTACAGGCGTACAAGAGAATATAATACAAGATAAAAGACCAATACTTTTATAATGGGGAAGCTATCACAGTTATGCCTCAACCCCAAGTGCGCTCGACCCCAAGCTAAACTGGCCTGCAAACTGGGCATTTGAAACCGAAGGGCCCAGGGGAAAACATTTAAAATCCGTTAGAGTGAGTGGACAAAAAAATAAGTAATTTCGAATGTATAAGTAAAACTTAATGCTTTCCCAAGTTATTCTCTAAAACCTCACATGCAGTAACAATCTTGGAAATACTTTTAATCATCATCTTTACTACAATCTCTTAAAATCTCATCCTCAATCCTTTTTAAAACATCATTTTCAAGAGGCTTGCTTGATGACTAGAAAGGACTGCTGTCTAGTCATCTCATGCCATCTGGGAGGGACTGCCACCCAGATGACGCATCGGAAGAGACTGCCAACCGGAACAGGAGGCGATGGATAGAAGGGACTGCCAACTAACCACAGGTAGTAGACGGGACTGCCGACTAACTACCTCATGTCATCTAGAAGGGACTGCCAACCAGGTGACGCATCGGAAGGGACTGCCAACCGGGCTGTAGTCTGGAAAGGACTGCCAACCAGACTATTACCTAGAAGAGACTGCCAACTAGGTAATGCATGCATGCGCTAACTGATAGCCTCCTCAATGAACTGGAAACAACCTCTTTCAATTACTTGCCTTTGGAAAGAAACTCGATATTACTTCAATAAATCATTAACAATTCACCGAAAGTATAACTCAGGATTATCTCGCTATCTCGCTAACTCAAATCTCAATAAATCATCGAAAGCATAAAAACAAATACTATGTAAATCAATAAATGCTTTCGGAAAGAAATCTCAATCTAACTCAAGGCTGATAAGTGCGGAGCTCAAAACTCAATAAATCTCGATAATTCAATCATGCTCAAATATTTGCTAAATCTTTCGTACTCGTATATCTTCATAAAAACTGATATTCGAAAACAATAATTCTCATAATATTTTCTGAATCAGTCACTTCCCGAAAATCATTTCCCAACTCAATAACTCATAAATAATTAGCTTGAAAAATCTATTGAAAGCCCTCGGGAAGGAAATCCATTAAAAATCCCGTAACTCATAGAGCATAATAAATCCCAAGAAATCAAGCTCATAAAATCATAATACTCAACAATTCAAATAATAAATTAAATCTCAATCAGAAAATACTAATATACTGCATGCACAATTAATTTAAAATAAATGTCCACTCACTGTACTATTTAGGCGACCACACAAACAGTTTCCTTCTTCGAGCAGTAGCTCGGTACGTCATCCTGTACACAAGTATAATTCGTGAATAACAATCCGGAAATTAAATACCATTCCCACATCATATCCTCATAAATCACCTATCCACTTCTTCTTGGATTCAATCCAAACTTTACCACTATTAAGTATTCCAAAGTGGAAACAAGGGAAAATACGAAGGTCGGATTCCCATAATCGACACCCCTCTCACTAAACTTCAAAAATTCCTAATCCATAACAAATCACTCCAAAATCCACCAAAATCACATTTACAAACCCTACAACAAATATAGGATTTAACTAGCTAAAAAAAAAAAAAACAGAATATACACTGTTCATACACCGCACTATTCACGTCTCACTATTCATGCGCGACACTGTTCATGAGCGGCCAACTCCTCCTCCGGCCACCAAATTTCATCCACAGCATCATCTCAACATTTCCAATAACTTTCTCAACTGTGACAAAGTCAGAAAATACCTTGAAGTGGCCGAACAATTAAGCACTCCGAAGTACAGTGAAATTTTCCAATTATGCTTTCTTCCTCCATGCTTCGATCTGGGTTATGAAACTTGGCGAGCATGAAGAGTGGCTCAAGGCACTTCTAATGGACCTGAGTTTATGACCGGAGGTGGCCGGAAATCGGCGTTGACCAATTCGCTACAGTAAAAATGTTGGCTTCGATCTCCACATTTCCGGCCAAATCGCCGTAAACAAGTCCCACCTGCGTGTTAAGGAGGAGGAGACGAGTCTATCGATGCTCGCAGCTCGCCATTTGGTGGCCTAGAGGTGGTGGAAGAGAGAGTTGCAGAAGAGAGACAGAGAGAGCACGGGGGAAGGAGAAAGAAAAGAAAGAAAAGTTACCCGGCCACAGTAACTTTTTAAATTTATACCGATTTATCATAAACAGTAACTTTCATATTTCGCTTATAACTTTCGCATACGAACTCCGATTTTTACGTACCACATATGCACGTGCTCGGTTTAACGTCCTCTACAACTTTCATAAAGAACATTTTCTCAAATTTTGACCCGAACAAAAAGTCAACTTTTAGGGCCCCTAAAATATTGAAACGGAGCCAGAAAGTAAATGTAAATGTCGTTTACCTATCAAAAGACTCATAAACTGGTAAATTTAGGTTCGGGACGTTACAGTAATATAGTGACGGTCACGAACTGAATCCTCTATCGAGTATTCTCCTTGTTGATCAAACTGAAAAACAGAACCTGCAGTCAATTAGTGTAAAGAATGCAAGTAATAGTGAGAAGATCGAACTGGACTCATGAGCTCCTCAAACACCCCCCCCCCCAAAAAAAAAAAAAAAAAAACTTGGACTCGTGACGGTGAGCCAAAAAAAATCCCGTATGTAAGGAGACATTGGAAAATTATTGGCCAAATAATACTGCTAATAACAAACCTTGAAGCCGCTCTAAATCAATGTATCTGTAATAGTGTAATGGTATGGTTAACGGAATTATAGTGATTGTCAAACAAAAAAATATTTGTTACCGGTAAGATAAGCCGGTGAAGGTAATAGTAAACGGTAAAGTAAAATTTCACTCTAGCGCCAAAAGTGTGCAAACCTTTCTTCCTTTCTCTATCTCTATCTGTATCAGTGTGGTGCCGGCAGCAATTTGAAATTCGAAAAACCGTCGAGATCTGAAGAAGAGGAGATTCCGATCGGGAATGAGCGGAGCCACACTGTGCGCACTGTTGGGCGATTTGGGGTACGAAGGCGCCGATGCATTGGACCCCGACAGTTTCGAATGGCCTTTTCAATACGACGACGCTCGACCTATTCTCGATTGGGTCTGCTCCAGCCTCCGCCCCTCTAACGTTCTGTCCCTCACCGAGCTCTCTCGGTAACCGCTCTCTCTCTCTCTCTCTCTCTGAGCTTCTATTCTAATCATCTGCTTGAATTTCAAGATTTTGTGATTGCATTTTGTGCAGGTACGAGCAGTTTTTACAGGAGGGAAAGCTCTTAGAGGTAAAATTCGCACTTTTCTCTGCTCTGGTTTGAGCTTTGAAGTGTGCACATTGGTTGATGTTTGTTGAATTTGCAGGGGGAAGATTTGGACTTTGCTTATGATAGCATTTCTGCCTTTTCTTCCAGCCGAGACAACCAGGAGGCGGTTTTCGCAGCTGAAGAGGGACTCAAAGATATTCGGTAATTTCTCGATTCTTGATTCTGCTTCTTAGCAGTATTCTGTTGACTATGTATTTATTATGAGGATGTAGAAGATATTTTGGATGCGGTGGGGTTGTGGTTGTCTGTACTTGATGGAATCAGCTTGAGCAAGGATTTCATTACATTTCTTGTTTCTAGTGTAACATATGATTGACCATTACAACTAAGATAGAACGTAACGGGGTTCAGTTGCTTGTTTGCATGAAATTGACATCGGAATGTATCATACGTTGTAAATTTGCGAGTTTTATTAGGTTTGCTTCTTTCTTCATTACATCTCGAGAACCTGGTTTTAGGTCTGCAAAGATGATATATTCTCTCAGATGTACCAGTGATTAGTTCCTTAGTGTTCGTCTTGAGATTCAGAACCACCTGCTGCCATCTTCTTGGTTTCCATTTGAAGCTGTAAATTTTTCGTCTACTGATGCATTTGTGTTATCCTGCCCCCAATACTTATGGACTTGTTTTATTCCTTAGGGATGCAACTCTGGCATATAAATCTGAAGCTTTACAGTTGCAGAAGCAGCTTAGACATCTGGATTCTCAATTTGACATGCTTACTGGTCAAGCTTCTGCTTTGATCCAAGGTAGACGGGCTCGAGTTGCTACAACATCTACTATTAATGGACACCTTACTACCATAGATGACACCCTTTCTGCAAAAAATTTGCAGGTATATTTAGAGAAGGCTCCTTAACTAGAATAGCTACATTTGTTCCAATATATTCTGTCACATGCGACCAATCTTGAAATGGATCTGACTAATGTGCACATTGGTGTTGTCGCGCATTATGGAAAATCTGCTACTGAAAAGTCTGATGGCATGTAATTTCTTCATATGTTAGTAATTTGGTTTCCTTAGGTTTGGTTTTCAATACACAGACATCAATGCATTATTAGTAGGTGGCATAAAGATCAAGATGAATTAATAAAAATCAAGACGAATTAATAAAAGTATTAGTTTATAGCATGCACAGTTTTAATTTTTATTTTCTTGAGACACAAATACTTATATCTATTTGTTTTCACTTAAACATTCCTGAAGTTTTATAAATGTGTTGCTGTGATTTAGATGAATGCAGTTCTTGGAAGGATTGCGTCTACAGCACAGGAATTGGCTCATTATCACTCTGGGGATGGTATTAATATCTTCTGCCTTATAGTACTTCTGTTGGCCATCTGAATATACTTGGAAATTCTCTGCCACTGCCTACCTAGTTATTTTATATTGCTTCATAGTTTAATACAAAAATGATTGTGGAATCTCTGCACAACTGGAGAAGTAATTAAGACCATTATCTTTCTAGTTAGTGTTTCATTCCTTCTCTGTTTTGTTCTTTTGCTGATTTTTTAGCACTACTGAAATTGCAGGGGATGGAATCTATTTAGCATATTCAGACTTTCATCCGTACTTGCTTGGAGATTCATCCTGTATAAAGGAGCTCAATCAGTGGTTTGCCAAGCAGTTGGACACGGTATGCGGATAATTTCTTCCCCTTGAAGGAATTTCTAATCTAATGTATGTTGATATATGAGTGTGCCTTTTTAAAGCCCTTTAAAGTCCTGCTACTCTGCTAGTCTAATTTCGGATTGTGCATAGTGTTGCTTGCAGTTAGGAGTCTTAGGACATAACCTTAGGAAGCCTTCTGCAACCTTCCTTTTTGAGTTTTCAACAAATTTTATGCTGGATTTTATTTCTAGAATCATGTCTAATGAAAAGTAGATTTTAATTCTCTGCGAGTTTCAATGTTTTGTTGGATAAATTTATGAGCTCATTTGGTTGTGGGTAATTTAATAATCTTTACTTAATAGAAGAAAAATGATAAAATACAGATTTCAAGTATGTGTTTTCACATTGCTCACCTAATGAAACTTTATCCTGCCTTTTTTTTTTTTTTTTTAATGCAACTTTATCCTGTAAGTTTTGATAGTCGTAGGGGAGTGATATGGTCTTTTGCTAGTTCTATATTCTTCTGATTAAACTATGTTCCTTCTCATCTCCTGTAGATTTCTTGACTTCCTATTTCTTTGGCTATACTTTCTTTGCCTCTCTACTTCTCCAGTGATTCTCTGGACTTCATACAATCCTCATGTATCATGTAATATATTATTTCTTTAGTTATTAAAAAGGAAAAAAGGTCTTATTAAAGGATATGAACAGGGCCCCTTTCGTTTAGTTGCTGAAGATGGAAAGTCCAAGTGTTCGTGGGTGAGTCTTGAAGACATCTCCAATATCATTGTGAGAGGTAATCATTTCTGGCTACAGCTTGTGTTCTCACTTTTCATTCTTGTGGTTTTTTGCCTTCTTTTCGCATTAAACTTTTCAATATTCAATTTCCAGTTTTTTGCTTTTCCAATTTCTTAGTGTTGCATATTGAGTTTGGTTGTTGGGATAGTATAGGGATTCTGTTTGATGTCTCAGACGGTACCATATGCTATTTTCCATTTGAAAATGTTCTATTAAAAGTCATGAATTTAATGAACCAATGAAAGGAGTGATATATACACATTGCTTTGGAGTTGATAGTGTAATGCAATCATTCTGTATGCCATAAAAGTATTTTCCCTCCTATCGACTGCCATACTTTCAAAATGAAAATAAAGGCAATATTTTTCAGTTTTAACTTCTTCTTTTTCCTCCCTCTTTTTGTGTTAATACATGCTTGTATCACTATGTCTTTGATGTAATAATGTTGACGGTTATGAATAAATGAAATTTTCTGGTTTGATTTTCTTCGTATTAAGATGTTTTATGTTTCTTTACTTACAAGGAGTAGCAGATATTGACTCCCTTTTCCTGGCCTTTTGGTTGCAGCAGATTTAGAAAAATCCCAGCATCAACGTGTCTCAGAATTGCAACGACTGCGTTCTATGTATGTAATGCCTTTTCTTTTCACAAAGTTTTATGCTTATGCTAATTGGTAGAGATAAGCTTACTTATACCTGGGGACAGGTTTCTGATGTACATCCCCTTTGAGTGGCAGACTCAGGATTATTTAAGTAGGGGCATAACTACTGGGCAATAGTTGGGTTTGCCATTGTACAAACTAGAACTGTGGTTATATTTTATTTACTTCAATGCCTTGAGAAGTTACAAAGAATTCACAAGAAATAGATAGTTAATTTTGAACTATGGTGGCAGTTAGAGGATTATCCTAATAGCTGAATACTTTTTTATTATTATTTTTATTTTTCTGACGCTTGAGTGGTACAACTTAGAAATTTTGATTGTATTTTAGCTTTGTTTTGCATCTATCTCTGTGTCTCTGTTCATGCACATGTGTATCACGTACATTTCTTTTTCTTTTCTTGTGTAGTTCATGCTGGGATTGTTTATAATTTTACAATTCCTGAAGTTGTTGCGCAACTGTCTAATTTGTGCAGTTTTGGGACAAGTGAAAGACAATGGGTGGAAGCTCAAGTTGAGAATGCTAAGCAACAAGCTATTCTAATGTCACTTAAATCTCAAGTTTCATCAGATGAAGCGCACATTCATCTTGATCTTCATTCCCTTAGGTATAACCATATTATGCATTTGAAATTTTCACGCGATTACTGTTTGTGAATTGGTTTCTTTTAATGTTATCTATCAACTACTTTATAAAGTATATGTTTGACACCAGATTTGATGTACATGAACAGGAGGAAACATTCGGAGCTTGTCGGAGAACTATCAAATTCTTATAACAAGGAAGAGAAACTGTTATCTGAGGTTTGTATGTGTCCTGGTCCAAGTTTCCTGTACTGTACTGGCTATATACAAATCTTCGGACAAAATATTGATACCAATAGTAGTCATAGTTTTGACCAAAGATTTTTGGAGGATTACGTATGTGTTGGGAAAAGGATCACAGAAATGCAACCTACTAGTCATGTTGCGTTTAGTTAATCTTCAAATATTTCTCTGGTAGCTTAGGGATTCTTCAGTTAAAGCAATAGATTTTCCTTGCATTGTTCTGTCCTGTCTCACTTTCTGGGCCTTTTCTCTGTACGTCTTTTTGGTTGGGAATGGGTGCATACTCTGATACTCCTACAAGTTTCTTCTGTTATTTGTGGTTCTTTTTACTCATAATAGAAAATGAGTTTTTATTTCATTCATTTAGTTTGACTTTATTTTTTAATATTAACTGTGTCCCTTTATTTATTTAATCTCTCTTAAGACTATTCCGGATCTGTGTTGGGAGCTGGCTCAACTCCAAGACACATACATATTGCAAGGTATTGGTAGCTATACCATTGCAGAAATCTAAGATGAATGAAAATCCAATTACTCTCCTTTTATGCGTCAGAAAGTTCTTTTTATCTGGTTAATTAACCTTGCTTCATGAATTTGTAGGCGATTATGACTTAAAGGTCATGCGACAAGAGTACTATATCAACCGGCAGAAAGCGGTATGGTGACCTACAAAATTCCCATTATTTCTGTCTTATGTGATCTTCTAGATGCTTTTCTGTTCTAAACTCTGCAAATAATTTCTTGCAGTATATGCAAAGCATGAGAATGAATTTCAACTAAAAGTTATTCTTTTTGTAGCATCAATGGAAGGAGAAGTGTCAGTTAATACCACTAAGCATTCTGATCTTCTAACATTTATTTTCTAAATTCTTTTTGGCAGTTTATAAATCATCTTGTCAATCAACTGGCGAGGCACCAACTGTTAAAGTTAGCTTGCCAGTTGGAAAAGAAACACATGCTTGGAGCATATTCGTTGCTGAAAGTTATTGAATCAGAGGTGCAAGCCTACCTGTCAGCAACTGAAGGCCGTGTGGTATAATATATATCCATCTCCCTCCCTCGCTCCCTTTGCTACAATAATCTTAGTTTCACATGCTTCTTTTAGACATCTCCCACCTCTATTGAATGCTGTCTCTTGTCTCTTAGATCTCAGTTATTTCTTTACTATGTCTTCTATATTTCTTTTTAATAGTGGAAGGGAAAAAAATAGTTGACTTTTTATAGGGTTATGCGGCTTACTGTTTGATGAAATATTGTATGTACCTAAAACTTCCATGATAACACGTTAATGTAATGCTGTGGTTATGAATTTTCTCAGAACTGGGAAGGGATTATGCTTCAAATTTTTATAGAAACCTACTTATAGTGAATTATCTCTATCCTTCATCTATTTGTTATTTTTCTTCCATATAGCTGACGTTGCTTTGTTATCTTTCTAGGGTCGTTGCCTAGCCCTAATCCAAGCTGCATCTGATGTACAAGAACAAGGAGGAGTGGATGATCAAGATCACTTTTTGCATGGCGTTAGAGATCTTTTGAGTATCCATTCAAGTAATGACAGTACAATCTTTTTGGATAAGCTTATTTATGCATATAATGAGTGTTAGATTTTCTGTTGATTGATAATACTCAGTTTTTGTTGTTTATCTATACTCTTTCTGTAGATGCTCAAGCTGGGTTGTCAACATATGTATCAGCTCCGGGTATTGTGCAGCAAATATCTAGTCTTCATTCAGATTTGATGACCCTTGAGTCGGATCTTGAGACCTCTCTTCCAGAGGACAGAAGCAGATGTGTCAACGAGCTGTGAGTTACCCCACTTTTTCTTAAACAATATGAATACTAATCAAACAATCATTAATCAGACTAGAAATATCTTGTTAAAATGAATTGATTATTCCTATCATTGTGTGGAGATTGTTTTAATACACTATTGGCTGGGAAAGGTAGCACAGATCATTTAATTGATTGGGACAGTGTCGCAACGTGAAGAGGGGGGGTGTTGGGCGGCCTGGGGATTGGTAACCCAGCGAAGAAAAATTTGGCTTTGCTCGGCAAGTGGCTGTGGAGGTTCCCTTTGGAAAGCCATTGTGATCAGAAGAAAATAAGGGACTAAGGAGAATGGGTCAGATGCCAATCTAGTGGAAAGAGCTCCGAAACCCTGGGAGGGATATTTCCAATGGACTCCTTATGTTCTTGGAGTATTGTCAGGTTATACAGTGGACTGTGGGGGGGGGGGGGGGGGGGAGAGTACGGTCAGATTTTGGGTAGGACATATAGCTATATACCTACGGACTCCTTATGTCTCTCTTCTCCATGACGCTGAGTCTGATCTCTTCTGTGCAAAAGTATGCTGATTATTTTTTCTTGGGGGAAGCTTCTTATCTCATTTGTTTATGTGTATTAGGTGCACTTTAATTCAGAGTTTGCAGAAATTGCTGTTTGCATCTTCAACAACTGCGCAACCAATACTGACATCTCGGGTATGAACCTCACTATTAAACTCATGTAACATTTCTGTTGAATGCAAAACGTAGTGGAAAGAGAGAATACAAGCATGTGGTAACTCTGCATGAACACCATCAAACTTATTCTAATTGCATCAAAGTAATGTTATAGCAGGCATGCTACTTTCTTTTCTTCTTACTTTTTCTGATCCATGTGAATGGGTCATGACAAGCTATTTATGGTAATTCTTCTGTTTTTCTATTGTCTTTGGTCCTGTGCCAATTGATGTTTTGTTCCTTCCAGCCATTGATGAAAGAGCTTGATGAAATGGAGAAAATAAATGCAAAACTCTCAGCTGCAGTTGAAGAGGTGACACTAGAGCATCGTAAGAAAAATGAGGTAAAGTTTTTTGTTTGTTTCACCATCTTTCTCCTCATTGGAGTAGGATCTGCCCTGTGAAGCACAACTAGGCGTTGTGAGTAGTTAATTTATTAAGAAATCGAGTATAGTTCTAAACATATGTTGCAGATTTGTTTATTTTGAGGACTTTCAGAACCTTAGTAATGTTATTCCTAATGTATTTTTTCTTATGTATATGGCATGCAGATAGTTAAACACCACTCCCAAGAAGTTGGGCTTCAACGGGGTGTGTTTGTTGATTTCTTCTGCAATTCTGAGCGTTTGAGGAGTCAAGTTCGGGAGCTAACTGCACGAGTCAGAGCTTTGCAGGTTTCATAATTCGTGCATCTATTCTACTGTCTGAGAGAGATATAGTGAGTGAGAGCTGAATCTTTGTATTTATCAAGCAATCTATGGTCTAATGACTCGAACTTATAAGTTCAATGTATATGTGATTGTGTATTTAGTCGAGTCTTAATTTTCTTTACCATCTTGTAGAATAAACAAAATATTTTTTTAAAGGTAAATTTCGTCCTCCGTGGTCACTAAAAATGTCCCAATACTTTTTTTAGTTTTGCACCTCTGCCAGTCTGCCGTAGTTAAGTTTTGTTATAAAAAGGTGTAAAACTAATTTTTTTTTTTTGGTTCCTAGTTTTGCATACGCTACACTTGTGCTTCTTGGGCATTACATGGGTGGAGCATTTGCTTTAGAGGAACTTATTTTGCTCCACCATGGTTGGTTTCTTTGTAATGCTATAATATTAAACCGTCTTTCTAAAAAAGAAAATAATAATAATAATAATTTATATCAGACCTCCTCATGTTCATGTAAACACCTTCTCTCACCAACTTCCATCACCACATGCACTACAAATTTTTTTTTTTTGAAAAGATGCACTACATATTTACATGTGTGGAGAATTTTACCATATGAAGGGAGACTTGGAGAGAACTAGAGCTTTGTGAAACTTTGAAAATCAATCTTAAATTCTACAAGGATCAGTTTACCTTGGTAATTCTACTCATACTTTTTTCAAAGATAGAAAACAAGTTCTGCTTTTTAGTGATACCCAATAGATGATTAGCACCAATTCTTCACTCTCTTTCACTGTCAGAAAAGTATCTCTGGCTGTCAAATGGCTGTCTTCTGGAGTTCGTATCATGGACGTTAGAAGAAACTTCTCCACGCATAGGTGCAAATGCTGCAGCTCAAGCACAGAAAACTAATGAGAACTGCACAATTTAACAATTCTCAATTGAGAATATACTGTCACTGAAAAAAATTGTAAAATTTTTGCAATTGACGAAGGAAAAAGAGTCATTTCAGCAGCACTTTGACTGTAGTGAATTCAGATCCTTTTCGAAATTGAAAGAACAGTCATTACGGCATCAATTTGTCTTAATGAATACAAATTCTAGTTCTACAACACAAAGCTTTGGATCAATCCTCTATCTTGAACCTTCAGCACATGCAGTCATCAAACAACAGAAAAATGGAGGTTTTAGTCCCACTCCCTTGACTAACAAACCGGTAAATAGCTAACAATCAAATAAAGCAAGCCACTACCAAGTACCACCCATACTAGAAAAGTCTCAGCAAATGAAAATTTTTTGATCAAGGGAATATCAACAGGGAACCAACTCAATTTACGAAATCACAAAAAAATAAAAAAACATAAGTTCATAGCACAAAATTTTGTCAAATCATGTGGAACTGACCTTTTTCTTTCATCCTCCTTTCTCTGTCATACTCAAATTTATCCCTAATTTGGTTAACCTTTTCCCATGTATCACCTTGCCTACTCCCAAATCCATGGTCCTGCAACAAAACCAAGTCAGTTGCATGACAACGATGGCACAGAAATAATCATAGCACCGATATAGACAGATAAATCCAAGTAGCACAATGCACCCCTATTTATACCATTAATTCACAGTATCATGTCTTGCAACACAAAAATTACGGCTTCATATTATTAATGAACAGCATACGAAGGAGCCTGAGATAAATCTCCTTGTACAGACTGAGAAATCTGAGACAGACTGCCATAGCATAGATTGTGGCCAAATCTTATTAACGTTAAGCTAAATTTTTCAGTCCTGCTGGAAACAGCTTCTCCAAAATCGTGATACTGCACTTTTTTTGTTCTATGACAATCTCCCTGTAAGAAACATACTTGTATTCATAGAATAACGAAGTACACCATAGAGGATAAGAAAGTCCACATAAAAAGCAACATTTACCAAAACAGTAACAATCAACAAACCAAGACACAGAAGCATCCCCATCATAAAGAATAGCCTTCAATGAACTGTTAGTGAATCTGAAGCAACCTATGCAGAATTGCAGATAGAGATGCCCAGGATTCAACCCTTTCCCACAAAATACCTGCCTCCTCAATCCTGCCTCCCTAACCCTCCTTAATTTCCCACCAAAATGCTGCCATAACAGCAGAGATGTTCACAGCATCTTACCCATATTACACAGTAGAACATAACATGATAGTGAATATCCCCGCTCACAATAGCCTCCCAAAAAAACCTTTCCAAACAAAGACAAAGCTATGGGACGGCGAGGCAGTAAATTATTCAAACTTTCTGGATCATTTCTGTACATCTCACAGAAATTAGGTGAAACACACCAAGAACTTCTGAACCATATCCCAAGTAATCAATCTACCACCAGCAATACTCCAGACCAATGCTTGCAGCTTTCCGGGGACCTTAGCCTAAGAGAGGACCAAAAAAAGACAAGAAAGGTCCATACACAAGAAGAATCCTGATGACTCCAGCTTGCATACTCTCCTATCCAACCTTGATAGAAGGAGAAAAATATCTCTAAACACACCAACAAATCTGTTAATTCCCCCAACACCTGAACATTAAGATTCCTCCAAAACCCAAGACAAAAGATGAGAAACAGAACTATCACACAATCTTACAGTAGAAGCATTCCGGAAATGAGTCTGCGTAATGGAGGACCCCACCCAACGATCTACACAGAGACTCACTCTCTTCCCATTCTCACCCAGAATGGATAAAGGGAACAAAAAAATATTAACGCCTTGAGAGATATCCTTCCAAGGACAACGACTTGAACCTCTTGTGAAAATGCAAGAATCCCAATTCGTTCTCTTGCAAACCCATAATTTCAATTAATGACAGCATACCAAATCTCTCACATTAAAATTTTCAAAACCCTCCCACTAAATCAACAGATTTTTTTCCCTTTCTTGATTACACATTCAGTCGTATCAGCCAGTGTCAAATATTTGAATCAGTAAAAGATAGTAACCTGGCTAAGGGGAATGTCGACTCTTAGATAATCAGTCTTGGGTAGCATGGAAGAACTGATCAACTAAGAGTCAACACCCCCCTCTTGATACCCCTTTCCTCCCCTCCATCCTTTCTAATCTCCACCTTTCCCACCACTCCCAAAAAGTGAATTTCTTGGGTTTCCTCCAAGTGGATTCAAGCCCTCCCTCTATCGGGAGGCAGACCATGTCCCAAGCCACCTTGGCAGCCTTAGACTCTAACCTCACACTCAGAATATCCTTGACATATAGAAGAACATGCCACGTGCATATGTGTATAGAAACATATATGTGGCCTATCGAAATTTATACTTCACATTTGGCATCACTTGTAACTTGATTATCCCCTTCCATTACATACTAATGAAATGCAGAAGCTCATAAGCAACCAGGTGACTAATCAAATGAACTAAACTTGCTTCCACTTAATTTAACAACAAATTCCAAAACGGAAAAGGAAAAAAGGAAAGCAGATTCCCCTCAATCTAAACTAGGAACTTAGGCCCAGGCTTGAACAAATTGTAAATGAGAGTTTGATCATTGGGCCAACAATATCATACATGATATATGTGACAGTTTAAATTATATACACTGCTATATAAAGTTCACTAGGAATAGTTCCATTTAACCAAGAGGAGCAGCTCTTGAAGATTATAGAAGAACATGTTAGGTGTGATTATAGAATATAACTTTGTAGGTAGTAAAAAAACTTAGAGAAATGTGGGACAATGCAGAGCTATAAATTTCATCAGGTATAACTTTATCTATATACTGGTAACAGATCGAACCTTAAATTGCTCGGAATGGGATTGCCTGCTCCTGAAACAGAAGAAAGAGAGTGAAATAAGGATCTGGATGCCATTATGCAATACAATGGACAGTGACATTTCACATCACCACAGAAGGCAAGTTCTACACAAATTTGTACAAGTACACAAATTGTGAATTTTACTCAAACTTCCTTCTTTTATCTAACTATAAACATAGCCTTACATATTAAGGTCCAAAAGTTATTTCAGAAAGCATACCGGTATGGATTGAAATCCTGATCATTATCTTCAGCTGACTCGTAATTCGCATGATCCTGGGCAAGCTTTTTGGAGTAACCTTCGTCCCAGTACAGCCTTTCCCAATTCTCTCTAAGCTCCTGGTACAGCTCCATATACTTTTTGCACCAAGGCTCATGCTCCTATCAACACAATTTACTAAACTCATATCACTACAAACCCCAAACAATCAATGCAAAACCTCCAATTTACCAAAACACTATCTTAAACCCCTCCGCAAATCTCATGAATTACTGTAACCCTAGGTAAATGAAACCGAACCCGAAACCCTTGGTGAAAAGTTACCTACCGTTTCTTTGAGAACGAGGCGAGTGCGGCGCATGAACTGTTCCCTGAGCTGCTTCCTACGCTTGTTGGGGATGTTATCTCTCGGAATCACGAACCGCTCACGCGGCGGCACGTGGTCGCCGATTTCGTGCATTTCGCCGTCGACTATCCACCACTCCGACTTCTCCTCCGCCTTCCTCATCGCCAGCGCCGGAGACCTCGACCGACGCCTCGGCGACCGTGCCTCCGTTCTCACTCGCCGGAGCTGGTTCCCGGCGGCCTCCACGCACCAAGGAAACGTCTTCAGTCTTTTCGCCAGGGAGAGCATTTCGGAAACACAGCCCGACGAGTGTGACTCTGTGACTGGATAGCTAGCCTAAGAGGACCCGGTTCAATGTTCAACCGGATTGAACCGGGTCGGGTTAAATGTTTAAAAGATGACACGTGTCGAAATCAACAGATGAATGCTCGATGTGAGTCCGTCCATTCTGCTATAGCTTGCTCAATTTTTATTTTTTGTGTAAGGTTACTGGCAGGTGTTACTACCGGTACATTTTCTTGTTTTAGTTGTTTGACTTGTTATATGTTTAGTCCTTGTTACGAGTGTGAAATGTAATCCTTCCTTCCATTCTCACCTTATACTCTTTAACATGTTTGTTATTTTTTTTTTTCCACTATAGACAGGACGCCAGTTATTTTGGGTGACAAGTATCAACAGATTCCATGGCTAAATGATTCTTCATATTCCAATTTTGATAAGTTACTTAAACCATATGAGGGGTCTGATTTGGTAAGTAATTCTTGAACTTCTAAAAGAAGAGATGGAAACTACTATTTATTGGATCATCACCAGGTATGGTACCCAGTAACACCAGCAATGGGTAAGGTGTCATTTAATGGTCCAGAGTGCAGCAATGAGGTGTGAAGGTTACTGTGTTTTCTTTTACACATGATGTGCATCATTTGGTAATGGGAAGAATTTAAACCCAATCATTTTAACTTGGATCTCCTAGTCAGAGATGCAAAATTTTGACTTGCAGCCTTGAATGTGATTGAAGAAATGATTTTTCAATTGTGCTTTTCCTTAAGTTGGTTCTCCTTTAGGAAATTTCCATGACAAGATAAAGTTATTAAGATGGTTTCATTGAGAACTTTCTTATAAACCAAATTGTGATGTACCATTTCTTGTTAAAGTTGTTAAAGATTAGGGGTGGATTCTGTTCCGATCAGTTTAGTTTTAGGCTGAAACCGAACCGAATTGAACTTTCGGTGAGGTTTTGCATTTTTCAGAAGTTGGAATCAAAAACCGAACCGATCGGTTCAGTTCGGTTTTTTCAAATTTTTTTTTTTCTTTTCAATAAAACAGATTTTTTTTTTAAGTAAAAAAAAAAAATTTGGCAAGATAATGATATAGAATTTGCTACCTCTACTTCTACCCATTTGGTATTGTAACTCAGGAACTTTTTTTTGTCTCTTCAAACCTATAATAATAATCCATACAACTAAGTTTACAAGTTCACTAATGCATGCTTTATACTTCAATAGACAATAATCTAGACTCCATAGTTCATAATCAAACTTCAAAGCTTCATTATATGAAATGGTTGGCTTTGGTTCTCGTTTCGAATTCGATCAACTACATCAAACTTAGTTACTCTTATAAACCTATACTCCAAAAAGAAACCTCTATAAATTCAAAGAAATTATAAAAACCGACCGTTGAATGCGATTATTACAATAAATTATGCGTGTGGTTAAAAATTTAGCCAATTCCACAATAGTTTCTAACCCGATCGGATTGGTCAACTGTAATCACTTGTATGTTTTCTTGGTTGACCAATGGCGTGACGACCACGAAACGTTCTTATTTTTTAACATCACGTTTGTAAATATTTCATTGATGGATGTACGTTGACATAAGATAAAAATTTCAATTTTAATTACCAATACATTGGCCCATATAGGGGTCGTCAACGGGCCGGGCCGGGCCCGGGCCGGCCCATTCATAGCGGGCTTGGGCCGGGCCGAGCCGGGCCTTGCTATATTTTTAAATAATTGCGGGCCGGGCCGGGTCGGGCTTTATTAAAAATCAAAGGATCCAAGCCCGTCCATATAAAGCGGGCCTTGCGGGCTTTTTCAGGCCGGGCCGGGCTTAGCCTTGCGGGCTTTTTTGGGCCGGGCCTTGCGGGCTTTATTTATAAATAAATATTTAAAGACACAAGTATTTTTTTTTTTAATCAAGCTTTGGAAATTCAATGGATAATGATCAAATACAACCAAAGATAACAATCTATATAACTATATTGTACCAAAAAAAATCTATATTTATATATAGATACTAATTTGTTGATAAAAAATTTTTAAAGACACTAATTTTTTATAAATCTATATTTATACATCATACACTCCAAAGAGCTACATATAGCAATTCAAAGAAAATGAGAAACCGACCGTTGGATGAGTTTATTACAATAAATTATGAGTGTGGTAAAAAATTTAGCCAATTTCACCATATTTTTGAATCCGATCGGATTGGTCAACCGTAGTCACTTATATGTTTTATTGGTTGACCGATGGCATGGCAACCGCGAAACGTGCTTATTTTTTCACATCACGTTTGTATATATTCCATCGATGGATGTGCGTGGACATAAGATAAAAAAAAATTAATTTTAATTACAAACACATTGGACTATACCAATTTTATTCCTAAAGTTATATGACTTATACATTGCATTTAAATTGTTTAAGTTCATTCTAAAGCAACCATGAAGTGGAAAATGAATTCGGAGAAACCAACCGCTTGATGGAGAGATTGTAATGTTTTATGGTGGTTGCAGAAAATCCAGCCAATTTGGTTCACGTTTCGAATTCGATCAACTAGGTCAAACGTAGTTACTCTTATAAACCTATATTTATATATCATACACTCCAAAGAGCAACCCCTATCAATTCAAAGAAAATGGAAAAACCAACCATTGGATGAGTTTATTACAATAAATTAAGAGTGTGGTAAAAAATTTAGCCAATTTCACCATATTTTTGAATCCGAACGGATTGGTCAACCGTAGTCACTTATATGTTTTATTGGTTGACCAATGCCGTGACAACCGCGAAACGTGCTTATTTTTTCACATCACATTTGTATATATTCCATCAATGGATGTGCGTGGACATAAGATAAAAAAAATTAATTTTAATTACAAACACATTGGTCTATACCAATTTTATTCCTAAAGTTGTATGACTTATACATTGCATTTAAATTGTTTAGGTTCATTCTAAAGCAACCATGAAGTAGAAAATGAATTCGGAGAAACCAACCGCTCGATGGAGAGATTGTAATGTTTTATGGTGATTGTAGAAAATCCAGCCAATTTGGTTATCGTTTCGAATTCGATCAACTAGATCAAACGTAGTTACTCATATAAATCTATATTTATATATCATACACTCCAAAGAGCAACCCCTATCAATTCAAAGAAAATGGAAAAACCGACCGTTGGATGAGTTTATTACAATAAATTATGAGTGTGGTAAAAAATTTAGCCAATTTCACCATATCTTCGAATCCGATCGGATTGGTCAACCGTAGTCACTTATATGTTTTATTGGTTGACCGATGGCGTGGCAACCGCGAAACGTGCTTATTTTTTCACATCACGTTTGTATATATTCCATCAATGGATGTGCGTGGATATAAGATAAAAAAAATTAATTTTAATTACAAACACATTGATCTATACCAATTTTATTCCTATAGTTGTTTGACTTATACATTGCATTTAAATTGTTTAGGTTCATTCTAAAGCAACCATGAAGTAGAAAATGAATTCGGAGAAACCAACCGCTCGATGGAGAGATTGTAATGTTTTATGGTGGTTGTAGAAAATTTAGCCAATTTGGTTCTCGTTTCGAATTCGATCAACTAGGTCAAACGTAGTTACTCTTATAAACCTATATTTATATATCATACACTCTAAAGAACAACCCCTATCAATACAAAGAAAATGGAAAAACCGACCGTTGGATGAGTTTATTACAATAAATTATGAGTGTGGTAAAAAATTTAGCCAATTTCACCATATTTTCGAATCCGATCGGATTGGTCAACCGATATGTAGAATATATATATGCACATATTTTATATAGAAGTATAATAGTATAAAAACTTCCACACACACACACACACACACACACACATATATATATATATATATATATATATCTCTCTCTCTCTCTCTCTCTATATATATACACACACATATATATTAATATATATATATATATATATATATAAACACACACACACATATATGATATATTGATATATATATATATATATATCTATATATATATATATATCTATATCTCTCTCTCTCTCTATATATATATATATAAACACACACACACACACAGATATATATATATATATATATATATCTATATATATATATAAACACACACACATATATGATATATTGATATATATATATATATATATATATATATATAAACACACACACAAATATATGTCTATATGTGTCTATATATATATATATATATATATATATATTTATAAACACACACACACATATAGATATATCTATATATATAACACACACACACACACACACACATATATATATATATATAAACACACACACACACACACACACACATATAATATTTTGCGGGCTTTTACGGTCCGGGCCTAGAGGGCTTTTACGGGCCGGGCCTAGCGGGCTTTTGGCGGGCCGGGCCTATGGGCCAGGCCGGGTTTTTGCGGGCTTTTTTGTGGGCCTCCATCGGCCCACCAAGGCGGGCTTTTGAGGGTTTTTTGACGGGCCGGGCCGGCGGGCCTCCATCGGCCCATTTGATCCGCGGACTTTTTGATGAGGCCTAGGCCGCCCATACCAATTTGCCTCCTAAAGTTGTATGACTTGTATATTGTATTTAAATTGTTGAGGTTCATTCTAAAGCAACCATGAAGTGGAAAATGATCGAATTTGGAGAAACCAACCGCTCGATGGAGAGATTGTAATGTTTTATGGTGGTTGTAAAAAAGTCCAGCCAATTTGGTTCTCATTTCGAATTCCATCAACTAGGTCAAACTTAGTTACTGTTATAAACCTATATTTATATATCAAACACTCCAAAGAGAAACCTCTATAAATTCAAAGAAAATGGAAAAACTGATTGTTGGATGCGATTATTACAATAAATTATGCGTGTGGTAAAAACTTTAGCCAATTTCACAATAGTTTCGAATCCGATCGGATTGGTCAACCGTAGTCATGATATGTAGAATATATATACACATATTCTATATAGAAGTATGAGAAATTCCACACACACACACATATCTATCTATATGTGTGTGTGTATATATCTATATAGAGGCCCGATCATAGGCGGACGTCCGCATTGTCGCTAAAGTGCAGACGTCGACACAGCAGCAGCTTCCAGGCGGCGACAGCAGCGCGCGGCTTGCAGGAGAGAGGCCGGAGGCATCCCGGACTGTTCTGGGCAGCGATTGAGGTTGCACGTTCTCCGCAGCGGCCGGACCTGCAACTGCAAGGTTCTGAGCAAAGCAGCAACCTCGTCGCCGGCGACTCGACCCGACTGCAGACCGGCTTCTCAGACCCCTAGCCCCGCCTCGAAGCTTGATCGAGGCCGTCTTTTCAAGATCACGGACGTCCGCTCTCGAAATGCTCCATGTATATATATATATATATATATATAATGAATTTCCAGTTTTGACCCACTGTCCGATCACATTTTCACATCTTCACCGTTCAGTTTTTAGGTATATATGAGTAGATCACTTCTGCAAATTTTCAGCCAAATTGATGATCGTTAACACATCGAAAACTGCAATTTACCATTATAAACACAAACGGTTCCGGTTCGACAGATTTGGTTCGTTCGTGTAAATTGCAGTTTTGGATGTCTTCAAGATCATCAATTTGGCTGAAAATTTGTAGAGATGATCTATACATTAGGACCTAAAAACTGAACGGTTAAGATGTGAAAATATGATCGAAAGTGGGTCAAATATGGAAATCCGTAACTTTTGTTTAGGTACGGATATCCGCACCTGAGCAATATATATACTTTATAAAGTCCACCAATATTGGTAAAAAAAAAAGAAAAAACTAAACTTTTAGGTTCGGTTCGGTTTTTTTCTATTCGGCTTTGTTCGGTTTTCAATGCGGTTTTTTTTTTCGGTTTTCGGTTTTGCGAGCCCACCCCTATTAATAAAGACTGGCTTTTAGTACCTTTGCACTCGCATGCATCATGATGCATTGCTTGCCATACAAAACAGTGACTCTGCTTTTGTACGGTAAGATTTCCTTAATACATCAAGTTTTCATGGTTTGGTAAAGTCTCTTGGTTGTCAATTCAGAGATCTGGAATTGAATCCATTCTTCATTAGGGTTTGGGATGGTAATAGAGTTACCTTCTTTGGCAGAAACCAGGTATTGGAGGCGAGGTAGTGCCACATCAGGATAACTCATTTCTTTATACCGAACCACAAACTTGCACAGGTTAATTTGTAGCTGGCCTTGGAAGACGCAACTATAGTAAATGGCTGCCTATGGGCTATTCCTAGATCTCAAAAGAGTAGAGTTCTCCTTCCGCCCTTTGCTTCCTTCTATATCTCCTTTCCTAACGACATCTTTGTCTATTTTGACATTTCTGCTTGATGTGTTTGATGTAATCAAGTTTTCCTCTGATCTGTCTTTGTCTGGAATGAAGATGGCCTTGTTAGACGGTTTATTAGAGGTGAAGATGGTGTGACCTTTGATCGGCCTTCCTCTGCGTATGATCCAAAAGATTTTGTGCCTATTGAAGTCAAAGCTGGGTCTTTAATTGTTATTCATGGTGATCTTATTCATCAAAGGTCAGTTACATTGTTTCTGTTGTTTCCGAAATGGAAGAGACATGTGATTTGTCTCCTTTGCTGGATGGTCTGAAAGGACTCTAGCTATTTGCCTTTTTCCTGTCAAATCATTGGATTACAGTTCGGAGAGCCAGTCTTTGAAGTCAAGGCATGCGTATAGCTTGCATGTGGTGGGTACAGATGGCTGCAAATGGGCTCCAGATAATTGGTAAATTTTACATCGATAATTTCTAAGCTTTACATTTTGTTTTCGGAGTGACTTGTACAGTATACATTTTCTGGTTTCTCTAGCTTTGAAGTATGAATCCCAACTATGAACTTTTGTGAATCAAACAAATTGCCGAGTGTACCAGTATCTAATGTGTTAAGAATAAGTGAAGGGTAGTTATTGTGAGGAAGCATTTTTATCTGTTTGTAATTATCTTCTCTTGGATGTTTGAAGTTCATGTGTTTGAATTTGTGGTGTTGGTTGACCAACCCTCTAACCTTTCAGAAACTATCATACAAGTATGGAAAAACGTTCCAACTAAGAGATAATGGTAGGAGAAAAATGCTACCTGTGCAGGACAAAATTATGTAGTACAGAAGATGGTTTATTTTTCACTTTTATGTTTTGTTGGCTATCTGCGCTCTTTTTATTGTAGGGATTTATGACATTGAGCTCTATGACTTTTGTCCGACTTAGAGGCCCTAGCTCAGAAATTGCACTGATTGAACTTCTCTGGTTCTGTGAGAGAAGATTTCTAGAGAGAGAGGGTCCTCCTTCTCTCTAGAAATCTTCTCTAGATCTGTCATTATTTTGAAAGTCCACCACCACTCCCACCCCACCCGCCACCACCTCTACCACTGCCCCCATCACCTTCACCTTCGTCTCCACCTTCACCCAACCTCTTTTCTCGACCAGATCGATCTGCTCACTTCATCATTTACCACCTTCCTCTCTTTCCTCACCGGATATTTCCAGTGATGGAAAACTCCATGTTCACCACCATCTTCACCTCCTCTCCATCCCACGTTTTCTCCTTCTCCACAGACCAAATCTCCTCTCGAGTCACCAAATTTTTCTCTCTAAGTTCTACCCCTAAATCTGTTCATGCTTTCTTTGGACGGGATTGACTATGGTTGCTTCCAGATCTGCTTACTTCTCCACCACATCTAGGCAAGATTTCTCCCGTTGGTGGATTTTTGTCCACTTTAAAAAGGTTGTCCAGATTGCTTCGGCAATCACACCCACTACCGTTACTTTGTTTCTATTGGGCGTTCTTGAGCCCTGTGTGTGTTCCAACAGGTGGAGGAGGTGGCATGATTTGTTTCTACGGCGGTGGCTTCTGTTCATGGAACAGCATGAATGCGGCGGGGGTATTTCTTTGCGGCAGCAGATTCGGTGGTTGTTTGATAGGATTAGGGTTTGTAATTTTTCTTTGGGCTTTTGGCTGTTAGCTGGGTTTGACCCATTGTGGGTTTTATTTTATGTTTAATGGGCCTATGTGCCTCATTTGCTGGGCCTATGTGCCTCTTTATCTGGGCCTATGTGCCTCTTTTGCTGGAGTCTTCTGGGGTCTTATGTACCTCTTGTATTTTGCTTGATCCTTTGGATCTTCTAATACAATCATTGACCAAAAAAAAAAAAGAGGCCCTAGCTCAAATTTGTATGTTTCTTGTAGCTGTTAACTGATTTATCCTAAAGCCTATGGTTTTATCTTGAACCAAGATTCGGCGAAAGGTGCCACCAGAGCCCATCTATGTATCTTAACATGACCTGAAAGTTGATGTCTAGCTCGGTTTTGTAGTTTTGCAGCTCAAGCTGACACATCTATCTTCCTTACAAAACTTATGGTCTCACTGTAATCTATATTGCTTTCTCCGGATTTAGGTTCAAATAATGCAGATTACTAGAAATGTGATCACATTATCTCCTACAATAAACAAATTTGTTAAGTATCATTGTGGATGTTCTTGCAACATGTTTAAATTGTAGAAGTTAAATGCAAATTTAATTTTACTTAGACAATCCTCGAGATTATACGTAACATCTGCTACTACAAAATTTTTCCCATGTCTTGTATATTTTCGGCTGGGAGAAACTGTCAGGATTAGTTCTTTATGGATTTGTACACTAGGGTGTGAAAACTTTGGGGAAAAAAAAAAACAAAAAACAAAAAAATCCTATGAAGAGAAACCTCACTATTAGGCATAAACAAGCCCAATGACTTGCCCAACATTAGTTCAAAACACAAGTGATCAAGGTTATGGCCCATGGCCTATTTTGTACGGCTCTCTCACAGAAAGATATTCCAAATTCCCAAACTTATGGAAGCGGACCCAAAACTTACTCCCTAAAATAAAAAGGATTTCCAAGATCATGATTTTTCACTAAAAACTGTGGATACAAATTGCATGTTCTTACTTTCTCAATTAAGTCTCCTCTTTCTCAATCATGATTTTTGAGCAATTCTCCAACCGGTGGAACTCGAATATCTTAACCTGATTTTTTCTTTACTAGTTTCCAAAGTTTGAAGAAAATGCATAGAGAAAAAAGATGTCGGTGTTCTGTCAATTGGAAAGCCTTCTAAAAATCATTTACTACAGATGGTGAGCTTGTGACACGTAACAATTTTAAGGAAAAAAAAATGATACTTACAAGGTTTGGCATGTTTTGGTAAGTCATGGAACCTTCAAACGTGCTAATAATCTGTTTGGAAAAGAAAGAAAAAATCTCTATGCATGCCTAAGCTTACCCATTCATAGAGCATGAATTCTCAAATTGACTGAAATATTAAAAGAAGTTATTGGACTATTTATACTACAAGGGAAAACTCTTTTAAAGATAAAAATATAGGAGACGCAACTCATGTGCATCTATAATAACTATTAGGGAAAATTTTGGTAAGTTATGGACCCCTACGAATTTTAGTACAGCAATTTTCAAAACATAAACTTTAGTACATGAGTTTTCAAAACCGACCCAGTAAACATACATGACTTCAATGACGCCATTAGTTTCGTGCCAGCTGTCGTATTTCAAGGGGTAAAATGGTCTCTTCAAATTTTTGACTCTGAGCACTCAGTCCTCTCTCTTCTCTTACTGTGGGCACCTAGCTCTCCCATCTCTCTTACTCTGGGCACAATCTCTCTCTCTATCTCTCTCTCTCTCACCTGTTTGCACAGTGCAGAGTGCAAGTAGCACCACCACCCTTTCAACACAGCCTCCTACCATCACAACTGCCGACAACCACTGGTCCTCACAAAACGAATCGATCGAAAAGAGTAGCCTCCTATGATATTCTTTGCGCATAATTGTACTAAAACCCCAAATTGACTGTAACAAGAGTTGGATGAGGAGTACCTCGGCCGGAAACAGCTTGGTGCTTGGTTTTTGCAACTGGGTTTGCTCCGAAACGGCGGAAAGCAAGCATCTTGGAGGTGTGAAGTGGGTTCGGGGTAGCAAAGTCGGTGAGCGAGGTTTAGAGAGAGAGAGATCGAAAATCACAAATTCATCAATAGATCTGACACTTGATGGCCATGAGCAGAGGCTTCTTAGGATTGGAGCCGGGTGGTGATCTTGCATAGCTAGACCGACAGGGCAGAGGCTGCATCTCCTCCAAGTTCCTGGGGCGGGTGGTGGGTCTAGGACGACCCAAAAAGCTCATTAATGACATGGTAAGTGGCAAAGAGCAGAGCCAGGAATGTGAAGAAGGTCGCTGGAGATAGGCCCGTGTAGACTACAATTACCTCCTTCAGTGTTTCCCTGAGAGAGAGAGAGAGAGAGAGAGAGAGAGAGAGAGAGAGAGAGAGAGAGAGAGAGAGAGAGAGAGAGAGAGAGAGAGAGAGAGGGAGAGAGAGAGAGAGGGAGAGTCAGAGAAAGTGAGGGAGAGGAAACCCTTGACAAATGAAAAAACCTATTCTGCCCTTCATTATGTGCGTAATGGCACGACGTCTAACGGAGTCATTGACGTCGTGTACGTATATTGGGTCGACTTCATATTTGATGTACCAAAGTTTATGTTTTGGAAATTGCTGTACTGAAATTCGTAGTGGGCCTTACTTCAGATACTATTCATGAATTTTTCCCTAACTATTATGAGTGACAAAAATATATATTGGTTTGTCACCTAAAAGTCGTCAACATAAATTAGATTCAAATTATGTTTGCGAGACAAACTAATAAAGGGAGGAGACAATAAAATCAATTCACATACTCTCTCTCTCTCTCTACAGTTTTGAAATGCTAAACAATGCTCCTTAATTTTAAGCGGAAATACATGATGCCCTTGCTTGTTTCGATCAAGGACTGAAAAATCGATAATATCCTCGAAATTTCCTTTTTTTTAGAGGCTCGATATATCTTTGACTTACCAAGAGAATTTCGTGAGAAATTTTAGAAATTTTGTAATATTTCAGGAAATATTCGCAATTTTCATGATATTTCTAGAAATATTCAAAATTTTTGTGAAATTTTCCCTAAATTCCGAGATTATCGCCACCTCTCGCAATTGTTAAGATAGTTCTTCATGTGTCGTTTATCAAGCTTAATTGCTTAATTGGTGTTAATTAGGGATAACTAGTTAATTAGTTACACCTGCATGAGTCTTTAGCTGGAGAGTTAGTGCCCTACAGCTGTGCTACACGTGGCACACTGTTATGCAATCTGGAAATGTGTGTGTATATATATATATATATATATATATATATATATATATATATATGTTTCTACTCATTGTAATTGTATCAGAACCAATATTCCACAAGTTGTTAGTAAAAATATCTCAGTTTCTCTCTTCCATTTTCTCTCTCACTAAGCTAACATGGTATCAAAGCCAGGTTGCGACCTAGAGTTTGGTTATCGTTCTTGTGCTTCTTCAACTTGCTTCGTCTTCATTTCTCGCTTCTCTCTGCAAGTCTTGGTTCCGCGTTTGATTCTACTATCAAAGATAAGTGTTTTACTTCCTTGAACATGTTCATCTACGAATTTTCCTTGAAGAATCTACTAGAATATTGAAATTGTTTGCTTCGAAGCTTGGGATCTTGTTTCTATTGTGGCTAAGTTGCTTTAATTTTAGTTGCAATTGTTAAAAATGAAGAAAAACTCCACAGATCTGTGATATTGTTGAGCTTTCGAAACCCTAAATCTTGAAAGATTATGAAATTGATGTGATATTGAGGTTTCAAAACCTGATGAGAAGTATAACTAGTAGTTCTTACATAAATTCCTAAGATTTGTACTTATTTGTATGAAATTTTGGTTTATGAGGTTTGGAAACCGTGATATAAAGATTGTGAAGAAATGATTTGAAGAAGTGTGATTCCTATGTGGTTATGAAACTCTAGCTTGTATCAGTTTGAGAAATAAACTGTTATCTGAGAAAGATTCATTGCTCAAGTCTTGCAAGCATAAAATTGTTACTTGTTTTCCTGTGTTTTCATATATACACATTATGGCTGGTTCTACACCTGAAGCTCGTACTATCACTACTCAATCTACTGTATATTTGCCAAATATTCTACTGGATGAATCAAACTATCCTGCATGGCTATTTCGACTAGAATCCTTTCTCAAAGGTCAAAACCTGTATGGATATGTTGATGGCTCAACTCCATGTCCTGCTCAATATGTTGGTGGTGTTACTGATATTGCATCTACTGAGTATGTTAATTGGAAGATTCAAGATCAAAGTATAGTCAATATGATTGGTCAAACTCTAAGTCCTGTGGCTATGTCATGTGCTGTTGGGAGCAAATCTGCTCAAGAGATGTGGTCAAGACTCAAACTCAAGTTTGCTGCACCAAACAGGCAGAATATCTTGCAGCTTAAGTCAAATTTGCATAATTGAAAGAAAGGTAGTGATGACATTGAAGGATACATGGACAAGATCAAGGCTGTAAGAGATGCTTTGGATGAAGATTTGTAGTCACAGTACTTAGAGGCTTACCATCTGAATATGCAGCAATCAAAACAGTTATCAGGGCTCAATTTGTGAGTTGTTCTATTGGTGAACTAAAGACGCTACTCAAGGCAGCTGAAATTGATATTGAAGCTGAGAATCAGTCTGCATCAAATATCAATCTTACTGCAATGGTTGCCAAAGGGAAATCAGAAGCTTCTACATCAAGCAATACTACTGCATAATCCAGTTCTCAAGCTCCTACACCATTGACTCCACCTGGTTTTCCATCTTTGGCTACCACTCAAGGAGTAACTCAGGCTTCCTATGTTCCAATACCAGCTATTCCCTATGGCTACAGTCACTTCAATTCCTTCATTATGCAAGATCCTAGTACTGCTATGACTGGTTTTTATGCAGGAAGACCACCCTTTGGAAATCAGAATGCAAGGTTCAATAACAACTTTGGTAATCTCAGGAATAACAATCAGTTCGGCAATGGTGGAAACAGAAATGGGAACTTCAACAATCAATTCACCTCTGGTCCAATGACCAACTCCTTCTTCAGGCTAAATGGTAGCAATACAGGCAACACCAACCTTGTTTGTCAACTGTGTGGGAAGAATGGTCATGGTGCAAGGACCTGCAGAACTTTGTTTAACTTTCAGGGTGTTCAAGGCAACATAAATATTGGTAACTATCAATACTGCAATAAGCCTAATCACACTGCAGATAGATGCTACTACTTGGTTGGATTTCCAGGTCAACAACAATCCAATCAATAACAAGTCTAAGTAAATCAGCATACTCCACAACAAGGGGCTGCAGAGCTTGCTGCAACAAACACATCACCTCAGTTTTGGCTAGCTGACACAGGTGCTACTAATCATATGACAAATGAGATTCAGCTACTCAACAATGTTGCTCCATACAATGCATCTGACACTGTTCAAGTTCGTAATGGTAAATACTTAAATATTACTCATATTGGTAACACAATGCTGGGAATGTTGAAACTTGATAATGTGCTACTCATACCCGAGCTTGCTGCTCACTTACTGTCTATATATCAGTTGTGTAAACAAAATAACTGCTCTGTGTGGTTTGATGAGTTTATGTGTGTGATACAGGACAAAGTGTTGGGTCAGGTGCTGTACAAGGGACTGAGTAAGCAAGCTAGGATTGTATCCAATACCTTTTGATTTGCCACTGTATATTCAACAACACCAAAGCCAATCAGTTTCAGCTAGCAATAAGACCTATTCTTCAAAGCAGTCTGCTAACCTTGGAAGAGTGGTCAAGCAATCCTTGTGGCATCAAAGGTTTGGACATCCTGCAAATGAAATTGTTCAAAGCATGTTGAATAAGTAAAATATTTCCTGCACACCAGAGCAAGACTCATCAGTTTGTGAAGCCTGCTTGCTAGGAAAGTTTCATAGACTGCCATTTACTCATTTAGTAACTAGGAGTGAGGTTCCATTTGAAATTGTGCACTCTGATGTATGGGGACCATCACCTTATGTTTCTGTAGATGGATTCAGATATTTTGTACTTTTCATTAATGATTGTACCAGGTATACCTGGATTTTTCCAATGAAAAATAAAACTGAAGTGCTCAGCTATTTTCAGTCTCTATGTGCCTTTGTTAACACTCAATTTTCTAGCCACATTAAGTGTCTCAGAAGTGATGGTGGAGTGAATATACAGGGAATAAATTCCAAGGAGTTTATGCTAAGCAAAGGTATTACTCACCAAATCTCATGTCCTTACACACCACAGCAGAATGGTATTTCAGAAAGGAAAAACAGACATATTAGAGAAACTGCTGTGACTTTACTCCAAGCTGCTCATATGCCATCTATTTTCTGGTACCATGCGTGTGCAATTGCAGCCTATCTAATAAACAGAATGCCAACTCAAGCATTAAAGATGAAGTCTCCTTTTGAACAATTATACAACAAGGTCCCATCTTTAGAAATTCTCAGAGTTTTTGGTTGTGCTTGCTATCCTCTCCTAAGTACTCACAATAGTAACAAGCTTCAACCCAAAACAGTAAAGTGCATATTCATTGGCAGCAGGATACAAGGGATATATTTGTTACAATCCAGTCAACAAGAAATGCATCATCTCCAGACATGTTTTCTTTGAAGAAAATAATTTCCCATTTTCATATCAAAGGCCTTCAGGGATATCTTCTTCATGTAATCCTCACTCAAGTCTTACTCAGTCTCCTCAGCACCAACACTAGTCTACACTTGTCCAAAGCACCACTATAACTACTCAGGTACCTTCCACTTCTAGATCTTATCCTGTAATCACTAGTGACTCATCTACTGATAACACAACCATAGTACCTATTGGTGATATACCTGTCTTATCTGTTCACAATGCTTTATCTAATCACTCAGATTCAATAACTGATGCATCTCCTGACATGGTTTCACATAAAACTCCTGTTTTTAGTAATGATCATAATACTGTTATTAATTTTGGAGAAACTTCTGGTACTGTTACACTTGATACACACCCAGGAACTGGTACTATCTCTGTTGTCCTAAACTGTGATCATGCTAAACCCACAGTTCAGGTCTCTGAAACTAATATCTTGCATCCAGTTCAAGGACTTACTAATTCCATAATTAATTATCATACTATGCTTACAAGAAGCAAACGAGGTATACTGAAGAAAAAATGTTTTCTTTCTATCATTCAAGAATAATCAGCTGATTTGTCAATTGTTGAACCTCATAACTATAAAGTTGCACTTACAAGTCCTGTCTAGAAAAGTGCAATGCAAGAAGAGTATGATGCTCTTATGAAGCAACAGACCTGAAGTTTGGTTCCCTTACCACCTGATAAGAACTTAGTTTCCTGCAAATGGATTTTCAAAATAAAAAAGAATGCAGATGGCTATGTGGCTAGGCATAAGGCTAGGTTGGTTGCTAGAGGCTTCTCACAGGAATATGGAGTAGACTATGACGAAACCTTCTCCCCTGTTGTGAGGCATACAACTGTGAGGCTTATTCTAAATCTAGCTGCTTATTCTGGTTGGAAACTTCATCAGATGGACGTCAAAAATGCTTTTCTATATGGTGTGCTCAATGAAGAGGTTTAGTGCTCAATGAAGAGGTTTATATGGTCCAGCCTAGTGGTTTTGAAGATGCTATTTGCCCTCATTATGTTTGCAAGCTTCATAAGTCACTCTATGGTCTCAAGCAAGCTCCAAGAGCCTGGAATGAACGTTTTACACAATTTCTTCCATCTCTAGCCTTTGTGTGTTCTTATGCAGATCCATCACTTTTTGTCAAGATGTACATACCTCCAACAATATGGAGTATTTACTACATCACCAAGCATAAGTAACACCCTCTTTGAGACACCCACAAGCCATGGTGAGGCCCAACCGAGACATGCATCTTGTAGCCCTATGTTCAAGCTACGCTACGGTATCCGGAAGTCGCAAATCCGTCGCCGGGAAGCCACCTTCCCGGCCTTGCCAACATGCCCTCACAAATAGGCTTTCTAGACTAGAATAGTAGTTTTGCATCCCACATCTAAGAAAATGTAAAGGAGAAGCATTCATTCACCTATAAAAGGAATGCCTCCTCCCACTTAAACAGGATCCAACATAACTCCATTACATTTCTTGTAATCTTGTTGGGCCGCAAGGCTCGACACACTAGTATAAGCTTTCAAGTGGACGTAGTCTCCCGCTAAGGCGGGAGGTGAACCACTATACTTCGCTTGTGTCACACACACACTCTCTCTCTCTCTCTCTCTAAAGCTAACTAGAGATCCCCACGGATCACCAACGTTAACATTGGCGCCGTCTGTGGGAAGCCAACACAAAGGCTTCGTCACCTACCACGAACTTTGACCCGAAAATGTCGAATCGACGCTCATTCAACATCAAATTGGGGCCGGTCAACGCCCGGCGGGGCAAGTCAACGCCCGGCGGGGTCGGTCAACGCCCGGCGGAGTCGGTCAACGCCGGGCTAGCTTGGTCAACGCTGACCATGGTTAGTCAACGCTGAACTTCAACAAGTTCCATCATTGGCGGCAACTCACTCACCGGTAATCCCATCCTTGGAGGACTTAGCGGCGGCAACAAAAAAAAAAAAAAAAAATTTTGGCGGCAAACTTCTCTGGACACCCAGAGATTTGCTCTGGGCACCCAGCCACTTCCACCAGAACTCCATCTCCGCTAGGAACCATCTCCGCCAGTCCCTACCTCCGCCCCGCTGGCCCAAAACTCAACCACCGATGGCCAAGGCTCCAGAGCCGCCTTCCGCCATGCATAGCACTACCATGCTTCCGCCGCTCAGCGATCAACTCCATCAGCGGCATCTTCTTACGCTTGCCAAGGCTCCGCCCCGTTGGCCCAAACCTCCACCGCCATGTATCTCCACCAGCTACACCACCGCTGGACAACTCGCCACACCCAGAAAACTTCTCTGGGCACCCATGGCCATTCTTCGATCATCAACACCGGCGGCACACCACCGCTAGCTATGCCCAGCGGTCAGCAACCTCCGCTCCGCTCCGCCAGCCCTCCTTCGCTGGTTTTCACCGACGAGATTCACCGCAGAACTCCTCCGTTGGGATTCACCGCCGACTCCCCGCTGCATACCAAGTCCGTCGCTAGCCACAAGCACCGCTAGGAGACACCAGCGGTAAAACCTCCGCCCAGCAAGACACCGCCAGGCCTTGCACCTCCGCCAAGTCCGGCAGCTACTCCGCTCGTATCCATCAGCGGAATCTCCCTTCCGCCAGGCAAGCTTCTGAGCTTCAATCTCCATCAGCGGCCAAGCTCCTTCAGCGGCATCTTCTTCCACTAAATATCCGGTAGCGGTAACTCTGGTCCGCTAAGCATCACAGCTGGGAAATCTCCACCGCCAACTATGGCCAACTTACTGCCGAGCTCCTCCGCCGGCCAGGTTCCGTTGAGCAACTCCACTGAACAACTGTACACCGCCAAACTTCTTCAGCAGCACCGCCGATCTCGGTCAGCGGTAACACCGGCCATATTCCGCTGGTCTGTACCGCTGGAAGTTCACCGCGGAACTTCACTGCCGAGCTGCACCGCTGAAAGTCACCGCTAAGTTTCACCGCTGGACAAAGTCTCCGCCGGATAGGAGCCACCGCCGACCAAGCCATCCACTGCTGAGCAAAGTTCCGCCTCTGCCAGTCATCATCCGCTGGCCAAGGCCCCGCTAAACTAGCACGATGCTCATCTACATCACCTCTCCGGCATCCCAAAGTGATCAAGACACCTCTCTCATGAAGGGAGAGGTGATGTAGATTAGCGAAATTATCATCCTTTGACTAAGGTGTTTCGCCGGAGCAATAGCGCGTCGTGTTCCTCTAGCCTCCAACTTGGCATAAGATAAGTAACTATATCTTCTCTTTTACGCTCTTTCAATGTGAGCTATTGCCATGCTTTCATAACTTTTGAGCATGCCTACAACATTTTGTAGATTTGGCAACGCCTTCTAGGCCTTACATGCTAGATATGCCATGCTTCACATACCGATCTCAATGATCCATTAGCATATCTACAAAAATGCAAAAATGATATTAGCATCCACATTACAAGTACATGCTATACACATATACCATGCTTCTATTTTAATTGCAAAATTAAATAAGTATGGGACACTCAAACAAAATTTTATTACTTGCTCTATGTGTTTATCATTTTTTCAAACAACCGCCAGGCGGTAAGGCAACGCCTCATAATGACAATGACCGCTACGCGGCATTGCAGTCAAGTTTCTCATTCGAGAAAACAGCTAGGGACTAGTTAACACAGCCCACGGCAGCCATTGATCCGGCAGTTAACCCCGACGCTTGGGTATCTAAGATTGGGCTCGCTACCCAACACCCTCTGCTCCGCGTAGCTCCCCTCATCAAACAATTTTCCGACCATCCGGAGGTCTATAGCCAGGAGTGGGGGACTCCTCGCAGGGCCTAGCAGGGGCCCACCCGAAAGGGCAAAAGCGTTCGCTCTAACAATTCTAGATGGACGACGCACTCACACTAATTATGCTTGATATACGGCACAAAGCTACGCTTTGGTATCAACCCGCAAGAACACCCTCCTTGACTGGGGACTTGTACATACAGCCCAACATAATTAGCAACGGTCACGCTCATGCCTCAGGGCATCACCGTCGAGCTACCCGTTAATGCCTTCCCGGCACCCTGAGCTTCCGCTCATGCCTTCCCGGCACCCCGAGCTTCCCGCTCATGCCTTCCCGGCACCCTGAGCTTCCGCTCATGCCTTCGTGGCACCCCGAGCTTCCGCTCATGCCTTCCCGGTAACCCTTGAGCTTCCGCTCACAAGCTTCTGCTCATGCCTTCCCGGCACCCACGAGCTTCTGCTCACGAGCTTCCCGCTCATGCCTTCCCGGCACCCTGAGCTTCCGCTCATGCCTTCGCGGCACCCCGAGCTTCCTCTCATGCCTTCCCGGCAACCCAGAGCTTCCCGCTCATGCCTTCCCGGCAACCCACGAGCTTCCGCTCATGCCTTCCCGGCACCCCCGAGCTTCCGCTCATGCCTTCCCTGCAACCCACGAGCTTCCCGCTCCTGCCTTCCCGGCACCCCCGAGCTTCCGCTCATGCCTTCCCGGCAACCCATGAGCTTCGGCTCATGCCTTCCCGGCAACCCACGAGCTTCGGCTCATGCCTTCCCGGCAACCCACGAGCTTCGGCTCATGCCTTCCCGGCAACCCACGAGCTTCCCGCTCATGCCTTCCCGGCAACCCCGAGTGTTTCGCTCATGCCTGCCCGGCAATCCTCGAACTTTACACTCATGTCTACTCGACACACCACACGTTAATGGAACATTGAATTCTTCTACCATTTGTCGCTTGTGACAAATCGAATTCTTTTCACGTTCCATTAATACGAGCGACAACCAAACAAACACAAGCGTCCAAGCATTCAACACTCACGAATTACAAACGCTTACCTCTGCAACGCTCATACAACTTACATTTATCGTATGCAATCAATATGCTCACACGACCATACGCGTTCTCGAGTTTGTACATCATAAGCGATCGTACTCGGCGCCATTCGAGTGTATACATCAACATGTATCATGCACCCCATACGTTCGTATATGCCAAACGCATATAAGTGCAACTCACATTTGTTGCCCAATACAACGAGAATCCTACATATGCCTGTTTTTTGTCTTTGTTTTGCAGGTTCACGAGTCCCTTCTTGCTTACGGAGTTCGGGGACTTGTAGGGGCTCCGTGCCGCCCGGTTACTTATGCTTGATGACATCGTGGTTATAACTCCCCAACCAAGAAGCTCCTCTTACTTGGGGACTTCGGGGACTTGTACATACCTCCAACAATATGGAGTATTTACTACATCACCAAGCATAAGTAACACCCTCTTTGAGACACCCACAAGCCATGGTGAGGCCCAACCGAGACATGCATCTTGTAGCCCTATGTTCAAGCTACGCTACGGTATCCGGAAGTCGCAAATTCGTCGCCGGGAAGCCACCTTCCCGGCCTTGCCAACATGCCCTCACAAATAGGCTTTCTAGACTAGAATAGTAGTTTTGCATCCCACATCTAAGAAAATGTAAAGGAGAAGCATTCCTTCACCTATAAAAGGAATGCCTCCTCCCACTTAAATAGGATCCAACATAACTCCATTACATTTCTTGTAATCTTGTTGGGCCGCAAGGCTCGACACACTAGTATAAGCTTTCAAGTGGACGTAGTCTCCCGCTAAGGCGGGAGGTGAACCACTATACTTCGCTTGTGTCACACTCTCTATCTCTCTCTCTCTCTAAAGCTAACTAGAGATCCCCACGGATCACCAACGTTAACACAAGATAACTGGCAGTTCCATGGTATATCTTCTACTCTATGTCGATGATATTATCATCACAGGCAATAGTGAGGTTCTCATTTCAGAAGTCAAGCAACTACTCCAGGCAGAGTTTGATATGAAGGATCTTGGTGATCTACACTACTTTCTGGGATTGGAAATTCAGTATAAGAACGATGGCTTGTTTGTCTCTCAACAGAAGTATGCCAAAGAACTTGTCCATAAAGCAGGTCTTGATGATTGTCACACGCACTTAACTCCTTGTCAGTCTGGTATTAAGCTATACAAAGATGGAAGTGCTCCCTTAAGTGCCTCTGACATTCCACACTTCAGAAGCCTTGTTGGTTGTTTGCAGTATCTTACATTTACCCGACCTGATATTGCATATAGTGTTAACTCTGTGTGTCAGTTTCTTCACTTTCCAACTGAGGCTCATCTTCATGCTGTGAAACGCATTCTATGATATGTTAAAGGCACTGTTAATCATGGCATTCACTTCAGGAGGGGTGATTTTTCCAATCCACAATTACATATTCATGCCTTTTGTGATGCAGACTGGGCTGGTGATCCAGATGACAGAAAATCAACCACAGGGTTTGTAATTCTTCTTAATCAGTCTCCTATCTCATGGTGCAGCAAGAAACAAACTGTTGTCTCACGATCTTCCATAGAAGCTGAATATAGAAGCATGGCAGATACATCCTCTGAACTTCTTTGGTTGCAGCATTTGTTCAATGATCTTCACTTGCATTTGGATAGTGTTCCTACTCTTCATTGTGACAATATTTCAGCTCTTGCCCTTGCCACTAATCCTGTGTATCATTTAAAGCTTAAACATATTGAGGTTGATGTTCATTTTACTAGGGATCAAGTCAAGGCTGGCACCATTCGGTTGCAGTTTGTTACATCTCATTAACAGCTCGTTGATCTATTCACCAAGGGTCTTTGCTCACCTCAGCATCTTTATCTTTGTTCCAGCTTGATGCTCGCCCCCGCCCATCAAGCTGAGGAGGGGTGTTAAGATAGTTCTTCATGTGTCGTTTATCAAGCTTAATTGCTTAATTGGTGTTAATTAGGGATAACTAGTTAATTAGTTACACCTGCATGAGTCTTTAGCTGGAGAGTTAGTGCCCTATAGTTGTGCTACACGTGGCACACTGTTATGCAATTTGGAAATCTATATATATACGTTTCTACTCATTGTAACTATATCAGAACCAATATTCCACAAGTTGTTAGTAAAAATATCTCAGTTTCTCTCTTCCATTTTCTCTCTCGCTAAGCTAATAGCAATATGTGGCTCGTGAAAACTAAAGAGGAAAATTTTAAAAATTTATAGGGTCATGTATCGCTCTTTTGTGTCTTTTCCCTCCATGCTTATAAATCTTCTAATTATCTAATTTGCTAACCAGTAAAAATTTGGCTCTTTTTTAAAAATAAAAAAAATAAAACTTTTCTATGTATTTCTATGGACCATTTTCTACTTCTTTTTCTGTTTATTTGAAGACCGATGTTTTTTTTTAAAATATCTATTTAATTGTAAAATATTATTATAATTAATAATTAACTCTCCTAATCTCCTATTTAAGTCATTTTTGAGATTTTTCATGCAGAATTTCATATCTTTGTCATTTCAGTGTATCTTATTATACTCCAAATTACTACAATCATTATATAATTAAGTTTATCAAACACTTTTTTTGAAATACTATAGGTAACTGATCATGTAAACATTTCATAAAAATTCATTAATGATTTCCATGTTACTTTCTAAATTTCCATCATTTTGTTTCGAAAATTTACTTAGATCAAATTTTCGTCGATATTTCCATCGAAATATCCATTTTTGGGCCTCTCGATATTCAATATTTTAGTCCTTGGTTTCGATCATCTCTCAGCTCCCTTGTGGAGTTTTGTCGACCTGGGCGTCGAGGTCGACCATAGGCTAATCACCCTATCAACGTAGCTTGTGATGTTTGTGATGGGTAAGTCACAAACAAGGGAGAGGATCCTCTCCTAAACTAGGCTATCTCCTAACCTACCTAAGCTTTGAAGGAGATAGCGACACGTGGTTATTACTAGATCCAATGGTCTACTACGAGCTTAGCTTTTCTTTTTCTATGTTTTTCTGTCTCGTAGCTGTTCTTCTATTCCTTCCCTGCTCTCTCCCTTTCTTCTGTTCTTCATACGACTTAAAAAAAAAAGGAACTGGGCATGTGAAAGAAGGGGAAAACCAACTTACCAAAAAAAAAAAAAAAAGAAGGGGAAAACCATGGGATTATGCTCTTCTTTTTTAGGGGATAGGAACCGGTCATGTGAAAGAAGAGGAAAACCATGGGATTATGCTCTTCTTTTTCAGGGGATATGGATTTGCGATTGGATAGTATATAAATTAAATCTGACCATCATCAAATCAAGATTTCCATAAATTGAATCAAATCGACTAATTAGCACAATCAATTACCATTGCATTTTCTCTAAAAACCTCATCTAAATTCAATTTGGTCATTTGTAAATGCTTATTTTCATATTAGATATCACACCCATCTTGCTTTCTCCATCGATCCTCTCTAGTCTTCGTACCCATCCTGAACTCAATCTCTATTTTTTTTTTTTGTTTTGGAGTTTTGATTAAATGCTCAAATTATTTTTGAAGTGCATCAATGGAAGCTAAAAGAACTAGTCCATGAATATCAATTATTTGAACGGAAATGCAAGAGGATAGAAAGGGGAAAGAGGTAAAGAGAAGATGACAAGAGATTTCAAAGATCAGTGAGAGAGAAGGTGTTGAGTTTGTCACTTTCTCTCGAAAAAGTTGAAGACGGGGTAAGATTGGAAAGAAGAAACTATTGAAGTATCTGCAAGCCATTGGATCAAGTCATAACCACGTGTTGCCATCTCTTTTGAAGCTTAGGTAGGTTAGGAGAGAGTTTAGCTTAGGAGAGGATCCTCTCCCCACAAACAATCATCCAAATTCATGGTCGGGATAATTTTCCATTGCTGTTGGTATACAGTTTCTGCTTTCTAGGGTTTGTCGGCTTTATTTACAAGTCTGTGGAACCCGCACGTACAGGTGAAGCTAAATAGAGAGACAGTGCTATGCTCACCTCGCGTCATCAATTATATCACTAGTAATTGCCACAGAATTGGGTTTCTTGTGCGAGACAGATTTGCGTCTTGCAATAGAATTATAATTAGAATGAGCAAAACAGTGGGGATGAGTCGTATAAATTTCCCTGGCATGCATTGGGCTAGAATTAGGTATTGCTCACCCCACTTACTAAATAGTCAATGCAGACTCTTGCTCTGGTTGTGTTTTTTTCTGTCCCTATCCTTGTATGTATAAGTTATAAAGTTCAGAGAGTGCAGCTAGGTGTAAATTCTCAGTCTATCTCAAAGTCGCCTAGCTGCCACTAGCCGGATAACACTTCACCATCGGTCCCTAGCTTTTACGATGCATGCAATGTAGGTTGAATGAGATCGGAAAAAGTTTCGCAGTCATCTACCATCTTCAGCGTTTGGATTTGGTACGCATATGCAAATGCATCTACTAGCTCCTCCATCAATTTTTCTTCTCGATCTCTCTAGTTTGCCAGTCATTGATGGTTAAGTATTTATTGCTCAATTATTTGGATCAACCCTCTTCAAGTTTCAACTGTACAGGATTTGTTTCACTTGAATATATACAGGATAGTACCAAGGGTTGAGGGACATGCATGGCCTTGGGTTAGCCAAAGTGATGAGGAAATAGTGGAGACCTATGTTAGGATTAAGACTATAAGATCCCGGCTAAGAATAAAGGGTCATGCGCAAGATATTGAAGGAAATTAAATACTATACATATAAAATGGGTTAGCTAGCTGGTTGTAAATTGCGTATTTAGCATTGAGCCATTGATAAAAACAAAATATAGAACAAACTTTTATTTATCAAATTAGAATTGGAACTTTCATTTCTTTCTTTATTTAAAATTACCTTCAAGATGGAGTCACGATTATTACATGTTTACAAATAAGTAAAACCCTAATTGTTTATATATCTTACGATTATAAATGTCTCAGACCACGTACATCTATAATCGTAATATTTCAGACCATGTATATTATGATTATAATTGATGTAATCGTTTATGTTTCTAGCTACTTTCGGTGTTATCAATATTATCAGTCTATTGGAGTACTTTAGTTCACTAATTGAGATTCCCCAACTATTAATTATGGTGCATATTACGCCCGGAATATATACTAGAAGAAAAGCACCTGCTCCCTATTATGGTATATTGGTATGTCTATACATGAAGGAACAGTGCTCATGTCCTCTTCTTCTCCAAAAGCAGAAATTAAACAGCTGCTACAGTACGACTATCAAGACAAAAGGTCGGCAAGTATTGTAATGACCGAATCGTACTATAGATAGCGTCATGAATACACCACGTGGTTATAATAGTACGTAACCATTGAATTTACTATTGAAATGTGATTTCTATAGTGTCGGTAAATTCAAAAATTAATATAATTATATTGAATTTTTGAATGCAATAACCAACTATTGAATTTACTAACCAGCCTATTTAATTTTTAGTTTTTACTTTACTGACGAACATTTAATGGTTTAATGATGGTCCTCATAATGTTTTATAATGGATAATCTAAGAGCAAGACGTACATCTTACTACTAGAACGGCATTTTATGATACGCAAATTCGAAAACTTGTGAACAGATATGTAAGCAATTAGCAAATTCAGTTTGCCTTCTTTCTTCATTTATTATGATAAACCAAGGGGAGGATTCAGAGTACCAACGTGCACTTGCACCAACATAAATGAATAGTTAGATTACATCAAATACATTTTTTTGGTTATTAAAAAAAAAGTTATAAATATTAAGGGTTGAGATCATGTATAAGTGTTGGGTCACTTGCACCAACATGAATGAATAGTTCGATTACATCAAATACATTTTTTGGTTATTAAAAAAAAAGTTATAAATATTAAGAGTTGAGATCATGTTATAAGTGTTGGGTCACTAGCCTTAATGAAAGTTAAAATTCAAGGATTCAACTTGGACTAGGAGACGGTGGAGTCTTATGTATGTAATTCCGAATTTTATTAGGTACTTAGATCTTGACTGCTAATTAGAGAGTAAAGACCTACTTACAAATCTACCGTAGGTGCTGCTGACACAATAATTTTGTGCTTCGTTTGGTTCGTGGAAAGTAAGCATCGAGAAAGAAAAGTTGTTCATTTCTTCCTTTATTGTATTCATTGCAAACTTTTTAACAGTTTTCCGGATAACTTTTCTTATGTTAACAAACATCAAAATGGAAAGTTCTCGCAAATTTCATTTTCCTTCAATTTCCATAGGAAAGACAAATGAATTAATTTCCTTTCTACGAACCAAAAGAGGCCTTAGGTGATTAAAGGCTGCAGCCAGCAACAAACTCTCTCTCTCTCTCTCTCTCTCTCTCTCACATTAGGTGTCTGTAAAGCTCATATACATTATTACATGTGTGTTAAATTATTGGTGGAGTCATATATACATCGTAATGTGCCAAAGTTAAATAATTGTTGGAGTCATATTTTGCATTGGGCTATGATAACCTAATTCATTGTTGTTATCTCTATCTTTTAGATGCCATAGTGCATAATGTGTTTACTCTATGGTATAAAGTGGAATGATTATGATCGGACCGATATACACACATATGCAAATACATAAACAATAACTCTGTTTATAATCAGTGTGACGCAATCTTCAGCAGCATTACTCAACTGTTCTATCGCCTGCATGATACAAACAGAAAATGCAGGACCAGGCAAATTTGATCCTGATCTTGACATATGAGAGCTTGCTAGTTATGCATATGTATTGACCTTACATTTTCGATGGACTTTGACAATACAATACGATGGAGTTTTATATATAGAAACAGAAAATGTACGCTAACAAACTAAAGAAGAGGGACACAAACCTTACTCTTCCTCTGTGTTTGAACAAATAGAAGAAATAAAAGTGGGAAGAATAAGCAAATACAGAACCGGCCTGATCATTAAGATGTGCTACATTATTCCATGAAAGAGAAGACACGCATGCATACTATTATTACATGAATATATAGATTCCTAGCTATATGCTCCCTTAAATGTTCAAAGAAACTAATAATATTGGTCTGCCATGAAATTTGAAGTAGTGTCCGTGCTGGTTCTGCTCATAGGTAATTTGGTATCCTTAGCACCCTTAAGAGTGTCACTCTCGAGTGGAAAGAGCTTAAGAGTTTGAGTTTCTCTGCTTTCTTCTTCTTCTTCTTCTTCTTTGTAAATATTCGGTGCAATCAATAGTACCATACCGTAGTCGTAATCATAATAGTGATGAAAGTCCAAGAGCTTTCTGTAAACTAATGTAGCTGACTTGTTTATGTTTGAGGTCAGTCCAGGTGAATCGATGTGTTCCATAAGTAGCCTGGAGGAATTGCTTTTCACCATGCTCATCATCCGCTCTTGTAGTACTGAAGATGATTTCTGAGGACATATAGTAACAAATGAAACTCACGTAGGGCCTCAATAGCCTCAATCCTAGGTGTCATGTCAAGTAAGCAAATACAAATTTTTATTTTCAATTCCACATAATATATATTGCCAAATTATAATCTTAGAACACCAATTTTACCCTTTTATATTTTCTTTTAGATTTTAGGGGGTGAATCAATGACATTAAAGAATTTAATTAAAATTTGAAATATCTTTCTTCCCTTCAATTAATACGTATTCCTTCATGTTTTAATTTAATATTTAATTGTGAGAGAAAAATTTAGTGAAAATAATTTATTATTAGATCCACTCTTAAGTCTTAACTCTTTCTTCCAATGTTTTTCCATCACTTATTAAGAGAGTTAAATATTACTTAAATTACTAGATTTTATGTATTAAAATTACGATATCAATATATTCTCTTTCCATTTATGTGGATCTAATTTAATTTATTTTTTTTAATACGGAATCCAATTTAATTTTCTACTTTCCTAATTAACTTATTAGCATAAGGATGATTAGTTATATTTTATTAATTTTATTAAATTTATTTTCAAACAACTTTTTACTCGGCATATGGAGGTATCTCGCTCCACCTCTGGACTTCGCCTAACCCAAACAAAGTATACTCTTGAATTTGTATCTAATCCATCCTGCCGCCTATATCTCCAGGTGCCAAGCTATCCGCCCGCCCTGACGACCTCGGGATTTTTTTATTTGAAGCAAGCTGCTAGAACTAGCGACACCACAACACCCCAATTAGGGGCGGATCAATAACCACCTAAATTATAATTAAGATTATACTCTCATTCTAAACCATTAGATCATATAACCATTAGGTTATAGCTGAGATTAAAAAAAAATATCTTATTTGTTTTTTAAATAAATATATTTCATTATATATGTGTGTGTGTATTTTTTGGATGAAATATATATATATATATATATATAATTCATATCAGCTTGAATATGTATTTTTCACATATATTTTCATAATTTGCAGGAACCCAACAAACTCTAAATTCATATACTTGTGTTATGCAACTCTATTGATCGAATTACATGAAATACTTTCTATTCATGATTGAAGAAAAAAAAATTGTTTAAATCTAAGCATGAGTGTAATGAAAAGAAAAAAAGAAATAGAAAAAATACTATTTTTTTATTTTAAAAGTAAGCAAATAATTTAGAGCTATTAGATTTTAGAATGATAAAATAGTCTTTTTATTCAACTATTACATAGAATAAGTGTGATGTGTGTAGGTGACATGACATGACAACTGGGATTGAGACCAATAATCATTTTCCAAAAGTAAATAACACATTCAATAAAAATCTATACTTTTTTGAGATTTTGGTTCGATATACGGTATATGCTTACCTGATTGGTAAGAAGAGTGAAGCTTGGTAGTGTTCGCCTATTCTGCTGCTCAACTTCAAAACAACGAAGAAAGTCAGCTGCAAGGAAACAATTTCCATAACTTGTAATAATCTGTTAATTAATTTTTGCTCCCGTTCAACTATATAGAACCAATAAATTTACAAGTCCTTGTACTTGAGTGCCCGTTCAATTAATTAGGTTCTCCAGCTCTTGGCTAGAGTTTGCTGACTTGCCTGGTGAGCGTAAAGCACGGGTATATTATTTGTACTGAATGGTCTTAATTATTGGTTATGTCTCTCACTCTCCTCTCCTCATAGCATAGATATTCAATATGGTACATACAGGTATTGAGCCGTAGGTGACCTAAAGGAGGTGCCTCATCAAGTGTTGAGCCCTAATCCCCCTATTACCGGGGGAGCCTTGTGTCAAACACATAGATTAACTGCATGTTAATAATAAAATGATGCTTATTCAATGGTACCTCCTGCAGATTCTTTGTCCCGGAGACTGCTAATTGTGTTCTTAGTCAAAGCTTGTTGTTGTTGTTGTTTAGAGTCAGACTGATGCATGGACATGAGTTCACGGCGTGTCTTCTGCCTCTCCCTGGCTCTGCGGTTCTGAAACCAGTAGAATACATTCTTGCCTTCAACCCTCCCATAGTTTCGAAGCCGTGCAGCCACCTGTCGGATTTGTTGGGCCGTCGGTGTCTTGATCCCAGATCGATACAGCTCTTCCAGATGCATTATCTGCTCCGGGGTTGGAGTCCATCGGGAACTTCGAGGAGGAGCTGCAGCTGCCGGTTGTTTATCACTATAAAAACAATCACTGCTATGTCTGCCTTGCTCATTCGACGTCACTGGAACCACTGCATGCACATGAAATCATACTATCACCTACCCACAGAATAATCAGACCATCATAGTATAATATGTATATATATGTGTGTGTGTGTACTGTAATCATCTATATATGATTGTGTGTGTATATATAAATCATCGGTACGTACTCTGATGGTGGTGGTTGAATGGTAACAAAGGGATTTGGGTCATGTTGGAAGTACAGCTAAGCTTTGGAGTGAGTAGAGGCTGAGGATATGCAGCTTTGATCGAGAAGTACTCAGGCAGAACCCTAGTTTTAGGGTCTCCACAACCACCGCTGCTACCCATCATCGTCCACAACACTGGTAGTACTTATTCAAACTATGAGGGCTAACTAGACAAGGGAATGTTTTGAATCATGAGCAAAGATGGGAAGGGGATGGAGAGAGTCGAGTACACGTGTGTCTATATATAGACATAGTTATATGTAAACGTGCAGGAATAGCGGAGACAAAGATAGTAAATGGCCACAAGGACGGTTCCCAACGGCAGAGGCAATACGGTAATCTTCAATGCACTAAACGACAATGAAAGTTAACTGAGTAAATAGAAACTGGAACTGCGGGACACGCGTCGCTCTTTCGTTCCTCTATCCTGTATACGACGTCGTTGTCAACATCTACTCTGAGCATGAGCATAAAAGTTCAACCCTTGGGATCCAGCTGTCGCTCTCCGGCAAAACAAAGAAGCAAACTATTTCTCTAAATTTGGCCTTCATTCAAGATTCTTGTTTTAGTGTAGGTTGCATATTAATTTCCTCATCAACCAAATTCTAAGATTACAAATTTTTTGAGGGAAGTAAGATTACTAAATTTACTATATAAAAGAACCCATAAAAGAATCTTAAAGAATAAGCTTATTATAATCCTGCTTTATCTTCTATTTATACCTTCTTACCAAAAAAAAAAAAAAAAGTCTTATGTTATCTTCATGTCTGATAGTTGTTTCAAAAAAATAAAATAAAAAGGATATGATATTTGTTTCAAAAAAACTAAAAAATTATCTTGTTTCCACGGCCACAACATGGAATTCTTACCACTAAACTACAGCCACAGCGTTTTATGTTTTTTTTTTTTTGGTTGAGAAAATAAGAAATTCCATTAATCCAAAAGATTACAAAGACGGGGATGACATTGTAAAATCCCAACTACTCTAACTAGAAAATAGGACATACTCATACCCCTACTATAGAATCGGCGGTTACAGATACCATGAGCCGATAGGGGGCTCAACTCTAATCACATGAATCACCCTTTCTTCCAGGCTACAACCGATCAACTTTTTCCAAGAGTCCCGATACATCCTTACAGCCAACCTCAAGAAAGAACTAATCCCCTTCCACCCCATATACCAATACCGCCAGTATACGTGCAGAGACATCTCCCCATTACATTGACAACAAGAAAACATCGAAATTAAAACAATTAGTCCCTGGAGATGACACCATAACAATGGCACAACCAATAGGGAAGACCACCAAAACCCTCGCTCAAAGGAGGAGGGACTTATTAAAACTAACCAAAAACTAAAACATAAAAACCTAATAAAACAAAGTACTAAGCTATGTTGAACCATTTCCATCTTCCTCACCATTGACAACAAACCACCAGCAAGCCGCCATGAGTGTAGCCAAATGAGCGCACCCCACCATCCTCCTTGGCTGAACTCATTACAGACCCATTGTGCAAATTCGTCCCAAACTGACCTAAAACTAAACCGACTTCCAATCAATTCGAGAACCCCTTTCAAAGACTTGAAACTCCACCTAGCCTTCGCCTCAGAAAAGAGACCAGTGCCATACAATCCATGGCCTGCCGCCGCCACGATCTGGTCACTGACCACCTTCCCGTCACTGATAGCCGAGCTCCAGTCACTGATAGCCGAGCACCTGTCACCAACGTCTACGCCACTGCTTGAGGTAGAAGAAAAGGCATACACAGCCAAGACCACCGAAAACCAGAGAAAAAGAAGAATCCTAAAGCCCCAGGAACCCGTCCGGCCACACCCACCACTCGTCGACGAGGCAGGAAGCCGCCATCAATGTGGGGCACCGCCGGACAGGCCACAATAGGGCTGGGTTCGGTACGGTACTGGAGCTTATGAATCAATACCATGTATCGTACCAACTTATATTGGTATGCACAAAACTATACCACTACCGGCCACAAAATCAGGTATACCAAGAAGTCAGTATACCGATTTAATCGGTTAGTTCGGTACGGTTTGGCACCATCCCGAAGCAGATGAATGGGGGAGGAGGAGAAGAAGAAGAGAGCAGAAAAAAAAAATGAAAAAGGAGAGCCCAGAAAGAAGAAAGAGGAAAGAAGAAAAAGAAGAGACGGGTCGGGAAAAGAAAGAAGAAAGAAGAAAGAGAAGAGAGTCAGAAAGAAGAAGAAACTAAAAAGAAGAAGAAGAAGAAGACAAGAAGAGAGCAGAAAAAAAAAAACTAAAAAAAGATAGTCCAAAAAGAAGAAAGAAGAAAGAAGAAGAGAAGAGTGTCAGAGAGAAGAACAAGAAGATAAGAAGAGAGCAGAAAAAAAAAACATAAAAAAAAGAGAGTCCAGAAAGAAGAACACAAGAAAGAAGAAAGAAGAAAGAAGAAAGAGAAGAAACGGGGAAAGAAAGAAGAAAGAAGAAAGAGAAGAGAGTCAGAAAGAAGAAGAGAGAAGAATAAAAAAATGAGTATTGTAGTATTATACATGAGTTCGGTACGGTACGGTATACCGTGTATATATGAAAATTCAAACCATTACCGTACTGTGTATGTGGAGTCGGTACGGTTATACCATACCAAGAGTTCGGTTACCGCAATGTTGGCTACCAATTTCTTTGATTCGGCATGGATGCGGTTGGTACGGTTTTTCTCGGCACAAAATGCCAGCCCTAAGCCACAACGCTAACCGCTGTCTTTCCAAACCCTAGATCTCTCTCGCTTGTTTTCTCGGAGCAACGAAATAGATGGTGGACTTATTTCCTTCACGGGTGTTTCACAGCGTTGTATGTTAAATTCAACATAATCAATAAAACATTATGTATTCCTTTTACGACCACATAACAATTACTTCAAAGCAAGCAATAAGTTGGGGGTTTTCTCTTTAATTTCTTCTTACCCTTAAGTCTAGAAATAAAGGTTGAGGTCTCTGATTGAAATAATTATGTCTTTCAGGATGTGCTGCGATAGACTCCCTAGTCCCCACAAAGTAAATAGAAAAGAAAAGGTCTGCAAAGCAAAATGATAAGAACGAAATCTCATCTCGAATGCAAAAAGGCAAAATAGACCATCTTATATATGGTTTAGGGTACTAGAGCTATAGCAATCTACATGGACCATGGTCTATATTTATACAGGATCATCTTGTTTTGTCATAGCTCTTGCTAGCTCGAGTCACCCTACAAACAACGATGGGCGGAATTTCCTTGAAAGTAGCTGGTAGTTGATCAGTTATTACTTGTTATTATTATGTTTGCACACACATTAAAAGAGGCGGAGCGAGGTTAGGGCCAGGTGGAACCCTCTAGTTGAATATTTTGAAAAAAAAATTATGTAATATGTAGGTTATATTAATTAGACTAGATATTATTGGTACCTGTTTAATGATATGTTATTGCACTAAATTCTAAATCTATTTGACATCAATTATTCAATCAATGAATCAATGCTTTCTATTCATTCTTACTTAGTATATGTTAATCAAGTAACGATTCTCAATCAATTCTTTTGCGTAGGGTATTGCCGCAACTATTTTTTAGGTTTTCATTATTCCTCTCTTGTGAATCAGTAACGAGTTTACGAATGACTGTTTGATTTCATATATTGAGAAAGACTTTCTACTAGTATAGGGGTAAAGTTATGGTATGTTAACATTTCTCATACATCAACTATTTTGACCACTTTAAGGACTCGTGTTACCACTTTGAGGATTAATATTACTATTTTGAGGACTCATACAGTAAACTAAGAAAATTTATCATTTTAAGGACTCATGTTACCACTTTGAGGACTAATATTACTATTTTGAGGACTCATGTGGTAACTAAGAAAATTTACCACTTTAAGGACTCATGTAACCACTTTGAGAACTAATATTACTATTTTGAGGACTCATTTTACCACTTTTAAGGCAATTGTATACATGTCATACGTTAACACATTGTAAAATTTTCCCTAGTATAGATGATGAGACTATCATGAAACGATTTCAAAATATGAAATTTTGTCAATGACAAATACCATTGTAATAGATAAAAATTAAATTTAAAGATTTTATATATTTTAATATTATTAATTTTTTTTCTTTTGTGCTCAATAGACTTGAAAGTGTGCGCACACAATTTTTTTTTTTTTTTGTGAGAGTAGATCTCAGACGAGAAAATTATAATCTTGCTTATAGATTTTTAAGGATTAAGATTAACTTTATTAATTATCAATTAATTTTCGATGTGAAATGCATATTACTTCATTATGGTATCAGAGTGGGTTATCCCCACATGTACTTATCTTACAGTCACACAAACTCCATGTTAGTCGTGGACAATAAATGTTAGTCAATATTTATTGTCCACGTATATGGTTTAATAAAACCTCCTCACACAGTTTGAACATATAAATCTCACGTGAGATATTAAAAACCTTATACATGAATTTGTAAAAAACTTTGGTCGAAAATTCCAGATAGTTTCCACGTGGCATGGATGTGGTGTCTGCATCAACTTGTATCTATCATTAATATTCGTCATAAATATAATGAAGACGCAGTCGACGAACGCCAGATTAGACGTTGCCATAACTTGGCTGTCCGTAGCTCTATACATTATTGTTCTCCTCATAATTAGTTTCTCCAATTTATTCTCATTTACATCTCTCGGTCACGCGCCAGCAACCATGTCAGCTTCTGTTCCTCTCTTATTTCGTTAATTTTCAGATCATTATTGGCATGCTCAACGATCGGATGACATCACCGCCATGAATGTTTGGCAATAATAGCAGACCCATCTTTGTCCTATTTCCTTCGTGTCCCATTCATTTGTATCCTGCATGCTAAATTGCTAACCGCTTGGCTCCTCAGACCGTCTTCCAGCCATTTTCCCATTTGTGGCCTACTTCTCTCTCTCCCTCCATAACCCATTACACGGACTTAAAAAAAAATAAATAAATAAATAAAAAATTGGCCTACTAACATTTTGAAGGCCAAATTTGGCTTCCCATTTCATGCCAAATGGTGGGTTCCATCTGTTTTTTATTTTTTTTATTTTTTTATTTTTTATTTTTTATTTTACTAAAAGACTAATTAAATATAGAAGTCTTTAGGGCACCCATAATTTACAATGTCAAATAATAAGGCTCTTGAGGCCTCTGGAGAAATACTATATATGTATGTTGCATGTACTTGTAATGTATTTCAAAGACAATACGCTATTACGTATTTGGGTCTGGCTGCGGAAAAGATACGAGTTCGAAAATTATCATCAAGCTTAATTGTACAAATGAATCACAGGATGCACTTATGTCATCAAAACAAAAAAAAAAACCTGAATGCACGGAATGTAGTGGACCTATACCATTATAATAATATATACACACCAGACTACGTACAATATTAGACATTCGTGAATTGATTGTGGCATTAAATATGCAGAAAATGTTTATGGTTGTGTTCTTTAAACACCAGCTTTGATTTGAACTTTTGAAGGAGCTTAAGAAGGTGAACCACTGAGCCAAATACTTGATTAATTGATCTATGGACTGATCAGTACATGTTTAATATGCGACATCTTAATAGATGATCGTTATCATCGTTAGCTAGCTCGATCATAAAGCTTCAGCAGATCGAGCAGAGAGCCATGGATTAAGCTGGCGACGACCAATTAGCTAGTAGTGATGTAGTGTATGATTTTAAAAATATGGACACTACAAGAGAAGTGGTCTTTTCTGACCACGTCTTTACGACGGATCCTACTTTTGGTTGGAAATATCATTTTTTCCGACAAAAAAAAATTGTCCGTCGGAAATACAGTTTTTTGATGGACATTATTTCCGACGACCACCAATCTCTCAAAAAAAGTATAGATTTTGGTTAGAAATAATTATTATTTAGCGGGAAGTTTTCCCGCTAATTACTTTTCCGACCACACTGAATATCGTCGGAAAATAATAGATCATTTTCCGACGAGACTTTTTTGTCGTCGGAAAATATATGTAATATTTCCGACGAAAACACTCACCGTTGAAAATAGTGAGATTAGTTAATGATATAGCATACGCCCAGTATTTCAAATGAATTCCTTAATAAATTATAAAACTCATCAAGACGTTAACATAATATAAAAAGCAAATAAAAAAAAATATTTAGGCATCATTAGCATGGAAGCAAATGTAGGTATACAAAAACTACCCAGTTTTACAAAGAATTATTACGATATGACAAGAAATTAAATAGAATATGCCCTTATTATAAAATAGCAACAACTTTCTTAATTTTCGTCAGATAAATCAGATGAGTCATCAATAACAATGGTTGATTTTGGACAAGACTTTACTTCAGAATCATCAGCGGTGAGATCAATAGGGTAACGAGGGTCTTTTCCGGGATAACACCAAGCTGGTAAAACTCGGCCTCCCGGACAAGTAACACCTGAATATTGAGGTTCCACCTTTATAGCCGGTAATGGAGGTGCAACAGGTTGAACACCATTGATATACTCCAGTCCAAGTGATGGGTTAACTGGATGCACTTTTACATCAGCATCTATTTTGGAGTTATAAAAATAATCACCATCTGGAGGAAATGTAGAGCGAATACGAGCTGGTCCATGATAACGTCGACTCTTACTTGGACGCCTAGCAGACATTGACAAAATTATCAGAAAGATTGCAGCAAACAGAGAAGCAAATGAAGATGAAAAGCAACTAGTATTAATAAGTCTGAGAAAGTTTTACAATTTGTCGATATCTGTATAAAAGACAGAAGCCCTATATATACAAGTTAGGTGCGGTTGTAACAATGCTCTATATTTTCTCTCATGCTCAATTTGACAGACCTTAATTGATTATTTACCTTGACTCTGACTCTTTCTATCTCCGTAACAATATATACCGTTTGCTATTTTTGTTTTGCTTTTGACTTGACCATTGTAGATGCTAAATTTTAGTCAACTTATATGAACTATCAATGATAATATATCCATATATTTTAGATTCAGAATAAATAAATATTTATTTATTTCTTTATATGACACAAAGCAACTCCTATCAGCATAACTTGCCACAAAGTGAGCAGTGTTATTCAACGAAAAGAAAAATTGGGAAAACCACATTTGGATTTTCTAGAAGGACGTTAGCCTGCAAGGGATTTTACCTAGTATTTAGGAAAATTTGAAAACTACCAACAGCCACTTTTTTGTTTTGTTTTACCTATTCTTTATGAGCATCCCAATCTTATTGGGATACTTTAGATTATTTGAAGAATTATAAACGTTGAATTTGGATTTGAATTTGTTTACATCCTAATCAAAAGCATATATAAAGGTTGCAGTATTGGGATTTTGAAGTATCAAATTTCTGAGCCACCCCTCACATGACACAAAGATATCCCCTCACTCTTTCAGATTGCATGTTAATCCGATTCTTTGACTACAAGTAGCTAGTTATTTGTTTCTACTTATCTCACTCAAATTGGCCTCAAATCCTATTTTGCTTTGTGATTTTAGTTTCAATTCTATTGGGTATTTCAAACTTTCTCAAACTGCGTATAGAATTGAGGAGGTTGCTATCGAAAAAGGGCAAGTCGACTCTTTGTTCCTTTTAACTTTTCTTTTGTCCCTTAGTTTGAATTAAGTAATTAATCACAGAACTAATTTTTTTTCTTTCTATTTGGCTAACGTGGCAGAATAACAAGCTTAGGTGAATTAGGTTTGTAATATCATAGAGTGCTGGCTTCAATTCCACACGCCAAGAAAGGTATACTATTTGTCCTTATGGCTTTTCTTTTATTCCTTTGTTTGAAATCATTAATCCTTTTTTTTTTGTGTAAATTATTATCATTAACTTTAGGGTGAGACTATTGCCACCCTACCAATTCCTTTCCACACCTACATTCAATATTTTTGTCATAAGCTACCAATTTTATCCTCTTTTCACAATTAGAAAATAAAAAATAAAAAAGCTAAATAATAAATAAATAGAAGAAATCTGAAAAGGCAAATTAAGAAATCTGGAAACGTTTGTATCATCTCCAATTGATCTCCTCCCTCTTCCTTGTTTCCTTAATCGAATTTAGAAGAAGATATATAAAAATAAATAGTAATGAAACTGGGAACTGTGGGAAATCTAATTTATTTTAGATTAAAATTATACAAATAATCTGAGTTAAAAACATCTAGAAATTCTTCTATTCATTTAGATTTGTTATTTAGATTTTTTATTTTTTATTTTTCTAATTGTGAAAACCTAAACGTGAGATTTAGGGAAGAAAAAAAAAACCTTAATTTAAACTAATGTCAAATTTTCCCCAGAAAAAAAAAATTCAACTACTAGGTTGAATGCCAAATAGACTACCAAAACAAATATTAAACTCTTTTTGTATTGACTAAAATAGAAAAAAAGTTGAAAATATTATCATACTGAAACTAGTGCATTAACAACTCATAGCTCTAACACATGCACATTTTAGGACTACATCCAAAAAAATAAATAAATAAGAATCCCGAATATAAAAATAAAAAGTAAAACAAATTTTATGTTATGATAAATTGGTTTTGTAATTTGTGAATGATGGTGATTTATGAGAGTTAGGAGTTTGATTGCGAGTTTGAAACCATAACAGAAAAGGTGAATGACTCTTTCTTTAACGTTGGCTTCCCCCTTCTTTCTCTCTCAAGTAGGCGCACCTTAGTAGGACATGGTGTCTAGGCTGATTGGATACGAGAAGTGCATCCAAGTGAGCCTTGAGCCCCGCCAAAATCGTTCCTTTACTACCTGGCCATGTTTGAAAAGAGTTACCAAAAGATTGAGAAAGGAGACTGATGTTAAGGCTAGAACCCTTGGGCCGTATTTCTAAATCTTGGTTGCAGACTTGTAATTAAATTTGGACTCTTGCTTATTGCTTGTTTTTGCGTCATACACTTATACATTTACAAAACTTGAAATTGTATTGTATGAGTTTATTGTTTTTACATTTTTTGTTCATTCACAATACATAAAATGTCAGTTGACAAGTCATGGATGCAGTTAAAACGGTCAAATATAGAGTATTATAACGGAGTTGAAATTTTTCTTGATTATGCATATAAGCATGCTAATCACAGTGATGGAAGAATTTACTGTCCATGCATCAAATGTCGTAATTTTCATAGATTTGTCCGGTCAGAAGTGCACAATCATCTTTTATACAAGGGTATTAAGCGGGATTACACTATATGGGACAAACATGGGGAGAGTAAGAATAATGATGATGGTGACACTGACAGTGTTAACGATGACAATGAGGCTGCCATTTTGGAGCAATATGATGATATGAAAGGAATGATAGAGGAAGGTTCCCACCAAGATCCAAATGGAGATGCTGAAAAGTTCTACAAATTGTTGGAAGAGGCAGAAACCCCATTATACCCAGGTTGTAAGAATTACTCAAACTTGTCATTTGTTGTCAACTTGATGCATATTAAAGCGGTCGGTCACATGACCAACAAAGGATTTGACATGTTACTGGAATTGTTGAAAAAAGCATATCCCATGAGTGAAAATCTGCCGACTTCCAATTATGGGGCAAAGAAGATTGTTAAAGAACTCGGTCTTCATTATGAAAGAATTGATGCATGTAAAAATGATTGTGTAATATATTACATTACATATCATGCAAGGCTTTTAATATTTCTGGATAGATGAGCTAGCTAGCTCGACACCCAGCAGCATAATTAACACGTGTTGCAATCTGAGTCATTCATTTGATCCAGCCCTTACTTGAGTATTACCTCTGTTTGACAGTCAACGTCCATATCTTGAGAGAATGAAAGAAATCAGTCAATGAGGTAAAAACTGAGTATGATGAGTAAATTTCATTAAACCAGATAATTTCTAGAAGTAGGCAAAATCGAATTGGATGTTCTTCATCTTCGTAGATCGACGATCTGGTCAGTGGCCTTCGATTTTGACTAGTTCACTCTTTTAGTTCTGTCTGTCTCGCTTGTCCGGCGACGTCTCCGCGACGACGGTGGCTTCTCTTCTCGTTGGCGTTTGAATGGCGAGGCCGGACGGGCCATGGTGATGGTGATGCACCGACTGGTTTTCTTTTCTTCTCAGGTAGTGGACTAGTGGTGAAGACTGATGCGGGATTTATCTTTTGCTGGTCGGAAGTTTAGCGGTGGGTGGGAATGCAAGTTTGGTTTTTGCAGATGAGGATAAGATAATTATTCGGCTCAGGAAGATGAAGATTTTGATTTTCCCGTTGTTGTACGAAACCCGTAGGCAATAGAGTCATAGACTATATTTATATGAACATGAATTTTCTATAACATTGATACTGATTGGCACGGTGGTGAAGTCATATGATAGTTATGGTATTGGTGGCTGTACACAAGTTCGAGCCGCAAGGTTGGCGTTTTAGTTTTATTTTTTTTGTTAAGTTATTATTTTTTTTAATGAAAGAGTTAAGTTATTTTTTTGGTTGGCTAAGAGCCTAAGACACAAGGTAATTAGGTACGGAGTATAGGTTCGAGTCACTTGTTCCTTTTGTTTTATTTTTATTTTTTATTATTTATTTGTCTTTTGGTCTAATTTATAATAAGTTGCATAAGACAAAAGTACAATGCAAGTTCAAAAGAAAAGACAAAAAAAATGGAAAAAAAATATTTTACAAATAAAATTTTAAATTAAATCTTTTAGTTGACATTGACTTGGTAAATGTTCTAATTTAATATTATGGTTTTTAGAATAATTATCTCTAAAAGAAGTGTTTTATTTGATAAAAAAAAGGTTTTGTTGAAGTAAAATGACATTTGGAATAGTTTACTCATTTCATTTCATAGTCCCTTTATATAGGGATAGAGTTACAAAGGAAATATTAATTACATTAAATACATTGAATGCTGATTGATCTATAATTGTGTTGATTGATGGTAATCACTGATTCCTTGATTCCCTCTCCATCAGTTGCTTTGACGAAGGCACACAATATGTTTTTCCTTTAACACTCCCCCTTGTGCCAAGTCAAAGACGAAATGGTGCATGAGTTGTTGCCTCACTAAAAACCTTGCCAAGTAACAATAAAAACCCTGTGGGACAAAAATACACCTTGGTCGAAGGAAAAGAGCACAACGCACCTTTTACATTTGAGTATGACATGTGTGTGTTAGACTCCCCCTGACGTCTACACCTCCCCCTGATACTTACATTAATCTAGGGAGCTTGGAAAGTCTTCGCATTCCTATGCTTTTCACATGTTTCTCAAATGTGTCCTTAGGCAATGATTTGGTGAACAAATCTGCCACATTCTCCTCAGACCTTACTTGATTCATTTGAATCTTGAGGAGAGTCTGTTGTTGCTGATTGTAGGACAACTTTGGCGATATGTGTTTTGTGTTATCACCCTTAATATAACCTAGCTTCATCTGTTCGATGCAAGTTGCATTGTGTTCGTAAATGCAAGTAGGCTCTTCAGTGGTATAACTCAAACCACTAGTCCCTCGAATATGTGCAATGATAGTTCTTAACCATACACACTCAAAAACCGCCTCATGTAGAATAATGATCTCTGAGTGGTTCGAGGAGGTAGCCACAAAGGTTTGCTTGGTTGATCTCCAAGATATCGCCGTGTTCCCATTGGTAAATACATAACCAGTTTGGGAACGATATGTGGGTCAGATACGTATCCAATATCAGCAAAACAATTCAAAACATCATTTGACGTTTTAGTATAATGAGTGACGTTTTCGCCATCAACATTTCCTTTAGGGATTGCAGTTCCATCTGTGGTCCCTCTTGTCTCTCTGTAGGGAAAGAACAGTCCCAAGTCAATGGTTCCTTTTAGGTATCGAAAATGTTCTTGATACCATTCCAGTGACGCTGCGTTGGTGCTGAGCTAAATCTAGCTAATAAGTTCACTGAGAATGCAATGTCTGGTCGAGTGAATTGGACTAAGTACAATGATGCGCCTATTGCACTTAGATAGGGAATTTCAACTCTCAACACTTGTTCGTCATCTTCCTTTGGACGAAATGGATCTTTCCTTGCATCCAAACTTCGACCGATCATGGGAGTGCTAGCAGGATGTGCTTTGTCCATGTTATATCGCCTGACCTTTGGACATATGCAGCCTGGTGGATTAATATTCCACAAACTTGGTGTTCTAGTTCAAGACCTAGATAGAATTGAGTTTTCCCAAGATCCTTCATCTCAAATTCGGATTTCAAGTAGCTCGCGGTTTCTCTTATTTCATCAAGAGTACCAATTATGACATATTCTACTACAATTTGCAAATCCGGAACTTGTTTTCTTTATGAATACGCAGGGGCATAATTCATCGTTCTTATATCCCTTCCCAATCAAGTAGTCACTTAGACGGGTATACCACATCCGTCTGGATTGTTTCAATCCGTAAAGTGAGCGTTTCAACTTAATTGCAAACGCACTCTGTGGTTTAGAGTCACTTGACTTGGGTAATGTAAGGCCATTAGGCACTTTTCATATATATCTCTGAATCTAGATCCCCATAGAGATATGCAGTAACCACATCCATAAGCTGCATTTCCAGTCCTTCGGAAATTACTAAGCTAACTAAGTAGCGGAACGTTATAACGTCCATTACGGGAGAGTATGTCTCCTTATAGTCAGTTCCAGGGCGTTGTGAGAAACCTTGCGCCACAAGGCGAGCCACCTCAGGACTTCATTCTTCTCATTACGCTTTCTGACAAAGACTCATTTATGTCCTACAGGCTTTACACTTGGTGGGGTTAGCACTACCGGACCAAATACCTGTCTCTTTGTCAGAGAATCTAATTCTACCTGGATTGATTCTTTCCATTTAGGCCAATCTGCTCTTTGTTGACATTTTTCAACTGAGCGTGGTTCGATATCATCGTGCTCTATGATTCCTTGAGCAACAGTATATATCATCAATGTGTATGGAAGATCTTTCTATCAACTCATACGTACTCTCGTAATCCTTTGGGATTTCTTTGTTCTCTGGAATCATTTCAAACATCGGAGCGTCCTCTAGTATTGATTCATGGACATAACTATAATCAGAGACAATCTCATGAGAGGGATTCTATACATTGATGATTGGTTTGTGCCTTACTCACCCTCTTCTTCCTTGGGTGAGTGTCAATCGAACCAAGTGGCCTCCCCCTCTTCCTTGGGGAGCCACGACCTCAACCTCACCTCCACTAAGTGCGGTTGCAGTGCCTCTATCTGCGGCACCGTGCCCCTTGTTGGGGACTTCTAACCTTGCAGGCACATTTGCAGCTGGTATATATGATCTCGTCACTTTTACGATATCAGTAAACGCATCAGGCATCGAATCTGCTACGTTCCGAAGATCGATTATTCTTTTCACTTCACTTTCACTTTGTGAAGTGCGGGGATCAAAATGAGACAGAGTGGGGACAAACCACTACAATTCCTGTCGTTCCCTTGGAAAATCCTTTTTCCTATCTCCCCCTAACGACGGGAAAACTGTCTCATCAAAGTGACAATCCGCAAATCTAGCGGTAGAGAGATCGCCTGTCAAGGATTCCAAATAGCAGATAATTGTTGGGGATTTGTATCCAACATAAATACTTAATCGTCTCTGAGGACCCATTGTGGTGCGCTGTGGGGGCGCAATAGGCACATATACTGCTCAACCAAATATGCGTAAGTGTGAGGTGTCAGGCTCATATCCAGTTACCAACTGGTACGCAGAAAATGGTTGGCTAGCTGTGGGTCTTAAACGAATAAGTAAAGCTGCGTGCAATATTGCATAACCCCAGGCAACTATAGGTAGGTTGGGGCGCATAACCAATGCCCTAGCCACCATCCGTAGCCTTTCGATGGTGGTTTCTGCGAGACCATTTTGTGTATGCACATGGGGTATAAGATGCTCTACATCAATCTCGATAGACATGCAAGAATCATCAAATGCTTTTGATGTAAACTCTAGCGTTATCAACCCTTATAGACTTGATAAGGTGATCAGGGTGGTCAGCCCTTAAACGTATAATCTGTGCTAGGAGTGTTGCAGCATTTCTTGTGGACAATAAAACGACATGTGACCAGATTGTCGAAGCATCCACCAGAACCATAAAGTACTTGAATGGTCCGCATTCTGGATGGATAGGTCCACAGACATTTCTTTGTATCCTTTGTAAGAATGGAATGTTTTGTTTTGTATCTTTAGCATAGGAAGGTCTTGATCCTGTTTTTGCTAAAGAGCAGGCTTTGCAAAACGAGTGATGTGCCTTTGAAATAGTCAATGTGGCATAATGGGAGGGAGGTAGTGCTTCTAGTACTTCAGAAGTCAATGACTGCATTTGAGCAATACTAGAACCGAAACCTTGCAGTGTGGCGGATTTTTCTCCCATTTTTCACTCGAAAGAAGGGATGTCCGTGTGAGTTCTTGAAAAATACGGATCATCATGTCACTACCTCGGTGCCATAGGCGGTCATGCAAAAAGCCTGTATGAGTCAGTGTCCCACATTTCATTGTTGGTGACAGTATAGGATTCAATGATCCGAATCGTAGTGAGGTACAGTCCACTAAATTGACTCAAAAGTTTATCTAAGATGTGTTTCCTTCCACAGTCATTAGATGTAATATCAAGGTATTCAGTTCCATTCTCACGGTGTGTTTTTACATGATAACCGTTGGCACAAATTGCTTTGAAACATTAACAAGGTTCGATTAGCTCTTGGTGCATACAGAGCGTTTTTGACTTTAAATATATATCTTAGATTCTTTAGAGTAATGCTATTTTAGTAGAATGATAATCTTTTCATTCTAATAATAATTTTTTCTCTAGATGTATTGCTTTACATCTTTATATTGCAATTTCGAACCATGTAAATATGTGTATAGAAAATAAATTTGAATAAATTCAGTACTTCAGAATCAAATTTGAAATTTATTAATAAGCCAACGATAATCAAATCAAGGTCTTGTTCTAATTCATCAAACCATTATTAAAATAAACTTTAAGACCAAGTAATAGTCTAATTAAGAATGAAGCATTATGCCTTCACAACTGTTTTTGGAAAATAAAGTAAATAAAGCAGATCAGTCAAAATCTGGGGCATCGGTTGACTGAGCAAGTTCCTTGTTGCCATTAAATTCTGCAATTGTGAGGTTGACGTCTGGGTCATGGCCTCCTTCTTCCATATAGTGAGCCTCTTGTTCTTTAGACTTCCTATATCTCTTGTAATTGGCTGCTACTCTGTTGCTTGCTTGGCAGTTCTTGTACCAATGCCCAATGACTCCACACCTATAGCATGGTTCATTGCCAACTCTATTATGTTTGACTGAAGGGTTCTTAGGTGCCCTTTGCACCTTGTTTCCATGACCACTAGCGCCACCATCTCTGCGCTATACATTGGGAGGGCCTCCACGGCCCATATCACGACCCCCATGTCCCTTGCCACGTGGTGCATTATTGTCACGTGGGTAGGAATCAGCACGTCCAACCCCCTTTGCATTGGGGTTCTATCCACCTTTCACTTTGCCATAATTAGCTTCAGGAATTTTCTTTGTCCCAACAGGCCTGGCATTGTTGTTCAGAAGAACCTCATTATGCCTCTCAGCCACTTGCAGTAGGTTGATCAGCTTGTTGAAGGTTGTGATTCTTTTGTTATCATACTCCAGCCTATACTGGTTCACTAGTATAATTGCTGAAGTAGGAAAAGTGGAAAGAGTCTTCTGGATCATATCATCTTCTGTGAGTTCCTTTCCATAGAAATTTAGACGTGCTTTTAGGCGCAACATGTCCTTGTTGAAGTCATTGACCCTTTTGTAGTCAAGCAAGCGGATTTTATTCCGCTGAACGGTCAGTTCTGGGAGCAAGGTGTCATGAATGTTCCCAAAACGTCCCTTAAGGGCATCCCACAGTGTTTTGGGTGTCTTCAACTGAAGGTACTCCTAGCGTAGGCTAGGATCAATATGTCGCCTCAGAAAAATTAAGGCATCTGCTTTCACCTTATTAGATAGTTCATCATCTTTGGGATTAGTAATGGTGGTAGTGTAGTCTTTTGCCACAAAGACAGTTTCCATATCGGAAACCCAACGATGGTACTCAAGTCCTTCTGAGTCCAAGATGTCAAACTCAGGTCGAGTTGGATCAGCCATCTACATAAAACAAGAGAGAAGATATAAATTACGCAGTCGTAAAGACATCCACGTGAATTATTTTCCAAACGTATGAATTAGATTTCAAGACCAAGATTCATAATGGTCACATTTTTTTTCGATGCTATGTGAAAATACTTTATCATAGTAAGTGTGTGTATAATGCGCATGAATTTTCATTATCATGGCCAAACGGTATTGATATATTGCATTAAAAATAATCATAGCACATTTAAATATAGCATATAAAAATAAACTACATGGCATGCTCAAATTTCACAAATATACAACAAATTATATACTGCACATAATAATAGCAATAATATATCATGCGTAAAATAAAATGTAAACAATAGCATAATATAAAGGCATGCTTAGGAATAATTATATAAGAGTAAATAAAATTCACAAAACATGCTCACAATTGAATAATAAAAACATAAGCAATAAAATATAAAGCATGCTTAAACATAATTAGAAATCATGCTTAAATATAATGATATAAAACATAAATTATAAGGCATGCTTAAAACAAAAATTATCTAATTAAACATGCTTAATAACAAAATAAAATAAAAGCATAAACAATAAAGTATAAAGCATGCTTTGTTAAAATCATAAAATAAAATAAAGAAAACATACTTGATTTTCGAGAAAATAAAACAATCCTAGCGCATGCGCGTGTTGATGCAGACGTGCGTAACGATGTTTTTGGGCTTATGAAACTAGGCCGCTTCCTCTCCCTTTTCAGCAGTGGGCTTTGTTTTTTTTTTTTTTTGTTATTAGCCTGCTTCCTTTTCTGGGCCGCAGGGCCTGTTTCTTTTTTTTTTTTTTTTTTTTTTTTTTTTTTTTTTTTTTTTTTCGGTCTGGGCCGAGTTTCTTTTTCTTTCTGTTTTTGTTTTTTGTTTTTTTTTCTCTCTCTGGGCCTTCTGTTCTTTGGGGCTTTTGTTTTTTTTTTTCTGGGCCGGATCCCTTTGCTTTGGGCCGGGTCCTTACTTCGGCCCGAGTTACCTTTTTTTCTTCTCTTCTTCCTCCTCCTGCGTTCCTTCCTTCTGGTTTGCTGATGGGTTGGGTAGATCGATTGGGGCGAGTGGTGACGGGAACTGGTGAGAAATGGGAAATCGACCGGTTGATGGGCTGACGCCGGGAACTGGTGGGCTGACGTCAGTAACACCTTGAAGGTGGGCTGCTGTGTGTGGGCAGGGAGGAAAAATATGCGCGCAGAGACGGGGCAGTCGCTGGGCAGCTGTGCGGAGCAGGGATCTGTGCGGGGAAGCGACTGGGTCTGGTGCTGCAAGGATCGCCGGATCGGTGCTGGGATAGGCTGCTGGGCGCGGGTCTGCAGCCGATGGTGGGCGGGCTGGTGCTAGGCTGCAGATCGCGGATGCGCTGCAGGGGTAGGTGATGCGCGCCCCGGGGGGGGGGGGGGGGGGGGGGGGGTTGGGGCGTGCGCACGGGGCCTGGGCTGGGCAGGACAGCGATGTTGTGATTGGTTGCTTCTGTTGCGCAAGTCTGTAGCCTAGGTGAAGCCGGGCTGATGCGCGCTGGGATGAGCAGAATAGGTGCAGATCTGCTGCAAGGGAGATGGAGGCCGGGCCGGTCTGGACTGCAGAGGGGAGGAGGCCGGTTATTTTTTATTTATTTATTTATTTATTTTTGGATGGCGGCAGAAAAGAAAAGTTATTTCTTTTAGGGTTTTTTTTTCTTGGCTATTTGCTCTGAGCGTGCTGATAACGTGTTGAAGTAAAATAACAATTGGAATAGTCTACTCATTTCATTTCATAGTCCCTTTATATAGGGATAGAGTTACAACAGAAATATTAATTACATTAAATACATTGAATGCTGATTGATCTATAATTGTGCTGATTGATGGTAATCACTGATTCCTTGATTCGCTCTCTGTCAGTTGCTTTGACGAAGGCACACAATATGTTTTTCCTTTAACAGGTTTTGAATAATTAATTAATCTCGAAGATCAGGTCCTTCAAGTTTTTGTGCATGGATAACAGAGGTAGACCATACGAGAAATGGTATAAAAAAACTACCATAATATTAGTTAAGGGTTACAAATTGTGTTTTAGTGTTATAATAATGAATACATTGTTGTTGACAGAGTGAATCGTTGTTGAAACAAAATCAAAAGTAAATGATATTTTGACCAATGGTTATAAATGTAACTTTTGTTGACCAAGCGGATCGAAGTTGAAACGAAGACGAAATTAATTATATTTTTTTACGATAGGCATAAGATATTTGAATCGTCCCATCTCCCAATTTCATTTATTTCGATGTGGTTGCCCTTAATGGAATTTAGTGTATAAACATAGTGTTATAAAGTTAACCATAGTTGACCAAGTGGATTGAATTCAAAACGAAGACAAAATTGACTAAATTTTTTACAACAACCATAAAACATTCTAATATTTTCATCTAACGGTTGGTTTCGCCAAATTCATCTTTCACCACGTTGTCACTTTTGAAAGGTCAACATCACTTTATATGCAATATACAAATTACACAATACTAATAGGCACATCGGTATTTATTGTGATCTACGAACTCGGAATTGAAAATTTTGGTTTTCAACCCTTAACAGGTATCCACCATGTAGTTATATACAGTAGATGAAAAAATTGACGTGGTTCGTGATTGATATGACATTGGTCATGTTGATATTGAAAAATGATATACATCGGACGAATATGGCTAAATTTGTTGGCATATGCATATAATATCCCAGTCATCACATCTGACTGTCAGTTTGACCAATTCTTTTTTGTCGATCATGTTGATATTGAAAAATGATATACATTTTTATATAACCAATGAAGAAGGAAGATAATCCTAGTAAGCATATCAAAATTTATTTCGATCCGAGAAATAAAAATGAAAAATGGTTGATTCGATCTTGTCCATGTACTTACCCCGTAGTAATATGCTTAGTGTGAAAAAATTGGCCTTGTAGGGGTCATCATTTTAGCCTTGATTAAGTCGTTCAACCCTCGAAACTAGTAACAAATATATATATTTTTTCTTCCCTAAAACGCTGATAATGACTAGGCCACGACTCCAATTTTATAGAGTTTCATGACTATGCTTTTACGCCAATCTCTATCTACCTGCCTAAAGTTTTTTAATCCGGCATCGCTCTCAATTAAAATTTTCTTCTAAAATTGTCATGAATAAATATAAATATAGGGATATATATGTATATTCAGTTGACCACATGGATCAAGATCGAAATGATATTGACAATGGCTAAGAATATTAAAAAAATATCAGACTGGATCAAGGCGGTCAACCCTCATTTAAGCTAATTACAAAAATATCATTTTTCTCGAAACATTGATAGTGTGTCTGTCACTAGTCCGGTTTTCAAGAGGTTCGCGACCACACTCTCACATGGCCAAGCTCCATCTACTCGCATAAATTTTTTTAGCCCAACATTCGCTTTCAATTAAATTATTTTTCTAAAATTGTAATGAATAAATATAAGGCATAAATGTATATTCGGTTGACCACCTGGGGCAAGTGCGAAAAGATGACGACAATGACTAAGAATTTTACCATGTGCTTGTAATATCCCAATAATCACATCCAACGGTTGGTTTGACAAATTTCCTTTTTGTCGATCATTTTGATCAAGTGACAATTTTAGTAGGCATATAGAAATTTTGTGCGATCTAAGAAATAAAGAAAAAATTTAAAATGATGGATTCAATCTAATCCATATATTTCTTGCGTAGCAATATGCACAATGTGAAAAGATTGGCCTTGTACACCTTCATTCCGGCCTCAATCAAGGCAGTCGATTCCTAATTTTGTTTTTTACCAAAATACCTTTTGCCATTGAAACGACTTTAAAAATTCGATATTTGAGCAGTTTGGGACTATACACTCATTCGAGTAACATAAGAATCTAGCAGTTTTTTTATATTTTTCATTGTATGTGTACATATCACACTACAAGAAATTAGAGCTTTCACGATACGAATTTATGGCGTGTGTTTTATTTATGGTACAATTTCGGTATATTTTTAAGGTAAAATATTTCTCCTTTTAGCAGTACGCCATGAATATTTGATCACGCGGTAAAAGACTTGCTACAGGCGGTCGTCCTTTTCATTTCGAGGCCGCGAAAATTTGAGCTAAAACTTAAAAACTCCCTCCATGATAAAGTTTTCTCCCGCTCCCTCAATTTGAGTTAAACAAAGTGGTGGAGAAAAGAAAAGGAGAGTCGGTCTTCCCCATTTCTGTCTCTCTTAGACAAATCCAAATTCTGGTTCGCTCTCTTTCTCTATCCCTTTCAATTAGGTTTAAAATTTTCAAATTCCAGTTCTATTTCGTCTCTGTAACTCTTCGATTATGTGTTTTGATTCCAGATCTGCGAGATTCAAGCAGAGTGGGCGTGGAAATGGAGGCAAGGGTTTGGGTAAGGAAGGAGCAAAACGACATTGTAAGGTCTTCCGCGACAGCATCCAGGGCATCAAGCCGGCGACGGCTTGGTTCTCAAGGTCGGCGAGGAGAAGGAGATCGGAAAGCAAGACTTGAAGAAGCAACTTCTCAAGGAAGGTGAAAGCTGGGTTATACCCCGAAGTGCGGTGATGAGCTTTACTATATTCACACTTTCGGATTGGGATCGATTGCGATTATGTTTTAATTCAGTCCATTACACCGGGATTTTGCTTGAGTTCGATTGGAGCGGCAATAGGGGGGGGGGTCCTTTTGTGTTTATCAACAACCAACTTGTCGTGTTAATTTTGAGTACAAAATTGGAATAGACAAATACTGGGTCATATTGTTAAACTAGAATTTTGGTTTGGGTACTCCCGATTTCTCCTTGGTTTCTCAACATGTTTTGAAGGTTAATTACTTTCACTTCAATTTCTTTTGGCTTTTAAAAGGACAACTGAAACTTTGTTATCCCTTGTTTGAACTTGTTGATTTAGTTATATTATTCAGCATCAAATTGTTATGCACCCAAGGTGTTTGACAAAATGATTCTAAATTGCTTTCTTTTGAGCTCAAGACTTTGGGTTTAACCTACAGCAGGTTTTGGTCTTCTTTTCTTATGCTACTAGTGATTGATCTTAATTACCAGTTACTAAAGTATTTGCGTAACAAGACATCACGGGAATGAGTGAGACTGGAGTGTTCAGGTAGTGACTTCCACCAAGGAGGTGCATATTGCGTGTAAAGAACTAAAGATGCAGTTGAAATGAGATTGTTTCTGGTTATCAGATGGAGACCAAAGAGGCTATTTCCGGTTACCAGATGGAGTATGAAAGGTACTGAACTACTGACTTGTGTGAATAGTCTAGACTGTGAAGTAGAGTCTTTAAGTATTTAGATCCGGTTGTTTGTATTGTGAACGTTTCTGTAATATCTTCTCATCCCAAGGGACAAGTGCAAATACTATAGGCATTCAATAGTTTTTTGTTTGTTTGTATAATTACCATATGGCTTCAAGTTGAGCAGAGAGCACATTTTTTGGTTTCTTTCAAGTTACCCAACGCACATTTCTTTCATGCTCTACTTTCCATCTCAAAGGAAAATTACCATACTATAATGCAGGACATACTTTTTTCACATTAGATTACGTTGATTGCTAAATGAACAACGAACAAAATAAGTGGTTCACAAGAGCTCTATCAATGGCGAGAACTTCAATTTCACACACAACACAACATCAGAATCCCGTTTTCTGCAACTCTCTTTAAAAAGACAACATACTGAGCATTTTGAATTGCAATTTCTACACTAAAAACTAAGACCTTATTGTCTGCTTAAATATTTTAAATCCTTAACATGAGCTTACTTTATTATATTATACAATGACATTGCATATATTTTTGAAAGGAATAAAATTGTTTTAACAAATAGTGATTAAACTAAGACTCTTCTGCAAAAACGAATTCAGCAGGGAGTGGGGTCTTCCAGCAATCAAGTTACATACGCAAACTACCACCTTTTAACCTCCAGCAGTTTGCTTCTTTGCCTGCATAAATCCTCTGCTTTTTAGCAACGTGGAATATGTAACCATTTGAAAAACCAATGAGCAATGAAATGCTTGCATTATATTACTTGAAGAACAGTTAACTTGTAATTTGTTCTCAGGTAGCATGAATACAACTTTTACACTTTATCCATTGCCCATAAAAGAAACTAAGAATCTATTCAAACGAAGATTAGAACATAACAATGGTACTACCATATCAGGAAAAACGTTTATTAAAATCTCAATACCAGACGAGTAAAGTTACATTTCTTCATGAGATTGCCAAAAATAGAGACAAGAAACTGGAGATTTAACATAATTTCTAATATTACAAGATATTGGGACATAAATATGCATTGCAATTACGAACTATTAGGACATAAACGTGCATAAGAATATGATTGAGGCATGTTCATCTATGAAGAAACAATTAAGTACATCAAAAACAAAGTCTGACTAAAGATTCATCAATCTTCGAATCATATCTTAAAACAAGATCACATGCTGATGGAGAAGAAAACAAAAACCAGCAAAAGAATTGAGCACAGTTACATTACATTTGGATCAAACGGATTAGTTGGTAAGGTGAATCCATGACTGAAACAGCCGCTATCTGCTTCAAGGGTAGCTTCAAACACTTGTTTCACAATAATGTGGTCCAGCATTCCTGCATAGACATATTTAAAAAAATATAGAGAAGCAGGCAAGCAAATTAGTACATCAATGGAAATTCTGCAACTTGGGAAGAATAAAAAGAAAGAGAGTTACGCAAATGAGAAATTGACAATCCACCTGAAGATGCCCTTTAGGTGCAGTTTGCTTAACCCCTTGATAATGCTGAAATTGCAGCCTCTATATATAAGGTTGTATTTGCCTTAATGGTTGGTCCCATATCAGCAAAACGCCAAAACCTCCATTGTACTTCCAGCAGATTAATCTCCTACAATTGTTATATGTGAAGCAAGCAAAATGAACTAAATCCTCAAAATCAAACATGCTCAAATACATGCATCCAATCAAACCAAGTCAGTAAGTTGTTAACACATACCAGATTATCTGGCAACAACCTTCTACGTTTACATTTCCCCAGTCGTAACCATTTTCTTGATCGAGTTGAAGTTAGGATAAACTTTTAGCCAGAAATTTAAGACTGAAAGATCTACAAGGAAATTCAAGACTATAGATACAAGGTATGTAATACTTGCCCGCAGTCGGTGTAGCCCCTATCCCTTGCTCTTGTCGGGAGAGGTGGAGATCTGATCGGGCAAGGTGAGGCGCAGCTGACGGCAGCACTTTGAGGCATGAAGATGATCTGCTTACTGGACTTAATCGATCAGACTTGGTTCGTTTCTCGCACGCCGTGCCCAATTTAGTTTTCCTCGCTCGCCATCGGAATCTTCCTCTCCGTCACACCTCCAATCTTCTGTCTAAAATCCGATACTCACTACGAAACCAGATTGCCGGAATTCGATTACCACGACCTCTGCTCTGTCGCGACCTCGACGATTCCACTCCAAGGATGGGTTTAAGGTTCGGGTTTGTCAATTAGGTTTTAGGGGGGCCTCAGCTAACAGGTTGTGGTAAATTTTATTTCTACTGCACTTCGCTTTCTTTGGTCTTCGTTTGACTTTTCTTCACAGACGAACGACCAACTAACGGAGCCTAAGAACTAACAGCGCACGTGACTTGCACACTGCTGGTGCAAGTGACCCGACGGTGCATGAAATCCTCTCCGCCAATAAATCTGAGTTTGTTCTCTAGAGCTCTCTTCTCCTCGATCAAATTCGAGAATCTGGCCGGGGAAAGTAATTTTCAACTCAAATGTTCAAATCTTGGATCCATTCTGGCCCCGTGAAACCAATAGCGTAGAGAGCACACATTAGCTGCATTCATTGCACCCCTAGTCCAATGTCGTTCATTGATTCTCACATTCTAATCGGGGTAATAAATTTAGCAGGTCAGGGCCTCCAGTTTGATTTGATTGAGGGAACCTATCACTGTCTGTTCTTCTCTTTTTTAAATCGGTGTTCATTAAGGACCTTCCTAGAGGTTATCCTCACCCATCTAGTAAGCTTAACTTTGAAGTTTGATGGATGCAGTGCTTTATTGTTGGTATGATCACGCTGGTAACACTAAAACATATAAATGGAAGGAAGCCGGATCCATTTCTGGGGACTTTCTCTCCAGGGCTTGCAATTCATTTTGGGGTCATTCACTTTTAGTTTGGCCAATGTTGCAAAGGAACTTTAAGAATGATCAATTAAATTACCTTCAATAGTTCCATGGTAACTGAAAATGGTAGGATTTTGCACTTCCGTATGTAAGAAAACAATAATTCTGAAGAACAAAAATGAACACATTATGTAGCTGCATAGCTACCTTATATGCAACGTTATATTGGTTCTCACTTAATTCTGAGACCACAGATTCCCTTGCTTCTCTCTTGAATCTACAAATAATATGCCAATATGTGAGGTAAAAAAAGAATCGTGATTTAGGACTATGGTTGAGCAGATCCCCGATGCAGCGCTTTAGATGATCTTTTTTTTCTTCTTCTTCTTTGTTTCTAAAGTTTTTTCGATTACAAATGATTGAATATAAAATACATGACTTAATACATTGAGTGATTGATAATTAACTACTCGAGAAGCTTATTGCAGGTGCTAACACCTACAGCTGCAGCAAGATGCCATGCATCTTACCCATCGTTCTTCCCCAAAGTACTTAAGTGCTTAGACAGTAGAGCATAACAGGATAGTGAATATCCTCTTTTATAAAAGAAAAAAAAAATTTGACAAAATGATGCTAGCTCAGTGGTTAGAGCGCCCACTACCTAGAATCCAGGTCCTGGGTTCAAGTCTCTATGAGAGTAGAATTGAAATCCTTTGATCCTCTTTATAAAAAAAAAAAAAAAAAAAAAAAAAAAATAATAATAATAAAAAAAAAAAATAATAATGATAATGATATTCTAGACCTTCATCAGTTGTCAAAAATGGATGGATTAAACTGATAAAAGGGGTTCCTAGGATCAGTTCAGTGTCTAAATTGGTGACAACTGTGAGAAATGTTTGGATGCAGATATTATCTACACATACATGAACTTTTGGTAATTTGTATCGTATTTTCAATTTTGATCCTTCTGCTCCAGTGATGAACAATGAATTATTAGAATATTGCAAAATCTAATTCGAAACATTTCTCCTAAGGTTCTAATTAGTTCAAAACCTTAGAGACCCAAACCTTAGGTTTATTTCTGGTTTAGTGCTATGTATCACAAACCTGAGAAATTTGAGAGCAAGACTGGTTTAGTACACCAATCTTGCCCCAAATGATTTGGTAGGAGACCCAGCAATTTCTTACCTCAGACTTATGCCCCAACTAAGCTTTGAACCAATTTGAACTCTGAGGTAACAAATTTCTTGTTCAAGCCTATCAATGCAACTCTAAGGTCTTATCCTTCAGGTTTTGTGGAATGAGAAATTTTTTCAAGAAAATTGTGAACTTTCTATCGTCCAACCCTTTGATGCAATTTTTGCTTTTTATGCCTTTCAAAATATTGCATGGATCATCTCGTGGGATATAATTGTATCTCCACCAAATCAAGACAGTTCAATGACACTGGTCAGAAGATTCAAACAGAAGTGGTGGGATGGCTTCACAGTTGACAAGTTCTCTGAAGAGTCCCTCCTCCAATGGTTCAAAACCCATCCTCAATATTGGAAGCAAGGATCAATAGTCCAAAGTCAAGAGCAAAGCCAATTCTTGTTACAAAAATCCAAGATTCAAAGTCAGCTAGCAGGCATCTCTTCCCCTCACGAGTATGCCATGAAGCTCAAAGAAGTATTATCTCAAATATCACAAAGTGACAATGGAGATGACGACAATGACATCACGGATGAGGTTCAATCTCATTTCGCAAATCATGATCCAGATGCTTTTATTTTCGGCGAGTTTTAATCGCACAGCTGTCTCTCAAAAGATCTCAAATCAGACAAAACCCAAATCAGATCTGCAAACGGACAAGACCCAATGTTTACAGATGTCCTAATCTTGATAATTGGGACATATGTGAATAGTGCCACCTCCCTCAAAATTCACCCTTTGATGACACGTTCCATGCCAGGAACACTCAAAAGCAAAAGCAAAGATTTCAAGCAAGACTTTCTTTTCAAAAGCAATTGATGGTGACATGACCAAGATTTTCAAAGATGGTGACTTTACTCTCCAGCATGACTAAATTCATGCATGGCAAGAAACACGTCAAAAGTTGATACACCAAAGTCTTCAAAGCCTGTCAAGATTGGCAGAATCACGACAAAAGTCTTCAAAGCCTGACACGAATCACGACAAAAGTCGGCAAGATCTTATCTTGACGAATCTCTCCAAATCCGAAGAAGATCATTTTACTTTCCAGCTGTAAACTTATAACAGTATTGTAATCGGCTATAAAAGGCCATCCAATGTACCAATGTAGGCAAGGTTAATATCAGAGTTCAAAAGAACTGAAAAAAGAGTTTTTGAGAGTTTTTAGAGTTGCATAATAGCCTGCATACTTGCTCTCATCAAGATCAATCTTGTATTCAATTACTTTCATCAATCAAAGTTACAACTATTTCAAGGTATCTTTATTTCATAATTTTTTATTATGTATTTACTATCACATTTGAGAAGTAAAATTACTGAATATCAATTTTATCTTCGTCGATTAGAATTACAACAAAAGTTTGTTCAAGGAATGTATCCTGTTGTTCTTCTTCCTTATCCACCAAATAGTTATGAATATGATTGTTACAATTTATATTATATTTCTTCTATGAATTTTGAATGGAGAATTTTAATGATCCAAGGTTTATTAAATTATTATAGAGAAGAACTTTCAAAGTTAACCTGTTAGATGTTTAAGATAAACAAACTCAAAAGAGAAATTGCTAGGTACCGAAAACAACTTGAGCGAACCAAATTACAACTAAGATTTGTAGAAGCCAAATACCCTGTTGTCCTCCCTTCTGTGTGTTTTGATTTTGATCATTTTGATTTATACCTTGTACCCATAGTCGACTATGACTGGTGTATTTACCAACTCAATTTAATAATCAAATACTATTCAAATGAACTTTCCCTGTTTGCTTATTAATTCCAAATCCTGTCAATCTATTTTCAAATACTGTGAAGCCATTCCAAATCCAGTTAGGCCCCTCAATTCCAGTTTAGCTTAGCCTAAGCCCCAAATCCAGCTTAGCACCTGTACCCTGGGAACTGTGAAGCCATCCCACCACTTCTGTTTGAATCTTCTGACCAGTGTCATTGAACTGTCTTGATTTGGTGGAGATACAATTATATCCCACGAGATGATCCATGCAATATTTTGAAAGGAAGTTAGTGAGAGAGAGACCCAAACCTTAGGAGGTTGTCCTTTGAGGAAGTAGCAACTTGTGTTCCCGGTAGTAAGTCGCAGAGAGGCGCAGTGAAACCGTTGGTAAGCTTGGGTGCCCCATCAAAGACCTCAACCTAAGAATTAAGTCCATCTCCCTCTAAAATCTCTTAAATCCCGATGACTTCTGAATCGAGTAGTATTTCAGATACTATGCTAAACTGTGAGGAGTGGTCTTCTCATAGCTTAACTGAAATTGTAGGAAACTGGAAATTACCCAAGAAAAGCTACAATGAAATATACAAAATAGGAACCTTTGACTTCAAAACTTTATATTCAATTAAGACACAAGAACAAACCATTGAAGTAGGTTCTGACCATCAAATCATTCAAATGTTTACTCAAAAAGCTTTAGCAGAACACAAAAGGAAAGACTACAAGTATTTGCATATAGGTGCAGTACAAGTAGGAATTCAACCCTTGACCAGAAATGGTCTCAAAGCCTCTGTTTTTGTTGCTCTACGTGATTGTAGACACAGAAACTTTGAAGACTCAATTTTAGGACTAGTTGAATCAAGTCTATGCAATGGACCTATTCACTTTGAATGTTTTCCAAACTTTCCTGTGTCACTTAATGATCCAGGACTTTCAAAAGCTTTAACCCTAAATGTCAAAACACATGGTTATGACATGTCTCCAGGTGAACAACCCTTGGCTGTCATTTACCGAATTCACTACAGAGTAATGAACACTCTGTTAAGTGCAAAAGCAAAATCTACAGATCCCAAAGGTCAAACTCTATTATTAGAAACAGATATGAGAAAGTCAAATATTGTCATACCCAAAATGATAAAGTGGACTGACATTGAGCTACCCTCTGAGTGGAAACTTGATGAAGCAGTTCCTCCAAAACCCATAGAAAGCCATCAAGTAGATTATATTTCCCAAAATTCTGATGGAAGCGTAAACATACGTTTTGCATCAAGTAGTTCAGGAAACAATCTGCTCTGCAGACAATTTTCAAGCTCAAATAGATCTACCCGATCAACCCCAATCTCACATGAAAATGAAAGAAATCTTAGAAACCTAAATTTAAGAAATTTAGATGAATCCTCTACAATACCAAGACCCTTCTACACAGTAGAAGAACAAGAAACTAGACAAGCTTCTCCAACTCAATCCTCAATGACTGCAGAAGAAATAAGAGATCCTCAAATATTTACAATATTAAAACCCTTTGAAATTGACAAAGAGTACCTAAGGAAAGACTTTTATTCTGACCAAAATAGTTCCAAACGTAAAGCCTTCTTTGCAATCTTTGACAAACAAGAAAGAGACCAAATTCAAGAAGAATACTATGCTTTTATGAACAAACACAAATTAAATATTTATTTCTTTGATTGGTACTTTGACTTGTCCAAAACTGAAAATAATTCTAACAAGAAAATTAATGTAACAAACAAAGTCACAAAGACTTGGACTCTAGCAGATAGGAAAACCCTAGAAGCTAAGAGACCACCAATGGAAGAAATAAAAATTCCGGTAAGAAAAGAAACAATTATTGCTTCTCCGTACAAAATGCAAAATGCGCTAGATAGACAAAAAGAAGCAACAAAAAATGATATTCAAAAAATCATGGAACAAAACAATTTTACAAACCAATATTTAGATACAGTAGGAACCCAATTGGATCGTATAGAAACATTAGTTAGGTATGAACCTAGACCAGACCCAAAAGGAAAAAATAAAGAAATCAATGAGCCTATACTCAAACCCTTTCAACCAGATGAAAACCTTTCTTTAAAAAATGATAGTCAACTATTAGAAGAAATTGAACAACATTTAAAAAGATTAAACTTAAGTGAACCCACTAGTTCAAATCCTTCAAACTCCTTAAGAATCAATACCCTTTCTGACCTTAGAGAAGATTCGGATAGTGACTCTGACGTCAGCCAAATTGAAGAAAACTTCAAAATAGAAAAACTAAAGTTTCCCCCTTCAAGAAATTATTATCCAAGACCAACCCCAATAGATTTACAATTTGAAGAAGCAAAACTCGAAAAACATGCTGGATATTCTGCTGGTACTTTGTACGAGTGGAACATTGACGGCATGAGTGAATACAGAATCATCCAACACATCAATGAAATGTTAATGGTTAGCAATGTTTACAAAAATACAAAAACAGATTGAGAAATCGGTAACATCCTCGTAGCAGGATTTACTGGCCAATTGAAAGGATGGTGGGATAACTATCTCACATCTGATCAACGCAATCAAATTTTAAGCAGTGTCAAAATAGAACAAACAACTGGTGCAATGATTGTTGACCAGCAAAATTTGCCTGTAACCGATGTAGTAGCAACGCTTTGTTACTCCATCATGACTCACTTTATAGGTGATCACAAAGCAATCAAAGATAGAATGGCAGAAACCCTTACAAATCTAAGATGCAAAAAGCTTCAAGATTTTCGTTGGTACAAAGATGTTTTCCTCTCAAAAGTCATGCTTAGAACTGACTCAAACCAACCTGTATGGAAAGAAAAATTCATATCAGGATTACCAAATCTTTTGCTGAAAAAATTAGACAAAAGTTAAAACAAACTTATGGCAATGAAATTCCTTATGGAGATTTAACCTATGGACAGTTAATTAGTACGATTAACACCACAGGTTTAGAACTCTGTAATGATATTAGGTTAAAAGCCCAAATGAAAAAGAATCAAATCACAACAAAGAAAGAACTAGGATCTTTTTGTGAACAATTTGGATACCAATCTCTCAAATCTCCTTCTAGGAAAAAGCCAAAGCATCATAAAAAATATTCAAAATATTATAAAAAACGTAGATCAAACCCAGACAGAAAAGTCACATCTAAACCCTATACAAGCTCAAAACCTTATAAAAAATACAAAAGAAAATTTGTCAAGAAAGACTCAGGGCAAAACTCAAAACTTCCTATTTGCTACAAATGTGGCAAAGCAGGACATTACAAAAAAGATTGTCGAGTCAAACAAAAAATCAATGCTTTAAATCTTGATGAAGAAACAAAAAACAAACTTCTCAAAATCATGCTTGATTCAGAATCAGATAGCTCAGATTATGACGACTAATAATAATAATAATAATAATAATAATAATAATAATAATATCCGCACTCATAATAGCCTCCCAAACAAACCTTTCCAACTTCCAACCAAAGTCAAAGCTATGGGACAGCGAGGCAGCAAATGATTCAAACTTTCTGGATCATTTCTGTACATCTCACAGAAATTAGGTGAAACACACCAAAAACTTCTGAACCACATCACAAGTAACCAATCTACCACCAGCAATACTCCAGAATAGCCAGTGGCGGAACTGTGTAAGGGTCCAGAAGAGCTATACTATTTGAACCCCCCACCACCACTATATAATCTATCATTTCTCTATTAATACCATACCTCAATGAATGAATTCCTTTAATCTTACCTTTTTTGTATTTGATTGATATTTAATTTTGTAAGATATATATATCAAATATTGAATTTTGATCTGGCAAAAACTTCAATATGGTTGTAAAAAGACATTAACTATTGTTAATTATTTGTTCTTTTTATACTTCAATTTTATGTTTAGGATGACAAAAAAAGTGCTTTTACATTTGGAACCCCCAAACTCTTAATCCTGGTTCCGCCCCTGAGAATAGCGCTCGCACCTTTCCGGGTACCTTAGCCTAAAAGAGGTCCAGTTGAGAGATATCCTTCCAAGGACAACGACTTGAACCTCTTGTCAAAATGCAAGAATCCCACCCTTCTCTTGCAAACCCATAATTTCAATTAATGACAACATACCAAATCTCTCACATTAAAATTTTCAAAACCCTCCCACTTAACCAACAGATCTTTTTTCCCTTTCTTACCCTCTTCCCACAGAAAACTTCCGATTACACTGTCAGTCCTATCAGCCAGTGTCAAATATTTGCATTAGAGAAAGATAGTAACCTGACTAAGGGGAATGTTGACTCTTAGTTAATAAGTTTTGGGTAGCATGGAAAAACTGATTAACTAAGAGTCAACATCACCCTCTTGATACCCTGTTCCTCCCCTCCATCCTTCCTAATCTCCAACTTTCCCACCGCTCCCAAAAAAGTGAATTTCTTGGGCTTCCTCCAGGTGGCCACTCTAACCTCACACCCAGAATATCCTTGACATATAGAAAAACATGCCACATGCACATGTGTAGAAAAATATATATTTGACCTATCGAAATGTGTACTTCACATTTGGCATCAGTTGTAACTTGATTATCCCCTTCCATTTCATACTAATGAAATGCAGGAGCTAATAAGCAACCAGGTGACTAATCAAATGAACTAAAATTGCTTCTACAGTTCTACTTAATTTAACATCATATTCCATTGAAGATTATACAAGAAGATCTTAGGTGTGGTTATAGCATATAATTTTGTGGGTGAAAAAAAAAAAAAACATTGTGAAATGTGGGATAATGCAGAGCTATAAATTTCATCAGGTATAACTATAACTATAACTATATCAGTGTAACAGATCGAACCTGAAATTGATCGGAATGGGATTGCTTGCTCCTGAAACAGAAGAAAACAGAGTGAAATGAGTATCTGGATGTCATTAAACAATACAATGGACAGTGACATTTCACATCACCACAGAAGATACAGAAACAAATTGTGAATTTTACTCAAACTTTCTTCTTTTATGTAACTATAAACATAAGCATACGTGTCAAACCTCCAATTACCAAAACACTATCTTAAACCCCTCCACAAATCTCATGAGTCATGAATTACTGTAACCCTAGGTAAATGAAACCGAAACCCTTGGTGAAAAGTTACCTACCGTTTCTTTGAGAACGAGGCGAATGCGGCGCATGAACTGTTCCCGGAGCTGCTTCCGACGCTTGTTGGGGACGTTATATCTCGGAATCACTAACCGCTCACGTGGCGGCACGTGGTCGCCGATCTCGTGCGTTTCGCCGTCGACTACTTACGATTCACCACTCCGACTTCTCCTCCGCCTTCCTTATCGCCAGCGCCGGAGCCCTAGACCGCCGCCTCGGCGACCGCGCCTCCGTTCGCACTCGCCGGAGTTGGTTGCCGGCGGACTCCACGCACCAAGGCAACGTCTTCAGTCTTTTTGCCAGGGAGAGCATTTCGGAAACACAGTTCGTGTGTCTGGTATGGCGAGCACGGTAATTTTGTAGCAAGAGAACCGGGTTCGGTTGAACAGGGTTAAAATTTCGGGGGACACGTGTCGAAATTATGGAGCTAATGATTTAGGGATTGCCACTGAGGAACTCGAAAGTCGTGTAAGTTGAAATCGGACGGTTATAAGATGGTGTGGTGTTTCGGTTCCCGCCATTTCTAGGATCTATATCCTCCTCCAAGGTGTCGGCTTTTATCTTTCATTTAGTATGACACGTAGCACCAGTGCACCACATTATGATTCGTGAAGTAAAACGATTATGTGAACTATAAAATGTATACCAGAATAGGTGCCCGAGCGTTGCTGCGGGTGTTCAAACAAAATTTACAAGTTTGGACGGCTAGAGATTTATGTTTGCAACTAACATTATCATTAATATGAATGTTCTGATAATGTGCAAATATACAATACAACTGCTGTTGACACAGCTTGTCAAAAATATATTGTTTTACTTATAGGCTAACCTAACTACATTTCATCTGTCTGCTGAAAAGAGGTGTTGATCTTCGTTACCACGTATCAGCAGAGGTTCTTCAAAATGGTGCTTACTCCAGTTACATTTATACCAAAAGTGACCGCAATTGTTGAAGAGTTGTTAGCCTAGCCAAAAAAGTGCTAAGTAGTTGTGGAGGTTGTTCAAAAATGTGTTTCCTCCATTTGTATTTACATGAAAAGCGACATGACACTTCAATCTATTTTTTCTTTGTTCAGAGTGTCTGGTGTTGAGGTCGCTGATTCAATGCTTGTCTCTGTCTCACTGTGAAAGCAAGAAGTTATAAAAGGTGTGAAAGAATTTATGAGTGGAAAAATGGAGTTGAAATGTATGTAGTTGTTACCAGCGGGGTTTTTTCTATGGATTGGTAGCAAACAATTGTTTCTTGCTTCTATCAACCATTTTTTTTTTTTTTCATACAGTGGATGAGCTGGTGTGCTGGTACCTGGTTGATGATCTGTGTCTGGAAAGATTCCTTTTACTATGAAGTCGTTTGTCTCAGTGATTTGGATTTGGAAAACACGGATCTGCCCCTCTGTTTGTAATATCTCTGGTGGCAGTGTTTCTTGTGGTGCATAGGGGCACTTGTTCAAGAGTTCTTTGCAAGTTATTCCGAATAACTGTTCAGCTGGTTTTCCTCTAAGCTTTACTGTGGATTCAATGTTTGGATCTTCAATGTGACATGAAGTCTATAACTGTAAAAATAAGAACAGTCATTATGTCATTCAAAACTTGTGAAGAAGTTTATATTTACAACTTAAAAGAGATAGTAGACAAAGGATAAAGTGAAATTTGAGGTAATTAATGTGAAAGTAGAGACGGAGTCATGTTCATAGCAATGTGTTTTATTGAATAATCTATGAAAATCGAGGCACTATTGATTTTGTGAGTCCAACTTCATCATCAATAATTTATATAAGTCATTTTATAATCTTATCATGAGTGAAATTTGAGAAAGTAAATTCACAAATAAGTTGCATGCAACTAAAAGAAATATCGAATACATCTAGATCAATTATTGTTCAATCAATACAAAAAGTCCATCTGAAGACAATATAGAAGAAAGTGAAGTCTGAAAAGCAAATAATTGATAGATTGTTTGAAAAGAAAGGAATCATAGAGTCTGTTTCATAAAGAAGCTAAACTATGAAGTCTAAAAATGAGAAGGCATAAAATCAATAACTAAAATAGTCTAAGAAACACAGAAAAGTGTAAACCAGAATTTATAGAAGTGTTTGCATGCAAAAATAAAACATATACAGAATCTCAAAAAGTCTTGCAGAAAACACCATCAACCAAAAAAATCTAACGAAAAATTCGAAAGCACCCTATCAATGTTCTTCACACTAATTGCTATTAGGAGTAGGACAATTAGGAAAGTACTAATTAACATAAAAAATCCAAAGAGTCGGTTGAAACCCAGTAATCAAGTCGGTTGTATTATAGGTAAGTGTTGCACAAAACACTGTGAAGCAAACAGAGTATAGATCATACTTTCATGTCCAATTAAAAAAATTACGAAGCTGGGACGTCAAAGCTTAATAGATTTACCAAGAAAAAGAAATTAGCATTTTCCTTGTTTGACATGCCAATGGCTTTCTATCCCAAACAAAGATTTTCACAGAGTCCTCTGTCCCAAATAAAAACACTTAGAACACAATGTCTTTGAGACCCAACTATGACGTTTGAAAATGCCCAAGACTATATTATGGATTCTAATAGATAATATAGGTAGCACAACATATACATTTTTAATCTGTAAACTCAATCTTTGGAAGCAAAGGGCTCTCATTATTTCTCCAGCTACTGGATTAAAGAATGTTACCCAAAATTTTGACCACAACAAATAACTTCAAATCATACTCACTGTACAGATTTTAAACAAACACAACTGATGTTCATTATTTTGGCTACAAATGCATATTCAAATCTAAATACTATAAACGACAATGAAAAATTAAAGAGGAAAGAAACAAAATAATGACCAGACCATATCACTGGTAGACTTCTTCATCTTTTTGCTTCTCTCGCAAATCACTTCATCTTTTTGGTTGTCATTCATCTGCTGCTTAAAACAATTGCCTACATATCCGGAAGAAGAAATAATTAGCACAAATTATAAAAAGGAAAACAGACAAATAAGAACAGATGGAACATTATTTTTATTATTTATGTCCTATTAATTACATGTTGCCCCAAATATTTAGATATGAATTAATAGTGATTCTTTTGATCTTATCTTTTTTTTTTTTTTTTGATCTTATCTTTATTGGGCTAAAAAGAAAAAACGGAATTTAGATGGGCAATAGCATCTAATATGTTGATGCAAATATATATAATTTTCAAAGATCGAGGCTTTGGTATCTCTGTTAGGATGAAGGAGCCATCTTTAATATCTTCATCGATCCAAACCACTCTTTGATACTATGATAAACATGTTTTCCATGATAATTATTATGAAAAACATAGGTTCTACTGTTCACGTAGAGTTGCTTACAATTATTTATATATGAGATATATGTATGATACAGCATATATATGTGTGTGTGTGTAGTGAATGTATACACAGGAATCATATGGCATATGAACTTGAGCTTCAAGTAGTACTGGTTCAATGATTATTGTTAAGCTAGTCATGAGTAATGTGTATAACTATATGGTGATAGCAATAATCTGATCACATGCAATTTTTGGGAGACTCGATCATAATGATAGCTGTAGAGTTAATTGGACAAATTGACTATAATATAATTGGATCATGCACAGATTTACTGAATCAAATTCACATGCTTTTGCTTTTAAACAGTCCAGTATTCCAGCTTTGTGGCAGGCAACTGCATAATTATATGTTTGATCAAGAGGATTGATCTGAATGCCATATATGCCCCACCAATTCTACCTCATTTCTCCATAATTCTACTTAGGGATTTTGTCCATTTACCCCATTTCTAGGGATTTTTTTCCCACTTACCCCATTAAGTTTTTTTAATTCTCTCTTACCCAATACACTCTAAGGGTGTCTTCCCTAATACCTTTTTTTTTGTTTATATTTTTTTTTAATACCATTTTACCCTCACCCCCTTGTTACTTAGAGAGAGAGAGAGAAAAACTAGAAGAGAGAGAAACCATGGGAGACTTCGCCGGAGCCCGTCACCGGCCGCCACCGGATTCCGGCCAACTTTCGCCGGAATCCGGTCACCGGTCATCAGTCGCCGGATTTCGGTCACCTACTGCCGCCCACCGGAATTTGCTGAAAATCTTACTGGAAAGTTTTTTTGCCCCCAATAGACATCTATTGCCCCCTAGTAGATGGGCAATAAACCTCTATTGCCCCCCAATAGACGTCTATTACCCTCCAATAGACGACTATCAGCCATGTATTGCCCCCCAATAGATGACTATCAACCATGTATTGCCCCCAATAGGACTTTCAGTTGCCAGAATGGGAACTAATCTCCCTAAATTTAGACAAATAAAACTTTGATTACAGAAAAAAAAAAAAAAACAAGGAGATTACATCAATTCAAAACGTCTATTGCCCCCCAATAGCCGTCTATTGCCCCCCAATAAAACTTTCGATAACCAAAATGAGAACTAATCTAAGCAGAGAAATACACCCAGGAGGAGCAGATTCTCAACATCATTAGCCACTTTCTCCCACAGATGAGAGAAAAGGAGAAAATTGAAAACAGAGGAAGTCCTCAAGTGGGAGCAAAATGAAGCAGAAACGAAACAAATTGAACTAACAAAGAAATGAAAGACAGAAGCATCGACTACTGATGGATTGTAACACAGAATCATTTCAAATTCTTACAGTCAAAAGCATCAAAATGCAAAAACAAAATAATCATTTCATATTGGATAGTGCAAACCCTATAACAAGCAATCAAACCAGAAATGCAATTGAATCTGAATCGGATGTGAAGAGTGGCTCAACTGAATCTGGATCGGATGTGAAGAGTGCGTCAGAAAACATGAGCATCTCCTCCACTGTGAGCATCGGAAATAGCAGATAGTAGAATGATTGGGTCAGAGTTCGCCGGTACGGTGACGACGTCGACGGACGCCGATTTCGCCTTCGCCTTCAACGACAATAACTTCTCTAACCGGTTGATCCGGATCAAGATCATGGTCGGCTGTTCGAGGAAGCTGAGATCCCCGTCGTCCTCAACATCTCCTCCGTCTTCTCCTTCTCGAGCCTCAGAGCCAAAGGAAGAACAAGGCCGCCGAATCCATCGTTGATCAGAATAAACTCGTCCCCGGCGCCATGATCTCCGGCGGAGACAGCGTTTTCCGAGGTGTGGTGAAGGCGGCGGAGGAGCGAGTTCGATCTCTGGGAGGCGCTGATGATGTCGTTTTCGTCGATTTCCGGGAGGACCAACTCCTTCTTGCTCCACGGCGATGGCGGCATAGCCAATAGCGATGGGGAGGGAGGGGGCCGGCGTCATGGGCATCGTGCTGGAGAGAGAGAGAGAGAGAGAGAGAGAGAGAGAGAGAGAGAGAGAGAGAGAGAGAGAGAGAGAGAGAGAGAGAGAGTGGCATTCTGTAGTTTATTAATTAAGGTGAGGGTAAAATTGTCATTTTAATTTAAATTGGGTTAGTGAGAGTAAAAATCTGTTGCTGGGGTAAGTGGGATAACTTTGGCTCATTTTTGGGCTTTTGGTCAAAGACCCTTCTACTTAAATATGTAGAGCTAATTACTGTTCTAAAAAGGTTGCTATTGCCAACACCACAGATTTTAGAGCATCTCCAACAATAGAGTCAAAAGTTAAAGTCATTTGCAAAATTTGGCTCTCCTAGTGTCATCCCTATTCATTCATATTTTGCATCTCCAACTATCTTTAGTCAAAAGCCAAAGCCATAGCATAAATTCATCACATGCTGCTGGCCCCACCTCAATTAATGTCTCACCACATATGGCTTTCGTTCTACAATGTGTAGTCATTTTGACTCCCCTTTTAGCTCAAAAACCAAAATGACTCTATCTTTGCTATTGTTGGAGATGGTGGATTTTGATTGGGAGAGCCATTTTGGCTTTTGACTCCATGGTTGGAGTTGCTCTTATAACTAAACCCAAAGTTTTACAACCAGTTTTCACCTGATCGATCACACCCCAATTAAGTTTTGAGTAATTACTGGTCCTTTTTCAGCTCAACTGATATAAACCCAAAAAAAGGGGTAAAAATATGCATCTTAATTCTCAAGGCATTGGTGTGTATATATATAGAACTTTGCTCAGGTGCGGATATCCGCACCGAAGCAAAAAGGTATGGATTTCCCATTTTTTCTCACTTTCCGATCATAATTTCACATCTTAACCGTTCAATTTTTAGTTCCTAATGTATAGATCATCCTTACAAAATTTTAGCCAAATTGATGATTATTAAGGCATCCAAAACTGCAATTTACATGAACGAACCGAATCTGTCGAACCGGAACCGTTCGTGTTTATAATGGTAAATTGCAGTTTTGGATGCCTTAACGATCATCAAATTGGCTGAAAATTTGCAGAAGTGATATATACATTAGGACCTAAAAACTGAACGGCTAAGATGTGAAAATATGATCGGAAAGTGGGGAAAAACGGGATATCCGCACCGAAACAAAAAGTGCGGACGTCCGCACCCAAGAAGGGCTACACACACACACACACATCCTATCCAGAGCGATGCCTCGCTCTGAAATTTCAGAGCAAGATTAGGGTTTAGGGTCACTTTTCGGTCGCATTTCCACATCTCGACCGTTCAGTTTTTAGCTTCTAATGTATAGATCATCTATTCAAAATTTCAACCAAATTGATGGTCGTTAAGGCATTGATAATTGCCTTAAAGCTAGTACGGTTTAGGTTGGACATATTCAGTTCATCCACTGGTTAAAGTGAGTTAGATACCTTAAAGATCATCAATTTGGCTGAAATTTTGCATGGATGATCTATACATTAGTACCTAAAAACTGAATGGTCGAGATGTGGATATGAGACCAAAAAGTGACCCTAAACCCTAACCTTGCTTTGAAATTTCAAAGCGAGGCTTCACTCTGGATAAAATCTGCACATAGCTATTATAACCTTTAATTTCCAACAAAAGTACAGCACACACACACATATCACTATCTTTGAAAACATATTCTCAACGTAGACCTTGTTTCAACACATTAATCTATAATGGTTCCAACACATTAACTTATTCTCAGGGTAGTCCTAGCCCTTGTAGCAGAGTAGCTTAATCTGAAGACACCTATAAACTAATCTGATCTGCTACACCTTGCACTTCAGAAATTCCACAAAACAAAACTAAGACAAAAGAAATAGCAAAACAAAACAAATTCAGACCCTCAATGAAGCTCTAAGCTCTCAATTATATGGCATAAAAATATAATCTTTCCCTTTCTATAAACCCAACTTTCAAACTTTCTCTTACCAAAACACCCAATTCAGATCCTGAAGTATTGTGACAAACAATCCACTCACACACAGCAATCAAACCCAAAACAGACCAATTGAATGAAAACCCAACAAACTGTTTCCACAACCAAATGAAAATCTGAGAGATGAAGAATCAAAGTTTGGGAAGTTTTGCTCACCTAGGTTTTGGTCAAACCCCAGAAGTCTACAGCCTCATGGGGATTTCCACTTTCTCAACTCCTTCCCACTTGAGGAGGCAAACAATACTACAAACAAATCAAAACAAAAATTGAAGCTTTAAACAATTAATCTAAAGTAAAAAAATGAATCAACTAAAAACAGAGGAAAAGGGAAAAAAATTGCCTCGGTGTTTTGCGCCTATTACCACAAAGAAGACATGTCACTTAATTGCTCATGGCCTCATCAACCTTTGAAGAACACCTGCGACCATCATGGACGAATTTAATCAAGAAACCCAGATATCTACATAACTTGAAAATCTGGACAGAAATTGAACACAACAGCACATGTAAATCCAAAAACCACCCAACAAAGAAACCGTAAATCAAAGAAACACAGACACAATCATGACATGCAACATCAGAAATGGAATTACCCGCAAATCGGTTGCAAATAATGTTGCCGAAAATCCTCAAATGCAAATAAAAACCCACTCTTGCAATTGGTGAATGATAAGCACTTATCCTCTCATAAACAAAAATAACCTACTAGATTAAACATCATGTTACCAATATATCAAAATCCACATCATAACCGCACTAAATACACAGATCAGTACATCAAATAGCTCAAAAAGACATGAACAAAACTCACCAGTGATCAAATGTATGGCAGAAGAAAACCGCTTCAAAAAGACAACCTCATAACTTTAAGTTGGACCAGCATATATCAAGGGGTCACTTTCTCTTTGATGACGTATAATTATAGATCTACCCAGCTAAGACCATGAACATGTAATGCTCTGTGCTTATAACACAATTGCAAGTGCAAGCATACGCGTCAGTAAGTACATATTTTGAAACAATAAACCTTAAACGTAAATAAAGCCAAAAAAAAAAAAAAAGTTTCTTCTGCATATAAACAATTAACAAACATATATACAACTTATGAACAACCGAGTCAAAACAATTTGAACTTGAAAAACAAAGACAGAATAATCAATTAAATTCCAATCAATCAATTAAACCAGAACAAAACTGAACAATCAATGGTTTTTTTGTTTTTGCATTAAGATTTATGTTATGATAAAATTCACACAATTCACCTTGCTAATCCTCCCAAACATAGGTATAAAATTCCCCCAAATTTACATGTAACCTTGCTCCGACACCTTTTTTTAAATCCCAAGCTCTCTCTTTGCTCTTCAGTCCTCACCGTAGAGACCCTTTACTAATACTCAATCAGCCAAGAAGAACAAAATCATGCTTTCCCCAATACCCACTTACTCTCCTGTGACTGTTTCATCCTTAACTGTCACTTAACTCATGAGCTTCAATTGTACTACCCCCAGTATTTGTTCATACCCTTGAATTCAATCCAAAACTCCTTCTCTGTACTTTTAACATGTTTTCCACACATACCCATGACACCATCAACACCATTGATCCCAAAATAGGTCCCAAAAACATGCAAACACAAAAAACCCAAAAATCCAATGCATAACACCATCGAAACTATCTCCAAACTGAGAGAGAAAAAAGAAAAAGAAAAAACAGCAACAGATAACTCACCTTAAAGAACCTACTTCTGATAACCAGCTTTGAAGTCGAGTCTCCCTTGATGAAGCACCACTAAGCAACATCCTCACAAATCACATTCACCCAACCCTCTAACAAACTCAATTTCACAACCGTCAACTCCTGCATCACCGAAAGCTCAAATCAATCACATACAACCAACAAACAAACCCTAAATCGAAGGAAAACAAACATGATGAGGACATGCAGAACCTATTGTCCGCAATTCTCTCCCTCTCTTTCACTCTATCAACAAAACACAGATCTCAGCCAAGAACGAAGAGAGAGAGAAAGGATGGTGTATATCAGCTCAGCACATTTTATACCCAGGTCAAACAACAAAGCACAATTAAACTAACAGACGAAGGACACTATCTACCTCTCGGTGGAGTGAGGTATCATAGACACTATAGCACTGCGAACCACCCTAGGTGTCGAAGCAAGAAAAACACACACTGAGCAACAACCCAGCTGTCCAAGAAAATGAATTCCCTTCACTCTCTCTCTCTTTCTCTATCTACCTCTGTGTGAAGCGAAGAAGAAAGACACAGGAGATCTAACCAGGCAGATAGGTGTCAGGCAAGAGAGATGACGCAGGGACAAAATAGTCTTTTTAGCCATGATCGGTTAGGCTTTAGCAGGCACTGTTCATAAGCCGATGAATAGTGCGTTGAGAATTAGTATATAGTAAATGTACTAGAAAAATTGCCCGTTCTCTGCTGCGGGATTTACTATTATCAATGAATTGCTTGGAAAACTAATTATTTCTATACATAAGAATATTATTGATTTTGTAATGTTATATTGTACAAAAGGTTTGGTTTGGTTTGGTTTATAATTTGGTCTGGTGTGAAATTTTTTGGTAATGGTGGAGAAATTTAGGTAAGCTACCTTTTGAGGTCAGACACACTTTACCTAAATTTTTCCATTACAATGAATAAATCCAAACCAAACTCGGTGCTTCAGAACTTTTTAATGGATGGCTACAGTGTGTTGTCAGACCTGCAATTCAATTAATTATTTGCATAAGTAAATACATAATAAAGTTGTAATGTATTTGAATCTCAAGCAAATACATAATAGAATTAGAGAGATCATATGTGAAATAGGTAAATAGAATAGTATTTGTGTTGAAGACATACTTGAATATAGTAGCATTTGAAAGCATAAATTTGTTGTTATTTCTGGCGAATCTGGGAGAGAAGGAAAATTAGCAATATTAATATATTGGCGATAAAGTGTATAATATGAATTGTTATCAAGAAATAAGAAGTAAATCAACATGTTAGGCTTCTTCAAATGAAAAAGGATTCACAGAAGGTACCTTCAACCGGTAGCTATAACCCTTGAGTTTAAGCTCACCAGCAAATTGAACTTCATTGTTCCTATGTCTTCACTGCAGAAAATTAAACCAATCAAAGCAATTAACAAAGAACACTTATAACCAGACATAACTACAATAAGCAGAAGTTGCAAAAGAGTGATAAAGGAATTATATCTTTGTGAAGTTTGGAATTACACTTAATTTCGTTCTTGAACAGATAGCCATTCTTATCATACCTTAATTCGATCATTGTTTATACCATGAGAGTTGGCCTCAAGGAGGTTCTCTAGTGATCTTGCTTTTCTGTTCCGAAGTCTACCTGTTTCTTTCATGGCACGTTTACTTACTTTGAATGGAAATAATCATGAATCGGAGACAACTGGAATGGGAGAAGAAAGGAATCGGTATTGATTCCGGAGGAGTTGATTCCTAAACCCATTTCCCCCCTTCGGAATCAAATTCCTGAGTATTTAGGAATCGATTCCTTATAAAGAGGTGAGACCTACACCCATTCTGATTCATTCATGTGTTAGTAAACGCAGGAATACTTTTACCCGGAATCATTCAAATTCCTTTATGTGTTAGTAAACGTAGGAATAAATTTACCCCGTAATCATTTCCTCCCATTCCAAGTAAGTAAACATGTCCTCAATAAGTCAGCCAACCTTCTTTTCTCATCATCCACCTCAGGGCTAGCTGTCCCTAGCCTTTCTTCCCTCAATTTCATCATTCAACCTGGGTATAATGAAAACAGAAAAACATCTAGAATCACTGAATCAGTACATCTTTTGACTCAATAGTGGTAAAACATCTCTGGTCAATTAACAGTCGTATACCTTCCAAAAGTAAATGTAATTGTAAGATGAAAATATAAGTAAATAGGTAAATGCAAGCAACCCAAAAACCTAAATCTTATGAATCTAACGCAACTCATTTTACAAAATTACACATACCTAGTGGAGAGCTTGAAAGGAAGTTCACCATTGAATCATGGAAGAGACTTATTCAATGTGCCACAATGAACTGCATTTGTCCACAATTGTTCACACACAACTAAGCCTACCTCAATAATAGCCTGGGAGTTTTGCCCCTCTTTATATAATGCAGGGCAACATGAAAATTACATAAGCATACTATTAAGGGTGTTTCACACACTACATGATATGGGGTGTGCAAATATGCAAAATATACGTTGTAGTTTAGGCGCGTTGGAAGTGTATGTTTACTTAAAAGACTATTACATGCTAGGTAATAGACTATTAATGTTATCCAATGCAATTTGATATAGTTGAGACAAATTGCATATTCACTTATAAATGAAAGGAAAGATACATACCAAACCATATAGCAATTATGTGTGTGTGGATCATACCCAAGAAAATTTCTTTAAAGATGAATATACGACATAACCTTCTGCTCCCCTCCTTTCACCTGGAACATATGCATCGGAAAGAATAACTTGTAAAAAATAAAACATTTGGTAACAAACATTAGACTTTTGATTCCCATAAGCAAATTTAGACCAATATAATGGAGAAGGATGAGCTATCTCTGGTTCAACAGAATCAATTATCTCATGACTTTCAAACACGTTACTGATTTTGAGCTTTTAAAAGTAGTTATTAACTCACTTATCTTTAAGCTTCTAATATCACCATTACCTCCTTTAGCTTTTTATCTTCTATTGTGCTAAAATAGTCAAGGTGAATAACAGTCTGCTAATCCTGAACATGTTCACCATCGTGAATTGCATTTTTCCATTCTTCCACCTTACCATCCGCCCATTGTTGTTCAAATTGAGTTTCAACCTGCCACAGAACCACCATAATTTAAATATTTTGAAATCCATGCCAAGCATTTGAAGAAAGTGATTCATTTAGTTACATATAAACCCTTGCTGAAATAAAGATCAGTGTAAACCTACAGCTTCAATCAAGGTTGGTAGAATAAAGCAATATACTGTTTGCTTATGGGATTCAAAAAGCTAGCTTCTTTATCATAATATTAGCCCCAAAAATGTAAAGACATTAGCTATATATCAAAATTAGTTTCAGCATGTTTTAAAAGTATATATACCTGAAACAATCCAGTTCATTATCCAGCAATACTCAAATGAAGAAATTCAACAATGTTATGAATATTAAAGAAAGCAAGAAAGATGGGCAAGTAGCAACCCTTGTTTCCAGTCCAAACCTCTCCCTAATAATGTAAAAAAAAAGAGGGGGGGGGGGGAAGGGGAATGGAAGTAGGGTATTGGAGTTAATTATCTGTCCAATTGGAAAACCTACTTGTTGATTGGGAATGATAATACTCATAACAACAGCTGGGGTTTGCAGTTTACCCCAGTTTCTTCCCCACAGTAAGATTGAAGTCTATATACAATTATTCGTTATTAATTATGAAGCAATAGCAGCAATAATTTTCCCTTTTTTCTCTGTCTGCATTTCTTCTGCAACCTTTATTTTCAATTTAGCTTTCTTGTCCTCTCCACTTTGGCACATAATCAAGTCAGCAAGGTGGCAATCTTATGGTGCAGAAACTACGCCGATTTCAAAGTTTGCATTCAAAACAGAACATACCACCCAAAAACCATCATAAACACCGTACCTAAACCAAAATTTTCTTTTTACTGTTTACGGCATCAAATATACCCGGCCACCTACAGTCAAATCAGGGTTCTTAGCAAGAAAAGATTTGTCAGAAACCAACAATGATTAAAATGACTCAGAAAAGTACTTACCAATAGTCTCTCTTTTTCTTCCTACAAACAAAGTTTAAATCTTTTTACAACAAAAGCTTATAAACTACACAAAAATACTCATAAAGTCATTTAACACAATCAACAACAAACTAATCAAATGCGTACAAAAATCAAATTCATAAAAAAAAAAAAAAAACTTGCTGAAAGAAATAGAGTTAACCTTCCAGGCTGCCCATCTTTCTGATCTCAGAGGAATCTCTCCACCCAGATTATTAACATTCAAACAAAAGCCAGTGAAGCTGCACAAATTGGCAAAAGGAATTGTGAGATAAATCTTGTTCTCTTTAAAGTGAATACAAAATATACTGATAGATTCTTTTCGAATAAACCATATATGAGGTTGAGATGATTACCTTGCGCTACTTCTCTTGAACTGATGCATATGATTGTCCAAAATATAAGAATCATGAGGGGTTTCCTTTCTGCACAGAATAGAAGCCAATATTACTCTCATCGATACCAGCTAGAAGTATAGGTGCAGAAAGTATTATTGAACCATGTTGTCCTGTACAATGATCAGATATGCTCATCAAATAAAGTATGAGAGCTAATGGAAATAGAAGGAAGCAAGTGTGAAAAGCCAAAATAAATGAATGAATGGAAGACAATGTGCATGGCAAAGAAGCACCCGAACTAATTGCTCAAACTATTGGAGCTGAGACAGAAAAGAAATTGGATTCAAATACTAACTTGCAAAAACCCCCATTACTCGTTTGTGACATCAACTAAAATACAATGCATAAAACTTACTTGTTGAACAACTCAACCCTGTAGTCCATCTCCTTTTTTGCCATACCAAAAATCTGCACACAATTATTTAAAAAGCATTAGTTCCAGGGCAACAACTGAATAGCAAAAGAGTACCAATCCATCTGTAAGTAGGCCTCATCAAAAAGCCCGCGGATCAAGTGGGCCGATGGAGGCCCGCCGGCCTGCAGGGCTTTTGGCCCAGCCCGGCCCGTCAAAAAACCCGCAAAAGCCCGCCTTGGTGGGCCGATGGAGGCCCGCAAAAAAGCCCGCAAAATATTATATATATATATATATGTGTGTGTGTGTGTGTGTGTGTGTTTATAAATATATATATATATATATATATATATATATATATATAGACACATATAGATATATATTTGTGTGTGTGTTTATATAGATATATATATATATATATATATATCAATATATCATATATGTGTGTGTGTGTTTATATATATATATATATATATATATAGAGATAGGAACGCGTTCGAAAGAGGACGTCCGCACTTTAACGCAGCTCGGCTCGGGGTGCTACGGAGCGGCGGAGCTTGCCGGACGGACGCCACGGGTCAGACGGACGGGTCTGCAGTCGGTGGAGTCGCCGGCGACGTGGTTGCAGCCTTGGCCAGAAACTTGCAGTTGCAGGTGAGCTCGCTGCCCAGAAACCTGCAACTCTGACCTCCTCCAACCTCGAACGCTGCCCAGAACCGTCCACCAAGCCTCCGGCCTCCGTCCGCCAAGCCCCGAGCCGCCGTCACAGCCTGAAACGCCGCCGCTGCGTCGCCGTCCGCACTTTAGCCAAGTGCGGACGTCCGCTTCAGAACCCGCCCCTATAGAGATATATATATATATATATGTGTGTGTGTGTGTGTGTGTTTATATATATATATATATATATATATATAGATATATAGAGAGAGATATAGAAATATATATCAATATATGTGTGTGTGTTTATATATATATATATTAATATATATGTGTGTGTGTATAGAGATATATATATATATATATATATGTGTGTGTGTGTGTGTGTGTGTGTGTGTGGAAGTTCTTATACTATTATACTTCTATATAAAATATGTGCATATATATATATATATATATATATATATATTCTACATATCGGTTGACCAATCCGATCAAATTCGAAAATATAGTGAAATTGGCTAAATTTTTTACCACACTCATAATTTATTGTAATAAACTCATCCAACGGTCGGTTTTTCCATTTTCTTTGAATTGATAGGGGTTGCTCTTTGGAGTGTATGATATATAAATATAGGTTTATAAGAGTAACTACGTTTGATCTAGTTGATCGAATTCGAAACGAGAACCAAATTGGCTGGATTTTCTACAACCACCATAAAACATTACAATCTCTCCATCGAGCGGTTGGTTTCTCCGAATTCATTTTCTACTTCATGGTTGCTTTAGAATGAACCTAAACAATTTAAATGCAATGTATAAGTCATACAACTATAGGAATAAAATTGGTATAGACCAATGTGTTTGTAATTAAAATTAATTTTTTTTTATCTTATGTCCGCGCACATCCATTGATGGAATATATACAAACGTGATGTGAAAAAATAAGCACGTTTCGCAGTTGTCACGGCATCGGTCAACCAATAAAACATATAAGTGACTACGGTTGACCAATCCGATCGGATTCGAAAATATGGTGAAATTGGCTAAATTTTTTACCACACTCATAATTTATTGTAATAAACTCATCCAACGGTCGGTTTTTCCATTTTCTTTGAATTGATAGGGGTTTCTCTTTGGAGTGTATGATATATAAATATAGATTTATATAAGTAATTACGTTTGATCTAGTTGATCGAATTCGAAACAATAACCAAATTGGCTGGATTTTCTACAACCACCATAAAACATTACAATCTCTCCATCGAGCGGTTGGTTTCTCCGAATTCATTTTCTACTTCATGGTTGCTTTAGAATAAACCTAAACAATTTAAATGCAATGTATAAGTCATACTACTTTAGGAATAAAATTGGTACAGACCAATGTGTTTGTAATTAAAATTAATTTTTTTTATCTTATGTCCACGCACATCCATTGATGGAATATATATAAACGTGATGTGAAAAAATAAGCACGTTTCGCGGTTGTCACGGCATCGGTCAACCAATAAAACATATAAGTGACTACGGTTGACCAATCCAATCGGATTCGAAAATATGGTGAAATTGGCTAAATTTTTTACCACACTCATAATTTATTGTAATAAATTCATCCAACGGTCGGTTTTTCCATTTTCTTTGAATTGATAGGGGTTGCTCTTTGGAGTGTATGATATATAAATATAGGTTTATAAGAGTAACTACGTTTGACCTAGTTGATCGAATTCGAAACGTGAACCAAATTGGCTGGATTTTCTACAACCACCATAAAACATTACAATCTCTCCATCAAGCGGTTGGTTTCTCCGAATTCATTTTCCACTTCATGGTTGCTTTAGAATGAACCTAAACAATTTAAATGCAATGTATAAGTCATATAACTTTAGGAATAAAATTGGTATAGTCCAATGTGTTTGTAATTAAAATTAATTTTTTTTTTTATCTTATGTCCACGCACATCCATCGATGGAATATATACAAACGTGATGTGAAAAAATAAGCACGTTTCGCGGTTGCCACGTCATCGGTCAACCAATAAAACATATAAGTGACTACGGTTGACCAATCCGATCGGATTCAAAAATATGGTGAAATTGGCTAAATTTTTTACCACACTCATAATTTATTGTAATAAACTCATCCAACGGTCGGTTTCTCATTTTCTTTGAATTTCTATATGTAGCTCTTTGGAGTGTATGATGTATAAATATAGATTTATAAAAAATTAGTGTCTTTAAAAATTTATTTATCAACAAATTAGTATCTATATATAAATATAGATTTTTTTTGGTACAATATAGTTATATAGATTGTTATCTTTGGTTGTATTTGATCATTATCCATTGAATTTCCAAAGCTTGATTAAAAAAAAAATACTTGTGTCTTTAAATATTTATTTATAAATAAAGCCCGCAAGGCCCGGCCCGGCCCAAAAAAACCCGCAAGGCCAAGCCCGGCTCGGCCCGAAAAAGCCCGCAAGGCCCGCTTTATATGGACGGGCTTGGATCCTTTGATTTTAAATAAAGCCCGGCCCGGCCCAGCCCGCAATTATTTAAAAATATAGCAAGGCCCGGCCCGGCCCAAGCCCGCTATGAATGGGCCCGGCCCGTTGACGACCCCTATCTGTAAGAGTAAAAATAAACCATGTTGTCACCTACTAAACTCTCAGGAAATACCTTTGTTTCATTAAGATCAAACACTCCACTGATCAATACAACCATATGCCAAAATTGATTGCACCAAATCGACAGAAAACAGAGGTTCCAAATACCCACTAAGAATTTCAATGACCAAATCCCAAAACTTTCCCAAAATCCTATCTTTGACACACCTGAACTCTTTCTCACATTGAAGCATGTACAAAGGAAAAGCAATGAAGAAAAGGGTATTTACCTGTTCCTTGTCCAAACCCACTGGAATCTGATGTTATAAAGCTTCAGGTGATGGAAATTCTGTCATCCGGTAAGGGCTATTCCACACTTAAGTCACGTTTTATTTCTCCACTGTAACTCCCAGCTCTCATTTTGGCTGCCTCAATGAGTCTTCTACCAATAACTCATGAGTAACTTGCAGTAGAGAAAGAGCATTCAACTTATACAGAACAGAAGATTATTCTTGTCTAGAGAACAAAAATGGAAGACCAAAGCATGTTGAATCCCTTATTCAAATCAGTGTAGTCCATATGCATGTCATAAAGAAATTTAGTGCAGCTTCTGCAGTGGAGCTGAAATCAATCACAAATGAGGCAAACCATAAAAAGTCTCATTCTTTCAATTATGACTTACAAAGCAGGCATATTTGAATTAACTCAAACCTAAACATAGTAGGTATGGGTGTGTATCAGTGTGTGTAATTGAATAGGTATATGTAAAGAGTGATTACATGCTTGTTTTTTCTTCTAACACGGTCATTGAACAAATGAGGTAGATATGCAGGATATAGTTAGTGTTGATGCATTTAAGAGATATCATATATTTTCATCAACTATCATACAAAGCTGGTTTAAAACCTTGTTCTCAAACTTTCAATGAAGTGATGAAATATTCTGCATGCATATATATAGACCACTACACAATAATTCATTCTTCACACTATCATTCTCAACTTACAGCATCCTAAGTAAACAAAAAGCATTATTCAAAAGAAGTTCAATGCAATTACATCAGTTCATAGAGATGAGATGAATGACTTAAGTAGATACTTGTTTTCACAATGAGCACCAAGATTGATAAAAAGACAAAGCAAACAATACATTGACTAAAGATAACAGGAAAAGAAACTATCCATACCTTCAGGCTTGATGTTCAAAAGCCCATATCCAGGTTGTAAGATGTAACTCTCCTTAAAGCATTTCCTGCATAAAAAATATAATTACAGATAGAAGGAAAAGAAAAAGGTAAAAGAAACAAAACTGGAAGCTGTAACCCATCTTGTGGGGAACAATTGCAGCCCAATTTATCTGGAAACTCAGTGTGATCAGAAGCTTGGTGACAAAAAGATGTCAATTAATTAAACAGTAATAAGTATGCATGATATTTTAAGTATGTATGTGGTTCAAAATATTAATAAAAAAGGAAAACAACATCAAAACCCAGAACCACATAGATCCTTATTCACGAGAATTGGCATGAAGTCTAAACTTCCTTGGGAGCCCTATTTTTCTTATTTAGGAAATGCGTGATATTCATCCATTGGCATATTAATCTTATGCCTAACACAAAGTCTCGGCTTAATTAAGATACTTCGAATATCAATAACCCTTCTTTACAATACAAAGCTTACAACTATCAACTGATGCAATTTAGAGTGAACCTAAACAATTTCCATCATTTACTGAAACCATAATCAAATTCTTAGCATCCAAATCAATTTATAAACAACTCCACAATTGCATATCAATTTTATGTCAATGTTCTGGGACAACCAAACTAACATGCCACTGGGAATGATTCCCAATTATAATCATAAGACATAATTGAATGATCACAGTCCAATACAATTCTACTATAGTTGATATTGATTTCCAAAAATCAACTAACCATATATAGCAAAAAGCTATAACTGTAGAAACCAATTCTCAACAACTCTACTACTTGCATATCAAATCAAATGAAACTCCAGAGCACTACCTTTTTCTTTTTCTTTGAGAATCCATGAAAATTAAAGCATAATCCATAGGGATGACAGGAAAAAAATAAATAGAAAATATGCAAGTGGGAAACAAAATTCAGTTAAATGGGAATGGGAAAGGAAAGAGCAGAGAGCAACGGTTATCAGGAACCAAAAACATTAGTTGTTTGTTCAAGATACCTGCAAAATATAGAGAAAAAACCCTATCAAATTGGGGATCATAGCTGAAAGCAAAGTAAAAAAAAAATGGAAAACCACATATACCTGAGCATCAGTCTTAGAACAACAAAATCATCCCCAGTCTCACTGAAATCAAGCTTCAAATTGAAGGCCTGCTCTAAAGCCCAGTTGATTTTGGGATCCATATTCTCATACGGGTCTCATCCTCCCAATAGTTGATATCGAAATGACAAAAGATGCTGATCAGAAAACAATAAATCAAACCCAAATTCACATATCTAAAGTGAACAATCAAAAACAAACACACTACAAAAACTTTACTTTTCCTTGTTTGAAACACACTACAATCAAACCCAGAAACAATTTCAATCAGAAAATTTAAGATCAAAAAAATACTTTCCACTTGTTTTCTCTCAAGCAAGCAAAAGTTTTTGGTCTCTCTTCTGCTTCTTTTCCTTCTTCCCCCATCCTATTCTTCCTCTCTTTTTCTATGTGCCTGACGAACAACAAAATCCCAAAAGAAAAAGAAATTTCATCAGGTCCAATATGAAATAGAAACCCAAACTCTATCAAGCTTTGATCGATAACCAAACCTGATAATCCGGAAGATTGAACGTCGTCAAGAAGAACCCAAACTCTATCCAGCTTTGATCGATCAGTAAACCCCATAATTTGGCTCAGCAAATATTACTGTAGATAGACGCCTCTCTCCGTGTAGATAGAGACTTCTAGATTTACACAGGGAAGATCGAATACGAATCGTAGATGCCAACAAACAGTATCACCTCCTTCGCTATCTCTCAATCTCTCCACCTCTCTGCGCAGCGAAGACATGATAGTAGACCAGGTGTCGAGAAGAAAGACGCGGGAGTTTTGAGGCGGTAGACAGGTGTTGGGAAACAGAGACCAAGCAGGGACAAAATCTTTTTTTCATCCATGACCGGCTCGGCTAGAGCCTTAACTCTACTATCTGTCAGCTCAGCATATCAACAGGTGGCAGGGGAAGTAGTAAAATCCGGGTCAGGCAGCGGGGGCAAAAGCGGAAGTACACTGTTCATAAGGAGCTGCTTAGGAACAGTAACCCACCTTTAGTATATAGTCAATGTGCAGCAATTATCACACTATAGTTCATGACATTTTTTTGTTTATATTATATTGAATGACGCAAGTCTTTCCCTTGAGTCTTATTACTTATGAATATCTCAAAGTGAATCGGTGTCAAATTTGCATTTCCAGATTTTATGAATGGAAAAAAGATGGTTCCAAGAAGCAGCCTTACTATGTCCATTTTAAGGATGCTCGGCGTCTTCTGTTTGCTGCTCTTTATGATTCGTGGGAGAATTCTGAAGGTAGTTAATGTACAAACATTCTGTTATTAAACCCTCCTCCCAAAACCACAACTGCTGTTAGTTTGTTTTTGCTTTTATTTCTGTATATCATTGAATTAAGTTGATCTGAAAAATGTTAGCAGTGAATATCTGGTATGATATTGTTCTCATCTAGGTACTAATTTGTATACTAAACGCGAGCCTGCAGGTGAGAAACTTTACACCTTCACTATCATTACAACTTCTTCATCTTCAGCTTTGGGTGGCTCCATGATGAGTCCTGCTTGTTCTTTTTCATTTATGTTTCTCTGTGTTCTATTACAGTATGCATTAGCTATAGCTTATGCATTGCTTGCTTAATTTTTATTTTATGTGTAAGGTTACTGGCAGGTGTTACTACCAGTACATTTTCTAGTTTCAGTTGTTTGACTTGTTATATGTTTAGTCCTTGTTAAGAGTGTGAAATGTGATCCTTCCTTCCATTCTCACCTTATACTCTTAACATGTTTATTAATTTTTTTCCACTATAGACAGGATGCTAGTTATTTTGGGTGATAAGGAATCTATTGATACATGGCTAAATGATTCTTCATCTTCCTATTTTGATAAGTTACTTAAACCATATGAAGGGTCTGATTTGGTAAGTAATTCTTGAACTTCTAAAAGGAGAGACGGAAACTACTATCTATTGGATGCTAATTTCTTTAATCACCAGGTATGGTACCCGGTAACACCAGCAACGGGTAACGTGTCTCTTTTTTTTTTTTTTTTTTTTTTTGAATTATAGGTAAGGTGTCTTTTAATGGGCCAGAGTGCAGCAATGAGGTGCGACAGTTACTGGTTTTCTTTTACACATGATGTGCATCATTTGGTAATGGGAAGAATTTAAACCCAATAATTTTAACCTGGATCTCCTAGTCAGAGTAAATGCAAAATTTTGACTTGCAGCCTTGAATGTGATCGAGAAATGATTTTTCACTTGTGCTTTTCCTTAAGTCGGTTCTCCTTTAGGAAGTTTCCATGACAAGATAAAGTTATTAAGATGGTTTTATTGAGAACTTTCTTATAAACCAAATTTTGCTGTACCATTCCTTGTTAAAGTTGTTAAAGACTGGCTTTTAGTACCTTTGCACTCGCATCATGATGCATTGCTTGGTATACAAAACAGTGACTGTGCTTTCTGTAGGGTAAGATTTTCTTAATACATCAAGTTTTCATGGTTTGTAAAGTCTCTTGGTTGTCAATTCAGAGATCTGGAATTGAATCATGTCTTCATTAGGGTTTGGGAGGGTATTTGAGTTACCTTCTTTGGTAGCAACAAGGTATTGGAGGTGAGGTAGTGCCACATCAGGATAACTCATTTCTTTATACTGAACCACAAACTTGCACATGTATGTGGCTGACCTTGGAAGATGCAACAGTAGTAAATGGCTGCCTTTGGGCTATTCCTGGCTCTCAAAAGGGTAGCGTTCTCCTTCCGCACCTCTGCTTCCTTCTATATCTCCTTCCCTAACGACATCTTTGTCTATTTTGACATTTCTGCTTGATGTGTTTGGTGTAATCAAGTTTTCCTCTGATCTGTCTTTATCTGGAATGCAGATGGCCTTGTTAGATGGTTTATTAGAGGTGAAGATGGTGTGACCTTTGATCGGCCTTCCCCTGCGTATGATCAAAAGATTTTGTGCCTATTGAAGTCAAAGCTGGGTCTTTAATTATTATTCATGGTGATCTTATTCATCAAAGGTCAGTTACATTGTTTCTGTTGATCCTTTGAGAAATACATGTGATTTGTCTCCTTTGCTGGATGGTCTGAAAGGACTCTATTTGCCTTTTTCCTGTCAAATCCTTGGACTACAGTTTTGAGAACCAGTCTTTGAAGTCAAGGCCTGCGTAAAGCTTGCATGTGGTGGATACAGATGGCTGCAAATGGGCTCTAGATAATTGGTAAATTTTACATCGATAATTTCTAAGCTTTACATCTTGTTTCAGGAGTGACTTGTACAATATATATTTTCTGGTTTCTCTAGCTTTGAAGTATGAATCCAAACTATGAACTTTTGTGAATCAGAGAAATTGCCGAGTGTACCAGTATCGAATGTGTTAAGAATAAGTGAAGGGTAGTTATTGTGAGGAAGCATTTTATCTGTTTGTAATTATCTTCTCTTGGATGTTTGAAGTTCATGTGTTTGAATTTGTGGTGTTGGTCGACCCACCTTCTAACCTTTCAGAAACTATCATATAAGGCCTTCTCCAACCCATGGGAGTAAAGGGCTAAAGGGCCAAAAAATAACCTAAATGGTGTCCAACCCATGAGGGGGAGGGCTAAAGGGCCAAATCTGAGGGGCAAAGGGCAACCCAAAGGAGCAAAAATAGCTCTTTGGTTAGCCTTTTAGCCCTATAAAGAAATGGATCAGAAAGCTACAATGACCCACGTTTACCCACGTTTAGGGTCAGCTTGACCAATGCATGACGTCAGCAACAACCAGTTGCCGACATCATGTAGCCGTTAGGTTTTATTTTATTTTATTTATTATTATTATTATTTTTTTTACATATGGTTTAAAAAAATTTACACTATAAATACATATAATCTCAACCTTATTTTTCACATCATCTTTCTACTACCATTTGTCATATTTTCAATATTTATTTTATTCATGACCTATGCCACATATATGAAATCGTATGAGAAACTACAACATTGCTTGTGAAGCAACACATGGAATTTGAAAAGTACAATCGGAAAAATATTTTTTTATCATAAAAATGATTTCAATTACTATAAGTAAGAATCTGATAAAAAATAAGAACATATATATATATATATATATGTTAAAGTAAAATGACAATTGGTCTACTCATTTCATTTCATAGTCCATTTATATAGGGATAGAATTACAACGGAAATATCGATTACATTAATGATACTAAATGCTGATTGAGCTATGATTGTAATTCGTTGATTCCCTCCTCGTCAGTTGCTTTGACGAAGGCACATAATGTGTTTTTCTTTTAACACTTCCCCTTGTGTCAAGTCAAAGATGAAATGGTGCATGAATTGTTGCCTCACTAAAAACCTTGCCAAGTAACAATAAAAACCCTGTGGGACAAAAAATACACATTGGTCGAAGGAAAAGAGCACAACGCACCTTCTACATTTGAGGATGACATGTATGTGTTAGACTCCACTTACGTCTACACCTCCCCCTGATACTTGCATTAATCAAGGGAGTTTGGAAAGACTTCGCATTCCTATGTTTTTCACATGTTTCTCAAATGTGACCTTGGGCAATGATATTTGGTGAACAAATCTGCCACATTCTCCTCAGACCTTACTTGATTCACTTGAATCTTGAGGAGAGCCTGTTGTTGCTGATTGTAGAACAACTTTGGCGATATGTGTTTTGTATTATCACCCTTAATATAACCTAGCTTCATCTGTTCGATGCAAGCTGCATTGTCTTCATAAATGCAAGTAGGCTCTTCAGTGGTAGAACTCAAACCACTAGTCCCTCGAATATGTGTAATGATAGTTCTTAACCATACACACTCATGAACCGCCTTATGTAGAGCAATGATCTCTGAGTGGTTCAAGGAGGTAGCCACAAGGGTTTGCTTGGTTGATCTCTAAGATATCGCCATGTTCCCATTGGTAAATACATAACCATTTTGGGAACGATCTTTATGTGGGTCAGAGACGTATCCAGCATCAGCAAAACCGACCAAAACGTCATTTGGCGTTTTAGTGTAGTGAGTCACATTTTCGCCATCAACATTTCCTTTAGGGATTGTAGTTCCATCTGCGGTCCTTCTTGTCTCTCTGTAGGGAAAGAACAGTCCCAAGTTAGTGGTTCCTTTTAGGTATAGGAAAATGTTCTTGATACCATTCCAGTGACGCTGCGTTGGCGCTGAGTTAAATCTAGCTAACAAGTTCATTGAGAATGCAATGTCTGGTCGAGTACATTGGGCTAAGTACAATAATGCACTTAGCCCAATGTACTTAGATAGGGAATTTCAGCTCCCAACACCTCTTCGTCATCTTTCTTTGGACGAAATGGATCTTTCTTTGCATCCAAGCTTCGACCGATCATGGGAGTGCTAGCAGGATGCGCTTTGTCCATGTTAAATCGCTTAACTTTTGGACATACGCAGACTGGTGGAGTAGTATTCCACAAACTCGGTGTCTAGTTCAAGGCCTAGACATAATTGAGTTTCCCAAGATCCTTCATCTCAAATTCAGATTTCAAATAGCTTGCGGTTTCTCTTATTTCATCAAGAGTACCTATTATGTTCATATCATCGACATATACTGCTACAATTGCAAATCCGGAACTTGTTTTCTTTATGAATACACAGGGGCATAATTCATCGTTCTGATATCCCTTCTCAATCAAGTAGTCACTTAGACGGGTATACCACATCCTCCTGGATTGTTTCAATTCGTAAAGTGAGCGTTTCAACCTAATTGCAAATGCACTCCGTGGTTTAGAGTCACTTGACTTGGGTAATGTAAGGCCATCAGGCACTTTCATATATATATATATATATATATATATATATATATATATATATATATATATATATATATATATCTCTGAATCTAGATCCCCATAGAGATATGCAGTAACCACATCCATGAGCTGCGTTTCCAGTCCTTCGGAAACTACTAAGCTAACTAAGTAGCGGAACGTTATAATGTCCATTACGGGAGAGTATGTCTCCTCATAGTCAATTCCAGGGCATTGTGAGAAACCTTGCACCACAAGGCGAGCCTTGTACCTCAGGACTTCATTCTTCTCATTACGCTTTTTTGACAAAGACTCATTTATGTCCTACAGGCTTTACACTTGGTGGGGTTAGCACTACCTGACCAAATACCTGTCTCTTTGTCAGAGAATCTAATTCTGCCTGGATTGCTTCTTTCCATTTAGGCCGATCTGCTCTTTGTTGACATTCTGCAACAGAGTATGGTTCGATATCATCGTGCTCTATGATTTCTTGAGCAACAGTGTATGCAAATTCATCATCAATGTATATGGAAGATCTTTCTATCAACTCATACGCACTCTCATAATCCATTGAGATTTCTTTGTTCTCTAAAATCATTTCAAACATCGAAGCGTCCTCCAGTATTGATTCATTGACATAACTGTAATCAGAGATAATCTCATGAGAGGGATTCTCTACATTGATGATTAATGGATTGGTTTGTGCCTTACTCACCCTCTTCTTCCTTGGGTGAGTGTCAATCGAACCAAGTGGCCTCCCCCTCTTCCTTTGGGGAGCCACGGCCTCAACCACACCTCCACTAAGTGTGGTTGCAGTGCCTCTATCTGCAGCACCGTGCCCCTTGTTGGGGACTTCTAACCTTGCAGACACATTTGCAGTTGGTATTTGTGATCTCGTCACTTTTGCGATATCAGTAAATGCATCAGACATCGAATCTGGTACGTTCTGAAGATCAATTATTCTTTTCACTTCACTTTCACATTGTGAAGTGTGGGGATCAAAATGAGATAGAGTGGGGACAAACCATGACAATTCCTGTCGTTCCCTTGGAAAATCCTTTTTCCTATCTCCCCCTAACGACGAGAAGACTGTTTCATCAAAGTGACAATCCGCAAATCTAGCGGTAAAAAGATCGCCTGTCAAGAGTTCCAAATAGCGGATAATTGTTGGGGATTCGTATCCAACATAAATACTTAATCGTCTCTGAGGACCCATTTTGGTGTACTGTGGGGGCGCAATAGGCACATATACTGCGCAACCAAATATGCGTAAGTGTGAAATGTCAGGCTCATATCCAATTACCAACTGGTACGCAGAAAATGGTTGGCTAGCAGTGGGTCTGAAACGAATAAGTAAAGCTGCGTGCAATATTGCATAACCCCAGGTAGATATAGGCAGGTTGGTGCACATAACCAATGCCCTAGCCACCATCTGTAGCCTTTTAATGGTGGCTTTTGCCAGACCTTTTTGTGTATGCACATGGGGTACAAGATGCTCTACATCGATCCCGATAGACATGCAATAATCATCAAATGCTTTTGATGTAAACTCTCCAGCGTTATCAAGCCTTATAGACTTGATATGGTGATTAGGGTGGTGAGCCCCTTAAACGTATAATCTGTGCTAGGAGTTTTACAAATGCAGCATTTCTTGTGAACAATAAAGTGACATGTGACCAGGGTGTCGAAGCATCCACCAGAACCATAAAGTACTTGAATGGTCAGCATTCTGGATGGATAGGTCCACATATATCTCCTTGTATCCTTTGTAAGAATGGAATGTTTTGTTTTGTATCTTTAGCATAGGAAGGTCTCGATCCTGTTTTTGCTAAAGAGCAGGTTGTGCAAAATGAGTGATGTACCTTTAAAATGGTCAATGAGGCATAATGGGAGGGAGGTAGTGTTTCTGGTACGTCAGAAGACAGTGGCTGCATTGAAGCAGTACTAGGACCGACACTTTGCAGTGTGACACATTTTTGTCCCATTTTATTTTTCACACGAAAGAAGGGATGTCCATATGAGTTCTTTAAAATACGGATCATCATGTCACAACCGGGGTGCCCTAGGTGGTCATGCCAAAGCCTATATGAGTCAGTGTCCCACATTTCATTGTTGGTGACTGTATAGGGTTCAATGATCCGAATCATAGTGAGGTACAATCCACTAGATTGACTCATAAGTTTCTCTAAAATGCATTTCCTTCCACATTCATTAGAGTTAATATCAAGGTATTTAGTTCCATTCTCACAGTGTGTTTCTATTGGATAACCGTTGGCACAAATAGCTTTGAAACTTAACAAGGTTCAATTAGCTCTTGGTGCATATAGAGCGTCTGCGACTTGAAATGTTGTACCATTAGGCAGCCAAAATTTGGCAGTTCCTCGCCCTTTTATTACTTGTGATGATCCAATCATCATAGTCACAGAGGAATTATAGGCTATTAATTCAATGAATAATTGCCTATTTCTTAATATTGTGTGGGTAGTCCCACTAGGGGTGGGCGCGGGTCGGGTCGGATCGGTTTTGGGTTAAAACCGCATCCGACCCGTATTATTCGGTGGGCAGACTTTTAGGACCGAAAACTGATTGTTAATGGACTGGCCCGAAAAATTCGGGTGACCCGAATTTCAAGTCGGGTGACCCGAATTTCAAGTCGGGTGACCCGAATTTCAAGTCGGGCCGGTTCGGTTTGGGTTCAAGTTGGCGTCGTCACTCATCGTCGTTGGTCGTCGTACTTGGTAGGCGGCGTTGTGTAGAATTGTAGATCGAAGGCTGAAGGTCGGGCTCGGCATTGTGCGGAACTGTGGATCGAAGGCATTGGTAGGCGGCGTTGGTAGGCTGAAAGTCGGGCTCGGCTTTGTGCAGATCGAAGGTGTTGGTAGCTGGCGTTGGTCGATGGCTGTGTGAGAGTGGTTGTTGAGAGAGATGAGAGGCTTTCCCTTTAGCTTTGTGGTTAAGGCCTTTGGCTTTTCTACAAGATAAGAGGGGTTCGAAAGTTGGTGTGGTGGTGGTGGTATGGTGGCGGTGAACTGGTTGTGGTGTTTGTTCCTTAAACTCGGGATCAGGTGTAACATGTTCTATGTGTAACCTGATTTCAGCCAATAAGAATTAGACAACCATTAAAAATATTATTAATTTAAATAAAAACTAATATAATTTAAATAAAAGTTATAATATTAATTATCCGGACCGGTTCGGTTTTTTTCGACCGGTTTACTCAATGAACCCGGTCCCGAACCGGAAAAATCCTGTCCGGTTTGGTCAAGTCATTTTTTCCCCCTTATTTCATCCGGTTCGGTCCCCGAGCCGGTTTTCCGGGCCGGTTCGGTCGGTTTTGGACCTCCGGTTCGGTTTCTGCCCACCCCTAAGTCCCACTATCAACTAAGCACTCAAGTTCTCCTCCATTCATTCCTACAAATAAATGGGAGGTATTTAGAAAATATAGCTCATATTCTTTAGAGTATTTCTATTTGCGTAGAATGGTATTCTTTTCATTCTAATAATTTTTCTCTAGATGTATTGCTTTACATCTATTTCGAACCATGTAAATATGTGTAGTAAATAAATTTGAATAAATTCAGTGCTTCAGAATAAAATTTGAAATTTATTAATAAGCCAACGATAATCAAATCAAGGTCATGTTCATAAATCTAATTCATCAAACCATTATTGAAATAAACTTTAAGACCAAGTAATAGTCTAATTAAAAATGAGGCATTATGCCTTCACAACTGTCTTTGGAAAATAAAATGAATAAAGCAGATCAGTCAAGATTGAGAGCATCCATTGACTTAGCAAGTTCCTCTTTGGCATTGAAATTTGCAATTGTGAGGTTGACATCTAGGTCATGACCTCCTTCTTCCATATAGTGAGCCTCTTGTTCTTTAGACTCTCTATACCTCTTGTAATTGGCTGCTACTCTGTTGTTTGCTTGGCAGTTCTTGTACCAATGTCCAATGAATCCACACCCATAGCTTAGTTCATTGTCAACTCTTTCCTTTTGCATCTTGTTTCCACGATCCCCATGTCCCTTTCCATGTGGCGCATTGTTGCCACGTGGGTAGGGATCAGTATGTCTAAACCCCCTTGCATTGGAGTTCTTTCCACCTTTCATTTTTCCATAATTAGCCTCGGGAATTTTCTTTGTCCCAGTGGGCCTAACATTGTTGTTCAAGAGAACCTCATTATGTCTCTCAGCCACTTGCAGTAGGTTGATCAGCTTATTGAAGGTTGTGATTCTTTTGTTGTCATACTCCAGCCTATACTGGTCCGCTAGTATAAGCGCTGAAGTAGGAAAGGTGGAAAGAGTCTTGTAGATCATATCATCTTCTGTGATTTCTCTTCCACAGAAATTGAGACGTGCCTTTAGGCACAACATGTCCTTGTTGAAGTCATTGACCCTTTTATCGTCAAGCAAGCGGATTCCATTCCACTGAACGACCAGTTATGGGAGCAAAGTGTCATGAATGTTCCCAAAACGTCCCTTAAGGGCATCCCACAGTTCTTTGGGTGTCTTCAACTGAAGGTACTCCCAGCGTAGGCTAGGATCAATATGTCACCTCAGAAAACATTAAGGCATTTGCTTTCACCTTATTAGATAGTTCATCATCTTTGGGGTCGGTAATGGTGGCAGTGTAGTCTTTTGCCACAATGGCAGTTTCCACATCGGAAACCCAACGATGGTACTCAAGTCCTTATGAGTCCAAGATGTCAAATTAAGGTCGAGTTGGATCAGTCATCTACATAAACAAGAGAGAAGATATAAATTACGCAGTCATAAAGACATCCATGTAAATTATTTTCCAAAAATGTGAATTAGATTTCAAGACTAAGATTCGTAATGGTCACATTTTTTTCTTTCGATGCTATGTGAAAATGTTTTATCACAGTAAGTGTGTATGGATAATGCGCATGAATTTTCATTATCATGGCAAAACGTTTTGTATATGTTGCATTTAAAAAAAATCCATAGCATATGTAATAACAAATAAAACATAGCATATATAAAAATAAAGTACATGGCATGCTAAAAAAAATTCAAAAATAAACACCAAAATATGTGTTACACATACTAATAGCAATAATATATCATGGGTAAAATAAAAATCACGAAACATGCTTAAAAATTCTTAATAAAAATATAAAGCATGCTTAAACATAATTATATAAATAACAAGATCAGAATTATCTTAACTAAACATGCTTAATAACAAAATATAATAAAAACATGAACAATGAAGTATAAAGCATGCTTAAAAATAGAAAACATAAATAAAATTCACATGCTTGATTAAAATCATAAAGACAAAATAAAGAAAACATACTTGATTTCGAGAAAACAAAACAATCCTAGCGCACGCGCGTGTTGATGCAGGCATGCATAGCGATATTTTTGGGCTTGAGAAAAATTGGGATGCTTGCTCTTTTTTCCTCAACAGTGGGCCACAAAACCTTTTTTTTTGTGTTTTTTTTTGTATTCTTTTTTCGTGGCCACAGGGCCTGGTTTATTTCTTTTGTTTGTGCTGGGCTACGTCACCACTCAGGGCCTGGCATTTTTTTTAAAATTTTTTTCTTTATGGGCCGGATTCCTTTTTCTAGGCCACTTTTTATTTTTTATTTTTTTTTTTTTTATGTCTTAGGGCCGGGTCACCTTTTTCCTCTTTTTTTCTTTCCTCTTTTTTTTTTTTCTTTTTTTTTTCTTTCTCTCTTTTCCCTCTCTTCTTCCTCGCGTTTTTCTGCTGGTTTTCTGGTTCTGTACAGATGGTGATTTGCAGGTGGAGGCTGCGCCGACGAGTAGGAAATGGACAGTAGCAAAGGGGGCCCGGAGGCTGTAGCTAAGACAGCGCGGAGGCTAGATCGGAGGTTCGGAGGTTGGATCGAAGGCTAGATCGTGCGCTAGCGCGGGGGCGCTGCAGGTGGGTGGAGGCGAGCGATTGGGCTGGTGATGTTGGGATCGGTGAAGGGGAGTAGGTGAGGCTCCAAATTGCTCGACGGGGCAGTGGGCTAAAGGCTAGAGGCTGCCAGGTGCTTGGTGAGGCCCGTGTGGGCTGGCTGGGCAACGTTGCAGGTCTGTTAGGCGTGAGGAGGGCTGAGCAGCGAGGTAGTGAGCAGAGGGGTGAAGCGCGCAAAGTTAAGCCGGGGAGGAGGCCGGACGGGGATGACAAGGCTGGAGGACGCAAGCAAGGTTAGGTCAGAGAGGAGGCCGGTTGGACAGGAAGAAATTTGTTTGTTTTTTTTTTTTTTGGTGGCGGCAGAACAGAAATTTTTTTCTGCTAGGGTTTTTTCGATAGAAAGAAACTAGAAAATTATGATTTTTTCTTGGCTATTGGCTCTGAGCGTGCTGATAACGTGTTAAAGTAAAATGACAATTGATCTACTCATTTCATTTCACAATCCCTTTATATAGGGATAGAATTACAACGGAAATATCGATTACATTAATGGTACTAAATGCTGATTGAGCTGTGATTATAATTCCTTGATTCCCTCCTCGTCAGTTGCTTTGACGAAGGCACATAATGTGCTTTTCCTTTAACAATATATATATATATATATATATATATATACACACACAACCTTGCTCATGTGCGGATATCCGCACCTAAGGAAAACGTACAGATTTCCCATTTTTACCCACTTTCCTATCATATTTTCACATCGTAACCGTTAGTTTTTAGATCCTAATGTATAGATCACCTCTACAAATTTTCAGCCAATTTGATGATCGTTAAGGCATCCAATTGGGATCTAATGTATAGATCACCTCTACATAATGTGCAGTTTTGGATGCCTAAACGATCATCAAATTGGCTGAAATTTTATAGAGATGATCTATACATTAGGATCTAAAAACTAACGGTTACGATATGAAAATATGATCGGAAAGTGGGTAAAAATGGGAAATCCGTACGTTTTGCTTAGGTGCGGATATCCACAGCCAAGAAGGGTTATGTGTGTGTGTGTGTATATATATATATATGTATACAGATCCTATCCAGAGCAGAGCTCCGCTTTGAAATTAACGTGTGAAGTTCGAGTTTTGGGTCACTTTTTGATCGCATATCCACATCTCGGCCGTTCAGTTTTTAGGTACTAGTGTATAGATCATCTTTACAAATTTTCAGCCAAATTGATGATCGTTAAGGTATTCACTCGCTTAAACCAATGGACGGACTGAATCTGTCAACCTGAACCATACTAGCTTTAAGGCAATTATTAATGCCTTAACGATCATCATTTTGGCTGAAAATTTGCAGAGACGATCTATACACTAGTACCTAAAAACTGAACGGTCGAGATGTGGATATGCGACCGAAAAGTGACCCAAAACTCGAACTTCACACGTTAATTTTCAAAGCGGAGCTATGCTCTAGATAGGATCTGTGTATATATATATATAACACATTCAAATGTTTAAAATAGAATTTAGGGCTATAATTTAGCCTTGACGGGTTGGATACAGTTGATGTTACATCAATGAATAGTAACACATTTTGGGCTAAAATTTAGCCCCAGGGGCTATTTTTAGCCCTTTCGGTTGGAGATGGCCTAAGTATGGAAAAACGTTCCAACTAAGAGATAATGGTAGGAGAAAAATGCTACCTGTGCAGGACAAAATTATGTAGTACAGAAGATGGTTTATTTTTCACTTTTATGTTTTGTTGGTTGTCTATGCTCTTTTTATTGTAGGGATTTATGACATTGAGCTCTATGACTTTTGTCCGACTTTGAGGCCCTAGCTCAAATTTGTATGTTTCTTATCGTTGTTAACTGATTTATCCTAAAGCCTATGGTTTTATCTTGAACCAGGATTCGGTGGAAGGTGGCACCAGAGCCCATCTATGTATCTTAACATGACTTGAAAGTTGATGTCTAGCTCGGTTTTGTGGTTCTGCAACTCAAGTTGACACATCTGTCTTCTTTACAAAACTTTATGGTCTCACTGTAATCTATATTGCTTTCTCCGTATTTAGGTTCAAATAATGCAGATTTCTAGAAATGTGGTCACAATATCTCCTACAATAAACAAATTTGTTAAGTACCATTGTGATGTTCTTGCAACATGTTTAAATTGCAGAAAATGCAACCTTAATTTTACTTGGTTGATGGATGCTTATAATTACAAAGACAATCCTTGAGATTATATGTAACCTCTGCTACTACTAATTTTTTCCCATGTCTTGTATATTTACGGCTGGGAGAAACTGTCGGGATTAGTTCTTTATGGACTCGTACACTTGGGTGTGAAAACTTTGAAAAAAAAAAATCCTATTAGGAGAAACCTCACTATTAGGCAGAAAGAAGCCCAACTAGCCCAACATTAGTTCAAAACATAAGCGATTGAGGCTATGGCCTATGGCCTAAAAGGATTTAGCCGTGCGGCTCTCTCACGGAAAGATATTCCAAATTCCCAAACTTATGGGAGCAGACCCAAAACTTACAACCTAAAATAAAAAGGATTTCCAAGATCATGATTTTTCACTAAAAACTGTGGATACAAATAGCATGTTCTTACTTTCTCAATCAAGTCTCCTCTTTCTTAATCATGATTTTTAAGCAATTCTCCAACCGGTGGAACTTGAAAATCTTAAGCCAATTTTTTCTTTACTATTTTTCAAAGTTTGAAGAGAATGCATAGAGAAAAAATTGATTCAAGCTGCCGGTGTTCTGTCAATTGGAAAACCTTCTAAAAATCAATCAGTTACTACGGATGGTGAGCTTATGACACATAAAAATTTTGAAGGAAAAAAAAAAAAAAAAAAGGGCCCTTGACCCAAAGCACCAAAATGAGCCAAAATTATCTCACTTATCTCAACAACATATTTTTATTCCTACTAACCCAACTTAACAGTTAAAAGACTATTTTGGCTTCAAAAAATAAAAAATTACATATTGCCACTCAACCCCTCTCTCGCGGTCTCTCTTTTTCTCTCTATCACCGCCATTGTTGATTCCCTCATATACCTCAATCTCTCTCAATCTTGATCGCCTGAAGTACCATCTTGTCCTCTCCCTTGGACACCTCGGGTTTTCCGTCGTCACCATCGACGCCAACGTCGACCTCCGACGAGCACATCTAGATCAGACGTCAAGCTTCACTCTCAGACCTCATTCTTTTGAGCCTTTCAATTTCGAAAATTCACACGAAAATTTCTGACGCCTCTCTCTCGCTGAGTCACTCCAAGGTTAGACTCGAGCCTTTCATTTTCTTCTTCTTCTTCTCTTTAGCCAACTGCCTTGCTTAAGTAACCTCGCAACTGTCCACAACTGCTAGATAACTTCCCTTGTAAGTATCAAGCATCCCTTGCTTGTAAGATGTACATGTGTGCTGCCCTGCAGGCCATGTGTCGTGACTCACATGCCTACATCTTGCTGCCAGCTACGAGGCTGGGATCTGCTAGGCTTGGCCAAGGTTGGCCTGACCTAGCCCATGACGCCCAGCAGCCCACCACTTGCTTCCTGCTTATGCTTACTTGTCACCTGCCCTCGTGTTTGCCATCAATGCTAGCGAGGCTAACACTTTGCCTGCCTTACTCACTTATCTGCCATCAATGCCTAGCGAGACTCATAGCGAGGTTACACTTTTCCTCCTTGCCTGCTGATCCATCGTCAATGCTTAGCGAGGTTCACCATTCCTCCTTGCTTACTGATTTGCCTTGCATTTTTACTTGCGCATGCTCCCAGCTAGCATGTGCATGCCTCGCCTCGACATGGCACAAGGCTCATGCCATGCCAAGGCGTCCCACAACACTAAGGGGCTAACAGTAAGGGACTAAAGTAGTCAGAATGTTTCTCTCTCCTTATGGGCATATTTTCTCTCCCTATTTTAACCTCTGAGTCTAATCCAAATTAAAGCTTCAACCTACTGAATTCTCTAGATCTGAAAATTCTGTTACTCCTGGATCCTCCCACAACCAGATTCCAGATCAAATTCAATCTCCGACTCAGCGGCGCGGCAATGAAAAAAGTCGAAGAGATATGGTGAAAGTCGAAGGTCCAGCCACACACCCACTGCCACACATTATAACAAAGATCATCTAGAACCAAAAAAGAAAATAAAGAAGATCGGGATGCATTATTTTCCAATTAAACCCTGCAAGCAATAATCCAATCTTTATGAAACCAATACTGTGAAATTAAGTGGGTACTGGTTTCATTTGGGAACATACTGTACTAATTCACTCACACTCCCAATTTATCATCTTAATACATATGAATTCGCCAAACTACCATCTAAAGTTGAGTTGGGATTTAATTAGAATAGGTATGTTTTCCATACTACCTAAAAAAGAAAAGAAAAAACTGAATATATCAAAAACCAAAATTTCCCAATTAATTCCATTAATCAATCATCAATATTCAACAACTCATTGGAGGAAGATCATAGCCCTTTTCATCCTCCACCGAGTTCATCATCTTCTGGTATTACCTCTTCCTCTCTATCTTCTTCGGGTTCCTCTGCTTCATCAACTTCAATATCGTAGTTGGCACCGCATCTGATTCTTTCTCAATCTAGATAAACACCCAGTTCTTCGTCTTGGTGGAATACCTCTTCCTCTCTATCTCAATCTCGACCTAGATTAGAGATGTCGTTCTTCATCAGGGCATTGTTCGAAGTAGTAGGAAAGACGGTGCCTTTGGGTACGCCGATTGGGACTAGTCCTAGTCCATCAAGCTTCTTGAAGTCCAAACCTACTATTTTGTGATTGTCTCCAAAATAAGTTCTGGTGTTTATGAGAGAGAGGAACAAAGAGAATTATTTTCACAAAAGAAGAGAGAGGAAGAAGAAAGAGAATGGAGCAGAAGGGTAAAAATGACAAAGAAAAAAATTTGTTAATTAAGGATTTCTTTTCTGCTGCCACATAACACGTGGCAGTGGGGTGTGAGATCTAGACATAGGGTGAGTGTGTATCTAGCATTCCCCTTGTTGATTTGGTTTAGTGCGCTTTGATCTTTGTGTAGTAGAATTAATGTAATGCAAAAAGTCCAATCATGTTTCTAGTTTTCTATGTAAAGTTTTGTTGTTAAGCTCATCTTTGTAGCATTTGTAAAACATGCAACAAGTGCCAAACCTCAACTTTGTTTGTTTGTGTGTTTATTTTTTTTTGGTAAAATGGGGCAGAAGGCTTAGAAGGAAAGAAAAAAGAAAAAAAAAGTTTTATTGGAGGGCGAATGTTGGCCGGAATCCGGCTGCCAGTGACCAGACACCAGCGAAGTCTCCTATGGTTTCTCTCTCTCTATTTAATAAAGGGGTGAGGGTAAAATAGTCTCAAAAAAAAAAAAAAACTTAATGGGGTATTAGAAAAGACCTCCTTAGAGTGTTTTGGGTAAGGGAGAATTAAAAAAAACGTAATCGGGTAAGTGAGAAAAAAAATCCCTAGATATGGGTAATTGGACAAAAACCCAAAAAAAAAAAAATGATACTTACAAGGTTTGGCATGTTTTGGTAAGTCATGGAACCTTCAAACGTGCTAATAATCTTTTTGGAAAAGAAAAAAATATATATATCTATGCATGCCTAAGCTTACCTGCCATTCATAGAGCATGAATTCTCAATATTTGTTTGAACTCGCAAAACACCGAAATATTAAAAGAAGTTATTGGACTATTTATACTACAAGGGAAAACTTTCTAAAGATAAAAATATAGGAGACGCAACTCATGTGCGTCTATAATAACTTTTATGGGTGACAAAAATATTAGTTTGTCACCTAAAAGTCGTCAACATAAATTAGATTCACATTATGTTTGCGAGACAAACTAATAAAGGGAGGAGACAATAAAATCAATTCACATACTCTCTCTCTCTCTCTCTACAGTTTTGAAATGCTAAACAATGCTCCTTAATTTTAAGCGGAAATACATGATGCCCTTGCTTGTTTCGATCATCTCTCAACTCCCTTGTGGAGTTTTGTCAAACTGGGCGATGAGGTCGGCCATAGGCTAATCACCTTATCAACATAGCTTGTGATGTTTGTGATGGGTAAGTCACAAACAATCATCCAAATTCATGGTCGGGATAATTTTCCATTGCTGTTGGTATACAGTTTCTACTTTCTAGGGTTTGTCGGCTTTATTTACAAGTCTGTGGAACCGCACTTACAGGTCAAGCTAAATAGAGAGATAGTGCTATGCTCACCTCGCGTCATCAATTATATCACTAGTAATTGCCACAGAATTGGGTGTCTTGTGCGAGACAGATTTGCGTCTTGCAATAGAATTAGAATTGGAATGAGCAAAACAGTGGGGATGAGTCGTATAAATTTCCCTGGCATGCATTGGGCTAGAATTAGGTATTGCTCACCTCACTTACTAAATAGTCAATGCAGACTCTTGCTCTGGTTGTGTTTTTTTCTGTCCCTATCCTTGTATATATAAGTTAAGAGAGTGCAGCTAGGTGTAAATTCTCAGTTTCTCTCAAAGTCGGCTAGCTGCCACTAGCCGGATAACACGTCACCATCGGTCCCTAGCTTTTACGATGCATGCAATGTAGGTTGAATGAGATCAGAAAATGTTTCGCAGTCATCGACCATCTTCAGCGTTTGGGTTTGGTACGCATATGCAAATGCATCTACTAGCTCCTCCATGAATTTTTCTTCTCGATCTCTCTAGTTTGCCAGCCATTGATGATTAAGTATTTATTGCTCAATTATTTGGATCAACCCTCTTCAAGTTTCAACTGTACAGGATTTGAATATATACAGGAAAATACCAAGGGTTAAGGGACATGCATGGCACTTGGGTTAGCCAAAGTGATGAGGAAATAGTGGAGACCTATGTTAGCATTAAGACTATAAGATCCCCGCTAGGAATAAAGGGTCATGCGCAAAATATTGAAGAAAATTAAATACTATACATATAAAATGGGTTAGCTAGCTGATTGATTTAGCATTGAGCCATTGATAAAAACAAAAGATAGAAGAAACTTTTATTTATCAAACTAGAATTGGAACTTTCATTTCTTTCTTTGTTTAAAACTACCTTCAAGATGGAGTACGTCATGATTATTACATGTTTAAAAATAGGTAAAACCTTAATTGTATTGGTATCTTATGAGACATTTAATCATACCATGTATATCTATAATCGTAATATCTCAGACCATGTATATCTTATGATTATAATTAATGTAATCATTTATGTTTGTAGCTACTTTCAGTGTAATCTATACTATCAGTCTATTGTGCGACGGCAAATTGAGCCTTTTGCGACGGAATGTTAGCGTTGCAATAGGTGGCGTCACAAGATCCATTTGCGACAGTAAATTTCAGTTGCAAAAAGTATTTGCGATGGAAAACTGCTGCAGTCGCAATGGCTAAACTATTTGTGACGGGTACTTTGCCGTCGCAAAAAGATATGTCATTTAAAAAAAAAAAATGGTGTGGATTGCACACCAAAGCTAGTATAATCCACCAAATATCATAAATTGAAAAATATTATGAAACCCATCATCTATAACCAACCAACAATCACAATTCTAAGACCAGCCAAAGATTGTTTAAAAACAAAGATGAGCCAAAGCAACCCATGCCAACACTGCAGCACCTTCATTAGAAGTAAAAAAAAGGGCTAAATACAAATTACTACCCTGTGGTTTAGGTCCAAAATCAATTCAATCCATGAACTTCTAATTTCATCAAAAACACCCCTGCACTTTCAATTTTTATCTAATAGGTCTAATTTGTTAGTTTTCTGACAATTGAGTTATTTAACTTGTTAATGTGCCTCATATATGGCATATGTTTTATGATGTGGTGTGAGGTGGTCTGCATAGTCAATTTAGGAGTGAGTCCCACTATTAAAAATAAATAGTTTTTCAACAAATAATCCAACTATAACTTGAACCCATAACAGAATATTAACGAATTAGACCTATTAGATCAAAATTGAAAGTGCAGGGGTGTTTTTGATGAAATTAGAAATCTAGGGACTGAATTGATTTTGGACCTAAACCACAGGGTACTAACTAGTATTTAGCCCTAAAAAAAATGGCCAGATTATCAACCACAACTGCTACTAAGCATACTTTCAAATTTATATTAGAATCCACGCCAAAACACTTCTAGCTGGAGCAGCCCCATTCTTATCGAGTACCTGTAAGGATGATAATTTTGATTAGTTAGCTAAAATAAACTAGTGGATCATGAACAATCTATTCTCGATCAGCTGATATCATTGAAAGAATCAGGAATTATATAATTCTGCACTTTTGAGAGAGCAAAGTACTTGTATATCTGAGATTCTGAAACCACTGATTCTTATTTGTAGTTTGCATTAAACCCCAATCCTATAATTTCAACTTAGAAAGAAAAACTTGAGCTCATCTATAAACCAGTAATATGTTCATCAATTTCCTAAATTTCAATCAAGGCTCATGTATACATATACGACTTGAGTATTTGTTCATCATCCAAAAAGGACTTATTTGTAAGAATTTTCCTCTATTCATTTTGAATTCGTAAGTAATCATATATGGAACAACATAGCTAGATACACTAACAGATAGATGAATCTCCTAAGTATGAAAACATCTATACAGATAATGTCAGTAATTTCCATGTTCTAGGCTTCTAGCAATATCCCAAAGTAATTTTCACAAAACACCTAATCAACTACAAAATACCTTATTTAACACTTGGCAGTGTTTCATGACTTCTATTTGTGGGTCGACCAAATCAAAAACCATTTGAATGCATAATGTACTTAGCAGGTTCCAAATTCTCTGCCTCAACTTCTTCTTAGTCACTGTACTGCAGCAAAAATGGGCTCAAAGAATAAAGTGAATTAGTACCAAATAATACAATCAAGCATGACATAAAATCAAGAAGGGGGGAGCTTAATACGTTGCCTGCAAGAACACACAACAAGGGAGACTCATTTTTTCCTTGCTAGGATGCTGCAGACAATTGCTTTATGGCAATTACTCTTCCATCATTAAGAGTACCCTATTAACAAAGAATAAGAATAATAGTTTAATCTGTAAAATTGATATACTTATTACCAGATATACGATTAGTAAAAATGAGACCTTGGCAACCAAATATACCTTCATTTTTACTGGTGTTAATCCTTTTTTCTTCTTTGAAAAATACAGAAAACCAACAACAATAGAATCAAAAGTACTCCACCACCAACAACAATCCCCACAATCAGGCCCGTCCTATTCTTCCTACTAGTTGGATGGTTCGGAACGATAGTAGGTGGTAAATCTGCAAGTATTAAAGCATTGCAGTCAACAAACAACATAGAAGCACTTTGTAAGAACATCCATCAGAACCTGAATGTATATGCTTAGTTTGCAACTGAAATTTGAGTGCTATATTGTTATTACCTGGTGTAGCACTGATGGCTGAAATAACAGGTCCATAAGTACCAACCTCAGGTACGCAACAAGTTCCCTTTCCAGCCCAAAAGAGATAAATTTCAAGGTAGTTGTGTGAGCTAGGGCCTTGTATTCCTTCTTAACGGCTTGCAAAGATTTCCCACCTGCCTCCTTTCGTATATCAAAATCCTTCGTAACTAGAATTCCCTGAAAACAAAATAAATAGAGAAGCTATGATATATATCAAATACACGTCTCCCAAGATTTTTCCTTGGAGTATCTAGGATTTGTTGTTCTGCAAACTGGACTTTGACTGTGTAGACACCATTTTCCATCCCCAAGCCATAGTATCTAAGTGAATGTGTTGAATGACCAAGAATGACGGGCATACTCGAAGCCACAACAAGCTCAAAACAATATAAGATTACTACTATAAATAAGATTTACAGAATGTTTTAGGCTTTTAGCTGTAAGCCTGGAACTCATATTACTCTTACTATTTCTTTCATCAAAATGTTATCAAGTAGCCCAATTAAGATTATTCTAGTGATGAGAAATATATACTTAATCCTAAATTTAGATTAACAAATATGAACTTGTACCTTTGTAAAGTTATTTTTGTAGTTGTAAGCATTTAGTATCCAGAGTTAACTAGAAAAAGAAAAGTGTGATATTCAAAATCCTTTTAAGTTATTGTAAAAGCAGATACTGTACAATCCAGATAAACCAAGAGCATGTACAGCCTGTTCATCAACACAGAGATGGAAATATAAACACACATTATCAGCAAACTCCATTGTGCATTACAGTGATGCTTATCAGTAAATACTGATCCACTTACACATTGAGAAGGGACGAGCTTTTATTTTCAGGAGGGCTACCATTCAACTTGTTGTTTTGAAGAAACTTAAATATGATGGCAGAAAAACACACCTCAGTACTTGGACTGTAAGCTGGGGAGGAATTCAAAGCAATTAAGCAGGAATGCCATATTACTCAATTTCAAAAACCGAAAGGAAAACAGTAATCGTGAAATTGAGCCAATTAACAACTAAAATGCCCACAAAATACAGAAACCTAACAACTTTCACATGAAATCTGAAAGAGAATGCTTACTAAATCGAGCTAGGGTTTAATCCCGAAGCTCTTCCAAGCTTCGCGCTTCAGCCTTTGAAAGTTTGCCAACCTCAAAAACCTAGAATCGAGAAAGAGGAATAGAATAATAGAGAGAATAGTTGAAAATTAAATTAGAGCTAAAATCAAAGACACTCGCGCATCAATTTCATTGTGCAACATAATATTTTACCTTTGAAATTCGGAATTGCTTGCAAAGCACCGACTCAAAGATTTGGTACTACTCAAAGGCTTGGTTTTCAGATCTGGAGAAAGAGTGACGACGGCGGTGATGATGATGCCGACGCCGGCAATGGCGTGGTGCTTCTTGGGCATTATAGTCAACTCCGTCAGCCATCACAGTGATTCCACGACCACCATATCTATAGAGTGATTGAGAGAGGAATTAAGAGAGGGGGTTCTGTTCAGGGTGGCCATCCAAGAGGAGACGAAAAAGAGCAGCGAGAGAGAGAGGAGGAGAAGAAGATCGAAGAGATGACTCGGTTTTTCTTTTCTTTTTTCCTAATAATTCACGCGACGGCGTGGCTAAAGTGTTGCAATTAGTTTTAATTATATGACGGGAACATTATATCCGTCGTAGAAACTCAAATATTTACTATTGCAAAATAGGGCGTAGCATGCGCCGTCGCAAAAAGTCAACTTTCGCGACGGAAAATTTTTCCGTCGCAAATTTCCGAAGCAATTGCAATTCTTTTTAGTAGTGTATTATGGTATGTGATGTAGAACGGTTGGCGAGAGGAATCGAAGAACAGTTAGATCGTGCAAAAGGAGGAAAACTCAAGTTACTATTGCAAATTTCGCATTTGGTGTCCGATTCGAGTGTGCTATAGCTTTTCGGAAAGGGAATTGCGCCAGGAATAAAACTCGTCGCTATGCCACCACGTGTGGGCTTTTTCGGGCTATCGGGGTCGTTTAGGGGCTCAAAAATGCAATTTACTGTTTTTTTTTCTTCAGAATTTTCAGTTTCCTAGTTTGTTTTGGATTTGTTTTATTTTTACCCGTGGGCTTTAGGGTTTCATTGTTAGTTGCCCTAGGGTTTCTTTTCTCATATATAAGCAGCCTTAAGTAGCTGCAGAACCCATCTTTTATCTTTTTATCAATCAAATAGAGAATTTTCTCTTTTATCTCTGGTGGACTCCAGAACACTTTGTTTAGGTTTATTGCTTGTAAACCTAGGTTACTGTTCTGACTGCGTCTGGTATCAGAGCAGGTCTTCCCTGTCTCTCCTATTTACCTTGGTAGCAATGGGTGAAGTTACGAAAGAAGATCTTGATGCTCTTACCGCTTCTCTTACAGCAGCGTTTACCGCTGCCATCAACACCATGAACAATCAAATTAGAGAAATTAGTGGACTGTTGGGAGAAAGAAACAACAACAACAACAACAACAACAATCGAAATAGAGGCGGGGAAGGAGGCCTGCGAGCTAGGGCTCCACGTGGTGAAGTTGTTAATAGTTCAGAATCTGATTCTGAAGAAGAAATTGTACGACCTGAACAACCAGTACAAGCTGACCAGGATTACAAAGTCAAGGCCGAAATTCATTTCTTTTCGGGCAACTTGGGTGTGGAAGATTATCTGGATTGGCAACTTCAGGTGGACAGATTCTTTGAGATTATGGAGGTACCTGAACACAAGCAGGTTAAACATGTTGCCTGGCGTTTGAAGAGTACTGCTGCTGTTTGGTGGGATAAGTTGCAGAATACTCGAAAGAAGCAGAGGAAGCAAGGCGTTAAAACATGGTGAAGAATGAAACAGTTGATGATGGAGAGATTCTTGCCAGATGATTATGAGCAGATTCTGTACAGGTTGTATATTGAATGTGTCCAGGGAACTAGGTCAGTAGCTGAGTACACCGCTGAGTTCTTACGCTATTCAGAGCGTAATGAATTAGAAGAAACTGAAGGTCAGAAGGTGGCTTGCTATATCAGTGGGCTGAAACCTTTCATTCAGGAGAAAATTGGGTTACAAACTGTGTGGACTGTGGCAGAAGCTTCAAGCCTAGCATTGAAAGTAGAATTGTTAGAGAAGCATTCATGAGCTTCATCTTTCCAGAGGTATAACTATCAAAGGAGCACGAATTTGGTAAATGCCTCAACTGACAAGGGTAAAGCCTTATAGCAGAATACGAGAAGTGTTTCTAGGGCTTCCAATCCTCCTTCAAAAGAGGCAAGCAGTTCTAGTGGTGTTCAAAATAGAGCCCCAAATCAGAAGCCTAATAATCCTTATGCTAGACCTACAACAGACGTTTGCTATAGATGCAACAAACTAGGGCATAGGTCTAATGTGTGTCCTGAGAGGAGGCAAGCTGCCCTTATAGGTGAGTATGATGAAGATGAAGAAGAAGTTGGAAGAGATGACGATTATGACGGGGCTAAGTTTGCGGTGGAGGAGTCTCCTGAAAAGGTTAATATTGTGTTGCAGAGGGTTTTATTATCTCCTAAAGAAGATGGGCAGCGACACAATATTTTCAGGTCATTTTGTTCCATTAATAACAAAGTGTGCAATTTGATTGTGGATAATGGGAGCTGTGAAAATTGTATGGCCAAGAAGCTGGTGGAGTATTTGCAGTTACCTACACAGCCTCATGAGGCACCTTATTCCCTTGGGTGGGTTAAGAAAGGTCCACAGGTTCGAGTTGCTGAGTCCTGCAAAGTACCAGTATCCATTGGTAAGCATTATAAAGATAACGTTCTGTGTGATATTATTGATATGGATGCTTGTCATATTTTATTTGGGCGACCTTGGCAATATGATGTGGATGTGACTTACAAAGGCAGAGATAATGTGATGATGTTTATGTGGAATAGTCATAAAGTTGCTATGGCTCATGTGTGCCAATTTGAGAAATCTAGTGCAAAGAAAGGGGAGAGTTTTCTGACCTTGTCTAGCAATGAATTTGAGATGGAGGAAACTTTTAAGGAATCTGAAGTTTTCTATCCAGTGGTGATTAAAGGGTTGTTGGCTGCAGAAAAGGAAGTTATGGTGATCCCTAAGGAAGTGCAGAATATGTTGGGAGAGTTCAAAGAGCTGATTTCAGATGAGTTGCCCAACGAACTGCCGCCTATGAGGAATATTCAGCATCAGATTGATTTGGTACCTGGAGCTAGTTTGCCAAATCTGCCCTATTACCGCATGAGTCCCAAAGAGAATGAGATTTTGAGGGAGCAGATTGAAGACTTGCTGAAAAAAGGGTTCATTCATGAAAGTATGAGTCCTTGTGTAGTTCCAGTCCTCCTTGTTCCTAAGAAGGGCAATCAATGGCGGATGTGTGTTGATACCAGGGCTATAAATAAGATAACTGTTAAGTACAGGTTTCCTATTCCTCGTTTGGAGGACATGCTTGATGAGCTGGAGGGTTCCAAGGTGTCTACCAAGATAGATCTTCGAAGTGGTTACCACCAGATTCGAATCAAGCCAGGAGATGAGTGGAAGACAGCTTTTAAGAGCAAGGATGGCTTATACGAGTGGATGGTCATGCCATTTGGGTTGTCTAATGCACCCAGCACCTTTATGAGGCTTATGAACCAGGTTCTTCACCCTTTTATTGGCTCTTTTGTTGTGGTGTATTTTGATGATATATTGATCTATAGCAGGACCAAAGAAGAACATCTGGTACATTTGAGGTAGGTTTTGGGAGCTTTACAGGAAAATAAACTGTACATTAACCTGAAGAAGTGTACTTTCTGTACCAACAAGCTGTTATTTCTAGGTTTTATGGTTGGAGAAGAAGGCATTCAGGTTGATGGAGAGAAGGTACGAGCTATAAGAGAATGGCCTGCTCCAAAAATAGTTTCTGAGGTGCGGAGCTTTCATGGTTTAGCTACTTTCTACAGGAGATTTGTGAGAAATTTCAGTACCATTACTGCTCCTATTACTGAGTGTTTGAAGAAAGACAAATTCTAGTGGGGAGAAGAACAAGAGAAGAGCTTTGCTTTGATCAAGGAGAAACTTTGTACTGCACCAGTTCTTGCTCTTCCCAATTTTGACAAGGTGTTTGAGGTGGAATGTGATGCTAGTGGCGTAGGAGTAGGGGCTGTGTTGTCACAAGAGAAGAAACCAGTCGCATTCTTTAGTGAAAAGTTAAGTGAAGCTCGTCAGAAGTAGAGTACTTATGATTAGGAATTTTATGCAGTGTTTCGAACACTGAAGCAATGGGAGCACTACCTAGTTCAGAGAGAGTTTGTATTGCTCACTGATCATCAGGCCTTGAAGTACCTTAACAGTCAAAAAATTGTGAATAAGATGCATGCAAGGTGGGTAGTTTTCTGCAGAAATTTCCTTTTATGATTCAGCATAAATCTGGTACTCTTAATAGGGTGGTAGATGCTTTGAGTAGGAGGGCTTCCTTGCTGGTCACCTTAGCTCAGGAAATTGTGGGGTTTGATCTCTTGAAGGAGTTGTATGAGGAAGATGTTGATTTTAAGGAGATTTGGGCCAAGTGCAACAACAATAATGCAGTTGCAGATTTTTATGTCAATGAAGGTTATTTATTCAAGGACAATTGGCTATGTATCCCTAGTTCATCATTGAGGGAGAAACTGAGCAGAGATTTGCATGGAGGAGGTTTGAGTGGACACTTGGGCCGAGACAAAACTATTGCTAGCCTTGAGGAGAGGTATTTCTGGCCACAACTGAAGAATGATGTAGGAGTTATTGTGAGGAAGTGCTACACCTGCCAGGTCTCTAAGGGTCAGTCCCAAAATACAGGTCTTTATCTACCTTTACCTGTTCCTGAAGATATTTGGCAGGATCTTGCTATGGACTTTGTGTTGGGATTACCCCGTACCCAAAGGGGTGTGGATTCTGTATTTGTGGTAGTTGACAGGTTCTCCAATATGGCGCACTTTATAGCGTGTAGGAAGACTGCTGATGCTTCCAATATAGCCAAACTATTTTTCAGGGAGGTGGTTTGCTTGCATGGTGTACCTAAGGCCATTACTTCTGATAGAGACACGAAGTTCCTTAGTCACTTTTGGATTACTTTGTGGAGAATGTTTGGAACAGCTTTGAACTGTAGCAGCACAACTCATCCTCAAACTGATGGGCAGACAGAGGTTACTAACAGAACTTTGGGCAACATGGTCAGGAGTGTTTGTGGAGATCGACCGAAACAGTGGGATTATGCTTTGCCACATGTGGAGTTTGCTTATAACAGTGTTGTGCATAATGCAACAGGGAAATCACCATTCTCATTAGTTTACACTGCTGTTCCTCGACATGTGGTTGATTTGGTGAAGCTTCCTAAGGTTCCTGGTGTTAGTGTTGCTGCTGAGGGCATGGCTAGAGATGTGCAAGCTGTTAGACAAGAAGTTAAGACCAAGTTGGAAGAAACTAATGCCAAGTATAAAGCTGTAGCGGACCGGCATCGAAGAGTTAAAGTGTTCCAAGAGGGTGATAACGTGATGGTGTTCCTGAGGAAAGAGAGGTTTCCTGTTGGTACTTACAACAAGCTAAAGCCCAAAAAATATGGTTCTTTTAAAGTGGTGAAGAAGATCAATGATAATGCTTATGTTGTTGCACTTCCAGATTCGATGGGCATTTCTAACACTTTTAATGTTGCTGATCTGCATGAGTTTCGTGAAGATGAGGTTCTTTATCCTGATGAGAACTCGGGGTCAAGTTCTTCGGAGGTGGAGGAGACTGATGTAGAATGGTTGGCGAGAGGAATCGAAGAACAGTTAGATCGTGCAAAAGGAGGAAAACCCAAGTTACTATTGCAACTTTCGCATTTGGTGTCCGATTCGAGCGTGCCATAGATTTATGGTTGGCGAGAGGAATCGAAGAACAGTTAGATCGTGCAAAAGGAGGAAAACCCAAGTTATTATTGCAACTTTCGCATTTGGTGTCCGATTAGAGCGTGCCATAGCTTTCCGAAAAGGGAATCGCGTCAGGAACAAAACTCATCACTATGCCACAACATGTGGGCTTTTCGGGCTTTCGGGGTTGTTTAGGGCCTCAAAACTGCAATTTACTGTTTTTCAGAATTTTCGGTTTCCTAGTTTGTTTTGGATTTGTTTTATTTTTACCCGTGGGCTTTAGGATTTCATTGTTAGTCGCCCTAGGGTTTCTTTTCTCATATATAAGCAGCCTTAAGCAGCTGCAGAACCCATTTTTTATCTTTTTATTAATCAAATAGAGAATTTTCTTTTTTATCCCTGGTGGACTCCAGAACACTTTGTTTAGGTTTATTGCTTGTAAACCTAGGTTATTGTTCCGACTGCATTAGTACGTCTATATGGGAGAGGATTCAGTGCACCGACGTGCACCTGCACCGACATAAATGGATGGTTAGATTATATTAAATACACTCTTAGGTTATTAATAAAAATATTAATTATAATTATCAAGGGTTGAGATCATCTTATAAGTGTTGGCTCATTTGCACCGTTGGTGCATAGAATAATTTCCAACGTCTATATATGAAGGAACAATGCTCATGGCTCATGTCCTCTTCTCCAAAAGCAGAAATTAAACACAGGGTACAATACGGCTATCAAGAGAAAAGGTCGGTGTGTATTGTAATTAATGACCGAATCATACTATAGATAGCGGCATGAATACACTGCTAACCGACTATTGAATTTACCGACCAACCCATTTAGTTTTTGATTTTTTACTTTACTGACGAACATTTAATGATTTAATAATGGTCCTCTACATGTTTTACATTGAATAGTATAAGAGCAGGACGTACATCCTACTAATAGAATGGCATTTTCTGATGCGCAAATTCGAAAACCCATGAACAGATATGTAAGGAATTAGTAAATCCAGTTTGCCTACTTTCTTCATATATTATGATAAATTAAAGGGACTATTCAGAGTACCGATGTGCACTTGCACCAATATGAATAAATGGTTAGATTACATCAAGTAAATTTATTGGTTACTAAAAAAAAGTTATAAATATTAAGGGTTGAGATTATCTTATAAGTGTTTAGTCACTTGCACCGTCGGTGCATAGAAGAATTTGCAATATATGTAAAGTAACTCTATAATTTATATACTTATAAATTGAAGATCCTAGCCTTAATGAAAGTTAAAATTCAAGGATTCAACTTGGAATAGGAGATGGTGGAGTCTTATGTATGTAACTCCAAATTTTATTAGGTACCTAGATCTTGATTGCTAATTAAAGAGTAAATTTACAAATCTACCGTAGGTGTTTCTGACACAATAATTTTATGCTTTGTTTGGCTCGCGGAAAGTAAGCATCGAGAAACAAAAGTTGTTCATTTCTTGCATTTGGGATGTAAAAGAAAATTATACTTTCCTAAAGCAAACGAAAATGAAAATAGGGGGGGGGGGGGGGGGGGGATGGTTCATTCCTTACTTCAAAGAAATCACTTTTTCCTCTTCTTTTCTTGCATTTATTACTTACAACATATTATTTTATTGCATTAATAGCAAACTGTTTAACAACTTTCTGGATAAATTTCCTTATATTACCAAACAGAGAGATTATTCAGAGCACCGCCGTGCACTTGCACCAACATAAATGAATGGTTGGTGCAAGAAAAGAAGAGGTTGGTGCATAGAATAATTTCCATACCAGAGAGAGGTGCATAGAATAATTTCCATACCAAACATCAGAATGGAAAATTCTTCGCAAATTTCATTTTCCTTTATTCTCATGGGAAAGACAAAGGAATTAATTTCCTTTCCTTGAACCAAACGAGGCCTTAGGTGATTAAAGGCTGTAGCCAGCAGCTAGCGCGCGCGCGCTCTCTCTCGCTCTCTCTCTCTCTTTAGTAGAGCTCATATACATTATTACATGTGTGTTAAATTATTGGTGGAGTCATATATACATCGTAATGTGCCAGACTTATATTCTTGGTGGAGTCATATTTTGCATTGGGCTATGATAAACCTAATTCATTGTTGTTATCTCTATCTTTTAGATGCCATAGTGCATAATGTGTTTACTCTATGGTATAAAGTGGAGTGATTATGATCAGACCGATACACACACATATGCAGATACATAAACAATAGTTATGTTTATAATCAGTCTGACGCAATCTTCTGCAGCATTACCCAACTGTTCTGTAGCATGCATGATACAAACAGAAAATGTAGGACCAAGCAAATCTGCACTTGATCATGACATATGAGAGCTTGATAGTTATGCACGCTACACCAAAAATGGTCTTTTACGGCCCACTATGTGCGCCGTAAAAGCCTATTTACGGCGCACAAAAACATGCTGTAAAAGTTCATGTCTTTTACGGCGCACAAAAATGCGTCATAAAAGAACAATTAACGCGCCTTAAAAGTGGTTCCACAATGTGACTGAGGTCATTTACAGCCCACAGTGCACGCCGTAAAAGACCTCCTATTTAAGGCATACCCCTGCACGCCGTAAAAGAATGACTGAATTCATATTCAAGGCGTACTCTGCGCACCGTAAATGAGGTCTTTCCAAACAAAAAAAAATATCAGATTGCTCAAATGTCATATTCATATTACCCTCATATCATCTATATAAGAATCTGAATGTAAAAGAAACACTTCATAAAATTTTCATCCCTAACAGATGCCACTACATATATCTCTTACACTTGACTAGATAAGACGAGTACAAAATCAAATCTGTAAGACTTAGTATGACACCACTAAAGTCATTCATTTATCCATGCTTTCAGCAAAGCTGGCAACAAGCTCATCCTGTAAAGAAAAAATGGTGAACAAGTATTTCAACTATATCAAATTCAAAGATCTTATGTAGTACAAGTTCACATTCAATAAACTGAAGTTCAAATTCAATTTTTATAGATTTTAACTACCAATAAATGCAAAAGAGTCTGCATCTTCTTCAATGAACTTGATCATTGCTTTGACTTTAGCATCCATATCTGTATGAACAAATGTTGGGTCAGTAAGGAACGCAGCCTTAAAAATATTTAAGTGCCATCTATGTGCAAAAACTGTGCAAAACATGCTCAAGTGTGCGTGCTGAGGAGACAAGGAAACCCAACAAAGGTATTTAAGCTACCATTGGAACCTTTTCACTTAATTCCAGGAAGAGGAAACATTACTAGTTAGATATTTTGATTCTTCTTTAATATCAGGCAGTCTTCTTGATTGGAATGTACAGAGTCGAAGACTTTAAAAAACAAGGGATAATTAGAGTAAGGGTGCCAAATCATACTAATAAGTTCCTAATACTGAGATAGTAACAAACTGGTTGTGCATAGTCATTAAACAAGATGGATTTAAGTTGGAAGAAGATTCAGAGAACTAAAATTTGGACCAAGTCAAATACTCGCTATTATTTCAAGTCTGGAAGGCAAATTTTTGCTGACTAGTGAGAAGAGTTGGATGTATAAGATGATGAGACTGCTTCACTATCTCCACATGCCTGGTATCCTAAATTCTAGCACCTATGTGATAAGAGAAGCATAGAAATTGGAGCTTCTATGAGGTATATAGATAACCAAGTAATTGGGAGGAAAGTATCAAGACCTGTAAGATTTTCCTGAGCCATTTTGAGTTCTTTGGGCTAATATGACTGTCCCACCACCAAGAATACAAGCGTCTGGACTCAGACTGTAACAGGGTTGCCATGATTCCGGCACAACACAACAACAAAACTGGTTTTTACTTGGCAAATGATGGATCCCTATACAAGTAACAAAGCCTTAGATATTGGATCCAGGCCAGAGTATCAATTCAACGAGCTTCCACTGCCAAATACCCGGCTTTGCAGTTCTATCTTTTGCTCTTTGCACCTGAACACCAAAATCATCAAGGGATTTATAAATGTAAGCAAAATTAAAAGAGATCTGCAGAATTATGTAAGTTCAAACCCGACTTTTAGCCTGTATAATGAAAGATAGGAGTGATGCAATTGATTCAAGGAAAGAAGTAGCCATTAAACAAGAATACACTAAAGCAAATAAACAATGTGGTGATCTAAGGTTCTGCTGATACATGAGGAGCAGAAAATCACACCAGTGCTACAAAAATATTGAAACAAAACACAAAGCACTCATAATTTGACTCCACTAGAACTCAATTCAAAGCATCTTTCTAACTCAACTTATCAACAACACTACCATACAGAATAATAGAACAGTAGATGTCACACCCCAAACCCGGGGTATGACTTAAGGGGTTCTCAAGCAAGAGAAATTTAGAAAAGACCAAATTGGACACAACTTAATATGTAACCTTTAGGCAGGAACAGTTCGGCTTTGAGGATTTACGAAAAATTCATTGTGTGCAAAAATGACTTGAAATTATGACTTAAGGGGTTCTCAAGCAAGAGAAATTCAGAAAAGACCAAATTGGACACAACTTAATATGTAACCTTTAGGCAGGAACAGTTCGGTTTTGAGGATTTACGAAAAATTCATTGTGTGCAGAAATGTCTTGAAATTTTTCAGAATGAAAGCTGACATAACAAGGTATAACATACTAAAATTTCAAGCTAATCGGAGTTCGAGAAGTAAGGAAAACGATGGATGCAAATTGACGCAGTAGGATTGATAACTAGGTTTACCAGCAATGAACCTAAGCAAAGGATTCTGGAATCCACCAGAGATAAAAGAGAATAATCTCAATTTTATTGATAAAAGATGAAAGATACGTTCTGCAGCCGCAAGATAAGAGAAAAGTATCCTAGGGCGACTAACAATGAAACCCTAAGGCCCATGGATAAAAACGAAATCAACCCAAAAATAACTAAGAAAACCAAAAACGAGTAAAATAGAAAAATGCAGTTTTGAAGCCCCAAACGATCCCAAAAGTTAGTCAAATCTGATTCAAAATCAAAACTTGACTTTTTGCACGAGAAACCCGAAAAGTCCAAAACCAAATCTTCTTGAATATTCCAGCAGCTAGTAACCTGATTACGCGTGAGTTACCTATTTTCCAATCACTCTTCTTGATTCTACACCGCTTCTTTACTTTTATGGTTTTTCGGCTAAACTGGGTCAATTCTCGTCCTACAAATAGACTGGACTGTCAGGTTTCAGAAGAACATAGCAGCAGCAAAGGCAACTTAGAAAATTCACCAAAAATTCACTGAGTGTCCAAAAGACAAGAAAATTTCCAGATCAATTGTTAACTGGCAGAACATAAACATATCCAAATTTCACGACATTTAGAGATCAGTAATTACGGTATCACAGAGCTCGAAGTTAACAGATCAGTAGCTTTCTCAGAAATTCAGCAAAGCTGTTTTTGATCTCAATATGAAGTTTTAAATCTAAAAGTTGGTTTATTTTGGTAAAAATTACTTGTGAGAAACCTTGAAGGGTATACTTTGATACAGTTGAGTTTCAGAAGAGAGCAAACCTTGTAGATGACTCAAACAACGGAAGGGAAAAAGAAGTTGCAAACTAACGCAATTTCTGAAAACTACACTTGAACTTATAACTTGATAGGCACAACAAAAGACAAGCTTACAAACGTAATGTATAGCTACTGGACACCAAAGATACGTAGGAGGTTACAATGAACATTACAACCCCATTTGGTTGTTCACATCCCAGGTACGTAGAACCTAAAACTTCCCCAAGTAAGTACCAATGATATTAAGTCAAATGTACGTACAGCAACCTAGCCTTCGCAAGAACTTCTCAAATTATGAACAAAGTTCACCCACAATCTCTCCAAGTCAAAAGGATTCCTCACGTAGCAATGCCACCAAAAATTAGCTTTAGACCAGAAGCTATTTACAAATAGAGTGAGCCACCTGAAAAGGTTTTGAGGAAGACGGGGTGAGCATAAACGATGCCCAGTAGGGGTTTTAAAATCGTTTTTGAAATCGCATTTGTCTAAAATATCATTCTATGCCTTCTTGAAACGACTTTAAAAGAAGCTCACTTTGAACATGAAAACATCATATAGTTGGAAACTATAAGAGATTGCCACAAGGCAGGAAAGAGTTTCTCACACAATGGCAGAAACTAAAAAATTCAATGAAAAACAACTCTCTAACTTTCCAAATCAAAACAGAAAGTCATTTCGTAAAATCAACAATTGGAAGGGAGTGTAGCATACCTTATCGTACCTTATCATACAATCATAACTCATCACATTTACACCCTCACAAGGGGCTTCCCCAGGGAATTTGGGTTATTGTGCCCATAAAAATTCAAAGCTCACAGGTCATTATGCCCGAGCATTCACAATCATCATCCAAGCGACAAACTCACCACTTCCATAACTCAAACATGCAACTATAATTTGGATTCAGAAACATAACTTTACTAGATTTTAAATCTTCAAACTTGAAGAAGCAATTAAGTTGTTGCATGCAACTTTGGAGTATGAAAACAGAGCATGCAATTGCATCTAATTAACAAAGAAGCAAACTAGGCACTGCAAGCATAAATCACAAAATAAAGTACCCTTCTTTTTTTTTCCTTTTCTTTTACTCAATATCGAAACATGGAAAAACATGCAGTTGGTCCAAGGGACCAAGTGATCAATGCATTCAAACAATGAAAGTACGGAGTTTAACGAAATCACCAAATGAATTTCCTTTAAGAGAATCATAACCCAAATAGCTTAAAAACAATTTTTCCCCTACCTCAAGCTTATCAGGTGGTTTTTGCAGTACCATGGGCCTTAGCAGCTTGCTCCAATTGATCTCCCCCTTGACTAACTTTCACGTTTGCTGTCAAAGACTTTACACTATCAATTTATTAACACTTTAACATATTCGAATTGGAAAAGAAGATGAATAATTGAACCCTAGATATGCTGATTGCTGATTTCTCAGCAACCACTACTCAGACTAACGCACAGACCTCAATACAAATCCAATTGAGCTGATTTTCGAATATGTTCTAGGCACGACGATGAAGAACAACTTTGACGAAGAATATTTTTTGATCTAAGGCTCAGATTTAGGTGTATTCGAGCATGAAAATTGGCTGACGAACATGGGTAAGAGAATACTGAAAAAATCCTGCTTAAATAATCGATCATCTCCCAAAACAGGTGAAAAGATCGGTGTACGAGTGCTTTTGTTTTATGTCAAGAATTGGCTGGGCTTAGTATCATTTGGATAATATTTATAAACTTGAGAAAATCATTACTCAAGAAAAAATAAATACTTTAAATTAAAAACTAAAACGACAAATCGTAACAAATTTTGTAAATAAAACTTGGCACAAACTTAAGTTCCTCAAATGTCAAAAACAACTTATTGACGGAAAACAAAATTTTGGGGTATTACAGTAGAAGCCACAATTTTACTCCCAACACCATATACCTGACCCAATTATCAAATGCAGGAAAAAGAGTGCATAAGAAACTGAACAAAGCACTCACAGAAGCAAATGAAATAACCAGATGATGGGTTTTTTGTAAAATGGTTCCAAAACAATCAGATAAAAGATGAATCCTTTGCCAACAATAGAATCAACAACTTACCAAAAGATTTGAATGACAGCAGATGCAGGATTTCTAATCAGCAAGTGAACCTACCATATCAAATGCATTAATTTTCAGCAGATGGGTAACTCATAAAAACGGCAAAAACCAATCCTTTATGATATGAACAATAAGATTAAAAACTCACTAAATGACTTATTTCAGTACTGGTGGGGAAACAACACCATTCACATTCAAAGCAAGCAATTGGGTTTCAATGAAAACTGAAAACGAGAGATTCTTTCCACTCTTTTTTGGGATCAAGAAGATGCCAAAAGAATGAAAACATTGGTAATGGGGTTGTGATCAGCAGCCATGATAGGAAAACTCCAGCTGCTGCAAACTGAGACAGTGCAGTATCACTCAAATTTTCGGACTTATTCGCTACAAATAATGTTAGAGTTAAAAAATTGTTAAAGTTAAACATTGTTAGAGTTAAAAAATTAAGAATGTTCGTAAGTCTTGGATTACAAACTTCCCTAATTCCTAGACAGAAAACTGCAAACTTCAGAACCAAACTACTATGTCTAGCTAGCAAGTGACCTATTATTCAAGTACTCCGAATTGCACAAGAATGTAGCAGAAAATGATACAAATCAAATGCACACAAACCCCAAATTAGATCATAGCACTACACCAAAAATGGTCTTTTACGGCCCACCTGGCACCACACCGCCAACAAGCTGAGTTGATGGGATTTCCGCTTAGCCATTTTTGACGGGGCGTTGTCTTCTGCAAATGACCATGATTTTTCAGAAAATATTCCAAAGAGTAAACAAGCAAATGAACTAAACAAAATTATAGGGTCTATGAACTTTGTTTGGTATAATTGGACTTTAACTCTAATGAAAAACACTTGCAAAGAGATTTCAAAGTCAAGAAAAACCACTGGTATGGATCCTTTACCTTCCTCTCCATAATGTGCAGCCAAGACATCAGGTGGGATTTCTTGCATCCCATATATTTCAATATCTGTCGAATCCCTCCCAGCCTTTGTAAAATACAGTTTTTGCCAAAAAGAGTATCAGTAGAGTGAAACAAAAGAAATAAAAAGACCAAAATCAATGATAAGGAACGATTTTGAGGCAAAGAGTTTTTAACAATCTTCTGTTTTAACAATCTTCAACCACAACACACTCTACAATAGACTATTGAAAAGGATCCACTACAAATGGTTTAAACACAAAGTGTGACAACAAACTGTAAAGTAGCGTACACTACTACAAAAAGTTAATCACACAACAGAACAGAAATCATATGTTGTGTGTTTAAGTAAACTCTATTGTACAATGGTATTAGTAATGTTCCGTTGTGTGAATGTCAACAAAGTGATAACTTTTTTATCAGAACTACATTGCACAACGGAATTAAGTATTGTCCGTTGTCTGAGTTTTAAAACATTTAGTGGCAGATTTTCCTTCACTCTGGAATCTTGGTTGCCTCTTGAAACATTGAAATTTGGGCTACCACGTACAACGGTATAACTATTTCTGTTGTGTGATTGAAAAACTGAGCACAAAATTTTGAGGAAGTTTGCTTGAATGTCATCCACTAGGTACGCCAAGTCCAAGTTGTAGAAATCAGACAACAGATTTAAGCTATTCTGCTGTGTGAAGTAGGAACATAGGCGGCAACATTTTGAGCCAAAATGTTGTAGGCGGCAACATTTTGAGCCAAAATGTTGTAGGCAGCATGTTTCCCTCCATGTTTTCAAATTTTGATTTTACGTAGTGCACTCATACGACAGTTTGTTAAGTTTCTGTTGTGGGAGTGACTTTGATAAAATTTTAAGGTTTAATTGCCATACCACATCATGTCTAAAAGAAAAAACAAAACAAAACAAAACGTACCTCTCGACTCTCTCGACATCTCGAGCCTCAGGATAGCTTCTCGATCCAAATTCTCTTCGTCATTGTTCTTCTCTTCACTAACTCCACTTCTAATTGTCTCTCTACCTCTACTCCAATTTACTCTGTCACTGTGTTGCTTGACCTCCGATTTACTCTTATCCTTGAAACCCTAATTCACCAATTAGGGCTCGCTCTTCATCTTTGATTGAAATTGATCTCGTTGGTAGGACAACATCAACGAGAGAAAAAGAGAGAGAAGCCATGAACACGATGCACTACATGGAGGTGAACACCACTAGCGCCACCGACAAGCTCAACGAGTTCGACATCGAGTCCGGCGAGGTCTTGTACCCCGGCCCCTCAGTAAAGGCGTGAATCAGCAAGGTCTACGGCATCTTATCCGCTCAGTTTCTCCTCACCACCGCCATCTCCTTTGTCACCGTTCTCTACACTTCTGTCAAAGTTTGGTTCGGACAATTAAAGTTGTGATTTTTAGGATTGGGTTTTTGATTATGAGGGAGATAGGGTTCTGGGTTTGGAGTAGTTTTGAAATTAGGTTGTTTCTGGTTTTGGGTCTGTTGATTGTGGTTTAAATTTGGGTTCTTTGTGTTTTGGTCTGTAGGATGAGATGGAAATGGCAAAGGCTAGTGAGGAAGTTGTGGTGGAGAATTCTAATACATGTGAAGAATGTGGTGCTAGTTTCAAGAAACCTGAATATCTCAAGCAGCATATGCAAAGCCATTCTCTTAAGGTATTGTGTTTGTTGGATTTTGTTTGTCTATATAGATTTCATAAGAATTGCTTGATCTTATGAGTTGGGTGTAACTCTTTTGTAGAGAGACACAGCTCATTATATATTTGGTTGTATGAGAATTGCGGAAGGAAAAGTATCTGATTGCCTAATTGGCAGTGAAATCAGTGGCATCTTGTATAAGAGTCTGATGATCCTGCTGATGTTTGATTTCGAAACAGCTGAGATTTTTGTGCTTTTTTGGTTTAAGTTTTTGTATGTTTTTCATCTATTGAAGATAGAGTTTTTGCAGGAATCAACATGTTTAAGAACTATACCGTTTGGATCACGTGAAGCATTGGAGCCCACCAAATCCCACCAAAGAACTCCAAAATGCGAATGTAGCAAATGGGTAGTTTGATAGATACTCTTATGATTCTTTCGGGTGACCTTGTCCAAGTTGTTACAAAGGTATGCAATTCATGGCATTCCTTGGATCTGCTTCTCACATTGATTTGAGCTCAATACCCTCAATGGCTAGTAAGTCTCAGTCTCTCTCTCTCTCTCTCTCAAAATGAATTTCTAGCTTCTGTTTTTTAGAGAAACTAAAATTTGATTGATTGGTTAATTTGGAATGTGTTGTAGTCATAGGTACAGCATCAAGGGACGTGTTTATCCAGCGATCCTCCCCGTCAAGAATAACAAAGTTACCGGAAAGGCAAGCTCTCTCTGATCAGTTATCACAAAATTTTGATATAATGGTCATGTTTATGTGTATAAAGTTTGCATTTTTATGGAAGTAGATTCTTTTTCCTTCTAGCTTAGGTCATTAGTTAGTTATGGATGTGATTAGGGAGTTGAAATTGCAGTCAGATTACTAGCCTCTTCTGTTAACTAGTGCATGTCTAGGAACCAAAATTGTGTACGCCAACTTGTGTCCAGTTCCTGTGCTACTACTGCCTTATTGTGTAGACCTCGTGAAATTCCGAACGTCACTTTTTGATGGGAAAATTTTTCGCGACCTTTGTTCGGCTAAATACTTTTGGAAATAGTTTGGGCTTGGGCCTTGGGCCTGAGAATAGCGTAAGGTTAGAGTCCAAAATTTACTCTGGACACCCAACGGACGGGTATGCTAGTGAACCTAGCCCAATAAGTTAGTCGGCCTTTGACCCAAACCTCTTCCTTGATCCAATATGGTTGTAGCTCATAATGACATCTTTGCATAATTTTGAAATATACTTGTGCGTGCGTTTACAATTTTCTTATTTTACATTTCTTAATAATTGGCGAAATTTCTACTCGCCTTACCTGAAGCTTACTCGTCAAGCATCTCACCGACTTTCAAAAGCACAATTTATTTACTCCTTATGTTTTTCAAACTCGAGCAAAACTCAGACAAAACTTGTCTTGCCATTTTTCTATCTAAAAATAAGTTTTGTGAGGCCCGATCCTTATTTGGCATTGTCAACACTTTAATTTGAGTTTTCTTGTATTTACTTATTTTACTTTTATTTTCCCCATCATTTTAGTTTTTACCACCTTATTTTTACCCCAAATTTATCTGCCCAAGCTGAGCCTTCTCCTTCACACGCAAAGCTCAGCTTTTCCTCTTTCCTTGTTCGTTAGAGTTGGGCAGAGAGAAAGGGAGCCTCGTTCAGCTCTTCCCCTCCACGTTTCCATCATGCAAAAGGGCAACTCCTCCTAGAGAACCATCTCAGACCTTCAAAAGGGAGATCCCAGGCCATAAATCGTCATTCACCCTTCTCTTCTCACCTTTCCTCCCGTCCCTGGACACATCAGTCCGTTTGCGAGCCTCGAAACACCTAGTTCGAGATCTCCGATCAGAAAACTTTCTTCATCAAAGTTGTTCGCTTATGTCTCCTCTATCTAGCCTGTCCATCGGAATTGATTTGAGACCTGTACACCCCTCGAAGTGGAAGCTGTTCCGGAGCAAGCCTGTTCTGGATTTCTGCTTGAATTCCCTCTCTTGCTCTACCCGAATCCCTCACATCTTACTTGAGACTGATACAAATACTTGGTAAGATTTTGAAACCATCAAGTTCCCCTTTCTTTCCTTGATTTTAGGCTCAATACATTCAAAACAACTCTTCCACATATTGAGAAGTTTTTGTTTCACTTTGCATGTTCGAGATTGAGCAAACTTCTTGGCCTGCAACTAGGCTCGATCCAATCAACTCTCTCAGCTCTCTTTCTTGTCAAATCCCTCAAGAAAAACTCATCTTTTTGGTTAGTCTTTGGTGAGTATCATCCGTTCCTTAACACTGTATTTTTGGTTGTTATTACGAATTCTTGAAGATTATGAACTTGTCACTGCTGTTGTTGGTATCTTGCTGCCTTAATTTTGATTTGTCATCCATTCTAATGTCTAGGGATTTTGGTAGGTCATGGCTACACCTTGAGTATTAGAATCGTATTTGGTTCAACGGTTATTTGTTGTTTGTAGCTGTCCAAATATCATGTTTCAATGCATTATGTCATCGAGCTACAACACCTACCCATATAGTATTAGAAAGTAACCTGAGCTATAGATCATTAGGAGGATTAGACATGCCTCTTAAGTGTGTTGGATTTGTGCTAGAACATGGTTATTTTGAACATTGAAATCATGCTTGATCATAGAGTTTATTTGTGTTATTGTTGTCCAAACACCATGTCTTCAAAACATCATGTTAGTGAGCTACAAGACCTTCCCCTTATAGTATTGAAGGGTGACTGAGACATTAAGCCTTTAGAAGCTTTAGATACTTTCTATAGGTGTCTTAGAGTCTACTTAACCAGCCATTTTGGGTACCAAACGAGCTTTACACAAAAGAACCAATTTCTGCAGTTTTCAGTTTCCAGTATAATCTGACCCAGCTGCATTCCTTTAAAAACTGGAGCTGAACCGTTGATAATTTGGGATCAGTTCCTTCTGGAGAAAGATATTAAACACATATATGAACATTCCAGAATTTGAATCACCCCAAAATCATTTTTCTAGAATTAGTTATGCAATTTTGAAATAGGTGGACAGAAGCTGTTATTTCTGGAGAAAACCTGCACATTGTTTTGCTTTAGCTTCTGAAACCTTTACTCTTCACATGGCTTCACTCAAAATTCTATAACCATTTCATTCTTACTGAGTTGGTTGTTAAACCATCTTCTTTCCAAAATTTTCCAAGAATCACCTCAAGTATTTTGGACACTCTTCCTTGACCCTTAACAGTTCCTACTTAAACTCTGTTTCCAGCTTTTGACAACTTGTCTTCTAAAGGTGTTTTTGCCACTTTTTCCTGAAAAACCAACTCTCCCTTAGAGCCCTAATGGTCTGGTTATTAGTTAGTAATTAGGTTAAAGGAAAGGTTTTCTTCGGAGAATAATGTGAGTGAATAGCTAGCCTAGTTTATCATGATTAATGTCACTTATTTGGTCTAGGCTTGATATCTTGGTAGGATCTTGTGAAGTGGTGGTTGCTACAAGGTTGCATTGAGGCCAAGTGCTGCAAGAGAAAGCTCGAGTTCCAGGTAGGGGATGCCTTTAACTCTATCTATGCTTTTCTTGCATATACTATGTTTTATATGAGGCCTCTTGCATGTTTTGGAAATTATCTGTTTTTACAACTTGAAATGGTTTGCATGGATTGGATTGATGTGTTGGCGATTGATGGGGATGTAAGGAGAGGTCTGTTCCTCCTTGAGCCACCGGTGGTGGGCAGTGTGCACCATGCCCTTGATTATTGTTATCTCCCCTTTGTCTCTAGCCTTGTGATTATTGAATTCCGAAAAGTGATTGGCTAGATGGACGGTTGTGATGGAAGTGTGAAAGATGATCAATTACCGTGGGATTGTAATTACGTGATGACGATCACGTGGAAGCGCAAACCGGTTTTTATCTACTTCTTTTATTCAAAACGATAAATCATATTTTTAAACTTAGATATGGGGGCGGGCATGGGCAACGACTGGATGTAGGAGCCTAACCCCTACTTTAGTTTGTTTTGCAGGCTGTTGTTGTCGAAGCTTGGGTACGGAGGATAATCCTTGGAGGCCAAAATTTGTTTTGTTTAAAGTTTATTTTATTTGGCTTGTTTGATTTTGTTAAATTTTTGTAACATTATGTATGGTTGATGATGTGTGTGATTGCTTACCACCAAAGTGGAACCCTAGGGTTAGAACCTCCATTTGAGTTTAGGTCCTAGTGGGCTAGACCTAGAAGACTCACGTAAATAACATTCAATGAACTTAATGCAAACTTGGGCTAAGAACTAAAATTTGACATAGGTTCTAAAACTCAATACAACACCACCTTCCTTTCCTCTTCCTCGCCTAGTTCATAATCTTGTGATTACGAGCCAAGCCCACTATACAAGCCCAAAAATTTCGGGCTTATATATTTCTTATTTTCTATCCTAAAGGCCTTGTCTCTTTGAGGAATTCTAGGCCCAAAACACTTACTCCAAGTGTCGCAGGTGTAGGGTTCCTTGGGGAGGCGGCGCTGTGGTAATCCGGTCTCCGGGTCGCCACATATTGCTTATTATGTGGTAAATAGAAAATTTGGTATTGCTTTGGTTTCAACTCTTCTTATTTAGTAAAGGACCTGTTTTATTAGCAGTTACTGCCTTAAAGTTGCATATCAGCTTGATTATTTAGGTTGCTGCACGCATGCATTTGCTGTTTATCTCAGAAAAACAGTATGCCCGATTCCTCCAACAATTACATGTATTGCTGTAAATAGGACAACATTTGCTTTTAATCAAATCAAATATACAAGGCTCCTCCTTCAGTAAGTTATTTCACATTAATAAAAACTCTTAAAAGTATGGGATATGTTTTGAGATAACTTTTGGAATCAGAAGTTTGTCTTTCCTTGTTCAAATTTTACTGCAGCTATGGTCTGGGTTCTTGCATCTAGTATTGAATATTAGTCATGCCTGGTTCATATTTAATGCACATAGGCAGGGTAGACATCTTGGGTTCCATTTTTCTTGTTACGAAGTGGAACTTTTGTTTTATGCGTAGTTGAATCTTCCAAGATTTTGATAATTTTCATGTTGAGCGAAATCTCTTCAAATATTTTCTTTGTTTTGATCTTTACTGATTGCAAACTTTGTTGTTTTTCCAATAATTTCTGTACTTGAATGGATAAAAAAACATTCCTGATGCTTTAATGTTATAGGTAGGAGATATTGAAGGTGATGCCCCATCAGCTAAGCAATTGCGAATGTCATCTTCTGATGCATTGCAAGATATGATTAGTGGTGAGGAGCTCTCTTTTATATGGGTCAGCTCAAAACAATGCAGAATCAGCTCAGTTTGTTCACTTTTCGAAGAATGCATTTCCTGTTTATGTTTTAATCTGCTTGATTTGTTCCATACGGGGAATTTTTAATGAAAAAACAGTGAGAGGATCTCTGCCATTGCAGAATGAGATATTGTAAACAGAAAGAGCATTTAAATTTGAATTGAATGCATACATACTTTTATGTTCTTTTTATTACATACTTAGCAGTTAAATATGTTATGATTTGGTCTTTATGTTATGATTCGTCGCTTATATTATATTATATATATATATATATAGTCTGTCTCAGGTGCGGACGGTACGGATTTCCGGTTTTCCCCTACTTTCCGACCACATTTTCACATCTCAACCGTTCAGTTTATAGGCCCTAATGTATAAATCACCTCTGCAAAATTTCAGCCAATTTGGTGATCGTTACGGCATCCAAAACTGCAATTTATCATTATAAATACGAACGGTTCCAATTTGACAGATTTGGTCCGTTCGTGCAAATTGCAGTTTTGGATGCCTTAACGATCACCAAATTGGCTGAAATTTTGCAGAGGTGATCTGTACATTAGGACCTAAAAACTAAACGGTTAAGATGTTGTGATCGGAAAGTGGTCGAAAACCGGAAATCCGTACCGAAAATTTTGTACGGACGTCCGCACCTGAGAAAAATCCTACATATATATATATATATATATATATATATATATATTTGGGTACATGCAGAGGTCTTTCTCATTTGCTGTCAGGGATTCTTTGGTTAACGTTGGTCCTTTGAAGGACTTATGGGCTAAGGATAAATGCAGATGCAACTGCTACTGGAATTGCTAAACAGAGCAATTATGAACTGGTAGCTGATGCACTTACTCCCCCCTTGTTATATACAAGTTTTCCTTGATATGAATAATGAGCTATATGCTTAATCTTAACCGGTTTTGGTAGGCTCCTTCTGGAAATGATTGCAATGCCTGCTTCCTTATTTCCTTAATCAGGCAACATTTAGGCCATTTTGGAATTTACTTATCTTTATCTGTTTTTTGTAAATTGGGAAATTTGACATTATGAATGTTGGTATTGTTTTATAAATAGATAACTGTAATTTTTTTTTTTTGGGGATAAATTTTAGGTGTGCTGTTCGGGTCATGGAAAGAATGGTTCGCTCTGTGTTCTTCCGTCAGTCAATTCGTCCAGAAATGATTACTGAGGTCGGTGGTAGTTTATTTTGGTTGTATATCTTGCTACTTTAGTTAATATCCATTTACAGTAAGTGTTGATCAAATGAAAATGACCATACATTCTGTTTTTGGATTTAACGGGTTACACTAACAGGTTGTAAGGGAATTTGGACTGTTTACCATAAGAATGCAATGTGGTCATACTGCTGAGTCTTCCGATGATGAGTATCATGCTTTTTTAATTATAAGTCTGGAGGCTCGTATAATGGTCAGTCATCTTCTCTTTTATGATACATTAAACCTGACATGTTCTTTAATTTCTAGGTTGATAAATTTTTGTTGTTCAACTTTGCATAATGATTAATGAATCATTCAAATGTGCAACATTTTTAAAATGATAATTATAAGTCACTTGTAAATCCTATTTATATTTTAGAGAAATAAGGTCTTTGGGTTAGGGTGTTGGAGAGGGCTCTCTAGTAGATGTTGTATGAGTAGTATAGATGACCAGATTAATAAAGTACAACCACAGACTTCTCCTCCCCCCCCACAGTTGATATCCGAAAAATCAGCTACCTTAAACATTTGGGGTCATATGGTGCGTACATAGTTCTGTACATACCAAGAAGAGCTTAGTCTCTGTAATGTTTGATATTTACAATTTCTGTTAGACTTTCGTTTGAAATAATCTTTAACACCCTTTTACCAAATGTTGGCTAGGTCCTTGTAAATGGTTTGTTTTCTTTTATTATGTCGTACTGGTGCCTTCAATCTGAATATTTTGAATTAGTAACTAAGTTATTGACATGGGCAGCTGACTCTGCATATATATAAACATAATTAGAGTTTGGTATGTAATCACTGACATATTAATCAAGCCTATTGATAAGATCAAGTGTGAACTATATATACAGAATCACTGATTTTGTGCATGTGTATCTCAGAGAGGATGCAAAAGCATTAAAAATGAGGTTTTCAGGTGTCTAGGATCATGTTGGTATTGTAATGGATCATCTGCCAAAAGTTACAAACTAGACCTAACTTTCTTTGTTTGTGCTTCAGCCATTTTCTTTTTTTATGCAGAAATATGATGTTGACCCAGCAGCAAAGGCAGCTGCTGCACTGTCCTTGGTATCCAAATTGGGTGTGGATTCAGGTCTAACATTCCATGTAGGAGATGAATCTTTAGTGGCAAGTATGAGAGAACTTTAGCAGCAAATATTTCTCTTGCGATGATTTGATTGTATCATCTTTTGCTATCTGTCAATGTAATTAGTTAGAATGCAGTAGCCATCAAGCTAGCTGGAATGCTTTCTATTTTGGTTTTATGGTATGAATGGATACATAAATGCTACCTCTTTTGGTACATTAAATGGTTGAATTAGAGTATTTCGATGCCTAAATCTTATATTATGCATTATTTTTGTGAAAATATTTCAGGTAAAGAATCGAAAATAATCAGACAACAGTCAATTACATTATGTTGTATGAATACGTATATATCGTTAATCACACAACAAATCAATTTTAATCACACAACGATATCTATAAAATTTCGTTGTCTCATTAATACTCACACAACAGAATAAATAGGTATCAGTTGTCTAATGTTAAATCACACAACGGTCCCCATAAAATTTTGTTGTCTCATTAGTACTCACACAACAGTTGCCATATTTTTCTGTTGTGTGAGAAGTTAACCAACAACAGTGTGTACTTACTTCTGTTGTCTGACCACCATCGAAACAACAATTGAATGTGCCGCATCCAATTTCTGGCATTGGCATCCCCAGAATCGGTGCAACGGCTATAACTGACGTGTTGTGTCTATAATATTCACACAACGGTGTTTCACCGTTGTGTGAGTGTGCTCATCACACAACACCAAGATAGACGACAGACATGGTCCAAATCACACAACAGATTTCCACCGTTGTGTGATGCATTTTTTGTAGTAGTGGTACGCATATTACTGGAAATTGACTATATAACAATTAGCTACCCTACAAAAGAATACATTTTCCTCAATTAATTTACAGTTCATGTCTTTTTTTCGTTCTGGTGCTTCAAAACTGAGCCATTGGGATATCTTCCAAAAAAAAAAAAAAACACCATATATAATAGTTTTATTTCAAGCATTGTTACCCAGTTTATCATCACAATGACATCAAGTACATAATATAATCCCCCTTATGCATGAAGGTTCTCTTGCAGATAAGCAGAACCAAGGGAGCAAAAATATAAGCACAGAATATAGAAATTCCCTTTAGCAATAGATTATCTCCCTGAAGTTTCAGGATGCTCTCTCATTAGTGATTATGACACATTCCTGTTTCAAAAAGACCAATAAACCAATACAAGCTCATTACTCATTTTCTCAAGCAGACAAGTTGACAACACTAATAAGAAATTCGAAACTACACAAGCAAAAGGCAGTAGATGGCTTAACCCAAAATGGGGCCAAATAGAAGCTAAACACTAGGACCCATAAAATACAAAGATAAAAGAGATTGTCTACCTTTGGAGGCCCCGACCATGTAGCATCTTCCTACTTGGGTCTTCATTTCAAGCATGGGCAACACCATGATCTCAGGGATCTATGATTGGCTACAGGAAGCAAAGACGCACTAAAACTTTTTTAACCTCCACTCCCAGCATCAGTTTCTCGAAATAGCAATAATAGCCTGTGAAATCAAAATGAAACGAATTAAAATGAAACAAAATAAAAACTATTGACCTATCAAATCAAAATACAATTGTAATCTACATAACTAAGTTCTAATGGCCCAAACAAGACCTTCAAACTCAAACCCAGATCCGTATAATCTCAAATAAGAGATGAGCTGCTGAAAAGGAGACTTACAAAACCAATAGTCATCGAAGCATAGGCATGAAGGATCCATCTGTCCTCCCAGATTGACCATGATCAAGAGGAATTGTATAATAACACCCATATTCTCTCCTAGAATCCCACTAGCACTGCAATTCCAAGCATCAAGCTACCAAAGTGAATATGAAATTTGCCCAGAAACTTAAGATAACTTAGCAGCCTATTAATGCCAATGACCACTAAGCTCTCAACCTACTCAGCTAACACACAGACTCTCCAATCCGATATCATCAAAATAAAATTAAAAATTTCACCCAAAGCCCATTATAGAAATCACAACAACTGACCAAAAGTCCAAATTTTGTTCAATGGGTGTTCTATTTTTCGAAGACCCAATCCGATACCAACAACACAAAACTGATAAAGATCATATTTTTCACATAAAAATCGATGAACCCAATAGTTTCATACACCAAAATCAGCAAGCCAAGAAAGTCAAAATTAGGGTTTAGATCGATAACAGAAAGAAGAAGGGTATAGAAGGCAATACTTGGTGACGTTCTCTTTGTGGACCTAAAGGACATGAATGGCCATACCTCCAACTGTAGAAAGCTTCTTGTGGCAGACATGGCACGTAAAGTGCTTAGATTTCTGGTGCTGCACCAATATCGTCTCATCGCCAAAAGCAAAATCAGATTTTCTTGTCGATTCATTGTTAGATCTGATTTAGTTTGGGAGAGAGAGAGGCATTCACCCAGACAACTGGATGATTGGATTAGTTTGAACAAGGATTAAGAGAAGAAGGGGGAGAGATATGAGAGAGGAAGGGACAGCTGATAGAGAGTCTGGCGGTTGTTTGGTCTAGTGTCAAAATTTTTTAGTAAGAGATTGGGTTGGGTGGGAGATTAGAATTTAGCGAAAAAATGTGAGCGGGATATCAAAATTTTCTGCGCGGTCGGCCCTATAATTGCATTCCCTACCTTATTCACGGCACGCAATAAAAGCATGCCGTAAAAGACTAACAAGAAAATGTCTTTTACTGCGCGCATTCAAAGCATGTCGTGAAAGACCAACAAGGAAATGTCTTTTACGGCGTGCATTCAAACCATGCTGTAAAAGACCAACAAAGAGTCTTTTGTGGCGCGCATTCAAAGCACGCCATAAATAACTAACAAGGGGAGTCTTTGCGCGCGTTCAGAGCACGCTGTAAATTTTAGGCAGTAAAAGCCTAGATTTCTTGTAGTGGCATATGTATTGACCTTACATTTTCGATGGACTTCGACAATACAATACGATGGAGTTTTATATGTAGAAACAAAAAAGGTACAAGCACTAGAAAACTAAAGAAACCTAATTAAGTAAAGAAGAGGGACACCAACCTTACTCTTCCTCTGTGTTTGAAAAAACAGAAGAAACAAAAGTGGGAAGAATAAGCAAATACAGAACTGGCCTGATCATAAAGATGTGCCACATTATTCCATGAAAGAGAAGACACGCATGCATACTATTATTACATGAATATATTGATTCCTAGCTATATGCTCCCTCAAGTGTTCAAAGAAACTAATAATATTGGTCTGCCATGAAATCTGAAGTACCGTCTGTGCTTGTGGCTCTGCTCATAGGTAATTTGGTATCCTTAGCACCTTTAAGATTGTCGCTCTTGAGTGGAAAGAGCTTAAGAGTTTGAGTTTCTATGCTTTCTTCTTCTTCTTTGTAAATATTCGGTGAAGTCAATACCATACCGTAATTGTAATCATAATAATGATGAAAGTCCAAGAGCTTTTTGTAAATTAATGTAGCTGACACGTTTGTGTTTGAGGCCAGTCTTGGTGAATCGGTATGTTCCATAAGTAGCTCAGAGGAATTGCTTTTCACCATGCTCATCATCCTCTCTTGCAGTACTGAAGATGATTCCTGAGGACGTACAGTAACAAATGAAACTCATGCACATATGTAGTGTAAAATAGTAAATGGCCTCAATGACTTCAATCCTAAGTGTCATGCCATGTAAGCATATACACATTTTTATTTTCAATTCACATAATATATATTGCCAAATTATAATCTTGGAACACCGATTTTTACCCTTTTATATTTCCTTTTAGATTTTAGGGGGTGAATCAATGATATTAATGAATTTAATTACAATTTGAAATATCTTTCTTCCCTTCAATTAATACGTATTCCTTCATGTTTTAATTTAATATTTAATTGTGAGAGAAAAAATTTAGTGGAAATAATTTATTATTAGATCTGCTCTTAACTCTTTCTTTCAATGTTTTTCCATCACTTATTAAGAGAGTTAAATATTACTTATATTACTAGATTTTATTAATTAAAATTACGATATCAATATATTCTCTTTCCATTTGTGTGAATCCAATTTAATTTTTTTTCTTCTTGATATGTAATCCAATTTAATTTTTTACTTTCCTAATTAACTTATTAGTGTAAGGATGATTAGTTACTTTTTATTAATTTTATTAAATTTATTTACAAACAACTTTTGACACCCCAACACCCCAACTAGGGGCAGAACAATAACCACCTAAATTATAATTAAGATTATAATCTCATTCTAGACCATTAGATCATATAACCTTTAGATTAATATAGTTGAGATTAAAAAAATATGTTATTTGTTTTTTAAATAAATATATTTCATTAAATATATATATCTGTGTGTGTGTGTGTGTACATATTTCATTAAGATTATATATATATATATATATATATATATATATATATACAGATCCTATCCAGAGCGGAGCTCCGCTTTGAAAATTAACGTGTGAAGTTCGAGTTTTGGGTCACTTTTCGGTCGCATATCCACATCTCGACCGTTCAGTTTTTAGGTACTAGTGTATCGATCGTCTCTGCAAATTTTCAGCCAAAATGATGATCGTTAAGGCATTGATAACTGCCTTAAAGCTAGTACGGTTCAGGTTGACAGATTCAGTCCGTCCATTGGTTTAAGCGAGTTAGATACCTTAACGATCATCAATTTGGTTGAAAATTTGCAGAGATGATCTATACACTAGTACCTAAAAACTGAACGGTCGAGATGTGGATATGCGACCGAAAAGTGACCCAAAACTCGAACTTCACACGTTAATTCCAAAGCGGAGCTCCGCTCTGGATCGGATCTGTATATATATATATATATATATATATATATATATATATATACAGGTATATGAGGCTTGCTCTGCTAAGGAGGTTCGTTCCTTAGCTAAGGAATGGATTTCCATATTTTGAATACTTTTCGATCACATATTTATATCTTAACTATTCAGTTTTTAGGTCCTAATGTATAGTAAATCTCTGCAAATTTTCAGCCAAATTGATGATCGTTAAGGCATCCAAAACTACAATTTACAATTATGAACTTGAGCGGTTCAGGTTGGACAGATTCGGTTCGTTCATTGATTTAATCGAGTTCGATACCTTAACGATCATTAATTTGGCTGAAAATTTGCAGAAGTGATTTATACATTATGACCTAAAAACTGAACGGTTAAGATGTGAATATGTGATTGAAAAGTTGTCAAAATATGGAAATCCGTTCCTTAGCTAAGGAATGGACCTCTTTAGCAGAGCAAGCTTGAATATATAAATACAAACACATATATGAACATGAATATGTATTTTTCACATATATTTTCATAATTTGCAGGAACCCAACAAACTCCGAATTCATATACATGTGTTATGCAAATCTATTGATCGAATTACATGAAATACTTTCTATTCTTAATTGAAGAAAAAAAAAGTTTAAATCTAAGCATGAGTGTAATGAAAATAAAAAAAGAAACAGGAAAAAAAATTCAATTTTTTTAAAGTAAGCAAATAATTCAAAGTCATTAGATTTTAAAAGGATAAAATGATTTTTGTTTTCAAGTATTACTTGGCATAAGTGTGATGTGTGTAGGTGACACAACATGACAACTGAGATTGAGGCCAATAATCATTTTGTAAAAGTGAATAACGCATTCAATAAAAATCTATACTTTCTTGAGATTTTGGTTTACGCTTACCTGATCGGTAAGAAGAGTGAAGCTTGATAGTGTCCGCCTATTCTGCTGCTCAACTTCAAAACAACGAACAAAGTCAACTGCAAGTAAACAATTTCCATAACTTGTAATAATATGTTAATTAATTTTTGCACCCGTTCAACTATATAGAACCAATAAATTTACAAGTCCTTGTACTCGAGTGCCCGTTCAATTAATTAGGTTCTCCAGCTCTTGGCTAGGGTTTGCTGACTTGCCCGGTGAGCGTAAAGCACGGGTATATTATTTGTACTGAATCATCTTAATTATTATTAACATAACCATCAAGTCTCTCACTCTCCCCTCCTCATAGCATAGATATTCAATATGGTATAAAGTTATTGAACCGTAGGTGACCTAAAGGAGGTGGCCTCACCAAGTGTTGAGCCCTAATCCCCCTATTACCTGGGGAGCCTTGTGTCAAACACATAGATTAATTGCATGTTAATAATAAAATGATGCTTATTAAATGGTACCTCCTGCAGAATCTTTGTCCCGGAGACTGCTAATTGTGTGGTCAGTCAAAGTTTGTTGTTGTTCTGAAACCAGTAGAAGACATTCTTGCTTTCAACCCTCCCATAGTTTCGAAGCCGTGCAGTCACCTGTCGGATTTGTTGGGCCGTAGGTGTCTTGATCCAAGATTGATACAGCTCTTCCAGATGCATTATCTGCTCCGGGGTTGGAGTCCATCGGGAACTTCGCGGAGGAGCTGCAGCTGCCGGTTGTTTATAACTATAAGAACAATCACTGCTATTTCTGCCTTGCTCATTCGACGTCATTGGAACCACTGCATACATATCAAATCATATTATCACCTACCCACAGAATAATCAGACCATCAAGGAGAGTCCCTAAACCCTCCTCCGTCCTCCATCAAAGTATAAATATATATATATATGTGTGTGTGTGTGTGTGTGTGGGGGGGGGGGGGGGTAATGTAATCATCTATATATGATTGTGTGTGTGTATGCATCATCCGTACGTACTCTGATGGTGGTGGTTGAATGGTAACAAAGGGATTTGGGTCATGTTGGAAGTACAGCTAAGCTTTGGAGTGAGTAGTACTGCAGGCTGAGGATATGCAGCTTTGATCGAGTACTCAGGCAGAGCCCTATTATCGGGGTCTCCACAACCACCGCTGCTACCCATCATCGTCCACATCACTGATGGCTAACTAGACAAGGGAATGTTTTGAATCACGAGCAAAGAGCCAAAGATGGTAAGGGGATGGAGATAGTCAGGTAAGTGTGTGTGTGTGTGTGTGTAAACGTGCAGGAATAGTGGAGACAAAGATAGTAAATGACCCCAACGACGGTTGCTAACGGCAGAGGCAATACGGTAATTTTAAATGCACTAAACGACAATAAAAATCTCTATTTTAACTGCGACTGCGGGAGCGTCGATCTTTTGTTTCGCTATCCTGTATACGACGTCGTTGTCAACTCTGCATAAAAGTTCAGCCCTCCAGCTGTCGCTCCGGCAAAACAAAGAAGCAAAGTATTTCTCTAAATTTGGCGGGAAAAAAGTTGGCCGCGGATGGTTTTGGGCCTGAGGCAGCGGCTCTCCTTCTATGTCTCTTCTCCGGCAACGGCAATTGGCTGAGCTAGCTAGCTAGGACGACAACGGCAATGACGTCGACGTGTAACGGAGTCTTTTTCAACTATTAACGATTGTCTTCTGCGCTTCTACTTCTGTGAGCTTCAGAGCCTCTGTCCTCTAAGCCACAGTGATGAACAGAAAATCGCCCACAAAATTTGCCCCACTTAGAGCAACTCCAACAGATTCCCTATATTTTGATTTTTCTCTACTTTAGAGAAAAATAAGCCTCTTTTGCTCCAACAGATTCCCTATAACTATCTCTATTTTAGGGAAAGTGAGGAGAAAGAAAACCAAATTCCCTATATTTATAGCAAACTCCAAAATTTTAAAGAAAAATATGGAGATTTTATAGATTGCTGTAAACTAGGGAATCTGTTGGAGTTGGACAAGAAAAATAGGCTAAAGGTTTGACTTTTGTTTCTCTATAATACAAAAATTATAGGAAAGCTGTTGGAGTTGCTCTTACTCAAGAGTATCCAAGAACTCTTCAAATGAATAGAGATGACAATCCTTGTTCAAAAGTCAAAACCCATCACTTAATTCTTACGGGCACCCAAGCCTCATAAATATGCATTTACTTTTCAACAAAACACTGTCTCCACAAAATAAATCCACCACCTTTGCTCTTAGAGTTTTGCTATTGGAATCTCCAAATTTACTCACTTAACCTCTATGCTTTTTGCACCTCTTATCAAATTTTCAAATACTAAATTTACTCATTAAACCTCACTAAAGTTCCTCAAATAACCTCACTTATATAATTTGCAAACAAATTATTATCTTTAAAATAAAATTCTTAGTCTTTTCAATTATTTAATTACTCTATAAATCTTAATTACATATACATTTCTTAATCAAACAACATGCATAAATCTCTTTTCCAATAAAAAAAAAAAAAAAAAAAACCAAACACAAGATATTGAGTTTCAAGAATTAATTTCTAATCAATAAGAAAATAATATGAACTATTCTATTTTTTTTATAATTTTTTTCTATTTAAGCTGTGCAAAAAAGATATATGAAGAAATCATTTTTTTAATGTTTATTTTTTTTCTCTATTTTTTGTACCTCATGATTAATTATTTAAATATTTTTTTAGTTTTTTTTTTATTGCTAGCTAGCTCTATTTTTTTTTTCCTCTTATTTTGCAAATATAATAGATAGACTTAGATTTAGGTCATAAATCATAATACGATTTATTTTGGTTTTCCTCACCAATATGCGTTTAACATATATATCATACATTTTTATGTCACATGATCTTACTCATATTTTTAATTCTTATTGAATATATATGAAAGGTTTAATGAGTATCTAGTGAAATTGGAAAATGAAAATAGATAAGGAAAATAATAAAGAATACAATCTAATATTATTGAATTGGAAAGTCTACATAAAATAAATATAATATTTTTTTGGTATCATTATTGTCCTTAATTGTCATTTTATAGTAGGTTATATATGTCATTTAATAATCGATAATAGAGTGAGGTCAAGTGAGCAAATTTAGAGGTCCCAATAGAAACACTCTTGCTCTTATCCACTTCAGTTCAAATATTAGCCTAATTTTTGTTTTTGAACAAGAGTATTGCTATTGGGACCTCCAAATCTGCTCACTTAACCTCACTCTATTATGAATTATTAAATGACATATATAACCTACTATAAAATGACTATTAAGGACAATAATTATACCAAAAAAATATTACATTGATTTTCTATACACTTTCCAATTCAATAATATTAGATTGCATTCTGTATTATTTTCCTTATCTATTTTAATTTTTCAATTTCACTACATACTCATTAAGGCATTCATATATATATATATATATATATATATATATTTAATAAGAGTTAAAACTATGATTATGTGACATAAAAATATATGATATACATGTTGAACGCGTATTGGTGAGGGAAAACAAAACAAATCATATTATGACCTAAATCTAAGTCTATCCATTATATTTACATAATAAAAAAACAAAAACAAAAAATAAAAAATGAGCTAGCAATTTTTTAAAATAAATATTTAAATAATTAATCATGAGGTACATAAAATAAACATTAAGAAAAAATGATTAATTTTCATATTTTTTTGCAGAGCTAAAACAGAAAAAAAAAATTAAAAAAAACTACAAAATAGTTCATGTTATTTTCTTGTTGATTAGAAATTACTTTTCAAAACTCAATACCTTATGTTTAATTTTTTTTTTTATTGAAAAAAACTTTTATGTTGTCTGATTAAGGAATGGATATGTAATAAAGATTTATAGAGTAATTAATTTATTGAATTAACTAAGTTTTTTTTTAAAAAAAAGATAATAGTTTGTTTGCAAATTATATGAGTGAGGTTATTTGAGGAAATTCAGTGAGGTTTAGTAAGTAAATTTAGTATAAGAAAATTTGATGAGATGTGTAAAAAGCATAAGAGGTCAAGTGAATAAATTTGGAGGTTCCAATAGAAAAAATCTTTGAACAAAATTTGATCATGATTTTACTTGATCATGTTTGCTTTAGTTATTGTTTTTTAAAAAATGTTCTTATTTATACCATGAACTTCATTACGGTCTAAATATAGAAAAAATTTCTCAAATAACATTTCAAGAATAAAGTTTTAATCGAACTAGATTTAGGACTATGAAAAATATGGTTTTGACCTTCATTCAAGATTCTTGTTTTAGTGTATGTTGCATATTAATTTCCTCATTTACTATATAAAAGAACCTTAAGGAATAAGCTTATTATAATCTTGCTTTATCTTCTGTTTATACCTTCTTACCAAAAAAAAAAAAAATCTTCTGCTATCTTCATGTCTTATAGTTTTTTCAAAAAAAAAAAAAAAAAGATATGATATTTATTTCAAAAAAACCAAAAAACATTATCCTATCTCCACGGCAACAACATGGAATTCTTACCACTAAACTACAGCCACAACATTGTATGTTAAATTCAACATAATCAATAAAACATTGTGTATTCCTTTAAAGGTCACGTACGTAACAATTACTTCAGAGCAAGCAATAAGTTGGGGATTTTCTCTTTAATTTCTTCTTACCATTAAGTCTAGAAATAAAGGTTGAGGTATCTGATTGAAATAATTATGTCTTTCAAGATGTGCCGCGATAGACTCCTCAGTCCCCGCAAAGTAAATAGAAAAGAAAATGTCTAAAAAACAAAATGATACGAAATGAAATCTCATTACGCATGTAGAAAGGCAAAATAGACCATCTTATGATGGTTTAAGGTGCAGTAGTAGTATTGGAGCTATAGCGATCTACATGGACCATGGTCTATATTTATACAGGATCATTTTTTTTTTGTCATAGCTTTTGCTAGCTGGAGTCACCCTACAAACTACGATGGGCGGAATTTTCGTTGAAAGCAGCTGGTAGTTGATCACTTATTACTTGTTATTATTACATTTGCACTTTGCACAGACACACATTAACAGAGGCGGAGCGAGGTTAGGGTCAGGTGGAACCCTCTAGTTGAATATTTTAAAAAAAAATTATGTAATATGTAGGTTATATTAATTAGACTAGATATGGTAATTTAATGATATGTTATTACACTAAATTCTAAATCTATTTGACATCAATTATTCAATCAATTAATCAATGCTTTCTATTCATTCTTACTTAGTATATGTTAATCGAGTAACGATTCTCAATTAATTCCTTTACGTGGAGTATTGCCGCACTTGTTTTTTGGGTTTTCATTATTCCTCTCTTGCGAATCAGTAACGAGTTTACGAATGATTGTTTATTTTCATATATTGAGAAAGACATTCTACTAGTATAGATGATGAGACTATCAGGAAACGATTTCAAAATATGCAATCGCGTCGATGACAAATACCATTATAATAGATAAAAATTAAATTTATGTTTTAGGAAATCAGAAATTGGGAGAGAATTGAATTGTACTTTCATTGATAATAGGGGCCTATTTATATAAAGGATTACAAGCAAAGAATCTGTGTCTTACATGGTAACTGAATCATGCAATGATTGAAATATCTCTGTAGATATCGGTAAGACTAGCCTTATTACAACTCAAATAAGTAATCAGAGTTTGAGCTAGACACACAAACTAGGTGTCCTTAAACAATTTAAAGATTTTATATGTTTTAATATTATTAATCTTTTTCTTTTGTGCTCAATTGACTTGAAAGTGTGCGCCCGCATAAATATTTTTTTGTGAGAGTAGATCTCACACGAGAAAATGATAATCTTGCCTATAGATTTATAAGGATTTTGATCAAATTTATCAATTGTCAATTAATTTTAGATGTGAAGTGTAAATTATTTTCATCATGATATCAGAACGGGTTATTTTACGAGTACCTGTCTTTCAGTTACTCAATCTTTATTATCCACGTACATGGTTTAAAAACTCATCACACGTGCGTGTGAGAACGTTTTGAACATATAGATCTCACGTAAGATATTAAAAACCTTATCCATGAATTTATAAAAAGTTTGGTCGACCTCCACCTAAAATTCCACATAGTTTCCACGTGCATGGGGTGTCTGCATCAACTTGTATCATTCATCAATATGCATCACACACACAAAAAAAAAAATAGCGAAAATGTAGAGAGAGAAGCTCCTACTTCTCTCTAACCCAAGCTCTCTCATCTCTACAGCAAACCTTTCTTCTTTGATTCCCTCACCCATCTGGTGACTCCGCATCCCCTGTGGTGACTCCTCATCCTGTGTGGTGATTCCTCACCCAAGTGGTGACTTGACTTCCTTGTTTGTTCCCCTTCCTTTGCATCTGAGTTTCAGCCCTCACAGATCAAATTTGTTTTTAGATCTAGATTTGGACAGATTTGTTCTCATGGTCATTCTCAGTTTTTGTTCTCCCTTTGCTCCTCAAGATTCCCAAACCGTGAACAAATCTCCTTCTTCTTGTCTACCTTGTCCTGCCATGGAAGATTTCGTACACCTCTGCAACCACCTCTTCAGATCTCAGTTTTCTTTGCTAAGATCTATTGTGGTTTGGTTGTTGTTATCCTTTTATGCGAGATCTTTTCGTAATCGGTCAACTGGAGAATGTATGGCGGCTCTGTCCGTATCCTCACCTCTGCAGACCACCCTTGGTTACCAATCCTTGCTCGCGATTTCCGTCGGAGCTCCAGTGACGAATCTGCTATGGCGGCTGCAAAGTGGAGAGGAAGAAGAAGCTTTGATTAGGGCTTGGGTTTTGTTGGGCTGCTTGGGCTTTTAGTTTTAATTTGGTTTTTTTAGTTGTTATCCTACTCATGTCTTAATTCTTATGAATTTCTGACTTTGAGGGGTTTGTTTGCCTGCCCTTGGCTTTGTTTGGGCCTCCATATGCCTTTTGGCTTTATGAATATCAATTTCACGACCAAAAAAAAAGAAAATATGCATCACAAATATTATGAAGACGGAGTCGACGTTGGCCGTCCATAGCTCTATACATTATTGTTCTCCAATTTATTCTCATTTACATCTCTCGGCCACTGGCCAGCAACCATGTCAGCTGCTGTTCCCCGCTTATTTCAATTACTTGGTTACTTTTCAGATCATCATTGGACACTGTATGCTTGACGATCGGATGACATCACCGCCATGAATGTTTGGCAACAATAGCAGGCCATCTTTGTCCTATTTCCTTCGTATCCTATTCATTTGTATCCTGCATGCTAACTATTTGGCCCCTAGTCCTCAGTTCTCACCCTGTTTTTCACCGATCCGGTTTCTCCTTGTGTACGTTTACAAATCGTCGTAAAAGTAGAACAAAAGCAAATTTGGATTTCAATTTGATAAGTTAACATCGTGGCAGATGCTTTTACCGACTATCATTATTATCAAAATGTAATTCAAAGTAGTATGAATTAGTTATGTTCATTTTGTACCGTCATATTGACAATATGAGAAATTCTAGTGTACTTGTAGATATCTCATACCCACATTTACAAAAGTGACAACAAATTTGTTGTCAGAGTGGTAATGTTGAGTCATATTTTGTGTAATCTTAATTCTAATAATAGTAATTACACTTTTTACGACATTGTCACAAGTTTTTGAACAAATTCGTTGTAAATGTTGTAATTTTTGTTTAACTATACGTAAATAGTGTAAATGAATATGGTAACTTTTGTTCTCAATGTTGTAATTTTTGTTTAACTATATGTAAATAGTGTAAATGAATATGGTAACTTTTATTGTAAATGTTGTAATTTTTGTTTAATTATATGTAAATAGTGTAAATGAATATGATAACTTTTGTTTTCAATGTTGTAATTTTTGTTTAACTATATGTAAATAGTGTAAATGAATATGGTAACTTTTGTTCTCAATGTTGTAATTTTGGTTCAAATAATTGTAATTTTTTGTTCAAATAGTTGTAAATGAGTGTATGAGATACCCACAAGTACCATAGCTTGTCTCTTAACAATAGTTGAACAATCACAAACCCTTATAAAGTCTATACAATATCACAATTTTTTTGTGTACGATGACACATTCCCACGCATCATTTTTCTTGTAATTAGTTTCTCCAATTTATTCTCATTTATATCTCTCGGCCACTCGCCAGCAACCATGTCAGCTGCTGTTCCCCTCTTATTTCAATTACTTGGTTAATTACTTTTCAGATCATTATTAGACACTGTATGGTTGACGATCTGATGACATTACCGCCATGAATGTTTGGCAACAATAGCAGACCATCTTTATCCTATTTCCTTCGTATCCTATTCATTTGTGTCCTGCATGCTAACTACTTGGCCCCTAGTCCTCAGTCCTCACCCTGTTTTTCGCCAATCCGGTTTCTCCTTAAGTACGTTTACAAATCATCGTAAAAATGGGATAAAAGCAAATTTAGATTTCAATTCGATAAGTTAACATCGTGGTGGATGCTTTTACCGACTATCATTATTATCAAAATGTAATTAAAAGTAGTCTAAATTAGTTATATTCATCTTGTACCGTCATATTAACAATAGTTGAAAAGCCACAAACCCTGATAAATTCTATAAAATATCACAATTTTTCTATGTACGATAACACATTCCCACACATCATTCCCCCCCCCCCCGTGTATGACTTGAAAAATTTGTTTGTCACAAATCGCGCGCGCAGAAAAATTGTGATATATGTACGTACTATATATGTATGTTGCATGTATGTGTAATGTACTTCAAAGACAATAGGCTATTATGTACTTAGGTCTGCAGACAATAGGCTATTATGTACTTAGGTCTGGCTGCAGAAAGAATACGAGGTCAAAAATTATCATCAAGCTTAATTGTACAAATGAATCATACAACTGGATGCACGTATGTCATCAAAAAACAAGAAAAACTCGATCGTCTCTGTCTTGTTTCACCTTCTTTAATAAATCTGAGTTTCTTCTCTGGAGCTGCGGCCACTCTCCTCCTCGATCAAATCCGAGAATCTGGCCGGGGAGAGTAATTTTCAACTCACATGTTCAAATCTTGGATCCATTCTGGCCCCATGAAACCAATAGCGTAGAGAGCACATGTTAGCTGCATTCATTGCGCCCCTAGTCCAATGTAGTTCATTGATTCTCACATTCTGATCGAGGTAATAAATTTAGCAGGTCAGGTCCCTCCAGAAATGATTGAGGGAACCTATCACTGTTTGTTCTTCTCTTTGTTAAATCGGTGTTCGTTAAGGACCTTCCCAGAGGTTACCCTCACCCATCTAGTAAGCTTAACTTTGAAGTTTGATGGATCCAGTGAAGGAAGCCGGATCCATTTCTGGGGACTTTCTCTCCAGGGCTTGCAATTCATTTTGGGGCCATTCACTTTTAGTTTGGTCAATGTTGCAAAGGAACTTTAAGAATGAACAATTAAATTACCTTCCATAGTTCCATGGTAACTGAAAATGGGTAGGATTTTGCACTTCCGTATTCTGAAGAACAAAAATGAACACATTATGTAGCTGCGTAGCTACCTTGTATGCAACTTTATATTGTTCTCACTTAATTCTGAGACCACAGATTCCCTTGCTTCTCTCTTGAATCTACAAATAACATGCCAATATGTGAGGCAAAAGAATCCTGATTTAGGACTATGGAATGAGCATATCCCCGATGCAGCGCTTTAGATGATTTCTACTTCTTCTTTGTTTCTAAAGTTTTCTCGGTTACAAATGATTGAATATAAAATATATAGACTAATTAATACATTGGGCCATTGATAATTAACTACTCGAGAAGCTTATTGCAGGTGCTAACTGTTACATTGCAGTACTAAGTCTACTAAATCAAATCAATCAAACAGAGAACTCAATCATATAATCACAATCATAAATAAGAGGAAGGAAAATGGTTAGAGAAATCTGGCCTGTGAGAACAAAAGAGGCACGGCAGTCGCTGTCCTAAAGCCGTAGACGCCTCCCCTCGTGCAGGTGTTGGCGGTCGTCTACAAACTCCAAGATACAACCCTTATACCTCACAGGTTGTCTAATCCGCTTCGCACGTTCACGGTAGACTGGATGCCAAGCTTTTATCGATTACCCAAGAGTAGAGAATATGAATTGGTACAGAAGGAAGTTTTGATAATAGAAGAAGATGAAGATTATAGGGGAAAGAGAGAGTTGTTGTGTGTGCTTTTCTTGTCTGAAGAGTTCAAGCTTATATAAACTCTTCATGCTTGTTCAAAAGAACATGACTCTTGGAGTTTTGAATCTTTAAATATAAAAGAAAATAAAATAAAACCAACAATCCCCCACAAGATTCAAAACTTCAAAACTCAAAGATATGGGCAGATTAAGAGAAGGAATTTCTTGGGCAACTTTTATACCATGTAATAGATGTAGGTGTCTTCCGGACTTGAACCTACATTTAGTGTAAACAACTTTCATTTGAAGGAATCATAGTGAACTATAAATGTCTTGAACTAGACCCCTTTTAGTCAAACTATACATTGTCACACACATGATATCGATACATACACTTGGCGCGGGTTAGCGCTATTTATGGCCATGCGCTTTATCTTGATTATCATGAGAGTTAATAGAGAGCAGCCCATCTCTCATAGTTGCGGCCTCACAACTACTCTCACTTAGGTGAGTTCTCCAAGAGTACATGTGACTTGTACCCTGCGGGAGCATGCCCGCCTCGAAGCTCATTCAAGGTATAACATTTCCTTAATTTCACATGTTAACAGTACTAATGTCATAGGGATGAGCAGGAGAGTTTTTTTTTTTTTTTTCCTCTCCTTTTATCTTTTGTACTGGAATTTTAAGTCACACAATATGGATTGTTTCTACCCATTGAACCTCCTTCATGGGATCTCCAATCACAGAGGTTGGGTTGCTTCCCTAGGTGACTTCCTTATGGGCTTAAACCCATCCCCCTCGACAAATCTAGGACTACACTCCTAGATAGACCTTTGGTCAACTGATCAACAATGTTCTTTTCTGATTTTATAAAGTCTAAAGATACAACTTCTTTGTTTAATAGACTTCTTACAGATTTGTACCTAACATATATATGTCTATTCATTTTTTTATTAGAATGTGTTTGCTTTACCAACTCTATCACAGCCTTGTTGTCACAATGGATAGAAATAGCTGGAATAGGCTTTCTAATCAAGGGTATCTCAAGTAGGAAATCTTTTAACCATTCAACCTCAGTACATGCAATATCAAGTGCTACAAGTTCAGATTGCATAGTACTTCTAGTAATTATAGTTTGTTTGTTGGATCCCCAAGATATGGCAGCTCCTCCTAATAGAAAAACATATCCTGAAGTGGATTTTACATCCGAGCTATCAGAAATCCAATTGGCATCAGTATACCCTTCTACTACACAAGGAAATCTTTTATAGCAAATAGAAAAATTTAAAGTACCTCTCAGATACTTAAAGACTCTTTCTAAAGCAATCCAATGATCCTTACTTGGGTTATGAGTATATCTACTTAATCTACCAACAGCAAAAGATATATCAGGTCTAGTCTTTTTTGCTATGTACATCAAAGATCCAATCATTTGTGAGTATTTCAGTTGAGACACAAGTTCTCCCATATTTTTCTTTAAAAATAAGTTAGGATCATAAGGTGTTGAAACAGACTTGCAAGTTTAATAATTAAATTTCTTTAGCATCTTTTCAATTGCACTAGCCTGATTTAAAGTAAAGCCTAGAGAAGTTTTCTCTAATTTCATTCCCAGGATTATATTAGCTTCACCTAAATCTTTCATATCAAATTTCTTTGATAAGTAGTTTTTCACATTTTCCACAATTTCTAGACTTGTTCCAAACAACAGAATGTCATCAACATATAAACATAATATTACACACTCTCCATCACATTCTTTATTGTAGACACATTTATCATGTTCATTGATTTTAAAATCATAATCTAAAATGACTTTGTCAAACTTTTCATGCCATTGTTTTGGAGCTTGTTTAAGACCATAAAGGGACTTAATTTGCAGACTTTATGTTCTTGACCTTTGACAATAAATCCCTCAGGTTGTTCCATATATATTTCCTCATCTAAACCTCCGTTCAAGAACGCAGTTTTTACATCCATTTGGTGAATTACTAAATTATGTATGGATGCTAAAGCTATGAGAATTCTAATGGTAGTGATACTAGACACAGGTGAGTATGTATCAAAATAATCTATACCTTTCTTTTGTGTGAAACCTTTGGCTACTAGTCTAGCCTTATATTTATCTATGCTACCATCAGGTTTCAGCTTTTTCCTAAAAACCCATTTGCAACCAATCGGTCTAGTTCCAGGAGGTAAGTTGGTTAATTCCCAAGTGTGATTTTGTAAAACAGACTCAATCTCACTATGTATTGCTTCTTTCCAGAATGGCCGGAGCATCTGCAGAAGCCATAGCTTCTTTGTATGTTGTTGGATCACCTTCAATGTGAAATACTACAAAATCATCTCCAAAATTCTTTTCTTTCCTCATTCTTTTAGTTCTTCTAAGGGTTCTGATTCTTCACTTATGGGATTACTTGTACTAGCAAAAGCTTTATCAATATTAGTAATGACTCTATCTACTGTTTTATTTGGGATTCTAGACTTGAAAGGGAAAATATCTTCAAAGTAAGTTGCATCCCTACATTCAATTATAGTGTTATTGGAAATTTCACTAACCTCAGAATTTATCACTAAAAATCTGTTAGCACTACTATGGTGAGCATAGCCTAAGAATACGGTATCTATAGTTTTGGGTCCAATTTTCTTTCTTTTAGGATAAGGAATTGTAACCTTCGCTAAACACCCCCACACTTTCAAGATTAGAAGATTTGGAGTTCTCTTCTTCCAAACTTCATAAGGGGTTTCATTGTTGTTTTTAACAATGACTCTATTTAATATAAAACAAGCTGTTAGTAATGCTTCCCCCCACAAGTTTTCAGGTAGACCAGAACTCAAAAGCATTGCATTCACCATATCTAATAATGTTCGGTTTTTCCTTTCGGCAACTCCGTTAGATTGTGGAGAATAGGGTGGTGTTACCTCATGCATTATTCCGTGCTCTTCACAAAAGTCACTTAGATCATTCGAAGTATATTCACCACCTCTATCAGACCTTAAACGTTTAATCTTCTTTTCTAATTGATTCTCTACTTCAGTCTTATAAATTTTGAATTTACTAAATACTTCATCCTTTGTTTTAATCAAATAGACATAGCAATACTTAGAGCAATCATCAATAAATGTCACAAAATATTTATTTCAAGCTCTAGTAGGTGGCCTATTTGAATCGCAAACGTCACTATGTATAAGCTCTAGGACTTGTGTTGTTCTTACAACAGACTTAAAAGGTTTCTTGGGTTGCTTAGCTTGCACACAAATTTCACATTTGTGTTCTAGATTTAAGGTTGATTTGGGAACTAGGTTCAGATCCATCATCTTCTTAATTTTAGTTAAGTTTATGTGTCCCAATCTTCCATGCCAAACATTATTAGTTTCAACATTCAGAACTTGAGAAGTAACAATATCTTGAGATAAATTTAACTTAAATAATCCTTCACAAACAAAACCTTTACCAATAAACACATTACTTTTGGTTATTACAACCTTATTTGATTCTAATACAACTCTATAACCTTGTTCCACTAAGGCAGAACCACTAACTAAATTTTTATAAGCTGTAGGTATATGTCGCACATTCTTTAAGCTTAAGACTTTTCCAGACGTCATCTTCAAGTCTACATCTCCAATTCCATAAACTTGTGCGACCGAGTTAATATTGAAACCAGTTACACGTCCTCCACTTGATTTCTGATAAGTTTTAAAAGAATCACGGTCAAGACAAACATGTATGTTAGTTCCAGAATCAAACCACCAAGTTTTACTTTCATAAGTAAAATTGACAGAAGGATCATACTTGAATAATGGTTGAGAGGACTCTTGCTCCATTAGCATATTCACTTGAGCTTTTGGACCATTCCTATTTGCTTGAGACTTGTTCTCCTCAGTCCTTTTGTAGAAGCAATTCCTTGCTACATGGTTGGTCCTCCCACAAACAAAGCAAGATATCTTTTCTCTCCCTTGATCCTTAAATTTCTGGAACTGGTTGTTATGGTTGGCTCTATTGTTCTTAAAGTTTATTCCCCTAGGCTGAAAGTTGCTTCTTCGATTTCTGTTGTGGAATTTAGTCTTGTTGTGATTATGGTTTTTGTTTCCCACAACTAAGTTCACAATGGATGTTTTCTCAGGTTTTTCCTTTTGGTCTACCCTTTGTTTTTCTTCAACTCTAAGGTTATTCATGGCTTGACGAAGGGTAAACTCTCCTTGTTTATGCCTAAGAGTCTTGCCATGTTCATCCCATGAAGGAGGCAATTTATCTATAAGGCAAGACACTTTGAAGTCTTCACTAAACTTGGTTCCTTTCTTTTCTATTCCCCTTAAAAGCTCTTGATACTCATGGATTTGGCTATCTACAGATTTGTTTTCAACCATCTTATAAATATTAAAGTTAGGGACAGTAAACCTATCAACTCCAGCATCTACAATCCCATATTCGGCTTCTAATGCATCCCAAAGTTCTTTGGCTGTGGATGTTGTAGAGTGATACACATCATAAAGGTGGTCAGACAAAGCACTTAAAATTCTATTATGACAATGATATTCTATATCTTCCGGAGTTAACCAAGAAGAGGATGCTTTGTTTTGATCATCCCCCTCAATGGCAGAAATAAAACCAAGAACTGTTAGCCAATATTTCAATTGTTTTTGCCATCTACGGAAATGTTTACCACTAAATTTTTCAGGTTTGACACTAAGGGCCTCTTGATCTAAGTTTGCCATCTTTTATACACTAAGAACACGAGAGAGATTAGATATATAGCAAACACACTGTGAGAACAAAACACAACGTCAAAACACACAAACAAAGTCTAATTCCTTTTCCTCTTAAACCAGTTCGGCAAGCAGAAACACCTCTTTTTTTCTTTTTCTTTTTTTGATACCGACTAAATATGTAAAGCACAATTAGACTTGATGCCTTATTCTCTAAATCACAATTCAGCAAGCAGACACTCGGTTTCTTTGATTTCTATTAATCAATCAAATTATTTCTATAATCCTATATTGATCAAGAATGAAATTCAATAGACAAAGTTACAGAACTTCTTATGACTCTCTATGGCTTTAGATTGTTACATTGCAGTACTAATTCTACTAAATCAAATCAATCAAACTGAGAACTCAATCATATAATCACAATCATAAATAAGAGGAAGGAAAATGGTTAGAGAAATCTGGCCTGTGAGAACAAAAGAGGCACGGCAGTCGCTGTCCTAAAGCCGTAGACGCCTCCCCTCGTGCAGGTGTTGGCGGTCGTCTACAAACTCCAAGATACAACCCTTATACCTCACAGGTTGTCTAATCCGCTTCGCACGTTCACGGTAGACGGGATGCCAAGCTTTTATCGATTACCCAAGAGTAGAGAATATGAATTGGTACAGAAGAAAGTTTTTATAATAGAAGAAGATGAAGAATAGGGGAAAGAGAGAGTTGTTGTGTGTGCTTTTCTTGTCTGAAGAGTTCAAGCTTATATAAACTCTTCATGCCTGTTCAAAAGAACATGACTCTTGGAAAACCAAAACAGATAACTTTTGATATTATTTAAAATCACATTAATAATAAAAGTTTTGAATCTTTAAATATAAAAGAAAATAAAATAAAACCAACACTAACACCTACAGCTCAGCAAGATGCCATGCATCTTACCCATCGTTCTTCCCCAAATTAAGTAATTAAGTGCTTAGACAGTAGAGCCTAACATGATAGTGAATATGCCCACTCATAATAGCCTCCCAAAAAAACCTTTCCAAGCAAAGTCAAAGCTATGGGACAGCGAGGCAGCAAATGATTCAAACTTTCTGGATCATTTCTGTACATCTCACAGAAATTAGGTGAAACACACCAAGAACTTCTGAACCATATCACAAGTAATCCATCTACCACCAACAATGCTCCAGAATAGCGCTCGTACCTTTCCGGGTACCTTAGCCTAAACGAGGTCCAGAAAAAGACAAGAAAGGTCCATATCTAAGAAGAGTCCTGATGACTCCAGCTTGCATACTCTCCTATCCGATCTTGATAGAAGCAGAATAATTTTCTAAACATGCCAACAAATATGTTGATTCCCCCAACTCCTGAACATTAAGATTCCTCCAAAACTCAAAACCCAAGACAAAAGATGAGAAACAGAACTATCACACAATCTTACAATAGGAGCATTCTGAAAATGAGTCAGTAAAATGGAGGAAAAAGGTTATGGAAAGTTGTTTTCCCCACCCAATGTACGATCTACACATAGACTCATTCTTTTCCTATTCTCACCCAGAATTGACAAAGGGAATAAAAAAATATTAACGCCTTGAGAGATATCCTTCAAAGGACAATGACTTGAACTGATGTAGGACGAGAATAGACCCAGTTTAGCTGGAAAACCATAAAAATAAATAAGCAGCGTAGAATCAAGAAGAGTGATTGGAAAATAGGTAACTCTTGCGTAATGAGGTTACTAGCCGCTGGAATATTCAAGAAGATTTGGTTTTGGACTTTTCGGGTTACTCGTGCAAAAAGTCAGGTCTTAATTGTGAATCAGATTGAGATCAACTTTTGGCCAGAATGTTCGTTTGAAACGCAGGATACCTTTTTGGAATGGGAACGACGAGATCTGCAAGACTTACTTTAGTGGGCCCTATCAGATTTAGACCAAAATATATTATTTTAATTATCCGATTCGGGATTTAATATTTTTAGGCTAGTCTTACATTTGTTTTAGGATTCTTTTTATTTTAGGTTTTTAGTTTCCTTTTTAATTTGGATTCTTTAGCACCTTGAACTGTTCCAACTTACCATCACGATACAAAGTCTTAATTGTCGTTTTTAGAGTGTTGCAGTTGTTGGTGTTGTGGCCGCTGTCCTTGTGGTATTCACACCACTTGCCGGTGTTTCTTGGTTTTCCCACTCTTGGGTACTTTCTTGGGGCTGGTGGTGGGATCTGGTCTTTGCACTGGTCGTATATCTCTTCATATGAGACCGTGAGGACTGTAAACATTGCGTACAGCTGGGAGGACTCAGTTTGTTTGTTGCGGTTGTCCCCTTGGGATGAGCGGTTACCCTTGTGGTAATGCTTGTCCTTTTGCCGCTTACTCTGGTAGTTACCTTGTTGTCACTCTCTCTTCTTGTCAGTTGGCGGTGTAGCAGAGGTTTTGTTAACGGTCTCTTGCTAACTGGTGGAGGATTGAGTGGACTTTGCTGGTGTTGGCGGCGGTGGTGGGGTTTCTCCGTATGTGATGAACTCTGCCTGTGCGTGGAAGACTGCCTCACTCATGACATGGTCATATGCAGTGTTTGGATGATTGTAATTGAGATGATACAGAAATGGTCCCTTTAGAAGTCCTTGCTTGAAGGCTGCCAATGCCATCATTTTATCAAGATCGCGGCACTGAGATGCCGCTGCTCACCACCTGGTGACAAATGCCTTAAATGTTTCCTCTACGCCCTACTTGACGTTGAATAACTTAGTAGTGTTGTGATGTCCGGCGGCCAACAGGATGAACCGAGAAAGGAAAGCATTTAATAGTGCATGGAATGAGTCAATGGATCCTAGTAGGCATTCGAAGAACTAGCTCATTGCCTCACTATCTAACGTTTCACTGAACAAGTGGTAGAGGGTGGTGTCATCAAATCCCTTGTTGTTAGTGTCTTTTTTGAAGGTGTCCATTGGGACGAAGGGGTCAGTCATGCCGCTGTAATGTGGCATCTTTGGCGTCTTTGCATGTGTTAGTCTGACGGCTTGCAGGATCCTGGCGGTGAATGGCCCTAGCCTAGACGCAAAGAGCGGATTTAGAATTGGCGCTGGGGTGCCTGCCTCCGCTCGGATTAACCTTTGTTCCAATTGCTGCATCCTTTCCAGGATTAAGGCTGTTGCTTTGCCAGTGGGCCCCGCCTGGAGGTTTCGTTGCACCTGCTCCCTCTTGGGGGTAGGCGGATTACCTTTAGTTCTAGCCCTGGTCGAGGAGCGGTTGATGCGTGGTTGCGACTCCGCTTCTTGTTCTAGCATTAGTCGGGGCAGGGGAGGTGGTCCCATTCCCAATAACTCTGGTGGGTTCAACGGTACCATCATTTGTATGATTGGTGCGGGTACCAATCCACCGGTATTGGGTCGACTACATCTGGTGCTTTGCGATTGCTCGCTCTGCGCTGGGTTAGCATTTACCTCCAGCGCCTTCTTCAGTTCGTCGAATCTTGACATTAGCGTGGCCACTTTCTTTTGGGCCTCGGCCTTTCCTCTGCGCTCTTGTTCGCGTTCCCTATTTGCCTTGTGGAGGTCCGCCAATGCCAGCTCATACATAGCGGTGAGGTCCTAGCCTGGTGGGCGACTGCTGCCTAGTCGGGTCTCCGCTGCAATTTGAGTCAGCGGGACCTGGGGTGTACCCTGGGGCTCCACGCTAGGGTTGACCGGAGTGTTGAATAATGCACGGTTAACGTTAACCGCTGGGTTAACGTTAGTTGCGAGGTTGGCGGATTGGTCCACCTGCTCTTCAACGTTTCCCATTCTACCGTTAGTCATGGTAATTGTTGTGGTGGGATGGCCTTTTGTTCAAGGATTCCCATAAACGGCGCCAATATTAATGTCTAAGATTTAGGCGGTAGCCTAATCTTGGTTAACGTGGGTCTGGTGGGCGGACCGCTACTTGTGGTATTCTTAGAGCTTCCGCTATCTGTCAAATAAAATAAAAAGTGGCGTCAGAGGGAGACCGCGCTGGGCGGTCTTCTCTTCTCCGATGTCTAAGTTAGTCAATGTATTTATGTTGAAAGAATAACAGTAGGTAAGTAATAAATGCGTAATTAATGAGGAGAGAGGAGTGAACCTTTTAACGGGGGTCCAATGGGCGGATCGCTACTTGTAGTATTCTCGGAGCTTCCGCTATCTGTCAAATAAAATACAAAGGACCGCGCTGGGCGGTCTTCTCTTCTCCGATGCCTAAGTTAGTCAATGTATTTATGTTGACAGAATAACAGTAGGTAAGTAGTAAATGTATAATTAATGAGGAGAGATGAGTGAGCCTTTTATAGGTGGGGAAGAGGCTGACCTCTTCCTTGTTTTCGATGTGGGACTGATATGCTTCAGTTCCCAGTTTGTGGAGCTTCTTATGTTGTTTTGGCGGGGCGCATGGCGATGCGTCAGCGGTGATCTGGGTCTCAAGCGGTAGCCTGCCTAGTTGTGTTTCCGTAGGTCACACCGTTGGTGGTAGTTGGTACCGCTGGCGGTAGCATGAGCGTGGCTCATTATAGCTAATTATGCTTGACAAATGCCCATGTAAGTACAAGTCCCCCAAGTCCCCTGTCAAGGAGGACAATCTTGGTTGGGGAGTTGCCTAGCAGTTCAAAGCATTACTTCTGCTAGACTTGCGATAGCATAATTAGCGTCAGTGCGTTGTTAACCATGGATTTACTGAACGAACGCTTTATACCCCTTTCGGGTGGGCCCCTGCTGGGCCCCCCAGGGAGTCCCCCACTCCCCGGCTAAGATGGGCCTCTATTTGGCCGACATATTGTTTGATGAGGGGGATCTATACTGAACAAAGGGTGTTGGATAGTGAGCCCAATCTTTAATACCCAAGTGTCGGGGGTCAACGTGCCTGATCAGGGCCGTCGAAGACTACTGATATGTCCCCTTACTTGGCCCGGAGGGACGTAGCTTAACTATAACGTCGCGTGGCGGTCGTTGTCAGAATGGGGCGTTGCCTAGGGAATCGCCGTTGGCGGAAGTCCCTCCGCTGATAAAAAGCAATAAGAAGCGTCGCGAGGACCTTCTGGTTTGAAGCTCAACGAGTATTGTTACCCTCAGATTTATCTTTTTAAGGTTTGTTGCTTATAAACCTAGGGTTACTTTCGACTGCGTCCTGAACCTCTTGTCAAAATGCAAGAATCTCACCCTTCTCTTGCAAACCCATAATTTCAATTAATGACAGCATGCCAAATCTCTCACATTAAAATTTTCAAAACCCTCCCACTTAACCAACAGATCTTTTTTCCCTTTCTTACCCTCTTCCCACAGAAAACTTCTGATTACACTTTCAGTCCTACCAGCCAGTGTCAAATATTTGAATTAGTGAAAGATAGTAACTTGACTAAGGGGAATGTTGACTCAGTTAGTAAGTTTTGGGTAGCATGGAAAAACTGATTAACTAAGACTCAACATCTTGATACCCTGTTCCTCCCCTGGCCTCCATCCTTTCTAATCTCCAACTTTCCCACCGCCCCCAAAAAGGTGAATTTCTTGGGTTTTCTCCAGGTGGCCACTCTAACCTCACACCCAGAATATCCTTGACATATAGAAAATTGAAAAACATGCCACATGCACGTGTATAAAAACATATATTTGACCTATCGAAATGTGTACTTCACATTTGGCATCACTTGTAACTTGATTAACATGACATCTTTTCAGTTTCTATCATACTGAAGGACACAAGCCTTTCCATTTGAATCTTATTACTTATGAATATCTCAAAGTGAATCGGTGTGAAATTTGCATTTCCAGATTTTATGAAAGGAAAAAAGATGGTTCTAAGAAGCAACCTTACTATGTCCATTTTGAGGATGGTCGACCTCTTTTGTTTGCTGCTCTTTATGATTCATGGGAGAATTTTGAAGGTATTTAATGTACAACATTCAGTTATTAAACCTTCATCCCAAAACCACAACTGCTGTTAGTTAGTTTTTGGTTTATGTCCGTATATCATTGAATTAACTTGATCTGAAACGTGTTAGCCAGTGAATATCTAGTATGATATTGTTCTCATCTAGGTACTAATTTGTATATTCTCAAAAAAAAAAAGGTACTAATTTGTATACTGAACTTTATACCTTCACTATCATTATAACTTCTTCAGCTTCAGCTTTGGGGTGCTCCATGGTGAGTCTTGCTTGTTCTTTTTCATTTATGTTTCTCTGTGTTCTATTACAGTATGCATTAACTATAGCTTATGCATTGCTTGCTCAATTTTTATTTTATGTGTTACTGGCATATGTTACTATAATACCCCAGATTTTCATTATTATTTTCTGAGAATTTTTTAGAATTAATTCAGTGGTTGTTGGTACGAGTACGTGGTTCGGGAATGGAGTGAAATTATTTTCGGACGAATAAATATTCGAATTTCACAGTTTTAAGGCGGACACGAAGTTTGAATTTTTATACTTTGGGTTTATCTGAAAACTTCCTTCATGAAAGTTGTAGAGCATTTTGATACGAGTTCGTGAATATGTGGAATGCAGAAATCGGAGTTCGTATGAGAAAGTTATGAGCGTTTGAAAAATTTCTATAAATAGGAGAAAATCCAGGATTTTTCATAAAACCCCAAATTTTCCTTTTTTCCATTTTCTTCCCCTCGAATTCGCTCCGTTCTCTCTCCTCCAAACCACGTGACTCGACTCGTATTCGGCGTTCTAACCCGACTGCATCTCTCAACTTCGGCCACCTCCGGCGACGGGACCAGCCATACTCCACTCAAACTTGCCTCGCTGATCTCCCTGTGGTGGTGGGTTGCTCGGTGGCTCGCCGGAAGTAGCAGATCGGAGCACCCAAAGTCTAGGCTTTCGAGATCCGACCGGATTTTCCGATTATGGCGTCATCTCGGCCGATCCTCCCGGTTCTGGAATCGTCTTCTCCTCTAGATCATCCCCATAACCGCCTTGAAGGATAATTTTCCATGTGGAGTGAAAGATCAAGGTTTGAAGAACAACGGTGCACAACGAATCTGTAGCTTGATTAGACGACAGAGATTGATTGATATTGCAAGCTTGATCTAGGATGATCTAGACCAATCCAGACTTAGCTTTAGGTATGAAAGTTGCTCAACTCTTCATGATGAAAATGTTTGATGGCCTTGATTTTCCGATTGTCGATTTGACCTAGCGGCGGCTCCACCGCTTGTGGCGGCGCTTTGGCAGTGTTCCGGCCATGTAAGGGACACTTTCTGATTTTATATCTCATCTACTCGTCAATACGAGCATTTTGATATGTAATATGTAATTTTTGGAGATTGTATGAATATGTTATGATTTTTACGGTTTCAAACCGTTCGAGTATTTGATCCGTGAGGATTCGAGCGTTCGATCAACTTGTGGTTTTGACATATCGATCGAAGGATTATTCTGAAGACTTTAGGTGGTCTCGGATGTGGTTTCACCTCGATTGGTGTTACATTTGGGGATTTTAGTTCAAAACAGGTGTTTCAGACTTAAATCGCTTATGATTCATATACTAAGTTGAGACGGTATGTGATTAGGTACTTGACGAAATACTCTTGGATGGATATTTTATGGTTACACTGCTTTGTTCTGTATAGAAGATGCAGCAGAAATTTCGAGGTGAGTAAATCTCACAATGTTCATTTACGAACAAGGTTACCTTATCGTCTAGTGTTATTTATTTAACTGTGACTATAGTTGGTAATAGTGGCATTCCTGAGTGAATGACTACGTGTGTGTGTGTGTGTGTGTGTATTTATATTTATGTGAAATATATATGTTCTTGTGAGTGTGATATGCGATGAAAACAATATGCATGATTTTGTTGACGTTATTGTTTTGAGATGTGATTTTTCGGGAAACAATATCTTTTGGAAATGATGATTTCTATTGTTTTGAAAAGAATTGAGATTGGTGTAACATTTTGGGTCCATTGCGACTCGCTTAATGTTTTAATCTTGTCATAGATGGTGAGCAAGATTGGGTAATCTTTGAGTAGATTTATGAAACATTTTGGGTCCAGTGCGACTCGTTTAATGTTTTGATCTTGGTCACAGATGGTGATCAAGATTGAGTCACAGATGGTGACTGAGAGTAGGTCACAGATGGTGATTGTAATCCGTGTAACATTTTTAAGTCCAACACGACTTCTTTAAAATGTTTTGATATGTGGAGATCGGGGTTTGAAGACTAGATGGGTCTGTTCAGATGCCACAAAAGGTGACAAAGACATGTTATTGGGAACCACACCTTTGGCAGGGCGAGTGGTTACGATCAGTTAGAGCTCTAGTCTGTCTGCCGAGGTACTTCGTGGGGGTAACTGCGGGTTACCGGAGACTCACAAGTACGTGTTTTAAAAGAGTCTTGAGAGTAGTCTTTCTTTTATTGTCCATGAGGGACTTTGATTTCATATTTGAATTGTTGAGACTTCAATTAATATGATTTGTCACGGAGTGGCACGTGTTTTCTTTGAGAAAATGGTGTTGAGTTTTGGAAAAGAAAACAATGCGTGAGTTGCTTCCTCAAGTAGATTTGAGTGGATATATCGTTGTTGCGTGAGTTGCCTTCTCAAGTAGATTTGAGTGGATTTATCACAGATTATGTAATTTTGTGATTCGCTTTCAAGCATGAAAATGATTTCAAACATTACTTGAAGTGGTTTTGTTTTGAACTATGATCGTGAAATTGAAGTTGATTGGACGTGTGAGCATATAGATTTTGTCACGAGCGGACTTGTTGATGCATGCTATTGAATTTTGAGAAATTGATAATTGATGCTGTGATATATGCTTATTGAATGTTAGGTTAAGAGAACTTAAGCATGTGTTTCTATTTCTGGTTGTTGAGTTTACTCATTACAAGATTGCAAAAGCTTACCTGGTTTGTGGTTGCAACCCGGTGCACTATTCCATAGTGTAGGGGTTTATCTTGCAGGTTAGGGTGAGTGTGGTTGAAGCCGTAGAACTTTCTTGTTGTTGCAGTGGTAGGTTTACTACCTAATTGTGCTACGCACTTATTAGTCTTCTGCTGTGTAATGAGTGTAGTGTGTGCAGTTACTTATTGAATTGATGTTTCAGTTTAATTTGTAAACTTTGCTTAATGTAATATGTGACTCTAAAAAACGAGTCTGTATTCACATTTTTCAAAGCAATTCTCCAACTGGTGGAACTCGAAAATCTTAACCCAATTTTTTCTTTACTATTTTCCAAAGTTTGAAGAAAATGCATAGAAGTTTGAAAGAAAAAAAAGTGATACTTACAAGGTTTGGCATGTTTTGGTAAGTCATGGAACCTTCAAACGTGCTAATAATCTTTTTGGAATAGAAAAAAAATCCCTATGCATGCATAAGCTTACCCATTCATAGAGCATGAATTCTGAAAATGTGTTTGAACTTAAAGATCGCAAAACACCGAAATATTAAAAGAAGTTATTGGACTATTTTTACTACAAGGGAAAACTCTTTTAAAGATCGCAAAACACCGAAATATTAAAAGAAGTTATTGGACTATTTATACTATAACGGAAAACTCTAAAATGTAGGAGACGCAACTCATGTGTGTCTGTAATAACTATTATGGGTAACAAAAATATTGGTTTGTCACCTAAAAGTCGTCAACATAAATTAGATTCGCATTATGTTTGTGAGACAAACTAATAATGGGAGGAGAGAATAAAATCAATTCACATATTCTCTCTCTCTCTCTCTCTCTCTCTCTCTCTCTCTCTCTCTCTCTCTCTCTCTCTCTCTCTCTAGTTTTGAAATGCTAAACAATGCTCCTTAATTTTAAGCCAAAATACATGATGCCCTTGCTTGTTTCGATTATGATTAGTCGAGGCTCTCAGCTCCCTTATGGAGTTTTGTCGAACTGGGTGTCGAGGTCGGCCATAGGCTAATCAGTAATCACCCTATCAACGTAGCTTGTGATGTTGGTGATCAATAAGTCACAAACAATCATCCAAATTCATGGTCGGGATAATTTTCCATTGCTATTGGTATACAGTTTCTAGGGTTTGTTGGCTTTATTTACAAGTCTATGGAACCCGCACGTACAGGTCAAGCTAAATAGAGACCGTGCTATGCTCACCTCGCGTCATCAATTATTCACTAGTAACTAGCAAGTGAGCCCCGGGCGATGCTGCGGGGTTGTTTTCTTAAATTTATACGTAATAGAGTGACTCATAATCTAACAAGCGTTAACTGAAACTGTTTTTATTTTTACAAATTGAGAAAGGAAAATAGAGCATAAAAAACAGAAACTCATCCAAAAAAAAAAAAAAAAACTTGAGCATTAATCTAACAATGATTTGAAGTTTTCAAAACATGCTGTAAACATAAAACCTAAAATGGGCATTGTTTTAAGGATTAAATTCAGTTTAGTCCCTCAAGCTTTAGGCCAAACATCAGTTTGGTCCCTCTTTTTTTTTTTAATCAAACTCATCCCTGATCTCCCAAATTGCATCAACCTCATCCAAAATTTGAATTTGACTCCAAAGATGACGTCATGCGCTGAGTTGGAGCTGACAAGGAGGTCCCACATTTCTGATTTTGAACCCACAAGAAGGGCAAAATGGACATTTCAAATTTAATCTAATTTCTATTTTTTTTCTCTTATTTTCTCTCCTTTCTCCCTCGCACAAATCTGAAACCTCCTCCTCTTTCTCTCTACTCTCTCTCTCATTCCCAGCCGCCACTCCAGACTCGCTCGACTCGTCGCCGCGGTCCCTCAACATCGACTCCTGGGACGACCCTCTCTTGCCAGCGTCCAGGCTCCGGCTGATGTGCAGCTACTACGGCCGCATGACAAGTCATTGTGGTACGTTAATGGCAACACTCGAATCGTCGTCGTGGAAAGGAAAACTTCGCTCGCGGACCTCTCGAATTGGCGATGCTCAACCATGGCTTCTCCGACTATGCCTCTGTTAACTGCTTGCGCGGCGGCGGCGATGGTGGCGCCACGAACAATTAGGATTCGAGAGGAGGAGACGCGGAGGCTGAATTGCAGGATCAGAAGTCATTTGGGTCCACATCGTCGTCTCCGTCGTTGGCGAATTTGCCTCCGATTCGGGTCCACGTGGAAGACTGCTGTGGGAGTAGTCGCGGTGGGAATAGAGCACAGGATCAGAAGGTTGGGATTGGAGCAGTTTGCTCAGATAACGAACGATCCGATCACGGTGGATATCAGAACTGCTTCCTCCTCAGCCTCAGCAACAGAGTCTACCTCCTCAGTCGCAGCCCAATTCTACTGGAATTTTTTATTTGCCGTCGCTAGATATAGTGTCAATGTATGCTTTGCTTGTCACCTACAAACTAATTTTCTTGTTTAAACTGTGCATGAATTTCTTAGGCCTTCATATCATAAACAGAATTGAATGTTCTTTGACTTGTGCTCCAAATTAGAAGTTTTGTTTTCGTAGACAAATTTGCATGTTTAGATCATACTGTTATTGTTGATTAGATGATTGATTATGATCAAGTAGTTGATTGTGGCATTTTTCTTCTTTGTTGGATTTATTTGCAATGATCATAGTTTATCAAATCCTACCATATCTCGCCCAAAACCTGTAATTTATCAAGAACCAGTAGTTCAAATACTCGCTGTAACCCCCACAAGGTTCTGAGAGAGTGTGGAGTTTGGTTGAGGTGGTGGGTAGTGGGAGCTTGTGAGCAGAGATTCATGGTGGCTGGAATGAGAGAGAGAGTAGAGAGAAAGAGAGGAGGTTTCAGATTTGTGCGAGGGAGAAAGGAGAGAAAATAAGAGAAAAAAAATTAGAAATTAGATTAAATTTGAAATGTCTATTTTGCCCTTTTTGTGGGTTCAAAATCAGAAATGTGAGACCTCCTTGTTAGCTCCAGCTCAGCGCATGACGTCATCTTCGGAGACAAATTCAAATTTTGGACGAGATTAATGCAATTTGGGAGATCAGGGATGAGTTTGATTAAAAAAAAAAGTATCAAACTTATGTTTGGCCTAAAGCTTGAGGGACTAAACTGAATTTAATGCTTGTTTTAACCATATTTTTCCAGTCCAAAGAGATCGAACATAGAGAGGTTCAAAGACACAGTATATAAAGCTGAAAGTGAATCCAAGATATTCATATCAAGTGTATAGAAGAAATGTGAAATAGCCAAATAATTGCATGCAATAAAAAGTTATCTATCATTTCCATAAAAGATGTCCTGGTTCTGACACTTCCTGAATCCCATCTTCAAGTACCGCTATATCTGGATTTTTATCTGCTCTCCAGTAGTTTCATTCTCTTCTGTGTTCACCTCTCTCCGTTTCGGAAATACCACTTCATGACTGCTTTGATCTCTCTCTCTCTGACTGCTCTCATCTTGCCTCTCATCCGTGTATGAAATCGAAGCCTCAATACTTGATTGCTGGCTGCTTGGCAATTTGATTCAATGGTTAGTCTTGTATCTATTTCAGTTTCAATTTCTTTGAATTTGATGAATGTTTGAGATGATATTGTTCTGGGTTTGACGGATATAGTTCGTTTAGATCAATTATGCTTGGGTACTGAATCAATGTGGGTTTAGATTGATTTGGGAAAATGGAACCAAATCGAGCAGTTTTCTTCCAGTAGCTTCCATTTCTTCTTCCTCATCCTCCCTTTGTTCACTCAATTCAAACATGGCCGACTCTCCCAAACGGGTATGATTTATATAGCATATGTTCTCTGCATAGTTTCTGAGAAAAATTTAGTTTCTTGGAATTGTGATGATTATAACTTAATGGGATTTGTGAACCGCATTTTATAGGTTTCAAATCAAAAATGCCTTCAAACTCAAAGCGTCTCAAATTATGCTCACACAATGAAGACAGGATCAATGGGTTCCCAGATGCAATTCTTTGCCACATTCTTTCTTTCTTTTCAATCAGACAGGCTGTAAAGACCAGCATTTTATCACATAAATGGAGGAATGTCTGGGCTTGAGTTCCCAATCTAGATTTCAATGAATATGACTATTACGTGGCCTATGTTTTCTGTACTTTGCCACAACCAGTAAGATACGTGTCGGATTGGTTTGCAAAGTTTGTGAATCGTGTCTTACTGTGTTTTGAGATGATTATTACACATGATTGTTGGTTTGCACATGATTATTACATGGCTCCTTTCTTACTGTTTTTTGAGATTCCGAGATGTCTATTCATGTGCAACACATTGGTTAGTTTGAAGTTGTTTCTGCAGAAAAATGTTAATTCCGTTACTCCTCCCTCACATTGTTTCCCCGGCCTGTCTCAAGTTGCTACATGTTACATTTTGGTTTCCTTATCCTCACACTGTGGAGAAGCTGTTTTCTTCTTTCCCTGTACTTGAAGATCTTATTATAGATGGAGACGATTCAGATGCATCAGCTTTCAATCTTGTTATATGTGCACCCAAATTTGGAACATCTCAAGATATTACCAAAAAGGGAACACCTGTATGTCAATTTAAGTATATCCGGAATTACCTTTATGTCAAATGATACCAGTACAATTTAGAAATGTTTCAATTTAACTCGCTTATTTTAACTGTTGTCATCTTATATTTTCTCTATGGTTTCTTCTGTCCATCTCAGCCCCGGCTGAGTGGCTGCTCCTAATTATTGAAGTGATGGTATTTACCACCAAATCTCTGAGGAGTTTCAAAAGTTGCTTTGCCTATTTATGTGACTTGATATGTTTGTTCAGAGGAAAGTCTGGGACTGTTTTCACTTGGATCACAGTTTGAAATTTCACTACAACAAATAGTTATAAAAAATTTTTTTTTGAAAGAAATAGTTATAAAATATATGAGTGCATGGCTTTGTAAAACTACGATCATAGACATACATCTAATTTGCAACAGATCCTCGGAAAGCGACTATAATTTGTATTATGTATGGAGAGTACAAGTTATTTAAATTTATATGTAATTTATACATGTATCAGAGACCTACATCCAGCATGCAACATCATCATTTTACTTAAGCAACTGTGGATTGTGTTTTGTTCTCATTCAGCAATAACTCAAGTACTGTATGGTGTTTCGTCAATGTACAAGATATACTTCCTGCATTGCTGGTTCACTCTCAGATAAGTGGGAAAGTGACTCAACATCAAAAGTTTTGGAGCTGTTTTAGAGAAGTAATATAGAGTAGTTTTATTTTATCATTATTATTTTTATTCTATTAAGATTTGTATCACAGTACACAAGTTAGGAAACTTGTTGGCAGAGACAATGCAGTAGGTGTAATTTTATGAACGCCACAATGTATTTTGATTGTTTTGAGATTATTAATGAAAATTATGACTTATGATCAAATATTTGAGGACTTATTATTGTATTTTCATGGTATAGTCATAATTTGCATTCAGCATCTGAGTTCCTCCATGTTATAGTGTCTGTCCTGATTAACTGATTCTGATTCTCAAATTATTTCCTGTGCTTGAAGACTATTATGGATGGAATTGGACGACCTCAGGGAAAGATTCTGTTTGGAGAAATCTCTGCGCCTAAACTAATTAATTAGACTGCAAATAAGTTCCAAGGTCCATGCATCAGAAGCAGATATGCCGCTAATAATTTTGTAAATTATGTGCTGATGGTCAAGATCTTAGGTTTGATTTCTTGATGAGCTTGTAAGCAATGAGAAGATTGCTTCCTTACAAGAATATTTGTACAAGTTATTTTTAAAATTGTTCAATAATAATCATACGATCACCATGATTTTTTTTTTTTTTGAAAGGATGATCACCATGATTTATTAATATTACTATTAATGTTACTATTATATTTGTATAAGTTATTTTTAAAATTGTTCAATAATAATCATATGATCAACATGATTTAACAAAATTAAAAGTTAACAAAAATTTATAAGGACATAATAAAGATTAAAAATGATAACAAGAGCATTTGAACAACATTGTATTACCAAATAATCAAGGCAAAATAATCTCTCATGTCAAAATTGGTCATTCTACAAACAAAAAGCACAAGCTAACTTTGAGTTTACTAAACACTTTGTCACTACTTTTGTCACTGACAGCAATTATAAAAAGTCAGTTTACCAAATACTCAGCTGCTTTGCTTTTCAGCCACTTATTCTAAGAAATAAGCAAAAGCCAGTTTTTTTTTCAAAGCATAGCCATACCAAACGCAACCTTAGTTTTTAGGTTTTTTCTCAATGCCAATAACTGTATCAATGTTGGCACATTCTCATTTGAAGAGTAATCAGTCCCTCTCCCTTTGGCCATCTTGTGAGGAACTTTTAGAAGTTGCATTTGTGTCTCTAGCTCATATATTTCTCTGCTGCTCTCTATATCAATACTTGTGGGTCTTTCACCTTTAGGACTTGGCTTGGTTCTGTTAATGCCAACAGTCTAAATAAAAGAACAATGGTATGTAAGGATGACATGCAATAAGATAAAGTAGCTGGCTTGTAAACTACATTTCAATTTAGTTTCTTAATCCACAAACAGATCAAATTGCAACTATAACTTTCATTGCAGATCATACACCTAAAAGTATACAGTTTCTAATATTGATGTGTCTCTAACTTTCCTTGCAGATCATAAATTCTCTATGTTGTGAGATTAGTTATGATGATGTCTTCATGAAAAACCTTATTCTCAATTGGAGGCTATAAACCTCTGGCGGTGAGGGTTTCCTGCAACTTTTCTTTCAAAACAACTTGAGTAGTTGTTGCGATATCTTTGAGCCTGCTAAAGGTTATTTGGATTTTAGGACTACTCTGAAAAGCTTAATGAGCCAGATAACTTGTTTGTATAAGTGGCTATCTGTTTGTATAAGTGGCTATCTGTTAACAGATAACTTAGGAAAACACATTTCCGGTCCCCTTATTCATAGGAATAACTAAGGCCACCTATTTAGTTGTCTCAGGCAAGAGTTGCTTAAAATGAGTGTTCTGGGCCCTTTTTCGGGCATGTGCTTCTGGTGGTTTACACGATCCACTCGAAACTCCCTGAAGTAAAGATGTCTAAGCCTGTCTTGCTTATTGGAAATGTGAAACTCTTTCTATAGAAGGTAGACTTAATTAACTGGGTTACCTCCTTCATTCCAATTTACTAATCAATTGAAATGTATAAAAATTTTGTTTCCGTATCCCTCTAGCATGCTAAATGAACAAAGAAAAAAAATACATAACAGTATTTACAATCTAAAATCGGAATAAGAAAGAAAAACTTTCAAATTATACACGAAGATTCAAGAGGATAAATCAAGAAACCGAAGGAAACAAAGCAGAAACAAAATCAAAGGAGATTTGCAACAATTTTGCAGCTCAAAAACCTTTGAAAGGTGACAACCAAACTTTGATTTAACAGTAGGACGCAACTCTCATTACCATATACAATTCTGGAATAATCGAAGTTATCAATATAATCAACATTATCATTTATCACGCAAAAAAGAAAATATCTGCTTCCCAAAATAGGGTCCAATAACAATGAATAGTCAGGTACCTTGATCCACTTGGTAACAATGAATTCAATATCAGAGATTGACAATAACAAACTAAGGATCGAGAACAATAACAAAAGTTAAACTTGTTAACTTCTCCATGAAAGCTAAAGTACTGATATAACCTTACCAACAAAAGCTCTGACAACAAACTTCCTCCCTAACTTTAGTCAGTCTAAACCCATTCTTCCTCAAGTAGAGCTTACATTGCTCCACTTTCAATTTCTCAATCTGTTTGTCTGCCACCAAACAATGACAGAAGATTCATCAGTACACCATAAAAGATTCATCAGTACACCATAAAAATTGGACATGACCATTTGTTCTATCATTTTGCTGTTATTAACGGGATGTGAAGGATATACATATATACATTTATCTGCAATGGGCAGCTTGTCTTCTCTTTGTAAAATTGCTCAAAAGGGTAAACTTTAGTAGAAACCTTGGCATGCATTGTTTTGAAAAGTAAACATTTCAAAGCTCACCTTGAATTATCTTCTGGACATGTTCATAGCTTTTAGCATCATTCTGATTAAGCTCAGGCGCAATCATCTACTCCCCATCAAGGTCTTCTTCAAGATCAAAAACCTTCACAATATCTATACCCACTGAATTTCCAACTCTTAAACCATAAATTATTATCCTCAGTCATAAATCAAAGAACCCATTAACAAAAAAAAAAAAAGAATGTCCAATATCACTCACTGGGCCTTGGATGTACTATTGATAGAGAGCTTTGAGAACTGGGCATGGATTTCTTCAAGAGTGCTGTAACTTGGGTCCTTAACTGAATCATCGGAATTGTATCCCGGGTCGGATCCTCCAGTTTCTGAGCAAGGCCGTGATCAACAGTAATTCCCCAAATCAATTAGAATAGCCTATATGAAATTTTTTTTTTTCAAATCCAGCAAATACCTCTTAAAATGGAAAAGATTTGCTCCCCTTGGACATGATAAGCTGTACACTGTCTCTCTTTGACTGATCTCAATTGACCTAAACGCATAATCGCTCTCTCACTCTCTCTTTCTGAGAAAATTATATTGTTCTTACGAAGCTGATACAAACCCACACGGCAGCACATGACGCAAACAGCTGGAGTGCACAATCCTGTAAAAAGCACGCAGGGCCAAGGGCAAAACAGTCACAAAACTATTCATAAGGAAAACCTTATTACTTTAGTATATAGTATAACTAGCAACAATGCCCGCGCTTTGCTGCGGGATGTGAATCGTAACCATAATGTTAAGGCACTTCTAAATAGTAGTTGAGCTATTTAAATTACGCCAAGCAGTATTCAACTTATCAACCAATCAATGATGTAATTCATAGAAGATAGGATACGAAAAATGTTGGACAATAAAGCAAAAAATGCAACATTGTTGAGTAGGCAAAGCCAACGGATAAAAAAATAAAATAAATAAAAAAGAACACAAAACAAAGTGAAAAGCGAAAAAAAGGATAATAAGTCAATATATGTAGACAAAAAAAACTCTCATCATAAATGAAAAACAGGATTATAAAATAAATAAATAAATAAAAACACACACACACAATCCAATCAGTAATGATATGATGCAATAAAGAAAAAATGTTCTTTCAAATCCTAGTAGTTTCAATGAACTAAGGTGATCTGGCCAAAAAACCTCACTCAATGCAAGTCGTATCACAAAGCATTCATAAAATAATTTGATTGGTATACTTGAAGCCTTTTCACTATGTATCTAATCTCATAACACTTCTATAAATTCTATCTCATTCTTATTTTTCTATAAGAAAAGAAAACTATTTGAGTACTCTGATTATCACGTGTTCTTTCAAGAGCATATTTTTTTTTCCCTATCAAAATTTAGCAACCTTGTTTTCACTTTCTGAAATGTCTTCTATTACACATTCAGTTTAACTTCAAATTTTCAGCTCATAAATACCTACATCTCGCTTGTTAGATCTATTAGTAAAACCATTTTTTTTTTACCATTGATGATCGATCTCAATCCTTCAATTGGTTTATATATGTTAGTGTTGGCTAATTGTTTAAGATGCCAAAAATATTACAATTCTAGATCTTCTAACTTTGTGCATGCATGCGGTTCCTTTTCCTATGTCATTAGTAAGCTATACACAAATCACCTAATTTGAGAATGCACACATCTTGCTTTGGCATCTATAATATGTACAGTATTACTCTATAATATGTATGAATAAAAAAATGAACACAAAACAAAATGAAAAAAGAAAAAAAAGGATCGATCTTGTGGATTGAAGAAACCAACAATATATAATCATGATGGAGGAAGAAATGAAAATATGATCCGAGGATAGAAAGAATTGGAAAGAAGGAGATCGGGATGTACCTCAACTGATTAATTCTGTAATCGAGCCTGGGTTTGCTTTGATGTTCATCTCAGAAGTAAATGAAGAAGATTTGAACCCGGCTGGCAATTAGAGATTCAAGATTGGACCAAAGTCGATCGATCTGTAGGAAACATATATATAATGGGATTAGGTAGCTAGTATATATAGTGCACAAATGAAGTATGAGACAGACTGAGTCTGCTTTGAGTTGGATTAGCAAAATTTGAACTCACTTAATAAGAAGGAACAGAAGCAGAAAAGTCTCTAAAAATCACATACCCATTACCAAAACAATGGAATAAAGCAACAGTGGTACTTCATAATACCACTGAAATCCATAACCAATACAATATACAAAACAACAACAAAGATAAATAAAACTAATAACCAAACCTCTTTTTTTTCCTTCTTTTTTTTTGTTTCCACTTCAAACCTCTTCCCCTTGAATATGCACAACCTGCAAATTAAAAACAAACAACAAAAATAAAAAACCAGATTCAACCTATAAACAATTCAATTAAAAATTTCGAACTAAAAAACGATAAACACAACAATCAATTAGATTGGAGTCCATCACTATACCCAAAGTATATATGCACTAATCCCAGTAAGAACTCCATAGTGAAGGAAGTGGATAAGATTGTTCTAATCGTCTTTAAAGGATAAGCACATGCATAATGGACTTTTGGCTGAGTAACAAATCAATTTGTAGAGCTAGAGTGCACCAGCATACGCAAGTTTCTTACTCTATTGCTAAAAGATAATAATAGTGGAGATTTTAACAAACAGTGTGGAGGATTCTAGTCCAAATTTCTCTTCTGAATGGAAACGCACTTGATTAGATTACCTTCACTTGTGGATTTTTGGCGTCTGCAGTTTCACCTTTTTCCCCAATCAGCCTAACCAACCGCCCAGAACCTCTATCTGCAATCAATCAAATACAAATTACTCAGAAGAACCAAGCTTTCGAATCAAATAGTAGCTTTCAGTAATTACTAATTTACTATGTGCCTAGATAATGGGCATACAGGTATGCATCTTATGATTATTATCTCATCATGACTAATGGGTTTTCTGGAATACTTGGAGCCTATAACAAATTCATTTTTTCCATACACATTTCCTTTCCTCCCAAGTCATTGCAACTATATTCAATGAAGGCAGACGAAATTTTTTTTTATTTATGTACAGTAGTTTATGACAGACTAAGTTCAGAAAGTAACCTAAAGACTTTTAGATCAATGCTTAGGTCGGTTGTGAACATAACATGGTTGTATACATCTGTCAGGGAGTCCAGCACCTTAATGAGGTAATGAAGAAAGCATGAGAGGTATTTTTCAAGTAGGTGATCAAAATGGATCACAAAGGACTCTAAGCACCCTAGAAACTCAAGCATCACAAATATACCATTAACAAATCTGAAATACCAAATTCATCAATTCACAACAAATCATGGGGCATCAAGTAGGTGATCAAAATTCAAACTTGAAAATGCGATTCGGTAAATTTGAACAAAAAGAACCAAATCAAATCAAACTCAAATTCAAATCCAAATCAACCAAATATACGTATGAAAATCTGGAAAAAATGGTGTCATTAAAGCTAACAAAGAATAATAATGTCGGCGAGAGAGCATCGCAGTTCAAAATAGATCTATGCCTTTTCTTGCCAAAGTGCTAATTAAGCAGTGACTAATTAAACCACAGATGAATGTTAGAATTGACCTAATTGTGGTCTAGATCCACAATCCGATAAGAGAATACTAACATAACACATGATCATAACAATTCGGGCCACACATATTCTAACCTACATACTACTGCATATAGTATTGGCAACTAATACACTTGAACATAAATTAATGCTCGGTCGGTGCAAACCCACAGCTTTGACATAATGTTCCAAAATTTAGACTTAAAAAACCCAACCATGGCTCATAAATAGGTATCATTACCTTATCATTTAGACCAAAAAGAAAACCCTTCAAGAGCTTTTAATCACCTGTTTTCTTATTTTCCTGTTCTCCTATGGAATAAAACTACCAGCAGATCAATTCTAAAGCAAGAGATATGGTATAGCCTAGTTGGATTTGTTGACTCATTCCAAGAGAAACTAAATGTCTTTTCCTAGAATATCAATTCTTGATCAAAATTCAAAACCCAGTACTGGAACTAAGCAATTAGCACCATTTTGATACATAACCAATAAGCATAAGCATATTAAAATTGAACCTTGATTCCATGAAGAGGAGCAGAAGGCCAGTTGAATCTTAAACAAAACTCAATAAAATAAAAAACCCCTCACCTGGTTGATCTAGCACGATTATCTTCAAAACCCAAGCACGATTGGTTTAGTTGTAGCAGCTCACCTACCCAAACACAATTATCCTGAAACCAAAGATAAACCAAACTGTTAAAAATTGGAGTCAGAAGCAGATGAAGTCAAGAAATAGGGTCTAGGGTCTTCGGTGAAAAGCAGAAAGAACTAACTTTGTGCTCGGATGATGAGGTGAAAATCCCCTTTCCTGACTATCAGCAATTTCTCTCTCTCTCTCTCTCTGTACAAAGCAAAAAACACACACCCGATCTCTCTATCTCTCTATGGATCGTTCCTCTCTATCTGTAGATGTAGGTCAGTAGAAGTCTGGAAGTCATGGAACTTCTGGAAGGGGGGAGACGCGATATAACCAGGTCAGTGGCAGAGCTGCAAAAAAATTTGAAGCGAGGGCAAAAGCGTCACTCCATTTGGAGCCATTTTACTGTTAAATGAACAGGAGAGATGAACACCAACTCTCCTTTAGTATATAGTAAATAATACTAGGAAAATAACCCGCGCAACGCTGCAAAGCAAAACATTGTATTTCTCCTTCATTTAAAAAAAAAATTGAATTTAACGATCGTTTTAATAAACTGAGGCGAAATTGTTGATGAGTTGATTGACATTGTAAGACGATAATTGATTGAAATACACGGGATCTTATCAACAAACAGGGAATGCAAAAATAACTATTATGTAAAGCAACCACGACAGCTTTAAAAGCTTATAAGCCGAAAATGCTATATCCCTATTAGGCTTGGCAACGTGCGGGTTCTTAACGGGTTTCGCGGGCTAAACCCGGCGAGTTTGCGGGTTATCCGTTGGAACCCGTTAAAACTAGTCAAGACCCGTAAACCTTTTTCTTTTTTTCTTTTTTTCTTTTTTTACTTTTTATCAAAATAACTAAAACCAATTAAGACTTATGTATATAACCCCGCATTTGCCATTTTCTCTATATGAGCTTTTTTGGTTTTCTATTTTGAAATTTTTTATTTTCTATCTTTTTAGATTTTTTTTCCTTTCCTTTTTTTACAAAAAATAATTCACAAATCACAAGTATACGACGATCCAACGGTCGGATCCTCACGGATCGCCCTTAGGTTCATCCTCTCAAAATTATACGATGATCCAACGGTCGGATCCTCACGGATCGCCCTTAGGTTCATCCTCTCAAAATTATACGATGATCCAACGGTCAGATCCTCACGAATCACCCTTAGGTTCATCCTCTCAAAATTATACGAAGATCCAACAGTTGGATCATCCCGGATCGCCCTTAGAATCATCCTTACAAAATTATATGACGATCCAACGATCGGATGCTCATGGATCGCATTTTGAATCATCTTTTCACCATTATACGAAGATCCAATGGTCGGATCCTCACGGATCGCCCTTAGGATCATCCTCTCAAAATTATGTGAAGATCCAACGGTTGGATCGTCCCCAGATTGCATTTAGAATCATCCTCACAAAATTATACGACGATCCAACGGTCGAATCCTCACGGATCTCATTTTGAATAGTCTTTTCACAATTATACGAAGATCCAACTGTCGGATCCTCATGGGAAATAAGAAAAATTATAAAAATCCCCTGGTTGAAAATAAAAATAAAAATGGGGAACCAGTATGGGTAATGGGAAATGGGTTTTTGGGAAGGGTTTTGAGTTAACGGGTTCCAACGGATTTAGCCCGCAAAGCCCGTTAATTTGCGTGCGGGTTTTTTTTTAGCCCTGATTAATAAACAGGCGGGTTTGTGCAGGTTTTTAGCGTGCGGGTTTGCGGGTTACGGGTTTAAACGTCAAGCCTAATCCCTATGATCATGGTACTATTACAGAGGTGCAACCTTGTCCTGCAAAAGCAACCTATTCAATTAAATACCAACCTGCCAATATAGATTCAACTTGTGCAACACATGAAACTACATCAAAGTTTTCGTATGTAGGAAACTAAATTTACAATCAGTAAAGTGCATCGTTGATAAGATTTTATATGAAGCAATTTTAACCCATAAAAAAGGGCTACAATTTATCATCAGCAACTCTCCTCAGTTCCACACTAAACAAACAAAAAGCAGTAAATTAAACACTGTAAAATTCCAAAATTGCTCAGTTTTCTATTGCTGTTCAGGTTTCCAAAAAAAAATTGACGAAAATAGGAGGGAGCCTTCCAAAGTGGTTTTGAGAGCACCACTTTATTTAGAAAGAGGATAACATTACCATGCGTCTTTTTACATATGCTCAAGCTGTAATCAGTCTTTAACCAATAGTTGATGAGCAAGACTCTTACTCATGCTCCAGGGTTGTTTCTGGGTTTTTCAACGCGCTACAGCCATGGAAACTTGTCTTCTTTAGGATCTCGATGACATCAAAATTCCTTCTTAGCTCATCACCCTCCGATCCTTCTCCCTACAAAAACAGTCCAGCTAATTTCCACTGCCAATACGAAATGATACAGTGCTGATTTCTTGACTACAAAAACAGTCTGGCTAATTTCCACTGCTGATACAAAATGATAGAATGCACAGTTCTTCAATAAGATCGAAAACACTACATTCACTAAACACATAAAAGAATCAAATTTTGATGATCTAATCAACAACCTTGCCCTCAAGCAAAAACACTACATCTACTCAACATACTCAGAGGAGCTTCAGCCACATCATTTTATACGTGATAAGAAGAACAAAAAGTTGCTGCTCATACTTTGTGACTCATAAATAATAGCAGTCTCAACACACTAATGTATATAAAACAAAATACAATAATGTGGCACAGCTCACAGAATTACTTCCATGTTCAGTGTAAAAATTATAAGCAGATATGTCATGTTGTAGTATTCATACCATGAGTAAATGTGGGTAGCAACAATTACCCAGATTTAATCGATTCCCAAAAGCCAGCCTTGAGTGGATATGTCTTATGAATTCTGCTTCCTGTGAACAAAAATAAGAAAAAGCTTAAAACTTTTCCATTGTAGCTCACAGAAAAGGGTAATGACTAAACTCTTAACACTTATTAAACTGCAAAAATGGGCTAGTATGCATACCTTTAATATGGCTGTGGCTTAATTTCCAAGGAACAATAACTTATTTGATACTTGACGACCCAAATAAAATGAAGCAATAGGAAACCTGCCACAAATATAAAACGAAAAGGGCATCACTTTCTTGAACCGATAAACACACATTCTACTTCACCATCATTATCAAGTAATTGCACCTTATGGTTGGAAAAGTGCCTACAGATATTTCCATAAAATTCCTAATTGTACTTACAGAACACATTAAACACAGAACAGAAAGCATATATCTACACTTTACATACCCACAACTTTGAGTTGAACAAAACTAAGAATCAATGTCCAAAAGTCTCAGCAAGTTAAAAGTGCATTTAGCTCTAAATTTTACCATTCTGACTAAACAGAGACCAAGAGTTGACATTTTTCTCCTTGAATGCATTCACCCAGTTCAAATAAACATAAGATACAATGATAGAATGATAGAAATTAGCAAATTGACCATACCCAAACACTAAAATTCACGGACCAGTAAAAAGATTGAAGCTTTAATCATAGCAACTGATATATACCTTGATTTCTCGGAGTTTGATTTGAAAGGTGGAAGCTTCCTCTCTCTATGGGGAGGCTAAGTTGGACATATTGGACATATTGAGGAACAAAATCCTAGCTTTTCTTTCGAGACTTCAGTCAGGAGAAAATGATATTTCCATTCCAGCTAGAATAAGATGCCATAAGAGTTGAAGCTCCTTGAAAAATACAGTCCACATAAGGTGTCATATCTAGCTCAGCCAGGTGCTTTGCTGGTGGGTTTTCATCCTTTGCTTTCTCAACAATTTTCTTTTTCTCATTGCCTCTCACATCAGTTTCTTTTTGTCACAAATCTGATTCACAGTTTCTATACAAAAAGTTTTTCTCATTGCCTCTCACATCGGTTTCTTTTTGTCACAAATCTTATTCACAGTTTCTATACAAAAAGTTAAAAAACAAAAACAAAAAACAAACAAACAAAAAAATACCAAGAAGACACATCAGCTATCAAAGAAAAAGAAAACTTAACCAAATGTATATTCAGCTATCAAAGAAGATGCATCAGTGTTTGCTGAAATAGTCTATGAGATGCTCCAGCATCGAATGGGATGTCGTCTTCTAAGATTGCACAGAACAATCAGCTCCATTTTTCTTCAATCAAAAAAGTAGGCAAAAAGAAAATTTTATGCTGCTCACTCTCATTCTCTCAATAGCTCTTACACAACCACCTAGAAGCAAACCAAGGAAAACTCACCTGACAAAAATTCTCTGATTGATCTCCTTAAGTATTTATAATCCTCTTCAAGGCCAAAACTGGAAGCCACAGGGACAATAACATTGTCAATCATCATTTCCCAGTGATGGAAGAAACATTCAGTACGTCTAAATTGTCAATACTATGTATATGATAAAACTTTTCATGAGTATTAAAACGCAAAGGATTAATTTATCAAGTTAAAAGTACCTGAAATGAGGCAGTTACTGGGTTGGTACTCTTATTAAGATCAAAGGATAGACACTGTTGAGCCTATAAAGTCAGAGACGAATTAGATATCGTAAACAACCTAGAACTTCAATGCCATTGGAGTGAGAAAGGGCGAGAATAAAACCTGCATTCAAAATCCTGAATTAGGTTCCAAACTATAGTAGTTGATCCCCCATTAAATTTACAGTGCTCACTCAATGTTCATGTAGCAGGCTTTGGACTTCAACTTCTGCCGGGAAGAAGCAACCGACAACTGCTCGATCAAAAATAGCTTCAGATGGAGACTTTCAGACACAGAATTGTGAGGACAAAAATCAATACCTCAGTAAAAGTATCATTGGGAATATCTTGAGTGGCATCAATGTCAGGAATGTCTTGAGTAACTCCAGTTTCAAGTTCTTCATCTTGTTCCAAATCTTCTTCACGCATGAGTTGCCTGCACCACTCACTCATCTCTTTCAGGCGACCCTTCATCCTTTTCAGCCTCTGCAGATTCCCATTTCAACAACCCAGAAAGATAAAGAAAGAAGCTTTAATTTCATAAACCCAAGAATGTTAAGAAAGGTCTTAGAAAACTGAGAGAGGCATTGTGACAAACACATGGGGTGCATAAAAATCAAGCCTTGGAAATGGGAGTGTCGGTGCCTTTCTTTTTTTGTACTCGCTCTCCCTAAACCATGCACGCTCCCCTCTCTTTCGGTCTCCAGCGATTACACACCAAAACTGAGAGACTAATTGAGAAGCAAACTCTAAACACGAATACTCAGACGTAAGGAGTCAAATTTAAACTAAGCTAAAGCTGGGAATCCAGATGAAAAATTTAGTTACTTGCAATTGGAAAACTGACCTGACCTGATAAAGAATACTCTTCGCCGCTTGATAAATATCCTTTGGATCCAATGAGAAGAAAGAAAACTCAGATTTCGCTCTCTCACTCTCTCTCTCTCTCCGGTGATCAAAATTAAACCCTTCTCTCTCTCTCTCTCTCTCTCTCTCTCTTCGGGCAAAGCAAAGAAACACACTTGGACTCTCTTCATTTCTCTCTGCATTGTTCTCTCTCTTCGTGGAGCAAGGAAACAGAGCCACGCGGAAATCATCGGGACGCCAATGAAGACGTGCACCTATCCGGGCAAAATCAGGTAAAAAACCAAAGAGAATGCAGGGGTAATTCAGCAAAGTAGCAAGCGACAATCCCTGATGAACAGTACAACAGTGGATCTATCCATCCAGGATGAACAGTGAAACAGTGGATCTGTCTTTAATTAGACTAGGAAAATAACCTGCGCAATGCCGCGGGGCAAAAAGTTGTATTTCTTGTTCATTTTTTAAAAACATTGTAGTTGAATATAATTTGGTTAACAAAAATAAGTAATCGGTGTTGAAATGAATTGAAGAATAGTTTTAATAAATTGAGGTGACATTGTTGATGAGTTGATTGACATTGTAAGACGCTAATTGATTGATATACACAGGCATGTTATCAACAGGTGGGAAATGGAAAAATAACTATTATGCAAAGCAACCGCGACAGCCTGAAAAGCTTTATAAGCCGGAAATGCTATATTCCTGTGATCATGGGTACCATTACATCGGTGCAACCTTGTCCTGCAAAGGCAAGCTATTCAATTAATACCAACGTGCCAATATAGATTCAACTTGTGCAACACAGTGCAATGAAACTACATCAAAGTTTTTTTTATAAAGGTGCATCATTACTAAGATTTCATATGAAGGAATTTTAAACCATAAAAAAGGGCTACAATTTGTCATCAGCAACTGTCCTCAGGTCCACACTAAACAGACCAACAGCAGTAAATTAAACACTATAAAATTCCAAAATTCTCAGTTTTCAATTGGCTATTCAGGTTTCCAAAAAAAATAAAATAATAGTTGACGAAAATAGAAAGGATCTGACCTTGCATCGTTCGTCTCTGGTTCACTCTCCTATCGAGTACGGATCAGTTAAGAGATCAAATTTAGACCATACTATTTAAACCAGTTTATTTAGAAAGAGGACAACATTACCATGCGTTCATATGCTTAAGTTGTAATCAGTCTTTAATCAATAGTTCATGCTCCAGGGTTGTTTCTGGGTTTTTCAACGCGCTAGAGCCAATAACCTTTGGAAACTTGTCTTCTTTAGGATCTCCATGACATCAGAATTCCTTCTTAGCTCATCACCCTCCAATCCTTCTCTCCTGAGGTTAAATGAGTGCAAATAAAGCAAAAGCTTGTATCATGCAAAGACATGCTGACTGAAAACTGCACTGAAGATATACAGTAATTACTTGGAATCCAACATTGCTAGATGACATGCAAGTCATTGCATTATCCTTACAAACAGAACTCTTCTGAAGTATACAATAAAACATTATAACTACAAAAATAGTTTGGCTAATTTCCATTGCTGATACAAAATGATACAATGCACATTTCTTAACGACAAAAACAGTCCGGCTAATTTCCACTGCTGATACGAAATGATAGAATGCACAGTTCTTCAATAAGAATGAAAACTATCTCCTACTGCCCTCAAGCAAAAAATACTACATTCACTAAACACATAAAAGAATCAAACTTTGATGATCTAATCAAAAACCGAACTTGCCCTCAAGCAAAAACACTACGTTTACTCAACATACTCAGAGGAGCTTCAGCCACATCATTTTAAATAATAGCAGTTTCAACACACTAATGTATATAAAACAAAATACAATAATGTGGCACAGCTCACAGAATTAAAATACTTCCACATTCAGTGTGAAAATTATAAGCAGATATGTCATGTTGTAGTATTCATATCATGAGTAAAAGTGGATATCAACAATTACCCAGATTTAATCGATTCCCAAAAGCCAGCTTTATATGTCTTATGAATTCTGCTTCCTGCAAACAAAAATAAGAAAAAACTTAAAACTTTTCCATTGTAGCTCACAGAAAAGGGTAATGACTAAACTCTAACACTCATTAAACTGCAAAAATGGGCAAGTATGCATACCTTTAATAAGGCTGTGGCTTAAATTCCAAGGAAACAATAACTTATTCGATACTTGACGATCCAAATCAAATGAAGCAATAGGGCAGCTGCCACAAATATAAAATGAAAAGGGCATCACTTCCTTGAACCCATAGACACACATTTTACCTCACCATCATTATCAAGTAATTGCACCCAATGGTTCGAAAAGTGCCTACAAATACTTCCATATAATTCCTAATTGTACTTACAGAACACATTAAACACAGAGCAAAAAGCATATATCTTCACTTTACATACCCACAACTTTGAGTTCAACAAAACTAAGAATCAATGTCCGAAAGTCTCAGCAAGTAAAACTGCATTTAGCTCTAAATTTTACCATTGTGACTAAACAGAGACAAAGAGTTGACATTTTTCTCCTTGAATGCATTCACCCAGTTCAAATAAACATAAGGTACAGTGATAGAGTGATAGAAATTAGCAAACTGACCACACCCAAACACCAAAATTCAGTAAAAAGATTGAAGCTTTAATCATAGCAACTGATATGTACCTTGATTTCTCCAAGTTTGATTTGAAAGGTGGAAGCCTCCTCTCTCTAGGCGGAGGCTAAGTTGGACATATTGGACATATTGAGGAACAAAATCCTAGCTTTTCTTTCGAGATTTTAATTAGGAGAAAATGATATTTCCATTCTAGCTAGAATAAGATGCCATAATAGTTGAGCCAAAGCAAAAACAACAGAATCTGGCACTGCATTTATCTTGACTTGAATCACAATTCACAACGAAAGGAAAATTAAAAGGTTAAAGTTTTAATGAAAGAGGCTGCTAGAGATGGATGAAGTTGTGAGGCTGTGAGCTAAAGCCACTAAGTCCATACAATAACAAAAAATGAAATCACAGAAGCATTCTATCAACTTCCACCAATTCCATAGATCAAACTTTGACACCAAACTTCTTTTCATCCAAGCTAATGAAATGAATCTGAAAATTTAGTTACCAAAGAGAAGAAAAGACTCAAGGATTGATTATCGCCCATTCAAATACACAAACTATACAGTAACATTTAGCTAGAGCTAAATCCACTATTTCATAGTATAATGTTGGAATTTTCAGAATTTTTTAATTTGTTCTGCAAAGTCTGGTGTGGCATTTGCCTTGAATCGAATCGCAACAAAAGGAAAATTAATAGCTTATAGTTTCACATATATCCACTTAGGTCTAAAAGAGGCTGCTGGAGATGAATCAAGTTGTGAGCTAAAGCCAGCAAGTCCTTAGATGGCCACAAAGGGAATCAAGACCAGGCAAAGTACCTTTTCCCTTCTTCATTAGATAGAAATTCAAACCAAAAACAAAGCACTAAAAGCTGGAAAGTTAATTATAAGATTAACTAAGCCGATGATGAACAGTGAATCCCGCACCCTCCTTTAATATATAGTACTAGTTGTTACACCCGCGCATTGCTGCGGGGTTGTTTTTTTTCCTTGTCTCTTCCACTGCTTTTGCTTACAACATTATTTACCCTAAGTTTCAAAAAAAAAAAAAAAAAAGGTAAGAAAAGTGAGTACTCCATTTTTTTGTTTATAAAAGAAACAAACTGCAGTTGAAGAGAGGGACACCCGCCTTACTTCTTATGAAAGAAAAATTATAATTAACATGAAACTGAAAATGAAAGAGCACAAAACAAAGTCCAAATACAACTTAGAAAAATGCTCTGGACACCCAAGTAAAAATCCAAAATGGACAAATGAAACTGGTAAAAATAAGTAACAACCATAAGCACCTTAAATAATTAAACCAACAGAGAACAAATATATACATAGACAATTAAGAGAAACTACACAAAGTCTTTACATTAGTGAGAGAACTAAGAGATCCGGCTAGAGCGCGTGTGCAGTACTTGCTCTGTGTATAGAAAGTTAATGTCAATCTTTTGTTTATAAAGAAAATTAAAAATAAATCTTGGTCTTTGTTTCACAGCGAATATCCAATTGCTGCACTCGTAGAAAGAAATGACCAGCTGCTGCGCTACCCAAACACCAAGGCAAACAATGATAATCTGGTTTAAGCACATCATCAATAGAATGGTCCTCGTAGAAACAACCAAGGCACTGTCCCATTTTCTAATTCTGCCAAAGACAGTAGAATGGATACCGGCAAGCAGACTAAGATTACATCATGGTCTGTCTGCTTGCTAATTGCAGTCTAGAAAAGCCGATGGTTCTTTCTGGGACTTCTTGTGGAAACATCTGTAAATAGATTAGTAAAAGAATGAGTACTATATCCAGACTGTCGGGCAAAAAAAAAAAAAATTGTAAATAGGATATTCGAGTAATTGCAGTTTAGTTCATCACCTGCAGTAGCATATAGTGAGTTGTAATGCACTTCGCTCCAAAAGCTCTGAAAAACAACACAAAAGGGTGGTCAAGTTTGAAGAAAAAACAAAAGAACCCTCACTGACTTTTATTTGGAAGTTCTACTATAGCAATATAACACAAAGGCTGAACAGAAACTGACATATCTTATGCGTTCTGCATTCTCTTTCAAGTTTCAATGCAGCTTGACGTTAAGATGCAGTAAGCAAATGAGATATACCTTGTGTAGGATTCCTGTCTTCAGGAAGGATCTCAATGTAGCAAGTATCCCGAAGAGAGGTGATTAAACAAATTTTGGCTCCAAACTACAGATAAAACCATAAGGCGTTAGAAGCCAATCATTCTGGAAATATCATTAGAGCAAGAAATAATGAAACCATTGATGAATAAACAAAAATAATCAACAGATACCAAGACTTTATGTTTTATGAATTTGTACTTCATTCTAATTAGAACTACAGGTTTACTATTAAATCATGACTATAAACAAATGAAACAAAGATCAACTTGGATCGTGATTTCTGCAGACTGATACTATATTACTCGATGGAAAGCAGACAACAAAGAAGTGCATTTCAGGCCTGTGTATGAAATCAAAACCTGAAACTAAGTGAGGTTTTGCAGTGCAGACCAAGCATTTATGATCAGTGATGCTAATTAATTAATTGTGGTCCACCATTTCCTCACTTCTTATGATTACAATACAATTCACTTCTCATCTTGATGCAAGGGAACAATTACATGGAACATAAGATCATCCAAATCATGCCTTCACAAATAAATGGTTCAAGTGACGAAGAAAGTAGGCATCTTCACAAAATGACCACAGAACATATAAAAAAGGGAAATTGCTTCTTGATAGTCCCACACAATACAAACCCTTCTGTCCCTTTGAATGGTTTGGAGAACTTGGTCTTGGAATCCCATCTTCTTTCAAAAGATAATCATCTGCCTAGGAAAAATAAATAAATAAATCAATATGAATTGAGGCCAAAAAACAACTGCACTTTGTTAATTGTAATTGATTAGTATAATCACCTTGAGCCACAAACTTGTTGATGTCTTGAATCCGGTGCAGAAAACGATGGACTCAAACTGGTACGACTTCCCCTTTTTGAGTTCCACATCGCTTCCTCTTATGCTGCCTATTTCTGCGGGTAAAACCTGCATGGATAAAAAAAAAAAAAAAAAAAGCATTGCAAGTTGTAGTTTTAGACTTCTATTTAGTTATCTTGTTAATACAAACTCAAAACAAATGACAATAAAACCGAAAAATTGACGTATGAGGCAGAGGATCATGTTTTGTTTACCTGAATCTCGCCGGACTTGATCTTACTACAGGTGCCGACATCAATGGTCGGATACTTGCTGTAATTGATCTTCATAAAGAAAGGGCCCTCTTTTGGCCTGGGTATCCCGTACTTGGGTCAGGTCTCCATAAACCAGCTTGCTAAGCAAAACCATCAAATAATCCACTTTGCTAAATGAAAGATATCTTAACAAAACCAAGGCCAAATAAACCATCCTTCTTGACAAAAAATGAACCTGCATATCACATCATTTCATATAATATTAAGCTAAATCTTATATTTAACCACAAAATATCATACACGTCAGATTTTGACTACCTTACCGGGCTTTGAACAGTGATTGAAGTCTTTGCACCATCATTTGCCAGATCCAAAGCAATTTCCATGCCGGAATTCCCAGAGCCAGCCTCGATTTAATGCACCCTCCGATCCTCAGATAGATAAACCTAATTCAATCTCACAGATAGGAATCACAGAATGTTCAGTTTACACTGATATTCAATTGCTGAAGTATAGAATCATCTAAACGTTCATAAGGAGTGTACTGAGTCCTAACATTATCAACACCAATGGCATTCACAAACCAAAATCAAGAACTCAATTATTTCAATACTGAATTAAAATTGAAACTGAAATCTCAATCATACTTGATTCTAGAAACTTAAAGTCTTACCGACCGTTCACTGTTGTCGAAGTTGTAGCTTCTAGCTTCTGAGCTTTCTTCAAAAATTGATTGAAATTGCAAACCTCCATACAGTTCAGAGCAAGGACACTAAGGAGAGTGACCGAGCAAGAGAAAGGAAAGGAACAAAAATTGGGCGCAAACGGAGGAAGGATTTTATATCTAGGGCGGATGGCAAGGCTGTAAATTATTACAAAATAAGGATAACATTGTAATTTTAATAATCGGCTCGGCTGGAGCTGGTACTGTTACTAAGCCGATGATGAACAGTGATTCACCATCCCTCCTTTAATATATAGTATAATAATAATTGCGAGACAGATTTGCGTCTTTCAATAGAATTAGAATTAGAATGAGCAAAACAGTGGGGATGAGTCGTATAAATTTCCCTGGCATGCCAGGCTTACAGACTTTTGCTCTGGTTGTACGTGGTTTTTAATGTCCCTGTCCTTGTGTATATAAGTTAGGAGGGCGCAGCTACCTGTCCTTGTGTATATAAGTTAGGAGGGCGCAGCTAGGTGTAAATTCTCACTTTTATCTCAAAGCCGGCCAGCTGCCACTAGCCGGACAACACATCATCCTAGCTTTTAAGATGCATGCATCCTACGTTGTATGAGAGATTAGAAAATCTTCAGCGTTTGGGTTTGGTACGCATCAGTAAATGCATCTACTAGCCTCCTCCGTTTATTTTTCTTCTCTATCTCTCTAGTTTGCCAGTCATTGATGATTCAGTATTTATTGCTCAATTATTTTGATCAACCCTCTTCAAGTTTCATCTGTACGGGATTTGTTTTATTTGAATATATACAGGAAATTAAGTACAAAGGGTTTTTTCAAAAAAAAAAAAAAAAAAGAGTACCAAGGGTTGAGGTACAAGGGGCCCTTGGGTTAGCCAAACTGATGAGGAAATAGTGGAGACCTATGTTAGGATTAAGACTATAAGATTCCAGCTAGGAATAAAGGGTCATGCGCAAGAAATTGAAGAAAATTAAATTAAATACTATACATATAAAATGGGTAAGCTAGCTGGTTGATTTAGTATTGAGCCATTGATAAAAACAAAAGATAGAACAAAATTTTATTTATCAACCCATAATTGGAACTTTCATTTCTTTCTTTGTTTAAAACTACCTTCAAAATGGAGTACGTCACGATTATTATATGTTTACAAATAGGTAAAACCCTAATCGTTTATGTATCTTATGATTATAAATGTCTCATCCCATGTATATCTATAATCATAATGTCTCAGACCATGTATCTTATGATTATAATTAATGTAATCGTTTATGTTTCTAGCTACTTTCGGTGTTATCAATATTATCAATCTATTGGAATACTTTAATTAGTTCACTAATTAAGATTCCCCAACAATTAATTATAGTGCATATTAATATATACTAGAAGAAAAGCAGCTGCCCCCTATTATGGTGCGTCTATATATGAAGGAATAATGCTCATTGCTCATGTCCTCTTCTCCATCTATATATGAAAGAACAATGCTCATTGCTCATGTCATCTTCTCCATGGAGAAGAGGACAAAATGCTAATTTCATTTTTTGTAGTGGGCCAAAAGTAGAAACTAAACTGAGGGTACACTGGTACAGTATGACTATCAAAAGAAAAGGTCGGGAAGTATTGTAATGAATGACCGAATCGTACTATAGACAGTGGCGGCATGAATACGCTACGAACCAACTATTGAATTTACCCAGCAACCCATTTAGTTTTTGTTTTTTTTACTTTATTGACGAACATTTAATGATTTAATAATGGTCCTCATAATATTTTACAGTGAATAGTTTAAGAGATGGAAAACCCGTGAACAGAGGTAAGCAATTACTAATTAGCAAATCCAGTTTGCCTACTTTCTTCATATATTATGATAAATTAATGGGAGTATTCAGAGTACCGACGTGTACTTATATCAACTTGAATGAATGGTTGAATTATATTAAATACATTTTTTTGTTATTAAAAAAAAGTTATAAATATTAAGGGTTTAGATCATCTTATAAGTGTTTGGTCACTTGCACCGTCGGTGCATAGAAGAATTTCCAATATATATAAAGTAACTTTATAATTTCTATGTGCTTACAAATTGAAGATCCTAGCCTTAATGAAAATTAAAATTCAAGGATTCAACTTGGACTAGGAGACGGTGGAGTCTTATGCATGTAACTCTGAATTTTATTAGGTACCTAGATCTTGATTGCTAATTAAAGAGTAAAGACCTATTTACAAATCTACCACAGGTGTTACTGACACAATAATTTTATGCTTTGTTTGGTTCGCAGAATATAAGCATCGAGAAAGAAAAGTTATTCGTTTCTTGCGTTTGGGATGTAAAAGGAAATGATAATTTCCTGAAGCAAATGAAAATGGGGGAAATGGTTCACCATACTTCAAAGGAATCACTTTTTCCTCTTCTTTCCTTGCATTTATTATTCACAACACATTATTTTATTGCATTAATAGCAAACTTTTTAACAACTTTCCTTATGTTACCAAACAGCATAATGGAAAGTTCTTCGCAAATTTAATTTTCCTTCCATTACCATGGGAAAGACAAATGAATTGCTTTCATTTCTGTGAACCAAAGGAGGCTTTAGGTGATTAAAGATTGTAGCCAGCAGCTAGCTCTCTCTCTCTCTCTCTATAAGTGTATGTAGAGCTCATATGCATTATTAATGTGCTAGAGTTAAATTATTGGTGGAGTGATATTTTGCATTGGGCTAGGATAAACCTAATTCATTGTTGTTATCTCTATATTTTAGATGCCATAGTGCATAATGTGTTTACTCTATGGTATAAAGTGGAGTGATTATGTTCGGACCGATACACACACATATGCAGATACATATACAATAGTTCTATTGATAATCAGTCTGACGCATGTCTTCTGCAGCATTACCTAACTGTTCTGTAGCATGCATGATACAAACAGAAAATGCAGGACCAGGCAAATCTGAAGTTGATCATGACATATAAGAGCTTGCTAGTTATACATATGTATTGACCTTACATTTTTGATGGACTTCGACAATACAATACGATGGAGTTTTATATATAGAAACAGAAAAGGTACACTAGCAAACGAAAGAAACCTAATTAAGTAAAGAAGAGGGACACCAGCCTTACTCTTCCTCTATGTTTGAACAAATAGAAGAAACAAAAGTGGGAAGAATAAGCAAATACAGAACCGGCCTGATCATAAAGATGTGCCGCATTATTCCATGAAAGAGAAGACACGCATGCGTACTATTATTACATGAATATATAGATTCCTAGCTATATGCTCCCTTAAGCGTTCAAAGAAACTAATAATATTGGTCTGCCATGAAATTTGAAGTAGCTTCTGTGCTTGTGGTTCTGCTCATAGGTAATTTGGTATCCTTAGCACCTTTAAGATTGTCGCTCTCGAGTGGAAAGAGCTTAAGAGTTTGAGTTTCTGTGCTTTCTTCTTCTTCTTCTTCTTTGTAAATATTCGGTGTAGTCAATACCATACCGTAATTGTAATCATAATAGTGATGAAAGTCCAAGAGCTTTTTGTAAATTAATGTAGCTGACACGTTTGTGTTTGAGGTCAGTCCAGGTGAATCGGTATGTTCCATAAGTAGCCCGGAGGAATTGCTTTTCGCCATGCTCGTCATCCTCTCTTGCAGTACTGAAGATGATTCCTGAGGACGTACAGTAACAAATGAAACTCATGCACATATGTAGTGCAAAATAGTAAAAGGCCTCAATGACCTCAATCTTAGGTGTCTTGCCATGTAAGCAAATTCAAATTTTTATTTTCAATTCCGCATAATATATATTGCCAAATTATAATCTTGGAACACTAATTTTACCCTTTTATATTTCCTTTTAGATTGAATTAATGACATTAATGAATTTAATTAGAATTTGAAATATCTTTCTTCGCTTCAATTAATACGTATTCCTTCATGTTTAAATTTAATATTTAATTGTGAGAGAAAATTTTTAGTGAAAATAATTTATTATTAGATCCACTCTTAACTCTTTCTTCCAATGTTTGTCCTTTACTTATTAAGAGATTTAAATATTACTTAAATTACTAGATTTTATGGATTAAAATTACGATATCAATATATTCTCTTCCCATTTGTGTGGATCCAATTTTTTTTTTCTTTTTTATACGGAATCTAATTTAATTTTTTTACTTTCCTAATTAATTTATTAGTGTAAGGATGATTAGTTACTTTTTATTAATTTTATTAAATTTATTTACAAACAACTTTTTACACCACAACACCCCAACTAAGGGGCGGATCAATAACCACCTAAATTATAATTAAGATTATACTCTCATTCTAGACCATTAGATCATATAACCATTATATTATAGTTGAGATTAAAAAAAAAAAGTTATTTGTTTTTAAATAAATATATTTCATTATTTATATGTGTGTGTATTTTTTGGATGAAATATATATATATATATATATATATATATATATTCATATGAACATGAATATGTATTTTTCACATATATTTTCATAATTTGTAGGAACCCAACAAACTCCGAATTCATATAAATGTGTTATGCAAATCTATTCTTGATTGAAGAAAAAAGAAACAGAAAAAAAAAAACCATTTTTTTTAAAGTAAGCAAATAATTTAGAGCTATTGGATTTTAGAAGGGCAAGATGATTTTTTTTTTTAAAGTATTACATGGCATAAGTGTAATGTGAGTAGGTGACATAACATGACAACTCAGATTGAGGCGAATAATCATTTTCCAACATTAAATAATGCATTCAATAAATTTCTATAGTTTCTTGAGATTTTGGCTCGATATACATTATACAATATACACTTACCTGATCGGTAAGAAGAGTGAAGCTTCGTAGTGTCCATCTATTCTGCTGCTCAACTTCAAAACAACGAACAAAGTCAACGGCAAGCAAACAATTTCCATAACATGAAATAATCTGTTAATTAATTTTTGCACCCGTTCAGCTATATAGAACCAATAAATTTACAAGTCCTTGTACTCGAGTGCCCGTTCAATTAATTAGGTTCTCCAGCTCTTGGCTAGGGTTTGCTGACTTGCCTGGTGAGTCATGAGTGTAAAGCACGGTTATATTATTTGTACTGAATGGTCTTAATTATTATTAACATAACCATTAACTCTCTCACTCTCCCCTCCTCATAGCATAGATATTCAATATGGTATACAGTAATTGAGCCGTAGCCCGTAGGTGACCTAAAGGAGCTGGCCTCACCAAGTGTTGAACCCTAATCCCCCTATTACCTGGGGAGCCTTGTGTCCAACAGATAGATTAACTGCATGTTAATAATAAAATGATGCTTATTAAATGATACCTCCTGCAGATTCTTTTTCTCGGAGACAGCTAATTGTGTTGTTAGTCAAAGTTTGTTGTTGTTGTTGTTTAGAGTCGGACTGATGCATGGACACGAGTTCACGGCGTGTCTTCTGCCTCTCCCTGGCTCGGCGGTTCTGAAACCAGTAGAATATATTCTTGCCTTCAACCCTCCCATAGTTTCGAAGCCGTGCAGTCACCTGTCGGATTTGTTGGGCCGTCGGCGTCTTGATCCCAGATCGATACAGCTCTTCCAGATGCACTATCTGCTCCGGGGTTGGAGTCCATCGGGAACTTCGATTATGACTATAAGAACAATCACTGCTATTTCTGCCTTGCTCATTCGACGTCACTGGAACCACTGCATACGTACACATGAAATCAGATTATCAGCTACCCACAGAATAATCAGACCATCAAAGTATGATATGTATATATATGTATGTGTGTGTGTGTACTGCAATCATCTATATATGATTGTGTGTGTGTGTGTGTACTGCAATCATCTATATATGAATGTGTGTGTGTGTATAAATCATCGGTACGTACTCTGATGGTGGTGGTTGAATGGTAACAAAGGGATTTGGGTCATGTTGGAAGTAGAGCTAAGCTTTGGAGTGAGTAGTACTGCAGGCTGAGGATATGCAGCTTTGATCGAGTACTCAGGCAGAGCCCCAATATTAGGGTCTCTACAACCACTGCTGCTACCCATCATCGTCCACATCACTGATAGTTATTCAAACTACGATGGCTAACTAGACAAGGGAATGTTTTGAATCATGAGCAAAGATGGTAAGGGTATGGAGAGAGTCAGGTATGTGTGTGTGTATATATATTTATATATAGCCATATGTAAACATGCAGGAATAGTGGAGACAGAGATAGTAAATGGCCCCAAGGAGGCAAGGACGGTTGCTAACGGCAGAGGCAATGCGGTAATTTTTAATGCACTAAACGATAATAAAAGTTAATTGAGTAAATCTCTATTTTAACTGCCACTGCGGGAGCGTCGCTCTTTTGTTTCGCTATCCTGTATACGACGTCGTTGTCAACATTTACTCTGAGCATGAGCATAAAAGTTCAACCCTTGGGCTCCAGCTGTCGCTCCGGCAAGACAAAGAAGCAAACTATTTCTCTAGATTTGGCGGGAAAAAAGTTGGCCCCAGATGGTTTTGGGCTTTGGAGGCAGCGGCTCTCCTTCTTTGTGTCTTCTCCGGCAACGGCAATTGGCTGAGATAGCTAGGACGGCGACGGCAACGACGTCGACGTGTAAGGGAGTTTTTTCAACTATTAACTCTTCTGTGCTTCTACTTCTGTGAGCTTTAGAGAGATTTGAATTTGCTCACCACATTAGTAAAGGTGGTGATGCCCAGGGGCGGAACTACCTTCCGGTTTGACGGGGTCCGGACACCCCCCCCCCCCCCCCCCCCCCCCCCCCCCCCAAAAGGTGATGATCAAATATACTGGCCAAAAAAAAAATGATTGATATATGTGTGTGTGTAAGTGTAATAAAATAATCAATAACAATAAGGCGTTTTTTGAATTGATTCCAGCTATTTTTTCAAATGTGCAGTTATGTACGGTTTTTCCTTTTTCAAATTTATAAAAAATTTATTGTTGAGTTATGCATTATATTAAAAATGATTTTTTAATTTATTTTTGGAGTAGGTTTTTTTTTTTTTTTTTTTTTTGCCACTATGTCTGGACCCCCCCTACATTCAAATCCTGGTTCCGCCCCTGGTGATGCCACCACTCTACAAATGCTCACCACGTGTCCTTTTAATCATGGTTAAATCTTTAGGATTAATAGTAACTAGCAACATGCTCTCGTTTCTTGCGGGTGACATTGTGTTAAGGGAAAATGGTCAACTAAAAGGAATATATATTTTTTTTAACATAGAATAGTGGTGATTTGGCTATTTTAAATTTCAATTTACACTTTTATCTATTTATATTTTATTGATTTAATTTAATAATTATGTTATGAAAATGTAGAGATAGACTTCAAAATTTAGTGAAATCCTTTGACACTTCAAAATTTAGTGTAATTTAATAATTACACTTCAAAATTTAGTGAAATCCTTTGACACCAAAAGAGGGCCCTCCATTTATAATAGTAGAGATAGACTAATAATATTATATTAATAATTAATTAAGAAAGAAAAATAAAAGAACAAAACTCTCTCTCCTCTCCCATCAAACCCAGAAACAAACATAGCAAACTCAGTTTTGAAATATGATCATTTTCCTTAAGAATTTTGCAAATCAAGGACTGATAGAATACCAAAATGACCCAATTTTAATAGCAAGAGAGAAAGCAGTCTGAGAGAAAACAAATTCTCTCTAGCCACTAGTTCCTTTCTCCCTAGTCCCTACCTTCTTCACAACAAACCAGACAAACCCAATTCGAATAAATAATCCCACCAAACCCACATTTGAGATTTGAATATAGTGTAAAAATTAATTAAAGTCATTGGCACTCTGCCACCAGCTGGTAGCAATATAAATCCATAGTGAAATTTATTTTGGTGGACTAATTCATCTCTGCCACCACAATCGCCTGTGGCGAAAAGTTCCGACCTAGACACCGCTGACGGCATCCAAACAGAAACATCTCTCAATCTCACCAAAGCAAAAAGTTATCGTCCTCTTCATTGTCTTAAAGCATCTTTAGCAGTGCTATCCATTTTTGAGTCAAATTTTAGCTAAAGTAGCTAAAAAATTATTTTGGCTAGCCACTTTAAAAATACTTCTGTATCAATGCTCTCTATTTTAGATAATTTTAAATTTATATTATTTTTAAAATGAAGACTAAATAGTTTAAATGTATTTATAAATTACATAAAAATAACTCAAAATGAATGTTTTAAATTATAGAGAGCCTCATCTCGCTCTCTATATTTAGGAGCGAGATAGCTAAAAGTTATAATGGAGAGCCACTTAGGAGTCTGGTGCAGCTGCTAAAATGGATAAAAAAACTTGATATGCTCTCTAAAATAACTAAGGAGCCAAAATAGAGAGTCTGTTAAAGATGCTATTAGGCGCTGGAGTGGGAGTTGGGGAATTGGGGTCGTGTGGCTGTGGTGGGTGAGAGAGATAATTATGGCAGTTAAGAAGAAACAGAGAGAGAATTGTAGGAGTGAAGTCGTGAGGGCGGCTTTTACCTGTTTTTTTTTTGAAGAAGAAGAAGAAGAAAAGGAAGGCTTTTACTTTTTATTAAAAAAACATTAATTAATGAAATTTTTTATTATAGTTAACTGTAGTTAAAATCTATATAACGTGACAAGTTTTAATAGGGTGGTGATATCACTGCATTTAGTAACGTGGTGAGCAAATTTGATCCAGCTTTAAAGCTTCTGAGCACAGTGGTGAACAGCAAATCGCCCACAAAATTGGCCCCACTTACTCAAGAGTATCCAAGAACTCTTCAAATTAATAGAGATGACAATCCTTGTTCAAAAGTCAAAACCCATCACTTAATTCTCACCGGCGCCCAGGCCTCACAAATATGCATTTACTTGTCAACAAAACATTGTCTCCACAAAATAAATCCACAACCTTTGCTCTTATCCACTTCAGTTCAAATATTAGCCTAATTTTTGTTTTTAAACAAAATTCGATCATGATTTTACTTGATCATGTTTGTTTTAGTTAAAAAAAAAGAAGTTCTTATTCACACTATGAACTTCATTACAGTTTAAATATAAAAAAAAAATTTCTCAAATAACATTTCAAGAATAAAGTTTTAATCGAACTAGATTTAGAACTATGAAAAATGTGGTTTTGACCTTTATTCAAGATTCTTGTTTTAGTGTATGTTGCATTTTAATTTCCTTATCAACAAAATTCTAAGATTACTAATTTACTACATAAAAGAACTTTAAGGAATAAGCTTATTATAATCTTGCTTTATCTTCTGTTTATACCTTCTTACCAAAAATGCTATGCTGTTCTTCACTTTCTAGATTTCAGCTACAAAACCCTAGCCGCACAAGGTCAGGGAGCAAAGGCGAAAACCCAAAAATCTTCTTCTTGTCCGGCGGCGTCTGCCGTCAACGTTGGCACTCGCCTCGTCGGCGTTGGGATGCTGTCGGATGGGAATGTTTTTGCTATTCCCTTTGACTTCCAAGATTGCACTATTTGAGGTTTTAGACAGCGAGTAGTCAGGTTCTGCTAGAGTTCGAAGCTATTTGGAGTTTAGAAGTGGTCGTAGGCACTACTTCGTGGAATATTGTCGGCAGCAGGATCTGGGTTCTGCTTGGCGACGATGATGGCATTTTTTCAAGGATCTGCTGAAGGCTTTGGAGCGCGGGGGGCACAAACCCGTTGTGGATTTGGGTTTGACCGTGCTGTTGGAGCTTCATTTGGGGTCTTCTGGATGGTGGCACCGTGATTCCTTGAGGTGGGGACGGCGGAGGTCCGCTCGCGGTGACGGTGCCTTCGGTGTGCGTAAGGTTAGTTTCTCTTGCAGAAGGGTGGAGGCTTGAGCTGGGTTGGGCCACTCATGTTTGGGCTTTGGGTGATGTTTGTCTAGGGACCTTGTGGGTTGTTTATGTTTCCTATTTTATTTAGGGATCTCTATGTTAGTAGTTTAGTCTATTTTCAATAATTCCCTAGTGTTTAGGGAGCTATGCTCATTTAGTTTCTTAGTAAGCGCTAATGAGTATTTGCCTGCATGCCTATAAACTATGTATTGTCATAGTTATAGGCTCGTTTTAGATAAGTGAGTGATAAGTTCGAATGTAGTTGGTCTATCCTATGTATCACTGTGGTTTTACCATGATGCCTTGTCATGTCCAATGTGAGGCAGCGGGTGGGTATGTAATGGCCTTCTTGGCATGCGTTTTATCAATGGAATTACCATTCATTCAAAAAAAAAAACCTTCTTACCAAAAAAAAAAAAATCTTCTGTTATATATCTTCATGTCTGATAGTTGTTTAAAAAATAAATAAATAAAAAGGATATAATATTTGTTTCAATAAAACCATAAAACATTATCCTATCTCCACGGCCTCAACATGGAATTCTTACCACTAAACTACAGCCACATCGTTGTATGTTAAATTCAACATAATCAATAAAACATTGTGTATTCCTTTAAAGTCTACGTAACAATTACTTCAGAGCAAGCAATAAGTTGGGGGTTTTCTCTTTAATTTCTTCTTACTCTTAAGTCTAGAAATAAAGGTTGAGGTTTCTGATTGAAATAATTATGTCTTTCAGGATGTGCCGCGATAGATTCCCCAGTCCCCACAAAGTAAATAGAAGAAAAGGTCTACAAAGCAAAATGATACGAAACAAAATCTCATCACACATGCAAAAAGGCAAAATAGACCATCTTATGGTTTAGGGTGCAGTAGTAGTATTGGAGCTATAGCGATCTACATGGACCATGGTCTATATTTATCCAGGATCATTTTGTTTTGTCATAGCTTTTACTAGCTCGAGTCACCCTACAAACTACGATGGGCGGAATTTTCGTTGAAAGCAGCTGGTAGTTGATAAGTTATTACTTGTTATTATTATGTTTGCACTTTGCACAGACACACATTAACAGAGGCGGAGCCAGGTTAGGGCCAGGTGGAACCCTCTAACTGAATATTTTGAAAAAAAATTATGTAATATGTAGGTTATATTAATTAGACTAGATATTATTGGTACCTGTTTAATGATATGTTATTACACTAAATTCTAAATCTATTTGAGATCAATTATTCAATCAATTAATCAATGCTTTCTATTCATTCTTACTTAGTATATGTTAATCGAGTTACGATTCTCAATCAATTCTTTTTGCATAGAGTATTGCCGCAACTGTTTTTTTGGGTTTTCATTATTCCTCTCTTACGAATCAGTAATGAGTTTATGAATGATTATTTGATTTCATATATTGAGAAAGGCTTTCTACAAATATAGATGATGAGACTAAACTCATTACACTTGTGTGTGAGAACGTTTTAAACATATAGATCTCACGTGAGATATTAAAAACTTTATCCATAAATTTGTAAAAAATTTGGTCGACCTCCACCCAAAATTCCACATAGTTTCCACGTGCATGGGGTGTCTGCATCAACTTGTATCATTCATCAATACGCATCACAAATTTATCATGACGCAGTCGACCGTTGGCCGTCCATAGCTCTATAGATTACTGTTCTCCTCGTCATTAGTTTCTCCAATTTATTCTCATTTATATCTCTCGGCCAATCGCCAGCAACCATGTCAGCTACTGTTCCTCTCTTAATTAATTACTTGGTTACTTTTCAGATCATTATTAATTGGACACTGTATACTTGATGATCGGATGACATGATCGGATGACATCACCGCCATGAATGTTTGGCAATAATAGCAGACCATCTTTGTCCTATTTCCTTCGTATCCTATTCAATTGTATCCTGCATGGTTCTCACCCCGTTTTTCACCGATCCGGTTTCTCCTTCTGTACGTTTACAAATCATTGTAAAAATAGGACGAAAGCAAATTTAGATCTCAATTTGATAAGTTAACATCGTGGCGGATGCTTTTACCGACTTTCATTATTATCAAAATGTAATTCAAAGTAGTCTGAATTAGTTATATTCATCCTCTACCGTTATATTAACAATAGTTGAAGAGCCACAAACCCTTATAAAATTTATACAATACCACAATTTTTCAGTGTATGATAACGCATTACCACACATCATTCCCCCCTCCCAATTTGTGACGAATTTTCAAGTCATACATGAGGAGAGGAGTACTTGAGTCCTAAATATATAAGAAATGTACATATATGTACACGCTATATATGTATGTTGCATACACGTGTAATGTACTTCAAAGACAATACGCTATTACGTAATTCTGAAGAACAAAAATGAACACATTATGTAGCTGCGTAGCTACCTTGTATGCAACTTTATATTGTTCTCACTTAATTCTGAGACCACAGATTCCCTTGCTTCTCTCTTGAATCTACAAATAATATGCCAATATGTGAGGCAAAAGAATCGTGATTTAGGACTATGGAATGAGCAGATCCCCGATGCAGCGCTTTAGATGATTTCTTCTTCTTCTTCTTTGTTTCTAAAGTTTTCTCAGTTACAAATGATTGAATATAAAATACATAGACTAATTAATACATTGAGCCATTGATAATTAACTACTCGAGAAGCTTATTGCAGGTGCTAACACCTACAGCTGCAGCAAGATGCCATGCATCTTACCCATCGTTCTTCCCCAAAGTACTTAAGAGCTTAGAAAGTTGAGCATAGCATGATAGTGAATATGCCCACTCATAATAGCCTCCCAAAAAAACCTTTCCAAGCAAAGTCAAAGCTACGGGACACCGAGGCAGCAAATGATTCAAACTTTCTGGATCATTTCTGTACATCTCACAGAAATTAGGTGAAACACACCAAGAACTTCTGAACCATATCACAAGTAATCAATCTACCACCAGCAAAACTCCAGAATAGGCGCTCGCACCTTTCCGGGTACCTTAGCCTAAATGAGGTCAAGAAAAAGACAAGAAACGTCCATATCTAAGAAGAATCCTGATGACTCCAGCTTGCATACTCTCCTATCCGATCTTGATAGAAGCAAAATAATATTTCTAAACATGCCAACAAATATGTTGATTCCCCCATATCCTGAACATTAAGATTCCTCCAAAACTCAAATCCCAAGACAAAAGATGAGAAACAGAACTATCACAAGATCTTACAATAGGAGCATTCTGAAAATGAGTCTGTATAATGGAGGAAAAAGGTTATGGAAAGCTGTTTTCCCCACCCAACGATCTACACAGAGACTCACTCTTTTCCCATTCTCACCCAGAATTGACAAAGGGAATATATTAACGCCTTGAGAGATATCCTTTGAAGGACAACGACTTGAACCTCTTGTCAAAATGCAAGAATCCCACCCTTCTCTAACCCATAATTTCAATTAATGACAGCATACCAAATCTCTCACATTAAAATTTTCAAAACCCTCCCACTTAGAGCAAGTCCACCATCGAGCTTGACCGGTCAAGACTATCTTAAACCCCAAACAAACAATTCAAACCTCCAATTACCAAAACATTATCTTAAACCCCTCCACAAATCTCATGAATTAATGTAAGCCTAAGTAAATGAAACCGAAACCCTTGGTGAAAAGTTACCTACTGTTTCTTTGAGAACGAGGCGAGTGCGGGACATTAACTGTTCCCGGAGCTGCTTCCAACGCTTGTTGGGGACATTAACTGTTCACGAACCGCTTACGTGGCGGAACCTGGTCGCCGATCTCGTGCATTTCGCCGTCGACTATCCACGATTCACCACTCCGACTTCTCCTCCGCCTTCCTCATCGCCAGCGCCGGAGACCACGACCGCCGCCTCGGCGACCGCGCCTCCGTCCGCACTCGCCGGAGTTGGTTGCCGGCGGACTCCACACACCAAGGCAACGTCTTCGGTCTTTTTGCCAGGGAGAGCATTCCGTATTGTGACTGGGAGCCAAAGCTAAAAAGCAAGAGGACCCGATTCCAGCGAACCGGGTCGGGTTATATTTTGGAAGACACCTGTCGAAATCCTGGAGCTTACGATTCAGGGATTGCCACGGAGGATCTCGAAGGTCGTGTAAGTTGAAATCGGACGGTTATAAGATGGTGTGGCGTTTCGGTTCCCGCCTTGTTGAGTGTTCTTCTTCCTTGGAGATGTGTGGGAGGGCGCGCTGTACTCTCAGAGCCGACGACGTTTCGAGGGCTTGCTACCGCAACCATGGCGCCATTCGTACGATTAACTTGGACCGGTGATTACTGAATATAGACTCTTTTTTTATATTTTTTTTTTTTAGATTGAAAAATGGTTTTAACGAATTTTCAGGTATCGGCCGTCGTATAATGTGTCGCCGGGAGCGGATTTGCCGGTCGTGCGTAGAGGAGATAGTGGGTCAGATGGTGAAGACGGCGCTGTTCTTCATTGCATGAAATGGGGACTGATTCCGAGTTTCACCAAGAAAACGGAGAAGCCCGATCATTACAGGATGGTAATTGAAGCTCCAGTTGTGATTCTTTTTCATGTTCAATTTGAATTTGCAGTAGTTTTAAGCTTGGTTGGTTTTGGCCTGGCTTCAAATTAAGCAACTTTTGTTTGGATGGTTGTGATTTATGATTTGTGTAAACAACTGCAGTTCAATGCTCGCTCTGAGTCCATTTGTGAAAAGGCTTCTTTTCGTCGTCTAGTTCCTAAAAACCGCTGCCTAGTTGCTGTAGAAGGGTATGCTGTTTTTGCTATATGACTGGTTTGTCTTGCTCTACAGTGTACACTGATTATACCATACTTCTTTTCGATCAAGTGTTTCTGCCTTTTAATTCTTTGTGATATGAGAAGGAAAACGATATACAAACAATATTAGGGGGACAATGTTCTCCCAAATTTAATACATGTCACATTGTCACGCCACTCTTTTAGTTGCTAGAAACTAAAGTACTTAAAATTGGATCGGTTATGCCGAAAATAGATTATCGTCCTCCAAGGTGTGGGCACTTATCTTTCATCTAGTATGACATGTAGCACCACATCATGATTCATGAAGTAAAAACGATTATGTGAACTGTAATTGTAAATGTGCAGCAGTAATCATACTTTTACATGACGACATCTTTTCAGTTTTGGTCATATTGGAGGACGAGAAGTCTTTCCCTTTCATTCTTGTTACTAATGAATATCTCATAGTGAATCAGTGTGAAATTTGCATTTCCAGATTTTATGAATGGAAAAAAGATGGTTCTAAGAAACAGCCTTACTATGTCCATTTTAAGGATGGTCGGCCTCTTCTGTTTGCTGCTCTTTATGATTCGTGGGAGAACTCTGAAGGTAGTTAATGTACAAACATTCTGTTATTAAACCCGCTTCCCAAAACCACAACTGCTGTTAGTTTGTTTTTGCTTTATGTCCGTAAATCATTGAATTAATCTGAAACATGTTAGCCAGTGAATATCTAGTATGTGACTGTTCTCATCTGGGTTCTAATTTGTGTACTGAACGTGAGCCTGCAGGTGAGAAACTTTATACCTTCACTATCATTACAACTTCTTCATCTTCAGCTTTGGCGTGGCTCCATGGTGAGTCCTGCTTGTTCTTTTTCATTTATGTTTCTCTGTGTTCTAATACAGTATGCATTAGCTATAGACTCTCCATTACTTGCTCAATTTTTATTTTATATGTAAGGTTACTGGCAGATGTTACTACCAGTACATTTTCTAGTTTCAGTTGCTTGACATGTTATATGTTTAGTCCTTGTTAAGAGTGTGAAATGTTCTCCTTCCCTCCATTCTCACCTTATACTCTTTAACATGTTTATTAATTTTTTTTTTTTTTCACTATAGACAGGATGCCAGTTATTTTGGGTGACAAGGAATCTATTGATACATGGCTTAATGATTCTTCATCTTCCAATTTTGACAAGTTACTTAAACCATATGAAGGGTCTGATTTGGTAAGTAATTCTTGAACTTCTAAAAGGAGAGACATAAACTACTATTTCTTGGATGCTAATTCCTTTAATCACCAGGTATGGTACCCAGTAACACCAGCAATGGGTAAGGTGTCTTTTAATGGGCCAGAGTGCAGCAATGAGGTGCGACAGTTACTGTGTTTTCTTTTACGCATGATGTGCATCATTTGGTAATGGGAAGAATTTAAACCCAATAATTTTAACCTGGATCTCCTAGTCAGAGTAAAGGCGAAATTTTGACTTGCAGACTTGAATGTGAGAAATGATTTTTCACCTGTGCTTTTCCTTAAGGTGGTTCTCCTTTAGGAAGTTTACATGATGAGATAAAGTTGTTAAGATGGTTTCATTGAAAAATTTCTTATAAAGGAAATTGTTCTGTACTTAAAGTTGTTAAAGACTGGCTTTTGGTACCTTTTCCCTCGCATCATGATGCATTGCTTGGTATACAAAACAGTGACTCTGCTTTCTGTAGGGTAAGATTTCCTTAATACATCGAGTTTTCGTGGTTTGGTAAAGTCTCTTGGTTGCCAATTCAGAGATCTGGAATTGAATCCTGTCTTGATTAGGGTTTGGGAGGGTATTAGGGTTACCTTCTTTGGTAGGGTGGGGTTGAGGAGGGAAGTAATAAGTCATATTCTTGTTTTAATACTAAAAGAATACCACTACTTAATGATTGCATCATTTTCTGCAGATACAGTTGAAGACAGAGGGCACTAACTCGATCACAAAATTTTTCTCAACAAAGGGAACCAAAAAAGAAGAGCTAAAGCCAAATGATACAAGTTCTCATGACTCATCTGTGAAGACTGATTTTCCAGAAAGCATAAAAAAGATCCTGAATACACAGAGGACAGGGTGCAACCATCCTTGACTGTGAAATGTGAAGAAGATTCAAAAACTAGTGTCTCTACATTCTCTCAAGAGGAGGCATCTAAGGGGCAGACGAAGCGGGACTATGAAGAGTTCTTAGCTGATTCTAAACTGGTTCTTAAGAAAGCTGATAAGATTTCTAGTGCTAGTCCAGCAAAGAAGAAGGTCAACTTGAAGACTTCTCAAGATAAGCAACCTACACTATTTTCATACTTTGGGAAGAGCTAGTTTTGTTTGCATCAACTTCAAACTTTCTTTGTCCACGCTTCATATGTGTATGGACATGGCTGATGATTTTGTTAGGTAGAAAGACAGATATGAAGTTGCTGTTTTGCAGTCAAGCTACAGTCGGTACTGTGTAATCTCCTATGTTTCTCCATCTTTTGCGGCTAGGCAGTGTAGTGATCCTTTCTGTTGTATCGAACTTGTATCTGAACTTCTGATTGTACTGCATCCACAATATAAATGACTTCTGTAGTCGGATTTTGTGCAATGCATATAAACACAGAGATCGTGATGTTCATATGTTCGATTTTAAGTAAAAAATAAGAGCCCGATGTTTGAATCTAGATGGCTGCATGTGAAAAAATTCAAGCCCCGGATTGGAATTCAAATACTAAATGTGCAATCATGTTAACAGAACAAGTGAATTCCCACATTTGAAGTTCTTAAATCACCCAATATAAACAAGAAATCTGTCACTTCAATCAAAGGGTTGCAGCAGCTCCTTACAGATATTGAGTTGAAATGAAAAACTAGGCAAAATAATTTGCAGTTGCCAATTAACACATGGGAAATATTTGTGGACGTAAAATTGGCAAAGACCAATTATAAGCTTCTATCCATCTTCCATTAGGTACCATCTCCATAATGATTTTCCTTACCATCCGAATAGGACCAGCCATTGCCCCCCATTGTAGCACTGAACGCGAGCCTAGGCAGAACCGTCGGCGCTTATTCCCGAGCCATATTGTGCTACCTCTCCGCCTTCTAATCCGCCTCCGTGGCCGGCACCACCCAACCAACATAGTAGAGTCTGACAACATAGATATGGTTATAGAACCTCTCCTCAACATTGCTATTTGTAGTGTTACTAAGTTGTGCAAAATGTTTTGTGATGTTCATTACTATGTACTTCTTATATAGTGTGATTAAAGATGAATTGCTGATGTTAATGATGTTAATCATAATGGGTGCAATCATAACAATCATGCTTTTTAAAGGCCTGATGCTGTAGTGGAATAAAGTGAAGCCTTAGGAGGAGTTTTTGTTGTATTTTATTGTTGGGGTTGTGGTAGTCATGATCAAAAGATATCTCTGTGATGAAAAGACAATCAGTTCAAATTAGAACTTGCAGGATAGATCTAGTAGTTACCCCTTTGCTTGGAGTTAAAACATATTTACTCGCACACTTTGCTTTGTAAAACATCTGTTTCTGAATTTGGTCTGTTGTATAAATTTGCTCTGAAAAGTTGCTGTTTTTTTCCCCCACAATTTTCCAGAAGTTGTAAGGGTATAATGGTGGCTTTGGATAATTTTGTAGACAACAGATGAAAATATAAACTATGGAAGAAGTGTTCTTGAATGATCTTGCCCATGGGAAATGATTTTTTTACAACAAGTGGTGATATAATTTCATTAGTTTCAGGTTGGCATGCGGCGCCCAATCACCAAACTATAGATAAACTACTGACATTGAGTGCATAAGAATATACTGCTTTTCCAAGTACTCTACCTTCATTCTTCACCAGCATAATCATTCATTCTTTTTTATACCGGAAAAGAAAAGCTAAGCAAAGTGAAAATTGTTGGACCAGCTTTGTTTTTTTTCGGACAATGAAGTTTCATTAAACTGCAAAAGCAGCAGAGAGAAGCATACAACTGAAAACCAAAACTACAGTAACAACAAACAGAAAAGAAATAACTACATGCCACTAAATCACACCAGAAGGAGGTGCAGGCAATCCATTACTCCTCAGAACTTTGAGAAAATCAGATGGAGGGTGCATTACCCAATTTCCAAGAACCATCTTCCTTTCGGCTTGCCTGGCAAGCAAATCAGCCAAAGCATTCTAATGCTATCTTTATCAAATTCCAGCTACAACACTTCAGCATACTCTGAAACCATCGGATTTCTTTGATGAGAGGGTAGATTTCCCAGACATTCTTTGAAAAGGAACCAAAATAACACAGTACACTTGAAATCTCCATAATAACATTTTGAAAATCATGAATCTTAGCTGGCTTCAAACCCCAAAGCAGCAGAGGCTTCAGGCATCAATGTAGAATTCAAGTATGAGGAAGTATTACCTGCAACGACCAAATACTGATGATCTCTAGCAATAACTACAGTCCCTGCCATTCCTGTGCTATCATCCCAAGCACCATCACAATTGCTCGAATTTCAGAACCGATATCAGCTTGGGGGACACCTGTATATGGAGCCACTAAGGAACTGCCAAGAAACTCAGCAACAGCTGCTCCAATTCTGTGCGCTTTACCAACAGGTTTAGGAGACGGATGTCCATAGACAACTTCACTTCTTGCCTTCCAGATTGTCCAGAGTGAAAAAGCCACCCAAAGAAAACGCACTGTCTTGGGGAGAGCATTAGTGTTATCAATATCCAAACTGCAGGAGCAATAATGTGACAACAATGTGAGTTATCACAGAGATGGTTTGGACCCAGATTCATAAATCTTATGATGACCAGATCCGACATTGAAAGAGCCACGTTTTGATGAACCAGCTGTTAAGTATGCAATGAAAAAAAAAAGTCTCTGCCTTCCTGTCTTTGATAATAAATATGACCCCGTTAGCGCATACATACATAGGCAATGTTTCACATACTGCGCGTCGAATTTGGCCATATCTAACAAAAAACACGGCAGAGGGACTAGTTAAATTTCCAGGTTCTGATGTAGTCCCTATCGTGTGTGGTGATAATCTTCTTCATCCCCACTGCCAAGCAGGTGATGGGAGGTGCAGGAATGCTGACAATGTCGGCATCAGGTGAAATCCTTTTTCCTCTCAATCTCTGAATTACCATGTTTTGATAACAACCACCACTTGAACTTGAAGCAGGTTTAGAACTTGGCAGTACACAGTAGCTGGTGTCCAAGACAATTTTAGTAACCACTTTCCCTGTGTTCTGATCCACTAGATGAAGCACACACCATCCATTCCACCCACAACCAAAGTTGATGCATCATTCCTCCGGTGCTGCATTGAACACACAGCACCCCGACTCACTCTCGTTTCCCACAAAAGTCTACATGCATGTCCTCAGGTCCCAACCGTACACATATCCATTGCTTGATCCAGCAAACACTGTCCTCTCATTGCCGCAAGGGTTGTAACTCAAAGTCTTTATCTCGCCTGCTATATGCAATTTTGCTGCAAACTCATGATCAGGTAAAAGTACAGAGGAAACTGTGATAGAAGAACCACCACCAGCAAGAATGGACAACCGACTGCCTTCATCACTCAACCCTAGGCATGTCACTGGCACCTCAGGGTCGTGCATTCTAAGAATTTGAGAACATTGGCTACTGTACATGTCAAACACTCGAGCAGTGCCGTCAGCACATCCAACCACAGCCTCTGGATCACAGTAGCTCATGCATAAACCCTTCGGAAAGGTACCCTTGCACTTAAAGGGGTTTAATATCCTAGTCATCCCACTGCGCCTCCATATGCATATTCGACTATTCTTTGAGCCGACCAAGCCAACAATCTTGCTCTCATCAAAGTCAAAATCAACCAAAGGGCCATAGTCTACTGGAACTCGATATTCTCCTTGAAATTTATACACACATTTACGGCTTTCTTCCGGTGACCACAGATGCATGAACTTCTTCCTGCTGCTGCCAGTCAGAAGCAACCCATCCTTGTGTCGGCATTGATCAATATTAACAGAGTGACCCTTCCAGTGATCAACATTAATCCAACGGCTTTGAAGCAATGCAAGTCTATGAGTCACACCGGCCATCTCCTCCAAACAAAGACCCCTCACAAGACCCATTTGCCACTGCTTGTAATAAAGCGCTTCGAAACACTTGCATTTGGCGATGGCGGTCCTCCAGGTTTTGCAAACCAAGGAACAACTGACGAGGTCTTGGCAGCAGTCGAGCAAAGAGAAGATTGCGGAAAGGACGTCATGGTCAAGAGCATTGTTTGGCGGAGGTCCTCTTTTCGGCCTTTTGTTGTTGTTGCTGGCCAGAGCAAAATCTCTCCCGGCCGGGAAGGAATGTGATTTGTGTTTCAAACAAGAAGACATCCAAACAGAGATTTTAACATGGATGACTATCAGATATTTGTTGTTTCGCCCTATATATGTTTATTAGGATCAAGGTATAATATGTAAGAGTAGAACAACCATGTAAAATAAGATAAGGAGACTAATATAGAACAATGTCACATCTAGGATTCCTAGTTATAAACAGTAAAATGAATTAAAGTGACCCAATTATCTAGTCCTGGCGGGACCCAATTATCTGTATAATTTGTGATTTGTGCAGCTCCTCCATGGTTGATAAGTTGCCACTTCAGCCACCTGCACTCACACACAAACACAAATTTGTAATGAGTAATGATTGTTGCGACCACCGTTTCGGGTTGGTCGCACAACCGGAATCCGGTGACTGCAGAATTGGGTGTTCGCAAATTGAAACAGACACCTGGTCATTGGTCCTTGATCATAAATCTCTGTTTTTCGTTACTAAAGTGAGATCGTCCATTCCGCTTCGATAAGGTTGTGGTATTGTATTCAGATGAATCAGAATAAACTGTCATCGAGATCGCAATGGAGGCCATTGTTAGGGTTTGGAGAGGGAGACTGATAGCAAAATTTTATCAGCACCATCTTTCATAGTTTCATCTCTAATTTCACGCCGGGTCTAAAACGACGTCGTTCCCGTTCCCGTTATAATTCGATTGTAAAGTGGTGTCTTTATTTTTTATTTTTTGGGAATGAAGTAATGAAGTAAAATATGTCTTTCAAAGATGAAAATTAGTTATGCCTATTTTGTATCACAAGTGAATCTCCATACCTATTTTTTATAATACACAGTACACATGACTCCATTACTCATGGAAAAGTGAAAAATTCAAGCTCCTATATGAGCAATGCTTCACTTTACGGACATGGAAGGCCTCAAGGCCATACCAACTAGATACTGCTTAAGCTCATTAGCCTGAAACCCCAATTCCAAAAAGTTCCAACCAATTGATAGGGATGACAAGCCTTTCAGGGGTTCGCTTATGCATATTCAATCATGAACGAGGAAGAACACCAAAAGTACAAAAGAATTCGTCGGAGTCATTTGAATCAAGTGCATGAAGAAGACTGGACTCTAATTGATTCCAAAAGCTACCTATATGATTCGAGCTGTTATTTATCCGAAGAAGCACAACACAATTTAGATCCCAAATATGTCGACAACAACATCGACTTAATCATTTGAAATTGAAGGCTGGTTCAAATATGTCAGAGTTGGATTAGGATACTGCTTTCACTTTTTTGTACTTGTTTTTATTTTTTTATTATTTTTTATTACATCAACGGTTGAGAAGTATAACAACTAATTTTTCGTAAGTTAAACTCATATGGAGGTGGTCAACAAATTTAACCCGCAATCATGATAATTAACTCTGCCTTGAATATGAGAACAATTACAAATTTACAACCATGAATATGGTGATAATTACGATCGTAAATGTGACATGATGACGATAGTAAAGTGCCACAATGATTACAGCAATGAGTGCAGTAATCATTACAGATATAAAGTAGGGCAATGATGATAGTCATAAAGCTTGATAATAATTATAGAGATGAGTACGGTATCAATAGTGACTTGCTGTCCAAGTCATTGGCGACTTGCCAGGCAAGTTTACTTGCGGCTCAAGGCATAGCACACCTATAAATAGGGGTAAGACGACTAGATATGGGATCTAATTCCTACTTATTCTACTTTAGTTGACTAAAAAAATATATTGACTTAGGCATCAAAGGGTTTTCTGCAGGTACCCCTTCCTCTTCGAGCTTACGGTTAAGCTTCTGAGTTAACGCTCAAATGAGGCTTCTTGATCTTTTCTGGTCAACTTCCACTCTAGTTCGCATTTATTGGTGAGTCAAAATCCTCTGCGGAATTTTTCATCACCAACAACTCATAACCTCCTATTTACGTAGGGAAACTTATGCCACTACACCAAATAGTATTGAGTTTTTTTTTTTTTTTTGGTTACAAGTTTCTGGATTTTGAGAAAATTTGTATAATTATTTAGGTCGATGTAGCTCTTTCTATCACGTCTTTGAATAGTAGTTTATAATGTAAATTTGCTACAATTAATAATATTATGTTTTTTTTTTTTATAGTAAATGTAGATTTCATTAAACGCATGCCAAGATGACCATTACATAGAGAGATTGGACCTAATAGCAGGGTGAAGTGGGCCCCACAACTGCCCAACCCCTTGACGATCTGAATTGACTTAGATGCCTCGTTGAAGAGCTCAAGCCCATCACGCTTTGCTTACATCTTCATTTTCTGGCCCATAGCAGCATTGATGAGCCCATTTCCAAGAGCCTTAAGCAAAGGCCTAATAGTTTGCCCCAACTAATTTGGATACCCCAATTCACTTAGGCAATAACACCTTTACCACAGACCCCGACATCTCCGTCACTGGGAATCACCTCGCCAATAGCACGGCTACTTGGACCACAGCCAAAGACCAGCCCAGATACCTGTGAACACCACCGGACAATCATCATCAAAATCACCAAGAACAAAGCTAGGATTTGAGCCCAAACACAGTCCAGCCATACTAATCTGGACACCCAATTCCATTGGCATGTCACCGTCAACTCTGACATCATCTGCAGCACCGACCAAGCCCTGCCCAACATCACTTTTGCCAGTTGCACGAGAATAGCATGGTGAGGATCCGTAGCCTCTACTCTGCCTCTTCGCACAGCACTGCCGCCAGTCCACATCTCAATCAACGATGTGGATGCCATTGAAGTCATAGAGAGAGGTTATTGTGAGGTATCCTGTTTTAATACTCTAGAAATTCGTTATTAATTTCTTGAAATTTCCTGGAATTAATATAGTGTTCGTTAGTAGGATTTCGTGGTTTGAAGGTTGACTTTTTATACATTAGGATTCTTGAAAACTTCATTCGCGTAAGTTGTAGAGCGCGTCGATAAGAGTTCGTGCATATCCGGAACTCAAAAATCGGAGTTCATATGAAGAAGTTATGGGTTTCAGAAAAAGCTTTCATTTTTGTATAAAGGACGAAAATTTCCGAAAATTGCAAAGAATGACAGAATTTCCAAAATTGGAAATCCAGCCCTTCTCTCTCTCCCCCCGACCAGAAATCGCCTCAATCCTTCTTCCGGCCATATCTTCGTCATCCAGCCACCATTGCATGTGCCAGCACTTGCATTAGCTTCGCCTCTTCCTCCTCCGCTTGTCTGTGGTGGTTTTGCAACCTATCTCCGCCACTACATGGCGCAGCAAGGAGAACCCGATCCTAACTCAGTTTTAGGTCAACGCCGGTTTCTTCGTCCTCTTGCCACCACAAGTCGAGCCACCGGTCATTTTGGAACCCTCTGAAGATGTTGATCATGCTCACCAAGTGGAATTAATAGAATCGAAGCGTGGAAGGAGAACCAAGCTAAATCAAAAATTGGGCAATTATCCAATCTAGCCACTGTCGAGGTATTTTCCGGATTCTCTGCTTTGATTTAGGCTTGGTGCTAGTTGTGAAAGTTGTTGTGAATCTTGAGAGGAAGAGTTTGGCATAGGTCTTGACGTTCAATTCGGAGGTTGATGGTGACGCTTTGCAGTTGCTTCCGGTTACCCCAGGGACAGTTTCTGTTTCTGATTTCGATCTACTTGTCGATACGAGCATTTCAATATACAACACGTAGTTTTTGGAGATTGCATGATTAAGTTAGGGTTTTTATGGCTTCGATTCGTATCGGTTTTTCTATTCGTGAGGATTAGGCCGTCCGATCGACTTGTAGTTTTGATTGTTTTGATCATAGAAGTGTTCCGAAGATGTTGGATGGTCTCGGATGAGGAACTAACTCTTGGATCGTCGAATAATTATGTTTTGTGACTTGTGTGCTAAGTTGAGACCATATGTGATTAGGTGCTTGACGGAATTGTATTGGGCAAAAAATTTGTGATTGTGTGATCTTGGCTGTTAGAAAAAACGCAGCTGGAATTAGAGGTGAGTAAATCTCACGGTGTTTCGGTTGATAAATTAGTTATGTTTTAATTTAGTAGATTTAATTATTAGCATGAATAATCGTATTTATCGAAACAAATTATTTGTTTTAAAATATATGAACTTGATCAACAACAGTTCATGGGTAAGCTAAAACAATGTTTTGATGTAAAATGATTTTCGAAAAGTATAATTTGTAAAACTACAGTTGGTATTAGTGGCATCCCTGAGTGGATGACTACGTGTGTGTGTGTGTATTTATGTGAAAAATATATATCTTGGTGGAATTGGGCGTGTTGTTTGTTGGCGTGAGTCACTCTCCATAATTGTAGGAATTGTAGTATAATTAGGATTATATAGTTAAGGAGGATATCATGTAGTTAAGGGGAGAATATCACAGTGTAATTAGTTTCCTATTAGGAATGTGTATACTTTGTATATGTACTCCATCTTTGGAGAATATCAATACATCAGAAATTCCCAAACTTTCTCTTTGTCTTTGTTCTGTTTGACTTGGTATCAGAGCAGAGATCCGTTTGGACTCTGTTTGTTTGTTTCCGCAGCAAATTTGTCTTTGTTCTCTTTAAGAGTTGTCCTTTGCCTTCATTCTCTATTCCTTTTGCCCTAAAACCCTAAAGTTTGCCATACCTTGCCGTCAACCTCTCCTTCCTTAGCCGTGTCAAATTTTGTGGTTTGTGTTGCTGCTTGAAGAAGAAGAATGGCATATTTGTCCCTTAGTTTGTTGTTCAACAGTCAGGTGACTTGCAACTATTGTAAGACTGTTGGCCACTACAAAAGTCAATGCCCCAAGTTGCTAAGACTCAATTCCAATAACTCTGGTTGGAAAACAAGTAACAATGGTCAGAAAAGCAAGGCGACAATCCAACTAGTGCAGGAGCAAGCGCCTGATTTCTATGATGTGGAGGGTCAAGATCAAACTAAGGGTAATGTTTCTCTAACTCAGGAGAATCGAGGTAAAACTGGTGTCGATTTAAATGTTTCTAGCTTTACTGGTAGTAATACATGGATAATTGATTTTGGTGTGTCTGATCATATGACCTATGATAAGTCTTTCTTCGTCACGTTGTCCTCCCCATCCATAACACATGTCTCTAATGAAAATGGTGAGTCCTTTCCGGTCTTAGGAATTGGGTCAGTCCAGGTTACACAGTCCATTACTCTTTATAATGTCCTATATGTACCGTCTTTATCTCATCATCTTTTGTCTGTGTCTCAATTAAACACACAAAACAAATGCTCTGTCACCTTTTATCCTATGTATGTTATCTTTCAGGATCTGTGTACTCGGGTGATAATTGGCAAGGGAGATCTGAGGGAGAGACTGTTTCACTTGGATTGCATGTACGGAGGACCGACACAAGCACCATTAAGTCCACAAGGTCATGTTGCCCTGACATTGAGTTCTGATCGGATGAATGAATTGTGGTTGTGGCACCGCCGTTTGGGCCACCCATCCTTTGGTGTCATGAAGAAGTCCATGCCTTCCCTTTTTTTGGGAATAAGTGATTCTAGTCTACATTGTGAAACCTGTTATTTAGCCAAGAGTTATAGGTCTAGTTATCCTTCTAGCTTTCAGTCTAGTACAATGCATTTGAATTAATTCATTCTGATTTATGGGGACCTTCCAAAAATTCAACTTTTTCAGGAATGCATTATTTTGTTTTATTCATTGATGACTTCACCAGATTAACTTGGGTTCACTACACCAAAAACGTTAACACACAACACTTTTTGCACAACGAAAAAAAAAAAGTGTTGTGTGATGAAGAAAAGTGAATCACACAACACATTTACAAAACTTGCGTTGTATAAGGTGGTTAAAATTCTGAACTTTTTAGCTAGTAGATCATTGCACAACAGTTATAAGAATAATTCGTTATGTGAATGAAAAAAAAAATAGCAGTAGATTTCCCTCCTAGATCGACCCCAAATTTGGCTCCAAATTGGTACTTCATTGTACAACAGAATAGTTATATCTGTTGTATGAGTGTAGTTTGCAAATTGTCACACAACAGTTTTTGTTTTGTGTTGTATGATCAAGGAAAATATATTAGAGGTTTCGATGCGTCTCCATACGCCACTCATTCCTTTGCTCCCAAATTGAACTGTACTTACACATAGCGGGAACTTTCCCTCCTTGCTGCCACAACTCAAATTTAATTTGTGCGGAATCAGACAACACATAGCAAAGTTATGTTGTCTGATACATGAATACAAAATAAAAATAGCCAACAACCGGTGCGTTTGACAACTTAATTGGCTAGGGCTAGTGACTTTTGTCTCCCACTTTGTTTATTTCCAACACCCAGACAGATCACCTCAAAGCACTATTTCTTCATCACTCTTCTTCTTTCCCCGAAAGACAAGTACCTTCATTTCTATCCACAACCAACTTCCGTGTCCGACTCAAATGAAAATCGGGCTTCCAATCGAAGCGCCTAGTGGATTTCACCATCTCTCCACTGAAACCTGCATCCCTGATCCCTAATAATCAACCCCTCAGCTCTTGACCCCAAAATTTCGTCAACCTTCAAAACCCTAACTCGCTCTCTCCAACTTATTACCCATGCGGGGTCCCCATCGCTCTGAGCGCAAGGTCAGTGAAGCAGCAAAAACAAAATTGAAGCTCTAAAGGCGGAGAAGGACTCCCTCATCAAATCGAAGAAGGCCACCTAGCAGACCATGTGGGAGTGTGGGACTGGAAGCAATAGCTCTACGCTGAAGCCAACATTGACTCTGCTCTCATCCCTCTCGCCAGACTCAAAGCCATCTACAGCGAAGCCCTACTTCCCCAATTGGTACGCTGTCACTGCTTTGGTCTCTTTCGCATTTGGGTTTAGGGATTTAGGGAATCGGGGTCCGATTGGTTTTTGTTATTTGATTTGTTTCAATGCATTTTTGCAGCAGTTAAAGAGGATTCCAAATCTACCAAAGCTAAATTTGTGGCCTCCATTCTCTTGAAGAAGCAAAAGCAGAAGCAGAAAACCACCAAGCTTGGAAGCTCCCGAACCCATATCAACAACCTCCCCAAGCTCCTCTCCTACGTCACCCTAACCTCACTGCCTTAGTACATTGTCAAATCTCTCCTCTCCATCCAAGCCTTCTTCACTCCCGTCTTGCCTGACCTCCCTTCCTCTTCTTCCAAGCCCAATCACTCCCAAGACGACGACCCCGAGTTCATATACAGCACTTGGCTCTAGTCCAAGTTTGACGAGCTCGTCGTGTCCCTCATCCAGCTCCTTCTTTTGCCGGAATCCGATGAAACTCTCAAGGGTTTTTTTTTTTTTAAATTTACAGCCATTCAGATAATTATAGATATCTTTACTGCTTCTAATTTGAAATTTGATAATGTTGTTAGGAGGTGGTGTTGGATACACTGATGGAGTTTTTGAAGTTGGGAAACGGAAGAAGGTTTCACTCTGCTATATTCCTTAGGTTTCTTCGTAACATTGTAAGTTATGGTTTTCTCTATAGACTTGACCAGGCTTTGATTTTCCTCTATTTCTATTTGAAGAGATCTTTATGATAATTCTGTTGTTATCACTAGGTGTACTCTACAACATTGCCAAATTTCTTGGTAGATTTGCTTGCATCAAAGTATTTCAAGTATATTGATGTCCGATAAGGTCACATTGTTGTTAGGACTGATAATTGATAAATCTGAAATCAGATTGCTTCATTTAGTTCTTTGACAGGTATTGAAAATGTAATTCATAGATTGTTTTGGGTATGGGGGGTTTTTGGGTGGCCAACCGCCGCTGGGGCATCATCCTTTAGGTGGACCGGGGCTATCATCTGTGGGAAATCAGGGACCGGGGAGTGGTGCTTAAAATTACGGTGGGTCAGGCTTTACCAGCCAATTTTCTTTGTTTTGTCACCTCAACATTCAAAATATTTGGTATTCGTTCCAATTCCTATTTTCCAAGGAAAAACACATTGCATGCTTCTTGTTGATTATTTACTTCATTTTGGGTGAACTCTGATCTGCATGGTTGTTGTGTTGAGCAGTTTGCGTGGTTTATGGTTGAATTGAATGATGAATTGAGTTGATGAATATTTGATTCAGGTGTATGACTGCTTGATGGGAGCTGATGCTTTATGTGATTTTGGTGATTTGCATGATTGCAGAGAATATGCTCTCGTTTGATGATTGTATTAGCTGTGCTTTTATGGCCACTTCCTCTGTTCATCTGTACCTTTTAAGATGTAGGTCAGTACTCTCTCACCCCTTGCCAGACTCAAAGTCATCTACAGCAAAGCCCCACTTCCCCAATTGGTACTCTCTCACTACTTTGCTCTCTCATTTGGGTTTAGGGATTTAGGGAATCAGGGTTCGATTGGTTTTTGTTATTTGATTTGTTTCAATGCATTTTTGCAGCAGTGAAAGAGGATTCCAAATCTGCTTAAGCTAAATTTATGGTCTGAGGGTTGCTTGCATTTTTGTTTTGCCCACTAGGTGTTTGTGGAAATGCCTCAGATCTTCTTCTCTGTATTTCTGCTCTGTGCGTCCTCTCCTCTGCTGTATTTTTTTTTCTTCCTCCTCCATTGGGAGATGGGCACATAGCATTATATTTCTTTGCACCAAAATCAACTTGCAAAAACAATTAATATTGCTGGACATTGCTTTTGTTGTTGTCTTCCACTTCAAAAGATCAATTAATTATCATGCCATATTTATATTGCTTTGATTGCCACCACCGAAGAAAGCACACATCCACCACTGAGTGCTTTGTGTTAACAAATTTTTCCACCATTCTTTGTGTTTGCATACTTGAATAATTAAACATGGTCGTTTGTCTTCTTGTTCACTACATCACGTTTGACCACTGTTTCAAGCTGTGATTCAATTGCATTTTTTGTCTCTTTTCAGAATAAAGGTGCGGCATGAAGGCTTTGATTCATTTTTTGAATCATGCCTTAATTACAAAGATTCTTGATTCTTTATTTTTCGCATATGAAGGAAATTTACAGCAGCCATATATGTAGCACCAATTTATTTATTATTATTTTTTTTATCTCAACAGCTGCCCCTCATCGAATTGGATTTGTGAATTTTTTTTTGTTAATGCTCAAGTCCGGTGGTAGCCGGCTCCTTGTTTAACACGGGTCCGGTGGGCGGACCACTACTCGGAGGATTAGATGACTTCCGTTTACTGCAACACGAGAGACAGGGCGTCAGAGGGAGACCGCGTTGGGCGGTCTTCACTTCTCCGATGCCTAAGTCAGTCACTGTATATGGGCAGCATGACAATAAATGAGTAGTAATTGCGTAATTAATGAGGAGAGAGGAGAGAACCTTTTATAGGTGAGGAAGAGGTTGATCTTCTTCTTGTTTCCGATGTGGGACTGATGTGCTTCGATTCCCAGCGTCTGGAGCTTCTAATGCCATCTTGACGCGGCGCGTGGCGGCGCGTCAGCGGTGATCTGGGGGTGATCCAGGGCTCGAGCGGTAGCCCGTCTGGCTGTGCCTTCGCAGGTTACCCCCTTGGTGGGAGTCGGTACCTCTGGCGGTACCATGAGCGCGGCTCTTTATAGCTAATTATGCTCATTCTGGCACATATAGGTACAAGTCCCCCAAGTCCCCAGTAGAGGAGGGCAATCTTGGTTGGGGAGTTGATCGGCGGTGTGAAGCGTTACTTCCGCTAGACTTGCAATAGCATAATTAGCGTCAGTGCGTTGTCAACCATAGATTTACTGAGCGAACGCTTTATACCCTTTCGGGTGGGCCCCTGCCAGGCCCTCCAGGGAGTCCCCCACTCCCTAGCCAAGACGGACCTCCGGATGGTCGGCAAATTGTTTGTTGAGGGGAAGCTGCGCTGAGCAGAGGGTGTTGGGTAGCGAGCCCAATCTTAGTACCCGGGTGACGGGGGTCAACGTACCTGATCAAGGTCGTCGTAGACTGTTGACTAGTCCCCGTGTCCCGTAGGGACGATTTGATCGTAACGCCGCGTGGCGGTCGTTGTTAGAGTGAGGCGTAGCCTCGGGATTCGTCGCTGGCGGATACCCCCCACTAGATGTAGCAGGAAACAGCGTCGCGTAGACTGGTTTGGTGGTAGTTAGTGAGCGGAGTTGTGCTCAGCAACGCACAGGGTTTGCAAGATGGAGGGGGTTATGCCGGCAGTGCCACGTATAGCTGAGGCTGCCCCTTGCAAATTGACAAGTGGAAGTGTTCTTGCGGGGATCCGCTCATAGGAGACTTCGACAGGTGTCAAGTGAGAAGTTCCACTGGCGGGGTTTCGCTCAGCAGACTTCGACACTTGGAAGATGACAAGTGAGAAGCTCCGCTGGCGAGGTTTCGCTTAGCGGACTTCGACACTTGGAAGATGACAAGTGGGAAGTTCCACTAGCGGGGTTTCGCTCAGCGGACTTCGACACTTGGAAGATGACAAGTGGGAAGTTCCGCTGGTGGGGTTTCGTTCAGCGGAATCCGCCGACAATTGGCGCCCTCCTCCCAAAAGTTGTGGCTTCTACCAGACGCTTCGTCTGATGGTGGTGGACACATGGCGAACCCCTAAAGGGTTAGCGTGCGGAGGCGTGCCTCCTCCGCCTAGCCGTCTCCTCGCCATTAATGTCGAGTAATGATGGATTTCATAACCGAGGCGACGCCTCGGTTAATCCGGAGAGTAACTGTAGTTGTAGGACACGTGTACGGCTGACAGTTGATGTCGTTTTTCAATGGACGGCGTAGGACTGTTTGACGTTGACATAAAAGGGGGGGAAGTTGGCATATTTGGCACTGCTCTAAACTTTGAACTGTGCTTCGTTGTCTTCAAGCTTTCTGCGTCTGAGATCGGAGAAGAAGGTTGAGGCGATATTGCCGAGTTTTCGTACGTGGAAGAACCGACGACCTTCGGCTCCGAAGACAAGTGCTCACACTGCTGTCAGAGACTCCATCGTTGAGGTTGGTATTCTGACTTATATCCCTGTTTCATTGGATGTTTGCCATGGTGATTTTTTGGGTTTTGGGTGTTCATGTGGTATGTTCTTTGATGTCCTGTGAGGGTGTGAGTGGGTTTGGGGATGGGTTGCTGTGTTTGACAGAATTGGGGTTTTTAGGGATTTTCTAGGTGGTCGAATCTGGGTTTGAGTGCGTTTGTTCTTGTTTTGGTATTTTCTGGGTTGAGTGTTGTTGATGTTCTTGGGCACTGACTGATATAGGGATAGGTTAGATCTTGTGTGAGCTAACTGATTTGGGTTTTAGGGTTTTGGGATGGCCGACGTCATAGAGATTTCGAGCAGTGAGGATTCCAGATCTGAAGTGTCGTTCAGCTCGGCGGATAGAAATTTTATTGACTCGTTAAGTCCGTCTGCCCGTGCAGGAACCTCATTGCTAGAACCGCTAGAGGTCGAGCCGCTACAGACCATACCGTGGGACGTAGTTATGGGTTGTGCATTGCGTCTGGAGAGTTCTAGGGCGGTGGAGGCTGCCGCTGCTCATACTATGCATGAAAAGCGCCTAGAAAGCAATAGTGCCGCCAGCGGTTCCGCTGGGGGGGGGGGGGGGGAGGTGTAGCGGGGGAGGATACGGAGTCGGCTTGGGTGTTTGAGGACGACACCCCTGTTGACGAGGCGGGAGGTAGGATGACCGCTGTTGTTGTCAACCGGCTGAAGCGGGTGTTCCGGTTGCCCGGCGTGGTGAAGCTGCGTCCACTGACGGTAGAGGAGAAGGCTTCGATCCTGCCAGTGGGCCACGTCGCGGTGCATGAGGCTATATTCCGCGAGGGAGTGACCTTCCCGCCGGTGCCCAACCTACAGATCCTGGTGTGCGAGTTCGGCATCGCCTTTGGGCAAGTGTGCCCCAACATGTGGCGGTTACTGCTGGCGCTGAACTCGTTGTGGCGGTTGTCTGGTTGAGAAGGACAGACTGTGGCGGAGGTATTACATTTCTACTAACTGGTGTACGTGAAGCGCCAGGGTTGTAGAGGGCAAGTAAACCTCAGTCGTCGCCAAGGAGCGTCCAAGCTGAGGGACTCAATGTCGTACTGGCGGGGTTCCTTCTGCATTGCCACGGCGGGGTGGGAGTACCAAGCGGGGTCCAACGAGGGGGAGCCGACGTTTAGAATTAAGTCGGAGTTTCAGCCCATCCGAGGTTGTTTGTAGTTTCCGCTGAACACGATTGGCGGAATATCTGCTTTTTGTTTTTTTTTTGTTTTTTTTTGTACTCTGTACTGATAATGACCTTTTTTTGTGCAGCGGGGTTGCAGTACAACCTGACTCGTGAGGAAGAGTGCTGCATAGCACGCATCAGGGGTTGCTGGCGGAATCGCAACTTGCTGGACTTCCGTTTCCTTACCGGGTGGGAGTTGTTGGTAGCTCAACAACTGACGCGTGCCGTTGGTAAGTACTCTCCACTGTATCGCACCTTTTGTGAGGTTGCCTCATGCTAACCGGCCTGCCATTATATATTTTTTGTAGAGACTCCACCGGGAAACAAGGCGAGCCGTGACGCTTTTGCAAAAGCTATGGACCGCGCTGAGATCGACAATTTCCTGGAAGCCATGTATGCGTCTGGGCTGGCGGCTCAGAAGACGGTGGTGAACCCGGAGACGCTGGCGCTGAGCCCGTCCGAGGTTCCTGTGCTGCTGCCAATGCCGCACTACTCTCATCTTGGTGGTGACGGGCTGCCTGCTGTTCAGGCGGGAACCGGCGTGGCAAGCGAGGCGGCGCTGCGGAAAGAGAGAGAGCCGACAATACGGCGCGGGGTGCCGAAGAAAGCAGTGCGCCTAACTGAGGGTGTTACCATAGCGGGGTTGGAGCTGCCGACGGGGGGTTCGAGGCCTGCTGGGAGCACGCGGGCGCTTCAGCGAAAACGCCGTCAACCCGACTCGGGCGGAGAAGAGGAGGAAGTGGAGATAATCGGGGACCGCGAGCAGCCGAAGAAGTCAAGGCAGGCTCCGCCAGAGGCTCCCGCTGATTTGGCGAAAGCGGCGGGTACTAGCGGCTTGGACTCATTTGCCGCTTACACCGAGTTTCTGAATGATGGTGAACGGGAGTTCCTGTATCACCTTTGCGAGCGGCTGGGGTTTGGCTGGTTGGAGGGGATTGTGCGGTCGACCGCCATCAGCGAATCGCCCTTCAGCACAGCCTTTGGGCACGTCGCTGTTGGGCTACATGAGATGTTCTAGGCGGCGTCAAAACAGCCCCTGGTTGAGAGGGAGCTCAGGGACGAGGTGGCGGGCCTACAGAGGGACTTGGGGAAGGCCCAGGAAAAGTTGGCTGATGTCGAGCGACGCTTGACAAAGGCCGACTGCAATGCGGCAGACGCCCGTGGCAAGCTGAACGTTGCCATTGAGCGGCACTTGGAGCGGAACGAACAGTTCGCCAAGTTGGAGCAAGACATGTCCCTACTGCGGGATCGGGTGGCCGCCAAGAATGAGAAAGTTGAGATCCTTCAACAGGAGTCCGCCGCCAAACAGGCAGAGGTTAAGCGGCTAGAGGGTGAAGTCGCTCGCCTGGAGGCTGAGGGGAGCCATCCTGCGGCAGCCGCTGTTGAGTCATACAAGCAGTCGGCGGAGTACAAGAAGGCACTGACCGAAGTAGCGAAGGCCGGTGCCCTAGCTAATGTGGAGATGCTGCAGCAGAAGGGCGCCATCGACTGGGCGAAAGCTTCGATGCCGGTCGTGCAGCCATCTAAGGAAGCTCCACCGACAACAAGTACCGCTCCTACTGCCGCCCCTGGTTATGTTGAAGGAGCCTGCTCGGGTAGCGGGGAGAGTGGCGGACTTCCAGAGGGCGACTCTCAGCGGACGCCTACCCAGTCCGAGGTGTCTCGCGCTGGGTTCTTGGTGGCCCACACCCAGGCGGATGGCACAGTAGAGACCCCCAGTCCCACAGCCCGAGGGTCTGACCAGACGAGCCGTTCACATCCACCGCAGGCCGCCAGTGGAGATGCTAAAGGTAGCGGAGCCGACCTCGCCAACCCCGCCAACCCTGCCAACCTCTGAAAATAGTAGGAAAGTTTTTGTAGCCGCTGAGGCATAAATATTTTATGTAATTCTCTTTGGGATATAAATGAAATTTTGGAACCTAAGCTCCTATAGTCTGTTTTTTTCTTTTGTTTGTGATGATGTGTGTACCGCTAGGGGTCTTGACAATTTCGTTTTTGGCCATGAATGAAACATTAAAGGAATTAAAATTGGTCCAAGTGCACAATGTAGCCGACGTAGTCCGCTGACTGGCGTTGCCAGTTGCCCCCAGTGCTAGACTTGGTAACAATGGTTTGAATAATTCCTCGTTTCATTGATAGCTATCTGAACAGCGTTTACAAAAGCGGGGTCGTACCCGTTGGGTAGCTTCCCTTAGCTAAATATTGAACAAAAATTTAGCTAAGTCAAGATGCTCTTGGGTAGCGGTTTGACTATTTGAAGCAATACCGAAGGTGTTCGGTATTCCAAGGGTGGGTCGTTGTGACGCCATCCTTGTCCATTAAGTAGAAAGTGCCTGGGCTAACGACCTCTACAATTTTGTATGGACCTTCCCAAGTTGGGCGGAGTTTTGTTGGCGGTGGTATGACTTCTTTCATTACCCAGTCCCCCAGTTAGAGGTTGTGGGCTTTGATCCTAGTGTTGTAGAAACGCGATACCCGTCGCTTGTTTTGGAGATTGCGCAAATGGGCTGCGTCACGCTTTTCCTCTAGGAGATCCCTGTCGAGGTTAACGCCGTCGCTGTTGGTCTCGGGGCAGTAGCTTTCGACCCTAGCGGTTGGTTGGGTTACCTCGATAGGCAGGACGGCCTCAGTTCCGAACATCATACAAAATGGGGTTTCACCTGTGGCGGAAGTTGGGGTTGTCCTGATGGCCCACAAAACTTCCGGGAGCTTCTCCGCCCACAAACCCTTGGCCCTATCGAGCTTCTTCTGCAACAGCTTCTTGATTATCTTGTTTGCCTCCTCGAGCTGGCCGTTGGTTTGGGGGTGAGCGACTGATGCAAAACGCATCTTGGTGCCCAGGTTGGCGGTGAAAGAGATGAGTTCCTTATTGTTGAACTATGTGCCGTTGTCTGTGATGATTGCATGCGGGACACCGTAGCGGCAGTAGATGTTCTTCCAGAGGAAATGAATTACCTTGGCGGTAGTTATTGCCGTCAGGGGCTCTGCCTCTATCCATTTGCTGTTGTAATCGATGGCGACAATGATGTATTTGAACTGACCTTTGGCGGTTTGGAATTTTCCCATCAAGTCCAGGCCCCACGTTGAGTGAATCCAGGGAACGACGATAACCGACAGAGGTTCCGCCAGCGCATGTGGAAGATCAGCATATTGTTGGCATTTGTGACAAGATTTTGATATCCGTCGGGCGTCATCACCAGGCGTAGGCCAAAAGTAGCCTTGTCGCATTGTGCGATTAGCCAAGGATCTGGCGCCTGAATGATTTCCGCATTCTCCGCCATGTATTGTTGCCAGTATGACCTTTCCCTCCTCTGGGGTTAGACAGCGGAGGTTGGGGTGAGTGAATCCTTGACGGTAAAGTTTGCTGTTCTGCATGTTGTAACGGGTTGCTCTCCGCTGGAGCTGTCGCGCCTTGATCTTGTCTTCTGGCAATGTCCCGTTGCGTTTGTACTGAATAATTTCGTCCATCCAGCTAGGATTGGCCTCAATGTTAAAGATCTCCGCCAGGGTTTTTGTGATACTTGGCCTGTCCAGAGACTCTACCCTTGTGTCCGCTGGATTCTGGTGTGGCAGGGCGGTTGCCAGTCTTGCCAATGAATCAGCCTTGCCGTTCTTTTCCCTGGGGATTTGTGTGATGGTGTGGAACTTGAATTTTTTGAGCAGCGTCTTGGCGTACCCCAAGTATGCCGCTAACTGCTGGTCCTTGGCCTGAAAGCTGTCGTTGACCTGGTTAACGACGAACTGAGAGTCGCTGAAGATGTTGACACTGTCGGCCCTTGAATCTATGGCGAGGAGAAGGCCGGCAATGAGTGCCTCATATTCCGCCATGTTGTTAGAAGCTTTGAAGTTGAATTTCAACACGTACTCGACGCTAAGCCCCCTGGTCCTGTTAAGATGATTCCGGTGCCGCTGGCCTTGGCGGAAGAGGAACCGTCCACGTGTAGGTTCCAGTCTGATTGTTGGGGAGCCGGCTCCTCGGCCGTAACCATTTCCGTTCCAGGCGGTACATCGATCTTGGTTTCGGGCTGACGCTCGGTGAGCTCAGCAATGAAGTCTGCCACCGCCTGGCCCTTCATGGCGGTTCGTGGTTTGTAATCTATGTCAAACTCGCTGAGCTCAATGGCCCACTTGCTGAGGCGCCCCGAATGTTCAGGGTTCTGCATTACTTGTCTCAGCGGTTGATTGGTTAACACATGGATTGTATGGGCTTGGAAGTACTGGCGGAGGCGTCTGGCGGCAACGATGAGTGCGAGAGCAAGCTACTCCAATGGAGGATACCGTGTTTCTGCTCCGTTCATGCCCCTGCCAGCATAGAAAACTGGGAGCTCGTCCTGGCCTTCCCGCTGGACGATGGCGTAGCTCACCGCTGATTGAGACACCGCCAGGTAAATGTATAATATTTCTCCTTGCACAGGAATGGAGAGGAGTGGAACTGCCGCCAGGTATTCCTTCAGGCCTTGGAACACCGCCTGGCACTCTGGGTTCCAATCGATGACCTTCTTGTGGGTTGTTTTAAGGACTTTGAAAAATGGGGCGCACCTGTCGGTCAGTCTGGAGATGAATCGAGACAGGGCGGTTAGCTTGGCCTGGAGGCATTGGACGTGCACCTTCTATTCCGGGTCCTTCAAGTTGAGGATGGCTTGCACCTTATCAGGGTTGGCCTCGATGCCTCGCTCACTGACAATATACCCCAGAAACTTGCTTGCGGTGACGCCAAAGAAACATTTTTCTGGGTTGAGGCGCATACCATAGGTAAGGAGGATGGATACTATGATTTTTAGGTTTGCCACATGTCCGCTGGCTTTTATACTCTTGACCAACATGTCGTCTACGTAGACCTCGATTATCTTGCCCAGATGTTCCGCGAACATGGCGTTCATCAATCGCTGATAAGTTGCACCTACGTTCTTCAAACCGAAAGGCATCACATTGTAACAGTATAGGCCTTTGTCGGTAGTGAAGGTGGTGCACTCCTGGTCGTCGGGATGCATCCTGATCTGGTTATAGCCGGAGAACGCATCCATCATGCTGAGGAGTTCGTGTCCAGCGGTTGCATCGACGAGTTGATCGATGCGGGGTAGGGGAAGCTGTCTTTCGAGCATGCTTTGTTAAGGTTTTTGAAGTCGACGCACATCCTCCACCTGCCGCTAGCCTTTTTGACCATAACCAGGTTGGAAATCCATTGCGGATAGATGACCTGGCAGATGAACCCAATCCCCTGGAGCTTGGCAACCTCTTCTCTTATAGGACGGTACTTCTCTTCGTCGAAGGCTCTGCGAGTAGAAGGATGGTTTGATGCTCAACTTGTGTGAGATGATTTCAGGGGAGATACCTGGCATGTCTGCATATGACCAGGCAAAGACCGTAGCGTTGTCAAGTAGGAACTGAGTGGGCTCCGCCGCCAGCTCTGGGTCTAATTAAGCGCCTATGCGGACTGTCCGCTCAGGATGCTCGTCCGAGATGCTGACAACCCTCAGTGATGTTTCTGGGTTGACCGGCTCCTTCCTTACGTACTTCTTTTCGTCTTCCCTGGGGTCCTCAAAAATGTTTGGTGGCGGTGCCTGACTGCCTACCGCTAGGATCTCATGGCGGTGGGTTGATTGTGCTATAGTAGTAGAATAACACTCGCGTGCCAACTGTTGACTTCCCTTGACACAGCCTGTGCCGTTGGGTGTGGGGAATTTCATGAGCAGCATGTACCCGACATGATGCACTTGAGTTTGTTGAGCGCTGGCCGACTAATGATGGCGTTATATGAGCTGAAACAATCGACAATTATGAACTCCGTATGTATTTCAGCCATACATGGACTAGTACCGATAACTAGTTGCATATAGTCAGAACCCAGAGGTTGCGTGACGTCATCGAAGAAGCTGAGCAGAGGTTCATGATCTTGGAGTAATTTTCTGTTCCGCTTCAGGTCGTTGTAACAACCACTGAATATAACGTTGACAGCGGACCCGCTATCAACCAGGATTCTTCCCACTGACATTTTGCCGAGAATGGCGTCGATCAAGAAAGGATCGTCATGGGGCACATGTACTCCGCGTTCCTCCTCATCTGAGAAGGTAATGGGCTCCCAACCAGCCCTTGGGAGTTTGGCGGATCTTTCATAGCGGATGTTGCAGACTTCCTTTGGGTGATTAGCTCGCGCATAACGCTTTCTAGCTCTGTGAGACATGTTGGTGATTGGAGCACCTCCATTGATGGTGTTGATGCGGCCCATGGGCTCAATGTCGGCGATCACAGGTGGCGGTTAGCGCACCTTGAACTGCTCAAGCTTGCCGTCACGGTACAAGGTCTCAATGGCCATTTTGAGGGCGTTGCAGCTGTTGGTATTGTGACCGCTGTCTTCGTGGTATTTGCACCACCTGCCGGTGTTTCTTGGCTTTCCTGTTTTTGGGTACTTTCCCGGGGGCGGCGGTGGGATCTGATCCTTGCACTGATTGTATATTTCTTCATACGAGGCCGTGAGGACTGTAAACACTGCGTACCGCTGAGAAGACTCTGTATGTTTGTTGCGGTTGTCCCCATGGGATGGGCGGTTCCCCTTGTAGTGTTGGTCATTCTGTCGCTTGTTTTGGTACTGGCCCTGCTGCCACTCCCTCTTTTTGTCAGTTGGTGGTGTGTTGGAGGTTTTGTTAGCGGTCCCCTGCTGACTAGAGGAGGGATGTACCGACTTTGCTAATGCTGCTGGTGGCGGTGGGGTCTCTCCATATGTGATGAATTTTGCTTGGGCATGAATGATCGCCTCACTCATGAGGTGGTCATATACCGCATTTGGATGATTGTAGTTGAGGTGATAGAGAAATGGCCCTTTGAGGAGTCCCTGCTTAAAAGCCGCCGAAGCCATTGTTTTATCAAGATCACGGCATTGAGATGCCGCCGCTTGCCACCTTGTGACGAACGCCTTCAGTGTTTCCTCCGTGCCCTGCTTGACGTTGAACAATTGGCTTGTGTTGTGGTGCCCGGCGGACAGTAGGATGAACTGGGAAAGGAAAGCGTGTGAGAATGCTTGGAATGAGTCGATGGATCCCGGCGGGCATTCGAAGAACCAATTCATTGCCTCATTGTCCAGCGTTTTGCTGAACAAGTGGCACAGGGTGGCATCATCGAATCCCTTGTTGTTGGTGACTTTCTTGAAGGTGTCCATATGGACGAAGGGATCAGTCTTACCGCTGTAATGTGACATTTTAGGAGTCTTTGCATACGCCGGTCTGACGGCTAGCAAAATTGCAAAGGTAAATGGTCCTGGCCTGGACGCGAAAAGTGGATTTGAAGTTGGTGCTAGGGTGCCTGATTCCGCCTGGATTAACCTTTGCTCCAACTGCTGCATCCTTTCCAATATTTGAGCTGTTGCATCGCCGGCGGGGTCTAATCTGGTACTCCGCTGAACTGATCCTCGCCTGGGAGCGGGTGGGTTTCCCTCTGTTCTTGCCCGAGGTCTCGAGCGGTGAGTGTGCAGTGATGACTCTGCCTCCTGTTCCAACATTAGCTGGGGTACAGGGGGTGGTCCCATTCCCGCTAGCTTTGGTGGGTGCAGCGGGACCTGCATATGCACGACTGGTGCTGGTATCAATGCTCCTGTACCGGGTTGGCATCGCCTGGTGCTTCGTGACTGCTCACTTCGTGCCGGGTTGGCGATTGCCTCCAGCGTTTTCTTTAGCTCATCGAAGCGGGACACAAGCGTGGCCACTTGCTTTTGGGCCTCGGCCTTTTCCTTGCGTTCTTGTTCACGCTCTCTGTTCGCTTTGTGAAGGTCCGCCAGTGCCAGCTCATATAAAGAGGCGAGGTCTTGGCCTGGCGGGCGACTGCTACTTGGGTTTGTCTCACCGCCGGGGTTGACCGGGGTGGTGAATAACGCGCGGTTGAAGCCTACCGCTGGGTTGGGGAACGGCGGATTGATCTGCCTGCTCTTCAGCGTTCCCCCCGTTATCGTTAGTCATGGTGATTGTGGCGGGATGACCTTTTGTTCAAGGATTCCCACAGACGGCGCTAATGTCAATGCTCAAGTCCGGCGGTAGCCGGCTCCTTGTTTAATGCGGGTCCGGTGGGCGGACCACTACTCGGAGGATTAGATGACTTCCGTTTACTGCAACACGAGAGACAGGGCGTCAGAGGGAGACCACGTTGGGCGGTCTTCACTTCTCCGATGCCTAAGTCAGTCACTGTATATGGGCAGCATGACAATAAACGAGTAGTAATTGCGTAATTAATGAGGAGAGAGGAGAGAACCTTTTATAGGTGAGGAAGAGGTTGATCTTCTTCTTGTTTCCTATGTGGGACTGATGTGCTTCGATTCCCAGCGTCAGCGGTGATCTGGGGGTGATCCAGGGCTCGAGCGGTAGCCCGCCTGGCTGTGCCTTCGCAGGTTACCCCCTTGGTGGGAGTCGGTACCTCTGGCAGTACCATGAGCGTGGCTCTTTATAGCTAATTATGCTCGTTCTGGCACATGTAGGTACATTTTTTGTTTCAACAGCAACCATATATGTTTATGTTGATCATTGTCTCAGACTTAGGGTTACTGCTGCTGCTAGAATAACGTCATAAAATGCACTATGTGTCTGCTTCAAATCATTTTGCTTGATATTCTTTCCTCGTGATTTCAGGTTCATGCCGTAGTGAAGGAGCTGGCTTAGAAGTCTTTCGATGCGACCTTGGTATGTTCTTGAATATACTGAATTTACCTAAGAGGATAGCTATTAGTTATTCATTATATCCTAAATTTGTTTAATCTATTATTTTTAATGGGATGTTTTCCTTGAGGTGTGTAGGAATTAAAGCAGTATCCCACTTTAAGAGTGGAAGTTGGGAATGCAAGATTTGAATCACTGGATAGGATGAAAGAAGAGAGCAAGGGAGCAACTATGTAGCTAGTTGATATGGAATCTCTCCCCCAGTGTTTGGTAAATGTCTTACATGTGTTACCCATGCATTATCTAATTATCTTGGTACCCCATTTGTTGAAATCAGATGTCCATGGAAAACAAGGAGCCATAAAGGATAATTATTCTTTTTGGAATAATTTTCTGAGTTTCTGCTATGTACTAGTCTTGCAATATATTTTGAATTTTTAATCAATAGTGTAGTAACTTTGGTTGATTACTATACAGGAGGAAGCATTAATTTACAATCTGCTATTGTTTTAAGCTAGTTATTTTCACATTAATTTTTTTATACGGTTATTTTCACCTTAATTATACTTCTAAAATAATGACGGTAAAAAGTCACAGTTAATACTTGGTAGTTGTTGAACTTCTAGGAATTTTACCTTTAAATGGTGATCTGGGTATGCTTATTTCTCTGATTTTGGATGTCAATGATTGGTTTTTTTATGTTTTTGTCTTTAATGTACCTTGCTTAGTGTGGAGAGTTGTCTAGTTTTTCCTGTATTATCCATTATACATCATAGATTTAGTTCTTTTTTACACTTTGGTCGGTGGATTAGCGAAATGTGTGAAGGAAAGAGTGACTATTGAATGTGGGTTTTGGGTGTCCTAGAAAAAAGGACAAACGGAGACCTGTTGGGATTTTTGAGAGTTTTTATTTTTTCTGCCTGTGAATTTTTCTGAGATCCATGAGGAGACACATATCCTAGAATCACTTCTTCTTGCTTCAGATCTTCCTCTGATGAAAATTCAGTCTTGGGTGATAGATTTCTGATTGAATCTTAGGAACTAATGGAGTTGGTATTATTTTCCTAGGTAGTCTTTTGTTCATTTAGGTAATTTTGTCAAGTTTCATAGGTTTCTACCATTGCAATATTGGAATTTAAATTACATTTTAGTAGATACATTTGTGCCTCCTAAAAAGAAAAGTTCTTTTGAAGTGATCTCTGAGTCCATGCCTAATATCCAGTATATGTTCACAAACTGCTAATACTTTGGTTAAGTTTGAAATCTGAGATAGTATAAAGAGTTCGGTATTTGATCTTTGCTATATGCTGGTGTGGCTGATTTGGTTGTTTCTCAAAATTTATCATTTCACAATTGATAGTTAGCTCAATTGTTCATGCTAGTTTATGAATTATAATTAAGAACAGTACTTGACTATCCCTCTGTTTCTCTCTCTCAGTAGGACTTTGAATATCTCATCTCTTAGATATCCGTCATCTCGTATATCTATTCTACGGCCGCTAGAGAAGCTTGATGACTTCCAGATTCCCATCTCATCAGCTTAGCAATGGTCTTTACGTGTCAGGCAGGCTTGAGCAGCCAAAAGAAAGAGCACCTACAATGGGGTCAACTGCCATGCCCTCTACTGTAAGTTTAGGGTTCTAAATCACTTGGATGAATTCAAATTTGTGGAAGAATTCATGGCCGCCTCAGGAGTATATCCCCAGGAACACTTTAGAATTGGTAGGCTTCTCTTCTCTCTCTTCTTCGCCTCTCTTTACTTCCTCACACAATCCAAAGATCGAAACTTTTAAATGAAATCTACAATTTACTTCAAGGCACACTAGTATTGAATTTACCATGTTTGCATGGGAATTTCTCTTGGTGACTGGTATTGAATTACTATGTAGATTAAATCATTCTTATTGGTCAATGTAGTTAATAGCCCATCTTGGTGGTATAGGTTAGAGTTGTATAGGCCAACTCAATCAAATCTTACTTTGCCCAATTTCATCTTTTATAGTGCTTTGAAAAAGAAATTAAAGGAGAAGATGGCTGAATTTTAGGCAGTTCAAACTTACATATACTTTTAGCCTTGTTTTGTTTCTTTCAGGCGAATTTTTACAGGTTTGAGCATTTAATTGCCCCTTATCTGTGGCTATGTAACTTCCTTTGACCTGAATATTGGTACCATTTCTCCTTTTTTGTGATTTTCAGTGACGGGCACAAGAGCTGATGAAGAGGTGAAACTTGATGCATTGTTCAATTTTTTTTTTCCCTCCCTGCCCCCTTGAGACCACTTTTTACTGTCAATACTGGGATACTTTGAATGAATTTTTGACGTGTTGAACAATTTGTTCCAACTTCCTATCACCCCTACAATTGTTTGAGTTTGAGCTGTTAGATTTACTAAATTAGAAATTAAGTTTCTTTTTAAAGAAAAATTTTTAGTTTCCAGAGATGTCCTGTCACAGTATCTTTCTTTCATGCTTAGTTTGATATTGTCAATCTGATTAATGTTATCTTTTGCTACTGTAGGAGAATCATTGGTTCTAAATAAGCAAAGACTCTGAACAGAGGTCAGTACTCAATATCTTAGTTTGAATGTTTCATGTGTTAGTAACTAGGTTCTAAAAGCAACTTGTCATGCTCAACTTGTCCTGCCTTAGATATATATTGCTTCCTATATATGGACAGATGCTGCTGATTTTGAGTTGAAAGATTAGAGGAAAGCTCAATGTTATCAGTTGGGTGACAAGAACAAAAATTTAGTAGAGATTAGAGAACAGCAAAGGAAATCAGAAGAAAGAAAAGCAAAGGAAGTTATGTTTGAAGAACAAAAAACTCAGTACTAGCACTTTGTTATTATGTCCATGCCTCATTCACCAAAATGATTAACTAATCCTTTTGATATAATAAACTGATTTCAGTGGGAGAGGAGAGGCAGCAGCCAATACACCCAAGCGGATATTGATCAAGTGCGAAATGAGTGGGGGAAGTTTGTTGTCAACACATATGTGCACGAGTCATGAAGTAGCGCACTTGTTGTTGGTACATTTTAGATAAGGAAAGCATCTTTTTTATGCTTCTCTGCTGGTACATTGTCATGCACCATGTGTGGCATGTTTTGGAACAATATATATGTGTATCAGCCTTTTGATGTCCCAAGTAGATGGGCATGCACTAGAATGCTTTTCTTGTGTAAAATGTTGGTTTCAATGATTGAGAAATGCACCCCTTTTGCTTTTGAAGTTTAAAGTATTGGTTATATGAATCATTTGATGGTTTGCAATGTTTGTATTTGATAGAGTACAATTCATTTGGTAAATGGACCAAATGAATGCACAATCTAATTTAGGAATGGGATGTTCAAATGATCACACAACAGATTAGATATAATGATCACTGCCTGTTGTCTGAATGGCTAAAAATGGGACAAAAACACATTGTAATCAATCATATCACACATCGGTTTTTAACGAATCAATGTCTTCTGATTTATACTCAGACAACAGAATTAATTGAACTCTGTTGTCCTAAAAGTTAATCACACAACAGAACCAATTGAACTCTGTTGTCCTAAAGTTAATCACACAACAGATATAGTCCAACAACTGAAGTGTGAAGATCAATCAGACAACAGACAAAATAAAAAAATGTTGTCTGATGCGCTTAACATAAACAACTTAAAATTGGCACTGTTGTCTGAAGACAGCGCCTCAACTGCTGCGCAGCTGCTCTTGGCATCTGCTGAGCTATCACACAACAGTTATAACACATACCTGTTGTCTGTGTGTTTATCACACAACTGTGTTCCACTGTTGTCAGATTTTTCATCAGACAACGGCTCACTCTACAACGGTGGGACTCCAAATCCCACATCGGTTTTCTGCCGTTGTCTGATAAGATTTTTGGTGTAGTGGTTGTTTTACTTAAGTCAAAAGATGCAGTTTTCTCTACCTTTACAGCCTTCCATAATCTTGTTCGTACCCAATATGATGCTTGTATTAAGGTCTTTCGGTCTGATAATGGGGGGGAGTTTCTTAATCATTCATTTCGTGATTACTTCCAATCTCATGGAATTGTTCACCAAACCACTTGCCCAAAAACACCAGAACAGAATGGGGTCTCTGAGCGGAAGAATCGTCATTTGTTAGACATGGGTCGCGCCCTTCTCCTTAGTGCCAATATGCCTAAATACCTTTGGGGAGAGGTAGTGTTGTGTGCCTCCCATCTTATTAATCGTCTCCCATCTTCCTCTCTTCAAGTTCGTATTCCATTCGAGGTATTGTCTAGTTATGTCTCTATCCCATCTCTTAATACCCTTCCTGCTCGTGTCTTTGGTTGTGTAGCCTATGTCCATCTCTATAAGAACCAACGTTCTAAGTTAGATGCAAGGGCTCTCAAGTGTGTCTTTGTCGGGTATGGGACTCAGCAGAAAGGATACAAGTGTTATCATCCTCCATCTCAATGATTTAATGTCACCATAGATGTGACATTCAATGAGGATACATGTTATTTTCCACCTTCTAAGACTCATAGTCAGGGGGAGCAGGGTGTTTTTTATGAAGGACAGTGCCAAACAGGGCTAACGATCAATCGCTTTATCTCAAATGATCGATCGGTTAGTGAAGAGGAAGTGTCCAATGCCCCAGAAACCAACGACACACCTGTAATGCTCTGCCGAACAGAGCATTACAAGTTCCGAAACAGAAAAGGCAATTACTGAATCGTCTACTCTTCGCCATGCAACTGCCGAACAGAGCATTGTGAATTCTGAAACAGAAAAGACAATTGCTGAATCGTCTACCCTTCAAGAAGAAGCTCCTAATCAGTCAGTCTCTCCCTCTCCATCAGTGGTCTCCCCTGTTCAATCTTCATTTGAGGTACGTAGTAGTTTGCCTTTGTCCTATAACCCACGTTTGTCTGATAGTGTTACTCCTTTAACTGATTATACACATGTTCCAACACAAGTCTTACCAGAACTGTCTAACCGTGGCTAGCCTACCAAGAAATATGAACCAAGTTTGTGTGCTAAGACCCAATATCCTGTAGCTAATTATGTGTCTACTCATAAGTTGTCTAAACCGTATATAGCCTTTGTGAATCAATTATCTTCTGTGTCACTTCCTAGTAAAGTGCAGGATGCAATGAAGGATGAGAAGTAGGCAAAAGCAATGGCTGTGGAGATGGATGCACTTGAAAAAAATCAAATGTGGGAGTTAGTATCACTACCTCCTGGAAAGAAAACAGTTGGGTGTCGATGGGTGTATACAGTGAAGCATAATTCAGATGGTTCGGTGGATAGGTATAAGGCAAGGCTAGTAGCGAAGGGTTATACCCAAAAGTATGGTGTGGACTATGATGAGACTTTTGCACCAGTAGCAAAGATCAATACAATCCGAGTACTTCTGTCTCTAGCTGCTAATCTTGATTGGCCTCTGCAACAATTTGATGTTAAAAATGCCTTCTTGCATGGTGATTTGAATGAAGAAGTATACATGGACTTGCCTCCGGGATATGGCACTTCCACTGGAGTCAAGGTGGTGTGTCGTTTAAGGAAGTCCCTATATGGCCTCAAACAATCTCCAAGAGCTTGGTTTGGTCGATTCACAACATTCATGAGGAGGATTGGGTACAGGCAGAGTAATTCAGATCATGCCCTATTCCTTAAGCATCAGAAGGGTAAAGTTACAGCTTTAATTATTTATGTAGATGACATGGTGGTGACAGGTAATGATCTTGAGGAGATTAAGAAGTTGCAGAGTGCATTGTCAACAGAATTTGAAATGAAAGACTTGGGGAGTTTGAAATATTTCTTGGGAATTGAAGTTGCTAGAGGAAAAGATTGTATTATGTTGAGCCAGAGAAAGTATGTCCTTGACTTATTAGCAGAGACGGGTATGCTCGATTGCCAACCAGCTGACACACCCATTGAGCAAAACCATCGGTTAGCTGAGTATCCAGATCAAGTACCCACGAATAAGGCAAGATATTAGAGGTTAATTGGAAGATTAATTTATTTGTCACACACTAAACTAGACTTAGCTTATGCAGTTAGTGTTGTGAGTCAATTCATGCATAATCCTAGTAAGGCTCATATGGAAGCTGTAGTTCGGATCTTGAGGTACTTGAAGTATGCTCCTAGAAGGGGGTTGGTGTTTTCTAAGCATAGACATTTGGATGTTTTGGGATATACAGATGCAGACTGGGCAGGTTGTAAAACTGATCGACGGTCCACTTCCGGATACTTTACATTTTTAGGTGGGAATTTAGTTACTTGGAAGAGTAAGAAACAGAAGGTGGTGGCTCGTTCTAGTGCTGAAGCAGAATATAGAGGAATGGCTCGTGGAGTTTGTGAGATGTTGTGGTTAAAGCACTTGTTGAGGGATTTGGGGTTCAAGCAGAAGAAAGCCATGCCTTTATTCTGTGATAATAAAGCTGCAGTTGAAATTGCTCATAATCCTGTCTAACATGATCGCACAAAACATGTGAGACCGTGGCAGCAAGGGAAGCAGTTAATCTGCCATTTTTTACACGAGCATGAAGGAGTTCCAAGGTCCACAACATAATAATACTTTGATCTAACCTCATAAATATTTGTATGGGAGTAATGCACATTAAAACGGCAAGCTTTCTCCATACCTTCTTTCAAACGACCCTCCATAACAGGAGTAAGTTGTGATGTCCAAACATGAGCCTCGTCTCTCCTTTCACCCATCATCTGCATCACCTTAATCCGAGTCTGATCAAGCATAGTGTAAACTGGCATCTCACGCTCAACAGCAAACCAAGAATTAAAAGATTCAGCTATACTATTAGCCATATTTCCATAACAGCATCCAGGGAAAAATGTGCGACACCAATTTTCAAGAGGCATATCAGCAAGAAATGAATCTATAATATCAGCGCCACTAACTTCTCTCAACTCTCTTAAATGGAAACAATATTCCTTTTCAGTACATGAATAAGCCAACTCAAAAAACTTCTTTTTAACATCATCTTTCAAAACAGAAGACCTTTTACCGTTGTATTTACTCATAAGGTTATGCGCCAAGTGCTTGTAACAGAAAAGATGAGGATTACTAGGAAATATCTTATCAAAAGCACTCAACAGTCCAACACCTCGATCACTAATAAACGTAATCACTCTACCATGAGGTTCCATCAAGCTCTTCAAGTGTTTGAAAAAAAAAGACCAATTAGCATCCGTCTCAGAATCACAGACACACATTGCAAGAGGAAAGAAAGCTACAAAAACAAAAGAAAAAAAGACGTAAGTATATTTGGGGGGGAGGGGGGGGGGCGCAATAGATGTCTATTGAGGGGCAATAGATGATTGCAGCGTGCCGCTCCACAATTTCAACGAAAATAATCCAAAAACAATAATAAACATAAAAGAAACAAAAAGGGGAAAGAAATCACAAGAAAATAAAGGAGTATTGGGGGACAATAGATGTCTATTGAGGGGCAATAGATGATTGCAGCGTGCCGCTCCACAATTTCAACGAAAATAATCCAAAAACAATAATAAACATAAAAGAAACAAAAAGGGGAAAGAAATCACAAGAAAATAAAGGAGTATTGGGGGACAATAGATGTCTATTGAGGGCCAATACATAATTGCAGCGTGCCGCTGCATCACTAACAGGAGCATGCCGTTGCAAAGTTTCAACAAAAATAACAATAAAAGAACATAGACATTAGAAAATTACCATGATTTCCATTCTTTCCGGTTGCACAAAGAATCTGCCCCTTGTAGACACTCTTTCTAAAAGTGCCATCAACATACAACAGGGGAAGACAGAATTCAAAGCCTTGAATGCAGCCTGCATAAGCTAGGAAAAGCCTCTGAAACCGATTGCTCGATGGATCAACTTCCAAAATAAATGAAGATCCCTGGTTAGTCTCAAACACAGCTTCCCTATACCAAGTTAGCATGTTAAACGAATTAGCCTTAGAACTGTAAATCATTTCCCTAGCCTTCTGCTTTGCTTTCCAAGCAACCTTGTACGATATATCAAACCCATAAGCTGACCTGAACTTGTTGATAATTTCCCTCGGCTTCAATGACAAGTTATAGCTAATGTCCTCTTCAATACATGTCTTGACAATTTTTGATCCCAAAAGCTCATGTTTTTGCTTCCGAAGAACACCTTTGCAAGAGTGGACATTGTCCAACTCACCAATAATAAAGCATCCATTTGCAGGCAATACATAACCACGGACATTCCACTCACATCCTTCGGTTCCCCAATTGGAACAAACCGCATGAATTCTGTCCCAATCATTTCTAATAAACATAAAGCTGAACCCAACTTCAATAGCAAACTTTCTAAGCTTGTCTAGAAACTTAGGGGAACCACCACGAAAATTCTGCCCTACACATTGAATGTAACTAGCCCACTCATTCGACAAGTAAGAATTTTGAACTTCAGTCCTAAATGCCTCAGTGAGGTAATCATCTTCATCCACAATACCAGAGCAGCTATCTTCAAATGAAACAGAAGCTTTTTTGCTGCAACTTACACTATTCTTCAACATCGTAATATCAACACAATCCAACTTGTAAATCTTGGCACCGCTAAACAGCATCTGGAAATCATCATCATTGCAAAGAAAAAAAAAATTGCGCATCCAGGAAGCGAATAATGAAGCTCAATACCATCAGTTGCAGAAAACTTGAAACGTTCACAAGTGTATTCAAACAAATGAGCATAGCTCATACATTGATTAATACGAAACATGAAACCTTGTCCAGAATGAGTGCATTTAACAGCCAAGGAACTATCCATATTCCTGAAAAGAAAAAGAAAAAAAGTAAAAAACAAAACAAAATCAAACCACTGTTGCCCCCCAATAGAGGAGTCTGGAACACCAAAATCACTTCACAAAACAAAAACAAGTTACTATATATAAACAACTATTGCTGAACTTCAGTTTACTAGGCGTATCAAAAAAGAAGAAAAGCAGCTCTGTGAACCATCTATTGACCCCCAATATGGGTCTATTGGGGAGCAATAGACACTTCACAAATACTGAAACGGATCGTATTGTTCTAAAACTGAACCACACAAACTTAGCACAACGAAACAGATCAAACTTAGCACAACAAAAGCATGAAAATAGCAAATGGAACCAAATCAAAGATGACATTCACGCTTTTCGAAAAAGAAAAAAAAAATGAAATTAACGAAACACAAACCATACTTAGCGCAACGATTTGGAAATAACAAAACGCACAAGAAAACAAACTCAGATTCAACGAAGGTGAATAGCAAACATGGATCCAAAAAAAAAATTGAAGAAATGGAATTGAAATCGAAGAAACAATTCAAACCGAGCTGAAGCAGAGTTGAAATATAGAGCAACATTGCTTCTTTCTCTCTCCATGCAAGCTTCTCTCTCTTCGTTCTCTCTCTCTATCGTGCGAACCAGAGCTTCTCTCTCTAAGCGAAGCTTCTCTCTCTTCGTTCGCTCGAAATTTTGAAACACACGGGTTTAATCAGGTGGAACGCTGGGTAGTTAAGAAAAAGGCAAAAATGTCAATAAAAAGATGTAAAAATTGAACTTTTGTGTAAAATGAAATAACTCTTTAGAGTATTTTGTGTAAGTGAGAATTAAAAAAACTTAATAGAGTAAGTGGGAGCATTGACTCTAAAATTAGGGTAAATTGACAAAAACCCAACTTTAATATAGTTATTAGCTTATTTATTTTTTATTTTTTATGAAATATTATTTTTATTTTTTATGAAGTATTAGGAATAGCAAAGCTAGCTAAGAACAATATTGTTGGTACAGGAAAATGAGCAATTGATGCCACCTAATTGCAGGGCTCTGAAAATTAAGTGCATGGGGATTCTTCAATTAGGTTACAACTTGCCCTCTATGCTCTGCAGACCTTATAATTTTGTTTTAAGGTCTTTTCCCGTATACTCAAACCTTGGTATTTTTCCCAACTGCCCAACACTTTGGTATTACACTATTGTTGATAAACAATGACTAACAGGGATGGTTTAAACAAACAAATGCCTCCTGTATCCTATGTTGACCTTTAGATTCTTCTACAGTTCTATTCAACTAAAAGGAACAGTTAAAAGAACGTCAAAACAAAAACAAGACTAGCCTTCAACATGCCACATTTCGCCTAACGACATCCTGTCTAAGCGACTACTCACAGGGCGGAATCACTGCTGCTTGTCGTAATTTTTTCTGTTTTTAAAACTGCTTCTTTCAGATAAACAGTAAAGTTTTAGAACTTAAAGATTTCCATGAGATGCATGCATTCGAATGTTAAACTTTACATAGTACACTATGAATGACAAAGATGAGTATGATAATGACATTTAAATTTAAACATAAAGCTGAATTTATAAGTTAAAGAAGTGGGTGAACATCCATCTGAATTAATTTATTCAAATATACATATAGATTTTAAACAATCAGAGCCTCATTCTTAGGTAAACAGCAAAAGCTGTTTAGCTATCCATGAGACTGAGGACAGTTACTTACTTGTACTGAAAGCACACTACTTCACACCTAGACAGGAAAGGAAGTACACTGCTACTATGGCTTTCTTGTTTGAGAGAATATTTTTCTGTCTCTCGTTTCGAATGCCTTCTAAGAGAAGCTAAAGCTCCTTATATAGGGAGCGGAACTCAAACTAGAATTCAAAATACAAAAATGTACAGAACAACTCCGTGACTCCTGCTTTTCTGAGTGCTCCTGCTGGTGGAGGTCGGCCAGGGAAAAGCAAAAGTGGTTAGGGTGAAATGTTTTTTACTTTCTCTTTATGAAAAAGCAAAAGTATCTTTTGAAAAAGAAAATAGTTGCCTTTTGTCTTGATGCTTTCTTTTTTCACCCGTGAAGCTACATATTTTCATCAGTTTCAGACTGATGGCCAAAGACAAAGGACTTGTTGTCTGTCTGGGTCATGCAAGTTGTTGTAGCATTGTCCTCGACGTCTGTATCAACATACATCTTGTGGTGGTTGTCATTTTCAAGCTTTTCCACCCAGCGCATGCATGCCATTGTCGAGTCTATCTCTTTTCTGGTTAGAGATAGGAATAAGTCACTGCTGACTACGTCAGGATGATCGTAAGCAGTGATGATTGTCTTTTCTCCTGCTGCCAGGAAGGTATTGTTGACATCTTCAGAGATGATCTTTTTGATGTAGTCAAGGGCCATGGCTTTCATCCAAGGGATGCTGGAATTTGGTTGGCCGTTGTATGCTACACAGGCTGGTTGAAGATATCTTCTCTGAATAATTCTCACATAATGATATGGAGGAATATATTCAACCTCACCGTTTGCCTTCTGGATCCATTCTGGAGGAGTGGATCTGAACTTCAGACGAAGCATACAGTCATTTTTCCTGATATTCTTGACTGTGTTGACAATGATTGGCGGCAAACCTTTCAGATCATCATTAGTTTTAGTCCACAGATTATGGACAAAACCATTTTCAACAAGCCAAAGCTTGTGTTCTTGGGGATGTTCACTCTGAACATTTACCAGGTATCTTCCAACATATGGTCCTGCGACAATAAAGAGAGTTGGAGGAACTAGGTTCTCTGGATTATGCCTTCCTATCAGACTATGGAATTCATGCCAGTCTGATTCATTTAGTGCCATGATAGGGACCTTAGCACTCTCTGGACTTTCAAGGAAGGAAAATTTTTCTTTTCTGACAGCACTCTGCTGCGTAAGAAGCTCTTGACCTTGTGGCCTACCATTTGCGTAAAGCTCTTCAGCTAATGCAAAGAGGGCTGGAAACATCAGACCACTGCTTCTTTCTTGAAAGGCAAATAAGAGATTATCCAGGATTGCCTTCTGGTGATAAGCTAGTCTCCTGCCAGTTCTGAACACAGGAGTATCAAAAGTTCTTAATTCATAATTAAAAACATTTATAACTCCACTAGGAGTTGGTCTGCTTTTTGGCAAAGCAGCAGCCGTCAACGGTCTTGATGTGCCTTTACCGTCTGCCGTTTGAGACGGGCTAGCCAATCCTTTACCCTGGGATTGATCAGTTGTAGCCAAGCCTTTTGAGCTTAGCAGAAACCTTTTAAGGATTTTCTCCTTGGTTTCTTTTGGATCCTCTTCAGGTTCCTGTTCTTTCCCAGTCCTTCTGCTTCTGGGATTACGACCTTCGTCGTCTTCTCTTTGGCTGAACATTGCCAATTCTCTGGTCAATGCGTCTGGAAGATAGTTCTTGTTTCCTGCAATTAATTCAACAATATAATCATATTGGTTAAGAAACAATTGCCAGTTTGCTAATCTTCCTCTATCAGCAGCTTTGTCAAGTTTAAAATTTTTAAATTTTTTTACTCTGGCACAATCGGTGAGTACAGTAAAGGTTTTTCCAAGATATGCTGGAGAATTTAAAATCGTTTTCTTGACAGCTAAAATTTCTTTTTCCCCTGTGGGATAATTCAATTCTGCAGGGCTGAACTTGCCACTACAAAATTTGCAGATCTTTTCAATGTTAGTTCCAGGCGCTCTCGCCAGAACCACACCGGACCAGTAATTATCACTCGCATCTGTCTGGAGGATAATTTCATCATTCTCTTTTGGTTGTTGAAGAGGAGGGAGGTTTTTGCAGAGATTTTTTATCTGCTTCACGATCTTTTCATCATCTTCAGTGAAGCTCCATTTTCTTTTGGAACTTGTCTTAGGAGATAACATTGCTGTTAACCCTGAGATTTTGGGGATGAAATCTCTCCCGTAATTTATGACACCAAGGAATCTCTCTAGACTCTTAGCATCAGGAATCTTGTCTGGGAACTTCCAGATTTTTTCAAGGATATGTGGTTGGAGCTTTATGACTCAATTCTTGATGTTTATCCCTAGGAAATCAACTTCATCGAGGATAAAGAGGATTTTCTTCTCGCCTAGGATAATTCCATGCTGAACTATCAGCTTTACTACCTCATGGAGGTGTTTCATGTGTTCTTCTCTGTTTTTGGAGAAGACCAGGATGTCATCTATATAGACGACGCAGAACTCCGCCACATGCTTGAAGATGTTGTCCATCTTTCTTTGGAAGATTGAGGGAGCTTGCTTGAGACCAAAAGGCATTACTAACCATTCGTAATGTCCTTGAGGCGTTCCAAATGCAGTGAGAGGAATGCTCTCAGGATGCATCTTGACCTGCCAGAAACCCGACTTTGCATCGAATTTCGAAAAGACTTTAGCTCCTCTGAGCTGGTTGATCAGTACTCTAACCTGAGCAATCTGATAGCCGTCTTTGACAGTCTTTTTATTGACATCTCTGTAGTCAATAACCATTCTAGCTTTTCCTCGTAGATTTTCAGCATGATTTCTCACGTAGAATGCTGGAGCATGATGAGGGCTAGTGGAAGGTTGAATTAATCTCTTCTTCAGGAGATCTTCAATATCACTTCTAAATTCTTTCTGATCTTCCTCTTTGTACTGAGGAATGGCTTTGACATGGCAGATAGCGTTCATGTCATGCAATCTTAATTCACAGACCACTGAGTCTTTTTCCCAAAACTTCTGAGGATTTGTATCCACATTCTGCTCGAGTAGTTTCTTGATTTTTTCAAGAGTGGGAATTTGCTGAGACTCAAGCTTGTTCTGAAAGTGCTTGAGGTTATGCTCATGGATGAAACTATCTTCTTCATCTTCACTAGTTTCTTCTTCTTCTTCTTCTTCTTCTTCTTCTTCTTCTTAAGATTCTTCAACAAGCAACTCTTCTTGTTGTTTGATTTGGAGTATGGGCTCAAATTTGGGTTTGTAGGGGGTAAGATCACCACTATTCTGTTGCGATCTCTGATATTGAGTAGTAAAACCCGGACCTACCACACTTTTTGCTTGTGTGAGTCGGTCTGCCCAGAACACCCGTTCTCCTTTCCTGAAGCCTATCGCTTCCTCATTCTGAATGAATCTTTGTTGGAGAATAAAATCATTTCCCAACAGGAAATCAGATCCTTGGCCGTCAGATTGCCAAACATTCTGGATGATAAATGTTCCTCCACCGATGGAGATATGAACATTCTTTGCTACTTTCTTCATGGTGAGATGGCTCCTATCAAATGTGACACCAGTAGCTGACTTTTTCTTGTCTTCTTTCCAGAGTTCATCTGGAATTGCAAATCTCTTTGCAACAGTAAATCCTGATCCATTATCTACAAAGGCATGTAGATGATATTTTCTGTGATCAGGGAACTTTAGTCCAATCTCTATGTAGTTGCTGTATCTACTGGTAGAGACGACCTTCGATTGATGAAGCTCATTTTCTTGAGCTTGTTCCGTTGGAATGAATGGTTTACATTCTTCTGGAACATTTTCCTGAGTGGGTGATTTGTCAGAATCATCATCCCAATTTGTAGGAATTATCGTTTCTGGTGGTTTCACCAGTTCAACATTTTCTGGTATTTCAACCAGTTCAATATCTTCATCGACTTCTTCTTCATCGATGATTTCTTCCTTTTTCGAGGAAGAGGGTTCCATGGTTTCCTGGAACAGAGTTTCAACTTTTTTAACTTTTTTCTCAGCGAAGTACTCTTCATATTCTTGCTCAACCAACTGGCTGACAACACCTTTCTTGGTTTTTCTTCTTGCTTCAGCTATGAAGCATTCTTTGTGATAAGTCTTCTTAGACTCTTCACAAAACATAGGGAGACCATTCTTTTCGTGACATAAGCAGTAGTCACAAACGAATGTACCAGGGTTCACCTGATAAGAAGACATGAAAGTTTCTGTCTTGCTTTCTTCCCAGTTTTTGATTCTCAGCACGTTCATCTGCCTAGACTCGAAGTACTCTACTTCAGAATCTGACTCTTCTTCTGATGAACTTTCTTCTTCAGACCAGGCAGAGTAAACTGACCTGTCGTCTTCTTCATCATCTGAATAGACTATCTCATAGCCTTTCATGTTTGCTGATTCTACTATTTGCTCATATTCTTCAAAGAGAGCTTTAGTAGATCTTTTACCCTTTTCCGGGCATTCATTGGCATAGTGCCCTTCAGCTTTACACAACCAACATTTGCAAGCTTTCTTGCTCGGTTGTTGTTTATGCTGATGAGTATTCTTCTTTTTCTTGAAGAATTTCTTTTTAGTATCTTCCATTTCAAGATCTTGGTAAGGAAAGACCTTTCTCGTCTTTCTACATTTGAATTCTTTTATCTCTTCGATTAGTTTTTCTAATCGTTCAGGATTTTCACAATTCTCAGCTTCTTTGTAAAGATCGTAGAGCCTCTCAGCTCTGAGCATGTGGACTGGTCTGTTCAGATCAGCTTCTAGATCTTCTTCTGATATTGGCTCTTCCATAGTGGGTTCTGTACCACTGACACCGGCTTCTCTGGTGCTGTAGCTTCTTCTCAGAAGGTTGTTGTTTATCCTGATGTTCTCAGGACCGACATCACTTTTTCTGTGGTTGTCGAAGTTGAGGCTGATTTCTCCAGTTCTTCTACTCTTGTAGATCTTTGCTTTTGCACTTTCTGCTGGTAGCTTTGGACCGGATAATTTCCATTCAATAGGAAAAGTTACTTCATTCCAAGCAACTTTGTGAATTTGCTGTGAATGGTTCTTCTGGCTGGTGAGGAATCCAGTAGTGAGACCAGGGATGTTGGAGATCCGTGTCTTTGGTTCTACTGTGGTGCTCATCAGTTTATAGTACACTCTGTATACTATTGCCAATTCTTGCATATCTTCTTTCATTGATATGCCATCTGTCTTGACTCTCAGTCGGAGACAGTGGGCTGCATCCTTCAAGCTGGTGGTGAAGTTGGGGAAGCAGTTGAAATATGCTACCTGATTGCACAGTGCTGCTTCTAGAGTTCCCAATAGACTAGCTTGGAAGTCTGTCAGTCTGTTGTCTTGCAAGACACATAGGACTGAACTGTTGATGCCTTCTCTTGCCAAAAGCTTTATGCCGACTTGGACTGCTCCAATGTGCATAAACTGATACTTCTTTGCTTGTGCTCTGGCAACTTCAGTTGGAGTGATCATCAAGAGATCTGTCTCTCCAGATGTTGAGGGGGTTGTGAATTCCAGTACTTTGAAATGATGGCTGTCCATCAGGTCAAATGTTCCCCTTCGGTAGATCTGTTTGAAATCTAGCTTTGGAATTGAGGCGTTTTTTACCTCGTGCTCGATTTCATTGTATTCATATTCTTCAGAATTTAGGAGTTGGACTCCTTTCTTTTTTCCAAAGATGCTTAACATCTTCATTTCTCTTTTTTCCGGGTTTTCATACCGGATACTAGTCTGACTAGTAGATGGTTCCAGAAAAATCATGTTTGGAACACGATTTGAGTCTGGTTTCTCTAATGGTTTGAACCCATTAGTCTTCTTCTTTACTGTAGGCATTTTCTTATCCTTCAGTATTTTTTCCAGCGTTTTTTGCTGTTCATTGATTTTTCTACTGACACTCGTCAGTTTTTCTTCTTTCGTTTTTGGAAGTTCTTTGATATAATCCAGTTTGTTTTCCAATCTTTCCAATTGGTGGATTATAGCAGGTAGTTTTTCTAGAGTCGACTGACATCTAGATACTTCTAGTAACAGCTTCTGATATTTCTCATCAAAAGATTTCAGCAGAGAATTTATTTTCTCTAATAATAATTCGGACATAGTCCCTATTAAGGAGGGGGGAGAACTCCTTGAGCTATTTTACAAGCTCTAATACCAGTGATGTGCGGATCTAACCAATGCTCAAATAATCAAGAGGTTTTTGTTCCTCTTCCAGAACATATAGGAGATTATCTATCTCTTCTTCTATTCTATAGATTCTAGTCTGAAGTCTATAAATAATATCCCAATAATTGGGAGATTCTCTATCGAGACTATCTCGATAGGATTTTAGTTTTCTCAATTTTTCTCTTTCTTTATGCATTTCTTTACTAGTGTTTTTGCAGATTGCAACCAATTCAAGTCTGTCTTCAATCGTAATTATGAATAGTAGTACTCACTGTTTACCTTTGAATTTAGAGGATGACTGTCAATTTCATATATATATTCAAATATAAACTCTGATGGGCCCACCACGTTTCTAAAACCATTAATTAAACAAAAGTAAATAGCAAACTATATGAAAGAGACATATGCAGATGCAGACTCTGACAGACTAAGACGTCCAAGAAAATTGCTAGAGAAAGGAATAAAGGGTACTAATGGTAGGGATTTTGAAGAGATGGGTAGGTAGGAAGGAAAGTGAGAAAATGTTGTGTAAGAGGGAACAAAAATAATACACTGGGGTGTATGAAAAGTATTTTCCTGAATTTGGGGTGTATGAGCATTAACCCTTTGTTTTAATTCATGTTGTTCATATTCTTATTGCAAACATAGTGATTCCATAATTCATTGTTCTTGCTAACAAAAATAAGTATTATTATATTTTGTAAGTACCCACCTTAACGCAAATTCTGACTCCCCCACTGCCCCACAGCCTCCACCCCCACCCACCTTTCCTTGAAAAGGAGCACAACCTTAACTATGTCTATCTCATCCTCTTTTAAAATCCTCTGTTGAGTTGCATTCACGAGTCTTCTTTCCAAGGTTACAAGTTGGTCACATGGTCCTACCAGCAGTATGCAGTTATCCTTGTCTAGGTTGAAATCTTATGATATCTGTAGACACCTTTTAGCGTCTTGTTCTATCATTTCACATGACCTGTCTACAACTATGCATGCAGTTCCCCGTCTTCCACGACTCCAAGTATCTCCCCAGCCGAACCAGACATGATTGATGACACTGTGTAGAGTTTGGTCTGGTTGGGGGTTTCCTCATCAAAGAGGAAGCGTTTTAGTCCATATTCACTTTCCCAGTTCTCATTTCTCACGCGCTGTCCTTGATGGATAGAAGGGCCAACTTAAATATCATTACTGTGTGCTGAGATCAACTCATGAAAGGGCAAGGGTTGTTGGGGAGAAAAGAGAGAACATAACTTTAAGCTGTGGCTCTATACTCTATGTATTTTTTTTTTTTTTTTACTGGTGGTTGTCATATTTGTTTTCTGGGTCTGATGAATTAAATGGCTCAACTGTTGCTTCTAATTGTACTGGAAATGCATGAGGTAGAGCAATAAAGTTTTCCACAAAGACGGATTGAATGTAATGAGAGGGAACTAAGAAATGGGTTAGCCGGATCAGACTAGATTAGGTTACAACATTTGGTTAAGTAAGCCGGGAGCTTGATCTCTTTTAGGCTATGTTTGGTTTACGGATTTAAGAAATCAGGAAAGGAAAATCGTTAATTTCTTTTGTTTGGTAGACACAAATTTGAGAACTATTTTCCTCACAAAGGGGAAAATAAGGTGGAAGATGGTTCCTTTCAGAATCCATGGGATTGATTTTCCCCTTTTTTTCCCCAGCATTTATTACGAAAATTAAGGACTACAATATCTCTACTCAAATGTGTTATTGCCAATTTCACACATGATGATAAATTTTAAAATACAAGGATATTATTGAAACATTGATATATTTTTTCTTTTTTTTCCTAAACCAACTAAACACTGGAAGAGAAATCAAATAGTCTTTCTTAAATGTTTTCGCTGCTTTAACAAATACCGGAAAAGAAACTTAACATGAATTTTAATTTTCAATCCCCATGAAAAAGATAACAGAAATGATTTCATTTCCGTGAACCAAAGGAGGCCGTGAACTTGACGTAGTTTCATACTTATGGAAACTTAACTCATGTTAAGTTACTGTATACAATGGATTAATAGGTGAGGATAGGCATGGCAATCAAAGTCTACACCACCAATTTATTACCCTTGAATGCTTCTTTTCGATTCAGAAAGGAGAAAAAAGAAAAGATCCCTCTAGAGTCTTTAAAGTGATGAACACTAAACCATGAAATGATTTGCCCACCTCAATTATTAAGTTTATCAGTTCAGCTCATTGACCATATCATGTCATCCATCTCAATTCCAATGAACAGTAATTTTCTTCAAGCAATGTTCAAATTCATATTACTGGTTAAAGAAGGAGCCAAATAATGAAGCCACGTTCCTTGAAAAGTGAAAGCAGTGAGCAAATTGGATGACAGTATCGGTAGAAAAAAAAAAAACAAAACTGGATAAAAGTGCAAGTCTAGCTATGAACAGGAAAGGAAAGGAAGATATATTAGTATCAGCACCGTATCTCACAACTGTCAGAGGGATTCGATTCAGAAGCCAAAAACACTAAGAAAATCTGTGAGAATAAATGCCCAAAACACCACCAACAGTAGTCTGACTCGAGCAATGACGGCCATCCCCAAAAAGCTACACTCCTATGCTCCAAGCCAGCATAGCCTTATAAAACCTCATGCACCCAAATATAGTAGTAGTATTAACACCGACCCTGCAGAAAGTAAAAAGATGTGGTGGCCCATGGTGGGTTTCTGCCATTGAAATCAACCAGTGATCTCTTCTGTGTTGTTATTGTCATTGCTGGTGTTAATGGCGGTGGTTGTGTGGGCGTTGGTGGTGCCATTGGTCTGGTTCTGGTTCTGTTTCTGTGAAACTGGGTACTTAATGGCATTGAGTTCAACTTTGCGCAGAGCAGCTTTGCCAAGATCAACACCACATATGTCAGAGAGCCTGACCAGATAGAGCAGGACATCAGAGAGCTCTTCACCCAGGTGTTGCTTTTCCTCTTCTTTCCAATCAGGAAGGCCCTTTGGAACTTCTCCTTTCCATTGAAATATCTCAGAAAGCTCTCCCACTTCAGCCACCTGAGATTTCACCAAAAAGGCCAAACCTTTTACATCAAACCCAATTTTACCTTTCTGATTCCTTTGAAATTCAACATCTTTTTCTGGGATGCAACACAAAAGCAAAAGTAAAAGCACAAGGGCGCAGGAAAACACAAAAGAAAAACATTGTTTTGGAGGATTTTTCCATGACAAAAACAAAAAGGAAGATCTGCTTGCAATGAAGTCAATTTTGACTCCCTGGTTACAAAGTTAAAAACTTCAACTATTTGGGTTTTGAGAGAACATTGTTTTGGGAGATTTTTCCACGACAAAAACAAAACGGAAGATCTGCTTGCAATGAAGTCAATTTTGACTCCCTGGTTAAAAAGTTAAAAACTTCAACTATTTGGGTTTTGAGAGGGTGAAATGGAATTAAAAAAAATATATATACCAACTTGAAGGCAAGGAACACATGCAATAGAAAAATCAAGTCCAAGACACCAGAAACCATTTGTTAATAATAGTTATTTCTGCAATCCAACTAGAGTCAGCTGTCTTCAAAAACCCATGAAGATAGCAAAAGCAAAAATATGATAATAACAAAGAAATCCAGCTTAATATTTGGATCCTCTCTATTTCATGGATCATACAGATTAAACAAAACAACTGATCATGGCCATAATTAACAAAGCAATCCATCAAACACGTTCTGGGCACAACTCAAATGACACGGAACAAAACAACGAGAAAAAAAGCTTCATGGGTTTGGTAAAGGGTGCACAAACCAGAGCCAAGAGCAAGTTTCTGGGGCTGTGGAACTGATCCCAGTTTCTCTCTCTAGCAAACTCCGCCATCTTCTTCTTGAGTAGGTCAAGAGTGACGCTTTCGGCTTCTGAAAACCCAGTCATCTTCTCAAAAAAGTGTCAAAGTCGATCTCAAACCAAAACACAGAGAGAGAGAGAGAGAGAGAGAGATGGTGAAGAATGAGAGAGAAAGGAAGCAAATTTTTGAAGAGGATAAGAGCGAGAGGAGTCTTGAGAGAGAGAAAGAGAGAGAGAGAGCTTTAAACCCAGAGGGGGTCCGTGAAGCTCAATTACTCTTGTTGGGTCAGGGGGGGCTCTCTATCTCTCTCAGGGCTTTTAATATAAATAGGGAGTTTCATGGGAAAATTAAAAGCGCTGCTTTGGAACTTTGGAAGATGATTTGGCTACGGGCTACTGCCGGTTGCAATGGTGGGACCGGGTGACGTGTCGGTGGAGGGAGTGAGTAAGGGACCATGTGTTTCGCTTGAAGGATTTTGATTGGCTGTTTTTTTTTTTAATTTTTTTTTTTTTGGCTCCTTGGAACTTGGCTCGTTCTGCCTGTCCAACCAGTTGGTGACATCTGAGCCTGCCATGTCACTGGTAAGAGCTCAACAATTATTATTATTTTTTAATTATTAGGCATTAATTTGCTTCACTGGTGTTATTAGGAAACAAATCAAATCAGTGAAATCACCGACCAAAAAGCAAAAAAGGCTAACAAATCTGTAAAAATGATACTTTTCTAAAATATACTAGCCTTTTTTCACATAAGAAGTTCTGCATATGCATCTCCTGTTTTTTTAAATAAAAAAGAAAACAATTATTGTAGAGAAGAGATAATAGGAGACAAAATTGAGTTGTGGGTTTTTTACTTATTTTTTTAATAAAAATATATTTTCTAAATGTCACAATTATCTTTGTGATTTAATTAATACTCAAAATTTATTAATTTTCTATGGTCATTTATGTCAAAATTTTGAATTTTAACCAACAAACTTTTTTTTTTAAATAATAGTATAGATTATATTTAATGAAATTTAGAGTCTTTGGCAAAACTTTGTCAACATCTCTTTTAGCTAAATGTTTTTTTTTTTATCGAGATCACACGGTATTCTTAAAGACTCTATAGACCCATAGACTAATACGTGTCGGTGGATCATGTCAAAACACTTCCTCTCCCAGTCCACATAAGTTAGGATCTAAACTCTAATCTGCATCAACGAGATTTGAACTTGAATATGGGGGTTCTACACCTAGAGTCTCTTACGAACTCGACACATATGGTGGTTTTTTAGCTATATCTTTAAGAAGACAATTGTGGGTGAGACATCAGTTTGCAATGATAGATCAAAATGTTCAAAATTGTATTTGATATAACTATTTTTCTTTTATCGTAACTTGAATGTAAATTTTATATAAATCTTTGTACAAACTCTCAAGAGAATCTTCTGTGTACCATATTCTCATAAAATATACATAATGAAATCCTTATGAAACCGCTTCAACACCTTTGCACGGTCGCTACATCTTAAAATTAGGATTAAATTCAGTTTACCGGGAGTAATTTTATGTTAGTCTTTGTCCTCTCAATTTAATCAGTTTACCCCCCAAACTTGTCAATTTTCCTCAACTGTGTCCAATTTCTCAGATTCCGTCTAATTTGAACGATAAGTCTGACAAGGGGACCCATTTTCAAGGTTAAAAGAGTCATTTAAAAAAAAAAATCCCAATACAATATTCGACCCCCTCTCTCTCCCCGCTACTACTTCTTCTTCTTCTTCTTCTTCTTCTTCTTCTTCTGCTTCAGATAACCCCATTAGCCCTCAATCAACACTTAAGTACTAAAGCCAGTCTCCAACTTTAGATTTGAAACCCATTCTAAAACCAATGAACGGAACCAAATCAAGTCACCAACAAAGACCCATTTGATTCCTCACAATTCACAAGCGGAACAAACCAGAATTGCTTTTGCTTAAATTTCACGTGTAAAAACAAACAATATTTGCAATACCCAGATCACAAAGTCTTTAAAGAAATCCAAAACCAATCAGAATACTTTATCAGATAATCAATTAAGCAAAAAAATGAGAGAATCCACCCATATTAGAACACAATTACATGCTTAAGATACATGTTCAATTTTACATTATGATCACAATAGATCGAGACCCAATAACTTAGAGATTAAGATTACATATCAGAGAAACCCACAATTGCACAAAACCCATCTGCACCAGTCAATAATTCCAAAGAATACAACATTTTTCTTAGACAAAAAAAAACTAGCCAAAAGTTGAATCAAATTATGGAGCAAAAGAAGTGAATTTTTGATCAAAAGGCTGCTGTGTTATCCTATATAGATTCCCTCCCCTTTTCCCACACTTTCAACTGTAGCGTTCATGAAAAAGGCTCATCGCAATCGGCAAACCACAACAAGAAATCAGAGGTTTTGCACAAATCATGAAAACAAAAACCCACCAAAACACAAACAGACTCACCTCAAACTTGTAATCTGCACACAACGAAATTGAAACACTATTTGGAGTTGGGAGAGTGGTTCCGGTGCTGACGGCGTTGTCGTTTTGACAAGAAGAGGAAGGCTTCACTATATAAGTAGGAGGAGATGACCAGCTCCGATGGCGACGCCAATGAAGACCCACTTGGCGGTGACGACGACAGAGGAGAGAAGGAGGAGGAGAAGAAGAAGGTGGAGATGGAGGAGAGATTGGATACTGTTATCTAATTGGGTAAATTGCAACTGATGGAAACCCGAGACCATCGAGAAATCCAACGTGCTGGATGGCAGCGGCCAAAGGCCCAGCCCTGCTCGGCCCTCAAAGTACAATTCGAACGTCCCCAGATCAGTTCCAGGCCGCCATCATTGTGGTCCAAGATGGTTTCAAGACAACCCGATTGGAGTACTTGAAATGGGTCGATTTAGGTAGTAGGAGTAGAGGCCATGTCTTTTTTGGAGTCTATCGGAGCTTCACCACCTGGTGGAGGTCATGGAAGGGTTTTTGGGGAGTGGTGAGAATGGAGAGAGAGAGAGAGAGAGAGAGAGAGAGAGAGAGAGAGAGAGAGAGAGAGAGAGAGAGGCAGAAGATTAGTATTTTGTCGTGGTTTTCTTCTTCTTCTTCTTCTACTTTTTTTTTTGTTGCCATTTTTGTCCTGAAATGGGCCCCATCGTCAGGCTTAATGTTCGATTTAGACGGAATCTGAGAAATTGGACACGGTTGAGGAAAATTGACAAGCTCGAGCGGTAAACTGATTAAATTGAGAGGACAGAGACCAACATAAAATTACCCCCAAACCTCAAGGAGGTAAACTGAATTTAATCCTTAAAATTATGTTGACTTAAAAAAAAATATACATATATATATATATATATATATATATTTGAACGTGTTAGAGAATGTTCAGAAGACAATTTGTAGTAGTTCATCCTCAAACTAAATGGGCAACTTGTTACATATAGTCTGGTGATTTAACCAAGAGTACCACCAATTAGTTCAATGTACGTATTTGTTGGAAGGCAAGAAAGGCATGTTCAAGAAGACTTGTATCTCTAAGGCTTGACTTTGATGAATATGTTGTGCCACACATGGAACTTTAACTCGTACTCCTCTATTTTATATGTCCTTTCCAATATGATTTTGCGGATGATATACCTTGCGTAAGGGCAAAGGAACCTGGGTTCAAGTAAGGACGAAGTAGTGTTAGCTCAGTGGTTAGAGCACCCACTACCTAAGATCAAGGTCCTGGATTCGAGTCACAATGGAGGTATGAGTGAAATCCTTTGATCCTCTTTTAGAGCAAGTCCACCCGTTGTCAAGAAATGTCAAGGTCGAAGAGTCAAGGGGTCGATCAATCAAGAAACTGTTCACTGCCACTGGACATGAGTTTCCACCCATTCTGTTTCTTGACCAGTTAGATTTACTGTTCATTGAATTTTTTTTTTTTTGGGAAAATTGAAATAGATTTGATGTAAATAGATAGTAGTAATACATTATGGATAACCTACCAACAAATTCATTAATTATTTTAGAATTTAGAATTTATTTTTTTTTTATAGGAATTTTTTTACAATTTTTTTGGTTACCATTTATTACTGTTATATATAAATACATAGATATTAATCAAATACACGGAAATATTTATCCGAAATTTTCACAAGATGAAATCTGTAATTTGTGGACTTCATAATAAAGTACTCGATGCAACGAGTCAGTGAGAATTTTCGAAGATTTTTTTGAATACCCGAATTAATTTCTACGCATTTTAGAAGTTTTGAAATTTTAGAAAACAATTAAACGAAAAAAGAAAATATGTGAGGCCCAAAAACCGGGGCCCGGCCCAAACCGCAGCAGGCGCATCAGACAAACCATTCCCCTCGCCGGCGAGCTCGACCGTCACCGCCTCGCTGCCACGCATCACCATTCCCCTCGCCGCCTGGCCCTCAATCTTGGCAAGCAACAGATCCTTGTCGGGATCGCCTCGGCTAGTAGACCGAAGCCCAAAAATGCCCAACCCGATCATCTCAGGCCCCAATCCGATCACCGCAGGGGACATAAACCATCGACTGTCACCCCTACGCAACAAAGCTCGGCTGCATCCTTCGTCGCGTCTCTCTCTCTCTCTACACAACAACTTATGTCAGCTACGATAGGTATCCTGCTGAGCTGGCAGCCGGTGAGTCTGGGTCAGGAAATATGTCAAGGCTTTGCCTTTTTTCTTGGCCTCGGTCATGAAAAGGCAAACCTTGGCTGGGCAAGATTGGGCCGGTGGAGGGATGATTTTCCTTCTGCCCGGTCTACACCTCATTAATCCTTGCTGGTGTCCGGTCAAAACTAGACCGGTGGAGTTGCTCTTAAAAAATTAAAAGACAAAAAAGGGCAAAGCAACCTCTCTCTGCCCTTCATTTCCATTCATTTTCTCCACTCAAGTATTAAAGAATTGTCACAATTACGTACACCTAATCATGTGATAAGCAAACCAATATTTTATATCAGAATAAGTAGCAAATTAAGTTGGCATATCTTACTTTAGTCGCATGCAACTGAATTTACAGGTGTGTATGCGGCTCTAACTAAAATTAATGCTTCACTAAGCCTTTGGATTGTTTATCCTCTATATATTCATTTCATTGTTTGATTAAGCATATCAGTATGAAAGCAATCAAAGTATGCATGATAGATAATCTCAACAACACAAAAAAGAAGTTATGGATGCTGACAGTGCTGCGTTAGAAAACTCGAATCTTATGTGGATGAGAGAGATAGCTAGACTCTGGGGAATAAAAGAACATCGGAGTTTAGTTATGTATATCTTATATGTATTGGTTCTATATTTTATCCCCTAACGGGTTATTGACTTAATTCAGTTATTTCACAACCAAATCAGGGGGGACTAAATTCGTTTTTATAAAAGGCCGGAGAGTAGCCAAAAAATATTGATCGCGTTTCAAATGAGGTCAAGATAATGATTACATATTGCTTGTAATCGATCTATATGTATGTATCGGTAATTTGGTAACAATTAAGTTATCATATTGCTCACCAACCTAAGACCTTGTCACCCTTAATTATGATTAATTAGTTGGACTAATATTGGCTTGACGCCATTCTCGATCACCATTCTCTCTGTATGTTTGTGGGGATGATTAATTAACTGATTCACGCGTATTAGGCATGCTAAATACCCTCCTAATGCAATGATAATCCTTTTTGTTAATTGGTAAGAATTTAATTGAAAGGGGATACAGCTAGGACTACATGCCTTCCTACCTAGTTATCTACCAATTAGCAAATTCCATATTGCTAGTATCATATATCACCTTCCAACCCTCGATGACTCGATCGAGTTGTTTATATTCTCAATCCTGGTTTCATGGCCACGGGCAGCTAGCTAGCTTCTCAGAAAGAGCAAGTTAAATTCTCTCGTGAGTTAATTAGTCATGGTCAAAACTCAAAAGCTTTGGCGGGGGTGGTGGGAACAATGGATATTAAACTTCTAGGTCACAATCAAATGGATATAAACATGAAATGTGGATCTTAGACTGAAAGCAAACTTCTTTTACACCAGTTGATTGAACATCATGAAAGTTTTCAAAGATGGAGGTTGGAATGTGTGTGTGTGTTGATTTTCTGCTTTACATGCAACAAAGAATTAATATATATTTAATTACAACATCGACTTATTTCACACGGATTTAAATTCGTGGGTAATTGTTGTTTTGTTATAGTAGTGCTAGGTGAGACTTGACTCCCAAAGATACTCGAGCGGCTTGTCAATATACGCTTGGAAAGTTTGAATAGATCATGCAGATTGTAAGTGTGACTTGAGCATGTCTGTTGGAAGGGAAAACAAAAAGAAAGATAGACATGTTTAAGAATAGAACTTGAATATCTTTAGGCTTGACTTTGATAAATATGGAGCACACATGGAACTTGCATACGCCTATTCCAATTATAATGCCAATATAAATGTATATGTATATATTTACTAGTAATATTGTTTTGCAGATATCATTGCCAGATTTCTTAATTAGCAGTATCTGCAGATCGAAATTTGTTGCCTGAGGGAAATAGATCATGTATATAGATCCTCTCCTTTTCGACCTCGATCTCTCTCCCTCATCTCCTCCAAACCTGGATGACTGGATCCACAGATATATTAAAGACGCATCATAGATTCACAGATACGTACTCTTGGACATGTGATTGACAAGGGGTATTTTATATCAGAAGCACCCAAGTGGGAATCATCTTACTTAGTCGCAACTCAATCTACAGCTGTGTATGCGGCTCCAACTAAAAAAATGCTTTATCAGATTGTTCAACGGTTCAACCTATATTTCTCTATGGCTTAGTTCATAACTAAGATTTTAATCACGTATGAAAATAATTAAATGAAGTATGCATGATAATCATTGCTTAATTTAGAACATCATGGAGCAGTACGTTTATTCACCAAGGTTGAGCTCCTAAAGCAACTGAGGACATATTTTTGGTGTATTGGTCTTTGCTAGACTTCTTCCTGAGCGCAATCGATTAACGAGAAGATTGCAGAGAATTTCCCGAAATGATAAGAAGGCTAGTGCTAAAGCAGCTAAACACATAATAACAACATGGCTGCAACACCACACTCATCTTCTTAACAAATTGATCAAATTAAAGATATGCTAGCTTAATCTATGTACCAAACATAAGAGGCTGCTAAATGCATTCATATATCCTATCCAATCTATCTACCAATTAGCTAAATGATCCTGTTTCCACGTTGCTAAAAATATGTAACTTTCGTGGAAATGCAATCATTATGATAGAGATCGAATATTTGAAGATACAGATGACTAAATACTATCTAATATCACATGATAGAATTAATGCACAAGATATCATCATGCATGTTCTTTATTTATAAGCAACGACCAATACTTTTAGTCGCTTCATAAACAATTCCAACGACCCTCGATCGATTTAATTTGTTAATATTCATAATCCAGTTGGTTTCTCACTTTCTCAGAAAGAGTGGTAAGGATTCACATTTCACATAAGCCCTGACGTAGACGTTACTGGTTTTGTTCCATCTCTATCTGTAGCTAGCATAGATTTCCATGACAAAATCTTCCTACAATTAGTCATGGTCAAACTGGCCCTAGGGGAAACCTGTAGATTAAAATTTTAGGCCATAATCAATTTAACATAAAATAAAACAAAGGTCTAATTAGACCGAAAGTAGTCTTCTTTTGCAGTGATGTAGTTAGCATCATGAAAGTTTTCAAAAATTGGGATTAAACTGTGGCTGAGTTTCTGCTTTACAAGAAATGTAGTAGTTAAAAGCATATGATTCAAATTAAACCTAGTTAATTAGCCTGGAGAGACTTCATCCCCACGTTATAATCAAGAGGCTTGTCAATATGTGCTTGGAAAGTTTGAAATTTGAATAGATCCATCATATAGATTATACATACAATATAGCTTAGATAATGCATGAGGTCACTCATACATCATAACCATATATATTACTAATTAAGCTTATAATACTCTTCAGATTAATTAAACTGTAAAAATCAATAAAAGTGTCATCCATATAAAGTGGTGATTCTAGTAAAACAAAAGGTCAAAAATATATATATAGTATGAAAAGAAGAAATAAAAAAGTCGGTGAGATTAATTAAACCGACAACCATTATTTATTTTCACTCTACCTCTTATTTCTTCTCCATTGACCAAACACATGCATAACACGGACATTAGATTTTTCTCTTTACCCCTTTCGGTGTGCCCAGAGTTCCATTTAGATCAGCTGAGAAGGGGTGTATATCATGATTTTTATTTTTGTTGTAAGTTTGTTTTGTCATAAAAAAGAAAAAAAATTTAAAAGGGCATTTCTGGTTCATTTACCAGCCTGGCTCCTATTTATGTAAGAACTCATCATAATTTCCGGTGACATTTCTAAGGTAAATGCCATCATCTTTTGCAGTCCAAATGCAATTCTTGAAATTATCTCTATTATAATCGGTGCGTTTGTCCCCAAGGCGAGCATGTTAATCTTCCAATCAAAACAAATCAAATTGAGAATGTAATTTAGACATTTAGTGTCGGGAAAATTTCACAAATAGTCACTCAACTATGACTCACTCGACACTTTTGGTCATTCAATTTTCATATATATCACTTTGGTCACTCAACTATTACTTTGTCAATTACTTTAGTTAGCGAATGGGCATTTCATCTCATTTTAATCACTTCTCCCAATTATTCTAATTCAGACTTCTCAATTTTTCACAATTGGTTTGACAAAAATATTTTTGATATTGTGGTAAATAATTTTTTTTTAATGAAAAAAATTAACAGAGTGACAATTGAATGTACAGAGTTAAAGTTGAATGACTAAAGTAATATATTAAAAAAGTTAGTGACCAAAGTATCGAACATCTAAATACCATTGGTTTTTTAAGTGGCTCCTCGGGGCATCAAGTGGTTATGATCTGTATAGTTTTTCAGCATTGCTGCAGTAGCAACAACAATAGAAGTTGAATGTTTTCTTATGTTCCTGAAAGTACAGTCATTCATGGCTTTGTCTAGATTTGCCAGCATATAGTCAGTGTTTTCATAAAAAACTCTTTATCAAAGTTTTTCCTTAAGAATAAAGATTTAAACACATTAATATAGCCATCACTCTAGTTGTGAGGAGTGCTCAAATTGATATGATTCCAGATTTCCTTTGCAAAGGGGCAGTCACCGAACAGATGTTCAGCTGTTTCATTATCCAGGTTGCATAAAGTATAACTATTATCATTTATAAGGTTGAATCTAGAGACAGTCTATCTTTTGTTTTCAATCTTCCTCTTAACAGTGACCAACTAAACAATTTTATTTTAGGGCTAAATACAAATTACTACCCTGTGGTTTAGGTCCAAAATCAATTCAGTCCCTGAATTTTTAATTTCATCAAAAACACCCCTGCACTTTCAATTTTGATCTAATAGGTCCAATTTGTTTGTTTTCTGACAATTGAGTTATTTAACTTGTTAATGTGGCTCATATATGGCCTATGTTTTACGATGTGGTGTCGAGGTGGTCTACATAGTCAATTTAGGAGTGAGTGCTACTAATAAAAATAAATAGTTTTTCAACAAATAATCTAACTATAACTTGAACCCATAACAGAATATTAATGAATTGGACCTATTAGATCAAAATTGAAAGTGCAGGGGTGTTTTTGATGAAATTAGAAGTCCAGGGACCGAATTGATTTTGGACCTAAACCACAGGGTACTAACTAGTATTTAACCCTTTATTTTAGGAGGGAGATTTAGTCTCCACATTCTATTGATAAGCTCAATATGTGCATGTTTATCTGTGGTCTTACATTCTTACATTGAAGTCAAGTAGCAGTTTTGATTGAAAACCTACTGTTTGAAGCAGGTCCCCAAACAAAAGTGCCCTCCTGATTATTGTAAGGAATTGGAATCCCTTCAATTTGTTTGACTATATCTTGATCAAAGTATCTCAGCAATCTTGCTCTGTCCCATCGATTACCTATAATAAAATCACTAACATACAGTAGCATTCCAGTTAAAAAAGTTTCTGAGATCATTTGAAATGAGATTAACAAATGGAAAAGGGAAGACCCAATTGAAGGTCCAGAAGTTGATACTTTTACCATTTCCTACAGTCCACTTGATACCTTGACTTAACAGGTTTCTGCTGTTCAGGATACCCTTTCAAGCAAAGGAGGAAGATTGTTTATTCTTTGCCCTAAAGAAAGAGGCCTTTCTCAAATACTTTTTCCTCATGATTTGGACCCACCAATTATTTGGCTCATTTAGAATTTTCCAACCAAGTTTTGCTATGGCTACATTATTGTAATAGGCTACTGGCTTTGTCCCTATTCCTCCAACTGACATGGGGGTGCAAACCTGGTTTCAAGTAACTGGAAGGCATTTTGCACTTGAACCCCAAAAGAACTCTTTGGCTTCCTTGTCCATGTTCTAGGCCTATGTGGTTGTTTTCCTTCAGTTTGTGTGTGTTCCAACAATTTTGTTTACTGGGTTTACGGGTTTGTAATTCTAGTTTGTTGCAATAAAATTTGTTATGTTGTTTATTCAAAAAAAAAAAAAGAAGTTGTTATGTTGTTTGTCAAAAAAAAAAAAATCTCTCTCTCTTTACGTATTCTTCGCCTAATTCATCAATGTTACTGGCCCAATAAGAGCCCACTTCAAGGCATTTGACCCAAGGAAGTAAGTATAAGATAAAAGTTGTCACAATTGGTAAAAAAAAGAGAAAAATTCAGCTACCGTTCTCAAACTATGCTGCCAAGGCCAATTTGATACCCGAACTCTTAAAAGTATCAATGTGATACCCAAAGACCCAAATTGACATCAACGTGATACTTCCGTCTAAAATTTCTGACGATGCCGTCTGTTTGCTAATGTAGCAAGCAGGTGGGTTCCAAAAAAAAGTGAAATGACCAATTTACCCCTTTTTTTAATTCATTTTTTTCCTTTTCTTTTTCTTCCTTCTTCTTCTTAGGGTTTCGTGGCGCCAAGCAGCTTGGGGCTGAAGCTCCCAATCGAACCCTATACTGGTCGAAGAACTTGCTGGTGCCGAGATGATCAACGACCTGTCGGCGTAAATTGGGGCCGCCGAGTTGTTGAGCCAGACAAGGTCTGGTTTTCTCCGCTTCTGCTGGTGAAAAAGACCCACCCTTTTAAATGGAGTACACATCAAGGCCTTAGGAACAAACCCGAGATCATCATCATCCTCACCATCATCAGAAGCCGCCTGCTTCCTATTCTCCTCTAAACTCCCCCACCAGCAATGGCAGCAGCAACAAAAACAACAATAACAACTCCGGAGTTCAAACTCCGACAACTCCAAAGCTGACTCCCAGATCTGACTCCAACCCTTACGCCACCACCTTCGTCTAGGCCGACTCCTCCAACTTCAAGCACGTAGTCCAAATGCTCACCGGCTCATCAGAGACCACAACGAAGCAAACTAACAAGCACACACAGGAGTCATCGTCGTCCCCACTGTCGTCCAAGAACTTCACCATCCCTCCGGTGAAGACCGCATCGAAGAAGCAGCAGGGCTTCAAGCTCTACGAGAGGAGGAGCCAGAACCTCAAGAACAGCCTGATGATCAATACCCTGATGCCCAATTTTTCTCACCACCAGAGCCAAGCCTCTTCTGGGTTCTAGCCCCGTTACCCGGCCGAGATCTTATTGCCGAGTCTGCTCGACTTTCTGTCGCTGACGCTGAGCCCGATGACCCCATTGAATGACGACCATTTTGACAAGTCGGCGTCGTCGTTGGGGAACTCATCGGAGGAGGAGGACCGGGCTATAGTCGAGAAGGGTTTTTACTTGCACCCGTCTCTGAGAACGAGCACCAGTACTCCCAGAGAGCCAGAGCCCCGGCTTTTTCCATTGTTTCCAGTCACTTCGCCGAGAGTTTCAGGGTCGTCTTCTTGATCCAATCCAAGGAAAAAGAGAGAGAGAAGTGTAGACTATGAGTGTTTGGGGTCAATCATAAGGAAAAGGGTAATGGGTTATGGATGGTTTTCAATCACAGGTACTGATCTTTTGGAGAGGATCTCGGTAGCGTTAGTGATGGTTTGGGCGGAGGAGAAGGAGAGGAGAGAGAAGAAGAAGAAGAGTGAGGTTGAAGAAGAAGAAGAAGAAGCCTTTTTTTTTTAAAATTGGGAGAGAGTCACCATCGTCGGACTGGTCTTGGGCTAGAAGAAAATCCCAGACGAAGAAGAAGAAATGAAAAGAAAAGAAAAAAAAATGAATTAACAAAAAAGGGTAAAAAGTCAACTTTGCCCACGTACTTGCCACGTCAGCAAACAGACGGCGTCGTCAGAAATTTTAGACGGAAGTATCACGTTGATGCCAATTTAGGTCTTTAGGTATCACATTGATACTTTTAAGAGTTCAAGTATCAAATTGGTCTTGACAGCATAGTTTGGGGACCTGGGCTGAAATTTTCTCTAAAAAAAAATAAAGATTATAACTCCAAGCCATCAAAAACGAAGATTGTTGAATATAAAGCCACTGCTTCTCCGAGCCATGGTTCATTGTCGAAAGTTGGACGGCTTATTGCACATAATTAGCTGAAATTAATCCCAGCCTAACCTGAGTTTACAAAAGTTCATTGCTATGATTGAAATATTGAACCTCTGCTTCCACCAGTATTTTCTTAAACCAACTCATCTCCCTGTCAATCAAGTGAGTTGTAATTTAAAGTTTTATCTCAAAAGGCTTCAATACTACTAACAGTGAACCACTAAATCAATTTTGTATATTGTTACTGTCATTTTTTCCTATGCGGATGCAACATTTCCCACCAACCTTCATCTCTTGAGTTATGTGTTTGACAACTCCACTTTCAGTGAGGATTTTCTCAATATACATACCGAAGTGGTAATTCGCTGAAGGGACTGGATAGGTATGACTAGGAGACTTGAGAAAATCCTTATTGAAAGTTTTCACATCGTAAAGTGTCTCTTATTTCCTATGTGAAAACTTTCATTTGCACATTCTTAATTTATATCAAGCCACACAACCCAACAATATTAGCCACCGAACTCATTGTTTTGTTTTAGCCTGGAAACCACAAATCAACGTGTATGCAGCCTAGAACTTGCATATTCCCGAAAAGAAAAAGGAAAAAGTAGCAACTGCAAATGCAGTGGAGGAGAAGGGAGGCAGGAGGCAGTGCATGAAGCATTTACTGACTGGTGTTGCAATACGCAACTAAGCATGCTTTCTGTGTACACACTGCAAAATTGGGTCCTCCATTCTGCCTTTTATTGTTTACAGTTTTGTTATTTTGTGCGGATGAAAAAGATTCTAAGAGGTTGCCCATGTGAACCTTTGCTACCACCTCTTCTGTCCGAATTCAACTAGCTAGGACCACTTTTATGTCTCCTTGCAGAGAGTACCCCTCACTATTATTCTTGGTCCAAGTCTAAATCTAGGACTAGGATATCAGTATATCACCACCCTACCTACCTTCAAAACCAGTGGCCAAAGTCACCCTCACCCAGAATCAGTAGTGTATGATTTCTCCCTCTGGCTTCTCACAAGTAGTAGTATTAGCTAAGTAAACATTGCAAGAGGAATTTAGCATGCATGTAGGGTCTAATTGTTACAAAAACCCTGAACCTCAAATCCTTGCATAAACTGAATATAAGCAAATGGATTCATGAGGGTTTAACCGAACACATACTTATGCTCCGGATTCATCTAGACATGAAAATGTATTCTGGAAGCTGTTTCGGAATATGTGTCGAGGACAGTGACATGCGCCGAATTAGTATATGCGGAAAGGAAGACATGATTAAAGTCCAATTCTTGCTAATTGGGATAGTGAAGTTGTGATCCCATTCCCTACTGTATTTAAGAGTAATCTTTAGATTATGTAAAGATAAAGATAGTAACTCGACGTTTGCTGATGTATAACAAGGTATTTTATCATGTCAAGAGATGTTGGATGTGGATCCAATAATAAAATTGTCTTATATAACTAGGGAATTTGAATACAAATAGACCTAAAACAAGAGAAGGCAAAAAAATCTATTCCAGATATTCATGGACACTCAGATACAACTTCTGAGTTTGGAATCTTATAAGGAAAATACAAAGAATATAAAGATATACTCAAACTTGTAAAATGAAATGACAATGACGGGTAAAATTCACCAAAAATTGATTCAGTTTTCATCATTCAAAAATTCATAGCACACTACATTAACACCCTTTGAACTTAATTTTGCTATACCAGCAAACATTGGACTAAATTATTTTCTTTCATGATTGTGCCGCTGCTAGCATGATATCCATTCGAATTGGAAAACAGACTCAATCCTCAACTGAAACTCTCACGATAAATGTAGTTGGTTACCTATGACAAACACATCTGTAGTGGTAAGCACTATTGATTGGGTCATTTCCTTCTACTGGGACTTGCTCAGCTCTGCACTTGTACTTGCATCCTCTGCATTCATTATAAGTACATGTTGGTGCTGTGGATCCAATCATCAGTCTCCTTGCGTAGTTCTTCTTTTCCTCGCTACCCTATATGCCCTCAAATAAATAAAAGAATTACCCCACAAAATTTAAGAAAAAGAAAAGCAAAAAAAAAATTGCTCCTAATGAAGCTAGTTAATTATTTATTGGGTTCACCTGCTTAAGTTGTTCTCCTTTTGAAGGAGAGGAACCATAGACCCTTTGATGGTTTTGGAGTGCTGCTACTTGAGTTCTGGATCCTGCAGCAAACAATGAAGTAAACCAAATGTTCGGTTAGTTTGTAAGCATAAAATCAAAATGTAGACTTGGCATATGTGAATAAAGCTATCAATGCTGGTATATATACTGGTGGTTTGGAGAGAGAGAGAGGAAGAAAATTTGTTCAAGTAATGGACAACCAATTAATTTCAAACAAATCTGGAAAAACCCAGAAGCTGGGAGTTTAATATATTGGCAAAATCTTGTAGAAGGTGTACACTATGAAAAAAAAAAAAGAATCTTGATGAGAGGGGTGAGAAAGAAACTTGAAGGCAGAGTAGTGAAATATTACCCTGTATAACATAAGCTGCAAAGATTAATGTGAAAAGCAGTACTAAGAGTAATTCAGGAGGTATTCTAGCTCTGGCCATTTTTCTCAAACTCCTCTGGAGTTTTGGAGTAGGAATAACTTTGAGTGAGAAAGATGAAATATATGTGGTCAATATACAAGCAGAAGGATAAGAGAGGGAGGGAGGGAGAGAGAGCTGTATTGAAATCAGCGAGGTCGCTAGAAGCTCCTCTCAGCTATAGTAGTTAGCAGTAGGGAGCATATGAGAGTAGGGGCAAAATCTGCAGCAGTGTGACTCAGAGTCAGAGGGGGGAGCATACCTAAAAATGGCCCCTAAACCAGTGGGGCTAAATCACCAGAATGGAATCTTATGAAGAAATGACCAACCTGCCATTTGCTTTTGATATGAATATACGCTTTGCTCCTCGTTCTTTGAAGGGTGGAAGGGGGATTTTCAGTTGGGGCAAATCATTTGACTTGCCTCTAGAAGCTTTTTTTTTTTGGAAAATGCCTCTAGAAGCTTGGAGAAATGAAAGATGTTCAGTGAACACTGAAATCAATCGTTGTTCTTTGTTTTGATCGAGAAATTATTCAACGTAGAATGTAGAATCCAGATTGTTTCATCTTGTATGGTCGAGCTTGCTTAACCTACGATTTAAAAAAAGGATGAACAGTTGACAAAGGATTATATTTCAGACTTGGGAAATTGATGCTAATAAAGATGTCCGTTTTATAAGCAATATTTCACGTGTTTAGGGCCATGAACGGTGACATATTGGTAAATTATAATTTTAATATCGGAGATTTTATTCATATTTTTAATATTGGTATTTGGACCTCTCCGTTTTTTCAAATAATAATTGACTTTGTTAACTCATGTCAAATTACTAATAAAGACATAAATAAGAAGAAAAAAATCTCTTCTTATCTCTACGAACAGTAATACTCTTGAACTTGAAAAAAACTTTCTCCTCCAATGTAAACGCTAAAATATATATCATCAAACGTTATTTAATGTTGTAGTCAAAATTTTCAGAATTTGACATTGTCTTTGTAAAGTGATAGACTTCCTTACTCACACAGCTGACAATTTACAAGATTTATCACTGCGCTATAAAAAAAAAAAAAAAAAGGAGAGAAAATGAGAAGTACAAAGACACCTCAGTTGATGAAGCCCTACTCATTCTGAATGCAAACAAACATGTGAACGAGTGGCGACAAAAAGCAGTACTCCAGCACGTTTATATGATAAATGCAGCAATGGATAGTTGTCCACAAGATCGATCTTCCCGCACATCATCAGTCAGAGCAATTTTATGTGGAACTATTCTATAGATATGATAAAAAATTCAACCTTATGATATAAATCTATAGAGAATGCACCAGATTTATGGTTGATTATTGTAATTTCCTCCACCATCCCATACATATCTAAAACAAAAGAACCATGTTCATTTCAAGTTGTTATTGAATCAGTTTAGGGATAATGACACCTAAATGCAATGAAAATAATACTTGGAAAAGATATTTGTACGAGATGATGAGCAAACATAGTATTGTTGCCTACGCTAACCAAGAGTCAACAATTCATTGAAAAAGTGCTAGCACCTCTGTAGCTCGTATATGGAGGATCAACTTCCAAAAAAGAAAAAAGAAAAATTGCTGCAATTCCAAATCTTCAAAAACTAAAGGAGGTCCAACTAATGATTTTTGAAAGTATGAATAGAATCTTAAAAAAAAAGAGCTTTTATTAATTTTATTAGACGATGGGCATTTTAGGAAAATTAGAGAGGTAATGCTTATTTGTAAAAGTAAGTTGGAGGTTTATTAAGTGGGGAGGTCCAAATGTCAAATTTAGAGATATGAATAAAAACTCCCTTATAATATTATGAAGGTTTTTTTTTTTTTTGGATCAAATAAGAACTTCAGTAATAAAACGAAGATTACAATGAGAATAAGAGATAAAAGCTTCAACCGAAACTTTTCTCACTTTAGATATCAATGTGGACGTCTATACTGACACACTGTGGAAACCACACTAGGCCCCGACTCCAAACATACTAGAAAAAAACTTAACTAAAAAGACTAAACTAGCACCAAACAAACTGGCAGAAACAACAAAACGTGTTGGGGCAGAATCAGCCAAGAACACTAACTCCCACCCAGAATCCACCTGGCCAACAGTTGATTGACCAAGCCAACACTTGTCATTGCTTCGAACCCGACCAAAGGGATTGCTAGACAGTCAAACCTAGGACTAAAGAAAATCCAACACCGTCATCCCACCACTACTCCAAACACGCCATCGCTTCCAACCCAAAACCTGACAGGAATAACCTCCTAAAAAGCCAATAATGCTCGTCTATGCCACAGGCAAACTTTTTGCAGACTCTAAATTAGGCAGGAACAACCCTTAGGAAGGCGAAAGTAATGATTGTCTCTGCCACAACTTGCAGTGCACCCGACCTAACACAAACTAGCTAAAAACCACAAACCAAATCCAAAGAAACCAAGACTACAACCTTAACCCGACCCAACCACCACAAACCAAAACCAAGCCCTGAAACACTAGTGACAGTGGCCCAAGCACACAAACCCGGCCTAACAACCTCTTGTCCCAACTCAGAACACCAACCCTGCAGGCCGCCGCAACCACCACCAAAGCCTAGAACAACCATCCTCCACCATGCTGCCGCACTAGGGTAAAGCATCGACCCACCACAACACCAAGCAGTGAGACAACCCCCACGCACTGCCCGCCGCCGACGACCCATCCAATCTGATCGAACCACCATCCATAGCCTTCCACCAATAACTCCAAGCCCACGTCCAAAACCACCGAATCCCAGGTTGGATCCATGAAGAACCATATCCGAAAGAACCCAGCCCAAGCCCAGGCCTCCTCCTTCGCGCATGAGCAGCACCCACAGGCGGTCGCCTCGCCTCCGATCCCGCTACCTAGATCCATACTGCCCTGCATCACGTCGCCGACCACAGCGCCAACACCACGACACCCAACCTCGTTGCCTGCATCACGGTACCTACACCACGGCATCTGCACCACAGCGCCTGCACCATGTCGCCCGACCACGTTGCCTGCACCACGGAGCCCCGCCTGATAGTCATCGCGCACCATCGTTGACTGAACCCTGCCTCTAAGCAATAGTCTCAAAATTTCTCCCGTCCGGACGCACTCTCCACACTGCGACAGGTCAGAAGCTTGCCACTGGCGGGAGCTGCCGGACGAGCAGCGAGATGGGTACCTGGAAACCTAGGTGTGGCGGCGTAGGGTTTTCTCCTTACTTTTTGAGATATTAATAGGGCTAAATACTGATTACTACCCTGTGGTTTAGGTCTAAAATCAATTCAGTCCCTGAACTTCTAATTTCATAAAAAACACCCATGCACTTTCAATTTTGATATAATAGGTCTAATTTGTTAGTTTTCTAATAATTGAAGTTATTTAACTTGTTAACTTGAGTCATATATGGCCTATGTTTTATGATGTGGTGTCGAGGTGGCCTGCATAGTCAATTTAGGAGTGAGTCCTACTATAAAATAAATGGTTTTTTAACAAATAATCTAACTATAACTTGAACTCATAACAGAATATTAACGAATTGGACCTATTAGATCAAAATTGAAAGTGCATGGGTGTTTTTGATGAAATTAGAAGTCCAATAATTGAATTGATTTTGGACCTAAACCACAGGGTAGTAACTAATATTTAGCCCATATTAATATTATGAAGGTTCTGAATTTAATTCTCACACATATGTAAGAATGAGATGGACTTAAGATTTTTTTTTTTAAAAAGTGCAATATTTCACGTGCTTTCAAAAGAAATGAAAATAATTGGGTATATATTTTTTGGCCTGGCTGCCTACCTCCTTGGCTATGCTTGACTTCTAATCTCATTCATTAATACGAAATCTGAAGGTTTATAATTATCCACCTTAGCACTCAGACTATAAATTACACAAAACTTAAAGTTTCAAGGCAAACGCCGTCTTTTTTGCATTTCTTTCCGTCAATCGAAGGGTCTCCTCCTTCTAAAAGTTCGTTCTCTGTCACTTTCTCTCTTCTACCATGGGTTTTAGATCTAATTAATTTCAATTTTCTCAGGTTTACTAAATTTCATATATTTTAACAGGCTAATGGAACTGTGAGGTATCACACTCATAATCGTTGTGAAGTCGATATCACAATCACCTGGCAGAGATTATAAAGATTTTCCAAATCTGCGTCACGTGTTTTACATCTTCTCAAAAGTAAAAAAATCCTGAGTGGTAATGGTTGGTAATTAACCCATCTACACGTTCTGGGTTGCTTTCCTCAGGTCATCACACAAACAATTAATTTCTTTTCTATAGATTTGTAATCAATGACAAACATAAATCAGCTTATCAGCCCAAAGCATCAATTTTTTTTTTTTTTTTAGAATGAAGCCAAAGCATTAGGGGTGGTTTCAGTTCGGTACTGACCTTGAAGCCCAATACCACATACCGTACCAGACTAAGTTGGTACACAAAATAGTCTACCACTACCGGCCACAGAAGTCGTTATACCAACTTCTCGGTATACCGAGATGGTCGGTTGGTTAGGTCTCCTACCGAGTTTAAGATTGGGCCAGATTTCAGCTACGGCCCAATTAAAATTTTAAAAGCCCAAACCTGTCAGCAAATGAAAAACTGCAATCCTCACATGAATTTAAAGGCCTAACCATAAGCAAATGAAAAATAAGCAAAAAACTCTCAAACATCAACTTCACTACTTCAGTTCATCCCATCATCACTCCATAGTTCATACAAATTTTAAGTCAATAATTCATAGTTCATAGTTCACACCTCACACAAATGAATCAAAATATCAAATGATACAATAACTATGTGCAATAGTTGAAAACAAAGTGTTCAAGGACTCAAAGTTCATCTCATCATCACTTCATATTTGCTTGTTGCCTTGCTGTGCTCCCTCAATGACTCAGTTTCTGCAAATTCAGTTTTGTTGAAATAATAAGAATGCTGACAGTTTGCAAATTTAGTCAATGAAGAAGAATTTAGGCAGTTTCATCCCAAACTATTAATCCGGCCTTGATGAGTTGATTCCTTGAATTGTTGAAATTTGGAACAACATCTGAAAATTTTTAATAACAGATGACTTCAACCGATAACAAATTGAAACAAAAATTGGAACAATAATAGATGACTTAAACCATAAATAGCTTTACTGTAAACTGCTGCTTCTGAAGCAAGCTTTTGATAATGCCGAAAACCAGAAAACCAATAAACTATATGTGCCCTGTTTCATTTGATATGAAAGTTGAAACTACAGACTTCAAAAGCAATACTCTCCATTTGATTTCTCAATTAATCTACAAATGCCTCATATAATGAAATGCATAGCTTAAGAGTTAAGAGTTGCTGGGATTTCATAAACACCATCCAAATTCATCTTCATATAGGAATAATTCTAACTATATCCAAATCAAAGATATATGCTATCATTACATTCATGGAGGCTTGGAGCAACTCAAAAACACAAAAAACATAAAACTTTAATCAATTCTGATAAAAACACTAGGGTGTAGAATATTTCAACATTACAAGTAACAACAAAACCAAGATTCTGGATTAGAAACTCCAAATACAACATGTTAGACCAAACAAGAAACGCAACAAAAGGAAAACCTACCAAATTCTGGGGTTTGCACCTACCAGATTCAAACTTTGCCTTCTTCTCCCTCAAACATCAAACTTAGTCCTCAATCCTCGTGTTCCTCCAAGCACAAAAGGAAAACCATGAAAACCCAGAATAAATTGGTAAATCTCAAGATAATATATGACATATCCAAGGTCGAATCAGACCTCAACTCAACAATCCAAAGCTTCTAATCACTAAAATTGAAAACAATTGAAGGTTGTACTCACCAACAATACTGCAGAATGGCTCATAGCCTTTGAGAGATTCGATTGATCTTCAAAGAATCGAAGGTCGTACTCAAACAATCGAAGGTTCAAAAGATTCAATTGATCTTCAAAGAGTTTGAGACTTTGAGAGGCTCAGAACTAGCCTTGCTCAGGTTCGAGAGAGAGAGAGAGACTGAGGCCTGAGGGAGTGACCGAGAGAGGGACTGAGGGATTAGGGTTTGGAAACTTTTAATCTAACGGTTGTTAGTTAATATGAAATAAAACTGAAGAAAATCAACGGCTATGATAATATAAGAAATATTTAAAATAAATAAATATTATATTAAATATGTGGTACGGTACGATATACCGTATTTCTGTAAGAATCAATACCAGTACCGTACCAGTTATGTCATCTTGGTTCGGTTATACCGTACCACAACTTCGGTTACCGAAAAGCTTGGTTCGGGACGAACTCGGTTGGCTGGTTTGTCTTAGCAGAATTTGCCAGCCCTACAAAGCATCATTGAGAAACCCACCTTGTTTATTATTTGAGGACTCATCTGGTCTTCTCTGAGCAACAAGTTACTGCAGCGGCATGACAGCTACCTGGAACAAATAACTTATTCGAAGAGAAATCTTTCTTGGAGGTCTCATAACTTATTTCTTGGAGTTTCAGTTGGACTTGGAAATCTTGGATTGAAGCGTCCGACGAACATATTATTATTATTATTATTTTTTATCTGATCGACTAATATAATAAAGATGGTAAAGAAGTAGAGATAGAACTGATGAGGGGAGAAAGGAATCAATTAGCATTTAAACAACAAAACAAACGGCATTTGCAGGTGTTATCCTATTAAATGAGGTTTTAAACTTATTTTGCTTAACAGCCTTTGGATTTGCAATTAATGGAAGAGATTAGAAGTCAAGGACAACCAAGAAGGAAATCTGGCCAAGGAGAGGATCCTAATCCTTCGGTTAAGGCTTTTGTTTGCTCACAAGTTGGAGGGTTCAAAACCTCGGAAGATGGTGGAGTTGTTGTTATCTCTTGCTTTAAAAAAAAGGGCTCTTCACCATTTACCCAATTTAGGCCTAATAAATATCCACTTACTCTACTAAAAGATTTGTAGGTCCACTTACCCAATTTAAATGTAAAAAGACAAGTTTGCCCTTTAAATAATTAAAAAGTCATTGAAGACCTCACCGGACTCCTGTCACTAGAGGTGGCAAATGGGCCGGGCCGGGCATTTTAAGTGGGTCTAGTCGTGCTTCGTGCCGTGCTTGGGCCGGCCCATTTATTATGGTGCCGACCCATTTACTTAAACGTTAAGCCCGGCCCGGCCCATGGCCCAAGCCCATATCGTGTCGGGCCGTGCTCGTGCCGGGTCAATAACGGGCCGTGCTCGTGCCTACCCACTATAAAGCACGATTTTAAAATCTTAATTTGAACAATTAAAAATTAATTTTATTTAACTATTTAGAAAATTAAAATAAATTAAGTTCTATAACGTTTTTCTTAATCTTAGCTTTTTAAGATTAGATTTCTAATAATTTTTTATATTCCACTATAAGAAAGAAAAAAAAAAACTCAAAATATATTGTTTTTAGTATAATATTATTGTGAGATTAATCTTTATTAATATAATGAAGATTTAGTATCTGTTATTCTTTCCTTTATTCTATAGTTGTATTATTATGAGATTAGTCTTTATTAATAAACATATATTTAATATTTAGAAAAAATACTCATGTCAAAACAAGGATATAATGTTTTGTTTCATTATTTTGACAAAATAAAAGAAAGCATTAGTTGTTAAAGGAAAAACATATTGTGTGCCTTCGTCAAAGTGATTGACGGAGAGGGAATCAAGCAATTACCGATTAACATCAATCAGCATGGATTACAAACCAATCAGTAGTTAATGTCATCATTGTAATTGTTATTTCCATTGTAATTCTCTCCTTATATTAAGGGGTTATGAAATGAAATGAGTAGACCAATTCCAATTGTCATTTTACTTTAACACGTTATCAGCACGCTCAGAGCAAATAGCCAAAAGAAAAAAAATCCTAATTTTCTAGTTTCTTTCTTCTTCCCATCGAGGAAAAATCACAACCCTAGAAGAACAAAAATTTTTCTTCTTTTTTCTGCCGCCACCACCAATTGTCAAATAAAAAAAAATAAAAAATAAAAAATAAAAAAAATAAAAACTTCCCGTGCTGCACCCATCTGCAATCCTCAGTCTTCGCGCCCTCCTCCGCAACCCCATCGCTGCTGGCACCGAATCAATTACTCTCTGCACCCATCTGCCATTCCCATCGCTGTTGCCCTCTGTGCGACACCCAGCAGCCCCGCGCACAGCCCGCATCAACCATCCTCCCTGCCAGCCCAGCCTGCCACGCATGTTGCAGCCCCGCCTAGCGCCTGCGCCTTGAGCCTTGCAGCAGCACGCACGGCCTCCAGCCTAGCCCAGGTCACTCCCCAGCCTGCGCAGCCTCCAGATCGGCCTTCCCCCTGCGCGCCTCCCATATGCACACACTGCTGCCCAGCCCCGCAGCCCGGCGTATCCCATGCCATGCAGCCGCCCTGCATCGTTGCATATCCCAGCAGCCTAGCGCATCCAGATCGGCCTTCCCCCCTCCTGCCCACCTCGCCTAGCCTCACACGGCTCGCAGGACCAGCCACTCATCAGAGAACCAGAAGGAAGAAGACGCAGAGAAGGTAAAAGAGAGCGATAGAGAAAAAAAAAGAGAAAAAAGAAAAAGAGAAAAAAAAACTGAAAAAAAAGAACCGGGCCAATCTCAAAAAAAAAAAGAAAAAAAAAGGGGACCTGGCCCAAAGAACTGGCCCAGAGAAAAAAAAAGGAAACAGGCCTTGCTTGCGGCCTAAGACAAAAAAAAAAACAGAAACAGGCCTTGTGGCCCAGACAAGAAAAAAAAAGGCCTGCGGCCCAGAAAAAAAAGAGAGAAACCAATTAAAAAAAAAAAGGGTTTTGTGACCCATTGTTGGAAAAAAAAAAAAAGAGGAAGCAAACACAGTTTTTTTTCTCAAGCCCAAAAACATTGCTACGCACGCCTGCATCAACACGCGCGTGTGCTAGGATCGTTTTATTTTCTCGAAATCAAGTATGTTTTCTTTACTTTATTTTATGATTTTAACCAAGCATGCTAAAATTGTTTATGCCTTTATTTTATTTTGTTATTAAGCATGTTTAATTAGATAATTTTGATTGTTTTAAGCATGCCTTATTATTTATGTTTTATATCATTATATTTAAACATGATTTATAATTATGTTGAAGCATGCCTTATATTTTATTGCTTATGTTTTTTTTATTATGCAATTATGAGCATGTTTTGTGAATTTTATTTACGCTTATATAGTTATTCCTAAGCATGCCTTTAATTATGCTATTATTTATATTTTATTTTACGCATGATATATTATTGCTATTATTATATGTCGCATATATTTTGTTGTATATTTGTGCAATGTGAGCATGTCATGTAGTTTATTTTTATATATGCTATGTCTTATTTATTATTAAATGTGTTATAGTTATTTTTGTAATACGACATATAAAATTCCATTTTGCCATGATAATGAAAATTCATGCGCATTATACACACACTTACTGTGATAAAGTATTTTCACATAGCATCGAAAAAAATGTGACCATTACGAATCTTGGTCTTGAAATCTAATTCATATATTTGGAAAATAATTTACGTGGATGTCTTTATGACTATGTACTTTATATCTTCCCTCTTGTTTATGTAGATGACTGATCCAACTCGACCTGAATTTGACATCTTGAACTCAGAAGGACTTGAGTACCATCGTTGGGTTTCCGATATGGAAACTGCCTTTGTGGCAAAAGACTACACTGCCACCATTACTGATCCCAAAGATGATGAACTATCTAATAAGGTGAAAGCAGATGCCTTAATTTTTCTGAAGCGACATATTGATCCTAGCCTACGCTGGGAGTACCTTCAGTTGAAGACACCCAAAGAACTGTGGGATGCCCTTAAAGGACATTTTGGGAACATTCACGATACTTTGCTCCCAGGACTGGCTGTTCAGTGGAATGGAATCTGCTTGCTTGACTATAAAAAGGTCAATGACTTCAACAAGGACATGTTGCGCTTAAAGGCACGTCTCAATTTCTGTGGAAGGGAAATCACAGAAGATGATATGATCTACAAGACTCTTACCACCTTTCCTAATTCAGCTTTTATACTAGCGAACCAGTATCAGTTGGATTATGACAACAAAAGAATCACAACCTTCAATAAGTTGATAAGCCTACTGCAAGTGGCTGAGAGACAAAATAAGATTCTCTTGAATAACAATACCAGGCCCACTAGGACAAAGAAAATTCCCGAGGCTAATTATGGAAAAATGAAAGGTGGAAATAACTCCAATGCAAGGGGGTATAGACGTGCTGATCCCTACCCACGTGACAACAATGCACCACGTGGAAAGGGACATGGGGATCATGGAAACAAGATGCCAAAGGAAAGAGTTGACAATGAACCATGCTATAGGTGTGGATTCATTGGGCATTGGTACAAGAACTGCCAAGCAAACAACAGAGTAGCAGCCAATTACAAGAGGTATAGAGAGTCTAAAGAACAAGTGACTCACTATATGGAAGAAGGAGGTCATGACCTAGACGTCAACCTTACAGTTGCAGACTCCAATGGCAAAGAGGAACTTGCTAAGTCAATGGATGCTCTCAATCTTGACTGATCTGACTTATTCATTTTATTTTCCAAAGATAGTTGTGAAGGCATAATGCCTCATTTTTAATTAGACTATTGTTTGGTCTTAAAGTTTATTTTCAATCATGGATTGATAAATAAGATTTCTGAACAAGACCTTGATTTGATTATCGTTGGCTTATTAATAAATTTTGAATTTTATTCTGAAGCACTGAATTTATTCAAATTTATATTTACATGGTTCGACATAGCACTATAAAGATGTAAAGCAATACATCTAGAGAAAAATTATTAGAATGAAAAGAATACCATTCTACGCAAATAGAAATACTCTAAAGAATATGAGTTATATTTTCTAAATACCTCCCATTTATTTGTAGGAATGAATGGAGGAGAACTTGAGTGCTTAGATGATAGTGGGACTACCCACACAATATTAAGAAATAGGCAATTATTCATTGAACCTATAGCCTATAATTCCTCTGTGACTACGATGATTGGATTATCAAAACTAATAAAATGGCGAGGAACTGCCAAATTTTTGCTGCCTAATGGCACAACATTTGAAGTCACAGACGCTCTATATGCACCAAGAGCTAATCGAACCTTGTTAAAGTTTCAAAGCTATTTTTGCCAACGGTTATCATGTAAAAACACACCGTGAGAATGGAACTGAATATCTTGATATTACATCTAATGACTGTGGAAGGAAACGCATCTTAGAGAAACTTATGAGTCAATCTAGTGGACTGTACCTCACTACGATTCGGATAATTGAATCCTATATTGTCACCAACAATGAAATGTGAAACACTGACTCATACAGGCTTTTGCATGACCGCCTATGGCACCGAGGTCGTGACATGATGATCCGTATTTTTAAAGAACTCACACGGACATCCCTTCTTTCGAGTGAAAAATGGGAGAAAAATCCGCCACACTGCAAGGTGTCGGTTCTAGTACTGCTCAAATGCAGTCATTGCCTTCTGAAGTACCAGAAGCACTACCTCCCTCCCATTATGCCTCATTGACTATTTCAAAGGCACATCACTCGTTTTGCAAAGCCTGCTCTTTAGCAAAAACAGGATCAAGACCTTCCTATGCTAAAGATACAAAACAAAACATTCCATTCTTACAAAGGATACAAAGAAATGTCTGTGGACCTATCCATCCAGAATGCGGACCATTCAAGTACTTTATGGTTCTAGTGGATGCTTCGACAATCTAGTCACATGTCAGTTTATTGTCCACAAGAAATGCTGCAACACTCCTAGCACAGATTATACGTTTAAGGGCTCACCACCCTGATCACCTTATCAAGTCTATAAGGCTTGATAACGCTAGAGTTTACATCAAAAGCATTTGATGATTATTGCATATCTATTTGGATCGATGTAGAGCATCCTGTACCCCATGCGCATACACAAAATGGTCTCGCAGAAGCCACCATCAAAAGGCTACAGATGGTGGCTAGGGCATTGGTTATGTGCACCAACCTGCCTATATCTGCATGGGGTTATGCAATATTGCACACAGCTTTACTTATTCGTTTAAGACCCACTGCTAGCCAACCATTTTCTGCGTACCAGTTGGTAACTGGATATGAGCCTGACACTTCACACTTACGCATATTTGGTTGAGCAGTATATGTGCCTATTGCGCCCCCACAACGCACCAAAATGGGTCCTCAGAGACGATTAAGTATTTATGTTGGATACGAATTCCCAACAATTATCCGCTATTTGGAACCCTTGACAGGCGATCTCTCTACCGCTAGATTTGCGGATTGTCACTTTGATGAGACAGTCTTCCCGTCGTTAGGAGGAGATAAGAAAAAGGATTTTCCAAGGGAACGACTGGAATTGTCGTGGTTTGTCCCCACTCTGTCTCATTTTGATCCCCGCACTTCACAAAGTGAAAAGTGAAGTGAAAAGAATAATCGATCTTCAGAACGTAGCAGATTCGATGCCTGATGCGTTTACTGATATCGTAAAAGTGACGAGATCACATATACCAGCTGCAAATGTGCCTGCAAGGTTAGAAGTCCCCAACAAGGGGCACAGTGCCGCAGATAGAGGCACTGCAACTGCACTTAGTGGAGGTGTGGTTGAGGCTGTGGCTCCCCAAGGAAGAGGGGGAGGTCACTTGGTTCGATTGACATTCACCCAAGGAAGAAGAGGGTGGGTAAGGCACAAACCAATCATCAATGTATAGAATCCCTCTCATGAGATTGTCTCTGATTATAGTTATGTCCATGAATCAATACTGGAGGACGCTCCGATGTTTGAAATGATTCCAGAGAACAAAGAAATCTCAAAGGATTACGAGAGTGCATATGAGTTGATAGAAAGATCTTCCATACACATTGATGATATGCACTGTTGCTCAAGGAATCATAGAGCACGATGATATCGAACCACGCTCTGTTGAAAAATGTCAACAAAGAGCAGATTGGCCTAAATGGAATGAATCAATCCAGGTAGAATTAGATTCTCTGACAAAGAGACAGGTATTTGGTCCGGTAGTGCTAACCCCACCAAGTGTAAAGCCTGTAGGACATAAATGGACCTTTGTCAGAAAGCGTAATGAGAAGAATGAAGTCCTAAGGTACAAGGCTCGCCTTGTGGCGCAAGGTTTCTCACAACTCCCTGGAATTGACTACGAGGAGACATTCTCTCCCAAAAATGGACGTTATAACGTTCCACTACTTAGTTAGCTTAGTAGTTTCCAAAGGACTGGAAATGCAGCTCATAGATGTGGTTACTGCATATCTCCATGGGGGTCTAGATTCAGAGATATATAAGAAAGTGCCTAATGGCCTTACATTACCCAAGCCAAGTGACTCTAAACCACGGAGTGCGTTTGCAACTAGGTTGAAACGCTCACTTTACGGATTAAAACAATCCAGGCGGATGTGGTATACCCGTCTAAGTGACTACTTGATTGGGAAGGGATATAAGAACGATGAATTATGCCCATGCGTATTCATAAAGAAAACAAGTTCCGGATTTGCAATTGTATTAGTATATGTCGATGATATGAACATAACTGGTACTCTTGATGAAATAAGAGAAACCGCGAGCTACTTGAAATCCGAATTTGAGATGAAGGATCTTGAGAAAACTCGATTCTATCTAGACCTTGAACTAGAACACCGAGTTTGTGGAATATTAATCCACCAGTCTGCATATGTCCAAAAGTCAGGCGATATAACATGGACAAAGCACATCCTACTAGCACTCCCATGATTGGTCGAAGTTTGGATGCAAGGAAAGATCCATTTCGTCCAAAGGAAGATGACGAACAAGTGTTGGGAGCTGGAATTCCCTATCTAAGTGCAATAGGCGCATTATTGTACTTAGTCCAATTTACTCGACCAAACATTGCATTCTCAGTGAACTTGTTAGCTAGATTTAGCTCAGCGCCAACGCAGCGTCACTGGAATGGTATTAAGAACATTTTCGATACCTAAAAGGAACCATTGACTTGGGACTGTTATTTCCCTACAGAGAAACAAGAGGGACCGCAGATGGTACTGCAATCCCTAAAGGAAATGTTGATGGCGAAAACGCCACTCACTACACTAAAACGCCGAATGACGTTTTGGTTGGTTTTGCTGATGCTGGATACATATCTGACCCACATATCGTCCCCAAACTGGTTATGTATTTACCAATAGGAACACAGTGATATCGTGGAGATCAACCAAGCAAACCTTTGTGGCTACCTCCTCGAACCACTCAGAGATTATTGTTCTACATGAGGCGGTTCTTGAGTGTGTATGGTTAAGAACTATCATTGCACATATTCGAGGGACTAGTGGTTTGAGTTCTACCACTGAAGAGCCTACTTGCATTTACGAACACAATGCAGCTTGCATCGAACAGATGAAGCTAGGTTATATTAAGGGTGATAACACAAAACACATATCGCCAAAGTTGTCCTACAATCAGCAACAACAGACTCTCCTCAAGATTCAAATGAATCAAGTAAGGTCTGAGGAGAATGTGGCAGATTTGTTCACCAAATCATTGCCTAAGGACACATTTGAGAAACATGTGAAAGACATAGGAATGCGAAGACTTTCCAAGCTCCCTAGATTAATGTAAGTATCAGGGGGAGGTGTAGACGTCAGGGGGAGTCTAACACACACATGTCATACTCAAATGTCAAAGGTGCGTTGTGCTCTTTTCCTTCGACCAAGGTGTATTTTTGTCCCACAGAGTTTTTATTGTTACTTGGCAAGGTTTTTAGTGAGGCAACAACTCACGCACCATTTCGTCTTTGACTTGGCACAAGGGGGAGTGTTGAAGGAAAAACATATTGTGTGCCTTCATCAAAGTGATTGACGGAGAGGGAATCAAGCAATTACCGATTAACATCAATCAGCATGGATTACGAACCAATCAGTAGTTAATGTCATCATTGTAATTGTTCTTTCCATTGTAATTCTCTCCCTATATTAAGGGGTTATGAAATGAAATGAGTAGACCAATTCCAATTGTCATTTTACTTTAACATTAGTGGAATTGTCATGAGATTTTAAATTAAAAGGTCTCATGTTCAAATCTCATCATTGTAGTGTTTTAATATTTTTTTTTCTAAAAATAAAATTTTGTGTTTGTAACGGGCTGGCCCATAATATGTTGTGCTCGGGCTCGGGCCGGGCCAATATTCTTAGGCCCAGCCTGACCCGTTATTCTAACGTGCTCGGGTTGTGCCGGGCCACTAACGGGCTTGGGCCATGCCGGGCAGCTTTTAAACGTGCCGGGCCCGTGCCGTGCTAGTGCTTAGTGGCCCGTTTGCCACCTCTACCTGTCGCCGGCCGCCAGAATCATATCACCAGTCGCCGGAAGTTTCCAAAGAGGTCGCTGGAGACTTTTATTAACCCCCAATAAATTTTTATAAAGTTTATTGGGGAGCAATAAAATGTTTATTTGGTATTACTGGGGGCAATAAAGTTTAGTGGGGAGCAATAAAATAGGACGCCAGACTCCGGTCACCGGTCCGGAGGTTCCTGGAAGTTCACAAAGAGGTCGCCGGAGACTTTTATTAACCCCCAATAAATTTTTATTGGGGGAGGCAATAAAACATTTATTAGGGAGCAATGAAGTTTATTGGGTATTATTGGGGGTAATAAAGAGTTTATTGGGGGCAATAAAACAAGACACCGGTTGCAGGATTCTAGCGGTTGGTGACCGGAGTCTCGTGAAGTCTCTCTCTCTCTCTCTAAGTGACAACGGGAGAGAGGGCAAAATTGTCTAAAAAATAAACAAAAATTAATTAAAAAAAAACTTAATTGGGTATTAGGGCAAAAAATATGTAATTTGTTGGGTAAGTGGGCAATCTTATAAGATGTTTGGGTAAATGAGGTTAGTGTAACTCAAATTTGGATAAATGGACATTTTCCCTAAAAAAAAAAAGTATGGTATAATTTAAGATTTGAAAGATAAAATTACAATTTGCCAAATAGAAATTGGGTTTTGGGGAATGATGTTTTTTAAACCAATGTTTTACAATGAAAATATCAAGCGATGCATAAATAGTAATAATATTTTGCAGTAAAAGTTTTATCCGTTATCAGTTGCCACACTCAAAATATTGCCCTAATACAAATGCATTTAAATTAGGGTAAAAATTTCAAATGGTACCTAAACTATTGCCAAAGATATTTTTTGGTATTTATGATTTTTTTTTTTACCCTAAATGGTACCTGAAGTATTGCACCGTTACCAAATATAGTACATCCGTTAACTTTTCCGTTAAAGTCGTCTACGTGGTATGTATTTTTTAAATAAAAATTTCAAATGGTTACCCAACTATTGCAAAATATAATTTTTGGTAATGGTACCTATAGTTTATTATTATTATTATTTTTTTTACCCCAAATGGTACCTCAAGTAATGCCCCAAATATTTTTTATTTATAAAATTTTTAGCTAAAAATAAAGGGAGAATTTTTCGAACTGTACATGAACTAAAGGTCACTGTGAATTAAGGTTCCTCACTTTACACAAATTACATAAGAATCCCGACACACTTTTGGTACCTGCCGTTAATAATACTGTTAACCTCATGTCATCATTCATTTTCCAAAGGATAGTTTGGTATTTTCACTCTCTCTCTCTCTCTCTCTCGGGGTCATGATCAAATCTCAGCTCCAATCCAAGCAGAAATAGCTTATGCTCATCCGGTCTCCTAATTCAAGAGTCTCACTTAATGATCCGCTCTGCCTTCACCTACTGCCCAGAAGCCCAGACAAACCGTAGCTGCCATTACCCCAAGCCAGGTTGCCGCCAGCCGCCGTAGCCTCTCCAAGCCGAGCCCTGCGTCGGAACCACGCTCCAACCGGGCCGACCTAATTATTCTCTCTCTTCGTCCTTCATTCCTCTTCTTCTCCCTCTCTCAAAGTTTTGATCTTTGATCCATGGTTTTCTGACCCAGAAAACTAGATTGATAGCTTGGCTGAAATTGGAGATAAACAAATGAAAAAGATTGAGTCTTTGAATCTCCAAATTGATAGCTCGGCCCCTTCGATTCCCCAACTCGGTATTCCTAGTTACAAGTGGTGGTCAGAGGCTCTTCACGGCGTCGCTGATGTCGGCAAAGGCATCCGTCTCTATGGCACCTTCTCCAGCGCTACCAACTTCCCTCAAGTCATATTAACAGCTGCTTCGTTCAATGAGCATCTCTGGTATCGAATCGGTCAGGTAGTGAGTCCCGGCCACCGAGTCAAAAACGCAACTCAGTCATGGTCTTTACTCTCTTGGTCGAAACAGTCACACCCAACACGTTTTTTTAGTTCCTGATGAGAACCCCTATTGTCGTTTTTGTGTTATTGATCTATTTTTTTATTTTTATTTTTTAAAAAAGACTTTCTAAAGGTGGATCTACGGTGAAGATCGCACCACCAATTTTCTTTTCCTTTTTATTAAAAAAATTTGACTTTCTAAAGGTGAATAGTCAAGAGACAACTTTATCCTTAAAAATATGCCAGGTGGCATGCCAACTAACAGAGTTATTGACGGTAGGCACCAAAAGTGTGTCGGATTTAATAGTTCAGGTATCGAAGTGTAATTAGTGTAAAGTGAGGCACGTTAATTCACAGTGGCCTTTAGTTCATGTACTGTTCGAGAAATTCACCCAAAAATAAATATAGCTAATTTGATGAAATATTTAGATTTTTTAATGCTGAATCTTGTATTGTTTCAACCTATTTGTAACACTTCTTCCGATTAATGAATTTCATATTATGATAAATGGGAAAAAATTACAAACAGTACCCAACTTATGGGCCACTTCGAATTTCAATATCCAAGCTTCCGAAACTATCACAATGGTATCCCAAATATCCCACCCGACCCAACATTCGTACCTGCCGTCATGGACGGCGTTAACTATCATGCCACGTGGCATTTTCTTAGGGGTAAAACCGACCCTCTATCTTTACCTCCAGGGAAAAAAATACAAATAACACCCAACCTATGACCGACTCTGAATTTCTGTACCCAAATTTTCAAAAACTATCACAATGGTACCCAGGTTATCTAGCCCGACCCAACATATGTACCCGCGTCCCACGCTTGTGCAGCCCACCCAGCGCCCCGCGCATGCGCAGCCCACTCGTGCCCAAGATGATGGGAGAGTTGGGAGGAAGAAGAAAATGAAGAGAGTTTGAGGAAGAAGAAGAAATCTGGTGAAAGGACGAGAATACCCCTCAAAGTTTGACAGTTGACTAACTCCGTAACGGCCAACAGTGTTCTAGGTACTAAAGTTGGGTCGGGGTCCGAACTTCAGGTACCAAAGTGATAGTTTTGGAAACTTGGGTACAGAAATTCGGAGTCGATCATAGTTTGGGTACTGTTTGTATTTTTTACCCTAAAAAAAAATTAGTAAAGGCGCAATACTTGAGGTACTATTTGGGTAAAAAAAAATTACAAGTACCAAAAAATACATTTTGCAATAGTTTAGGTATCATTTGGAGTTTTTATCCAAAAAAAAATACATGCCACATAGGCGATTTTAATGGAAAAGTTAACGAAGGTACTATATATGGTAAAGGCACAATACTTCAGGTACCATTTGAAGTAAAAAAAATTCGACAATTCGTACGAACCAAAAAGTACTTTTGACAATAGTTCAGATACCATTTAGAATTTTTACTCTTTAAATTATTAGTCACTTTTAATTATTTTGGACCTTTGTGGTAGGAGCAATGTTTTTCATCTTGAACATTTGCCTTCTTCTGAAGCAACACCACTACTTGTTTCCCATTGTTGTTAACCATCTTGTCATTGTCTTCTTTGTCGTTGTCATAGTCCTCATTATCTTCATCAACATTCTTCTTTGAGTTTAAAATTTTTGGGGTTGTGACCACTTACCCAATTTCAGCTTCAAAATTGTTCACTTACTCCACTAAGAGTTTTTTAACCTCATTTACCCAATTCAGTATTAAATGACAATTTCAACCTTCAACTAATTAAAAAATTACAGGTTCACTCTCTCTATCTCTCTCTGCAGCTGCAGACTCTCTCCCTCGATCTTTCTCTCTCTCATCTCTTTCCAGTGAGGAACATCCCCATCGATTTTGGCGGCGCAGGTTCGGATCCTGATGGCGACGGAGACGGCGGCAACACTGTGAGGCTGAGTGACGCCGACGATGCTGGTTTTCCCTTGCGGCTTTCCTTTCCCGGACATAGGCGACACTTCGAAGCTCCACGCTCCAAGTTCGGGTCTGGGCTTCGCTCGGACGCTTCAACATCGCTCAGACGGCGTCGTTCTCCAAGTTCGGGTCTGGGCTTCAAGTTCTCAGAGCGTCGTTCTCCAAGTTCTCAGACGTTGACGCTTCAATGTCGCTCAGACGCATCGTTCTGTTGGATTTTTTCTTTTTTTTTGGGTTAATTTTTTCATGGAATCAATTTTTGCTCAGTTTGCTTCACCGTAAACAATTATTTTTTTTTGGGTAAAATTGGGGCAGAATGCCCAGAAGGAAAGGAAAAAGAAAACATAATTTTTTTTTAGGGGACAATAATATGATTTTTGGGAGGCAATAATATGAGTATAATGGAGCTCTTCGATTTTGCTTCACCGTAATCAAATTTTTTTTTTTTAGTTTTTGGCAAAATTGGGGTAGAATGCCCAGAAGGAAAAAAAAGAAAACAGAAAAAAAAATTAGGGGGCAATAATATGATTATTGGGGGACAATAATATGAGGATTGGGGGGCAATAATATAATTATAGGGTATTATTAGGGGGCAATAAAATCAAACGCCGGAATCCGATCATCAGTCCGGTACAATAATATGATTATTGAAGGGCAATAATATGTTTATTAGGGGGCAATAATATGATTACTGGGCATTATTAAAGGGAAATAAAATCAGACACTGGAATCCGGTCACCAGTCCAGTAGCCGGATTCCGGTCACCGGTCGCCGGAGACCGTGGCCGGCCATTGGTCACCGGAGCACAGCAAGGTGGATGATGACTTCTCTCTCTAAGTGAGAAAGAAGGAGAGGGCAAAAAAGTCTCAAAAATAAATAAAAAGAATGAAAAAAGAATTAATTGGGTATTAGGGAAATAATCCCTTAGAGTGTTTTGGGTAAATAAGGTTAAAAAACAGTTGGTGGAGCAAGTGGGTAATTTTTAAGTTGAAATTGGGTAAATGATAATTTCCCCAAAATTTTTATGCTTTTACTACAAACCATTTGATATATCACACATGTCACATTGTAGTATCATTTGCACTCACATTGTGATGTGTTGGAGCATCTCCCTAATAAAATCAACAACATTTACATTGGTAAGGCTAATTCTTACTTTTTTTACATTGAGAAAATTGAACTTTTGACCTATCTTAATCTTAACTATGTTCTCGTTATAGTAACCACTACATTTTTTTTTCTTGATGAAAAATGTAAAATTATTATTTAGAAGGAAAAATTACAAGACCATATAACCCATCAAGACTACCTCTACCTAAACAGCCACACCCTGCAGGATGGAATTTACTTATGAAAATTGAAGAGACAACGGGAACCAAAGCTTCAGTTCTGTAGTGATTAAATATAAGAATTCTCTCAATCAATCGACACGAGAAGAAAGGAATGACCTTCTGACAAATTAAGTCGGCATTCCAATTGACAAATTACCGGCTAACCCGAAGATTGAGATTTGGCGAGTGGAATCCAATCTTGAACCTTGATATAGTCTTTGAGCTAATACCAAAACAAACCTTGTAAATCAATGTTCCTTTCAACTTATTTTACCTTCCCATACGTGACCAAAAATTTGGGAAAACAAAAACAAAAACGGTTAAAGTCGGTTATATCGCGGTTGAGATTTCCCGCGAATGCCCAACCTTGAAGAATACCAAACCTTGCCTCCCACACCTCTTCCATCTCATCGCCAACCTTTCCTTCCTCCCAACCTCTCCATTCTGATCACACCTATCTCCTTCCCAAGCAAAGCATCCAGTCTCTTCTATTAATCACCACCCATGGCCTTCTCCCATCTTCACATTCTCAACATTAATCTCATCCCTCACCTCTCTAAATCTTCCAAGCTTACCTCTGATGGACTCCGGAAAAGCCATGGCATCTACTCCTGCTACTACCCAATTGACCCCTTTCAAGTACTCCAATCGGGTCCTCTTGAAAACCATCTTGGAACGCAGTGATGGCGGCCTGGAGCTGATTGGTCAGAGAGTTCTCATAGGAGGGTGGGTCAAGTCCTCCAAGGAGGTCATGAAACAAACTCCTCCTCCGCCGCATCTACCGGCAGCCGATCATGAGACGGCTCGAGAACCCGAGGGCAAATCAGGCGTCAGCTGTGTCGAAATCCTTCAATCTCGGATACCATTTCTGAGAACCATTGTGAAGGTCTTGGGTGGAAGCAGCTCCTCCAGCAACACTCTTCGAGAAAGGCTCGATGCGGTGTTTAAGCCGGCGCCGCCCTCCACGGCATTCTTGAAAGTCAGTGATGGTTCTTGTCCTGCAACTCTTCAGGTATAAATATATATATCATCTTAGTTTGAGTTATATATTCTGCAACTTTATAATATATAGAAAAGCACATTTTTGACTGTATTGGGATGCCCACCAGGTAATTGTTGAATCGTCTATAGTCCCGCCTTGCCAGCTGTTGCATACCGGGACTTGCATCACGGTGGAAGGTGTGCTGCAGCAATCTTTGGTGCAAAGCAAACATGTCGTTGAGCTGAGAGTGGAGAAAGTGCTTCATATAGGAACAGTTGATTACAGCAAGTATCCATTGTCAAAGAAGAGAGTGCCAATTGAGAAGTTAAGGGAGTGCTTCCACATTCGCGCTCGGACAACCACGGTAATTTATTTCTTCGCTTGTTATTTGGTTGTCTTTCTTTGATTTTTGAACTGTTCTGTTGTTAACTTAATTGATTCAGATTCCCATTTACATTTGATTGTTAGCTTGATATATATATATTCATTATTGGTTTTTACCTAGCCACAGCTTTAAAGGGCCTAGAGGTTGTCTTAACACTATTGAGATGTCTGCTTTATTTAGGTGGGATCTGTTATGCGAATCAGAAGTGCCCTGACTTTTGGGGCTCATACATTTTGTCACAACCATGGTTTTATTTCTGTGCAAGTACCCATTATAACTACAACAGACTGCAACGGGTTCAGTGAAAAGTACAAGGTCACTGGTCTTTTTGACAAGGCAGGTCAAACGGAGGAACCTAAAGCCATTGCTGAAATTGAAGGTGTTAGCCTTGAAGCTATTAAGGCTGCTGCAAAAGAGAAGAGTAGCTTAGTAGAGGAACTCAAGAGGACTGATAGCAATAAGGAAGCTCTGGCCGCTGCAGTACAGGATTTAAGGAAAACAAACGAATTGGCATCACAATTGGAAGCAAGAGAAAAATCAAAACTGAAAACTTCTCAAAAGCTTGACAATGTTAAGTCTTCCGAAGGTTCCTCCTCCTCCTCCCAAACTTTTCTAACCGTTTCTGGACGCCTGCATCTGGAGAGCTATGCATGTTCCCTTGGCAATGTTTACTCCTTCGGTCCCAGATTTCGAGCAGATAAAGGAGAGTCCCCTAAACATGTCCCAGAAATGTTGATGTTTGAAATTGAAATGGCTTTTTCACAACTAGAGGTATAAGCTGATAATTTTTTTCCTGATTGAAAGTTTGGCTTTCCTGTTGGTCAAATCACATAATATGCCATGTTCAATTTGGCTTCATACAGATTTTAAACCACTTTCTTCAAGGCAACTATCATTTCCTATTGTTATAATTCCTATTCCTGATGTGATCAAGTAAGGATATTAAATCAATTCTAACAATCTTCTCTTGAGCTTCCAGGACGTAATGAATTGTGCAGATGACTTTTTCAAGTTCCTCTGCAAATGGGTGTTGGAAAATTGTCCGGAAGATATGAAATTTGTTACTGAAAGAATAGACAGGAACAGGATTGATCGTCTTCAATCAGTGATTTCAAGTTCATTTGAAAGAATTTCCTACGCTGAGGCATTAAATGTTTTAAACAAGGTTGATTTTAGAACATGGTCCTTGAGTGTGATTCGAATACTTACTTTCATCTGCAGCAATATTAATTAAGAAATTTTTATTCATCTCATCTGCCAGGTTACGGATAAGAAAGTTGAAACAAAATTACAGTGGGGTGCTGCATTAACAGAAGAAGATTTAAGGTATGTACGTAAGTATAGCGATATATGAGCCAATATTTCTACAGACTCCAAGCTCTATCTATTGTGGCTGATAACTCCTTTTTCATGCATCAGTCATTTGTCTGATGAGATTTACAAGAAGCCTGTAATTGTATACAATTATCCAAAAGAAGCTAAGCCGTTCTATGTACGGCTGAATGATGATGGAAAAACAGTTGCAGCATTTGATATGGTTGTACCAAAGGTAAGCTCAAGTTCTTTGAAAGAAACCATGAAATTGTAAATCCATCAATATTAGCATTTTACCCCCACCTTATAAGCTTTATTTCGAACTACTTCTAATGCTCAAGGATACTTCCTTTGCAGATCGGAAAGTTAATTTCTGGTAGCCAAAATGAGGAGCGCACCCGTATACTAAGTACAAGGTAGTCTCACTTGCATTAGTACACCCTTACGGTGGCCGATTCTGTTTAACATGTCTTTATTTTGGTCTGTTTTCACTGATGACATTTCGGTCTTATTGCCAAAAGCTTGTTCTCACTTTCTGGGGAACATAGAATCTTGAACCTCATATTTTCTGTTTTTTTATTTTTTTTATTTTTTTTATTCAGGATCGAGGATTTGGGGTTGCCAAGAGAGCAGTATGAATGGTACTTGGATCTTCGCAGGCATGGAACTGTCAAGCACTCTGGCTTCAGTCTTGAGTTTGATCTTATGGTTCTCTTTGCCACTGGCCTTACTGATGTAAGAGATGCTATCCCCTTTCCCAGAAGTTATGGCAAAGCAAACTACTAGTCAACTTCGTAGCAAAATCTTCAATCCAGATCAAGCAGTTCATCAATCCTCCCCATGTAAATGACCAAAAGGTTACCAAATTGTAACATACATTGACTAAACACATCGGAGAATCATATGAATACATGTAAATGAATAAAGAAATATTATTCTGAATAACAGTCTTGTACAATTTCTGCATTCTTTCTTTGAATATTAAAACTTAGCAGGGTGGAAAAATGGAATAGCCTACCTTATTAAAATGGAGAAAAAGATAGATGTGCATACTTATCAAAGCTTTTATTAATATATAGAACTATAGAACACATCCACACACCCCTCTTCCTTATTAAGATCGCCTGAATGTAGATTATTTCGAACAACCAGCATACTATGAATACAGCATCTATGGATTAACTGATTCATTACAGTTTCATAGTACTAATGTCACCAACAGGGTAAAATCATTGGATAGAGCTCAAATCTTACATAACAGCTACTATGTAGAACTCTGACATCCGTTTCAATTGCCACAAATGGTTTCATGATTTCCAACTGCAATGGCCAAGCTAGCGCTGAGAACAGCCCAGCTTAGATAAGTCCCTTGCGCACTGCACAAAGGCATCGAGTATCGCCAATGGTGACAGTTGGTCTTACCTTTCCCAAATCCTACTGCAAAGATTGTGCTTTAATATTATCCACCAGAGCTCCTAGCTCTATGTAACAATTCTCAGGGTCAGTCACATTCTCCACATTATAGGAGATACCATATGATGTATCAACCTCTCCAGTGAAACTCTTGTTGTTGTGCCTCAAGAAGCAAAAGTCATGCCAAATTGTTGCATCTGCCTGGTTCAGACAGCACTGGCGGATCAACTTGAGCAGTCTTTGCTTTCCACAACATCATCTCTGCATTTAGCCAGGCCATTGACTTGTGCTTGGTCTTGTCCATAGGAGGTAGCAGAAAAGCCAGTTGAGGCAGTTTTGGAAACCAATTTCTATTACAGCATCAATATTTTACTTATGATCTGTGTATCGTAAATCCATCAAAATTTGCATTTTAATAAAGCTTCCTCGTCTTATATGCTCAGAATTTATTTCAAACTGTTTCCAGTGCTCAAAGACATTGCCTTTGCAGATCGAAAAGTTAATTTCTGGTAGCCAAAATGAGGAACACATACATACAGCAAGTACCAAGGTATTCTCACTTACACTAGTAGACCCCATGGCATTTGATCTGTGTCTAACTGCTTAATTTTCTGACATAGAAACTTGAACCTCATATTGCTAGCTGTTTCTTATTTTCAGGATTGAGGACTTGGTGGGATTTTTCCAAGCATGATTGGTACTTGGATCTTCGTAGACATGGAACAATTAAGCACTCTGGTTCAGTCTTGAGTTTGCTCTCATGGTTTCTTTGCCACTAACCTTACTGTTGTAAGAGATGCTATCCCATTTCCCAGAAGTTATGGCAAAGCCTACTACTAATCAACTTCCTGGAAAAATCTTCAATCCAGATCAAGAAGTTCATCAACACTCCCCATGTAAATGAAAAAGGGTACTAAATTGTAGAATACATTGACTACACCCTTTAGAGAATCATGTGAATACATGTATATGCATAAAATTTATATATATAGTCAGGATCACAGAATGGAATTTCGTACTTATTACCACAATGGAGAAAAAGATACATGTGCTTGCTTATTAAAATACAACGTAATGGAGTAGCTTATTTTGAATAGCACACTCTGAATACAAATTCTATGGATTGACTAGAATCATTTTAGTTTCATCAGCCACAACATTCATACTACTGTTGGAACCAACAGGGTAGAAAATTGGATAGAGCTCATATCTGACATAGCAACTACCATACAGAACTCGACATCCCCTTCGATTGCCACAAATGGTTTCGTAGTTTCCCACTGCAATGGCCAAGCACTGAGAACAATCTAGCTTACCTAAGTCCCTTGTGCATTGCCCAAAGGCATAGAGTGTCGTCAATGGTGACAGCTTGGTCTCACCTTTCCCAAATCCTAGATTCTTTGGCACCACAGCTTGTGCTTTAATATTATCCACAAGAGCTCCTAGTTCTTTGACAAACTTCTCAGGGTCAGTCACATTCTGAACATTATAGAAGATTATACCATAAGACGTATCAACTTCTCCAATGAAACTCTTGTTGCTATACCTCAAGAAGCAAAAGTCATACCAAATCGTTGCAGCTGCTTGGTCTGGACAACGCTGGCGGATTTCTTTTGCAGCGTCTTGAATACAACTTGAGCAGTCTTTGCTTCCCACAACATCACCTCTGCATTGAGCCAAGCCATAGACTTGAGCTTGGCCTTTGCCATAGGAAGTAGCAAAATAGCCAGTTGAGTCAGTTTTGGAAACCAACTCAGCCAGTAGAGCATCAATATTTGCTGAGATTTGACTACTTTTGCTTATATTAGTGTCTTTGTTGCAGAAATCTGCCATAGGATCTGCAGCATCTATGCTGCAAATGCCTAGAACTAGTAGGATAAGAATACTAATCTGCCCTATAATCTTCATTCTAGGCTAGCTATAAACTCACATGCATGAGCTGTGGAATGAGGCTTCCTTTAATTGGGTTTCTTACTTTCTTTAGTGAGTTAGTCCAAGTGGAAATGCAAGTGGTAGATGAGGGGAAGTGGCCATTCCATATAGCAGATATTGTTGACTTATTGGCTTATTGGCTTATTGCTGGCTTCTAGAATGAGATGAAATGGTTGGTTCCTAACTTCCAATAAATTTGTTACAGTCATTACCCACTACTGCAAATAAATGAGAGCTTCATTCACTTAATGCGGTTTTCCTGCTTTCTGGAGCAATCATAACCAAGTTTTTTTTATCTTAATTCTTAAACTCGAGCAGATATTTGATACTCTGCAATAGACTAGTCTGGGGAATATTTAAGATGGTCAACTTTTTGGGCATACATCCCTTCATTATTGACATCACAATTGCAGAATTGCTTTATGAGGCTGTTGACTCTCGTTCTTGGCTTTTTATTTGACTCCTGTTTCCAGAAACCGACATAGAGAACAGTCTAGTTTGCAAAATCATTAGTCATTCCATTTCAGAGAATCAGAGTTTATAAAATACAATCAGGTAATTCACTGATCCGGTCCCCCTTCAAGGTACATTAATAGAAAGTGTTGCTGAGTAGGAGCTTGATAAAACTGATTTGTGGAATTTGTGAAAGATCCTAGAGGGAACTTTATGTACTAATATATTCCTTGTACTGTAAGGAAACTGTAAATCTTAAATACACAAGACTTGATAAAGTTAACGATGTCAAGTAATCCGAAATAAATAGAAGAAATACAGTATCTGAATCATTATCGTGGTTTTCTGGGGCAATCATAACAAAGTCTCTTATCGGAATCATTAAACTCAAGCATAGATTTGCAGCTCTGCATTATTAGAAAAATCAATGAAGATGAAAAGATATATGGTCAACTTTTTGGGCATGCATCCTTCATTAGTTATTGACATCCCACGCCAATTGCTTTATGAGTCTTCTGACTCTGCTGCTTGGCTTTTTATTGACTACTGTTGCTAGAAAGGTATAGATACCAATAGAACAGTCTACTTAAGCTTTGCAAAATCATTAGTTTTTTTTTTCTTTGCCGGATCAGAAAGAAAATACAAGGGAACAATTCTTAGGTTCACCCATTGGGTGAATGAACGTATTCACCCTCTCTTGCGATTAAGATAGATGATCGATCAAGTTTCCAATATAAGACTTGTGTCCCAATTTCCTATATGGGAATTGAATTTATTAAAAAATAAAATTGTTTTTTGCCTACCAAAGATTATAATTTATAAAGAAAAATTTGTTCCAGATTCCTATGTTTATCTTTTGAATGACTATTGTTATTAGAATTGAGCCAGTCTATATAAGAAAGATTCCAATGTAAAGGTTGCGGACGATCAGGGAGGAAAGACCGTATCTTCTGAGAGTAAGGACAATGTAAAAATAGATGATTCATAGTGTCTAGTTGGTTATGGTAGAAGAGGCAAGATACACCCGATAAAGAGCCAGAAATTAATTTGAGAACCATTACATTTGATCCATCTCATTCCATTGCAAAATCATTAGTTATTCCATTTCAGAGCGTGTGCCGTGTTTATTTTTCAGTTCAAATTCCCACATTCATGCAACCAGATACGTTTAGTGCCCTTCACATCTTAGTATATATGCAAGTTAATTTGGCATAAAGGTGTGACCAAAACATGTATAACATCAGCATTGGTACAGTCCACATATCTTCCTAGGAGCTGGATTTTAGAAATAGAAGCTAATTGATTACTTCAGATTTGTCCTTGGGATACGCTTCAATATGCCTTTCTAAGCCTAATACTTTCCCTCATGCCGTTCTAAGATTCGATATGAAGTAAATTCTTTTACATGTTATCCTTGTTATGGAAATCTATTAGAGGTAAGTATATGAAGGGTATATACCCCTTTTCATTTCAAATCGATCTGATATGAAACGTGTAATATTTTATAGAGGTTGAGTTGCTTATGAATTTTACTATAGGAAGTGATCAACCATTCTATATAAAGCTATAAAAACGTTAATAGAACATTCAGCCCTTGCCCCATTTATAAGGAGTTCAACCTTAGTAACTTAGATAATTGCATAAGGCTGTTGCTTGAAATTTGCAAATTCATGGATTCATCACGTATGAACCCTAGTTTTAAATTACTATGGATTGATCCTGTGTTTTTTTTATATTCAGTATAACAAGTAATTCTATTGCATTTGCGCGAAGCAAATTCTAAAAAAGCACACACGAACCAACAGGGTAAAAATATTGGATAGAGCTCATATATATCTGACATAACAGCTACTATATAGAATTCTGACATCCATTTCAATTGCCACAAATGGTTTCATGATTTCCAACTGCAATGGCCAAGCAATGAGAACAGCCTAGCTTAGCTAATAAGTCCCTTGCGCACTGCACAAAAGTAGAAAAGAATACTTCATTTCAGGGTTAATTCGATGATTCTATTCATCCCACAATGAGGGTATATATACAAGTACAAAGGAGTAGTCTAACTCTAATAGGAAACAATATTTCCATAATTACAGGATATCCTAATTAAATAAAATCCTAATTACATAGAGATTTACAGCAATTCTACACTCCCCCTCAAGTTGGTGCATAGATATCTATCATGCCCAACTTGTCAACTGAGCTGTCAAATACCTTCCTGAACACTCCTTTAGTAAGAACATCAGCTAATTGCTCCTCTGAGTTTACAAATGGAAAGCGAATAACCTTTCTGTCAAGATTTTCTTTAATAAAATGGCGGTCAACCTCCACATGCTTTGTTCTATCATGCTGAACTGGATTATGTGCAATCTCAATGGCAGCTGTATTATCACAATGCAAATCCATAGGCTTTTTAAGCTTGTATCCCAGGTCTTTCAAGACATTACGAATCCACAACATTTCACAGACTCCGTGTGCCATACCTCGGAACTCAGCTTCTGCACTTGATCTGGCAACAACTTTCTGCTTTTTGCTACGCCAAGTGACAAGGTTCCCTCCAACAAAAGTGAAGTACCCAGATGTAGAACGTCTTTCAGTTTTATCACCAGCCCAATCTGCATCTGTGTACCCAACAACTTCCAATTCATCTTTTTTCTGAAACAGTAACCCTTTACCTGGCGCCATCTTTAAGTACTTCAAAATACGAAAGACTGCATCTATATACTCTTCACTAGGACAATGCATAAATTGACTAACAACACTTACAGCATAAGCAATATCAGGTCTAGTATGTGAAAGATAAATCAACCTTCCTACAAGACGTTGATACCTCCCTTTATCAGTTGGAACTTGATCAGGATAGATAGCAAGTCCGTGATTCATCTCAATGGGTGTCTCGATAGGTCTGCAGTCTAGCATCCCTATTTCAGCAAGTAAATCAAGAACATATTTCCTCTGTGAAAGTGAAATCCCCTTCTTAGACCTTGCAACTTCAATACCCAAAAAATACTTCAGTTGTCCCAGATCCTTCATTTCAAACTCCTTTGACAAATTCTTTTGTAATTCATTTATCTCTTTCGGATCATCCCCTGTAACAATCATGTCATCAACATACACAATAAGAGCTGTAATCTTACCACTCTTGCGCTTGATGAACAAGGTATGGTTAGAATTGCTCTGTCTGTATCCAAAGGCTTTCATGGACTTTGAAAATCTTCCAAACCAAGCTCTTGGAGACTGCTTCAGGCCATACAAAGACTTCTTCAATTTACACACCTTGCCAACGTCACTTGGGTAATTCTTAACACCTGGGGGCACATCCATGTATACTTCTTCTTCCAAATTCCCATTAAGAAACGCATTCTTCACATCAAACTGGTGCAATGGCCAATCTTTGTTTGCTGCAAGTGAGATTAGAATCCGGACAGTATTAATCTTTGCCACAGGTGCAAAAGTCTCCTCATAATCAATCCCATAGCGTTGTGTATATCCTTTGGCAACCAACCTCGCCTTGTATCTATTAATAGTTCCATCTGCATTAAGCTTCACAGTAAATAACCAACGACATCCTACAGTCTTCTTTCCAACCGGCATAGGTACTAGCTCCCATGTTGCATTCTTTTGAAGAGCTTCCAATTCTTCATTCATCGCCTTTGTCCATTTTGGATCCGTCAATGCATCCTGCACGTTACTAGGAATAGATACAGTAGATAATTGATCAACAACAAGTGCATGTGACCCAGAAATCCTATGGTTAGACATAAAATTAGCTATAGGGTATTTAGCTTTGGTTTTGATATCTGGTTCATATTGTTTCTTAGGAATTCCCTTGGTAACCCTTTGTGATTTCCTAGGTTCGACACTTTCTAACCCAGAAGACTCATTACTGTTTAGGGGTACCTGAGGTGGATCATTCTGACCGGGATCTTCAGTTGGTGATGCAGAAGGGGAAATATCTTGTGTGTGAGCTTTAGATATATCTTGATTTTGATTCAAACTATCCAAAAAAGTTGTCTCTTCTGTCTCGAAATTCACAACGCTCTGTTCGGCAGTTACATTTTCTATTTCGGAATTCGCGACACTTCGTTCGGCAGTCGCATTCTGTTCGGCAGTTGCATTTTCTGTTTCGGAATTTGCAACACTCCGTTCAGCAGTCGCATTGTCTATTTCGAAATTTACAATACTCTGTTCGGCAGTCGCATTGTCTATTTCGGAATTTACAATGCTCTGTTCGGCAACTGCATTTTCTGTTTCCGAATTTATACCTTCAAATCTATCCTCCAAATTTTTCAAGTCTTCAAAGACATCAAAATCAATAATAGAACGAGAACGAGGATTCCCTTCACAACCTCTCTCCCCCTGAAGGGAAGACTGAGAAGCTCCCCCTGAGTAGTAAGGCTCGGATTCACGAAAAGCAACATCAAGAGAGACATGTATAGTGCCAGTGAGAGGATCATAACATCGATAACCCTTCTGGAAGTCAGCATAACCAACAAAGATACACTTACGGGCACGGGGATCAAGCTTGCTGCATTGAGGCTTGGGAATATGAACATAGGCTGTGCACCCAAACACCCGGGGCTCCAAATTAGGCATAGAAGGGATAGTCAAAAGTGTATGAAGCTTCTGATGAGGATTCTGAAACTCAATCACCCGTGAAGGAGTACGGTTGATAAGATATGCTGCTGATTTTACTACTTCTCCCCAATAGGACCGAGGTACATTCATGCCAAACAAGGAAGCACGAACAACTTCCATCAACTGCCTGTTCTTCCGTTCTGCTAAACCATTCTGTTGAGGAGTATAAGAATTGGAGGTTTGATGACGAATTCCATGTGACCGGCAAAACTCAATCATAGGGCCATTCACAAACTCTCCACCATTGTCAGACTGAAACACTCTGATGGATTGTTGATATTGAGTTGCCACCATTTTTTGAAATTCGGTAAACATTCCAAATACATCACTCTTATTCTTCAGTAATGACACCCATGTCATGCGAGTGCAATCATCAATAAACGTTACAAAATACCGAGCTCCAGAAAGAGAAGGAATTTTTGCAGGACCCTAGACATCGGAGTGAATCTTCATAAAAGGAACAGGACTTTTATTAAGACTTGGTGAATATGAAATACGGTGACTCTTGGCCAGTTCGCAGATGTCACAGTGGAAATCCAAATCACTAACAACTGAAAACAATTGAGGTTGCAGCTTCTTAAGATAACGAAAGGATAGATGACCTAAACGGGGATGCCATAACCATACAGCTTCCTTAGCATTCTCTACCCCGTTGATCTGATTAGCCTGTCCCAAAAGATGCTTCTGTTTCTTTCCAGTCTTTGTCAGATCCAGATAGTATAATTTCCCCCTTCTAACACCATAACCAAGAATCCGTCGAGTCAAAATGTCCTGAAACACACAAAAAGACAGATAGAAGGTCACAATACATGCAAGAGCTAAAATAACTTGACCAACAGACAGGAGATTATAAGCTAGTGATGGAACAACTAAGACAGATTCAAGGGTTAAGGTATCAGATAAAGCAATAGAACCTTCTCCAGTGACCGGAGTTGGAGTACCATCAACAGTAGAGACAACGTCTTGAGGGGAACGTCTAAGGTTTTTCACAAGATTTGGGTCATTGGTCATATGGTCAGATGCACCTGTATCAATTATCCATGTACTATTAAAAGTAACCTTACCCTTCATACCTGACTGCGCTACATTAGCGGAGGCATTGTCTAGGTAATCTTCCTCTTTAGTAGCAACAGCGGCCTTGCCCAGATTCTTTCGCGGTTTCTTGGTGAAGTCCCACCAATCAGGGTAACCAATCACTTCATAGCACCGCTCCTTGCTATGACCTAATTCCCCACAGATAATGCACCTTTTATTTGCATATGGATTTGGTTTACCTAGAGGACGGTGTGGAGAAGGTCCTGAGAAGGTTGGAGGAGGACCCTGTTTGCATTGAGCCATAACAGAAAATTCGGTAGTTACCGAATGCCCCATAGCCTGTTTCTCTGATTGCATTATTGAGGAATTCATGATTTTCGCAGGATTGGATTTTCAAGGGTTTCAAGATGGATATGAATGTTTTGAAAAAAAAAAAAAAAAATTTTTTTTTTTTTTTTTGTTTCTTTTGTCTAAAAAAAAAGGTAGGGTGATGGTGGTTTGAAATTCAGGATGATTTGATTTCAACGGTGGTGGTACGCAGCGGTTTGTGGTGTTCTTCGGGATTCAGGATTCAGGATTCAGGATTCAAAGGATGCAACGCAAGTTCAAAGGATTGAACCTGCTCTGATACCCAGTAGAAAAGAATACTTCATTTCAGGGTTAATTCGATGATTCTATTCATCCCACAATGAGGGTATATATACAAGTACAAAGGAGTAGTCTAACTCTAATAGGAAACAATATTTCCATAATTACAGGATATCCTAATTAAATAAAATCCTAATTACATACAGATTTACAGCGATTCTACAACAAAGGCATCGATTATCGCCAATGGTGACAGTTTGGTCTCATCTTTCCCAAACCCTACATTCTTTAATTGCAACCAAAGATTGTGCTTTAATATTATCCACCAGAGCTCCTAGTTCTTTGTAACAATTCTCAGGGCCAATCACATTCTCCACATCATCTTTGCATTTAGCCAGCTGGCCATAGACTTGTGCTTGGTCTTGTCCATAGGAGGTAGCAGAAAAGCCAGTTGAGGCAGTTTTGGAAACCAATTTCTATTAAAGCATCAGTATTTTACTTTTGATCTGTGCATCGTAAATCCATCAAAATTTGCATTTTAATAAAGCTTCCTCGTCTTATAAGCTCAGAATTTATTTCAAACTGGTTCTATTAATGCTCAAAGACATTGCTTTTGCAGATCGAAAAGTTAATTTCTGGTAGCCTAAATGAGGAACACATACATATACTAAATACCAAGTTATTCTCACTTACATTAGTAGACCCCGTGGCATTTGATCTGTGTCTCACTGATGACATGCCATAAGAACAGTTTGTTCTTACTTTTCTGACATAGATATTTGAACCTCATATTGCTACCAGTTTCTTATTTTCAGGATTGAGGACTTGGTGGGATTTTGCCAAGCATGATTGGCACTTGGATCTTCGTAGACATGGAACTGTTGAGCAGTCTGGTTCAATCTTGAGTTTGATCTCATGGTTCTCTTTGCCACTAACCTTACTGGCAGTGGCGGAGCCAGAATTTCTTATTAAGTGGGGCACAAAATTAGAATTTAAATATATACCAAAATTTAAATAAAAAATAATAAAGTAAAATAAAATTAAGGTAATATTAATATTTTTCTCTAAATTACATATTTTATTAATAAACTTTATAGCTTTAGATATTAGATAATTTTTCATTAAGGAAACATAATTTATTTTTAACTTTTAAAACTATAAGGAAAAATTGTATTATTGTTCTCAAAAGGAAAAAAAAAATTGAAAAAAATAACATTTCCAGCATCCATGACTCGAACCTGTGACCAATTACAAAACCAAGGCACACCTTACCACTACACCAAGTTGGCTAGTGCTAATATTAACATACTCTAGAATATTTAACTAAGTTTTCATGTACAGAAATTGAAAAAAAATATAAAAGTCAGTGGGGCACGGGACCCACTGGGTCCCCATGTGGCTCCGCCCCTGCTTACTGGTATAAGAGATACTATCCCATTTCCCAGAAGTTATGTCGTAACCAACTACTAATCAATTTCCAGGAAAAATCTTCAATTCAGACCAAGAAGTTCATTAACACTCCCCATGTAAATGATCGAAAAGGGTACTAAATTGTAGAATACATTGAGTACACACTTCAGAGAATCATGTGAATACATGTATATGCATTATATATATATATATATATATATTGTTATAAAGTAGGAAGAAGATGAAGATAGAATAGTTTTGGGAGAAGTAGAAATGTTATCATTCAGTCTCATTAGTCTCATTTATATAGAGGTAGGATTTACATCAAAGTACATAACTAATGAGTATTTACATGGACATCTGCATAGATAATAATATTTACAACACTCTTCCTTGGATGTCCACCAATGAATGATGGTATTGGACGCGCTTATTGTTGCCTCGTTAAAAATCTTGCCAGGTAACAAAAACCCAGTGGGACAAAAATAACCCTGGTCGAAGGACAAAAAGAGTACAACGCGCGTATGTCCTAGGTAGCATGCTTCTGGATGCTCTCCTTGATGAGAATCTCCCCCTGATTGTTGCAAGCCTCATTTATGTATGCGATAAGTTACATGTACCATGTATAATGGTTTGATGTTTCTATCACTGAAGTGGTCTCACTTGTGCTTCGCATATAGGGGCTCATCACAAATTTTCACACCTGCAAAGTTTAAGTAATATCAACAAAGCTAGACAATTTTCAATAAATCTTACCTCATATGATAAGGTTAGAAACAATCTCATATGCTCAAATTCATACACAAAGTAATAGCTAAACAATATAAAGAAATTGACACATTTAATTTTGTATAGTTTAAAACATTGAAAAATCATCATGGCATACCTAGCCATACATATGAATATCTTTGTGTATTGATATGTCTCATATAAGCTCTTCAAGAGCTCTAAGTAATTCATAACTTTGCAAAAGTTAGAATATGTTGCAACATTATATTCATTTTTCGAATTCAATTTCGTAGTCTTGTCATATTACTCATTGAGGCAATTTAGCTCATGTTAACTATAACGGAATGAGTCCATATGAGCTAGCTTAAGACTCTTTGATTCCATGAGTGAGCTTTAGGCTCTTTCGACCTTTCATGGACTTGCATTTGAATTATTCATGTATTTGAATCCCTCGAGGATTTGATAAGCAATACGCTTATAATGACACTTTACTTTTGAGATTTTGCTTTTAGCAATGTGTCTTTAAGATCTTCATAATATACGATGATAACGTGACATAAATCTCTCGTCAATATAACAGCTATATGTATTTATAGAAAATTGTCATTCGTATAAGGGAAGATGTTCATAATCTCATGTATCTATAAATAGACATTGTGTCGTAGTGATTTATCTTCACTTTAGTAAATACTATTTTGTAACTTGTAGGGTTAAAGGTCTAAGTATTTGATCACGTTTCAAATATTCAATTTCATTGGAATTGCCTCTTTCCAATTTGACCAGTAATATACTTTGTTGACATTCACAATGAGACATGGTATAGATCCATACAACCCTTAAAGATTTTTGGTAGCTACCAAATGTAAATTATCATCAATGATCAACAATCATAGATCCCACACATTTTTATATGCATGCATTAGCTATAATAAGCTTATTGATATTGGGTACCCATGCCACTTCTGGGGCATACATTGTCGCTTCTAGGACAATCATCTCTCATAGATGAGTCATGTAGCTAATGTGGATTTTTTTACTTATAATCTCGTGTATGAGCATTTATAGGGCTTGTATAATCTTCCCTGTTTTGAGAGCTTAAAACTTTAGACCTGGTGGATATAATCCACACAAATTCATGTCGTTATTCAAATGACAGTATTCTTTCCTCCCCTAACGGCAGGAAGACTGTCTTATTTTGACCATGCTTAAAAGATGCGTTCAAAAATCTATCACTTTCTTTGGAGTGAAGATGTTCATTGGCTGGTGGCAAACCCAAACCAAGTTTTAGGTCAAAAATGTTTTGTCCATTAGCATTAACCATATTGATTTATTATTGTATCACTAAGACATCATTTCATAATGGCGTACTTACACCTTTTGTATGTGTAGCCATATTAGGAGCTGTGATATTGTTTAATGACATTCTCTTCAGGAAAACCATGTCAATTGGATACACTTGCATATCACAAATAAAATGGAGTCTACATTGTTTGTATTAATATGGTTGGTCTCAGGGACTTTAACCCAAGCAGATGGTCTTTGCATTTAGCATATAATTTTGTCACTATTTTTAATCAAATCACTAGCTTAGATATTTCCCAAAATCAAAATGAGACAGTGGATAAATATCTCACACCAGTTCATATCGTTCTTCAGGAACAATCTTTCTCCCCTTCATTGCAGGAGGATTAAAGTGACGACTTGCAAATATGCGGTAAATAAACAATTTGCTTATGAGTAAGATTAGCAGTCATCAAACTTGAAAGTGATTCCACGTAACATGGTAGACAAAAGATGACGTAATCGATCATGCCAAATAGTTTATTTGGTTCAATGAACTTCTGGTTCATGACATTACATATATGCCTCAATTTACTATGAAAATTAGATACAATATATATCCAATGGCATAAAGTCTTCTCCAACCATATAGGAAGCAATTAATGCAACAATATTTCAAATTCGGTAATATGATAGTAGCTCATTTGGAGCCATAAATCAAGATCTATAACTCATGATATGAGTGTTACCTTAGCTTGAGTGAACATCAATTGTGAAATATTGACAATTGGAATTGACCAAATTCATTTTGAACTGCTGGCAAAATGTATACTCGAAATTTCAAGTTAAAGACTACAATCCATAATAAAAAGTAACTTTATCACGTGGAAAACCTCAAGTTCTCTGTCATGTATATATTTATAGTCATAAAGAGGAGGAACTTCATGCCCTCGTATAATCAGAGATCCAAGAACTTGAGATTTTGATTTTTTTTTTTTCATTTTGTAACAACTTCTTGAGGAACATGACATTCTAAGATAATCAGATTAAGAAACATTGAGTTTCAATGGAAACTCAAGAGGTTACAATAAATTTGTGAAATACCACGATAATGCTTTCAATTTGCTTATTGTAAGCAAAAGACGTCAGGCATGTGAGATGAATCTCAATGTTCTTATTAGTCAATGCAATTAAATTTGACTAGTGTCATTTTAAAAATGGCTTGATAAACATCCACCATATAGTGTACCATACACGACACATGCCCAATATCTCAATTTCCTCTCATGTATGAATGTTAGGGCAGTATTTGCATTGACTCATGATTTTTCTCTTGCTATGATCCACTTCTGGTGGCATTTCATGGTGTAGCCATGTCAATCGGCTTTCTTACTATACAATGAGACCATGGTAGTGCGAGATTGTACATCTTTGGTAATAATATTATGTGCTCTTCTGGAGCCAGTAATCAGATATGTAAGATCTGAGATGATTAGCTTACATGATCATACCTTATAAGTAAGGGACTTTAGAATGTCATCTAGTGAGTATGATCATTGAGGAACTTCAAGTCCTCATGTAATTAAGGATCAAGGAACTACAGGTTTTGATCTCTTTTAATTACAAAATTCACGATCACAAATTTGGGGTATACTCATACTCAGTTGTCATAAACCAATGGTTAAATATATGCTTACTTTTAAATTGGTGTCAATATAATTCTCTCAAAACTTCAGGTTTGAGGTTGACCGAGATTAAAACTCTTCGATAAATTGTCCATATATCAACTCAAAATTTAAGGTTCAAGTCTGCACAATTAAACTTCAGGTTCTAAGGTGGAATGTTTTAAGCAGGCATAAAGAAGAATGTGTCAATTGACATATGAAAATTTACTCGAAACTTCTAGTTCGAGTTGACATAAAGTCAAATAAACTATGAATGAATTATATGCTTATTCGAAGCTTCAGGTTCAATTTTTTTTTTCTATGAACTGCAAGTTCTAAGATTTCATAATTTGAACTTCGGGTTCAAATAAATTTGGTGCTCGAAACTTCAGGCTCGAGGTGACTAAAGTGAAGCTTCAGTTCACTTTTAACTAATTTATACTTTGTACTCAAAGCTTTAGGTTTGAGTTTTACTATTAGAACTTCAGGTTCTACTATGAAATTTTGAACTTCTAGTTCAAAAATATTACATTCGAAATTCATATGTTCGAGGTATAGGACTGCTGGTCCATATGAGTAACAAAAACAAAAATTTGAAGATAAGTACTGTAATGAAAGGAAAATACATAAAAAATAGGAAAATTGCAGGGAAGAAAAATAAATAGATAAACTATGCAACTGTTGAAGGATGTCGACATAATGTGTGCCTCTTCAAACTAGGGTTTAGAGTTGTAATAGGAAAGTGTTCTGGGTATTCAATTGTATTCGGATTCTATTACCTTTTGTGTACCTTGTAACTCCCTATATAAAGGGCTCCTATTATCAATAATAAACACACGATTACAATTCTCTACAACACGTTATCAGCACGAGCTTTAACCCTAGCCGAAAAGAAAAAACCCTAAAAGCTTCCCTCACCTTGCCGAAAACCCTAGCTACAACCCTAGCTACAACCCTAGCCACAAGCCTCCTACTGCGCACTTGCAGACTCTAGCCATCACCGCAGCTTCCCTGTAGTTTCCTGCCGTAAGCCGCAAGCCTGCAGCCTTCCTGCATGCAACCCACCTGCGTGCTGCTGCTGCTACCTGCTGCCGCTACCTACCTCCCCTGCTGTCCACTGCTTGCTGCTGCTGCCTCCATTGCTGACCTAACACGCCTGCTCCAACACGCGCGTGTTCACAAGCCTTGAACCATCACGTAAGTTTTATGATTAAAGTTACAGCTTTCTTGTATTTTTAAATTCTTTTATTTATTGCAGAATTGTCAAATATATGAACATGATTGTGAGTATTTTATAAGCGGAATTGTGGAGATTCACGCTTAACGAACTAAGAGTGTTCGTATGAACTAAGAGTGTTCATAATAAACAAACTAAGAGCGTTCGTATGAACTAAGAGTGTTTATAATGCTCAGACTAAGAGTGTCCATAAGCATCAAATTGTGACCATATTAAAACATTATTGTTTGGTCTAATCCAAAAGAGATTTTTGGAAATTGATTTCTTGGTAGCATAGCTCGGAAATCCTACTATTTTAGTTTTCGTGGAAGTTTAGCTCTGAAACTAATATATCTTATCTTCTTATTTTCAGGATGTCGAATGAACTTAGACTCGACTTTCCCATGCTTGACTCAACAGGCTCGGATTACCACAGTTGGGTAACCGATGTTGAGAACCACCTCACTTCAAAGGGAATATTACCCATAATCTAGGCACCTAACCCGGATCTTGTGTTCGTACGAACACCTACAAAGCATGCTCAAGCAGTTATCTTGATACGACGCCATATGGACAAGGCACTCAGATTGGAGTATATGTCGATCAAGGATGCAAGAGAGCTATGGGTAGCACTAGAAGAGCGCTTTGGCAATGTCCAGGATTCCTTCCTCCCTAACTTGAAGGTTCAATGGAACGATCTGTGCTTTGCTGATTTCAAGTCTGTTGCTAAATATAATTCAAAAGCTCTTCGCCTACAGTCCATGTTGAGGTTTTGTGGACAACCTGTCACAGAGCAAGAGCTAATTGAGAAAACTCTCTCCACCTTCCCCGTTTCAGCCATTGTGGTATCAAAGCAATACCGTACTGAAGTCAATACTAGATGGATCACGAGGTTTCATCAGCTTATCAATATCATATCTGTAGCTGAGAAACATGATAACATACTCGTGAGGAATTATAATTCAAGGCCCATTGGAACTAAGAGCGTTCATGAGGCGAATTATAATGCACCCAAAGGAGAGCGCAAGGAGCGGAACCCTAAGAATAAGGGACATGAGGGACGTATGAGTCCATATAACAGCCCTAACCAGGAAGGAAACCACAAGTTTGGTGCTGATACACGTGGTGGCAATGCCACATGTGGGAGAGGGGGTCGTGGCTACCCTAGCCGTGGTGGTGGCACCATGGGTCGTGGTGGTGGCACCAACCCTCCTAGGGAACGTCCATAATGTGCACCTCAATTGAAGAGAGGCAACCACAATGATATGTGTCATCGATGTGGATCAAGTGAGCATTGGTTCAAGCAATGCAAGGCAAACGTGCAACTCGCTGCAAGATATAGGGCATACAGGGACCTGAGGGAGCAATAAGTGTACCCTGCAGAAGAAGAAGAAGAAAATGGTGGAGACGTTAATCTCACCATAGAGGACTTCAAAGCTAAAGATGAAGTGCACAAGGATGCCGCAGACTTTGATTAGATTAGTCCTTTTATTTTCTAAGAATTTTTGTAATGGCAATATGCCTTAGTCAATAATTGACAATTGTATTAACTCTTTCTTATGTGGTGCACCCAATGAAATATGATGTCTAGGAAAGTCATTGAGATTAGTGGTACTTAAGAGAGCCTCGCTCCACCAACATCTCTCTCTACTTTCCTGGTCATATTTGATTGGAGTTACCAAACTGATAGAGTGACTACAATGTGTCTTAGTTTGATTTTATTTTTGGATTAGACTTTTTGGGACTTCTGATGTAATCATTGGCTATTTTTATTAATAAAGTATTGTATTATTATTTGATGTCATGGACATGTTTTAATTCCGAACTTTATTTTTCAGTATGTTTCCTGAAGAGTTGGAATGCCTTGTTGATAGTGGCACCACACATACTATATTGCGACATAGGCAACTTTTCCTATGGATGACCCCTAGTCGATCTTCAGTGACTACGATGGCTGGACCATCACAATTGATTCATGGTCGATGACCAGCTCAATTTATGTTGCCAAATGGCACAAGTATTAATGTCACCAAAGCTCTATATGTTCTTAGGGCTGGAAGAACCCTATTGAGTTTTAAAGATATAAGAGCCAATGGTTTTCATGTGGAAACACATTGTGAGAATGGACAAGAGCTCCTTTGCATCATTTCTAATGACTACGGATATAAACGAGTATTAGAGAAACTTATGTGTTGCTCTAGTGGGTTGTATGCAACCACTATTCGAATTATTGAATCCAACCATGTCATGAGAGATGACTTATGGGATTCGACTCATATAGGCTTTGGCATGACCGTTTGGGACATTCAGGTCGTGATATGATGATCCGTATATTAAAGACTTCACACGGACATCCATTTTTCAAAACGAAAAGAAGTCATAACCGACATTCGGTCCAAGATAGGCTGGCACCGCCTACCTCCTGAGGCCCAAAAGTGGTATTGACGCCTCCTTGGTTCCTTTTTCTACTTCTAAAGTCAATTGTGACTTCGTGACTCAACCAGATTCTTCTTTGGTTGCTTCTAAAGCCCATCTTTCGTTTTACAAAGCCTGCTCTTCAGCAAAATTAGGATCGAGACCATCCTATGCAAAAGACACTAAGGAAAATATTCCATTCTTGCAAAGAATCCAAGGTGATATTTGTGGACCTATTCAACCAACTTGCAGACCATTTAGATATTTTATAGTGTTGGCTGATGCATCGACACGATGGTCACATGTCATGCTCTTGTCCACAAGAAATCCTGCATTTGCTAAACTCCTAGCACAAATCATTAAATTAAGGGCTCACCACCCTGATCATCCCATTAAGTCAATTCGTCTTGACAAAGCTGGAGAGTTTACATCAAAAACGTTTGATGATTATTGCATGTCCATTGGGATTGAGGTTGAACACCCTGTTCCTCATGTTCACACCCAAAATGGTCTCGCAGAAGCTGCCATTAAAAGACTTCAAATGGTCGCTAGAGCATTGGTATGCGCACCAATCTCCCTGTTTCTGCTTGGGGCTATGCAATATTGCATGCAGCTGTGCTCATTCGTCTGAGGCCTACTGCCACTCAACCCTTTTCTGCGTCCCAGATGGTTACTGGATATGAGCCTGATGTCTCACACTTACGCATATTTGGGTGTGCAGTTTATGTGCCAATTGCGCCGCTACAGCGCACCAAAATGGGTCCTCAAAGATGATTAGGCATTTATGTTGGATATGACTCTCCAACCATTATCCGCTACTTAGAACCCTTGACAGGCGATCTATTTACTGCTAGATTTGCAGATTGTCACTTTGATGAGACAGTCTTCCCGTCGTTAGGGGGAGATAAGAACAAAAATGTTCAACAGGAACGACAGGAATTGTCGTGGTCTGTCCTCACTTTGTCTCATCTTGATCCCTGAACCGCACAGTCCGAAATTGAAGTGCAGAGAATTCTTGATCTTTAGAACATAGCAAATTCTATGCCTGATGCCTTTTCTGATATCGCTAAAGTGACAAGATCACATATACCTGCTGCAAACGTGCCTGCAAGGATTGATGTCGCTAAAAATCATGGACATGGTGCCACCCCTAGAGGTATTGGGCATGGCGTCACACCACTAATGGTGATAGCAATGTGGCTCAGGCCGGGCTCCCAGCAAGGAAACGTGGGAGGCCCAAAGGTTAGATGGATTCTCGCCCAAGAAAGAAAGAGAGTTTGGCACAAAAAGATCCATTACTCATCGACATGAATGACCCGTCTCATGAAGATATTCCGGATTATGGTTATGTCCAAGAGACATCATTGGGGGATTCTCTAATGTTAGAACCAATTCCAGAGTATAGGGAGATCTCCATGAATTACACTAGAGTACATAAGACGTTGAATAGAGATTCTATTATCCTTGATGATGTGTTTGCTTATTCTATCGCTCAAGGAATTATAGAACACGATGATATAGAACCTCGCTCCGTTGAAGAATGTCAACGAAGAGCAGACTGGCCTAAATGGAAAAATGCGATCCAGGTTGAATTGGATTCACTAACAAAGAGATAGGTATTTGGGCCTATAACGCTGACACCCCCAAATATAAAGCATGTTGGCCATAAATGAGTATTTGTTAGAAACCGTAATAAGAAAAATGAGGTTGTTAGATACAAAGCCCGCCTTGTGGCGTAAGGTTTCTCACAACGCCCTGGATACGACTACGAGGAGACATACTCTCCCGTAATGGACGTTATAACATTCCGCTACCTTGTTAGTTTGGTAGTTTCCAAAAAACTTGACATGCAGCTTATAGATGTGATTACAGCATATCTCTATGGGGATCTAGATTCAGAGATATATATGAAGGTTCCAGATGGACTTCAATTACCCAAGTCAAGTGGCTCTAAACCATGGAGCGCGTTTTCAATAAGATTGAGACACTCACTATATGGATAGAAACAATCCGGACGGATATGGTATAACCGTCTAAGTGACTACTTGATTGGGAAGGGATATGTCAACAATGAAATATGCCCATGTGTGTTTATAAAAAGGACAAGTTCTGGATTTGCAATTGTAGCAGTTTATGTCGATGACATGAACCTAATCGGAACTCTAGATGAGTTAAAGGAAATTGCTAAGTACTTGAAATCCGAATTTGAGATGAAAGATCTTGGAAAAACACGGTTTTGTCTCGGACTAGAGCTCGAGCACTGTAGTGATGGGATTATGATCCATCAGTCAGCATATACTCAAAAATTACTGAGGCGCTTTAATGAAGATAAAACAAAGCCTGTGAGTACTCCCATGATCGGCCGTAGTCTTGAGCCCAGAAAAGATCCATTTCATCCAAGGGATGAGGACTAAGACTTATTAGAGGCTGAAGTGCCCTATCTAAGTGCAATAGATGCATTATTGTACTTAGCTCAATGCACAAGACCGGATATCTCATTCACAGTGAACTTGTTAGCTCGACATAGTTCTACACCAACACGCCGCCATTGGATTGGTGTAAAGACAATCTTTCGATACCTGAGAGGTACGATTGATATGGGTTTGTTCTATCCCTACAGAGAGAAAAGAAATAACGGAAGTGTGGGATCGGACTCCACAAGGCAAAACGTCACCTTTCGTGCTCTTCTTCCCCTCCATCAAAATGACAAAGATGTCTTGATGGGTTTTGCTGATGCAGGGTATCTCTTGAACCCTCACAAAGGTCGCTCCCAAACTGGTTATGTCTTTACCATGGGAAGCACTGTGATATCTTGGAGGTCTACAAAGCAGACTCTTGTTGCTACTTCCTCAAATCATGCAGAGATTATTGCTCTACATGAAGCCGTGTGAGAATGCATATGGCTAAGATCTGTAGTCAGACACATTTAAGGAACTTGTGGTTTGAAGTCTACCACAGATGAACCTACATGCATTTATGAAGATAATACAGCTTGTATTGAGCAAATGAAGTTAGGTTTCATCAAGGGCGACAACACCAAGCATATATCGCCTAAGTTCTTTTATAATCAGCAACAACATGCACTTCTAAATATTGAATTGAACCAAATCTGATCTGAGGATAATGTAGTGGACTTATTTACTAAGTCGTTACCAAAATCCACCTTCGAGAAACATGTGAAGAGCATCGGATTGAGAAAGTTATCTGAACTCCCATGATTGTAGCAATCAGGAGGAGATATTGACATCAGGGGGAGGCATGATGCCTACATGTTCGATCTCGAAGAGTGAAGGACGTGCTGTGCTCTTTTTGTCCTTCGACCAGAGTTATTTTTGTCACACAGGGTTTTTGTTACCTAGCAAGGTTTTTAACAAGGCAACAATCAAAGCGTCATCGCCAAGTTTGAGCGGCATAAGAGGGAGTGTTGAAGGATGTCGACATAATGTGTGCCTCTTCAAACTAGGGTTTAGAGTTGTAATAGAAAAGTGTTCTAGGTATTCAATTGTATTCGGATTCTATTACCTTTTGTGTACCTTGTAATTCCCTATATAAAGGGCTCATATTATCAATAATAAACACACGATTACAATTCTCTACAACAACAATAAAATTAACTGTGGAAACTTCTGGTTCCATTAATGAAGAATTTACACAGAACTTCTAGTCTGCTTAACTTCACAAAATGATCATCTTTTTTTTCTCTCCTCTAATCACACAAGAACATAATTTTATCTTGTGGAGAACGTAGCTTCTAGCTTTAGCCTAGTGTTCAAAATTGAACTTCAAATTCACATTGTCATATGGAGGAGAGAACCCCAATACCAAAATAATTTGAGGAACTTCCGGCCCTATTATATTGGGGATCAAAAATATGAGAGTTTATATACTCAATTTTATAGGTACAATGATCTTCTGGCCCTTGTTCATTCCATAAAATTTGAGGAACTTCATGTCCTCTTGTAATCAGATTAAGAGACTTCAGGTCTCGATTTATTTTGATTACAAAATTCCCAACTAAATTTGGGTGTGAGTTCACGATTTCACTTTTCCAATCGAACGGATGAAGAAGGTGTATCAAATGATATCTTTCAATTAAAAGACGGAAATATTCACTTTCAAAAATAATGCAAAACGGAAGCATGACCAATTGACCATGTGTAAATATCATTGAAATTGCCTATAGCCTACAAGACAATATGTAATCATGATAATGATATTTGGAGACCACTGACAGTGCTTAGACCATTCATCGAAAAAACAGTGCTATAGAACCAATTATATATTGAATGATACAAATCCTCTTAACCATCGTTCGTAGCCTTTCGTTGTAAACAGAGACATACCAAAATACCAGAAAAATGTTGAGGTTTAGCAAAGTCATGTCACACGAAGGGAAAAGAGGAAGAAGAGAAAGATGTATAATTGTCCAAAGAAAACCATGATACTCAGAGTATTGATACAAACATATATAGAATTCCAACAACCTTCTTACCTTAATTAAGATGTACTCACCAAATTCCCTTCTGATTTCGGATTATAAGGATTATAAAGAAAAGAAGCTCAAACATGCATGAAAGTTTAAGAAATCATATAACCAACGAATGGATCTTTGATCGTCATGGCAACTCATATAGAATTTATTACAAACACTTCTGGCATTGAATTGAAAAGGAGTAATAAAAAATACTCATAGATCAAGTTATTGGTCACAAGAAACAATGTTGCCCCACGTAATTGTTTGATCATCATGGAGTATATAGGTAGGAAACAAAAATAGAACGGAGCATGCTGATAACGTGTTATAAAGTAGAAAGAAGATGAAGAGAGAATAGTTTTGGGAGAAGTAGAAGTGTTATCATTCAGTCTCATTAGCCTCATTTATATAGAGCTAGGGTTTACATCAAAATACATAACTAATGAGTATTTACATGGACATCCGCATAGATAATAATATTTACAACATATATATATATATATATATATATATCTTTGTTAAAGTAAAATGACAATTGGAATTGGTCTACTCATTTCATTTATAGTCCCTTTATATAGGGATAGAATTACAACGGAAATATTAATTATATTAAATACATTGAATGCTGATTGATCTATAATTGTGCTGATTAATGGTAATCGCTGATTCCTTGATTCCATCTCCGTCAGTCGCTTTGACGAAGGCACATAATATGTTTTTCCTTTAATACTCCCCCTTGTGCCAAGTCAAAGACGAAATGGTGCATAAGTTGTTGTCTCACTAAAAACCTTACCAAGTAACAATAAAAACCCTGTGGGACAAAAAATAAAACTTGGTCGAAGGAAAAGAGCACAACGCACCTTCTACATTTGAGAATGACATGTGTGTGTTAGACTCCCCCTGATCTTTACATTAATCAAGTGAGCTTGGAAAGTCTTCGCATTCCTATGCTTTTCACATGTTTCTCAAATGTGGCCTTATGCAGTGATTTGGTGAACAAATCTGCCACATTCTCCTCAGACCTTACTTGATTCACTTGAATCTCGAGGAGGGTCTGTTGTTGTTGATTGTAGGAAAACTTTGGCGATATGTGTTTTGTATTATCCCTTTGATATATCTTAGCTTCATCTGTTCGATACAAGCTGCATTATCTTCATAAATGCAAGTAGGCTCTTCAGTGGTAGAACTCAAACCACTAGTCCCTTGAATATGTGTAATGATAGCTCTTAACCATATATACTCATGAACCATCTCAAGTAGAGCAATAATCTCTGAGTGGTTTGAGGAGGTAGCCACAAGGATTTGCTTGGTTGATCTCCAAGATATCGCCGTGTTCCCAATGGTGGATACATAACCATTTTGGGAACGACCTTTATGTGGGTCATAGAGGTACCCAATATCAGTAAAGCCAACCAAAACGTCATTTGGTGTTTCAGTGTAGTGAGTGGTGCTTTCGCCATCAACGTTTCCTTTAGGGATTGCAGTTCCATATGCGGTCCCTTTTGTCTCTCTATAGGGAAAGAACAGTCCCAAGTCAATGGTTCCTTTTAGGTATCGAAGATGTTCTTGATACCATTCCAGTGACGCTGCGTTGGCGCTGAGCTAAATCTAGCTAACAAGTTCACTGAGAATGCAATGTCTGGTCTAGTAAATTGGGCTAAGTACAATAATGCGCCTATTGCACTTAGATAGAGAATTTCAGCTCCCAATACCTTTTCGTCATCTTCCTTTGGACGAAATGGATCTTTCCTTGCATCCAAACTTCGACCAATCATGGGAGTGCTAGCAGGATGTGCTTTGTCCATGTTATATCGCCTGACTTTTGGACATACGCAGACTGGTGGATTAGTATTCCACAAACTCGGTGTTCTAGTTCAAGGCCTAGAGAGAATCGAGTTTTCCCAAGATCCTTCATCTCAAATTCGGATTTCAAGTAGCTCGCGGTTTTTCTTATTTCATCAAGAGTACCTATTATGTTCATATCATCGACATATACAGCTACAATTGCAAATCCGGAACTTGTTTTCTTTATGAATACGCGGGGGCATACTTCATCGTTCTTATATCCCTTCCCAATCAAGTAGTCACTTAGACGGGTATACCACATCCTCCCGGATTGTTTCAATCCGTAAAGTGAGCGTTTCAACTTAATTGCAAACGCACTCTGTGGTTTAGAGTCACTTGACTTGGGTAATGTAAGGCCATCAGGCACTTTTCATATATATCTCTGAATCTAGATCCCCATAGAGATATGCAGTAACCACATCCATGAGCTGCATTTTCAATCCTTCGAAAATTACTAAGCTAACTAAGTAGCGGAACGTTATAACGTCCATTACGGGAGAGTATGTCTCCTCGTAGTCAATTCCAGGGCGTTGTGAGAAACCTTGTGCCACAAGGTGAGCCTTGTACCTCAAGACTTCATTCTTCTCATTACGCTTTCTGACAAAGACTCATTTATGTCCTACAGGCTTTACACTTGGTGGGGTTAGCACTACCTGACCAAATACCTATCTCTTTGTCAGAGAATCTAATTCTGCCTGGATTGTTTCATTCCATTTAGGCCAATCTGCTCTTTGTTGACATTTTGCAACAGAGCGTGGTTCGATATCATCGTGCTCTATGATTCCTTGAGCAACAGTATATATCATCAATGTGTATGGAAGATCTTTCTATCAACTCATACCCACTCTCATAATCCTCTGAGATTTCTTTGTTCTCTGGAATCATTTTTAACATCGGAGCGTCCTCCAGTATTGATTCATGGACATAACTATAATCAGAGACAATCTCATGAGAGGGATTCTATACATTGATGATTGGTTTGTGCCTTACTCACCCTCTTCTTCCTTTGGTGAATGTCAATCGAACCAAGTGGCCTCCCCCTCTTCCTTGGGGAGCCACGGCCTCAACCACACCTCTACTAAGTGTGGTTGTGGTGCCTCTATCTGCGGCACCGTGCCCCTTGTTGGGGACTTCTAACCTTGCAGGCACATTTGCAGCTGGTATATGTGATCTCGTCACTTTTACGATATCAGTAAACGCATCAGGCATCGAATCTGCTACGTTCTGAAGATCGATTATTCTTTTCACTTCACTTTCGCATTGTGAAGTGCGGGGATCAAAATGAGACGGAGTGGGGACAAACCACGACAATTCCTGTTGTTCTCTTGGAAAATCCTTTTTCCTATCTCCCCCTAACGACGGGAAGACTGTCTCATCAAAGTGACAATCTGCAAATCTAGCGATAGAGAGATCGCCTGTCAAGGGTTCCAAATAGCGGATAATTGTTGGGGATTCGTATCTAACATAAATACTTAATTGTCTCTGAGGACTCATTGTAGTGCGCTGTGGGGGCGCAATAGGCATATATGCTGCGCAACCAGATATGCGTAAGTGTGAAATGTCAGGCTCATATCCAGTTACCAACTGGTACGCAGAAAATGGTTGGCTAGCAGTGGGTCTGAAATGAATGAGTAAAGCTGCGTGCAATATTGCATAACCCCATGCAGATATAGGCAGTTTGGTGCGCATAACCAATGCCCTAGCCATCATCTGTAGCCTTTTGATGGTGGCTTCTGCGAGACCATTTTGTGTATGCACATGGGGTACAGGATGCTCTACATCGATCCAAATAGATATGCAATAGTCATCAAATGCTTTTGATGTAAACTCTCCAGCATTATCAAGCCTTATAGACTTGATAGGGTGATCAGGGTGGTGAGCCCTTAAACGTATAATCTGTGCTAGGAGTATTGTAGAATTTCTTATGGACAATAAACTGACATGTGACTAGATTGTCGAAGCATCCACTAGAACCATAAAGTACTTGAATGGTCCGCATTCTGGATGGATAGGTCATCAGACATTTCTTTGTATCATTTGTAAGAATGGAATGTTTTGTTTTGTATCTTTAGCATAGGAAGGTCTCGATCCTGTTTTTGCTAAAGAGCAGGCTTTGCAAAACGAGTGATGTGCCTTTGAAATAGTCAATGAGGCATAATGGGAGGGAGGTAGTGCTTCTGGTACTTCAGAAGGCAATGACTGCATTTGAGCAATACTAAAACCGACACTTTGCAGTGTGGCGGATTTTTCTCCCATTTTTCACTCGAAAGAAGGGATGTCCGTGTGGGTTCTTTAAAAATACGGATCATCATCTCACGACCGGGGTGCCCTAGGCGGTCATGCAAAAGCCTGTATGAGTCACTGTCCCACATTTCATTGTTGGTGACAGTATAGGATTCAATGATCCGAATCGTAGTGAGCTACAGTCCACTAGATTGACTCATAAGTTTCTCTAAGATGCATTTCCTTCCACAGTCATTAGATGTAATATCAAGGTATTCAGTTCCATTCTCACGGTGTGTTTTTACATGATAACCGTTGGCACAAATTGCTTTGAAACATTAACAAGGTTCGATTAGCTCTTGGTGCATATAGAGCGTCTGTGACTTTAAGTGTTGTGCCATTAGGCAGCAAAAATTTGGCAGTTCCTCGCCCTTTTATTAGTTGTGATAATCCAATCATCGTAGTCACAGAGGAATTATAGGCTATTAGTTCAATGAATAATTGCCTATTTCTTAATATTATGTGGGTAGTTCCACTATCATCTAAGCACTCAAGTTCTCCTCCATTCATTCCTACAAATAAATGGGAGGTATTTAGAAAATATAACTCATATTCTTTAGAGTATTTCTATTTGCGTAGAATGGTATTCTTTTCATTCTAATAATTTTTTCTCTTTTCTAGATGTATTGCTTTACATCTGTATAGTTCTATTTCGAACCATGTAAATATGTGTATAGAAATAAATTTGAATAAATTTAGTGCTTCAGAATAAAATTTGAAATTTATTAATAAGCCAACGATAAGCAAATCAAGGTCTTTGTTCAGAAATCTAATTCATCAAACCATTCTTTAAGACCAAATAATAGTCTAATTAAAAATGAGGCATTATGCCTTCACAACTATCTTTTGAAAATAAAATGAATAAAACAGATCAGTCAAGATTGAGAGCATCCATTGATTTAGCAAGTTCCTCTTTGCCATTGAAGTCTGCAATTGTAAGGTTGACGTTTAGGTCATGACCTCCTTCTTCCATATAGTGAGCCTCTTGTTCTTTAGACTCTCTATACCTCTTGTAATTGGCTGCTACTCTGTTGTTTGCTTGGCAGTTCTTGTACCAATGCCCAATGAATCCACGCCTATAGCATGGTTCATTGTCAACTCTTTCCTTTTGCATCTTGTTTCCATGATCCCCATGTCCCTTTCCATGTGGTGCATGGTTGCCACGTGGGTAAGGATCAACACGTCTAAACCCCTTTGCATTGGAGGTCTTTCCACCTTTCATTTTTCCATAATGAGCCTCCGGAATTTTCTTTGTCCCAGTGGGCCTGGCATTGTTGTTCAAGAGAATCTCATTATGTCTCTCAGCCACTTGCAGTAGGCTTATCAACTTATTGAAGGTTGTGATTCCTTTGTTGTCATACTCCAACTGATACTGGTTCGCTAGTATAAAAGCTGAATTAGGAAAGGTGGTAAGAGTCTTGTAGATCATATCATCTTCTGTGATTTCCCTTCCACAAAAATTGAGACGTGCTTTTAAGCGCAACATGTCCTTGTTGAAGTCATTGACCTTTTCATAGTCAAGCAAGCGGATTCCATTCCACTGAATAGCTAGTTCTAGGAGTAAAGTGTCATGAATGTTTCCAAAACGTCCTTTAAGGACATCCCACAATTCTTTGGGTGTCTTCAACTGACGGTACTCCCAGCGTAGGCTAGGATCAATATGTCGCCTCAGAAACATTAAGGCATCTGCTTTCACCTTATTAGATAGTTCATCATCTTTGGGGTCAGTAATGGTGGCAGTGTAGTCTTTTGCCACAAAGGCAGTTTCCATATCGGAAACCCAACGATGGTACTCAAGTCCTTCTGAGTCCAAAATGTCAAACTCAGGTCGAGTTGGATCAGCCATCTACACAAAACAAGAGGGAAGATATAAATTACGCAGTCATAAAGACATCCACGTAAAATATTTTCCAAAAATATGAATTAGATTTCAAGACCAAGATTCATAATGGTCACATTTTTTCGATGCTATGTGAAAATACTTTATCACAGTAAGTGTGTATTTATAATGCGCATGTACTTTCATTACCATGGCAAAACGCAATTCTTTTTGTATAGCATTCTAAACAAGTAATAATCATAGCACGTAATAAATAATAAAAACATAGCATATATTAAAATAAATTACATGGCATGCTCAAATTTCACAAATGTATACCAAAATATATGCTACATATATCATGCGTAAAAATAAAATATAAATAATAGCATAATGTAAAACATGCATAGGCATAATTTATAAAAGCGTAAATAAAATAAAAACACGCTCAAAATTGCATAAATAATAAAGTATAAAGCATGCTTAAAAATAGTAGACATAAATGAAAATCACATGCTTTAGATTCCACGAATATATATATCACATATATAACAAGCAATAAAATAGCATGCTCAAAAATAAAAAATTCTAATTATAAATAATTAAATATACCATAGTATGAAAAGAAAAGAGAACATACTTGGTTTCGAGAAAAATAATTCTAACGCACGCGCGTGTTGATGCAGGCGTGCGTAGCAATTTTTTTTTTTTTTTTTTTCTGGTTCTACTGGGCTTGCTGATTTGTTGGGCTGCAGGGCCTATTTTTTTTTTGTTTCTGGGCCACACAGTTTTTCTTTTCTGGGCCTGCAGGTTTTTTTTTTTTTGGCCGGGTCCCTTTTCTTTGGGCCGGGTTTTTTTTTTCTCTTTTTTTTTCTTCCTCTTCTTCACGTCTTCTTCCTCCTTCTGCTCTTCTTCCTTTTGGTTTGCAGAACTGCAAAAGAGTAGCTGACGCAGGTCGTGGGCGGCGGCGGGAAGGCGGGGTGTGCAAGGCCGCGGCTAGGCAGGGTCGGTAGGCTGCTAGGATCGACGGCAAGGTGCAGCACCGCAGGTATGGGGAGCAGTAGCAACGGAATCGAGGCTGGAGGACGTTGGGATCTGCGGCCGGTGAAGGGCAGACGCTGGTGGGCTGCGCGGTTGGGCAGGCTGCACGAATGAGCGAACGCTAGGGCTGCTGGGTTGTGCAGGTCGGTGTATTGCAGGAGGCGATGCAGTGGGCTGCTGGGATCTGCGCAGGCGGGGCTGTAGTCCGGAAGATCGATCTGGCTGTCCGGCAGCGGTGGTCAGATCGGAGCAGCAGGCGACCGACTGGGCAGGCTGGAGGCCGGTCTGTGGCTGCTGGTAGTGGTGTACTGCGGTGGTGATGGCAGAGGGTGGGGCTGCTGCTAGAGGAATTTTTTGTTTTTTTTTGTTTACAGTGGCGGCATAAAAGAAGAAAATGTTTTTGTTTTCTTCTTAGGGTTTTGGGTTTTTTTTTTCGACGGAAAGAAACTAGAAAATTAGGATTTTTTCTTTTGGCTATTTGCTCTGAGCGTGCTGATAACGTGTTAAAGTAAAATGACAATTGGAATTGGTCTACTCATTTCATTTCATAGTCCCTTTATATAGGGATAGAATTACAACGGAAATATTAAGTACATTAAATACATTGAATGCTGATTGATCTATAATTGTGCTGATTGATGGTAATCGCCGATTCCTTGATTCCCTCTCCGTCAGTCGCTTTGACGAAGGCACATAATATGTTTTTCCTTTAACAATCTTAGATATTAATATCTAAGGATTTCTTTAATATACCCACTTTTCGATTGCATATTCACATCTCGACCGTTCATTTTTAAGTATATATGAGCAAATCATCTCTGCAAATTTTCAGCCAAATTGATAATCATTAAGGCATTCAAAATTGTGATTTACAATTATGAACACGAACGGTTCAAGTTGGACAGACTCGGTTCGTTCATTGATTTAATCTGGTTCGATACCTTAACAATCATCAATTTTACTGAAAATTTGCAAAAGTGATCTATACATTAAGACCTAAGAACTGAACGGTTGAGATGTGAATATGCGATCAAAAAGTGGGTCTATTAAAGAAATTCTTAGATATTAATATCTAAGGACCTCCTTAACAGAGAAAAGTTGTGTGTGTGTGTGTGTCTATATATATATATATAGCATAATTCTGGACTACACCGGGAGTAGCGTACGCCTTTGACGGGCCTCAACAGAAGGGCATAATAGTCCTTTCAAATTCACGTTAGAAAGAATACGTGGTCAGGGTTAAAAATCTTCTACTACAGCGGTAATTGGAGGGCAGAATGGACAGTTCGGATTTTAGATCACCGCTAGTCGAAGTGTCGAACTGTTGAAGGCACTGAGATACCGATCTAAAATTCCCGATCCGCACCAAAATTGAAGAGGAAGGGCAGAAAGACAATGACACAACCCTTTTGAATTTCAAAGAGAGGATGCAAAACCAATAACAGTAAAGAGCTTTGAGTGGAAGTAATGATATCGGAAGTAGATCCATCTCTATAGCCTCTGTAACCCAGTCGAGACTCTTCCATACGACCACTAAGCGGTGGCTCATGGCTCCCAATCGCTTCGTCTCCTCGACGCGGTTTCAAAATCTGGACACCCAACTCAAGACTTCTTTACATGCATAGCTGGAGAATCTGAAAACCGTAGGGGGGTGTATTGTATTTGGATTTATGTGGACTTTTTTTAAATGATAGACTTTTTCAAAAGTCCATGGACTCTATAAAAAGTTCATAGACTTCTATTGATTTCTTAAAACCATTGACTTTTAGCATAGACTTTTTACTGATTTATAAAAATCTACAGACTTTATATGAATGACTTCTATAGATTTCACAATATTTACAAAAAAGAAAGAAAGAAAAAAAGCTAGTTTATGAGTCAGAGAATAGAATAGGATGCAGTAGCTATGTTAACTAACGTCCATTAGCGTAGAAATCAGAGAAGCTCAAATAATGTTATGAAACAAACGTATAAGAAAATAAAGGAAAAATCTCCAAATATAATCCACCAAAAGGTACCAAAAATAAGAGACGGGAAAAAAAAAAGTTTCATGCTAAAGAAGCAGACGTCTCTGAAACAATGATATGATTTATTCTTCTCCTTCATTTTCACTTTCTTCATTGTTATTGTTTTCATTGTTGGCATTTGGTTGGGCATCTATCCACATATGAGTAGTAATACTCATTCTCCATTCATTAGCATTTTCTCTCTGCTGATCTTGGGTTTGAAAATCATCCCATTCAAAATTATCTTCGTGATTGTCTATCGGATCTTCTTCTGGTTCGGGAGGAAATTCATCTGAACGGCATTCCTGTCGAAGAAAATTGTGCAGTCCTGCACAAGCCAAAACTAGCTCTGCTTATGTCTTATATGAAAATGGTGGTGCTGATTTGAAGATTGTGAAACGCGACTTAAATATTCCAAATATTCTCTCAATGACATTCCTCAAGGAAGCATGACAAAGATTGAATAACTCAATTGCATTGACAGGATGGTTTCCTTCACCACCAAAATCTTTGAGATGATATCGAGTACCTCGAAATGGAGCTAAAAATCGGCGTCGATTTGGAAATCCGCAATCCCCTAAGTAATATTTACCTAATAATAAAAAAAATATATGCAATTAGCATGTTATATGACATAAATTGTAATAAGTGTTCTGAACTTTTTTTATGCAAGTAAAACTATACCTGGTGGCACTTTGAGTCCATTTCGTGTAGAAATCGCATCATTCAATACTTTTGAATTATGAGCGGAACCCTCCCATCCACTAATTACATATGTGAACTGTAAATCAAAGTTACAAGCAGCTAATACATTTTGTGATATCTTCCCATGTCGATTTCGATATCTGCTAACCTCACGTCCAACTACCGTTGCTGGAATATGTGTGCCATCTATAGCTCCGACGCAATCCTGAAACAATGAAAAAAGATATAAAATAGTTGAAAAGAAAAATGAAATAATATCTTCATTACTGTACAATGAAATAAATAACCATCCATAAAAGTTGCATTGCTTACCTTAAAGTAAGGATAAAACTTTGTACTTTCTCTTATGTTAGGTGGCACAGACTCAGGTTTAGCCATAAACTCCGGTGCTATTGTATTCAAGGCCTTCAAGACTTTGTTGAAACTTTTGCTAACAGTGAAATGAGATCGCTCAAATATCAGCCGAGCTTCACTGTATCGATTGTTTTGGCCGACAACAAGTAGAAAGGTTGGGAGCATTTCTTCAACACAAATGTGTCTTGTATCTCGCAAAGGTGTTTTCACTTTTAGGATGCTACATAATTTTCGAAAAACGTCAGGATACATTCTATACACCTCTCTAAAGATTTGAGGGTCTCTGTCTAATATTTTGTGCATATATATGTATCCACTTGATGTCACTGGTCGCCGAGTCAGTGAACGTCTAATACGTTCACCACGTATGCTGAATACAAGGTCGTATAACACATAAACCATTGCTTGTATTGCCATTAATAATATCTTAACAGCCTCGTAAAACTGTTCTTCCTCTTCATCAGCTCCATACATGTCCATTTCAGACATTGCTAATAGAGAAAGCACCTAAACATAAAAATGTCACTATTCATATTAACATTCATTCAAAAGCAAATCAAATATCATAAATATTTAAACAAAAAATAAGTTGTAATCCATCACACACAAGTTTAAAATCATTCAAAACAAGCTGCAATTGAAACAAAATAATTTAAAATCATTCCTAAGATTCATTTTCCTCCGCTCCAAATGTTGTTGCATCTGTATCATCACCTAGACTGATTGAGCCCATTCCAGTTGCAGTTCCATTTCCAACTGCAATTTTCAAGTCCTCATAGTCTGGAAAAGTTTCTGACCGAAAGTGCCCATGCGTTGGATGTGACTAGTAGGAAAAAAAAAAAATTGTCAATATGATGATAAACATTTGAAGTAATTATAAATCCAAATTAGAATAAACGAAAAGGCAATAAGCTCACCTTCAAATAATCTGCCCATACTTCATCATCAGCAGTGAATCTTTTTGTGATGGGATCCCACCCAAATCCAGAACTATGGCGCATAAGCTGAGAGTAATTGGTGTATTGTTTCTTAAACCATTTCACTATGCTTTGGTAATGACTAAAAGTTATTTCATAACCAAGTTTTTCCTTAAGTTTACTATCATTGTTGTCTAATGCGTAAAAGTGAGGGAGAGAGTGCTAGTCATGTCTTTGTGCACTGCACAGTCACTCACTTAAGATATAGAGATTAATGATTAATGGAGACCTCACCTACCCTTTAGTTAAGTTTGGGTAGATCGAAGAAGCAGAAGTGTGTAAGGGCTATGTTGGTGATCTAAGTAAGCACAGCTTGGAAACTGTAATTATATATATCAAGGAAAGGAGATCAGTCTATGCTTGAAGCGCAAGGTCTTTAACTTTCTTGAGGGGAAAATCTAGCTAGTCCTACTAACAGTGATGCACAAGATGATTGCACAAGAAATTTACTAAAAGCTAGCTTGTCGGACCTGGAGCAAAGTACATGAATGTTTCTACTTAGCTTTGGGGTATTTAAAGAGGTCTTAAATATCCCTTATAGAATGAGGACTGTAAATATAAAATTCCTTCGTGATATAGGAATTACTAATTTCCTTCCCTTCCAAGTATTATGAAGTGGATATGGTTAAGGTTCACATCTATAGAATTACTAGAAGAAAAAGTGTACTAACTCCATCATAGAATAGATATTATATAGGACTCTATATTCCTTTCTCCTGTGTTTCCTAGCTTTTAGAAGTTTCCTAGTCTAACATATAAGAGCGTTACAACTCCCAACAACTTTTCTGGGTGCAGAAGGGCAAACAAGTATACCGGTCTAGCTCCGAAATCTTTTCCGATGAGGAAAACCTATAGAAATTACATTAGCGTAACAGATGATCATGTTACATCAATCTGAAGAGTCAATTTACCTAGGCTCATTAGATACATGCTTTCTCTGTTACCAAACAACATCTAACAAATAGTGCACAATGAAGCTTAGCTAGCTTCTACTCTTTATCATACAAAAAGTCTAGTTCTCTAGGCAATTAGCTGAAATCTTTATAAGCTGATAACCAACACAGAAAAAAGTAGCATCAATAAATTGAAGACAACTTAGAGGCAAGAACCTTTCCCATCAAGATTCAAACTTAACTCTATTAAAGTACCCAAGTTCATAAATTTTTGGTTCATGTTTCATCCAAAAATAAAAATAAACAAACTTTCCTTTATCATGCACCAATCGATCCCAAATAAACAAATTGGAGTTCCCAAAATCCCAAACTACAAAATAAGGGAAGTGAACAAATTGGTATAGCAAATTCTCAATCATAGTATAATCCAACTGGGAGATCATGGCTTGTTAGTTTGCGTGCTTCTAAATTTTACAAAAAAGATGGCAGATTATATGACCCTGACATAAGGTTGGTCACAAATTCGTGAAGCGAACAAGATTTCACTTGGGGATACCATAATTTTTGAGCTTGTCAAGCAAAGAGCGATGAAAATTCATATTATCAGAATAGGGAGATTGAGAGGCAAAGGATGTGTTGTTAGACTAGTTGCTCCTAATGTCAAAAGCTCAATCTAGTTAGTTAGCTTTCTGGTAAATCAGGATCTCCTTGAACTTCACTGTGTTATGTTTCATTCGCCAAAAAAAAAAAAAAAAAAAAGAAATAGACGCAGCAACCAACAGAAGAAAAGGAACTTCTTTCAGAATAGTCTAATAAGGATGACAATTGCAATAACAACAATAGTGCAAGACGCAGGACTATGATCAAACCGTAAAAGCATTAAGCATATACGTATAGACGACAAATTTGGGTTTAGGGTTTTAGGAGTAGATGATAATATTTGGGTTATTAGGGTTCCAAGCATCACAATTGAAAAACAAAAAAAATCAAATTCAACAACAACACTGAACATGTTAGGTATTAGAAGTTGATACCACAAAACATTAGAGAAAAGACAACAAAAAATTTATAGCAAATTACCACTACCTACACTTTTAGTCCATAAATTACCATTAGCAGGCCTGTTTTTTAAATTCTCATGCGGTACTGTTCATGGCCCATGCGGTACTGTTCATGGCCCATGCGGTCAGATTCCTTCACTTTTTGAATTATTTCTATTGGTAAGTAATTTACGAATCTGCCCTTGTGAGTTTGATAATGTGAATTAACACTGCTGAATGTCAGTAGCATTGTGAAGAAATAATATTTCTATATTCCATCTTTGTTTTTCTTAGAAACAACTCATTTATTTAATAATTCCAAAAACTATTTATAAATATTACAATATGAAACTTGAACAATATATCACCTCTTCTCATGGTGAAGAAGTTTCTCCAGCAGAATTTCCTGGAGTACTGACCCTCAGTAGTATATTGACCCCCAGTAGTATACTAGCCCTAGTAGTATACTGACCCTCAGTAGTGTACTGATCCCCAGTAGTATAGTGACCCCCAGTAGTATACTAGCTCATTCATCATTTTTCTGATCAATGAGCACAATTGGAGCCTTCTTTTACTATCTTATAAACGCAATGACAATTACATGATTAATCGAGGCACTTTATGTCAAAGTTGGATGCAAGAAAAGAGTTCAATCTTTTAGGAGCTAATCATTTAAAGATGCCAATGAATCCCTTTAGCAAAAACAAGCATGTACAGGGCAGAAAATCAGTAAGCAAAAAATTAGACATCCTTTTCCTCTATTACACATGAAGAAAGATTTCAGAAAATAATATGCATAAAACCAAAACAGAACAAGCAAAAAGAAAAATCTGTAAAATCTTGAATTTTAAATGAGGTTATAATTAATTAACCCTCCCATTCGTCAGTGAGAAAAGAAAAGAAATATGCAGAAACTTGTCGCTCATATTTGAAAATCAAGAGAAAGCAACACCACGAAAATGACAGTAACAGAACCCAGTCTAAACCCTTCACCACAATCCAAACAAGAAATTACTACAAACCAGAGCCAATATCCCCAAACAAACAAAAAAAGTTAATCAAACTTTGCGAGCATTTTGAGTGAATCTCTCAGGAAACCGAATAACGTATAATCATGTTTGCATTTCCATACCCTATGAACAGTGCATTAGCCTAAAATCACAGAGAAACCAAAGGTCAAAATCACACCGTAGAGATGGCTCGAATGAGAGAGGAGCTCCGAGACAAAGCGTTGAAGAGAGTGAAGTGTCTTCCTCCGGCGGTGAGAGCGAGCGAGTTTGCTGACCTCAGCCCTTGGTACCTTCCAATCTCCACCTTAGGCTCCCGGAGCACCGCCATCGTCGCAGCTCCGAATGCCGCCGCTGTCGTAGTCGTCGTCGTCGTCATATCAAATCAAAACGTCGTCGTATTGTTCATGGCTTTCAGAAGACGAACTGAGAGAGAGAGAGAGAGAGAGAGAGAGAGAGAGAGAGAGAGAGAGAGAGAGAGAGAGAGAGAGAGAGAGAGAGAGAGAGAGAGAGAGAATCAGAGGAAAAGGGGAAGAGGGGAAGAGGGGAAATGAGCTGGGTTTCTTCGCAGCTTTGCTTCGCCGGCTTCGCAGCCTCGCTTCTCCTGATTCGCAGCCTCGCTTCTCCTGATTCGCAACCCCCCTTCGCCTGTTGCTTCGCCGCCTCGATCCGCCAGCTGCTTCGTCCCCTACCTTCGTCGGAGCCCTAGATCGATTTAGGGAGGATTTGGATTTTGGGATGGTTTCGATTTTGGAACCATTCTGATTTTGAGAGAAATGGGTTATGTGAGTCTCAGTGGCATGTTTCGTAATTTTCTTAGTATTTGAGTGTTTTTTCTATAAAATGAGCTGACAGTTTGTTTCAATTATTGGCCGCATGGGCTATTGGTTTTGGAGTCTGCTATTGGTAAATAGTAGTGTCATTTTGTAGTTATTGGTAAAAAGCTCAAAAATTTAAGAAAGAGAGATGATGGAGGACCAACCTCTTCGCGCGCAGAGAGCAGAACTTTGATAGGCTTTTCCACGCTCAAAAGCTTTGCTCTAATGGCTGGACAAATATTGGAGTTTGTTATTTATACTAAACACTATAAAGTCCATGATTTTCCATGATTTTCTAATTCCGTATGTATGAATGATATTTTGAATACCCCTAAACTTCTATTCATTTTTAATTATGGATTGTTAAAAGTCTGTATTGAATACACTCGGACTTTTAAATTCCATAGACTTCTTTAAAAATGCCAGTAATTCCATATTCAATACACTCCCTGTAGTCTGCAATTCATTCATATGATTCATGTCTGGGTCTTCCCAGTGTGCCGCTCAATTACACCATTGAAGTTCATCGCAGGTAATCTTCCTTCCAATCTCAATCTGGGCGAGTTTGTATTATCGTAAATTTTGGTAGTCATGGATTTTGAGGATTTTCCTTTTTGTGTTGTTGAACTAGGGAGTTCATACTTGAGACAGTAGTAGTTTATGAGAAGCAAATCTGTCTTTGGCCCGACAGTGAAGTTGACAATTTGACATGCATAGTAGCAGAATTTGAGAATCATATAATTAATCTCGCCAAAATCAAATAGATCTTGAGTAGCTTTCTTGCTGCAAATGAATCGAAAAGACCCCAAGTGATCAATTGGGTATGCATTTGGGTGATCTGGGCCAAGCTCTGACATGAATCCAGAACTGACAAGATACGGGTTTAAGCAAAGAGAGTTTAAGAGAAGAAGAAGAGCGGTGGGCGCATGAGATATAAACATTTGGCTCCATGGGTCCTGCGAAGTAAATCCAGAATTCATATGTAAATACACATAGCAACCTTTGTTCTCCTCAGCCCTAGTTAGCAATGCGACAAAATTACTAGTTGGTGTTTGAAACTTTTTCCCTTCAGTCGTGTCAAAGCAAAGACTACGTTCTTTACCAGTTCTTATGAATGGGGATGAACAAGGTTAGATTGACCCTGGTCAATGAATCAAAACTTTCTCACCATAAATTAATGAATTAAGTTCGACATGTGGGATTTGTCATGAAAGCCCTTCTTCTTTTACTGTAACGGTTTGGTTTTGAACTTATAACAGCAGTGAAGTGTGCAATTACTACTGTGCCATGCTCATCCACATTGTGTGGATAGGAAGATGCCAGCAAGACAACCCCACTTTTGCGTAGTGTACGCTCAGCGTAGCCCAGACACACCCATATACATATAGAGGGCCTTTCCACTAAGAGGCCTTTTTTTAGTTTTTCTAGGGATAGGGCATTAGAATAACTTTTTGATCACATTTCAGCATCTCAACTGTTCAGTTTTTAGGTCCTAATATGTAGATTTTTTCTGCAAATTTTCAGCCAAATCGGTGATCATTAAGGTATCAAACTAGACTAAATCAACGGACGAATCACATCTGTCAAACTTGAACCGTTCATACTTATAAGGGCCAATGATAAAAGAAGTCATTTTGAAGTGTCTTATTATAATTCAGGATACACAAATGTCCCCATGATAATTAAGGTCACCTTTTTACGACCTACCACTAGAGTTGAACTTAATTACAAAAACTGCCGCCGCAGCTCTCTCTCCCTTTTGTTACCCAAGTCAAGCTATCTCTCCCTTCTCTATTGCCACCAAGTCAAGCACCAATTGGAGACTCAGACACTCGTTAATGGCGGAGGGAGCAGCTTGCAGTGGTTCGCTAACAATTCCAGAGCGACGCTTTCGAGCTTCCTCTATATATGCACTGTCGAGTAGAGCCACAACTCCACGAGTAGCGACGCCGGAAGTGAACTGGTCTCCGTACCAGAAACTCAACTCGATCAAGAGATCGGATAGATATAGGTCGAGTCCTGAGTTTGCAGCCACTTCTGCCAATCGCAAAGCTGCCACTTCTGCCGATCGCAAAGTCGCCACCACCTCAGAACCTGATTCGCCGTCGTCGATGATGTCTTGAGTTCTTCTGATCCACCGCCATGAGTTTCATCTTTGGCAAACGGAAAACACCCGCAAGTTCACATACTTGATCGAATTTCTGGTTTCGTTGTCTCTACTATCATAAGAATTACTTTTCCTATAGTTTCTATTCGTTGAAAATTTACATGATTTGTGAAGCTGTTCATGGAAATATTGCAATTTTTTTTTTGTTCGATATTTTTGGCAAGGTTGATCGAATGTATATTTTATTGTTGCTCGCCATGACTGGTAATGCCGACAGTCTGAGAGATTGTTAAGAGTATAAGCTTGTTGTTGAATTTGTTTCATATTATTAGTTAAAAGTAGGGAAACAGTAGTGAGCCAACAGTATTATCAATGCTTATGTAACAGTACGAATAATAATTGGCACTTCTCCCTTAATTAATTGTGAATTGGAGAAACTTATTGTGTTTGTTTCACTTCAAGAGATTAGAGGAACATTGGTCTTGTTATTTTTTTGATAAGAAAATAAAACTATTTAAAGAAGGAAGCCTCTTGTTATTGTTGAAAGGGATTTTGCATGGTTATAGGTGGTGAAAGACTCCAAGTCAAGTCTATTTGTGTTTATGTTTTGTCAGAAGACAAACTATTTGCAAAATTGGATTCTCCTGAGGCACCCCAATGTTATAACCTTCTATATATTGAATTGGCTAATTGAAGTTCTCGACCTTTTGTGTCTTATTTACTGCACAGTTTTCACCTTTGCATCTTTTATGCTTTCGAATTGCATTTGTTGGTTTTTTAATTGATACTTTAATCACTGTACTTCGTAGCATTGTAATTTTACTGTTGGTTCATAGCATCTTGCACATGTTGCTTACTGGTCTACTGTGCATCGTTTCAGTAAATGCCACCGTGACAAATACTCAAATCATGTTCCGTGTAGTCTTGGTTCATAGCATCTTGCACATGCTGCTTGTTCATGGGTTTTTGTGGTACTTGTTATAGTTATGCAGTTTCTTTAGTCAAGTTCAAGTCGAATGTAGCAGAAAATTTTAGGAATTGTGGGTTTTGTAGATGTTGAGTTCCAATGATGACCAGACTATTCGTATATGGAACAGGCAGTCGCGCACTTGTATTTCAGTTTTGACAGGCCACAATCATTATGTATCTGTGCCTCATTCCATCCTAAAGAAGACCTTGTTGTATCTACCTCCTTGGATCAAACTGTCCGTGTTTGGGATATTGGTTCTCTGAAAAAGAAGTCTGTGTCTCCTACGGATGATGTACTGTGACTAAGTCAGATGAACATAGATCTTCTTGGTGGTGTTGTTGCTGTTGTTAAGTATGTCTTGGAAGGGCATGACCGAGGTGTCAATTGGGCTTCATTCCACCACAACCTGCCTCTCATTGTCTCAGGAGCAGATGATTGCTAAGTTAAATTGTGGCCATCTAGGCAAGATCACCTGTTCTGGTGTAAGGTTCTTTTCAAATTTTGGATGGTTACTCTTTGGACAGTGTGGATATATTTTGAATTTCTCAACCAGATTCTTTTTTTTCCCCTTACTTTTTGTTTCTCAACCAGATTGTTAGAAGTTACCTCTTTGGTACATGAATATTTATATAATTTTTAATCTTAGATTTTTAATTGTATATATCTTCTAATGTACTTACCTAGCCAAATAATGTTTTACCTTAGCTATCTTTTTTTTTTAAATATTTTACCTTAGCTATCTTATTTGTATATGTTTCCTTCACAAGTCACTGTTATATCCGTGTAATTGGCCAGGTCACATTGCATTTCACTAATCATGTCACTATTATACACATTTTACTGACCAAATTACTTGCCAAGTCATATTGCATGTCACTAATCATGTCACTGACCAAGGCACTGGGCAGTGAAGCCATTGGTCAGGCCAGATCCATAGTCAGTGACATCACTGGCCATATCACTGATCATGTAACTGAAGTCATTGACCAAGTCACTATCAATCACATGTTATATCCATGTCACTGGTCATGTCATATTGCATGTCACTGACCATGTCATTGTTATACACATCACTGGCTAGTGAAGCCATTGGCCAGCCCAGGTCCCTAGTTAGTGAGGTCATTGGACAAGTCACTGTCAACCTCAAGTCACTGACCAAGTCACAGTCATTTCCATGTCATTGATCATTAACTGAACTCATTGTCATCACATGTCACTTGCCATGTCACTGGCCAGCCAGGTAGTTAGTGAGGTCACTGACCAAGTCACTGTTAACCTCAAGTCACTTTTTTTTTTCAACCACCTCAAGGCCAATATGGGTGAGGAGTAATCTCCTCGAGGTGAATCTAGGTGAGTAGAAATCTCTTCAAGAGGAATCTAGGTGAGGAGCAATCTCCCTCCCTAAGGGAAATCTGGGTGAGGAGATATCCCCTCAAAGAAGATTTGGGTGAGGAGTAAAGTAATTTCCTAAAGGCTAATATGTGTGAGAAGAAATCCTCTCAAGGCTAATATGGGTGAGGAGTAATCTCCTCAAGGAAAATCTGGGTAAGGAGTAAAGTAATTCCCTAAAGACGAATCTATGTGAAGAGAAATCACCTCAAGGCCAATATGGGTGAGGAGTAATCTCCTCGAGGTAAATCTAGGTGAGTAGAAATCTCCTCAAGAGGAATCTAGGTGAGGAGCAAGAATTAAACCAATGTATGTAACTGACCATGTAACTTACAATGTATGTAACTAATCATGTAATTGACATTGTCATTGACATGGCATGTGACTCACTAGAAATATCCAGACAAAAAGAAATGTTGAAGAGAGACAATTTATTATCTTCAAGCTCTATCCCTAAAGAACTACTCAACTCATATCCTATATACTATGACATGTCCACAACATCCTATATACTATATACGACTCAACCCATATCCTATGTACTATGACATAGTCAGTGACTTTACCGATGACTTGAGATTAACAGTGACTTAGCGAGATACATGATCATGTAACTTTACCGATGACATGTGTTTGTCAACATGGTCATGACTGTGACATGGCCAATAACATAACCAGTGACATAGAAATTTGAAATTTGAGTGTGCCAGTGACATGCAGTTTGACTTGATCAAGGACTTGACCAGTGACATTTCAGTCTGACAGTAACTTACCAGTATTATTAGAACGCAACCCCCTGTATTACCATATGAGCTGTTTGACTTCTTCTTTTTTAAAGTCTTTATAGACTTTTTAAAGAAGTTTCCAACTTCCTTTGCCCAGTCATAAGATCCAATCTTATCCAAATTTTCGTATGCTTTGACGTAGTCCCATGAAATTGTTCCCCCTGCTTTTGAACAAAAACTTGATTGACAAGTCCAACAAGATTAAGCTTGCCACATAACCAGTAACTTGGCCAGCTAGTGATCTGACCAGTGAAGTCACAGGCCATGTCAATGACAACGTCAGTGACATGATCAGTTACATGTTCAATTTCTTGGTCAGGTACATACATTGTAAGTGACATGGTCAGTTACATTATCAGTTACATACATTGTAAGTGACATGGTCAGTAACATGATCAATTACATAATCTCTGGCCATGTCATTGTTAACCACAAGTCATCGGCAAAGTCACTGCCAAGTTACTAGCCATGTCACTGTCAGTTCCTTGCCAAGTCACTGTTAACCTTAAGTCACCAGTAAAGTCACTAGCTAGTGAAGTCATTGGCCAAGCCAAGTCCCTAGTTAATGAGGTCATTGGCCAAGACAAGTCCCTAGTTAATGTTCAATTACTTGGTCATTTACATATATGGTAAGTTACATGGTCAGTTACATACATTGTAAGTTACATAATATGTGACATCAGGTTAACACACATTGCTAAGGAGTTGGCATTTTCCAGTGACTTCTCTGGCCAATGACTCGAGCTTATTGTATCAATTAGTTTTTATATCTCTTTATTGTGTCACTGTTATGACTTGTCTAGTGATCTGGCCAGTGACCTTACTGACCAGTTACATGATCAGTTACATGTTCAGTTACATGCATTGTAAGTTACATGGTTAGTTACATAATCTGTGACATGAGGTTAACACACATTGCCAAGGAGTTGGCCTTTTTAGTGACTTCTCTAGCCAATGACTCGAGCTTATTGTATCAATTAGTTTTTATATCTCTTTATTGTGTCACTGTTATGACTTTTCTAGCGACCTGGCTAGTGACCTTACTGACCAGTTACATACATGGTTAGTTACATGGTTAATTACATGATCAGTTATATGGTCAGTTACATGATCAATTACATAATCAGTGACTTTTTAAAGAAGTTTCGAACTTCCTTTGCCCAGTCATAAGATCCAATCTTATCCAAATTTTCGCTTGCTTTGACGTATTCCCATGAAATTGTTCCCCCTGCTTTTGGGAACAAAAACTTGATTGACAAGTCCAACAAGATTAACCTTGCCACATAACCAGTAACTTTGCCAGCTAGTGATCTGGCCAGTTAAGTCACAAGCCATGTCAATGACAACGTCAGTGACATGATTAGTTACATGTTCAATTACTTGGTCAGTTACATATATTGTTAGTGACATGGTCAGTTACATTATCAGTTACATGATTAGCTACATGATCAGTTATATAATCTTTGGCCATGTCATTGTTAACCACAAGTCACTGCAAGTTACTAGCCATGTCACTGTCAGTTCCTTGCCAAGTCACTGTTAACCTTAAGTCACCAGTAAAGTCACTGGCCAATGAAGTCATTGGCCAAGCCAAGTCTCTAGTTAATGAGGCCACTGGCCAAGTCATTGTTAAACGCAAGTCATTGGCCAAGTTATTAGCCATGTAACAGTTATGAACATGTCAATCCCTAGCCAAGTCACTGACAAAGTCATATCTATGTCACTGCCATGTCATAGTCATGAACATGTCACTGATCATGTTAATAGTAACCTAGCCAGTGATTTTGATTCTATCCTTGAAGACAATGACTTGAGATTAACAGTGACCTAGCTAGTGACTTGATATTTTTTTGTCCCAATTCTACCATTCAAACCACTGACTTAGCCAATGACTTTTTACTGACTTGTGATCAACATTGGACATGGGCTCAACATAGTAAATTAAACAGCATGAAATATACAGAAGCATAGATTAATCAGACATAAATAAATCGTTCCTAGATCGACACACAGACTTGAGTGATAAATGAGATTTATGAAGAAATTGGAAGAAGCTAGAAGAATAAAAAAAAAAAAAAAGGGTGAAATTCTCAGTCTTACAAAAACCATGTAAAAAATGTTTCACAATGCTGATGGATAACAAAGGTAAAAAAAACGAGAGTGGTTTTCAGCATTGAAAAGCATGGAGAGCTGGAGGAACTTTGCGGTGAAAGTGGGGATGTACTACCAGCCTGAAACATGGAAGGTAGTGAGTTGATCCCAGCGGCATTTAAGAGAGTTCCCTTGGGCACCGATAGAAATGTCTGACGATGCATCATCAATCAGAGACTTGACCTGTCAAATCAAACAGTGACCGATCATAAGCTAAAACAAACTTGTATGATGACATGAATAAAAAATATAAATTAACTGTGAACATATAGGAGTATTATGAGGGTCTTGACTCTACAAGTAACAGAGCTGCATCTGTTATTGAACAAAGGGAATACAACAAGAGGCAGAAGGACTGCAAATGATATAAATATTGCACGTATGCAGCTAGGTTGGAGTAAACATCTTTTCATTCTCCAGCTTAGTCAGCCACAGTAGCAAAACTATGAAGAACCAGCAAGAGCTACAAAGCTGGGGTATAATGCCCTTCCTAAAACTACAGTGTCTATTAGAGCAAGTTCACTAGGCAACCTTATGCCCGAGCACCACGTCAAAAAGAGGCTTGGGGGCAAGGATTTTCCACTATTCATCCTTCCAGCGGATCTGGGGCAAGACCACAGTGGGAGGCCCAGGGCACCATGGTGACTGAGGCCGTGACCCAGGTTGCCACGCTGGCCCAAGAAGAAGAGGAGAGGGGAGACGCGCGTAGCTGAAGAACTGAAGGCCAACCGCGTGTCTTCTAGCAGCGACAAGACAGCAGGCGCGTAGCCGCCAGGGTTTTGTCGTGTAGTGGCGTGGGGGTGCGACGTGGCGTGTAGCCGTTGGGCTACTTTGCAGTTTGAATGCAACGGTCCACAGATCTGGACGTTGATTTTGATAATTAAAGGGATCTGACGGCTATAAATCTTGTACAAGAGGTTAAAAACAAAAAATAACCGTTAGATTACAACAGTAACAAAAAAAATATAACCACAATTTCTTATAAATACCTCACCTCCTATTTTTTCACACTTTTCAAAAACTTTGTCGGTGGTGTACATGTGCTAAAAGTGTCGGTGGAGTTAAAAAAAAAAAAAAGTGTGTCGGTGGACATATAATTTGTCTACCAATGAAATTTTCTTTGGTTGCATTTTCAAATTGTTTATCAATACTATTTATTTACATTATACATTTCTCATTTTCCAAAAAAAAATAATAAAATATTCGATGAACAGTAACTGACTGATGACCCTGACCCAACAGGTGAAAGCAAAGATCCAGTGGCAGTGAATAATTTCTTGCCTGGCAACGGGTGAACTTGCTCTTATGATTATCAGCTTTTAATTTTCCAGACCTTGACCAACTTGTTTCTACGATGATTACAGCAGACTTTAGCCACAATAGCAAAGAAGGTGTATCAGATTAGGACAATATTACTTGACTTGATCAAGCACAAGGCTGGTCCGTACAAATTTACATTTCTATCACATAAATGTGGTAAAAGAGTCCCAGACCTTGATTTGAAACAAACAATTATTTGCATGTGTGTGACGGTCAATGAAACAAATTATACATTATACATATATAAAAGATGTATATATGGAACAAATTATACATTACTGTTCATTCATGGAAGAAAAGACTATTTTGCCCTCATTTGACATTTTTTTACGGCTCTGCCACTGACCTATTTTTTCCCCTCTTCCAGACTGAGGCTTTTTGCTCTCCTTTCTTCTTTCTGCATCCTAAACTGCCTTCTTTCACTCCCTCAGATAGTCACCTCCTCAGCACCCTCTTCAACCGCGTCTTCATCGGAGATTCCAATTCCGGGTCGGGTTTTGTCTCCACAGGCCGGTCTATTTCAGTCACCAACAACAAAAGCCCACCTCCAAACTCACCCTCTCCTTACAACACAGCAAGAGTTTTCACCACTGCTTCAAGGTATAGCTTCAGCATCAAGAAAATGGGAACTCACTTGGTACGTTTTCATTTCTCACCGTTTTCAGCTCAGGGTTTTGATTTGATTGAAAACCCTTTGTTTTCTTTGGAGAATAACGTTGTGGGTTTTAGTTTTCTTGGCTATTGCTTATGTATGTGTGTGAAAGTTTGAATCTTTGGTGGGTTTTGATAGAGATGAGCTCGAATTTTTATTGAGATTGAAAATGGGAAACTAATTCAAAAGAATCAATGATGATTGAAGTAGAAGACAGGATAAAGAGGAACATAAAGGTTTAGAACATTGTTATGTATCATTTTTATAGCAATGAATTTGAAACAATCCACATTCGAAGTTGATATGTCAATGTTTCTTGGTTTGAATGGCAAATATAATAAACTGAATTGATGAAATGAAAACAGAAAGCTAAAATGTTCAGATTCATTCATTAAATTGAAGGAAGAAGCACAAAAAGGGATGAGCTTTGTGATAACAGGAGAGAGAGAAAGAAGCAGAGGAAGAGGAGTAAGTTGGAGAGGTTCAAAGGTTATTCTAATATGCGCTGTAGTTCTTACAATGCAATAGGCTTCCCAAGAAAATTTACCAGACCGTCCAGCCAATTTTAAGACTTAAGAACCACTCAAACAAAAAAAATATGTTTGGTCCACAAGACTTTTCGATTATTATATAGAGATATCTGGACCTTCAGAAAGTTTTTCTGCGTTCTCCTATACATTTGAATTCTCTTTAGCTAAGACATATATAGAACAAGGTATTAGGTTCTCAATCTCAAGTGGAGTTCGGCTATTTCTAGGTAGTTCGCCCCACAAGTGGAAGTTTCCCCCATGTATAGAAAAATATGTTCTCGACTTCTCGCCTACCCATCTGAATGTACAAAATTTTGAGTTATTGAGATTTGGTCATTACAAAACATTTACAGAATATATCTTTTCTTTTGCAAAATAATTTTTTATGATTATTAGGCCAATTGTTCTGCCTTCTGTTTTTGTATCAGTCTGACCTCAAGAGTTTCATTTAAATTCTTCTTTTCCATTTGAGGCTGTACCCGAAAATGTGAAGACCAATCCTAACAGCTGGTTGTATTTTCAATTGCAGTCATCAAACATGATGACCACTTAGTCTATGCTTTCTTTCTAAAGACAAAAGACTGTTTAATATGAGTGCTAAACTGCTAATGTAAAGAAATGGCCAAATAGACACACTCACTTTTGTGCATAAAGAACTTATTGCTGAGTTACTCATTGTTTTGCCTGTATTTCGAGTTAGTGTGGCTGTGGAAAAGTGCAAACTTGAAGATTATAGGATGACATTATGTAATAATTTGTTTCTATTGATATTGCATGTCGGTGTCAAAGCCTCAGCATTGTGACATTTTTGGTATTTTACAATTGTTGTGATACTCTGTTTTTTTCGTCATTGTTTTATATAGTTGAAATAATTATAATACTGGATTAACAGTGGAGGCTTTATTGGGAAATGAAGGAAACAGTATTAGACATGGGTTTTTGCTTTTTAAGCTTCTTTTGCTTTGTTTTCTTGAGTTTTGGTTATGGGGGCTTAAATGTTGTTCTTTTCTTGGGCGGTTAAGAGAGAATTAAATTATCAATGAATATTTGTTTAGATTGACATGCTTAATTAGCACGTAGTATTGTGTAAACAAGAGTGATTAATTAATTTAGAAGCCTGCAGGCAAAGAAGTGGGTCTTCTCTTGCTGAAATGTTAAAAGCTTGAAGGTGTGGTGGGTCATGTGCTATCTCTCTAATCTTTCTTGCATCTTTTTGCAGTTTTTGTGCGCGTGAGGCATAAGCTCCTCCGCCGGTTGCTGCTTCGGATTGTGAGAGAGAATAATTACTCTGCTTTTTGTTTAGGTAAAGATGGTTGAGCCTAATTGTGTTAGAGAAAAGAACAAGAGCTACTAGGAATTCCTTGCCAAACTATTGGCATCAATTGGCAATAGCTCCAGAAGAGAACGTAGAGAACAATTAAGGAGATGTAATGCAGGCTAGGTCCAAGTCATGGTTTGGGTTAGCTAAGAGGTCCAATGCAAATTCATGTTTAATTCCGGCTTTGCAGGAAAAAAAAAAAAAAAAAAAAAAGGCTCCTTGCAATCACATGTCGGACTAGAAAATGGATGGTCATAGCTATATTACCAATCTCAACTTGCCTTTGAAGCTATTAATATGAAATCACCATAAAATTGAATTGAAAATAGATGATAGTCTCTGTTATAAATTTTTATTCAATCTTTTTCTATGGTTGCGTGTGGTATAAATTTTTTATCCAATCTTTATCCTATGGTTGTGGATGGTATAAAGTTAAAAGTTATGACCAACTGAATCTCAGCCTTATTCTGCTTTACATGTCTTTACAGTACCCTATGAGGTCTATACCTGTCTTTAAAGTACCCTTTGTGGTCAGCTGTAGCTTTTGAATTTTTTAGCTACATGATCGTGTTAATTGAATTTCTCCACCAGTAAATCGAACTATATTTGTACTTTTCAACGAAAACAATTTGTATTCAATATTTTTCTTAGTTGGTTTACGAAGAGATTCTACTATGTAAGGTTATAAGATCCATCGTCTTATCATCTATAAAAACGATTACTCTCTTGAACAACCTCTACCAATAATTTTATCAGAATAAACTTCAATTATCTAAATAACATATAACAATAATTTTCGCAGCAAAGCGAGGGTAAACTTTCTAGTTATACTATATATAAAAGATGAGTTCACTGTTCATTCCGCGTTACTATTCATTCGGAGGAGAAAAGACTATTATGCCCTCAGTTGGATTTTTTTTACGCCTCTGCCACTGGCCTATTTTTTGCTCTCTTCCTCGGTTCCTCCAGAAGCCTCCAGATCGACTTTTTTGTTCTCTCTTTTCTTCCTCCTGCTTCCTAAACCGCCTCCTTCACTTATTCTCAAAAAAAAAAAAAAAAAAAAAAACCGCCTCCTTCACTCTCTCAGACGACTGGCTCCTCAACTGCGGCTCTTCCTCCAACGCCACCTTCTTCAGCCGTTTCTTCATCGGAGATTTCAATTTCAGGTCGGGTGTTGTCTCCACAGGCCGGCCTATTTCAGTCACGAACAACAAAATCCCACCTTCAAACTCACTCTTCTTACCACACAGCAAGAGTGTTCACAACTGCTTCAACCCTTCAAGCTATAGTTTAAGCATCAAGAAAATCGGAACTCACTTGGTAAGTTTTCATTCGTCACCGTTTTCGGTTAAGGGTTTTGATTCGGTTGAAAACCCTTTGTTTTCTTTGCTGAAAAGCGTTGTGGGTTTTAGTTTTCTTGGCTATTGCTTATGTATGTGTGTGAAAGTTTGAATCGTTGGGGGTCTTTGATTGAGATGAGCTCGAATTTTGATTGAGATTGGAGATGGATGGGGGTTTTAGTTGGTAAATCTGAAGTTTTTCTTTCAAGTAGGTGTTCTATTTGATTTACATATATGTGATTTTGTATGATTACATGCTTGACTTTGCGATTGATTTCAGAATTTCATTGTTGTTCTGTTTGCTTTTTGCAGGTTTGATGCGAATAAGTGTGCAACTGATTGTTTTGGCGCTGTTCCTTTGTCGGTTGAAGGTGGGTATTTTAATTAGCGGTTTCTGTTGTGGTTAGGTTTTAAGTTATCTAAGTTTCTATGTTTTAGAGGTGTTTGTGCTTAAAAGAAAGATCAAAGTCAGTAAATCTTGCGTTCTTGGTTAGTTGAATTGATGGTTTTTGATGTGGATAAGTTTTTATTTATTTGGGTTTCTATGTTTTACGTGTGTTTTTTCTGTGTTTTATGGTAAGAGGTATCTAGATTGTTCATCCATTGTGATGTAATAGTTTACGTTTCATAATCAAGTTGTTTGGGTTCTGTTTACTGAGTTTCTATTGTTTGTGTAAATAACTGTTTGTTTTTCTTTTCTATGAATAGTGGTATGCTCTTCCGGAATGGGTAGATTTTTCAATTTAAAATCATCAAATGCACCTTCTTTGGGAATAGAAGTACAAACAATTTAGGATATAGTAATGTTAAGGGAATTTTGTTTCAAACTTGGGGAAAGGTTTAGTATTATCAACGCAGTTGATAATAGTAATTGGGATGTAAGCTATCATATTGAATTTGGAGATTAAAGGTTTGTAGTGATCAACATGACTATTAAGGTTCTATCGTTTCAGATTAAAGGTTTTTAATGCTTTAAACATTTTGCGAAATTTTTTTTTTTAACACTTAATTAAATCATATGGTCTCTTTCTTTCTGAATACTCTCTATCCCTTTGTCATCTAATTGAACTACTTTGGTGCGAACAGAGGGTACCTTTTCAGTGATTGACAAAACACAGAAAAAAAGAACTTCCTTTCTTTGGTTGTCAATAAGGTAATTAAATTTGTCTTTTCCTAGAATTTAAATTCTCCCTCCTCAATTCATTTGAATTCCTTTTGTTGGGATATCAACATTACTGTTATATTCGAACTGCTAGATTCACCTACTCTTATTTAGTTTTTCTTCCAGTACTGATTAGTTGACTCCTATACAGTACTGATTAGTTGTTCCGTCTTTGCCCTCTACCTTTGTTGTATTTTATTCTAAAGTTTGAAGCCTAACGGTTTGGTTTTAAAGATTAAAAATTACTAATAAAAACTAATAAAAACCATATTAACGGTTTCAAGTCTAACAGTTTGGTTTTCGTTTTAGTAGTTTTCACACTTTAATAATATTGTATACCTTCAATATGAACTTTCAGACTCCCATGTTATGTTTTTCCCATCTTTGTAAAAAAGGCCTACTTACAGATCAACCAAAGGATTCATTTTCGAACATGAACTACTTTAAAAAGTACCTTAGATTTCATTAGAATAAAATTCGTAACAACATATTGTGCACTAATTTTATTCAATTAGCTATCACTTTTCAATTATGTCGCTAAGCTTTGCTTTTCATCAAATCTGCATTCCTGTCAACACCATTGTTTAGTTGTGCTGCTGTGTAAATTAACCAACTAACCTTATCATGGTATTCCCATTTATCCACTGCTGCAGGTGAACTGTGGGAAATCAGAACAAAATGGTAAATTCTTTTCAACCCCATATATCCCCTTTTGATTACACAACTAAATTCTTTTGAATATTCTCAACAATGTTGCCAACAGATTTATAATCTTTTCCTTCTTTATCACAACTTTGCTATGATTGACAGTGTCTTAACTTACTCCAAGTAAGATGTCTAAATTTTAAATACAATTTAATGTGTATTCCTTCTCATTTCCAGCTTGAAGAAAACGTTCAACCTACATTGGTTCGTGAGATAAAGGGTTATCAGGCCGTCGTCAAAGTGAGGGTTCGTGTATCCAGAATATGGAGGCCAAAGAGATTTAAAGTGAGATATATGATGGCCTTCACTACATCTTAATTGACGAGGAGGCAAGCTCTTTACAAATTATTTATGATTATTCTAAATAATTTCAAAACTCATATATAACTTTCTTCTTTCCTAAACATGTGCAGGGAGATGCAATTCATGCTGTAATTGAAGAATCTGATTATCTCTACGTCTGCAAAAAAATGCAAGGACAGATATATGAGATTACCGACTTCTATACGCGAAAACCACGGCTGGTGTCGAAATATAAAATAGTTGATCATAAGGCAGAACTCCGTTTTGATGAATCAACAAAATTTAAAGTTGTTAAGGTTACCTTCCCTCCGATACCAGAGCATTCGTTTCATGTTCTTGAATTCGATCAGTTGGGAGCACAAGTCCACTCAAGAAGTACTTATAGGTATCTTTATTAACTCTGAATAAACCAGTTCTGCATTCATACATTAAATTAAAAATTAAATCATATTAACAATGCTTTGTTTTTTTCCCTCCTTTTTTTTTTTTTTCCAATGCAAGATGTTTATGGCTGCATAAAATCAATTCTACCAGAGCATCAAGTTAATGTGAAGGATGGTACAAAACTGGAGTCAAAATGCGAAGTCTTCATAGAAAACTTGAGGTACCTTATCTCCAAATTATTTTATGCATTACATATATTGGAGTCTGTCAAAAAATTAAAAAACGAGTTTTTTCAAAAAATACAGGAGAGAGGATTTAAGAATCACCTTTTGGGGTCATGCTGCTAGACAGTTTGATATAGAAAGTGTGAAGAGAAAATCTCCACCAGTGCTCGCTGTATTCACAAGTTTAATAATAGGCAAGTATCTGGGTAAGCCTCAATTACAAAAAAAAAAAACATGATTCATCATTAAAATTAACACAATTATGTGTACCTAGCTACTTTTACAATTTACAGAGCGAGTCACAGCAACAGCAACAAATCATACTTGCATGATCATCGATCCACACAATTCAGCAGCAAGTGAATACATAGTTGAGTAAGTCATTTTATTATAATATTGCTGTATTCTTCTCTTCAAATTATTGATCTATACTTTTATTATCTTTTGTAATAGTTACTAATGATTTTGAAAAATATTAACACAACAACCTAAAAAAATTGCAGATTTTCGTGACCTGGCGATAAAGTCAAGATACTTCCTGTACCATTCAAACGACTAACAGCAGAAGAATTGAAGAACCAAACGACAAAATCGGTCTTTGATCTGAATAGACTGGACCCAGATTCATACGTGGTATCAAAAAAACCACCTTGCTTTACATTTTCATGTGATTGCATATATCTATTTCACTAAAAAAAATTTATTTCTAAATCTGCATTTTACATCACAGAATCATTCTGTGTATTGCACTACTTCCATTCTCCGGTTCCCAACATATGATGGCTGGTGGTACTGTTGGCTCCAATTTTGTTGTAGCTGGTCAACAGTCTCTTTTCTGAGCGGGCGTGCCAGCACCGTTCTGGTGCGGTCGTCGGGGGTGTCCCTTGACCTGACTTCTTTCAAGCAATTGTGGACGAGGAGAGCACCAACCTCGTCGTGGGATTCTTTGTGCCTCGTGGCGAGGACTTTTGCTGAGCTTCTTGAAAATCACAATCGATACTCGATGTTGTAGATCGAGCAGAGCGAGAACCACTGGGAAGTGAGGAGAACTTGCTAAAGCGTGACTTTAGCTTGGCTGGGTTGCTAGGGCGTTACCCTTGCTTGGCTGGTTCTGTAACCGTTGTGGTCGCGGCACTACGATCGGCTCCCGAGGAGACTAGGACCGAAGTATGTTGACAGAGGATTTGATGGCACTGAAAGTCGGCTTCTGGGAAGACTAGGACTAGGAGTGTGATCACTGGTAAGAGAAAGAGAAGGAGAGGAGTTGCTCTAGAGAGAACTTAGATCATCTTAGAGATGTTGTTGTTGTGAATGTGTGTTTTGGTGTTTCAATGTAATCTCTATTTATAGGCTACCATGCCAACTACTTTGGCATTAAACAAATGAAAGTGGAGCACTAATTGGAGATAAGGGAGGTGGAGATGGAGCATTAATGGAGATAGAAATGATGAATTTCGGAGATAAGGAGATAAGGAATGATGAATTTGGGAGATAAGGAGATAAGGAATGATGAATTTTGGAGATAAGGAAGCACTTTCGGCTCCTTTATTCCTTCATGTATATCTCCATCAGGAATTCATATTTTGGCCGTGACGTCTTCATAAAAAATGTTCCACTATGAGTGTAGATCATGTTGGTAAAATTTCAGAGCTTTTAGTATAGTGGTTGAGCCGGAAATGCTGTTGGACCCCTTACAGGTCCAGTTTTCCAATTTTGCTTCTGCAGAACATTGGACTGATCTTTTGAAGGCCTTCCACTTCTATCTGGATCTTGCACTCTTCATAAGAAATGTTTCTTAGGATTTCTAGAATGGATCTGCAGAGTTTCAGCCCATTTCGAGTTCATTTGGTCAGGCGGCCGCTCCTTCTGTTTAGCTCGGTTTCTCCTAGCCGAAGTAGGAAAATGTGCTAAAGTTGACTTTCCATTTCCATGCTTCCACAGTAGGCTTTATTTAGCCTCTAAATATATATTTTGAACTTGTCGACAATATATAGCTTGAGCCACTGACATTGGCTCAATTTCTCCAAGACGTGCCTTGTCAGGCCAAAATGCTCATTTTGGGTCCAAACATTGCCCCCCAGACCTCGAAGTCAAAGGTCTTCGTCTTGACTGAAGAGGTCTTGAATCAGCACTACTCTTATAATGTTGTTGCTCCAAAGCCACTTGTATTGGCTTGACTGTTTTCATGTAGGCCTCTAAATAGGCCATAAAGCTTGAATGCCGTAATCTGAATTGCCTTGGTTATGAACTGACGCTTTCTTTGCCAACTTTATTGCCCCCCCCCCATGGATCTGATGTCTGGTATGCAGTAAATTGATGAAACTTGGACAGGTTGTAGGAGATCAGAACTTTAGTGTGCCCCCCTATGCGAAGGAGACTGCTTTTGATCGCGAATGAGGATCCTTCTCTTCCTTGGTGGTTGCTTCGCCATGTGTATAGCAACAAGTATCTGCCTTGTTCGCTGGCTCTCTGTTGATTTTCTCAAATGTAGGGGTTGGAGCCGCTTTCCTGGCTTGATCAAGGCCTATAGTACTTGGCGAAATAAGATGCAGAATATCAAACTGTTTGCTATCATTTAATCCTTCGCGAGTCTTATGCTGAAGAGGATGATTGGATCATGGCTATCGACATCATGACATATGACCAAGCGAAATCACCATACTTGCTGCAACTTTAGCATCTAAAACCGCATCGGTTTTAATCATGTTTTAATTAAAAAACATCAGGCCACTATGCTGGCCCTGCGGTGGTAAGAAAAGGTGGAATATCTTCACTGTCGCCTTAGATGCGATCCTCAAGATGGAATAATGATTCATTAATTATCAACCAGGGCCACTCACTGGCCCAACTAATAAATTAATCTCCAAAATATCTGAGCTATAAATCGAGGTGTAATGGAGAAGTATCTTCACTATCGCCTTAGATGCGATTCTCAAGATGGAATAATGATTCATTAATTATCAACCAGGGCCACTCACTGGCCCAACTAATAATTAATCTCTAAAATATCTGAGCTATAAATCGAGGTGTAATGGAGAAGTAATCCTTGCGACCTAGAAATGGCATCCAAGAAACCATTCGTTATCGATCAGGCAGATGAAATCACTGAGAAAGCCGCATTCAACTGGCGGACTAACATGAGTATTCGATGTAGACGTCAGACCGGAGAGGAGAGAAGCCGACTGATGGGCTTTGGTGGCGGTGATAGTCAAGCGAGTCTGGGTCCCACACCTCGCGATCGTTTGCCAGATGATGTTATGGCCTATTATGGGCTTCCCATCCGCCGTCCCATAGCGGCTCTTCGGCAGGTGCCTGGTGATTTTAGCAGTTGGGGACCAAGGAGGAAAGTGGGCTTCTGGCCTACTGTCACTCCCGAGGAAAAGGTTTGGTATCAGGAGGTCCGAGCGAGAGATTTGGCCCGATGGGACGCGGTGGGTATCACCCAAACCATCGATCTATGCTTCTGTCTTCCCCATAATACTAGCCCTGCACCGCTAGCCGCCGCTCTTTGCTTCTGGAACACCTACAGCAATACATTCGATTTCCGGTTTGGGCAGATGAGCATAACTCTGCTGGATGTTCTTACCATCACGGGGTTGCCCATTGACTTTGACCCCTATGTGCATGGTCAATTTGATGGCATTCAATTTTCTTTGAGAATGGATATGGCTGGTCGAGGGCATCACAGCAAATCCTACCCATTCTGGCGCGACTATTACTGCACCCAACGAGACCATACAGGAGGTATCGCATTCCTGGAATTCTGGCTTTGCAAATTTATCTTTTGCACTTCTTCCAACAAACCTACTGGGCCCTGGAATTCTCTGGCCACTGCTCTCTACAATGGTATTTGAGTTGGCCTTGGGCAACCTGTATTGGGTGCATTATATCGCTCCCTTTATAGAGCCGTAATGCGCCTATTTGATACCGACATTAGTGGCCCCTTCTGGATCCTTGCCTTTTGGCTGCAGATTTATTTCACCCTCTTTCATCGCGGCGATATTCCAAAGGAACCTCCAGTTGATTCCCTTTTGGGGAACTGGCTTTGCCGCAACGTAAGGTATCGAGCTCCACCCTACTCCGAGTGTTTTATTTACTTGTACTTGCTGGGAGAGATGCCAGTCCCAAAAATAGTCCTTTCTAGGCGATTCCCTCCTCCCCTTGATGATGGATTTCTGCCCAGTGGACGGGATCATAGTGAAAGAGCCCTCATGGCCTTTTGTCGCACCATCTCCTGCTTGGATATTCGTCTTGCCACTGATCGTGTAAGTTACGAGCTCTACGCCCCTAACCACTTTGCCCGCCAATTTGGGTTGGCCCAGTTGGTACCCTGGCCTCTGGTTGATTCTGCCAATTACTACACCTCTTGGCGGAGATTAGCCCCGCTTGGGTCTGCCCCCTTTCAGAGTCAATTTACTTTGATAGTGATTCCCCCTTGGGTCAGAGCGCTATACCCCCTCAACGATGTCGATGATGACTATGCTGATTGGTGGAAAGAAGTGTCAGTGAACTGTTGGGACCTACCACATGACGAACTCTTCGTCCTGATCTTTCGTGGCATGAGTAGCCCTGGTCTGGAGGACCTCGAGATTCTTGAGCGCTTCTCCAAACCTGCAGAACAACCCCCTGCGGTCTATTCTACCTTCTCGCTCATTGCGTCCAGGGATACAAATCCACGAGCCTAGGGCAATAGTAAGTTTTTGTCTTTCTTCACCATTCCATTTCCTTGTGTTGATTTTCCCGCTCTTATTCCTGAGTGTGTTTTGCAGCAAACTACCAAGAGCAGGACAGCCTCTGTTCAGGCCGGGAAACAAAAGGCAATAGCAGAGGAGACTTCTGAGGGAGAGTCTTCGCATGATGAAGATCCTGCTGAGGTAATTTGGTTAAGAACGATCCCAAACTTGTATTTTTGGTGCTTCCCCCCTTTTTAAGTTATGACTCTTTTCTCGTACAGGCCACTGCTGTCTTTGCTTGCAAACGGGATCGAGCTCAATTAGTCGAAGAGAGTTTTGAAGATGATGAACCTCTGGGAATGCGACTGGTAAACTCCGACCCCGTCTTATCCTATTTAAATTTTAAAATCTGGGCAGGATTTTCACTATGTATCTTTTGACAGGTCCGTCAAAGGACCACTGATCCTTCTCGCCTGAGCGAGGCTGGACCCTCAGCCACTGCAGAAGAGCCAATTCTCTCGCTAGTTCAAGCATCAACTAACCCTGTGGCAACTCTCCCATCTCCCACTACAGAGCATCTGCAAGGTCCTCCCATTCTAATAACGATCTCTGATGACGACTCCTCGGAGGATGAAAGTGTGGAAAGCCACTCTGAGACTTCTGCCGCTTTTGAGGAACTGATGACGACAGAGATTCTCGCGACACTAGAGGTTCAAGAGGTGAATGAGGCGGGGCCTCTTCCTCTTGGTGACCACGTACCAGATATTGACCCGACAGCTCGAGAGGTAAGCCACTGTTTGGCCAATACTTTCCATTTCCCTTTAGATCTAACCCTGCTCTCTGACTTTCTAAATCTGATCAGGATTCTGTTTGTATCAAGGAGGTGGCAACAAACACTGAGGGTCCTATCGGCGGGACAGTCGCCCCAGAGATGGAAAATGATACTGACGGTGGTGGTTCCCCCCAAGTCTGGTGAATAAATGAGACAACCGTCGAAGCCGAGGGCCCTGTGCTTGAATCTGCTCCACATGCCCATGGTGAACCGTGAGTTGAGTTTCCAGATTCTCCTGTGAATGAAGGGATAGACCAACCTATTGAAGATGAAGAAACTGAAGAGGTTGTCCACCCTTTTGCATTGGTGGTTCGTGATCCTGTGGCGCATCCACCACCTCCTCCTCCTACCAGATTCGAGAGATTGATGAGGGTGTTGGAGGTAACTCCTCCTTCTGCTGTGGATGAGGCTAAGATGGTGCTTCACGAACATCTGGGTCCTCGGGTATTGGAGACTGACATCCTCCCGCGAGTCTTAGAAGCCCTAAGGTATCTTTGCCAGGAGAAGGTATTGACCCTGCAACAATTTAGTGCTATTGACGATCTGCTAAATGAACTTGGTAGGGCTCGCCGCCATCAATCAGCTGCGACACTCAGGCTTACGACGCTCGAGAGGCTTTGAATAACCTTTCCCGAGAAATGGACATCCCCCGCAGTATTTTAAATGAGCGAGCCATCCGCCTGCGGGAACTACAAATCCAAAGGTCCGACTTCAAACTTCGGATCGAGGATTTCCAAGCCCGTTTAGCCTTTGTTGAGAAGGCGATTGTTGCAGAAGAAGCTCAACTTGATGAACCTTTGGCTGCTTCTGAAGAAATGGGCCGCAACCTGGCCCGTATCAGAGATCGGGCCACTCAGGCCGAAGTTGGTGCCATTGCGGCGAAATGCCACGTGGAGGAACTTTGTTTGAAATTGAGCTTTGCGGGCCAATCTCTGTAGGCCCCCTTGAAAACCGTTCAGTCTCCTCACATGCTGTTAATCCCTTCTTTTCCGAGATTTAAGGCATTAATCACTCGTTGAAAAACAATGGTCGTGAAAAAATAATCTTGTGAAAAGAACAGTTACCTCCTCGAAAACAGTTCGGTCTCCTCACATGCTATTAGTCCCTTTTTTCCCGAGATTTGGAATCACTAATCTCGATTTACTGACATCAGTTTTGACTTTTTAACCATCCATCCAAGGGTGGGGATTTTCCTGAAGTCCCTTTAAATAGTTGTATTTTGGGCAAGGAATACTCACAACAAATTTTCTGAAACATTCAAGAAATGGCCTTTCAGTCCTTGCTTCTCTTTCTCCTTCTTCACAAATCTTCCCTTCATGAAATGACCTTTAGCCTCTAAATTTTAGGCTTTATGGCGTAATCTTAAGCCTGGGTTAGGCCTTATGGCGTAATCTTAGGCAACCCCTTGTTTCGCCTTTCTGGAATTTTGCAACAACAATGCCAGGCTTCAGATTGGTTTAGAAACACGAGGGGGCTCCGAGTGTGAGATCCACGATCATGCGAGATCATCTTTATTAGGATCCCCCACTTGGAGCAAATCGGGGAAAGGAGGGAAGCCAAATTGAGGTTCGTCTTTCCTCCTCTGTTTCCTTCCTTCTGGACCCTGCCCATGTTGTGCCCTCCAGATGGAAAGGGGCTTTCGTTCTCACCTCCTTCTCCCCCTTTCTCTTCTTGATAGAATCTTGGAGGGATGAGAAGGGATGGACTCTTTGAAGGAATGGGTTTAAGCTACAGAACGGTTGTTCCTATACTTCACGTCCAACTAATGGTGGTTACCAAGGCTAGAGGGGGTCCAGAGACTCAAGCTGATATTCAGTTCCTTCACTCTCTGCCTCTCCTTGAGATAATGGCGCGGCTCAACCCGGCGTTGGATTTCATACCTGCTTCCAATTTAGGGGGCTTGGAGGCTCTATTTTCTTTTACTGGAGTCTCCCCTTCTCATGGATACTGGCGTTGGCCAAGCCTATGTTGTATTCCTCTGCCATTTCCACGTAAAGGGGGCGCAGGGGGCTCCATTACTCCTCTTTTTCCTTCTCTGAAGTCTGCCCTTCCTTGAGATAATGGCGCGGCTCAACTCGACGTTGGATTCCATAGCTACTTCCACTTGAGAAAAGATTCAGAAGATACCCGAAGATTCCTGTTTTGTATTCTAGCCACTTTTGCTTTGTAATGAATGTACCGCTTTTGGCCGCAAAGCCACTTTATGAATATAATAATATTTTTTTATCCTGATATTCAAATATCCGTGAGAAGCCAATAATTGTGTCTCGCAAGGCCCCAAATATAGGCCCCCCTAGTTGCATATGAAAAATAATATGAACTTTTAAAATATGCTCCGCGTCAAAAAGAGCCTTGCGACGAGGGTTTTGAGAAAATCTTTATCTTTTGGAGCCACTTGCTGGTCCCAACTCAATTCGCATTAATTAGCTGTTGAAAACTCCACCGTGAGAAGATAATATTGAAAATGGAACAGTTACATCCTCGAAAACCTTTCGGTCTCCTCACATGCTATTAATCCTCTAATAATAGCTAACTCCTCAAAAAACAGCTCCTCACATGCTGCTAGTCCCTTTTTTCCCGAGATTTGGAATCACTAATCTCGATTTACTGACATCGGTTTTGAAATTGAGCTTCATCCAAGGGTGGATATTTGCATGCCTATATCTTCCTCCACATTATAAACCCAAATTTCCAATCCCAAAATCATTTCATCAACTCGAATATTTCTAACAGCAATCTTTCTTAAATACTCATCATCATCACTCTTCAATCCTCGCATTCTCTCAATCCATCACCAATGGAACCACAAAACCGGCATCCAACCGAGGATGGAGGAAGTAACAAAGCAGCCGGGAGTAGTGCTAACATGCTTCGCAGGGAGAGCCGTACTAGGTGGATTCCCACTACAGATCATATAAGAATCCTCAAGGAGCTTTTCTACAACAAGGGAGTTAGGTCCCCAACTACAGAGCAGACTCAGAGGATCTGTCTCCAGCTGAAATGGTACGGCAAGATCTAGTTCAAGAACGTCTATTTTTGGTTCGTGAACCAAAGGGCTCGGGAGAAGAAGAAGAAGAAGTCCACTTCGGATGTTCATGTTCCCATGCAAAGATCAGGGCTTGTTGGTGATGACAATGTTACCAATTGGAAACATGAGGATCAGTATATTAACTTTGGATCTTCTGCACCTGCTTCTGCTTCTTCCGCTGGTGTGATTATTGCTTTTAACGGGCAGATAGGGAACTATGGCGGTTATGGATCTATGAACATGGAGAATAGTGCTAGGGATTGTTCAATCTCAGCTAGAGGGGGAACTAGTTCTACTTTCTTTGACATGAATGTAGAACAAACTTTTATGGAACAAAGAGGAGAAGATCACCAGGAGATTGAAACCCTTTCACTGTTTCCCGTGCATGGTGAGGACATCTTTGGTAACATGAAGACTACTTCCGATGGAGGTGGCAGTCACGGTGGTGGCTCTCACACTTCCCTTGAGCTCAGCCTTTCCTGCGAGGGCAAAGCTGAAAAAAGTTTCCGGAGCCGCTGACTCGGCTTAGTAGCTTCGCGAGTATATGAACACTTAGAATTGCCCCTTAAGAGTTGTATTAATGATTTTTTTTTTTTTAGGCTAAATGGGCTTAGTATTGTATAGTGTTGCCCCCCTAGTGTTACTAGGCATAGCGAAGAAATGATTATGGGCCTCAAAAACAGGCCTTCATGAATGGGCTTTGCAAGTGTAGGAACACTAGAATTGTCTCCCACGTCTTATGCGAATAAAATGTCTACGACTCCTCCGAGTCCCAGACATTGAGAAAGTATTTCTTCAAGTATCTCCCATTGATAGGGTTATGATGGACATCTCCATCCAGGTCCTTGAGATGAAAAGCTCCTTTCCCTAAGATTTTATAAATGATGTATGGGCCTTCCCATCTTGGAGTCCATTTGCCGCAACCATCTAATTTTTCGCCAAGCGGGAGAACTGCTTTCCAAACCAACTCTCCTTCGCTGTAATTCCTTCCCCTTGTTCGCTTGTCATAGGCTCGAGCGACTCGTTGCTTTTCCATGACCAAATTATCTAAAGCCTCCAAGCGCTTTTCGCTAAGGTCTTCATGTTCCTGCCACATAGCCTGAACGTAGTCTTCTCTAATGAGATGGTGTTGTTCTTGGACTCGTAATGATTGGACGTTGACTTCTAAAGGCAGGACTGCGTCATGGCCAAACATTAAAGCATAAGGTGTAGTCGCGGTGGGATTTCGCTTTGATGTGCGGTAGGCCCAAAAAGTCTCATAAAGGGTCTCATGCCATTGTCGCGGATTAGCTTCCAACATTTTCTTCAGCAAAGTGATGATGATTTTGTTGCTGGCCTCCGCTTGACCGTTAGACTGAGCATAATAAGGACTGGAATGGACGAACTGTATTCCCCATTCCTTTGCCAGTTTATCAACTTCACCACCCATGAAAGCTGCCCCCCGGTCTGAAACAAAAACTTCTGGGATACCAAATCTGCATATGATGTTCCTAAATAGGAATTGTCGCAACGTACCACCAGATGCTTCTTTCAAAGGTTCTGCTTCGACCCATTTTGTAAAGAAATCGGTTGCGACGATGATGAACTTGTGCTGAAGTGATGAATGTGGGTGAATCATCCCAATTAAATCTAGCGCCCATCCTCTTGCGGGCCAAGGCTTAATAATGGGTTGCATTGGAACATTAGGGACATGCTGGACCGGCCCATGAGCTTGGCAGTCCAAACAACCTTTAGCGAATGCGATGCAATCCTTCAAGATACTGGGCCAAAAATATCCATGTCGTCTGAGAAACCATCGCATCTTTGGACCTGCTTGGTGAACACCGCAAATGCCGGAATGAACTTCGCGCATGAGTTGTTTCGCTTCGCAGCCATAAACACATCTGAAGTCTGTGCCATCTTGGCCGCGTTGTCGCAGCTCGTCACCTCTAAGAAAGTAATTTAGTGCAAGAAAACGAATCTTCCTTTCGGCAGTGGGATCTGGCTGCTTGAGATAAGCGATCAAAGGGATGCGCCAATCTACGTCAATGGGTTCCAGGGTCGCGACTGAGGTATCATCTGGAGGATCTCTTCTCGCCATCCATGAAGGAAGCGTGCGACGCTCGACTTTAAGGATTCTCTCCCGCACGCCATATCTCAATGTTACCCCTGTTGCCAGCTGGGCCAACTCGTTTGCTGCAAAATTTCGCTCACGAGGAATGTGCTCAAGATGCATGTTATCAAACTGGTCCAACAAGTCTAATGCCCTGTTCCAATAAGGAACCAAAGTGAAGCTATTGCATCTGAACTCGTTGCACAACTGATTGATAACCAAGAGAGAATCGCCAAGTATTTGTACATCTCTGATTCCCATTTCCAGTAGTACCTCTAGGCCTATAATGAGGGCCTCATACTCTGCTTGGTTATTGGTACACCGGAACTCCAACTGGAAAGAGTAGGAAAATTGATCGCCGGCCGGGTTTTCCAAGACAACCCCTGCTCCTGCTAGCGTATCTGTTCTTGACCCGTCAAAATATAACACCCAAGGCTGGAGTGAGACTGTGGCTTGATAAAGCGTGGCGTACTCTGGCAAGCACGCTAAATCCGGGCGATCTAAAGTTGTGGCAGCGACCTCTAAATCTCTAACTGCGGGGACATCCAGCATAGGGTGATGTGCCAGAAAGTCTGCGATGGCCTGCCCCTTTACTGCTTTCTGTGGCACATACTGTAGTGAGAATTCTGATAGGGCGAGCACCCACTTGCCAATACGGCCTCTCAAGATAGGTTGCGATAGCATATATTTGACTAGATCGGTTTGAGCAATGATGCAAGTAGTAAAGGACAACATGTAATGCCGCAACTTGCATGCTAAGAAGTATAATGTAAGACACAGCTTTTCCATTGGAGTGTACCTTGTTTCGCAATCTGTGAGTGTCCTACTGAGGTAAAAGATGGCATGTTTAACACCATTTTCATCATCCTGAGCGAGGAGGCTGCCAATGGAAGCCTCAGCTGCTGAAACATACAACTTTAATGGAAATCCTGCTCTAGGAGGAACAAGCACTGGCGGGCTTGCCAGATAGGCCTTGATTTTGTTGAAAGCCTCTTGGTGTTTAGGTTCCCACACAAACTCGTTCTGTCCTTGCAACTTCAACAGTGGGGAAAACGGATGGATTTTGCCTGAAGAGTTAGAAATGAATCGTCGCAAAAAGTTGATCCTACCCAATAGTCGCTGTAATTCTTTCTTCGTTCGCGGGGGAGATGCATTGATGACCGCATTTGCTTTATCCTCAGGGACCTCAATGCCTCTTTGATGGACAATGAATCCCAGGAAATCTCCTGCCTGAACTCCAAAAACGCACTTGGCAGGATTCATCTTAAGCTTGTGTAGCTGCATGCGCTCGAAAACTTTTCTGAGATCCGTGAAATGATCTCCACTCTTCTTAGACTTCACGACGACGTCATCAATGTAAACCTCTAAGATCTTCCTAAGTATGTCGTGGAAGATCAAGTTCATGGCTCTCTGATATGTTGCTCCGGCATTCTTCAGCCCAAAAGGCATGACCACATATTCGAAAACTCCTGCAAACCCAGGGCAGTGGAATGCGGTCTTGTGTCTATCTTCCTCCGCGACCGGAATCTGGTGATATCCCGCTGTGCCATCCATGAAAGACAACAATTCGTGCCCTGCAACTGCGTCTACCAACATGTCCGCAACCGGCATGGGGTAGACGTCTTTAGGTGTAGCCAAATTAAGGTCTCTGTAATCTACACAAACCCTCATCTTGCCATTCTTCTTGCGAACAGGCACTATATTGGATAGCCAATGATTGTACTTGGCTACTTTTATAATGCCTGACTTGTGCATCTTTTCAACTTCCTCTTTGATCAGAACTTGGGTTTCCGAGTTCATTCTTCGCGGTTCTTGCTTCACAGGCCTCTTATCATGAAACATTGGTAGTTGGTGGCATACCAAGTCTGATGATAGGCCTGGCATGTCCTCATATTTTTCCGCAAAGCAGTCCTTGAATTCCAACAATAATTCGACGAGCCTCTGTTTCTCTCTAGGCTCTAAGTAACTCTAAGTAAGTGCTGATAGCGACTTCATAGGCTCATCAGTTGTTCCCAGATTAACCTTTTCAGTAGGGTCCCTAACCTTCGGAGGTGTGTCATCCAATGCTGCTGGAGCAAGCTGAATCTCTTCTTCCTCCTCTTCTTGGTCCGTGAACTCTTCATTAACAATTTCTAAGGTCGCGACTCGATCATAGGCCTCTTTTTCCACCAAGTATGAGGATAGCCTCTCGTACAAGGAATGGATGGCCTCTACCTCTTCCTCCATGAGTTCGTGATCCATTAATTAGCACTTGGAGATGACACTGAATATCCAGGCCTTTCGAGGTCGTTTTTTGCGACCGCGAGCCCCCATTGTGCCAATTCAGAGGTCGTCACCCCTGTGGGGCGGCCCTAATCATCAATACCAACGACTTGTAAAGGAGAGATTGGTTCTAGGTAATACCTTGCGTCCAAGTAGTTGGCAGACACTGAAAAAGGTCGGGGATCTGCTTTAATAATTTCTGCCTTGTCCGCGACTCTGTCCCATATGATTAGCTCCTGATGAAGGGTGGATGGGACACAATAACTCCTGTGGATCCAGTCGCGGCCCATAATTGCACTATATGCCGCATAGCAAACTGTAACAAAGAAAGTGTAAACCCCTTCTGCCGGACCCACCTTGACTCATAAGAAAATCAAACCCAATGTTTTGGTCACAGTCCCCGCGAAGTTCTTTAGCGTAAGGGAAGTGGATTGGATCTTCTCTTTCTTGATCCCTAATAGATGCATGGTTCTGGTAGTAATGACATTCACAGCCGCGCCGGTATCAACCATTATCTTGTTGACCTTAGTCCTATTAATTTCTGCTGTGATATATAAAGGTCGCATGTGTTGCACCATGGCGGGTGTGGGTCTTGTGAAGCTCATGAAGAAACCCTTATTGTTAGCATCTTTAGTCTCAAGGAACACTGTTTCTTTCACCTGCGTTGTTGCGGCTGAAGTGATCTGTAACTGCTGTTCTCCAATCGCGTCAGTTTCTACACATTCCTGCGCAGCGACTGGTAAGGCATACTTAGTAGGGAGCACATAAACCATATTGCAAGAGGTATCCACCATTTCTGTTTCGTCCATGTCATCATCAAGATTGAGCTTGGGTTCATCTGCTTGGATATCGGCGTTGAACCGTTTAACCATGAAAGAAACCAATGATTCCTCTGCGGGGATCACCACCTTGGCTTGTTCGTGCTCCTGTACCATGGAAACCTGGTTCAGTGATTCAAAAATTTGTTTTGCCGCTGGCACTTCCTCTGGGAGAGCGACCACCAAGCTTTGAACTTTCTTCACAATTGCGGACCGATTGTCTTTGCCCCCCAGCCTGTCAAAGATGGAAGGCTCGCTATTTCTTTCTTCGCGAGATACTCTCCGCCAAATATTGACTTTACGAGCTGGCGGCGGTTCTGGCCTCTCGGGAACTAGGGACTTCTCCTGAGCGCTGCTCTTGGGGGCACGTGGCTTTTGCTCTTTGTGCCATACTTTAGGCTGCTGTTTCTGAAGTTGCGGGGAAACGAATCTCTTGGAAGCCAGTACCTCCAATTGTCTCTGATACTCTTCTGGAGATTTCAGTAATTGCGATGGTTTGATCAGTCCTTGATCTAGTGCTTCCAAGGTTCGCTTTGCTTCTCCAAACCTCCGCTGGAGTTTTCTCTTCCTTGAAGAGCTCATCTCCACCGCCTTGCCCTTCTTCTGTGTATACCATCTCCCTTCTTTGATGGAGGATGTTGACACTGGTGGAATGTAAGGTCTAGTCAAAACCCCTTGCTGCTTATCTACTTGCTCTTCTTCCCTCGCGGTCTTCAACTTTTTGAATAAGTTTGAGTCCCTTGGAGAAAGAGTTTCTGAACCACTGTATACTCTTGGGCTGCATGGTTGGAAGTTTCTAGAGGATGATGCTAACCGTATTGGCGGCAGAGATCCAAAGCGAACAGTTTGGTATGTTTCTTCATCTAGGGCTTGAGTGTCACACTCTTCCTTGCACCGCGAGCATAGGACGATGGGTAAACGAGTCTTGGATTTTAAATCCTTAGCCGCATGGTCTGGACTTTGATTCTGCTGATCTTTTTCACCCCATGCCACATCCACCATGTTGATGCCGGTATCTGGGAAGGGATCTAGGTCCACCAACGCTGTCGCTGTTGTCGGTGCCTCTACTTGCAAACTACCATTATTTAACCAGATTTGGATCTGATCCTTCAGCTTAACACAATCGGCTGTATTATGATTCCACATATTATGGAGTTTGCAGTATTTCTTCCCCCTTAGCTGCTCTGGTTTGGGAAATGGGCCGAAGTCGGTTTTCACCATCTTCGCGGCAATATTTCATCCAAGATTTCATGCGCTTTGTTCGCATCGTAAGTATAACTTGCGAATTCTGGTTTGGTGAAAACCACCGACTTGAGCTTCACCGGCTCTTTGCACAACTTCAGTTGCTTTAACGTTGAAGCCTTTTTCCCGGTGAGCTCCAGGGCAGCTATTTCATCTTCTTCAGACTCATCAGCCTCTGTTGTACTAGATTCCTCACTCTTGTAGTAAGGATCAAAGGAACTGGATTGATGGCTGAGTGCAGCCACTATTCGGCGTTTCCCTGGGATGTATGTCCCCTTCGAGGCATTTTTCAAAGCGTTCATCTCTCTGAGCAAGTGCTCGAAACTTCCTACTTCTGTGATCAGTTCCCCCATGGAATTGAACATGCTTCCATGCTGTTTTTTGAGTTGGCGTGGTTCTAAGCCTTTGATTGCCAATTTCACTAGTTCTTTCTCTGGCAGAATCACGTTCAACTTTCTTTTCTGGATCTGAAAGCGCTGAAGGTACATGACAGCGGATTCAGTTGGCTGTTGAGCCATCTGAGTGAGTGAAGCCAGATCTACTTCTGGCTCGATAGTCCCAAAGGTTTCCTTGAACAGCTTCTCCATCGCGGGCCAACTCGCAATTGATCCCGGTTGCAGCTTAGTGAACCAGGTGAAGGCAGACCCCGATAAAGAAGTAGCGAAGATGTTACACTTCAGATTGTCATCGTTCTGGTACTGGCCACACTGTACTCGAAACCTAACCAAATGGGCCGCGACATTTTCGACTTCCTCTCCCGAGAAAGTAGAGAACGTAATGTTCTTATATCCCCTAGGATAAGGTGTCTGTGTAATATGCGGTGGGAAGGGCCCTTGGTAGGCCTCCTCCAGGTTAGACCTCTGGTTCGCGGCCCTGATCATTGCTTCTACCTCCTCTCTTCTTATATATCTTGGATCAGGAGGAGGTGGGTGAACCACTGTATCATCAACTGGCCAGATCAGCGGTGGCGCCTATGAAGCCTGATTAACCAAAGATATGCCGTCTCCATGGGTCGTTTTGTGTCGGGTTGACGTCTGCGACGTAAAACCCACTGCTAGCTGACCCTTTGTGGCTGCGGTGACCTTTGCTGGACTTTCAACCCCGTCGATACCATAATGACTTGCTGGAGGTGGATCGTGGTGCACGTATTCATCTCCGTCGTTGTCATATTGGGGAAACAGGCTATGATCAACAGAGGCCCCTTCATTGATTTTCAAAGTCCTGGTCCCTTGCGTGACTGATGACGCGGCATTGTTCTTCCCACCCGTTGCCACAGTAGTCTCTTTATCTCTGACTGATACAGCAGGAACGGATGTGGCTGTATTACCGCCGCTTGCTTTTTCTCGAGCATTTGGTGGTATGTACTTGCCAAATATGGGGGACTGACCTAGAGAGCCTAGAATGGCACTAGGATCTCCCAGTGTTTTATGTAGAACCTCTCTAGCCTGATCAAGGTCAGCCTTCTGCATGGCCACATGGGTCACGACATTGGATCCTTCTTTGCGAATCGTCGCGACTTCTGAAGCGATGTGTTTGCTTGCAATCAACAGCTCTTCATGGTTCTTCTGCATTTTTTGGTTCATGCCATCCAATTGACCTTGTGTTTGTTGTGCCCCTATCTCAAGCCTCTTGACCGAGATCGTGAACTCATCAAGCCGTCGACGGTCCTCCGCAAGGGCTTTTTTCATCTTCTCATGGTATGCAGCAGAATTCTGTTGAAGGATATTAAGCCGCTCTTCTATGGTCACATTTTCTGGAACGAGAATAGGCACCAAGTCAATAGTTGTAACTGCGCTCGTGGCTACCTGGGTGATGCTAGATGTATCGCCAGCCTGATTAGGCTGGGCGGCAGGAACTTTCTCGCCTTTAGTAGTAGGATGTTGATTTCCTCCTCGTTCAGTTGACATCCCTGTCGATGGAGGGTGGGGAGAAAATCTTTGGATTACTTCTTCTTCAGAAAGACCACGACAATCTGCACGCAAGTGCAGTTTGTAACTGGAGGTCTTATGTTTTGGGCAGTTAACGTAAACCTTTTGATAAGGATTTGCGCTTGACTTCCCAATGGCTTCTGGAAGTCTGAATTAAAAGTAGCTAAATTCAATAAGACACTGTGAATCAAGGTTTAGACTTGCGGCCCAAGTATAGTCGCCTAGACACAAACTTTCTTTCAAATCCTTTGGGCAACCTTACTGAAATGGCCAGATGGGGGAGGGCGAACAAAAGAGGCAGAATCCATTTTGGCATGAACTACTTTCACATAGTGGTTTTAGGCCCATTTGCACGCACTTCTGGATTCAATAACCTGTTATGAACGTTGTCCCCTTTCTAGACACCATTTCACATAGGCTATACTTACTAAGATGAGAAAGATCATAAGTGTGAAGACAGTTCAACAAGTGTTAATAAAAACCGCCCTTAACCTTAAGGGACCTGAACTAGGCACCAATAAGGAGTTTAGGTCAATATTAACAAAAGAGACTTCTGATAGGAGCATTTTAATGCGACGTTTTAACTGTTATTTCCCTATATTTTCTGCGTTATTTCCTTAATAAAACTCTGTTTAGGAAAGTTTCCATTCTTCGAATGGGAAAGTTCCTAATTGTAGAAAGTTTCCGTTTTGTAGTTTCTCTTTTCCATTTTAGTTTAAGAAAGTTTCCATTTCTTATTTTAGAAAGCTTCTATTTTCAGGTTTTTGGAATAAATAAGCTGAATTGAGTTCATAAATGGAACGAGAAGCTTCATGAAGATGACATGGAAAAACAAGGTGACAATGTGGGAATTAAAGATGATTGATTGAGGATTTCAAGGAGAGATTTTCTTGGGAGACTTTTATGGAAAGAAATATTGTTGGAGGAATAATTTGGTGTGATTGCCAACATGAAAATCAGAAATAATCAAGGAGATGACGCCAAGAGAGATTCAAGGGAGATATTTATGGAAGGAAAATATGTGTGCACCAAGGAAAAGCTAAAAAGGCGTCTAGATTCATCCATAAATTCCCTAAAGGAATGTTAGCAGAAATTCATGAAGAAAATCAGAATAATTTCAAGGAAATTCGGCAATTAAATATTAGGGAGTTATTTTAGAGAATTTTGATTGGTTGGAACACATCACAAGGCTTACTTGGCATTCTATGATTGGTTGGACCACATGACAAGCTTACTTGGCGAATTATCATTGGTTGAAGCTATGTGGAAAATTCTGATTGCTTTGTGAACCCTAGCCGTGCTCCTATATATACCCATCTCTTTGACGTTGAGAAGGGGTCCTCTCCCCCATACAATTTACACTTTAGAAAAAAAATCAGAAAATCTTCTTAGCATAGCCGTGAGTTTCTCCATCCTCTAGTCATCTCCACGAGTTCAAGCAAGGCCAAGAGAGAAGAAGCATAGCCGTGAGCATCCATCATCCATCTCCAACCTTGAAGCTTGCTTTCGAGATTCAAGAGACCACCACATCAATCGTTCATCACCATCCCCATCTCACGGTGTAATCTGATTTTCCTTTGTAACCTTTGCTTTGAATTTCGTTGGTTATGAACTAGTTGACATATGTGTTTGAACAATATTAGGGTTTGAGTCAATTTTAATCATATGTTTCGGTTTTGATCTTTGTTCTCTCATTCCATTTGTTTTTTTATGTTTTTGCATTTTAATTGTTTTGTTAACTTAGTTTTATTTTCGAAAAACCAAAAACAAAATCCCCCCTTTTCGTAAATATGTATATATTTTGTTATATCTTTGTAAATATTATACTTTGTTTTAATTTTAATTTTTTAATTGTTTGATAATTACAGGTGTACCCTCAATCCCCGGAATAGAACGATCCCTATTTACTATATACTAACGATAACATTTCAGGGTTAAATTATGCGCTTGCTCAAAGCGTATCAATTTTTGGCGCCGTTGCCGGGGATTGAAAAATCACTTGTTTTTGTTTATAATTATTGTATATAAATTGTTGAAATTTAGTTTAAATTAATTAAGATGTTTTTTATATTGTTGAACACGAATTTTAATTGTAAGTTGTAAATTGAGAGGAATAGGTGAAGTCTCTTTTGTTAATATTGGCCTAAACCCCTTATTGGTACCTAGTTCAGGTCCCTTAAGGTTGAGGGCAGCCTTTATTAACACTTGTTGAACTGTCTTCACACTTAGGACCTTTTTCATCTTAGTAAGTATAGCCTATGTGGAATGGTGTCTTGGAAGGGGACAACGTTCATGATGGGTTTTTGAATCCAGAAGTGCTTACAAATGGGCCTAAACCACTATGTGGGAGTAGCTCATGCCAAAATGGATTTTTCCTCTCGTGTTCGCCCTCCCCCACCTGGCCATTTCAGTAAGGTTGCCCAAAGGATGTAAGAGGGACTTTGTGTCTAGACGACTATACTTGGGCCGCATGTCCAACTTGATTTACCGCTTGGAATTAGATTCGATATCAATAATATTTATAACAAAATAAAATGTTGTGATACACTAAGGTAAAAAAAAAAAAACATTTGTGTAAATATTTTTCGTGTTTTTTTTTTTTTTTTTCTCACTTGTGTACCTAACTTGTGTCGTATGTACAATGTACTTGTTAATTATTCTTGTATTTTGTAATTCATAGTTACTTGTTTATATATTTTGTAAATCTTTGTTAATTATAGTTACTAACTTTTTAATTTCTATTCCGTCTGGCTGAAAGACGTTAAATACAAGCGCTGCTTGGGAGGCAACCCAATTCAGAAGCAGCTGTGAATGAGTCAACAACACAGATTTGCTTTCACTTTCCCAATTTCTTTTTATTTTTATTTTTATTTTTCTTCTTTGTTTTTATTTTAGAATTTTTCTTCGTAAATATCTTCTATCTATGCTTATTTGTTTCATTGCATGTTTATAATTGATTACATTGAGGACAATGCAATATTTAAGTGTGGGGGAAGAGATTTATACTTTTGTTCTTTTATTTTGAGTCATATATATTGAAAAATACAAAAAAATCGAAAAATGTCAAAAATAAAAAAAAATTTCGTTGCTTTTATTTTTGTTTTTGAGTCATAGGATGCCCTTTCAACTATCTAGGATGATTCTATATCTCTGAAATTATACCTAAAAGAGGATCACAATATTGAGATGATTTTAAATGGTATTCTTTGGTTAATTGAGATATATGAAAAGCATGTGCATGTGTAGTTGATATGGATTTCGTGACCTTGGTACAGAATGTGAGCATGTTAAGATGAGTTTTGATTCATAAAAACCCATGTGAGATATTTGAGCCATGTCCCTTTTTCTTGGAGTGATAGATGAAAAAAATATATATATTCTTAATTTCTTGGCGATGTTTTGATGATCTCATTATTCTTTCATGTTGATTGACTGCTTGCCATAGATTAAGTTTGATGGACTAGAGAATGCTAGAATTCGCTCTTGTGCTTGTTGAGACTTTTATCAATACATGTCCCTGATTCTGGAAAGGATAGAGGCACCCTAGGAATTACCACCATTACCATATAAGCTTGTGTCCCCATTTGTGCCCGTCGTGGGACTCCCCTAGTTTAACCCCTTTGAGCCTACGTTAAGCCTTTTCTTTCATCACCCTTAAAATCCTTAACCCTGAACCTTAGTATAGCTACACTCCTACCCTTTGTTCTAAAAACTTAGTGGAGCTATCTTTTGGGACATTACTTAAGGATTTGGCATTGAGAATGAAGATTGAGAAGAGGTGAAAGTTCAAGTGTGGGGGTAGACTTGTCCATACAGAGAAAAATATGTGAAAGCCGTGAAAAAAAGAAATGAAAAAAAGAAAAAGAAAAAAAATGTGTACGGCTAGAAAAGAAAAAGAAAAATATATCTATGGATTTTAGTCCCCCATACTTGGTGAGTTTGGAGTTTGTTTTGAATTGAATGCCCACTACAGAAAAATTTGGCCTTTGTCCAATTCACTAGAGTTCAAAGGAAGTTTAGAGTGAAGTTAGGGCCCAACATGAAGACATTAGGCCCTCTTTACATTACCTCTATGGGATGGGACGTTTTGATATATCTTTGTGGATTTCTAGAAGTCTCTACAGTTACATGAGCTCTGCTAGGTTTTTAGGACACTTTGTTAAAATCCTTACCTTTCATTTCTTAAAACCTTGAGCCTTAGCTCCATTACAACCTTTGAGAAGACCTTCTTGATCCTTAAGATGGGACAGCCTTTGATGTGGAGATGAGTTACAAGAGTTGAACCTATGGCTTGGGTCCATCCGTGCAAGTAGTTGGTATCTTTCATGAGATCTTTTGAAAAAAAAAAAAATTATATTCACAAAGTGCTTTTCGTTTCTTATATATGTGAGCTATTTGATTGCCTCAAAATATTTTCTCTCACATATAATTGAGTGATTATAAGCTTTTAAGCATTGCCTTGAATTCTAAGAGAAGAAAGAGTGATATACCTTGTGAGGATTTGTATCATACTCTGAAACATGCTTAACATAACCCATCACCATTGTTACAACCAAGTCCTACTTGTGTATGTGAAGAATATGTGTTTCAATTAACTCTTGAATGCTTAAACATTGATTCTTGGTTGAGTGCTAATCTTGGTGTTATGAAAGTAAGAGATTGCTGAGACAAAAAGTTGAAAGGCAATAGAGTCATTGTTTGTGTAGTCTTTAAATTTTCGTTGAGTCTTTGTGTGATTTTGCTAAGGGACTAGCAAAAGCTAAGTGTGGGGGAATTTGATAGGAGCATTTTAATGCGACGTTTTAACTGTTATTTCCCTATATTTTCTGCGTTATTTCCTTAATAAAACTCTGTTTAGGAAAGTTTCCATTCTTCGAATGGGAAAGTTCCTAATTGTAGAAAGTTTCCGTTTTGTAGTTTCTATTTTCCATTTTTAGAAAGTTTCCATTTTAGTTTAAGAAAGTTTCCATTTCTTATTTTAGAAAGCTTCTATTTTCAGGTTTTTGGAATAAATAAGCTGAATTGAGTTCATAAATGGAACAAGAAGCTTCATGAAGATGACATGGAAAAACAAGGTGACAATGTGGGAATTAAAGATGATTGATTGAGGATTTCAAGGAGAGATTTTCTTGGGAGACTTTTATGGAAAGAAATATTGTTGGAGGAATAATTTGGTGTGATTGCCAACATGAAAATCAGAAATAATCAAGGAGATGACGCCAAGAGAGATTCAAGGGAGATATTTATGGAAGGAAAGTATGTGTGCACCAAGGAAAAGCTAAAAAGGCGTCTAGATTCATCCCTAAATTCCCTAAAGGAATGTTAGCAGAAATTCACGAAGAAAATCAGAATAATTTCAAGGAAATTCGGTAATTAAATATTAGGGAGTTATTTTAGAGAATTTTGATTGGTTGGAACACATCACAAGGCTTACTTGGCATTCTATGATTGGTTGGACCACATGACAAGCTTACTTGGCGAATTATCATTGGTTGAAGCTATGTGGAAAATTTTGATTGCTTTGTGAACCCTAGCCGTGCTCCTATATATACCCACCTCTTTGACGTTGAGAAGGGGTCCTCTCCCCCATACAATTTACACTTTAGAAAAAAAATCAGAAAATCTTCTTAGCATAGCCGTGAGTTTCTCCATCCTCTAGTCATCTCCACGAGTTCAAGCAAGGCCAAGTGAGAAGAAGCATAGCCGTGAGCATCCATCATCCATCTCCAACCTTGAAGCTTACTTTCGAGATTCAAGAGACCACCACATCAATCGTTCATCACCATCCCCATCTCACGGTGTAATCTGATTCTCCTTTGTAACCTTTGCTCTGAATTTCGTTGGTTATGAACTAGTTGACATATGTGTTTGAACAATATTAGGGTTTGAGTCAATTTTAATCATATGTTTCGGTTTTGATCTTTGTTCTCTCATTCCATTTGTATTTTTATGTTTTTGCATTTTAATTGTTTTGTTAACTTAGTTTTATTTTCGAAAAACCAAAAACAAAATCCCCCCTTTTCGTAAATATGTATATATTTTGTTATATCTTTGTAAATATTATACTTTGTTTTAATTTTAATTGTTTAATTGTTTGATAATTACAGGTGTACCCTCAATCCCCGGAATAGAACGATCCCTATTTACTATATACTAACGATGACATTTCAGGGTTAAATTATGCGCTTGCTCAAAGCGTATCAACTTCACCTATTCCGTTATGATTCACAACTCCTTACTAACCTCAATTTCTTAATAGTGGTGTGATTTACAGCTCACGGTATGTCCCACTGGGCGTGCCAAAATGTTTGGCTCCAATTTTGTTGTAGCTGGTCAACAGTCTCTTTTCTGAGCGGGCGTGCCAGCACCGTTCTGGTGCTGTCGTCGGGGGTGTCCCTTGACCTGACTTCTTTCAAGCAATTGTGGACAGAAGAGCACCAACCTCGTCGTGGGATTCTTTGTGCCTCGTGGCGAGGACTTTTGCTGAGCTTCTTGAAAATCACAATCGATACTCGATGTTGTAGATCAAGCAGAGCGAGAACCACTGGGAAGTGAGGAGAACTTGCTAAAGCGTGACTTTAGCTTGGCTGGGTTGCTAGGGCGTTGCCCTTACTTGGCTGGTTCTGTAACCGTTGTGGTCGCGGCACTACCGTCGGCTCCCGAGGAGACTAGGACCGAAGTACGTTGACAGAGGATTTGATGGCACTGAAAGTCGGCTTCTGGGAAGACTAGGACTAGGAGTGTGATCACTGGTAAGAGAAAGAGAAGGAGAGGAGTTGCTCTTAGAGAGGTTGCTCTAGAGAGAACTTAGATCATCTTAGAGATGTTGTTGTTGTGAATGTGTGTTTTGGTGTTTCAATGTAACCTCTATTTATAGGCTACCATGCCAACTACTTTGGCATTAAACAAATGAAAGTGGAGCACTAATTGGAGATAAGGGAGGTGGAGATGGAGCATTAATGGAGATAGAAATGATGAATTTCGGAGATAAGGAGATAAGGAATGATGAATTTGGGAGATAAGGAGATAAGGAATGATGAATTTTGGAGATAAGGAAGCACTTTCGGCTCCTTTATTCCTTCATATATATCTCCATCAGGAATTCATATTTTGGCCGTGACGTCTTCATAACAAATGTTCCACTATGAGTGTAGATCATGTTGGTAAAATTTCAGAGCTTTTAGTATAGTGGTTGGGCCGGAAATGCTGTTGGACCCCTTACAGGTCCAGTTTTCCAATTTTGCTTCTGCAGAACATTGGACTGATCTTTTGAAGGCCTTCCACTTCTATCTGGATCTTGCACTCTTCATAAGAAATGTTTCTTAGGATGTCTAGAATGGATCTACAGAGTTTCAGCCCATTTCGAGTTCATTTGGTCAGGCGGCCGCTCCTTCTGTTTAGCTCGGTTTCTCCTAGCCGAAGTAGGAAAATGTGCAAAAGTTGACTTTCCATTTCCATGCTTCCACAGTAGGCTTTATTTAGCCTCTAAATATATATTTTGAACTTGTCGACAATATATAGCTTGAGCCACTGACATTGGCTCAATTTCTCCAAGACGTGCCTTGTCAGGCCAAAATGCTCATTTTGGGTCCAAACAGGTACAGAGGCTGTCCGAGCTGTTCTAAAGTGCTCAAAGTAAAAGAAGACAGTGGGGAATTTTTTTGTCCTAAACACCATGCACAAATGGCTCTACCATGGTAAACCTACCACTGTATTCGTTAATATTAATTCTATAGCTAATGAAAATATTACAACTTTAGGCGAAATTAACTTCACTGCAAATTAACCCTTTTTTGTTTTTTAAATACAGTTACAAAGTTTATGTGACAATTCATGATGATCATTATCAAGCAACAGTGATTCTGATGGGGAAGCAAGGACAACAGTTGTTCGGCATCAGTTGTCAGGATTTGGTCAATAAAAGACTATATCCAACAGAGCAGACGTTACCAGAAGAGATTAAGAAAATGGTTGGCCAAACCTATCTATTTCAGATCCAAATCAATCAATATGGTGAACTAGTGGTTGAAAATGTTTTCCCAAGTCAACAATCATCTGCGTCAATGGTAGAACAAAACCCAAGCACTGCAAAACCAGAGCGCCTTTCATCTGAAAAAAAGAGAGGCATTGAAACAAGTGGAAAAACATTGTTCATCACAGAGACTGAGAAAAAAGCCAAGACGTAAATATCAATCAGAAGTTGAGGTACTTTCTTATTGTTCCTTATAAACAACTTTGTGACAAATTTTATAAATCTGTCGTAATTTATAGTTTAACTTATCTCGCTACTGTTGTAATAATATTTTTTTTCATTTGAAGTGACAAACAAATCAAACAAGGAGAAACAGTGTGACCATCGTCAGCATCATCATCAACAAGCAAGGAACTATCTCAGCAAGAGAAAGCCAACTGAATCCAACTCACTCTTTTGTATAGCTATGGTTCATTTTCTTCCATCATACCTGTGTTGACTACATTTTGTGTACAAGCACAGTCAGCGAAACAACTGGAGAACGCTGTACAGTTGGGACTGCTAGGATTTTGCTTTTTGAACAAAGTGTTTTGACAACCAACTCCAGTTGTTCCAACAGGATGTTAACTCATGTTTAATTTTCTTTTTGTAAGTTTGTAACTAAGACAATCAACCTGACTATGCAGCTGTCCCTTTTTTGTAGAGCTGCAATTAACACAGCTAGCAATACTGTGCAGCTAGCATTTTTGAACTGTGTCAAATAGAATGCAGTGCAGCTGAAATGTAAATGTAATGTAATAATTTTCTCTCCCTATATAATGTAACCTAATGTAATAGGTGGACTGTGATTCCAGCTGAGATATAATATAATGTAATAGCTAGACTGTTATTGTGCAGAATTTCAAATCGTATATTGTATTAATGTGTATCACTATATAAATGCAAACCATATACTCCTAAACTCTGCTAAACTAATCAGCAGCTTTGGATTTGGGTGAAAAAAAAAGAAAAAGAGGAATTCCCGCAGCAAAGCGCGGGTACATTTTACTAGTACATATATAAAAGATGAGTTAACTGTTCATTCGGGGGTTACTGTTCATTATGGGGTGAAAAGACGATTTTGCCCTCATTTGAAATTTTGTTACGGATCTGCCACTGACCAATTTTTTTTCCTGTATCTTCCTCCCTTCTGCCTCCCAGAGCACCCAGACCGAGTTTTTCCTCTCTTCCTTATATTGTTTGGGGAATCTTCAAGAAGCGAAGAGACTTAGTTTTGCAAATTTCAGGTCTTCCTTTCTCCTCATTGTTTTGAATTTTCTGTGCTTGTTCTATTTTGCTCAGATGTTGTGGGATTTTTATCTCTTCATTGGTTATTGTTGTGGTTAGTATTTATCTTTCTTTATCTGTCTTTAGGCTTTGAATGTCTGATATGTGGTTTTCTCTGTAATTTGTGCTTGGGGGTTGCTTAGATTCAAGAAGTTGGGAAAGCTAGGCTCTTTTGACACACTTACAGGGAGGTGTTTGGACAGGAAGCAAAGAGAAAAGGTTTGGTTTTGAATTTGATTCACCTTTTTTTGTTGTTCAGTAATTGGTAATGTGGTTGTTCATGGCTGTTTTTTTTCTTTTTGGTTTACTGAATTTTCGGGTTCATTTCATCAGCTTGAATGAAAGGAAGTTTGGTGTCAAAGTTTAATTTATGGAATTGGTTGAGGTTGATAAAATTTAATGCCTTTTATGATTTGTTTTTTGTTTTTGATTTTTTTTGCTGTCTTTTATGCTTTTGGGTTCGCAAATCTATTTTGTATCTAGCAGCACCATATGAGAAACAAAGAATTCTTTTGATTCTAGGATCCTTGGTGCTATTGTTTGTCTTCTAAAATACAATAAACTTTTGAACCTCTGAAAGCTGAGGGTAGATTTAGTAACAGAAAAGTCTAAGCCATGAATGTAAGTTCTTGATATGTTGCGAGCATATTGTTTTGTTTGCCTAAAACTGTAGGGGTATTCATTGTTGATCTAGCTGTTTAGAGTCAATATATATATATATATATATATATATATGCAATCTGTTTAGGGTCCAATAGACAGTTACTACTTATCTAGAAATGGCCTTGAAGTTGCAAAATTGGGTTAATAATTTGTCTCTAAAAACACCATTATGTGGTTTTAACCTTCAATGATTTTAACAACATTGGTCATGTGACAAACAAAGAATTCTTCGCTAAGTTGATATGTCGTGGTTGTTGATTTTTGGATAGGCAGAATCCTTAGTTCCTGATGCTACAGTTTATCTTATAAAAAATAATGAAGTTTTGAACTAGGTATTAGTAAAAGCTATGCCATGAATCTAAATTCATGCTATGTTCAATTGAAATTGTTAAAACTAATGATTGCCAAATTACTAATTTGCTTTCTGTAAAACCATCTGTAACAACAGTCCGATCATAGTAAAAACTAAAATAAAAACCAGAGAGATATCTCATGTTTACATTCAACAGATGAGGTTGAGGCATTTAAGATATTATGTCACAGTTCCAAATTCTCAAATGCTGCAAATGAGAACAAAAATATTGATGGCTGATGATAACATTATGGAGAAATTAGGAATCAATATGTTGTTAACTGTTTATGATACCATGATATCATCATATCTAGAATCAATGTTTAGTTATTTGGTAAAAAAGGTTGATATTGTGGTGGCTTTTGAAATTTAAAACGATCAAATTATTACACTGATCTAATGGCTACTTTAGCAATGTTGACATATTAATGTTGCTGCCCATTTATTATGATGTATATCTCTTCTAGCTCTTTCCTTTCTGTTTGATGATGTTTTCAATTTTACAATATCTAGGTTTCTAAAGACAATGTGAAGGAAGGGAAGCTGCTAGAAAAGTAACACTGTTTTCCTGTCCTTCCGGTTCGAGTTTTTGCTGCTTCTTCTTCTTCTTCAGAAGGAACATAAGTTATAACCTCCTCATTGGTTTTGATAATTGTTAATCTTTCTAATTCCAGGTCAGGAATTGAAACTTAGTCTCTGTCTTTGTGATTTTATTGCTTTAATTCTACATCTGTGCCTGTTACATATAATCATTGTGTTATCTTGCCATTTTTTAATCCCCCTACAGACTGCACATCTTTGCTGTACTTAGATTTTCTTGAAGGCATCAAACCAACTTTGGATTTTTATAGATCACTGCAGAAGAATCTTTGTTATGGATAGGAAATTTCTTTTTTTATTTTTTATTTTAGGATACATAGGAGGTTTCCATTTACACAAAGACTGATGGGCATCAATTAAAATTTCAGCCAGAAAATTCCTGTGAGCTTCATAGTTATTCCTTAACTTGCATGGTTGTTATCAGCTTTGTAGTTGTTGCTTAACCTTCATGGTTTTGCATTGGATTATCATCTGAACAGAAAATGCAGCTCCATTCAACTTTTTCTTATCTGACTACCTAATTTTTCAATGGCAGCCCACCGGAATCAGGAACAAATGAGCTTCTCATCAATACGGATGAAGCACTAACAACAGACAAATACCTCCAAAGAACTCATGTAAAGTAACTGGTTCGAAGTATAAATGTATATTATTTTGATGACAACTAACCACCTTTGCAATTTTTTTGAACAAATGTTGGTTAAAATACCCCAGCTTCTGCCCAAAACATCAATTTTTTTTGGAATATGTGAATGCAAGTCCAGCTTTTGTAATGTGTAAAATGATGACATTTTAAGTTAAGTTAGTGTTTCTTACCTTATGAATGCGACTGGACTATATACAAAATTTGGGGAAAAATGCAAACCCGCAGCATCGCGCGGGGGTGGTATCTAGTTATATATATATGTAAAGAATAGGTTTCTATATGTATTTCTAGTGCAGTGCAACTTAAAGAAATCTCTATGTCTGTTTGCATTCTTGCTTTTAAGGCTGGTAAATGTAATAGATATGAGACGTATGTTGTCAGTTAAGAAAACATGTCAACAGACATAATCCACAACAATCACCCCACCGACTGAAACTCTCTCTCTCCATAGAAAACCCCCGAAAGAAGGTTTCCTCTTTCCTCCCCTTCTCTTGCCAGATCTTGATCAATGTTTTGATCAGGATTCTTGGCTTGAGATTGGGGGAGGCTTTCCCTTCCGTTTTTCCTTTTGCTTCAGTTAGTTTCGGTTTTCTTTTTGGTTTTCCCTCTCTCGTTTTGTCCATGCCCACCGTGTTGGGTGGTTTTGCTCGGAGCACGTCTCCGTTTTGGATCTGTTCGATATTTCTTGGTTTCGATCTTCCACTTTTCAGTTTCATCGGTACTCACCCTTTTCATTCCACTGTTATTGTCTTCTGCTGTGGTTCGTTTAAGTGGGGTTTGCCCACTAGTGCTCTTGGTGAAGCAACAAGGGTTTGTGTATCTTCGGATGCCAATCTCTTAGATCTCATCTGTTCTTTTCATCCGGTTTACCCGGACTCCTTTCATCCGGTTTATCCGGTTGTTGTTCCTCTGGTTTCTTGGCGGAAGAATTTCGGTGTGGTGACGATGATGATTTCGGTGATTTCTGGATCTCTGGAGGCTGGTAACCCTGAATTCGATATGGGTCTTCCCCGATCTTTTGTGTTGGAAGATTTCTGCTGCTGTTTCCCTCGCCGTGGAGTAGTGGTGGTGCTTCTTGCCGATTTGATTGCTGCTGGTGGTGTGGTGGTCTGACTTTGGGCCGATCTCTATTCTTGTTTCTTTTATGTTGGGCTTTTGGGCCTGTGTATCCATGCTAGGAGGCCTGTTGGCCTCCTATGTACTCGTACTGTTTACTAAATGAAAGTTCTGTTGACCAAAAAAAAAAAAAAACACAACACCTGCAGTTTCTTGAAACTCCATGATACCATCATTTAACAAAAGCTCCAAACGATAAGTTACCATATGACAGCTAATATTTATTCTTACATCCACCAATTCCCTATCACAAGGCTACTCCAAGAATGATATTAATGAAAAATTTATCAAAACAACCTATCTAAAGTGATAACAAAATAAGCCTTCTTTTAAATGATAAAATCACCATTATGCATACTACCTTATTGCTTCCATGAATTTAGTACACACAAGACTAATCTTGAACAGACATAACATTACAACAATCTTTTTCACATTAACAGATGCAACTATTTTCTCCATTTATCATATAATACAGCTCTTCATATTCTGGCCTTTGGAACCTAGGAGTAACTAATTGCTCACTCTACCTGGAATATCAGTTAAGCGGTCTCATGATTTAAGCTCTTCCATAGCTTAGAACAATTGGTTTTCCAGAAACCAATCTTATTGTCTGCTCGATCGTAAGTCACAAGGGTATTACGTACAAGAATTCCTCTCCAATCCAACAAGCTACCACAGCACAGTTCCACAACTGGACAACAAGTACTTTTATAGTACTTCGAGAGGTAATTAACACAACTACTTAGCATATGATTTCAGTTAAATAATTCATGAACTAATTAATATCAAATTCACCATCAAAATTAAGCACAGATTGAAACGGTGGATAGATAAACCTAGAATGTATATTTGAGAAATTCATAAGGATTAAATTAATATTACTAACAATTCATTATGGACCTTTTTTTCAAGTGGTAAACTAGGTGACATTTTTATCATTTCACACTCTAATGTGACATTTTCCATAATTTCCCTTACTTATAATCTTAAATCGCCATTTTGAATGCCTTAACGATAATCAATTAGGCTGAAAATTTGCAGAAGTAATCTACACATTAGGACTTGAAAACTGAACGGTTGAGATGCAAAAATATAATCGAAAAGTTGGTCTAATGCCCTATCCCTAGAAAAGACCAAAAAAATGAATCTCTTATTAGAAGTGCCCTATATATAGTCAGGATCACAGAATGGAATTTCATACTTATTACCACAAATGGAGAAAAAGATACATGTGCATACTTATTAAAATAGATCGACCGTAATGGAGTAGCTTATTTTGAACAACCAGCACACTGATTACATATTCTATGGATTAACTAGAGTCATTTTAGTCTCATCAGCCACAACATTCATACTACTGTTGGAACCAACAGGGTAGAAAATTGGATAGAGCTCATATCTGACATAGCAACTACCATACAGAACTCGACATCCCCTTCGATTGCCACCAATGGTTTCATAGTTTCCCACTGCAATGGCCAAGCACTGAGAACAATCTAGCTTAGCTAAGTCCCTTGTGCATTGCCCAAAGGCGTAGAGCGTCGTCAATGGTGACAGCTTGGTCTCACCTTTCCCAAATCCCAGATTCTTTGGCACCACAGCTTGTGCTTTAATATTATCCACCAGAGCTCCTAGTTCTTTGACAAACTTCTCAGGGTCAGTCACATTCTGAACATTATAGAAGATTATACCATAAGACGTATCAACTTCTCCAATGAAACTCTTGTTGCTGTACCTCAAGAAGCAAAAGTCATACCAAATCGTTGCAGCTGCTTGGTCTGGACAACGCTGGCGGATTTCTTTTGCAGCATCTTGAATACAACTTGAGCAGTCTTTGCTTCCCACAACATCACCTCTGCATTGAGCCAAGCCATAGACTTGAGCTTGGCCTTTGCCATAGGAAGTAGCAAAATAGCCAGTTGAGTCAGTTTTGGAAACCAACTCAGCCAGGAGAGCATCAATATTTGCTGAGATTTGACTACTTTTACTTATATTCGTGTCTTTGTTGCAGAAATCTGCCATAGGATCTGCAGCTTCTATGCTGCAAATGCCTAGAACTAGTAGGATAAGAATACAAATCTGCCCCATAATCTTCATTCTAGGCTAGCTACTAAACTCACATGCATGAGTTGTGGAATGAGGCTTCCTTTTATTGGGTTTCTTTAGTGACCTGGTCCAAGTGGAAATGCAAGTGGTGGATGAGGGGAAGTGACCATTCCATATTAGCAGATATTGTTGACTTATTGTCTTATTGCTGGCTTCTAGAATGAGATGAAATGATTGATTCCTTACTTCCTATTTCTTTGTTACAGTCAATACCTACTACTGCAAATAAGTGAGAGCTTAATTTACCTTAATATGGTTTTCTTGCTTTCTGGGGCAATCATAACCAAGTTTCTTATCTTAATTCTTAAACTCGAGCATGCAGATATTTGATACTCTGCAATAGAAAAGTCGGGGGAATATGTTAATATGGTCACCTTTTTGGGCATGCATCCCTTCATTCTCGACATCGCAATTGATTTATGAGTCTGTTGACTCTTCTCCTTGGCTTTTTATTTGACTCCTGTTTCCAGAAACCGACATAGAGAACAGTCTACCTTGCAAAATCATTAGTCATTCCATTTCAGAGTTTTTAAAATACAAACATGTAATTCTCCTTGGCTTTTTTTGTTTGACTCTTGTTTCCAGAAACCGACAGAGAGAACCGTCTACTTTGCAAAATCATTAGTCATTCCATTTCAAAGTTTGTATAATACAACCAGGTAATTCACTGATCCGGCCCCCTTAGCTTTCTGATACATTAGTAGAAAATGTTGCCGAGTAGGAGTTTTTTTTTTTTTTTTGATTACATTGCTGAGTAGGAGCTTGATAAAACTGATTTGTGGAATTTGTGAAAGATCCTAGAGGGTGCTTATGTACTAATATATTCCTTGTACTGTAAGGAAACTATAAATCTTAATTACACAAGCGTTAATAAAGTTTACTTGACATCGTTATCCAAAATAAATAGAAGCAAATAAGAAATACAGTATCTGAATCATTATCTTGGCTTTCTGGGGAAATCATAACCAAGTCTCTTATCTGAATTATTAAACTCAAGCATAGATTTGCAGCTCTGCATATTAGGAAAATCAATGAAGCTGTAAAAATATATTGTCAACTTTTTGGGCATGCATGCTTCATTAATTATTGACATAATGACATCCCACGCCATATGCTTTTGATTCTTCTGACTCTGCTGCTTGGCATTTTATTGACTACTGTTGCTAGAAAGGTATAGAGACAAATAGAACGTCAACTTAAGCTTTGCAAAATCATTATTTTTTTATTTTTTGGATGAGAAAGAAAATACAAGGCTACAGAGTAGCCCCTCTATTACGTCCAACCTATGCCAGAAAGATGCAAGTAAAGAGCATGAGCAGCTGTGGTCGATAGTCTTCTTGGCCAGCTAGCATGTGTATAGAATACTGACCAAGATGAGCATTAATAGTCCGCCAAAAAATTAGCTTCTTTTCATATATGGTTGAATTTGATGTATTGAAAGAACCGGTTAGAGATGAAAAATCTCACTTTAGAAAAGTAATAAAAGATAATATAATTTATAAGTGGGTGACTCACGGCCAATTGTATCGAGGCTTTTTGAGTTAAAATCCAACAACTACCAAGTGATTAAGTTGGTATAATATCGGTACAATGATTGGGCACGGGCCACGCTTATCGCTGTTTAACATGGTATTAAAGCATGTCATTTTCCAATCACATCGTCATTATGAACAGGCACGGAACTAGGAATTAAATTTGAGGTGGGCTAAATTTTTAGGGATCAATAGATTTAATTACTTACATCAAGAAATCGATAAATACTCAAATTCTAACATGAATTACTCAAATTCTAACATACATTACATTCTAAATTCGTCAAAAATTTCATTATAAAATAGAAGTTAAAGTGTAATACCTTCGCAAGGTTGAGAGAATGAGTGCAGGAAAGAAGAGAGATTGACCCCTATAATAATGATGTGCAAAGAGAATTAGAGAGGTGAGAGTTGAGTATGAGAAATGCAAAACCGGGAAGAGAGGAGGAGGAGACAGAAAACTGAAAAAAAGGAGAGAAAGGGGAGAAAAGTTTTCTTTGTCTAGTTGTCTACTTGTTATTTGCAGACTACAACATATCTTAATCATACATGTATATAAGGATTAAATACTTGTTACTTCTCAAACTTTTGCCTGAAAAACAGTTTAGTCCCTCGCCTTTCAAATTAAACTGGATAGTCCTTATTCTCTCTAATTCTCATATAACAAGTCCAAAATGATTCGAAATGACTATTATGCCTCTCATTTTCTATTTTTATTATTTTTTTCCTCTATTTTTTTAATTTTTATCCCCTTTTTTTATACTCTCTCTCTCTCTCTCTCTCTCTCTCTCTCTCTCTCTCCCTCTCCCTCTCCCTCTCTTCTGGCCGCACGGTCTCTCTCTCTCCCTCGACCTCTTCTTCTTCTCTTCATCTGCCATCACCGGAGACCACCAATTCCGGCCACCATCTCACCAAAAACCTAAACTCTCCCTTTCTCTCTTCTCAGCCACGCGTCCTTCTCTCTCTCCCCTGACCTCTCGCTCCCTCTCTCTTCTTCTTCCCTTTGCAACCACCGGAGAACACCATCTCCGGCCACCATTTCATCACCCTCTCACAATCCAAAATTAAACAACACAATTAGGGATTCCATTTCTCGTCAACCCAGAAGCTCCAATCAAAGGAAAAACACGAAGATTACCTAATAGAGGCGGTCTGAAGCTCCAGCAGCCATGAGCGGCAGAGCTAGCTTCTCCCACGCACCAGTGAGGGCGCGTGAAGCGCGTGCGGCGGCTCTGGTCAGAATAAGAGGTCGGGAGTTTGGGGTTTCGAAAGATAGTGTAGCTCCGACTTCGTTTATGGAGGTGTTGAAGCTCGATTCGAGCTGGAGACTAGAAATCGAAGGCATACAGAGCCGAGAGCTCCGGTGATGCTCGAACGGCGTCGTCAAGCATCGGCGGGCAGAGGGGTTTCTGGGATTTGGGTGTTGGATCGATTGGAGGTGGCGGCGTGATGAAATGGTGGCCGGAGATGGTGTTCTCCGGTGGTTGCAGAGGGAAGAAGAAGAGAGAGGGAGTGAGAGGTCAAGGGAGAAAGAGAAGGACGCGCGGCTGAGAAGAGAGAAATGGAGAGTTTAGGTTTCTGGTGAGATGGTGGCCGGAAGTGGTGGTCTCCGGTGATGGCAGAGGAAGAGAAGAAGAAGAGAGGTCGAGGGAGAGAGAGACTGTGCGGCCAGGAGAGAGGGAGAGAGAGAGTAAAAAAAGGGGAGACAAATTAAAAAAAATAGAGAAAAAAATTAAAATAATAATAAAAATAGAAAATTGGGGGTAGAATAGTCATTTTGGACCTGTTGTGTGAGAATTAGAAAAAATAAGGACTATCCAGTTTAATTTGAAAGGCGAGGGACTAAACTGTTTTTTAGGCAAAAGTTTGAGGAGTAACAAGTATTTAATCCTATTAATTTCTCCCCCCCCCCCCCCCCCCCCAAAAATGTTGGGGTGTACTGTAGCACACCTCAGTCCACCCCTACATCTGTGCCTGATTATGGACTCAGATTTGGATTCTCATATTGTCATTGGAAAATTCTGATTGGATTATTACTTAATTTGACCAATCTCCAATAAGGAACTTATTTCCTATGTCGGAATTGAATCTGTTAAAAATTTATGAAGAAATATGTTCTAGATTCTTATGTTCTGAAATTTTCTCTTTTGAATGACTATTGTTAATAGAATTGAGCTAGTCTATATAAGAAAAAATTCAACGCAAAGGCTGCAGATGATCAACCAAGTCTCCAGTATGGCCCAATTTCCTATGTGGGAATTGAATTTGTTAAAAAATAAAGTTGTTTCTTGCTTACCAAAGATTATAATTTATGAAGAAAAATCTGTTCTAGATTGAATGAATATTGTTATTAGAATTAGCCAATATATGTAAGAAAGATTCTAATGTAAAGATTGCAGATGATCAGGGAGGAAAGACCATATTTCCTGAGAGTAAGGACAATGTAAAAATAGATGATACTTAGTTTCTAGTTGGCTATGGCAGTAGTTTCTAGTTGGCTATGGCAATAGGGACAAGCAGTGCCGGCCCTGAGCCTAGGCGAAGCAGGCCTAGGCCTAGGGCCTCAGATTTCAGGGGCCTAAAAAAAATTAATATGTATGTTGGCCTGCAATTAAAAAAAAAAAACTAAAGAAACAAAAGACACAGAGTGAGGACGCTTTATTTCAAGTTGGGTTGTTCTTCTCCTCTACTCGATTCCAAGAGGTCTCCTCCTCCCTCTTGACAGCCCTAAATCTCTCTCTCTTCTCTACTTCCCTCTCTCTCATCTCCTCCACCCATGACCCACCCCTGCTCACTGCTCTCGCCCAACACCTCCAAGCTCTGCTTTGCACGTCTCTCTCTTCTCCGCCTCCCTCTCTCTCATCTCTTCCCTCTTGTTTTGGTTTAAAGGAGGACAGAGAAACTAGATCTATGTTTCTCTCTCTCTCCTCCGACACCCACTTCCTGTCACCACCGTGACTCACCTTCACCACCACGGACGTCACCGACCTCCGACAAGTTCAACGCAGCCTCCTTGACATCCGGCAGCAACCCACTCGCCGACGCCTGGTAGGACAAGATCTGATTTGGGCACCCATAGCGCCCTCTCATCATCTCCGCCTCCCTCCCCGACCTCAAATCCACCGTCCATTTCCTCACATCCATGGGCTTCTCCGCCCCCAAGTTTCACCGCCCCGTTGGCCCAGAGTGCTCGCCTCCAGCGTCAAGCACCGCTTCCTCCCAACCCACACCGCCTTCCCTCTTCTCTGTGCCGCCGAGCTCTTCCTCCGCCTCTACAGCCGCCCTGGAAATTGGCCAACGACGACACGCTTCTTCTGTTCTTTTACTTTTTGTTTATCACATACTGTTTTGTTTTTGTTTAATTTTGCTTGTCAAGTTTGTGATACTGACTCTGTTTTGCAGGATCTCTTTCCTTTTGCTTTGTGTTTTACTTGTCTTCATTTATATAACTGTTGTGGGTTTTCATTTTGATGGCTGCAGGAGCTTTCAAATCTTTGCAAGCAATAAGATTTGCTATTTTACTTGTTCCAAAACATCGTATTAGCAGCACTCCTCCGGTCCTCCAAAACCGCCAACCGCCGTCGTCCACCACCCACATCACCACATTTTTAGGGATTCAATTGTTGAATTTGTTGGACCTCGAATTTTTTTTCGCCTTGAGCCTCCAAACTCACAGGGCCGGCCCTGGAGACAAGATACACCCGGTTAAAGAGCCCGAAATTAATTTGAGAACCATTACATACGATCCATCTCATTCCATTGCAAAATCATTAGTAATTCCATTTCAGAGCTTATAATGTTTGTGTGTGTTTATTTTTTCCTTCAAATTCCCACTTTCATGCAATAACACATGTTCAGTGCCCTTCACTTCTTGGTATGTATGCAAGTTAATTCAGCATAAAGGTGTGGCCAAAAAACGTATAGCATCAACATTGGTTACAGTCCACATATCTTCCTAGCAGCTGGATCTTAGAAATATAAGCTGATTGATTACTTAAGATTTGTCCTTGGGATACGTCTCAATATGCCTTTCTAAGCATCCTAAACCCTAAACCTCATACCTTTCCAACATGCGATATGAAGTAAACTTTTACATGTTATCTATAATATTGTTAAGAAAAGAGAATTTGTTATCTGAAACTGAAATTTTTTTTATCAATTTAACCTTTATATATTAAAAAAAACTATGAAATATAATTAATCAATAAGGATAATATGGTAATATGTAAAACAGAATAAAAAAAAATTAAAAGTAGAAAATGTGGTAGTTGTACGGGAAGTTTTTTCACTACTTTTAACTTCTCTAGTTCTAAATTACTATGGATTGATCCTGCGTTTTTATTTTTATTTTTATTATATTCAGTATTACAGGTGATTCTATTGCATTCGCGCGAAGCAAATTTTAACAAAGAATACACAAACCCTGCAAGCCAAGCTAGTAGCTCTGTAATGAAAACCCCCATCTTCACTAAAAGTCTATAGTCGAATGCTCAAGGCTTAAAACGTTCTTGAATTTTTTTTTTTTTTTAACTAGCCACTTTTCACAGGAAGAAAAAATTGTCGCTATTTTGTAAGAGAAAATATAAGATGCTCTAATACCTTCAAGTATCCCACCTTCTTATTCAAATGTAATGCTTAAAAACCCACCTAGAGTGGTTGAAGTTAGATTGTTTCACAGTGAAATGTCATCATAGAGGTGTATTAAATTATCAACAACAAAAGTAATCTCTCCTAACACACGGCCAAAACAATTAGAGTAAAAAGAAACCAAAGAATTTATTTTCCCCTAATTTCATGTATTTCTGCCACCATCAAGCGAAGACACATGATGGTGTCTTAAAATCCTGACTTTTAAAGCGGGTAAGCGACCCACTGAACCGCGTAACCGCCACAACCATCCCCATAAACAAACCTTTAAACCTTCATTTCCGTCTGTAATAAAACCCACTTTAACTCCCCAAATTAAACCCCGCCAATTACGCTGCTTGTCCTCTATACTCAAAAGTCTCAACCTTTTCTCCACTACAAAGCTAAACCACATTCTCATTCCCCCCCCCCCCCCCCCCCCCCACCAAATTCCAAAACCCCTCCAGTACCTCTCCCAGACCCAAATGGCGGACGACGAAGCCGGAGGCGAGGAGTACTTGTTCAAGGTGGTCCTCATCGGCGACTCCGCCGTCGGCAAGTCCAACCTGCTGTCTCGGTTCGCTAGGAACGAGTTCGATCAAAACTCCAAGGCCACAATTGGGGTCGAGTTTCAGACCCAGGCTGTGGAAATCGACGGCAAAGAGGTCAAAGCCCAGATCTGGGACACGGCGGGACAAGAGCGCTTCCGGGCTGTGACGTCTGCTTACTACAGAGGCGCGGTGGGCGCGCTTGTGGTGTATGATATCAGTAGGAAGACTACTTTTGAGAGTGTGGAGCGCTGGCTTAATGAGCTTACCAGTAAGTTTTTTGGGTACCCTTTTTGTTGTTGTTGCTTGTTTGAACGGTTTGTGAGAAAATGGAGCAAAGTTTAGTGATTCTGAGTTCTATCCTTTGCTTTTGTTGTCTTATTCAATAGTGTGTGTGTGTGTTGTTTCAGTTGTTTGTGTAAGTGGGAAGGTTGTGATAAGATAATTGGGAAAATGATATGTGCTTCCTGAAAAGGATGTACCGAGAATTAATGAAGCCAGACTTTCATGTTCGAGATGAAGATAAGGGGTGGTTAAGTTGGATATAAACTGCTGCAACAATAGGTTGCAGGAATGCCGAGTGAGAAATGCTACTTATTTTGTGGGTGATATTTATTGCCAATGTTGATAAGGAAGGTAGGCTAGATGTGGTCTTCCCCTAGGGAGTGAAAGTAGAGGGGGCTTGTTTGTACTGTTGATGATTTAGAAGTTAGGTGAAGAATTTAAGGTCTAGTTGTGGGTATTATGAGTGGAAGATTGCATAACGTGAAGGTTGTTTAATCGTATTGAAAGGCTATCGCCTATTTCCAATATCGTTGGCATCTATAACTAGTGGGATAATGTTCTTGCGTGTATTTAGATTAAATAATTTCCTTGCATGTCCCCTCAATAGAGTTTTTCTCATGGTCCCAAATCCTTTAGATTGTACAATGTACTCAACATGAACATGGACAGCTTAAGGAATTAATTGGATGCTATACTGTACTGTTCCTCATGCTAAGTTTTTTTACAGAAATATATGCTTTGTAAACCAAATACTCTTTTTGTTGTGTGTGCATAATAGATGAACTTGTGCTCTTTTAGTGGGTAATGATTGAATCCATTAAAGTTTCTTAGAAAGCATGTTGTATTTACTACTTGGTTAATCCATTTAGGTAGGCAATACTTCTTAAGCAAGTGACTTGCATTTGGAGAAACCAAATATTCACTTGAGTGCAATTTAACAAGTATGATGTGTACGTGGATATAAAAAGTAATTTCAAATATGATTTAGTGTGACCTTTGAAACTAAGATGTTCGCAAGGGATTAACTGATAAATTCATAGCTGCCCACTTAAATCCTAATATTTCTATCATTTGATATCTTATTTCTTGATGAGAACATGCTCATGGTTACTCTTGACATATAGAATCACCAGGGAATGTATGTACTGCTGTTTTATTAATGTATTATATTTTAGGTACTCTTCTGCTTGCTTAGTTCTGGAGTGATACATGACATGTTTCATAAGATTATAATGCTTACAGATCTTACGAGTTTCATTACTTCTCTCCTAATGTCTATGATTTGGAGTAGCTCATGTTTCCGTATGTTAATCCCTATCTTATAGTTATCAACTACAGAATTGATGAGAATGGATGTCCCATTTGAATTTCTTTAGGCCAGAGAGTTAATCCTTACTTGACTGATTATGCAGTGCATTGTGATACTGCGGTGGCAAAGATGTTGGTAGGGAATAAGTGTGATTTGGAGGATATTAGAGATGTGTCCATTGAAGACGGTAAAAGCCTTGCAGAAGAAAAGGGACTATTCTTCATGGAGACTTCTGCACTTGATGCTACAAATGTTCAAGAGGCCTTTGAGGTTGTTATCCGGGAGATTTACAACAATGTCAGCAGGAAAGTCCTAAATTCTGATTCTTACAAGGCTGAGCTGTCTGTTAACCGAGTAACCCTGGTGAAAAATGGGGCAGATTCGACGAAATATCGGTGTTGTAGCGGATGATCTCTAGTCCTTCAGTTTTACATTTGTCTTTAGAATGTTCTCTTTTTCCCATCCCTAAAGGAGAAAAGGAAATGTTATTGCTTGATTGTTTGACAGGTGATTACACCGGTGGTCATTAATCTGTCGTTGGGGATTAGCTATCAATAAGACTATTTTTCATAGTGTTCATAACTTTGAAGTTCCTCGTTGTGTTCTGCTTCTATATCATGCAGTCAATTTACGCTCTGTTCAATGGAAGTGGAGTGGGTATTGTGACAGGAATAGAAACAAGCATGCATCATAGATGCTTTTATTTCTTATGGTACTGTGGAAACACACAAAAATTGTTCAACAAAATGATTAGTTTTGGATTTGCACGTCCTGTTACACTGAATTCCTTCACTGCCGGATTTGTAAACAATATCCAAATGAAGGATCATATTCAGAAATTTTAGTTTGAAAGTAGTTGCTTTTTTCAATATAGTTATGGATTCATACCACTACTGATTCTAATATCTCGAGCAATATCACAAAATTAACTGGATAGCTGAACAGGACTCAACAATGTAATTTAACTTTTCATACAAAGTGACGGAATTTTACACACTACTGATTCTAATATCTCGAGCAACATTACAAAATTAACTGGATAGCTGAACAGGACTCAACAATGTAGATTCAATGTGATGGAATTGTACACAGATTGCCTGAAATAAATACCTATTTCCTCAACAGATAAATAAAGAATTTGCTATACATTATGAACCAGAATGCAATAATAAATTCTTTTTCCCGTCTACAAAAACTATTTTCTACCTTCTAATAAATTTAACGGTAACAAAATGAACAAATGGCCTAGAATCCACTAGCAGTAGCTTAAAACAAGGTGAGATCCCTATAAACAACTCCTCTAGCACAGATCTCTTTTACTATTTTTTTCTCCAAAGGGGAGTTTCTAAGGCTTCCTCAAGGCAGACGCTGCTCCCATGACAACAGCTAAAACAATGCCAAGACCAGCTCCAAGGGAAGCTCCTACAGTTGCAGCTGAAAGTGAATTTTCCTTGGCTTTAGAATCACGACTTGCATTCATAGCCAATGCACGATCTCGTGATAATTCAACCAAAAGCCTGTCTCTCGCAAGTTCCTTCAAAATGGAAAATATTGAGCAAGGAGAATGAGTTGACACATAATCAGGATGTTCAACCACATAAAATGAACGAATTAATAGGAAACACATAACTGGTCTTTAGGATATGTCCCCCGGAAAAGATGCAATTCTGAGAGGGAAGCAACATAGGATTGGTTATATGTGGCTTACCTGTAAGGATTCTTCCTCACGGCTACGAAGCACGTGATGAACTATTTGACGAAGAGAATTGACACCCTCGACTGGGAGTACAATTTCTTTCTTCTGAAAAGGCCTTTTAACAAAATTGATGGGAGCAAAGAGAAGCTTTTGTGCACCTGACCTCCCATCGGCATCTTCAACGCTTGCACCCCATATACTTGCAGCACTGGGCATCACATACGGACAGGAATTGATAACTCCAGTGGTATTTGGAGATGCTTGATAGGACTGGACAACAGCATCAATCGATGCTTTCTGTTGATGAGCACTGACAGAAAATTTATTTGTAATAGCAAGAACCCAAGGAATTCCAACAGATTTTGCCTCATCCAATAGAAGTGAAATGGCCGGCTTTTGCTGTGATCCATTTGAGTCATTACAGCGAGGTATTCTATGAGACAGATTATGAACAAGAACAATCAAGTCTGTCTTTCGACTAAGATCACGAATTCCTGTCCAGAGTTCATCTCTGAGACGAGTGGACTCCAAATTCAGCTCCTGTAATACGAAATCCAGAAATATGACAATAACTCGTGGGAAAGGAGGATAACATAAATAATACACATGAAACAGAAACGAAATAAGACATTCCTTGACAAGGAGGAAATACCTGCAAATTTATCCCTGCTGAATCGCAGAAGCACAAGCCACCAGAAATACCTTCTTGGACATCAGCCTCTGGAAGCAGATTTTCAATGTTGGGAATGTTGGTTATCCTGCCTTGAGATAATATTGCCTTGAAAAGAGAAGTCTTACCGGCACCCTACAGTCACATCATGTGAGTCACAACATTGAAAATAAAATATAGAGACCAATTCTTTTGACCATGAATTAAAATCATCAATACCTCAAGGCCAAGTAACCGCACCCTACGGGTTCTCACATGAACCTCTTTAGAAACTGTGGTAAAATCACTGGTACAAAATATGGAAAAGTCGCTTAAACCTTCAGGACGGATGGACTTTTCTTCAATAAATGGTCCTGATATGTGCTCCCTATTAAGAGTAGTTGTGTTGGGATCAATAGAAGGAAACACATGCAACAAAGAATCTGCTACCATTTGATGCTTAGGTGGCTGTCTCAAAGGAGCTCCAATTAACACTCGCATTTTTTGTAGTTCTGGCTTCTCTCCATAATCTGAAGAGTAAGTTGGGGTTGAAGGAAAGGATTCTACAGTAGTTGAACACCTAAATGAAGATATAATATCTGATGAGTATAATATTGCATGCATAGAGATATCCAAGAAGGTTGTGATAAAGTTGTAAAGACCATTACCAGTTACCATTCACTTGGGCGTGAACAAGCGTACAAAGATGCAATCCAAAACCAGTGATATCCACTTTTAGTGGATCTCCATTTTTCTCACCAGGTATGCCATTCCATCCAAGAGGAGCAACTGAAGTAGCTGTCCGAATCACTGGAGACTCAACAATATGCCCAAGCTCCACATTTCCTGCAACTGCAAGACCAAGCCATTGTTGTAGATGCGGAAACTGTTGTTGCTCTATTCCCGAAAAAAGTGAGGTATCATCTCTCATGCAAAGGTCATAGATTCTGCAGCGGCAACCGTATTACGTCAAGCAAAATACTAACAAATTAACTACATGATAATGATGTCAAAATGGCAAACATTGGATTGCCTTTTCAAAGCATCATTTGCAGAAATTTCAAATTGGAAGTAGACCTTCTTAAAACTTAGGCAATTGCCCACAATTAAAAAATTTGAACATCATTTGGTATATGTTATGGCTGATCTAAGGAGAAGGTCTAAGAATGTCAGACAAGAAAAAAATTATGGAGACTTCATAGTCTAGTGGAGTAGTGACTTCTTGGATGCGAAAGCAACTCTATGTATAGTAAATTTCAAGGCAAGGGACTGAAGATTTCAAACTAGATATGCTGCTCCCATACTACATTACAACTTGTAATGCAGATATAGAGATTAACGTTTATTAATAATCACACTCTACCTTATATTATTATATTTTAAGTGCTTGGTCAATGACCAAGGTCCAAATGTGGTCTGAGAGAATTTTAGAAATTAAGATAACATAATGAAAAGAGGATGCCAGGAAATGAAGAAAAAAACAAAACTGATAAAGTTGAAAGGCAGACAAAATCTAGAAGTTGTTAAATAGTCAAGTATGCCAACAAAAGTCCAGCAACCAAAATAATACCAATTTGCAAAGGAATGAAAAAAAAAAAAAAAACACAGGCACAAATCCAAATCAGATTAATTTAGAGGAACTTTGAAATGTTGAATCATCTGTTACCTCTGGAATCGAGACCTATATGATTTCATTGAATGTGACTGAAATCTTTCCCTCAGTTCCGCAATCACAGATTTGACCTGAAAATGCCTTTGCCAGAAGAAAGCTAATAGAATGAGAAATTCCAGAATCTACTAAAACTGACAACTACTTGTGAACAATCAGAACCGTAAAATGAAAAACTCAATGCAGGAGAAAAACTTGTAATCTCCAAAAAAAGAAAAATACAGATGATGGTCAAGCAAAGGAAGCTCATACCGATGTCGTCAACTTTGAGTACTCTGCATCTGATAGTGACTTCACTGATGAATCTTCCAAGAGATAAAGCTGGCAGAAAATAAACAATTCTGATGAGCTCACAACCAAAAGAAATAATTAAAATGATAAGGATACACAATGAAGATCCCAATTACAAAGTTAATTGGCAAAACAGAACATAATGAAAAAGTTATGAGGGACAACTATGATAATTACCACCTTGAAGTTGTATTTCTCCCCGTGGGATAACTATGGAATTAAAACATTTCACTGGCTGTACAAGACCAGACGGCAAACCTGGTGTCCCCTTCTTTCTTTCTTTTTATTTTTCTTTTTCCGTGGGAATTTTTTTTTTTTTTTTTTGGGGAGGGGGATGAGGGATTACAGTGAGCACAATAGTTCATGAAACACCTATTACGTGTTTCCTATTCAAGCATACAAGTTAGCTTAGAATAGAGCACTAATGACGGAACCATAAAAAAGATGCTATTGAGAACTCTTAATTAACTACTTTCGCAGCCTTGTTTTCAATCTCTGATGCAAACACCTAAGTTCAGAAAACTATTAGGGAAACAGTTATCACAGTTTATCATATACCTCTCCAAATGGTATGTATGAAGGTAAAGAGGGCACTCTACGCCATCTCCTGTCATCCCCGCTACTAGTGGTGCTTTTACTAGCTAAGTTTCCATTTGACGCCACATCTGGCATGTCTTTATCAATGTCAGAGATGGGCTTAAGAGATATACCATCAGAACCCTCTTGGATTTCTAGAGACTCTGGTTCAACTATGTCATCATCTACTATAGTTGTTGCAACAGAATCCGACTGAGAAGATGTTTCGACAGATGCAACTTTCCTTCCTCTGTATTTATTAAACTGTCTTCTTACACCTTCTAAAGGAACAAGTCTTGAAAGTCTCCACATAGAACTCTGTACAGGTCCCAAACCCAGAACCAACTGCTCCCCATCATTCACTTTACATTTTCCTACTGCTTCCTCACTTCTTAACATGGATTTCTTAGTAGTTTCATTTCCAGCAGGCATTGAAAGAGGTTGTGCATTATAATGGTGAAAATAGGCAGGAGACAAGATGCGGGGCACCAGATCTTCTGGAATGCAGTAACTTTTGAAGTAATGCTCCCACCCCTCTCTATTAACATAACTGTAAAAGATATGAATAAACACATAGAGATGTGTTAAGTCATAAAAAGAGGATTCAGAGGAAAAGAATAAGCTTGAATAATTAGATCCGAAACCTACTCTCTTAAAGCGGCATTGCCAACAGGGGGCTGGGAAAATGTAATACATTTGACTCGAACAGTTCCGTTCTCCTTAGATGAAGAAGAAGCAGCAACAACCCTCAAAATAGCAAGGGTAGCTAATACTGCTACCTAGATAAGCAAGGGCACATGGATGGTAAGAAATTGAAGTAACAACAAGCAAAGCAGTCACTAATGCTTAAGCAGTGAAGCTAATCACACTTACTGCTCCACCAAGTGAGTGTCCACACAATACAAGGTTTCGTTTTTTCTTTTGAGCAAGCCTGTACAACTCCAGAGCAGGTATACCTTTAGCACGAGCCAAGAACCCCTAAAGATAACAATTTGAATAACTGTAGGTTAGGAAATCATTCTGTATAGGCAGAAAGTGATCCAAAGTTCAAACCAATAGACTGCGTTATACCCGATGAGCAGCAGGTTTAGCTTTATTATTTACTTGCTTCGTTTTTGATTCAAGCGGATTAAACGAATTCTCCCCATTTCCCTTACAACTTCCAGGTGGATTAGTCCCATCAGTATCCTCCACAGGATCCTCATGAAATATAGCACCTTGCAGTATGTTTGCATCGGTCATCACATCCCTTCACGATATTCAATAACAAACCATCAATGAACTCATAAGTATCAATGTAACAGTGCTGAATGAACTTTCACAAACCAAATCTCACTTACTTGTACTGCTTAGTTCCAATGAAGGAAGCAAACAATGTATCACCTGCTTCCGCCAACAAGTAACTGCAAACAGCAAAATACATACTCAACTGAACAATATGCCGCAGAACTCGAATCTTTTTCAATTGAACAGAGCAACAAAATCATCAAATATACCTGTGAGGAACGTGATCAGAAGAAGGCTGCACACGCTCCAGCGCAACAATCTGTCCTCCAAAGTCAGCCTTGAATTTGTTCACCGCGCGAACCAAGTCCGAAGCAGGTCTCTATGAAACGAAGCACATTACAGGTTTCAATAACAATCACATGCAAATTGCAGACTTAGTTAGGTTATTCGAAATCAATGCTACAGAATCAGATTGTGGACTTATTCAAAATCAATGCGAGGGGGGCTAGTTTAGGTTTCACCTTATACACGCACTCTGAGAGCACCATGCAGCAGAAAATGTCCTGCAAGTCGGAGACGGAGTCAGCCTTGACGGCGGCGCAGAGATCGTGGAGCTGCTTCCGGCGACGCTCGTACTCCTCGTGGATCCTCTTCCGCTGCTCCCTGTCGCCGTCGTTGAGAATCCAAGGCCACCTCATCCTCCACTGGAGTGGGCCCCAGGACACCTTCCAGAGCTTGGCTCGCTTCTCCCAATCCCTCAGCCATGACTCCACTCGGCTTTGTAGCGATTCCATTCGGGACAGGACGGGAGGGGACGAAGAAGATCACGAAGAGGCGCCGTGATACGGACTCTGCATTTGGCTGCGGTTTTTTTTTTTTTTTTTCAATTTAATTACCAAAAAATACATAAAGGATTGTGATAGGGGGTATATTAAGGGAATCGGGTTCGGTCTGTCGACGCATATGCCATGCCAGGAATCGGATAGACGATTTTTGGTGGCGTGACCCGGGGGTTTTGTTTCCATTCCTAATTTTCGTCTAACTTTATTTTTTCATGGAAAAACAAATTATAAAAGCAAAAAAGTTTCGACACAACTCAATCTTTATTGGTACAAAGTGAAAGTGAAAGTTCTTGAATGATGTCGATGAAAATTTGAGTCACTTCCAAGTAGTTGTCTAATGTTTTTCCAAGAGTTACGATATTCATATATGATGAAGTACTATAATTTGGTCTATAAATAAATTGACTTTCTAAGTTTTTAATTTAGTAAACTACATATACCCCCTTGATAGGATTTTAAAACACAAAAAACTCCACAACATTTGGTTTTGAACATTTAAAGACAAAAGTTTACACTTAAGGACAATATGTTCTCCACTTGCCACATGTCATATGTTAATTTACTTTTTTACCTTTAACTACATATTTTGACTTGTAATCCCTTTATAAGGATTAAATCTTACAAGTCACATGTCATGAGTTAATTTACTTTTTTACCCTTAACTACTAATTTTGACTTCTAATCCCTTTATATTACTCTTTTTTTTTCTGAAAATAATCCCTTTATGTTACTTTTTTTCCCCTGAGAATAATCCGTTTATGTTACTTTTTTTTACCCCTTAACTACTCATTTTGACTTCTAATCCCTTTATATTACTTTTTTTTCTTTTTCTGAGAATAATCCATTTATGTTACTTTTTTTTTTTTCTGAGAATAATCTGTTTATATTACTTTTTTTTTCTTCTGAGAATAATCCATTTATGTTACTTCTCAAAAGCAAAAAAAAAAAAAAATCTTCCTTTTACACGTTGCTAAGAGAAAGAATCTCAGACCTCACTCTCCTACTACTCTCATCTCATCGCCTAATCCTACTATTACACTCGTCCAATCCTGCTACTGCACTCGTAGCACTCATACTCGTCAAGTTCTGCTACTGCACTTGTATTCGTGTCCAGTTCTGCTACTGCACTCATCACTGAAAATCCTGCTACTGCACTCGTCCAATCCTGCTACTGCTCTCGCTGCACTCATACTCCGTCTAGTTCTGCTACTGCCCTCATACTCGTGTTCTGCTACTGCACTCGTCATCGCCTAATGTCTAGTTCTGCTACTGCCCTCGTACTCGTGTTCTGCTACTGCACTCCTCATTGCCTAATCCTACTACTGCACTCGCTGCACTCATACTCCGTCTAGTTCTGCTACTGCCCTCATACTCGTGTTCTGCTACTACACTCGTCATCGCCTAACGTCTAGTTCTGCTACCGCCCTCATACTCGTGTTCTGCTACTGTACTCGTACTCGTTCAATTCTGCTACTATACTCGTCTTCGTCTAGTTTTGCTAATGCACTCGTCCTCGTCCAATTCTTTTGCTACTACACTCGTGCTAGTCCAATTCTGCTACTGCACTCGTTCAATTCTGCTACTGTACTTGTCTTCGTCCAGTTCTACTGCTACTGCACTCTTGCACGTCCAATTCTTCTGCTATTGCACTCGTGCTTGTCCAATTCTGCTACTGCACTCGTGCTCGTCCAATTCTTTTGCTACTGCACTCGTGCTCGTCCAGTTCTGCTACTGCTTGAAGATTGAGACAATATTGAAGGTTAGCTCTGCTACTGCTTTTAGGGATGGAGAAAAAATGACAAATCCTTGTTGATAACAACCTAATTAAGTTCCAAAAGTTGATCTATGGAACACTAACTTAGTGAGATGGAAAGAAATTCCATCACCAACACCAACTTAGTAACAATGGAAGCAAAATATAGTAAATGAGCATAAAACTCATTGACCATGAACTGAACCTATGATGCTGCAGCAGGCCCTTCCTTCAATGGTACCCATCATCTCTAAGCTTGATGAGAGAGCAATTGCTTGTAAATTAGATATCCCTATGCCCATTCTTTGCACAAACTTCAATTAAAAATCACATATGTGGATATATATAACACCTACGTACCAAGGAGGTCAGCAGCTTTATTGTCAATAAAATTAATCAACATGGTTCGTTTACTACCATGCACGTTGAGATATAAGAGCCACTAGCCTGCACTCTGCACGACGGACCCAAATAGGTCCCAGCTAAAAAAAAAAAAAAAAAACAGTAGCTAATAAGAGAATCTGCAGCAGAAAACCCAAAAAGTTAAGCTGGTCATTGATGTGAAAAACTGATGGCCTCCAAGTACAAAAGAGAAAGAACTGTAAGTGGTGGAGTAGCATACCAACAATCGATCTAGCTCAGAGAAAATCAAGCAAATACACCATCAAATCCTTCAAATCAATTTTCAAGAACACACTACATCCTGTTGCACCAGTTATGTTGAACCGCACCATGTTCATGCCGCCGATGGCGAGGGCCTCGACCACGGTGGTGTTGACCGAAAACCAGCGATTGGGAATGGAGAAGGGCTTAAGGAGCAAGGAGGAAGAATGGGGTTTGGGGTGAAGAGTGAATAGACTGAGAGATTGTGACCAGACATGGTTGGATCAGAGAGAGAGAAAAGCTTGGGTCTCAGTCAATGAACAGAGGGAGCTGAGAAAAAAGTCATAACCTTTTGACAATGGCATCACAGTAATTTTAACAAAAAATTGTATTAATTCGTAAATACACATGAAATTTCAGATGTTAGGTCTACTTCATTTTCCTTGGGCCTGGGCTTTGTGTCCTTATTTGTATAAATCTAATACATGATGGGTTTTTTGTTTTTTTTTTAATTTGGTCTGTTACCTGTATGTAATTTTCTATTTTTAATTCTCCTTAATTTATAATTAATCTTTTTTTTTTTTTTGAGAAATCTAGATAGTTACATCATAAATAAGTACACAGAAGAGTCATTGTAACTCCTCCTCAACCCAAACTTGAAATGCAAGAAACAAAAGCGCATTTTTAGCTAAAGTATGCGCGGTCTGATTACATCTCCTAAGACTATATGTACATATAACTGAAGAGAAGAAGTGGAACAGATATCGCACTTCCTCAACCAAAGCACCTTCAACCAACCAATCAATATCTGTTGCATTCAAATCATTAAACACTCACAAAGCATCCATTTTTAGAATGATTTGTGTCGATTGAAAACCTGTTTGGAAAATAGTCTGAACATTCAAGATTGCTACGTATAGTTATGTAGCTTTTATAGGAAAAACCACCCTTCATCCCTTTTGAAACCGCAATCATTAAATCACCATTTTCATTGCAGAGGACTACTCCTAATCCTCGTAAACCAAGTACATCATTTACAGCATCATCCACATTCAATTTTAGAAAAAGAAACGAAGGTCATGTCCATCTAACCTGAGTAGTAGGTCTATTAGCAGCAAGATTGTAGATGTTGCTCTAGAAATTGTTGCTGCAAATGTAGAGTTTGAGCATAAAGAAAGTGAGGACTGACTAGTTTGTGGTTGAAAATTGCAACATTTTGAGCCTACCAAATCCTTCTACATATTAGAATCACCAAACCCAATTCATTTAAATTAAGAACTGATGTTGCAAATCTAAACAAGTCTGTGAAGGTCCCAAAGTGTCCACTGCCCGCTGCACTCTTTAAAGGAGTAAGCTTCCAAACCTCATTAAGCTTTGGCTAAGACCAAAGGGCATGTAGAATAGTCTCCTCCTTTTCCTAGCACCTAGAAAAAACTGAAGAAACAAGAAGATGCCCACGGTGTAGCAAAATGGCTATTGGCAAGATTTCATGAATCACTCTCAAAAGAAAAGCTTTTGCTCCTTCAGGAATTTTTAATTTCCACATAACCTGCCAAACCAAATCTACATGATTAGAAGAGCTTCCCTCTTGTCCTTCACCTCGAACCCTCAAAGTCTAAGCAAGCTGGTAACCACACTTCACAATATAAGCTCCTTTTTTTGTATAGTGCCAGATTAGTTTATCTGAACAAGAAGTAATAGGCAATGGAATGGAACATATAGCTGCCACCTTCGACTCCCCAAAAGATCCTGAAATTAGTCCAAAGTGCCAAGAACCATTTGAAATTAAATAAGAGACATGGCGATTAAAGAGCAGATTTGGAGGAGACATGATTTTGAAAGAGTATGGCATTGACACCTGTGATGACAGGACCCGACCCAGGAATCACCCCAATTACCTGGATACGAGCCTGCGGGGCCCACATTAAGCGAAATCCTACCGAAAATTCGGCAGAACCTCCCCTAAATATGGGCTACCCAAAAATTTCACAAACCTGGATATGATTACAACATTAACTTCTACTCAACCTACAATATCATATTTACAATCCAAGCACATATATTACATCCGGAAAGTTCAAAGCCCAATACAACCTCCGTAAGCAACCACAATCCGAACAACAACATCCATCAAAATCAAAAGAAAAGGCTTATCAGAGCAACACTAAAACTAAGCCGATATCATACAAGGTAGGTTAAGTAATAACCTACGGACAAAAACGGAAGCGCTGATTCCCAAAGTCCTTGAGCCTGGACGCAATCTCGGCTAATCTGAAATCTGGGCATTTGAAAACGAAGGGCCCAGGGGAAAACATATAAAATCCATTAGAGTGAGTGGACAAAACCGAAACTAGAATCAAAACAATTTATGGTATGCTTCCCCATTTCTCTTTTTAACAAAACCATCATGCAGCGAGTCTTTTTTTTTTCCAAGAAACTCATTTGATTACGAGGAAGGACTGCTTCCTAGGCATCTCATGCCATCGGGGAGGGACTGCCACCCGATGACGCATCGGAAGGGACTGCCAACCGGAGTAGGAGGCGGTGATTAGTTGGGACTGCCAACTAGCCACAGGTAGTAGAAGGGACTGCCGACTAACTACCTCAAGTCATCTGGAAGGGACTGCCGACCAGATGATGCATCGGATGGGACTGCCAACCGAGCTGTAGTCTGGAAGGGACTGCCGACCAGACTATTACCTAGAAGGGTCTGCCAACTAGGTAAGATACGCATGCGCCAAACTGGCCTCCTTGTCAACTGTTTCCTTTTTAAATCCTTTACTTTCCATAGAGTCACATTTCCTCAAATAACAATCCATTTCAAAATTTAATACCATGCTGCATGCATTATTTAAATAAAATAAAGGTCCACTCACAAGTGAATCCCGCAGCTAACCCTGCTGCCTGTCTGTGTCCTCCTCGCTCGAGGGCTCAGTACGTCCTGTCACAATAAAATAGGATATAATTAACCATATAATGAGATACTCTCAAAAACAACTCATTCCCCTCGGAATAAGCATCCGTTATTCACAAATGGTTATAAAACGCCCATCCATTAATTTGAGATTAAATTCTATCATTTCTTTACAATCTCAATGCCCTCTAACTCAAACTACTCAACCGATTTTTAATTCGATTCTCAATCGATCAAGGACTTCACTTAATTTAAATCTTCACAAGAACCTTTCGATAACTAAACAAATTTTTAATTCACTTCCTTCATCAAAAATTACCACCAAATTATAATATAAATCCTTTCCAAAAATTTCCAAATTCATTCTTAACCTTCCTTATTTCCACTCACATTCCCATCTCTAAATTTCAACTCCTCTCTAAATTCTCTTTTCCAAAACACAATCTCCACTCCAAACTCCTCCACAAAATAGAACAATTCCACATTCTTTCTTAATTTTTCTCTCCTTTGCAAAATCACAATTTCAACTCTAACAATCTCAAATTCTCTCTACTTCCTAACAAATAATTCATAATAGCCCTTTACCAAGAGTTTTCACCCAACACTACAAACATGACAAATCCATCAACCATGTTCAACATCACAACCAAAGAAAACTCAATATCAAACAAACTTCAAGTTTAACACAAACTCAAAGATTAAATTCAATTCCAATCAACCTATTTATTCCAAAATCAACTTCATAACCCACACAACTATCTCTAAACCTGCAGCAGCCACCAAAAACAAGCAAAAATATCCAGAAAAATCAAACAAGAACCCAAGAATTCGAGAGTTACTGTTCACAGTACTGTTCACAGTCTCAAACACCTTCAAATCTTCCTCCACAGCCCAAAACAAGCTGCAACAAGGTTAGGAACTCATTCAGCAACTCACCAACAACCAAAACCCAAAGAAATTTGACCGGAAATCGCCGGAAAACTGAGATCAAAGCAAAAATCCATTTTTTTCCATTTCTGCAATTTTCCTCATATCTCCAAAACCAAAGCTACCCAAGGTGAAATACTTACATTAGATGCAAGAGGAGGAAGAGAAGATCCTCTAATGGCCGGTGGTGCGGCCGGTGGCGGTGGTTTCACCGGAAAAAGTGGCTCCGGTTTGCAGAAAGAGAAAGAAAAGAAAGAAGAGAAAAGAAAGAAGGAAGAAAGGAAGGGGGGGGGCTGGAATCGGGAAACCGATTTCTCTCTCTTCCATTTCTGTTTTTATTCCCTCTTTTCCACAATAATAAACTCATCTAAAAAAAAATAACCATGCTATGAATAGTACTTTCTATTTTTGATCATAACTTTTCCGTAAAAACTCCGATTTAAACAAACTTCGTGTCCACGAACTCGATTTTGCGTATTCTACGACAATCTCAAATAAATTTCCTAATTTACCGGACTAAAGAAAAAGTCACTCCTCGGTCAACCACGGTAAAAAGTAATTAATAGGTACGGGGCATTACATGTGATGCCCCGGAAATTCGTATTTATTTTCCAAGGATTTTCCGGAATTAATTTTATGGTTATTGGACGGTTTTGTGGCTTGTGGACGAAGCGGAAGTGTTTCGGACAAATTTTTATTCGAAAAGTATGGTTTTAGGGGGGTTGCAAAGGTTGACTTTTTATACGTTGGTTTTCTCTAAAAACTTCCTTCACAAAAGTTGTAGAGCGCGTCGATACGAGTCCGTGAACATGTGGAATATGGAAATCGGAGTTCGTATGAGGAAGTTGTGAGCGATTGAAATTTGGGGAAATTTCTATAAATAGGAGAAAATTCCGGATTTTTCATTAAATCCCAAATTTTTTCCTTTTTTATATTTTCCTCCCCAAACTCTCGGTTCTCTCTCCTCCGTGCAACCCTCAGACCCGACGGGTCTCGTCTGACCCGACCCGAGCGAAACGCTCTCCTCCGTCGTCCTTCAGCCCCGGACCCGGCTCCTCCCGAGGTCGTCTCACCAAGCTCAGCCGACCCCTAAGGTTGCCTTGCCCAACCGTTGCCCCTGTCATGAGATCGAAACCACCCAGCCACCGATCGGCTGACCCGGACGGATTTCCAACTTCCGGCTACCTGCCGGCGGATTTCTTCCAGTTTTTGGGATCTTCTCTTTCTCCTGATCATCCCTATATAAGCCTTGAAGGACGATTCAAAGTGCGGAGCGAAAGATCAAGGTTTGAAGCTTTCGACGGCTCTGGTTGAATCTGGAAATGTGATCAGACGACCGAGATTGATCTAACTTCCAAGCTTGATCTAGGACGATCTAGACCGAATCTCACTTAACTCCAGGTATGAAGGTGGCTCATCTCTTCATTTTGAACAAGTTTGTAATTGACGACTTTTGCATCGGAGGTGGTTGACTCGGCGTTGACCGCCGCCGTTGACCGCCTGCTGACCCGACGCTTGCGGCAGCGCGTGGTGGAGTGTCGGTCATCCAAAATGTGTTTTGTTTTAAGTTTATCCATCTACACATCGATACGGTCGTTTTGATATATTATAAGGTTAATTTGGAGAAAGTTGATGTATGCTAGGGTTTCGGTTTTACATGTTATATTCGGTTTGCAATCCGCGAGGATCCGACCGTTGGATCTTCATATAATTTTGATAGGATGATCCCAATGGTGAATTGTGAGGATCCGACCGCTGGATCTTTGTTTAAGTGTGTTTTATGATTCGTTTGCTAAGTTGCGATCATATGTGATTAGGTGATTGACGGAATTGTGTGAGCGGAGTATGGATGATTTTGTGCTTGTCTTGGTTTGTGCGAAGACACAGAAGGATATGGAGGTGAGTAAATCTCACGTGGTTCATTTACGAACGGATTTATTTATTACTCGGAATTACTTGTTTAATTGTTAAATCATTTTCGAAACAAATTAATTGTTTTAAAATATATGAACTTGATCGACAACGGTTCATGGGTAAGTGAAAACGATGTTTTAATATAAAATGATTTTCGAGAAGTATAATTTATAAAACTATAGTTGGTATTAGTGGCATCCCTGAGTGGATGACTACGTATATATATATTTACGTGAAATATATATCTTGGTGGAATTGAATGTGTAGTTTACTATTGTTGTGCAATGTGATGTTGAGGAAAATATATGATTTTGGAAATAAAAGATGATTTTGTGATATGAGTGAATTGTGATTTATTCAGAATATCGTTTTGAACTGTTGCTTATTGTGTTGAATGAGTAGTCGAGTTCGGTAAAGTTTTGAGTCACGTGGGATTTTAGATGTTTTCGGGTCTACGGATCCGGGTCACAAGTAGTGACAGAGGCAATCATTATCGTAGGTTTGAACCTCGACCGAGGTGACAGGTTACGATTCAGTTAGAGCTCTAGTCTGTCTGCCATTGTATATTCAGGGGAGTAACACGAGGGTTACATGAAGCCTTTGAATACATGTTTTTAATTGAGAGTGTCGTGTGGGTTCTTTCTTTTATTGTCCAAGAGGGACTTGATTTTCATATTATGGGTGAGTTGGGATAGTATGATTTTTTATCACTTTTGTGCTGTATGTTACCTTAAGGGGTAAGGATGTCGAGTTTTGAAAACGAGTCATGTTGTGAGATGATTTATTTGGAGTTGATGGGTGATCATCGACTCTGGTGTGAGTTGTTTGACTTCTTTATCTATTTCCGTGTCATTCTAATTGTTTGATTTTAAATGTAATCTCTTGAACTAAGTCATATGTAGGGATTACTGTCTTTTGAATTGCTTGTTTTAATGTAATCTCCTGAACTAAGTTATATGTATGGATTATTGCCTTTTGTATTATTTGTTTTACTTGTAATCTCCTGAACTAAACCATATGCAGGGATTACTATGAATTCTTTTGTTTGTTTTCATGTGATCTCCTAAACTAAATTTCTATGCAGGGATTATTATGAATTCTTTTGTTTGTTTTCATGTGATCTCCTTAACTAAGTTTCTATGCAGGAATTATTGATTTTGCTTAATTCTTATTGTGGGTACAGTTGTGGCTTGTGATCTATAGTGATTGGAAAATGAGTTGGGATGACATGATTTTGGCAACCGCGTTATGTTGAGGGAAATGAGTATGATTTCCTGGTTGTGCTGTTGAGGTAAAGGAATAGTGATCTAATAGATTGTGGGACGTAAAATGAATTGAGAGACAGAGCATGTGGGTTTTTAGTTGGGTTGAAATTGTTGAGCATGTTATTGATTAATTTGAACTTGACGTTTTGTTGTGATAATTGCATATTGTTTTTGTTAAGCTAAGATGGTGAAAGCATGTATTTTGTGGAATTAAATGTTGTTGCTTTAATTATCTCACGAGCTGAGAAATTATAAGCATGAGTAACGTGAGTCACTTTAATTGGGTTTACTCATATGGGCTGAAAAGCTTATCGGGTTTGTTTTGTTCATTCCCGGTGCATTATTCTATGGTGTAGGGGTTTTGGTGCAGGTTTGATTATCGAGTGATCATTATCAAAGCTGAGGTGTACGTTCGATGGCGTGGACGTGGAAGGGTGCTCTTAGTTTTAAGTCTTCCGCTGGGTAGTGAGTTGTGGTGGGTGTGTTTACTTATTGAATTGTCATTTAGTTTGATTTGTAAACTATCTGTAATGTAATATGTGACTCTAAAGAACGAGTTGGTATTGACATTGTAAGCTCAGTTTGTTTGTTGCTTAGTTTAAATGAAAATTTTTCTATATGTGTTGTGTTTGTTCTCGCGTTTCGGATTTGAATTTCTTTATTTAAAATTCGGGGCGTGACAACACCCATGCATCATAGTAGATCATAATAAATGTACTATCACCAACCCCTCTACCTCAAACCAGAAAGCAGCAATTGTCTCCCCCATAGTAGTGGTATCTAAATCAATGAACAAGATCTCCCAACCCTTGCCTCTATAAAAGAAGATTGAGGATAATATATGCACTTGTAAATCGGAGAAACCAGTAAATCCGGTGAAGAAAGCAATTCCAACACTTATTGGCAAGCAAAGCCTGATTAAATTCCACAAAGTCTCTAAAACCTTAGACCTCCAATCTTTTTATTTCAACAAAGAGAACTCCACTTCAACCAGTGCATACATTTTTTATCTCTCTTGCGGCCCCACCAAAATCGAGCTGACAAGCCCGATAGATCATGACATAAATACAATGGCAATCTGAAAACACTCATAGTGTATGAGGGTATTGCTCGAACAAGTGATTTCAAAAGAATCATCTTTTATGCCTGTGACAACTTTTTCTCTTCCCAACCATTCAACTTGTGTCGTATTTTGTCTCTAGCAGATTTGAAAAGAGATCTTTTGCCTCTGCTTGTCATAGTAGGAAGTCCCAAATATTGTTCATGACAGTCAACAATCGGTATTTCCAAGAAAGAAATGATGAAATCCTGATAGATCAAATCAACATTTAGACTAAAAGAAATAGCAAACTTCTGGTAGTTGATATGTTGTCCTGAAACTTCCTCATATATATGAAATGAGTCCAACAGAACTTGCGGTGTAGTTTGATCAGCAGCCAGAAAAAGCAAACTATCATCTGTATATAGGAGATGAGAAATAGGAGGAGCAGTAGGTGAAATTTTAATACCATATAACATACCTGAAATTTTTGCTTACTGCAGTAAGCTTGAAAAACCCTCTTCAACGAGCAAGAAGAGATAGGGAGACAGTGGATAACCTTATCTTATTCCCCTACTTGGAGTGATATGGCCAAGAGGGTTCTCATTCCACAACATCGAGAAGGAGACTGTTGAGACACAATCCATAATCTTCCTGACCCATTCCACATGAAACCCCAACTTCAGCATCATTGCCTCCAAGAAACACCACTCCACAAATCATAAGCCTTTGCTATATCCAACTTAATTGTCATTGCACCACAATCTTCTGTCTTTAATCTTTTCACAACAGGAGTAACTTCAAATCTAATATATTCTTGTAAGGAACAAAAGCTCCCTGAGTTGAAGAGATGATTGATGGCAGAACCTTCTTTAGGCGGTTTGCAAGAGTCTTGGCCACTAACTTGAAGATCACATTACAAAGACTGATTGCACGGAAATGAGAAACCATAGAAGGAGACAGTACTTTTGGAATAGGAGCCAATAGAGTGTGATTAATAGGCCTTATGGAGTTTAAACTATTCAAAACCCGTAAACAGAGAGCAACAATTTCATCTCCAACAATAGTCCAAAACCGTTGATAAAAGTTATAAAGCAATACTGACATCCCATCTACACCAGGGGATTTTGAGGGCCATCCAAAATGAAGTGTATTCCAACGCAGTACAATCAAGAGGCTGCAATAAACTCCTGTTTTGAGTAGGTGTAACCACGGGTTGGATGTTGGCCAAGACTCTCTCCATTCCAATTCCACCCGATTTGGTAAATAGGTCAGAAAAATAAGCACAGAACAACTTCCCAATAATGTCTAAATTTGTTTGCCAAACTCTTTGAGAATCAAATAAACCATACACAGTATTATTTCGTTGTCTGCCTGAAGCTCTTTCATGGAAGTATTTAGTATTTCTGTCTCCAAGTCTTGATCTTTGTCTCCAGCGTTCATGCCTCCAAGGTAGAAGGCATACTGGAAGAGTGAGAACCGGTCAAGGGACTATAGTTCTCTTCTTGCGGCCGATTTTGGTATTTTCCGGCCTGTTCTGGGGGTGGCGTTGTCTGTTTTGGACTCCTGGGATTGAGGACTTCAATATATGCTACGGTGGTTGCTAGGATTTGAAGGCTAAGATTTTAGGGTTTCAAGATTAGGGCTTCGTGCTGATAACGTATTTAAGGAAAACTGAAATTGGGAGAGAATTGGGTCGTGCTTTCATTGATAATAGGGCCCTCTTTATACAGAGAATTACAAGACATAAAATCAGAGTTGTATAAGGAAAGATAATCGTATAATTAATCAGATATCTATGAATATCTCTGAGAATATCTCTAATTCTAAACCCTATTACAACTAGGTCAAGTAACCTAGAGTTTGGGCCAGACACATATTCTGGATTTACTTGAACAAAAATCAAATTTTTTTTTTTTGGATGACAGTGTAACTCCCAACCCTACTCCTGATGTCAGTGAGATTTGAACCGATAATCTTCACAGTATTAATTAGACTAACTAACAAATAGGCTACGGTTCACTAGCTTTGGCTAACTTGTTAATACTACACAAATAATGAACAGGGCAACGCAACATTCTATTGACCTTGAAACCTGATTCATATATTGGGCCTCAAAAATACTCGTATTTGGGCCTTAAAAAATTGTTACCTCAAAGATAGTTGTACTTTTCAATAAGATATTTGGGATTATTAGGTCATGGAGCAAGCTAGTGATCTTTAGGTTGTTGTTGATCACAAGAGCTAAAATACTTCTGACTTCAATATGTCAAGTGTGATCAAAACTGAAAGATAACCATTTACCAGATACCGGCCAAAAAACACATATTAGAAGGGCCTTCAGATCAATTTTATAGCACTTGTGTTGTTCGCAATATAATTATGAAAATAATTATTTTAAAATTTGATATGTTTTATTTTTCATTATTGCATCTAGATCTAAGAGTGATTTAGCATAACTTTTTTGCTCATTTACTGAGGAGGTGAACATTATTGTCTTTTAAATAAGGACTACTTTAGACTTCAAATTCCCTCGAGTAAGTTATCTGCTCTGGACAGAAAAAACCAAAAATAATTTAATTACTAGGTTGATGATAACAGTTACAAAGTTTAATACATACAAACTCGAGGTTCAAGCGTCTAACTCCAATTCAACAATTGCATCTAACTCGAGGTTCAAGCGTCTTAAGGCTGGCAGACTTGCATTTGTTCTCGTAGAATTTGTAGAGCCAAAAGGATTAGGCGGCATGGTTAAGTTCTCTCTTCCTTCTAACATTTGAACTACTACTTTCATGGATGGACGATCCACCGGGTGCCATTGAATGCACCAAAGCCCTACAATTGCTAGTTGCTTTGCAATTCCAGCACCTGATCCTTCTTCCCCAATACGTACTCGTAGGTCTTCTCCTTCTTCTAGAAGATTATAGATCCACTCTGGGTAATAAACATCACTAGCGTTGTCGTCCATGGTTGGACCAATATTCTTCCTCCCTCCTACGATCTCCAACAACAACATTCCGAAACCATAGACATCTGACTTGTAAGACACATTTCCAAAATTCCTCGAAAATACTTCAGGTGCAATGTAGCCCATTGTGCCCCTAGCTGTAGTCATTGACACAATACTTTGATCCTTAGAACATAACTTGGCCAGACCAAAATCAGAAATTTTGGGAGTGAAGTTCTGGTCTAACAAAACATTACGAGGTTTGATATCAAAATGGAGGATTCTTTGATCGCATCCTTCATGGAGATATTCAATTCCTTTGGCTATTCCCAGAGAAATATTTTGCAGCTTATCCCAACCAAGAAAATTGTTCTTGTTATCTGCTGATGAAATGAAATCTTGTAGGGAACCATTGGGGAAGTACTCATAAACAAGAGCTCTTTTAAACCCATCGGCGCAAAAGCCAACCAAGCGAACCACGTTAACATGGTGGATACGACCCATTGCTCCAACTTCATTGATGAATTCTTCTCCATTTCCTTTAGAATTGTTGAGGACTTTGACAGCCACAAAAAATTCAGTGGAAAGATTTCCTTTAAAGACAGTTCCATAGGCTCCTTCACCCAACATGTCCCTGAATTCATTTGTAATTCTCTTAATATCTGCATAAGAATATCTACTTGGTTTCAAAGTTTTGTAATCCTCTAGAAACTTTTCAACTTTCAATTGATGTTCCTTTTCATTTCTATCCCATGTATAGAAACGATAGGCTTTAAACGCCAGCAGTAGGATAAGAAATGAACCCAGAGTCGAACCTGCAAGGAATATTGCAAGCTAGTTAAAAAATATTTTATCTGCACCCGAGCTTCTATATCTATACTATTATTAAGAGAAGAGGTTTTGTTAGCCAAAACTGAAAATTTTGACAGATTTAACCCTGAAATATTAAAAAACTTTGACAACAAATTAAATCACAAGGGTAAATAGGATAATTATAAAATAGATTTTATTAAGAAAATTGAAAAGCTATACTATTATTAAGAGAAGAGGTTTTGTTAGCCAAAACTGAAAATTTTGACAGATTTAACCCTGAAAGATTAAAAAACTTTGACAACAAATTAAATCACAAGGGTAAATAGGATAATTATAAAATAGATTTTATTAAGAAAATTGAAAAGAAATTATCCCACAACCTCCCATTTTCTCTCCCACTATTTTCTCTCTGCAATAACTACCCACTAAATCTATTTTCTTTTGCAGATAACTTTTTTTTTTACAATTAAAATTTTTCTTACACATGCAAAGCATGTGATTGCAGACTAGTTTACGTGGAATAAACTAAATACAAGTACCTGATGCGACTAATTTCGGTGTTGCACCTGCAAAGGATAACGAGACTGTTATTTGTGAAATACTTGGGAGTCTTGGACTACTTTCATGCAAACTGATAAGTAAATAACATAGTAAAATACGGGACGAGTATTAAACGGGAACAATACGTATGTGCTTTACTCAGTTAATCTAATTAAATCATACAGTTAAAAATTTCAGTAAAAAAAAAAATTATACGGCAAATTAATACATTCATATAATACATGTATATTACGACAAGTCACCAAATATACAGATATAAATATACGGACATAAACTTTTGGTCTATTTATAACAAATTTATCAAAATTTTAGTTAATTGATAAAGTTTGATTCTGATAAGGTCATAGGAGTTTTGTTTATTACAAGACTGCCACGCGATTCTAAAGACCTCTACAGCCTATCAAACCAACACATCTCTCTCTTTCATTCATCATCGAGACATCGAAAGCTGTGTCAATGAAAAAGGCTAAAAAACTTCATCAACAAACAAAGAAACCTCTTTCCTTCTCCTTATCTCTCCACACCAGCTCTGCCAACTTCATCGGTCGTCGACTCCTCATCTACATCAGTCGTCATTGTCTTCTTCATCTATCTTTTTCTTACTAAAGTAATATGGATCTAAACATCAACGATGAGAAAACACGATAAAAAAATTGAAAGAAATCTGAGTTTATGATTAATTAGTGAAATTGCAAATGTGAACTTAAGATTACAAATCAAAAGGTGCAGAAGATTGATTAATGGGATAATATTCGCTACTTTTTTTCTAATTCAGTGGCCGTTTTTTTTTTTTCCTTCTTATTATACAGATTACCATATCATCCGTATATACAACGATTAAATAACTAAAACGTTCTTTATATTTTAATTTCACTCAGAGTGTGAATTGTAAATAAGAAAGATGTATGTTTGCCTTACTTGGTTTCCTGGGGTGAACGCATTCAATTTCACTTTGAATGCCATTGTTCTTCAATCTACACTTGTTTCCCATTGCTTTGCACTCTGAACAGTTTGGTTTATACCATCTAAGACGAGGCTCTGAGGAAGCTGTGTAGTCATTGCCGTGTAGAAGTGATAAATCATACATCTTTGTACACGACTCTAGGGCAGGGTAATCCCCAGGGGATGTGAAAGATTCAACGGCATAAGCTGCGTAGTTACCAAGGCAGGGGACTAGTCTTGCATTATCTACAACTCTTTGAACAGGACAACGGAATAGGGTAAGGTTAACAGTTTCGTCTGCGTAGAACGGAGAGCTTGGCAAGTCCATGTAGGAGTTGTCTAAAGAAGTTAGTAGAAGGCAGTCTGGGGTACTTAGTTGGATTTCCTGACGGATATAATCTATGTGTTTGACAAGGAATTTTCCTAGAACAATTCGGTGCTCATCATCTCCCCTGCGGAATGGGAGATGAATAGCCAGGCCATTATACCCACAGCTGAATTCTGTACACGCTACAGTTACTTTGAAGAAAGTCATTATTAATGAGAATAAGCAAAAGGAAGATATGAATATTTGCTGCATTTCGATGATCTGCTAGAGGTAAAATATGAAGCCCACGGAGCTAGCTATCTATCTTTTATACCGGATCGATATAGAGTGAAATGGTCTGAGTTAATTAATTAATGCAAGCAATGGCATGGACTGACTGCATTGGCCGTCCATGTAGCGTCCGATCAGCCCACCGAGTATGACTGGTCACCGTCCGCCCACCGATTATGACTGGTCAAGCTCGAGAACCACAAGCTGAAAGTTTATGGAAATTCTACCCTTTTTTTTTTTTCCGATGACATTATGGAAATTCTACCTGCCGGCCTGCAGTTTAACTAATTATGTATTTATATAGTTTTAGTTGGACTTCTAAATTTGCTATTTGGACCTCCCATACTCAGTACACCTCTAATTTACTTTTTAGAATACTTGAAAAGCTAAGTAAACCTCTTTATTTTTACCAAAACACCATTGAACATGAGATACAATAATCTGTTACGTACTCTACTTTTTATCTCTATCTTCAACCACGAAAAGAAAAATGAATCAAAATCACATGATATTACTCTCTCATGAGTAGGTCTCTCCTCCACCAAAATTAATCAGAGGGTTCGTTATCGATCTTGATATGTTGTTCGAATCCCTTTGAATTTGCTAAAAGAATGATTTGGGTTGAAAGATCGAGTAATAACTTATCATAATATTCAATTAATTTCGTTTAAGAAAATTCCAAATCAGATTATTTTGAATAATGATAGGTCATGCATAGAAATTATTATTTTTACTCAATTGTTTTAGGTAAATTATAAAACTATATAGGCAGTATAAGAAAATTTTAGAAAAAAAAAATTTTAATTGAATGTTATTGTTATATTTGGTTGGAGGAGGTAAGAAGAGTATTTATTTATTTATTTATTTTTTCATTTCTCTCTCTTTGTCCTTATTTGGCTTCTCATATTATCTGACAAAGTCTATTAATAATTGAAAAAATTTAGAGGTCTAAATATCAAATTTGGAGATCCAACTATAACCACCCATTATGTATTAATATATATGAAGCATCTATGATTACGTAGTCCCATGAAGTTTCACAGTAAATTAATGGTAGGTTCTCGCGCTTGACCGGCGGTCATCCATATCGAGGTCGTAAATATATAATTATGTGCAGTTGGATCCTCCTCGATCTATCTCTATTCATTTCTCTCTAGATATCAATGGAAATTATTCTATGCACCGACGGTGTAAGTGACCTAGCCCTTATAAAATAATCTCAACCCTTGATATTTATTATCAACTTTATTTTTAATAAACAAAAAGTGTATTTAATGCAATCTAACCATTCATTTATGTTGGTGCAAGTGCACGGCGGTGCTCTGAATAATCTCTCAGATATCAATCAGCTTGACTTCTCATACAATCCAATGGCAGTAGGTGGATCGATTAGGTAATTATGTATTTATATATATGAAGCATCTATGATTACGTAGTCCCATGAAGCTTCAGCTGTAAATTAATGGTAGGTTCTCGCGCTTGACCGGCGGTCATCCATATCGAGGACGTAAATATATAATTATGTGCAGTTGGATCCTCCTCGATCTCTCTCTCTATTCTTTTCTCTCTAGATATCAATCAGCTTGACTTCTCATACAATCCAGTGGCAATAGGTGGATCGATTAGGTAATTATGTATTTATATATATGAAGCATTTATGATTACGTAGTCCCATGAAGCTTCAGTTGTAAATTAATGGTAGGTTCTCGCGCTTGACCGGCGGTCATCCATATCGAGGTCCTAAATATATAATTAGGTGCAGTTGGATCCTCCTCGATCTCTCTCTCTATTCATTTCTCTCTAGATATCAATTAGCTTGACTTCTCATACATTCAATGGCAATAGGTGGATCGACTAGGTGTTTCACCTTGTGGTTGTGGGTGTTGGTGGTGTCGGCCTTTGATCTTGTTGACGCGAAGCCGGGGAAGCGTGGGTGTGTTTCTTCTTCCTGTGGCCATATCCACAACATAAGCTACCCTTTTCGACTGAAAGATGATCCACAGTGTTAGAAATCCTAAATCATAGTCATGAATAAATCACCGCAGTGAAAACACAAACGTGAACAAATCACTACAGCAAATTTTAATCGCAAACAAAATATCGCAATGAATTCCCCACAGTGAATATTGTAAATTATCTTAAATTGAATACATGAAATTAAACTATCTGTGTAATACATTCTAGGAAAGTAAATAACAATCTTACTGAACCACTCGAGTTGTCCATTTGGTTCTTCTCCTGATTCCACCTTTATTTTACTCTTTTAGTTGATGAGACTATTTCAGAATGAGAAAACAACATGTGTATCAGCAGGGACCAAATGTGACATATATACAGTTATCCATTCACATCAGTTTCTTCCATCAAGAAACTGTCATCATATTTTAGCTGTATTTTCAAACTAAACATCAGATAATACCTCATAATTGCATTTATTTGAATTTCATAATTCTAACAGATTATAAGTAGGACCAAATATGATTTAATATAGTCTCTATACTTATTTCAATGCTTGAACTCAAAAACCAGTCAGACATATATCTACATTCAGCTTTATACAATGTCTTGTTCATTAGGATATCTAACAATCTCCCACTGAACTTGGTATTGTTTAGAATCTAGGTATCTATATAACACAGTTTACTGAAGTGTGCACCTTGAGTTCAATTCACATTAACAATATGTTTCAAAATTCTGTCAACTATATTTAACAACAATGAACCTAAGGATGTCTTGGTGAATTAGCAAATCACCAGCATTCCAAGATCACATTGCAATAAATAAAACCACATGAATTCCCTCAAAACACAGTAGTAATATACGCCTAAACTTAAGTAATCATCTTCATATAGGCATATATACGGTCCTACCAAAATTTCAATATAATATTGAAGACTGAAATCTATTTCATACTCAATATCGTCTGTCTGCAAATTTGTTGTGTCATTAATAGCACTATAGTTTGTACAACTTGATTATGCAGCAAACAATAAATAAAATATATGAACATGAATGAACTACACTGCTTTATTCATTCTGAAAGAATAAAATCACAGTACATTAAGTTTTAAGTACAAATGCTGTTAATTCACTTCACCATCTAGACTTTTCAAAACTCCCATAGTTTTGACATGTTCAACAAAGTTGGACACTGGCAAAGCTTTTGTTAAAGGATCTGCCAATTGATCCTTTTTACCAATATTAACTACTTCTATTTCACCATCTCTGACACTTTCTCTAACAGCAAAATACTTCACATCAATATTCTTGGATCTTGATGACCTTTTGTTGTTCTTTGAAAAGAACACTGCTGATGCATTATCGTAGTAAATAGTCACAGGTCTTTCAACAGATTCAACCAATTTCAATTGAGACACAAAATTCTTCAACCATAATGCATGTCCAGTTGCCTCAAAGATTGCTACATATTATGCTTGGAATGTTGAAGTTGCTGTCAAACTTTGCTTTGCTTTTTTCCATGAGACTGCTCCTCCAACTAAAACAAAAATGTAACCTGAAGTGGATTTCAGGTCATCCATATCAAATTTATATGATGCATCTGCATATGCTTTTATCTCAGATTCTTGACCCTCAATCTTCCTGTAAACCAGCATATAATCTCTGGTCCTCTTCAAATATCTCAACACTTTTTTCCCCGCAATCCAGTGTTCATGCTCTGGATTTGATTGATACCTTGACAATACATTTACAGCAAATGATATGTCAGGTCTAGTGCATACCTGAGCATACATTAAGCTCCCTACTAATCTTGCATAGGGCACATTTTCCATATTTTTCTTTTGCAATGCATTACTTAGAGATTGACCTTTATGCAATTTTTCTCCCTTAGACACAGGTGCCTCTCCTTGTTTACAACTTTGCAGGCCAAATCTGTGAAGCACTTTATCAATATAATTTTTCTGAGACAATCCCAAAACATAGTTTATTCTGTCCCTTGTAATCTCTATACCAAGCACATAGTGAGCTTCTCCCATATCCTTCATATCAAACTGATTTGAAAGAAAAATCTTTGTTTCTTTCAGCAAACACATATTATTGCTAGCGACTATAACGTTTTGCAACCAGCCTTGCCTTATATCTTTCAACATTCCCATCTGCATCCCTTTTGGTCTTGAAAACCCATTTACAGCCTATAGGATTGCAAGTATCGGTTCTATACACCAAAAACCATACCTCATTCTTTGCCATGCACTACACCAATTTTTCAATCAGACGACAGTTTTTCACTGTCGTCTGATTATAGGGTCTGCTGTTGTCTATCTCAATGCCGTCTGATACATGAATCAGACAATACCACAAAACTGTCGTCGGATAAAGTTTAGTACAACAGCAGCTACTATCTTGTCTGTTGTCTGAATACCAAGAAGAACAACATCAATTGGTACCTTAACTCTTGTGGAAAGTAATCTCAGTTGGCAGATCCTGGAAGAATGTTGACGTGTAAAGAACATTTAGAGAACATTGTTTTGTAAAAAAACTATTGTCTGAAGGAAGCTTGTAGATCAGCAAAGTAATTGAATACTATTGACTGACTTCGAACAAGACAACAAGAAAACTATTAAAGCTATTGTGTGTCATTGCTTCATACAACAGTTTTTTCTTTCCTTTTTCTTTATGTTCATTTGTTAGACAATAGTTTTTGATTGTATTGAATTGTTTGCGATAGGAGAGAAGACATACATTATGTACAATTAAACAACACATCCTTGATTCCAAAAACCATTTCATTCCAATAGATTTATGTTCATTCATAGACCGGAGTAAGACATGCCCAATAGATCCATGAAAAATTAGGTTTTTAGTCTAGTTGATGTCAAATGCAGCATGCAAATGTATCTTACATCATCCTATAAAAAGTATGACTTTCTTTAGAAGGATAAAACCAATAACCAACCTTTGGAAGATAATTATCAATTATACGGTGGAGGAAAACACTATGCCAGCACAGAAAACTGTACTTGCATGTGCCAAAACGAGCATAATTAGCTATAATGAGCCACGCTCATGGTACCACCTGGGGTGTCGACTCCCACCAAGGGGGTAACCTGTGGAGGCACGGCTAGGCGGGCTACCGTTCGAACCCTGAATTGCCCCCAGATCACCCCTGACGCACCGCCACGCGCCGCGTCAAGATGGCATCAGAAGCTCCAGACGCTGGGAATCGAAGCACATCAGTCCCACATCGGAAACAAGAAGAAGATCAACCTCTTTCTCACCTATAAAATGTTCTCTCCTCCCTCCTCATTAATTACGCAATTACTACTCATTTATTGTTGTGTTGCCCGTATACAGTGACTGACTTAGGCATCGGAGAAGTGAAGACCGCCCAGCGCTGTCTCCCTCTGACACTGTCTCTCGTGTTGCAGTTAACGGAAAGCATCCAACCCTCGGAGTAGCGGTCCGCCCACCGGACCCGCGTTAAACAAGGGGCTGGCCATCGCCGAACCCGAGCATTAACATTGGCCCCTGGCGGGCCTGGAAGGGGCCCACCCGAAAGGGTATAAAGCGTTTGCTCAGTAAATCCATGGTTGACAACGCACTGACGCTAATTATGCCGATTGGAAGTATAGCGAAGTAATGCTTCACACCGCCGATCAACTCCCCAACCAAGATTACCCTCCTTGACTGGGGACTTGGGGGACTTGTACCTGCATGTGCCAGAACGAGCATAATTAGCTATAATGAGCCACGCTCATGGTACCGCCTGGGGTATCGACTCCCACCAAGGGGGTAACCTGTGGAGGCACGGCCAGGCGAGCTACCGTTTGAACCCTGGACCGCCCCCAGATCACCGCTGACGCGCCGCCACGCGCCGCGTCAAGATGGTATCAGAAGCTCCAGACGCTGGGAATCGAAGCACATCAGTCCCACATCGGAAACAAGAAGATCAACCTCTTTCTCACCTATAAAAGGTTCTCTCCTCCCTCCTCATTAATTACGCAATTACTACTCATTTATTGTTGTGTTGCCCGTATACAGTGACTGACTTAGGCATCGGAGAAGTGAAGACCGCCCAGCGCGGTCTCCCTCTGACACTGTCTCTCGTGTTGCAGTTAACGGAAAGCATCCAACCCTCGGAGTAGCGGTCCGCCCACCGGACCCGCGTTAAACAAGGGGCCGGCCATCGCCGAACCCGAGCATTAACAAAAACATATCCAAAGCATGATGGAAACAAACAACTGCATACATGGTTCTATTACCTGTCAAAAGTTGCAAGGACTTGCAGCAGCTGGCAACTTGAATATATTTGAGCTACCAGAGCTTCCAGTTTGAAACAATGGGGCAACACCTTCAGAAGAAAGAATGACTCCTACATCTCATGGCACCAACAAATCTCTACAACCCTTAATGGTATCTTATGGTGCAAATAAAAGAAGCACATAATCACCAAACACTAAAAGCCTGAAAATTTTCAACCTCCTAATGCAAATCAGGCAGTGCATCCAAAATAAAACTCTAGTGCTCCAAAAGAGAATGAATAAATGTACCTTGCAGATAGGGGAAGGCCTCTTCAGGCAAATATAACAGGTCCGGACAAGACAACTAGTGCTTCTTTAGTTGCATTTTAATCTGAGAATGCATTGCCACATAAAACAAGTGAAGAACGCTCAATATCCATTGCCACATAAGACAGATACAAGCTTCTGCCTCTCTTTGGATTGCAGGAAGATGCCTAGAGAAGGCGCCCTTCAAGCCCCCTGAATGAAGCTATGTGATTAAATAGAAGTACTAAGTAGAAGTGGTTGCTTCTCTTTCTTACAATGCCACTTGAGCTTGTGAATGGTAGTCCAGATTGGTGCTAGCTATTGAATATGTGCTGCTGAATTTATGTAAATAATTAATGCTTATTTGCATGAATCTACAACAGAGGCAAACTCCAAGAAAGAGTAACTTCTCACAGTATAAATTCCATCCTTAGAAACAATGAAAAACAATTCTTCTTCCTCACGAAGGTCAGCACACATATGCCGCATCACCTTGAAGCAAGATACTTAGCCAAAGCCAGGCTAGAACTTCTGATACCAAAGCTAAAGCCAAATTCTTGTGTCTTTATGGCCCCTCTACATATTCAGTTGATATAATACGTCAAAATCAATTCAAAAAGGATGACAATAAGTAGCTGCTAAATATGGCCAATGAAAAAGGGAAACGCATATAGCATTTCCCTAATGAAGTCGAGACCTGATTCCTTATCAACAATAGGAGCAAACTGATCCTACAATGAAAACAAAAACAAAAAGAAACAAAGTTACTTTGCCTCAAAATGTAATCTCCAATTGACAGAAAATCATTGTAGTATCAGAAGGTCAATGGTGCTAAATATATAGACAAAGGGCCTGGGAGCATGAAACATTAAGGACACATGATTGTTAGACAATTAGTGGACACCTTGTCCCCTATTTTATAAATAAATTTAAGAACACGTGAGGTCATTCATTAACAGCACTAAATTTAACAAATGACAACATTCCTAATACCAAACTTAGAATGGTTCACTATAGCTTGAGGCTACAGCTTGGTAAAAAATGGGTGATATTACAAAAGACATAAGAGCAACTCCAACAAATTCCCTATAATTTAATTTTTCTCTACTTTAGGGAAAAATAAGCATTTTTTGCTCCAACAGATTCCCTATAACTATCTCTATTTTAGGAAAAGTGAGGAAAGAGAAAACCAAATTCCCTATATTTACAGCAAACTCCAAATTTTTAAGGAAGAATATGGAGATTTTAGAGATTGTTGTAAAATAGGGAATATGTTGGAGTTGGAGAAGAAAAGAGGCTAAAGCTTTGACTTTTGCTTCTCTATAATACAGAAATTATAGGGAAGCTATTGGAATTACTCTAAATATTCAGAACAGAGTAACAAATTACTCACATTAAAGATGGCAAGAGCCTTGGAAAGCAACTGTAAACTTTTATCATCACTTCATCAGTAGACGTTTTCCCACTAAGCACCCTCCATTTTATATCTGCTTGACCTTTTTCATTGTTTTTCTTCCTTAGAACATTCAGGAGGACTCTGGAAGCTTCTGTTGCCCATGAACTACCAACTTCTGCAAAGCTGAATGAATCCTGAGACAATCTGGATGACATAACCTTTCTCTTTCGGAACTTCCTGGAAAGGAAATGTTTGTACATTTACAAATAGATAAACTGACCAGCCAAAAAGAGAGCGTTTTAAGAAACAAAAATTTCAAAGTCAATATTTAGGAAGGTCAAGATCAGTAGGCAATCATAGTACCTGATCACATAAAATAACTGTGCCAGGACCAAAACGAACACATGGCCTCTGTAGATGTCAAAATCAATCATATATGTTAGTGTAAACGCAAGAAATCTAAGCAAATCATGATAAAATCCTTGGCGATCAACCCATATCAGAAACAATCAAAACTTGGTAATCCAACTATACTAAGCAATAGAAAACAAATCAAAAAATGAAACCTGAACCCAAAAACGACACAAGATAACGACAGACATAAACCCAGAACAAGAACAATCATATAGAAATCACACCTAACAAAGAGCACACAAGCAATCATAAGGTTAGCCCAAATTATGAGGTTAACAAACTATAAAGCATAAATCTTTAATACCCAGAAAGCGATTTCAGTTTGAAACCGAATCCGATCAAGAACCCAGAACAGCAACAGGTCGAGAATTCAAGAATCAATAATGGGTATTGAGAAGAATCGGAGACCAAAGCATCTGAAACAAGAACTAGCTTTTTCTCCTCTGTTGGCACATTAAAAGTAAATTTAGGTAGGCAAGCACCAGATTGAGGTGATAATATAAGAGAGATAGGAAAAAAGAAAAAATGAAATAGCAGATTGCAAATTTACAATCAATGCCCACTAACTAGAACCCAAAATTCAGTGACAAAATCAATGACCCTTTCAAATTTTATCAAATGAGCAATTGGAATCAAGAACCATATCGAGTGAGTGATCTGGTGGATGATGAGAGAAGGTGAGCTCGAAAGAGAGAAGGGTGAGAGCGCCGTTATTCGGCGACGGTGAGCTGGTTTTTGTTCGGCTACAGTGGGCTAGGGTTTGTTCTTCAACACCTGCGGTACGGTTTGGTGGTGGTGGTGACGAACGCCAATGGCCGGAGGCTGGCGTTGGAGTTGCAGCGACGGAAGCGATACATGGAATGAGGCTCGGGCCTGAGGAAGAGTGCTCGGGCCTGAGGAAGAGTGAGAGAGGGAAAAAAAATTAGGAAGGCTGCTGCTGAGAAAGAAAGAAAGAAAGAAAGAGAGAGAGATGGCTGACAATATTGAGGGATGAGAGAGAGAGAGAGAGAGAGAGAGAGAGAGAGAGAGAGAGAGAGAGAGAGAGAGATGGCTGAGAGCGGGATTGAATATTTGAGCTGGAGGCGGGAGGTGGGTGTTTTGCTCGATCGAATGGAGAGGGAAAAAGTTGAAAGTGTTAAAGTATATGTCAAACCCTAACTCTAAAAGTCAGCTATTGTATCGGAAAAAAAATTACTCTAAAACTCAAACGACATCAAATAAGGTATATTGTCTGAAACTAATCTGACAACAGACAAATTAAAAAGCATTGTATGAACTACTCAAATCATACAACATCTTTCAGCAGGCATTGACTTAAAAAATATCAGACAACAGACACCTAATAACAGTTGTGTGACTGAAAATAATCAGACAACAGCAAAAATCAAACATTGTATAAATGAACCTTGGACAACATCACATAATAACTGTTGTCTGAATGAATTAATTTAGACAACATCAAAAAAATAAACCATTGTCTGAAATGCTATTGCACAAGAGCCAAGAAAAAACTGTTATTGGATTCGAAAACTTAGACGACATAATATTTCTTGCTGTCGTCTGATTAACTCAGACGACAGTTAAAATGTTTGCTGTCTTCTTATATGTGTTGTCTGATTCCGAAATTGGTGTAGTGATCTTTGCAACTCATCTTCCATAGCCTGCTTCCATTTGGCACTTTTCACAAATTACATTGCTTGTTTAACTAAAATAGGATCACTTTCTTCTTCTAAGTCAGGTTCTGCATTTATCTGATATATGTGATAATCATTAGGAATTGTTGACCTTCTTGTTCTACCAGACTTTCTCAAAGCTATAGGTTGTGCAATTTCAGGTTCTGCAACCACCGCAGCAGCTTCTGCAACTTCTACATTTTCAACTTGAACTACACCACTTACTTCACCATTTTGTGCTTCTTGTCCTGCAATATCTATAACTTGATCATTGTGATCATGTTGTGCTTCATGTCCATTTTGTTCATGCAACGGGAATAATTCCATTTCAGCAGCAACACTATTATTTTCAGTTTCTCCGCAGTAACCAGTTTCATCGCAGTAACCAGGATAAACAAACCAGTCTTCAAAATTGTTATCTGATGAGTTTGCATCCATGTCATCATCCACACTTTCTTGCTGATCAAGCATTTCATCAAAAAATGTGGCCCTATGACATTCCACAATTCTAGTCCCTCTACTTGGACAATAAAACTTGAACCCTTTTGATTTTTCAGAATAACCAATGAAGTAGGAACTCACTGTTTTAGAGTCAAGTTTACCAGCTTCTACATTATGTACTCTAGCTTCTGCTTTGCATCCCCACACATGAAAATGGTTCAAGCTTGGTTTATAGCCACACCATAACTCAAATGAAGTCTTTGAAATTGCTTTGCTTGGAGTTCTGTTACAAATGTAGTTTGCAGTCTTCAATGCTTCTCCCCACAGAAATTTTGGTAAACCAGACCTCATTCTTATGTGGGATTGTTATACTTGATAATCCCTTTCTTAGTCAACCAAGCCTTGAAACCCTCACAATCTTTCTTCAAGTGACCTGGTTTTTTACAGAAGAAACATTTTATCACACCAACAGGTTTTGAGGACTTACCCTTGTTGTTGTCAGTCTTAACAGCAAGTTTGAATGTGCTTCCTTTTTCATGCTTGTTCCCAAACTTCTTCTTGTGTTGGGGCTTATTAATTAGATTAACTGATACATCCTTTCCCTTTTTCAGAATTTTTCCTCAACCTCCACACAAAATGAGATTAGTTCATTCACACTCCACCTTTCTTTCTGAGTTTTGTAAAGTGTCTTCAAATGATCATATTCCTCTGGCAGAGAATACAGTATCATGTAAACCTGGAATGGATCCTCAACAGACATGTTCAGTGCCCTGAGTTTCCCCGCAGTATCAGAAGCCCTCATTATATATTCTCTGACACTCCCTTTGCCATTATATTGCATTCTGGTAAGAGACTTCATGAGATTCCCTATTTTTGCCTTGTCTGACACCTTGTATTTCTCAGCAACAGAGTTGAAGAACACTTTTGCATATTCTGAGTCTGGAATGCCTCCTCTCACACTCTCACTTATACTCTTCTTCATCATGATCAGTGTCATCTTATTGTGCTTATACCACTTTTCATAATTTTCCCCTGCTTTCCCTGCTTGCAGTTGGTGTTAATTCCTCAGGTGGATCCTCCTTCAGCACATGATCATAATCCAAAACTCCCAAATTTTGCTCAATGTCACCTTTCCACTTCTTGAAGTTTGAGCCATTCAGAAATTCAATCTGACTAATGCTCATAGGAAAGTGCATGGTTGCATATGAAGTAAATTCAGTAAAACATTCTAATTTATCTGAATACCAGAATTGTTTTCAAGTCCCAAAATAAATGAAAATTCATAATTTGAACATTCATTTAAACTGAAGCCATATGAACAAAAAAAAGAAACTCAATCATCTCTCTATCTCTCTGTATTTGTATAAGGCGTAAGATTTGTCTCTCTTTCCTTGTTCGGTTCTGATTGATATTAACTGTTTTGTAACTCGTGAAAACAGAGATGAATGTGATCGCTGCTTATTTGCTCGCTGTGTTGGGGGGCAAGACCAGAATCGAAGACATCAAGAGCATCCTTGGCGCCGGTACCTCTTTTTGCTCTCTTTGCTTCATTTAAGCATTGTGTTGTTAAACATATGCCCAAAATTTGTGTCTTTCTGATTGATTAGTGTTGTTGATTTCGAAATTCATGTTCTGTATTCCTACTTTACCATGTGGGTTTTCAATTTTGAGACTTAGCAATAGCATTTTCTATTATGTAACTCTACCGTAGCGTTTTGTTTGTTATTACTTAAGACTCAATCCAATGAAAATGATTTATTACTGACTACAATGGATTGGGGCTCGAGGAATTGGGTTTAAATGCTATGCGTTTTGAGTTGTTGAAATCTGTTTTAGGATTAACATGACTTGTATTTAGAAGCACTTTTGTTCGTATACATTTTTCACTCATTTTCCATTGTTATTACAACATATTGAACCTTGTGGTTTTTCTTTTTCCCAAGTGTTTCTAGTATTTGCATTATCCATCTGCAATGAATCTTAGAGCAATTAATATTGTAAATCGGGATTGTTATGTGTATTTTGATCAGTTGATTGAGTAGAACTGTGCATGTAGAGGGTCGGGTTTTAATGTTCATAGTGATAACACATTCATCTTTTTCACAGTTGGTGCTGAAGCAGATGATGACAGGCTTCAGTTTCTTCTCAAGGAAGTTCAGGGTAACGACATAACAGAGCTTATTGCCTCTGGAAGGGAGAAGTTGGCTTCTGTATTGAGATTATAGATATATTGCTTAATTTCTCCAGATATAGGATGTCATCTTGTTTAATTTTAAGTTCTTAATTTTATTAGGAACCGATATGTGATTTAATCTACATTTTTTCTTTTTGGCAGGAAGCTGCTCTTGATTTGGTAGCTATGATGTCAGTGGAGAATTATGTTTAATTTTTAACTTCTCTGTATATGTAGGGATATATGGTATATCTGCTTCTTTTAACTTTCTCACTGATAACTTACTAGAGTCAGTCCACTTTTTTAACGGTGATTGAATTTCAATGTTGTGTCAGGTTGCATAAGGACAAATTTTAGGATTAAGGACTGATGTCGAATTCAATTTGGGGCAAATCTCAGACACATGAGCCAAGCCTTGGGCATAGACATATCATAATCGTTTCTTCAATCGCATATCATTTGCCTTCGTACAGTCGTGATTCATGCTAAAGAGGTAAACTCCTCTTTTTCTGTGGAATTTTCTTTCATTACTTGGGTTCTGTAGTTCTGCTACTTTTTTCTTGTGTTACTTGGTTTGATACTTAGATACTTTGAATAATTGATAAGAAACTGCATTGGAGTTGGTATTGAGATTCGGATTGTTCAATATAAGGCTTTTCCTTTTTCTTCCTTAATTCTTCATATAGTGGTGATTTTTTTTTTGGTCGGCGATTATTCCTCTATCAGAAACGAAAAGTGAATTTTTTGTTTGCCGCTATGTTGTTTTTTTTATTAGAAGATGAGTGAGGCTTCGAGCTTAGTTAGTTGGTTTGATACTTTGATTAATTGATTATAGTTTGATTTATTAGATTAGAAGATGTCTGACCTTAGTTTGATTATGCTTGTTATTTCATAATGTACATTGTGCACTTGGAAAGCCTCAGGTTTTGTTCATTCTAGATAATTTCAAGGAAACTTATGTAGTGCATAATGTACATTGTGCACTTGGAAAGCCTCAGGTTTTGTTCATTCTAGATAATTTCAAGGAAACTTATGTAGTGCTAGCTAACTAAATCCAAGTAAACTAGAAAGTTCCTTTATTAGATAGCTACAGAGTTTAAATCAATGCCACTAAGGTAGTCTCTCTTGCTCTGTCCGTATTCTTTTAAGTGATGTGCCTATCTTGTTGATGTTTCTTGTCTATACTTTGTAGGTCTGCTACTCTGCCTTTGTATCTCATTCAAGGGACTAGACACTTTGTTTTATGCAGTTGAAGAAGGTACTTGCAGGGCTTGGGTTCTCTTTATAGTCTGAGATTAATTAATCTTATTGAACTAAGCACTTGATATTCATGTACAATGCAACTGCTTTTTGGTAAACATGATTTGATGACATCTAGTATCTGATATAACTCAGGTGCCAATTGTTTAATTTCTTATTTACTGTTGTTAATATTTGCAAACATGCGCAATGCATTTGCTGTTGTATATGTGCTTAAAATGTGTCTGACATGGTTAATATGAAGCTTATTTTTAGGCAAGCAATTGAAAACCACCACTTAAAAGTAATGCCTCGTTGTTTTTATGCATGCAGAACATCACTTGCAGATTAATTAGCAGATATGGTATGTGTCATCATTTCACCCCCTCTACTTTCAATTATGAATTTTTACCCCCTAAACTTTCCAATTTCAATCAGCCGTGTCCAATTTCTACTATTCCGTCAAAATTGGACTTTAAGTTTGACTTTTGAGGGCTAAAATGGTCATTTCAACATAAAAAATAAAAATAAAAAATAAATTTTTTTTCTTATGTTTTTTAGTTTTTAATTTTGTCTTCAACCTATACACCACAAGTTATAATAGGTTTATAAAAAAAAAAAAAAAAAAAAACTCTAGGTGGTTGAAAGCCGCTCGCTGGCTGTTGAGCAAAAAATTGCACAAAGTGAAAATGTCACCCAACATAAATTCACTCATATTCATTAACAGAATAGAGTTTTAATTATTTCGGATTCGACTCATTCAAGACAGAATGTGTCTCTTAATTATAATCTCTTGTTACAAAAGAACACCCTTTGATTCCATTTATAAAGAAACCAGTGTTTGTTTGTTTGTTTTTGCGGCTGCACCCGAATTTTGGAATGGGTTGCCTACGTACCCGGGAAGGGATCAAGCCACTCATAATTCAAGTATTTGGGATTTAAATGGGTAGATGACCCATTTATTTTTGGATTTGTGTTTGAGATATCTGTGAGGGTTTAATGCCCTTGAATTTGCTTTTGGGTTTGGGAATAATTTTATTTTTCTGGCGTTTGGATGAATTTGACTGGTAGAGTCAGAGATTCGGATTGGCTGAATTTGACTAGTGGAGTCAGGGATTCGATTTGAATTTGTGGTTGCATCTAATGAAGCCTATTTGAATACCAATTTCCAATATTCAAATTATTCTTCTCAATGTGAAGACGCTTCTTTTTTTTCGAGATTTTTGTTGAAATTGGCTAAATCTCGTCCTACATCACTAGTCGTGCATTATCTACAACTCTTTGAACAGGACAACGGAATAGGGTAAAGTTATCAGTTTCGTAATCTGAGTAGAATGGAGAGCTTGGCAAGTCCATGTAGGAGTTGTCTAAAGCAGTTAGTAGAAGGCAGTTATCTGGGGTACGTAGTTGGATTTCCTGACGGATATAATCTATGTGCTTGACAAAGAATTTTACTGGAACAATTCGGTGCTCATCATCTCCCCTGCGGAATGGGAGATGAATAGCCAGGCCATTATCCCCACGGATGGATTCTGTACACGCTACAGTTACTTTGAAGAAAGTCATTATTAATGAGAATAAGCAAAAGGAAGTTATGAATATTTGATGATCTGCAAGAGGTAAAATATGAAGCCCACGGAGCTAGCTATCTATCTTTTATACCGGATCGATATAGTGAAATGGTCCGAGTTAATTAATTAATGCAAGCAGACTGAATTAACTAATGGCATGGACTGACTGCATTGGCCGTCCATGGAGCGTAGGGAAACTACCTACGACTGGTCACCGATCAGCCCACCGAGTATGACTGGTCACCGATCAGCCCACCGAGTATGACTGGTCACCGGTCCGCCCACCGATTATGACTGGTCAAGCTCGACTGCTCGAGAACCACAAGCTGAAAGTTTATGGAATTTCTACCTTTTTTTTTTCGATGACAATATGGAAATTCTACCTGCCGGCCTGCAGTTTAACTAATTTTGTATTTATATATATGAAGCCTCTATGATTACGTAGTCCCATGAAGCTTCAATTATGTGCAGTTGGATCCTCCTCGATCTCGCTCTATTCATTTCTCTCTAGATATCAATCAGCTTGACTTCTCATACATTCAATGGCAGTAGGTGGATCGACTAGGTGTTTCACCTTGTGGTTATGGGTGTTGATGGTGTCGGCCTTTGATCTTGTTGACGCGAAGCCGGGGAAGCGTGGGTGTGTTCCTTCTTCCTGTGGCCATATCCACAACATAAGCTACCCTTTTCGACTGAAAGATGATCCACAGCACTGTGGCGAGTCTTTGTATACTCTATATTGTGAGAATAACGTTACAATATTACACCTGCAGAGGCTACACTTACCATCTGCTAAATTCTACGTTCAGGCAATCAACTACAATAACCGTACAATCCGGGCAGTAGATCCTGGCATTCAGAAAGACAATTGCTCCTCTATTCCTAGTTATCCTATTTCCGGTACTGTGATCAACGAAAATCCATATTTTGTACCCGAAGAAACATTTCCTCTATATTTTCTGAAGTGTAGGAATTCAGTCAATTCTTTTCTGTATGTGGACACTGCCCCGTGCTTTAATGATATGGAAGCTACGTCGTCTTCCCAGCCAAAAACGTATGGCTATGTCAAAGTTAAGGAGGTAGAAATGGGGGATTTGAAGGCGGGATGCAGCATAGAGCGAATGACTTTGGTCTTCTTGTCTGAAGATTGGGATGCTTCTTATAAATACATACACAATGCTCTGGTGTATGGTTTTGAGCTGAGGTTTTATTATGAAATTCCTTTCTTCTGCGGAGGCCAATGGAGCATTAGCTATATATGTTATCCACGCAACTTCCCAGGTGCATCATGTCTTAAACTTGTCATTACTTTGTCTCATACATCATGTATTAATATCTTCATCATCCATAAAGTCATAGTTAATAGTAATAGGTAAAGAATGAGCCAGAATAGTTGCAAATGAAGTGATGCATCATCGTCACATCATGTGTCCAAGATATATTTGGTGGTTTTACTCCTTCAATATGTTTCAACCAATTTGGTTGCTTCTAATTGTTCGTGTGGACTACAATCATTAACGTTCACATATGATCTCGAAGAGAGATTGATTATATCACAATCGAAGACGAGAGGAAAATTTAACCTATAAGAAAATATTTAATTAATATTTTGATATATAAAACATTTAATTCTTATTTTATTTTTGTGAAAACTTCTTTGATTTTATTTATTTATTAATGAGAATGTGAAAAGATGAAAGTTTGATAACAAAAAACTATAGGTGGAATTCCTAAACCCTACTTTTTTCCTCTCTCTCTAAACAAACCCACCCCCCCCCCCCCCGGAAACCAGTTTCCCCACTTCCTCCCCCTCTCTGGCCAGATCTCGATCAATTTGATTGGGATCTCCAGCTGGAGAGGAGGGAGGGTACTCGTTCTTGATCTTGTTTTCTTTTCCGTTTTGCTTGTTTGCTTTTCTTTGCCGTTTTGGCGATTTTCCTCGGAGTTCGTCTCCGATCCAACCTTGTTTGGTGACCCCGTGTGGGTCTGCAGTATGCTGGGTCCTCAGTCAATGTTCCTTCGGCGGATCGGGGAGTTGTGGTGGCGGCTTGGGTTGGTCCCGATCGGTTTGGGTCCAATCTGATGGGGTGGTTTGATATGGGATGGACCCGATTTGGGAAAGGCCTGGGGTGGTCTTGGTGGCAGAGGGTGGAGGGTGGTGGTCAGGCGATTCTGATGGCAGAGGGTTGTTGGTGGTCAATCGGCAATGGCGGGGAAGAGGATGGGTGGGCTCGGTTTTAATATGGTTTTGTTTTGTTGGTAATAAGTTATTTCCAAGGTTTGTCAGGTCTTTTGTAGGTTTTTTTAGTTTTAGTTGTTGGGTCGCACTACAATTTTTGGTATAGACAATCTTCTATTCGTCGGTCAAGAGGTCGTTCCCGTTTTGGAGTTGGGTCAGTCATAACGGTGGCGAAAATGTCTGGCTATAGACAATCATCTTTGGCCTCCTAGTGGGTCCTTCTTGTCTGAGATCGGGTCGAAGGCGATGGCGATTTGGAGCAATGGTGGATGGATGGTGTTGAGTTTTTTAGTCCCAGGTCTGATTGTCTGGCAACCTTTTTGGTCGGGTTTAGGTCACAATGAGTGTTGGCTTGGTCGATCAAACGCTGGTCAGGAGGACTCTGGTGGGTGAGTTTAGTGTCGACACAAGTAAGTTGTCTAGTTTAGAGTTCTTACTGGCTGGACGAGAGGTGAGATGTCATGGATTCACTGCTTCTGCGCTTTTGTCTGTCATACAGTTTTATCTTTGCCTTTTGTTGTAGTGCAAGTTAAGTCTGTAGTTGTGTCGGGGCCTTGTTGGCTCCGTTAGTCAGTCTTTTTGGAGTTCCAGTGTGAAGTCCAGTGGCCATTTCTGTGTATGAGATGATGTCAAAACTCATTGTATCCAGTTGATTATTAATAAAGTTTCTTCTTGATCAAAAAAAAAATTATAGGCGTGTGCATTAAGTAATTAGGGATGTGTATATAAAACTTATCATTTCAATATTTTAATGACTTTTTTAGACTAAAAAGAAAAGAAAAAATTATTTAAAGTTTTTTATGTCCGACAAATATTGGTAGATCGAGGTCCTTCGACTCTATCAATCTAAAGACACCAACTATTACGTTTTTTTAATATATTCAAAGAAATTTTGTAAATCTAAAGAAGACAGTTAATTTTTGCTTTCTCAAAAACCCTTTGGTTCTAATGTTGTGATTTTTCTTCTCCTTTGTGATCACTACAGGCACCTTTCGATTTCTATGGCGGCTGATTCACGGTACCCATCTTACTATACTTTGCTTTTCTTTTATAAGGATATTTTGTTGAGAGTTTTGAGTTCAATTTTTTTGCAATATCCAGATTTTTATTTTATGTTGGTTCTAATGCTATTACCAATTGAGTATGTGAAATTACTTAGTACTATATCCATATAACATGTCATTTTGGTTGGGTCACTGTATATATTTGTTTTAATTATATGAATAATTATGAACTTTACCGCAAAAGCAAAATGATATAACCTTTGACAAAGTGTGTCAACTAATAGTTATCGTAACAAAGGCCAAAATGTGCATATTTTAGGGGAAAAAAATGATATAATTTGTGGCTGATTTTTTTTGGGTGCGGCTATTGCCACCCTACCATTTTTTTTGTTCACCCTACTTGCTCATTGCACCCTACATTTTAATTTCAATTATTAGATTTACTTATTTAACCCATTTCTCTTTCCAAGAATATCCTTATATGACATATCCAATTAGAAAATAAATATTTTTAACGAAAATATCTCATTTAATTTATACTCATAAAAACAAAATTAAAATTTATTAAAGTTTCCTAATAAAATCATAATCTGATTTACTCCCATTTTTTTAATTTTTTTCTTTCAATTTCAATGTTCTTTTTTTTTTTTGATAAGGAATTTCAATGTTCTCTATTTCAATCTATGTAAAAAGATTAGTAAATTTACAACTATGATCATTGAAGAAGAGATTGATTTTTTTCTTCGTGTTTTAAATTTTTACTTTCGGTGTTCACAAAGATTTTGATGAAGTTATAGGTAATGTTTTTGTGAATTGAATAATGAATTAACGATGAGGAGGCAACAAAAAGACAAAAAAATAGTAATAAATTCAAATTTGGGTTGAGAAGATAAAGATTAATGTTATTCAATGAGAAATTAAGTAGTCTTTCTATTTAATTAATTACTTATATATTTATTTTTTCTTACATATTTGGATTTTAGAAAATTAGTGTACTTCTTAGTCATTTTACACTTGGGTAATATAGTCTTTCAATAATTCAAATGTTTGTAGGATGAACTAAGAAAATTGTAGGGTGGTAATAGCCGCACCCTTTTTTTTTTGTTTTTTTAGAAGAAATAGAATCCATTAATAACCAAAAAAATTACAAAGCATTGGAATAACCGGTTGTGGTATCAACACTACTACACATATTCCTACCAAGATCCCTAGTTATGGGTCCGTCACTAATAGTAACTTCCATGAACCGAAAAGGTCCAACCCCTAACCAATTTTTACGCCTATCACCCCAGGCTACAAAGAACGATAACCAATCCCGAGTGTCCCGATACGACCTCGTCACCAACATCCAGATGAACCACTCCAACCTCTTCCACACCGTGTCCATAAACCACCAGACCACGTGCAAGGGAAATCCATATTTCCGTTGATAACCAAACAACATCAAAATTGTAACATATTGTTCCCAAGAGTAACACCATATAGATGGCTCCCCACCACGACCAACACCTCCAAACCCTAGCTCAATTGAGTAGGGACGTTTTATTTGACCTAACCAAAAACCTGAAACTAAAACCCTAATAAAAAACTGAAACCTAATAAAACAAAGTACCAGGCTATGTTGAACCACTTCCATCTTCCTCGCCATTGACAACAGACTGCCGGAAAACCACCATGAGTGAATCCAAGTGATCACACCCCATCGAAGACACCTAAGCCAAGTACTCTGCCACAACCAGCTTAGGATCTCAGGCTACCACCATCCTCCTTGGCTGAACTCATTACTGACTCATTGTGCAAATCCATCCCAAATTGATCTGAAACCAATCCGGCCTCCCATCAATTCGAGAATCCCTTTCAAACACTCTATCCTCCACCCAGTAACACGCCTCAGAGAAAAGACCAGTGCCATACGATCTATGGCCTGCCGCCGCCACGATCTAGTCACTAAACACCTTCCCGTCGCCGATAGCCGAGCACCCTTCACCAATGTCTACGCCACTGCTTGAGATAGATGAAAAAGCATACACAGCCAAGAGAAACTAAACCTAGAGAAAAAAAAGAATCCTAGAGCCCCAGGAACCCGTCCGGCAACACCCACCACTCGTCGACGAGGCAGGAAGCCGCCATCAAAGCGGGAGCGCTGCCGGACAGGCCTCAACGCCAACCTCTGTCTTTCCAACCCTAGACCTCTCTCGCCTGTTTTCTCGGAGCAGAAACTTTCGTCTAAACCCCAGCTATTGATCATATAATTTGTGGCTGATTAAGAATAGTATGTATCAAAATTATCTTGATTTGATAATTTAAGGGGTTATCTCATTGTATAAGTAATCCAGATCTTTCTACATCTATCAGTTGTAATTTTTCTTAATTAATAAGCTTGTTTCAAAAATAACAATAAAAATACTAATTTTTTTTTTTGTGACTACAGGTTTTTTTTCTTTTAAAAAACCGGCGAATGTGGGTAAGAAATCTAATCTCAATAATTCTACTTCAAACTTACATAAATATGATTGCATTCTCATTTGCATCATTCCTTTTTTTTTGTCCCCTTTTCTGCATAGTACGCCATTCCTTTTCTACGAAATTCAATATTCATCTTACATGTAATTGGAAAGATAGTTTTTTCTTTTGAGTGTTTTTTTTTTTTTGGAAGGATTAATGATATACACTTGATCAATAGCCAAGGGCAATAGTCTACAAACACTTACATAAGATATCCAGCACACAAATCATAGATACATATCTAAGCAAATGCAAACCATTAAGTTTTAAGGGACGTATACAAGAAAGAAAAATCTCGCCCTCTAAGGAAATGAAATCATTCAACTAGCAAGCTGTCACATGTTAGGCACACAATTGTGGTACAGACAAGTGACTAGAAATGTCTTAGAAGACTCACAAAAACTTTCCAAACTCACACAGGCTTAATACCCTAGGAAAATAAAATTAAACAACAACAAGCTCCTTCCCTTGGGCCATCTCCAGTAATAGAGTGCTATATTGGGTCTGGAGCTAAGTTTTAGCCCAAAAGATATATTATTTAATGAATGGTCTCCAATAATGCGGGGCCAAATTTTTTCATTTTTCAACACTTTATTATTATTTAATTAATTTTTTTCAAATTTATGATCTTCTTAGTGCAATAATATATCTTTTTTGTCTAATCAACTACTTTGATGGACAATTTCTTTCCATTGAGAATAGATTATGAAGATAGAAGAAGTCTGTTGAGATGAATTATAGACGAGAAGTTTTAAATACACACCCCTAATTACTTAATACACACTCCTTACTCAATACACCAACCATTTAATTACTCATTCTAATATTTTACTAAATACACAACCCAAATTACCTAAAATATCCTTAACCTAAAAAATCATGAAATACACTATTATTTAACTACATTAAGGCTACTATTTAATTTGATTAGTATATATTAACATATTAGTATTTTATAATTGACCAAATTAATTACTTGTGTTAGTTATTGAGAAATCCATAAGGAATTATTATTGTTCCCTTCAAATAGATGCTTAGAAATAGGTTTTGTATTATTTAAGTTTTCATCCACCAAACACCATATTGATCAAGTATAAAATTTTGAGTCAAACATTCAACCAAGACTGTATAAGTAGTTTCTCCACAATGGTGGAACTACGAAATTGTCATTGGATGGTCAAACAAATTAACAATTACAAAATTTTATACTTGTGATTTTTTTATATTAGATAATAAATTGACTAATCATAACTTTTAGGAAAAAAAAAAAAAAAACTAAAAGTGGGAGTAAAGCGATTTGTTTTAAAAACATTTAATGTCATTGATTTTGTAAATGATATGGTTTCTCACCCCATTTAATTACAATTTATTTAAGGAAAATTTAAATTAGATGGTTTCTAACTTTATTCTTGTTTATAATTATAGGATCATATAAGGAAGATATGATTATTATTATTATTTTTCTTCTAATATATAAATGTCTATTTTGGTCATTTAATCTCCCTATAAAATCTGATTTGAAATATAAAATAATAGAGATGTTTATTAAGTTGTTTGGGGTGTGTATTTAAAATTTCTCATTATAGACGGAAAATAGAAGGTGTGACAAAAAAAAATCAGCTAGCCGTTACTTTTAACAGTCATGAAATCCTAGCCACCCAAAGTTTAGATAATTATTGATGGGGAAAAATTCACCAACGGTGTCTGGACACTTAGGGGACTTTCAGAATGATACCTGAACTTACAAAGTTATCAATGTGATACCTGGACTCATTTTTTCGTATCAACATCGTACCTATGACCAATTTCCGTAACGGCTCCGTGACGGAAATTGGCCGTAGGTATCACATTGATACGAAAAAATGAGTCCAGGTATCACATTGATAACTTTGTAAGTTCAGGTATCATTCTGAAAGTCCCTAAGTGTCCAGACACCGTTGGTGAATTTTTCCCAATTTTGCACGTGAGTCACTTAATGAAGACAAAATGACCGATTTACCCTCATATTCTTTCTTTCTTTTCTTTTCTTTTTTTCTTTATTTTTCTTTCTTTCTTTCTTTCTTTCTTTCTTCTTCTTCTTCTTTTCTGGTTTCTTCTTCCCCTGATTTGAATCATCAAGATTCAAATCATCTTGCTCGTCCGATTCCCACCGCCGCTGCGTCTCAATCCACCTTCATGCACCACAGATGTTTCTAGTTCCCCCAACTTCAAATCCTATAGCAAATTGAAATTGTGGATTGAGGCTTCACCGTTCACTCCAAGTTCATCCCCGCCGCCGCTGCCAATGACTTGACCACCACCACTCTCGTTCTCTCCTCCGACCCCCTTTTATACACCATTGATCAGAAACTCAGACCCCGCCAGCCCTGCACTCTCAAATCACAGCTCCAATCACACCCCTCCATCCTCTCCTTCTTCCCGACATGCAACACCACCTCCACACCATCCTCACCTGCAACTTCATCGGTTTAGCCGACAACTTCGGCCTCTAGCCCAACTTCGATCAGAGGCAATTTTAGGTAGACAAAGATTAACAACTTCGGCCTCAACACCATCCTCACCTGCAGAAAATTCGAGCTGTTCTTATTCACCAGCTTCGCCACTCCGCTACTACCCACCATTGTGCCTCGCCGATTAGTAAACAAAGGACTCGGAGCCTCCACCATCGAGAAATTGAGGCTCACGTTCTGCGTGTCCTGCGCGGCCAATCGACGACCTTGCTAGGCTGGTCGTATCCAAGCCAGTCCTGCATGTCGTAGAATTGAATGGCAGTGTGGGCGAGGAGCCTGATACTGCGATCCCTGGGGCCTTTGGTGGTGCAAACCTTGCTGTGGCTGTCCTTCCGGCCGGTGGCCCTTAGAATGTGGCCTTGACCCTCCACGATTTCGCTAGCGGTGGAGGAAGAAGCAGTCCTTATCCCCAAACCCAATCGAGAAGCAGCGGAGGATGACGTTGTTGTGCGGTGGTGGAGGTTGTTGTGGTCAAGTCATTGGCGACGGCGGCGGGGATGAACTCGGAGTGTGCGGTGAAGCCTTAATGCACAATTTCAATTTGCTATAGGATTTGAAGTTGGGGGAACCAGAAACATCTGTGGTGCATGAAGGTGGATTGAGACGCAGCGGCGGTGGGAATCGGACGATCAAGATGATTTGAATCTTGATGATTCAAATCAGGGGAAGAAGAAACCAGAAAAGAAGAAGAAGAAAGAAAGAAAGAAAGAAAGAAAGAAAGAAGAATAAAGAAAAAAAGAAAAGAAAAGAAAAGAAAAGAAAGAAAGAATTTGAGGGTAAATCGGTCATTTTGTCTTCATTAAGTGACTCACGTGCAAAATTGGGAAAAATTCACCAACGGTGTCTGGACACTTGAGGGACTTTCAGAATGATACCTGAACTTACAAAGTTATCAATGTGATACCTGGACTCATTTTTTCGTATCAATGTGATACCTACGGCCAATTTCCGTCACGGAGCCGTTACGGAAATTGGTCATAGATACGACATTGATACGAAAAAATGAGTCCAGGTATCACATTGATAACTTTGTAAGTTCAGGTATCATTCTGAAAGTCCCTTAAGTGTCCAGACACCGTTGGTGAATTTTTCCCTTATTGATGATAATTGTTAGGAAAATTCTTGAATTTTTAGTCAACCAACGGCAGCTTGCCACTTATCCACCATCTTGGTTAATTACCAACCAATTTCATCGTCATCCATTATTCATCAGCCACATTCCCATAAACTTGTGTTTTTCTCTCCGTGTAGTGGTCCTAATAATTTGGACCTGGGCTATCTAAAGGGCTACATTTGGCCTTTCTCCAAGCCCCTTGGCCCTCTTATTGGCTCTTTAGCCCTCTTGTGGGCCCTTGCTGGAGATGAAATTAGGGCCAATAGTGGGAATTGGCCCTATAGACTCTATTACTGGAGATGTCCTTGGGTTAGAGCGTGATCCTTCTTTAGCAGCTTCCAACTTTGACAGCAAAAGCTTCTCAAGCCTTTTTCTTCTTCAAACTAGAAATCAAAGCCCAAGCTCTATTACAAGGCCCCTGGCCCAAAAGCACCATCACAGACCCTAGGAGCAGCAACCAAAATTTGGGCCCTAAAGCCCAAAGGACAAGGGATCTGAAACAGACCCGCTTTTGATAATCAGGTCCTTGGAGTAAGTCGCATTTCCAGTTGCTGTCACTTCACGACCCGAAACCACCACCATTTTGAGATGCCGACTGAAGTAATCCAAGTCCGCCCTCTTCTGGATGATCCGTGTAGAGATGAGAGCCTTCCTCTTGACTTGATCATGTAAAGTCGTCGGCACTGCCACTGTCACTGCTGTCGCCTTTCCTCACCACTATCACCCCATTGCAGCCACCCCACCACCAAGGCCATTGCCATCATAGGTCGTGCCACTATCATTAGCCCAATAGGGTAGGCGCACATCGGTAGAAGCCCAAGTCTCCCTCAAGGGAAAATATGCAGCAATAGATTGGAAAGATCTGATCCCGATTGAAGCCAAGGTCTGGAAAAACAACCATACTAAAAGTAGAGAGGAAAACTAGCTCCGAGACGAACCTGGCATTTCTCATGCTGGCGGTGAAGATCGTCGTTGTCAAGCTCCGCTGCATGGGTGATCGTGTGGCACCGCTATGGTTTTCCTGTATTTTCAAGTTGGGATCGGAGGATTTACAGCCTCAATAGTGGTGTCATCTCCAAGTCTTGAAATTAATGTATCAAAAGTGATTCAAATCGTAAACCTTGCAATGACATAACTGAATTCAAGACTTTATAGCAAAGAAGTCGGATCCCTGCATCTAATAGTCTAATACTATTTTGAGTTGGATTTTTTTTTAATAAAGAGAATGAATTTAATAGATGATTGTCAGGGGTTACAATCTTGTTGTAATATATCATATATAGTTATATACACTCCAGAGCTTATGAAACCATAACTCCAGCAGATCTGTTTGATCAGCTTCAAACAGATCTAGCAACTAGTCTATGTGCGACTGTGTTACATGTTCGAGGTGCATGCTAAATCTACACCCCTTTAATGTTGAGCATTATGACTTCTATGTCGTCCAACAAAACTCCATTCTCATCTAGTTCATGATCTTTGCTAGAATCTGCTATACTTTTAATTAATATATTTTGCCTTACTTCTAAAACTAATTTTTCACTTCTCCCTATTTCTTGCAGATATTCTAGGCCGTTATATTGGTAAGAACATTATTATTTCATTCATACAGTATTTTGTGTCTCTTTCTTTACTTTTTCCAATCCAACGACTAACGTGCTTGTATCTAATTGTTGATTTTCTTTCACTTATGTTATTTGCAGATGTTCGAACCGTCATACTATTCTGCGGTGGTAAGAGCTTTTCTTACATTAATATATTAGATTGAGTTCAAAATTTACAAGAGCTGATACACAGTGATTATCGAAGTACATGACATTACTATTAGAAGCATGTGATTGATATCTACTTTGGATCAACAATTTACTATATATGTTTGCTCATCTTTCCCTTGGACTTATCACACAGGACTATTACTTCTAGGAAGATTTATGTTTGGGGCCCCAACTTTAATGGTGTTTTTGATCCATAAATGGCGACGAAGACATTTATCTATGTACAACACAATAGAAGAGTTTCTACATGCTGAAAACAACCTTGTGCCCATAAGGTATTCTTATTCAGATATCAAGAAGATGTCCAACAAGTTCAAAGACAAGCTAGGTGAGGGGGGTTATGGTTGTGTATTTAAGGGAAAATTACGAAGTGGTCGCTCTGGAGCAATCAAGATGTTGGGCAAATCCAAAGCTAATGGAGAAGAGTTCATTAGTGAAGTAGCTACCATTGGGAGAATTCACCATGTCAATGTGGTGAAACTTATTGGTTATTGTGTTGAGGGAACAAAAAGAGCTTTAGTATACGAGTTCATGCCTAATGGGTCTCTTGATAAATATATTTTTTCTAAAGAAGGGAGTATCTCATTAACCTTTAAGCAGATATATGAGATTTCTCTAGGAGTGGCACGAGGTATCGAGTATCTACACCAAGGGTGTGAAATGCAAATTTTGCATTTTGATATAAAGCCTCACAACATTCTTCTTGATCAGAATTTTATTCCAAAAATTTCTGATTTTGGACTTGCAAAATTATATCCAACGGATAATAGTATTGTCTCTTTGACAGCAGCAAGGGGAACATTGGGATACATTGCTCCCGAGTTGTTCTATAAAAATATTGGAGGCGTCTCATACAAGGCTGATGTTTATAGTTTTGGAATGTTGCTAATGGAAATGGCAAGCAAGCGGAAGAATTTAAATGCAGTGGTAGAGCACCCAAGCCAAATTTACTTTCCATCATGGGTGTACGATCAATTCAGTGTAGGAAAAGATCATTTAGAGATGGTTGATGTAACAGAAGAGGAAAGAATGATAATCAAGAAGATGGTCATAACAGCCTTATGGTGTATACAACTGAAACCAAGTCAGCGGCCATCAATGGACAAAGTTATAGAGATGCTCGTCGGAGACATTGAATGCCTTCAAATGCCTGCCAAGCCGTCTCTAAACCCACATGAAAACTCCTAGGAGTGATGTGCAAGATACTAACTTATCCAACATGATCCGGTGTGCAGCTAACATCAAAGTTGTCAGCTAGGTGATAGTCAAGGTTCTGTCGATTTCAATGTCAAGTTTAACGGTTGTTCTTCTGTTCTTTTACAATTTGGCCCTAATTTACTATTTTCACACTGAAACATTATAGTTTTACTTTCTCATTGAAAGCCAAAATATTGTGTTTGAGTAACTATAGTGTTCTTATGATTAGAAATTTCATGAATAAAAATATTATCTGCTTGCAAGTGTTATGACATTTTGATATGCTATGATATTTTGAGTTCATCGTGGAACTCTGGTTGAGTTGGTGAAGCCGGGAAAGAAAGCAAGTTTGATAGAAATACTTAAAACTTTTGTCCATTGGAAATGGTGGAGGATTTTGTTTTACCAATGTCTCATCGTAAGAAGAAGAGAGCTAGGTAGATCTAAGGGAAAGAAGAATAAGGTAAAGGTTGCAGGTGGTCAGCTGAAACCTCTACTTAAAATCTAAGGCTCGCATGATGCGAGTTCCTCATAAGTTGGAGCTAACTGAAGCAACTTAGGAAACAAGGACTCCTAATTTTGCTGGAAATGAAGACTGAAAAAATCCAAGGATCCTCTCCTTCTATAGTTGGAGCATGCATCTACTCAAACTTGAGGTACTCGACAAGAGCACCCACATTTTCTGTGCTTCCTTTCTCATAGGTTGTGTATGATAGTTTTAAATGTGCTTCAGGGCAAAATAAAAATGTTACTATTGCTATGGTTGTTGGAGCTGGTTGTGGGCTTCGGGCTTTTAGTGTTTCTGGGGTGTAGGGAAGTCCCTGAAGCTTTATGAATAAATTGAAATTTGAACTTGACCTAATCCGGTTTATTTCATGTTGGTGTCAAGATTAATTGATTACTTACCTGTCCAAGACGCCCTTACTTAGGGTTCTAGGTTTCTAGGTCTCTAAGTAGTAACTCGATTATACCCTAGAAGGATGGGTTACTGTAAGTTGTATGCCTCTTTTTTATTTTTAATGGATGGACACCCCCATTTGATAAAATATATATATATATATATATATATATATATTAATAATAGCAAATTACCAAAATCTACAAAACCATCTCTATTTTTTCCATGCGCAAAGCCCAAGGTGCCTATTTCCCATGCGATAGGCATGAAGGCCCAAGCGAACAATTAGAGTCCATGCAGGTATTCTTTTTATTATTTTTTTTTTGAATAAATTCTTTTTATTTTTATATTAGATAAGAATTGACGAAAATATCCTAACTAATATCTAACATGAAGATAGACATAACAGAGACTGAGTCGACGCGAGATAGAGAACTAAAGGCCAAGATCCAGATTCAAACCCAAATAAAGAGAGAGATTGAAATCTAGATAAATCAAGACCAAACAAACTTAAAATTTGTTAGTAGAACATGGAATTTGGTCTGAAATTTCAATTGGTGGAGGTATGTGGTTTTGTATTTCAATTTCTCAGTTCCATTTGTATCTCATGGATTGTACTGCATGTAAATACTTTTGTACTTGTATTATTCAAATTTATTTTGGAATTTTGAAGATCTTAATTCCCTTCATTGATTAGGCCTTAATAGCTATTACTACTATTATTGAGGAAAGGAGTCCCATACAATTTGGAGTCTTCGTTATTGGGATTTTCTGTATCATCACAAGTTAATTAAGAGATTTGTATTAATATAGTTAGTCCTATAGTTATGGATAGAATTAGCATCCTCGTTATATAAAATGTTGTAAACCATTCTGAATGAATAGAAGATATCACATATTATTCACACTATCAAATCTCTTTATGGTATCAGAGCGAGTTACCCACGTCTGCAAGCCTAACAGCTATACGGGCTCCATGTCACCCAAGTTGTCCATGTGTATGGCTTGAAAATTCGCCACACGTGCGGAGGAGTGTTGAGAATATATACATCCCACATGGGAAAAATGGGACCTTGCCTATGGGTTTATAAAGGTTTGGGTCACTCCATCCATTGCCAATTGGTTTTGGATGTGAACCTCAGATCACTTTATCATGGTATCGCGATCGCTCTTGAGAACCTAGAAATCTACACAAACAAAATACCTAATGGCTAGTGACGAAGAACAACAGATCATTGAACACAAGAAAGACCAGAGCTCTTCCAAGACCTCAGAACCATGGGAGAATGCCAATGATAACCACCAGCAACTGGAGAAGTTGAATTCGACCAAACAGCCTTTAGTAAATCTTGTTGGTAACATTCCTAAATATGAGGAGCTCTCAAGAAAATCATTTGCCCTCTCACAAGATAATAAAGATGTAACATGGATCCTAGACAGTGGGGCTAGTGACCACATAGTTTGTAATTCAGCTTTCCTCACATCTTTTCAACCTGTGCACAATCGTACAATGAAGTTGCCCAATGGTATCACATTAAATGTTTCTCACATTGGCACAGTGTCATTTTCTTCACACTTTGTCATTCACAATGTTCTATGTGTCCCATTGTTTTACCTAAATCTCATCTCCATCAGCAAACTTGCATTTGATTCCTTTTATATCACCATATTTCTTAAACAAGTTTGTTTCATACAGGACCTTCAATCGGAGAGGACGATTGGGACCATAGCTGAAAGTGAGAGACTCTACTAGGGCTGGCATTTTGGGCCGAAGCAACCGAACAGGCCGAATTTAGAACCGACCCGAACAGACATGGGCCGAAAAATCGGCCTAGTGACTTTCGGCGCTGCTGAGCCGTACCGTATGGCTGCCTTCTGCTCGGCTACGGTTCGAGTTCTCCATACCATCGGTATACCGTACCGACCGTATGTATGTGTATTACCGAATAAATCCCAAAATATAGCAAGAGGCAAGGTTTGAAACCCTAACCTCTTGCAGGAAAGTTCCATTCCCAACCACTGGAGCACGAGCTGCCCTCAATAATATATGTACAAATATTATATTTATTACATCTTCAACTCCAACATACCAAATAATTACGAAAATAGATAAAATGTAAGAGGGCTGATTCGAACAATTGAACCACTGACCCTTTGTAAAGAGGCTGCGCTCTCAAACCACTCAATCACGAGCTACTCTTGGCTCATAGTGTACGAACACTATATTTATTACATCTCCAACTTAAAGAGGCCCACAAGGACTATAGCCTAGTTTTTTCCTCCCACTCTCCTCTTCGTCTTTTCTCTTTCCTCTCTGTTTTGTTCTTTCTCTCTCTTCTTCCAGAAAATTCTCGTCCCCTTTTTAGCTTAGCCTAGGCTTTCTCTTCTTCTTGTTTCTGGGCTTAATATCTACTTTTATTCTTTGGTGTTGTGTGCTGCTGAGTCTCAACCTGTGAAGATCTTCTTGCTATATTCTTCCTGCAACCAGTAAGGTATATATGAATCTGTAGCTTCTTCAACCCAGATCGCCGATCTCGTTTATGCAAGCCAAGCAAAATTGAAAAAGATGAACATGCATGTCCAAATACCCAGGATCATAAGAACATGACAGAGAATGATCTGCATCTTCATTTCTATACTAAAATTTCAACCAAATCAAACAGCCATTTCGGTATGCCGACTAGTCGGTAACCGACGGCCGCGGTACGGTAACTGTCTGAATTTTAGAAAACAGAACAGATTCGGTCGTAGCCGCTAATCAGAAATTTGACTCGGTTTTCTACCGAATCCACTCCTAGACTCTACTGTCTCAATCTGCCAAAGAAAGGAACGTGCAATGTGGTGAACACTAAAACACATGACCTATGGCATCAAAGGCTCGGACATCCATCTAGCAAAGTGTCTTTATTATTTCCCTTTTTGCAAAATAAATCTTGCAGTGCAAGTCATTGTTCCATTTGCCCTTTAGCTAAACAAACTAGAAGACCTTTTCCATTGAGTGTTTCTTCTAGTAATTCTTGTTTTGATTTGATTCATGTGGACATATGGGGTGGCTACCACGTCCCATCTCTTTTTGGAGCACAATATTTCTTAACCATAATTGAAGATCACTCTAAAAGCACTTGGGTTTATCTCATGCATCACAAGCCAGAAATATGAGCCCTACTCATTCACTTTGTCAACTTAGTTGAAAATCAATTTGGCAAAAGAGTAAAAATTGTTAAGAGTGACAATGGTACAGAATTTAAATGCACACAAATTTACTCTTCCAAGGGTATTTTACATCAGACCAGTTGCATCAACACGCCCCAACAGAATGGTGTCGCTGAGCGCAAACATAGGCACTTGTTGAACGTTGCTCGTGCATTTCTCTTTCAATCAAACTTACCTAAACCATTTTGGGGGGATATCATACTCATTGCTGCCTATCTAATAAATAGGACACCGACACCACTTTTGCAAGGTAAAACACATTTTGAAACGTTATTTCACAAATCACCAAACTACTCTCATTTGCGTGTTTTTGGTTGTCGTTGCTTTGTGTCTACTCATCCACTCCGGCCTAGCAAGTTTGATCCACGCTCTACTAAGTGTATCTTCCTTGGTTACCCTCATGGTCAAAAGGGATATAAAGTCTATAGCCTGAAAGATAAGAAAATGTTAGTCTCACGAGATGTCATCTTCTTTGAAACCGAGTTTCCTTATCAATCCAAACTCTCCACATCTTCGCCCCCTGTCAGTTCTCCAACACCTCCTCAACTCTTTCCTTCTTTATCTACCTCACCTCACATTGATGATGATCAAATCTTCTCAAATCCCTTGGAATCAAATCTTGATTCTAATCCCACAACTTCCGCTGATATCAATCCCACAAATCACTCGGATTTAAATATTGCACCATCTCCTTCTCCAAATACGTCACCACCAGACTTATCCGTATCCCAAGATGCAATACCTCATTGTTCATTGCCACAACCACGAAGATCATCCCGGCCAACCAGAACTCCGACCACATTGTAAGGCTTTCATATTGAGCAGCCCTTCCTTCACGTACTGCACCATCATCTCCTACAGGTACCCCTTATTCTATTGCTCATGTTTTATCCTATGATAGACTCTCTCCTACATATAAAGTTTTCACTGTTAATATTACACTCGAAAAGGAACCTAGATCTTTCTCTCAGGTTGTCCTTGAACCACGATGGAGAGAAGCTATGGAAAAAGAGATTCAAGCTCTTCAAGAAAACAAGACATGGAGTTTGGTGTCTCTTCCCCCTGACAAGAAACCAATCGGTTGCAAGTAGGTTTACAAGATACAACACAACCCAGATGGCACAGTAGAGAGGTATAAAGCTAGTTTAGTTGCAAAAGGTTATAGTCAAGTTACAGGGATTAACTACCGCGAGACTTTTGCCCCGATGGCCAAACTAACAACAGTTCGAATGTTACTCAGCCTTGCAGCTCTTCATGGTTGGCATCTTCATCAACTAGATGTCAACAATGCTTTCTTTAACGGTGACCTCTATGAAGATGTGTATATGAAGTTGCCTCCTGGTTTCGGACGAAAGGGGGAGAATAGAGTTTGCAAGTTACATAAATCATTGTTTGGCCTCAAGCAAGCATCGAGGCAGTAGTTTTTGAAACTTTCTGGTGCTCTCAAAGCTGCTGGATTCAATCAATCTTGGTCTGATTACTCACTCTTCGTTTTACACACTCAAGGTAGATTCACAGCCTTGCTAGTCTATGTTGACGATATTATACTGGCAGGAAATAACTGACAAGACATCATGGAGACAAAACACTTCCTTGCAAGTCATTTCAAGCTCAAAGATATGGGCAGTTAAGGTAATAGAGGTGGCAAGGCCCAAGAAAGGCATTGTTTTGTGCCAACGAAAGTATGCATTAGAGGTCCTTAAAGATGCAGGTTTCCTAGGTGCTAAACCATCTCGATTCCCAATTGATCAGAACTTGGTGCTAACGCAAGGTGATGGAGTTTTGTTAAAGGATGCCTCTCAGTATCGCAGATTAGTTGGAAGGCTCATATACCTCACAATCATGAGACCAGACCTCGTATATGTTGTACATATCCTAAGTCAATTTATGGATAACCCTAGACAACCTCATCTAGATGCAGCTTGCAAGGTGTTGAGATATGTTAAGCAGACACCAGGACAAGGAATACTTTTGCCTTCCACAAGAAAATTGGAGATCACGGCGTATTGTGATATAGACTGGGCACATTGCAAGGACACAAGAAGATCAACTACTAGCTACTGTATTTTCTTAGGCAACGCACCCATCTTATGGAAAACAAAGAATCAAGGAACAATATCTCGTTCCAGTGCGGAAGCAGAGTACAAATCTATGGCAACAACGTGCTGTGAGATTACGTGGCTTCAAAGTTTATTAAGAGATTTGAATGTTAAACATGCACATGCAGTTAAATTATTCTGTGATAATCAGGCTGCCATTCATATAGCATCAAATCTCGTCTTCCACGAATGCACAAAGCATATTGAGATTGATTGCCATGTTCTGCAGGAAAAAGTACAGAGGGGCTAGTCAAAACCATGCATATTCGAACAAAGGAACAACCAGCTGACTTGTTCATCAAGTCGCTAGGTTCGAAGCAATTTTCAACACTATTGAGCAAGTTGGGTGTAATTAACATACACTCCAAATTGAGGGGGAGTATTGAGGAAAGGAGTCCCATATGATTTGGAGTCTTCGTTATTGGGATCTTTTGTATCATCACAAGTTAATTAAGAGATTTGTATTAATATAGCTAGTCCTATAATTATGGATAGAATTAGCATCCTTGTTATATAAAACATTGTAAACCATTCTGAATGAATAACAGATATCACATATTATTCACACTATCAAATCTCTTTAACTATAGCTGATTAGAAGTCAATGTATTTAAAATCCTTTAAATCATATTCGGAGGTAGAAGTAGCAGTATCCTCCATTTCCCTTACGACTTCCAGGTGGATTAGTCCCATCAGTATCCTCCACAGGATCCTCATGAAATATAGCACCTTGCAGTATGTTTGCATCGGTCATCACATCGCTTCACGATATTCAATAACAAACCATCAATGAACTCATAAATATCAATGTAACCATGCTGAATGAACTTTCACAAACCAAATCTCACTTACTTGTACTGCTTAGTTCTAATGAAGGAAGCAAACAATGTATCACCTGCTTCCGCCAACAAGTAACTACAAATAGCAAAATACATAATCAACTGAACAATATGCCGCAAAACTCGAATTTTTTCAATTGAACAGAGCAAAAAAATCATCAAATATACCTGTGAGGAACGTGATCAGAAAAAGGCTGATCACGCTCCAGCGCAACAATCTGTCCTCCAAAGTCAGCCTTGAATCTGTTCACCGCGCGAACCAAGTCCGAAGCAGGTATCTATGAAACGAAGCACATTACAAGTTCAGTAAGAATCACATACAAATTGCAGACTTAGTTTGCTATTTGAATCCTCTAGCACATTAAGGGTTATTTGAAATCAATGCCAGAGCCTAGGTTAGGTTTCACCTTATAGACGCACTCTGAAAGCACCATGCAGCAGAATATGTCCTGCAAGTCGGAGATGGAGTCAGCCTTGACGGCGGCGCAGAGATCGTGGAGCTGCTTCCGGCGACGCTCGTACTCCTCGTGGATCCTCTTCCGCTGCTCCCTGTAGCCGTCGTTGAGAATCCGAGGCCACCTCATCCTCCACTGGAGTGGGCCCCCGGACACCTTCCAGAGCTTGGCTCGCTTCTCCCAACCCCTCAGCCATGACTCCACTCGGCTTTGTAGCGATTCCATTCGGGAGGGGAGGGGAGGGGACAAAGAAGATCACCAAGAGGCACGGTAATAGGGACTCTACATTTGTCTGGGCTTTTTTTTTTTTTTTTTCTGTTTTCAATTTTATTACCAAAAAAATAAAAAGGGATTGTGATACGGGATTGGGGTATATTAAGGGAATCAGGTTCGGTCTGTCGACGCATATGCCAGGAATCGGATAGACGATTTTTGGTGGCGTGACCCATGGGTTTTGTTTCCATTCCTAATTTTCGTCTAACTTTATTTTTTTGATGGAAGAAACAAATTATAAAAGCAAAAAAGTTTCGACACAACTCAATCTTTATTGGTACAAAGTGAAAGTGAAAGTTCTTGAATGATGTCGATGAAAATTTGAGTCACTTCCAAGTAGTTGTCTAATGTTTTTCCAAGAGTTACGATATTCATCGTTACGATATTCATATAGGATGAAGTAATATGATTTCATCTATAAATAAATTGATTTTCTAAGTTTTCAATTGAGAAAAACCCTCCACTAGGGTCAAAACTTTTCTCCACCTGACAAAATGATACGCAACTTTAAAAAATGATCAAAATGATACCTAAAGTTTTAAAAGTGATCAAAATGAGACCTAAATTTTTAAAAACAAATCAACTTGATACCCAACTTTCAAAAGTGATCAAAATGATACCTAAAGTTTTAAAAACAAATCAATTTGATACCTCGGTTTAATTTTTTGTAACTTTTATTAAAATTGATCACATGTGGTGCAGTATTTTATGGGGTTATAATAATATTTTACACAAAAAACTATTTTTCAATTATTTTTTATTTTACTTTGTTAATTCTCTTCTTCTTCTTCTATCTCTGCCTCTCTCTCTCTTCCAATTTTTTTTTGTTTCTTTAGAAGTTGGGAAACATCCTAACTTTATTTGTTTCTACGATTGGTAGAATTGAAATTGAATGGAAGATTTTTTTTTAATTCTGTAGAAGAAGAAGATTGGGTTATAGATGATTGATGGCCCTCTGACCACAAATCACTTCAATTTTTGAGCTTGATTTTGCATTTGATTTAACAAAGAAGTTAAAAAACAAGGCTAAATACTGACTACTACGTAGTTTGGGTCCAAAATTAATTCAGTCTCTAAACTTCTAATTTCATCAAAAATACCCCTGCACTTTCAATTTTTATCTAATATGTCTAATTTGTTAGTCTTCTGACAATTGAGTCATTTAACTTGATGACTTGGCTCATATATGACCTATGTTTTATGATGTGGTGTTGAGGTGACCTGCAAAGTCAATTTTGGAGTGAGTCCCACTATTAGAAATCCATCAAATAAATAGTTTTTCAACAAATAATCTAACTATAACTTGAACCCATAACAGAATATTAATGAATTGGACCTATTAGATCAAAATTGAAAGTACATGGGTGTTTTTGATGAAATTAGAAGTTCAGGGACTGAATTAATTTTGGACCTAAACCACAGAGTAGTAACCAGTATTTAGCTCTAAAAAAAATAAACTGAGGTATCAAATTGATTTGTTTTTAAAACTTTAGGTATCATTTTGATCACTTTTGAAAATTGGGTATCAAGTTGATTTGCTTTTAAAAATTTAGGTATCATTTTGATCACTTTTGAAAGTTGGGTATCATTTTGTCCGGTGGAGAAAAGTTTTGACCCTAGTAGTGGGTTTTACTCTTTTCAATTCGTCATTTATCTAGAAAATTTCAAATAAACTTAGCGGCTAGAAAAATGACTTTATAAAGTCTAGTATTTCAAGAATTCCAAATCATATTATGTCTTGTTTTAAATATCCTACTAAAGTTACTAAAGCTATTGGTAGAAAGAGTAAAATTTTTTTCTGGGGTAAGGATTGTCACTCCCTTTAATAAAGTCGATGATGAATTTGTTTAGGGTTATGTCTCAAATGGAAAAATATTTGTAAAGCAGACTGCTACTTGGATGCAATGCAGTGAGATAACACCTTGCACCAATGTAGATTTTATGAATACTATCTGGAAGCTTAATATTCCCCTGAAGCCAAAATCTTTGCTTGGCTTATGGTGAGGGGTTGATTGAAAACTAAAGCTAGAATGGCTCGTTTTACTAATAATTTTGATTCAACTTGCACTTTATGTAAATCTAGGGTTGAAAACTTAAATCATCTCTTTGTTTCTGCCCTTGCTCGATCCTCTAATGTTTGGAATTTGGCTAGCTAGAACATTTTCTTCAACCCCTTGTGCCTATAATTCCATCCAAGACTGGTTTCATCACATTTTTCTGGTGCGTAAGGACATTACTCTCATTGAGAACTACATTTTTATTTGTTGGAAGATTTGGGAGGCCAGAAATAACTTCATCTTCAGGCAAATCCCTCCCCTCCCAATTATGGTCGTCCACTCTACTGCTACTATTGGAACAACTAAGAAGTCTCAACTCCCATGACTCTGACAAGACTCCTCGCCAAATGTATGGTGTTATTAGGTGGTCTCCGCCACCAGAGGATGTTTTCAAGCTCAATTTCGATGGTTTAGTGAATCACTCTCAGTTAGCAGCAGCTGGGTTTATCATCAGATACCACTCTGGCACCCTCATCATTGCTAGTACCCGAAAAATTGGTCTCGCTTTAATTTCAGTTGCTGAATGCAGTGCTATGAAGGATGGTCTCCTTCAGGCTCTCAACTGCAACTGCTCTAGATTACATGTCGAGGGTGACTCTAAATTGGTCGTAGACTACATTAACAAAAAGTGTGATCCTCCACGGCGTCTACGGTCCTTAATCAGAGACATCCAAAGCATTTCAGCCAAGTTTGAAGAGATTGTTTTCAAGCACATTCCTACATAAGCCAACTTTGTTGTAAACGTGATCACAGCACTTGGTCATTCCTCCCATAATCCTATTATTTGGAGGAATAGACTTCCTCTATCGACATCTTCAGCTTTTAGTCTTAACTAATTTAGTTGTGGTATATCTAGAGGTTTTCGGTTGTAGTTTTGTAGTTTTGTATTTTTGTATTTTTCTTCTCAAAAAAAAAAAATATTGTCAGTTTTCTTTTATAATTAACCAAATGTTGGAGTGACGTAGGCTAGTGCACTAATATTATTTGATGTCCTTGAAAAATCGTAATAATCCCCTTATTGAAGGCTAAATGCTCGCACTCTAACAATGGGCATGTTTTTTTGGAATTTAGATTGCTTTCGGAGAACCTACTCACCTAAGGGACAATTTTTAAGGGACTATGAGCAATGTTCTAAAAAACGCCTAGGCACTAGTCGGGCAGTGACTCAGGGGCTAGCGCTTAGGGACCTAGGCCGGAATCTAGACAGAGACTAGGCGGTTTTTATTATTTTATTATTTTATGACATAAAATTAATTAATAATAATATTAAAGTCCTATAATTGATCATTAAAAATAATCAAAATAGGTAATAAAAAAAGAAGGTACATGAACTTATGAGACTGCTGATAGAAGAGGCACATGTTGTTGACGTGGCCAAATGAGTGTGATGAAGACTTTCCTACTATTTTAGCTATCTAAGAGGCCGAGACAAATTTCCAAGAAAAGAAAAAGGCCAAGAGCAATAAACCCATAGCTGTTGTCGTTGTCCTTCTTTCTCTAAAACACTATGTTGACACTCAAAATTCCACAAGTCCATTTTATGAGCGACACATGAAAACACGAGTCATACAATCTCGTTCGGCCTTCAAGCAAGCTCATTGCAGTCCAAAAGAAGCGCTCTAGTTAACTAGAAATAGTGCAATCCAGCCCAAATGCTCAAGCAATTAACACGCATCTTGAAGAATTCGTCACGCCGAATTACCATTCAATACATGTGGACCCAAGCCACGTCTATACACTTGGGGCTTATATAAAGGGATGTGGTGTGGAAGGTAACGGATCTCGTGAGGCCTACGTTAAGATAAAGTCCGTCAATAATTTTGGACTTGGGAACCAAAATTCATGCTTGATAGACCAAAGTCTTAATATGGGCTAGTGAGAGGAATAAAGAGTAAGCCTAGCAAAATCCAAAGCGCACTAAAGCCATTATCTCATCCAAAGTCCATCAGAATTAGCTTTGCATCCAAAGCCCAGTAGAGTCATCTCTATTCTCCCGAACGAGAAGCACCACCCTATCAAAACTACTGCTGGGATTGGTGTTCCACGTACCATTTTTGGCAAGAGCCCATAGTCCATGAAAACCCTCATAATCCAATCTCAGCTCAACATTCAATAATCTTAATAGTCTATCATCACAAGTTTCAATACCAGAAATTGAGGAACTAAAATCTTCAAAAGATCACAGCAGCGCAAATTTTGGGGATGATCACCATCATAAACCTGTGCCATGGCCCTTCAGCCTCATAGCCTAATGAAATTTCCATTACCCCTTTCACCAATTTAATTTCATAGACAAAACCAAATTTGAAAGTTTAAGAATCATCTTCCTGAAATTGAGAATGATCTCTAAAAACCCTTGGTCCTTGTCACTAACCTTCTCCTCCTATCTTCGCTATAAAAGGTTGGTTTGTTGCTGTTGGAAACCAAGCCAGAACGACCTAGAAATTTCAAGCAAGAGATCAAGCACTACTACAAAAAGGTCATCAGACGACGGTGATTTTCTGTTGTGTGATGACCAAACTAACCGTGGTCTAAACGAGTGTTGTGTGATTGAAAAATCAGACAACGGTGATTTCACCGTTGTGTGATAATACTTTGCTCAACAGAATATCTGTTTCCGTTGTGTGAATTCTGTGCAAGCATGTGCCTGGCATGGCATGCGCGGGGATGTGTCGGTACATTCAGACAACAGAAGAAAGAATATTCACTGTTGTGTGAGATTCATAACACACAACAGATATAACTCATTCTCTGTTGTCTGAGATATATAACACATAACAGATATAACTTATTCTCTGTTGTCTGAGATATATAAAGATATATAACACACAACAGATATTACTCATTCTTTGTTGTCTGAGATTAATAACACACAACTGAAGTGAAATTATCTCCCTTGTCTGTTGATTACTCAGACAACGGAAATGATTTCATTTCTGTTGTGTGTTATGAATCTCACACAACAAAACAACTGAAGTGAAATTATCTCCCTTGTCTGTTGATTACTCAGACAACGGAGATGATTTCATTTCTGTTGTGTGTTATAATCTCACACAACAGAACTTTGTTTTCTTTTGTTGTTGGTTGTTAGTTCACACAACTACTCTATTTGGTTGGCTGTGGTGTGAATGTTGTAATCAAATTGGGTAACAAACCAGTGACTGTTGTAGGAAAAGCCTTAATTTTGAACTCTTTTACAATCAGACAACACATTGATTTGCATTGTGTTGTAAGACTAAATATTGGACAGTAATTACCACATAAAAAGTACTCAAATCCATATCATTCCATTACCATTTTTCAAACATCCATACATTCAAGTGACTAGGTAATGTACCAAACAATAAAGCATTCCTAGCTAGCTACACATGAATCAAAAGCTGATATAATATCTTTTCGCTTCAACAAAACCTTCTTGTGCCATTTTATCAAGCAACCTGTGCACTATATATATTCTCATTTGCATCACCTCCAAGCTTATTGTGAAGCTTCACGAGTTAGCACATATTGCAGCAGAAGAGCATGATACAGTACCAAAGGGGTTGGTTTTCCAGAGGAATGAAGAACAAGAGCATGTAACCCAAGAACAAGAGCCGATAACAAGAGTGCGATTTCAAGAGCTTTGGCATCCTTGAACGTAACAAACGCAGTCTTTGATTGCGCAGGATCACTGCACATTGCACATTGCACATTGCACACACAACCAACCAATTCAATATCAATATCAACATCAAAATAAACCCAAGTCCAGATAAAAAGAACACAACATATATTAGTATGCAATGAGGACATTAACAACTGTATGAATGACAATCACAGCATATAGATGAATAACTAGAACCCCAAAGTCATCACGTTATGCAGTAAATCCATTGATACTAACACAAAAGAGGTGGTGAATTAGAGCAAAGGCTACATATTCTCTCCTTATTCATTTTATACATCCACAAAAGAGTCAGAATCCGAATGAAGAGTCAAAAAAAACTAAACACTGGAAACTATGTTGGGAACATCAGATGGTACTCTTTCAATTATTTTTCCAACCCCCTAATTTGTTCTACACCTATAGCAATCCCAACAATATGGGTTGTAAAAATTCCATGAAAAATGTAAGTCAGAAATCATTTCTCTCTCATTTGAACTATAATATCCAATTTCGTGAAAGTGACACATGCTCATACAATTGAAATAACAACTTGTCTCACAAGAAAATTATACCTTTCCAAAGGATTATCCATAACAAGAATAGTCATCCCTGCACAGCAAACCAAATCACATCCATAGCTCACAATACTTATAAATATGAACAAGGAAACTCAAACTGATATACTGAGCCAAAACACTTTAAAAAGTCACTAAACAAACTACCTTCCATCATAAACTAGCACAGAAATGACCTCAAACATATCTAAAACTTACCCATTATATTCAATGCACCAAGTAGAGTTACAAGAACTGCTGGAGCCTATACCTGCTTGATGAGTTCCAGAACAAAGAATGAGTAACTTCTAGATTAACTTCTCCAAGCCACTCCTAGATTAACTTCTCCACGAGCAGAAATGCACTGCGTCCAGATCTGCAAAATTGGATTCAACATTGAAACATATTACACAGATTACACATTTATCCTGATGCTCGGTCAAAACACATCTGATAGGACTGTACAGCAGTAGAATTGCAATTGCATACCTAATCAGCTTTTTTTTCTTGCTTTCATTCAGCTCCTGCTTAAGATTCTCACTAGAGTGAGAGACATATATGCTCACTTTCCTTCGGATGCTGAGGGATCCTGAACAAAAGGCGTTCATTTTGTTGCAATTCAAAATACTGATCCCTTGCACTAGTGGCCAATCAAAATTATATTTGCCTTGCGAAAAGCTTTCAAGATTGGGTAGATCTAAAAGAGACAAATAATATAGCTGAGGGAGCATGCTTTCATTCTCTGTTTCTTCACCCTCATCTGCTGCGACTATTGCTTCGATCTTCTTGCAAGATCTTATAGATAGACTGTTAATATAGAACTGTCTCCCAAAGAATTACTTGTTCGCGTACGTTGTCCGACCATTTGTTCTAACAGTTTACATGACAGTAACAACAATACATACATATATATATATATATATATATATATTTGGGAATTCCTTTTTTGGTCCTATAAAATACTAGCTGGTTGGTTTATTTTGCTATAAACAATTGAGAGGCTGGGTAGGGAATTTTGTGACCATTTATTTTAGCCTACTCTCCAGGTAATTTGTGCAAGTGTGAAACTTTAAAATAAGGTAAATTGACACTTATTCATTTTTATATCGATATTATTCTTTTTGGACTTCAATTAAGCCTTTATATATGCTTATTCAAATTCTCCTTTCATCCAAACTTAGTAAAAAAAAAAAACGATTACATAACCTTAGTAATAGATAGTTAAATTGTAATTAGTAATTTGAAAAAGTAAAAGATGAAAATTTACTTCCAAAGATGTGACAAAGTACAAAGAAAAGTATTGTGAAAAGGAAAAAAATACCTTGGGGTCAGAGAAAAGTGAATGTTCAACGGTCAAACTATTGCGATGGAGACTGCTGACTTCCAGTTGCCTTTCCATCCCCTTGCAAGTACTTTTGCTCATTCCAGTGAAGCTGGGTAGACCTTCAAGTTTCAACCGCCTCAAACTAAGGAAGTTGATCTCTTTGATGTGATGTCCCGATCCTTCCAAGGCAAAAATTGCTTCCAATGACTGGCAATTGCTTTCATCCTCTGTTTCTTCACCTTCATCTGCTGCGACTATTGCTTCGATCTTCTCGCAAGATATTATACATAGACTTTTGAGCTTGACAAGACCTCTGACAAATATAGAGGGTTTGAAACTTTGCATATAGTCCCTCATGCAAGTATGTCAACCTATAATGTTAGCGAATTTAGTACTGATAAACAACAACAAAATACAAATAATTGAAGGCCATTCGATTTAAGTCATACCCTTTCGCTGTCCCAAGTATTATATTCATGCGATTCTCCCATGTCAGAGGGCTGAGAGGCCCGACATCTCCATGAAGCCATTGTTCCAGGTTTCCGTTGTCAACATACTCATACACAAGCATCCTATAAAAAAAACTCTCCAGTATATTAGTGCAAAGACGATAAATAAGTAAGCCACAAACAGAATTCAATGAACTGAAAAAAAAAAAATTGATGAAAAGGAGACACAACATATCAGAACCGAAGACCAACATACCTGTGAGCACCTTCAGCACGGTAGCCAATCAACCTCACTAAATTCTTATGGCAAACACGACCAATTGCTTCCACTTCAACCTTGAACTCCTTCTCAGCTTGTCCCCTGCAGCAAAACCCAACTAAATCATCAAGCTTTCTCAACGTAGCAGCCATTTATAGCACACAAGGATATATACTGCCCAACAAAGCCTCAAATTTCTCAACTGGGTTCTCATAGTAAACATAATAAAGATCTCAACTTTACCTCAAATACATTACAATCTGACTAGAAAGCAATTACTTACTTGTTATTGAGCAAATTCTTGACTGCAACCATTGAGTTGTCCTCCAAAACACCTCTGTACACAATCCCATATCCACCTTCACCAATCACATTCTCATCAGCAAACCCGTTATATGATCCTTCAAAGTTTCAAACCCTCTATATGATCCTTCTCTTTTTCCAGAACAGCAGGGGAGACGAACAAAGGAAAGTAGCAATTTTTAATCTTCATTTTCTTTATTTCTGCATCGAAGAATGCCTACACATCAACATAACTGTGAGGTAAGCAGCTGTGCTGGAATTACATTACGATGGCAAATTGTCAAATGAATAGATAAATTAGCAAGCAAAAGCTATTAAAATACTCAATTAGAAGCTACTGGATAAAGTTCATAACTTTGAAACTGGGGATGGACATATCACAAGTTCGGCACCGATACTAAATTATACAAGTGCAATGTGTGGTAGTCCAAGATCAGGGGTTTACATAAGGATGCCACTAAAAAGTAGCAGTTGGTAAGACAGCTAGAAATAAAACTAGGGAAAAAGAGTCATCCGGCGACCCCCTAAACACTAGACAAACGCATATCACAATGCAGACACCAGATAGTTTTTTACTAGCTCTACAAGCGAAAGAAGAACACAATTAACAGATGAAACTGCATCACTAAACATCAAAAGTATACTTACTTGCATGGTCTCCCATATTGCCATTGTCCATGGCCTCAAAATATAACAACCAGATATGTCATAGTATTCAATCATCTCACCGAAAACAACAACCTGCACGGAACAAAAACAACACCCAAAAATCTCGCTTACACTTGTTCAAATAAATTGCCGAACACAACCTAGTTCAAAGAAACATCATACCTCCTAATACCACTCCCCAAAATTCTCATCCTTCTTCTTGGTCAAACCGAGGCCGGTTTCTTTCTTCACCTCCTTCTTCTTCCCCCCTAATAATCAGTAACAAATTCCGAGCTAAGCTCACAGCAAAACGAAATCAAAGTAAAAACCCGAAAACCGAGAAACGGAAAAGCAAGGCAAACTCACCACCACCACCACCACCTCCATGCTTGACTTTCACCTTGGCATTGGCATTAGGCTTCTTGTCACCGGTGTCAGCCATGTCCTGATTGTTCTAACCTAAAATTGGAGCATATCATACACACCACAATTAGGGCTCATTCAACAATTCTTAGCAGTTAAAATTCAGACCCAGAAGAACAAAAGCAGAGCAAGACTCAACATTCCAATAACGCCGGGTTGAAATCGGAAACCAAAAAAAAGAGATTTAACTTTGGTATTTCCAAGTTTCTGGCAATTTGAATTTTGGTTTAGTAGAAATGAAGCAAAAGAGTTTAGGGTTGAAGAAGCTTATGCATTACCTTAGTGAGCAGAGGGAAGTGAAGAACGAGGTGATTGAGCTGAGCTGCAATCAGAGGAGGAGAGCTCTCTGAAGACATGGCGTGCTTCGTTGCAGACCGAGAGAGCGGTGGTGGTTGTGGGTGGCGGGGCTTGAGTGACAGGTCGGTGAGGCGAGAGAGAGTGAAAGCCCGAGCTGCGGCCGCCATGGAATAACCACGAGAGACTTGTGGCCTCGTGTGGTGCCTCTCGAATCTTGGGGGCTCGATTCTTGAGCTTCGGCTTCCATAGTGTTCCTCTTCTTCTTCTTCTTCACTTTTTGATCGGATTCTTGAGCTTCGGCCATGGTTGCAGACTTGCAGATCGAGATTGAGAGAGCTTTCAGGAGAGATAGGGGTTTCGCACAGAGATAGAGAGAGAGGATGGTGAGAGAGATCCAAATAGACTTAGGGTTTGTTAGAGAGGATTGAGAGCGGACTGAGATTTAGGGTGTGTCTGAGAGGGGAGTTTCATTTCGTTTTGTCGAGAGAGTTTCAAGAGTGTGGGAGGTATAATTAAACTTCAAATAAATTCTAAAGTGACTCACACAACACAAACCTAACAAACTATTGTAAGAGTGCACTACAAAAATCAAAATGCCAAACACATGGAGGGAAATATACCGCGCCCATAGCATTTTGGCTTAAAATGTTGCTGCCTATATTCCAACTTCACACAACAGAAAAGTATAACTTCTGTTGTCTAATTTCTACAACTTGAACTAGGTTTACCTTGTGGAAGACATTCAAGCAAGCTTCCTCAAAATTTGGCATTCAGTTTTCAATCACACAACGGAAACCTCAAGCACCGTTGTATCAAGTAGCCCAAATTTCAGATTTCAAGAGGCAACCAAGACTCGAGAGTGGAGGGAAATCTGCCGCTCAATTTTTAAGGCTCAGACGACGGACCATGCTTAATTCCGTTGTGCAATGTAGTTCCGATAAAAAAGTTATCACTTTGTTGGCATTCACACAACAGAATATAATCAGCACCGTTGTATGATAAAACTGACTTCAACACACAACAGATGATTTGTGTTCCGTTGTGTGATTAGTGTTGTGTGATTAACTTTTTGTAGTAGTGAAGCTTCATCTTTAAAAAGAGTAGAAACTAAAAGATATGATGCCCAATTACCGAAACCGGATAGAAAATACATTGGAAGGGCTTCCAGATCAATTCGATAGTTTTGTCACTCACTCACTTGTGTTATTCGCAATATAAAATGAAGTTTCAGAGGATGGAGTAGAATTCCAACAATGGATCACCAGAGTAATGCTCAGAGATCATCACATATCAGTAACCATTAACGAAAGCCAGCCAGGAGCACAATGAACATTGTATTGCATGCGCGGCTAGGCTAGGGTTACAATCATCATGCATCTCCATACTCGGTGGTCCATTACTTACTGCTTACCCTATACTGGGTCGACATAAGTTATCAAGCTATTGTATATTTGCTTCTATATTAAGCACTAGTCTCTTATATGTACAATATTTTCGTCCAAGTTTGAATATTCTGCATGCATTTTGAAGTGGACAGCTAGCTACTAAACGAGATCACAGTGAATGAGATCTCAAAGGACGATGGAATTGAACACCTCTTTAGGTTTGGGAGTCTTTTCACATATAATATATCGATCATCATTGCATCACCATGACATGGCCCCTTATATCTGATATAAACAATTTGGGTTGACCACCTCCATAATTGCTGGTCGTCGTTCATGACGTCAGTCCAAATATATAATAGATGGTATTACGATCTAGTTTCATATGTTCTCTTACGCCACGTTTGGTTCGAGGAAATGAAGCATCATAAAAGAAAATTTGTTCATTTTTTGCGTTTGGGATGCAAAAGGAAATGAAATCGTGTCCTAAAGGAAGGGAAAATAAGTGGGAAAGTGGTTCCTTCCAAATCTCAAAAGAATCACTTTCCCCCATTCTTTCCTTGCATTTATTACTCACAACATATTATTTTATCACTTTTTTTTTTGGGTCAATTGTATTAGAAGATCCAAAGGATCAAGCAAAATACAAGAGGTACATAAGAGTGATAAGACCCCAACAAAAGAGGCACATAGGCCCAGATAAAGAGGCACATAGGCCCAGCAAACATAAAATAAAACCCACAATGGGTCAAACCCAGCTACCTGCCAAAAGCCCAAAGAAAAATTACAAACCCTAATCCTATCAAACAGCCACCGAATCTGCTGCCGCAAAGAAATACCACCGCTGCATTCATGCCGCTCCATGAACAGAAGCCACCATCGTAGAACCAAATCATGCCACCTCCTCCACCTGTTGGAACACACAAGGGCTCAAGACCAAGAGAAACAAAGTAACCATAGAGGGTGTGATTGTCGAAGCAATCTGAACAACCTCTTTAAAGTGGACAAAAATCCGCCAACGGGCGAAAGCTTGCCTAGATGTGGTGGAGAAGTCAGCAGATCTGGAAGCAACCATAGTCAATCCCGTCCAAAGAAAGCTTGAACAGATTTGGGGGTAGAACTCAGAGAGAAAAAATTGGTGACTCGAGAGGAGATTTGGTCTGTGGAGAATGAGAAAACGTGGGATGGAGAGGAGGTGAAGATGGTGGTGAATATGGAGTTTTCCATCACTGGAAATCTCAGATGAGGAAAGAGAGGAAGGTGGTAAATGATGAAGTGAGCAGATCTGGTCGAGAAAAGAGATTGGGTGAAGGTGGAGATGGAGGTGAAGGTGATGGGGGCAGTGGTGGAGGTGGTGGCGGGTGGGGTGGGAGTGGTGGTGGACTCTCAAAATAATTGCAGATCTAGAGAAGATTTCTAGAGAGAAGGAGAACCCTCTCTCTCTCTAAATTTTCTCTCACGATGGCTTTTTCCTCACATAATTAATTACATTATTTTTCCTATTTTATTACATTATTTACAAACTTTTTAACAACTTTCCTGATAATTTTCCTTAAGTTACCAAACATCGGAATGGAAAGTTGTTGGGAAGGGTAATGAAATTTCTCATCCCATGGGAAAGACAAATGAATTACTTTCCTTTCCGTGAACCAAACGAGCCCTTAATCTGGAAAATTATAGAAGGATCTCCTGAAGATGAGAGAAACAATTTTGATTTTGTTTTTAATAGTGATTTGTAAATAACAGCTCAATACATTATACACATGAGGTGAGCCGGGACAGGCGCCCTCCTCAAGCCCCAGTTTCCTTAAATTGAGGTAATTGACTGGTTGGTTTGCTTCGGACCTCAAAATCTCGAGTCTTACTCATCAGTGTTAAGTCTGAATTATGTCTCAACTGGTACTCAAATGCAGTTCAAAACTACAAATTAACTGATCAGTTTTTTCTTAAATTTAACTGGTAGTTCAATTTCAGGATGAGTGATTGTGCAGATTATAAGGTGGGTGGGTCACTGGTCCTCATCAAAGAAAGATGGCTTTATAAAAAGTATGATTGGTCTGAGCAAAGCACTTTAGGTTGCAGTTTATTTGTATACTCTAGCTTAACCAGTAGACACCGATCGAGTGACTGGGTGTCCCGCACCATATGCTTCAATTCATTAGGGAATATCCCACCTATTTCACCTTGCTTGTTATAGGTAATTAACTCACCAATCTAAAAGCACAACGCACGTGTTTTACTCCATTTTAACTCTCCTTCTGCATTTGTTTCTTGAAGCTCTCTAGGTCCTCACAATACTCTTAGAACAGTCCCACTTTAGTCAAAAATTACTAATTTCACCAACCGTTATGTCAAATTCAAGAGCAAAGAGTGTTTTAAATCACACGATTATCTTTAACCTACCAAAAAGGTACAAAAGAAGAAGACGGGTAGTTGGTTTGACTTCAGATGCTAATGAGGGCATCTGTAATTTGTAAAGTTTAGAAGAAACTGGAATCTGTAACAGTAACCAAAAAAAAAAAAAAAACGCAGTAACCCAAGAACCTTTCCCTAAACAGTTTTTTAAACTCTCTTTATGCCCTTTAATTTTAATTTCTGATAATAGTGTCTTGCTAGTGAGAACACAAGTGTCCCCTGCAAAAAGAGGCATCTGCTTCCAAGTAACAAGGGAGGAACTAAAAGCCATGGATCACATGGGGATCAATCAATCACAGAAACACAGCTATGGTACAACAGCAATCAAAAGCTAGCAGGAATAATCAAAATGATGAAAGCAGCTAGCAGTGGGGACCTAAAAGAAAGGTCAATATGATTCTCAAAGGCAATAGCTTTTGCTGTTGTAGGCAACAAATGAAATCTACCTACTCACCAAAAGACACATCTATTATCTATATTTCCCAATACCGTCAAGAAATTTCCTAGCAAGAAATTGACCAATTTGAATCATGTGTTTACTGTTGCAGTGCCCATCACAGATCAGATAAAATAGAATTATGAAGTGCTGGATTAGTCACCAAAACATATATAATGAGCTGTCGAATTGTCCGGGTCTTTATCGTGACAAAAGGCATCTAAGATGAGCTGCACTAATTCTCTTCTTACGAATGGGTTACAATTACAGTACTAATTAAGCTATTTTTACCCTGCCGATTGTATATAAAATATGTGTTTATCTTTCTCATTACACAGTATGTCAGTATTGATACGCAGTGAGAAAAAGTACGCGACCAATAGACTTGACATGACTTATTGAAATAGGATGAACAGAAATTAACGAGAAATCAATGTATTACATGATGATGTTGGAATATAACCCAGATTTCCAAATAATTCTGTAATAATTTTGATATTGGTTTCTATTTCAGAGGAAAGCTAAAAGGGTTAAAAAAAATTTTTAAAAAAATTAAGATTCTAACTGAAAATTAAATTACTCGCAGCAAAATTACACTAACCAAAGAGGCAATCGATAAGCATGTGGGAAATTGAACTTCACAATATAGGTGTATATAATAAATATGAATCCTAAATAAATAAATCTGTTATACAAGCAAGAGACGGAAGAAAATCCAAGGGATAATGAACAAAGCGAGGCCACAAGGATATTACAAGATCAGTATATCTGCAATGGGAGACCTCGATCACCCTTGTCGACTGTTGACTTTATCCATCGTATGGCTTGGTGGACTTACTTGACCTTCTGTTTAGTACAACAATCCAAGTCAATATTTCCAAGACTACGGCGATCCCACCCAACACACAGATGGCAATTATGTAAGCGGTTTTCCAATGGTTAGTAGGATTTAGAATGTCTAAGCCTTTGAAAATATTCACAATGCCAAGCACTAGAATCGCATATCCAACGCTGTGGTGGTAGATGTTCCAGTAGAGCCTGTACTTGTGATCCTTACCAGGTCTCAAGAACAATGCAAGCATCTGTAAAAAGTCCAAAGACGGCAATTCCATCATAAGAAAACAACCAAAAAACTAGGTAGCACAACAAACTAATCTGCCTCAACATGCCTAAACAAGATCACGGTACTGAACAAACAAATATAGCACCACACAACAAATATTCAGAGTTTCAAATTCTCAATGCTATCAAGTACCAAATCACTTTTATCCGTTACTATTGTGTGCACAAAATTGGGTAAGAATTTTACCTGCACAGTTGCAAAGGTGAAGAGGGTAATTCCGATGTTGCGGTGGGTGGTGTATTCACCCCTTCCAAGCTTCAGTCCGGTGGCCCAGCCGGCGACACCGATGGCATAAGCAGATATTTGGCAGGATATATGGAGATAAAACCATGCAGGATCCGCAGACGGAAAAGTCCTGATGTACCTTGCTATAATGATCCCCAGTGGAAACAAAAACCCCCAACTCACAGCATTCAGAATTCCATGAATCTGAAACACAAAACAGCCAAGGAATCCCCAACTTTAACAAATTGATCAAATTGCCAAAAAAAAAAAAAAAAACTGATTAAATTCATTCTCTCCCTTTACTCAAAGTTTCAGCTTTTAAGCAATTACAACTATTCTAAAAGTTATTAGCAGTTATGAAAAGAATTTGGAAATTAAACTCACATTCCTGTCCTTCAACTTGGGATCGGCTCCGGCCCCGGCGACACCGGCATTAGTTCCGGTCAAGGTGAGAGTCCCTTTAGCCTGAAGATTGGGTGCATCAAAAGCATGCTTCGCCGGAAACCCATCTACGACGGACGGCCCCACCTGCCAGACGTGGTTCACCTGCCCAGTCTTCACCTTCACCTTGGCAAACAACCGGAAGACCCCGCCGGAGGACTCAGCGGCCGTGTCCCAGACGTCGAAGGCGAGCTTTCCGGGTACGATGGAGCTGTAGGAGCTGATGTTGAAGGTCTTGACGGCCATGGCGCCGGAGGAGGTTTTGTAGGCGAGGAGCGTTTGGGCCCCGGCCATGCCGGTGCCGGTGGGGTTGATGGCCCAGGAGGTCCATCCGGCGGGCTTGGCCGGCGGCGCGATGAAGGCGATGGCGAGAGTGGAGTTGGCGGAGTCGTAGTACCAGTGGAGGGTAGAGCTGAGGGTTGGGAGGTCGGCGCATTGGGTGTAGAGCATTTTGTTGGCGAAGGACTGGGAGGAGCAGCTCTGGGAATACGCGGGTGAGATTAGCAGAATCACAGTCAGTGAGATTAGCATCGCCAAGTTCTGGTTAGCACAAGAAGAAGCCATTGTTGGGGATAACAAACGCTCTCTCACTAAAATTTTTGGCGGAATATATAGAGCAAGGAGAGACTGATTCCGTGTGCGCTAGTGTTCTGAGTCAATTGAGTCTCCTAATGAGAGAGTGACGCGTGTGAGATGCTTTGTTTTGGATTCCACGTGGACCGTTGGCAGCGCAAGTAATTTATGGAATGGAAATTGAATGAAGGAACCAAAAATCAGGAGGCAATAAATGGAAATTGAATGATAGCGAAGTAAGAAATAAAAAATATAGACAAATATAATTCAATAGGAGCTTTCTTTGTTTTAAGGACTAAAATCACAATCAAGCAGAGTTTGATTCGATTTATATTGGCAAAGAATCAGTTAGACTATGATTTGTATGATTTTGGAATATTTACACGTGTGGGATTTTGGGAAATTGTATCCCTTGCCCGCAGTGATTTTCTGCCTAACAAAGATATGATTGAATTGAGCTGATGCAATGTTTGTGTCAGGATTACCTCAATAATAATATTACATAATTTTTTTTGTTGGTTAAAATATCTATTTCATTAATTGTTACACAAGGAGGTTGGTGTTGGGTTAGGAGTTAGGACTATGTACGCTAGATAGAGAATCCAGTTCTCTTTCTTTCACAGAAGTCTATGCTTGAACAAAATTCTCAACAAAAACACATAAAAAAAAAAACGAAAAGAGAGAGATGCTTGAACAAGGTTGACATTTTTAAATTGCGATGGAGAAAAATATTAACATTTTTTTAGAACTTCATATACAGTTGACATTTTATGACTAATGAAATTAAATGGAAAAATCATTAGATTCCCTTGGTATCAGAAAACCGATTCATGCATGTTTAACTTTTTGTTTTTTTAGTTGGGATAATAGGTAGAGCTCATTGGTTATCCAATGTATTAATATCTAATACCAGTTTTAACAATGGCCCGAATGCTTCTGGATGGGATTTGAGTGCTATTGGAGGAGTATTGGATGCAGTTAGATTGCTTATGCAGGAGTTTGAAATGATTTCTTGGAAGCATGTGAAGAAACGCTCCAACTTGGTAGCTCACAAGCTGGCGAGATCAGCTTTATCATTGGTACAAGCTATGTTCTGCAAAGATGTAGGGCCTCCTTGGCTCCATGATTTAATTGATGCTGTTTAGTCTGTTAGCTCTGTGGGGGTTCTCGTTTGAGAACAATTGTCCCCATATTGATGCATTTAACTGAGTTAATAAAATTCTCTTTCAATCAAAATATATATATATATATATATATATCTAATATACTAATATAAATTGCTTAATAATATGCAATTCCTTCTTGTAAAAAAAAAATGCATGTTTAACTTTTAATTGCTTGGCCAAGTGCAGGATTCCAGTCATAAAAGTTGTGTGAAGAAATTACGCACACACTTAGGCTCCTCCTTTAATCAACCTATGAAGGCAAATCTCTTTAAGGGCAACTTAATCCCCTCCAATAAAGAAGATTTAGTCTAGGTTTTAGCCTGATTTGTTTTCCAAATCATGTTCATTTAGCTTTTCTTAATAACCAAGTGAATGGGTTTTCCTAATTGTTTTTGCAATGACAATCGATAGATTCCAAGATGAATAAGTAATGTCAATTTCATTACTTGGATGCAGTCAAGGAAACAAGTTGTTGGCATGATTGTCCGAATGATTCTTAATGTAAGAAGTGAAGAAATTTTTGGACTTTAAATTTTGAACTTCTTTGAAGATGAGAAAGAGTCAGACTTGTAAGAAATGCGTCTATGAAATGATAGCTCTTGATGTAAACAAAAAAGAAAACAAACTTACTTGAAATTCAATGAGAATGCATTTGCATGTGATGAACAAACAACCGTGCATGGCACTCAAAGGTCACCACCAGCCTAGGGTCTTCCTCCGACTGGGTTGCAAATATACTTGTTCGATCGCCTCCTTTAACCAGAAATGGTGGCTAAGCTAATTGTAAAGATGGAGAATGCTCTGGGCCACCGTTTCTCCCTTCGATGTCTAACAAGATGTCCAGGTTTAGAAATTATTGATATATACCGTTACAGTAAAACAGAAGAAGAAGCAATAACAAAACGGACACAGACATTATATTTCACCTCCACGTAAAATACGGATGTCTGACCGATCAGTATATAGTTGATTGCCCCTAGTTGACTTTAACCTTTGAGCTAAATATAACCTGGAATGTTCTATTTTATTCATACTTGTATGACATTTTACTATTTTACATATACGGTAAAAGAAGGAAATTAAAAAACAACAGCAAAGCACAAAACAACAAACTTTCAGACACCCTGCAGTCCTGCACCAGAAAATGAAACTTTCATACCCTAAACAACAAATTTTAACAAAGAAAAAAGAGAAAAGAAGAAGAAAAGAAAGAAAAAAACTAAAAACAACTACAACTAAAACCTAAGAATCAAACATAGTGAGTCACCAGATAAACAAAACAACAATTAGGACGAACTTCAAAAAAAAAAAAAAAAATTCTCTTCACGAGTTGTATGTATTCTCACAACTAAATAAGAGAATGTTATTCACACTTCTTACAACGACAAAATTCCATATATAGCAATTAACTAATAAAATAATGTACTTGATTGAAATTTGAAAACCCCCGAATTAAGAAGGGGCGTGAAACGGGGAATGGGATCAAATAAAAATGGTCCCAATTATTCATCGAAGAATCCAAGAAGCCAAGTAGCTGGGGGTTTGGCTTATTTGTTAATATGTTAAATTAAGTGGGGTTTTTTGCAAGGCAAGAAACCGACCAGGTACCGGGACTAGTGGACGATCGCTCACTAAAACATAATTAACTCTTTCTTAATAAACAGTTGAGCATAACTGTGTCATGCACAAGTCTCTGCAAAATTATACTATAACGTTTATATTGAATATCTGATATTCTCGTAGATCTAAGACAAAAAAAGCGTGCCCACAACGAACCGTGTGTCTGCATTTAAAATTGATTAAGGAAATATCTGGTAAGTTTTGTACTGAAGCAGGTGCACTTGGGCATGTAGGTCACTCGGGTGGTGGCTTTTTGGACCATTTCGTTTTTGGTTTCATGGAAAGGACTATTCATCTTATCTTAAGTGGTAGTTTTCCAAATAAAGATGTGCAAAGCTCCAAAAGGATAGTGGTTGCGCTGAGACGAAAGAGAGGGATCATATTGTGGTGGTAGAGACATGTGGCCGGGCTATCCAATCAGGTTCTTAGGGTTATCCAATCAAGTTCTTAGGAGAGTATTTTGGATATTTCACTTTAAAAAAAAAGAGGTAGTTTCAGAATACATGTAAAGTTTGGTGTGTTTTGATTGGGCAGCCGCACGGGTGTGTTTTGATTGAGCAGCCGCACCAAGTGACCGTGCGGCTGCCGTATAGAAAAATTTTCGTGGTGGTAATGGTGGCTGTCTATTAAAAATCATTACTATCTAACCGTTTCACATGAGAATGAATTTCGTAATTTTTTGGTGTTTGAGACGAGAGACCAATGAAACCAGACCACATTCATTTCTTCAATTCCAGGCCATAAAATGAAAATTCAAAAGACTTCTCTTTCAATTAGTGACCCTTTTCGTCTCTATGAAAAAAATAAAGCAACCCTTTTTCATCGATAGGTCAATTACCGACTAAAATAAGAATCAATTTTAAACTATTTTGTTTATAATCACACATCATAATTGTTATTGGAGAAAAAAAATTACTATTAATATTTGATCATCAACACAAGTGTTCTTTTTGTAAGTAACTGAAGCTGGACCATATGTAATTCTTTGATTTTTGGCCAAAAATCAAAACTCTTTTTTTTTGCTTTGAGTGCTTCATTTCAAAAAAGAGACCCACTTTTGTCTCAATACAAAACAAAATTGAAGTGACACTTTATGTTTATAGATCAATCGATAAATCTAACGTATTCCACCGGACTGGGAATCTTCTTTGAATAACAAATCATGAATATGAACCATATGGTAGTTCAAAAATTGTTTAATGATCCGTTCTTGCAGATCGTATCACAGTTTGATAAGCAAATAACTATTAAGAAAGCTAGGTAGAACCGTAACAATGATCTATAAATAATAACAAGCAAATGGGACTAATAACTAATATTATTCTTCCACTTAAAAATTTCTGAAAGCCCCATGTGGGAATACAAAGAAAATCTCCGACCCCAAATTCAAATTCCAAAAAAAAAAAAAAAAAAAGAGGTCCAAATCTAGAAAACAAGAAGAGTCCCAAGGCCCAAGAGCAAAATAGAGAACAAACCCACGTGTCCTCCTTCACGAATCCTCAAGGGCGCTCCACTCGTGGGACTAGCCGCGCTGCCACTAGTGGTGTTTGTGGTGTTGGTACTGGCGGTGCCTGCCAATCTCAAGAGACCGTACGCGGCGAGATTTTCCTTGCCCATTTCGTGCTTCATGATGAAGCCGTTGGACTGGTTGACTCCAGGGCCCACCTGCCAGACCTGGTTCAGCGTCTCTGCCTTCTCCGGAACCTTGACGGTGGCGAAGAGCGTTAAGGTTCCGTCGGTGAGCTCGGCGCTGGTGTCCCAGACGTCGAAGGCCAGCTTTCCGGGAATCAGTTTGTCGTAGGATTTGATGTCGAGGGTTTTGATCATGGGGGTGCCGTCTTCTTTGGTGTAGGCGACTATGGCTTGAGCGCCGGGCATTTTGGTGCTGTTGGGGTTGATGGCCCAGGCGATCCAGCCGCCGGACTTGGGAGGTGTGGCGATGAAGGCGACGGCGAGGGAGGAGTTGGAGGGGTTGTAGGTATAGTGGAGGTAGGAGCTGAGGGAGGAGAGGGCGGTGCAGTTGCTGAAGGACTTGTTGTTCTTGAACTTGGCGGAGGGGCAGTCGGCTGACTGAGAGGGTAAGATTAGCAGAGCCGAGAGGGAGATCAGGAGGAAGGGAGAGAAGGAAGCCATTGGAGAGAGAGAGCGAGTGAGAAATTAGTGTTTGCTTTGCTCAGTGACCGTAAAATTAATGTAAAGGAGCATTCAGTAGGGTTATTTATATCCATTGCTGGAGTGAGGTGGAGAGAAACGTGGTGCTTCACTGCTTCGTGATTGGTGCTCCGAGATTTTAAAGCAAATGCACGCATATTTTGATAATCGCCAATTTATCAAGGTGTCAATTAATTCATTGTTTATTTAATTGGTAATTGTCTTTTATTTGGATCAAAGGTAATTATATTACCAATAAACTATTTAAAATTAAAATATAACAAAATAGGTTGTGTACTATTTATAGAATTATGTGAAAACAAGTAGTAAAGGATTAGATTGTAACCAAAAAAAAAGTAGTAAAGGATTAGATCTTAGTTTGGAGGGTCATATTTTAGACGAAGTTAAACAATTAGTTAAGTATTTTATTGTTTGTAGTTGGTAATTTGTGAAACATGATTGCGACAAGGTTGCACATCGCCTCGCAAAGGAACTCTTCAAGTTAAGTCAACCTCTTTTGTGTTTGGAATTAGGCCTAATTGGCTCAATCAGTGCGTCAATATGGATTTCGATTGTGAATTCTAAATGGACAGACTTCTTTTGAAAGCTCTTGTTACCATTCTGATTAAAACAAAAGTAGTAAAGAGTTTTAAAAAAATTCAGTAAACAATTGTCTTAAATTCTAACAATTTGAATTAAATCGAATACGAATCATTCATTTACTTAAATATATGCATATACAACATGTAAACAACTGCAATTCATTCTAAGGTAGTGCTCACCATACGATTGAAACCTCAAGTTTCTTTACATTCTAATGAAATACCGATCAAGTGTATAAAGGCTAAAAATCCTTTGTTTCCTAGTATGGGGATTCAAATTTGCTCACCACTTTTATTTTGTGGTGATATCACCATCCTATTAAAACTTATCACGTCATATAGAATTAATTGAAATTATTTTTTAATAAAATATCATGATTAACCATAATTGTGTTTTATAACACATGACAATTTTGTGTTGAGTGGTGGTATCACTATCAAAATATTGGTGGTGAGCAAATTTGAATCCCTAACACGGTGTGTGTATTGAAAATGGGTCGCGACTCACGAGCACTAAATGAAGATATCCCCAAAAGGAGATTTAACTAGGGGAGACATGTGGGCTACTTGCATAATGCAGAGAATACCGTTAGATGAGCACTAAATTAGGGCAGTGAATTCATGGGGGTCGTCGGTGGAATGGGGATTGGTGAATTATTATGAATACATATGAGAAAATTCCATCTAATTAAGGATTTGTTTTTCTGGGTCGACCTCGTAATAGCAGGACTTGCTTTGCCTCCACTTTTATGTTGGAGACGACTTTATATTTTATCTATGAAAAAGCAAACATGTGAACAGTGCGACATGGAATTTGATTCGTCCTTTCTGAAAAACTACACCGGGCCACCCAACCTTTCTAAGTTTCTAACCAAGGAAGGTAATGGAGTATGGACGGAAAAATATTGTGCGCATGTGAAAATGGTATATGCTTCGATGTTTCGATCTTCTTTATATGAGAAAACTCAGAAAAGAATGAAATCCCTTTTTGTTTTTGTTTTTCACATTTTCCTATGTAATCACTTATCTCAATTGAGTAAGAGGTTTTAGTCGTTGGAGATTTTGCAAAAGAGGTAGCTTTTGGATACTATTACATATATTTTTGAAAGAAATTTTGTTTTGCAGAAATCTTATTATAATTACGTAAACTTGCTTATATGAGATGTTTTTTTTAATCCTAATTGAAACGTACAAGTAAAGAGAGTGTGAGTAAAAGATTGAAGAAATAGTTCGTAATAATTTTTACGTTTACATGAATCATTAAATCAATTTATAACTATTTTGTATGTAATATGATGTGTGGGTTGTTTAGTCATAGTCTATCATTCTATTGGGTTCAAATGAAAATCATATGCGGTTCAATCTTTCAATCTTCTTTATGGGATTGATGGTAAAGGAAGTGGAATCGCTTTTTGATTTTGTTTTTCACTTTTTCCTACATTGTAATTCCATGTCTCGATTGAGTAAGAGTTTTGTTTTAGTAGTTGAGATATATTCTTAAACTCTTGCAAATAAGATAACTAACGGATAATTTATATAATAATGAGAAGTTGCCCGTGAGCTATGACATGCTGGTAAATTATAATTCTAACATTATTAAAGGTCATGGGTTCGATTCTCACTGACATATGTAAGGGTGGAGTGGGTTAAGGGGTTTTATGTTTATTTTTAATTATAATGAGAAATTATTATATAGTACCGGATCACCGATCACCTTTGTGTTGTAGTCCGGATTAATGTGATCGGTTTATTTATAAACCTTTTCTTCTCTTTTTTGCTCGTGTATTCACCTCTGCTAACATGCCAAGATAGGTCTAGTTCACTACTTGGTAATGACACATGATATTTCAATACCCACAGAATAATTACTCAACTACAACATATTATTTTAGAAAATTTCTCAATTTGAAGAAAATGTTTGATTTAACTTCCATTACTATTTGGTCTAGTGACATAAGTCTCCCATTTGTAAGTGGAATGTCGTGAGTTCGACTCACAATAGGCTAGTTACTGTATATGAGTGTTGATTTGATAAAATAAAAAAATGTTTGATTTTACTGTTGATAATTTGGCTTGACTTTTTCATCCTAAGATATGTACAGGTAAGTGCATGACGAAAAGATAAAATAAGTAGTATTACTTTATTTATTTATAGTATACAGCTAGACCTGATGAAAACAAATCACAGTGCACAAAATTCAAGTAGTTCTCCAGAAGACTAAACTTTCCTTTTCCAATTGGTAATTTCGAACGCATTCCTCTCATTTGTTCTACTGTCAACCTAAAGCACAATTTCTATTTTTCGCTATACTGTCAATACCTTTGAACTTCCTCTGTGATCTCAATTTGCAAGTTTTTCTATTTATTTCAGCTCCTCTTTTCGTCTGATTCAAATAATCTTGTTAGTAGAAATTAACTATTTATAAAATAAGGTCAAGATAACACCAACAAGTTATTGACTCTCACATGCATCGAAGGCCTTTTTTCTTGACTTTTGCACGATTTGTTGGTGTGTTGACTTGCACGTTTCTTCAGCCTGTAAATTCCCCCGTCTCCGGATTTAAATAGTACGTTTGCGTGGTGATCGATCTGAAAAATAAGCAACTTTTTGAAGTCATGAACATTAGGAAAAGTGGTTTCTAATGGACAAGGTTCACTGAATTATGACTAGAATTCTTACAGAGACGGTAATGTATTGAAAAAGAGCTTTATGAGTGAAGAACATCTTTGAGATGGTTATGTATCAAAAAAGATCTTCAGTTCTTTATGAGTGAAGATCTTTGTAGCGTAGATCAGAAAATTAAGTGTTGCATGGACTCTTTTTTTTTTTTGTTAGTTTAATTTTGTTGAAACAATTAGAAGGTTAGTATGTTGTCTTTTATTGTTTTCATAATTACTTTTTTTCATATTTTAAGTTTGCATCGAGCTACACAACTCTAACAATATCTACAATCTATAATAAACGAGATTTAATATTTCTCACAAATTATCATTCTTTTGAGAGATATCATGGTTCATCCCAACTCCACTTTCAATTAATCATGATTTTTGTTTTAAATCGCTCCACTTAGCCTCCGAGTAACTCTACCTTGTATGACTTGTCCCGGTCAGACCTTTGGGTTTGATTTGTATCACCTTAAGAACTAACAGGTGTAGGGTTCATCTTGAAAATCCTTAGTATTGGAAGGAGTAAAACATATCTTAAACCAAACAGGCCGGTGCATTGTTGTACGTTGTGCCTTTTTTCCGATACGAGATTTCCATTTCACATATATCTTGAATTTACATCGAGTTAAACAGCCCCACACCCTCATTAGTCGAGAAGATTTTTTTTCTAGATTTATGACTACGTAACGAGAGATATGTGGCGAAACTGTCAACACTCAACCCGACAATGCAATATTTTGGTGAATCACTGTTGCGATCCAAGAACATTGAAGTTGAAAGAGGATCAAAGTAGATGAAGAAAATAGCAGGAGAAACGACAACATGTGAAATTGTGAATCACTGGTTGACATATTCCAGGGTTACATTTTCCTTGAATTGTTGACACTTAACAACCAATACCCCATTGAAGACTTCGGCACACCCAACAGCCACACTGATTGCAACTTATGATGTGACACACTTGATTACCGTTGCAGAATTGGACACAACTAATGAACACGATGATGATCATGACCGGCCAGGATTTGATTTGTTAGACCCCAAATTCAATCATGAGGAGATGGGGAAAGGGCCATTGAGCAGCTGTTGTTCCATAATTGTTTGAGGGAAACATGTACGAGGAGAGCTTTGTTGATGAGAATCAATGAGTATAACTGGGGGACGTAATACCAAAGTTTTATAAAATACAATGATAAACTCCGAAAGTACCTATGATTTGATAACTTTTTTTTTTTTTTTGGAGATAGGGTCAAATCGGCTGTCCTTAAGTCATGACCATTGATGAAATCATAGAATACAAGGGGGGGGGGGGGGGGATCGACATGGTGCCTAAACCCCGTATGACAATAAGCTTTGAGAGAAAATCCCGAAATAATATCAGGATTCCCTACTAATCCTGTGTATTCTAACACGCACCAATTAGCAAAGAGTGCATCATTGGCTACTCCATTTGCTTTACAATTTTTGAGACATACCGGAAAGATAACGCTCATGCAGAGCCATAATACAATAATATTAACTTTCCCACTATGTTGCCACCGAAAAATAAATTCGGTGACACTGAATTTCATCCTGCCACTAGGAGGCTGCGACCATTTGACAATGCAAGGAACTCGCCGCTGTCCTAAACCAGACATGGCACTCAAGGTGCACAGATCGGGACAAAACCTACCTCGTCCTACCCAAAATTGATAGTGACTTATTAATGGCATAAAGCCAACAACTACTAGAAAATAAAAGCAACAATGAAAAGAAAAAACCAACAAGCAAGAGCCCAAAAGTTTGGTCCAAGCCTAAACAAAAATCAAGACTGCAAGGAGAAGGCTGCGGCCCATAACCCAGACCCACAGTTGCCTCTGCACACCTACCACCACCGTCGCACTGTTCTTCCCCCCGGTAAGGCCTTCCCTGACGTGCCTCCAACATCACACCACTATCCAAGGTCAAAATCGACTACCCAACCCATCTCTCATACGAGAGCTCGGACCATCGCCGAACCAACCAACCCAACCAGCGCCGTTCCTTCTCAGACCAAAAAAATACTAGATCCGAACTCTTCCGATCTGGGATACTAACACCTGTTGCACAGTGATCTCGAGCATCCACAGAGCTCGTCTCCCTTCCACAGTCACACGACTGCATAGCCAGAGAAGAGGCTGGGGACGGCGCCGATCGATCCATCCGTAGCCCACCACTGCACGCCGCACCGATTCAGCCTTCGCGAAGATCTCAACCCAGTTGACCCCATCAAACCACCACTGCGACCCCAACTCCTCCAATTTCCTTGCCATCATCTTGATCCAAGTTAGGACTGAGGACATCACCCCAAGCCAATCAGCCATAAAGGCTTTTGAAAACAAGCCCGTCCGACGACAGTGTCACCGGGACACGCCGTCGGACGGAGGAAGAAATTTTTGTGAAGAAACCCTAGCGGGAGGATGGGAGGCAAGTTCGGAGGCAAGTTATGTGTATTTTCGATTTGATAAGTTCTTTAATCTTCGTAATGAGGTTAACTATAGTATTAATTAGGGAAAATTTCACAAACAGTACACCAAGTAAAGGCCACTAATAATTTTTATACATAATGTTCCAAACCGATCATTTTGGTATACGGACTCTCGATACCGACCCACTATGTAGACACGACGTCAATGACGCCGTTAACTCTAATGTCATTATATATGCATTTGTCAAATGGTAATTTAGTACTATCACACTCTGGCTCATTTTTTCGGTTAAAAAAAAAAAAATCTCCTGATCTCCTCTGATTCTCTCCTTCTCTCTCTCTCTCTCTCTCTCTCTCTCTCTCTCTCTCTCTCTCCCCCCCCCCCCCCCCCACATACCCAAACCCAGAAACCTCGACCCCGGCGACCACCGCATCTCCTCCACCTTCCAAATCCATACCCACAAAACTTAACCCCACTTCTAATCCCAGCCCCATCCCCACCACCGATCACCACCACAATCCCTACACCCATCTCCGGATCCACCACATCTGCCTCCGTTAGCCTAACAGTTCTCACTCCTTGCTTGGCCTTCAACCTCGCCTTCTCCGTCACCGGAAACTGATTCCACTATGGCTTCCACTCTGGTTTTACGTCACGTATGACCAACATATTCTCTCCTCTTATTCTTCGAGCAAAGCTTCGGTGCTCTCATCACAACCTCTTAGGATTTTCTAGCAAATTGAGATGTAGAGAGAGAGAGAGAGAGAGAGAGAGAGAGAGAGAGAGAGAGAGAGAGAGAGAGAGAGAATCGCTGAGATGAAGGTGAGAAGAGAGAAATTGGGTCTGAGAAGATGGGTATGCGTGTGATTGATTGGTTTTGATGATGAAGAAGAAAGATTCAATTGGAATTGGAATTGGAATTGGGGTTTTGGATGATGAGTTGCGAGATGGATTACGATCTATTCAGTCGAGGTCTTGGGCGGCTTGGTGGCGGAGCAAGTCGGGTTATGGTCAGGAAGGACCGGAAGAGGCAGGGAGAACCTGGAGTTGTTGTAGTTGTTGTTGTTGAACACCGGGATTAGGATTATGATAATGGTTGTTGATTCAGCAGAGGTGAAAAGCTGTGGTTGTTGTTTCAGCAGAGATGAAAAGCTGTGGATTGATTAGGTTGGAATTGCAGAGGTGATCAGGATTGGGAGGGAGGAAGAGAGATGGGTGCCCATAGTGAGAGAGAGAGAGAGAGAGAGAGAGAGAGAGAGAGAGAGCCGGGTGCTCAGAGTAAAAAACTGAAAAGACCATATTACCCCTCAAATTAACGGCGTCATTGACGTTGTGTACTGATAGTGGGTTGAGTTTCAAATTTCGTGTACCAAAATGATTGGTTTGGAACTTTATGTATAAAAATTATTAGTGACATTTACTTGGTATACTGTTTGTGAAATTTTCCCTATTAATTAATTTGTTGCATGACACTCCCGACTAATAAATTTTTCTCGCTAATTAGTGTTTATTTCCGGCAGTCAGCTCTGTTTATGATCATTCTGTTAGTAACTATTCGTATTCCGTATCAATCTATGTTTGATTTCTTAGCATAGCAGTTCATTTCTCGAGTAAAAGAACGCGAGCATTGGTCCAAGATCAAGCATATCATAAACTCCTAGCAAGAAGAACTGCAAGCAAAGTTAAGACAGAGATATTGTCATATTGCTTTTTGTAGCCGTTGCGCCTCTCCTAGCTTGAAATATAGCTACTACAGCGCGCCATTGACCTTGATGCTGGAAAGTGGTGACTTTTTCTGTGTGTGATCATTCAAAGGGAATAGAGCAAGGTCATGGTACGTGAGGGGGAGTACTGATAGTGGTGGAGTCGGGAATTCGAAATTGCATAGTTTTCTGTTCTCTTTTGCTCCCTTGTACCACTCAGAATGTCTGAAGACTGAAGCTGCGCAACGCAAAACTCATCATGATTGTGTTTCCATTCCTTCCACATAGGAGTGGAAGGCCAAGAAAAGTGATTGTTTCCTCAACTTGAGCTGCATTGAACTGTTATCAACTCATGCTTTGTCTAACAAACTTAGAAAATAGAAATCATAACATTAAGTTAAGATAATTAAAAAAGAAAGGAATGATGGTGCAGTGTCAAACACATATAGTAATCAAGTCCATGTTTACCATGCACTAATCACCTTTTTAAGAGCCATACGATAAGAGATGATAACGAAACTACTTAAACCAGTGATGGAATTGTATTCTTCTTCCATCAGCTCTATTTGGAATTAGTCTGGCAGCAGATACTGCAGAAGCAAGCACCTTTCATAATTTTGTTTCAGAAAACCTGGACACAAGGAAATTTTAATTTATTGAAAAGAGTTTATACAATGATCTTATGAGATAACTAGGTTTTATAATTCGATGTTCTATATATGATATATATGATGCGACATACACTCATACAGTGTTAACTTTGTTACAATAAACGTACTATGAAATGGTAATATCTAATACCTTTTTGCCCAATACATGTAGTTGAGAAAATTCAGGGAGTTGAGAATGCTAAGAAGTGTGTAAAACAGATCCAAGCGCCCATGATTCAAATTCATTCCTCCAAGCCACTCTTTCCCATATTTTCCACTAACTGAATTTACTATGGACACCAGCACTGAGCTCAAGAAGTACCCCATTGATGTTGAGCACCATGACAAAGCAATGCACATGCTTCTCATGCTATTGGGTGCCTCGGAGTAAAAGAACTCGAGCATTCCTCCAAGAGTGAGCATATCAGACACTCCTAGCAACAGGAATTGCCACCCGAGCCAAAATACCGATATCACATTGCTGTCAGCAGCCTCTGCACGCCTCTTAGCTTCGACGAGAGCAGCTACGGCCATTGAGCCTGATGCTAGTGCTAGCCCCAGTCCGATCCTCCAGGGTGGTTTGAAGATGATGTTATTTCCAGAATGTAATCGTTCGTATAAGGGAATGGAGGATAGCATGATGATAAGAGGGATTACTGTTAATGATGGAGTCGGAATTTCAAAGTTATGTAGTTTCCTATTCATTATGCTCCCTTGTACCACGGAGAATGTTTGAAGTTGAGCTAGGCAACAGTTCATCATGATTGTGCTTGCAAATATAGGTAAAAGGCCAAGAAAAGTTCTTGTTTCCTTAATTTCAGCTGCATTGACTCTGTTGTCTATTAATGCTTTGTCCAGGAACCTGAGAAATCATACTTCATGTTAGATAACAGATACATAGAATCAAGATGCAAGCTATACATGTCACCATGACAATTAAGGAAGAGAAATGCTAGCAAACCTATTCTCTTGAAAGAAACCATTCACTTTCAAGATCACCCTCTTAAGACATCGTTGCAAGAAATCAGTCAAATTAGAAATGATTCACACATAAAACGTTATGAAATATATAATGGAGGATGACAACAATAAGGGGTAAAGTTCTAGCAATCCTCCTAAGGGACAGATTGAGATGAGAGGAAAAGAAGAAGTTACTTAAACTTGTGATCTCCATCCGCTCTGTTCAGGTTGAGTGCAGCTACTGCATACCGGTTCCCCAATCTCTCGTCTGGCGAGGCTTTCCAGTTTTGAGAAGCAGAAGTAAGTACCTTTTACATTTCCAAACACAAGAATCAAAATGCAACTACAACAGTATAGTCTATCTGTACTTCATTAGTATTTTTCCAATTGCATTTTCATCAACTTCCGTTTACCTTGATGATCCTTGTTAATGAGCTCCCAGTGGGTCGTTTGTGCCTATAAAATGGACTTCCACTGATGAAGATAAGAAGCGCCAAACTCAAAACTATAACTGTTATAGGAAAGCTCCAATTCCAGCCTTTGTTCTCTTCCACCCAAACCATGACAGTTGAGCTAATGAGTCCACCAGTGCATAAGGAAAAGAAAAACCAATTGAAGAAGGCAGAGATCTGTCTCTGATTGCTGTGATCAAGCTGATCAGCACCATGTGCAGGTAAGTTGGCACTGAGTCCAGCAGCACCAGCAGCAATGGCGTAAAGGCCAGTGTACAGAATTGCTGCTTGAGACTGAGAAGGCTTTAAATTCAACGCCGGCCGTAACCTTCTGCTTTGAGATTGGATTGTCAGCAAGATTAGTCCCTATATATAATATCAGTCAAGAGGTTTGTTAAGACCATTTAGGATTAACTTGAGAAACAGATGAAAATGACATAGTTTGAAAGATAAACATGTTTACCAGCAACTCAATTATGCAGGAAAGAATGAAGGTTGTGAATCTAGTGAAGAGTGAGTCACTGATAAAGCCTCCCATGATGGTGAGCAAAAAAGAGGTTCCCATGAAATTGGTGACCATATTTGCTGATTTAGCAGTTGGATAATGCATTGACTTTGTGAAGTATGTGACAAAGTTACTGGCATTGCATAAGAAAACCATGTTGGTAAAGACCTCAACAACTGTACCACAACAAGAATTTTATTGTGACCAGATCAATATCATCCATCAATCATAATAGTCCTACACTTTCATATCAAAGTACCAAAGGTTTGCTTGATCCCAGTAAGTAATCTGTATGTTATGTACTAAAATGAAAAAAGGAATATTAGATTGTGAAACATGCTCCTGGATTAGTGGTTTAGATGGAGGTGAGATCATTAAGATCCTGAATTATAAAAAACTAAGGTTCCTCAATATTAGATGAATTAAGATCCCATATGCAGTGTCATTATACATAAAGAATGGTTAAGATCCGTGCTGGTGCAACTTACCACATGCAAAGGCAGCAGCTCTAATTCCACCATGGATTTTAGGATTTGCCTTTCTTCCTTTCCAATCAACATACTGATCATCACTTTCTTTCTGGTAGGTATCTATCTCCATACTCATCTCTAAGCCCTCAAGTGATCAAGTGCCCGAGCTTATACTACTATTATTATGAAGACTATGAAGGTTTATATAACTGGGATGGGATTTTGAAGAAATGAAGAAAAAGAAGGAAACTGGAAACAGAGATGAATTGGTGCTTAATCAGATATGGATGGAATAGTGAGGATGAAAAATTATAAGATGATAGTTAAAAAAGATGGAGACAACTTTGATGGAAAAATCATATCTCTGCATGTTGGGAAATAAGGCTATGCAGACACTTGTTTCCAAACACTGGATGAAGTTTTGTGAATGCATAGGGATAGAATTGGATTGATGAGAGAATCCAGCATTGAATGCCTACCTATTTACTTGCGTGACACCTTGAATTTCAAAGGTTTTGATTAGGAAATAGATCATTCTAGGCCATTGCATTGCATGCAGAGTTTTCTTTGAACGTTAGTAGTCAATATCATTAAATCTTATGTCCGCTTGGGTGATGCAATATCGCATGCAGCTATGCTAATTCGTCTATGATCCACCGCCACTCAATCTATCTATGCGTCACAGCTAGTGACTGGGTACAAGTATCGTACTAACGCATATTTGAGTGTGCCATTTATATGCCAATTGTGCCGCCATAGCGCTCAATGATGGGTCCTGTTGAGAATATATACATCCCACATGGGAAAAATGGGACCTTGCCTATGGGTTTATAGGGGTTTGGGCCACTCCATCCATTGCTAATTGGTTTTGGATGTGAACTCCAAATTACTTTAGCATGGTATCAGAGCGTATATATTTGGGGTTCACATCCAAAACCAATTGGCAATGGATGGAGTGGCCCAAACCCTTATAAACCCATAGACAAGGTCCCATTTTTCCCATGTGGGATGTATATATTCTCAACACGCCCCCGCACGTGTGGCGAATTTTCAAGCCATACACATGGACAACTTTGGGTGACGTGGAGCCCGTGTGGCCGTTAGGCATGCACATGTGGGTAACCCGCTCTGATACCATGATAAAGTAATTTGATGTTCACATCCAAAACCAATTAGTAATGGATGGAGTGGCCCAAACCCTTATAAACCTATAGGCAAGGTCCCATTTTTCCCATGTGGGATGTATATATTCTCAACAGGTCCTTACAGACGAATGGACAACTACGTTGGATTTGAGATTCCAACAATCGTCTGCCACTTAATGCCCTTGCTAGGCGATCTATTTACCGCATGTCTTGCGGATTGTCACTTTGATGAGACAGTCTTCCCGTCGTTAGGGGAAGATAAGAAAACGAATGTTAAGCAGGAACAACAGGAATTGTCGTGGTTTGTCCCCACTATGTCTCATCTCGATCCTCACTAAAGTGACAAGATTACACATATCTGCTGCAAACATGCCTACAAGGAAGGATGTCCCTACGAGAGGACGTAAAGCCACCCTACACGGAGGTAGGCATGGCGCCAATGCCAAAGAGAGTGACACTCTGGCGTTATAGGCCATGACTCCAGCTAGGATACGTGGGAGGCCCGTGGGTTCGAATGATACTTTGGCACATTCTAATCCTTTGATCATATAGACTTAAAATTCGTCTCATGAGAATCTTCCGGATTATGGTTATCGTTGGGGGACACCTTAACGTCAGAACCTATTCATGAGAATATAGAGCTCTATGAAAATTACACTAGTGTACATGTGACGTGCGATAGAAACTCCATCATAATGATGATGTAGTTGCGCATTTCGTTGCTCATGAGTTTGTTGAGTCAGATGATATCGAACCACGCTTCGTTGATGAATGAATGTCAACGTAAAGAAATTTGGCCTAAATAGAAAGATGCAGTCCAGGTTAAGTTGAATTTTCTAACGAAGAGGAAGGTTTTTGAGCCAGTGATGCCAACACCTCCTGACATAAAACCTATTGACTAATGGGTCTTCGTTAGAAAGCATGATAAGAAAAAGATATGGTAATCTCACCTTATGGCGCAAGGCTTCTAAAAAAACGCACTGGAATCGACTACGATGAGACATATTCTCTCGTAATGGATGTCATTGCACTCCACTACCCTGTTAGTTTGGTAGTTTCTGAATAACTGAACATGCAGCTTACAAATGTGGTCACTACATATCTATATTGGGATCTAGATATGGAATATACATGAAGGTTCATGGTGAACTTCATTTACCCAAGTCAAGTGGCTCTAGACCACAGAGCGCATTTACAATAAGGTTGAAATGCTCACTAAAAGTGACTACTTGATTGGGAAGGGATATGCCCGCGCATTTCCATAACAAGTTTCGGATTCTATCGTGGTTTATATTGGACATGATCTTCATTGGAAGTCCTTAAAAAGTTAAGAGAAACAGCTGAACACTTGAAATCTGAGTTTGAGATGAAGGATTTTAGGAGAACACGATTATGTCTCGGTTTGGAACTTGAGCATCGTGTTGATAGATGCTTAGGCATTTTGACAAGGTCAAACCATCAAGCACCCCCATGATCGTCTGTAGTCTTGATCCTAAAAAGGATCCTCTTCGTCCGAAGAATGATGGCGAAGATGTGCTAGGGGCAGAAATGCCCTACATAAGTACAATAGGCGCATTATTGTACTTAACTCAATGCACAAGACCAGACATCTCATATGCTGTGAACTTGTTAGCTAGATATAGCTTTTGCCAACGCGACACCATTAGATTGGTGTAAAAGATATGTTTCGGTACTTGAGATATACGATTGATGTGGGCTTGTTCTATCCGTACAGAGAGACGATGGATTCGAACCCATCACACACCAGGAACGCCGCCAACATTAGCCTGCGTCCTCTATCCCCATCCCAAAACAACATGTGTTTTGGAAGGTTTTGCTGATATTGGGTATCTCTCTTACCCACACAAAGGTCATTCCCAAACTGGTTAAGTTTTCACCATGGGTAAAGACAGTGATATCTTGGAGGTCTACAGAATAGATCCTAGTCGCTATATCTTCGAACAATGCAGAGATTATTGCTCTTCACGAAGTGGTTCGTGAATGTATATGGATTGGATCCATAGTTACGCATGTTCGAACAATTGTGGTTTGAAGTCTACCACAGATGAGCCTACAAGCATTTAGGATAATGCTGCTTGTTTTGAACTAATGAAGCAAGGTTACATAGCGACAATACCAAGCATAAACAGCAACAACAGACTCTCCTCAAGATCAAAGTGAACTAGGTTCGATCTAAGGACAGTGTGGCAGACTTGCTCACTAAATCATTGACTAAATTCCACTTTCTAGAAACATGTTGATAGCATCGTTTGCAGAAGTTATCCGAACTCCCATGACCTTGGTCATCAGGGGGAGATGCAGACATCAGGGGGAGGTGTCTACATGTATGGCCTCGAAACATGAAGGGTGTGTTGTGCTCTTTTTCCCTTTCGACCGAGGTTATTTTTGTCCCACTGGGTTTTTGTAACTCGGCAAGGTTTTTAATGAGGCAACGAGAGGAGCACCACGTTTGGGTGACACAAGGGGGAGTATTCATGTCACGCCTCTGATTTTACACACATGAAAATCGATATATATAATCTCATAATTACATATGCGTGAACGTTCAGCCATCAATACAAAATACCTAGAAACTTTTTCCCTTTTAACCCAAGTACATATTGATGCCCTGAACCCACTATGTCAATATTGACCCGCTCCACAGAGTCATATATTACAATGCTTACGAATTAAATTGTCAACAACAAAATAAAACGTAAATGCAGCTCAGAGTAACTATACAACGGAAGTCCTTATCAACGGTAAAGTCACAAAGATAGCTTCCTACCGTAAAGCTGCAAAGGCGCCACCTCAGCTTCAGCCACGATTTCCCTGACCTGCAGGATTAACCCCTACACCATTCCATTGAATAGTGCACCGGGTTGCCACACAACAAACCCGGTAAGCTTATGAAGCTCGAATGAGTAAACTCAAAACCACAAAACAAAACGCATTTCTTAAGTCACCACAACCTAAACAACGATAAGCACACATCTCACACCTACAACCATCCATTCCACATCCTTCCATATTGTGCTTACATAAGTCAACTGGTGACTAAAGCCTCATGCTAAGAACCTAAATCCTAGCATCCAATTACACAAATTTCGGTCAAACAAGACTTCCTCAAGCAAAGTTTGACGCCATCCTAACGCACTACGGCGAATTCCAAATCACACTCATTCCCTCCCCCCTAGGAGCTGTTTGTCATCAACATGACATCAAGGTGAAAAACAATAAATCACCTTCCTATCCTCACCACAGAGTACAATTCATCACCACTATGGCTCTTAATATAAATCAAACCATCAATCAATACAATCAAGGAGAAACAAGGCAATTACATATCAAACAAGTAAAACAATTCATAGTAACCCCAGCATATAATTTAGTTCAGGAGGTCACATTAAGTCAAGCAATTCAAGTCAAAGTAGTCATCGGAGTCCCACACTCTGACGTCTGTAGGTAGCCTCAACCATCACAACAATCCTCTCGATCTTTGTTAACTTAATAATAATTCAGCTCTATTACTGAGCAGTCATCACACTGATCATCGCACAGATTTCACCAATCATCACGCAGATATTCATCATCCTACTGATCATCACATAGATTTCGAGGATCATCACATAGATAGCAATTGTCCAGCTGATCATCACATAGATTTTGCCGGTCATCACGCAGATAGCAACCATCCTACTAATCATCACACAGATATCGCTGGTCATCACATAGATAGCGATCATCACATAGATTCACACAGATATCACTAGTCATCACGCTGATAGCAGTCATCACATAGATTCATGGCTAGTCATCACACAGATATCAATCATCCTACTAATATTCCTACACAATTAAGCTACACAGATATTTCTACACAAGCTTTACATGACAATCATCACAAAGATTCATCATACTGACGTCATCGATTCATTACACAAATATTCCTACACAAGCTTTACATGACAATCATCACAAAGATTCATCATACTGATGTCATCGATTCATTACACAAATATTCCTACACAAGCTACACAGATATTTCTACGCAAGCTTTACATGACAATCATCACAAAGATTCATCATACTGATGTCATTGATTCATTACACAAATATTCCTACACAAGCTTCACATGGCAATCATCACGAAGATTCATCAATATATATATATATATATATATATATCACGTAAATATACATATACGTAGTCATTCACTTAGGAATACCACAAATACCAACTATAGTCGTAGTTAACCTAATAACTCCAAGACAATAGGGTAATCTCGCTCATAACAAATATCGATCATGCTCATAACTAATATCGATCATGCTCATAAAAAATATCGATCCTGCTCATAACAAATATCGTGAGATTTACTCACCAAACGATAAAGGTAATCCGTTCATTAATGAACCTTGTGAGATTACTCACCTTTGAATCTCGCTGCGTCTTCACACGAGAACCAAAACAAGCACAATCGCCGCAATCCGTTCAACAAGTCCAACAATCACCTGAACACATAGGGTTTTGATTCAGTGCACAAATCACGAAGTGATTAAAGTTCGAAACCCCCGTTTTGAACTAAATCCCCATGAGTAATGCCAATCGAGGCAAAACCTCATCTGAGACCTCCCTAAGTCTCCAGAGTACTTCCACGATCGATGTGTCCAAACCACAAGTCAATCGGAAGCTCGAATCCTCACGGATCAAATAAATCAATCGGTATGAAACCGTAAAAATCATAACAAATCCATTCGAACTCCAAAATTTGCATATTATATATCGAAACGCTTGTATCAACAAGTAGAACATATATAATATCAAAAACAGTTCCCTACATGGCCGGAAAACCACCAGAACGCCGCCACAGGAGGTGGCGCACCGCCGCCAGCCAAAACTCAATATTTCGTAAAACTTCCAACATCAAAAAGCTTCATCTAAGCATGCTTGTGAATTCTCATAACTAGCTCGAAGTCAGAAAACAAGCATAAAGGGTCGAAAACTACCTCACAAGCTTTGGATTTTTGCTCAAACTGAGTTGAACCGATTTCCATGTAAATCGATCCAAACAAACACCATAGATCGACTCAGACGACCCCCACAAAGCCAAGGAAGGAAACTTGAAGCCGTGCAGTCCCCGGAGTTGCGTTTTCCGGTCGGGTCCGAAATCACCCAACTGCACCGCCTTGCTTCGCCGCACACGGTGGGTATCTCCGCTAGAGAACACTATAGGGACGACCAGACGGAGGAGGCGAACCAGCTGACCAAGTTTCATGGCCAGAAACCGCCGTAGTTCGCTGGAAAAACCGGGTCGGGTTGCCGGGTTCGGGTCGGGTCAGACGGAAAACTCAGACACTGAAGGTATTGACCGAGAGAGAAAAGAGAGAGAAAAAAAGGTTTCCGGAAATGGAAACTTGAAATTATGAAAGAATTTCTGATTTTTCTCTATTTATACTAAAATGGAAACTTCTTCCAATAGCCATAACTTTCTCATACGAACTTCAATTCCCGCGTTCCACATGTCCACGAACTCGTATCGATGCGCTCTACAAATTTCGTGAAGGAAGTTTTCTGAGAATCCCAACGAATAAAAATTCAACCTTTGCAACCCCCCTAAAACCATATTCTTCAAATAATTATTCTCCCGAAATACTTCCGCTCCATCCACGAGCCACGAAATCGTCCAATAATCAGAAGTTAGATTCCGGAAAATCCTCGGAAAATAAATACGAATTTCCGGGGCATCACAATTCAAGTAAATCCATAATATGTGTCTGGCCTAAACTCTAGGTTATTTGACCTAGTTGTAATAGAGTTTTGAATTAGAGATATTCTCGGAGATATTCATAGATTGTACGATTATCTTTCCTTGTAAAACTCTGATTCTATGTCTTGTAATCCTCTATATAAAGAGACCTCTATTATCAATGAAAGTACGACTCAATTATCTCCCAATTTAGTTTTCCTTAAAACAATAATGAGTTTTTAATAAAATTAGAAGCACTCATTTGTGTTTTGAGTTTTTCTTAAAAAAAAAAAAAAAAAAATTTGTTGAAGAGTATTGTCCTTTAATAGATTTTCAATTCTTTTGAATTTAACTTCTTGTTGAAGGGAATTAATTTGGTTGCCTTTTGCATTAGTTAAATGAGAGTTTCTATTGGGACCTCCAAATCTGCTCACTTGACCTCACTCTATTATGAATTATTAAATGACATATATAACCTACTATAAAATGACTATTAAGAACAATAATTATACCAAAAAATATTATATTTATTTTATGTAGACTTTCCAATTCAATAATAGTAGATTGTATTTCTTATTATTTTCCTCATCTATTTTCATTTTCCAATTTCACTACATACTCATTAAAGTATTCATATATATTTAATAAGAATTAAAAATATGATTAGGATCATTTGACATAAAAATGTATGATATATATATTGAACGCATATTGGTGAGGGAAAACAAAATAAATCATCTTATGATTTATGACCTAAATCTAAGTCAATCCATTATATTTGTAAAAAAAAGAAGGAAAAAAAATAAAAATATTTAAATAATTAATCATGTGGTACAAACAATACAGAAAAAAAAATCAAAAAACAAATGTTTTTTTTTTTAGAATAAAAACAAATGATTTCTTCATTTTTTTTTTTTGCACAGCTAAAATAGAAAAAAAAAAATAGTTAATGCATTTTCTTATTGATTAGACATTAATTTTTGAAACTCAAGTTTGGATAAGAAATGTATATTTAGTTAAGATTTATAGAGTGATTAAATCATTGAAATGACTAAATTTTTTATTTTAAAGATAATAATTTGTTTGCAAATTATATGAGTGAGGTTATTTGAGGAGTTTAGTGAGGTTTAGTGAGTAAATTTAGTATTTGAAAATTTGATACGAAGTGTAAAAAGTATAGAGGTCAAGTGAGTAAATTTGGAGGTTCTAATAGAAAAACTCTAGTTAAATTGATGTCTTTGGATTTAGAATTTTCTTATATATGTGGGCGTGGGGCTCATCATACTTTTTCTCCATCCACCTTTAAATTAGAGCTAATGTTAGGTGACCAAGCGAACAACACTCCTCGTACCTATTTACAAGTTTCAAAAAAAGTGTTAAGTGTCTAATGAAGCCTATGACTAGGAGCCTAATTATAGGCAAACACTTAATTGGCAGCCTAAAAAAAATAAAGTACATTACTCCATAAATTTCGATGACTTGATGGTCAAGGTAATGTATCTTGCGTGTATGTAAACGATCAACATTCTTAAACCCAATAAAATTCGAAAGTCTCAATTGAGATCAGTATAAACTGTATTATTGTCTGATACATAAATTGTAGGGACAATGATAAAAGAGGTCATTTTAAAGTGCCTTATGATAATTTAGACACCACAAATATCCCTATGATAATTAAGGTTACCTATTAACAATATGCCATTTAAAAATAACAAAAATTACAACTCATGCCATTCATATATATTATTGCAACTCAGGTACTATATCCAAAGCCATTCCGGGAGCTTTTGCTTTCAAGGCCAAGAAATGGCCCGACTCGCCTCACCAGATTCCCAGGCTCTGTGTTAGCGCCGGTAACATCGAAGCTTGCTACACTCCGTCGTACACAATTTTTATGGAGCGTTTGCTTCAACCGCTGATGATCAAAAGCTGTCCGATGATCCTTCCTCTCTATCTCTCGTCCCCCAACGACGCTCGCCACCACCAATGAGCCTTCAACGGTCGACGTCACCAGAGATCGGAGCCAAACGTACACATGAGACTCCAAAATGATCTCCTTACCAACCGGTTTGACTCTCTTCTCAATTCTCCCTAGTTTTTTTCAACTCTGGTATTTGTAATTGTAGTGAATTGAAGGTTCTGGAACTCGGATTGGAAATCAGGTACTACACCTCTTCAAGGCTGCCGCCGAGATCACCAACTCTGATCCGCAAAATGACGGAGGATGTGACTCCACAGCGCTCCGTCTCTTATGTTTCTCGGTCTTCGATGCTGCGGTGGGAAAGCGACTGCGAGGATCACATTTGATTTAAGAAGAAGAAGGGAGTAGAGAGATCTAAAGGTGTGGTGAGGAGCAGAAGAAAAAGAGTGGGAGAAGATTTGGTGTTTGCTTGAAGAAGAGGAAGACTGTAGCTTCCAAATGTGGATCGTCTTCTGATTCCAAAGGTTGATCTCTAAATTGTGCTTCTGATCGATTTCTGTTTGGTTGCTGCGAAAATTATGAGGAATTATACTCAGTGTGTTTCTTTTATGGTGTTTATTGCTTTTCAATTTGATATTACTTTTGTGTTTGGTCATTACTGTTTGAAACTCTTGATTAGGATGTGTCAACTTTGTGAAACTTGGATCTGATTAGGCATTCACTTGAAATTCTTGCTGTTAAAGGCTTATTTTTCATGATAATTAGGAAGAAGAACCAGAGCAGCAGCTGCAGCATAAAAAGCAGCTTCAGCAAGGTACCCTTACCTTGTTTATATATCCTAGAGCCTTATCAAGTTTCATGAACTGAATTGGAGTTAGATTACCTGCTTTCTTGGTAATGAATAATGCAATGATTGACGGGAAGAATGGTTGGAAAAAATTTCAGGGTGCCGAGTTGATAAATATTGTGTTCATTTTGGGAGCCTTCAATTTATATGTAACCAAGCAATTTTATTGAGAATTGGAGCTTTGCATTCTTATGGGGCCTAGAAGTCAATTAAGAATGGTTTAGATATGCTTACTGCTACAGATTATGAAGGAGACTCTACCATGCGCTCTATTCAAATTGCCAAAAAAAATTTGTTGAAGGAGACTCCAAGCTGGTCATCGACTAAATCAACAAAGTTTGCACTCCACCTTGGAGGATCATAATTCTCATCAAAGATATATATTCAAGTTCTTGCAGGCAACATTGAAAGCATTAGTTTCAAGTATGTGCCACGTGAGACCAACTTTGTGGTTGATGCTATTACAAGCCTTGGTCATGATGATGTGGATCGTCCCAGGATATGGTCCAAGAAGCTTCCCTTAGCAGCTTTGTTGGCTTTTAATTTTGACCAGTTTCGTTTAGGTTGTTCTAGGGGTTTGTGTTGTAATTTTCTTTTCCTTCTAAAAAAAATCAGACAATAATACAATTCCAGTACATACCATAGTTTTCCTCCCTAAATAAATGCACTGACCAATTAGAGCGCAAAGTAACTGATCTTTAATTGGAATTAGTTTTAATTGTATCTCTCCATAGTAGTAAAAGTAGCAATACACACATATTTTAAACCTACTGACTTTCATACTGATAAAAAATCTGTGGGATTTGATCTTTAGCTATAGATATCAGTGTGAGATGATCAACTGGACCCTACAATGCACATGTTGCCAATATTACCCACTGAAATCTGTGTGACATAAAGTTTCTCAACGATATCCGTGTGTCCCAAATATTAAACAGATACCAACATCTGTGGGAAAAGTTCTAGACACGGATATATATGTGTAATAACAAAAATATAATTTATTAAATACTTTTAGGATTAAATTTTGTTTAGTCCCTATACTCTGCCTCCAACATCGTTTCAGTCCCTGACATTTTAATTTCATCCAAAAAGTCCTTGAGGTCACAATTTCCGTCTAATTGGTATACTCCGTCCAATTGCTCAGTTTATAGGCTGACGTGGCATTAAAGTCAACGCCAACTCAGCCTTTTCAATTGCGAAATGTCCATACTATCCATGCCCTTTATTATTATTATTATTTTGTCTGTTTATCTCTTCTTCCCCATCTCTCTTCTCCTTCTGTTTATCTCCCTCCTCTCTCTTTCTGTTCGTCTCTCTTCCCTTCCCCATTCTCTCTCAAATGTCATCATCCACCTCTCACCACCTCCTCTTATATTCACCTCCTCCTCGCTTCACCCTCTTCTTCACCACCTCCTCCTCCTCCCTCCCCCCCCCTCTTCTCTCAAATGATCAACCCCAAATACTCCGCCTCCACCTCGCCTCCTCGTTTTTCTTCGTTTTTCTGAAGGAGGCGATCGTGGTCTACACGGGCCTATCTCCGGTGACCTTCTTCACTCTCGTAGCTCTGCTCTTCGCCGCTTAACATGTCCTTTTTGGGTTTTTGGGCCGTCCGAGACCCACAACCTCCCCAGGAGCTTGGAGGAGATGCAGCCTCTTCCGCCGCCTGTCCAGCTCGGCGAGATCACCGCCAAGGAGCTCAAGCAGTATGACTGCTCCGATCCCAAGAAGCCTCTGCTCATGGCCGTCAAGTCTCAGATCTATGACGTGTCTCAGAGCAGGTGTTGAATCAAAAATTTCAATTTAGGGTTTAAGTTCTGGGATTGTGATTGTTGTGCTTATCTGATTTCTGAAGTAGTCAACTGGGTTTCTATTTTGATGTTACTTTGTTAGCTGGTAATTTTAAAGTTGGAGACTTGATCATCTGATAGTTTCTGGGTTCTGTTAATTGTTGAATTTGGAAGATGATAAAGACTTGGGTAGAAACTAGAGCTGCAAATTGTTTCAATTTGGAGATTGCGAATTTGCGATTTTTCGATGTGGGTTAGTGATTACTATCTGTGTGTTTTAACTATTAACCAGTGGATGTTGTTTGTTGAATCTCACCATTGTGATTAACGAGGTGGCTGCTTTTCATTTCACCGCTTGATGAGAAAGTGTTTCTATCTAGCTTGGTTTATGTTAGAGGTTCGATACAAAATAGAAGTGTTTGGAATTGTTTGTTATGCAACTTTTGTTTATGTATTTGCTAGTTCATCCATGGTGTTCGGTTCAAATTGGTTTCTGTGTACTTAAATTTGTAGTTGGTGGAATTTGGTTTTTGATGAACTTAGGAAATACCTAGATGTTGGATATGTTAGTTTGATTGATTGTGCAGGTCTGGTTCTTGGAATTTGCTGATATATGACAGCAATGGAATTGGTGGTTGAGCTCGAGAGAGAGCTCGGTGGCGGTGGTTGTGGTGATTTGGGTATGAAGAAGAAGTAGGAAGAAAAGAAAAAGAAATGGAATAAAATGAATAAAAAATAAAAAAGGAAGGTAGAAAGATTATAGGGTTATATTGGACATTTCACCATTATCGAGCTGACTTGGCGTGGCTTGGATTGCCACGTCAGCAACTTAACGGCGCAATTTGACAGAATCTTAACGGTGAGGACCTATTGGACGGAAATTGTGACCTTAGGGATTTTTTGGATGAAATTAAAATGTCAGAGACTGAAATGATGTTGGAGGCAGTGTACAGGGACTAAACATAATTTAATCCATACTTTTATATACATACTTACATAGACATCTGTAGCAAAGGTTTTACACACAGATATCTGTCTAATAATAAAAAATAATTTATTAAATTATTATATATTCATAGACATCTGTAACAAATGTTATACACACAGATATCTGTGTCTAATAATAAAAATATGATTTATTAAATTATTATATATTCATAGACATCTGTAACAAATGTTAAACACACAGATATCTGTGTCTAATAATAAAAATATGATTTATTAAATTATTGTATACTCATAGACATATGTAACAAAGGTTATACACACAAATATTTGTGTCTAATAACAAAAATATGATTTATCAAACAAATTTATACTTATAGATATCTATAACAAATGTTTTACTCAATGTCATCTATGTCTAATAACAAAATATCATTTATTAACCAATTTTATAATCATAGACAATTATAATTTTTTAATTCTTTCCCTAAAATTTAAAAAAGGGTTTTTGTCCATTTACCCCATTTCTAGGGATTTTTTTTCCCACTTACCCCATTAAGTTTTTTTAATTCTCTCTTACCCAAAACACTCTAAGGAAGTCTTCCTTAATACCCCATTAAGTTTTTCAAATTACATATAAGTTATTGACAAAAGATAACTTAACAAATACATCATTTAAAGATTGAATTAAACGTATAAGGACTAAATCTTACAAATAAGGACAATGTGCTCTCCATTTGCCACATGTCATGAGTTAATTTATATTTTTACCCTTAACTACTTCTTTTGACTTCTAATCCCTTTATAAGGATTAAATCTTACAAATAAGGACAATCTGCTCTCCACTTGCCACATGTCATGAGTTAATTTACTTTTTTACTATTAACTACTACTTTTGGCTTCTAATTCCTTTTTGTTACTTTTTTTTATAGAATAATCCCTTTATGTCATTTTTTTTCTGAGAATAATCTGTTTATGTTACTTTTTTTTTTTAGAATAATATTTTTATGTTACTTTTTTTCATAACTTAGCTTTATCGATATTTTAAACTCTCCAAAATATCTTCAAAACTAGTTTTAGATACGAATATTTACCCCATATATCAAAACTTCCATCTAATTTTCTAAATTTTAATTTGCACAAAATATCCATTGAAATTTCCACAATTTTTAAGTACCAAATTTTTTTAAACTTCATCTCACTAGTACGTTTCCCAACACAAATCCCCTCTTCCGGTAATGCACTCGTCATCGATTAATCCTGCCACTGCACTTGTCAAATCCTGCTACTGTACTCGCTGCACTCATACTCGTCCAGTTCTGCTACTGCACTTGTACTCGTGTTCTGCTCCTGCACTCGTCATCGCCTAATTCTGCTACTGCACTCGTCTCATCCTGCTACTGCACTCGTTGCACTCATACTCGTCCAGTTATGCTACTGCCCTCATACTCGTGTTCTGCTTCTGCACTCGTCATCGCTTAATCCTGCTACTGCACTCGCTGTAGTCATGTTGGTCCAGTTTTGCTACTGCACTCATAATTGCCGAATCCTGCTATTGCACTCATCCAATCCTGCTACTGCACTTGTCATCGCATAATCCTAATACTGCACTCGCTGCACTCATACTCGTCCAGTTATGCTACTGCCCTCGTACTCGTGTTCTGCTACTGCAATCGTCATCGCCTAATCCTGCTAATGAACTCGTCCAATCCTGCTACTGCACTCACTGAACTCATACTCGTCCAGTTCTGCTACTGCCCTCGTACTCGTGTTTTGCTACTGCACTTGTTACACTCATACTTGCAGAATTAATGAACAAGAAATCTTTTTTTTTTTAGAAGAACAAGAAATCTTAAGACTTGATAACTATGTACATATACATCATACGCAGAATTAACCTTCCAAAACCTATTAAAGATTTCATTTTCATAACACTAAATAACCGCCTTGAAGTTGAAATGCTCAATTAATAGCATCCAGTAAGCAATCCCTCCACTCAAAATTGATAATTATCCAGATCGATCAATCAATCAATGCATTATACTACTTTTTTTTTTTTAACAATAGTTACTGAATCATCATTGCAACATTATACTACTTGTATCAATCCTCACAAACAAACAAATTCCAGAAAAAAAAAAAAAAAAAAAAGCAATTGCATTTGAGGTAAAATTGAAAAACAAACCCTCATGAATTGATACTGCGGAAACCACGAATCTGAGAAAGCCAAACCGCAAAGCAAAATATCCAACACAAAAAAAAAAAAAAAAAAAAAGGATAGAGAACAAACCCATCACAAAAACAACCACACACCCCAAAATCAAACCATAAAGGCATCATCTTTACGATACTCATCAGCTAAAACATAGAAGTACAGAACCCAGTTGCAATTCTCTAAATTAAGAGCTGCAAAGGCAAACCTGGTGCAAAGTAAATATGCCTTAATGGGGATTTTTTTCTATTTCATCGTCTTCATTGGGTTGTTCGTGAGCACAATAGGCAGGCCCGAATTTGAAATCAGTCGAGTCAATTGAGACCCGAGATGGGATTGCAGAGAAAGGCCTAGACTTGAGGAAGAAGTAGAATTGGGAAGTGGGGATTGAAGAAGAAGAAGAAGAGTGTGAGAGACTGAGAGGCTTGAAAAGAAGAGAAGAAGATTTGGCTGGTATGGTTATGGCAATGTTCTTAAGGAGAGCCCTAGCGGGTCCGGGACTGGAGGCAGCCCGTGCACGGCTTTGGATTTTCGTTTTAGGGCGCTGGTATTGGGTCAGTGGCATACGGGTAAATATTTCATTGAACTGAGTATTTTGGTCATTTTGCATTAAAATTGGGGGTCAGGCCTGCATCATTTGACTTTTGGGCCTGGGCTCATGTCCTTATTTGTATAAATCTTTTGGCAAGTGGGTTTTCTGTGTTTATATCTTTGGTCATGTGCTGCTATGTAATTTTTTTTATTTTTTTTGGGATAAAATCTGCTTAGTCCTTGTGCTTTGCCTCTCTCATCGTTTCAGTCCGTGACATTCTAATTTAATCTAAAAACTCTCTGATCTCACAATTTCCCTCTAATAGGTCCCTTCCGCGTCAAATTAAGAGTTGGCCTTGGGTGAAATGTCCAATATACCCCTCTGTTATTTCTTTTTCCTTTTTAATTTCTTTTTTCCTATTTAATTTCTTTTTTTTCTTTTTCCATTTTAATTTCTTTTCTTTTTTTTCTTTTTCCTTTTTTATTTTTCTTTTTCCTTTTTTTTCTGTTTTCCTTTTTTTTTTCTTTTTTCCTTTTTAATTTCTTTTTTTTTCTTTTTTTCTTTTTTTCCTTTTTTCTTTTTTCTTTTTCCTTTTTAATGACCATCATATCCTGCTGCATCAATAACGTCACGTCGGCGAACCAATCCAGATCGACCTGAAACCCCAATTATTGTTCTTCACGCCGGCGGCCATTTTTCTTTTCCATCACTACTCTTCTTCTTCACTTCTGGTTTTGGTCAACTTGGCCATAAAAAACCACCATTTTAACCACACCCAAAATCCAAATCACCATTTTGAGTAAGACCCAAAAACCTTAGAGTCTGAAAAAATGGTTCAGTGAAAAGTTTCCAAATTGAGGCCTGATGTAGAGAGAGAAAGTGGGATTTGAGTGGGAGAGAGAGAAGTAGGCTGTGAAAACAAGAGGGGAGTGGTTGAGCGGCGAATTTCTTAGCTGATTGGGATCTGCTTATGTTTGAGAGATGGCGTCGGCGACGATGGAGACGAGGGCGGATCCGCTAAGAGACAACGGAGGGAGATGGCTTCAAAGAAGGTGAACAAGTGATCGATCAGCTCCTAGCCTCTTGCTTTTGCTCGATGTCCATCTATACACTGCCAAGCTAGGTCTTTGCAGGGTTTGGCTTCAATTTGGGGAGAGAAACAGATGGGTTGTAGAGTTTGATCGGAATGGGATTGGTGGGTTGAGGAAGGAGAAAGTAGGCAGAACGAAAAGAAAAAAAAAAGGAAAAAACAAATTAAAAAGGAACAATAAAAAAAGAAGAAAAAGAAAAAAAGAAATTAAAAAGGAAAAAGAAAAAAGAAAAAAGAAAAAAAAGAAATTAGAAAGGAAAAAAAGAAATTAAAAAGGAAAAAAAATGAAAAAGAAATAACAGAGGGGTATATTGGACATTTCATCTAAGGCCAACTCCTAATTTGACGCGGAAGGGACCTATTGGAGGAAAATTGTGAGGTCAAGGAGTTTTTAGATTAAATTAGAATGTTAGGGACTGAAACGATGAGAGAGGCAAACTATAGGGACTAAACAGATTTTCTCCCTTTTTTTTTTTTTTTTTTTTAATACAATTCTACCTTCACCCATTTGTTACTTAAAGAGAGAGGGAGAAAATGGAAGAGAGAGAAACCATAGGAGACGTCGCCGGAGCCCGATCACCAGTCACCAGCGCCGCTCACCGGACTTTTTGAAAACCTTGCCGGAGGTCCCAAAAGAGGTCGTCGGAGATCTCATAAGTCACCGGAAAAGTTTATTGTCCCTAAACAGACGTCTATTGCCCCCTAATAGAGGAGCAATATACGTATGCCCCCCAATAGACGTATATTGGAGGGCAATAGAGATTTATGAAACCTCGCCGGAAGTCTCCAAAGAGGTTGTTATAGATCTCATATAGGGCCGGAGAGGTTTATTGCCCCTTGAATAAACCTGTATTGGCCCCCAATAGACGTTTATTGCCCCCCAATAGAACTTTCGGTCGCTGGAATGAGAACTAATCTCCCTAAAATTAGACAAATAAAACTTTGATTAAGGAAAAAAAAAACGAGAAGACTACATCAATTCAAAACATCTATTGCCCCCTAATAGACGTCTATTGTTCCCCAATATAACTTTTTTTTCTTTTTTCTTTCCTGGGCTTTGGCCCCATTGTAGATCGACAAAGTTATATAGTTGGAGCGAGCAATAAATCATACAATTCCAAAACTTTATAAGAACAGTGCTTGCAACATGAAAATGTCCCAATTGACAACAAGTGGAGTTGCAACAGAGCTCTTCATAATAATTTCCCAGAAAACATAAAAATGATAGAGAAAGATAGTGATTTACCCACAAACCATTTTTCCTAGAAACCATTTACCCACAAACCATCTCCCTTATCCAAAAGCAATCTCCCAATTTCAAAAAAAAAAAAAAAAAAAAAAGTCATCTCCCTTATCCAAAAGCATCTACGTCGAAGCTCTCTCTTCAGCTTCTTCACTTTCACTTTCATAGCTCACTGTATATACTACAAGTCCACAATCTTGTAAAGCAAAGACCCCAAATCAAAAAGAAAAAAAGAATGAAAGAATCGAGCTCAGAAATCGTCTCTGATTCGACTCATCTTAGTCACCTAGCCTCTCTATCATCATCATCCTCCCTTTTACCCCTCCTCGAGTTCTAGACTCACCAAACTCGTCAGAGACGCTATCTCTCCTACTCCGCTTCGCAATGTACGACTCTCTATCGCCGCCTCTCTCTTACAGCCGTACGAGAATTTGGAGCCCGACCCTGAAATTTTCAAATAATCAACGAAACCTAATCTGGGAAATTAGATGCGGCGGTAGCAGTGTTTGCGTTGTCGCCGGCAAAGGTCTGGGGGGGGGAGGGTTGCTTTGTCGCCTGACGGAGGTCGAAGTCGGAAGGAATGAGAGAGAGAATATGAGAGTGGCAGTGTCTGTAATTTTATAATTAAATTGTATCTAAAAGTGACTTTTTGCACTTAAATGGGGTAAGTGGGAACAAAATTCTCTTGGTGATATAAGTGGGCTAATTTTAGTCTATTTTGGTGACCAAGGACCCTTAAAAAAAAAGTTAATATATTTTGAATTTCAAAACTGAATAACAATTACTCACAATAATAAGAGTACGTAAAAATTACTCACAGAAATCAGTGTGAGTAAACAATTCTCACCAAAATTAATGTGAATTTAAACGAATTTGAATTAACTAAGTACACAAATGTCGATGAAAACTCTAACGGCCACTGTTTTCTGTCTGTAATAAATTTGCATCTCTCTCTCTCTCTCTCTATTCCCATTTCCCAGTATGTTATGAGTTCTAATGTTCTATCTTTAATAGTATTCTTTAACAGTTTACACATATCCGAGTCGAGCGCTTATATCTCTCTTTTCCCATAGCCTATCTTGCCCTTCCCAGTCTCAGTCTCATCTTCGATCTTCCCAGCCTCACGCGCATAGAGAAAAGTCTGATGCAGGCCCCAAACATTAAAGGTAGATCATGTTGCTGGATCAGAAAGGATATTGCGTTGGTGCTCCAATTGAGGTGGTTGTCTGGTTGATGATATCATCAGAGGGTGCAAATGTTTCGGGTTGATTCTCCTTTCTGATTGTCGATACCATCGATCAATGTTTTGTTTCATATCCCACCTGTGTTAGGCTAGACTTGGTCCGATCTGTTGAACGACTAGGATAGTGATGCTTGGATCGGTATGTTTGGCTGCGTTTTGAAGTCGAATATCGGCTGCATCTCTCTTTTGTTTCTGTTTATGCTTTTTGTGCTTTGTTCTTTAGTTTCCTTGTTGCTGTCAACAAGTCCTTAGTACTCCGGTAAGGTTACAAATCTAGAAATCTAGTCAGATTCTTTAGGGTAGAGGACTTGGTCTGAGGTAAGTCTTGCTGCTACTTGTTGGCCATGATTTAAGACCATATTTGTTTTTCCTGAGGAGAGGAATTAGTTTTCATCCCCTTCTCCTCCTTATATTATTTTTTTAATAAAAATTTCGAATTAATGCTAGATATAAAGATTTATAATTAGAAGTGAATATACTGTTTGAAAGAAATGATAAACTGAAGAATCCAATTCTTGTCATTCACAATAGAAAGTTACATCTTTATACAAGTTACACCCTTGTACGATCCACAATTCTAGCCTAGAAGCAAGTACCAACAGATATAATACAGCAACACAATTACAACATATGAATAGCTATCAAATCCCTAACTCTACGTTATCTTTCCTTAGCTGGTACCACAGAATCTTGTTCCTCAATACTCCCCCTCAAGTTAGAGTGTATATTGATTACACCCAACTTGCCTAGCAACATATTGAACTGTGCAGCACTTACTGGTTTAATAAATAAGTCGGCCGGCTGATCTTTGGTTAGAATGTGAGCCGTCTTAATCACGCCTCGTTACACCTTTTTGCGCACTACATGGCAGTCAATTTCTATGTGCTTTGTGTGCTGATGAAACACAGGGTTTGAAGCTATGTGAATTGCAGCAAGATTATCACAGTACAATTTAACTGGTTCTTTATGATGTATATTCAAATCACGCAATATATTGCGTAACCAAGTTACCACACAACAAGCCGTGGCCATTGATCGATACTCGGCTTCCGCACTTGAGCATGCTACAGTGCTCGATCTGCTTTTTTGTTTTCCATGAGACAACTGCATTACCGAAAAGCACACAATAACCTGACACCGATCTCCTTGTGTCTCTGCATAGTGCCCAGTCTGCGTCACAGAATGCTGTTAACTCCAATGAGCCTGTTGAAGGAAAGAGAAGCCCTTGCCCTGTAGCTTGTTTAATGTATCCTAAGACCTTATGTGCTGCCTCGAGATGTGGTTGCCGTAGCTTATCCATAAATTGGCTTAATATGTGAATAGCATAAACTATATCCGGTCTCGTAATGGTTAGATATATGAGCCTCCCCACTAACCTGCGATATTGAGAAGGATCAACTAATAAGCTGCCATCAGATTGGGTGAGTGATAAACCTTGTTCTACAGGAAACCGAGAAGACTTTGCACCTAAGAAGCCTGTATCTTCCAAATCTCCAGAGCATATTTCCTCTGGCACAACACAATTCCTTTATGTGATCTTGCTACTTCTATACCCAAAAAATACTTGAGCTTTCCCATATCCTTCAATTTGAAACAGTTAGAAAGAAATTGTTTGGTCTGCAAAAGATCCTCCAAGCTATTCCCAGCTAGAATCACATCATCCACGTATATCAGTAATGCCGTGAATTTTCCTTGACAGTTTCGGATGAATAACGAATAGGCGAACCAAGACTGTTGAAATTCAGCTGACTTGAGAGCACTTGAAAGCTTGATAAACCACTGTCGTGAGGCTTGTTTCAGGCCGTAAATAGACTTATGCAACCTGCAAACTCGTGTCTCCCCCTTTCGTCCGAAACCAGGAGGTAGATGCATATACACCTCTTCATAAAGGTCACCATTCAAAAATGCATTGCTGACATCCAATTGATGTAAATGCCATCCCTTTATAGCTGCAAGACTGAGAAGAACTCAGATTGTGGTTAACTTGGCAACGGGAGCAAAAGTCTCTCGGTAATCCACTCCTTCAACCTGACTATAACCTTTGGCGACCAATCGTGCTTTATACCTTTCAATTGAACCATCAGGATTGAGCTTAATCTTGTAAACCCATTTTCATCCAATGGGTCGTTTGTGTGAAGGAAGTGGGACCAAGGTCCAGGTCCAATTAGCCTCTAACGCTTTGATCTTTGTTTGCATTGCCTCTCTCCATTTGGGGTGTTGCACTGCCTGTGAAAAGGAAGTGGGTTCTTTTTCGATAGTGAGCTGAGTGACAAAAGCACGATGAGAGGGAGAAAGCCTATCATAAGATAAAACATGGGAGAGAGAATGAGGAGTACATTGGTGACGGACCTCGGCCGGTGAAGACGATGGTGCAGGTCGAGAGGGAAGAGATGCCTCTATGTGGAAATCTTGCAGAAAGAATGGTTGTGTAGTTGCCCTGGTAGAGCGTCGTGGTTGAGGAAGAGATGGAATGGGATTTGGATTGGAGGCCGGATTTAGTGGTGATGATGAATGACTCTGTTCTGGTGATGAAGGGAGAACGATATCAGAGGAAGAATGAGCTGGAATGCGTTGGTCAAGTGGAGGATTCTCAGGAGGGGTATTTTGGGTAATGTCATGTGTGGTTGGTGGCTCTTCATTGTCCAAGTACGATGTATTGGTTTGTGGCATGGAAATAGGATCATGATGTGAATGGTTTGAATTATTAGAATGCACAGCAGACTGATATGGGAAACAATCCTAAAAAAAAAAACAACATCACGTGAAACCATGATTTTACCTTTTGCAATATCATAAACTTTGTAGCCTTTTTGACCGTGTGGATAGCCCAGGAAAATACACCTTGAAGACCGTGCATCGAATTTGGAAGGTTTAAGAGGGTGGGTAGATGCAAAACACAAGCAACTGAAAACCCGAAGATGTGAGTAAGTGGGAACTTTATGAAACAATTTTTCAAAAGGTGTCTTACCCTCGAGAATTGGTGTTGGTGTTCGATTAATCAAGCATGCAAAAGTGAGAATGGCATCCCCCAGAATGACTTAGGTAAATGGGCTTGGAAAAGAAGAGCTCGAGTGACATTAAGCAAGTGTCTATGCTTGCGCTCTGCTACACCGTTTTGTTGCGGTGTATTGACACAGCTGGTTAGATGAATTATCCCTTTTGACAAATAGAAAGTTGTGAGTATAAACTCAGGACCATTGTCACTACACACAATTTTGACTCTTTTATCAAACTGATTTTCAACTAGCTGAATGAAGCTAACTAGGAGGTTGCGTGCTTCGGATTTGTGTTTCATTAAATACACCCAAGTGCAAATACACCCAAGTGCACCTAGTATAATCATCAACTATAGTGAGGAAATATTGTGCACCAGTGAGTGAAGGGACATGATATCCACCCCAAATGTCAACATGAATTAAGTCAAAAGGACACTCACTAGAATTAACATGTAAAGGAAAAGATTTTCTGGTTTGTTTAGCCAGAGGACATACAGAACAATCGCTTGTGTTACAAGCTTTATTTGCTGGAAATGGAAATAATAAATACACTTTGCTCGAAGGATGACCGAGCCTCTAATGCCAAAAGTTTTGAATGCGACCATGAGCAACATTGCATGTTCCTTTCTTAATCAGGTCGAGACAGTACAGTCTTTCCCTCTCAGTTCTTGTCTCAATCATCTTCCCCGATCGTAGGTCCTGTATAAAACAAATTTGGCTGAGAAATATTGTTATATAAAAGGAATCGAAAGCTAATTTGCTAATGGAGATCAGGTTCAAATAAAAGAACGGAACAGAAAGGACATTATGAAGAATGAAATGAGGTGAGAAGACAACTTTGCCAATATGTGTGACTTGAGCCGTGGTGCCATCCGGCAATTTAACAAGGCGATTGACTATAGGCTTTAAGGAAGTGAGAAGATTTGAATGGCAAACTATGTGATCACTAGCTCCACTATCTAGAATCCATATGATTTCTTTACCATTTTGACTCATGCGATAAGTTTTACCTGAAAGTTCTTCATAGTTGGGGATGTTACCAACTTGATTGATAGTGGTAGTAGTGGCCTTATCTTTGATGAGCCCTAAGAATTTCTGGCAGTCCTCTTGAGAGAAAGGAAAGTTGATGGCATTGTTTTTGTTGTCCTGCAATGAGACCACATTATTTCCTTTGGAGCTTCCTTGACCTTCCGCCATGAGAGCCTTTCTTTTCCGACAATATTCAAAGGTATGGTACCTCAAATTGCAGAAAGTGCATTTGAGATGAGCACGGCAATTTTTAGTGGAATGATTGGTCTTGTTGCATTTTTCACATTTGGCTCCTCCTTCGACAGCTTCAAAATCACGATTGCTCCGTTTCACCGCAAATGCTGCTGCTTTTGGTTGTACTAAAGCCTTCCCACTAGACAGCTCTGCTTGTTTCTCATGGCGGAGTGCCATTGAATATGCTTGGTTGACAGTGAGAAAGGGCTCCATGTTCACCACACTGCTGCAAATTGTTGCAAAATTGTCATTAAGCCCCATTAAAAATTTCATTGTCTTCTATGTATCCATATAATCCTTGATTTCCTTGGATGCTTCACAAGTGCATGGAGGAATCTCGCAAAGGGCATCTTTCTCATCCCATAAGCCTTTGAGTTTGGTAAAGAAGGTAGTCACAGAGCCAGCACCCTGTTCACAATCATGTATTGCATTCTCAATATGGAATAATTGTACCGTATTAGTGTGGGAAAACCTTTCTTTCAGCTCCTTCCACATGCCTTTTGCAGTCTTACAGTGAATGACACTACTAGATATCTCTTTGGACATAGACCCGAGCAACCAGGTTTTAACCAAAGTATTACACCGTTCCCATTGCATCTGTTCTTCAACTCTCTGGGTTGATCGTTGGTTTGTGTCATCAATAAATCCCTTTTTGTTTTTGATTGTGAGGGCCATGTTCATAGACTGAGCCCAGGTGGTATAATTGTCTTCCACCAAAGGCTATGGAACAAGGACCGCTCTAGGCTGATCAGAATGATGGATGAACAAAGGATGATTGGGATTTTCCCAAGGTTCTGACATCTTCAGCGTAGTCGAAGAGTTGTCGTGTTGAACGACCTTTCTTTCTTCGTCCCCTAGCATGAAGGCTTATAATGTAATTCTAAGAATTTGGTTGTGGTGGGATTGTTTCACTCTTGGGTTCCAGATCGTTGCTCTGGTACCATGAAAGAAATGATAAACTGAAGAATCCAATTCTTGTCATTCACAATAGAAAGTTACATCTTTGTACAAGTTACACCCCTGTACGATCCACGATTCTAGCCTAGAAGCAAGCACCAACAGATATAATACAGCAACACAATTACAACATATGAATAGCTATCAAATCCTTAACTCTACGTTATCTTTCCTTAGCTGGTACCACAGAATCTTGTTCCTCAATACTGTTGTTATTATTTTTTTATGGGTTTTTGTCCATTTACCCCATTTTTAGAGATTTTTTTCCCACTTACCCCATAAAGTTTTTTTAATTCCCTCTTACCCAAAACACTCTAAGGAGGTCTTTCCTAATACCCCATTAAGATTTTTTTTTTATTTTTTATTTTTTTTAATACCATTTTACCCCCATCTTTGTTACTTAGTGAGAGAGAGAAACTATAGGGGACTTCGCCGGAGCCCGGTCACCGGGCATGGGATTCCGGTCACCGATAGCCGCCCAACAAACTTTTCTGAAAACCTCACCAGAAATGTTTATTGCCCCCACTAGATATCTATTGCCCCCCAATAGACGTCTATCAGCCATGTATTGCCCCCTAATAGACGTGCTCCCCAAGAGGACTTTCAGTCACCAGAATAGGAACTAATCTCTGTAAATTTAAACAAATAAAACTTTGATTACAGAAAGAAAATAAGGAGATTACATCAATTCAAAACGTCTATTGCCCCCAATAGACGTCTATTGACCTCCAATAGACATTCAATTTTTTTTTCCTTTCCTTCTATCCCATTACGCCGGCGACACCGAATCTCAGACTCCAACCTCTTATGTGGCAGGGCCACGACCTTCACGATCGGCCTCGCTTGAGACGGCTTCCAATATGACAACGGCAGAGAAGCTGATCGTAGAGGTCGGAGCTTGAATTTTTCTCGCCGGGTTAGGAATCCGGCAGGGGGGGAGAGAGAGAGAGAGAGAGAGAGAGAGAGAGAGAGAGAGAGAGAGCTGTGAATTGTGATTGGAGAGAGGGGAGACAGAACTGCATGACAGTGTTGTAGTTTATTAATTAAGCTGAGGGTATACTTGTCATTTCTCTTTAAATTGTGTTAATGGGAATAAAAAAATTTGCTGGGGTAAGTGGGATAATTTTCCCTCATTTTGGTGCTTTGGGTCAAAGACCCTTTTTTTATATCAAGGAATACTATTATTTTCAAAATTTAATAAATCCATCAAATTGTATTAGTTCACACGGATTGCACATATTCATTTCACACTGATTACCATCACACACAGATTTCAATGGGTAATGAGATTAATACATACGGATTAAAATAAGTATGTAATAGCCTTTTTATTAGTAGTGCTCCTTTTTGGTAAGTATTCAATCCTTTGAGAAATATTTAGCTCTTTAAATATTTTATTTCGCCCATAAGAACACATTATAATTGCATAGGTACAAGTAAATTCATGAAAATCTCCGAAACTTGAAGTAACTTATTCATAAAAATGCTGGTGGTAAACAACAAAGGGAGAACTACTTAACAATTATCACTTTTGATCGTTGAACCAAAAAATGGTGTTTTGGGGGATAAAGAACAAAGAAATAAAAAAGCCCAACAAGCTATATATCTCAAAAACCAAAAACAATTTCCAACCGACATCCACTAGCTAGCTTGCCGGTCAAGTATGTGTTTATTTTATTTTATTTTATTTTTTTGGGTGAAAGTATATGTAATAATTTGTATACTAAGACTACGCCCCGTACCCAAACCTCGAAACTTACTGAGATCAATCGACAGTATCATGAACCCTAGCAAAGCTTACAAGGTATTGGGTTTGAGTGGCAATGCGAGCAAGCAAGAAATAAAGCAAGCTTACAGGAGATTGGCATTGAAGTACCACCCTGACAAGCACACTAACTCCTCCAAAACCATCAAAGACGATGCCACCCAGAGATTTAAACAGGCCACAGAGGCCTATGAAAGCCTCACGAACCCTAGCAACCACCAGCACTTCCAGCAAGCCTATCATTATTACTATCAGGACATCTTTTATTATTATCATCAGGATGTCTATTTTTATGATAAATATGGTTTATTGCATAAAACTTCATAGTATGATCCCTCCCTTCCCTTCTCTATTTCAATTTAAAGCAATCGATATTAATTAATTATATATATGTTAATGTAGATTATATTTCATGATATGCAGTCCCGCTATAGCTTTGATGATTGGTCTTCTGACTTCGCCTACATCAGTATCATGTTTTCACTTTGAGGTATGTGTTTCTATATATATTTCTTGCATGATCGTGTAGATTTTTCATCCCCATATACTTTGATATTCGTAGTTCTTACTAGCTAGCTAGCTGACCGTTATTTACTATGTTTTAACTTATAAATTAATCCCCAACAACTTTATCAATATTTTAAGTATAATTATGATTTAAGTACAGTACTGAAGAGTGAAGACTCCAACATGAACAGTGATCTGATTAAAGTCTATACCTGCCAACAGTGGAGTGTAAATGATAGTATTTTACGGCAACAAGGTATATACACGCCGTAAGCGCGTCGTAAAAGACAGATTTTCTGGTAGTGATGCATAATTAAGTAGATTTATTTTGGTAGTGAAACGTCACAAGATTTTATGGTTGCATTGAGTGGGTTTAGCTCTTGAATTTTGACACTATATGTTTTATGGTTGATGCATGGATTAAGGTATGTGAAAGAAAACTTACAAAATATATATATATATATATATATATATATATATATATATATATATATGAAAGGGTTGTATAAGATTAGAGTTTATGATATGCATGTGTATATGATATGTATAAAGCATGTACTTTCACTTATTACTGCAGGCAATGAACGCAACGAAAAAGAAATATTATGCCGATTTTCGGGAGGCTGAGCTTATCGGAGTTATATCTGCTGCTATTGTGAAAATAGCTAGTGCTCCAATTGACCGTGTCAAAATACTAATACAGAATCAGAATGAGATGATCATGAATGGTCGGCTTTCAGAACCATACAAGGGGATAAAAGATTGCTTTGGCCGGATTATCAAGGATGAGGGTGTCAGCACTCTGTGGAGAGGAAACACTGCTAACGTTATCAGATACCTTCCTAGCCAAGTGTTAACCATTGGCTTCAACCATTTTTACAAGGTTCTTTTCAGCTGTGATAATCATCTTGTGGGGAACCTAGTATCAGGTGCTGCTGCTGGTTCTTCGTCTCTTTTTTCGTTGTATTCTCTCGACTATGTAAGAACACGTTTGGCAAGTGACATCAAGGCCACAAAGGGCGGTCAGAGACAGTTTCAGGGTTTGATTGATGTCTACAGAACAGCCGGTTTTCAAGGCACGTACCGGGGATTCAATATCTCTTTTGCTGGGGCTGCTGTATACCGCAGCCTCTACTTTGGACTATACGATTCTTTGAGACCTCACCTTGCTGATAGGACTAATTTCTTTTCTTGTTTCTTGCTGGGATGGGGAGTTGTCACGAGTGCTGGATTCGCATCGTACCCCATTGACACAGTGCGAAGAAGGATGATGATGACCTCGGCAATTTCAGAGAATGCCGCTTTTGCTACATTTAGGAGAATCATAAGAGATGAAGGTGTTAAGTCTCTGTACAAGGGTGCCGGGGCAAACGTATTACGCGGTGTTGCAGGTGCTGTTATGCTTGCTGTGTATGACAAGCTAAATGTGACCCTTTGTTCTTGCAACAAATCTATTGCTGCGGCTTAATTAATTAATGCTTCACATCAAAGAGATGTGGTAAAATCTTGCTTAATTAATAGGGATCTGTGGGTAAATAATTAAGATCCCTCCCAATTATAATCTAACAGGAAAGAACATACCAGATGATCGAGTATAGAATGTGAGAAAATCTCATGGATGAAAATGTACATACTGGAAATTTATATGCAGTGGAATGAAATGTTTTTTTATATTATATTTTTAGTTTTATTATTTATATTTTTACCCCTGAATTATTTAAATAATTAAAAGTTAACATAGTGTAAGAATTCATACGTAATTTCATATCCACTTTGGCCGATAAAACAAAGGGTAAAATCCTCAAATGGTACACGAATTATCACGAAATGCACTTTTTGGTAACTATAAATTTTTAGAGAGTCTAGTGGTACCTGTACTATTCCTCCGTTAGCCCTTATAGTACTTCCGTCCATTATTCCGTTAAAAAAACCTATGTGGCTGCCATGTGAGACTCCATGTGAGTAAAATAATAAGGGTAAAATGGTATTTTCATTCATATATAGAATTATGGTATATGGTGTATTGAAGGACTATAATTAAAAAGTAATTTAACACATAAAAAAATAAAAATAATACCCAATCTAGTGAAGACTTCACTATTCTCGGGTTACTTGGGGTAATTAATTTAAGTATTTTGTTTGTGTTTAGTTATTTTTTATAAAAATTTAATATATATTCATTTGGTGAACTAATGAGATAATTTTTTCTCAAACAATTAATAGGATTAACCAATGGAAGTAGTAAGTAAATGTAGATATTCACTAATTAGATTCAATTCTAGCTTCTTCTTTTTTTTTTTTAACCAAGTTTAATTTAGTTTTATAAAAGATTTGTAAAAAAATACAAAAAATAGGGGTTTTACGATTTTATCCCTACTTTAACGGAATAATTGACGGAAGTACTAAAAAGGCTAACGGAGAGATACTACAAGTACCACTAGACTCCCTGAAAATTTGTAGGTACCAAAAAGTGCATTTCGTGATAGTTCGGGTACCATTTGAGGATTTTACCCTACTTGAAAGATGTATTCTTGCATCCAGTTGTAATAATTATGCTAATTTGTTTCTAAGTATGCTAATTTCTCTGAGAGATGTGAGATCAAGTTATGCCTTACAAAACTTAATGATAGATGACTTCGTCAGATTTTAGAATTATACTCATACTTGCAATCTTGGAGACAAATTATGGTATTATGATGTTTATCATACACTCATTTTACATATATTTGAACAAAAATTATAATTATTTGAATTAAAATTACAATATTGAGAACAAAGTTACCATATTCATTTACACTATTTACATATAATTACACAAAGATTACAACATTGACAACAAATTGTTCAAAAACTTGTAACAAGGTCGTAGGTGGTGTAATTATCATTATTAGAACTAAGATTACACAAAATATGACTCAACATTACTAATTTGACAACAAATTTGTTGTCACATTTATAAATGTGTGTATGAGATACGGGTATGTATCATAAAATTTTCCGAAATCTTAAAATAAGAGGTTCTACTACTGATATGTTGCTTTAGGCATGCATATGGTCAAAACGCTCTTCTAGAACAATCCAAAAATATTGTGGATATTCTTCAGCTAGATGCTCGGTTTGGAAGCAGTCTTCTGCTTAAGATCGATCATATATGGTAATAGCCTTTTGAGAATCTTGAGCAATATTATCAGATTCAATTGTTGATGACCTCACTTCTTGGAACTCAAATGAAGCTTCACATCTTGTACTCATTTCTTGCCGGAAACTAATTCTTCTTCTTGTGCTATCTTCAATAGTAGTGATGAAATCATGAAAACATCCTTCACCTCTTTAAGGATTGTGAGAGATCTCAAGCTACTTGGAGATCAATTTCTAAACCTGTGTTTGCATTGAAACTTCGTGCTTAACTGGAATGAGGATTGTTGCACAACTTTATTGTTCTATCCTTGTTCATGGAAATATTAAATGGTGCAGCTTGTTTGTCTTCATTTTTTGGCATCATCGATCTTTGAACAAAACTTCCATCTACCTGCTAATCCTACTAGCATCATCCATAAGGTTGCTGATGAATGGTGTGGTGCCCAAGTAAAGCTCTCTAGTGGCAGAATTTATAATATCTCTACGTTAAATGTTCAAAGTACTGAATATTGATGGCACTAATTGTAGTAAATTAAAGCAAGTGGTGTAACAAGGAACCACCATATATGGTGAGTGGGTTGTTGACTTGTTGGTTTCCAAATCAATTTGGGTATTGGTGACATATTAGATGCTAAAACTTGGAGTCTATATTATCAGTATTATGGACTAAAACTTGTTCACTAGTGCAGCATTATGAAATTGGAGATTGAAACTGATTTAGCTATTTTGGTCAATCTGATTAAGAGAAGTACTTGTCTCACTCTCCACCCTATTGGCTCTTTGCTTTCCTCTTGCGAGTCTCTAATGAATTCTCTTAATGATGTGAGTTTGATTCACATTTATCGGGAATGCAGTATGACTACAGATTATGCCAAAGAGGCAAAGAATAGCTAGTATTGAGAATGAGTTTGGTCTTATTACTTTTGATTCTCCCCTGTTTCATGCGATCGCGACATTGATGAAATTGCTAGACCTAGAAGAACCACCAGGAATGCCAAAAACAACTATTTTTGAAATTGTGCTTACTCTTGGTAACCAAAAAATAATAATATCAGTGGGCTCGGGGCTTCCTATGTTTGGGCTGGAGCTTGGGCTTTCTAAAACAAATTAAATCTTACGGTGTGGTGCCGAGACAGCCAACCTCTCCTCTTTCGTATATATTCCCTTGCTTCGACTAAAACCCTAGCCTGCTCTCTGCCTCTTCCTCCTCTCCGCTCTCTGTGTGACTCGCCTTTTCATCAGGTTCGAAACCCTAATCTCTTTCTCTCTCTCTCGTTAGTGTTCGTCTTCTCCATAATTTTGTGACCGGTGCTTCCGAATCGCCCAATTTCCTGGATCAGAGTTTCGAAAACCATATATTTTTTCTGCCTAATCTCTCCAAAAATGACTTTATTTTTGTTCATGAGTGATTTTTTTCTTGGTTATTACTAGCGTCTGGGTTATTGATGATTTCGTTGTTGTTGTTTGAATGACAGGAACAATGGCCGTGCCTTTGCTGAAGAAGCAGATTGTGAAGAAGCGCCTCAAGCAGTTCAAGAGGCCCCAGAGTGACAGGAAGATATGTGTCAAGGTATGGATCTCTCGGTCATATAGTCTTTCGTTTATATGTGTTTCGATTTTTGAACGCGTATGAATTAGCTAAGACTATAATGGAAGTGTGTGTATGTCTGCCTCGAATAGTTATTCGGCTTGGATGTATTGGTGAGGATTGTGTGACCTCCGGACCGTTGTTTTGGTTTTTGTCCTGAGGAATTAAGTTCTAGCAAAATAGCTTTGTGGTATAGAAATGATGGTAATCTTACTTTGTTTTGTTGTCCATGAAGTTTGTAATTAGATATCAATCTGGATTCTGGAATCTGACTGGTTGTGTTATTTATCGAATATTCTTTACTGTCGAAGTAGTGTTCGGTTGAACCGATTAATTGTTTAGTTTTCTGGTTGCAATTGTTTTCTTGCTCTGGCTAGAATCGGTTGGAAAACAAATATAATCAATTGTTTTCCAGTGAGGTACAGATTCTTATTAATGGCTGGCATCATTCCTTACTTGGGTTTACTAATTGTTAGTCTAGTGTTTTACTAATTGAGGGTTTCAGTGTCATTAATAGTTGGAGTTGTTCCCCCTTTTTGCATGATAATCAACGCTTTCAATTTGAGATCTTGCTTGTTTGTTTGGGAATTGGGACTGAAGTCTTTCTGAATACAAATTTGTTAGTTCACCCTGCTTTCTTGAGCTCAAATGGTATACTTTTTACTTGCTTGCTTGTTTGTGATACAAATTTGTTAGTTCACCCTGCTTTCTGGAGCCCTAATGGTATAATTTTTTGTTTCGATGTATGGCAGACAAACTGGAGAAGGCCCAAGGGTATTGATTCACGTGTCAGGCGTAAGTTTAAGGGAGTCACTCTGATGCCTAACATTGGTTATGGCTCTGATAAGAAGACTCGCCACTACCTCCCCAACAAATTTAAGAAATTTGTTGTCCACAACGTCAATGAGTTGGAAGTTCTTATGATGCACAACAGGTCAGGAACATTTCCTTTGAACTACTTGTGGAATTTTTCATGGTTTATGATTTAGAATGTTTCTTACCCTTACTGTCCAATATAACTGTAGGACTTACTGTGCTGAGATTGCTCACAACATTTCCACCCGGAAGAGAAAGGAGATTGTTGAACGTGCAGCTCAGTTGGATGTTGTTGTCACCAACAAACTCGCCAGGTTGCGCAGCCAGGAAGACGAGTGAGCTTTGGAGCTTTTGTTGGACTTTCCTTCGTGTGTTTCCTAGTTTCAGCATTTTGGAAGAGATCTTATTCAGAATCTTATTTTTGTTTTCATTTCAGTATTGTTGAATCTAGACTCTAGTCTCTAGTTTACTAATCTGAGACATGTTAAATGATATGAAGTTATGCCTACTCGTATTTTCTCTTGATTGCCATGTTTTTCACTGCACGAGTATTTTTGATTTCTGCACTTTGTTTTTCTTGGTTCAACAACTCATGAGTTGGAAAGAAGCATATTTGTGCAAATGCAAACTTTTATATATAGATGGGAGAGTTGTGTGCTATGTGTATGACTGCTGGGTGTTTAACCGACTTGTTTTTCAGTATTTAATTGTGGAAATTGTGTTAACCAAATGACTGGTTCCTACTTTTAATACCCATTACTCTTTGTACCTTCTTAGTCTGATCAGATTGTCATTCAAGACAGTTTTGCACAGGTACAGTTTGCCTTTCTGGGCAAGTTTGAAACAGTATGTTGCATCTTGTAGTTTCCACTTTCAGAGTTTGCCTTTCTGGACACATTGTCGACATTCCATAGTCATTCCTCATCTCTAGTTGTTGCCGAGTTACTCTGAAAAGTCTTTTGTATGATGAAATTGCATTAGCTCACTTTAATTTCCATCTATACCATGAAGAATGCTGATTATGCCTGTCACCAGCATAAGTCGGAATTTTCATCTTTGTTAATGGTAGTCGTGTCACCAGCATAAGTCGGAATTTTCATCTTTGTTAATGGTAGTCATGTCACCAGCATAAGTCAAGGTGAATGTGAATCAAAACTGAGATAGAAACAGTATGAGAGACTCTATTCTCTCGACCCTTAACTGACAAGGCTACCACCTTTTTTCTACCCATCTGGCCATCTCTGCCTCCTTCCTCTTTCCCTCCCCCCCCCCCCCCCCCCCGTATATTCGCATAACCCGGTCTGTCGCTTTCACCATGGCTGTGGTGGAAGAGTTCACATCTCAACTAGTTGCGGCTTGCTTGCGCTCTAAGGTGAGCGTGAGTCGGCAGCTTCGGTGGAGGATGATGTCCCAGAACGTCTTTTTGTCTTCCTCGTGGTGTGCCTTGAGTTGACGGATTTGGCGGTAATTATGTAGAATCAATTCATGCTCCTACCCATCCTTCTGTTGCTACACCGGCATCAGTTAAGCAATCGGGCTCAACCCATTGTCTCTCTCCCTAGGATAAAGAAGGATCAGGGAAGATGCGTAACGTTCTCGGGGGCAGAATTAGGATTGAAATGTGAAGCGCAAACTTGTCCATGTGCAATATTATTTGAAGGGTTAATGCTCATACACCCTGATCTAAGCAAAATACTTCCCAAAAACCCCAACAAAATATTTTTGTTCCTCTTCACCCAGACTTCTGTCTCTTTCTTTCCCCCTCATCCAACTTATCCTTTTTCTCTTCCATCAGTACCCTCCTGTTAACTTTTTGTATTATATGTTTTATTAAATTTTTGATGAAACGTGGTGGGCTCATTTTATTTGTTTAAATAGAAGCATGATAAATATTCATCCTCTATCTCAAAGGTAAACAGTATGTTTTTATTCATAATTTCGATCGTAGACAGACTTGAATTAGTTGCTATCTGTAAAAATACTGAAAAAGAATTACAAAAAGAGAGAGAAAAGCTGAGAAAGTTGAAAGCCTATAGAGATAGTCTTAATAGGGAATCACCCAACTATTGGGATATTATTTATAGACTTCAAACTAGAATCTATAAAATAAAAGAAGAGATAGATAATCTCTTATATGTTCTGGAAGAGGAGCAAAAACCTCTTGATTATTTGAGCATTGGTTAGATCCGCAATTCACTGGTATCAAAGCTTGTAAAATAGCTCAAAGGAGAACCCCTCCTTAATGGGGACAATGTCCGAATTGTTATTAGAGAAAATAAATTCTCTACTGAAATCTTCTGATGAGAAATATCAGAAGCTGTTACTAGAAATATCTAGATGTCAGTCGACTCTAGAAAAATTACCTGCTATAATCCACCAATTGGAAATATTGGAAAACAAACTGGATTATATCAAGGATCTTCCAAAAACGGAAGAAGAAAAACTAACAAGTGTTAGTAGAAAAATCAAATAACAGCAAAAAACGTTGGATTCTATACTGAAGGACAAGAAAGTACCTACAGTAAAAAAGAAGACTAATTGGTTCAAACCATTAGAGAAACCAGACTCAAATCGTGTTCCAAACATGATTTTTCTGGAACCATCTACTAGTCAGACTAGTATCCGGTATGAAAACCCGGAAGAAAGAGAAATGAAGATGTTAAGCATCTTTGGAAAAAAGAAAGGAGTATAACTCCTGAATTCTGAAGAATTTGAATACAATGAAATCGAGCATGAGGTAAAAAACGCCTCAATTCCAAAACTAGATTTCAAACAGATCTACAGAAGGGGAACATTTGACCTGATGGACAGCCATCACTTCAAAGTACTTGAATTCACAACCCCCTCAACATCTGGAGAGACAGATCTCTTGATGATCACTCCAGCTGAAGTTGCTAGAGCACAAGCAAAGAAGTATCAATTTATGCACATTGGAGCAGTCCAAGTCGGCATAAAGCTTTTGGCAAGAGAAGGCACCAACTGTTCAGTCCTGTGTGTTCTGCAAGACAACAGACTGACAGACTTCCAAGCTAGTCTGTTGGGAACTCTAGAAGCATCACTGTGCAACCAAGTAGCATATTTCAACTGCTTCCCCAACTTCTCAACCAGCCTAAAGGATGCAGCCCACTGTCTCAGACTGAGAGTCAAGACAGACGGAATTTCTATGAAAGAAGAAATGCAAGAATTGGCGATAGTATACAGAATATACTATAAACTGATGAGCACTACAGTAGAGCCAAAGACACGGATTTCCAACATCCCTGGTCTCACTACTGGATTCCTCACCAGCCAGAAGAACCATTCACAGCAGATTCACAAAGTTGCTTGGAATGAAGTAACTTTTCCTATTGAATGGAAATTATCCGGTCCAAAGCTACCAGCAGAAAGTGCAAAAGCAAAGATCTACGAGAGTAGAAGAACTGGAGAAATCAGCCTCAACTTCGACAACCACAGAAAAAGTGATGTTGGTCCTGAGAAGCTCAGGATAAACAACAACCTTCTGAGAAGAAGCTATAGCACCAGAGAAGCCGGTGTCAGTGGTACAAAACCCACTATAGAAGAGCCAATATCAGAAGAGGATCTAGAAGCTGATCTAAATAGACCAGTCCACATGTTCAGAGCTGAGAGGGTCTATGATTTTTACAAAGAAGCTGAGAATTGTGAAAGCCCTGAACGATTAGAAAAACTAATCGAAGAAATGAAAGAATTCAAAATCAGAAAGACGAGAAAAGTCTTTCCTTATCAAGATCTTGAAATGGAAGATGGAGAGAGCTCCAGAACTTTCATAAACAGAGAAAAAAGGGAAACAAAGCTCCCATTCCAGAAAGCCCCCACGGGTAAAAAAGGGGAAAGAAATTCTCAAAGATTCGTCCCCGAGGATAATCTGCCAAGAGTGCCGATCACGAACTACGACATCTGGTTAAATCTAGACAAGAGTCTAGACAAAAGAAAAACCATTAACCAATGGGTAGATAGCCTGATGATGGCCTCTGCACTTACCCTTGGTAAATTTGAAGCACCAGATTTGCAGGTGTACTATGAAACTACTCTTACTGGAGTGGCAAAAAAGTACTACCTATCCTTCAAAGAGACCGCCAGAGGAAGAGACTGGCTTGAAGAAATCAAGAATTCAAAGTCTCCGTATGATTTTGCAGTACCTCTGTACGATCAATTCTGTGGAGATCTCTCAAATCTGAGTGAGAAAGCCAAAGAAACGGCAAAGTCAAATATCTATGCGCTCAAGATCTGCGACATGAGATATTTCGAAGAGTACCTGAATGAATTTCAGGAATATTACTGTACAATTGGTGAACTAGAGAATACTGATCTAGTTAATCTGTTGCACAGAAAGCTCCCTGAACCATGGAGAACAGCTGTGAGAGAAAGCATAGCTGAGAAACCAATTGAAAGATTTTCAGTTGGAGGGATTGCCGACAGAATCCGGCAATTACTGAAGGAGCAATGCAAAGCCAATCTTAGAGCTAAGATGGCCAAGAAGCAACTTAAAGGAGTTGAGAATTTCTGCTATGGAATACTGGATATGCCCACAAACTGGGGATGCCATGAATCCAAATTCCGCAGAAAGAAGAAAAAAAATAATTACTCTAAAAAATTCAAAAAGAGTAATCAGAAGAAAGATTGGAAATTCAAGAAGAGTTCCAATTTCAAGAACCAGCAGGATGAAGATCCTAAAAAGAAATTCTTCAAGAAAAAGAAGAATACTCATCAGCATAAACAACAACCGAGCAAGAAAGCTTGCAGATGTTGGTTGTGTAAAGCTGAAGGGCACTATGCCAATGAATGCCCGGAAAAGGGTAAAAGATCTACTAAAGCTCTCTTTGAGGAATATGAGCAAATAGTAGAATCAGCAAACATGAAAGGCTATGAGATAGTCTATTCAGATGATGAAGAAGACGACAGGTCAGTTTACTCTGCCTGGTCTGAAGAAGAAAGTTCATCAGAAGAAGAGTCAGATTCTGAAGTAGAGTACTTAGAGTCTAGACAGATGAACGTACTGAGAATCAAAAACTGGGAAGAAAGCAAGACAGAAACTTTCATGTCTTCTTATCAGGTGAACCCTGGTACATTCGTTTGTGACTACTGCTTATGTCACGAAAAGAATGGTCTCCCTATGTTTTGTGAAGAGTCTAAAAAGACTTATCACAAAGAATGCTTCATAGCTGAGGCAAGAAGAAAGACCAAGAATGGTGTTGTCAGCCAACTGGTTGAACAAGAATATGAAGAGTACTTCGCTGAGCAAAAGGCGAAAGAAGTTGAAACTCTGTTCCAGGAAACCATGGAACCTTCTTCCTCGAAAAAGGAAGAAATCATCGATGAAGAAGAAGTCGATGAAGATATTGAACTGGTTGAAATACCAGAAAATGTTGAACTGGTGAAACCACCAGAAACTGTTCATCTAACTGTTCATCTCTTAGAACGACAAGAGATAGCTGTGGCTACGGATACTGAAACATGGGATCTACTTGGCCAACCATCCGGCAAGTTTGATTATAAAGTCAGATACGACCCTCCATCATGGTTTAGTGATCCAGACAGCAAAAAGATAATTCCTACAGGTTGGGATGATGGTGCAGACGAATGTGCAAACAAATCACCCACTCAGGAAAATGTTCCAGAAGAATGTAAACCATTCATTCCTCAAGAACAAGCTCAGGAAAATGAGCTCCAACAATCGAAAGTCATCTCTACAAGTAGATATAGCAACTACATAGAGATCAGACTAAAATTCCCGGATCACAGAAAATATCATCTACATGCCTTTGTAGATAATGGATCGGGATTTACTGTTGCAAAGAGATTTGCAATTCCAAATGAACTCTGGAAAGAAGACAAGAAAAAGTCAGCTACTGGTGTCACATTTGATGGAAGCCATCTCACCATGAAGAAAGTAGCAAAAAATGTTCATATCACCATTGGTGGAGGAACATTTATCATCCAGAATGTTTGGCAATCTGAAGGCCAAGGATCTGATTTCTTGTTGGGAAATAATTTTATTTTCCAACAACGATTCATTCAGGATGAAGAAGCGATAGGCTTCAGAAAAGGAGAACGGGTGTTCTGGGCAGACCGACTCACACAAGCAAAAAGTGTGGTAGGTCTAGGTTTTACTACTCAACATCAGAGATCGCAACAGAATAGTGGTGATCTTACCCCCTACAAACCCAAATTTGTGCCCATACTCCAAATCAAACAACAAGAAGAACTGCTTGTTGAAGAATCTTCAGAAGAAGAAGAAGAAGAAACTAGTGAAGATGAAGAAGCTAGTTCCATCTATGAGCATAACCTCAAGCACTTTCAGAACAAGCTTAAGTCTCAGCAAACTCCCACTCTTGAAAAAATCAAGAAACTACTTGAGCAGAATGTAGATACAAATCCTCAGAAGTTTTGGGAAAAAGACCCAGTGGTCTGTGAATTAAGATTGCACGACATGAACGCTATCTGCCATGTCAAAGCCATTCCTCAGTACAAAGAGGAAGATAAAAAAGAATTCAGAAGTGATATTGAAGATCTCCTGAAGAAGAGATTAATTCAACCTTCCACTAGCCCTCATCATGCTCCAGCTTTCTACGTGAGAAATCATGCAGAAAATCTACGAGAAAGCTAGAATGGTTATTGACTACAGAGATGTCAATAAAAAGATTGTCAAAGACGGCTATCAGATTGCTCAGGTTAGAGTACTGATCAACCAGCTCAGAGGAGCTAAAGTCTTTTCGAAATTCGATGCAAAGTCGGGTTTCTGGCAGGTCAAGATGCATCCTGAGAGCATTCCTCTCACTGCATTTGGAACGCCTCAAGGTCATTACGAATGGTTGGTAATGCCTTTTGGTCTGAAGCAAGCTCCCTCAATCTTCCAGAGAAAGATGGACAACATCTTCAAGCATGTAGCGGAGTTCTGCGTCGTCTACATAGATGACATCCTGGTCTTCTCCAAAAACAGAGAAGAACACATGAAACACCTCCATGAGGTAGTAAAGCTGATAGTTCAGCATGGAATTATCCTAGGTGAGAAGAAAATCTTCTTTATCCTTGATGAAGTTGATTTCCTAGGGATAAACATCAAGAATGGAGTCATAAAGCTCCAACCACATATCCTTGAAAAGATCTGGAAATTCCCAGACAGAATTCCTGATGCTAAGAGTCTAGAGAGATTCCTTGGTGTCATAAATTACGGGAGAGATTTCATCCCAAAAATTTCAGGGCTAACAGCAATGTTATCTCCTAAGACAAGTTCCAAAAGAAAATGGAGCTTCACTGAAGATGATGAAAAGATCGTGAAGCAGATAAAAAATCTCTGCAAAAACCTCCCTCCTCTCCAACAACCAGAAGAGAATGATGAAATTATCCTCCAGACAGATGCGAGTGATAATTACTGGTCCGGTGTGGTTCTGGCGAGAGCGCCTGGAACTAACATTGAAAAGATCTGCAAATTTTGTAGTGGCAAGTTCAGCCCTGCAGAACTGAATTATCCCACAGGGGAAAAAGAAATTCTAGTTGTCAAGAAAACAATTTTAAATTCTCCAGCTTATCTTGGAAAAACCTTTACTGTCCGCACCGATTGTGCCAGAGTAAAGAATTTTAAAAATTTTAAACTTGACAAAGCTGCTGATAGAGGAAGATTAGCAAACTGGCAATTGTTTCTTAACCAATATGATTATACTGTTGAATTAATTGCAGGAAACAAGAACTATCTTCCAGACACATTGACCAGAGAGATGGCAATGTTCAGCCAAAGAGAAGACGACGAAGGTCGTAATCCCAGAAGCAGAAGAGCTGGGAAAGAACAGGAACCTGAAGAGGATCCAAAAGAAACCAAAGAAAAAATCCTTAAAAGGTTTCTGCTAAGCTCAAAAGGCTTGGCCTCAACTGATCAATCCCAGGGCAAAGGATTGGCTAGCCCGTCTCAAACGGCAGACGGTAAAGGCTCATCAAGACCGTTGACGGCTGCTGCTTTGCCAAAAAGCAGACCAACTCCTAGCGGAGTTATAAATATTTTTAATTATGAATTAAGAACTTTTGATACTCCTGTGTTCAGAACTGGCAGGAGATCAGCTTATCACCAGAAGGCAATCCTAGACAATCTCCTATTCGCCTTCCAGGAAAGAAGCAGTGGTCTAATGTTCCCGGCACTCTTTGCTTTAGCTGAAGAACTTTATGAAAATGCCAGACCACAGGCTGAAGAAATCCATATACAGCAGAGTGCTGTAAGAAAAGAAAAAATTTCCTTCCTTGAAAGTCCAGAAAGTGCTAAGGTCCCTATCATGGCACTCAATGAATCAGATTGGCATGAATTCCACAATCTGATAGGAAGGCACAATTCAGAAGACCTGATTCCTCCAACCCTCTTCATTGTCTCAGGACCATATGTTGGAAGATACCTGGTAAATGTTCAGAGTGAACATCCCCAAGAACACAAGCTTTGGCTTGTTGAAAATGGTTTTGTCCATAATCTATGGACTAAAACTAATGATGATCTGAAAGGTTTGCCACCCATTATTGTCAACACAGTCAAAAACATCAGGAAGAATGACTGTACACTTCGTCTGAAGTTCAGATCTACTCCTCCAGAATGGAGTCAGAAGACAAACGGTGAAGTTGAATATATTCCTCCATATCATTATGTCAGAATCATTCAAAGGAAATATCTTCAACCAGCCTGTGTAGCATACAATGGTCAACCAAATTCAAGCATACCTTGGATGAAGGCTATGGCTCTGGAATACATGAAGAAGATCATCTCTGAAGACATCAGCAATACCTTCCTGGCAGCAGGAGAAAAAATAATTATCACTGCATACGATCATCCTGACGTAATCAGCAGTGACCTATTCCTATCTCTCACCAGAAAAGAGATAGATTCGACTATGGCATGCATGCACTGGGTGGAAAAGCTTGAAAATGACAACCACTATAAAATGTATGTCGATACAGATGTCGAAGATAATGCTACCACTGTTAGAATGGCCCAGGCAGACAACAGCTCCTTTGTCTTTGGCTATCATTCAGAAACAGACGAGAATATGTAGCATCGCGGGTGAAGATACAGGTGAAGGAAGAAAAATTCCAAATAAGTAACTGTAGTACTTTTGACCTTTTAAAAGTTAAAAGCTACTTTTGCTTTCAAAAAGAAGAAACACTTCACCTACCAGAAGAAACATTTCACCTTCCTGCTTTTGTTTTTCCCTATCCGACCTCCACCAGCAGGAGCACTCAGAAAAGCAAAAGTTCACGGAGCTGTCCTGTACATTTTTATGTTTTGAATTCCAGTTTGAGTTCCGCCCTCTATATAAGGAACTTTAAGTTTCATTTGTAAGGCATCAGAAAATTGAGTAGAAGAGTCTTCTCTCAAGAAGTAAGAAAACCATAGTAGCAGTGTGCTTTTCCTACCTGTTGAGTAAGCAGTAGTGTGCTTTCATTACAAGTAAGTGTCCATTCTCATTCTCATGGATAGCTAAACAGCCTTTTGCTGTTTACCTGAGGATGAGGCTCTGAATTTTCTAGCATGTATGTCTATTGAATAAATAAAGGACACCCACCTATTTTGTCAAAAAGAAGCATTAGTATATATCTTTTTAATCTGTGTTGCATATTCTATTCCATCTATCGCTATCTGTTTCTTAATCCTGCATTTCATCCAGAACCATCACTATCTAGTTCTTAGAATTATTCTGAAGTTTGAAAGGTCTTTGCCTATCAAAAGAAAAACCAGTTTTAAAAACTAAAATTAAGACAAGCAGCAATGATTCCGCCTGTTAAAGTATCCGTTAGGCAGGGAGCCGTTAGGAGAAAAACTTGGGCATGTTGAAGGCTAGTCTTGTTTTCGTTTTTGTTTTTTTTTATGAAGTTTTTTAAAGGGTAGACAAACACCCTAAAGCTCAGGATAGCATAAGAACTACCCATTTTAGTCTTTTCACGAAAGAATAGTAAGATACATAAATACGTGTGCATTTGGGAAAAATACCTGAGAAATCTGGGTAAACGGGAAATAGCCCTTATTTGAAATATGAAGTACAAACTCGTTCATGGGTTTTCTGATGTGGTTTGGGCTTTAAAATAGAAATTTTGGTCAAAAGTCAGATTCACGCGCAACATGACATTTCTGTACTAAATTGGCCATAACTTGTTTTAGAAAAATGATATTGACGAATCGTAAAAAGTTATTCAAAGTGTTTTTATTTTTGTCTTTTTAAAATTAAAAATTTGTTATTTATTGCAAATAAATTGTTAAAAATTTATATTTTATACACCTCCTAAATTTCAAAAAGATGAAGAAAAAAAACTCATAGAAAATTAGAAATGCATTGTTGAATGAAATACGATGTCGATGGATTTTTCCCGAAACGTATGTTCAAGATGAAGAGTAAGTTTTATTTTTTTATTTTTTTTTGGACATAAAGGTAAGGTTTCTTTTGTATGGAAGAAATCATCCCTTACGAGAAACAAATCCAGAGGGTGATGATTCTGGAAGAAGGCTTTGTTAGATCGCCTAGATGAAGAAAGTCAAGAAACTCATTCTGAAATTTTGATGTAGTAATGATGACCACGCAGTTAGAGTAATTCCAACAGCTTCCCTATAATTTTTGTATAACAGGGAAGCAAAAGTCAAAGTTTTAGCATCTTTTTTTTCTCCAACTCCAACAGATTCTCTATTTTACAGCAATCTCTAAAATCTCCATATTCTTCCTTAAATTTTAGAGATTGCTGTAAATATAGGGAATTTGGTTTTCTCTTTCCTCACTTTCTTTAAAATAGGGATAATTATAGGGAATTTGTTGGAGCAAAAGAGGCTTATTTTTCCCTAAAGTAGAGAAAAATCAAAATATGGGGAAGCTGTTAGAGTTGCTCAAATTGAATATGAAGGTTGACTGACATTTTACTTTTTTTACTTATTTGCACTCGTTCATTTTTTAGCATTTTTCTGAACTTTCTTGTAATATTGTACTGTTGTTATGAGTTCTTATTTTTTGAGGATCACGACTATGACAGGTCTCTTGTAATACTATCATTTTATTCAATACAATTATCGTTTCTACTCAAAAAAAATAAATAAAATAAATACAAGTTAATTTAGTCTCTACCTAGTACATATGTCAAAGTAAGACCAATATTACAAGCTGTCGAGTGTCAACTATGGCCACTGAATATCCCCCAACTTCTTTCAAGTTTCACACGTGGGTTTTGAGGCTTTGATTGACAACTTCCAACAGCATCATCACAAAGACAAATGTCCATTGCAGATCAGGAAGGACATGCCTTCCTCTTTGAATTGTAATCAGCAAGAAACCAATCATAACATGCATGTTAACATGATATCTTTCTGCTATTGGGTATTAGTTATTTATTGTATTGAACTAGCAATGTCAGCTTTCTGAGAAAAGCTTTCGGCTCCATTGATTTTGAAGGGGACACAATAGCCATTTGCAGGTGGAGCAAATCACATTGTCCGGTTCTCATATGCATATCAACATATTCGATCCGTAAGAAGCTTTGTTAAGTGTTTATTATGACCGAGGAAGTTGTTAGCCGTTGTATCCATCTATTGAATCTGAAGGTAGTATCTCTATCTCATATCTGTTTCTTGTCGATCTCTTTTCTTTAAGAATTCATGAACTGGTCCAGTCGATTGTAATTGGTTATCTGTTTCTGTAATTAAGAATGGCAACGTTCATACTATGACAGTCAAATTTCTGAAACACCTTGTGATAATTAAATTATACTTTAAGAGGAAAAGAAGGCGATAAGAGGTGTAAGATGTTTTATGTTCCTGTTTCGTTCATGTTGAAGTAAGAAGCATGCGTGGTCTGACTTTCTTAAGAGAAACAGAAAATTGGTTAATTGACTTGAAACAATTCATAGACTAAGAATGTGGAGCTTAAGGCCTAAGCTCGAACACTATTTTGGGGGTGACCAAATTCCTCAAATTTAAAGTACTCAGCAGTAGGCCTGGGCACAGTTGGGCCGAGTCAGTCATCAGGCCCAAACCGAACACTCACTGAAAGAATCAGAAATCTCATTTCTAGAACCGAACACCATATTCTTGCTGGCTTTGGCCGAATTTTCAGTTGGGCCGAATTCTTGAATTGGGGCGGGTCGGTTTCGGTTGTATTATGGGCCCAAATTTTTTATTTTCAAGCCCAACATTTCTGGTTACTATTATCAGCCCAATTGGACTTTTTCAGTCCATTTTCAACATTACAAGTTTACAACATCCAAGTGCGTAACATTACAAACAAGAATATTCAAATCCAAGCATTCAAACTTGCAAATGCATCATCCTAACAGTACAAACCTGCATCAAATCTAACATCTAGGCATTTCAAAATTCAGACCTACAGCAAATCTAATATCTAAGCATTTCTGCCATTTCAAACCTGCAGCATTTCTTGCATCTAAGCATTTCAAACCTGCAGCAACTCTTAACATCTAAGCATTTCAAACCTGCAGCATATCTAATAGTTTAAACCTGCAGCAAATCCAACAGTACAAATCCAAGCAAATGCATCATTGTAATCATACAAACCTGCAGCAAAACTAAGCAATTCAAACCTGCAAATTATCAAACCTATAATTTTATACATCACTAAGCAGTTCAAGTGTCCAACAATAGTCTCACAATTAAGTTCAAAGCAATGAAGCTAAATAAATTATTACAAACCAAATAGCTAATTAAGTCTTGCTGCAATGCTGCCCACAGTCTCAACACTACCACAGTTCAGCAGAAAAAGAAAGTAGCACAGCATTGCGAAAAAATAATAATAATAACAAACATAGACTTGTTGCCAGTAGCTCACTTCATCATGCCATCGTCACAAGCACTCAAGCAGTTGATTCCTTATATGTGGTGACCTGAGTAGTAACCCTCGATTCTAGTTCAAGAAAAAGAAAACAGATAAAAGAAAATATATTAGATAAAACAACTAAAAAACCTAGAAACAAAGGCAAATACATATAATGTCTGAAATTAAACAAACTTTTACCTGATTCAAACTTTTCCAGCTCACCATACATCTCCAACTCAATTCTAGTAGGTTCTTGATATAATAGAGCCACACCATTAGCCCTTAACCAGTCACTATAGCAAACAAAACATTCAACCATCTTTGGTGTCAAGCTAGCCCTAAAAGGATCGATAACCCTTTTGCTAAGGCTGAAAGCACTCTCGGATACCACTGTTGAAGTTGGAATTCCAAACACATCTCTAGCCATTTGGGACAGAATAGGGTACCTTGATGCATTCTCTTTCCACCAGTCCAATAACTAAAAATTCTTATTTGAAGGGTCCTCGGAAGCCTCAGCAGATACTTGTCAACCTCATTTTTAATCTCCACAACATCTTTCTCTTGTCATAACACCATAAACTCATCCTTGGTTTGAGCATGGTTGTCCTGTTCAGAAACATCCACAGCTGCATTGTCAAATTTGGGAATGGTTGCATGAACAGAAGCTTGGGCAGCTTCTGGATCAGCCTCCAAATACTCTTGAAACATGTCCAAAAAGAGGCTTTTGATCTCAACACCATCATTGCAACCATCTCTTTGTCTTGCTGAAGCTTGGGGAAGAAATATTGAAGATAAAGCAGCTTGTATCAAGGATCCAAGATAACAGCAATCATGAGAACCTTGTTCATGTCTTCCATTTCCCTCCAATACTTGTCGAACTTCCTTTTCATGGATGTCCCAATGCTTACTAATAGCTGATCATCGTTGCTAATGCATTTGTCAAGCTCTCCGACAATGGCTCACAACCACAACATGGGCTGATTTGCTATGACAACCTTGGTTCCACTAAACTGCAGTGTTGGATCATAAATTTTTTTTTCGAAACTTCACCAACCTTGCTGCCTTATCCCAATCAGCAACCATTGGGGCCCACCCCTCTTCTTGCCACCAACCCTTTCTTGAAAATAACCTTCAAATTGAGAATCCTCATCCTCAAATCTTAAAAATGCCTTTATGAACTTAACAGCAATATCCAACTTAAAATAAGTGATGTTCCACCTAGTACAAACATCCAATGGAACTATCAACACATTGGAATCAACTTTTTCTTGCGAAGCACACTTTCTAAAATTCTCCAATCTTGCGGGAGAAGACCTGATATATTTGACACAGTTTCTAATGGTATCAATAGATGAATCCAACTCCTCTATGCCTTCCTTAACAATTAAGTTAAGGATATGGCAGTAGCACCTCATGTGCAAAAACTGACCATAAGACCAACTACTTCCAATTTCCTATCTTGTCCTTCATATAATTGAGGGCCACCTTATTAGGGCTAGCATTGTCGACAACTATGGTAAAAACCTTTTCTATTCCGCATCCTATCAAGCATGACTTCACAAGCTTTCCAATAGTCTTACCCTTATGGTCAGGAATGACAATAAAATTCAAGATCCTCTTGTGCAAAACCCAAATTTCATCGATGAGGTGGGCTGTGAGAACTATATAATTGACATTTTGGATCGAAGTCTAAGTGTCAGTGGTGAGGGAGACTCCCTGAGAATAGGTAACTAAAATATTTTAATCCTAGTCTTCTCACCTTGGTAGAGATATCAGATATCTCTAACTACTTGCCTACGGGAATGTGGTTTAAATAAAGGTCGAGTTACTTTCAAAAAATCAATGAAACCTAGTGCCTTGACCAAACTAAAGGGTAACTTATCCCTAATCACCATTTTAGCACAAAACAGTCTAGATCTGGTTCTTCATATCCAAGTGCAACAATATTACCTCCATTATCAGCATAATCAAATACCAGATGCCTCTGTTTCTTCAACTGAATGTACAAGGGACATTTCTGGCAGCCATACAACATGTGGTTCCTCATTCTTGAAGTACCATTCGACTTGGAGTGCACATAATAGGTCTGGGGACAGTAATTGCATTTTGCTCGAGGCTTATCCATCTTCGAACCATCAGGATTGATGAGCTTGGTGAAGTGATTCCATGTTATGCTCTTATTCTTCCTTTTGGGTGCAGAATTAGTTATAGGTTGCTCAGATGTTGCAGTATTAGCAGTAGTGGAAGCAGGCTAGACTAATGGAACAACTCCCATAGCTGCTGCAAGTTCCAGCTAGGATTGAGTGGTACCTATGCTTGATCCAGTTGGAGTTCCTTGAGTTCCTTCTATCATCTGGAGAATAAACAATTTCCTTAATTTCATAATCTGAGCAAACAAGTGAGAAGCATTCTGAGAAGTTTTTACAACTCACTTTGAAAAAGAAAAATTTATGAATTCGTCGCTACTTAAACAACTTAGAATGTTAAATATTGTCACAACCAAACCAAATGGTTGTTTCTTTTGTAGTCTAATCACCAGTGCATCATAATCAACTTTATGGCATATGGTTCTTAGATTTGGACCCAAGATGTCAAAATCTTGTGATAAAATATGACTAAATTTAACTTCATCTTCTTCATTGTATGAGGTCCACAGTTCCATGGGGATAGTACTTTTGAATAAATCTTGTGGGCAAGAAGCTATACCATTAAATTATTCAAATTAGAGGGAGGGGGTCCAAACCCTAATTTGTTGATGGACCCCCATCTTGATCTCAACTCTCAAGTATAATGGCTTAATTAGGACTATTACTGGTTGGTAGGTACACGTCATTTTCCAGGATGTGCATGCAGAGGTAGCAAAAGCTGGTCTGTCTTGGATATATGGTTGAATAGTAACGACATCTCCATCCGGCCGAACAAGAAATTAGTGAGAGTAGCAAACGCAGTTAAATGTTTGTTGTCACCACCAAAGTCGCCTGGTTATTGTGCAGTGAGGAGGAGGATGAAGTTTGAGGGAGCTATTTTGCTTTGTATGTTTCCAAATTTTCCAATATACTTTCGACATTTTGGAAGAAATCTTATTCAGCATGTTACGTTTGTTTTCGATTCAGTACACTATTGGATCTAGACTCTAGCTAGTTTATTAATCTGAGTCATGTTGAATGTCAAGAAGTTCTTCTGCCTACTTGCATTCTCGTCTAAGAGTAATGCTAAATGAACCACCTTTTGGGAAACCATCTAGAGCCCACCTTAGGTGGCAGCTGATGTGGCAGATCCATATCATCAAAGCATAATTTCTGATTTTTATATTTGTATTTTTTTCTTAATTATGAAAAAAATAAGGAATGTAAAGCTGATTGACAGTGAGAATTAGGAATGTAAAGATGGATAATCTGATTTTGGTTTCTTGCTAATGGTAAGCAAGAGTTGAAAAGATGTTGGCAGAGCTCTTGCAAGATGTCTTTTGAAGACAGAGATTTGACCGGTGTCTCGTTTACTGCTAATGCTAAGCAAGAGTTGTATCAATCTTTTCTTTTCCAAAACATTGTAACAATTACAATATGGGATCAAGTTGTTTAAGTGCATCTGACTCTAATGCTTGTAATCATAACAAATAGTTTGGCTAAATAATATGTGATCCACTCATTGATCTTAAATTATCATAACAATTTCTCTTTAACGAGAACTATTGATTCAATATTTGCATTGATCTTTTTTATATTAGAGAAGAAAAGGTAAAGTCATCATGTTACATAAGAAAAAGTTCAAATGGATATGCAGAACCTTTTCTTATGACAAGGAAAGTTCTGGAACCAAAAAAAAAGAAAAAAAAAGAAGGTCATAAGAACATTGCATTAGGTACGTTAAACAAACTGTTGAATATAATTGACTAAATTGAGACATGCTTATACTAAATGATTGTTGTCTACTAAAATGTAACATAAAAATCTCTTAACTGAATATCAGTTATATATGAAAATAAATAAAAAATATCCATTCCAGTAAATTCAAGTGAAATCAAGCTTCAGTCATTGGTTAGCTCTGCTTGGTCACCATTTACACTCGAACTACATTACATGCTTTACCTACATCACATCAATTTTAAAGTATCAAAGAAAGTAATACGTACAAAAATAACTTAATATATACATAGATTTTGAATACATACCTTCCATCAGTTTTCCATTAAATTGTTTATACGAACTCTCTTTGGATTGACATCACATATGTGCCAGCAAAACAAAAATCTTAATTATCTCAAGAAAATTTTAATATAAACAACATATCTTGATCATTAGTGAGAATAATGTTCTCCGATTCATTGGACGATTGTTCCATTCCTTAAGCACCTGACAAAATAGTGACATATGAGTACAACAATCCTAAACTCCAAATACAACAAAAACATTAAAATAAAGGCATGAACGTTGTCTAGTTATCAAAGCCAAACCTTCCATTTTTTTATCAATAAGAAAAAGAAGATTCAAACTAATTGTTCTAACACAACCTGGACATAGCCTTGGACGTGAAAGATGGGTCAAATAGAGAAAGAAATGCAGCAAAAGCTATGAATATGATCAATCTCTTCAAGTCCCCAAAAGGTGGATAGTTATCAGCTTGATAAAGAGTAACTCCATAACTAGTGGAGTCACCCTTAATGTATTGAAGCATAGTAATCAAGTTAAACGTAAACACAGATTTTTAAGTGGTTGCACTTAATTTCTTTAAAAAAATAAAATAAATAAAAAATTGATAATTGATTTCTATAAATACGTTGAAGCACGGAATGAAGAGCACATATTAATTTCTACATATTAAAAAACATGACAACAGTAAACAAAGAGAAAAGGCCTCCAGTGGCAGCAAACTAGGGAATATTTGTACGGTAGTTGTTAGAAAAAAGAGTTCTAGTTAGAAATAATTTAGGATAAAAAAAGAACACAAGAAACATGCTAAACCCTAATTCAAATCCACTTCCCCCTAAACCCTAATCTCAAACATGTTATGCTATTCTGGTTTCATACTGAGGGGAAAAAAAAAACTAACCACGTTTAGGCAGAGCTTTTGTTGATGATGCTTGCTAGGAAACTGAAATCAAATTGAGAAGACGTTGATCAATTGAAGAGGAGGTGAGAGGGTGAAGGAAGGGTGAGAGGAGTTGAGAAGAAAACAACGTCTGAGAAGACGTCTCGCGTATCAGATCACAAAGAAAAAATAGGGTTTAAAAATAAAATCAAGAAAGTAAAAAAGAAAAGAAAAGGAATTTTTGTAATTAAGAAAAAAATAGAAATATAAAAATCAGAAATTATGCTTTGATAATAATATGAATCTACCACATCAGCTGTCACTTAAGATGGGTTCTAAGGGTTCCCCAAAAGGTGGTTCACGGACCATTTTATTTTCACTTCACTAGTACGTCAGTTTCTCTGCACTTTCGTTTTCATGGATTTGAACAACTCGTGGGCTTTAATCATCGCCGGCTGTCATAATAATGAGCCGCGTTTTTAAACGTTCTTTCTTCAATCAAACGAATTCGAAATGCCAGTAGTACAGTTTAATGATAGTCTATACCCTCGAATAACCATAATTTAAACCTCCAAATAATGATGATGATTTGTAACGAATTGATCATATATGATAAGTGAGGATACTTAATTATCTACTGCTTGCTCAAGGGTGTACTCAATCAGTCTAGCTCTACCTCAGCTAGAAATCTTTCTCGGCTCCATTGTTTTTGGCGGATCCGGAGCGACAAAATGATGTTGAACAGATCAAATAAGTCGGGATCTTTTAAACTGATTTCTTACAAATCATCAGCAGCTGATTTGAAATATTAATAGTTTAAAGTTGGTCGATCTCAGCCGGCAGTATGCCAAGCAAGACCAAATATTAACAAGAGGTCTTAAAGTCATTAACCATAGACACTCAACATCCTCGAACTTTCTTTTAATTTCTTTGTTTTATTTTCAAATTTTCACATGCAGGTTTGAGAGCTTTGAGCAACAACTTCCACCTGGAGCATGGATCGTCATAAAGACAAATGTTAATTGCAGTCAAGGATGCTTTTCTATCTCTCATTTCTGAGGTAGATAATGACAAGAGTCGATCTATTTAATTACCTCTACAGTAACGATGATAATAATAATTTTGATACCGGCACTATTTTAACGACAAATACTGTTAACCGATGATCAAAGATATCATGCATGCTTCAAAAGAAGAGAGAGGCAGTAGCCGAACTCCTGTTAGAGTTGAGCCTCCACAAAAAAATATGGTACTTAAGAAGTTGAGGATACTTTAATGCTATTAGGTAGTGATCCCATTGTATTGAATTAGCCGCCTCACCTTACTTAGAAAGCTTTCGGCTCCATTAATGTAAAGGACGCAATAAATCAATTGCATGTGGAAGAAATCACATATATAGTTGGCTTATCATATAGACATATCGAATTGGTTACGACTTAAGAGGTTAAGAATTGAGAAACTGATTGATATTAAATGGATCATGACTAATGAGGTTGTTAGAAGTTACATCTAAATTATTGATTGTTGAAGGTCCTCCTTTCTCTGATTTTTAATTAAACTTCATTGCCGTCTCATTCGTACCGACGTTGAGAAACTTGACTTGAAATCTGTTTCAATAAACAGTCAAATATCTTAAACATGCATCTGTGATTACATACTTTTAAAAGGTATACGTGGTCGACAAGTCTATAGATTAATTAGATGTTCTATGGTTCTGTTTTAAAGTTAGAAGAGTGCATGGTCGGATTTTCTTAAGCAGGATTTAATAATGGTTTACAAAGACTAAATGAGCTTAAGGCCAAAACTAAAACGGTCTTTGGGCGGCAACCAAATCTCGAGTGTAGACGTACTACTACTTGGTAGGTGCACAGTATAGAGGGCAATGTATTTGATCATGTCCGAAGAAAATTAAAGTAATCAGACATTTAAACAAGTTTGAAATATAATTTATAGATCATTTTATCACGCCACTCAAAAAAAAAAATTTCTGAATCCGTCGTTGCTCGCATAAATTATGATGAGAAAGTTAACAATCAAATAGTTTTATATTCGTTTCTAAACTAGCGGTGCATCATGATCAACTCCGTGGCATAAACATGACCAAAACAAAAAGCAATAAAAAAACTCCGTGGCATGTTTCTTGTGAAGCCAAAATGTCAAAATCATCTTACCCAAGATACATAGAAATCTAACCCTGGCCTGTTGTCTTCTCATCACATGGGGTCCATACCACACTCTTGAGTCTTGCATGGTTTTAGAATTGCATGGATCTCCTGGCCTAGAACTCCAGAAGCTATGTATGTGATTAACCCACCAAAAACTTAAAAGGAAGGGGGTCCAAAGCCATCAATGAATAAGACCTCCAATCCTCCATTGCAAATTGTGTTGCCAGGTAAGTACACATTTCCAGGATGTGCAGAGCTGCAAAAGCTGGTCTGCCTGGTGATTGTTAGCCGAATATAAATATGCTACAGAGACCCCCACGTTTTTTGGAAATCAAAGCCGAAGAGTGGTCCTTGATCGAGCTCGATCAAATTAGATCATTTGCTAGCTGCACATGCACTTTTATCATTCATTTCCTGCATGTATGTATGTGGCTGGCCAGCTGCAAAATTCGGTGATTCGGATAATTCTGCAATTGGTAAAGGACCAAAGCACAGATCTAACTTCTATGATGACATATGACCAAAAAGAGGGTCCTAAATCATTAACTGCAGAGGTTTAATGGGTTTTGAGTTTTCCTTTTCATTCTCTCTTAATTCCGTCATCAACTCCCTGGGTTTTGAGTTAACCCCAATTCGATTGCTTCTGAACCAGCTATCCTAGTTCCTAACTTGAATTGCCAAGTCAATAAAACAGTTTTGACTATTTGACAAGGTCATGGAAGGTGCAATTCAATTCACTTTTCGTAACTTAGAAATCGATCGATCACAGTTTCTTGTCGTTTAAGCATCTCAATCTCAAACCAGCCCTAAAATCTGTAATTTTCAGATGAAGGAAGGGTGCATGCACCAGTGCATGAGCATTATCGGGTAGTCATTAGTACGATTAGGAAAATTGATACCCACACTCTTGTTGATTTACACTACACAAACTGTTCATAGTTGACATTTTCTTAGAATGATTGCAGAATGCAGATAAATCCCTACAATATATATGTTCATATCTCACATTAATTTTTCACCATATATATACCTTACTATGTATATATATGCCTCTCCCAAAATTAGGTAAAAATGGACAAAAAAAAAAAAGAGACCAAGAAAGAAATAAAAGAATTTGTTAGAAAACAGAGAAGGCATCAGGTTGAGTGGGGTGGTGGTGATTAGGTTCTTCCTTCCACACCCTTTTATTCACATTCTCCTCCTGCTCATATTTATGGTTATTCTTATTCTCCTCCTCTCCACCGCCATTTCCGAATATTCCCTCCACCACGGACTCCACGTCTATTTTCTTATTGCCATCCGTACCCTCGCCCACCTCCTCGGGGATATACGGCGGCCTCGGGAGTTGCGCCACCGAATCCCACCGTCCGCGGATTCCTCTGAAAAACTCGTGGCCCTTGATTTCATCCAAACCGATTCTCTGCTTCGGATCCTTCTCCAGCAGGTTCTTGATCAGGTCCCTTAACGGCGTCGCTTCGCCCGTCAGCTCCGGGGCCTTGGTCAGTATCCGGTAAAACGTCTCCTTCCGGTTGGAGCCTCTGAACGGCGTCGTACCGTACAGCATTTCGTATAGTAAGACTCCCAGGGACCACCAGTCGACTTCGAAGCCGTGGCCTTTGGCGGTTATGATCTCCGGCGCCACGTACTCCTCCGTTCCGACGAACGAGTTCGACTTCCCGGACGTGTCCGAATCGGTTCTGTTATCCGGCTTCGCACTGGTTTCGGTTTCGGCCGGTGCATTGAAATCGTCCGGCGAAATTCCCGAATTGCAGAAGCTGTGGAAGAGTGACGAGCGCTTCTTCTTCGTCTTGTTATTCTTGTGGACGGAAGCGGATTTGGATACGGAATTCGATCTCGGAGCTGGTTGGGGAGTCTTGACCGACGGCGAGAGTTTGGTTGAAAGATCGAAATCCACGAGCATAATGTGGCCGTTTTCTTGGATCATAACGTTTTCCGGCTTCAAATCCCGGTAAACCACTCCTAAACCGTGCAAATACTCCAATGCCAGAACCAATTCCGCCGCGTAAAACCTGAACAACCACCACAAACAAAAACAAATTCAGTTCAAATTCTCAACAAACAAAGAAAATTGATAAATCAATCGGAGGATTATCGGATCTCAGAATTCCGTTATAACAAACTAACCTGATGACGTCATCGGAGAACATCCTCTCCGTCTGCCTCTTCCGGAGGGAATTGAGATCGCGGCCGGGGCAGTAATTTATGGCGTAACCGACGAGCTTCTCAGTGTCGAGGACTCCATGCAGTTTCGGGAGGAGCGGGTGATCAAAACGACGTAGTACTTGCTGCTCGAAGCAGACTCGGCGGTACTCGTCGCCGTCGCCGCCGTCCTTGCCCTTGCGGTGGATCAAGTCCTTGGAAATTACCTTCAAGGCCATGAGCTCCTCCGTCTCTTGGTCTTTCACCAAAAACACGACGCCCTTGGCTCCGCGGCCGAGCGGCGAGATGACTTTGAGGCGCTGGAAATTGAACCTCGGTACCGAAACGGCGTCGTCTCCGCCGCGCTGACGTTCTTCTTGATCCATGGTGGAGGACGAATTTTGGGGTTGCCAGAAATTTGGGAGGTTTTGGAGTTGTGGGCGGTTTTATAGAGAAGTTCTCAGAGCTGGCTTGGGAGTCTTGCTGAAGAAGGATTCAAAGAGTGGGGGCCAGCGCTTGTGGGGTTGTTTGTTGTGGTGCTTTTAATGTAGCATTTGGTGGAGTGGTGCGTTGTGATGCGGACACGTGGGAGTTTTTGTGACGTGGCGGAGACCTGTGGGGGGGGTCTCTGTTTTAAGCAGAGGTTACTCGTGCCATATTTCCTGGATGCGGTTGAGGATGACGCAGGTGATTACTTGTTTCAAAAAGAAGAGGAAAAGAAAAAGCAAGAGGGCAGCGCGTGTGATGACCTGAGAATAGAGGTGCTTCTGGAAGTCGTGCGGAGCAGGGAATGCTTTGGTTCAAAGTTCAAACCCGGCGGTTGAGGGATCTGGGCTTTTTGGGCCGCACTGTTTTACTTCTGACTTGGCTCTCTTGCGTTAGACCCCCCTCCCTGCTCTGTGAGTGGAATCGTCGGATCAATTTTCATGCAACATATTTATATATTCTCATTAGTTTCAAGAGGTTACCTTTGTAAAGTAACATGACTAATGTCAAATGGTGCAATTTGAAGAGATACTTTACCATTTAAAGGGGCATATGTGATTCTATACAAAAATAAAGAAAAATTATAAGAGGTGAGTCCAAATCTTGTCTCACAAAATCCTTCACTTTATTCAATAAAATCCCTCTGGGAGCTAATTGATTGAATGCTTTCTAATGACCGGAGTTTGTGTAACGGCAATTGCTTGGTGTAGTTGAGGCGGTGGGTTTGTCAGGTTTGTAGCGATAAGATGATTTCCTCATCTCAATATATCTTGGCGATTACAAGCAGTTATTTCACTGATCCTTTTCTCTCAATTCGAATGCCTCTTTGGTGTTTTATTCGATGACGAATGACTGGTCCAGGTTCAGTGGTTGTGTTGTTTGCTATTGAGTATAGCTGTACATTTTTTTTTTTTTTGGTAAGTAAAAGTTTAGGTAAGAGGGATGCTTCCCTACACTACCAGGGTTAAGGCAAACCTACGACCTCAACCCAACATGACTTACGAAACTGGCAAGTGTCCCAGCCCAGTCTATTGGTATGGAATTATGCTCCATATTTTCTAGATTGCTCACCAAATGAGAGATTGTTGGTAGTGGGAATCGAACTGTGTGAGTTTACACCTCAAGTCCGCCTTTACTAACTGAACCAATTCTCATTGGCATAGCTGTACATTTTAGTCATGTGGAGTACATTAGAAATTTTATTTTAGTTGTTAGTAGGTAGTGGTACTCTCTCCTTGGTTTTGAATTTTGTCATTTTATCTGAAAAAGGTTTTAACGACGCCACCTTTAGTTTAGGTTTGAAAAGAAGTGAAGACATTTTCCAATCTCTAGGTAGTGGCTCTTGTTTCCTACCTTTCATATTAGGCTCTTGTTTCCTACTTTTTTTTTTTTAAAAAAAAAAAAAGTACGAGAGAATTAAAATGACAATCTAAAACCTAATATGAAAGGGGTCTGTTATATCCTATGTAATTTGTATCTTAATTGAATAAAATTTCATACTCATTTCTAACAAAAAAGAAGTGATTTGTTTCTTAGTAATCAGCCGAATAACTTCATATTTATTGAAATTGATTCGTATTATATGGAGTTTCGGATGCAAAAATGAAAAAACGAATTGTTTGTTGTCCTTAAGTCACCAAAGACTCAAATTCATGGCCTATCTTTAATTAATTCATATCGTAAGCCCCATGATGTTAGGTTCCATAAAAGCCCCCTTTTACTATATGAAAATGAGACATTTTTTTTTTTTGGAGAAAATAAGAGACCTTTATTGAACAAAACCAACAATTACATATGGGAATCATGACAAGTGGTAGACATGTACTCCCCACTCTCCTCCCTAAAAACCGAACCAGTTACGGGTCTGTCATCAAGAATGACTTCCATGAGCCAAAAGAGCCCAACCCCTAACCAACAAAGTCGCCCAACCTCACAGGCTACAGATAATCCCAAGAATATCGATAACACCTCATAGACAACCGTCATAAAACCAACGCCCTCTTCCACACCGCGTCCCAATGAAACCAGACCACGTGCAAGGATCACTTGTCAGCACATTGGCCATAAGATAAAACCGAAAATAAAACAACTTGTCCCCTGGAAAGACACCACCTCCATGGCACATCAATTTGACCCAATCGTCGCTCAACAGAGGAGGGACCAACTATTGACCAAAAAAACCTAACCGCCAACCTAACTAAAAACAAGACTCTAAACAATAAAGAGAAACGCTGCCGCAGTGCTCCTCTTCGTTGTCATCAAGAACCCAGCCAGCAAGCCACCACCACAAGTCCTTGTCCTCGAGCACCCCAAGTCGATGATACCATGCGGCAAGCCACACCAATTTTACCACCGAGAGATCGGTGAAAAAATTACCATACCGTGCCGCCACCATGCCCACCATCTTAATGTAGACATTTAAGTGTTTAATGAGTGAGAGAAACTTGTGAATATAAGTCAGTATATTTTCATTGGACAATGACAATGACAATGACATTATATATGGGGCTAATGTTTGAGATACCATATCTTCATATTATGGATGTGAAATGTCGGTATTTTAGAGTGTGAATGCATGAAGATTCTCCTGATTAATATTTTATTTTTCTTTACATAATTTCCTCTCATTATTACCAAAAAAAGTAAAGGCTAGCATATTAATACTTACTATTTTTTCACCTCCTCTAATTCAACAATGCAATTTCCTTCTCCAAACAAGAAGTTTGCAAACCATAAGCTCCTGGTGGTGAAAATGTTCAAACATGGAGTTTTTCCCCTTCCTTCTTAGCTCCCATGCCTCATCTGACCAGGCAATAGAAACTTTTATAAAATGGTGATTCTTTTTTTGTTTTTGTTTTGCTGTCGCAATTATTGAGGTGATGTATTTCATATTTTCATACTGTAATCGTAATCCCCAGAGAGAACAAAAATCGACCACTTCTTAATGCGTGGCCTACTATTATGATCTCATTCTCATGTGGATAAGCAACGCCACTGACCCCTTCAAAAAAAAAAAAAAAGCAACGCCACTGACCCCTTAATTTCATAAACCAAAAGTCCAAAACCCAAAAACAGCAGCAGCTCTCTCTGTTTTTGTTTCAATAGCAGGAATCGCAGAACATGGCAACCCCAAAATCCTTATGTTTTGCTTGATATATGGAGTCCCGCAGGCTTTCCATTCTCTGTTCCCATCTCCGCCCCGGTTCGGGTCCCGCCCCGACCCGACAGATTCTCGTTTCCAGGTCCATTTGTGATGCTAACCAGCGACCTAGTGATTCCGACGAGGGAAGTGACCAAAACGACTGCGTTTTCTGCAAAATCATACGCGGTGAATCCCCTGCTTTCAAGGTAGAAACTCGGCCAAGTTTGCTGTTTTGAATTTGTTTAATTTTCGGTTTGCTGTTTCATTGATTGCTTTCTAATTTGAATTATAGTTATATTGAATGCATTTTCCTATTGTATGTTAGCTCAAGAAGAACACTTTTGGTTATGTTAAGGAATGAGTCTGGTTGAAGGCAATGAAATAGTTACCCATTTTGTACTGGCTTAAGTGTACGTTATGTATGTTATAGTTTACATTTCAATAGCGTGAAGATTGTTATAATATGGGGTTAATTAATCTCTGTGGTTCATTTTCCTTTGGTTGTGCTATGATTGATTCTTTCTCGCATTTTCAACTACAGATTTACGAGGATGATGTTTGCCTATGTATATTGGACACACATCCGCTGAGTCGTGGGTAAGGTATCATTAATCTAACATACAATTATTCTTTTCCTTATTGCCAGCTCTTCACTTTCTTCCTGTTGGAGTTTTATGGTGATTTGGTAGGCTCAGGATAAACTTCCACACATGTACAAACAAGAGTATCTCAATTTCTTTAATCCAGATTATGTCATTGGTTAAGCAAATTCCTTAAGAGTGGCTAATATTTTCTGTGGTACTAGAGTTCTTTAATCACCATGTATATGTCTCTTCAGGCCTTGAGAGGTTATATTTGATTGAAGCAATTTCTGTCACTGCTCTTTTTCAGATTTGTATAATAGATTGTCAAATTTCTCCATAGTACTTAATTCAACTGAACCTTCGCAAACAGTGAATGACTGAACGGTGTCTTAGTTTGTGAAGTGCTTCCTATTAACTTCAATTTTGTAATTAATCACATTAATTCTTAATAATAAAAAACTAATAAAATGCTGTTAACTTAACTACTTTAGTTCAACTTTATTTTGTTCTCCACTTATTCGATTTCATAGTTTTGTTCCCCAGGCATTCTCTTATCATCCCAAGGTCTCATTTTCCTTCACTGAAAGCAACACCTCCAGATGTAAGTATAATCCTATTGATACAGTTACCTCACATAAGAATAATATGTGGTGAGTTCTGTTGCTGGGTATCATGACATATTACATATAATATGATATTCAAATATTAATAAGGTGAACTTCTTGATATGAATATGGCGAAATAGAGTACCTATATATGATACAGTTACCTCACATAAGAATAATATGTGGTGAGTTCTGTTGCTGGTTATCATGACATATTACATATAATATGATATTCAAATATTAATAAGGTGAACTTCTTGATATGAATATGGCGAAATAGAGTACCTATATATGATACAGTTACCTCACATAAGAATAATATGTGGTGAGTTCTGTTGCTGGGTATCATGACATATTACATATAATATGATATTCAAATATTAATAAGGTGAACTTCTTGATATGAATATGGCGAAATAGAGTACCTATATATGCACTTGTAAAAGGTAGAAGGGTATTCTGAATCATTGGGAAGCATACAGTTGATGAACACCTTGACTACATTAATGATAGTTGTGCTAGGATTTTCTCGGCATATCTCTCAGAAGTTGTATGGGTGTATGATACTGTGCGCATATGTTTCTGTATCGGTGCTGGATTCTATAATCTTGCATGAGTCTGAATCAACTTGTTCTGCAGGTGGTGGCTGCAATGTGTTCAAAAGTGCCCTTTATCAGCAGTGCAATCATGAAAGCTACTGGTTCTGGTATGTGTTCAAAGTCATTTTCTGTTGTCACCATATTGCAATTTCCTTTTCCTTTTAGTTTATCTACTTGATTGCCTCGCTCTATAGCAATTATGCTGTGCTTGGGTGTTCATTAAAATCTGGATAAAACATTAGAGGAGCTACTTGTTTGATTATCTGCATTTGATTCATTGCAAATTTACATTGACTTGGGAAGACCATCTTTGTTCTGACCTTATGAGGATAATGAACTTTATTTCAGTACTTACTCTGGAAGACATCCTTTTGTTTCCAAAGTGCATTTTCCAGCGCACCTGCCTAAGCTCTAGTGTTATAAAAGTTTAACATGGAAGTTCTAATTGTGCAGATTCATTCAACTTGTTAGTTAACAACGGTACAGCTGCAGGCCAAGTTATATTTCATGTGAGTCATTATATTTTCCATCTGAATTTGCATTTAATTAGCAGCAGTATGCAGGAGAAATGATGTATCTGTTGTCAGTACCAAAATTTCACGTCTCATTGCAACTGAACAATGGGAGATGTTGTTATTCTTCATGAACTTGAGCATTTTACTCTTCTATCTTCAAATTTTCTGTTTACCTTTAGGAATATGATATTGCTTATGCTAATATTTCCATGTGACATGGTAAATGCAGACTCATATTCACATAATTCCGCGCAAGGCCCTTGATTGCCTATGGGCTTCTGAGGTATGTGCACTATTCACATTTATGTTTATATTTGTGTGAAAACTAGGCTCCGAGATACAAACTTAGACATATACGAACATGTCCATTTTGATAGAGTTTACGGAGGCGGCCCCTGAACATAGACCAGGAAGCATCTCGACTTGCAGACCATGTTCGAGAGCAACTATCATTATCAGTCAACTCTAAAGATATCAAAAATGAAGGATCTAGTCTTACCGGAAACTAGATGCATATTGCATTTCTGTTGTAATCTAAACCGTACAATGTCTATGCCTTACTTCAATTCTTCAAATTCAGCATTACTCGCACAAATTTCTGGTTTCATCTGTGGGACGCAGAATCAGCGACACCGGCTTATAGTTTTCGCCTTCGGAGCCCTCCCTCCCCTTCCTATTGTAACATGCAAAACATAGTTGAGAAATGGACTCTGGACATCTGGCTACTTGCATTGCATATGAGAAGCTCTAGTTTTGTATCTCTGGATGGCAGTTCGGGAAATTCAAAAAAAAAAAAAAAAAGGTTGTCCAATGAGAGCTCCTCTTGACAAAATATAGAAAAAAAGTTAAGAAAATTAAAAAGGATTATCTTGTAAGTGGCCAATGAGAGCCCCCGTCTTGAGTCTTGACAGCAAAATAGGAGAGAAAAAAAAGGGCAAAAAAATAAGGGAACCCTTAAAAAAATCTCGAATCTTCCAATGTTATGTGACCTTGTTAGGGAAGGCTTCAATTTCTTTTCTTTTTATTTTTGGTTTTTTGAAAAGGGGCCAATATAGGCCAATATATAAACTAGTCTTGGTGCTTGACTCCGCTTTTAAGGTCATTTCTTCTTCCTTTCGCGCTTGCTTCCTGAAAACGAAGCCTCCTCTTCGCGCTTCCTCCTCTTCCCTAACACTCACTCAATTTGAGCCGGAGAGAGCCACACAGAGAGAGAGAGAGAGAGAGATGGGTCAAACCGGGGCATTGGATAGGGCGGAGAAGCTCCGGAAGGACGGCAACACCTACTTCAAAAGGGGTAAATACTTGGCCGCCATTGATGCCTACACTGAGGTAATCTCAATTCTCTTTCTTTCTCATCTACTGCAACTTGTTTCTAATTTTTGCAAATTTTTTCCGTTACTAATTTTTTGCATATTTGCGTTGCGTTTTTGGGGTTTGAAGGCAATCACACTGTGCCCTAAAGTCCTCGTTAATTATACCAATCGTGCTCAGTGTCATCGCGTTCTTAAGTATGTATAATCAGTCCTCCTCGCTCTTCCTCTCTGTTTTGAATTTTTCATTCAAGATTGTTGTGATAATGGTGGAAAACCAACGCAGGGATTGGACCAGAGTCGAAGAAGATTCCAGGAAAGCTATTCAGCTCGATAGTGATTGGGTCAAGGTAAAAATATTCTATTTTCGGCTCTCTCTGTGCAATGTGTTTCGGGTTACATCAAAATTGATTAGAGGAGTGGAATTTGTGTTTTGCTTGTGCATCTAATTCACTAGTTTGTTCCTTAGAGTACTTCTAAGGCAATGCATGATGCCATTAACTTAAGAGTGTTCGGTGCCATTTTGCGCGAGATTGATGCACCAGGCTTTTGTGCTTCCTATGTTTTCAAAGTCGATGGTTGTGGTCGAGTTTAGCTCTTTCACTTTCTCATCCATGTTTTAAGGGCATCTTCAGGGTGCACTTTGTTGTGTTGAAGAAATTGGTTATTGTTGAAATGTATGTGACATTTGGATTGGAGAATGATATCTTCTTGTGGAGGAGTTTTTTCATCTTATTTGTTTGGTTAGTTTATTGCAATAGATTCAGTACATTTGTTTTTTATGCTTAGATGCAGTGTTAATTCTCCAACTAGAAGATAGCTTAAAAAGTTCGGTTTCCTTTTTTATACTTTGGTGCTCTGACTTCTGTGGTTGGAAGTTTGCTTATTAGATATTAGAAGCAGGTTTTCCTGCCATCTTTTTCTTGCTTGGAAGCAAACTTTTAGTTCACTGTCTACCATCAAGACAAGCATGGGGTAGTCTGAAAATTGCTTAATAACTTTATGTTACATATGCTATGTATTTTTGTCGTAAGTTGTGAAATGTCTTCAACTGGTTTAGAAACATTTTCTTTTTCTGTTTCATACTGGATCATCATAGTTTATTGGAGATTGGTTGCATGACAGGGCCACTATTATCTGGGGCTTGCACTACTGCAGAAGCAAGAATATCCTGAAGGAGTTAAGGAATTGGAGAGGGTGAGTTCTTTTCCTTTCTGTCTAGGATGTTTGTATTATATGCATTTAGAAAACTTGTTTTGGGCTCTCTTTTTTTTTTTTTTCCTTTTCTTTTCTTTTCTCTCACTCTTTTTTGTTCTGTAATGATGAATACTGGGCACATACTGTGTTCCATACAAAGTCTATTTTTACTAATGTTCTTGTTGAATCATTTTGTTTTGTTTTTGACAGCCATTTGTACCTAGTTTGGTCATGTTACATGCCAGGGTTTAATGTAGTAGATTTTATGAGTGCGAAACTTTAGTTTATGGTGTTCACTGTTTCCATAATATGACATGAATTCCGGATATCAGAAAGAACAATTTCCATCTTTAGATGCTAATTGATTTTGTATTGGCAGTTACATCTTATTATCAGATCCTGTTTCTTTTAAGTTTCTTCGTAGATCCTCCCACAGACACATGCACCCATTTATAGGATGAATGGTAATGGGTAGCTCTAAATTAGAAATGACCTTGGTAGAACCATTTATGCACTGTTCAATTCCTGCTTAAGTTGCCAATATGTAAATTGTTTCCAATTTTCTTTTGACTAAATACAGTGATGGAGGAAAAAATTGAAGTCCAAAAATTGAGGAGATTTCTGCTAGAAATCTATATATATATATATATATATATATATATATATATATAGAAGTTGGAGTTCCATAATCTATTCAGAAAAAGAAGCAAATAATTATATATATAAAAAAAAAAATTAGACATGATTCTTAGTTGAAAATTGCCCAATCTAATACCCTTTTTCTATGCCTTTCGAGAATGAAGAGGTTCAGGTTTATGAAAAGTTGTATTATAGTTGCGATGCCATTCTGCCTCAAATTGATTGTTCATCAGAATGACTCTACGAAGCTTATTTTGTAGCTTGAAGCTCTTGCTTGCATAAGGTTTCAAATTGAAAATAAGGGTGATATTGGATAACAATTGTAGCTCAAACAGTTAAATGCAAATGATGATTTATTAAAACGACTTTTTGGAAGCTAACTTTGTAGCTTTGAAGTCTTGCTTGTACATAAGTATATGGTTTCAAATTGAAAGTGGGGGTAAGATCCTATAACTCACTGAAGCTTAAACAGTTAGTTGGCACCAGTATAATCTTCTACATGCTACTAGTGTAATCATTTTATCCTTACTACTTGATACTTGATAGACAGCTCATCACATTAAGTTGCTTTTGGGTGATTAAAATCTTCAGATTCTGTTGACCTCTTTGTGACCTTTACAGGCTTTGGATCTTGGGAGAGTTGCTGATCCTAAGGGTTATATGGTAGAAGACATATGGCAGGAGCTTGCAAAGGCAAAATACAGGGAGTGGGAAGAGGCATCAAGTAAACGTGCATGGGAATTGCAAAGCTTGAAGTATGGCTTCATTCTGAGTTTAGGCTTATGATGTTTGAAAATGCTTACATTAAATAGCTTTTTGGTGTTCATTTTGCTATTAGCTGCTTCATAAAACTTGTTTGATGTTTCAGAGAAGCTTGTGAAAGTGCTCTCAGAGAGACACATGATGCTTTTCAGATGGAAGGGTTTCTGGATGAAGATGGTACTACCCATATGAAACAGTTAGAGGCTTTAGGAAGAGTGTTTGAAAAAGCTGCGGAAGCTGACACAGCAAGTGAGGTCAGTGCATGTTTTCCTCTCACTTCCATACACCTTGTTCCTGTTTCTTTCAAGAAGAGTAATGATGATGGTTAAAAATTTCAGGTGCCCGATTATTTATGTTGTAATATCTCACTTGATATATTTCGTGATCCTGTAATTACACCAAGTGGTGTTACATATGAGAGATCAGTGATCCTGGACCATCTTGAGAAGGTAATGTTTGGTCTTAATATTGCATTCACTATGGTAGATATATTCTGTTCATATTTGGTCTTATTCACATTGATATCTGAATGATTTTTTTGCACTATACTTCAGGTGGGTAAGTTTGATCCTGTTACTCGTGAGCCAGTTGAACCGTCGCAGCTAATACCAAACTTTGCCATAAAAGAAGCAGTCCAAGCTTATTTAAAAGAACATGGTTGGGCCTATAGAACGTCGTAAAGGTTGACTTCTTGCTATTTGGAACTAATAGTCCATAGTTGTGCTAAAACATGTAATGGACTACACTAGTGTGGCAGAGTGCAGTGGAAAGTCTTATCCTTCTGAATTGTACAGATAAATTGTATTGACAATGAGTCATAGACTTAATGCTTTATGTAGATTTGTGTCCTGAACTTGCACACTACTGTGTAGCGCTTAGCCAGTAAGAGCTGACAGTGCCTTATGGAGTGTAAGAGCACCTAATACGTGCTTTCTCAGTAAGCACTTTCAAGTGCATTTACAAAATGGCAAATTGTTATGAATGAGAAACGCTCATACATATGCGAAGTTGCGGGCTGTTTTACTGTATTTATTTCTCCTGCAAAATACTTCATAGTTTGGCTACCAGAACTGTGCGGATTCCAATGGTGAATGCAGAAACTGTGTGGATGGACACCAACCTCTGAAATCAGATCTCAATGGAAATAGTGCCCCAGAGCATGTTAACATCAAAGCGACTTTCATTGTTAACCCGCTTTTCTGTTGCATCTTGAATCAGCTCATGCTCATCATGGTGGTCATTAAAAAACAAGTGTGCTATGTTTTGTGTTTGTTTGTCCCATGCTTGGTACTACAATATAATTCACAACTGACATAGATGTGTGTGCTTTTCCTAATGTGCTAGTTTTCTCTTTATGCTATCCCCAAAGATTCTAACTTTGCAGCCACTCATCAGTTATTCCATCCCATCTTTTGTAAGGTTGGCTTGAATAGACCAAACCTCAATTATTCAATACACAGGCATATAAGACACTATATTTCTGCTTGATTGCTAGAGTATATGAGTTGTGAATTACTGGTATAGATGGCTTGTTTCAAGCCCTTTTTTTTTACTCCTCTCGCAGCAACTCTCATAAGCCAGCTTCTGTTTATACCCTAAACCCTAAATTCTCATCAACCAGCTTCAGTTTATACATCATATTATGTTCATTCGGCACCAGACTGATTCATACTTGTATCAGCTAGGGATGTTAGGAAATATGTGATGCTTTAGTTGCTTGAATAATTAGAAGATTATAGGGACAAGTAGGCAACATATCCTAATCCAAATGGGACACTACTGTTTATGAAGCACATGTTGTTTACATGACCTCTTTTTAATGTGTTTTCCGTAGGATGACATGTAAACAAGATGTGCTTCATTGGCAGAAACCAACTATAGGGGCCAAGTGGAAATTAAACTATATAAAGATAAAGCCGAAGTTAGGTTTTGTAGGGTTTTAGAGGTAATACACAGCTCCATAATTGTAAAAGGGACAAAGAATAGAGTCCCCATGACTTGGACTTGGGGGAATCAAAGAGGACTTCAATCACCATCTACAAAGAAATCTTGCAGAGATAAAAACTAAAAAGGAACGATGGAAATGAAATGTTGTAGCAGTGGAGATAAGGTGTTCATATCTATTGACAAAAAGGAACAAAAGTGAGTAAATTGGCGTTGCTACAGTTACAGCTTGGTTTTGTAACTGCTGCATTGAATATCGATTGCTCACAAAAAGAGGAGGGAGCTGAGTAGCATCTTAAAATTCAATGGACCACAACACCAGAAATCGCTGCACCATTCATTATGAACACATTCTTCTCGTTTGGCACTTTCAACAGTTTTGATCATCCAACACCAGAGCCATTGATTCTATTTCATTATTTGGAACCATCCATCTTGGTCAAAAGTGAGTAAAGGAACCCATTGGATAGTAGTGAACCAATTTATCTTCAATGCAATTGTTAATTGCTTGATTCAAGAACTGTCAAAAGCATTCATGGTTTGGGACCTTCGGTGACTTTTGTGTAGTAGTTGAAGAAAAAAAGAGTATAAAGAAACTGCCAGTCTTCTGCAGATCAGTAGTGTTGATTCCTAAGCAAATTCTGTTCTACTGGTTTGGTAGGCTAGAGTAAAACAATTGACATTAGCAGAAACAAATGACTGGAAACCATTCCACAAAACGAAGTACGATTTCAGTAAATATAAACATATAAAGCTTGCCCTTTTATTTCTTCATGACTAGCTTCTGAACTAGACACTGAAAATCTTAAAGAGGAAGAGAACATACAAAATGGGGGATGGAGAAATATTACACGATGATGCCCGAATACTATACAACCAACCAGAGCTCTGGAAATAGGTGAAGAATATACAACTATGGTGTTCTGTGACAATGAAAAAAGTGATCTCCCATCAAGCAGTATGGGTCAAATTTACAGCTCTGTTCAGTCTATCAAGGATGCCACTAGCTTTCCTCTTAGCCCTTGAGGTTCCATTCCTGGCAAGCTCGGATATTGTTCTGTAATTCTTCTCCTCTTCCCTCATTTCCTTCCATTTGGTTGGGTCATTGAAACAGATAATGTGAAGGACGGCGATGCAATTCTCTTTGCTGCGGTCACATATGGTGTCCCTCATGATGCTTAACAAGCAAGGAACAGCACCGAGATCTCCCATTTCCTCCACAGCCTTGGGATGGCTTGAGAGCAATGCAAGGATGGTCAACAACTCATCAACGTGCATACGGTTTTTTATCTTCCTGAGGATTGTCTTCACTGCACCAGCTCTGACAGCTCTTGCCTTGTTCTCATGTGTGACACATAGATTGAAAATCGCAGAAGCTACATCTTTCATTGCTAATGGATGCCCCTCGTCAAGGAGGTCGATGAGTGGTTTCAGGGCACCGGATTCCCCAATGAGTGCCTTGTTGGAATCAAGAGCAGACAAAGTGAAAAGTGCTGCAGCTGCATTGCTCCTTGTCTGAATGGTTCCTGATTGCAATGCTTCGATTAGTAGTGGCATTACCATCGGAGTTTCTGCCACAAGCTTCTTGTTGTTGTCATGGATTGAAAGATTCAATAACGTCGTGATCACATCTTCTTGGAGTTCCGAGTGAACACTACCTTCGAACTTGCCTTCGGAAAGGGGACTGAGCAATCGAGGGATGGCATCTAGAGACTCACCAAAAAGTGCCCGGAAAGAAGGGATCCTCTTTGTTAACAACCGAAGCTCCTTTGCAGCTTCTTTCTGCTCAGGCAATGCGGAAGACATCTTCTGGAGCAAAGAAAGCAAATGGTCTCTATCTGATGCTGTTATCCCATCCTCATTGACAAGGAGAGCAGGATCCGATAACTGAATCCCTCGATCTTTACACCATTGTGAAATCATTCCGCGAACCAAGTTATTAGGAGTAAGGATTGTGTGCGAAAGTACTTGTTGGGTTTGAGGGCATATCCTGTTGCCTGATTTTAGCTGTTTCTGGATGAATGGTCTGTCATACGTCTGTCATTTAAAACAAAAAACATTACAGCTAATTGAAAATATGGAGTACGGATTAAACCAGAAGCATAGGTGATATACAGAAATTCCACCACTCTCTTACATAACAAAAACTTGGTTCATACAATAAGCTTCATCTACCAAAGCTTGAAATAAAAGATTCTCAAAATTTTGGCCAATCAAACAGTCATTCAGTTTTAGCATCAACAACACGGTACTCAAATCCATATTTTAACCACCATAAATCAAAATTACTGTCAACAGTAATGAATTCAAACCAAGGAAGCAGACCAGAAAACCTCAAGAACTCAGTTTGGTTGCTGAGAAAGTGAAAGAAAACAAAAGAAAAACCAAAATTTCATCTTCCAATTCCCACTTCTCTTCCTCACATTTTCTTAGGCCAACTCCAGAGGAAGAAAGAAAATTGTACAAAAAGAGAAGACTCAAAATTGGTACTATAGAACCAATCTTTTCTTGCATTTGCAAAACTGGTATCCAAGATTTCCAAAACCAAATTGTGAAACAAACCTGTCCTGTAGAGACAATCACAGGGTCTCTCATCAACTCCTTTGAAATTGGGCACCTAAATTCCTCAGGGCAAGCCAGAATGTCCTTGAGCTTCAGAGACAGCGATCTCTTCCGCAGCTTCAATTCCTTGAGAGCACCAAGAGTCTCGTTGGCCTGATCAATAGTTTGGGCGCTGCAATCCTCATCGTCCACAATAGACCTCACCAGTCTCTGCAACTCCTTCTTCAACTCTGTTGCTTTGGCCACCACCGCCGGATCAGAATCAAACACGCCCGTCTTCGCCATTGGGTTGGTTCCTCTTTCTGGGTCTTCCGTTTTGGATTCTGGGTCGGACTCAAAATTCAATCTTTGTTTCTGAGAATGGAGAAACAAAGCAAAGTGGGAATGGGGTGTGCCATTGTCCTTGTGCTCTTTTCTTTTTTGGTGTTCTGTTTATTCTCAGTAAAATTAAAAACGAGGAGGAAAGAAAACTCGAAAACTCAAAAACTGTGTATGAAAGTTTGAGCAAAACTGAGGGAAGCCACAAATAGTCAAATACCAAAAGCCAGAGACACACACACAACACACACGCAATCCTTCTTCTCTTCTTCTCCTAATCTATAGAAGTCTGCAACTTCTTTTTTACGGTTTCGTCACTTTGTGATTTTTATCCTCATATCCCCCTTTTTTTTTACTCGGTGTTTGCCTCGTCAACACGTTTAAAAAACTGAAAACTAGCAAGTAACCACAAAACACCACCTGTTAAAATGGTAAAAAATTTCAAAACCAATTCTCTTTGGTACGACTTGGGAAATGAAATAAATGGTATTTAAGTTTAAGCAGCTTTTTTTACTTATTATTTGACCCAGTAATAAATGAAAATGTTTCTGAGGATTTGCAGGTGCCATAAATTTATTTACTTTCCCTGCAATGAGAGGGTGATCAAGAATCGAATATTGTAGCCATGTTAACGATAAATACTTTATTATTCGAGTTAAAAATTTCTAATTTGAGTGATATCGTTTAGAATCTTTTCAAAGATATTCGTTATAAAGAAAAAAATATGGTTGGTAACCTAGGTGGGAACTTTTAATTGAAGAAGCACCAAGAGGATGATATCAGAAAGTTCAACCTCCCCTAGCTATCTTTTTTTTTTTTTTGAGAGAATAAACAATCCATTAATAACTAAACAAGTTACAAATCATCATATCCAAAGTTCCGGACCGTCAGAGACTTACATGAGCTAAAAAAGCTCAACCCCAACCTAATTTAACCTATAACCAGACCTATGTATAACGATACCAACCCGCCACCAACATTAAGATGAACTGTTTTCACCCATTCATCCGAGACCGCAATAAATCCCTTCTGAGTTCGGCATCACTACGTTCAGATCTGATCAGCCACAGCCCAAAAAGCAGGGACGTTGACTTTCGAATCCACCATCGGAACTCCGAGTTCCGTCGCTGCACCTCCGCTGTCGTCGCCCTCCATCCGCTCATACTGGAAACAACGACCCATCCTCTCTCCCAGAGCCACGCCGCTGCCTTGAGACTCCTCCACTACTCAGAAACACCATCCTCTCCCGGGCCAGGAGAGAGCACGCTCGCCGTTTGTTTTTTGTTTTCCTCCTTAGAGTCTAGGGTTTCCGTGTAATATGTGGTTTCTGCCCCCTAGCTATCTAGCACTACTGATCAAATAAAAGAAGCACTTTTAAGTTAGATTATTAAGCAGAATATTAAGAAAATTTATAAATTAGCAAATGAAAAATCGTCATATCTTTTTGAATAACTCTAACTCAAGTTATAAATATCGTCACATACTTTTAGATTATTAAGCAGAATATTAGAAAAATTTATAAATTAACAAATGGAACATCGTCATATTTTTTTGAATAATTAGTCGCATACTTTTCGATCCTGTTATGGAATTAATCTTCCAAGAATGCAATGTTAGTAAAACGTACTATTTTCAGCATTCCTCTTTTAACAAATGAAACATTGTAATATTATTTAGAACTTAAAGTTTGAAATTTGTGCTAAATTTCAAGAGCTTTTCTATTGGAATCTCCAAATTTACTCACTTGACCTCTATGCTTTTTACACCTCCTATCAAATTTTTAAATACTAAATTTACTCATTAAAGTTTCTCAAATAACCTCACACATATAATTTACATACAAACTAAGATCTTTATAATAAAAAACTTAGTCATTTCAATGATTTAATTACTCTATAAATCTTAATTACATCTCTATTCCTTAATCAGACAACATAAATCTCTTATCCAATAAAAAAAAATCAAACACAAGGTATTGAGTTTTAAAAATTAATAAAAATAAAATAACATGAACTAGTATGTGATTTTTTTATTTACTTTTTCTTTTTTAGCTGTGCAAAAAAAAAAAAAAGATTAATCATTTTTACTTAATGTTTCTCTATTTTCTGTACCTCATGATTAATTATTTAAATTTTTATTTATTTATTTTTATTTGCTAGCTCTATTTTTTTTCTTCTTTTTGCAAATATAATGGATAGATTTAGATTTAGGTCATAATACAATTTATTTTGTTCTCCCTGACCAATATGCGTTCAATATGCATATCATACATTTTTATCTTAATCATAGTTTTATTTCTTATTAAATATATATATATATATATATATATGAATGCTTTAATGAGTATGTAGTGAAATTGAAAATGAAAATAGATAGGGAAAATAATAAAGAATACAATATAATATTATTGAATTGGAAAGTCTAGAGAAAATAAATATAACAATTTTTTTGGTATAATTATTGTCCTTAATAGTCATTTTATAGCAGGTTATATATGTCATTTAATAATTTATAATAGAGTGAGGTCAAGTGAGCAGATTTAGAGGTCCCAATAGAAACTCTCAAATTTCAAAGGCTTATGGATTTTTTGCAACTTGGCAACATTAAAAATGGATTTGTTTACAAGTAGTTCAACAATGATCCAATATTGCATTCCCCTAATAATAAAATGTTGGGTCTGGCCAATTATTGTAGAGAACCACTATTCACCCAAAAAAAACAAAATAGGAAACCATTAAGATCTATGATATTTTTTGAGATCTAGTATTACACTTGTAGAGCCTTCCTTTCTACAAGCCAGATGAGTTTCAGATTATAATAGAAAATTCGATAAAGATGATGTAACTAAATCACATTTGCCTATAATAATATAATGTGATCAATGTTGGTAGGCTTATGACCTCAATTAGACATGCCGAGAACTGTGTTTTTGATCAATGGGACCATCAGATCAGAATCAGATGGCCCATGATGATCGATCTTATTCATGCATGCATATATATGTCTGCTGTCACGGAATCCATGGCCTAACCAGCTGGAATGACGCGTCAACCAGAAACTAACCAACTCGGACCGACTCACTCTCCATAGTCACTGTGTGTTTTACTATTACTGTGCATAGAGTATAGTGTAAGCCAGAGGCTCTGGATCGATCTCGATCAGTCTTTCATGGGTAACAGTAGCAACAGATAGATGCCTATGAACTTGGGGCTGCTTCGACCAGAAAAAAGGAAAAGCTTGGGGGATACGATATATATACACATTCAATGCAGCTAGCTATAGCTGGTTTAATATATTTATTCACATGGTTCCCCTGTTCTTCTTGCTTATTCTCCAAGTAAAATAGTAGATGATGCACTTAGTCTGGCCCAACTTCCACTAGAGAAAAAATTTTCAAAGTATTCGAAGTGAAGGGTGTAGAATGCCACACTAGCTAGCTAGTTTTGTAATGGAAAAGTTTCTGGTTTTTTTTTTTTTTTTTTTTATCTTTTGTTCCTTTTTTTTTTTAAGGCAAAACATTTGCTACTTTATATGGTCAAAATATAACGTAAGCGTAAACGAAAACGATTATGAATCAAGACTATGCAATTCAAATTTTCTATCTTATATTGTCATAAAAAAATTTTAAAAATATGCACCGTTAAAGACATGCTTGAATTCAATATGGACAAAGGAAGAAGACAGAGAAAATTTATGTGACAGCAAAATGAATATGTCTAAAATATCTTATACTTATTCAACACACAATCATTTTTAATCAAATAAACAATTATTCTAAAACCTTCGAATAATATGTTTTATTAGGTTGTCGTAGCCAATCTCTCACGGCTGTTCTCCCATATGTTGAGATTTTTTTTTTTCCACACAGAAACTTGCAGATTAGCGCATTTTATGATTTTACACAAACTTCAACTTTATCACTTTAATCATTTCAATGATGAAAGCAAACACAATTTCAATTTTATATGTTTATAGAAAAGAACAAAGGAAACAAAATATGCAAGCAATTTCAAAGTCAACATGTCAAAACCTCATTGCTAATTATCCGAAAAATATTAATCTTTTTTTAGTAATACTAGCTGAACTACCTTTTTGGATACGACATGTATCCTAATATGTGTAGCAACTGATGTGTCAGAAAATCTAACCTATCACAGTATTTCAATTAATGACGTAGCTCTGCCATATCAGTTACCACATAAAGTAAGATGTGGGTAGTATTCAAAAAGGTGGTTCAATTAAAATTATTAATCTTTTTTTGTAACTAAAAAGTTTCAAGTTCTATTCTAGCGAAATTGTGCAACTTTACCAATGCTTGGTGGTTCAAGTGGTAAGGAGTTTGTTCCCCTTAAACAAGGTCTCGAGTTCGAGCCTTGTGAATGGAGCAGCCAGTATTGGGAGAGCTTCCCCCCTAAATGGGGTCCGACCCGGCTCGAGAGAGAATAGTCATTACCTACGGGTGGGGGATACATTGGTTTAACAAAAAAAAAAAAGAAATTGTGCAACTTCAACTATAATAAAGAAATTTAAGAACACATATGGTCACAAAAAAATATCTTAAGCATAATCATTTTCTTTTGCAAACTCCTTGGCTTGGAAAGACATTCTCGATGCTAGAGACATTCTTACTCAAGGAATGAGATGGATTGTTGGTGATGGCCATTCGATTTTATTCTAGTCCTTTAATTGGATTATGTCATTTTCTTTGTTTTCAATTATTCCAGAAGATCAAAGAGCTAACATTGATTGGTTTGGGGTCCTTCGGGATCAAGTACGTTTTCTATCAAGAGTGCTTCTTCGATTCAAACTCAATCAATTCTTGAACATTCTAGAACTTCGCTTTTAACTCAATTGTGGAAACTAAACCTTCCTCCTAAAGTTTAAATTTTTGCTTGGACTTTGATAGAAACGGCCTTAAAACTAAAGAGAAAATTGCTCACTATAATCAACATGTTTCTCCATTGTATTATTTTTGTTCCTCAGATGTGGAATCTGTTGACCATTTATTTATGCACTGTCAATTTTCATCCAATGTTTGGTCTACATCGTTTACTCCTAAGCCTTTTAATTGGAGTAGTTCGTTCATTGCTTGGCTTGATCATATATCACATGATTCTCAAAATAGAAAACATCTCCCTGTTATATTAATGATTGCATATATGGTCCATTTGGCATTCAAGAAATAAATCCATTTTTCAAATCTCCATTTCTCTCCTCACCAATGTTTTTTTCAAGCTGTGGTGCTCGGTTTGAATTATGCTAGGGCAAATTCGAAGTTTTCTACTCCAAAACTTTCTAAATACTTTCATATTAAATGACAGCTTTCTAATTCAAATTAGGGTAAAGTTAATTTTGATGGCTCGGTTCGAAATGTCATTGCTACTATTAGCTATGTTATTAGAAATGCAGATGGTAATCCTCTGTTTGCTACACATAAGAAATTAGGTAGCACTAATACTCTCATGGCGGAAGCAACTGCCTTAAGGGATGCATTATACATTGCCATGCTTCATCATCATGTTAATGTGATAGCTGAAGGTGACTCCTAGCTGCTGATTGATTATATTCAAGGAAGATGTGAGATTCCATGGAGAATTCGGATCCTCGTACATGATATCAAACTTTTGGCTCAACATTTCAACTCCATTATTTTCCGGCATATATATCAAGAAGCTAATTTTGTAGCAGATCATTTAACTGCACTAGCTCATAGCTCTCAGAACACTTCTATACAGTTTTTCTGTTTACCCCTATCTGTGTCTCCAACATTCTATCTGGATTAGTTGAGAGAGGGAATGTAGAGGTTTTGTGTTTTTATTCTTGTCTTTTTTTCGGTCATCGAAAAAAAAAAAATTACCTCAACGATTTTAGTAGAGTAGATCGGATTAGTGATTTGACCTTAGTTGCTTGATTATTTATTTGGGTCCAGGGCACGAAAGTTGTTATGGGAAATTGCATCATTACATGTGAGAAAAGTTTGGAGGACATGTGTGATGTGTTTCGAAACGTGTCATTCCCATAGACCATCATTCATGAATAAGACAACAACTTCAATTCAAATTCTCTAGCTTTGATCAATTTCAACGAGCTCGAGCCCTTGAGAGATGCATGGAACTTGAGGATCGAGAAAAGAAAACCAACGACATCAACAATTCAACATTCACTATCAAATCAAACTATCATGTCAGTCGTTTAATTCCCTCCGGGGACTCGTGTTTCATTTAGGTACATACACATGTACATGGTTTTTTGCCACTTATATACCAGTTAACTGTTATGATATTAAATTATCAATCAAAACTAATAACATGCAGTCAAACATCTATAAATAAATTTGGGACCATGAAAAATCTAAAAATGAATTATTATATTATTAATAAATTAATAATTTATCTATTTGTTGATAAATGAATATTTATTACTTTAGAGAAAGTTTTATATTATTCATAGTTGAATTATATAACATAGTATAATTTAATTAGGTTGTCTATCGAAGATAATCAAGATCCAAATGACAATTACGTTATACCAAAATTTTATTCGAATGAGACATTCAAGCGGTGATAACTTTAAATCTATTTGCTACAAAATAAAAAATAATATACTAAATCTGGTGCATGCATTGCAATAAATTAAGGATGAAGTTCAATTCGGCTAAAACACAAGGAAAAAGTAAAGGACTATAAAAGAATATTTGAGAATTAGTTAAATTGAGAAAATATAAATTGTTAAAAGTTCTTTACTTATTATGTATTTTGAATTTTTATATACTTTTTTTTTAATGTATTTCACCAATTATTAATATTTTTTACAATATTTCTTATCACTTTATATATTCAGTGGGTCCTTAAGGATGTCTAAAAAAATTATTATCTTATGCATTTAGCTAGATTTTTTGTAATATACACTGGTCCTGAATTGAGACTAGAGAAATTTATTATTCAATCGAGTTTATTAATTTATTGGACATTTATTTCTCGAGGTTTTACTGCATATATTCATAACTCATAATTCATAATTAATAATAAAAAAAAAGGCAATATATGTGACGAAGTTACCATGAGAGTTTAGAATTAATTGATGTAGAAATCGACGTATTAGTTCACGTAAGAATGCATGTAGAATACTAAATAGAATTATTTATGTTCAAGCAAGTTTCAACAATGTCATTTTGACGGTTATCGATGTTTAAGGTCAAGAAATTTCTTGAAAGTCCTCGATCATAGTATAAGCAAGTTGAAAGATGAAATACCCCATGAAAAGCTAGTTAGATTATGTTTAACAGCGCGTGGCCGTGGTCCATCATTGTAATGATATTGTCTCAATCTAACTATCCATTAGGTGTGAGATTTTAACACAAAATGCCTTGATGTAATTAGGTGTGAGTCACCTACTTATAAGTTATATTATTTTTTTATCACTTTTCTAACGTGATTTTTTTGTCTCTAACTGATTACCCCAAGCAACTTCTAGAGTAAGAAAGCTAGAAAGTGTTTCTTGTATAGAAAGTCATGCACTACAAATGTGAACTACATGTTGATTTTCTTTTCCTTCTTAATTATCCAATGTGAACTGTTTGGCAAATTTTGAATGCAATGTATAGTTAGCGCTAGAGTGTGAATGGGAAACAGAGCAAGCAAAAGCAAGTTCATTTGGTGGTCTCTTTTCCAAATGGAGGATTAATTAAGTTGATGATATTTTCCCTAATTAGCTGGTAAAGCCTAGTTTAGAGGTCTCGATTACACTTTTCCAAGAAGCTTACTTAGTGGACAAGAACCACCAACTCCTATACATCTTGGTGGAATTAATCGAGCAACTAGGGCATAGGGAAGGAGTGGCTTAAACTTGAAAAAGAATTCAACCTTTGCTTTGCTTACGTTTGGCGAAGAATTGTGTCAAGTTTTAGTCAAATATCTTATGTGTGTGACTGTGACAGCATTAAATTAATTTTCAATAAACCCGCATGAATTTTGAGAGATTTATAATGCACAATGCTTTTCACCAGTCGACTATTTATTAGAACTCATAAAAATTTGTTGAAGAGTATAGATGAAGGCTCCACTTTAAAGTCAAACCAACCATTTACGAATTTCGGTTGGATATTTTTTGTTTTTCATTTCTGGAGTAATGTTATTGTTTATGAATCAAGCAAAGAATAATGCTTTCCCCCTGTATATATATGTCAAAAGACGATAGATCAAAGGACCTACGCCAATAATGTCTAATGTTTACGATATCAAAGGACACAGTATTCAACATTTCAACTTGTACATCCCGATCCAAGTGGTCTCAACTCTATGATTAATTTTAGTTTCAATTTGTTTGAACAAGTATATATCACTGTAACTATTTGCAGCTATCTATGATCCATCAGACTCTAGAACAAAAAACTATGTTAGCCAGCCCCATTCCAATATTTTTTTTTACAAATACTATATATAAGAATATCCCCAAAAATATTAGGAGGTTCCTCGATTAATTAGAAACACCATTAATATACACATTAAAGTAACTATAACGAGTTAGAGTGGGAGCGTCACCATGAAACAAAGTGGGAACATGCATGAGTACGTAAGATCTATATATATCTCCCCAATACCTAGACGCCATAACTTTTCAGTTTGCTTCATGTTGAATCGATACAAAAGTGAAACACAACTTGCGTTGGGGACTCCAGCCTAAGAATGTATGTTACGTACCTCAACTCCAAATTCAGCTTCGATGTATACTCACTTTCTTTGCTGTACTTGATAACTGATCGGGTCAGTTACCAAAAGAAAACGAATTAGTAAGCCATTGCTAGGCAATGAGGACAGATGTACGTGGAACCCAGAGAAGCGACACAACGTTTGTCACCATTCATCTGTCACATCAATGATTGCATTAGTTTTCGGCGGGCTCTGTTTATTATTATGCATGCCCAGCCGTCGCTCTCAGTGCCTGGAGAGCTATGAGGAGGCACATAACAGCGATATGCCAAACAGGGGACTCAACCTCGCTACAAACTTTGCCTACCTGTTCCTCATTTGTGAATTGCATGTTGTGATGCCCGCCTTCTCCAACTGTCCCCAGAACTCTCTGTCATTTTCATTAACACCACAAATAATGCACAACCCCAAACAGACGCATATGTGAAACTCGACTCAAGCTTCTTAATGGCCTCTCAATCACTTGATTCACTTCCACAACCAAAAACCATGATAGGATAAGTAATAGTTTCATACTCTCATTATTGAACTTCTAAGACAAGGTTAAATACTCTAAATGTATACGCATATATATTGTGTTACGTACTGCATTATGTCGAAATTAACTGCAGTTATATATTTACTGCTGAGAATGAGTTCCAGTAGTACTAGCTAGATTCCCGAGCAGTACTCATGACTCTCTTGTGAAGTATGGACTTCTCTAAAGGATTTTCCGTCTGTTTACGAAAGGATTTACTGTTCTTAATTGATTAAGCTGCCCACCGGTACCTACATATTCAATCAAAACAATCAAATTACGGTTAATTACATTTCACAGAAGAAATTAAGTAGTAAGCCAATGGAGGACTCAAGACTCGATCAGTTACAGTCTTGATTTCAATTCCACAAGAAGTGGAATACGTAAGAAAAGAAGGCTCCGAACACAGCCTTCAAAAGCTTGGGAAAAGACATTGTTATGAAGCTGGATTAATGGGCAGGGAGCTGGTTGAGGCTTATATAGGCGGATAAGCCAGTTCATCAGCCTGAGACTGTTACATGACTTGACTACTTGAGGCATAAATGTGATCTATAGTGCACGGATTTGGTAGTTGCTAGACATATGCCCATGGGCTACTTGAAGCTATATATATAAAAAAAATCTGCATCTTAGAGAGGGGGGTTGACTACAAATAGATATGAATATAGTGTTGGGGCCTTGGGGGTGCATGAAGCTAGCTACCAATGACTACAACTACGACTACTTGCTTGCGCGCGGGGGCAGGCTAGGCCATTGGTTTCAGTTTGGGCAACATTATTGATAGTATTAATTGTCAAAGTTCGTCTAGGAGACTTGTTGCGGTTATCGGTTCATCATACGCCTCGTAAGGCAAATAGCCTCATATTATTTGTAATTTTGACATTCATGATGAGTGGTTGACTCATGTTTTGGGTTTCATTTTGGTGTCGTCGCTTGATATATTGTAGTCGTTTCTAGTAGTCAATAAATTACCTCTTTCAGGTTTGAACCACCTCCTTCCCTATACATGCCCTAGCTAGCTAGTTGATCAATTCCAGTCCTGACCACTAAGAAAGCTTTGGTTATGTTAATTTGGCTAAAGAAACGTGTCTAGTTTTTGGTCACACACACATTCATTATTCATAGCAAGGCTTAAGTCACTATGTTTACTCCGAAAACATTTAAGTAAAAATATGAAGAAGAACAAGAATGTAGGATTCATAGCATGGCTTAAGTCACTATGTTTACTCCGAAAACAACATCAATGTGTAGTTTAGTGGCTTAATTTGTTAGTGTCCTATATGTTTTTTTTTTTTTATTGGTTTAAGGGCATTCTTGTAAAAGCTATTATAAGATTATAAAAAGATAGCAATAAGGTTTCTCAAGTAAGAGAGTTGTTGTTGTCTGAGTTAGAGCTGCAGTCAAACCCAGGGGCGTAACTAAGTCAAGGGTATAGCCCAACCCAAGTTTCGATCCAAAATCTCTTAAGTATACCTATAGCGCAGTCCCATACCAAGTAAAATCAAGTTACTTCGAGAAAAGAAAAAAATTATGTGTGAATCAGCCTTCATCTTCCGTTTTCTTTGTTCTTCATCTGGGTTGGTTTAGATGGAGCAAAAATGAGTAATTTGGTATGAAGTTTTAACGTAGTGGTGGAAATGAAGTATGGTTGAGAAGACAAATCAACCCTACTCTTCTACCATTTCCACAATATACACACATTAATCAACCCTACTCTTTCTGCACTAGTTGTTGGGATTGTGATTGTTATGCCCATTTCAATGATACATACTCAACTCCTACACTTGTGTATAGTTGTATTCAAAAAAAAAAATTTGGGTTTCTCCCAAAGAAAGAGATCTAAAAATGTAGCGCACCCCATTTTCAAATCCTAAATCCGCCACTGGTCAAAATGTTTGAGAGCTGTTTTGTAAACTCTCATTTAATAGTGAATATCTTTCCCTCTGCTGCTCTGCGGACGTAGGCTTTCTCCGAACCGCGTTAACAATCTTTTGTGTTCTTTAGTCTATCGTTCTTGCATATATTTGGTCACTATGAGATTTTCCACGCAGCGGTTCTCTAGTCTTTCTGTTTAGTTGTTATTTGGTGCTGTGAGCACAACAATATGGACTGGATTAAAAAGGTCTATCGTTCTAAAATTAGAATTCATTTCTTGTCGCAAGTACACAGAGATTGAAAACCGTGAACCAGAGAGAAAATTGAGTCTGTTATGGAAGAATAGCAGAGGGAATGGGGAAAAAAAAAAGTTTGCTGTACGGCAATTCGGACCAACAGCTTTCTGTTGCTAACATGATAGCTGGAAATGATCTGGAGCTGCTGACTTTGATTTTGAGCTGACATGTAAATATTATGGAACTCTAGACTTTCATATATATGGTGCATGACAGTGACAACATTAAATTAATATGAATGAAACCATCTGGAATTTCTATGGCGTACAATGCTCGTTCGCTAAATTTGAAGCACACCATCAAATATATAGCTTTCCACTCTGCTTGATGTAGAATCTACCTCAAGTAAAACACAACTTGTGTTGGGTACTCCAACCCAAAAATGAACCTCAAGTCCAAATTCAGCTGGAATAGAAGCATAAGAATATCAAAAGTAATTCAGCAACAAGAAATGCAGCTGAATTTCCGAGAAAAAAAAAATTTGGATAAAAATTTCTCAGAAAGATGATATATCATTACCAAATGTATATCAGCTTATACACTGCGGACTTGAATTTCTTATATCATTTTTATACATTATAGACATATGGTAATTACTTCAATAATGAGCTCCATAATTACTACACCTGGCCCAAAGACACAAGGACAGTTTTTTTATTTAACACTTCCTAATTTTGGTTCTTGTAGCTGCTGAGGACCCTGAGGTCTTCATTTGTTCCCTTGTCCGACCAAACAAGAAAAAAAATTCTTCAATTTCTCAATTATTCAGTAGAGCCTTCCGTTCCCCAGGGCAGTAATGAATTCTTCCCTGCAGGTTAAAGAGAAAAAAATATATTGTTGGCCCAGACGCAAAAACACCATTCCAAAAGCCAGCCCACTGGTTGCAAACGCACACCGAAAAAAAGACCCAACGTAAGGGCCGAATAAAAGTTGTAAAACAGAGTACAAGAAAATAAGTAAAATCCAAATCTAGCCAACCCAACCGCAGACTCCAAATGCCCAAATCAGGCGAACCCAAACCAATAATGCTCACCACTAGCAATACGATGAACTTGTAAATCCACACCATGGACAGCAATATCTTTGTCTTGACATCAACTCTATCTTATATACTCTATCTATTCATCTTTGTGTTTTTTCTGTGTTCTCTACCATGTCTGTACGTGTTTTTTGAATTTACTTCGCCTCCTAAATTCTAATTGTTGGTTTTACGGTTTTACCTTTGTTTTAATCAATAAGGTTAAACTTCATGATTGAGCTATAAGTTATAGGTGCTCTATCTTCGTTTCTAGAAGGTTTGGAGTTCGGATGAGTGTATAGAATTTGGTTTACTTGAACACTTTCAAGACACATTACATAATAGATCGATAATTAGGATTATGTTGGTCCAAATGTAAACCCGCCCTTATCTTGGTGGATCAAGGATACATTTATTTAACGATCCCTTGTAACAAAAATTCATTCCACATGTTCATAACTGATTTTATCAATTCAAATAAGCGCGCGCATATATATATATATATATATATATATATATATATATATATATATATATACAGATCCTATCCAGAGCGAGACATCGCTTTGAAATTTCAGAGCGAGGTTAGGGTTTAGGGTCACTTTTCGGTCGCATATCCACATCTCAACCGTTCAGTTTTTAGGTACTAATGTATAGATCATCTCTACAAAATTTCAGCTAAATTGATGGTCTTTAAGGTATCTAACTCGCTTAAACCAATGGACGAACTGAATCTGTCCAACCTGAACTGTACTAGCTTTAAGGCCGTTATCAATGCCTTAACGACCATCAATTTGGCTGAAATTTTGTAGAGATGATCTATACATTAGTACCTAGAAACTGAACGGTTGAGATGTGGATATGCGACCGAAAAGTGACCCTAAACCCTAACCTCGCTCTGAAATTTCAAAGCGATGCCTCGCTCTGGATAGGATCTGTATATATATATATATATATATATATTGTTTTAGGGAATCAGAAATTGAGAGAAATTTGCTGTGTATTCTCATTGATAATAGGGGCCTCTTTATATAGAGGATTACAATACATAGAATCTCAATTATACAAGGAAAGTAATTCTACATTGATTAGGATTCTAGATCCTTCTAATAAAATCCTATTACCACTAGGTCAAGTAACCTAGAGTTTGGGCTAAACACAAATTAGGTTTTCCTTAAACACTCCCCCTTGTGTTGCCCAAACGTGGTGCTTCTCTCGTTGCCTCGTTAAAAACCTTGCCGAGTAACAAAAACCTAGTGGGACAAAAATAATCTCGGTCGAAGGGGAAAAAGAGCACAACACACCGTTCACAATTCGAGACGAACATGTAGACATCTCCCCCTGATGTCTACGCCTCCCTTTGACGACTACGATCATGGGAGTTCAGATAATTTCCGCAAGTCAATTCTTACCACATGTTTCTCGAACATGGATTTAGGCAATGACTTAGTAAACAAGTCTGCCGCATTGTCCTCAGATCTAACCTGGTTCACTTTGATCTTGAGGCACTTCTGTTGTTGCTGATTGTAGAAGAATTTGGGTGATATATGCTTGGAGTTGTCGCCTTTGATGTAGTCCTGCTTCATTTGTTCAATGCAAGCAGCATTATCCTCATAAATGCTCGTTGGCTCATCTGTGGTAGACTTCAAACCACAATTGCTTCGAACATGCGTAACTATGGATCGAAGCCATATACATTCACGAACTGCTTCGTGAAGAGCAATAATCTCTGCATGATTCGAAGAGGTAGCGACTAAGGTCTGCTTTGTAGACCTCCAAGATATCGCGGTCTTTCCCATGGTGAAAACATAACTAGTTTGGGGGCGACCTTTGTGTGGGTCGGAGAGGTACCCAACATCAGCAAAACCTTCCAAAACACTTATATCGTTTTGGGACGGGGAGAGGGAATACAGTCCACCATGTGTGGAGTCCCTGGCACTTGATGGGTCCGAATCCATCTTCTCTCTGTAGGGATAGAACAAGCCCATATCGATCGTACCACTTAGGTATCGAAAGATATCTTTAACACCAGTCCAATGGCGTCGTGTAGGCGCAGAGCTATATCTAGTTAGCAAGTTCATAGCGAATGAGATATCCGGTCTTGTGCATTGTGCTAAGTACAATAATGCGCCTATTGCACTTAGGTAGGGCACTTCTGCCTCTAGCACATCTTCATCGTCATCTTTTGGACGAAATTGATCCTTCTTTAGATCAAGACTACGGACGACCATTGGGGTGCTTGAAGGCTTAATCTTATCAGTGTTAAAACGCCTAAGCATCTTTTGGGTATAAGCTGATTGATGAATCAGGATACCATCTCTACGGTGCTCGAGTTCTAAATCTTGGCAAAACCGTGTTTTCCCAAGATCTTTCATCTCAAACTCGGATTTCAAGTGTTCAGCGGTTTCCCTTAACTCTTTAAGGGTGCCAATTATGTTCATGTCATCAACATAAACCGCTACTATTGCAAATCCGGAACTTGTCCTTTTTATGAACACACATGGGCATAGTTCATTGTTGACATATCCCTTTCCAATCAAGTAGTCACTTAGACGGTTATACCACATCCGTCCAGATTGTTTCAATCCATATAGTGAGTGTTTCAATCTAATCGCAAATGCGCTCCGTGGTTTAGAGCCACTTGATTTGGGTAACTGAATTCCGTTTGGAATCTTCATGTATATCTCTGTATCTAGATCCCCATATAGATACGCAGTAACCACATCCATAAGCTGCATGTTCAGTTTTTCAGAAACAACCAAACTGACAAGGTAGCGGAACGTTATGACGTCCATTAAGGGAGAATAGGTCTCCTCGTAGTCGATTCCAGGGCGTTGTGAGAAACTTTGCGCCACAAGGCGAGCTTTGTACCTTACAATCTCGTTTTTCTCATTACGCTTTCTAATGAATACCCATTTGTGACCAACTAGTTTGGTGTTAGGCGGTATTGGCACAACTGGTCCGAATACCTTTCTTTTCGCTAGAGAATCAAGTTCTGCCTGGATCGCATCTTTCCACTTTGACCAATCAGCTCTACGTTGGCATTCATCAACGGAGCGTGGTTCGATGTCATCGGTCTCAATAATCTCACGCGCCACTGAATACGCGAATACATCATCAATGATGATGGAGTTTCTTTCCCACGTCCCATGTACACTAGTGTAATTAACAGAGATCTCTCGTTCCCAGGGATAGGTTCTGACATTGAGGCGTCCCCCAATGATGTCTCATGGACATAACCATAATCCGGAACATTCTCATAGAACAGATTTTGAGTATCGATGATCAAAGGATTTGTTTGTGCCTCATTCGCTCTCTTTCTAGGGCGAGTATCCTTCGAACCAATTGGTCTACCGCGCTTCCTTGCGGGACTTGCGGCCATAGATGCCACATCATTGCCATGTTGGGCAATGGCGCCATCCCCTGATGTCACATGAGTGGCGTGATGTCCAGTATTTGGGACATCGATCCTTGCAGGCACGTTTGCAGAAGGTATGTGTGATCTCGTCACTTTGACAACATCAGAAAACGCATCAGGTAGAGTGTCTGCTACGTTCTGGAGCTCGATTATTCTTCTCACTTCAAGTTCGGACTGTGCGGTACGGGGATCGAGATGAGACATAGTGGGGACAGACCACGACAATTCCTGTCGTTCCTGTTGAACATCTGTGTTCTTATCTCCCCCTAACGATGGGAAGACTGTCTCATCAAAGTGACAATCCGCAAATCTAGCGGTAAAGAGATCGCCTGTCAAGGGTTCAAGGTAGCGGACGATCGTAGGAGATTCATATCCAACATAAATGCCCATTCGTTGTTGTGGACCCATCTTAGTACGCTGTGGCGGCGTAATAGGCACATAAATGGCACACCCAAATATGTGTAAGTGCGAGATATCAGGCTCGTACCCAGTCACTAGCTGTAACGCAGAGTAAGATTGGGTGGTAGTGGGTCGTAGACGAATTAGCGTCGCTGCATGCAATATTGCATATCCCCAGGCAGAAACAGGGAGATTGGTGCGCATAACCAATGTCCGTGCTATCATCTGTAGTCGTTTGATAGCGGCTTCTGCTACATCAATTCCCAGTGACATGCAATAGTCATCGAATGTTTTCGATGTAAACTCCCCAGCATTATCAAGTCGAATGGACTTAATAGGATGGTCAGGGTAGTGAGCCCGTAGACGAATAATCTGGGCGAGGAGTTTAGCATAAGCAGCATTTCGAGTGGACAATAGCGCGACATGTGACCAGTGTGTCGACGCATCAACCAATACCATAAAGTATTTAAAAGGTCCGCATGATGGTTGAATTGGTCCGCAGATATCCCCTTGGATTCTTTGTAAGAACGGAATGAGTATTTTGGGATCCTTTGCGTAGGATGGTCTCGGTCCTAATTTCCCCAAGGAACAGGCTTTGCAGAAAGAGCGAGGGGCCTTAGAAGCAACCAATGAGGATTTTGGTTGGGCCTGAGCGTCCGTAGCGCTATTAGAAGCAAAGTGTGTGACTACATCTCCTATGATGGCATTAGAGCCATGGAAATTGGTGTGTGTGGCGTCATGGCCACTAGGAGGAACAACCATGGTGTCATCACATGGGACGTGGGCGGCCTTATGGCACCCCAAGACTGCTACAGCTCCAGATGCTGCAATTGTTGCGGTCTTGCTAAGTCCTAGAATCAATTTTCGATTCTTGCTTCTTCTCACTCTGAAGAATGGATGTCCGTGTGAAGTCTTTAGTATACGGAGCATCATATCACGACCAGGATGTCCTAGTCGGTCATGCCAAACCCAATATGTGTCTGAATCCAAGAGATCTTCTCTTATGATATTATTGGATTCAATAGGTCAAATTGTAGTGACATAAAGTCCACTAGATTGACACATAAGCTTTTCTAAGATACGCTTTCTTCCGCAATCATTAGAGGTAATGCAAAGGAATTCTATTCCGTTCTCACTATGCGTTTCCGCATGGAATCCGTTGGCTCTAATATTTTTAAAACTCAATAAGGTTCGATTCGCCTTAGGAGCGTAGAGAGCTTCAGTGACTTTAATCAAGGTGCCATTAGGCAAAAGGAATTGGGCCATTCCATGTCCTTGAACTAAACTTGATGGCCCAGCCATCATAGTCACAGATGAATAGGTAGGCAACATCTCTAAGAATAATTGCCTATGTCGTAGAATGGTGTGCGTAGTCGCACTATCCGCAAGACATTGAATTTCATCCATTCCTAAAAGAAAGAGCTCGTAATTAAAAAAGAGTCATAAAGAAAAGAACTCAACTTTTATTAATAAGCCAAACGGAATTACATCATCGTTTCTCTTAACCAAAGAAAATCTAATCCAATAAACTAGTTAATGCAAAACAATGGTAGTCGTCTAACTTCTTTCGGTAATTCCAATGTAAATGTGACCAGTTAAGTAGAGAGATGTCGGTGGAGCAAAGCTCGCTTAAGTACCACTTATCTCAAAACCTTTCTAGACATCACTTTTACATCGAGTACGCCTACTTTGAAGAAAGACTAATATCATTGGCATCTATTACAAAAGTAATATGGCAATTGCCTACATCTCTTGGAAAATAAAAAGACTTAATCAAAATCGCCAGTTTCTGAGTCTTGATCTTTGTAGTCTTCCACCCTTAGATCGAGATTCCCATCTTGATCTTCTTGTTCCATGTAATTTGCCTCCCTTGCTTCACGATACATCTTGTATGCGTTTGCAACATTCTGGGATGCGGTACACTTCTTTGCCCAATGTCCACTTGATCCACATCTGAGACAAGCATCATTATGGTCATGTTCCCTTGATCGAGGCGCTCTGGGGGCGTTTTGTAGACGGTTATTGCCTTTGGTGGCGTTGCCACCATAACCGGAGGCTTGACCTCTCTCTCTCTTCACACCTTTACCTCCACAGTTCCGTGCACGCCTATCTTAGCGATTTCCTTCCTCTTTAGGGCGAGAATATGGACCAGAACGTCCAGAATTATCCCTACTCTTAGGGTTTCGCTCCTTGCGTCCTCCCTTGGGGGCGCGACTATAATTAGACTCCGGAATTGACTTGGTTCCCACGGGTCTAGAGTTATAGTTCTTCACAAGTATGTTGTCGTTCTTTTCAGCTACATTCATGGCACCAATTAGCTCATGAAATCTTGTGATGCGTCTAGCATTGACATCAATCTGATAGTTTTTGGCTATCATCAATGCAGAGACGGGGAAGGTGGAGAGAGTCTTCTCGATCAACATCGTATCAGTGATGTTCTATCCACAGAATTCCATCATAGACTTGATACGAAGTGCTTCTGAATTGTAGTCAAGTACAGATTTGAAATCACAGAAGCGGAGGCTATGCCATCTCACTTCTAAGTCTGGAAGCAGGGAATCATGGACGTTGCCAAAACGCTGCTCGAGTTCCACCCATAGTTTTCTTGGGTCTTCCTCATTAAGGTACTCATTTTGGAGCGCGTCATTCATGTGCCTTTTCATGAGAATGATGGCTTTAGCTTCATTCGCCTCTCTCGTAGCTCTATTTGCTTCAAAAGCAGTAGCTTGTTGAGGAGTACGTACGTCCTGACTTGGCTCTTGGATCGTACTCAGGATCCCATCAGCCTTAAGATGCTGGCGCATATCACGGACCCACTTGTGGTATCCTGCGCCTGTTGTCTCTAGTGGAGCGAAGCTCAACTTGTTCAGGTTACTCATCTTGAAAAACAACAAGAAAATAGGGTTAGTTTCGGAGCGAAGAAGGCTACCACGAAAAACTATATAATTTCTGAGCGTAGTCGCTTCCAAGAAATTAGGGATTTTCTGAGCGTAGTCGCTTCTAAGAAAATCTGATTCCAACAGGGGTTTTGGATTAGATCGAAACGACGATGTATGTGGTCGATCGTTTTCTACTCAACAAACTCTAAGTTTGGAGGACTCTACAAGCTCTAAGCTTGGAGTGAGCACGAACCCCCACAGTTCGGCTATTGGTCTCCCTTATGAATAGGAAAGGGGGGTAGAAGAAGGGATGTTGGAAGTCCCCGAGAAAAGAAGAAGAAATTGAAAAAAATTTCAAAAACGGGAACTTTTAGAAAAATTACCTTAAAAGATGGTCGGAAAAGTCGTCACCGGAAGTTACTGTAGCTGCCGGAGTTACTGTAGCTGACTGGAAAAGTCGCTGGAAAAGTGACCGGAAGTCGCCCGGAAAAGTTGTCGGCGGTGGTTGACCGACGTTGACCAGAGTGCTGACGTGGCTCGCTGACTGGAGCTGACGTGGATGCTGGCGTGGCAGATGACGCAAGGATGACGTCAAATGGGTCCGGCTGCTGGGCCTCAGGCTGCGGCTTGGGCTCGGCTTCTGCTTCTTTTTTTTTTCTTTCTTTCTTTCTACCGGTTCGGTTTCAGCCTTTTCTGGTGGCCGGTTCGAATGCTTCTAGGCCGGTTCCGGTGGAGAAATTTCCGGTTCCGGGTTCCTGGGGTGGAGATGCTGCAGGGGGTCGAGTATGGCTGCAGGAGGTGGTGAGGAAGACTTTGAACCGGGCAGGAGAACGTTTGATACTTCCGGTGGCCGGTTCGGTGGTTTGCCTGCCGGTTCTGGACTGCTGGAGTTGAGATCTTCAAGGTGAGCGGCGGTGGTTTCTGGGATTTGATGGCTACAAATTTAGGGCTTCAGGGTTAGGGCTTCGTGCTGATAACGTGTTTTAGGGAATCAGAAATTAAGAGAAATTCGCTGTGTATTCTCATTGATAATAGGGGCCTCTTTATATAGAGGATTACAATACATAGAATCTCAATCATACAAGAAAAGTAATTCTACATTGATTAGGATTCTAGATCCTTCTAATAAAATCTTATTACCACTAGGTCAAGTAACCTAGAGTTTGGGCTAAACACAAATTAGGTTTTCCTTGAACATATATATATATATTGAAAACAGAACTGATTTTATTGGATTAAGTAGGAGGGGTCTCCCTTAGTACAATATTATATATATATTGAAAACAGAACTGATTTTATTGGATTAAGTAGGAGGGGTCTCCCTTAGTACAATATCACGAATACATTCTGGGGTTGAGTTCAACCAATTGAAACATAGATCAGACTCAAAAGCTAAGCTTGCTAGTCAATGCGCTGCTCGGTTACAACTTCGGGGAGCGAAGCATACATGGACCTGCTGCAAGCTTTGGATGGTAGCCTGGATGTCCTCAATTAAAGTCCCATACTCTGTGAGGACTAGAGAAAAACTGCAAATGTCTTGAACATCAATCAGACAGTCAGCTTTAATAATCACAGACTGGTAATTTCTCATCCTGATAAGCTCTAGACCAGCCTGTATAGCCAGAAGTTCAACATGAAGAGCAGAACTCACAAAGTGGACAACTTTCTGAAATGCAGCAATAACTTGGCCACTAGAGTTTCGGAGAATGCCTCCAAGTCCACCCTTAGTTAGTTGAGGCACAAAGGCTCCATCAAGATTCAGCTTTAATGTACCTATAGTTGTAGGCTTCCAAAGTTGTGTACGAGTTTGTTTTGGTATTTCATCACTAGCTCGTGAGCTTTGAAATTCCTCTAGCCAAGTCATACAACTGAGTAAAATATATGTAGGACTCTGAGTAGTACCCTCCCACATTTGTGAGTTACGATTTGTCCACAGTCCCCATATAAGCATCAGTAGCTTTTCAAAAGTCTCCAACTTAAGACTCAACGCTTGTTCCAGCATCCATTCTTTGAAATTTATTTGAGGAAGCAAAGAATTTTGGAGATGGAAAGGAGCCTGAGATAATAGAGTAGATCTTATAGGACACTTACAGAAAATATGGGAAGTGTCTTCCAGCTGATGGTTACATAGAGGACAAATGAGCTCTCCCTAGCTCATAGCCTTTAGACATTAGTTTCGCTCTTGTAGGTAACAAATCACAACAAGGTGAACAAGCTCTCCAAACACATATTTGCACTTTGCCAGGAACTTTAGCCTTCCAAAGTCTCCTCCACAACTCTCGGAATGGATTACCACTAGATGATGACGCAAGAACATTGCCTAAGACTTGTTCTCTAGCCACCCAATAGGCACTCTTGACAGTGAACCAACCTCTTTGTTCCAACCCCCAGAACTGCTTGTCAGGATTATGTTGTCGACTAAGAGGGATACTTAATTAGGACTTTAGTAGCCACTATAGGGTGAAAGACTGCATGTTCCAAGTTAGGTATCCACTGCCTAGTGTGGGAGTCAATAAGGTCCGCCACATACTCAACCGGAGAAAGTGCAGGCCTATGTATAAAGAGCATCGAGCAGTTGGGAACCCAATGATCTTGCCAAATGTGCACTTTCGTGCCATCACCAATTCTCCAACGAGTTCCTGCCTTCAACACAGGTCTTCCTGCAAGAATACTCCTCCAAGAGAAGGAGGGAGCATCCCTAAGCTCTGCTTGCCAAAAATCACAACTGGGAAAGTACTTTGCTTTATAAAGTCTTGCAATAAGTGAAGTAGGATTAGTGACCAACCGCCAACCTTGTTCAGCCAACATAGCAAGGTTATACGCATATAAATTTTTGAAGCCCATACCTCCTTCATGTTTTGTGAGACATAGCCTCTCCCAACTTCTTCAATGAATTTTCTTTTTTTCATTTGTGTCACCCCAAAAAAGAAGAAGCACAAAGCTTATGGACATCATCACAAAATGTCTTTGGCAACAGATAACAATTCATAGCATAAAGCGGCATAGTTTGAGCAACCGCTTTATTTATCTGCACAACTCAGAATTTTAGCTTTCCAACTCTCCAGTTTCTTGGACAATATATATATATATCTCACAAGGCAGCCTAAAGAAAAACACTTACAAGGGGAGTTAAGCTTCAATTTAGCATACTCAATCACCATATTCAACTCATCTTATTTTTCGCTATTAATTTGCACTACAACGTCGGTACACGTATAACCAAGTAATGCAAAGCCTTATTCCACAAACGTGCCATGTGTGGATCGAATGTAGCTCAACTCTAGGGGGAAAAAAAAACTCAAAGTACTGCATCAGATGCATAACAAAGTACAAGTCTCCCAGGATCATGTGGGAAGCTCTTAATGCATCTTGATCATTTCCACAATCAAAATACAATGGGATCAAGGAAAAGTACTCTCATTATTGGAATTTTAACACAAGGTGAACTCTGGATATGCAAGATATGTTGCATTACATTCGAATGTATAGAAGTTAACTGAAGTTATTTAGGGTTGAGATGAGTTCCACCAGAACTAGGGTTGAGAGCTTGGGTTAGGTTACTGAGGGCCTTGTCATATGATATGAACCCCATGAACCAGAACTCATGACCATCTCTTGTTACTATCTGTATGTATTTCTCTGAAGGATTCCATCTGTTTGCAGAAGGATTCACTGATCTTAACTGATCAAGCTGCACCACCACCTACATATTCAACAAATTGATCAAATATTCGGATATTGGTTAATTATTCAAGAACGATATCAAGTAGTAGATGCACAAGTCGATGCTTAATTACTCTTTGCCCCAACTTCACAAATTTAGGGATCTTGATTTCAATCACACCTAAGTGCAAATCAGGGTCAGCACAAAGACATGCATGTAAAACAATTGTCAAAACAAAGATCGTATCTCCAATTAGGTAGACAATTCAAGGTTGACAATGCCAAGTCACAACATATACATTGTGGTAAACACCTTAAAATGCTTAGAGAAGGCCGGAAGGGCATTGTTTTGAGGCTGGAATCAAATGTGTCCAAAGGTTGTTGTTATGAGAGGCTGCCCAACAAAACACATCACACTTGAGACTCAACTTAATTTCGTCCCCTGTTTTTCATAGAAAAAAGTTTGCCAGGTTCTACTTATCAGAAATAGTTGTGTATCATCAGAATTCATTTTCAGGGTAAACCCAAAGATGTCTTTGTTTTTTATGCTTCTTGTAACAACCCTTAATCTTAGTAATGGTGACAAAACCAAAAAATAAATAAATTAAGATGCTCTCTTGAAAATGCAGGTTATAGTCTTAAGTTACACAAACAGACGAGAGAATTAGAATTTGGTTTCATGTCCAACAGAAAATTAGCAGTACCTTAAAATTCAGGGAAAAAAAAAAAGGTAGTACCTTAAAATATGTGTTCGGATGCGCTGGGGAAATATAGTGACAGAAATCACTACAAAAGGCTATTCTTTTATTGGAAATATACAGCACTCCAATTACAGGTCCAGTAGAAGTTGAGAGATAGCAAGCATATGAATGCAGGAGCTTCTCTTGTAGCATCACAGTCTCAAATTTTTGCTGGAATACTTTATCATCCCCTCTTGTAAGAGCCTTTGTCCCGTGAGTAAGCCTTGCCATTGCCGCGTCTGCAAGACTAGGACTCATTCTCACTGTTCAAATGCAAAAATTCCAAGAGATGTGAGAAAAATGCTTATGAAGTAATTTACTGCAAAGTTGATACAAGTCAAGTCCTACAACAAGCTTAGATTTATATAGAGGAGAGGCATTCAATGGTGGGCTAATTCTGTAGGATTTCAGGTGACACATTTCGGAACAAACTACCTAGATTATATTCTTGTAAACATGGAATTTACCATATGAGCAACTATGTATGCACCTACTGATTCGATATTAAGGAGATCGGATCATTTGGATGTATGCAACTATGCACCTACATACCTACTGATGATCAGGCTCCAGTGGGAAGCAAACTTAAGTAACAAACTTCATGTTTAATTTACATCTAACAATTAAGTATGGGACTTGGGAGATAGGAGTTTAAAACAGAGAAACTCACAGTGATGCCAGACATTGTCTGTAATGGTGTCTGCTCTTCTGGAGGCACCTTCAACCCTTTTACCACAATGATTCAATGTGTCAAGCACCTTATCTATGGGACCTGGACCAAAATGAAAAAAAAAAACGAAAACAACCAACATCATACAAGGTCTGTATTCGATACCATGTAAACACTGAAATTAAATGTTCTTAATTGAGTTAATTCTACACAATTAGGAAAACGTCTTCAGCACACGGGTAAAACTAAATCACATGACTTATCAAGAGGTTTCCTTTACTTAAAATTAAGGTTTCCTAAAGATCATCATGAGCACACAAACAAATGATGAGTCTGTCAAAATTAACTTTAAGCATGGGAAAGGTGGCTTCTTCATACTTATCAGTTACTAGGAACAGCAAATTAAACTGAAGTAGATGAATGAAAGTTACAGAGAGATCGAGCAAGAGAAACATATACTAACTCTTGGTAGGTGAATTCGACGTGGGGACTGGGGAATATTGAACATAAGGATTGTTGTGGTTGAAGTTGGCGTAGGCATTGCCTTCAATTTGAGGAGGAGGAGGTGGAGGAGGACTTCCATTCATCATCATGTTCATGTTGTTGGAATTGTTTTTTCTAGCCTTCATCTTGTAGTCCTGATGATGATTGACTACCCAGAACTCCCCCCTCCAAATATTGTCGCAGTCCAATTTCACAATGTCATGTATAAAACAGATGGAGAAGAAGATTATAATAGTGATAGGGGAATAAGAATAATCGGTGTGAACACCAAGAACGACGGTGGTGATGGGAGCATAACACTGCCAAGTGGTAATGGAACCTTGGATTAGATGCTGCGGAACTCACTTCCCAAGGAACAAAAAGATATATGCCAACTTAGGATGTGATAACCTCACCATTTTGCTTGTATTCTATTGCTTAATAGTAAAATAAACGAGATATTTTGCAAAATTAATTGAAAAGCAATCAAGACCTCTATAGCAACACAAATGAAGTCGCTTTAAATGGAACAAACAATGCACAACAGACAAAAACATGGGGATTAAAGCATAGTTCCCTCAATATATAATTACAAAAACTAAAGCCACAATAAAAAAGAGGCCTAGACCAACCTGTTTGCAAAGTAGATCTTAATTACACACTATTTGTAAGATAATATAACAATTATAATGCGGATTGGATTAGGTTCCACTGTTTCTTAGGTTTTAATAATATATCACTCATCCACTAGATAACAAAGATTAAATTAATAATGTATATCAAACTAGCTACTTTCAAGTGGGCGAAAATGCAACCGTAAATTTTCAAGTAATCTTCTTGTATGAGAATGAATTAATGGAAAGTCTAATTAATCTCCCTGCATTCCTAATTTCCTAACTTCACTAATTTATCTTTCTTTCGGTAATCACTTAGTTGTATTTTACAAGAACTCTGACATTCGAGATGGCACGGCAGCTTGGCTTAAATTGATGTGTCGTGTGAATATGTGGTATAAACCTCATGATCGAGCCAGAACTTATCACCATCTCTTGTGACAATAACAAAATGAATATTCCATCCAGTCTTAAACTGATCCTATATATCTTTGTTAAAATTATTAACGCAAGCTTTTGGTAGATGATTTAATGAGGATTGTTGTTGTTGTAACTTGTAAGTGGGGTTGAGTGGAGGACTCATAAGTCATTTGTTGTAGTTTTTAAGAAGAAAAACAAGTTCCAACCTAGACAAACACTTCAGCGTTTAGATTGGATTTTAGTGCTTGATTGATTTTCAATGATTTAAAAGACAGTTAAATCTGTTGAACGTAACATAATGTTGTAGTAATTCATGTTACAACTGAAATTTCTAGAATGAGTCAACAACCATGTGATGAGAAATAAAAGAGTGTCAAATTTCACTTGCTCGTTCATTCATTAGCTATTAAAAGACAAAACAACAACAACAATTGTACACTCTTTTGCAGTAATTTATGACAGGGCTGGGCGTTTTGACCCGAGAGACCGAGAAACCGCCTCGATTCGGAGCGAAACTGACCATTCGGGTTAGGTTTGAAAGCTAAAATCCTCGGTTCAGGCTAAACTGAACCGATTCCCATGTCCTTCGGTTCGGTCTCGCTTCAATATTCGCATAACCGATTAGGACTAATCCAGACCGATATTTGTACTTGTATATGTGTCGCCTGTTAATTGGCTCTCAGTCAAGCTTATAGAGAATACCCTGAACTTGGGTGCAAGCAATCACCCAATTTCATTCGATCTAAAGAACCCTAACGAAGCCGTCTTCTTCAGTTCATTTTATCGATCACTTTCACTTCTTTTGTTCTTCTTCACTCTGTTTCTCGATCAATCACCCATTCACCCATGGATTCCTCCACTGGAAACACACCATAAACGTACCGAATCCCAATCCCAGTATGAACCCAATTCAAATTCCGATTTGAATAATGCAAACCCCAATTCTGATTCTAACACCGAAGTTGCCGAGAATGTTGTCATCCCTGCAACTGCATCAAACCAATCATCTTCTGCAACAGCTCCATCTACGATGACATCGTCAACTGCATTGTAGATTTTTAGTGATTGTTTATGGCTTTAGTTTATGTCTTGAGTTTAGCATGTTGAGTTACTTGAGTTTATCTGTTTATAGCTTTGGTTTCAGTGCAGATTTGGATGACTTAATTACTTAAGTTTGCATAGTTAGATTGGATGGCTTTACTACTTTAGTTTGCATAGTTTGCAGTTTGCACTTGGCAGTCTTTGAATAATTGAAAACGCAATTCTGCAATTTGCATAGTTTTGTAGATTTTCACTTGTGTTGTGCAACTAAAAATGTCATCATTGTCATTTGAAATTTTGAAAATTGGAAGTAGGTTGCCTAAACACTGAAATTTGGAAAAACAGTGTTTTTTTTGCCCGAAAAACCGAAGACCAGACCGATTGTGTTCGGGTCGGTTTCTCATTGGTTTTAACCTGCTTAAAAGACCGATCTGGACCTAACCGACACTGTCAGTTTCGGTCTCAGTTTTCAACTTTTTCAGACCGGACCGATCCGAACCCAGCCCCAATTTACGTTACAACTAAATTTTCCTGAACAAGTCAACAACCATGTGAATAGAAATAAGAGACCGTCAAATCTCACTCAATCACATTGCTCGTTCATTCATTAGCAATCAAAGAGGGGACAAGAACAACAATTGTACATTCATATTCAACCATCAAAATACACGTGGGGCTACATGTCATCTAAAGAAATACGGTTTAATGGATTATTTTTTACAGTGTCCAGAAAAAAAAAAAGGCAACCATAGATTTTTTTTTTTAGGGTATCAAGGAATGTATACTAAAGGCTTCCTAGATATATATATAAAAAAAATAAAATAAAAAAAAAATAAAAAAGAACTAATACATTGACGGTGTGAAATGCTAATGCTTCAATTGTACATACAACACAGTGTCTGATGACTTTGACAATTTCGTAAATTAAACACGGATATAAAGTTCTCAACCAAGACGCTCAATCACTGGGCCACTTGATTTAATAGATAAGAGCATCTTTAGTAGACTCTCTATTTTGGCTCCTTAGCTATTTTGGAGAGCATGTTTAACTTTTTATATATTTTAACAGCCGCACCAACCTCCTAATTAAGCGGCTCTTCATTATAACTTTTAGCTATCTCGCTCATAAATATAGAGAGCGATATGAAGCTCTCTATAATTTATAATATTCTTTTTGAGTTATTTTATGTAATTTTTAAATACATTTAAACTATTTAACCTTCCTACTAACTATAATGGAGAGCACTGATGCAGACGTATTTCTAAAGTGACTAGCCAAAATGACTTTTTAGCTCCTTTAGCTAAAATTTGACTAAAAAATGGCTAGCATTGCTAAAGATGCTCTAAGCTGAGTTAGATTTGAGTACAAGGTTTTCAAACCTTTTAACGAAAAAATTTGTTTTACTTGCTAATAATTCCCAATAGTTTTTCAGTCCATGATCTTCTAGTGATAATCATGACCATCATAGCTATCATTGCTCCACTTTCCATTTATGTCCCTCCCTTACAAGGAAGCAAGAACTAAAATATCGATATTTTCACCGATATTTCGACGATAATATCATTTTTTTTAGTCCCTGAAATTTTCGTCACCTATCACCTTAATATCGCGAGATATTTACGAAATCTCGCGAAATATCTTGATATTTACTGAAATGTGCGATATTTTTCGAAATTTAGGGAATATTCCCAAAGAAAAACCAACCAAACCTTGAACATTGACAGGTTTCGAACTTGTCCCCTAGACCCCTACCAAAAGGGAGGCAGGGAACGCCTCAAGCCCCCAACCGACTCGACTGACAGTTGGTTTTAGTTCTAATATACTATTTTTTATATTAGAATGTATTTTTCAAGGAAAAGATTACCATTTTTTTTTACCGTTAATTTAAACTTCTAAAATATAATTTCTAGCAATTTTGTATTTTTAATTTGTTGACTCTAACATTTCTAAATAATTTAATGCTTTACAAGATCTCTAAAATACTTTTGCCCCGTTTTAGTAATATTAATTTGTTTGTACTTGATTGAATAGTTCTACAACTTTACTAAATCTCTAATTATAATTTGTACTATATATTTTACTGGCAATGGCATACGAACTCTAAATTACAATAATTCACTATGAAATGAAGGTTGTTCACTATTTTTTTTTTCAAATATAATAGATAATAGAACAAATAAGTAGCTCACAAAATTTCACTTAAAATTTTAATAATCTTCTCTCAATTTTCACCATTTCTTTCGAAAATTATCGATATCTATATTTCCTCAATATTTTTGCCGAATTTTTCATTTTTCAGACTTCGATACTCGATATTTTGATGTTTAAAGAAAGGTCTCTAGTGATAGACATGACAAATTGACAATCATAGCCATCTGAATCACTTTCCCAAATTATATTACTAAACAATCTTATCCAAATCTTCAAAACAAAACTACTGTCTTTTCCTGTCCTACCACCTCACTCATCTGTCGCACCACGTCGACTCCCCGCTACAATCCAAGCGACCCAACATCATTTTCATCGACACCATCACCGGACCTGAAAGCAACACTAGGAAAACGGTGCCCTGTCATCCTCATCGATATCCCTTCCAGAATAATTAAAATTCCCCACTCCAATCCCCACGGTGTTCCGGTGACCCCTCATCCCACAACCGTCCGATTTAAGTGTTGGTCAAATATAATAAGTCAAAAATTTAATCCGCCGTCATGTACAACAATGTGCGTTTGCCGCGTTACACCATAAGTAAACAAAAGCGCAAAATGTAATTTATCTTTATTCCATTGGATGGATAATCACTCTCATCTAAGTACGGATATAGACGCGGCCGGTGACGGCGCTGGTCTCAGAAACGACGTCGTCGAACCCGACCCAACGGCATTTGGCGCCAGACACCTGTGGGAACAGAGGCGAGGTCCGCGTGAGCGGATTCTCCGGTAACGGATTAACCGTCCGCTTGTACGGCCCGAACCACTTGTTCTGCATGTAACGGTTTTTCCGCCACGGTGGCACTGACAGCTCTCGGCTCCTCAGCGACTTCTTCGCCGCGTCGCACATGACCCGGACGATCTTTTTCAGGTCGTCGGAGCCGCCGACGAAGTGACGTGGCAGCGACTGCGACAGCCGCGAGTACTGGCCCGACGGCCGCGCGATCTCGAACTCGGCGGCGAAGTCCACGTCCACGAAGTACCTGCTGCTCTGCTGCTGCTGCCGCCACGTGGCGGACGAGTTGGCGGCTACCACGTCGATGAATTCGTAGTGCCCGGCGGTGATGCTGCCGGCGGAGCTCCACTTGGTCTTGCAGATCGCCGCATTGTGCCCCTTCCCCCTCAGAAACGACATGACGCTCCTCTGTAGGGCCGACTTGTCCGATCTCAGACACGAGAACGCCTCCACCGCCTCCGCCATGTCAGCGAGCAGCACCTTGGCGTAGGCGTCCGCATTCGCCGAATATCTCAAAATGCACTCCACCGCGCCGGAACGATCGGAGACCGAGTCGACTCGGTCCGAGTCGTAGTCGCGGTTGTCCGGCGACCGCGGCTCCGACGACGAGGTCGACGATTCTTCCTCCTCCTCCTCCTCCTCCTCGAGAAAGCTGTGAACGAGCTCGGACAGACAAGGAGAGACGTCGCCGCCGGAGTGCTCGCTGCCGCTGCTGACGTAGCTCTCCCGGCCGACGAGTCGTGCCTTGACCTTGTCGTCGAGCGGGTAAGTGACTCTCTTGGTTCTGGTTCTGACGAGACCAGCCATTGATAGACTGTAAATTGTGATCTCTCTTTTGGAGGATTTGAAGAAGCTTGTAGTGATGGTCCTGTGATTAGAGCGGTTTGAGGAAGAAGGGGAGGAGTGGGGGAGGCTTTATATAGAAGGGTTTGTGCCCTACAGTTGTGCTGTTGTTGAGAGGATAACTGAGGGAATTTAATTTGGGAATATTCGGTTTTTCAAAAGCTGGTGCTGTTTTTTGTTATAAAAATTCTGGTTTTTTGTTTGCTTTCCTTGGGAAGATTAAAAACTGTGAGGGTTAGAGTCCCCTGGAGTTTGACCAAAAAAAAAAAAACAGAGAGAGAGAATTAGGAAGAGGATATGCGAGGGAGACTGTACACGTGGAAGCATATGCTGGGCTTATTCCAGTATGTGACGCGGTGGGTCTTGACCGGTTGAAGTACCAGTCACTACTCTTAAAATCTCATCTGGCTCACGCCATTCGTACGGGAAGGGTTGTTCGCGCACGGGACTGGCACGTGTTTGATGAGTCATGGGCCGCTGGGCCCGGCTACTCTTAAACCGCTGGCCCGTGGATAAGGGTGAAAGTGTAGTAGGTAATACGTAATTTGGAGTTTTTTTTTTTTTTTTTTTTATCAACTGGATTATGATGAAACTAAAAGATATCAGGGAGACTGGGAGAGGGAGAGGTATGGTTTTGGACTTTGAAGGACGATACCTTCGGCTTCTTCTCAAGAGATTGACGAGTTGCTCTTCTTTAAGGAACTCTGATTGGGGGAATGATTGATGAGTTTGGTTGTAATTCTTTAACGAACTCTGATTAATTATCTCATAAATAATCCATGAATAAAGAGAATAAGGGCTAGATGCATGTTTATTTTTTCTTTTTTCTTCAAGTGGGGGTTCTGTGATGAATATTTTTAGAAGCTGGTTTTGCCTGAAAGAGTACACTGGAGAGACGGTTATAGTCAATCCACTTGAAACACATGTACTGCCTCTTGGGTGAGAGGAAAGGTTGAGGATTAATTATATTACGAAGCTGGGGTTTAATATTTCCAATTGGATTATCTTTAACTGTGCATGCTCTCTGTTTTATGCTTATGGGAACCCTAAATTTTCAGTTCTACTACTTCCAAAATGAGTACGTTGTAGAGGTGACAAATGGGCTGCTATGCACGAGCACGGCACGAACTCGACACGCTTAAAAGCAGCTCGGCACTACTCGAGTATGTTAGAATAACGAGTCAGGTCGGGACTGGAAATATTGGCCCGGCCCGGCCTGGTCCAAGCCAGTAATGGGCCTGGCACGGCCCGATCACGACATATTGTGCACCGGCCCGTTATAAACACAAAATTTTATTTTATTTTTAAAAATATTAAAAAACTACAATGATGAGATTTGAATATTAGACCTCTTTATTTAAAATCTCATGACAATTTCACCAATGTTATTTCTTGTATGTTGTCAAAATATTAAAATACAACATTATATCCTTGTTTTGACATAAGTATTTTCTAAATATTAAATATATGTTTATTAGTAAAGACTAATCTCTTAATAATACAACTATAGAATGAAGGAAATAATAATATGATACTAAATCTTCATTATATTAATAAAAATTAATCTCACAATAATATACTAAAAACAATATATTTTGAGTTATTTTTTTCTTTCTTTATTTCTTATAGTGGAATATAAAAAATTATTAGAAAATTAATCTTAAAAAGCTAAAATTAAGAAAAACGTTGTAGAACTTAATTTTTTTAAATTTTCTAAATAGTTAAATAAAATTAATTTTTATTTGTTCAAATTAAGATTTTAAAATTGTGCTTTATAGTGGGTAGGCACGAGCACGGCCCATTTATTGACCTGACACGAGCACAGCCCTGCATGATATGGGATCGGGCCATGGGCCGGATCGGGCTTAATGTTTAAGTATATTGGCCGGCCCAAGCACGACACGAAGCATGACTAGACCTGCTTAAAATGGGCCGGGCCGGCCAGTTTGCCACCTCTAGTACGTAGTAACAGTTCAACTAGATTGTTAGAGAAAAATTTCGTGCGTTATCAGTTCTTATCAAAACTGGATCTATTCTCATTTCCAACAGGTAAAGATTATAGTAAAAATTGAAAACCTTCTAGCAGCTTGGTACGAAAGTTGAAACGTTGAGTACATTTTATTTGAGAAATCTTCTAATGTGAAATTTATAATAATGACCAAGTAATGACTTTTAAATGAACAGTTGAATAACATGTAAGTTGAAATTTTAGAATATCAATTAAAGTTGAAAACACTCATCCAACCGTTCATTTAAAAGTCTTCATATAATCATTATTATAAAGTTCACCCCATTTTCGACTTTAATTTTTGTATCATAAATTGTAAACCCTAAACATTAACTATCTCACCTAAAGTTCACGAGTTAGTATTGTTCAATGTTGGTTTGCATGCATTAATTTTTTTGGTAGTGTGCATGTTGAACTTTTTTTTTTTTTTTTTTGAGAAACCCATGTAGAAGAATATTTAGAGATGATTGTCTGTTTGAACTTGGCATTTGAAGATCATGGCCTACATCAATGAATACGATAGAGGAGTGTAGACGTCAATCATAGTATTAATCGGGGGCCAAAAAGATGGATGTCAACATGATTTCGACACTCTGTTGACATGAATTATCATATACTGAACAAAAACTGAAAATTTTATAATATTTCTTAATATTGAAATTTAAATTGTTAGACCAATATCATTTATGACGTACTCTACACACTTATATTAAACTAATGCTACATTGATTCAATATTCTTGAGAATTAAAGAATATTCATAATGAAACCAATCATATATTTTTCATTACAGTAGCATTAATTTCAGGTGATAGTCAAACGTTGATAGTTTTCCTTAAACCAAACCTAACTCAGTTAGCTTATGGTGCGTTTGGGAGGGTTTAGTGTAACGTCCCGTACCTCAATTTACCAGTTTACTAGTCATTTGGACGGTAAACGACAATTACTTTCACTTTTTACTTTGTTTCGATACTTTTAGTGGCCCTAAAAGTTGACTTTTTGTTCGGGTCAAAATTTGAGAAAATGTTCTTCATGAAAGTTGTAGAGAACGTTAAACCGAGCGCGTGCATATGTGGTACGTAAAAATCAGAGCTCGTATGCGAAAGTTATAAGCGGAAATGTGAATGTTACTGTTCATGGTAACTTTCTATATATATAGAAAGTTACTGTGGTAGATTTCCATTTCCGGAAATCTACCTTCTCTCTCCTCTCCCCCGACCTCTCTTCTTTCCCTTTCGGATTCTTCTTCTTCCCTTCGATTGGCCGCCGTCCGGCCATCACCCGGCAGAAAGCCGGCCACCACAGGATCGCCTCCTCCCTCTGGTCACGCTGGTGCCCTTAGTTTTCGACGATTTGGCCGGAAAAGCTCGGATCGAAGCAAGGTTTGCTCCGGTTGCAGTTTTGGGGTTTCGCCGATTTCCAGCCACCTCCGGCCACTAGGTTAGCATCGAAGGTTCGGTTTTTGATGGTGATCATTTCCCCTAAGGTTGTTCAATCCAATTTGCAGTGTAGATATCGAATTGATGATTTTTCATTTCTAGGGTTCTTGAGGCTTCGGGGCTTTCCTTCACCAGCTTGATTCAGCCACTTTGAGGTAAAATTGGATGATGTTGTAGTTTGGAAGTTGGTTGGGCTTGTTGTGTTGATGCTAGTGCCGGAGTTTGGTGGCCATTGGAGGTGGTGGCCGCCGGCGCTTGGGGCCCACGCGCTGCCACTGTTGGTGGCGCGTGGAGGCTTATATGGCAGTGTTTTAATTTCAGTTTTTAGCCCATTAAAGTGTATATTGTTGTAGAGCTTGTATGTGAAGTTTGGTGAATTTTGGAGGAGTTTGGAATTGTTGGTGAATTTCCGAAGTTTGAAGTTTTGTGATGGAATTGTGTGAAATCCGGCCGTCGGATTTCCCTCGTTTTCATTGTGGAATATGTAAATTGAGGAAGTAGTGTTGTGGAAGAGATTTGGGTGGAATTTGAGAAGTAATGGAGATAGGGATTTTCGAGTTTCGTTTAGGTTCGTATTTATTTTATCGGATTGCCGTTTACGGAAACATAATTGTGTACATGACGACGTACCGAGCTATTGCTCGATGAAGGAACTCGTTTGCGTGGTCGCCCAATAGTACTGTGAGTGGACTTTTGTTTTTTTTTAAATAAGTGATGCATGCATTTACTAAAGTACGTTCTATTTAATTAACCTATCACTTTCCGAGCATATGAATTGATTTTTGGAATTTAATTATGATTTATTTCGGTATGACTTTCGGAATTGGTTTTGGAATATATGATTATTATTTGGAAATATGATTTACGAGATTTTTCGACGACTTATTTTACCGAGATGATTTTTGGATTACATATTATATTTAGTAGTCAAGTTAGAGATATTCTGGAATATTATTGGAAATGAGATTTTTTTCCGAAGGAATTTGGGCTCGTACTAATTTCCGGGTTTGGTTCTGAAATTGATAGTATTTGGCGTGCGGGGTCACGTCATTGGAATATTTATTTGTTTTCTCGTGAGATATTGGGAAAGCCTTTCGGATTTTATGGATTTTGAATGATTTCCTCACCATACTCGGGTCATTCGATTAGGTCTCCTCCTCACTTACTTTGCGTTTGTGAGTGGCAGTTGAGGTAGCTTATTCTCCTCCTCACTTACTTTGTGTTTGTGAGTGGCAGTCGAGGTGATTTATTCTCCTCCTCACGTGGGTGGCAGTCGAGGTTATTAGTTCTCCTCCTCACACAATCTATGTGTGAGTGGTAGTCGAGGGTAGGTTGAGCCTAAGGGGCTCCTTTACCCGTATGGTGACGTCCCTTCCCCATATTCTACTATTTGTTACTTGACTAGCGGGGCTAGTCCGATTCTTTTAGCCAGCGGGGACTGGTATGTTTTCACGAGACTCCGAGTTTTAAAGACATACGTTTTATAAATGTTGCATGCATCGGGAATTTTTTTAAGAAATAAATGTGGGGAAGTATGAAATCTTTTTCTTGTTAATTTGTTTATTTTTGTCCACTCACGCTAACGTTTTTCATCTACTTTCCCCTGGGCCTTTCGGTTTCTAATGCCCAGTTTGCAGGCGTTATTAGTTGAGGTCGTGCGTACGTGGTTCGAGGCATAGTTGACGAATAGCTTCCGCACTTCTTTGTTTGGCTCTGATCTATTGTGGGTTACTGTTTTGGGTAGTCCACTTTAGGGGTGACTCGACCAGTTCTCGGTAGAGTTATCACTAAGGTGGGCCCCGCAGGGCCACTCCAGATTTCGGGGTGAAATCCGGGGCGGGTCCTGTCATTTAGCATTTAACTAAAGCTCTTTCTGTAGAAGAAATGGGGTTGAACTCGTCTATTCCACAGATCGATCAGCCTATTCAAGAAGCTACGGGTCTGGGTTAGCAATTTTGAAAAGGGCCTGAAGAGGTATATTATTTAGGCTGCATGCTTCCAAATTACTGTAACGGAGGTTTAATAAAACTTTCGTCAAGACCTATTTTATCCTTGCACTTTTGACTGAAAGACAACCTAAGTCCCTATATCTAGGGTTGGGCGTCAGGACCCGAAAAACCGAAGACCCGACCCGAACAGAGCAAAAAAGCCCGATTCGGTTCGGTTTAGAGTCCGACCTAAATATATTTTTTCGGTTCGGTCTCGGGCTTCACATATTTGGAGATCGAAAGCCCGATCTGGCTCGATTTTCCTCCATTTTGACGATCTCAGCCTCTGTCTCTCTTGACAACATCTCAGCCAGTCAACCCGTTCATGGCTTCATCTGCAAATCCAGCATTGCATCCCTTTCTTTAAGCATCTTCTCTGTTCTCTCTTATCTAATTTTATCCTCTCTAGCTTCTTCCTCATCAGTTGTCGCACTCAGCTCCTCAGCCAAAGAAGCGTGCATCACCGCAGTTTCGAAACCATCTCAGCCAGTCAGCCCTTGTTCTTCCCCAATTTCTGAAAACCCAGCCCCATTATCAACAATTCAACCCCAGACCTGTTAGCAATCTTGGCTGAAAGCCTAAAACTCCAAACCTGTTAGCAACTCCATCTTTGGGCTCCGGCGGCGGCGGTACCCAATTGACAACAGAATAGTTAGATCTAGAGATCTGGGCACCTCTTCACCCAAGTCCTCGGGTCAACCCAGCCCAATCCTCACTCCTCCTAACCGAACTCGTCTTCACTCTCCCCTCCATCCAACGTGCCACCGACGAACTGCATAATGGGGATTGAGGAGGAAGAAAATATATATATATATATATTTATTTATATATGAATAGAATTGCAGAAGAAGAAGAATAAGAAGTGTCGAAGAAGACTAGAAAAGAAAGAGGGAGGAAGAAAAAAGAAGAAGAATATATGAATAGAAGTATAGAACTGCAGAAGAAGAAGAAGAAGAAAGTGTCGAAGAAGACCAGAAAAGAAAGAGAGAATAGAAAGTAAAAGAGGGCAGAGCCTTTTGTTTTGTTTTATTTCTACCGCTTAGGACAAATAAATATAAACATTGAACATAATGTTCCCATAGCATCTTATGCTCCAGTGGTTGGGAGCAAGGATTTGGTGTAAGAGGTCGGGGGTTTGAACCTCGCCTCTTATTGAGTTTTTGTATAATTTGCATATTGGGCCCAAAAAGCCTGAAGACCGAACCGGCCCATTTGGGATCGGTTTTTGTCGGTTTCCATTTTCAAAAAAATCTGAACTGATTATTTCGGGCTCGGTCTCGATTTTACTAAATTTCAGGCCCGGCCTGAACCGAACCCAGGCCTACCTATATCTCTCTCCATCTCTCATTTCCAAACCCTCAGAAGACGATGTTGATTACATTACAGAAACACATTCTCAGTTCATTAAAAACGAAAAAATAGAGGATGTCGACTCCTCTCGTCTCTATGCTTGGTCTTATCTCCCTTTCTCTGCTCAAGTGATGGGTCTCAATTCACAATTCTCTTATGCTTTCATCAGTAAGTGCGAATACAATCCTTCAATGTCTAAAGACTCTAAACCGTAGGATTTCCAAATTATTGTCTTTCTGTTGAATGATTTGATTAGTACGTTTGTTAAAGTGGATCTCTCTTTATCTGTGATTTGTAAAACTGTTGGCTAATTGTATTAGACTATTAGCAAGCAATGGTTCTCCTTAATTTGGGAGCTCCCATTTTTTGATTGGCTGTGTCCGATGAATTGAAATTATGCTAGATGGCTGGGTTTAAAGCCTTGAAGTGAAGGTCGACTAGAAAGTGTCGAGGTACGATCGACCAGATATAAAGTTGTCGAGATAGCTTCCTAGTGGGAGAAATGTACTATCACATAATTGCATGCATCAATTGGGAAACTTGAAAAAGTTGTTTCCAACTTTCGGAATTTCTTATAGAAATATCAGTGAAAAAGCTAAAGCGCGTGCATTGTATACAGTACAGGTTTGGTGTTATGATCATGTGAACAACTCGTCCATTTTCTTTTTTCTTCGCATTCATTTTATTATAATATCGACTACTACTATTAATGTAATATTTATATGGTTGACATCTTATAGCGCAACAATTAAGAGTCATGTTTTCGTGTAATAATTTAATTTATACTCTTCGATTCTTAAAAGAATGGCATGTTTTAAGCTTCATGCACAACTTTCATCAATTAGGTACGTCTTACTTACATGTGCATGCTTGTCAAATGTTTATGACTGAACTTGTCTTTAAATTCTATTGTAAGATGTGAACATCTTTTCAGTCCTAATTAATGTGTTGATCTGCGAATTTTTAGAAGGTTTTATCCAAAAAAATTAATTGTCTCATAAAATGGTTTGTGGGCTTTTCTTTTAATTTGTTTTATTCATGGATATAAGCTTGTTTTAAAAAGCCTTTCCGTAGCAAAAGTCCTAGCATATGTAGGGATGGCAAAAATCCCCAGAGGGGCGGAGCTCCATTGGATACCCGCCCCTGATGGGGGGAGAATTCGAGGACAAATGGGGAATGGGGATGGGGATCCCCAATCCCCGCTATCTAAGATTGGGGATGGGGCGGGGATGGTATTGAGATCCCCATCCCCAAACCCACCCCAATAATATATACATATATTTAACTATATATATATTAATTTATTTTTTATAATATAAATCATAATTATATACATTTACTACTTTACTTTAATGCCTACACTTTTACTTTAATGGTGTTTTGACTTTTGCACTCAATGAATTATGATTTATGAATTTAATCATGTTTTAAATTTATTTGTTGTAGATTTTGATTTTAAAAAAGGCAATATGAGAAAAAAATATTTTATTTATTAAATTTTTATTGGGGATTTGGGGCGGGTTTGGAGGTTTAGTCCCCAGTGGGGATGGGGATGGGGAATCCCCAATATAATTTTATTGGGGATTGGGGCGGGGATGGGGGTAGAGAATGACCCCGGGGATGGGGATGGTATTGTGATCCCCATCCCCAACCCGCCCCATTGCCATCCCTAAGCATATGCTAGTTCATTCATCTCTTATAAATATGTAGTTTCACATTGTTCAGGTTGTACACCATAATGAAGAATATATCATTGCGGTGTTTGTAAAGAGCTTTACGCCTATATCTTCAGAAAGCATTGAGCTAAAATTTTATGTGAGAATTCTTCATGAGTTGTTTCCTTGTTTAGCTCTTGAAGGATTATCAAAATTAAAAACTTTTTCTATCAAAAAGTTTCCTGATTTTATGCTTCATATATGTTGGTAGAACATGCATGATTTGTGCCTTAAGGTGATTGACAACCGAGGTGAGAGTTGTGCCATCTCAAGATTGATAAAAGAGAACAAGTTCATTGATCTGGAAGCAGCAAAGACGAGGAGACACCGTTACCCACTAGATTGGTTCTAGAAGATGAGTTGTGTGAGAACTTTATGTACTTTCATATTCATAATGGATTGTTCACGGACATAGTGCCCACAATTGTTTACCTCTTTAGAGAGTTTTACTGAGTCAACAGATTTTGTGCTATGTGTGTGATGAATTTGCTTATGTGTCGTTTGAAAAAATAGAAGTAAATCACAATGTTTCCAAGGATATTGATATCAGCAGTTTCAATCAAGATTCAAACAAGCCTGTACTCCTGAAACTGAACCTTGAAGTTGTTGTTGGCACATCGACTTAGTTCCTTAAGTTTGAGAAATACATATCCATCCTGTAATTTCAACTACTCTATGTGAAGGAAAAAAAACAAGATTCTAATGAGTTGTATTTTATTTTGTTTTAGATACATGCAAACTCAAAATTTGCATGGAACTACTCAATATCCTTTGATTTAGCTTGGTAAAAGTGAAAAGCTACACCTTGTAATTATAAACCGAGCCAAAAAATTTAAATGGTTCATATTTGATCGAAATCAAGTCTCTCAACAATTCCAGTTTAGTTGAAACGCGAAAATGATTCACATATATATAACCTAAAACTTAAAATTGCATCAAATACTTTGATTGCTTAAAAAACAAAAAACAAAAACCCTCAACTGGAAAGGATATTTTATTTTGGCCAATGAAAGGATCAAGTTGTTGAATAAGAGATGTAAGGGGTATCATTTTGTGATACTGCTTTTTATTTTACGAATTCAAAAACTTATGTAATTTGAGTTCGGTGCATTAAATTTTAAAAACAGGGAAAACAAATTTTAAGAAACAATTCAGGAACCATAAATAAATATGGGAAATGACGTTTTCCTTGTTTCATGAAAATAACCCGCCCTACAATTAGAGAAAATGATTTATTTTTATTTTTTTACTTTTAAGCACATAGATCCACAAACTCTTCCTCTCCCACAATTTCCATTGAGACTTATCCTCTCTTCTCATGATCTCATCTACTTTATCTGCTGTTTTAACTTTCTTCTCTCCCGTGTTTCTCAATCAATTGAAACTTACAGAATCATGCAGTGGAGAAGAATGAAGAATTTAGAAACTTCCTCTTTCATGTGTCAGATCTAATTTATATGGATGATTTAGGGTGAAAGCTTCGGCATTTTATGCTTCAATATAGTTGGATCATCTCATGGGCTGGAATTAATAACTAAGGTTGAGACATTTGATTGAATTATAATTTTGAACTAAAGATTCAAGAGCTTGCAATTTCATATGATATATTTTATAAACAAAATTGAGGGATTTGGTTCTTCTTGTTCAATCTCCTTCACAATACTCTGTTTCTTTTCTCATAACAACCAATAAAGGATTTATGATCAATACAAACAAAATAGTCAATCTTTCATGATTACTAAGGAAAAATAAAAAATGATTTTTTCTCTTTGAGGAAAAAAAATAGAGTTTCAGATTGTATAAACTCAGTGCTACAGTTTTTTTGTTTGTTTTAAATGATAGATATGTTTTTAATATTTCAAATTTTGAAATACTTGTGCCGAAAATGTATTTACTTCTTAAAAACTTCTAGTTTAATTCCCTTTTTCATTCTACAATCTAGTATTACAAAAATAGTTTCATAAACGATACAGGACACACCCTAACATTTTCATGCCTATATTTTTATTTTAGAAAATGAAAATAAGGTGAAAATGCTTTCGGCGACTTATATACTTTTGAAAACTTGAAAAATAAAGATAAAAAATATTTTCAACTTTTACTCGGAAAACTGAAAACAACAATTTGATGTTTTCACTTTTTCTTTCTTCCAGTTTATAAAATAAGAAGAATATTTTTTCATAATAAACTATCAAGCACATGGATTGACTACGTTGTTCAAACCCCATGCAATGCCTATGACTGCGTTGCTCAAACCCCATGCAATTGAAGCATTGGCTCTTTGGCATGGATTGAAATTTTGTCAGCAGCTTGGTGTACCTAACTTGTTGATAGCAGGGGATGCAGCAAACGTGATTGCTGCCCTTGGAATGTCTGGGATTGATCCCAGCGAAATTGGAGGGGTGATGGATGCAAGTCGTCGTTTGATGTCAGAGTTTGAATGGGTTACTTGGAAACATGTGCGCAAGCGTCACAACCAGATCGCTCATACTCTTGCCAGAAGTGCTCTGAAGAAGGTGCAAACTATTTTTTGTCAAGAAGTTGGGCCTCCTTGGCTTCATGAGATTATGGATGTAAGCAATTGATGCTTGTTGTGGGCTTCTCCTATTGAGAATTATTACCCATTTGATGTATTTCCAGTTGAATTAATAAAGTTCTCCTTTAATCAAAAACTATCAAACACATTTTCAAATTATAAAATTACAATGGTGTTTTCTCGTTTTTGAAATTTTTTTTTTAAGAAAAATTATTTAGGGCCTTAACTTGCTTAGTTTCAGCTATGAAAGAGGGAATCTATCTTTGTTATGGGCTTAGGTATGTGTCAAGAAACTCTTAACATATTTTGAATGGGTTCGTGTGTTTGGGCGTTGACCTTAACAAGCTAACAGGGCACATGCTAAAGCCCAGACAAATCTCAATCAGTAATTCACTCAAAGTATACAATGGGTGTGGACCTTAAATTAAACACATCTCGTTTGTTTATTTGAAAGGGCACGACACCTCTCAGCCCACCAAACATTTGTACACTTGTACTGGTGCAAATTTAATTTCATGGGCCAATATAGTTGGTAATTAGTTTAAGAGAAAAATTCAGTTAGTGCTGCCAAGGCCAATTTGATACCTGAATTCTCAAAAGTATCAATGTGATACCCAAAGACCTAAATTGGCATCAATGTGATACTTCCGTCCAAAATTTCTGACGATACCGTTTGTTTGCTGACGTGGCAAGCACGTGGGTCCTTAAAAAAAGTGAAATGACTAATTTACCCTTTTTTTTAAAAAATTTTTTTTCCTTTTCTTTTCATTTCTTTTTCTTCCTTCTTCTTCTTCTGTGATTTTCTTCTTCTTCTTCTTCTTCCTAGGGTTTCGTGGCGCCAAGCAGCTTGGGGCTGAAGCTCCCAATCGAACCCGATACCGGTCGAAGAACCTGTTGGTGCCGAGATGATCAATAACCCGTCAACGTAAATTGGGGCTGCCGAGTTGTTGAGTGAGACGTGGCAGTCAGCCGGAAGGTACCATGAGAGAGAGGCCGTAGAGCAAAGTAGCGATCTTGGCGTCGAACGGGAGGGACTTGAGTGATCGAACAGGGAAAGCGATGGGAGGAGGTGGTTGGTGGAGCTGGGTTCGCCGGAATTTGGTGTGCAGCCAACCGGTGCCTTCTCTTGAATCCGTTTCTTTTCTTCAGCTTGGGTTTTGTTGGGCTGTTCGATTTTTCCTCAAATTGCAGGCGTAGCCTACTAATTTGGGTCTTGGTACAACGTCTCTCTCTCTCTCTCTGCAATTTTGGGCATGTTAATTTGTGATTTGTTTAGTTAGTCTCTCTATTTAAAATCAGATGGTTGAAGATGTTAGAGTTGACAACATGGTTGAAGATGGTGGAGTAAAGATGGTTAAATTTGATCATAGGAATGAAGACAAAGCTTCGGGATTGAGTAGGGGTGAAGATGATGAACTGGAGAAGGGTGAAGATGATCAAGATTATGATTTTTAAACTCTTGATTTGGACTCAAGATTGATTCATGAATCATTTTGCAATTTCTTCCAAAATGTTCTCTCACTTAATTGCTACTCAGCCCTTTTCATTTCTTTTGGTTGTTGTTCCTATCATGTAACATCGTGGTTAATCCAGAGCAGTGCGAGGGAGATGGATTTGTAGCAAGAATTGAAGAGGATCTCGGTGGCGTTAGTGATGGTTTGGGCAGAGGAGAAGGAGAGGAGAGAGGAGAAGAAGAAGAGTGAGGTTGAAGAAGAAGAAGCCTCTTTTTTTTTAATTTCTTGGGAGAGAGTCACCATTGTCGTCGGACTGGTCTTGGGCTAGAAGAAAATCCCAGACAAAGAAGAAGAAAAGAAAAAAAAAATTAACAAAAAAGGGTAAAAAGTCAATTTTGCCCTTTTTTTTGCCCACGTGTTTGCCACGTCAGCAAACAGACGGCGCCGTCAGAAATTTTAGACAGAAGTATCACGTTGATGCCAATTTAGGTCTTTAGGTATCATATTGATACTTTTGAGAGTTCAGATATCAAATTGGCTTTGACAGCATAGTTTGGGGACGTGGGCTGAAATTTTCTCTTAGTTTAATTATAGATTGAACTTTCAACTTAATTATTTCCCATTTTCATCATACATCTCATGCATGGAGTTATGGGTCATTCCTTGGAAATTTCAAATTACTTTGGAATACTTTTTTTATATTATAATGTAAAAGTCACATTTGCTTAGAAATTCTACAATATCTTAATATATGACATATATATAATTACTAATTTTAAAACTTAATTACTTAAAAATGAGAACATATTTTATTCTTACGAGGACCTTATTTATCTTAATGAAGATTTTTTTTCTAGTTACTATATCAGTCTTCAAAGTGGTAATATTATATAAAATATTAACGTACTATAACTTTACCTCATTTTATTACTGATTTAACTTCCATATTAATAATATGTGGTTGGGTGCGGCTATTGCCACCCTACCATTTTCTTTGTTCACCCTACTTACTCATTACACCCTACATTTTAATTTCAGTTATTATATTTACTTATTTAAGCCATTTCTCTTTCTAGAAATATCCTTATGTAACATATCCAATTAAAAAATATTTTTTTTAGACGAAAATCACAAATTATGATGAGAAGGAAACAAAAAGATTACAAAAAAAATTAAAAAATTCAAATTTGGGTGGTGAAGATGAAGATCAATGTTATCCAATGAAAAATTAAATAATCTTTGTATTTAATTAATTGGTTATGCATTTATTTTTTTTACATATTTAGATTTTAGAAAATTAGTGTACTTATTAGTCATTTTGCACTTGGGTAATATAGTATTTCAATCATTCAAATATTTGTAGGGTAAACTAAGAAAATAGTATGGTGGCAATAGCCGCATCCTATGTGGTTACCTATATTTATATTTCTAATCAGAAAATTTTCATAAAGATGATGTGGCGTTGTTGTCCCTTGAGTGTAAATATTCATACATGTCCTATTTTCAATTTTTCATAAAATATGACATGTATGAAAAATATATGAAAATAAGACATGTATAAAAAATATTAACTTACCATAATTTTACAACATTTTGTTACTGATTTAACTTTCATATTAATAATATAGGTAAACCATATCTATATTTCTTATCAGGAAAATTATCATAAAGATGATGTGACGTGGTTGTTCATTCAGTGAAAATATTCACACTTTCACTACAACTCATTTTTTTTTTTGATGTGACATTGGAAAAAACTTTGATACTTTAATTGCGAAGCATTAATTAAGATTTTTTTTTTTTTTGGAATTATGGAAACATACTAGTAGTATGCCCCGGTTCATAGATTAAGAATAGTACAGAAGACTACTCTAATAATACATTTCTACTCAAAGTTGTCTATGCAAATAATAATACCTCGCCTTGCAGGCAATCTATTCTACCTAAGCTTAAACGTCGAGCACGCAATTGTGGTACGCTAAAGCTAAGTATTTCCACAAGACTCATAGAGATATTATTACAAGCATAGACATAGATGCAAATAAAACAACTAGACATCTATAGGCTCCTGCCCTGTAAAAGGGTCAGACCTCTTAACAAACCAAACTAGCCTAAAGATTGAGACCAAGCCCAAAAGACTCTGTCCCAGGCCCAAGGGTACCAAAAACAACATCATAGCATACTATAATCTGCCTCTGCCAATCATCGCCGCCGCCATAGATTCCAGCGAACGTCCCCTCCAACGCAGCATCAACACCACCTCCTCTTAGCAACCGAGCACAGATCAGCATCAACCCGATCGGTGTTGGAACTGGGAGAGAAGAACAACAAAACCCAAACCACCAAAATCGAGAGACCGATTAGGATCTCTGATCTCAACCCCAACCGCTGCCGCAACAACAGAGGCCTCCTATTCAGCCAATCCTCGCTCACCGCCTCTACACAGACCTCACCTAGTTCAATCGCCGATGCAAATCCGCCGGCTACTCCTCCGCAACACTTGCTCCAAACCGCAAAAAAGAAACCCGCTCCAAGCCGCAAAACCTACTTCCCCTGCCTCACCTTTGAAACTCGCTTGACGACGATAGATCGCGCCTCTGCTAGACCGACGATGAGGAGCAAGCTGTCGCCGTCGCTCTCTATACTCAAAACCCTAGGTTTTGCTAGTTTAGTGGGGTATATTTACCAACGTTATTGCAACACAATAACCAATTAGGCATTGGATCTGCGCTATGGCATGATCTGCGCTATAAGCATTAATTAGGACTTTAGCAGAATCAATATATATATACTTCCAATACTGTAACGCAAACATTAGTACTAAAAGAAGTAATACTCACGTTTTCAGTTTTGATGCATTTGTAATTCTAGTGCAAACAGCAGTTCTTGTTAATACAAAGCATTGATATTTTTTGTTCTAGACATTGGTGCTTAACTATATTATAATTATAATGCGTGTCCGCTTTTAGCACAAAATATTTCTTTTTGGATACATTATATTTGTGTTGCTTAGTTCAATACAATGATACTTTTAAAATATAGGATTAAATACTGTTTAGTCCTTGAGCTTTTGACCTAAAAACACTTCAGTCATTGGCCTTCTAATTTCACACGTTTAGTCCTTGTACTCTCAAATTTTGGACCAATAGGTCCATCCGTTACTCTCCGTCGAAAAACTCTGTTAAATTCCTGACGTGGCAATCCTTCCGCGCCAAAATGTCTATAATACCCTCACTTCATTTTTTTCTTTTTTAAATTTATTCTTTTCTCTCTGTTTTTTTTTTCTTTTCTTTTTGTTTATCTGTTCTTCCTCAGCTCCCCGAAATCTCCTCCGAAGTTCGACAACTTCAACCTCAAATCAGGCATCTCCCCCCAATCTACATTGAGCTCCGCCTCATCACCTGCTACCCTCCCTCCTCCGCCCCAAAACTTGCTACCCTCCCTCCTCCGCCTCAAAACCTAAGCTTTATTAAACAAATTTTTATCATAACACCCAAAAAGAAACAATCAGCCCAAACCCAGACCCAAAAAAAGGGAGAAAAATTCTTCAATTCGCAGCAAACCACCAGAACAGAATACAGATGCAAACATCAAATGGGTACTCAAAAAAATTGTTGTGCTCTCCGTCTTGTAGCATTCAAATTCAAGCTATCCAATGGATGAACAACAGAGATTGAACTGAGGCCATATTGGAAACAACTTGTATGCATGCTTAAGTTTTTTCCTGATATCAGTAGTCTTGTAACATGTCAATTATCCAAAGAAAACATAATGACATCATACCAGACGTAATCTAATGGAAGCCCACCAGTTTGGATCAAGAAGAAGCCAACCCAACTCACCTCGAGAAACGCAACGGCTTCCTTCACAGTCAGGATTACCATTTCCGGTAAGACTGCAAACTCCAGAAGTATGGTCTGGAGTGCGAGGGGATCTCTGCATGAAGCTCCACCTCCACCGCCTCCATCCCCACCTTCGACCACTCACCCTTTCTGACGCAGACCTTGCCTACAAATACCCACCCAAATCAATTTCGAAGCTAAAGACGAAGAAGAATTGAATCACCAGGGGCTCAGTTTTCAATCTGCGCCGTTGATCTGACCCATTTGTTTGATTCCAATTGCAAATTGGAATTACGACGAGTCAGTTATAGGGTCGGTGAAGACCTCCCTGCTGACGGAGGCTATGGTGTTTTGGGCTCCCGAATCCTTTTCGCCAGTAGCTTCAAACACAGCTTTATTTGGATTTGGTTCAGAATTTTCTGGGTTTTGATGGTTGGGAGGTGGTGGTCGGGAGAGAGAAGAGGTTGGGGGAATGGGGGGTATTTGAGGAGAGGTAAGTAGAAAATAAAAAAATTAATTTAGAAAAAACACAGAAAAAAATAAATTAAGAAAAAATAAAAGTTAAGGGTATAATAGACTTTTTGATGTGAAAAAATTGCCACGTCAGCAACTTAACGGAGTTTTTAGACTGAGGTAACGGAATTGACCTATTGGTCCAAAATTTGAGAGTACAAGGACTAAACATATGAAATTAAAAGGCCAAGGACTGAAGTTTTTTTTGGTCAAAAACTCAATGATTAAACAATATTTAATCTTAAAATATATATAGTTTTACACAACTTCACACAGATCAGTGGAGCCAAAAATGCAACTTCATCGATGTGATATTAGATTGCTTGACGTACCCCGAAGATTACTTCAAGTTTACTATTGGAACTCCAAATTGTTTTACTAGCTCAGCTTGGCTTATAGCACCACCATCATCGAATTCAAAAGCTGATGTTCTGTAGCTTAATTTGATCATGGTAATTGGTTTTGACTCCAAGGGCGTAGCTAGCTAGGGTCGAGGAGGGTTAATGATCCTCTTGACCTTAGCTTTTTTGTTATAGATATCTTAAATTTTTTTTGCTTATCATGTTTATAAAGTCTTTATTGACCCCTCTAACTCTTCTTATTTCTTTCGCTTTTCATGATTTTTTTTTTCTTTTTGAGTAAAATTTCAAAACATCTTTAGCAGACTCTCTATTTTGACTATTTAGCTATTTTGGAGAACATGTTTATCTTGTTATCTATTTTAACAACTGCACTAAACTTCTAAGTGACTCTCCATTATAACTTTTAACTATCTCACTCCTAAATATATATATATATATATATATATATATATATAGAGAGAGAGAGAGAGAGAGAGAGAGAGAGAGATGAGGCTCTCTATAATTTAAAACATTCATTTTAAGTTATTTTCTGTAATTTATAAATACATATAAACAATTTAATCTTTATTTAAAAAATAATAAAAATTCAAAACTAGCTAAAATAGAGTGCATTGCTGTAGAAGTATTTCTAAGGTGGCTAGCCAAATTGACTTTTTAGCTACTTTGGCTAAAATTTGATTTAAAAATAGTCAAATTTACCCTACAAGTTTGATGCAGAAGTATTCTGCGGCTATTGCCACCCTAATAACTACTTTATTCACCCTACAAGTTTCTTATTTATTAAAATACTAAAATATCTTAATATGAAATTACAATAAAGGACAATATTAGATTAAAAATTACAATCACCCTACATAATACGTACTTAAACTTCATTTTTAATCTTTTCATTCATCGTTAAACCCGGTGAGATTGATTGACTAAGAAAGACGAGGAGGAAGCCAAAAACAACTGAGAGAGACACTGAGGAAGCCAAATAGAAAAAGATTTCGAGTTAAATCCTATATTGGAAAAGGGCATTTTGGGTACTGCAAATGGGTGAACAAAATAAATATGAAATTAAAAAAATATTTGTAGGGTGAGAAGATAATATGGAATGAACAAAGTAGTTAGTATGGTGACAATAGCCGCACCCCCCCCGACGCAAAGTACTACTATTAATATAATAAATAGAACCGTGCATATGATTGAGACTCCCAGTTAAGCTGGGTTTCAACCCCCTTTCAAAAAAAAAAAAAAAGATTTTATATACACTAGGGTTCAGATTAATTTCACTGCATGGGGCTTAGCTTAATTTGTGACTTGTTTTAAAGTTGGTAGTTTTTTTTTTTGTCAAGTAGAGGTGGTAGTTAGGGACATGAATTCATTTAAATTCATTACTTCATTCGCGTCTGGTTTTATATGTTTTACGCCGCTAGTTTCACAACTTCTGGTTTTGGAGTTCAATATACAAAGTTACAAACAAATTAAGCAAATGAATTGACATCTCTCAATCCGTTGTTTATTAATGCTGAGTTAAATAAACAATGGAAAGCAATACAAGAAAAGCACTCCACCACCAGTTACCCATTCATTATAAATTAATTAAACTAATATCTCTCTCTGACTGTTTCTGCTGAAGTAGAGTGCTGGAGCTGTTGTTTTATATTAAACATGTACGGTGCAATTTCATTAACTTTCTGGGTTTGATTTTATAATGTAGGTTGCTTTGGATATCTAGTGCTTAGTAGTTAGTACTTAGTACAAGACAAGGGACTGACAAAAAGCAAAGAAAAACGAATTCGTTGCGTAATTCACAACGTAATTGATAGACACACAAAGTCATCTGTATGGGTGAAAGAAAATGCAAAAATTATAAACAAGACAAGGGACAAGACCAATTGATCACCAAGTAAGTTAACTGAGTGATTTTGTCATGATATTATGCTTGGTTAGTTTAACAAGTTATATGTGCCATGTTCTCATTTATTTTCAAATTTCAAATAAACATGCTTGCTAGCATTACCTGTCTTTGATTCAAGTCAAGTTGGCATTTTTTTCATTGGGTAATACCCGCGGGTAATATACCCACCCAACAACCAAAATGGGTACTACCCATGACACCCATACCCGGTTTAATTTTTCGCGGGTATTTCCATACCCACCCATCAGGTAAATGGGTACCCATCTACCCATCAACTTTCTTTAATTTTTTTCCTAGAAAAAAAAAAAAAAAAACCCTCTACTCTCTTTCTCTTGGAAAACCGACGTTAGTTCCTTCAGTTCTTCATCTCGATCTCAATTCCTAACCTCATTCACCCAAAATGCTTAAAGAGGACGAAGCATGCTTTTCACCATCGGAGACGAGAACAAGCACGACAAGCCTCCCATCGCCGGCTTCTGTGACGTTGACTGCGTTGAAGCTGTAGACGATGAAAATCGGGATCTCAATTCGAAATCAAAGGAGGAAGGAAGAGTGACAGGACCCGCCCCAAATTTCACCATGAAATCCTAGGTGGCCCTGTGGGGCCCACCTTAGGAATAGCTCTACCAAAAATTCGACAGAGTCACCCCTGAAATGGACTACCCAAAAATATATAAAACACACATAACACTTCAAGCAAACCAATCTTATACTCCTGGAGCCACCCTGCTCCCAATTACCATCAACTCCACTTTCACAAAACATAAAACTCAACTTAACAATACTAATCCCAAATGTTATCAGAGCAATACTAATATACAAGGATATAAAAAGAAGAGTAAAGGATCAAGGGATCCTACAATGCGGAAGTAGTGACAATTATGCCTCAAATGCCATGTACGCCCAACCTCCACTAATTCGTCTGCAAACTGGGCATTTGAAACAGAAGGGCGCAGGGAAAAGTAATTTAAAACACGTTAGAGTGAGTGGAAAAAAAAAAAAAACAAAAAAAAAATAATAAATAATTCGAATAAAAGTAAAGCTTTAATACTTTCCCACATGTTCATCTTTTAAAAACCTTGATGCATGCAACGTGGATAAAACATATTTTCGCAACACGAAAATTCGTGAAAACATTCCAGCCGCGCTGGTCAAAAGAAATCGAGCTAGCCCCGCTAGCTGAAGGTAACAATCAAATATGGGGAAGAAGTTCTCACCATACAAATAAGGGAGCCTCCCAGGCTCGGGTCGGAGTGTCCCACACTCTGAAGCATCTCATGCTCTGCTCTACTCACCCACGAACACATAGTAAGCAGGGAGGAGTACTAATAGGCTAGCTAGCAATAAATATGACGACCCAGGTATGGTGGGTTAAAATCATACTAAAATCAAAAATCAGTAAGGCTTCCCCAATATCTCACGAGAAAATACATATTCCAACGACGTGGCCCCGCATGCCAAAATATTCTCGAATTCATAAACCAATAGGCGAGGAAAAATAGATGAATAAAATTCTCTCGAAAATCCAATTTTCGAAAACCTTTCAGAAATCTCAGAATCGACGAATGACAACAATATTTAATTCCGGAAACCACCTCGGAAAATAATTCGTCGAAAATCATTAATAAATCGCAAATCATACTTTATTCCGAAATTCGCAATATCCTTTTAAAACTTATAGCAAAAATCATTCTGAAATTATAACCGAGATAAATCGTGATAAAATTCAAAATCCCAAATCAATAAACCAATTTATATTCTTAAATAAATAAATGTAATAATTAATTACGAAACAATATTGCATGCATCACTTAAAATCAAAAGTCCACTCACAGTATTATTTAGGCGATCACGCATACGAGTTCCTTCATCGAGCAGTAGCTCGATACATCGCCCTGTACAATATTATAATTCGTGAATAACGATTCGGCAATTAAATACGATTCTAATATCTTATCCTCCTAAATCAAACTTCCAATTTCTTTTTCAATTTAACCACAACTTCACCATTAACACAAATTCTTTAATTCAAAGTTTCTAGGGCAAAGTTGAGAGAAATTCAACGGTGGAATTCTCGAAAATCAATAACTAAACTATTGAACTTTGGAAAAAAATTCTGATTAATATCCAAACCTCCTCCTATTTCCAACAAACTTCACATACAAGCTCCACAACATTTAGAGGATTTAATTGGGCTAAAACAGAAATTAAAAACCTACTTTACTCGCCTCCACGCGCCACCAACAGTGGCAACGCGTGGGCCCCACGTGCCGGCGGCCACCACCTCCGATGGCCACCAAAATTTGGTAGCAGCACCTACTCAACAGACCCAACAACTTCCTCAACTGAGACAAAGTCAGAAAATGAGTAGAAATACCTCAACAATTAAGGAGAAGATTGAACCCGATTTGTGAATAGTGACCCCAAATTTCAAACCGTCGATTCTTCCTCCATGCTTCAAATCGCTGCAAAATACTTGGGGAGCATCATCTACGTCGCAAGGCGCTTCCAAAGGACTAAGGTTTGTCGTCTGTGGTGGCCGGAATCGGGAGAAACCGGCGTTGACCTCAATCTGCTACAGTGACCGTCCTCTTCTTCTCGTTGCTGCACCTTCCACAGTTCAAATTAAGCTACCTAACAAATCCAGAAATGAAGAGAAGGAAGAGAGCTTTCCAACGACACCTTATGCGTCCGTCACCAGATGGAGGAGATATGGCCGGAAGAAGGTGAAGGGGTCGGAGAGGAAGAGAGAATTGGGGAGAGAGGAAGAGGAAGACTCGGTAAATTTCCGAGCACAATAACTCGGCCTTTTATAGAAAATTACTATGAACAGTAATTTTAGTATTTTAGCTATAACTTTTGCATACGAACTCCGATTTTTACGTACCACATATGCACGCGCTCGGTTTAACGTCCTCTACAACTTTTATGGAGGAAATTTTCTCAAATTTTGACCCGAACAAAAAGTTAACTTTTAGGGCCAGTAAAAGTACTGAAACGACAGTAAAAGTGAAAGCTTCGTTTATCGTCCAAAGGACTAGTAAACCGATGAATTCAGGTTCGAGACATTACAAAGAGTGTTGTCCATCAACGACGAAAATTAGGAGCTCAATTCGAAATTAAGGGAGGAAGGAAGGGACCTGTTATACTGGTAATCAAATTTGAGAAGATGGAGATCTGAAATTGGTTATTGATAATCTAATTTGAGAAGATGAAATCTTGATTAAAGAAAATAGGAAGTTTTGATAAAATAAAAAAAAAATTGAATAAGTTTTATGGATATGGGTACCCGCGTAAATACTCATACCCGAGCGGGTTATCTAACACCCATTACCCATTTACCCATGAGTAATCTACTGGTACTTATACCCAAATATTTTTACCCAAGTACCCATACCCATGGGTTTTTATGCCATCCCTAGATTTAAGGGAATAGACAAATTGTAAGGAGTTGTATCTCCTCACTACCTTTTTTTGGCAACGATAGAAATATTTTTATTTAACAAACACAATATTACAAACAAATACTCAAAACCAGTCTGTCATAAAAAAAAAACCAGTCTAATATTACAAAAACGAAAGACATTGAAATTAGAACAACACTAATTAACAAATAGTAAATAAGCCTTTATTCAACTTAGGTGCAAACCGAAAGATACGAGGTAGAGAAACCCTAGGGTTTAGCAGACGACGACGGCGGAAGCCTTTTCCGGTTGCTGTCTGTTCAAGCAACGGCGAGGATTCTCGACGTGGGTCGTGGCAACACAGGTGACCGGTGAGTCTGGAGAGGGAGCGAGTTCTGATTGAGAGCGGAAGTTGTTCAAGTGGACTGCGGCGCAAAAGTTTGGCGTCGATCTCGGCCAGGCAGTATGCTTCCGTCTCTGGGTTTCTCCTCAGGGGTGGAGATAGATTTGATCTCGAATAGACAAAGGATTGTTTCGATCTAGGAGTGAGGTGGGGTTAGTCAGCTTCTGATCGGAGTTCTTGTAGTTTTGGACTCACGTTGGGTGTGGTTGGTGGTGGATAGGCGTGGGTTCACCATGGGAAGTTGGAAGGGTCGACCGCCAGAAGGCTTGGCGACGGCAGTAGGCTGGCAGCGGGAGAGTGGTGCTCTAGCCACTGTCTGGATTTGGGCCTCTGGGCCTAGACCATGTGGGCTTAATCTCTTCTGGGCCCATTTGAGTAGATCTGATTCTTTGCATAATTGGACCAAGTTGGAGGGTGCCTTGACACCCTCATTTATTACTTAGTGCTTTGAGCTCGCCTGGCTTGAGATTTTGACTGTACCCGTGACCCAGAGAGTGAAAATACACATAAAAACCAGTGAATAGTATGTGATCTGGTGGCCCACAGGTGAACTTGCTCTTAGACTTGCAAGGGCATCTCCAACTCTAGTGTCAAAAGTCATTTTGGCATCCCCAATCTAAGTCCAGCATCTCCAACTCAATAGAAAAGGCAGTCAAAATGACCCCCGAGTTAAAAGAACTTAGTCATTTTGACTAAGTTTTGTAGAATGAAAGCCAAAATAGAGAAGAAGGGAGAGGAGGTGGCCCCATGGTCTATTGAGATTATGTTGTGACTTTTGACTAAAGATGGTTGGAGATGCAAAATCTGAATGAATAGTATTGACATTAAGGGTGTCAAATTCATGAAATGGCTATGGCTTTTGACTAAAGGGTTGGAGATGCGCTAAGTAGACTGGGTTTGCAGCGGATCAACTTAAATCTGAATCTGTTTACTAATAATAAAATTCAACCCGATCCGATAACCAGGCGGATTATTGATAGCTCAATCCAAATCTGTATCCGGCGGATTAACGAATACTCAGTCCACTAATCCAATCCGTTTATTATAACGAATATTCATAAATTTTAAATAATAATATTAATTTTTGTCATGATACCTCATAAAACTTTAATAAAACTTTGAAACAAAATGAAGAGTATCAATAAATGTTGATTTGAAAAACTAAATACTCTTTAGAACAATACACTAAGGCAACCAAAATATTGTATTGATAAAAAAATAAGGCATTTAATTATTATAAAAATGAACCGGATTGTTAACGGATCGGATCAACCTAAATCCGTATTTGGTCTGTTAAATAAACGGATTAACGGATCTTGACCATTACCGGATCAACAGATGAAATTTTCAATCCAAACCAATCTAATAACCACCGATCTGGAGCGGATTTGGATCAAAATTCGGTCTATTGACAGGTTTATCCACTATCTAAAATCCATAGCCATACAAAACATCATTTGACATCACCATTAGATAGTTAGGCAAATACTTGCCAGACATCAAAGTAACCAAAAATAAAAGAAAAAAGAAACGACAAATGCGGCACCAGCGGATTTCGGGGTCATCATGGGCAGGGTTAGGGCCAGCCCTACCCTAAATTTTAAGGCTTAGGGTAGGGCCGGGTCCAACTTGGTCAAAGTCAACGAAATTTAGGGCCGGGCCGAGGCTTCAATTTTAGGACTCTTACCCGCCCTTAAGGCCCATCTTGCAAGGGTCAAAAGGGTCGGGCTGGGCCAGCCCTTTCGAATAGGGTCGGGCCGGGCCTTCACATACACAATTTTTTGGTCAGTTTTCACACATAAACTTAAACTGAAAATTGTTTTAAAAAAAGAAAACTGAAACTGGAAGGAAAAAAAAAAATATTCTCAAACGTAAGAACATAGTCTGATATCAATTACATCAAGTGAAACCATGGCCTATACACTGAACTACCTCTGGATATAAAAAGTATCATTCCACAAATTGATTATCTTCTTTGGCCAGACAACTTTTTCCCGAATTTGATATAGACGACTGAAGCTTTCCACTCGCAATGACAGATGAAGCATAAATATTCTTACTAAAACATATTGCATAATCATTAATCTACTTGCAAAGTTGCAAGAATCCAAGTTCACTGGTCATATAGCAGAATACCTAATCAAGAAGATAATTAAAGATCGTAGTGCTCTATAGATTAATGATAATGCTTTATATATTAATGATTATAGCTTTATGATCAGAATACCTGATCGTAGTGTTTTCCAAGTTCACTTTTTAGATTAATGATCTGATATTGCTTTATAGATCGTAGCTTTCCCATCGGATCATACTGAACTTGGAAAACTTACTAAATTATCAGCCATCAAAAAAGTCTACAAGCTACAATACAGGAAAAAAGTAATAATTAAGGATAATTTCATCCCAAGTCTCTGCATCAATCTCCAACTTTAATCCATATGATTATTGAAGATCAGATCTATGAAGAAATAGAAAACTGATTATTCTGACAAATGAAGGTAATTACCAGATGCGATGGTCGGGTTCAAAGGGGTAGAGAGCTTCGTCGTCTTCTTCGATGAACAGATTGGAGCGGTGTAGGTTGTCAAGCCTGTCGTCATGAGATCACTGTGGCGGTGGCTTCACAATCTAGTAGAGACTGGAGGAGAACCAACGAATCGAGGAGGGGATCGTGTTTGAGGTGAGGATTCGGTTGATTAGGGTTGCAGAGGACGCCATTGGAGGAGGTTTGAAGCTCAATGAAATAAGGCTGGAGCTTGGAGAAATGAGTGGAGAGAGTGAGATAGGGGTTGTGAAGAAGACTAAATGACTGATACTCTGATAGAAAGAGACTGATAAAAAAATAAGGGTAAATTCCTCCTATGGTACCTGAGGTATTGCTACTTGGACAGTTTGATACCCGATGTATTAAAGGGGACAGTTTGGTACCTGAAGTTAGACTATGTTTGACACTTTGATACTTCTGTTAATTTTTTCTGTTAAATGTAAGGATAAAATTGACATTTAGAATATATGTATAAAAACATAATAAAAAAACATGAGTTTGTGGGTTGATTGACGTTTTTCATAATTTTATAGGTATGAATTAATGTTTATGAATTATGTTGAAGGTGAAATATTCGAATTTTATGTTAACAAATATAATAATCAGATATTTTTTTTTTTGTACTATTCTCTATGAATCCACTAATTTTTCCTCCAAAACTTGGATTTTTCCTCCTCTTCATAAACACAATGCGATGATATTATTTGGTATTATTTTAGGTCTTCATCATTTTTTGGGTCATTTAGGAGAAAATGAAAATGAATTAATGCTTTTGGGTTATGTTAAAGTTGACATAATTGAATTTTATGTTTAAAAAAATTTAGTTGTACTAGACTAGTTTCAATAGAGTACTCTCATGGGTGTTCACTATATGATTACTATATTTCTTAAACATAAAATTCGAATATTTCAACTTCAACATAACCCATAAGCATTAATTCATACCTATAAAATTATGAAGAAAATCGACCCACAAACTCATGTTTTTTTATTATGTTTTTATACATATATTCTAAATGTCAATTTTATCCTTACATTTAACAGAAAAAATTGGTACTTCTGTTAAAGTGTCAAACGGAGTCTAACTTCAAGTACCAAATTGTCCCCTTTAATACATCAGGTATCAAACTGTCCAAGTAGCAATACCTCAAGTATCATAGGAGGAATTTACCCTTTAGAATATATGTATAAAAACATAATAAAAAAAACATGAGTTTGTGGGTTGATTTTCTTCATAATTTTATAAGTATGAATTAATGCTTATGGGTTATGTTGAAGCTGAAATATTCGAATTTTATGTTTAAGAAATATAGTAATCATATAGTGAACATCCATGAGAGTACTCTATTAAAACTAGTCTCGTACAACTAAATTTTTTTAAACATAAAATTCAATTATGTCAACTTTAACATAACCCAAAAGCATTAATTCATTTTCATTTTCTCCTAAATGACCCAAAAAATGATGAAGACCTAAAATAATACCAAATAATATCATCGCATTGTGTTTATGAAGAGGAGGAAAAATCCAAGTTTTGGAGGAAAAATTAGTGGATTCATAGAGAATAGTACAAAAAAAAATATCTGATTATTATATTTCTTTAATATAAAATTCGAATATTTCACCTTCAACATAACTCATAAACATTAATTCATACCTATAAAATTATGAAGAACGGCAATCAACCCCACAAACTCATGTTTTTTTATTATGTTTTTATACATATATTATAAATGTCAATTTTATCCTTATATTTAACAGAAAAATTAACAGAAGTACCAAAGTGTCAAACAGAGTCTAACTTCAGGTACCAAACTGTCCCCTTTAATACATCGGGTATCAAACTGTCCAAGTAACAATACCTCAGGTACCATAGGAGGAATTTACCCAAAAAATAATAGATAATTAACTTTAGGGCTGGGGCGGGCTTGGCCCTTTAGGGCTCAATCGGGCCGGGCTGCAGGGTAGGGCCGGGTTTCATTTGCAAGAGCCATACCCTACCCTATTTGCGAAAGGGTCGGGCTGGTCTGCCCTAATGCAAAGGTCGACCCCCCCTAATGCAAAGGCCTGGTCGGGCGGGCTTATGGCAGGTTTAAGGCCAAATGATGAGGCCTAAGCGGATTCACCATCGTGCCAATGTGAAACAAGTAATACAATGCTGATTTTAAAGCTTCGAACAACCCATGAATGTTTGTTTAAATTGAATCTGACAGGTGAGGAGGATGTGCACCTTAAACACATGAAGATTTTGGGATTTGAGAAGTAGAGGAAGAAAAGAAAAGGAAAATAAAGGACAGACGGGGAGGACATAAGAGGAAAAATAAGTGGAGGTAAAGGTGAAGAGAAGGGAAGAACAATGGGTAGAGGGGATGGATCGATAATCTGAGATTGAAGGATTTGGAAGATTTGGAAGAGGGGATTAGAGAAGGAAATGAAACAAAAACCAATAACAGAGCCATACCTATCACCGCTGAAGCAGAGATCTACCACAAAGATGGATAGAGAAAGACAAAGAGACTAAAAGGAAAAGGATAGAGAAGTGAGAGCTTCCCCCTCTCCAAAGGGTCTTCTTTTTACCCATACTTGATTGAGTCAACGGAGCTTAATAACATATGTTCTTTTTTCATTAACCCTAAGTGAAGATGTATACTAACTCAATTTTTTTCTTATTTTATGAGTTTTTTCTTAACGGAGACTCTCGATGTGTTTAATGGAACAGTGTTTGTATTGTACTGTCGTAACCAAAATAATTCGTGGTCTAGCTATCATTTGATTAACTAATAAACAAATCAATGGCACTTAAGCTAGGTTACTATTCCATAAGTTTTGCTTGCAGCTAGTAGGTACAATATCTGATGGTTTAGAGACGAAACTTATATCATTAGTTTGACATTATTAATTGGTTCCTCAATGAGCTTGTTATAATTAGACTATATGCAGATAGATCGACATAGTATGGTCATTGCTAGTTGGCTAATTAAGATTAAGAATAAATACAGAGTATGTTCTTTTTGTTTCCTATTATTCTATTAATTTATGAAATTAAAAACCTTTGAGCTGTGGAAGATATTCAGAACTCGCACGTCCGTACCATATATAAACCATGGTAGTTAGAAAAGTTTGTCATTTGAAATTTATACATGAGAGTGTCATCAAAGCTGCCTCCAAAAAGAAACCCCTAGCAGAACTCCAAGAGACGTTTAATTTTGTTTTTTTTTTTTCCCTCAAAGAAATTTGAGAAATGTAAGTACAGTGTAACTCGTTTCATTAAAAAAAAAAAAAACCATCTATCATCTACTATCTAGCACATTTGTACCTATCGATCATCAGTGCTAGTAACTCAGGCCCCTCACATTTGGCAAGTATAACTTTGTTTAATAAAACCAATTGAAACTCACCTATTAAAGCAAGCTTAAAAACTATAAAACTCACCCTCCTAGCTTGTCTCTTAATTAGCGAGAATCGAAATTTCATACTATTTAGGGAAAATCGTCCGTACAGTACCTGACCTTTGCCCAATTCTAAACTTCAGTACCTCACATTCAGAAAATATCATAACGGTACCTGAGGTTCTGACCCCGACCGAAGAATGGTACCTGGAGCCGTTAGCTCCGTTACAGAAGCTGACAGCTAGCATATTTTGATAAGTAAATGACCAATTTACCCTTTATTTTTTTGTTTTACTTAATTTTCTTCATATAACTTCCTCTCTCTCTCTGACTCCCTCTCTCTCTCTCGGCCTCTCATCTCTCTCTCTACTCTCTCTCATCTCTCTCGGCCTCTCATCAGTCATCTCTCTCGACCAACACTCTCTGTCTCTCACAGCCACCGACCAACAACCACCACGCCGCGCCACCGACCAACGCCTACCAACGCCTTTGATCTGCACAACGCCGAGCTCGATCCTCAGCCTGCCGATGCATTCGATCTGCACAACGCCAAGCCTGACTCTTCAACCTTCGATCTGCAACGACGATCCCAACTCTCCAACGACGATGAGCGAGGACGCCGACGGCCCTTCAATTACATCTATAATTGCCCTCCTCCAATCATTTCATTCAAACTTTCTCAGAATTTCCTACAAAACTCACTTCCTGCCGCACTATTCCAATTCAAACCCAGCAACATATTGATGGCAATTATCTCAACATCGCGTGGATTGATCATCACAGTACCCAATTCTTTCTCCCTCTTTCTCATAGCTTCCAAATCGACTTCTAAGGTGGCAGCAATGGAAGCCATGGCCTTCTGGAATCGTGTAGAATCGACCTAGCGATCTTCGACGCGGTCAGTGAGCTTATCGAAGGCTTTGCTCTGTTGCTGCAAGTCCTTGGAGTCCTCGATCTTATCAATTCCTTCTTCGGGTCAGTGAAGGTTGGGTCTGATCTGAGAGACTGTAGTGATATTGGTGGCTCCATTGAGACCGAATTGAGATTTGGATTCAAGAGAGTGAGAGAGAGAGAGAGAGAGAGAGATGAAAGTTGATGTCGGCTCCGTTGAGACCGAGGAGAGTTGAATGAGAGAGAGGAGGGGAGTTGAATGAAAGAGAGAGAGGAACAGTAGGGATAAAGACAAAAGAAATAGAAAAAGATGAATTAGATAAAAAAAAATTGGATTAAGACATGAAAAGACGAAAATATCCTTCAATTGTCAACTTCTGTAACGGAGCTAACGGCTCCAGGTACCATTCTTCGGTCGGGATCAGAACCTCAGGTACCGTTCTGATATTTTCTGAATGTGAGGTACTGAAGTTTAGAATGGGGCAAAGGTCAGGTACTGTACGGACGATTTTCCCTACTATTTAAATATATAATGAAAGGTTTCATACTTCACTTCATATATAACTTAGAGTAGTTATATATATATATATATATATACACACACACACACACCCTATTTTCTTGTAGAAATTCAAAATCTTATTTTACCCTTTCAAGTTGGCAACGATGGCTGTGAGGAAGAGCTTGTCGAGCACCCAGAGCGAGAGGCAAGAAGGGGAGGGTGGTTGTAGCTCTGAACCTCCTTAGTTTTCAATCACGATTCTTCAATTTAAGGTCTATATATCAAATTATTGAAGACTGCAAGAAAGTAAATCAATTTAATATTTTGAATTTGCATCGTTCAAATATATACAATTATTCATTTTCCATTATTAATTATGCATTTGTTCAAGTACGGGCAATGGCCATCTTAATTGGTTTATGATTGTTGTTTGATGAAGAGAGAGCAGGGATGTTATGAAAATATAAGGATAGAATGTGTTTTCTGGAAAATGGGGATTGCAATGCACGGATCAATCCTTACTAGGCAGAAATCAAAAAATGTACACAGAAAATACAATTTTGGTTACGCAGTGAAAACTTCAATTTTGAGATTAAAAAATACTGCGGGCCTCTTACTCTTGAGAACCCAAATAAAATCAATCAACTTATTGATGAAGGATATGGTTCTTTACAAACACATATAGCTCTCTACGCGGCTACAATCTCTAGACTCACTAGAGAGGTGCTTGTCTTGAATCTTGACCTTCTTCTTCACTTGAACGATCTGCAAATATCGCTCCACTTGCACCACGAATCTTCTCTACTGATCTTGAGAGAATCAATGCATGTATACGAATGAACAATGAAACACTTAGACACGGAACAAGTGTTTCATGGACTCCTATGGAACTCTTTCTCAGCAAGCAAGACACACAATAATTCTTGCATCCAAATCCCTACAAAATCAACGCTACTTTTCTGAATATATTGAGGAGAAAATAAATTCTCAACAATTAAGACTTAACCCTAATTGGACTCCTACTAGGAAAGATCTTTTAATAAAAGATATCCAATTAAAATAAACAAATCCTAAATCACCTAGGACTTCAAAAGCACGATTTTATCAGTTGAAAAATATCTTTGTAAATTAAAATCTAAAAACCAAAAGATACTTTCCAAAATTGGACTCCCAAAAATGTAGGGTTGACTAAGACTGACTCGGGCTGACTCAGGGATTGCAACACATGAGATGCAATTACCTGAAATTCTTCGAGATCAGTTTTGATGAACTTTGTAGGCTTCTTCAGTGCTTTGTATAAGGATGCCAACACATCAAGTGTCAACCGTATACCTACAATCTCCCCCTTTGGCATTCCTATACAAAACATCCTATTTTAGGCACACTCCCCCTCAGCAAGTACTTGAAGATCATCACATTCCATCAGCAATATGCCTTTCCTGAAACACTTATCAACACACCTTGTAGAAAGCAAGTTAAAGATAAGGCATAAGAGTGTCAACACAATTTCAAGATCAATATCAAAATATTTAAACAATCAAAACACAAGTTGATCAAATTCACCAATATCTCCCCCTTTTTGTCTAAGAATGACAAAGGCAACTTATGTAGAAGCTATGTAGAATCAATCAGTTGGAAATAGTTCAAGTATCAATACTCCCCCTAAGTGTGATTATGCTATGAAACATGCAAGAATGAGATGCAAACACACAATGAGTGGGTTTGTATTCTTGTACAAATGACAGAAACAAAAGGCCAAAAGCATAGCTTTTAGACAAGAGTGTTAGCACCAATCCTCAAAAATAAAAGTAATAAGTTAAGGTCACATGAGTGAAGAGATTTTGACAACAACAAAGTAAGCAAGAAGATGATCGAGTATTCTATACCTTTATTGTGTAAGTGAACATAGCTCAAAGTGGGGTTTGTAAGAATCTCAGAATCAGAGAAAGTAGAACACACATAAGAAGTGAAAAAAGATAATCACAATCAACTCAAATCTCCCCTTATGACACCGTGTGGGCATAATATTTTTTCTTTTTGCCTTTCACACACTATGAAACTTTTTCACATTTTTTTTTCTTCAAGAAAACTAAGACTCATGTAACAAGTTTTATGCTAGCAACTCCCAAGTCAGTTGACTTTAGGGTACTAGATGTAATAAGGACATCCCAAAGAACATATCAACTCTAGTCAATAGTTTCACAATCCACCGGGGTGACCAAACCGTTCCCTTTTCTTCCCAAACCTCATATCGTTCACCACGACCAAGGCCTGTTTACTTTGGGAATAGCTTGGCCTTGCTCAAAATATTTGTACCTTTTTAACAGGGAGCAACAATAATATTCGCTCACTTAGTATGTGTGAACTAATATCAAATCAACCAAGAGGATACGTACCACCACAAAGGAGTATGTGTGCATGTGAGAATACAAAGTGATAAAGAATATGTTGTTCATACTCAAAATTACAAAGTGATGCAAGAACCCATTCAAAACATGTTATTCGACTCATCACAATCATATTTAAGGAAAGTATCAAAACACTTGTCAATCTTAGTTGAATTCGATTATTGTCAGACACGTAGGGATACAAATCACACTTGCAATCTTGAATCTCCAGAAACTGAACTTAACACTGCAAAGATAAAAATAATAATGCACCTATACTATGATAAAGATAATAATGCACCTATATTACGATGAGAACATACAATATGAATGCATGCAAAATGGATCAAGCCAAGTGAGAGTATCAATACTTAGAGCATCCACCAACGGTGCTTCTAAGTGATTCAAATTGAGTTATGTATAAAGGCCTAGTAAACGAATTAGCCAATTTGTGTTCAGTAGGAACAAAAGCAAGCTCAAGCATATTATCAAGATTATCCATATGAGCAGAAAAATGATTATTTGGACCTTTTTTAATCCATATTTACTTATGCTTCAAATTCGGTTCTTTGGGAATTGCAATACGCTCTGCAATCTTGCTAATCAACTTTAGATGCTCTTTCAGCTCAGCTTGCAGCGATGTAGTTGGGCTAATTTTTGATGTTTTCCTCTGATTTTGAGTGACCCTACGAAGTATATTACACCTAGGACGAATGTGTCCCAATTTTCCTCAATAATGACAAGTGGGAATAAAGCTTTTAGAGTTATGGACATACCTGGGCTGACGCACAGAGGTGTGACTGTCAGAACTTGCCTGAGCAACTTTCTGATGGGTTTTAAGGGCCATTTTAGGTTCTGATCTTTTGGGCAACTTAGGACCAGAATCATTGTCATTTGAAGCTTGTGACTGTCCCAACGAATTTCCACATTCAACACCTTTTACAAAGGTCAAGGGCTTGCAAGACTCACCTTCATACCCTAAACCTTCTTTGTTGCAATGTGATTTACCAAATCCAATCATCTTAGAGACCTTTTCAGACCCTATAAAAAACTTGTTGAGGCTTTCCTTGACTTTCAATAGCTCATCCTGCAATTTCTCATTTTCAAGGGTTAGTGAAACATTTAGAGTAGATTGAGCCTTTACTTCAACCTGCAAAACTTTAATCTTATCAACAAGATCAGTACGTTCTTCTTCCCATTCTTTTAAAGAAGTATCTAATTTTTGCTCAATTTTCATCTTTTCCACTCTTAAAGATTCAACTTCTTCTTCAAGTTTGTTATTTTTTCAAAGAACAATTTTTGAAGCATTATACAATTGCTTACACTTTTAATTGGTTTCTTCATCAAGAGTATCATCTTCCAAGCCAGAGTCATCAGAAAAATCAATATTAAGAGAGGAAGTAAGAGCAAGATTTACCTCTTCATTCTCAGATTGAGAGCCTTCATCGCTGTCACTCCAAGTTGACTTAAGAGCCTTGTTATTTTGTGAGCTATATTTTCTATTTCCACAATCTGAAGAGATATGACCAATACCACCACATTCATAACATTTAGGTTTTTCAACAACAGTTTTCTCTTGATCAAAATTATTGACTTTGGTGTTTTTGTCAAAACGTTTTTCAGATAATTGCCCACTTTTTGATTCAGATATACTTTTTGAAGTACTACCAAAGGATTTTTTTTTTTAAGAAATCTTTTAAATTCTTTGGTTAGTAAAGCCAAATCCACAGAACCACTATCATCTACTTCTTTCATTTTAACAGAAGAGAAAGCAATATTTTGTACCTTTTTTTTGGGCTTGAACCTCATCATGATCTTCCATTGCGAGTAATCTCCACCATCAAAACATGGGGGACAATTTATCGAACCAGCAGCTCTGTCAAATTCACGTTCCATCCTGTCCTCGGATCTACTAAAAAGCTTTAGAACTCGCTGTGATGCCAAGTGAAAATACAAGGACAGAATGTGTTTTCTGGAAAACGGAGATTGCAATGCATGGATCAATCCTTACTAGGCATAAATCAAAAAAATTCACACATAAAGCAAAATTTTTGTTAAGCAGTGAAAACCTCAATTTTGAGATTAAAAACACTGTGGGGCTCTTACTCTTGAGAACCCAGATAAAATCAATCAACTTATTGATGAAGGATATGGTTCTTTACAAACACATATAGCTCTCTACACGGCTACAATCTCTAGACTCACTAGAGAGGTGCTTGTCTTGAATCTTGACATTCTTCTTCACTTGAATGATCTGTAAATATCGCTTCACTTGCACCACCAATCTTCTCTACTGATCTCGAGAGAATCAATGCATGTATATGAATGAACAATGAAACACTTAGACACGGAACAAGTGTTTCATGGACTCCTATGGAACTCTTTCTCAGCAAGCAAGACACACAATAATTTTTGCATCCAAATCCCTACACAATCAACGCTACTTTTCTGAATATATTGAGGAGAAAATAAATTCTCAACAATTAAGACTTAACCCTAATTGGACTCCTACTAGGAAATATCTTTTAATAAAAGATATCCAATTAAAATAAACAAATCCTAAATCACCTAGGACTTCAAAAGCACGATTTTATCAGTTGAAAAATATCTTTGTAAAATAAAATCTAAAAACCAAAAGATACTTTCCAAAATTGGACTCCCAAAAACGTAGGGTTGACTAGGACTGACTCGGGTTGACTCTGGGATTGCAACACATGAGATGCAATTACCTGAAATTCTCCGAGATCAGTTTTAATGAACTTTGTAGGCTTCTTCAGTGCTTTGTATAGGGATGTCAACACATCAAGTGTCAACCTTATACCTACATGTTATAAAGCTATAACTTTGAAGCTAGCTGCTAGAATGTTTCAAAAATCTGTAAATTTGTACTCCCGTGTATAAAATTGATATATTACTCTAGAATCAATGAACCACGCAAGGGCGAAGTGAGAGTGTGGGGTTGAGTTGGGAAGAGACAAATTGAATGAATAGAAAAAAGGGTAAAAGATGAATGATCAGGGAAAAAAAAAAGGATATATATTAAGAAAATAGTTGAGTGTATATAAAGTTTCAGTATAGCTTATAGTACAAACATTTTCAGGAAAAAAAAAAATGAAGTTGTAATAGTTATGAAGGAAAATCGTTTAAGACTACTTCTAGCTAGTATCAGTACTGGGATACATTGTCCTAATCCAAGATCTCGGAGGACAATTACTCCACTCCTTTTCCTTTACTTGATTCCTCTGACATCTCAATTGGTGCTGCATCTACATCATCTCTACTCAGTAATGCTCTTACGAAAAAAGTGTTTCCCATATTCCATGAATGTTATGAGGTGGCCTATGCAAAGTGTGTAAGGAGCTTTAAGAGCTTTTTCCCGTGTAAAAAAGGCTCGCAAGGCTTGTTTCTCATTTCATGAAAGGAGCAAGTGTTTCATCGGAAAACGTCGCAAAAGAGGTAAAAAATAGTAGATGTTAGGCTATCTCTAGCAAGAGAAGGCTATATTGAGACGATGGTTATAATTTAGCCTCTAAAAATTTATTATTTATTCATGAACTAGTGAATCATTTCCAGTAAGGCATGGTTAGATTTTAGCCCTTTAAAATATTTTATGGTTTTACATTATATTTTTCAAATTTTGATTTTATTTAATTATAATATTTTAATTTAGACCAAAATTAATTTTTCAAGGTGTACGTTTTTTTTTTTTAATCAAAGGAATCAATTTCGTTCATCGCAACCCAAAATGTCATGGATACATATCATCCATTGTCAACTCTAGAGCAAGTTTAGGACGTGGTATACTAGCACCACCCATTAGGCAATCAATGCTCACTTATTTTAAAGCGAGCCTAAGAACTGTGAAAACAAAGCATAGTAAATAGGCTAAGTTCAAAAAGTAAAAACTAAACTTAAATTTTCTCCTTCTCCTTAACACCTAGGCTAGGAGGTTTGGAAAGAATGTAAATGTGATTTTCTGAGTCGATCCTCCTGGATCCCAAAGACGAAACTTTGAAGATCCCGAATCCATTCGTTTGGTCCACCAAAGAGCCCAAAACCAAAGGGTACTCCTATCAGCTTTTAACACCCTAAACCCCTTTGATTTCAGCACCCAGACTAATTCGGGCCACCAAATCCATATGGGCCCCCAAAATGATCTGGGCACCATCACTTTTGCCTCTTTGCCCATCACGACTGACGTTGCCGTCGTCCATTGCACACTGACTGCAGAACTTCTTGCAGCCAAGTCCTCAGACCAAATTGCACCTTCGGCGTGACCTGTTTTCCTCACCGCAGAACTCAACTCCATAGTCGCACTTGTAGAACGACGCACGACGATCATCTCCATAATCCTCTCAGAACGGAGCTCCAAGTATCTTGTCGTCGTCGCTTTCTTCGATCGAATATCCCACTGCACTTTGCGTTAGACATCCAGCCTAAGCCATTCCTGCATCACAGCCTAACTAGAGATGGTCGTCCTTTGCAATCCAAGCCTCAATCTCCACCCAGCGACGGTCGAAATAGCCAATGACTCATCAGGATCACCACATCCACACAGAGCCTTGAGGCGTCGCTCGCTGGTCTGATTTTCCAACTCATAGCCACCCGCCAATCATTCTTCTTAATGAACTCACTCCGGCAAGAAATGTTCTCTGAGAGGTGCGAGACCATTCGCAACCCAAAATGTTGCAGATCTGATCGAGTGTTCGTCAAACATGGTTGACATTGGAAGGGTGCGCACAAGCTACACGTTGTGGAGAGGATTATTCCACTTACGGTTGGTGACGTACTCCGATGTTGGGACCCAATGTCGAAGCGGCTAGGGTTTAGAATTTTCTTCATTTCTTCAAAATACTATGGCTGTTTAAAACATCATTTTAAGGTGTACGTTTGAATGAGATATCTATGTGTTATTGTTGATGACATTTTCATATATGATGAATAAAGGTTTTATTTCAACATTTTATTTCATAAATTAAATATTACATAATTATCCTTTCAAAATCATAAATTAAATCAGTGATAGCATAATTATGGCATAATTGATAGCATAATTGTCTACCATTAGATTGTAACGGCTGTGTAACAAGAGCCGTTGATTTTTTTTTTTTCAAATCAATGCATCAATGCATGCGTCAGCCCCTCTCTTTAAATCTGTTGGGTTTGTCTGTGGGTTCTATCAGAGCTCAAGAGTCACCTTGGGACTATTTTCAATCCTCCCCACCCCTCCCTAGCTATGGACTTGAACCCACCTTTAGTCCTATGGCCTTTAATTTGCTTGCTCAGTCCATAATTTTCCTAAAAGAGTTAGAGAGCTCATTTTGGCCTTCCTATTGAAAGTAATGTCCGTAAAATCCATCAAATATTTTCCCCTTTTATAAAATATTTTTAGTATGTGTTCTCGGTGACTTTCCCTTCTGTGTTTTGCATTTTAGACTCATCACAAGTAGAATAAAAATATTGTGTTAATTATTGTTACAAAACTATCAGTTGTTGTCTACTCAAAAAAAAAAAAAACTATCAGTTGTTGAAATGTAATGAAGTTACAAATCTATAATGGGAGAATATCACAAATGGTTACTCAACTTTTACATGTTTGACACTTTGGTCACTTACTTTTTAAATATATCACTTTGGTCATTTAACTTTAACTTTGTTATTCACTTTAGTCACTTCGTTATTTTTCATTAAAAAAAAATTATTTGCCACAATATCAATGATCTTTTCGATAAACTAATTGTGAAAAATTAAGAAATTTGAATTGGAATGAATGAGAGAAGTGATTAAAGTGAGACAAAATGCTCATTCAGTGACTAAAGTGATTGACAGAGTAATATTTAAGTGACCAAAGTGATATGTTTAAAAATTGAGTGATCAAAGTGTCGAATGAGTTATAGTTGAGTGACCATTTATGAAATTCTCTCATCTATAATAGATAGATGTACTCAAAGTGTTATATTACCGTGTCGGTGGATGAAAATAAAAATAAAAATTTATCATTTATTTTTGAACAATTAGATCTGGTGAAACAGTATATCTGACAATTAGAAATTATAAAGCATTGCATGATGTACAACATAGTAAAAGTTGCCGATATTAATAATCTAAAATTCCATTATATAAAGTTATCGATCATGGCATTCCTTTAATTTGTTTTTTCGCCTTTTATTGCACTTTTGCATCCAAGACAAGGCACCGGCAATCAAAACATGATTATTCGTTATGTTTATTCATGCTACTTAAGTGTCGTGTGCTTACATTAATATAGAGATCATGTACATGCAAATCACTGACACTTAAGCTAGTAAGGTTTATATTCAATATATTTAATTTGCCTGCAATTAATTTTTTTTGTGTTCAGAAATGAAGCCTACATTAATATGGGCTTACTTGTAAGCCATATTAATTAATTAGTTCCTTAACGAGCTACCTTTGGATCGATATAATTAAACTATATACAGATAGATCGACACAATATGGTCATAGCTAGTTGGCTAATTAAGAATAAATACAGAATATTGTACTTTTGTTGTTGTTTGCTATCAATTCAATTATCGAATAAAAGAAAATATGAGCTGTGGAAGAAACTCCGAACCCTATACGTCTGGTGCTTATATAGGCTACAGTACATTTCTATATATATATATATATATATATACACACACACACACACATATATATCATATTTATATATAGCGACCACTTCTCTAACAACCATGATTAGCTAGCAAAACTGATTCAGATGAACTTCTAAAACAGTACTATTACGTCATTGAATATCTAATTTGTTTCGTGCTCTTGTTATAAAAACAGAACTGCTAACCCGAAACAGTTTGGCTTTTATCAGAAGTTAAATAAATATACATATTGATAATAGTTTTAGAAAGATGTATTAGTTAGATGAATTCACGAGCCAGAAATATCATATACTAGAATGTATACGCTCATCTTTGTTTAATTGTGGTCATCTAAGTTCGATTTGTACCGACTTCAAAAGGACTAGCTTTCTTGGCGCTAGTGAAGTTAGTTAGTAGAACGATCAATGGGTTGGGTGAGCTATCAACTTAGATATCAACCGGTTTATAACCTTGGACTTTATGGGCTGACTCGCTTGATCGAGGATTGAAATTCCTTCTTCTCTGGTGTAGACTAATTTCAGGGTTGCCGAGTGTAGAGTTTGGAAGAAGAATTTGTCCTCAATAGCCAAAAAATTATCATATGTATACTAGAATATGAGTATATTGAAAAGTCCAGGAACCGATAATAATAAATTTGGCTTCTCGCAGATAAAAGGAAATCAATTCCTTTATCTTGGCCCTTTGGTCAAACGCACGACACAATGAACTTTGTTTGATTAATTCTATGATTTTGATTTCAATTTGGCCGAGATTCCACGGTGAGCTCGAGCTAAACTAGACGCAAAAAATGCATCCCTTGATAAAAACGCACGCCCCCGCCGCCGCCCTCCCCCTCATAAACCTTGGGCAACAAAACAATCATTAACTCTTTCATGACTATAGGTCATGCCAAAAAGGGGCAAAGGGAATTCATGCAGAACGCGTGAATAAGGTTGTTGGAGTTTGAAAAATGATATGCAATTGAAATAGCTAGCCAGATGTGATATCTGTACGTACATAATTTTTTTTTCCACACGTGCTGACATGTTTTCTAGGGTGTTCGATCTACACAGTATATTTGACCCAAATCTTCCAAATTAGAATGGTTGAAAACCAAGTGATGATCGAGAGTCCAACAAAGTAGCTATAGCTAGCTGGTATGTACAGATCGATCGAGAAATAAGTCGTTGAGGGAGGAGGAAGGATCATATACATGGTCGGTGCACGAAAGTGATGAAGTACTAGGATGCACTGATGCACAAAGTCGTTTGAGTAACATTCTTCACCAACTTAAATCGATTATGGAGGATTTTTCATGTACTTTAATTGCTGAAAATGAATGTAAAACAAGGCCATGTGACATACCATCCATACTGGTCCTAGCTACTAGTTTCTTCTATGTACTTGGCTAATCTTTTTTTTCTTTTAACAAGAATTAAGTTTTTGTTTAGCCTTCTTCTCAGATGCAAATTCAAAACTAGCTAGTATGATGTTTCCAAATGTCACATGTTTGTTACGATTCATATAAATAGAATATATGTAAATATGGTCGAGTAATTAATCATGGAAATCTCGCTACTCATCGTTAAACCTCGATCAAAAGATAAAAGGGAAAATTTTGAGTTTGAGTTTATTTTGTTGACCAAGAAAACACAAATGAAGCATGATCGATGACATACATGCATGGACGATGATGAGAATTAATTTGTGTAGACAACTAACTAAAGAGTTAGTTACTCTAAAACTTTTAACTTAAAATGCTTTATAGTTTTTTTTTTTAAAAAAAATGGTGTTTTATTTATATATAAGAGTGTCTCCTTGGATGTACTACGTACCTGTACCAATTAAGTTGTTGTCTAGTGATATAGTTTTCTTGTCTTTGACAAAACAAGTTTTGAAGTTTGAATCCCAACCTACCTCTTTTCTCTAACAAGAGAAATGCAGCATAGACAATGGTTTGGGATTCATAAATGCACTAGGATATAATGAGGACAGCCCATGAAGGTAGGCAGAAACCTTCTCAATTAAGTGTTTGAGAAGGTGAGCAGTAATTGATCTCATTCGACATTGCAAATTTTGTAATGCCGGGTCAGACATGGAGTTTCTTTAAATGGAGAATTTCAAACTATCAATCATTCAAATCCGAAAAGGCTAGGGGTTTTTGCTGCATACATGAATGCTGAATGCCATACCTAGCTAGCTCATGGATCAGTCAGCTGATCAAAATGGATAGTGTATTGCTGTACGTGTTGTTCAACAGTTCAAATTGCATGAAAGATACATGACAGAATGGATTGATTTCTAACAACACATGTCAGTTTTCATAAATATGGATAGGGTTGATCGATCAAACTATTAAGTTGTAGCCGTATTATATAATTGAAATTTAACCCATGCATTAAAATTATTAACATATTCAGTCTTTTTTTCACAAAAAATATGGTAGAGTGATATTTTTGAAAAAATAAGTTAGTTCAGTAATAGGCGATCAAGTCAATATTTAAATTTTTGTGATCAAAAGCTTTTAAGTTTAAACTTAATTCCAGTAGAGATGATGATGCATAGCTAGTTGCATTAGGCATCACATATTGAATTTAGAAAACACCACCAAGCCCTTGAGCCGAGAACACCTTCCTTGTCTTTAGTGGAGTCGGACTCCACCGACTCAATTCAGTCTTGTAATTAATTTAAAAAACTCTATCGACTACTTTCCTATGAGCTATACATTGTAAGGTAATCACTTTCCTATCAGGATGTAATTAACGAGTGCTCGATTATCTACCATCATAAGGTAATACAAATGTATAAAATCAAGCTGGTGATAATAAAAGGCGGCAATAAGGACACTCCGATTTTAACTTCTTCGATTATATAATCTTATAATTCTTTTAAAAGGCTTTTATAAAATTAAATTTTAAAACATAAGGAGGTAAAAAGTAAAGTATCATTATGGCTACTGATGATAAAAGGTTGCCAACTAGCCAACTACATTATAGCTCGAGAATCCTAATACAGTACTCTACCAATTTATATATGATTCCTTTATTCATGGTCAAAGTGATGTGGCTGAAATAGCCTCACAATTTAACCCTGTAAAATGTAGTTGTCAGTATAGAATAAGCAATGATCATTTAGTCCTGGGATTGTAGGGTACACATGCACAAAAAGGTCAATTAACAAATAAAAGAATAAAATGGGGGTTTGAAGATTTGATTACTAATCTACTTAAAATAAAAACGAAACAAATAAAACTATCAACAATGATTGACTTCTCTAACCTAAACAACTACCACTCGGAAATTACTAAGTGTAAAAACAGAAAATCTATTTCAACATGCTATAAAAATGTGCCCATCTTAAATGCCTAGATAAGAGCCCAAATGAAAAACTATCACCGTCCAATCCATTTATCTAATTCGTTCTAATGTGTGCTTGGATAGGAAAAGTCCTTACCAAACCCAATACTACTAATTTTCAAAAACACTCGGCGTAATTCTCTTAATTAGTAGTATTATCTAACCCTCAAATCAACTCACATGTGCAAATTAACCATTACACATAGCAATTAGCACGTAATTTCTAGAATCGTTTAACCATTGAGACATGATTTTTACCACTCATTAGAACTAATTACTACATGTTTAACTCAGCGTCTTAACAAATAACAATTACTCTTGGCAAATTAAGCAAACACACAAGAACACTCAGCGTGATTCTAGCATGCAAACTTATTAACCTAACTCTGAAAATTACCTAAACACGTAAAAGGGTACAAGTTTGTAACATGCATCATAAAATAATTCTCGAAATCAACTCAATAATAAACTGAAAATCTCAAAAATATTAATAAAAATATTCCGAAAATTTCATGTCTCCAATTACACAACTCGCAAGTCCAAACACACAAAACCGAAACAAAAATTGTAAGTAAAGTCATAGTTACACTTTGAAGCTTTCCTCAGCGGCTTAGCAATAAGGTGATAAACTCGTCTCTACTATGGTGGTGGAGCGTCCGTGTCTCAGCGCCTAAGAGCTTAGTAGATTGATGGATGGATGGTGGTCACAGTCTTGTAGGTGATGGAGGTTTGAGGAGTGAATTGGGCAAAGTCACGGAATAGTTTTTGGCAAGGAAGTGATACTCTTGGTGTCGAGAATGGCTGCTATTTATAGAGGAATCTTCCTCTTTTATGATGCAATCATGACCATTCATTTAGAGGTGATTTCTCCTCCAAATTTCTTTGATTTTCTCATGACAGAGTCTTGAATTTTCTGATCTCTTTTCCCCTTAATGAGTTAATGACTGATGGTATATTTCTTGGATATCTCTAGAGTTAATCATGCAATGCTCATTCTTTTTCCCTTGAATAGTGACTAGATACATCCCTTATTCATCTCCTTTGATTTGCACTAATTTCTTCTTCCAAGAGTTCTGCACTCAACGAACTCCTATAATCAAGAAAAATAAGAAATTAATTAGAATCTATAATCAATAAGAAATAAGATAATTAGAAATAAATATTGACTATAAACATTCCCCCTTTATCTCCACGAAATAAGAATAATTTATGTAAATGAAAACTCCTTAAATTCCTCCTTATTTATGTAAGTCTTCTTATCCTTCAAGTTTCCTTGATTTCATCACTCAAGAGTTCTCAATGGGATAGACTCCTAAATTCTCTCTTTAAAACAAGAAAATCAGAAATAGGAAAGTTAAAAGGAAGAAAGTTCCCTAAAACAAAATAGGAAATATTTCCTAAAACTAAAGAGGAAAGTTTCTAAAATGACTTATCCTTCATTTATACTCATTTATGCTTTTTTTCACTTCTTTTCTCCATTTCTCTCCTTGAAGTATCTAAAAACAGAAACTATGTTAGGGTTAGTAATTTTAAGAGTATAACTTAGCTAAATGAGAAAAAATATATATTAAAAATGTCACACTTTGTGCTCCTATTACAAAGACAGACTAGCGGTCCATAGTCATCAACACCTTAGTTGCTTCTAAACGACTAAACCATTATAGGATCAAATAGTAATGGTGTGTTCTGGTAAAACTGCATCAGTACTTATTGGAAGTAGTGCATGCTTTAACCTAGCTATTGCTCCTCTTGTATTTTTACGCTAGATTCAGTTGTCAGCCCGGTACGTACTTGAAGCGTATGCATGCAAAGTCTGGGTCTCTTCGTCGTCTCTGTGGACCTGTGAATCTGACTCAGATGTACTGATATGTGTTCAACCAAAACCCGAGTTGACCGCCTCTACGATCAATATAATCCAATCGATCGATGCAGAAGGGATTTCTTCTGCATGAAAAGACATGGACTATAAATGATCAGTCAAATTGAAAATTTGAAAGATCAATACATGACAAAACCGGAGCAAGGATCTTAAAAATATCAGAATTCTGAAAAATGATATGGGGTTGATCCAAATTATTGAGACATAGTAAGTACATAATTGGGCAGATTGAAACATACTTATTGTTTATTATCTTGTAATTCATTGTCATATTTTTTTTAAGGTAATGACTTGCTGATCATGATTTTATACTATTGTCCAATCTGCCATTTATATTTATATATATATATATATATATATATATATATGTATTGCAAGTAATCAGTACACGACATTATTAATTAATTAAACTATAATTTGGAACTCCATCATAATAATAATAATTTCCCCTGTTATGTAATAATATTCCATTATTTTTGGCCGGTAAGATGCAACTCGATCTGTAAATTAAGTTTCGCTGCCGGACACATGCCGCTAGCTAGCTCAGGTGCAATTTTAATGATAACTAAACTAAATCAATTAAACAGAAAACATGAGAATTAATATTAAAATGTAGAAACTGATAGAACAACAACTGTGTGCAATATAGAGAACACCGTTTAAGTTTTCGTGACTATAACCACTGTAAGTGGCCTAGTGGTTATTGCCTAGTTGGATGTGCTCCCCAACCTAGGTTTGAAACCCCAAAGCTGTCAAAGTGGTCAGGCACTGTGTTGCAATGCACAGTTGGAGCATTTCACATGCGCCGAAAGGGTTTTTATCTTGGGCCTAGGAAGTCTTTGGGTTCCCCTTGACAAAGTCAAAAAAAGTTTTCGTGACTATACCATATCTAATGATTTTAAACACGGTTACTCGTATTAGAGTCAAGTAAAAATTACAAAAAGAAATCGGTATCTTCACTATCTTGCACGACATACGTACACCGTTATACATTAGACTCTTTGACAATGTTCTTTATAGCAATGACCCAGATACACAGACAAGAATAGGTCCATAGCCATGATTAGTGTATATTTCATGACTAATTAATTTACCAAATCGGGGTGGTCGTACAGGGTAATAAAATTGCAGGCGAAGTTTCAATTCATGGCCTCAAAGCTGGGAAACAGCTATAAACAAGTCATTAACCAGGAAGAACAAGTCATTAGCCAGGAAGCACTGCTTTCACTTTCTCTCATTGTCTATTTTTTCAAAGTCAGTCTCACGTTGAGTATGTACGATCGATCCCATAATAATTCTGGAGGACTCTGCAAATATTGCAGTTGGTCTTTTATGTGAACTCGACCGAATCCGGTTTAACCGCCGAGCTTGCCCAGTTTATGTCCAATTAATGATTGACCAAAGCCCTAAACACGTTTCACGATTATTTTGTTTTTTCATTTTTTTATCTTTTAAAAAAAAAAAATTTAATTTTTGTTTTCTGTGATTGAACTTACACGAAACTAATTTTAACCGTCCATTAGAGCAGAGCTTTGTTTAATTAATTAAGTTTTGACTTTTAACCCAAACAAACCCGTCTGTTGACTCAAATGATTGCTGAATATAAAACTTGGGTTTCTTAAATATTACACAAACAAGAGGTAAAGAATTAATAGTGAGGGAATTGGGAGGATATCTACATTGAAATTAACCCCTTCCCCGGCAAATATAAACCGCAAGTCAAATTGGGGACGTCCAACTCCAACATATATGTCATAGATTTTTCGGTTTTGCAATTTTATATTTCCCCAAATGGACAATTGGGTATATATCACTATATCCCATATCTGATTTGATAGTTACATGAATTGGGTACGTTCATGAACTCAATCTTATTTTTTTAATGACTGTATATGCCCTTAATAAGAGCTTGATTAAGCCTTAATACTACAATTCATGCATACTCAACTTTCTTAAAAGGAAATCATAGATGGGATTTGATAGCTTTAAGAAAGTTGGATCTAAAGCTTTTCACCATCCAAACCATGATTAGTAATGCAAATGGGTCAAATCGGTCTCATGATTTCTGTACAGATATGTGTGTATTCTCCGAAAACAAAAATTTAATTTTTGTCATAAGTGTGAAGATAAACGTAAGCAAATTTAAATAAAAGTAAATGACGTCTGTAACCTTAATCTCCACAAAAAGTTCAACCATTCATTTCAATCATTTAAATTTATTCTGAAGTTACGTTACACATAGTTAAATGTTTATATTTTCCCATTCACAACGAAAATTTCCTAAATTCATAAATGAACTATTCTTAGTCGAACTTTGTATGGCTGGAAAATTTGAGCAGCATTAAAGTGTCATCTTAAATGATTAATGGAATTGAGGCGATAAAAAAGTTGTACTAGTAGCAAACTGCAAAAGTAGAAGAGCTCCCTTTAAAAAATTTCAAGAGCTCCCTTTAAAAAATTTCAGAAAAAAACAAAGAAGAAGAAGGTGAGCAAGACTAGGCATAGTTCTCCCCATCCTTTTGTTCTGGGTTTAGTATAGTGGGACGCAGACATTCAATCTTCACGGAAAGTTCAACCATTCATCTTAATTATTTAAATTTATTCTGAAGCTGCGTTACACATAGTTAAATGTTTATATTTTCCCATTCACAATGAAAATTTCTTAAATTCATAAATGAACTGTTCTTAGTCGAACTTTGTATGGCTGGAAAATTTGAGCAGCATTAAAGTATCATCGTAAATGATTAATGGAATTGAGGCGATAAAAAAGTTGTACTAGTAGCAAACTGCAAAAGTAGAAGAGCTCCCTTTAAAAAATTTCAAAAAAAAAAAACAAAGAAGAAGAAGGTGAGCAAGACTAGGCATAGTTCTCCCCGTCCTTTTGTTCTGGGTTTAGTATAGTGGGACGCAGACATTCAATCTATACGGAAAGTTCAACCACTCATCTTAATTATTTAAATTTATTTTGAAGCTACGTTACACATAATTAAATGTTTATATTTTTCCATTCACGACAAAAATTTCTTAAATTCATGAATGAACTATTCTTAGTCCAACTTTGTAACGTACGACTGAAAAATTTGAGCAGGAAAATCTGAGCAGCATTAAAGTATCATCGTAAACCAGAGGCGATAAAAAAGTTGTACTAGTAGTAGCAAACTGCAAAAGTAGAAGAGCTGCCTTTAAAAAATTTCAGAAAGAACAAAGAAGAAGAAGGTGAGCAAGACTAGGCATAGTTCTCCACGTCCCTTTGTTATAGGGTTTAGTTCAGTGGGACGTAGACATTCATCGTTTCGAGAGGAACAGTTGGACAATTGAACATCTTTGGGGTGCTTTGACGTCCAAGGCCCGGCAACACCGTCTTTCCCGCCTTTTGCGGAGGAGGACAAATCCAAAATTACCAGTACCCACAGGAAAAAAAAAAAAAAAAAGTCAAACCAACCCTTTTTCCTTATCCTTTCCTCTCTATTTAACTTCTTCACCCCCAAACCAAACCCTCCTTCCCCCCCTCTCCACTCTCTCTCCTTCCCTCTCTAGCTTTCTCTTTCTCCTCTGCTTTTGCTTAGCTTTTACACACCACCATCATCATACTAAACCTTTAACAGAACCCACATTTTATATCTCCGACCCCCATATCTCACTTCCCCCTTGCTTCTCTTTCTCAAACCATATCTCTTGCTCTGTTTCGCTCCTGTTTCTTAAAAACCAAGAAAAGATCATTTCAAAAAAAAACCAAGAAAAAATAGTAAGATGGAGAACAACTTTTTCCTCAACGCCGGAATCCCGCCCTCGCTGCACTTTGAACCGGCACAGTCAATGCCCTCGTGGCGTTCTTTATCAACTGCAATGGACATTCAATCCGCCGACCGGAATTGCTCGTCGGAGCGATCGCCGGAGTGCTTCTACAATCCCAACTGGGACAACAAGTCAACCGACCCCCAGAGCGTCCACTTCGAGTCTGCCCTGAGTTCCATGGTGTCGTCTCCGGTGGCGTCAAACTCCAACATCTCCAATGAGAGCTTTGTCATCAGAGAACTGATAGGGAAGCTCGGCAGCATTGGCAACAGTTCGAACGAGATCTCGGCTACCATTCCGGCTAACAATAATTCTTACATGGGCGGTGGAAATGGGAGCACCAACACTTCATGCTACAGCACTCCTCTGAATTCTCCTCCGAAGCTCAACTTGCCGATTGTGGATCATCATTTGGCGAAAGAGAAGCCACCCAGTTTGGGAAAGTCGATGCCCTTGAACTCCAGCGTGGCCGAGTTCTCGGCTGATCCCGGATTTGCAGAGAGGGCGGCCAAGTTCTCGTGTTTCGGAAGCAGGAGTTTTAATGGCAGAACCACCCAGCTTGGAACGCACACCAACAATTCTGGAGTGGCTTATAGATCTAATCAACTAATATTGGGAAATGGCAATAAACTCCCTCGAGTTTCGAGCAGTCCTTCTCTTAAGGCGCTTGGATCTCAGACGGAGCAGAGGACTCCCCAATTGCCCAATGCTCGAGAAGAGTCCAAATCCACAGTAGCATCTGAGCAACAAAACCCAATTGGGGAGACAGGGCTGGTACCTTCTTCTTCCACTGACATGAGTTCCAGGAAAAGAAAAGCAGCTTCCAAGGGAAAAGCCAAGGACCCAGTAAAGGTAAATTAAGCTGCAACATGTCAAACTTACCCAATTTCCCATTTTGATTTAGTCATCAGCATTTAATTTTGTTTTGGCAAAATACGATTACAGGTGGCTGAAGCTAGTGATATTTCGGATTTGAATGCCAAGCGTTGCAAGCCAAACGAGGGCAATGTGAACAATGAAAACGGCTCTGTTAAAGCAGAGGAAGATACAAAGGGAAGTACTAGTTCCGATGAGAAACCAGGCAAGACTGGTTCGAAGCCACCGGAGCCGCTCAAGGACTATATTCATGTACGAGCAAGAAGGGGTCAAGCCACTGACAGCCATAGTCTAGCTGAAAGGGTAAGAATTACTGGTTCGATTCCGTCACGCCAGGCCATTTTCGTTGTTTAGTTTTCGAGCTTTATGCTTACAATGCGTGTGTGAAAATTCCTGAATAGGTCCGAAGAGAGAAGATCAGTGAAAGGATGAAGCTTCTACAAGATCTTGTGCCGGGTTGCAACAAGGTGACCGGAAAAGCACTCATGCTAGACGAGATTATAAATTACGTGCAGTCATTACAGCGCCAAGTTGAGGTGAAAATAGTGATTAAAAAAAAAGTCAAAGCCAATGATTTTTATGGCAGATTCCTTAATATGTTTATGCAATGCATGTTCTCTTTTGCAGTTTCTCTCCATGAAGTTGTCTTCTGTGAATACCAACAGGCTGGATTTTAACATGGATGCTCTAATGTCAAAAGAGGTAGGTTTGATGGTTTTATTCCCTCCACAAAACTAATGGCTCTGTATTATTATTATTCTTATTCTTTTTCTGTGTCTTTTTTGTTTCAAACTTATTCTGAATTGGGTTTTTGCTGGTTTTAGATATTTCAACAGCAAATTAGTTCTTTGCCACACCCAATATTCCCATCAGATTCCTCGGCACAAGCCATTTATGGTCACCAGCAAAGTCCAGCACATTGCACAGTGGACCCGTTAGATTCTGCATTATGCCAAAGCCTTGGGATGCAATTACCTCCCCTCAATGCTTTTAGTGAAGCTATGCCTCAGGTAATTAGCCTCTTCTTATACTTAATTTTTTTTAATTATTTTTTTTGCCGTTTTGAGTAATTATCTAACTTTGTGTGGTTTTTATTCATCTGCAGTATCCAGGATTTGGTGAAGATGACCTGCAAACCATAGTGCAAATGGGTTTTGGCCAAAACCCAAATAAAGAAACAGAATTTCATGGTGAGTCAAAAAAGAATTACTGCTTCCTCAAATCCCTACCTATATTCTGTGAATCATAAATTCATAATGGGAATGTGTTTATTGGTGCAGGTTCAAACCAAGCATCCCACATGAAAATTGAGCGCTGACCCCCATTATGTCAGTACTTGATACTGGAGAGAAGGGCTGCTGGTGTTGTTGTATATACAAGATATAAAATTTGAAGAACATTGAATCAAGGCTACAGTTACTAAGCCTTTTATCCTTTGCTTGGTACCAAGCCCCGATTGAAGAGGAAGCATTATTATTCTTTTTTTTTTTTACTGTCTTAATCATTTTCTTCTTCTTTTGCCAATGTAATTTTTGTTGCCTAATTTTTTTCCGGGGAGAGCTTTGTGATAAAGTATCCACTGTAAGATAACAATGCTAATTAATTAATTAGAGGAAGAGAAATTTGTCATTGCAGAACTACTTTCTTGTCTATTCTTCTAGCTTGTTTAAATTTCCACACAGGTCATAGTCATATCAGTTTAGTCACTGTGAAAATTTGCATAATCTTCTGGATTTGATTCTTACTTGTGTTGTAACCAGCTGTATTAGTGGGGTCTTTACCCCTCTAAAAAGTCTGTAACTTGAATGATTAAGACGTACAATTGGTCATAACTTATATATCTCTGGGGTCAACCATAATTTCTGGCATATTTCTGGGCTCTGTAATTTTCACAGGTTATCCAAAAAAACAGAAGCTTCTGTACCCTTTTTACTGTCCCAGAATAGAAAATTGAATTATGCAGAAGACAGGTTACAACTTATAAGTTAAGAAGTTAGAACCACCCCATTAGACAAAGATTAGATTTTTTATTATGTACTACTATACAAGAACATCAAAGAGAATCCCAGGTTGGCAGTGGTGAGATTCTGACTAGGCCCAATGAATCAAAGAGCTTTATACTCTCACCCACTTTAAAATCTGTAGTGCAATAGAAAAACTAAAGAAAAAGGGTAATGTAGTGGAGTTCAGGTTTGGAAAGATACCCTAAAGAAAATTAGGCTAATCTTTTTAATTAATTGAGAGGTGGTTAGTAAAAATCCAATTCTGGGGTTGAGCAATAGATTTATGCATTGCAGCCCTAATCACTTATTTAAATGAGGAGAGTTCTATTATTGTTCTGCAGAATTAGGGATTAGTTTAATCATCAGCAAGATGCTTTGGTTGTGGAGCATATGAACAGTTGCATAACATATTATATAATTGTAATGATAGGCAAATTAAAAAGAAAAAAATTGCATAATAGAAAAATTGGAGTCTGACAGTCTTGTCTCCATGAAACTTAAAAGCCAATTGCATTGAGACGTGTAGTGTAAATGATTGAAGGTTTGTTAATCTCTGTTTGCTTTGTGTTTGTCCTCTTGTTAATTCTTTATTTCTTTATGTGGTTGTTTCTTCGAATGCTTAATTGGGTGGTTCAGGTAATCAAATAATCGGATAGGAATAACATGGATGACTCTGAAGAAGATGAAAAGAAAAACAAAACTTTACCGTGACAAGAAATTCTTAGGTAAGGGTTTTCCAACTATGTGATTTTAGGGTCACCCAATCAGAAGAAAGAAATTTTTTTCCATTTTTTTCGAAACTGCTCCTACTCCCTAAATATACAATACCCAAAATACCCCCTTGCTTGACAATAATTAGTCTACCGCACCACGTGGCAGTGCCGGTGCCCCACGCAGGTCTTTCTCTACCGTGACGGGGAGAATAGCCAGTTGACACAGTCACACAGAGGAAAAAGGGACTGCCTAGGCTAGCTTATGCTTTGGTTCTACCTAGTTCTAATTCTTTTATGTACTTAAATTGTAAAGCTTTGATATTTCCTTGGCTGGGTGATCTGATCCTAACAAAATTCCAAAAACCATTGGCTGATCGGGTTATGGATTCCTCATTATCAAAGCACGATAATTGAAGCTTATAAAACTAACTGACCAAGTGAAAAGAAATAATAATTCAATTAATAGTTGATATTAATTTGATAAATTAAATTCTCGGAAACATATCCATTATAATGGAACTAAATAACACTTCAAATGAGCAACTGTTGTTGAAGTGGCAAAGTTTTCTCTAGCAAATCAATTTGAGGTTTTAGACATTGTTGTTTCTGACTACTGTCGATTTCAGTCTCATAAATGCTCAAGATGATGCGCAAATTAGTTCAGGGTATTTCTATTTTCGAAATATCTCATCATACAACATGTAGGTTACAATCATTCAAATTTAGTAATAAAAAAATTGTTCAGACCAATATATTTCATCGCCTCAGCTTATGACTAAAAACATACATGATAACGAATTCTTGTTGATTGTCGTTGAACTTCAATAATATTAGGACTTGAAAGCAATATATTATTTTCCAACAAAACGATTTAGCATGATAAGATTAATATAAGCCATTGAATTCAGTCTATTTTGTTACCCCTCCTTGTGGCATGATGCCTCTCCTAAGCTAGTGTTGAAAGAGATTTGGATGTGGGTGAAATATCATATTCAAAATCCTGAAATCTATGTCCTTAATGGAAGGAATTGAAAATATAAATGAGATGCCCTACCATCTAGCTAGTAAGAATGTTTGGAGAGATCTCATTTCTCAAGGACAATGGTGGTGGTGGTTTAAGGGCAATTATAGTGGCGAAATTGACCATTAGGGTAGGTCATGTCCTCTTACCCAAGTGGTCACTATTCTATCACCCATTTTCATTTTGGGTCACTAATTCCTTTCACCTTAGGATCATGAGAGGTCTCCTGGCTTTGGTTGGTCATTGGTTCATTAGTCATGTATTGGGAGTTTGCTTTAGTTTGGGAGAATGGACAAGCATCATTTGCTTCACCAACCATCCATTATTTCATGCTCTCCAACTGTAAACGTGTTTGTCTCCCTCCTCCGTTTGGATATTCTAGAGGTTCTTACAGTTTGCAATTACAAATCAATGAAACCAAAATGACATTTCCCTTTCACAAAATCTACTTTCCATGAATTCATGTTTATGTCACAATCCCACCTGATTTTCTCCCTTTGCTTACAATAATGGTGGAGAGTAATCCCCAAAATGTCAAACAAGAAACACAATATAAATTACAAACTGAATTTCATGTGACTTTTTATTATAAACTTGACGTTGACCCCATTTTTTGATCAAATATGAGATGTTTGTAACTACTTTCATTGCAAATGTATATAAAGTTCATCTATTTGTAAATAAAATTCATCCCAATGAACGTCAAAAAAAAAAAAAACCACAACTATTAGTTAGAGTTCTTAAAATTTGAAAACAAGCATTTACTTTTTTGTTTTCTGTTTCTTGTTTCAGTCACGTCACAATTTTGGTCCATGTCTTTTGCAATGTTTTATAGTGCCCAATTGAACATTAAGGTAGTTAGTCACGGAGTGAAAGTGGTCAATGGAGGGGGACACCTGATGTTAATGGGTTCAACATCTTTTTATGCCATATTCATTTATTTGACGTGAAAATGATTTGCATAGATTATCAATTTCAAATTTTTTTCTCAACTCTAACAGTTGTTCTACTTTACAATTGAATATTTATTTGATGTGAAAATGATTTACATAGATTATTAATTTCAAACTTTTCGTTCTAACTTTAACATTTATTCTACCTTACGATTGAATAATTGTATATAAGGTTTTGAATGGAGAAGTAAACGGTCCACATGCAAATGGAAAAATGGCATTTTTCATGGATACTGAAGTGTCATTTTTTTCTTTTGGGGTGAAGAAAAAGCATCAAACGTTTAAAGCAAAGAATGTGCCATTTTAACAGATCACATTCTGATCTGAGATGGAAGCCTCTCTTCACACACCAATTTAGCCCATAGTGGGCATAACCAGAGGCACTGATCCAATATGGGGGATTTGGCCCAATTCCAGAAGCTTTATCTAACATCAAGTCACTAATGGACTACCATTTAAAACATATTGGGTTCCTCTTGTTGCTTATCCAGCTAAAAACAAAATGGATCTGAAGGACTGGTATTATTGTCAAACAAGACTATCACCTGGATATTATTGGGTCAAACTGGAGGCACCTAATTTATAACCACCGCAAGATATTAATGGGATTGTCAATTAGTAAGTGAAAAATTGCAAATGAAGATATGATTTGAAATCTACAAGAGGCGATTCTAGGACATGACATTTGCTACCAACAACAGAAAATGAGCTCAGCTGCTTTTTGAAAAACAACAAGCACAACACAACTAACAAAAGCCAACTCTTTCCTTTGTCCCATGGCCTAAAACAATAACTCAAAACTGGCAGTTTTAGTTGTTAAAAATATTTGTTTTATGTTATAGTCGTCGATTTTGGCCTTTGAATTGAGAAAACTTATCAAATCAAAAAAGATTTATTTGATTTGGTCCACTGTGACTGTAATTGTCAATAAATTTAGAAATGAACCAAATTGAATGAGTTAAAACTTTGAACAAGATTCTTATTATAAAAAAAAAATTAATAATAAATAAAAAATTTCAAACAAGATAAGTTAATTTAGGTATCGTACACACTTAGTACACTTAGACACTCTATGAAAAGCGATATACATAATTATTATTTTCTTCTTATTAGATTTAAATGAAAATCGTAATGGTTTTCAATTAAATAAATAAAACATAAATATGTCATTTTGTTAACAAAATTTTACAAAAATTTGGAAATCAAGGTAGTACATCTTTCATTATCATTTCTAAAACTTCATCTCTTCTTTATCGTCAACTATTACGGCTTTCTAACAATCTAATAATGAATGTCGTTTACTTTCAAACTTTATCTTTTAACGCCCCTCGGTCAATCTTCTGAAGGCTTGTATCACCACCATACGCACCCTTCTTTCTATCTTACCACCAACAAACTCATGTCACCAAACGGATTGTAGAAGTAGATATTCTCGGTTAGCTCTCTTTCTCAACTCGAGTATTAAGCTCAACAGCTTCCATCCACCGTTGATGAACACGCGTGTATCCGAAACCGAGCCGAACCGGCTCAAACCCACCGCGGCACCACCGCTCACTCTACGACACTAAAGTTAAAGCTCGAATCCCAATCCCTAGCCCATATCTCCAAGTCCCAAACTACCCCATTGGAAGTTGTAAAGAAAGAAAAACCACCTGGAGAAGTGTGATTTGGTAAGGAAAAGGAAAGCAAGTAATTTGAGTGGGCGTAATTGGCGCGCGTGTGGGGGTAGAAGAGAAGTCTCACATGGCATTGCTCACACACTCTTCCCAAAACATTACTATACAAACAGGAGAGTGAAATGTCAACAAAGCCCTCCTCTTTTTACTAAATTTAGCCTCTCTTCTCCTCCACATAGCAACATCACACACACGCACGAAAGAACCCAGACTGGTTAGATACACAGAGATCTGAGAAACAAGAAGAAGAAGAAGAAATAAAGTATATATATATTATATAGAATTATTAATATTTATTTATGTCTCCGGCGCCGAACAACCCAGAGTTTCAAGAATGGTGGAACAAGCAGAGACAAACCAACCACGAAAACGGCGACGATTCCTCCAGTCACTTGCTCACCGTCGAGATCAGCAGCCCCGGCGCCGATCGGACCGTCGGCAAAGACCGCACCCGGAGCGCCCGCCAGCTCTCCTGGCTCTGGCTCTTAAAACTCCAACAAATCGCCGCCTCCTTCGCCTCCGTCACCAATTCCTTCGTCGGCCTCGTCCGCACCGCCAACCGCCGCATCGCCTCGCCCGATTCGCCGGCCGACTCCGCCTCGTCGCGGCTCTACCGACTCATCAAGGGGTTCCTGATCTTCGTGCTCTTGCTGCTCTGCGTTGAGCTCGTCGCCTACTTTAAGGGCTGGCATTTCAGTCCGCCGACGGTGGGGTCCGCCGAGGTCATCGGAATCGTATATGCGAATTGGCTCCACGTCAGAGTCAATTACCTGGCGCCGCCGCTGCAGACCTTCACCAACGTCTGCATTGTGCTGTTTCTGATACAGTCGGTGGACCGCGTCATTCTGGTGCTCGGATGCTTCTGGATCAAGTTCCGGCGAGTCAAGCCCAAGGCCGCCATGGAGTACAAAACGACGCCGTCCAGTGAGGAGGAGGGTGGGACTGAGAATGTGGAGGATTATCCCATGGTGTTGTTGCAGATCCCTATGTGCAATGAGAGGGAGGTAAGATGATGTAGGTTTCTAATCCCCCTTATATAGTTAGTTATAACCAAAAGCTTCAATTTTTACTGTTACTGTGTATGAAAGTGTTGAAAATGTGATTGCATTGGGTGAGGGACAGGTTTACCATCAATCCATTGCGACGGTTTGTATTCAGGACTGGCCGAGGGAGAGGATGCTTGTGCAGGTTTTGGATGATTCCGATGATTTAGATGTTCAGCTTCTTATCAAGGCTGAAGTACAAAAGTGGCAGCAAAGGGGTGTTCCCATAGTGTATAGACATCGTCTTATACGCACAGGGTATAAGGCAGGGAATCTCAAGTCTGCCATGAGCTGCGATTATGTTAAGAATTATGAGTTTGTGGCCATCTTCGATGCTGATTTTCAGCCAGGACCGGACTTCTTGAAGAAGACCATTCCTTATTTCAAGGTATGACATAAGCTTATTAGTTAAGAGTTGCTATTAAGTAGTTGATGTTTTGGATACATGTACACTGGATAGTGAACTATTCATTTTGCATTTTAAGCTAATCTTTATGATCATATTCACAATGCTCAAATACTTGTAGCTTATGTGTGCGGTTCTCAGATACACCAAGTCATTTCCTACTAGTTTGTTCCAGAGTTAGATCTTATTAGACAGCACCTTTCCCTGCTGCCATTCCAATACTGTGCAGAATAACTTGAATCCTTGGACAGTATTATCTATATAGAAGATCTCAGTACAAGAGTATTTGAAAGTGAAGTAAAAAAAAGATTTAGCATTTAGTTGGTATACAATATTCTCTAATGATGTTTTTAGGGTTTATGTCACCTATATAACCCTAGGGTTTACAATCTTCTCAAGCTCACATTAACTAATGGTCACCCTAGATGAGTAGCCTGCAAGTTTCACGCCATTGGCATATGTGTAGCATATTGTTGACAGGTTTAAATAAATTTTCCCTTGTTTTAACAGCAATTAGTGTCTAAATAAGACTAGATGCCATGACAACACAGAACATTAGAAAATAGATGTGATAAGTTCTTGTAATTACTAAATCCAATTAACCTTACATGTTATTGCATATACACCTGTTGAACATAAAGGGTTTTCGAGACAAGGACATCATAACATTTTTTGTTTGTTTGAATATTAATCTCTCCCACTAGTGCGCTGCTATACTTGTCTCTTGACCAGGTTTTTTTGAACTGCTCTTTCTTGAAATGAGAAGTCCTTATTTACTGGACTAAGCATTGGTTCTTAAATTTTTCATGAAGGGGAATGATGATCTAGGATTGGTCCAGACAAGGTGGTCTTTTGTAAACAAGGATGAAAACTTGCTTACCAGACTGCAGAATATAAACTTATCGTTCCACTTTGAGGTTGAACAACAAGTCAATGGTGTGTATATCAACTTCTTTGGTTTTAACGGTACAGCTGGTGTCTGGAGGATTACGGCCCTTGAGGAATGTGGTGGCTGGCTGGAAAGAACTACTGTTGAGGACATGGATGTCGCAGTTCGTGCTCATCTTTGTGGATGGAAGTTCATATATTTGAATGATGTCAAGGTATGTATGTTTTCTATTGCCAAAGTTTCTTCTTACACATTTTAAGGCTGGTAAAAATGGCTGACTTGCTGGCTTTTCAGTGCCTTTGTGAACTTCCGGAGTCCTATGAGGCATACAAGAAACAGCAACATCGCTGGCATTCTGGTCCAATGCAGTTATTCCGCATGTGCTTCGTTGACATACTCCGCTCAAAGGTATAGTAGTTCCCTTCTACTGATTATTTTATTAATAATAGAGAATCTAAGGCACAGAATCTTCTAAAAGGACTTGATTGTCTGTAATATGAGTAAGTGAGCCTTTTTGATTATGATAAAGATGGAGGATTGTGACATATTTAAGTACATACATGAACATAAGTTTTTGTTGTTTTGACATTCCAGGTGAGTGTGACCAAGAAGGCAAATTTGATATTTCTCTTTTTCCTCCTTCGGAAGCTTATACTGCCGTTTTATTCATTCACTCTATTTTGTATCATTCTTCCACTGACCATGTTCCTGCCAGAAGCTCAAATACCAGCATGGGTGGTTTGTTATGTTCCTGGAATTATGTCCGTCTTGAATATCCTTCCCGCACCGCGTTCATTCCCCTTTATCGTCCCTTACCTTCTCTTTGAGAATACCATGTCTGTCACCAAATTCAATGCCATGATATCAGGCTTGTTTCAGTTTGGAAGTTCATATGAGTGGATAGTTACAAAGAAATTAGGAAGATCATCAGAAGCAGATTTAGTTGCTTATGAAAAGGAGTCTGACCCTCTATTGGAAACTACTACCGGTCTTCATAGATCGGCCTCAGAATCAGGGCTTGCTGATCTGACTAAACTAGAGACATCTAAGAAAAGTGGCAAAAGGAGAAGAAACCGTTTATATAGGAAGGAACTTGTAATAGCCTTTATATTGTTGACAGCTTCGGCAAGAAGCTTGCTGTCTGCCCAAGGAATTCACTTTTACTTCCTACTATTTCAAGGGATCACCTTTCTAGTTGTTGGTCTCGATTTGATTGGAGAACAGGTTAGTTAATGTCTGAGTAGTGTTTCCGAGTAGTGTTGAGCTCTTTCCTGGAATGTACCATGGGGTGCAAGTCACTTCGATCAAGCTTTGAGGCTCATATTGGTGTTTCGACGACTAAGCGCATGCTCTGGTGGGTGGTTCCCCAATTGACGCTATTCCATTGTGCTTGGCATTTGTCTGTAGTTCATATAGAATATTGTATGTATCATTATTGTTGCCAAGCCACATTGCAGAAAGATTACCTCAATTTTTTTGATCAGGGTAAAGGGGAGTCCAATCTGTTTGCTACCAGTGTACACTTGGTTGCCTGAGCTAAATGGCAAACATTGTGCCATCATCACATTTATTCTTTACACTTGTGTTATTGACAATTTGTGTATGATAAATTACACTTTGATTATATCAGTTTGAAATTCATGTTCCCAAACTCCTGCCCTTGTGAGTTTGGTTGCTTCTGCTGTTAGTTTGCCAAATATGACATTTGATGTGAAAAGCACTGACGTTTCAAATAGAAGAATGAGATCATGAGCAACAGCAATTAAACATGGCAAGGTGAAATGTAGTACCAATGTAAAGAATCATATAAAAGTAAGCCGGACAGAGCAAAATCTCAAACACTCATCAATGATGCCTCAAATGAAACAACTTTGGCTGTTGTACATTATCTCAGATAGTAGCAAAACAAAGGTTTTATGCAGCAGCACCAGCTGCCTTTCCCTTCTTCCTCTGGAGTTTCTTCATGTAAAACTCTAATTCTTTCCCCTCCAAAATGTACCTGTTATACAAGTTCAAAAGTTATATATATGAACTTGAATAAGATTCCAAGGTTAGCATTAAAGAAACAATGGTCATCATGCTTACCCATCAGATCTTCCACATTGGCCTGGGCGGGAAGAAATGCAAGCCAACAACCTACCACCACTAAACTGCTCTTCGATGTGGGAATCAAGAGTACGATCTTTCTGGCGCTTCTCAAGCTTCCTCAGGAGATTGCTGCTCTTTTTGGTTTCTTCTGTGGTGCCATCTGCCTCCTATAATAGTCACCAGCAACAAATAAGAGCAATTCATTTCCATTTCATTCTCGTAGAGTCTAAGAACACATAGTACACTGCTTTCAAATTCCCAAAAATCACTTTCATAATGACTATCCGAAAACTCATTGCAGCTTCATAAACAATAATAGAAAAAGGACGCTGCTGTATACAAGGCATTGATAGGGTATTATAAACTCATCACCTCTGTAGCAGCATCATTGGCATCCTTTTTTGCAGCTGTCTTTTTCTTCCTCCCGATATCAACATTGTAGTGCTGTAGATACCATTGCCTAAAAGGAGCAGCATCCACCTGAACAATTGCACTCTTCACAAGAGTCTGTGTCCTAACAAGTTCGTTGTTTGAGGCATTGTAAACGACATCAAGAATACGAGTCTTGCGCGTAACAGCCTCACTACCCCAAGAAAAGTTCCCAGTATCCAATCTCAGGGCCCTCCACTTCACATTGCCACCTCTAACACGAATTCTCCTTACAGTTTTGTTGCTTGAGATCTTGGTATTTGCCGGCTGACGACCAAGCTCATACCTTGAAATCCAAACAAAGGGGTGTATAAGCAAAAGTACAACTTATATGTCTAAAGTCCACTATGTAAATTGCACACAAAGACTACACAAGCTATTCTATTCAATAAATGTTTACAAAGGAAGAACAAAATTGCCAGATTCCCAACAACACATTATGACTAAACATCAAAACAAGGATCAGATCCCACTATCTAATGAAACCCATATGTAAACTTCACAAAATTAGTGGGAGCCATTAAACTAAATGTCTCTTACCAATTGACAAATATAAGCACATTCTAGGACTATCAAATTCAAGAAATCATACAAGTACAGAATTCTAAAACCCCAGAAAACAGAATCTACAACTTTAAGTAAGCCAAGAATGGGACTTTATAAGATTGGCATAGAGAGACTTACTTTCGCTTCTTCCTCCAAGCTTTCTTCTTGCCACCAGTGGCGCGCCTCTTGTGCATAGAGTCCCTGGAAATACCTGAAATAAAAATATAGACAATCCATAAACCCAGAAATAGAAATCAAACAGAAACAATTCATTTTGAGCTGCAGAAGAGGATCGTTCGTATACCCATTTTGCCTCAACTGCCGCTCCCTTTCTCGCTCTAAAATTCCTCTCAGTCTCACTCTCAGTTTAATGTGAAAGCTATGAAACCCTAAAAAACCCTACACCACGTTGAAGGGTCTTTACGTCATTTTACCTATTTAAACATATTTTTGGCTTTTAATTTTTTGATGGTCACTCCATAAAAAGCCGCTGCTCGTTTATCTCCGATTTGAGTTTATATTTTCATAGTCGGAATCATTTACGTTTCAAAACATCATTCGAAAACAAGCGATCGATCGAAAATGTCAATTATATTTGGCATGCACTAGCCATTTATGTTTACCAAATCAATCAACAATTCATCGTGATAAAACTCAGTCTTTCAATTAATATAATTGAATCACTAAACAATTTCAAATTACCAAAATGTTATTTTACTCTTGTGCATGTACAAATTTGTATTTTTTTTCCGGTAGCATAATACCATTATGCAATTGAGCAAACAGTACAATAACTTGTCCGTAAGAAACTGTTCGAATTAGCCATTACATAAAATGCACTCGGTATATATTTTTTTGAATTCAAAAACTTTTATTAGATGAAAGGCCATAACTGCACATACATACAGTTATAAGATTCTCGGTATCATTCATTGTTAAAAACTGATGTTCAATTATTATAAGAGCTTGCAAACTAATCTAAATAGGCTTACATATAATAAATTTGATTTGAACTTCTTTTTGCCAATGTATGCAATTGTGGTGCGGCAGGAAATCCATTATTTGGTGTAAAAATAAACATCTTATTATGCAACCTCACAAAAACACCAAGAGGTAGAGGAGGAAGAAGAAGAATCCATTACTTGGTGCAGAAGTAAACATCTTATTATGCAACCTTTGCAAAAACACCAAGAGGAAGAGGAAGAGTAAGAAGAAGAAGATTAAGCTAAATTACATTTTTTTTTTAAATTGGCTAAATTACAATCTTTACTAATGCATGGAGTCATTCCACCTTTATTATATTATCCCACCTTTATTATATTATCGAAGGTAATCTACTTGATGTGTCAATATACTAATGTACCAAAAACTTTCCTAAAAAACCTAAATATAAATGCAATTACATCTAATTCCCCAAGTGAACCCCATTATTTCACTACATATATCATTTTCAAAGCCTCAGACTTGCCTCTGGGCATGTACAACTCATTTTATATGTGTTATAGGTTCCAGCGATCAGATTCTCCAATTGCTAATTAGAATTTGGATCTGTAAAGGATGAGATGCCAACAGAGCAAAATTTTTGGAGCACACCAGTTAGAAGCAAGCTTAGTTAGAAATAAACGATATAAACCAAACGGCCACATGCAGATAAAAGAAAAAACTCCATTGTTTTACTAATAAAAATCCATCTCAATAGTCATTCAGGTGAACAAATAGAAAATTAACCCATAGCAACTTCTAGTGCCTGACCAAGTTGTAGTCCTACAACTAACTGGAAGTAGCAGGTAATGCAATTTTGCAATCCCTCCCCTCCGCGTATGCCTAGCTGTCTACGCTCATTGGTTCAGCATCCTTCTGCAAAAGCCAAAAAAATGAACCACCAATCAATCCCAGAGAATGAAACGCACTACCAACTTTAATGAAATGGATACTTACATTGGAATTTTTAGTCAGTTTAGCAAACATGTTGCCATAGAACTTTGCCTCCTTTTTATTGAGTTCTTTCATCTTCTCCTTCAAAGTTTTGTACTCCAGCTTCACATCCCTGTTTCAACGTTAAACCCACGCATCAATACTTTTACTTCAACATGTAATTAATTACTGTAAGAGCAGTGGAGTCACAAAGCAGCGTATACCTGTTGTTAGGGTCTATTTCAAGAGCTTTCTTGATGTCAAGCTCAGCCAAATCCAAATCAGCCAGCTGGATATATGCCTGAGCTCTTCTGTACAGGGCCTTTACATTCTTACCCTCAAGCTCCAACACCTATGTACAAAGGCATCCCCATTGGTAAAGGAAAAAACCAAGCACAAAATAGGACCTCACAAAGGCTTCTCAAGTAAAAACTGCTGACCTTGGTACACAGCTTTTCAGCCTGTTTGTACTCTTTCAGCTTCAATTTGCAAGCAGCATCATTGAGATTGCAAGCAACCTTCAACACCTTAGCCTGTTTTTTCTCCTCATCAGCAAAAGCCGAATCATACTCAATGTACTTCACAGCCTGCATGGAGAAAGGTTCAGTGAGCATAAGAACAGAGGTCAGGTCACCAGATTCATGAACCAACATGTTAACCATGGTACCTTCTCATATCTCTTGGAAGCTTTTGCATATTTACCAGCCTTAAAGAAAGCATTCCCTTCTTCCTTCTTCTTACCAGCAGCCTCAATTTTCTCCGGAGTATTCATGTCCCATGATTCCTTGTCCTGGGGAAAGGAGGATACAAAAATGATAAAAACAAAAGAGACTGGGAAGGCTTGAAACGAATAGACACATAACACACAACAAGCTGCACTATTCACCCACCTTGACAAAAGATACAAGCTCGACCTCATAATAGAGGGTGGAATTAGGAGGCACCACTGCCAACTCCTGCTGGGACTCTGACGAGCCAAATCCATACTCAGGGGCTATAATCACATGAGCTATCTCACCCTTCTTCATTGTCACTACAGCTCTATCAAGCCCCTCAATGACTTGCTCTGTCCAATAAGATCAACTCTCAGCACAACTAAAGACCAAAGGACCACGGGGAAAAAAGAAAAAAGAAAAGAAAAGCACTCTTTAAGTCTCATTACCCTCATCTGTCTTGAACTCAAATGGTTCTTCTCCTTCACCATGACCTTTCTTTAAAAATTCCTTACCATCTTGCAACTTTCCAATCAATTTCACTGCCAGGCACAAAACAAAACGATTAAGAAATTGTTTAAGCTGGTATTGTAACATAGGCATCTCTAAATCAATGAGTAAATACCTGTAACAACAGCTCCTTCATTTGGACGCTCATACCCTTCCCCTTCTTTTAGGATCTTCTTAACAACTTTCTTGTCATCTGTCAGTTCTGAGACTGTTCTCCACGATACCAACTCTAGAGTAATATGAAGAGTTGCATTTGGAGGAACAGCACCCTCATCACCAGATGCAGGCTTACCCTTGTCCCCAAATCCATCTGGAACATAAAGCAGGTAAGAATAGATGAGAAATCATATCATAATTGTCAATTCTCATTTTTTAACTCTCGCCGGAGTTTCTAGGCAACATACATTGTGGTTTCACCGTTAACAATACTTTTTCGCTCTTCTTCATTGTTTTAACAGCCTTTGCCAATGCAGGACAGAAGTAACCTGTTCACAATTGCAAGATTATAGGTCATCAAAAGGCAAATGATAAAAAAATGAATACTAGTTGGGAAGGAACAATACCCTCTTTGACAGTGAATTCCACGGTGTCAGATTTTGCTACAAGTGTTTTATCTTCGAGCTGGGCCTCAAATTTAACTGCATAAAGCACAGGCAGGGGGTGCATTAAATAAAGGCCATAACATACTGCAGAAGCCAACAAGAACCATGAAAAAGAGATTTACCTATAACTTCATCAAGGTCTTTTGGGTTCTCCCATTTTTCTCCCTCTTTCAAAACCTTCTTAATAATTCCACCATCCTTGGTTATGTCGTTTACACTGGTCCACGATAGCAATTCAACATCGAACTGCAACGTTGCATTTGGAGGGATGGTTGGGGCAGATCCAGACGCACCATAAGCCATATCAGGAGGAATGGTGAAAAGGGCATTCTCACCTTTCTTCATTGTTTTAATACCTTCATCCCATCCTTTAATCACTTGTCCTACACCAAAACATCATAAACCCATCTTTGTGAGATGTAGTTCAACCTCAGTAGGTTCAGATTATGAACCTAAAGTGACCACCACACAGAATCAACCCGTACAAGAAGCATTAAACTCGACCCCAGACAATGCAGATCGTAAAGAAATGCTCACAGTCATACGACAAACTATTCTCCCTCCCCTGAAGAAAACAAAAGACTCTTCTTTCCACTCCTCATAAACACTAAGTCACATTAAGATATTGCTTCGGTCTCTGATGCACTACCCAAAACACTCAAAAGTGACCATCCATATTATATGCTACAATTATCATACAAATAGCTGTAATGCTTCCAAAGAAAGCAAAAGGACAAAAGAAGGCTTTCCCAAAAACTTCAGCACAAATGCTAGTAGTACAGATCTTCTTAACAAGATCTCGTAACTGATATTACCAAATCAATCAAACTTGTGTAACTAATATAAACACGTCAGAAAAGTAAGTAGAAAATAACAAACAGTCAAGAGTCGGATTGAAAGCTTGATGCATTTATGCTCCACGAGCTTCTATTCCATCTAAATGTATCAATGCTCTACTTTCCAAAGATCGCCTCTATAAATCCTATTCTTCTACAGCCAGTATTTACTCATTGCTTTATATACTAATAAAAAGTTGCCGAAATATAAAAGCACAAAAACTACACATGTTTTAATTACCAATTTAAGCTCTCTTCATGATAACATTCCAGATCATGAATTATAAAAATTCTGATTGAAAATCACTAATCTCATTAACCAAAAACACAATACGCATCCAGCTCGGAGCTTAATCAAGTGATTAGAACACAAGTGAAAGGCCAAAGATCCCTCTCACCTTGACCGAGAGTGAACTTGAACGGCGTCCCCCGATCGCGGCTCGAATCGAACTGAGTCCCGTCCAGCAAAGTCCCAGTGTAGTGTACTGAAATTCAATCACAATAGCAATCAATCTCAATCCAAAAACAACCAGAAAAAGCACAAATTCAACAACAGTTTAAACGAGCTCGGGGAGCCGGACCTTCAACCTCGTCGCCGCTCTTGGGCGTTTCCCAGCCTTCACCTTCCTTGAGGAGCTTCTTCTTCAAGCCCTGCTTTCCGATCTCCTTCTCCTCGCCGACCTTGAGAACGGGGCCCTCGTCGGGGAGGTCAAAGTCGTCCATCATCTCGCCGCCGGGCGCTGCCATGTCGAAGTCGTCGTCCATTTTTGGTAAACGGCGTGAAATTCAAGAGAGAGAGACTGTGTGCGAATTTAGAGTCGAAGAGAGTGTGCGTGTGAGTGAGGGGAAACAAAGGCCCCTTTTATGGGAGAGGGAGGAGTTCTGGACCCTTCCGAACGGGGTTTAGGTTAACGGATAAAATCACAGAGGGTCTTTGATGCTTCTGGAGGGACCCACTACCGTGATCAGGTGCTGCTACGGTGTATCACACTATCACTAATCACGATTCCCTTTATTAACGGCTTTTTTTTTTGTTTTTTGTTTTTTTAAGAATCGCTTATTAACGGCTTAGATTACGTATGGTTATGAACTACGTGTCGTTTTCTTTGTCACGTCATAGTCTGAGGGTCAGTGACGCTTTTGCAGTAAAAAGGTGCAGTAATTTGGAAGCAATCTCTTTCTTCCAAAATGGGAAAGCGTCATAAGAGAGCAAGATAACAACTGTAAAGAGATGGAATTTTGCAGAGAAATATCTTTGAAGACATTTACCACAGTAATTGCATGTTGTGTTTTAGGAATCCGAGAAGTTGAAATTACTTTTCCCTGTAGGCTACCATGACATGTTTCTCGGCTTTCAACTGTGACAGATTCGATTCTAGACTTTTAGCTGTAGCTGAGGCCGAGTAGTGGTGTCTGGAAATAAGATGGTGTAACAGGAGACCATTATCCTTGAACAAACTAGGCGACTGAAAAACTGAACAAATCGAAATAGGGGAGCCGAAACTCAAAAGTGACAGAACAGACTGAACAGTAACATAGCCTCAACCTTGTAGTCTGATAATGACTATAAAGCAAAATAATATTTTGGCTCGCCAAGCCACTGGTTACCACGAGTAATTTCTTTAGGAAAACTAAATATGAAAAAACATAAAAGGAAGCTCAAGCTGGAAATCATTCCACTACAGCTCTCCGTCGTTCTTTGAATCTCTCCCCAAAATTTCAACGAGCTCAGTGTCGAATATCAGTGTGGCACCACCTGTAATGTTCAAACAACCATAATTTAAGCCGTCTTAACTATTTTCATCAATTATTGTTAAATGTACTCCAACCATTTTAGTTCCTTTACATATATCCTCTTTGCCCAAACAAGAGAATCCCAGAAAATGGAAGTAATTATTACCTGGAATAGTTGGTGGAGAACCCTGATCCCCATAGCCCATATGTGAAGGTATTTTCAACTTGCGCTTCTCGCCTACGCACATTCCCGCAATTCCTTGGTCCCATCCTGCAAAGAAGGAAATTATGTCATGCGCCAAAAATCAAATGTTAAGGCTATTTACCTATCATGGCATTACATGCCGCATATCCCATCAAACTTGTCCTCACTTTAATTGCATGACAGTTGACACAATAGATGAATGCAGAAACTTCTCACCACATAATCTCACTCACATGCACGCGCGCACACACACACACCAATCCTTTTAGTACTTACAGATACAATTTCGGCCAAAAGATCTCAGTAGATCTTGAACGGCAGACCTAATGGTGTCAAATCATGCTTAAGATGCATTGAGGTTTAGAAAAACAAAACTAGAATTAGTGTCTAGTTGAAACAGGTATGGAATTCTTGACAAACAAAGCCAGTAAGCTCTTAAGCCAGTAGAAACCACCATTCCAGTGACACTTATAACTTAATTATCCCAACCACTGGATAATCTCTTTTTTTTCTTTTCTTTTCTTTTTTTGGTCTGAATGATCCAAAAGGATTGTAGCATAGCCCAATAAGATATGAATATCATCAAGAGTATGTTTTTCCATGATGGTATAACCGTATAACCTATACTGCATTCCAATCATTTGTCATTCGTAACAAGGTGCCTAAAGTAAGAATTATCACAGCATTCACCTTTTATAACTTGACCAACCCCAAGATCAAAAGAGATTGGATCACCCCTTTCAAAACTAGAATCAAAGACAGTTCCATCTGTGAGTTTTCCCTGCAAGTGTGAAAGACAAAATAAGTTTAGCCCAATCAATCTTCACTATAGTAGGAGAGACGAGCTAATGAATGCGACTCATAGTAAGCCAACTACATTAATGCAGGTATTCAAAAAGCTTCTGATAAGATGAAAACTGTAAGTGAGGGAGGAGACATGACCACAGCGCAGGTACTATTAGATTTGATTTTAGCTGAGCATAAGTTCCCACATATGTAAAAAGACATAGAATTACAGAAATAGGAAAAACACAATGGTAGGCAGCATAAGTGCAAAATAGATCCAAGAGATCATGAAAAAACATTTGACTTGGCAACAAGCTAATAATTTTCCAATTTCTCAACATGGGACTTCCAATTCTTCAAAAAGGGAAATGATGTCCACTAGAAAGTTAAAAGATACAAATTTACTCATTCAGACAAAAAGTTTAGAACCAATGTCAAGCAGCAAATAAGGCGGTGATTAGCAGGGCTTGAACTTGAAATGAATGGCGATCAAAGTTTTTTTTTTTTTTTTTTTTCTTTGGTTATGATAAGATTATGCATCGAAGCAGAAGAATTGAATTTTGTGGGCAGATAACATCTTAAGATAATGAACTCAATTACAGATACAAGCTTGCAGCTGTACCAAACTCTTACCCGGTAGTGTACCCTGACTTTATCACCTTTGCGAGCCTTAAGTTCACAAGTTTCTGGCTTGTACTGCAAAATAGAAATAATTTTCCATGTTAAAAAAAAAACAAAAAAGAACAATAACAAAGATGTAGTGGGGATGAGTCCCAAAATTGTGGCATCAAACCCACCAACTTTAGTGTCCAAGGCTCCACACACAGCCAGAGAAGTAGAGAACAATAACTCACTGATATTCAGGAGTCAGCCATGTTAAAAGCACTTTATAGAAGAATGCCAGGACACACAAGAAGACCCAAAAGCAAGTTAATCACCAAAAGAAGTGAAAGATATCCAGGATTGTGAAGAAATTCTCATTAAAAAAGAAAAGAAAAAGAAAACATAATAGCTGCAACAATCCAATACCTAAGAAATTTAAAACTCAACCAAGCAGATGTCAGAAATGTTCCATTGCTTCAAGCAATCCAAAGCCAAAGGTGATCGTCAAAACTAACTTTACTTAATATAGGGAAGGATTCTACTTGATAATGCAGCCGATGGTGAACCTAGTGAACATTCTTACACCTAGCAGTAGGTGCCAGTTTTCCTCAGGGAACATATTGTCTAAGAACTCTATAGCATCGTTTTCTAGAGAAACTTATGTTTGAAAAGGCCTATCAAGCAAATAATTAGGGTTTATAGTGCCTACAGTAATCAATCCACAAACAGAAAACAAAAACGTCTAAATCTAATCGATCACAACAATTGGAGTAATAATGTCCATTATATGTCCAAAACAAATTACCATATGCAGCAACACCGTTACTACAATTCCAAAAACTCAACCAAACAGTAGCTCCAGACACACCATAACCGAATTAGCAACTACTTTTTCAAAGAAACCAATAAATCTCCATCAACACAATTCGCATTACAACTTGGATTTAAAAGAGAGAAAGGAAATCTACCTTGACACCAATCTGCAAGGTTTTGACATCGGCGACCTTCCCGGCAAAAGCTGGATTACAACAATACACAACGAAATAAACAAGAAACCATCAGTTCAATAGATTTGAAATTACTGAATAGGCAACAAGAATCTATAAGTAGCGAGAGATCTACCCAAGGCCGAAAGAAGAGGCAGAATCAAGAGTATGGTAGCGGCCTTCATCCTCATTTTTGTGTGTCTCAGTCAGTCTCCGAGTGTTGGTCCAAGCCTTTCTGCTTCTGCTGGGGCTCTATTATACATAGGGGTCTAAATTTCCTTCTTCCCATTGGTCATCAACACGTCGATATAACTCATTAGTCTTACGTGGCAGTCGCCTATTTATTTTGAGTTTTGGGAACCTAGTGATGGTTGTAGTTTTTTCTTTGGATGCAGGCTATTGCCATCATAAGATTTGTAATTTTATTAGTTCATCCTATAAATATTTGAATTATTAAAAATTATATTATTCATATACAAAATGACAAATGACTAATAAATAAGTACACTAATTTTTTAAAATTCAGATCTGTAAGGAAAAATAAAAATATAATCAATTAATTAAAAAAAATACAAAGGCTACTTAAATTCTCATTAGATAACATTAATCTTCATTTTCTCCACCAAAATCTAAATTCATACTATTTTAAACGTCACAAAAACCCTAAGTGTCGCCGCTATCCTTGTGCATCGCCGCCCACGTTGCTTTCCAGCGACTGCTATCCTGCTTCAATGCAGCCTTTAAACGTCTTAGTATGGAACTGTCGAGGTATTGTGAACAGAGAAACTCAGCATGCTTTGGTGGATTTGGTCAGGGCAAAGAGGCCGAGTCTTATTTTTTTAGCAGAAACCCTAGCGCAACCAAATATCATTGACTCCCTTACTGGGCGTCTAGGGTTTGCAGGAAACATATGCTTCTCTTCAGATTATGAGGCTCAATCTCAGGGTGTAGCACTGCTATGGAACTCAGATCTGCACGCTAGCCTGCATTCATCCTCTCCAAATCACATTTACGCTGACATCAGTACAGAGTTAGGAGGGCCAGTCGTTTGGCGTTTTACTGGAATATACGGGGTTGCTTCCCAGACAGAGAGACGACAAACCTGGGACCTGATTGAATCCTTGGCTGTAGAAACGTGTTCCTTGCCCTGGATCATGGCGGGTGATTTCAATGAAATCATGAGTAATTTGGACAAGTCAGGGGGTCCTCTGCGTGCTATGGCACCAATGCTCCGCTTCAGGAAAACAATGACGAACAGTGCCTTGTATGACATTAGTAGATTCACATGGTCGAACAGGCATACTAAAAAGAGGCTTGATTGAAGTTTTCAGAACATGTTATGGCGGATTTGCTTCCCTTTTAGCAGAGTGATAACGTTGAACCCATCAGAGTTAGACCATGTTCCTCTCCTGGTTGAGATTAGACTGGACAATACTAGACAAACAAGGACTCCACAGCGTTTTCGATTTGAAGAGATGTGGCATGGCAATGAGATGTGTCATAATATCATACAACAGAATTGGTCGAAACCCCTCACAGGCAATGTCTTGCAACAGTTGAGTACAAAAATTCATGCTACGGGTGTGGAACTACTTCAATGGCACAGGGTTGAGTTTGAAAAACAGAAGGTGGAAATGCGTGTTGTGCAGGGGAAACTAAATGATCTCATGAAAGCACCATACTCCCCTGAGCAGTATGAGGAATAAAGACGGTTGCATGTTACGTATAGCCAGATGCTGGCACAACAGGAAAAGTATTGGAGACAAAGATCTCGCTCTTTATGGCTGCAAGAAGGAGATAGAAACTCTGCTTTCTTCCATTGTAGGGCCACCAATAGGAGGAGTCGTAACTTGATCAAAGGCCTAAATGATGCTCAGGGTGTTTGGAGAGCTGAGCCTGAACGTATTCATGATCTGCTAATGGAATATTACAACCATGTTTTTGCAACTGAAGGAACTGTATCTGAGGTCGTTCAAGTGATAATGGAAGCTACTGCTCCGAAGGTAACAAATGAGATGAATTTAACCCTTTTGCGACCCTATACGGATGAGGAAATAAAAAAGGCGCTCTTTCAAATGCACCCATCAAAGATTCCAGGGTCGGATGGGATGTCACCATTCTTTTTTTTCAGAAGTATTGGCATATTGTTGGAATGAATGTATGTATGGCGATTCGGAACTTTTTGGAGAAGGGTGAAGCTTGGGAGGAGTCAAACTTCACACATCTTTGCTTAATACCAAAGGTACCAGAACCAACTGATGCTACTCATTTTCGCCCTATTGCACTTTGTAATGTGATATACAGAATATGTTCGAAGGTGGTGGCTAACAGACTTAAAGTATGGTTGCCAAGTATTATCTCCCCTCTGCAGAGTGCCTATGTACCTGGACGCCTTATTTCTGATAATTCTTTGGTTGCCAATGAGGTTGCTCACTTCATGCATAAACTCAGACATCAACAAGAGGGTTTCTTTTCGTTGAAGTTAGATATCAACAAGGCGTATGATCGTTTGGAATGGACCTTCTTGAAGGCTATGTTGTTGAAACTTGGCTTTGCAATAAAATGGGTAGAGATGATCATGGGTTGTGTTATGTCTGTCTGGTATGCTATCTTAATAAATGCGCAAGTTTCTTCTGACATCATTCCGACACGAGGTATTAGACAGGGTGATCCTTTATCACCCTATCTATTTATTCTTTGTGCTGAGGGACTTTCAGCTCTAATCACTAAAGCTGTGCAAGATGGCAATATACAAGGGTTACGTATGTGTCCACAAGCCCCTGTCCTTCATCATTTATTTTTTGCAGATGACAGTCTGTTTTTTGGGTCTGCCACTGAAAGAGAATGCACTAATGTTAGACGGATTATGGATATCTATGCTAGAGCCTCAAGACAGAAAATAAATTTTGAGAAGAGTAGTGTGGTGTTCAGCAGGAATGTGTCATGTGATATTCAAACCAAACTTTCAGCTATTTTGGAGGTTCAATGTCGAGATGAGCATGACAAGTATTTAGGTTTACCTCTTTATGTCTGTAAATCCAAAACAGCTAAATTCTTCTACATCAAGGAGAAGATAACAAAGAAGCTTGTGGGCTGGAAATCCAAAATCCTTAGTTGTGCTAGTAAGGAAGTCATGATAAAGGCTGTTGCTCAATCAATGCCCCTGTATGCCATGAATTGCTACTTATTACCAAAGAGCCTATGTGATGATGTTCATCAACTTTGTGCATCCTTCTTCTGGAGTGATACTGATGACAAAAAGAAAATCCACTGGAGGAGTCGGGAGCGGCTCTGTCTCACCAAACAAGAGGGAGGCATGGGCTTCAAAAATATTTATGCTTACAACCTTGCTATGTTGGCCAAGCAAGGTTGGAGATTGGTAACTTAACCAGACTCTCTCATTGCATAGGTTTACAAAGCTCAATATTTCCCCAATGGTACCTTTTGGGAGGTTGAGTTGGGGGACTCTTCTTCATTCTCTTGGAGTAGTATCCTAAATGGCAGGCCAACGCTCAAAGCCGGTACTAGATGGAAGGTTGGTGATGGATCTCAAATAAACATTTGGCAACACCAGTGGATACCACACTGCCCTACTTATCTCATTCACCGCCCTAGTAACACTCACCTAGAGCTTGTCTCTAGACTTATGCATTCTGACTGGCGTTCTTGGAATATTGAGGTAGTGCAATCTCTCTTTATCCCAGACATCTGTAACAAGATCTTGGCCGTCCCTTTGAGCAGACAACATGCTGCTGATAAACTCATATGGAGTCCGGAACGGAGGGGAAGGTTCTCTGTGAAATCAGCTTATTGGGTAGCGTGACAATCTGTTCTGGGGAATACTTTAGCTTCTTCGTCGAATGGAAATCCTTTTCAACCTTTATGGAAGCAGATTTGGAATGCAAAGGTCCCGGGAATGGTTCAAATTTGTGTTTGGAGGGCTGCAAATGACCTCCTACCTACTAGGGATCGGTTATGTACTAAAGGCTACATAGGACCCACTATCTTCTCTGCAGGCATAGGCGGGAAGATACCTTGCACCTTTTCTGTAAGTGCCCCGTAGCTGTAGAACTCCTATCTGATCCCTCTCTATAGGTTAGGCATACTCTCTTATCCTCTGCAAGTTTCAAGGAATGACTTCTTGAGTGTGCTTTACGACTTGGAAGAGAGACCTTTGAAAAGATAATGATGATGGTATGGGCAATGTGGAAAAATTGTAACATTGTTATGAGATAATAGTTCTCAAACAGTTCAAAGCATGAGCCTTCATGTGCTTGCATGGCTAGCAGATTTCCAGAAAGCTAGAGCTAATCCTCAGGTTTCTTTAAAGCAACAACATCCACACTGGCAGCCAGAAGTAAGGAATTGAGCCAAGTTAAATGTTGATGGTGCCTTTGTGCTGCAATTGGGAACTGGGGGTGTCCTCCGGAACTCGCAAGGGCAGTTTATGGTTGCATTTAAGCACACGGAGCAGCATACGAGCTCTGCAAAGCAAGCAGAACTGCTAGCTATTAGACGAGGTTTGGACTTTGTTAAGGAACTAGATCTACAACATGTCACTATTGAGAGTGACTGTTTAGATGCGATGCAACTAATCCTTAATAAGGACCATGAATTGGATGAGCTGGGAGCTCTGGTTGTAATTATGGCCAGCATGCCAGAAGTACGTATCCAACATGCTGTGCGAACTAGAAACAATGTTGCACACAGGCTTGCGGCATTTGCTTTTGATTCTGATGGTTGTAATGAGGTTTGGCATCAGTGACCTCCTAGCTTGATTCTTGATGTACTGCAATATGATTTCACCCATATTGCTTAATCTTTGTTTAATGAAAGTTGAAGTTTGCTCCCAAAAAAAAAAAATCTAAATTCAATACTCTTTTTTTGTCTTTTTGTTTCCTCTTTATTGTTAATTCATTACCCAATTCACAAAACCATTAGTGTTAACTTTGCAATACCCTTTATGAACATCAAAAGTAAAGATTTATAACAAAAAAAAAAAAAAAAAACATTCACTTCATCATTGCTCACAGTCGTTAATTTACTAATATTCTAACATGGATCCGAATAAATAAAAAATAGAAGTAAATTAGATTACGATTTTGTTATGAAAATATAATATATTTTAGTTCTTTTATTCGTATAAATTAAATAAGAGATCTTGGTTAAACTTTTCTTTTTTAATTGGATATGTCATATATAAATATTTCTTGAAAAAGAAACTAGTTAGATAAGTAAATTTAATACTGAAATTAAAATGTATGATGAAATAAACAAGTAGGATGAATAAAAAGTGTAGAAAAGTCACTAGGTTTTCTCTCTAGCGCTGAGAAAACTCTAAGGCCGTTGTCTTGCGTGTCTGTGAAGATTAGCCTGTCCGACGGCACCCGGACATCTTGGCTGGCCTTTAGCCTCGCCGACTTGTTGCGGTCTACTGCCGGATGGGATATTGATGCTATTGCTCAGGAGATTTCATGGGAGAGGGTTTTCTGCTTGAGGTTTCGGTATGATGGTTTTTGGCGGAGGTCTCTGGGCGTCGCCTCTGAATCACGGTGGGTATTGATGCTTTGTCGGGGTTCTAGGACCGCGTAGGACGTTTGGTTCGTGGTGCTTATGATTTGGTGCGCTGCCTCTTTGGTGGTTTTGTAGTGGCGCGGACTGGTTTTGCTTGGGTCGAGGTGGCGTTGTACCATGGCAGCGTGGCGGTACGAGTCGGGGAGGCTGAGGCAACATGCATGGGGATGTGGTGGTACAGGTCTCGGAGCTGTGGCGGCGAGGTCGTGCGGCGATGCTATCTCCTGGTGTGAGAGAGAGAGATGGTGTCTGGGCTTGGGCCAGTCCAGTAATGTTGGGCCTTGAGTTTGGGCTCGTCTCCCTTTGGGCTGCTCTTTAGGTTTTGGTCTTTTGGGCTGGGTTATTGATGTTTTTAGCTAGTCCAAATCCATTAATTAATTTCCCTTTGGCCCACATTATTTCTCCTTTTTTTCGGGATCCTATGTTAGTAGCTTTGTTTACTTTCAATAATTCCCTAATTTTTTTAGGGACCATAGCTTTGGTACTTTGCCTATAGAATGATTGTTGATTCTACACATATAGGTGCAAAATTCTTTGGTGTACCGCAATTGAGCGCATTGGTACCGGGAACTTTGTCTGCTATTATTTTTAGATTAGAATTATGTTATTCTGCTAGGCTTCTGAAAAGGAGAGGAATTGTTTCAAGTGTAATGACACCTATCCTCCCTATTGGGAACTATGTACTGTGCCATTCTGGCCTGTGTTACTATGAACGAAACCATTATTTAACTAAAAAAAAAAGTATGGTGAATTAAAGAAAATGGTAGGATGACAATAGCCGCACCTTTTTTTTTTTGTCTGTATTGATGGTTGTAATTTAGAAAATTGAAATATTGAATAGGACAGAAAAATACATCGAGAAAAGTACGAAATTATAATACAACATTAACACGAATTACAAATGAAACTATAAGTATTTGGATTGAGATTTATCGAGTTATTGAATAGTTGTGCTACCCGACACTCAAGGGAGTAAATTGGAATATAGGCTTATAAGATCGAAGATCATTACCGACTCTTCATTTCATTATAGGGGAAGCCTTGACTTTGAACTCCCATCTTGGTGTTTTTTGTTTTGTTTTTTTTGATAGAGATCATACAGTATCTTCAAAAGGCTTTTTAGGCCTAAAGACTAATCCATGTTAGATGATGATGTCAAAACGCTTCCTCTCTTTGACCATCAAGAATAGATTGAGATTTAACTTCATTCGGCATTGACGGTATTTGAACTGCATGTGGGGGTATTAAACCTGACGGTATTTGAACCTGCATGCAGGGGTGGATCCAGGATTGAACCATTGGACGGGCTGGGATTTCTTAAACAAAAATATATATATATATATATATATGGAGAATCTCGACGGTGCGAGAGAATTTTATTAATTTTAAAAAAAGGTACACCTAGTGAGGGGGGGGGGGGGGGGACGTAGTGAGCCTTACCCTTCAAATGCATATCTATACAAAACTAAAAAACAAAATCAACAACAAAATAAACGTGCAATGCAATACAAGAACCTAAACTAACTAAATCTAACTCTGCGAGTTCCACAAGCTTCAAACTCTTTGATCACCGATTCATTGTCAATAGATTCAGCATATTCCTTCTCAATGTGAAGGACCATACAATCACCAAGAAACTCATCTTCCATCTTGTTTCTAAGTCTATTCTTAATGATGTTCATAGCTGAAAATGCTCTTTCAGTGGTCGCCGTAGAAACAGGCATAGTCAAAACTAGACAAATCAATCTATAAAGCATAGGGAAAAATTCTAACTTCCTTGTTTGAACCAACATTCTGCACAAATCAGAAATGGATTCCAAATTTTGGAACTTTGGATCACTACGCATATCTTTCTCATAATATGCACACTCTAATTCTAGAGCAAACATTTCATTATCAACAAAATCTTCAGGATAAAACTTCTTTGCAAGATTGCATGCATCTTCAATTTTAAAATTTCTGAAGTTATCACGAGGATCCAAGGTTGAACTAAATATAAGAAGTTCAGATGTTTGGTCTGAGAATCTTCTATTCAACTCACTCAACTAAAAATCAATTAAAGCATTGAAGACATCTACATGGTAATGATGCTCAACTGTAATGAAATCTCTTTGTTGGCAACGATGACCTGTACCATCCTTATAACGAGCATTCATATTAGGCATATCAATATCATGTTTTTCACAAAAAGTTTCAACATTTCTTACCAAGTCATCCCACCCTTCTTCTCTCATCTCTTGAAGAAATGATTTTGTATGTCCAACAAACTTCATAGCATGTACGAAGTCAAGAGATTTTCGCTGCAATGTCTGACAAAGAACTTCAGTAATTTTCATCAATTTGTGCATTAGAAGCAAGCAGAACACAAAATCAAAAGACCTCATCGCTTTAAGAACAGCCACAGCTTCTCCTTGCAATTCCAAGGGTCCTTGCTCAATTATATCATCAAGAGTTTTTTTTGTTGAACTAAACAATTCAATCAAACTCTTAATTGAACGAAAATGTGAGCTCCAGCGTGTAGCAGCAGCTCGTTGAAAACTACAAACTTGATTAGCACCAATACCTGTTTGAAGTTGGCCACAAGCTATCAAATCTGCAATTTCTTCCTTTCTCACAGCTTGTAATGCAGAATGACGCTTAGCAGAAGAATCAACAAAATTCACAATTAAACTTAAAGTTGAAAAAAATTGCCAAATCTCATACACCCCTTTAGCTGTAGCATTCAATGTCAATTGCAAGCGGTGATCAAAACAATACACATAATAAGCATAAGGACACTCTTGAAGAAACAATGCTTGTAACCCATTATAAATACCTCTCATATTGCTAGCACCATCATATCCTTGACCGCGCATATTTCTCACTTGAAGATTGTACATAGTAAGTACTTTAGAAATCTCATCTTTAAGAGTTTGTGAGGTAGTGTTAGGAACACTCACAATCTTAAAAAATCGTTCTCGAATAAAACCTTGACAATCAAAAAACCTCAAAATAATGGCCATTTATTCCTTACTAGATGTATTTACTGCTTCATCAACAAGAATACAATATTTGGAATCTCTAACTTCTTCACGTATCTTGTTCCTCACTTTATTACCAAGAATATTTAGAAGCTGCTTTTGAATTGATGGACTAATGTACTTGGCATTTCCGGGAGCATTTCCCAAAACAACTCTCTCAACCTCTACACTCATTCTTGAAAAAGATTTTATGACTTCTCTAAAATATCCCGCATTCAATGAGTTTTCAGTTTCATCATGGCCTCTAAAAGGAGCTTCTTGATTAGCTAGCAATCTTACACTTTCTATTGAAGCCTTAAGCCTCAATCGATTGTCCTCTATATCCTTACTAGATTTTGACTGAAAAACTGTTTCAATTTGTTTGGTAGGATTTCTTAATAAATCCCATTTTTGCATTGCAGCATGATGGGGAGAATTAAGGCCTCCTACATGCTTCGTCAACACATTATCACCACCAGAAACCCTCTTCCAAGCCTTAAACCCATCAACGGTGAATGCTGGATAGTGAGAATCTTTAGTATCAAATATAAAACAAGGGAAGCAATACGCCCTATCAAGAGCAATTGAATATTCAAGCCATGGATTGTCCTTGAACCAAAAAAACTGAAATCTACGTTGTTGACTCCCTTCTTCAGTGAATGGAAATTCTAACTCAGGTTGAAATGGACCCAACAAAACATAGGCTTTTCGAATACTATCACGCTCATTCACTGGATATTTCCATATGGCACAACGTAATCCAGGATCACGTTCAAGAGCGTTGATATTATTTTGTGGTTCAGGAATGGAAGGTTGGGGTTCAACATCAATATTTGGAGAGGATATGGAAGGTTCAGAAACCACATTTGAACTTGACGACTTAACATTTGTTCTTTTAAACCATGAGTCAATGAATTTTGATCGCTTCGGTTTTGGCTCATGATTTGACATTTTACTCTAACACCTATAAATTAAGAAATTAACTTTGAATCAACTACTTTTCATAATAACTAATTTAACAAAAATAAAAAAACCACAATATAAGCCACAATTTTATATGCACTTATCGATGCACAAAGAAAGGAAAAGAAAAAAGCACCTCAGAAAACAGTAGACTCAAGCAGAGCTTTTGCCATTCACTTAATCCCTTTGTGTTTCACATTTTACTCCTGAGTCTTGTTTGAAGTACAAAGACACAAAGTTGATTAGCACAACACTTTAATTAAACCCAAACTTGCTTAGTGAGCATCGTTATACAACTTGATTAAACAACCCAAACTTGATTACTCATTAGCACAACAATTGTTGCCTTATATTTTAATTAAATCCACTTGATAAGTATTGAAATCAAATAATCAATTAAACATTTAAACCCACAAGGCCACAACAATTGCACAGCAGAATTGCAGAAATAACTCAAAGAAGACCCACACATCAATCAACAGAATTGCAGAATTGCAGAAATCCAATCTGATGGACCTTGATAAGTTTTGAAAACAATCAATTAATCAAACCCACATCAATTAAACAATAAATTGCAGAAGAAGAGAATGCCCAGACCAAGAGAAATAGAGAATCTAACCGGCTGACCGCAACCTTCATTAGTTCATTCTTCAATGAGTTCAATCCACGAAATCTTCAATCCAATACAACCTACGAACATGAATTTCACATCAATCCTTATTCCTTAACCCTATAACTTGCCCCAAATTGGATTGATTCAATTAAACAAAATCTTACATTGAATTCTTTACCCAAATTGAAGAGGGAGAGTAACTGAGTAAGAGAAGTAGATCCACCCCTGAGAGAAGTGAGAGACGAACTGGAGAACTGGAGATGAACTGGACTAGAGCTCGAGAAGTAGATCCGCCCTTGAGAGAGTGAGAGACGAACTGGAGAATCGAGAAGTCGAAGTCCTCTCTGAGAGAAGTGGAGAAGCCAAGAATGGCAGAACTGCAGCCTGCAGGAGTTTAGAGGAGGAGGAGCCGGAGAGAGTGAGAGACGAACTGGAGAATCGAGAAGTCGAAGTCGAGTGATTGGAGTGAATTGGAGACTCGGACTCGGGAGTGGGTTTAGGAATTAGGACGGCCTGGACGGGCTTGAGGTGGACCGTGGACAATACCCAACTTAAAAAAAAAAAAAATATACATCTAATTTTTTTTTAGACCCAAAATTCTCGGACGGGCTCAAGCCCGCCCCAGTTACTATGTAGATCCGCCCCTGCGCTGCGTGTGGGGGGTATTAAACCTGACGGTATTTGAACTTGTCGTGGTATTTCCAAGCTAACGAAAAATACAGTCGGATTAGAATTGATGTCTCAAACTAGTTGATAAACCATCAGCTTGTATTTAATTCATCTCAGTTTTCCCACAAGTAATATTATTGGTTTTCTCCAAATGTAAGAGACTACTTAACCCCTTTAGCCCCATAATCTATTAGTGTTTCTTTTGCATACCCCTACATACAGAATCTGAACGTGTCAGTATGCACGATGTGATTCCAGTGGTATGGGGTCTCCAAGTCAAGTCACTTTCTGGAAATCTAATGAACCGACATAGCAGCTCGCAAGCAAGCTAGCAAAAAGTGTAAAAATCATATAAAGTTATAAACAAAGGGACATCTCCCAAATAGCCGTTGGCAATTGCCATATAAATATTGCAATAATGTAGGAATAGAGAGTACAAGGGAAAAGAACTCAATGACAAATATCTAGCCATTACTAATAATAGTAGCTTCAGACACATATAGCCGTTAAAAAAAGAGTGTAGGGACTAAAAGGAGGTGCCAAAAACAGTGCACAACAAAATGGCAACGGAATAGCACCAAACTGTGGATTTGAAAACCCATTTTGATCTCAAAGGGGTCCAATCTGTTCTAGTTACCTAAGGCCACCCCTTTGAGAATAAAAATGGCGAATTGATGGAAAATTAGAGTTTTCTTTAGCCTAGAAGAGACCCTCTATAGAATTTCTAATATCAGGAATGATGGGGGAGGCAAAGTAACTAGTCCAAGAAACAAATGGCGGCAGCTTATTGAATGAGTTTTAGAGGAAGAAGAGAGAACAATGCACCGCCATTGTACACCTTCCGAACTCATAGCTTAGCACCAGGGAACTTGCATGATCCATAACCTGAAGAAGGACAAAACACTATTCATAAGAAGAAAGCACTAAAAACAATATATATGGGTATGTCTCTAGTCTTGAAAATTGGAGTTGTACCATTAGAGAAATCACACTGCTATTTATAGATTATCAAGCTAATTGTATCACCAAATTATGCAACTTACATAAATGCTTACTACACATTTAACTATCCAATAGTTACTGATCAATACTACTATATATACAATCATCGAGAGCAACTATTACCGATTGACATTCGTCCAAGTATCTCATTGATATAACAACAAAAGTACGGGAAGAAAAAAGAACTCAAAAAGATATCCTATTTGGAGGTCACCTTATAGAATGCACAAGGCTAATTCAACAATTATTGGAACTACTCCATTTCACCCTTTAAATTGCACAACTATTAAGGCAATAAGGCCTAACTACTAAAGCATATTGCTCTAACTAATAACTTGTACTACTAATTATGTAATATGCCTAACTACTAAAGCATATTGATCCAACTAATAACTTGTGCTACTAACTATGTAATTAATGAGCAAAAGAAAAAAGGAGCACGAATTACTACTCACTTGGATCCTTGATGGTTTGAACAGCTAGACCACCGAAGTTGCAGCTACCACTGGCCTTCCTAAACTGAGCCCAATACGCACTGAACGCATAGCTCGCATGTTGGGCCAACGAATTGGGCTTAAAGCACTTCCCTCCGGGTTGGATGGGGTCACAAGTTTTATTCCCCTGCGAGCAAGCGTACGACAAAGCCTCTGCAACCGCAGTCTTATTGGCTCCCTTCTTAGCCAAGCACCATATCGGCCCCGGATACGGCTTATTATTCGTCGCCGGCGGCAACGCCTTGAACTCGGACTCCGGCGTCCTCCCGGTCAAGTCAATCTGATACACATTCGACCCGTTCGGGTACAGCAACCCGAAGTTCCGCTCCGTACTCGGACCCCCTTTCGTGTTCTCGTTGAACAAAGCGAATATGAAGCTCGGGAGCCCCACGCCCGGTCGAGCCGGCGTTCCGACCGGCGGTTTGGCCGTGAACTTTTTGATCACATTGCGGTTGTAAGTAGCGGCGTTGTGGATGTTGGCGCCAATCTGGTCGTAGTCTCCGCCGCTGGGCCAACCCGTTTCGGCGATCCAGATCCGGATATCCGGGTAGCCGAGTCGCTTCATGGCGAAAATGAAAGCGTCCACCTTTTGGTCGAAGAGGTCGTGGTAGGTCAGACCCGAAACCGGATCCGTGTACGTCACATTGGTGGATTCAAGTAGAGCGTAGTCCAAATCGATGTTGATTGGATCGGAGACCCAAGGGAAAAAAGTATAGATATCGACGAAGAAGAAGGACTTGGTTTTGGACAGAAACTTTAACATGGGTTTGATGACGGAGCCGGAGATATCCGACCGGAACGTACCGTTGGACGGTGGGAACTGTGACTCGAGCACGTCTATGGCCGATGGAGTCCCGACTTTGACTTTGGTGATTCCGTGGATTTTGAGAGCATGCATGATTTTGCGCATTGCCGGAACCAGATTGAACCACAGAGACTTGTCCGACCACGAGAGGATTTCGTTTCCGACGAGGAGGTATCGGATTAGGGTTTGTGGGTAGAAGGGGACTACATTGTCGTGTACCCATTGGTTGGCGAGGGTTTGACTGGAGGAAATGTTGTTGATGAGCTCATTGGGTACCATAATCGAGACTTGGAGGCCTGTGTTTCGGAGAGCCTCGAGGATGTCATGGTTGGCACCGTAGATTTTGACCCGCATGGCTTTGAGGGTTTGGATGAGCTTCACAGATTCTGACGGAGATGGTAGATTGTTGCCCAGCTGGCCGTAGTTCACACCAACCTTGGCCGAGAACTCTGCGCCTGTAACAAAAACAAAACCCGGTCAGATATATATATATATATATATATATATATATATATATATATAAACCCAAATGTAGAAAACACATATAACTAATTTCCTGATTTGGAACAAAAGCTTACTGGAAGTGGAGATGAAGAAGCAGAGAATGAGAAGGAGCAGGGAAACATGACCCAGCTGCATTGTTTCTCAGCTCAACTGGAAAATTTGATGAAAGAAATGGGGCTTTCAAATCCACGCGAGGACCAATGAATACAATTGAAATACTTCTGCAATCCATATGTTATATACACATGGATCTGACAGATGAGGACTCTCAGTCAAATTTGACAGCGGCATTCCATCCCTTTTTTTATTCTCTATCCTTCTCCGGTTCTCCCTCTCTCTTTCCTTCTCGTCTCTCTCTTCCCAGTTCCTACTATCCTAATATCCTATGGCCAGTTTGAGATTGATGTGCTGTAAGAAGAAACACTTTTGATATTGTTGTGAGAAGAAGTATTTCTGATACTGCTGCGAGAATAAGTAGCTGATGTATTTGGTAAACTGTTTTTAAAAGTGCTGTATGAACCAAAAGCAATTTCTGAGTGTTTGGTAAATTGTAAGTAAAAAATGCTTTGGTTTGATATAATTACCAAAATGGGTATAGATGATAAAAGATACTACTAAAATACATAACTTTGTTTTATGATTATGTAACTATACCAAATCAAATAATTTCTCATGTATTGTCCTTGTACACTAGTTTAAATTATCAATTCATCACTTTTATCTCAATATGTATATTAATTCTACAAATTATATAAACAATTTTCGTTTTTTATAACTTGTTTGCTGATATATTGCTTGGATCAAATAAAAGATTACATTAAACCCTTAAATATTATACAAATGAGTTGAGAATATTACACAAAACATTCCCCGACCATGGTCAACAGGAAACATTACACAAAATGTATTAAAGTCAATACAACTTTGCAACTAAATGCTAAGTAGATGCATTCATTAGACTTTGTGCAATTGTATTTCTTAACATCTCCATTTCTTGTTTTCTCGGACCATCTTCTTCATATGCATTGTCTTCCATCTCTTCATTGTTGTCTTCACTTGAGTAATCTTCACTTTCATCAAAATCATGATCTTGTTGAGCATATCTTCTTATATAGTTATGAAGAGCCATTGTAGTAATAATTATTTTCACTTGTTTATCATAGGGAAAGCTTGGCATATCACGTAAAATACTCCACTTTTTTTTTTCCATACCCCAAAAGTGCCCTCAATAACACTCCTAAGTGAAGAATGTGCATGATTAAATATTTCTTTATGACCGTCGGTTCATCACCTCTACGAAAATGTGGAAGGTGATACCGCTCACCTTTATACGGTCCTAAAAAACCTTTCATTTGTGGGTATCCGGCATCCACCACATAATATTTTCCTGAAATGGAAAATTATAATGAATGATTGATTATGATATAATTTAGGATTATTATTTGTGCAATGTAGGTAAAAAAATTACCATTTGGGGGTTTAGGAAAATTAGATCGAGGATTGCGGAAAGCCGATAAAAATACTTTACTGTCATGGGCAGCGCTTTCCCACCCTGCACATGTAAATGTGAATTGCATATTGAAGTTGCATATAGCCAAAATATTTTAGGTGGGTGTTCCTTTTCATCCAATGTATGGCACTTGGTCACATGGAGAAATCAAAGCTTGAACATGAACACCATCAATAGCGCCAATACAATCCTACAAATTATTTGTAATAGGTATTAAAAAAAAAATTCTAATTAATGTTGCATAACAAAATAGCAAGCATTCATATGTGTGTGTGTGTGTGATGACATATTCAATTTATATAAATGGAGCAAAAAAGCAAAGCATATAAATCAAAACATTATACATACCTTAAAATGAGGCATGTATCTTGAGTCATTTAGCATTTCATTTGGGATGCTCGTAAATTCGGGATCCTCTGGCTTTATGAGCACTTTCGCCATATTATAGAAAATCTTGAGCATTTTATCAAAATATCTACTAACGGTCTCACCGGAACGTTGAAAACGCTCGTGTATTCCTATTGGTTTGACCTTGTCCCAAAATATATAGAGACATAGCTAACATTTCAACGATACTTATGTTTTTTGAACCCTTCAACATCTTCTCAACATCATTCAATAGCATTAAGAAGCAGTTTTTATCCATCCTAAACTGGTTATAACACCTACTTTCATTCCCCTCTAACACTTCCATTAACCAAATATAACCTGTTTGGGAGCTTGTCATACATGGAGTTTTCTGAATGTACTTTTCAAGATAGAGTTGAATAAGACGACCAGTTACACATATAATTTGGTCTACCTCCTCCTCATCTCCAGAAGCCTCCATACTTCACAAAATAAACCTGCCAATTTATACTTGTTCATCAAATTTCAAAATATAAAATGGTTGTAACAATGAAAGCATAAACATGTAATGGAGCAGGAAGCAAAGAATTCAAAGAAACAAACAGAAAGCAATAATTAAAAGATGCATCAATATCACTTTCAGCTTAGTAAAATAAAGTACCGTACACAATGAACATCATGCAATCATAGTTCCTGGAAAATCACAAAAATAGAAAGGAGTTCAGCTTAGGTCTAAACAACAAGCAACACACATCTTATTACAAAGTAGGATTAGCCTACTTAATTTTCAGCTTTTTTCTGATTAAGAATCAGAAACTGGAGCTTGAGATCATCATCTGTCATAATAGAAAGCATCTCTCGCTTCTCTTGAGAGCAGAACAACTCTGTTGCAAACCACCATAGCTTGGTACCAGTTTCTGCTCCTGGTAAAGTTGCAACAACTCACATCACCTCCTGAATACTAGTTCCTTGTTCTGTACTAGTATTACGGACAGATGTAGCTGTACTCCTACTCTCGACTACTTCAACAAGACGATCAATTTGTTTAGACAATTGAGCTGCACCTCCCACCTTTTCTTTCTTCCCCTTTGGCCTTCCCATAACTCCTTTTTCTTTTTTTTCTTTATTAGGCCCAGTTTGGCACTCCACAGTTTTTCTCTTTTTCCCTCTTGGTTCACCTTGCTGGTCCATCTCCTCATCATCTCCAGAAATGTCATTATGCTCAGAATCCTCCACCACCTCTTCAATATCTATAGTAGCTGAGGGAATCATGACAAAGTGACCTAGGGCTGTGCTACCCCTAAACATGTTATCATAAACAGCCATCATTTCAGGACTAATTCCAACGTCACGAAATTTGCAATACTCTAGATTGATCTACAAAGAGGAAGATAAGAGAAGATTGTTACTTATAATAATAATATTGATCACAAAGATTTCCAGCAAATGCAAACAATAGATATATCAACAATCAAATAAAACAAACTTGTTTTTTTTTTTTTTATAACACTAATAAATAAAACAAACTTTAAGACCGGATCTTCTAGGAAAAAACAAAGAAACAGAATTTTAGGAGAGGCCGGCCAGCTTGGGAAGTCATTGGCTTCTTAGAGCCCATCGATCAATTTCTTTCTTAAACTTGGATGAAGGAGATTGGGAGAATAAGCACAGCTCATATTGATCATTTGCCCGATATATATTATTGAGCTACAACAGCATCCTAAACCAACCGCAACAAAATTTAATCGTTTTTTCAAATTCAGACTAGATCTACTCTGTTACTTGTTCAAAATATAATATATGATGATTCATGTACTTGCTTTATATTGAGCTTTGAACCTTGTCGTATTGTGATTAAACTACTTTTGGAAAAAATCTGAGTTCTCTCATATATGCACAACATAACCAATTTAATACTAGTACAAGGGATTAAGGAAAACCAAATTTTACTACCGGACCTCCAATTACTACCAAATTTTACCAACAGTAGGTACTCAATCCCAGAATCTAAGAACAGGAAAAATTTTCCCCGAACCGGCATAAAAGTACGTGAACCGACCACCTGATTGCTGCTGAACCTTGAACCGGCAGAGAGAAGAAAAAAAAAAAAAAGGAGGCAGCCCAGAAGAAGTTAGCAGCCCAGAGAGAAGAAAGAAGAGGAGGCCCAAGCCAGTGAAGTAACCTAGAAGCAGGCCCACTGCCACAGACCTTGACACGTCAGCAGCCACGTCAGCACTAGACCCCACTACCACGTCAGCTCGGTCAGCTCACTGGTCAACCCGGTCAGCAGTCAACGCCGGTCAACGACCGCCAACCACTTTTCCACACGACTTCCGGCCATTTTCAGGCGACTTTTTCCAACCACTTTTTCCTGCCAAATTTCTTGGTATATTTTTTTCTAAATGTTCCCGTTTTTTTAATTCAATTTCTCTTCTTTTTATCGGGGACTTGCAACCTCCCTTTCTTCATCTAGGGGAGACCAAATTAAGCCGAACTGTGGGGATTTGTGCTCACTCCAAGGTTAGAGCTTGTTGAGATCTCCAAATTTAGAGTTAGAGTTTGTAGAAAATTTATGATCGACCACTTACGTCATTGTTTCGATCTAATCCAATACCTCTTGGAATTTAATTTATTGGAAGCGATTATGCTCAGGAATTTTATATGTTTTCGTGGTAGCTTTTTACGCTTCGAAACTAACCCTTTTTCTTGTTCTCTTTCAGGATGAGTAACCTAAACAAATTGAAGTTTGCTCCATTGGGAACAACTGGCTCTGGCTCTGCATAAAAATGTCGTGCTCTTGATCTTAACAATCGTTAAAAATCCCACTCTCTCTGAAGAGCACGACATTTTCATGCGAGAGCTTTGTTTTGAGGTTGGGGATTTGGGAGGCAAAGATAGAGCATGGGATTTGAGCGAAATTAGAGTCGATGGATCAAGAGGTAGGCTTTGGAGTTTGGGCCTGCGAAGTATGATGAAGAAGTTGAACAAAAATGTTGTGAGAAAGTATTTATATGGCGACATTAGGGTTTGGTATCTGACCTAAAGCAAAAACGATGTCGTTTTTACAAGAACGGTTCGTTCGGTTCAACTCGATTTTTTACACCCTAAAACAGAAAACCGAACGGTTCAGATTTTTTATTTCGTTCGGTTTTTTTTTTTATTTCAGTTTTTTCAGCTTCGGCTCGGTTTTTTTCGATTTCGCGAACCCACCCCTAATTTTGACAAGATGAAGAAAAGTGACAACAGATAAAGAATCAGGTCATTGGATGGAATGAATTGAGTGACATCTAGATTAGAAAAGTTGAAAGATTCCTGATTCGAGTGTGGGACATGATTTTAGGGTTTATTATGCTTTGTTTCTAAAAACAACTTTATCAGTTTATTTATAATTTTTGTGTTATCGAGAAACAAAAGTCAAAATTGGAAGAAAATTTTTCAGTATTTTTTTTTTAGAGAATAAATTTTAACAAATTTTATATTTTACAGCAATCTCTAAAATCTCCATATCTCTTTTCCTTCAAATTTTAGAGATTACTGTAAATTTAGGAAATTTTATTTTCTCTTTCCTCACTATCCCTACAATGGGGATAATTACAGGGATCTGTTGAAACAAAAGATACTCATTTTTCTACAAAATAAAGAAAAATCAAAATATGGGAAAACTGTTGAAGTTGCTTTAAGAAGGTGGAGAAAAGCTGGAGAGTGATGACTTATAGCTTAAAAGGTACAATTAGCTTTAACAAATTTTCGGGCTTAAACAAATTATCAATAACCACAATTCCAAAAACTCAACCAGATAGTAGCTCCACACACACCATAACTGATCAATAACCACAATTCCAAAAACTCAACCAGATAGTAGCTCCACACACACCATAACTGAATCAGTAGGTACTTTTCAGAATATCAATATGGAAGGTCTTCGGTGCACGGCAGTTTAACTTCGGCCATGTTTGGTTGACTGGAAAGGAAAGGAATCACTTTCCTTTCCTTTGGGAAAGTGTTTCCGGAGGGGGGGGGGGGGGGGGAACCAAATTCCTCCACTTTTTCCTTTCCTTTGGGAAAGTGTTTCCCTTCCTTGGCTGTCGAAAGGAAAGTATTTCCTTTCTCAATGCCCACTTTCCGGGAAACAAACAGGGCCTTCAAGTATCACTAGAGTGGTCACGTGGTGGTCAGAATGAAAGAAGCCGTTAGTCACAGGCAGAGATTGTCCTCCGGAATGAAAGCATTTTTTTTCCTTGAGAATATCCAGGATGAAAGTTAGTTACAGACTTCATAATTTCTGGGAAAACAGTGAGTAATCCTCCCGTGGAAAAGGTTGAACAAAATAAATCATGTTTTTTTTGGGAAGAAAAGCCAAAAAAAGCAAGCAAAGCATGCACATGCTTTCTTGGTTGTATCTAGGGGTCATCATGGGCCGGGTTAGGGCCGGCCCTACCCTATATTTTAGGGCTTAGGGTCGGGCAGGGCCGGGCCTAGTGAAAGTCAACAAAATTTAGGGTCGGGTAGGGTCGGGCCAGGGTTTAAATATGCTAACCCTTACCCGCCCGAAAAGCCCGATCCGTTAGGGCCGGCCCTCAAATAGGGTCAAATAGGGCCGAAATGGGCCAAAAAAGGGCCTTATTTTGTTTAACAAAAAAAAAACATTATTTTTTTCTTCTCAAAATATGGCTTAATGGTATATATTGGTAATAAAAGACTCATTGTTTTTTATTGAACATATTTGATACACACACACACACACACTTGTAACTTATAACATGACAATGCTCATATGCATATACAACAGTAGTAGGTATTGTGTAAAAAATTTATGCCGATCTGCATTAAATAAGGCACCAAACGGAGCGGTCAACACTTTGTATAAGCAAACTTCCGTAAGGGGAGCGGCACCTTTTGCGGACAAACATCCCCGTATTTTGACAGCAGGTGATAGACCCCCTCCCCATGAGAGTGTGGGAGCTGATAGATCAAAAAAAAAAATTGCAAATTCTCGGTTATGAGCATATTTGTGTGAGGTTTTATTTAGGGTATGGAGTTGACTGGGTCGATAGAGACCTAACCGAAGGTGGAAGTCACTGAAATTTTTACCACTACCATATATTCATATACGGATGACATCCAACGGTGCATTTTTAAAAATTCCATTTCGTCCCCCATTTTGCTCATGGAGGATAACAAGCCTAATAAACGAGTTATACTACATTAATAACCATATAAGGATTATATGTGATCAAAAAATTCTGAAATGAAAATCGACCAATCTGAAATTCTCATATGCTTATACAACATTGATAGATAATTAGGTATTGTGTAAAAAAATTAGGCCGATCTGCCATGAATAAAGCGCCCAACGTAGCGGTCAACGCTTTGCACAAGAAAACTTCCCTAAGGGGAGCGGCACCATGCGCGGACAAACGTTGCGGAATTTTGACATCCGTAAGTAGACACCCTACCCATGAGAGTGTGGGAGCTGAAAGATCGAAAAAAGTGAATTGCCAAGGACCGGTTAAGAGCATATTTGTTTTATGTTCTATTTAGGGTATTGAGTTGACCGGGTAGATCGAGGTCCAACCGAATGCGGAAATTGTTGAAATTTCTACCACTAACATATATTCATATACAAACAAAATCCAGCGGTTCATTTTAAAAAATTCCATTTCATCCCCCATTTTGCTCATGGAGGGTAACAAGCCTAATAAACTAGTTATACTACATTACAAGACATATAAGGATTATGTGCGATCCAAAAATTTTGAAATGAAAATCGATCAATCGGAAAATTCTTATATGTTTATACAATAGTGATAGGTATTGTGTAAAGAAATTAGGCCGATACGCCGTGAATAAGGCACCTAACGGAGCGGTCAACGGTTTGCACAAGCAAACTTCCCTAAGGGGAGCGGCACCATGCGCAGACAAATGTTGCGGAATTTTGACATCCATAAGTAGATCCCCTACCCATGAGAGTGTGGGAGCTGAAAGATAAAAAAAGTGAATTGCCAAGGACCGGTTAAGAGCATATTTGTTTTATGTTCTATTTAGGGTATTGAGTTGACTGGGTAGATTGAGGTCCAACTGAATGCGGAAATTGTTGAAATTTCTACCACTAACATATATTCATATGCAAACAACATCCAACGGTTCATTTTAAAAAATTCCATTTCGCCCCCCATTTTGCTCATGGAGGGTAACAAGCCTAATAAACTAGTTATACTACATTACAAGACATATAAGGATTATGTGTGATCCAAAAATTTTGAAATGAAAATCGATCAATCGGAAAATTCTTATAAGTTTATACAATAGTGATAGGTATTGTGTAAAGAAATTAGGCCGATCCGCTGTGAATAAGGCACCTAACGGAGCGGTCAACGCTTTGCACAAGCAAACTTCCCTAAGGGGAGCGGCACCATGCGCGGACAAACTTTGTGGAATTTTGACATCCATAAGTAGACCCCCTACCCATGAGAGTGTGGGAGCTGAAAGATCGAAAAAAGTGAATTGCCAAGGACCGGTTAAGAACATATTTGTTTTATGTTCTATTTAGGGTATTGAGTTGACCGGGTAGATTGAGGTCCAACCGAATGCGGAAATTGTTGAAATTTCTACCACTAACATATATTCATATGCAAACAACATCCAGCGGTTCATTTTAAAAAATTCCATTTCGTCCCCCATTTTGCTCATTAAGAAGTTAACATTACATTGGTAAAAAGGTTTCAACTCGACCAATTGATTATTTTTAGTTATGTTGATTACTTGATTTATTTCAAAATTGGTATTACATGAATATATTGTCCAATTTGAAATAATAGCTTCGTAATTATTACAGTTAATTAGTTAACAGTAATTATTGGTAAATATTAAAATACCCATAAGATTATATTAAAACGGCGGCGTTTTTGCCGAATTAACGGTTAATTCTTTAAAAAAAATTATTTTTTTCTTCTCAAAATATAGCTCAATTTAAAAGACTCATTTCCTAATATGTAGATTGAAATAATTTTCTACACTTCCATAGTTTTATACATATAACACATGTAATAGAAAATAACAAAAATAAAATATAAATTTTAGGGCCGGGCCGGGCCTAGCCCTTACGGGCTCAATCGGGCCGGGCCGTAGGGTAGGGCCGGGCTTTATTTGTGTGACCCATACCCTACCCTAAATAAAAAAGGGTCAGGCCGGCCCGCCCTAATGGAAGGGCCGGGCCGGGCGGGCTTAGGGCCCAAGGGCCATATGATGAGGCCTAGTTGTATCAGTTAAAGCAGAAAGCAAGAACAAGTTAATTTTAACACAGCTTGGAATCTCAGAAATTACTCAAATTAAATCAACTTGGTTTTCTCCAAATGGTATTGGGTCTCCAAGTCAAGTCACTTTCTGGAACTTTAATGAACCGACATAACAGCACTCAAGCAAGCACTCATAAAGTACAAGGAACACATAAAGTTTTATAAACAAAGGGATATATCTCCAAATAGCCCGTTGGCAATTGCCATATAAATATTGCAATAATTTGGGAATAGAGAATACAAGGAAAAAGAACTACAATGACAATATCTAGCCATTACTAATAATAATAGCTTCAGATGCATATAGCCGTTAAAAAGACTGTAGGGACGAAAAGGAGGTGCCAAAAACAGTCGACAACAAAATGGTGATGGTATAGCACCAAAATGTGGATTTGGAAACCCGTTTTAATCTCAAAGGAGTCTAAACTGCTCTAATTCCTACGGCCAATCCTTGGAGAATAAAAATGGTGAATTGGTGGAAATTAGAGTTTTCTTTAGCCTAGACGAGACCCTCTATAAAATTTGTAATATCAAGAATGAAGGGGGAGGCAATGCACCACCATCATACACCCTCCGAACTCATAGCTTAGCACCCGGGAACTTGCATGATCCATAACCTGAAGAAAGACAAAACACTATTTATAAGAAGAAAGCAATAAAAACAAATAAACAGACTGCTATTTATATAGATTATCAAGCTAATTGTATCACCAAATTATGCAACTTGGATAAATGCCACATTTTACAACTATCCTTTAGTTACTGAATCCTACTATCACAAATCACTTGGTAGTGATCTATACTACTACATTTACAATCACTCAGAGCAATTTAAACTAATTAACATTCATGCAAGTATCACATTAAAAGTAGGAAGGAAAAAGAACTCAAAAAGGTGCCCTGTTTGGAGGTGACGTTTAGAATGCACAACACTAATTCAACAATCTATTGGAACAACTCCATTTTACCATTTATATTGCACATAAGGCCTAACTACTAAAGCATATTGATCTAACTAATAACTACAGCTACTACTTATTTAATTAATGACCAAAAGAAAAAAGAATTAAGAAACACTCACTTGGATCTTTGATGGTTTGAACAGCTAGACCACCGAAGTTGCAGCTTCCACCGGCCTTCCTAAACTGAGCCCAATACGCACTGAACGCATAGCTCGCATGTTGGGCCAACGAATTGGGCTTAAAGCACTTCCCTCCGGGTTGGATCGGGTCACAAGTTTTATTCCCCTGCGAGCAAGCGTACGACAAAGCCTCTGCAACCGCAGTCTTATTGGCTCCCTTCTTAGCCAAGCACCATATCGGCCCCGGATACGGCTTATTATTCGTCGCCGGCGGCAACGCCTTGAACTCGGACTCCGGCATCCTCCCGGTCAAGTCAATCTGATACACATTCGACCCGTTCGGGTACAGCAACCCGAAATTCCGCTCCGTACTCGGACCCGGTTTCGTGTTCTCGTTATAAAGAGCGAAGATGAAGCTCGGGAGAACCACGCCCGGTCGAGCCGGCGTTCCGACCGGCGGTTTAGCCGTGAACTTTTTGATCACATTGCGGTTGTAAATAGCGGCGTTGTGGATGTTGGCGCCAATCTGGTCGTAGTCTCCGCCGCTGGGCCAACCCGTTTCGGCGATCCAGACCCGGATATCCGGGTACCCGAGTCGCTTCATCGCGAAAATTAAAGCGTCCACCATCTGATCGAAGAGGTTGTGGTACGTCAGACCCGAAACCGGGTCGGTGTACGTCACGTTGGTGGGTTCGAGTAGAGCGTAGCCCAAATCGATGTTGGTCGGATCGGAAGACCAGGGGAAGTAAGTATAGACATCGATGAAGAAGAAGGACTTGGTTTTGAACAGAAACTTTAACATGGGTTTGATGACGGAGCCGGAGATATCCGACCGGAACGTACCGTTGGACGGCGGGAACGAGGACTCGAGCACGTCCATGGCCGACGGAGTCCCGACTTTGACTTTGGTGATTCCGTGGGTTTTGAGAGCATGCTTGATTTTGCGCATTGCCGGAACCAGATTGAACCAGATGGACTTGTCCGGCGCCGAGAGGATTTCGTTTCCGACGAGGAGGTACCGGATTAGGGTATGTGGGTAGAAGGGGACTACATTGGAGCGGACCCATTGGTCCGCGAGGGTTTGATTGGAGGAAATGTTGTTGATCAGCTCATTGGGTACCATAATCGAGACTTGAAGGTCTGTGTTTTGGAGAGCCTTGAGGATTTTGGGGTTGGCATCGTAGATTTTGACTCGCTTAGCTTTGAGGGTTTGGATGAGCTTCACAGATTCTGATGGAGATGGTAGATTGTTGCCCAGCTGGCCGTAGTTCACACCCACCTTGCCCGAGAACTCTGCGCCTGTAAACAAAAACAAAACCCGGTCAGGGACATAAACCCAAATGTGGAAAACAAGTATAACCAATTTCGTGATTTGGAACAAAGACTTACTGGAAATCGAGATGATGAAGCAGAAAAGGAGAATGAGCAGGGGAACAAGACCCAGCTGCATTGTTGCTCAGCTGAACTGGAAATTATGACAAAAGAAATATGGGCTTTCTAATCTAGTCTATGGGTTTTGAAGCAGAAACAAAACGCTGTGGAGCGTAAAGATTGGATCTTTGGGCTACTTACTTACTGGGGTGGGTTTTTTTATGGGTTTCTGATGCTCTGCTCCACCTCTGTGAAAAGATATAGAAAAGGGAGAAGAGATAGAGAATCAGGTCATTGGATGGAGTGACATACTGACATATAGGTTAGAAAAGTTCAAAGCTTTTTCGATTAGAGTGTGGGACATATTTGAGGGTTTATGATGCTCTGTTTCCAGGAAGGTGGAGAAAAGCTGGAGTGATGACTCATAGCTTAAAAGGTGCAACTAGCCGTTTGAATGGTGGCAGCTGGCAACTCCATAATTTTGTAGGTCGCACAAGCTTGTTCAAGGGGTTTATGTAATTTCCAGTAATGGTACTTTTAGTCTTTTTCATTGATGACAACCTGCACTTCTTGTTGATCTAACTTAATTTGCAATTTTGCATTTACTTGGTCAATCTAGTTATGATGGAAGAAACTAAATGGTTAATGCCAAATTGGTCCATAGAGGAAGCATCCCAGTGTTCCTTCCCCCTTCCACTTTCTCGATTTTTATACTTGTCCCTTGCTTGTTACCGAAAAAAGGGACTTCACCCGTCCACGTTTAGGTCACCAATGTAGAGTAAAAATTAGGATTAAATTATGTTTAGTTGACATTGGTGCCCGAAACCTCAATTACTGTTCTTCACGTCGGCGGTCATTTTTCTTTTCCATCACTATTCTTCTTCTTCACTTCTGGTTTTGGTCAACTTGGCTATCAAAAACCATCATTTCAACCAAACCCAAAATTCAAATCACCATTTTGAGCAAGACCCAAAAACCTCAGGGTCTTAAAAAATGGTAGTTTTCAGTGAAAAGTTTCTAAATTGAGGCTTGATGTGGAGAGAAAAAGTGAGATTTGAGTGGCAGAGAGAGAAGTAGGCTGTGAAAACAAGAGGGGAGTGGTTTAGCGGCGAATTTCCGAGCTGATTGGGATCTACTTGTGTTTGGGAGATGGCGTCGGCGACGATGGAGGCGAGGGCGGATCCCAACAGAGGGAGTTGGCTTCAAAGAAGGTGAAGAAGTGATCATTCAGCTCCTAGCCTCTTACTTTTGCTCGATGTCTATCTTTGCACCGCTAAGCTAGGTCTTTGCTGGGTTTGGTTTCAATTTGGGGAGAGAAACAGAAGGGTTGTGGAGTTTGATCGGAATGAGATTGGTGGGTTGAGGAAGGAGAAAGTAGGCAAAACGAAAAGAAAAAAAAAGGAAAAAAAGAAATTAAAAAGGAACAAGAAAAAAAGAAGAAAAAGCAAAAAAGAAATTAAAAAGGAAAAAGAAAAAAAAGGAAAAAAAAATTAAAAGGAACAAGAAAAAAAGAAGAAAAAGCAAAAAAGAAATTAAAAAGAAAAAAGAAATAAAGAAAAAAAATTAAAAAGGAAAAAAAAAAAAGGAGAAAAGAAATTAAAAAAGAAAAAGAAATAACAGAGGGGTATATTGGACATTTCACCTAAGGCCAACTCCTAATTTGATGCGGGAGGGACCAATCAGACAAAAATTTTGACGTTAGAGACTTTTCAGATTAATTGAGAATGTTAGGGACTGAAACGAAAAAAGTATCATAATACAAGAACTAAACATAATTTAATCCTAAAAATTAATTATGTGTAAATTTGAGAACTGAGGATTCCGGTTGGACTTGTATGATGAAGTTAAAATATTATATTAGAACAAGAGTCAAAGACTCAAAAGGCCAACCAAGCCATGAATAAGGACTTTAGGCGTACGAGGAACGTGTTGTCCATAACAACCTGTTGCTTACGATCTGAGAAAGTGGGCATTTACCTCATTGTTTTTAAAATGGGTGTTGTGTTACTAGCACTCAAGATCTTAACTCTTCAAGTAAATTAAAGCTCAACAAACCTAAATCAGAATGTACTATATCTCATGAACTCTAAACTTACCTCACTTTAGACAAAATTTAAGTTAATCCCTAAAATTTTCCATAAACAAATCACCCAAGACAAAGTAAATTATCCATAAATAAATAAAATATATTGTCAGTTGTTTTTTTTTTTTTTTCTCTTTCCAACTAGGAATATATTGTCAATTGTTGAAACTGAATGCAGATGAGAAGAATTGATGTTGGAATAAAATATAGGGTCATTGACGCAAAACACTAAAATTGGACAAAATTATCTCACTTACCCCAGTAACAGATTTTTATTCTCTGTTACTCAATTTAACGTAGAAAGACAATTTTACCCACAGTCAAATTAATAAACTACCCATATGCCCTCTCTCTCTCTCTCTCTCCACACCTCTGCCCAGTGTCGATCCACGCCCCAATATCCAACTCCGGCGGGTCAAGTTCTTGTCCATATTTTGTTGCAGTTCGCCAGTGAGCTCGCACAAACTCGGCCCCGTCAGCCTAACCGCCGTAGTGCTGACAACGACAACCAAACAACGCGATGCCGATGGCCTCCTGGACGTCTCGCCGTCTCCTTGGCGTAGCCGATGGCCTCCTGGACGAGTCCGGTGCTCGACCGAGGCTATGGTAGAGGAGAAAGATGATTGGGTGCCCAAAGCTTTTCTCTAGGTGCCCAAATCAATTTCTCTCTTTCGTTTGTTTTTTTTTTTTTGGGTGAAATGGGGGCAGATGGCTCAGAAGGAAAGAAAAAATTAAAAAAATAAAATATAAAATTTATTGGGGCACTAGAAGTCTATTAAAGGTCTATTGCGGGGCAATAGATGTTTTGAATGTAATCTTCCCGTTTTTTTTTTCCTTTAATCAAAGTTTTATTTGTCTAAATTTCGGAAGATTAGTTCTCATTCCGGCAACTGAAAGTTCTATTGGTGGACAATAGATGTTTTGAATTGATGTTTCTCCTTGTTTTTTTTCTTTAATCAAAATTTTATTTGTCTAAATTTAGGGAGATTAGTTCTCATTCCTGCGATTGAAAGTTCTATTAGGGGGGCAATAGAGGTCTTTCGGGGGGTAATAAATCTTTCCAACGACCTATTTGGGGACATCTGGTGACGTTTTTAGAGAAGTCCAGTTGTGGCGGCTGGTGACCGGAATCCAGCGATCGTTGAAGGGAATCCGGCTGCCGGTGACCAAACTTCCGCGAAGTCTCCTATGGTTTCTTTCTCTTCCATTCTCTCTGTTTCTCTCTATGTAACAAAGGGTTGAGAGTAAAATAGTCTAAAAACTAAAAACAATATATATATATATATATATATATATATATATATATATATATATATAGGGTGGTGCTATTCACACCCCATATTTTCTATTCACACACCCATTCTATTTTTCTATTACTTTAATTCAATTTATTTTTACAAATTACCCTAACTACCCTCCTTTGCTATTGATAGGAGCATAAATGCGACGAATATAGTGTGAAATCCCTTACACTTTTCTTAGTTAATTCCTTTTAAAAAGTCAGTTTTAACTTTGTTTTCTTTTTAGGTAGTTCGTGGAGTGATTCAAGAGAAATAAGAGCTGAAAGGAAGAAACGAAGCCATGAAACATGAAGTACTGATGTAGAGGACAAATTTTGATCAACCATTTGGCCAGAAACTACAAGGGAAGTCCACGGCATTCATTGTGCAAAACAGTTGCTGCAAAGCAGAAAACTGCAGTTTCAGAATCAGCTTTCTGGGAACGGGGTTGAGGAGAAATTCTTGCACCCTTCCAGATGCACCTTTGCTGAAAGGGTCAGCGATCCTTGAAGACATGATGTTATACTTCAACTACAGCTAAAGAACTGGTCAGAAGCATCAACGAGGCAGTAGTAAATCAAGTGCAAAGTAGGCTTCCCGATAAGGCAGAAACTGTCAGCTTTTCACGAAGCTTTTTGGGAGATCTTTTCCGGCAATTTTATTGGAGTTTTTCCAGAAGGTTGTTGATCAATATAGAATATGTGATGTCATAGAACACGTGGGAGTAAAGAACCATCCAGAAACTTGTCAAGATGAAGTCGTTCCTTGTCCAAGAAGGAAGCTTCAGAGACAGAAATTGAATCCTAGTCAAAACAGGGCATTTTGGCCGAGATTCTTCTTTGGACGGATTTCCAGGGCATTTTTGGAAGGTTATTGCTGCTTAAAATATTAAGGAGAGTCCTAGAATAATTCTACAAGATTACCAAAGCTTGAAAATCATTTAATTGTGCACCAATTAAAGGAATCCTCAAGCAACAAGGGAAGGTTTTAAAAGCATTGTTGAAGAAGGAAACTAGGGCTGAACTTCTCCTATATATATTGAGCTTCTGCACACGTTGAAGATGACCACGCCTTTCACCTTCTCTTCTATCTCTCTTTCTCATTCATCCGCCACCATATTTTTCTTCTTTTTCTCTATTTGTTCTATTTTGGTTTTTAAAACAATGTGTAACTAACTATCTTTTTGTTAGGGGCAAGGTTTGAAGCCCCAATTATGTAGAACATATGTTTGGTTTTAATCTAGTTTCTTGATCTTTGGTGTGAATTGGTTGTTTATTTCTGATTGATTGAAAACTTTTGCATGTGTTTGTTTTATGGTCGCGAACATATGATTTATGCATGTAATTGGAGCTAGGTTTAGAAAATATTTCACCTAATCGTCTTGTTTTCTAATCCACAAGTATGTAAGGCTTTGGACAAAAGCTGATGTCTCAAACAACTAGAAGAGCATGCTAGGTAGGCGTTCCACACTAGACTGCAACTCTAAAATCAATCGTTTCCATGAGATCTTAATGCTTCAAATATGTTGACACTATATGTGTTGTTGATAGGATAGCGTTCTATACCTTGATTGCATGTTTGATAGGCTTAGCTATTGTGCGTTCACGTAGACTAAGTAATTAGGGAAACATTAATAAGGGACATGATCTACTCCGACTTGTTTCTTGGTTGATTTCTGTTCACACCTTAGTAATTGAAACTAGGTTAACTTAACATTGTTCGAAAGTAATTGGTGGTGGATTTCCGAGTCTCTAACGTCTTCTCCATACTGTTTTTCAAACTCTAAAATCGTTTTTGCTTTCTTATTTTCCTTTTATTTTCGTAGGAACATAAAAACCCAAAATCTGTTTCAACTTAGGATTGCAACGCACCCTTCTATCCCCATCTTGTCCTGCCATCTTTTTCCCTCTTTGACGTTTTTCTTTTTCTTAGTTTTGTTATTTTTTTTGTGCTTTAGTTAGTTTAGTTTAGTTTTATTTTGTGTGAATTATAAAGTTACCCTCAATCCCCGGCTTGAACGATCCCTGCTTACTCTATATTGCTAACGACTACATTTTGCAGGGTTAAGTTGAGCGCTTGTTTTTAGCGTATCAGCTATTCTATTTTTTTTTTCTTTTTTGCAAGTCAATCATCACCAAACTCTAAAACCTAAACCCTTGTTTTACTGTAGACGAAGACTTCTAAACTCTTTGTGATTCCTTCTTTTCTTTTCCATCAAAAACTTCTTTAGCATAGTCATTCCATCTCTCTAATGTGATGCTTTGAAGTTCAATTATGGCAGAGCAAGAAATTTTAGACCCATCTTTGGAGAAAATTTTACATCTGATTTGCAATGGAGACATGGAAGAACAATATGAATTTAGTGATCATTCAAGCCCCTTTGAATACATCATTCCTAGTAAGATTCTAACTCAAATTATTTGGTGTATTTCAATCCATTGCTCACGTTCAGTTTCTTAGCGATTTGGTGGATCTATGACCTTTAGATTTGTGTGTTCTATTCGTCTTAGTTTGATTTTGGTATGGGTAGCGTGTTAATCATGGTTTTGACTTGAGTTGATTGATAATTTTGAAGTCGTTGATGCTTTGATTTTTTTTTTTTTTTCTGGATACCTTATCACATATATAACATGCTTATACTACTGTGCTAGTTTTACATGTATTGATGTATAAGAACAAGAAACAATTGTTTCCTGCTGGCAATAAAAGCGAAAAGATGATATAACAAGGCTAAAGGCAGAGATGTTAGACACATTGAAACTTTTATTGTATTGCACTAGCATGATTTAACAAGGCTTTGAAACATTGGATCAGAGATGAACTGATCAATGTAGGATCAGATTTCTTATACATTAGATACAATTGTTTCTTGTTCTTATGAGTCTTATGCTTTCTTGTTTGGCTGTCTAGAAATTAGTATACTAGTTGACATTATATATGAATGATTATTATTTTGGTGATCTAGGTCAAGTAGAGATAAATGAAATTGACAAAATGCTTTTTTTGGTGGAAGTAAATTTTGATAGTCGGGAAGTCCTTCTTACTGCTGTTCATAAAATTGCATTCATGGAAGGGTATGTAACTGTTATAAGAAGACCAAAACCTGATAAGTGTGTGTACATTGGCTGTGTTAGAGGTGGTAAGTATCAAGACACAAGGATGGTTCCACCAGAGAAGAGGAAAAGGAAGACAACATCTCGCCTAATAAGTTGCCCTTTTGAAATTGTGGGGAGAAAGAAACCTGAAGGTTTTTGGAAGGTGGATATAAAAGATTTATCTCATAACCATGAACCTTCAAAAGATATGTCTGGGCATCCCTATTGTCGTCGGTTTTCAAGAGAGGAAATCTTGAAGCTTAAAGAAATGAGTAAGGCTGGCGTATCACCACGCCAAATAATGTCTTCACTTCGACAGAGTAATCCAGATTTGCAAACAATTTCCAAAAACATCTATAATGAAAAGTATAGAATTATGAAGGAGAATTTAGCAGGTCGTACAGTTATTCAAGCTTTATTGGAAGAACTTGGTCAAGCTGGTTTCATCTATAACATTGAGTATGATCAAAATGGTCGGTTGACTCATTTAATGTTTGCTCATCCACTTTCAATTACTTTGACTAAGAGCTATACAAATGTCTTTGTGATGGATTGTACATACAAGACTAACAAGTACAAGATGCCATTACTAGACATTGTAGGAGTCACAAGTTTCAATACATCTTTCTATTCTTGCTTTGTCTTCATGCAAAAAGAGGAAGAAGAGGACTATGCTCTAACTATGTCCAGCAGAATTTTTGGAGTTGAGGTTTATCCTTTGGTGATTATTACTGATAGAGAATTGGCACTGATGAATGCTATAAATATTATTTTTCCAAGGACTGCTAACATATTATGTGTGTGGCATATTGAGAAAAATGTAGTTACAAACTGTAAGCCTTATTTTACAGAAGAAGATGATTGGGTTGCTTCCATCTCTACGTGGACTACTTTGATCAATTCTCATGATGAATCATCCTTTAATGAAGCTTAGACTAATTTTGAAGCTGAGTACAATAAGAATGTGGCTATTCTCAATTATATCAAAGGTACTTGGCTTCCATTAAAAGAGAAATTTGTAACTGCAAGGACAGGTCAGGTTACGCACTTTGGTAATCATGCTACATCAAGAGGTGAAGGTGCACATTCAAATCTAAAGAGATATCTTCAAGTTTCAAGTGGAAGTCTTGGTGATCGTAAAGGAAAGAATTTGTCTTGCCATTGAAAATCAGTTTCATGAAATCAAAGCTTGACTCTCTAGTGAAAAAATTCGCCATCCACATAAAGTCGGGATTCCGTTCTTCAAAGAACTCGTTACTCATATATCTATCTTTGCACTTGATGAGCTACATAAGCAATATGAATTAGCAAAGTCCAACAATCTTTCATCTCAATTCAAGGGTCATTTTTACAGAACAATGGCCCTTCCTTGTGTACATATGATTAGGGAGATGAAATTTGAAGCGTTGCAATTGAACAACATTCATGAACAGTGGAGGGTTGATACAAGATCATTTGATCATGGTGTGAGCTTGGATGATGGAGATGAGATAGGTGTTCTTTTATCTAAATTCAAGTTTAAGTATGAGAGAATGCCTCTTACTCAGAAAGACAATACCAAGAGGAAACTCACTCAGTTTCTTGGTGCTTCTCTTCCATTATTACTAGAGCCTAATGTTCAACCTCATAAAGGTCGTCCATTAGGATCAAAAAACAAAAAGGAATCTAGCTCTACAAAGCGTGATCCTTAAGCCTTTGAGATAATGGAGGAAAAGTCTCGGAAATGTGGTCATTGTCAAGGTGGTGGTCATAATATTCGAACTTGTCCACTTAAAGACAAAGCTTCCAAGCCTTCATATGGTCCTGCAACTCCTACAGAGTAAAGCTATTAATGTAATTTTTTTTTTTTATCACTAATCCTTTAGTCACTTATCTTTACTGGAATTTTGGAGAAATTTGTTTGGTACTGCATGTACGTCCTTTGTTTGTTTGGTAATTGAAGTTAAAAACAGCTTTGCTGAATTTTTGAGAAAGCTGCTGATCTGCTAACTTCAAGCTCTCTATTACCCTGCTTAATGATTTCCAAATATCTTGAATTTTTGACATGTTCTTGTTCTATTAGTTTAAAAATGATATGGAAATTTTCATGTCATTTGGACCCTTGGTGAATATTTGGTGAATTTTCTAAATCGTCTGCAGTAAAATAAGGGTTTAGATTTTAGAATTTGGTGATGATTGACTTGCAAAAAAGAAAAAGAAAAAAAAAAGCAAAGGAGGGTAGTTAGGGTAATTTGTAAAAATAAATTGAATTAAAGTAATAGAAAAATAGAATGGGTGTGTGAATAGCACCACCCTATATATATATATATATATATATATATATATATAATTGGGTATCAGGGAAACCTTATTAGAGTCTTCATGGGTAAGGGGGAATTAAAAAAAACTTAATGGAGTAAGTGGGGAAAAAATCTCTAGAATTAGGGTAAATGGACAAAAACCCTAAAATATAAAAGAAAAATAAATCACGGTAACTTAATTACTGATGAAGTGATGATCACACCATAGACATAGAACATACAAAAAAATTATTTGAAAGTAAATGCTACTCCAAAATCAATGCAACTTCTACTTGCTTCTAATAAGAAATCAGTGGATTATCCAGTCATTGGGCACATATTTGTAGAGCTTGTGAAGATATTGTCACGGCCTACAAAGCATATTGTGAAGCAAGAGAAGCTTACTTTGTGGAACAAGAAGATCAAGAAGGTGATCTAGAGTGAAGGGTTGAACACTTCAAATCTGGCTAGGATCAATAGATCACCAATTCTGTTTAAGTCTTTATTTTTCCAAGAGATGTAATGGGAAATTGCCTTATATTTTGTACTAAATGCCATTGGTTTAGTTTCTCTTCAAATTAGGCTCATCCAAAGTGAGTATGATGTCTAGGAAGGTTTTGAAATAAGTGGTACTTAAGCGTGCTTTGCTCCACCGACATTTATCTACTCACATGGTCATATTTATTTTGGAGTTACCGAAAGAAGTTAAACGACTACTATTGTTTTGCATTAGCTAGTACTTGGATTAGATTCTCTTAATGGTTAAAAAACAATGATGTACTCTGTTGGCTTATGAATAAAATTTTGAGTTCTTTTCATTATGACTCAATTTTGATTCTGAGTATACTACTTTGTGACTACGATGGCTGGGCCATCAGTATTAGTTCAAGGACATGGAGTAGCCTAAGTTCCCTTTGCCAAATGACACCTTGATTACTGTCATAGAAACTCTCTATGCTCCTAGGGAAAATCGAACCCTATTGAGCTATTTGAGTCAACGGATTCCATGCAGAACGCATGAAGAGAACGGAAAAGAGTTCCTTTGCACTATCTCTAATCATTGCGAATAAAGACCTATCTTAGAGAAACGTATGTGTCTCTCTAGTGGATTTTATGTCACCACTATTAGAGTTATTAAATTCAATAAAGTTATGAGAGAAGATCTCTTGGATTTAGACACATATTAGCTTTGTCACGACATGATAGGTTATCCTAGTCATGATATAATGATCCGTCTACTAAAGACTTCACACTGACATCCATTCTTTCGAGCAAAACGAAGCAAGAATCAAAGATTGATTCTCGGACTAAGTGTGATCGCTGGCTTAGGGCTGCCACCGTCCCCTTTGATGACACCATAGTAGGCGTCACCCATGGCCATGGATGCCCATTCATACTTTTGTTAAATAAAAGGGCTAATTACTGTTTAGTACCCTGTGGTTTTAGTTCAACATCAATTCAGTCCCTCAACTTTCAATTTCATCAAAAACACCCCTGCAATATCATTTTCTCGTCCAATAGGTCCCTCCGTCGGGATTCCGTCAATTTCAGACCTTAACTGTTGACGTGGCAGTCTAACTCAGTAAAAGTGGGACCCACATGAAAGTCAAATACCGAAAATGACCCTGGCCAACCAGATATGGAAAAATCCAAAATAAACCCTAAATTTTGGGGTTAGGGAGATTTGAACCCAGACCACCATGCATGCAAAGGAATACCCCAACCACCATGCCACTTGCACGACATCGATATATGTTAAACAACATAATATATATATATATACCCAACCAGATATGGAAAAATCCAAAATAAACCACAAATTTTGGGGTTAGAGAGATTTGAACCCAGACCACCATGCATGCAAACGAAAACTCCAACCACCATGCCACTTGCACTACAATGATATATTTCAGACAATAAAATATATATATTTGTATACCCAACCAGATATGGAAAAATCCAAAATAAATCCCAGATTTTGCATTTAGGGAGATTCAAACTCACCCCACCACATGTGCAAATTTAAAACCCAACCACTAGACCACTTGCACGGCATTGATTGATTCCAAACAAAATGATATATATCAGTATAATAGATCACAACCCCTACAAGATATGGAAAAATTCAAAAATAATATACATTTTTGTTTGAAACATACCAAAAAAATGGACATGGTCTGGTGGTTGGGTTTTTCATTTGCACATGTGGTAGGGTGAGTTCGAATCTCCTCAAATCCAAAATTTGGGATTTATTTTAAATTTTTCCATATTTGGCTCTGTATACAGATATATATATATATATATATATATATATTTTATTGTTTGAAATATATCATTGTCGTGCAAGTGGCATGGTGGTTGGAGTTTTCGTTTGCATGCATGGTGGTCTGAGTTTGAATCTCCCTAACCCCATAATTTGGGGTTTATTTTGGATTTTTCCATATCTGGTTGGGTATACAGATATATATATTTTATTGTTTGAAATATATCATTGTCGTGCAAGTGGCATGGTGGTTGGTGTTTTCGTTTGCATGCATGGTGGTCTGGGTTTGAATCTCCCTAACCCCAAAATTTGGGGTTTATTTTGGATTTTTCCATATCTGGTTGGATATACAGATATATATATATATATATATATATATATATATATATATTATGTTGTTTGACATATATCAATATCATGCAAGTGGCATGGTGGTTGGGTCATTCATTTGCATGCATGGTGGTTTGAATCTCCCTAACCCCAAAATTTGGGGTTTATTTTGGATTTTTCCATATCTGATTGCCCATGGTCATTTTCGGTATTTGACTTTCATGTGGGTCCCACTTTTGCTGAGTTGGACTGCCACGTCAGTAGTTAACGTCTGAAATTAACAGAATCCTGACAGAGGGACCTATTGGAAGAGAAAAAGATATTGCAGGGGTGTTTTTGATGAAATTGAAAGTCGAGGGACTGAATTGATGTTGGACTAAAACCACAGGGTACTAAACAGTAATTAGCCCTAAATAAAATGTGGAATTGTTCAGCTTTTGTGAAATTTGAGTGAACAGAATTAGGAGGACTGGTGGGTGAGTAATTGATTACTCAAGTGTCATTGTTTAAACATAAATATGTTGAATTACTGGCCTTTGGTTACATAAGAAATTAGATGCTAAGTTTCATACATTAGTTTATTGTTTACCAAGGGTTAAGAGTGAGAATAGCTCAACTGACTACCTTTCCCAATAAAATATGTGAAACAATAAAATAAAAAAAGATTGGTGTAGATGAATCCAAAATGTAGTTTGAGCTCTGGGTATTTGAAAGTAGCAATATTAAAATGCTTGAAATTTGCCTGTGGTGCTGTGAATTCTCTTTTCGCCATCTTCTTCTTCTTTTTGAGGCAGAGTATAGACCTAGCGTTGCTACGTGCTAATTGAGAAAGTGCCCGTATTATATTGAAGCATTTTGGCTCCTTGTTTAGGAAGGCCGGCATAGTAAATTACAAATTTGTTACAATTTTTTACGTCTATAATCTCACTTCTCCATTTTAGTCCTGTACAAAAGCAAAGTATAGACCATTCGGACGGATATCTTATTCACATTAAAGTTGCAAGTAGCTCTTTAAGGAAACTTTTGAAGATGGAGGAAATGATTCTGCTACATTTGCTTATGAAAAGTGAAATAAAATGTTAAGTCTAAACAAAAAAGTTACTAAAGTTTATACTACTATTGCATTGTGAGATTCTTCAGTAGAAAGGATGAGAAAACTATAGCTTATACTGCTACTGTAAAACAGGATTGGTTTGTTTTGGTTTTGCTACTAGTTTAGTGTTTTGGTGTTATTGTTTATTATCATTTGATTCATTTTGTTGTTCTTTGTGTATGAATTTGCATAATCAGGAACTCTTGCCATTAGTATAAGTATAATTTGTGGTTGGGTAGTTTCAGGATTGTTAGTAAGTCTTAATACATTGAGTTTAGATGCTGGATTGTGTTGGAGCTAGTTACTTATTCCCATTAGCATGATACAATGAATTAGATTGGCAAATAAGCAGAAGATTTGTCTAATCATGTTTTACTTTTGATCAGCTCCTTGTCGCTTTCTTGAAATTTCCTGATTATGCATGTTGCTTAGTGTGTAGTTGATCTGGATTGACATTTGTTTTGTTCACATGTTAAATTTTGGGACAAATTATGTCAACTAGAATTGTATTCTTAGTAAGGATTTATTGCCCCAGCTTTCACTTCAGTGACTGATTAAAGACTAGTTTTTGAAATTACGCAATCATGATGCAATGAAATAGTATCGTTCCTAACTGTTGGTTATACATCAGAACAGTTTCTAACACCCTAGTAACATATAATTTCAGAGATTTGCTACACACGAAAAAGAGGAGAGATGACATATGTGAGCATCTGATGGCTACCCTAGGCATAAGTGCAGTAGCAGAACACGAGTACGAGGGCAGTAGTAGGATTAGACGATGACGAGTGCAGTAGCAGGATTGGACAAGTGCAGTAGCAGGATTGGACGAGTGCAGTAGTAGGATTAGGCGATGACGAGTGCAGTAACAGAACACGAGTAGCAGAATTGGACGAGTATGAGTGCAGCGAATGCAGTAGCAGGATTAGGTGATGACGAGTGTAGTAGCAGAACTGGACGAGTATGAATGCAGTAGCAGGATTAGGCGATGACGAGTGCAGTAGCAGAACTAGATGAGTATGAGTGTAGCGAGTGCAGTAGCAGGATTGAACTAGTGCAGTAGCAGGATTAGGCGATGACGAGTGCAGTGGCATAACACGAGTACAAGTGTAGTAGCAAGCAACATGATTTGATCGAAAAAGAGTTTGGATTAAAGAAAATAATTAAGATTTAGATATCTATGCATGAAGGTTAGAATTGTAAATGTCTTATTGACACATGACAAGTTGACAACAAAGTAATATAAAGATATTATTATCAGAAAAAAAAAAAGTAATATAAAGGAATTAGAAGTCAAAAGAAGTAATTAAAAGTAAAAAAGTAAATTAACTCATGACATGTCGCAAGCGGAGAGCAGATTGTCCTTATTTGTAAGATTTAATACTTATAAAGAGATTAGAATTAACTCATGACATGTGGCAAATGAAGAGCAAATTGTCCTTATTTGTAAAATTTAGTCCTTATATGTTTAATTCAGATGTATTTGTTAAGTAATCTTTTGTCAATAACTTATATATAATTTGTTAAAATTTAATATTTAATTATTATAAAAACGGCTGGATCAACCTAAATCGGTGTTTGATATGTTAAATAAACGAATTAACGGATTAACGAATCTGAACTATTAACGGATTAATAGATCCTTCATATTCCTAAAGTAGTTTAGCCCACGATTGCATCACGCCATATTCCTTCATCCCCCACATGTCAAATTGTTGCCGATCATCTTCATAGCGCTCAAAAAGAGCAAGCGAGTTCATATATGTTGAAATCTGGCAAATCTCTTCTTTTCTCAAAGCTTCGGGTATCTTTATCTCGCCAAACAATTCTTTACAGATATCAAACGACCGAATAAAACACTCTTCACCTGATTGAATCCAATGCAAAGCACCATTCACAAGAGTTTGTGTTTCAGCAAATCCAGGCCGAAAGTCAGCAGGTATAACTTCAGCACTCTAGACTCCTCCAAATGTCTTTAAACAAGGACCAAATCTGAGTTTCACACGAGCGGGTTGATGAAAGAAGTCTCAAAACCTTGTAGTCATTTGTACTTTCATCATAGCCAAAGGCATAGCTTTTCTCTGTCCTTGCCATTTCCATATCACCTTCGCTAGGCCTAGGCACATACACAAACCTTTGAATGCAAAGGCATAGCTTTTCTCTGTCCTTGCCATTTCCATATCACCTTCGCTAGGCCTAGGCACATACACAAACCTTTGAATGCAAGGGTTCCAAATTACTATGCTTTCTCTATGATAATCATCAGCAACAAGACATATATACGAGCCCGTTACAAGTTCCGATTACATTGACACGCTCGTTAAAAGGTATTCGTTCGGAAGCTTCAAATGGAGTTATAAGCTTGGTGTGCTCACAAAATGGAGGGTAATCCCAGTGCAACGAGAGAAGGCCACTACCATTCCTACATTCTCCGTTAGGTTCAGCATGTATCAGGAGTCGGTGGTCATCGTCTTTTCGATTGTTGGAGCGGATTGCGCGGCTGATATGGGTTTTTATGAAGGTATAGGATTGGATTATATATCTCCATGACCTGCACACTACTGTAAATCTGAATAAAGATTTGCTAGGCAACCACAGAAGGATTTCGGGAATGATTTCTTGAGAAGACTTCCAAGTCTAACTTTTCTCTTTTGAATGACATTCTGACTCTAATATGTTTTCAGTTTGTTGGATCGAGAAGGCCTTTATATTCTGACTAAGATAGCAAAGCTAGGAAATTGTTCTCCTGGTCCAAGAAGGACTCCAGTTCTCAGCAGGTTTTGAGTTGATATGGTTTATCAATCCTATCTCCTAATCATAATCAAACAAGGACACAAACAATAATAGCCTAGTATACAAGTCATCATACATATGTTTGTGTCTATATTGATTTCATTAGTATTGAAAATAGTGGCTAGTGGCTAGTTTATGGGGTTTTGATAGTTCTGGTTAGCAGATGCAGAATTTTTGCCTTACAGTGACATTATACGCCTTGGAGCTAAAGGTAAGGAAACACTATCTTCAATCAACCACTGCATGCTTTTTTGAAATTTAACATAAAGTCAAACTGAATGATATGGATCAATTTATTCCCCGATGAAGGACTTAGAAGGCGAGATCCCAGATTAGGAGATAAGCCTTACTCCTCTCTTCAAGTCTGTTGAGGAGCTCAAGAAAACAGCAACAAAAATTAACCAGTGAAAGATATCAGTTGATAATGTTTCTTATAAATGATTATATATCTCGACTTGGATTTCACAAATGTCCTAAACTTGAAGCATAACTCTACAGGAAATAGAACAAAAGAACGGTTGGCCTTTAATACTGAAAAAATATCGCTGTAATTAAGCTGGGAAGCTAAATGACAGACTAAATTAATGATGGCAGAGCTTCCATGTACAGATAAAGATTGACTATTTTGGAAGCTCATATTTGGTATGTTCCTTTTAAAGTTTCAACGGAAGTCTTTCCATTGTTCTTTCATTTGATTTTGATCGTTGATTTTAAAGTTGACTTACATAAACACCTACTTAACAGGCTAACAGTGTAAAGTTTTTGCAAACTAGCTTGCATTAGTGTGTAATGTTGCATTCCTGTTGAGCACTTTTGAATTTATGAAAGTTGGAATGACCATATTTGTCTAGCTAATTGGTGATTTTCAGGTATCTCCTGTGAATGATTGTGAAGAATGGAATGGATATCATCACTACATCAGTTAATTTACCATCAGGGAAAGGTGTGCTGTTACAGATTTTCTGGAACCAATTAATTATCTGACTGACTGGTTAAGACGTTGGTCTTCTCATGATGCTCAAATTAAGCTTATGAGCAAATTTTTTTTTTTTACTTTCTCGGCTTGAGATTTCGAGATACAGGTCAGTGAAGGGCATTGTAGTTCAACTATATAAAAGATGAGAGAAAGTTATATGTTTCTTCCAACATTTGAAAGTTCAATAATCATTCACCTATCTGCGGTTTGCAATACTTGGAAGTGAGAAAGAGCTTCTGTGGGTCATAAACTCATGCAATATCATTAGTATTCATAGTCTACTGTGAATGTTATATATGATCATTCTTTTTCTGCTTCTGGAGCTATAAGCAAATTAAGTTGCCAAATGAAGTTGCTTATACTAGCTAATCATATGGAGAAATGATGTTTATGGTCATGAAAATTGTAGAAAAGAATGCAGGGACCCTTATGAAATTGGAGCTCAGGCCTTAAATTTGTGATTGGCTGGACCGAAAGAAAAGATCTTTTTGTAGATGACTCTCAGGTACTCGTATTGTGCAGAACTGTGCAGATACAAAATTGCAATTAAATCTTCTTGTGTAGTTTGGCACTGATTCTTATAGTTCTCTGGTCTGACCGTCTGACAAGCATTAATTCAATGCTGTCTTGGCAAAGTTGCTGAAGCATTTGGGAATGATCTCAGTTACGGTCCAAGGCTAGGTCTGATTGAAGACTCTGAATCCATGAACCCAAAGGTACCTTTAACAGCAGTGGTGACATGAGTGTTGATTAAAAGAGGGCCTGTTCTTCACAAGCCAGGATCTAACACCTTTCATCTAAGAAAATGTTAGTCTTCTTAACATAACTGTAGATGAAAATTGGTTTGCAGTTAAACTGATGAAAATTGGTTTGCAGTTAAACTAAGATGTCAGACTTTGGCCTATGCCGAACAGGCTAGGGTCCTACTTCTAATACTCATGTCACTACTGCTGCACAAGCTCGCTCAAACCTCTTCACAAAGGCATAATAAGAAGTTAAAATACCAGAACATCGATCGAGGGCTTCTGAGTGATGTTCAAGGTGTAAGAGATTAAATACATAAAGTCAAGATCTAGAACTCACATGATCTCACAACATTGACCGTAAGGCGAAAAACATAAACTACATACCTTGTTCCATTGGAGCAATATGTAGTATACCAAGACGAAGCGGTTCGGCAAAGTCGTCAATCCAAAAGAAATGGTTTTTCTCTCAGCCCTTGCACCTCAAACTCTCATACATGTTTTGAGTACTTTTTGTGTGTACATAAGATGGAATTGTGCACTGGTTATATGGGGTGAGAGAGGACCAATTTCCATCAATGACTTAAGTGATTTCCATCCATCATGGAAATAGATATAGGAAATTCCCTCTTATTGATCAATTAGTCTATCAAATCATATATGGAATATACGCCATAAACACCAATTACTTCATATGATCCACAATTAAAGGAGTAAATTCTTACATTCTCCCATTTGGATCGTTAGAAAATTAGTGGTTTAATAGACGAACATTAAGCGCGCAATACAATCGATTGAATCCTTACTTTCATGTGATCATCATACATACCATTGCAAGCACCCTACTAAAGTAAGTCATGGCGGTCATGCATCAAATTGAAGTAATCCATTCCATGTACTATATCATTAGTAAACTACAAACAGTAGACAATAAGTCAGAGGTCTCTTAATGGTCCAACCATCATATCTCTAACTTATAGAGACGTTCCTGTTGTCATTCATCCAGACTCATACATGTACATTAAATGGAAAACAGGAAAATTATTAATCAGAAATATATTCATTATAGAGCTCAGAGTGTAGCAAAAATAGAACAATCATTTTACAGACAAAATTTTGAAACAGTCATGGGTTATGACAAAGACCCATTCTTTCAGCATGCTCAATGAATGCCTTTGGTCCTAACCCTTTTGTAAGTGGGTCTGCAATCATGAGTTTTGTACCTATGTTAACAATAGAGACTCTTTGTTTCTGAACATCCTCCTTCATGGCAAGGTATTCTAGATCAATTTGTTTAACACCTTGAGAATACCTATTATTTTTGGAGAAGAAAATAGCTGCGGTGTTGTCAGAATGAATTCTCAACAGCCGCGCATTCAAACGCCTCGAGGCTTGCCTTGTTGTTGGGAAGGGGATCTGCATAAGCAAACTAAGAAGCCAAGTTAGCGTCAGGAAATCTAGTCAAAGTACAGGTCCGTATACGACACTTACCAGGAGTACGGGTCAGCTTCAAGTCGGCCAACAGCTCCTAGCCGGTCAGCAAATGTAGATCAAGTAGGTTGCGGTTCCGCCAACACCCTTTTATCCTTGCTATGCGGCACTACTCCTTGCGCGTCAACGTAAAACGCAGGCCTGCTGCACAAAAACAGAAGTGATGTTAAAAAAAAAAAACAGAAGAAATTGAGAAGTCATAGCGCGTTAGTCAGCAGGGCTAGTGGCAACCTCGGATAGGTTGGAATTCCGACTTAATCCTAAATGTCGGCACCTGCTCGTTCACCCCCGCGTCATACTCCTATCCCTTGGTTGCAACATAGAAGGTCGACCGCCAGGGGGACATTGAATCCTGCAGATTCTCAATCAGCTTAGGAGCCCCCATATGACGGGTAAGGTTGACTTTTCCACTGCAACCCTGGTGCTTCACATATACAAGTTCGTAGAAGTGAAGAACCTCCGCCACGGTCAGACCTTCGCAACCAGACAGCCGCCAGAGAGAGTTCAGCGCCATCAGCAATCTCCACATGTTAGGGCAAATTTGCCCAAACGCGAGGTCAAACTCGCAAATCAAGATCTGAAGGTTAGGTAGCAGCGAAAATGTGACTCCCTGACGGACCACGGCCTCATGAACAGTGGCGTAACCCGCCGGCAGAAATGACGCCTTCTCATCCTTCGTCTGCGGACGCAACTTCATCACCCCAGGTAGGCGGAACACCCGTTTCAGCCTGTTGATAGCCGATATGGTCATCGGACCCCCTGCCTCATCAACCGGAGTACTGTCGCGAAGAACCTAGGCCGATTCTATTTCTTCCCTGCCAGCATCTTCCCCATTAGCAGAACCGCTAGTAGCACTATTGCTAGCTAGCCTCTCCTCACGCTGCTTAAGGGCGGCGATTTCCTCCCTCGCCGTCGAAATTTCGGGACGCCCACCATGAACCATAGCTACTTCCCACAGTATGGTTTGTAACGGTTCGATGTCTAGCGGTTTCATCAGTGAGGTTCCTGCAGGGGCAGACGGATGCAACAAATCAATAAAAATCCTATCTGAACCGCTGAGCGACACTTCAGACCTGGAATCCTCACTGCTCGAGATCTCTATGACGCTAGCCAGCGCAAACACCCTAAAACCCAAGTCAGTTAGTTCCAAAAGGATCTAAACTATCCCTATTGACAGATTTCATCCAAGAACACCAAGAACAACCATACCCAAAAAACCCAGAAAAAACCAAAACAATCAAACAACATATATACACCCAAAACCCAGATTCGACCATCTAGCAAATCCATAACCATCAACCTTCTGCCACAAACACCCAAACCAATCCCCAAACCCTTCTAGACCCTCAGACACACCGTAGAATGGCAACAGTTACTTCGAAGGGCAGAAGTATCAAGTGACAGAAACAACAAACAATCAAATAAACACTAGACTCAGATCACCAACTTAAAATATGGGAACTTTGTGCGCTTGAAGATGTCTGTCTTCACTTTGAGGACCCTCTTTCTTCCAAGGTCAACACCCTCACTCGACTTGCAGAACTTACTCCTCAACTCTCAGAGAGCAAAGCTTGAAGACAATGATTTAGGTTTGAAGTGTAGAAAGTGTCAAACCCCTTGGTTTCCCCCTATTTTATGTCAACATTAAGCCAATCCGGGTCGTCAACCAAAAAACGACATCACACCACAGCCGTACAAGTGCCCTACGATTGCACCCACTATCCAGATTAACCAAGCGTCGCGTCGGTTACCAACACGATATTTACTCACAATAATGGCGAAGTGACGGGCGTGCTGAGAAGACGTGCGCCTACATGCCAGCCCAATGCATGGCAGACACGTGCTAAGGGCTGTCAGATGAAACATCTATCCAAAGTAACTGTCAAAAGCAGGCATATTAATCGGCAAAGCGAGGAAGTCTCAGCTAAATGCAACACCGCTAGCTGAATTCCTCATTTTCATCTAGCAAGCGAGTCTCCGCTAAGCACAACACCGCTAGCGGATCTCCCTTTCATCTTGCAAGTGAGTCTCTGCTAAGCGCAACACCGCTAGTAGAACTCATCCCTTTCATCTTGCAAGCGAGTCTCTGCTAAGCACAACACAGCTAGTGGATCTCCCTTTCGTCTTGCAAGCGAGTCTCCGTTGAGCGCAACACCGCTAGCGGAACTCCTCCCTTTCATCTTGCAAGCGAGTTTCCACTAAGCGCAACACCGCTAGCGGATTTCCTCCCTTTCGTCTTGCAAGCGAGTCTCCGTTGAGCGCAACACCGCTAGCGGAACTCCTCCCTTTCATCTTGCAAGCGAGTTTCCACTAAGCGCAACACCGCTAGCGGATTTCCTCCCTTTCATCTTGCAAGCAAGTCTCCGCTAAGCACAATACCACTAGCGAAACTCCTCCCTTTCATCTTGCAAGCGAGTCTGCGCTGAGCGCAACACCGCTAACGGATCTCCCTTTCGTCTTGCAAGAGAGTCTCCGTTGAGCGCAACACCGCTAATGGAACTCCTTCCTTTCATCTTGCAAGCGAGTCTCCGCTAAGCGCAATAATGCTAGCGGATTTCCTCCCTTCCATCTTGCAAGCGAGTCTCTGTTAAGCGCAACACCGCTAGTGAATATCTTCCCTTTCGTCTTACAAGCAAGTCTCCTCTACGCGCAACACCGTTAGCGGAACTCCTCCCTTTCCTCTTACAAGCGAGTCTCCGCTGAGCATGACACCGCTAGCGGAACTTCACCCCTCCACCTTGCAGGCAAGAAGGTCCCTGCGACGCATCTTACCGTTGACTCTCAGCGGAGGGACTTCCGCCAACGGCGACTCCCGAGGCAATGCCTCATAATGACAACAAATGCCACGCGGCGTTGCAGTCAAGCTCTGTTCCTCCAGGACAAGTAAGGGGACATGTCAACACAGTCTTCGACAGCACTGATCAGGCACGTTGACCCCCGCCACTCGGGTATCAAAGATTGGGCTCCCTACCCAACACCCACTGCTTAGCTCAGCTCCACTCAACAAAAAATATACTGGCCAAACGGAGGCCTATATCAGCCGGGGAGTGGGGGACTCCCTGGGGGGCCTAGCAGGGGCCCACCCGAAAGGATATAAAGCGTTTGCTAAGAATAAATCCATGGTTGACAATGCACTGAAGCTAATTATGCTTTCGCAAGACTAGGAGAAGTAACGCTTCAAACTTCTAGGCAACTCCCCAACCAAGATTGCCCTCCTTGACTGGGGACTTGGGGGACTTGTACTTACATGAGCATTTGCCTAGGTATAATTAGCTACAATGAGCCACGTTCACACTGCCGCCAGCGGTACCAAAAACCATCGAGGGTGTTACCTATGAAAGCACAGCCAGGCAAGCTATCGCCTGGGCCACGGCTCACCCCTAGGTCATCGCTGACACGTTGCCACGCACCGCACCAAGGTCACCTCGCTGAAGCATCAGAATCTGGGAACTGAAGCATATCAGTCCCACATTGAAAACAAAGAAGAGATCAGTCTCTTCCCCACCTATAAAAGGTCCACTTCTCTCTCCTCATTAATTAAGCATTTACTACTTACCTAATGTTATTCTGTCAAAACAAATACATTGGCTGACTTAGGCATTAGAGAAGAGAAGACCGCTAACTGCGGTCTCCTTCTAACGCCCTTTGTATTTCACTTGACAGATAGCTGAAGCAGTAAGAATATCACAAGTAGTGGTACGCCCCTCGAACCAGCGTTAATCGAGATTTAGCTACCGCTAAATCTTAGACATTAACAACTATCTCTCAACTTCAGTGATGACTACCTCAAGGGCATTTACAGATTGAGACTTTTCATTCAATAGATAGATATAACCATAACGTGAAAAATCTTCTATAAAGGTGATGAAATATTTTTCTCCACTAAAAGATGGAAGATCAAAAGATCCACAAATGTTTGTGTGAATAATTTCAAGAAGCTTAGAACTTCTTGTGGCACCTTTCTTTGTGTGTTTGGTTTGCTTTCCCTTTATGCAATCCACACAAACACCGAAATCAGTAAAATCTAGGTTCGGAAGAACCTCATTCTTTACCAATCTCTCCATTCTTTTTCTGGATATATAACACAGCCTTTTATGCCACAAGAAAGAGGAAGATTCATTTGTCAAGCTACGTTTAGTTCCAACCTTAGGATGCAAGGTTAAAAGTGTTTCAGCAAAAAGACCATCAAGCTTAATTTTATACAACCTATCAATCAAAATACCAGAACCAACAAAAGATTTATTCTTAAACAAACTCAAACCTTTATTACCAATATTGAAAGTAAAACCATCAAGATCAAGTTTGGAAACAGAAATTAAATTCCAAGAACAAGTCGGAACATAAAGAGTTTGAAACAAATCCAAATAATGGCCGGTATCTAAAATCAAATGAAAAGTTCCAATGGCTTCAACTGGTGCTTTAACCCGATTCCCCATATAGATAAAATTTTCATTTGGATTTAGGCTTTGGGTTGTAAGGAATCTCTGCATCGAATTAGAAACATGAACAGTAGCACCTGAGTAAGCCCACCAAGTATTATAAGGAACTTTAGCTAAATTTGATTCGAATAATACATAAGCCAAAGGCTTACATTTCTTTTCGAACCATGCCTTACGTTTTGGGCAATCATGATGATAATGTCCATCATTTCTACAGAAATGACATTTGTCCTTCAGTCCCTTATTAAGAGCCTGAGCAGCATCAGCATGTCCATTGTTCTTTGGTGGTCCTTTCTTAGCACCCTTTCCAGGTTTTCTTCCAAATTTTCTTTAAGCTCCATGACCTACAAGATGAATGGAATTTTGTACTTGTTGCTTAAGCCTTCCTTCCTTTTGAACAAGCCTATTGGACAATTCATTAACATTTCACTTATCCTTAATAGTGTTATAGTTAATCTGAAATGCTTCATACTGAGGAGGCAAGGAGTTCAAAATAAATTGAACAAGAAAGAACTCATCCATATCCATTCCCAAGGCCTTCAACTTTGCTGCCAGATTAGCCATTTCAAGAACATGCTCATGCACGCTTCTCCTACCATTAAATTTCTTGGTGGTAAGTTCAGCCATTAATGTCCCTGCAAGAGACTTGTCAGCACTCTTGAAATGATCCTCAATGTTCTTCAAGAATTCATTAGCAATTTCAGCTTTCGGAAGTGTAGTCTTTATGGTGTTTGCTATAGTCATTCACATCAACATAATGCTCAGTATATTAGACTTTTCTCAGGCCTTATGGAAACCTTTTCTTCATCTGTGCTTTCATTAGTTAGAGCAGCGGGTTTCTCGGTTTGGAGTGCCGAATCTAGATCCAGAGCACCTAAGTGAAACTGAACTTGTTCACACCATTCCGAGAAATTCAGTCCATTGAGCACTAGAATAGATGAAGCATGCAAATGAAGCGAAACATGAGCTGCAACACAATAATATAAGGGCTCACAACATTAATTCTTTGAGTCACTAAACACTTATAAATAGTAAGTATATCAACACAATACTCCTTTGGGTAGTTATCGTGCAGATAATTAACTAAAAATGATGCATTTATCGTCATTTGAGTAATGAGTATATTCCCAATCAGACAAGCTTGCAATCTTTGGATCTCCAAAACTCATCTAACAGGATTTATACTAAAAAACTCCATTCTATTAATTAATCATATGAATGGTTAATCTACCTTTGGGTGATTCTTAAATTCTTATGAATAATGAAAATCAATATGCTTATGAGTAAGACTTAAAACTTTACAAGGCAATTTTTCATTTCATATGCATCAATATCATAAGCAATTGATAATCATCTAATTTGATATTCATGAGACCTTACTGGTTTGACCACTTTGGTGACTAAGAAACCGCCATACTATGAATTCAAAAGTTAGATAAAATAAACAATCAAAATTGACATTCATAAAACTAGCAAAACCAAACTACAAGAGTTATGCCATTATTTCATTTGTGCTTACAGTACCATATTTATTCTTTTATTCCATTATGATCATATATCATAATACATAAGATGCAAGTCTTATAAAAACAAACAAACAGCTACAGATGAACAACATATGACCAAACCAAATTAATCATATAACTAGCGAAACGTTCATATAAATATATTTTGTTGTAAATAAAATTCATATGCATATATAAACGCGGTAGGAAATATACAACAAAACAATATATATTCTATTAATGGAGAATCATGAAAGCTCTATTACTGAGCTCTAATACCACATGTAAGAGATTAAATACATAAAGTCAAGATCTAGAACTTACATGATCTCACAACATTAACCGTAAGACGGAAAACATAAATTACATACCTTGTTCCATTGGAGCAATATGTAGTATACCAAGACGTAGTGGTTTGGCGAAGTTGTCAATCCAAAGGAAATGGTTTCTCTCTCAGCCCTTGCACCTCAAACTCTCATACGTGTTTTGAGTACTTTTTGTGTGTACATAAGATGGAATTGTGCACTGGTTATATAGGGTGAGAGAGGACCAATTTCCATCAATGACTTAAGTGATTTCCATCTATCATGGAAATAGATATAGGAAATTCCCTCTGATTGATCAATTAGGATTCATCAATTAGTCTATCACATCATATATAGAATATACACCATAAACACCAATTACTTCATATGATCCACAATTAAAGGAGTAAATTCTTACACAAGGTTGGGAATTGTATATCTTAAATTAAGAATCAAGAGAAGTTATCAAAGTAATGAAAATATGGGATTCAATCTGTTACGTACATCCAGAGAAACGTACCTATTTATACAAGATTAGAGGCCTAACAGAACCACACTAGGATTTACACAACTGACGTTGATTTCTTCTCTTGTAAGGATGCCGACTTTTCAGCAGGTAACGGCCATTGATTTATCAGTTTCTACCGTACCACCGCAATCTGCAACTCTACCACTCAACCTACATTTTATACGAATATGAATCAAACAATAGATGCCAGATAATTCATATCAGACTATCTGTCAAATATCTATAAAGTTTTCTACTAATATTAAAAACTGTATGTATTCGATCTTGCATAACTGTATATATAGTTGCAACGAGCCATTGGTGATTCTCTTCCTAATAAAGCCTTTTCAAGGCATTTATACGACAGCTTCACTTATAGTAGTAAATCTTGCAGGATACCATCAGGGTTTAATCTTGTAGTACTTCGAGTTTGACAAATCAGAAAGGATTAGAGGAGCCTAAAATGAAGAGTCTAACATGAAGAGTTCATTTCATTCTACTTTGTAACATTCACACCTCAAATTCGATTTGAGGTGTTTAAAACCTACCGACTGCGAATCACATTGGTTCAGTACCATTATGTATGCTAAGGACGAATAGACAAACCAATTCCTACACAATGTTACCTGAAACGCAGAACGTTTCGATAAGGGTATGCGGTACGCTGGTCTTTACGGTACGCGGTACGCTATGATATATTAGCTAATTTTAATTAAAATAAATTACTTATGATAAATAAAATTATAAAAAATAATAAAGAGATAACCTAAAGGACTTTTATTTTACGTAAATACCCCTTATTAACATACTATGACAACCACATTACTTCTGGAGGATAAACAAGTAAATTAACAAATAACAGAAAAATAAATAATAAAGAAAGCTGCCTTTAATTTTTAATTTTTTTTTTTTGTAGATAATCATCATCAGCTTAATCATATATGCTTTTGACAAAAAAAAAATCTCAATTCATGTCGTGAACCACAGGTCCACAACGCATTATTAGAGAAGAGAACCATCGCCAAAATTCTAGAGATTCATTCCCAGATTCAAGAACATGGCTGAGGCGTCGACTCAGTCTTCACCCTTCAAGAACATCCACCTTCTTCTTGTCGCTACCACCATTGTTGGTATTGTGGGAAGAGGAAAAAGTAGAAGAAACCGCCGCCGCTGCCGCCAAGAAGAAGTGGTCGCCGGATCGCCGAATCTCTTCGTTCTTCTAGTGGGATTGCTATGTTTGGCGTTGATCGATACTGGGCTATGTTTGGTGTTGATTGAATGCAGGCGGCATATATGGGATCGCTATGTTTGCCGATCCGGATCGCGAACGCCCAACGATTGGGTTCACGCGATTAGGAACGCGGGTCGCCGGCAGGTATAGCGTTTCGAGTGACTCTATCCCACAGTCTTGATCGACATAAACCAGAAAGCACTTGGACTAGATTTTTTTCGCTGCGAGCCTGCGGTTTTAACTTTTTGCTGGATGTAAACTGAAATACCAAATACTGAAATACCAAATACGCAGCCGAAGAAAACTCGCTCTGAAGCTTGACGGATGGGTTATAGAGAGAGAGTGTCTTGCTTCTCACTAGAGTCTGTTTCCCCACAACCAACACCTTTACCTGTGCTCCCCAATACACTACACCGATCCAATCTTAAGGCCAAATCATTGCCACCTTAACCTGTTCATCCACAACCAATCTTCTTCATACCCGCATTCCAAATCCAATCATTTTCTTCCAGTTCCTTTTCACCCATGTCCGACTAGCTTTTCCCATACTCTGTTCTCTAGTCTACCTTTTGGTAGTATTCTGTCATCTCTGATCTGTATGCTCTACCTTTTGGTAGTACCTGAAGATTTTGCTCTACTCACGTGTAGTAGTATCAATTATTATCATTTACTGGATAATATTCTCTTTGTACCTCATCTTCTACAATTTGTCAGTCTCAATGGGCTCACACGACCATTTGGCGGCACTTTTGGAAGATAAGCTGAATATTGATGATGTCCAACAACCTGCTCTCCTCATGGGGGCCTTCATTGCTGATGAGTCATTTAATATTGGAGGGATAAAAGGATCTCTGCGAACTTCTTGGAGGGGTCTTGGCAGCTTCAAGATTTCGCATTTAAGAAGGAATCTCTTCTCCATCCAGATGAATCAAGAAGGTGCTAAAAAAGTCCTTGAGGGTGGTCCCTGGCATGTTGATAACCACCGCTTCAATGTTGTTCCCTGGCCATCTAATTGTACTATCAATGATATTCCTTACCACATGGTAACCTATTGGGTACGTATATCTGGCCTTACACCTGAGAAGATGATTATGAGCAATGCAAGGCTCATTGGGTCAGAAATCGGAGAAGTGGTCGAGATGGAGGATATCTCGTCGGAGGAAGCCTTTCTACGAGGTTATCTGCGTATCAGAATCAGTATGGATTCTAGAAAGCCTTTCCCAACTGGCTTTTGGCTTCCCACCTCCGATAACAAGAGTGTTCGTGTGGAGTATAAGTATGAAGGTCTTTGCATTTTCTGCTGGAAATGTGGCAAACTAGGCCACACCATGAATGATTGCAGAATTTCCATCGTCCTTAGTCCATCAAAGGAGAGGCATGAAAATATTTGGTATGGTCCTTGGATGGCCTACAAGGCATCAAAACCATCATCCAGCTTTGATCAATCGAAGACGGTTCATCGGAAACGACCGGCATTACATCGTTTCAGTGGTGAAGACCGTTTTACCCTGTCTACTACCACAAAAGATACTCTTCACCACCAATCAGGTACTAAGGTTACTAGGTTGAATTCAAATTTTCCTAGTACTTCGTTTACTGTGCAACCTTGTGCTCCCTACCCAAGGCATGATGGTGATTTATCTATCACGGGCTCTGTTGCAAGCGGTTCCTTTGCTGAATCGAACATAAATGCTGCTGCTTCTTTTGGTAACGGTGACGCAACGGGAAACAAGGGTGGTGGGGTTACTAGCTCTGTTGATTGCCCAAGTCCTAATTGTTACAAGCTGGCAATCACTACTGCCACTACCCATGTGCAATGGACAAAGAAGATTAGAAAGCCCAATTCTCATGCCCATCATCATACCCCTTGTGCTCCCACTTCCCCAAATAAGCCCATTTCCATTTCTGTCTCAATTGACACAACCAAGCCCATCCCAACTCCATTACACCTCACGTATCCAAAAAATCACCTTCATCAGGATCGGCCTTTGTTAGAACTACCAACCTCTCGACCAAAAATTGATAATACCACTGTTATTCCAATCCCGCATCCTCTTCGACTTGCAACTAAATCTCGAAGTTTCACCAACTCCCCTCTTAGGTCCCATGACTTGGCCATCAGAAATCACACCTTCTCTTCAAATAACCCAGACCATATTTTCAAACCCAAAGAAGAATAAGCGACTTGCTTCTGATGTGGATTTGGATTGTGATCCCTTACTTTCCAAAGAGAGAGTGGTCGATGTTGGTGGTGGTTGTAATTCCAACATGGGGACTATTCTGCGTGGTGTTCCTTGTGGTGGTGACTTGGCAGATGGAAAAATGGGAGGCTATGGATATGGGAGAAGTAAAGGTGGAAGAAGCAGTGGATGGGCCGGCAGGTCTAGAAACAGAGGCCGGGGAAAATGTCGTGGAAGAGCAGGTACTCAAAAATCTCTATCTTTTACTTCTGATGATTGGGCATGCTGGAATCTGATTGTGGATGACCCAAATACAAACACCTCTCGAGCTGTACTTGTTGAATTATCCCCTGATGAAAGCCCAAAAGTAGTGGCTGATGATCTTGATCTGGAGGGGCAATCCCCACTCCAGGGCGGTGGTGGCTGGCCGACAGCCACACGGCCTCAATGATACAACTGATGTCTTGGAATTGTCAGGGCTTGGGACGGGCTCTGACAATCAGAAAGTTGGGTGATCTTACCCGTGTACACGTTCCCTCTGTACTTTTCTTATGTGAAACAAAGCAATTGTGTTACAGAGTTTCTCAAGTTAGAAGGCAATTTGGTTATTACAAAGGTAGAACTGTAGAGCCAATTCGTGGTGCTGGTGGTTTAGCTCTATGGTGGAAGCCTGATGTTAATGTTGAGTTTGTTTTCACTTCCAAATATATTCTGGATACTATTATTACGGTTAAAAAAGATGGGACTATCTTCAGAGCTACCTGGTTCTATGGGCCTCCTTACAAGGCAGATAAGAAGGACTTTTGGGAATCAGTCAGGTGTCTTGCAAACAAAGACAATTATCCGTGGATTTGTGTTGGTGATTTTAATGAAATACTGAACAGTAGTGAAAAAGAAGGGGGTAACACTCTCAATTGGAATCGGCCTCAGTTTCTTAGAAGCTTCATGGACAGTAATGCTCTCTTTGACATTGGGTTTTGTGGTCAAAAATTCACGTGGGAAAATAGAAGAGACTCAGATGATTTGATCAAAGAGCGTTTGGATCGAGCTTTGGTCAACTGTCATTGGCTCACTACTTGGCCGAATACGGTAGTGCAGCATGAATCCCGAATTGGAAGTGATCATTGCCCATTAATTATAAAACCTCTTTCCCCTCCTAAAAGACACACCGGGAATTTTAAGTTTGAGGCTTTCTGGGCTGAGGATCTTGATTGTGAAGAAGTTGTTAAACAAGAATGGAAGCTATGCAGGGGCACCAATCCATTCTCTATCTGGAACAACAACTTGTATGCGTGCAGCAGAGCGTTAACTAAGTGGAGCAAGATCAAATTTCCAAATAATCGAAAGTTAATTGATTCTCTGAACAATGAACTTTCCATTATTCAAGCAGGTTCCAGTATTGATCGGAGAAAGGAAGATGAGCTATGCATGGAGATTAGTAGGCTGTGGGAACAAGAAGAGTTGTATTGGAAGCAAAGATCCAGAGTGAGTTGGCTTTTGGAGGGAGACCGAAATTCTAAGTTCTTCCACATCACTACTATCCAGCGGAGAATTAGAAATCGGATTACCAAGCTATCTTTGGGCAATGAATTGTTCATTACTGGTGATGCCCCTATAAGAGGAGAGTTTGAAAAGTACTTTGATGATTTGTACACAACATCTGGCCCTCGAGAGTGGGGAAATATTCTGAATAATGTAAACCATGTCATCACAAGTGAACAAAATCTCCTCCTTACTGCTCCATTTTCTATTGATGAAATCAAAGATGTAGCTCACCAACTGGGGTCATTGAAAGCACCTGGTCCTGATGGCTTCCCAGGCTTGTTCTACCATTCTTTTTGGAATCTTGTTGCACCTACTGTAAACCAGGCTGCCCACTGCTTTCAACATTCATCTCCCTCTATACACCATCTAAACCGCACCAACATTACTCTTATTCCTAAAGTACCAAACCCAGATTCGGTGAACCAATTCAGGCCAATTAGCCTTTGTAACAATTCCTACAAAATTCTCTCCAAAATCCTAGCCAACCGTTTAAAACCTATTCTCCCAAACCTAATTTCAGAACAGCAAAATGCCTTTGTGCCAGGGAGGCAGATCCAAGATAGCATTCTTATTGCGCATGAAGCTTTCCACTATCTGCGCATTAAGAAATCAACAAAGAAGTTTGAGTTGGGCTTGAAGGTGGATATGAATAAAGCCTATGACCGGGTGGAATGGGATTTTTTGGAGGCGGTTTTGAGGAAGATGGGGTTTCATAACAGTTGGGTGTCCTTGGTAATGAAGTGTGTAACAACTGTATCTTTCTCTATTCAGGTTAATGGCAAACAGGGAGCTTACTTCAATCCCTCGAGAGGATTAAGACAAGGGGACCCTCTATCCCCTTACCTTTTCTTGCTAATCAGTGAAGCCTTATCCCTGAATCTGTGCAAGGCCATTACAGATAAAAAGCTGCAAGGTATTAAATTGAGTCGCAATTGCCCTGGAATCTCCCACTTGTTCTTCGCAGATGACTCTTTGTATTTCTTGAGAGCTACTGTTCCAAATTGTCAAGTTTTGAGTAGTATACTAAAGGACTTCTGCATAGCTTCAGGGCAGTCCGTTAATTTTGAGAAATCCTCTTTGTTCTTCACCTCCAATACACCGGTGGATCTTCAATCTCAAATAGGCAATATTTTCAACATCCCTGCTTCTGATTCTCCAGGTAAGTATCTTGGATTACCAACTCACTGGGGTCGTTCCAAAAAAGATGCACTTGCTTATGTTAGAGACAGAATTAATGCAAAATTGGATGGTTGGAAATCTGAGTGTCTCACACAAGCGGGGAAGGAAATTCTCATAAAAGCAGTGGCTACTGCAATCCCAGCCTATCCTATGTCTTGTTTTCGGATGCCAGTTACTTTATGCAGAGCTATTAACTCTGAAATTGCCAAGTTCTGGTGGGGACAGAATGAGAATTCAGAAAAAATACACTGGCATACATGGTTGAAACTCTGCAAACCTAAATGTGAAGGGGGGCTTGGCTTCAGAGATTTGGAAACTTTTAATTTGGCTTTACTAGCGAAACAATGTTGGAGGATACATAACAACCCTACTGCTCTCTGGGTTAGAATTCTCAAAGCAAGATACTTCAATTATTGCAGCTTCTTTCAAGCAAAAGTGGGATTGAGATCATCATGGGCTTGGAGTAGCATCTTGGCTGGAAGAGAAATAATTTCCTCAGAAGCACGTTGGCAAGTGAATAATGGTAAAGTAATTCAAGTTTGGGAGGATAGATGGATCCCAAATATCCCTGATGGCAGATTGCATCCATTTCCAACAAATAACAGATTTACACCTCTTGCTGTAAATGAGTTATTTGATGAAGAAAACCAGTCGTGGGTGATTGATCACATTGAACCTTTCATCACTGTATCTGAAGCTACAGCAATCAAATCCATCCATATTGGTGATGTTAATGTTGATGATAGATTGATATGGCCTGCTGAAAAATCAGGAAATTACACTGTGAAATCGGGTTATCATCTTATGCATAATCCTTCTATTTCAGTTCCTAAAGCTTCTTCCTCCCATGTGATTAATAAGAAAGTTTGGAGTTTTATCTGGGGCATTGACACATTACCAAAGATTAAGCACTTCTTATGGAGAGCGGTATCCAACTCTTTGCCCACTGGTCTAAATCTTTTTAAAAGGAAGCTTCTGAGATCTCCTATTTGCAACCTTTGTGAAGTTGGTGATGAAAGTATTGAACATTGCATCTTACTCTGCCCTTGGACAGAGTGCACATGGTTTGGTAGTATATTGGGTCTACATATACCCAAACAAAACATCACCACCCTTGATGTTTGGTTGCTAGCTCTTGCCAATATGCCTGCTCCTCCAAATCATACAAAGAATGAGTTAATTTCTTTGCTCAGTTTCTTCATCTGGGAAATTTGGAAAGCTAGGTGTGCATTTGTCTTTAACCACACCCCTCCCTCTCCTTGTGATATCATACATACTGCCACAAGACATTGGATGGAATTTCAGATTGCTAAACGTTCAGCCAAGAAACAGGTAACCTTCTTATCTGGAACTTTGAATCATTCTTGGTGTCCTCCCATGGAACCCCTGATCAAAGTCAATGTCGATGGTGCCTGGGATAAGATTACCACCTCCTCCGGATCAGGTGTGATTATTAGAGATGCAAGGGGTAAATTCATAGCTGGTTCCTGTAGGTCTTGTATTGCAGGATCTGCTATTGAAGCTGAAGCCATAGCTCTTGTAGATGGTTTGAAGTTGGTCAAGCAATTGAACCTAGACAACATTGTTATGGAAAGTGATTCACAGGAGCTAATTTCAGCTTTGGGAAACCACATAGAGAAAGGTAATTGGAGAATCTACCCTTTTCTCATTGAGTTTCATCGCATCCGTCATCTTCTTAGCAGTGTCTCTTGGAACTGGATCTCCCGTGAAGCTAACCGTGCTGCCGATGCAGCCGCAAAGCTAGCCAAATCGAGGTTGTGCACAGAAGTGTGGGTTAATATACCCCCAACCTCTCTTGTCTCTGTTTTAACTAATGATGGGCTTCCTTGTCCTCACTAAGCTTTCATTACTTCGTTGTTGTAGTTTTGCCTGGTATTCCTACCAGATGTTTCAGTTGTATTTGGTTTATGTACTTGTTTGTGCCTTCTCCCTTTCGGGTTTTCAATTGAAGTATTTTCAGACCAAAAAAAAAAAGGATGTAAACTGAAATGTCGTTTTCCTTGATGAGTCACAGTCAGTATCCACGTTATATTGTTCTTTACACGTATTTATTTGGTAATTGTTCATGGTTGCTAAATAAGCTGTTGATAACGTCGACGAAACGTTGCGACACCAAAGAAGAAACACGAGTGCATTGTCCAGAAACTTATATAATGAATGTCCTTTGTTTTACTCTATTAACACCAATTACCAACTGAAATTGTATCTAGCTAGCCTTGTCCAGAAACTAATCAAGTAATTTACCGTTGGTTAATGTTTGAGCCCTTTGTTTATCATGCATGCAGGATGACGTAAAATTAATCCAGGTGTATGTGCTCCTCTAGCTAGGTCTTTCCAAAGAGGCAAAGAACAATCTTTTTGTTTTATTTTGTTTTGTTTTGTTAAATAAAATAAATGCGGCATTCCGAGAATTGTATGGATGATCAATACTTACTAATTACAGCAAAACTAACTTTGAAGTATGAATTATTGATTGATCCTCTATATGATCCCACCTTCTTATTTAACACTTCATGATTTAGCTTAGGGTGCGGTTATTATCATCCTACTATTTTCTTTATTTTATCCTATATTTTTATTTTAATTATTGAATTTACTTATCTAACTCATTTCTCTTTCTAAGAATATCCTTATATGATATGTCCAATTAAAAAATAATTTATTTTTAACAAAAATCACTTATTTATTTAGGAAAACTGAAATTGGGAGAGAATTGATTTATGCTTTCATTGATAATAGGGGTCTATTTATATAGAGGATTACAAGCATTGAATTAGAATTGTACATGGAAATGTAATAGTATAATAATTGGATATCTACGAAGATGTCCGAGAATATCTCTAACATAAACCCTATTACAACTTGCATAAGTAACCTAGATTTTGGGTCAGACACATATTCTGAATTTACTTGAACACTCCCCCTTGTGTCACCCGGTGCTCCTCTAGTTGCCTCGTCAAAAACCTTGTCGAGTAACAAAAACCCAGTGAGACAAAAATGATCTCGGTCGAAGGAGAAAAAGAGTACAACACACCATTTACGTTTCGAGACCATACATGTAGACATCTCCCCCTCATATTTGCATCTCCCACTAATGATTACGGTCATGGGAGTTTGGATAACTTCCGCAAATGATGCTACCAACATGTTTCTCGAAAGTGGAATAAGGAGATGACTTAGTAACAAGTCTATCATACTGTCCTCAGATTGAACATAGTTCACTTTGATCTTGAGGAGAGTCTGTTGTTGCTGATTATGCTTGGTGTCGTCACTTTTGATGTAGCCTTACTTCATTTGTTCAATTCAAGCAGCATTATACTCATACATGCTCGTAGGCTTATCTGTGGTAGACTTCAAACCACAATTACTTCGAACATGCGTAATTATGGATCCAATCCATAAACATTCAATAACTGGTTCATAAAGAACAATAATATTTGCATGGTTCGAAGATGTAGCAACAATGGTCTGTTTTGTAGACCTCCAAGATATCACGGTCTTACCCATAGTGAACACACAACCGTTTGGGAACAACCTTTGTGTGGGTCAGAAATGTACTCAGCATCAGCAAACCTTTCCAAAACACTAATGTTGTTTTGGGATGGGGATAGAGAACACAAACCAGTGTTGGCGGCGTTTCTGGTGCCAGTGTTGGCGCATTTCTAGTGTATGATGGGTCTAAATCCATCATCTCTCTATAGGGATAGAATAAGCCTATATCAATCGTACATCTCAAGTATCAAAAGATATCTTTTACACTAGTCCAATGATGTTGCGTTGGAGCAAACCTATATCTAACTAACAAGTTCACTACAAATGAGATGTCTGGTCTTGTGCATTGGAGTAAGTACAATAATGCGCCTATTGTACTTAAGTAAGGCACTTCTGCCTCTAGCACATCTTCGTCATCATCCTTAGGACGAAGAGGATCCTTCTCAGGATAAAAACTACAGATGATTATGGGTGTGCTTGAAGGCTTGACCTTGTCAAAACGCCTAAGCATTTATCAACACGATGCTCAAGTACCAAACCGAGACATAATCTTGTTTTCCCAAGATCTTTCATCTCAAACTCGGATTTTAAGTGTCCAGAAGTTTCCCTTAACTCTTTAAGGGCTTCCAATGAAGATCATATCCAACATGAACCACGATAGAATTCAGAACTTGCCATGAAAACAGGCGGGCATATCCCTTTCCAATCAAGTAGTCACTTTATTGAGCGTTTCAACCTCATTGCAAAAGCGCTCTGTGGTCTAGAGCCACTTGACTTGGATAAATGAATTTCACCATAAACCTTCATGTATATTCTGTATTTAAATCCCCATAGAGATACGTAGTGACCACATTCGTAAGCTGTATGTTCAGTTATCCAGAAACTACCAAATTGACAAGGTAGTAGAGTGTAATGACATCCATTATGAGAGAATATGCCTCATCATAGTCGATTCCAGGGAATTTTGTGAGAATCCTTGTGTCATAAGGCGAAATTACCATATTCTTTTCTGATCACCCTTTCTAACGAAGACCCATTAGTCAACAGGTTTTATGTAGGAGGTGTTAGCATCAGTGGCTCGAAAAACCTTCCCATTCGTTAAAGAATCCAACTTAACCTGGATTGTATCTTTCCATTTAGGCCAAATTTCTCTACATTGGCATACATTCATCAACAGAGCATAGTTCAACATCATCGAACTCAACAAACTCATGCACAACGAAATGCGCGACTACATCATCAATCATGATAGAGTTTCTATCCCACGTCTCATGTACACTAGTGTAATTATCCAAGAGTTTTATATTCTTAGGAATAGTTCTGACGTTGAGGCGTCTCCCAACGATAATCATAATCTGGAAGGTTTTTATGAGATGAATTTTGAGTGTCAATGATCAAAGGATTGAGTTGTGTCAAAGTATCCTTCGAACCCACGGGCCTCCCACACATCCTAGCTGGGGCCATGACCTGTAACGCCAGAGTGCCACTCTCTATGGCATTGGTGCCTTGCCTACCTCCATGTAGGGTGGAGCTACGTCCTCTTATATGGACGTCCATCCTTGCAGGCATGTTTGCAGTAGATATGTGATCTCATCACTTTAACGGGGATCGAGATGAGACATAGTGTGGACAGACCACGACAATTCCTGTCATTCCTGCTGAACATCCGTGTTCTTATCTTCCCCTAACAACGAGAAGATTATCTCATCAAAGTGACAATCCGTAAATCTAGCGGTAAGGAGATTGCCTTGCAAGGGCATTAAGTGACGGACGATTTGTTAGAGTCTCAAATCCAACTTAGTTGCCCATTCGTCTATATCATAGTGCCATGTGTCGGTGCAATTGGCACATAAATGGCACACTTAAATATGCGTAAGTACTAGATTCTTGTACCCAGTCACTAGCTATAACGCAGAGATTGTTTTAGTGGTGGTGGGTTGTAGACGAATTAGTATAGCTACATGCAACATTGCATCACCCCAAGCAAATACAGGGAGGTTGGTGAGCATTACCAATGTCCGGGCTACTATTGTAGTCATTTTCGCGAGACCATTTGGGTGTGTACATATGAATATGATGTCCAACATCAGTCCTAGTGATATACAATAATCATCGAAAATCTTCGATGTAAACTTTCTAACATTGTCAAGTCCAACTGACTGAACGGGATTATCTGGAGAGTGAGTCTGTTGTCATATGATATGTGCTAGGAGTGTAGTATAAGCAGCATAACAAGTGGACAAGGCATAACACATGACCAACATGTTTGCTTGTTGTTGACACCCAAATTTCCGCGAGTTCAAATTCTATGAGTGATAAGCAAAGAGGGGAAGTCATCAACCTCGTAACCTAATTGGGCCTTCAAGCAAGCCCATTTCACGTCAAAAGGAAGCTTTCTATTTAGCAAGCGATACGAGAAGCCCAAATTCTCAAACGATTGACATGCATTTTCAAATGAGCCAACACGCTTATTTACCATGAGATACGCGTAGACCCAAGCTACGTTTGGGGATTATACCGCGGGATGTGGTGTGGAAGGTAACGGATCCTGTGAGGCCCATTGTTACGATAAGGCCCATTGATAATTTTGGACTTGGGAACCAAAATTCATGCTTGATGGACCAAAATCTTAACATGGGCTAGTAGAGAGATGAAAGCAGGCCTAGCAAAGCTTAAAGCCCACCAAAGCCATTCTCTCACCCAATGTCCATTACACCAGCCTTTAGCCCAAAGACTGTTGAACCATCTTCTTCCCCAAACCAGAAATGCTTGTTGTCAAAGTTGCTGCTGGGATTGGTGCTTCACCATTTTTGGCAAGAACCCAGAATCCATGGAGAAACTCTCTGATTCATATGCCCAGCAATCCCTATTTCAATTTCCAATAGCCCTCTAACTCTGTGATCACAAGTTTCAATACCAGAAATTGAGGAACTAAAATCTTCAAAAGATCACAGCAGCATAAATTCTGGAGGATCATCGCTAAACCTGTGCCACTGCCCTTCAGTCTCTTAGCTTAAAGAAATTTCCATAGCTTTCACAATTTATCTTCCCAAAATTGAGAGTGGTCTCTAAAAACCCTCAGCCCTTGTCACCAACCTTCTTCTTCCACCTTCGCTATAAAAAGCTGGTCTGCTGCTGTTGGAAAAGAGACCACAACAACCGAGAAACATCAAGCAAGAGATCAAGCTCTATCTCTAAATCCCTAGCCATCAATTCATCCCAATCAACCTTGACCCAAAACCCAGAAATCATGCCATTGATGGAACTCTCTCTCTCTCTCTCTGCTAAACTCCCAGGCATCTAGCTCCCACGCCATATCCTCCTATAAGCTCTGTTATGTGAATTTACCTCTAATTGCTGCTGTTACCATCTAGCTAGTCACAACAAAATTGTTCCTGGGTCACGCCTTCGATCGATTTTGGGCCTGGTCTTCGCTCTATCAAGAGGGCTATTGCTGCTGGAAATCCAAAACACAAACTTGCCCTCACATTTTGGCGACTTCACAGGGGACTAGGCTGTGAGTCTAGCTGGTGGCTTCTTCCTCACTGCAACATATCTCAAGCTACTATATTCTAACAGCAATAGATCACAATCTATCCCTTAGGCTCTGTTCATGGGATCGGGAACCATTGCCGGAAATAATTTTGCAAACACACACTTCCCAGTCATTGCAAACATCAAAGCACTACACATTCTAACCCAATTCTTTACCAGATCACCCTTGTCAAGCTTGTTTACAGAACTCCTTCAATAAGTCTTACCTGCAACATGGAAAAATCTCGGTCTTTGTTTGCTAACACCCACAATATTTCTTACATTCTAGAAATCATTTACCTCTTATAAGCTTCTCATCACTACAAACACATTCGCTTTTTAAAGGCTTAAATCAGCTCAACATACTCATTCTTAAGCCATCCTCCTCTGTGAAAGTAATTGGGAGCCTGCAATAAAAAAGCATATATTCAAGCATCATGCAAACTTGGGGGCTTTGCTTAATGAACTTCAAAACATGCTATGATTTCACCACGGCTTCCTCAAATTCACAGCAGTGCTCCATGCTGCATAGAAGAAAAAAAAAATTCATGCTCTGTTCCATGACAAGATGATAGTTTGCTTCAATCCATCCATGCTTTTGAAGTCACAACACTTCCAACTGATATGGTCAAGCAGAGAAGCAACATGTTAAAAGTGATGCAAATAAGCTTATTACTCAGAAAAGACTTTATTTTGTTCTCACTTTAAAAAAATCGGATTCAATTTTCTGCTCTTTTACCTTCTTATAAACTCTGACTTACACCAGGAAAGAATGTTTTGTTTTTCTCCTCAAAAGCTAAAATCTAACTATTGAAAAATAAAGAAATCGCATTTTTCCTCTTCTTCTCATAGTTTGTACTACCTCTTTCCTTAAAATATGCATCTTTTTATCTCAAATCATGTCCTTACAAGGTTGAACCTTTTACCTGAGGACTAAGCTATGATTCCAGTAGCTAGCTTCTTCCTTGCTGCAATATATATTAACCTAATCTCTGTTCTTGATCTTTACAATCACTGTTGGGTTTAATAGCTCAAATAGTGGTGACATAAAATCCACTAGAGAAACACATACGTTTCTCGAAGATGCATCTTTATTCGTGTTAATGTTTAAGATTGAGCTGTAGAACAAATCTTAGTTAACGATGATTCGGTGGGTGGACTGCTACTTATGATGCTCTTGTGATTTCCGCTATCTGTCAAATGAAATACAAAGGGCGTCAGAGGGAGACAGCGGCTGCCGGTCTTCTCTTCTCTGATGCCTAAGTTAGTCAATGTATTTGTGTTGACAGAATAACAGTAGGTAAGTAGTAAATGCGTAATTAATGAGGAGAGATGAGTAGACCTTTTATAGGTGGGGAAGAGACTGATCTCTTCCTTGTTTTGGATGTGGGACTGATATGCTTCAGCTCCCAGCTTCTGATGCTTCAGCGAGGCTATCTTGACGCGGCGCGTCAGTGGTGATCTGGGTGTGAGCCAGGGCTCAGGTAATAGCCTGCTTGACTATGTTTTCGTAGGTCACATTGTTGGTGATTGTTGGTACCGCTGGTGGTAGCATGAGTGTTGCTCATTATAGCTAATTATGCTTGGCAAATGCCTATGTAAGTACAATTCGCAATGATTAGAGGTAGTGCAAAGAAACTCTTTTCCGTTCTCTTCATGCGTTTTGCATGGAATCCATTGACTTGAATAGCTCAATAGGGTTCGATTTGCCCTAGGAGCGTAGAGAGTTTTTGTGGCAGTAATCAAGGTGCCATTTGGCAAGCGAAATTTGGGTTATTCCATGTCCTTTAAATAATCTTGATGGCCCAGCCATTTTAGTTACAAAGTAATATGCTCAGAATCAAAATGGAGTCATAATGAAAAGAACTCGAAATTTTATTCATAAGCCAACGGAGTACATCATTGTTTCTTAACCACTAAGAGAATATAATCCAAGTACTAGCTAATACAAAACAATGGTAGTCGTTTAACTTCTTTTGGTAACTCCAAAATAGATATGACCAGGTTAGTAGAGAGATGTCGGTGGAGCAAAGCTTGCTTAAGTACCACTTATCTCAAAACCTTCCTAGACATCATACTCACTTTGGATGAGCCTAATTTGAAGAGAATCTAAACCAATGACATTTAGTATAAAATATAATTTAATTGCCCATTACATCTCTTGAAAATATAAAAACTTAAAACAGAATTGGCGATCTATTGATCCCAACCAGATTTGAAGTTTTTAACCCTTCACTCTAGATCACCTTCTTGATCTTCTTATTCCTAATAGTGAGCTTCTCTTGCTTCACAATATGCTTTGTAGGCGGTGACAATATCTTCACGAGCTCTATAAATGTGTGATCAATGACTGATGATCCACAGCGGGAACATACATCTCTGTGCTCAGACTCTATTGATTGAGGTGTTTTAAAAGCATCATTTGGATGAATCTTAGTGTTAGTGGCACCACCAACATGGCCAGAGACGTTTCCTCCCTTTCTCTTTCCACGTTGACCTCTTCAGTTTTTTGTTCGCCTATTTTGGTGGTTACCTTCCTCATAAGAGCGAGAATATGGACCAAAACGTCCAAAAGTGTCCCTAGATTTAGGGTTTCGTTCTTGGCGCTCACTCTTAGGGGCGCGACTGTAATTGGACTTTGGAATATATTTTGTCCCCATGGGCCTCGAGTTATAGTTCTTCACATGGATGTTGTCATGCTTTTCAACAACATTCATAGCTTCAATGAGCTTATGAAACCTTGTGATCTATCCTGCAGTAACATCGATTCAATAGTTCTTAGCAACCATTAAAACAGAGACAGGGAATGTAGAGAGAGTCATCTCGATCAATATAGAATCTGTGATATCTTTTCCACATAATTCCATCAAGGATTTAATGTGAAGTGCTTTCGAGTTGTAGTAAAGAATAGTCTTGAAATCACAGAAGCGGAGGCTATGCCATCTCACTTCTAGGTCAGGAAGCAGAGAGTCACAGATGTTGCCAAATCTTTCTTTGAGTGAGACCCACAGGAGACCCACAGGCTTCTGGGGTCTTCTTCATTCATATACTCGTACTAGAGCGAATCATCCATATGACGAGTCATTAGGATGATGACTTTCGCCTTATTTGCCTCCAGGGTTGCTCTATTTGCTTCCAAAGCTTGAGCTTTCTCAACAATTAGCACGTCCTGACTAGGCTTAAGAATCGTATCCAGGATTCCTTCGGCCTTGAGATGCTGGCGGACATCACGGACCTACTTGTGATATCCAGAGCCAGTTGTTCCCAATGAAGCAAATTCCAGTTTGTTTAGGTTACTCATCCTGACAAGAGAACAAAGAAAAATGGTTAGTTTCGGAGCTGAAAAAGCTACCACAAAAACCATAGAAATTTCTGAGCATAATCGATTCAAGAAATTAGGAATTTCTAAGCGTAATCGCTCCCAAGAAATTCGATTCCAAGAGGTATTGGATTAAATCGAAACAATGACATAAGTGGTCGATCATAATTTACTATATACTAAAGATGAGTTCCACTGTGCCACTGTTCCTAAGGCAACAGTAAGGAACAGTTCAGGGGCTTAGGAACAGTCAGGAACAGTTCATGGGGCAGGAAAGGAAGGGCTACAGTAGAGAACAGTGCGTGAGGGACAGAAGAGACGGTTTTGTCCTCAGCTGATAATTTTTTTCCGTTTATGCCGCTGACCCAAGTATACCAGATGGTTCCATCGGTTTCTTCTTTCTTCTATTGTGTTCTGTTGTTCATATATACCAAAACGATCGAGGATCTTCGGGAAGCCTCCATTTTCACTGACTGCAACTATTCTACTGTTTCGAATTTTACTATCAAGATCGACAGTGATGAAATCAAGGTAAAGACATCAATTTCCAATTCAATAAACCTGATGAAAATTTTGTTCTTTTCGAGTTTTGTTGATTTTATTATGGTTCTAAAAATATTTTCATCTCAAAGTCGTTTTCTGTGATTTGTATACTGTTCATAAGCCGTTTTCATTTATTATGGTTCTGCAGTTGTTTTCATCTCAAAGCCGTCTTTTTTTTGTCTTTCCTCTTTGTTCTGCAGCCGTGTAACCAAATTTGAAAGAGTGGGTTTGTTTCTTTTCGGCTTGCCATCTTCCGGGATTTGGATTTGTATGATCAATCGATTTCTTCTTTCTTTTTACAATCGTATAACCTGGATTGAGACGGTAAGGTTTTTGTTGTGTGTTTGTTTTCTATTCCTTGCTTTTGATTTGTGAATTTGGATTTGGTTTATTCTTCTCTGCTCACCATCAATCCAATTGCTCTAGGAATTCACTATTATCAGTTCTGGGCATATGTAGAAGAGTATTTTATGGGTTATCTTTTGTGGGTGGAAATTGAGATTGCAAGTTGAAGAGTGAAGAAAGCTTCTGGTGGCACAGAGAAGAATCCAGTATGTTTACAAACAACTCTTTGTATTTGTATTCAGTTTGAAATACAATCATAAATGTTGTAACCAAAAAAAGAAAAAAAGAAATACAATCATAAAGGTACAAATCACCCGGTGCATAATCAATACATCCGTAAGGTTTCGTCTATGTAGGCAAGGGGTTGCAACTTAACTTGATTTTGTTGTTGCTATGTTCTACACTTTACTTTATGAAACTAATTACTTAATTGGCAATAATTTTATAACATCATGGAACTGATTGTTTTGCAGTCAATCTTGCTGCAAATGGAAGCAAACCACGAGGTCCCATCAAGTTCTATGCTTTTAACCTTAATCATGTGAAGAAAGAGCAGCAAAACGGAAAGAGGTAAGATTTGTTATTAATTTTTTTTTCCTACTGTGGTTCATTAAATAGTTGTGGATTTTTTTTAGTTGGTTAGTTAATGACTTATTGTCAAGTTCTATGCCAGTTCTTTAAGAGGCTGGAAGAAAAGAAAAGGGGAGAGGCATAAAGTAAGCAGCTGCAAATGAGAGATCTAACAGGGTTAGTTTCTTTTAAGTATATTTTCAGTTACTATTTGCTTCATGACAACTGCAAATTGATAAATGCTACATGGGAACCAGTATAATTTGAAAAGGTGAAATTTACTAACACTGTTAAGGAATCCCTTGACTTCAGCTGATAAAGGATTATTTGTAAAATTTCTCAACTTGATTGAGTATAATTTATGATTCGGTCATTACATCTTTTTACCTCTTTTAGTGTTGGAGCATTTGTATGGATTTGAATCTAAGATCTCTCACTTGCAAGAGTTAAACTTTTTACCAAAGGATAATGGGCACTTTTAATTGCTTTAGTGATTGTAAATTTGTAATACTCAATAACATATTTATCTTAAGATCTTAATTCTCATTTTTAATAGTGTTTTGTACAGACAAATTTACAACAGATGTTCTCATAGGTCAAACAATATGGTGATGTGAAATCAACATAACTGACATTACTTGCCATTCAACAAATCAACTCAAGCATTATGATTTTTATTTTGATGATAATGTGAAATGTTATATTCTATCTTATTGCATCACTCTCAACTTTTAAGCAGATGCTTGAAGGATATCCACCACTTTCAAATTATGAGCCTCATGAAGTAGCCAAATTTGTTGTAGGACACACCCCTGAACTGAAAAAGTAAGCCAATATTATCTCAGACTGAAGCATTTTCTTTTTGGTCATGGCCTTTGTTGAATTCTCTGTAGTCAGATTCTTATTTACACTAAATGCATGACCTTTTACCGGCTTTTTTCTCCGACTTTAGGTAAATGATGTTCCACGAAATATGGTTAAAGTATCTATCTCCTCTTTTGCATATCTCAAGAATGAGAAAAAGTTGTTTTTATGTTTGAATGACTGGAGTTGTATCATTCAGATAATGCAACTGCAAGGGCATATGTCCTTGGTGAGTGATGCAAAGGCTGTAAAATCCCTTACACCAGCAATAATGTATAGCCACACCGTTTAAAAGTAATTACTGAACTTGACATATTATTATGTTGGATTATTTAGGAAATTAGGATTGGTTCTGTGTACGAGTATCATATGATTTTGTGAATTCCAATATGTGTTTGATTTACAAATGCACCAAGCTATTTCTTTTTTGAAGAGTTGCATGTTATTCATTTGGTCATGTTATTTCTTTTGAGTCCTGCGAATGCACTTCTTGCTGATTCATGTGCTAATTATTTGACATTTTGTTTGGGTATGCCATGTAGACAAATGATGAAATGAAAGTGGCTGAATTGGAAGCTAACTTGGCAGTGAGACGAGCAAAATTGAAGGCCTCACTTACTGGCAAGTCTTCCAAGCTACGAACACTTTGGTGACCAAATTTGATATGCTGAACTTGGTTTCTTCCCATGTTGCAGAGAAGGAAAAAAGATTATGTTTTAAATCTTTTAGAGCATGGCACTGGCACTTTCACCCATAGCTTATGAACTATAATATGTAAAAGGTTTCTAGTAAACCATTTATAGTTGTCTAACAGTGATTGTAAGTAAGAATATTCTTATAATCCCAGTGGTTTGTCTCATATTATGTAAAGTCAATGCAGTACTATAAAAACCGCAGCAACGCGCGGGGAGCTGTTTCTAGTTTCTCTACAAACTTTAAGTTTGGAGATCTCAACAAGCTCCAAGCTTGGAGAGAGCACAAACCCCCATAGTTCGGCTTAATTAGGTCTCCCCTATCAAGAAGAAAGGGGGATAAAAGATGAGAGGTTGCAAGTCCCTGAAGAAAAAGAAGAGAAAAGGAATAAAAACAAAAAAAAAACAGGAACTTTAAAACATACCTCTAATTCGGGTTTCCGGTGTGGCTACGGTGTGGCGCTCTGTGGCAGCGAGGGATGGTGGCGCGGTGATGGGACGCGGCGACACACGGCGGGAAGAAGGCTAGTGCGGGCTAGGAGCGGCGATCTAGGGTTTTAGGATTTTTGGTTTTTGGAATTTCAGGGTTAGGGATTTGCGCTGATAACGTGTTTTAGGAAAATTGATATTGGAAAAGAATTGAGTCGTGCTTTCATTGATAATAGGGGTCTTTTTATATAAAAGATAACAAGCATAAAATCAGACTTGTACATGGAAATGTAATAGTATAATGATTGGATATCTACGAATATCTTCGAGAATATCTCTAACATAAACCCTATTACAACTTGCATATGTAACCTAGAGTTTGGGCCAGACACATATTCTAGATTTACTTGAACATCATTAAATTTATACCAATAAAAAAAAAAATATTAAAGTTTCTTAATAAAACTATAATATGATTTACTTCTATTTTTTTAATTTTTTCTTTTAGTTTTAATGTTCGTCTATTTTAATGTATGTCAAAAGATTAGTACGTTAACAATTATGAGCAATGAAGAAGAGATTGAGATTTTCTTTTTCATGTTTTAAATTTTTACTTTCGGTGTTCTCAAAGGATATTGCAAATATTTTGATGAAGTTAACACGTTTTTGTGAATTGAATAACGAATTAATGATGATGATGCAAAAAAAAAAAAAAAAAAAAATAGTAACAAATTCGAATTTGGGTGGATAATATGAAGATTAGTGCTATCCAATGAGAAATTAAGTAGTCTTTGTATTTAATTAATTAGTTATTTTATTTATTTTTTCTTACAGGATTGAAGTTGAATTTTAGAAAATTAGTATACTTAGTAGTCATTTTATACTTAGGTAACATAATATTTCAATAATTCAAATATTTATATAGTGAACTAAGAAAATAAAAAGGTAGCAATAGCGCACCCGGCTATTACAAAGCTTGGCCTCTCGCACTAATTGTTTTTATTTGTTAGAGAAATCTAGAAAAAACAGAAGAAACAAAACAGGTGTATCATACGGTATTTAGCAGAAGATTGAAATGATAGCTATCAAACATCATAGAATTTTCGATATTTGATTGAAAAGTTTTGTCGGACTCTTTAGAGCATCAAGGTGCCAAGCAGAACCCCAAAACTTCCAAGGGTTAAATTGCAAATATCCAAAAGAAATATGAATCCTTAACGGACTCCGGGTGTACTCACAAAGCCGCCGAAGGTAAAGTTGTAATCTCGCCATCTCTGAGGAATATTCCCTGGTTCGTTGGCTCTGCTCTGTTAACATATCCTATCACATTAGAACTTATCCCAATCCCTGTCAATTGTGGTCAACGTCACCAAACCGCAGCAAAAACCAGTGGGCCGTTTATTTAAGCCCAGAAAAAATGTGATAGGTGCGGTACAGATAAGAACGGCTGATAAGCAAAGGACAAGGCGCCACGTGGTCCCACCTAACAATCATGTTCATGACCCTAATCTCCTCCTGTACCCACTCAGCCCTATCCACCTTTTCCTCTTCTTCACCACCTTTTCTCTTCACTCTGCAACCAAATTTCAACAGAAGCCAAAATCACATGGAACATTGTCTCTCCCACCACAAGCTCCTCGCTCTTCCGTCCCCGCTCTCCACCTTGAAGCCGAGATTAGCGCTCAATTTCGCGCCCAAATCCCAGGCGTTGACCAGGCGGTTGACTGTGGTAGCCGGCGCCGGGGCGTCGAGCCACTGCGAGTTCAGCAGCCTCAACTCGCCGCTCGACCCGAGGACCCGATCCGGCAAGGACCTCAGCTCCGTTTTGCAGAACCACCCGCAGCTGTTTCACTTGGCCGTCGCTCAGGAGCTCAAGCAGTTGGCCGATCAGCGACAGGACGCGCGATGTCGTATGTATCTCAGCGCTTCGTCTCATGAGGCCTGCCTTCATAGGTTGGTTTTTGCCCTAATCCACACTTCGTTTTTGGTTTAACCTACAAAATTGAGCTTAAGGAATTTAACTATGAGAAAGTAAGTAACTAAAATCCAATCCATGATAAAAGTGAGTTGTTTAAATTTTTACTATTTTACTTTCAGATTTTTTTGTTTTTTGTTTTGTTTTTGGTGAGCTGGCTGGAGATGGATTGTTATTTGATAATAGAACAATCGATGATAAGTACTGTGTTGTGTGATATGAGCTGTTCTACAAAGTTCTTTTTCTTTTTCTTTTTGGTTATTTTCAGATTTTTGTTTGGGGATGGTTTTGCTCAATGGTAGATTCTATGGTTCAGTGTGCTGGAGTGGAGTGTAGGCCGATGAGGTTCCATGGTCAGTTGGACAGCTAGGGGGGCGTTTTGTGTGATTCGAAATAGTCGTGTTAGATGTGTAGTGGTCTACGTTTTGTGAGTCTTTGCTGGTTTAATAACCTCATTTTCTTCTTAAGATCGACTAATTGTATTTAGAATGTTTTGATGTATAGCAGAACTGGTAAGTTGGCGCTATTTTTACTGCAAGGGAGCCTTAGATTTGTGTCTGTGGCTTGGCTGAGCCGAAATCTTTTGGAATTTGAATCATTAGTTTTTAGTCCGATGAGAAGTATCAGGTTCATAAGAATGGCATCATTGCTCTGAAGTTGGCTTCAGTTATATATTCTATAGCTGATCGGACAGAAAACATTGCCACAATTTGATGTGATATACAATTGATATGCGACAGCTCATATGTTGTTGCTTCATTAACCAAGGCATTTTAGTTTTGTGATTTTTTGTTACTTTTTTGAATTTGTCGATGTATGAAGCACAATAATGATCTTGCGCAGGGCACTCTTGAATGCACTAACTATGCCTAACTTACACTTTTTACCTGTGCACATAGGCGGTGACTACAGTAATGTTGCTGGGTGTTCTTGCCTAGTGACCCTTTTTACTGCCTTAAACAGATTAAAATAGGTAAATTGGTGAACCACTCGGCGTAAGTTCTTGGTGGGTTGAAGCTTTCATATTTGGAACTTTTGATTAGATTTTGTAGAATCACATCTATTTCTGTGACCCGAGATATTCCTGAATTCCAGGAGGATTGCTCAACTGAAGGAGCAGCAGTGCCAGATTGCTGTTGAAGATGTCATGTACCTGTTGATCTTTTACAAGTTTTCTGAGGTCAAAGTTCCTTTGGTTCCTAAACTTTCTAGATGCATCTACAATGATAGACTGGAGATATTGCCTGCAAAGGATTGGGAGCTAGAGTCCATTTACAGCTTGGAGGTTTTGGAGATGATAAGGGAACATGTCACCACTGTCATTGGCTTGAGAGCAAATTCTAGTGTCACAGACAATTGGGCAATGACAAAGATAACCCGCCAGACACTTGGCCGAGTATATGTGGCCTCCATCTTGTATGGCTACTTTTTGAAATCTGTCTCATTGAGGCATCGCCTGGAACGAAGTCTATTTCTTGAAACCCAAGACCTTCATCTGAGTTGTAGAACCTCCCTTCAGGAAATGTCTCCTCATGGAATAAAAAGTCTGCTCTTTGGCCACGTCAGCAAATTTCAATCGGAGTGTGTAGGGTCAAGTAGGCAGGAAAAGACACATGGAAAGTTGAAATGTTATGTGATGGGGTTTGATCCTGAGACACTACAGAGATGTGCAAAATTGAGATCTGAGGAGGCTGTGAATTTAATTAAAAATCACTGTTGTGCACTTTTTGGGGATGATGCGGAAATGGGTTCTCTTGAGTCGGATGAAATTATCTCTACTTCATTTTCAAGCCTGAAGAGGCTAGTTTTGGAGGCTGTTGCTTTCGGTTCTTTCCTTTGGGACACAGAAGAATGCATTGATAGTGTTTATAAGCTTAAGGAGAACTAACTAGAGGATACGATAGGTTTTACAAAGTGAATCCTCTCTGTAAATTACAAGGATTGGTACTCTGCTTTTTGTCTCCGGCTCTACCACGCAAAGTTGTGGTAATTTCCCATTGTATAGTGCCTTCTTGTTTATAAATAATACATAATTTTGAGTTGTGGCTTGTTGATTAACCTAGTCAGTTTTAAGATACGGGAAAGGTCATCTTAGTATTTGGTAAAAATATATAGAAGGTTAGTGGTGAGATCTGGATTTGGATTCATTTTCCATCTCTCAAATTAGGATACAAAATAGCTTCTCTCTCTTTGGCCTTTCTTAAGTCGGTCGTTGCAAGGGGAGGGTTGGATTATAATCTTGCTGAAAAGTGTTGGATTTAAAATGTGTATTTGCAGTACATGGTCAATGGCTTTCATCTTCTTTCAGTAGCCTCATTTAATGAAATCATCTATCTAATCTTCAAGTTGATCCGTTCTTATAGGCTGATAATAAACCAAATGAAAGCATTTTGCAAGCAGGACACTTCAAACTGTTCTGCCAACAAGTATTAATAATCAAACCAATAGAAAAACGGTTTAGTACAAGTTTTGTGCCAACTTGTAGTCAATTCTGAACCATTATCAACGCATATACTATTGGCTGTCTCTGAAGTCTGAACCCTTCAAACAACTATTATGATGATCTTGCTCAGCAATAACTGACAAACATGGAAATTTTGCTTGGGACAAAAACTCAAAAGCATCTTGCAAGTTAATCATCATGTTTAGTGACTATGTCTTTCTAATTTATCTGAAGTATTATTTCAAACATATAATTTTCGTATCTTATCAAGTATATCATGAAACATCCTGTTAAATTTTCTTTTATAATGACCGTGCCATGCAGCCACGGAAGCAAAGTTAATACATGAGCTTTCGGTGCAGTAAAATGTATCTTGCAAGCAGTGGAGAACTGTACAGAACAATGCTTCTGAGCTGCCTTAAAAGTAGGTCATCTAAATTTTATGTTTCTTGCAGCATCCTGAGGTTCAATCCACAGTAACAAAAGAAAAAAAAAGGAAAGAAAGAAGTTTTGCAGAAACCGGAAGCAGCTTAATTAGTCTAATTGGAAATTCAAAAGGGCATCCTGCAGCCTCCTTTCCGACACAAAGCCCTGATATATGAGGTAGTTCGGTTTTTCCTGGCGTTTGCATTTATGGTTTGTAGCTTTTCTTTTGGAGAGTTTCTTTCATCTTTATGGAAAATTTTCAGATTTGCAAAAGATGTTATGGACGAACACCAAATACTTTTCTTATTATTATGTAAAACATTCCCAGTTGTTTGTATGTGTAAGTTTCTAAGTTTGAGTGAATAATTTGACAGTCCATAGCATCTAGACTAGCAACTAACATCAACTTTTGTGTGTGATAAAGTATCTTTAACCAAAAAAAAAAAAATTGTCATCAGCTTAGACCCAAATCAGTAAACAGTTTGTATAAATTTTCACTCAATAAACTTTATTATTTGATGTATGGTAACCTTCGGAATTGTGTGAATCAAGGGTCTTGTGTTTATGCAATGAATGTCTCTGAATTTCCGGTTGGTGGATTGGTTGTATGAACTTTGGTTAAGAACAGATAATGATGTGGATGGAAAGTATGTAGAGGTTGGACAAGGAGGAAAAAAAGGCACGTGTTTTTTAAGTTAAATGCAGGTGACAAAGTTGTGACATTGACCATTTATTAAGTGCTCGTGTATTCATTTTGCTAAGTTCTCTGTGTTTGGTTAGAATATTGACATACGAAATATATGTGTTTGTTTCTGAGATCATCAATATGCCTCATTTACGTCAATTGCAATATTACATATAGATATTATGGAGGGAACGGGCTGATTTTTCTGTAGCTGAAGTTTCAGCAGCTGAAGGAAAGCTCAAAATAGTGATCTGCATAAAACATCATTTGAACAAGGGTGAAGATGCTTGGGTCAGAGTACAGATAGCCATGCTACTGGGAACATCATTTCTGGAACCTTAAGTAGGTGTGTGTGTGTGTGTGTGTGTGTATATGGATTGAAAGCTTGGTGTACTTATTCATGGGTTGTCTGAATGCCGTGCTATCTGTGCTACAGAATAAGGAGTTTGACTACCGTATGGATTTTTGTTTTTATAATCATGATTTCATAATATTGTGAATGAGAAGGTTTGAATTTAATTTGCATTTTCTTGTGTTCAATATAATGACAATGATTTAGATACTTCTCCTGTGCTTATACTGCATGTTAGAAAACTCTTATAAATACTCACTGTCTCTGAAGTTTAAACCGTGTGAAATATGCTTATGTTGAAAGTTGATGATCTTGCTCTACAGTTAACTTGGAAACATGTCAACACTTTTTTCTCTGAAGCTATAGTGCAAGATTTGAAAGTTCAACATAATGTGTAATCTTCAACTCTTCAGGTTTTATTTTCATTACATAGTGCCATTTGTCCTTTTAATAATATTATTAAAACTTATCAGGTTTGACACTCAATTTGTATATATTGTTAAATTACCATGTAAACATCATTTACATTTACTTAATGCGTAAGTCATACTTTTATTATTTAATTTGGTGATATATATATGTGTGTGTGTGTGTGTGTTAACTGTGCTATGCACAGATTTGCAACTAATTGTCTTTGACAAGTTCTAAAGGTTCCCAGAGTATGGCAGAAGTGGCTGCAAAGCTTATGCATGCTGTTCAGTATGAAAACTATGGTGGAGGGCTTTCTGGTTTGAAGGTTCTTTGTCTATCTTCTAGCTCCTGTTAAACTATCATTCTTATTTGGAGAACTGTCTGATGCTTTCTTCCTGTTTTTTTGTTTTTGACAATTACGTTTGCTGCAGCATGTAGAGATTCCAATCCCCAGTCCTAAGAGAGATGAGGTTTTAGTGAAATTAGAAGCAGCTAGCCTAAATCCAGCTGATTGGAAAATTCAGAAAGGCACGCTGTGTCCTCTTGTTCCACGCAAATTCCCTTTTATACCTGGTAATTACATTCTGCAGTGGTTGGTTTATGGATATTTTTTTCTTTTTCTTTTGGTGGCAAACAATATTCTTCTATCGTCATCCCACAATTGTTTGTGATCCGGAAGCAAAAGTCCTTAGTTGAGTAAACAATTTATTCACCAATTTATTGTGGTCTGTTAGTGAATAAATTGTCAAGTCTATGAAAATGCATGGTAGCAGATAGTTCTGCTTATACCCCAATAAATAGTTCATTCATATAATTTCTCATTTAACCTTGGTTCGTTGATTCATATATGGAAATAAATGGAACAGGATTTGATGTGGCTGGAGAGATTGTAGAGGTTGGAGAAAGAGTTAAGAAGTTCAAAGCCGGTGATAAAGTTGTGGCAGTGCTCCATCTTTTGGTTAGTGCTCAGTCGGTTCAGTTTTTGAATTATTTCCTCCCTAATTGAAGAATTACTTGCGTATCATAGAGGTTTCAAACTACAAAATTCATGTTCTTTTTTTGCGCATCAATAGGATGGAGGTGGACTGGCTGAGTTTGCTACAGCTAGTGAGAAATTGACAGTTGCTAGGCCCTAAGAAATTTCAGCAGCTGAAGGTGCAGGCTTACCTACTTGTGGTCTCACAGCTCACCAGGCTCTAGCACAAGTTGGAGAGACCGAACTTGATGGAACTGGCCAGCTGAAGAGCATACTCATTACTGGTGCTTCTGGTGGTGTTGGCCATTATGCAGTCCAACTAGCAAAGCAGGCGAACGCTCATGTGACAGTGACTTGTGGAGCTCGTAACATCGAATTTGTCAAGAGATTGGGGGCTGATGAAGTTCTCGACTACAGTACCCCAGATGGGGCAGCTTTAAGGAGTCCATCTGGTCAAAAGTATGATGTGGTAATTCACTGTGCACCTATTACTATTCCATGGTCAATTTTTGAGCCAAATCTGACTCTAAATGGTAAAGTAATAGACATTACTCCCAGTGCAAGTGCCTTTATTACTTTTGTTCGAAACACAGTTACCTTCTCCAAGAAGAAGCTGGTGCCTTTGATCATAAATGCCAAGGCTGAAAACCTTGATTATCTTTTGAAGTTAGTGAAGGAAGGAAAGCTGAAGACAGTGATCGACTCAAAGCATTCTCTAAGCAAGGCTGAAGATGCCTGGGCTAAAAGTATGGATGGTCATGCTACTGGGAAGATCATTTTAGAGGCTTAAGACAAAATATATCGTAGGATTGAAATCTTTGTGTACTTATTCAAGTGTTGTCTTATGGCCAAGCTCCTTCATCTGTGCAAAAGAATTTGGTGTGTAGCTGTCTGTTTTTTTCTATATTGTAAATTAGAGGGGTTTTGGGTTCAGTATTTCAATTTCTTGCGTAAATTGTATTGACAATAATTCAGATGCTTCTTCTGTACCATCTTTCCCTTGGGTCCCAGAATTGTTTTCTCTCTCATCATTCTGTTTTTTTTTTTAAAACAACAAAAAGGCTTCCAGCCCCCCAAAAATCATGAGATTAGTTCTGTTGGGTTTAACATATTGCTGTAGCAACCTTACAGTATCAGGGTCAGGCAGTTCAACCGAATTAGAACTGTTTCAGTTCATGTTCTCATCTTTACTTGGCCAAGGATCCAAGCATTCCTTTAGAAGTTTAGATACACATACAAGCACATATGTCCAATAAAGATAGATATATAGGATTATAATACTCGTGAATTTACCGGTGCCTCTGGTGGCGTTAACCACTATGCAGTGAAGCTCGGATACACTCATGTAACAGCTACTTATGGTGCTCGCAACCTTGAACTTGTCAACAGCTTAGGGGTGATGAATTTTTAGACTATAAGACTCCAGATGAGGCAACTCTGAAGAGTCCATCTGGTGTAAAATATAATGTTGTGATCCACTGTGCACCAACAAGGATTCCTTGGTTGAGTTCTGAGCAAATTTGAGTGAAATTGGGACAGTAATAGACCTAACTGATAAGCAATCAAACTGATTCACCTTGATTTCTCTTTCTGTGTTGATTATACATTGCTTAATATTTGCTTGTCTTGATTATACATTGCTTGATCTTAGGACGTTTCTGTATAAACTGCAAATCTCTAGGATCTAAACTGATTAGCAGTCCTTGAATTCAATCATGTCTATAGGATCTAAACTGATCAGCAATCATGTCTATATTTGTAATACATCAATGAGAAAGAGTGTGAAAAACACTTTACCAAAATCTGCTATATGGTATCCAGAGCCTTTGTCTAAACCACAACTTCCTTTTTTTTTTTTTTCTTCTACTCTCCTATCTGTTTCCTTCCCATGGCTATCCCCACCAACACCACCACCAGCACCACCACCACATCAAACTTCATCACTATCAAACTAGACCGCACCAATTACTCTCTATGGTTAGCCTAGATAACCCCTCTCCTCAAAAGCCGAAATCTCATGGGTTTTGTTGATGGAACAAAGCCGTGTCCTCTAGCCTTTCTTCGTAATGAGGCTGGTGAATTAACTGAAACCGTGAACCCTGCATATGAGGAATGAATCGCTACTGATAAAATGATCCTTGGTTCGATCAATGGCTCCCATACACATTCTGTCCTGGCCACCGTTTCACGATCCGTTGCTTCCCACACTACCTGGACATCTCTTGCACGCCGCTATGCTTCCCAGAATCACAACCGTATTCTCCAACTTCGGAGCAACCTTCTCCGCACTACTAGAGGTGATCTTTCCATCTCTGATTACTTGGATAAGATTAATCAGATTTCCGACTCACTTGCTTTGTCTGGGCACCCGGTTGATGACTCCGACTTAATCTCCATCATTATGAACAACGTTGGCCCTCTCTATGAGAACACCATCAGCTCTGCTCAAGTACGTGACACCCCAATCACCTATGATGCTCTTGAAGCATTGCTTTTGGGGGTCAAAAGTCGTCTAAAAAATCAAGCTCTTATTGGAATGGAGTCAACTCCCACTGCACTCTTCACTAACAACTGCCAAACTGCACCACTCCAAATTGGTGGATCTCGTGGACGCGACACGTTCTCTGGCTCTCAAAGTGGTCGCCCCAACAATCATGGACGTGGATCCTTCTCTGGTCCTACCACATATGGTCGTGGTTCCAGCTCCCGCTTTCCATCCCGTGGTGGTTCTATTCTTGGTCCAGCTCCATCTCATCGACCTACCTATGATTCGCGTGGCCCATGCCAAATCTGCAACCGCAACGGTCATATCGTCATTGATTGCTTCCATCGCCTCAACATGGCTTATGAAGGTCGAATACCAAGCACCCGTCTGTCTGCCATGGCTGCGGCTACAACCTCTCAACATGATCCCTCTGCTTGGCTTCTCGACACCGGCTCCAATACACACATCACCAATAATCCTCATACCTTAACACATCCTCGAGAATACCATGGTTCTGACACGGTTGGGGGCGTTGTCTCCGGTAAAGGTTTGCATATTTCAAAAATTGGAAATACATCTTTCCCTTCTTCCCACTCCCCTCTAACTCTTTATGATGTTCTTTATTGTCCACATGCTTCTGCCAATATTCTTTCTGCTCATAAATTACTTTCTGATAACTCATGCTATATTCTAATCTTTCCCAATGCCTTTTATGTCAAGGATCTGAGCTCAGGGAGGACGCTTTTGGAGGGTCAGAGTAACAATGGATTTTATCCTGTCAATCACGGTCCATCATCCTTCAATAAGTTGAGTCTTTTTCATACCTTTGCAGCAAATCGAGTTTCTGCGGATGTGTGGCACACACGCTTAGGCCATCCATCCACTCAAATCCTTCATCGTCTTGCGTCCAGAATTTCTCTTTTAGACAATAATAATTCGTCCCAATGTCATTCTTGTCCATTGGGCAAGTCCACCAAATTGCCATTTCATTTGTCTGAGTCTGTTACTACATTTCCTTTTGAATTAATACATAGTGATGTATGGACCTCTCCTACTTTATCAATTAAAGGTTTCAAATATTATGTTGTGTTTGTCGATGATTTCACACGTTATGCATGGTTGTTTCCAATGAAAAACAAATCTGAAGTCTTTACTATCTTTGTTGCCTTTTTCACCTATATAGAAAATCAATTCACCACCAAAATAAAAACTTTTCAAAGGGATGGTGGAGGTGAATACACCAGTCATGCCTTTAAACAATTCTTGCCTCAAAAAGGCATTCATCATAGACTCTCTTGTCCACACCACCCTGAGCAATATGGCCTAGCCGAACGTAAACATCGCCACCTTGTTGAAACAACATTAACTCTCCTTGCTCACTCTTCTGTTCCAAAATCTTATTGGGTTGAAGCCATCAACACTGCTCTCTATTTGGTAAATCGTCTGCCCACTCGTGTCCTTAATTTCTCCTCCCCATATGAGAAATTATTTGATCGCACTCCAAATTATTCTTTTCTTCGTACTTTTGGTTGTCCTTGCTTTCCCTACATTCATCCATACAACAAAGATAAGATGGATTTCCGATCCACAAAATGCATTTTTCTTGGTTATTCTCTCAATCACAAAGGATATCGTTGTTTAGATTTATCTAGTGGTCACATTTATCTTTCACGTCATGTTCTTTTTTATGAGTCCAGTTTTCCTTTCTATAATTCCATTGTTACTCACCTTGCAACGGCTCCTCCAAATCACAATTTCATTCCTCTAACCATCACCGCTACTACTTCCCACCCCTGGCCCATTCACCAGCCCAACACCCAAGCCCATCTACTACACCTCCTCAAAACACGCTCCCCATCTCCCACCAGTCCCACTGCTTCCTTCACCCAATCTCTCTCCCACCTCTACCTCGTCCCCCAATCCAATTATCACATATCACCGCCGTCGGCCAGCCCAACCTCCTCCACCACCGTCCTCCAGTCCGATAATCACGTATCGCTGCTGTCAACCATCCCAGCCCGCACCACTCCCGCCTTCTTCTTCTTCAACGCCGACTGAGGCTCCCCAACCATCTGAACCACCCTCTTCATCTCAACAGGTGCAAGCCCCTCCAATTTCACATCACTCTGGGCCTGTCACTCGTAGTCAACAAGGAATTATGAAACCCAATCCCAAATATGCTATGGTTGTCACTTCCTTGACTCACAAAATTGAACCAAGCTGTTACTCTTAGGCAGCCAAGCAACAAGAATGGCGTTCAACCATGGGCGCCGAATTCAATGCTCTCATTCAGGCTGGTACTTGGCAGCTCGTTCCCTATTCCTCTTCAATGAATGTCCTTCCTAACAAATGGGTATTTCGAATCAAGAGGAAGCCTGATGGTTCTGTGGATCGATACAAAGCTCGCCTAGTAGCCAAAGGCTTTCGGCAGCAAGAAGAAGTTGACTACGGTGAAACGTTCAGTCAGGTAATTAAACACTCCTCTATCAGATTGATTTTAGCCATAGCAGTTTCTTTTGGTTGGACAATTAGACAATTAGATGTTCAGAATGCATTTCTACATGGATATTTGTCAGAAGATGTCTATATGCAGCAACCACAGGGTTTCGTTGATCCCCAATTTCCTAAGCATGTCTGTAAGCTCCGTTGATCTCTTTATGGCCTCAAACAAGCACCCCGGGCTTGGTTTTCCTGTTTCTCTACTTATTTGGAGGACTTGGGTTTCACAGCCTCTCAAGCAGACTCCTCTCTTTTTGTCTATAATTCTGGGAATATAAAGCTTTATTTGCTTATTTATGTGGATGATATCCTTATCACTGGAACGCATGTCGATCACATCAGTACTCTTATTACTAATTTGAGTAAACTCTTCTCCAGGAAAGATTTGGGTCCATTAAACTATTTCTTGGGCATTGAGGCTGTGCGGTCCTCTCATGGACTTGCTTTAACTCAGACCAAGTACACTTTCGATCTTCTTCACCGCACAAACATGATAGATGCTAAGTTGGTTTCAACTCCGGCAGCTAGTGGCAAACGATTGAGCATCAAAGATGGCACTCCACTTGCTGATGGAACCCAATATCGTAGTGTTGTAGGAGCCTTGCAGTACTTAACTCTCAGTCGACTTGATATCTCATTTGCAGTTAATAAGGTATGCCAGTTTCTGCATTCACCAACAAATGTGCATTGGGTCGCTGTCAAACGGATTCTCCGTTATCTCAAACACGCACCAACATATGGCCTGTTCTACACTCCAAGCACATTGCACTTAACAGGTTATAGTGACTCTGATTATGCTGGAGATCCTGACACAAGAATCTCAACTGGTGGCACTTGCATATACTTGGGTTCGAACATAATTTCATGGAGTTCTAAAAAGCAAAGTGGAGTATCTCGATCCAGCACCGAAGCGGAGTATCGTCAATTGGCCTACACGGCTGCCCATATTTCTTGGTTCCGAACTCTATTTCGGGACTTAGGCATTCCACTCAAGTCTCCTACCTTATGGTCAGGCCCGGACCTGAGATTTTCAGACCTGAGGCGAACTCTAAGAGTTGGGCCCTCAAATCAAATTGTGCATTAAAAAAAAAAAATTCGGAACTAAAGCTATAAACTCTAAATCTAATAATAAAAAAACAAAAACAACATGTAATATCCAAAAGTAATTATTCTAGTAATTAGATAATAAATATTCTAGTAATCCTATTTACGTTATGAATCCTATTTATACAATAAATCTCTTAGGCATTGAGGCTTCTACCCCCTTTTTTATTTTTTTAATTAAAACTTTTTTTTTTTTTGGGGGTACAACTTTGGAGTATTAATTAATGAGTGTATCCCATTTTCTTTCTTTTACGTCTAAAAAAAAGAGGGTGTAAATACACTTTAATATTATATATTATATTATATATAAATCTGTCAAACTTTTTGTGGGCCCCTTTAAACTTATGTTTCTTTCATTTAATTGGGGAAATGATATCTATTAATTGACACACACAATTGCTCTTGTCCTTAGATCACTCACACATACGGTAATAAGCAATGAAACTGATTCACCTTGATTTCTCTTTCTGTATTGATTATACATTGCTTGATCTTAGTACGTTTCTGTATAAACTGCAAATCTCTAGGATCTAAACTGATTAGCAGTCCTTGAATTCAATTCATTGTAATAGCTGATCTCTAGGATCTAAACTGATCAGCAATCATGTATATATTTGTAATACATCAATGAGAAAGAGTGTGAAAAACACTTTACCAAAATCTGCTTTACTAACTCCCGGTGTGAGTGACTTTATTTCTTCTGTTGTAAAGATACTTTCTCATCCAAGAAGAAGCTGGTGCCATTTCTCACAAGACCCAAGCGTGAGAACGTGGATTTTCTGGTTAAGATATGAAGGAAAGCTCAAGACTTTCGACTCATTGACTCAAAGCATCTTTTGAGCAAGACTGAAGATGCTTGGGATAAGCGAATCGATGGCCATTGTACTGGGAAGATGATCGTGGAGCAGTAACTCGACAAAAAGACTTGGTCTTCTTAATTGAAGATGCTCTCCTTCATATTTTGGTGTTAGTCGGTAACTTAATATACATGTCTATCCAGTTTTTATACTTATGTAATTCATTCTGCCGATAAAGAGATTCATTCTGCCGATAAAGAGAGAGAGACTTGAGACTTAAAACCATCTATAGTTGACTTGACTTAAATAAGTATTACTATTAGTCTGTATCAGCCAGTAGAAAAGCTCTTTTGTTTGTGAGTCTGAATTTCCCAGAAGATCATGACACAACAACTGCTCTTTAGGAAACTAGCATTTGAACAAATTAAAAAACAGGTTTCCAATGGTATTTTTAAGTAAACTAATGCTTGAAGCTAACTATAACCATTACGTACAGGCTATAACCTGGTGACCTCTACTCTTTGAAACACGCGTATATAATAAACAAAGGTTTATTCCTACTCTACCTCTCAAAGATTCAATCCAATTAGCCAAAATGGCTTTGTTCCTTCTCAAACTCATCTTCTTTGCAGTGAGTCTCGTATCGAATTTGGTTTCGCGGTTGATCTTCTCTACCATTGCTCACCTTCTAGTGTTATTGATTCATGGATTCAAACTTCCAGGCCAAGCCATCCATGGTGGATTAGGACAAGTCTCAGAGGCCATCAAGTCATGTTTGGAGTACTTTCTTGGGCTTATCATGGAAGCAATCAGTGCTCTAATATCTACTTTCTTTGATTATCTGATAGAAAGTGTTACAGGGTCTGCTGCAGTTACCACATCTACAATTTGGGATCTCTTGGAGAAAACAAAGACTTCACTTGATGCGCTCAAAAGTTTCCAGGAGGCTTTCGAGGGACTACCGGAGATGATTTTTAACATTGTGATGGATTTGTGGAACAATTTCAAGGATGCTTTAGGATATGTTGTAGAAAATGCTTGATTATGTGTAAATACCTCATTGAATGAGAAAAATCTTGGGTTCTTGCATCATAAAGTATACCAGTAATTAAGTTATGTTGAAACATAAGAGCAAATGTGTATCCTTTGAGATTTCAGAGCTCGATCGTTTTTTGGAATAATTATCTGTCCAACCAACCATTGAACAATATATAGAAATATTTATATATTATTCAAAAACAAAAGAGGGCGAATATAGTTATATGTTGTATAGGTATGTCATATTTTCACTGTTAAAGTTCATCTGCATTTTACTTGGCTGAGGCTCCAAGCATTCCTTTAAACATATAGAACAACATAATTCAGAATAATTTCTTTATTGTATGCGCGTTCTTGTTTCGTATGTGGTTCAAAATTTCGTAGGATTATAGTACTCATGATTGTAAGCTAGCTATGAGATCATCATTAATTAAACAAAATGCTCAAAATTAAACTACTATTTGTTATGATTTGACTTCTCTTGCGCACAAGGTTTTCCAACAATTGAATGAATTGTTAAACTCCGCACGTCACAGTAAAGTATATGCAGTTCACATGATGATACATTGCCATAAGATATATAGTTTACACGGGTCAGGATGCATGGTGCATTGACACTACAAAAGTTTCTTTCTCTAAATTGAGTAAATTCCTACTCTCTCTATCGCCGAGCTTGATATCTATGGCAGCAAAGCTTATGCATGCGGTTCAGTATGACAGTTATGGTGGAGGACCTTCTGGTTTAAAGGTATTTATTTATACATAGGTTTTGAATATGTAAATAGATGTACTTCTGGGACAAGCTTCCTTAGTAAGTTGTTATATGTGTTCTGTTTGTCACAGCATGTTCAAGTTCCAATCCCATCTCCAAAGAAAAATGAGGTTTTGCTCAAGTTGGAAGCAGCAAGTCTAAATCCAGGTGATTGTAAGATTCAGAAAGGCATGGCGTGGCCTCTTTTCCCTCGCAAGTTGCCTCACATTCCTGGTAATTCTGTTTTTTCTCGATATGTATATTCTTGCTTTGTCAGATGTGCTGCTCACACCACTAGCACTATGTAGTGTTTCATTTGACTAATTTTTCATTGATGCAGCTAGTGTTTCATATTGTGAATTTTACTCAGATTGATGTTTGACAATTGGCTTACTCGATCAATATGGATTAGTTAATTGGATTCCGACACCAATTTATGCGCAAATAATTTAAAATGAATAAATATGTGATTATGTTCCAACTTTGGTTGATGACATTGTGGGGATTAACAGTAACTGATGTGGCTGGAGAGGTTGTAGAGGTGGGACTGGGAGTCACAAAGTTCAAAGTGGGTGACAAAGTTGTGGCAATGCTCAGCTATGGTGTAAGCCCTCATAATTCTGATCCCTATAGTTCAGTTCTCACTTTCTTGCATAAGAAGTTACTTAATTTTCAACCCTCAAAATTCATGTGATATATATGTTTATAGAATGGAGGTGGACTTGGTGAGTTTGCGGCAGCTAATGAGAAATTGGTAGTTTCTAGGCCTCCTGAAGTGTCAGCAGCAGACGGCGCAGGCTTACCGGTTGCTGCTCTTACAGCTCACCAGGCTCTCACCAAAGATGCAAGGATCAAGCTTGATGGAACAAGCCAGCAGAAGAACATACTCATTACTGGTGCCTCAGGTAACGTCGGTCTCTATGCAATCCAACTAGCAAAGCTCGGAAATGCTCATGTCACCGCCACTTGTGGAGCTCGTAACATTGAACTAGTCAAGAGCTTAGGGGCAGATGAGGTTCTTGACTACAAGACCCCTGAAGGGGCAACTGTCAAGAGCCCATCTGGTCGGAAATATGATTTTGTGATCCATTCTTCATCAAAAGCAATTCCTTGGTCAGTCTTTGAGCCGAATTTGAGCTCAAATGGGAAAGTTATAGACCTTACTGCCGGCCTCAGCTCCTTGTTTACTTTTGTTCTTAAGAAACTCACCTTCTCCAAGAAGAAGCTGGTGCCATTGATCATAAATGCGAAGGGTGAGAACCTGGATTGTCTTGTTAAGTTGGTGAAGGAAGGAAAGCTCAAGACTGTGATTGACTCAAATTTTCCTCTATGCAAAGCTGAAGATGCTTGGGCTAAAAGACTTGATGGCTACAATACAGGGAAGATCATTGTGGAGCATTAGGTCTCATTTGGTTCACGGAAAGGAAAGTAATTTCTTTGTGTCTTTTCCATGGAAATTTTCCAAGAACTTTCCATTCCGATGTTTGGTAACATAAGAAAAGTTATTTTGAAAATTGTTAAAATATGTGTAATTAATGCAATAAAATAGTGTGTTATGATTAATAAATGTAAAGAAATAAGGGGGAAAATGATTCATTTGGGGTTTGGAAGGAACCACTTTCCCTCCTTCCTTGATGGAAAGTATTTACTTTCCTTTTGTATCCCAAACGTAAGAAAGGAATAAGTTTAATTTCCTGATGCTTACTTTCCGAGAACCAAACATGGCCAAGTAGACTTCATCGGTCTTTTGAAAGATAGTAAACTACTTGTGATGAATTTTTTTTATTGGAATGTGTAATATGAACGACTTTAATGTTGTTAGGTTTTAATCATGAGTTCATGACTGGCTTGTAAATGAGAAGGTTGGGTGCCAATATATATGTTTTAGCATCTTGAGTTGTTATTTAACAACCTAAGAATTTTCCGCTTAATTGTCAATGCCCCCGTAATTGTTAATTTGCATTCTGTTTAAGTAAATCCAGAATATGTGTCTGGCCTAAACTTTAGGTTACTTGACCTAGTTGTAATAGGGTTTTGACCTAGAGATTTTCTCGGAGATATTCATAGATATCCAATTAATTGTACGATTATCTTTCCTTATACAACTCTGATTCTATGTCTTGCAATCCTCTATAAAGAGGCCCCTATTATCAATGAAATCACGACTCAATTCTCTCACAATTTTTGTTTTCCTTAAACACGTTATCAGCACGAAGCCCTAACCATGAAACCCTAAAATCGTAGCCTTCAAATCCTAGCAACTACAGCAACATATATTGAATCCCTCAATCCCAGGAGTCCAGAACCGGCGGTGCCACCCCCAGAACCGGCCTGAAAATACCCGAACCGGCCACAAGAAGAGAACTATAGTCCCCTGCCCGGTTCACACTTTTCCAGTCTGCCTTCTACCTTGAAACTTTTCTATCACAAGCTCCCTAAACCCAGAAACCTGGAACAGGTAAAATTAAGGCCAAAACTGGCCGGAAAGTTCTTAAACCGGCAGGTGGAACTACTGCATGTATTGAACCGTCGGTTTCATTCCCAGAAAAAAAAAAAAGAAAAAAAAAAGGAGAATATGAGGAAGGCGTGGCCCAAAGGAGAAGAAAGAAGGCGCGACCCAGAGGAGAAGAAAGAAGGCTCGGCCCAAAGAAGAAGAAGGCTGACGCGGCCCAAGTCAAAAAAAAAAGGAAAGGAAGAAGAAGCCCAGAGTGCAGCCTAGAAGCCCAGAGCCCACCTCCGGCGCCACGTCAGCAGATCTGCCACGTCACCAACTCTATCAACCCTCCGGTCAACGACTTCCGGCGACTTTTTCCAACCAGTTTTCTGGCGACTTTTTCCGACCAAATTTTCCGGCGACCTATTTCAAGGTATTTTTTTCTAAAAGTTCCCGTTTTTGAGTTTTTATTTCAATTTCTCTTCTTTTTTTGGGGACTTGCAAACTCCCTTCTTCTACCCCCTTTCTTCATCATAGGGGAGATCTAATTAAGCCAAACTGTGGAGGTTCGTGCTCACTCCAAGCTTGGAGCTTGTTGAGATCTCCAAACTTAGAGTTTGTAGAGAATTTATAATCGACCACTTACGTCATTGTTTTGATCTAATCCACTACCTCTTGGAAGTGATTATGCTCATAAATTCCTAATTTTTTGGAAGCGATTACGCTCATAAATTTTATATGTTTTCGTGGTAGCTTTTTCCGCTCTGAAACTAACCATTTTTCTTGTTCTCTTTCAGGATGAGCAACCTGAACAAATTAGACTTTACTCCACTGGGAACAACTGGCTCTGGATATCACAAGTGGGTTCGTGATATCTGCCAACATCTCAAGGCCGATGGAATCCTGAATACGATTCTCGAGCCTAGCCAAGACGTGATAACTGTTGAGCAAGCTCAAGCTTTGGAAGCAAATAGAGCAGCCTTAGAGGCAAATAAAGCAAAAGCCATCATCCTAATGACTCGTCATATGGATGATTCGCTCAAGTACAAGTGTATGAATGAACAAGACCCCAGAAGGCTGTGGGTCTCACTCGAAGAAAGATTTGGCAACGTCCGTGACTCCTTACTTCCTGACCCAGAAGAGAGATGGCATAGCCTCCACTTCTGTGATTTCAAGTCAGTTCTTGACTACAACTCAGAAGCACTTCGCATTAAATCCTTAATGGAATTCTGTGGTAAAGAGATCACAGATGCGATGTTGATTGAGAAGACTCTTTCTACCTTCCCCGTCTCTGCATTGATGGTTGCCAAGAATTATCGAATCGATGTTACTGCAGGACGAATCACAAGGTTTCATGAGCTCATTGGAGCTATGAATGTCACTGAAAAGTATGACAACATCCTTGTGAAGAACTATAATTCGAGATCCGTAGAAACAGAGCATATTCCGGAATCCAATTATAGTAGCCCTCCTAAGAGAGGGTGCCAAGAGCGAAACCCTAATCATTCTGGTCCATATAATCGCTCTACTTGGGAAGGTAACTGCCAAAATAGGCGAACACGGAACTAAAGAGGTAAACGTGGAAAGAGAGAGGGAGGCAACGCCTCTGGCCATGTTGGTAGCGCCACCAACACTAAGAGCCATCTAAATGACTCTTTCAAAGTGCCTCAATCAATGGAGTCTGAGCAAAGAGATGTATGTTCTCGATGTGGAGTATCCGGTCATTGGGCACATGTTTGTAGAGCTCGTGAAGAAATTGTCACCGCCTACAAAGCATACTGTGAAGCAAGAGAAGCTCACTATGTGGAACAAGAAGATCAAGAAGATGATCTTGAGTGAAGGGTTGAAGACTACAAATCTGGCTGGGATTAATAGATCGCCAATTCTGTCTAAGTCTTTATTTTTCCAAGAGATATAATAGGCAATTGCCATATACTTTGTAGTAAATGTCATTGGTTTAGTTTTTCTTCATATAGGCTCATCCAAAATGAGTATGATGTCTAGGAAGGTTTTGAGATAAGTGGTACTTAAGCGAGCTTTGCTCCACCGACATCTCTCTACTCACCTGGTCCTATTTATTTTGGAGTTACCGAAAGAAGTCAAACGACTACTTTTGTTTTGCATTAGCTAGCATTTGGATTAGATTCTCCTAATGGTTAAGAAACAATGATGTACTTCGTTGGCTTATGAATAAAATTTCGAGTTCTTTTCATTATGACTCCATTTTGATTCTAAGCATATTACTTTGTGACTACGATGGCTGGGCCATCAGTATTAATTCAAGGACATGGAATAGCCCATGTTCCTCTTGCCAAATGGCACCTTGATTACTGTCACAAAAACTCTCTTCGCTCGTAGGGCAAATCGCACCTATGAATAGCCAGCGGATTTCATGCGAAAACGCATGTAGAGAACGGAAATGAGTTTCTTTGCAATACCTCTAATGATTGCGAACAAAGGCACATCTTAGAGAAGTTTATATGTCTCTCTAGTAGACTCTATGTCATTATTCGAGCTATTAAATCCAACAAAGTTATGAGAGAAGATCTCTTGGATTTAGACACATATTGGCTTTGTCACGACAGGATAGGTCATCATAGTCATGTTATAATGGTCCGTCTACTAAAGACTTCACATGGACTTCAATTCTCTTGAGCGAAATGTAGCATGAATCAAAAGTTGATTCCTGGACTAAGTGTGACCGCCGCCGCTGCCTCTGGCGTTACCGCCGTCCACCACCAGCCTAGAGCTGGCACAGTTCCGATCCATGACGCCATGGATGGCATCCATCATGGTGATGGCGCCCTAGGTGATGCTAAAATTACCAACTTTTCTTCAAATAGAGTTTCAGACGCTCAGGCCCAACCAAAATCCTTATTGGTTGCTTCTAAAGCCTCTCGCTCGGTTTACAAAACTCGTCCCTTAAGGAAATTAGGATTGAGACCATCCTATGCAAAAGATATGAAAATACTCATTCTGTTCTTACATAGAGTCCGTGGGTATTATGTGGACTGATTCAACCAGCTTGCGGACATTTAAATATCTCATGATGTTGGTTGACACGCAAACATACTGGTTACGTGTGTGCCATTGTCCACCTGTAAATGCTGCGTATACTACACTCCTAGCACATATCATATGACAACAGATTCACTCCCAGGATCATCCTATTCCATCAATTGGACTTGACAATGCTAGAGAGTTTACATCAAAGACTTTCGATGGTTATTGCATTAGGGACTGATGTTTGACATCATATCCTCATGTACACACCCAAATGGTCTCGCGGAAACGACTATGATGGTAGCCTGGATATTGGTAATGCGCACCACTATCCTTATATCCGCTTGGGGTGATGCAATATCGCAAGCAGCTATGCTATTTTGGGTACGATCCACCGCCACTCAATCTACCTCTGCGTTACAGCTAGTGACTGGGTACAAGTATCGTACTTACGCATCTTTGAGTGTGTCATTTATGTGCCAATTGCGCCTTACAGAAGAATGGGCAACTATGTTGGATTTGAGACTCCAACAATCATCTGCTACTTAATGCCCTTACTACATCTCTTTACTGCATGTCTTGCGGATTGTCACTTTGATGAGACAGTCTTCCCGTCGTTAGGGGGAGATAAGAACACGAATGTTTAGCAGGAACGATAGGAATTGTCGTGGTCTGTCCCCACTATATCTCATCTTGATCCCCACTAAAGTGACGAGATCACACATATCTGCTGCAAACATGCCTGAAGGATGAGCGTCCCTATGAGAGGACGTAGCGCCACCCTACATGGAGGTAGGCATGGTGCCAACGTCAAAGAGAGTGGCACTCTGGCGTTACAGGCCATGGCCCAGCTAGGATGGTGGAAGGCCCGTGGATTCGAAGGATATTTTGGCACAACCCAATCCTTGGATCATAGACACTCAAAATCCGTCTCATGAGAATCTTCTAGATTAAGGTTACTGTTAGGGGACGCCTCAATGTCAGAACCTATTCATGAGAATATAGAGCTCAGAACCTATTCATGAGAATATAGAGCTCTATGAAAATTACACTAGTGTACATGAGACGTGGGATAGAAACTCCATCATGATTGATGATGTAATCGTGCATTTCGTTGTGCATGAGTTTGTTGAATCTGATGATATCGAACCACGCTCCGTTGATGAATGAATACCAACGTACAGAAATTTGGCCTAAATGGAAAGAGGCGATCCATGTTAAGTTGGATTCTCTAACGAAGAGGAAGGTTTTTGAGCCCGTGATGCCAACACCTCCTGACATAAAACCTATTGACTAATGGGTCTTCGTTAGAAAGCTTGTTGAGAAAAAGAGATAGTAATCTCACCTTATGGCGCAAGGCTTCTCACAAAATACCTTGGAATCGACTACGATGAGACATATTCTCTCGTAATGGATGTCACTCCACTACCTTGTCAGTTTTGTAGTTTTCGAATAACTGAACATGCAACTTATGAATGTGGTCACTATGTATCTCTATGGGGATCTAGATACGGAATATACATGAAGGTTCATGGTGAACTTCATTTACCCAGTTCAAGTGACTCTAGACCACGGAGCGCGTTTACAATAAGGTTGAAACGCTCACTAAAGTGACTACTTGATTGGGAAGGGATATGCCCGCGTGTTTCCATAACAAGTTCCGGATTCTATTGCGGTTCTACATTGGCATTCATTCATCAACGGAGCATGATTCGATATCATCGGACTCAATAAACTCATGAGTTATGAAGTGCGCAAAAACATCTTCAATCATGATGGAGTTTCTATCCCACGTCTCATGTACACTAGTATAATTTTTAAAGAGCTCTATATTCTCAGGAATATGTTCTGACGTTGAGGCGTCCCCCAACGATAACCATAATTCGGAAGATTCTCATGAGACGGATGTTGAGTCTTGATGATCAAAGGATTGGAATGTGCCAAAGTATCATTCGAACCCACGGGCCTCCCACTCATCCTAGCTGGGGCCATGACCTATAACGCCAGAGTGCCACTCTCTTTGGCGCACTCTGGCGTTGGCCCCATGCCAACCTCCGTGTAGGGTGGTGCTACGTCATTTTGTAAGGACGTCATTCCTTGCAGTCTATTAATACGTTTCTGTGCCAAAGTATCATTCGAACCCACGAGCCTCCCACGCATACAACTTATTCCTAGAAAAGCAGCTCCATAAATGATTTGAGAAAGGAAAGGTTCGGTCGAATAACCTTATTATTGCTAGAAATGTCTATCCATGTTTTTGAGATCTTTTGTTTTTTTTTATTTTTTTATTTTTAGAATGACAGAAATATTGTTTCATTCAAAAGAAAAAGGAAAAAAAAAAACATTAGTAAATTGTATATATACGTCACATGTTTTCACCGATTCAAATCATGTGCATTTTACAGGGCCAAGCCGGCAAGGCTCCAAGTAGCCCTTCACATACTTATAGAACAGTAAAAAACAGGATATCCATTTCCTTTTTGTAAGCTTGTTCTTGTTTTATATGTAATATGAAAATTCAAAGATAGTACTCAGGATTGGCGGCTTTCTGTGGAACAATTATTCATAGAAAAATTTTTATCTCACAAATCTCAATCATGATAAAAAAAAAAAAAAATAGAATTTCAATATTAATTTGTATATTTTAATTTTCTAAAAATAAAAATAAAATTATAGACTTTTTTTTTTTTTTTTGAGAAAGGGTGGTTCTAGTTGGACCTCCAAATTTGCTATTTGGACCTCTCATACTTATTACACCTCTAATTTGCCTTTTAGAATACTTGAAAAGCTAAGTAGACCTCCTTATCTTTACCAAAATACCCTTGAACATGAGATACAACAATTTGTTACCCTACTTTTTATCTGTATCTTTAACCACGAGAAGAAGAATGAATCAAAATCATATAATATTGCTCTCTTATGAATAGGTCTCTCCTCCACCAAAATTAATCAGAGGGTTAGTTCTTGATCTTGATATGTTGCTGGAATCCCTTTGAATATGTTAAAAGAAGGATTTCAAGGGTTTTGGGTTGGAAGATCGAGTAATAACATCATAATATTAAATGAATTTAGTTTAAGGACATTTCATATCAGATTGTTTTGAATTTATTTTTGTATTAAATGATAGTTATTATTTTTACTTAATTATTTTTGGTAAATTATAAAACTACATAGGCAATATAAGGAAATTCAGGAAAAAAAAAATTAATTGAATGTTATATTTGGGGAGGTAAGAAGAGTATTTGTTTTTTTGTCTTTTTCATTTTTCTCTCTTTGTCCTTATTTTTTTTCTTCACATGATTTAACAAAGTCTATTAATAATTGAAGAAAGTTGGAGGTCCAAATATCAAATTTAGAGGTCCAACTAGACATAACTTATAAATGTATCGAAAAAAAAAAAATTCAATGGGGCCCACAGCCCCTTCTAGTCCTAATGCTTATGTCTTATGATCGATTATAACATGTAAAAAATGAAATGCTCAAAATTAAACAAAACTACTGTCATAAAAAAAAACTACTTTTGTTTTTCCTTATGGTTGACTTCTATTTGGGACAAAGTTTCTCAAGAATTGAATGGGTTGATAAACTCAACAGGACAAAAGAGTATAATATTTGCAGTTCACACGATGAGACATTGCTGTGTGAGCACAAAAGTATTTTTGGCAAGATCCCTTAAGGGGGTTCAGCGTGACGGGCCGATACCTGCGGCCCAAAATTAAGTCTACTTGGGTTTGGGTTACAGCTTCGCCCATTCCGAGATCCATGAGGAAAACGAGCCCTTATTGGAGTCAAGTAGCGGAGATTGAATAGGAAACTTCAATCAATAATCCTTCTATATCAAGGAACAGTCGAAACCCTATGGTATAAATATCAGGTTTCAAGGACACAAGAAAAAAAAAAGACAACTCTCAATCATCTAATCTCTCATATTATCAAAGTCTCTCTAGAGCAAACCAACCTTCAATCTAGTTGAAAACCAGCGAAGTAAGGGTAACACCCTCGCAACCCAGCGAAGCTAAAGTCATGCTTTAGCGAAACCCGTGATTTCTCCTACTTCCCGGTGATTGGTCTGCTTAACCTACAACGTTAAGTATCGACTCGATGATGCAAGAAATCACACCACAAGTCCTTATCTGTAAGGCAAGAAGTCCTTTTCCGAAAGGCATAGAAAAGAACCTTGTGACGAGGTTGATGCTCTCCTCATCCACAGCGTTTGATCAAGAAGTCAGGTCAAGGGATGCCCCGACAATTGCACCCCACGGTGTTGGCAGGCTTGCTCACTCAAAAGAGACTGTTTGCACACCAGACTGATTTTGGAGCCAAACATTTTGGCACGCCCAGTGGGACCTGCATAGTATTTCTTCGCGATTGCCAGCATTGGGAAGTCAAGCGCAAATCCTTACCAAAAGGTTTATGTTAACTGCCCAAAACACAAGACCTCCAGTTACAGGCCGCACTCGCTTGCAGACTGTAGTGGTATCTCCGACGAAAAGGTAATTTGAAGATTTTCTCTCATCCTACAGTCATCTGACATGTCAACTAAACAGGAAGGAAGTCACTAGCCCACCACTGAGGGCGAGAATATTACTACCATCCAGGCAAACGAAGTTGTCAATACTTCTGTCGCCGTTAATATTGTGGGGGGCGCGACAAGCGAGGCCTTCTTTCCTACACCTATCCCAGAGGAGGTGATTGTCGAGGAACAGCTCGCGATCATCATGGCTAACAGTGACAGATATTGAGAACAGATAGCCACTGATATGGCCAGGGAGATCGCGAAGACAGAGCAACACCTATGTGAGTTGGACCAACGCATTGTCCAGCATGCTCGGGAGACTAGGAAGCAGGTTGAACAATCAGCGAATGAAGTAAGGAAACAGGCTAGCGATATAGCTGATAGGCACATTCTGCAACAAAAGCAAATCATGGAGACCATCGAGAGCCAAAACAAGCACACTGCATCGGAATTTGCGGCTCTTTGCAACGATGGATCTAGCCTCGCGACTCAAGTTGCCATGCAGAAAGCCGAATTGGACCCGGAAAAAGAGGTTCTGAATAAGACATTGGGTGATTCCAATGTTATCCTAGGTTCGCTTGGTCAGCCTGCTGGGTCCGGCAAGTACGTGCCACCAAATGCTCGAGATAAGGCTACGACTACACTTTCTGCCACCGCCACTGCCGCATCGGCCAGAACCAATGAAAAAGCCCTGGTGATTGGTGGCAAAGACAAGGCCACACCACCGGTCGCGCAGAAGAGCAGAACTCTGAAGATTGGTGAGGGTACTGTCACAGAGTCGGTCATGTTTGCTCAATACAACAGTGATAGAGCAGAGAATGTGTACCAGGAGCTCCCAGGAAACTATTATGGGATTGACCAGGTAGGCAATCCGATCAAGATAACGGCTTTAGCAAAAGATGTGGCCGCACCAGCGCTTACTCTTTAGCAGTCTAGTATTCCCCGGACCATTCGCCTTGGGGAAGGAACACCGACTGTTAACTAAGCTTCACCTGTTTTCCAAACCACTAGCCAGACTATGGCGACACCTCCTCTTCCTGGTCGGAAATATGTGAAACGTGAAGAAGTAGAGGAGATGATCATATTAGCTAATCCTAGGGCCCACCTCGACGATGTGTATGAGGGGCCTTTCCTACCACATATTATGCTCGCGCCTTTCCCTAAGGCCTATAAGAATATTATATTTTCTATTTTTTCAGGAGAGGATATAGAGAACGCGGCAACTCATCTGGCCAGGTTCAAAGTGTAATGCAGACAGTATCAGAATGATGACAGTCTCAAGTGCAAAATCTTTGGCACTTCTCTATCTGGAGCCGCCTTTACTTGGTTTTCTAAACTCAGACCGGGGTCAGTCGAGAATTGGCCAGCGATTGAAAAGCTTTTTAGGGAAACCTTTGGGGCCATAGAGCCTGAGGTTGATTTGGCTTCCCTTACCCAGATGGCTCAATAGCCCACTGAGTTCGCTGTTTCTTATCTATAACGATTCCAGATTCAAAAGGCTAAGCTGAACATGGTGCAGCCAGAAAGGGAATCAGTTAACTTGGCAATCAAGGGTTTGGAACCATGCCAGCAAAAGAAACAACATGGCAGCATGATCTAGTCAATGGGAGAACTTATTACTGAGGTAGGCAGCTTTGAACACATTCTTCGGGAGACTGATGCTAGGAAAAATGCAGTTAAGGGGACATATGTTCCTGGGAAGCACCGGACAGTGACTGCCCTAAATTACCAGCCGCCACATATGACCCCTATTATCAGGGTGAGGAGGTTTTCCCAGAGGAAGATGAAGAGGAAGAGAATAATATCTCTGCCTTTGAGTTAACTAGGAGGAAAGGCTCAGCCCTCAAGCAGTTGAAGTTGACTAAGGAACCGGTAAAGCTCAAGTCTGTGGCCTTTACCAAACCTGAGTTCGCGATATACACATATGAGGCCAATAAAGCACATGAGATTTTGGATGAGATGATAGCCGCGAAGATGGTGAAGACAGATTTCGGACCCTTCCCCATACCGGAACAGTTGAAAGGGAAGAAATACTGCAAGTTTCACAATTTGTGGAACCATAACACGGCTGAGTGCGTCAAACTGAAAGATCAGATTCAGGTATGGCTCAATAATGGTAGTCTGCAGGTTGAGTCTCCTGCAACTGCAGCAGCACTTGTGGATCTGAATCCTTTTCCTAATACCGGGGTGAACATGGTTGATGTATCTTGGAACAAAAAAGGCCAGAGGAGGCCAACTCTTGATTTGACTACTGAGAGTCAGAAGGAGGAGGTAAAAGAGGCCCCAGTACAGAAGAAGGTTAGACCTATCAGCGAGGCCTCACCAGTAGTTTTATGCTCGCGATGCAAAGAGGAGTGCGGCATCCAAGTGTCGCATGAGGAGGTCGAGCAGACGTTTCATTTTGGCTCATTCCCGCCAATCAAGTGGGGATTTGCCTTCGCAAAATTTCCAGCCTTCTAGTCCTAGAATGAAAGATAGAACAGAATCACCGCCAACTCCAAAGGATTCCAACCAATTCCTGAAATTGAAAGCAGCAGCAGCCGAAAAGAAACAAGATGAGAAGGTTGGAAGCGAGCGCAAAGATATTCTGACCAGACCATACATACTGCCTTCTTCAACATCCTCTATCAAGGAAGGCAAGTGGTACACCAGGGAAAGGGGGAAAGCGGTAGATATCAGCCCTTCTAAGAAAAGAAAGCTGCAGCGCAGGTTTGGAGAAGTCAAGTGAACACTAGAGGCTCTGGATCAAGGCCTGATTAAACCTTTACAATTGGTCGAGTCCTCTGAGTAATATAAAAAAAAAAATGGAGGCACTAGCCACTAAGCCTTTAGCGGTTCCCTGTAGCTTCCATAAACAGGCAAGTTCAGCGCCAGGGGTGTCCAAGCCTAGTGTTTTTTGCAGAATTACTATGGAGCAGACACCACCACCAGCTAGGAAGAAAAGCTTGCCAACCAGGCGGCCAAGTGTCCGACGCAGGCTGTTTTGCGACAAGCCTGAAACCAAATCCTCAGTTTTTGAGAGACTGGGGGGCAAAAAGCATGCCTTGGAAACCTTGCAATGGAAACCTAAGAAAGTTCAGAGTGTAGAGGTTGCGGCCCCAAAAGAGGTCCCAGCAGCGGAACAGAACTCCGACCCATCAAGGCAGGTTTCCGTAGTATAGGCACAAAAAGAGGATGCGACGGTGATCCCCGCGGAAGAGTCGTTGGTTGCTTTGGTGGCTAAGCAGTTCAACAACGAAATCCCAATTAATGAACCCAAGCTCAACCTCGACGATGACATGGACGAGACAGAAGTGGTTGACACCACCTGCAACATGGTCTATGTGCTGCCCGCCAAGTATGCACTACCGGTCGCTACACAAGAATGTGTAGAAGCTGACACGACCGGTGAGCAACCGTTGCAGATTACTTCAGCCGCAACGACACCAGTGGAAGAGGCCGTGTTCCTTGAAACTGAAGATGCTAATAGCAAGGGGTTCTGCATGAGCTTCACAGGACCCACTCCTGCTATGGTATAACACATGAGACCTTTGTATATCACGGCAGAGATTGGTGGCACCAAGGTTAGCAAAATCATGGTCGATACTGAGGCAGCTGTCAACGTCATCACTACAAGGACTATGTAGTTGCTTGGGATCAAGAAAGAGAAGATCAAGTCCACCTATCTAACATTGAAGAACTTTATAGGGATTGTAACAAAGACATTGGGCTTACTGTTCCTACGTATCAAGGTCTGTCCCACAGAGGGTGTTTATGCCTTCTTCATAACAGATTGCTACGCAGCCTACAACGCCATCTTGGGCCGAGACTGGGTTCACTGGAGCTATTATGTTCCGTCTACTGTCCACCAGGAACTGATTATATGGAAGAGGGTGACTGATAAGGCAGATGTGATTAAAGTAGATCCTCGACCCTTCCCTATATCCTAGAATTATGTAGATGCCAGGTATTACTTGGAGCTAATTACTCCATTGCAGGTCAGTGGCATCGACAACAAAGGTCGCCCCACAGGGGTGACGGTCTCTGAATTAGCACAGTGGGGGCTTACGCTGGCGAAAGAAGATCTGGAAAGGCCTGGCCACACTGTGCCCCACAAACTGAATAATTAATGGATTACAACCTTCTAGAGGAAGGGATAGTTCCATTCTTTGTACAAAAGGATATCCTCGTACTTGGTGGAAAAAGAGGCCTACGATCAAGTCGCGACATTAGAAGTTGTTAATGAAGAGTTCTCTGACCATGAAGAGGAAGAAGAGGAAATTCAACTCGCACTAATGGTGCTAGATGACACTCCTCAAAAAGTTAGAGATCCTACCGAGAAAATCAATATGGGAACGACTGCTGAGCCCATGGAAGTGGCTATTAGTACATACCTAGAGCCTAGAGAGAAACAGAGGCTCACCGATTTTCTATTGGAATTCAAGGATTGCTTCGCGGAAAAATACAAAGATATGCCAACCTATCTTCTGACTTGGTTTGCCACCAACTGCCAACGTTACCTGATAAGAGGCCTGTAAAACAAGATCCGTGGAGGATGAACTCGGAGACCTAAGTTTTGGACAAAGAGGAAGTAGAAAAGATGCACAAGTCAGGCATCATCAGGGTGGCCAAGTACAACCAATGGCTATCCAATATAGTGCCTGTTCGCAAGAAAAATGGCAAAATGCGGGTCTGTGTGGATTATAGAGACCTTAATATGGCTACCCCCAAAGATGTCTATCCCATACAGGTGGCGGATATGTTGGTAGATGCAGTAGCAGGACATGAACTTTTGTCCTTCATGGACGGAACCGCAGGGTATCACTAGATTCCGGTCGCGAAGGAAGATAGGCACAAGACTGCATTCAGTTGCCCAGGTTTCGCGGGAGATTTCAAATATGTGGTCATGCCTTTTGGTCTAAAGAATGCTGGGGCCACCTATCAGAGAGCCATGAACCTTCTCTTCCATGACAAACTTGGAAAGATCTTTGAGGTTTACATAGATGACGTGGTCGTGAAGTCCAAAAAGCGAGGGGACCACATTGCAGACCTTAGAAGAGTCTTCGAGCGCATGCGGCAACACAAACTAAAGATGAATCCTGCCAAGTGTGTTTTCGGAGTTCAGGCTGGTGACTTCCTAGGTTTCACTGTCCACCAAAGGGGGATTGAGGTCCCTGAGGTTAAGGCAAATGAGGTCATCAACGAGCCTCCCCTGCGAACAAAGAAGTAGCTACAAAGGTTATTGGGTAAGATCAACTTCCTGTGACGCTTCATCTCCAACTTTGAACAGGGGAGCCTCTCCATCCTTTTTCCCCACTATTGAAGCTACAAGGGAAAATCGAGTTTGTTTGGGAGCCTAAACACCAGGAGGCGTTTGACAAAATCAAGGCCTACTTAGCGAGCCCGCCAATGCTTGTTCCTCTTAGACATGGTTTCTCGCTAAAACAATACATCTCGGCGGCTGAGGCCTCTATTGGGAGCCTACTCGCTCAGGACGATGAGGAGGGCGTTGAGCATGCATGCTATCTTTTACCTTAGCAGAACTCTAACAGATTGTGAAACCAGATATACCCCAATGGGGAAACTGTGTCTTACGCTATACTTCTCAGCCTGCAAGTTGCGGCATTACATGTTATCCTTTACTACTTGCATCATAGCTCAGACTGATCTAGTCAAATACATGCTCTCACGGCGTATCCTCAGAGGCCGCATTGGCAAATGGGGCTTGCCTTGTCTGAACTTTCCTTGCAGTATGTTCCACAGAAAGCAGTGAAAGGCCAAGCCATTGCAGACTTTCTGGTGCATCACCCTATGTTGGAAGTACCAGCAGTAAGCGATCTAGAGGTTGCTACAGAAGCAGTCGATCGACCCGATTTAGCTTGTCTACTTGAGTATGCCGCATTATATCGGGCCACAGTTGCATTGCAACCCTGGGTACTGTATTTTGATGGCTCCAGGACAGACACAATGGCCGGGGTTGGAGTAGTACTGGAAAACCCGGCTGGCGATCGCTTCTCTTACTCTTTCTAATTGGAATTCCGTTGCATGAACAACCAAGCAGAGTATAAGGCCCTCATCATAGGCCTAGAAGTGTTGCTGGAGTTAGGGGGTCAAGGACATCCAGGTACGCGGAGACTCTTCACTCGTCATTAATCAACACCGCGAAAAGTTCAGGTGCATTAGCTTTTTGATCACCCTATATTTGGAGCGCGCACTCGAACTTTTGACTCAATTTGATAATGTGGACCTTGAGCACATCCCTCGCGACCGCAATTTTGCTGCCAACTAGCTCGCCCTATTGGCTACAGGCATCACCTTAAAATATGGGGTTCGTGAAAGGATTTTCAAAGTGGAGTGCTGCTCGCTGCCTTTGTGGGTCCGAGGCTTGACCCACCTGACGAGCTAATAGTGGCTATTTTGGACCCTATCAACGTGGACTGGCATGTCCTCTTGATTGCGTACCTCAAGCAACTAGACGCCTCAGCCGACAGGAAGATCCGCTTTCTTACGCTCAATTACTTTCTTAGGAATGATGAGTTGTAGCTGTTTGGCGAGGATGGCATCGATTTCCGGTGTGTGTATGGCCACGAAGCGAAATGCCTGATGTGGGAGGCACATGCAGGCATGTGCGGGGACTATCAGGCAGGCCCAAAAATGCACTGGCTCCTCAGGCGACATGGTTATTACTGGCCAAGTATCTTGAAAGACTGTATCACATTCGCGAAAGGTTGCCAAGACTGCCAGGCATAAGGGCCAGTCCAACACATTACAAATATCCCCATGCAGCTTATCATTAAGCCATGGCCAGCGCGAGGCTGGGCAGTGGTCCTGGTTGGAATGATTTATCCTCATTCTTCTTTCCAGCACAAGTTCATCATCATCGCCACCGACTTCTTTACTAAGTGGGTAGTGGCTGAACCTTTAAAGGAGGCTTCAGATGCCACTATTCGACAGTTTATCTTTCATCACATTATTTGTAGGTTTGGCATTCAGGAGGTTCTAGTCTCAGACAGGGGGCAACATTCATGGGTCACAACGTGGCGCAGCTTGTCGCTAACCTGGGTATTCAGTTCATCCATTCCACCCCTTACTATGCCCAATCCAACAGCCAAGCCGAGGCTAGTAACAAGGTTGTCATCACCCTGTTGAAGGAGATGCTTGCTGAAAACCCCCGCCAGTGGCATGAGACGCTGTATGAGACTCTTTGGGCTTATCGTACCTCTAAGAAAAGCCCTACCGCTACAACGCCTTATGCTCTCATGTTGGGTCATGATGCGGTCCTACCACTGAAGATCAACGTTTAGTCCCTACGCATCCAGGACCAGCATCACCTTATTGGCGAAGATTACGTTCAGGCTATGTGGCAGGAGCACGAAGATCTTGGCGAGCAGCGCCTAGCGGCCTTGGATAGCTTGGAAATGGAAAAACGGCGCGTTGCTCACGCTTATGATAAGAGGATGCGCGGCCGCAACTACAAGGAGGGCGAACTCGTTTGGAAGGCAGTTCTGCCGCTAGGTGAGAAGTTGACCGGCCGCGACAAGTGGACTCCGCGCTGGGAAGAACCTTTTGTGATTCACAAAATTTTAGACAGAGTGGCCTTTCACCTTAAAGATTTGGATGGCGATATTCATCGGAACTCGATCAACGGCATGTTCTTGAAGAAATATTATCCCAGTGTTTGGGAGTTTGAAGACCCAGCAGTTTCCCCAGTCTCCCCGGGGGACAGGGGGGCAACCATAGTCTTTCTCCTTTCACATCCTCATCTTCGTCTGGGGCTTACTCAGTGGCCCCACTCACATGTATTCGCTTCACCTAGCAAGACTAGGGGGGCAATACACTATACATGTGGGCCTTGTCCTCACGGCCCTTAAAAACAAATTTTTCTGATTTCTTTTCAATTTCAAATTTTTTTGGCTTTTTGACAATGAGTGTTAAAAATATGTGTAACAAGGCCTATACCAGAGGCTTCATAATATACAGTGAAGGTTGAAAGTGGAAAAATATTATTGTATTCATAAAGTGGCTTTGCGGCCAAAAGCAATACAGTACGTTCGCAAGATTACATTTGCAGAATTACAAGTTCTAAAAATGCAAATTTTCAAGTCTTCTGGAACTTCTTTCAAGAGGGGCTCAGCGATGGGCCTGTGTCTCTTCACCCTTCTCTCTTGAACCCTTGGAAGCTACTATCATTTGTACTGAAAGGAGGGGAAGGGGCATGTTCATCCCAACACTTCCAGTTGTCCATCCTTTGGATCGAAAGCAGACATCAGAGGTGAGCGCAGCCAAGTTGCCCTATTTATCTCAGGGACAAAACGGAAGTTTGGTCCTTTAAGTCCCATAGGTAGGGCGTCGAACAAGAGTAGGGGTCCTAAGGGAACCCCAAGAGGATGTATCCCCAGAATGTGGTATCCCGTGTTAGGAGCTCCACGTGTTCTTCAGCCTATCCAAAACCTAGGAGTTCCATCCAGGCTTTCAGAGACCAAAGACACGCAGCTGGCCTAAGATTAAGCCATAAGGCCTACCCCGGACTTGAGCTTTTGCCATAAAGCCTAAGACCTAGAGGCTAGAGGTGATGTCGTGGGGAGAAGATTTAAGAAGAAGAAGGAAGAGAAGCAAGGCTTACAGGGCTATTTCTGGATAAGCCATGGTTGTGTTTGTTCTCATCCCCAAACTATATATATATATATATATAGCCAATCTGAGTGGCCTCAACCCTTGGATGGACAGTTGAAGAGTATTCAACGTCATCAATAAGAGTAAATGCTGAAATTTTAGAAATGAAGGAAAATTAAAGACGCGTGGGGGACGGGACGGTCTTCAAGGAGGTAAACTGTTCGGTTTCGAGGTTATCTGTTTTGAACCGCTTTGATTTGTATTTAAGATGGATTTAAAGGAATTGATGGCTAAGAATACGAAGAGTGCATTTAGGCCAGTAAAGTGGACTAAATAATTAAATAATATTAATAATCACTACTAGAATTTTTCTCATATACATCGGCCAGAAACCGATGTAAAAAAAAAAATTTACCCATGTGTTAGTGGGTGATGTAAAAGATAGCAAAAAAATAGACATCGGTTAAAAACCGATGTCCCATATAATAATAAACATCGGATTATGTTCCAGAATCGATGTTAAACAAATTGGTGTTTTATGATCACAAATTGGTGTTTTTAGATATTGTTAAACCTTCATATTTATGCATTTAGTGCTTAACGAAATATAGGTCCAACAACACTAGTATTCATTTTAACATCGTTACTCATTCTAGAAACGATGTGTTATATTTTCTTATACATCGGTATTTTTGAAGTTTGCATGCTGTTTATGAGCTTCACACGTATTTTCCATATATCCCACTATTTAAGATTCAATCTACATACTTTAGTATTGCATGAACGATGTCCATTATTATGTTAAACATCGTTTCCTTTTATGAAGCGATGTGTATTCTTCTATATCACATCAGTTTTTTAGGTTTCCAGTGATGTCCATATTGATACTAGACATCATTCCCCATATCATACATCGATGTCCATTAGTTTTTTTTACATCGTTTCTAATCTAATACCTCGATATCCACTGAATAATGAGACATCAATTTTTTTGTTTCAAAACTGATGTATCATCTCTTTATTGACATCGTTTCTTACTTAATGCGTCGATATCTACTAAGAAACGAGACATCAATTTTTGTTTTGAAACTGATGTATTATCTCTGTATTGACATCGTTTTTATAGTTTAACACTGATTTGGAATAGGTGTATATACATCAAGTCCACATTTGACAACATGAAATTCCAAATTAATTTAAATATGGGGTATTGCAATAATTTCTGTCCAACATCAGAGATGTTAATAGTTCAAAAAATAGGCAAAAAGACCCCAACTTACTTCAAGGCTAACCCAAAATATACTACTGCAATAACTGCATGTAGTTTTGTTCATAATTGCTACAATTAGTGCAACTACTACAAGATGGTTCAACTAAAGCTAGCTAGACTTACTCAAAATCATATGCAAATGTAGTGGAAGAGCATTAGTCTCATCTGCAAGTACATCAGCAACAGAAGAAGTCCTTTGTATTGGGGAAGGTGAAGCACGTACTGTAGCATTATGTTTGCTTTTAGGTTCCAATGATTTGTTGTGAGTTCTCCAAATGATTGCCTCCTACTTTGGTATTAGTTTGTTATCCTCTGCTCCGAATATATTCCCAGCATTCAAAGGAACAACCTCTTGAAAACTGAACGATATAGCCGATACATAAGTGCCAATCAAAATTACATTAAAACTTTCTTAGCAGCCACAATATTGGTTATACTACACTATTAACTATTTTTAGATAGACTATCTAATATCAAGATTCTGCTCGGCTGAAATTTCATGTAGTTAAGCATGCAAAGCACCCCACCAACATCTAATACTTGTACCATTTAGAAAAGCTTAAACAATGTGATGTCAACTATATGCTCATGACTTCTTGACATCCTTCAATAAACAGTAGGCAAAACATTCTGCATCCAAATGTGTTAACAAAGAAAGAATGTAGACTTATAGAGCACTGGACACAATGAATGTAGAATGCTATAGATAACAGATTATTGCTGCCTATGGAGGTGAAGGGAGAACCTGATGCAGAAAACACTGAGAGTATGTGCCTAGGTTGATTATGAAGAGGAAGATAGAAAGTACTGACCCGAAAATTTAGATATCTAATGGCTCTTCTGAAGAAATCCAATCATCAATATCAGCGTTATCTTCAATTTTTATTTATTTATTATTATTTTTTGGCACAATGACCCATTAAAACAGGCATACAATGGGAAATGGAGCTAAAAACCAATCCATGGCCTAGGAATGAGTAGTGAAAAGTATAAAAACTTCCATGGACTAGGAATGCGTAGTGAAAAGTAAAAAAACTTACTCCACGAGAAAATGGAACTTCTCAGCTTCACGCATGCTACACTTTTATGAGGTATCACCAATATAGATACCATTAATTGACCACATTTGTGCCTACAGGTAAGCACACTCAAATTCAGCAAGGCATTATTATAATGCTGTCATTGCCATATGCACAATCACATTATTGATTGTAAGTAGATATCACCAAATCAAGATATATTAACTTCTTTTGTTGTCCGACAAATGAAAGCAATAACGACATCATAAAGAATTTGACAAATGTACACTCAGGAACGAAGTTTCAAGAGTAGAGTTTACCTCCTGTACAAACAGTCTCCACAAAACTGTCCATGAAGCCTGTTTCATCGGCTGCATTCAGTATGATATTTTACAGTTTTCTATTTGTAACACAGCATTTCAATTTTTGTAAATATATGAAAGCAAACCAAGAAAAAGAAAAACAAGAACATAGTTCCCAGAGTTCTTTGTCTTTAACATAGCATTTCAATCCTCGTAAATATAAGAAAATAGACCAAGAAAAACAAAAACAAGAACACTAGCTAGTTGTATGAGAAATGTCCTAAAATGGCAAAAGCTTTTCACCAATTGATCCTAAAATGTCCAATGTACTTGGTTGGAGCAACTCACAAACACCATTGCATATGCACATCTCTATTACAAATCTAGGCAGCTCTCACAACATTGTGAATTACAAATAATCACTTTTCTAAATGTAAACATAGATCTATTTGTAAAAAAGACATCATAAACTAGAATTCCTTTAATTGATCAGCTCCTAAAGAACTAAAATTACCAGATTTAATCAGGTAAAATAAATGTCTGGTCATGGGGAGAGAATCTGATAACCTAGTTTTTCACTCATTTCTAAGTAATCAAAATTGCAAAAGCATTAAGATATGTCAACCAAAAAAATTGAAAACCCAGAAAACAAAAAGTTAGGGAAGTGCCATAACTAGCTGCTATCTTATCAAAGTTGGGACCCTCTCTTGAGGGAATAATACCATATCTAGCTCGAGTAAGAAAATATCTGAAGTAAGGAAAATATATTACAACTAAGGATTAACTAAAAACAGATACTTTACTTCACCAAAAGAACATAATTCAACCCAGAAAAAGTTCACACTTGACAGCAGCAAAAATGGTATCAGAAGCTCCTAACAAGGCATTATTATAATGCTTCTGGGTGAAAAGACCTCCTGGCAAAATTTACAAGTCTACAACTCATTTATTAATACTCATAACCTAGGACCTAAACCTTTACCTGCCCTCCCCACCAACTACCCACAACTCACCATCAGACCCATTAAACTATCTACCAAAGCTTTGATCAACCAAAAGTACCTAAGCAACCAAAATTAATAGAATCTAGTTCGATGTTATCAAATTCAATTTCCTCTATTGAATTATAATAACCTGTTTGAAATTGCTCATCTAGAAATGTAATTATCAGGTGCAAAGTTAAAAGACTCTAACCACAGACAAAATCATAACCAAAGAATGTCAAATATGAGTACACTGCAAACTCACCCTGCATCAAGCTGAAAGTAAAGAGTTTATCTTTGATACTGTTTGGTCCATGGATTGCATGTCAACTATGTATCTTATATGCAGATGACTCAATGCTGCTCTTGATTTCTCCAATGCTTCTGAGTTAGTACTACATTTCTTTAGCTTGCTCAGCGAGGCGACCTTCTTTTGGTACTCAAATTTCATGAGCTCACCTGCCTACCCAATAATAGTCAATCCCAAATAAGATCGAGTACACAACTAGTTGATATATGGTAAAGTAAATAACATGCTAATCTGAAGTGTCAAACTGGTATATCTAGTTCTGTAATCTGAGGTTGCTATGTATGACATTGATACTAGTATGACAAGAGACCACAATCAACAAGAGCAAACAATTACGGAGACAATTTGACAAGTTAGAGTCATTTAATTATATGAAAGTGCAAATGAATTCCTCTAACCAATTTGACTACCGTACCTTGCTTCCAAGTTCTGCAACCAACCGATAGAAGGTAAGATAACTAAAAGAAAGTATACACCAAGAGATCTTTCCTCACCTTCTGTATATGAACTCTTTGTAATTCTTCTCCACAGATGTTCTGCAACCATATCACAAATCTGCATTCTAAATCTCATTCAAGCAGATATCCCCGAATCTCCACCCATCTATAATTCAATTTTCGATCAATTACCAAAAACCCTTAAAATTGAAGACCCAAAATTCACAGGACCCAAACAGAAAACAAAGAATTTAGTCACAGTGACTCACCATTAACGCCATTAACTCAGAAGGAAGCCTGTTGTAAGCATATAAACCAAGATCAGAAACCTTGAAAACCAAGAGCAACTTGCCCACCATTCACATGCTCTCAAATCTCAATCCCCAAGACCCAAGATTGAAATTAATCTAATCTCTGTTGACCGCCAATTCATAATATACAGAGAAACAAATTTGAAGTTACTGACCTGCTTCAAGCTACAGAAACCTTCATCGGTAGAGAACACAGAATCGAATGTCTTGACCAGCGCGAGAACAAGCATGAAGTCTCCTCTGCAAAACCAAAACCTAAAACTTAACAAAAGCCCAAAACCTTCCAAATCAATCACAAAACAATGAGAAGAATTGAGAGAGAGCAAGCCAGAGATGGAGAATGCCTAGAAGGCTAAGAACATGAATGGTAATTACATGGTCACAAACCCAGCAAGCTCGAACTTGCCCAGAAAGCTCAATGAATGAAGAATGCTTGTTTCTTGAAAACCCTTGAAAGAAAATTAAGCAGATCGGTGAATTAACAACTCGCAAATCCTTCGAAGCCATGACTTGAACAGATTCGTGAATTACCTATGACACAAAAGCTCACAAATCCCTCGAACTCCGATTCCGTTCACTATCTTCTAGCAGAGGAACTAGTCCGAGGCGAAAAAGGAAGAGGAGAGGAAAGGGTGGTTGGGTGCTAGTTGAATAGTTGGGGCCTCAGAAGTCAATTTTAGCCGTCCAAATATGTCGAAGTGTGGGAAACAAATTTTCATGCCCCGCATTTCTTGAAATTTTTTAAATTTAGCCGCTCTACGTTTTCACAAAAATTTGAATAAAAGTTTAGTCACCGGCTATTTTAAAAATCGATGTCAGTTATATGCATACAAATCAGAATTTGAGGAATCGATGTTAATGACATTTTTTTACATCGCGTGAATTCCTCACCGATGTAATTGTCGTGATGTCTAAGAGCAAAATTCTAGTAGTGAATATTTATGTTACAAAAATAATGGGCCTATACTAGAGGCCTAAATCCCCAGGCCCGCATAAGTCAAGCGGGGGAAATGCTCGTCTAGACGGAAGCCAGCGTCAGCGGCGGCTTGTTCGTCCTGTTGGGCTGCTCGGCGAGCCTGGGCCAAGTTTTGAGATAGCGCCTCGGAAGCGACCAAGGGTTGCTCCAATTGGGCCTCCGCATAGGCAATTCTGGCCCTTACAGCAGAGAGTTTGGCCTGAAGATCCTTGATCTGGGACTGAAGCTGATTCTCTGCGAGCTCCATTTCTCAGATGTGGGAGACCCGTTCACCCAGGGAATCTCGTAGGATTTCCATCTGTTGAGCAAGGGCCTGATGATGTGTCTGGGCCTGTTTGGTCCGAGTGGTCGCGGCCGTCTTCTCGTTGCACCACTTAGGGAGATCCTCCAGTAGTTTGTCAATATCAAGGAACTGGGCTTTGGTGATGGCGCCCTCTCGGCGGAGTACTCTGAGATACTCTAGAGCTCTTGCGGGCGTGTCAAGCGTCAATATGTCAGGGCCTAGGAGTCGGCGAAGACCTTCCCTAGCGTCATCCACTACTCCAGGGGGAGTTACTTCAAGCACTCGAGCTAGTAGTTCTAATCTGGAGGGCTCGCCAGTAGGTGCTTGCGGTGGAGCTGGAGCAGCAACGACTGGAGCCTCGAGTGGTTCTACGATAGGAGCTGCCTTCGGCGCAGGCTGAGGGTTCACTTCTTCCATTGCTTCGAACACTTGGGGGGGGGGCAGGTTTGCGGTCAACTTCGCCCGCGGTACTTGGTTCAGCGGGATTCTCTCTAGCAGTTTCCTCAGCGGTGACTGCCGCCTCTTCTATGTGGGCAAGGTTTTGACCCTGAAAGGGGATGTTGGAGTGTCAAGGAGGAGTTAAGATGAAACAAATTAGAGCAAGAGTTGTTTTGAGAATAGGTACCTCTTCAGTATGTTGCTCGCGAGAGGTGACTGAAGTATCTGGAGCTATCATTGGGAGAGCTGATGTTTCCATCACCGCTTGCTCCTGATCTCCATTTGGGGCCGAATTAGGCACTACCTGCTTCAGAGTCGTAGTCGCGGTTGGTTCCTCGCGAGGGGTGTCAGGAGGGGGTGTTCTTTCCTCGACCTCAGGCGAGCTGTCACCTGATATCTGAACTGGCACCGGGGACGAATGTAGGTCATCTGCAGCGCTGGCTAGAGGTGGAGAGATGCTTGAGTCCGGTGGCATCTAGGCTTGTGAAGAGGTTGCTTCACTGCCAGCTGTGGACGGTCCTTCCCCACTCTGCTTGGAAGAACCCATGGTTCTACGACGAACCTGCAAGTGAGGAGCATTATAAGTTGAAAGTTGAAATAAGGCGATAACTGTGTTACTTATCTCAATCTTGGAATACCAGTCGATCGGCAATAGGTTCATCATCTTCCCAAGGGTCAATCTGGGGGTTGGGACGACTGCGTTTGCAGGCTAGAGCGGCAACAACCTGTTGAGATTAAGGTAGTCAGACTGAACTTTAAACGCAAGCACCAAAATTATAAGGTCTATGAAGGACTACTTACCTCCTGTGGATCTTCATCATCAGAGGAATTTGTGGCTTCAGGTTCGGTAACCACAGCCTTTTGCTTTGCGGCCTGGCTTGTGACCGAAGGCGCAGTGGCCGGTTGGCTGTCGGGCGGTGGTACCCCGAGGTTTCTCTGCTGAAATAAGATATAAGTTAAGGAAGTAGAAGCAAAAGAAATAAAGTGGTGAACACGGGAAGAAAATTACCTCTTGTGCTGGTTCGCGGATTATGATTCCGGCTTGAGCAGGGTGTCGGGCTCACGCGGGTCGTGGAGCTTGCACAGGTCGTGGGGATTGTGCCCCGTCCTCAGGGAAGCGCGCGAGCAGTTCAGAGTCAGTATCGTAGGGATACCTCAAATCTTGGAAGAGTATCACGAAGAGCTCATCATCGCGTTGATTCCAACAGTTAACAGAGACTTGGGACCACCAGTGGTTGTAGGCCTCGGCGACTCTGTCGCCGGGATAAGTTCATCGGCCTAGTTAGGAAGATTGATCAGAGAGAGCATGCTTTGGGCTGGTGGTGGCCCAGTTCCGGGCCAATTCTTCACCAAAAGATGTTGTAGTTCCATGAATCATAGAGAGGGAATGGCATTAACTGGGCCAGCCCGAGTTGGCGAGCGAAGTGATTGGGGGCATAAAGCTCGTAACTGATGTCATCAGCCGCGACCCTGATATATGAGCAGGAGATAGCGTGTCGAAAGGCCAAACGCGCGCGATCGCTATATTCAGGATCCCCAGGAAGGAACCCCTGTTCAAAGGGAGGGGGGAATCTTCTACCAAGAACTAGGTCTGAGTCTGGTATCTCGTCCAGGAGGTATAAGTATGAGAAGCATTCAGAGTATGGAGGGGAAGTGTACCTGTCTCCACGGCAGAGCCATTGACCCAAAAGTACGTCAACCGGTGGAAACTTTGGGATGTCTTACCTGCGGAAGTGAGGAAAGTAGACTCGTATCTAGAAGTCTAAGATCCAAAAGGGGCCAGAAATGCCAATCTCGAAGGGGTGTATCGTGGCTTGGTAAAGGGTGCGATATAGCGAGCTTAGTACAGGTTGTCCGAGGCTGACACGGCGACCATTGTAAAGGGCCATAGCTAGAGAAGCCCAAGGACCAGTGGGCTTGTTGGAGGAAGTACAGAAAATGAATTTGCAGAGCCAGTATTCCAAGAAGGCGATGTCACTGGTCGCATTGCATTCTTCGCAGTAGTGGGTTTGCCATAAAGGATAGGAGCAGCTGTGGCGGACACGACCAGCTTGAACCATCTGTGAAGAGAATTCGACGGCATCGAATTGGCCATGCACGTAGGGCTCGTCGTCGATGGGTAGGCCCGTGATGGTAAGAATATCCAGCAATGTTATGCTCATCTGGCCGAACTGAAAATCAAAGGTATTGCTGGCAGTGTTCTAAAAGCAAAGAATGGCGGCCAGCGGCGAACGATTGCCACAGTTGGGAAGGTGGAAACATAGATCGATGGTGTGGGTGATACCCGCCACATCCTAGAGGGCTAGATCCCTTGCTCGAACTTCGCGATACCAGGCGAGTTTCACAGCGCTGATTTATCTTGGCTCTGTATTGGCGCATGCCCCAGCTGCTAAAATCTCCAGGAGTCCTTCGGAGGACTGGAATAGGTCGGCGAATGGGTAAGCCATACAAGGCGATGGCATCTTCTGGAATAGAATCTCGTGGGGTTGGACCTAGTCCGGCCTGGGAATTGGGAAAACTGAGTAGTAGAGATCTGTGGATAGTGGTCTGGGCGAAGCGGAGGGCGCAATGCTGGTTCCCCAGGTATGAGCGGCTTCCTCAATGATTTCCTCCTCTTGATCGATGATGATTTTCTTGGGGGGAGCCATTTCTGGGTTTCTCTTAGGAGGATAGTGTGGAGCAAGAAGTGTTTTCTGGGTTGAAGAGACTGGAGGAGTTTTTGATGTGACAGGTCTAAGTTGGCGACAAGATTTAAATAGGAGATTTAGTTAGGGAAACGATGCGACGAAAAGACATTTACAATTGAACATACGCAAACCCACATTTATGGCCTCGTTTATGTCATAGGTCATGTCGCTTAAGTCCCCTTCGATCAGTTACATTTTTGCGAGCCTGATCTCGAGGTCTGGGGTGCAATGTTTGAGTCTAAAAGTATTTTTGGCAAGATCCCTTAAGGGGGTTCAACGTGGCGGGCCGATACCTACGGCCCAAAATTAAGTCTACTTGGGTTTGGGTTACAGCTTCGCCCATTCCGAGATCCATGAGGAAAACGAGCCCTTATTGGAGTCAAGTAGCAGAGATTGAATAAGAAACTTCAATCACTAATCCTTCTATGTCAAGGAACAGTTGAAACCCTATGGTATAAATATCAGGTTTCAAGGACACAAAAAAAAAAAGACAACTCTCAATCATCATTACTCTTAGATTATCAAAGTCTCTCCAGAGCAAACTTACCTTCAATCTAGTTGAAAACCAGCGAAGCAAGGGTAACACCCTCGCAACCCAGTGAAACTAAAGTCACGCTTTAGCAAAACCCGTGCTTTCTCCTACTTCCCGGTGATTGCTCTGCTTAACTTACAACGTTAAGTATCGACTCGGTGACGCAAGAGATCACACTACAAGTCCTTATACGTAAGGCAAGAAGTCCTTTTCTGAAAGACATAGAAAAGAACCTGGTGACGAGGTTTGTGCTCTCCTCGTCCACAACATTTGATCAAGAAGTCAGGTCAAGGGACGCTCCGACGACTGCACTCCATGGTGCTGGCATGCCTGCTCACTCAAAAGAGACTGTTTGCGCACCAGACTGATTTTTGGAGCTGAACAATTTCTATAAGATGTATGGTTCCCAGGATGGTGCCTTAGCAGTACTACATAAATTTATCTCTCACAACTCTTCATCAATATTCGAGTTCTATAGCTATGGCAGCCAAGCTTATGCATGCGGTTCAGTACGACATCCACGGTGGAGGACCTTCTGGTTTAAAGGTGCTATACTTGTAATATGTTTGAGTCTCAAATTGAATAAATATACATGGCTTTAAAGCTTCCTTGATGATGAAATTGTTATATATGTTCTGCAATTGTCACAGCCTGTTCCAGTTCCAGTTCCAATTCCCACTCCTAAGAAAAATGAAGTTTTACTGAAGCTGGAAGCAGCAAGTCTAAATGCAGGTGATTATAAGATTCAGAAAGGCCAGGCGCGACGCCGTGACCTATTTTCCCGCGCAAATTGCCTCACATTCCTGGTAATCATGTTTTTTCTCTGTTTTATCTTCTAATTAATGTTGCTGAAGATATCTATGCACACTTGTTTTGGAATCCTTAAAATCACGAGTTGATTTTAGACTTGGGTTTTCTACTCCCTCTTTATTAGATGTGCTGCTCAAACTATGTAGAGTTTCTTTTGATGAATCTCTATCAATGGCGCTAGTGTTTCGTGACAGGAACTTTTTGCATTGATATATAGTAATTGGCCTATACTCGATATGGATTAGTTGGACTGTGAAACAAAATTTGTGCATTAATAGTTAAGCTTTACAATGAGTGAGAGTGTGAGACTATATTGCTGTACTATGCTGAAGGATCGATCGATGTTGTTACTATATTCGTTGACTAAATCAGTGACTGTTTGATTTGTACACCATATTGTTTCTTAACTTAGGCTAATGATCGATGACATTGTTTTTATCAGTTACTGATGTGGCTGGAGAGGTTGTAGAAGTTGGAGAAGGAGTCAAGAACTTCAAAGTGGGTGACAAAGTTGTGGCGATGCTCAGCTATGGTGTAAGTGCTTTGATCCCTATCTAGTTTAATTAGTTCAGTTCTCCATTTTCTTGCATAAGAAGTTACTCTAGGTTCAATATATTGAAATTCATGTGTTAGTTATATGTTTATAGAATGGAGGTGGACTCGGTGAGTTTGCTGCAGCTAATGCCGAAATGGTAGTTGCTAGGTCTTCCGACGTTTCAGCGGCAGAAGGTGCAGGCTTACCCGTTGCCGCTCTCTCTGCTCACTGGGCTCTCACCAAAGATGCAGAGATCAAGCTTGATGGAACAGGCGAGCAGAAGCCGGTGCCTCTGGTAACGTCGGTCTCTATGCAATCCAACTGGCAAAGCTCGGAAACGCTCATGTCACCGCCACTTGTGGAGCTCGTAACATTGAACTAGTCAAGAGCTCGTAACAGAATCTGGATTGTCTTTTTAAGTTGGTGAGGGAAGGAAAGCTCAAGACAGTGATTGACTCAAGTTTTTCCTTAAGCAAGGCTGAAGATGCTTGGGCTAAGAGACCATGATGGCAATAATACTGGGAAGATCATTGTGGAGCATTAAGTACACCTGAACTTTTTCTTAGAATCGTGAACTTCATATTATTATTATCTTTTGTTGTAATATGCAAATAAGTAAGGTATCAATAAGCTTAAAATAAATGTGACATTTTTTTACTTGGCCTAAGCATCTTTAGCCCAGGTTCCAATTGGAATTCTCATGCTTTTTAGTTAGTTTTTTTTTTCTCTTAATACCCTTCTTCTATAATGTTGGAACCCTATCAACTACGGTTCTGTACTCAGAGCCGCAGAGGCGGTGATTAGCTGAAGAAGAGGGAGAAGTGATTTGTGTTTTGAGGTAACGCTCTTCGATCCTTTATTGTTCCGTTACTATCATTCCAAAATACAATGATTTGTTACCCTAAACCATTAAAATTGAAACCAGATCTCCAAAGAGGAAAAGGGTTCAAGTAAAAAAAATTGTGGGAAGAATGAGTGATTATGAAATTTTCATACTAAAAGACTAAAACCTTTTTCTCAAAAAGGTCGAATTTGAATGACATGCATCATTAGTCTTGTGGTGAGTCATAGGGTTGAAGAACTTTTACTCCACGTTTGGTCGAAAATAAATGTTGGGTTGAGTGATGGCTTCAATTTGCCTCACTGTATATTTGAGTGCGACTCATTGAGGAGTCTTACATTGACAGCACTTCATGAATATGGAAGACATCCAGAAACACATTTTGGGGTCTCAACTGCTTGGGTGATGAGTGGTCTCCGTTCAATTCACACGTACATGGTCTCTATATCATGTGGATTTCTTGGACAGTCCTGCTTTGGTTAGCGTCGCTGATTTATTTCATGGTTCTAGTTCATTCCCTTGTCTTGAGAAACCGACTCCGTCATTTTGCAAAGGTATAACCGTATAAATCATCTCAAAATTAGCTGTTATATAGGTGCATTTTATTAATACCTTCATTTTCTCTATATATGCATGCGGTTTCAATCAAAGGTATATTTTGAAGGGGGTTTACCATTCTCTTTTATGCAATTTAAGACCTCGAAAATCAAATTCTGTTTGAACAAATATGATATCCCAGGCATGGCATGCTTGTTCAAGAGCTCTCCAGTATTCCACACACTCAAGATTAAAGTTTATATTTGCTGCAAAGAACTTAATCCAAGTTATCTCATGGTTCCTGCTTTTATATACATCAATTTTGCACAGTTTTACACCTTAAGAGTAGGGCTGTAAATAGGCTCGATACAGCTCGTATTCGGCTCGATTTTAGCTCGTTCGGCTCGCGTTTGTAAGATAAATGAGCCGAGCTTAAGCTCAATATTAAGTTCGATAAAAAAACTCCGAGCTTGAACAAGGATGTGATAAAGTAATCTAGGGTTCACATCCAAAACCAATTGGCAATAGATGGAGTGATCCAAACCCTTATAAACCCATAGGCAAGGTCCCATTTTTCCCAAGTGGGATGTATATATATTCTCAACATGCCCCCGCACGTGTGGCGAATTTTCAAGCCATACATGTGGACAACTTGGGTGACGTGGAGCCCGTGTAGCCGTTAGGCATGCACACGTGGGTAACCCGCTCTGATACCATGATAAAGTAATCTGGGGTTCATATCTAAAACCAATTGGCAATGGATGGATTGGCCCAAACCCTTATAAACCTGTAGGCAAGGTCCCATTTTTCCCATGTAGGATGTATATATATTCTCAACAGGATGACGAGCCGAGTCTAGCTCGTGAGTAGCTCGTTTTTTCATGAGTAGCTCGAGCTTGTTAAAGCTCGACTCGATCATGAAAATTTATAGTATAAATAAAAATATAATTTTTTAATCTCAAATCTTTAATTATTTTTATTACCTTTATTTCAATTGAAAGAGAATCTGAGAATTTAAGTAAAATATATTCCAATAAAGTCAAATTTGGATTATTATTTTAAATTTTCTTTCTTCCTTTTTAAATGAGCCAAGCCAAGCTTATTCAAGCTCGAGCTCATCTAATAAATCAAGCTAAGCCGAGCCGAGCTCGGGCTTAAGAAAAATTTTCAAGCTGAGCTGAGCTTGAGCATGAAAAAAAAAAAAATTCAAGCTTTAGCTCGGCTCGAGCTCGATAAAAAGCAAATGAGCCGAACATGATCACCTTGATATTTGCTCCGACTCGGCTCATTTACACCCCTACTTAAGAGAACCAAAATCTCAAAAAGTGAAAATGACTAACATGCATGACACTAGGCAATAGGCATGTTCACAGAATATAAAGAAGTGGTTCAGCAGTTGGCTGGAAGAAGCCTGCTGCACTAAGGAGGCAGAAGAGCTATACTGGGAAACTTAGCTCAACCTTTGAGTCACTTTCTCTGTCACCTAAAGGTAGTGAAGATTAGTTTTTGATAGGGGAAGTATGAACCTTGAGAGAGTGATTCAATTCGCTTAGTTTTTTCTCAAACATGGGAGATTCTTGCAAGAAATTAATTATTCTTAGTTCTAAGAGTGCCAATATTCTACCACTGCAAGGGATTTCATGGTGCTTCTGCCCATGTTAACATCAGTGAAGCAGATACTGGTGTTTTCCCAAGTAAGAGAAAAATGTCCATTTAAAGGTTCGTTTGGGTGACAAAGTTGTAGCTTTCTTTCTCTTGATCATATTCCTAATTGCTTCCTATTCCTGGTAATTCTGCTTTGCCTCACTTGCAGAATGCTGATTGAAGTTGCATATACTTGTTCTGCTCAGTACCCTTTCTTTTCATATGTGCTAAATACTCACAAATTTACTCATTTTGCATGTTCATAAGTGGTCTGCTTCTAGACATGGCCTAAGTTTTCTGAGGATCACAGTCAATCAGTGTCATATGCTTAAAAATATCAATCAGTAGGGGAACTGAAGCATAGAAGGACAATTTGATTGCAGATCATAAGTCAGAGTATGGAACAACTTGTTTACATTTCATACATGAAAGTATCATGAGAGCAGTAGTGACTAGTGAGCAAACACTTGTAAGCAAATATAAAGAAAGACATAAATTTCCCTATGGCTAACTACCTAATCATATAGTAGTCAGATATCAACCAAAAAAAAAAATCTAATTGGAAGTGACTGAGAAATTTTCCAGATGATGATACAACAACTGCCCCTTATAAAACTACAGTTCAACAAATTAAAAATGAGTCCCAAAGGTTATATTATGTAAACCAATCCCTGATGTTAACAAATAACTAACATTACCTATAGCCTATAGGCTATAATCTTGTGACCTCAACTGTGTTGAAGGTTCAATGATACTTATATAATAATTAACAAACTTGTAGTCTAGTCTGTTCTCAAAGACTTGAACCAATCAGCAAAAATGGCTTTCTTCCTTCTCAAGTTCGTCTTCTTCACATTGAGATTCATATCGAACTTGGTTTCGCGCTTGATCTTATCTGCCACTGCCCATCTTCTGGTGTTATTCATCCACGGATTCAGAGCACCAGGCCAAGCCACCCATGGTGCAATACAACAAGTCTCAGAGGTCATCAAGTCATGGTTTGAGTACTTGTTGGAGCTTATAATGGAAGCAATAAGTGCTCTAATTTCTACCTTGTTTGATTATCTAATAGAAGGTCTCACAGCGTCTGCTTCAGGTGCCACTTCAGCAATTGGAGGTCTCATTGAGAAAACAAAGAATTCGCTCGACCGGCTCACAGACTTCCCAGAAATTTTTGAGGGAGTTCCTGAGATGGTTTTTGAAATGGTGATGGACTTGTGGAACAATTGCAAGGATGCTTTAGGATATGTTATAGAGCATGCTTGAGATATACTGTGTAACTATATACTTCATTGGTTGTAAAACATGTCACATTTATTTGGATGGACTGCAATTTTTTTTCTGTTCTTTTTCCCTCATCTCTCAATACTTGTAACTCCATTTTTCAATAGGAGAACCGGAAATGATGCCCTACTGCCATAAATGATGTTGTGTTTAGTTACAAAACTCCGTTACAAGGCTTATAGCAATCTCAAGGGTATGCTCCGCAGCTCCAGCATAGTCAAAGGTGTGTTACACTCCTCCAGGAGGGAAGAAAATATGGAACATGTCCATGGTTACCATTTCATGGGCAAGTCTTATAAGAAATTAGTAGTATACTAGTGTATATACATGTCCCCCAGTTCACTCTTTGCATCTTCACTTCACGAAGCCAAGCCTGGCCTACGGTCCTTTTCTTTTTATCACTAGATATGATTTACTACTCGCAAGAACAGAAAAGCAGTTGATTGCTTTCTTGTTTCCTACTTATGCTCTTAACTTGGTTTATAGTATTTCTTCCACTCTTATAATATTAAAAAGAATTCATGTACAGAACAATGAAAAGTGTCGTTGGTGTTTGTAATTTACTCACTCGTCCGGCCGCTATAAAACTCTAAAACCCATGTCAGAAACCTCGCAGCCTCCTCTCTCTTTCTCTCTCGAAAGTTTCTGTCTTTGGGTTTATCATGGCAGCCATGTCGAAGAAGCTTATGCATGCTGTTCAGTACGACGGCTATGGTGGAGGAACTTCTGGTTTAAAGGTTCTTTCTTTATCTCTGTTCCTGTTCTTGTATCAATGCTATTTTGTAAGTAGGCCCTCTGATTATTCTTCAATGCCAAGAAAAAGTGGGAAGTTCTTAGCTTTGAAATTAGGATGAGATTACATGAGACAAGCCATAAGCTAGGAAAGGTGATTTTATTTTCAAGATTTTACTTGAGACAATCTTGCTGCAATTTGCCTATCTGTGATTCTTGATTTAAAGGATTTGAAATTGTTTGCATCAAATTATGGGTAACGTGATTGAAATGCCTGAAGGGAAAAGAGAGTGAGAGTGAGCAAGCAAACCAAGAAGAATGTGCAACAAGGTTGAGTTGAAGTTGTGAAATGGGTTTGTGGTGCTGACTTGATTATGTTTTTACTTCTGCTAATATCTTTAAATTGATATAAATAATAGAGAAGATGTTGATGTTAACTTGATTGTATGTATCTGTTGTTGCAGCATGTTGAGGTTCCAATCCCAACTCCAATGAAAAATGAGGTTCTGCTGAAAGTGGAAGCAGCTAGTCTAAATCCAGTTGATTGGAAAATTCAGAAAGGCCAGCTGCGGCCTCTTTTCCCATTGAATTTCCCTCTAATACCTCGTAATGCTGCTTTCCCTGTGATTCTGTTATGCTTTGGCTTTTGTAAATTGAATTTATGCCTGGACAGTCGATATAATTTCTTCTTCTTCTTTTTTTTTTTAACTTTCGGAGTGAGTTTGTGTTACTAAGTTTGCAATTTGTTCGTCCTGTGCATAAAACTTGGTGGCAAACTGGCATCTACTCATAAAAGTTGTCTGTCCAATTGTTCTCTCATTTGCACTTGATTCATATATGTAACCAATTATTGAGAGTGTTGTCAGGTAGATGAATTAATTGCGTTCTGAATTCAGAAAGGATGTGGACATCTTTCTTAGCTTTTTGCTTCAAGTCGTCAATGCAATCGAGTCTTATACTGGCAGGTTGCTTACTAACTCTGGTTTATGATATTGTTGGGAACAGTAACGGACGTATCTGGAGAGATTGTAGAGGTTGGCGGAGGAGTCAAAAAGTTCAAAGTGGGAGACAAAGTTGTTATAATGCTCAACCCTTTTGTAAGTGGATACAATCTCTCCCTTACTTGAACAATGTGTTACATGTGTGTATGGTTAGGAGTTTTTGATTTAAAGGTCATTTGTTTGTTGCTGATACATATTGGTAGTACGGAGGTGGGTTGGCTGAGTTTGCAATCTCTAATAAGAGACTGATGGTTACTAGGCCACCTGAAGTTAGCGCAGCTGAAGGTGCGGGCTTACCTATTGCTGGTCTCACAGCTCACCAGGCTGTCACACAAGCTGCAGGGATCAAGCTCGATGGCACTGGCCAGAAGCAGAAGAACATATTGGTCACTGCGGCCTCTGGTGGAGTCGGTCACTACGCAGTCCAACTAGCAAAGCTTGGAAACAGTCATGTCACCGCCAGTTGTGGAGCTCGGAACATTGAATTGGTGAAGAGCTTAGGGGCGGATGAGGTTCTTGATTACAAGACCCCTGAAGGGGCTGCTCTAAAGAGTCCATCTGGTCGGAAATATGATGCCGTGATCCACTGTGCAACTGGCATTCCTTGGTCTACTTTTGAGCCTAACTTGAGTGAAAAGGGGAAGGTCATAGACATTACTCCTGGTCCTAGTGCCTTCTCTACTTGTGTTCTGAAGATGCTAACTTTCTCCAAAAAGAAGTTGGTGCCACTTATGTTGTATCCCAAGACTAAGAACCTGGATTATCTTGTGAAGCTGGTGAAGGAAGGAAAGCTCAAGACGGTGATCGACTCGAGGCATCCTCTGAGCAAGGCTGAAGATGCTTGGGCTAAGAGTATTGATGGCCATACAACTGGGAAGATCATTGTGGAGCCTTAATTAGCTGATAGAACAAGGGATACATAATGTGTGTGTGTGTGTGTGTGTATTGATTTGATATCATTTGAACATGACTGTATTGTAAATGGGAGGTTTGGGTTTATAAGGTCATGTCTTGTGGAAGTTATACTTGACAGGACTTCACAAGTTCATGCACTTATTTTGGTTTTGAGAAGAAGTTTACTACATGAGCTTGTCCTGCCTTTTGAAGCTGCATTTCTTCTTGCTAGCCATCTCCCTTTCAAATCAATTAGACGAACTCATTTTCTTCGAGTTCTTGTCGAAGTTTGTTGAACATTTGGTTTCATATACTCTTTCTGTCTTTCATCATGCACGTGAGGTGAATTTAACGAATTCTCTCAAAAGAAAAAATTAACAAAAAATGTAATTTCACAAAAAATAGAGTAATATGCGTTTTATCAAAACTAAATTAAAAATTGAGGAATTATTGCAAGCAATCCACCTTCTACTATAAATGGATGCTTTTTTTTTTGTGTCAAATGACTTCACCAAATTTTGAAGTGTCCATAATACCCTTGTATAACATAATTATCAAATTAAGCAAATAAATATAAACAGACAAAAGTGTAAAATTAGAAAAGTAAGCAAACAACCACAATTTTATGTCTAAAAAAAAGAACCACTATTCTTTGTAATCAACCCACTAAACCAACTCCCTAGGAAGATTGTTAAAATTTGTAACTTCCTACAAAGTCTTTGATTCATAAAAATGCTCCAACTGCAAAATTATATTTGACATGGGTAAAATTGGAAAATAATTTATCAACACATACATAGAGATGTTGAAAAGGGGGGTTCGCGGTGGCGGGGTGGGTGAGGCTCAGTTCTGGCAGGACGAAGTGGTGGGGCAGATGCGATGGGGATGTCGGATCTGCGGTGGTTCTTCTCAGGCTGGTTGCATGAGGCTGGTGGATGCGAGTTGATCAGCTTTGTTTCGGGGCTGGGAGTCTTTCCACATCTGATCGGGGCATGGTGGCTGGTAGTCTAGCGTCTTGGGACAATTGGGTTGGAGAAGCGGTGGCCGGCGGCGAGCTGTTGCAGGTTTTGATCCGCTTCGGTGGTTTCTTCGAAGTTGGTTGCAGACTATTGCAGGTGGTGGCTGGACGCATGGGAGGGTGGTATGATGCAGGCGGGCGCGGCCTCTCTCGGGCGGTGGCGTCTCAACTCTGGTGGTGGCGGCCCACTGCTTGGGCCCGAAAAGAATTGGGCTGGGCCTTCAACTGTGGCTATGGTGTCCTTGTCTCTTGGGATTATGCTTGGGTTTGGGCCCACTGTTTGGGTCTAGCCCAGGCTGTTTTATTTTTATTACTTACAATTTTTATTGTGTTTTGCTGTCTAGGTTGGATGCGTTTTATGCGGTCAATAAAATCCTACATATATTGTGTAAGCCTAATCGGGCTTTGTGTCTGGGTATGTACTCTACGTGCCTTGTCTGCTCTAGGTCGGCGGCGACTTATTTACTTTGTCAAAAGGGCGCTACCGCCTAGTGGCAGGGTGAGACTAAATGCCGTCGGATTTTCTTTTTGGCAGCAACATAGGAGGAAAGCTGTGATAAAGCAGGTAATTATGCTATGTTGTACACGGGGTACATATCAAGCTATCTTTCCGCTATGTTGAAGCAAATGGAGTAACTATTGCGCTTTTTGCTAGCTGGTGCTTGTTAGAATACAAGTCTCCTGTAGATATTTCTGATATTATTTCAGAAAATTTTCTAGATGCTTATGGTAATCAGGCGTTTAGGCTCAATGTCCCCCCCCCCCCCCCTTGTATTCGATAGTTTCATTAATCAAGGCTTGAGGGCAGCTACACCAACCCTTTATTAAAAAAAAAAAAAAAAGTGGCAGCAAGCAACCGACATTGGGATAACACTCCATAAGTTATCAGTTATATTTCACTCGCGAACTCATGAAGAAATAAAAGGGAATAACTCCAATAATTCAATCTCAATTTTGGTGAAATTGAAGCTTGCTAAATAGTCCCCATTAATTATCCTTTCTTGAAGAATAAAAAAAATCCATTTGTTTGGGAATAAAAAAAATTAAAAAAAACTGATTATGGAAGAAAAACCAAAAGCATGTTAAATATCCCAAATAATCTTAGATCCACAAGATGAAAATCAAATCATAAAAAATCCAAATGATCTCGAACAGATCAACAAATCGATATCACAACTAAAGCTTTTAAAGTTTAAACTAATCCATATAGCAGCCTTTGGAAACACAGAAACCAGGAATGGGAAGCTCTTCTTCAAAACAGACTCGACGATCTCTGAATCTATCTCGCCGGCCCGATTTGCCATACCAATCCCATACAAATCAGATGGCCTCAAGAATAAAAAATAAAATTCATAATAATTTTTTGTCATCATTCCTAAAGTTGATCCCACATGAACACCTCGGATTTCAGTGTTAAATCAGAGGCGGGTCCCGTCACAAACTATTGACACCCTACTAAATACTTTGTTCACTCTTCGTGGCTTCATTTATTAAAAGACCAATACACTCTAATGCAAAATTACAATTACATACAATATTTTATTAATAACTACGTTGTATCTTACTTACATCATATGAAACATTTACACACATATCAAGTTTTCATTATCAATCTCATCATTCATGTTTAAAGTTTAAACCCTAACACCTTAGTTTAGCATTCATCGTCAAATTTTATTTTTGTGTGATTCTTGAATCCTACCTTGCACATTACCAAACATTATATATGACACTATTTGGTGGAAGTCTACCAAACATTTTTGGATTATACGGTGGGTATTGCCAAAGACTTTAAATGATTTTATTGTTGTAGATTCGTTCCGTAAATTTTTACCGAACTCAAAAGAGATTATTCAATAAAGAACTACCGAACATCTCATTAAGTTTCAGCAGATTCTTACAGAACACATGAGATGACTTTTTTTTTTTTTTTTTTTTTTAGCTGTAAAGAAATTTTACACCTAAAGCTAATTTTGGAAGTAGTATATGTGAGCAAAAAAAAAAAAAACAACCACTATTCTTTTTAATCAACCCACTAAGCCAACTCCTTAGGGAGATGGTTAAATTTTTGAACTACTTATAAAGTCTTTGATTCATAAAAATGCTCCAATGTTGCAAAATTATATTTGACGGTGGAATTGTAAAATAATTTATCAACACATAGAAATGTTGAAAAGAAAAGAAAGTGGCAGCAAGCAACCGACATTGCAATAACACTAAGCAATTATCAGTAAACATGTAGATAACTATCACTCACAATCTCATGAAGAAATAAAAGGGAATAACTCAAACTCAATCTCAATTTTCTTTTCACCCAACCTTAATTCTGGAGTGTTCCTTCGTTTATAACTCCACACATCAACGAATGATATAATATTGGTTAGCTCATGAATCAATTTCAAATCAAATGGCATTCTACCATTTTTTTGGTTACTACAATATGCTTTTGCCACGTTAATGGCTTTTGTATCATAGCATTAGGTAGGGAGGGTTGCATGTTCTTCCTTTTTTCTTTTCGTTTGTTTTATTTTATATATTCTTAGGGAATTCTATAATATGGCTATAGTCAAGTGTTTTTTTTTTCTTTTCCAATTTTGGTTTTATCAGTTTGGTTTATGGAAAGAACGATTTCATTGTAAGAGGGTAAAAGCCAGTTCTTTTTCATTGCTAGAGTCCCCATTATACTTTCTTGAATAATAAAAAAAATCCATTTGTTTCGGATTAAAAAAATAGCTCATTATGGAAGAAAAACTAAAAGCATATTAAAAATCTCAAATAATCTCAGATCCACAAGATCAAAACCAAAGAATGATCCAAATGATCTCAGATCGACAAATCGAGATCATGACCAAAGTTTTAAACTAATCCATATAGCAGGCTGTGGAAACACAGAAACCAAGAAACGGGAAGCTCTTTTTCAAAACATCCCTAACGGTCACCAAAGCTAGCTCGCCGGCCTAATTTGCCATGTCGGTTTACCGTGAAAAGAAAATACAGTTTATGTTTTAGGGAATCGATATTTGAGTGTGTCCTCATTGATAATAGGGGCCTCTTTATATAGAGGATTACAAGGCATAGAATCTGAATTGTACAAGGAAATGTAATCATACAATCAATGAATATCTCTAAGATATTCTCTGAGATTATTTCTAATTAAAACCCTATTACCACTAGGTCAAGTAACCTAGAGTTTGGGTGAGACACAAATAATAATTTACTTGAGCACTCCCTCTTGTGTCGCACAAACGCGGTGCTTCTCTCGTTGCCTCTCTAAAAACATTGCCGAGTAACAAAAACTCAGTGGGACAAAAATAACCTTGGTCAAAGGGGAAAAAGAGCACAACACACCATTCACGCTTCGAGACGAACATGTAGACATCTCCAACTGATGTCTATGCCTCCCCCTGATGACTACTATCATGGGAGTTCAGATAATTTCCGCAAGCCAATTCTTGCCACATGTCTCTCGAACGTGGATTTAGGCAATGACTTAGTAAACAAGTCTGCCACATTGTCCTCAGATCGAACCTGGTTTACTTTGATCTTAAGGAGCTTCTATTGTTGCTGATTGTAGAAGAATTTAGGTGATATGTGCTTGGTGTTGTCGCCTTTGATGTAGCCTTGCTTCATTTGTTCAATGCAAGCAGCATTATCCTCATAAATATTCGTTGGCTTATCTGTGGTAGACTTCAGACCACAATTGCTTTGAACATGCGTAAATATGGATCGAAACCATATACATTCATGAACTGCTTCGTTAAGAGCAATAATCTCTGCATGATTTGAAGAGGTAGCGACTAAGGTCTGCTTTGTAGACCTCCAAGATATCGCGGTCTTTTCCATGGTGAATACACAACCAGTTTGGGAGCGACCTTTATGTGGGTCAGAGAGGTACCCAGCATCAGCAAAACCTTCCAAAACACTTATATCGTTTTGGGATGGGGAGAGGGAACGCAATCCACCATGTGTGGCGTCCCTGGCACTTGATGGGTCCAAATCCATCTGCTCTCTGTAGGGATAGAACAAGCCCATATCAATCATACCACTTAGGTATCAAAAGATATCTTTAACACCAGTCCAATGGCGTCGTGTTGGCGCAGAGCTATATCTAGCTAGCAAGTTCACAGTGAATGAGATGTCCGGTCTTGTGCATTGTGCTAAGTACAATAATGCGCCTATTGCACTTAGGTAGGGCACTTCTGCCTCTAGCGCTTCTTCTTCGTCATGTTTTGGATGGAATGGATCATTCTTTGGATCAAGACTACGGACAACCATTGGGGTGCTTGTAGGCTTAATTTTGTTAGTGTTAAAACGCCTAAGCATCTTTTGGGTATAAGCTGATTGATGAATCATGATAACATCTTCACGGTGCTCAAGTTCCAAACCAAGGCAAAACCGTATTTTTCCAAGATCTTTCATCTCAAACTCGGATTCCAAGTGTTCAGCTGTTTCCCTTAACTCTTTAAGGGTGCTAACTATGTTCATGTCATCGACATAAACCGCTACTATTGCAAATTCGGAACTTATTCTTTTTATGAACACACATGGGCATAGTTCATTGTTGACATATCTCTTCCTAATCAAGTAGTCACTTAGACGGTTATACCACATCCGTCCAGATTGTTTCAATCCATATAGTGAGCGTTTCAATCTAATTGCAAACGAGCTCCGTGGTTTAGAGCCACTTGGTTCGGGTAACTGAAGTCCATCTAGGACCTTCATGTATATTTTTGTATCTAGATCCCCATATAGATACGCAGTAACCACATCCATAAGCTGCATGTTCAATTTTTCAAAAACTACCAAACTGACAAGGTAGCGGAACGTAATGACGTCCATTACGGGAGAATAGGTCTCCTCGTAGTCGATTCCAGGGTGTTGTGAGAAGCCTTCCGCCACAAGGCCAGCTTTGTACCTTACAATCTTGTTTTTCTCATTACTCTTTCAAACAAATACCCATTTGTGACTAATTGGTTTGGTGTTAGGCGGTATTGGTACAACTTTTCCAAATACCTTTCTTTTCGCTAGAGAATCAAGTTCTGCCTGGATCGCATCTTTCCATTTGGGCCAGTCAGCTCTACGTTGGCATTCATTAACGGAGCGTGGTTCGATGTCAACTGTCTCAATAATCTCACGCGCCATTGAATACGCGAATACATCATCAATGATGATGGAGTTTCTTTCCCACGTCCCATGTACATTAGTGTAATTTACAGAGATCTCTACGTTCTCAAGGATAGGTTCTGACATTGAGGCGTCCCCTAATGACCATTACCATAATCCGGAACATTCTGATGGGACGGATTTTGAGTATAGATGATCAAAGGATTTGTTTGTGCTTCATTCGCTCTCTTTCTAGGGCGAGTATCCTTCGAACCAATTGGTCTACCGCGCTTCCTTGCGGGACCAGCGGCCAGAGACGCCACACCATTACCATTCTGGGCAATGGCGCAATCTCCTGGTGTCACAGGAGTGGCGTTATGTCCAGTATTCAGGACATCGATCCTTGCAGGCACGTTTGCAACAGGTATGTGTGATCTCGTCACTTTGGCAACATCAGAAAACGCATCAAGCAGAGTATCTTCTACGTTCCGAAGCTCGATTATTCTTCGCACTTCAAGTTCGTACTATCTGGTACGGGGATCGAGATGAAGCATAGTAGGGACAGACCACGACAATTCTTGTCATTCCTGTTGAACATCTGTGTTCTTATCTCCCCCTAACGATGGGAAGACTGTCTTATCAAAGTGACAATCCGCAAATCTAGCGGTAAAGAGATCGCCTGTCAAGGTTTCAAGATAGCGGACGATAGTTGGAGATTCATAGCCAACATAGATGCCCATTCATCGTTGTGGACCCATCTTAGTATGCTGTGGCGGCGTAATAGGCACATAAATGGCACACCCAAAAATGCGTAAGTGCGAGATATCAGGCTTGTACCCAGTCACTAGCTGTAACGCAGAGTAAGATTGGGTTGCAGTGGGTCGTAGGTGAATTAGCGTCGCTGCATGCAATATTGCATATCCCTAAGCAGAAATAGGGAGATTGGTGCGCATAACCAATGTCTGTGCTATCATCTGTAATCAATTGATAGCGGCTTCTGCGAGACCATTTTGGGTGTGAACATGGGGAACTGGATGCTCTACATCAATCCCCAGTGACATGTAATAGTCATCGAACGTTTTCGATCTAAACTCCCTAGAATTATCAAGTCGAATTGACTTAATTGGATGGTCAGGGTAGTGAGCCCGTAGACGGATAATCTGGGAGAGGAGTTTAGCATAAGCAGCATTTCGAGTGGACAACAGCGCGACATGTGACCAATGTGTCGACGCATCAACCAATACCATAAAGTATTTAAAAGGTCTGCATGGTGGTTGAATTGGTCCACAAATATCCCCTTGGATTCTCTGTAAGAACGGAATGAATATTTTGGGATCCTTTGCGTAGGACAGTGTCGGTCCTAATTTCCAAAGGAACAGGCTTTGGAAAATGAGCGAGGGGCCTTAGAAGCAATCAATGAGGATTTTGGTTGGGCCTGAGCGTCTGTAGCGCTATTAGAAGCAAAATGTGTGACTCACTACAAAAAAAACGTTTAATTGCGACACTTATTTGTGACATCGATATGCGGCCGTCGCAAATTCTAGTAAATTTTGAGCGGTTTTGCCCGATGTAATTTAGCGCCAATAGGGTTTAATCGTCGCATAACACGTCGTATATATCTAAAAAATAGAAAGGCTTGCGACACGGAAAGAGAACACGTAGTATATAATACAATTTAAACTTAATTCTATCTGCTCCTCGTCTATAGCTCGATCGTGTCTCCTAACTGTGCAAGACTGCAGTCTAGTCTACTGTCTCACAATTCCTATCCGGCAATGTAGTAATCTCTACTTTCTCAAAATCACAATTGTGGGTTAGGTAACGTTTGTAAGTATTGTTTATGGTTGAAATGGTTTTGATTTAAGGCTTTGCCTTGGCTCTCTAATCTGGATTTTTTCCCCTTTTGTCAGGTACCGAATCCTTGTTCCAAATCAAGATCAATATCCTTCCCTCTCGATCCAGGTATGGATATTGAAGCATTTGTTTTTTTTTCTATCAAAATTTAACGATCTATTGTTGTAGTGCATACTGTTGGTCTTCAGTTTCAATTTCTTGGAATTTGGGTGAGATTTGCGGGTTAATTCGGTGACTTAAAGATTTGCTCATTCCTACTTCAAGATTCGCTCTTTCTTGGGGTTTCTTTGTGTAGTTTGATAGTTAATTGCATTGCCAATCTTTGATAAATTTATGTCACTTGTTTGGACCTCTGGTTTGGTATACACGTCTCCGTCGTTTTTTTGCTTTGTATTGTTTTGATTTGATTATTCAAATTTCTTGGGTGTCAACAATGGTGCCAATCTTTTAGTGAAAAAACAAGGTCATCCAGTTGGGTTTGTGAAGAACAAAACCATTTTGATTACTACCCAGTTTAGCTTCCTCCTCTGTATTTGCCTAAATTAAAGCTTCTTTATATAGTGTTAGTGTAAATCTTAATTGCTTTTGCAGATGAGGATAGTTATAAGTACACATCTTGCAAAGACATTCTCTTTTCTTTCTTAATGCAATTCTTTCTGTTTAGAACAAGAAGTGGTAAAATAAGAATTGTAGGTATAGAAAGAAAATAAAATTATTGCACTTCTGGGTCTAGAAACACAATGAATGTTCTTTACTTCTGGTTTGATGGAAAAGAAGGAAAAACAAATATAAGGTCCCTAATTGAATTGCATCTCTCAGTTACGTGTCCTTGCATAGTAGGAAATATAAACTTTTTTTTTTTATCTCACTTGTTAATTTTGAATTTCTGGGTTGATGATTGAATCTGCGTTTTTTTGATATTACCAAATTGCTAATATTTATCTTTTTTTTTTGTCTTTTAGGTCAAGGAGAAAAGTTACAAGTTGGATGCACTATTATCATTGATAATAATGCCTGGGATTGGTCTTGGATAGACATTCAATATTGAAGAGGTGCCTATTGTCCTTTTGTAATGATATGGAAACATTGTTTTTCGTCTTCCATCATACTTCTCTTTATTCCTCAATATTTTGGTTAAAATTCTGGATTCTGTTTATACATAAATATATGTGCATTTACCTTTATGATTCTCTATATAATTCAACTTAGAGGAGCTATGATAGATATTGACAACGAATGTGTCAAATTGCTGTGTTATTGTGGTTGTAATAAAGCATATACCAGGTAAAGGAGTTATCATTTTCCTATAATAAAAACAATGGATGGCAAGATAAAATAATGCTTTTGTTGTGGTGATTGCCTTTCTGCCATTTCCAAACATGGTGCTACCATTTGTTTTTGGCTATAGATTTGCAGGTCAAAATATATACATATAACATGGACTTTGTTTCTATGGTCTTTTTTTGTTTTATTCTATTTTATATCATTTCTTTCAAATTGCTCTTTTTTTTTTGTTTTGCTTCTTTATTTTAACTAAGCAAAGCCTGAGTACTATACTACAATAAAGCATGATAAGACTTCCAAATAAGTCGGTAGTTTGGTTGGTCCATACGCTGGTTGTTCCTACATATTCCTGCAGTTTATTTTGATGCAGCACATTGTATTTGTTTGTTATTTTACACTGCATATACTAATGCAATTATCTATCTACGATACGTAGTGTACTTGGAACATTTGCAAGACCACCAAGAAAGTTGTAGCATTCTCTTGGGAGAAACCCGTAAGTATCTTTTCTATTTCATGTTCTTTGATATTATGGAACACTTGCCTATCCACTGAGCTGAAGAAGCGTTGATTGCGGGGCCTGTACAATTTAGGTGGATGTATCCCATCGAGAGGTATGTAAATATACCTTTTCAATCTGTGTAAGCTTATATAATATTAATTATAGCTTGCTGGTATATGATACAAATTACTTTTTTAGGTTTTTATTTACATTAAAAGAATATGTCCGTAATCGTGCACATCCCGAGGCCTCAATTGCTAAAGGATACTTGATGGAAGAATGCATGACATTTTGCTCGAGATACTTAGATGAAGTGGAAACAAAGTCTAATAGGCCTGATCAAAATTATGATGGTGGTACTGATTTTGGTCGTCGTTTGGGTAAAGGAGTTAAAATACACCTTGATGATGTTTCTAGGGCACAAGCACATAAGTATGTGTTAATGAATATGCAGTGACACCATTTCGAAAGTAAGTCTTGATTTTACAAAGTAAGTCTTGATTTTACAAATAAATCTTTAGTATATTTGAATCAATTCTGATGAATATAAACATCATTGCTTAAAGGTTGTTGGTAGTAGATGGAGGGATTGGAAGTGTTGAGTCAAGACACAATGGTATGATAAATATGAAATTGATGAGCAGCGATTAGCATTCACTCCTAATCAGGTTGTTGCAGACCAATGGAAAATATTAGTAAAGTATTGGGGTCTTCCGCATGTACAAGTAAAGTGATCAACTGAAATGATTTAGTATTATTGAAGATTAGGAAATACAAGAGTTAAGTTTATGGTGTATCATTGCTTTTGTAGGAAATGTGTGAGACGAATAAATCTAGCCGTGCACAAGGAGGAGGTGTCCCTCATAGGACTGGTCGAAAATCGTTTGCTAGACTACGAAAAGAGGTGTGTATAGCATTTCAGTAATGGCACATATGATCAACATACGCTATCATTCGCAATATTTGAATTTGTTTAATTTCTCTTCCATATAGTAATGTGCAAGTAAGAAACGTTATTGCTTCTTTTTACTTATTTGTCTCACTTGTGAATCAAGATGTTAGCTTTCTCTGTTACACATTTGATGAATAAATTTCTTTTGTTGCTAAGATGATGGAGAATGGAGAGAAAACAGATCGTGTGAGCATGTTTGTCAAAACAAGAGCTATGAAAACAAGGAATGATGATGGTCAGCCAATTGAAGTACATGATGAGGAGGCTTCTGCCGTCATTGTGAGTAAAATATATTTAATTTTCATAATTATATCATGCATAGTATTAGAGGTCTATGAACTGTGTTTTGGCTTGGTTGTTTTGTTGGTCAGTTTGTTGTGTTGTTTTTAATTAAGCTTTGATCTCAGTGATTATAGTATTTAATCAAATTATATAATATATTTTATAGCGTCAATTCAATGAATATTTGAGGGACATGCCAGAAGATGAACAAAATGATACTTTTCGTGAAGAGGTATTTACTACAGTGATGGGAGAAGATACACATGGGCGTGTTCGCATGTATGGAACAGGTGTAACTCCATCTCAAGTGTTTGGTAACTCAAAAACTTCTGGGACTACTGAAAAGAAGACAATTGAGGAAATGGAAAAGAAATACCAAACAAAGTTAGATGATCTCAAAGAAAGCCATGAATCTCAATTGGGAGATATGAAATTAAAGTACGAAGATGTGTCGAATCGTCTCAATCTTTTGATGGCACATGTTGGTATCCAAGTAAACCAAAGTGGAAGTACAAGTGAACAGGTATAACATCTTTGTTGTGTTTTTATTATTACAAGTATTTGTTTATCTTCTTGGGGATACCTAGTGTATAGCTTTTGTTATTTTTTTCTTTTACTTAAGTTTAAAGTATTTCATCTCATAAATACATGATTCCTCATGTCCACAGCAATTAAGGCGTACTATAGATGGCCATCATCAATTAGATTTGGAAGGGCAGCAATAATTAGCCTCGTCTACAAACACAAATTCATGATGAACCGTAAGGTTTTTTTTTTTCCGAATACATCGCTACAACAAAAATAATATGATTATTTCATTGAGTTTATTGATGAGTTCTCTTCTTTTTATTTTCAGGTTGGAGAAATATCTAGGTTATTATGGTGAAAGTACAAGATGCTACTCTAAATTTTAGAATTAGCATGCTACTCTAAACTCGATCATTTTATTTGGTATTTCAACTACATACGTACTAGCTATTGTATTCGCACAGTATTTGACTTTGTATGACTAGATATTTGTTATACAATTATTATATATATTTACTCTTTCACACTAATTGAGCTGCAGTGAAATTGAAGTTTATTTTGGTTATAAACAATCAATTAAAATTCATAAACAAATCTATTATAAATCATTTATAAAATATTTGACACAAATTTCTTGCGACGGTAAAATTATAGTCAAGAGCGTCGCAAAAAATATCATCCAACCTAAATGCGACATAATGTACTCGTCACAAAATATTTAGACTTTTAACGACGGTACGTAAGCGTCGCAAAATATCTTTTGCGACTAGTACTCGCGTGGCAAAAAAGTGTCGCAAAAGATTAATAAATTCGACACACTTTTTAACGACGCAAAGCCAAGCGTCGCAAATAGTCTTTGGCGACGGTATCTACGTGTCGCAAAAAGAACCTAAGTAATTGCGACGCCTTTTTTAACGATGTTTTCTTTCCCGTCGCATGTCCGTCTCAAATATCTTTTTACGATGCTTTTTTTACTTTTTACGACATTTTTCTAACGTCGCAAATAAACCTTGTTTTTGTAGTGACTACATCACCCATCATGGCGTTGGAACCATGGAAAGTGGCATCCATGGCATCTTGACCATGGGGAGAATTATCCATGGCATCATGGCCATGGGTAGCGTCATTTATGGCGTTGTCACAAGGGACTTGGGCGGCCCTATGGCGTCCCAAGACAGCTGCAGAGCCAGATGCTGCGGTGGCTGCTGTCTTACTAAGTCCGGGAATCAATTTTTGATTCTTGCTTCTTCCCACTCTGAAGAATGGATGTCCGTGTGAAGTCTTTAGTATATGGAGCATCATATCACTACTAGGATGTCCTAGTCGGTCATGCCAAAGGCAGTATGTGTCAGAATCCAAGAAATCTTCTCTTATGACATTATTGGATTCAATTGGTCGAATTGTAGTGACATAAAGTCCACTAGATTGACATATAAGCTTCTCTAAGATGCGCTTTCGTCCACAGTCATTAGAGGTAATGCAAAGGAACTCTTTTCCGTTCTCAGTATGCGTTTCCGCATGGAATCCATTGGCTCTAACATCTTTAAAGCTCAATAAGGTTCGATTTGCCTTAGGAGCGTAGAGAGCTTCTGTGACTTTAATCAAGGTGCCATTTGGTAATAGGAATTGGGTCATCCCATGTCCTTGAACTAAACCTGATGGACCAGCCATCATAATCACATAGGAATGTGTAGGCAACATCTCTAAGAATAATTGCCTATGGCGTAGAATGGTGTGCGTAGTCGCACTATCTACAAGACATTGTAGTTCTCAAAAATCCATTCCTCAAAGAAAATCTCGTAATTAAAAAGGATTCATAAAGAAAAGAACTTAACTTTTATTTTTATCAATAAGCCAAACGGAATTACATCATTGTTTCTTTGACCAAAGAAAATCTAATCCAATAAACTAGCTAATGCAAAACAATGACAGTCGTCTAACTTCTTTCGGTAATTCCAATGCAAATGTGACCAGGTGAGTAGAGAGATGTCGGTGGAGCGAGGCTCACTTAAGTACCACTTATCTCAAAACCTTCCTAGACATCACATTTACTTTGAAGAAAGATTAAACCATTGGCATCTACTAAAAATAATATGGCAATTGCCTACATCTCTTGGAAAATAAAAAGGACTTAACCAAAATCGCCAGTTTCTTGGCCCTTGAAGTCATCCACTCTAAGAGCAACGTCATCCTCTTGATCTTCCTGCTCCATGTAGTGCGCCTCCCTTGCTTCACGATACGCCTTATATGCGTCTGCAACATTCTGGGATACTGTACATGCTTTGGCCCAATGTCCAGTTGATCCTCATCGAAGACAAACATCATTATGGTCAGGCTCCCTTGATCGAGGTGCCTTTGGGGCGCGATTTGGACGACCATTGCTCTTGGTGGAGTCACCACCATGGCCAGAGGCTCCGCCTCTCTCTCTCTTCACACGTTGACCTCCACGATTCTGTGCATGCCTCTCTTAGAGGTTTCCTTCCTCTTTAGGGTGAGAATATGGACCAGAACGTCCAGAATTATCCCTACTCTTAGGGTTTCTCTCCTTGCGTCCTCCCTTAGGGGCGCGACTATAGTTAGACTCTAGAATAGACTTGGTTCCCACGGGTCTAGCATTATAGTTCTTCACAAGGATATTGTCGTGCTTCTCAGCTATGTTCATGGTGCCAGTGAGCTCATGAAACCTTGTGATACGTCCTGCATTCACATCAATCCGATAATTCTTTGAAATCATCAGTGTAGAGATGAGGAAGGTAGACAGAGTCTTCTCGATCAACATCGTATCAGTAATGGTTTGTCCACAGAACTCCATCAAAGACTTGATACGAAGGGCTTCCGAATTATAGTCAAGTACAGACTTGAAATCACAAAAGCGGAGGCTATGCCATCTCACTTCTAAATTAGGAAGCAGGGAGTCACGAACGTTGCCAAATCGCTGCTCAAGTTCCACCCATAGTTTTCTGGGGTCTTCCTCATTGAGGTATTCACTTTGGAGCATGTCATTCATGTGCCTTGTCATGAGAATGATGGCTTTGGCTTCATTTGCCTCTCTCGTAGCTCTATTTGCTTCAAAAGCAGGAGCTTGTTGAGGAGTAAGCACGTCCTGACTTGGCTATTGGATGGTTTCCAGAAGTCTATCAGCCTTAAGATGTTGGCACACATCTCGGACCCACCTATGGTATCCTGCGCCAGTTGTCTCTAGTGGAACAAAGTTTAACTTATTCAGGTTACTCATCCTGAAAAACAACACAAGATTAGGGTTAGTTTCGAAGCGAAAAAGGCTACCATGAAAAACTATAAAATTTCTAAGCGTAGTCGCTTCCAAGAAAATCTGCTTCCAATAAAATCTGATTCCAAGAGGGGTTGTGGATTAGATCAAAACAACGATGTATGTGGTCGATCGTTTTCTTCTCAACAAACTCTAAGTTTGGAGGACTCTACAAGCTCCAAGCTTGGAGTGAGCATGAACCTCCACAGTTTGGCTTTTGGTCTCCCCTATGAAGAAGAAAGGGGGGTAGAAGAAGGGAGGTTGCAAGTCCCCGATAAAAAGAAGAGAAATTGAATTTAAAAAACTCTAAAAAAAAAGGAACTTTTAGAAAAAAAAAATACCTCTAAATAGGTCATTGGAAAATTTAGCCAGAAAAATCGCCTGCGGCGTCTGGAAAAGTGTCCGGCGGTGACCTATCGCCGAAGCTGCTGACGTGGTGGATCTGTTGCTGACGCAGACGCTGACGTGGATCAGGTTGGGCTGACGTCAGTGGGCTTTAGGCCTGCAGTGATTCTGGGCCTGTTTCTTCTGGGCTGGGCTGCGCAGATTTGATTGAAGCAGGGGCTGGAAAATCAGGTGGCGGCTCAGCGGTGCAGTGGCTTCTGGTGGCCGGTCTGGGTATCTTTTGGCCGGTTCCAGGAATAATTTTTCCAGTTCAGGGTGTCTGGGATCGAGGCGCTTCAGGTGGTGGAGTACGGCTGTTAGAGGAGGAGGAAATAGTCTTGAACCGGGCAGAGGAGTTTGTGTAGCTTCCGGAGGCCGGTTCGGTGATTTCCGGCCGGTTATGGGGGTGGGGCTGCCGGTTCTGGACTACAGGAGCTGAGATCTTCAAGGTGGGCGGCAGTGGTTTCTGGGATTTGTAGGCTGTGAATTTAGGGCTTCGTGCTGATAACGTGTTTTAGGAAATCAATATTTGAGAGAGAATTGCTGTGTGTTCTCATTGATAATAGGAGCCTCTTTATATAGAGGATTACAAGGCATAGAATCTGAATTGTACAAGGAGATGTAATCATACAATCAATTAATATCTCTAAGATATTCTCTGAGATTATCTCTAATTAAAACTCTATTACCATTTGGTCAAGTAACCAAGAGTTTGGACCAGACACAAATAAGCATTTACTTGAACAGTTTACATATTTTTTTCTTTTTTTTTTATAAGGAGCCTACAAGCCCGTCTTGCCTTTATAAACAAATAAACACTCTCACAACACCTCACAGTATCCACACTACCCTCAACTCCTCGTAGTCACCATACACCCTCAATTCCTCAAAGACCTAATGTCGAAACCAACACCTGCTTCCACCGGTGCTGCTGTAGACGATGGAGATACTCATGCGATCTCTGGCAGTGCAGCCACTCCTCTGGCTCCCACAGCTCTCCCGTTTCGAGCTCCCACAGCTTTCTTGCTCCGCACCTTCTCTGGTTTCCACAGCTTTCCCACATTACCTCACTGCAAAACTCCAAAACAGTCAAAACCTGGCAGCTGAGCCCGTATGTTTGAGCGAATCGAGGAGAAGATCGAGAAGAACATCGAGAAGAACATCAGGGAGAGGCATGCTTAGATCAAGAGAGCAAGAAAGACCAAGGAGAAGAGAGAGAGAAACACACAAAATGATCACCAGCCATCGCAAAATGATCAGAGTTATGAGTTTGTTGGAAAGGTGTGTTTGTACATTGCAAAAGTAACTCTTCCTGGGCGCTAGCGTTGTATGGAGTGGAAATCTATATCAACTATAAGAAGAGAGCCTTGATTGTTAATGGATTATTGAACATGTTGATTAAACAAATAGGGTAGTTAAAAAAATTAACCATGTGAACACGTGGTAATTGCCACATGTTACACCCCGTACCCAAACTTACCCGTTTACTAGTTACTGGAACAGTAAACGATAATTATCTTTACTTTTTACTTTCGCTTCGGGCTTTTTAGGGGTTTCAAGAGTTGACTTTTTGTTCGGGTTAGTTTTTGAGGAAACTTCCTTCTAGAAAGTTGTAGAGCACGATAAATCGAGTTCGTGGACACGTAGCACATTAATATTGGAGTTGTAACGAAAAAGTTATGGAGATTTAAACGTAGTGGCAATTTTGTAATTTTGGGGGATCATTGTTGTATATTGAGGTGTTTCCCAAAGGGGGAAACTTTCTATTTCTGAGCTTTCTATTTTGAGATGTCGAAGAGAGAGAATGAGAGAGAGAGAGAGAGCACACCGGCAGCAGGCTTCCCGACCTCGCCGGCGAAGTTTTCGGCCACCTCCGGCCGTGAAACCAACCTCTCTAGAACTACCTTGTCCTCCTCTTCCTTGCTATGGTAGTGGTTTGGGATAATTTGAGATGTAGGATGAGAATCAAGCCAAAAACCGAATGTAGTGCAAAATCGAAATCCGGTCTGATCGCCGTTTTCCTGCCATCTTAGACAGCGCCACCATCTGGGATTTTTATCCCCTTCCACCATGGTCCTAACCTACCAACTCTCTTGCTCTAATTCAGCCGAAGGAAGGATAATTGAAGATTTGAGCAATTTTGGGAATTTCGGGTTCAAGGTAAATTCTACCTTATACATTCGAAATTGATAAATGTTGTAGTTATGGAAGATGTTGAGGATGATGAGATGATGCTGTGGTTGAAATTTGGTAGGAAACCGGCAGCACGTGGGGCCCACGAGCAGTCCTTTGTGGCTGCGCATGGCTGCGCATTCGGCCGTTCCCGACATTCTAGTTTGGTCTGTTGGGTCGAGTATATTGTTATGAGCATGTAGATATGAACTTTGTATCGATTGGTGCACATTTTGAAAATGTTAGGAATTTCTGAAGTTTTGGGAAGTTCGGAGTTTGATTTGGGAAGATTCGACCATTGGATCGATCATATTTTCTGATATGTTTTTATAATTATTGAGTGGATATAACTTATGAAGTTTGGGCTCGTTCCGTATTGATTTCGAGCATCTAATGATTTATTGGTTTTAGGGTTTTGAAATTATTATCGTAAATTAAGTCTCGGTTCTTGAGAAACAATTATTTATTATATTGATTGTTCAGGACGACGGACAATGCGAGTTGAGGAAGAAATAGTCGGATGGTCGTCTTAATCGAAATATGTGAGTGGACATTTATTTTGAATTAATTGTGCATGTAGTATATTATTATTTTCCTATTGAGATTTAATTTATGATTTGAGTTATTGAGTATTATGGTTTTATTAATTTGATTTATTGAGATTTATTTATGAATTACGAGTTTAGTATTGAAATTCCTTCTTGAGGGATTTTAATAGATTTTCAAGCTATTTACTTATGAGTTATTGAGTTGGGAAATGACTTTCGGGAAGTGATTGATTAAGAAATTATTATGAGAATTATTGATTTCGAATATCGATTTATATGATGATATACGAGTACGAATGATTTTTCAAGTATTTGAGCATGAATGTATTATTGAGATTTCTTTCCGAAAGCATTTATTTATTTGATTTATGTTTTCGAGGATTTGTTGAGATATTGAATTTTATGAGCTTTGAGTTATCGCGATGTTTTTGAGTTATGCTTTCGGTGATTTATTGAATTAATATCGGGTTTCTTTCCGAAAGTAATTAATTGAAAGAGGTTGATTCCAGTTTATTGAGGAGGTAAATAAGTCAGCGCATGCATGCATTACTTGGTCGGCAGTCCCCTCCAGGTAATTGTGTGGTCGGTGGTTCCCTCCATACAATATTCTGGTTGGCAGTCCCCTCCAGAATATTCCGGTCGGCAGTTCCCTCTGATACGTTATCTGGTCGGCAGTCCCCTCTAGATGGCATGAAGTAGTTAGTCGAGAGTCCCCTCTAACGATCTGTGGTTAGTCGGCAGCCCCCTCTAACCATCACTCCTTGATTTCTATCAATTGTAACATAGAAAACAACTCACTCCTTGCTTTCTATGTTACGCTTTGATAGAAACCAAGGAGTGAGTTGTTTTCTATGTTACAATTGATATAAATCAACACACTCCTTGCTTTCTATGTTACGCTTTGATAGAAACCAAGGAGTGAGTTGTTTTCTATGTTGCGTGGTTTTAAGGAATCAAAGTGTGAGTTATTTTCCTTATTTCTTGTGTGAGTTATGTTGATTGTTTTGAGTTACTCATACGGGCTTGCAAAAACTTACCGGGTTTGTTGTGGCGCAACCCGGTGCACCATTGAAACGGTGTAGGGGTTAATGCTGCAGGTCAGGTTAATCGTGGCTAAAGTTGGGGTAGCATACTTGCAGCTAAACGATAGGAAGCCAATTTTGTGACTTTACCTTTATTTTGGACTTCTGTTGTAGTAAGGTCTGAGGAGCATTTACGTTTTATTTTGTTGTAACAATTTAATTTATAAGCTTATGTAATATATGACTCTGTGGAGCGGGTCAATATTGACATAGTGGGTTCAAGACATCAATATGTATGTAGTTTAAAGGGAAAATGTTTCCAGGTATTTGATATTGATGACTGAACGATCACGCATGTATAATTATGAGATTGTATATCGATTTTTATTTGTGTTAAAAATCAGGGGCGTGATTGAGATGACTAGTCGGCAGTCCCTTCTAGTCATCGCCTATTTGAGATATGAATATTTTAACTAGAATTAAGAGACTATGAGATTTTGAGATGTGTTTCCAGATGATTTACAACACGTGGTCATGATTTCAGTAAAGAGAATGATTAAGAGTATTTTCAAGATTTTACTACATGCTTGGTTTTTAAGAGAATAATTTGGGAAAGCATTAAATCTTATATTTGTTTCTTTCGAGATTAGTTATTTTTCGTCCACTCACTCTAACGTTTTAAATGCTTTTCCTCTGGGCCATTCAATTTTAAATGCCCAGCTTGCAGGGTAAATGTGTTGAGGTCGGGCGTACATGAAATTGAGGCAGTGGTCACTGCTTCCGCATTGTAGGATTTGTCGATCCTTTTATCCTTTTTGTTTTGTATTCTTGGGTATTAGATTGCTCTAGTAACCTAATGGCTATATATTGTTAAATGGATATTTGTGTGATGTGAACTAGGAGATCATGATGTGATTTCGGGGAGTGGGGTGGCTCCAGGAGAATAAGGATGGACTGTTTAGAAGTGTTATCATCTTTCTACAGGTTACGGGTAGTCCATTTTAGGGGAAGTTTCGCTAAATTTTTGGTAAAATTTCTTCTGAGATGGGCCTCGCAGGCCACTTCAGATTTCAGGGTGAAATCCAGGCAGGTCCTGTCACCACATTCTTAGGTTTTTAATGTAAGGACGCGGGACTACCCTATTGATTAATAAAACAAGGTAGCATCACCCTAAAGAGATGATGTTGTAAATTTAACCATCGTTCTTATACTATGTGTTTGGTTTATAGAAAGAACAGTTTCATTGTAAGAGGATAAAAGCCAGTTTTTTTTTTCTCGAACTCATGCATTTGTTTTTAACCGTTCCCAATAGCTGATGGTTAGTGGCCAAGTAATTTTTCATCATTGATTGGATACCTTCAATCTGAATTTGGGTGGTGGCTACTAGATGCTTTGGATTTTTTTAATTGAGCGTAGTGCAGTAACTACCTAATGGATATTGAGGTCAGCTCTCCATTCATTTTCCTGATAATTATTCTTCCTCATTTTGTTCAAAATTGATTGTTTTCTGTACTACGATATGTTTTTGTGAAATTGAAGTTTTCTACAGTCCCCATTGTCCTCACTTGAAGAAGAAAAAAAATTTAATTTGTTGTGGGGGTAGTCAACAAATTTGACCCTGCAATCAAAGCAATTAGAGGGAAGTAATGGCAATAATAAACACAGCTATTACTGTAGCAATAAATACGACGATTAAGGCAGCACTTAGTGTGGCAATCATGGCCACCAATAAGTGATGGTTATTGCAGGAGTGAATACAGCCTTAATGGTGCCTTGCCGTCCAAGTACAAGAGACTTTCTATGCAAGTTTACTTGCAGCCCAAGTTGTAAGTCGCCTATAAAAGGAAAATAGAACCACCAAGTATGGCATCGAACTCTAGTTGAGACTTCTATACACAACTCAGAAAAATACTGACTTAGGCATCAGAGAGTCTTTTGCATGTACCCCCCCCCCTCCTCTTTTACACCAACGGCGAAAAGGAGTCTCTGCTTCCTCGTCAAAGCCAAGAGGCGCAGAGAGATTACGGAGAGAAGCTACGGAGGGAGGTTACGTAGGGAGATTATAGAGGGAAGTTACGTAGGGAGGTTACCTAGAGAGGTGACAGAGCGGAGAGAGACTACGGAGGGAGCTTACGTAGGGAGACTACAGAGGAAGGCGACGGACAGAGGTTACGGAATGGAGAGGGATCGCAGAGTGGCGACAAGTTAAGAAGCCAAGAGGAGTCCTCGCTTCATCAACATTAAGTCAACGACGAATAAAAACTTCTCGATTGTCCCCGGTTCAGCTTCCGCTCCAGTCCGCATTAATTGTTGGGTCAAACTCCTAATCAGAATTTTCCACCTCCAACAAACTTGTTGGTGACGAAAAATTCCGTAGAGGAGTTTGGCTAACCAATGAATGAGGACTGGAGTGAGAACTGACCGGGAAAGATCGAGAAGCTTCCTTCGAGAGTTGACTCAAAGTTTGACCGTCGGCTTAAGGAGGAGGGGGGTACCTTCAGAAAACCCTCCGATGCCTAAGTCAGTACGTTTCTTAGTAGTAGTTAAATAGTCAAAATGAGATGCTTTACCTTGACGTCGAGCGACCTTTATATAGACAGGGACTTACTTGGGGGACAAGCCGCCATTATTCCCTTTTTTACGGTCGCATTAACTTACCCACTTATGGAGACAATTATTGCTGCACTAATAACAATTAATCATTGCATACTTACGACCGTCATTCATTGCGTATTTATTATAGTCATTCATTGCTCACTTATAAAGTTATAATCGTAATCATTGTGAGTAGTTATTGTCGTAATAATCGTCATATTCATGACTAAAATTTAACGCCATACTAACTACGGAGTTAATCTCCTTAATTGCGGGCCTAGCAGAATTTGGCCACTCCCATAATGCCCTTAAATTTTCTCTTTGGGTGGTCAACTTTTATTGCGCCCGCAATTAAGGCGATTAACTCTGCAATTAGTATGGGGATAAATTCCAGTCATGAATACGGTGATTGTTACGGCCTTAGCTACAATAATAACTAGGCGCAATGATTACGGGGATGAATGAGCAATGAATGGCCGTTGTAAATGAGTCATGATCAATTGTCGTTAATGCAGCAATGATTATCATCATAAATGAGTAAGTTAATGCGACCATAAAAGCAGGAATATTGGCGGCTTGTCCCCCAAGTAAGTCCCTACCTATATAAAGGCCGCTCGACGTCAAGGTAAAGCATCTCATTCCGACTCTTTCTATTCCACTACTGAGAAATGTACTGACTCAGGCATTAGAGAGTTTTCTGCAGGTACCCCCCCCCCTTCCTCGAGCTGACGGTCAAACTTTGAGTCAAGGCTCGAAGGAGGATTCTTGATCTTTCCCGATCAGCTCCCTCTCCAGTCCGCATTCATTGGTGAGTCAAACTCCTCTACATCCTTTTTCGTCACCAACAAGTGGCGCCGTCTGTGGGAAGCAATTTTCCCTAAAAAGTGATAGCGGGAGCTGAATCATTGGAAATCTCATTTCTGTCACTAAGGACTGGGAGTGATGGAATACAAGCCCGGAAGTGACAAAAGTCTGGGTAACATAGACTAGCGTTCTTTCCTTTAGTAATCATATTCGGATTTTTTCCTTTTATATTTGAAATATATTTGTTGTCAGTGTTGTTGAAATGTATGTGTAAGGCTGATGGCAAGAGTAAATACCCAAGGCCGGTGGCCAAGGAGAATAAAATATTGTTGATCAGATTGAAAGGGAAATGGGGGCAATTCCATGTCTCATGCTGAAAATAAATCTTCACCTTGAGGAAAAAATTGAGGCGTGTGATGCCCCGGAAATTCGTATTTATTTTCCGAGGATTTTCCAAAATTTAAATTGTGGGTATCGGACGGTTTCGTGGCTCGTGGATGGAGCGGAAGTGTTTCGGGCGAATAATTATTCAGGAAGCGTCGTTTAGGGGGAGTGCAAGAGTTGACTTTTTATTCGTTGGGATTCTCCGGAAACTTCCTTCAAGAAAGTTGTAGAGCTCGTCGATACGAGTTCGTGGATATGTGGAACGCAGAAATCGGAGTTTGTATGAGAAAGTTATGGCCATTGGAAGAAGTTTCCATTTTGGTATAAATAGAAGTTTCCCACTCGGGAAACTTACTATTTTCATTTGGTTTCCTTTTCCGGAAACTCTTTTCTCTCTCGGTCGACTCTTTCAGAGACGAAATATTCTGTATGACCCGACCCGAAGCCGGTGATCTGATCCGGTCGGAACTCGTAGCTCCGGTGATCTCTGACCGTGAAACTTGGTCAGATGGTTCGTCTCCTCCGTCTAGTCGTCCCTGTGGTGTCCTCTAGCGGTGATTCGTGATGGTGATGGCGCTAGAAGGAGACGCAGTTGGTGTTTTCAGACCCGTCTGGAAAACGCAGCTCCGGCGACTTCGTGGCTTCATGCTTCCTTGGTTGAGTTCAGAGAAGGCTCCCTGATCGATCTATGGTGTTTGTTTGGATCGATTTACGTGGAAATCGGTTCAACTCAGATTGAGCAGTAATCCAAAGTTTGTGAGGTAGTTTTCGACCCTTTATGCTTATTTTCTGACTTCGAGCTAGTTATGAAAATTCACAAGCATGCTTAGATGAACAGCTTTGATGTTGGGAGTTTTGTGAAATATTGAGTTTTGGCCGGTGGCGCTGCGCCACCGCCTGTGGCGGAGTTCTGGTGGCTTTCCGGCCATGTATGGAACTGTTTTTGGTATTATATATGTTCTACTCGTTGATACGAGCGTTTTGATATATAATATGCAAATTTTGGAGTTCGTATGAAATTGTTATAATTTTTCATACCGGTCGATTTATTCGATCCGTGAGGATTCGAGCTTCCGATCGACTTGTGGTTTTGGCATATCGATCGTAGAAGTATTCCGGAGACATGGGATGGTCTCGGATGTGGTTTTGCCTCGATTGGCATCACTTTGGAGATTTTAGTTCAAAACAGGGGTTTCGGACTTAAATCGTTGTGGATTGTTGCTAAGTTGAAACCGTATGTGATTAGGTACATGAAGAGGTATTCTTGGACGGTTGTTTTGTGGTGTGGCTGCCTTGTTCTGTATTGAAGACGCAGCGGGAGTTTCGAGGTGAGTAATCTCACGATGTTCATTCACGAACGGGTTTACCATGTTGTTTTGAGAGTTATTTAGTTAACTGCAAACTATTGTTGGTATTAGTGGCATTACTGAGTGAATGACCACGCGTGTATATATATACTTATGTGAAATATGTATATTATTGTGGGTTGATGGGTGATTTATGCAATAGGGATTGATGGGTTTCATTCTATTGCTTGAGGCTTGACTTTCGGGAGACAATGTGTTAGGAATTGGGAATTCCTATTGTTTGGGAAGTGTCAAGATTTGTGTGGGTTGTTTAATGTTTTGATCTGACGACCTGGGAAGGTCTGAGGATTCGAGGTTGCTGGGAGTGATCCGTGTGATGATCTGTCTGACGATCGGGACTTCACGCCTTTGACCGGGTGAGTGGATACGATCAGTTAGCGCTCTGATCCGTTGTTGGTACATCATGGGGGGTAGCGGAGAGCTATCTGATGCTCATGAGTACGCGTTTTTAAAAGAGAGTTTCGGGGATTCTTTCTTTTAAATGTTCTGGGAGGACTTGTGAATCATATTCTATTTGTTAGGTTAACGATAGATAAGATTGAGGTGTGTGTTGATGTTTTGTATGTCTAGGTTGGATTTATGTGTTGTGTGTCCAGGTTGGACCAATGTGTTGTTTTGTCCAAGTTGGACTAATTTGTTGTTGGTACATCATGGGGGGTAGCGGGGAGCTATCTGATGCTCATGAGTACGCGTGTTTAAAAGAGAGTTTCGGGGATGTTTTCTTTTAAAGGTCTGGGGAGAACTTGTGTATCATATTTAATTGTCAGAGTTTCAATTAATATGATTCCGTCACGGGGTGATTTGAGTTGTTTCTTTTGGGAAAAGAATGTGTTGTTTTGGGAAAACAGGGTGTGTGTTCCTTTTTACGAGTTGATGGGTTTCCTCGTTGGGCGAGTTGTGCATGTGTGATTTTGAGTTACTCATATAGGCTTGCAAAAGCTTACCGGGTTTGTTGTGTGGCAACCCGGTGCACCATTCAAACGGTGTAGGGGTTATTTCTGCTGGTCAGGATAATCGTGGCTGATGCTGAGGCAGCGTGCTTGCAGCTTAACGGTAGGAAGCCATTTATGTGACTTTACCGTTAATAAGACTTCCGCTTGTAGTGAGCTCTGAGGAGCATTTACGTTTTATTTTGTTGTGGTAATTTAATTCGTAAGCTGTTGTATTACATAACTCTGTGGAGGGCGAGTATATGTTATTATTGTGGATTCAGGGCATCAATGTGTACTTGGGTTAAAAGGGAAAAGTTTCCAGGTATTTTGTATTGATGGCTGAACGATCGCGCATATATAAGTATGAGATTATATATCGATTTTTAATTTTGTTAAAAATTAGGGGCGTGACAAGGCGGCTAGGGCCGAAAGAAAGATTCAGGGCGGCCAGGGCCCGAGGAAAGAATCGGGGAGGCCAGGGTCTGAGGAAAGAATCGGGGCGGCCAGGGCTCGAGAAAAGAATCGGGACGGCCAGAGCTCGAGGAAATATTCGAGGCAACATTCGAAACAGCTAGAGAATGGAAAATTCCTCTTAGGACGAGTGTCTAAAGAGAAAATTTGGGGGCATTATGGGAGTGGTCAAATTCTGTTGGGCCAGCAATTAAGGCGATTAACTCCGTAGTTAGTATGACGCTAAATTTCAATCATGAATATGACGATTATTACGACAATAACTACGCACAATGATTACGATTATAAGTGCGCAATGAATGACTATCGTAAATACGCAATGAATGTCAGTCGTAAGTACGCAATGATTAACTATTATTAATGCAACAATAATTGTATCCATAAGTGGGTAAGTTAATGTGACCATAAAAACGGGAATAATGGCGGCTTGTCCCCCAAGTAAGTCTCTTCCTATATAAAGGTCGCTCGACGTCAAAGTAAAGCATCTCATTCCGACTCTTTCTATTCCACTACTGAGAAACGTACTGACTTAGGCATCAGGGGGTTTTCTGCAGGTACTCCCCCCCTCCCTCTCCTTGAGCTGAAGGTCAAACTCCAGGTCAACGCTCGAAGGAAGCTTCTCGGTGATTCCCGGTCAGCTCCCGCTCCAATCTGCATTCATTGGTGAGTCAAAATCCTCTACGGAATTTTTCGTCACCAACAAATTGTGGGAGTGGTAAATTGGACCACTCATTATGGCAATTAACTCGGTCATGATTTTGGCGGTAAATATCGGTCATAAAGATGGCGATTCTTATGGTAATAAAACGCAATGATTACGATTATAAGTGCGCAATGAATAACAATCGTAAATGCACAATGAATGATCGTCGTAAGTACGTAATAATTAACCATTGTTAGTGCAGCAATAATTGTCATCATAAATGCAGCCATAAAAGTAGAAATAATGGCGGCTTGTCCTCCAAGTAAGTCATCGCTTATATAAAGGCAGCCCGACGTCAAGGTAAACCTACTGAGAAACGTACTCACTTAGGCATCAGAGGGTTTTCTGGGTTTTCTACAGGTACCCCACCCCCCTCCTCAAGTTGACCGTCAAACTTCGAGTCAAAGCTCAAAGGAAGCTTCTCGATCATTCCCGGTCAGCTCCCGCTCAAGTCCGCATTCATTGGTGAGTCAAACTCCTCTACGGAATTTTTCGTCACCAACATTTGTTTAGGATTAAAGTATCACTTTCATTACGGAACAAACAATGGTGCAGATAAAACAAACAGCAAGAGAAAAATTTATGAGAGAATCAAAATGAAGATAAAGAAATGGAAATAGAAGCCAGCGAGGAGAAAAAGTTGAAGAAGCATGAAAAAAGGTTGGATTGGGGGAAATTGGTTAACATGAGAAGAGAGCCAAAGCTATATGATAATCTTTCATTGGTTGCAGAGCCGGAAAAATGTATTAAAAACATGTTATTGACTTTATATATTTGTTGTTTATTTTGTTGTGTTGTTTGACTTGTTTCATACAAGCATAAGATTTAAGTTAATACTAATATTTGTTTTTGGGAGACTATATATACATCTAACATTGCTTTTGTCTTTGTACGAAAGGGTACAAGATCAACATATAGATGCTTATGCCCATTGTACACTCCGAGCCAATCTCGACACCAAAAAACAAACACACACACACACACACACTCTCTCTCTCTCTCTACATAAATACATACATACATACATACATACATACATACGTACGTACGTACGTACGTACATCTAACCCCGTAGCCGATTAGAACGTCGCAATCCCACTCATCTCCCCCAATCAGCTGGCTGAGACCTGAGACCAAACCCTGGGACAACTCATACCTCCACCACTAGTAGAAAAGCATAAATTTAATCTGTCACTTCATTAGGCCTGCCCCCTTTCCAATCAAGTATTGCCACATCTTCATCACTGGTGGGTCCAATGACATCGGCCTCGCCTTGACCCATCTCAATGCAATGCCTCGTAATATGTCTTCTTATAGATCAATTGTTATGTTGGATTGACCTAAAGAAAGATATATTATAATCATCATTTTGATATGTATTGACATGTACCGATAATGGTCAGCAAATAGTGACATGGCTAGCGACATGAGACAAGTCCAAATTCAACTTGATTCAAAGCTCTCAGTTTTCCCAACCCATAAACACCGATACGAGTCTTTACTATCCTCATTAACCTCTGAACCCACACCATTGAACTTCCATGGCTTCTCTGCCAAGCTCTCTCCTTCTTAAGCCCGAAAGCTTCAATCTTTCCTTCATGTTTTTGCAATTTAGGTCCGGTTTTGTCCAAATGGAAAGGCCAGTGTGTCACTAGAGAGAATTTTTCAGCAAGTTTGTGTAACCGAAAGTTCATGCTTGGTGGTCCGGGAATGCCCAACTTATTAATTTATCCTATAAACTATTGGGGCCCATGTCTGGGTTCGAATCCTACTGAGAGGTCCTTAGAGATCAGAAATTGTTGAAGAAAGAACAAAATATTTCTTTTGTTCCTTACAGGCGATCGGAGCAAGGTATTTATGTGGTTGGTACGGTTCTACCTAGGGTTGGGCAATTTGACTAGAGAGACCGAGAAACCTCATCGATCTGGATAGGAACTGACCATTCGGGTTGGGTTTGAAAACGAAAATCCTCAGTTCATGCTAAACCGAACCGATTAAAATGTCCTCTGGTTCGGTCTCGGTTTCACTATTTGTAGAATCGATTAAAACCGATCCGAACCAATAATTGTACCTGTATACATGTCACATGTCAATTGGCTCTCAGTCAAGCCTATAGAGAATACCGTGGACTTGGGTGCAGGCAATCACCCAATTTCATCGACCTAAAAAATCCTATACGAAGGTAACGAAGTCGTCTTCTTCAGTGGTTCAGTTTACTTCTTCTCTTCTTCTTCACATTTTCTCGATCACAATCCCAGTTTCACAGTCACTCGATCAATCACCCATGGATTCCTCCACTGGAAACACACCACAAACCGAATCCATATCCCAATCTAAATCCTAATCCCAATCCCAGTCCAAACCCAATTCAAATTTCAATTTGAATCATGCAAACCCCAATTCCGATTCCGACACCGAAGTTGCCGAGAATGATATCGTCCCTGCAACTGCAACAGACCAATTTTCTTCTGCAACAGCTCCATCTACGATGACATCGTCACGACCACCAAAACCCAAAAAGAGAGCGAGGAAGAGTACATCCACAGGGTCGAGGGAGCGTTCAATGGTATTCTAAAAATTTGAAGCAGGTTATCTAAACACTGAAATATGGAAAAACAGATTTCTTGGCCCGAAAAACCGACAAACTGGACCGACTGTTTTCGGGTCAGTTTCTCATCGGTCTCAACATTCTGCAAACACCGATCCGAACCGAACCGACAGTGTCAGTTTCAGACTCGATTTTCAAATTTTTTGGACAGGACTGATCCGAACCCAGCCCTAGTTCTACCAACAAGGATCATGAACCAGACTTAAAGGGCAAAATAGGGACCAAGTCAAAAATTAAGTGAGTAATTTAACATAAACTTTAAAGATTAATAATCTAATTTGGTATAACACATATTATAAACCTAATTTAATATTTCATTCTAAAAAAAAAAAAAACTAATTTAATATTTAGTTACTCATATAAGAGATATTTATCATTTCTCCCTTTTTTTTTTTTGAGAGAAAAAGAACATTCATTCAATCACCAAAACCATACATTTGGGGGGACTTAGACCAAAACCCCAAGAGAAGACAGTTACAGGTACCATGAGCCGATAGGGGCTCAATTATTTCCAAGGCTACTTAGACTAAATTTACCCGAGTTTCTCAGTAAACTCTTGCGATCAACAGCATAAGAGACTACGTTCTCTTCGACACCATGTCTCAAAAAAGCCATGACCACGTGCAATGATTGCATGTCAGCAAATTGACACCAAGAATAAACAGACCATAAACCTAATCGTCCCCGGGTATGACACCATAACCATGGCACCACAAAATAAACCAACCCTAGCTCAAGAGAGTGGGGACTTATATTAACCCTAACAAAAAAAACGTAACAAAACCTAAAACCCTAATAAAGAATAAGAACCAGCCGCAGCCCTCTCCTTCCTTTCCCAAAGCTCCTACACCAGCCTAAGAGCAATCATCAGAAAAACAAGAATTGCCCAGCTGATCTTCTCATCTTCAGGCCATCACCCCCCTCCACTCACCCAGCCATCAACCCTATGCCATAGGGCCTGACGACCACCAACATACCACTGTCCCCATCCATGGTCAACTGACCATCGACAATGATCACCGCTCCACCAGCCATAGCCACCACGTATCAAAATCAGAGAAGCCCAGCCTTTGAATCCTTGTCTCCCCGTCCACCATCGTGCTCCATGAACCGCTGCCGTCACCGTGTGGAATCAAAAGAGATGCCGCACGACTCCACGCCCAAAGCAACTACATCCCCGCCTGACTGCAGCCACCATACTCCGACTAGGCAGAGCCTTCATCGGCGTTGGGGAGCGGCCGGACGAGGGAAACCACCGCACGAAGAAACCCAAATTTTGACTCCGACTTTTTTAGAGCAAAACCTATCATTTCTCCCATTTTAAATTAACAGCAAAAATAGAAAAGGAAATTGGCTTCCTCCGGCGATCGATATACCTTAAAACAAAAACAAAAAACAAAAAAAGCAGATTCTTTTTATTAACACGTCATTTCCATCAGTTGACAGTGGCATACATACACCTGGCGCTACTAATAAATTCGAATCCCATTCCGGAAATCTAGAAACAAGACACCCTCTCTCTCTCTCTCTCTCTCTCTCTTCCCGAATGGCAGCCATGGCGGCCAAACTTATGCATGCGGTTCAGTACGACGCTTATGGTGGAGGACCTTCTGGTTTAAAGGTTCGTTAACTGTTTCTTTCCCTGCTTTCTTTTCTCTCTAGTTATCCAACCTTTTCTGATTTTTTTCAAATATCTTTGGTTTTTTCTCTACACACATACATATTTGGGCCTGCATATTCAATACTATCAACGAAACTGTACTAACATCTGTGATGATTGAAATTAGAGAGTATTATAGCAATTGAAATTAGAGAGACATTGAGAGAAGCCGAAATCGAACGATCTCAGTGTGGAAATGATTTAAGGTTAAGACTATGTGCTTTTCTTTTGCTTCTTTATAAAATTGATATGATTTAATGTTCGTTGTTGCAGCATGTTGAGGTTCCAATCCCCACTCCCAAAAAAGATGAGGTTTTACTGAAATTGGAAGCGGCTAGCATAAACCCGGTTGATTGGAAAGTTCAGAAAGGCGTAGCGCGCCCTATTTTGCCACGCAAATTTCCTTATATACCTGGTAATTTTGCTTTTCTTATCGTTGTGATTGTGTGATACCCATTTTGAGAAATTGAGCGAACAATATATCCGTCATAAACTCGGGAAATTGATTTTGTTCTGTTGGTGTGGGTCTGAGCGGTTTCAAGATTACCTGAACTTGTGTGTAGATTGGTACAATTACAAGTCGGTATTGGTAGGACCTTTGTTTTGACAGGGTCAACAGTTCAAGAATTGAGATCTGTTTTTATAGATCTCTTATCGCATATCCCTTATTGCTGTTTATAGTGTTTAGTAGTGTCAAATTTAGACACTTTTGTTTAGTCTTTGGATAATTGGTGCCTGCTCCGGGCAGCTGACTTGTTAAGCTAAGTCATCTTGATAGCATTTGATTGGTGTTGTAAAGCTGCGACATGTCATGCAATGTTCTGATTGATAAAGTCACCAGATTTTGATTAATCACTGTATCATTGGCAACATAGGGCATTCGTTTTTTGTGCCATAGAGATCGCACTTGGAAGAATTTAGTATTGAAAAGATTAATAGTTGTCTTCATTATAAGCTCTCATTTGCACCTATTCATAAGCATAACTATTGGGAGAGTTGTGAGCTAGATGGATAGCTTGAACTCTTGAATTGTTTTCTACCATAGATGATTAAATGGATAAACTCGGATACATTGACTAGATTAATAGTTTGTTATTTGTGCATCAATATCTTTGACTTGAGGCTGGTAGATTTATATTTTGCATTTGGCTGTTGAAATCATCGGGTACAGTTACTGATGTGGCCGGAGAGGTTTTGGAGGTTGGACAAGGAGTTCGGAAGTTTAAAGCAGGCGACAAAGTTGTAGCATATCTCCACATCGTTGTAAGTGCTCATTTTTGTTCCTTTGGTAACATCATTTGTTTTATGCTGATTTCATCTATGGCCTGACTTTTATCTGTTGTTGTATTAGAATGGAGGTGGATTTGCTGAGTTTGCAACTGCTAGTGAGAATTTGACGGTTACTAGGCCGCCTGAAGTTTCAGCAGCCGAAGCTGCAGGATTACCTGTTGCTGGTCTCACAGCTCACCAGTGTCTCACCCAAGCTGCAGGAGTCAAGCTTGACGGCACTGGCCCACAGAAGAACATACTGGTTACTGCTGCCTCCGGTGGTGTGGGTCAGTATGCAGTCCAACTTGCAAAGCTGGGAAACACCCACGTCACAGCTACATGTGGAGCTCGTAACATTGATTTCGTCAAGAGCTTAGGGGCCGATGAGGTTCTTGACTACAAGACCCCTGAAGGGGCAGCTCTGAAGAGCCCATCTGGTCGCAAATATGATGCTGTAATCCACTGTGCGACGGGCATTCCTTGGTGCACTTTTGAGCCGAATTTGAGTCCAAATGGGAAGGTTATAGACATTACTCCTGGTCCAAGTGCTTTGTTTACTTTCGCTCTAAAGAATCTCACCTTCTCCAAGAAGAAGCTAGTGCCGCTGCTCATGAATGCCAAGGCGGAGAATCTGGATTATCTTGTGAAGTTGGTGAAGGAAGGAAAGCTGAAGACAGTGATCGACTCAAAGTATCCTCTGAGCAAGGCTGAAGATGCTTGGGCTAAGAGTATTGATGGCCATGCTGCTGGGAAGATCATTGTGGAGCCTTAAAATAGTTGCAAGGCTGAAGCTGAAGTTTGTACTATTTTTAGTAAGGAAGAACAGCATAGTTGGTGTGTGCTATAGAATACCGGATTTAATAATACGCGGATTATGTTGTAAATGACAGCGTTATACGTGTTTTTTATTTTTTATTTTTTATTTAATTACAATAATTACTTTGACACAGTGGATCTTTGTAAATAATGAAGATTGGAAATGTGGTGATATTTTTGTAAATTTTGATATTTTTATTTTATTTTAGTGGTTTTATGAGGAATAAAACCCGTCGTGAAAAAGGCTAGTTCAAAGTTTGATCTCCATACTTAGTTGCAGATTTGGAGGAGAAGAAAGAAAATGAAAAAACAAGAAAAAGAAAGAAGAAAGATGAGAAATGAAAGTGAAAAACCGAGTGAATCATATCAAAATATCCGTTCATGTAGACTCGGATGGGTCTATTTTTCTTCCTCCATCGAATTGGCAGAGGAAGCTGGGGCTCACGCTTTAGGCCTAGCATCAAGACTCTAATGCCGATCCCTACCGATACCACCACTTTGTGCCCAGCTCCATGCAGTCTCAGACTGACCTGCATCAAAACCCATTTTTCTCTCACTAAATTGGAAAGCTTTTGTTAAATAGCATTCCAAATCAGAGAGAGCTTGCATTCCAAATCAGAGAGAGCTTTTTCATTTAAAAGTTGAAACGAAGAAGAAGAAGAAATATTGCATTTTTGGTTAAACAAAGAGAAAGGGATGTGTTTTCATGAAAAGGAGGAAGACAAATTGGTTAAAGGAGGAGACAATTTTTGGCTATAGGTAACCGAGTTGAGTTATATATTATTTTTGTTTCAAATATACCAATATATCTCAAGTGACCTAGTGCTTGGGCTCATACATTGCATATGCAAGGGGTGAGATTCGAATCTCGAAAAACTGAGATTTAAGAAAGGTTAAACCACCGCCGAACTGGCTTACATGAACATGTTCGGTCACACTATTAGTTAATGATTTTCTCAGTTTGGAACGGTCCGATTTTGGCTGGTTCGGCCCACTCGACTAAAGTTGCCAGCCCTAACGAGGAAGGAAGAATTTACCTCTTAAGTTTTGGCCAAAATTTTTCGACTATGCTTTCTCCCTCTATGGATAGATCGAATTGATGTGCATGATTGGTGATGTTGGAACAGTAAGGAAGAGAGAAACATAACCCAAGTGGTGGCGGAGTTCGAGGTGGAAGAAGGAGGAAGAACCCGGTTGCAACCTGTTTGGGTTCTCCTCTTCAATATGCTGTTGTGGGCAGTTATAGAGGGTGGTGGAGCTTAGGCAACAACTAGATGAGGGTAGGTGGTTCTTTCAAGACCGGTTCCATGGTCGGAGGTACCGCAGGAATAGAGGAAAATCGGATCATCATTTTTTCTGTGGTGGTTGACCCACTAGTATATATACACTACAATATTGTATAGAATAGGCTCTGACAATTTGACTCGTTTAACCATGTTGCATCAACTAGCAATATCATAAAGGGTGGTTCTATTCAAACTTCCCAACTTGTTATTTAGACCTCTCATAATTTTTGTATAATTTTATTTTCTATTTTACTCTTCTTCTTCTTTTTTGGTTAACCCCAACCTTCCTCACCCTTGAAATCAATATGTCGCCGATCGATTTTTCATGTTCCATCATTGGGAAAGATCACATCATTGAGTAAGTTAAACTGAAATGGCTGGAGAAGAAGACGACGGGGATAGGAAAACAACTACTATGGCTTTGTTGCACTAGTAGATCTTTTGTGTTTTTTTTTTATCCTCATTTGTTGGAGGGAGGAGGGTAAAATAAGAAATAAAATTATAAAAAAATTTGAGAGATTTAATTAGTAAATTGGAAGGTCTGAACATAACCAACCAATCACAAATTCTTAATTACCCTAATAAACTCGCCCAGCTAGGACCAAGAGAACATTAATTTTCACTGTCTGGCAATAGATAAGGAATCAAAATATTGAAAGAGGGAAGCTAGGTTTTGCTCCGAAAGACCCGGACTTCGTCTCGGATACTGAACTTTTCTTCTTGTCCGGCTGCGCTCACAGGTGCTGGTTCGCCTGGTTCGCCTCTTTGGGCTGCTGCTGGACGGACTCTGGAATGCTAATGCCTCGATGGCTTCATGTGTGGGAGGTTTGGCTCGATGGTTTTGTCGGAATGGGTGGATGTGGAGTCCGGACGACTTCTCTGATTCCAGATCGAATTGTACAGAGACGGTGGATTTTGTCATGGGCTTCGAGAGTCTGCGGTGGCGTCTACGTCATGAGATTTCCAGATTTGGAGGTGGCGGTGGCTATGGCGGAGTCAGAGCAGATTGTGTCGGGGAGGCGTAGCTTCAGTGGTCTGGGTGGATTGCTACGGTAGCGTGGCTATGGTGGGTCTGGCCAGATCGTAAGGCCTGACGTGTCTTGGTGGTCCTCTGCGGTTTTGTGGGGTGGCGGCGAGTTTTTAGATGGTGGTGGTTGGTGGCGCTGCACCGAAGTTGGGTTGGTGATGGTGTTTGGGCTGGGCTTGGAGCACCCTTCTCTATTGGGCCATGAGCTGGACTTCCTCTCTCTTGGAGCTGCCCTAGGCCCATTTCTATGTTTTAGTTTATCTATTTACAATAATTTCCTTTTTAGGAACCTATGCATTTTTGTGCACCCTATGTACCTCTAACAGCACTCGAGTAGTACCGAAAGAGGACTCTTGCTATGTCTACGTACTCAACTGTCTAATGAGTGGGCTATAGCTATGTACCATTGTGGGTACTGTTGGAAAATTTGGTTGATGGATGCTACTTGAGTCACCATATTTTGATTCTCCTACAAAATCACACGAATACAATATATATTAATAATAAATAATTATAATAATAATATTGTCATAATAGATTAAATAACAAGGATTATAGAAATTATCTCTTGGATTTATAGGCTTTCAAAAGACATATTAATAAAAAAGAGTTTAAGATTGAGACGTGTAAACACTGCCCTTAAGAATAGATTTCGCCACTAGGAGACAATGTCTCGGTGTAGCAGGTTTGTGGCACCTTACCCTCTAGGGTACAACCTCAATCCTTGTAGGTGTACACTCACAATACTCAGATTCTATCGAACAGGTTGAAACTTTCTTTTGGATGAATAGATAAATTAAAGGAAACACATGAATATTTTGAGCTCGGAAAGGAAACAAAGGAGATTGAATATTTTGCCCCTCGGAGACAATGTCTCGGTGTAGCAGGTTTGTGACGCCCTACCCTCCAGGGTATAACCTCGATCATTGTAGGTGTACACTCACAATATTCGGATCGTATCGAACAGCTTGAAACTTTCTTTTGGAAGAATAGATAAATTAAAGGAAACACATGAATATTTTGAGATCGGAAAGGAAACAAAGGAGATTGAATTTCTTGTTGTATATTTTGATTTGAAAAGCTAGAGATTATATAGGGCAAGGATGATTAATGCAATAACAATTTGCCAATAGCAATTAAGCTTTGTAACTTATGTTACAGAAATGAATATAATGACATTGATTAGAAAAAATCAAAACCGAAGGTATCAAATAAGGAATGATCTAAACTGATGAAATCTAAACTGATGAATAATCTAAACTGATGAAATCTTTGTAATAATCACAATCAAAGAAAGTTAATGACACAAAAAAAATTAATGACTATTATTATCTACAAATAACGGTTCAAAAGAGATTTTAAAAATAACATGTATTTTGAAATATTCTAAATAAATTCCAACATGTACTACCACTAACTTCTTGTATACGGCGGAAGGGTATGTACCGGTTTTGAACCCAAAACAGAGAACATTAATTTTCATTAAACCCTCGCGCGGAAAACCATTATTTCTTCGTATCGTTTTGGGAAAAAGAAAATTCAAAAAAAAGAAAGAAAGAAAATCTCTTTTATTGCCGAAAGGGACTGGAATCACTGGATTTCTGAGATCGCGCTCATCAGCAAAAATTTCACGGGTCATTTACGTCATTTTCACTATTTGAAACGGTGGCATGCAGACACCTGGAGCTACGGATAAAATTCGAACCCGCAAATCTAGAAACACACCCTCTCTCTCACTCTCTCTCTCTCTCTTTTCGCATGGCAGCCATGGCAGCAAAACTTATGCGTGCGGTTCAGTACGACAGTTATGGTGGAGGACCTTCCGGTCTAAAGGTTCGTTGATCTCCATCTGCCTCCTTTCCTTCTCCTCCAAATTTTCTTTTCTCTTCGGGTTTTTGCTACCGACCGACGCATTTTATGGTCCACAATCTTCAGGGAACTTTAACAACCTGTCACTATATATATATTTATGGGATTAATATTTATGTTCGGCAATTGAAATCAAAAGTGTGGAAATGTTTCGGTTGTGTCTTGGGTTGAAAGTTGTGTTAGACTAATGAATATATGTGCATGCACTGCTTAATAATTAAATTGAAAGGACTGAATGTTATGTTTGTTGTTGCAGCATGTTGAGGTTCCGATCCCAACTCCGAAGAAAGATGAGGTTTTGCTGAAATTGGAAGCGGCTACCATAAATCCAATTGATTGGAAAGTTCAGAAAGGCGTACTGCGCCCTTTTTTACCAAGAAAGTTCCCTTATATACCTGGTAATTTTCCTTTCAATTATCGTCAGTGTCTGGTTTAATTTTGTGAGTTTTGGGAATTCGAGTGAATAATATGTCCGTGAATTTTGAGATATCTCGTATCACTGTTTTTAGTTTTTACTAGTGTTGAATTTTTGCTTGCTCCAGGCATCTAACTTGTTAAGTCACTTTGATAGCATTTGATTGGTGTCATAATTAAGCTCAACAATCTGATGCAATCTACTGATTGATAAAGTCACCAGATTTTCTACATCATTGGAAACATTAGACATTTCATTCTGTCTTCCATACGGATCAAACTTGCTCAATTATACCGGAATTATGAACAAAAGTGTTGGGAGAGTTGTGAGGTAGATGGATGAGTTGAACTCTTATATCATTTTCTACCATAGATGTCTAAATGGATAAATATCTCTCATGCATTGCTGAGATTAGGAGTTTTGTTATTTGTGCATTAATGTCTTTTAAGTCTGAGGCTGGTATAGGGGAATTTGTTGACTTTGGCTAATGAAATGATCGGGTACAGTTAGTGATGTGGCTGGAGAGGTTGTCGACGTTGGACAAGGAGTTCAGAAGTTCAAAGCGGGCGACAAAGTTGTAGCATTTTTCACCCAGGCTGTAAGTGCTCAATCATTTTGATTTTTTGGTAATATCATTTGTTTCATGCTCTTTTCATCTATTCACTGACTCCATCTGTTGTCATATATATAACAATTAAATAGAATGGAGGTGGATTTGCTGAGTTTGCAACTGCTAGTGAGAGTTTGACTGTTACTAGGCCGCCTGAAGTTTCAGCAGCCGAAGGTGCAGGGTTACCTATTGCTGGTCTCACAGCTCACCAGTGTCTCACCCAAGCTGCAGGAGTCAAGCTTGATGGCACTGGCCCACAGAAGAACATATTGGTTACTGCTGCCTCAGGCGGTGTAGGTCACTATGCAGTTCAATTGGCAAAGCTTGGGAACACTCACGTGACAGCCACTTGTGGTGCACGCAACGTTGAATTTGTCAAGAGCTTAGGGGCCGATGAGGTTCTTGACTACAAGACCCCTGAAGGGGCAGCTCTGAATAGCCCTTCTGGTCGGAAGTACGATGCTGTTATCCACTGTGCAACTGGCATTCCTTGGTCCACATTTGAGCCGAATTTGAGTCCAAATGGGAAGGTTATAGACATTACTCCCAGTCCAAGTGCATTGCTTACTTTTGCTCTGAAGAAACTCACCTTCTCCAAAAAGCAACTGGTGCCGCTGTTCGTGAATGCCAAGGCAGAGAATCTGGATTGTCTTGTGAAGTTGGTGAAGGAAGGAAAGCTCAAGACAGTGATTGACTCAAAGTATCCTCTGAGCAAGGCTGAAGAAGCTTGGGCTAAGAGTATTGATGGCCATGCTACTGGGAAGATCATTGTGGAGCCTTAAAATAGTTATAGTAAGTTTGTGTTGTTGACTTCATGTACTTTGTTGGTATGTGCTATATAATATGGAATTTAAAAATATATGTGGGATATGTTGTAAATGATAAGGTTTATATTTGATGTTCGAGTTCTTGTTAGTTAAATCTGATATTGCTATAATGCTTTTCATCGAAATTTTATCATCTCATTTGTTGCATTATGATTTATCGGAAAGAAAAAAAAAGGATAGAAGCAAAGATATAATTTGCAACATGTTGAGTTGGGAAGAAGCAAGATGAGTGAAGGAGATATTTACCCTGTTCTTGTTCATAGAAGATGTGTATGAGTTTGTTACACGATATACGTGGCTCCTTTCGTCATTTTACCCTGTTCTTGTTCATAGAAGATGTGTATGAGTTTGTTACACACTTACACGATATGCGTGGCTCCTTTCGTCATTTCACAGGTCTGATGGTGGTCTACGGTGTACCCCTACCCACCCATTTAATGCATAAACGTTCATAAAATCTGGGACGACCTTCAAGCTCGGACGGCTTTGGTTCAAGTGCAATTGACTACGATGGTTATGGTGGACAAGCTAAGGCAATCTCTAGTAAGAGAGGGCTATATTGAGGCCAGGGCTAAAATTTAGTCTCAGAAATATTATTTTTTATTTATGAAATAGTGAACCATCTCTAGTAAGGTAGGGCTAAATTTTAGCCCTTGCAATTATTTTATAATTTTAAGGGTTAATGCTCATACACCCCAAATTTGGGAAAATACTTCTCATACACCCCAGTGTATTATTTTTGTTCTCTTTTACACAACTTTTTCTCACTTTCTTTCCTACCTACCCGTCTTTTCAAAATCTCTACCATTAGTACCCCTTTGTTGTTTTGGTCTGTTAGAGTCTGCATCTGCATATGTCTCTTTCATAAATTTATATATGTCGTTTTAGAAACGTGGTGGGCCCATCAGAGTTTGTTTCATTTGAATATATGTATGAAGCTGACAGTCATCCTCTAATTCGAAAGGTAAACAGTACAATTTACTATTCATAATTTCAATTGTAGACAGACTTGAGCTTGTTGCTATATGCAAACATACTACTAAAGAACTGCAGAAAGAGAGAGAAAAACTGAGAAAATTAAAAACTATCGGGACAGCCTTGATAGAGAATCTCCCAATTACTGGGATATTATTTATAGACTTCAGACTAGAATCTATAAAATAGAAGAAGAGATAGAAAATCTCCTATATGTTCTGGAAGAGGAACAAAAACCTCTTGATTATTTGAGCATTGGTTAGATCCGCACTCCACTGGTATCAGAGCTTGTAAAAGGCTCAAAGGAGAACCCCTCCTTAATGGGGACAATGTCAGAATTGTTATTAGAGAAAATAAACTCTCTACTAAAAGCTTCTGATGAGAAATATCAGAAGATGTTACTAGAAATATCTAGATGTCAGTCGACACTAGAAACAATACCTGCTATAATCCACCAATTAGAAAGATTGGAAAACAAACTGGATTATATCAAAGATCTTCCAAAAACGGAAGAAGAAAGACTGACAAGTGTCAGTAGAAAAATCAAAGAACAGCAAAAAACGCTGGAATCTATACTGAAGGACAAGAAATTGCCTACAGTAAAAAAGAAGACTAATGGATTCAAACCATTAGAAAAACCAGACACAAATTGTGTTCCAAACATGATTTTTCTGGAACCATCTACTAGTCAGACTAGTATCCGGTATGAAAACCAGGGAAATACAGAAAAAAGAGAAATGAAGATGTTAAGCATCTTTGGAAAAAAGAAAGGAGTTCAACTCCTAAATGCCGAAGAATTTGAGTTCAATGAGATTGAACAAAAAGTAAAAAATTCCTCAATCCCAAAGCTAGATTTCAAACAGATCTACAAAAGAGGAAAGTTTGATTTAATGGACAGCCATTATTTTAAACTACTGGAGATTACGACCCCAGCAACAGCCGGTGGAGAGACTGATCTTCTACTGATCACTCTAGCAGAAGTTGCCAGAGCACAAGCAAAAAAATATCAATTTATGCATATTGGAGCAGTCCAAGTAGGCATAAATCTGCTCGCTCGAGAAGGTATAAACTGTTCAGTCCTCTGTGTGCTACAGGACAACAGGTTAACAGACTTCCAAGCTAGTCTGTTGGGAACACTCGAAGCATCTTTATGTGACCAAGTGGCATATTTCAACTGCTTCCCCAACTTCACCACCAGTTTGAAAGATGCAGCTCATTGTCTCAGACTGAGAGTCAAGACAGATGGCATATCCATGAAAGAAGATATGCAAGAACTAGCAATAGTATACAGGATATACTATAAATTGATGAGTACTACAGTAGCCCCTAAGACACGGATTACAAATATCCCAGGTCTTACTACTGGATTCCTCACCAATCAGAAGAACCATTCACAGCAGATTCACAAAGTTACTTGGAATGAAGTAACATTTCCTCTTGAATGGAAACTATCCGGTCCAAAAAAGCAACCGGAAAGAGCAAAAGCAAAAATCTACGAGAGTAGAAGAACTGGAGAAATCAGCCTCAACTTCGACAATCACAGGAAAAGTGATGTCTGTCCTGAGAACCTCAGGATAAACAGCAATCTTCTGAGAAGAAGCTACAGCACCAGAGAAGCAAGTGTCAGTGGTACAAAACCCACTGTTGAAGAACCAATATCAGAAGAAGATCTGGAAGCTGATCTATGCAGACCAGTCCATATGCTCAGAGCTAAAAAGCTCTCTGATCTTTACAAAGAAGCTGAGAATTGTGAAAGTCCTGAACGATTAGAAAAACTAATCGAGGAAATGAAAGAATTCAAATGCAGAAAGACAAGAAAAGTCTTTCCTTACCAAGATGTTGAAATGGAAGAAGGAGGAAGCTCCAGAACTTTCATAAAAAAAGAAACAAGGGAAATGAAACTCCCAGTTCAGAAAGCCCCCACGGGTAAAAAAGGAGAAAGAAATTCTCAAAGATTCGTCCCCGAGGACAATCTGCCAAGAGTTCCGATCACGAACTATGGCATCTGGTTGAATCTAGACAAGAGTCTAGACAAAAGAAAAACCATTGACCAATGGGTAGATAGCCTGATGATGGCTTCTGCACTGACCCTTGGAAAATTTGAAGCACCAGATTTGCAGGTGTACTATGAAACTACTCTCACTGGAGTAGCAAAAAAGTACTACCTATCTTTCAAGGAAACTACCAGAGGAAGAGACTGGCTTGAAGAGATAAAAAATTCAAAGTCTCCGTATGATTTTGCAGTACCCCTGTACGATCAATTCTGTGGAGATCTCTCAAATCTGAGTGAGAAAGCCAAAGAAACGGCAAAGTCGAATATCTATGCTCTCAAGATCTGCGACATGAGATATTTCGAAGAATACCTGAATGAATTTCAGGAATATTACTGTACAATTGGTGAACTAGAGAATACTGATCTAGTTAATCTGTTGCACAGAAAGCTCCCTGAACCATGGAGAACAGCTGTGAGGGAAAGCATAGCTGAGAAACCAATTGAAAGATTTTCAGTTGGAGGAATTGCCGACAGAATCCGGCAACTACTGAAGGAGCAATGCAAAGCCAATCTTAGAGCTAAGATGGCTAAGAAGCAACTCAAAGGAGTTGAAAATTTCTGTTACGGAATACTGGATATGCCCACAAACTGGGGATGTCATGTATCCAAATTCCACAGAAAGAAGAAAAAAGAAAAATATTACTCTAAAAAATTCAAAAAGAGTAATCAGAGAAAGAATTGGAGATTCAAGAAAAGCTCCAATTACAAGAAGCAACAGGATGAAGATCCGAAAAAGAAATTCTTCAAGAAAAAGAAGAATACTCAGCAGCATAAACAACCTAGCAAGAAAGCTTGCAGATGCTGGTTGTGTAAAGCTGAAGGGCACTATGCCAATGAATGCCCGGAAAAGGGTAACAGATCTACTAAAGCTCTCTTTGAAGAATATGAGCAAATAGTAGAAGTAGCAAACATGAAAGGCTACGAAATAGCCTATTCTGATGATGAAAATGACGACAGGTCAGTCTATTCTGCCTGGTCTGAAGAAGAAGAAAGTTCATCAGAAGAGTCTGAGATAGATTCTGAAGTAGAGTACTTCGAATCCAGACAAATGAACGTTTTGAAAGTCAAAAACTGGGAAGAAAGCAAGACAGAATCCTTCATGTCTTCTTATCAGGTGAACCCTGGTTCATTCGTCTGTGACTACTGTTTATGTCACGAAAAGAATGGTCTCCCTATGTTCTGCGAAGAGTCTAAGAAGACTTATCACAAAGAATGCTTCATAGCTGAAGCAAGAAGAAAAACCAAGAATGGTCTTGTCAGCCAATGGGTTGAGCAAGAATATGAAGAGTATTTCGCTGAGAAAAAAGCGAAAGAAGTTGAAACTCTGTTCCAGGAAACCATGGAACAAACAAAAAATGTTGCAACAACTGTAGTCCAAGAAACGACTATAGAACAACCATCTTCCTCAGAAATAAAGGAAGAAATCATCGGTGAAGAAACAATCGATGAAGATATTGAACTGGTTGAAATACCAGAAAATGTTCATCTCTTAGAAAGACAAGAGATAGCTGCGGATACTGGTACATGGGATCTACTTGGCCAACCTTCCGGCAAGTTTGATTACAAAGTCAGATATGATCCTCCCCCCTGGTTCAGTAATCCAGACAGCAAAGAGATAACTCCTACAGATTGGGATGATGATGACAAATCACCCACTCAGGAAAATGTTCCAGAAGAATGTAAACCATTCATTCCAACGGAACAAGCTCAAGAAAAAGAGCTTCACCAATCGAAAGTCGTCTCTACAAGTAGATACAGCAACTACATAGAGATCGGACTCAAGTTCCCTGATCACAGGAAATATCATCTACATGCTTTTGTAGATAATGGATCAGGCTTTACTGTTGCAAAGAGATTTGCAATTCCAGAAGAACTCTGGAACGAAGACACGAAGAAGTCAGCTACTGGTGTCACATTCGATGGAAGCCATCTCACCATGAAGAAAGTAGCAAAAAATGTTCATATCACCATTGGTGGAGGAACATTTATCATCCAGAATGTTTGGCAATCTGAAGGCCAAGGATCTGATTTCTTGTTGGGCAATGATTTTATTCTCCAACAAAGATTCATTCAGGATGAAGAAGCGATAGGCTTCAGAAAAGGAGAACGGGTGTTCTGGGCTGACCGCCTCACCCATGCATTCAGTGTGGCCGGTCCCGGTTTTACTACTCAGTATCAGAGATCGCAACAGAATAGTGGTGATCCCTACAAACCCAAATTTCAACCCATACTCCAAATCAAACAACAAGAAGAACTGCTTGTTGAAGAAACTTCAGAAGAAGAAGAAGAAGCTAGCGAAGATGAAGAAGATAGGTTCATCCACGAGCACAACCTCAAGCACTTTCAGAACAAGCTTGAGTCTCAACAAACTCCCACTCTTGACAAAATCAAGAAACTACTCGAGCAGAATGTGGATACAAATCCTCAGAAGTTTTGGGAAAAAGACCCAGTGGTCTGTGAATTGAGATTGCATGACATGAATGCTATCTGCCATGTCAAAGCCATTCCTCAGTACAAAGAGGAAGATCAAAAAGAATTCAGAAGTGATATTGAAGATCTCCTGAAGAAGAGATTAATTCAACCTTCCACTAGCCCTCATCATGCTCCAGCTTTCTACGTGAGAAATCATGCAGAGAATCTAAGAGGAAAAGCTAGAATGGTTATTGACTATAGAGATGTCAATAAGAAGACTGTCAAAGACGGATATCAGATCGCTCAAGTCAGGGTCCTGATCAACCAGCTCAGAGGAGCTAAAGTCTTTTCGAAATTCGATGCAAAGTCGGGTTTCTGGCAGGTCAAGATGCATCCTGAGAGTGTACCTCTCACTGCATTTGGAACACCACAAGGTCATTACGAGTGGCTAGTAATGCCTTTTGGTCTCAAACAAGCTCCCTCAATCTTTCAAAGAAAGATGGACAACATCTTCAAGCATGTAGCGGAGTTCTGCGTCGTCTACATAGATGACATCCTGGTCTTCTCCAAAAACAGAGAAGAACACATGAAGCACCTCCACGAGGTAGCAAAGCTGATAGTCCAGCATGGAATTATCCTAGGAGAAAAGAAAATCTTCTTTATCCTCGATGAAGTTGATTTCCTAGGAATAAATATCAAGAATGGAGTCATAAAGCTCCAACCTCACATCCTTGAAAAGATCTGGAAGTTCCCAGACAAAATTCCTGATGCTAAGAGTCTAGAGAGATTCCTTGGTGTCATAAATTATGGGAGAGATTTCATCCCTAGAATCTCAGGGTTAACAGCAATGTTATCTCCCAAGACAAGTTCCAAAAGGAAATGGAACTTCACAGAAGATGATGAAAAGATCGTGAAGCAGATAAAAAGCCTTTGCAAGAACCTCCCTCCTCTTCAACAACCAGAAGAGAATGATGAAATTATCCTCCAGACAGATGCGAGTGATAATTACTGGTCCGGTGTTGTTCTGGCGAGAGCGCCTGGAACTAACATTGAAAAGATCTGCAAATTTTGTAGTGGCAAGTTCAGCCCTGCAGAACTGAATTATCCCACAGGGGAAAAAGAAATTTTAGCTGTCAAGAAAACGATTTTAAATTCTCCAGCTTATCTGGGAAAAACCTTTACTGTCCGCACCGATTGTGCTAGAGTAAAGAATTTTAAAAATTTTAAACTTGACAAAGCTGCTGATAGGGGAAGATTAGCCAACTGGCAATTGTTTCTTAACCAATATGATTACACTGTTGAATTAATTGCAGGAAACAAGAATTATCTTCCAGACGCATTGACCAGAGAACTGGCAATGTTCAGCCAAAGAGAAGACGACGAAGGTCGTAATCCCAGAAGCAGAAAGACTGGGAAAGAACAGGAATCTGAAGAAGATCCAAAAGAAACCAAGGAGAAAATCCTTAAAAGGTTTCTGCTAAGCTCAAAAGGCTTGGCCTCAACTGATCAATCCCAGGGTAAAGGATTGGCTAGCCCGTCTCAAACGGCAGACGGTAAAGGCACATCAAGACCGTTGACGGCTGCTGCTTTGCCAAAAAGCAGACCAACTCCTAGTGGAGTTATAAATGTTTTTAATTACGAATTAAGAACTTTTGATACTCCTGTGTTCAGAACTGGCAGGAGACTAGCGTATCACCAGAAGGCAATCCTGGACAATCTCTTATTTGCCTTTCAAGAAAGAAGCAGTGGATTAATGTTCCCAGCTCTGTTTGCATTAGCTGAAGAACTCTACGAGAATGGTAGACCACAAAGTGAAGAGCTTCATACACAGCAGAGTGCTGTAAGGAAAGAAAAACTATCCTTCCTTGAAAGTCCAGAAAGTGCTAGGGTCCCTATCATAGCACTCAATGAATCAGACTGGTATGAATTCCATAATCTGATAGGAAGGCACAATCCTGAAAACCTAGTTCCTCCAACCCTCTTTATTGTCTCAGGACCTTATGTTGGAAGATACCTGGTAAATGTTCAGAGTGAACATCCTCAAGAACACAAGCTATGGCTTGTTGAAAATGGTTTTGTCCATAATTTATGGACTAAAACTAATGATGATCTAAGAGGCTTGCCGCCTATTATTGTCAACACGGTCAAGAACATCAGAAAAGACAACTGTATGCTTCGTCTGAAGTTCAGATCCACACCTCCTGAATGGATCCAGAAAACAGATGGTGAAGTTGAATATATTCCTCCATATCATTATGTAAGAATTATTCAAAGAAGATATCTTCAACCAGCCTGTGTAGCATACAACGGCCAACCAAATTCTAGCATTCCCTGGATGAAGGCCATGGCTCTTGACTACATCAAAAAGATCATCTCTGAAGACATCAACAACACATTCCTGGCAGCAGGAGAAAAGACAATTATCACTGCTTACGATCATCCTGACGTAGTCAGCAGCGATATATTCCTATCTCTAACCAGAAAAGAGATAGACTCGACAATGGCATGCATGCGTTGGGTAGAAAAGCTTGAAAATGACAACCACTACAAGATGTATGTTGATACAGACGTCGAGGATAATGCAACAACAACTCGCATGGCCCAGACAGACAACAACTCCTTTGTCTTTGGCCACCATTCTGAAACGGACGAGAACATGTGAAGCTACAGGTGAAGAATCAGCACCAAAATTGCAACTGTAGAACTTTAGACTTTTCTAAAGCTACTTTTGCTTTTTCCTTTTCAAAAAAGAAAAGGTTAAGTGAAAAACATTTCACTTTTTCCTTTTGCTTTTCCCTGACCGACCTCCACCAGCAGGAGCACTACGAAAAGCAGAAGTCACGGAGTTGTCCTGTACATTTTTGTATTTTGAATTCTAGTTTGAGTTCCGCTCCCTATATAAGGAGCTTCAGCTTCTCTTAGAAGGCATTCGAAAATTTCCATATCAATTCTAGATTCGAAAATAAGATCAGAAAAACCTCTCAAAAAAAAAAAAAAATAGAATAGCAGTGTGCTTCCTTTCCTGTTTAGGTGTGAAGTAGTGTGCTTCCAATACAAGTAAGTAACTGTTCTCATTCTTATGGGTAGCTAAACAGCTTTTGCTGTTTACCTGAGAATGAGGCTCTGATTGTTTAAAGTTTTATATGTATATTTGAATAAATAAATTCAGATGGATGTTCACCCACTTCTTTAATTTATAAAATGTTTATGTCATTATCTTTGCATATTATATTCATCTTTATCATGCATAGTTTACTATGTCAACGTTTGAACATTCGAATGCATGTATCCCATGGAAAGCTAAAGTTCTAAAGCCTTACTGTTCAGCCAAAAGAATCAGTTTTAAAACAGAAAAATTAGGACAAGCAGCAGTGATTCCGCCCTGTGAGTAGCCGTTTAGACAGGAAGTCGTTAGGCGAAATGTGGCATGTTGAAGGCTAGTCTTGTTTTTGTTTTAATGTTTTTTGTTGTTTCCTTTTGACTGAATAGAACGGTAGAAGAATCTAAGGTCAACATAGGATACAGATGGCATTTGTTTGATAAAACTATCCCTGTTAGTCTTTGTCTTTTGTCAATAGTGAAATACCAAAGTGTTGGGCAGTTGGGAAAAATACCAAGGATTTTTGGGTATGCGGGAATTACCCCTAATTTTAAATTATGTTTTTCAAATTTATCATCTTATTGTATTATAATAATATTTTAATTTAGACCAAAATTAATTTTTGAGACAAAAATTAATTTTTTAAGTATATGTTTGGATGGGGTATCTATGTTATTGATCGCCATTGATGCACATTTGAAAAAATAAAAAAGCAACTAACCATTGTGTAAATAACAGCCATATAATATTGGCTATTTATTTGCAATTATGTCAATCAAGGTTTAATTGATAACCATTGATGCACATTTGACCGTTGGGAATCAAATTGGTTCCATTTCAACCAATGGCAAGCTGCCACACGGTCATTTTCCGGTCTTCCTCTATCAGCCCATAATTCTCCACGTTTTGGTAGATGGTGGGACCACCAGTTTGGACTGGGCTAGCCAAAGAGCTAAACTTGTCCCTCTTAGCAGCCCTATAGCCCTTTTATGGCCCTTTGGCCCTTTTATAATTTGTTATTGGAGTTGAAAAAAGGGCTATATTTTAGGATTTGGCCCTTTGGACCTCCTTTTTGAAGATGGCCTAAAGGTCTGCACAAGCTACCCGAACCTTTTTTGAAAATGGGTATTGGACATTTCGACGTTGTGTGTGATCATAAAAATGTCAAAGGAGGAAATTCATAGTCAGGCTTTTCTGCTTTTCTTTTCTCTGGTTGGGGTTAGAGGCTGAGGTTGTGGCTGTGAATGATACTTGGGAGTCAAGACACTTCGATGAATTGCTATCAAGTTGTGCTTGAATATAGATGGTTGAACATTGAAGAGCATATGAATGATAATTAATTACAAGTCACGACTAAGAGCATACCAATTGATACCCGTACTATTGTTTTCTTTGCTTTTGCCAAAGGAACCAATAAATTAGTTGGGGAAAGAAACATTACGCAAATAGAAACTTACACTCTCTTCTCTTTCTGCAAAAGCCATGGCGGTAAAGCTTATGCATGCGGTTCAGTACAACAGTTATGGTGGATGACCGTCTGGTTTAAAGGCTCGTTACTTGTCTGCTTCTTTTCTAGCTTTTCAATCCAAAGTTGAAGAATGAAATGAAGTTTGTGAAGAGAGTTTTTGGTGGTGTGCAGACTTAGTATGATAATATCATCTAATTGTTTATTTCTTGTTGCAGCATGTTGAGATTCCAATCCCAACTCCGAAGAAAGATGAGGTTTTGCTGAAATTAGAAGCAGCTAGTCTGAATCCCGTTGATTGGACAATTCAGACAGGCTTGATGCGGCCTTTATTTTTCCCGCGCCACTTTCCTCATACTCCTGGTAAAGTTGCTGTTCTGAATTCTGATCATATGTGTACGTGCATGGTTTGTGTTTTTTTTGAAGAGCATGGTTTGTGTTTTTGAGTTGGAGAATTTGAGTGCATTTGTAAGTCATAAACATGGGAGCCCCAATGGATTAGCTTCGAACAACAATGAATTTTAAATGCTCTGTTGCTGTATGTTGAGCAGATTCAGGGTTACTTTGATAAAATGATTGGAAACTTTGTTTACACCAGCCACTGTTAATTGGAACTGTTTGGTGGTGTGAAATTTATAAGCCATATGTCCCATAGACATTGAACTTGGAAGATTCGAATATTGAAAAAGATTAACATGTTTCAAAATAATCTCTCATTTACAACTCTCCCAACTCTTCGATATATTGAAGTTGAATTCTCCAATTACTTCTGTATAGAGTTGATTATTGATAGGATCAGTCGCATGTTTTCAATATAGTATCTCATACGGGTTGATTATTTTGTTAGTTAGACATCAATTTGATTCTTAGCCTGGTGGATTAATATCTTGACTTTGGCCGACAAAATCATCGGGTACAGTTAGCGATGTGGCCGGAGAGGTTGTCGAGGTTGGACAAGGAGTTCGAAAGTTCAAAGTGGGCGACAAAGTTGTGGCAATTCTCACCCTCTCTGTAAGTGTTCATTTTGTGTCTCTTCGGTAGCATTCATTTGTTTTATGCTGATTTTATTGATGCCCTACTTTATATCTGTTGGCATATTACAATCATGTAGAATGGAGGTGGATTTGCTGAATTTGCAACTGCTAGTGAGAGTTTGACTGTTACTAGGCCGCCGGAAGTTTCAGCAGCTGAAGCTGCAGGGTTACCTATTGCAGGTATCACAGCTCACAAGTGTCTCACTCAAGCTGCAGGAGTCAAGCTGGACGGCACCGGCCCGCAGAAAAACATATTGGTTACTGCTGCCTCTGGAGGTGTAGGGCACTATGCAGTCCAACTAGCAAAGCTCGGGAACCATCATGTCACAGCCACTTGTGGAGCGCGTAACATTGATTTGGTCAAGAGCTTAGGGGCTGACGAGGTTCCTGACTACAAGACCCCTGAAGGGGCAGCTCTGAATAGCCCTTCTGGTCGGAAATATGATGCTGTGATCCACTGTACAACGGGCATTCCTTGGTCCACTTTTAATCCGAATTTGAGTCCAAATGGGAAGGTCATAGACATTACTCCCGGTCCAAGGGCTATGCTTACTTTCACTCTACAGAAACTCACCTGCTCCAAGAAGCAGCTGGTGCCGCTGCTGGTGATTCGCAAGGCTGAGAACCTGGAATATCTTGTTCAGTTGGTGAAGGAAGGAAAGCTCAAGACGGTGATCGACTCAACGCATCCTCTGAGCAAGGCTGAAGATGCTTGGGGTAAGAGCATCGACGGCCATGCTACTGGGAAGATCATTGTGGAGCCTAAATAGTTATACAGTCTATTTATTGTAAACTTCATGTACTTGATCTAGGATTCCTATTGATATATGATGGATAGTATGCAGAATGGGATATGGGATTTCATAATGTTTGTTTTCCGTATTTGTTCTTTGGGAATTCGGAAATGATTTCAATATTATAAATGATATGGTTTGGATTTACATTCATTTTATCTCAGATTATGTGTGACATAAATTTGATAGATCTCTCCCAAAGTTCATTATATTGCATCATGGGAGGACATTTGTTATTATCTTACCTCTTCCTTTATAACTTTTTCTTAGTTTGAGTCCAAATGGCAAGGTTATAGACATTACTCCCGGTCCAAGTGCATTGTGTACTTTCGCTCTGAAGAAACTCGATCACCTTCTCCAAGAAGCAACTGGTGCCGCTGCTCATGAATGCCAAGGCGGAGAATCTGGATGATCTTGTGAAGTTGGTGAAGGAAGGAAAGCTGAAGACAGTGATTAACTCAAAAGTATCCTCTGAGCAAGGCTGAAGAAGCTTGGGCTAAGAGTATTGATGGCCATGCTACTAGGAAGATCATTGTGGAGCCTTAAAATAGTTATAGTAAGTTTGTGTTGTTAACTTCATGTACTTAATTAGTTGGTATGTGCTATAATTATATGGGATTTATATGTGGGTTATGTTGTAAATGATAAGTTTTATATTTGATATTCAAGTTCTTGTTAATTACATCTGATATTGCTATGATGTTTTTTGTCGAAATTTTATCATCTCGTTTGTTGCATTATGATTTATGGGAAGAAAAAAAAAAGGATAGATGCAAGATATAATCTGGAACATGTTGAGTTGAGAAGAAGCAAGATGAGTGAAGGAGACATTTACCCTGTTCTTGTTCATAGAAGATGTGAATAAGTTAATTTGTTACACGATAGACATGGCTCCTTTAGTCATTTCACGGGTCTGATGGTGGTCTACGGTACGTGTAGCCCTTACCCACCCATTTAATGCATAAACCACCATGTTCATAAAATCTGGGACGACCTTCAAGCTCGGACGGCTTAATTTGGTTCAAGACTTCAAGTGCAACTGACTACGATAGGTTTGCACAATCTACCCGAACCTTGTTTGAAAATGGACATTTGACATTTCGATGTTGTGTGTGATCATAAAAATCTCAAAGGAGGAAACTCAAAGTCAGGCTTTAATTTTCTGCTTTTCTTTTCTCTGGTTGGGGTTAGAGGCTGAGGTTGTGGCTGTGAATGATACTTGGGAGTCAAGACACTTCGGTGAATTGCTAAAACAAGTTGTGCTTGAACATAGATTGTTGAACATTGAATAGCATATGAATGATAATTACAAGTCACGAGTCACGACTAAGAAAATACCAATTTTGATACCCTTATTACTTTTGTTTTATTTGCTTTTGCCAAAGGAACCATTGCGATAAATTAATTGGGGAAAGAAACGTTACGCAAATAGAAACTTACACCCTCCTCTTTCTGCAAAAGCCATGGCGTAAAGCTTATGCATGCGGTTTAGTACAACAGTTATGGTGGACGACTCTCTGGTTTGAAGGTTTGTTACTTACAGGGTCGGACCTGACACGAGGCCCAAGAGTCAGCTGACTCAGGCCCAGAAATTCAAGAGGCCCAAAAAAAATTTTTATCGCTTTTTATTATGTCCAAATGCCGTATGTGTCAGTGATCTAAGGACAAGAGCAATTGTGTGTGAACGTATTAATTGAGAGCTATCATTTCCCCAATTAAAGGAAAGAAAAATAAGTTTAAGGGGCCCACAGAAAGTTGGACAGATTTATATATAATGCTAGATATATATACATATATATATAATATAATATATAATGTTAAAGTGTATTTACACCCATTCAGACGTAAAAGAAAGAAAATGGGATACACTCACTAATTAATACTCCAAAGTTGTACCCCCAAAAAAAAAAAGGTTTTAATTAAAAAAATAAAAAGGGGGTAGAAGCCTCACTGCCTAATAAGAGATTTATTGTATAAATAGGATTCATAATGTAAATAGGATTACTAGAATATTTATTATCTAATTACTAGAATAATTACTTTTGGATATTACATGTTGTTTTTGTTTTTTTATTATTAGATTTTGAGTTTATAGCTTTAGTTCTGAATTTTTTTTTTTTTTGAATGCACACTTTGATCTGAGGGCCCAACTCTTAGAGTTCGCCTCAGGTATGAAAATCTCAGGTCCGGGCCTGGTTACTTATGTGCTTCTTTTGTATCTGGCTTTTCAATCCAAAGTTGAAGATTGAAATGAAGTTTGTGAAGAGAGTTTTTGGTGGTGTGCAGAGTTAATTAGATGATACTCACTACTAGCAAAAAGAGCAACACGTACACACAGATTTTAAACACACGGACTCTCACACTGATAAAAAATCAGTGGGTTTTAACATGTAGATACAGACATCCGTGAGAACTAAATAACTGAGTCCCACACAAGAAAATGCTTACACATTTACTCACTGAAATCAGTGTGTCTCGATTTTCTCATATTTGTCTGTATATACCAAGTATTTTGTCTATAAAGAATAGCAAAATTATAATTTGCAAGATGGGTTTTAATTCATAGAGACATTTGTTACAACAACTTCCACACTGTCATCCGTGTGAATCTGAAATAGCTACTGATATCTGTATGAAGTTTTATACAGTTATCTGTAGCAATTGCTATTCTCCCACAGATATCCATGTGAATATTTGATTGACATATATATACGATGTGACATGTTTGCATCTCACACGGATATCAGTTGTATTATTGTTGTTAATACTTAATACATACTGATATCAATGTGTATTGAGGAATGTGGAAAATGGACTGATATTAATTTATTTAGAAATTAACAACAATATTGAAAAAGTTTTCCTTTTTTTTTTTTTGAGGAGAAACGAAAACACTTTTATTAATCGAACTCAAGTACAAGCAGTAATAATCATTACAAGAAGCTAGCCACGAACTGGAAACAACTTCTAAATAGTAACACACTCCAACTTCAAGAGCCCTACATATACAGAACAATAGTGGGTATGCTAAGCCGACCATGGCCATACCAAAAAAGCACGCCCCACCATTTTCCGCATATGAAAAACTAAAAAATTAAAAAGAAAAACCAACACGCAATGTGTTAAGCTTGGCTTGTCACTTCCAAGCCCAACAACAAAAGGGAAAAAAGAAAATAAAAATAAAATAGAATGGGCTAGGCCCATTCAGACTCCAACAAACCCTAGAGCCTGAATTAAACCCTAGCCATCCTAGAAGCAGGTAGCCGTCGACAGCTTGTCGCCGCCTGGATCAATGCTCCATACCGTCAACACGTCATCATCACCATGGCAAAACAGCACTGCCACCACCACCAGGGTCGCGCCTAGGAGAGGAGGCATAGCCACAGGTAAGGAGAATGACTTTGCCTCGCCGTGATCCATGGAGAGAGGATCCAGCGCCACCGCCGTGTAAGTCTCCAAAAGTTTGGCGCTGCCAAGAGATACCAGCGCCATCACATCCTTGGGACAATGACCCACCCTCTTGAGATGCCATCGACACCTCAGCCTTGGGGGGAGAGAGGCCAATAGCAAATGGAGAGGGAGGAGATAGGAGGGACAATGAAGTGGAAGAGGGGTAACGAGATCTGGAAAACTGGTGAGGGAGGCCGTACAACAACATAGAAAACACGAGAGAGAGATCTCGCTTGGACGATACATTCTTTGTTTTCCTTATTTGTTCTTTGGGAATTGGGAAATGATTTCAATATTGTAAATGATATGGTTTGGATTTACATTCATTTTATCACAGATTATGTGTGACATAAATTTGATAGATCTCTCCCAAAGTTCATAATATTGCATCATGGGAGGACATTACCTCTTCCTTTTAAAGCTAAATTTTTTTTTTTAGCTCAGTAGCCAATTTGCTACTCTAAATTTTATTTTGGGGTTTTGACCATCTACCCTTATTTTAGGGATTGTTTTTTCCCTATACACCACTCACTTATTTCTTTTCCTACTTACCCATAATGACTCTAATAAGTTTTTCCGTAATATCCAATTAAGTTTTTTTTTTAGACTATTTTGCCTCATCCCTTTGTCACATCGGACATGGAAGAGAGAGAGAAGTCATAGGAGACTTCGTCGAAGTTCGGTCATAGGCCACCAGAATCCGGTCTTCTTTAAAAACCTCGCAATAGGTCCTCAAAAAGGTCGTCAGAGATCTCATAGGTCACCGGAGAGGTTTATTGTCCCCCCCCCCCCAATAAACACTTATTGAGGAGCAATAAAACCTTCAGGTCACTGGAATGGGAATTAATCTCCCTAAAATTATACAAATAAAACTTTGATTAAAGAAAAAGATGAGGAGATTACATAAATTCAAAAATTTTATTGGGGGCAATAAATGTTGGGAAATGTTTTATTGCCCCCCAATAATGTTTAATTAGGAGACAATAAAGTAATTTTTTTTCCCTTCTAGCAGAAATAGCATCATTATTACAAATTTTTTTTTTTTAGAAGAGCATCTGCAAGACTCCTTTTTGAATTAAACAGCGACTAGGCCAAAATCAACCCAATAATCTGATTATTAGGAGGACTTTGTATGTGACTCAGATCATATAAAAATCAAATAAGGATTGGTAGCATGAAGCATGGTGTGGGGGCTAGAAACACATTGTGGTGAGAGAATTGGACGGTTTTTGGATTTGGGGTTTCTGGAAATTGGTTTGAATGAGAGTCTAGGAAAATGGCTTAGACTTATGCTTGAAGGCTTGATTTGCTATAGGTGTTTCTAAGTATTCTTGATCGATTATGTTGGATGCCTATTTCAATCTCAAAGCTCCCTTTATATAGACTATTGGGAACACAGGTTTTATGGGTAAATCATTTCTTCTTCAATTCACACATAATTTTTGCCTTAAAATCTGGGAAAAAAAAGCTTACTTGAGAGATGAAGTTTTGGGAGAAAGAGCAAGTCGCTACAGCAGTTGACAACGATTGTAGCAGATGCAGCTACGGGGGCACAAATCTGGAATGAGGTGGACGAGGAAGCTTGAGAATTGTGCGCTCATCATTTAAGGAAGAAGAGGATATCTCTTAATTGGTCACAAGATTTCCCTTTCAATGACTAACAAAAGGAATCAATGTATTTAGGGACTTTGGCAAACTCTCTGTGTACTAAGTTGCTGCAGGGAAAAGGTGAGATATGAGATTGCTATAGGGAAGGGAGGTAAGACGGAATGAAGAAGAAGAAAAGGGAAGTTGGGCTTTTCTGACTTGGACTTTGGGTTTTAAAGGAGAGGCTGGCCCAATTCTTATGTTCACCATTTCGTTCTTGATTTAAATAATTGGGCTTGGATTTCGGGGCCCAAGACCGAAATAACCAACGACACTAAATCAATAGACGAGCATTATGTGTTTCCGTAACCTTCCACACTACGCCCACCTCTGCAAGCCCCAAGAGTGTAGTTGTGGCTTGGGTCTACATGCGTGGCATGACGGTTCGAGAAGATATGTAATTTTTTGTATTTCCAAATGTGGTTTGCTTGTGTATTTCTTTATCAGGGTTGAAATGGGCGTATAACATGCTTTGTGCTTTTTTGGGTATCAACAGCATCATTATTACATTAACTAACACAAACCCAACAAAATATTTTACCCGAACATCGTCATTTGGGTTCAGCAGGTTGAGATTCCCCAGCAACTGAATCTTGGCGGAGGAGAGCACGCCGTTTCGCAGCAGGAATGGCCTGGATCTCCATCCCTTGCCGTAATTGATCCACTTATGGAGAACTCCAACGACGGTGGCCTCATATCCAGTATGCCATCCGGGGTTGCAGTCAGATCCGACCAACATCGTCACAAAAATTGCCGGCAAGCTCTGCGTCCTCGACATCGATGATATGATGCTTCCTGTGACTAATCGCCTATATTGCCGCTCTCTAGCGTGACACAGCACAACAAGTGCATCTCTTTCACTCGCATTTTTTGAAACGCAAGACCAATTCAAACCGGCGCAACTATTTGACCATACGCACCAATGGCGGTAGATCCAAGTGGTGACGGCCGTGATACGCTGCGCTCTTGATCTCTATTGCCACGTGCCTTTGGTCTTCTCCAGTAGTACTCTGTCGCTCCCCGTCATCCGCTTGCAGAAAAAGGCACTGGCATTCAGGCGGGTCCGTTTCTGTTTCACATTTCATGCAGAGAGAGAGAGAGAGAGAGAGAGAGGAGACAGAGTGGAGTAGCTGTAGTTTCTTAATTTGGCTGAGGGCAAAATTGTTATTTTATTTTAACTTGGGTTAGTAAGAATAAAATTCTGTTGATGGGGTAAGTGAGAATACATTAGCTCAATTTTGTGCTTTAAGACAATGACCCTTTTATTTTTGTTAATTTAGTACCCTAAGTTTTCATAATTAGTCAACTTGTTATCTTAAGTTTTATTTCAACCAATTAATTACTCTAAGTTGTTAAAATTTGAAAATTAGTCAGTTTATCATTCTTTCTTGAAAATTTTTTTTAATCAAATAAACAACTCATATTCAATAACTAGTCTATTGTGAGTCGAACTCACGACTTCCCACTTATAAAATGGAGACTTATACCACCAGACCAAATGGTATGTGGGCAGAAATTAACTTGTTTTAATTCATCCATTGTTCCGTCCAAATATTGGTTCATTTTGAAGGGTGAATTAATTAAGAAAACAAAATTGAAAAAAAAAATTCATTTTGATAGACTTGCAACCTGAGTACCTAAGGAGTAAAAATTCACAAACCAAGAATTTTTTGGTCTTAACCTCCAAATAAAGTTAATTTACTCTATGTTACATGAAAATTTAAAATTAATTTTTCAATTGATAATCTTGATCGATTTGGTATTCTAAGTCGGGTTTTGTCTGCAGTAAATGAAGGATTGAGAAAAAGAAATTATTATTTAATCTCAACCAATTGTTATCTAATCTAATGGTCTAGAATCAAAGAATAATCTAATTATGTGGCTATTGATCACCACCCCCCCCCCCCCCCCCCCCCCCCAAAAAAAAATAATTTGAAAGACTAAAATAGCAAATTTGATGGAAGGGTAGCAAATTAAATTGGCTGATTTTGAAAACCTAGGATAACAAATTGACGGAAACAAAACCTAGAGTAACAAATTAAAAATTATGCCTAGTTTTTTTTTTTCGGCTTCCAATAACTTTGATTTATCTAGAGATGGCATAAAAACCCATGGGTATGGCCGTATGGGTACTCATGGGTACCCGTTCCATTTGGGTAAAAAATTTTAGGTATGGGTAGCAGTAAATTACCCATGGGTAAATAGGTAATGGGTTCTTAGATACCCGCTCGGGTATGGGTATTTCCGCGGGTACCCATACCCATATAACTTATTCAACTTTTTTTTTTGTTATCTAAAACTTCCTACAGATTAAAATTTTTTTTTTGGTCAAAACTTCCTACAGAATTAAGTTCATGATTAAAGAAAAAAAAAATGAAAAAAGGAAAAATAATGAAAAAGAAAGAAACTTTTCACGTCTGGTTATCAATCCCAAAGTTTCATCTTCTGAAATTAGATTTACCAATGACCAATTTCAGATCTTCATCTTCTCAAATTTGATTATCAATACAACAGCTCCCTTCCTTACTCCCTTAATTTTGAATTGAGCTCCCGATTTTCGTCGTTGATGTACAACTCTCTGGCTTCCTCCTTTGATTTCGAATTGAGATCCCGATCTTCATCGTCTACGGCTTCAACGCCGTCAACGTCATAGAAGCTGGCGATGGAAGGCTTGTCGTGCTTGTTCACGTCTCCGGCAGTGAAGCATGCTTCGTCCTCTTCGAGCTTTTTGGGTGAAGGAGGTTAGGAATTGGGCTGGAGATGAAGAACTGAAGAAACTGATGTCTGTTTTCCCAAAGCAAGAGAGTAGAGGTCTCTCTCTCTCTCTCTCTCTCTCTCTCTCTCTCCCTCTCCTTTTTTAAGGGGAAAAAACAAATTAAAGACAGCAGATGGGTAGATGGGCACCCATTTACCCGATGGGTGGGTATGGAAATACCCGCGAAAAATTAAATCGGGTATGGGTATCATGGGTAGTACCCATCTTGGTTGCTGGGTGGGTATATTACCCGCGGGTATTACCCAATGGAAAAAATGCCAACTTTCATTTATCTGGATGTAACTGCAATCGAGGCTGTTCCTTACTCCATTGTCAATGCACAAACGCTTCATAACACTTCGTAAATTCTTAGACCTTTCAACTCCTGACTGCTTTGGTTCAACTGAAGCTTACTATGGCAAACAAAGCTTATGCATGCGCTTAAATACCCAACTACAGTTTCTACTTCACGTAATATATTACTCACGGTTATATAGTCCCTCTTAATTTGTACACAATTTCTTTCTACAAATGTTCAATCCATAACTGTTATTGTTGTTATTTTTATTTTTTAAAAGTGTGTACATAACTTTTTTTTGAGAGAAAGATAGATATTCATTCAATCAACTTAAAAACATACATTAGAGGAGGAGGATCAAAACCCCAAGAAACCGCGATTGCAGATACCATCAGGCTAATGGGCCCAGACTTTAACCACCATACGACCCTTTCCAAGGCTACTTTGATCATATGAACTTGAAAGTTCTAGTAAAACCTCGTAGTCAACCGCAAAGAAGACAACGTCCTCTTCAACACCTTGTCCAAAAGTACCAGACCACGTATAAAGGATCACTTGTCAGCGAATCGACAACAAAAGTAAACCAAAATTGAACCAAATCGTCCTCGTCCTTGGGAATGACACCATTTACATGGCATAACACCTAGACCTGATCCTAGCTCAAAGGAGTAGGAACCAAACTGTATCTCGGAAAATTAGGGACTTATTAACACTAATCTAACAAAAAATAAAACCCTAATTAAAACCAAATGACCGCCTCCACCGAGTAAACGACCCTGATCCTTCCATAATCCCCAGTAGCTTGAATAGGGAGGTTGGTGACCAAAACCTCTCTACCAGATCTGAACCGCGATGGACCCTGAATTAAACCATTGTATGGAGCCTTCCCCAATCCAACCTCGCCTCCATAATTCCACCCTTGCTGGACAGAAACCCTCCCTCGACCATAACCAATTCTCCACAGCAATCCACCAAGCAACCACTAGGCTCCCACGAACATCATCGCACTCCCCCAAGATCCACCACATCCCAGATCCGGCACACCCCTATCACACCATCAGGGCAAATCACAACACCTCTTATCCAGCCACTGAAAGCCCATCCACCATTGATCAAAACCCAGTGCGACCCAACTAGAGAAATCTAGCCATGACCGCAGTCCAAACCTTAACCAAAGTAGGAAGCCAATCCGAAGAACCGCCGCCGCCGCCACCTTGACGAGAGGGACACCGCGAACAAAAACCCCTCCTACGAGAACTCCACACCACCGGGGAACAATCATAACCCATCTAGCAGCAACCACAGCACCACAGCGCGGCCAAAGACCAACGTCAAAGTGAGGGCGCCGCCAGACGAGGATCGTCGAACACAGGGAAACCAAGTTTTTTTCGAAGTGTGTACATAACTTGAAAGTATAACAATACAATAATTAGTTAATTACTGGTTTTTTACTATATCACGCCATTGTGTGCTTTTAATTTGCTAAACTAAGAAATATCTGGTCATAATTAACTTTCCAAATAAAGCAGGAAGAGACAACAAATTAACCGCAAAAGTGCAAAACTACCCAAAGTTTCTGAACACCACACTTTAAACTTAAACCCGCAGCCAAAATTCATATAATTAGCCAGCCAATGGCTCATAGTATTTACCAACATCAAGTGAATACGATAGAACTGTGTACGTTGTAGCAAAAAATCATGGGGCTATCAAACATGATCCATTGTCTGCTCATAATTAGCATGGTGGCGTTGAACCATGGAGTCGCAGCTGATAGGAAATTTCTTGACCCTGGAGTTATTGATCCTTGCTAAAGACCCGGTGGATCGCACCCAGGTTGTCTTCCTAGAAACAACAGTGAGCGCACGCCTGCCAATCCTTATCAACGCGCAGGGCCGGACCTGACACGAGGCCCAAGAGTCAGCTGACTCAGGCCCAGAAATTCAAGAGGCCCAAAAAAAATTTTTATCGCTTTTTATTATGTCCAAATGCCGTATGTGTCAGTGATCTAAGGACAAGAGCAATTGTGTGTGAACGTATTAATTGAGAGCTATCATTTCCCCAATTAAAGGAAAGAAAAATAAGTTTAAGGGGGCCCACAGAAAGTTGGACAGATTTATATATAATGCTAGATATATATACATATATATATAATATAATATATAATGTTAAAGTGTATTTACACCCATTCAGACGTAAAAGAAAGAAAATGGGATACACTCACTAATTAATACTCCAAAGTTGTACCCCCAAAAAAAAAAAAGGTTTTAATTAAAAAAATAAAAAAGGGGGTAGAAGCCTCACTGCCTAATAAGAGATTTATTGTATAAATAGGATTCATAATGTAAATAGGATTACTAGAATATTTATTATCTAATTACTAGAATAATTACTTTTGGATATTACATGTTGTTTTTGTTTTTTTATTATTAGATTTTGAGTTTATAGCTTTAGTTCTGAATTTTTTTTTTTTTGAATGCACACTTTGATTTGAGGGCCCAACTCTTAGAGTTCGCCTCAGGTATGAAAATCTCAGGTCCGGGCCTGTCAACGCGGTTGTTCAAAACTTACTCGATGTCCTTCAGATCCACTATGATGGTGATTATATAAAGTTCTTCTCTAAGAGTGCACTAAGTTATATGGAATAAGATCGATGTGTTTCAATAAACTGACCTCAATGTTGAAGGTATTTGAGAGATGAAATTAAAGTTCTAAAAAATAGTAATTTTGAACCGTGAGTAAAGGAATTTCTCTAAAATTTGTAATAAAGTGAGGCCATTGCGTGTCTAAAATTGTATTATACCTATGAATGGGCAAACGGGGGCGGGGGCGGGGCGGGGTTTCCCATTACCCATGCGGGTTTTCCAAATTTTTTTTTTTCAACCAAGGCATTTTTATAATTTTTTTAATTCTGAATAAAACAAAAAACCTATACACGGATCCGATCGTTGGATCATCGTATAATTGTGAAAAGACGATTCAAAAGGCGATCCATGAGGATCCGATGGTTGGATCATCGTATAATTTTGTGAGGAATATTCTAAAGGCTATCCGGGACGATCCAACCGTTGGATCTTCGTATAATTTTGAGAGGATGATTCTAAGGGTGATCCGTGAGGATCCGACCTTTGGATCATCATATAAATTGGTAAAGATGATCCTTTAGGCTATCCGTGAGGATCTGACCGTTAGATCATCGTATAAATTGGTAAAGATGATGCTCTAGGCGATCTGTGAGGATTCGATCATTGGATCGTCGTATAATTTTATGAGGATGATTCTAAAGGCGATCTCTTCGTATAATTTTGAGAGGATGATCCTAAGGGCGATCTGTGAGGATCCAACCGTTGGATCATCGTATAAATTGGTAAAGATGATCCTTTAGGCGATCTGTGAGGATCCGACCGTTGGATCGTCATATAATTGTGATTTGTGAATTGTATGCTAAGTTGAGATCGTATGTGATTAGGTGTTTGACGGAATTGCATTGACCGATCATTTGTGATCTTATGTTATTTTGAAATTTTCTATTTTCTAAAAAATAGAAAATAGAAAATTTCAAAATATAAAAACAAAAAAGTTCATATAAAGAAAATGTCAGATGCAGGGGCAGGGCGGGGAATCCCCCATTTGAAAATATCTCCAGATGGAGAATGGGGGAGCGGGGAAAACTTGAGGCGGGGCGGGGGAATCCCCCTTTTGCTCATTCTTAATTATACCCCGTCAAGCTGACTTGCCTTCTTAGTTCCTTTCTTTCTTTGTTTGTTTCCTATGTACAATGTGTGCTATTTTTACTACGTATGTGATCATACAGGTCTTTGTTGGTATGTTTGATGCTTTCTTTCTCTGGTTATTTCTTACTTAGCTCTGCATTCTCTCGTTTGAAAATTTGTTACACATCGCTAAATATATAAAATGCAAAGTAACAAACTGGCAACAATTTGAACATTCTTTGATCGATCTAATACTAATGATAAAGTAAAATATTGTCAAACACACTATCAATTCAAGACGAAGAATAAGATCATAGCCTACTGTAAGAACAATTATGCCATTTGATCCACACCCAAAAATCTATAGCATCTTTTTATTGTTGCGCGCATTCGCACTTTAAATCATTTGTGTTCGTTTTTAATTCACACTCAAATGAAAATCTCAAAATGGAGATATGTGTCACTACGAATGCGATATATTTTTACAAATATGTCCCTGCTTCGTAACTCTTCATAAATTCTGAGACGAGCTTTCAACTTCTGAATACTCTGGTTCAACCGTTCAACTGAACTTACTATGGCGAAAAAGTCTATGCATGCTCTTCAATATAATGCTGCTGGTGGCCTGGTGGGCGACCTTCAGGCTTAAAGATTTGTTCGGCCCTCATTAATTTGCTTCAGTTCACATAAGCTGACCTCACCTTATAATTTGAAAATGGGCATTTGACCTTTCAACGTTTTGTGTGTGATCATAAAAATGTCGAGGAAAATTCAAAGGCTGGTTTCTCTACTTTTCTCTTCTCTGGTTACTTGGTTAGGGTTAGAGGTTGAGGTTGTAGATGTGAATGATACTTGGGAGTACGTCAAGACACAAGCTATTACGACTAGCTAGCAGATACCAATCTTGATATCATTAGTCCATTACTACTTTTCTTCTGTTTTCTTTTGCCAAAGCACCCGTGCTTATAAAATTTGAAAGCCGTTCTGCAAATCTACAAACTTGCACTCTCCTCTCTCTCTCTGCAAATGAAAGCCATGGCGGTAAAGCTTATGCATGCGGTTCAATACAATAGTTATGGTGGAGGACCTTCTGGTTTAAAGGTTGTTATTTATCTGCTTCTTTTCTTTCTGGCTTTCGAATGCACAGTTGAGGGTTGAATTGAAGTTTGTGAAGAGAGGCTTTGGAGTTGTGCAGAGTAAGATGATAATGTTTGTTTCTTCTTGCAGCATGTTGAGATTCCGATCCCAACTCCGAAGAAAGATGAGGTTTTGCTGAAAGTGGAAGCAGCTAGTATAAATCCAGTTGATTGGAAACTGCAGAAAGGCGTGGGGCGGCCTTTTTACCCACGCAATTTGCCTCATACACCTGGTAACTTTGTTGTTCATTTACAATTTGAGTGAATGTGTTCGTCATAAACATGGGAGCCCCAATTGTTTAGCTTTGAAAAACAATGAATTTTAAATGATCTGTTAGTGTGCGTTTGAGCAGACGCCACGTTACTTGAAAAGCTGGCATTGATAGTAACTTTGTTTAAACAAGGCATTGTTGGAACTGTTTGGTAGTGTGAAATTTACATAGCATTGGTTCTGTGTCCCATAGAGATTACATTAGGAAGAATCGAATAATGAAAAGATTAATATGTTTCGATACAAGCACTGATTTACAGTTGAGTTATAGATGAAAGAGTTGTTAGGTAGATAAATAAGTTGAATATTTAAATTGCTTCTGGATAGCTAGAAATGATAGGATTGAATATATATTGAAAGGATCATGTTTTCAACATAAACTCTCATTTGTACATTGATTAGTTTTGTTATTTAGACAACAATGTGATCCTTAGCCTGCTAGATTAATTTCTTGACTTTGGCTGATGACATTATCGGGCACAGCTTGTGATGTGGCCGGAGAGGTTGTCGAGGTTGGACAAGGAGTTCAGAATTTCAAAGTGGGCGACGAAGTTGTCGCAGCTCTAACACTTGCTGTAAGTGCTCATTTTTGTTCCTTTTGGTAACATTCATTTGCTTTATGCTGATTTCATCCATGCCTTGCTTTATGTATATGTTAATAGACTGGAGGTGCATTTGCTGAGTATGCAACTGCTAAAGAGTGTTTCACGGCTACTAGGCCGCCTGAGGTTTCAGCAGCCGAAGCTGCCGGGTTACCTGTTGCTGGTCTCACAGCTCACCAGTGTCTCACTGAAGCCGCAGGAGTCAAGCTGGATGGCACAGGCCCTCAGAAGAACATATTGATTACCGCTGCCTCTGGAGGTGTGGGGCACTATGCAGTCCAACTAGCTAAACTAGGAAACACCCATGTCACGGCCACTTGTGGAGCTCGTAACATTGATTTCGTCAAGGGCTTGGGGGCTGATGAGGTTCTTGACTACAAGACCCCTGAAGGGGCAGCTCTGAGTAGCCCGTCTGGTCGGAAATATGATGCCGTGATCCACTGTGCAACAGCCATTCCTTGGTCTACTTTTAAGCCGAATTTGAGTCCAAATGGGAAGGTCATAGACATTAGTCCCAGTCTAAGTAACTGGCTCACTATGGCTGTAAACAAACTCACCTTCTCCAAGAAGCAGCTAGTGCAGCTGATGGTGAATCCCAAGGCTGAGAACCTGGATTATCTTGTTAAGTTGGTGAAGGAAGGAAAGCTCAAGACGGTGATTGACTCCAGACATCCTTTGAGCAAGGCTGAAGATGCTTGGGTTAAGAGTATCGATGGCCATGCTACTGGGAAAATCATTGTGGAGCCTTAAGTACCTAGGAGATTTCAAAATGTTGGTATTGTAAAATGCATAATATTGCATCAATTTTCTTAGTAAAAAATAAAAAGAGAGATGAGCGGTAGATTTTCAGTTATGACGATTTTTTTATTTTGAGATTGTGGGTGGGTGCTTGATACCTCAAATTGATTGTCATAGAAAAACTAATATTGCCTAATCCTCGATTTTTTTAGAAATAATACTATTGCATCATGGCATACTCATTGTTAAAAATAAGAAGGTGTTATCATAGTAGTGTTGTACGGGTGCCTCCAAATGACACCCAATTGTTGGAGCACTATTGTAGATGTGTTGTAAATTTTTGTGTTGTAAAAATTACAATTATGTAACCGACCACATAATTATTTTGCGGTCAACATATGATACTCATTAGTTATAATCTATTATTAGGAAACTTGAGAATGATCACTAAGTAATTTGGAAGTTTGAGTTTTTTTTTTTTTTTTTTTCCTTTTTAGATATGAAAGTTTCTTGCAATCAGAATTTACATTATCAAATAAAATGGCTCTTTTTGTGAGTGCTAAGAATGAAAAAACACACAACTTTCCCTCATTTATTATCTCTTCATCTTCTTTCTTTCCGGCAAAGTTAGCTTTTTTTTTTTTTTGAAAGGAAGTTAGCTTTGTTATATCAAGATTCCTTTTGGGGTGTGAAATTTGCACATCCTTAATTGCAAATGGCACACCCTTTCATTTTTTTAATATTATTCCCTTTCACAACTTTTTACATTTCCTCAAATACCCTAAAGTCAGATTTTTTTTTTGGTCTCTCTCTCTCCCCCCTCTCCAAAACCACGACAATCTTCTCTCTTTCTTCTCCATGTACGAGGCTGAAGAGTGAGCGAACAAAGAGCTTCATTGGAAGGATGAAGAAATCGTTGAAAGGGTTTGTGGGTGTTGCTAAATGTGGCCAGAAATAGAGCCTGCAGATCTTGAAGGTCTGTGGATTGGGACCATTTTGGGTTACTGTAGATTTCGTCATTTCCAGGAAGTGAGGTTTTAAGTCTTGAAGATGGATTTGTGAGATGGGTCAGGAGAATTGCATTTGGGTTTGTGGGATTTGGTTAAGAAAGTGGGATTCTTTCATGAGGGGGGAGCGCAAGATCAGAGGAGGGCTATGAGATGAAAATGGGAGTGGAATCTGGGGGTGGAATTTGGTTGAGAAATGGGAATTTCATGATACAATGGAGGGAAGATTGGAGAGGTAGGCAAGTAGTGCTAGAGGGTATTGGGGGTTTGGAGCAGTAAGAGATATAAAGCAGCCATTGAGGAGCTGAACTTTAACATCAAGGTATACACCTGGTCCATAAATCACATCACAATTCAATTCCCATATATTCATTCCAACCATCAAACTCACAGGAAATAATCGAACATCAAATTCACCACCCAAAACAACCGGTTCACATAATTCCACCATTCAATATATTCTGGGCAAACAACCAATTCACAACCAAGAATCGACCAAAGAACATTTCTGTTTCTGAATTCCAAATTTTACCTTCAACAATCAAATGACAAAATCCGAGCATAATCCAACTTCATCCATTTGACTAAAAGCAAAGTATCCATTTGCAAGTTGCTCTGTGCACAACGAGCAGAGGGAATTCCAAACTTTGGGTACCATTCACTTCATCGTTTCTGCAGTCCAACCAACTCAACATCAACAACCCATCATGCAACAGCAACCACAATTCACCAAGACTAAGGATAACGTAACTCACCTAGGCCCAATTTCAAAACACGGTACTTCTCGGAATTTCGACGGTGAAAAATGGAGGAACAGATGTACACCAACCCAGCAGCTTCGAAAACTCAGCTCTAGTCGAGGTTGACACGTCTATAGGTGTAGGCAAAACGGAAAATGAACCTAGAAGAGCTAGAACAGCCACCGGTGTTGAAAATCACGGCGGAGCCGAAACCAACCCAGAATCGAAAATCACCTCCACGAGAGGACAATCTCTCATGAACTGGGTGACCAACCCCATGATGAAGCTCTCTGTTCACTCACTCTTCAGCCTCGTACATGGAGAAGAAAGAGATGAGATTGTCGTGGTTTTGGAGAGGGGAGAGGGGAGAGAGAGAGAGACCAAAAAAAAAAAATATGACTTTAGGGTATTTGAGGAAGTGTAAAAAGTTGTGAAAGGGAATAATATTAAAAAAATAAAAAGGTGTGCCATTTGCAATTAAGGGTGTGCAAATTTCACCCCCTTTCTTTTTTGTTTTAATGAAAAGTATGAAGAGACTACTAAATATCTTCTGGTTGACAGATTATGTGTACAAGTTTGTTCCACAATAGTGGTGGGCCTACTTTAGTCAATTCACACGTCTAATGGTACACGGTGCACCCTTTACCCAGTTATCGATGCACGAACGCTTCATAAATTCTGAGACGAGCTTTTCAACTTGTGACGGCTGAGCTCTGGTTCAATTGAAGCTGACTATGGCAAAAAAGCTCATGCATGCCCTTCAATACAATGCTTATGGTGGAGGTCCTTCAGGCTTAAAGGTCAGTTCAATCCGCATTGTCTTCAGTTTTCAATGGTTGTGTCTGTAATATATTGGTCGTTTTCTGGCTTCTTTGATGTTTAGAAATCCTTAGGACAAATTCAAATGAAACCCCATTTTCACAACCTTCCCGAAACCTTGTTTTAAAATGGGCATATCCCATTTCCAAGTTTTGTGTGTGATGATTGAAATCTTAACTTGTTAACCTTTTCCATATTTCTCTCTCTTTTGGGGTTGGTGTAGTGGTTTAGGCTGTGGCTGTGTATGGTACTTGGAAGTCGAGAAAGTTTGTTTATGTTGTGATTGAATATAGATCATTGAGCATTGAAGAATATTTGAAGGCAACTCTTTGGCCTTTTCACAATTGGGGGATATAAAACAATTTGGTGTGTGTTGCAGCATGTTGAAGTTCCAGTTCCCACTCCAAATAAAGATGAAGTGTTGATGAAATTGGAGGCAGCGAGTCTAAATCCATTTGATTGGAAGGTTCAGAAAGGCATGATTTGGCCTTTGCTGCCTCGCAAGTTTCCACATATACCTGGTAATTTGGTTTTGTTTTCTGGACAGATTTTTATTTAGGGGATATGTTACATGTTCACACCTTTATATAATGCTTTGGTACTTCCAAATATCGTACTGAAATTTCAACTAGCTTTTTCTTGAACAAATGGGATGAATGTTCTATAATGCTTAACATGCTGATAACTTTAATTAGTGCGTTTCTTTTTCATTTTGGGGTGTCCTTGGGTGTGGTTAGTCCGGCAGTTTCTATTAGATGAGCTTTAAGAATGAAGTTTCCGTTGGACCAGTTGTTTTCTAAGAATTGTTTGGTGCACTGAACATGTTGCTTGTTGGAATAGGCACTGATGTGGCAGGAGAGGTTGTAGAGGTTGGACCAGAAGTCAAAAATTTCAAAGCCGGTGACAAAGTTGTAGCCATGGTTAATCCTCTTGTAAGTTTCTATTGGCATATTTCATATTTTCCACTTCATTGAGTATGTTGGAATTTAGTCTTCACCATTGAACAAGTATGACCCTGTGTTGATGATTTATATGAAGTGAGAACTCAAAACATCCACCATAGTATAGTGACCATCTTGTTAGATTCCACGAACTTTATATTTGTAAACCAGGTGGTAAGATGTTTGTGCATTGTGCATCAGTTAGTGAATACTCATTTTGTCTGTTGCATGTTGATCTTGGATAATGAATCATAGAGTGGAGGTGGTCTAGCTGAGTTCACCGTGACAAAGGAGAGCTTGACTGTTGCAAGGCCACCCGAAGTTTCAGCAGCCACTGCTGTAGGATTACCTGTTGCTGGTCTCACAGCTCACCAGGCACTCTGTCAGTCTGCTGGAGTCAAGCTTGATGGAAGTGGCCAACAAGCAAACATTCTGATCACAGCCGCCTCAGGCGGTGTAGGTCACTATGCGGTTCAATTGGCAAAGCTTGGGAACACTCACGTGACAGCCACTTGTGGTGCACGCAACATTGAATTCATCAAGAGCTTAGGGGCTGATGAGGTTCTCGACTACAAGACTCCAGAAGGAGCTGCTCTGAAGAGTCCATCTGGACGGAAATATGATGCCGTGATCCATTGTGCTACAGGCATTCCTTGGTCAACTTTTGAACCTAATTTAAGTGCAAGTGGTAAGGTAATAGATATTACTCCTGGCCTCAATGCAGTGATGAGTTTTGCTGTAGGAAAGCTTACCTTTTCCAAGAAGCAACTAGTGCCACTGCTCTTAGCTCCCAAGGCCGAGAACCTGGATTACCTTCTGAAGTTGGTTAGAGAAGGGAAGCTCAAGACAGTAATCGACTCCAAGTATCCCCTGACCAAGGCTGAAGATGCTTGGGCTAAGAGTATTGATGGTCATGCTACAGGAAAGATAATTGTGGAGGCTCTGTAGGTGTATTTTGTTCTTGAAATTACCCAATTTTATCGTTTTATGAAGTTAAATGGGATGGTTGTGTATATGAGCCATATGGATCATGGATGTGCCGCATAGTCCTACCGTGAGTTGCTGTAAATGACGATGCTTTGAGATTCCTCTCCGCCATCTGGATTTTGGTGATAAATCTATCAATCAGTCTGATGTTCTTTTGCTTCAAAAGCACATACTGAAACTCTAAGAGACCAAAAAACATAAGATGGTGGATAAACTGAAGGATCTGATCAATACAAAAGCGCTTCTCTAATAAATGTTGAAGTCAAAGTCGAGAAACCGAACTTCTCATCTGCAGTTCCCATCGTTTTTTTTTTTGAAGGGAGACACTAAACGCTATGGGTTTAGTAGGGTTTAGTGTTTCCTTTCAAAGAAAAAAGGAAGTGTTGAGGTGGCTTCTGCCACATCATTTGAGATTCATATTTGGTATAATATTTTGGTATTTGTACTTTTGTAGTACTACTTTTGAAGAAGTACAAATTCTGGGCGTTGGGCCTGATTGGACATAATGGCATATCGGGAAGATTCTAGCAAACTCTTTTCTTACTTTTGCGAAAACCTTACCTTGGATTCCCATTGATATCTTCTACCACAATTGAAATATTTCGAGTATTAGACATTGATATGGGGCCAATACTATTTGGATCATTGTTTTACATGATAATTTTTGTTCTACGGGTAGTTCCAACATGGTGTACATATCATTTTAACTCTAATCATGTATAATTACTGAAAATTTTACGTTTCTGCCAATTAGAGTTAGTTCAGTTGGCAAGAGCGGACTTGAGGTGTAAACCCATACAAATTCGATCCTTGCTACTAACAATCTCTCATTTGGTGGGCAATCTAGAAAATGTTATGCATAATTCCATATCAATGGGCTGGGCTGGGACACTGGCCAGTTTCGTAAGTCCTGTTGAGTTGAGGTCGTAGGTAGGGAAGCTTCCCTCTTACCTAAACTTTTTGTAACAAAAAAAAAATAAAAAATTTACATTTCTTTCAGGAAAAAAAAAAATGGTAGCTTCTACCTACAGTTCTACTCTATTGGCACGTTTACTTACTTGGAATGAAAATAATCATGAATCGGAGACAACTAGAATGAGAGAAGAAAGGAATCGGTATTGATTCCGAAGGAGTTGATTCCTAAATCTATCTCCCCCCTTCGTAATCAAATTCTTGAGTATTCAGGAATCATCGATTCCTTTATGTATTAGTAAATGCATGAATAAATTTACCCTATAATCATTCCCTCCCATTCCAAGTAAGTAAACATGCTCTATTATTGTTTTTATTCAATTCTTCCACATTCCAACAACATTTGAACTAATTTCAAAGAAGAAAAACCTCAAACTTATTTGTTATTGTGGTTTGGCAGTTGGCACCCTTCATCCTGCCGAAGTCGATCTCAAAATTCTCGACTAGTGGATTATCGCCTAAAGATAAGATGAAACTATTTTCATAATAAAAAAAAAAAGCAACAGAGGAAAAAGAACGAAAATATTGAATATGCCCATTGGGACCCACCCTGTGTTCCCCACCACAACCAAACATCTCCATCCCCATTTCCATTTCCATTTTAGTTTTTAAATAATTGTAAAATAACGAAACGATTAAATCATTACAAACCAAGAAATTAATTTTATATTAATTCGCTTTGGTTTCTTCCTCCTCCTCCTCCTCCTTCTTCTTCTTCTTCGCTTCTTATGCGGAATCCTTCTTCCGCTCATGGCTTCACTAGCAATCCAAATTCTCTCTCTTTCTAAATCTTTCTCTCTCTAGAACCAATATACATATCTCTCTCTTCCTACAATTTCATTTCTGGTCTCTCCCAGAAAATGCATTGTTGATCTGTTTCTTCACCACACCTGTTTCTTTGGTTTTCTCAATTGTGAGTTCAATTTGTTTTCAATTCTGTGCAATTTTTTCAATTTAAGGGCTTTGAGTTTGTGTCTTTATATATATATATATAGCTGATTGAAATGGAGTTGGGTTCTCAGTCTAGGCTCTGTTTGGTTCTTAAGAAAAGGGGATGAAAATAGAAAAAGAAAGCAAAGAAAACAGAATTCTGGGGGTAGTTTTTTGTGTCTCTGGCTTCAACTGGTTATGTTAGTCATCTAAAGTTTGATTCTTTTCTAGTGTATTGGAATTTACATTTTTCTAATTTAGTATATATTTTCATGTGTTGTAGAAGATGGGGCTATGTTTGTAGATTCGCTATTGCCTATCATTGTTTGATCTTTGAATAAGCTAGGATGGGGAGGGGATCAAAAATTTGAATCGCAGAGTTGATTGTAAGATTGAAAGTTTTGTAAGCCTAAACCGAATTTAATGTTTGGTTGGTGTGATATTTTGTTGGGGAACCAAAATGTTGGGAGGCATTTGATATTTTGATTGGGGTTTTCGGGTTTGGTGTTCTTTTGTCTCTGCTTCGTTTGTGGTGACCAAACAGTATTGTTTCGTTAAAGTAGCGGAAACAGTAGTTAGGCTGTAGCTAATCATCACACATGATCATTTTTCTTATGCTGCACAGTTGGGTTTGTTAAGAGTTCTATTAATCTTTTTGTCTTTATCATCTGCTGCAGTGATATAGCCCCAGTTTTTTTTTTGTTTTTTGCGGCTATTAGTAAAGCATATGTAAAGAAAATGGATTGATATTTCAGCATTAAGTTTAATGCTTGGTGTCTGGAGCTTCACGTCGGGGATTGCAAAATGTTGATAAATTTCTTGGTGATTGTGAATCACCCCTACAGTGACCAGTGGATTCTTGATGATGCCAAATGCTTGATGCTTGACGGTAGCACTACACCATGCCTACAAGCTAATGACCAGAACTGTGTTGACAGCGTAGACACCACAATTTGGAGGATGTTTAAGTTTCACTAAAACGATTGTTGACTTTAATCTGTTGCAAACTCACAAATGGAGAGGCAAGTTGCTTTCTAATACACTGAGCTGAGTAAATTTGAGTAAATTGATCAGGTTTTTATTTTATTTTATTTTATCCTTGTGATTATATTTGTTTCAAAATTCTTTTTCCAGATATAAAATTTTGGAGGAACTTGGTGATGGCACTTGTGGTAGTGTATATAAGGCTCGTGATTGGAGAACAAATGAGATTGTATGTTTCTCCTTACAAAAATAATCTAATACTTATAGCAATATCTATTCAGCTTTACCTGTCAGTACTAAGTTTTGCATGATGATTATCAGTTAATCCTAATATTGTCATAGCAATAAGTTATTTAGTATTGCAGAGTAGGCATTCATAAAATAACACTCTTCCTCGTTTTACTTTATTCTTCTCTTCTCAGGTTGCTGTCAAGAAGATGAAGAGAAAGTTCTTTTTCTGGGAAGAATACTGGAGATTGCGAGAGATTAAGGTATATTCATGGTCATTTTGCATGGTTCAATATTGTTTTGCCATGTGCCTCTTTATATGAGCTTTCACATTTTGTCGGTTGGCAATAAATATATCCCTCTTTTGTTGTTACTGATAGAAGTAAAAATGCTTTTCTCAGGTCCTTCGCAAACTAAATCATCCAAATATTATAAAGTTAAAGGAGGTGGTTAGGGAAAACAACGAGGTGTTCCTCATTTTTGAGTACATGGTGAGGACCTTTTGCGTCTCATTGATCTGTAATTTATTTGAGTTTCAGTTTTAACTTTCATCGCAAACAAAATTCTATGATGCTCTTAGTTTGGAAGTTAGATGAACCCCAGCTTATTAAATTAATATAAATTAGGTAATATGTGTCTGATTCCAAATTTTACGTTTTACAGAACTATAATTTGTATGAAATAATGAAAGAACGACAAAGACCCTTTTCAGAGGATGAAATTAGGAGCTTTATGTCTCAACTGCTGGATGGGCTTAATCATATGCATAGAAGGGGATATTTTCACCGAGATCTAAAACCAGGTGAGAACTGTTATCAGTGTTGTGCTTTCAAGCATCTGAATAGTCTGAAATATCATTTTGTATGTTTAGGAAATTAATATTAAGACAAATTTTTTTTTTCATTGAAGAGAATTTGCTGGTGACAAACGATATTCTTAAAGTTGCTGATTTTGGATTGGCTAGAGAAGTGTCATCAATGCCTCCTTATACTGAATATGTTTCCACACGCTGGTGAGTCATATCCCACCATGTTATTGTTTACACGCCCACATATTCTCCGTGTGTATGGTTGTTGGGGGATTAGGGTGTTCATCTTAAGTGTTATCTTATTGAGAACATGTCCATGCACATCTGTGGGTGCATGTCTGCACGTGAATGCTGCTGCTTGTTTTTGCACATGTAGGGCTGTGCAGACTAATTTTCTTTTCCATTTTGCGGTGCTTGTGGGCGTCCTAGGTATCGAGCACCGGAAGTCCTGTTGCAGGCCAAATCATATACTCCTGCAGTTGGTAATCATGTTTTTTCTTTTCCTCCTTAATTGCACCTTTGTTGAATTTTTTTTTTCTTAAAAAGGATTTTTGGGCTATTACTTATTAGAGGTGTTGTGTTTCTATGATTAGGCTGCATGAGGTTTTCCTATATCAAGCTTGACTATCTCTTGGTTTGTAATTCTTCAACTGATGATTAACAAATGCAAAACATATGCAGACATGTGGGCAGCGGGTGCAATCCTAGCTGAACTTTTCACTTTGTCCCCTATTTTCCCTGGTGAAAGGTGATTATACCACTCCCACATATGACCAAATTGTCAAATTTTTTGTGTAGATTTTTCTCCTTAAATAACAGAAAACCTTGGAGAACCTCCCACTACATCTTACAAAACTAGTTTCTTCAATGGACAGTGAAATAGATCAGCTGTACAAGATTTGCTGTGTACTTGGTACACCAGACTTGACAATCTTCCCTGAAGGGACAAATATATCTCGATTATTTAGCATTGTCAATTTTGAAAAGGTAAGCTTTATCGAGGACATGTTATTATTGTTTTCATATTTACTTGGCTTCCACTCATTATGTCATTCTTGTGAATAGATCTTGCCTGCAAATCTCTCTGATATCATTCCAAATGCAAGCGCAGAGGCTATTGATTTGATAATGGTAGGAGTTGTCTATACAGTTTGCACCTGTTAATACTATGATGATTTGTACAATGCTTTAGTATTCTCTCTTGACTATACGCAGAAACTATGCTCATGGGACCCATCAAAGAGGCCAACTGCAGATGAAACATTACAACATCCCTTTTTCCATGTAATATATCTTTTGAAGTTATCAACTGTTCTTGTATGTTATCTAACTGCAATCCTGTATATTTATCAACTTACAAACAAACGATATATATATATATATAGGTGGTTTGGATTCCTCGTTCACTGCGTGATCCACTTGACCTGAAGCTAAGTAACATAGGTGCGTCTTTAGGTTCTCCTTTTCCTTTCTTTGTTGTGTACCTCCCGTAGTGTCCATTTAGATTCTTCATTTTTTATTGGATTTAAATGCATCACTTTTCTTCTGTATTCTTTCGCAGGGGCAAAGCCAACACTTGAGTTGAAACTGTCGGACTTTGGTGCTGAACCTGAGGACTGCTTTCTTGGCTTGACGTTGGCTGTGAAGCCCAGTGTTCCAGACTTCGGTAGATTTCATTATAACTCTTGTTCGTATACCAGTAAATTTGTATCTTATGTTTGGCTATGGGTAAACTAAAACAAATCATTGCACAAGAGTTTTGTTTAATTGCAATATGTCCATTACGTGCTTGCCATGTTCCTAGCTTCTGTTTTAGCATTTTTTTTTAATCCAGTGTGCAGGCAGGCCCTGCTTCATTTTAAGCTCTAGGTACTAATTGTTTCATTGGTCAACAATATCATTATTTGCATTGAACCGGAGATGCTTCCATTTTTGTTCTCTTGATTCCATGATAGTGATTATTCTTCAGAATTTTGTAGAATCAATTTAGATTCATCAAATTTTGAGGATCAATCTGACCAATTATGAGACCATTAGTACTCATTACAATAGCTCTTGGGAAATGTTGGAGCATTGCTCAGTAAACTCTGAATTTTGTTCATTAGTTCCTGGAAGTTTTAGTTCTGGTTATCGAGTAGTTGCCTGATTAGAGTATATTTTAACCTGTCTATTGAAAATGTTACAGCAACATTACCATATTGATTACTACCTTCAATAGCAACTAGAAACTGTTTCTGAATTTTAGCCTTTAAAGGTTTTCATCTCTCCGCAGATTACCGCTTGAAATATGTGAGTGAGTTGCTTTTATGAAACCCCGTTACATTTATTTATTTTTACTCTGATATAATGTTATAATGCCCACACTTCATTGGTCAATATCTGTCTTGTTACTGCTTTTTAAAGTCCCATTAATCACTTCTTTGGGCAAAAGCTTCCTTGATTCCAGAATTGTCATGATTGGAAAATTCGAACTTGCTGCCATTTTTATAGATTCTCTGTTTCGGGTTTCCCTTGCACTTTATTTTGCTTCAGAGAGCTATATTCATCTGACTGTGATTTTGTCATGCAGATGTGGTTCATGATGTGTCTCAGAATATGGAAGAGGTAAGCCGTACTATTTTCATAGGAACTTCTCTACCAGAAACAACTTGCATGGGCCTCTTTGCCGTTAACTTTTTTGGGACATATTATGCTCAGAGCATTAGAACCAAATGAAAGATAATTGACTGTAATTTGAATTATGTTGATTTCATTATGCAGGATACATTATTTTGCTCTGGTTTGGAAGATCATTCAGGACGGTCCGGTAATTATCCTTTTTCTCAAATCCCTTCTAGATTAGTAGCCTGCCTTAATTAGGGAGGAAAAATAGCTTAGTAGTTGCTTCTACATTTGCGAGGCAAAAATGATCTCTGGAAAGAAGTTTCTGAAGAAAACCGTTTTTTTTTTGTTCTTTCCCATTTTTAAGCCTCCGATATGTAGGTAGCTTTCTCTACTGCTGAGAAAAATTCATAATGTAGCTTACTCTACTGCTGAGAAAAATTCATAATGTAGGCCATCTTAACTTTTTTTATATTTTTACTGCAAATAAATGTAACTCAGTAAGAATAAGTTATAGGAGATAAGAAGAAGAAAGTTTTGCCTTTTCTTGGATTTCTTTGTCGTTGAACTGATGTGTTGTTACTACTCTCCAGTTTTTTGGTCTCTAATGCCTCCTGATCAAGGTGGAATATGTGCCCCAGTTGAGCCTTCGTTTTCTTTGTCATTCAGGTCAGTTCACTTCTCTATATAGACAATAGTTTGTCTTGCTTATGGTACAACTGGTGTATGTGGTTACAGTAGACAATTTTTGTATCCCTTCTGCTTTGGAAATTTTGTTGCGGTGAGAACATCTCTCTTTTGGGTCATGTGATCTTCCAACAGAATCAATCTAATTCAGTGCAACGGTTATTTAACATATCATAGAGGCAATTCAGCAGCAGTTAATCCGATACTGTCGCTCTATATCTTAGCTATCTTTTGATGTATTGTATTTTCCAATTGTTTTTGTCTTGTGACTGAATTGCACTTCCTTCTCTATAACAAGTAAATGATGATAGACCGAGACATAGTCCTATGTATAATAGTTTCTGTGGTTGAAAATTCCTGATTAAATAATGACTTACATCTGCTCTTCTCCACCTCATTTTCCACAGTTCAATACAACATCCATCAGTCAGAGTTCCACAATCAGCTGGGTTCTCCATGCCTTCTTTGCAGTCTAACATTGTAGATGGTCCATTATTGGCCATGTCTTCTCCCTTCCCGCAAAGTCATTGCCACTGAGCGAATCAAGTCGATAAACTTGGGAATGACCTAAGAACGAAGGCTGTAATCTATTTTCATTTGTTAATACAAAGGTTTATTGAGCATGGTGAAGTGTTGTTGTACCATGAACATGTAGCAAATATTTTCCTGGTGTTCCCTGGTTATGAATTTCGGAATTTACAAGTGGAACACCAGAGAGTATTGAAAATTTGAATCAGAACCAGAATCAGAGACGATTGTATTTCGTCAAGTTTTTCAACTGATTTCCTGAACCCGTCTTCTCCTCTGGCCTTGAAAATTTGTTCATCAGGCAGCTTTAATGTTCAATGAACCAACTATATAAACAGTCAAAAGGTGCATGTAGTATTACCTCATTGAACACCCAAAAAGAGAGAAGAAACTGGAATATTGATTGCCAAGATAAAAAAAAGAGAGAGAAGGAACGACTTTAATAGGAGGAGGGTGCCGTCTCCATCCACAATTTTTTTAAAATTTTGGTTCAACTTCTACTAACTTTCAGTCCCTTAACTCTTAAGACTTAACCCACAAGTTATATAAGAAGAAAAAAGGAAAATTCGATTCGCACCAAAGAAAAGAATAAAGGAAGGAAAAAAAAAAAAAAGCAACCATCGTCTCTGTGTTCTGAAACTGCAAGAGAGGCGACATGGGTGGCGGTATAACCATTCCTCCTGGTATTGGTGACTCTGATTTTCCCTTTAAATTTTATAATTTAGTTTTGGGTACCTCAAAGATTGCGTCTTTTTGAGTTTTTGATATGTTGGGTCAGTGACACAGTAGGGCTGACTCTCTAATCAAACATGCAGATAACACAACGGGGGAAGAAGACTCCTCCCTGGACCAGGATTCTACCCAACTATCGTCTCCACTTCTCAGGTTCTTGAAATTTTCAGCTTTGATTTACTCCCTATACGATATCATAGTGAATTATGCATATTGGTAATATAGGTAGAACCCATGTTTCAATTTTTTGTTTATAGCGTTATACTGGCGAAAATGGAATATGGGTTTGTTGTGAATTTGTCTGAGAGGTGAAAGTGGTTCTGGTTTTTGATGAAGCAGAAGTGAATTGAGCATGGGGGCTGAGGAGGGTGCAGTGGATAAACAAAGTCAGAGTGGTTCGGTGTTTGGAGACTATGGCAGACTGCGTGATTTGGACGCCAATGAGAGGATGAGGGAAAATGTTTATAGGAAAATTATGCAGAGTGGTGAGTTATTGGGGATTCGAGGCAAATCGAAAGAGGCTAAGGACAAAATACTGAGGTAACCCCATCTTTCAACTTAAGATTTTGTGAGGAACAGAAAATTTTCACATTCATGTGGAATAAAACCTTTAGTGTGGTCATTGGATTGTATGTGATTATGTGAAGATATCTCCTGTTTATCGACTTTGTGCTATTTATGGTGCCAATGATGGGCAGACTGTTAGAATGGTTGCTTGAACTGATTTGGTGTTCTTGAGTTTCACAGCTACACCCCTGGGGCATGGATTGAGACTGCAGGTGCCATGAAAAGGAGGGACTATGATGTGCCAAAGACGACTACTTTATTGTTGGTTGGTCCAAAAGGATCTGGAAAGAGTAGTCTTATTAACAGAATATCAAAGGTGCTTGAAGATGACAAGTTTGCATCAGAAAGAGCACAAGTCTCATGTATGCTTTTAGTAATGTTTTCTGCATAATTGGATAAACTTGCTCCATTTATTTTAGTACGGCTTCACATTTATTTATTTTTTGTGTCAGTCAATTCATCTATTGGAGATGGAACCCTTTTCCTCCAGGAATGTATGATACCAAGAGGTTCATCTTCGTTTTGCATCTATGATACTCGTAGTCTGTCTGACGATTCAGCTGAAAACATAAAAATGCTGAAGCATTGGATGGAAAATGGTGTTCGTCATGGGGAGCTTGCTATTAGGTTTGAATTCTTAAGTCTGCTTAGCCTCTCATTTGGGTTTAGGAATTTGTCTTACTTTCAGTATTATCAATCTTTGTGAATTAAATATCAGGGATTCAGACAGTCAAAGTTTGAGGACTGCGATGATGTGCAAAGCTCATGACAATGATCATCTTTCCAGTGCGATCAGGAAGGTTAACTTTGTCATATTTGCTGTTAATGGCCTTTCAGTTCTGAAAGCACTGGAAAGTGAGGAAGATGCAGAGACTCAATACACTCGAATGATTGCTTCCATGTTCAACTGCCCATACTTGGCATTTAAAGGTATTAGATGTTGATTTTTCATGAATCAATTTTACCTATAGTATTTATTTTGTCAATTATAATAGGATAAGAGTAAAGGGACTTTGTGAGAACGTAAAATTTAAGGGGACTGAACTCTCCATCTCTATTTTTTTGTTCTTTTTGGGTAGATGATAAACCTGCTGTTGTTGTCACTCATGGTGATCTACTTTCACATGACGAACGTGCTCGTGTTCGTGTCCATTTGGGAGAACTATTGGGTATTCCACCTACAACCCAAATATTTGACATCCCAGGTGAGCAATGAAGTAATTACTCTCTACCGTCTGATATTTACATTAGTGGCATCATATAAGATGAAACATAACTCTTCGTGATAGCAGAAAGCAGTGACCCAGTAACTGTGTCCACAACAATTGACATGTTACGCTATTCGCTTGAGCATGCTGATAAAAATTTTACTCATAAGAAAAAGGTATTTTCCTTCATGCACCAGGTTCGTTCTTTTTGTTTAATGAATCACGGCTCTGCTAGAACTTAATAACAAATATAACATTCATCTTATGAATGCAAAATATGTCTTAGTTTCTAATATCCAACCCACCTACTGTTTTCAATGATCTTTCAAAACTCATGCAATAGCACCTGTTCATTAATTAATTAACGTTTCTGTTAAAAATCAGTTCAATCACCAAAATAAATAAAAAATACTCCACGGAATTGGCCTGTCTGTTTTGACTTTTGGAAACAAAAGAAATTGTTTTGAATGGCTCTCTAGGTCTGCTTCTCCTGATTGTGATTGATTACATGCAGGTTGCTGCTATATCACTACTACCATTTATGCTCCTGTTAATGCTTCTTGGAACTGCCACCAATTTATGGTGTATGTACCATCATGCACATATTCAGCAGGGTCCTGCAACCCTACCGGCTATTCAGCACTGTCAGTGTCCCCAAGCGCATATTCAACACTGTCCTTTGCCCCAAGCTCGTAATCAGCATGACCGTGGCCCTTTTACCGAAGAACATAATCAGAAAGAACCTTTGCCTGAAGAATACATGCAGAAAGAACCTTTGCCCGAAGAATACATTCAGAAAGAACTACAAGACCCTTTGCCCCAAGCTTTGCCCCAAGACCAGGTTCAGCAGGATGCTTTGCCCCAAGACCAGGTTCAGCAAGACCACGTTCAGCAAGGCCCTTTGCCCCAAGACCATGTTCAGCAAGACCCTTTCCCCCAAATACATGTTCAGCACTGCACTTCTCCAGAAGGTCATGTTCAGCACGATTGTGGCCCTTTGCCCAAAATTCTTACTCAGCACAGCCCTTCACCCTCTTTGGCCACTTCAACCCCTTCGCCCCTTGCAGCTCCTTCAACCCCTTCGGTCCCTTCTGCTCATGAGGATGGCTCCTTGCCCTCTCCTCCCCAAGCACATGTTGATCCTGACCCTTCACCCTCTAATCCCTCATCCCCGCAAACTCCACTTCATGGTCCTTTGCCCCGAGTGCAAGCAGAACTTGAGAAAATTAAAACTAAAGTTGAGAAATTTAGGACAAAACTTGATTGGAGTAAAATCCGTCATTTGTATCTAGATGAAGATTCGAAGATGCATATAGACTGGACGAAGATTCGACACTTGTATCTAGATGAAGATTCCAAGTTGCGGATAGATTGGAAGAAAATTCGTCATTTGTATCTAGATGACTGAGACATCGTTGATGACTACTTATAGTCTTTCTAGACAGAGGTTGGGAGTTACAAAGACTGCCTGTAAATCTTTGTTTTGATATCTTACGATCCACTCTTGACAGAGTATAACACTCGGTTGATGCTTTATGTATTGTGTGACATAGTGCTCGTGTTTTTGTGGTTTTGCATATTTTAGCTCAGGCAAACTTCCTTGTGGATGATGATGATATCTTACTTTTATAATGCGCTGTTGATCTTCTGACAACCAAGTTATTTGCACATTCACGTTGCTTTATTTTTATGGCGTTCTCATTACGTAGCTCTCTTGTTTGGTTGAATATAGCTTCGAGTTAATTGGTAGTATTAGTCCTTGTCTGGATCTGGATAAGGTGGATTCATAATATTAGTCTATTACCTAAAACTGATACAAGTGTCGAATCTTCGTCCAGTCTATATGCATCTTCGAATCTTCATCTAGATACAAATGACGGATTTTCTTTGATGCTCATCAGTTTGATCAAATTTCACCTCTGGTTTCTGACGAGGAAACTTGGTCGGCTCTCCAACATGAAAATACTTCTTTTCCATCAAAAAATTGATGTAACTGTAGCTAAACCGAGAGAAGAGTATTGTCATCTCAGTAACCCTATAGGATATAGCCACAGAGGTATGAAATTTGGAAGGGTTTTATTTTTGATTTGTCTAAAGCAACAAGATCTCAACTTTTGTGTTGATAATATAGTACAAGTTCAGCGTGCTCATGTTCGTGTCCATTTGGGAGAACTACTGGGAATTCCACCTACAACACAAATTTTTGACATCCCAGGTGACCCTTGAAGTTGCACCTTCTTCTTTATGGTTCTCATATTAAAATGATTAGGAAAAAAAAAAAATTAAAGATAACTCTTTGTTGATGCAGAAAGCAATGCTCCGGTAACTGAGTTGACAATAGTTGACATGTTATGCTATGCTCTTGAACATGGCTGACAAAAATCATCCTCATAAAAGACAGGTATATTGTTTTTCATACACTAACATACATTCAATTTTTTTACTTCCCTTCTTTCCTCCCAAGTTCGTTATACTAGATGGTTGCACGCATTCAGTGACATAAATCTAATATATATCTTTTTTACTTCCCTTATTTACTGCAAAAGTCAGCTTATAGAGCCCATCTGTTTCTCATAAGCCAGTAATGTTAAGAGATGATCCTTCAAAACCCATGCAATAACCACGGCTAAGGTGTTAGTATCTAGATATTATTCAATTTAGTTGAAAGTCATTTGTTATGTACCTTCCAATAAAAAGTTGTTCTGCCTCTACACAAAAAGATTAATAAATAAGTTCTACAGAATTGGCCCTGATCTGTTTGCCAAGGTATTTTCCCATGTTTCTAATGGGATCCTAGGTTTTCTGATTGTGATAAATTACTGCAGGTTCAAGCTGTGTCAGAATTACTATGTATGCTCCTGTTGATAGCAATCTTGGGATTGCTAATAAGGGATCGCCATTGAATTAGCCCTTGTGCCCATATCAGAACTTCACTTGAGTAGGGAAGTATTGGAGAGGACAAAGGTTTAATTTTTGCTGAGTTTACTTGTGGCTGAACACTTCCATGTATATATAGTGACTGGTCCATAATCGTATCGTTTTCTATTTGCATTTGCAACTCTGTTATCTCCGGCAACTCTCTGACATGAAATTTAACTCTTGCTGTCTGGATTATGTTTGGTGCAAAGTTATTTTTGTTTTCTGTGGTAAAAGTCCTTTCTGCAAGCACCAAACAAGCAAATTGTTTTGTGGCGCTGAACATCAGCTAGAAGCCAACAATTTTTTCTTTCACAGGAGATTACATTTGTCAAAGTGGTTTGGAGTTATGTTACTTGTTAATGATTGATGAAAGCTAAAATTTGAGCAAGCTAAAAGACATAATTAACCAGATAGAGCCTTCCATGGTCAACAATTCAAGGTACTGCAATGACTAATCAAGTAACAGACTAAAGCTTTGTGGGTATTTCAATAATCAATATGATTCGTACCATCAATATATCATTCGTATGACAGTAAAGGGAATGGAAACAATCTTTGAAACAAAGAGAAGCCTTGGAATCTTGCGAGGGTATAATGCTACAGATAATAGATGAAACAAAACAAAACTTTAGGATCCTCTGTTATGAGACCATGGGCATTTGGATAGTTCAGTTAAAAATTCCATACCACCAAAACAAAAATGAGGCAAGTCCCAGATTAGTCATCCTTTGACTATCATAAAACTTATGGCTGAGCAGCATAAACCACCAAGGCAAAGAACTGAGTAGAAAAGAATCGATAGTTAATAGATGAATTAGGATCATGGTCCCGAAATGGCAGTGTTTGGGAGGCTCTGCAAAAACTTGGCCCTTGCAGCAGGGTCAGTTGAAAAACGACCCAGTACTGCAATGGTAGCTGTGCTACTTCCAAACTTCTCAATCCCTCTAGAGATCATACAGGTGTGGTTAGCCTCCACAACAACTATCACATCTCCACCTGAAAGTGATGCCACAGTTTCTGCTATCTGCCGTGTAAGTCTCTCCTGCACCTGGAGCTTAAAACCATAGAAACAGACAATTGATTGTAGAAGAGATTTTCCAATGGGATTGGATCCTTCTGTGGCCGTATATCCTATATGCACGACACCATAAAAGGGAAGTAAATGATGCTCACACTGAGACCACACAGACAAGTTGAGCTCAGAGTGGATTTGCTTTTCTTTGCAGCTATCTCCATTGGGGTGTAGAGGATCCACCCTAGCAGAAACAAACCCATTCAGCTTCATATCCAAATTACAATTCTGGAAGTTCATCAACCATTTCACAAAGCGAGCAGGTGTTCCTACGAGCTCCTTTCTCAATGGGTCTTCACCCAGTGATCTAAGAATTGAAGCTACTGCAGTGACCATTCCCTGATTGGCTGATTCAACCTTCGAGACAGCATTAGCACCGGCTGAAGATCGAGATGGACACCAATTGCTTGAGTCTCTCAAGCCAGTTTTCTCCACATCTATGCCTCTGAATTTCAGAAGACTCAAAAAATCTGCCCAAATATTGGCACTTTCATTTTCAAAAACTCCAGAACCTGAACTAACCAGCAATTTTACCCATCCTTGGTGGTTTGAGTCGAGAAAAGCTGATTCTAAATTTGGGAAATGAATGTGTGAACACTGGAGCCTGACAGCGACACCGGCTGGCTTGATGCCATGGTGCAGGGCTGAGCACACTTCATCTGCTAGACGCTGTGGCTCTTGAAGACGTTTTCCAAACACATCAGCTACTCGAGAGAGCTTGCTTAAGCCTACAACTCGTTGACCAGAAGGGACATAACCCACATGACATTTAACCTGGAATGGTAGCATACAAGATTCACAATAGGAGAAGAGGTTCAGATCTCGAACAACCACAAGTCCACCAGCTCCTCCAGCATGACCTACTGCATTATCCAGACCAGCTTCAGGGAACAAAGCACCTTGCACAATGTCCTTAACCTTTTGTCCATAACCTTGAAGAAAAGATCATGATTCAAAATCAGTACATGCCCTAGATTATTTTGATGTGAATATTATAAAGATATCAATATCACCAACAACATCCATTTCAAAAGAAATATATGAATGAATCCAGAACATGCTCAGCGCTGCATAAAGAATCAATTTCGAAAGGGCCTTGAAAACAGCCAGTTCACTTGGTGATGATGTATATGCACATATATGCCAGTGATGAGCTTAACCTCATACGGTTTACAATTACGATAATTACTCTACCCTACCAGGCGACAAGCAGAAGTCATTCTTGATGCTTTTGATAGGCATGATGAAATGGAAGTAGGAAGGTTGGGTGCATCCAAGATCTCCATCTAGCTACAGATAAATTAGGCACAGTTTGAAAAGAATTGACAACAGATGGTCCCTTCCTATTAGATTGATTTGTCATCCCATTACTTACGCATTTGAAGCTACAGTTTTAACATGAAGATTGATAATCCCAGCAAATGGCATATATATTTTTAGTTCCTGAAAGGTAAGAGTTTTATTAGGGCATTAAGTTGCAGAGAGGGAAGCATTTTGAACTGTGTACAGTGTGTTATCTATCTGGCAATCAAGCTGAAAAACAAGAATGGTATCTTTAATAATGGATTATAAGTTTATAACACATACGCTACTGTCACCATCTAAGGCTACAGATATTTCATTTACACTCTAAATACATTCCATGCAATTAGCTCTAGCCACCATAAGAATTTCAGAGCATTCAAGTCTTGACAAACTTAAATAAAATACTACCTAAACAACTACCCAAATCACAAAATTTAGTAGCTACCAACAATAACTAATCCAAAGGTTGCCCATATATAATAAACAAGAGGAACAAAACAAAGTTACAATCTTTCTGAACTATATTGATAAGCATTGAATTAGCAAGTAAAGTAATGTAAACAAGGCAAAGAAAACAGTTACCCCTAGTTCCTTCTCGAAGGGCCTTCGCAACACGAAGAGGTGTCTTCTTGAGACCTTCTCTGTCCACATCCTCTCCAAGACCCTGCAGGAGAACTTTGACAGCATCCTCAATAGCTACGGTCTCGGGTTCGGCATCAACACTCAGCTCAATACAACCCAGCTTCACTCCATTCTCAAGTTCCGAACAGAAATGCCCCTCATCCAATGCGCCCATTGACAGACCACCAAATCCGAAAACAGCACCGACCCAGATCCCAAATCAACCACACTGGAAGATATCACTGCAAACTTGGAAGATAAAGACCAAATCTTTGACGCAAACCAACAACAATACTGGAAACAAAGAGCTACCCAAATCACCCAAACAAGAGAAAAATCAATAGAACCAAGAAGTAGCTTGGGAAGAAACCAACGGAAATGGCCTTTAAAAGGAAGAGGGGAGGCCAAAAAGATGTGAAAATGAAACGTAGGGTTGGAGTTGTTATTGGAATGTGTGGATCTTCCTTGACGAATCTCTCATCGGAATGTGGGACCCAATCAGGGTGTGGATTTGCACGGGACCGGAGGACCTGGGTCGGTGGTAACCACAGGGCTCTCTCTCTCTCTCTCTATTTCGTTATCCCTCTTTGAGTTGTGTCTGCGCTCTGTTTTCCTTGTGTTATATAGACGAATGGGGGCGATTTGACGCTTAAAGAAGTGAGTCAGAAGAAAACGAAAACCAACCCAAATGGGCAGATGGTAAGATGGGGTATGGTATGGTACCTATCAGCTATCACACACCAACCCACCGCCACTTGCCACCAACGAAGAAAGTAGTACTCCAATCTCACCCACCGCATATCCCGGATCTCTACAACCTTGGTAAATGGTAATGATGCTCTGCTGCTTCTTAATGGTCAAATGTGAATCTTTCTGTATTGTAAAGTTTTATTCTATGATTGTGGTGGTCAAAGGTTTCATAAAAATTCTTGTACTTTTCTACTTGTGGATCTATGGAAATTATTCTATGCAGCGACGGTGTAAGTGACCCAACCCTTATAAAATAATCTCAACCCTTGATATTTATTATCAACTTTATTTTTAATAAACAAAAAGTGTATTTAATGCAATCTAACCATTCATTTATGTTGGTGCAAGTGCACAGCGGTGCACTGAATAATCTCTCGTGGATCTAATAGAGTGAATCATTGTATATGCCATAGGATCTAAATGAGTCTAAATGCATCCATGGCAATACCTTAAGGGAATATTTGTTAGTGTGAGTTATCATTCCCTATTAGGAATAGACTATAAGGGAATATATTGTTATAACTACTTACCTTGTATATGTTGTGTAGTACAGTAGTACACAATAGTTGTAGTACGATTGTAATCGGTTTATATTCACCACAGAATGGGTGTAATATGATATCAGAAAATTCATTCTCTATATCTCGTCCTATTTAACTTGGTATCAGAGCAGAGATCCGAAAGGACTTTGTCTCGTTGTTTTTATCTCAGTTTTTTATTCAAACTTGAGGAGTTAGAACGCCGTTGTTAGGGTTTTTTCACCTCTAAACTACATCCTGAGCGTCCGTCAAACAACGACCAGTGTCTTCTTGTTTGACTTCGGCGACATCATCTCCAGATCAGATCCGGCGTCAAAGTCTGCATCAAAGTCTGCATCGGACTGACTCTCTTCGTCTGCATCGGACCGGACTCCCTCCTCGTTTCAGATCGCATCGGACCCGACTTCCTCCTCGTTCTAGATCACATCGGACGCGATTCCCTCCTTCCCCTTCGCTGTCGATTTCAAGATCGCCCAGAACCGGCGATCCTCGCTCGTCTAGCTCCGTCGCCCAACAACCAGAGATCGACGCAGGCGATCCTCGCTCCTCGCTCCGCCGTCAGTTCCCCGCACCAGACCGACCTCGTCTCTTGTCAGCCGCCTTCGTTTGCCTCTTACATCAGAGCTTGATCTCCATTTTCTTCAGTTGGGCAACTCGGTCAAATTGGTTCAGTGAGTCAACTCGGTCAAATTGGTTCAGTGAGTCAACTCGGTCAACTGGTTCAGTGAGTCAACTCGGTCAACTCCAGATCTCCGAGTCAATTCTAACAGGTTCAAAAAAAAAAAAATCTGTTATTATTAATTTTTTGGAGCATTCTATTCTTCTTAATTCCGCTGCGTACTTTGGGATTCGTGTGTTTATTACTATTGTACTATTACAATGGGTGGTGATGACAATCAAAGTTCTAAGGCCAATGAGGTCCAGAAGGTTGAGGTCCCTATCAAGAGCTCAGAAGGTGGTTCTTTCGGGGGTACCAAACTCACTAGTACCAATTTCCGAACGTGGAAGAAAATTATGTCAGTTTATCTCCGTGGAATACACAAAATGGGGCATGTGACTGGAACAATTAAGGCTCCTGGTGAAGATGATGTGGAGGCCTATGCTAAGTGGGAAGATGATGATGGGTTTGTAATGTCAATTCTATTTCGAGCCATGACTGATGATGTGCTACAGATGGTGGAGGAATGTGAAACTGCTGAGGCGATCTGGAAGACATTGGGGGATTTGTATACTAACGAGTCTGATTTTATACAGGTTCATGAATTGATGTGTAAAGCTGCTAGTATGCAACAGAATGGGCAACCAGTAGCTGTGTATTTCACCAAGCTGAAGAATGTATGGGCTGAAATTGATCAGAAGCGTCCTTGCAAGATCAAGAATCAGGAAGATCTTGTGTGGTACCAGAAGGAGAATGAGCTAGAAAAGGTTCATGTATTTATGACAGGGCTTGATGAGAAGCATAACAGTGCCAAGGGAGAATTGCTCAAAATGACAGACCCTCCTAGTTTGAACACAGCTTTTACATACGTCCGTAAGGATGAGTCTCAACAGGAGAGTGTCAAACATGCACAGATTGAAGTATCTAGCTTAGCCATTCAGGCCAAGTCACTGGCACATTTCCTTCAGCAGCAGAGTTCAGCCCCATTTCATCAGCAAGGTTCACCACAAGGCTTCACCAACCGCCCTCGTCCTCAATGTTCTTATTGCAACGACCTTGGACATGTTCGGGAGACTTGTTGGAAGTTGAACCCACACCTTAAACCTAAAAGGCAAGGTTATCGTCCTAAGGCAAAAGAAGCTGCTGTTCAATTGGTCCAAGAACCAGATTTCTATGGAGTGGCTGGCCAAGATCATCATACAGCAGGTGGAGCTACCCCTACAACCTCTATAGCTGGTCGAGGTAAAATTGGTATGGCTTTACAGATTTCTAACTTTGTTGGTTCTGATACATGGATTATTGATTCTGGTGCCTCCGATCATATGACTTATGACAAATCATATTTTACTGAGTTGTCCTCCCAATCAGTTTCCTATGTAACCAATGCCAATGGTGAGGCTTTTCCTGTGTTAGGGTCAGGGTCAGTGCGTATTACTCCCACTTTAGAACTTTATAATGTGTTATATGTGCCTGACTTATCTCATCACTTGATATCTGTCCCACAATTGAACACTGAGTCCAAATGCTCTGTAAACTTTTATCCTATGTATGTGATTTTTCAGGATCTTCTCACCAGGGAGATAGTCGGTCGGGGGTATCTGAGGGGCAGGTTGTTCCATCTGGATGAGACATACGCAGGAGAGAAACCAGGAGCACAGTCCCGAGCCGCTTTGACTTCGACTTCTGATAAGCTAAGTGAGATTTGGTTGTGGCATCGCCGTTTAGGGCATCCATCTTTTAGTCTTATGAAGAAAACCATGCCTACTCTGTTTATTGGTGTGGATGAGTCAGTTTTACATTGTGAAACATGTGTTTTGGCCAAGAGTCATCGTGCTACTTATTCTCCTAGTATTTCTAATAAAAGTGTTATTCCTTTTGAGTTTATTCATTCTGATGTTTGGGGACCTTCTAGAGAGCCTACTGTATCGGGTATGCGATATTTTGTGTTGTTTATTGATGATTGTACAAGATTGTCATGGGTTGCTCTTCTTAAAACCAAAGATGAAGTCTTCCCCGCTTTTCAAACCTTTCGTAATCTTGTTCAAACACAAAATCATAGCACCATTAAAGTCCTTCGTTCTGACAATGGGGGGGGAGTATGTTAATCATGTGTTCCAAGAGTTTTTTAAAATCCATGGGATTGTTCACCAAACCACGTGTCCACAAACCCCAGAACAGAATGGAGTGTCTGAACGGAAAAATCGTCATTTACTTGATATGGCTCGTGCCCTTCTTTTTAGTGCTCATATGCCTAAGTATCTTTGGGGCGATGCTATACATGTTTCCTCTCATCTTATCAATCGTCTTCCATCCAGTGTCCTTCAGGGAAAAATTACATTTGAGGTTCTCGCCTCTCATGTCTCTTTACCATCCTTTCACAATCTTCCAGCTCGTGTTTTTGGTTGTGTTGCCTTTGTCCATGTACCAAAAAATCAGAGGTCTAAGTTGGATGCCCGGGCCCTTAAGTGTGTATTTGTTGGCTACGGAGGTCATCAGAAGGGGTACAAGTGCTGTCATCCACCCACCAGAAAGTATTATGTCACTATGGATGTTACTTTCTTTGAAGACATGAGTTATTTCTCCTCTTCAGCTACAGCTCTTCAGGGGGAGAATTCATATTTTGAAGAGCTATATCATGGAGAGGGGGAGGACTCAGAGGGAGAAGGAGCAGCCACATAGCCAGGAGGTATTTTGACGAATCCGGTTGAAACTATTAGCTCGCCGCCTCCAGCAGCAGAAGTACCAGTTCCCATCACTCAGAATGAGGTTGAAGACACAACTGCCCCTCTTGCCATCGCTTCTACCCCTGACCCACAACTTCCTGGTACTGAAGATCACCCATTTGAGGTATGTCCATCCACTGATACTAGTAGTAGTGAGTCCAATGTTGAGCAATATGTGTTTCCCCATAGGACCACTCGAGGTCAATCAGCCAAAAGATATGAACCTACTCTTACTGCCAACTCAACATATCCAGTAGCCAACTATATGTCCACTAGGAGGTTGTCTAAGTCATATGAATCATTTGTGAATCAAATATCTGCTGTATCAGTACCTAACAAAGTGCAGGATGCGTTGGGGGATCCAAAGTGGAGGAAGGCTATGGATGAAGAGATGGAGGAGTTGCAGAAGAATAGTACTTGGCAACTTGTGCCTCCACCACAAGGCAAGAAGGCTGTAGGCTGTCGTTGGGTGTTTACCGTGAAGCATAATGCAGATGGATCAGTGAATCGATACAAAGCACGTCTTGTAGCAAAGGGATTTACTCAGACGTATGGTATAGACTATGATGAAACTTTTGCTCCTGTTGCCAAGATGAATATTATTCGGGTTCTGCTCTCGTTCGCTGCTAGTTTAAACTGGCCACTCCGACAGTTTGATGTCAAGAATGCATTTCTTCATGGAGAGTTAGCCGAGGAAGTATACATGAGCCTCCTACCAGGGTATGTAGTTGCTTCTCCTGGTGAGTTTGTATGCAAATTGAAAAAGTCTCTGTATGGTCTCAAACAGTCACCTCGTGCTTAGTTTGGAAGAATTTCACAATTCATGCGGAAGGTTGGTTACAGGCAGAGCAACTCAGACCATACCTTGTTTCTCAAGCATCAACATGGGAAGGTAACAGCTCTAATTATCTATGTGGATGATATGGTAATCACTGGTAATGACACTGTTGAGATAGATAGACTGTAGAGACAGCTAGCCTCTGAGTTTGAGATGAAGGACTTGGGTGAGCTTAAGTACTTCTTAAGAATTGAGGTAGCCAGGGGGAGAGAAGGAATCTATCTGTGCCAGAGGAAGTATGTTCTTGACTTACTGACAGAGACAGGTTTGTTGGATTGCAGACCTATTGACACTCCTATTGAGCAGAACCATGGTTTAGCTGAGTATCCAGATCAGAAACCTACTGATCGAGCTCGCTATCAGAGGTTAGTTGGGCGCTTGATTTATTTGGCTCATACCAGACCAGATGTTGCGTATACAGTGAGCGTGGTGAGTCAGTTCATGCATAATCTGAGTGAGAGTCACATGGATGCTGTTATGCGAATTCTGAAGTACTTGAAGTCAGCTCCAGGTAGGGGAGTACTATTTTCTAAACACAACAACATTCTTGAGGTTTGTGGCTTCACAGATGCAGATTGGGCTGGGAATATCACAGACAGGAGGTCGACATCATGTTACTTTACCTTTGTGGGAGGTAATTTGGTTACATGGAAGAGTAAGAAACAGAAAGTTATGGCACGTTCTAGTGCTGAGGCCGAGTATAGAGGTATGGCTCATGGAGTGTGTGAATTGTTATGGCTGAGAAATCTGTTACGTGATCTGGGTTTCATATTCAAAAACTCCATGCAGTTGTATTGTGACAACAAGGCAGCTATTGACATATCACAGAATCCAGTACAGCATGATCGTACTAAGCATGTGGAGGTTGATCGTCACTTTATAAAGGAGAAGCTAGATGCCAAAATCATTAGTTTTCCTTTTGTTCCAACTGAAGAGCAACTTGCAGATGTACTTACCAAAGGAGTTTCCAGGAAGGCGTTTTATGACTCACTAAGCAAGTTGGGCATGGTTGATGTATATGCGCCAACTTGAGGGGGAGTGTTAGTGTGAGTTATCATTCCCTATTAGGAATAGACTACAAGGGAATATATTGTTGTAACTACTTACCTTGTATATGTTGTGTAGTACAGTAGTACACAATAGTTGTAGTACGATTGTAATCGATTTATATACACCACATAATGGGTGTAATATGATATCAGAAAATTCATTCTCTATATCTCGTCCTATTTGACTATATTAACATTGGAAATACACAAATGTATTTGCTTTACCTATACTCACATACATTACTTAGGTAACCATATCAAATCTAGCTATAAATTGCAGTGTTTGTTACTATCATTTCTCGACAGTTCAGTATGGACATTTCATCACAAGCAAAGTCATTTCTCTACTTATGTTACTATCAAATCTGTATCAAGGGTTCTCGACCTACAGCTCATGCCGATCAAGCCACTAGCATGGTGATAAGTGTATTCCCTCGTAGATGCCGATCATCTAGTCCATTAAAGGAAATATTCCCCACCTATCCAATGACATGTCACAATCCCAAGACTCCACAGTAAGATTTTGTTGCAGGTTATAAAAAAGGTTCTCTAGTGCTAATAGACTAACCCTTGTTAAATCAAACTTTACAGATATGCCTAACTATGTAATGTCTTGTTTTAAATGCCCTAGTAAACTTTCCAAAGCTATAAATGACAAAATATTTAGAAATATCAATTCTAACTCTGCTTCTGGAGCCAATGCATATATGGATTTTAATAGTATTAGGAAGCGGGACATTCTTTAAAACCACTCTGCCACCATCTTGTGGCAACCTCCCCCTACTAATACTGTCAAAATCAATTTCGATGGTTTCATTTCAAAAAATAAGAGAGTTGCAAGAGGGTATGTGATCAGAAATCATCTTGGTGAATCTATTGTGGCATATGCTAGAATAACGGGAGACTCCACTATTCCAACTACTAAAGCAATTGCTCTCCATGACAACCTAAAGCAATTACTCTCCGTGACAACCTGCTTTAGCAAGGGAGAGAGGATTTACAAAAATTCTTGTAGAAGGAGACTCAAAATTGGTGAAAGACTACACAAATGGAAGCATTTCCACACCTTGGAGGTTATTAAAAATCATTCGAGACATCCAAGAAATTGCTAAAGGATTTGAGAACATCCGATTTAAATGTATTTATAGAGAAGCAAACTATGTTCCCGACCTGAAGCTGTCAGTAGGCTTTGAGAATATGAGAAAGAAAACTGTAGCTTTGTTGAGAAGCTTTGATGAAGAACAACGTGTTATCGACAAACAGTAAGTGGCTTATGTCTGGGCGTCATTGATGTGCTCATTTTTTCCTATATTTCCATGCCTCATAATCTTGGTTTTTATGTTTAGTTCTCCTTATTTATGATTCATTTACATCTTTTAGTGTTTTTGTAGGTTTGTTTCGTAGAAAGAAGAAAAGAAGCCAAAATGAGCTAAGTAGAATTGAAATGCGATTGCAATACCACGTTCCAGAATCTGCCCGTGCAGAATATCTAACTTCGCATAATTACTGGGAATTACTTAGATCGAATCAGATAATGATCCTTATATCATTGGAAAGCTATGGATGTCTATTTTCTGTATAATTTTACAGATCTTGATTTCGATACTTCTACAGAAAGTTATGATTGTTTGAGTGAAGATAGGTCAGACAAGAAACCTACTAGGGAATTTACAACCATTCGTGGAGAACTCAAGTTCCATGGCACAAGATCGTCAATCCTAATGTTTCAAGCAAGTTAATTCAGATGAGGATTCAATGATGAACTTTTTCCTACTTCTACAAGAGATATTTCAAGGTTTTCCCATTCCAAATGAAGAAAGGAATCTAAACCTAAGTTTTACAAGGAAACATGATGCCAAAGATGAGCAGAAATCTTCCCTATATAAGGGAGCACGAATTTACATGAGAAGGGAGTCTCGGAGCACATTGAAAATGCCTAAGGAGTGGAGACGACTCATCCATCTTCCCTTTCTTTTCCTTTCCATTCTTTTTATGTTTTTCTTATGTTTTACTTAATTATATTTTGTTAAACTTTTTCTAGGTTAGGATGATGCTCTATCATGATTGTTTATGTACTTTGATGTTTTATTGATGAATTTATAGTTTCTTTATGATGAATGCTTAATCACTATTTGAATTGATGCTTTATGTTTAAGTTCTTTGATTGATCACCTTAGGGCTTTGCATATAGTAATTGGAAGATAAATTTGAAGCAGAGATGCAATATAATTTGATTACCTTCTTGTGATTAAGTGTGGTAAATTACATTATTACTTGAGAAAGACTAATGGTTTGCTTGATTCCCTTATTTTCTAAAGCGGAATGAGTCTTGCATGTTAAATTTATACCTGAGAATGATAAACTGCATAGTTAGGATATAAGATCTTTACCCGAGAGGGATAGCATCATACACTTAAGGAAAACTATGGTCTAGAGTACCTGAGAAGGACTTATATACGAGAATTATCATATAGAGAAATAAAAGAATCTGTTAATTGCATTGAAACATAAATTGGATTGTTAGTTGTTGATTATGAAACCCTAGGTTTTATCATTATTTATTTGTTTTTTTTTGTTTTTTTTTTCACATTATTTGTTTAGTTGAAAACCTTAAAACCATATCTTCTTTAGTTTGATTGTTTATGTGTTTTTGTGTTTGGATTAATTAGGTTAGGATTTAAATTGATTATCAATCCTCAGTTGGAACGACCTCGTACTTGCACACTATACTAACGACGATTCGTGCGCTTGTGAGTTTTAATTAAAATTTCACAACAGTCATTTATCCCAATAGAAATAGGGACAATCTGTCTAGTAATGCAGGCCTGTCTGAAAATGGTGGATAACACGTCGCCTTCTTTAAGGCCCTGAGTAGAAGAAAAAGTCTTGGAAGGCTTCCTATTGATGAGAATTGATGAGGAAACAGAACGAACACAGTTCATAATCAATAGAATCCAGTGTTTAGCAAACCCCAATTTGGTTAATACAGCTTCAAGAAAATCCCAATCAAGGCGATGACTCGGTTAATTATTTCCCAGTAACTCTGATAGTAGATTCCCGAAAAACCGTCAAGGCCTTGAGCTTTAAGGCTTCTCAATTGAAAAACTGCATCATGAATCTCCTCCACAGACACAGGAGCAAGGAGGGAAGAGTTCATATTAGGGGTGACAATCAGATCTATCAAATGTAAAACATCCTCCCAATCTCGAGGACCATCTGATGTATAAATCTATTGAAAGTACAAAGATATGGTATCAGAGATGTCTTTTTCAGAATGAAGACACTGATCAACAAAGTTCTTGAGCTTAGAATCTTGTTTTATCTGTCTTCTTTTGATGGTAAATTGATTAAAGAAATGCGAATTGCAATCACCAAGATTTAGTCAACTGATTCTAGATCTTTGGTGCCGGAATAATTCCTCCAATCCCCAAAGATGAATGATTTGAGAGTAAATTTGCTGAATGCGATCACCATCAAAGTAGGTAGCGTCTGCAAGAATGGTATCCATCTCAAGTGAGAGTTCATCAATCTTTTCTTTATAGTCCACATATGAAGTCAAAATAGAGGAACAATGAATACTTATTGGTTTTAAAAACTTAGCTCATTTGTCAAAGCCCCGTCGAGCAGCGTTCTGGGCTCCGTGGTTTGGATTTTGGATCTGGCTTAGGATTCTTCGGCGAGTTGCAGTGGGTGAGAGTGTGATGCTTGCAGAAGGACATAAGAGGGAGCCCAGGCGTCCTTATGGTTGAAAGATGCTAGCTGGCATCCGATTTTTTATATAGAAAGAAAGTTGGATGTTTTGGCAGAAGCAGCTTGCTGGTTGGATTTGGATTAGCTTCTCAACATCTAGATCAGCGCGCTGGCCTGTGCTAGCGGTGGCGGGTATTGGCCAGCGGATGATTTTCAGGCCGAAGATGGCTAGCGATCAGAGGAGCTCAATCACATCAGCAGTGATGTGGCCAGCAGTGGTGTTTGGCCATCGGAGATCTAGTCAACTATGTTTGGACAGTGGTGATTTGGTGCTCAGCAGAGACATTGATCGAAGAACATGGCGGAGTAACAAGCCTTGGAGGTTGGGGATCTAATATGACGCTCCGTCAAGGCTTCGCTTGCGGTGTTGTGCTGGCGGTGGTATCTAGAGGTGTCGTGTTTGGTGGTGACGACCGCGTTAGCTTGATGCCACTGTGTTCAATAACTGTGCACTATCGCAAGGCAGAGATGATGGAACTTTGAGATTGATTAACTGGTTGTTTAGTTGATGCTTTGATCAAAGCTTCGTGGGTAATGACTGAGCACCATTCTCCTTGATGCTGGTCAAAGAAGAAGATGGAAGTTTCCATGGGTGTCCAAATCAATTTTGGATTAGGTGTCCATCGATTGCATCTTCCGTTGGCGGCAGCTAGAAGTATCACTGGAGCTGCTCACTGATGTTGGTGCTACTGCTTGGCGGTGGCAGAGCTGTTTACGGAGTAATAATCCAAGAATGGTACTTTGCTTGGCGGAGGTTTCGTCCGCCACAAAATTTCGAAGCCGGAAACCAAAATTAAGGGGCGGTGCTTGGTGGAGGTTTGCTAGCGGAAGTTGCCTGGCGGGACTCTTTAGCGGAGGCCTGGTTGTCCAGAGTAAATGGGCACCGCTAGCAAGGTGTTGCTGTGAGAAACAACTGTGCCGCTTTGACCGCTGATCTCAGAGATTGCACAGAATATATATATATATATATATATATATATATATATATACTTCTTTTTTTTTTTTTTTTTTGAGTTACCGCCAAGTGAGTTTAACGTTGGGGATGGGCGGTTGGCTGGTACCGCTAGCCTTGCTAGTAGTGAAGCTCAAAATTCTATATATATATATATATATATATACAGATCCTATCCAGAGCGGAGCTCTGCTTTGAAAATTAAGGTGTGAAGTTCGAGTTTTGGGTCACTTTTCGGTCGCATATCCACATCTCGACCGTTCAGTTTTTAGGTACTAGTGTATAGATCGTCTCTGCAAATTTTCAGCCAAAATGATGATCGTTAAGGCATTGATAACTGCCTTAAAGCTAGTACGGTTGAGGTTGACAGATTCAATCCGTCCATTGGTTTAAGCGAGTTAGATACCTTAACGATCATCAATTTGGTTGAAAATTTGCAGAGATGATCTATACACTAGTACCTAAAAACTGAACGGTCGAGATGTGGATATGCGACCGAAAAGTGACCCAAAACTCGAACTTCACACGTTAATTCCAAAGCGGAGCTCCTCTCTGGATCGGATCTGTATATATATATATATATATATATATATATATATATATATATATATATATATACAGGGCCCTTCTAGTGAGGGATCCCTTTTTTTGGTATTTTATAGGGATAGGCTTTAGACCAACTTTTTGATCATATTTTCACATCTTAACCGTTCAGTTTTTAAGTTCTAATGTATAGATCACTTCTGCAAATTTTCAGCCAATTTGATGATCGTTAAGGCATCCAAAACTGCAATTTACCATTATAAACATGAACGGTTCCGGTTCGACAGATTTGGTCCGTTCGTGTAAATTGCAGTTTTGGATGCCTTAACGATCACCAATTTAGCTGAAAATTTGCAGAAGTGATCTATACATTAGGACCTAAAAACGGAACGGTTAAGATGTGAAAATATGATTGAAAAGTTGGTCTAATGCCTATCCCTATAAAAGACCAAAAAAAAGGATCTCTTAGTGGAAGCCCTATATATATATATATATATATATATATATATATTACCGCTAATGATGGATAGCAGCGGATGTGAGGCCTGATTGACGATATAAGGCAAGGAAGACCAAGTGCCTAGACATCAAAGAGATTACTAAAAAAAATAAAAATTTATGAACCGTTAAACTGACTTAACAAGTGATAAGCGATGAAGCCTTTGTGTTAGCTTTCCACAGACAGTGCCAATGTTAACGTTAGAATCGAAGGCTCTAGTTAGATTTAGAGGAAGAGAGAGAGAGAGAGAGAGAAAGTAAGTGTAACACAAGAAGCATAGTGGTTCATCTCCCGCCTTAGCGAGAGACTATGTTCACTTGAAAGTTTTGACTGTATGTGTTTGAGAGAGGTCCCTTTTATAGGTAAGGGAATCCCCTCTCCATTACATTTTCTTCAATGTGGGACAGAGAGTTGCCTTTCTAGTTTTCAAAGGCATGTTGTGAAGGTAACTTGGCAAGGCCGGAAATGTTGATTCCCGGCGAGGTTTTGGCCGCTTCTGACTATCACGGGGTATGTTGTATGTCGGGCTACAACATGCATGTCGTGGTTGGGCTCCACTATGGCTTTTCGGCCCTCTAAGAAGGTGTTACTTATGCTTGGTGAGATAGCAAATTAGTCATGCTAGTGAGAGGTATCTAGATGCTGCTTGTTTAATAACCCTCACAAAGAACTAAAGCCTCAGTCACAAAAACAGAAGTTTTTCCCACATTCTTAGCAAAAGCCAGAAAGAAATTCCCACTAGTCTCAGATAACAAACCCAACAATACTTGGTTGATTTTGGTGAACATAACCATCACAATTGATTTTGACTGTATTAGAAGCAGGAAGATTTCATGCTAATCTTCTCTATATCATTTCAATTTTATCTGTTACACCCTAGCGAGGATAGTGCACCTGGTTGCCTGCTAGTGCCTCTAGCACCCGCCCACACAGGTCGAGCACGGTTTTATTCTTGGGCTTTCAAGCGAGAAAATCTACCACTTTAAGGATAAGCAATCGGCCTATCGCAACTACCACCGACCTGATCCAAACCCAGCCTCCCAACTCGACTCGATCTATTGCTATACGAACTGCAATAGGATACAATCACAATTCTTTGAAAAAAAAAAAAACAAAAGTTACAATCACAAGACAATAAACTATTCGACTGCCTTCCACCCCACTGGAACCAGCAAGGCCAACTGAAGCACAGGCCTTAACCCTCGACACCGCCAACGTACCCGACCAAAATCCCCAACAAATCGAGCCAGCTCCACCACAACACCAATTGATCCAACGAAATATCCAGGCCGATTGGCGAAAAACAAAATAGGTTCCAAGATATCAATTTGCCGGTCACTCTTCCTAGTTTGAACAATCCATGGATCCTCCACATGGATGCAGGTCATGGAGGCCGTGCTTACTTCACCATCCCCACCACCATCTTCACCATCACCATCATCATCACCCCTTATTCCTCAACCCTCACCACCACCCCCACCACCACCACCACCACTTCAACTGCCGCCACCACCATGTTCGCCCCAATTTCACATCTTTTGCTCAAAACCCAGAACAAGCTACTCCCGTTCCTTTCCCAACCTATTCAAAGTCGGAAACTTCTGGGATCAAAGGCGCGTACGATTACAATCCTACCCCCCTGTAAGTAGCTTCAACTTCTTATAACTTCATCTTTTTGCTTCCGCATTGCTGCATATATTTATTTTCCTTTGCTTTTAGAATATTGCTTCGTTTTGACTGGACTTGAAAACAGGGTATTGCAGGAGCAGAATCATGACGATGTTGCGTTAGAGGAGGAAGAGGATGATGACCCAATTTTCGTCTTAACTGATGAATGGAAAGAATTTTTTGCGAAATCTGAAGCTAAGAGGAAACTAGGTACACACCGTTTCTTAGTCTATAATATCATAGATACTTACTTCGATGTCTAATTTTTGTTTTGGTTTAATTACAGAGAGGAAGCAAGCTAAAAAGGGAAAGAAGTAATGTCTCAAGATTCCAATGTCCTAGAAGAGTGATATGAAATCTTGTTTCTCTTTGAAATTTTTGTATGTATGACTCTGATATGGTGATATGAATTTTGATTGTGATCCCATTGTTAAGATCAGTAATTCTTGTAGACATTTTCATTGAGGTATGCAAATGATAGATTAATATTATGCTCTGCCTTCTTGAAAATATATGCAAGTACAGTACTCAATGCATTACATTTTTACATAGTATCTCACCTAAAGGATAGGTTTATGTAAACTGATACTCTTAGAACACAGTTTGGCAGTCTATAATCAATCAACGTGGGTGTTGTTCAACATATTAAAACAACTCTTGATGTACATTGATACTTAGAAGATGTAACTGGAAAAGGTAAATGGAAGGCAGAGTCATATGAAGATGTAACATTAGACTTCCTTAGAGAGACTCCTGTTTCTATCCAACAGGAGATGTGATTCTTCCTTTGACTGTGGTGACATTGTGTGTGATTTGTTGTTCATGCGTGTGAATCTCTCAGTTATATGCAGGAGTTAAAGTGAAATAGATGATGGTGAATGATGAGGTCAAGGTCGTCCGCCGAGATGGCCTTGTCAATACGTACAGATTTCTTGTTGCAAACATCACATGTATGATCACCCCACATATTAAGTTATGATATCATATTGAAGTACTCCAACTAGCTAGTAAATCTGAATGTTTGATGAATGATCCTGTCTTCAAGCTTTGGAGAGTGGATCACCATGTCTGGTGTGCGAGTCCTTTTACCTATACACAACGGTTTATTTTAGAATTGTGAATAAATCATTCAGTCTGTTTCGGAACTTTTCTTGCAGGTTACCTCTTCTGGGTTTCAGATTCCCCTTTCATATGACACAAACCCAATTTTAAGTTCATCATAGTTCAACAATTCTGTTATTCATCTCATTTGCTTTTGATCTCTCTACAGTTTGGTTCTATTTCTTGTGTATATTTTTCCGGGAATTGACTTAAACCACACAGAAACCGATCACCGGACCCTATTATCAGCTAGCTGTTACCATAGATAGAGCCTATTCCTGGTAGACTAAAGCATATTACTGGTTACCCCAAGTCTACCCTAATCCTAATCAAGTAATCTGCCTTTCTTAGAACTATAGAAAATCTGTCTTTCTAGAGTTGTCATCATTGAATTTCAAATTATCTAGGCATGTCCACGAGCGAAAACAGAACACAACACAACACCTGATAAATACAAGAAAGAGTGACAGGGGAAGCCGACAGACCCTCTTGTATGTTCTTATGGCTTTGGCCCTAGTTGTGGTGGCGATGGCCTTCCATAACAGCGGCCGGTGGACTTCCATAATAAATCAGTTATGGTGGTGGCAGTGGCCTTCAATAACAATGTAGCACCACTAGTGGTGGCCTTCCACAATAGCTCGGTTTTCGGTGGAGCTACAGGAAGAGTTCCATTTTTAAGGGTATAGTTCGGTGTAGTTTTGAAGCCGAATTTTGTAACCGTTAGCACAGCATCTCTGAACCCTTGGCCATAAACTTCGTCTTCCCGTGTCTCAATCCCTTGTGCCAAGTACTTTATCAACTTTCTTGCGTATTGAGCATGATCTTTGGATTTGTAAGAAGAATGAAATCCAGTACTAGAACAAAACCATTTCAACCACTTGTAATACATTACTTCGCAAATGCCTTCCTCAACTCTTCTTTCCCATTCCCATGGCTTACCTATTAATTAGAACACATATACCGGAAGAAAATGAGTACCACTCATATACAAACAAACAAACAAAATTGTAGACATAATCAACTAATTAAGTGCAAAATAAACCTCTTTTTTTTCTTTTCTTTTTCTTTTTTAAGCAAAGTCGGATTAAAAAAAAAACAGAAAATCAAACCTCGAAGGCGTAACCATGCATGCATCATCTCATGTGCCAAGATCCCGCCGATTTCCACACTGTATGCAAATGTAAATACGATTTTTTTTTGTTAGGTATGTGAAGTAATAATAAGAAATAATTCCTAGAAAAATGCACGGCCTAAATATGCAAAGGAAGGAAACTATGATGCACAATAATTTATGAACGATAACACACTTATAAAGAAGGTACTTGAGAAGAAGATAGTAAGCTATTTGCTTACTTTGGTTTTCCGAACAAAACTACAATTGTGACTCCTTCTAAGAGTTTTGGGACTTTCGTCAACACTTCAATATTTCCTTTAGTTTTTAAATATTCAATCTGTTACAAACAAAACAAGAAGACGATGTACATATATATTATACTCATAATTTGTATATATACATACTGAGCAATTTAAGATATTGGATAATAACATATGATATGACCAAATGTTACTAAGTATATATATTTACAAGAAATTAGGAAATCAATTTAGCATCAGAACTCTTACAGTTAAAATAGACAGGTTCTTATAACCTCTTGAGAAATATAAACCATCAGCATCTGCATAAATTACCAAAATGAACATGAAAATAGATATTTTATTATTTCAGGGTCCTCCTTTTCTAAAATTTAGCCAACTCATGCCTTAATTTTTTTAGTAATCATCATTTTTATGAGACAAATTCTATTAAACTTTTTTTTTACTCAATTATCAATTTTCATGAATAAACAATTCTCAATAATCTGACTGAGTAATTTCTTGCAATGATGTATGTTTCTATAAACAATTGAATTTGCTCTCATATTACCTTCTTTACATGTAGTAATTCTGCGCATCTCATTCTTGTCGGCGAATAGAATATGAATGCTTTCGTCTATTCTGAGATTTAAACTTCTGTAGAACTTGAACACATTTTTAATAATGGCATTGCATCCCTCTCGATTCAAGACCGCTATAGATGAGCAATATGAGCAAAGATATCGTCCATCGCCAAGGTTCAAATATTCTGTTTCTCCAGCTTTCTACGTCATGTTAGCAACCAAAAGAAAGTTCCAATTATCTATGTCACGTAAACGTGCTCTTAGATTATTTAAACAAATTTGGAGAGAAAAGAAGATAATATATCAAATATCTTTCCACGGACCTTAAATCTGAAACAAGTACTACACCGCAATGTACCATCGGAGTAATGTTCCCGACAGCATCTTTGATCCCAGAATGATCGACGCACCAGTCCAGCCTGCATGAAAATAAGAAGCTGGCTGTTAGTCTATTAACTGCATGTTATGTAAAAACTGTAAAATATGTGTTTCTTTTTATGGGTTTGGAAGGGAAATTCTAGTGGAATCTCAAAGTTTTCATCCCAACGTACTGTTATCTTTTTCTTTCTTTGTGTGTGCATCTGTTCTGTTTTCTAAAGAATTCCTGGCTAATTCTATTATAACGAGATAAAAGAAAAACATTGCGAACGACGACAACCTCCGCACCTGACCTCCAGTCACCGGCAGTCCTCCCACTCGACGAACGAGTGAACGACAGTGGAGTGAGAGAGATGACGGCGAATAAGGAGGTGGAGGTTGCCGGCGTGATGGCGTTGTGAATACTTACAGACTTCTTGTTGCAAACATCACAGGTATTAATGTCAGACATATTTATGATTATATTGAAACTCTGACCAGGACGTTTGATGAATGATCCAGTCTTCCAGTATAGGAGAGTTTAGGGTTCAGGATTTAGAGATCTGAATAAACCAATAATTCGATCTCTTTCGAGGTTTTCTTGGCGCAGGTTACCTTAAGGTTTAGAATTTCCCTCCGAAAAGAATTCCTAGCACACATGGTATTTTCACCATATAGTTATTTTTAATTATCTAAAGTTGTGATACGTACATATACGTAGGCTGATGCTGTTCATGATTAATTGTCCATTTATCAAACAAAAAATAAAAAATAAAAAATAAAATTGTTTATCTTTCTACACTATGTCAATGAAAGGATGAATTCATATTCGATTTAGACTTACCACATTTCATATAAATCGGCACAGATCGAGCTCTTCGAAGTCCGAACTACCAAGTACGATAGCATTCTACCGATGTATGATGTATCAGCAGCAAGTTTATGCATGACAGAGAAGAAAACATGCAATACCCTTTTCTATGACTCTAATACCCTTTTATACGACTATAATCTATTCCAAATTTCCGATCATGCAAATATGTAATACAACACGGTTAAAGCGATAGATTGGATTCCTACTACTGGCCTGTTTACATATGTGTGTGTTTATTATATATATATATATATATATATATATATATATATATATATATAGACCTGATCAAAAGCTGACGTCCGCAATCCAGAAAAAGTGTGGACGTCCCTCCTCTGGCCTCGATCAGGTGGCGATGAAGGAGCTGTTGTTGCTGGACTTGTATCAAGCCTCGATGTCGAGCCTTTGCTTAGCGATGGAGTTGTCGATGAAGAGCCTCGACGGGCTTCCATGGTTTCAGGCGAGCTCGCCACGCACACCTCAGATTCCGATCAGTTGAGCCTTCGCCTTGATGGTGACGCAGTCTAGGATGTCCAGAGGGTTCGTCCGGCAACCGCAGCGCCTCCATTGCTGCCTGATCGGGGCCGGCGTCCGTACTTTTTCTGGGTTTCGGACGTCCTCTTCTGAACGGCTCTATATATATAAGAGACGAGAAACTCACCATTTTCATGATTGACTTGCCAAAAAAAAAAAAAACATAACTACAAGGGAGGGTAGTTAGGTTAATTTGTTAATTTGTAGAAACAAATTGAATTAAAGTAATAGGAAAATAGAGGGGGTGTGTGAATAGATAAAATGAGTGTGTGAATAGCACCACCTTGAGGACGGATCAATAGCCACGTAAATGGTAAATTATAGTTAAAATTATACTTTAATTCTAGACCATTAGATTAGATAACAACTAACAGTTGAGATTAGATAATAATTTCTTCTACGTTGAGATAATAACTATAATATATATTTCTATATGCCGGTGAACTGTAGGTTTTGCGAGTATTGGAGAACTTGGAGTCCCCTTGTAAGCAAAATCTTGGGGTTTTCTTGGCTTCTGAAAACCTTTTCAGAAGGGACGCTCGTACTTCCCTTCTGAAAGAGTTTCCCCAGGATGAGGTGCTTTTGGAAAAAGTCGAAAAACTGAAGCTTAGCTAGATTAGTTCTCTACCCTTCACTTTCTTTTTCTTCGGATCTAGAGTTCTGTGATACAATTTCTTATTAGTTGAAGCAGAGGAAGAGTAAGAGACAAACTAAAGAACATTGACATAAATCAAATTTCTTATTATGGTTCTGACTTGATGATGGAACGTTTATCTGTAATCTGAAAGTAATGCATGCATTGCCAAAAAGGGCCAGTTTCGCACACGTCATAGCAATCATACCAACGAAAATCCATTGCCATCTGAAACTGTTTATCCAAGTGGAAAATCACAGAATATTGATACATTCAGATTCTGGAAAACCTATAATACTACTTTCTACATATATTGCTGTCCCGAAAGGGTGACTATGAAACATAAATTGATAGTCACAGTAGTACAAGCACAATGACCATCAGAACTCATTCATGATCAGTAGTGGTTTCTCAAGTAGCTCTTACAGTCTGCTGTCCAGCCATCTATACTCTGGAGGGTAGCTTGTTGAGAGCAGCATTATACCGCTCTTCTGTGATCATTCTGTGGTTTTCGTAGAAATCTAATATCTCCATCGATATGTTTTTCACCTGTCAAAATATGATAAACAAATGTGTGAACAAAAATCTAAAATATGAAAGCAGAAGAAACCAAAAGGAAAGATTATAAATAGCAGAATCCATCTGTTGAGGTCTTCAAAAACTTCGGTATAATAAAGCTTCTCAGCCTCTAAGGCCCAGGACTAGGCAATTCAAAAGACTAGCATTGAAAAGCCAATCTCAAATCCACTTGAGGTGAATAAATAATCTCCATTAATAAAATGGTCTTGTTCTCTTTTTATACATAATCATAATGAAAGGATGAAGAAACTTCTAATGTTTGACTGAAAGACTCACCACATTCATATCCACACGGAGCTCCTCAAACCATGCCGTGGTGTCTTTTTCTCTGAGTACGCTGGCAATGTATATGCAAGCTAGAGCAATAAGGTGTGGAGGATGTACAAGTGCAAGGTCCATCTTGTACGTGTCATTCACAATTCCCCTGTGTGTATTAAACTGTTAAGGGTGTCTTATTTATTTGTAATATCTTTTCAAGACCATGAAAAATGTTTACAAAGAAAACCTCTATCTGAAACATAAAGCAACACAATTGAGGTCAAGTTTATACAAGGATAAAAAAAAAAGATAACAGAATATTTATACAGTCCATATGAAGCATGCAGATAGGTACCACAACTTTAGATAAGCATATGAAAACACTAAATACAACTAAGAAATTATACAATCGATAAATGGTCTTACCAGGTTACTTGTGTCAAAGTTATATCATTCAAGCCTGTATCCTGAAGCAACCTGGAGAAAAATAGAGTACAACTATTTCAGAAAAGAGAAGATAGAGGATAGATTCCTATCAACCTAAACTGGTGTGAACTCAAGAAAAAGTAGTGCATAAAAGCATTTGTGGCATCGACAGAAAACAAATGGGCGGATCAGTTGGTACACAAATTTTACTTAAAGTTTTCCATTAAAAAGATAGAACTTTTTGCCGCATCATGTTTAATCTCAGCCATTTAGAGAGTACTATCTAATGGATAATAATTGAAGTCAAAACATGAGTATAATTTGTACCACTGATCCACCTGCAGTAAAAATTATTGTCATCAGAGCTTAATCAGATAGGAATTATCTCTAAACCTATCCGACTAATCAAAATTGTGAGACAAAATGCTTACTGAGACAATGAACGGTAAGGATGGTATATAACTAGATAATAGTTGAGAGCTTCTAAAATCTTCATCTCCATTTCAAGTATGTCTTTGATCTCATACCTATACTTTTCATCAGAATCTGTACAGAAAAACAGAAGACTGTGAGTGCTTCGAACCATATATAGAATGCCAAAAAGTAAATGATTAGAAAAGAAGGAGAAAAAATCTATTATATTCAGTAACAAGTGATTACATAATTTCTTGATGTAAAATACAAGAAGTTTAGCCTGAACTGTGCTTTCTTCTGCTTTTGATGCCAGGTACAAGCAGGTTGGAGCCACAAGGCGTGGATCATACTCAGACATAGTCTTCCTAAAACAAGAAGTGGAAGTCATGCCTAGCAAGAGAAATTAAATATAGACTTTGTAGTCTTGCACTGACAGATTCTAACCCAAAGGACAGAGTGAGGAATGTTAACAATAGCTGTATATACAATGAGCTGAGACAAATAAGAATGATGCAGCACCATACAAGTGAGAGCGAACACCCATATATATGCAAGTGCATTTATCACACAGTTCATACGTAAAAACTCTTCTAGCTGAAGAAACATTATGGATGTGATAAGGAATCTCAAAATTTGCGTCTTAAAAATGTGGGAATAAGGAAATGGTCCAGCATACTAGGTTGAACTTACATATGCATGCAAATACAGGTGTTACTTTAAACCTTTTTTGGGGATGAAATATTAATGAGTTGATAAGAAATGGTCAGAAAACATCTTAGCAACATGTCATTAATGGGAACAGTCACGAAAACAAAAACAATCAATACGTATTTGTTATCATGATTGGGTCTTGCTTTGAGGATATGCTTAGTTTATTACTTAAAACTTCTGCCAGTTTGACAGGAAATGCAGGTTCTAGGATTGAAGAAACTCAAGGCTACTACTAAGACAAAAGACCATAAATGTGGTTCACAAATAAACCATAAGCTGGCCAGTGACTGAACAATTTTTCCTCACTATTGAATATTTGGTTAACATACCTGGTATACACACGCCTCATATATGTAACTGCAGTAGCTACAACCCTGCGAAATTGACCAGTAAAAAAGACATCATCTGAGTATGCAGAAGTGAATCAAATATATTTCTGCACTTGATTAAAAAGATGAAGCTATTCAGCGAACCTTTGTCTCACTTTCACAAGTTGTGCCACTTTGGATATATCTGAAAATGGTAGAGGGAAAATAACCAGAAAAATTAGTCTATAATCAAGTATGACATTTTCAAGGACTCTCATCAGAACCTAGCATCACCATGTTCAGCTGTTTCACTGAAATTGCTCTTATCAATCAAAACAAGGAAAAAAAAAACAAAAAACAAAAGGAAGCGAAACATTTCAGCATCAGCCAGAGATTTTATCAAAAAAAAAATACAAAGATCCAAATTGCAGGGAAAACCCAATTCAGAAACACAATGCAAAAAGCAAAATCAATGGAGCAAAAAGAAAATACAATTGGCCATATGCATCTTGATGAGCTTGAAGTCTTCAAGAGTGATGCCCTTCTCTTTATCAAGTGGGAGCACAACATCCACATCTTCCTGGTCCAAAAGCTGTTTGCTGCGCACCACAAGCAGAACCCCAGAATCGAATTAGAGAGTGAAATTAGAAACCAACAAAATCATCGGAGAGAGGATCAAACGTACTAGTGAGACGAAGTCCAGAAATTGGAAGCCATGGCTTTTGTCGGATTTTGAAATATGTCCCCAAACTGTCGATTACTTCGTCGTTATAATGTTGTGGATTCAGATTTTGACCCATTTTTTCTGCCATGCGGGACTGCGGGTTATTCAATAGGCCCACCCATCTCTTTGTAAATCCAACTAAATCGGTCCAACGGGAATTTTGGTACTTCATATTTATATGATGAATTTTGATATGTTTTGGTCGAGACAAAGTTGGACCAACTTCTTTTTTTTGTTTTTGAGAATGAGGTTTTAACAAAATTTTGGTACTTCAAAATTGTGGAAATCTCAATAGATATTTTGCACAAATTCAAATTTAGAAAATTCGATGGAAGTTTTGATATATTAGGTAAATATTCGTACCTAAAAACTAGTTTTGAAGATATTTGGAGAGGCTCAAATATCGATAAGGCTAAGTTTCGAAAATTTTATAATTTCGATGAAATTTAAATCCTTGATTCCATATGTGATTCTGTATACACCAAAATGAACATGAGGCCAAAACTTTGAAGATTAAAAATTACAGATGATTCTGAATACAATTCATAAGCAAATTGGCCCATACTCTAGCCAGAAAAAAAAAATTACACACAAAAACGAGTTGTACAAAACGAATGGATAATCTCCTCCATTATGATACATTATACTGTAAATGAAGGCTCGCCCATATTAATAAGGTCGTTTATTGTTTCTAAATAATCAAATTTCACAATGAAAAAAGAAAAATAGCTATTTATTGCAATTCACCGAGTCCAGTCTGGTAGCAAAACATTCAACAGCAAGACTAGAAATATCGCAAGCTTCGTTTTTGGCTACCACTCCCATTATATTTTCATCATGTTCCACACCCACACCCACACCCGTCAACAAAAGAACATTAAACTAAGAAAGACAACCAACAAAGCCTATAATAGTCTCAAAAATACAAACATGATATACAGTTTTGCATGGAATTTATAAGAAAAATAATATATAATGTATATTATAAATAGGTCAAAATTCATTTTCGTACTTCGATCTCAATCCCCAATATCCCATTTTTCGATCCCCATCCTGATTCCAATCCACTAGTAATTGCTATTTTCAAATTAAATTTAAATTGATTATTCTTTAAAAAAATCTAAATAACAATGAGTTATTAATATATATATATATATATATATATATATATATTTCAAATTGATTATTTTGAAGGGTAAATTTTTTTATTCAAGGATGTTAAAAAAAAGGAGCTTCTATTCATACCTCCAAATTTGGCATTTGGATCTCCTCACTTAATAGACCTCCAACTTACTTTTACAAATAACCATTTTGCTATCTACACCTCTCTAATCTTCCTAAAATGTTCATCGTCCAATAAAATCAATAAAAGCTCTTTTTTTAAAGATTTTATTCATACTTTCTAAAATCATTAGTTGGACCTCCTTTAGTTTTTAAAGATTTGGAAGTACAGCAATTTTTTTTTCTTTTTTGGAAGTTCATCCTCCATATGCGAGTTACAAAGGTGCTAGCACTTTTTCAATGAATTGTCGCAACAATATCATGTTTGCTCATCATCTCGTACAAATATGTTTTCCAAGTATTATTTTCATTGCATTTAGGTGTCATTATCCCTAAACTAATTCAATAACAACTTGAAATGAACATGGTTCTTTTGTTTTAGATATGTATGTGATAGTGGAGGAAATTACAATAATCAACCATGAGTCTAGTGCATTCTCTATAGATTTATATCATAAGGTTGAATTTTTCATCATATCTATAGAATAGTTCCACATAAAATTGTTATGACTGATGATGTGCGGGAAGATCGATCTTGTGGACAAACTACCCATTGCTGGAGTACTGCTTTTTGTCTCCACTCGTTCACATGTTTGTTTGCATTCAGAATGAGTAGGGCTTCATCAACTGAGGTGTCTTTATATTTCCCATTTATCATATAAATGAGAGGGCATTTATCATATAAATGTGTTGGAGTACTGCTTTTTGTCGTCACTCGTTCACATGTTTGTTTGCATCCAGAATGAGTAGGGCTTCATCAACTGAGGTGTCTTTGTATTTCCCATTTTCTCTCCTTTTATTTTTTATTTTTTTATAGCGCAGTGATAGATTTTGTAAATTGTCAGCTGTGTGAGCAAGGAAGTCTATCACTTTACGAGGACAAAGTCAAATTCTGAAAATTTTGACTACAACGTTAAATAACGTTTGGCGATATATATTTTAGCGTTTACATTGAAGGAGAAAGTTTTTTTCCAAGTTGAAGAGTATTACTATTCGTAGAGATAAGAAGATATTTTTTTTTTCCTTATTTATGTCTTTATTAGTAATTTGACATGAGTTGACAACGTCAACTATTATTTGAAAAAAGGGAGAGGTCCAAATACTAATATTGGAGGTATGAATAAAAGCACCCTAAAAAAATAATAATAAACAAAACAAAACAGGGTTTTGGGTTTAAAATGAGTTTTGGGTTGTGAGTTTGTTGCAGAGATGAAGACTCGAAGTCTAGGTTTAATTGATGAGTGGGTTTGACATGAATTTTATGGAGGATTAATTTAAACTCCTTCAGACGAAGTGGTGTTAGCTCAGTGGTTAGAGCACCCACTACCTATGTACGAAGTCATGGATTCAAGTCACCATGAGGGCAGGAGTGAAACTCTTTGATCATCTTTTTTAAAGAAAAAATAAATAAAAAATTTAAACTCCTTCAACCTCTAAACTACTCTCACAAAGATCAAGCTTAACAATGGCGGTTCCCTGAAATCAACAAGCACAAGTTCAAGTGAACTTTTCCAGCAAAATTAGGGTCTCTTGGGAAATCTCGCATTTGGGTCTCTGAATTCCGATACTCGAAACACCTCTACCACAGAATAGCTTAGATAGTGTATTGTAGGGATACTCGAAACGCCACTACCACAAAATAGCTTAGAGGATACACTCTCTGTATTGTAGGGATCCTTATTTAATTAGAATATCCTGTAATTATAAGAAGATTGTTTCCTATTAGAATGCCACTGGTGCCTGTATATATATACCTCCAATTGTGAGAATAATAATACACTGAAAACATTCCTGAATATTGAATTCTCTTATTCTACTTGGTATCAGAGCATGTTCAATCCTTTGAACATGCTTTGTATCCTCTGAATTCCGATACTCGAAACGCCACTACCACAGAACCGCTGCATCATCACCATCAAATTATTGTACCACCACCGAAACCCTATACCATCACCGAACTCGAATTCAAACCCTTAAAAATTCCGAACTCGGATTCTCTACTAGAACCACAAACCCTAATTTCCTTTCTCTATTCAAATGACAATCCCAGAAATCACCTCAGGCAACAGTTCAGAAGCACAGAACTCTACTGTAGCCCAGACTCCTCCACCACCAACACCACAAGTCACGAACCACTATCATACCACCACCCAAGACAACTCGGCTTTTCCCTCTGGTGTTGCCTTGAATGAGTCGAACTATACTATATGGGATCCCCTCATGCAGATGCAAATCGGAGTATGAGGAAAGGTTGGCTATCTGACTGGAGCCAAAGCCGAACCAAATGTTAACTTTGCTAAATATAAAGCTTGGGTGACTGACAATGAAAAAGTGAAAATTTGGCTCATTGATTCTATGGAGTCGTCTCTCATAAACAAGTACATATGTCTTCCTACCGTGAAAAATGTTTGGGATGCTGTTGAGAAGACCTTTTATGATGATTCTGATGAGACCAAGATTTTTGAGCTGAACAAGAAGTGCTTTGGAGTGAAGCAGAATGGTCGGACTTTCCCTACCTTTTACAATGAGTTGGTGGGCATGTTCTAGGAGATTGATCAACGGATGGTCTCTCAGAATAATACTGTTGTAGCTGTAATTCAAGAGACATTAACAATGGCCCGAATGTGAGTTCACATGTTCCTAAGTGGGCTCAACTCATATTATGATCAGGTGCACGGTGAGATCCTGCGCAAGGACCCTAAATTTGATTTGGAGCAGAGCTATGCCTATGTTTGGAAGGTACAATCAGATAGGCAAGCAATGGAGCACTCTTCCGAGTCCTCTACTATGGCTGTCCAACATAGGTCGGGTCCTTCTCCTGATTTCTCTGGTCCTCCCTCTCGCTGTCCTACAAGTATACTGGGTACATCTATTGTTCGCAAGTGTACTCATTGTGGAGAGATTGGCCACTCTAAAGAAAGGTGCTATGAAGTTATTGGCTATCCTGCTTGGTGGGACTTCACCTAGAAACCTCGGAAGAACTTGGGCAAATCTGTAGTTGCTACCACACAGGAAAAGTATCCATCCAATGCCTCCGCTAATGTAATACAATCAGGTATGAAGGGTAAGGTATCTACGAATAGTACATGGATAATTGATACAGGTGCATCAGATCACATGACCAATGACCCTAGCCTCTTGAAAACACTTAAACCCTCCTCCCAAAATATTGTGTCAACTGCTGATGGTATTCCAACTCCAGTTACTAGAGAAGATTCTGTTAGTTTATCTGATACACTGACTCTTGATTCTGTGTTGGTTATCCCATCATTAGCATATAACCTTCTATCTGTGGGTCAAATCATCCTAGCTCTTGCATGTATTGTGACCTTTTATCCCTATTTATGTGTGTTTCAAGACATTCTGACTCGGCGGAATCTTAGTTATTGTGTTAGAAGGGGGAAACTTTACTACTTGGATCCAACAGACAGTAGGGAGCAACAGTTACACTGTTTGGGGAAAGCTAATAAGATCAATGGAGTAAAAAGTGCTAAGGAAGATGTGTAGCTATGACATCGTCATTTAGGACATCTATCTTTCAGTTATCTTAAGAAGTTGCAACCTCATTTGTTTTCGGTTATTTGTGATATTTGTGAACTTGGTAAGAGCCATCATATTTTGTACTCATGTAGTCTTAATAAAAATCTCATTCCATTTATGAAGATTTATTCTGATGTTTGGGAACCTGCCAAGGTTCCTTCTCTTTCTAGAACTCGTTATTATGTGACTTTTATTGATGATTGTACTCGGATGACTTGGGTTTATTTATTGAAGAACAGCAGTGATGTGTTTGTTATGTTCAAAGAATTCCACAAGATGGCCGGTTGCCACTCAGTATCAACAATCCATAACAGTCTTTCAGTCGGACAATAGTGTAGAATTTGTTAATGGTCCCATGATAGAGTTTCTATAGTCTCACGGAATCCGTTTTATCAGACCACATGCTCATATACTCCACCACAGAATGGATTGGTAGAACAGAAGAATAGACAGTTGTTGGAAGTTGTTCGTGCCTCCTTATTTGGCTTGAACGTGCCTCGTTCTTATTAGGGAAAAGCTGTGAAGTCGGCTTCCTATCTCATCAAACGCACTCCTTCTCGGGTAATTGAATTCTAAAATCCTCAGCAAAAACTCCAAAAACTCCTCTCTGTTTCGTCCAAACCTAATTTGGAGCCCCAAGTATTTGGATGCACAGTTTATGTCCATATCCCCAAACCTCAACGCAGCAAGATTGATCCATGTACCTAGAAATGTATTTTTGATGGTTATGCGGAGTTCCAAAAGGGCTATCGATGTTATGATCTACTCATGGACACAATTCATGTCTCCTTTGATGTCTCCTTCCGTGAATCTAAACCCTACTACACAGGGGGAGTGTCACTTCTCTTCAGGGGGAGAGAGAATATGAAGGGAATCCTTAGCCTATTTTTGAGTTTGATGAATTTGAAGAGTTGGAGAACTTAGAGGATCATTTTGAAGGAGGAAACTTTGAAAAAAAATACGAATTCGGATCCAACGATCGATCACATGGAATCTGGCGATGGATCATTTCCTGATGCTGGAGAATCCATACACTAAACGATTGATCGCATAGAACCTGGTGATCGATCGCATAGAACCTGGCAATCGATTGTTCCCTAATGCCAGAGAACCCATAAGCCAGATGATCGATCATATGGAACCTGACGATCGATCGTTTTCTGAAATTGCAGAAAATTTGGATAATCAGAATCAGAATCAAGAAGCATCTAAAGCTAGCACACAAGACATTTCCCGTTCTACATCACCAACTGCAGAGTTCGCTAAGAATGATCCACCTTAGGTACCCCTAAACTTAAATGAGTCTTCCGAGTTAGAAAGTGTAGAACCTAGGAAATCACAAAGGGTTACCAAGGGTATTCCTAAGAAATAGTATGAACCAGACATTAAAGCCAAAGCTAAATATCCTATAGCTAGGTTTATGTCTAACCATAAGCTATCTGAGTCATACGTACTTGTTATTGATCAATTATCCACTGTATATATTCCTAGTAATGTACAGGATGCATTAGCAGATCCGAAGTGGACAAAGGCCATTAATGAAGAATTGGAAGCCCTACGGAATGTAGGTACAAGTTTTGACCAACTTGGTATATTGGCATTCCCATACAAAACGGTGAAGTATCTTTCAGACTGATCCAAGAGAATCTCAGGTAATTGCATCCATGCATACATGGTAGATTAGTGGTTGGTCTAGGAAAGTATCTTTGGGGTTTATTATTCCTTATTTAAAGATATTTTTCTGTTTACAAAATTGTGTAATTGATTTCCTAAGTATCACTACTACAAAAATCGAAACACACAACACTCATCACACAACAGAACCAAAATCTGCTATTGTGTGTTAACACCAACTCTATCATACAACGGAACAAATCTGTTTCTGTTGTGTGAATGCAAGGAAATTGAAAACTTTTTTTTTAGGAAGACATTGCACAACTGAGTTAAGGATTTTATGTTGTGTAAGTGTGAGGCATAGAATGGAGGGAAATGAGCATATGATTCCCTCCGAGAAGGAGCTCAACAAAATGCAATTTGAATTATACACACAACAGTCTTTTGTTATCTGTTGTACAACGAACTGTTGTATGAATTTTGAAAAATCCCACTAGGCATACCTAGTGCAAGATGCACAAATTTATACAACAGATTGTCATTGTTCTGTTGTCTGAGCATGGAAGAAAATTGCACAGCGCGGCAAAGTTTCAATTTGATGAAACCTATGTAGGCACAAGCGTGCGGCAAATTTTCCCTCCTAGCCTGCTTTGTCATTATATTGTCACACAACGGTCATTTTCATCTGTTGTTGGAGAAACTTAAGACAAATTGGACTCTCCCACCAAACATCTTAATTGAAGCCCGACAACCACTCTTATTCCTTTACTTTCCCCCAATTACTCCCACCAAACCCACAATTGCGTGCTCTTACTTAGCTCCTTCCAATTCAACACAGCAACCCATGCATGTACTCTTACTCGAAACCGAATCCAAAATAGCCCGCAACCAAAGGGAAGAATTAAACCTTTGAAATCAAACCCCAGGAATCAAACCCATTTCTCTACTAAGATCCCTACTATAATTTGAATATCGATTTGGAAAATTAGGGCTTCGATACATTGTTCTTCAGGTTAGTAAATCTAAGGTCTGTTTCAGTTTTCTATGTTTTTTGAATGAAAGAGTTAGTGATTACAACAGATTGAGGGTTTGTTTCAGGGTTCGGTTCTAATGGTGGACTGAGGTTTACTCATTGTTGCTTTGGAATTTCTTTCCCCAAGAAGGTTTGTTCTTCTTCCTGGGTTTGTTCTTCTTTCTGGTTTCTTCTTCTTCTTCTTTCTGGTTTCTACTTTGGATAATGTAAGTGGATTTGTGCATATTTCAGTCTGTCTTGACCATCAACCACCATTATCTCTCTTTGTCGGACTGTTACTTCATCGGTCGACGTTATCAAGAGCTGATTCCAGGTCTGCTTTACTTCTCTGGTGAAATTTGGGCTTTTTTTTGCAAGAACGTTCTTGGGTTTGTTCTTCTTTCAACTGGGTTTCTCTGGGTTTACAGGAAAAAGTTTAAGAGGTTGTTATCCTCTCTTAGTCCTCTCTCATAGTCTCTCGCGGCAGATTTGGGATTTGGATCTCTCTCACTCTGACAAAAGGTTTGTTTACGAAAAAGACTTTATCTTTGTTCAAATGATTCCTGGGTTTAGTGGGTATAGTGCTAAAGGTTGAAACTTTATGTATTGTTCTTCAATTTTCTTGTTTCTCTGTGTAATTTGAAGTACAAATTGTGGATAATTGCAGTTTTGTTTCTCTGGGTTTATAGGAAAAAGTTTAAGCTTATTCTTTTAGTTAAGTCTTTACCAGAATTATGGGTAATGCTGTGAGCAATGGGAAGTTTCTGGTTCAGCCTCACCTTATGTTTCCCTAATTACTAAAATATAATTCAATTAGCTGTAGTTGGTTGTTGAAGTTTGAAACTTTAGAAATGGCATTGGTCAATGGGTTTCTAAGCAGGATAAAGGAGAATGAAATAAATGTCTTATATATTGATTATGTTTTGAAGAGTAATCATATAGTTTAAAATGTGTAGTTTGTGATATGCTGCTGGGAAAATTAGTCAAATTCTGGATGTGCATAGGCTTTATGAACATTGTGTATGCTCAAATCATCCATATTTATGGTTCGACATTGCTTTCTGACGTTATTGCATATTTGGAATAGCAAATTTAATAGTGATTAATATAGGCTTCATATTTTTCTCACAATTACCCTTAAGTTTGTGTTGGTATTAAAGCTTTAAGCTATTGAATAGTTGCTGCAGATCTGGTACAGAAGTGTATGTTATGCGTTTCTTTGTGAAAACCAAAAAATTGATGTATTGCTCGAGATTACTCAATTGTATAATAGTGTTTATCCACGACATTATGTTTACAATAAGTTGATGACATACAACAATCTTCCTGTTGATATTATACCTACTTATTTGTTCTGATTGTCTTTACGTCTTCCTTTCAGATTACGTACCATTTCTTTCACTGGAAAAAGGAACACCATTTGCTGATGACCAGCTCACTTGAAACAGAAACTTTCTAACTGTTGTGCCTGTTGTGTTGTAAGTGCTTTAAGCTTTCATGTATGTTTCGAAAGTACTTTAAGCTTTCAAGTATTTTCAGCTTCCATGTATATTTCGAAAGTACTTTAAGCTTTCCAAGATTTTTTGCTATTAACTAGCTTTATCCAATCAAATGTGTGAATAACTTGGCTTTGGATTAGGTATGGCCACTTGATGGATTTGTATTAGTGGATGATTGACTAAGCATAAAGAAGATTATACTGTTGAAGATATATACATCTGAAATTGAATTATCTTTGTGTGAATTTTTTCCTTCAATGTTCTGATCTTCTTCTATGTTTTTATTTCAATTATTTCATCTTAAATGAAAGACTGGGTTTCTGCTCTGTTACTTTTATTTTTGTTCTAAGTTTAATATTAGACGTTGTAGGAAACTTAATTATAATTGTAAATGGATTCTGATTCTGCTGTGAAGTTAATTTCTTCATTTTGGGTTGGACAGGCTGAGCTTCCTTTAGTCGGAAATAGTGAGAATCTAACTCAAATTATTGTGGGTTTCAGTGTTTCAGTCACCTCTCAATTGTCCGAGTTGCGTCGACCTTATTTCTCCTATTGGAAGAGAAGCAACAAAGAAAAGGTTCAATTTTCTTTTTTTCTGGGTCATCGCTAATTTCTTCCTCCTATACTCTATGATTTTCAGTTCCTTTCTAATTTCTGGAATTTCAGGAAGCTTCGTGTGTGAACCCTAGCACAATCTACTGGTCTAGATTTTGATAATCTGAGAGCTTTGGACACTAGCAACGAATTTGAAGCTTTGGCACTGAATTTTGGTTGTGATTCAGGTACGATTCCATTTCTTTGGCAAAACCAGTTATAATATTTATGTCATAGTTAAAGTATTATCACTATTTCCTTATCTTGTTTTCTTGAACCCTGTGGATGTAGTGATTTCTGGAATTGTCAGATAATAGTTGTCTTTTACCCAGTCAATCTATTCTAAATCCAAGAACTTGTGTCTGTTATTGAATTGCTGTGTTTACGGTTTGGGGATTACTCTATGATGATAACATGATACATGAAGATCATGTTATTTTTGGTTGCTTGCTTCTGATATATTTGTACTACTTGCAGATAATGTTATTTTGCTTGTTTGTTTTTGACAACATGTTTCTTTTGATATATTATGTATTTGCCTCTGTTAATTTTAGAAGCATTGTAAAGCATGAAAGACAACTAGTAATTATTGCTTTTTCATTAGCCATATTTCAAACATTATCCACTTTGTAATAATGAGAAAAACTGGATTAATATTTGTCTTCCTGTTTGGGTGCATTTGTATAGTCTGTATGTTGAAGGTATATTGGATAAAACATAATCTTGGATTGGTAGCTGTTTCAGTCCATTGCACACCGAGATTCCCTGTTCCAGTACCTTTCGGTTTAAAAGAAACCAACAAATTTAAATGTGTGTTTCTATTGATATATTTGCAATTAAGTTTGTCTTCTTATTTGCTTTTCTGTTTTTGCGTAGTATAAATGGATAGAACATGGATGGTTGCGGATAGGAGATCTCGTCAATATAAATTAGGGGTGACACAGTTCTGTAAATTTGCCTTGGAAAATGCTAGAGACCCTAACCATATTCCCTGTCCTTGTACAAATTGTGGAAATGTTGACTACTTTTCCGCTGCTGTAATAAGGGACCATCTATTTGTGAATGGAATTGATGCTAGTTATGATAGATGGAATGAGCATGGGGAGGCCTTATTAGACTTAGGAATAGAGGAATATACTGATGACGCAGAAGCAGGTTCAGATTCACACAGTTCTTACTCTGTGAATGGCAATGAGATACCTGAATATGAAGCAGGGTTGGGTAGTGACGCAGAGATGGAAAGTGATGAGTGTAATGAGTTTAGACAGTTTGTCGATGACGCCAATAAACCGTTATATCCCGGTTGTGATAGTCACACAAGGTTGAATGTTCTAGTAAGACTTTATAACTTAAAAGCAAAGCACGGTATGAGTGATATTGCTTTCTCTGAGTGGTTGGTTGCCTTTGCGGAGTTTCTTCCAGTAGGCAATGAGATACCTGCCTCTGTCTATGAGGCAAAGAAGACCCTGAGTTCTCTAGGAATGGATTACACTAAAATTCATGCCTGCCCGAATGATTGTATTCTGTATAGAAAAGAGTATGTTGATGCAACTGAGTGCCCTAGATGTGGTATTTCAAGATGGAAAATAGGCAAAAACTCCAAAGAGAGGGAAGGTGTACCTGCAAAGGTACTTTGGTACTTTCCCCCTATTCCTAGGTTCAAAAAAATGTTTCAATCAAAGGATACATGTAAGAGTCTGACTTGGCATGCTACTGACAGAAAACGCGATGGCTTCATGCGTCATCCGGCCGATGCAGCTTCGTGGAAGTTAGTAGTTGATAAATGGCCAGACTTTGGTTCTGACCCTAGAAACCTGAGACTTGCATTGTCATCAGATGGGTTCAATCCTCACAGTTCATTAAGCAGCAAGTACAGTTGTTGGCCTGTTATTCTAGTTGCATATAATCTGCCTCCATGGCTCATAATGAAAAGGAAACACATGTTGTTGACTTTATTGATTTCTGGGCCTAAACAACCAGGAAATGATATCGATGTCTACTTGGAACCTTTGATAGATGACTTAAAACTGTTATGGGAAGGAGTTAGTGGAGTCTACGACGCAAGACAAAGTGAATACTTTACTCTTAGGGGTTTATTATTCTGGACAATCAACGATTTTCCAGCTTATGGTAATCTTTCTGGGAGTATAGTTAAGGGGTATAATGCATGCCCTATTTGCCTTGAAAAAACAAAACCAAAAAGACTAGTGAATGGAGGGAAAATGGCCTACATCGTGCATAGGAGGTTTTTAGGAAGAAACCATCCTTATCGAAGGCAAAAGGCTGCTTTCAACAACCTTCCAGAACATTCTCCCCCTCCTGTTCCTTTGAGTGGTGAAGAAGTATTGCAAAGAGTGGAGCAGGAAGTTCCAAAGTGGCCTTTTGGGAAAAAAAATCCCCCTCCTCCTTATAAGGGTGGGGATGATGAAACCCGGCCTTGCTGGAAGAAAAAGTCTATATTTTTCGAACTTGAATACTGGAAGTTTCTCCCTGTTAGGCACTGCCTTGATGTGATGGATATAGAGAAAAATGTATGTGATAGTCTTATAGGGACCTTGCTGAATATTCCTGGAAAAACAAAGGATGGGGTGAAAACTCGGTTGGATCTAGTCGAAATGGGTATTAGATTAGGATTGAAGCCTGATCTCGAAGGTCCCAAGAAGGAGCGCTTGCCATTGGCAAGCTGGAACTTAAAGACAAATGAAAAAAGATGCATGTGTGGGTCTTTTTTTGGTATGAAGGTTCCTGAAGGATATTCTTCTAACATATCAAACCTGGTTTCTATGGATGATTTAAGGCTTAGTGGACTTAAATCCCATGATTGTCATGCCTTAATGCAACAACTCCTCCCTGTTGCCATCCGTGGTGTACTTGAAAAGCCGGTCAGAATTGCTGTGATAAGGTTGTGTCTGTTTTTTAACGAAATCTGCAGCAAGACTATCGATGGTTCAAGGCTGCCAAAAATCCAAAATGAACTTGTTGAAACATTGTGTGAGCTGGAAAAGTACTTCCCCCATCCTTTTTTGACATAATGGTTCATCTAACAGTTCACCTAGTTAGAGAGGTGGAGTTATGTGGACCGGTTTGTTTTCGATGGATGTATCCCTTCGAGAGGTACATGAAGATCTGCAAAGGATATGTTCGAAATAGAAATCGGCCAGAAGGTTGCATTGCCGAGTGTTATATTGCTGAGGAGGCGGTTGAGTTTTTAGCGGAAATGTTTGTCGACGACAAGACTATTGGGATCCCAGCTGGCCCTCGCACAGTAGACAAGCCTACCTCAGGTGCTACAATTGTTAGTGTTTATGGCAAAGTATTTGACGAAGCTCATCTCTGCGTGCTTCAAAACACGGATGAATTCAGAAGCTATTTTGAGTAAGTAATATCCCTCTTTCTAATATTGTGATTTATGTTAATATTTCATGTAAAGTAAACACTAATCTTCCCTCATTGTGTTGCTGTCTTATTGGTAATTGTAGTGAACACTTGGAATATTTGAAGAGGGAATTTCCTAAATACAAAAAGAATGAAAAGTGGCTTACGGACAAGCAAAACAAGATGTTTGCAGATTGGTTGAAGGAGAGGGTAAGTCCCAATAGTAACGATGTTGGGAATATGCACTAATCATATTCCAGGTGACTTATTTTGAGTTGTTGATTCAAAAAACTTATTTTTATAGTTTTTCGCAGGTTGCTGTTCAACTTAGTAAACCAGATGCTAACATGCCTGAGATTGTCAGGTGGCTTTCAGATAAACCGAGCAATGAAGTACCGAAGTTCAGTGGTTACAGAATTGCGGGAGTCCAGTATAACACAAGGAAGCGCGATGATGTTAGATCGACGCAAAACAGTGGTGTCTACTTGCTTGCTAAGACACCACAAGTAGCTACTGCTAGGGATAAAAGGCCAATTATTGATGATATGAGTTTCTATGGTGTGATTACTGAAATCTGGGAGCTCGATTATGAAAAGTTTAGGATCCCGATCTTTAAGTGTGATTGGGTAGAGAATAGTAGAGGTGTGAAGGTAGATGAGCTTGGGTTCACGTTGGTCAATTTGAATAAGAAAGGTCATTTAAATGACACTTTTGTGTTGGGAAACTGTGTTCAGCAGATATTTTTTGTTCAAGACCTTGTAGATCCAATGTGGTCAGTAGTTCTAAGAATGCCTACTAGGGATTACAGTGACTTTGAGGTTGAAGATGAGCTTGGGGACACTGTTATTGCTCACCATCCTATCACCACTATGATGCCATCTATTGAGTTACATGGTAACTTAGCGAACGAGGAAGAAGTGGGTTACATGCGGGAAGGGGAGGAGGATATAATTGTTGATGGATAATATAGGCAGTTTATTTTCTATGAGTTTAAGTTGTTATCCCATATCAATGCCTTCTATGTAAGATTGTACTTTCGTTATTGTTGTTGAATGAAACTGATTGTGGTTCATATATTTCATGTGATTACTGAAAATGAAGGAAGTTTTTTGTTGCTTGTCATATTATCACTATTTTTATTGTGTGCATTATATCGTGCTTATATTGATTACTGAAACAAAAGTGTATATTCTGGTGTACAAGTTACTAATTAATGTCTCATGTATTTTTTGTAGATAATGGCGCGATCTAAATCTGCCTCAACACCGAAGAAGTCAAAAGATAAGGGACTGAAACTGAAGAAAACTAAGTCATCAAAAAAGTCACGTTCCACATCAGCTGATGCATCCATTTCTGATAAGAATGGCTCATCTCACAGAAAGGATGAAGAAACCGGAGGTCTGAAGCTACTTAAGCAGCATTGTGTGACAATGTCCCGTATTTCAAAGCGCAAGAGCTTAAGGCAGAAGAGAGTGGTTCTCTTCAACGTAAAAGGGACTCCATGTAGGAAGGTAGCAAAGGAAATGCAATCATATATTGGTGTCTTAGCTCGTAGAAAAATACCAATCATAAGGACAACTTGGAGGACCAGCAAAAGCATACCTGGATGTGCCACGGCCGAGGAGAAAGATAAAATCTGGTTACGTGTGCAGGTATACATTATTCTACTATTAAATTATTAATGGAACTTATTACTATGAAATCTACCTTTCGAGTTCTGACCTTGAGTTTCTGCCTATATATTATTAATGATGGGTGAATTTGACCTTTTTGTTTATCTTCCTATCACTTAGTCAAAACTGTGTTTGTGTACACAGGGGGCATTTGAGATTGGTCCTAAAAAGAGGAAAATTGTACTGGAATCAGCTTCATCAAAATGGAGAGAGTTCAAGTCCCGGCTTACAAGGCATTACATTATGCCTTACTTGGATGACCCTGAATCCTTAAAGTTTCCTCCAGATGATTATAGATTCATCAACAAAGATCATTGGACCCAATTTGTGGCTGAACGGACAAACCCAAAATTTCTTGTAAGTTTTACATTAAGATTGTTGTGTTAAGTTGTTATATATATATATATATATATATATATATATTAATGTGGTATATGGTGGATTGAGTGCATATATTTTTCAGGAATTGCGTAGGATTGCACAAGCGCGGCGTGAGAAGAATAAATATCCCCACAGAATGTCCCGTAAGGGATATGTTGGATTGGAGGAAGAGCTGGTAAGTTAACAACATAATTGGATAGGTAATATGTTAACTTAGCTGTTAATTTATCACCACAAGTTTAGTAACTCATATTTTTGCTAGTCTACAACAATGGATGAGGAGGAAGTTGATAGAGCAACACTATGGATTGCTGCACGACAAACCAAGCAGGGAACCTTCAAGGATGAAGGGACGAAGCAATGCGCTGACAAAATTGTGAGTATAATTTTGTGAAGTTCAATGTGTACAGCTGCCCTTTTGTTAACTATTATGCTTATTTAATATTTTGTAAATGTGAGCAGAGGAACTTGAAGGAAAAGATTGCTAGTGGAGAACTAAGCACTAGTGGAAGTGATGATGTGTTAACCTTGGCTTTGGGCACTCCTGAGCATGGTGGTAGAGTGCGAGGGGTGGGAGGCTATGTGAATCCCTCATCTTACTTTCCCTTCCATAAACGTAAAAGGGAGAGCTTCTAAGAGACGGTTTGGTTAAGTGTACAAAAAATATTAGAAAAGGAAAGAGATAAGATCATTGAAGAGGCGAAGCAGCAGGCAATAAAAGAAGAGAGAGAATTTTGGGTTCGTAAGTTAGCACAGATAGAAGCAAAGATAGATGCAAGGGAGGTTGGGAAAGCAGCTAGTTCTCCAGCAGCACTAGAGAAACACATTCCACATGGATCTGCGCAAGGTAGTTGTTCACAGACCGCATGTCCAACATTTGATGAAGCTCGATGTGGTCAAGTGGGAGACGAAGTATTAAATCTTGTGGATGGAAAATCAATTCGTAAAGCTATTGATGTAATTGAGGAAAGGGTATTGGGATGTAAAAACAAAGTTTCAAAGAGGAAGGAGTGTGATGGAAAATCTGTTTCCAACTCCAAAAAAGAGGATCAGCTAAGCAAGTTGAGTGACCAAGAAAAGAAACAGGTGGCTGATCATGGAGTTCAGGGACAATTAGTGGGAGAGAAGTTGGTTAGTTATTTAAACAATTGTCTATATTTATTGCAAAGTAGTATAGTTTTTATTGATTGTGGACTATGCACACACACAATGTATATATCTATGTTTGATTTTAAAATTCCAGCTTTTTTGGGTGTTTCAGGTACAAGGAACTGAGATTGAGGCCAAGTTCGCATTAGGTTCAGTTGATCATATTGTAGCTCTTGGCACTGTTGTGGAACACAATGACCCCTCCCAAGTTTGTCATGGTTATCCGCTAGGGGATAGTAATTTGCGTGTTTCAGTCTCTGTTGCAATTGAGGAGAATGCCTTAGTTCCATTTCCTGTGGGTGATGAAATATGAACTGTTAGGCAGGCCATGGGGAGTTGGGTAGCATGGCCGAAAGAGCTTGTCATAATGTCACCTATGAAGGTACGTAAGTTCTCGTAATAATTGTAATATATATATCCAAACATTGATCTGTTGATATTCTATTTGCTTAAGCTTGCAGCATATAAGATTAGAAAATCTTATATTAATTATGTATATGTAGAAACCTGAGAAGAGGAGAAAAAAGAAAGTGGTACAAGAAGACGATCTCTCTGAGGATGAGTTTAGCCTACAATCATTGGCAGCTTCATTACCAAATTCATTGAGGATGTTGTGCATGTGGGGTGAGGTTGGATTCAAAGATGGGAAGGCTATCACCATTCAAATTGAGGCTGAAGTGTTTGGGCGTGCACGGAAAACATTTATACTAGGACAAGACGTGCGCAGAATTGCAACCATGAGAGAATTGACTGGTAACTGCATAGTCATATACCAAAGGTAAATTTCATGAATCTATTTCTATTAAGTACCAAAAGTTATCTGATTGGTGTATCAATGTGAATAATCTGTTGCTGGATTCAAATTGGTGTATATGCTTGTAATTAGGTACCTCTATGATGTCCTGAGTCAGTATAAAATGTTGGATATGGTTGCTTTTATTGACCCTGCGATGATTGGTGCAATTGGGTGTGGGAAAGGCCAGGAAAGATCCCAACATATAAAGGAGAGGCTGATATCTGCAAACCCTGGACAGATTTTCATGCTGCCATATAACTCAGAGTAAGTATCGGCAACTTAGTATTAGCTATTGTTATATATGTAATACTTTGCTTGTCGTTATACATATGGGCCGTTGATGAAAATCTGATTATATTGTTATATAGTAAACATTAGGTGCTGACTATTGTCGATCCCGAACAAGAAATTGTCTATTTTATGGATCCTATGAAGCGGCGATTACCCACTGGAGAATGGGTTTCCATTGTTGATAGGTAAGTGATTAGGAATATACAAGTTTGAATAATGCATGTTGGGGTAGCATGGCTATTTCTTAAAACCTGATTGTGTGTGCGTGTGTTCTGTTTTAGTGCAATATCCATGTATAATGCACACAAGGGCAGGAAAGGCCGAAGTTCGCCTCTATGGAAAAATTTGTCGGTATGTACATTTTCGCTATGTTAGATTCTGGATTGTTTAGAAATTCGCTATGTTGGATTCTAAAATTTGCTTATAAGTATTGTGGAAGCAAATTTGGATTAGGTTCCCATGATTATTAATTTGGATTCTTTTTTTTTGCTATTCTGGATTTACTGCTTTTAGGGTGTTCCTCCTCAACCTAGCAGCAAGGAGTGTGGCTACTTTATCATGCGATACATGAGAGACATCATTGAAGATAAGGACTTTTCATTTGTTAACAAGGTACAATTAAAGCTTCTTTATTCTGTTTGTGTTCCAACAAGCTTTTTATGGTAATTTTGACTTGAGTTACTTGAATTTTTTTCAGTGGGAGAGGAGAAGCAACCATATTTATACCCAAGTGGATATTGATGAGATGAGGAATGAGTGGGCTAGGTTTGTGGTTAATAGATATGTGTAGAAGCCATCGCATATGTTTTTGGAAAGCATGATGAACTTTTGCTTGTGCTGATAGATATCGATCACATGAAACAATTATCAGCTTTTGATTCATGCATGCATTGGTCTAGCTAGACTAGGAATGCTTTCTTTGTTTGTTTGGTAGTTTAATTATCTACTTTGGATGTTTAGTTGTACTCGACAAATTGAACTTATATAGTTACAGTAATGATATGGATCAATGTGGCTTTATATGTATTGTTCATTTGGTAATGTACTGTTTTTGTGGTAATATATACATGCAGCATTGTTTCTAGAAAATTGTTGCAGCTAGTTAGGTCATGATTGAACAAACAACATTTCACAACCAAGTTGTGAGAACCAAGCTCATACAATAGACCCTAAAATAATCACACAACTGGTTTATAATGCTCACACAATGGTTGATAAAAACAATATGTTGTCTAAGTTCTCCTCACACAATTCGATAAGGCAATCTCAGTTGTCCAAGGTTCAGTCATACAACACAATGTAGAATAATATGTTGTCTGACTGTAAATGGATTCAAAATTAAGGCTTCTCGTACAACAGTTACTAGATGTTAACCAATTCGATTACAATATTCACACCACAGTTAAGACGATATAGCTGTTGTGTGAACAAACAACCAACAACAAAAAATAACAAAATTCTGTTGTGTGAGATTCATAACACACAACAGAAATAAAATTATTCCTGTTGTCTGAATCAATCAACAGACAACAGATATCATTTCATTAAGTTGTCTGTTACTTATCTCAGACAACAAAGAAAAAATTCTATCTGTTGTGTGTTATGAATCTCAGACAACAAAGAAACAATATAGTTGTTGTGTGTTATGAATCTCAGACAACAGCTACATTTCATTTTCTGTTGTCTGAATGGCCATGTCAATGCCGAGGCATCCCCGCGCATGCCATGCCAGGCACATGCCTGCGCAGAATTCACACAACAGAACTAAATATCTGTTGAGGAAATGAATATTGGACAACGGTGAAATCACCGTTGTGTGATTTTTCAATCACACAACACTCGTTTAGACCATAGTGAGGCTGGTCATCACACAACTACAAATACCCGTCGTCTGATTAACTTATTGTAGTAGTGTATTTTAGGGTTGGGTGTCTTTAATTGGTTATCCTTAACACAAAAGATAGTTTCCTTGTTGAAGTGAAATTAGGGTAAAAATCTGTTTTGTTGGTGCATTGCACGGCCACCCTTTGGATATATAAAAAGAAGAGACGTTGATAGAGAGAGGGGTCTTGAACGCAAGTAGGTTTTGTGAGTCTTGCTTGTGCGTCTAAGTTTGAGTCTTCATAAAAATCAAAGACACTTGGTCCATGTATAAGTGTTCTTGATCATGTTTTCATATGCATAAATTCTCTTGAAATCAGTAGAGAGGCTGTGAAGAAAGAAGGGCGATATTTGGTGATCGTTCAAGTGAAGGAGTTCAAGATGGAAGACAAACTTTGTATTAGATTTCGTCTAATCATTGTAGCCGAGCTAGTGCTATTCAAGTTTGTAAAGAACATATCCTTCATCATAAGTTAATTCTTATTTTGGGTTCTCAAGAGTAAGAGCCCCACATTATTTTTAATCTCATATTTGAGGTTTTCATTGCGTAACCAAAATATGGTGTTCTGTTTGTTAATTTTGGTTTCTGATGCCCAGTAAGGATTGATCCGTGCATTACAATCCCCATTTTCCAGAAAACACATTCTGTCCTTGTATTTTCACAAAAGAACTAGATGTGGGAGATTGTGCTCATGCTTGTTGGAAAGAAGACTGTAGGATGTCGTTGGGTGTTCACAGTAAAGCTTAAGGTTGATGGGAGTATTGATAGATATAAAGTCAAACTGGTTGCCAGGGGATATACACAACGCTATGGGATTGATTATGAAGAAACTTTTACACCTGTAGCGAAGATCAACACTGTCCGAATCTTAATTTCACTTGCAGCAAATAAAGATTGGCCCTTATACTTGTTTGATGTGAAGAATACTTTTCTCAATGGGAATTTGGAGGAAGAGGTGTATATGGATGTGCCACTAGAAGTCAAGTGTAAACCTTGTGATGTTGTGACTTGATACATATCTACGCAAGCGTACGTATCATTGTCAAGATAGGGAAATATTATGCCCAAAGTTTATCATACCACGGGGATTAGTGGCTAACCCACAATCCTTGGGTAATCGGAAATAAAGACACTTAGCAAACAAAAAAAAAAAAAAAAAATATATATATATATATATATATATATATATATATATATATAAATGCTACTTGAAGACACCAAGCCTTAATAATGCTCGGCTTTGGTTTGCACTGAAGCCTAGTCAAAGTTATGAGCCTAGTGATGACTATTTACAATGAAGTAGAAAGTGTCACCGAAAATGTAATTTGCATTTCTAATAACTAAAGTGCAAGAATTTAAATGAAAACTCAAATAACAACTAAATTAAATAAAGTAATGCAAAGTAAGAAATGAATATAAATTGGGGATTGGTAGCTAGGGATGAATTCTAACCCTAATTCAATGCTCTAGATGGTAATTTGATTTAGATGCAATTTATTAAAGATGGTAGAGGGCGTACCCAAGGCTTTTCAAGGCTCAAGGGCCGAAATTCCCTTTCATGGTATTCCTACTCCGGTTCAAGGGCCGTAAGAACTCACTTGACATGAATTAAAGCCGGTTCAAGGGTCACTAATTCACATCAAGAGGCCTATAGTTCGAGGAATTAGGCAACCAAGCTCACCATAATTACGATCAAGCTAATCATGTAGTGAACCATGTTTGTACTTCCCACAAAAATTAAATCGGGGTTCTAGCTCTAAAATCTAAGGATGTCATCCCCTAAATTTTTATCTAGACTTAATAAAACACATACCCAAGAGTTGACAATTCCTGAGCATGCATTCTAATCAATTATCACAAAATACAAGCATCCAATAGTTAACAAATTCCATATATAAATTAAATTAAGCATCCATTACATCAAATTTGGATTAGGGCACACAACCCTAACCCCTAACAACAAAACTACTCGCTACCCATCGCCAAACTAACATCAAAATACATAATTTAAAGAGGAACAAAGTGAAGAGAAGTAGGAGTAACAAGAACAAGCCACAAATTGCTATAAAACAATTATGACTAGCCTTGATTTATGGCTCCCCACTTTTACCCAAACTTGATAGTGATGAAGCTTTTGATGCTTGGGCTTCCCCTTTGAATCTTGTGAAATTGATGAGAAGATAGAATTTTAGTGAGGTGGATCTTGGTGAGGAGAAGAAAATATGAGAAGAAATAATCTTGGTGAGGTGGTATGGATCTTGGTGAGGAGAAGAAAAGATGGAAAAAATGGAAGACAACAGTGGGTATGAGAGCAGCGCAAAGGCTGCCCTCCTTTTGGTGGTGCGGCGGTGCTGTTCTTGTGAGGTGAGGTTGAGATCGTCTCCCCTCGAAGAAGGAGAATGGGTGCTGCTTTATTAATTGTGGTCGTGGTCTAGAGGAGGGATAAGGATATGGGTGAGGTGTCAGCACCTAATTGGATGTAGAAAAATGAAAGCAGATCAAACCATATGCTAGCGCGTGAAAGAGAAAATGATGAAGAATGGCTAGCTGCACGTGGGGGATAGCTTAATGCCTTAATTCCACCTTGTTTAATTAAAGCAATTTAGTTTAAATAAATGTTAAGCTGCCACACTCTCAATTAAACTAATATTTAATTAGTTTAATTCATTTCCCTTTTCATTTATCTCATTTCTTCATTTCCATGATATCGACTCGTGGTTGACTCTTTGTCTTTTTGTCGAAAACTCAATTTTGCTCCAATTTTACATCATTTCCTCACGTTTCCTCAATTCCGCTTATTTCCTACAAAATAAATAAAAATACATTAATTACATAATAATTGACTCGAAGATTAGCTTAGTTATAGTATTTTAGATAGAATTAAGTGCATAAAAATGCGTGTAATCAGGTTGGTAAAGTGTGTAAGTTGAAAAAGTCGTTATATGGATTGAAGCAGCCTCTAAGAGCTTGGTTTGGGAGATTCTCCAAATCAATTAGAGTCTTTGGATACAAACAAAGCAATTCTGATCATACTTTGTTCGTCAAGCGCAATTGTGGTAAGATTACAGCTCTGATAGTATATGTTGATGATATGATTGTCACACAGGATGATCCAAAGGAGATGGAGGATTTGCAAAGATATCTTCTGAAAGAGTTTGAGAAAGGATCTTGGACAGTTGAAGTACTTTATAGGCATTGAAGTCGCAAGATCAAGGAAGGGAATTTCTTTATCACAGAGAAAGTATGTCCTTGATTTGTTAGCTGAAACTGGAATGCTAGATTGCAGACCGATTGAAACACCAATTGAGATGAACCACAAGCTTGCCATTTACCCTGATCAAGTCTCGATTGACAAATGAAGGTATCAACGTCTAGTAGGGAGAATAATTTATCTCTCTCATACTAGACCTAACATTGCTTATGTTATTAGTGTGGTCAGTCAGTTCATGTAGTGTCCTAGCGAAGAGCACATGGATGCAGTGCATTGTATTTTAAAGTATTTGAAGTTGGCACCAATAAGGGTTTATTGTTTGGAAAAAAAGGATGAGCTGGAAGTTGTAGGATACACAAATGTAGACTGGGCTGGTGATAAGACTAACCGACGTTCTACGTTTGGGTACTTCACTTTTGTTGGAGGAAACCTTGTTACTTAGCGCAGTAAGAAACAAAAAGTTATTGCTATGTCAAGTGCAGAAGCAGAATTTCAAGGTATGGCACATGGAGTATGTGAGATGTTGTGGATTTGTAACATTCTGAAAGAATGTTTTAAACTCAAAAATCCTATGGACTTGCATTGTGATAATACAGCTACCAGTGAAATTGCTCATAATCCAGTTCAGCACGAGCAAGTTAAACATGTGGAAGTCGATCATCACTTTATTAAGGAGACTCTCGATAGGAAAATATTTTGCTTCCTTTTTGTATCCTCAAAAAAATAGCAGCAGATGTCCTTACTAAAGGAGTATCGAGGAGAGTGTTTGACAGCTCAATTGACAAGTTGGGCATGATTGACATCTGTTAATGTTTAAAAGTCCGACGGTAGCTGAACCTTCATTAACGCTGATCCGACTGGCGGGTCGATACTTGCGATGTTCTTAAAGCTTTCGCTATCTGTCAAATAAAACACACTGGGACGTCAGAGGGAGACCGCGTTGGGCGGTCTTCGACTCTTCGATGCCTAAGTTAGTCCATGTATTTATGTTGACAGAGTAACAATAGGTAAATATGGAATGCTCTCCTAATGAGGAGAGAGGAGAGAACCTTTTATGGGTGGGGAAGAGGTTGACCTTCTCTTTGTTTTCGATGTGGGACTGATATGCTTCAGTTCCCTTTTCAGAAGCCTCTGATGCCATCTTGGCGCGGCGCGTGGCGGCGCGTCGGCGGCGATCTGGAGGTGGTCCGACGTTGAGGCTGTAGCCCGTCTGGCAGTGTGTCTGCATGTCATTCCTTTGGTTGGAATTAGTACCTCTGGCGGTACAATGAGCGTGGCCCATTATAGCTAATTATGCTTACAAATGTACATGTATGTACAAGTCCCCCAAGTCCCCAGTCAAGGAGGGCAATCTTGGTTGGGGAGTTGTTCGGCGGTTTGAAGCGTTTTATTCCGCTAGACTTTGCAAGAGCATAATTAGCGTCAGTGCGTTGTCAACCGTTGGTTTTACTGAGCAAACGCTTTATACCCTTTCGGGTGGGCCCCTGCTGGGCCCCCCGGGGAGTCCCCCACTCCCCGGCGAAGATAGACCTCCGGATGGTCGGCAAATTGTTTGTTGAGGGGGAGCTGCCGGAGCAGAGGGTGTTGGGTAGCGAGCCCAATGTGTAGCACCCAAATGACGGGGGTCAACGTGCCTGATCAGGGCCGTCGTAGACTATTGACTAGTCCCCGTGTCCTGTAGGGACGGTCTGACGGTAACGCCGCGTGGCGGTCGTTGTCAAAGTGAGGCGTGGCCTCGGGATTCGCAGTTTGGCGGGTATCCCCCCGCTAAATGTAGCAGGAAGCAGCGTCCGGTAGACGTGCCTGGCGGTATCTTGTTTGAACGATGTTGCGTTGAACAAAGCACGCAGTTTGCTAGTTGAAAAGGGGGGTTCCGCCAGAGGTGTATAGCGGAAGATACCCCGCTTGCATGATGGCTAGGGAGAAGCTCTGCTGACGGGGTTTCGCTCAGCGGAGACTTCGTCATCTGAAAGATGACAAGGGAGAAGTTCCGCTGGCGGGGTTTCGCTCAGCGGAGACTTCGTCACTTGGAAGATGACAAGGGAGAAGTTCCGCTGGTGGGGTTTCGCTCAGAGGAGACTTCGTCACTTGGAGGATGACAAGGGAGAAGTTCCGCTGGCGGGGTTTCGCTCAGCGGAGACTTCGTCACTTGGAGGGTGACAAAGGGGAAGTTCCGCTGGCGGGGTTTCACTCAGCGGAGACTTCGTCACTTGGAGGATGACAAAGGAGAAGTTCCGCTGGCGGGGTTTCGCTCAGTGGAGACTTCGTCACTTGGAGGGTGACAAAGGGGAAGTTCCGTTGGCGGGGTTTCGCTCAGCGGAGACTTCGTCACTTGGAGGATGACAAGGGAGAAGTTCCGCTGGCGGGGTTTTGCTCAGCAGAGACTTCGTCACTTGGAGGATGACAAGGGAGAAGTTCCGCTGGCGGGGTTTCGCTCAGGGGAGACTTCGTCACTTGGAGGATGACAAAGGAGAAGTTCCGCTGGCGGGGTTTCGCTCAGCGGAGACTTCGTCACTTGGAGGGTGACAAAGGGGAAGTTCCGCTGGCGGGGTTTCGCTCAGCGGAGACTTCGTCACTTGAACGATGACAAGGGAGAAGTTCCGCTGGCGGGGTTTCGCTCAGCGGAGACTTCGTCACTTGGAAGATGACAAGGGAGAAGTTCCGCTGGCGGGGTTTCGCTCAGTGGAGACTTCGTTACTTGGAGGAGTCATCCTAGTGGTTACTTCCACCAGACGCTTCGTTTGGTGGTGGTTGACACGTGTCTAACCCGCAGGGGGTTAGCGTGCGGAGGCTTGTCCCCTAAGCCTGGCCGTACGTCTTCTCGCCATAATGACAGTAATTATGGATTTCGCAACCGAAGCGACGCCTCTGTTAATCCGGGTAGTAAGTGGAGGCCTGTGACACGTGTACGGCTGTCGTGTGATGCCGTTTTTTTTAGCGGACGGCGGAGAACGCGCTGATGTTGACATAAAAGGGGGGGAAACCCAGCGAGATTTGACACTTTGGTAAAAGCTTCAAACTCACAGTCGTGTTTTGGTTGCTCTGCCTGTCCGAGACCGAAGAAAGAGGTTGCCAAAGCCTGGAGATACCGTTCCCGGAGAAACGACGATAGCACCCCCGAAGATTGCTGTGCACCATCGTAACGTAGGCTTCACCACCGAGGTTGGTATCTGGATTTCATTTTTCCTGTTTTATTGGATCTGCTATTTTCTGGGTTTTGTTGTTTTTGTCTTTTTGGGATGATTCCTGTTTTTTCTTTGGCGTGTTCCGAGGTGTAAAATGAGATTTTGGGGGGGGGGGGGGGGTTGGATTTTGGTGGTTGGCAAAGACTTGGTGTTTGGGGATTTGTTAGATGGTCGAATCTGGGTTGAGTGCGTTTGTTCCTACTTTAGGATTTTATGGGTTTTGCTCTTGATGCCCTTGGCTATAACTGATGTAAGAATAGGCTAGATCTGTGTTTGTGCTAACTGGTGTGGGTTTTAGGGTTTGGGATGGCTAACGTCATAGAGATTTCGAGCAGTGAGGATTCCGGGTCTGACGTGTCGTTCAGCGCGGGGGATAGGATTTTTATTGATTCGTTGCGTCCGTCTGCCCATGCAGGAACCTCACTGCCAGAACCGCTAGAGGTTGAGCCACTACAGACCATACCTTGGGAAGTAGCTATGGGTGGTGGTCCGTGTCCAGAGAGCTCTAGGGCGGGTGAGGCCACTGCTGCCAAAGCTAGGCGCGACGAGCGTTTGGCGAGCCATAGTGCTGCCAGCGGCTCTGCTGGGGAAGAAGAAGCAGCGGGGCAGAATGCTGAGTCAGCGTGGTTCCTCCAGGATGGCACCGCCGTCGACGAGGCAGGAGGGAGGATGAATTCCGCCGCTGTCACTCGAATGAAGCAGACGTTTCGGTTGCCTGGCTCGGTGAAGCTCCGCCCGCCGACGGTGTATGAGAAGGCGTCGATTCTCCCAGTGGGATTTGCGGCGGTGCATGAGGCGATATTCCGCCAAGGAGTGACACTTCCGCTGGTGCCGAATCTCCAAATACTGGTGTGCGAATTTGGCCTTGCCTTCGGTCAGATTTGCCCCAACATGTGGCGGCTAATGTTGGCAATGAACTCACTGTGGCGGTTGTCCGGGTGCGAGGGACCTACTGTGGCGGAAGTGCTTCACTTCTACGAGCTGGTGTACGTGAAGCGCCGAGGTTGCAGAGGGCAAGTGAACCTGAGCCGCCGTCAGGGAGCACCCAAACTGATCGAGAATCTGAGGGACTCAATGTCCTACTGGCGGGGGACCTTATGCGTCGCCACAGAGGGTTGGGAGTATCACGCCAGGTCGAACGAGGGAGGGCCGACATTTAAGATTAAGTCGGAGTTCCAACCCATCCGAGGTTGGTAACCGGTTTCCGCTGGACGTAGATGGCGGGTTAATGTATTTGTAGACTTTGTATCCTTACTAACGATTACTGTGTTTGTGCAGCGGGACTGCGGTATACCCTAACGCGCGAAGAGGAGTGTCGCGTAGCGAGGATCAGAGGTTGCTGGCGGAACCGCAATTTGTTGGACTTCCGGCTTCTGACCGGTTGGGAGTTACTAGTCGAACAGCGGCTAACTCGCTCCGTTGGTGAGACATCTCCGCCAGACCGCTTTTTATTTTTTGTTTTTTTTTTGTGACAAGTGATCCGGACTGACGGGTTTTTTTTTTTTTTTAGAAACCCCGCCGGGTAACAAAGCGAGTCGCGACGCCTTTGAAAAAGCAATGGACCGCGCGGAGATAGACAATTTTCTGGAGACCATGTACGCCGAGGGGCTGGCGGCCCAGAAGACGCTGGTGAACCCCGAGACACTGGCGCTGAGCCAGTCCGAGGTTCCGGTGGTGCTGCCAATGCCGCACCACTCCCATCTTGGTGAGGATGGTCTGCCGGTAGTGTAGGCGGGGACCCAAGTGGCCGGCGGGGAGAGGGGAAGCGCTGTACAGGGGCAACAGAAGGAGCGGATGCCTGCCAATAGGCGTGGCCCCCAAAAGGAGAAGGTGGAGCCACCGGCGGAAACTGTCACTGTGCCAAGGGAGGAGCCGCCTGTGAGGACGAGGAGGACCGCCGCGGCGAACCAAAGGGCGCTGGAGAGAAAACGTCGGCAGGTTGACTCTCCTTCTGAGGAAGAGGGGGAGGAGGTGGAGGTGATCGGGGCCCGCCGACAGAAGAAGGCCTGACAAGCTCCGTCAAAAACTGTTGCGGTGGAGGGAGAGGCGCCCGCCGCTAGTGAGCTGGACTCGTTCACCGAGTATGCTGCGTTCATGACAGATGGTGAGCGGGAGTTCCTCTTCCATCTATGCGAACGGCTAGGGTTCGATGGCCTGGCGGGTATCTCGCGCCCCACCGCAATTGACCAATCGCCCTTCAGCTCGGCGTTTGGTCAAATATCGGCGGGACTGCATGACATGTTCGTGGCGGCGTCAAAGCAGCCCTTGGTCGAGGGGGAGCTCAGGGAGGAAATCCAAGGTCTGCAGGGGGAGTTGGCGGAGGCGAAGGAGCAACTGGCGGAGGTAGAGCGGGGGCTGGCCAAGGCGGAATGTGACTATGCCGACGTCCGCGGTAAGCTCAACGTAGCCATCGAGCGGGACTTGGAGAGGAATGAATATGTCTCCAAGTTGGAGCAGGACATCGCCCTGCTGTAGGAGCGGATAGGCGCCAAGGACAAAAAACTCATTGTTGTGCAGCGGGAGTCCGCCGCCAGAATGACTGAGGTGAAGCGGCTGGAGGGTGAGGTTACCCGCCTGAGGGCTGAAGGGAGTACCGCCGCGGCCGCCGCCGTTGAAGCATTCAAGCAGTCGGCTGAGTTTAAGAAGGCGATGATCGAGTCAGCGAAGGCTGGAGCCGTAGCAAACATAGACATGCTGAAGCGGAAGGGCGCCATCGACTTCGCCAAAGCGTCACAGCCTGAAGTGCCGCCGGCTAAGAGTACCCCGCTGGAGAAAGATGCCGTGCCTGCCCCAACGGGAGGCGCCCGGTCAGGCAGTGGAGAAAGTGGCGCACACCCGGCGGAAGGGTCCCAGCAGACTCCCCACCCCACCCCGTCGGAGGTGTCGCGTGCTGGATTCCTAGCGGCGCACACCCGGGCGGACGGCACCATAGAGACCCCAAGTCCGTCGGCGCAAGGGTCCGATCAAACGAGTCGAGCGATTGTGCCGCCGCCTGCTGAAGCAGAAGGTGCCGAGGGCAACCCCTGAAGCCAGCTGGGACCACACTAGACTGTCTTAGTTTTTTTTTTTTATATATATATAGCCGCTGAGGCATGACAATTTGTAATGAATGTTGCGAAATGGAATGAAGTATTGAATTGGTGTTTGCTATGATGTGTTTGTACTGCTAGCACTTTGAGTCGTTTTGTCCATCAATGAAACATTAAAGGAATTAAGATTGGTCCAAGTGCACCGTGTAGCGGACGAGGTCCGCTGACGATTGTTGGCGTTGCCAGTTGCCCTCAGTGCTAGACTTGGTAACAATGGTTTGAATAATTCCTCGTTTCATTGATAGCTGATTGACCAGTGTACAAAAGTGGGGTAGTACCCGTTGGGTAGCTTCCCTTAGCTAAATATTGAACAAAAATTTAGCTAAGTCAAGATGCTCCTGGGTAGCGGTCTGACTATTTGTAGTAATACTGAAGGTGTTCGGTATTCCAAGGGCGGGTCGACGTGACGCCATCCTTGTCCATTAAGTAGAAGGTGCCTGGGCTAACGACTTCCACAATTTTGTACGGGCCTTCCCAAGTTGGGCGGAGTTTTGTTGGTGGCGGAATAACTTCCTTCATTACCCAGTCCCCCATTGGAGGTTCCGGGCCTTGACTCTGGCGTTGTAGAAACGCGATACCAGCCTTTTGTTTTGCAAGTTGTGCAAATGGGCCCTATGTCTTTTCTCTTCTAGGAGGTCCATGTCCAAGTTGACACCGTCGTTGTTGGTGTCTGGGCAGTAACCTTCGACCCTAGCGGTAGGCTGAGTTACTTCAATAGGCAGGACCGCCTCCGTGCCGAACATCATACAGAAAGGAGTTTCGCCGGTGGCGGTAGTTGGAGTTGTCCGGATGGCCCATAGGACTTCTGGAAGCTTCTCCGCCCACAAACCCTTGGCGTCGTCGAGCTTCTTTTTTAGCAGCTTCTTGATTATTTTGTTTGCTGCTTCGACTTGGCCGTTTGTTTGGGGGTGGGCGACGGATGCAAAACTTAACTTGGTGCCCAAGTTGGCGGTGAACGATATGAGTTCTTTGTTGTTGAACTGTGTACCGTTGTCCGTAATGATTGTATGTGGGACACCATAGCGGCAGTAGATGTTCTTCCAGAGAAATCGAATGACCTTGGTGGTAGTGATTGCCGTCAGTGGTTCCGCCTCTATCCACTTGCTGTTGCAGTCGATGGCGACGATGATGTACTTGAACTGGCCCTTGGCGGTCTGGAACCTTCCCATCAAATCGAGGCCCCACGTGGAGTGAATCCAAGGGCCGATGATAATTGACAGTGGTTCTGCCGGTGCAAGTGGGAGATCTGCAAACTGTTGGCATTTGTGGCAAGACCTCGAAATTTGCCGGGCGTCATCGCCAAGTGTGGGCCAGAAGTAGCCCTGTCGCAATGTGCGATTGGCCAAGGATCTGGCGCTTGAGTGGTTTCCACATTCTCCGCAGTGGATTTCCGCTAGGACGACCCTTCCCTCCTCTGGGGTTAGACAACGGAGGTTGGGATGGGTGAATCCTTGGCGATAAAGTTTTCCATTCTGGATGTTGTAGCGGGTTGCTCTCCGCTTGAGCTGTCTTGCCTGGACCTTATCTTCTGGCAGTGTGCCGCTACGTTTGTATGCGATGATTTCGTCCATCCAGCTGGGGTTGACTTCAATGTTGAAGATTTCCGCCAGGGTCTTTGTGATGCTTGGCTTGTCAAGGTATTCCACCCTTGTGTGCGCTAGACTCGGCTGTGGCTGGGCGGTAGCCAGTCTCGCCAGTGAATCAGCCTTGGCGTTCTTTTCCCTGGGGATTTGTGTGATGTTGTGAAATTTGAACTTTTTTAGCAAAGTTATGACATACCCCAAATATGCCGCTAACTGCTGGTCCTTGGCCTGGAAGCTGCTGTTGACCTGGTTAATGACTAACTGAGAGTCGCTGAATATGTTGACGCTGTCAGCCCCTGAGTCAATGGCAAGTAGCAGACCGGCGATGAGTGCCTCATACTCTGCCATGTTGTTTGAAGCTTTGAAGTTGAATTTCAACGCGTACTCCGCGTTTAGTCCCCCGGGTCCTATTAAGATGACTCCGGTGCCGCTGGCCTTGGCGCTGGCGGAGCCGTCCACATACAGGTTCCAATGTGACTGTAGGGGATTTGCCTCTTCAACTGTTACCCTTTGTGTTCCGGGACCTGTCTCAGTGCCGGGTTCCGGCTGACTCTCGGTGAGTTCAGCGATGAAGTCCGCCACTGCCTGGCCCTTCATGGCGGTTCTTGGCCTGTATTCTATGTCGAACTCGCTGAGCTCAATGGCCCACTTGCTAAGGCGCCCCGAGTGTTCAGGATTCTGCATCACTTGCCTCAGCGGCTGATTGGTTAAGACATGGACCGTGTGAGCCTGGAAGTATTGGCGGAGACGTCTGGCGGCAACGATAAGTGCGATGGCCAGTTGCTCCAAGGGAGGATATCTTGTTTCTGCTCCGTTCATGCCTCGGCCGGCGTAGAACACTGGGAGTTCATCTTGGCCTTCCCGTCGGACAATGGCGCAACTTATCGCCGATGCCGATACTGCTAGGTATATGAATAGTATTTCTCCTTGCACGGGGACAGAGAGGAGAGGGACTGCCGCCAGGTATTCCTTCAGGCCTTGGAACGCCGCCTGACATTCTGGGTTCCAGTCGATGACTTTCTTGTGAGTTGTGGGTTCGATTCCCACAGACGGCGCCAATGTTAATGTTTAAAAGTCTGGCGGTAGCTGAACCTTCATTAACGCTGATCCGACTGGCGGGTCGATACCTGCGATGTTCTTAAAGCTTTCGCTATCTGTCAAATAAAACACACTGGGACGTCAGAGGGAGACCGCGTTGGGCGGTCTTCGACTCTCCGATGCCTAAGTTAGTCCATGTATTTATGTTGACAGAGTAACAATAGGTAAATATGGAATGCTCTCCTAATGAGGAGAGAGGAGAGAACCTTTTATGGGTGGGGAAGAGGTTGACCTTCTCTTTGTTTTCGATGTGGGACTGATATGCTTCAGTTCCCCTTTTCAGAAGCCTCTGATGCCATCTTGGCGCGGCGCGTGGCGGCGAGTCGGCGGCGATCTGGAGGTGGTCCGACGTTGAGGCTGTAGCCCGTCTGGCAGTGTGTCTGCATGTCATTCCTTTGGTTGGAATTAGTACCTCTGGCGGTACAATGAGCGTGGCCCATTATAGCTAATTATGCTTACAAATGTACATGTATGTACAATATCTATGCGCCAACTTGAGGGGAGTGTAAAATCGCTGTATTGTAGGGATCCTTATTTAATTAGAATATCCTATAATTATAGGAAGATTAATTGTTTCCTATTAGAATACCACTTGTGCCTGTATATATACATCCAATTATGAGAAGAATAATACATCGAAAACATTCCTGAATATTAAATTCTATTATTCTACGAGAAAGAGAGAGAGAGAGAGAGAGAGAGAGAGAGAGAGAGAGAGAGAGAGTTACGAAAATACTAAATATCTTTTTAAAAATGAATAATGGTCATGAGAGTTAACGATGTTATTGACGACAGGTACCAAAAATGTGTCAAGTTTGTAAAGTCAGGTACCATTGTGATGTTTTAGAAAGTATAAGAACCTTAATTTAAGGTGGCAAATACCTCATGTACTGTTCTTAAAATTTTACAATAAATTATAACGGAGATTGGGGCGGGACATATATGGGTAAAAAATAAATTTGAGGACAGAAGTGGTCATACCCACCTCATTGCCATACCTATTCAAACTCCTCGTTTTCTTTCTTTAAGTACAATAATTTAGTTGTACCATGGAAAATGGATGATCCTCATTAATCAATTTTTTTAAAAATCACAAAGACAGTAGGTGGGCGGTAAGTAGCGGTCTAGAGCCAAATCGTGGATTTTTTATTTATTTTAATTTTATTATATAAAATAAGTGTCCAATTAAAATAAGAAACTATAGTCAGTAGTAATTAAATCAAAATATGTAGAAAAATTTCAGTATATAATAAATATTTACAAATTAAAAGTTAATTTTGAAGACTCCGTATGCCTAGGCGCTGCCTAGAGGTAATTAGCCAGCTTGTAACGCATAGACAGCCGCCTAAAAGGACTTTTAGAACACCGGTCCCAATGAATCTCATTACTCCTTAGTCCTTATCAATGAGAAAGATTTTTCCTACAAGGGATATGCTTTTCCTCTAATTATTGTACGTATTGGATGCACGTAGGGTTAGATTGTTGCCTCACTTTAAGTACTAGTTCTGCCATATGGGTTTGAACAGAAAACGATGTTTCATTCAAAAGCTTGGTATATATAAAGAAAGGTATATAAAAAGAAATTATTTTTATTATCATAAAAAAATGACATGTATCCTTTTAAAAAAGAAAAGAAATAAATTGACAAGTCATGAGAAAACTCATTATCAAAGATACATGTTGGAATAAACATGTTGTGTTATTTGTGTGTAAACAAAAGAAAATTAGAATGTGTAATAATGTATTTGTTCAAGTAAATCCAGAATATGTGTCTAGCCCAAACTCTAGGTTACTTGACCTAGTTGTAATAGGGTTTTGAATTAAAGATATTCTCAGAGATATTCATAGATATCTAATTAATTGTATGATTATCTTTCTTTGTACAATTCTGATTCTATGTCTTATAATCCTTTATATAAATAGACCCCTATATTATCAATGAAAATACGACTCAATTCTCTCCCAATTTCAGTTTTCCTTAAACACGTTATCAGGACGAAGCCCTAACCTGAAACCCCAAATTCGTAGCCTTCAAACCCTATCCACCACTGCCGCGTATATTGAAGCCCTCAATATGAGAATTCCAGAACCGGTGGCAGAACCACCAGAACTGGCTGGAAAACCAATGAACCGGTCATCGGAAGTATCGAACTAGCTCTCCAAGAAGAAAAAAAGGGGATCCCTGCCCGGTTCACAAGCTTCCAGACAGCCTTTCATCACCAAACTTGGCCACCATCACCAACCTGACCCCAGGATCCAGGAACCGGGATTACCTCCTCAGAAACCGGCCACAATGTAACTGGACAGCCAGCAACTCTGCTAGCGAGAAAAAAGGAAAACAAAAAACAAAAAACAAAAAAAAAGCAGCCCAAGAGAGAAGGAGAGGCCTGCAGCCCACAAAGCCTGGCCCACAAACGAGACTCGGCCCATTGCCACGTTAGATCGTGCCATGTCAGCGCATGTGCCACGTCCGCTAGTGCCACATCAGCACCGGTGCCACGTCAGTTCCGGCGACTTTTCTTGCCAGATTTCCTGCTACTTTTCTAGCCAAATTTTTCCAGCGACTTTCCGATAACTATTTCAAGGTATTTTTTACTAAAAGTTCCCCTTTTTGAAGTTTTTATTTATTGTTTTTCTCCTAAACCCTATTTTTTTCGGGGTAGCCTTTTTCACTCCGAAACTAACCCTGATTTCTTGTTATCTTTCAGGATGAGTAACCTGAACAAACTGGACTCCATTGGGAACAACTGGTTCTGGATATCACAAGTGGGTTCGTGATGTTCGCCAGCATCTCAAGGCCGATAGAATCTTGGATACGATTCTCGAGCCTAGCCAGGATGTGCTAATTGTTGAACAAGCTCAAGCTTTGGAATCAAATAGAGCAACCATAGAGGCAAATAAGGCGAAAGCCATATCTTAATGACTCGTCATATGGATGATTCGCTCCAATACGAGTATATGAATGAAGAAGACCCCAAAAGGTTGTGGGTCTCATTCGATGAAAGATTTGGCAACGTCTATGACTCCGTGCTTCCTGACTTAGAAGTGAGATGACATAGCCTCCGCTTCTGTTATTTCAAGACAGTTCTTGAATACAACTTGGAAGCACTTCACATTAAATCCTTGATGGAATTCTGTGGAAAAGATATCACAGATGCGATGTTGATTGAGAGGACTCTCTCTACCTTCCCCTTCTTTGCTTTGATGGTTGCAAAGAACTATCGAATCGATGTTACTACAGGACGGATCACAAGGTTTCATGAGCTCATTGGAGCTATGAATGTTGCTGAAAAGCATGACAACATCCTTGTGAAGAACTATAATTCAAGACCCATGGGAACAAAGCATATTTTGGAGTCCAATTATAGTCGCGCCCCAAAGGGAGGGGCCAAGAGCGAAACCCTAAAACTAGGGACAATTCTGACATTCTTGTCCATATTCTCGCTCTAATGAGGAAGGTAACAGCAAAATAGGCGAAAATGGAACAGAAGAGGTCAACGTGAAAAGAGAGAGGGAGGCAACGCCTCTGGCCATGTTGGTGGCGCCACCAATACTAAGAGCCATTCAAATGATGCTTTCAAAGCGCCTCAATCAATGGAGTCTGAGCACAGAGATGTATGTTCTCGATGTGGATTATCCGGTCATTGGGCACACATTTGTAGAGCTCGTGAAGAAATTATCACCGCCTACAAAACATATTGTGAAGCAAGAGAAGCTCACTATGTGAAACAAAAGATCAAGATGATGATCTAGAGTGAAGAGTTGAAGACTACAAATCTGGCTGGGATCAATAGTTCGCTAATTCTATTTAAGTCTTTATTTTTCCAAGAAATGTAATAGGTAATTGTCATATACTTTGTAGTAAACGCCATTGGTTTAGTTTTTCTTCACATAGGCTCATCCAAAATAAGTATGATTCTAGGAAGGTTTTGTGATAAGTGGTACTTAAGCGAGCCTTACTCCACCGACATCTCTCTACTCACCTGATCATATTTATTTTAGAGTTACCAAAAGAAGTCAAATGACTACCTTTATTTTGCATTAGCTAGCATTTGGATTAGATTCTCTTAATGGTTAAGAGACAATAATGAACTCCGTTGGCTTATGTATAAAATTTTGAGTTCTTTTCATTATGACTCCATTTTGATTCTGAGCATATTACTTTGTGACTACGATTGGCTGGGCCATCAGTATTAATTCAAGGACATGGAATAGCCCAAGTTCTCCTTGCCAAATGACACCTTGGTTACCATCACAGAAACTCTTTATGCTCCTAGGGCAAATCGCACCTATGAATAGCCAACGGATTCCATGCGAAATACCATGTAGAGAACGGAAATGAGTTCCTTTGCAATACCTCTAATGATTGCGAACAAAGGCGCATCTTAGAGAAGTTTATGTGTCTCTAGAGTGGACTCTATGTCACTATTCGAGCTATTAAATTCAATAAAGTTATGACAGTTGATCTCTTGGATTTAGACACATATTGGCTTTGTCATGACAGGATAGGTCATCCTGGTGATGATATGATGATCCGTCTACTAAAGACTTCACATGGACATCCATTTTATCGAGTGAAATGAAGCACGAATAAAAGGTTGATTCCTGGACTAAGTATGATCGCCGCCGTTGCCTAGGTGTTAATATTTAAAAGTTCAGCAGTAGTTAAACCTTTACTAACGCTGGTCCGATGGGCGGACCGCTATCTATAATACTCTTTAGAGCTCCTCCTACCTGTCAAGTGAAATACAGAGGGCGTTAGAGGGAGACCGCGCTAGGTGGTCTTATCTTCTTTGATGCCTAAGTTAGTCAATGTATTTGTGTTGACAAAGTAATAGTAGGTAAGTATTAAATGCATAATCAATGAGGAGAGAAGAGGGAACCTTTTATAGGTGAAGAAGGAGCTGATCTTCTTCATGTTTTCGATATGGGACTGACATGCTTCAGTCCCCAGCTTCTGGAGCTTCTGATGTTGTCTTGGCGCGGCGCGTCAGCGGTGATCTGGGGGCAAGCTGGGGTTCAGGCGGTAGCCTGCTTGGCTGTGTTCCCTTAGGTCACTCCTTTGGCAGGAGTTGGTGTCGCTAGTGGTAGCATGAACGTGGCTCATTATAGCTAATTTTGCTTGCAAATGCCTATGTAAGTACACTAGGGCATCGCCGCTTTCCACCACCAGCCTACGGATGACACAATCCATATCCATAACGCCATGGATGGCGTCCATCATGGTGATGGCGCCATGGGTGATGCTGCAATCTCCAACTTTGCTTCAAATAGAGTTTCAGACACTCAGGCCCAACCAAAATTCTCATTGGTTGCTTCTAAGGCCTCTTGCTAGTTTTACAAAGCCCGTTCCTTAAGGAAATTAGGACTAAGACCGTCCTATGCAAAGGATATGCAAATACTCATTTTATTCTTACATAGAGTCCGTGGGGATTCTGTGGATTGATTCGACCAACTTACGGACGTTTAAATATTTCATGATGTTGGTTTACACGCAAACACGCTGGTCACGTGGTATGCCATTGTCCACTTGTAAATGCTGCTTATACTACACTCCTAGCACATATAATATGACAACGGGCTCACTTCTCAGGTCATCTTATTCAGTCAATTAGACTTGACGATGCTAGAGAGTTTACATCAAAGACTTTCGATGGTTATTACAATGAGACTGATGTTGGACATCATAGTCCCATGAACACACCTAAATGGTCTCGCGGAAACGACTACGATGGTAGCCCGGATATTGGTAATGTGCACCAATCTCCTTATATCCGCTTGGGGTGATGCAATATCGCATGCAGCTATGCTAATTCGTCTACGACCCACCGCCACTCAATCTATCTCTGCGTTACAGCTAGTGACTGGGTACAAGTATTTCATACTTACGCATATTTGAATGAGCCATTTATGTGCCAATTGTACCACCACAGCACACTATGATGGGTTCTTACAGACGAATGGGCAACTCAGTTGGATTTGAGACTCCAATAATCGTTCGCCACTTAATGCCCTTGCAAGGCGATCTCCTTACCTCTAGATTTGTGGATTGTCACTTTGATGAGACAGTCTTCCAGTCGTTAGGAGGAGATAAGAACACAGATGTTCTGCAGGAATGACAGGAATTGTCGTGGTCTGTCCCCACTATGTCTGATCTCGATCCCTGCTAAAGTGACTAGATCACACATATCTGCAGCAAATTTGCCTGCAAGGATGGATGTCCCTAAGAGATGACGTAACGCCACCTGACATGGAAGTAGGCATGACACCAACGCCATAGAGAGAGGCACTCTGGCGTTATAGACCATGACCCCATCTAGGATGAGTGGGAGGCCCGTGGGTTCTACCGATACTTTGACACAAACCAATCCTTGGATCATCGACACTTAAAGTCTGTCTCATGAGAATCTTCCGAATTATGGTTATTGTTGGGAAACATCTCAACGTCAGAACCTATTCCTGAGAATATAGAACTTTATGAACATTACACTAGTGTACATGAGACGTGGGATAGAAACTCTATCATAATTGATGACGTAATCGCGCATTTCATTGCGCATGAGTTTGTTGAGTCTGATGATATCGAACCATTCTCCGTTGATGAATGAATGCCAATATAGAGAAATTTGGCTTAAATAGAAAGATACGATCTAGGTTAAGTTGGATTCTCTAACGAAGAGGAAGGTTTTTGAGCCAGTGATGCCAACACCTCCTGACATAAAACCTGTTGACTAATGGGTCTTCGTTAGAAAGCGTGATGAGAAAAAGAGATAGTAATCTCGCCTTATGGCGTAAGACTTCTCACAAAATGCCCTGGAATCGACTACGATGAGGCATGCATATTCTCTAGTAATGGATGTCATTGCACTCCACTACCCTGTCAGTTTGGTAGTTTCTGAATAACTGAACATACAGCTTATGAATGTGGTCACTACGTATCTCTATGGGGATCTAGATACGAAATATACATGAAGGTTCATGGTGAACTTCATTTACCCAAGTCAAGTGGCTCTAGACCACGAAGCGCGTTTTACAAAGAGGTTGAAACGCTCACTAAAGTGACTACTTGATTAGGAAGGGATATGTCCGCATGTTTCCATAACAAGTTTTAGATTCTATCGCGGTTCATGTTGGACATGATCTTCATTGGAAGCCCTTAAAGAGTTAAGAGAAACCGCTGAACACTTGAAATCCGAGTTTAAGATGAAGGATTTTGGAAGAACACGATTATGTTTCAGTTTGGAACTTGAGCATAGTGTTGATAGATGCTTAGACATTTTGACAAGGTCAAGCCTTCAAGCACCCCCATGATCGTCCTAGTCTTGATCCTGAAAATGATCTTATTCGCCAAAGGATGACGACAAAGACATGCTAAAGGCAAAAGTGTCATGCTTAAGTATATAGGCACATTATTGTACTTAGCTCAATGCGCAAGACCGGACATCTCATTTGCAATGAACTTGTTAGCTAGATATAACTTTGCGCCAACGCGACGCTATTGGATTGGTGTAAAAGATATCTTTCGGTACTTGAGATGTATGATTGATATGGGCTTGTTCTATCCCTACAGAGAGACGATGGATTTGAACCCATCACACACCAGGAACGCCGCTAACACTGACCTACATCCTCTATCCCCATCCCAATGACATTTGTTTTGGAAGGTTTTGCTGATGTTGGGTATCTCTCTGACCCACACAAAGGTCATTCCCAAACTGGTTAAGTGTTCACCATAAGTAAGACAGCGATATCTGGGAGGTGTACAGAACAGATCCTAGTCGCTATATCTTCGAACAATGCAGAGATTATTGCTCTTCAAGAAGTGATTTGTGAATGTATATGGATTGGATCTATAATCACGCATGTTCAAATTTCGAACAATTGTGGTTTGAAGTCTACGACAGATGTGCCTATGAGTATTTAGGATAATGCTGCTTGTTTTGAACGAATGAAGCAAGGATACATCAAAAACGACAACACCAAGCATAATCAGCAACAACAGACTCTCCTCAAGATCAAATTGAACTAGGTTCAATCTGAGGACAGTGTGGTAGACTTGCTCACTAAGTCATTGCCTAAATTCCGCTTTCGAGAAACATGTTGGTAGCATCGTTTGTGGAAGTTATCCGAACTCCCATGACCGTAGTCATCAAGAGGAGATGTAGACATCAGGGGGAGATGTCTACATTTATGGTCTCAAAATGTGAATGGTGTGTTGTGCTCTTTTTTCCCTTCGACCGAGGTCATTTTTGTCCCACAGGATTTTTGTTACTCGACAAGGTTTTTAATAAGGCAACTAGAGGAGCACCACGTTTGGGAGACACAAGGGGGAGTGTTCAAGTAAATCTAAAATATGTGTCTAGCCCAAACTCTAGGTAACTTGAGCTAGTTGTAATATGGTTTTGAATAAGATATTCATGGATATCCGATTAATTGTACGATTATCTTTCCTTGTACAACTCTGATTCTATGTCTTGTAATCCTCTATATAAAGAGACATCTATTATCAATGAAAGTACGACTCAATTGTCTCCCAATTTCAGTTTTCCTTAAACAATATTTTATTTTTAGTGAAACTATTATTACAATTATACTACACTGCCCTTTTTTTTTCCTTATAACTTTTATGGTAGTAGGAGGATTGCACTGAAACTTACAATAAATTTATTTTGCTCATTGTAAGATTTTTATGGACTTATCAATTCTCAATAAGGAATGTAACAATTTAGCTACATATCTTGCAAAAAAAGTAATTGGGTAGGTTATGATATTCTAGTTTATGTCCTTATTCATGATGGATACAACTCATATTTTGGCCATTACTTGTATCATAAATATTCCTATATGCACATGAAACATGTTGACAAAGGCCCATATTAATTAGGACTTAAAATCATTTAAGGGAGGTACTAAGCCCTACAATGCCTATATAAAGAGTCTCAGGACCATGCTCTACACTACTACAAATTTCCCCATTAGCACCTTTTTTTTAGCCACCAAAAAGTCATCAGTCCCAAAATGAATAGTATAACACTGATATAAAACATCAGTGAGTTTTTTTTCCCTCTCACTGATCATTAGTGTGTAATTGTGTACAGTACATACAAATAATTATTTGTGTAATCCATATGTCACTGTTAATGGTGTGATTTATAATACTACTACGAAAATGGCCGAAAGAGCCCCTGATGAGAAGCAACTGTTTACCAACACGCCGCACAATGTCACATCCTTATCCTTTTTTTTTTTTTCCTTTTTTTTTTTTGAGAAAGAGGATAAGGCTTCCTCTTGGACGAGAGCAGCCACACAATTCGTCTCTCACTCCTCTCCTTTTTTCTTTTTTGGCAAGGCTCTCTTCTTCCCCTTTCAACAAAGATTCAAAGTGGGGTTTCACCCTCTCTGCCTTATGAAACCTCAAACAAGCATACCCACCATGTAGGTGTGATTTGCTCGTTTTGAGATCAAGACCTTATCTCTGATTCTCTTCCTTCTCCACCAACAGATTTGAACTGGTGTCACCTCCCAAAACCATTTGTTCTGGATCCATCGATGACCAAGCCCTCTCTTCATGCTCTTCCCCTTCGATTTCCCTGTTCTTGGTTTGAAGAGATTTTTTTTCGAATCAGACCGGCGGTCTGTTGAGATCAAGGAGGCTTTGGTGGTCTGTTAGTGGTGGCGTATCTGGATTTATTGTATCATTCTCCGACACTGACGGTTGTTTGGATATACTCGGTGGTGCATGCAGATGTTAGTAAAGGTATATGACAACGAAGACACTGAGTAGCTATATGCCTATATCAGCATTTTCTGCAGTCTAGATACTAAGTTGTTTTTTATCTTGTGGTTCTTGACAATATTGTAGCTGATATGTGTTGCAAAATTTCATAGATCTGCAAATCTGTAAAACTTGATTTGTTCAAAAGATATAAAAGCAGGTTTTACAGAGACTTTTTTAACATAAGAAAGTGAAAAGAACATGTAGATTTTCATCTTTTTGGTTAAGAACGTGTAAAGGTTTCAGCTTTCCAAAGTCTAATTAGTGTATGTGTATATATAGCATTTGCTTAAACAATTTAATTCTTATAAGCTCCCATTATGAGTTGTTGTTTGGTTTTGCTTGGGTTGCTTTGTAAGTTATTGGACTGTTGAATGAATGGTGAAAGGAAGATTGATGTAATTGCTTCCATGTTCATCAGTACTCGGCTTTTGTGGGTTATGTCCTTATATCTCTTGGAATAGGAAATTGGATAGTTGTTCTTGGATGTGTAATCATTAAATGGCTTAAGCTGGCTTTTAAAGGATTTATATTCTATTTGAGTTGATCAATAAAAGTTGTGTTGTGTCAATGCAGATATGAAGGGTAACTGTGTTCAACAATAATTCTTCACTGCTATGCTTCAAAGCAATAATTTCATCTGTTCTTTGCTTTGTATGTTGATTTCAGCTATAAAGAGGAGGTCTGGAATCCAAAGAAGAAGGATTTTTAGCAAAGAAAAGCTGCCCAGAAATATGTAAGATAATGTTTCTTAGGAGACTTTAATTTATTTTGATAGTTTTGTTGGTTGGATTTTACATTGTGTTTGTAATTTAGGCCAAATGTTACTTGTGTCTATATATGATTTCTACATTTTGCTGGCTGCAGGGTTGTATTTATGTTTCTTCAAGTTTAATACTTCTCAAAAGCCTTTGTTTTCTGTTCTTCAGGGTTTATACTTATAGTTTTCTTTACAAAACAGAATACATGAAACTTGATACAGAGACATTATTGGGTGATCCAAGCATATACCAGAGCTGAATCTTATGATAGGTAGTTTCTGTTGCCACAAGTAATTCCTGCTATGTCTCTTTATGAGTTATGAATATTTGTAACCTATAGCATTTTGTACAAAGCAATCTCAAGTTATGAAATGAACATGTCAGACTTGCATGCAACGGATTAATTTAGCAGTCAGCTTGGTGTCATATGGATTAATTTATTTACTAGTCCAAGAATTTCTTAATTTTCATGGATATAAGTATGATAATGGTGATAATGATAGATATAAGACACGGATTAGCCTCTTGGCTTTGTCGTATTGCTCAAGTGACAATGTACTGCTGACTCATAGTTGTCGTTCCAAAGCAAAGTTCATTCTTTGAGAGATCAAATTTTGAAATTTTACATTTTATACTGTGTTCTTTCAATTTTTCTTTTCTGATAATGTGGATTTTTGACAAATTAGTTGTTGTTTCAAGTTCAAGATTCAATTTTCTTTGGTTTCTATTATGATACTGGTCATTCCCTCATGGTTTTAAAATGATATGTAGAGTGCAAGATGTTGCTGAGTTTGTTGGCATGATGGTTGAAGACCACAAGCGGTTGCAGCCTAATGTGAAAACCTATGCGTAAGTACTTATGTAAATGTTAATTGTGTTTTCTTTTCCTTTTTTCCTTTTTTGTCTAAAACATTTTAAATTGTCACACGCCATTCTAGTTCACAGTGAGTCCTCTCGACATTGTTCTGAATTCATCTTTACCAGGGATGACCTTGGCCTTCTATTGAAGGGAATTTCTCCCAATTAATTTTAGTCAAATCCCTCTTCACTTTCCAAACTATCACCTTCTGAGATAATTAGTTATGTACTGCACTTTGGAACTTTTTAGTTAGAGAGTTCTAACCTACTAAAGACTTTTGAGTACATCAGTCCATGGAGTTTTAAGACAGACCCAAATTCCACCGCGAGCCAGGATTTTGAGCAGAAAGTATCAAACACTGGTGAGCTCAAGGGTTGAACCTTTGCAAGAGGAAGTTGAACTTGGACATGAGATTGATTATATGGCCAGGTCTGTATCGGTTAATGTGCTTTGCTTTGCTTTGTTATATTTCATTTTTTCTTTCAGTTTCATGAAATGTGTAATTATGATCGAACCCACACTACAACTTCAGAAAGCACACAAGCACAGATATAATTTTGTTATTGTGTTGTTGACCGATTTGTTAATCAATCAGGTACGTTGCAGAGGGAGGGCTTACTGGTGAACGCAAGCGATGGGTGCCTCAAAGAGGGAATACTTCACAGAAATACGTAGTTATAGCTGGGTCAAATTGTACAGTATATCTACATAAATACGTAGTTGTAGCTGGGTCAATTTTTTTTTTTTTTTAATATATCCCCAAGTTTTGCCACTGATGTTGGTGGCATTGAGAACACACTGATACAATAACAGTGGGAGATAAAAAGGTTATGTTGCATTGGGTTTTGGTATGCCACTGTTGTTTTAACAGTGTGGATTGTCCCAATAGCACTTCTAATTGAGGGGACTGATATCTCATTAGTAGCTGCATAGTGGCTAATGGCATTAGCCACTATTATCAGTGTGCTATGTCCCAATAGGGACTAATTCAAATCAGTGTGCTTTGGGGAAATTTGTAGTAGTGCTAGCAATTACAAGCACTACAATATTATTCTCTGCCTCATTAAGAGACTGCATAAAGGATTGCTTAGAAGAGAAGATCTGTCAGGACTAATCCAAGTTAGTATATATTTTATATTTCCTTCATCTTATCATTATGTTTATGTTAATTGTACCTGCATATTGTGTTCTTAGTTTGAGTACAAAATTAGTATTACATTTCACACTACATTGACTTAGTTTTTCCTCAGTATTTTTCTTTGGGCGTGAGGGTGATATATCTATGTTGCTTGTTTTTGGGGAAGCATTTAGATAGTTATGTACATAAGTGTTGCACGATAATAACGCAATTGATGTTGTATTATTGCACGATAATTAATAACGGACGTTACAGGCTAATTAATAACTATGGTACAGAATCCACATGAAGAACCAAAAGATTGAATTGTGCATAAACTAATCAAGATGAAGTGAATCAGTGATACTTGCATTGAAACCTAGGGTTCTGAATTTTAGAGGGAAAGAGATGAGTTTATACAAAAAAGGAATTATTTTCCCAATAGAAAGAATACAAAAGAGGAATTCATCAGAGCCAGCTTCCAATAGGAACAAGAGAGATGGCAGTGTTCTCTGATTAATATGTGGTTAGAACTTAGGATAATTATCTTGGTATCCCTCGCTATCGATAATTCGAAACATGTCTATAGTACTCCTTAATTTTTAACCATGAAAAATAGTATGATCCTAATGAATCTCGCTTCTTTTCAAGCACATGGTTAGAACTTGGGGTAATTAGCTTGGTATCCCTCGCTATCGATCGTTCGTTTGAAACCTGTCTATTTAAGTACTTCTTTTCAACCATGAAAATTGTTTGATCGTAATGATTCTCACTTCTAGGTATACGTCGAGGCCCGAGGGAGCTATATTTTGTGTGCTAGTCTCGAAATTAAACTTTTACGAGAAAAGAAAATCGGTATCTATAGGAAAGAAATTTCTTTTGCTTGTTTTGATAAAAAATAATAATAATAATAATTAAAAAACATCATTGAACTTGGATGAAGACACCCTTACTTTGAGAAAAGAAGAAGAAGAAGAAGAAGATACCCAACTAAATTACCTTATATAGTAATAGTAGGCTTTGATGGACTAAATACTGTTTTTTTTTTCTTCTGGTTTAATAAGTTTTATGAAAAATATATCCCTGTTATAGAGAAACTGAATTTGAGAGGAATTTGATGTGTATTTTCATTGATAATAGGGGTCTCTTTATATAGAGGATTACAATGCATAGAGTCTGAATCATACAAGGAAAGATAATCATACAATGAATGGATATCTCTAAGATATTCTCCGAGATTCTCTCTAATTAAAACTATATTACCACTAGGTCAAGTAACCTAGAGTTTGGGCTAAACACAAATAGAGATATCCTTAAACACTCCCCCTTGAGTTGTCCAAACTTGGTGCTTCTCTCGTTGCCTCGTTAAAAACCTTGCCGAGTAACAAAAACCCAGTGGGACAAAAATAATCTCGGTCGAAGGGGAAAAAGAGCACAACACACCCTTCACGTTTCGAGGTGAACATGTAGACATCTCCCCCTGATGTCTGTGCCTCCCCCTGATGACTACGATCATGGGAGTTTAGATAATTTCCGCAAGCCAATTCTTGTCACATGTTTCTCGAACGTGGATTTGGGCAATGACTTAGTAAACAAGTCTGCCTCATTGTCCTCAGATCGAACCTAGTTCACTTTGATCTCGAGGAGAGTCTGTTGTTACTGATTATGCTTGGTGTTATTGCTTTTGATGTAGCCTTGCCTCATTTGTTCAAAACAAGCAGCATTATCCTAAATGCTCATAGGCTCATCTGTGGTAGACTTCAAACCACAATTGTTCGAACATGCGTAATTATGGATCCAATCCATATACATTCAAGAACCACTTCATGAAGAGCAATGATATCTGCATTGTTCGAAGATATAGCGACTATGATCTATTTTGTAGACCTCCAAGATGTTACGGTCTTTTCCCATGGTGAACACTTGACCGGATTGGGAATGACCTTTGTTTTTGGTCAGAGAGATACCCAACATCAGCAAAACCTTCCAAAACACATGTCGTTTTGGGATGGGGATAGTGGATGCAGGCTAGTGTTGGCGGCGTACCTGGTGTGTGATGGGTCTGAATCCATCATCTCTTTGTAGGGATAAAACAAGCCCATATCAATCTTACATCTCAAGTACTGAAAGATATCTTTTACACCAATCACAATAGCGTCGCGTTGGCGCAGAGCTATACCTTAGCTAACAAGTTCACTGCAAACGAGATGTCTGGTCCTGTGCATTGAGCTAAGTACAATAATGCGCCTATTGTACTCAAGTAAGACACTTCTGCCTCTAGCACATCTTTGTCATCATCCTTCAGACGAAGAGGATCCTTTTCAGGATCAAGACTATGGACGATCATGGGGGTGCTTGAAGGTTTGACCCTAAGCATCTATCGACACGATGCTCAAGTTCCAAACTGAGACATAATCGTGTTCTCCCATAATCCTTCATCTCAAAATCGGATTTCAAGTGTTCAGCGGTTTCCCTTAACACTTTAAGGGCTTCTAATGAAGATCATGTCTAACATGAACCGCGATGGAATCCGAAACTTGTTATGGAAATGCGTGGGCATATCCCTTCCCAATCAAGTAGTCATTTTAGCGAACGTTTCAACCTCTTTGTAAACGCGCTCCGTGGTCTAAAGCCACTTGACTTGGGTAAATGAAGTTCACCATGAACCTTCATGTATATTCCGTATCTAGATCCCTATAAAGATACGTAGTGACCACATTTGTAAGCTGCATGTTCAGTTATTCGGAAACTACCAAATTGACAGGGTAGTGGAGTGCAATGACATCCATTACAAGAGAATATGTCTCATCGTAGTCGATTTCAGGGCGTTTTATGAGAAGCCATGCGCCATAAGGCGAGATTACCATCTCTTTTTCTCACTACGCTTTCTAACAAAGACCCATTAGTCAACAGGTTTTATGTTAGGAGGTGTTGGCATCACTAGCTCGAAAACCTTCCTCTTCATTAGAGAATCCATCTTAACCTGGATCACATCTTTCCATTTAGGCCAAATTTCTCTACGTTGGCATTCATTCATCAACGGAGCGTGGTTCAATATCATCTGGCTCAACAAACTCATGTGCAACGAAGTGTGTGACTACATCATCAATTATGATGGAGTTTCTATCCCACGTCTCATGTACACTAGTGTAAGTTTCATAGAGCTCTATATTCTCAGGAATAGGTTCTGACGTTGAGGCGTCCCCCAACGATAACCATAACCCGGAAGATACTCATGAGATGGATTTTGAGTCTTGATGATCAAAGGATTGGAATGTGCTAAAGTATCCTTCAAACCCACGGGCCTCCCACGCATCCTAGCTGGGGCCATAGCCTGTAACGCTAGAGTGCCACTCTCTTTGGCGTTGGCGCCATGCCTACCTCAGTGTAGGATGGCGCTACATCCTCTCGTAGGGACGTCCTTCCTTGCAGGCATGTTTGCAGCATATTTGTGTGATCTCGTCACTGTAATAGGGATCGAGATGAGACATAGTGGGGACAGGCCACGACAATCCCTGTCGTTCCTGCTGAACATCCATGTTCTTATCTCCCCCTAACGACGAGAAGACTGTCTCATCAAAGTGACAACCTGCAAATCTAGCGGTAATGAGATCGCCTTGCAAGGGCATTAAGTGGCGGACGATTGTTGGAGTCTTAAATCTAACGTAGTTGCCCATTCGTCTGTAAGGACTCATCATAGAGCGCTGTGGCGGTGCAATTGACACATAAATGGCTCACTCAAATATGCGTAAGTACTATACTTGTACCCAGTCACTAGCTGTAACGCAGAGGTACATTGAGTGGCGGTGGGTCGTAGACGAATTAGCATAGCTGCATGCGATATTGCATCACCCCAAGCGGATATAAGGAGATTGGCGCGCATTACCAATGTCCGGACTACCATCGTAGAAGTTTCCGCGAGACCAATTGGGTGTGTTCATGGGAATATAATGTCCACCATTAGTCCTAATGCAATAACCATCGAAAGTATTTTGATGTAAACTCTCTAGCATAGTCAAATACAATTGACTGAATAGGATGATCTGGGGAGTGAGCCCGTTGTCATATGATATGTGCTGGGAGTGTAGCATAAGCAGTATTTATAGGTGGACAATGGCACAACACGTGACCAACGTATTTGCGTGTCAACCAATATCATGAAATATTTAAGCGTCCGCAAGTTGGTTGAATCAATCCACTGAATCCCCATGGATTCTATGTAAGAACAGAATGAATATGTTCATTTCCTTTGCATAGGACGGTCTTAGTCCTAATTTCCCTAAGGAACGGGCTTTATAAAACGAGCGAGAGGCTTTAGAAGTAACCAATGAGAATTTTGGTTAGGCCTGAGCGTCTGAAACGCTATTTGAAGCAAGTTGGTGATTACAACATCACCTGGGGCGCCATCACCATGATGGACGCTATCCATGGTGTCATGGATAAGGACTGTGCCAGCCCCAGGCTGGTGGTGGACGGAGGTCGTGCCCTAGGCAGCAGCGTCGGTCACACTTAGTCTAGAAATCAACTTTTGATTCATGCTTCGTTTCGCTCGAAAGGAATGATGTCCATGTGAAGTTTTTAGTAGACGAATCATCATATCATGACTAGGATGATCTATCCTGTCGTGACAAAGCCAATATGTGTCTAAATCCAAGAGATCTTCTCTCATAACTTTATTGGATTAATAGCTCGAATAGAATCCACTAGAGAGACACATAAACTTCTCTAAGATGCGCCTCTGTTCGCAATCATTAGAGGTATTGCAAAGGAACTCATTTCCATTCTCTACATGCATTTTTGCATGGAATTCATTGGCTATTCATAGGGTACGATTTGCCCTAAGAGCGTAGAGAGTTTCAGTGACAGCTGTAATCAAGGTGCCATTTGGCAAGTGGAACTTGGGCTATTCCATGTCCTTGAATTAATACTGATAGCCCAGCCATCGTAGTCATAAAGTCATATGCTCAGAATCAAAATGGAGTCATAATGAAAAGAACTCGAAATTTTATTCATAAGCCAACAGAGTACATCATTGTCTCTTAACCATTAGGAGAATCTAATCCAAATACTAGCTAATGCAAAACAATGGTAGTCATCTAACTTCTTTCGGTAATTCCAAAATAAATGTGACTAGGTGAGTAGAGAGATGTCAGTGGAGCAAGGCTCACTTAAGTACCACTAATCTCAAAACCTTCCTAGACATCACACTTACTTTGGGTGAGCCTATTTTGAAGAAAGACTAAACCATTGGCATTTACTACAAAGTATATGACAATTGCCTATTACATCTTTTGGAAAAATAAAGACTTAAACAGAATTGGCGATCTATTGATCCCAGCCAGATTTGTAGTCTCCAACCCTTCACTTTAGATCATCTTCTTGATCTTCTTGTTCCACATAGTGAGCTTCTCTTGCTTCAAAATATGCTTTGCAGGCGGTGACAAGTTCTTCACGAGCTCTACAAATGTGTGCCCAATGATCAGACACTCCACATCTAGAACATACATCTCTTTGCTCGAACTCCATTGATTGAGGCACTTTGAAAGCGTCATTTAGAAGGCTCTTAGTGTTGGTGACGCCACCAACATGGCCAGAGGCGTTGCCTCCCTCTCTCTTTCCACGTTTACCTCTTCGGTTCCATGTTCGCCTATTTTGGCGGTTACCTTCCCAAGTAGAGCGATTATATGGATCAGAATGTCCAGAAGTATACCTAATATTAGGGTTTCGCTCTTGGCGCCCTCTCTTAGAGATGCGACTATAATTGGATTCCGGAATATGCTCTGTTTCCACGGATCTCGAATTATAGATCTTCACAAGGATATTGTCATGCTTTTCAGCGACATTCATAGCTCTAATGAGCTCATGAAACCTTGTGATCCGTCTTGCATTAACATCGATTCGATAGTTCTTAGCAACCATCAATACAGAGACGGGGAAGGTAGAGAGAGTCTTCTCAATCAACATCACATCTGTGATCTCTTTACCACTGAATTCCATTAAGGATTTAATGCGAAGTGCTTTCGAGTTATAGTCAAGAACTGACTTGAAATCACAGAAGCGGAGGCTATGCCATCTCACTTCTAGGTCAGGAAGCAAGGAGTCACGGACGTTGCCAAATCTTTCTTCGAGTGAGACCCACAGCCTTCTGGGGTCTTCTTCATTCATACACTCGTATTGGAGCGAATCATCCATATGACGAGTCATTAGGATGATGGCTTTCGCATTATTTGCCTCTAAGGCTGCTCTATTTGCTTCCAAAGCTTGAGCTTGCTCAACAGTTATCAAGTCCTGGCTAGGCTCGAGAATCATATCCAGGATTCCATCAGCCTTGAGATGCTGGCGGATATCACAAACCCACCTGTGATATCCAGAGCCAGTTGTTCCCAATTGAGCAAAGTCCAATTTGTTCAGGTTACTCATCCTGAAAGAGAACAAGAAATTAGGGTTAGTTTCGGAGCGAAATAGGCTACCACGAAAACATATGAAATTTCTGAGCGTAATCGCTTCCAAGAAATTAGGAATTTCCGAGCGTAGTCGCTTCCAAGAAATTCGATTCCAAGAGATATTGTATTAGATCGAAACAATGATGTAAGTGGTCGATCATAAATTCTTTACAAACTCTAAGTTTGGAGATCTCAACAAGCTCTAAGCTTGGAGTGAGCACGAACCCCCACAGTTCGGCTTAATTTGGTCTCCCCTATAATGAGGAAAGGGGGGTAGAAGAAGGGAGGTTGCAAGTCCCCGAGAAAAAGAAGCGAAAAAGAATAAAAAAAACTTCAAAAACGGGAACTTTTAGTAAACCATACCTCTTAGGATTGCAGATCGTATTCGATCCTTATTATAGGATTGCAGACGAGCTTCAGTCCTAGGCGAATCAAACTTGTTGAAATTCGGAGCAAATTCGCTTCTGAACAGCTCCCACTCCGATTTGTGTACAGGTCTCAAAACGACTCCAATAGGGCTTAAATTTGGAGATTAGATAGAAGAGACAGACTTGAACAACTTTGATGAAGGAAGAATTTTGATCTGAAGTTCTGAACTAGGCGTTTCGGGGCTTGCAAACTGACTGATATGCACAGGAACGAGCATGCTGAACAGCTCCCACCTCGAATGGTGTACATGTCTTAAAAAGACTCCAATAGGGCTGAAATTTGGAGGTCAGATAGAAGAGACATAGATGAACAACTTTGATGAAGAAAATATTTTCATCAGAGATTCCGAACAAGACGTTTCGTCCCGTGAAAGCAGACTGATCTGCACAGAAAAGAGAGTGCTGCTGTGTTGCAGGGGGCAACAGGCGTGCGGCAATGCTGCAGGAGCAGTAGGCGGTACACGGGTGCGCAAGGGCTGCAGGGGCAGTATAGGGCATGGCTAACAAGTGCTAGGAGCTTGCGGCAGTTTTGGTGAGAAGAGTTTTCGGGTTTTTTGTTTTTAGGGCTAGGGTTAGGGCTCGTGCTGATAACGTGTTGTAGAGAAACTGAATTTGAGAGGAATTTGCTGTGTATTCTCATTGATAATATGAGCCTCTTTATATAGAGGATTACAATGCATAGAGTCTGAATCATACAAGGAAAGATAATCATACAATGAATGGATATCTCTAAGATATTCTCCGAGATTCTCTCTAATTAAAACTCTATTACCACTAGGTCAAGTAACCTAGAGTTTGGGCTAAACACAAATAGAGATATCCTTAAACAATCCCTTTATTTTTGTCATTTTAAGGGATTCCTTGTGGAAATCATTTTTCAATCGCATTTCGGCATCTTAACCGTTCAGTTTTCAGGTTGTAATGTATAGATCAGTTCTGCAAATTTTCAGCCAATTGATTGTCGTTAAGGTATCGTACTAGATTAAATCAATGAACGAACCAAATCTTTCTAATCTGAACCGTTCATGTTTATAATTATAAATCACAGTTAATGTCTTAATGATTATCAATTTGACTGAAAATTTGCAGTGGTGATCTATTCATATAGTCCTAAAAGTTGAACGGTTGAAATGTGGATATGTGATCGAAAAGTGGGTCTAATAAGCGATCCTTTAAAATGACTAAAAAACAAAAATCATTCACTAGAAGGGTAATGTATATAGATACACGTAGAGTTATAGATACACATACACTTTGTCTACACTACTTAGCTATACTAATTTTTCTCAATAATATTAAAAGAAGACCAGTACAAGTGTACAACTACGTACCCGTCTCTATAAAACATATTGCATGATATATATTATTCAGTACATATAGTTGGATTATAGATACATTATATTCACCACATATCACGTACGTACACCAAACTGTAGTACTATCACTCTTTTATTGTTATTCTAACTTAGTTAGAGCAGCCATGATCTCTTAACGTGTATTCATATAAGTACTTCAGGACTCAGAAGCCCTAAATTAATTAATATATATATATATATATATATATATATATATATATATATATAGAGGGCTTCCACTAAGGGATCCCTTTTTTTGGTCTTTTATAGGGATAGGTATTATACCAACTTGTAGATCATATTTTCACATCTTGACCGTTCAGTTTTTAGGTTCTAATGTATAGATTACTTCTGCAAATTTTCAGCCAAATTGGTGATCGTTAAGGTATCCAAAGCTGAAATTTACACGAACGGACCGAATCTGTCGAACCGGAACCGTTCGTGTTTATAATGGTAAATTGCAGTTTTGGATGCCTTAATGATCATCAAATTGGCTGAAAATTTGCAGAAGTGATCTATACATTAGGACCTAAAAACTGAACGGTTAATATGTGAAAATATGATCTAAAAGTTGGTATAATACTTATTCCTATAAAACACCAAAAATAGGGATCCCTCACTAGAAGGGCCCTGTATATATATATATATATATATATATATATATATATATATATATATATATATATATATAGACACACACACATGTATGTATCTAATTAAGTACAGCTTATTCTATAATTTACTATAATTTACTACGAACTTGCGTACTTATTCTTCAAATAGTATGAAACATCAATAGTAGAGCTCTACAGGAAGCCGGGGAGCAAGCACAGCTTCAAGTGGAGTTGCCTTAGGCAAAGCAAGACCCAACCCTGCACGCATATCCACTAGCTCATCACCTTCTCTCTTCATATCAAATCCCTGAACCAAACGAGCAAGAACCAAATGAACCACATGCAAACCAAGCGTCATGCCCGGACACGACCTTCTACCTGCACTGAACGGAATATACTCAAAACTTTGGCCTCTGAAATCCATGTCAGCATTTTCCGTCATGAACCTTTCTGGTCGGAACTCGCAGGGGTCCGACCACATGAGGGGGTCCCGCTGTAGCTTCCATATGTTGACGAGTAAACGAGTGCCTTTGGGGACGTAATAGCCACCGACATAACAGTCCTCTGTGGCCTCACGGAGACCTGTTATGGGACCTGGTGGGTTTATGCGTAACGTTTCTTTCACGATGGCTTGGAGGTATTTGAGGTTCTTGATGTCTGATTCTTGCACCCATCTGTCTCTTCCTACATGGTGGTCCAACTCTTCTTGAGCTGCTTTTAAGACTCTTGGGTTGTTCAGGAGCAAAGAGAGTGCCCATGTTAGGGTAATAGATGTGCTTTCACTACCGGTTAGGATTAGAACCTGCGATCAAGAGGAGAGTAGTTTGAGCTCCATGCCATTTCGAAATCGATCGATACTGATATTGATATATATCCTTCTTTTCAAATTATTTGATGTCCTTAATTAGCATTATTGTACTTCTATATATGTTCTACATTTGACGATTGGAACCAATGCTAGCTACACATGCAAGTGCCAAAAACAAAAAAGGCTAGCTACAGTTATTCAACTCAACATACCTCGATTTGTCGGCCATCCATATTCCTCAAATAATTAGTCTATTGAATGTATGATATTATTCTCATATATGGTTATTTTCCTATTTATGTCTCCTTCAATATGTAACTGAATATGAAACAATTAATTAATTATTTACATAAAAGTTTTATCTACCATTGCAAGAGATGGATTGAGATCCCGATCTACTGATTAAGCTGGTATATTGATGTCACAGGACTTATGTCTAAAATCCGACCGATTACTAATTTTAATTTTTTATTTATGTTTAAAACTTTAAAACACAAATTCAGATAGGGGACTGTATAAATTAATCTAGCACTCTTTGCTAGTGGTCATTTTGAGTTTAGATCCACCACTACCAAAAGAAACGTAGACAAAACATGAATGAAAATAAAGTACGACTGCAGTTTTAACGTACCAGTGCCGTCGCTTTGATGACAGTATCACGGCTATGGCCAGCTATTTCATCCTCCTCTTCAAACTTGGATATCATCGCATCCATCAAGTCACTTTCAACCGTACCATTCTTGCCTTCCGATGATTTTCTTTGCCTATGCTCTTCAAGCCACTCCCCAAGCACAGAGTCGAATTCCTTGAAACATCTTTTCATGGCACTCACATGCCCACCTATGTCAAGCCACTCGAGAAATGGCATCGCATCGGACCAAACAAAAACTCCGAACAGATACAAAGCTTCTTTCGTTGCTCTTTCGAATCGACAGGCCGTACTGTTCTCCTCGTGATACTGGTCACTGGAAAATCTCTTCCCGGCGATCAGCCTCAGGTTCATATTGAACGTCAGTTGCTCTATCAACTCGCTCAAATTCACTACAGGAGAGTGTGGAGTACGCGTACGCTTTGTTGTGCAAAGTGAGAACAAGCTTTTGATGAACGAATCCAATTCCGTGGCTCTAACGTGGCTCAAGAGCTCGACCCTGTGGCTCGAGAGAAGCTCGAGTGTGGCCATCTTTCGGATGTCACGCCAGTACTGTCCGTACGGGGCTAGAGAGAAGATGGCGCTGTTGTAACCCAAGTACTTGCCGCCTGTGATGCTCGGTCGCGTAGCGAAAACCCTGTCGTTTTTTGCGAGGCATTCTTTTACGAGCTCCCAACTGCTCACCACCACCAGGTTGTGCAGACCAAGCTTAAGTGAGTAGATTGGTCCGTGTTTATCAGCTAGGGCTCCAAGTATTAAGGCAATTGGGTCTTGGGTCCTCCCGAGAAGGTGGAGGTGGCCTATAAATGGCCATGCACCGGACGGCTCGGGAACTTTGCTGATCTTTTTGGTGTTGATCTTTCTAATGCTTGTTGCGATTCTCCAACCGCCGTAGAGAATAAACAAGGCCAAGATTGTGTGGAGAATTTGGATTGGAGAAATAACATCCATGGTGGTTGGAGTGGGAGTTGAGTGAAAATGTGGAGGATATTTGTTTTGCATATCGTGTATTTATAGGAGAAATTTATTGTTGGAAGTTGGAACAATAATCTCCTACCACAAGTCATATTGTCATAACATATGCATGGCTCATAACATGCACGACATAATTGTGCCGTCAGCTCATAGCCACACATTGCATTTGTACTAATGTACTAAAATAAGCATCGATGACCACAGATATTGAACTGATGTGACATGTTCTGATTGGTGGAGAGGTTGACATGAGGGGAACTGACTCTGACATCAACCTTGAGTGTGTGTTGACACGTGGCACCAAGTGTACAGTGTACACTCCTTGGTTGACACATGTGAGTTTGCCCCTAATAATTAGCTTTGATCGGCAACTTTTTATTTTTTATTTTTTATTTTTTGATCAGCAACTTTCTTTCATTCCGTACCCATGTTTTTTTCGAGAGAATTCTCTCTCCTCAATTTCTCTCTCTAAAATTTTGGCAGATCAAAACTTTTAATCTATAATATTAATTTCGATCTGGGAAAAGCTACGAATTTATTTTGATGCAATCTTTCTATTCATGAAAATTTGAGTTAGATCTAACGGTAATTTCTAGAAGCTCGTTTTAGGAGGCTCGGTTTACAATCGGTATTTTGGGAGACAATTTGTATTGTCGAGGTGAGTGATTGTATAATATGTTTCAAATATTCTTATTTACTATAAAAATGGTGAGAAAACATGATTTTAGCTATTTTTGAAATATCTCTCTATTTTCAAGTGAAGCATGTCTTTTGGTATAGTTCTTGCAACCCAATTTGGAGTCCCACAAGCAGCGCGTGGGGGCGCATCTGGTAGTTTCCGTTGTTCTAGTTTGGTGCGTTGGGTAGAGCCCATTGTTAATTACGAGCATGTGGATATAGTTTGGTAGTCATACGATGAACTTTGGGATCAATAGAAATTTCTGAAATTTTGAAAATTTGGGCTTTGATTCGGGAAGATCCGACCGTTGGATCGACCCTATTTTTCGATGGATTGTTATAATAAATGAATCAACGTAACTTACTAAATTTGAGCTCATTCCTATGTGATTTCGGATTTTCAAGGCAGGTCCTGTTAAAAAATTTGCTGGGTGTTTTATATTTGCTAGGTACATTTAGAAAGACTCATCTAAAACTCCCATCTGGGGACATAAAAACAAGTATCCCGTGCTACAAATCAAATAAATATTACAATAAGAATCTAGGAAATTCTACAATACATACATGTATGTCATATACACATATACAATATGATAACTGCTTAAGGAAAACCAAAATTGGGAGAGAATTGAGTTGTGTTTTCATTGATAATAGGAGCCTCTTTATATAGAGGATTACAAGACATAGAATCAGAGTTATACAAGGAAAGATAATCATACAATAAATCGGATGTCTCTGAATATCTCCGAGAATATCTCTAATTTTAAACTCTGTTACAACTAGGTCAAGTAACCTAGAGTTTGGGCCAGACACATATTCTAGATTTAGTTAAACACTCCCTCTTGTGTTGCCCAAACGTGGTGCTCCTCGTGTTGCCCAAACGTGGTGCTCCTCTCGTTGCCTCATTAAAAACCTTGCCGAGTAACAAAAACTCTGTGGGGCAAAAATAACCTCGGTCGAAGGGGAAAAAGAGCACAACACATCATTCACGTTTCGAGACCATACATGTAGACACTTCCCCTGATGTCTGCATCTTCCCTTGATGACTACGGTCATGGGGTTTTGGATAACTTCTGCAAACGATGCTACAAACATGTTTCTCGAAAGTGGAATTTAGGCAATGACTTAGTGAGCAATCCTGCCACACTGTCTTCAAATTGAACCTAATTCACTTTGATCTTGAGGAGAGTCTGTTGTTGCTGATTATCCTTGGTGTTGTCGCTTTCGATGTAGCCTTGCTTCATTTGTTCAAAACAAGTAGCATTATCCTATATGCTGGTAGACTCATCTGTGATAGACTTCAAACCACAATTGGTCGAACATGCGTAATTATGGAATCCAATCTATAAACATTCACGAACTACTTCGTGAAGAGCAATAATCTCTGCATGGTTCTAAGATATAGTGACTAGGGTCTATTCGGGTCTATTCTATAGACCTCCAAGATATCACAGTCTTTACCTATGGTGAACACTTAAACAGTTTGGGAATGACCTTTGTATGGGTCAGAGAGATACCCAATATCAGCAAAACCTTCCAAAACACATGTTGTTTTGAGATGGGGATAGTGGACGCAGGCCAGTATTGGCGGCGTTCCTGGTGTGTGATGGGTCCGAATCCATCATCTCTCTGTAGGGATAAAACAAGCCCATATCAATCGTACATCTCAAGTACTGAAAGATATCTTTTACACCAATCCAATGGAGTCGCGTTGGCGCAAAGCTATATCTAGCTAACAAGTCATAGCAAATGAGATGTCCAGTCATATGCATTGAGCTAAGTACAATAATGCGCCTATTGTATTTATGTAGGGCACTTCCGCCTCTAGCACATCTTCGTCATCATCCTTCGAACGAAGAGGATCCTTTTTAGGATTAAGACTACAGACGATCATGGGGGGTGCTTAAAGGCTTGACCTTGTCAAAATATCTAAGCATCTATAGACACGATGCTCAAGTTCCAAACTGAGACATAATCGTATTCTCCCAAAATCCTTCATCCAAAATCTGATTTCAAGTGTTCAGCGATTTCCCTTAACTCTTTAAGGGCTTCCAATGAAGATCATGTCCAACATGAACAGCGATAGAATCCGAAACTTGTTATGGAAACGCGTGGGCATATCCCTTCCCAATCAAGTAGTTACTTTAGTGAGCTTTTCAACCTTATTGTAAACGCGCTCCGTGGTCTAGAGCCACTTGACATGGGTAAATGAAGTTCACCATGAACCTTCATGTATATTCCATATCTAGATCCCCATATAAATACGTAGTGACCACATTTGTAAGCTGCATGATCAGTTATTCGAAAACTACCAAACTGACAGGGTAGTGGAGTGCAATGACATCCAATAAGAGATAATATATCTCATCGTAGTCGATTCCAGGGCGTTTTGTGAGAAGCCTTCCGCCATAGGGCGAAATTGCCATCTCTTTTTCTCATCACGCTTTCTAACGGAGACCCATTAGTCAATATGTTTTATGTTAGGAGGTGTTCGCATCACTGGCTCAAAAACCTTCCTCTTCGTTAAAGAATCCAACCTAACCTGGATCACATCTTTCCATTTAAGCCAAATTTCTCTACGTTGGCATTCATTCATCAACAGAGCGTAGTTCGATATCATCAGACTCAAAAAACTCATGCGCAACGAAATGCGCAACTACATCATCAATTATGATGGAGTTTCTATCCCACTCTCATGTACACTAGTGTAATTTTCAAAGAGCTCTATATTCTCAGGAATAGGTTCTGACGTTGAGGCGTCCCCCAACGATAACCATAACCCGAAAGATTCTCATGAGTTGGATTTTGAGTCTTGATAATCAAAGGATTGGAATGTGCCAAAGTATCATTCGAACTCACGGGCCTCCCACGCATCCTAGCTGGGGCTATGGCCTATAACGCCAGAGTGCCACTATCTTTGGCGTTGGCGCTATGCCTACCTCCTTGTAGGTGGCCCTACTTCTTCTCGTAGGAACGTCCTTCCTTGCAGGCATGTTTGCAGCATAGTTGTGTGATCTCGTCACTTTAACGAGGATCGAGATGAGACATAGTAGGGACAGACCACGACAATGCCTGTCGTTCCTGCTGAACATTCGTGTTCTTATCTCCCCCTAACGATGGGAAGAATGCCTCATCAAACTGACAACCCACAAATCTAGCGGTAATGAGATCGGCTTACAAGGGCATTAAGTGGCGGACGATTGTCGGATCTCAAATCCAATGTAGCTGCCCATTCGTCTGTAAGGACCTGTCATAGTGCGCTGGTGACACAATTGGCACATAAATGACTCACTCAAATGTGTGTAAGTACGATACTTGTACCTAGTCACTAGCTGTAACGCAGAGGTAGATTGAGTGGCGGTGGGTCGTAAACGAATTAACATAGCTGCATGCGATATTGCATTACCCCAAGCAGATATAAGGAGATTGGTGCTCATTACCAATGTCCAAACTACCATCGTAGTCGTTTCCGCGAGACCATTTGGGTGTGTTCATGGGAATATGATGTCCAACATCAGTCCCATTGCAATAACCATCGAAAGTCTTCGATGTAAACTCTCTAGCATTACTTAGTCCAATTGACGGAATAGGATGATCCGGGGAGTGAGCCCGTTGTCATATGATATTTTCTAGGAGTGTAGCATAAGCAACATTACAAGTGGACAATGGCAAAACACGTGACCAGCATGTTTGCGTGTCAACCAATCATCATGAGATATTTAAACGTCCACAAGTTGGTTGAATAAGTCCACAGAATCCCCATGGATTCTATGTAAGAACAAAATGAGTATTATCATATCCTTTACATAGGATGGTCTCAGTCCTAATTTTCCTAAGGAACAGGCTTTCTAAACCTTGTGATTCGTCCTACAGTAACATCGATTCTATAGTTCTTAGCAACCATCAATGCAGAAACGAGGAAGGTAGAGAGAGTCTTCTCAATCAATATCGCATCTGTGATCTCTTTACCACAAAATTCCATTAAGGATTTAATGCGAATTGTTTCCAATTTGTAGTCAAGAACTGACTTGAAATCACAGAAGCAGAGGCTGTGTCATCTCACTTCTAGGTGAGGAAGCAGGGAGTCATGGACGTTGCCAAATCTTTCTTCGAGTGAGATCCATAGCCTTCTGGGGTCTTCTTCATTCATACACTCGTACTGGAGTGAATCATCCATATGACGAGTCATTAGGATGATGGTTTTCGCCTTATTTGCCTCTAAGGCTGCTCTATTTGCTCCCAAAGCTTAAGCTTACTCAACAGTTAGCACGTCTTGGATAGGCTCGAGAATCGTATCCAGGATTCCATCGGCCTTGAGATGCTAGCGGACATCACGACCTGTGATATCCAGAGCCAGTTGTTCCCAATGGAGCAAAGTTCAATTTGTTCAAGTTACTCATCCTGAAAGAGAACAAGAAATTAGGGTTAGTTTCGGAGCGTAAAAGGCTACCACGAAAACATATAAAATTTCTGAGCATAATCTCTTCTAAGAAATTAGGAATTTCTGAGTGTAATCGCTTCCAAGAAATTCAATTCCAAGAGGTATTGGATTAGATCGAAACAATGACGTAAGTGGTTGATCATAAATTCTCTACAAACCCTAAGTTTGGAGATCTCAACAATCTTCAAGCTTGGAGTGAGCATGAACCCCCACAGTTAGACTTAATTAGGTCTCCCCTATGATGAAGAAAGGGGGGTAGAAGAAGGGAGTTTGCAAGTCCCCAAGAAAAAGAAGAGAAAAGAAATAAAAACTCAAAAACGGAAACTTTTAGTAAAAATTACCTCGAAATAGGTCGCTAGAAAATTTGGCTGGAAAAAGTCGCCGGAAAATTTGGCCGGAAAGTCACCTAAAAGTGGTAGGAAAAGTCGCTAGAAAGTTGACTGGAAACGGTCAACCGACATTGACTGGTGCTGACGTGGCACTGGGGTCAACTGCTAACGTGATAGTGGGGTTCGGTTGGTGACGTGGTAGTGGGTCCCTGCTGCTGATGTGGCTTTGCTGACGTGTTCGGGGGCTGCTGGGCTGATGTCAACGTTCTTCTGGGCTTGGGTTAGTGGGCTTTTGGGCTGAGAACTTCTTCTTCTGGGCCAAAGGCTTGAGACTATTGCAGTGGGCTTCTCATTCCTCCTTTTTTTCTTTTCCTTCGGCCGATTTTCTGCCTGACGATTCAGTCAACCAGTTCAGTGACTTTTAAGCCGGTTTTCAGGGTTTTTCTTCCTGTTCTGGATTTCTGGGATTGAGTTGCTACTGCTGAAAAAATTTAGTTGCAATTGGAAGTCCGGAAGGTGGTGAACCAGTGGAATATTTGCTGCGGGTGGTTTGAAGATTCCGGTGGCCGGTTTGGTAGGTTTCTCGCCGATCCTGGTGGTTCTGCCGCCGGTTTTGGATTCCTGGGGTCGAGGACTTCAAGTAGTGTGGCGGAGGCAGAAAAGGTTTCAAGGTTTTGTATTCGGATTTAGGGTTTTAGCTATTTGTTTCGGGGTTAGGGCTTCGTGCTGATAACGTGTTTAAGGAAAACCAAAATTGAGAGAGAATTGAGCGTGCTTTCATTGATAATAGGGGCCCTCTTTATATAGAGGATTACAAGACATAGAATCAGAGTTGTACAAGGAAAGATAATCGTACAATTAATTGGATATCTCTGAATATCTCCGAGAATATCTCTAATTATAAACCTTATTACAATTAAGTTAAGTAATCTAGAGTTTGGGACAGACACATATTCTGAATTTACTTAAAAAATAACAAATTTATTATCATTGTGGTAACATAAGTCTTTTTTTGTGTACGTAATCTTAATTTTGTTAAAGATAATTACTCTACTTACAACCTTATTTCAAGTTTGTGAACAAATTTATTGTCAATGTATTGATCATTCATGAATTTATAGTACAAGTAAATGTCATTACTCCCTTTCAAAAAAAAAAATTAAGTAATTACTCCGTATTTTAGGAGTTTAAATTGCATAAGTCAAAATGGCCGCAAAGAATTTTTTTCGACAGTCTTTCACAAATTTTTTTTTGGAGATTTCTCCTCAGGCGATTTTATTCCCTTGCAATTGATATGAATTCAACATGATTACAATTTGATTCATCTTATTACCCCCAATCGATTTAAGGTGGAAGGTATCAAAGCAACCTTCTTGTTGGAGTATTAATTAGACCGGTTTCTCTGTTCCAACTTGACTCTGTGAAACTTTTGGGCCCACTAGTGTTGATATCGAAACATGGAGAAACTAAACATTGAGATCATCTTCATGTTCGTGAATGAAAGCTAGTATAATATAAATTGTATATTATTAATATGAAAACTATTAAGAAAATAATTGTTTGGAAGAATATCACAATTGATCATTTAATTTTTACTTATTCGATATTTTAGTCACCCTCATTTTAAATATATTATTTTGGTCACTTAAATTTAATTATGTTATTTATTTTAGTCACTTCGTTAATTTTTTTATTAAAAAAAATTACTTGCCACAATATTAATGATATTTTCGTCCAACTAATTATAAAAAATTGAGAAATTTGTATTAGAATGATTGTGATAAGTGATTAAAGTGAGATAAAATGTCTCTTGGGTGACTAAAGTGATTGACAGAGTAATAGTTGAATGACCAAAGTGTCAAATGAGTCATAGTTTAGTGACTATTTGTGAAATTTTTCCTATTTATTTTTTATAGTTAAATTATGGCTTGTGTATATTTGGAGTTACGAAGCACACTTTTGTTAACTTTTGGGAAGATGACGGAAACCTAACAACTTTTCCCTTCATAATCAGTGAACTATACTTTTTTACTTTTTGAAATAAGGGCTCAATTACTATGGCATCTCAGTTTACAAAAACCAATCAAGGTGCTCAATTAGGATTGAGACCAAGTTAACAAAAGATAATCAAAGGGCGTGCTTTATGATGAATTATTACTGTTTGCTCATTCAAACTCGATCTGAACATAAATTTGTGCAACATGAGGATAGTCGTAAGAACAAAAAAAATTTAAAAAAAAAACTGAAGAAAATATGAGGGTTACTTATATTGATCATAAGCTGCACTCACAGCAGATCACACCTCATGAAGGCAAAGAAAACATGATCCATAGCTTCAGTCACTCTGTTATAGCTCCTTCTAGAAAACCATAGCAATTCTGTTAGTCTTTCTAGAATTATGTAAATGATTCTCTCCGAATATTTAGGAATTAAGTTACAGATATTTGTGTATATATATATACGATCAGTTGTAACAGATTTCTGATGAATGAAAGAATGAAAATATCTCTTTGAGTTTTCTCTCTCTTTTCAATTCTCTCTGGTTTTCTTCATGGTATCACGAGCCTTTTGCTTCACAGCTTCCTCTCTCTGAATCTTCATCTTCAACCTCTAGATCTCACCTGCATCTTACTTCTCTACCATGGCCTCCACTACTTCTTCACCTTCTCCTACTCAGCCTACTCCAAATCCTAGCCCGATCTTTCCTCTCACTCCGGGTTCCTCATCGGCGATGCAGGTTCAGAATCTGGGTCCGGTCATACCTGTGCCAGAAATAACTCAAAATCTATTATCTGTGAATCAATTTGTGACTGATAACAACTGTGCATTTGTACTTACTCCTACTGGCTCTATGATAAAGGATTTGGGGCTTCGGAGAACCCTCTCTCAAGGACCAGTGCGTGATGGTGTCTATCCCATCACTTTCACTCCATCCTCATCATCACATCATTCCTCTCCATCATCCAGTCCTCAGGCTCTTTCTACTTCTTTAATTTCCAGTGATCTATGGCATGCTCGTTTTGGTCATGCAAATTTTCAGGTTGTTAATAAGGTGCTCAAGTCGATCAAGGTTCCAACTACCTCTACATCCACTCACTCTCTCTGCTCATTCTGCATGCAAGGAAAGGCACATAGACTACCTTTTTCATCTTCACGCAGCTCTTCCTCTGGACCACTTCATCTTCTACATGCTGACATTTGGGGGCCTGCTCCTGTTGCTTCTCCATTAGGTTATCGGTACTTTCTCAGCCTAGTTGATGATTGGTCCAAGTTTTGTTGGATAATTCCCTTGTTTCAAAAATCTGATGTACCAAGTGCATTTCATTTGTTCAAATTGAGAGTTGAGAAACTATTTTCTACTGCAATTAAGATTTTACGTAGTGATAATGGTGGAGAGTTTACTAGTTCACGGTTCAGAATTTATCTTACTCAACAAGGCATCACACAACAATTCAGTTGTGCACACACTCCACAACAGAACGGTACTGTTGAACGCAAACATAGGCATCTCATTGAAATGGCACGTACTCTTCTTGCTCAATCCAAGCTCCCTTACGCTTACTAGCTTGATGCTTGTCACACTGCATTGTTCATTATCAACAGATTGCCAACCATGCACTCTTCTTCTCCATTTGAGAAATTGTTTCACGAAGCTCCGAATTACCATTTCTTTAAGCCCTTTGGTTGTATCTGCTTCCCTTGGCTTAGGCCTTACATAACTCACAAGTTTGAACCGCGGAGCAGCCCTTGCGTTTTTATTGGCTACAGTCATGATCATAAAGGATACAAATGTTTAGATCCATCTACTGGCAAAGTCTATACTTCTCGTCATGTCCAGTTTGATGAACGAACCTTTCCTTTTGAATATCTTCAATCTCAACACCCTGCCTCCACGCACTCAGCCCCTCCCACTTTCTTACAACCATACTCACCCTCTTTCACTTCATCTTCTATTCCATCATCATCTTCCCCTTCTCCTATATCGTCTTCTCCTTCTCCCATATCTTCTTCTCCTTCTCCTATATCTTCTTCTCCACCTCCACATCCTTCATCTCCTCAGTTTGCAATTGTACTTCCACCTCAGTCCCCAACTCCCCTCTCTTCTTTACCACTTTCTCTGCCAACTAATACACATCCCATGATCACTCGTTCTAAAGGTCCATTTCTTTCTTTACCATCTAATCTGCCAACTAATGCACATCCCATGCTTACTCGTTCTAAAACTGGTAACAGCAAACCAAAAGCTTTCTTCGCCACCAAGCATCCAATATCTTCTGCAGCTGCTCACTTTGCTTCCTGCCCTATCACTCCTACTTCATATACTCAAGCCTCAAAATACAAAGAATGGAATGATGCCATGCAAGAGGAGCTCTCCGCTCTCACACAAACTCAAACTTGGCAATTGGTTCCTCATCATCCCTCTATGAATGTTGTTGGCTACAAATGGGTTTACAGAATAAAGCACAAGCCTGATGGATCTGTGGATCGGTATAAAGCTCGCTTAGTAGCCAAGGGCTATCATCAGCAAGAAGGGATCGACTACCTTGAAACTTTCTCTCCGGTAGCGAAGCCGAGCACAATCAGACTTCTCTTCACTTTTGCTGTTCAATTCTCTTGGCCTATTCTTCAAATCGATGTCAATAATGCCTTTCTTCATGGCCATCTCATGGAGGAGGTCTATATGGAACAACCACCTGGTTTCAAAGTGTCATCAGCTACTCCATTAGTTTGCAAGCTTCAACGATCTCTCTATGGCCTTAAACAGGCCCCTCGTGCTTGGTATGATGAATTATACAATTCTTTACTTGACATTGGTTTCACACCCTCTCCAAATGACACATCACTATTCTATTTCACATCTGCAAATCACATTGCCTTCATGCTTGTTTACGTTGATGACATTTTGATCACTGCTTCCTCATCTTCTCTTTGTGACTTCATCATTTCACAAATTAAATCTCGTTTTCTGATCAAGCCTCCAACACCAGTTTATTATTTTCTTGGTCTTGAAGTCCATCGTACAGCAGACAAGCTTTTTCTCTCCCAAACTAAGTACACATTTGATATCTTGCAAAAATATGATATGATTGGCGCCAAACCCTGCACCACTCCCTCTTCTTCCTCCAAACTTGATCTTTCTGGCACGCCTCTAGTTAATCCCACTGAATACAGATCCCTTGTAGGGGCCCTTCAATATCTCACTTGGACACGCCCAGACATTTCTTTTGCTGTTGGTCAATTGTGCCAATTCATGCATTCTCCTCAAGATATTCACCTACAAGCTGCAAAACGAGTTCTACGCTATCTCAAAGGCACACTTCATCACAGCCTTCAATTCTCAAAAGGAGATCTTCTCCTACATGGCTACTCTGATGCTGACTGGGCTGGCTGCCCTGTTGATCGTCGTTCCATCAGTGGCTATTGTATATTTCTTGGCCCAAACCTCATCTCCTGGTCTTCCAAGAAGCAACACTCTGTCTCACGTTCCTCCACTGAATCTGAATATCGTGCTCTTGCTCAGACTGCTGCTGAGGTTATTTGGATATGCAAACTTCTCCGGGATTATCACTTTCCCTTGCCCAAGGCACCCTGCATTTGGTGCGATAATGTTAGTGCCCTTGCCCTTGCTTCGAACCCAATCCATCATAACAGAACGAAGCACATTGATATGGATTACCATTATGTTCGAGAAATGGTCCTTAGCAAGTTCCTACATGTTTCATACCTGTCCACTACTCAGCAACCCGCTGACATATTCACAAAGTCACTCTCCAAAGATCGGTTCCATTTCTTACGCGGCAAGCTTCCAGTTCGTGCTACTCCCTTTAGCTTGAGGGGGATATTGATCATAAGCTGCACTCACAGCAGATCACACCTCATGAAGGCAAAGAAAACGTGATCCATAGCTTCAGTCACTCTGTTATAGCTCCTTCTAGAAAACCATAGCAATTCTGTTAGTCCTTCTAGAATTATGTAAATGATTCTCTCCGAATATTTAGGAATTAAGTTACAGATATTTGTGTATATATATATATACGATCAGTTGTAACAGATTTCTGATGAATGAAAGAATGAAAATATCTCTTTGAGTTTTCTCTCTCTTTTCAATTCTCTCTGGTTTTCTTCAACTTAATGGTATAGTACAAATGTACAATAATACAATTTTATCTTGATGATGTGTGCATGCTTCGATTATAATTTATCTGATTAAACATATGATCAACCTTCGATTTTCAAGGCTATATTTCACGTCAAATATCATTTAAACCTGAATTATAGCACATAGCACACATATATACAAATCTTAGATGAAGGAATGCAAAATTTTCCAGAAAAACATAGAAACATAACATTATCTAACTCCGAAAACAAAAACATAAATTTTTTTTTCCTTCATGCCATGTATCTGAACTACCAGACGTAATCACTGAACCAGTTCATGAATCATGAGTGTTGCCTCATTAAAACTCCATAAACAAAACATTTGCAACGTGAGGACAGTTATTGTAAGAACACGTTTCATTCCGCAAAATGAAGAAAACGTGAGGTCGTGAGGACAGTCAGTCAATTATAATGGTGGAGTCCAATAATACAATCTCATCTTCTATACTATCGTACCTAATTGAATATGAAGAATTGCATGTGCCTTCCATTTCTATGGCTATCCTATTCACGTCCATATCACTCAAACCTGAGTTTTTTAGGTTCCGCAAGTCAATTTGATAGTCATTTATGTGCATTGAAAGTTCAGCTTTCCCAATAGTCGGTGTCGTGCATGCAATTTTCATCCAGACAACACAACGTAACATCATCCTACTCAACTTTCAACCAAACAGAAATATCGATCCAAATTTGAATAGCGGGAATTCTTTGAATTTTTCTTAGGATTAATTATATTTTACTCCCCGAATTATGGAGGCGTTTTCAATTTCATATCCTAATATCAATTAAATTTTATCATTTAGATACCGAACTTAGCTCTGTTAGTCACTTTCATACTGATAGTCAAAAATCCTTGAAAAAAAAAATGTCAATAGCTGATGTGGCAGTTAACTGCTGAGGTGGAATTGAAATTATTTATTTATTTATTTTTTTATTAAATCTTATATTGCCAATCCCCACGTTGATGTTGAACCTCCCAACCACAATCTTTTCTCCTTCTCCACCAAAACATTCCCAAATCAGTGCATTTTACAATTGCGCCATAGAGCCAATTTGCAAGTCAGAATCTTGCTCGATCACTAGGGTGTCCATCAACGGAGTCCACGCAGCCTAATCGAAGGGCAGATTTCTGGTCGTGGAGGCGGAGGTAGCGGATCGGTGACTTGTTCGATGCGTCGGTGTTGTGAATGAAGATATAAAAGATAGCAAAAGACTCATGGGGTAAAATGTAATTAATCATTTTTCTTATTAATGATTCAAAATATCAATAGACTAGATAAGTTAACTAACTTGACTCTGTCGACAAAAAGCTCAATATACTGACTTAGAAGTTAGGGAAAAAAAAATGTATTGAGCCATCAGATATTTTCCGATCTACTAGCAATTACTAGACTTCTAATATTCTTGTTTCTATAGAGGGTGACAAATATGCAACACTTGCGGGCTTTAGATCATCTCCAATGGAAGTGTCAATTGACACCCGGACACACTAACGGTTATAAATGGCTGAAAATGGAACTCCAATGGTGTTGTCAAATCCTACATAGATTTAACAGATCTTATCTCACTGTCAAATTTGACATAGCTGCTGGGTTATGTCATTTAATATTTTAATATATAAGGACCCATTAGTGAAAAACATTGTGAGAGAGTTTTAGAATTTTGTTATAAAATTGGACCCACAAGTAGTTTAAATAGATATTATAATAATATCATTTTTAACTGATCAGCTGGAGTTGATATGTTTGCAAGATGAGTTAAAATTAATGTTATTTGCCATATCACATGTCAAATTTGAAATTGACACAAGCCAAAAGAAACATCCATTGGAGATGCTTAGGGCCCGAATTCCTGTTGAACAGAAAGAAAGAGACTGAGATTGAAAATGGAACTGCTTCAAGCAAATTTACAACTGTTGGAGGTGAAAAATTCCGTAGAGGAGTTTGACCCAACAATTAATGCGGACTGGAGCAGGAGTTGACCGGGAACGATCGAGAAGCTTCCTTGGTGCGTTGACTCGAAGTTTGACTGTCCTCTCGAAGAGGAGGGGGGTACTTGCAGAAAACTCTCCAATGTCTAATTAAGTCAGTACGTTTCTTAATAGTGGAGTAGAGAGAATTGGAATTTGATGGATTACCTGGACGTCGAGCCTCCTTTATATAGGCGATGACTTACTTAGGGAACAAGCCGCCATTATTTCTGCTTTTATGGCTGCATTTATTTACACACTTATGATGACAATTATTACTGCACTAATAACGGTTAATAATTGCGTACTTACGACGGTAATTCATTGCGCACTTATAATCGTAATCATTGTGCGTAGTTATTGTCGTAATAATCGCCATATTCATGACTGAAATTTAACACCATACTAACTACGGAGTTAATCGCCTTAATTGCGGGCTCAGCAGAATTTGACCACTCCCACAATGCCCTCAAATTTTCTCTTTAGACATTCGTCCTAAGAGGAAATTTCCATTCTCTGGCTGCTTTGAATCTTGCCTTAAATATTTCCTCGAGCCTTGGCCGTCCCGATTCTTTCCTCGAGCCCTGGCCGCCCCAAATCTTTCCTCGGGCCTTGGCCACCTTGAATCTTTCCTCGGGCCCTGGCCGCCTCGATTCTTTCCTCAAGGCGAAGATTCACTTTCAGCATGAGACATGGAATTGCTCCCATTTCCCTTTGAATCTGATCAACAACATTTTATTCTCCTAGGCCACCGGCCTTGGGTATTTACTCTGGCCACCAGCCTTACACATACATTTCAACAACAGTTACCCAGACTTTTGTCACTTCGGGGCTTGTATTCTATCACTCCCAGTACTTAGTGACAGAAATGAGATTTCTAATGGTGCAGCTCCCGCCATCACTTTTTAGGGAAAAGTGCTTCCCACAGATGGCGCCACTTGTTGGAGGTGAAAAATTCCATAGAGGAGTTTGACCCAACAATTAATGAGGACTGGAGCGGGAGCTGACCGGGAACGATCGAGAAGCTTTCTTGGTGCGTTGACTCGAAGTTTGACTGTCCGCTTGAGGAGGAGGGGGTACCTGCAGAAAACTCTCTGATGCCTAAGTCAGTACGTTTCTTAGTAGTGGAGTAGAGAGAATTGAAATTCGATGGATTACCTGGACGTCGAGCCTCCTTTATATAGGCGATGACTTACTTAGGGAACAAGCCGCCATTATTTCTGCTTTTATGGCTGCATTTATTTACACACTTATGATGACAATTATTACTGCACTAATAATGGTTAATAATTGTGTACTTACGACGGTAATTCATTGCGCACTTATAATCGTAATCATTGTGCGTAGTTATTGTTGTAATAATCGGCATATTCATGACTGAAATTTAACGTCATACTAACTACGGAGTTAATCGCCTTAATTGCGGGCCCAGCAGAATTTGACCACTCCCACAACAACTGAGATTGAAAATTCAAAGAGACTGAAATATCAAACTATGAACAGCTTCAAGCAAATTTACAATTGAAATTGAAAATTGAAAATGATGGAAGGAAGCTGACATATCAAATTTACAATCGAGATTGATACTGGCACTAGTTACTGGCTTCTCCTTCTTACAATTATTAGCTTTCTAACAATGAAGAACTTAGAAGCAGAGGATGGAGGGATAGAAGAAGAAGAGGGGGAGAGGAATCTTTACTGACTTAATCAATCAAACAATCACACCTTTAGAGCCACTAGTTCGAAGTAGAACACCAGTGTGAACTCCTTTTCTTCTTCCTGATTCTGGGTATGTTTTCTTTTGCCAAAGATTGAAGCTTTTTTAATTGTTTATTTGTTTTTGCCTTTCTGGGATTCTTGTTGTTTAGAGAGGGAAAGGTCTAGATGCTCGAAATGGCTGATGTTTCTTCCTGAAGCTATTACCTTTAGCATAAACACTCAAATAAGCACATATCTCATAAACACACAAATGCATAGAGAGAAAACCACAAGAAATCACAGAGTAAGATCAACCGAGAGAGAGAGAGAGAGAGAGAGAGAGAGAGAGAGAGAGAGAGAGACCTTGATTTAGAGTTCTAAGTGGAGACTCCGAGACCCGAACTAGGGCAGAGAAGATTCGGACTCTCAGAGAGTTTTGGGCGTTTAAGTCGGAGTAGGGCGGAGGACTATCGAAGAGGAAGAAACAAGGAGGCGGCTGATCAAGAGAAGAGTGAAGACTGAGCTTGGAGATTAGGTTTGGGTCTTTGGTGCTGAAGACTCTGATTCAGTGAGTCCGATCCTAGAATAAGGATTTTGGGCCTTATCTATACCCAATAAATAGAGCCACATGTATCTTTTTAATGTAATACGGGCCTAGCGGGCTTTTTCATTTATGAAATTCAAGGCCTTGGCCCCACACTTTTTTGGACTACCAAGGCCCCCGCCCTGACCGTTTTGACTAAAAAAATTAGGCATGGACTGTACGGTTTGGGCTTTGACAGGTCAGTCCGGGTTTTCGGGCTTAAACGCCCAGCCCTACAAAAGAGTGACTCAAGCGACCAACATGATTTCATTGATGTCATGCTATCTGAGATTGAATTCCTCTTGTTTGTTTGCTTGTTTGTTTTTTTTGTTTTTTGGGTCAAAGTAATAATACTTCATTAATAAGCTCAAAGAGATAAACACAATGAGGGAGCCCAAAGCAGCCCAATTACAAGATAAACTTGATATAGGAAAATTACATCTCTAACTTAATACCACATGAAGTTTTTTTTTTTTTTTTTTTTTTTTTTTTTAAATTTAAAAGATGATAAAAGGATTTCACTCTTACCCCATGTTGACTTGAACCTATGACCTCGATCTTAGGGAGTGGGTGCTCTGACCACTGAGCTAATACCACATGGATCAATATAAAAGAGAGCAATCCTAAAAATTAAAAGGAAAATATCATAAATCTAAACCACCGCTGCCGCCTTCTCAGTAAAACTGCACAGCCACAAACTACCACACAATTATCGACCAAGATGTCACTAGAAGAGCCAAAATCAAGGAATACAATCCAAGAAACAGATGCCAATGGAACCGCAAAAAGCAGATCAAATCAAACCTAAAATATACGCTGATACGAAAGTAGAACCAAGACCTCACACTAACCTTCTCGTCTCCACTAGAGACCTACAATCCAGGAATGAACCTCAGCCACTAAAAGAGGATATAAGTCAATAGCAAAGAAAAGTTATAATGGTGAATGGAGTGAAACACCCATGCATGAGCACCTATACTCCTCTAGGTAAGTGTTTTTCACTTTATAGAGCCAGCCATGAGAACCTCCATGGAAATCAGTGGTAGAGGGAGGGGAGTTAGTATGGGATATTGGGTGGGAAGAGTCATAAGGGCTTATCTCATAACTGAAAATTTTCAGAGATAATTGACAAGAAAAACATAGTAAAAGAAGGAACAAAGTTCTCTAGATCTGGACACTGCCAACACAATCACCATAAGAGGGTATAATATCACCACAAATGATGTAAGGAATATAGTTGGGGATGAAGGCAGATGAGGGGTGAAGGAGATGGAGGTCAGTGAGGATGGAAGGTATACTGTCGGTTGACTCTCAATGGGACAGGGAGGGTTGAAAACTTTAGAGAGATGAAGGAGCCTCTCTCTCTCTCTCTTGAATTCTAACTCACAAGGACATCACACTGCAACTATCTTTTTAGTTTATTTTTACTCTTTAGTACGTAATTGGTGGCGTTTTGTCAGTAATAAGATTCTACCGATATTTGGAAGGGTTAGGTGGGATTTGTCTCAGTAAGTGCACTTTGAGTGCCTTGTCTAGCCTAGCGAAGCGGCAAATTTTAGTTAAATGGACGCAACCTTCTAGTGACATGATGAAACTAAATATCGTCGGATTTGTTTTATGGCGGCAACATGGTAGGAAAACTGTGATAGTGGTAATTATGTTTCTTGATTGTAGTTGAGTTATCTTTTCGTTATATCATCACTATAGAAAAGTTAATGGATGTCACGCGCCAAATTTCAAATAAATAAATTCGAATTTGAAACGCGATAACTCAACAAATCGCCCAAATGCTTAGAATTTTTTTTTTCAATCAAACTAAGCAAGAAAATAAACTAAAACCACAAATGTTAATACAAACTCAATCTCTGGAGTCAAATATTACATCCCAATTGTTTACATAAACATGAAAGCATCAATGTAAAATATAACGCTCACTAGGAGCATACTAAAAGCAGCAGTACGATAACAAAAATAGGTTATGAACCTAGCACTGCTGCACTACTCGTCTCGATCTCAACCCTGGTGGTTCTGACCTGCAGGAATAACCCATACACCATGGAATAGTGCACGGGGTTGCAAACAACAAACCCGGTAAGCTTTTTAAAATCGTATGAGTAAACTCAAATAAAATGACTCAAACCCGCATGCTTGATAATTTCTCAACTCAAGATTAAATTAAAGCAATCCGAAATCAACTCGACAATTTAGTAAGAACCCAAGTCCCTCAATGGACAATAAAAGAAAGAAACTACCTAAAACTCTCTTTTAAAAACGTGTACTCATGGGCCTCAAGTAACCCCATGTGTTACCTCCATGAGATACAATGGCAAACAGATTAGAGTTCTAACTGAATCGTAGCCCGTCACCCGGCCAAGATTATGGTATCCGATATACTTGCCTCAATCGTAGCCCGTCATCCGGCCAGGGTTATGGCATCCAATATACTTACCTCAATCACCAATGTGATAAAAGGTCTTTAGACCAAAAACATTTAAGAAGTCCAGAAGACTCAAAAGTTACACTCAACCCAAGATACTCTTCAACACAATAAAATCAACAATTATTAAATTTCTCACAATGTCACACATCAAGATATATATATATATATATATATATATCACATAAATATATATATATATATACACACACACACACATGCACGTAGTCATCCACTCAGGAATGCCAATAATACCAACTATAGTTCACAATCGCAAAACTCGAGAAAAATTATTTTTATAATTAAAACTCATTTTACGTACCTATGAACCGTAGTAGATCAAGTTCATATAATTTAAAACAAATATTCATTTCCGAAAACAATTTCACAATTTATCAATAACTTCCGAATAAATAAAGTAGCTTGTTCATGAATGAATCACGTGAGATTTACTCACCTCTAAATCCTGCTGCGTCTTCTCTTACAGCCGAGATAAAATATCTAATACGCTCCGTCAATCACCAAAGTAAAATACGTCTCAACTTAGTACACGAATCAAAAAGTGATTAAAGTTCGAACCCCCGTTTGAACTAGAACCCTAAAAATAATGTCAATCGAGGGGAAACTTCATCCGATACCATCCAAAGTCTCCGAAATACTTTTAAGATAGATATAACAAAGCTACAAGTAGATCGAACAGCAGAATCCTCAAGGATCGAATCGAAAACGCTAAAAACCCTAACATGCTCATACGATCTCCAAAAATTATATATCATATATCGAAATGCTCGTATCGACGAGCAAAGGATACGTGAAACATGAAACTGCCCAGCGCGGTCGGACATACCGTAGTGGCTGAGCATGGGTTTACGCCGCCAGCGACCCCCAAATTGGGTGGCGAGACCTATGTCAAAATGTTCCTCTCAACTTGTACAACAATATTCATAACTAGCACAAAATCTGAATCAAAGCCATTTGGTTGGAATTTACCTCGAAAGGAAGATGGCCGATGAAAACCCTAGAAATTTCAACTCCAAAATTTGTTCTCCACACTTTGAATCGTTGCAAGCCGCTTAGAGGGGAGTATCTGCGTCCTCTGGCCTACAAAAGACCCCAAGAGTTGTCGCCTGAGGTGGCCGAAGTTGGGAGTTCCAATGGTGGCTCAAACTGCAACGCCGCCACCACTTTCGGGCCTTGTTGCCCCTTCCACGACTCAAACGAGCTACCACACCGCCGCAGACATGAAGAGGGAAAATAGGCGAAGAGAATGGGACCGGTGGAGGGTCGAATGGTGGCCTGACATAAGAGAAATCGCCGGTCGAAAATTGGTCCCCGAAGTGCGGCTCGGGAGAGAGGGAGAGAGAGAGAGAGAGAGAGAGAGTTGACTTTCCAAAATTAGAAACTAGAGTTTTTTGATGATTTTTCTAAAATTTTTCTATTTATTCCAAAATAGAAATTTTTTCCGAATGCCATAACTTCTTCATACGAACTCCGATTTTCGGGTTCCACATGTCCACGAACTCGTATTGACGCGCTCTACGATTTCAGTGAAGGAATTAGTCACATAATTATAACGAATAAAAAGTCAACCCTTGAATCGGAGCATTCTGAGCAAATAATTGTCCGAAACACTTTTGCTCCACCCTCGAACCACGAAAGCTTACTAACGAACACTTTATTAATTCCAGGAAACCATCAGAAATTAATAACGAACTTCTGAGGTATTACAATGGAGTAACCAGTTAAGTACTCTTTGCTAATTGGTGCATGTTAGAATACATATATTTTGTAGAGACTTCAGATATCATTTCATGACGTTATCTCGATGCTTATTGTAATTAGGGATTTAGGTTCAATGTCCCCCTTTGTATTCAGTAATTTCATTAATCAAAACTTGAGAACAACCGCACTAACTCTTTTAAAAAATAAAAAATAAAATCTTTGGTACACTAAGAGTTTTGCTAGGTATATTTAGAAACACCCCAATTTAATCCTTCCATTTACGTCATTTTCAGATGCACATTTTTTTTTGTTTTTTGCGGTGGAAGAATAATTTTTATTAGATAAACATAACTTTACAAACACAAACATAATTACAAAACCCACAGTGGGGGAAAACAAAAACAAAACATGGAAGATAAACATAACAAGTGATAACAACCCAGTATTATCCATCCAAGTGGCAAAACTTTCAAGGGAGTAAAGAACAACACGTGCATAAACAGCCACATGTCTACACTTCAAGTGGCTCGGAGACGTTACAATATTGTTTGTCATCAAAAATTTGGAGTATACCTAATTAATCTTGACACTGGAGCACCACTAGAGGTTTAGCCCAATTGCAGACCCAACGGAGAAGGAAGTAGCTTGGGCTGACACCGCCAGAAACAGATCCACTGCGTGATACAGAGATAGCACGAGGACTGCAACCAAGAGCATTGAACAGACCAAATCCTATCTAGACTGCAACAACAAATCTGAAAATCATACTACACATAATCGAACGCCATCAGCGGATCGTCGGGCAAGAAATTACCAGGCAGAATGGTAACCAAAGAAAACATAAAAAAGAAAGAAGAATCGAAAAAGGCAGTGGAATCGCTGACGTACCATTGTAAGACATATGATATAACACCGATTTCAAAGTACAGAATCAGCGAACTTTTGTTTAAAAAACTGATTGGTAAGGGAGATGTGCACCTGTTGTGTGAAGAATCTGAGATTTGAAAATTAGGAGAAAGGGAGGGATATGTAATCTGATATCTATAGATGAGGAAGATTTGGGTGATAGGATAAAGAAAGAAAATCAAAGGGAAAAACAAACCAAGCTGCCACTGCTGGGACAGAGATATCGACCACGAAAGCGGGTCGGGAAGGGTAGAAAACTACGGAAGGTTAGGAAGAGGAAGAGAGAAGCGAGAGCCTCGGTCTCTCTCCTACATCATTTTCAAACGTACTTTGAAAACACATTGTTCAATGATATTTTACAAAGTGCCCAAATGCTGGATGGGTTGTTACTCCCCCCCCTTTTCTTGCCAGATCTAGATCATTCTGATCTAGATCTTTGGCTTGAAAGTAGGGGGAGATATTTTCCCTCTTCGTGAGGCTTCTTCCCTACCCTTCTCGTGGTAGCTCTCTGCCACAGCAGTGGCTGGTATGATTTCCCTTATGTCTTTGCTTTCCTTTCCTTCCCAGATCCCTTTTTCCAACCCTTCCTAACTTCTCAATTTCAGAATACCCATTCCTACCATCACTCTGTTCTTCTATTTTCTTCATCCTCCCCATCCCCACCATCCCTCTTCCCTCTCATGTCCTTTCCATCAATTCTCTCTTTTCTTTTTCTTTCCTATTCCTCAATTTCTCAAATATCTTATTCTTCATGGTTAAGATGCACATCCTCCTCACCCATTAGACTCCACTTCACCGAATGCTCGCTTGTCCTTCAGAGCTCCGACGTTTGAGTCGTTTGGATTGTCTCTTTAAACAGGGTTTTCCCGTTACCGCGCGTAAATATGATGAATACGATAGTGCAACAAGGGTTTGCACAGTCTTTAGCTGTCTGTCCCTTTGATCCCTCTGCAGATAGTTTCTTTTTTTCTTTTTTTTTTGGTTCCTGTGTTTGTATCGGAGGATGTTTTGTATGATTTAGAGATTTGGGTTATGGAGATCTTTCAATGGGTTTTGTGATGCTGTTCTTGCACGGGATTGTTTTGGTTAGACTCCAAGTTTTCGCCGGCCAATCTGGTGACGTTTCTGTGTTACCATTGGGTTTGGATGGTGGCGGCGACGTCACTACGTCATCTCTCTCCTAGTAGATCTGCACCGTGGTTGAAGCTTGTAGGGCTTGTTTGTTTTTGTTTGTTGGTTTTATTTATTTGGGCTCGTTTTGAGTCTTTTGCTTGTAATATTGTAGTTCTTGTTTGAATGTAAATCCTTCCATCAACAAAAAAAAAAAAAAGATACTTTACAAAGTCAATATTCATGTGTAATAGTGGACAAACTGACAAAGACATTCATATTCATGGACAAAAATTTAACTGCCATTTACAAAGACTATTACTGCTAAAAAAATATGAGAGCTCTCCTCCCTCTCTTCTGGCAGTGGCAAACCCTATCTCTAGGGTTTTGCTCGTCGCGATCGTTGGCATCCAAGGAGATTTCTTTTCCCTGTGAAGCCTGTTTGTCACCCTCCTCGAGGTCGAGATTCCATTCTATCAACCTCTGGGTTGTGACATCCGACTCTTATTGGCTTGCCATTCGACACTTCATGGCGGTGCTAGTGAGGAGATTGGTTGGGAGTTCGGCTGTTTGAGGGAATTTGGCACTACGAGGAATTTCTCCGTTGAGAGTGTTTGGGAGAAAAATCGAATTTGGGATCCTGGTTATGTTTCTTCCTTACCACGGGGAAGGTGGAGCTGTTGCGATGGTGATCGAGTTTGCTCTCTAGTGGTTGCCGCTGACGGTGGAGGACGAAATGGTTCCCAATCTCGGAGTCTGAGGACGTCTAGTGGTGTGGGGTGGCTGGGTTTGATCCGGTCTGGTGTGATGGCGGCGGCCGTGTCTTGGGGTGTATGGTCTCACGTGTTCTTCGATCTGTTACAAGATCGGCGCTCTCCGTGGGCTGGTGGTGGCTCCGAGCTGATGGAGATGGTGCACTCCGACGATGGCGTGGCTCAGCTTGGAGGAGTCGGGTTGGAGGTCTGGGTGCCCTGAGCACTTTGTTTTCTGGTGTCATGGGCTGCATTAGGGCTCTTTGGCTCCGTGTGGGCTGCAATGGTTAGGCCCGCTCACTTTTGGGCCCGTAATTTATTGCTGAAGTAATGGACATGGAAGAAGGCATAGAAAAGGAGGCTGCTGCTTCTCTTCCGGAAAATATTTAAATTTTGTTAGGTCGCAAATATCATAATCTCTGAAGGTTTTTTACTCTTGCTTCGAGGATTACTGGTCTTTGTTTGGAATAAAAGTGCGTGAACTGTCTAAAAGGTGGGTGTACTGGGGGTGTATTGGGTTCTTGTTCTTTTTTTTTTGAAAGGGTTCTTGTTCTTGTTTTAGAATAGGAGTCTTAGGGTACTCTGAGAAGCGATTCTTTCTATCGACCCCTTAGGGGTGTTTCGTTTTTGTACTGCTTACTGAATCTATATAATGGGCTGACCTCTTTTAATCAAAATAATGGATAAATAAATATATTTTTATTTTCGGTGGCCTTGCGTGCAAGCAAAGTAATCTAAGATCAATTTGATAAATTTAAAAAACATTATCCAAAGCCAAATATTCAAACACATAATTTTCTGGTATAAAAAAAAACACATAATTTGAATTTGAGCTGTTAGTTAGTCCAACCAGAAAATAATATAATTTGTCTTTGCGTATGATTCAAAACATTAACACACCACGACTCCATAAATTGAATTCATAAATTGAATTGAAAGTCGATAACTTTTAAACGCCATTATCACTGTAGCTCATGGATTATCTTTCTCATCAACTAGCAATTACAGGACTTCTAATTTTGGTTTCGTTGTATGTGTATCTATGGAGGGTGAGATTTCAGAATCACAAAATGAAGGGCCTCATGTTAAAGATTATCAATCTCTTCCTTCAATCACTCCCAGAATCTCCTCTAGTTTGTCTACTGCCACTTTATCGGTTTCCTAAGATTATGCTTCAGTTTTGATTCTGTTGTCAATGTAATCTTATTGATTCTTGTAACGGTCAATACTCACAACTATATAATGCATAGAATGTAATAGCTAAGTATCAAAAGGGAAATCAATTTCAATTTCTACATGGTATCAGAGCAATCTGCCTAACAGCTCTTGATCCTGTGAACTCTAAAACTCTCCCTGGGTGTATGGAGCAAAATTTCTCCATACACCCACGGGTCTAAAACCGATTGCAGCACTCTGAATCCTTCTTCTTAGTTCAGTACTTTTCAATTCAAGTCAGTTTCCTTTCTTCTTCACACTCTTGGTATCTTTTCTAGCACCATCGTGGCAGAAGCACCATGTTTCAATTCCCCACCGTATCCCACCATCCCTTCTCCTCCGTAGCTTCCTCCCAATTAAGCTTAGATTTTTGTTTGGAGAATAGCAACCATCTTCTTCTGTTCATTTGCTCTCTCACTCCCTCTGCTCCTACAAACTACCTCTTTCTATCTGATTCCCCCTAACTCCTCTCAACATATTACTCTCTCTCCTGAAGCCTCATGTGCCCAGAACCCTATGGTGCCCTGAACCCTATGGTGCCCTGCCAATTATAGGTCACCTCCATCAACTAGGTGGCCGAAACCCAGTGTTTCGAACCTTAGCAACAATGGCTGACAAGTATGGTCCAATCTTTACCATATGGCTCGGCAAGAAGCGTGCCCTGGTGATCAACAACTACGAAGCTGTCAAGGAATGTTTCACCACAAACGACAGGATTTTCGCCACAAGACCAATTTCTGCACAGGGAGAGTACCTTGGTTACAATTATGCAGCATTCGGGTTCTCACCCTATGGCACATATTGGCGTGATATGAGAAAGTTGGTTGTGATCGAGTTGCTCTCTAATCGTAGGCTAGAGACTCTGAAACATGTACAAGTCTCTGAGGTTGATGCTTTTGTTAAAGGGTTGTATTCAGTTTGGGAAAACAAAGGACGTGATGGTCAAAGCAAGGTGGTGATCAGTGAATGGATTGAGCACCTAACCTTAAACGTGATCACTAGAATTATTGCTGGGAAGAGGTACTTTGGTAAAGAGAGTGATGAACTTGATGGAGAGCAAAAGAGGATTGGGAAGCTTATGAAGGACTTTATGTATGCTGCTGGCAAACCAGTTGTTTCTGATGTAATTGGGTTTCCAAGGTGGATGGATTTCAAGGGGCAATTGAAAACTATGAAGAATATAGGGAGCCAATTAGACTCTTTGATGACAAGTTGGGTTGAAGAACATCATACAAAGAAGCAGAAGAGTGACTCAAGCAACCAGCAGCAGGACTTCATTAATGTCCTGCTTTCTGAGATTGAGGACAGTTCTATGCTTGATCATACCCGAGATACTATTATCAAGGCAACAGCACTGGTATGTTCTTTGAAATTATTTAGAGTAGTCCCTACTCCCTAGTGATGATATCCCATGAAATTCTGGTACCAAGAAAGCAAATAGCTAGAACCAAACAGAAGTCCTTGTAGCAGATTAGGTGTAAACAGACCTTTGTATAGAATCCAAGGACTGCTAATGGATCAAAGTGAACAACTGAACATAGTACCATAATTTCAGGACTATTGATAGATATATATGGACTAACTTCTTATGTCTTAAGCACTTCACAGAAAAGAAAAATGAGTTAACCACATATCACTATAGATGTATTCAATAGCAAGGTAATTGCTTGAGTGATCAAAATCTCTGTCTTGCTGAACTACTGGTTGATTCTTTCATTGTCTCAGCTAACCTTGACTTCTAATCCAAAACTTTTCATTAAAAATCTAAATGTAAAGAAAAGCGGTGAATCACTCGAATCCTTAGATTTCTGACGGACGACACTGGATTAAAAGTCGCAATAACGAAGACAACCATAGAATCCATTATTCTGTTCAATTCATTAGGATGCCTAATTTTCTTTTCTAGGTGCATATGTGACATATTATCAAATGGGGCAGAGGAAACAGAGGCTTAATTACAAGGCATGAACTTAATTGGTTTAGAAGTTATCTTCTGATCCACAACATAATCGATATGCCTAACATGATTTTCATATATATGTTACAATTCTCATGTGCAGAATCTCATCCTAGCCGGTTCAGAATCCACATCAATCAGCTTGACATGGACCGTCTCTTTACTATTAAACAACAGACATATCTTGAAGGTAGCCCAAGAGGAATTAGATCGAACAGTTGGCAGGCACAGATGGGTGGAAGACACTGACATTAAAAACCTGGTTTACCTCCAAGCCACCGTCAAAGAAACATTGCGTCTATACCCACCAGCTCCACTCTCAGTTCCACATGAAGCAATGGAGGACTGCAAAGTCGGCGGTTTTGACATCCCGAAGGGCACTCTTTTGTTTGTGAATCTGTGGAAGCTTCATAGGAACCCAAGTGTGTGGTCAGACCCTGAAGTGTTTTCCCCAGAAAGATTTCTTACAAGCCAAGCAGGTGTAGACGCTTCAGGTCAACATTTTGAGTTCATTCCTTTTGGGTCTGGGAGAAGAGTTTGCCCAGGTATCACTTTTGCGTTTCAGCTTATACACTTGACGCTGGCAAGGTTGATTCAAGGGTTTGAATTGGCAACTCCATTGGATAAGGCAGTGGATATGACTGAAGGATTGGGGATCACTATACCAAGAGCAACTCCACTGGAAGTTCTCTTGACCCCACGTTTAGCTTTTGAGTTGTATCCACAGTAAATGGAAAATTAATACTGTGGTGCTTTCTTTTGTATCTTTGTGAAATCCGAAAATAAATGCTTTGTTAAAGTAAAATGACAATTGGAATTGGTCTCTTCATTTCATTTCATAGTTCCTTTATATAGAGATAGAATTACAATGGAAATATCGATTACATTAATGATACTAAATGCTGATTGATCTGTAATTGCGCTGATTGATGGTAATCACTGATTCCTTGATTTCCTATTTGTTAGTGGCTTTGACGAAGGCACACAATATGATTTTCCTTTAACACTCCCCCTTGTGTCAAGTCAAAGATGAAATGGTGCATGAGTTGTTGCCTCACTAAAAACGTTGCCTAGTAACAATAAAAACCCTGTAGGACAAAAAATACACCTTGGTCGAAGGAAAAGAGCACAACGCACCTTTTACATTTGAGGATGACATGTGTGTGTTAGACTCCCACTGACGTCTACACCTCCCCCTGATCTTTACATTAATCAAGGGAGCTTGGAAAGTCTTTGCATTCCTATGCTTTTCACATGTTTCTCAAATGTGGCCTTAGGCAGTGATTTGGTGAACAAATCTGCCACATTCTCCTCAGACCTTACTTGATTCACTTGAATCTTGAGGAGGGTCTGTTGTTGCTGATTGTAGGAAAACTTTGGAAATATGTGTTTTGTATTATCACCCTTGATATATCCTAGCTTCATCTGTTCGATGCAAGCTGAATTATCTTCATAAATGCAAGTAGACTCTTCAGTGGTAGAATTCAAACCACTAGTCCCTCGAATATGTGTGATGATAGCTTTTAACCATACACACTCACGAACCGCCTCATGTAGAGCAATGATCTCTGAGTGGTTCGAGGAGGTAGCCACAAGGGTTTGCTTAGTTGATCTCCAAGATATCGCCATGTTCCCAAAGGTAAATACGTACATAACCAATTTAGGAACGACCTTTATGTGGGTCAGAGTGGTACCCAGCATCAGCAAAACCAACCAAAACGTCATTTGGCGTTTCGGTGTAGTGAGTGGCGCCTTCGCCATCAACATTTCCTTTAGGGATTGCAGTTCCATCTGGGGTCCCTCTTGTCTCTCTGTAGGGAAAGAACAGTCCCAAGTCAATGGTTCCTTTTAGGTATCGAAAAATGTTCTTGATACCATTCCAGTGATGTTGCGTTGGCGCTGAGCTAAATCTAGCTAACAAGTTCACTGAGAATGCAATGTCTGGTCGAGTACATTGGGCTAAGTACAATAATGCGCCTATTGCACTTAGATAGGGAATTTCAGCTCCCAACAACTCTTCGTCATCTTCCTTTGGACGAAATGGATCTTTCCTTGCATCCAAACTTCGACCGATCATGGGAGTGCTAGTAGGGTGCACTTGTCCATGTTAAATCGCCTGAGCATCTTTTGGACATACGCAGACTGGTGGATTAGTATTCCACAAACTCGATGTTCTAGTTCAAGTCCTAGATAGAATCGAGGTTTCCCAAGATCCTTTATTTCAAATTCGGATTTCAAGTAGCTCGCGGTTTCTCTTATTTCATCAAGAGTACCTATTGTGTTCATATCATCGACATATACTGCTACAATTGCAAATCCGAAACTTGTTATCTTTATGAATACGCAGGGGCATAAGTCATCATTCTTATATCCCTTCCCAATCAAGTAGTCACTTAGACGGGTATACCACATCCGTCCGGATTGTTTCAATCCGTAAAGTGAGCGTTTCAACCTAATTGCAAACGCACTTCGTGGTTTAGAGTCACTTGACTTGGGTAATGTAAGGTCATCAGGCACTTTCATATATATCTCTTCGTAGTCAATTCCAAGGCGTGGTAAGAAACCTTGCGCCACAAGATGAGCCTTGTACCTCAGGACTTCATTATTCTCATTACGCTTTCTGACAAAGACCCTTTTATGTCCTACAGGCTTTACACTTGGTAGGGTTAGCACTACCGAACCAAATACCTGTCTCTTTGTCAGAGAATCTAATTCTGCCTGGATTGCTTCTTTCCATTTAGGCCAATATGCTATTTGTTGACATTCTGCAACAGAGCGTGGTTCGATATCATCGTGCTCTATGATTTCTTGAGCAACAGTGTATGCAAATACATCATCAATGTGTATGGAAGATCTTTCTATCAACTCATACGCACTCTCATAGTCTATTGAGATTTCTTTGTTCTCTGGAATCATTTCAAACATCGGAGCGTCCTCCAGTATTGATTCATGGACATAACTATAATCAGAGACAATCTCTTGAGAGGGATTCTCTACATTGATGATTAATGGATTGGTTTGTGCCGTGCTCGCCCTCTTCTTCCTTGGGTGAGTGTCAATCGAACCAAGTGGCCTCCCCCTCTTCCTTTAGGGAGCCACGGCCTCAACCACACCTCCACTAAGTGTGGTTGCAGTGCCTCTATCTGCGGCACCGTGTCCCTTGTTGGGGACTTCTAACCTTGCAGGCACATTTGCAGCTGGTATATGTGATCTCATCACTTTTGCGATATCAGTAAACATATCAGGCATCGAATCTGCTACGTTCTGAAGATCGATTATTTTTTTTCACTTCACTTTCACATTGTGAAGTGCGGGGATCAAAATGAGACAGAGTGGGGACAAACCACGACAATTCCTGTCGTTCCCTTGGAAAATCCTTTTTCCTATCTCCCCCTAACGACGGGAAGGCTGTCTCATCAAAGTGACATTCCGCAAATCTAGCGGTAAAGAGATCGCCTGTCAACGGTTCCAAATAGCGGATAATTGTTGGGGATTCGTATCCAACATAAATACTTAATCGTCTCTGAGGACCTATTTTGATGCGCTGAGGGGGCGCAATAGGCACATATACTGTGCAACTAAATATGCGTAAGTGTGAAATGTCAGGTTCATATCCAGTTACCAACTGGTACGCAGAAAATGGTTGGCTAGTAGTGGGTCTGAAACGAATAAGTAAAGCTGCGTGCAATATTGCATAACCCCATGTAGATATAGGCAGGTTGGTGCGCATAACCAATGCCCTAGCCACCATCTGTAGCCTGTGGATGGTGGTTTCTGCGAGACCATTTTGTGTATGCACATGGGGTACATGATGCTCTACCTCGATCCCAATAGACATGCAATATTCATCAAATGCTTTTGATGTAAACTCTCCAGTGTTATCAAGCCTTATAGACTTGATCAGGTGATTAGGGTGGTGAGCCCTTAAACGTATAATCTGTGCTAGGAGTTTTGTAGCATTTCTCGTGGACAATAAAACGACATGTGACCAGATTGTCGAAGCATCCACCAGAACCATAAAGTACTTGAATGGTCCGCATTCTGGATGGATAGGTCCACAAACATCTCTTTGTATCCTTTGTAAGAATGGAATGTTTTGTTTTGTATATTTAGCATAGGAAGGTCTCGATCCTGTTTTTGCTAAAGAGCAGGCTTTGTAAAACGAGTGATGTGCCTTTGAAATAGTCAATGCGGCATAATGGGAGGTAGTACTTCTGGTACTTCAGAAAGCAATGACTGCATTTGAGCAGTACTAGGACCGACACCTTGCAGTGTGACGGATTTTTCTCCCACTTTATTTTTCACTCGAAATAAGGGATGTCCATACGAGTTTGTGAAAATATGGATCATCATGTCACGACCGGGGTGCCCTAGGCGGTCATGCCAAAGCCAGTATGAGTCAGTGTCCCACATTTCATTGTTGGTGACAGCATAGGATTCAATGATCCGAATCGTAGTGAGGTATAGTCCACTAGATCGACTCATAAGTGTCTCTCAAATGTGTTTCCTTCCACATTTATTAGAGTTAATATCAAGGTATTCAGTTCTATTCTCACATTGTGTTTCAACTGGATAACCGTTGGCACAAATAGCTTTGAAACTTAACAATGTTCGATTAGCTCTTGGTGCATATAGAGCGTCTGTGACTTTAAATGTTGTGCCATTAGGCAGCAAAAATTTGGTAGTTCCTCGCCCTTTTATTACTTGTGATGATCCAATCATCGTAGTCACAGAGGAATTATAGGCTATTAATTCAATGAATAATTTCCTATTTCTTAATATTGTGTAGGTAGTCCCACTATCAACTAAGCACTCAAGTTCTCCTCCATTTATTCCTACAAATAAATGGGAGGTATTTAGAAAATATAACTCATATTCTTTAGAGTATTTCTATTTGCGTAGAATGGTATTCTTTTCATTCTAATAATTTTTCCTTTTTCTAGATGTATTGCTTTACATCTTTATAGTGCTATTTCGAACCATGCATGTAGTAAATAAAATCGAATAAATTCAATTGCTTCAGAAGAAAATCTTAAATTTATTAGTAAGCCAACGATAATCCAATCAAGGTCTTGTTCAGAAATCTAATTTATCAAACCATTATTGAAATAAACTTTAAGACCAAGTAGTAGTCTAATTAAAAATGAGGCATTATGCCTGCACAACTGTCTTTGGAAAATAAAGCAGATCAGTCAAGATTGAGAGCATCCATTGACTTAGCAAGTTCCTCTTTGCCTGAAGTTTGCAATTGTAAGGTTGACGTCTAGGTCATGACCTCCTTCTTCCATATAGTGAGCCTCTTGTTCTTTAGACTCTCTATACCTCTTGTAATTGGCTGCTACTCTGTTGTTTGCTTGGCAGTTCTTGTACCAATGCCTAATGAATCCACACCTATAGCATGGTTCATTGTCAACTCTTTCCTTTTGCATCTTGTTTCCACGATCCCCATGTCCCTTTCCACGTGGTGCATTGTTGTCACGTGGGTAGGGATCAGCACGTCTAAACCCCCTTGTATTGGAGTTATTTCCACCTTTCATTTTTTCATAATTAGCCTCGAAAATTTTCTTTGTCCCAGTGGGCCTGGCATTGTTGTTCAAGAGAACCTCATTATGTCTTTTGGCCACTTGCAGCAGGCTGATCAGTTTATTGAAGGTTGTGATTCTTTTGTTGTCATACTCCAGCCTATACTGGTCCGCTAGCATAAACGCTGAAGTAGGAAAGGTGGAAAGAGTCTTGTAGATCATATCATCTTCTGTGATTTCCCTTCCACAGAAATTGAGACGTGCCTTTAAGCGCAACATGTCCTTGTTGAAGTCATTGACCCTTTTATAGTCAAGCAAGCGGATTCCATTCCACTGAACAACCAGTCCTATTTGACCAAATAGGATCGTCCAGTTCCTATAGAACCTATCACTAAAATACCCCTAGAGAGGGACAGGGCTAAACGGAGCGAAAACATTCACGAAACGTCCCTTAAGGGCATCCCACAGTTCTTTGAGTGTCTTCAACTGAAGGTACTCCCAGCGTAGGCTAGGATCAATATGCCGCCTCAGAAATATTAAAGCATTTGCTTTCACCTTATTAGATAGTTCATCATCTTTGGGGTCGGTAATGGTGGCAGTGTAGTCTTTTGCTACAAAGACAGTTTCTACGTCGGAAACCTAACGATGGTACTCAAGTCCTTCTGAGTCCAAGATGTCAAACTCAGGTCGAGTTGGATCAGCCATCTACATAAAACAAGAGAGAAGATATAAATTACGCAGTCATAAAGACATCAACATAAATTATTTTCAAAAAATGTGAATTAGATTTCAAGACCAAGATTCGTAATGGTCACATTTTTTTCGATGCTACGTGAAAATGCATTATCACGGTAAGTATGTATGTATAATGCGCATGAATTTTCATTATCATGGCAAAGCGGATTGTATATGTTGCATTCTAGAAATAACATAGCACATTTAATAATAAATAAAACATAGCATATATAAAAATAAATTACATGACATGCTCAAAAATCACACATATACAACAAATTATATACTACACATAATAATTAGCAATAATTTATCATACACAAAATAAAATGAAAACAATAGCATAATATGAAGGCATGCTTAGGAATAATTATATAAGCGTAAATAAAATTCACAAAACATGCTCACAATTTCATAATAAACCATAAACAATAAAATATAAAGCATGCTTAAACATAATTATGTAAAACATAACTAACAAAACATGCTCAAAATTTCTAATTATAAATAATGAAATATACCATAGTATGAAAATAAATAAAAGAGAACATACTTGTTGTTGAGAAAATAAAACAATCCTAGCACACGCGCATATTGATGCAAGCGTGCGTAGCGATGTTTTTGGACTTGAGAACTGGGCGGCTTCCTCTTTTTTTTTTTTCAGCAGTGGGCCAGGTCTTTTCCTTTTCTGTTCTTTTATTTCTGTTTTTTTTTCCTTTCTGGGCGTGCGCGGGGGGGGGGGGGGGGGGGGGGGGGGGGGGGGCTTGTTTCTATATATTTTTTCATTTGCTTTTTTTTTTTTTTTTTTTTTTTTCAGGCCGCCGAGGCCTGTTTTTCTTTTTGGGCCGGGTCTTTACTTTGGCTCGGGTCAAGTCTCTTTTTTTCCTTTTCTTCTTGTTTTTTCTCTCTCCCTTCTTCTTCTGCGTCTTCTTGTTAGTGGGGAGGCAGCGACTGCAGGCAAGGGGCTAGGCGTCGGGTACGTGGGGCGCTGGGGAGGTTGAGCTGAGTGAGAGCGGGTTGCTGGGGGTTGGGCAGCAAGGTGCAGGTGACGACTCAGATGGGTTCTGGGTTCTGCGGTGGGAACAGGGGTCACCGTCGGTGGGAACTGATGAACTGACGACGCACGATCTGGGACCGGTGTGCAGGGATGGACGATACGCTAGGTGAGGGACTGCGACTGGGCTGCAGTGTGTGCGTGCTAGGCAAAAAAAAAAGGCCGCACAGGTGGGTTGCTGGGATCTGGAGGCGTGCGCGTGCTGCTGGAGGCTGGATGCTTCAGCACGGGCTGCTGGGTAGGGCTGGGGCCAGTCTTGGCCGGTGAGGTGAGGCCGGTCAGGATGAGGAAGAGGAGAATTTTTTTTTTGTTGGTGGAGGCAGAAAATAAGAAAAAGTTCTTCTTAGGGTTTTGGGTTTTTTTTTTTTTTTTTTTCCGACCGGAAAGAAACTAGAAAACTAGAGTTTTTTTTTCTTGGCTATTGGCTCTGAGCGTGCTGATAACGTGTTAAAGTAAAATGACAATTGGAATTGGTCTCCTCATTTCATTTCATAGTCCTTTTATATAGGGATAGAATTACAATGGAAATATCGATTACATTAATGATACTAAATGCTGATTGATCCGTAATTGCGCTGATTCCTTGATTCCCTCTCCGTCAGTGGCTTTGACGAAGGCACACAATATGTTTTTCCTTTAACATGCTTGAACTTTTCTAGTTATATATGAGGAATTTAAAACGACCTGCCAAATGATTTACAATTAGCATGCTATAACTCTCTAGAAAGAGTACAGATTTTAACTTGCACTTTTCTCCCAGCCAACATTTCCTTCATGCCATATATCTGAATTATCAAACATAATCTCAGTGAACTATATCATGAATTATGAGTGTTTGCTGATTAAAACTCCAAACGTGATGGGAAAAAAGAAAAAGAGGAGAAAGAAGCAAAAAGGCTCTACTTCATCTGGTAATATGAAAAAAATGTGAGGACTATCATAATGGTATAGTACAATAAAACAATCTTGTATTGATTAATTATGTGCATAAGTTGAACATGATCATGAGAAGTAAAATTATGCCTCCCAATTCTATGGCTACCTTTAGCACTGAATTGATCCTTATATTCACGTCAATATCGTTTAGACCTGAATTTTAAGGCACATACTCCACATAGGTTCCTGTATGTTAAATCAGAACCTTTAGTTAATATTTTTGTAGAAAAATATTTATCTACAGTACATCTAATGTACCGATACATTAAGCAGATTAGTTCAATATAAATTTAGACTAATTTCATGGATTGATAGACTAACTTGGCCTAATTTTGACATAGTCTACAACTATAGGAAGTTGGTCTACTATTGTTGGGGGCTTCCATATTGTTGTAGGGAGTTGGTCTACGTCAATGTAATGTATAACATTTTCTGGGCATTACCAGTTATATGTCACCTCCATCAACTAGATGGCCAAAACCCATTGTTCCGAACCTTAGCAACAATGGCTAACAAGTATGGTCCACTCATTACCATATGGCTTGGCAAGAACCGTGCCCTGGTAATCAACAACTAAATATGAAACAGTCAAGGAATGTATCACCACAAATGAGTCTTTTCGCCACAAGACCAATGTCTGCGCAGGGTAAGTACCTTGGTTACAACTTTGCAGCTTGGGTTCTCACTTATGGCACACTTTGGAGGAATATCAAAACGTTGGTCATGGTTCAGTTGCTCTCTAGCCAACGGCTAGAGATAGACTTTGAAACATGTCCAAGTCTCTGAGGTTGAAGCTTTCATTAAAGTGTTGTATTCTATTTGGAGATCAAGAACAGGACATGATGATCAAATCAAGGTTGTGATCAGTGAGTGGGATTGAGCACCTATCCTTGAACGTAATAACTAGAATTATAGCTGGTAAGAGGTACTTGAGTAGAGAGGAGGATGATGAGTTTGATGATGAAGAGGAAAAGAGGATTGGGAAGCTTATGAAGGAATTTATGCATGTAGCTGGGAACCCAACTGTTTTTCATGAAAAGCGCGCGGTTTCCTAAGTGGATGGATTTCAAGGGGCAATTGAAAGCTATGAAGAATGCTGAGAGGGAATTAGACTCTTTGATGGGAAGTTGGCTTAAAGAGTGACTCAAGCAACCAACAGGATTTCATTGATGTCGTGCTATCTCAGAGCAAGTTCACCCAGGGTCACCATGTCACCTATTATTCACTGCTTTTTATGTGTATTTTCACTCTCTAGATCATGGATACAGTGTATTTGTGATGCCTCGAAAATTCGTATTTATTTTCCGAGAATTCTTCGGAATCTAATTTATGGTTATTGGACGGTTTCGTGGCTCGTGGACGGAGCGGAAGTGGTTCGGACGAATTTTTATTCGAAAAGTGTGGATTTAGGGGGGGTTCAAGGTTGACTTTTGATACGTTGAGATTCTCTGAAAACTTCCTTCATAAAAATTGTAGAGCGCGTCGATATGAGTTCATGGATATGTGGAACGCAGAAATCGGAATTCGTATGAGAAAGTTATGAATGTTTGAAAATTAGGAAAGTTACTATATATAGGGGTTTCCATTTTTGGAAGGTTACTATTTTCATTTTGGCAAGTTTCCATTTCCGGAAACTCAGAAACTCTCCGTTCTCTATCTTGATTTTAACTAACCCGACCAGGATCCGACCGATCCGACCCGGCTTTTCTGGCGAACTCCGGTGGTGTCTGACCGTGAAACTTGGCTCGCTTGTTCGCCTCCTTATTCTGCTCCTCCCTGTGGTGTCCTCTAAAGGCTATTCTCCTCCACGGCGACGCTGCAAGGCGGCACAGATTGAGGTATTCAGACCCGACCGGAAATCCTTGCTCCGGCGACGTCACGGCTTCAAGTTTTCTTGGTTGAGTTCATAGGAGCCTCCTTGATCGATTTGTGGTGTTTGTTTGGATCAATTCACGTCGGAATCGGATCAACTCAAGGTGAACAGTTCACGGCAGCTTGTGGCTGCGATAGGCGGCGATCTAGGTCTAGTTGGCTTGAACCCCAGGTATTAAAGTTGAACTATTTGATGGTCTTGACATTTTGGACGGTTGGATTAATCTAGTTTTGAGTTTTGACTGGTGGTGGTTGCACCGCCGATTGTGGCGGCCTTCCAGCCATGTAATGGATAGTTTCTGGTTTTATATATCTTCTACACGTCGATACGAGAGTTTCGATATATAATACACAATTTTTGGAGATCGTATGAATATATTGTGATTTTTACGGTTTCGGACCGTTTGATGATTCGATCCGTGAGGATTTGAGCGATCGATCGACTTGTGATTTTGACATATCGATCGTAGAAGTATTCAGGAGACATTGGGTGGTCTCGGATGTGGTTTCGCCTCAATTGGCGTCACTTTGGGGATTTTAGTTCGATTTAGGGTTTCGAACGTTATTTCTTGTGTTCTAGTTACTGAATCAAGGTTGTACTTTCCTTAGGTGCTTGACAGAGTGCGTTCTGTAAGTAGTCTAGTAGTATGAAGACGCAGCGGGAATTTCGAGGTGAGTAATCTCACAACGTTCATTTACGAACGGAGTTACCATTATTATTTTGGCGTTAATTATTTAATTGCAAACCATAGTTGGTATTAGTAGACATTCATGAGCGAATGACTACGTGTGTGTGTGTGTGTATATATATATATATTTATGTGAAATATATATATTCTTGTGAGTGATGTGTGATGGAATAATATGCATAATTGTGTTCATACTATTGTTGAAGGCAACTTTTCGGGAAACAATATTGTGGAAAAAGATGTTTTCTATTGTTTGAAAAGTATTAAGTTTGATGTTACATTTTTGAGTCAAGCGTGACTTATTTTAAATATATATATTCTTGTGAGTGATGTGTGATAGAATAATATGCATAATTGTGTTCATACTATTGTTGAAGGCAACTTTTCGGGAAACAATATTGTGGAAAAAGATGTTTTCTATTGTTTGAAAAGTATTAAGTTTGATGTTACATTTTTGAGTCAAGCGTGACTTATTTTAAATGTATTGGTCTTTGTACCAAGGTCGCAGATGGTGACTAACGTTTGATTCTAAGACTAGACGGGTTCTGAAAATCACATATCACATATGGGTACAGGTCGCAGATGGTGACTAACGTTTGATTCTAAGACCAGACGGGATCTGAAAATCACATGTCACAGATGGTGATAGGTCGCAGATGGTGACTAACGTTTGATTATAAGACCAGACGGGGTCCGAAAATCATATGTCACAGATGGTGACCACGGCAAGGAATCGGGAATCACGCCTTTGGCCGGACTAGTGGTTACGATTAGTTAGGGCTCTAGTCTATCTGCCACTGTAATTCATGGGGTAACAGTGCGAGGTTATATCTAACTCATGAGATTACGTGTTTTTAGGGAACAAGGTGTGAGTTGCTTCCTTATTAACGGTTTTTAAGGGGACAATGTGTGAGTTGGTTTCTTTATTAACGATTTAATAGAAATCAAGGAGTGAGTTGCTTTCTATGTTACGATTAATAGGAAATCAAGATGTGAGTTGCTTTCCTTATTTCGTGATTTGAATTGGAAATCAAGGTGTGAGTTGCTTTCCTTATTTTGTGGATTTGGAAGAAAACAAGGCGTGAGTTGCTTTCTTTAATTTGTGTAAGGAACCAAGGCGTGAGTTGTTTTCCTTAGTTAAGGTGTGAGTTGTTTAGCGGTGGTTTTGAGTTACTCATACGGGCTTGCAAAAGCTTATCGGGTTTGTTGTGTGACAACCCGGTGCACCATTCAAACGGTGTAGGGGTTAATCCTGCAGGTGAGGATAATCGAGGCTGAAGTTGAGATAATGCCTTTGCAGCTTTACGGTAGGAAGCCATTTTTGTGACTTTACTGTTGATAAGGACTTCCGTTGTGTAGTTAGCTCTGAGGAGCATTTACGTTTTATTTTGTTGTTGACAATTTAATTCGTAAGCTCATGTAATATATGACTCTGTGTGTGGGTCAATATTGTAATATTGGGTTCAGGGCATCAATATGTATTTAGTTTAAAGGGAAAAAGTTTCCAGGTATTTTGTATTGATGGCTGAACGATCACACATATATAATTATGGGATTGTATATCGATTTTTATATGTGTTAAAAATCAGGGGCGTGATAGTATTTCATGCCCTGGGTCGCCATGTGTCACCCTAGGTCACTTTATGGGTCACTCTGGTGACCCAGATCTTATTGGAAACTGTGCCTATGACCCAGATAGTGAAAATAAACACTAAAAAGCAGTGAATAGTAGGTGACCCAATGTGAACTTGCTCTCAGACTGAGGATAGTTCCACGCTTGGTCATACTTGAGAAATTATTATCAGGGCAACAACAATGGTATGTTCTTTAACATTATTTTGAGTACACTTAAATAGTCCCTGGTGAAGGTAATCGAAAAGCAACTTTCTAAAAATCCTTGTAGCAGAGTTCGAGTGGTAAACAGAACCTTTATTAATAACCCAAGGACTACTAATAGCTCAAAGCACACATAACACAATAATTTTCATATATAATAGGTGGATTGTCTCTTACGTTTTAAACAGTACTTGACACAGAAGAAAAGTGAGTTAACCACACAAAGAAACTCATACCAAGATAATATTGCTAGATTAAGCCAACAGATGGGAGAGAATCATAATCAAACTATATATGTTGAATATTACATTAGGATGAATGACTAACCTTGAATTACAATCCCACAAAATACCCAAATCTTGAATCTTGTAGAATTGAGTCCCTTGATGGATCCTTGAAGCTTTCTGTGAGTAGTTCTTAAAATCTCAAAAGAAAATATCAAGAAAAGATGAAGAATGAAGGGGAAGGAGGAGAGAGAGCAGCCCAAAAGGGCTGCCTCTATTTTTTCGGTGGTGCGGCGCTGCTAGGTTTTTGGTCAGAGAGAATAGAGGAATATGTATATATATATATATATATGGTTATATATATATATATATATATATATATATTGTCACGCCCCTGATTTTACACACATGAAAATCGATATATATAACCCCATAATTATATATGCGTGAACGTCCAGTCATCAATACAAAGTACCTGAAATCTTTTTCTCTTAACTTATACACATATTGATGTCCTGAACCCTCAAAGTTAATATACACTCGCATCCAAAGAGTTATATATTACACAAGCTTACGAATTAAATTGTCAACAACAAAATAAAACGTAAAGGCTACTCAGAGTAACTATACAACGGAAGTCCTTATGAAAAGTAAAGTCACAAAGGTGGCTTCCTACCGTAAAGCTGCTAGCTCGCTGCCTCAACCTCGATTATCCTAACCTGCAGGATTAACCCCTACACCGTTTGAATGGTGTACCGGGTTGCCACACAACAAACCCGGTAAGCTTTTGCAAGCCCGTATGAGTAACTCAAAACCACACATGCACAACTCGCCTAACGAGGAAACCCATCAACTCGTAAAAAGGAACACACACCATGTTTTCCCAAAACAACACATTCTTTTCCCAAAAGAAACAAGAAAGGTCACACCATGACCAAATCATATAAATTGAAACTCTGACAATTAAATATGATAAACAAGTCCTCCCAGGACATTTAAAAGAAAGAATCCCCGAAACTCCCTTTTAAAACACATTCTCAAATCAACACAAGTCACCCCGTGACAAAATCATAATAATTGAAACTCTGACAATTAAATATGATAAACAAGTCCTCCCAGGACATTTAAAAGAAAGAATCCCCGAAACTCCCTTTTAAAAACACGTACTCATGAGCATCAGATAGCTCCCCGCTACCCCCCATGATGTACTATGGCAACAGACTAGAGCTCTAACTGATCGTATCCACAAACCCGGCCAAAGGCGTGAAGTCCCGATATATATGCCTGAGGTTACTCCCAGCAACCCCAAATCCCCAGACCTCCCAGGTCGTCAGATCAAAACCTTTCAAAATGGTCACTCAGGACCCAAAAGTTACTCAACTCACACAAAAGGAGATGTCACCCCGTGACCTCCAATCATCAGACCTCCCCGGTCATCAGATCAAAACATTAAATCAAACCAAAAGGAGAAATCACAATCTGTGACTCTCAGATCTTCCGACCCCCGGTCGTTAGATCAAAACATTCAAATCACATCAAAGCAACTCACACCAAATCTTGACACTTTTCAAACAATAGAAATTCCCAATTCCCACAAAATGTTTCCCGAAAAGTCAAGCCCCCAAACAATAGAATGAAACCCATCAATACCTATTGCTTCAATTCACTCATCAACCCACAAGAATATACATATTCCACGTAAATATATATATAAGTGGTCATTCACTCAGGAAGGCCACTAATATCAACTATAGTTTGCAGTTAACTAAATAACTCTCAAAACAATAAGGTCAACCCGTTCGTGAATGAACTTCGTGAGATTACTCACCTCGAACTCCTGCTGCGTCTTCAATACAGAACCGAACCAAATCTATCACCAACAACTAGTCCAAATACTTCGTCAAGTACCTAATCACAATCGGTTTCCACTTAGTAATAATTCACAAACGATTTAAGTCCGAAACCCCTGTTTTGAACTAAAATCCCCAAAGTGGCGCCAATCGAGGCAAAACCACATCCGAGACCTCCCAAAGTCTCCGGAATACGTCCACGATCGATGTGACCAAACCACAAGTCGATCGGACGCTCAAATCCTCACAGATAGAATAAATTGATCGGTATGAAACTGCAAAAATCATAACAATTCCAAACGAACTCCAAAATTTGCATATTATATATCAAAACGCTCGTATCGACGAGTAGAAGACATATAATACCAGAAACAGTCCCATACATGGCCGGAACACCGCCGGAACGCCGCCACAGGCGGTGGCGCACCACCGCCGGCCAAAACTCAATATTTCACAAAACTCCCAACATCAAAGTTCTTCATCTAAGCATGCTTGTGAATTCTCATAACTAGCTCGAAGTCAGAAAACAAGCTTAAGGGATCGAAAACTACCTCACAAGCCGTGAACAGTAATCCCAACTGAGTTGATCGAAGTTTCACGTGAATCGATCCAAACAACCACCAAGGATCGATCAACGAGGCTGCTCTGAGCTCAACCAAGGAGACTTGAAGCCTCGCCGACGTCGGAACAAGGATTTCCGACCGGGTCCGAAAACGCCAACCTGCACCGCCTTCTACCGCCGCCACCACCGAGAATCGGTGCTAGAGGACACCACAGGGACGACCAGACGGAGGAGACGAACTGATCTGGAAAGTTTCGTTGCCGGAGACCGCCGGAAAAGTCGGGTCGGATCCTCCAGGTTCGGGTCGGGTCAGCCGGATAATTTCGATTCTGAAGGTGCGAACGAGAGAGAAGAGAGAGAAAGGAATGTTTCCGGAAACGGAAATAATGAAAATAGTAAGTTTCCAACTTGGGAAACTTCTATTTATATCAAAATGGAAATTTCTTCCAATGGCCATAACTTTCTCATACGAACTCCGATTCTCGCATTCCACATATCCACGAACTCGTATCGACGCGCTCTACAACTTTCGTGAAGGAAGTTTTCGGAGAATCCCAACAAATAAAAAGTCAACATTTGCGCCACCCCTAAAGTCACACTTTTCAAATAATTAATTCGTCCGAAACACTTCCGCTCCGTCCACGAGCCACGACACCGTCTAACAACCATAAATTAGATTCCGGAAATTCCTCGGAAAATAATTACGAATTTCCGGGGCATCACATATATATATATATATATATATATATATATATACGCAGGCGTTCTAAAGAGGACGTCCGCACTTTTGCTAAAGTGCGGACGGCGCTGCTGCAGCTCGGCTCGGGGCGCGACGGAGTGGCGAGGGTTGCCGGAAGGACGCCAGGGGTCAGGCAGAGCCATCTGCAGTCGTTGGAGTCGCCGGCGACGTCGTTGGAGGGCTGCCCAGAAAACCTGCAGTTGCAGGTCGGGTTGCTGCCCAGAACCTGCAACCTCGACCTCCTCCGACCTTGAACTCCGCCCAGAACAGTCCAAGATGCCTCCGGCCTCCCTCCTGCAAGCCGGGCGCCGCCGCCGCACCCTGGAACTCCTCCGCTGCATCGCCGTCCACACTTTAGCGAAGTGCGGACGTCCGCTTCAGAACGGGCCTCTATATATATATATATATATATATACACGGTTGCAATTATGTGGAGAGATAAGGAGGGTAGGGTGCACGTGCCAGTTAAGAAGGAAAGAACAAAATAATGCCCGGTGGGTTTTTAAAAGAGAGAAGAAAGGAATGAAATAGAGGGCACGTGGCTGTTGTCGAAGGGAAAAAGATGAGGATTTAATTGGTCTTGGGCTGCCATCAAAACAAAGGGAAGTGAATTAATGGATGGCTGCTAAATGACTCAAGCCAATTAAACAAAAAATTGTTTAATTGCTGCACGTGATTACGGCATGCAATCATGCATAATTAATCATCAAATGATTAATTAATATAATTGTTTTTTCTTCTTCTCTCTTTTCAGAGCATTTCCACATATATTATCGGAAGCAATTTGATTTCACTCCCTTAATAGCATTAATCATGGTTAACCCGCATTGACTATTTCATTCTTCTATCCAAACTCCAGATTGCTCCATTTTCGCTTTGTTTTCTCGCAATTTCCGTAACTCCATTTATTACCTACAAATAAATAAAAATAGATTAACTATATATTAATTAACTTGAGGATTAGCTTAATTCTAATATTTTAGATATAATTACACATATAAAAATGCGTGTAATCAATGAACCTATGACATATTGCTGTTGGGTACTGATGATTGGATTATATAAACAAAATAAAATAATAAAACTAACTCCTTCAATACATTATTATGGAATAAATATAAGCTACCTTTTAAGTTTTGTCAAAGTATGCTTCTCCGTCTTCATGGATAAATTTGCAGGCTTTGGCTTGCTGTTTTTCCTCTTCTTCTTGTTTGCTGGTATTGGGGTGTCGATGAGCCCAAGGATGGCTTTTGTTGGTGATTTGGAGCGGGATGATTGGCCTGTGTTGATGGGGTTCGGCAGCCGGGCTGTGTCTTTAACCGGCCACCGCATCTGAGATATCAAAAGCTAGGGATTGGGACATTAAAATGGAGTTCGATCACGTTACTCAAGGTTAGATTGCCGGTGATGGAGATACCGAGAAACCATACTGGATCTCAAAGGTTGATGCTAGATGGGCGTTTGGTGGCTCTAATCGGACTTGGCTTGCAGCTTTGACATGGAGTTGGGTCGGTGAGGGCGATTCTTGTTGGAGGTATGATCTTAAGATGACCTTTCTTTTGGCTGCGATGAGTGATGATGGCGTAGGAGATGGCTTCGATTTTCTCGCTACAAGTGCTCTAGGATTTTGATGTGCCCTAACAAGTTTTTGGCGCCGTTGCTGGAGATTGAGTTAGGTTGCCGTGGGACTAGAGAGCCCATTTTTTCTAGTTTATCTTTTTTTTTTTTTTTCATTTAATTATTAGGTAGTTTTTGTATGATAGTTTAATTTTTGAAATTGCTACAAGTACTTTGGGTAAGTAAATTTATAAATTGTGGTAAGAAAAGACTAAATTGAGCATCTTAAAATTAGTAAGAAAGTCTTGCTATTTACTATTTGCTTATTACTTATGCAATTTCACCTTTTAGTTAATTTTTAAATTTGTTTAAATATTTAGTGCTTTAACTTATTTCTTTAAATTAGAATTTGATTAGAGCTTGGAGTTTTTAAGTAGGGGTTTTGTCCATTTACCTCATTTTTAGACATTTTTTTCTCACTTACCCCATTAATTTTTTTTAATTCCCTCTTACCCAAAACACTCTAAGGAGGTCTTCCCTAATACCCCATTAAGATTTTTTTTTTTGTTTTTAAATTTTTTTTAATACCATTTTACCCTCACCCCTTTGTTACTTAGAAAGAGAGAGAGAGAAACCATAGTAGACCTCGCCGAAGCCCAGTCATCGGCCGCCGCCCACCGGAATTTGCTGGAAATCTCACAGGAAAGGTTTTTTTGCCCCCAATAGACATCTATTGCCCCAATAGTCTATTACTCCCTAATAGACGTCTGTTGCCCCCCAATAGGACTTTCAGTCGCCAAAATGAGAACTAATCTCCCTAAATTTAGACAAATAAAACTTTGATTACAGAAAAAAAATAAGGAGATTACATCAATTTAAAACGTCTATTGCCTCCTAATAAACCTTTAACAGGCCACTATTGCCCCAATAGAACTTTTTTCTTTCATTTTTCTTTCATTTTGGGCTTCTCCCCCATTTTACCCAAAAAAAAAAAAATTGATTTCATGAAATAGTGAAGAGTGAAATACAAAAGCACAAGAAGAGTGAAGTAAACGAAAGAAAGCAGTGAAGCAGGTGAGACGCATGGCCACTGCCGCTAAGCAAGTACAAGAGTAACTAGAAGATGAAAACGACAGATTCTTCGTCGCCGTTCATGTTGGAGAGCTTGGGTCGAGCACCGGAGGTCGAGCTCAAGCACCAAATCTTGCAGAAGATGAGCTCCGATTTTGATTTCGTGACTGGGGAAGCCCAAGCAACTGGTGATCCTACCGGTTCAGATTGCAGCCTGAAAGTGAGGTGAGAAGCTGAATCGTGGAGCCGTAAATGGCATCGCTGTAGAGGGAGAACAGGTCGGCGAAGTCATGGTGATGAGAGAGGAGGACAGAATCGGAATCAGAGATGCAGTTGACGGTGACGCAGTCAAGGTGGACGGTGGAGAAAACCGACCCCAGTTCGTTGGGGTTTTGGCCCACGGCGGCCTGGGCTTGGGCGATCCAGCGGCGTTAAGGTTTTGCAGGGCGCGGGGAGAGAGAGAGAGAGAGAGAGAGAGAGAGAGAGAGAGAGAGAGAGAGAGAGAGAGAGAGAGAGAGAGAGAGAGAGAGAGAGAGAGAGAGAGAGAGAGAGAGAGAGAGAGAGAGTGGGGGCAGTGTAATTAATTAATTAAATCAAGGACAAAACTGTCATTTTCCTTTAAACAAGGTAAGTGGGAATAAAAATTTGTTGCTGGAGTAAGTGGGATAACTTTGTTTAATTTTGGTGCTTTGGGTCAAGGACCCTTTTAAGTAAATAGGATTTAGATTTCATCTTTGTAACGTTGAGTTTATTCACTCTTCATAAGTAGGCTCATCCGTTTGGATACGATGTCTAGGTAAGATTTGAATGAGAGAAGTGTATTCAAGTGAGCTTCGACTCCACCAAAATCTCTTCCTACTCTTACCTGGTTGTATTTCATGAGGAGTTTCCGAATAGTTGAATGTTAGACAACACCCAAATTTGGATTCTTTTTCCCTTTTGCTTTTCTACTCATAAATTCTAATTTAAGTTTTCTAGAAATTGTTAAAGTTCAAATTTTATTAGTTTGTTTTGTTTTGAGATGAGGAACATTGGACCTTGTTAATGCCCTTAAACTTAAACCCGGATTGGCGGACTCCAAACCGAAGAAATATGAACTACATGATGAAGAACTATGGAAAAATGGAAAGGAAATGGAGAGAGAAAGGAGATGAAATGGATGAAGGAAGACATGAAAAAGGTCCAAAGTGAGGGGAGGGTGTTTTTATAGGCCAAAAGTGATGAATGGAGGGTGGAAATCAAAGGAAATGAAGGGCTAAATATGATTGACAAATGTGTAAGCACAAAATGTGGATCTAGTTTTTAACTCTACATAGAAATGACTTAGAAAGCCCATAGATATTTTGGTGGAGGAGAAAAAGTAAGGGTAAAATAGTCATTATGTAAGGGAACAAGGTACTAAATGGGAGACAAAGGTGTAAGGTGTAAGAATGGGACCAGTTGTCATATTTCAAATTTTAAATTTCAAAATAACCTAGACCTAAAGTCTCTAATCCTAGTAAGCTCTTCCTTGTCCTCCACACATGTTCAAGGCCGGAAATGTCCAGAATCCGGCGTTGACCTCCGTTGACTTCTTTTTCATCTGTTTGAGCACTTTCTTCTCCTTTCTTCATTTAATTAGATCTCCACTAAGACTTTAGAATTAGCCTTTAAGTTCTTCATAATAAATGTTCCTCCATGAGTGTAGATGATCCTGGTAAAATTTCAGAACTTAATTCATCGTGGTTTGGCCAGAAATGCTGCCGGAATCCTTACATGTCCGGTTTTGCAGTTTTCATCTTTTAGTCAGAAAATTGGACAGATCTTTTGATAGCATTCCACTCCAAACTAGCTTTTGTACTCTTCATGAAAAATGATCCTTAGGATGTCTATAATGGATCTGAAAATTTTCAACTCATTTGGAGTTCATTTGGTCAGTCTGCCACTCCTCCTTCCTTGCCTAACTCGGTTTCTTCTAGCCGGAGTAGGAAAATGTGCTAAGATTGACTTTTTAGTGCATTTCCAAGCTTCTCCATAATTTCCTAGCATGATAAAGAAAACATAATAAATATATATATAAATAAACAAAAAGGTTAAGCAAAAGTGCAAGATTACGGATATAATTACTAGGTAATTATGGACCTAACAGATTTGGTGCGAACTCTGGTGCTAAGGATGGCTGTGGCAATGGAGGTGGCGCTATTGCTGGTAGTGACAGGGATGATAGCGGCACTGGCAATGGTGGTGGAGACTGGTGCATGGGTGCCTCTCATGCCCAAGCTTGGAGTGATTGGGCCTAGAACCGGGTTGTGGGCCTCTTCTTTAGGCTCATAGGTTGGACCAACCATTTGGTGTGGGGTTGATTGGATTGGGCCTCTATGGTCCATTGCAGTACTTAATTTTGTTAGGTCGCAAAAACCAGTTGCTAGGCCTGGGATCGGTTCCGAAAATGCCAAAATTTGCCCGAACCAAAAAGGGAACTTTGGTTCGGTTGTTGTATTTGACAGTGCTGGAACCGACAGGAACCGGAATCGAGAACCTTCGGTTCGGTTTTCCAGTTGTAATGGTTCCTTAATGAAGTTGGAAAAAAACCCAGAAACAGGAAATTTTCCAGTTCCAGACTTAAGTTTCAGACTTTTGGCTTCTACATTCCTGCTTCTAGTTCACTATAACTTGAAAAAAATGTCATAATGATATGCACATATGCACTATGGAGTTATAAACTTTATAACTTATAATGAAAATCTAAATTCAAATAAAGAACTAAAGAAGTCTGGAACTGATGGCACTAATGCAAACTCACTGAGTGCAAATATGCACCAATGCATTATGCAAATTCAAAGTCACCACTCACCAAATCAAATAAGTAACAACAACTCAACAAGTACTGCAAGTCTAACAAATAAACAAACTAAACAAAGTCACCAAATGGTCCAAATCAAATCAGTCCTTATTTCACCAATTCAATCTATCCTAACTTCAAGTCTTCAGATTTTCCAGCTCTGTAGTTCTGCTCTTCAAATCTGCAACTCTTCATCAGTTCATCAGCCAATAACTTCAAAAGTCCTAGATCCTACATCAGTTCATGACTTCATTAGTTCATGCTTATTACTCACAAAGACAAGTCATACGTACCATATTTGTGAAACAAATTACAATTTATAAAAGTAAAAAAACCAATAAAAAATCATACCAGCTTTAGCAATTGCAAAATTAAATAAGCTTACTGGCAAAGAAATGAGCACTAAAAGGGAGCAGATTAAGGTGATTAGGGAGCAGCTTCAACAATTAGAAATGCAACAATTCATACATACACTTCCATAATTCAATCAAACATGCAAAGGCACACAAATACCAGCTTTAGTAAATCACACACCTAAAATCATACCAGCTTTACAATGCATACCAGATTCCTTCGACATTCAACAATGAATAAGTAACTCATAGAACATACCTGAGATCATTTTTTTTGCTGATTTTGATGCATCAGTGGCTGTCGATGTTTTTGCACTCTTCTTTGCCTTTGAAGCAGTTTCTTGTGCCTTCTTTTTTTTTCTTCTTCTTCTTTTTCTTGTTCTGAAAATTGAAAACAAAGAAAAATGGAAAATTAGATCAATTCAGCCAACACACTTTTCTGTAAAATAAAGAAAAGAATAGCAATGCACACCTTTTTCAACATCTTCAAGCCAGGCCATTTCCTCGGGAGTAGGCACATAAGCCAAGCTAGTAATGCTATCACTTTTCAGCCATTTTTGGAGGCAAATGAGTGCTTCAACTAATTTTGGAGTCAAAGAACTCCAATGTGGGTCAATAACTCTCTTCGCTGTGTTGAAACTCGACTCACTAGCCACTGTACTAACTTGAACAGCTAGAACATCTTTAGCTACAGCTGCCAGGTTAGGGTATTTTGATCCATTCAACCTCCACCAAGCCAAAAGATTGAATTCAAATTTCTCACCTTTTGGTGGCTTTTCTATAGGATCCAAAAGATATCGGTCAACCTCATTTCCCACCACAACAGCATCACCATCTTCAAGTATTTTATCCCAGTCTGCTAACATGTCTGCTACCTTTCCAGAAACCTTTTTGTGACTGTAACGACTGCTGCTGCCCCTAGAAACAGCAGATGATGCACTTTTACTTTTTTGTGAGCTTGAACAGCCATTGGAGGTAGCATACAAGTATGTTAGAGCCACCACAAGTTCCTTAACTACATTAGATATCCTCTTCACCTCCCCGGCTTCAAAACACAGTATCATTGTGCATACTCTTTCGACATTAAGTAGTTTATACCTTGGATCCAGCACTAATGCAACCAAAAAGAGTTGGTTAATGTCATCGATGGATGCAAAGTATTTCGTATACTTGGCCCTCATCTTTTGTGACATTGCAAACAAAACCCTTTCAGCCTCACTTCCACCAGGCCTATAAGGTTGGCAAAACAGTTCCGTTGGAGGCCCTACCCTCTTCCTAGACACTTTGGACTTTGTTTGCACCTCCACATAATCACCCTCTTCACCTAGTTCATCATCAGGAACCTCATCTTCAATAAAATAACTCTTATACTTAGAGTCTTCATCGTCGGCCAGCATAACAAATGCTTCTTTGAGCTCCAATGCAGTGTCCAACATAATATAGGTGGAATTCCACCTTGTTGGCACATCCAAGACACATATTTTTTTGCAATCAACATCTTCACTTTCAACACAGGCCTTGAAACTATCTAATCTAGCATATGAACTTCTTACGTATCGAACTGCATTCCTAATAGAAGCCACATAATTATCCAGCAAGTGAAGGCCAGACCTCACAATTATGTTAACTATGTGAGCTAAACATTTGACATGTAAAAGCTTCCCCCCAAAAATATGTCCTTTCTCCGAATTGTTCAATTTTTTCCTAATGTAGTCAATGGCCACCTTGTTTGCCGAAGCATTATCGACAGAAATAGTGAGAACCCTTTCTATGTTCCAGTTTCTCAAACAAGACTCGAGTTTTTTTCCTATTGTAAGTCCTTGGTGATTTTGAATTACACAAAAATTAAGGATCCTCTTAGCGTTTTCCACCCATTATCTATTAAATGGGCAGTTAAGACCATGTAATTTATGTTCTGCACTGACGTCCAAGTATCGGTGGTCAAACATACACAATGACCTGCTAATTCCCTCTTCAACTCTTCCTTCTTAGAAGCATACATCCTTAAGAAATTCTTCACTATCACTTTCCTACATGGCATTTTCCACTTCGGAACCGCTACACTACAAAAGTATTTGAATCCTGGTCTTTCTACAGCACTAAAAGGGAGCTTATCCATCACTACCATTACAGTTGCAGCTTTAGTGCATACTTCCTTACTCCAATGCCTAACTACTACAGTAGGATCATCCAAACCATCACTACCCAAAACAATCTGCCCATTTGCTAAATCAGCCCTCCCCAGATACCCCTTATATATCTGCTCTATGTGTTTCATCAATGAGCTAGTACCATTACTACTTGAATTAGCTGCAAGATGAGTAGGATAATACTTACATTGTGCTCTAGTGGTGTGACCAACAACCTCCTCCTTTCCATCGATAATCTCGATCAGAGAGCGGTCTTCCTTTGTGAAATGTCTACACACCCAGCTTCGTTCCCTTGAAGTTGCACCTTTCTTCTCAGCCCTTTTTCTCTTTGCATCTTTCTGTTTAGTGTTGGGACTTTGTGAGGCTGCATGACAGGACCCGCCCCAGATTTCACCCTGAAATCCGAGGTGGCCCTGCGGGGCCTACCTTAGAGATAACTCTACCGAGAACTGGCCGAGTCACCCCTAAAGTGGACTACCCAAAACATTAACCCACAATAGATCAGAGCCAAACGAAGACGTGCGGAAGCTATTCGTCAACTATGCCTCGAACCATGTACGCCCGACCTCAACTAATAGCGCCTGCAAACTGGGCATTAGAAACCGAAAGGCCCAGGGGAAAGTAGACGAAAAACGTTAGTGTGAGTGGACAAAAATAAACCATTAAAAAGAAAAAGGATTTCATACTTTCCCACATTTATTCTCTTAAAAATCTGATGCATGCACAATAAGAAAACACATTTAGCTTTAAATCAAAGGATTTCAAAACGACAAACCGACTAGCCTCGCTAGTCACAACATTCGAAAAATATATTGTAAAACCAAAATCTCGTTTCTCAAGAAGATAAGACTAGCCGCGCTGGCAACAGTGAAAATCGGACTAGCCCCGCTAGTCAAACAACGATAAGATATGGGGAAGAAGTATCACCATACGAAAGAAGGGAGCCTCCCAGGCTCGGGTCAGAGTGTCCCACACTCTGGAGCATCCCATGCTCCGCTCTACTCACCCACAAACACATAGTAATCAGGGAGGAGTACTAATAGGCTAGCTAGCAATAAAATATAGCGACCCAGGTATGGTGGGTAAAAACCATTCAAATCTAGTAAATCTATAAGGCTTCCCCATAAGTCCTGCGAATAAAGTACACGGGTACGATTCCCAACCGTACCCGAAAATTCTTGTAAAAAGTCACATAAATCAACAGCGTGTCCCACACGCTAAAAGGATAATTAGATCAATCGTTTCCTCGACAAAATTCCATTTTCGAAAACCCTTCAAAATTCTCAAATCAACGAATAAAAAAAATACCATATTTAAATCCGAAAACAATTCATTCCCGAAATCACTTTATAATATTTCATAAATCTCAAAACCCAATCAAATCCGAAATCACTTTATAATCCGAAAACCAAAATCACTATCGATAGCAAATCATCATATGCTCAAAATATAAAAGATGATAATTAAATAAAGCATTACTTTAGAGAAATAAATGCATGCATCAATATTCAAAATCAAACTTCCACTCACAGTACTGGTTGGCGACCACGCAAACGAGTTCCTTCGTCAAGCGGTAGCTCGATATATCGTCCTGTACACAAGTACACTTCCATAAACGACAATTCAAATAAATAATTACGAACCTAAACGAAACCCGAAAATCCCTATCTCCATTACTTCTCAAATTCAACCCCAATCACACCCATAACACCAATTCCTCGATTTTCATATTCCACAACGAAAACGAGGAAAATCCGACGGCCGGACTTCCCACAATTCAATCACAAAACTCCGAACTTCGGAAAATCACAAACAATTCCAAACTCCTCCAAAATTCACCAAAGTTCACATACAAGCTCTACAACATTTATAGGATTTAATGGGCTAAAAACTAGAATCAAAACACTGCCCTACATGCTGCAGCCGCCGCCACCGCCACCAGCTTCGATGGCCACCAAATTTTGGTAGCACCACCTACTCAACAATCCAAGCATTTTTCACAACTACAACAAGTTCCCATTTTACCTGTAAGTGATCAAAATTGGCCGGTGAAGTTTTTCCAGAAAAACCCAAGAACCCTAGGATTTGAAATGGTCGATTCGACCTCCACACTATAAATCGTGGCTCAAGGCTAGGGACAGAATGATCCTTGGCAAAAACCGAACCTTCGACGCCAGTTTGGTGGCCGGAGACGGCCGGAATCGCCGAAAATCGATGAAAGTTCTGATCGGCTACAGTGAACTTCACGGCTCAAAATCGAGCTCCTCCGGCCGAATCACTACAAAACACCACCATAGATGTGACAAGGGGGAAGAGGCGAGCTTGCCGGTGCCCGGATTCCTTCGTGGGTCGGCCGGAGAAGGAAGAAATCGGAGGAGGAAGAATCGGACCGAATAGGAGAAAATGATTGGGGAAGAAGAGAGAGAAAACTGGGTAGGTTTCCAAAAATGACAACTTACCATAATAACTTTCTATATTTATAGAAAGTTACTGTGAACAGTAACTTTTACATTTTCGGCCATAACTTTCACATACGAACTCCGATTTTTACGTACTGTATATGCACGCACTCGGTTTAACGTCCTCTACAACTTTCATGAAGAACATTTTCTCAAATTTTGATCCAAACAAAAAGTCAACTTTTAGGGCCACTAAAAGTATCAAAACAAAGTAAAAAGTGAAAGTAAGTGTCGTTTACCGTCTGAATGACTAATAAACGGGTAAATTGAGATATGGGACGTTACACTGCAGCTTGAATTTCTTCAGCAGGAGCTGTAAGACTGCTATGGATAATCTCATTTCTAGCAGCAGGGCTTGATTGACTTGAATCTGAACTCATGTATTCAATGAATCCAATCAATCAGGAATTGGGTGTTTTTTGATCGAAGAAGGATGAACAACTGAACAAGAATTGAATCAAAATATAGGATAGGAATTGGGTGTTTTTTTATCTGAATCGAAGAATAGGAATTGGGATTTTTTTGTCCTGAATCGAGGTTCAATCCTCGATTAAACTGAATCTGTGAATCAATGAATGTTTGAATCAACTTGAAATCTTGAATCGGTGTGGCTGAAAGCAGAGAAGAGTTTTACTCTTTTAGGGAAGCGGTTGAAAGCAGAAACTCAGAAAGTGAGAAAAGGGTCGAGGGCTTTTAGGTTTAACCTTGTATAATACTATAATGTATACTTGTTGACATGTACGTGTTCTACCTGTTTCATGACAGTTAATAAAAGAAGGAACCGTAACCGAACGAAAAGAGAACAAACGGTTCGGTTTTTAACAAAATGCGGTATTTGTTTTCAAGGAATCGAACCGAACTGGTGTTTTCGGTTAGACTCGATTCGGTTCTGCCGGTTCTCAGGTCTAAAGTCCCAGGCCTACCAGTTGCTCCGAGGGTTTCTTATTCTGCTTCAAAGTTCCTAGGTTTTTGTTTGGAATAATGGAGCGTGAATTTTTTTAAAGGTGGGTGTACTGGGGGTATACTGAGTTCTTATTCTTGTTTAGAATAGGAGTTTTAAAGTGCTTTAAGGAATGATTCTTTCTGTCAACCCCATAGGGGTGTTTCGTTTTTGTACTACTTGCTGAATTATATAATGGGCTGACCACCTCTTTTCATCAAAAGTTTATGAAATATAATCTTGTTGAAGAAAGTAGATGGATTAGTTGTAAGATTATGAAATATAATCTTGTGATATTTGGCAATCCATCTTCTTCCTTTAACTTGCACAATGTTATACAGCAGTCAAAAATTTCCATTAATTTTTTGGGAAAAAGGCACAGACAGTGTCTGGACACTCCGAGGACTGTCAAAATGATACCTGAACTTTCAAATGTATCAAAGTGATACCTGGACTTCTAATTTGTTGTCAACGTAGTACCTATGGGGACTTTCGATCACGGGTCCATCAGTTTGACTCGTGACCCCCAAAAATAGGGCTAAATGGACTTTTTACTCACATTAGTCCCAAAACTCGATGAAAACTTCGATTCCCTCCAAACCAAGTACACTTGCACACAGAAGTCGACCTAAATCATACCCGAACACCCACTCCTCCCAAACCCAAAAGTCGACAAAAGTGAATCAACCAGGCTGGAAAGGATTCGATTCCATTGGATTCCCGACAAAAAGTGATCGATGGAGAAGATGTGGAGGTTTTTCAGAGAATCTGGACCAAGACGCAAAGATAGTAAGTCTCACTTTCATCTCCTTCCTTGACAGAACAGTGTCGGACCTGGTAAAAAACGTGTTTTACAGAGAATCTGAGTCCAGATTAGGGTAAATAAAGATTAGGGTTTTGATTAGCTTTTGATTAAGATGCAATGGTTTTTTAGGGTTTCGGGATTTGGGGTGAATTTTTAAACTTCAAATTGGGAGTGGTCCATGTATTCTATTCCCTCTATTTGTCGTTTTGCATTGGAATCTTGAAGTTTGAATTTCCAGAACAGTTTTTTAATCTTCTAATTACATGAACTGTGAAATTATAGGCATTTATAGATGAGCTATTTCTGGGTTTTCTGCCAATATGCAAGGGTTAGGCTTTAAGTATGCATTTTCGATTCGATTAGAAGTGGATTTTTAAGCTTTCTGCTTTTTTATTTGGTTTTCAGTTCCAGAGGATTTATACACCAGGGAAATACACCATGGTGGTTATTTTGACAAGATGCCTGATGGTAGGAAGAAGTACAAAGTAGCGAGGTTCAACAAGGATGGTGGGAGAATTTGGCTAGATGGTCTAGATCTAGATAAGATTGCATGGACAGAGTTTGGGAACATAGCATGGGATCCAGGATACAGGGAGAAGCCTATATCATACTACTTCAAGCTGCCTAGGGCACTCTGCGATGAGGGTTGGATGCCGATCAGGAATGATGCTGATGCACTTGAAATGGTGAAGCTTATTCCTCTGAAGACAAGGCAGATTAGTGTCTTCATAACTGGTGGTGGTAGGAGGAGAAAAAGGAGGCTGAAGAGGATGATTTGAGACCTGTTGATCTAGATTGGGAGAATCCTCTTAATAGGATGACAGCAGCAGAGAAAGCAAAGGCAGAACAAGATGCTAACATTTTTGGAAGTAAGCTAAATAGGCCAAGTGTGGGGGGTTCTGGTTCTAGTAGAGTTAATGTGGTTGGTGAAGGAAGCAGGCTGATGGAAGGGGCAGATGGTGTCATCAATTTAGACTCAGATAGTGATGTGGATGGCAGGGTGGAGGAGCAGCAGGCAAGTCAAAGTACCTTTAATGGTCTTAGTGACTTGGTGCCCGATTTGTTTACTAGTCAAGGAGAAGGAAGTCACATGGGGCAGGGGCAGAATTGTAACAATGGGCAAGGAGGAGGGTCTGAAGGGGTATTCGGGGTATTTAGTGGATTTTACAACACATTCATTAGGAGCCCTAGGGAGAAACATGTAGTGAAGAGGCCGTGGGAGGGTAAGAAACTGAAGTTTTCTAAAGGGACAACTGAAGAAATAGATCTAGCAAAGAAGTCAAGTGTGGAAGCTGCTCAAGCATCTCAATTTGAACCAACTGAGGTTGAAGCTACAGAAGTGGTCCAAGATCAGGCAGAGCAAAGGCCAATTGAAGTTGAAGCTCACCCAACTGAACAAGCAGCCGAAGCTCACCCAACTGAACAAGCAGCTGAAGCAAGGCCTGCAGTTGAAGAACCAACTGAAGCAAGGCCTGAACCAGTTGAAGAACCAGCTGAAGTAAGGCCTGAACCAGTTCAAGAAGCAGCTGAACCAAGGCCTGAACCAGTTCAACAAGCAGCTGAACCAAGAAGAGAAGTAGGTGGCAAACAGGGGAGCAAGAATAGGAGGTTTAGTTAGGCTGAGAAGGCCAAGAAGGTTGTTGAACCAACTGCATCCAAAAAGAAGGGCAAGAAGGTTGCTGAACCAGCTGCATCCGAAAAGAAAGGCAAGCAGGTTGCTGGAGGAGCTGCATCCAAAAAGAAGGGGAGACAAACAAAGGAGGCAAGGTATAAGACCAGAAGCAAAGGGGAGAAGGTCTATGAGTTTGAAGAGGACAGTGACTCAAGTTCAAGAGGTTCTGATTTTTACATTGACTCAGACTACGACCTGTTGATTCTGAAGATGATGTCCAGTTTGAAGAAAATGTGTCCAATCCGAGAGTTGTGGAAGAGTTTGAAGAAATGGGCTTCAGAGGGGAATGCAGTGATGATGGTGGAGGGACAGATGAGCTTGAGAGTTTGAATGGTTCTGGAAGTGAAGAAGATGAAGAAGGTAATCCACTTCCCTTCCCCACTTGGAGAGGAATTAAGTTGAAGTCTTGGAATAGAAGGGTAGATTTGAAGAACCCAAAGTTTGTGGTTGGCCATATTTTTGCAAACTCTGAGGTACTTAAGGAAGCAGTTAGAGAGTGTGGGTTGGTAACCAGAAGAGGATTGTGGTTTCAAAAGAATAGCAGAAACAAGATTGAGGTTAAATGTCAGTTGGGCTGCCCATTTTGGTTGTATGCTAGCAATATTACAGAACTTGGTCCAAGCACTCTTGTCATCAAGACATTGAAACCTGAGCATAAGTGTGCAAGCCTTACAGAGAGTCATCATCTAAAATACCACAGAATAGCGAAGGAAGTACAAGAAGACTTGTTGGTGGATGAGGAGTGGTCCAGGAAGGGGATGCAGAACCATATCCAAAAGAAATTCAATATTGATGTAAGCATGCAAAAAATTGCAAGAGGGAGAGCAAAGGCCAAAAGGATGAATGATGGGCATTACATACAGCAGTACAATATGTTGGCAAGTTACAAGAAGGAGTTGCTGAGGAGCAACCCAGGGTCTACAGTTCAGATCAAGACAGAGATGGTAGGTGAGGTGAAGAGGTTTCATAGGCTCTATATCTGCCTGGCAGCTTGCAAGAAAGGGTGGATTGAGGGTTGTAGACCTTTGATTGGATTAGATGGCTGCCATATTAAAGGTCAGCACCCTGGTCAACTACATAGTGCTGTTGGTGTTGATGGGAACAATGGTATGTTCCCCATTGCTTGGGCAATTACTGAAGTTGAAAACAGAGACACTTGGAGATGGTTTTTGGAGTACTTGGCTTGGGATCTGAAGATGGAAAGGCCTTCATCTTACACATTTATCACAGACAAGCAAAAAGGTTTGGGGATGGCCATAGCTGAATTATTTCCTGGGGCAGAACATAGACACTGTGTCCGGCACCTATACAACAACTTTAAGGCCAAGCATCCGGGTGAAGGGCTGAAGCAACTAGTGTGGGATGCAGCTAGATCAAGCACCAGGGTTTGGTTCAATAAACACATGGATGAGATGAAGGGATTGGATGATGTGGCATGGACTTGGTTTCAGGATAAGTCTCCAGAACAATGGAGTAGGGCTTATTTTAAGGATGATTCAAGGTGTGACCTTTTGTTGAACGATCTTTGTGAGTCATTCAATGCAGCAATCCTGCCAGCTAGGGACAAGCCTATTATAACAATGTTGGAGAAGATAAGGATGGATATGATGGTAAGGATGGCAAACAGAAGAGTGGCAGCTCAAAGATGGACTGATATGGTTGGTCCAAGGATTAGGAAGATATTAGAGAAGGTGGCAGAAAGGAGCAGTTGTTATAGAGCTTATCACTCTGGTGAATTTGAGTTCCAAATAACTGGAGGGGGAGAAAAAGGCAGCAAGCATGCAGTGGACCTAAGGCTTCACATTTGCACATGTAGGAGGTGGCAGATAAGTGGAATACCTTGTGTCCATGCCATTTGTGCCATCAGAAGCAAAAAGGCAGACCTTGCTCTTTTTTGCGATGATTACTTGATGCCAAGTACTTATATGGAATCCTATAATCCCATTATTCATCCTATTGCTGGTGAGGATGATTGGGACCAAGTGGACTACCCTATAGCACCTCCCCCATATAAGAAGCAAGCCGGCAGACCAAAAATGAAGAGAACCAAGGAGTCTGATGAGAAGAAGCAGCCTCCACCAGCCCCAATTGATAAATCAAAGATGCCAAGAACCTACACAAAGATGACATGCCAAGTCTGCTTCAAACAAGGCCATAACAGGTTGGGTTGCCCAATCACAAAGGCCAAAAAAGCAGCTGCTGCACAACAAGGAGTAAGTCACTACAGTACTTGATTTGTTTTTGGTCTTAAGTGTGCAAAGAGTGTTTCAGAAAGTTAACATCACTACTACAAAAAAACCATTTTAGGACGTTCGAAAAACGTCTTCGAAAACTTTAGATGACACGCAAAAAAAACGTCATCTATCAAGGAGTCATTGTAAGTCACTTACGAAGACGTTCAAAAAACGTCCTCTAATGTTTATAAGGACGCCAGAAAAACGTCCTCTAATCTTAAAAAAAAATGTCATCTAATGTCTTTAAGGACACTAAAAAAGCGTCCTCTAATGTTTTTAAGGACATTAAAAGAGCGTCCTCTAATGTATATTAGGACACTTAAAAAGTGTCCTTAAATCCGAGAAAAGGGTCATCTAATGTATATTAGGACGCCAAAAAAACGTCCTTATATCTATTATAGAACACACAAAAAAAATGTCCTTGAAATGAAAAGAAGACATTTACATACAAATAATCTTTACAATTCCAAAACAAACGTCATTATATCTATTACTTGTTACAATATACTTGACTACAAGCACATTCTAGTAACTAATTCCTAGTTATACATTCTAATCTTATCTAATCCTAGATGACAATAGACATACATACAAATGTACAGATCTTTATCTAAAGGAAACAAATAGCACAGCATTCATTAAGTAATGTACAGGGGAACCCTCCACCTACAATAGGACTTCCATGATCAGATAGCACTGGAAGTCTGGAACCACCTAAATGTAGTTTATCTATAAAACTGAAAAAGTTACCAAAAAAATCAATTACAAAACTCAAATCATTGTACAAAAGACAGTTTTAATAGTAGTTACCTAGAGGAGCATCATGAGGGTGGAACATGTATATAGACTGATGACGAAGAGGAAACTCAAGCTGTTGCTTAGCATGTCTTTTTAGTTTTTAATACTCATGAAGCTAAAATTGATGCGTAGAAGTACCTACATTACAATAGTTTCAGAAAATCAACAATATGACTAAAGCAGCAAAATTCAGTCTTCAATCACAAGACCTATACCAGAAAATCAACAATATTGTTGTAGATAGTTGTCCAATCTTGTCAAGATTGCATAATATCAATTAACAGAGAAGAAATATATGCTTTACCACTCAATTCGACTAAGAAGAGAACTTATATTACTGCATTTTCTTTATGGGGTTGACAAAATCAAATTCCCACATATATATAAATGAATTTGAATCACACATAGTGGGAGACAGTAAGCAAATTATTAGTGAAAGAGCTTCCAAGATCAGTTGTTTGGAAACACAAGCAAAAGTTAGAATGTAATAAGTAGAGGGCATGGCACCAAAAACCTTCTAGCCTTTTCATAAAAAGTTCTCAATTGCATAAATACCATACCACGGTATTATTGATTCCATTTTCTAAGCTATAAACTTATTTGAAACTCAGCTCACATATCACCAATACCATAATAACTAAGACAGATTTTCTTAAGGCAAATCATGAATTTTTGGCAGAGGCAAAAGAAAGAAGCAAAACAAAGTTCCATCTAGAACTATGTGATTTGCCCTTGTAGAGCAGTCATATTTCGAAATGTAATCTCTATGATCCCACACTTAGGACATAAGAAAAAGTAATTACCGTGTATAATCCCGGTAGTTAATGTACTTTATTGGCCTTTTGATCTTTCTTTTGCTAGTCCTCAACCTGATATCAAAAGTTTTACATTAGTGCAAGTGAGCAATATAACACTACTATTAATCGATTAAATTACAAAACATACAACATAGCAGCATTTTAATCCAAAACTTAATAGATGCAACCACATATGGGTGTCCACATCAAAACACACAAGCATCGAAATCATGCAGAACCACGCAACATTCCTTACTTGTCGAGTAAACCAATAAGCCATAATCAAAATACAAACATTCCTTACTTTACCTGTTAAAAACTTTAACATTTAAACATGCCAGCAGAAGAACCATGAAAGTGTTGTTTGATGAACTCTTTGGAAGTTTTAATTGGATCTATAAGGATACATACGTACGTACCAGAGGAACTGCAGGATATAGCCTCAAAGTCTCAATTAGAGTAGCGTGAAGATGATGCATTTGTTCGAGAGCTGCATCAGTTATATCTGCCACAAATTCATCAATGTTAGCTTCATGATTTATAGCAACGACATCCCTCACTTCTTGTGCAACTTTCTCCTAATTAGAGGGTTCTTGCTGAGCATGCAGAAGAACCATGAAAGTGTATTTGGACTTGTATCTTTCTGAGCCTGTACAAAATCAATTATCAGCCTTTTTTTTTTAGGTCTCAATGAAAATTAAATAAGCAGAAGAGTAGACTCACTCTAAAACAGAACTAGAAAAGAAAAGAAAAATTATACAACAGTGAACTTAAGTACCTTTCCAATCCCAACAGAATTTGCTTCCATGTAAAAGTTCTGACAAGTGTTTGAAAATGTCAAACCTGTGATTCAATAAAGTCATTTGTTATACAAAGATAAGTGACAACTCAACAAAATCGATTCTTAAACGAGAAAATTAGATATAAACCCAAAAATTCAACCTTCTATTAGAAAAAACCCATACATACTTTTCTTTTAGTTTACACCCAAATCACATTGATAAACCTTCTATATAGAGTGATTCATAAAAATAAAAATAAAACCTTCCATATAAACTATAGGCCTATATATAATCAATATTTTTCCTTATTTTCATGTATATCTAATTTGCCCTTTTACATTCTCTCAAATAATACATGTCTAATGTACCTACTAAATATGTATATGTAGGTAGGGCTTAAATAATAGAAACATTCAAGCTTAATAGAAATTGACACACAATGATATATACCACAATCATAGGTGTAACATTTTTGTTTATACAATCATAGGTATAATATAATAGAAAACCTAACAAAGAGGTATGATACAGAAAATAATGATAAATTCTAATACAAAGATGTTATACGAAACCCATTAACATTTAGGCTGTAATCGAATGTATAAACCAAAAACTAAGCCTCTTATATGTTAGATACATACCTGAAATCAAATTATCTAGAAAAAAAAAAAGTATTCTAATGATCAGGTACCTTTTTAGTACATACCTTACAAATAGAACAATTGTATAATATGTTATTAACCTATGTTTGCTTTCCATTCAAGTGTTTATATGAAAAATATAACATACCTTTTATATAGAAAAAATCAGATATAAACCTCCATCTAGGTATTGATTACCAGAGCTTCAATCAATAATCTAGTTCATCAAGTGTATTTGTTTAGAGCTTGTAGCATATTAAGAAATTTTTGACAAAAACATATTTTATTTTCTATGTCACTTAATGAGAATTTATTTATGTAATCAACTTAATCAATAGATTTGGGTATATATTAAAAAAAATTATAGATGGGTTTAATCTAATAGGTGTAATCAAATTTGGGTGTAATATAAAATGCCCCATTCTTAAACTCACAGATAGTAGTTACTTGATAGTTGCACAATAAAACTAGTTAAAAATTACTATAACAAAATACTCGAAAATAATACAAATGTACATCAAGGAATAGAGAGAACAATACTTGGTTCTTGCAGAAATATGAATTCTGGATGAGCTGGTGAGGAAGAAGAAAACACTTCATATGATAGACTCTGCAAAACAAAACAGAGCAACAAGAGTAAATAGTGCCTCTATGAGCAGAACAAACAAACATTTCCATGGTCCATACGTCAAAAACCATATCAAGTATCACACACTATAATCTAATTGGTGACAATGAACTGCAAGTTCCTCCCTACTTCATTAAGAACACAGCAAGTTGAAAATCAATTAGCAACCCCACAAATATTTCCAGTTACCAATCACAAAGCAGCTGGCTATAACTATAACCCAATTCCAGATTACCAATAGCAATCAAATATGAATCCAACCCAACAAATAAACACCCATACATATTCATAGAGATTTCAAGTCATTATCAAACCGTAAAAATCCATACTCAAACCATCAACTGTAAAATCAAGAGAGAAAAAAAATGACCTGCATCTGAGCACAATTTGCACATTAACTTCCTTATCCTTATCCTTGTGATTTGAATTCCAATCAAGAGTACCACGCCTCTTTTCGGGCCGAGGCGTGAGAAAAGGAAATGGGAATGCTGCCATCCCTGTCCCAACTTCACTGACGTCATCTTTCAGTCCTTCCCAAAACCTAAAGGAGATGGGCATGATGGTACCTTTCAGAGTAGAGAACTCTATGAGCATACTGGAACCAGAGACAGCCTGAGCACTTAACAACAGCAAAAGAAGACTATGCAAGGAAGAAAAGCTATAGATCGAAGTCAGTGATGCTCGATGGGTGATTAAGCATCAGAGCACATTGATAAAACTCGGTTTCTTTTTTCTTCTTTTTTTCTTATGCTCTGATACCTCAGTTTGAGTAAATGAACGGGGTGAATTCTAAAGTGAATTTGGCGAGATTCCATGGTGGGAAATTGAAACTTAGAGAGGGAAATTTTGGAGAACCCGGGAAAGTGAAAATTTAGGGTTTTCTCTTTCAATTTTGCTGCAAAGTGCCGTGATTTGGGAGACTCATATATATACTTCTATATTATTGTTCTCTATGTTTGAGTTTCCGCGAATCGAACCTGGGACCTTACCAAACTCAGAGGCGCCTTAGTTTAGCTGAGTGGGTGGCCATGCTCTCCCCCGTGTTTTGGAAAAAAACTGGAACGTCCTAAGCATGATACAAGGACGCATTTTAAAAATGATGTCATTGTATCCAAAACCCATGTGTCCCCAATTTAGGTTTCTGTAGTAGTGCATTAACTTTTTTTTTTTTCATTTCAGGGGGAAGGGAGTTCTATTGCACCCCAGCAAACTAAAAAGAGACAAAGGCAGCAGGTTGGTTGATTTTTCCATTGTAATATGCAAGCCTATGTTTGTTACATGATATTTGTTTTTGATTTGATTTGATCTGTGCATTTTTGGTTTTTGGTAAAAGTTAAGGGATGGTTAATGCTTTGAGTTTGTGATATGTATGAGTTGGTTTGTTCGGTGGCTTGTTCTAGTTATGTTGTTTATGGTTGCATAAGTGTCTTAATTGGTTATGGTTATGGTTATGGTTATGTATTGTTGGATATGGAGGCGCCAAAAGTTCAAGGTTCAAATGGCAATGGCACCTTGAAGGAACAAATCATCAAGTCTAGGAAGGCTTGGAAGAAGATGAAGACCATGGAGGGAAACCAAGCTGCCAATACAAGGGCTTCTAGTTCACAAACCATCCATGAACCTCCAACTCAAACTAGCCAAAACCCTGCAGCAAGAAAGGCGCAGCAGAAAACCCAACCTGAATCGGAATATGCAGCACTTTGAGGCAAGTTGTGACGATGCCCCCAAGTTTTTGTTACATGTTTGTAGGCCTTATGAGAAAGGGTTGTTAAATTGCTCTCTTTTCTGGAAATTTTGGATTGTTTGTTGAACAAAGTATGTTGGTTTATGGAGCAATGTCTATTATGGTTATTGGCCCTTCTTGTTTTAATTTTCTTTTTAATTGGATGGAGTTATAAACCCAGATTTGCAGGACTTCATATGGTACTATTTTGGTTGGTTGAGCATATGTGAAACATGTGATGGTCAACTAAGTCAGCATATTTTGGAAGGAAGCAATGTAGATTAGTCAGAACTGGAGGGAATAAATCAAGGGAAAAAATGATCAACAAAGTGTTTTCGCGGGGAAAACATGTTGGTCTGGTCTTATAAAGCAATTGGAGGGCACATAAGTCATTTAGCCCTCTTTTTGGGGTCACGAGTGTTACACGTGACTCGAACTAACGGACCCGTGACGGAAAGTCCCCGTAGGTACTACGTTGACAACAAATTAGAAGTCCAGGTATCACTTTGATACATTTGAAAGTTCAGGTATCATTTTGACAGTCCTCGGAGTGTCCAGACACTGTCTGTGCATTTTTCCCTAATTTTTTTCTCCAATCTAATTGAATCTAACATAGTGCAATAAAGGCTTAATACCAAATTCATAAAATTTCTTAGAAATTGTTGGGTCAGAGACTTCTTTGTGTCATTGATGAAATCAGATATTTAGTTTTTTTTTTTTTTTTTGTAATATAGGGATTTTTGTTGTAAAACGAACATAAAAGAATTTGAGAGAGAGAGAGAGAGAGAAAGATAGTTTAGACTTATATAGGACTATATGGTGTACACAAAAAGGTAATGTTCAATTACAATTCAATCACTCCTACAATTACAACCTATCAATCACCAATCTATAGGGATAGACACCTATTACTCAACATCTATTTACATGATTATCCACAAATATTTACAATAATTTTGTTTTTATTAAACAAACAAAAGACCCAAACAAACTTTGAGCCAAGATTACAAACAAACAAAAAGAAAAAATAATACCGCCCAACAATAGTAATAGTCCATCGATGAAATTAGAAACTTTTGCGCCTTTAAGTAATAGACCATCTTCTTATCCACTACATGATGAGTGTGCCTAGCTAAAATGATTTGCATATATGCATGTTACAATTTTCATGTTGTAGAAACTCATCCCAGCTGGTTCAGATACCACATCAATTTGCTTAACATGGAACATATCTTTATCTGGTTTTCATATTAGGTTGTTGGTTGTTGGTTGTTGCGTGTCATTGTTAACACTCCTGTACTTATATCCTCTGTACTCTACAAAGTATGGATACGTGAAAATGAGTGCGTCTCCAGTACCGATATGGGATATGGGTGCGATACGTCGAGATATGCGTATCCAACGGATCTAATTTTAGATGCGTTGTGGATACGTGCGTATCTTGATTTGGATACGTTATTTAGTAATGAAATATCTTCAATTCATTTCAATTTCGTTACAGTTTCATCTTCATTGTCCTATGTGGGTTGGCTCGGTCAATTTTCCCGTCCAACAGAGGACGGTAGTTGGTGATAATTATTTTGGTGGCTCCGAGACAACTGTCACTCCACGACTCCATAAATTGAATCCACAAGTTGAACTGAAAGTTAATAACTGTTAAACACCATTATCGCTATAGCTCATGGATTCTCTTTCTCATCTACTAGCAATTACAGGAATTCTAGTTTTTGTTTTGTTGTGTCTATGGAGGGTGAGATTTCAGAATCACAAAATGAAGGGCCTTATGTGCCCAGAACCCTATGGTGCCCTGCCAATTATAGGTCACCTCCATCAACTAGGTGGCCGAAACCCAGTGTTCCGAACCTTATCAACCATGGCTGACAAGTACGGTCCAATCTTTACCATATGGATCGGCAAGAACCGTACCCTGGTCATCAACAACTATGAAGCTGTCAAGGAATGTTTCACCACAAACGACAGACTTTTCGCCACAAGACCGTTATCTGCACATGGAAAGTACCTTGGTTACGATTTTGCAGCATTCGGGTTCTCACCTTATGGCACATACTGGCGTGATATGAGAAAGTTGGTTGTGATTGAGTTGCTCTCTAATCGGAGGCTAGAGACTCTGAAACATGTACAAGTCTCTGAGGTTGATGCTTTTGTTAAAGGGTTGTATTCAGTTTGGAAAAACAAAGGACATGATGGTCAAAGCAAGGTGGTGATCAGTGAGTGGACTGAGCACCTAACCTTGAACGTGATCACTAGAGTTATTGCTGGGAAGAGGTACTTTGGTAAAGAGAGTGATGAACTTGATGAAGAGGAAAAGAGGATTGGGAAGCTTATCAAGGACTTTATGTATGTTTCTGGCAACCCAGTTGTTACTGAGGTAATTGGGTTTCCAAAGTGGATGGATTTCAAGGGGCAATTGAAAACGATGGAGAATATAGGGAGCCAATTAGACTCTTTGATGACAAGTTGGGTTGAAGAACATCATACAAAGAAGCAGAAGAGTGACTCAAGCAACCAGCAGCAGGACTTCATTAATGTCCTACTATCTGAGATTCAGGACAGTTCTATGCTTGGTCATACCCGAGATACTATTATCAAGGCAACAGCACTGGTATGTTCTTTGAAATTATTTAGTGTAGTCCCTAGCCCCTAGTGATGATATCCCATGAAATTCTGGTACCAAGAAAGCAAATAGCTAGAACCAAACAGAAGTCCTTCTAGCAGAGTAGCTGTAAACAGACCTTCGTATAGAATCCATGGACTACTAATGGATCAAAGTGAACAAAACACTATTTTCAGGAATATTGATAGATACATATGGACCCACTACTATATCTGAAGCACTTGACAGAAAAGAAAAATGAGTTAACAACATATCATATAGATGTACTCAATACCTTTACTTCTAATCCAAAACTTTTCATTAGAAATCTGAATTTAAAGAAAAGGGGTGAATCACACGAACCCTTATATTTCTGACGGACGACAATGGATTAAAAGTCACAATAACCAAGACAACCAGATAATCCATTATTCTGTTAAAATCCTTAGTATGCCTGATTTTCTTTTAAGGTGCAATAAGACATATTATCAAATGGGGAAGAGGAAACAGAGGCTTAGGCATGAACTTATTTGGTTTAGAAATTGTCTTCTGATCCACAACATAATCAGTGTGCCTAACATGATTTGCATATATATGTTACAATTCTCATGTGCAGAATCTCATCCTAGCCGGTTCAGAATCCGTATCAATCAGCTTGACATGGACTGTCTCTTTACTATTAAACAACAGAGATACCTTGAAGCTAGCCCAAGAGGAATTAAATCGTACAGTTGGCAGGCACAGATGGGTGGAAGACACTGACATAAAAAACCTGGTTTACCTACAAGCCATTGTCAAAGAAACATTGCGTCTATACCCACCAGCTCCACTCTCAGTTCCCCATGAAGCAATGGAGGACTGCAAAGTCGGCGGCTTTCACATCCCAAAGGGCACTCGTTTGTTTGTGAATCTGTGGAAGCTTCATAGGAACCCAAGTGTGTGGCCAGACCCTGAAGTGTTTTCCCCAGAAAGATTTCTTACAAGCCAAGCAGGCATAGACGCTTCAGGTCAACATTTTGAGTTCATTCCTTTTGGGTCTGGGAGAAGAGTTTGCCCAGGTATCACTTTTGCATTTCAGGTTATACACTTGACGCTGGCAAGGTTGATTCAAGGGTTTGAATTGGCAACTCCATTGGATAAGGCAGTGGATATGACTGAAGGATTGGGGATCACTTTACCAAGAGCAACTCCACTGGAAGTTCTCTTAACCCCACGTTTGGCTTCTGAATTGTATCCACAGTAAATGGAAAATTATAACTGTGGTGCTTTCTTTTGTATCCTGTGAAATATGAAAATAAATGCTTGAACTTTGCTAGTTATATATGAGGAATTTAAACGACCTGCGAAATTATTCTAAATTAGCATGCTATCTCTAGAAAATTAAGAGAGTACAGATTTTAACTCGCACTTTCTCCGTTCAACCCAGCCAACCTTTAGTTAATATTTTTGTAGAAAATGGTTCATTTATGGTACATTTAATATACCAATAAATTAGATAGACTAGTTCAATATAAATTTAGATTAACTCCATGCATTAATAGACTAGTTGGATCTGATTTTAACAGTTTACAACTATTGGAAGTTGGTCTACAATTGTATGAGGCTGGTCTGCCGTCTACATTAATGTACTGTACGTAGAACTTTTTCTGTAGAAAGTATACAGTGAAGATTAAACTTTCACCAAAATCGGTGCCTTCTAGTCGACATTCATGTACACAGAGGAATACATGCAAAATGAGTTCAACACACTAATCTCGAACCAACCAATTCTTCTAACAGAGAAACATAAGATCATCCATCTCCATACATTAATTGAATATGAGCTCTTAGTGGATCCACGAAGAAACTTCTTTCATTTTCCTTGTCTATGATTCTAATAATCTAATTATCAACAAACCATGCCATAACTTCATTTAACTGACTTTTCCACAGAGAAAGCACTCCACAAATTGACTTAGCTAGAAAGTTAAGAAGAAGAAGAATTAGCTAGCTAGGTGCCTAGGTTGAGCAATTATCACCATAGCTCATGGAGTTTCTTTCCCACCTACTAGCAATTACAGGATTTCTAGTCTTGGTGTTCTTGTATCTATGGAAGTTGAGATTTCAGTCACAAAATTAATGAAGGGCATTGTGTCCCCAGAACAGCACGGTACAGTACCAGTAATGTTTCACCTCCATCAACTGGATCGCCAAAACGCATTGCTCCGAACCTTAGCAACAATGGCTAGTAAGTATGGTCCAGTCTTTACCACATGGCTTGGCAAGAACCGTGCCCTGGTGATAAACAACTATACATGAAGCAATCAAGGAATGTTTCACCACAAATGACAGACTTTTCACCACACGACCAATGTCTGCGCAGGGTAAGTACATTGGTTACAACTTTGCAGCCTGGGTTCTCACCTTATGGCACATATTGGATCGGAATATCAAAAAGTTGGTCATGGTTTTAACTTTTAAGATGTCAATATTTGTCGCACCATGAACTTTCAAGAAATTGATGAAAGGAATAGACGGCGAACTGAGCTAGTCATCGAATTGATGAGAACTTGAAAGAGCTAAACACCACATACAGTCTGCTGCCCCAAGAAGTTCGTCTCACCCAAAATAAAGCAGATGCAACCGTTTCCTTCAAGAGCTGAAAGCCACCCAGATCGATGAACGCTACAAGGTCATCTTCAGTGAAGGTCCAAAATAAATAGCCTAGAGGGATACATTGATCGATGAAGTTTCATTCTGTTATACTGTAAGCAATTGTTTAAGTTTTCATAGGAATTGCTTTGAAGTCCTAAATCCCACCTGAACAGCATGAAGTTTATCTATGTGTCTCATCTGAATATGAAACGTTGAAGGCTTTGGTATGGATATGAAGTTGTGATATGAAAGTGATACTATTACATGAGATCGGCTGCGATTAATGTTGTTATTGTTTGACTTTGTAACCATACCAAAGTGACCAAGGAGAGAGCAAGCAGAGGACTCTGTTTTATAAATAGATGAAATTGGATGTGATGGTGCCGGTACTGAACCAGCATTATTGCCTAGTTTGCCTTATTGGTGGAGGTGCAATTATTAGATAGAAATCATAATGCTAAAAGTTTCGCAGTTCAGGGTTTTGAAATCATACGTTCCAATTTGAGAGAAAATATCTGCTTTGTCTGGTTACATTTGGCCCAGGAACGAGATCAAGCTTTGCCTTTTTATTGAATTCCGTTTGTGCCCCCATCCAGTCGACTTCGGATGCCACTCCTTGCAGTACAAAAGTATCACTTTCTCTATCCGGGCAGAGCCGTCCCATTTAAGATGAGACCTAAGGCAAAATTTAAAGAATCCCTTTAAATAGAAGCCTATTTTTAATTTTATTCATTTTGTCACACCCTTTAGAAAAAATGACAAAGCAATGTAGAGAAAAAAACTCTATCACTCAAGTCTAAATTATTTTAGCTGGTAAAACAAATAAAAATGGCTCCTCGACTCTACCTAAACCCTAGCCCGCAGCCATGGCGGCTGGCATCGATCTCCCTTCTAAATCATCTACTGATGACACTCAAAAGCCAATCTTGTGCGGCTACCACCTAATTTAACCCGCGGTTACCCATCACCTCTTCTTGTCGGAGTGAAATAGTTGATGAGAGTGGTATGGATTGGTGGTCGGGTTCAACCAGGCTCAAAGCTGAAATGGGCAGAAGAATGGCCGTGCCAGATTAGGCCGAGGCGAGGCCGGCTCAAGTCTGGGCTGTACGCAGTCAGGGATGATCGGAGCATGAAGCTTCGAAGCCAAGAGGTGAGCAGCACTGTTTGGCTGGTGATGGGGTAAGGCAGGCTAATAATTGGCAGACGCGCAACCTCTGGACCCGACTCCGATTGATGGTGGTGCAAGTCTTTGCGCTCCAATCTGTGGGAGTGGCGGAGATTGTCTTTCTGCATCGTTCTGCAGGTGCATTAATGGAAGCAAGCCATGCCTTGGAGAATGTAGAGCACGCCGGCGAGGCGACAAGATGGCGGCGACAACATTTGCTTCTTGTGCGACTATAGGTTGGAGCACCTAAGGAGGAGACTCTTCACCTAAAGCTTCAAAGACGTGGTGGCTGGCATCCCGTATGTGAAGTGGCAGTTTCGGCTAGGAAAGTGACCGGAGCAGCAGCGGGAGGACCAAGTGTGGGTTGGGTGCCCAAATCACTTTTGGGGCCAAACTCATCTTATTGGCCCAGGTCAATTTGGGTTCTGAAGTCAACTGGGCTTTGTTTTCCCAAAACGAATGCTTATTGGACTTGGGACCTTTTATGGACCAAACTGATGCACTCGGTTTCTACCAGGTTTCATATTTGGGATCTAGGAGGAATGACTAGGTCAACCGGCGTTATGATGCTTAACCAAAATACAGTTTTTTGCCTGCAGATTATGATGTTTCTTTTACATCTTGATAATGGAAGCTTCTAGCGCACCGTAATTGAGCGCATTGGCAAAAAAGTTTTCACACAAAATTATCTCTTTGTAGGGTATGTTATAGTTTGCTAGGCTCCTTAATTAAGAGAGTTTCAATGTCTTAAGTGAATGGTGCATGATTCTCGTCTTTCTAAGAAATTTATATGTGCCGTTCTGGCCTGCGATTATCAATAAATTCTTCATTTACTCAAAAAAAAAAAATATTTTAGCTGGTATAAATGCTATAGAATAAAGATGCCTCACCAAATAGTTAAAATTGAAGCCTCTGTTAATTTTCTTCTTGATATACAAACAAACTTATTGTAGAAACTTAGTAGTATGTAAGGGTAAAGCTAAAGGTCCATACATGGTTAAAGTTCTATTAGTAAGCTTCTTTAATGATTTTTTATCCAACAAAAAAAAAATTCACACTTCCTAATTTGTAATCCACACTCATTCTTTCCTTTTTTTGCTGAGATTTTTATAAAATAGTTAAAATTGAAGCCTCTGTTTATTTTCTTTTTTATATACAAACGAACTTATTATAGAAACTTAGTCGTATGTAAGGGTAAAGCCAAAGGCCCATACATGGTTAAAGTTTCTATTCGTAAGTGATAGGAGCATTTTAATGCGATGTTTTAATTGTTATTTCCTCATATTTACTTAGTTATTTCCTTAAATAAATCTTTCTTATTTAGGAAAGTTTCTATTTTTAGTAACTTTAACAAAAGTTTCTATTTTTAGGTCTCAAGGAGCAAACGAAGCTGAAATGAGCTCAAAAGAGAAAGAAAAGCTAAAGAAACTTTGGAGAAGGCTAAGACAAGGCATAAGGGCGGCCAGAATGAGCTGAAAAGAAGAACTGAATTTTTCCTGGTTCAGCTAGGAAATCCTGTTCAGAAAAGGAAACTATGTCAAAGCAAGATTCCTGAGCCAACCAAGAATCATGATCGAAAAAATGAAGAAAATGGCATTGGGAGAAGAGTCCTGGAGGCACTAGGAGACCTCATGGCTTGAAGATGACACATGGAGGCCCAATAATCTTCTGGATTAATTTGGATTTTCGACAAATGGAGAAGGCCCATTGGATTTATGGTATTGTGGACGTCAAAGATATATTTTTGGGAAATAAAATCCCTTTTGTGCCGTGAAAATCAAGAGAGAATCAAGGTGTTGACATTAAAGATAAGCTTTGGAGATTTTTAAGGGATGGTGGAGAGTGTGCAACAAGAAAAAGGTCCAAAACAAGTCCAGATTCGTTCCTAAATTCCCTCAAGATATTTTGGCCCAAAATGAAGAATAAAATAAGATTAAATCATTGGAAATTCGGCAACAATATATATTAAAGGATTATGGACTTATTTTAGAGTTTTTTGATTAGTTGGATGACATAGCATGGCTGACATAGCGCTATGTGATTGGTTGAAGCTGTGTGGAGCAACCAGAAAATTAATTGGAAAATAAAAGAAGATTCATGAAGCTTGGAGAGCACTTTGCCATTCCCCTATATATACTCCCTCTCCCTAGACGTTTTACACACCATTCTCTACATTGAAATTAGCGACTCTTCCCTTTTGATTGCTGCTCTCAATAGCGAGGAGGAGAACTTATCGGAGGTAAGTCGAGTTTTAGATGATTGTAAAGACTACATGACTGCTTTTCAATCAGTTAGAATTCGACATATCTACCATGAAGCAAATGATGTTGCACATAGACTTGCACACCTTGCTAGTGTTTCTGGGTTAGATGATGTTTGGTTAGATGAGACTCCTGCTATTATTCAGGATGTACTATACGAGGATTATTGTCATTGTTACTATGTAGCACGGAGTTCCGGTTTTATGTCCCCCCCCCCCCCCGGTTGTAAAATTTTAATATAATAAATGGAACCGGGCATGGGGCTGAGCCTCCCAGCTAGGCTGGGTTCCAAACCCCTTATCAAAAAAAATAAAAAATTTCCCACAACATCAGGAAGCTCTCTCTCCCTCTCCATTCTCTAGTTGCAAGTTCTGCGTTTTCAAGCAAGGAGAGGAGGAAGAAGAAGGAGCTGTGAAGATCCTAGCCTCCATCATCCACCTTGAAGTCGTGAAGCCTTGAAGACTTGCTTCCAAGATTCAAGACAGGAAGCCTACATCATTCTCTTCCACTATCAGAGCCCGAATCCAGAGTTTGCACACAGCCGCCTTGACGCAGTCGGAACAGTAACCTAGCTAGGTTTACAAGCAATAAACCTAAAACAAAGGTTTTGGAGTCCACCAGAGATAAAAGAGATAAATCTCAATTTGATTGATAATATGATAAAAGATCGTTCTACAGCCGTTTAAGGTTGCTTATATATGGGAAAAGAAACCCTAGGGCGACTAACAATGAAACCCTAAAGCCCACGAGTTAAAACAAAACAAATCCAAAATAAACTAGAAAATCTAAAATAAAAAGAATGCAAAACTAGCCTAAAAATTATTAAATCACAAATCGGATAATTAAGACGATACATTTTGGCCTAAATCTGATAGGGCTCACTAAAGTAAGTCTTGAAGATCTCGTCGTTCCCATTCTGGAAATGTATCATGCGTCTCAAACGGACATTCTGGCCAAAAGTTAGTCAAATCTGATTCAAAATCAAAACCTGACTTTTCGCACAAAAAACCCGAAAAGTCCAAAACCAAATCTTCTTGAATATTTCAGCGGCTAGTAACCTGATTACGTGTGAGTTACCTATTTTCCAATCACTCTTCTTAATTTCACGCCGCTTCTTTATTTTTCTAGTTTTTCAGCTAAACCAGACCCATTCTCGTCCTACATCATTCTCCTCCACTATAAAAGAATTCACCCTCGAGTTTCTCTTGTATAAAAGGCGAGAATTGGTAGACAACAAACCCGATAAAAAATTAGATATTTGAACCTGTGAGTCAATGGTCTGATCTTTTGCATATTCTGATGACACAATCATGAAGCCAACACCATAGATGAGTGTGTCATATGCACTTTGGTTGTCATAGGCAACCTTAGTAGATTCTTCTTGGCTCTTAAAGTTGCTTTCTTGAATGACATCTGGTTCTGAATGGTTTATTTCAGGCTCCAAAACTTCTTCATTATTAATAACCATGTCAACACGAGCAATTTCATATTTAATCTCTTCTTCATCATGGATGATTTCTTGTGGGGCTTCTTCTGTTGAAAAATCTTCTATCTTCTCTTCAGTTAAACTATCACTCGCAATGGGCAAAACAAACTCTTTGGACTTTAACTTCTTCTCAAAAATCTTAGGAGGATAATTCTTGAAACAAAAATCTCTAGGCAGAATTTTTTCGCTAAGAAGACCTTTCATCTTGCGCCATGTCTGAACACGCTTTTTTCCTTGCCTCTGACGAGAGCTCTGAAGTTGATCCCACCAATAAGCAGCATCTTTCTTCAGCTTCTGAGAAACCATCTTAGCTTGCTTGTGTTCTAGAACCTCCATGATCTCAAAGAATCTATCCACTTTAACCTGCCAATCCAGAAAATCCTCCACGTTCACGTGACCGGAAAAATAAGGAATATCAACCTTGATTCTGAGATCTTGGGAATCATGATCAACATCACCTCCACCACCATGTGGAGCCCTAGCATGTTGTCCTTCCCCGCCTCTGTTACAATTGTTGTTGTTCCTTCCTTTTAACAGCCCACGACATTCTGCCATTTGAGCGTTGATGGCTGCCATTTGAGCGTTCATGATAGCGGTCATCTAAGCGGTAAAGGCATCCAAATCCGCTCTTGTAATTGAAGCATGTTCATCAACCATTTCTACAAAGGTAAATAAAAGAGACAGGAAAGACCTGCTCTGATACCACCTGACGCAGTCGGAACAGTAACCTAGTTTTACAAGCAATAAACCTAAAACAAAGGTTTTGGAGTCCACCAGAGATAAAAGAGATAAATCTCAATTTGATTGATAATATGATAAAAGATCGTTCTACAGCCGTTTAAGGTTGCTTATATATGGGAAAAGAAACCCTAGGGCGACTAACAATGAAACCCTAATGCCCACCGGTTAAAACAAAACAAATCCAAAATAAACTAGAAAACCTAAAATAAAAAGAATGCAAAACTAGCCTAAAAATTATTAAATCACAAATCGGATAATTAAGACGATACATTTTGGTCTAAATCTAATAGGGCTCACTAAAGTGAGTCTTGAAGATCTCGTCGTTCCCATTCTGGAAATGTATCATGCGTCTCAAACGGACATTCTGGCAAAAAGTTAGTCAAATCTGATTCAAAATCAAAACCTGACTTTTCGCTCGAGAAACCCGAAAAGTCCAAAACCAAATCTTCTTGAATATTCCAGCGGCTAGTAACCTAATTACGTGTGAGTTACCTATTTTCCAATCACTCTTCTTAATTTCATGCCGCTTCTTTATTTTTCTACTTTTTCGGCTAAACTAGGCCCATTCTCGTCCTACATCACGCCTGATTTCAAAGAAGCCCCAATCCAAGAGAGCTCCCCGGACAACAGAAACTTAACAAAAATGAGAAAGAAACTATAAGCCATGAAGCGAGTAATGGCCAATGCCATTAAGGTTTGGAAATCTTGGAAGTTTTGTTGAACGTAGGAAACCGACGATAACCCTAGCAGAACACTAGGTCACTTTTAATGAGAATACAGTGGAATTTAATAAAGATTTTGTTTCTTTTCCTAAACTCAATGATGCTATGATATTAATCAATACGTACTTTAGTGTTTTCCTTTTTCTTATGCTACGATATTAACTAGTTCAAGTCTTCAAGACATCTTTCTCTTTTAGTGTTTTTCTTATTCTTTAAATAAAGTGCTTCTTTCCAACCAAAATATGTGTTATCTTCTAGGTTCTTTTCAGTTTTCACGTTTTCAAAGCTGAATAGGCAATGCATTTGTAGACGCATGTATTTGGCTTCAGTGTTTGTAATACTCTTCTTATGATCTCAATGATCGTTATTAATGAATTTCATTTCAAAACACTAAAAGTTGCAATTTTGAAAGAAGTGATAGCAAACAAATGAAAACCAAGAGTGAACTCTCTCGAAATCCTAGTGTCGGCTTTGGGCTGATTCCATGGAGATTCTCGTCGCCTCCACATCCATGTTCGTTGGTAGATCAATTCATCGTATGGTGGGCTGCGGTGATGATCAGATGGTTCAATCTTGGGCTCCGTGGCAAACTAGATTTTTTATACTGGAAATTTCAAATCCGAAGGAACCGGGCTTGACTGACTTTCGTTCGCTTGGTTCGGATTGCTTTGATCTTGCTATTGCTGCAGGTGATATTGGATGGTGGCGGCTTTGTGGCTCTACATCGCTATTCTTCAAAATCGGGCTGGTTCCAGCCTTAGCCAAGACTGCTGTTGCCGAAGTTGAATATGATGTCTGAAAAGATGAATGGTAACAGCTAGACCTGTAAATGGACCGGATTTGGATCAAATCGACTTAAATCCAAATCCGTTTACTTAAAAAAAAAAAAATATCGATCCAAACCCGCTCCGTTAACCCAGCGGATCATTGATAACTCGATTCAAATTCGTATCCGCTGGATTAACGGATACCCGATCCGCTAATCCGACCCGTTTATAATTTCAAATATTTTAAAATTTTAAATAGTAATATTAAATTTATATCATGATACCTCATAAGATATTAATAAAATATTAAAACAACATGAAAAGTATTACCAAAAGTAGAATTACATTATCAAAATTCTTAATGCTTCTTGAAATCTTGGGTGATGGACTATCCCCTTGGATTTATGCAAAAAATTTGTATTGGAAATTCTTCGTATTTTATATTTTATATTTTTTGAAATAATAATATATTAATAAAAAAATATTTTATTATTAAAAAAAGGGTCGGATCATTAACGGATCGGATCGACCTAAATCTGTATTTGATCCATTAAATAACGGGTAAACGGATTCGGATCATTAACGGATCAACAGATCAAAATTTTCGATCCAAACTCGTCCAATAGCCACGAATCTGGAGCGGGTTCAGATCAAAATCCGGTCCATTTACAGGTCTAGTAACAGCTTCACTGAAGCCATCAATCTTGATTCTAGTGTTGTTTTGGCGCTGCCGGACATAGCCTCCAACATCTCAACGCTAGGGATTAGATTTGGTTTTGGGTGTCCAAATCAATATGGTTGGCTGTGTATTTGGGTTGTGTTTGGACCCAAGTTCAACCTGGTTTTAGGGATTTCGACGGCAAGGGTTCTCTCGCTGCGGTGGTTTTCTGATCGACCGAAGATGATGGTGGTGTCCAACAGGGCAGCTACATTTGGGCCTCAGTAGGCTTCTTGGGCTTGTAGCTGGTTTTGGAGCTCTGTTAGTGTTGGGGTCCAAAATGTCTAGTGGGTCTCTTGTCCTTGATGGGCTTCTTGGGCCGCTGAGCGGGCTTGAAGCTTTGAAGATAGATTTTGGGCCTAGCTTTCTTTGGTCCAGAATGACTTTTAGGTTTTTATATTGAAAATCGTTAAAACATTCATAATCATAATTTATAATTTATGAACATAAAATCTTTAGATTTGACAAATTTAGTTTATTCATTGATTTAATCTAGTTTGATATCGTAACGATTACCGATTTAGAAGAAATTTTCAGAAGTGATCTACTCATGTATACTTAAATATCTAACGGTTGATTTTCCAAAATATAATCAAACAGTGGGTCTCACAACCATTAATTAAAAAGTCTTCATGAAGTCCTCCTTAGAGCTTGAATTTCATTCTCTTAAAAGTAATTTTAATTGCTTCACAAATCATAATGGGTATTTTAATTGTCTGTGGGCATAGCCTCTGAGGTCTTCAACGATAATGGATATTTTCAATAATACAGAGGTTGTGTCACCTTATTGCAATTTCAAAGGCTGGACCTTTATTTCATTTTGACAGTTGTTCTTCGCATTTTGGTAATAGGGTTGTTCTGGCGCCAAAATAGCTTCCCTTGCAGTTGTAGGATAGAATATAGTCATACTGAAGTAGCTGTTTTGCATAAATCTCAAATCTGCGAAGAACTAAAGAAAACGAGATATGATAGATCCTTCAAAACAAAAACTGAAGTGAGAAATATACGTGTTAAAAGATCAGACTAGTAAATGTGATTCTTATAGTTTGTTTCTATTTAATTTGGTAGTTTAGTGCAACCTTTCTTGGTGTTTAATATGATGATTTGGTTTTAATGAAAGGCGCAGAGAAAGCTATAAAAGGCAGCAAATTGAGCATGTCGGAAAAACAATCTCTGAATGGAGATCGATGAAATTGTTGTGGAAGTTGAAAGCGAAGAGAGCAATGAAGCAAAGGGGACTTTTTCAAAAGGCTCAGATGTAAAATAACCATATACATGCTCACAACATATGCACACAATCGTAAAAGGGATTAAGGCTTACCTTCAGCAATTACTGGCATGGATTCCATCTTATGCAACTGCAAACACGAACACTGAATATAGCCTTCTGTTACTTACCAACTTGCTTCTCAATGGACAGAACAATATGCAAAACGTCGGTAGTAATCAGGGACCAATTCATCTGTATATATAGGTGACTTAAACCACAAGAAGCTTCCCATTAAAGCTATCCATATCGGTTTAGGTTTCCTAGTTAGATTCTTAATGTATCACAACTTGTAGCCTTCCTTGTAGACTAAGCAATAGATTACTATCCTTAATGAATTGATACACTATTCATTAAGTCACTAGTATTGATTTACTGTTTGTATCCATGTTAAACTAGGATTGATATTAAGCTAATCATCAATTACTTTATGATGATATGTGTTATGTCCATATTTGATCTTACAATCTCCCCCTTGGACTCACACATATCATGCTCGATGATTTGCACCAGAGAACATCAAAACCTACTTAACTTACTGAAGTGCGCGCCAGATAACAAACTTAAATCGAAAATCCATTCCAACATGGTCAGATCACAGTTACTTATGCAGAGCAAGAAACAGTATACATTTTAACAAAAATGCAGAGTTTCAAAACCACAAACACAAGCTCCTGCAATCCACATATGTCAAACCAGAAGTGATACAATATATGTTAATGTGTATCAACAAGTAAACATATATTAGGTCCTACTTTATGTTTCTAAAACCAAAAACTCAAGCAAATTTACTGAACACTGATGGCTTAAAGATATTGCTTGAACCTTAACATCATGCTTCACATGATTTAAGCCATCTGATAGCAAGTATAACTTTAAACACAAAATCGATAATTTTCAGAACATTCAACAAAAACTGCAGTAATAACCAAAATCTGAAAATACCTCAAAATTTATTAATAATAAAATCTGTCATTACAAACAAGTTGTGATAAACAAAATAAAAGATCACAACTAAAACACAAGAACTCAAAAAACCTTAGAATTTTAAATGCTCCAACTGGACTAACTCTCTACTGAACCTAAGCATCTAAATTAGCTAAAATTCCAATGCTTGCTGTATGTTTCTGGAATGCTGCTACTGACAATGCCTTGGTGAAAGGATCTGCTAGCTGTGAATTTGTGTCAATACTCAAAACAGCTATTTCACCATGCTTTACTCTTTCTCTAACACTGTAATACTTTAGATCAATATGCTTGGAATTATTTGACCTTTTACTGTTCTTGCTAAAGAAAACTGCAGCCTCATTGTCACAATAAATCACAAGTGTTCCAGCCACAATGTGACTCAATACTTTGGTCTGCATGAGAAAATTCCTAATCCAAAGTCCTTCACACACAGTTTCATATACTGCAATAAATTCGGCTTGCATAGTAGAAGTTGAAACAAGTGTTTGTTTCATGGTTTTCCAAGCAATAGCACCTCCTGCAAGCATGAACACATATCCACAAGTGGACTTCTTGGAGTCTGGATAATTCCCTGCAAAATCCGAGTCTGAGAATCCAATGAGTTTCAGATCCTCCACTTGCCTATAAACTAGCATGTGGCTTTTAGTTCTCTGCAGGTATCTCAACACTTTCTTCCCAGCTACCCAATGTTCATGGCCTGGATTAGATTGGAATCTAGACAAAATCCCTACTGCAAAAGACAAATCCGGCCTAGTGCAGACTTGTGCATACATGAGACTTCCTACAAGTCTGGCATAAGGCTTTGACTCCATATTTTCTTTCTCAACATCACTATTGGGACTTTGCTTCTTGGTTAACTTATCTCCTTTGGACATGGGAACTTCTCCAGCTGCACACTTCTCCATACCAAATCTCTTTAAAATTTTGGTAACATAATTCTGTTGAGACAAACCAAGTAGTCTCTGTGCCCTATCTCTTTTAATCTCAATACCTAGTACATAGGATGCTTCTCCTAAGTCTTTCATGTCAAAATTCCTTGATAGAAAACTCTTGGTATCTTTAAGCAATTTAATGTTACTGCTAGCCAAAAGTATATCATCCACATAGAGTACCAGAAAAATAAAATTGTTCCCAACAGTCTTCAAATAAACACACTCATCAACAAGATTTTCTGTAAATCCAAAAGTAGAAATCACAGAATCAAATTTCTTGTACCACTGTCTAGAAGCTTGTTTTAGGCCATAAATTGATTTTCTTAACTTACACACTAAGTTTTCACTTCCAGCTTGTACAAACCCTTCTGGCTGCCTCATATAAATCACTTCATCTAGTTCGCCATTCAAGAAAGCTGTTTTAACATCCATCTGGTGCAGCTCCATATCAAAATGAGCCACTAAAGCCATGATTATCCTAAACGAGTCTTTTGTAGAAACTGGAGAAAAAGTCTCAGTAAAGTCAATGCCCTCCTTCTGTGTAAAACCCTTGGCAACTAATCTTGCTTTATGTCTCTCTACATTGCCATTTGCATCTCTTTTGATTTTGAAAACCCATTTACAACCTATAGGCTTCTGGTTGGGGTCAGGTTCAACTAATTCCCAAACTGCATTTTGACTCATGGAATTAATTTCTGCTTCCATTGCTTGCTGCCATTGATGAGATTCATTACTTTCAATGGCCTGATTAAATGTAGTTGGATCATTGTCCTCTGCACAGTCCATTTCAATTTCTGCTTCTTGTAGATAAACAATGTAGTCACTCTCTTCCCCCCCATAAGTTGGTTTTCTTGCTCTCTGTGATCTTCTAGGTTGAGCCACTGGATGATTTTGAGGTTCAGTTACTTGACCAGTTACGTGGTCAGTTACTTGGTCAGTGACATGGGCAGTGACATGGTCAGTGACATGGTCAGTGACATGGGCAGTGACATGGTCAGTGACATGGGCAGTGACTTGACCAGGCACAGTTACTTGGGTAGTTACATGGTCAGTGACATGGGCAGTGACTTGACCAGGTACAGTTACTTGGGTAGTTACATGGTCAGTGACATGGTCAGTGACTTGGTCAGTGACTTGGTCAGTGACATGGTCAGTTACTTGGCCAGTTACTCGACCAGGTACAGTTACTTGGTCAGTGACATGGTCAGTTACGTGACCAGTGACATGATCAGTTACATCTTGTTCTAAAGGCAATGCTACACTTATATTCTCATCTGACACAATTTCCTCAAAATCTGAGGTTAAATCCTCAAGGTTTGTATTGTGAACTTTTTCACTTAGAAACTTTACTTGATGTGTTTCAAAAATTCTAGGTGAATGATGAGCAGAATATAATTTATAGCCTTTAGATTTATCTGGATAACCTATAAAATAGCAACTAACAGTTTTGGGGTCAAGTTTATTCAAGCTTGGATTATAAATCCTAGCTTCTGCATGACATCCCCAAACATGACAGTGATGAAGACTAGGTTTCCTGCCACACCAAAGCTCAAAAGCAGTATTTTCTATGGCTTTGCTAGGTGTTCTGTTGCAAATATAATTTGCAGTTTTTAAAGCCTCACCCCACAGAAATTTAGGCAAACCAGTTGTACACATCATGCATCTAACCATGTTCAAAAGAGTCCTATTCTTTCTCTCTGCAACACCATTCTGTTGTGGATTATAGGGTGTTGTGTATTGAGCTTTAATTCCATTGTCTTGCAAAAACAAGGCAAATGGACCCTTTTGTTGGCCGGATTCAGTGTACTTTCCATAGAACTCTCCCCCTCTATCTGACCTTACTGTTTTGATTTTCTTTTCTAGTTGATTTTCTACCTCAGACTTAAAGATTTGAAAGGCTTTCAATGCTTGTGCCTTTTCTGAAAGTAGATAAATATAACTGTATCTAGAAAAGTCATCAATGAATGTGATAAAATACACATTCCCACAGATAGTTTGATGCCTAAATGGTCCACATATATCAGTGTGTATGAGTTCTAATAAATTTTGGCTTCTATATGCAGTCTTCTTTCTAGTATTAGTTATTTTTCCCTTAAAGCATTCAACACAGTCTGTTAGATCAGAAAAATCAAGTTCATTTAGGATGTTGTTTTTCACCAAAATTTTCAGTCTCTCTTTTGAAACATGGCCGAGTCTTCTATGCCATTTCTTGTAAAGATCAGTTTCCTTCTTAGTGCTCTTTTCAGTTAACTCTTCAGGTTTATCCTCAGTGAAGCAATAGTCTATGTTCTCATGCATTCCCATATAGTTTTCTACAGAATCTAGCCAAGCTCTATAGTTGGTTCCAGTTAACATCAAGACACTGTTCAAGTTCATGTAGGAGTTACCTAAGGAGCAAAACAAAAATTCGTGTGAATTCTCAATTTGTAAAGAAAATAACTTTAAGTTTTCTGTGTTTTATTTAGCTTTAAGCAACCAAAACAAGAACATACAGAAAACCTAAACAATCCATACTTGCATTCATATCAGTCCATAACCAAAAATAATGTTAAGCAACACTTTTGAGCAGAAGCATAACATCCTGGAGTTCTTTATCAATATACCATGTTCAATGAAAACAAGTTATCCAAAGAAATTTATCCACATCTTTAGACAGAAGAAAAATTTCTAAGTATCCGTATTTATTTTCATCAAGCACGCATATTGCTGTTTTGTATTCTAAAACCATACTTGACCACTTCTTTGGAAGATAAAACTGAAGCATAGTTTTAAAACACAAAACACAATTTCAGTTTTGTTATTCGATCAGTTACTTGATTAGTTACCTGACCAGTTACTTGGTCAGTGACCTGGCCAGTTACATGGTCAGTGACCTGGCCAGTTACATGGTCAGTGACCTGGCCAGTTACATGGTCAGTGACCTGACCAGTTACATGGTCAGTGACCTGACCAGTTACTTGGTCAGTGACCCGACCAGTTACATGGTCAGTGACCTGGCCAGTTACATGGTCAGTGACCTGACTAGTTGGTCAGTTACCTGATCATCGTTTTTTGCCAACATCAATGAAGAATGCTTTGTGCATCATAATCACTTATGCCAACAGAAAACCACAAAACCCATGAGCTTTTAACTTTATATTCTACCCAGATTCATCCTTGTAAGAAAATTAAGCTCTCGTATCTGTCAATTTTAATAATGTGTAAACAAAATCTGGGAGATTTTTGTTCTTCATGCAATTTTACACAATCACAGATACAATACCATATCATCAATCAATTCAACATGCATATTCAAGCATAACCAAAATTGATTTGATTCCAAGAAACCACGGAACAATCAAGAAATTGTAAATTTCATCCGGTCACCATCTACTCTAACCTAACGCACGCCGGGAATGCAACTAAGGTTCTTGAGCACAATCAAAAACACAATTATCATGCTATGAATCGAAATCAATTTCACAGAAAAACCTGTTTTTGCTTTTTCCCCAATTTGCTGCTAAAAATCACAGCGGAAGCGTGAACTTGATATTTAACCAGATGCAGCAATTGACTTAAGTAACTTACCTTGATCAGTTACATGACCAGTTACATGGTCAGTTACCTGATCAGTGACTTGGTCCGTAAAGCAAAAACCCTTTTTTTTTTTTTTTTTTTTTTTTTTTTTTTTTTTTTTTTTGTGTTTGTTTTGCAAAACCCTAAAACGATTTTGATACTTGTGAGCCTATGCTCTGATACCAATTGTAAAACCATAATTACATGCTCACAACATATGCACACAATCGTAAAAGGGATTAAGGCTTACCTTCAGCAATTACTGGCATGGATTCCATCTTATGCAACTGCAAACACGAACACTGAATATAGCCTTCTGTTACTTACCAACTTGCTTCTCAATGGACAGAACAATATGCAAAACGTCGGTAGTAATCAGGGACCAATTCATCTGTATATATAGGTGACTTAAACCTCAAGAAGCTTCCCATTAAAGCTATCCATATCGGTTTAGGTTTCCTAGTTAGATTCTTAATGTAACACTTCATTGTAATCTTTCTTGCAGACTAAGAATAGGATTACTTACCTTAATGAATAGATACACTGCTTCATTAAGTTACAAGTATTGATTTACTGTTTGTATCCATGTTAAACTAGGATTGATATTAAGCTAATCATCAATTACTTTATGATGATATGTGTTATGTCCAATTACTTTATGAGCATGTATATGGTTATTGTAAAATAACCATATACATGCTCACAACATATGCACACAATCGTAAAAGGGATTAAGGCTTACCTTCAGCAATTACTGGCATGGATTCCATCTTATGCAACTGCAAACACGAACACTGAATATAGCCTTCTGTTACTTACCAACTTGCTTCTCAATGGACAGAACAATATGCAAAACGTCGGTAGTAATCAGGGACCAATTCATCTGTATATATAGGTGACTTAAACCACAAGAAGCTTCCCATTAAAGCTATCCATATCGGTTTAGGTTTCCTAGTTAGATTCTTAATGTATCACAACTTGTAGCCTTCCTTGTAGACTAAGCAATAGATTACTATCCTTAATGAATTGATACACTATTCATTAAGTCACTAGTATTGATTTACTGTTTGTATCCATGTTAAACTAGGATTGATATTAAGCTAATCATCAATTACTTTATGATGATATGTGTTATGTCCATATTTGATCTTACATCAGAATCTTCAGCTCCCAAGCAAATCAGTCAAGTGGAATTGCAGGAGTCTGGTCCCGGCTTTCCTCCATCAGATATATCCTGGCTTAACCCCACTAATCCCCCCATGATACCCGCCCTCAATGAGACCCTCACTAGGAGAAAGTCCTTGCAGATATTAGCTTACTCTAAATCCAAGTCACGATTTGGTGAACTACCATATCACGCTGAATTGGAAATGTTATTTGAAGACACTAGTAGTTTAGATGAGCCGGTTGGTGCAAGTTTTCATGGTAATAGCGGCTCATTCACTAGGACTGTCTCCAGCAGTTCTTCCAAGTCCCCAGAGATGCTGTCTCCGGAGAGGCCGAAGAAAAAGGATAAAAAGCTCAACAAGAAGGCTAAATTGCTGTCTCCGGAGAAGCTGAAGTATAAGGATAAAGAGCTCTACAAGAAGGCTAAATTGAAAAGAGATAAGCAGTGGAAAGCATTTAACAAGAAGATCTTGATTAAGTCGACTGTTTTTCTGTGCATTTTGGTTTGTTTAGTGGCTAGCTTCACTTATGAGAAACTAAAGAATCTTATGGTTTGGGGATTGGGGATTTGGAAATGGTGTGTGCTTGTAATGGTGATGTACTGTGGCGTGTTTATTGCGAATTGGTTTATGCGGTTTTTAATTTTTATGATTGAGACGAAGTTCTTGCTTAGGAAACAGAAGGTGTTGTATTGTATTCAAGGAATGGAGGAGAGTGCTCGGGTTTTCATATGGTTGGGTTTGGTTCTTCTCACATGGCTACGTACTCCTGTTCAACCATGGGGTTGAGATTGAGCAATCAAAGACTTGCACCAGGATTTTGCATTATGTTTTGTGGACTCTTGTTTCTGTTCTCGTTGGGGCATTTTTGTGGCTGTTAAAAACTCTTCTGCTTAAGTTCTTAGCATTTTATTTCCAATCATACACCTTCTTTGATAGAATCCAAGAATCATTCTTCCATCAGTACGTTCTTCAGACCCTTTCAGGCAATCCACTTCCAGACAAAGCACGGTCACAGGCACTAAATTTCATGACGACACACAGAAACAATATTGCTGAGAGCGAGAAACAGGCCATTGATATGGGAGACCTTCAAAAGATGAAACAAATGAAGGTTTCACCTTGGACCATGAAGGTATTGGTAGATGCAGTTTCTACTTCTGGGCTATCCACTATATATGTCCCATACATTCAATGATTGGAAAGATGCAGCGGATGAAGGGAAATATAAGAAGATTACCAGTAAGATAGAAGCAGCTACTGCTGCCTATCATAGTTTTAGGAACGTTGCTGGGCCTGGTTCCAAGTGAGAAAAGCCTACCTTATCTAAGTGCTCACTTATGATAAATATCCTGTTTCCCTTTTCATATTTAGTTTTGTTTGATATCTTATGTATGAGTAGGTACATTTACGAGTCGGACCTTATGAAGTTCATGACTAAGGAAGAGGTGAAGCTTGTGTGGCCGCTGATTGACGTAGCAAACACTGGACAAATTGGCAAAAATGATTTAACAGATTACGTGGTAAGACCTTTTCGTTTTATATATTGATCTTAACTTCCGCATGTTGTAGATCTTAATTGGCTTCTGGATATCTAGTTCCATGTTGTTAGCATGTATTTCATTACATTGATCCTATACTCTTGATGCTATACTCGATCATGCATGCCTTTCAATTAATGTAAATGCAATATAGTGATATGGAGAAATAAGAATTTGATAACTCGATTCTGTTGCATTTGTTTACATTAATTCTTTTTCATCTTCTAGCGCTAAGCATAAAGAAAAGAATATTAAAAGATTCATTTGGTCCATTGTGTTTGATATCGATCTTCTTGGCATAGCAAAAATAATCTTTACTTGGTTAAACATCTTCGATTCTTCCCATCACAATAATGTTTTATATTGACATCTGCAGATTGAGAATTTATGATTAGACAGAAAGAAAAAGCAGCATTTTGTAATCTGTGTTTTTCTTTCTTTTTTGGCAAGGCAGCAGTTTGTAATCATATGCCACTTCAGTTGGTACCATGACTGAGTTCTTGGAGTTTCTGTGCTTTGATAATTCTAAATTTGTTGTAGGAGAATTGTAATTGTATATATTATTGATAATAGGAGCCCTTTATATAGGGAGTTACAAGGTACACAATAGGTAATAGAATCCGAATACAATTGAATACCTAGAACACCTTCCTATTACAACTCTAAACCCTAGTTTGTAGAGGCACACATTATGTCGACATTCTTCAACACTCCCCCTTGTGCCGCTCAAACTTGGTGATGACGCTTTGATTGTTGCCTCGTTAAAAACTTTGCCAGGTAACAAAAACCCTGTGGGACAAAAACAACCCTGGTCGAAGGACAAAAAGAGCACAACACATCCTTCCCTTTTCGAGATCGAACATGTAGACATCATGCGTCCCCCTGATGTCAATACCTCCCCCTGATAGCTACAATCATGGGAGTTCGGATAACTTTCTCAATCCGATGCTCTTCACATGTTTCTCGAAGGTGGATTTTGATAACGACTTAGTAAATAAGTCTGTTACATTATCCTCTGATCGGATTTGGTTCACTTCAATATTTAGAAGTGCTTGTTGTCATTTTGATGGAGGGGAGGAGGAGCACGGAAGGTGGCATTTTGCCTTGTGGGGTCCGATCCCACACTTCCGTCATTTCTTTTCTCTCTGTAGGGATAGAATAAGCCCATATCAATCGTACCTCTCAAATATCAAAAGATTGTTTTTATACCAATCTAATGGCGTTGCGTTGGCGCGGGGCTATGTCTAGCCAACAAGTTCATAATAATTGAGGTGTCCGGTCTTGTATTGTGCTAAATACAATAATGCGCCTATTGTACATAAGTAAGCACTTCTGCTATTAACATATCTTCGTCATCATCCATGGGACGAAATGGATCCCTTTTAGGGCCAAGACTATAGACGACCATGGGAGTGCATTTTTGACTTTATCAAAATGCCTAAGCATCTATTGACACGGTATACAAGTTCTGAATCTAGACAAAACTGTGTTCTCCCAAGGTCCGTCCTCTCAAACTCGGATTTCAGGTGTTCAGCAGTTTCCTTTAACTCTCAAGGGTTTCAATTATGTTTATCAACATAAACCGCGACAATTGCAAATCTGGAACTTGTCATGGAAACGCGTGGGCATAGTTCATCATATCCCTTCCCAATCAAGTAGTTATTTTAGTGAGCATTTCAACCTCGTTGCAAATACGCTCCGTGGTCTAGAGCCACTTGACTTGGGTAAATGAAGTCCACAAGAACCTTCATTATATTCCGTATCTAGATCCTCATAGAGATACGTAGTGACCACATTCGTAAGCTGCATGTTCAGTTATTTGGAAACTACCAAACTGACAAGGTAGTGGGGTGCAATGACATCCATTACGAGAGAATATGTCTTCTCGTAGTCGATTCCAGGGCGTAGTGAGAAACCTTGCACCATAAGGCGAGATTACCATCTCTTTTTCTCATCACGCTATCTCACGAAGACCTATTAATGTCAATAGGTTTTATGTTAGGAGGTGTTGGCATCTCAGGCCCGAAATCCTTCCTCTTCGTTAGTGAATGCAATTCAACCTGGATCGCATCTTTCCATTTAGGCCAATTTTCTCTACGTTGGCATTCTTCAACGGAGTAAGGTTCGATGTCATTGGTCTCAACAATTCCACGTCCTCATGTACACTAGTGTAGTTCGTAGGGATCTCTATATTCTCAAGAATTGGTTCTAACATTGAGGCGTCCCCCAACGATGTCTCTTGGACATAACCACAATCCAAAATATTCTCATGAGACGGATTTTGAGTATCAATGATCAATGGATCAAGTTGTGCCAAACTCGCTCTCTTCTTAGGGCGAGAATCCATCGAACCTATGGGTCTCCTACTCTCTCTAGGAGAACCCATGGCCTATGACACCATTATGCCACCTTTGTGGAGTCACCATACCACCATCCATGGTGGTGTTGCCGTACCCATCTTCTCTGGGTGGCACCATGTCCTCTTGTGAGGACATCAATCCTTGCAGACATGTTTGCAGCAGGTATATATGATCTCGTCACTTTTAGGGGATCAAGATGACACATAGTGGGGACAGAACACGACAATTCCTGTCGTTCCTGTTGAACATTGACGTTCTAATCTCCCCCTAACGACCGGAAGACTGTCTCATCAAAGTGACAATTTGCAAATCCAGCGAAATAGAGATCGCCTGTCAAGGGTTTTACGTAGCAGACTTATAGTTGGAGGCCTATGGCCAACACAAATATATATATATATATATATATATATGCATTCATTGCAATGACTCATGTTGATGCGCTATGGCAACGCAATTGGTACATAAACCACGCACTCAAATATGCATAAGTACGAGATATTTAGTAGGGGTGGGTTCGGTACGGTACCGGATCTTGAAGCCCAATACCACGTACCGTACCAAACTAAGTTGGTACACAAAAAAGCCTACCATTACCGGCCACAGAAATCGGTATACCAACTTTTCGGTATACCGATATCTCGGTTCGGTTTCGGTTGGTTGGGCCTAGTACCGAGTTTAAAATTGGGCCAGATTTCAGCTAAGGCCCAACTAAAATTTTAAAAGCCCAAACCTGTCAACAAATGAAAAAAATGCAATCCTCACATCAATTTGAAGGGCCAACCTGGAAATGAAAAATAAACTAAAAACTCTCATACATCAACTTCACTACTTGAGTTCATCACTTATTCACTCATACATCAACTCCCTTCATCACTCCATAGTTCATACAATTTTTAAGTCAATAATTCATAGTTCACAGTTCACCCAAATGAGGCCTTGATTCTGCAAATTCAGTTGAGTACCTATAGCTGCAAAAAGAAGATAGAAACAAAACATACAAACATCAAACATAAATATAACAGTTCACAATAGCTTTCAGTTTCTGTCAAATGCACCTATCATCAACCTAACGAGGATGTTATTCCTAAAATTTCATAAAAATGGAATCTTTCACTGTATTTCATGCTTTTTCCTAAGCACACATTTGGCAACAGACACAAACCAACTTCAACTTCTTCTACAGAAGTTCAAAACTTCAAATATCTTAGAAAACCACAACACAGGTCTATCATAAAACTAAAAAATCCACAACCTTTCTCACAAATTCAAAAATTTTGATGCATTACAAAGCAGGAAACGAAAAAAAATAAAAGAACAAGCTTTACCAACAAAAAAAAAGCACATACCCAGAGCTGAGGCTTCACTCATCTGAGAGCTCCTCACGTCTCTCCTTCTCCATCAGCCTAAAACAACAAACAGCAAAAAGAGCACATAAAATTAGTAAAACTATTAGAGAATCCATAAACAACCGGGTGCTCAAGCAAAAATCCAAAAGGGTATTCCAATGCACAACACCCACCAAGCAGGCAAGCAGAATCAAGAAAAACAAATCCTGAATCTAGAATTGAATCAAAAAGATTAAGTCTTTGGATATCAAACTGGTATAAAGGGGACAAAAAAAACACAAAAAACCCAGAAAAAAGAAACGTATTACTAGCATCTTCATGAGTCAAACAAAGATCTGAGCAGCAGCACTGACCAAAAAGAGAGTACGAGGACATGAATCGAATGAATTGATACAAGATTTTCTGGGTTTGATTCGAATCGAACTTCAAAGGAGAGGTCCAGAGGCGGAGAGTTCTGGGTTTGAATCGAAAGAACTTCAAAGGAGAGGTCGAGAGGGCGGAGAGGCGGAGATTTCTGGGTTTGAATCGAAACGAGAAGCAGAGAGAGGGCGGAGCCGCGGAGAGGCGGAGATCGGGAGATGTCTAGGTTCGAGCCTTCGAGGCCTCGAGGGAAAGAGTGGCTGAGGGGAAGAGTGAGGGAACTGGATTAGGTTAATAGGTTCTGTACTCTAATCAAGGTTATAATAAGATTTGAAATCAAACTATTAATGATCAACGGTTCAGATCGATAGATGTAAAATATATTTAAATAAATAAATAATATATATAATATACGGTACGGTACGGTATACCGTATTTATCTGAAAATCAGTACCAGTACCGTACCATTATCTGGAAATCGGTTCGGTACTACCGTACCAAAGTCTCGGTAACTAACATAGTTGGTTACCAACATTGTTGGTTCGGGTGGTAATCGGTTGGTTGGTTTGGATCGATAGAATTTGCCAGCCCTAATATTTAGACTCGAACCCAGTCACTAGCTGTAATGCAAATAAAAGTTGAGTGGATGCTATGAGTCGTAGACGAATGAGCATAGCTGCTTGCGATATTGCATAACCCAAGCGGAAATATTGGTGCACATTACCAAAGTCCGGGCTACCATCGTAGTCTTTTAATGGTGGCTTTTCCGCCAGACCAATTGGGTGTGTACATGGGAATATGATACTTGATATCAATACTCAATGATGTGCAATAGTCATCGAAAATTTTCGATGTAAACTCTCTAGCATTATCAAGTCAAATTGACTGAATTGGATGATCTGGGTAATGAGCCCGTAGCCATATGTTATGTGCTAGGAGTGGAGTATAAGCAGCATTATGAGTGGATAATGGCACAACACGTGACCAACGTGTTTGAGTATCAACCAACACCATAAAACATCTATACGGTCCGCAGGTTGGTTGATCAAATCCACAGAATTCCCTTAGATTCTTTGTGAGAATGGAATTATTTCCTCAATCTCCTTTGCATAGGATGGTCTCAATCCTAAATAACAGGCTTTACAAAACGAAACATGGGCCTTTAATCAACCAATGAATAAGGGTTTATGGCGTCAATGCCATGTATTTGCCACAAGGGGTAGGCGGCACCGGCCATGTAGGGCCGGTCTTTGCACAATCATGGCGCCATGAGGAGCATGTGCAGCTCCTCAAACCAATTCTTTGTTCTTACTTTTCTTCGTTCTGAAAATGGATATCCGTGTAAAGTCTTTAATACACGGATCATCATGCCAAAGCCTATATGTGTCAGAATCCCATAAGTCGTCTCTCATGACATGGTTGGATTCAATAATTCGAATAGTGATTGCATACAACCCACTAGAGCGATACATAAGTTTCTCTAATACTCGTTTATATCCGTAGTCATTAGAGGTGATGCAAAGGAACTCTGTCCATTCTCATAATGTGTTTCCACATGAGAACCATTGGCTCTTATATAATAAAGTTCGAATTAAGGTATGTCCAAGACATTAAGTAAAAGAATTGACACTTTATTAATAGCCAATGATTACTTCAAAGTTTCCAAAATCTAATCTAAAATAAAATCAAACTAAGACACATTGTAGTCACTCAATCCGTTTGGTAACTCCAATCAAATATGACCAGGAAAGTAGAGAGAGATGTTGGTGGAGCGAGGCACTTTTAAGTACCAATAATCTCAATGACTTTCCTAGACATCACATTTTATTGGGTCTGCTGCATAAGAAAGAGTTAATACAATTGTCATTTATTGACAAAGGCATATTGCCATTACAAAAGTTCTTGGAAAAATAAAAGGATTAATCTAATCAAAGTCTGCTGCATCCTTGTACACCTTCATCTTCAGCTTTGAAGTCCTCTACGGTGAGATTGACATCTCCACTATCTTCTTCTTCTTCTGCAAGGTACACTTCTTGCTCTCTCAGGTCCCTAAACCAAAGCTCAATTGATCCACATCGATGACACACATCATTGTGGTTGCCTCCCTTTAATTGAGGTGCACATTGTGCACGTTGCGGGCGTTTCCTAGGAGGGTTGGTGCCACCACCACGACCCATAGCGCCACCATTACGGCTAGGGATACCACGACCCCCTTTCCCACATGTGGCATTACCACCACGTGTATCCACACCAAACTTGTAGTTTCCGTCTTGGTTAAGGCGGTTATATGGGCCCATACATCCCTCATGTCCCCTATTCTTGGGGTACCTCTCCTTGCGCCCTCCTTTGGGTGCATTATAATTCGCCTCATGAACGCTCTTAGTTCCAATGGGCCTTGAATTATAATTCCTCACGAGTATGTTATCATGTTTCTCAGCTACAGATATAACATTGATAAGCTAATGAAACCTCGTGATCCGTCCAGCATTGACTTCAGTACAGTATTGCTTTGATACCACAATAGCTGAAACGGGGAAGGTGGAGAGAGTTTTCTCAATTAGCTCTTGCTCTGTGACAGGTTGTCCACAAAACCTCAACATGGACTGTATGTGAAGAGCTTCTGAATTATATTCAGCAACAGACTTGAAATCAGCAAAGCGCAGATTGTTCCATTGAACCTTCAAGTCATGGAGGAGGGAATCTTGGACATTGCCAAAGCACTCTTCTAGTGCTACCCATAGCTCTCTTGCATTCTTGATCGACATATACTCCAATCTGAGTGCCTTGTCCATATGGCATCGCATCAAGATAACTGCTTGAGCATGCTTGGTAGGTGTTCGCACGAACACAAGATCGGGGTTAGGTGCCTAGATTATGGGTAATATTCCCTTTGAAGTGAGATGGTTCTCAACATCGGTTACCCAACTGTGGTAATCCGAGCCTGTTGAGTCAAGAATGGGAAAGTCGAGTCTAGTTTCATTCGACATCCTGAAAATAAGAAGAGAAGATATATTAGTTTCGGAGTTAAACTTCCACGAAAGCTAAAACAATAAGATTTCCGAGCTATGCTACCAAGAAATCAATTTCCAAGAATCTCTTTTGGATTAGACCAAATAATAATGTTTTAATATGGTCACAATTTGATGCTTGCGGACGCTCTTAGTCCAAGCATTATGAATAGTCTTAGTTCATACGAACGCTCTTAGTTCATTTAATTATGAACACTCTTAGTTCGTTTAAGCGTGAATCCCCACAATTCCGCTTTGTTAAATACTCAAATCATTTGGCAACATATATTCCAATATTCTGCAGAAAATAAGGAATTTAAATACAAGAAAGCAGCAACTTTAATTATAAAAACTCACGTGAGGATTTTGGGCTTGAAAACACGCGCGTGTTGATGCAGGCGTGTTAGGATTGCAGATGCTGCTTCAATCCTAAGTTCGGATTGCAGGGGCTGTTCGATCCTAAGCTGATTGCAATGGTGTGCAGCAGTTACTTGCGGCTAAGCAGCAGGCAGCAGGCAGCTTCGGTAGCAAGTGCGCTGTAGGCTGGCAGATGCAGCAGGAAGCAGCAGATTCGGCAAGCAGCAGGTTCGGCAGGCAGCAGGTGGGGTGGGCTGCAGGTTTGAGGGCGGGTGTGCAGGCGGGTGTGCAGTTGTGCAAGGCGGGCTGGTGTGCAGGTTTGCAAGGCAGGCTGCAGTAGGCTGGGGCAGCAGTAGGAGGATGCAGCACGGGCTGCAGAGCTTGCGGAGGAGGGGCAGCAAGCAGGGACTGCAAGTCGTGCAGCAGGAGGATGGGAGGTGCGGCAGGGGCAGTAGGGGCTGCAGTGGCTTGCGGCAGGTTGCAGGAGGCTGCTGGAAGGCTGTGGCAGGGGGCTGTAGGCTCGGCAGGAGGCTGGAGGCTGCAGGAAGGCTGCGGCAGGGAGGCTGCAGTATTTGGTTTTAGGGTTTTTTTTTTTTTTTTTTCTTAAGCTAGGGTTAAAGCTCGTGCTGATAACGTGTTGTAGGAGAATTGTAATTGTATATATTATTGATAATAGGAGCCCTTTATATAGGGAGTTACAAGTACACAATAGGTAATAGAATCCGAATATAATTGAATACCTAGAACACTTTCCTATTACAACTCTAAACCCTAGTTTGTAGAGGTACACATTATGTCGACATCCTTCAACAAAATTAAGTGGTGAAACTTTTTTTTTCAGGTAAAGGCCTACAAATCGCGAAGCATTAGCTTATGCTTTACAAGACACCAAAACAGCTGAAAAGCAATTTGACAGACTTGTGACTGGCATCCTGATTGTTATTACCGTTATAGTGTGGCTTCTGTTGTTGGAAATTGCGAACACCAAAGTACTTGTTTTACTCTCATCACAGATCGTATTAGCAGCTTTTATGTTCGGACACATGCAAGAATATATTTGAAGCTATCATCTTTGTATTTGTAATACATCCGTTTGATGTTGGTGACCGCTGTGTTATTGATGACGTTCCGGTAACTTGCCTAACTCTTACTTCATCAGGCTGGGTACTTTAATCAAATTCTATTAGCTAATACCTGGTAACCTGACAGTTGATAGTTGAGGAGATGAACATCTTTACTACAATCTTCTTGAAGTCTAACAATGAGAAGGTATACTATCTGAATTCAGTTTTATCCACAAAAACCATCAGCAATTATTACAGAAGTTCAGATATGAAAGATATTGTGGAGTTCTCGATTGCTTTGACACCTGTGGAGAAGATAGTCAAGCTCAAAGAGAGAATTAAGGAGTGAGTTGCTTGAATCTTTTACTTGTGTGTGTGCGTGCGTGCGTGTGAGATCATAAGCGAATTACTGGTTGACCAGTGAGCAATGAATTTGGACTGCTCCTTTGTGTTTACTTTTTAGCAATTTGCTTATGCTTGTTCAGGTATTTGGAGAGGAACCCTCAGTATTAGCATCCAAAGCATAATGTGGCGGTGATCGATTTCGAAGGTGTGAACAAGTTAAAGATGGCAGTGTATTTTCATCACACTATGAACTTTCAAGAATTTGAAGAAAAGAATGTGCGCAGAGCCGAGCTAGTTTTCGAATTGCTAAAAATTCTTGAAGAGCTAAATATCACATACTCTATGCCGCCCCAAGAAGTCCACCTCAAAACTAAAAGCGTGCAGGTCGTTAGTTTTATTCATCAACAAAAAGTAGAAGATGACTAGTCATCAGGTCGTTTCATTATATCTTTGCTCTAAGATTAACAATGCACTTCGCATTTCATTACAATCTACAAAGTTACAATAATGAATGAATCAATCTATTTGGCTTTTTAGATTTGGAGTCTTTGAGTCTTGACCATCACCGTTGGCATTGGACTTTATCACTTTCTTTGCACCAAGTAATGAATCAACAATCACTACTACAAAAATTGCATTGCGTATACAACGGTGGAACCCAGTTTCAAAGTTTTGTCGTATATCTTGGTGTTGTGTGATCACAACACTCCAACATCTGTGAATCACCGTTGTCTACTGATCATAGAGTTGACACCTCAGGTAACACTGTTGTGCCAATTTTGCGCATGTCAATGCCAGAAATTGAATGTGAGACATGCGCCGCATGTATTTGTTGTAATATGGTAGTACAATACTATTTTAGCATACTGAAACAAGATGCAAGAATCTAGACCAATCTATGTCTAAGTACTAGTCTGGGAGGTGCATATACATGACTATAAGTAGAGAGGGAATCAAGAAATTGATTCTCAATTAATCAGAATCAACCAATAATTACTCTTACATCCCCCCTCAAACTTAAGGTGGTAAATTTGAAGCCAATTTGAGTTTGAAAACTAACTCTTTGGAACGGCCAGATGGATGTGTCTTGGTGAACAGATATGCTGGTTGATCAACAGAAGAAATTGGACAATGGCTAACAATACCACGAGTAATGCGTTGATGCCCATAGTGACAATCACTTTCAATATGCTTTATGTGTTCATGAAAGATATCATTTTGGGCAATGTAGATATATAGCACTTTGTTATCACAATAAAGAGGTGGCAGAGGAGTGAGAGACGCTCCTATTCTTAAGTAACCACCGAAGCCAAATAAGCTCTTGAGTAGTATCAGCAATAGCACGGTACTCAGCCTCAGTGCTAGACCTGGAGTTGAGTGATTGCTTTTTATTGCTCCAAGATATGAGAGACTCCCCTAAGAAGAAACAGAAGCCTGTGGTAAAACAGCGATCAGTAGGATCACCTGCCCAATCAACATCAGAATATGCAGAAAGCTCAAGAGATGAATGAGCAGAAAAATGAAGACCATGAAATAAAGTGCCCTTTATATATCAAAGAATGCAAAAAACAGCAACAAAATGAGTAGAGCGAGGAGTAGACATAAATTGGCTGACAATATGAACAGTCAAGCAATGTCGAGCCAAGTAACAGTGAGATAGACTAGACTACCAACAAGTTGGCGATACAGGGTTGCATCAGCAAGTGGAGTACCATTAACATGAGTGAGTTTTATATTGGTCTCAAGTGGACTAGATTTCTGTTAAGCCCACTCGAGAAACAAGATCAGATGCATATTTGGCTTGAGAAAGAGCATAACCATCTGAATGGGATGAGACTTCGAGACCAAAAAATAGCTAAGATAGCCAAGATCTTTCATCTTGAAGTGTTGGCTAAGATAATTTTTAAGATTAGAAATACGAGAAATATCATCCCCAGGGGTTATCATATCATCAACATAAAGTAAAAGAAAAGTAACACCTTGTCTCGTCTTACGAATGAAAAGAGTTGAATCATAGGGACATGAGGTGAAACTATATTCTCCAATAACATTGCTGAACTTAGAAAACCAAGCACGAGGGGCTTGCTTAAGGCCATACAAAGCTCGACAAAGTTTGCAAATCTTGTTAGGAGGATGATGATAGCTAGGAGGAGGTTTCATATAAACATTTTCAATGAGGTCCCCATTAAGAAATGCATTCTTAATGCCATCTGAAATAATATCCATTGTTAATCTTAGAGCGAAGATATAATGAAACGACTTGATGACTAGTCATCTTCTACTTTTTGTTGATGAATAAAACTAACGACCTGCACACTTTTATACGATTATGATGATTGATTCCATTAAGGCAATTCAAGAAAATTATACATAGATTGATTGCAACCAGTTTCCTATAAAATTCAAATCATAGCTTTCCTAATAGGAACAATTCTTAGGTTCACTCCTAGGGTGAATAAGTAAATTCACCCTCTCTTGCAATTAACACATAATAACTTTATAATTTTATAATCCAACCATTCATATTGTGTAACGTAATATAAAGATTAACTCTGTAAAAAATCAATCAAATTGAAGACCTTTTAGTTATTCATTTCTATGAAATACATGAACGGTTCATCATAGTAGTTATAAGTGTTATTAGAGCCATCCATTTGTTTGATTTAATTAGATAATTAAACGATTTCCGATTCGATTGATTTTTTACAGAGATGATCTTTACAGAATAATTTCAGATATAGACAGTTGAATTATAAATTTATTAACTAAAAATATGTTAATCGACAATGGGAGTGAATATGCTCATTCATCCTAGGGGCGAACCTAAGAATTGTTAACGTGACAGAAAAAACAAATTAATTACGGTACGTAATGTAACACGCTGTCACCTCATCAATCTGAGCGAGCTTACTTTTGAACTTTTAATCAACTAATCTTCTGGCCATAGTATACCTCATTCGGATAGTATACCTCCTTTAGGCAGCAATTGCTTCTGATTTAGTTTTGAGGTGGACTTCTTGGGGCAGCATAGAGTATGTGATATTTAGCTCTTCAAGAATTTTCAGCAATTCGAAAACTAGCTCGGCTCTGCGCAAATTCTTTTCTTCAAATTCTTGAAAGTTCATAGTGTGATGAAAATACACTGCCATCTTTAACTTGTTCACACCTTCGAAATCCATCACCGCCACATTATGCTTTGGATGCCAATACTGAGGGTTCCTCTCCAAATACCTGAACAAGCATAAGCAAATTGCTAAAAAGTAAACACAAAGGAGCAGTCCAAATTCATTGCTCACTGGTCAACCAGTAATTCGCTTATGATCTCACACGCATGCACGCACACACACAAGTAAAAGATTCAAGCAACTCACTCCTTAATTCTCTCTTTGAGCTTGACTATCTTCTCCACAAGTGTCAAAGCAATCGAGAACTCCACAGTATCTTTCATATCTGAACTTCTGTAATAATTGCTGATGGTTTTTGTGGATAAAACTTAATTCGGATAGTATACCTTCTCATTGTTAGACTTCAAGAAGATTGTAGTAAAGATGTTCATCTCCTCAACTATCAACTGTCAGGTTACCAGGTATTAGCTAATAGAATTTGATTAAAGTACCCAGCCTAATGAAGTAAGAGTTAGGCAAGTTACCGAAACGTCATCAACAACACAGCGGTCACCAACATCAAACGAATGTATTACAAATACAAAGACGATAGCTTCAAATATATTCTTGCATGTGTTTCGAAACGTTAAAGCTGCTAATACGATCTGTGATGAGAGTAAAACAAGTACTTTGGTGTTCGCAATTTCCAACAACAGAAGCCACACTATAACGGTAATTACAATCAGGATGCCAGTCACAAGTCTGTCAAATTGCTTTTCAGCTGTTTTGGTGTCTTGTAAAGCATAAGCTAATGCTTCGTGATCTTTGTAGGCCTTTACCTGGAAAAAAAAAGTTTCACCAATTAATTTAGAATTATCAAAGCACAGAAACTCTAAGAACTCAGTTATGGTACCAACTGAAGTGGATATTCTTACACACCTGTTGCTCGTCTTACTTATGTACGAAGCTTGATTGTTGTTGCTGCTATCTAAAAATGGATATTATTTCAGATGGTGTTAAGAAACTGAAATAATATCCATTTTTAGATAGCAGCAACAGCAATCAAGCTTCATACATAAGTAAGACAAGAAACAGGTGTGTAAGACCCTGGAAATTCGTTATTAATTTTGTGGAATTTCCTTTAATTAATAAAGCGTTCATTAGTAAGTTTTGGTGGTTCGAAGGTGGATCGGAAGTGTTTCGGACAAATAATTACTCGAAACGTTTTATTTTCGAGGGGTCAAAGGATTGACTTTTTATTCGTTGAGTTTCTCTGAAAACTTTCTTCACAAAACTTGTAGAGCGCATCAATATGAGTTCGGGGACATGCGGAACGCGAAAGTCAGAATTTGTATGAAGAAGTTATGGACATCGGAAAAGGTTTTCATTTTGGTTAAATATGAAAATTTTCTAAAAAATCAGAAAAACCCTAAATTTTTATTTTTGGAAATTGATTCTCTCTCCTCTCTCCCGAGCCGTTTCCGAGAAGCCAATTTCAATCAACGTTTTCTCCCTCGTCCGACCACCATTAGATGCCCCACTAGTCCCATTCGCTTCGTCGCACTTCCCTCTCCAAGTCTGTGGCAACTTTGTCGTTCGATTAGAGCTGTGGACGGCGCAGCAAATACGGAAAGAGGTGGCGATGCTGCTGCGGGGGTCACCTTCAGAACTCCCAATTCTGGCCACCTCAGGAGACATTTCTTTAGGGCTCTTGGAGCCTAGAGGACGTAGATGCTACCCCCCAAGAGGCTTGCAATGATTCAAAGTGTGGAGATCAAACTTTGGAATTGAAATTTCTAGGGTTTCTTCGGCCTTCTTCCTTTCGAGGTAAATTCCAGCCAAATGGCTTTGATTCAGACTTTGTGCTAGTTATGAATGTTGTTGTACATGTTGAGATGAACATTTTGGCATTGGTCTCGCCACCTAATTTGGGGATTGCCGGCGACGTGTGAAACCCTTGCTCAGCCACTGTCGGTAGAGCGTGGAGGCGCATCCGGCCATGTCTTGGCAGTTTCATGTTTCATTTACCGTCTACTCGTTGATACGAGCATTTTGATATATGATATGTAATTTTTGTAGATCGTATGAGCATATTAGGGTTTTTAGCGTTTTCGATTCGCTAGGTTTTCAATCTGTGAGGATCCGACTGTTCGATCCGTAAGGATCCGACTACTGTTCAATCGACTTGTAGTTTTGTCATATCTATTGTAGAAGTATTCCGAAGACCATGGGTGGTCTCGGATGAAGTTTCGCCTCGATTGGCATTATTTTCAGGGTTTTAGTTCAAACGGGGGTTCGAACTTTAATTGCTTAGTGATTCGTGTACTAAGTTGAGATTGTATTTTACTAGGTGATTGATGGAGTGTGTTCTGTATTTTATCTCGGCTGTAAGAGAAGACCCAGCAGGATTTAGAGGTGAGTTAATCTCACGGGGTTCATTTATGAACGGAGTTACTTTATTATTCAAAATTATTTATTAAATTGTGAAATCTTTTTCAGAAATAAATATTTATTTTAAATTATATGAACTTAATCGTCAATGGTTCATAGGTAAGTAAAATGAAGTTTTATTATAAAAATGATTTTTTACGGGTTTTGTGTGTGTGTGTGAACTATAGTTGGTATTAGTAGCATTCCTGAGCGGGTGACTCTGTGTGTGTGTGTATATATATATATACACACTTCAAATATATATATATATATATATATATATATGTATTGGTGAAATTGTGTATTGAGGTGGAATCAACATGTTTTGTGTGTTCGATGTTGCTATTGTTGTGATTTAATTTTCTAAAGAAATGAATAAATTTTGGTTGCTTTGGAATGGAAACAATTTTATTTTGACGTTTCGTATTCGAGAGTTTTACTTGTTAAATCGTGTTGGTGGTTTAAGGGGTGAAAATAATATTTCAAAATTGATTTCTATATTGTTTTTTAGAAGAGAGTTGAGCTTTGAAAAACAATATTTGTTGCAGTCAACTATATTGTTTTGGAAAGTGTCGAGGTTGTGAAACATTTTGAGTCTTAAGTGACTTTTTAAATGTTTTGGTCTTTGTACTGAGGGTCACAGTAGTGACCGAGGGTGGTTATCATAACCATGCCCTTAGTCGGGATATGGTTACGACTCAGTTAGAGCTCTAGTTTGCATGTCTGCCATTCTATGTCATGGGGGTAACGTGCAGGTTACTTGCAACTCATGAATACAAGTTTTTAAAAGAGAGTTTTGTTGGGTGCATCACGAGTATGAATGTGTATGCAATTTATGGATGATGTGCCCTACTCCTAAGTATAGGAGGTCAAGTTTTAGTAAAGGAAAAGTGAGAGTATCGTACCCAAGGAATTGAGTAACTTTACCCTAACTAGATCACCATGAAAAGAAACCTAGAAAAACACATGCGAGTCCATCTTTTTACAAATTAATAGGCTCAGCCGTTTGGAAGCCAAAACTATCAATAATGATATTTACAATGGTAAAGTGGTGAATCGGCTTGGTTGATTTTAATTTCTATAAAGTAAAATAAGTTGCACAAAAATATTCTAAGCTAATAAAAACAAAATAAAACAGAGATTTTGATAAATGAGATAAATGGGAGCATGGGTTTTGCACCTAGCCTCTCTCATGCATATAATGTGACCCATTTTCAAATGACAACATGTTTTGATAAATTTCCCCTCGGTTTTCGCTAGAGAAACCGAGATACCAACTAATCATGGAACCTAACTATATCGCTAGAGCAAAGCTAGATCACACAACCTTAGTCCTATTTACATTCGCTAAAACATAAAAGGGCTTTGATGCCGTAAAGCCTAAGGCCTCTCGACTCTTAAACTCATGGCACCAAGCATTAATTTTAAGGTAAGGAACCCAAGCAATCTAGTTCTTCCCGTAAGAATAAACTAGACCACCACCCTATTAGCTACACATGTTTCTCGGTTACAAAAGATTATCAAGCTTAAGTTTCCGATTTCATTAATTCCTACAACATGCTTTTAGGTGACAAATCCAAAAAAACATGTAAGAAAGCATTAAAGTAGCTTAGCTAAAGGATTCAAAACATGGAGATTCATCAAAAACATGGCATCACATTATTTTATACATGAGTTTGGCTAGGGCTAAGGCCTAGCCCCAAATTTATTCTACTCATAACCCATAGTTACATACATCAAACCCATAAACATAATGACATCAAGCAAAATAGAGGAAGAGTAGAGAAAGTGGTTGGTTACCAAACTAACTCCCCTTGATGCAAAACTAGTGAGAGATGTTTCAAAGTATGGAAATTTTGATTCTCTCAAACCCAAATTGCCATACAAGTCCACAAAACTCTTAGAAACTTGAAGAACAAAGGCTTGAGATGATGAAACTAAGGTGTGATTGATCAAAGATGTATAGACTCTTCAGTTTTAGAACAAAACCCAAGAAGCTATACACTTTTCTCTATACAAAAGCTAAGAACTGTAAACTACATGATGAAGAACTATGGAAAATACAGAGGAAATGGAGAGAGAAAGGAGATGAAATGGATGAAGGAATACATGAAAAACGTCCAAATGAGGGGAGAGTGTTTTTATAGGCCAAAAGTGATGAATGGAGGGCGGAGATCAAAGGAAATGAAGGGCTAGATGTGAATGACAAATATGTAAGCACAAAATGTGGATCTAGTCCTTAACTCCACATAGAAATAACCTAGAAAGCCCATAGATATTTTAGTGGAGGAGAAAAAGTAAGGGTATAAGGGTCATTGTGAGACAAATGTGTAAGATGTAAGAGGGTGACCACTTGTCATCTTTCAAATTTTGAATTTCAAAACAACCTACACCTAAAGTCTTCTCACCTAAAATCTCTGACCCTAGTCAAGAGCTGTTCTATGCCCTCCACATATGTCCTTGGCTGGAAATGGTTGGAATTCGGCGTTGACCTCCGTTGACCCATTTTTTGTCTGTTTGCGCACTTTCTTCTCCTTTCTTCCTTCAATTGAATCTCCACCGAGACTTCAGAATTGGCCTTCAACTTCTTCATACCAAATGTTTCTAGATAAGTGTAGATCATCATGGTAAAATTTCAGAGCTTAGTTCATCGTGTTTTGGCCTGCAATATTGCCGGAATCTGTACGGGTCCGGTTTTACCTTTTTTGTCTTTTAGTCAGAAAATCGGACCAATCTTTTGAAAGCCTTCCATTCCAAAATAGCTCTTTCACTATGCATAAAAACTGATCCTTAGGATGTCTAGAATGGATCTGAAAAGTTTCTACTCATTTGGAGTTCATTTGGTCAGTCTTCCACTCCTCCTTCCTTGCTTAGCTCGGATTCTCCTAGACGAAGTAGGAAAATGTGCTAAGATTGACTTTTTAGTGCATTTCCAAGGTTCTCCATCATTTCCTAGCATGATAAGGAAAATATAATAAATATATATAAATAAACACAAAGGTTAAGAAAAAGTGTAATATTAGGGGAATAATTACTAGGTAATTATAGACCTAACAAGTTTGGGGCGTATTCTTTCTTTTAATTGTCTGAGGAGGGACTTGATTTCATATTAAATTGTGAGTTGAAAATAATATAATTTTATCACTTTAGTGATGTATGTTACCTTTAAGAGGCAAGGATATCGAGTTTTGAAAACGAGTCATTTTGTGGGATCATTTTGAATGGAGTTGAAGGGGTGATTTCGTGGCTTTAGCGTGAGTTGTTTGATTTCCTTATTTATTTTCTTTTTTCCCTTCTTATGTTTGATTTTAATGTAATCTCCTGAACTAAATTTTCTATGCAGGGATTACTATGATTTCTTTCATTTGATTTTAATGTAAACTCCTGAACTAAACTATATGCATAGATTACTATGATTTTGTTCGTTTGATTTTAATATAATCTCTTGAACTAAATTATATGCAGGGATTACTATGGTTTTGAATTGTGTGATTTTAGGTGATCTCCTGAACTAAACTATATGCAGGAGTTGCTATGATTTGAATTGTGTGACTTTAGGTGATCTCCTGAACTAAAGTTTTTATGCAGAGATTACAAATTTTTACCTTGTGTGATTGTAAGTTCGGTTGTGTTTTGTGGAGTTAAATGTTGTTGCTTTAATTTACCTCATGAGTTGAGAAATTATAAGCATGCGTTGGTTGAGTCATTATATTTGAGTTTACTCATATGAGCTTAAAAAGCTTACCGGGTTTGTTGTTGCAACCTGGTGCACTATCCATGGTGTATGGATTTCTCCTGCAGGTTAGGGTAACCAGGGTTGAAGCGCAGCTCATTGTTGCAACAGTATTAGGTTTAGAACCTATTTTGTTTATTTTATTTACTGCTGTTTTTAGTATATTCCTGATGAGCGTTTACATTTACTTGGATACTTTTGAGTTGTGTAAACACTTGATGACATAATATGTGACTCTAGAGAAAACGTCGGCATTGACATTTTTGAGCTTGGTTATTTTGTTGTTTAGTTTAAATTGGAAAAGTTTCTACGTATTTCTGAGCGAATGGTTGAGTTATCGCGTTTCGGATTTTGAATTTTTTATCCAAAATTCAAGACATGACAAGGTACGAAAGTCTCCTCATAGTCAATACCGTACTCTTGTGTGAATATTTTGGCAACCAATCAAGTCTTTTATCTTTCAATAGAGCCATCAGAGTGAGTCTTTATTTTGTGTATCCATTTATATAACCCATAACAGACTTGCCAAGTGGAAGATCAAGCAAATCCCATGTGTGAGTTTTCTCGAATGCCTGTAATTCTTACTGCCAAATAGGGATAGAACAAGCTAGCTTCACGGTAGGCCTGAGGCTCATATAAGGGAAGAATAGCAGAATAACAATGAAAATCCTCAAGAATAGTGGATGGTTGACGCGGGCGGAAGTAACCCTAGGTTTACAAGCAATAAACCTAAAACAAAGATTCTGGAGTCTACCAGAGATAAAAGAGAAAACTCTCAATTTTGATTGATAATATGATAAAAGATAGTTCTGCAGCCGTTTAAGGTTGCTTATATATGGGAAAAGAAACCCTAGGGCGACTAACAATGAAACCCTAAAGCCCACGGATTAAAACAAAACAAATCCAAAATAAACTAGAAAACCTAAAATAAAAAGAATGTAAAACTAACATAAAAATATTAAATCACGAATCGGATAATTAAGACGCTACATTTTGGCTTAAATCTGATAGGGCTCACTAAAGTGAGTCTTGAAGATCTCGTCGTTCCCATTCTGGAAAGGTATCATGCATTTCAAACGGACATTCTGGCCAAAAGTTAGTCAAATCTGATTCAAAATCAAAACCTGACTTTTCGCACGAGAAACTCGAAAGGTCCAAAACCAAATCTTCTTGAATATTCCAGCGGCTAATAATCTCATTACGCGTGAGTTACCTATTTTCCAATCACTCTTCTTGATTCTACGCCGCTTCTTTGCTTTTATGGTTTTCTGGCTAAACTGGGCACATTCTCGTCCTACATCAATGGTTGTCTTACCTGAGTAGAATGACGAGGAGGTGGGTCATCCTTAGAAGAGAAGGAACTGGAAGAATCATCAACAGATGACTCAAAAGAATCATTAATAGATAAATCAGTAGAAGGAGAAGCTAAAGAAGTGTCAGAGGCAATGTGAGGATCACCAGATGAAGCAGAACCTTGAGGCCAGGCAGTAAGATAAGCATGATTAGCGATAGGGACATCAATGGAAGAACCTGTAGTGACATCACTAGGAAACAAGGCAAACGAACAATTCGTAAAAAATGATGAAGTATTGGAATAGGGTAAGTGGAACTGGGACAATGAGGAGAACATTTTATTTTCCCAAAAGACAACATGATGAGAGACACAAAGACGATTAGAGAAAGGATCCCAACACCTATAGCATTTATGCTTAATCCTATAATTAAGAAAACAACAAAGACGGGCTCTGGATTCTAATTTTTTACGTTCATGAGGTTGGAGAAGGACAAAGCACGCAAAACCAAATGGAGATTGATTTCCAATTTAAGGAGATGGCTCATGGTCGATTATGTAAACACTAAACAGTAGTGAGAACGGCTTCACCCCAGAAACATTCAGGACAAGAAGCGGAAATAAGGAGACCATGAATTGTTTCTAATAGATGTCTATGTTTACACTCGACGCGCCCATTTTGTTGAGAAGTTCTAGGACAAAAGCAATGACAAATAGTGCATTCTTTGGAATGAATATTGAAAATTCTACACTCTTATATCCATGACATTGTCAGTTCGAAATACTTTAATGGACCGAGAAAGTTGAGTTTGCATCATTGGAGCAAAATTATAATAAATCTGAGGTAATTCAGAGCGATTTTGCAAAAGTTACAACCAAGTGAACCAGGAGTAATCATCAACAAATATGACAAAGTATCTTGATCCCCCATTGTAACAGTAGGAGATGGCCCCCGTATATCTAAATGGATTAAATCAAAAGGTGCAGATGAAACAGAAACATTATTATCAAATGGCAAAGCAGTTTGTTTTGCAAGTTGACAAGATAAGTGATCAACATCTTTAACAGTAACATGACCTAACTGACCATTGAAAATCACAATACGTATACGACCAAGAGAATCATGACCCAAATGAGACTGCTAATTAAAGATGATGAGAAGGAGTAGAAGTGGCGGAAGCAGCAATGCAAGATGAAAATTCTGATGCAATGTAAAGACTAATGAGCTCAAACATGCAACCGTCCAATCTTACGCCTGATCGCAAAGACCTACCCTGTCTGTGGATCCTACACACGACAACCAGAACGAGAAAAGATGACATCAAGACCAAGATCACATATTTGACCAACAGAGAGGAGATTTAACGTAAGTTTGGGAATTAAGTAAGTGTCAAAAAGTGATAAATTATAAGTGAAAATAGTGCCATTGTGGGTAATAGACATATTAGAACCATCAGCTGTATGAATGTTTGGCACATGAGAAGTATATTGTTTGGGACTAAAAATGGTTGGGTCGGATGTCATGTGATTACAACATGTATAATCAAAAAACCAAGAAGAGTTAACTGAGGTAGTTGACATGGCAGAAGGTGGAGATGTACTACAATTAAAAAGAACCTTTTTTTAAATAGATTTTAAATAACTCACAGAAAAATAGATGTTGGAAGACTCTGAAAGATTAAGATAATCCACATTTGAACATTGATTAGTAGCAACAGCAACAGAATGAGAATTGAAGCTAGATTAATCTTTCCAAACCCTTTTTGGACAATCTAATAGAAATTGACCTGGCTGATGACAATATTTGCACGCCCTATTGTCCATGGTAAAACAACAAGAAGCAAAACAATGATGTGTTGACTTTTAATAAAAGACACGTTGAAAGAAAATGACCCTAATCAAAAGGTTGTGAGTGGGTGAACTGGTTTGAGGTCACATAGTCAAAAGCTCTGATACCATGTTGAAATGGTAAATGAGATTTTGTATTCAACTTGTATGTTATGTACAAAAGCATGACTCTCTTTATAGGGTTGATTATGGTAGTACAATACTATTCTAGTATACTGAAACAAGATGAATCTAGACTAATTTATGTCCAAGTACAAGTCTGGGAGTTACATATACCATGACTATAAAGTAGAGAGAGAATCAAAGAATTGATTATCAATTAAGATTAATTGAGAACCAACCAATAATTACTGTAACAGAAATGGTTGAGCCACAGTAATGAAAAATGACTCACAAAGTTTTTTGTTTCTTTTTTTTTCTTTTTTGTTAATTGAACGGAGATGGCAATTTCATAAACCGATCAAATAAAAGATATAGTGGCAATTTTATAATTAACGTAAACTTTAGTGTTAATTTCATGCTAGGGAACACTTAAATAGATTGCAAGGTTTTTCAAGCAACCGTCTTTGCTCATGGGTATTGAGCTGGGGTAGTTTACCTTATTGGTAAATCACTCTTGATTTTATACTCAATCGTACTCAACTGTCTTCGGATTTAGATACAACAGTGAATAACAATGAAGCAGTTCGAATAAATTTATTTTTCTTCTTATTCTCCACTCTTAAATTTAAATCAAATTATAATTATACACCATTCAGTATAAATCAACAAGATTATTGTTTTTTTTTAGAAAAAGAGTTAAAATTTCACTATGATAATAATCTTTGATCAAAAAATGCTTTTTGTATGCTCTTCGGGTTAGCCTAGCTAAGGGATGAGGAGGGGAGGGGAGAAGTTGGGAAGTGCATTAGAATTACATGCTAAATTAGGAGTTCGACTCCCCTAAAAAAAAAAATAATAATTAAAATTAAAAAATCCTTTATATGTTTTTCAACCTTTTAAGAGGGAAGTTGTAGACAGATCAACCCAAGGCCAAAACCAAGGATTCCATAACAAATCCAGCAACCTCAGAAAAGGGAAATCACTAACTCCGGAAATCCAAATCCATTGTCCTTGCTCCTCAAAGAAACAATGAATTTTGTCCTTAATTAAAATTCAACGTGTCCATCCCCCATTGGTCCTCCTATTGCCAACAACATAAATGCCATATCGTACGCGACCAATTGCATGCCCAATTGCCCGTCGAAACGCTCACACTCTCTTTAATCTCCAAACGAAACACAAACCAAAACAGAACAGAACGCAGATTTTTTTGTTCTTGTTTGTTTTCCCATTCCAATTGTGCTCTCTTCCTTTCACTTTTCTCTTCGGGGCATCGATCGGGTGCGATTCGGGAGCAGAGCTGATACCATGGGGAGGAGGAGGAACGCTTCAGTGAATGTTCTGTTTCAATGGGTGAGGAGGCAGTCAATGAAAGTCAAGATCTTTCTTGGAGCCTTTCTTGCGCTGTGTGGTTTGGTGGCACTGAAGTTTTGGGTCAAGAATCATGACCATTTTTTCATTGCCTCTGAAGCCATTCATTTTCTGGGGATCATCGTCCTCATATACAAGCTCACAACCCAAAAGACCTGCTCTGGTATATATCTTTCTTAATCACTAACTCATAATTCTTTGTTTTTCGAAGCATTCTTGTTACTGTGATCGGTTGTGATAAGTATATGGAAATTTTTAGGACTGGAGAGGGTAGTATAATTTAATGACATGATCATAGGATCGATCATAGCCGTTTCTTTCCACATGAATTTGCCTTCAATACATTATAATCTCCATAGACATGTTCTGGTTTGGCCGGTGATTTTGTAATTGTGCATGAATGTGGATCCATTATCAAATTATCAATGTAATCTATGTTGAAACAGTAGATGAAACTCCAACTAGTCATAATCAGTTGTTATAGAGATGAATAATTCAAAAACAATGTTCGACTTACCAAATTTATTTACCAAATTATGTGTCGCAACATGTTAATTAATCAAATGGATACCCTCTGAAGTGGGCATATGTTTTGTAAACGACACACGGCCATAACATTTGATCACCAAAAGTGAATGGCAGAATTTGATAAGCCTAACATTATCCAATTTTGAATATATTTAGCATTCCAGGTAAACATTTCATAGACATTTGGTTATTGGCATATTCGATTTAGCAGTTCTTATCTTAGAACATGGTTATACAGTATTGAAGAGTTTATGTTAATGAGGTTTCTATTGCCAACTCAGGTCTTTCCCTAAAGACTCAAGAACTCACAGCTGCCTTTGTAGCAGTAAGATTGGTTTGCAGTACCATCATGGAGGCTGATGTGCACACTGTGCTAGATTTTGCTACTCTCATTTCAACAGCTTGGCTCATTTTTATGATACGGTTCAAACTGAAGTCAACCTACATAAAGGAACTCGACAACTTTCGCTTATATTTTGTGGTAAAGATCTTTCACTGATGCTGTTTGTTATTGATAGAAGTATTTAACGTTTTTACTTGTCTCCCTCTTACAGAGCGGTTCTGGGTGTTGCTGTGTTATGTAAAATTGTGAATGTAAATGTATTTGCAAATCATATTCTGATTGCTCTTCATCAATGCACGCATGCTTGGTCAAATATGTTGAAATCATTTGAACAAAATAATCAAATTCCAGTAAAAGAGTTCCTGTTTGAGACAGCGTCCAGTGGACCTTAGAATTTTCAGGTGACTGCATTGGACATAAAAGGCCAGCATATGATCATTTATTAGCAAAAGAATTTTGGTATGTTAATTAGGATTCATTGGGATAAAGGAATCTATTAAAACAAGACTATAGGAGACTTGATACAATCATATGATGCATTTCAGCACATATGAAATAACTAGATACTATGGGTATTTGGAATTCACCTACAGTATCACTGAATTGGATTTGAAATGACTATATACAATGAGTCATTTGGAATTGACCAAGTTATTTGAATCTCTTTTTTTTTTTTTCTTCTTCCTTCTTTTACCATGCAATGTTAACCAGATCCCTAGATCTGAAATCACTCTTACCAAACAGTCCTTTATGTTAATATAAACTGCGTAGGAATTCATTCTTAATACCCCTATTATGAAAAACACACAAGATATTGGATGGTTTACTCAGCTGGAAACAGAACTATGTCTTACAATGTTGCTTCAGAAAATGTGCTTACTATTGCTATACCCTCATACAAAACTACACACACACACACACACTCACATACCCCTATTGATCCATTTGAATTGCAGGTGGTGCCTGCTGCTATCCTTGCCCTGCTTTTCCACCCATACATGCTGAGTAGTCGTATTACTAGAGTTCTTTGGGCATTTGGTGGGTACATAGAAGCTGTTTCAGTACTGCCACAGCTTCGTTTGATGCAGAATGCAAAGGTAATTAGGAAAAAAAAAAAACTATTATCACCACTACTAATTACTAACCACAGTGGTTTGATCTCTATTTTCGTCTGATTATGCTGCCTTTTGCAGATGATTGAACCATTTACCTCCCATTATGTATTTGCATTGGGTATTTCAAGATTCTTTGCTTGTGCTCATTGGATCATTATGGTTAGTTATGGCTTTACCCAAGCTGACTTAGAGCTCTGTGTGAAATTTGCAATTACAGTTGGTCAATTTAGAATGTATCGGAACTAAAGGCAATTTGTGATTTCCATGCAGATCTACGAAACTAAAGGCAAATATCTATTCTTGGTTGGGAGTGGTTATTCGTGGATTTTGGCTGCCTTGATCTGTGAAATTGTTCAAACATTCATCTTAGCAGACTTTTGTTACTATTACATAAAGAGGTAACTTGCTTTAATGTTTTTGATACATCGTTTCGTACAATTGAGAAGACTCACCACATCAGCAGTGGCCGAGCCATGTTTGGGCCTGAGGTGGCCAACTTTCGCCCCTCCAAGCCCCTATTTAGGCTCCATTGAATTGGTTAACATTTTTAAACATTACTTTAAATGATTACAAAAATATCTAAAACCACATTGCATCTTGGCATCGATCTTGTATTTTAGCTCCGCCACTGCACTTAAGCATGATGATGTGCTAATGGTACAATCATGTTCTTGTCACTATCGCAAACTGCCCTTAACCATTTGTTACATATATTTGTTTTGCAGTTATGTACAAGGTCAGCTCGTAATGAGGATGCCTGTCTAGATTTTGAATCTCATACCATTGTGCTTGCTTACTGCATTTCTTTTTCTTTTCTTTGATCAATATACAAGCATCTTGTAGCATGGAGAAGCGAATGAGTAAAATCTTAATGTACTTTTCATCTATGTTCATGACCTCGGGTTTAGTAAGACGACATGGTTACTAGTACTTCATCAAGACAAAGTCATTTTGGAGTGAAAAAAAAATGTGTATGTTTTTGTCAAAACAGAAGTGAACAAATCTTGAACAGGAATTTTAATGACGATGCAAAAACTTCCATACTAAATAGTGATGATTTTTACAAATTAATATTATGATTTTGCGTTGCGTCGATTTTACAGTCTTCTCACAAATTTTAATTTGTGATCAATCACTGACCTATACCTTGATGATCAATCAACGGAGTTGGAGATTTTCAGCTTGGTTGGTTGGCTAGTCTGGCATTAAACCTTATTGCAGTCTTTCATGGAGAAAAGTGACTAGCTGGATGAAATGGTGCTTGACCAGCTGTGAGTTCCCGACACCAATGTCACCCGTCAATAAGCAAAGTTGCCGATGGAGTTCATCCATTGTAGCCTTGCGGCAGTCCACCTTGTTCTAAGATGAATTTTGATAGTAAAGACGGTTGTGTTGGCTTGGTGCTGTGATACTTGATATAAAGAAAATGGTTTGGGAGGGATTAAGTCCCAAGAAAATGGAATGGACGGATAGTGTTACATGAGGTGATTGTGGTCGTTGATTTGAGAACAGTGGTTACTAGGAGAAGTAGGCTACCTGCCCAAGATGATAAATGAGCTACGGTGTACACAACAAGAACAGTATTAAGATTTTCTACACCCACCCATTTAACTTGCAGAAGACACAATCATTATTAGTAAAAAACCCAAAAAGGACTTTTTAGAACAAACTTTTACACAAACAAAACAAATCCATCAGCAATCTTCTATTATAGCCTGTCAGAAAATATAAACCCTAACAACTGACACGTGCTAGGCATGCATCGTCCTAATAACCGGTTGCTTCGGTCACAGCCCTTTCAAATTTGGTCCATGCGCCACAAAACATATCTCCTTCCCGTAATGTGGCCTCCCGAAACGCCACCACGTGTACTTATCCATAGGCCTCGGACCACGTGTCCCTGACCACATTCTCAAAGACACGTCGACACGTCAAATCATCTCCTCCAGTAAAAGCTGCAGATCCGACGCTGAGCTGTCAAGCTCAATAGCTCGCCACATTTCATCCAACGATTCCCGTTGCTTCGCGAGAAAGCAGGCCCCACCCTAACGTACGGCTTCCCACGTGTCACCAGTCAAAGGCGGCTACGTATCCTCCGTCACTAGGGATTCGTAAAGTTGAAAACGACGGTAGAGATTCGCGGGATAACAGCGAAATCTCACCACCCCCACGCGTCCGTTCCCGCTACCAGCCTGTAAGACAGGTCCAGCTGTCTCTCTACAGTCAAACACGTGTCCATCTCCTAAGCTCTTCATGCACGTGCCCCACGTGGCGCGCTCTCAACCTTCCAGCGTGGGCCGCGGTGCACTTAAACAGAGTTTGTTTCCCGCTAAATCAACGAATTACCAGGCTCTTAAGCCGCGATTATTCTGGATTAGTGTTAATCCCATCCCCTATTTACATCCCCCAACGTCTTACGTGTCAGGTACCGCCTTCCTCCCTTCTATTATCACAACACGTGGCACCCGCCCTCCCTTCGTCTCCTCTTCCCTACAAAAGATCTGATACCAAACCCTAATCAATTTTGAAACGAACAAGAGCCTTCTTCTTCAAATTTCACTACGACTACTTCGAGCTTCAGATTTCGCATTTTCCTTTCCTAATACGAATTGAATTACTGAGCTCTGCAACAATGGTGGAGGTTTCCGAGCGAGGGATGAAAGAGGAGGAGATTGAGCTGGATTTAGGCTTGTCAATCGGAGGCGTGAGTTTCAGAAAACCGAAACTCAACGGAGGAGACGAAATCCAGACGGCGGCGGTTGTAAGATCCAGCAGCATGGCGTCGCCGGCGGCCTTTTCCGAGCCGGAGAGCGCGGTTGTGGATCCGCAGGCGAAAAGGGAGATTCAGGCGCAGCGGAGGCAGGAGGCGAAGAGGAAGCGAGAAGAGAAGAAAACGCGAGCCCAAATAGGAGAACAGCAACAATCGCCGGCGAGAAAGAAAGAGAAGAGTGTGGACGCAACGAATGTTGTGCTATCTCAAGGCGATAACGGCGTTAACGTTATGAATGTGAATTTGAATTTGAGTAACGGCGAGGCGGAGCACCACCATTACCAGGTTGGACCGGTGCAGTACCCGTACGCGCCCGTCCAGTTCGTTCCGTACCCGAACGGGTTCGCTTATCCTTGTGTGGTGCCGTGTTGGGCGCCCAACGGTGGCGGCGGCGGGGGTTACAGGCAGTTTCAGGCAAATCATGATTTGGGGAATAATGGGTGCAACCCGGAGCAGAGTGGCAAAACGGCGTCGTTGAATAATGGGTCCCCAATTTGTAGCTCCTCTACTGTTTCAGAACATTGCAGTGCAGGTTCTCATGAAGGTATATATATCTCATATCTAATCTATTTGTATCCCCAAATTTGATTATTTTGTTAAATCTTCTTCTGATTTTTGGGTTTTCAATATTTTTAGGTGGGAGCAGTGATACTAGAAGCCATTCAAGCCGTTTGAATGGTTCGATTAGGAAGAAGAACAAAGCCCAGTCTGACCACACAGTTACCTCTCACTCGATCGAACCTAATTCCCGAGGTAATGAAAATTTGGTGGTTCAAGTTCAACCCAAAGAAGAACCCGCACCGGAAATTACAGAACCGGTTCCGTTTTCAAAACAACGTCCTCCTACTCCACCCAAGGAAACCAAGACGGAGCGTCCAAAACCTCAAACCAAAAACACCCAGAAGAGCCCTTCCAAACCACAAATGCCGTACGTATCCACCACCGGAAATGGACCCAATGGGAAAACGGTTCATGGATTCTTGTACAGATACTCCCAGTCGGAGATCAGCATCGTGTGTGTCTGCCATGGAAGCACATTCTCGCCGGCTGAGTTTGTGCAGCATGCCGGAGGCACCGGTGTTTCACAGCCTCTGAGACACATAACAGTAATCCCATCTGCTTTTGGATGAAGATGATGGTGCTTCTAGCTGTTTTTTTTTTTTTTTTTTTTTGTTCTTTCTACTATGGGCCCATTGGAATTGCTTGGTTCTTTTCTTCCTGGCAAAATTAATGGGGACGGAAAGATGGAGACTATTTTTCTTTTTCTGGTTTCGGCATTTGTGTCTGTGGAGCCTCTGCTAACTGTCATTTACATACAGTTTAACAATCTGTTAGGTTTCTAGATCAGATAATCCCCTGTATTTAAATTTGAGAGAGAATTTAAATGGATGGTTAGATTATATTAAATATTAATGGATGGTTAGGTTATATTAAATACACTTATTAATAAAAATATTAATTATCGTTTCAAAGAATAAAAATATTATTTATAAATAAAGTGTTGAGTTATTTACACCTTCAGTGTATAAAATAATTTTCATTAAATTTGACCTGTAAGACCAGAGGAATTTTGTTTTTATTATTTATTTTGTTCTCGACTTGTTATGGTCTTCGTTAACTTTAACTTTGAATTTTAAATCATTTGCAACCGAGAACCAAATATTCAAAGAAAAATTCAAGATCATAGCACCAATTATCGAAATATCGAGTGTTGAGAAAATATCGATGGTTCTGAAAACGGAAATTTCGACAGAAATATGGTGGATATTTCGATTTCGGTAAATAATCAAGAAAAATGATGGAAATTTGAAGAAAAATATGGAAATTTTAAGTGAAATTTTGGATATGTTTGTTTTATTAATTATCTATTATATATGAAAAGAAAATCTTGATTAAACATTGTTATATAGTGAGCTGTAATAATTTAAGATGAAACAATAAATGCTCAATCGCCGACAACTCTTAAAAATTTTTAAATAAACATCTAATTTTGGTTCACCAAATACTAAAAAGAAGCATAAGAAGGATTGAAGAAGAAAGTAATGGGAGAAAGAAGTAAAAAAAGAAACTTGTTGTTTCATTCGATGTAAGAAGTGAATCAAATTTTAAACTATTTATAGGGGTAAAGCTATCGTATGTTAACATTTCTCATACATCAATTATTTTTACCCCTCTAAGGACTCATGTTATCACTTTGAGGACTAACATTACTATTTTCAGGACTTATATGGTCAACTAAGAAAATTTACCACTTTAAGGACTCATGTTACCACTTTGAGGATTAATATTACTATTTTGAGGACTCATGTGGTAACTAAGAAAATTTACCACTTTAAGGACTCATGTTAATACTTTGAAGACTAATATTACTATTTTGATGACTCATTTTATCACTTTTAAGGCAATTGTATGCATGTCATACGTTAACACATTGTATAATTTTCCCTATTTATAGAAGTGAAAATTTGAAGTTGGTAAATACTAAGGAATATATATATATATATATATATATATATATATATTGATTGGTTGTAACTTGTAAGCAAGGTTTCAAATTTCGGTTTCGGTTTCGATTTCGGTACTTCAAATTTAAGGAAATTTCGGAGAAAGTTTCGATTTCGGTGGAAATTTCGGTTAAAAATAAAGAAATCAAATTAATTGCATTTATAAAATGATATTTTTGAATGAAACTTTTACATAGACTAAACTAACCTATAATAAACCTATTTACAATGTAACATCTATAAAATTATACATTTATAATAAAATTATGAGATTTTATACGGACGAGTAATTAACTAGTACGATAATGTGTATCTATGTGTATTGATAATGTGTTGTATATTGATAATGTAAATATGACTTACTTTTTTTAATAATTAGAAAATTACAAGGGGGCGGGGCGGGGTACGTAAAACCAAAACTCCGTGAATGAAAATGACAAGTACAACAAAAGGAATATAAAAGCTACTACGATGTGGTTCGATCTAGCTAGTTGAACTGCTTTCATTTAGTATCACACAATACTGCTCTCAAGTACGTGAATTTTGGAAATGATTCTCGTACTTCATCACATGGTTATTGTATGTGTACGAGTTGTTCCCTTTCCACACGCAATCCATATATCGAATATTGTGGAATTACCTAATATGATGTTACAGTGTATGAAGCATACAATATTTGAGATGAAGCAAAAAGAAAATCATGTTAGGGTTGGAGCATTCAACTTTATAGCAGATAAAAACAAAAAGGTTTTTTGTTGTATTCAACTTAATTGCAAAAAAAAAAAAAAAAATTCAAAATTTCATATTTTCTCTATAAAAGTATGAAGTAAAAATTCATTGTAGGTGACATAAAAATTTAACAGAAATTTTAGAGAAATTTCAGACAAAATTTCGGTGTGAATTTTTAAATATATATTGTGTGTGTAGATATTTCGGAAATTAAGAATTTCATGGAAATGTACGGAAAATTTCGGAAAATTTCGGGAAACTTCCGACGGAAATGATATAGCATATGAATTTCGTTTTGGTACTTCAAAATTACGGAAATTTCAGCAGTTTCGGAGAAATTTAAAACCTTGCTTGTAAGTTGGTTATTAATTGGACATTTACCTAAACTTTCAGATTCGTAGGGAAAGAATATATATTAAAATGTTGCAAATATGAGTCAAGTGCAGGTGCAGCCGAGTTGGTCAATAGGTGACCAAGGTTCAAATCTTGGTGACTTCTATTTGCTTTTTGATTGAAATTTTAGTCTGAATATTAATTGGCCACGTGGTGGGGACGTGGGTTGACTTTGCATGGGAGAGAAATGGGAGTTGGATACGGAAATCTCACGATATCTCGCGAAAAATCGCTAAATTTTTTATATTTTCCAAAATTTGGGGAAATTTCGAAAATCTCGCACGAAATTTACTTGGTAGGCAAAAGATATATCGTCTCCTAAAAAAAACGAAATATCGCCGATATTTCGGCGATATTTTCGATATTTAAGTCCTTGCATAGGACTACATAATGTTTTCATACCCTTATACAATATAACCCATTCCAATATGAGGGCTGATTACTGGAGGGTTTGCGCTTGTCCTACATACACTTTATCGCCCGTCTTCATCAATGAAGCTATCACGGCAATTTTGACCTTTTGGGCACTGTATTACCGTGGCCATTGTTTCTAAGGCCATCTCTAATTGTTAAGATCTGAAATAGATCATACTCTACATTTTTAGACCTTTTGGAAGGTACTAAGGTCTATAATTTTCCAAGTTCAATCATTCGAAGTCTAAATTATAGACTATAATATATTTTATTATTTTGAATTTGTATATTTCAAAATTATAAGTGTTTTTAGCTATAATGAATTTCCCCTTAATTATATTACTAACTCTAAATATAATTTTATAGACAAAATTATAATTTTAATGATTGAAGAAATTTTATTATATTATTAGATGAGATTTTTTGAGTCTACATGCACAAATCACTTTTTATCTTTATGGAATCTTATTAAATTTTCATATATGATTTTACATACTACGTGTCGTTTCGTAACTTATTAATTTGAAGGGAAAATTGCACCAACAGTATATGGACACTTTGAGGACTGTCAAAGTAATACCTGAACTTTAAAACTTATCAATCTGGTACTTGGACTTATAATTTCTTGTCAACGTAGCACTTATGTCAATTTTTCGTCATGGTGCCGTCAATTCTGATCACGTGTAATGCATATGAGGGCAAAAATGACTTTTTAAGTCCATCAAACCCTAACTAAATAAATTCAAAATTGAAAATAAAAACTGAATAAATTGGTTCCAGGCTTACAACAAATGCATGAAAAGGGACGGGTGAGTCGACAGCTTCTCTGCTAGGGTTTCCCTGCGGTGGTGGCACTGGTATTTTAGCCAGGGAGGTTGGAGTTTCCTCTTTCTCTGGTAATTTTGATGATACAAGTGATGGGGTTTTCCTCAATTGGCTTCTTCGTGCACTAATCTGATCTTGGATCTAATTTCTATTTCTGCTCTTCCTTCTCGGTAGTTATCGCTCTAGCCATCTAGAGGGTGGTGTTTGCTGATGTCTACGAGTCTGTTGGTGAGGCTTCGGCTGAATTCTCAATTGGTTTGTTGGCTATGGTAGCGGCTTCTAATCGGTGTGGTGTTGGTGTTTCTTGTCGGATCGAATGGAACAGCTACGACCGGCTGATTGAAGGATGGTGGACTTTTGATAGTAGCGGCGATTTTGCTGGGGTTGGTGGCTTTTCTGCTGCTTGTCTTGCTGCTGGTGGCGTCCCTTTGAGTCATGGGTTCGTTGGTCAAGCCAACGTCCTTGCTAAGGTCGATAGCTTCAGCGGAGGCTCTGTGGTGTTTGCCGGCAGCAGAGCTGTCTTCGACGGCGTGGCAGTGGTGACTGTTGGTGATGGAGTAGATATGGGTTTTCTGTCGGTGATAGGAGCATTTTTATGCGACGTTTTAATAATTATTTCCTCATATTTTACTTAGTTATTTCCTTAAATAAATCATTTTTAATTTAGTTTCTATTTTCTAGGTACATTGGAATAAATGACAAGGAAATGAGCTGAAATGAAGAAATGGAGTTTTCCTGGTCCAACTAGGAATCCCAGTCAACGCATGAATCCTGATGAGGCTAGGAAACCTGAAGGCATTAGGAGACCACGTGGCTTGAAGATGACGTGGGAGATATTATGGGAGATTAAATATGATTTTTGCATGAGAAATGATGGAGATAATGTGAAAAATCAAGGAGATTACGTTGAGAAAATCTTGGGAGAGTTTCATGAGATTGTGCAACAAGAAAAGGCTCAAAACAAGTCCAGATTCGTTCCTTAATTCCCTCAAGATATGTTGGCTGAAATTAGAGAATAAAATCTGCATTTTGTCATGAAAATCAAGAGAAAATCAAGGGGAGGAGGTTAAAGATAACGCTATGGAAAGATTTAAGGGAGAAAAAGTCCAAAACAAGTCCAGATTCATTCTTATTTTCACTCAAGATTATTTTGGCCGAAAATTAAGAGAAAAATCAGATAAAATCTTGGGAAAATCAGCAATAATATATTTGGAAAGATTATGGAATTATTTTGGAGCTTTTTGATTGGTTGAGTGACATGGCAGAGCTGACGTGACATTAATTCATTGGTTGGAGCTGTGTGGTGCAACCAGAAAATTCCTTAGAAATTAAATTCATGAAGCCTTGCCTTCCCCTATATATACCCTCCTCTCTAGACATTTTACAAACACACACCTCTTCATTCAGACACCATCACCACACCACCACACCATACAACACGCCATCACACCAAAACACCTCTCTCCATTAGAAAATAAACATTAGAAAAATTCTCTCCATTCTCTAGTCTTCAGAAGCTCTGCGTCTCAACCAAGGAGGAGAAGAAGTCATGCCATACATCAAGATCCTAGCCACCATCCACCCTTGTGTCGTCCCTAGAAGATTGCTTGCTTTCAAGGATCTTCAAGTTCTTCGTCTCAAGGCTTGTCATCCATCTTTCATGGTGTATTTCAAACTTTCTTTTCTTTTCCTTTGTTTGATTCGTAGAGTTATGAATTATAGTTAACATGACGTTAAGGGCAAAGTTTAAAGCCCATTTTTATGTTTTGAAATAAAGTTGTGATTTCTTTATGTTGATTTATATGTTGCTTATGTGGGATTGCTTAATTGATTTTGTTTTATAGAAAAATTTTATATGTATGTGTTCTTTGGTGGCCAACTTAGGATATATGCATGTAATTGGAGCTAGATTTAAGTAGTAAAAGCTTTGGACAAAAGTCGAAATCAATTAAGGAGGATTGCAAATAGGTGAACTTATTCATAACTAAGTTGAGCACTTTGGTTGACATCCTTTCTTTGTTCTTAATGCATTGAATGTGTTCTTGAGTAGCTAGCTTTCTAGACTATGATTGCATGTTCAATAGGATTAATTTAGGTGCTTTCACTTAGATTAATTATTCAAGGAAAGTAAAAAATGGGAAATCGTTTGCTTTCTAACGTTTCACATGGTCAACTTCTTTCTCATGACATAGAAAATCAACTATAGGAATTGTGATTGGATTTCTTTCATATGATTGTGGATTTGATCTTTGTTCCTTGCGTTCCACCCTTGTATATATGTTTTTACATTTTCTTTATTTTATTTGTTTTAATTTTCGAAACCCTAATGTTAAAATCCCCCTTATTTTATTATTTTGTATATATCTTTTGTTTTATTTTTGTAAATATTATACTTTGTATTTATTTTAATGGGCTAAATATTAGTTAGTACCCTGTGGTTTAGGTCCAAAATCAATTCAGTTCTTGGACTTCTAATTTCATCAAAAACACCTCTGCACTTTTAATTTTGATCTAATAGGTCCAATTCGTTAATATTCTGTTATGGATTCAAGTTATAGTTGGATTATTTGTTGAAAAACTATTTATTTTTATTAGTAGGACTCACTCCTAAATTGACTATGCAGACCACCTCGACACCACATCATAAAACATAGGTCATATATGAGCCACATTAACAAGTTAAATAACTCAATTGTCGGAAAACTAACAAATTGGACCTATTAGATCAAAATTGAAAGTGCAGGGGTGTTTTTGATGAAATTAGAAGTTCAGGGACTGAATTGATTTTGGACATAAACCACAGGGTAGTAATTTGTATTTAGCCCTATTTTAATTCTTTATTTGTTTTTGCAATTACAAGTGTACCCTCAATCCCCGAAATAGAACGATCCCTATTTACTATATACTAACGATGACATTTTATAGGGTTAAATTATGCGCTTGCTCTGAGCGTATCAGTCGGCTTTGGACCTTGGGCTGGCTTTGCTACTAGGGTTGTTGCTTTGGACTTGGGCTTTAGGCTTAGTGTTAGGATTTGGGTCAATTTGGCTTGACCTAGTACATTGGTGTCTCTTGGCCTTTTTAGGTAGTTTTGGCCTTAAGGAAGCCCCCTCCGTGTATGGTGGTCCTAGGTGATTTCGAATAATTTAGGGTGGACCTTGGTCTATCACCCTAACATTGTCATGGTTACTCTGGTTCTGGTGCTGATTTTAGGGTTGCGACATTTAGGTAGCTCTAGGGTTACCTTACAAGACTCAATATTGACGTAGCTCGTGAGGGTCGTTCATGTTTATGTTATTATCTACATTCTTGATTACTATTAATGGATTGACGACCTAGTTTTCGAAAAATAAAAGTTGAATATATTTTTTTGCTTAGTTCCATTAACCAAGATCCCAATCCAATACATTCTAAAAAAAAAAAAAAAAAAATCCAATCCAATCATCATGAATATTATCCTATCAAAACTAGCGATTCTTCAATGACAGTAACCAAGATAAGTATTTGAACCTAGTAATTCTTCATGTTTATCTTCTTAAACCCAGCAAAAAAGCAACAAGAACAAAAAAACAAAAGCAAAAGACATCCCAGAAATTGTTCATGTTCTTGAACCCATTCATGTTCATCTTCTTAAACTCGAAAAACCCATTTTGCAAGAGAAATGGAAGATCTGGGAACTACGAAACCTGATCTCGTAATATTCCAAGCCTGCTCTGTTCTCCTCCCACCACCACTGGTACACCTCCATCATCCGCTCCCTCCTTGCTTTCTTCAAAACAATGCCTAACAAACCAAAACCCACAATTAAGACTCTCACTCGTAATAAATTCGCCTACCACACACAATGCACCCCCAGACACCTAAAGATCTAATTTTCTAGTTTCCAACTGCAAAGTTTTTATCTTTTTCTTAATGCAAATTCTCCATTAGTTCACCACAATGGATCACTAACTCATTAGAAAACCCAGAAGTACTGACATAATAAGCAAACCCAGATCAGACACTATTTGATCCCACCAATCCCAAATAATAGGATCACCATAACCCCTCAAGAAAATGAAAACCCAGATACAGTTCCACATAAAACCAAAAACCCAGCAATAGTTCCACACCATTCTCCAAAACACATTGTACCCACTAAAGAGCTCTTTCCCCTCACCCCACCAAGATTCTCTACACCTACTCACGCGTCGTCCATGGCTTCTCCGCCACCCAGGCCCACGCCCTCCAATCCCACCCTACCATCATCTCCGTCGTTCCTGACATGCCACACCACCAGAACTTACAACTTCGGCCTCTGGCCCAACTCCGATTACACAGACGACGTCATCATCAGAGTTGACACCGAAAAATAAAATTCTTACATTTCTTCCTCCATTAACTTTGTCTCTTGTCTTCTTCCTCCTCGATCTTTATCTTATTCTTACATTTTCTTGTTCCTTTTTGTCAGAGTTCAAGAACCATGGAAGCAAGGAATTAAAACCTTAATTACTTAATTCAATTGAAAGATGGCCTCAGACGAAGGTCCCATGGCCGCTATATCATCATTTCCCAAACACCAGCCCCAATTCAATTTCAAAGAAACAAGCTTTCAAAGTCCTCATTCAATCTCCTGATGATGAATGAGAGAGAAAAAGAAATTTTTTTAATTCTTCCTTTATCTCTCTCTTAATTATAAAATTCATTATTTTGAGAATTAATTATGAAAGTCATTTAAATTAATTATTTGGGGCTGTGACCACTTACCCAATTTCAGCTTTAAAATTGCTCACTTACTCCACTAAGAGTTTTTTAACCCCATTTACCCAATCTAACAGCTATTGACAGTTTCGCCCTTATTTTAATTCATAAATTACACTCCCCCTCTCTCTCTCTCTCGCTCTCTCATCCCCTCCTCACCCAGACCACCGTCAATGATATATATATATATATATATCTCTCTCATCCACCTCCTCACCCAGACCACCGTCGTCGATCTGGCAACAGCCTCCTTTGCGGCTTCTCGGCCATCACCGCTGGCTACTCCATCATCGAGCCCAGGCAACCATTCCTGTCCCCATCAGAAGCAGCACCGGACCACCGTGCCAATCACTAAGTCAAACCACAAATATGGAGATCAACGTCGACCTCAAACACGAAAGCCCGACCCTGACCCGATTCCAAATCCGATTAGACAGCCCGAGACGCCGAGACCACCTTGAAAGGGAGCCAACCCAAGGTCCTCAATCCCAGGTTTGCGATTTTGCTGTTGGTGTTTGATTCTGAGGATAAGCTTGTGCTTCTTCTTGGCGCGCTCGTCGTCGTCGTCCGACGGAGGAGGAGGAGGGGCCGGCTTCACACTCTTCGGTGCCCAGAGCAATTTTTGGGTGCCCATAGCACTTTTTTTTTGTTTTTTTTTTTTTTTGTACACTGTGAACCCGGAGAATGAGGAAGGAATTGCAATGTAACTGTGGGGTTTGTTTGATGGTCTACTGGGGGGCAGTAGACACATTATTGGCCCCCAGTAGACTTTGATACGAGGGACAGGGATCACTATAGTGTGGTGTTTTGATAAGTTACATGTTGTTTTCTATGTATTAAAGTCAAATTATCTGTGAATCCTACAAAAAGGTGCATTTTTGGTGGTCTATTGGGAGGCAGTAGAGACATTGGACTTTGTATTGGGAGGCAATAATATGATTATTGGGAGCCAATAATATGATTATAAATTGATCAATTGTGCATGTAGTGTATTCATTTTGGTTTTGGGAGTTCATACAATTCACTGAACGGCAATAATATGATTTTTGGGAGGCAATAATATGATTATTGGGGGGCAATAATATAATTACTGGGGGGCAATAATATAATTACTGGAGGGCAATAATATGGTTACTGGATATTATTAGGGACTGGTCGCCGGATTCCGGTCACCGGTCACCGGTCGCCGGCGCCCTGCCACTGGTCACCGGAGGCCGGCAAGGTGGAGGATGACTTCTCCCTCTAAGTGAAAAAGAAGGAGAGGGCAAAAAAGTCTAAAAAAAAAAATAAAAAAGAATTAATTGGGTAAAGGGGAAATAATCCCTTAGAGTGTTTTAGGTAAATGGGGTTAAAAAACAGTTGGTGGAGCAAGTGGGCAATTTTTAGCCTAAAATCGGGTAAATGATCATTTCCCCTAATTATTTTAATCATATTAAATCATGGTTCAGATAAAAAAGCAATTTGAGGGCACATCAGTCACTTAGCTCTCTTATTCGCTGTCACACGTGGTCAACTTGACAGTGCCGTGACGAAAAGTTGACATAGGTATTACGCTGACAAGAAAATATTATAAGTCCAGGTATCACAATGATAAATTTTAAAGTCCATGCAACACTTTGACAGTCCTCAAAGTGTTGAGACACTGTTGCTCCAATTATCCCTAATTTGAAACCCATGATTTGATTTCAATGTGGCACTCCTTATATTCGGCTTCAAATCTCAACAAAAGGGTTACTTTGGGTTGCATATCTCACCATCTCATCTACTTCCTCTCCAATCACTTTCATTACCTTTAGTTTTATCACCAATTTCTTCAATTGATTCTAACTAGAATGCCAAGTGGGGGGAGATGGGACGAGAAAAGGAAGACGAAGTTGATGCGAGGTGAAGAGACACAACACAACTGATGACAGTTGCAGCAGGTTGGTGGGCTAATGAGCAACTCCTACAACATCCACAATGGGGTGGCTCGGTAATACTGTTATAAGTGGAACTTATTCAAATCGACAACATGAATTATTTACCCAAAAATTGTTGAACGATTACTTCTTCAAGGATCCAGTGTACAGTGATGATACTTTCAGATGCCGATACCGAATGAGGTGGCACGTGTTGCTCTGCATGCTAGACCATGTTGAGGCAGGAGACCCCTACTTCAGACAAACATGTGATTGTACCAGCCAAGTTAGTTTTTCGCCACACCAAAAACTAACATGCGCACTCCAAATGCTTGCCATGCTTTGCTTATTCACTTGATGAATCTTTTAGGATGCCTAAGAATACAGCCATCGAGAACCTCAGTCAATTTTATCATACTATTGTCACGATCTACGAGAGTCGCTACCTCCGGGCACCAACAGCAGATGATCTGGATATGCCACTTAAGAGAGATGAGAAGTGAGGGTTTCCTGGGATGCTAGGATCATTAGAATGTATGCACTGGTAGTGGAGGAATTGTCCGTCATGATGGTGCTAGCATTGAAGCCACCCTCAAGTGCAAGAGGTACAAGTTATAGAATAGGGAATTAAGTAAGGATGTCGAACCCACGAGGATTGGTAAATCCTTTCCTAGCTAGGGAAAACCTAAGGAAAAACTAGAAGAATATGAAAATGTACAATCACAAACAAAGGCTCACAAGTGAACTAAAGTTCATGGTGAGTATGTGCAAGATGGTGTGTAGAGATTTGATTTTGATTTTGAGATTGGTTTCTATTCAAATTAAAACAATGAAAGCAAGTAATATAAACTAGGGCTAAATACTGTTTAGTACCCTGTGGTATAGGTTCAACATCGATTCAGTCCATCAACTTTCAATTTCATCAAAAACACCCCCGCAGTATCATCTTCTCGTCCAATAGGTCCCTCCGACTCAATTCCGTCAATTTCAGACGTTAAGTGCTTACATGACATTTCCAACTTAGCAAAAGTGGGGCCCACACGGAAGTGAAATTTCCAAAATAACCCTGGCTTTTTAATATCTTATTCTCACTCCCTCACGATCTTCTCTCCCTTCTTTTCTTCTCTTTTTCTTCTTCGTTTCTGCTTAGGCTCAGAGATGGCTGCTCAGCCCACCTCCGCCGCTCCCCACCGACAGTTCGCAGCGTAACCTCGTCTGCAAAGCCACCCAATTCATCCTCGTCTGCTCTGCCTCAGATCCTCAAATCCCTAAACGCCAACGCCGACCTCGCCCTCCCAATTTGCCAAACGACTCCAACTCAGATTGGTAATCATACCCCACTTATGTTCTCCACTTCTAGAGATCGATGTGGAGTTGGGGGGAGGACAGGTGTGGGTGTACTTGGAGGGTTGGTTTTGGTGTTCTTGAAGTCATGCCAATCTCTAGAAAATTTTGGGGCTGTGATCTGAGTTAGAATAGGGGTTGGGTTTGAATTGGGTTGAAAAATTTGGTTTCATGCATTTTGTTTCTATATTGGGTTTGTTTTTACTACTACTGTGGACCAAATTTGAACTATGGCAACATTACAAGAATGGGGATTTGGATTTATGTTACAGAAATGGGTTAGATTCTTTTTACTTTTCTCTTTTCAAGATATACTATATTATGGTTTAGATTTGCATAAACGCATCTAGATGTGCAGAGTCGGGTGGGTTTGTGCTTTGGCAGATGAATCTGGACATGTGGTATGTGGTTTTCGAAGTTCGAATCGAGCAGGGCTTCGACGACCAGAGCGGAGAGAACTAGAATCTGTCAGTGTCGAGGCCGGCCATAAGCTCCCAAGAGTTGATGACTTCGGGTTGGACCAGAGCAATCTGGGCTCTGAGAGGGAGGTGGGAAAGATGGAACCCAATGTGAATCGAGAAGGTGAGGTGGGGGGTCGAGGGTGAGGAAGCCGTAGGTGGAGGAGGTGAGGGAGACGATGTGGTGGCTCAAGGCTGAGCTGCCGAGCTGGGAGAAGTCGTCGTCGTGGTTGAAGAGATTGGAAGAAACACAACCCATGGTTGTTGGTTGCTTATCTCGAACTCTGAGCTCAAAGTGTGGAGGAGTGAGAGTGAAGCAGAAGAAGAAGAAGAAGAAGAAAGGAGGAAGAGACAAGCGGTTGGGACATACAGCGAGGACTTTAATTTAATAATTTCAATAATAAAAAATTGTATTTTGAGTTAGAATAGGGCCAGGGTTATTTTGGGAATTTCACTTCCTTGTGGGCCCCCATTTTTGCTAAGTTGGAAATGCCATGTCAGCACTTAACGTCTGAAATTGACGGAATTGAGTTTGAGGGACCTATTGGATGAGAAAATGATAATGCGGGGGTGTTTTTGATGAATTGAAAGTCGAGGGACTGAATCGATGTTGGACCTATACCACAGGGTACTAAATAGTATTTAACCCTATAAACTAAGCTAAACTAAACAAGTTGTTGTCAAATGGATGGGAGTTAGGGCATCGGGTTTCACCTTTTGCCTCCCTTGAGCATTAAAACAATTGAATATGAATGATGCAAAGCTAATTGTCCAACTGCCCTTTTAGCATCCGGATAGGACTACTAAGGCTTAAACCCCTTTCATTTTATTAACTCTAACCGGATAAGTCTAGAGCTAACTACCTAGAGACAAATTCAATTACTGGATAGGTCTCAATCATTTGCCCCTAAATGCATAAAGCTTAGAGTTTAGGTAACCAAGCAAGCAAACCAATCCTATCTCTAGGTGATTTTAGCTCACTACCCTCACATGCACACATACTGTGCTTTCATGTTCCCTTTTTGCCTAAAGGTAATCAATCTCTAGGAAAAACTTCATGTCATGGCAAACACATAACTCAAATTGATTAGGTCTAAGTAATGCATTCAACTATTGACTTATCATGTGCGAATGACAACATGAATTTGCATCAATTTATAAATAAAAGCACCAATCCAAGCAAGTTTGGCTAGGGCTTTCAACCCTAGCCCCAACTAGTTCACTAGATACACAAGCTTCAACATTCTATTAAACATCAAATACATAAAGAGATAGGGAGTAAAGGGTGACTATTGATGATGCCGGAAGAGGTGGTGGAGATGGGTCTCCAAGAACATGATGTGGTGGTAGTCACCTCCTTCTCCTTGCTCCAAGCTCTTGATATTGGTAAGAAAAGTGAAATTTAAAATCTCAAAGGTGAGTTGTGGTGTTGAATGGTGGAGGAAATGGAGGTTGTAGTGGTGGAAATGGAGATTTTAGAGGTGGAGATGGTGGTTTTAGTGGTGGAAATGGTGGTGTCTTCTCTAGAGAGAAAAATAGATCTTGGATAGGATGAAGATGATTGAATGGAGTCAAGAATGCTGAATAATTAGTCTTTGGCCTCTCTTTGATCAGCTATGTATGTCCTCTTTGGTCCCAAAATGTGCAAGAGATGCTCTTACACCATTGTCCCTCAAATGGTCTCAAATTGGCAAGGTGACAAAAGGACAAGGTATAGGGAGATATTTGAATTTCAAGTGATGGGACATTCTCACAACTATGGTCCTCCTTTGCTGGAGAAAAGACCCTCCAGGAGTGGCGGCTCGCCGAAAATGTTTGCTGGAAAAATCGCCGGAAAAGTCTATCTACAATTTTCTTCAAATCTCCGTGTCTTCTTCCCCTAGCTTCAAATCTCTGCATTTCAACCTCAAATAGTCATTTTATTCTTAATGCAAGGTTTCCTACAAATAAAAGTAAATGGATTAAAAAGGGTAAAATAGCATGGAAGATAAATCAATTTTCATAATTATGGGGCACAATTGCATAAGTAATTTGTGACTCAACAAATACCCCCAAACTTGAATATTGCTTGTCCTCAAGCAAAAGCATTAACCCAAATCTGAAACATCACAAAACTAACACAACCTAATCCTTCCAACATTATCCTCAAAGAACATAATTTGCTCAAGGCAAGAAAATCAAGTCATGTCTCAAAAGTTTATGAAGCTATGGGACAAATGCTAGAGTAAAATGTATGTCATACCATGATTGTCACTTTGATGCACCAAAACCAAGCTTGCACAACAAAACCGTGCTAACCATAAACTCACTAGATTTTCACTCTAATTTTCACACAAGTGTTTAAAGGTTAGCTACACTACCACTCAAACAATCTCATGGAAATGCCGCCATATGCTTACTTTTCAATCTCATCTCCACCGGTCTTGCACAAACCATCTTGGATCAAAGAGGACTTTTATTAGGTTGTAATGAGGCTTAGGGCAAGGGGTTAGAGAAATGAAGTGGATAGGAAATTACAAATTCTAAGCAACTTAGCAAGCAACTCCCTTATTGAGATTTCACGAACTTAAGACCTTAAGATGCTTCATATGATTCACTCTCTTAACCATTCCCCCAAACTTTAAACTAAAAACTATTTATTGACCAACTAGAGAAACTTTCTTTTTGGATTTTCTTTCTTTTTTTTTGAGTTTCTTGAAATGTAAGGACAAATTACAATTGCACAATAAACATAATACTCCCCCATACTTATTTCTTTTCAAGTACCCCAAACTTTGTTTCTTGAAGCATCTTGACATATACAATCTCATATTCTTCACTAAGAAAACTTGGAAAGGGTAAGGCTAGTGTTTAAGCTAGAAGGTAAGACATTTGTAGTGCAAAGAAATGAAAGGCTAACAAAAGGCACAAATTGGAAATCTAAGGATAATCATCTTTTAGGACAAGAGCTTGTTTGGCCATGGTGGAATTCCTATTGCCTCAATCATTTCCGTGATGTATTCATGCTTGACAAAAGTTTTGAGAGATATAAAGCAAGTTCTAGAGATACAATTCACAAAAGATTGATCACACATGAAGAATAAAGTGCTAAGAGCTATTAGATGCAATTTCATTAGGCTCAAAACTCACATTTGTGGTGCAAATAGTTCTCACAAATCTCATCATGCCAACCATATCTCAATGCATCAACTTGACAATCAAAGGTAACAATGAAGTTAAACATAAGTCCCATAACCTTTATTTGAAAAATTGAGTTCACAAGACATAGACATGCTTTCTAGCCCTTTACAAATCAAGTTCAAGTTTCATCATAGGAGTTGGAAGGAACTAAACACAAGCAAAACACACAAACACTAGAAACAACTACAAGCTAAAAACAATTTTTTTTTTTTTAACAATTTGAATTTATTGAATTTAAACTAGACATTCCCCCCACACTTGAACATAACATTGTCCTCAATGTTAAAAAGTGTTTTCTTGAAAGATTTGCCATGAAAGAGTCAAGCATGGTAAGAAAGAGCATGCAAACTATCACAAAAACAAAGAAGTGACCGGAATTTAAACATGTTAATGTCTAAAAAGTCTAGCGGTAGCTGGACCTTAGTTAACGCTGATCCGGCGGGTGGATCGATACCTTTGTTGTGAGTGGTTCCCGTTACCTGTCAAATAAAATACAATGGGCGTCAGAGGGAGACCGCGCCGGGCGGTCTTCAGCTCTCCGATGCCTAAGTTAGTCAATGTATTTATGTTGACAAAGTAACAGTAGGTAAGTATTGAATGCGTCCTTTGTGAGGAGAGAGGAGAGAACCTTTTATAGGTGAGGAAGAGGATGATCTTCTCTTTGTTTTCAATGTGGGACTGATGGTGCTTCAGTTCCCAGTTTCAGTAGCTTCTGATGCCATCTTGACACGGCGCGTGGCGGCGCGTCGGCGGTGCTTTGGGGTTGATCCGGGGCTCAGGCGGTAACCCGGCTAACTGTCTTTACGCCAGTCACTCATATGGTGGGCGTTGGTACCCCTGGTGGTACCATGAGCGTGGCTCATTATAGCTAATTATGCTTGCAAATGGACATGTATGTACAAGTCCCCCAAATCCCCAGTCAAGGAGGGCAATCTTGGTTGGGGAGTTGATCGGCGGTTTGAAGCGTTTCTCCCGCTAGACTTTGCAGAAGCATAATTAGCGTCAGTGCGTTGTCAACCATGGATTTACTGAGCAAACGCTTTGTGCCCTTTCGGGTGGGCCCCTGCTAGGCCCCCCAGGGAGTCCCCCACTCCCCGGCTAAGATGGACCTCCGGATGGTCGTTGTTATTGTTTGTTGAGGGGGAGCTGCACGGAGCAGCGCTGCACGGAGCAGAGGGTGTTGGGTTGCGAGCCCAATCTTAGCACCCAGGTGACGGGGGTCAACGTACCTGATCAGGGCTGTCGTAGACTGTTGACTAGTCCCCGTGTCCCGTAGGGACATTCTGACCGTAACCCCGCGTGGCGGCGTTGTCAGAGAGGCGTGGCCTCGGGATCCGCCGCTGGCGGAAGTCCCCCCGCTAGATGTAGCAGGAAGCAGCGTCAAGTAGACGTGCTTGGTATTTTATTGAGCGGTGTTGCGCTGAATAAAGTACGCAGCTTGTCAGATGAGAAATGGGGTCAGCCAGCGGTGCGCTGTGTAGCGGAGGACGCCCCGTTTACCAAATGAGGAGAGAAGCTCCGCCGGCGGGGTTTCGCTCAGCGGAGACTCCGTCACTTGGAAGATGACAAGTGAGGATCCGCTGGCGGGGTTTCGCTCAGCGGAGACTCCGTCACTTGGGAGATGCAAGTGAGGATCCGCTGGCGGGGTTTCGCTCAGCGGAGACTCCGTCACTTGGGAGATGCAAGTGAGGATCCGCTGGCGGGGTTTCGCTCAGCGGAGACTCCGTCACTTGGAAGATGACAAGTGAGGATCCGCTGGCGGGGTTTCGCTCAGCGGAGACTCCGTCACTTGGGAGATGACAAGTGAGGATCCGCTGGCGGGGTTTCGCTCAGCGGAGACTCCGTCACTTAGGAGATGCAAGTGAGGATCCGCTGGCGGGGTTTCGCTCAGCGGAGACTCCGTCACTTGGGAGATGCAAGTGAGGATCCGCTGGCGGGGTTTCGCTCAGCGGAGACTCCGTCACTTGGAAGATGACAAGTGAGGATCCGCTGGCGGGGTTTCGCTCAGCGGAGACTTGCCATGGTTGGGGGTTTACTTGTCAGGTGGTGACTTCCCTTGGAAGCCAAAGAATGATGACGGTTGACACGTGGCTAACTCTGAGAGGGTTAGCGTCTGGAGGCTTGTCTCCTAAGCCTAGCCGTCTTCTCGTCATTAATGCGAGTAATGATGGATTTCGTAACCGAGGCGACGCCTCGGCTAATCCAGGGAGTTAATGAAGACGTGGGACACGTGTACGGTTGGTACGTGATGTAGTTTTGTAGCGGACGGCTCAGGATTATTTGATGTTGACATAAAAAGGGGGGAACTGAGCGAGTTTCGACATTTCTGGAAAATCTTCAAATCTGAGTTGCCTGCTTCGAGCCTTGTTCGCCTGCGAATTGCGAAGGAGATCCCCGGGTTTGCGTGGAGTAGTCGGACTGGAGAGGACGAAATCTGTTAGTGAAGACGAGCTGCACTCCAAAGTCTTCGACGTGAGGTTGGTATTTCGGATCCTCTTCCTGTTTCATTGAATCTGCAATGGTGGTTTCTGGGTTTTGGTATTTCTGTTAATGGTATGATATTGCTTCTGTGTTGTTCTCGGAGGGTGTAGGGAGAGATTTGAGGGAGGTTATGGTGTTTGACAGAAAGTTGGGGTTTTGGGTTTTGCTAGACGGTCTAATCTGGGTTGAGCGTGCGGTTGTTTTTGTTTTGGTATTTTTGTGGGTAGTTGTTCTTGGCATCTTTGGCTATATCTGATGTGAGAGTAGGTTAGATCTGTATTTGTGCTAACTGATGTGGGTTTTAGGGTTTGGGATGGCCAACGTCATAGATATTTCGAGCAGTGAGGATTCCGGGTCTGACGTGTCGTTCAGCGTGGCGGATATGACCTTTATTGACTCGTTGCGTCCGTCTGCCCATGCAGGAACCTCACTGCCAGAACCGCTTGAAGTTGAGCCACTTCGGACCATCCCCTGGGAAATAGCTATGGATCGTGGTTCGCGTCCAGAGAGCTCTAGGGCGGGTGAGGTTGCTAGGCGCGACGAGCGCTTGGCGAGCAATAGTGCTGCTAGCGGCTCCGCTGGCGAAGGGGAAGCGCCGGGCCAAAACGTCTAGTCGGCGTGGTACCTCTCAGATGGCACCGCCGTCGACGAGGCAGGTGGGCGGATGGATGCCGCCGCTGTTAACCGGATGAAGCGGACGTTCCGGTTGCCGGGCTCGGTGAAGCTGCGCCCCCCGACAGCGGATGAGAAGGCCTCGATGCTCCCAGCGGGATGTGCTGCCGTGCACGAGGCCATATTCCGCCAAGGAGTGACATTCCCGCTAGTGCCCAATCTCCAAATTCTTGTGTGCGAGTTTGGCCTTGCCTTTGGGCAGATCTGTCCCAACATGTGGCGGTTGATGTTGGCGATGAACTCCTTGTGGCGCTTGTCGGGGTGCGAGGGGCCTACCGTGGCGGAAGTGCTTCACTTCTACGAGCTAGTGTATGTGAAGCGCCGAGGTTGCAGAGGGTGCGTGAACCTGAGCCGCCGCCAGGGAGCGCCCAAGTTGATTGAGAATCTAAGGGACTCAATGTCCTACTGGCGGGGGACCTTCTGCGTCGCCACAGATGGCTGGGAGTACCACACTAGGTCGAATGTGGAGGGGCCGACGTTTAAGACTAAGTCGGAATTCCAGCCCATCCGAGGTTGGCAACTGGTTTCCGCTAAAACTAACTGGCGGTTTCAAACTTTTGCAAACCTGCGGTTTTTGCTAATGATTATTGTGTTTGTGCAGCGGGACTAAGGTACATTCTGACGCGCGAAGAGGAGTGTCGCGTGGCGAGGATCCGCGGCTGCTGGCGGAACCGCAATTTGCTTGACTTCCGTCTTCTGACCGGTTGGGAATTGCTGGTCGACCTGGGGCTAACTCGCTCTATTGGTGAGAGCCATTCCGCCACACCTCATTTTTTTTTTTTTTTTTTTTTTTTTTTGTTAGTGATCCGGACTGACGGGTGTTTGTGTTTTTCTTTTCAGAAACCCCGCCCGGTAACAAATCTAGTCGCGACGCTTTCGAAAAAGCAATGGATCGTGCCGAGATAGAAAATTTTCTGGAGGCTATGTATGCCGAGGGGCTGGCGGCCCAGCAGACGGTGGTGAACCCGGAGACGCTGGTGCTGAGCCAGTCTGAGGTTGCGGTGGAGCTGCCGATGCCGCACCACTCCCATCTGGGTGAGGATGGCCTGCCGGTAGTGCAGGCGGACACCCAAGTGGGCGGCGGGGAGAGGGGGGTTGTTGGTACAAGGCCGCGGGAGCGGATGCCTACCACCCGGCGCGGTCCTCAAAAGAAGACGGTGCAGCCGACGGAGACTGCCACCGAGTCCCGGGGTGAGCCGCCGGTGCGGGTGACGAGGACCGCTGCTGGGACACAACGGGCGTTGGAGAAAAAACGCCGGCAGCCTGACTCCCCCGTCGAGGAAGAGGAAGAAGAGGTGGTGATCGGAGTCCGCCAACAAAAGAAGGCTCGACAAGCTGCGTCGAAGGGTGCAGTGGCGGAGGGAGAGGCAGCAGTCGTCAGTGATCTGGACTCCTTTGCCGAGTATGCGCCATTCATGACAGAAGGGGAGCGGGCATTCCTTTTCCATCTGTGCGAGCGGCTGGGGTTCGGGGGTCTGGCGGGCATATCGCGCCCGACGGCAATTGACCAATCGCCCTTCAGCTCGGCGTTTGGTCAAATATCTGCGGGGTTACATGATATGTTCGAGGCGGCGTCTAAGCAGCCCCGGATTGAGGAAGAGCTCAGGGGAGAGATCGGAGGTCTCCAGAGGGAGCTGGCGGAGGCCAAGGAGAGATTGGCGGAGGCCGAGCGGGGGCTGGCCAAGGCGGAGTGTGACTATGCAGACGCCCGCGGCAAGCTTAATGCGGCAATAAGGCGGGACCTGGAGAGGAATGAACGCGTCTCCCAGTTGGAGCAGGAGATCGCATTGCTGCAGGAGCGGATAGCCGCTAAAGATAAGAAGCTCATTATTGTGCAGCGGGAGTCTGCCGCCAGACTGGGTGAGATGCAGCGGCTGGACGGGGAGGTCAACCGCCTGAAAAATGAACAGAGTTCTTCTGCAGCCGCCGCCGTTGAAGCGTTCAAGATGTCGGCGGAGTATAAAAAGACATTGACCGAAGCGGCGAAGTCTGGGGCCCGGGCCAATATAGACATGTTGACGCGGAAGGGCGCCATTGACTTTGTAAAGGCGTCACAGCCCGACGTGCCGGTGGTCGAGGGTGTCCCGCCGGAGACAGAAGTCGTGCCTCCCACTGCGGCAGGTACTCATTCGGGCAGCGGGGAAAGTGGCTCCCATCCGCCGGAAAGGTCCCAGCAGACTCCCCAGCAGACCCCGTCGGAGGTGTCACGTGCCGGCTTTCTGGAGGCACACACCCGGGCGGATGGTACAATGGAGACTCCCAGTCCGACAGCTCGAGGGTCCGATCAGGCGAGCCGATCGGTCGTGCCGCCGCCAGTTGAAGCCGGAGAAGCCGAAGACAACCGCTGAAGCTAGCTGAGACTCCCATAGGTTTTTTTTTTTTTTACACTGTAATAATGAACTATTTTGGGTGGGGAGTCCCAGCCCTGAAATGAAATTTCAGAGTTTGACGTTTGTCATGATGTGTTTGTACCGCTAGAGTTTTGACGTAGAGATTTTTCTTTTGCCAAGCAATGAAACATTAAAGGAATTAAAATTGGTCCAAGTGCACCACGTAGCGGACGTGGTCCGCTGACGATTCCTGGCGTTGCCAGTTGCCCTCAGTGCTAGACTTGGTAACAATGGTTTGAATAATTCCTCGTTTCATTGATAGCTGACTGATCAGCGTTTACAAAAGAGGGGTAGTACCCGTTGGGTAGCTTCCCTTAGCTAAATATTGAACAAAAATTTAGCTAAGTCAAGATGCTCTTGGGTAGCGGCATGACTATTTGTAATAATACCGAAGGTGTTCGGTATTCCAAGGGTGGGTCGTTGTGACGCCATCCTTGTCCATTAAGTAGAAGGTGCCTGGGCTAACGACTTCCACAATTTTGTATGGACCTTCCCAAGTTGGGCGAAGCTTTGTTGGCGGTGGAATGACTTCCTTCATTACCCAGTCCCCCAGTTGGAGGTTCCGGGCCTTGACTCTGGCGTTGTAGAAACGCGATACCCGCTGCTTGTTTTGCAGGTTGCATAGGTGGGCCCTGTGTCGCTTTTCCTCCAGGAGGTCCTTGTCCAGGTTGATGCCGTCAGTGTTGGTCTCTGGGCGGTAGCCCTCGACTCTAGCGGTAGGTTGAGAGACCTCAATGGGCAGGACAGCCTCCGTTCCGAACATCATGCAGAAGGGAGTTTCACCAGTTGCGGAAGTTGGGGTTGTTCTGATGGCCCATAGAACTTCCGGGAGTTTCTCCGCCCATAGACCCTTTGCTTTGTCGAGTTTTTTCTTCAGCAGCCTTTTGATTATCTTGTTTGCTGCTTCGACCTGACCGTTGGTCTGGGGGTGGGCGACAGATGCAAAACTCATCTTAGTACCCAAGTTGGCGGTAAAAGAGATGAGCTCCTTGTTGTTGAATTGTGTGCCATTGTCGGTGATTATCGTGTGTGGGACACCGTAACGGCAGTAGATGTTCTTCCAGAGGAAGTGAATTACCTTGGCGGTAGTTATTGCTGTTAGTGGTTCCGCCTCTATCCACTTGCTGTCGTAGTCGATAGCCACTATGATGTACTTGAACTGGCCCTTGGCGGTTTGAAATTTTCCCATCAGATCCAGGCCCCAAGTTGAGTGGATCCATGGGGCGACGATGACCGATAGTGGTTCCGCCGGTGCATGCGGGATGTCAGCAAATTGTTGGCACTTGTGGCATGATCTTGATACCTGGCGGGCATCGTCGCCGAGAGTAGGCCAAAAATAGCCTTGTCGCATTGTGCGATTGGCTAAGGATCTGGCGCCTGAATGGTTTCCGCATTCTCCGCTATGAATTGCTGCCAGAACGACCTTTCCCTCCTCTGGGGTTAGGCAGCGGAGGTTAGGATGGGTGAATCCCTGGCGGTACAGCTTGCCGTTCTGGATGTTGTAGCGGGTTGCCCTCCGCTGGAGTTGTCGCGCCTTAACTTTGTCGTCCGGCAATGTGCCGTTGCGCTTGTACTGAATGACTTCGTCCATCCAGCTGGTATTGACCTCAATGTTGAAGATCTCCGCCAGGGTTTTTGTGATACTTGGCTTGTCAAGACATTCCACTCTTGTGTCCGCTGGACTCTGATGTGGCTGGGCGGTTGCTAGCCTTGCCAGTGAATCAGCCTTGGCGTTCTTTTCCCTGGGGATTTGTGTGATGTTATGAAATTTGAATTTCTTGAGGAGTGTCTTAACGTACCCCAAGTATGCCGCTAACTGTTGGTCCTTGGCCTGGAAGCTGTCATTGACCTGATTAACGACCAACTGGGAATCACTGAAGATGTTGACGCTGTCAGCCCCTGAATCGATGGCGAGGAGTAGGCCGGCAATGAGTGCTTCGTATTCCGCCATGTTGTTGGAGGCTTTGAAGTTGAATTTTAGTGCGTATTCCACATTCAGCCCCCCAGGGCCTGTGAGGATGACTCCTGCGCCGCTGGCCTTGGCGCTGGCGGAGCCGTCCACATGCAGGTTCCAATCTGATTGTAGGGGAGCTGGCTCCTTAGCGGTGACCATTTCCGTCCCGGGCTCATTCTCCGTGCTGGGACTGGGCTGGCGCTCAGTGAGCTCGGCGATGAAGTCCGCTACCGCCTGACCCTTCATGGCGGTTCTTGGCTTGTAGTCTATGTCAAATTCACTGAGCTCGATGGCCCACTTGCTGAGGCGCCCTGAATGTTCAGGGTTCTGCATCACCTGTCTCAGTGGTTGATTGGTCAGCACGTGGATTGTGTGCGCTTGAAAATACTGGCGGAGGCGCCTGGCGGCAACGATGAGTGCAAGAGCTAGCTGCTCTAAGGGTGGATACCTTGTTTCTGCCCCGTTCATGCCCCTGCCGGCGTAGAAAACTGGGAGCTCGTCCTGTCCCTCCCGCCGGACAATGGCGCAACTCACCGCTGATACCGATACCGCTAGGTATATGAACAGTGTCTCTCCTTGCACAGGGATAGAGAGTAGTGGGACTGCCGCCAGATAATCCTTCAAGCCCCGAAACGCCGCCTGACATTCTGGGTTCCAGTTGATGACTTTCTTGTGAGTTGTTTTGAGGAGTTTGAAAAATGGGGCACACCTGTCAGTGAGCCTGGAGATGAATCGAGAGAGGGCGGTTAACTTGCCTTGGAGGCATTGGACGTGTACCTTATACTCAGGGTCTGCCAGGTCGAGTATGGCCTGCACCTTGTCCGGGTTAGCCTCGATGCCTCGTTCACTGACGATATAACCCAGAAATTTGCTGGCGGTGACGCCAAAGAAGCATTTTTCTGGGTTGAGGCGCATGCCATAGGCCAGGAGGATGGTAACTATGATCTTGAGGTTTGCCACGTGTCCGCTGGCCTTTATACTCTTGACCAACATGTCGTCCACGTAGACCTCGATTATCTTGCCCAAATGTTCAGCGAACATAGCATTCATCAGCCGCTGATAAGTTGCTCCGGCGTTCTTCAGACCGAAAGGCATAACATTGTAGCAGTAGAGGCCCTTGTCGGTGGTGAAGGTGGTACACTCCTGATCGCTGGGATGCATCTTGATCTGATTGTAGCCGGAGAAAGCGTCCATCATGCTGAGGAGTTCATGCCCGGCGGTTGCGTCAACCAGCTGATCAATGCGTGGGAGAGGGAAACTGTCCTTTGGGCACGCCTTGTTGAGATTTTTGAAGTCGACACACATCCGCCACTTGCCGCTAGGCTTCTTGACCATGACCAGGTTGGAGATCCATTGGGGATAGATTACCTGGCGGATGAATCCAATGCCCTGGAGTTTGGCGACCTCTTCTCCTATGGCGCGGTATTTCTCCTCGTCGAAGGCCCTTCGCCTCTGCTTGATGGGATGGAAGGATGGCTTAATGGTTAGTTTGTGTGTGATGATTTCGGGAGAGATACCTGGCATGTCCGCATATGACCATGCGAAAACGGCGGCGTTGTCCCGCAGGAATTGAGTGAGTTCTGCGGCTACTTCTGGGTCTAGCTGAGCTCCTATGCGGACTGTCCGCTCTGGGTGCTCGTCAGAGATGCTGATGACCTTCAACGATGTTTCAGGATTGACCGGTTCCTTCCTTACGTATTTCTCCTCCTCATCCCTAGGATCCTCGAAGATATCTGGTGGCGGTGCCTGATTTCCTACCGTTAGGATTTCGTGGCGGCGGGTTGACCGCGCAATGGTGGTAGAGTAGCATTCTCGTGCCAGTTGCTGACTTCCCCTGACACAGCCCGTGCCGTTGGGTGTGGGGAACTTCATGAGAAGCATGTATCCGGCGATGATGCATTTGAGCTTGTTGAGTGTCGGCCGTCCTATGATGGCGTTATACGAACTGAAACAGTCCACAATTATAAATTCGGTATGTACCTCCGCCATACATGGACTGGAGCCGATGGTTAACCGCATGTAGTCAGAACCCAGCGGCTGAGTGATATCGCCGGAGAAGCTAAGCAATGGCTCATGGTCTTGTAGTAGTTTCTTGTTCCGCTTAAGGTTGTTGTAACAACCGCTGAATATGACATTGACAGCAGATCCGCTATCCACCAAGATTCTTCCTACTGACCATCTGTCGAGAATGGCATCGATCAGGAATGGGTCGTCATGGGGTAGATGTACTCCGCGCTCCTCCTCCTCTGAGAAGGTGATGGGCTCCCAACCAGACTTTGGGAGTTTGGTGGATCTCTCGTAGCGGATGTTACAGACTTCCTTTGGGTGATTGGCGCGTGCGTAACGCTTTCTTGCCCTGTGAGACATGTTGGTGATTGGAGCCCCGCCGTCGATGGTGTTGATGCGGCCCAGTGGCTCAATGTTGGCAATCACAGGTGGCGGTTGGCGCACCTTGAACTGATCCATCTTGCCGTCACGGTATAGGGTCTCAATGGTTGTTTTGAGAGCGTTGCAACTGTTGGTATTGTGACCGCTGTCCTCGTGGTACTTGCACCACATGCCGGTGTTTCTTGGCTTACCCTTTTTGGGGAATCTCGGTGAGGGTGGCGGTGGTATCTGATCCTTGCACTGATTGTAAATCTCCTCGTACGAGGCTGTGAGGACGGTGAACACTGCATACCGCTGAGAGGATTCCGTCTGCTTGTTGCGATTGTCCCCATGGGATTGGCGGTTGCCCTTGTAGTGGTTGTCTTTCTGCCTCTTGCTTTGGTAACCGCCCTGCTGCCACTCCCTCTTCTTGTCAGCTGGCGGTGCAGTGGGGGCTTTGCTGGCGGTCTCTTGATGGCTGGAGGAGGGTTGAGATGACTTTGTTGGTGTTGCTGGTGGCGGTGGGGTTTCTCCATATGTGATAAACTCTGCCTGGGCATGAATGACCGCCTCACTCATAAGGTGATCATACGCCGCATTTGGATGATTGTAGTTGAGGTGATAGAGGAATGGTCCCTTGAGGAGTCCCTGCTTGAAAGCCGCCGAAGCCATTGTTTTGTCGAGATCGCGGCACTGAGATGCTGCCGCTCGCCATCTTGTGACGAATGCCTTCAATGATTCGTCCCCTCCCTGTCTGACGCCAAACAACTGGCTCGTGTTGTGATGACCGGCGGACAACAAGATGAATCGAGAGAGGAAAGCATGAGATAATGCGTGGAATGAGTCGATGGACCCTGGCGGACACTCGAAAAACCAACTCATTGCCTCACTATCCAGCGTTTCGCTGAACAAGTGGCACAGGGTGGCGTCATCAAATCCCTTGTTGTTGGTGACCTTCTTGAACGTGTCCATGTGGACGAAGGGATCGGTCTTACCGCTATAATGTGACATTTTTGGGGTTTTTGCAAACGCTGGTCTGACGGCTTGCAAAATTGTGGCGGTGAATAAGCCTGGCCTGGACGCGAAGAGTGGGTTTGGGGCTGGCGCCGGGGTGCCTGCCTCCGCCAGGATTAATCTCCGTTCTAACTGCTGCATCCTCTCCAAAATTTGGGTGGTTGCGTCGCCAGCGGGGCCCGCTCGGGCGTTCCGCGGAGCGAACCCCCGCCCGGGAATGGGTAGATTACCCTCAGTCCTTGTTCTAGTCCTCGAGTGGTGGGTGCGCAGCGATGACTCCGCCTCCTGCTCCGGCAGTTGTGGGATAGGGGGTGGTCCCATTCCTGCCAGCTCAGGTGGGCTTAGCGGTACCTGCATTTGCACGATGGGTCCTATACCAGCGGTAGGCCGGCTGTGTCTGGTGCTGTGTGACTGCTCACTTCATGCAGGGTTGGCGTTTGCGTCCAGCGTTCGCCTTAGCTCGTCGAAACGTGTCATCAGCGTGGCCACTTGGTTTTGGGCCTCCGCCTTCTCCTTGCGTTCCTGCTCGCGCTCTCTGTTTGCTTTGTGGAGGTCCGCCAGCGCCAGCTCATACAAGGCGGTGAGGTCCTGACCTGGGGGACGGCTGCTGCTTGGATTTGTTTCACCGCCTGGGTTGACCGGGGTGTTGAATAGTGCGCGGTTGATGCTTACCGCTGGGCGGGCGGGTTGGGGAACGGCGGACTGGTCTGCCTGCTCCCCGATATTTCCCCCGCTACCGTTAGTCATGGTAATTGTGATGGGATGACCTTCTGTTCAAGGATTCCCACAGACGGCGCCAATGTTAATGTCTAAAAAGTCTAGCGGTAGCTGGACCTTAGTTAACGCTGATCCGGCGGGCGGATCGATACCTTTGTTGTGAGTGGTTCCCGTTACCTGTCAAATAAAATACAATGGGCGTCAGAGGGAGACCGCGCCGGGCGGTCTTCAGCTCTCCGATGCCTAAGTTAGTCAATGTATTTATGTTGACAAAGTAACAGTAGGTAAGTATTGAATGCGTCCTTTGTGAGGAGAGAGGAGAGAACCTTTTATAGGTGAGGAAGAGGATGATCTTCTCTTTGTTTTCGATGTGGGACTGATGGTGCTTCAGTTCCCAGTTTCAGTAGCTTCTGATGCCATCTTGACACGGAGCGTGGCGGCGCGTCGGCGGTGCTTTGGGGTTGATCCGGGGCTCAGGCGGTAACCCGGCTAACTGTCTTTACGCCAGTCACTCATATGGTGGGCGTTGGTACCCCTGGTGGTACCATGAGCGTGGCTCATTATAGCTAATTATGCTTGCAAATGGACATGTATGTACAAAACACAATGAAGTACATAAAGCAAGAAAAAGGTTTAGGAATGCTCCCCCATGTAGACCATGAAGTTCATTCAATTCACCCACAATCACCAACATGCAAGGCTTTAAGCCCTTGCCTTCCAAGCTAAACTTTAATGGTGTCATTTCTTCAAGAATGGTTCCAAGGGGTTTCCTCCTCCTTCACTTGCATTTTGAGCTTTGCTACCTCCAAGTAGGGCTCTGCTTTAAGGACATCTTGCCGGTCCATTGATTCTCCATTCACTCAAGGGGGCTTCTTGAGACAACCATCTCCCTTGTTTACCTTCTTTGAACTTCCAAGGCAAGCTCCTATGTCAACAAGTGCTCCCTTGAGCAATCCTCAAATTTGTTTCTTCTTCTTGATGGGGGTGAGGAGTGACTCAAAGCCTTGTGAACATGGTAAGACCGAAAGAGGTGCCCAAACTTCTTTCTTATTTTTCTCATCTCCTCTTACTCTTGCCTCTCCATAGTAACCCAAAAAGTAGCATTCATTCATGTCATCCAGAATTTGAAGGGGAGGAAAGATTTGGAACTTGATTTTGTCTCCAAGTACCTTCATGCTCATGGTGCCTTTCTTCACATTAATCTTGACACCGGCAGTGGCCATGAAAGCTCTTCCAAAGATGATAGGAAGCTCATTGTCAACCATGGGGGCTTCCTCCATGTCTAGGACTATAAAATCCACTGGTGTCACAAACCTTGTAACATTGACAAGCACATTCTCCAAGATTCCTCTAGGATACCTCACGCTTCTATCCGCCAATTGGAGAGTGATTAAAGTTGGTTTCAAAGCTCCTTCAAGACCAAGCTTCTTTAAAGCCGAATAGAGCATTAAATTGATACTTGCCCCAAGATCCATCAAGCAATTGTCAAAAGTAGTTTCTCCAATCTTGCTTGGAATAGTGAAGCTTCCCGGATCTTTGAGATTTGGTGGAAGCTTTCTTTGAATGATAGCACTCACTTCTTCACAAAGTGCCACTTGCTCATGTTCTTTGAACTTTTTCATATCCTTCAAGAACTTAGCATAAGATGGGATTGTCTTCACGACTTCAAGGAGTGGAATGTTTTTATGAACTTTCTTGAATAAATCAATCATCTCCCTCAATTGGCTCTCTTTCTTGAGTTTTTTTTCTCTTGTTGCCATATAGTTTGGGGGTAAGGGAGAGACACTTCTTCTTCTTGCACAATCTTCAAAGGAGGATTGAAAATGATACCTCTTTGGAATAGTCTATCGATTGGATGATCATTGGACACTTCTTTTTCATGGTTGGCCTTGGAATTTGAGTTATTTTTCAAGACCTCATCTTGTCCTTCATTGTAATCCTACACAATTTGCTCATGCTTTAATCTCCTTTCAAAACCCGTTGGCTCTCTTGGAGTTACAACTTCTTCATTAGTGGGCATATACACATTGTTCTCAACTTGCCTTCCACTTCTCAAATTGGTGATGGCCTTAGCTTCATGCCTTGGATTGTTGACCACTTTACTTGGAAACATTCCTTGCTTCCATTGGCTTAACTCATGGGCTAGTTGCCCCATTTGTACCTCAAGCTTGCTCACACTTTGTTGGATGACATTGATCTTCTCATCTTGCTTTGCTTGATTGTTCACAAAGGCCGCCATCATTTCTTCAAAGGTAGGTGTCTTTCTTGCTTCTTGTATTGGTACTTGGGGTTGTTGTAGAGGTAGAGGTTGTTAAGATGGTGCTTGATAAGGTGGTCTAGGAGCATGATAAGCATTGTTTGCTCCTTGATTGTTGAAATGTGAGCTACTTGCACCTTGATAACCACCTCCTTGCCTTCGGTAACCTTGGCCTTGTTCACTGTTTTGATTCCCACCCCAACCAAAATTAGGGTGGTTCCTCCATCCAAGATTATAAGTGTTGCTATAAGAGTCATTCTTTGGCTTTGTTTGGTAGCCGAGAAGATGGCATTGCTCTATCAATTCCGGATACATGTCGCTTTGTGAACACTCCGTTGTGCTATGATACACACTTTAACAAATCAAGCAAGCTTGTTCCATGGCTTTGACTCCCAAACTAGGCTCCCGAATTTGGCTTGGTGATGCCATTTGATTGATGGGTCTTCCTTGTGCTTGTAGAATCATGTCAAGCTTCTTTTGCAAATCTCCTTCTATCCGCTTCAACTCTTGTTGCATTTGGACACTTGAAATGTCAACATTATACATGCCTCTCCTTTGCTCTTGCTCCCTCATAGCTAGGTACTTATGCACTCTTCATCATCATTGGCTTTCTATCTGAGACACTATCATAGAGTTGAGAAGATTCACTCATTTCATCTAGGATCTTCATCGCTTCATCTTCGGTCTTGTTCATGAACCATCCCCCACAAGCATTGTTAACTCTCCTCCTGTGTCTTGTGAAAGCCTGGTGTAGAAGGCACCTAGAACAGCTACCTTAGAGAGGCCATGATTGGGAACACCACCTTCTATATCCTTGAATCTCTCCCATGTCTCATAGAATGACTCATTTGGTAGCTCTCGGAAGTTCATCAACTCATTCCTCAATGAATTAGACTTGTGAGGAGGGAAATAGAATTTGAGGAATACCATTTGCATCTCTTCCCAAGTGTGGATACTACTTGAGGGTAACTTGTACAACCATTTCTTGGTTTTTTCCTTCAATGAAAAATGAAAGAGCAGAAGACGCAAGTTGCCTTCATCAATACCAAAAAGTTGAATGGTTGAGCATGCTTCATTGAACTCTTGGAGGTGCAAGTATGGCTCATTACTTGGCAAGCCAAAGAAAAGGGGTAAGTTTGCAATAGTCCCTGGCTTTATGTCAAAAGCAACGGCACATGGTGGAAGCACGATACAACTTGGATGATTGGAGATTGTTGGCAAAGTGTATTCATTCATGGAGCGTGGTTCAACCATTGTGGGTATCCGGGCTATTTTAGCTTGCAAATCTTTCGCTAATTTCTTTATGAGATCAAGAGTTTCTTGCGGTATCCGAGTTTCTTCACCACTATCTTCAAGGGTTTGATCAATAGATGTGTTGCCTCCACTTGGTGTGCTTGGAGATGATGGAGTAGAATATGTTGAATTGATCCCTGGGCTACTTGTAGGTGATTCGTGAGACATAAACACCTATAATATTTCAAAACAAAGGTAAGAACATAAGTTAAAATACAAAAAGAAACCAAAAACACGAAATTGAAAAATTGCTGAAAACAGGGGAAACGACCGGTCGGCGACACTTGCCGACTGGTCGGAAATTTCTGACGACTGGTCGGCGAAACAAAATCACATGAAATGAACACAAACGAATGGTCGGCGGAGACCAACAACTTGTCGGTAAACAGAGATAAAATAAAAACAAGGGAAATTTCTAACTAATCCCTAAGGCTACCCGAGATAGGGATTGGATTTCACCACCCGGCAATGGCGCCAAAAACTTGTTAGCATTGAAGCCACCCTCAAGTGCAAGAGGTACAAGTTATAGAATAGGGAATTAAGTAAGGATGTCGAACCCACGAGGATTGGTAAATCCTTTCCTAGCTAGGGAAAAACTAAGGAAAAATTAGAAGAATATGCAAATTTACAATCACAAACAAAGGCTCACAAGTGAACTAAAGTTCATGGTGAGTATGTGCAAGATGGTGTGTAGAGATTTGATTTTGATTTTAAGATTGGTTTCTATTCAAATTGAAACAATGAAAGCAAATAATATAAACTAAGCTAAACTAAACAAGTTGTTGTCAAATAGATGGGAGTTAGGGCATCGGGTTTCATCTTTTGCCTCCCTTGCAAGCATTAAAGCAATTGAATATGAATGATGCAAAGCTAATTGTCCAACTACCCTCTTAGCATCCGGATAGGACTACTAAGGCTTAAACCCCTTTCATTTTATTAACTCTAACCGGATAAGTCTAGAGCTAACTACCTAGAGACAAATTCAATTACCGGATAGGTCTCAATCCTTTGCTCCTAAATGCATAAAGCTTAGAGTTTAGGTAACCAAGCAAGCAAACCAATCCTATCTCTAGGTGATTTTAGCTCACTACCCTCACATGCACACATGGTGTGCTTTCATGCTCCCTTTTTGCCTAAAGGTAATCAATCTCTAGGAAAAACTTCATGTCATGGCAAACACATAACTCAAATTGATTAGGTCTAAGTAATGCATTCAACTATTGACTTATCATGTGAGAATGACAACATGAATTTGCATCAATTTATAAACAAAAGCATCAATCCAAGCAAGTTTGGCTAGGGCTTTCAACCCTAGCCCCAACTAGTTCACTACTCACACATAGCTAGATACACAAGCTTCAACATTCTATTAAACATCAAATACATAAAGAGATAGGGAGTAAAGGGTGACTATTGATGATGCCGGAAGAGGTGGTGGAAATGGGTCTCCAAGAACATGATATGGTGGTAGTCACCTCCTTCTCCTTACTCCAAGCTCTTGATATTGGTAAGAAAAGTGAAATTTAGAATCTCGAAGGTGAGTTGTGGTGTTGAATGGTGGAGGAAATGGAGGTTGTAGTGGTGGAAATGGAGGTTTTAGAGGTGGAGATGGTGGTTTTAGTGGTGGAAATGGTGGTGTCTTCTCTAGAGAGAAAAATGGATCTTGGATAGGATGAAGATGATTGAATGAAGTCAAGAATGCTGAATAATTAGTCTTTGGCCTCTCTTTGATCAGTTCTGTATGTTCTCTTTGGTCCCAAAGTGTGCAAGAGATTCTCTTACACCATTGTCCTCCAAATGGTCCCAAATTGGCAAGGTGACAAAAGGACAAGGTGTAGGGAGATATTTGAATTTCAAGTGATGGGAGATTCTCACAACTATGGTCCTCTTTTGCTGGAGAAAAGACCCTCCATGAGTGGCAGCTCGCCGGAAAAGTTTGCCGGAAAAATCGCCGGAAAAGTCGATTTGCAATTTTCTTCCAATCTCCGTGTCTTCTTCCCCTAGCTTCAAATCTCCGCATTTCAAGCCTCAAATAGTTATTTTATTCTTCATGCAAGGTTTCCTACAAATAAAAGGAAATGGATTAAAAAGGGTAAAATAGCATGGAAGACAAATCAATTTTCATAATTATGGGGCACAATTGCATAAGTAATTTGTGACTCAACAGATGGCAAGAAAGCTTTAGTGAAAAAACAAAAAAGTCCACCATCTTGAAGCTGTGGTGGATTTTAACACTTGAATCTAGCATGCTTTCTTTGAAAAACTACACTGCAACAAATATGGGCTTTGGATACCAACAGATACCCATGTTTTAATTAAGGGTTAAATACTTGTTACTTCTCAAACTTTTGCCTGAAAAACAGTTTAATCCCTCGCCTTTCAAATTAAACTGGATAGTCTTTATTCTCTCTAATTCTCACACAACAGGTCCAAAATAGGTCTAAAATGACTATTCTACCCCCAAGATCCTTTATTTTTTCTCTCTTTTTTTAATTTCTCTGTCTCTTTTTATTTATTTTTTCTGCTTTTCTCTCCCTCCCTCTCCACAGATCAATCTTGTCCTTCTCAGTCTTCACTACTCTCTATAATTTTTCATCTTCATCTTCTTCTTCAACTCTCCAGAACCCACCACTAAATGGGTCTTCATCTTCCTCTATCAGAGTGCTGTACTCGAAGCCCGTCCGCTTCAAGCAACCCTCCACTTCGTTTCTCGCCAGACGATGAGGTTGTCGGAGACACCGGCGGGTTATTGGGGCTCCAGAGCTTGGAGGACCAGGGTTCGAGTTCCAGGTCGAGCTTCGTGGCGGTGGACCTCGTGAATTGCTGGATCAAATTGGTAAATTGGTTACCCTTCATCCTTCTGAAATCTCAACCCGACGCCTCCAATTCTGATCGACAAGGCCCAGCCTAGATTCAGAACCCGAAGACGATTTTGGTGACCGGCAACAGAGGAAGAGGATCCACGTCACCGGAAGATGATTTTGGTGACCGGATCCACATCGTCAGGGTCAACGTCGTCGTTTGGGATTGGAGAGCCCGGATGTCATTTGGGATGGTTGGTCTATTCCCTCTGGTGCTCAACCCAGGACCTCCGGCACTCAACCTCTGGTGCTTGACCCAACTCTCTGGCGCTCGACTCAGGCCAGTGGCAGATGAGAATGATAAACCGGGTGCCCAGAGCTTTTCTCTGGGTGACAAAAGCAATTATTTTCTTTCTTCTTCTTTTTTCTATTTTGGTAAAATGGGATCGGAGCTGGGTGGAGATGGTGGAATTGGTCTCTGAGGTTTGGTTGAGTTGGGCAGAGTGGTGTGACGAGGCTGTGGGAGGAAGAGACTGCCGAAGTGGGAGGAGATGTTGAGGTCGAGGGAGAGATCTCCTCTGGTCCAATGGCGCCAGGAAGTTAGTCTTGGCCTTGTTGACGCGGAGAGACCTAGCAGTGCCGCCGTAGGCGAGAGCTGCCTCCGAAGGGAGATGGAGAGAGGGAGGGAGAGAGAGAGAGAGAGAGAGAGAGAGAGAGAGAGAGAGAGAGAGAGAGAGGGGGGGAGAGAGTTAAGCAGAAAACATAAAATAAAATAAAATAAAAAAAGAGAGAAAAATAAAAATATATATATAGAAAAAGGAACTGAGGGGTATAAATGTCATTTTGGACCTGTTGTGTGAGATTTGCAAAGAATAAGGACTATTCAGTTTAATTTGAAAGGCGAGGGACTAAACTGTTTTTCAGGCAAAAGTTTGAGGAGTAACAAGTATTTAACCCTTTAATTAATGTTGAGAGCCCAGTATATATTTCACCAATCCTTCCAAAAACTACATTGATCTCAACTGTTGCAATGTCACCAAACAAGTAATAACCAATAACCTTCTCAAAAAGAAAAAAGAAAAAGTAATAACCAATAAACTATTCTTGTTAATCAATCTTATTTTATTTTGCCCCGATGCAGAATTTGAACTTGTCTCAATCACTTGATAGTTGATACCTAGAAGATCACAGTTGTTCCCCTTTTCTTAGATGATCACAGCCTTTCCCGTTTTCCTAGAACATAACACCAAAAGACTTCAAATCCACTTTCCCCTTCTCAAATCTTCCACACCATTCTAATGGTTTTCTCTCATTCACTCTCTGAAGAATAAAGAAGGACAACAATATGGATTGGGGCCCCGTTGATACTAAAAAGTATATATAATACCAACTAAAAAAAAAAATTATGTGCGCGATCATTATCATTTAATGCGTATATTTATATATTTACTTTCTTTATCTATGTGTTTGTGTGTGTAGAGAGAAAATCAAGAGATGACCTCCTTAAACTTGAAAAGTGAAGATGCTTTTATTTTTTAGCATGTATTTTAATAATCTAAATCACTCATTCTCTGGTTACCTACACACATATGATTATACAAAAAAATTAACAAAATCAGAAAACGTTTAACCATTTGATTAGTGCAATGTTTGTTCTAATTTTATCTAACATACTCCATTTCAATGACCAAATGATTCTACATTTGGTTATTTTTTGTAGACACAATTCTTGCATAGCAATGTAAACGATCAATAGTTGAAATCATTGAATTATGTCATATATTAGTGTAAAATATTAAAAATCCTCAAATTCTTAATATAAGGAAGTCATCTCTCGAACGCGCCTATAAGGAGTAACAGATTTTTTTATTAAGTTGGATAAAGAAAGTGTGTGTGCACGCGCGCGTGCGTTCACATATATAATTATATATTGTATACAAATACAATTAGCTTAATATTTTAAATTTTAGTTTGGAACATCTTTGGTCTTAAATTGATTATAATACAAAATATTTTGGAAAGGATGTTGTTATTACACACCTTAAATCTCTATTCACACACCCATTTTAGTTTTCATTCTTTAAATTCACATTTATTTTGGTAAAATGTCTTAACTAACCTTATTTTGCAATTTTCTTTCTTATTCTCTAATACAAATTCAACTGTCATGTTCTATCTTCACACCAAAATCCCTCAAATTTAGAAAACATACAATGCTATCGCACTTGATCATTTTTTTTTTTTTCAATCACTCGTTCATTTTTTATTCTACTCTAATCCTTTTACTTCAACAAAATTCGATCAATTTTTTCTAAATCGTGGATTGGTTGACAAAGAAAATGAATTTGTTGACAAACAACAAGAAGCGCTAATGGAGGTTGAGGTTCAACTTGAAGCCATAGATTTAGATAGTAATTGATCGAAATTTGTTGAAGCAAAATGGCTAAGCTAGAATAAAAAATGAACGAGTGAGTGACCAAAAATAAAAATGAACAAGTGTGATAGCATTGCATATCTTATAGATTTGAGAGATTTTGGTGTGAAGATAGAACGTGACAGTTGAATTTGTATTAAATAATGAGAAAAAAATTACAAAGAAAGTTGGTGAAGACATTTTACCAAAATAAATGTGAATTAAAGAATAAAAAATGAAAAAGATGTGCAAATAGAGATTTAAGTGTGTTAATAACAATACATTTTTGGAAAATGCAATCTATTTATTGTTGGATTTGAAATTTATAGATTTAGTTCTTGAAGATTCTTATGAGGAAAAAAAATGCATATTAGTGATACTACAATTAAAATGCCACATATGTATGAAAATCCCATATCTAACCCTAAGTGCACTATAAATGAACGTACCCGCCGGAAACGTGCTTATTGTCCTCAACAATAGGAAAAATCACCTATACACTAGGGTACCAAAATTTTAGGACTTCACTTACCAAAAAATATGTGGAGAATGTTCACGATTTCAATTACAACACAAATAAGAATGTGGATGATCCCAATAAGTGTGTTGGACTGGCTGTGTTATGGAAAACAAATGTAAACTTAGAATTGTCTGATAACATAGGAAACTATCTTAATTTTATGGTTAAGTTCGGTGATGATAATAAGAGTTGGAGGTTCATAGTATTTTAGAATTGAATGATAAGAAACTCTCATGGAAGTGGCTCGGGATGTTATCAAAAGTATCCCTAAGATCGGCACGGTTAGTTGTTGGGGATTTGAATGAGATATTAAATGAAAAAGAGAAAATTGGTGAACGCAAGGAGAATTTGAAGGATATAGAGAGGTTCAATGATTGCTTGGAAATATATGGCCTTAAAAACTTACATTATATAGGTTATAACTTAAAAGTTAACATGGACGGGCAATGGAGGAATCAAGGAGAGGCTTGATAGGGCAGTTGTGTCACGAACTTGGAAAGCTTTATTTCCTAAAATAAAAATATTAACAACTTACATTTTTTTACTTGTCAAACAAATTAGCCATGGAAGAGTTAGGGAAATATTGTTACGACATGCACACTCTACGTCCACGGATCTAGTTAGTTGAGCATCTCCAGTAGAAATGTCAAACCAATATGTCAAATTTAAATTTAACAGCTTATGTGGCAATATGTCATTTTGACTAATCTCAGCTCTAACCGATGTGTCCAAATTGAGTATTATTTTGATATATTCAATTCTTTTATCCAAAATTGAACAAAACAAATCTAGAACCGACTTGAACAAGAATGACACAGATTTGAGCTAGATGCACCGACTTGAACAAGAATGGCACATATTTGAACGAGAACGACACAGACTTGAACAAGAGCGGACAAAGCTGCTAGAACGCCGGAACGAGTATAGTGAATTGCAAAACCAAATCCAGAGAATAACTTAATCAAGTTCTTAGTGTAAGAATATTTGGACTATATCTTAAGTTCACGTTCGGGCACAACAACTTGTTATTATTTGTAGAATAAGCAATTAGAGAATCATTGAGAATCCAACTCCTAGAGACTTTATTTATATGGATTCTGAATAAATAAAGTGTAGGGAATGTAATATATGGCTTGGCTAGCTATTAAGTTAGTTAGTCAAAATGAATATGTATTAATAGAGGTTTAATTGGAATATGATTATGTTTCTTTTATGGAGGATACAAAATATCCAAGCCTCTATGTAATGCTTAGGTCCTTGTACTCTCTCATCATCGGTAATATAGTTTTCATGCCCCATAAAAGAATACTACATGAGAGAAGTGCATAAGACTTAGGCTTGAATTGAGTGGTCATTCAAGTTATGGTTTTGATCCATTTATTGAATTACAATTCTTCATTTTATGTTAATATAATTGTATCTACGTTATTTTGTGAAGTTATCTAATAATTTTGTTCAAAATAACACTTAGAGTAAATCACATATGAAAACAAGAAGCAAGATAGCAAAATTAGAGTTATACATTAACAATAGATTAAGAAATATAAGACTAGGTGAAACAAATAATCAAAAAATTGAAAATAATGAAAATTCTTAGAGAACGAGTATAGTTAATAGCAAAACTGAAAATACCAAACAGAACAATATTGTACTATAATCAATAGAATTGCTTAACAATTAAATCACTATATCAAGGAGGACACAGAAATTGCTAACGCAGTGTAAACCGCTCCACTGAGGAAACTTCACTGCGTGGCTTTTAACGTAGCCAACATGAAAGATAAATCCAATATGAATTAAATGAGTTTACAGTATACAAGTGTTGTTGTTCATGACAAACACATTCACTAAGCAATAAATGCTAACTTGATTTATAACTGATCTAACTTTTACTTAATCATCACTCTATCAACAAGAACCAATCAACCAATCTTCTTTGATCTCAACGTCTCACTGATCTTGAGAATGAATTATGAACGTGAGAGATTATGCAATAGAATACATGAAACAAGCAGCGAGAGTTTTCTGAAACTGACTTGAACAAAAACGACCAGTTCAAGAGAGGACAATGTTATGCATAAAAACCCTACATCTAACTTCAATTTCAAAACCTTTTATAAGGGAGGAAAACTCCCCCTCAATCAAATCTTTTCTTAATTATCAAATAAGATAAATATGGAAAGATGTTAAAACAGAAATCACCACTTCCTATTTATCTGCCATGCATGTCAAAATTTTTTAATGCAAATGTGTATACCAAATCAATTTAAATCATCTAGCATGATATGAAATGAATACCACTTATACTCAAGATCAGTGAGAGTGATTCACGTAGATTTCCTCTTGATGATCCGATCTTGCAGACTTCTTTGATTTTCTTTAAAACTCCGAACAAGTAGGAGAGATACTCTCCTAGTGCTTTGCATTTTCTGATTTCCTTGTGGCTTTGGGGAAGTCATGTGTTGAATGGGGATAGTCCAATGTACTTCCAAAAACCAAATCCGAAGAATAACTTAGAGAAGTCCATTTTTTCATTTTCACCATGTGAGCAAATCACATATGAAAACAAGAAGCATGTTAACAAGATTAGAGACTTAGAGTTATACATTAACTATAGATTAAGATATATAAGAGCAGGTGAAACAAATAATCAAAAAATTGGTGTCTGATTAGAATGATATTTACTTGAAGGCATGATTTAAGATATGTAAATCAAGTTTATTCACATGCATTGTCCAATTAATGCAGTGTAAGTGCAATGATTTTTTTCTTTCATTTTGTTGGTTTCTTGTTGAGTTACCACTTACCACTACATTATATTTAACTTGAGAAATATATACGTTCTTTGTTTTTGTTATTGTAAATTTATGCATGCTTTAATTTGTTTCTACAGGAAAATAGAGTTTCCTTTGGTAGAACCCTACACTGTTCCAATATGCATACAACTTGGCCAGTATTGGGGACTTCAAGTTTTTAAAGCTTCTATCATATGGGAAGAGGGCAATTTAGGTATAGTCAATAAAGGCTTATAGCTTTTGAAATCTACAGATTTTTGCTGCTTCTATTTCTCAGCTTGTATAATCTGCATAAGGAAGTTGTAACTTGAAAAATAAGTTGATTGATTCTATTTTTACCGAACAGCTCAACCTGTTTAAATTAAGAAATAATCAACTTATTCATTAAGCAAAGCTGCCCCAACCTGGACCTAAGTAGGCACTTGAGGAACAATTATTTGAGAAACTTCATATTAACAAATACTACAATCTCAATAAGTTTTGGTCGAATAGCATATAATGATTCACTATGCCAATAATGCCTTCAGACGACACACTTCAGACAACAGAATTCTTGTTTTCTGTCGTCTGAATTTTTTAAACTTCTTCAGACAACATATAAAGTAATTATGTTGTCTGAATGGCGTGAGAATCCACACTATTTCAGTTTTTTCATCTTTTTTGTAAGTTGAAAAAGTAGGACGATAGATAACTGTCGTTTGAGAAAGCTGATAAATTCTCATTAACGATTGAAAATTAGGACAACATTTATATGTTGTCTAGGTAAACGGAGGAATAGTATGACCTAGTCTGACCAAAAATAGTTTTTTGGCACAATCAAAACCTCTTCACCCCTTTTGCCCTCTAAGACCCCGTGTTTTTCCCACACTTGGTTAAATTTTTTGAAAACTATTACCTTTCTTTCCATGGCGCGCCTCTCGACCTAGCTAGCTTGTTTTTTTCTCCACACAAACTCATCAATTAATTCTTTCTTGTTAGCTAAGAGAGGGTCTTCTCCCCTAGAAGAGACAAAAGCTACAAGCACTTTCTGAGCTGGATTTTGGACAGAGAAGATCTGTTAGCTAAGTGAGAAGGATAGTTGAATCTGTTGATACTGTTCTTCGATTTGAAGAAGGAACGGGTCCAAAGAATTCATTCACTGTTGTTCATTGGTAAGCCTCTTTCAATCGCTCTCTCCTGACCTAGTGTAGCAAGAGGTAGCAAGAGCTGGCTATCAGCTTGATCGATTCATCTCCCCCAGCTAGCTTAAGCTTTCATTAGTTTCCTATTTGATTCAATTAGGAGAAATCCAATCAAAGAAGCCCCAAATCCCCAAATTGAGATTCCCAAACCCTAAAATTCCAATTTTATATCTCTCTCACAATTTTCTGTGTAGCAGTGCTTCACTTCCTTCGTGAGCTGAGGAATGGGAAGTAATGGACAACCTCCAACCTAATTACATGGAAGAAGACGAACAATCAAAAACCACCACCATCGCAATCACCGAGCTCGTTGATCCCACGACAATGAAAGAGCCCTCATACAACAACGAGCCCAATATGGAGGCCATTAATCCAGTAGCCATCGACTCGCATAATGGCAACAAAACCGAGACCGAAGCCTCCGAAGATCTATTCGAGTTCGTCAAATCCCTAGCAGCTATTTTGGTGGGTTTTTGTTGTTGACAACTGGTAATAGCTTTTAACGAACTGGTAAGGGCTGATGATGATGATTGATAGGCTGATATCAAAGTTCGAGGCTATGGTGGGTACAAGACCAGATGGGCGCTGTTCTTATTGCATCATATCTTTCCTCTGGTACGTGTTCTTCATTTGGTTATGCTAATTCAATTGGGTTTTTGGTTTCTTCAAGTAGTATGGTGACTACAATTCTCATTGTGCATTTGACATTAGAAAGTTTACATCTTTGATTTTGTATTGCCTATGCCTAGTATGTAGTTATGTACATTGCGTAATTGGTGCTGTGACATAGAGAAAGTGTTCATGAAGATCAACTTAAACTAGAGTTTGGAAGACACAATGGAAATGTTAGTTTATTTCGAGCGATTTGGTTCATCCTTTCTTTATAGCTTAGATCAATTGACTTATGGACATATAGATGTATACTATATATATTTTTGGACTTTAAAGACTAGGGTGCTCTCAGATGTTTGTTTAGTTTCTTCCAACAGCATTTGGAGATAGGAGATTGGTAATTATAAACGTGGTTTCTAAGATTCACTCAAATTGATATAAGTATTTCATACACTAACAATCTTCACCAAGTTCCATATAACAGTTAATTGATCTTCATTACTCATTGTTCATATTATTGCTCAGAGTAGATTCTCATTAGTGAAGGTAGTTGAGTGGCAGTCATGTTTTTTCTTGCTAAACTAAAAAGCAAATTCTGATCTTATTGTAGGAACTTCTTTTTATCTGGAGGTTTGATAACTTACAATAATCTGACTTCCTTTTTATCAAGTGATATATAGTTATTGATCAACTGCATGCTTTCGTACTTGATTTAATGATCTACACTATGCATATAACTTCCATATGAGTGAGATATATATATATATATATATATATATATCATATATGAGTATCCTAATAATTTGTAGTCTATACTCCATAAGTTGTTTATCCAAGAAGTCATGGATAAGTGCTAACTTCTTTGGGAATTCTGCAGAAACTGCCCTGCAGCACAGCTCTCTTTGGTATTTGTTTTACCCTCTTACTAGTCTTCAAATATCCTGAAATTTTGATAAGTTTCTATTCTGTTAGTTAATAAAGGATCTGGAAAGTTTCATCTTATTCCGAAGCAAAGTGAATTTTCGATGATTCTTCCAAATTTGGTCTGCAATTAGGAAAGCTCCAGCATTTTGAATGTATATATCCTCTGATTTTCTGTTGAGATTTGAAGTCCTATTTGAATTATTTAACCTCTGGTTTTTGTGTACACTAAACTATGCATTTGAAATGATTATTTCAAAACTGATGTCCTATTGTAGGAACTTCTTCTTATCTGGAGATTTGATAACTTACAATAATCTGACTTCCTTTCACTAGGCCAATAATTCAATCAGACGACAGTTTTCATAATCTGACTTCCTTTCACTAGGCCAATAATTCAATCAGACGACAGTGAAAACTGTCGTCTGATTATAGGGGCTATTGTTGTCTATTTCAATGTCGTCTGATACATGAATCAGACAATACCATGAAACTGTCGTCTGATAAAGTTTTACACAATAGCAGCGACTTACATGGCTGTTGTCTGAACACCAGAAAGAACAACATCGACAAGTATCTTAACTCTTGTATAAATTAATTTCATACAACATCTGCTAGAGGAGAGAAACTTGTGAAGAACAGTTAGAAAATATTGGCTTGTAAATAAACTGTTGTCTGAATGAAGCTTGTACATCATCTGACTAGCTATTTACTATTGATTGAATACAAACAAGACAACAAAAAATTGAAGAAAGCATTGTCTGTTTGTATTTGATAGTACAAGTTTCTTAAAAACTGTTGTTTGAGTTTTTATTAGACAATGATTTTGATGTAGAGTCTTGTTGTGCAGAAATGGCTCCAACAACAGGTTTTGCTATCCATTTAGTTGTGTTTAACTCCCTTGGCCAATTGTTTTTACTTAGTTGAGAGTCGTATGAAAGTGACTCTTATATTTTACTGAAAGCAACTTTGATACATATAATAAACTCCAATAGATCCAATAAAAATAATTTCATAAAGTATTAATCCATTTCATTAGCTTAACAAGCTCTCAAGATTCATAAGGTTTACATGATGATAAAGAATAATACAATTTGCTGGGTGTTCCAAGCTTGATCTCCCAATGACTGCACATTGCCTTTCATTTCCACCATCTCAATTCAAAGCCTTGAGCAATTTGATACAAAACTTCTCCTAAGTGGTTGATCTGCAAACAATAGCAAAGATGTTGAGATTAAGGAGTAACAATAAGGGAGAATGCATATACCAACTGCAAGTATATTTTAGGCAAGTGTTTCCAACATTTTGTCAGCAATCAAAGAGAATGCATATACCAAAATTGGACACTAGCACCAACATTTAATAAAGTTATCTATAACAAAATCCAATAGAGAAGTGCATAATGTTAACTTCATGGGATTTGCAAGTCTTGTTTGTGCAAGAGTCAACTCCTTACAACTGCCAAACTAGCAAAGTAGCAATACAAAATCCCTTTTGGTTTGAAGCTCTCAGTATATGAAGGAAATGCCAACATAAAAGAACAAATATTTTGTACAAGTTTATAGAAAAATGAAAAGAACAAATCCATAGTTCTATAGGCCAGTGAAGAAACTTACATTATGATAAGTTGCAGCTACACCGATTTGAAACATGAGGGCAACATATCGGCATTGGTTATTCTCACTATGTAAGAAAATCAAACAAGATGTAAAATGAAATATAATAAACAAAAAACAAAGTAACAAAAAACAAATTCAACAAGGCCAGTCATGTTAAGTAGTAAGGCATTCATGATAATTGGAAGCTTCTAAGAACACCTTCCCAAATAACTTCCGAGCTAACTACCACAAAATCAAAAATAGATAACGATACAAACAGAAATGAAAATCAAGTAGAATTCATTAATATGACTATTGTTTCTTACCAACTGATATATCTTTGCCAGAGTAAGGATACCACCACCCTAACAAAAAGAAAGGATCAATTAAATTTTAATAACAATGTAAGTTCTAGAGAACTGCATGAATCAACCATAAAGTTGTACTAAAGTTGCATTACCTTTAAAAACATTGATCGGAGCTCTACTTCCCCAACTTTTAAAGCAGTGAGGGCCTGCACCTTCCATTGACTGAGTTCTGGTTCAAGACAAGCATCTGACGACTTAGAGAATTCTAGCAAGCCCTCGAAACTTCCTGGTGATGGCCTCCAAACCCTACCAAGAATCCTGCATAAACCAATCAAATGGTCAACATGAAAACTCCATTGGAAACTATGTGACACTAGCAATTAGTTTAATGCAATTAGTTTAATTAAAATAAGAATAAATATTGAATATGATGAAATAGAATTGAAACTACTTTCTATAATCAAGACCCCTCATATACTCAAAACAGTAGCAAGCCCAAGAAATTCAAGTAACATTGACTCCAAACAAGTTGACAATGAGATGTACTTCAACACAAAATGCCTGACTGCATATAACTAGGGCCAAAAAGGATGCTTTCAATCTCATATAACTCAGAATCAGTGACAAGTTCAAGTACTAAACGGAGTTCGGGATCAAATGTACCTGGAAGCTCGCAACAACCAATTTCCGAATCAAAATCCATAATGGAAAACTACCCAAGAACCTAAAACCCATAACTATCAAATCGCTTTCTTTGTTGTGGGTTTTCTTTGGTAGAGAGTCCCAACCCCAGAACCCGCCATGGCCTCCACCTCCAAGAGCATGCATTCTCAAAATGAAACAAATATATGTGTTTATACCCACCTCCACCTCCGGTCAGTTAAGTTATTATAAACAAAACAAACAAATTGCACTAAAATTGAAATCTAATAAAGAAATGAGAGAAAAATTACCTTATGGCGAAGAGCTAAGAGCTCTCACGACGGGGTCGTCTGGTGGTCATTCGGCCTCGGTGGGTCGACAAAATTACCTTAGCATCATAGACAAGCTTTCAAGTCATCTTTCATCACTTCCAAACATCGAAACCCAAACTTAATTAAGCCCTTTTACCCAAACAAAAAAAAAAAAAAAAAACTAATCCTACACCAGCAGCTTTACGGCTTTACCCTCTCGATTCACTTTCATCTTCCGCAAATTTGACATGATTAAACCAAAGCAGTGCATTTTTCTTCTTTTTTGCTTTGAATCAAACACAATATCCCAAACAATCAATTTCAGAAACATAATTAATAAGAGACAACAATTTCAAAAAAACCAAGCAATTTGAACAGGTATCAATCAATTCAGAAGGAAAAAAGAAGAAAAAAAGAAGAAGGAAGAACTGAATCTGATTTGAGACTGTACGTTTAGAGATAGGTAGAACTACGTCGTTACTGAATCAGAGAGGAATAGTATTGGAGAGGAGTCATGATGACTTATTCGCGACCACTGGAGGTCACTGCGATGGTGGTCATCTGGTGGTCACTGCGGCGATGGTCGACTGACTGTCGCGGTGGTGGTCGACTGGCGGTCACGACGGTGGGAGAGATAGTTGAGAGTATGATCTATTTAAAAGAGAGAGAAAGAGAGGAGGTCTTAGGGCCGAGGGCTGAGGGATGAGGACTGAGGGCCGATGAGATTGAAAGTGATTTTGGGAGAGAGAGGCGGGACCTCGGGTGTTTTGGTCGAATGGAGAGGGAAATGTTTAAGAATGAGAGACTCAAGAGAGATTGATGAGAGAATTGTGTATTCAATATTGAGAATAGGAGCCCTATATATAGGAATTACAAAGTACATGTTCTAATGTTACAAGGAAACCTATTCCGAATAGGACTAGGAATTCTAGAACATTCTCTCCTTAGAATTACAATCATGGAACTAATCCTAGTTTGAATAGGCACACATAGGTCGATTTCCTTCAACACTCCCTCTTGTGCAGCTCAAACTTGGTGGTGACGCTTCATCCGTTGCCTCGTTAAAAACCTTGCTCGAGTGAAAAACCCTATGAGACAAAAACAAGCTCGAGGAGGAGAAAAAGAGTACAACACGTCCTTCACTATTTGAGATCGAACATGTAGACATCATAACTCCCCCTGATTGCTACAATCATGGGAGTTCGGATAACTTTATCAATCCGATGCTCTTCACATGTTTCTCGAATATGGATTTAGGTAACGACTTAGTGAATAAGTCTGCTACATTATCCTCTAATCAGATTTGATTCACTTCAATCTTTAGAAGTGATTCTTATTGCTGATTATAAAAGAACTTAGCGATATATGCTTGGTGTTGTCGCCTTTAATGAAACCTAGCTTCATTTGCTCAATACAAGCTGCATTATCCTCATAAATGCATGTAGGTTCATCTGTGATAGACTTCAAACCACAACTTTCTCGAATATGTCTAATTATAGACCTTAGCCATATACATTCGCGCACAGCTTCATGTAGAGCAATAATCTCTGCATGATTTGAGGAAGTAGCAATAAAGGGTCTGTTTTATAGACCTCCAAGATATCGCAGTGCTTCCCATGGTAAAGACATAACCCATTTGGGAGCGACCTTTGTGAGGGTCAGAGATGTACCCTGCATCAGCAAACCCATCAAAACATTGTTGTCATTTTGATGGAAGGAAGGAGGGGGATGCCGGCCACCTTGGACGGCGGTGGTGCCGGCGGCAAAGTCTTGGATGGCGGCAATTTGCCTCTTGGGGTCTGATCCTAATTTTCCGTCATTCCTCTTCTCTTTGTAGGGATAAAATAGGTCCATATCAATCGTACTTCTTAGGTATCGAAAAATTATCTTTACACCAATCCAATGGCTGCGTGTTAGCGTAGAGCTATGTCAAGCTAACAAGTTCACTGAGAATGAGATGTCTGGTCTTGTGCATTGATCTAAGTACAATAATGCGCCAATTGCACTTAGATAGGGCACTTTGGCCTTTAATAATTCTTCGTCCTCATCCTTTGGACAAAATGGATCTTTTTCGGGCTCAAGACTATGGCCGATCATGGGAGTACTCATAGGCTTTGCTTTATCTTCATCAAAGCGCCTTAGAATTTTCTGAGTATATGCAGACTGATGGATCAAAATCCCATCACTACAGTGCTCGAGTTCTAAACTGAGACAAAACCATGTTTTCCCAAAATCTTTCATCTCAAATTCAGATTTCAAATATTTAGCAGTTTCCTTTAACTCATCTAGAGTTCCAATTAGGTTCATGTCATCGACATAAACTGCTACGATTGAAAATATGGAACTTGTTCTTTTAATGAACACACATGGGCGTATGTCATTGTTAATATATCCCTTCCCAATTAAGTAGTCACTTAGACAGTTATACCACATCCATCCGGAGTGTTTTAATCAAATAGTGAACGTTTTAATCTTATTGAAAACATGCTCCGTGGTTTAGAGCCACTTGATTTGGGTAATTGAAGTCCATCTGGAACCTTCATATATATCTTTGAATCTAGATCCCCATAGAGATATGCTGTAACCACATCCATAAGCTGCATGTCAAGTTTTTCATAAACTACCAAACTGACAAGGTAGCGGAATGTTATAACGTCCATTACGGGAGAATATGTCTCCTCGTAGTTGATTCCAGGGCGTTGTGAGAAACTTTGTGTCACGAGGCGGGCTTCATATCTAACCACCTCATTTTTCTCATTATGCTTTCTAACAAAGACCCATTTATGGCCAACAGGTTTTACATCTGGGGGTGTCTGTGTTATAGGCCTAAATACCTGCCTCTTTGCTAGTGAATCTAATTCAGTCTGGATCCTATCTTTCCATTTAGGCCAATCAGCTCTTCGTTGGCATTCTTCGACAGAGTGAGGTTTAATATCATCATATTCTATAATTCCTTTTGCAACATGATATGCAAATGCATCATCAATAGCAATAGAATTTCTATCCATCATCTCATGTACACTAGTGTAATTCATGGAGATCTCTCTATTCTCTGGAATTGGTTCTGACATTGGAGCGTTCCCCAAAGTTGTCTCTTGGACATAACCATAATCTGGAATATCCTCATGAGATGGATTATTTACATTGATGATTAATTGATTATTTTGTGCCAAACTCGCTTTCTTTCTTGGGCGAGAATCTATTGAACCTATGGGCCTCCCACGCTTCCTTGCAGGAGTCGTGGGCCTAGCCACAACGTCACCATGGGAGGGGATGTTGGCGCCATGCTCAGGTACCCTGGAGATGGCGTCATGTCCTCTAATTTTAGGGACATCAATCCTTGCAGGCACGTTTGCAGCAGGTATATGTGATCTCGTCACTTTAGCGATATCAGAAAACGCATCATGCATCGATTCTGCTACTTTCTGAATATCGAGAATTCTCCGCACTTTAATTTCGGACTGTGCGGTTCGGGGGTCAAGGTGAGACAGAGTGGGGACAGACCACGACAATTCCTGTCGTTCCTGTTGAACATTTATGTTCTTATCTCTCCCTAACAACGGGAAGACTGTCTCATCAAAATGACAATCCGCAAATCTAGCGGTAAAGAGATCGCCTATCAAGGGTTCTAAGTAATGGACAATAGTTGGTGAATCGTATCCAACATAAATGCTTAATCGTCATTGAGGACCCATTTTGGTGCGCTGTGGCGGCGCAATGGGCGCATAAAATGCATACCCAAATATGCGTAAGTGAGAGACAGCAGGCTCATACCCAATCACCATCTAGGACGCAGAAAAAGGTTGAGTGGCAGTAGGCCTCAAACGAATAAGCACAACTGCATGCAATATTGCATATCCCCAAGCAGAAATAGGGAGATTGGTGCTCATGACTATATTTGGGTGTTAATACTACTACTTTTTTGGGATGGTCTTCATTGCTCGAGTCAGACTAGTGTTGGTGGAGTTTTAGGCATTTATTCTCACAGATTTTCTTAGTGTTTTTGGCTTCTAAATCAAATCCATCTGATTGTGAGATATGGTGTTGATACTAATATATTTTTCCTTTCCTCTTCTGAGACATATATATTTTATAGATAAATATTTGGTTATTAAGAGTTTTTTTTTTTTTTAAATAAAAATAAAGGGCAAGCCTTGATTGATGAAACTACTAAATATAAGAAAGGGATATTGAGCCTAAACTCCTGATTACAATAAGCATAGAGAGAATGTCCTAAAATGATGTCAGAAGTCTCTACAAAATTAAGTTAATAGATAAGAAGGTTGCTTGTAGCTGACTAAGAAAACCAGGAGGGGAGGATAAGTGGAAAGAAATTAAAAGAGAGAGAAAAAAAGGAAAAGAAAGAGATAGACGAGGAGACAGGGAGGAAGAAACAGAGAAAGGAGTAAGAGCAGGAAGGAAAAGAGAAGGCATCTTGAGAGAGAGTGGGAGGAGGAGGGGAGGAGGGGGGGGGGGGGGAAGAGAGAGAGAGAGTAACAAAAAGATTAAGAGGAGAACGAATAAGCATAAGGGAGGACTGTAGTTTTTTCTGAAATTGGTGGGAGTCTCTCTTGTTTCGGTAATAAGAAGAGAAATGAGAACTTGGTGAAATCAGTGCTGAGGTTCTTCTAATTTGCTTCTGCAATGGTTCTTTTTGTTTAATTTTCCTTTTTATTATGATTTTGAGATGTAAGAAGTTTTGTTAAACTGATTTTGCTTCGTAGTTTAATTCATCAGTTTTGCTTATTTGTCCTTTTGGATGATTTAAAATTGGATGTGATTGAGCTTAGGCTTAGTTTGGGATTGATTTTGGAGCTGCTTTTGGGGTTACTTCTGCTTTTGAGTTTATGGTATGGTGTTTGGTAAATTCTCTAGAAGTTGCTTTTGGTCCAAATAGCTTCTCTTAGAAGCTGAAATTGAGAAGCAACCAAGTACCAGCTTTGGAAGCTGCTTCTGAGAAAACACGGAGTGAACAATGATATATTAAATGAAATTTATGCTCTTTTCCTATTCTGTCCTCAACCTTTTCTAAGAATTAATGTTGACCCAGATAGGGTTGCTGATCATAACCATTCTCTCTTCCCAACCTCCTCTGCCGTCAAGACACATCTTCCCATCGAGAGATCTCTCTGTGTCTTCAAGACCCGAATCCGTGGCTCCTCCCTACATGTGGTGGATAAGAAGGTTGTGGATGAGGAGGAGAAGCGTGAGGACCACTGGAGTTCCGATGGAGGTGGTGGAGCATTCAAGTCGGGTTCTAGAGATGCTTTTGATGTGGCTAGAGAAATTCAGGCTCAGTTTCAGAGAGCTTTCGAGTCGGGTAACGAAATAGCAAGGATGCTGGAGGTGGGAAAGCATCCATATAATCGAAAACATGGTCGGTACAAATTGGAGTTTTGCTTGCTTTGATCTACATGAGTAGTTTATTTAGTTTTTATGAATGGAAGTTTGCTAAGTCCGTTTAGTTTGATTTTGATTGAATTGGAACTTTAGTTAGCAAAGATTTGACTTTTGACCTGTTTGTGTGGGGTTTTCAGTTACTTCCAAGATGATATCGCTAGTGTTGTTTCAGCCTTCTACTTCCAATGAGGCATCATCCTCCAAGGCCGGTCCTGCTCAGATTGGGTTTGATGAAGAATTGATGATGAGGTCTAAAAATCTGTCTTCTACATTGCACAAGCTCTATCTTTGGGAGAAGAAACTGTACAATGAAGTCAAGGTATGCTGGTTTCCTTTTGTTTCTGTTACTATCTCCATTTCAATGTTCTTTTTTTTTCTTTTCAAAATTTGGAATTTTATGCCTTTGAATCGTCCTGCCCTAGCGGAGTTTCTTGAACAATGACTTTACCAATTTCATGATAATGAATGTGTATCTTGATTATATGTATATATTTAAACCTTTGCATACTAGTGTTAAAGTGATATATTCTGAAAATATGGAGCTGCTTGAGTATCAAAATTAAGCATGCCCTGTTCTCTGTGATGCTAAGGTTTGTCAATTGATAGTTGATGATTGATGCTAAGGTTCTCTGTTCTCTGTGTATCAAATTAAGGTTTGTGCCTTTTTAATTCAGTGAAGGCAAGTGTATAATGATTGGCAGGTTTGTTTCCTAAAGGTAATAGTTTTTTCTGATTGTTATAAACTGATGTGATTCATCTCTGAAAGTAGGTGGCAATCCCTATAGGTTTAGATTTTAGTTTGTAAATTGAATATCCAAAAAACTTGATGAACAAGTGGAATTAGGCTCCCATCTTGTTACAGTTTGTCTGCATTGGCTCTAAAGATGGTGTTCAGCTGCATGTTTATTATTAATGATGGTTAGTTTGGTTCTTCAAGTTTCCTTTGCTGTGAATGATTAGTTTAGGGAGTTTGCTGCTCCAAAACCTGCCAAAATTTTGAAGTTTCAGTTTTCATCTTGCTGCTCTAGTACATATACATGCTTGTCTTGCTACAACCATTTTATATTTTGAAATTTGAAGGTTTGTAAACATTGGCAGGTTTGTTTTGTGAAGTATGGATGCTTTTGGGGTATGGAAGAAGAAATGGAGTATTTTACGTGATGTGCCTCACTTTCCTTATGAAAAACAAGTGAATATAGTTATTGCTACTATGGTTCTTCATAACTACATACGAAGATATGCTCAACGAGGTATTGATTTTGATGAAAGTGGAAATTACTCAAGTGAAGAGACTAGTGAAGAGATGGAGGATAATGGTCTGGGAAGACAAGAAATGGAGGTGTTAAGAAATGCAATTACATAAAGTCTAATGAATGCATCTACTTAGCATTTAGTTGCAAATTTTAAGTGACTTTAATTTATTTCGTGTAATGGTTCCCGTTGAACTATGGTCGGGAAATTAATCCAAATATTCTAGACTTATTTTGTGTAATAGTAAAACATAATATGCATATTAAAGAGTTTAAAGTAAATATTTTATTCGGTTCAACCATGGGTACAAGAATAATACATGAGAAATTTTTTTATTTGGTATAGCTACATAATCAAAAAATAAAATTATGTATTTTAATAGCATATCTTAGCATGTATGCCTATTTTGGTAATTATATCCACCCAAAGCACTTTTGCCTTGATACTTACCAAACACTTAGAAATTGCTTTTCGTTCTCACAGCACTTTCAAAAACAGTTTACCAAACACCTTAGTTGCTTCTTCTCACAGCAAGTTCGGAAGTGCTTCCTCTCACATTAAGTTCGGAAGTGCTTTTTCTCACAACACAACAATCCCAAACTAATCCTTAGTTTGTTTCTATGAAATTAATCTGCTTGTGTGAGGGAATTCTAATTCTACAGTTATCATTGGGTTATGGTGCTAATGAACCTTTGGATTGGGTAAAAAGGGTATGTGTGTACGTGGGTAGTGTAATTTTATTATGAAATTGAAATATTTCATATCCTGAATTTGTGCATGTATCAGAGGTGTGTTCCATATTTTGTGAACTTTTGGAAATCAGTAGTTAATGTTGTAAATAGCATTCAAACTGTTTACATAGTACGAATCTTCTAGCCAACAGAAAGGCGGTGTTGGTGTTGTGCACAATATTTATTATGTGACCTTGATTAATGACATGATTGTCGGGCTTATGTAGCCCTAAGCTTTGATAGCCAAAGACATAGGTAAATGACGTGCAATGACACTCCATTATTATTAATGCATTGGGCTTAGTAGCCCTAGGCTATGATAGCCAAGGACATAGCTAAAGGAGGTCCAGTGGTAGTCCATTATTATTAATGCATTAGGCTTATGTAGCCTAAGCTTGGTAGCCAAAGACATAGCTAAAGGACGTGCAGTTACATTCCATTAATAGTATGATAATGCAACGGGCTTAGGTAACCCTAAGTTTTGGACTTTGGTAGCCAAGACATAGTTAACGGTTGTGCCATGGTAGCCCATTATCATTACATTGTATGGTTATCTGATAGTAATTGTTGTTTTTGACAAAACATTATAATTATTAGCCTAATAGTTTGATCTTAATTTATATGGAAGTTCTATTGTCAGTAAAGAACAAGTTTTACATTTATGTTGTTATCAGTAACGTGTTTGGTTTTAATAAGAATTGTGGGCTGGATCGTTTCACTCTGCCTGAAAATTCAATAGGGCTTCAGCGGTTCAGCCACATATGCCGCCAGTATTAAAATTTCGAATCAGTTAGCCCTCACTTGGCTTACACTAACAAAACATAAACCCCTCAAAATCGGTCGATTTAATTTTGCTACATCCATCAATAGGAGAAATTTTGATCCATTACGCATATGCCATGCTAAAAATCGCCATCACCATCGCAAACCCTAACTCCACCCTTGACAAACAAACCAAAACAAACTTCAACCACCGGATTTCGACAAATTTGATTGTGTTAGTAAATCTTTTTAGAGCTCATATGGGACTTTTTTTTTTTGAGATGAGCTCATATGGGACTTTGGATTTGCTTTTGTTGAAAATTTTTAAAGAGTGCAATCAAATAAACTAAAAAAAAAAAAAAAAAAAACCTTCTGGAATTTTCTAATAAACAAAAAAGCATTTCGTGATAATATAAAAAGCCAAAAACCCTTTTACGTCTCTCTCTCTTCCTCCCCTCAACACTCCTCCCAAACCAACTGCTCTCGCGCCTCTTGAAGATCCAGCAAAACCCTAGACACCGCCAAACCTCTATCGGAGGTGAGAGAAGTCACTATCAACCACCAATCTTCTCCTCTTCTCTCACCTCGCTTCCGCCGATCCACCAACTCAGGTGTCTCCTCTCGCTCTTAAACTCTCTTCAATTTGTTCTTGAAATTTCTGCTTCCTTCAGATCTCGCTTTGTTATAGTCAAATCTGAAATCACTATTTTGACTTGTACTGAAATTCTACGCTTCTAAAGGGTTTTCCTTTTTTTTTTGTTTGTTTTTGTTTTTTTTTGAGCTGATTCAGCTAGGGAATGAGTAGAGATTTTATGTATAACAGCGTGAGATAGATGAGTGAAGTGGATTAATTTTGTGAAAAGATTTATAGTGTTTTAGTTAATCGGAGAAAAAGGTTAATTTTTTATTGAAATTCAGTTAAATTTTGTAAGAAAAACGCTCGGAAGTTTCAATTGAAAGCAGTGGAAACTTTGGGAATTGAGTTTTCTTCCTTGTACAAATTGAATGGTTGATCTTATTTTATTGGTTCGTTATGTTTAATGGTTTGTTTTGGTTTATAGAGGTTGAACAGAGATGGCGTCCCCGGCGGTGCAGCAGCAAGTAGCCCCTACTGCTGATGTGGTATGTATTGATATTAGGGCCCTTGATATTATATACAATAGTAGTCGATTTTTTTTTAATTTTTTTTTTTAAATATTTTTATAAGAGAGTTCCTTGTGGTTGCTAATTGAACTTGAATGAAACATTTGGTTAAATATAGGTTGGCAATGCATTTGTCCTTCAGTACTACCATATCTTGGAGCAGTCTCCTGAGCATGTTTACCGATTTTATCAAGATGATAGTAAGTTTGGTCGCCCCGAGGATAATGGAATGATGAAGACTGTAACCACCATGGATGTAAGCTCCTTTCGTACCCTTGGTTTCTTTTTAGTGTCACCCTTTGTGTTTATGTAAGATCACAATATATCAAAGTGTCCTGGTTGCGGCCTAGAGGTTTAAAGACGGTGTATCTTTAATGTGTATTTTGTGTACTGCTGAGCTAATACTGATATATTCTCTGGGAACTTAGAGAAATCAGAAAAGTCTGCATATAATTCTTTTGCTAATTTTGATTTAGTGGCAGTTTTAGACCACTTAGTTGTTAGAGCCAGGAGATTGTGGGTTCTTGTTACTTTTGTATATCTAAAGCTGAAAATTTGAGATTTTTCATCAACTTGATAGAACAATATGAATTATGTACTCCCAGTGGAACTTATAAACTTCTGAGAATTTGACTCCTGCGGGTTTCGATTTTATTGGGCAGATAATCAACAGGAAAATAGTTGAGAATGGGAAGCTCAGTGCAAATGTTGTAACTGTGGATGCTCAAGAATCTTTCAATAGGGGTGTATTTGTCCTTGTGACTGGGTTTATAATTGGAAAGGACAATTTGAGGAAAAAATTTACCCAGAGCTTTTTCTTGGCACCACAAGAGAAAGGTGGCTTCTATGTTTTGAATGATGTTTTCAGATATGTGGATGATTCCATTCACCAAAATACGGACCATGGTTCAGTTGCTGATGTTGAACCTCCTCTTACTTCGGAGCACGGTATGTATTATAATGATTATTATGTGAAATTTACAGCTTTTATGTGCTCTAATTGATGTTGAGAGTAATTCTGTTGCAGATCCTTCTTTTCCAGACAGTCGTGTTTCTGAGCCTGTTACTGCTGTTTCTGAAGACGTCACTGAGGAGGAAGTATATAATCCTCTTGAGAATGGGGAAGTTCCAATTGAAGTAGAGGAAATTCCAGTACCTGAAGTTGTCGATGAAATCCCAGATGATTCAGAGGTAGTGACTGAATCTGGATACTCGGCACCGGTTGTGGCCATGGTGGAATCTGAGAAACCTGCATCGGTGGTGGACGATGCTAAATACTCAGCAACTGTGGTGGCTGAAGCTGGACATTCTGCACCGGTGGTGGCAGAATCTGTACATTCGGCACCGGTGGTGGTCGGATCATCTCCTAAATCAGAAGAAGTGCCTAAGAAGTCATATGCCTCAATTGTAAGTGGCTGTTATGCAGTATATCATCCTTCAAAGTCTTTCATATTTGTGATGTTTTCTGCTTTCAGTTGCAGTTTTGGTATTCCATTTGTGGTTAATTCAGTGATAAATGTGTCCAAAAAAAGAAAAAGAAACACTCCTTTATTGTTTATCTGTCCTTTGCTGGGGTCTTATATAGTAACCACTTGTTCCAGGTTAAGGTTATGAAGGAGAGTGCTTTACCATTTTCTACTCCTGCACATGCTGCTGTGAGAGCTATCCCAAAGCCCCAAGAGCAGCGGGTCATTGCTGCTCCACAACCTGCTTCAGTTTCTGAAACAGTAGTTTCCAGCACAAATGCTAAAGAAGATGGGAACCAACCAGAGGCTGAAGGTGTGCAATTCATTCATGCTAGTTACCTTGATCTCACTTCTATTGTTTGCTGTATAATGTTATGCTTGTGTAATAATATGATTATGCTATTGTGAACAGTTGAAGGGCACTCTATCTACATCAAAGGTCTGCCTTTTAATGCCACACCTGCTCTAATAGAGAATGAATTCAAAAAATTTGGACCCATCAAGAATGGTGGTGTACAAGTTAGAACTCAAAAGGTTTGTCCATTCTTAACTTGGCTTATCTTCTGATTAATGAGATCTTTGTATAGTAACATAGGTTTATCATCCCTTCACCTTTACATTACAGGGCTTTGGTTTTGGGTTTGTGGAATTTGAGGATGCAAGTGCTGTACAAAGTGCACTAGAGGTACTTAACTAGTTTGGTGTGCTGAGTCTTTTCTTTTTTCATACTGTTATATCTTGTTATGTTTGAATAAAATGATAGTACTAATCTGTTCTGTTTTCCCTTGCTCTTAGTATTGTTGGCCATGTTTCCCTCTTCATTAAAATAGGCAAAAAGAATGTAGTTGATATTTGAATCCCTTGGTTTTGCATCTGTTCTTTTATTTTCATCTTCTAATATGAATTGTGTCTCGATATGTGTTTTAGGCTTCACCCATCATGATTAATGGACGCCAAGTTGTTGTTGAGGAAAAGAGATCTACGAGTCGAGGTGAGTGGAATTGACGTGAACATCTTTGTTTGTGACTAATGTCTCTACTAGTATAGGGATTTGAGTATGGGAACAGGGTGGTGGGTATCTCTCTCTTTTGGTAGTGCATATCTTATAGATTAGTGTACATCTTTATTGATATTGTGAGATGCATTGATACGATCACGGTCAGTTGGGCAAATCAGTCTCATGGATCATTTTACATTCTAGTTCTCTTTCTGTTTTTTATGGGTTTCATGGAGCCTGATGGGAAGTTGCTGTTCAATTTTCTGGCATGGGTGCTAATTCCAGCATTTAATAGGGAATTACTGTTTTGCAGTAGAGTTTTATTGAGATCTGCAGATATTTATAATCCTTCCACTCTTTAATTCTTGTTCTTAATGTTTCTTGTGTGTGTGTTCTTTTATTTAGGGGGGAATAGGGGAAGGTTTTCGACCGGAAGGGGGAGTGGATATAGGAATGAAGGATCTAATGGGTACAGGAATGAAGGAGCTAATGGGTACAGAAATGATGGACCTAATGCTGGATACCGAAATGACGCACCTAATGGATACCGGAGTGAGGGACCAAGAGGACGTGGAGGCTATGGAGGTGGTAGAGGTTATGGCCGCAGCGAATTCAAGTCCGAATTTGGAGGTAGGAATACAGGTAGGGGAGGATCATCGGGCCGTGGAGGTGATGGGTATCAGAGGTCTGATAATGGTGGTCGTGTGAATCGTGCTGGTGGGCAGACTGTTAATGCAACAGCCAAAAGTTCAGCCCCCCGGGTGTCCGCTTCTGCTTGAGAAAGTCTTGGCTTAAGTTGGTTAGTGGATACAAATGATTTTTTGGAAGTATTTCAATGGTGAAGTTGTTCGATAGCATGTTAAGAAAGGCCGTTTCTGATCTTTTGGGGGATGTGAACCACCTAGTATAAACCATAGGATTTTCTTTTACCATTTTTTGTTTGCGGTTTTCATACTTGAGCTGCTTTTTGGGTTTGATAGTGGCCTAGATTCCTGCAAGTACATGTTTCCTGATGAATTGCTTGTGGGTCTCTATTCTCTTTATTTCGGAAGGAAGTGAGAATTGTTTAGGTTAGTTAGCAATTCGCCTTTTTGTTTAGGTTCTGCTGTACTCTTCGTGTTGTAGGTCTCTATGATTATTTAAGTAAATCTAATGTCTGCGGATAGTGTTATCTTGTCAAGGAATTTATCAAGCCTCAAGTACTATAAGAAAATTCTGAGAATGAACAGATGGAATGAGCATGGATTTGTTTTATTCATTTCCCAAGAGTCCAGGGTTTGCAGCCCTGGCTTTGTTCCAATGTTTAGTCCCCACTTCTAATCTGTTCCCCATCTCTAAACACATTCCTACTTGATTTATACATTTTCTCTCAACTTTAATCCTCAATGGACCTAATCATGAGGCTTTACAAAATGGATCAATATCAATGAATAGGGTTTGATTAATTCTTGTTGAACTGAGTGCTTAAGCAGGAGGAGCAGCACTGCATGTTATTCTTAATGAAGTCAATTGCATTTTCTTTTATAAAAATTGTTATGACCGTACTACACTGCTGTACAAACGTGCTTATATGGACAAACTGCGGTCAGTAAATCTGGAAAGATACATAGACTGACCCAAAAAAGGAAGCAGCACATCATCAAGAATAATAACACAACACATGTTCAAGATTGGATCTGAATCGAAAAGGTTACATAGTCCGGCAAATTCATGCTAAATTTAATTCCCGATAGCTATCTAGTTAGTGTCTCCACCATCGGCACATGCTGATTGTTGTCCTAGAATAGGAACTGGAGTCACATCCATCTGTACTAGTTCTCGCTCAGTGCTCAACATCGTTTGCTTCATGTGCGCTTTTTGCAACCACTTCTTGTAGACTACTTTTTCTTGGCGCTACAGTTCCTTGTCCGTCACATTGATACCATGTGAATCAACGACCGACTGTTGAGAGTTGAAGAAAATAACAGTTTCTACTGATAAGGGAATAAATATGCATACACCAAGTTACTGCTCTCGAGCAGGGAGGTCTTCCAGCCAAAATGGTGGTAGCACTAGTACAGCTTGACTAAACCAAAATGGTTATCAACTGGATCTCATCATCTACAACACTAACTCAAGATAAGTACCATATTCGTGCTTTCTTTCAGCCTATGGAGTATATTTTTTATTTTGAAAAAAACAACCTACAAACAAAACAAAGATCCTAATACCATCAATATGGCCATAAGGCAGAAGATATACAAGAGAGATGGCACCAAACCAGGTACAATTCATTGGATATATGGTAATAACCCAGTGAAGATCCCTTCATGTATACTTGAGGTAAGAGCGACTATTCATATAGTCAGCGAGCTGTGAGGAGTAAGAACTTCCAACAATTCCCTTGTACTGCTTCCACCATCTCATAAAACTGCCCTTCTCCAAGAAAATATCAGGACACACTGCATAGTTGTCGATAACATCCCACACGTAATCCTCGAACTTTTTCAACTCCTCCTTGTATGTTACTTTCTCTACATCAGTGACCGATTCTCCATTGTTCAAAAGGTTGCACAAGATAATGGCGTCCTCAACGTGTGCCCAGAAACAAGAATCTTCATTTGAAGTAGCAGACATCTGTCTTTTGGCTTTCCCTTTTATTTCCTTCTCCAGCCATTGTTCCAATAGAATGAAATGTTTAGGCCTTTTCCCACCATTTTTGTAATTTCTCGCGCCACTTTTCTTGTAGAACTCCGCAATGTGAAGTGGTTCAATCATCCTTCGGTAGTTTGTACCCGCCCAAAGCCAACGTACTCCAAGGGGAGATCCTTCCATCTGAGGCTTATTCTCTACTTCTGTAACTGTGTCCTCCCAGAAATTCCAAAGCCTTTTCTTGTACTCACTAACATTAATATCACTCGGATTGCACTGCTTTTTGTACATGTCATAGTATCCGGTGTTCAAAAAGTTTGACTCCTTCTTGTACCACTCGAATAAGGCCAAACACGTTTTCATTTTATTCAGTTTCTTGTCTGAACCAGAATTCTTCTTCTTCTGAATTAATAACTCTGTTTCATGTTTTTTCATCCTTCGAATCTGATTCTTCATCTCTGTATCGGGTTGTTGCTATTACAACGATTAAGGTTAGAAATAACTCAGTAAGCTGCGAAAAAGAGTATAGAAAGATCATAATCATATTATCCTTTTTTATTTAAATTTTTTTAATTTTTTATATTTTTTATGTCTGACTTGTGTTCTTTAACTGTCCAAATTAACCAAATACTAAACAACGAGTAGAATGGTAATTTGTTGCAAAATGTGTGTGTATATGTGTGTATATATATATATATATATATATATATATATATAGATTCTATCCAGAGCGGAGCTCCGCTTTGAAATTAACGTGTGAAGTTCGAGTTTTGGGTCACTTTTCGGTCGTACATCCACATCTTGACCGTTCAGTTTTTAGGTACTAGTGTGTAGATCATCTCTGCAAATTTTCAGCCAAATTGATGATCGTTAAGGTATCTAACTCGCTTAAACTAATGGACGGACTGAATCTGTCAACCTGAACCGTACTAGCTTTAAGGCAATTATCAATGCCTTAACGATCATCATTTTGGCTGAAAATTTGCAGAGATGATCTATACACTAGTACCTAAAAACTGAACGGTCGAGATGTGGATATGCAACCGAAAAGTGACCCAAAACTCGAACTTCACACGTTAATTTCAAAGCGGAGCTCCGCTCTGGATTGGATCCTATATATACAGATCCTATCCAGAGCGGAGCTCCGCTTTGAAAATTAACGTGTGAAGTTCGAGTTTTGGGTCACTTTTCGGTTGCATATCCACATCTCGACCGTTCAGTTTTTAGGTACTAGTGTATAGATCGTCTCTGCAAATTTTCAGCCAAATTGATTATTGTTAAGGCATTGATAACTTCCTTAAAGCTAGTACGGTTCAGGTTGACAGATTCAGTCCGTCCATTGGTTTAAGCGAGTTAGATACCTTAACGATAATCAATTTGGCTGAAAATTTGCAGAGATGATCTATACACTAGTACCTAAAAACTGAACGGTCGAGATGTGGATATGCGACCGAAAAGTGACCAAAAACTCGAACTTCACACGTTAATTTTCAAAGCGGAGCTCCGCTCTGGATCGGATCTGTATATATATATATATATATATATATATATAAATTGATTATCGTTAAGGTATCTAACTCGCTTAAACCAATAGACGGACTGAATCTGTCAACCTAAACCGTACTAGCTTTAAGGCAGTTATCAATGCCTTAACGATCATCATTTTGGCTGAAAATTTGCAGAGACGATCTATACACTAGTACCTAAAAACTGAACGGTCGAGATGTGGATATGCGACCGAAAAGTGACCCAAAACTCGAACTTCACACGTTAATTTTCAAAGCGGAGCTCCGCTCTGGATATGATCTGTATATATATATATATATATATATATATATATATATATATATATATATAAAAGCATGAAGTTGCTATATGATCATCAAAATGCATTGAAACTCTGCTACCTGTGCGAGAACTCCAATTGCTAGTAGTTGTGTGACAATGCTTGCTTGAAGTGGATCTCTTTCCCTTTCAATAGACTGGGAACTGCTCTTACATAACGCCTTGTGCTTGAGATCTTCCAAAGCTTGACCGTAACGAAACTCTATATTAGGATCTTGGTTTTGCGCACTTTGAGAATTGGTTGTCACCAACTGTTCCAAAATGAGGTCCGGGTCCTCAGAGCAAGCACAACCGGATGAAGAGCATAATAGGAATGTCCCAAAAGGCTTATAAGCACCACTTGTATTTCGGGTTAGAAAGTGTTTAGGTGTAGGATCTTGGTTAGAGGCTACATGCAAGAAGCAAGATTTCCATGTTGTGAATTGCAACACGCATTGTCGGAGGTGTTCATCGCCAACGAGGGGTGAGCCAAAAGTAATGCAAAGGGGGCGTTTGGTTTTCAATAAATCTAGCCCTTTCAACAACCATAAGGTGAAGAGCGTAGCCACACTGCCTCCCATAGATCGTCCGGTGATGATTACTAGTGAAGTCTTGCTAAGCTCTATCAGCTGCAACATTAAACAAGGTTACTTACAAGCTAAGCTAGTCACGATGATCAGGAAGAAATAAAGCAAGTTATTAGCTCTCACTCCCAACCTTAGTTTTCTTCCGATTCAGCTCATCGTAGTTGGCGCGAAAGAGCTTGATTGCTGCTTGATTAATCGAGAAACTTTTGTTGCTTTTGGTGCCTAAAAATTCAAAGTCAGTGAAATTGTCAGCCTTGAGAGCTGACGATGAAACCAAGCCTTCTTCCTCTAGAAGAGAGCCAAGTGGAGTGCCAAAAGCTATGATGGTAAGATTTGATTCTTGGGTTACATTGCATAAAGTCGGTTCTGCATTTGGATTAATCTGTTTTTGTTTCTCAATCGCACTCCATGCCTGGTGTACCGGATCAGAGGTCACCACCAAGTTTGCCGATTCTAAACCGCTGCTAAATCTACCATCATCAAGAACAGGAGTCAAAGCATAGTAGAGAAACAAAAACTCATAAATCCTAGCAAAGAATAGGTGGAGTTTACTTACTGGTTGTGAGTCATCTTGAATGTGCTCTCCTATTTGCTTAGAAACACAGCAGAATAATATGGGCCTGGAACAGACGGTAGTTACAAAGGTCTCGAGTCTCGAAACATGTGAGGATCGGATCAGCTTCTACTTAATTTCTTTCCAATCAGGAATCCACAAGGAACTTTACCCAGATCAACAAAGGACTGCGTCTTCGTCTCTGTATATGGCTAAGTCAACGTCAACAATATATTCGAAATAATTCAAATGGTTCTCTTTCCTGCTTCTGGCATGGGTCTTTCCCAAATAATATTATAACCCTTTTGGGTTTTTATTTGATGCAGAAGAAAGAATAGGATCAAAACAATGCACCGCACACGTTTTCTAGTCATCCACATCTGCCTAAATTCACACTAGGAAATGGGATTTAGGAGTTTGGTTACATTGCATCAAATCAAGTAATTAGGATCAGCTTCTACTTAATTTCTTTCCAATCAGGAATCCACAAGGAACTTTACCCAGATCAACAAAGGACTGCGTCTTCGTCTCTGTATATGGCTAAGTCAACGTCAACAATATATTCGAAATAATTCAAATGGTTCTCTTTCCTGCTTCTGGCATGGGTCTTTTCCAAATAATATTATAACCCTTTTGGGTTTTTATTTGATGCAGAAGAAAGAATAGGATCAAAACAATGCACCGCACACGTTTTCTAGTCATCCACATCTGCCTAAATTCACACTAGGAAATGGGATTTAGGAGTTTGGTTACATTGCATCAAATCAAGTAATTAGGATCAGCTTCTACTTAATTTCTTTCCAATCAGGAATCCACAAGGAACTTTACCCAGATCAACAAAGGACTGCGTCTTCGTCTCTGTATATGGCTAAGTCAACGTCAACAATATATTCGAAATAATTCAAATGGTTCTCTTTCCTGCTTCTGGCATGGGTCTTTTCCAAATAATATTATAACCCTTTTGGGTTTTTATTTGATGCAGAAGAAAGAACAGGATCAAAACAATGCACCGCACACGTTTTCTAGTCATCCACATCGGCCTAAATTCACACTAGGAAATGGGATTTAGGAGTTTGGTTACATTGCATCAAATCAAGTAATTAGACGAGCTCAATGGAAGAAATGGATTAGCTCCAAGAATAGAAACAATTGGAGCATTGCAGAAATGTATTGAGCTTGCAATTCCGTGGCAAAGATAAAAATGCATTACCTAGTACATGCACAATTGTCTTTGACGAGTAAAAGTAGTAAAAGTGCATAATATTATGCACTACATCATTGCTTTAATGGATATGTTTGGGAATAAGAGACATAGTATGCAGTTTACTGATTATCACCAATTTGAATAATTTAGCATCCCAGGTAACCTCAAGTTATATTTCCTAATAAAGATAAACCTAAGATTGACATGGAAAACAAGTATGCTACACTTAGATTGTGCCGATCTTTGCTATACCTAATACGAACAATTGGACATGCAAGTGATACGTAAATTTATAAGCTATTGATTTTCCTCATTCACACTTAAGATTGTCAATTGTAGCAAGGGTAAATAAGGGTCTTTCCCGCAGAGGACTAAGGTTATAACTACTCAAAATAATGTCAAAAAAGTGACCACTGTTCCTAACGAACAGCAGTCGAAAATCTAATTAAAAACCTAATCTACACTACTCAGAAAATTATGAAAATTTACAGAGATGTACTAGACACACAGGGTATCGAGCATACAAAATTTCAGATTATTTGGGGATCGTTTACTATATAAAATAAATACAGAAAAACAGAGAACAGAAAGAAAAACGAAACTGAAACAGATTTGAGATTGGTTGATATCAAGATAATAAAGCTAGTTAGGGAAGATGCATCCACCCCTGACAATCGCACACAACAAACTTTGTCTAATTTACTACCAATTAACTTAGTTGAAGATGCTTAGATTGGCTCGGTACGCTTGAACACAACCTATTACCCTTTCTTACTTTGTACGCTAGGCAGGAAGTGCTCTATACCTAGACTATTCCCAAGCAATGCAACCTAAAGGTACGTTTATTAGATTAAATATGCAGAGATTATTAAGTTTGAAAAGAGTTTGAGCAATCACTAGGCATCGCAAATAACTTACTTGCTAGTGAAAACTACCAATTACTTCTCTAGATAATTTGAGAAATCCAATTATAGATCCAGGCATCAAACAATCAAAGTATTAGAAACCTAGCATGCATACTAGGTAGGCTTCCAAAGCACACAAACATAAAATTCATCAATGGGAAACACGGTAAACAAAACCTCAACTTTATTAATTAGAAAACAAATTGAATGTCAAAGCATGTTATATATGGATCATGTCTAGGGGCTTCAACTGCCCCCTAACTACTGGAAATTAAGTTACACATAATTGGAATAAAAAACACAAAATAACGAAGGGGAGGAAGAGAGAGAGAGAGAGAGAGAGAGAGAGAGAGAGAGAGAGAGCTGCTGCAGATTGATCTCCTTTTATATGCTTAGAGATTGCCTTCATCTTTCTTGTTGTGTAGGAAATCCAAAACCTAAAAGAATTAGGGTTCACGTGCTTAGGTGAAGTTTTCCTATTGGCTCTTGAACTTGATAACTTATTCCAGCCATTCACATCATGCCATTTGTCCATATAAAGCTGAAATATAAAGCACAAACTCGTTCTCGGGTTTCTTGGTGTGATTTGGGCCTCGAAACATAAATTCTCGTCCAACTTCAGATTCACGCGCAGCCTGACCCTTCTTCTAGAAAAATGATATTGACTAGCCGTAAAAAGATCTGAAAACTAGACATCCAAGGCTTTCCATCAATATAAAGATCATATTTTGGATCGTCCAGAACTGATTTTAGTGATCTGGCGAAGTTGACTGATCTGCACAAGCATATTTGCCTATTTTGCCTTTCAATCCCTCTTTTGCTTCTTTTCTCCTTCTTTGCTCCAAGATACCTATAAAATAAATAAACAAAGTAAATAACTAAAAAGTACACTAAACTAACAAAGAAAGTATAGAGATTAACGTTATTAACATTACATAAATATGCTCCAATCAGCAAGGAGCAGCAATCGAACTCGAAAGTGGATAACAGCTTACTAGCTTCAGGACTAGCATTTGCAAATCCTCTAACTAGAGCTTCAGCAACTTGAGTCATTTACATCCCAAAGTTGCAGCCCTGAACAAACTCTAGGTCATAATCAACTTGCTTTTCCCAGATTGGCTTGAACTGGTTCATGGTAATATCAAGCCAGGGTTTCATATTCTCATTGAAGTGCACCACTGCAGCATTGCGAATCTCGTCCATGCTGATACTCGGATTATAGCCAAGTCCCAGAACATGCCATGATTTGTCCAGTGGCTTTGTTGTTGAGTAAAATGTGATCAAACCTAGGGGTAAAGTCCCCAATTTCCACAGGGTACGATTCTCATTCTGCAACGAGATTAACATCGATAGTTAGTGCTACTCAATACAAGACCAAAGAAAGATTAAAAGCAATCAAAACAAAATCAACCCTAAGATATCCTGAAACAGAATAACCAAGAAAAATGACATATAGCATCAACAAGGCATAACTTCCCCCTCTGTTTCCATTACAGCTTATGATACATTCTTTATCATTCCCTTAGTAAACTAAACAGATACATTATTTTAAGGCAACAAAACCAACAAATGCACCATTATTTGCATAATCAAACAAATATGTTGCATATATACCAAGCAGATATCAAAACATTGATTAAAAATGTAAGGATTCTTGGCAAGAATTGCACTGAACAGAAAATAAGAAAATCATCACTTATCAGATTCTGCCAGTAGTGATAATCCGCTGTCAGTAGTTAGCAATTCGCCTTTTTGTTTAGGTTCTGCTGTACTCTTCGTGTTGTAGGTCTCTATGATTATTTAAGTGAAACTAATGTCTTCGGATGATGTTATCTTGTCAAGGAATTTATCAAGCTTCCAAGTACTATAAGAAAAATTCTGAGAATGAACTGATGGAATGAGCATGGATTTGTTTTATTCATTTCTCAAGTCTATAGGGATTTTGCAGGCCCTGGCTTTGTTCCAATGTTTTAGTCCCACTTCTAATATGTTCCCCCTATCTAAATAAGAAGCTCATTCCTACTTTTTTTCCTGAAGTTTACTCCTAATTGCATTTTCCTTTATTAAAATTGTTATGATCGTATTGGACTGCTGTACAAATGTGCTTATTGTTGAAGGAAGTCGACATCATGTGTGCTTCTTCAAACTAGGGTTTAGTCTTAGAGTTGTAATAGGAGAAGGTTCTAGATTTCCTAATTATGTTCGGATTCTATTACCTTTTGTGTACTCTGTAAATCCCTACATATAGGGCTCCTATTATCAATAATACTACTACAATTCTCCCATCAATTCTCTCTACAAATCATATTTTCCTTAAACACGTTATCAGCATGAGCCCTAACCCTAAAACAAATAACCAAAACCCTAAAACAAGTCGAAACCCTCAAACCCTAATTTCCTCCACCTCCCAACTAGTAGCCCCCGACCCAAGGAGTCCGGAACCGGCAGCAACACAATCAAAACCGGCCGGAAACTTACCGAACCGGCCGCCGGAAGCCCCAAACCATCCGCTGTGATCTCTCTACCGGTTCACCACCTTCCAGATACCCAATTGCCAACAAATTTTGTCAGCAGCACCATCTCTGTCCTAGGATTCAAGAACCTGAAGCGGAATGCCAAGAACCAGTCCAGAAGTCCCTGAACTGGCCATCACACCAACTCATCCTCCTGCAGAAAAACCGGCAGAAACGACTTTTTGCCCAGTTTTTCCTGTTTCAGCCAATACCAATTGCCGCAAGCTCCTAGCCCTAGCTAGCCATACCGTGCGCTGCCCCTACAGTCCCTATGCACCCATGTGCCACCTACTACCCTTGCAGTACCGCCGCATGCCCGTTGCATCCTCCTCCTCTCACCTTTCCTCTCGTTCCTGTGCATATCAGTTTGCTTTCTTGTCCCAAAACGTCTAGTTCGAGATCTCTGATCAAAATCCTTTCTTCGTCAAAGTTGTTCGTCTCTATCTGAACTCCAAATTTCAGCCATATTGGAGTCATTTTGAGACCTGTACATCATTCGAAATAGGAGCTATTCAGAAGTGAATCTGCTCTGAATTTCAACAAGTAAGTTTTTGTGATTAAAGTTCCTGCTTTCTTGTATTTTAAATTACTTTATTTGCTGTAGGATTTGCAATATACGAACATGAGTTCTATTATTTAATAAGCGGAATTGTGGGGATTCAAGCTAAACGAACTAAGAGCGTTCGTAATCAATGAACTAAGAGTGTTCATAATATTCAGACTAAGAGCATCTGCAAGCATCAAATTGTGACCATATTAAACATCAATGTTTCGGTCTAATCCAAATATTCTTAGAAATCGATTTCTTGGTAGCATAGCTCGGAAATCTTATTATTATTAGTTTTCGTGGAAGTTTAGCTCCGAAACTAATTCATTCTTGTTTCACCCTTTTTCAGGATGTTAAACTCGAACATACTCGATTTTGTTCCACTGGATTATGCAGGCAAAAGATACCTAATGTGGGCTCAAGATGTTGAGCTCCACCTTATTGCTAGTGACTTATTGCATACAATCCAAGAGCTTTGTCATAAAGGAACTGCTCCAAACCCTCAAACTGAGATCGACAATTCTAGGGCACTTGCCCTAATGATGCCTCACATGGATAGGGACCTCAGGTTTGAGTTCATGAATGAGGATAGCGCTTTAAAGCTACAGCAAGCTCTTCGTGAGCGTTATGGCAACGTTCGTGACTCCATCCCTCCGAATTTAGAAGCAGAATGGAATGATCTTCGCTTCTCTGACTTTGACACAGTCATACAATTTTATTCGGAAGCTCTCCGCATCACAGGAATGATGCACTTCTGTGGCAAGACGATCACAAAAGAACAATTGATTGAGAAACCCTCAATACCTTCCCTGTCTATGCTATGAGGTCCTGTGATTTATTTCGGACTCATATAAATGCAAGACGGATCACAAGCTTTCAACAACTTATTGAAGCTATTGAAATTGCTGAAAGGCAAGGCAACAAGCTTGTGAGAAGAAAAATTGATAGGCTTCGAGATAGCTATCCAGAGCATTGTCCCATGGCAATAGACGTCTTGATCCATATGATCGAAATGCTCATGAAGGTAGTCGCCAAAGACGACATTCATGCCACCGTAGGAGCCGTGACTTTGAGGGACGAAGCGTTGGAAACCATAGAGCCAACGTTGGCCATGGTCATAATTTTCCAACGCCTCCAGTCCTAGGGACCATGCACATTGCGCCAATGCGCCTCAATCAAGGGAGAATTCTCTTCATGGTGTCTATTTCTGATATGAAACGTCTGATCAATGGACCTAAGTTTGGAATGTACCTAAGAAGGTAGCCACCTCATGGCGATCATGACATTGAGTTCAAGAAGACTTTAAATCTGGCGATGCAAAAAAAAAATGCAGCAAATTTTTATTTAGAATAGTCTTTTATTTCCAAGAATTATGTAATGGTAGTAATGACATTTTGTATTAACTCTTTCTCTAGGCTCACCTAATTAAGTATGATGTCTAGGAAAGTAATTGAGATTAGTGGTACTTAAGAGAGACTCGCTCCACCGAGATCTCTTCCTATTTTCCTTGTCATATTTGATTGGAGTAATAAAACGGATTGAGTGACCACAATCTGTCTAAGTTTGATTTCATTTTGGATTAGACTTTGGTTAAAGAAACTTTGATGTAATCATTGGCTATTAATAAAGTGTCGATTATTTTACTTAATGTCTTGGACATACCTTAATTCGAATTTTATTATTTGAAAGATATAAGAGCCAATGGTTTTCATGTGAAAACACATTGTGAGAATGGACAAGAGTTCCTTTGCATCACCTCTAATGACTACGGACATAAATGAATATTAGAGAAACTTATGTGTCGCTCTAGTGGGTTGTATGTGGGTTGTTTGCAACCACTATTCGAGTTATTGAATCCAACCATGTCATGAGAGATGACTTATGGGATTTTGACACATATAGGCTTTGGCACGACCGTTTGAGACACCCAGGTCATGATATGATGATCCGTGATACTAAAGATTTCACACGGACATCTCTTCTTTAGAACGAAGAGAAGTAAGAATCAAAAGTCAATTCAAAAAGAGCATTGCACCGTCGCCGCGCCTTGGGGCGCCGCCGTCAAGCACTACCGGCTAGCCAACTCTGGCATCGTGATCCCCTTGTGGCAAAATCATGGCTTTGACACCATGTATGGAGACTTGGCTCCTCTCTCTACTTCTCAAAGTAAATTGTGACATTGTGGCTCAACCAAAACCGTCATTGGTTGATTATAAGGCCAATCTTTCATTCTGTAAAGCCTGTTTTTTTAAGGATCATGACCATCCTATGCAAAAGACACTAAAGAAATAATTTCATTCTTACAAAGAATCCAAGGGGATTCTGTGGATCGACTCAACCAACTTGCGGACTACTTAGATGTTTTATGCTGTTGGTTGATATGCGGACACACTGGTCATGTGTCACATTATCGTCCACTCGTAATGCTGCTTAAGATGAACTCCTAGCATAAATCATATGGCTACAGGCTCACTACCTGGATCATCCCATTCAGTCAATTAGACTTAAAAATGCTAGAGAGTTTACATCGAAAATTTTCGATGACTATTGCATATCATTGGGTATTGATATTAAGTATCATATTTCCATGCACACAACCAATTGGTCTCGCGGAAAAGCCACCATTAAACGACTACGATAGTAGCCCGGACATTGGTAATGCGCACCAATATTTCCGTTTGGGTTATGCAATATCGAATGCAGCTATGCTAATTCATCTACGACTCATAGCAGCCACTCAACTTTTATTTGCGTTACAGCTAGTGACTGGGTGCGAGTCTAATATCTTATACTTATGCATATTTGAGTGTGCGATTCATGTGCCAATTGCACCGCCATAGCGCATCAACAAGAGTCATTGCAACAAATGCATATATATATATATATATATATTTGTGTTGGACATGAGTCTCCAACTATAAGTCCGCTATGTAGAACCTTGACAGGCGATCTCTTTTTTCACTGGATTTGCAGATTGTCACTTTGATGAGACAGTCTTCCCGTCGTTAGGGGGAGATTATAAGGTCAACGTTCAACAAGAACGACAAGAATTGTCATGGTTTGTCCCCATTATGTCTCATCTTGATCCCCTAGAAGTGACGAGAGCACATATACCTGCTGCAAACATATCTGCAAGAGGATTGATATCCCCACAAGAGGACATGGTGCCACCCAAAGGAGATGGGTACGGCACCACTACCATGGATGGTGGTATGGTGACGCCACAAGGTGGCATGATGGTGTCATAGGCCATGGGTTCCGCTAGAGAGTGTAGGAGACCCATAGGTTCGATGGATTCTCGCCCTAGGAAGAGAGCGAGTTTGACACAACTTGATCTATTGATCATTGATACTCAAAATTCATCTCATGAGAATATTCTGAATTGTGGTTATGTCCAAGAGACATCGTTGGGGACGCCTCAATGTTAGAACCAATTCCTGAGAATATAGAGATCTCTACGAACTACACTAGTGTACATGAGGATGTGGAATTATTGAGACCAATGACATCGAACCTTACTCCGTTAAAGAATGTCAACGTAGAGAAAATTGGCCTAAATAGAAAGAGGTGATCCAGGTTGAATTGGATTCACTAACGAAGAGGAAGGATTTCAGGCCTGAGATGCCAACACCTCCTAATATAAAACCTGTTGACATTAATAGGTCTTCGTTAGATAGCGTGATGAGAAAAAGAGATGATAATCTCGCCTTATGGCACAAGGCTTCTCACAAAACGCCCTGGAATCGACTACTAGAAGACATATTCTCTCGTAATGGATGTCATTGCACTTCATTACCTTGTCAGTTTGGTAGTTTCCAAATAACTGAACATGCAGCTTACGAATGTAGTCACTACGTATCTCTATGGGGATCTAGATACAGAATATAATGAAGGTTCTTGTGGACTTCATTTACCCAAATCAAGTGGCTCTTGACCACGGAGCGCATTTGCAATGAGGGTGAAACGCACATTAAAGTGACTACTTGATTGGGAAGGAATATGATGAACTATGCCCCTGCGTTTTCATGACAGGTTCTGGATTTGCAATTGTCACGGTTTATGTTGATAAACATAATTGGAACCCTTGAGAGTTAAGGGAAACTGTTGAACACCTGAAATCCGAGTTTGAGATGAAGAACCTTAAGAGAACACGGTTTTGTCTAGATTTAGAACTTGTATATAGTGTCAATAAATGCTTTGCATTTTGATGAAGTCAAAGATGCACTCCCATGGTCGTCCATAGTCTTGACCCTAAGAGGGATACGTTTCGTCCTAGGGATGATGACGAAGACGTGTTAATTGGCAGAAGTGTCTTACCTAAGTGCAATAGGCGCATTATTGTACTTAACACAATACAAGACCGGAAACCTCATTTGTTATGAACTTGTTGGCTAGATGTAGCCCTGCACCAACGCAACGCCATTGGACTGGTATAAAGACAATCTTTCATTACTTAAAATGTACTATAGATATGGGCTTGTTCTATCCCTACAGAGAGAAAAGAATGATGGAAGAATGAGAATGAATCTCATTAGCCCAAGTGGCACTGTCCAAGACACCGTGATCGGCAAAGTCGCTGGCCACCCATCCTCCTCCCTTACATCATTATGATCATGATGTTTTGATGGATTTTGCTGATGTAGGGTATCTCTCTGACCCTCACAATGGTCGCTCCCAAACGAGTTATGTCTTTACCATGGGAAGCACTGCGATATCTTGGAGGTCTACAAAGAAGACCCTTGTTGCTACTTCCTCAAATCATGCAGAGATTATTGCTCTACATAAAGCCGTGCGAGAATGCATATGGCTAAGGTCTATAATTACACATATTAGAGGAACTTGTGGTTTGAAGTCTACCACAGATGAACCTACATGCATTTATGAAGATAATGAAGCTTGTATTGAGCAAATGAAATTAGGTTTCATCAAGGGCGACAACACAAAACATATATTGCGTAAGTTCTTTTACAATCAACAACAACAAGCACTTCTAAATATTGAAGTGAATCAAATCCGATCTGAGGATAATGTAGCGGACTTATTTACTAGGTCGTTACCTAAATCCACCTTCGAGAAACATGTGAAGACCATCGGATTGAGAAAGTTATCCGAACTCCCAAGATTGTAGCAATCAGGGGGAGATATTGACATCAGGGGGAGGTATGATGTCTACATGTTCGATCTCGAAGAGTGAAGGACGTGTTGTGCTCTTTTTTTCCTTCGACCAAGGTTATTTTTGTCCCATATGATTTTTGTTACCTGGCAAGGTTTTTAGTGAGGTAACGATCAAAGTGTCATCACCAAGTTTGAGTGGCACAAGGGAGAGTGTTGAAGGAAGTCGACATCATGTGTGCCTCTTCAAACTAGGATTTCGTCTTAGAGTTGTAATAGGAGAAGGTTCTAGATTTCCTAATTATGTTCGGATGCTATTACCTTTTGTGTACTCTGTAAATCCCTATATATAGGGCTCCTATTATCAATAATATTACTACAATTCTCCCATCAATTCTCTCTGCAAATCATATTTTCCTTAAACACTTATATGGACATATGACGATCTGTAAATTTGGAAACAAGCATATGCTGAAACCCAAAAACACGGCGCATCACATCCAGGAGAGTATTGGATTTGAATCAGAAAGGTTACATAGTCCAGCAAGTTCATTTTAAATTTGATTCCTGGTAGCTATCTAGTTGGTTTCTTCACCATGGGCACATGCAGCTGATTCTTATCCTAGACTAGGAACTGGAGTCACATCCATCCGTGTTAGTTCTCGTTCAATCCTCATCACGTCTGCTTCGTGTGCTCTTTTTGCAATCCATTTCTTGTGGACTGCTTTTCTTGGCGGTATAGTTTCCTTGTCTGTCGCTTTGATACTAGATGAATCAACGACTGACTGTTGTAAGAGAAGTAGAAAATAACAGTTTACTTCTGATAAGAAAATATATGCACACATCAAGTTCCTACTCAAGAGCAACAAGTTCTTCCGGCCAAAATGGTGGTGGCACTACTACAACCTTGACTAAACCAAAATGGTTATCAAGTGGATCTCATCATCTGCAACACTAACTCAAGACAAGTACTATATCTTTGCTTTCTCCTCCAGCCTATGGTTTATATATTGTGTTTTGACAGAAGCAATCTACAAACAAAACAAAAGGTCCTAATACCATCAATATGGCAAAAGGGACATCCCACCAAGAAGACAGAAAAAAGATAGATAACACCAAACTAGGTACAATTCATTGGATATATGGTAATAACCCAGTTAAGCTCCCTTCTTCATTTATACTTGAGGTAAGTGCGATTGTTCATATAGTCAGCGAGCTGTGAGGAGTAAGCACTTCCAACAATTCCCTTGTACTCCTTCCACCATCTCATAAAAGTGCCCTTCTCCAAGAAAACACGAGGAGCCACTGTATAGTTGTCGATAGCATTGCACACGTAATCCTCGAACTTTTTCAACTCCTCCTTGTATGTTACTTTCTCTGCATCGGTAACCGATTCTCCATTGTTCAAAAGGTTGCACAAGATAATGGCATCCTCAACGTGTGCCCAGAAACAAGAATCTTCATTTAAAGAAGCAGGCATCTGTCTTTTGGCTAACCCTTCTATCTCCTTTTCCAGCCATTGCTCCAATAGAATGAAATGTTTAGGCCTTTTCCCACCATTTTTGTAATTTCTCGCGCCACTTTTCTTGTAGAACTCTGCAATGTGAAGTGGTTCAATCATCCTTCTGTAGTTTGTACCCGCCCAAAGCCAACGTACTTCAAGGGGAGATCCTTCCATCTGAGGCTTATTCTCTACTTCTATAACTGTGTCCTCCCAGAAATTCAAAAGCCTTTTCTTGTACTCACTAACATTAATATCACTCGGATTGCACTGCTTTTTGTACATGTCATAGTATCCAGTGTTCAAAAAGTTTGACTCCTTCTCGTACCACTCGAATAAGGCCAAACACGTTTTCATCTTATTCAATTTCTTGTCTGAACCAGAATTCTTCTTCTTCTTCTGAATTAATAACTCTGTTTCATGTTTTTTCATCCTTTGAATCAGATTCTTCATCTCTGTATCGGGCTGTTGCTGTTACAATGATTAAGGTTAGAAATAACTCAGTAAGCTGTGAAACAGGTACAGGATGATCATAATCATATTATCCTTAATTATTTTAATTTTTTAATTTGATATAGATTTTTTTTTTTTTTTGGAGAAAATAGATAACTTCATTCATTTATCTATGGTTAGAAGACACGTACATAAAATGTTGTCTTACACCAAAATTATAAATGGTATAAGCTACCAGACAAAGGATATGTGACCCTCACTGTTAACACATTGGCTCACTTATTGAGCCTAACCATAAGAAAGAAAATATTCCCTACCAACTTCCCATGAAGTAGTAACCTAGCCGCCTAGAGACTTCAATTGGTGTACAACTAGAGAAACTAAGATGAAAGTAGTAGAAGACTCAACTTCTAGTATTAGGCAAGGAAACCTAGAAAAGCCTAAAGCTTTCCCTTGCCCTTGTCGCTAGGGCTGGGATCAATACCAGTAACTGCAGGGTAAGAGAGTCGTAAAGCAGCGACTTTCGGCTTCTTGCTAGGGCGATGATTCTTGTTCCTACTCCCAAGTAGCTTGCCCGACTTCTTCTTCAACATCACCAGAGTGACATCCATCCAGGTACAAAGGAGGTGAGCCTTGAAGGCTAAGGGTTGACCGGTCGGCAGGTCAGAGGATTTCCTATCAGAAAAGATTTGGAAGACCGACGAACAAGGCTGCCACCAATTCTCCCCAGATCAGGAGCACTACCTCCCTCTGCAAGCGCAAGGGAGGCAGCACAGCTAGTGGTGATAGCATCCATGCATGGAGGCCATGTGGTTGAGTGAGGGTTGAGGGTGAGAGACGTAGAGAAGAAAGCTAGGAGAAGAGGAGGTGAGGGCGCTGTAGAGGGCTAGGGTGAGAGAGAAAATCTCTCCTAGGGTTTTTTTTTTGGGTTGAGCATTGACAAACTCTTCTTTTTAAATTTGATATAGTTCTTTAACGGTCCAAAATAAATACTAAACAAAGAGTAAATGGTAATTTATTGCAAAATGTATATATATATATATATATATATATATATATATATATATATATATATATATATATATTAAAGCATGAAGTTGCTATATGATCATCAAAATGCAGTGAAACTCTGCTACCTGTGTGAGAACTCCAATTGCTAGTAGTTGTGTGACAAAGCTTGCTTGAAGTGGATCTCTTTCCCTTTCGATAGACGGAGAACTGCTCTTACATAACGCCTTGTGCTTGAGATCTTCCAAAACTTGACTGTAACTAAACTCTATATTAGGATCTTGGTTTTGTGCACTTAGAGAATTGGTTGTCACCAACTGTTCCAAGATGAGGTCCGGGTCCTCAGAGCAAGCACAACCGGATGAAGAGCATAATAGGAATGCCCCGAAAGGCTTATAAGCCCCACTCGTATTTCGGGTTAGAAAAAGTTTAGGTGTAGGATCTTGGTTAGAGGCTACATGCAAGAAGCAAGATTTCCATGTTGCGAACTGCGACACACATTGTCGGAGATGTTCATCGCCAACTAGGGGTGAGCCAAAAGTAATGCAAAGGGGGCGTTTGGTTTTCAATAAATCTAGCCCTTTCAACAACCATAAGGTGAAGAGCGTAGCCGCACTGCCTCCCACAGATTGTCCGGTGATGATTATTAGTGAAATCTCACTAAGCTCTATCAGCTGCAACATTAAACAAGGTTACTTACAAGCTATGCTAGTCGCAATGATCAGGAAGAAATAAGAGATCAAGCAAGTTATTAGCTCTCAGTACCAACCTCAGTTTTCTTCCGATTCAGCTCATCGTAGTTGGAGCGAAAAAGCTTGATTGCTGCTTGATTGATTGAGAAACTTTCGTTGCTTTTGGTGAATAAAAGTTCCAAGTCAATAAAATTGTCGGCCTTGAGAGTTGACGATGAAACCAAGCCGCCTTCTTCATGAAGAGAGCCAAGTGGAGTGCCGAAAGCTATGATGGTTAGATTTGATTCTTGGGTTACATTGCACAAAGTTGATTCTGCATTCGGATTAATCTGTTTTTGTTTCTCAATCGCACTCCATGCCTGGTGTACCGGATCAGAGGTCACCACCAAGTTTGCCGATTCTAAACCGCTGCTAAATCTACCATCATCAAGAGCATGAGTCAAAGCATAGTAGAAAAAGGAACTCTCAAATCCTAGCAAAGAACAGGTGGAGTTTACTTACTGGTTGTGAGTCATCCTGAGTTCTTGACTGTGCTCTCCTATTTGCTTAGAAACACAGCAGAAAAAAATAGGGCTGGAAAAGACGGTAGTTTCAAAGGTCTCGAGTCTTGACACGCTGTTTCTACTTAATTTCCTTCCAATCAGGAATCCACAGGAACTCTACCTAGATCAACAAAGAACAGCAAGTCTTCGTCTTTGTACATGGCTAAGTCAACGTCAACAATATATTCCAAATAATTCAAGTGGTTCTCTTTCCTGCTTCTGGGTCTTTCCCAAATAATATTCTAACCCTTTTGGGTTTTTATTTGATGCAGAAGAAAGAATATGATCAAAACAATGCACCGCACGCGTTTTCTAGTCATCCGCATCTGCCTAAATTCACACTAGGAAATGGGATTTAGGAGTTTGGTTACATTGCATCAAATCAAGCAATTAGACGAGCTCAATGGAAGAAATGGATTTAGCTCCAAGAACAGAAACAATGGAGCATTGCAGAAATGTATTGAGCTTGCAATTCCGTGACAAAGATAAAATGCATTAGCTAGTACAGAATTGTCTTTGACAAGTAAAAGTAGTAAAGTGCATAACATTATCCACTACATCATTGCTTTAGTGGACATTTTTGGGAATAAGAGACATAGTATGCAGATTTACATTTCGGGGTCCAAGAAACAGTTCAAAGTAGTTTACTGGTAAATATCAGCAATTTGAATAATTTAGTACCCCAGGTAAGCTGAAGTTGTATTCACTAATAAAAATAAACCTAGATTGACATGGAAAACAAGTATGCTACACTTAGATTGATGCCGATATTCTCTATACCTAATACGAACAATTGGACATGCAGGGAGCAGCAACAGAACCCGAAAGTGGATAACAGCTTACTAGCTTCAGGACTAGCATTGGCAAATCCATTAACTAGAGCTTCAGCAACTCAAGTCATTTACATCCCAAAGTTGCAGCCCTGAACAAACTCTAGATCATAATCAACGTGCTTTTCCCAGATTGGCTTGAATTGGTTCATGGCAATATCAAGCCAAGGCTTCATATTCCCATTGAAGTGCACCACTGCAGCATTGCGAATCTCATCCATGCTGATGCTTGGATTATAGCCGAGTCCCAGAACATGCCATGACTTGTCCAGTGGCTTCGTTGTTGAGTAAAATGTGATCAAACCTGGGGGTAAAGTCCCCAATTTCCACAGGGTACGATTCTCATTCTGCAACGAGATTACATCCATAGTTAGTGCTACTCAATACAGGATCAGTGAAAGATAAAAGCAATAAAAACAAAATCAACCCTAAGATATCCTGAAACAGAATAACCACGAAAAATGACATATAGCATCAACAAGGCATAACTTCCCCCTCTGTTTCCGTTACAGCTTATGATACATTCTTTATCATTCCCTTAGTAAACTAAACAGATGCATTATTGTAAGGCAACCAAACCAACAAATGCACCATAATTTGCATAATCTAACAACTATGTTGCATATATACCAAACAGATATCAAAACATTGATTTAAAATGTAAGGATTCTTGGCAAGAATTGCTCTGAACAGAAAATAAGAAAATCATCACTTACCAGATTCTGCCAGTAGTGATAATCCGCTGTGCAGTTCACCCTTCGCCAAGCATCCAGATCAAAGAAGTTCATTCCATAAGCCCAAGCGCAGGCATTCGGATTAAACTTCTCCTTGATCAATGGGTGTGAGAAATTCATGTACTGTGCATAACGATGGAAGGACCCAAAACATGTCTCAACCGCCCCATTCACCTTCCCATCCATATCAATTTTCCATAACCCAGTTAAGTCCTTCTGAACCACGATATCATCATCCAAAAACAGTATTCTGTTCAACTTCGGGTACATTTCAGGCAAATAAAACCTCAAGTGGTTCAATATAGACAAATACTTAGGGTTCCTAAACTTCATGTTTGTTGTGTCTTTGGTTGCATTCTCAAGCTTATTCTCAAAGTAAAATTGTTGCAACTTTGCATTCTCTAATTGCTTAAGCACCGGCACATACGAAGAATTCAAGAACTTGTAATCCTCCACAGCCTTCACCTCAACTCTTGCCCCATTGTAGTCCTTCAACTTGAACATAACCTGCATTGCTCCAAGATTCATCTTATCAGTCACCACATGAAACACATGCTTCCACGGCTCGTTGGCATTCTTCACCGCCGAATTCACCACCACAGATGCGGCAATCACATTATCTGAAAATATAGCATAATGGTACAGGCTCGGGTCCTCCAATTCCGGCGGCGTCGGCTTCCCTTCATCGGTATACTTCTCGGGATGCGCAATCCGCTCCTCCATCAACCGCATTGCAACACAATGCAAGCTCTTCGGGATCGACTTGGCGGCAATCAAGCTGGAGAAAGCTCCCTGCTTCTTGGCCTTGGTCAGCTGCTCATTCACTTGGAAAATGGTGTCCTTGAGCTTCTGAATCTTGAGCTGGTTATCGAAAGACTCTTTCGCCTCGGCAATCACTTGCCTGGTCACTTTGATACGCTCCTTCACTTCCTTCTCGAACTGCCGCAATACCGATTCGTCGATCGAGATCCCGTCGGACTCAAACAGAGCCCGATAGGACGGCTTGTTCATGAGATCGGAGTAGTTCCGGGAGAGATCGGCGAAGATCCTGACCAGCTTGGCGTTCTCGAGCTTCAGCTTCCGAGCATAGCTAGCGTAAGCGAGGGCTAGGGTTCGGTGATCCTCCGCTTGCTTCCGGATCTGATCCAGCCGGGGCTTTAGCGGGTCGGACTTCAGAGCCAGCACCGACCTTCTCGTGGACCCCAATCCAAAAGAACCCGAATTGAAACCCTAAATCCCCAAATCAACCACAAAAGAATCAAACTTTGAAAACCGGCAACGATTTAGATCAGGAAATGCAAATCGGAAAAATCGAAATATTCTACTAAAAACCGAATAATCTCAAACTTGAAATCCCATTACTGGAGTAAAAGACTTACCAAGGTGTCGAGATCAGAGGAGTCTCCAGTTGGGGAAGTGAAGATGAAAGTGAGGGAAAAGAAGAAGACGACGGCTGAGGCGGTAATGGCGAGGGCCAGTAATCTGAAAGAGGAGCTTCGATTGGCTGCTCCGCCTCTACTGGTGGCGCCGGAGAGTCGCGGGTTCGCCATTTTGGGTTGGGTCTGGCTTGGCTGACACGGAGACTCTCACACTGACTCAGACTCAGACATCAAAGTTTGTTTGGGGGGTTAATATCATATCATTTGATTTTGTGTATCTAAATATCTATCTATCAATTATGAACTGTAAAAACGCGGATGAGAGAGAGCGACAGAGCGGTGCTTATTATAATCCTAACGGTGGAACCCGAGTAGATAGTGTTTTGGTTGACTTCTTCACCTTGTTCGTTAGTGGTAAGTGATAGGTACTTTTTTACCATATTAATCCATGATTAAATGTCATAATTGATGTGTTGAAAAAACAATTTCTAAGTTGGAAATTTATTTTTTAATCATGCTTGGAACCTAAACTTTGGACTTTAAGGTTGGAACATGAAGAGACTCTTTAACTAATTGACGGTGAATCTCACTGTTTAGATGATAAGTTTGTTGACTAAACTCACAGCTCAGAAGGTCGATTTCTTTGTTGACTAAACTCTTTAATATGGTTAATTTATTTAGAAATATGAATTTTGATTTTCTCAAATGAAACTTGATTTTGTTCAAGTAATTCCAGAATATGTGTCTAGCTCAAACTCGAGGTTACTTGCTCTAGTTGAAATAGGGTTTATATTAGAGATATTCTCGGAGAATCTTAAGAGATATCCAATCAATGTACGATTATGTTTCCATGTACAACTCTATCTCTATGCTTGTAATCTTCCATATAAAGAAGCCCCTATTATCAATGAAAGTACGACTCAATTCTCTCCCAATTTAGTTTTCCTTAAACACGTTATTAGCATAAAGCCCTAACCCTGAAACAAATAGCCAAACCCTGATTCAAGAAGCTAAAAACCTTGAATCCGAATACAAAACCTTGAAGCCTTTTTTGCCTCCACCTCACACATTGAAGGAACTCGATTCCGGCAATCAAGAACCGGCGGTGGCACCCCAAGAACGGGCCGGAAACCTACCGAACCAGCCATCGGAAGCTCCATACAACTCGCAGCAAATATTCCACCGGTTCACCATCTTCCCGAGCTCTAATTTCCACCAAATTTTGATAACAGAAGCCCACTGATCTGAAGTTTCAGGAACAAGAAGAAAAAGTTCAAAAACCGGCCTAAAAATACGTGAACCGGCCATCTGAGCATCTGCATCTTGAACCGGCAGAAAAGAAGAAGAAAAGAAAAGAAAGGAAAAAAAAAGGGGGAAAGGAAAAGAAGCCCAGAAGCCCACTGCCACGTCAGCAGGAGGATCCACAGCCACGTCAGCACAGGGACCCACTGCCACATCAGCACTGCCATGTCAGCATCAGTGCCATGTCAGCCTTCCGGTCAACCCGGTCAACTACTTTTCCGGCCACTTTTTCCTGTCAAATTTCCGGCGACCTATTTCGAGGTATTTTTTACTAAATGTTCCCTTGTTTTTAGAGTTTTTAAATTTAATTTCTCTTCTTTTTTGGAGACTTGCAACCTCCCTTTTTCTACCTCCCTTTCTTTATCCTTGGGGAGACCAAATTAAGCCGAACTGTGGGGGTTCGTGCTCACTCCAAGCTTGGAGCTTGTAGAGTTCTCCAAACTTAGAGTTTGTTGAGATAAAACGATCGACCGCAAACATCATTGTTTCGATCTAATCCAACCCCTCTTGGAATCGAATTTTTTGGAAGCGACTATGCTCAGAAATTTTATTTGTTTTCGTGGTAGCCTTTTTCGCTCCGAAATTAACCCTAATTTCTTGTTCTCTTTCAGGATGAGTAACCTAAACAAATTGGACTTTGCTCCATTGGGAACAACTGGCTCTGAATATCACAGGTGAGTTCGTGATATCCGCCAGCATCTCAAGGCTGATGGAATCTTGGATACGATTCTCGAACTCTAACCAGGACGTGCTAACTGTTGAGCAAGCTCAAGCTTTGGAAGCAAATAGAGCAGCCTTAGAGGCAAATAAGGCGAAAGCCATCATCCTAATGACTCATCATATGGATGATTCGCTCTAGTACGAGTGTATGAATGAAGAAGACCCCAAAATGCTGTGGGTCTCACTCGAAGATAGATTTGGCAACGTCCGTGACTCTCTGCTTCCTGACCTAGAAGTGAGATGGCATAGCCTCCGCTTCTGTGATTTAAAGTCAGTTCTTGACTACAACTCGGAAGCACTTCGCATTAAATCCTTAATGGAATTATGTGGTAAAGAGATCACAAATGCGATGTTGATTGAGAAGACTCTCTCTACTTTCCCCGTTTCTACATTGATGGTTGCTAAGAACTATCGAATAGATATTACTGCAAGACGAATCATAAGGTTTCATGAGCTCATTGGAGCTATGAATGTCGCTGAAAAGCATGACAACATCCTTGTGAAGAACTATAATTCAAGATCCGTGGGAACAGAGCATATTCCGGAATCCAATTATAGTCATGCCCCTAAGAGAAGGCGCCAAGAGTGAAACCCTAACCTTAGGGATACTTCTGGACTTTCTGGTTCATATAATCGCTCTACTTGGGAAGGTAATAGCAAAAATAGGTGAACACGGAACTGAAGAGGTCAATGTGGAAAGAGAGAAGGAGGCAACGCCTCTGGCCATGTTGGTGGCGCCACAAACACTAAGAGCCATCTGAATGACGCTTTCAAAGCGCCTCAATCAATGGAATTTGAGCAAAGAGATGTATGTTCTCGATGTGGAGTGTCTGATAATTGGGCACACATTTGTAGAGCTCGTGAAGAAATCGTCACCGCCTACAAAGCATATTGTGAAGCAAGAGAAGCTCACTATATGGAACAAGAAGATCAAGAAGATGATCTAGAGTGAAGGGTTGAAGACTACAAATCTGGCTGGGATCAATAGATCGCCAATTCTGTTTAAGTCTTTATTTTTCCAAGAGATGTAATAGGCAATTGCCATATATTTTTGTAGTAAATGCCAATGGTTTAGTTTTTCTTCAAAGTAGACTCACTCAAAGTAAGTGTGATGTCTAGGAAGGTTATGAGATTAGTGGTATTTAAGCGAGCCTTGCTCCATCGACATCTCTCTACTCACTTGGTCACATTTATTTTGGAATTACCGAAAGAAGTTAGACGACTACCATTGTTTTGCATTAGCTATCATTTTGGATTAGATTTTGTTTAGTCAAAGAAACAATGATATAACTCCGTTGGCTTATGAATAAAATTTCGAGTTCTTTATGACTCCATTTTGATTCTGAGCATATGAATTTTGTGACTACGATGGCTGGGCCACCAGTATTAATTCAAGGACATGGAATAGCCTAAGTTCCACTTGCCAAATGGTACTTTAATTACTATCACATAAACTCTCTACGCTCCAAAGGCCAATCGCACCTATGAATAGCCAACGGATTCCATGCGAAAACGCATGTAGAGAACGGAAATGAGTTCCTTTGCAATACCTCTAATGATTGAGAACAAAGGCACATCTTAGAGAAGTTTATGTGTCTTTCTAGTGGATTCTATGTCACTATTCGAGCTATTAATCCAATAAAGTTATGAGAGAAGATCTCTTAGATTTAGACAGATATTAGCTCTGTCACGACAGGATAGATCATCCTAGTCATGATATGATGATCCTCTACTAAAGACTTCACATGGACATCATTCCTTTCGAGCGAAACAAAGCATGAATCAAAAGTTGATTTCAAGACTAAGTGTGACCGATGCAGCTGCCTAGGGCACCACCTCCATCCACCACCACCAGCTTAGGTATGGCGCAGTCCCTATCCATGATGCCATGGATGGCGTCCATCAGGGTGATGGTGCCCTAGGTGATGCTGCAATCACCAACTTGCTTCAAATAGCGTTTCAGACGCTCAAGCTCAACCAAAATTCTCATTGGTTGCTTCTAAAGCCTCTCGCTCGTTTTACAAAACCCGTTCCTTAGGGAAATTAGGACTGAGACCGTCCTATGCAAAGGATATGAAAATACTCATTATGTTCTTACATAGAATCCATGGGGATTCTATGGACTGATTCAACCAAATTGCGGACGTTTAAATATCTCATGATATTGGTTGATACGCAAACACGCTGGTCACGTGTTTTGCCATTGTCCACTTGTAATGCTGCTTATGCTACACTCCTAGCAAATATCATATGACAACGGGCTCACTTCCCGGATCATCCTATTTCGTCAATTGGACTTGACGATGCTAGCGAGTTTTACATTGAAGACTTTCAATGGTTATTGCATTGGGACTGATGTTGGACATCACATTCCCATGAACACACCCAAATGGTCTCTAGGAAATGTCTACGATGGTAGTCTGGACATTGGTAATGCGCACCAATCTCCTTATATCTGCTTGGGGTGATAAAATATTGCATGCAGTTATGCTAATTCATCTACGACCCACCGCCACTCAATCTACCTTTGCGTTACAGCTAGTGACTGGGTACAAGTATCATACTTATGCATTTTTGAGTGTGCCATTTATGTGCCAATTGCGCCGCACAACATTCTATGATGGGTCCGTACAGACGAATGGGCAACTACGTTGGATTTGAGACTCCAACAATCGTCCGACACTTAATGCCCTTGCAAGGCGATCTCCTTACCGCTAGATTTGCGGGTTGTCACTTTGATGAGACAGTCTTCCCGTCGTTAGGGAGAGATAAGAACACAGATGTTCAGCAGGAACGACAGGAATTGTCGTGGCCTGTCCCCACTATGTCTCATCTCGATCCCTACTAAAGTGACGAGATCACACATCTGCTGCAAATATGCCTGCAAGGAAGTACGTCCCTACAAGAGGACGTAGCGCCACCCTACACGGATGTAGGCATGGTGCCAATGCCAAAGAGAGTGGCACTCTGGCGTTACAGGCCATGGCCCCAGCTAGGATGCGTGGGAGGCCCGTGGGTTCAAAGGATGCCTTGGCACACTCCAATCCTTTGATCATCGACACTCAAAATCCATCTCATGAGAATCTTCCAGGTTATGATTATCGTTGGGGGACGCCTCAACGTCAAAACCTATTCCTGAGAATATAGAGCTTTATGAAAATTACACTAGTGTACATGAGACGTGGGATATAAACTCCATCATAATTGATGATGTAGTTGCGCATTTCGTTGTGCATGAGTTTGTTGAGTCAGATGATATCGAACCACGCTCCGTTGATGAACTAATGCCAACGTAGAGAGATTTGGCCTAAATGGAAAGATGCGATCCAGGTTAAGTTGGATTCTCTAATGAAGAGGAAGGTTTTCGAGCCAGTGATACCCACACCTCCTAACATAAAACCTATTGACTAATGGGTCTTCGTTAGAAAGCCTGATGAGAAAAAGAGATGGCAATCTCGCCTTATGGTGCAAGGCTTCTAACAAAACGCCCTAGAATCGACTATGATGAGACATATTATCTCGTAATGGATGTCATTGCACTTCACTACCTTGTCAGTTTGGTAGTTTTCGAATAACTGAACATGCAGCTTACAAATGTGGTCACTACGTATCTATATGGGGATCTAGATACGAAATATACATGAAGGTTTATGGTGAACTTCATCTACCCAAGTCAAGTGGCTCTAGACCACGGAGCGCGTTTACAATAAGATTAAAACGCTCACTAAAGTGACTACTTGATTGGGAAGGGATATGCCCATGCGTTTCTATAACAAGTTTCGGATTCTATCGCGGTTCATGTTAGACATGATCTTCATTGGAAGCTCTTGAAGAGTTAAGGGAAACCACTGAACATTTGAAATCCGAATTTGAGATGAATGATTTTGGGAGAACATGATTATGTCTCGGTTTGGAACTTGAGAATCGTGTCGATAGATGCTTAGGCATTTTGTCAAGGTCAAGCCTTCAAGCACCCCCATGATCGTCCGTAGTCTTGATCCTGAAAAGGATCCTCTTCGTCGAAAGGATGATGACGAAGATATGCTTGAGGCAGAAGTGCCTTACTTAGTACAATAGGCGCATTATTGTACTTAGCTAAATGCACAAGACCAGATATCTCATTTGCAGTAAGCTTGTTAGCTAAGATATAGCTCTGGGCCAACGCGACGCCATTAGGATTGCTGTAAAAGATATCTTTCAGTTCTTGAGATGTACGATTGATATGGGCTTGTTCTCTTCCTACAGAGAGATGATGGATTCGGACCCATCACACACCAGGAACGCCGCCAACACTGGCCTGCGTCCACTATCCCCATCCCAAAACGACATAAGTATTTTGGAAGGTTTTGTTGATGTTGGGTATCTCTCTGACCCATACAAAGGTCATTCCCAAACTGGTTAAGGCTATGTTCGGGAGGGCTTTTTTGCTCCCCCGCTTATAAGCAGAAGACCGATATGCGTTTGGTAACCAAACTTGGGAGCAGCTTTTTCCAGAAGTTGCGGTGGCTTCCGTCGAAAAGCAGAAGCCGCCTCAACCCAGCTTTTAGAAGCCAGAAACCCGGTCTTCACTGTAGCGCTGGTGACTGTAGATTACTGAAAGTTCTAAAATACCGGTCTTTACCCTTCTTGGTGGAAGCAATTACTCGATATCCCTACGCCGCATCCAATCTCTCTCCCTCATCACAGACGCTGCATCGATCTCTCTCCCTTTGACGCCGCCTCACGTATCCTCTCATCAAGATCTCAGGTTGGAAATGGAAGCCCCCCAAAGCTTGGGAATTTCATTCAGGTTCGTTTTTAAGCTATTTTAGTTTCAAAGTTTGATGATTTTGATGAATATTTGGGTTGAATTTCGTTCTGGGTTTTGAATATGAGTGGTAGAGATTGTGATTTGTAGCATACACTGGGTGCTGTGATGTGTAGCAATTGAAATTGACGAAAAGTTTATTTATCAATTCACCATTAAGCTACTCTAGAGCCTTTTATGGATGACAAAAATTTCAATCTGGGAAAAATATATGCCCTTTAACACCTGCAACCATAATGCATCTGGTTCCAGAATAATTTGATCTCCAGCACATTTTGACTAGCATAGGTATCACGGTAAAGAATTTTGTGCAGCACAGTCATCATTGGTATTCCGTAATCTTGTCCAATTATGTAAGGCGGTAGGAGTAGTTTGATTGCTGGAGATTATTGATAGGAAATGTAATCATAGTCAGCATGCACTATATTTGTATATGGGACAGCACTGATTTGATAATAACCCAAGCTTCCTTTTCTTCTGAAACAATCAACTATATGTATGTAAAATTGTAAACTAAGGATTAGCTAGATGAGAACAACTCCTCACTGATACGATCGATTTGGCCTTTTCCCCTTGATCATGGAGAGAGGTCCATCACTTCCGGGAGTCTTTCGGGGATTTGCTCAATTCTCTTTGCCTATGTCTGTCTTTGTATTTTTAACTACAACAGCTCACTTCAGCTTAAACTCTTCCATCAAGCAAAACCTCATACCAAATAGAACAGCTAAGGCTTCACTAGAGTGGGCTGAAAGGCATCCCAACATATTATGCTGAAAGGCATCCCAACATATTATGCATAAATGCCCCTTTAACTCTTCCATTCTCATCTCTGACCACCCCACCCAACCCAACTTTACTCCTCTTATGGTCAATTGCAGCATCAACATTTAGTTTGAGGAAAGGAGGCTTCGGTGGAATCCACTTGTCATTAGTAAACGAACTAGGAGTTGGAATAGAATACATAATTGAAGGAGCAGAAGACAAAATAGGTACAGACCTTGAATTTGCCCCATGAAAGTACTCTTTAGCCTGAAGGACAATTTGTTCACCAGAACTAGCTTTTCCTCAAAATCGGCATGCATCTCATTTATTCTCAGTTCACTCTTCTGAAATGTCAAAGAAAATCATCTCGACTTTCAAAACAAGTATTTGTTCTAGGTTCTTTAAGTTTTTTTTTTGGATTAATTTCAGTTTACCCCCCTGAGGTTTGGAGGTGAAATCATTTCACCCCCTCTACTTTCAATTTTGAATTTTTACCCCCTAAACTTTTCAATTTCAATCAGTCTTGTCTAATTTTTACTGTTCCGTCCAAATTGGACGTTAAGTTTGACTTTTGAGGGCTAAAATGGTCATTTCAACATAAAAAATAAAAAAAAATAAAAAAAATTAAATTTTTTTTTCTGGTTTTTAGTTTTTTTATTTTTTATTTATTTATTTATTTTTTTTGTCTTCAACCTATACACCACAAATTATAATAGGTTTATAAAAACAAAAAAATATTTTAGGTGGTTGAAAGCCGCTAACTGGTCTACGATATTTGTAATATATCTCCGATAAAGTGAAGAATTTTAGAATATATCCCCAATAAAGTGAAGAAATATCTGTAAAAAATAATTTTATACTTATCTGTAAATAAATATCTATATATCCCCAATAAAGTGAAGAAATATCTGTGTAAAATCATTTTTGGTCTGCGATATTTGTGATATATATCCAATATTTATATGTAAATAAATATCTGTGTAAAACTTCTCTTTATTGGGGATATACAGATATTTACTGGATAAAGTGTAAAATCATTTTTTACAGCTATTTCTTCACTTTATTGGGGATATATCCTAAAATTCTTCAATTTATTGGATATATATCACAAATATCGTAAACCAAAAATGATTTTACATAGATATTTCTTCACTTTATTGGGGATATACAGATATTTATTTATAGATAAAGTGTAAAATTACTTTTTACAAATATTTCTTCACTTTATTTGGGATATATCCTAAATTCTTCACTTTATCGGAGATATGTCACAAATATGGTAGACCAGCGAGCGACTTTCAACTACCTAGAGTATTTTTTTGTTTTTATAAACCTATTATAACTTGTGATGTATAGGTTGGAAATAAAATTTAAAAAAAGAAGAAGAAGAAACAGAACAAAAAAAAAAAAAAAAACTTAAAAACAGAACAAAATTTTTTTTTTTTTTTTTTTTAAATTTTTTATGTTGAAATGACCATTTTAGCCCTCAAAAGTCAAACTTAACGTCCAATTTGGACGAAACAGTAAAAATTGGACAAGACTGATTGAAATTGAAAAGTTTAGGGGGTAAAAATTCAAAATTGAAAGTAGAGGGGGTGAAATCATTTCACCCCCAAACCTCAGGGGGGTAAACTGAAATTAATCCTTTTTTTTTATAGTTTATTCTTGTACTTTGAGTTTTCCTTAGTTTTTTGTTTGTTTAATTTTCTGATTATTGGTGTGTTTGATGGGTAGTTCTTTTCGAATTAATCATAATACAGACTTCGCTGGTTAGAGAAAGATGAGTATTATGGCCCAATTGTTTTGTTTTCAGCATTGTACAAATTACAATCTTGTCACATTATAGAATACCCTTTGATAAAATCCTCTGTCGCCACCTTACAAGTAGTCCATCTTTATTATCTTCTTTGAAAATTTTTGACAAACAACTACTATGTTTTTCTAAAACTACATCATTTCACGTAAGCTGTTCAAATGAATTGTTGTATTATGCAAGACCATTTCTTTTAATCTGTTAATTCTTTGTTGATTATACTTGGAGTTGGTCATCTTGTCAATATTTGTTGGATGCTGAAACTGGTTTCCATAGTTGAGTTTGGTGGGTTTGTTACATGGCTTCTATAAGCCATTCCAAAAGAATAATGGATTACTGCTTCATTTGTTGTGATATATACATGTTCGATGCAGAAAGCCATAAATGTATGGCTTGTAAAATAAACGGCTTGTAGTAATTAACTGTTACAGTTCTTCAGGTGTGCATGCTGAAGATTCATACATTTAATTCTAGTGGAAAAACCAAAACAAGAAAATGATCTGGGACATAATCTCAAACATGAAAGCTATTATCCATTAGGTTGATACTAGATGCACTGAAGAATGGAAATTTCTTTGATGAACTATAAGCTATTTCAATTGTTATTCTTGTTATTATGTTTAGCTTGGTTCTTGTCTAAATTGGTTTAAGCTTCTGCAAGTTAGTAACCTAAATGATTTTCAAACAGAATGCAAGCATAGAAACAGATTAAGATGATAAGAAACTTGGCTTTCTAAAGGTGGGTGTCCTAAGTAAAATGAGAGTTTATCTTATACTTTAAACAAAGCTGTAACTATCAAAATGAGTAATAAGAAAAACAATAAAAACGATGTTGTGATATTCTTTCTTGTCAACTTTAAAGTGACCTTCCTCCCTAATGGTTGGATTAAAAAAGATAGAAAAGGTTCTGTAGAATAGAGTATTGTTCCGAAGTGGACCATCTGTTATCTAAGGTCTAAACTTTGTTTGATATTCCTAGTTGAGATTGTGTATTTATTGTGTTTATGTATTATAGTGCATCCTGTGGCCAGCAGATCCTGCATAGTTATCATATCATTTGTGGATATTTACTGATCATTTGTTTCTGGGTGCAGTCCTTACTTTCTAGAGCTGATGCTAAAGTGAAGGAGTTGCGACATTCAATTGACGTTCTAAAGCCTAAAGTGAATGTGCATGTCTTCATAATTATATACGGCGACGTGCACATCGTGATAGACATTTTGTCTGCAGTGAATAAAGAGAAGGTGATGGGTCAAATGGTAGGATAGAGATGGATGATGACGTAGAAGAAGAATATCATGGTCATGGTGCACAAAGGAAACAATAAGAAATAACATTACTCAAAGTTTGATGAGTGCGCGTAATAACGTGAACATTTGAATATTTTATGATATTTTTTGTGGTTACTTGATGCGAACAATAAACAAATTGTTATTAATGTTACTAATATATTTGTATAAGTTATTTTTAAAATTGTCTAATATTAATCATATGGTTATCATGATTTATAAAAATTGAAAGTTGACAAAAATTAATAAGGACATAATAAAGATTAAAAATAATAACAAAAGCATTCGAACAACATTTTATTATTAAACAATCAAGGAAAAATAATCTCTTATGTCCAATTTGGTCATTCCACAAGCAAAAAGCACAAGCTAGTTTGAATTTACCAAACACTTTACCACTGCTTTTGCCACTGACAACTCATATAAAAAGCCAGTTTACCAAACACTCAGCTACTTTTCTTTCAGCCACTTATTCTCAGAAATAAGCAGAAGCCAGCTTTTCTAAAAAGCCCAGCCATACCAAACATAGCCTAAGTGTTCACCATGGGAAAAGACTGTGATATCTTGGAGGTCTACAGAACATACTTTAGTCGCTATATCTTCGAATAATGCAGAGATTCTTGCTCTTCACGAAGTGGTTTGTGAATGTATATGGATTGGATCCATAATTACGCATGTTCGAACAATTGTGGTTTGAAGTTTACCACAGATGAGCCTACGAGCATATAGGATAATGCTGCTTGTTTTGAAGCAAGGCTACATCAAAAGCGACCATACCACGTATAATCAGCAACAACAAACTCTCCTCAAGATCAAAGTGAACTAGGTTCCATCTGAGGACAGTGCGGCAGGCTTGCTCACTAAGTCATTGCCTAAATTCCACTTTCGAGAAACATGTTGGTAGCATTGTTTGCGGAAGTTATCCGAACTCCAATAACCGTAGTCGTCAGGTGGAGATGCAGACATTAGGGGGAGGTGTCTGCATGTATGGTCTCGAAACGTGAAGGGTGTGTTGTGCTCTTTTTCCCCTTCAACTGAGGTTATTTTTGTCCCACTGGGTTTTTGTTACTCGGCAAGGTTTTTAATGAGGCAACGAGATGAGCACCACGTTTGGGCTACACAAGGGGGAGTGTTCAAGTAAATCCAGAATATGTGTCTGGCCCAAACTTGAGATTACTTGCTCTACTTGAAATAGGGTTTATATTAGAGATACTCTCGGAGAATCTTAGGAGATATCCAATCAATGTACGATTATGTTTCCATGTACAACTCTATCTCTATGCTTATAATCCTCTATATAAAGAGGCCCCTATTATCAATGAAAGTACGACTCAATTCTTTCTCAATTCAGTTTTCCTTAAACAAATTTTTCTTTTTCTTTCTCTGCTTCGGTGATATCGATGATGTCACTATTTTGGCGCCTAAGAGTTTCGCCGTATCGGATTTCAATTCAACTATTAGGTTTAATTAAAGATGTATTATTAAAATTGAATCTGTTTATTCTGAGCTTTTTAGTGATGTTGGTGAATTGGTTCATTAAGTTCCCGGTTACAAAATTGTTTAGGATGAGTTTTGAATGTTTTTAAGTTTGAATTATACGGTGGTTATCACTTATCATAATCATTTTGATCTTATCATCATAATCAAATTGTCTAAAAGGAATGAAGAATGCTAGAAACTAGGAATTGGCCTTATTTTTGTATTTTTGTAATTTTTTTTTCATTTGGAGAAGAGAAGAGAAGAGAAAGAAATTATAAAACAAAGCCTTGAGAGTAACCAATACTAAACTGATCTAAATTAAAAGCATTGAGCACATAAAAGGGGATTTTGTTAGTCCAAAGTTGGGGAGAAATGAGGTAACAACATCTGCAACAAAGTTGGCTTCTCAGTACACTGTACACATGACAGATGAAAATGTCTTCAAACTTGGAGGACAATTCCTTGACAATGAGAGATCTAAGACGCAAAGGAATATCACAATAGCCATTAATACAATTGATAGCTTGGAATCTCCTTCTACTGGACGCGATTGAAGTTCTTGCCAAGAGCTTGAGAAAGGCCATCCTTAAGGGCTCTGCACTCGGCAATAGGGATGTTTGAGAAGCTAAAATTGCTAGCACCAAGAAGAATGGGAGTACCAGAGTAGTCTCTTATGATGAACCCCACAACAACATCTCTATCATTATAACAGAACCATTGAATTTATCTCAACATAAATGGAACACAAATGGAAGAGAGTATTGATATCTTCCAGACCTAAGTTTAATAGAAGTTAACTAAATTAGTGTGAGATCCCCACTACTAGCAAAATAGTAATACACATTGATTAGAATCGCAGGTACAGATATCTATGAAATTAAAACTAGCAAATAAAGTATATTTTTATTATTACTCACAAATATCCGTGTATAAAACCTTTATCACAAATGTTTGTTAGTACAAAATTATTTAATAAATGATTATTTTATTATTATCCATAATTATCTGTGTGTAAAACCATAGTTACAAATATAACTAAATACTTGTTACTCCTCAAACTTTTCCCTGAAAAACAGTTTAGTCCCTCATCTTTTAAATTAAGGTTTTGTCCATTTACCCCATTTCTAGGGATTTTTTTCCCACTTACCTCATTAAGTTTTTTTAATTCTCACTTACCCAAAACACTTTAAGGAGGTGTTCCCTAATACCCCATTAAGATTTTTTTTTTGTTTTTAATTTTTTTTAATACCATTTTACCCTCACCCTTTGTTATTTAGAGAGAGATAGAGAAAATGGAAGAGAGAGAAACCATAGGAGACTTCGCCGGAGCCGGTCACCGGCCGCTACCAATAGAGGGCAATAGACCTCTATTGCCCCCTAATAGAGTCTATTGCCCCCCAATAGACGCCTATTGCCCCCCAATAGATGGGCAATAAAGATCTATTACCCCCCCAATAGAGGGGTCTATTGCCCCTCAATAGAAGTATACTACCTCCCAGAATTATGATAAGAACAAATGAACCAAACAAATTGCTACAAAGTGAACCAAACTTGCTACTAAGCTAGCTAGTTGGACTATCAGAAATAGCAAACGATGTTCGAAGTATCAAATTCGAAATCAAATAAGCAGATTGATGAAGAAACATAACTTCATATTATTAGCAACAAATTCAAATGCTACATGGAAGAACCATAAAGTTTTGCCAGCAGGAATAGATGTAGTCATCATGATCATCAGGGAAATGTTCAACATCATGGTCCAGCTCCTGATTCGGCTCCCAATTGCTGGAATTCAACAACACTTCCCATTCTCATCCTCATCAGACTCGGATCTAAACCCAACGAGCCTCACCTAGCTCTCAAACGGCTCCATCCTACCTACAGAAGACGTCGCCTCATCGGATTCCGACCCTGAAACCCTCCTTCCCACAAAGAAGTCATCTTCATCAGGATCATCAAAACAATTCCTAAAATCTAACCCTAACCCTAACCCTAAACTCAAATCCAGATCCAACCCATCATCCATGTCACAATTCCCCCCTACAACCCCAAAATCGGAGTCGCCGGAGACCAAAACGAGCCGTTACTTGAGACTGCTCGACGCGCTGCTGGAACAGATCCATGAAGAAATTGACCTAGTTCTCGCTGTCCGACGACAAGTCGTCTGTGTTGGAAATGGAATTGGGCTCCGAAACTACGTCGTCGCGGTTCCGCTCGGCGTGGATTGTGGAATGGTACTGGGAAAAGATGTCGTCTTTGCCGTTAAAGTCTTCATCGTCTTCTTCGTGGACTGTGACGAATTGGGCCGGCAAGAAATCAGGATCGGAGGAGATTAGAGGTCGGAGTCGTTAGAGGACCAATAGGGGAGGGATTCGAAGGCTTGTTTATATGGTTGTCCCCGTCGGCGAGAGAGAGAGAGAGGGAGTGTGTTGCTCATGCCGGAGAGAGAGAGGAGAGATAGAGGAGCATGGCATCGATGTCTTTTTCCAATTAGGCTGAGGGCAAAAATGTCATTTTACTTCAAATATGGTAAGTGAGAATAAAAATCTCTTGCTGGGGTACGTGGGATAACTTTGGTTCATTTTGAGGCTTTTGGTTAAGGACCCTTAAATTAAACTGAATAGTACTTGTTTTTTGCAAATCTCACACAACATGTCCAAAATGACATTTATACTCCTCACTTCCTTTTTCTATATTATTTTTTTTTTTTTTTTTTTTTTTACTCTCTCTCTCTCTCTCTCGCTCACCAACGGTGACCCGCTTCTTCTTCCTCTTCTCTTCCACAGCGACGGCCCCGCCCCATTCTCTGATGGGCCACTCCACCCAAAACGACGCCGCACTCCTCTCCAACCTCGGCATCGGACCCCACTCCACCCAAAACGACGCATTCCTCACCTCCCAGCCCCCGCCCAATTACGTCGCCGGGCTCAGATTTTGATTTGTCCAGGCTCTGATTGAAGTCGATTAGGTTGATTGAGGTCCAAGGCTCCGAGAACCGCGAGTTTGGGATCGAAGCTAGGAATGGAGCTCGGTAGATGTACACTTGTTGGAAATGGGATCGGAGATGGTGGAATTGGTCTCTAAGGTTTGGCTGAGTTCGGCAGAGTGGTGTGACGAGGCTGTACTGCGTGCACACGTGCCTGTTGTGCGCAGGGTTGCTATGCTTGTCTGGCTGCTACGTTGGGCTCACATGGTTGCCGCGCTCCTACGCTAGGCAAACTACGTCGTTCAAGACGCCGGTGTGGAGAAACTCAACCAAACGGCCGAAGTGGGCGGATGAGATGTTGAGATCGAGGGAGAGATCTCCTCTGGTCCAACAACGCTAGGAAGTTGGTCTTGGCCTTGTCGTCGCGGAGAGACCTAGCAGCGCCGTAGTAGACGAGAGCTGCCTCCTCCAGAGGGAGATGGAGAGAGAGAGAGAGAGAGTTAAGCAGAAAACGTAAAATAAAATAAAAAAGAGAGAAAAATAAAAAATATATACAAAAAAAGGAAGTGAGGGGTATAATAGTTATTTTGAACCTATTGTGTGAGATTTGCAAAGAATAAGGACTATCCAGTTTAATTTAAAATGCGAGAGACTAAACTGTTTTTCAGGGAAAAGTTTGAGGAGTAACAAGTATTTAGTCCTTACAAATATCTATGAGTTTAAAATTAATAAAATAAACTATATTTTTATTAGTACTCATAAATATCCGTAAAAAGCTTTCTAACAGATGTCTGTGAGCCCAAAATTATTTAATAAATGATATTTTTATTATTACCAACAATTACCTGTGTGTAAAACCATAGTTACAGATATCTATGAGTTTAAAATTAATAAATAAATTATATTTTTATTATCACTCACAAATATCCGTGTGCAAAACCTTTCTCACAAATGTCTGTGAGTTTAAAATTAATAAATAAATTATATTTTTATTATCACTCACAAATATCCGTGTGCAAAACCTTTCTCACAGATGTCTGTAAGTATAAAATTATTTAATAAATGATATTTTTATTACTACCCTCCGTTATCCGTGTGTAAAACATTTCTCACAGATATTAGTATCGGATAAATATGTAGGACACACAGACATATGTGAGAAATTTTATGTCACGCTGATTTTAGTAGGCAATAGTATGAACATTGCTTATGTAGGGTCCAGTTGATCAATTCACACTGATATTTGTATCTAAAAATCAAATCCTACTGATATTTAATTAGTGTGAATGTCAGTGTGGGTTGCTGTTTTTGCTAGTAGTGCCCACATCGCCTCGTGGGAAAGGAGGTGATGTTTGTTAGTGAGTAGATAGTGTTTTTCTTAACTTCTTCACTTGTTTGTTAGTGGTAACTGAGAGGTACTTTTTACCATTTTAATCCATGATTAAATATAATAATTGATGTGTTGAAAAAAATAATTTCAAGTTTGGAAAATGTTTTTAATCATGCTAGAAGCCTAAACATTGGACTTTAAGGTTAAAATATGAAAAGTCTCTTTATCTAATTGAGAGTGAATCTCACTGTTTTGATGATAAATTTGTTGACCAAACTTAGCAAATGCATCTATCACAACTCTCAAGGTCAATTTCTTTATAAATATCAATTTTGATTTTCTCAAATGAAACATGATTATTTTTGTCTCTTTGCTTTAGTGATATCGATGATGTCACTATTTTAGTGCCTAAGAGTTTCGCCGTATCGGATTTCAATTCAATCATTAGGTTCAATTGAAGATGTATTATTTAAATTAGATCTATCCGTTTGTTCTAAGGTTTTTAGCCATGCTAGTGTTGGTATATTAGGTTCCAGTTACGAAATTGTTAAATATGAGTTTTGAATGTTGTTGAGCTTGAATCAATGTTTTAAAAAACGCGTAAGGCTCACCTTAAAATGAGTCAGTTTTGATGCTAAGACGATGAGGCGCAAAAAGCGCAAAACAAAGCGTAAAAAGAGCTGCCTAAGGCTCACTCCTAGAGAAATTTTTTGGATTAATTTCAGTTTACCCCCCTGAGGTTTGGGGGTGTCATCATTTCACCCCCTCTACTTTCAATTTTGAATTTTTACCCCATAAACTTTCCAATTTCAATCAGCCGTGTCCAATTTATACTATTCCGTCCAAATTGGACGTTAAGTTTGACTTTTGAGAGCTAAAATGGTCATTTCAACATAAAAAATAAAAAATATAAATTTTTTTCTTTTGTTTTTTATTTCTTTTTTTTGGTTTCTTCGTTTTTTTTTTTTTTTTTGTTTCTTCGTTTTTATTTTTATTTTTATTTTTGGTTTTTTTGTTTTTATTTTTTTATTTTGTCTTCAATCTATACACCACAAGTTATAATAGGTTTATAAAAATAAAAAAAATACTCTAGGTAGTTGAAAGCCGATTACTGGTCTATGATATTTGTGACATATCTCCGATAAAGTGAAGAATTTAGGATATATCGCTAATAAAGTGAAGAAATATCTGTAAAAAATAATTTTACAATTTATCTGTAAATAAATATCTGTAAAAAATGATTTTACACAGATATTTCTTCACTTTATTGGGGATATATCATAAAATTCTTCAATTTATTGGAGATATATCACAAATATCGTAGACCAAAAATGATTTTACACAGATATTTCTTCACTTTATTTGGGGTATACAGATATTTATTTACAAATAAAGTGTAAAATTATTTTTTACAAATATTTCTTCACTTTATTGGGGATATATCCTAAAATTCTTCACTTTATCAGAGATATATCACAAATATCATAGATCAGCGAGCGGCTTTCAACCACGTAGAGTATTTTTTTTATTTTTATAAACCTATTATAACTTGTGGTGTATAGGTTGAACACAAAATAAAAAAAAAAACTAAAAAACAGAAATTTTTTATTTTATTTTTTTATGTTGAAATGACCATTTTAGCCCTCAAAAGTCAAACTTAACGTCCAATTTGGACGGAATAGTAGAAATTGGACACGGCTGATTGAAATTGGAAAGTTTAGGGGGTAAAAATTCAAAATTGAAAGTAGAGTGGGTGAAATGATGACACCTCCAAACCTCGGGGGGGGGGGGGGGGGGGGTAAACTAAAATTAATCCAAATTTTTATTTCTTTTTCAAAACTCAAAACGACGTCATTTGAAATTTCAACTTCGAATCTTTAATTTCATTTTATGTTTAGTAATTTTGTTAAATCATATGGTTCTAGTACTTTACTTATTATGAATAAATGAAAATTAATAATTTTTTTGTTTACTCTTAATATTCTATGTACAAGAATTATGATTACATAAGTATAGATCGTTTATAACATAAAGTTTACGCCTTATTGAGGCTCTCCTGAAAACTCCTCGAGCTACGCTTCAGTGTTTTAAAACATTAGCTTGAATTATACAGTGGTTATCAAAATGATTTTGATCTTATCATCATAATCAAATTGCCTAAAAGGAATGAAGAATGCTAGAAACTAAGAATTGGCCTTATTTATGTGTTTTATTTTTATTAATTTAATAGATTTTTTTTTTTCCATAAGAGAAAGAAATTCCAAAACAAAGCCTCTAGGGCAATCAAAACTAAACTGATCTAAATTGAAAGCATTGAGTAGAGAAATAGGGAGTCTGTTGGTCCAAAGTTGTGGAGAATTGGAATTGTGGTCCAAAGAGGTAACAAAAACCGTAAGAAAGTTGGCTTCTCATTACACCCTACACATGACAAAAGAAAATGTCTTCAAACTTGGAGGACAACTCCTTGATGTCTCTAATAAGATATCAAAGACGCCAAGGAATATCACAAAAGCAATTAATACAATTGATGATCAACTTGGAATCTCCTTCTACTTAGACGTGATTGAAGTTCTTGCCAAGGGTTTGAGAAATGCCATCCTTAAGGACACTGCACTCGGCAATAAGGACGTTTGAGAAGCCAAGATTGCAAGCACCAGCAAGGATGGGGGCACTAGAGTAGTATCTTATGATGAACCCAATAGCAGCATGCATCTCTATTGTTTATAACAAAACCATCAAAATTTATCTTGACATAGTCTTAAGAGGGAGGGGGCCATCTGATGGGATTATGGGAATTCTGAATGTTAGGGTCTCCTTAGGGGATCCGGCTCCTCTAAAGTGAGGAGGGTGTGAATTTACTTCAATTTCATAAAATCTAGATGCTCCATATAATCTAAAGGCTCTAATAGGTGACACATCACTCTACCACAAAATTTTTGGGATTTTAGTCTAAACAATGTTAACTTAGCGTTAGCTCCAAAAAAAAAAAAAAAAAATTTGACGTGATCTTCCTATGTATCACTAGTGCGTTTGCTATTTCTCTATGCTTCTATGGAAACAAACTCGTCAATAGTTGAAGAAAAAAATCTCTGAAAAATCATTGATGTGCAGATATTATAGAATTGTAATAATAAATTCGATCGAGGTATAGTTTGATAACTTTGAATTCTCTCATTCATATTACAATTTAAGAAGAATACTAAATCGATCTTGGTTAATGGTTTTTGGCTTTTTTCTTTATCTAAAATATCCAGAATTTCTAAAGGCTGTTTTTGATTGAATCCAATTGTACAGAAAAGTGAAATTCATAAGCAAAATTGGTTGTTCGCGACCTTTGGTGCTTTCGTTCAAATTCGCTATTTGGTATTACACCAATCAGAACCAGGTATTTCACCAATCTGATTTGGTATTGATTGAAACACTTTTGTTTGTTTCAAGTTATTGATGGCATTGTGAATTGGCAAACTGAGAAATCATATTTTGTGCTGCTAAACTATATATGAGATATAAGAGTACATGAATAGTTCTAGGGTTTATGGGTCTAGGGATGGATATAACAAAATACCAGTTCTACATACTGGCTTTATTTTTCTTACGTTATAGGCTTGATTGTGTTCTCTATATCATTATATCCAAGTAACGGAAGCAACTGAAGGCATAGTTGTGAGCCCTATTTGTTCACGCGACCACAAGGATGGAAAGTACATGAGTTATCAACTATGGACGAGTTTCCATGGAAGAAAGTCTAAACGCAGCAGTGATACACAGGAGAAAGATCACGTTAAATTTTTTTATTTTTTATTTTTCAATTTTTTTTTGGGAGTTAACAGCAAGTTAACATTGTTTAGACTAAAATCCCAAAAATTTGTGGTGGAGTGATGTGTCATCTATTAGAGCCTTTAGATTATATGGAGCATCTAGATTTTATGAAATTGAAGTAAATTCACACCCTCCTCACTTTAGAGGAGCCGGATCCCTCCTTAGGGTTGTGATGCTTGTAGTCACCACCGATAGTAGCAGCAACATAGGCAATGACATTATGAGAGGGAGGAGATCGAATATCTGGGAATGAGGTTATTCCTGGCCTCCCTAACCTTTCAACAGATTAGGAGACAATCTATAATTATATCAGGAAAACTTGTAGAGAAAATAAACTAGGTTCAGTCAAAGAACGAGGAAAATTTTAAAAGGCTTAGGAAGGTTAAAGGTTAAGCTCTAGACTTCCTTGGTAAAGGAACACGAATGGAAGAGATGATTATATCTTCCGGACTTGAGTTTAAAAGATGTTAACAAAGTTTTTGTTAACTATATAGGCACGTGTCACAATAATGTGAAGTGACTGTGTAGGGACTATGGACTACGATATTCAGAGACAAATGATCCTGACTCGTTGTTAAGAAATTTGAAATAATTAATTTGATCGTTGGAAAAATGACATAACTAATGCAAGAAATGATGTAGCCTGCGTATTTTTTTTTTTAAAAAAAAGAGGATCAAAGTATTAATGCAAGGAAATAGTGAGGAAAAATAAATCCTTTAGAAGCATGAAATGAACTATTTCCCCCCACATTTTTCACTCTTTCAATGAAGTGATTCATTTTCTTTTGCATTACCAACACAATAAAAGATTGAGTTTCATTTCCTAAAATTTTCAAATTAATACCTTGAAGGATTCAGATCCTCTCCTAACCTCATTTCTCTCCTAACCTACCTAAGCTTCTAACCAGATGAAGACATGTGGAAAATTTTACATCCAATGGTTAAAAGATTCTTAAATTCTAATTTTACAATACTACCCTTTCCACAATTTTTGTCCTATTCTTAACTCTTCACTCCTTTCTCCCTATCTCTTATCTCCTTCTTCTTCCATTTTCCCGTCACTCCAACTCTGTTCTTCTTTATCCATGGCTTAACAATTCAACCCCAACCCCGCTTCTCAATCGATCGAAGCTCTTTGCTGATGGAAAAATGCGATTGATTGTCAGAAGCTTCGTGCCCAGAAACTCAAACTCGTATAGATTACCCCTAGTTTCTCTATTTCTTTCTCTTTTAGAAATTTATAGATTTTGTGCATTTCTTACAATTCGCTCTCACATAGATCATGGTCTCCTCTAAGCCCTTATCAATCTTCTTCTCTCTGTCTCCAACTCTTTTTCATGTTAATTCTACAAAAATGGTCTGTAATGGAACTCTGGGATTGGAACTTGAGATTTGTGTTTTTGCACCCTTATTTTTTGGGGGCAAAATTTAAGGTTGCAATTCAATTGATTGGTTTGATTTGGAGCTGGGTGTTCCATTGATGTTCTTCTCTGTAAAATTTCATTGTCTAATTAAACTGTTCAAGCATTGCAGGATCAACTACTTTGGTTTTTTTCTTTTATTTCTAGAAAATCAAAACATTTTTCGTATCAAATTTCATTGAAACCCACTTGATTAGTTGTTGTTTGTAATGTTGCCGAGTGAAGATGAAAAAGAACTTAAAGGAGAGAGCGAGAGAGAGAGAGAGAGAGAGGCACATCGGCAGGCAAGCGTGAAGGAAGAGAAGAAGAAGAAGAAGAGACAGAGAAAAAGAAAAAAAGAAAAATAGAAAATGACAAACTAAAATTGTTGTAGACCATTAGATTCATTATAACCATGTGTCTCAATCTAATGAAAAGGTTAGGAAGGTTAGGAGGAAAATGAGCTTAGGAGAGGATCCTCTTCCTACATGGAATTCTTGGATATCTTACTCGGAAACCTCTTACTTGGAAACTAGTAATGTACTTAACATATAGGTTAGAAGTTGCTATTAATTAAAGGCTAATTTATGAAGAAAGTGTTTAGATTTATCTTGAAGAGAAAAAAACATAAACAGTGTCCGAACTTTTGCTCACCAGTAACTTTCATATCTTAAAGTTTAGAAATATCAAATTGATACATGAGGTTTTGAACCCAATCTAACATAAATACCTGGAGTCACTAATGGTGTTAAGGCTTTCATCTTTTGAAGGGTAGAGTTGTCTTTTTCTGTTTTGTCTTCAACACTATCCATGTTCCCCCAATTTGGTAAGTCCTTCTCTCTTATGGAGTGGGAGTGTGTCTCCGATTTGCACATGGTGGGATCTAGATGTTAGATTCGGTCCGGCGGTGTGGTTTCGGTATGTCACCCCCATGGTAGTTCTCTGCATCACATTTGCGGCCAAGATGAACGGAGGCTGTGCCTTTTTGAGTTGTGGGACAGGCGATGATATGGTGACTGGGTTGTTTGCGGCAGTGGTGTTGGTTAGGAGCACGACTCGAGAGATGAAGGTTTGGCAGCGGGGGCTGTCTCGTGAGTTGCCTGCTTTTGTGACGCCGGTTAGTGGCTTGGAATGTGGCTGCGGAGGTGGCCAGGGTTCTTCCCCAGGTCATGGATTTTGGGCTTGGGCTTCTTTATTTGGGCTTGAGCTACTCTTTTTGTGTTTTATTTTTATCTTTATTTTTATTTTATCAAACTTTATCCTCTGTTGGGGGAGAAGTTTGTAGTTTCTTAGACCTGAGAAATGTCGCCAAAAATACCCAAAAGTTTGTAGTTTGTAGATTCATGATATTGAATTGCTGTTTTTTTTTTGAATTAGGGTTTGAAACCCAACCTAACTAGGAGGCTCAGCCCCACGTCTGTTATTTATATTATTAAATAAATTTTACTGCACCGGGGAGGGGGGGGGGAGCAAGCATAGTTGCGTTACAATTATCCTCGTAGAGAACGTCTTGTATAACAAATTTTGATACTTTGCATTTTATGTATTTGGTCATGTGTAACAAATTTTCAACTTAGAGAATGCAGAGCTAAGCAAGAAATAAACCAGAGACAGAAAGCATCAAGCATACCAACAAAGACCTGTAAGATCACATACTACAAATAGCATAAATTGCACATAGGAAACAAAGAAAGAAATCAAGAAGGAAAGCCAATATCTTGATGGGGGCATAATACAGTTAAATGCCTCGGTTTATTACAGATTGTAAGGACATTACTCTACTTATAAGACTCTCTGCTACGTAATTCTAACTTAATTTCATCCCTCAAATACCTACAGCAGTGAGGTCAGTTTATTTGAAATGCATCGATCTTAATCAATATAAATTAGCGCACTCTTAGATAAAAAATTTATATAGTCACCATCACAGTTAACCTGATCGACAATGAGTATATATGTTTTGAGCAACCACGTTGATAAGGATTAGCAGGTGTGCGCTCACCATTGTTGTTACTAGGAAGACAACCCGGGTGCGGTCCACCGGGTCTTTGGCAAGGGTCAACAACTCCAGGGTGGTCAAGAAATTTCCTATTAGCTGCGACTTCATGGTTCAACGCCACCATGCTAATTATGAGCTTACAAAGGATCACTGATTTCATGTTTGTTAACCCCATGATTTTTTGCTGTAACGTACACAGTTCTATCGTATTCTGTTGATGTTGGTAAAGGCTATGAGTCATTGGCTATTTATATGAGTTTTGGCTGGGGATTTAAGTTTGAAATGTGAAGTTTATGTTGTAGTAAAATGGAATTGCAGGGAGAATTGTGTGTTTATTATTGATAATAGGAGCCATTTATATAGAGAATTACAGAGTACATAAATTAAAGGTAATATAATCTGAACATAACTAGGAAACCTAGAACCTTCTCCTATTACAACTCTAGTGCTAAACCTTAGTTTGAAGAGGCACACATAATGTCGACTTCCTTCAACACTCCCCCTTGTGCCGCTCAAACTTGGTGATGACGCTTTAATCGTTGCCTCACTAAAAACCTTGCAAGGTAACAAAAATCCTGTGGGACAAAAACAACCCTGGTCGAAGGACAAAAAGAGCACAACACGTCCTTCACTCTTCGAGATCGAACATGTAGACATCATAGCTCCCCCTCATGTCAATATCTCCCCCTGATTGCAACAATCATGGGAGTTCGGATAACTTTCTCAATCTGATGCTCTTCACATGTTTCTCGAAGGTGGATTTGGATAACGACTTAGTAAATAAGTCCGCTACATTATCCTCTGATAGGATTTGATTCACTTCAATATTTAGAAGTGCTTGTTGTTGCTGATTGTAAAAGAACTTATGTGATATATGCTTAGTGTTGTTGCCCTTGATGAAACTTAATTTCATTTGCTCAATACAAGCTGCATTATCTTCATAAATGCATGCAGGTTCATCTGTGGTAGACTTCAAACTACAAGTTCCTCGAATGTGTCTAATTACAGACCTTAGCCATATGCATTCTCTTACGGCTTCATGTAGAGCAATAATCTCTGCATGATTTGAGAAAGTAGCAACAAGCTTTGTAGACCTCCAAGATATCGCAGTGCTTCCCATGGTAAAGACATAACCCGTTTGGGAGCGACCTTTGTGAGGGTCAGAGAGATACCCTGCACCAGCAAAACCCATCAAGACATCGTTATCATTTTGATGGAGGGGAGGAGGAGGATGTCGGCCACCATGGACGGTGGTGCCAGCGTCAACATCACAGAAGGTGGCATTTTGCCTTGTGGGGTCCTATCCTATACTTCGGTCATTTCTTTTCTCTCTGTAGGGATTAAACAAGCCCATATCAATCATACCTCTCAAGTATCGAAAGATTGTCTTTAAACCAATCCAATGGCAGCGTGTTGGCGCAGAACTATGTCGAGGTAACAAGTTCACTGCGAACGAGATGTTCGGTCTTGTGCATTGAGCTAAGTACAATAATGTGCCTATTGCACTTAGATAGGGCACTTCAGCCTCTAATAAGTCTTCGTCCTCATCCTTTGGACGAAATTGATCTTTTCTGGGCTCAAGACTACGACCGATCATGGAAGTACTCACAGGCTTCGCTTTATCTTCATTAAAGCACCTTAGTAATTTTTGAGTATATGCTGACTGATGGATCATAATCCCATCACTACGGTGCTCGAGTTCTAGTCCGAGACAAAACCATGTTTTCCCAAGATCTTTCATCTGAAATTCAGATTTCAAGTACTTAGCAGTTTCTTTTAACTCATCTAAAGTTCCAATTAAGTTCATGTCATCGACATAAACTGCTACAATTGCAAATCCAGAACTTGTCCTTTTAATAAACACGTATGAGCATATTTCATTGTTCACATATCCCTTCCCAATCAAGTAGTCACTTAGACGGTTATACCACATCCGTCCGGATTGTTTTAATCCATGTAGTGAGCGTTTCAATCTTATTGGAAATGCGCTCCGTGGTTTAGAGCCAATTAATTTGGGTAATTGAAGTCCATCTGGAACCTTCATATATATCTCTGAATCTAGATCCCCATAGAGATATGCTGTAACCACATCTATAAGTTGCATGTCAAGTTTTTCAGAAACTACCAAACTGACAAGGTAGCGGAACGTTATAACGTCCATTACGGGAAAATATGTCTCCTCGTAGTCGATTCCAAGGCGTTGTGAGAAACCTTGCCCCACAAGGCGGGCATTGTATCTAACAACCTCATTTTTCTCATTACGCTTTCTAATAAAGACCCATTTATGGCTAACAGGCTTTATACTTGGGGGTGTTAGCCTTATAGGCCCAAATACCTGTCTCTTGGTTAGTGAATCCAATTCAACCTGGATCGCATCTTTCCATTTAGGCCAATCTGCTCTTCGTTGACATTCTTCAATGGAGCGAGGTTCGATATCATCGTGTTCTATAATTCCTTGAGCAATAAAATATGCAAACACATCATCAAGGATAATAGAATCTCGATTCAACGTCTCATGTATACTAGAGTAATTCATGGAGATCTCCCTATTCTCTGGAATTGGTTCTAAGATTGGAGCGTCCCCCAATGATGTCTCTTGGACATAACCATAATCCGGAATATCTTCATGAGAAGAGTTATTTATGTCGATGATTAATGGATCTTTTTGTGCCAAACTCACTTTCTTTCTCGGGCGAGAATCCATCGAACCTTTGGGCCTCCCACGTTTCCTTGCTGGGAGCCCAGCCTGAGCCACATTGCCATCATCATTAGTGGTGGTGGTGCCCTGCCCAATACCTCTAGGGGTGGCGCCATGTCTATGATTTTTAGGGACATCAATCCTTGCAGGCACGTTTGCAGCAGATATATGTGATCTTGTCACTTTAGCGATATCAGAAAACGCATCAGGCATAGAGTTTGCTACGTTCTGAAGATCGAGAATTCTCCGCACTTCAATTTCGGATTGTGCAGTTCGGAGATCAAGATGAGACAAAGTGGGGACAGACCACGACAATTCCTGTTGAACATTATTGTTCTTATCTCCCCCTAACGACGGGAAGACTGTCTCATCAAAGTGACAATCTGCAAATCTAGCAGTAAATAGATTGCCTGTCAAGGGTTCTAAGTAGCGGATAATGGTTGGAGAGTCATATCCAACATAAATGCCTAATCGTCTTTAAGGACCCATTTTGGTGCGCTGTGGCGGCGCAAGTAGCACATAAACTGCACACTCAAATATGCGTAAGTGTGAGACATCAGGCTCATATCTAGTAACTATCTGGGACGTAGAAAATGGTTGAGTGGCATTAGGCCTCAGACGAATGAGCATGGCTGCATGCAATATTGCATAGCCTCAAGCAGAAACAGGGAGATTAGTGCTCATAACCAATGCTCTAGCGACCATTTGAAGTCTTTTAATGGCAGCTTCTGCGAGATCTTTTTGGGTGTGAACATGAGGAACATGGTGTTCAACCTCAATCCCAATGAACATGCAATAGTCATCAAACGTTTTTTATGTAAACTCTCCAGCATTGTCAAGGCGAATTGACTTAATGGGATGATCAGGGTGGTGAGCCCTTAATTTAATGATTTGTACTAGGAGTTTAGCAAATGCAGCATTTCTCGTAGACAAGAGCATGACATGTGATCAGCGTGTCGATGCATCAACCAACACCATAAAATATCTAAATGGTCCGCAAGTTAGTTGAATAGGTCCACAAATATCACCTTGGATTCTTTGCAAGAATGGAATATTTTCCTTAGTGTCCTTTGCATAGGATGGTCTCGATCCTAATTTTGCTAAAGAGCAGGCTTTGCAAAATGAAATATGGGCTTTAGAAGCAACCAGGAAAGAATCCAGTTGAGCCACGAAGTCACAATTGACTTTAGAAGTAGAAAAAGGAACCAAGGAGGCATTGGTGGCATCAATACCACTTTTGGGCCACAGGGGGTAGGCTGCGCCAGCCCTACCTTGGACCGAATATCGGTTCTGACTTCTTTTCGTTTTGAAAAAAGGATGTCCGTGTAAAGTCTTTAATATACAGATCATCATATCACGACCTGGATGTCCCAAACGGTCATGCCAAAGCCTATATGTATCAAAATCCCATAAGTCATCTCTCATGACATGGTTAGATTCAATAGTTCGAATAGCATACAACCCATTAGAGTGACACATAAGTTTCTCTAATACTCGTTTATGTCCGTAGTCATTAGAGGTGATGCAAAGGAACTGTTGTCCATTCTAACAATGTGTTTCCACATGAAAACCATTGGCTCTTATATCTTAAAAACTCAATAGGGTTCTTCCAGCCCTAGGACCATATAGAGCTTCAGTGACATTCATACTTGTGCCATTTGGCAACATAAATTGAGCTGGTCCTCGACCATGAATCAATTGTGAGGGTCCAGCCATCGTTGTCACTGAAGATCGACTATGCGTCATCCATAGAAATAGTTGCCTATGTCTCAATATAGTATGTGTGGTGCCACTATCAACAAGGCATTCCAACTCTCCAGGAAACATATTGAAAAATAATAAAGTTCGGAATTAAAACATGTCCATGACATTGAATAATAATACGATACTTTATTAATAAAAATAACCAATGATTACATCAAAGGTCCCAAAAGTCTAATCCAAAATAAATAAAATCAAACTTAGACAAATTGTAGTCACTCAATCCGTTTGGTAACTCCAATCAAATATGACCAGGAAAGCAGAGAGAGATGTTGGTGGAGCGAGGCTCTCTTAAGTACCACTAATCTCAATTACTTTCCTAGACATCATATTTCATTGGGTGCGCCACATAAGAAAGAGTTAATACAATTGTCATTTATTGACTAAGGCATATTGCCATTACAAAATTCTTGGAAAATAAAAGGACTATTCTAATCAAAGATTGTGGAATCCTTATGCACTTCATCTCTAGCTTTGAAGTCCTCTATGGTGAGATTGACATCTTCACCATCTTCTTCTTCTGCAAGGTATACTTCTTGCTCCCTCAGGTCCCTATATGCCCTGTATCTTACAGCTTGTTGCTCACTTGCCTGCATTGCTTGAACCAATGCTCACTTGATCCACAAATGACACACATCATTGTGGTTGCCTCCCTTCAATTGAGGTGCAAGTTGTGGGCGTTCCCTAGGAGGGTTGGCGCCACCACCACAACCAGGGATACCACGACCACCTCTCCCACGTGTGGCATTGCCACCACGTGTATCCGTACCAAACTTGCGATTTCCTTCTTTGTTAGGGCAGTTATATGGACCCATACATCCCTCATGTCCCTTATTAGGGTTCAGCTCCTTGCGCCCTCCTTTGGGTGCATTATAATTCACCTCATGAACGCTCTTAGTTCCAATGGGCCTTGAATTATAATTCCTCACGAATATGTTATCATTGTTTCTCAACTACAGATATAACATTGATAAGCTAATGAAACCTCGTGATCCGTCCAGCATTGACCTCGGTACGATATTGCTTTGATACCACAATGGCTAAGACGGGGAAGGTGGAGAGAGTTTTCTCAATTAGCTCTTGCTCTGTGACAGGTTGTCCACAAAATCTCAACATGGATTATAGGCGAAGAGCTTCTTAATTATATTCAGCAACAGACTTGAAGTCAGCAAAGCGCAGATTGTTCCATTGAACCTTCAAGTCAAGGAGGAGGGAATCTTGGACGTTTCCAAAGCACTCTTCTAGCGCTACCCATAGCTCGCATCTTTGATCGACATGTACTCCAATCTGAGTGCTTTGTCCATATGACGTCTTATCAACTGCTTGAGCATGCTTTGTAGGTGTTCGTGTGAACACGAGATCGGGGTTAGGTTCCTGGATTATGGTTAATATTCCCTTTGAAGTGAGGTGGTTCTCAACATCGGTTACCCAACTATGGTAATCTGAGCCTGTTGAGTCAAGCATGGGAAAGTCAAGTCTAGGTTCATTCGACATCCTAAAAATAAGAAGAGAAGATATATTAGTTTCGGAGCTAAACTTCCACAAAAACTAAAATAATAAGATTTCCGAGCTATGCTACCAAGAAATCAATTTCCAAGAATATTTGGGACCAAACAATGATGTTTTAATATGGTCACAATTTAATGCTTGCGGACGCTCTTAGTCCGAATATTATGAACACTCTTAGTTCATTGATTATGAAGGCTCTTAGTTCGTTTATTATGAACACTCTTAGTTCATTTAGCGTGAATCCCCACAATTCCGCTTATTAAATAATCGAACCCATGTTCGTATTATACAAATCCTGCAGCAAATAAAGGAATTTAAAAGACGAGAAAGCAGGAACCTTAATAAAAACTTACTTGATGATTTGGGGATTGAGAACACGCGTGTTAGGGCAGCAGCAATAATTGGCAGCAGCAGCAACAGCGGCAGCGGTAGTGTGCGGCAGGACTGCAAAGTGAGGGATGCTGGCAGGCTGGTGCAGGGTCGCGGTAGGCTGGCAGGGACTTGGGGCAGGAGGCTGCAGGGCAGGGCTGCAGCGCTGGGAGCAGCATGCAAGAGCTTGCGGCTAGGGTTGAAGGCTGCAGCAGTTTTAGGGTTTTTGTTTGTTTTTTTTTAGGCTAGGGTTAAAGCTCGTGCTGATAACGTGTTGTAGTAAAATGGAATTGTAGGGAGAATTATGTGTTTATTATTGATAATAGGAGCCCTTTTTATAGGGAATTACAGAGTACATAAAAAGTAATAGAATCCGTACATAACTAGGAAACCTAGAACCTTCTCTTATTACAACTCTAGGGCTAAACCCTAGTTTGAAGAGGCACACATGATGTCGACTTTCTTCAATAGTTTAGAAAATTTTGGTTTGTTTTGTGGTTAATTTGTTGTCTTTTCCTGCTTCATTTGGTAATTTATGACCAGATATTTCTTAGTTTAGCATAAGCACACGGTGACATGATAGAATATTTGGGATTTACAAAATTTATATAGTAAAAAGTCAGTAAATAACTAATACTTTCAACAGTTAGCAATTCTGAAAAATAGAAACAATACAATAACAGTTAAAGATGAAACATTTGCTTGATGAAATATATACAAATTAACATGGATTAACCATGAGTTTTTACATGAGGAAGAAATTGCAAAAGAGTAAAACGCCATAGGTTTTGTGGGTAAGGCTATGGTATGTTAATGTTTCTCATACATCAACTATTTTTACCACTTTGAGGACTTATTTTACCACTTTAATGATACTCATTTTACCACTAGAGGACTAATGTCGTAACTAAGAAATTTTACCACTTTAAGGACTCATGTTACCACTTTGAGGACTAATATTACTATTTTGAGGACTCATTTTACCACTTTAAGGCAATTGTATGCATGTCATGCGTTAACATATTGTAGAATTTTCTAGGTTTTATTACTGTTTTAGGAGGTTTACTCAGATATATATATATATATATATATATATATATATATATATCATGTACATACTCCTTTAATTTGAATAAACTGCTCAACAGATATGGTCATTTAGTCAGCTGGTGAATATATTTTGCTAACAACCTCACTAATTGTAGTTAGTAGTGTTCACTGGGTGATCTAAGAAATTTATTGTCACCTAATTATGAATTTAATTTCAATAGATTAATGAGTGTTTAATCTCACGTTATCAACCCTTTATGGTGTTGGTGAGGAGAGAATCAAACCGGGAACCTCTAACAACAATTTTTAGAGAGAAATGCCTTATCTATCAGACCACATAGTAATAGACATTTATACTAAGCAAGCGATATAGGTGATCACGAACTTCTTAATCACACAATGTACATGAGTGTGTAATAATAGTTTATAATGTAATGAAATCCATTTAGTTGATAGACTCTTAAATTATGTTCAATGTTTTAAAAGGCTGAGGAGTAGCCGAGGCATTTTCAAGAGAGTCTCAGTAAGGCGTTTGTCTTGAGGCGTAAGTAAATGAGCTATATTAATAAGTGCATAAGTCCTATATATAGAACATTTATTGTAACAAAAAAAAACATTATGGATCGATTGTCATTCATTTATTCATTCATTCATTGATCAACAAAAACAAAATGAAGTTGATATACTGAATTGATATTCAAAACAAAACATGGCCATATATACCTATATCAACTTATATCATAAACAGAACAACTAAGTACTTATATCAACTTAATGGAATTGATATTCAAAATGGAATTGATCTACAAAATGGAGTTTACCTATGGAATTGATATTCAAAACAAAAATGATACTTGATAAACCTCTGTAACCAATAAATAATCAATAACTTAATAACAAGACAAGTAACAAGAATATGTAGATAATTGAAAGATGATCTCAGGATTTGTGTCGATATGCCAATCTGGTTCCAACCGCCGAACAATGCATGTCCGTCCAAGAAAAATGGAATTGATCGGCATCAAGAAAAACAAACTCCTTGAACTCCAAAGTGCTTAACAATTAATACGGAATTCAACTCCAAAACTCCTCAAACAAAATGGAATTGATTGGCAATTTGGCATTCAAAACTTAACATAAGTACTTAACAAAGTGCGAAAACTGTACAGAATGGCATCTGTGCTAACCCTTGAAAACCTTTCTTGTATTCTATCACCCCCAGATCTCTAAATCAAAGGTTCTAAACAAAAACCAACCAACAACATTTATACATGAAAATCCACAAATACAGCTAGTTATACTATATACTTGATACATATTAGATTCAGAATTTGAACTGAACTCAAACTCAAATGGTACTCAATTCAAATTCATTTTATACTTATCAGATTAGCAGCAAAAGATAGGGAAAGAATATGTGTGATACTTATCGATTGAAATATAACTATAAACTTCAAACGATTAAATTCTGCTTACTATCTTGTACTTTTAAGGGTTCATCAGTTTAGTCCCTACACTTCTAATTTAAACAGAAAAGTCCTTGCACTCTCCAATTTCATTAAATCGATCAAATCCGTCACTATTCCGTCAATTTTCGCTGTTAAAATGCTGACGTGGGACCTTCTCACAGGGAAAATTTCTAAACTACCCATCGCTAGACAACCCACCGACACGTTAGTGTTGTGAATGCAAATGGGTAGTTTGGAAAAATTTCCCGAAAATTGACGGAGTGGTGACGGATTGGATCGATTTGATGAAATTGGAGAGTGCAAGGACTTTTCTGATTAAATTAGAAGTACAAGAACTGAACTGATGAATCTTTGAAAGTACAGGGTAGTAAGCAGAATTTAGTCCAACTTCAAATCATACTTATCGATTGAAATATAACTATAAACTTCAAAATCAACTCGAACTTGGAGTCTCAGGCGTAATCCCTCTATTCTTCTTTGGCTTCTCTACGTTAAGCTTTTGGTCATCAATATTATGTATGCCATATTATGTATGATCTTCTCTGTTTTTCTCATCGCCTGAAACGCGTCTTTTAATTCATTGATTATGTTACAGTATTTAACCAATTAGCTAATACTCTTAAATTCTTGTTTAAGAACTTCTTAACTATTAATTAGAAAATGAAGCTAAGTTGGTTGAATAGACCACCATTATTCATGTTCTTGCAAATATGAGTCATTCCATCTCGGATCTTCAAACGTAGAAAGGAAGGCTTTTGACAAATGTGATAAGCGTCTTCAATGTCAAAATATCCTGGAGGATTTTCTATTAGTCTTTTCTTATTAAAGAAAAAAAAAAAGAAAAAAAAAAAACTCGAATTAGTTAGTGGGTTTGTGTTACTGGGCATCTGTAGCCTAGTGTCGGTTTCATACTAATTACTCAAAAGCCTTGGCATGTCATTGTCCTGCTTGCTCATGCTGTGGGCATGAGATATGATCATCAAGCTATAAGGTATGGTTAAAGTTACATAAAATTATTGTGGGGAGCAACTCCAATTTGGTTGTCTCGCAAACGAACTACAACTACGGCACGCCATGTGACTTTTAATAACACCCAAGGGGACTCCCCATTATTAAGCCACCAAGCTACTAATTACCAACTCTCCTGTTCTCCATTATTCAAAGACATTAGGGCAACTTTTGCTAGAGAAATATCAAAATGCATCAAGTGAGTTTTTGGATCGTTATATATGCGATCATACCTCCTCACGCACGAAGTTGGGTGTGAGTTAGGCATATGACAAATTGATTTTCTGTCATGGTCGTTTAGGTCATAGTAGCACCCACCACAAATGAATTAGACCATGGTAGGGAGTCGGTCCTTTTTTCGGTACAAATCAACCAAGTAGAGGATGGAATGGAAGCAGAGGTTTATTTCACGGTTTATATCTTAATTAGAGTGGAATAAGAAAAAAAGACATGCATTTGTGGTAAAACAAATAAGACATATTTACTTGTGCATGATTTTTACTCACTGCACATAATTCCACTACTTGGCATTAACAAGGGTAAAAGAGAGTAAATCAATGGTACCCTTTCTTGCTATGCTTGGTGACATGGTGCAACCATCCAAACCCTTTGAGTGCCTTGGTAATCTTGACAAGATTTGGCCTTCCCATGTGCCCCAAATTCATCTTCCCTGCTGAGAATTTCAATGCCTGCAAGCAGCACAATTGCCCATTATCCAGTTCTTCATCTTCTTCCTCTTCATCATCATCGTCATCAGCCTCATTGTGGTCAACCTTATTGCCATTGGTCTTCTTACCCTGCTTCTTTGACTTGGTCTTGATACCTTGCAGAACTTTACCTGATTCTGTCTCATCATATGTCTCCCAAAGCATGTCCATTCCTTCACCTCCTCCATCCACATTTTGATGCCTCTCCTCAAAAAGCTTGCATGCCAATGTCCTTCTCCACTCTTTTTCTTTCCTCATTGAACCAAAACTCCCAAGATTTGGACCCATAATTTGAGAATCTTCCATTGCTTTCACACCAGGACTTCCAAGGTTTGGTCCTAGAAATTGGGAATTAATCACCATGGATTTGGATCTAAACCCTCCACCATTAGCACCCGTATCTCTATCCTTGGATTCTCTCCTCATTGATCTTTTTTCTTCTTCATCTTCAACTTTATCGAAGTATGCGCTCAGTGGCTTGACCTCTTTCTCTTCCTCAACTTCTTTTTTGTTCAAAATTACACTAGCTGCTTCCGACACATTTTTAGTAGTACCTTTGCCTTCAAGACCGGTACTTTTATCAATTGGTGCGTCAGAGACTTGTGATGAGCATTTTTTCTCAACAGTCTCTCTAGTTTCTTCCAAAATTGCACATGAAGCTTCAAAGAAATAACTAGTACTGCCATTGCCTTCAGGACTGGACTTTTCATCAATTGGTGCATCAGAGACTTGTGACGGGCATTTCTTCTCAACAGGATTCTGTTCCAAAATGACACTTGAAGCTTCCGAGAAATAACCAGAACTCTCACTACCTTCAGGACTGGATCTTTCATCAAATGCTGCATCAAAGACTTGTGCTGAGCTATTTTTCTCATCTGGGTTCTCTCCATTTTCTTCCCAAATTGTACTTTCACCTTCCAACAAATAACCAGTTTTGCTATTTCCTTCAAGACTGGAACTTTCATCAATAGGTGCATCAAAGGCGCTCTCTGACTTGATTTCCTCAACTGATCTCTCTCTAATTTCTTCCAAAATCGCACTTGCAACTTCCAAGAAATAACCAATACTGCCATTACCTCCAAGACTGTAACTTTGATCAATTGGTGCATCAAAGGCTTCTTCTGAGCTCATTTCCTCAACTGGGCTCTCTCTAACTTCCAAGCTTGATGTGTCAAACACAATCTTATACACTTCAAGCTCCTCGAAAGATCGAAACTCTTCATGATCATCAGCATTGTTGTGATCCACCTTAGGGTACTGCAATTTTGCTACAATAGTTTGGTAAGTGGTGACAAGGCAACAAGTACCCACCTTGATCTTCGGAAATTCAGAATTGGAGTTGGGAGAGACAGTGAGGTAAGCAAGAACAAGCAAAGCAGTGGTGATGAACAGAGGGGATAGGAAAGACAGAAGCTTGAGGAGGTATGGTGAGAAAAATATGAAGTAAGAAAAGTAAAGAGGATGGGACAGAATGAAGAAACAGACATGGAAGAAGTCAGCAAGGAGATCAATGCTAGAGAAATTTGAGTTCTTGGAGGAGAAAGATAGTTCAGACATTTTGATGTTCTTGGGGTCTAAAGAGAAATGAAAAGGGTGGAGATAGTGATCAAGAAGAATGGAGGTGGGGGAAGGTTGGTTTGCTCTGCTGTGTTTGTTGCAGCAAACAGGAGAAAAGTGAGAAATTGGAAGCGAGAGCGCCGTGAATAAAGGAAATTGACTGTGAATAAGTATCAATAGGATTACAAAAAAGCTACTTCGGATTAATAATCTAAAAGAAGAAAACATGTTTTTGGAAACTTTCTTCTTTTTCTTTCTCTTTTTCTTGTCCCATCTACAACCACAACCACCAAATTATGCTCCTTTTCTAATTCGGATTTACCTAACTGACCCTCTCTGTAACTTTAGGCCTCATCATATTATTGAAGAATAATTATTTACATGCATATAGGTATATGCAAGTAGATGGTATCTATTTTTTTTTTTTTGAGCAAAGTAGATGGTATCTATTACTCTCTGTTTATATCTAATTAACTAGATAGTTGTTGCTACACCAAAACTTCAGATCGAGCGGTATCCAATGATGTTGGCAGAAAGAACTTTGGGATGTTTCTCATCTTAAACATGGACTAGTAGAATCATGAATGCATCTTAGCGTTGTAACCTTACTGATCAACTACCCTAGTGTGGTCATAACATGAAACCTTAATTGGCATTACTCACAAAACCTCAACTATGAAATGCTCGAGTGTAAGGGAAGGGAAATGTTCTCTTACTAGGAATCTTACATATTATGTTACTAATTGTTTGAATGCTTTTTCTAAAATTATACAAGATAAATTGAGAAGTCATATGTTGTTGATATATCAATGTAAATAATAGAATCAGTATTTTTTTTTTTTTTTTTTTTACCGTTAGGAATGCTAATACTTTGCAATAATGCGACATCTTTTGCAAGAGATGGAACATTACCCACCAATACATGTGTTGAGTCTAATCATGCATATTGGAGAATAATTAGCACAGATCAAGAACTATGCAGAACCAGATGCCAAAAGGGAAATTAATGCTTTGTGTACAACTCATTGACTCTCCACAAACACCAACCCACCACCAACTGGTGTTCACTGCTGCCACAGTTACTTCCTTCAAAACCAAGTCATTGAAATCAATCTAGGCAAGGGCCACACTGTAAATAGAAGGGGATAAATAAAATCAATAATCTTATAATCTCTATGAAAGGAAAAAAACACAGATGCGATTTGGCATGGGAGGTTAGGAAGGAAGTGATAGCTAGCTTAAGTGCACATGGGAAGTCACTCATGGATACTCAAGTGCTTGCCGTGCCAATGTGCCATGCATAGTCTGGGTCTCTAGCTTTTTCACCTTACAAAACAATGGACCCTTCTTTAATTATCTGTTGTCACTCTCTTCTACTCATGATGTTGAATGATCCGATATGATATATGTTTGTATACCGACAGTCAATTTGGCAGTTTCAACCTTTCATTCATATATGCTTTTGGGCTTTGACTAGTGAATGTGAATCAGTCCTTTTAGTAAAGTAGTTATGTAGGGCTTCACTGCTAACAGATCCCTTCGGATGCTTTGTGCAGTGGTTGAGCTTGAATAGTAAATTAATGGTCTGTTAATCATGCCTTTAATTAGGGTCCCTCTCATGGAAGACTAATTCAATCATGCACATGTTACAGAAATTATTATATCCTAATGAAGTAATGATACACAGTAGTTGCTGAGACAAAATCACAGGCAGTCTAAGTACTTGGTTAAAGAGGGGGGAAAAAATCCTATGCAGACCAGGATAAGATGGGCTCCAGTTGCCACGTACAGAAGTTTCCATGTCATGTTTGTATATAACTGTCTGTCGAGAACCTCCTTATTGCGCCACAAGCTGATGATCACTACTACATCTCCTCCAGATTGATCAATTTTCCGTAATTCGACGAAAAAGAGATTTGCAGCAGCGGGTGGTATTGCCACCAGAAGATATAATCCAATTGATTCAACAGCGGCTGGACATATTATCTAGATATTACACCTAAACTCCTGAAAGTTAGCTAGAGTTACAGAAATATTGTGTGCTATGCAATCCATGAGCCAATAGGGTACATTCATCCAACCAAAAAGAAAGTGCACTTCTTTGGAAAATAAAACTAGCTATATATTGTATGACAACAACATTACCTTCACGGAGTTTGTAATTAACACCAACTCGGAGTCATTCAACTGGGCCATGAGATTTCTAGTGTCAGCAACAATAGGCTTTTTTATTCACTAAATTCACCGCCTGAAGACAGTTGGATTCCACAGTAAGAGGAGAAAAAAACAAAACTGTAAACCTGTTTTAAGCCTGAAGATCGAGTTGCTTTCTGTTTAGCAGACGCTCCCGTATAAAGACCCGCACAATTCCCCATGCCTTGCCGACCCATTAATATTGAAGCTTCATTTATTGATTGTACTAGGTCCTCTATTTCTGAATCATCATGTGTTCATATTTGCTGTGTTTTGAGTTTATAGTTTCGCTGGCAAAATGTTATATGCATCCGAAAGGTCGCTCCAACAAGCAAGCAGAGTATTCCTTATCATAGATCTTTAGGTTCTTCTTACTCACCAATACGAAATGGCTCAGTTCTTCTTCGATCTAGCTATCTTTACAAAGTTGATTATTCCTGTGCGGACCGGGATAAGATGTGCCAAAAAGGAGATTTGCAGCACCAGCAGGTGCTAACAAGGATATGTACTAACCACGGGAAACTATGGTTTTTGCTGGAGTCATAAGCATATTCGAGTCCTGTCAACGGCTGCCTGTATATATAATAGACCCCTCTTGCTACAATCTACAGTGTGCAGCAGAAATGCTACCGTTTATGTGTTTTGTTTAGATTGCAATCACAATGTAATATTCTATTTGCTTTACAAAGTTTAAAATCTTGGTCATCTGATAAAAAAACCAAATTTCTTGTCAGAAGCAAAGCACTTTTCAACGATCAGTTTAGGAAAAAAGGACATTTGTTTGCTAGTGAAAAAATGACACTAAAGTGGTTGAAACTTGAAAGAGGCTTGGATACCTTCAACAGGACTGGTTCAAACTTCAAAGATACTATTCGACAATTTTTGTGTGTATTGCTTACTGATTCTCCAAGCATTCGTTCCAAACTGTTCGAGTAGTCTCGAATTTTACTGTAAGTAGCTCTTAACCTCGAGTAGAACTCAAGTATAGTTGTAATTAATTAATATTCAAGACATGAAAGTATGTTAAACGTACCAAAAGGCGAAATTTCAATAAATTTCTCCACTTAATATTATCCTAAAATGAGTCATTTTCTAAATTTCCCGTTTCACTCCAAAGTGCAATGAGCGTTGGTAAGCATATCTCTTTTTGATTAGCTGTGCTAGAGTAATTATCGTGTGGTTTTGAATTATCATGTGACATTGTCAAGTAGTGGTCAAGTCCAACAACACAATTGACACATAACCTTATTCGTAAAAAAAAAAAGAAACAAAAACAAAATTATATCAACTTGATCAATTAAAAGTAATTTTATTACCCTATGTCTAGTTTGGATGACAGGACCCGACCCAGGAATCGCCCCACTTACCTGGATACGAGCCTGCGGGGCCCACTTTAAGCGAAATCCTACCGAAAATTCGGCAGAACCTCCCCTAAAAATGGGCTACCCAAAATTTCACAAACCTGGACATGATTTCAACTATAACTTCTACTCAACCTACTATATCGAATTTACAATCCAAGCACATATATTACATCCAGAAAGTTCAAATCCCAATATAATCCTCCGTAAGTAACAACAAACCAAACAACAACATCCATCAAACTTAAAAGAAAGGTTTATCAGAGCAACACTAAACTAAGCCGATATCATACAAGGTAGGTTAAGTAATAACCTACGGACAAAAACGGAAGCGCTGATTTCCAAAGTCCTTGAGCCTGGACGCAATCTCTGCTAATCTGAAATCTGGGCATTTGAAAACGAAGGGCCCAGGGGAAAACATATAAAATCCATTAGAGTGAGTGGACAAAACCGAAACTAGAATCAAAACAATTTATGGTATGCTTCCCCATTTCTTTTTTTAACAAAACCATCATGCAGCGATACTTCATGAAAATTTCCAACTCAATCCTTTTTCCAAGAAACTCATTTGATTACTAGGAAGGACTGCTTCCTAGGCATCTCATGCCATCGGGGAGGGACTGCCACCCGATGACGCATCGGAAGGGACTGCCGACCGGATAGGAGGCGGTGATTAGTTGGGACTGCCAACTAGCCACAGGTAGTAGAAGGGACTGCCGACTAACTACCTCAAGTCATCTGAAAGGGACTGCCGACCAGATGACGTATCGGGTGGGACTGCCACCCGAGCTGTAGTCTGGAAGGGACTGCCGACCAGACTATTACCTAGAAGGGACTGCCAACTAGGTAAGATACGCATGCGCCAAACTGGCCTCCTTGTCAACTGTTTCCTTTTTAATCCTTTTCTTTCCATAAAATCACATTTCAAAACTTAATACCATGCTGCATGAATTATTTAAATAAAAATAAAGGTCCACTCACAAGTGAATAACCCTGCTGCCTGCCTGTGTCCTCCTCGCTCGAGGGCTCAGTACGTCCTGTCACAATAGATTAGGATATAATTAACCATAATAATGAAATACTCTCAAAACAACCCATTCCCCTTGGAATAAGCGTCTATTAATCACAAATTTATTATAAAATTCCACACTTCAATTCGGAATTAAATTCTATAATTCCTTACAATCTCAATGCCCTCTAACTCATAACCACTCAATCGATTCTTAAATCGATTCCTTAACCATTCCAAGACCTCGCTTAATCTAAGCCTTCACAAAGACCGTTCGATAACTTAACAAATTTTAATTCACTTCCTTCAACAAAATTTTCCACCAAAATATAATATAAAACCTTTCCAAAAATTTCCAAATTCATTCTTAACCTTCCTTATTTCCACTCACCATTCCATCTCTAAATTTCAACTCCTCTCTAAATTCTCTTTTCCAAAACACAATCTCCACTCCAAACTCCTCCACAAAATAGAACAATTCCACATTCTTTCTTAATTTTTCTCTCCTTTGCAAAATCACAATTTCAACTCTAACAATCTCAAATTCTCTCTACTTCCTAACAAATAATTCATAATAGCCCTTTACCAAGAGTTTTCACCCAACACTACAAACATGACAAATCCATCAACCATGTTCAACATCACAACCAAAGAAAACTCAATATCAAACAAACCTCAAGTTTAACACAAACTCAAAGATTAAATTCAATTCCAATCAACCTATTTATTCCAAAATCAACTTCATAACCCACACAACTATCTCTAAACCTGCAGCAGCCACCAAAAAAAAGCAAAAATATCCAGAAAAATCAAACAAGAACCCAAGAATTCGAGAGTTACTGTTCACAGTACTGTTCACAGTCTCAAACACCTTCAAATCTTCCTCCACAGCCCAAAACAAGCTGCAACAAGGTTAGGAACTCATTCAGCAACTCACCAACAACCAAAACCCAAAGAAATTTGACCGGAAATCGCCGGAAAACTGAGATCAAAGCAAAAATCCACTTTTTTCCATTTCTGCAATTTTCCTCATATCTCCAAAACCAAAGCTACCCAAGGTGAAATACTTACATTAGATGCAAGAGGAGGAAGAGAAGATCCTCTAATGGCCGGTGGTGCGGCCGGTGGCGGTGGTTTCACCGGAAAAAGTAGCTCCGGTTTGCAGAAAGAGAAAGAAAAGAAAGAAGAGAAAAGAAAGAAGGAAGAAAGGAGGGGGGGGGGCTGGAATCGGGAAACCGATTTCTCTCTCTTCCTTTTCTGTTTTTATTTCCTCTTTTCCACAATAATAAACTCATCTAAAAAAATAACCATGCTATGAATAGTACTTTCTATTTTTGATCATAACTTTTCCGTAAAAACTCCGATTTAAACAAACTTCGTGTCCACGAACTCGATTTTGCGTATTCTACGACAATCTCAAATAAATTTCCTAATTTACCGGACTAAAGAAAAAGTCACTCCTCAGTTAACCACGGTAAAAAGTAATTAATAGGTACGGGGCATTACATTGGAACCCCCAGGTCTAGCTTTCGAAACCCCATGAGGCCTTGGGGCCAGCTAATGGGTGCATTTTTCCGGATGGCGTTCAAAAGGGATTAGTCCGGCTCTGCTGGGATACCCTCCCGAAGGGTGTGTGTATTGCTAACTGACTAACACTAACCTCCCCCAATAAAAAAAAAGAAAGTAATTTTATTACCCCGTGAACTAATTATAATAGCCTGGACCATAAACACATGGTGCTCCTACTATATACTATAATTTCTCAGGGTTAAACTAATTCTAAACCTAGCCGTACAAACGCAAACCCTAACTCGGATTGCATGGAGGACGTTGACGAGATGGTCGTCCGTCTGGCTGCATCTCTGGGGATGGTAGATGTACGCCGGCCGGTGGATCTTCGACCTTCTCGTGGCGGAGGGTTGCATCACTCTCAAACGTACCTAGTTGGCAAACTACTGACGGCCAGAGCTTTTAATAAGCAGTCGTTTATGGGGATGTTCCAGCGAGCATGGAGACTATATGGTTGCTACACCATCCAAGAGCATGAAAATCATTTTCTATTTACCTTGTCGGAACCAACTTATCGCAATCGGATATTCCGAGGCGGTTCGTGGGGTTTTGACAATGCCCCGGTTGTTCTTGCACCATATGACGGGGTTAGAGTGATAAAAGATGTCCTGCTCTCTACCCTAGCCTTTTGGATCAAGGTGCGTGGATTGCTGCAAGACTTCCACACTAATTGATTTCGTAGGATCGGCAGCGGGCTTGGGCGCTATGTTTAGAATGATAGAAGTATAGAACAGAGTCTGATGCAGGGAATATCAGAATCCGAGTTGAAATGGACCTTCTGCAGCCTGTGATTTTCCATCAAAGCTTTACGGTGTATGACTGAGTTGACGTGGACTTTGACTTTTTCTTTGAGAATCAATATGGTATATGCAAAGATTGTGGCCTTGTTACTCATGTGGGATTACCATGCACTGGAACATCGTTGCCAGAAGAGGTAGGAACTGAAGCTTCACTAGCAAGAAGAAATCTGGAACGTGCTCTGAACCAGGTGGATGTCATACCACATGTCTGACCGGATTTGGTCTTTGGGCACAGACTACTCCTCAGGTTGGTCTAGAGAGGTTTCTATTGGCAGCCAAGCCTAAGGTTAGGAAGGAAATACGGCAGCGGCCTTCTTCTAGTAGTGGAGAGGGTAGTTCTGGGGTGCAGATGGAGTCAACAGTTGATGGACTTGAGAGTGGAAGTAAACCAAAATCTAGTGGTTCTGATCAAGGGCTGGCTGGACTTGATAGCTCGGCAGAGCAGGAGCTGGGTAATGCTGTTGTTACTCCTAGCTGTGGAGTGCGCCAAAAGCGCATGGAAGAGGATGGTATTTCTCCAAAGAAGATGAGGCTTAGTTTAGCTGTTGGAAGGACTAATCTGGATGCTATGACAATGGGGTTATGCTCTGTGAAACCGGTCAAAGAAGTATTCAAGAAAAGGGGTAGACCGAAAGGAGCAAAGAACAAGACAAAGGAGCTCAAAGTTGTACAATCTTCACCTATGAAGAAGTCCCCAACTAAGAGAATCAAGACTCCAAGAAAGAAGGAGGGATTGGTGAATGGTTTGCCGGAATTCACCATAATTGAGGTTGTCAATGGTTCTAACCCATCCAAGGGTAAGGAACTTATAGTTGCTTGATAGGTTTTTTTCCTAGAAATAATTGTCTATGCTTATAAGAATATCTCTATGAGTCTTGTGGAAGTGCTTAACTTTAGCGTACCACAATTGTGTGCTCGGCATGTAAGGTTAGCTAGACTAGATTGCCTGCAAGGCGAAGTATTTTTATGTGGCATAGATTACTCTGAGCAGAAATGTTTCAATGGAGTAGTCTTCTGTACTATTATTTATCTATGAACTGGGCTTTCTACTTTATCAAAATACACACACACACTATAATTTCCCCAATGCCCAAAACCAAAAAATACCATGGCCAATTACATATAAGGCAATTTTTGAATTTTTTTTAGCCTAAGGGCTCTAACTATTTTTTTTCCCTAAAAATGAAAACCCTATTCTCTCTAGCAGTGTGTTTTCTCAGGCTGACACTAACGGCGCTACTTCTTGTCGGCGACGCGCACAGTAGCTCAGGCCAACTTTCTCACACAAAGCTCTTCTGCCCTTCCTTTGACCCAATACAGAGATGTTATCTACGTTCACCGGATTCGATTGACCGTGCTCGAGCTCTGATTGTTTGGGCTGATAAAAACCACGGCGGCGATGATGGATTTTTGTTTGACCATGGTAAATACTTTGAGGCGTCGAAGTCATCATTGGTTGGAGTCAATTTCAACCGAATTCAATGTCGAGATCTCTTGGCAACTTTCTTCTGGGTTGTCAGCCACCGATTTCCTTTGGATACTAAAACTATGAACTATACTCGAGACTTATTGCAACTGGGTTTGGGGATCCAACTAGGGGCTCAGAAGAAGATGACCAGTGGTCATCTGCGATTAGGTCATCTTCTGTCGAGGACGACAATGGAATGCGGTGGTGCAGGTTTTATTGGGTCCATTTTGAACCCCACTTGGACTATGTGGCTTCTGATGGAGGAGTAATGGGATATGCAGGGTTCTTCCTGTTGCAGTGCATGCCTGCAGGCTATGGTTGAACGGATGGGCGTTGGTTCGAAACGGTGACACCAAGAACTCGATTTGGCTCTGGGAGTCCAGATCAATTTTGGTGGCTATGCATTTGGGTTGTGTTTGGACCCAAGTTCAAACCTGGATGACGTCGATAGTAGGGATTCTCTCATTGTGGTGGCTGTCTGATAGGTAAAATTGATGCTAGAGCCATCATCACGGTGTTGTCCTGCAGAGAAGCTATTTTTGGGCCTGCACCGTGTTGGGCCTCTCTCTGGGTTGGGTGCCCTATTAGGTTTTGGACTTGGTTTGTTGGGGTCCAGAATGTCTAATAGGGCTCCTGGCCTTGATGGGCTTCTTGGGCCGCTGGTTGGGCTTGGAGCATATAAGATAGATTTTAGGCCTGTCTTTATTGGGTCTAGACTGACTGTTAGGTTTTTATACCCACCTTTTAGATAGTTTTTCTATTTAAATTAGCCTATTACTATGCATACTGATACATAGTTAAATAGGCTTGCTTTGAATAAGTGAGCATGACTTGTCGAATAAATGGTCATATCCTATGTATCACTATGGTGTGTTCATCACAATTTGTCTATCTATAGATGGTAGCAGAATGATATGTAATGGTCATTCTGGCCTTACTTTTATTATTAATGCAAAGTCCTTGAAATGCTTTAGTTCAAAAAAAAAAAACTTTTTTTTTTCTTCCCTCATAAGGCTAGTAAATAAAAAATTGTGTTAAATTTTGGATATAAAAACCAACATATTTACATAAATGGCACTAGAGTAAAAAGTCAACAATCATTATCTCTCTCTTCTCCAGCGGGGTCTCCGGCCAACTCCGGCGGGTTCTCCAAATACCTCCGGCGAGGTTTTAGACGACCACAAAGTACTGTCACTAAAACCAAAAACTACTATCACTAGCAACAAAGCTACTCTAGTGAGATTTCTGACAACCTCTGGCGAGGTCACGAAAGCTACTGTCACCAGCAACGAAAGTTATTATCACAAACAAAAGTTATGCTCTCCAAAACTAAAAGCTACTATCTCTACCAATAAAAACTACTGTCACAAACACCAAAAGCTACTCTCACCAACAACAAACACTAAACTACATTATCAAATCCAACAATTGAGAAAGTCCACTCTAAATTCATTACATGCAACTATTTTCTTGTAAACAAAACATGCCATATTTCTCAAACAAATATTTGTCTCCATAAAAAAAAAAAAAAAATTAGAGAAACAATGTTCAATCTTTGCTTAAATCTCAAGGATCCCCAATCTCCCCTTGTCCGCGGGACCCAACTAACTAATTGGATACTAAACTGGCGGGACGTAATTGGATGCAACATCAACGTCTTCGTCCCCTTCCACCTCAAAACATGCGATCGTAAGTGTTAACTAATCCACACATACACTGTTTTTCAGAAAACTACTATCAAGCAGAACAAAAGCTACTTATATATAATTTTCTAAAAATACTAGAGATCAGGATTTGAATTAGCCAAAATATAGGAAAAAAAAAAGAATTTCTAAAACGTAAATGGTAGTGAGACGTGAGACTAGTCAAAGATGCATTAAATTTTTTGCCAAAAAAAGATGCATTAAATTTCTTGGCTCACGTCATTCCCATTCCTTAAACCCCAAGCTCAGAGGCTCTCTTCCTTCTCTCTCCAAAACCAGGGTTTTAGTTTTCGTTCACCAATTCTATTCCTGGTTGTCTAGGCCTTCCAGACCTTCTCTGCCTCCTGTGGTAAATGAAAAATGCTTCCTTTTTACATATCCAATGTCTTGTTTTGCCTTTGCTTACTGAATCTGAATTTGCATTTTTGGCTAGTTTTCTGATTCTAATCATGACCATTTTCCGTTGACGATTGTAAAAGCACTAAAGGTCTCTCCTTTATTGTTACCTTTTGTGGGTTGCTCTCGATTTCTGTATTCTACTTTCTCATATGTTTACAGCTTATTTTATGCATTGGTTATGGGTCTTTTGGTTTTCTCTACAAGAAAAAAGAAAAAAGAAAAAAAAAAGGAGCTTTCTGTAAGATTTATTTGATCCGAATCCCATTTTACATGATGGAGCTTTGTGTTGTAACCCCTTGTTGCATTTCTGATTTCTTAAACCCATATATTTTGGCTCCTTCTCAAAGTGAATTCCACTTTGAGAAGGAGAAGGAGCCAAAATATCACAGCGGGTTCCTCTATGTGGGGATCTGTAAAGTGTTTTAAAAACGTGGATTTGGCTCTGTTCATTGTATCTTATTGACTTATGTTTAAGCACATTGGTTTATTTAACAGGTTGGGATTATTAGCTATTTTGGGATGGGTATGTGTAAAGTACCTCACAGAACCAGCCATATCAGAATATTTATATCCCAAAGATATAAATAAATGACAGATGCTGAAGTCATGTAGTTGAAGAAATTATTTGCTCTACTGAGATCTTTGTATTCTAGTTCCATATGGGACTGTTGAGCAATGCTTCTCTAGATAAATAGGGAATATGTTTGAGTAACGATCAGGAATATTGTTGAGTAACTTCTAATAATTAACCATGACTACATCAAAGTTCCGGTTCCTTGTAGCTTTTCTTCAGTTAATCATTGGTGGTACCAATTGAAAGTGAAATAAAATATTTGATCATCGACTAGTTGGTGGTATTTTATAGATATTGGTTTCCTTTCATGAGCCTTTGATCATCACAGTTGCTTATGAGTTTAGTTGAGGAATGGTAAACACTACTTGTTCTTTGAAATTTGTTGCCCTTTGATGCTGTTTCTCTCTTGTTACTTGCAATTTTGTTTTATAATGATAATTCCTATTTATTAGTTCAGTATAATGAAACAAACTCCATTAAGAACAGTTTAGTTGCTAAGCTGTCAGTGTTGTGTACATCATTATAATTAATCTGCTTCTTTTTTCTAGGAGTAATGTGCCACGTACACAACAATGACGAACGAGTGAGCTCTCTGCTAATGGATTTGGAATCAACCATGGTGAGCTTAAGAAGACAGAAACGCTTGAGGCCATGCTCTGGTAAATTACAGCTCAAATGAGCAGTACAAGATATGAGTAATTGCTTTTGTGGATACACGTGCTTTGTTCTGCTGCTTTTGATATCTTAGTCATACAAGTTTTCCGTTGTGTAATTCTGACTTGTCGGTGCTTCAAGATAATTTTCTAGTTTTGGTGACTATGAATCTGATTCAACAGGTTTTTGGTGTATGTTTACTTTCTTAATAAATTATTAGGCAATTTACCAAATAGGTCTGTTCGTCTGTGCAGGAAGTAGTTCGGGTGTAGCTTCACTTCCTGGTTTTTGTGACAATGGAACTTCTCTTCAAGCTTCTACCCAGGAAAAACCTGATAATGTGCATCTCACACCTTCAAACAATGTAAATCAATCAGAGGATTTAAGAATGCATTACTAATAAGTCTACATGCATCAGATGTACCAAACTTTTGTCTATCACCATGTCGACAAATGTCAGAATTCCTAGGTTGAGAGAAAAAGTCTGTGGAATGATACTTTCATCCTGATTTTGTTTGAAGACATGTTGATATTTCTAGTTTAGTAACTAATAATTATGAGCTTCTATGAAAATAACTGAAAAACCTTACCAATTTAGGAAAAGTAGTGATATGATTTATACACTGGTGCTCTGGTTATAATAGAAATTAATACTTGTTGCGATTGGTTCTGAAAGCAACTGGGCTATTTGGTGCATATGCTTTCCTGCTGATCATATTCTGTGTGTTTGTCACTTTCTTCTGTTATGAAGTAGGAACTTTTAAGCAAGCATAGTAGATAATAATTTCTCAATATAAGCTTAAGGAATCAATTTGGAAAGCGACTGCTGAATGTAGATCATGCTTCTCTATATGCATTAGCATCTAGCTTGTCTCTAAATGCATAATTAGTCTAAACTAGTACTTGAGGTAGTTACATCTGCTGATAGGAAAATATTGTAATTCTTGCTGTATTCTAAGCTTGATATATATCATTTTGGAAAGCCATCATTGAATGTAGGTCTTGTTTGATATCTAAATTTGCTTTTGCATAAAGGTCATATCTAGCCTCTATGTGAACCATTCTGCAGAAATAGTATAGTTATTTATATACCATGTTTTGATATTGTGCATTCTTGAATTAAGCTGAGAGGGGAAACTGAGCTAGGTGTGAAACACAAACTTCCTTTTATACAAAACTTTCTTTTATTAACAAATAGGATCTGGAAAGAAGTTCATTTGGATATCATAGCTTTAATAAACCAAAATCACTAACTAGGTGATTTGGAAGTTGGACAATAGTTTGAGATGTTGGTTCCCCGGACCTGCTTTCTGGTCAACTATGCTTTTTAAGTTTATACAGGAGCATGTTTCTACCATATATTCTTTACTATGACTGAACTAGGAAAGACAAAACTAAAAATATATAACTCCTGTCTGGAATAATCAACTTGAGAATTGAGATCCTAGAATCCCAGTCAGTCGTTTCTGGCTTTTTCTAATTAGTTAATGTGTAACATAAGGCTTCCCAAAATGAATCATTGCGAGACCCAGCTGCTGCTGAGAGGGTTTTGCTGGACCTACTTGGCCCTGCTGATACCAAGATTATGCAGGCGTATGCTGACTGCGGTCTGAAGCAGAACTTAGCTCACCATGCCCTTGCCATAAGTGATTGTCCTCCAGAGTGTCATCACATTACTATTTCTGTGTGGTTTGAATAGTTTTGCAACTGATACTGCTGATTATTATTCAGTCCTGCGGCTCCTGCCTCCATATTGCTATGTGGCTAAGGGTTACTGGGGATGCCTCTAAGGAGCGAGATGAAGCAATAGCTCGTGTTGCAGAGCTGGAGAAAAGAGTTGGAAACTTTGTAGAAACCACTACCAAACAGGAGGCAGTAATCGAGTTTATGAGGCAACAGGTCCTGGAATACTCTAGCATGAAGAGGGAGTATGAGTCCAAGCTTGATGGTTTGTTAAATGATGTTAGTCAGCAGAGGCAGAAGGCTGAAATGTGGGAGAGTAAGTGCAAGGAGCAGGAGGCCTTGCATCAGGTTAAGGCTACTCGTCTGGAGGAGTTTTCTTGTCACCTGGAAGAGGTCTTGAAGCAGCTTGGGGAGGCCAATGCTGACCTTTCTGAGGTCACTCAGGGCCTTCATGTGGCTAGGGAAGGTATTGAGAAGATCACAGGTACCTTTACTCAGGCTGAGGTTAAAGTGAAGCAGCTCCAGAAGAGCTGTGAAATGTATAGGGTGCTTCGTGACATGGAGAAGGAAAAGCATACCAAAGTAAGGACTGCTCCAAGTGCTGAGCTCAAGGAGGATCTCCAGAGGAACGAAAACCATAAGCAGAACAAAGATGGTAACATGCTAACCAGGGAGATGATCAAAGAACTAAAAAAGCAGGTGATGAGGTGGTCCCAAGAAAAGTTTCAGGAGGAAGGTGAAGACCGGGACATGGATGGAGAGGGCTCTAATGCATCAAGGGAACAAGTGGAGGGTGGGGATGCTCTGTCTTTCTGGACGATTTGCAATCACTGCAAAATGTACGTTGAGTATCATAGGATTTATCAAAGTAACTTTCTCCTTTGCCAAAACTGTCACAATGCTTTTAATGCTTTAGAAGTTGCTCCACCGCCACAGGTTTCCAGGTCATCCAGTAGGTCTTCTCTCCAGCAACATTAAAATTCAACAGTCCATTCTTCATCAAAGGGGAAGGGTCCTGCTGCTGCATAGGTGGATAGAGAAGTGGACCTCCATGATGCTATATGAGCTAGTTTAGATTAATCAAAATTGGAAACAAAAGCCATGCTTTAGCAACCTATTTTCTTGTCTTATATGACTGACTAATTCTCTCCAAGCAAATCCCTGTTTGATTACTTTAGTAGTGGGATCTGCATGGTACAATAACAGAATTATCAAAGAAAAATTACTCATTAGCGTAGTTTATTAAGTCAGTGCTTAGTTCATATTATCAAACACATGAAAGATTAAATTTATTAAAAGCTAACCCAATCTGGAAATTATATGTTGGCAAAAAGGCAGATGCAATCTTTCAAATGCTTGATAGCGAATCCTTCTAAGCTTTCCTCTTGTAGACTTGTAAAGTAAATTATACAGGTGCGAAGAGCAAGTACTCTTGCCAATTGTGAAGGGTAAAAACTCTGAACCCCTAAAGCTAAAAATCGTTATTATATGACTACTTTTATGTTGACGCAAAACTGATGATCAAGCTCTAGCGAGGAGATAGTTCTGTGATCGAAGCCTCACTTACTGAGTTTAGGACAGAGTTGCTCTTAGATCGACTTGAACCCAGGATTCCTGGCATGCCGGATCCAATCATAAGAAATGATGGTTGTGAGGGTACTGGAAGAGTGAGGGAGTTGCTAGTAAGCATGTGAATAACCGAAGCTATGGTTGGCCTATCACCTATATTTTGTTGTACACATAGTAATCCGATATGGATGCATTTCATTATTTCAGTTCTTGAACCAGTCATCAAGCTGTTATCTATTAGATTTGAAGCTGCTGACCCTTCCCTCCAGCTTCTCCATGCCTGCAGAAACATAATCAGACATTTTTCTTTTCATTAATTGCATTCAATATTTCAATATTTCAATTGTGGTATATATTAATTAGAGTGAATTTATACTTTTTACTTGCATAGCTTAGAAGATCTTCCACATTCCCTTCATGACTGAAAGAACTGTTTTTCTGTCCACTCACTATCTCCAGACTAACACACCGGAGCTATAGGCATCAGACTTGACAGAAAACTGTCCACGCATGACATGCTCTGGAGCCATATATCTGCTACAGGAAAATCAGCAAGAGAATGTTGACCTTATTGAAGTTAGATGGATATTGTAGTTGTAAACATGAACTTGTAAGTTATTCATATGCCATTGTATAGGAGCTATAGATATCTATAGCCTGGTGTTACACCCTTGAAGGTGCAAGGGGTGAAAGCACCGAGGTTAAGGCATGTCTTACACCTACCTTGAGTGTCGAAGGGCAGCAAGGATTGTCCAAGGAAGTCCAGTGTTTGAGTGTGCAAGCCTCGCTAACCAAGCAGCAAGCAAAGCCAACATTGGCCCATCAGCAGGCAAGGAGGGAGACTCGAGGGTTAACCTAGCTAAGCACTGATGGCAAGCCCATGCATTGAGAGTAGGCAATGCATGGCCTGTGCGAGGGACTTCCAGGGGCAGCGCATAGCGAGGGGCGAGGATGGCATGCTGACAAGCAAGCTGCAAGTGCGTGACGCAAGCTTATGCAAGGGAGATGCAAGCGGCGGTTAGCATAGGTTATTAGCTCCTATCCAAAGGAAGTTGGAGGAGGTTGCCTTGAGTAACTCCCCTTTGGATAAACCTAGGTGGTTAGGGTTGTCAACCACAAGATCGACTAGTTAAGCGATCTTATCCCTAGGTGGTTGGGGGTGTCAACCATAAGAGAAAATCGTGGGGTGCTCGACACACATACCTAGGGAAGCTGGGGTTGTCAACTTCCAAGGGTTGGCTGCCCTCTATAAATAGCCAAGTGTGTTGAGACTCTAAACACATCCAATAGGGAGTGTATTGTGGAGATCCAACACGAGTTCCTTTTGTTAAGTGTGAGTTAATAAAGGGTTTAGGTTTCCCCCTATTTCGTGTGTCTTGTTGATTGAAACATTCATCCAAACATTGGTGTCCACTTTGAGTGTTGGGTGGCAATGAAACACTTGAGTGATAAGCACATTTTACTCTGAGCTGTGCTAGGCTGGTCTTGTTGTCATATGGGGGGCAGCAAGGCTCCATCACGGACTTGAGGGAAGCGAAAAAAATTCCTACTCAAGAACGTGTCCGTGACACCTGGTCTGGTACTTGCTAGGTTCCTACCATTCCAAAATCTGCAATTTTGGGGTTTAGTTCTGCATCTAACAAAATATTGCTAGCTTTGAGGTGATCACGATGGATATATATTTCTAAGACGAGAATCTTCATGAAGGTAAAGTAGCCCTCGTCCAATGCCAAATATGATTTTGTAGCGACTATCCCAATCCAAATGTGTACGCTTGCATTGCATCTACATTAAAAAACAAAATTTTTGTAATGTTATCCTGTTGGAGTGCTCTCTTTTGGAAGCATGTGTGTGTGTGTGCGCGTGTGTGAGAAAGACTATTATGTTTACCGAATATGAATTGGTTTAGACTTGCGTTTGGGACAAACTCGTAAACAAGAAGTCTTTCAGCTCCTTTCAAGCAGAAACCTATAAGGAGCCTAACTAATCGGTGTTGCAGCTTGGCTACTAACAAGACCTCATTTTTGAATTCTAAATCTCCTTGTGCAGAATCCTTGGAAAGCCTTTTCACGGCTACATCTTCGTGATTGAATAGCCTACCCTGCATTAATTCACCAAGCTTGGAAGTTATCTTATTGCTCATTAGGCACATAAATCATATTGCATGTAACTCTATATAATGATCGATATTTCGTTACCTTGTAAACAGCACCAAATCCTCCTCGTGCAAGCTTATTTTCTTCAGAGAAGTTATTAGTGGCAGCTTTAATGGAGTCAAAGTCAAATTGCAGGGAATCTACACTTCTCATATCTGCTTCTTGAATGAGAAACACGTTTACAAAAACTAAATAAGTTTGATCACAAGAGGCTCTCCTTTTGGTTGATTAATAAGGTAACTAAAAACCAATCATACTCAACGTATACCTTGAATGAGTGTATGTTTTGTCTTCCTTGCTCTCCTATAGATGCAAAATGATACGAGTACGAGAGAAGTAAAGATTGGCACATCGATACTATGATAGTAGTTAGATACGTGTTACTCTTTTCATTTGCAAATATAAGAAATCTCTTTCCAATCAAAGCATTAAAGGTGATAAGGAAAAAGTCATAAACAGTAGCCCAATTTAAAATCATTCTACACTTTAGTACCTCAACTTATTACATATGCATAGCATTCATATACGCTGTTAATAACATCATTAACTCAAGTGTCATGTAGCTTTCTGTCATGGGTATTTTAATAGTTTTATCTGTTTATGTTTTCCCACCAAAAATCTCATGGTATTTACCACTGAACAAAAACTCACTGTTAACTCACTAGTTTTTTTTTCATACATGCTTTGCATGTGAATAGTTTTTTATTTAAGAAAATAAAACAGTTATTGTAGAGAGAAAATAGTGAGAGAGAAAAGTGGGGATTGTGAGATTTTTTTTTTGTTTTTTTAATTTTCTTAGTAAAAATCTACTTTGTAATTGTCATATTTACTCTTGTGATATAATTTATTATCAAAGTTTTTTAATCTTTTAGGGTTAAATCTGTCAAAAATTTCAGTTTTGACTAACAAAATCTCTTCTCTTAATAATAGTATAGATATATATTTTTTGAAAGGAATTCATATTTATTTTTATAAAAAAATATAAATAAAAATAAAACAACAAAAACATTTGCTGCATCCATTTTCATTGCTGAGGAAACCAAACAACCATGGATCTATATATATATAACCCCTTAGTGTTAGCCAAATAGTCACCCTCAAGTATAAAGGGTACAAGTAATAGTATAGGGATTTAAGAAAGGTTATCGAACTCACGATGATTGAATTCCTTTCAGTAGCTAGGGTGTGAACCTAAGGAGAGCTAGAATATGCAAATGTACAATCACAAACCTAAATTCACAAGGAAATCTAAGCTCATGGTGAGTATGTGCAAGATAGAATAGTGATTTGATTTTGGTTTTTGAAAATAGTTTTGAACTGAGAACAACTAGATGCCCAAATGTAAACTAAATTACTCTAAACTAAATTAGTGATCAAATGGATGAAAGTTAGGATTTAGATTGTCTACCACTAACCTCCCTTGCAAGTATTGACGCATTTCTATATGCATGATGCTAAATTAATTAACCAATTTCTCTCCTTGCATCCCTCTCGGGTATGACAAGGGACATGCTCCTTTTGTGATATCAAGCAATTAACCCCTCTCGGGTATAGTATTTAACTACTTAAGTCATGCATTTCAATCTGGTTAGGTATCTAGTGCATTACCCTAAGTGCATAAAGTTTAGAGATGAAGAAATCATGCAGACCAACCAAACTTATCTCTAAGTGATTGTAATTCACAACCCCTACATGCACACCTAGTGTACTTTCATGCTTTAACATTCAAAGGTTACCAATCTCTAAACATTATATCATGATATGGCAAACACACATACTCAAAGTGGTAAGGTCTAAGCATATGCATTCAACTCTTGAACTAGCATGTATGCATGTTAAAGAAAATTGCATCACATCATATTATAGCATCAATCCATACAAGATTGGCTAGGGCTTTCAACCCTAGCCCCAACAAAGTAACTACTCATTCATAATCATACAAATTAACATCAAATTTATAATATACATCAAAGTAAATTAAAGAGTACTTAAGGAAAGAATGAACTAGTTGACGCTTGACAAATTGATGACTAGGTCCTCCATGATTTTCCTCCTTCAATGCCCTTAGATCCTCCTTGATGGTGGAATGAATGGATTATGAACTTGTTGATGTTGATGATGAATGGAATGGTGATGAAGATATGATGCTTCTTTGGCTAATTTTGAATGGTAGCGATGGAGTTTATGGTGGTGGAAGATGGTAGTTGTGGTGGTGGTGATGGGGGAGATGGAGTAGTAAGGGGAGTATGAATATTATGAGTTTGGATTTTGGGAGGTGGAGATGGAGGTTTTGTTGTGGAGATAGAGAGAGAAAAAAAATGTAATGAGGTGGAATGAGTGATGTCTCTTCCTTGTGAGAAGAGATGCTTATATAGAGAAGAGAGAGAGAGGAGTAAAATGATGAATGGAAGAAAATGAGCAGCTCAAGCATTGTAAGAAGCATGGAGGTGGAGTATTAGAGTGGTAATAGATCCTAAAAATAAGGAAAAGGGGTATGGAAGAGATGAAGTAAAAAGAGGGAAGTAATGATGAGCTATTAAAAGAGTAAAGTAGAGAAATATGGCTAAGGGAGAAGAGAAGAGTAGCTCTCTTTATTATACATGGGAAACATGAAAATGAAGAGTGTTGGAGTGGTTTTGGGTCACCAAAGTGAATGTGACAACCATGGGAGAGAAAGTGTGCAAAGGATGCCTATTATCCAAAAGATAATATGATGGATTAATCTTGCCATAGTCTTGTAGTATTCTTCTAGGACTTTCTTTGATAATCTCAGCATCATAAACCTTCTAAAAATGCACAGAAAAACCGTCCAAAATGGATTCTCGGCCAAGTGACCCTTATTCGACTATGATTCGTTTTCTGCTTCTGAACCTTCCTTCAATTGAATCTCCACCGAGACTTCCGAATTGGCCTTTGACTTCTTCATACCAAACGTTCCTCGATAAGTGTAGATCATTTTGATAAAATTTCAGAGCTTATTTCACCGTGGTTTGGCAGAAAATTCTGCCGGAACTCATACAGGTCCGGTTTTGAAGCTTTTCGTATTTTAGTCAGAAATTTGGACCGATCTTTTGAAGGCTTTACACTCCAAAATAGCTCTTGTACTCTTCATAAGAAATAATTCTTAGGATGTCTAGAATGGATATGGAAAGTTTCAGCTCATTTGGAGTTTGTTTGATTAGGCTGCCGACCCTCCTTTCTTGTTTAGCTCGCTTTCCCCTAGCTGGAGTAGGAAAATGTGCTGAAGTTGACTTTTCATTTCCATGCTTCTCCATCATTTCCCAGCATGATAAAGAAAACATAATAAATATTTATATAAATAAACACAAAATTTAAGAAAAAGTACAAGATTAGGAAAATAATGGAATTGGATTAATCAACATTAAATTGAACTTTAGAACAAGTAATTTCCATGTTTTAGGGCAACAAATATGTATATGAATTATGATCCAACACTTAACCCACCCCACCCTTACATATGTCAATGAGAATAGAACTCATGACCTTTATAATATTGAAATTATAATTTATTAACAGGTCACAGCTAACCATGGATCTATATTTAAAGATTAAGTAAATAACTACAACAACCATAGATCCTAAAAGTTTCTAACAACTTCTACAACTTTACTAGACGATATGCTATGATTGGTATTGAAATTGATTATGCATAATGAATGGAAGAAGCATTTTTCCTTTTTTGTCTGAAGAGTTCTTCAATTAAAAGGGGAGAGGCTCAAAGCTCAAGACTTGAAAGAAAACCAGTATCTATCCAACAATTACACTTGAAAAAATAAGACAAGATGATATAAAATCAACAATTAATAAAGCTAGCAGACAATCATTTTTCATCCAGGCCACTCTCTATTTGTGGATTAGCAGGATGAAAAATGATAAATCTATCACCTCTTCTCATTTTAATCATTCTGTTTACTGGGATCATAGCAATAATTGTGGATTAGAAGGCTGAAAAACGATAAATATCTTACCTCTTCTCATTTTAATTATTCTGTTTACTGGGATTATAATAATAAGTCAAAATTTTCAGTACAATAACTTCAATTGACCTTCCATAAACCCAAATATAATATCTTGATGACAGATTTTATTTTTAGCAAAAGGAAATTAGGAATTTTACTAATCAGAACTAAGTCAATAACATAATTGGTAGGAGAATACTTTACTGATCAGAACTAGATGCAAAGCATCTGTTGAAGAAGCTTGTAATGGCATTGCATTGTTTATTTTATTTTATTTTGTTTTGTACTGAATGCAATATTCTTAGGGCTGTGGTTTGTCTTGTATAGAAATTGGGATTCTTATTAAAGCACTACCCTCTCATTGTCTGGCCTTTAAAGCATATTTAAGCTTCGTGCTTCTGCTTTGTAGGTGTCATTTTCACAAAGTATGTTTTGGTGATGCTGATTGGAAATATTCTCGAATATTTCCAGAGGTATATTAAAACTTTTGTTTAAAAATGAGAGATTTGAGAGAGATTGATGAGAGAATTGTCTTTCATTATTGAGAATAGGAGCCCTATAGATAGGGATTACAAATTACATGTTCTAATGTTACAAGCACTACTACAAAAAGTTAATCAGACAACGGTGGATTTCTGTTGTCTGATGACCAAGTCCACCGTTGTCTAAGTCAGTGTTGTGTTGTCTGACAATAATTGGCTCAACAGAATAGCTATTTTTCCGTTGTGTGAATTCTGCGCAGCAGGTGCCTGCCATGGCATGCGCAGGGATGCCTCGGCCATTCAGACAACAGAAGATAATTTTTGTTGTTGTCTGAGATTCATAACACACAACAGCCATAACTCTTTCTTTGTTGTCTGAGATTCATAAGACACAATAACTATAATTCATTCTTTGTTGTTTCATTCTTTGTTGTTTGAGATCAATAACACACAACAGATATTACTCATTCTTTGTTGTCTGAGATTAATAATACACAACAAATATAATTCATTCTTTGTTGTATGAGATATGTAACACACAACCAAAGTGAAATTATCTCCCTTGTCTGTTGATTCACTCAGACAATAGAGATGATTTTATTTCTATTGTGTGTTATGAATCTCACACAATAGAATTTTGTTTTATTTTGTTATTGTTTCACACAACAACTATATTTGGTTAGCTGTGGTGTGAATATTGTAATCAAATTGGATAACAACCAGTGACTGTTGTAGGAGAAGCCTCAATTTTGAACTCTTTTACAGTCATACAACACACATACAACACATTGTTTTGTATTGTGTTGTATGACTTAACCTTGGAAACAAGAAGAATATCCATATAAACATTGTCCAGATATAATGCTCGATATATTACCATATAAACAATACTCTAATCTATATAATTCAACTACCGTTATTCAAACATCTATACATTCAAGTAACTAGATAATGTACCAAACAAGAGCATTCCTAGCTAGCTAGTCATACATGAATAAAAAACATTCATATTCTCAATGGAAATGACTCTTAGCCTTCACACTATGCCAAAAAACGTATCAGACTACAGACAGAAACTGTTGTCTGATTTGGAGTGCCACCGTTGTAGACCGAGCCGTTGTCTGTTGAAAATTCAGACAAGGGTGGAACACAGTTGTCTGAGAAACATACAGACAACGTTTATGTGTTAAACGTGTTGTGTGATACTCGACAGATGGCTCGGCAGGTGGCTCGGCAGATGTCAGGCGTACCTGCGCGGCAGTTGCGGCGCTGCCTTCAGACAACAGTGCTAGTTTTGAAGTTGTTGTATGTTGAGCTTCTCAGACAACGGACTTTTATTTTGTGTGTTGTCTGACTGATATTCAAACTTCAGTTCTTGGACTATATCTGTTGTCTGATTAACTTTAGGACAACATAATTCAATTTCTTCTGTTGTCTGATTAACTTTGCGACAACAGAGTTTAATTGCTTCTGTTGCGTGAGTGTAGATTAGAAGACAGTGATTTATTAAAAACCGATGTATGATATGAATGATTGCAGTGTGATATGTCCCCATTTTTGGTCATTTAGACAACAGGCAGTTATCATTATATTTGTTCTGTTGTCTGATTATTTGAACATATCTCATTCCTGAATTAAATTGTGCATTTGATCCATTTACATACCAAATATAAACATTGCAAACCATCAAATATAAACATTGCAAACCACTAATCATTGAACCCAACATTTTAAACAAGAAAAGCATTCTAGTGCATGCCCATCTACTTGGGACATCAAAAAGCTAATACATATATATCCATTGTTCCAAAACATGCAACACATGGTGCATGACAATGAGCACAAAAAAAGATGCTTTCCTTAGCAAAAATGGACCAGCAACAAGCACGCTACTTCATGGCTCATGCACATATGTGTTGACAACAAACTTCCCCCACTCATTTCGCACTTGATCAATATCCGCTTGGGTGCATTGGTTACTGCCTCTCCTCTCCCACTGAAATCAGTTTATTATATCAAAAGGATTAGTTAATCATTTTGCGAATAACAAGGGGCATGATCAGGGAGAAAAATTTGATCTCAAGTAAAGAATCCATATAAAATTTAATGAAAAGCCAAATCAGTAAACATATATATAAACCTTGTACATTGAAGTAATGGTTGGTTTTCATAGGCATAGCTAGACTTTCGACAACATACAAATTCGAGTTCACAAACCATGAGTAAAAGGGTAATCAGATAAAAGAATTAGACTTGAAACAAATGAAAAGTTTACCCATACTTTGATTCGAAAGTATGAGAGATCAGCTTTTTCATTAGCAAAAACTGAAATTGGCATCAACTTAACATGTAAAGTCTCTTTACTGTAAGCAAACTCTTGTAGGAAAAAAAAGGGAAAATGACCAACTGTGCACAGCTAAAAGATTTTGTTCAGATCAGAAAGTCATTGCCAAGGCTTTTGGTAAATGGCCAAGGCTAAAACGTCATAAGTACTTAAAAGCCAAGAGCATCTATTAGTTATTAATATAGGCAAACCTTCATTGAGTGATCTATTTTTGAGTTCGTAAACTCGTAACTTCAATGTAGCTGTAGTCAAGAACGAAGCTTTGCTTCAAGTGAATTCCACAATTGAGAAGCTTTGTTTCAAAACGTAGTGCAGGGTAAATCAAAAATCAGTTTTTTTTTTTTTTTTGCAAGACAGGAAAGAAGTCAGCAAGTATGTTGAACATGTATATCAGCAGTCGAAAAATTCAAAAGGGTTTAGAAAAGAGAAAGAAAAGAACTTTGTTTTAATATAGGCCCAATAATGAAAGTTTTGGTTCCAAGTTTGACTCAACGAACGTGACACAAGAGTGTATTTCAAATCAGACTTTTCATACCAAAACACAACGTCATATGTACCAAATTGAGAACTTGATACGAGAAAGCATTTAAGGAAAAGAGTAAAATTGAGGATATAATTTGGTGTGCACAAAGTAGAGAATTTCTGTAAGTATGGCTCAAATGCTAGTTTCAAATCAGCTTTTCACTTGAGCATCAACTTTTAATAGGCAAAGACATGATGCAGCTTTATTTGCCGTAAAGCTTTGTAAGAAGAAGACACAGAATATTATAGTTTATGTTCATACTTCGAAGAATTCCAGCAAATTATGAAACAGAACTTTAACATAACAAATCTTTTCTGAGGAATAAGTACTTGAGACTCTTGTGATCTTGAGACTCTTGTGATCACAAGAGTCTCAATACTTATTCACCCAAAAAGATTAGAATTTAACCATTAAAAAAAAATGCCTTACTCTGATTTCAGTTTTTAACCACCACCTTAGTCATGACTCAAGGTTGGGTTGTGACACGCCTTTTCAGTTATGATAGTCTACACCTGAAATTTAGAGACCCAACAATAAAACAAAGTCTCTTGGCCCTTTTTCAGAGCTTCCGCCAACCCATGCTTCTTCATGAATCATTTTTACTTCGCTTTACCTAATAAGAAAAACATAAAGATGAGTGATTAACAAAGCTCAAGTGTGTAGTTAGAAATAGTAAGTAACACACATGCACAAGCAACCATACCCACCACTATACTTGACTGCTATGATATGAAACAGGGGTTTAATATATCTCTATTCATAATTGGGATTTATGCAGAATCATTAATAACCATATTAGCAAAAATTCAATTCTTTTTGTCATTGAAAAACCATAATCAGAATATGATTTGTTTACAGGCACCTACCATTGCTTTAGCATTTCAACTTCAAAACCATAATGTTCAAACATATAAATTACACTTGAACATGTTGGAACAAACCTACAGCTAGCTTAGAAAAGAACTTGACTTTGACACTAAAAAGACAAAAATAACTTAATTTCTGGACAGCTCAAATAAACAGGGTGGAAGGAAAAAAATTACTTTTCAGTATAAAAGAACCAACCAATATTGGTAATCATAATCTTATACAAAAGCCAATAGATCTAGGATAAAATTGACCTGATCAATGACCCTTCTTCACTGTGTCTTTAGATTTCCATCAAGCTTTGGATCTTTCATTCCCTTGAGAAAATTCTGTTCAAGAGTTGCTGATCCAAGAAGCATTCCAAAAATACAAAATCCAATCATCACCCTTTTTATACAAGTGGATTAGAAGACAGCCAAAAAAAAGAGTCACAGACAAACACTATATATTATTACTCTAGACTCATCCTAGGATTCACCGGTTACCACCATATACTATTAAACCTAGAGCAATGCAAATTGTATCTTCACCAAACTGTACTTGGCTTCATCAATTCTCTATCAAGGTAGCTTATGTTTTGGATCTAGATACCACATAAAGAACTATTTGTTCTTAGAGTTGACAGTCCTTACAGTAACCCAGATTATCATAGAGCTCTTACTTGAAGACAAAGTCTGTAAGGTATATAGGATCATGCAGTACCTTTGAACTCCACCTAATTTTCTAGGCTGAAATTGATTCCTCGAGGGTTCCTCCATTGAAAGCCCCACACACATAAACTGCAAGTTCAAAGCAAAATTATCATATAGTGCATAACTAATCTATAGTTCATAAATCATTTTTTCAGTTGGAGACCTAAGAACCTACTTCAAAGATAAAGACACAATAAACTTTTAATCTAAAATAACAAAGGGAAATAGAAAATACATCATACTACTTAGGAACATGGAGTAACAACATAAATGTTCGTCCAAAAAAATCAAAGTATCGACATAACTATTAAATTATATATAAGTATAACTTACAAGCTCTACAATAAAATAAAGTCTCTTGGCCCTTTCAAAGCTTCTCCCTTGTATTCTGCAATTGTATTTACAGCAACAATTGTAGTTACAGCAGCAATTCAAAGGAAATCAATGGTAGTTACAAATGGAATAGAGAAGAACAAATTGCACATTGCTAAAAGGAACTGAACATAGAATTTTTTCCTTTTTTAAAAAAAAGGGAGTAAAGTTTGATGTTAATATTTACCATTTGCCATATTTACCTACATTCATATCCATTTAATCTCCTCTGTTGCCAGAGCTGAACTCATCTCTTCGCCAGATACTCTACTTGGGTGGTCTCTCTTGGACTCTACAACTTTGTGATTGCCAAGCACCAAAATCTCTATTACTGGCATAAATTCACAGACAATAAAAAAAAAACACTAATATTACCAGGATCTTTGCAAATATTGGTCGAACTTGTACAAAAAGATCCAACCAACCCAACCGAAAAAGTGAAACCTAAAAAAAAGAAATAGAAAAGACGGTACAAGAACCCAGCTTTGAAGGCCACTTAAAATAAAATTCATTTCATTGAAGAACAATAACCTTACTTCACATTCAGTATACCCATATCGTTGAGCATAGAGAGTTGGGTTCACTACCCTTTTCAATGTGCAAATAAATAATATGAAAAGTGAATTTTTACATGAACAAATAAATAACATAGATGGAAATTTAGAATACCTACAGAAGATGGCATGAATCTTTAGCTAAAAAAGCTTCATTTTAAAGCAAAACTGCAAACTGAAAAAATCTTGAAAACAAGCCATCTCAAGTCAAAATTGAATGAATCAGACCTCAATTTAAGAATAAGAAACAAGAATGACGAAACCCATAAATCAAATTTGGAATCCAAACAACTGAAATTATCATAAAAGTTTGAATAAAAAAAAAATTCTATAACATGGATTAGAAACCCTAAATCAGATGGATACCAAAGATTGGGCAACTGGATTCGCGCACAGCTGAGAGAGGCTTGTCAACGCCCGCTGAATCGAGTATGAGATCTTGCCTTTCACAAGGTTACAGTCGAAGTGGTGGAGGTCGTCCCAGCGATGGTGCGTGGTGATAAGGTTGAACACAGTGTTATCGGGATGCGTGCATGTTGGAGGACAGTGAAGAGGCCGATAGTGAAGCCAAGGTCATGGCGATATCGATAATGGAGAAGGCGAGGAAGAGGACGGATTTGGGAGGAGAGAAAGAAGAGATTTGAGAGAGAGAGAGAGAGAGAGAGAGAGAGAGAGAGAGAGAGAGAGAGAGAGAGAGAGAGAGAGAGAAACGCGAGTGAGCCGAGTAGGGAATAGTGTTCGATCTTTTTTATTGGTCAGACAAAGCAATGACGGCCTAGAGCCCTAGACTTTGCGCTTAAAGGGACACAGAAGATTTTAAAAGGAGACGTCCTTATTAGGTTATAAGGACGGTTAAGTTAAAAACTGTCTTGATATCTTTTAGCTGGCTGTCTCCAAAGCCCATTTCTGTAGTAGTGTCTCCCGCCTAGCTAGTGCGAATTACAAACTCAAGTCTCCCGCCTAGGATTGTCATCTCACATTCGCACAACAGAAATAGCTCATTCTGTTGTAGGAGCTTACAAGCATTTCACCCAAAAATTGACCGTTTTGGGGGTAATGACTCTCATTTTAAGGGACATCTATTTTTCTTCCAAACTTGCACAACACAAATAAAAAATGTGTTGTATGATAGTTTGTAATTTACTCTCATACAACGGATACAACTATACTGTTGTACAAGTTGAGTCAAAATTTTGAACCAAATTTGAGCAAGGTGGGAGGGAATTTCTTTTTTCATTCAGACAACAGACAAATCCTTAAAACTGTTGTACAATAATCTTGGACCCAAAAAAATTGATGTATGACCTCCTTATACAACGCCAATCTCATTAAACCTGTTGTGTGAAGCAGTTTCAGTGATCACACAATTGAAATTTTTTTTTTGTTGTCTAAAAAGTGTAGTGTGATGCAGTTTTTGGCATAGTGTCAGCAGCCTTTGGCTAGCTTCAATAAAACCTGGAAGGACCTGGCTCCAATTGTTTTATACTTTCTGCAGATTTAGCATCATCAGGAATGAGATCAACTTCCTTCATTACACATAAGGCCCCAGTTTCTCTGCAATATATTTAGACAAAGTAATCAGCAGAAGAAAATAACAACAAAACTGCAAGCAAAAATACCAAACAGAAGCGCAAGCAACAAAATCAAAACCCTAACTCATGACAAAATACTTCTTCTTTTTCTATGGCCGAAACCACCTCAGATTGTTTAGGTTGCTGCTAAATAAGATATACTTAGATGCAATGATCAAAAATCAGTTATCAAAACCGAACAAAGTAGAAGTGGTGCTAAGATAGGGCAAGCTACAAAAATAACTCCTATATTATCTCATAGCTATTACCATAATTTAATATCCAAATCAAATTTGGAGAGTAAGAGTGCTAAGGATGGCAGCATTAACACAAGTCATGATTTTATCAGTACTTGCAAACTACACAAACAATAAACTCATCAGCAACCAAAAATTAAAAGCTAATATCAAGCCTACAATTATTTCCATGTACTTGTATTTTTATACGAAAGTGCCAAGGTACGTGAAAAGCATATTTATATGGCTAAACTTAGAACCAAAAAAGATATACCGACATTAGTCACAGTGCACCATAACATTCTAAAACCAAAATCAATATTGACAATAAACATGTGATTCATGGTCTGCAATAGAAACAACCATATCTTCTGGCATCACATTTCTTTCATCCACAAAATGTCCTAAATTTAATAAAATAGAAGATGTTCAGATGGTACCTTGTGATAGTTATCACCTCATGAAAGATGTTGAGATCTTCTGAAGACAAGAGACAAGTGACATGTGATAAGATTAAGGCATGGTTCTTGCTTGCAAAGTTGAAGGATTGATAGATTAAGGCATAATCCGCACTGGTCCTTCGCTAAACTCACAGGTACTGCAAAACTTCATTCCAAGGTAATCTCACCAGTGAGCTGGTTCTGAGCAAGATCACTGCAAACAAAACAGCATCAAAGCAGAAGAAAATAAAACTCATCAGTCCCAAATAGAAAGGAATACCAACAACCAAAAGTAAGTTCTCGGAGCTCATGCTAATGAGATGATGACAATTCTTATGTGTGCATCACAGAGATATGAAGTATGGTAATATGAGAATAAATTAGATGCTTGGATCCAGCAGATTTCATAGGTTGCAGCAACCACAACATATTTCATTTTTAGTCACGGTAATAGTTATGTTCAGCATGCTTTCACTTGTAAGCAAATATGATATTACTATAGTAGCATAAGTTTCTTATATGCAAATTCTGGAAATAATATTACAAGAGATTGGTCAGATAATAAAAGATTGCATGCAAAGGTACCGCCTTCAACATTGCCAGGATTGAATTCAAATTGGTCCATCTTGCCAAGGCACGAGTGGCTGCAGCCTACAAAATACCACACGAGGTTAAAAGAACAGGAACCTATTGAACATCAATTGTCAAAGAGAATATACAGAATGACAAGATTCAAGACTACCAACCTGTATAACTGGTCCAGCTGCTAATGGATCAGAGTATGGCACGCCTAATTCAATTATGTCTGATCCACAAGAATCGAGGACCTTCAATGCTTCTGCGGTGACTGATAGATCAGGATCACCGACAGTAGTGTAAGGGATTAATGAAACCTGCATAAAAACACATCTTCATCAAAACAACATATTCTCATAAATAAACACTCCCATCTAAAATCAACCACAAATCCTGATCCTCAAATAAAATTCATCTGAAAAACTTATATACCTTGATACTTAACTGATATAAAGAGGGCACAACAAATAAAAACTTTGCTCAACACCACTCAAATCATATCTTCTGACCTAATCTAATGAACTGCTATAATTATGAACCCTTGATTTAACCATTACTTACTTCAATTAAAGTCACATTCATACAAAGTGTGGATTCTAATCAATCAGCATTCTATTTCCCAAACCCAATTTGGCAATGAATTAGCCTGAGCAGAAAAATTTCAAAAGAATATTTGCATTTGCCTAGTGATTGAAGCCAAATGCAAGCCCTGCATTTGAAGGGTCTGCAAATTTCTGAGCAGGGCTTCAAGTGAAAGCACATGAAAATAGTCCTGGCACACCAATTAGAATTTCATACCTTGCCTTGCTCCTTCAGTTTGATGAAAGTTTTGGAGAGGCCAACGCTGGTGTTGGTGGTGGTCAGAGAAGCCATTGGAGTAAATTTCTTGAATGAAAGGGTTGACTTTTGAGCCCGAGAATCGAAAAGCAATGGGCTTTGAGGCTTCTTCAGCTGAAGAAAACCAGTCGCAGATTTAAGAGAAGAAGCCATTTAGTTGAGTCCTTGAATATAAAACAATGTGAAGGCTTTGTACGTAGGGTTTTCGCTCAAACTGAAGGAGCAAGGCAATGTATGAAATTCTAATTAGTGTGCCAGCAAGGCAGCAAGAAGAATTTGATCATTCATCCATTCATTCAATCAAGAGTAAAGCAGCAACTTACCCGAGCTTGAAGATTTCTGAATTGAACTAAGACTCCAAGAGCAAGACCAGTTGACCACGAGCCCGATACTCCAACTGAAAACCCAGAAATTAATGAAAGAGTGGGACACAGATCGATTGTAAACCCAGAATAGATCGATTGAAAACATTAAACCCAGAAATTCAACTTACCAATTTTGGGTTCGTAAAACTTCAGCCTAAAATACCAAACCCGAAACACTGAAAGACAAGGCATTCATCACACACCACTTAAGACCTAAGCAAATTTCAACACCCAAAGCAGGACCAAAATGGTAAAAGGAAAAGGAACCTGAAGAGAAACTGTCGATTGAGGTTAGAGACCTCAGGGAGATCCATGTCGATGACTTCGATTTCTTGGAAGCCAGACAAAGCCAAGTCCTTGAGCAATTCACAACCCAACCCACCAACGCCTACCACCAGCAGTCTGACGTACTGAGAGAGCTCGCATAGCTTGACGGCTGAAATGACGAAGGCCATGGTTGCAGATCCAGAGACTGAGAGAGCTTTCAGGAGAGAGAAAGAGAGGATGGTGAGAGAGATCCAAATCAGTTTGTGAAAGAGGATTTAGGGATTTAGATAGTTGAAATTAAGTGAGGAATTGGAAACTGGGGAGAGAGGGCTGAGAGAGGTTTCACAAGACAGAGAGCGTTCGAGGAGGACTGAGAGATTCACAAGAGAGATCGAGGTTTCACCAGAGAGAGGCGTTTCGGGGAGGTTATTCGAGAGAGAGGGTCGAGAGGCTTTGTATGTTGTGTGCTAGGTTTGGTTTTCCTTCTTGTTTTTTTTTGTTTGGGATGTGGCATGGCAATTAAACCTAGCAAAAAATTTTCAAAGTTACTCACACAACAAAAACCTCACTAACTGTCGTGAGTGCACTAAATAAAATCAAACTGTCGAAACATGGAGGGAAACATGCCGCCTACAACATTTTGGCTCAAAATATTGCCGCCTATGTTCCTACCTCACACAACATAAAAGTATAACTTCTGTTGTCTAATTTCTACAGCTTGCCTACTAGGTGTACCTAGTGGAAGATGTTCAAGCAAGCTTCCTCAAAATTTGGCATCCAATTTTCAATCACACAACGAAAATCTCAAGCACCGTTGTACCTAGTAGCCCAAATTTCAGATGTCAAGAGGCAACCAAGACTCGAGAGTGGAGAGAAATATGCCGCTATAATTTTTAAGACTCAGACAACAGACAATACTTAATTGTGTTGTGCAATGTAGTTATGAGAAAAAAGTTATCACTTTGTTGACATTCACACAACAGAACATCACTAATACCGTTGTACAATAGAGTTCACTTAAACAAACAACAGACAATTTTTGTTCTTTTGTGTGATTAGTGTTTTGTGATTAACTTTTTATAGTAGTGAAGGAATACTATTCTGAATAGGACTAGGAATTCTAGAACACTCTCTCCTATTACAACCATGAAACTAATCCTAATTTGATTAGGCACACAAAGTCTATTTTCCTTCAACACTCCCCCTTCTGCCGCTCAAACTTTGTAGTAACGCTTCATCCGTTGCCTTGTTAAAAACCTTGCTCGAGTGAAAAACCCTGTGGGACAAAAAACAAGCTCGAGGAGGAGAAAAATAGTACAACACGTCCTTCACTCTTCGAGATTAAACATGTAGACATCATAACTCCCCCTGATGTAGATATCTCCCCTTGATTGCTACAATCGTGGGAGTTCGGATAACTTTCTCAATCCGATGCTCTTCACATGTTTCTCGAAGGTGGATTTAGGTAATGACTTAGTGAATAAGTCCGCTACATTATCCTCTGATCAGATATGATTCACTTCAATCTTTAGGAGTGATTGTTATTGCTGATTATAAAAGAATTTTGGCGATATATGCTTGGTTTTGTCGCCCTTAATGAAACCTAATTTCATTTGCTCAATACAAGCTGCATTATCCTCATAAATACATGTAGGTTCATCCGTGGTAGACTTCAAACCACAACTTCCTTGAATGTGTCTAATTACAGACCTTAGCCATATGCATTCACGCACAGCTTCATTTAGAGCAATAATCTCTGCATGATTTGAGGAAGTAGCAACAAGGGTCTGTTTTGTAGACCTTCAAGATATCGCGATGCTTCCCATGGTAAAGACATAACCCGTTTGGAAGCGACATTTGTGAGGGTCAGAGAGGTACCCTGCATCAACAAAACCCATCAAGACATCGTTGTGGTTTTGATGGAGTGGAGGAGGGTGAGGACGGCCACCCTTGGTGGTGGTGTCGGCAATGTTGCCAGCCATGGCGTTTTGGATGGTGGATCTTGAGCCAATTTGGTCCGATCTTATCCTTCCGTCATTCCTTTTCTCTTTGTAGAGATAGAATATACCCATATCAATCGTACCTCTTAAGTATCGAAAGATTGTCTTTACACCAATCCAATGGCGGCGTGTTGGCACAGAGCTATGACGAGCTAACAAGTTCACTGTGAATGAGATGTCTGGTCTTGTGTATTGAGCTAAGTACAATAATGCGCCTATTGCACTTAAATAGGGCACTTCGGCCTCTAATAATTCTTCGTCCTCATCCTTTAGACGAAACGGATCTTTTCCGGGATCAAGACTATAGCCAATCATAGGAGTACTCGCAGGCTTTGCTTTATCTTCATTAAGCGCCTTAGGATTTTTTGAGTATATGCAGACTGATGGATCAAAATCTCATCACTACGATGCTCGAGTTTTAAACAGAGACAAAACCGTGTTTTCCCAAGATCTTTCATCTCAAATTCAGATTTCAAGTACTTAGCAGTTTCCTTTAACTCATCTAGAGTTCCAATAAGGTTCATGTCATCGACATAAACTGCTACAATTGCAAATCCGAAACTTGTTCTTTTAATGAACACGCATGGGCATATTTCGTTGTTAATATATCCCTTCCCAATCAAGTTTCATTGTTAATATAATCCGAAACTTGTTCTTTTAATGAACACACATGGTTATACCACATTCGTCCAGATTGTTTTAATCCATATAGTGAGCGTTTTAATCTTATTGAAAACATGCTCCGTGGTTTAGAGCCACTTAATTTGGGTAATTGAAGTCCATCTGGAACCTTTATATATATCTATGAATCTAGATCCCCATAGAGATATGCTGTAACCACATCCATAAGCTGCATGTCAAGTTTTTTGGGAAACTACCAAACGGACAAGATAGCGGAACGTTATAACGTCCATTACAGGAGAATATGTCTCCTCGTAGTCGATTCCAGGGCGTTACGAGAAACCTTGCGCCATGAGGTGGGCTTTATATCTAACCTCAATTTTCTCATTATGCTTTCTAACAAAGACCCATTTATGGCCAACAGGTTTTACATCTGGGGGTGTCTACGTTATAGACCCAAATACCTGTCTCTTTGCTAGTGAATCCAATTCAGCCTGTATCGCATCTTTCCATTTAGGCCAATCCACTCTTCGTTGACATTCTTCGACTGAGTGAGGTTCGATATCATCGTGTTCTATAATTCCTTGAGCAATAGAATATGCAAACACATCATCAAGGATAATAGAATCTCGATTCAACGTCTCATGTACTCTAGTGTAATTCATGGAGATCTCCCTATTCTCTGGAATTGGTTCTAACATTGGAGCGTCCCCCAATTATGTCTCTTGGACATAACCATAGTCCGGAATATTCTCATGAGATGGATTATTCACATCGATGATTAATGGATTGTTTTGTGCCAAACTCGCTTTCTTTCTTGGGCAAGAATTCATTGAACCTATGGGCCTCCCAAGCTTCCTGGCAGGAGCTGTGGGCCTAGCCACAACGTCACCATGGAAGGAGACGTTGGCGCCATGCTCAGTTTCCCTTGAGATGGCGTCATGTCCTCTAATTTTAGGGACATCAATCCTTGTAGGCACGTTTGCAACAGGTATATGTGATCTCATCACTTTAGCGATATCAAAAAAAGCATCAGGCATTGATTCTGCTACGTTATGAAGATCATGAATTCTCCGCTCTTCAATTTTGGACTGTGCAGTTCGGGGATCAAGATGAGATAGAGTGGGGACAGGGAATTGTCGTTCCTGTTGAACATTAATGTTCTTATCTCTCCCTAACGACAGGAAGACTGTCTCATCAAAGTGACAATCCACAAATCTAGTGGTAAAGAGATCGCCTGTCAAGGGTTCTAAGTAGCATACAATCGTTGGAGAATCATATCCAACATAAATGCCTAATCGTCGTTGAGGACCTATTTTAGTGCGCTATGGAGGCGCAATTGGCACATAAATTGCACACCCAAATATGCGTAAGTGGGAGACATCAGGCTCATACCCAGTCACCCTCTGAAACGCAGAAAAGGGTTGAGTGGCAGTAGGCCTCAGACGAATAAGCACAACTACATGCAATATTACATAGCCCCAAGCAGAAATAGGGAGATTGGTGGGCATTACAATGCTCTAGCGACCATTTGTAATCATTTAATGGCGGCTTTTGCGAGACCATTTTGGGTGTGAATATGAGGAACAGGATGTTCAACTTCAATCCCAATGGACATGCAATATTCATCAAAAGTTTTTGATGTAAACTCCCCAGCGTTGTCTAATCTTATAGAATTAATAGGACGGTCAGGGTGGTGAGCCCTTAACTTAATAATTTGTGCTAGGAGTTTAGCAAATGCAGCGTTCCTTGTGGACAATAACATGACATGTGACCAGCGTGTCAATGCATCAACCAACACCATAAAATATCTAAATGGTCCGCATGGTGGTTGAATAGGTCCACAAATATCACCTTGGATTCTTTGCAAGAATGGTATATTTTCTTTAGTGTCCTTTGCATAGGATGGTGTCGATCCTAATTTTGCTAAAAAGCAGGATTTGCAAAATGAATGATATTTGTGGTGAGCCATGAAGTCACAATGGACCTTAGAAGTAGAAGGAGGAGTCAAAGAATGGTCCATAGTGTCAAAGCCATGTTGTTGCTGTAGGGGGTAGACGGTGCCGGCCCCTAAGTGGCTGGTCTTGCACAGTCTTGGCGCCGTAAGGTGTAGGTGCATCTCCTTGAAACAATTTTTTTGATTCTTACTTCTCTTCATTCTTAAGAATGGATGTCCGTGTGAAGTCTTTAATATACGGATCATCATATCACGACCTGGGTGTCCCAGACAGTCATGCCAAAGCCTATATGTGTCAGAATCCCATAAATCATCTCTCATAACATGATTGGATTCAATGATTCGAATAATGGTTGCATACAACATACTAGAACGACACATAAGTTTCTCTAAGACTCGTTTATGTCTGTAGTCGTTAGAGGTGATGCAAAGGAACGCTTGTCTATTCTCACAATGTGTTTCCACATGAAAACCATTGGCTCTTATATCTTTGAAGCTCAAAAGGGTTCTTTCAGCCCTAGGAGCGTAGAGAGCTTTAGTGACATTAATGATTGTGCCATGTGGCAACAAGAATTGAGCTGATCCTCGACCATGAATCAATTTAGATGACCCTGCCATCGTAGTCACTGAAGATCAAGTAGGCGTAATCTTAAGAAATAACTGCCTATTTCAAAGTATGGTGTGCGTAGTAGCACTATCCACGAGGCATTCTAGCTCTCCGGGAAACATACTTGAATGGATAAAATTTGAATCAAAATCGACACTTTATTTCAGTGAAAGCCAATGATTATGTCAAAGTTTCTAAATTTAATCCAAAAAGGCTAATCAAGCTTACACAAGTAGTAGTTACTCAATCCATTTGGTAATTCCAATTTGGTTGTGACCAGGTAAGGTAAGGCGAGATTTTGGTGGAGCGTTGCTCACTTTTAAAACCGTTCTCTCAGTTCAAACCTTTCCTAGACAACATAATTACTCTTGAGTACGACTAGTGAGAAATAGTTATAACCACTGTCTTTGTTGATAGTTTCCAAATTTTTGGATTTGGATTGAAACCAATGACGTTTATATGGTCAAATTTTTTATTCTTATGAACGCTCTTAGTTTGTAAAAATCGATGCTCACAGACGCTCTTAATCCGAAGATCAGGAACGCTCGTAGTTCGTATGTAGCGTGAATCCCCACGATTCTACTTATAGCAAATCGAACCCACGTTACAGAAAGGTGGGATGTAGAAGAAGGGATTTTTTAAGTCCCCAAAGAAAAATAAAAATAAATTTAAATTTCAAAAACGGGAACAACTTACTAGTGAAAACTTACTCATGAATTTCGGAACTTGAAATTCTTAATACACACGCGTGTTGATGCAGGCGTGTAGGATTGCAGACGTGCTATCGATCCTGGGTCGGGGATTGCAAACTATCTTTCAATCCCTGCTGTGTGGTCGAGATGTACAGGATTGCAACGTCAGTTTGAAAAACTTGTTTCTTGAGAAAAGGTGGCCGAAAATTGCTAGCTCGGCCGGAGGTGCTGCTTGCTTTGGTGGAAGAGTGCAGGTCTCAAAACAACTCCAATAAGGCTGAAATTCTGAGGTCAGATAGAAGAGACAGAGACAAACAGCTTTGATGAAGGAAGAATTTTGATCTGAGGTCCCGATCAAGATATTTTGGGATGTGCAATTAGGCTAATCTGCACAGGAACAAGCGTCCTGTTGTGTTGCAGGGGCAGCAGGCGTGCGGCGATGCTGCAGGGGAAGTAGGCAGCACACAGGTGTGTAAGATCTGCAGGGGCAGCATGCAACACAGGGGTGCGCAGGTGGGCAGCAATGGTTAGGCTAGCTCGGGCTAGGTGCAGCGATAATGAAGAAAATTTTTCGGGTTTTTGTTTTGTGGTTAGAACTCGTGCTGATAACGTGTTTAAAAATAAGAGATTTGAGAGAGATTGATGAGAGAATTGTCTTTCATTATTGAGAATAGGAGCCCTATATATAGAGATTACAAAGTACATATTCTAATGTTACAAGGAATACTATTCTGAATAGGACTAGGAATTCTAGAATATTCTCTCCTATTACAACCATGAAACTAATCCTAGTTTGATTAGGCACACAAAGTTGATTTTCCTTCAACAACTTTTGGATTCTCTGTTTGATTTCAATTACTAGCCATATACTTTTTTGGACTTGGGATGTCTTAGTTTCTAGGTTTCCGTCGCCGGCAATACTTTGTTGGGGAGGAAGACCTCCTGAAGTGGTAGTGGTGCTAATGGGCTGCATCTCCCTTTCCTATCTACCGGCTTGGGCTTTGCTCTAGGAACGCGCTACAAGGAGATTGTGGGCACTTTTGGCTTGACCAGTTTGTCAGCTGGGCCTATACAGAGGGTGCTTTGAAATCCTCATTCTTTAATTAGGATCTTGGCAATGGGTAGTGGAGGTCCCTCTAATCTTCCATACGTGTCTAGTTTGTACTAGCTGAAGCACTTAAAATCCTGATTGGATATAGGTTTATTCAACAAAACTAGGGCCCAGTTTGGGATAGATTTTGGAGCTGCTTTTGGGATAGATTCTGCTTTTGGGCATACCATATGGTGTTTGGTAAATTCTCTAGCAGTAGCTTTTGGTCCAAATAGCTTCTCATGGAAGCTAAAAGTGAGAAGCACCTTCGGCCCAACTTTTGGATTCTGCTTATGTGGAAAACACGGAGTGAATAGTGTATATTTAATGAAATTTACGAAATGACCAAATATGTCCTCATCCTTTTCTAACAATTACATTGAGCCAATAGGGTTACTTTTAGCGTCTCCATTCTGTCTTCCCAGCGTCCTCTACCGTCAACATATCTTCCAACTCTCTAGAGATAGCTCTGTGCTCCGACATCTTCAAAGCCTACCATCTCTCTCTCTCTCTCTCAGCAAATTGATTCAGAAAGTGATGAATTGATTCAGCGAATCAAACTCATTGTAAGTCCCCTCTCCTTCTCCATCTCTCCCCAAATTTATAGTATATTGCTAAAGCTGCTTCGATTCGCTACGCTTCTTATTCTTTCTCTCCTCTAAGGTACTTACTTAATTTTCTCTATATTCGTCCCCTGTAGAATAAGTAGTCACAGATCGAAACAAGAGGTGCGGCCCTATTTCTATATTTGGTCGATTTGTGGTATTTGGGTACTAAATTTCCGCAGGCAGAGACGGGGTAAGTAAGAATCACTCTTTCAATTCAATTCCAATCCCTCCACATTTTTGTAGTTTGATTTCATTTCTTAATTATAATGCTACCTAGGAATTTTTTTTTTTTTTTTGCTACTGGTTAGTTTATATGTATATATTTCAACCCTTTATATATTAGTGTCAAATTGATGCATTCTGGTCCCTAGTTCCAATTATAAATTGGTCATTGAATCCTTTGGTTTGAAACAAAGGACATATCTAGATCTTTATTGTGGTCAGCAGCTTTGTTGTGTGAGGATCATGTTAGGTGTTGGATATGGTAGTTTATAACAATTGTTTGTTTACTACTAAGCATGTGTTATCTTTAGATGGGAAAGAAGAAATCCACGGGTACTGAAAATGAGGGATCTGGAAAACCAAAAGCCACATGGTCTAATGAGGTAGTAGCTATATTGTGTGATATAGCTGTTAAGGAAGTGGCCAGGGGAAACAGACCTGGTACACATTTTGATAAAAAGGGATGGTCAAATGTTATCAAGGCCTTCAAGGAGTTAACCAGAATGGATTATGATAAAAGGCAATTGAAAAATAAGTGGGATTCACTTAAAAATGATTGGAAATTGTGGAGTTCACTATTGCATAAGGAAACTGGTATTGGATGGGATCCAGCTAGGAAGACTGTCGATGCACCTGCTGAGTGGTGGGAATCCAAAATTCAGGTGTGTATTTTTCCTTCTCTGCTTGTGGTTTTAATCTTTTTTTTCCTAGTCTGAATTCTGTTTCTTTGTTTAGTTTTCAGTACATGAAGCTGCACTGTGGTCTATTGTAGGCATTCATATGTAATATTAGCTTTTGTAATTCTCCGTTATAATGAATTTCAATATTATGTAATAAAGCATTTTTTTAAGTCCATTATCAATCTTATGATTATTGAGTACATACATAATTTCTTTCTTCTTTTTGTTCCTTAAAATGGAGCGGCAAGCAATTGATATCAAGTATATAGAAGCTATAGCCTAAGTACTTGCTAGTTTCTGAATTGATTTTCCTTAATCCCACTTGTACTAGTATTAAATTGGTTATGTTGTACATATATGAAAGAACTCAAATTTTTTCCAAAAGTAGTTTAATCACAGTACTACAGGGTTCAAAGATCAATATATAGCAAGTACAAGAATCATCATATATTATATTTTGAACAAGTAACAGAGTAGATCTAGTCTGAGTCTGAAAAAACGATTAAATTTTGTTGCGGTAGGTTTAGGATGCTGTTGTAGCTCAATAATATATATCGGTCAAATGATCAATATGAGCTGTGCTTATTCTCCCAATCTCCCTCATACAAGTTTAAGAAATAAATTGATCGATGGGCTCTGAGAAGCCAATGACTTTCCAAGCTAGCCGGCCTCTCCCAAAATTCTATTTCTTTGTTTTTTCCTAGAAGATCCGGTCTTAAAGTTTCTTTTATTTGATTGGAGATATATCTATTGTTTGCATTTGCTTGAAATCTTTGTGATCAATATTATTATAAGTAACAATCTTCTCTTATCTTCTTCTTTTGTAGATCAATCCAAAGTATCACAAATTTCGTGATGTTGGAATTAGTCTTGAAATGATGGCTGTTTATGATAACATGTTATATCTATTGTTTGCATTTGCTTGAAATCTTTGTGATCAATATTATTATAAGTAACAATCTTCTCTTATCTTCTTCTTTTGTAGATCAATCCAAAGTATCACAAATTTCGTGATGTTGGAATTAGTCTTGAAATGATGGCTGTTTATGATAACATGTTTAGGGGTAGCACAGCCCTAGGTCACTTTGTCATGATTCCCTCAGCTACTATAGATATTGAAGAGGTGGTGGAGGATTCTGAGCATAATGTAATTTCTGGAGATGATGAGGAGATAGACCAGCAAGGTAATGAACCAAGAGGGAAAAAGAGAACAACTGTGGAGTGCCAAACTGGGCCTAATAAAGAAAAAAAAAGATAAAGGAGTTATGGGGGGACCAAAAGGGAAGAAAGAAAAGGTGGGAGGTGCAGCTCAATTGTCTAAACAAATTGATCGTCTTGTTGAAGTATTCAAGAGTAGAAGTACAGCTACATCTATCTGTAATACTAGTATGGAACAAGGAACTAGTATTCCACTACACCAATTTCGGAATCAGACAACACATATCAGACGACAGCAAACATTTTAACTGACGTCTGAAATAATCAGACGACAGCAAGAATTTTTCTGTTGTCCAATTTTTCGAATCAGACGGCAGTTGTTACGTTGCTGTTGTGCAATTGTAAATCAGACAATGGTTGTTTTTCCGATGTTTTCTGAATCAATCAATTCAGACAACAGTTATTAGATTGATGTTGTCCAAGATTGATTAACACAATGGTTGGCAAAAGATGTTGTCTGATTGTTTTTAATCACACAACAGTTATTACTTCTCTGTTGTGTAATTACTATTAATACAATGGTTGAAAAAGATGTCGTCTGATTGTTTTTATTCACACAACAGTTTTTAATCTTCTGTTGTGCCACTCTCTTTTAGACAATGTATTTGAATTGATGTTGTCTGAATTTTAGGATTCAACATGTTGGCGCCCTAGTTAATTGACTTCAAGACTTGGCCAAAGTTTCAATTTTCACTTCCCTCCATTCTACCAAATTTTGCATTTCACGACTTAGTATTTAAAGAAAAGAACCCTAGCCTTTCTCATTTTCTCCTTCTTCGTCTTTCAGCCGCACATGCCTCTTTCTCTCTGCTCTCTCTCTTCCTCTCACCTTCTCTCTGTCATGCCGGAAAGCTCGACTTCCGGTCGTCGACTTTTGACACCGCCACCACCAAAAGATAGCCCAAGCGATGAAGAATAAAACCCCATCCACCCCTCCATCGATCGAGATCATCGGACCAAGGGAAAACGAAGGTTGCGTTGGATCCAAGGGAAGCAACCACACGTCCCCACAGTCCCAACCAGAGACAAGAGAGAAGGGCCTAAGAGACTAGCAATTAAGCAATTCGCACCAAAACCACGAGATCGAGCTGGTGCTAAATCCAGGTACAACTTTCTCCTTGATTCAGTTTGCGAATTAGGTTCTAGATCTTCTGAATCAGATTTCATATTGATGCTACGTTCCAATCGAATTGAAACCTAATTTTTTGTGATTTTGAGCACGAAGCTCAGCTTAAGTTATGGTTGTCTGCTATTTCTGTGCATTTTTATGAATGAACAAATCGAGTGTTTATGCAAATGTAATGGTGTTTGTGTTGAAGGTGGAGAAAGCGGAGTTTAATGGTGATTGAGACGTAGCCGCGGTGATTCTGGGGAGTCACAGTGGGGAGCAAGAACGGAGTGGATCGGATGGACAAGGACAAGAGCGGTACCGATCTGCTCGCTGCTGACCGTAAAAAGGTACATACACATTGGCTCATAGCACACTAGCTTTCGTAATTCGGCTGTTGTGTTAGCAAATAGAGCTCAAGGGTTTAATTCATTTGCCACACACTTGAACTGTAACTTGTCGAGGTATATTTGTTATTAGGTATAGTTTAGATAGATAGGGAAATCCTGTAATGCCTGTAGGTGTTTTCTTTCATTTTGTTAACTGTTATAGAAACGACTAGAGAGAGACAAATGATCAATCTGATTTTTAATATTTGGTCCCTGTACATTTATCATCAGCTTCAACAATTCCTTCAGAAGAAGGATAAAGGTAGTGGAAGCCAGGGAAAATCCACGAAAAAGTACCCAATCCCTCTTTCTCTTCCTTCCTTATTTAGATTTTATGCTGGTTCCAATTGTTAATGTTGGTATTCTCTCCCCTTTATTTTCTTATAATCGGGTTGATATTGATGAGTGGCTGTGTGAAATTTTCAGGGTTTGTTGATGTATAAAAGCATTAGATTGATTGAATTTGACGGTAGTGCTCTTGGTAGTTGTCATGGTTCTATGATTTCCATATATTATCTTGTGCTTCTTCCAAAGAAAGACAAGTCTATTGTTTTGTTCTTATTGATATAAGTTAGCAGAACGAACAATGAAATACTTTCTCTACATTATAAGCATCTTGTCTATTTTATTTTCTTCTTTAGTTTAGTAAGTATAGAAGATATTGGCACACAGAAAAGATATCAATTTTACGAAACTGCATGCCCTCCTTAATTAATTAGAACATGATGCATAAAGTTCCTTATTTTAGAAAAGAGATTGCGTGATGCATACGAGAAACTCAAAAAGAGAGGTATCCCACTAGCATCAAAGCAAGTGAATTATAGTCTCATATACAAGGCACCAGAGGAGAATGGAGGTAAGGCTACCTGTGACGAACTTGGGATCACTTTGATTGCCTATTCACCTATTGCTCAAGGTACAGTGTGAATTTTTGATGTTTTGCATTCCTTTTAGTAATGCCTTTTGTAACATGTTGCTGCAGGAATATAAGAAGCCAGATTATGCACGTTGTGTTGCTATTGTAGCATCTGCATCTTTGAGGGAGATGATAAAACCTGGTGCCTTGGCTATTATTTCACCTATAGCAGTTGGTGGGTCAATTATGTTTTTATAAATTTGGGCGTGGAGTGGAGATAAGTTTGTTATTGCTTCCATATTAATTAGATCATGAAGGAATAATTATTGCTTGAATCCCTTGCAGGTATTACGTTCCGGATATTTGGATACTATCCGGAGGCAAAGGAAGTGATTGTCATAAGGCTGCAATTACAGGAGACATGTAAGTCCTGATGTCCTCCTTTTTCTGTTAATTTGGAGATGTCTAGTGGTACTGTGGCAGTAGATTTGACCAAGTTCTTATTGTTTTCGTCATTATGATTTATCTAATATTCTGTCAATCATTTACCAGTCTCTGAATTCTCAAAAATGATATCCTCTTGTTTGTTTTGCAGAGTGGGAGACCCATTCAAAGACACAGCTAGACCTTCACTTCATGTCCTTATTAAAATGCTTGCTACAAAAATGCTGGTCATGGCTCCTGTCTTTCTCTTAGTAGTTTATAACAATTCCGGGTTTTCCAGTTTATCAGTCCCGAGTGCACGTAAACTATTTGATTGACTTGTGTCAATCTACTTTTTATAAGAGCTTTAGTATTTGATCATGATGCTCTCAATACCTTGACAATTTATTAATTGCATCTACTTTTCTTTCCTTGCAGTGATTTTGCTTACAACTATCTTAGTGGTACAACACCAAAGGAATAGGCTTCAAGCTTTTGAGTGATTTTGCTTACAACTATATCTTGAGAGATCGAGCAAATTGTATTCTTTTTTATTATCATGTAAAGCTCATGAAACTTGAAAGCTTGTTAAGCTAATGAAAAAGATATAGGCACTTGGGCAAGGTTAATTCCTGTGTAAATGTTGGGACGAATACTGGAATGAAATGGTTTTTGGAATCAAGGATATGTTGTTCAATTGTGTATATCTTCTTTTCTATCTCAGACAATTCAATACCAATCGCAAACCATTATCTAACAAATGAACATAAAGAAAAAAGAAAGAAAAAACTGTTGTCTGAAGCAATGACACACAATAGCTTTAATAGTTTTCCTGTTGTCTTGTTCAAAGTCAGACAATAGTATTCAATTACATTGCTGATCTACAAGCTTCATTCAGACAACAGTTTTTGTACAAATCAATGTTCTCTAAATATTCATTACACGTCAACATTCTTCCAGGGTCTGCCAACTGAAATTACTTTGCACAAGAGTTCTGGTACAAATTGTTGTTGTTCTTTGTGGTGTTCAGACAACAGATTGGGTAGTAGTTGCTGTTGTACTAAATTTTATCAGATGACAGTTTTCTGGTATTGTCTGATTCATGTATCAGACGGCATTGAGATAGACAACAGCAAACCTTATACTCAAACGACAGCGTCTGATTGAAAAATTGGTGTAGTGTTCAAGAGGTGATGAGAGTTGTTGCAACTTTACCAAGAGCAGAAACTGGTACCAAGCTGTGGTGGTTTGCAACAAAGTTGTTCTACTCTCAAGAGAAGCGAGAAAATGTTTTCTATTATGACAGATGATGATCTCAAGCTCCAGTTTCTGATTCTTAATCAGAAAAAAGCTGAAAATTAAGTAGGTTGATCTTACTTTGTAATAAGATGGGTGTTGTTTGTTGTTTAGACCTAAGCTGAACTCCTTTCTATTTTTGTGATTTTCCAGGAACTAAGATTGCGTGATGTCCATTGTGTATGGTACTTTATTTTACTAATCTGAAAGTGATATTGATGCATCTTTTAATTATTGCTTTCTGTATGTTTCTTTGAAGTTGTGTTTGCTGTGAATGATTAGTAAGTTGTGTTTGCTGCTCCATTACATGTTTATGCTTTCATTGTTACAGCCATTATATATTTTGAAATTTGATGAACAAGTATAAATTGGCAGGTTCGTTTTGTGAAGTATGGAGGCTTCTGGAGATGAAGAGGAGATAGACCTAATTATATGTGTAACTAGTAGTCTTATTCAACTCTATCTTGAAAAATACATTCAGAAAACTCCATGTATGACAAGCTCCCAAACATGTTATATTTGGTTAATGGTAGTGTTACAGGGGAATGAAAGTAGGTGTTATAACCAGTTTAGGATGGATAAAAACTGCTTCTTAATGCTATTGAATGATGTTGATAAGATGTTGAAGGGTTCAAAAAACATAAGCACCGCTGAAATGTTAGCTATGTCTCTATATATTTTGGGACAAGGTCAAATAAATAGGAATACACAAGAGCGTTTTCAACGTTCCGGTGAGACGGTTAGTAGATATTTTGATATAATGCTCAAGATTTTCTATAATATGGCGAAAGTGCTCATAAAGCCAGAGGATCCCGAATTTGCGAGCATCCCAAATGAAATTCTAAATGACTCAAGATACATGACTCATTTTAAGGTATGTATTATGTTTTGATTTATATGCTTTGCTTTTTTGCTCCATTTATATAAACTGAATATGTCATCACACACACACACACACATTAATGCTTGCTGTTTTGTTATGCAACATTAATTACAAATCTTTTTTAATACTTATTACAAATAATTTGTAGGATTGTATTGGCGCCATTGATGGTGTTCATGTTCAAGCTTCGATTTCTCCATGTGACCAAGTGCCATACAATGGCCGAAAAGGAACACCCACCCAAAATATTTTGGCTATATGAAACTTTAACATGCAATTCACATTTGCATGTGCAGGGTGGGAAGGCAATGCCCATGACAACAGAGTATTCTTATCGGCTTTCCGCAATCCTCGATCGAATTTTCCTAAACCCCCAAATGGTAATTTTTTTACCTACATTGCACAAATACTAATCCTAAATTATATCATAATCAATCATTTATTATAATTTTTCATTTCAGGAAAATATTATGTGTTGGATGCTGGATACCCACAAATGAAAGGTTTTTTAGGACCGTATAAAGGTGAGTGGTATCACCTTCCACATTTTCGTAGAGGTGATGAACCGAGGGGTCATAAAGAAATATTTAATCATGCATATTCTTCGCTTAGGAGTGTTATTGAGTGCACTTTTGAAGTATGGAAAAAAAAGTGGAGTATTTTACGTGATATGCCAAGCTTTCCTTATAATAAACAAGTGAAAATAGTTATTGCTACAATGACTCTTCATAACTACATAAGAAGATATGCTCAACAAGATCGTGATTTTGATGAAAGTGAAAATTAGTCAAGTGAAGACAACAATGAAGAGATGGAAGACAATGCATATGAAAAAGATGGTCCGGGAAGACAAGAAATGGAGATGTTAACAAATACAATTGCACAAAGTCTAATGAATGCATCTACTTCGCATTTAGTTGCAAAGTTGTATAATCTTTTATTTGATCCAAGTGTAATCTTTTATTTGATCCAAGCAATATATAAGCAAACAAATTACAAAAAACTAAAATTGCTTATATAATTTGTAGAATTAATATACATATTGAGATAAAAGTGATGAATTGATAATTTAAACTAGTGTACGAGAACAATACATGAGAAGTCAACTCTATCTAATGAAAAAAAGTCGACTTTTTCTCTCTGCTAGGGTTTTCTCTCTAGCGGGGAAACTGATCGAGCTTGGTTTTACCATGGCGACGGAGGAGACTATCGTGCATCTTGTTGGGGGCGAGGAGGCAGTCCAAGATCATTTCTTCTATGCTTGTGGTCGACTGCTGTCTCAGAGACAGGTATTGCTTCCATCATTCTCGGAGGTGATTTCCTGCATTTGGGGATTGAAGGAACGCGTTCTGATTCACGAAGAAAAAGATTGGATTTTTGTCTTCCAGTTCAAGGAATAGGAGAGAAGGATCATGTTCTTAACGGTGGGTCGTGGTTCTTCAATAATTCAATGCTGCTCTTGGGGTATTATGACGGAATCCGGGATCTGGCAGATGTTTCTCTGAATTTTATGACTGTCTGGGTGGCGATGAAAGGGTTGCGCATGGCTATGGGCAATGAGCGTGCTCTAACGTTGCTTGGGAACGCCTTGGGCCTGTTTGTAAGGTACGATCAGGAGGAGTTGCAGAGGAAAGACCCCGTGCAACGAATCTGGGTTATGCACGACGTACGCCGCCGCATATGGGCTCACCGTACGTACTCATTCTCTGCGGAAGTGGTGGTGGATTTGGAACTGAGGTATGAAAAGTGCCATGGTATATGTAGGGCCTGTGGTTTCTTTGTGCATGGGGTAGGTGGCTGTGACAACCTATTAACAATGGTGATGGCGTCTAAAGGCATGGATCCAGCGTTGGAGGCCACGTTGGTGGTGGCGGATGGTCGAAATTGGGCCACCTAGCCGGTCTGAGATACGACCGGCGATTGGTCGGGGACCGCAGCTGTGGACGAAGGAGGCTCAAGCAGATGGGTCGTGGCTGTAGATAGGTCAGCGTCTAGACTGCAGGGCATGGCATATCCTGAATACTTGGTGGGAAACTCTAATTTGATTTTAGATTTCCCTGTTGGGTCGGGCGGTTCGGACCGCGGAGCAGGGGTCGGGCCCGACAGTTGGGCTGTGTGTTGAGATGGCAAAGGGTCTTGTTGGGCTCGTGGGGACTAATAGTGATCATGTTCTTAATGGGCAGGTGACTGGTGGGCCTGCAGCACATGGGCCTGCTGTAACTTATACAGTTCTGGGGGTGCGTAAATGGAGCCATGGTGAGTGGAGCAAGGAGAAGCGGCTAAAGCCTAGCTTGGCAGTGATCCCTCGTGAATTTCATCTTGGTGAACTTGTGGATGTCCCTGTTAATATTGGGAAGATTCCGAAGAAGAAAGGTCGCCCTAAGGGTTGCAAGAACAAGAAGGTTTATGATGGAGAATTGGATAGAAAGACCAACCTCAGGCCGAGGTTGTTGGATGCTGAGGACTCTGATGCAGGTACTAACTCCGACCCTAAGGGCACGGAGAAAGTACTTGTTTAGGGTTCCATCAAGACAAGACATTCTGGACTCAAGCTTTTGCAGTAGGGGTAATTTTTATATGCTTTTCTAAGACGTTTCTAGTTGATATTTGTACCACAATTGCGTGCCTGGCAAATTAGACTAGATGAATATTTCTTCCTTAGAAGGCGATATTATTCTTGCGTAGTTTTAGGCTTGATGTTCAGCGAGCATCCCTTAGATTTTAATGAGTTTAGTTGTTGCTTAGATAGGTTATCCGGTTTGTCCCGGAACCTTATGTAAGTTCTGTTAGGCTCTGACATGTTTTTTCATGGCTTGATTATTAATAAAATCAACCCTATTCAAATAAAAAAAAAAAAAAGGACAATACATGATAAATTATTTAATTTGGTATAGTTACATAATCATAAAACAAAGTTATGTACTTTAGTAGCATCTTTTATTATCTATGCCCATTTTGGTAATTATACCAAATCAAAGCACTTTTTACTTAAAATTTACCAAACACTCAGAAATTGCTTTTGGTTCACACATCACTTTTAAAAACAGTTTACCAAACACATCAGCTACTTCTTCCCGCAGTAATATCAGAAGTGCTTCTTCTCACAGCACAGCGATCCCAAACTGGGCCTAGATTTCTAATTAATATTTAAGAGGTTCTTAAACAATTATTTAAGAGTATCAGTTAAATGGTTTATTACATATTTATAAACATAATTTAAGAGTCAATCAGCAAAATACAGTTCATTACAGTAAATTATGATTAAATATTTGTTCACCTGGTGTGCCTGAGTAGTTTATGATCACCTATGTCATTTTATTTAGCATTTTTTGGTCTAGTACAGAAGATATTTCTCTAATAAATTGTTGATAAAGAAGTTTCCAAGTTCGAATCTCTCCTCACCATTGAGGGTTTAGAAATTGAGATTAATTAAGCACTCATTAATGTCAACGATTGAAATTAAATCAAATGTTAGGTGACAATGAATTTCTTAGTCACCCAAGTGAACAATACTAACTATAAATGGTGAGGTTCTTAGAAAAATATATTCACAACGGATGAAATGACCATATTCATTAAGTAGTTTATTTAAATTAAAAGAGGACATATGCACTCTAAAGCAAAAAAGAAAACACTCTGCTAGGGTTTTCTAACTTTACTCCCTAGCCGCATTTTAGCAACGCTGTCATTGGAGGCGAGCAGTGGTGATTGACACAGAGATTGAGGGTCGTGCACGGCACTGAGATTGCTGTGACGAGCCCAAGCGAAGGCGGCGAGGTTCATGTGGTGTATCACAAGCCAAGTCGGTGGTTCTGTGGGGAGACAGACTAGATCTAGACGCGAGTAACGAACTGATGGTGTTTTGGGAAGGCAACGTGGCTTCTGATAGCGGTGCGGCTTGTCATGGCGACGCTGCTTCTGATGTGGACCAGTTTGCTTGGATACAGAAGGGCAGCTATGGTCCTCTGAAGAAGATAGTCGCTAGAATTGCAATGGCGGTGTTGTTGCTCAAAGGGGTTTCTTGGGCTTAGAGTTAGGCCTGGGGTTCTGGGTCTAATTCTGAGTTTGGGCTACTTGGGCCTAGTTCATGGGCTATCAAGGAGGGTGCCTTGCCACCCTCACTTGTTACTTAGTGACTTGGGCAGGCCCGGCTCAAGAGTTTTAGACCTACTTGGGCATGTTTTGGCATACCTATGTTTTTCAAGTGCCAATCTATTCGGATCATGACTTCTTCGAGAGTTGGTAATTATTTTGGATATGATTGGTGCATTTCAAGCGACTTATGAATAAGGAGTTGCTCCTATTTGTTGGCTAGGAAATGGCTTTCTGTTGGTATCACAATTGTGTGATTTTCTAATGGGAGGCTAGTGAATGATTTTGCCCTAGAATACATAGAGGTTATTTGTTTATAAGTTCACTAATTAGAGTGAGCTTATCATTGACTTGTAATGAGTTTGCTTAGCTTAGATTTGGGTTTCCGGGTTTTCTTGCTTGCTATCTTTTTGTAAGTGCAGCTAGAATCTAGTTATTGGCTGAATGCCGGCTATTGATCATAATGATATCAATTTCAATTCAAAATTAAAGGAGTATATTCATGCAAACTAAACAACCCTCTAGAAAATACTCATTGCCTAGTAAAACCTATGACCTTTTACTATTTTGCAATTTGTTCCTCATGTAATGACTAATGGTTACTGTTGTTAATTTGTATACAATTTCTTTATGCAAATTTCCAGTCTGTAATTATTTTTATTATTTTTTAAACTGTGTAACTGTTGCAAGCATAACATTACAAAGTAATATATGTTTTATGCAATTAGTTTATTACAGGCTTTTTACTAAGTGAATTTAGTAAATCCCAAATTTTCTATTATTTAATAGTGTACTTTTGCTAAATTAAGAAAATATTCTAGTCATAAATTACCAAATGAACCATGAAGAGATAACAAATTAACCGCAAAACAAACCCAAATTTCTAAATTCCACAATTCAAACTTGAAACCGTAGCGGTTTAGGTTTTGCTCCAAAAAAGTCGGAGTCAAAACTTGGGTTTCTTGGTGCGGTGGTTTCCCTTGTCCGGCGGCGCCCCAGCGCCGATGAAGGCTCTGCCTAGTCGGAGTATGGTGGCTACAGCCGAGCGGGGATGTAATTGCTTCCACACGGTGACGGCGGCGGTTCATGGAGCACGATGGTGGACGGGGAGACAAGGATTCAAAGGCTAGGCTTCTCTGATTTTGATGCGTGGTGGCTATGACTGGTGGAGCATTGATCAGTGTCGATGGTCAGTTGACCATGGATGGGGACAGTGGTATGTTGGTGGTCGTCAGGCCCTATGGCGTAGGGCTGATGGCTGGGTGAGTGGAGGGGGGTGGTGGCCTGGAGATGAGAAGATCAACTGGGCAATTCTTGGTTTTCTGATGATTGCTCTTAGGCTGGTGTTGGAGATTTGGGGAAAGGAGGGAGAGGGTTGTGGTTGGTTCTTATTCTTGATTAGGGTTTTAGGTTTTGTTAGGGTTTTTTTGTTAGGGTTAATAAGTCCCCACTCTCTTGAGCTGTTGGTTTATTTTGTGGTGCCATGGTTATGGTGTCATACCCGGAGACGATTAGGTTTATGGTCAGTTTACTCTTGGTGTCAATATGCTGACATGCGATCCTTGCACGTGGTCTTAGCTTTTTTGAGCCACGGTGTCGAAGAGGACATAGTCTCTTATGTTGTTGATTACAAGATTTTACTGAGAAACTCGGGTAAATTTGGTCTCAATAGCTTGGGAAATTGGCATATTGCGGTTATAGTTGAGCCCCTATCGGGTCATGGTACATGTAACTGTCTTCTCTTGGAGTTTTGGTCTATGTCATTGAATGAATGTCTTTATTCTCTCAAAAAAAATTAAAAAAAAAAAACTTGAAACCGTAGCCAAAACTCTATATAAATAACCAATGGCTCGTAGTCTTTAATAGCTTTAAGTGAATACGATAGATTTATGTACGTTATAGCCAAGATCATGGGGCTATCAAACATGAAATCCTTGATCCTCTGTGTGCTCATCATTCACATGGTGGCGTTGAACCATGGAGTCACAGCAAATAACAAATTTATTGACCCTGGAGTTCTTGATCCTTGCCAAAGACCAGGTGGACCGCACCCGGGTTGTCATCCGAAAAACAACAGCGGTGAGCCAAAGCCTGCTAATCCTTATAGCCGCGGTTGCTCAAAAGTTACTCGTTGTCGATCAGATCCACAGTGATGGTGACTCTATAAATTTTATATCTAAGAGTGTGCTAAGTTATATTGATTAAGGTCGACGCATTTCAATAAACTGACCTCAGTGCTGTAGGTATTTGAGGGATGAAAAGAAGTTATGAATAAGTAATAGTTTTGAGTCTTGTGAGTAAGGGAATGTCCCTAGAATTTCTAATAAATCAAGGCGCGCATTATGTTGCTAAAACTGTATTATGCGCCGTCAAGATATTGGCTTGCCTTCTTAATTTATATACTTCTTTGTTTGTTTCCTATGTACAGTTGGTGCTGATTGTAGTATGTGATCTTACAAGTATTTGTTGGCATGTTTGATACTTTCTTTCTCTGATTTAATTCTTGCTATTAGCTTTGCATTCTCTGGGTTGAAAATTTGTTGGACTTCGCCAAGTACATATATAAAAGCTGTCACTTTGCCATTTCAAGATTATCAGATTGATCTAATACTAGTTTTGTGATCTATTACGTTTTCGGAAGATGTACGTGTTGGATATCAACCAAAATGTAAAATATTAAACAATGTTTATATGAAGGAATTTAACACATAAAATGCACACATTCAGTTGAAATGTACATACCTAAACAGAGCTCTTAGAGAGAGCTACAGAGGAAACTATGATTATGTTTTTATTTTATTTTCTTATTATTATTATTATTTTTTACAAAATAATGAGAATTCATTAAATCCCACAAAAGTAGGGACAAGCTAGAGATAGAGAAGAAAACGAGGGTGGAGGTAGCTTTTGGACCTCCAAACCTCCTCTCTTCTTTGTGACTTCGAAGGCATCACACGTTGGTCGTGGCTGATGATTGGGCGGTGGCTACCAACAGTGCAACTAGGGTTGTCTCTTGGGTCTCTAGATGGGCTGAAAACTGTTTTTGGGATTAGATGTTTAGGGCCCCGTATGTTTATCGTGAGGCTACTATTTGGGACTATGGAGCCCTTTATGCGTTGGGCTCTTGAATTGCTGCTATGCGACAATTAAAGAAGGGGAAGCTAGGGAGTAGACTTAGCATAAAATTATAAAATAGATTTTTATTAAGAAAATTAAAAAGAAATGCTTCCACAACCCCCACTTTTCTCTCTGCAATAACTACCTACTTTTATTTTTGAGTAGCGCTACATACACCAAAAAGTTATACAAAAAACTAATACCAAATTACATGGTGTCCTGCATGGCATCTACCACGTCATCACTTTTAGTTAAATAATTTTACCAAGCGTATTCTAAATCGCAGAACATCTCTTTTCTCATCAAGGCTAATCATCTTGTTGCTTGCCTCAAAAGTCCTCACGGATGTAGAGCCATGCAGCTTCTCCTTCTCTATTTCTCTTACTCGTTGTACAATTTTCTTTGCTATGAACTTTCCTAATTAATTATATCTAGGACAATACAGTGATTTGACTAAAAACAGAGGAAGTGCTCCGCTTCTTGAAGACCAGTTGCTTTTGGAGCAGCACAGTTTAAGACTCCAATGGAATATGGGAGATAATATTATATGGATGCAAAGATGGAAGTGTCTAGTTTAATTACCAATTGGAATCACTCTCATTGGGCACCTGTAACTTCAGATATTGCTATTTGAGTAGCTAAAGGTGAATCTAGAATCTGCCATTACATGTCTGTTGAATTCAGAAGGCCATATCTTTGGACTCGGTTGGAATTATGGAACGTGTTGTATATTATTGAAAACCCTTGATGTCTACTTTCCAATGGAGTTGACAGAACAAGATTACGATAACTACGGAGGGAGTGGTCCCAAATTCAGTGAGCAGAGGTCAAAAAAACCAAATTTGGGAAGTTCCAGCAAAATGCTCTTTGTATCCAAAATATACAAAGCACAAGCACCTTTGCAATCCATACATGGCTCAATCGATGAAGAAGCAGCCTTCATTATTCAATAATGGTCAAGGCATATCTAATTGAGTCATTAGGATCTGTATAAGCTTGTTGTGAGAAACAATGGAAGTGGGTTTGCTCAAAATTTACCTTGATAACATGCCCAGAAAATCCATCAGTTAAGACGTATTCATCAATACCATCAGTTTTTTGATACACAAAATATTAAAATAAAATAAAATACAAAATTTTATCTTTTCTGAAAGGAAATACAAAATTTTATCTTAGATCTAAAAGAATGTAATAGAAAGCCAAGCTGGAAAGTATTAAGATTGAGATGATGATGTGGCACATGCCAAATCATTTTGTATAATTTTTTGGGATCTTAAGCATTTTCCTTTATTTTTTTAACGACAAAATTTTTTTGTACATATGTAACGTCCCGAACCTAAATCCACGTGTTTACTAGTCATTTGGACGGTAAACGACCTTTACTTTCACTTTTACTTTCGGTTTAGTACTTTTAGTGGCCCTAAAAGTTGACTTTTTGTTCGGGTCAAAATTTGAGAAAATGTTCTTCATGGAAGTTGTAGAAGACGTTTAACCGAGCGCGTGCATATGTGGTACGTAAAAATCGGACTTCGTATGTGAGAGTTATGACCAAAATTGTAAAGTTACTGTTCATGGTAACTTTTGATAAAAATGGAAAGTTACCCGGGTAGGTTTCCATTTCCGGAAACCACCCCAGCTCTTTCTCTCTCCTCTCCCCCCCGAGCTCTCTCTTCTCCGGTTCGGCCTCCTCCTCCCCCCCTCCGATTTCCGGCGATTCCGGCCACCACAGGGCGTGCCACCGGTCACCAGAGGAGCGCCTCCTCCCTCTGAGCACCCCAGCAGCCTTGGTTTTCCACGATTTGGCCGGAAAACCACGGATCGAAGCCTAAACCACTCCGGCTGCAGTTTGGGACTTTTGCCGATTCCCGGCGATTTCGGCCACCTCCGGTCCCCATTTCTTCGTCGAAGGTTTGGTTTTTACCACTGATCATTTCCCCTATGGTCTTGTAACGCGATTTGAAGTGTAGAGGCCGGATCGAATTAGGGTTCTTGAAATTTTCTGGGTTTGTGTTCTTGGATTGATTTCGACTGTTTCTAGTTGTTATTTGGAATTGTTGTAGTTATGAAGTTGAATCAGTGTGTTGAGAAGGTGCTACTGTCAAATTTTGGTGGCCATCGGAGATGGTGGCGGCGGCGCCGCCACTGTGGGCGGCGGTAGCGGCGGCTAGGGTAGCTTTTTAATTTCAAATTCTGGCTAGTTAAATTCTATAATTATCATAGTGCATATATGTGAAGTTTGGTGAATTTTGGAGGAGTTTGGAATTGTTTGTGAATTGTTGAAGTTTGGAGTTTTGTGGTGGAATTATGGGAAATCCGACGGTCGGATTTCCCTCGTTTTCATTATGGAATATGTAAATTGAGGAATTGGAATTGTGGAAGAGATTTGGGTTGAATTTGAGAAGTATTGGAGATAGGGATTTTCGGATTTCGTTTAAGTTCGTAATTATTTTATCGGATTACCGTTTATGAAAATATAATTGTGTACAGGGCAATGTCGCGAGCTACGGCTAGATGAAGGAACTCGTTTGCGTGGTTGCCCAATAGTACTGTGAGTGGACGTTTGTTTTAAATAAGTGATGCATGCATTTATTTATTAAAGCATGTTCTATTTTATTAACATATTTTCCGAGCATATAAAGTTGATTGCGAATTATCTCATGGATTTGCTTTTAAGTAATGATTCTCACGAGTAATTATGATTTATACCGGTTGTGAGTTTCGGTTATTAAGTTGTTATGCTCGGATTCGAAATTATAAATGATGTTGATTTTCGACGAATTGATTTTCGATGTGATTTTCGAGATTTATACTGTTTATATTATCTTTATAATCGTCGATTTGAGATTTCTGAAAGATTTTCGAAATGGGATTTCGATGGAATAAATTCTTGTTTATTTATTCGATTTTTGGCATTGGGAATGCCTCATTGACAATCTACTTATTTCTTTAGCGTGTGGGACACGCTGTTAATTTATACGACTCTTTGAGTATTTCCGGGTACGGTTGGGAATTGTACCCGTGTTGTCTTTATACGTGGGACATGGGGAAGCTTTATTGATTTATCGGTTTTTAACCACCATACCCAGGGTCGTTATATATATATTATATTACTGGCTAGCCTATTAGTACTCCTCCCTACTTACTATGTGTTCGTAGGTGAGTAGAGGAGAGCATGGGATGCTCTAGAGTGTGGGACACTCCGACCCGAGCCAATAAGGCTCCCTTCTTTTGTATGGTGAAATTTCTTCCCCATATTTTATTGTTGCTTGACTAGCGGGGCTAGTCCGATTTTCACTGTATCCAGCGGGGCTGGTCTTATTTTCTTGAGAAATGAGATTTCGGTTTTACGATATAGTTTTCGAATGTGGTGACTAGCGAGGCTAGTCGATTTATCGTTTTGGAATTCTTGGATTTAAAGCTAAATGTATTTTTCTAATTGTTGCATGCATCGGTTATTAAAGAGAATAAATGTGGGAAAGTATGAAATCCTTTTTCCTTTAAATTGTTTATTTTTGTCCACTCACGCTAACGTTTTTCGTCTACTTTCCCCTGGGCCTTTCGGTTTCTAATGCCCAGTTTGCAGGCGAATTAGTGGAGGTCGGGCGTACATGACATTTGAGGCATAGTTGTCACTACTTCCGCAGTGTAGGATCACTTGATCCTTTACTCCTCTGTTATATCCCTGTGTATAGTAGTATTGCTCTGCATAACCTTGGGATTTGTATTTTTGAGTTTTGTGTTTTGTGAAAGTGGATTTGTTGGTAATTGGGAGCAGGGTGGCTCCAGGAGCATAAGGTTGGTTTGCTTGAAGTGTTTAGTGTGTTTTACAGGTTTTTGGGTAGTCCATTTTAGAGGTGACTCTGCCGAATTTTTGGTAGAGTTATCCCTAAGGTGGGCCCCACAGGGCCACCTCGGGTTTCAGGGTGAAATTCGGGGTGGGTCCTGTCAATTTGGTATCAGAGCATTAGGTTGTTAGGTTCTGTAGACTCGTTTCTATTCTGTTACCTTATGTGCTTGGTGTTGCCCAGTACCTCTCGAGTGATGGCCCGACTGCAGCGGTTCCCCATCATGTACTCTTCGGTGCTGTGGTATTCATCAAGTGTGTAAGGTACAAAGTCAGTTGGTTTTCTTCTGGTGCTATGCCTCTTGTACGCCGACCTCCTAGGACTTTCTTTGCGTATTCGATTGGTTAACTATCTTGCGCCTATCCCTGGTGATGGTAGAGTAAAACTACTCTACAGTTTCGAATTGTGCTACGAAATGTGATTTGAGGAAAATGTTGTGGTTGTCTTTTCTTTGATGGCAACAAGTTTGTTGGGGCAGGGATTAAGGTGCGGAAATCAGAGTTAGAGTTGTGTTTGAGTGTTTGAGACGAGCGACAATAGCTTTGGGCTGTCTCTAGATGATATGATTGCTTCGGAAATCAGGATTGTGGGTGGAAATGGACTTGGTAATAATGGTGGTTCTGACTTTGAACCAAGTTTCGGGAAAGATGTTTTGTGATGTGATTGGTTGTTAAGTGGCATTTGAAATATTATTGGAAATTTTTGGTGGTTCTTTGGGAACCTCAGTGTTGGAAACCATTTATAGAGAAAATTAAATAATTATTCTGGGTTGTTATGTCTAGAGGTTGTGTTTTCAAGTGGCTATGGTCACTGATGTTGGTAAGTGAGAAGTGATAATAGTAAATGAGACTTGTAAGTAGAATGAGATTTTTTAACAATTGTCGATTTGGGTCGTTGACCTAACCAAGGTGTATGAGCATAGTTTTGCTCGGAATAAAAGAGATTGATTTTTGATACCATGACTTTTAGTTTTGTCTACCTGAGTCTTGGATGGTAGCGAGTAGGGAGATTAACAAGAATGGGCTTTTACAATTGATATGTGCTTGAAGTGCAAGAATCGGAAGAATGCTTAAGGTTTTATAATAGAGTTACGACTTTGGTCTGAAAATAATTGGGAGAGTTGGAATCAACTCTTCGTATGTGGTATTATTCAAACGGATTCCTTTGTTTATCCATTTATGAGTGAAACGGTTGTACGTAATCTGGGGAATAGTGATAGTGACATAGTTCGGTGTTCTTAGAAGTTCAAACGGAATTACTTTGTGATACGGAATCTGATTCGAATTTTAAATCACGGAGCCTTGAAGGTTGAATTGTGATAGACTCTTAGTGGAAGTTTGCCGGACGAATGGGTTGTGATATGATATTAGTGGATGGTGGAATAACTTAAAGGAAATAAGTTTTTTGTTGGCTCTGGAAATATTTTAAGTTAAGGCTTGACCAAGACTCTTGTTATCTTGGGTGGAAGGTATTGTAGTCTGTTTTAAGTGATGTACTTCAGTGATGATTACTTTGAGGAAATTGGATCATTATTGTGGTGGGACCACGTTCGGATCCGGATATCGCTTGGTGTGCTACAAGATGTTGGACGGGTGTCCTATGAATTATATAAAGGAAAGATCTTGTGAATTGTGTTAGCTACCTTGGGGGATTGATTATTGCTTGAATCGATTATGTGTAAGGGATTTCTTTGGAGGAATTGAGCGAACTTTGCCACCCTGGTGACCTTTAATTGGAAATGTATAGGAAGTTGTTGGTATGAGTGAAATCCGGTCACTACTTATCTAAAGTTAAGACAACTTGAACAGGAAGTAGGAGGTGAGTTGAAATAAATTGATTGGGCTTATGTTCTATCAAGGGTTCAATAGATATTTAAGTACTAATTGTTGAGCTACTATGGTTATGTTATTGAATTAATTCTTGGTGAAAAGATTTGGAAAGTTTTTGGTACAATTTTGGTTAGCACAAGAAAGTCATTGAGATCCTTGTTGTAACTAAAATTTTAGAAGTCAAGTGTCGATTGAGGAGTGGATTTGTGGTTATCTTATCCTCTTTTTGGTAAGGGCAATTGTTGTTTATCAGTTTTGGCCTTAAGTTAAATAAAAGGAGTTGGCTATATTCTAGTACTTGCAAGTTCAACGTGGTTTGACATAACTGATTTCCATTGATTCTTGTAACATCAGACAATGAACCTCTTCGATATCATATTTTCCTATCTTGAGAAGTAGACTCCGTTTCTGTGGTACACAAAGTGTTATTTGTTTAATTAAGTGACTTTGAGTTTTTTCTATTTGGGCTCTTATTCGACTTTCTCTCCAGGTTGTTTTGAGCAAAAGAGTTTTTACGAATTTTTGCTTAGCAGTGGCTAAGAGTTGTTGGTAATGCTTGAGGGCATATCTATACTTTAAAACTATTGAGTCAACAAGGGATGCTGTGAATTTTGTTGGGATTGTTGCCTCTGACTAGATTCCAGCCTGAGGATTTTTCCTTTTTAAATGTTGAATTTCTTTTCCTGTTGGTCAAGATTTGGATCAGATTTGGAGAAATTTCTAGTGTTGTTGGATAGTCCATTAGAGGTATGTGTCCATTAGAGGATTTGACACATACAGAATTTAGAACTTTTCTATAATGTCATACCTGAAGTAGAATTGTTATGAGGTGATGTCGGACAGATGGTTGGAAATGTTCTACTTGGATCAGGTGGAGCAATTATGAGAGAGAGTTTTTCTAGTTATCTAAGGATCCTATTTTACTTAAGTTTAATCAGAATTCTAGTGAAGTATCTTATAATACAGATTGTGGTGTTTTGGTTGTGAGAATTACATTGGCATATGAAGTAGAATTATCAATTGTGGCATTAGAGGACAGTGAGAACGAAATGAATTTAACCAGATTTCTGACATATGATTATTAAAGAAGTGTATCCTTTGTTAAGAACAATTTTAGTGATGCATCTCCTCCTGGATTTGAGTTTTTGGGCTGGAGTAGAGTGAGTAGTAATGGTTTTGCTTTACACCGAGTTTCGAACGACTGGGTACTCGTTGCGTACCGTAAGTATTATCATGTGAGGAATTTTAGCAGTTTTGATTGGGGACGTTGGTAATTAGTAGATTCCTTGAAACACATTTGAGTCAGAAAAGTTTTCCACCACATTATTTTTATAAGAAGTTTTCAAGAGACAATGTTAGTTAACCAGTTTGAGATACTATAGGTGTGGCCAGCAGGGCAACTATCAATTGAGTTTTCGTAGTCGACTTGGAACATAAATTCAAGGCTGGACCAATGATTTTTAGTCAGGTATCAGGGTAACGCAGTGGATGTGTAGGGGCCCCATAACTACATGATTAAGAACTTATAGGTTGTTCGAAGCTACCTTTGTTATATTTGACAATTGTGGGATCTTTATGTGAATGATATTTGATCAATAATCTGTGCACAACAGGCAAAAGAGGAAGTGTTGTTTTGGGGTAGCTAAGTTAATTGTTTTGGACTTGTTGGTTAACAGTGACTATTTTGTGGCATATTAGTAGCGGTTGGGTTACCCCCATGAACGCACGTACGAAGGGAAAGGTATTAAGTATGGAATTGATATACTATCACAATATTATTGGAGAACGGGGTGGATCTTCACTGTGTGACGTAATTGAAGAGGTTACGAATGCTACTATTTCGATCGAATGGTTAGTGATGTCAATACCTCGTGCTATCTGAACTATAAGCATGTTTTGATTTGCTTGAGTAGTTGGAATTATAGGAAAATCTTTGGGGTTGTCAAAGTAGTTGACTTGTGATTGTAAGAGAAAAATTTGACCAAGGATAAGTCGACAAGCTTCAAGGTTTTGGAAACATTGGATGAGATATTGTTTTGATTAGTCTTTTGGGAGACTATGAAAAGAAGTTCATTCTGGTTGTGGGTTATATCGTTATTTCCACATCTTGGTTTTCTTGACGGGCGAGACGATTATTCCTTATGCAGTATTCAAGATTACAGTGACTGGTCATATTTCTACTTGAGGACTGTTCCTTTTTATATGTCGATTCCCTTATTTTATTTGGCCACCTCTTGGACTAGATCTAAAGTTAGTTCCTGCATGAGTTGAGCAGACTTGCATATCGATCGTGCGATATCATCCCCACTTTGTTATGATCTGAGTACTACCTTCGTTGAGGATGTTGCATTGCAGATTACTACATGTGTGCTACCTCTACTTTAACAGTATGAAATTTCGAGGACGAAATTATTATAAGGAGGGGAGATTGTAACGTCCCGAACCTAAATCCACGTGTTTACTAGTCATTTGGACGGTAAACGACCTTTACTTTCACTTTTACTTTCGGTTTAGTACTTTTAGTGGCCCTAAAAGTTGACTTTTTGTTCGGGTCAAAATTTGAGAAAATGTTCTTCATGGAAGTTGTAGAAGACGTTTAACCGAGCGCGTGCATATGTGGTACGTAAAAATCGGACTTCGTATGTGAGAGTTATGACCAAAATTGTAAAGTTACTGTTCATGGTAACTTTTGATAAAAATGGAAAGTTACCCGGGTAGGTTTCCATTTCCGGAAACCACCCCAGCTCTTTCTCTCTCCTCTCCCCCCCGAGCTCTCTCTTCTCCGGTTCGGCCTCCTCCTCCCCCCCTCCGATTTCCGGCGATTCCGGCCACCACAGGGCGTGCCACCGGTCACCAGAGGAGCGCCTCCTCCCTCTGAGCACCCCAGCAGCCTTGGTTTTCCACGATTTGGCCGGAAAACCACGGATCGAAGCCTAAACCACTCCGGCTGCAGTTTGGGACTTTTGCCGATTCCCGGCGATTTCGGCCACCTCCGGTCCCCATTTCTTCGTCGAAGGTTTGGTTTTTACCACTGATCATTTCCCCTATGGTCTTGTAACGCGATTTGAAGTGTAGAGGCCGGATCGAATTAGGGTTCTTGAAATTTTCTGGGTTTGTGTTCTTGGATTGATTTCGACTGTTTCTAGTTGTTATTTGGAATTGTTGTAGTTATGAAGTTGAATCAGTGTGTTGAGAAGGTGCTACTGTCAAATTTTGGTGGCCATCGGAGATGGTGGCGGCGGCGCCGCCACTGTGGGCGGCGGTAGCGGCGGCTAGGGTAGCTTTTTAATTTCAAATTCTGGCTAGTTAAATTCTATAATTATCATAGTGCATATATGTGAAGTTTGGTGAATTTTGGAGGAGTTTGGAATTGTTTGTGAATTGTTGAAGTTTGGAGTTTTGTGGTGGAATTATGGGAAATCCGACGGTCGGATTTCCCTCGTTTTCATTATGGAATATGTAAATTGAGGAATTGGAATTGTGGAAGAGATTTGGGTTGAATTTGAGAAGTATTGGAGATAGGGATTTTCGGATTTCGTTTAAGTTCGTAATTATTTTATCGGATTACCGTTTATGAAAATATAATTGTGTACAGGGCAATGTCGCGAGCTACGGCTAGATGAAGGAACTCGTTTGCGTGGTTGCCCAATAGTACTGTGAGTGGACGTTTGTTTTAAATAAGTGATGCATGCATTTATTTATTAAAGCATGTTCTATTTTATTAACATATTTTCCGAGCATATAAAGTTGATTGCGAATTATCTCATGGATTTGCTTTTAAGTAATGATTCTCACGAGTAATTATGATTTATACCGGTTGTGAGTTTCGGTTATTAAGTTGTTATGCTCGGATTCGAAATTATAAATGATGTTGATTTTCGACGAATTGATTTTCGATGTGATTTTCGAGATTTATACTGTTTATATTATCTTTATAATCGTCGATTTGAGATTTCTGAAAGATTTTCGAAATGGGATTTCGATGGAATAAATTCTTGTTTATTTATTCGATTTTTGGCATTGGGAATGCCTCATTGACAATCTACTTATTTCTTTAGCGTGTGGGACACGCTGTTAATTTATACGACTCTTTGAGTATTTCCGGGTACGGTTGGGAATTGTACCCGTGTTGTCTTTATACGTGGGACATGGGGAAGCTTTATTGATTTATCGGTTTTTAACCACCATACCCAGGGTCGTTATATATATATTATATTACTGGCTAGCCTATTAGTACTCCTCCCTACTTACTATGTGTTCGTAGGTGAGTAGAGGAGAGCATGGGATGCTCTAGAGTGTGGGACACTCCGACCCGAGCCAATAAGGCTCCCTTCTTTTGTATGGTGAAATTTCTTCCCCATATTTTATTGTTGCTTGACTAGCGGGGCTAGTCCGATTTTCACTGTATCCAGCGGGGCTGGTCTTATTTTCTTGAGAAATGAGATTTCGGTTTTACGATATAGTTTTCGAATGTGGTGACTAGCGAGGCTAGTCGATTTATCGTTTTGGAATTCTTGGATTTAAAGCTAAATGTATTTTTCTAATTGTTGCATGCATCGGTTATTAAAGAGAATAAATGTGGGAAAGTATGAAATCCTTTTTCCTTTAAATTGTTTATTTTTGTCCACTCACGCTAACGTTTTTCGTCTACTTTCCCCTGGGCCTTTCGGTTTCTAATGCCCAGTTTGCAGGCGAATTAGTGGAGGTCGGGCGTACATGACATTTGAGGCATAGTTGTCACTACTTCCGCAGTGTAGGATCACTTGATCCTTTACTCCTCTGTTATATCCCTGTGTATAGTAGTATTGCTCTGCATAACCTTGGGATTTGTATTTTTGAGTTTTGTGTTTTGTGAAAGTGGATTTGTTGGTAATTGGGAGCAGGGTGGCTCCAGGAGCATAAGGTTGGTTTGCTTGAAGTGTTTAGTGTGTTTTACAGGTTTTTGGGTAGTCCATTTTAGAGGTGACTCTGCCGAATTTTTGGTAGAGTTATCCCTAAGGTGGGCCCCACAGGGCCACCTCGGGTTTCAGGGTGAAATTCGGGGTGGGTCCTGTCAACATATGCAGAGCATATGATTGCAGACTAGTATCAATGAAATCATCATTTATTAAAATATATATATATATATATATATATGACCCAAAATACAAAAGAAAGAACCTAGCAAGCCCAACAACATAATCTATTCGACCAAAAAACAAGCCCACATCAAAACAAGCCTTATTGTTGACCAAACAACAATTTAGAAAAGAAGACTGCCGCCACCGTTATCTCATCATCGAAACAGCATGTAAAGCTTGCTCCGATAGTAAAATTCGACCCATATCTAATAGTGATCACGACAAAAAGACCCTATTTTACCTACCACGAGCAAATTCAAACACCGATTGCAAACCTCCTATACACAAATCAATGCAGACTCTCACCCCCGCAAATCAGTAAACAAAGTTACAGTCATTGGAAACCTACCATGGGACCAGAGAAAGGTACAAGAACCTCCATATTACTGCAAGCATAAGAATGTGTAGATGTGTGGTTTCGAGAATCCATCCTAGGAAGCCACCTAAGAATGTTGATATGATGAAAGAGGAGTTTAAGCTTTGAGAAGGCTTGCCATGCAAGATTCCGAGGCTTGATAGAAATAACAAATCCAAACCATAATTGAGCAGAAAACAAGAAGATCGAAAACAAAACGAAACAAGGGAAAGACAGACTTTGTCGCTGCCAAGGTAGGCGGAATCCTCAAAACTACAGATAGAGCCACTAAAGCGATGGACGGAACCGCAAGAGACTGAGACTACCGTTGTCGACTCTTAATAGTGGCCATTCAAAGCGAGATGAAATTATAGAGCGAAAGATCGAGGAGTCTCTGTCTCTCTCTACCTAGAACATCCTGATTTGATGCAAAACTTGATTTCATATTCCAATTAATATTTAATGTCTTTAACAATAATTCGAGAGTATTAGCTCAATATAGTTTATTACACCCTATCAACTTTATTTAAGAGTCTATTAGAAAGAGAGAGTATTACAAAGAAGCTGACTAGTTGGAAAACAAAAATGTTGAGTTCGGCAGGAAAAGAGATTATGATAAAGGTGGCAGCACAAACCATGCCTTTATACACAATGAATTGTTATTTGTTACCAAAAGGGTTATGTGATTATTTGCAGCAATTATGTGCTCAATTTTTTTGGGGTGATACAGATGACAAAAAGAAGATTCATTGGCGATCTTGGGATAGAATGTGCCTTACTAAAGCAGAGGATGGAATGAGTTTTAAAAACTTGTATGCTTACAATTTGGCTATACTTGCGAAACAGGGGTGGAAATTGATTTCGAATCCGTCTTCTTTGATTGCTAGATTGTTTAAAGCTAGATACTACGCTAATTGTTCTTTTTGGGAGGTAGATATGGGGGGTCTCCATCTTTTTCTTGGCTGTCCATTCTAACAAGTAGACCAGTTTTAAAGCTGGGACTCAGTGGAAAATTGGTACAGGGCAGCAGATTGATATATGGATAAGAATTGGATACCGGATGTGCCTTCTGGAACTCTGACCAGACCGGTACATTGTGAGTTCGATAAGGTGGCAGATTTGATAGATGAAGATTCAAGGAGGTGGTCCATACATGTACTTCATATTCTCTTTCCTCCTAATATCGTGGAAAAAATCATGTGTATTCCTTTGAGTCCAAATGGTAGAAGAGATAGAGTAACATGGAAATTTGAAAAAAACAAACTTTTATTCTGTAAAGAATGCTTATTAGGTGGCTCGAGATATGGTGTTAGCTCATTTAAGGGCTTCAACATCTATTGGTGATCCGTTTGCACTTCTTTGGAAGGCTTTATGGAATGCTAAAGTTCCAGGGAAGGTTCAAATTTGCCTCTGGAAGGCTTGTAATAATCTGTTGCCTACAAGGGATAGATTAAGTACTAAAGGATACACAGAGGAGTTGGGTTGTTTGCTACGTAGTCACCCTTATGAAGATAGCAGACATGTTTTTTGTGCTTGTCTGGTGGCCAAAGAAATATTGAGTGCTGCTCCTTTTAATTTGTGGCTTTACATGTCGCATTCTTGTTCTTTCAAAGAGTGGATTTTGGAACAAGCTATTCAAATGTCTGCTGATATTTTTGCCAAGCTTCTTATGACTATTTGGGCATTGTGGAAGAATCGAAATGACAAGCTATGGTCAGACAAATCTCAAAGTGCAATGGCTATTTCTTTGAGTACTAGGACTTGGTATGAAAGTTTCTTGATAAATCGATATCCCAATCCTAAGCAGAAGAAAGCCCGTGTTCATCGGTTTTGGAAAGCACCAAGGGAAGGCATTTTCAAGTTGAATACTGACCATCAGTAGGGTATGGTGTAGTCGGTGGTGTTATCCGGAATGATCAAGGTGACTTTGTTGCTGCTATAGCGCATAAGGTTAGTTATGTTATAATAGCTTTACAAGTTGAGTTGTTAGTTATATGAGCTGGTATGGATTTGTGTCAAGCTATGATGATTAAGAGTGATTATTGAAAGTGATTGCTTAGTTGCCATTCAAGCTATAACATCAGAGGTGCCTGATATGTCTGCTTATAGTGCTATTATTGAGGATATCAAGGCTGGTACAAGAGTTTTTCGGTCCATCTCTTTTGTTCATACTTCCCGTTCTGCAAGTTGTATTGCTTATAGGCTAGCTAGTCATGCCTTTGAAAACGAATGTAACTTTGATTGGTTCGTTCATGCTCCATATTTAATCTTAGATGTCATTATGTATGATTGTAATCATCATAATTGATCAATAAAAATTTTGGAAGTTTATTTCAAAAAAAAGAAAGAAAAAGAGTCTATTAGAAAAAGAAAATTATAAGTTATTTTCTTATACTTCATGGTAGACGAGATGCTTTAGCTCTCTCCAAAACCTAGTCGCCCTGGCTTCGGTTTTCTTTCATGGAAGCCGACACAGGCCTTTCTTTTAAGTGGAAGTTTTCTCTCTATGCTTTGCGGTCTATCATTAGCCCTCTAGCACAGAGTTTTTTCAGAGAACACCCAATCAAGCCAACCTCCTCATCAGAGTGATTTTGGTGAAGATGCTTGTTATCGCTGGGTAGATCTTGTGGAATTAGGGTTAGGCAGGCGTGGTGTCTTACTTTGCAAATTCAACCACGTAAGGGACGACTCAAACGACTGATGGATTAGGAACTCCCAGAATCTCAGTGGTCCTAGTGTGGAGGTTTAGGCAGAATTGTTTGGGCTGCTGTGGAAGAGGCGACGTGGCACATACTAGCAAGGAAGATTGAATCTGACGATTCAAGTCGGGTCTGACCACAAAGAGGAAGGCTTAAGGACTATAAAGATTGGCCAAAAGGAATCAATTTGCAGGCGACGATTGGACCATGCTGGATGCAAGTGGTGGCGATACAGGTAGTGGGAGAGGCACCTTTCATGTGCCCAGAACAAGGTGGCGAGGGATGTCCCGCTCCAATTGGCAAGGGGGCAGTGCGAGGCTATGCACTTCGAGGTGTGGTGGCTAATGCATGTGAGTACTGATTTGCTGGGGCAGTGGCGGAGCTTGGTTTATTTGGAAACGACCGCCGATAACGCAGGTGGTATATTAGGGTGCCCAGAACTAAATGGATGCCCCAAACTTTTGGGATTTAGATTTGGGCCGCCCAAGTGTGGATCAGGCTGACAAATGATTGGTACTTGGGGTTTCATACTTGGGATCCCGGAGGATATATCCAACAAACTTTACTTATATTTGACACATGTGGTATTAACTAATCTTCTGGAATAGCATTGACGACGGATAATTCAAGCTATTTTATTTTATTTTATTGGTCACAACCTATTTTATTTGTAAGTGTGCTTTCATATAAGTGGTACTATCCTGCTTTACATTGTCTCTAGCAATAAAAGCATATGTAATGTATCATTCTGGCCTAAGTTTGAATGATCAAATGAGATGATCTCTTACTCAAAAAAAAAGATCTATGAGCAAAATACAATTCATTGCACTATATTATGATTGATTAATCATTCGTTCATATGGTGAGACTGAGAAGTTCAGTGTATATATTTAGTTATTTATTATGTCATCTATATGATACTTCCATGAATTTTCAGCTTGTTTCGAGTATATAACATAGAAAACCATTTTCTTTTAATGTTGATAGCTTATTTGCAAGCAACCCAATTGCTAAGGCGTTACTTACTAAATTTAGGAACATGTTACTCTCTCTGGAGAGGTAGGGTGGTGGCGTCAAGCAACGGCCTGATATTAACTCACATGGATGGGGTTTTGTTTTCCTCAAGGAGTAGGGAGATGGAGGGTGGCGGGTTTCTTTGTCGTCATCTTCTTAAAAACTTTCAAGGTGAGGATAATGGCGTTTGGTACCAATCTAACAATATCAGGGTTGGGAGGACGTCCGGCATCGACTTTGTCAAACCGGGGGCTGCTGATCTTAGGGCTATCGGGATGGAAGGCTAGCGAAGCAAGTTGGATGGGCTTGGCCACCATCTGATGTGGCATTGCAGGGGCGTGATGGGTCATGAACCGACAACGATTGGATCTGGCTCTGTCCATGTTGGCGGCAGGGGAATGGTCGTCAGTGGTGGTGTAGATGGTGTGGAGCTGTTGATGGCTAGTTTGTGGCCTAGGGTTTTCTCTAGGTTCATGGGCTGGGGGTCAATGTATTTGGACTTGGGTTCGAGTCTATTGACTTGAGCTTGGGCTATTGTTTTCCTTTTTTGGCTTTATTTTATAGAGATTCTTCCTATTTTGTGAGAGGAATCTGTAGTTTCTTTTTGAGATTTGTTGCCAAAAAATACTCAGGATGTCTTGGCCTCTTGATTTTCTAGGACATTTTAGGGTAGATTTTGGCTGAGCTTTATAATCTTTAAAATGGTTGAATTACTTAGGCAGTGACGGCTGCTGAGTCGTTATGTGTAATTTCGCTGATCAATACAATGAGTTAACATTTCTCTCAAAAAAAAAAAATCAATTGCTAAGGCAAAGATTGTCTTCCTTGTTAGAATAAAAGGGGATTTAATGTATATTTATTTATCTGCAATTCGATTGTAGTTGGATTGGTATTTAATTACAGAGTGATTAATCAGAGAGACGGACAGAGGCAGAGAAAAATGGGATGGAGAGAGAAGTAAGAGCGCCAGAGAAAGAAGGAAGTTGCAGACAAGAAAGGAGAAGAAGGGAGGAGATGGGGTATGAGAGAGAGAGAGAGAGAGAGAAGGTAAAGGAGCTAGGATAAATTTGGGGGAAAAAAAGTGGCAAAAAAACTTAAGGGATATATATTAGGAAATTGAGACAGGCAAATGAAATATTCTTTTGATCGCATCATCGTGATCCATAGAGATGGCTAAAATCTAAAACTCCTAAAAGGATAGAATCCTCTGAGGAAACTTTGTTTTTTTGACTTTGTCAAGAGAAACTCAAAAGCTTTCTAGGCCCAAGATAAACCTCTTTGGCGCATGTGAAATGCTCTAACTGTGCATTGTAGTGTGCCTGGCCACTTTGACAGCTTCGGGGTTCAAATCTAGGTTGGAGAGCACACTCAACTAGGCAAGAACCACTAGGTCACTTGCAGTGGTTCTTTTGAGGAAACTTTGTATAGGTACATCATTTGGAATTTTGGATGCTAGACTGATTAAGTGAGTTGTGGTTAATTAATATGAAAAATTATACGGTACGTTAATTCAGGAGATTCTTCATGACAATGCTCAACTCAAAGAAAAAGTTTCTTCCCTTCAAGTCCTCCTTGTAGCTGATCTAGTATCGCCTCTGCAGAGAAGCATGGAGATGTCACCGTTAACGCCCAAGTCGACTTAGAACCGAAGCTTCAAGTACTGCTCCATGGATGAATACAAGAGTTGTATAGTAATAGATATATGTATACGGTTTGCTGTGTTTTCCTTTTTCTAGTTCACAGATACATGAATTTATATAGTTGTTTAACGGATTATGAATCATGATGACTTCAAAAACTTTTTGAGTGTATCTAGTTGTTTAACGGATTATGAATCATGATGACTTCAAAAACTGTGTACCCAAAAAGTTTTTGAAGTCATCATGATTCATATGCTTTGAAGATGTTGAATGAATATTATTCTATGCTTTCAAGTGGTTGCTTATGATGATTTAAATGGTACCACAAACGTACATATTTTATATATATATATATATATATCACCATTAATATATATACTCTCAATTTTACCCGAGAGCTCATTATTTGCTATGAGAGCACTAACCATACCGCCAACAGCCTAGCTAAGCACACATATCAGGCTGAGAATCCAAATGGGCAGGGACGTAGCTAGGATTCGAAAATGGGGTGGGTTAAATTTATTGGTGCTCCTTTTTTAGGTGAAGACCAATTTTTTTTTTTTTTTGTCTCCATAGCCTAACTTGCATAAAATCAATGCCTCCATATCATAACAAGAGAAATTTGGAGCAAAATTAGCGCAGAAGTCATCAGATTATTGGGACTTAGGACTTTAATAAGATTCAAAAATCAGAATAGATAGATTTTAATCTTTCAAGATGAAAAGATAAAATAACTCAAATACTTGGGATGTTAGGAGGCATGCAATTCTCACCGTCCTGTGTTATAGCTAGGGGTGGGCAAAAAAAACCGTAAAGCCGAAAATCGGCCCAGACCGGCCGGTTCGGTCCGGGTTTTTTGAAAAAAAATGAAAGTTTTTACGGGCCCGGGCCCGTGTCTATAAGTTTCGGGCCAGTCCCGGTCCTTATCATATGTATAGTTCTAAGCTCGTTAGGCCCGAAAATATGAGATTAGTTAAAATAAAATGACCTTAGGTGTCATCTTTTGAGTGGGTTTGTCTATTGTAGACCTCCATATACCATATAACTCCCTCTAATATATAATTCATAACTGTACCTTTTCTCTTTTTACTCTGCCGCACACAGAGCTCTCTTCTTCTTCTGAAACTCCTCTCTATCTCCTCTGAAGTCTCAACTTCTCTTCATGTTTTCTTCCTTGTCTCTGTTCGTCAGTTCAATTCTTCTTCTTATTCATCTCTTTTTTTCTTCTTCTAGCTATGGTCTCTGTGGCCAAGCCTTTCCATTTGTTCTCTTTATCAACATCTCTTAAAGGCTCTGGATAGAACCTGGAAATTTGGAGCCTTCACACCTCAAAGTCTCTGGATCAAACCAAACCGGCGGCGACAACCATCGACGACGTTCTGATCTTGATCAGTTGATTTTTTTATTTTGTAAAAGTCAGATCAGTTAGTGATATTGTTCAGTTGATAACTATGTAAACATGGAACTTTTAGTGTGGTTTGATTGTTGTTTGCTGCATTTTTGCTTGGAGATGCAGCACTGCGGAAAAATATGCCAGGAACCGAAAGCCCGGAGAAACCGGCCCGTTCTGTCACTGTCCTGGTTGAGGCCAGTCCCTGTGTCTGTCATATGCAAGCTCGGCTCGAACTTAACTCTGCCGGTCCGGTCCCGATCCCTATAAATGTGGTGCCGGTCTGGGACCTTGCCCAGCCCTAGTTATAGCGATTGAAAGTCTAAAGGACGAAGACGAAAAACGAAGGCTAATTCACGCTGAATATTTTTTTCTTGAAGTAATCTAATTTGGCTAGGTATAGGGCTGAGTATAGGTATACTTGAGAGATTTTCTGCCTAAATTTGGGTTTGGGCTATAGCCCAACCAGCCTTTCACTTAGCTACGTCCCTGCAAATGGGTACAAGAACACACAGGGCCAACTTTGAGAATTCAGTGCTCAAGATGACTGAAATTCATTGTGCTGGCCAGCAACATAAAAAAAAATAAAACAAAATCATTGATTGCATAGCACATTAGATGAATGTATTCCAATTCCCTTCAATTGAAAGAAAACACACTCCTATCAAACGCTTTTTTTTTTGTGCAATTTAGAACTAAAATCGAATTATGAAAGACCCAACAATAGAAAATTAAATTCATATGATACATATAAAAATAGAATTATCTATGGAAGAAAATTTCATCTCAACTAAAAAAGAAGATAAGACAATTGGAGTTGGAGTTGAAACTAGGGATGCTTCTAACCTCTCTTCTATTTATAAAATTTCACATTTTAGTAGTGAGCAGAGCAGCGTAAACCGGGAAAACATTGTGCTACTATGCTTAGCTCTGGAGTGTTGCACCCCAGATAATAAGAGTTAAACCTTTTTAATTATTTTTCATGGGAGACTTTTGATGAGGAATTTTTGGTGCATCTTTTTTTTTTAAATATTTTTATAAGAGGCTTTGTCAATGAACAATTCGTCTGTATCCATTTTTATATTTTTTTTATACATGGCCTTTGTTCAGATCCAGGAAGTAGCTCTCACGCTTATTTCCCCCAAAAGCTCATATTGACTAGAAGAAATATTTGAAGTATTTTGGAAAGATTCCGAATAATCTCATTGGCAAATTTATGTCTGGTTATATTTTTTTTATGGGAGGCTTTTGCTAGTTACAACGTATTCTTTTTCTTTTCTTTTTTTAGGGAGCTTTTGCCGGTAAATAATTCATTATCGAATGTGTGCCTTTTTTTTCTTTTTTCTTTTATATAGAAAATCTTTGGTGATAAATAACTCGTTGGTAAGGTGAAATGGTGAATCCTTTTTTATTTTACTTATCTAATGAGGCTCATTAGGGTGAGAGTCATAGACCCAGATCTCGTCCGTCTAGGCCCAGGAAACTCATTGGAGCTGAAACTTGGGCATGATTTATTGGCTGCACAGAATAGATGCGTGTTCAACTAATATTGCACTGAGAACTTAGGTTTAATTTGATCGAAGAAATCTTTTTAGTGGTTTGAATGTGGGACTGATAATGTGATGTTGTTACGTGTTTCTGTCTCATTTTTCAAATTAGGAGGGAAAAGTTTGAGTTTAAAAAAAAAGGGTAAAAGTGGCGGGGATCAAGGTCATGTTTGAAATTTGGGAAAAAAAAATGAGGGGGTCCAAATCGAACCTGAATACCTAGTGATGGACCATGGACCATATATGTCCATATCCTGACGATCTGCGTCTGACTTCCAAAGTAACGACACACACGAGAGACAAATGGAGAAATGAAAACTGGCTCGTTTATTATACCAATCTCCTCTCTCACCACAAACCATCCCAAGCTCTTTCCTTTGGCTCTCTCTATTTCCTTCCTCAGGTAAAAAGAACAATACTTTGTCTTCTCAATTGTTTGTTCTGCTATTTTGCTTAGTGGGTGCTCCATTGTTGGCTTGTTTTGTTTACTGAGTTTCTGGTCATGTGTGTTTTGCCTTGATCAACTTTGAGGTACAAAAGGTATCATCTTTTGAATACTGGCTTTTTGGGTTGTTCTTGATTTCTGTCCTCTGGCTTGTATGAATTTTTTTTTTTTCCGTACTTTGGGTATGGGTTTGTGTTGTTCTGACATCCCTTCCTAGGGGAACAGAAATAGGGGATTCTTATGAAGTTAGGTTATTTTCTTTGATAGTTTCAACTGTAGTCGCATTTAGCATTTGCAAATCGTCACTGTGCTTCAATTCCATAAACTCTTGAACTTTTCAACTGAGAGCATTGAAGTCATGCAATGAAAAATTGCTCACAAGGCTTTTCAGTAACTAACTATATGGGGAAGTTGGTAAGCTTCCTTTATTTTTATTTTTATTTTTTTCCTATAGTTCTCTTCCTACTAATGTGAGAGTTCTGAGTCACTTATATTGTCAGTATGGCTTCTCATAACCGCATATACTTCTAATTTAGAGTTCCTAATAGCTCATTTTTCAGCTCTCACTTAGATAATCTTGTGGGGTATGAAATGAAATAGAAATACACTTTTACATTAAATGACTAGTTGGTGGTCTTTTCTCCTGGTGGCTACTTTCATCAGATGATCCTTTAACCTTCAGCATACTACTTACAAATTCAGTTAATGAACGGTAAACACAAACTGTTCTTGAAGTCCTGCATATCCATATGTCCAGCATTGTATAATAGTCCCAACATGTGTTTCCCGGCCACTTGAAGTCAAATTTATTTTTTATTTTTACATCATTATGTCTGCTTGTATCAAACGAGTAACCTGAGCTATCTGTATCAGGTTTGGAATGAACAATGGTGAGCTTAAGAAGACACAAACGCTCAAGCCTATCCCCTGGTAATGTTAATTAAATGTGCATACACCTTTCTGTCAAAAAAAATGTGCATATCCCTTTATTGTTGTGCTGCTCTTAGTATTTAGCTTGCCTGTCCATATGAGTTTAAAGTTGTATGGTCAAGTAGTTTCCTCCTGCATGCCCTTTGAAATAAACTTTTAGTTTTAGTGACCAAGAATCTGAGTTCAATACATGTTTCCTTGTTTGTAAAATATTGTTTACCAAATTGTAGTCTTTGCAGCTGGAAGTAGTTATGTTCCAGCTCCACTTCCTGGGTTCACTGACAGCGAAATTGACACTCATGCAAAACTTGATTGTGTGCATCCCATGCCTTTGAACGATGAAGACGAACCAGAGGAGGTAAGAAATGATTCAGTGCATAATATTGTATCGCATGCATCTTGCGTCAGATGTACTACTGCTTCCATGAATGTTTTATCAATTTGTTGAATTCACTTGTGAGGACACCTCCTGATTTTGTCCAAAACAGTTTAAGATTTGTATTTTTTTTAGAGCAGTTATATGATAAATACCTGAAAAAGCATGAAGAAGGGTGACTTGGAAGTAGCTGGTCCTATATTCACCAATATCCCAATAAGAAATAGAAAAGGAAATGGCAAAACTTTCTTTATTTTAAAAGAATTTGTTCTCGAGCTAAAGACAGGATGCACGTATGGTTTGCAGCTGAGCTTACCCAAAGAGACCAAGACAGTTTCAGTACTAAACAGTGCCAAGAGGAAAATGAGGAAGATTGATGAGTTGATGAAGATTACTGAAACTGAGGTCATCGAGTCACCTAAGGTTGATTTGAAAAAACCCGTGCGTCGATGGAAGAAAGTGCTGGAAAAGAAGAAGTCCCCGAAGGTGTCAGAGGTTACCAAAGATGAACTTGAGAAGATAGTGAAGAAACTAGGGACAAACTCTGACTTCTACCTGGAGGAACTGGATCTGCTCCACAAGAAGAAGGAAAATGAGAGCAAGCTAACGACCGAGCTGATCAAGACCTGCCAAAAAGAGTTGAAAGAGGCTGAAGACAATAATCATGCCTTCTCGTGGGATTACTGTCTCCTGGATAAGTCCTATGTCCAGTCTTTGGAAAATATATGGCTAGAAGGTGAAGACCAGAATGTGGATGACGAGGGCACTGATACATTGGGGAATGAAGAAGCGAAGAATAAGATTGACATCTCGGAAGATTGGGTGAATAAGCTAAAGGAGAAGAAGGGACTGCAAAAGGCTGAGCTGGACGCTGCAAAGGTGGAAACAGAGAAGCTGTGCAGATATGTTGTTGAGCTCGACAGGGTGGCTGTGGACATGGCCAAAGCTCAAGCTGCTGCCATCAAAGCTGAGAAGGACGAGGTTGAAGAGCAAACTGAAGAAATGAAGAACAAGATTGACATCTTGAAAACCATGGTGGAAAAACTAAAGGACAAGAAGATACTGCAAAAGGCTGAGGCTGAAGCTGCAATGGTGGCTTGTGAGAAGCTATGCAGAGATGCAGAGCTTAGCAGGGTGGCTGTGGACATGGCCAAAGCTGAAACTTCTACCCTCAAAGCTGAGAAGGACAAGCTTGAAGAGCAAAATGAAATCGAGATGAGGAAAAAGAGGAAATATATTGCTGCTCTGATCTCTGAGCTGAAAAGTTGCTACTCCTTCCGGACAGATCCGAAGATGAGCTCTTGAAGAAGCAAAGGGAGGTTCCTGGGGACTGTGTTCCTGATTCAGCTCCAAAAGGCTAAAAGGATTAAGAGATTAAGCATAGATAATAGAAGGTATTATTAGATTAATCAAAAGAAGAGAGGACAGAAAGCTTTGGGAAACTTTCTTTTCTTGTCCTATTTAACCCTCCTATAGTCCTATCCTAGTAAAGCCCTTTTTGTTTATAATAGTGGGATCTACTCGTCTATTAATCTGTGACAACATTACTTGGAGAGAATTTTGTAAACCGGATGCATTGTGCTTCCTCCAAATTGGATCCATAGGAAGGTTTATTACAGTAGAGATCGAGAAATGATATTAGGTACAACAACAATGTTACAATGAAGTGCCAAATTTACTTTCTTTGATAAAATATTGCTAATTACGTTAATGATGATAGCACTCCTTCCAGCAATAGCAAGAGTTTGTTTCTATAAAACATTTTGGTGATGGTGACACTTGAAAAGGAAATTGTATGGAGATTCTTCATTCTGAAAATCTGCTGCAATTAACAAGATGATGAATTGACCAACAATCTGATTCTTTTATGTTCTTCTTGTCCTTAAGTCTCAATCTGAAGTGCGATATCGTAAAGCCTAAACGCTTAACCCTTGAATTTCAAACCAAGTCATTTTGAACATAATTAATCAGATCCAGTTTGAATGTGCAATGACGGTGACCTAGGTTGGCAGGGAAGCTATTGAAGGAAACACCAAGTTGACATGAATGATATTTCAATAAAAACAACGAACTCAAGTTTATCTCTTTTTCTCCAACCTGTATTCTACAGAGGGGTGTGAAAATCTTGATCTCATCTTGGATAAAATACCCCGTCGAGTTTCTGATGATGTGAATGTCAAGCTTTTGAAGAAGTTTGAAAGATGGGAGATTGAGGTTTCTTTGAAGCATATGGCAGCACAAAAATCACCTGGCTTTGACGGTATGCCTGCACTCTTTTTCAAAACTTATTGGCCTATTGTGGGGGATTCGGTGTGTGATTTTTGTCTCTTGGGGTGTTAAATGAAGGGAGAAACATTGACGATTTTAATCATACTCTCATATCCCTGATTCCGAAGTGTTTAAGTCCCAAGAATGTGACAGAATTTAGACCAATTAGCTTATGCTTTATAGTTTACAAGCTGATTTCGAAAACAGTGGCAAACCGGCTCAAGACATACTTACCTGAGATTATTTCGTGTACTCAAAGTGCTTTGGTACTTGGTAGGAACATCCAGGATAATGTGACTGCAGCTTTTGAAACGGTTCATACTATTAGAGTACAAAAGAACACGGCCCAACCGAAGATGGTGCTCAAGTTAGACATCAGCAAAGCGTACGATAGGGTGGAGTGGGGGGGGTTTCTAGAAAAAGTCATGCTGAAATTAGGATTCGTGGAGGATTGGGTAGCTTTACTTATGAGGTGTGTCACTTCTGTATCCTTTTCGGTTTTTTGGAAAGGGAGACCAGTTGGACATTTCAGGCCAACTAGGGGTATAAGGCAAGGAGACCCATTGTCTCCGTATCTATTTCTGTTTGTTACAAAGGGATTGACCGGGCTACTCCACCACGCTGACTCTACGGAGATGGTTCATGGAGTTCGTGTTGCTCCCACCGCACCTTCAATTTCACATTTATTGTTCGCGGATGATAGCCTTTTATTTGTTAATGCCACTGTACAGGAATGTGTCTCGATAAAGCAATGCCTCCTTCTGTATGAGTGCGCGTTTGGACAACGAATAAATTTTCAGAAATCAGCCTTGTCTTTTGGTCCGAATATCCCTGAACAGGTAAAGAATGATGTTAGGGCTATTTTGGATGTACCGGTAGTGGATTTCCATGAAAAATACCTTGGATTACCGACAACAATTGGGAGCAATAAGAAGGATGTCTTCAAGAAGTTAAATGAGAGATTGGATGTGCATTTACAAGGGTGGCAAGGAAAGTTCCTCTTAAAAGCGGGAAAGCTGGTGCTTATCAAAGCGGTAGCCCAAGCGATTCCCACTTATTCTATGAGTGTTTTCCAACTACCTGTTGGGGTGTGTAAAAAGTTCCAGTCTAAAGTAAGCAGATTTTGGTGGGGCAAGGGTGGTAACATAAGAGGCATTCATTGGTGTAATTGGGATAAACTATGTAAGAGAAAAGAAGAGGGAGGTCTTGGATTTCGGGATTTAAGAGCTTTCAGCCAAGCTATGTTGGCAAAAACAGTGCGGAGAATCTTCTGGGGCAAACACTCACTTGTAAGTGCATTACTTCAGGCCAAGTATTTCCCTGATACGTGCTTTCTAAGTGCAAGCCTAGGGTGCACCCCTTCTGCAATTTGGAGAGGGCTGATGTGGGGCAAACAGGTGATTGACATGGGAACAAGATGGAGGATTGGTGATGGAAGAAGGGTGAGTGTCTTGACAGATCGTTGGTTACCTTGTCCGGTAAGTTTTTATTGGAAAGTATGCTCAATTTGGTTGTGTATCAAGAAGATTCGATATACTAGAATTCTACCTTGATTGTAATATCATTATGTTTTAATTGTATGGCTAGCATAGGATGTTTTTCCTTTCTTGTTCTCCTGAACTTAAGGAGTCTTCGTGTTGTACAAGAATACTACTTTGTATATATGATTGGTAATCAATAGATTGAAAACTAATTCAGCCAAATATCTTTATTTATGGTATCAGAGCAGGATACGTCCTAGCTCTTCTTTTCTTTTTTTTTTCCTTCCTTTTCAACGCAACAGCTGCGTTCTTCCTCTTTCCATCATGCCAGGAGGAGATGTTGTTCAAAATTCTAATGGATCATCATCCTTTGATTCATCAAATCCCTTGTTCCTACACCATTCAGACCATCCTGGTCTTTTGCTTGTTTCGAAGCCCTTAAATGGCGATAATTATTATTCTTGGTGCCGTGTTATGAGGATTTCCCTCAGTGCCAAGAACAAAACTGGTTTTATTACCGGAAAGATTGAAGAACCAGATGAAGAATCTGAACCTGATGAGCATGCCCTTTTGGCAACGATGCAATGATATGGTACTTTCTTGGATTCTCAACTCGTTGGAACCAGACTTGGTTGAATCCATTCTCTCCTGCAACACTCCTCGTGCTATTTGGGAGGATCTTCGTGAGAAATTCTCACTTGGGAATGCTCCACACATATTTCATATTCAAAGAGACATATACAGGATCGAACAAGGTCAGATGTCAGTTTCTGTATACTCTACAAAGTTGAAGGGATTATGGGATGAGCTTTCTTCATACAACTCAGCTGCATGTACTTGCGATCAAAATGATCGTACCAAATTGATGCAATTTCTCATGGGACTTAATGAGACATATTCAGGTACGCGTGAACAAATATTGTTAATGAATCCCTTACCTTCTGTTCGTCAGGCATATACTTCAGTTAAACAGGAAGAAAAGCAGCGTGAGTTGGGCTCTTCTGCTGTGCCATCGAATATGGCAGCTATGATGGTGCGCAGTAGCAACAACAATTGGAGGCAAAAAACAAGCACTCCAGGAAATCAAAACAAAGAGCCTTTTGCATGCACATATTGTGGGGGAGAATTTCATAGGGAGGCCACATGTTGGAAGAAGAATGGATACCCTCCTGGGCATCCAAAACACAAGAGTGTAGATGAAGATCAAAGCTTAGAAGCTGCTGCAAATAAAACATGGAATTCTTTCCAAGGACATTATGGCAAGAAATCTGGCAATTATGGGAACCGAACCAAGAGATATGCTTCTGCCAATTCCGTGGATGCAAGTAATCAAGTTCCTAGTCTTCAAGAACTCCAAGATGTCCTGCCGAACCTCAATGAAGCACAATATGTTCAAGTAATTACTGCAATGAATCCCAAAGCAACTGCTCCTCAAGCTAATGCAGCCTCGGCATCACTTTTTGAATTTTCTGAAGGTTTGTCTTTAGTTGCTCCTAATCGCTGGATCATTGACAGCGGGGCAACTCATCACTAACTTCATCTCCACAATCTTTAAGCACTATTGATTCACATTCTCCTGTGCCACCCGTTTGTTTACCTAGTAGGGATAAAGCAAGTATTACTATGAGTGGTGCCATCCAATTCACATATTCATTTAGCATAAATAATGTTCTATGTGTACCGAGTTTCAAAGTTGATCTTTTATCTGTTGGCAAGACAATTGATGACATGAGTTGTTCAGTGACATTTTTTCCTTCTTGGTGTATTTTGCAGGACTTGGTTACGAGGACAATGATTGGTGTGGGTAAGCGACGTGGTGACCTATACTATCTTGTGGCGTTGGCTTCCATTCCTCCATCCAACCGCTTTGCTTGCAATTTAACCATTTCATCCAACCTATGGCACCGATGCCTTGGCCACCCGTCTCCTTCGCGTTTACAATATTTAGCAAATAATAATCTTCATTTCCAGTTTGATTCTAGTCATCAATGTGATGTTTGTCCATTGGCAAAACAAACACGTCAACCTTTTTCACTTAGTTCAATTTCAACTACCAAGATTTTTTCCCTTATTCACTGTGACATTTGGGGTCGATATAAGACTCCCTCTCATTCTGGTGCCTATTATTTTTTGACCATCGTTGATGATTTTTCTCGATTCACTTGGGTGTTTGTGATGCGTCACAAAAGTGAAACGCAAACTTTACTCCGTCAATTTTTCAATTATGTTGCGACTCAATTTAATACTAAAGTCCAACAATTTCGCTCCGATAATGGAGCTGAATTTCTTTCTTTACAAGATTTTTTCCTTGAGCAAGGTGTCATTTTTCAACGATCCTGTGTTTATACACCTCAGCAAAACGGTGTTGTTGAACGAAAACATCGACATATCCTTGAAACAGCTCGTGCCTTTCGTTTTCAATCACATCTCCCTATTTCCTTTTGGGGTGAATGCGTCCTTACAGCTGTTTACAATATTAACCGTCTTCCCACTTTGTTGTTAAACAAGAAAACACCATTTGAGCTTCTGTACGGAAAACTTCCTGATTACTCTCGTATGAGGGTATTTGGTTGTATTGCTTTTGCTACCTCCATTAATCCATCTTCCAAATTTGATCCTCGAGCCCGTAAATATATCTTTATCGGTTATCCCATGGGGCAGAAAGCCTACAAATTGTACAACATTGAAACTGGGAAAATCTTCACAAATCGGGATGTCATATTTATGGAAGACACTTTCCATCACTCACCACAAAAAGCATCACATTCAGAATCAAGCCCACCGGCCCAATCTCTACCCATTACTGTTATACCCGATCCATTCTCCCTCACCCATTCTCATTCACAAACACCACATCTACCACACACCGACCTTTCCACACCTGTTCCTTCTTCCACAACCGACGCAGCTGCTCTTCCACCTCCGTCTTCTTCCCCTGCTCCGGCTACCCCATCCGACCCAGCTCCGGCTACCCAATCCGACCATGTGCCTCTCTCTCCAGCCCACGAGCTTCCTCCTTCTCCTCCTGCCGGATTGGATGTCATTCCAGCCTCAAATCCTATTGAACCCATCGAACCCATTGATGTGGTTGCTCCTATTCTAGATCCCGTTGCTCAGCCTCTCCGTAGATCCCAACGCTCCCGGGAACCCAACGTCCGCCTCCAAGACTACTTCTATTTGCAGCTGCCTCCACAATCCCAATCATCGTCCTCACCAAGTTCCAGCTCCGGTACGAGATATCCTCTTCATCAATTTTTATCTTACCATAGATATTCACCTGCTCATCTTGCTTATGTTGCCAATATCAGTCAGGCCGTGGAGCCCTCCTCTTATGAAATTGCTGCATCTGACCCAAAATGGCAGCAGGCCATGACCTCCGAATTGCAAGCTCTTGTTGACAACAATACGTGGACTCTTGTCCCTTTACCCCCTGGGAAGCGTCCTATCGGATGCAAATGGGTTTACCGCATTAAGTATCATGCTGATGGATCTGTTGAGCGCTACAAAGCTCATCTCGTGGCCAAAGGTTTCACCCAAACTGCCGGCATTGACTATCATGACACTTTTTCTCCAACCACAAAGATGGTAACTGTTCGTTGTCTCCTTGCTATTGCTGCTAGTTTTGGTTGGTCTTTACATCAATTGGATGTTAATAATGCTTTCCTTAATGGCTATTTGTCTGAAGAATTATATATGTCCCCTCCTCCTGGTCTTCGGTGACAGGGGGAGAACCTTGTGTGTCGCCTCAACAAATCCCTGTACGGATTAAAACAGGCGTCTCGGCAGTGGTTTTCAAAGTTTACTACGGCCATTATTCGTGCGGGGTTTACACAATCCAAAGCAGATTATTCGTTGTTTGTTTGTAAAGATGGTGATTCTTTCATTACTCTTTTGATATATGTAGATGACATTATGATTACAGGCAATTGCACAAAATCTATACGTGCTCTCAAGCAGTTTCTCCATGCACAGTTTCGTATCAAGGACCTTGGAGAGTTGAAGTTTTTTTTGGGCATTGAGATAGCACGTTCAAAGAAGGGAATTTACTTATCTCAAAGAAAGTATGCACTTGAAATTATAAAGGACAGTGGCTACTTGGGAGCTAAACCAGTCGAGTTTCCTATGGAGGAGTGCAAACTTTCGAACAAGGGTGAGCCGCTAAGAGATCCAGCAGTGTATCAGCGTCTAATGGGTCGATTGATTTATCTGATGATCACTAGGCTAGACATCACATACTCAGTACATGTCCTAAGCCGCTTTATGCATGAACCACGCCCACAACATATGGTGGCTGCCCTCAGAGTTGTACGATACTTGAAATCCTCTCCAGGCCAAGGTTTATTACTGCACTCTAATAATTCATTAAATTTAAGAGCTTTTTACGATTCAGATTGGGCGGGTTGTCCCATTACTCGCCTCTCAACTACTGGTTACTGTGTATTCTTGGGCAATTCTTTAATTTCATGGAGAACAAAGAGACAAAAGACTGTGTCATTGTCAAGTGCGGAAGCGGAATATAGGGCTATGGCAGGTACTTGCTGTGAACTCACTTGGTTACGTTACTTGTTAGCGGATTTGCATTTGCCTATTTCTATGCCTGCCATTTTACATTGTGACAATCAAGCGGTGTTACACATTGCCGCGAATCTGGTGTTTCATGAGAGAACTAGGCACATTGAAATGGACTGCTAGTTTATTAGAGATAAAATACTGGAGGGTCAAGTTGTAACTAGGCATGTTGCATCATCGCAACAGTTGGCTGATGTCTTTACTAAAGCCTTGGGGAGAGAAAAATTCAAGTCTCTATTGTGCAAGTTGGGAGTTATTGACATACACTCTCCAACTTGAGGGGGAGTATTGGAAAGTATGCTCAATTTGGTTGTGTATCAAGAAGATTCAATATCCTAGAATTCTACCTTGATTGTAATATCATTATGTTTTAATTGTATGGCTAGCATAGGATGTTTTTCCTTTCTTGTTCTCCTGAACTTAAGGAGTCTTCGTGTTGTACAAGAATACTACTTTGTATATATGATTGGTAATCAATATATTGAAAACTAATTCAGCCAAATATCTTTCTTTAGTTTTAAAGTGGTGAGTCCTGTAAATCTTAATGTGCACCAGAAGGTTGAATCTCTATTTACAGAATCCGGAGCATGGAATGTACCTTTGATTAAATCCATATTTCTATCCCATGAAGCGGAGTTGATCTTGGGTATGCCTTTTGGCCTTAGAAGTGTGCCGAATAAGCTTGTATGGCATTTTACCAAAAATGGGATCTATAGTGTGAAGTTCGGATATAGGGTTGCTAGAGATTTACAAGCTAGGCAGCGTGGTTGTGAAGCTAGGCCTAGTTCTAATGGTAGCAAGGAGGTATGGGAGAAAATCTGTGAGTGTAAATGGTCCACACAAAATCAGAGTATTTATGTGGAGGGCGGTGCAAGGGTTCTTACCTTGTGCAGCCAATCTCAAGCAAAGGAAGATTTTGGAGGATCCTTGCTGTTGGCAATGTGGGTGGCGTACTGAATCAGTGATACATGTGCTATGGGAGTGTCCAAAAGCCAAGAAAACATGGAGGAAGACTATCTTGAATGGAGTGTATAAAGTGTGGCAGGAGCCAACTTTTTTTGACTTGGTGCATCACGTATGTTACACAGCTACTGGAACTGAATTTGAGACATTTTGTTTTATAGATTGGTGGCTCTGGAGAAACAAAAATCTCAATAGGTATAGGGAGAAATCTTTGGAGCCAACAGAAGTGGCACACTTAGCTGCTGAATGGCAGAATGAGTTTGTGAAACTAGGAGCTCGAACCATGATCTGAACGTAGCTGCTGCACGACATCGAGTAAAGTGGAAGCCTCCATCACAAGGGCATATCAAATTGAACTTCAATGGGGCTTGTGACACCAAGAATGGTGTTTGTGGCCTAGGAGTAGTGTTCAGAGACTACCAAGGTGTACTGAAAGGTGCTTTGGCAGTCCCACAGGTGGGTAATCTTCTCCCAAGATCCGTGGAAGCTTTAGCTTTACTACATGGACTGAGGTTTGCTAATCACTTTGGTTTTTCTAACATTGAAGTCGAAGGTGATGCCCTCTCAATTATCAATGCCTTGCAAGATAACTCAGAGGATCTTAGTTCTGAAGGTCATGTCATTGATGAAGTTAAGTTTTTTATTTAAGTCATTAACTATTTGTAGTAGCCATTTTGTGAATCGAGAAGGCAACATGGTTGCTCATCAATTGGCAAAGGAGACTTTGAAAGTTAGTCAACCTATTTTTTTTTTTGGAGTCGGGGCCTAGTTGGCTCCATCAGTATGTCAGTATAGATTTCCAGTGTGAAGTCTAGTGTAGTCAGTTCTTTGTAATAGCTACCAAAGTGGTACTATCACAGAGCATTGTTCCATTACTCATTGTATTCAGTTCATTATTAATGAAGTCCCATTTGATAAAAAAAAAAAAAAAAAAGTTCAAAGTCTATTTTGCCAAGAAAATAATCTTGCTAACAAACTTTCATTACTCAATTGTGCTCATTGGATCTAAATTATACCTTTTTAAATAACAAAATAGTTGGAATAAGGTTATGTACCTCATTATTCTTCACCATTGGACTTGAATTCAATGAGAGTTGAGTACAACAGAGTAGGTGAACAAAACTGTTGATTAGCTATGCAATTTTTATTTTAGGTTCATTTAATAATTTTTCAATATGGGTTAGTTAAAAAAATTTGTTCAAACTTGAAACCCCTGAATAATGTAATGTAAGATCTAGAGCACCGTGAATTTACTAAAACCTTGAGCCTCTAAGTCTTCAAGGCCGGCCCTATGAGTTCCTGTTATAGGGGTAATGGGTTTATATTAACCCCTGGTTTTCATTTTATTGATATTATTAACTGACGTTACAACTTTGACTAATTTTCATATTTTTCTACAGGGAGGAAATATACGCGTTTGATAAAATGTTTGCATGCACTCAACTTAGTCATTAGTAAGACCGTTTGTTCATGTAAACGCATTCACACTAAACGAGGAGAATAGTAAAAGACATATTTGCCCTTAGTGTCTTTAATCATATTTCCATGCAACCTACACTAACTTTCATGGCAAATTTTATTCACACCTTTAAATCATATCTACATTTTTTTAATTAAAATCATAAAACAAAATCCAAGAAGGTCATATCTGTCAATGGGATTTCTTTGTCCTTATGACCCATTTGTTGTTCCAAATAAAGCTAGTCACATTGAAAATGCATTAACCTACTGCGATCTTGATTTATTATACTTCAATTTTCTTTATCTTTTCTTTTGAGGTGGTCGCTTGGATCTCTCTCTCACTCTATTTCAAGTTCTAATTTGACAGTGAAGTTTTGGAATTCAAAGCGTTCTGAATTTTCTCTGTAGATTAAATCAAGTGCTTTGAAGATTTGAGGTGCTCCTTGTATCTATTTATTTTTTCTTTCAATTAGAGTTTTCTTGAATTCAAATTGCTCTTTCTTCATTGCTCAATTTTTTTCCTACAAACCAAGATCTTTCTTCTTCAAATTTGAGCTTTCTTGAAGTCAATTTGTTTCTCATATAAGTTTTTGTGTGAAGCAACGTCTTTTGTTCAATTCTGAGTTTGAGCTCTGATGCTGAATTTCGTTCAAATAGTGAGGTCTTGAGGTCAATCTTAAGTATGAGACCTTTTATATGTTTCGTCCTATTTTGATTTTGCTTTTCAATGTGACAAAATCAATTATAGTTGGTGAGTAGCTAAAGGGGCCCGGGTGATGAAATTATAAATGTAGGGATAAATTTAAGGCGTAGATGTCAAAGATAACATGAAATTAACCAAAATTGAAGATCAAATTTCATTCATATGGAATTAACTGATCCCACAATTTATCATTATTAAACATAGGTCAAAATTTTGTGAATGTGTTTTGGTGTTTTGTTTCATCGATAAATGCGGTGGCAAGTTTGTGTTAGTGTTAACTTTAAGTTCAGAACTCGATCTTATGTTCTTTGTTTCTATAATTTGTCCTAATTTTGTGCCTAAACAGGAGTTATTTCTCTTTACATTTTTCTTCTTCCCACCTCCATCTCACCCTATCCAGTCGGACTATCCACTACCTTTCGATATCCGTCATCATTTTGTTCGGCCGACATGTTGCAGATCCGATCTCCGATTCGGTTGTTATATTGACATCTCATAATATTTGTATTTATTTTTCTAGCCCAACTTAATGGCTTGGCCAAGTGTTTTCTCAAAAAATAAAAAATAAAAAAAATTGGCCAAGTGAGTTAGTTTTTTTACAACCAGTGAACAGTTATTTTCTTATTTTGTTATAATTTTTTATATTTTTTATTCTGGCCATGAAACGTAAAAGAGCGAAAACGTAACCGGCGACTCCTCCTAATCATGCTCTGCATGCCCAAAGAGCAACCCAAGTCCTGATCTGTTCTTGGCTTGCCTGCAACATGGTTTAGCAGTTTCGTCTCCGGCGTCGAGGTTTCATATATGAGCTTAGTCTGGTTACGACCATGTTTATCTTTCAGTGCTCAATTATTCAGAAATGGCTGAGCCACCTCGATCCTCTGTTTTCTTCGTCAAAAGCTTGTGTTCATTGTGTAGTCACCCTCATATCACTGATCACTGCTACATCTTCCTTCACTTACTCACACTATAGGGACTCATCTTCCTTAAAAACCCCCAAGCTCTTTGCATTTTCCAGGGGTTTTGTCAACTAATTACTCTGAGGTACAAACAAAATGATGAGCCCAATTGCTTGTTTTGTGTTTTTCTTACTGAATGGTTCATTCTGGGCTTGTTTTCTGAGTTTCTGGTCGTGTGTACTTTTAGGTTAATCATGTTGAAAGCACAGAGTCCTCTCATTGATTGGTGGGGCTTTTGTCTTTGTGAGTTGCTCTTGATATCAGTACTCTAGCTTGGATGAGTTCATATTTGGAGTCTTTGATGTGTTTTGGTATGCATTTGATTTTAGTATGACCCTCCAAGTGAGATAGGAGTGGGTGGGCTTCACTTAACTTTTCAAGTTTTCATGGTTATTAGATTTGTCTGTGGAATTGTGGAGATTTCTCTCTTAGGGACATTGTCGCTATTGTTATTGTCTTGAAAAGATTAAAGTTAACTTTCATTAATGTTGTTCTTGCTATCAGCAGAATAAAGTCTTTTGATAATTTCCCCATTTTCTTTAGCTGTAATGAAATGAGTAACTGTTTAATGAAAGTTGAATTGTCGTATTGTTCCCAGTTGGAAGTAAGATATAAGTTTACATCTTGATAATCAGTCTGCTTGTTTATTCAAGGAGTAATGTCACCGAGTGAGTTCACTTCATCGAATTTGATGGAATTAACCATGGTAAGTTCAAGTCAGAAACGCTCGAGATCAAGCTCAGGTAACAGTTAGTTGAAATGAGCTATACACAATATGACTTATTGCTTTTGTTGAATGTACTATTCTTCCGCTGCTGTTAGTATTTAGAGCCAAGTTACTCATACAACTTTTAAGTTTTCTAATTCTAATACATCAGTTATTTGAAGTAAGATCTCCATGACTAAAACTCTGATTCAATATGATTTTGTTTTTTTGCCTTTATTTACAGCTATTTTCCAAATTGCAGGACGCAGCGTCAATCTTGCTCCACTTCCTGGATCGGTTGACAACAAAACTGCTGTTCAAGTTTCTACTTTCTACCATTGCAAAACCTGATTGTATGCGCTCCTTGCTTTGATACCACCTGACACAGTCGGAATGATAAACTAGGTTTACAAGTGATAAACCTAAACAAAGGGTTCTGGAGTCCACCAGAGATAAAAGAGAAAATTCTCTATTTTATTGATAAAAGATGAAAGATGCGTTCTGCAGCCGCTTAAGGCTGCTTAAATAAGAGAAAATAAAGGGCGACTAACAATGAAACCCTAAAGCCCATGGGTAAAAACGAAAACAATCCAAAATAGACTAGAAAACCAAAATTCGGAAAAAATAGAAAAATGCAGTTTTGAGGCCCTAAACGATCCCGAAAGCCCGAAAAATCCCACAACTCATGGCAAAAGCCATGAGTCTTGTTCCTGGCACGATTCCCTTTCCGGAAAGCTATGGCGCACCCCAATCGGACACCGAGCTCATTCGTGGCTACTAGTACCTTTTCGTTTTCCTCCTTTTGAGCGATCAAACTACTCCTCGAATCGGGCTGCCATCCGTTCTGCATCAGTAGGTAGTAGCACATTGTTGTTTTTCACATCCATGACATGTACCCCTGTCGTTTGAAGTATTCTATCAACATGATTAATACTTAAGACCCTTTCCATGGTTACGACTTACGACACATCCCAGAAAAATTTTGATATGAATTATGCGCACATGTTTTGGTTGTGAGTAAAATTAATGTGTTGTGACTCGTTCTGCAAATAACTTGTCCTGTCTATTTATACTTGATCCACCACCATAAGAAAGAGAGGATGCACATTATTGTCTGGCTGATTACTCTCTGTCTGGCATGTGTCTTGTCCGAAAATGGATATATATCAAGCAATCTTAACTACTGAAAATGATACTGCAAGATTTTGTAACTATTGCTGATTCTAATCTTGATAAATAAAGTTGGAAAATGATTCTGATAGTAGCTCTTGCTTGATATTTCTTGTTGCATTTGCAACCATGTCATGTAAAGCGCATCATTCTGGTTTAGGTACTTCTATGTAGCTTATATATATCACAGCTTCATGTCGTAATAGCATGATGTTGCTGTCTTTCGTCTAAGCAAGTTGAGAGGGGAAACCTATCGAAATTGATAAGTTTTCATTCATTAAACAAACAAAACTCAACAAGAAAGAAAGGAGATTTGGATGTCATGGCTTCTTAATAAGCTGAAATCACCAAGCAGATGACTTGACAAACTGTTCGATGTTTTTGCTACCCAGAACCTGGAACTATGCTCTTAATTGCTATTTCCTAGTTGTTTGATCTAGGAAATATTAAACAGATTATTAGAAAAGAAACAGAACTATGATATCTAAAACTCTTATTTGAAAAGACCGACTTGAGATACAGGTTATAGATCAATCATCTCTTGCTTTCCTCTGGTTAGTTTAATTTGCCTGCCACTTTCAGATGTATGACCAAAATGTTCTTCTTAAATATCTTCCAAAAGCCAGGTCAGGTGCATCACATTTGCTTTACTAATGTGTAACACAACTACTAAGATGTGTATAATATTCCAAAATGTATTATTTCCAGCAATTTATTGCTACAAAATATTCCCTTGAGAATACCAGCATGTCGAGGGACCCGGCTACTGCTGAGAGGGTTTTGCTTGACCTGCTTGGCACTGTTGATGCCAGTATCATGCAGGCGTATACTGACAATGATATAAGGCAGAACTTAGCCCACCATGCCCTTGCTGTGAGTGCTTGTTTCTCAAGATTTCACTGTTTTAAACTTTTTTTCAATTTCTTTGTTGGTTAACTGATCTGTTGACTGCTTCTCAGTCCTCCCTCCACTTAGCCATGTGGCTGAGGAAAACTGGAGATGTTTCGAGGCAGCGTGATGAAGCCATAGCTCGTGTTGCAGAGCTGGAGGAAAGAGTTAGGAGGTTTGAAAAGCTCTTTGTGAAACAGGAGGCTGAAAATGAGATTCTGAGCCTAGAGGTCTACGAGTACTGTAACATGAAGGAGGAGTACGAGTCTAAGATTAAGAGTCTATCAAATGAGGTTAACCAGCAGAAGCATGTGACTGTGGTCTTGGAGAGTAAGTTCAAGGATATGGAGGCCATGCACCAGGAGAAGGCTACTCGTCTGGAAAAGGCCTTGAAGCAGCTTAACGACGCCAACATGCTGCTTGCTGAGGTGAGTGAAGGTCTTGGTGTGGCCAGGGAACCAGGGGCCAGGGATCCTAGACATTTCTGGACGGTTTGCATTCACTGCAAAGTCCAGTATCAGTATATCAGGATCTATCAGAATCGCAGGCTTCGCTGCCCCAAATGTCGAAATGCTTTTCTTGCTATAGAAACTGTTTCATCTCCAAAGTCCTATCCATGGAGTAGCCCCTCATGGGTGAAGACTGAAGAAGATGGACAGGCTGCAGTCAAAGTGGAGGCTCAGGATGCTCCGTGAGTTGGTTAATGAGTAATCAAAAGAGGGGAAAACAAAAATAAGTAAAATAAATAAACCTCGTCTGGGAAACTATGTTGTCTTCTTATGTAAATAAATAATAAATAAACCCTCTTTAAGAGGGAAACCATGTTTTCTTATCCCTGAAAATTTCTTAATTACCATTACCAGTTTAAAAGTTTGATTTTATTTTTTATTTTTTATTTTTTATTTCATTGAACAACTCAGTCACCTATTCACTACTAGCCAGTGAATTTCAATAGATCATAAGGTGGCAAATAAGCCCATCAGTTGGCTTCCCGTGCTTTGTGTATAGATGATGTCGTGATTTGGATGGTTCTAACATCCAGAATTGGCTTGCCCACTGGTGCAGATAGCTATTATATTATGCTCTGATTGTACCTGATAAAATTTTGAGGAATATCAGCAAAATATGAAAGGATGTTCCCATACAGCTCCAGTGGGCTAAATGAGGATATCTCAAAGCAAAGGCCTTTCTGCTAGCACTAGTACCACATCCACATGCAGTGGAAGCAAGCAAGGCAAATGGCAAGTCTTGTCTTTACAAGACTACTACCATTCAGTGGTTCAGGTAAGATAATTTGAGTGTGAAACTCAATATCATGTGACCTTACTAAACCAGCCGTTTGGTCAAGACATGTGCAGGGGATAGTGAACCAGGAAACAAGACACACGACCAAGATACCAAAACTCAGCATAATATTAATCCCAAATACATATTCAAAAGCATGAGTACATCATGTCTGACCTGTTTTGCATGAAAATGCATAAGACTGCCAAGAAAACAATTTCCTGGTCATTCCAATGGCATCTACATTACCAAACAGATTTGATTCTTCCGATATCTATTTTAGGGTCAGCTGCTTAAAAGGATGTGTAAACCCCAAGTCACATAACAACAATATTGTCTTAACAAAGTACCAGTACTCCTGAAACCTAAACCCCTAAAGCGTTCCACAGTTACTATGCCAGGCTGCTGTCACTCATTCATAACGGGCTTGTTCTCATTGGCCTTGGGCCTGTGTTCCTTCGGCTTCTGCTCTTCCATCTTCCTGCAATGCCCAACAAAGATACAACCATATGTCAAGCAGCGTCTCATGAAAACAAGACAGTCCAGAACAATAATAAACAATGGGAAAATTACACACGCATCCACTGAGCAGAATACCAGATGCAAAGGAACAGGTGAAAGCCCCACATAAGGAGCAAAAGAAAAGGCAAAAGAAACGCAAAATATATAGAGGGGGGCTCTCTTCTTTTAGAAAATACACATTTCGGCTAATTATCGTCCTACTAACTAACATCATGATAAAATTCAATAGTATTCAAAGGCGATGATTCAAAAACAGGTACTGAAACAGACAGTGCCAAATACCCTGGCACCTTAACCACTATACAACCTTCACTACAAAGCATAGGTAATACAGAAACCAAATTATAAATTATAAAACCAACTCATTGCGCATATATTATTAATACGATGCACTTTAACAGCTGTACAATCCCCACCACAGCTTGATGCTCCTTAACACAGAGTGTAAACCTAATAAAGGCTAAACTAGACAAGGCCAAACAGCTCAAAGTGCTTCACCACAAGACTATAATACAAAGCCAAACTATACATGTAAAATCATCAAACTGCACCAACCAAGCAATTTGAACCAAATGACAAGTCGGGTGGCCTCAGCTAACCAAAACCCATACAATTACTTCAACTTTCACATGAAATGGTAATCATCCCCATTCCCCACAAGAGATTCATAACACCCCAATTACAAATTGACCCGGTAAGTTATATCCAAAACTAGTAAACAATTCACAAATGTCATTTTGGAATTTCCCTACTCAAAACATATTTCTCAAAAAAAAAAAGGCACCGGTTTCGGATCGAATAGCAACAAAAAGAATCCCTAAAATTAATAAATCAAATGTTTAATTAGACTATAGATGTCTCTGTGTGTGCGTGAAAGAGATAGAAGTAGAAGAGAGGTACAAACCTCTTATCGGAGGAGCCACCCTTCTGGCTGAGGAAGGACCTGAAAAGAGGGGAGTTGACGTCGTAGATCATCGTTCCGATTGCTCTCAAGATTCAAGAAAAGCCCTAACCCTAATTCTCTCCAAAGTCCAGCTGCTTTTGCGTTCTCATGCCAAGAGGCGGTGTCATCGCTTTTATAGTGGCATCAGGTCACTATTGGGCTTATGGGCCGGTTCGGGTCGACGTTGTTAACCGGCGTGTATTTACTTTGGAAAATAAAACTACACGTCTCCAAAAAAAAAAAAAAGGAAGAACTTAACCCTTGAAAATTAGCTCAACTAATGGGAGGGGGGTTGAAAATTTGGTTAAGAGCATAGGATTTATATTCCCTCTAATGAGTGCAAAATAAAAATAATAGAACTTTAAATTGGCCTAAAAACTAGAGTAAATGTACATTCTACTACTTAAGCTCTAACATGCATGTTATGGCCAAAATTTGTATCATTTACTCTCTCTTTTTTCATATTTTGGTTATGAAGTTAGAGTTAGTTGAACTATCTAAGTGTAATTTTGTTTTCTCTATTGAACTGTGGGCTCACACAATTGAGCTCGAGTGCGATATTGATGGATGCTTCTCTTGTTTGATAAGCTGAAATAGATTCGTGGAGGCTTGAAACTGTTGTTCTTAAAATTCCTAATCAAGTAGGGTTAATTGCATGTTTACTACTGAACGTGTGTTATTTTCAAATAGAATAGAGGTTTTGTGGCGTGTTTGAGTGTTCAATGGCAGTGACGTAGTCAGAAATGTTAGCTAGGAGGGTCAGAATTAAATAACAATGATTATACAAAAATGAACTTCATCAGATAACATAAAATTGTATATATTGATTGTTAAAAAAAAATTATATATATTCGTCTATATGTCATTCTTTTGATAGAAAAAAAAAAATCATAAGTCATAAAATACTCAAAAATAACAATTTTTTTTTATAAAACAATTATAATTAAGATTTGATGAGTTACCTTATTGATTAATGTTGCCTTGATTCATAAATCTACTAAAAATCAAAGAAAGAGTAGCAGACTTCGACTTGCGTTTCATAGGAGAAGAAGTGGAAAGAGGAGAGGAGAGAAGACAGAATAGAGAATGAGCAAGAGAGAAGAAAATAAGTGTATAAACCTAAATATATATGTAACGAAACTGTCATTGATTAATTGATCAATGAAGGGCATATGCATAAAATATAATTAAAAAAATTAAAAGATGGTGGAGTATGTCCAAACTGTGGAGTTATGGGTGAATGGGACAAAAGTTCAAAAGCTTTACTATTTCTTTTCATTTTCTCATGTAAGGGTCAAACTAATATATTAAATATAAGTATGTATATAGGTATCAAATGTTTCAACTAATGACAGCTTAGTGAGAAGGGTCAATTGACCCTTCTCGCCCTAGTGTCCCTACGCCCCTGTTCAATAGATTGGTTTTAGAGAATGTAATGAGGGTTCTTTTTTTTAATTTGTGAATTGCTTATCAAAATTTATCATACTTGTGTGGTTTTCCTAGTATATAGCCTCTAATTAGCAAGATATTGAAACTGCATCTCTCGATACTAATGACAGTGTTTGAGAGAGAGGTTGCCAACTACAAAGGGTAACTAATTTTAGCTATTGTTATTTATTATTCAGTAGTTAACTATCGTAAATCCAATAAAAAAAAAAAACTATTTTAAACATGCATGTGTATCCGATTGTTAACATAAAGGTAAGATTATGTCGATATATACAAACTGCTCTCGAAATTTACTACACATGAGGTGGAAGATAAGTGAACTGTGAACATAAGCAACACTCTCTTAGAGCAAGTTCATCCGTTGAGCTTGACCAGTCAAGACTTTTCACTGCTTTTTTGCCTTATATTTCCACTATTGGGGTTGGCAAGTCAGATACTGTTCACAAAATCTTGACTACAAAAGTGACCATTCTTGACATTTTGTGAATAGTATCTGACCTGCCAACCCCAATAGTGGAAATACAAGGCAAAAAAGCAGTGAATAGTCTTGACCGGTCAAACTCAACGAGTGGACTTGCTCTTACAGTCTTACCCAATCTCTCATTAGTCATACAAGAGCTACAGATCTCATGTACATACGTATTCTTGCTACAAATCCTACAATGCTTGGCATTGTTGTAAGATTTGCATCGGTTTAAATCAACTTTCTTTTGTAGTCTTTCAAATGTTGTAAACTTCCATCCTGTGTTGTTTGTTTGTTGTCTTGATTCACTTAATTATTGTGAGTGCTTTTTTTTTTCAAAAGAAAAAAACCTCAGCCCACTTTACCCATATATATGTCAGTGAGAATCGAATTTATAACATTTACAATGTTGGAATTATTGTGAGTGTTTAATTATGTATAACCTTCTTGCTAGAGGCTTGATTCATGGCTATATAAAGCTGAATAATTAGGAAAACTAATTCAACTAGATTTGCAGTAGAGAATTGAAATAATGAAGTGGATGAGATTATGCCCACAAAATACTTGTGTGCTTTTACTCGTCTTGCTTATCAGCTTGAGACAACCACAGGTCACTAATTCAATGTTCGAAAAGATCCATGTGCATATCCTCAATGATTTTCAAAATGAGACTCTTCATTCTTCAAGCTCGATGTCAATCCAAGGAAGACGATTTAGGGGTGCAATAGATTCTGGTGAGCAATGAGTTCCAGTGGCATTTTCGCATTATCATGTTCAAAACAAATCTTTTTTTCTACAATACGCAGTGGAGCGGCGGACATAAAACTTTTGATGCTTCTATTGAGAACGAATGGTTTATGAAGAGTTGCTTTAAACATTGCATATGGAAATTGGACGAAATCGGAATTTCATTGTACAGTTTCAAGTACAAGCTAGACATACCCATGTATCTCTAGGACTCATGAAAAATTCAAAAAATAAAAAAAATTAAAGTACTTCTTAAATCTTAAGTGATAATTGGTGTTCAAAAGGTTGTATGTTCTCGTTCACTTCATGTTCGTCTTCTTCCTAGGCTCCTAGATAGCTTATCTAAACGTTTTCCTTTATTTCCTTACAGTTGTCTAACAAATCGGATCAATATATGTTTTCTTCTTGAAGCAATCCCAAACAGATCCTATACTATTTTCTTGCACTGAAATCGGATTCGGAAACAGTTGTTATCAACTCATCAATGTGGGTTGACATTAGATTAAATCAACTAATGACTTGTATAATTAGGGAGATTAATACTTATTAATGTGATAATTAGGTAGAAAATCATCAAGAAATGTAGGTTTTAGGATGGGGGGCCAATGTTCTCATCATTTTGAGCCGTGTTTGGTTGGCGGGACATTATCTTGTTTGTTCTTATTAGACGGGGCCGTCCATCCAATCACCGTTTCGTCGGTGGCTCCTTTTCATTTCCCTCGCCCTACCAACCAACCCCCAATCACAGTATCACACACAAACACAGTATTAATAATTTCCCCTTCCCCCTCTAACCCTTTGTCTTCTCTTTTTCTGTAAGTGACCGATTTGCCCCTTTCCGTTCTTAATTATTACCTGCTCTCGTGAACACGGCACAGTCGGCACTGGGTTTCTACGGGGTTGACATGATTGCCCTTATTGTCCTTTCACTGTCAGGTGTCACCCAAATGGCCAATCATGGTATTATGTCTACTCAATTATTGACTTACATATTTCTTCACGAGTTGGGCAAATTTATAACTTTTTTTCTTTGTTATTTTTACTACACATAATTGTGGTTAGTTATGTTCTTCATTATTTACTGAAAAATTCTTGGTGATTCAAGGCCGAAATGTAGTAATCAGGAGAATTAATGAAAAAAAAAGAGTTAATAGTCTTTATTCATATATATGGACTGGTTTTCACTTGTTCAAAATTTTGACATAAGACTTCTGAAATTTAGTAACTAAACTTAGAAATGTACTATGTTTATATGTCACATTGGTTATCTATTAATATTATAAAAGATTTTTCCTGATTGCAACAGTTGCTGAAGCGGAAAAAAAAAATCTAGCGTCAACTTCTCTCTTTCTTTTCTATCTAGCGGCATTTATTTTCTTTGTCGAACGGGACACCCAATTTAATTTTTTTGCAACGCCTCTGTACCTCATTATATTTTCATCTATTTTCTCTCTGTGCTCTCCGTCCTTCTAAGTTGGTGTTACCTGTCTTTATCAGACTTGTTAAGAGGCTGGTGTCAAATTCTTGAAGGGGATATGCGTGTCATGGAAGCATAGGTGGTTTTAGATGGTTTCCTGGTGGGAATTGAGATCTTAGTCCCAGTTTTATTCATGATCTTATTGTTGTCATAGTTATGTGCTTCCTAGGGACCAACTGCTTTTATCATCGATGTGTATTTGTTGCCAATGCAGTAGTCAGCCACCCTGCACATATGAGCCGGTGCTTTTGGAATACGATGTAAAAGAGGGTGCAGTTCGTCTTGATGTTGTGAGGATTTATTGTGACTCATTATGTATCATGTGGAAAGAAATGATTATCATAGATAGAGTAATATAAGCTCATGGTCCCGATTCTTTTAGAGTTTTGGTTTTTGTTACAATCCCTTCCGATGTATGATCTCTGATGATTTAGAATAAAATTTCTCTCATTTAAAAAAAACAAAGAAAATCACTTAATCAGATCTTGATGTGAAGTTGCAAATCCTATTTTGATTGACACAATGTTGCAAGTCTTAAAGATTATGGACTAATTTTCATGCTCTTGTTTAGTTGTTATACGTCTCATTGCTAAAGTTTGTGATTGTTAATTTGTTGTTGGTTGGATTTCGGTAATGTAATCTCTTATATATGTAAACATTAATTTTTTGTTGCCAAAATTAATACCCTATTTATATCACATGTCTATTTACTATATAGTGATGTAAGCTATTGCTATGTCGACTTTTTCTCTCTGCTAGGGTTTCTCTCTAGCGGGGAAATTGATCGAGTTTCGAATTGTGATGGCGGCGGAGGAGGCTATTGTGCACCTAGTTGGGGGCAAGGATGCAATCCAAGATCCTTTTTTCTATGTATGTGGCCGGTTGCTCTCCCAAAAAGGGGAGTTACTTCCGTCGTTTTTGGCGGCTATTTCCGACATCTGGGGTTTGAAAGAGCGGGTTTTGATCCGTGAGGAGGAAGGAGGGATCTTTGTCTTTCAATTTAAGGAGCAGGAGACGAAGGATCACGTCCTCAACAGCGGCCCTTGGTTTTTTAACAATTCCATGCTTCTCTTGGCGGACTATGAAGGCCTCCGGGATCTGACAGAGGTTCCGCTGAATTCAATGGAGGTTTGGGTGGCGGTGAAAGGTCTGCGCATGGCTATGCGCAATGCCCGTGCCCTAACGGTACTTGGGAACTCCTTGGGGCGTTTTGTCAGGTACGACCAAGGTGCGTTGCAGAGGAAGGATCCCGTGCAAAGGCTTCAGGTTGTGCACGACGTACGTACTCGTTTTCGGCAGAGATGGCAGTGGACTTGGAGTTGAGATATGAGAAATGCCATGGCATTTGTCGGGGCTGCGGCTTCTTTGACCACGGGCTGGGTTGTTGTGACAACGCCTTGTCGGCGGTGATGGTGTCAGGAGATGGATCGAGTTGCATTCCTCCAGCGTTGGTGGCTGTTGATGTGGTCGGAATTGAGTCGCCCGGCCTTATCCGAGGGGCTGCTGGAGGTTGGGCTGGGTCCGGAGGTCTGGATGGAGGACACTATGGCGACTGGGTCGGTGACGTCGGGATTTGCTGTGGAGCTTGAGGATGCCCTGGGATTTTCGGCGGGAAACCTAGATTTGAAGTTAGGGTTTCCTGTTGGGCAGGGTAGCAGCGGGTCTGAAGGGGAGGTTGGGATGACTTTGGGCCTGGGTGGTGAGTGTGTCGGCCTGATGAGTGTGGGCGGGCCAGCTGCACATGGGCCAGTTGCAAATGGGCCAGGGACTGATGTTGTTTACCCTAAAATTTTGGGGATGCACAAATGGTGCCATGGTGAGTGGCATATGGAGAAGCGGCAAAAACCAACCTTGGCGGAGATACCCCATGAGTTTCATCTTGGTGAACTTGTGGAGGTCTCGGTGACTGTTGGGAAGACTCCAAAGAAGAAGGGTCGGCCTAAGGGTCGTCGGAATAAAGAAAACAAGAGGACCAACCTGATGCCGAGGTTGTTGGATGCTGAAGAGCCTGATGCAGGTACTAGCTCCGACCCCCAGGGTCGGCCTAAGGGTCGTCGGAATAAAGAAAACAAGAGGACCAACCTGATGCCGAGGTTGTTGGATGCTGAAGAGCCTGATGCAGGTACTAGCTCCGACCCCCAGGGGACGGAGAAGGTACATATCTAGGGTTTTCAACAAAACAAGACATTCTGGACGCGAGCCTGTTGCAGTAGGGGTAATTTCTATAAGTTTTTCTAAGACGTTTCTAGTTGATATTTGTACCACAATTGCGTGCTTGGTAGATTAGACTAGATGAATATTTTTTCCTTAGAGAGCGAGATTAGTCTTGCGTAGATTAAGCTTGTTGTTCAGCGAGCGTCCATTTAGAATCCAATGAGTTCCCTGTGGCTTAGATAGGGGTATTCGGTTTATCCCGGAGTTTTTTTTATATAAGTCCTGTTAAACTCTGGCCTGTGTTTCATGGCTTGATTATTAATAAAATCAACCCTATTAAAAAATATATATATAGTGATGTAAGCTATTTTTTTATAAGTATAGAAGGTTTTGAGTTCTACTCATAAACAAACAATTTTTTATATAGTTAATAGAAACTAGAAAGACCTGCTTAGCACGTGTTATGGACTTTAGCCTTTGGAAGCAACCATTAACTATAAGGTTTCACCTTGAGCAATTATCCCAAATCTACTACATGGGTTTCAACAATTATACCAAAATTAATTTTTCTTCTTTTAGAAGAAACCCCCAATTGGCTAGCTATCCATGACTATTATATCCAGGAGCGGAAACAACAAGAATGATATGAACAAACACCAACCCCTTAACAAGAACGTTAATGAGGCCAAAACACAAATCCAGGGCCAATTTGGTCAACCAATGGAATCCTCGTCTCCTCGATGCAATGGTACTATTTGCTAAGGTTCGCAAAGGTCCAATCCAAGGGGCAAAATCGGAACACGAATTGAACTAAAGTATGCAGAAGCATACGTTCTCTTCGACCCTTCTCTATCGAAGACCAAGAGACTTTGTCTCTCCCCAGTCTCCCACCTAAAATACCACCACCAGTCCACCACCATTTATACGCCCAAAAGTTTTGGGGAGAGAAAAAGAAAAAGAAAAAGAAAAAGAAAAAAATAAAAATAACAAAAACAAAAGGTGGTAGATGCATGAGACACAACAAAACTATACACAGTTTTGTTTTTGGTTTTGTTTTTTCACCACCACCTTCCATTCATTAAAATCCCAATCTTTCTTTCTCTCTTTGCCTTTGTGGAATTTTACCAAGTCCTCTGTGACTCTGCAAATTCCACCATCACCGCCACCTTGTCTGCCTCCTCAGGTAAAAAGGAACTGACTTTCTCATCCCCATTGGCGTGTTTTGTGTATTTGCTTGATGGGTGGTCCACTGTTGACTTGTCTACTCGGTTTGTGGTCATGGGCATTTTGCGTTGACGAGCTTCCAGGACTGGAATTGCTTTTCTTCGTTCTTTGGCTTTGTGGGTTGGTCTTGATTTTCTGTGTTTCTGCGTTGTGTGAGAGTATATTTGGAGTTTGTTTTTGAATTTCTTGTGTGGGTTTTTGGTTTTACTGATGGCCATTCCATGAAAGGTGGTAGGTTGGTTGGGTTGACTTAACTTTCTCAGGTCAGAGATTAGGCTTTTTTTATCAGTGTGTGGTGATCTTTATCAAGATTCTTTGGATTCTGATCGCATTTAACATGATGTATGATTTGCTTTGCTGAATGAAGTTAAGGATGAGCAGAGGTTGAACCTGCTTGCTTCAAATAGAATGATTAACAACCTAGAGATAACTTGATTGCTGATAGATATTGATCTCACGGCATGGAAGAATTTTACTTGGAGTTGTATACCTTATGTTGGGATTGTTTTGGTTGTATGAGCATCAATGGCATTGTTTCTATACTCGCTTTTATCACAAGGTTCTTGAGTAGGGAAGTTGTTCTTAATTTTTCTTTTCTTCTTATGTCTTCCTGCTACGTGAATTCTGTGTTACTTAGCTTCATAGCCTACATGTATTGGGAACCTGCTCACTACCTTAAGAATTTATAGTTAACAGCTGCTTATTATAGCTTTTATTGACATTAATATTTGGTGGTAGCAATTGAAATCAGAGACTACAGTTCTGGATCATGTGAATACGCGGTGATCTTATATCCTGCTTATTATGAATTGTGTTATGGTAGTTTTGTTAGAACCACCTTTAATTTTCCTTGATATTGCTTTTGGTTCTAGTTGATGTATGGTAAGAACAGCGTGCACTAAAATTAATGCTGTTATTATAATTAGTAGCATTCCATTTTAATTTTCCTTTTGATATCTATACGTAGGGACTTGAATAGTGTACGAAAATCTTCAGAAATTGTCTCCGCTATTATAATAAATGTATACTGCTTTTTCATTGCAGTTTAAGTGTTAAGCTGCAACCATCAACAATGGTGAGCTTAAGAAGGCGCAGGCTCTTGGGACTATGCTCTGGTAAAAATTTAGTTAGAATCTGTTATACAAGATACGATTATTACTTCTGTTTAATACACTATTGTTCTAATACTGTTTAAGCTTAATCAGTTTGAGTTTTAAGTTCTGTTATTATACCTTGTCAGAGGTTTGAGATAAAGTTACAGCTTTCATGACTAGGAATCTAGTTAATAGGTTCCTGTTTGTGCTGGAATGATGGTATTTACCAAATTTTTGGTCTTTGCAGGGATAAGTGCTTTTCTAACTCCACTTCCTATGTTTTGTGACAACGCAAAACCTGATAGCGTGCATCCCAGGCCTTCAAAAGATAGAAATCTGCTAGATGGGGTAAGACTGGATTCACTGTCACTTTATATTACAATATAGTTCTAGTAAGCCAAAACCACAAAGCAGGTGACTTGGCCTACGAATTTGAGATGTTGGTGCCTCCAAACCTTGTTTTGTGACAAAAAATGCTATTTGTTCTTAGTTTCTTGATATGGAAGTTTAAACAGCATCAATTCTGGCAATAAGCTGTGGTATAAATAATTCAATGTACCTTAAAGGGGAAAGACAAGAACAGGAAGTAGGAAATCAAAAATCTTATTTGGAAAAACGAAGTTGATGCTCTCCTGCATGTTCAGTTTATCTGATGTTTCATTTCTTACTAGAGTAATGGTGGAAAAATAGGACCTCTATCATCAACAGCATATGGTTCTAGCTTGGCGAAAGAGCAACCTCAAAAATATGTTCCAGGTTTGTTGTTTTAACCAAATTACAATTGGTATGTGTTTTGAGTTATCAATGCCATCTTCTTGGATTGGGGCAGTTGATATTTCACGCTTAGTTAAACTTTCATTCTCATATTGAATTGATTAGAATGCTTCATATCATGCACTGATGTGCAAACTCAGTCTTATGACACTCATATATCCTCTGGCTTTAAGCTCTGATGAACATTGTGTTTGTGTGTTAATATTTATGTACATATCTGTGTGTGTGTGTGTTATATTCCTTTTAACTCATTGGAGGAGATGAGTTTTCCATTTTGCTGTTAGTTTTTTACCTTTTGTTATCTTATGAGAAAGGGATGGACTATGCCCCTTGTTTGATTCTTTATATCTATCTTAGAATATCGACAGAAAGGATCTTGTAAATGTGTAGAAATGGAAATATTTCAAATAATATTCAATGCTTATAAATATTTTTCAGGTGTTGAATTGGTTTTGGGATTTAAGCCACTGTTACAGCGAATTCTAATGCACAATATGCTATTTACAGGGCCACCAATTAAACGCAGAAAGCGACATCGCAGGAAGCATATTCATAACCAAGAACCATGTCTAATGAGAGGTGTCTATTTCAAAAATATGAAATGGCAGGCAGCAATTAAGGTTGACAAGAAACAAATCCACTTGGGCACTGTTGGTTCACAAGAAGAGGCTGCTCATTTGTACGATAGGTATGAATTGCATCTTCAACAATACAAACAACTTTTATTTTTTATTTTTTGTATTTTTAACTAATATGCAAGCTCAATCAGTCGTGCGTAACCCACTGATAGAGTGATATATTTTATTCAAATAGAACTTCTACCAGTTGAAATAATTTGGACAACCACAAAGTTGGCTACACAATTGTCTCTTCTCTCTTTTGTTTATCTAGTGCATTCTCTTTATTAGAGATTATAGTAGTAGAGATTGGGCATCATGTTGTTACAAACAATATGAACTCAGATCTTTCTACACTTATGCTCGTTGAATTTGTAGCAGCTTGAAGTTCAACAATAGTATCTTTATTCTTGCTTCTCCAGTTTATGTTCATTTGCAGTCAAGTTTCTGCTAGACGTTTAAACGCTTCATGTGTTTATTTTCCTTTGCATCTTTCCTAGGCTCCTAAGGTTCTCCATGTCATACTGTTTTCTGTTATTTTGGCCCTGTTTTTGCGCCCTCTGTGTCATATGATATATAGTGGCTTATGCCACTCCCCCACAATGCAAAAGTCAATATGATAATCTGAATGTAAAAGGGATGATAAGCATTGTGTTCTAGCACATATAACTATTCTTATTATTTGTATCCAGGGCTGCTTTCATGTGTGGGAGGGAGCCAAATTTTGAGCTTCCTGAAGAGGAGAAGCAGGAACTGATGAAGTTCAAGTGGGATGAATTCTTGGCGGTGACTCGTCACTCCATTAACAACAAAAGTTGGTTTCCTCTCTTGTCTTGTCTAACATTCCTCAGGCCTTTATGTGCCACAGATCTTAATAGTTTGCTTTCACAAAATATTTCAGAGCTCAAGAAGTGGCAGTGGTCTGCCTCAGAAAAGAGGTCTGAGACACCTCCATTACAAGATGGTGACTGGGATGACAAGCAAGAAGTAAATGGTCTGTCAACTTCGGAAGACGGGGAGGAAGACACACGACTCTCTTGATCCTAATGGTTCAAGGACAATGCTTAAGATTTCCAGTTCTAACAGTTAAGTGCTAGCTGATAATCCTCCATTTTTTAAAGTATAAAGGCCCATATTAGGGCAAAGATGGTAGATTTTGTTGTCTTTAACTCTCTATTAAGCAAATTCCCAGTAAGTAGTTTCAGATTAGAAGCATCTTAGTGGTCATTTGCCGTTGGTTCAACGTTCAAATGAACCAGTTCTACGAGAAATCTATTAATTTATTAAATGCTGTTCGCTGCTCAGTCGGACGAATAATGCTTGAGAAATAATTTGAAGAAGAAACGTGATGTGAAGGTTAATTTTTAATATGCTGCAATCAAATAGCAGTACTTTCTTTAACAGTTCACAATGGTGAATGGTATTACTAGTGTTTCGTATGGTTTGGGTTTGTTTAAGTTGAAAATCGACCCAGAATTTTCTTGCAAAGGGGGTTAACTGTACTTAGTCAACTTCTACTCTTCTAGTATGATTACTTGAACAAAAAACAAAGAAAAGAAGGCGTATTAATCAAGTTGATGCTGATGTGTCTTGGAAATGTTGGTCATTATTTTTGTGCTTGTTCACAAAGATAGAAAATACAATAAAGACGTAAAATGATCATATACAACACTTAGCATGTAAATTTGTCAATGCTTTTATTCATATTTTGCTCTCAGAAAGGAATAGTTTCATCGATACCTATAATATGCCACCTTCGTCATCATCATATTCAAATAGCAATAGGGGTTTTATCTATAAAATTAGTCACCACGAAAGAGAAAGATCGAGATAATTAATCACAAATCACTAACTAAAATAAGAAAATTATAAAGCATAAATGGTACTAGTATATCCAAAATGAGAAATAATTAGGGTCACTATTAATTAACTAACCTGACAGAGAGAAAGATGAAAATGCATTTGGAAAAAATTAGGAGTTAACGGTGTTATTAACGGAGGGTACTAAAAGTATGTCGGAGATTAACTTTGAGGTACCAATATGATAGTTTTAAAATGTTATAAACCAAAGTGTCAAACGATCTAAACTTCAGGGACTGTTTGTGATAAAAACTCTAAATTCTTAGCTAATTGGTGTGCAATATTAAAAGTGGAAGTGGAACGAGACCTATAACTTCGGTTGCAAGTTTGGAAAAAGTTTGCCTTCACTATTTTACATGACAAGAAGGCACCAACACAAACTAAGGGTCATCATTTACCCTGCGGATCAATGGGTAGATGAAGGCTCACCTGGCCCGCATCTAGGCCCCAAAAAGCCCGGCCCGCTAGTGTTGAGAACCAAGCTTGGTTTGCAGGTTTGAAACCCGGCCTGCCAAAGGCCTGAAGAACCCCGTTCGGCCGACCTGTAAATACCTAGCCAGTAGACCTGTAAATTATATACTATACTCTATGTGTAGTGTTATATATATATATATATATATATATATATATTATATTATATTATAATATATTATATTAGGCAATACATGCATGCATGCTATGATTGAGAACGATTTCAATGTGGAGGTTTGGAAAATCAAAACTGAAAATACAATACATGCATGCTAAGATTCTGGAAAGCACTATAATTATTAAATGAATTGGATACATGTTTCTGGAGAACTGTTTGGAAAGCACCATAATTAACTACACAATGTCTACTATTTACAGATCCGTGGCATCACAAATTATAGTTAAAATTATACTTTAATTGTCAACCATTAAATTAAAAGACTATTAATGGATGAGATGAGTCATAAAGAATAAATCATTATCTATCATTTTTCTTTTCTTTTTAATTAATTAATCAAATCTCTTTATTATTTTCCTCTCTCACTTAATTAATTTAATCACAACTAAAACTCATTAATTAAAGAAAAATAAAGAAAGACAATCTTCAGAGAAATTATTTCCTCTTCTTCAATGCTGTCTCTCTCCATGGTGTTAGCCAATTAAGCACAAGAACATTCTCCTTTAACGCCGTTCACTTTCATAGCTATTTATGTGTTGCGTTCAAAATCCTCTAATTGAAAATAAAGAGTACGTGATATTCCAATTATCCAATACAGCCCATTTCCCAGATTCAAGAGAAGTTTTCTTCTATATCTAATATTAGGTCTATTGCTTCACCAATAGATCCCCAAAAATATATTTTCTTCTTAATAATACCACCCCGTCAAAGGAAAATCTAGAGCCGCCATGAGCTGTAGTTGGGTCTTTTGCAAAGTTTGATTATTTTCATTCGAGTAGGAGGTAATGATATTTTAGCGACGAACTGATGTAGCCGAATAGTCTTCTATTTTCAAAGCTAAGAATTACCCTGTTTTGGAATATCAATAATTACCAAAATTAGTAATTTCACCAATATACTTCTACACCGTCAAAATCAATTAAAATTGCTCAAATAAAAAGTCATACAAAGTCCTAGAGAGACAAAAAAAAAAAAATTAAGGGTAACGTACTGGAGATTTGCATTAGAATATGATGAATCTTGATTATGCTTCTGCCATATTGATGAGGAAAGAGATGAGAAAAAGGTAGAGAAGAGATTGAAACTCAATCAATTTTCATCGTTCTCTATCAAAGACCTCATCTGATCAATTCGTTTTTCTTTTCCCAGTAATAGATGAGTTTCAATAGGAAAACAATTGAAAGATTTGATTCCTTAATTGTAATCCAAATCAGAGTAGCAATTATTCATTTTGGGTCTTTCTAAATGTACCCAACAAATATCTAAATACACCCAGCATTCTAAATATTATTATATATTTCCCGTTTTACCCTTGTTTAAATAAACCCAGCAATCCTTGTTTAATTAAACCCAGTAAACACAGTAGCAAGCTGAGCATCTCTAAGGCTCTTGAGAACAAGAATTACCATGGGGATTATGATGGGTCGAAGATAGACAGTGTCGTCAACTATGATCTCTGGTGCATGAACATCTCTTTTCTCTGCATATTCCTGTGCTGCTTCCAAAACAGACTCCACCATATGCAGGCCATCTTCACGACAACGCAATAAAACAACAGACTCTTTCAGCCTAAGCAAACTCTAAATAATAAGATCTCGGTAGAAGCCATTTTCAGTTCAAAGGTCGTCGTCGGTGGTTTCTTTTGTTCCAGGTTGTCGTCGGTAAACAATAGCAACCGCTATACTTGTGGCGTTGTGGGTTCGTTTATGCTGGGTGTAATATAACGAGGGCAAAATTGGAAAATACTGGAAAATTTTTTAATTGCCTGGTATATTAAGAAATTTGCTGGGTTCAAATAGAAACACCCATTCATTTTTACTATGTCACAATAAAGAATTTTGATTAATTAATTAATTAAAAAGAAAAGAAAAGAAAAGAAAAGAAAAATGATAGATAATTGATTGATTCTTTATGACTCATCTCATCCATTGATAGTCTTTTAATCTAATGGTTGGCAATTGAAGTATAATTTTAACTATAATTTGTGATGCCACGGATCCACCCCCTACTATATATACAATAAGCATGTACACTGGTTTGTCGTCCTTTTATATACGTGATAAAAACATTCACCCCTAATTTTAGAAGAAGAAAAAATTGTGAATATCACCTTCTTTTATTTATTTTTTTGCAAGTCTAAATTACTAAAGCGAGGCCTCATTTGTGGTCAAAACTTTTTCAAAATTTGAAAGTCTCAAAGTAATAAAATAATTAAAATTACAGTCCCGCTCATGTGGTCAGTCATACTCAACTGTCGTTGTTTAGATCTAATGGTGAAAAATAATAAAGCGATTAAAATGCTTATTATTTTTCACCATTAAATTTAAATTCAATGACAATTATACACAACTGAGTACCAATTAATAGATCACCAAAACATGACTCATAAAAATTAACAATTAAATCATTTAGAAACATTATTATGGCAAAATAAAAGAGATTGACTTTTATAGATGTCTTTCTCCAGAAAACTCTAAAGAAGCCTCAGTCGACTTCTGCAAAATCGTTCTCGTCCGATGGCGATCCGACGTCGCTTTGCCTACATCGTGATATTGCAGGATGGGTGATGAATGAAATATAGTCCATGGACCTTTAGATTGTTGTGCCTGTGGTTTTGATAGGTTTGGTTTGGCGTGGTTTTTTTGGATTGCTTTGCGACGGGGCAGCCATGAACAATGATTCAAGAGACGAGTGGGCGGGGTGATATATTGCAACATCGAGTTTTGCCGGGGCTTTGAATCCGTTTGGAGTCGGGTCTTCTCGATGTGGTGTCCTTGAGTCATGGCGACATTGATCCGCTTGCGATGAGTTTCAGAAGACAGCGAGTCGTGGCGGCAGTGGTTGTCAGAGTGAGGTGGCGGCCCTGCACAAGGAGGTGAAGGGGAGCTGGGGTGGACCAACTGTTTTGGGCCTCGGGTTTCAGACTTTCTTTTGGGCATTTGGGTTTACAATTAGCTGGGTTTTTTCGCTTTCTTTTAACTCCTTTTGTTTAAGGAGCCCTATGTTAGTAACTAGGTTATTTTCAATAATTCTCTATTGTTTTCGGGAGATAAATGTTTTTGGTGAATCCTCTGAAGTAGAATCAAATGAAGGACTTGCTATTTCATTGTATTTGATATCTAATGAGTGGACCTAGTTTTATGTTCCATTGTGAGTACTAACACATCTTTTTATCTGTCTAGAACAAGAAAGAGAAGAATGAAAGACGTTTTTTTATGTTTGTTTTTTTTTGTACGGATAGGAAAAAGGAAAGACCCGAAATAGCATAACCGGATCCGACCCATGGTTTGCACCGCATTTCCCTTAACAAAGCGAGGCCAGGGTGTTGGGGTGAGCTCAGGCGAATCAAACAGCAAACACAATTTCAGAGAGCCCCTTCTTTCACTCTTGTTACTATGGCTTCCGACGACCCCAGAGCTTCAGACGCAGAATCAGAGGCTCCTCCATCCTCGTCTTGGAAGGACCGCATCGTCGTCCCCACACTCGTTGCCGGAATCGTTGGCGCCGGAGCTGGGTTGGTCTCCAAGCATCGGAAAGTCGTCGGCCTCCCAACCAGCTCCGCCACTTACGCTGCTAATTTCGCCATTGTCACAGCTTGTTACTGCGGTAATTACCCATCCTTTGTTCTTCAATTTTTCAGTTTGATTTGATCGGTAAATGCCGGATTAGGGCGAGTAGTGCTGATATTGGGTTTGTTTGACTTGGCAGGGGCGCGTGAGTATGTAGGAATAACTAGAAAAACAGGGCCTGATGATCTGCTCAACTCTGCAATTGCCGGTTTTGGCAGTGGGGCTATTCTTGGGCGGCTTTACGGTTAGATTGTTCTCTGATTGTGTTTCAAGACTGGACCAAGGAATTGGGTTACTTTCTGTGTTCATGTTTTTGTATTCGGATAGAATTAGAGACAAATGTGATAGTAGTGATCTTCAATTATCTTGCATTTCAGCCTCTAGAGTGAGTTTCTAGGCATGTGAATGAATAATGAACTTGATTTGTTTGGTTTTCATTGACTAGTGTGTGAGGCCGCTGGTTGTTATCTTAGTTATGTAGTCTTGCTTAGAGAGAAGTGGAAAGTTTCGGGTACGAAGGAAGCTCAGATATAGATTGGCTAAAGAATTTATCCATAGCAAGCTTTGAGCAGGACTTCCCAAATTGAGGGCAGGTTTGAAGCTTAAACTGTCTGAGGTTCTGAGTGGACACTTAGTTTTCTTTCTGACAAAGTTAGGGCTCTTCTATACACAAAAAAAGTCATTAGATTCCGGATATGGGAGCTCTGCTCAACTCAACTAAGTCCCAGAATCCTTGGAACTGCATTGACGCCCCTCAATACAACTCCTTAAGTGTGAAACATACAATCGGCATCACTAAACTTCTTGGTTGCTAGCAGAAAAGGAAAAGTTGTATTTGCTAATAGTCTGGCTTTAGTGTTCAATATAGTTTGAAATGCTTCCTCTCTCACCTGTGGTTAAATTGTTTTGTTTATCGGCTTGTAGGTGGTCCAGTTGCTGCTGTCCGCTACTCAATACTCTTTACTATTGCTGGGACAACATTGGACTATGGTACAGTTAAACTACGACCTGTCTTGAAGAGCTACAAAGAATCTATGCTTGGGAGTAATGATGATTCAAAGAAGAATGATGGCTGGCTGAAACTGCCTGACTGGTCCCCTATCAAAGTACTTGATGAAGAAGCCCTTGCTGCAAAGCAGGCTCGAGAAAAGCAGTTATATGCACAGAGGGGACTTGGGAACTTCACCAAAGAAGAGTCTTAAAGTTCTATTTGGTGCATAAATTTTTGTATAATGTCAATAATAATCTTTTGGTGTCTGCTTGTTAGCATTTTTAGTTTCTCTTGTCTTTCTGTTCGTGTCACTGTTAATCTCCCATTTTGGGAATGACTTTGCACTATCTACTCCTATGTACTGGTAAGGTATTTTCAAACCAGCAAAAAGATGGATGCAGAGATTTTTGGATACAAATTTACAATCAAAAATGAACTTTTTGGTTTCTGTTTGTTTAGCTCATATTCTTTTATTAAGTTGGGAAATGTTAATACTATTGCAAATTTGCATGTGATCCATCCTTTCATTTTCAAAATTAGATAGTTCAATAATCAAATTGTGAACTGTAACATCATAACGTAAGCAAATTTGATGAAGAATACGAGCAGAATATTTAAAGTCAGGATTTGGAAAGTAATTCAAATAAATCTAGGCTTTTATTATTAGGATTATTTGTTTAGGATTATTTTCTTAGTAATTCTAGAATCGTCTGAGCCTCTCTATATATAGAGGCCTTTGTAGTCTTTTATTTTCAGATTGAGATTAATAAAATTGAAAGCTTTCTGCTTCTCTCCAGGTTTGTGTGATGCAACCTTGGGTGTGATGCCTAGAAACCCTACTGGTGTGATGCCTACAAACCCTACTGGTGTGATGCTAGTAGCTTTATCCTAGAATCTTAATGGTGTGATGCTAAATCCCTTTTCTTCTTAAAAATACAAGAGCCCAGCAACCAAATCCAAGAGTACTCAAACAAACCCTAGTTCTACAGTTCTTTGCTACTTGTCCTGCATCAAAATTGAGGTGATGAAACTTTCCAACAAATTGATATATGAAATTCTGGCTGGAATTGCATACAAGAGTCATTAAATTGGAAGACAACAACATTGCCCAAGACTCGAAGGGATAAATAATGCAACAACTGTCATGTACAGAAAATGTCATTGCAAATTAGATTACATGCATCCAAGGAGGGATACCACATTTCTTAATACTGCTCGACAGCGACTTACAATAGTTGTACAAATTTGGGCAATCAACCAAGGGCCTGCCACCAATTTACAGAAAAGGAATCTCATTTCCGGATAAACTCCATTGTAAATTACCAGCATCACAAAAGCTCGCTGTGACGTCTCACCATTTTATGAAAGCAACGAAACAAGAGATACAAATTCCAGAGTTACACGATTCTTAGACCTTGTGTTGATGACAAAATGTTCTGGGTATTTCCTTAGCAGCATAAGCAAGCCGTACCATGGTTTCCCCTTTGATTCGGGACCAGGCCAGTCCTCAGAAGTAAGATATCTCCTCACTCGAGTGTGATGCCAAACACCACTATACTGTTCCACCAACTGAAAAAGAGTGATACTGGAGTCAGGTACAAATCCAGGGTTCAAACATAGAACATGAATTCACATATAAAGTATAAACAAACATCCACAGAAAAAGCCCAAAAGCTGCCAGTCAAAACATACAGTAGGATGTTACACTTGTGATTTGTACTAAAAGAACAACAACTAATGGCGCCTTTCTACATTATATATGACAATAGATACTTGTAGCATCCATCAAAGGATCAGACTAGATAGTGGAAACAGCTTCATATATGATAAGAAACGAAAAGAAACAACATGTGCAGTTGCTTTCGTTACCTAGAAACTGGAATGGATATTGAAGGGTGTAGTTAAATGAAAGAAAGGACTAGTTTCAGAGGTTTTCATTAACATATATTTTGTTCACGAGAATATGTCAAGGACTCAAGGCTAACCTCAGCATGCAGTTTCTCCATAGGCATCCATTCGCCAGGACCACAAAGATCAGAGAGCACTGTAGCAACAGATGACACCACATCCTTTTCTTCCAAATGCAGAAGTTGCTGATTGTCACTGTCTCGATCAACCCTTGATCTTCCATCTCCCTTCTTTTCTGCAGGAACAGAAGATAAAATTATCCAAAGAATTGGCACAACAATAGTTAACAAAGATTGTTAGAAAGACAAAAGTAGTTTTAATTAAATTCATAAAAAGTGGAAACAGAACATCAATGCAAGCGTATGAAAAATTATGGAAAAAGCTGGCATTCAATATTAGCATCTAGCCAGATCAATCCTATCATAGGCAGTGGCGTAACCAGAAATTTTACCTAGGAGGGTCAATATCCTATTTCTATTTACAGAAGTCTAAATATTTAACCAATCATATTCATTTTTCAGAAATTGAAAAGGGTCAATTGACCCTTCATGCCCTGTAGTAGCTATACCCATATTCAGAGGTCCAACTACAATGAAAAGAGCACCGGCTCGTAAAATCCTATGTGAAGAACTAGAATCATGCATACACGGACACATACCAAAACCTAGCAAGACACAATTAGCCAGAATGTCAGCATGATCTGCAAAGAATTTTACAGCTGGGAGCTTTGAGCTAAAGAAATAGCTTTCATCTATGATTTGCCATTGAAGATATTAAAAACGCTAATACCATATAAAACATAATTGCATGTTGATTATCAACATAAGACCACCAGAAACAACTGAAACCAGTTGATGAGGAATACAAGTGGAAGAGCACTAGGATATGTCCAAGACCTTGTGAAAAAGGTATTTGGCATTCTGTAGAAGATGATGGGCCCTGGGATGTTGCTTGGTTTGGAAAGTTCGATATTATAAGGATTCACTACTAGGACAACTTCTTAATACAGAATAGGAAGGTTCTTATTATGGGATTCTGTTGGGTTTATTTTATCCTAGTTGTTCTAGAATTATCTTATTTATTCAGAGGACTGATCAATTGAAAGCCTTCGCTTCTCTCCAGGTTTGTGTGATACAACCTAACAAACATATGATGCCTTGCCATAAAACCCTAGAATCTAATGAAAAAAACACCTTGTCCTTCAGCTTTATTTGCCCTGCATCACCAGTAGTGCCACAAAAATTCAAAAGCAAGTCAATGTAGTATAGCAGACAGGATGAGTGTTCGTTCCCTCAAACAAAGAACAGACTTAACTTTTTGAAAACTATCTCCTCTAGACTGTAAAACAAACTGGTATTGCCTCATAAGAACTTTGTAAAGAAAGTTCAAAGCAGGAGTTGGCATCATTTATAAGTAAAACAGATTTAAGAACAAATTGGCTTAAGAAATGGACCTTAAGACCTAAGGTAAACACTTGACATTGCCAACAACTGGTGACTAATTCATATCGATCAAAATGAATCTTATCAAATGATTCCAAAGACAAATTCTTCTCAATTCACCACCTTACGAATTCTAGAGCCAAAAACTGGTAACTAAACTCTTATCAATCAAAATAAGTCTTATCACATGATCCACAAAACAAATTTCTTCCCAATTCAATTGCTTCTCTGTAACATCAATCCATCGCATTATCAACTCTAGAGCCAAAAACTGGTAATTAAACTCATATCAATCAAAGTTAACATATGATTCAGAAAACAAACTTGATCCCAATTTCAATTGCTATACTAGCAACAATCATCACATTATCAACTCTAGAGCGGAAAAAAGGTAAGTAAACTCATATCAATAGAAATTAAGTCTTATCATATGATTCAGAAAACAAACTGCATCCCAATTCCAATTGCTATACCAACATCACATCATCACCTCTACTGAAAGCTAGACAGGAACAAACACTAACCTAAAGCCAAGGAACCCGACTTGGTGCCCGATCCAGAACCCGGCCCACCACTGTACCCATAACCCTCATACCCTTCCCTCCTCTTCTTCCCACTACCACTGCCGCCGCCGCCGCCCCCGCCGCCAATATCATCCTCATCCTCATATTCGTCCTCATAAAACTCCCTCCCCCTACTCTTCTTCGCCACCGACCCTGCCGACGCGCCCGGATGCCCATATCCATAATGGGCCGTCCCCGCCGAGCCGGAAACCCCGACCGCCGCCGCGTAATGCCTGGGCCCAATAGGCCCACCCAGAATACTCCTCACCGGCAACAAAAAGTAAAACTCTTTATCCCCAATCTGAAGCAGATCCTGCGAATCGAGCTTGACCGGAGGGTTTCCGGGGAGGTGGAGCACCCCCTCGACGAGACACCCGTTCTTCCCGAGAACCTCCAGAGCGAAGCGGCGGCGCGTGAAGTCGTAGAAGATGCGCGCGTGGTGGCGGGAGATGTTCATTCCGCCGCCGAGGCTGGAGAGGTCGACGTCCACCGTCGACTTCTTGGAGTTGCGGCCGAGGATTATGGAGTAGGTCTGCATGTAGTACTCAAAGTCTTCGCCTTGGAGCTTCGCGAATCCGGCCTCCACGTCACTGCTCGTCGTCATTGTTTCTCAGATTGTGAATTGCAGAAGGAGCAGAGGTCATATAGTAATGCCCAATTTGGGGTTGGTGGGGTTTATGAAGTTTTGTGGGGGTGCATTGTGGAATTTAAAGAAGTTTGTGGGGTCAAAGTGGAAAAATCATCAATTTTTATATTGTCAAAGTTGCCTCCTTTATATTCTTCTGAGCTCTCTCTTGTAACCCGCCTGACCTAAACAAAACACCTTCGTCTCCTTCGTTATTCTTGGTCTTCTCCACGGTAATTTTCACTACCCATCTCTTAAAACTTGAAATTTCTGCTAAAGATCTGTGCTTTATTCGAAGTTGAGCCAAGTGTGATGGTTTAATTTTTGTTTTTAATTCCTAAAGTTCTATGGTTTTGTTGTTTAATTCCTAGTTCTACTATCTGCGATTCCGGTTTATGATGCGGAATGATAATGGGCATATGCATTTGTTTGGTTCGGAATGAATGGATCTTTTGTTGGTGTTATAGAAACTCTTGCTTTTTGTTTGGGATCTCAAGTTTGAAGCTATACTTTGCTCCATTGTTATTGCATTTGTAACTAGTTACATTCAAACAGTCTGCCAAATGATGCTGGGAAATTGCGCAAGGGCTTTGAGTTCCGGATTAGTATCACTGGAACAAATGAAATGAATTCTACTACCCTATCCCTTCTGATGGCAGCTATTGACTGAATATTGCAGAGTTTATCTACCCATCTCTAAAGGATTAGGGTTTTTGCTCCAAAACATGAGCTTTTTGTTAAGTTGAGTGATGTATGATGCTATATATTTGTTTTTTTGTTTCATAATGTTGATCGGATTTATTTGATTCCTTTTGTCACTCTAAGAAATTGGCAATTACTCATGATTGTGCATTGTATTTTTTCTTATTGAAATTAGCAACCACCTTATTCAGGATTTTGTGTAGTATAAATAAACTTGCTTCTTGTTTGGGATAGCATATGACTAATGGCATGATAGTCCTGTTTGCTTATGGATTTGTCTTGATTGTTGGTTGCGCTTGTAATGAGATTTAGGTTCAAAGAGTGAGCATTTGTAATTGATTGTGTCAGTCTGCCATATGATGTTGGGAAATTGCGCAAGGGCTTTGAGTTCCAGAATAGTATCACTGGAACAAATGAAATGGATATTATGATCTATCCCTTCTGATGGCAGCTATTGATCAAGTATTGCACGAAGTTATATATCCGTATTCGAAGACTTAAATTATAGCCAAAATCTGTGCTTCTGTTTAAGTTGAGTCAGTTGTAATGTTAACTTTTTCTTTTCATTCACGAAGATATCAAATTTTGTTTAATTCCTTGTTTTACTCTAAGAAATGGGCGATTCCAGGATTAGGCAAACTGATGATTGTGGAATTTGGATGCTCTTGCTTCCGGTTTGGGATGTCATATAAATAATGGCTTGACATGCATGTTTGCTTATGCTTTCTCTTGATTGTTGGTTGTGCTTGTAAAGAGATTTAGACTTTATAAGCTGTCAATTGTAGTTGAAAGTCTCAGTTGTCCATATGATGTTGGGAATTTGTGCAAGGGCTTTGAGTTCCAGATTAGTATCACTGGGACAAATGAAATGAATACTATTACCTATCCTTTCTGATGGCAGCTATTGGTCAACTATTACACAAAGCTAACATTTTGACATTCACCTTGACCTGTTTTCACCCATCTCATCCTGTTTTGGACATAGGGATGATTGAACCATTGTGTCATACTTAAATGAAAATATGATGCTTAAGTTAACAGTTGGTGAGGAAGGGAGGAATACCAGTTCCTTCTGTTATTGGGTGGTTTATGGGTTGACTACTAATAGAGTAGGCAGCAAACCCAGAAGGGGTGGTAAGGAGGAAGAGTTAGTTATTGGCTCTAAGGTCTTTTAAAATGCATATAAGCTACTATGCATTATGTGCTGGTGTCTCTCCCCCTCTCTTTTCTTTCTTTGGTGTCTTGTTTGCTTTCAAGTGGCATTTTTTTTGTTCAGCCTGTAGTTCAGTTGAAAGCAAATTTAAACTGGTATTGTCAGCTTTTATAAGTTAAGCTAGCCACTGAATTGATGATGTTGGCCCTATGAGTATAGCTAAACAGTTAAAGTAGCTGCAATTACTGCTATGTTGATTGGTCTTGTGTATACTGTATTACTGTATGTATATTTTCTTCCCCTTGCTGCTTGACTTGCAATTATAAGTTATTTTGTTTGCCAAGGATACATCACATAGAAATCATCCTGCAGACATGCATTTCCTTGTGCGTTGGTCATAATGTTTGTTGCCTTGTGTACTTGAAAACATTATATCTTATCAAATACATTATTCTCCATATTAAGAGTGAGATTTGGTAATTTTCTTTTCACTTATGTTATTTGAAACTTACAGAGGAGTTGAGCTCTTTATCAATGAAACATATTGTGAAAATTCTGACATTGTTGGTGACCATCTCTGCCTTATGGATTGGCCTATTACAGACAGCTATTATTCCACGTAGTCATACTTGGTTGGTGAGTTGTATTTCTTTTGTTTAGTTTAGGTCACAGTTTTTACAATTTCTAGTTGTATAAAGCTTACTATTCCTTGTTTTTATCTTCTTCCCAGCTTCCCATATATTTCATTGTGTCGCTAGGATGCTATGGGCTTCTACTGGTTGGAGTTGGTTTGGTACAATTTCCAACTTGTCCTCAAGAAGCAGTATTGTTGCAGCAGGTACTCTCATCCTCTGCTAACTGTTGTCCACATCAGTCATCTTTTAAATGTATGCATGTTTTCTTTTAAGAAACAATTCTTTGAAAAGAAGACCTGGTTAAAACTAATCTTCTTAATATGTGTTATACTCTGTAGGACGTAATTGAGGCCAAGGAATATTTGAAGCAGAAAGGGATCGATGTGGGTGGCTGTGATTGATGTTGTGACCAGAGTTCTGTTTTCACGTTTTGAATTTTAGACACAAAGAAAGACCCTTGTAGAATTTATTGAACTTCACTTACTGTAGCACTGATATTGTGGAAGTCTTATAGCAATTGATTGCTTCCTTGTGAATGAAAATCGGGAAAAGTTTACCAGTTAAACAATGAGCCGTTTTGCAACAAAGGAAAGGTCTTTTGTACATGTGATTGTTGATGCTTTTCCTTAGAGAGACATGAATTCTGTCAAGTGAGCCTCTCTCTTTTCCCCCTGAAATGTTCTATGCTCACGGTGGTCCATATAAACCAAAAGGGCCAGACAGATGCCTAGTCTTTTTTTTTTTCTGCATCCAGTTGTCATCAAAGGGCTTCCTGATCTATCGAGGATGGCTAACAGCCACATGATGTGCTGGCTTCATCAAGAGGTCAATGCATCATGTGCCGCATTGTCAAAGTTTCTGGTGGTGCTGGTGATCAAAAGAAGAATAAAGCTCAAAGTTGTTATCCGATCATCACATGTGATACTGAGATAGCATTGTTATTCAAGTCTTGGTTTTTCCATCACATTCACATAATAATCACATCAGAAATTATAAGGAATAAAGGTCAAAGTTCATTCTTTATTCTTTCTCTTTTCCTCCATCTGGTAGAACTTTCACCTATTAAAAACCACCAATGCCACTATTCCAAGCGTTAACTTAACCTCAAGTTCTAAATCTACACTTGATTGGAAAAGACAAAACAGCTGTAGCATAACCTAACCTGAGCTAAGATTTAATTGTCAACCTGATCTTTGTTTTCACCTTCGAAGTACCCTACATCCATAACAGCATATGACACAATGATCTCAGTCATGCTCTAATAAAGTAAAGAGTCTTTTGATAATGATGCCCACCCTTCTTAATAAGTCATTGAAGAAGATCTTAAATAAATAACTACTCTATGATATGAGAAAATTATCGAGTAATTTGACCTCACGTTCAAAATAGGACCCATCACTTTTCTGCAGGACTAGTACACTAACCCTACTTTATTTCATTTTCCCTCTTCTCTCAATCAGAATCAAAATCCAGGAAATTCTCATTCTTTAGCATGTAATTATTGAAAGTAAATAAAAAAAAAATAAAGGGTCTTGATGAGCTTCACATGAATATTCCATTTCCATAATAGCAGCAGAGTCACCTCACTATTTGTTTCACTCCCACATTGCTTCTTCACACTACCATAACTCAGCTTTCTCTTTCTCACAGAGAGAGACAGAGAGAGACACAGATAGAGATAGAGATAGAGGCATCAAAATCAATTCTTCTCTTTTTGGCCTAAGTTCCAGCTCACTCACAATAACCCAAAGACCCTTCCTTTACTCCATTCACGTCCCTCTCGTCCCTCTCTGTTTTGCTTTCTCAGTAAAAAATAATGAAAACCCATTTATAAAAACCAGGGCTTCCAAGCCACACCAAAATGGCACACTAGCTTTTGAGAGGTATAGATCCAAGTTTTTGAGGGAAATAAACACAACCCCATTTGGTTGAAATCCCCAAATGGGTGGTCTGAGAGAGTCATGGTGCTTCTGCAAAGGAGTGAGCAAGTCTGAGAAGATGAAGGCGGCCATTTTCTCCGGCAAAGCTCCGGCATTGGCCTGGATTTCTGGAGCCGGGAATGGGATCTCCGGTACCGGGTTCTTGATCCACCGTAGCCTCCTGCTGACCACCCACGTCAACCTTCCGTCGGTGGCGGCTGCCGAGAGCTCCGAGATCCGGCTGCAAAACGGCGTCGCTGCGAGTCTCGTTCCCCACAGGTATTGGCTTTTCTAAAGTTTTGGTCTTTACAAGTTTTCTGAGAAATTAAATGCAAATGAATACTGGGTTTTTTGTGTTTTCTATACTTGTTTTTGAGGTCTTCAGAAAGCTGAATTTTAGTGGGACCCAAGTGATGGAAGTTGAAAATGTTGAATAGTTTTGATGCTGATAGCTCTACCACATTTTCCTAGCGACAATGGAAAAGTGATGGTGTTTGTTGCGTTGCATTGTTGGTTGTGTTCTGTGTGTTTTGTATTGGCGACCTGTGAATTGGTCAAGTTTCTAATGTGAAAATGAGTGATGGGAATGGCGTTGATGCTGCTATGTAGTTATGCAGCTTTTTGTGATTGTGCAGATATTGTATGTGACTGGATCATTTTCACTTTCTACAAGTAAATTACTGCTTAGCCGAAAAATATGGAGTTTCAGCTGTAAGCTTACAGATTGACAGTTTTTTTTTTTAAAGAAGTTTGAAGTTTATTTAGCATGTAGATTTAGATTTGGGGTTTGAGGGCTGAAAGAGTGAGAGTTAGGGGGAGTAACTATGCAGGTGAAACAGCACGAGAGAGCTAGAACAGGCAAGTTGGAGGCACTAGGTGATCCTAGTGACTAGGAGTATGGAAAAAACTGCTAGTCTTTTTCTCTGAGAAGTGAAATTATTTTTGAATTGCTTTCTCAAACTTTCTTGGGGGAAACTCCTGTAACCTTTAGCATGTTGATGGAGGACATTTACAACAATGTAGTTGAGAAAAGGATTCAATTCCTAGGGCTTCTTGGTACCATTATTGTTCATTTAATCTATTCAACTGTCTTGTGAAGGCCTATCAGCATTACTATTGAATAACTAACTAATGAAGAAAGGGTAAGAAGAAATTGGGGTAGTAGCAGCATGATCATGATGATTCAAGCTTCAGTTATTATTGATTTTCCTGTTGAATATGATAGAACCGCATTAGTTGTAGACTGATGGGGAAAGAAAGATTTGGTGTCATTCTTCTCAGAAAGCTCATGGTTTTTGTTAACATTTGCATTATTGGGCATCTGATAGAGTTTCTCTCATTGACTTGCAGGTTTTTCATCACCAGCTCCGTTTTAGATCTTACTATAGTAGGTTTGGATGCAGCAGATGGAGATTCAAATTCTCAGGGCCTCCCTTACTACTTGAAGACCTGCTCCAAACCAAACCTGGATCTGGGAAGTGGAGTTTACCTTCTAGGCTACACCGAGACTAAGGAATTAACAGTTGGCGAAGGTAAGGTCGTTATAGCCACTGACAATCTCATAAAATTGTCAACTGATGGAGTAACATGGAGCCCTGGTTCAGCTGGATTTGATGTGCAAGGCAACCTTGCATTTATGATATGCGATCCTATGAAACTAGCAACCTCGCCAAACACCAAATCCTCATCTACTTCTTCATCGTCGTCGTCATCATGGAAAAAGGATCATCCTATGCAATTTGGTATCCCCATTCCGATCATATGTGATTGGTTAAATCAACATTGGGAAGGTAGCCTTGATGATCTTAACAAGCCTAAGCTACCACTCATTCGATTAATGTCTACTGGCCAAAAAAGTGACCACTCCTGTGCTTCCTTCACACTGCGGCGGGTTTTCAAATCAACTGAAGCCGATAACGATGGGACACCTTCTTCATCGAATACTGTCTCAAAACCTAGAGACCAGCTTGGACCAGGCTGTTCTGCTGCAGCAAACACATTTGAAGAAGAGACCCCAACGGATGCTCATGCTGCCCATGTACAGGGAATTCCTACTCCTGAAATATATGAATCACCGAAGTTAACATCTATTCCTCTTCGGAAAAGAGAAGGTTCCCAAGTTCAGCTTTTGGATATTAATTTTCCTCCTAGGATCACTAAACCAGCATTTACACCGCAGCCTACCAAAAGATTACCCCCGAATTCTGATGAGAATTTTGTGAAGCAATCTCTATTGAATAGCCCAAGAAGACAAGAAAATCAAGTCAAGGATAGAGGACCGGGCAGCCCTGGTGCTGATGCTGAGATTGCTTCAACAGGTTCGGTAGATGGGGTCCATAGTGAGGTTCAGTCTAGTTCATACCCAGTCGAAGCTTCAGATATGCATAATGGGTATAGTAGTGAGGGAGAGACTATGTACTCTGCAGAAACAGCTGAGAGTAGAAATTATCCTAGTCCTCCTGGGGGAAAGTTTCAGCCAGTGGGAAGAAGCCAGAGTTGTGTGAATTATAATAGATGGGGAGCTGTTCAAAGGAACCCAGTGGCTCGAAGGGCATTGCTAGAACAGCAAAGGAGCTTTATCCATGGAAGGAAGATGTATTCACAAGGAGCAACTTCTCAAAGAAGCAATGACTACTACAGCCCAACTGTGTCCTCAATCATGAAGAAGCGAAACTCAGAGCAGCCTGTCACTACTATTGTCAAACCCCGGCAAGCTGCTGTTCATTCCTCTCCAAGATGGAACTTCTAAGTGAGTCTTAACAGTGTGATACTTGAAAGTGATTAGCAACGGAAATATAGTGTTTTGCGGTGTTCAAGTCAACGCCCATTTAGTTTCCACTATGGTATAGTGTAACAAATTTGTTGTGACTGTGCAGAGACACATATATCAGGTGAATAAGAAAATTCAGCAAGTTGTAATTTTGCTCCTAGTGAGTGGTTACTGGTTAAATATCATCTATAAAATTATTTTTTGAGGGTCAATGACTCCTAATTGCACTTTTAGTTGCATTTAATAATAGGAATGCAAAAGTGTTTTTTTGGGCCATGGGATTCACCTTCACAGATTAGAAGGGTGTTTTGGGGGAAATGACAGCCGAAGGAAGGTGTCTTTTTGCCATGGGTAAAATGACATCAAGTAGGAAGTCATTTTTAGAGTGTCGAATGAAGCCATTAGTGTTGTCGTTCCTGGGCACTGCGAGTGCATGAACATGGCAAATTTACTGAGGGACAAGCCTGGACAATCATTGAGAGGAACACTAGAAAGGAGAATTTCTCATTAACTCAAAAAGAAACCATCTAAACTGGGTTGTGCACTATGGAATTATTCCCAAAAAACAACAAAAGTACTGCTACAATTACAAATGAGCAAATATCTCAACTACTTTATTTCTAGAGCAAAGTTAATTTGCTAATGCTAATTGCTGCCGTAATAAGACTAACTCCAAGTAAAACTACAAAATTCCATGTTGAGATCCCATTATGTCACCAGGATTTCCATGCAGGCTTCACTATACTCATCTGAGGAACAGGCAGAGTGCCAGACACAGTTGAGTTGAACCAGCCAAGCTTCTCTATAAGTTTGTCAATCAGGTCGCCTGCTAAGTAAGAAACGCCGGCAGCCCCAACCCCAATGATGATATAGTACAGCAAAGTTTTGATGTACTTTTGTGGCCTCTGGATGTAAGCCTTACCAGTTGAAAGAAGTATGATGCATAAGAGAGAAGATGCGGCAACTACTGCAAGCTTTAAGTCCGTGTCATTGCTCTGACGGAATGAGAAGCAATAAACCAAAGGAGGTACTAATCCGAAAATGAGGAACGATAATATGGCAACTGAGGCATGAAGAAAGAAATTCTCTCTTTTCCCCAGTACTTCTGCATATCTATCCACTTGTTCATCTGTTTCACCGGAGGTAACTCTTGATTGATCGACTTTCAGTTCCCAAAGCTATAATATGCATGTCATATTAGTTCAAGATCAAAACAAGTAAGAAACAGATTCTAAATCTCAGATAGTGTGCTTTAAGTTTTTTTTGGATCTTATATTCACATGTAAAATTACTCACGTGGTGTCCAATGATGAAAAGACCACCCAGCAAGTTTGCCAAGGCCAAAGCTAGAATGTTCACTGCAGATATATTAAAGTTAATACAGGTGCAGCAATACGTAACAAAATTAACATCACAAATCCATCTTCCGATACAACAAGTGAATTGTTGATCATTAGTAAATAAAATATCCTAGATTCAAAGGGCAACTATAAGTACAAAGATGTACCGTCATACTAATAGCTACAGTATAAACAATCTACTGTGACCTAATCTATCAAACAAAGACAAGGACAAACATGGTAATCAAGGCATGTCAGCAGCTGGTTTATATAATATTTTCTCAAGCAGTCAAAAAATATATTAGAGGAGAAACCACTTACATGTGGCAGCACCAGCACTAGCTGCAGATGTCACAATGCTTAAGCTTGCAATTGCTTCAGTTAAACCTCCATATACGATGCTTTTGAGGATTTCAAAGGTTTTGGCATCACTTGGTTCAGATATTATTGTTGGTCCACCGGATGTAATAATGACTGTTGTGCTATCATGAGGTTTTGTTTCAGCTGGCCCTGCATTGAAGACAATACAAAGAGATGAGAAAAAACTTAATATACATAAGAGCATAGGTATGAATAGACCAAGGATTTGGAAAGGTAAATAAACTTCTTTTAATAGCTGCATTGTATTTTCTTCTTGCTCTTTTATTAGCCTCTTGCGTTCTTCTTTGGCTGTCCTTGGGTATCTCAATTTCATGACAGTACTTTCTCCAGCATTAATAAACTCATATGAAAATAAGCAGTCATATGAACATTGGAAATCATTTGAGCAGCAATATAGTGATGATTTATGTAACAGCATTACAGCACAAAAGACTAAGGTTCAGTAGATTAGAAAAGTGCAGAGGAGCAAGAAAGAGACGAGTAGAAAGGTCAGAGATAGCTTCAAATGACCTTTTTTATCAGTCTTATAACAGTAATGTCTTGGCATACCTGCATCATCTATTTCAGGTGCTGGTGGCTGAGTTGTTACAGTTATGCTAACAACCGACTGACCAGGCAATGGAGATTTTTGATCATGTAATGTTCCACTAGAGTCATATGATGGAACTGGCACCTGAACTCCATTAATGCTAGCTTCAACAGAGTCACCAGGAACTGGAGCTTTATCAATCAACAAGGCTTCACTAACTCCATCTGACTGAGCGCCTATTGGAGGATTTTGAGCATTAAATGTTTCATTCGAGTCTTGTGGTGAAACTGGCAATTCAACTCCAACTCTACTCTCGAGATAGGGCTCTGGAGCTTTACCAATCAACGTGGCTTCACTACCTCCATCTGACTGAGCAGGAATTGGAGGATTTTGATAATAAAATGTTTCATTCGAGTCTTGTGGTGAAACTGGCAATTCAACTCCAACTCTACTCTCGAGATAGGGCTCTGGAGCTTTATCTACTGATACAGCACATCCAAAGGTTAGTCTACAAAGACATTAGGAGAAAGCTTGAATACCATTGATTTAATAACTGTTTAAAATAAATTAGCCGGAACAACCAAACACCAGTGATTAATACGCCAGATTTCATATTTTCCATCGGAACAGTATAAATGTGGGAGAGAGAACCATGCTCTATTTTGTTTTACTGAATAGCAAGAGAATTTAATCTGCTAGTTAAAAAGAACCAAATATCAAGTACCGGACGGCACTTACTAAATGCAGGATATTCATAGAACTATATAACTCCACCAAAAATTTTATGCAGATCAGCCCAACATTATTTAAACAAACCAAAAGATTACCTCGAACTGTCGGATGTTCCACTTTTTTGAGAGGGAACCAATTGCCTGTCAAATTGAGACTGGTTAATGTATGGACCAAAATTCGAAAAAAACAACTAATGCGAGCCAATAACATGCCTCACTGGTAAATGAACTCTTGTGTAGATACATTAGATGCAAATCACATCTGTATACATTAACATCCATAAATGGTAATCTTTCTTCTATCATATATTAGCGGTAGTTTGGCAATTGAACTCTTTGCCCTTTGAAACTCAAACGTCCATCATAGTTTTTTCTCATAGTAAATTGTACCAATTGGCTTTTTTATTACAGATACTCATACAATGAAATGGAAAGACGATTTTATAACAGATCGAGCTAACTTGAAAAAGTACCTTGAGGAAAGAGGAAACTAAAGCAGGAAGTGCATCTAAATGTTTCAGGTCTATTCTCCAATTCCTTCTCACGTATAAGAACCTTGGTGATGCAAGAATTGCAATTAGGACAGTAGAATTCATGTGCAGCCGGCTTCTCATATACCCTCTCAAGATACAATTCAGACACTTCTTGCTCACTTATGTCTCTCAACTTAACTTTCCCATGTTCAGCCTTTCCATTTTCCAGAGAAGCATAGCTTTCATTTTGCTCAATGGACTGCGTGGAAGGTAAAGCACCAAAACCAGGTAACTCTTCATCCTTCAACTTAATATAGTCATCATCTTGACGCTTGGCTTCAACACTCTTTTGAAAGCTTAGACTCTGTACTTCACTAGCCACTATTTCACTCCCAGAAATTTTCTCGGAAATAAGATACTCAACTTCTCCACCATTGAAACCAGACGTATATGAGGATTCGGCACCTGGAATCATATAGATAATGAAGCAATTCAACAAAACACCCTTGAACTTGGAAAAACAAAACAATGCACGCCATGTTTTAGATAAAAGTCCAGCACATGATACTCATATTCCTACTGAATCCCAGAGTATAATTAGTAGCTTGCTCAATAAAATGGACCCTATTAGATTTTGATCATTCCTAACAAATAAAACAGATTAAAAACTGGAAAATGACTACAAGAACCGTTCACTGTTAGTGAAATCAAAAATGGATGCCAGACCAGAAATTTCATATGGAACCGCATTAAAGGAGGTTTTTGATACGTAAACTAATGAACCCATTTTCAAAGTTCCATTCTTTACCTCCATTTTTGTCAGAGACCATGCGAAAACCATTTCTTGGTCTTCCCTTAGCTTCTTCTTCCTCCTCTGCATTGAGAGATTCAGCTTCACTTGAACTCTGTGAGGAATGGACAACATCTTCACCACTAGTGATCGTGTTGATGTTTTGGCGAGGCGGCCTTCCTCGCAAGTCCATGCCCACTTCCTCATTCTCCTCCCACTGCTCTCGGGTCGCTTCCATTTTCAGCTACTAGCACACTGTAGCACCACAGACCAGAGAGAGAGAGAGAGAGCCGCTTACTTCTCTATTGCCCCTCTGTGAAGTAAGGAGTTACTGTACAAAATATTAGCATTGGAATGATTATTTTAGTCTTTAAATAAATAACAGTCACTCATCTAATCCACTCTTTTATATATTTTAATATAAAAAAAATTACATCCATTCATATTGCAAGTACCCATACACTGACTGCGCATGAAATACACTCCCGTATAGTTGGCATTGTGTAATGTCTGATTTAGACATTAAGTTGTTGACCGTAAGATAAAGTAAGAACAAAAAAAAATTCAGGAATCCTGCTGCAAAAAAAAAAAAAACATTTCACTTTCCGGTCCTTGTCTCATCAAGATGATTACAACAGTATTCAAAGTTTTGCAGGGGGTAATAAATAAGAGCATTTTGAGCAATCTTAGTTATTTTTGAGTTAAATTTTAGTTAAAGTAACTGAAAAGTCATTTTGGCTAGCCACTTTAGAAATATGTCTGTGTCAGTGCTCTTTATTTTAACTAATTTTAAATTTATATTATTTTTTAAGTGAAGATTAAAATCATTAAATACATAAATTACATAAAATATATTCAAAAAAATAAATTACATAAAATATATTCAAAAAAATAAATTACATAAAATAACTCAAAATAAATGTTTTAAATTATAGAGAGCTTTATCTTGCTCTTTATATTTAGGAGCGAGATAGCTAAAAGTTATAATGGAGAGCCACTTAGGAGTCTGGTGCAGCTGCTAAAATAGATAAAAAGTTAAACATGCTCTCTAAAATAGCTAAGGAGTCAAAATAGAGAGTTGCTAAAAATGCTCTAAATAACCAAATAATTTTGTAGTCATAGATGATTAGAATGGTATTCAAAGTTTTTGAGAGTATATCAAGCAAGATAAATCTCATTGATGCAGACAAATCGATCTTACAACCAATGGTGAAACGTGTAATGAGGACCTGAGATAATCATCTCTTTTTGATTGATTTCAGTAACTCCTTTCAATTAGATTTACACAATATAGTCTTTTTATTTCATACAATGAAAAAACTATAAATTGATTAAAATATCTTTATAATTGTTTATTTGTTTTCACACTTTTACAAATAACTTTACAAATTACGTTACTGCTCACAATTTATGTAATGATTAAATCAAAATTCATAAAGTTAGCAAAAAATTGACATCTATTGTTTGTGTTTGAGCTTACAGCTCATATTATGATCAAGCTATCAATCAAACTTCACTAGTATCAAAAATGTTTGAAATTCAATTTTCAATTTAAGTTAAACTTGGATAACTTTAATTACAGTTAAACGCAATCATCACTACCCCTGCAATAGGAAAAATTCTAATATGGACCAAGTGCAGGTAGACCATAGGTAAAATAGGGCATTTGGTTGCAAAATATCTGATTTTTCTGCCCAGATGCAGGTGGACCTTGGTCCATGGAAGTCTCTTTGCTGCAATAGTACAAAACCATATCCCAACAATTCCAAATTGGTGTATTCATGACTCCACAACTCATGCAATGACACGGTAAATAAAGCTCGCGGAGGGCTGGTGGAGTCTGCCACCAAGGAGTCTGTCAGACTCGAACGCTTGAGTGGTATAAAACAATGTTTACAAAACCCGGATCTTGGTGTCATCAAGATCTGAAAAGGATTTTCGTCATAATCTTGTTCAGAAAGAAAAGGAAAAATAAATATAGTGCAGAAAAATTATGAGGGATGGGGCATCATGGCCGGGAAGCGTGGTAATAGGTAAGAGCTGCCCACGTGCCAAATAGGGACAGATCCCGTTTAAACGGGAAGTGGAATAAATGAGCCCTAGAAAAATTAATTGGTGCACTTATAACTTATTTAATCCTCCTACCAAACACATATTGAAGTTGAACGTACAAGCAAACCATGAATGTGTGTCCTAAAAGTCACCTTCTCTGGGGATAATGTCCTTTAGGGTTTGGTGGTAGGTTCTTGACCATACATAAGGTGTGTGAACCCATTTCTTCTTACCCAACTCAGCTATTTAGGACCACTTAATGAAACTCTCAACTAACACTCAGATTAATGTACCAGATATTTCTACATGTGATTATGTAATGTGTTACACATGATTTTGGATCCAATGCTGACAATTTAATGTGGAAAGAGAAAAAAAAGAAAAGAAATTGAAGTCAAGTAGCGTGTCTCACATTTTTGAGGTGTTACTTATGACCTTTTTAAGGTTATAGTTCAAAACATTAAATGCTTTGAATGCAAGGGATGTATGTATCTTAAAAACAATACACTTCTCATATTTGTACCTTAACAATGAAAGATGAATAATCATCATTTGCGATGTTGATTAAAGTGCTAAATTTGAATTATCTTTTTCTTATGGGCAGCAGAGCCATGGTGCTGAAAAAACGAGCTAAGGTCATAGACAACTTCATTAGCCTATTGATCAATCTAATGAAATAAGGGAATTTAAAGAAGAGAAGAAGACATAGTCTCAGAATAATGAAATATCAATTCATGAAAAGAAAAATGCAAAAAATCGAGAATCCCACAATCATAACTCTTGGGACTCCATCATGTTTTATTTTGTTTCTGTATAGATAGAATATCAGGAAATAGCTTTACGAGATCTAAACATAGTACAAGCAAATTTTCAAAACAAACAAAATCATGACAATCTCTCAAGGATGGTGATCATTTATGACCTAACTTAATTAATTGACAATAAAAAAGCACCCCAACTTTTTTCTTTATTGGAAATAACTTCATTCATAAACTGCAATTACAAAGCAATCACAGCACCAAACTAGGGTTACATCAAGGAACAACAACAAAAGACTACTCACACGTATCCTCACTCTAACAAAGAGAGATTGACGCGACAATGAATCCAACAACGGAGACCAATTTGAGTCGTTGATCTTGCTAAATTGACCAAAATAAGTAGCAATTACTGGAATAGGAACTGACCATAGAAGACTATTGGGCGGGCTATCCCAGGATCTCCCATTCTCCTCAACACAGGCTGATAAAGAAACACCCGGCGTTAAGCCAGAGTAAGACTGGGTCCTGTTAACTGCGAACCAGCTATCCAAATCAATCCGTATGCTAGAATCCACGACGACAACCATAACTCGATAGAGTATAGACTTATTCAAGAACTGACAAACAGAAGCAACAAAAAACAGCATCAAAACCAACTGAGTATTTTTTTTTTTGGTCGGTAAAACAGAACGCGCAGCATCATTGGCAAAGGGAGCCTAGGCCTAGTCTTTAAAGAAAAAGAAAAAGTAAAAGAACTTTCTTGTCAGATTTTTCTGCACTATTTTAAATTTTTAATCATGTGCCCATTTTAATATATATGAAAAAGACAGGGTTGTTTTTTTTTTCTAGATAGAGGAAAGCTACAAACATAGACTAAAGTTACAAACAAAACTCACTGTCCCAACTCTGATAAAACTACGTTTTGGATCATTACACCACGACTATTAAAAGAATTTTATTTGCAAAATGGAGTCCTTCTAAAGTGAGTGTACATATAATTAAAAAAAAAAGGATTATAATTGGACCTTCATATTTAAATTTAAAACTCTTCTTTTCTTCCAAAATTGTAATTTAATTAGACCTTCATATTTAAATTTAAAACTCTTCTTTTCTTCCAAAATTGTAATTTGGAAAGATTATATGCACATCATGTGTTCACATTTAACAGTAATGTGGATAGCACATTGGACATAGAGAGTTGAGTGGGGAAGAGTTGAGGCCTCCGGGGATTTCGGAGCGACCTCGTTTTGGTGAAACCTAGGGTTTCGCGTGCTGGCGGCGGCGATCTCACGGTCCCCAGACCAGGCGGCGACAAGACAGCGACGACGTGGATACGGAGAGGCGGTGTTTTCTCCTTGGTTCGTCGACGGCGTTGGTTCGGTTGCTAGCAGATTGGCTTGCTTGGGGGAGGCGATCTGATCGTGGTTGCTTGATCACCGGTTGGGGTCTCGGATCTTAGGCGGAGCGGGTGCAGGTTTCTCAATCGGCGGGGGAGGTTATCCAGGCCTCCGTTGATCGTCTTTTTGAGGCAGGCTCTCGGGTAGGACTCAAGGAGGACCCAGTGATGGTGGAGGAGCGATGGAGGCCGCCGGATCTGTGAAGGGCGGGGTTGCCTTCCGGGAAGGTTGGTCGGGCCCGGATGGTGTGAGGAAGTTGGATTTTGGCTGCGGGCTTGGGCCTCTGCCTTGCTGGGTTGTATTGTGCAGCCTAGTGATCTGGGTCTATTTGGGCCCAATTCTCCTATTTCTTTTCACCTAGTTCGGGCTGGTCTAGGCTTTTGGGAGGTAGTCAATTTTTTTCTAGCCCTATTTCTGTCTCTTTGATGTTACCGTGTAACTGTGTTGATTTGTTGCGACGTACACCATTTGGGTCTGAGGCGTCAAGATGCTCAAGGCAGTGGTTCCATCTTTGGATAGGGTAGGGTTAGAGATTTAGTTTTTTTTTTTCAGCAGTTCCTTTAGGTTTTAGTTTTGTTGGCTAGTAATAATCTGGCTGCTTTGGGCAGTTTTTTAGTTTTTGGCTGCTTTGTGCAGTCTGTATTGTGCTTGAACTTGTATTATGAGTGGTTTCGTGAAACCCTCTAGCTTGACGCAGTGACGTCGTAATATATATGGAACCTGATTCCATTTCCCTCAAAAAAAATTTAACAGTAATGTGGATGAGATACCAAGTTGCGTGATAATAAAATTTTATAATTTTAAATTTAAAAATATATTTCATCTAGATACTAATTTGATCAACGAATATATAATACGCACACAAACCACTCTAAGATTAATTGATACATATAAATTCTAGAACAATTCTTAGGTTCACCCCTAGGATGAATGAGCATATTCACCCCCGTTGTCGATTAACATATTTTTACTTAATAAATTTATATCCAACGGTCTATATCTTAAATTATCCTTTAAAGATCATCTCTGTAAAAATCAATCAAATCGGAAATCATTTAATTATCTAATTGAATCAAACAAATGGATGGTTTTAACAATACTTACTACTACTATGATGAACCATCCATGTATTTCATACAAATGAATAACTAAAAGATCTTCAATTTGATTGATTTTTTATAGAGCTAATCTTTATATTACGTTATACAACATAAATGGTTGGATTAGAAAATTATAAAGTTATTATGCGTTAATCACAAGAGATGGTGCATTTGCTCATTCATCATAAGGGTGAACTTAAAAATTGTTCTAAATTCTATGATTTAGGGCGTAGAACCCGTACTTGGCAAACACCACCCATAGAGGAAACGGTCTCATTATTGCACATACAACTTCAACAGAAACAGTCTAAAATTACAGAGCATTAAAATCGTCTTGCACGTGCACTATGGCATTATTCGATCTCAACCAAAAAAAAAAAAAAAAAAATCCTAGAATTACAAACCAGCTGAGCAAAACATTTTCAGCCACTTTATTGTGTAAGAAAGTTACTTAGCTGAAAAATGGCAAGTGCATGCTGGGATTCCATTGAGAGATATAGAATGTCACCAGGATTCCCATGCAGGTTTCACTGTACTCATAGTCAGATGAGGAAGAGGCAGAGAGCCAGCTACAGTTGAGTTGAACCAGCCAAGCTTCTCTACAAGTTTGTCAATTAAGTCACCTACCAAGTAAGAAACACCGGCGGCGCCAACCCCTATGACGATATAGTACAGCACAGTTTTGATGTACTTTGGTGGCGTCTGGATGTAAGCCTTTCCAATTGCGAGAAGTATGATGCATAAAATAGAAGATGCTGCAACTGCTGCAATCTTTAGGTTGCTGTCGTCGCTCTGAGAGAACGAGAAGCCATAAACCAAAGGAGGTACTAACCCGAAAATGAGGAACGAGAGTATGGCAACCGGGACATGAAAAAAGAAATTATCTTTGTTCCCTAGTACTTCTTTGTATTTACTGTCTACTTGATCAGCTTTCAGGTCCCAGAGCTGTAATATATCATTTTAATTAGTTATTACAATCAATAAGAAACATATTTTTAAATCTCACAAACTACGCTAACTTTGAGGTTTAATTGGGATCTGGTTAATATTCAGATGTAATATACTAACATTGTGTCCGATGACGAAAAGACCACCCAACAAGTTTGCCAGTGCCAAAACGAAAATGTTCACTGCAAATATACAATATGGTTATGAATACATATATTATGCTCATTATTTATATCAACAGTTGAAATCGTTGAATTATGTCATATCTAGTGTAAAATAATAATAAAATTTAAATTTTAAAAGTAAGGAGATTCTTTCTAGAAATGACCTGTCATATATATATATTAGCAGGCCCCACCCACTAAGTGTGTGGAGAGAAGTTAAAGTAGTGGAAAAACTTCCGATACAACTACCACATTTTCTGCTTTTTAATTTTTCTTCTTCTATTTTACAATTTACCATATTATCTTTATTGATTAATTATATTTCATAGATTTTTAATATATAAAGGTTAAATTGGTAAAAAAAAAATTACTGTTTTGGAGAGCAAGCTCTCTTCTCTTAATAATAGTATAGATATATATATAGATATATATATATATATATGGGCCCGTTCTGAAGCGAACGTCCGCACTTCTCTAAAGTGCGGACGTCGACGTAGCTGAGGCGTTTCAGGATGCGACGGCAGCGCGCGACTTGCAAGAGGGAGGCCGGAGGCATCCCAGATTGTTCTGGGCAGCGTTAGAGGTCGGAGGAGGTGGGGGTTGCAGGTTCTGGGCATCAACCCGTTTTCTGCAGCGAGCTGCAACCCTGTCGCCGGCGACTCCACCGACTATAAACCGCTCCGTCTGATCCCTGACGTCCTTCAGGCAAGCCCCGCAGCTCCGTCGCGCTCCGAGCAGAGCTGCAGCGTCGACGTCCGCACTTTAACAACAGTGTGGACGTCCTCTTTGGAACGGCTCTGTGTGTGTGTGTGTGTGTGTATCATATCCAGAGCGGAGCTCCGCTTTGAAATTACGGAGTGAACTTTGAGTTTTGGGTCACTTTTAGGTCGCATATCCACATCTCGACCGTTCAGTTTTTAGGTACTAGTGTATAGATCATCTCAACAAATTTTTAGCCAAATTGATGGGTATCTAACTCGCTTAAACCAATCGACGAACTGAATCTGTCCAACCTGAACCGTACTAGCTTTAAGGCAGTTATCAATGCCTTAACGGTCATCAATTTGGCTGAAAATTTGTAGAGATGATCTATACACTATTACCTAAAAACTGAACGGTCGAGATGTGGATATGCGACCGAAAAGTGACAAAAAACTTGAACTTCACACGTTAATTTCAAAGTGGAACTCCGCTTTGGATATATATATATATATATATATATAGAGAGAGAGAGAGAGAGAGAGAGAGAGAGAGAGAGAGAGAGAGAGAGAGTAGAAACCAGTACTTACATGTGGCAGTATCAGTACTAGCTGCAGAGGCCACAATGCTTAAGCTTGCAATTGCTTCATTTAAACCACCGTAAACGATGCTTTTGAGGATTTCTAACATATTATTAGCATCTCGTGGTAATTCAGACCCTGCCGGCGTTTGTTCCGGCGGTTTGATCACAGTAATAACTGTTGTGCCCTCTGTAGGTTCTGCATCAACACAATATAAAGAGATCGAGAAACCAAAAGTGAGAACAAACATGACATGCATATAAGATTGTAGGTGTGAATAGAATGACAAATTGGTAGGGTTAACAAACGTTTTTCAGAAATTACCAGACAGGCATCTGACAAATACAAAAAAATCATAGAACAACATGATTATGGGATCTAACTACACCAAAAAGTTTTATCGAGAATTGCCCAAAAATTTTGAAGAATATATAGTATCAAGAGATTGTTTACCTTGAGTGCCTGTATCAAGAGATTGTTTACCTTGAGTGCCTGTCAAAGTGAAAGAGTAGTTAATGTACGTATCAACCAAAACTTGATCGAAACAACTAATGCGACGTCAACAGTAACATATATGCCAGCCCATTAGAAAATGGAAACCGTATTTCATTACAGTATAGATACAGTGCAATAGAAACAAAACTTCTTATATAAAAGTACCTGCACGAAATAGGAGACCAAAGCACGAGGGTTCATCTGCCACAATAAGTGGTGGAGTAGGAGGTTTTGGTTCATCTGCCTCAATATGCCAGCCCATTAGAAAATGGAAACCGTATTTCATTACAATATAGATACAGTGCAATAGAAACAAAACTTCTTATATAAGAGAACTAACATGTAAAAGTACCTGCACGAAATAGGAGACCAAAGCACGAAGTGCATCTGACGCGTTCTTCTGGCTCAATAAGTGGTGGAGTAGGAGGTTTTGGTTCATCTGGCTCAATAAGTGGTGGGGTAGGAGGTTTTGATTCTCTATCGCGGACTATAACCTCGGTGATGCAAGCATTGCAATTAGGACAGTAGAATTCATGCGCAGCCGTCTTCTCAAACACCCCTTCAAGATCTCTCAACTTAATTTTTCGATGCTTAGCCACTCCATTTTCCTCAGGGGACTGCTCCGTCTGCTCGGAGGATGAAGAGCCAAGATCCTTCAACTTCCTAGTATCCTCGTCTTGGTGCTTGGTCTCAACACTCTTTTGAAAACGTACGCTCTCTACTCCAACAGTCACTATTCCGTGTCCACTATTGGATGTAGCTCCGTATAGCAATTCAGTACCTGAAACGGGCCATTCTGCAAATTAAACAATTTATCAGAAAAGTTACAAACTCTTATCATGGATCTTCCTATATATCCATTCACCAAATGTTGGATTAAAGTCCAGCAATTGATATTTATATTCCTACTGGCAGTTTTGATACGTAAACATATTAATAAACTCATTTACAAATTTCAAATATATCTTTACCTGCTCTTTTATCAGAGACCATGTGAGTACCATTTCTTGGGCTTCTCTTCCCTTCTTCTAAGGAATAGACAACATTCCCACCATTATTGGTGGTAATGTCTGTGTTGCTGTTTTGGCGAGGCAGCCTTTCTAATGGTGCTTCCATTTTCAGCTAACAGCAGCACAGATACAGTCTCTATTGCTTTATTGTGAAGGAAGGTCTAGGTCGACTCTGCTTGTGTGAACTCTAATATATAAGCATTGGAGTGTGTCCTCATCATAGTTTTACTAGACTTTATTTTAGTTAGTTTTTGTTTTTGTTTTTATTTTTTTGGACCAAGAAATTAATTACCAGTATAGACGTATAGTTGACTTCAAATCAAGTTTCTGAGTTGGTTGTTCAATGTGATGAGCTATGTGGTTGTGTAAACTATATAAGAGAATCAAGAATCATAATTCAAAAAGTTAGTATATACATAGACTATGCATTAAGAAAATATAAGAGTCGATCACATGTCTTTGTAATTAAGTACAGATCCCGTTTGAAATGGAAAGTGAAGAAATAAGCAGTAGAAAAATTAAGGGGTACATACTTATACATGTTGTGGTTCATTAATTAGTCTCTCTCTCTCTCTGTTTTTTTTTTTGGAGAAGTTTTTGATCCTTAAGTCATTTTCTTTGGGGACAATATCCTTCAGGGTTCAGTGGTTCACAAATTGTTTAGCCAAAAACAATGTGTGATCCCGTTGAAGTTGAACTACCAAACAGAACATTGATAGAACAGCCCCCTTGATCTATGTGCGTCCTTGCTCTTCAATTAAAGCATTTTCTTTGGGGACAATGTCCTTGAAGGTTCAGTGGTGAAAGCTGAGCTATTGAACCAAAGATGAAGGAAGAAGAAGATGAGAAAAACAGAGAGAGAGGGCGAGAGAAAGCGTATAAAACGGACCGGGCTACATTGTATATTCTCTGTTAAGGTGTAACCCCTAATATAAGAATTGCTCGATTTGGATTCTCGTGAGTAACGAGTTTTTTTTTTTTGGTTGTGATACAAGAAGTAAAACGAGTTATTTCATCTTATGTGAATAAACAACGTTTTAGGGGTAGGTAGGCTAACAAGGGCAAAGACCAAACAGAAACGTTGCAGAGAACTACAATAAGATGTAAATTTTATTGTGCAGAGGCGCGAGGTAATGGCAATAAACAATCATGTGTAAATTTTACACAATTAGATGTAGAAAATCTCCATGTGTAATATTATATAATTTATTTCACATATTGTATAATTTATTTTACATCCATTAACTTACGCACGAATATTTTATTTATTTATTTATTTATGAAAAAATAATAATATATTAAATCAAAGATTACATTTGATATATATCACACTTTAATCAAGACCCGACTTAAAATAACTTCAACAACTCTTTGATGCACTAACATAAAGCACAAAGCATGGAACTGATAATTAAAAACTTTGCATTCCTGACCTGAAAATTTCTGTGTCATTTCGCCTATCAAAAAAGAAAAGAAAAAAGATTTGGTAACTCAAATCTAAACCCAAATATAGAAGAGAAGCTAGAATAGGACTAAAACTCTAAAGGACAGAGAAAAATATGACCTTAATTTGTTTGTTGATTCTTAGGCCCACAAGACTTCTTTTGTTGTTTATTCTAAGTTGGTCCTACTTAATTAACTTTTGCCACTGTTCTCTACTTCTCTTGCGTAAACAGTCCTCCGAAAGTAAGAACTAGGGTTTCAAAAAATTCTCCTCCTCTCCGTCCGACGGCGCGTCCACGGGACGTTGTCGTCAGACGGGCTTCATTGTCTGAGTTGGCTGAGGTGGTGATAGGGGGGGTCCTGGACCGCCGCAAGTAGAGGGAGGTGGTGGAGGAGATCGTAATCTCTGTCAGGAGAAGGCTCAATTCTGGTTACCGGGTTGGTGGTGGACTTCGTGGTTGTGGGTCTCTCTTGAGGTTGTCGGTTTGTGCCTAATGTTGGACACCAGCGCGAGTGAAATCGGAGGGCTCTTGGGGCAGTTTTTCTGGGTTGGATCTGTGGATAACCCCAGATCCGATCGAAAGGGAGGTGCTCTGGATCGGAAGAGGATGGACTGGGAAACTCCGTCGGTGGAGCGTCCGGCCGGTTGGAGACCCGGCGGTGGCAAAACTGTTTTGGGTTTTTCAGATTGCTGAAGCACGGATGGTGGCGACAACGGTGGTGAGCCTACTTTGGGCTATTGGTTGGGGCACCAGAGTTGCGCTGGGCCTGGCTTGGGAGATATGGCCTCTTTGCTGCCTGGAATTGTGGTTGGGCTTGGGTTCATTTTTTTGGCCTAGATCATGCTGTTTTTTATTTTTAGTTGTTATTTACTTTCGTTGTTTAATTCTGCTGCGTTTTAGCTAGTGTTCCAGTTGTGTTAGGTATTAGCTTTTGGGTCGAGTGCACTACAGGATGTGGCAGTGACAATCTTCTCTTCGACCTTCCAGTGGGTCGTTCCTATCTAGTTTTGGGTCAGCAAAAAAGTCTGGCTGTGCCATAGATGAGCATTATTGGCCTTCTAGTGGGTCGTTCCTGTTTGGTTTTGGGTTGGAGGCGATGGCGATTTGGAGCAGTTGTGGGTTGACGGTGTTGACAATGGGGCGGTGACGGGATTGGGTTTCCTTTAGTCCCAGGTCTAAATGTCAGGCAATCCTTTTGGTCGGGTTTAAGTCACAACGAGTGTCGCCTTGGTCGATCAAAAGCTGGTCAGGTGGACTCTGAGTGGCGAGTTAGTGTTGACACAGGTGAGTTGTCTAGTTTCAGGGTTCTTTTTGGCTGGACGAGAGGTGAGATGTCAAGATTCATTGCTCCTGTGTTTATTGTCTTTGCCATATAGTTGTAGTGCAAGTTTGCAGTCAGAGTCCTTTGGTCATTTGAGTCAGTCAATATAGAGTTCCAGTGTGAAGTCTTGTGGCCATTTCTGTGTAAGAAATGTTGCTAAAACTCATTGTAAGCAGTTCATTATTAATGAAGTTGTTCTTGATCAAAAAAAAAAAAATTGGTCATACTTTCTTCTCGCACCGGGGGAGACCCTTGCATCTTTGAGCATAGGAAACGAAGTCAAAGGCTCAAATACTCTAAGAATAAGATTGACGTTGGTAACTTGAACCAAATCCCAGGGGAATAGTTGATGTTTTTTTTTTAATTTTTTTTTATGACAAGGGGAATAATTGATGTTGGTACCTAGGGCAATAAGCTTATACCAACGAAGACATCTACCACCAGACCACTGGCGGAACCACGTTGGAGGCTGTTTGGGCTATAGCCTAACCCAAATTTATTCGTATGTTTTATATATTATATGTGCATCCCTTTACATGGAGCTGAAATTGATTCAGTTGGCTAAGTTGTTGTATGTGTGACCTTTCTATGACATGTTTGATCCCCTGCTTGTCCAATTTTTTGTGTTTTCTGCCTCTTTTTCTGGTTTTCTATTTTCTCACCCATTTTCTTCTCCATTTCTTCTTTGCTGACAATATTTTCTTCTCTTGTTTCTATCGTTCTTTCCCCCATTTTTTTGGGGCTGTGACCACTTACCCAATTTTAGACTAAAAATTGTCCACTCACTCCACTAAGAGTTTTTTAACCTCATTTACCCAATCTAATAGTGTTTGACAGTATTGCCCTCATACTCTTTCTCTCTCTCTCTCTCTCTCTGCTTCACGCTCCGGTGAGGTTGGACGGGCGAGGCGTCATTGCCGAGAGCGACCGTCTGGACGCGTTGGACTTCCTCACCTTGACGTGGAGCTTGCCATCGTCTCCGATCTTGGAGTTGGTTTTGAGGAAGTCGCGGCCGTCAAGGAACATGACGTCGGAGTCGACCTTGAAGGAGACTATGGAAGCGGCGGTCTCCGGGAACTGCTCCATTAACAGCAGCTTGGCGTTGCGGTACTCGAAGAGGAAGAGTAACAGAGTGTACCAAATGATACACCGGAGCACGACGACCTGGACCATCAGGCTGCCGGACTCCGGGATTCGGTGGCCGTACATGGCTATCAGCAGTGGGATTCCCATGACCAGAGTATTGGGAAGCATGGAGAGCGAGAAAATCGTGATCATCCACTCGAGGAGTTGTCAAGGGTGGTCGTGTCGATTCTCGGGTTGTTTCAGATCTGGTGGCAGAGTGGGGATGGCATTAGGGTGAGAATTAGAGGAGAGGGAAAGGGCAGAAGTGGTAGAGAAGGGAAAAATCGTTAGATAACAAATTGGGAGAGAAGATGCAGATATGTATATATACGTACTCTCTGCTAGAGTTGCTAGCTGCTCTGTTTCTGAGTATCTCTGCTGGCTGTGATATGGGTGATGTGAGAGAGAGAAAAGCGAAACACAGAGAGAGTTTGAGTTTGAGTCCAAGTCCGGGTCCTTTTTTTTTTTTTTGGTAAATTTGGCAGAAGGCTTGTAAGGAAAGAAGAAAGAAGAATGAAAAAACAAGTTTTTGAGTGGTTATACATGTCTATTGCCGACAATAATATGATTATTAGGAGGCAATAATATGAGTATTGGGGGGGGGGGGGCAAAAATATGCATATAAATTGATCATTTGTGTCTGTAGTGTATTCATTTTGGTTTCGCGAGTTTATACAATTCACTGGAGGGCAATAATATGATTAGTGGAGGCAATAATATGAGTATTGGGAGGCAACAATATGATTACTGGGGGACAATAATATGATTACTGGATGCCAATAATATGGTTTCTGGAGAGCAATAATATGATTACTGGGGGGCAATAATATGATCTGGTGGCAACTCTGCTAGCGGAACTTCTCCCCTTTCATCTTGCAAGCGAGATAGTCTCCACTAAGCGCAACTCCTCTAGTGGAACTTCTCCCCTTTCATCTTGCAAGCGAGTCTCTGCTAAGTGCAAACCCACTAGCGGAACTTCTCCCTCTTCATCTTGCAAGCGATACTGTCACGCCCCAGATTTTACACACATGAAAATCGATATATATAACCCCATAATTATATATGCGTGAACGTCCAGTCATCAATACAAAATACCTGGAATCTTTTTCCCTTTAACTTACACAGATATTGATGCCCTGAACCCTCAAAGTTAATATACACTCGTCCATAGAGTTATATATTACACAAGCATACGAATTAAATTGTCAACAACAAAATAAAACGTAAATGCTGCTCAGAGTTAACTATACAACGGAAGTCCTTATCAACGGTAAAGTTACAAAAATGGTTTCCTACCGTAAAGCTGCTAGCTCGCTGCCTCAACCTTGATTATCCTAACCTGTAGGATTAACCCCTACACCGTTTGAATAGTGTACCGGGTTGCCACACAACAAACCCGGTAAGCTTTTGCAAGCCCGTATGAGTAACTCAAACACACATGCACAACTCACGCCAAAATAAGGAAAACAACTCACGCTTTGCATTCCTAAAACACGAAATAAAGGAGAATAACTCACACTTTAATTTCCTTCCAAATCGAAATAAAAGAAAGCAACTCACACCTTGTTTTCTTTTAAAACGAAACATAGAAAACAACTCACACTTGAATTCTATCAATAAAACATAGAAAGCAACTCACTCCTTGATTTCTATCAGTAAAACATAGAAAGCAACTCACTCCTTGATTTCTATCAGTAAAACATAGAAAACAACTCACACCTTGTTTCCTATCAAATGTACCATAATCGTACCATAGAAAGCAACTCACACCTTGATTTCTATCAAAACGTTAATAAGGAAAACAACTCACACCTTGTCCCCTTAAAAACCATTAATAAGGAAGCAACTCACACCTTGTTCCCTAAAAATACGTAATGTCATGAGTTGTAAATAACCAATTCCCGTTAACCCATGAATTACCTATATGGCAGACATATTAGAGCTCTAACTGAAAACGTAACCACTCGTCCGGCCAAAGACGTGGTCACCTGAGATTCTGCCCAAGGTCTTAGACCTTTGATCCTCGGGCCGCACTGTCCCTTGGAGCAAATCATTAAAGGAGTCGCATCGGACCCAAAATGTTGCACAAATCGCAACGCTTTTGAAAACAATCGAAATCAACATTTCCATAATTATTGTTTTCCGAAAAGCCATAACACAAAACAATAAAAAGCATCAATTCATGCCTATTGTTTTCATACCCAAATCTCAACACTTTTCTCAAATCTCAACGCTTTTCAAAACAAATCGAAATCAATCATTTCCACAAATCATTTGTTTTCCAAAAGCCACACCCCAAAACAATAAAAAGCATCATTTCATGCATATTGTTTTCATAAATCCACAAACCACCCAAAACATATATATTTCACGTAAATATATATCTACTAATACATGAATACGTATGTATATATATACATCCCATAATATATATATATATACACACATAGTCATCTACTCAAAAATACCACTAATACTAACTATAGTTTGCAGTTAACTAATAACTCTCAAAACAATAAGGTATTCCCGTTCGTGAATGAACTTCGTGAGATTACTCACCTCAGAATCCCGCTGCGTCTTCTATACAAAACCGAACTAACACTATCACCAACAACTCGTCCAATTCACCTTTTAGAAGCACCTATTCACCAATGATCTCAAATCAGTAACGATTCATAACCAAATTAAGTCCGAAACCCCTGTTTTGAACTAAAATTCCCCAAAGTGGCGCCAATCGAGGCGAAACCACATCCGAGACCTCCCAAAGTCTCTGGAATACGTCCACGATCGATGTGACCAAACCACAAGTCGATCGGACGCTCAAATCCTCACGGATAGAATAATCGATCGGTATGAAACTGCAAAAATCATAACAATTCCATACGAACTCCAAAATTTGCATATTATATATCGAAACGCTCGTATCAACGAGTAGAACATATATAATACCAAAAATAGTTCCTTAAGTGGCCGGAACACCGCCGGAACGCCACCACAGACGGAGGCGCACCGCCGCCGGCCAAAACTCAATATTTCACAAAACTCCCAACATCAAAGTTCTTCATCTAAGCATGCTTGTGAACTTTCCTAACTAGCTCGAAGTCAGAAAACAAGCATAAAGGGTCGAAAACTACCTCACAAGCCATGAACAGTAATCCAAACTGAGTTGAACCGATTTCCACGTAAACCGATCAAAACAAACACCATGGATCGACTCAGACGACCCCCACGAAGCCAAGGAAGGAAACTTGAAGCCGTGCCATTGCCAGAGCTGCGTTTTCCGGTCGGGTCCGATTTCCTCAACCTGTGCCGTCTTGCAGCGCTGCCGTGCAGGAGAATCGCCACTAGAGACCACCACAGAGACGACCGGAGCAAGGAGGCGAACTGATCTGGGCTCGTTTCACCGGAAGAGGTCGCCGGAGCTACGAGTTATGACCGGGTCGGATCGCCCGGGTTCGGGTCGGGTCAGAAGGAAAATTTCGTTTCTGAAGGTAGCAGCCGAGAGAGAAGAGAGAGAGAAAAATCTTTCCGGAAATGGAAAGTGAGAAAATGAAAATAATTTCTGATTTTCCTCTATTTATACTAAAATGGAAACTTCTTCCCATAACCATAACTTCTTCATACGAACTCCGATTCTCACGTTCCATATGTCCACGAACTCGTATCGACGCGCTCTACAACTTTCGTGAAGGAAGTTTTCGGAGAATCCCAACGAATAAAAAGTCAACCTTTGCGGCACCCCTAAAGTCACATTTTTCAAATAGAAATTCGTCCGAAACACTTCCGCTCCATCCACGAGCCACGAAACCGCCCAACAACCATAAATTATTTTCCGAGATACTCTCCGCTAGGCAAATCTCCACTAGCGGACCTTGCAAATAAGGTCATCACCGCTGACCGCAACGCCATTCACTAGGCCACTGCCAGTCAGGTTCCTGCATCACTATCGGCCACTTGCTATCAGCGGATGGACCTCCTCCAACAGAGATTCCCGAGGCAACGCCTAACTCTGACAATGACCGCCACGCGGCGTTACAGCCAAACCAAGGTCCTCCAGGACAAGTAAGGGGACACGTCAACAGTCTTCGACAGCCCTGATCAGGCACGTTGACACCCATCACTTGGGTATCAAAGATTGGGTTCGCTACCCAACACCTTCTGCTCAGCGCAGCTCCCCTCAACAAACAATACACTGGCCAAAAGAAGGTCTATCTTTGCTGGGGAGTGGGAGACTCCCTAGAGGGCCTAGCAGGTGCCCACCCGAAAGGGTATAAAGCGTTCGTTCAGCAAGTCCATGGTTGACAGCGCACTGACGCTAATTATGCTCTTGCAAGTCTGACGGAAGTAACGCTTCGAACCGCTAGGCAACTCTCCAACCAAGATTGCCCTCCTTGACTGGGGACTTGTACTTACATAGGCATCTACAAGCATAATTAGCTATAATGAGCCACGCTCATGCTACCACCAGCGGTACCAACTCACGCCAAAAGAGTGACCTACGGGAACATAGCCCAACAGGCTACCGTCCGAGCCCCAGCTCAACCCCAGATCACCTCTGACACGCCGCCACGCGCCGCACCAAGACAGTATTAGAAGCTCTAGAAGCTGGGGGACTGAAGCATATCAGTCCCACATCGAAAACATGGAGAAGATCAGCTTCCTCCTCACCTACAAAATGTTCTCTCCTCTCTCCTCATTAATTACGCATTTACTACTTACCTACTGTTACTTTGTCAACATAAATACATTGACTAACTTAGGCATCAGAGAAGAGAAGACTGCCCAACGCGGTCTCCCTCTGACACCCCCTGTATTTTACTTGACAGGTAGCGGAAGCTCTGAGAATATTACAAGTAGCGTTCCGCCCATCGGATCAGCGTTAAACAAGATTTAGCTACCATTAAATCTTAAGCATTAACTATCATCAATTATGATGAAGTTTCTATCCCACATCTCATGTACACTAGTGTAATTTTCATAGAGCCTTGACTTGGGAAAATGAAGTTCACCATGGACCTTCATGTATATTCCGTATCTAGATCCCCATAGAGATACGTAGTGACCACATTTGTTAGCTGCATAATCAGTTATTCAGAAACTACCAAACTGACAGGGTAGTGGAGTGCAATGACATCCATTACAAGAGAATATGTCTCATCGTAGTCGATTCCAGGCCATTTTGTGAGAAGCCTTGCGCCAGAAGGCGAGATTGTCATCTCTTTTTCTCATCACGCTTTCTAACGAAGACCCATTAGTCAACATGTTTTATGTTAGGAGGTGTTGGCATCACCGGCTCAAAAACGTTAGAGAATTCAACTTAACATGGATCGCATCTTTCCATTTAGGTCAAATCTCTCTATGTTGGCATTCATTCATCAACGGAGCGTGGTTCGATGTCATCGGACTCAAACAAACTCATACACAACGAAATGCACAACTACATCATCAATTATGATGGAGTTTCTATCCCACATCTCATGTACATTAGTGTAATTTTCATAGAACTCTATATTATCAGGAATAGATTCTGACGTTGAGGCGTCCTCCAACGATAACCATAATCCGGAAGATTTTCATGAGACTGATTTTGACTCATGCAATGACATGGTAAATAAAGCTCGAGGAGGGCTGGTGGAGTCTGCCACCAAGGAGTCTGTCAGAATCGAACACTTGAGTGGTATAAGACAATGTTACAAAATTCGGATCTTGGTGTCATCAAGATCTGAAAAGGATTTTAGTAAGAAAAATTATGAGGGATGGGGCATCATGGCCGGGAAGCATGGTAATAGTTAAGAGTTGCCCATGTGCCAAATCTAGGAACAGATCCCGTTTAAACGGGAAGTGGAATAAATGAGCCGTAGAAAAATTAATTGGTGCACTTATTTAGTCCTCCTACCAAACACATATTGAAGTTGAACGTACAAGGAAACCATGAATGTGTGTCCTAAAAGTCACCTTCTCTGGGGATAATGTCCTTTAGGTAGACATGTAAATGGACTGGATTTTGATCTGGACCCGCTCCAGATCCGTAGCTATTAAACGGGTTTGGATGGAACATTTTGATCCGTTGATCCGCTAATGATCCGAATCCGTTAACCCGTTTAATAAACGGATTGGATTTGGATTTAGGTCGATCCGATCCGTTAATGATCCGACTTGTTTTAGTAATAAAAAAAAATATTATTTTTTATTAATATATTATTATTATTTAAAAATATAAAATATTAAAGATTTCTAATATTACTTTTTAGCAGAAATCTAAGAGGCAGTCTTCGTAATTTTATTTTTGGTGATACTCTTCATGTAGATCAGGTTATTTTAATATTTTATTAATATCTTATGAGATATTATGATATAAATTTAATATTACTATTTAAAATTTAAAAATATTTGAAATTATAAACGGATCGGATTAGCGGATCGGGTATCCGTTAATCCGACGGATACGGATTTGGATCGAGGTATCAATGATCAGCCGTATTAACGGAGCGGGTTTGGATCGAATTTTTTTTTAGTAAATGGATTTGGATTTCGGTCGATCCGATCCGAACCCGGTCCATTTACAGGCCTACCTTTAGGGTTCGGTGGTTCTTGATCATACGTAAGCTGTGTGAACCCATTTCTTCTTACCCAACTCAGCTATTTATGACCACTTAATGAAACTCTCAACTAACAGTCAGATTAATTTACCAGATATTTCTACATGTGATTATGTGATGTGTTACACATGATTTTGGATCCAATGCTGACAATTTAATGTGGAAAGAGAAAAAAAAGAAATTGAAGTCAAGTAGCGTGTCTCACATTTTTGAGGTGTTACTTGTGACCTTTTTAAGGTTATAGTTCAAAACATTAAATGCTTTGAATGCAAGGGATGTATGTATCATAAAAACACACTTCTCATATTTGTACCTGAATAATGAAAGATGTATTTCTCATTTGCGATGTTGATAAATTTGAATTATCTATTTCTTATGGGCAGCAGAGCCATGGTGCTGAAAAACGAGCTAAGGTTATAGACAACTTCATTAGCCTGTTGATCAATCTAATGAAATAAGGGAATTTAAAGAAGAGAAGAAGACATAGTCTCAGAATAATGAAATATCAATTCATGAAAAGAAAAATGCAAAAAATCGAGAATCCCACAATCATAACCCTTGGGAGTCCATTTTGTTTTATTTTGTTTCTGTATAGATTAGAATATCAGGAAATAGCTTTACGAGATCTAAACATAGTACAAGCAAATTTTCAAAACAAACAAAATCATGACAATCTCTAAAGGATGGTGATCATTTATAACCTAACTTAATTAATTGACAATAAAAAAGGACCCAACTTTTTTTTATTGGAAATAACTTCATTCATAAACTGCAATTACAAAGCAATCACAGCACCCAACTAGGGTTACATCAAGGAACAACAACAAAAGACTACCCACACGTATCCTCACTCTAACAAAGAGAGATTGACGCGTCAATGAATCCAACAACGGAGACCAATTTGAGTCGCTGATCTTGCTAAATTGACCACAATAAGTAGCAATTACTGGAATAGGAACTGACCACAATAGAAGACTATTGAGCGGGCTATCCCAGGATCTCCCATTCTCCTCAACACAAGCTGATAAAGAAACACCCGGCGTTAAGCCATAGTAAGACTGGGTCCTGTTAACTACGAACCAGCTATCCAAATCAATCCATACGCTAGAATCCACGACGACAACCATAACTCGATAGAGTATAGACTTATTCAAGAACTGACAAACAGAAGCAACAAAAAACAGCATCAAAACCAACTGAGTATTTTTTTTTTGGTCGGTAAAACCAACTGAGTAACTAGCAACCAAAACAGAAAGCGCAACATCACTGGCAAAGGGAGCCTAGGCCCAGCCTTTAAAGAAAAAAGAAAAAAAAAACTTTCTAGTAAGATTTTCTACACTATTTTAAATTTTTAATCATGTGCCCATTTTAATATATATGAAAAAGACAGGGTTGTTTTTTTTTTTCTAGATAGAGGAAAGCTACAAACATAGACTAAAGTTACAAACAAAACTCGCTGTCCCATGAAAAAGAGTAGTTTGATAAACTACGTTTTGGATCATTACACCACGACTATTAAAAGAATTTTATTTGCAAAATGGATTCCTTCTGAAGTGAGTGTACATATAATTAAAAAAAAAAAAAGATTATAATTAGGGTTAATTACATGTTAGTGTAACTTTGAATGTTTTTTTAGCTATAAGGCCACTAACTAGTTTTTTCCCCTCATAAGGACACTAGATTAAAAATGGTGTTATATTTTGGATATTAAAAACCAATATATTTATATAAATGCCACTAGAGTACAAAGTCAACAATAATTATCTCTCTCCTCTCCGGCGAGGTCTCCGGTTAACTCCGGCCGACCTCCGGCGGGTCTCCGGCTAACTTCCGGCGAACTCTGAGGACCACAAAAGTTACTGTCACTAACACAAAAAACTGCAGTGACTAGCAAAAAAAACTACTCTGATGAGATTTCCGGCAACCGCTTGCGAGGTCGCAAAAGCTACTGTCACCAGCAAGAAAAACTACTGTCACCCGCAACAAAAGCTATTATGGTGAGATTTTCGGCAAAGTCACAAAATCTACTGTCCCCAACAACAAAATCTACTCTCACCAACACTAAAAGCTACTCTCTCCCACCAACACTAAGCTACTGTCGCCAGCAACAAAAGCTACTATCACTATAATAAAAATTATAGTACAATGGAGAAAAGAAATCATATTCAATAATAAAAAGTATACAGGGTTCAACAATAATATAACTATATAAAAAGCTACTTCCATAGTTGTAAAAAGCCACTAATATAGTTGTGAAAATCTATTGCAATAGTTGTATAAAACTACTGTCAATGTTATAATGCTATTGTCATTTTTCAATGGTGACGCTCTAAGCCCATAAGCATAATTTTGCCACATTCAGCATGAGACTTCATTTCCACATTTCTTAGCTGGCCGAATGATCTCTTGGTCAATGGAGGCTTCAATATCCAAATTCACATGATTTTCGAAATCTACTACTACAAATACAAAGGGAAAGAATCCTGCAAGAACAAAGATACAACAAAATATTAGTATTTAAAATGAAAACTAACCGCTGCGCTGCAAACGTGGCACTCTTTATCAACTTGAGAATAAAAAATAAGCAATCTATAAAGCTACTATAACACACGTACAAAGTTACTGGACCAATAATAAAAAGCTACTAACGTATGTACATAAAGCTACTATAACATACGTACAAAGTTATTGGACCAATAACAAAAAACTACTGACATAGGTACATAAAGCTACTATAAAACATGTATAAAGTTACTAGACCAATAATAAAAATCTATTGACATAGATACAACAAATTACAATAACACATGTACAAATCTACTGGACTAGTAATAAAAAACTACTAACATAGGTACAGAAACTACTTTAACATATTTACAAAGTTACTGAACCAGTAATAAAAAGCTATTGACATAGATACTGATTATACAAAACCAACTGATTATACATGTTACTAGTGTAACACAAATTCCAAACAAGAAATGGTAGAGATATTAAATCACAACAAGAAGAAAATTGAATTTCATTCAAGATCATGATTTTCCAATTTGAAATCAATCAAAATGAAAACAAAAGACCACTTGAAATCAATCAAAATGAAAACAAAAAAAACTACTGACATCAGATTAAAAAGATACTAACAATGGGATAGAAAGCTACTCCCAAGCAGAACAAAAGCTACTCCCAGAAATTAATAAAACTACTCCCAAACACTAACAAAACTGTTTCCAACAATCGAGAAAGCTACTACCAAACAGAACAGAAGTTGAGCTCCAAGAGACTTAAAAGCTATTCCCAGAGACAAACAAAGCTACTCCCAGTGACTGAGAAAACTATTATTAACCAATACAGAAGCTACTCCATCAAAACTATAAATTTACAATGTCAAATGCTTGAATCAAAACACTCCGATTTCAACCAAACACAACTCTAATTAGGAAAAAAATTCAACCAAACAAAGCTCTGATTAGGCAAAAATTCAGTAAAATAGACCTCCTATTAAGCACAAGTTCAGCCAAACAGAAATCTACGAATGACTCAATCACGAAACTCAAAACGTTTCTTACCATCACCGCATTGGCCTCACAATTTCAGTTTATAAAGCAAAATCTCTGCCTCCATTCCATCAAAATGCATAGAATGTGAATGCCAAATGCAATTAAAAATGTAAGTTCCAGCAAATAATAATTGCAAGGCAGTATGATTCAATGATAGACTATTTGTAATATTTTTATCAATCTTAAAACAAAACTGAAATAGACAATCCCATCTTTTTTCCAAAGTTTTATATAAATCCTGATCTCCATTATGTATTTTCTCAAAACTTTAATTTGGTTAGTTCTCTTTGGTGTTCAGTCTTGTCATGCATGATGTCTTGGTTAACTTCTAATTCTCTAGCTCCCTGGTCATAGCATAAGCCATAATATATTCTTGAATTGCTAACCATGCTATCTGCTCTGGCTTCTCTAAATATATACATAGGCACAAGCAACTACAAGCTAGCAAGTAGGGATGAATCTAGCTTGAATTTCACACCAAGCCTCTCAAGTACTGGTTTTATGCAAAGCTTTCACATCATGATTAATAGACACAGATATTAGATTCCTAATGAATTTTGTTGAACAAAAGGAGCTATAGTGAAATGATAATGATGTTAGCGATTATGAAGACAGAAGGAAAAGAAGAGATAATGCTAAGATTGAATCATCCATGACCAATAGATCATAATTCGACAAGCTCTTCCAAGTTTGATAACGGGCACAAGAAGATTCCTTTAGTTGAATTCAAAATTGAAATCAAAGCAGAAGAATTAACTTGTCCAAAATGAAAATACATGAGCAATTATATTTTCAAGTATGAAGAGAAGTCAACAATCACTCGAACAAACCTGAGCTAGCCTCATTAAAGTGAGCTTGGCCTTTAGCGAGTTGTTCTTCTGCACTCTAGCTTACCTGAAAATCACACTCAATTAAAATCAAAATCACACTCAATTGATATCACATCCCTAAAAGAATCAAAGAATTTCAGGTCAAAATGAACACTCACCAGCAATCGGAATCATCATCGAAGACTCGCCGTCAAATCTACCTTAATCTGGACTCCCGCCGGTGGCATATTCGGCGGCTGAAGAAAACGATTCGCCGAAGAGTTTCGGCTGAGAAATTGACCATTTTTATGATATTCGAATCGGTCTTTCAGATCCTGAGGTCTGGAAATTGGTATTTAAAGAGATAGTTGGGGTTGATTTCGCCGGCAAGAAAGAGAGGAGATTGTTCATGTTGATTTCGCCAGAGAGAGAGAGAGAGAGAGCAATGAGATCTGGTTTTGAAATCTACCCGGATAAGAATTTTCTCCGATATAATTCCAGAGGGGTATAATAGTCAAAGTAATCACATTTTTAGCTTCAAAGTGGCCTTATGTTGACAAAAAAGATTTAGTGGCTCTATTGATAATTAAAGTTTTGTTTTAGGGAATCAAAAATTGAGAGGAATTTGCTGTGTATTCTCATTGATAATAGGGGTCTCTTTATATAGAGGATTACAATGCATAGAATCTCAATCATACAAGGAAAGTAATTCTACATTGATTAGGATTCTAGATTCTTCTAATTAAATCCTATTACCACTAGGTCAAGTAACCTAGAGTTTGGGCTAAACACAAAATAGGTTTTCCTTGAACACTCCCCCTTGTGTTGCCCAAACGCGGTGCTTCTCTCGTTGCCTCGTTAAAAACCTTGCCGAGTAACAAAAACCCAGTGGGACAAAAATAACCTCGGTCGAAGGGGAAAAAGAGCACAACACACCCTTCACGATTCGAGACGAACATGTAGACATCTCCCCCTGATGTCTGCACCTCCCCCTGATGACTACGATCATGGGAGTTCAGATAATTTCCGCAAGCCAATTCTTGCCACATGTTTCTTGAACGTGGAATTGGGCAATGACTTAATAAACAAGTCTGCCTCACTGTCCTCAGATCGAACCTAGTTCACTTTGATCTCGAGGAGTGTCTGTTGTTGCTGATTATGCTTGGTGTTGTCGCTTTTGATGTAGCCTTGCCTCATTTGTTCAAAACAAGTAACATTATCCTAAATGCTCGTAGGCTCATCTGTGGTAGACTTCAAACCACAATTGTTCGAACATGCGTAATTATGGATCTAATCCATATACATTCACGAACCACTTCGTGAAGAGCAATGATCTCTGCATTGTTCGAAGATATAGCGAATAGGATCTATTATGTAGACCTCCAAGGTGTCACGGTCTTTTCCCATGGTGAACACTTAACCGGATTGGGAATGACCATTGTGTGGGTCAGAGAGATACCCAACATTAGCAAAACCTTCCAAAACACATGTCGTTTTGGGATGGGGATAGAGAACGCAGGTCAGCGTTGGCGGCGTTTCTGGTGTGTGATGGGTCCAAATCCATCATCTCTCTATAGGGATAGAACAAGCCCATATCATACATACATCTCAAGTATCGAAAGATTTCTTTTACACCAATCCAATGGCGTCGCGTTGGCGCAGAGCTATATCTAGCTAACAAGTTCACGACATATGAGATGTCTGGTCTTGTGCATTGAGATAAGTACAATAATGCGCCTATTGTACTAAGTAAGGCACTTCTGCCTCTAGCAAATCTTCGTCATCATCCTTTTGACGAAGAGGATCCTTTTCAGGATCAAGACTACGGATGATCATGGGGGTGCTTGAAGGCTTGACCTTGTCAAAAATGCCTAAGCATCTATCGACACGATGCTCAAGTTCCAAACAGAGACATAATCGTGTTCTCCCAAAATCCTTCATCTCAAACTCGGATTTCAAGTGTTCAGCGGTTTCCCTTAACTCTTTAAGGGCTTCTAATGAAGTTCATGTCCAACATGAACCACGATAGAATCTGAAACTTGTCATAGAAACGCGTGGGCATATCCCTTCCCAATCAAGTAGTCACTTTAGTGAGCGTTTCAACCTCTTTGTAAACGCGCTCCATGGTCTAGAGCCACTTGACTTGGATAAATGAAGTTCACCATGAACCTTCATGTATATTCCGTATCTAGATCCCTATAGAGATACGTAGTGACCATATTTGTAAGCTGCATGTTCAGTTATTCGGAAACTACCAAACTGACAGGGTAGTGGAGTGCAATGACATCCATTACGAGAGAATATGTCTCATCGTAGTCGATTCCAGGGCGTTTTGTGAGAAGTCTTGCGCCATAAGGCGAGATTACCATCTCTTTTTCTCACTACGCTTTCTAACGAAGACCCATTAGTCAACAGGTTCTATGTTAGGAGGTGTTGGCATCTCTAGCTCGAAAACCTTCCTCTTCGTTAGAGAATCCATCTTAACCTGGATCGCATCTTTCCATTTAGGCCAAAAACTCTCTACGTTGTCATTCATTCATCAACGGAGCGTGGTTCGATATCATCTAACTCAAAAACTCATGCGCAACAAAATACGCAACTACATCATCAATTCTGATGGAGTTTCTATCCCACGTCTCATGTACACTAGTGTAAGTTTCATAGAGCTCTATATTCTCAGGAATAGGTTCTGACGTTGAGGCGTCCCCCAACGATAACCATAACCTGGAAGATTCTCATGAGGCGGATTTTGAGTGTCGATGATTCAAGGATTGGTTTGTGCCAATGTATCCTTCGAATGCACGGGCCTCCCACGCATCCTCGTTGGGGCCATGGCCTGTAACGCCAGAGTGCCACTCTCTTTGGCATTGGCGCCATGCCTACCTCCATGTAGGGTGGCGCTACGTCCTCTCGTAGGGACGTCCTTCCTTGCAGGCATGTTTGCAGCATATTTGTGTGATCTCGTCACTTTAATAGGGATCAAGATGAGACATAGTGGGGACAGACTACGACAATTCCTGTCGTTCCTGTTGAACATTCGTGTTCTTATCTCCCCCTAACGACGGGAAGACTGTCTCATCAAAGTGACAACCCGCAAATCTAGCTGTAAAGAGATCGCCTTGCAAAGGCATTAAGTGGCGGACGATTGTTGGAGTCCCAAATCCAACGTAGTTGCCCATTCGTCTGTAAGGACCCATCATCGAGCGCTGTGGCGGCGCGATTGGCACATAAATGGCTCACTCAAATGTGCGTAAGTACAAAATACGTGTACCCAGTCAGTAGCTGTAATGCAGAAGTACATTGAGTGGCGGTAGGTCGTAGATGAATTAGCATAGCTGCATGTGATATTGAATCACCCCAAGCAGATATAAGGAGGTTGGTGCGCATTACCAATGTCCGGACTACCATCGTAGTCGTTTCCGCGAGACCATTTGGGTGTGCTCATGGGAATATGATGTCCAACATCAGTCCCAAATGCAATAACCATCGAAAGTCTTCGATGTAAACTCACTAGCATAGTCAAATCTAATTGACTGAATAGGATGATTTGGGGAGTGAGCCCATTGTCATATGATATGTGCTAGGAGTGTAGCGTAAGCAGCATTTATAGGTGGACAATGGCACAACACGTGACCAGCGTGTTTGCGTGTCAACCAATATTATGAGATATTTAAGCGTCCGCAAGTTGGTTGAATCAATCCACAAAATCCCTACGGATTCTTTGTAAGAACAGAATGAGTATTGTCATATCCTTTGAATAGGACGGTCTAAGTCCTAATTTTCCTAAGGAACGGGCTTTGTAAAGATGTCTGTGTGAAGTCTTTGTAGACGGATCATCATATCATGACTAGGATGATCTATCCTGTCGTGACAAAGCCAATATGTGTCTAAATCCAAGAGATCTTCTCTCATAACTTTATTAGATTTAATAGCTCGAATAGTGACATAGAGTCCACTAGAGAGACACATAAACTTCTCTAAGATGCGTCTTTGTTCGCAATCATTAGAGGTAACGCAAAAGAACTCATTTCCGTTCTCTACATGCATTTTCGCATGGAATTCGTTGGCTATTCATAGGGTACTATGTGCCCTAAGAGCGTAGAGAGTTTCTGTGACAACTGTAATCAAGGTGCCATTTGGCAAGTGGAACTTGGGCTATTCCACGTCCTTGAATTAATATTGATGGTCTAGCCACCGTAGTCACAAAGTCATACGCTCAGAATCAAAATGGAGTTATAATGAAAAGAACTCGAAATTTTATTCATAAGCCAACATAGTACATCATTGTCTCTTAACCATTAGGAGAATCTAATCCAAATGCTAGCTAATGCAAAACAATGGTAGTCGTCTAACTTCTTTCGGTAATTCCAAAATAAATGTGACCAGGTGAGTAGAGAGATGTCGGTGGAGCAAGGCTCACTTAAGTACCACTAATCTCAAAACCTTCCTAGACATCACACTTACTGTGGGTGAGCCTACTTTGAAGAAAGACTAAACCATTGGCATTTACTACAAAGTATATGGCAATTGCCTATTACATCTCTTGGAAAAATAAAGACTTAAACAGAATTGGCGATCTATTGATCCCAGCCATATTTGTAGTTTCCAACCCTTCACTTTAGATCATCTTCTTGATCTTCTTGTTCCATATAGTGAGTTTCTCTTGCTTCACAATATGCTTTGTAGGCGGTGACAAGTTCTTCACGAGCTCTACAAATGTGTGCCCAATGATCAGACACTCCACATCGAGAATATACATCTCTTTGCTCGAACTCCATTGATTGAGGCGCTTTGAAAGCGTCATTTAGATGGCTCTTAGTGTTGGTGGCGCCACCAACATGGCCAGAGGCGTTGCCTCCCTCTCTCTTTCCACGTTTACCTCTTCGGTTCCATGTTCGCCTATTTTGGCGGTTACCTTCCCAAGTAGAGCAATTATAGTCCAGAAGTATACCTAATATTAGGGTTTCGCTCTTGGCGCCCTCTCTTAGAGGTGCGACTATAATTGGATTCCGGAATATGCTCTATTTCCACGGATCTCGAATTATAGTTCTTCACAAGGATATTGTCATGCTTTTCAGCGACATTCATAGCTCCAATGAGCTCATGAAACCTTGTGATCCGTCTTGCATTAACATCGATTCGATAGTTCTTAGCAACCATCAATACAGAGACGGGGAAGGTAGAGAGAGTCTTCTCAATCAACATCGCATCTGTGATCTCTTTACCACAGAATTCCATTAAGGATTTAATGTGAAGTGCTTCCGAGTTATAGTCAAGAATTGACTTGAAATCACAGAAGCCGAGGCTATGCCATCTCACTTCTAGGTCAGGAAGCAAGGAGTCACGGACGTTGCCAAATCTTTCTTCGAGTGAGAACCACAGCCTTCTGGGGTCTTCTTCATTCATACACTCGTACTGGAGCGAATCATCCATATGACGAGTCATTAGGATGATGGCTTTCGCCTTATTTGCCTCTAAGGCTGCTCTATTTGCTTCCAAAGCTTGAGCTTGCTCAACAGTTATCACGTCCTGGCTAGGCTCGAGAATCATATCCAGGATTCCATCAGCCTTGAGATGCTGGCGGATATCACGAACCCACCTGTGATATCCAGAGCCAGTTGTTCCCAATGGAGCAAAGTCCAATTTGTTCAGGTTACTCATCCTGAAAGAGAACAAGAAATTAGGGTTAGTTTCGGAGCGAAATAGGCTACCACGAAAACATATGAAATTTCTGAGCGTAATCGCTTCCAAGAAATTAGGAATTTCGGAGCGTAGTCGCTTCCAAGAAATTCGATTCCAAGAGATATTGGATTAGATCGAAACAATGATGTAAGTGGTCGATCATAAATTCTCTACAAACTCTAAGTTTGGAGATCTCAACAAGCTCTAAGCTTGGAGTGAGCACGAACCCCCACAGTTCGGCTTAATTTGGTCTCCCCTATAATGAAGAAAGGGGGGGTAGAAGAAGGGAGGTTGCAAGTCCCCGAGAAAAAGAAGCGAAAAAGAATAAAAAAAAACTTAAAAAACGGGAACTTTTAGTAAACCATACCTTTTAGGATTGCAGAGCGTATTCGATCCTTATTGTAGGATTGCAGACGAGCTTCAGTCCTAGGTGAATCAAACTTGTTGAAATTCGGAGCAAATTCGCTTCTGAACAGCTCCCACTCCGATTAGTGTACAGGTTTCAAAAAGACTCCAATAGGGCTTAAATTTGGAGGTTAAATAGAAGATACAGACTTGAACAACTTTGATGAAGGAATAATTTTGATCTGAAGTTCTGAACTAGGCGTTTTGGGGCTTGCAAACTGACTGATATGCACAGGAACGAGCATGCTGAACAGCTCCCACCTCGAATGGTGTACGTGTCTCAAAACGACTCCAATAGGGCTGAAATTTAGAGGTCAGATAGAAGAGACATAGATGAACAACTTTGATGAAGAAAGTATTTTCATCAGAGGTTCCGAACAAGACGTTTCGGCTTGTGAAATCAGACTGATCTGCACAGAAACGAGCGTGCTGCTGTGTTGCAGGGGGCAGCAGGCATGCGGCAATGCTGCAGGTGCAGTAGGCGGCACACGGGTGCGCAAGGACTGCAGGGGCAGCATAGGGCATAGCTAACAAGGGCTAGGAGCTTGCGGCAGTTTTGGTGAGAAGAGTTTTCGGGTTTTTTGTTTTTAGGGTTAGGGTTAGGACTCATGCTGATAATGTGTTTTAGGGAATCAGAAATTGAGAGGAATTTGCTGTGTATTCTCATTGATAATAGGGGCCTCTTTATATAGAGGATTACAATGCATAGAATCTCAATCATACAAGGAAAGTAATTCTACATTGATTAGGATTCTAGATTCTTCTAATTAAATCCTATTACCACTAGGTCAAGTAACCTAGAGTTTGGGCTAAACACAAAATAGGTTTTCCTTGAACAAGTTTCAAAATGACACTTATATGTAATTTTCTATTATAATTAGACCTTCATATTTAAATTTGTCCAAAATTGTAATTTGGAATCATGTGTTCACATTTAACAGTAATGTGGATGAGATACCAAGTTGTGTGACAATAAAATTTTATAATTTTAAATTTAAAAATATATTTCATCGAGATACTAATTTGATCAACGAATATATAATACGCACACGAACCACTCTAAGATTAATTGATACATATAAATTCTAGAACAATTCTTAGGTTCACCCCTAGGATGAATGAGCATATTCACCCCCGTTGTCGATTAATATATTTTTACTTAATAAATTTATAATCCAACGGTCTATATCTTAAATTATCCTTTAAAGATCATCTCTGTAAAAAATCAATCGAATCGGAAATCATTTAATTATCTAATTGAATCAAACAAATGGATGGTTTTAACAATACTTACTACTACTATGATGAACCATCCATGTATTTCATACAAATGAATAACTAAAAGATCTTCAATTTGATTGATTTTTTATAGAGCTAATCTTTATATTACGTTATACAATATAAATGGTTGGATTAGAAAATTATAAAATTATTATGCGTTAATCACAAGAGATGGTGCATTTGCTCATTCATCATAAGGGTGAACTTAAAAATTATTCTAAATTCTATGATTTAGGGCATAGAACCTGTACTTGGCAAACACCACCCATAGAGGAGACGGTCTCATTATTGCACATACAACTTCAACATAAACAGTCTAAAATTACAGAGCATTAAAATCGTCTTGCACGTGCACTATGGCATTATTCGATCTCAACCAAAAATAAAAATAAAAAAAATCCTACAATTACAAACCAGCTGAGCAAAACGTTTTCAGCCACTTTATTGTGTAAGAAAGTTACTTAGCTAAACAATGGCAAGTGCATGCTGGGATTCCATTGAGAGATATAGAATGTCACCAGGATTCCCATGCAGGTTTCACTGTACTCATAGTCAGATGAGGAAGAGGCAGAGAGCCATCTACAGTTGAGTTGAACCAGCCAAGCTTCTCTACAAGTTTGTCAATTAAGTCACCTACCAAGTAAGAAACACCGGCAGCGCCAACCCCTATGACGATATAGTACAACACATTTTTGATGTACTTTGGTGGCGTCTGGATGTAAGCCTTTCCAATTGCGAGAAGTATGATGCATAAAATAGAAGATGATGCAACTGCTGCAATCTTTAGGTCGCTGTCGTCGCTATGAGAGAACGAGAAGCCATAAACCAAAGGAGGTACTAACCCGAAAATGAGGAACGAGAGTATGGCAACCGGGGCATGAAAAAAGAAATTATCTTTGTTCCCTAGTACTTCTTTGTATTTGCTGTCTACTTGATTAGCTTTCAGGTCCCAGAGCTGTAATATATCATTTTAATTAGTTATTACAATCAATAAGAAACATATTTTTAAATCTCACAAACTATGCTAACTTTGAGGTTTAATTGGGATCTGGTTAATATTCAGATGTAATATACTGACATTGTGTCCGATGACGAAAAGACCACCCAGCAAGTTTGCCAGTGCCAAAACGAAAATGTTCACTGCAAATATACAATATGGTTATTAATACATATATTATGCTCATTACTTATATCAACGGTTGAAATAGTTGAATTATGTCATATCTAGTGTAAAATAATAATAAAATTTAAATTTTAAAAGTAAGGAGATTCTTTCTAGAAAGGACCAGTCATATATATATATATATATATATATATATATATATATATATGGGTCCGTTCTGAAGCGGACTTCCGCACTAAAGTGCGGACGTCGACGCAGCTGAGACGTTCCAGGATGCGACGACAGCGCGAGGCTTGCAGAAGGGAGGCCGGAGGCATCCCGGACTATTCTGGGTAGCGTTTGAGGTCGGAGGAGGTCGGGGTTGTAGGTTATGGGCATCAACCAGACCTGCAACTGCAGGTTTTCTGCAGCGAGCTGCAACCCTGTCGCCGGCGACTCCACTGACTACAAACCGCTCCGTCCGATCCCTGAGGTCCGTCTGGCAAGCCCCGCAGCTTCGTCGCCCTCCGAGCAGAGCTGCAGCGTCGACGTCCGCACTTTAACAACAATGCGGACGTCCTCTTTGGAACAGCTCCGTGTGTATATATATATATATATATATATATGTGTGTGTGTGTGTGTGTGTGTGTGTGTGTGTGTGTGTGTGTGTGTGTGTGTGTGTGTGTGTATAGATCATATCCAGAGCGGAGCTCCGCTTTGAAATTACGGAGTGAACTTCGAGTTTTTGGTCACTTTTAGGTCGCATATCCACATCTTGACCATTCAGTTTTTAGGTACTAGTGTATAGATCATCTCTACAAATTTTCAGCCAAATTGATGGGTATCTAACTCGCTTGAACCAATCGACGAACTGAATCTGTCCAACCTGAACCGTACTAGCTTTAAGGCAGTTATCAATGCCTTAACGGTCATCAATTTGGCTGAAAATTTGCAGAGATGATCTATACACTAGTACCTAAAAACTGAACGATCGAGATGTAGATATGCGACCAAAAAGTAACCAAAAACTTGAACTTCACACGTTAATTTCAAAACGGAACTCCGCTCTGGATATATATATATATATATATATATATATATATATATATATATAGAGAGAGAGAGAGAGAGAGAGAGAGAGAGAGAGAGAGAGAGAGAGAGAGAGAGAGAGAGAGAGAGAGTAGAAACCAGTACTTACATGTGGCAGTATCAGTACTAGCTGCAGATGCCACAATACTTAAGCTTGCAATTGCTTCATTTAAACCACCGTAAACGATGCTTTTAAGGATTTCTAACATCTTATTAGCATCTCGTGGTAATTCAGACCCTGCCGGCGTTTGTTCCGGTGTGATCACAGTAATAACTGTTGTGCTCTCCGTAGGTTTTGCATCAACACAATATAAAGAGATCGAGAAACCAAAAGTGAGAACAAACATGACATGCATATAAGATTGTAGGTGTGAATAGAATGACAAATTGGTAGGGTTAACAAACGTTTTTCAGAAATTACCAGACAGGCATCTGACAAATACAAAAAAAATCATAGAACTACATGATTATGGGATCTAACTACACCAAAAAGTTTTATCGAGAATTGCCCAAAAATTTTGAAGAATATATAGTATCAAGAGATTGTTTACCTTGCCCTGGTCGACGAAAGATCCCAGTGCCTGTCAAAGTGAAAGAGTAGTTAATGTACGTATTGACCAAAACTTGATCGAAACAACTAATGCGACGTCAACAGTAACATATATGCCAGCCCATTAGAAAATGGAAACCGTATTTCATTACAGTATAGATACAGTGCAATAGAAACAAAACTTCTTATATAAAAGTACCTGCACGAAATAGGAGACCAAAGCACGAAGTGCATCTGGCGGGTTCATCTGCCTCAATAAGTGGTGGAGTAGGAGGTTTTGATTCTCTATCGCGGACTATAACCTCGGTGATGCAAGCATTGCAATTAGGACAGTAGAATTCATGCGCAGCCGTCTTCTCAAACACCCCTTCAAGATCTCTCAACTTAATTTTTCGATGCTTAGCCACTCCATTTTCCTCAGGGGACTGCTCCGTCTGCTCGGAGGATGAAGAGCCAAGATCCTTCAACTTCCTAGTATCCTCGTCTTGGTGCTTGGTCCCAACACTCTTTTGAAAACGTACGCTCTCTACTCCAACAGTCACTATTCCATGTCCACTATTGGATGTAGCTCCGTATAGCAATTCAGTACCTGAAACGGGTCATTCAGCAAATTAAACAATTTATCAGAAAAGTTAGAAACTCTTATCATGGATCTTCCTATATATCCATTCACCAAATGTTGGATTAAAGTCCAGCAATTGATATTTATATTCCTACTGGCAGTTTTGATACGTAAACATATTAATAAACTCATTTACAAATTTCACATATATCTTTACCTGCTCTTTTATCAGAGACTATGTGAGTACCATTTCTTGGGCTTCTCTTCCCTTCTTCTAAGGAATAGACAACATTCCCACCATTATTGGTGGTAATGTCTGTGTTGCTGTTTTGGCGAGGCAGCCTTTCTAATGGTGCTTCCATTTTCAGCTAACAGCTGCACAGATACAGTCTCTATTGCGTTATTGTGAAGGAAGGTCTAGGTCGACTCTGCTTGTGTGAACTCTAATATATAAGCATTGGAGTGTGTCTTCATCATAGTTTTACTAGACTTTATTTTAGTTAGTTTTTGTTTTTGTTTTTAATTTTTTTGGACCAAGAAATTAATTACCAGTATAGACGTATAGTTGACTTCAAATCAAGTTTCTGAGTTGGTTGTTCAATGTGATGAGCTATGTGGTTGTGTAAACTATATAAGAGAATCAAGAATCATAATTCAAAAAGTTAGTATATACACAGACTTTGCATTAAGAAAATATAAGAGTCGATCACATGTCTTTGTAATTAAGTACAGATCCCGTTTGAAATGGAAAGTGAAGAAATAAGCAGTAGAAAAATTAAGGGTACATATTTATACATGTTGTGGTTCATTAATTAGTCTCTCTCTCTTTTTTTTTGGAGAAGTTTTTGATCCTTAAGTCATTTTCTTTGGGGACAATATCCTTCAGGGTTCAGTGGTTCACAAATTGTTTAGCCAAAAACAATGTGTGATCCCCTTGAAGTTGAACTACCAAACAGAACATTGATAGAACAGCCCCCTTGATCTATGTGCGTCCTTGCTCTTCAATTAAAGCATTTTCTTTGGGGACAATGTCCTTGAAGGTTCAGTGGTTCACAAATTGTTTAGCCAAAAACAACATGTGATCCAATTTTTCTTACCCAACTCAATTTATCACCCTTTCATAGAATTCTCGATCCAACTAACAGTCAGATTAAACGTACCATCTAAGATTTTGGATATCTCTACATGTGAATACATATGATTTGGATCCAATGTTGGCAAATAATCAATTACTTCAGTGATTAAGAAAGATCTGAAGAAGACTAAGAAAATTGAAGTCAATTGGTTGTTGATCATATTTTCGAATGCTATTAGTCTTACATCAAGAATTTTTTATGGTTAAAGTATTCCAACTAATTTCAGTACGTAATAATAAGATGTATCATTTCTTATATACAAGGTCACGTAGGTTTTAAAGTTGAATTCATCATCATCATTTAACAGCATACAACTTTTATAAACTAATTAAAAACTATAATCTATACTATTATTAAGAGAACCCACTGTGACCACCCACTTTGTCGGTCAAAGTGGGTGTGAAATAACGTAAATATCTTTAAACTATAGTTTAATTTTAAATAGTCTTTAATATATGAGGGATATTATGGTAAATAACAAAATATAAATCAGAAAAAGTAGGAAATGATAATTTCTCATCCCACATTCTCTAAATATAACTTCTCAATCCCACCATCTACATATATAACTGCCCACATCTTACGGAATACGGATGTAATTCTTTTTTCCCCTCTGAAAAGTAAAAATAACAATAAAAATAAAAATAAAAATAAAAATAAAAACAAAAACTGTTTAACACGTACATCGCATGTGTCAATAAAGACTAGTTGTTTATTATTTAAGCACAGCTGTACTAAATTACTCATTGTTAATTTAAACACAACTATATCAAACCGCTCAGGCAGCACCAATTTACATGCATGACTTCACAATCACAACTCATAGGACTCCGCTAAGGTTTATTTTGTTTCTGTGCAGATCCTAGAATCAAAGAAATATACTTTGCTATTTCTATAAACGCATCCTTTTTTTTTGGCTAAATATATAAACACATCTTTGAAACAAACAAAACCATGATCTCTGATCACATATTACCTAGGATATGCCTACAGTTTTTTTTTTTTTTGATCAGGGATATGCCTACAGTTTTCATTGGTCTTAATCAATCAACTCAATTTGCAATATAGAAAGACCATAACTTATTGTCAAAATTTCTGTACTACTTTAAATCTTTAATATGTTCACCTGAATGATTGATCATACTAGGTTGACGAAAAGCTTGAAACTAATTGGTGGATAATGACTCGAGCATTAGATTAGGGTAACATCTTCACCAAATGGGTCCCTAAAGGTGTAACCCCTAATATAAGAATTGCTCGATTTGGATTCTCGTGAGTAACGAGTTTTTTTTTTGGTTGTGATACAAGAAGTAAAACGAGTTATTTCATCTTATGTGTATAAACAACGTTTTAGGGGTAGGTAGGCTAACAAGGGCAAAGACCAAACAGACACGTTGCAGAGAACTACAATAAGATGTAAATTTTATTGTGCAGAGGCGCGAGGTAATGGCAATAAACAATCGTGTGTAAATTTTACACAATAAGATGTAGAAAATCTCCATGTGTAATATTTTATAATTTATTTTACATCCATTAACTTACGCACGGATATTTTATTTATTTATTTATTTATGAAAAAATAATAATATATTAAATCAAAGATTACATTTGATATATATCACACTTTAATCAAGACCCGACTTAAAATAACTTCAACAACTCTTTAATGCACTAAAGCACAAAGCATGGAACTGATAATTAAAAACTTTGCATTCATGACCTGAAAATTTCTGTGTCATTTCGCCTATCAAAAAAGAAAAGAAAAAAAATTTGGTAACTCAAATCTAAACCCAAATATAGAAGATAAGCTAGAATAATTCATCTTCCCAGGACTAAAACTCTAAAGGACAGAGAAAAATATGACCTTGTTTTAGGGAATCAGAAATTGAGAGGAATTTGCTGTGTATTCTCATTGATAATAGGGGCCTCTTTATATAGAGGATTACAATGTATAGAGATAGAATCATACAAGGAAAGAGAATCTCTAGATTCTTCTAATTGAACCCTATTAACACTAGGTCAAGTAACCTAGAGTTTGGATTAAACACAAATAGAGATATCCTTAAACACTCCCCCTTCTGTTCTCCAAACGCGATGCTTCTCTCGTTGCCTCGTTAAAAACCTTGCCGAGTAACAAAAACCCAGTGGGACAAAAATAACCTCGGTCGAGATGAACATGTAGACATCTCCCCCTGATGTTTGCTCCTCCCCCTGATGACTACGATCATGGGAGTTCAGATAATTTCCGCAAGTCAATTCTTGCCACATGTTTCTCGAACGTGGATTTGGGCAATGACTTAATAAACAAGTCTGCCTCACTATCCTCATATTGAATCTAGTTCACTTTGATCTCGAGGAGAGTCTGTTGTTCCTGATTATGCTTGGTTTTGTCGCTTTTGATGTAGCCTTGCCTCATTTGTTCAAAACAAGCAGCATTATCCTAAACGCTCGTAGGCACATCTGTGGTAGACTTCAAACCACAATTGTGCGAACATGCGTAATTATGGATCCAATCCATATACATTCACGAACCACTTCGTGAAGAGCAATGATGTAACATCCCGTATTTTCACTTACCCGTTTACTAGTCATTTGGACGGTAAACGACAACTGCTCTTACTTTTTACCCTAATTCGGTATTTTAGTGGCCCTAAAAGTTGACTTTTTGTTCGGGTCAAAATTTGAGGAAAGGTTCTTCATGAAAGTTGTAGGGGACGTTAAACCGAGCGCGTGCATATGTGGTGCGTAAAAATCGGACTTAGTATGCGAGAGTTATGGCCAAAAATGTGAAGTTACTGTTCATGGTAATTTTTGATTAAAATAGAAATTTACCCAGGGTAGGTTTCCATTTCCGGAAACCCACCCTTCCTCTTCTCTCTCCACTCCCCCGACCTCTCTCTTCTCCGGTTCGGCCATTTTTCTTCTCCCTTTCGATTTGCCACTTTCCGGCCACCAACCGGCGTGCCACCGGTCATCAGAGGAGCGCCTCCTCCCTTCGATCACCCTAGTAACCTTGGTTTTCGACGATTTGACCGGAAAAGCACGGATCGAAGCAAAATCCCCTCCGGCTGCAATTTGAGGTTTTTGCCGATTTCCGGCTGTTTCGGCCACCTCCGGTCCCCATCTCGCCGTCGAAGGTTCGGTTTTCATCACTGATCATTTCCCCTATGGCCTTGTATCACGATTTATTGTGTAGATGCCGAATCGACGAATTGAAATTCTAGGGTTCTTGAGGATTTCTGGGTTTTGTTCATTGATCGATTTCGGCTGTTTTTAATTGTTATTTGGGAATGTTGTAGTTGAGAAGTTGAATCAGTGTGTTGAGTAGGTGCCGCTGTCAAATTTTGGTGTCCATTGGAGTTGGTGGCAGTGGCGGCGGCGCCGCCACTGTGGGCGGCTTTAACGGCGGCTAGGGTAGCTTTTTAATTTCAATTTCTGGCTAGTTAAATTCTATAATTATCATAGAGCTTGTATGTGAAGTTTGGTGAATTTTGGAGGAGTTTGGAATTGTTTGTGAATTTCCGAAATTTGGAGTTTTGTGATTGAATTGTGGGAAATCCGGCCGTTGGATCTCCCTCGTTTTCGTTGTGGAATATATAAATTGAGGAATTGGTGTTGTGGAAGAGGTTTGGGGTGAATTTGAGAAGTAATGGAGATAGAGATTTTCGGATTTCGTTTAAGTTCGTAATTATTTTATCGGATTGCCGTTTACGGAAATATAATTGTGTACAGGGCAATGTCGCGAGCTACGGTTAGATGAAGGAACTCGTTTGCGTGGTTGCCCAATAGTACTGTGAGTGGACTTTTATTTTTAAATATTGATGCATGCAATTATTTTCTTAAATAATGCTCTAGTTTTAATCATATTACTTATTGAGCAAATGATTTGATTTTCGGAAATTCGATCTCGGTTTATCTCGTGGATTTGCTCTTGATAATGAGTTTCAAAGGTTGATTATGATTTATAATATTATTTGACAAATTGCTTATTTCCGAGGTAATTTTCCGAAATTAAGTATATTTCTAAATGCCGATTTAAGTTCCTGGAAGGTTCTCGAGATGAGTTTTGATGGAGTTGGATTTTCTCATTTATTTATTGACCTTTGGTTTTGGCATCGGAAGTGCCTAATTAAGGATTTTGGATTTGGTTGGTTTCTTGGAGATTTTGAGAGATTTTTTTTGGAAATGGGATTTGCTTATATTAATTTCCGGTTTCGGTTACGGATATAAGAATATTTTGGGCGTGTGGGACACGCCGTCGATTTATTCCTATTTCTCACTTATCCATTTTGAGATTGAGAGTAATCTTGACGTGCGGGGTCAAGTCGTTGAATACATGGTTTCTATCTCGTGAGAAATATGGGGAAGCTACATGGATTTACTGGTTTTCGATGATTTTTCCTCACCATACGCGGGTTATGTTATTAGGTCTCCTCCTCACTGACTTTGTGTTGGTGAGTGGCAGTTGAGGTAGCTTGTTCTCCTCCTCACCTACTTTGTGTTGGTGAGTGGCAGTAGAGGTGATTTATTCTCCTCCTCACGTGGGTGGCAGTCGAGGTCATTTGGTCTCCTCCTCGCACAATCTATGTGTGAGTGGAAGTTGAGGTTATTAGTTCTCCTCCTCGCACAATCTATGTGTGAGTGGCAGTTGAGGGTAGGTAGAGCCTGAGAGGCTCCATTTCCCGTATGGTGATATCTCTTCCTTATATCTTACCATTTCTCGACTAGTGGGGCCTAGTCTGATTTCCTTGTAACCAGCGGGGCTGGTTTTATCCTGTCGAGTATCAGAGTTTCGATCTTTCCTCTCGGATGTTTGTGACTAGCGGGGCTAATCGATTTTTCTTGAGCAGGGCTTCTCGTGAATTGTTTTCTGAATCGTTACATGCATCGAGAGTTTTTAAGGAAATATATATATGGGAAAGTATAAAATCCACTTGGTTTAAAAATTGTTTATTTTTGTCCACTCACGCTAACGTATTTTATGTACTTTTCCCTGGGCCCTTCGGTTTCAAATGCCCAGTTTGCAGGCGAATTGGTTGAGGTCGGGCGTACAAGGAGTTGAGGCATAGTCAACAGCATGGCTTCCGCATCTGTCGTTGAATTAGGTTTTCCTCTTATACCTTTCTATTAGAATTGCTCTGATTACCTATGGGATTTATGATATTTGAGTTGGGATGCGTGTTTTGTGAATTGGAGACTGATGTCGATTTGGGGAGCAGGGTGGCTCCAGGAGCATAAGGATGAATTGATTGAGGAGTGTAAATGTTTTCTACAGGTTTGGGTAGCCCATTTTAGGGGAAGTTCCGCCAAACTTTTGGTAGAATTTCTTCTAAGGTGGGCCCCGCAGGGTCACTTCGGATTTCAAGGTGAAATCCGGGGCGGGTCCTGTCAAATGATCTCTGCATTGTTCAAAGATATAGAGACTAGGGTCTATTCTGTAGACCTCCAAGATGTCACGGTCTTTTCCCATGGTGAACACTTGACCGAATTGGGAATGACCTTTGTGTGGGTCAGAGAGATACCCAACATTAGCAAAACCTTCCAAAACACATGTCGTTTTGGGATGGGGGTAGTGGACGCAGGCCAGTGTTGGCGGCGTACCTGGTGTGTGATGGGTCTGAATCCATCATCTCTTTGTAGGGATAGAGCAAGCCCATATCAATCATACATCTCAAATATCGAAAGATATCTTTTACACCAATCCAATGGCATCGCGTTGGCGTAGAGCTATATCTAGCTAACAAGTTCACAACATATGAGATGTCCGGTCTTGTGCATTGGGATAAGTACAATAATACGCCTATTGTACTACATAAGGCACTTCTGCCTCTAGCACATCTTCGTCATCATCCTTTCGACGAAGGGGATCCTTTTTAGGATCAAGACTATGGACGATCATGGGGGTGCTTGAAAGCTTGACCTTGTCAAAATGCTTAAGCATCTATCGACACGATGCTCAAGTTCTAAACCGAGACATAATCGTGTTCTCCCAAAATCCTTCATCTCAAACTCGGATTTCAAGTGTTCAGCGGTTTCCCTTAACTCTTTAAGGGCTTCTAATGAATATCATGTCCAACATGAACCGCGATAGACTCCGAAACTTGTCATAGAAACGCGTGGGCATATCCCTTCCCAATCCCAATCAAGTAGTCACTTTAGTGAGCGTTTCAATCTTATTATAAACGCGCTCCGTGGTCTAGAGCCTCTTGACTTAGGTAAATGAAGTTCACCATGAACCTTCATGTATATTCCGTATCTAGATCCCCATAGAGATACGTAGTGACCACATTTGTAAGCTGCATGTTCAGTTATTCGGAAACTACCAAACTGACAAGGTAGTGGAGTGCAATGACATCCATTACGAGAGAATATGTCTCATCGTAGTCGATTCCAGGGCGTTTTGTGAGAAGCCTTGCTCCATAAGGCGAGATTACCATCTCTTTTTCTCATCACGGTTTCTAACGAAGACCCATTAGTCAATAGGTTTTATGTCAGGAGGTGTTAGCATCTCTAGCTCGAAAACCTTCCTGTTCGTTAGAGAATCCATCTTAACCTGGATCGCATCTTTCCATTTAGGGAAAATCTCTCTACGTTGGCATTCATTCATCAACGGAGCGTGGTTCGATATCATCTGACTCAACAAACTCATGCGCAACGAAATACGCAACTACATCACCAATTATGATGGAGTTTCTATCCCACGTCTCATGTACACTAGTGTAAGTTTCATAGAGCTCTATATTCTCAGGAATAGGTTCTGACGTTGAGGCGTCCCCCAACGATAACCATAACCCGGAAGATTCTCATAAGACGGATTTTGAGTCTTGATGATCAAAGGATTGAAATGTGCCAAAGTATCCTTCGAACTCACGGGCCTCCCACGCATCCTAGCTGGGGCCATGGCCTGTAACGCCAGAGTGCCACTCTCTTTGGCGTTGGCACCATGCCTACCTCCGTGTAGGGTGGCGCTATGTCCTCTCGTAGGGGCGTACTTCCTTGCAGGCATGTTTGCAGCATATTTGTGTGATCTCGTCACTTTAATAGGGATCAAGATGAGACATAGTGGGGACAGACCTCGACAATTCTTGTCGTTCCTGTTGAACATCTGTGTTCTTATCTCCCCCGAACGATTGGAAGACTGTTTCATCAAAGTGACATCCGCAAATCTAGCGGTAAGGAGATCGCCTTACAAGGGCATTAAGTGGAGGACGATTGTTGGAGTCTCAAATCCAACTGAGTTGCCCATTCGTCTGTAAGGACCTATCATAGTGCGCTGTGGCAGCGCAATGGGCACATAAATGGCTCACTCAAATGTGCGTAAGTACAAAATAGTTGTACCTAGTCACCAACTGTAACGCAGGGGTACATTGAGTGGCGGTCGGTCGTAGACGAATTAGCATAGCTACATGCGATATTGCATCACCTCAAGCGGATATAAGGAGAATGGTGCGCATTACCAATGTCCAGACTATCCTCGTAGTCGTTTTCGCGAGACCATTTGGGGTGTACATGGGAATATAATGTCCAACATCAATCCCAATGCAATAACCATCGAAAGTCTTCGATGTAAACTCTCCAGCATAGTCAAATCCAATTGACTGAATATGATGATTTGGGGAGTGAGCCCGTTGTCATATGATATGTGCTAGGAGTGTAGCATAAGCAGCATTACAAGTAGACAATGGCACGACACGTGACCAGCGTGTTTGCGTGTCAACCAACATCATGAGATATTTAAACGTCCGCAAGTTGGTTGAATCAGTCCATAGAATCCTCATGGATTTGATGTAAGAACAGAATGAGTATTTTCATATCCTTTGCGTAAGACGGTCTCAGTCCTAATTTCCCTAATGAACTGGCTTTGCAAAATGAGCGAGAGGCCATAGAAGCGATCAATGAGGATTTTGGTTGGGCCTGAGCGTCTGTAGCGCTATTAGAAGCAAAATGTGTGACTACATCTCCCATCATGGCGTTGGAGCCATGGAAATTAGCATGTATGGCGTCATGGCCACAAGGAGGAACAACCATGGCGTTATGCTCATGGTTGGCGCCTTTTATGGCGTCATCAGATTCTTGCTTCGTTTTGCTCAAAATGATGGATGTCCGAGTGAAGTCTTTAGTAGACGGATCATCATATCATGACTAGGATGACCTATCCTGTCATGACAAAGCCAATATGTGTCTAAATCCAAGAGATCTTCTCTCATAACTTTATTGGATTTAATAGCTCGAATAGTGACATAGAGTCCACTAGAGAGACACATAAACTTCTCTAAGATGCGCCTTTGTTCGCAATCGTTAGAGGTATTCGCAAAGGAACTCATCTCCATTCTACATGCGTTTTCGCATGGAATCCATTGGCTATTCATAGGGCAATTTGCCCTAAGAGCGTAGAGAGTTTCTGTGACAGTAATTAAGGTGCCATTTGGCAAGTGGAACTTAGGCTATTCCATGTCCTTGAATTAATATTGATGGCCCAGCCATCTGTAGTCACAAAGTAATATGCTCAGAATCAAAATTGAGTCATAATGAAAAGAACTCGAAATTTTATTCATAAGCCAATGGAGTACATCATTGTTTCTTTGATCAAAGAAAATCTAATCCAATAAACATGGCAATCGCCTACATCTCTTGAAAAATAAAAAGACTTAATCAAAATCGCCAGTTTCTGGGTCTTGATCCTTATAGTCTTCCACCCTTAGATCGAGATCGCCATCTTGATCTTCTTGTTCCATGTAATTTGCTTCCCTTGCTTCACGATACGTCTTGTATGCATTTGCAACATTCTGGGGTACTGTACATGCTTTGGCCCAATGTTCAGTTGATCCACATCAAAAACAAACATCATTATGGTCAGGCTCCCTTGATCGAGGCGCCATTGGGGCGCGATTTGGACAACCAATGCTCTTGGTGGCGTTACCACCATGGTCGGAGGCTCCTCCTCTCTCTCTTCACACGTTGACCTCTACGGTTCCGTGCACGCCTCTCTTGGCGATTTCCTTCCTCTTTAGGGCGAACATATGGACCAGAATGTCCAGAATTGTCCCTACTCTTAGGGTTTCGCTCCTTGCGTCCTCCATTGGGGGCGTGACTATAGTTAGACTGCGGAATAGACTTAGTTTCCACGGGTCTTGCATTATAGTTCTTCACAAGAATATTGTCGTGCTTTTCAGCTACGTTCATGGCGCCAATGAGCTCATGAAACCTTGTGATACGCCCTGCATTTACATCAATCCGATAATTCTTTGAAATCATCAGTGCAGAGACGGGGAAGGTAGAGAGAGTCTTCTCGATCAACATCGTATCAGTTATGGCTTGGCCACAAAACTCCATCAGAGACTTGATACGAAGGGCTTCCGAGTTATAATCAAGCACAGACTTGAAATCACAAAAACGGAGGCTATGCCATCGCACTTCTAAATCAGGAAGCAGGGAGTCACGAACGTTGCCAAATCGCTGCTCAAGTTCTACCCATAGCTTTCTTGGGTCTTCCTCATTGAGGTACTCATTTTAGAGTACGTCATTCATGTGCCTTGTCATGAGAATTATGGATGTAGCTTGTTTTGCTTCGAAAGCAGTAGCTTGCTCAATGGAGAGCACGTTTTGACCAGGCTCTTGGATGGCTCCCAGAAGTCCATCAGCCTTAAGATATTGGCGCACATCTCGGACCCACCTATGTTATCCTGCGCCAGTTGTCTCTAGTGGAACGAAGTTCAACTTGTTCAGGTTACTTATCCTGAAAAACAACACAAGATTAGGGTTAGTTTTGGAGCGAAAAGGCTACCACGAAAAACTATTAAATTTCTGAGCGTAGTCGCTTCCAAGAAATTAGGGATTTTCTGAGCGTAGTCGCTTCCAAGAAAATCCGATTCCAAGAGGGGTTTTGGTTTAGATCTAAACAACGATGTATGTGGTCGATCGTTTTCGTCTCAACAAACTCTAAGTTTGGAGGACTCTACAAGCTCCAAGCTTGGAGTGAGCACGAACCCCCACAGTCTGGCTTTTGGTCTCCCCTATGAAGAAGAAAGGGGGGTAGGAGAAGGGATGATGGAAGTCCCCGAGAAAAGAAGAAGAAATTGAAAAAAAAACTTCAAAAACGGGAACTTTTAGAAAAGTTTACCTTGAAAAGTTGCCGGAAATCTGGACCGGAAATTACCGTAGCTACCGGAAAAGTCACCGGAAGTTGACCGAAAAATGTCGCCTGGAAAGTTATTGTAGTTGCCGGAAAAGTGGCCCGAAAAGTCGCCGGAAAGTGCCTGAAAAGTTGCGGGAAAAGTGTTGACCGGGGGTGCTGACGTGGTAGTCCGGATGATGACGTGGCAGCTGACGTGGCAGGGGATTCTGTGGCTTGGCGGCTCGGCAGCTCGGCTGGTTCACGTGGGCTCCGCTTGGGCCAGTTGCATGTGGGCTCGACTTGGGCTTCAGCAGTTGGACTTGGGCTTCAGTATCTGGGCCTAGGGCTGATCGGAGGTTGATGTTGACTGAAGCACAGGTTCAGGCGGCGGTTTGATGGTTTGGTGGTTCAGGCGGCCGGTTCACGTGGTTCTAGGCCGGTTCCTGTTTTGATTTTTCGGCTCCGGTGATCTGGGGTCCGGCTACAGCTGCTGGTGAAGTTTCGTAGCAGTAGGCAGGGAGGAAAGCTTCGAACCGGGCAGAGGGACTTTAGCTACTTCCGGTGGCCGGTTCGGTGGTTTGCCGGCCAGTTCTGGGGGTGGGGCCGCCGGTTCTAGACTCCTGGAGTTGAGATCTTCAAGGTAGGCGGCGGTGGTTTCTGGGATTTGAAGGCTACGAATTTAGGATTTCAGGGTTAGGGCTTCGTGCTGATAACGTGTTTTAGGGAATCAGAAATTGAGAGGAATTTGCTGTGTATTCTCATTGATAATAGGGGCCTCTTTATATAGAGGATTACAATGCATAGAGATAGAATCATACAAGGAAAGAGAATCTCTAGATTCTTCTAATTGAACCCTATTAACACTAGGTCAAGTAACCTAGAGTTTGGATTAAACACAAATAGAGATATCCTTAAACAGACCTTAATTTGTTTGTTGATTCTTAGGCCCACAAGACTTCTTTTGTTGTCTATTCTAAGTTGGTCCTACTTTCTTCTCGCACCGGGGGAGACCCTTGCATCTTTGAGCATGGGAAACGCAGTCAAAGGCTCAAATAATCTTAAGAATAAGATTGATGTTGGTAACTTGAACCGAATCCCAGGGGAATAATTGATGTTTTTTTTTTTTAATTTTTTTTTATGACAAGGGGAATAATTGATGTTGGTACCTAGGGTAATAAGCTTATACCAACGAAGACATCTACCACTAGACCACTAGCGGAACCACGTTGGAGGCTGTTTGGGCTATAGCCCAACTCAAATTTATTCGTATGTTTTATATATTATATGTGCGTCCCTTTACATGGAGCTACAATTGATTCAGTTGGCTAAGTTGCTGTATGTGTGACCTTTCTATGACATGTTTGATCCCCCACTTGTCCAATTTTTTGTGTTTTCTGCCTCTTTTTCTGGTTTTCTATTTTCTCAACCATTTTCTTCTCCATTTCTTCTTTGCTTACAATATTTTCTTCTCTTGTTTCTATCGTTCTTTCCCCTATTTTTTGGGGGCCGTGACCACTTACCCAATTTTAGACTAAAAAATTGTCCACTCACTCCACTAAGAGTTTTTTAACCTTATTTACCCAATCTAACAGTGTTTGACAGTATTGCCCTCATACTCTCTCTCTCTCTCTCTCTCTCTCTCTCTCTCTCTCTCTCTCTCTCTCTCTCTCTCTCTCTCTCTCTCTCTCTCTCTCTCTCTCTCTCTCTCTCTGCTTCACGCTCCGGTGAGGTTGGACGGGCGAGGCGTCATTGTTGAGAGCGACTGTCTGGACACATTGGACTTCCTCACCTTGACGTGGAGCTTGCCATCGTCGCCGATCTCGACGTCGGTTTTGAGGAAGTCGCCACCGTTGAGGAACATGATGTCGGAGTCGACCTTAAAGGAGACGATGGAGGCAGCGGTCTCCGGGAACTGCTCCATTATCAGCAGCCAGGGGCGGATCCAGAATTTTTTTTCAGGTAAGGCAAGTCAATGGCAGGAGGGGAAGGGAGGAAAATTAGAGAGAAGCTGCAGATTTTGGAGGCAATTGTGAAGTTTTTGCCTTGATTTTGCCTAATTTCTGTCATTTTCTTCCCCAATTCACCTATTTTTGCCATTTTCACATCCCTTGCCTACACCAAATCAATGTAAAATCAAAAATCCAATCTAGGCAAGTGCCCAAGCTGGGCTCTATGTGGATCCGCCCCTGTCAGCAGCTTGGCGCCATTTAAACCATTGTTGCCAAGTCCAAGCATAAGAATTAACTGGCAATGCCAAGAAAATTCGGCGGACTACGTCCCCTAAATCGTGCACTTGGAACAATTTTAACTCCTTTAATGTTTCCTTGATTACCAAAAGCAAAAGTCAAAAATTCTGGCGGCACCACAACATGCAAACAACATAAAGAATACAACACTTCGAAATTTCAAACACAAAAGCAAACTGCATTTATATATGGTCGGGACTCCCCACCCAAGAATATTGTCAAAATACATAGAGCCAGAGCGGCAGTAAAAGGAAGAATAAACAAAGCCTCAGCGGCACTACAAAGGTTCCGGAGTAGCAACAACATTATCCCCAACCGGCGGCGGTTGTTACCCAGCCAGGCGGCTCATCTGATCAGATCTATGAGCGATAGGGCTCAGCGTCACTATGGTGCCATTCGCTCGAGTATGGGTGGCCATAAAACCTGCGCGAAACACTTCTGACAGAGTCGGAGGAGGGGTCCGCTGAGAATCGTCTGCCGGACGCTCACCACTTTCTCCACTACCTGAGCGGACACCCTCAACTCCAGCAGGGGCCACGCTACTCGCAAGTTCCCGCTGACCCATCTGCCTGACAGGTTGGGTCACCTTCGCCTAATCAATGGCGCCCTTCTGCTTCAGCAGGTCAAAATTAGAGGTGGCACAGCCTTCGTCGCCTCCATCATGGCCTTCTTGTACTCAGCAGACTGCTTGAAGGACTCTACAGCAGCGGCCTCCGAGAGCCCTTCTCAGCCTCCCGGTGGGCAACCTCGCCCTCCAGCCTTTTCACCTCAACAGACTTGGCGGTAGCGTACCGTTGAAGGATCTCAACTTTCTTATCTTTGGCCGCCACTTGATCCTTGAGCAGGGCCATGTCCTGTTCTTGCTTGGCAACTTGGTTGTTCCGCTTGACATCCCGTTGAACAGTGACAGACAACTTGCCTCGGGAGTCCATGGTGTCACAGTCCGCCTTGGTTAGGCGCCGCTTAGTATCCGCCAATCTATCCTTGGCCTCATGTAGCTCCCTTTGAAGACCTCTAATTTCCTTATTCAGCTGTCGCTCCACCTGGGGCTGTTTCGAGGCTGCCAGGAACATCTCATGTAACCAAATGGACAAGTGCCTGAAGGCCGAGATGTAGGGCGACTGGTCAATGGCGGTTGAGCGCACGATCCCCTCCAGCCCGCCGAACCCCAATCGCTTGCAGAGGTGGAAGATAAACTCCCGCTCAGTCTCTGTCAGGAACTCGGCATATGCGGCAAACGAGTCGAGGTCGCTCGTCTGCACCTCCGGCCCAGCTGTCACAGTCGCCTTCGGAGGGGCTTGCCTTGCCTTCTTCCGTTGGCGGACCCCAATAGTCTCCGCATCGGCCGCATCATCCTCGTCAACCGTGTCGTTTTGCAGCCGCTTCCGTTGCGGTACCACCCGTGTGGTACCGAAGGCGACTGGAAGCGCTCCTATCTGCGACTCCAGCCCCGCAATAGTCACTGGCTTCTTTGAGGATGCCACCCTCTCCTTCTGGGACCCAAGCCTATTGGCAGGCACCCTGTCTTTCTGCTGCACTGGCGCAGCAGAGGCCTTGCTCCCGCCAACTGAACCCTGAGCGGCGCCAGCTCCCGCCTGCACCACGGGCGAGCCATCAGGGCTGAGGTGTGAGTGATGAGGCATCAGCAACACCACAGGAACCTCAGATTGGCTCACCGCCAATGTCTGAGGGTCGACGACAGTCTGTTAGGCCTCCAGCCCAGCGGCGTACATACTCTCCAGGAAATTGTTGATCTCTGCACGATCCATAGATTTCTCAAATGCCTCACGACTAGCTTTATTACCGGCGGAGAGTCTGTAAAAAAAAAAAAACAACAGGTTAGCCTGACGAAAACCTAACTATAACACATCAGCAGAGGATACTTACCAAGGGCTCATGTCAACTGTTGATCGACCAACAGCTCCCACCTGGTAAGTAAGCGGAGATCTAGCAAGTTGCAGTTCTGCCAGCAGCCGCGGATCTTTGCTATGCGGCACTCTTCTTCTAGTGTCAGGTTATAGCGCAGGCCCGCTACAAAAAAGTAAAAGAAAAAAAAAATGAAGTTGTCATTACAACAGAAGGAATTATTGCGCAACAAAAATCAACTCTAAACGGCGACAACCAGCGATAACCTAGGATAGGTTGGAATTTCGACTTAATCCTGAATGTCGGCTCTCCATCATTCGACCCAGCCTGATATTCCCATCCGGCAGTGGCAACACATAAGGTCCCCTGCCAAGGTGACATGGAATCCTTCAGGTTCTCTATTAACTTGGGTGCCCCCTGGAGTCGACTCAGGTTCACTTGCCCGCTGTGACCTTGGTGCTTCATGTATACTAATTCGTAGAAATGTAGCACCTCCGCCACAGTTGGACCCTCATAGCCAGACAAGCGCCATAGCGAATTGAGCGCCATCAGCAACCTCCACATATTAGGGCAAATTTGCCCAAAGGCGAGGCCAAACTCATAAACCAAGATTTGGAGGTTTGGCAGTAGCAGGAATGTCACACCCTGGCAGAAGATCGTCTCGTGCACGGGGCATGCCCCGCTGGTAGGAACAATGCTCTTTCCTCCTTCAGCGGCGGTCACAGTTTCACTACACCTGGCAAGCGGAACACCAGCTTCACACGATTGACGGCAGCCACCGTCATCGACCCTCCCGCCTCATCGACTGATGTGCTGTCACCAAGAACCCAAGCTGACTCAACCTCTTCCCCGCCAGTCTCCCTCACCCCACCAGCGGAGCCGCTAGCAGCGCTATTGCTCGCCAGCGTCTCCTCCCGCCTATCACGCGCAGCGACTTCCTCCATCTCCCTTGAACTCTCAGGACGACCGGCACGACCCATTGCAACCTCTCAGGGAATGGTTTGTAGCGGCACGATGTCTAGCGGTTCAGACAGTGAGGTTCTTGCAGGGCCAGACGGACGCAATGAATCAATAAACATCTTATCCGCCATGTTGAGCGACACGTCAGACCCAGAATCCTCATTGCTCTAGATCTCTATAACGCTAGCCATCACAAACCATAAAACCCAAAATCAGTCAGTTCCAACAGGATCTACACCCACCCTCATCTCCGTTTTCACCTAAGAACATCAAGATAACCCATACCTAGAAAACTCAGAAAATACCAAAACAAGAACGACGAGCATCCACACCAAAACCCATATTCGACCATCTAGCAAGGTAGAAAACCCCATTCTTCTATCAAACACCTAAAACCCACCCCCCAAACACAACTCTAGACCCTTAGAGACACCGGTGAGTAACAGAAACCATGTCAAATTCAAAAACCCAGAAACTGGCAGAAGCAAAAACACGAAAATCCAGTAAAACAGGGATAGTATTCAAGATACCAACCTCAAAGATGAAAACTTTAGTGTGATCGAGGGCGCTTGTCTTCGCTGCAAGAGAGCTTCATCCTTCAAAGATCGATAACTTCACGGAATCGTCGAAATCTCTTCAGGGATCTCAGAGCGAAGCTTGCAGACGACAATACTAGTTCAAAGTGCAAAGTGCCAAACCACCAAGTTTCCCTCTCTTTTATGTCAACATCAACCCAATCTTGACCGTCCGCTGAAAAACGACATCACACGATAGCCATACACGTGGCCCACGATCACACTTACTCTCCGGATTAACCGAGGCGTCGCTCAGTTACAAAATCAATAATTACTCGCATTAATGGTGAGGAGACGGGCATGATGCAGAGACATCACTGCACACGCCAACCCAATACATGCTTGCCATGTGTTGGACACCATCAGCCGAAACGTCTAACCAAAGTAACCATTGAAATGGGCAGAAAACAAATCGTCCAGAGTCTCCGCTAAGCGCAATTCCGCTAGCTGAACTTCTCCCCTTTCATCTTGCAAGCGAGATAGTCTCCGCTAGGCGCAACTCTGCTAGTGGAACTTCTCCCCTTTCATCTTGCAAGCGAGATAGTCTCATCTAAGCACAACTCCTCTAGTGGAACTTCTCCCCTTTCATCTTGCAAGCAAGATAGTCTCCGCTAGGCGCAACTCCGCTAGTGGAACTTCTCCCCTTTCATCTTGCAAGTGAGTCTCCGCTAAGTGCAAACCCGCTAGAGGAACTTCTTCCTCTTCATCTTGCAAGCGATACTCTCCGCTAGGCGAATCTCCACTAGCGGACCTTGCAAATAAGGCAGTCACCGTTGACCGCAACGCCATTTACTAGGCCATAGCCAGTCAGGTTCCCGCATCACTGCCGGCCACTTGCTATCAGCGGATGGACCTCCACCAACAAAGATTCCCGAGGCAATGCCTAACTCTGACAATGACCGCCAGGCGGTGTTACAGCCAAACCAAAGTCCTCCGGGACAAGTAAGGGGACAAGTCAAAAGTCTTCGACAGCCCTAATCAGGCACATTGACACCCATCACTTGGGTATCAAAGATTGGGTTCGCTACCCAACACCCTCTGCTCAGCGCAGCTCCCCTCAACAAACAATACACCTGCCAAAAGGAGGTCTATCTTCGCTGGGGAGTGGGGGACTTCCTGGGGGCCTAGCAGGGGCCCACCCGAAAGGGTATAAAGCGTTCGTTTAGTAAGTCCATGGTTGACAGAGCACTGACGCTAATTATGCTCTTGCAAGTCTGACGGAAGTAACGCTGCGAACTGCTAGGCAACTCCCCAACTAAGATTGCCCTCCTTGACTGGGGACTTGGGGGACTTGTACTTACATAGGCATTTGTAAGCATAATTAGCTATAATGAGCCATGCTCATGCTACCGCCAGCGGTACCAACTCCCGCCAAAAGAGTGACCTACCAGAACACAGCCAAACAGGTTACCGTCCGAGCCCCGGCTCACCCCCATATCACCTCTGACGTGCCACCACACGCCGCGCCAAGACAGCATTAGAAGCTCCAAAAGCTGGGGGACTGAAGCATATCAGTCCCACATCGAAAACATGGAGAAGATCAGCTTCCTCCTCACCTATAAAAGGTTCTCTCCTCTCTCCTCATTAATTACACATTTACTACTTACCTTCTGTTACTTTGTCAACATAAATACATTGACTAACTTAGGCATCGGAGAAGAGAAGACCGCCTAACGCGGTCTCCCTCTGCCCCCCCTGTATTTTACTTGACAAGTAGCGGAAGTTCTGAGAATATTACAAGTAGCGGTCCGCCCATCGGATCAGCGTTAAACAAGATTTAGCTACCGTTAAATCTTAAGCATTAACAATCATCAATTATGATGAAGTTTCTATCCCACGTCTCATGTACACTAGTGTATTTTCATAGAGCCTTGACTTGGGTAAATGAAGATCACCATGAACCTTCATGTATATTCCGTATCTAGATCCCCATAGAGATACGTAGTGACCACATTTGTAAGCTACATAATCAGTTATTCAGAAACTACCAAACTGACAGGGTAGTGGAGTGCAATGACATCCATTACAAGAGAATATGTCTCATCGTAGTCGATTCCAGGGAGTTTTGTGAGAAGCCTTGCGCCATAAGGCAAGATTTCCATCTCTTTTTCTCATCATGCTTTCTAACGAAGACCCATTAGTCAACATGTTTTATGTTAGGAGGTGTTGGCATCACTTGCTCAAAAACCTTCCCCTTCGTTAGAGAATTCAACTTAACCTGGATCGCGTCTTTCCATTTAGGTCAAATCTCTCTATGTTGGCATTCATTCATCAACGGAGCATGGTTCAAAGTCATCGGACTCAAACAAACTCATGCACAACGAAATGCGCAACTACATCATCAATTATGATGGAGTTTCTATCCCACGTCTCATGTACACTAGTATAATTTTCATAGAGCTCTATATTATCAGGAATAGGTTCTGACGTTGAGGCGTCCCCCAACGATAACCATAATCTTGAAGATTCTCATGACACTGATTTTGAGTCTTGATGATCAAAGGATTGGAATGTGCCAAAGTATCCTTCGAACTCATGGGCCTCCCACGCATCCTAGCTAGGGCCATGACCTGTAATGACAAAGTGCCACTCTCTTTGGCGTTGGTGCCATGCCTACCTCCGTGTAGGGTGGCGCTACGTCCTCTCGTAGTCTCGTAGGGACGTACTTCCTTGCAGGAATATTTGCAACAGATGTGTGATCTTGTCACTTTAGTAGAGATCGAGATGAGACATAGTGGGGACAGGCCACGACAATTTTTGTCATTCCTGCTGAACATTCATGTTCTTATCTCCCCTTAACAACGGGAAGACTATCTTATCAAAGTGACATCCGAAAATCTAGAGGTAAGGAGATCGCCAAGCAAGGGCATTAAGTGGCGGACGATTGTTGGAGTCTCAAATCCAACTGAGTTGCCTATTCGTCTATAAGGACTCATTATAGAGCGATGTGGCCGCGCAATTGGCACATAAAGGCACACTTAAATATGGGTAAGTACGATACTTGTACCTAGTCACTAGCTGTAACGCAGAGGTACATTGAGTGGCGGTGGGTCGTAGACGAATTAGCATAGTTGCATGCGATATTGCATCACCCCAAGCGAATATAAGGAAATTAGTGCGCATTACCAATGTCCGGACTACCATCGTAGTCGTTTCCGCGAGACCAATTAGGTGTGTTCATGGGAATATAATGTCCAACATTAGTCTCAATGCAATACCATCGAAAGTCTTCGATGTAAAATCTGTAGCATTGTTAAGTCTAATTGACGGAAGAGGATGATCCGGGGAGTGAGCTCGTTGTCATATGATATGTGCTAGAAGTGTAGCATAAGCAGCATTTACAGGTGGATAATGACACAACACGTGACCAGCATGTTTGTGTGTCAACCAATATCATGAGATATTTAAACGTCCGCAAGTTGGTTGAACTAGTCCACATAATCCCCACGGATTCTATGCATGAACATAATGAGTATTTTCATATCCTTTGCATAGGACGATCTCAGTCCTAATTTCCCTAAGGAACGGGATTTGTAAAACGAGCGAGAGGCTTTAAAAGCAACCAATGAGAATTTTGGTTAGGCCTGAGCGTCTGAAACGCTATTTGAACCAAGTTGGTGATTGCAGCATCAACTGGGGCGCCATTTGGCTATAGGGTACGATTTGCCCTAAGAGCGTAGAGTGTTTCTGTGACAGTAATCAAGGTGTCATTTGGCTAGTGGAACTTGGGCTATTCCATGTCCTTGAATTAATACTGATGGCCCAACCATCGTAGTCACAAAGTAATATGCTCAGAATCAAAATTGAATCATAATGAAAAGAACTCGAAATTTTATTCATAAGCCAACGGAGTTACATCATTGTCTCTTTGACCAGAGAAAATCTAATCCAAAATGCTAGCTAATGCAAAACAATGGTAGGCGTCTAACTTCTTTCGGTAATTCCAAAATAAATGTGACCAGGTGAGTAGAGAGATGTCAGTGGAGCAAGGCTCACTTAAGTACCCCTAATCTCATAACCTTTCTAGACATCACACTTACTTTGGGTGAGCCTACTTTGAAGAAAAACTAAACCATTGGCATTTACTACAAAAATATATGGCAGTTGCTTATTACATCTCTTGGAAAAATAAAGACTTCAACAGAATTGGCTATCTATTAATCCCAGCCAGATTTGTAGTCTTCAACCCTTCACTCTAGATCATTTTCTTGATCTTCTTGTTCCATATCGTGAGCTTCTGTTGCTTCACAATATGCTTTGTAGGCGGTGACAATTTCTTCACGAGCTCTACAAATGTGTGCCCAATGACCGGATACTCCACATCGAGAACATACATCTCTTTGCTCAGACTCCATTGATTGAGGTGCTTTGAAAGAGTTAGATAGATGGCTCTTAGTGTTGGTGGCGCCACCAACATGGTCAGAGGCGTTGCCTCCCTCTCTCTTTCCACGTTTACCTCTTCAGTTTCATGTTCGCCTATTTTGGCGGTTGCCTTCCCAAGTAGAGCGATTATATAGACCAGAAAGTCCAGAAATATCCCCAAGATTAGGGTTTCGCTCTTGGCGCTCTCTCTTAGAGGCGCGACTATAATTGGATTCCAGAATATGCTCTGTTTCCATGGATCTCGAATTATAGTTATTCACAAGGATGTTGTCATGCTTTTCAGCGACATTCATAGCTCCAATAAGCTCATGAAACCTTGTGATCCATACTGCAGTAACATAGATTTGATAGTTCTTAACAATCATCAATGCAGAGACCGGGAAGGTAGAGAGAGTATTCTCAATCAACATCGCATATGTGATCTCTTTACCACAGACTTCCATTAAGGATTTAATGGGAAGTGCTTCCGAGTTGTAGTCAAGAACTAACTTGAAATCACAGAAGCCGAGGCTATGCCATCTCACTTCTAGGTCATAAAGCAGGGAGTCACGGATGTTGCCAAATCTTTCTTCGAGTGAGAGCCACAGCCTTCTGGGATCTTCTTCATTCATAGACTCGTACTGGAGAGAATCATCCATATGACGAGTCATTAGGATGATGGCTTTCGCCTTATTTTCCTCTAAGGCTGCACTATTTGCTTCCAAAGCTTGAGCTTGCTCAACAGTTAGCATGTCCTGGCTAGGCTCGAGAATCGTATCCAGGATTTCATCGGCCTTGAGATGCTGGCGGATATCACGAACCCACCTGTGATATTCAGAGCCAGTTGTTCCCAATGGAGCAAAGTCCAATTTGTTCAGGTTACTCATCCTGAAAGAGAACAAGAAATTAGGGTTAGTTTCGGAGCGTAAAAGGTTACCACGTAAACATTTAAATTTCTGAGCTAGTTGCTCCCAAGAAATTATGAATTTCTAAGCGTAATCGCTTCCAAGAAATTCAATTCCAAGAGGTATTGGATTAGATCGAAATAATGAAGTAAGTGGTCGATCATAAATTCTCTACAAACTCTAAGTTTGGAGATCTCAACAAGCTCCAAGCTTGGAGTGAGCACGAACCCCCACCGTTCGGCTTAATTAGGTCCCCCATATGATGAAGAAAGGGGGGTAGAAGAAGGGAGTTTGCAAGTCCAGGAAAAAGAAGAGAAATTGAATTAAAAAAAACTCTAAAAAACAGGAACGTTTAGCAAAAAATACCTTGAAATAGGTCGCCGGAAAATTTGGCCTAAAAAAGTTGTCGGAAAGTGGCAGGAAAACTTGCCGGAAAAGTCACCGGCAGTCGTTGACCAGCTGTTGACTGCAGACGTGGTAGTGGGGTCTAGTGCTGACGTGGCTTGCGTCAGTGGGCTGCGGCTTGGGCTTGGCTAGGGCTGCCTCCTCCCCCCCCCCCCTTTTTTTTTTTTGCCTTTTCTTCTCTTTTCTGCCGGTTTTTTGCATAAGGTTTAGTCGGCCGGTTCACCCACTTTTAGGCCTGTTTTTGTGCTTTTCTTCCTATTCCTGAATCGTCAGATTGAGAGTTGTCGGCTGACAAAATTTGGTTGAAATTGGATGCCCGGAGGTGGAATATTTGCTGCGGGGTGTATGGAGCTTCTGGTGGCTAGCTCGGTAGGTTTTCGGCCAGTTCTTCGGGTGGCGCGGCTAGTTCTGGACTCCTGGGATTGAGTGCTTCAAGGTGTGAGGTGGAGGCAGAAAAGGCTTCAAGGTTTTGTGTTCAGATTCAAGGTTTGGCTATTTATTTCAGGGTTAGGGTTTCGTGCTGATAACGTGTTTTAGGGAAACGATATTTGAGAGAGAATTGTTGTGTGTTCTCATTGATAATAGGGGTCTCTTTATATAGAGGATTACAATGTATAGAATCTGAATCATATAAGGAAATGTAATCATACATTGAATAGGAATATCTAGATCCTTCTAATTAAACCCTATTACCATTAGGTCAAGTAACCTAGAGTTGGGCCAGACACACAAATAAGGATTTATTTGAACACATACTACATTATTTAGAAATCATTGTCTTTATTGTCATACATATTATATAACAACAGTCTTCTGTAGCTAATACATTTTAATACAAATATTTGTGTGAAATGAGCATCACACACATATATCAGTGTATAATGGAACATACAGACATCAGTGTGAGAAGATAATTTCATATGGAAATATGTGTAAAAGTTCGACTGACAATTAACATGACACTATTAGTTTACCGAGGTAAATACACATGGACATCAGTAAGAGTTGTAAATGCATTTTACACGGATTTTAGTAGCTATACTACTTAAAACCAGAAGATTGATCAAAAGTTTGCCATTTTTCATCTCTCTCTTAGTTTTCATAACAAAGCTGTGTAGATGATGAAGGAGATGGCTGTGAAGATTTGAGTTGATTCATAGAATTCAGGTATTATTTTTCACTTCCCTTAACCTCATATTGTATATTTCAAGTAGGTATGATGGTGTATTCATGAATGGTTTTTAGGATATTCATGATCATTATAAAAAGACATAATTTTAAGAATGAAAGTGTGTATTCATGATGGTTTTTAGGATATTCATGATCATGATAAAAAGACATAATTTTAAGAATGAAAGCCTACAAAAATTATTGTTTGGATCGATCATTGATTTAGTTTATATAGAAAATATATTTGTGTGTTTGTAGAGAAACTAAAATGAGATTAATGATTAGTTGGTTGTAAATTTGCTAATTTATGATAATCATAATTAGAACTTACCACTTGAACTAAACTTCGCTTAGAGTAGTATGGTATAAATTTTTCAAAAAAAGTAATTGTATAATTTCATACAAATTGCTTTTGAAGAAAATTTATACTATTCAAATTTCTGTAAAATTCATTACATTGCATATAACCTTATTACCCGTTAAAGGATTTGGTATTGGAATTTGATGCCTCCATGCACAATCCTTAAATTGTCCCATTTTTGGACAGTTTGATAATGAGGTATTATGTATACTCTATGATGCTTATTCATCGTTACATGTTATTGGAATATTCGACGGCCCGATCCTATGATCCCCTATGCATATTAAGTTCGTGCATTTGTGGGATCATAGGCGGGGTGCTGTCGAATTTTTCAATAATAGGTAGCGATGAGTTAGGCATCATAGAGATATACATAATATGTCATTGCCGAATGGGTTAGGTTCTACACCTTAGAAATGAAGATATAAGGCAATAGTTGATTCATTCATCATGTGTGATTTATTAATGAATTTTGTCATTATGCAGTGGTTCTTTACTGAAGTAATGAATAATTGAGCAATATGGACAAAGATCCGGTGTTTCTGGATCGAGAAAGTGATGAATATACTTTTGGGCTCTGTGCATTTATCAACCATGCCCTAGATATCTCTCCTATTCCCAATAGAATCTATTGCCCTTGTAAAGAGTGTAAAAATCGGTGGAGACAATTTGTGAAAGATGTGGAGAACCACATACGTTATGTAGACATGTGGAATGACTATGTAAACATGCCTTGGACCACACCCGGCGAGCAATTACCCCTAATAAATGAACTTGATGTGGCAGGTTCTTCATCCCCACAAGAAGTTATGCCAGAACATAATATGGCTAATATGTTGCAGAATGCATTTGGGTTTCATAATGAAAGGATCATGCCTTTGTCCTCTTCAGAGCCAGTTGGAGGTCATGACTCTGGTCCAACCCTAGATGCCAAAAAAATTCAATAAGCTACTTGACGATGCGAATACTAATGTTTTTCATGGAGCACGAATAAATAAGCTTGAATTTCTAGTGAGGTTATATCAGATTAAGTGTTTGCACTCAAATAGTGATGTATCTGAAACTCTAGATCTATTGAAAGACACATTTTCTACAAGTACGACATACTCTCCCAAAGAGTTTTTACAAAACAAAAAAAAATGATCAAGGACATTGGTTTGACTTATAGAAAAATTGATGCATGTCCGAATGATTATAAGTTGTATTGGAAAAAGCATGAAAATGATACAAATTGTCAAGTTTGTGGTATTAGCCGATGGAAAAAGAAGAAGAATGGCAATGAAATTGGTGGAAAACCTAAAGCAGCTAAGATTTTACATTATTTTCCATTAGGTCCTCGATTCCAATGTTTATATATGTCTCACCATACTACAAATTAGATGTCTTGGAATTCAAAACTAAGGACTAAAGATGGGGCACTCCGACATCTTGCTGATTCTCCAGCTTGAGCTATTAGCACCCCCTCCGAAGGCAACCGAAAAACATTCCATGCTTGCACTATAGGTACAGCCTCTTACCTACTGACATTCGTGTGAAATAACATTATTTCACAATGATCTAAATATGTAGTTAACTGATGTTTTGCTAGTAGTGATTGTGCTAATCAAAGTAAAGAAACCAACACCAATATAACAGAGCTACCACACCACCATAACCCCCAAAGACAATCAATTTTCAATTCATACTATTGACACATTTGAATCATCACCAAACAAGTCTTTGGTTAAACAAATCTCATATCCACCAAAGGCATCCACTAATTTCCACTACCAAATACACTTGATTAGACAAACATGTCAAACATAACACCACAGTGCAATGCCAATCACAATAGAAAAAACTACAAGGGCTAGAAAACCCCAAAGTAAAACCTTAAAAAAAAGAACACAAACCCTGAAGAGAACTAATGTGAAGGGAGAAGACAAGATCATGGTGCTAGCTCCACCCAAAATCACAAGAGAGTTGAGGGGTGGAACTTGATTTGTTGTCAAAAACCATGAAGGAAGTTATTAGCCATGCTTGTGGTACAAAACCCTAATAGAGCATTATTTGGGAGAAGGTTAATTACCTCGCGTTATTTGGGCTTTAATCAACTTTCCGCAGTTGATCCGAGCATACATTGAGCACGTTCATGTGGTCCATGAGATTATCGTTGTCGTCCATCTTCAGCTGGTATAGTTGCCGCTTCAGATGTAACTTGTTGGTCAAACTCTTAGCAAGATAGAGTTGTCCCAACTTCTCTATTATGAAATTAAGTGTTAGTTTCCCGGTTTCTATTGATAGGCTTAATATGCACTTTTCAACCTCGTTGAGGAAAATATGTTAGGTAGATTGAGCCGTAGATGTGCGACACGTGTTGCTATCTGTTATATATACCCTGTAAGCTTGAGAAGAAGGTTATGAATGAAAATCTGCATTTTGTTTTCTTAGCCTTTTCTCTTAGATTTCTTCTAGTTCTTCTCTGTTGGGGTTAGCACCCTAACAACTGGTATCAGAACCCACATCATGTGTCCGAGGAACGCTGGGAATCCACCACCATGCTTTTCAACACTGCCACATCCACCTGACCTCGATGAAGTGAGGAGGAAGATGATCCAAATCGCTAGAGCACAGGCAGCTGCGTGGCGCCGTGAACTCCAGAATACTATGGCGTCGTTCCAGTCTGAGTTACTAAACAAGTTGAAGCAATTTCTCTTGGAACTCATAGCTCAGGTGATGGAGCCGTAGGGGCCGACTTCGTCAGTACCGATCATATCTCTACCAATGACTCAGTCTGTCTCTTCGGGGCTGCAACTTGGGACCATCGATTCGTATAAACCACACCAACAGCTGTACATGATGTCGAATCCACCACCATTACCAACTGCTGCGGATCAACACCAGCCTCCTGTCTATAACGTCGTCCAGAACCTGACAAGTTTGCTGGCCCACAGAGATCGAGTCGTGACTCCTCCACCACTAGCACAGTTCACTTCCAGCTCGCTTCCTCTGTTGAACGGCGCTCCTCCGCAGATTCACCCACCCAAAATCCATAGCTCGCGACTCCAAATCAGCTCTCCACCGCTGGCACAACCCACCATGAAGCCTCCTCTGCTCGACGGCGCCATTTCGACTCAGCCGAACAGTTCCCCTGCATCCTTTTGCTCTGTAAGTGGCACTAACACAAGCGCTTCTAATCCGTTCAATTGTCACAAGGATGATTGTGGTGGTATGGGTTTTGCGTTTGGTGCTAATGGTATTGATGAGAAATTAGAGAATAGGAAGAGTGTCGAGAAGAGGGCTGAGGTGGCTAGTGGAGATGGTAGAGAGTTCAGTGAGCTTAAGTGTATCATTGCTAAGCAGGATGAGGGTGGTCTAGTTGAAGATAAGGAGCAGCTTAGCAATGGAATGTCAGAATTTCATGCCCTCCAACTGTTTGATAAAATGCCAAAGTTAGATGGGTTGTGCAATGTAAGAAGGAACATTGCTGATGTTATGAGCATTCGTGACAAAGATGATAGAGTTGATAAATCAAATGTGCTTCTTGGTGATGCTGAATTAAATTGCACTACCCACTTACTTGGTTTGGATGATAATGAAAAAGATGGAAACTGTGAGGGGAGTGGAGAGTTTGGAAACCACAGCAGGAAGGGACTCGTAGAAGAAAATCTTGTGGCAAATCCTTTTGAGAAGATTTTTGCTTGTGTACCTGAAGTTAGTAACCAGGGACTCTCAATTAATAATTTCGACCTGAATGGAAAGTCTTATCCCCTAATATGGGGAGGAGATGCTACTAATTTCTCTGCTGGAGCTAACTCGGAGATTGCAAGCTTTTGTCCAAATGGAGCCCTGAATTCACACAAAGTAAAGGGAAAGATTGTTTTCTGTGAAACCATAGACGATGGTTCAGGTGTTTTACTAGCCAATGGTATTGGTACAATTATGGCTGATTCATCTTCCTCGGATTTGGCACTTAATTACCCGTTAGCAGCAACTGTGGTTAAAATAGGAGATGGACAGAGAATTATGAACTATATCAGATCAACGGCGAATCCAAATGTAACAATTCTTGTTGGCGAGACGGACATGGATATCATGGCACCTGTTGTTGTGTCATTTTCTTTTAGAGGATCCAACCCCATAACCCCAGATATCCTCAAGCCTGATTTGACCGCCCCTGGTGTTAACATACTTGCTGCTTGGTGTCCAGTGGCACCGCCTTCCATTTACGAAGATGACACCAGGAGTGTCGAATTTAATGTTATCTCTGAGACATCCATGTCTTGCCCTCATGCTAGTGGTGCTGCAGCTTATGTCAAGGCTGCACATCCAAATTGGTCTCCTGCTGCAATCAAATCTGCACTCATGACAACAGCTCATGTCCTGGACCCAAATAGGTATGAAGACCTCGAATTCGCTTATGTCCAGAATGAAGAACACATGGAGACGTTGATGTTCTTGTGTGCAAGTTCAGAATTTGGCACTTTGGCTACTCTAAATGCATGGTTGAATGGTAATTTTCTGCTTTTACCTCTTGAGAACAAATTGAAGAAAATGAATTTGCTTCTTACTGATAAGTTGGGGAAACGGGACAAAATTATGAAAATGATGTTTGTTGACAATTGGGAGAGCTGGAAGTATTTAGTAATTGCTGCAAATAAGAAGGGTACTGAAGATTTGCATTCAAATTTTCTTGAAAACCATTTGGAGCTAATTGTGAAGTGTTTGCGATATGTTATGTCTACCTGGGATGCACTTTACACAATGCAGAAGCTGGGATTCAAATTCTATTGTCAGCATTTATACCAGCTTTTGTCACCTTTGAGTAAATTAGAAGGAGATTTGGAGGATTTGAATAGGGACAGAAATCTAAATTGGGAAAGAATGACTAAGATCTATGTTAGTCCACAACTCTGCAATTCTACTAAAGCTCTTGAAATAGACTGTCTCATAGCTTTAAAGTTGGTGTTGTTACTGCCTTTTATACCATTATAGTTACAGGGTTTGGCTGCTGTTGAGGACAAGTTGAAGCAAGGAGGCATTTCTGACACGATTGGTGGAGAACTTGAGTTATTAATGCCACTCTTATTCTCTGGTGTCAAGTCCTATGGTAACACTCACTTTTATATCTGCTATGTGGTTAGGAACTTATCCCACAAGTATCAAGCAGCTCAGTTACAAAATCAAAGGTAGAAACAAAACAGTGCATCGGGAGAAAATAAGAGATATTTTTTTCTCTTTCGAAGAATACTCTTCCCTCATTTTATTTCAGAGCTTGTTAAGGGAGATCAACAGCTTCAATTTCTCTTAACTTCTGTTTTTATGTTTTTTGTGGTAGAAGCATTTACAAGTTTAGAGTTGCTGCAAAATGAATCTCAGATTGATCAAGCAGTTGCCAAGGCTATTGTTGCCAGGTTCTCATATGGGGGTCTATCCGAACTTGTTGCAAGTTGGCTATACGTTTCTTTGAGGTATTGTTTTCCTTTAGCTATCCCAATGGTTACTGCTTTTCTCCTTTATGTGGCATCAGTTATGTGTGTTACTGTCCTTGGTGTGATGATAACCATAGATAAAGCACACATTGATGAATTTGCTATGAAAGCTAAGAAGAAGCAACTTGGTATTGTTTTTGGGATTATATGAGGAGAAGCTTTTTTTAACCATATTGCTGCAGCATGGAATTTTGAAGGTGGGAGGAGAATTTATAGATGATGGAAACTTCATTGCTCAGTTAATAAATTCAGAGCACCAAACATGCCCCAAAAGTGGACAGAAAATTATTCACATGGCCCTTCTACCTAACTATGCACTGAAGAGTCTATTGCATCAATGGTGTGAGGAAAACAAGTGCCTGGTCTCCCTCTCACGTGCTTTTGAAATTGCATTTGGTGGGAAGAACAATGTTGCTGAAGTTATTGCAGACATTGATGGCAAAATCTATGATATCTCAGTTATTATGCAGTTGGTGATGGTTTTGTCCACTAGGCCTATGGATGAAGTGAAGGGCATCATGTGTATTGTGCATGAATCTCTTGCAGGTAATCCAACTGGGAGATTTGATCAATTCAAATTCAAAGCATTTGTTTTGATGATCACTTTTGAGGGTAAGCTGCCATGCAAGTGGTTGTTTGGGCTTCCATTTTCCAGAATGGTATTTCTCATATGCAGGTTGATTGATTGGCAAATGTGTCAGGGATATCCTGTGGTTCTCAAAATTGCTATTGTGGCTCTGCTTGCGATGCCTTTCATATTTGAAACTTGAGGACAAGTTCTGCAAAAGGGGGATGGATTGTTATGAAATTAAGTGTTAGTTTCCCGGTTTCTATTGATAGGCTTAATATGCACCTTTTCAACCTCGTTGAGGCAAATATGTTAGGTAGATTGAGCCGTAGATGTGCGACACGTGTTGTTATCTGTTATATATACCCTGTAAGCTTGAGAAGAAGGTTATGAATGAAAATCTGCATTTTATTTTCTTAGCCTTTTCTCTTAGATTTCTTCTAGTTCTTCTCTGTTGGGGTTAGCACCCTAACATTCTCCCACAGAGCCGACGGAGAATCTTCATCCATAACATTGTTGATAATGTTATCAGCTATATAGAGTCGTATCGTGCTAATACATTGTGACTTTAGCTCCTCTCACTTATCATCTTTCATTCTTTCTAGCTTCCCATCCTTGCCTTTCAAAGCTTTAACCAAGCCTTGTTGGACAAGAATATCTTTTACTCTCCTCTGCCAAAGAGTAAAACTGTCTTTGCCATCAAACTGCTGAATTGCAAAACTCTTTGTTGTAATCATGGTGCCCTGAATTTCAAACGAACCGCCACAGATTTGAACCAAAGTTCTTATATCACTTGTTGGGATTTTAACCCCACGAACGAACCGAGATTCAGGATTAGACACACCCTACAACAACACCACAATAAAACGAGATAAACAAACAAGGATGAAATACAGTTGACACGAGATTTAACGTGGTTCGACAAATTTCCTGCCTACGTCCACCCAAGATATTTGCTTTTTCACTACGAGAATAAAAATAGTACAAGATACATGAGTTAAATCCCAAAACACTTGTACACCCTCACTCATAGAATACCCAAGAACATAATATCTCACCTAAGAGAATTTCTCTCTTAGCACTTTTTTCTCTCACTCTCATGCACAACCCACAAGCTATTTTTATTGCTTGCCTGATGCTTACTTGCATCCTTTAATTAATACATTAACCTTGCTGCATATATATAGGCATACCAAGAGCAAGGGTGGCAAGCTTCCCATGTTGGTAATAACGTGGTCTGAATTCGGAATACATTAACTTCATGAAACCCGGCCCGGTCTTGTTTAGGTCCAGGTCCAGGTCCAGGTCCAGGTCCAGGTCCACACATGAAAGTGGACAAGTCTCTCCTATTACAGCTCCCAACCAAAATCTACGTTTCGGTCGACAAAGGCACAGCATGTGCTTGGTAGCAAAAGCCAGTCGCTCTCCACTTGGCTCCCACTGCTATCCACTTGGCCCTCACACGCACGGTGCTCCGATCTCCGATCCCGATCCAGTGGCAATCTCGTTATTCCACCCCAAAACCCAGTCCCATTTCCTTTCCCCCCAACTCCCTCCTCGGTCCCATCGACCCCAAATTCTTATATAACACACACCTTTTGCAAGTCTCACATCCTTCAATTGTTTCGGCCGTTTTTTTGGTCCCAAACCACTTTCCCTTCTCTCCTTTCGGCACCAAAAACAATGATGAAGCTTTCCTGCAATGCGGTGGACCAAATCCACGGCGGGGCCCAATGCCGCTTCTTGGGCCCGCAGAAGTCCCGGCCCGGCTTCGCTCTCCGCCGGAAAGAAGCTCCGCCTTCGATTGTTACGTACAGCTGCGGTGGTTCGTCTTCGTCGAGGAGGGGGATTGTGGCGGTGGTGTCGGACCGGGGAGCCGTGGGCGCCGAGAATGGGCCGGGTCGGGTCGAGCCCATCAGCCTGGCGGACAGGCTGAGGCAGGGGAGCTTGGCGGAGGACGGCAAGTCGTATAGGGAGTGCTTTATAGTCAGGAGCTATGAGGTTGGGATGAACAAGACTGCTACCGTGGAGACGATTGCCAATCTGTTGCAGGTGAGAATGAGCTCAATTTCGATTCAATGTGTCTCAAAAGGGTGCAAAGTTTCTATTGATTTGAATTGTTTGGGGCAAATTTGAGGGCTTTTGGTGGATTCAGTTTGCTGCTTTCATACATGCATTTATCGAGTTTTGGAATTCTGTGATTTATTGCTCCAGCTGCATAATTTATTTACCTCGGTACTTTCACTATTGTATTCTGAGTTCTATACTCTTAATGGCAGTAAAGCCTTGATTGCTACAAGTTCAAAAATCATCTGCGATAGCTTGTTAGATATTTGATCACTGCAATTTCGAGTGTTAGTCAAGTGATTTTCGTTTAAAGTTTCGACCTTGAACAAGATTAAAGACATTGTGGGAGGATTATCCAAGTTGGTTAATTTTAGGGAGGAGGAAGGCTGATTAATTACATATTGTTGGTGTTGTTGTCATGAGTTTGATACAATATTTACCTTGAGGATTGGTAATGTAGGAGGTTGGATGCAACCATGCTCAAGTTGTGGGATTTTCAACCGACGGGTTTGCAACGACAACCACCATGAGGGAATTGCATCTAATATGGGTCACTGCTCGCATGCACATTGAAATCTACAAATATCCAGCTTGGTGGGATTTCTTGTCTGTATTTTAGTTCTGGTTTGGATTTGTATCCAGCAAGTGTAATCTTATAATGCTGGTATGTGCAACAGGAGTGATGTTGTTGAAATAGAAACGTGGTGCCAAGGGGAAGGGAGAATTGGAACTAGACGTGATTGGATACTTAAGGACTATGCCACTGGGCAAGTCATTGGAAGAGCGACAAGGTGCATGGTGTTTCTGTTTATTATTATACGAAATCTTCAAACATGTTGGAGAAAAAATGGTATCAGTATAGAAAGCAATAGATTTTTTAAAATACTTTTATTCTATACTGCAGATAACATGGTTATTGTATTGAGCCAGCTTCCTCATACTCTGTGATGTTATAGTTTGTCTAGGCTGTTCGTGGCAGATTCTTAATCTTTTAGTCACTCCCTTAGCTATTGTAGCTTTGAAAGGAGACATGGTTACTGATGCCTCTTGATCATTTAGACGCTCTTAATCTGGCTATTTGCCAGAACATTTACCACTGCAATATTTTTTCAATTTTTTAATTCTGCCATCTCTCTTGAAGATCAAATGTGAGGATATTTTTGAATGTTTTTCTGCAGTTCTATTGTTTATCACGAAGTTGTGTGGTTCTGTGATGTATTCTGAAACTTGACCATCTCTATTGCATGGTTTCAGTAAGTGGGTGATGATGAACCAAGACACTAGGAGGCTTCAGAAAGTCAGTGATGATGTTCGCGAAGAGCATCTAGCTTTTGCTCCACGAGAGCTAAGGTAAGAACCCTGTTTCTTTTTGCAGGCCTTAGTTATCATTCCTTTATATGGTTTGCATACTAACTTGCCTGCATGCACACAAATGCTGCACAATCTTATAATTGGTTTTTTGTATGGCATTGGTAGATTAGCATTCCCAGAGAAGAACAATAGTAGCTTGAAGAAAATAGCTAAACTAGAAGATCCTGCTCAGTATTCCAGACTAGGACTCGTGGTAAGGTCTTATGGTCCTATGGTTGATTCTAAGTTCTTAATTTTATTCAGTGCTCTCAGTATACCTTTATATTTCTCAGCCAAGGAGAGCAGACCTGGACATGAACCAGCATGTTAATAATGTCACCTACATAGGATGGGTTCTAGAGGTCGGTTACATGTCTGTTCATTTAGAATTGTATCATCTGTTTTTAAGGCCATGAATTATTGTTCGTCTCATAAGAGATATTCTCTTCTTACAACAGAGCATGCCTCAAGAAGTCATTGATAGCCATGAACTCCAGACTATCACCTTAGATTACAGGCGAGAGTGTCAACAAGATGACATAGTCGATTCCCTTACTAATGTAGAAAATGCTGAAGCGAGTTTGAAGGGAACAAATGGGTCTCCTGCTGCAACAGAAAATCAAAATGACTACCATCAGTTTTTGCATCTACTGAGAATATCAGGCGATGGATCAGAAATAAACAGAGGACGCACAGTGTGGAGAAAGAAACCGGCAAGACGATAAAATCATTTTATCTGTTTGGCTTCACCTGTTTTTGGTTTGATTTTATTTCTGGTTACCTATGTTTTTGTCCATTGTATGAGAGGTTTTGTTTCTTAGTTGATGTCAGCTTCATAGTTTATGTTCTAAGTTTTTCCCAATTGCAATTGTTACAATATGTCATTATCTCGTGCACTGATGTGAATATATTCTCAAAGAATATTCACCATTTTATGTTGTATCTGACATTTTAAATGGTAACCCATCTTCATTGGAATGTAATATTACTAGGTTCAAGCTTCAATGATAATTCTTAGCATCCGTTTGGGATTTTTGCTGGTTTCATTTGAATAAATATAGGGTTCATATTACTCTAGCTGCCTTTTTTTTATCTTTCTGATCTCTGGGGTATGAAAAAGTAGAGAAAAAAGAAGAGTTATTACAGCAAATTAATCTGAATTCATGTTAGACGACTTCTAAACCCCAAAAGCTTAAAAGAACACACGAGCTTTCACATTTGCGACTTGTACTTCTCTAATTTTCATCTCATGTTCAGAATTGCTAGACCTCAAAAGTTTTGAGGTGTAACATTCAAATACTACAACTGGTGCTGCTACATTTTCTAACAGTCGAGTTCTTTCGATTTCAAAGCAACCAGCATCTGAGTTGATGCTGCTTCTGAAGTTTTTCTGGTAATGACCCATTGAATCAATGGGGCCATGAAGCTATCGATGAAGTTACCAGTAATTCCTACCTATCATCATCAGAACAACCTAATAAGAGTAATAGCACACCAGCAATGACTTGAGAGTCGTGGTCATGGGCCACCCAGATTTAACAACCACAATTGCCCACTGAACTAGTACCATTCTGTATCGACCAAAATCTCCATGCAGACGCCAATGAACATCAGTACCAAAATTTTTATGTACAGTACTAATAAGGGTAGCTTGCTTCAATTTTCAAACTACAAAAAGCAATACACAGAGAGTCAACGAGTAGATGAAGATAGTTATAATGGAGAAAACAATGCCATCAAAGGCTATGGTGATAAAGGAGACATTCCTTACGATCACTACAAAGGCAATGGCAATGGAGAGAAATGGTGACATTCCTGATCATGGAGGTGATGCTCGAGATGGAGATGGTGGCAAGTTTCCATAGTGATCACATACTCACATAGAACAAGCTTATGGTGTCAAGTGTCAACTGACATGTATTTACTACTATAAATAATGAGCCTATCTAGGTGATTAATGTAATTAATGGTTAAGTTTTCAATTAAATAGGGAAAAATACTGTTTAGTCCCTGTAGTATGTCTTTATCCTCGTTTCAGTCCTTGCCTTTCTGATTTAATCCCTAAAGTCTATGAACTCAAAATTTTCAGTCCAACTAGTCCATTCCCTCCATTTGCTCTGGTTGTTGGCTGACGTGTCAATTATCTACTTGCCAGCTCAGCGCCTCATAAGACCCCGATTTTGTAAAGTGGCAAGAATGCCCCTGCTTCAGTTTCTTCCAAAATTTCCTCCTCTCTTCTTTCTTATCTTCTTTCTCCCTCTATCCAGGTCATCAATACAAGAGATTTTTTCTCCTTCGCCGTTGTGGGTGTACTAAGAAATTTCTCAGACTGGGATGAAGAGAAAAGGGGTGATGGTACAGCGGTGGGATGACCAGTGCTAGTCGGTGGGTGCGCCAACCATGACAATTGTTGAAGTTTGTCGACCATAGAAAGAGAAACCATCACCACCAAGCTCACCAGCAACAAATTTGAAACCTCCTTGAACCCACCAACAAGGGCATTCTCGTCACTTTACAAAATCGGGGTCTTACGTGGCGCTGAGCTGGCAAGTAGATAACTGACATGTCAGCCAGCAACCGGAGGAAATGGAGGGAATGGACCAGTTAGGCTAAAAATTTTGAGTTCAGGGACTTTTGTGATTAAATTAGAAAGGCAGGAACTGAAAGAGGACGAATGCATACTTCAGAGACTAAACAGTACTTAGTCCCAAATATATGTTCTTCAGTTATTTCACTTACTACCTGCTGATTCTGCTCTATCCACTATCTGATCTCTGGTACCAAGGGTACAGCTATAACTAGAATCTAGCGATACACAACTGACTGCTAGCTTTATCAAATACATCGACTAGAATGTTATCCAGTGCTTGTTGAAGTAAGCCTCTAATTTACAAATTTTTTTTCCTAAATATGCATTGTTTTTTGTCACTTAGCCGATCTCATGCATCGTAATAGTGAAAACTCTCAATGAATCAAATATTTGATCACAGAAACTGCCTAAATAACATGACGATAAATATGAGGCCAGCCTCAACTCTAGCATATATGCTAATGGAATATCCGAATTGCAGTAAAATCTTCCAACATTGTATATACCAAACCCTTAGCATGATACAACTGGAGTTTGTATTGAGCTCGGCTTGTTTTTGGCTTGTTCGAGTGTGTAAGCAAGCAAAGACTGAATTTTGAATGCTATGCATGTTGGCTGGTGAACAACTCGTATTTTATGATTCTTAGTCACAAGACAGTTCAACTTAAGCATGAGTTCAGCTCATTCGTCCAAGATGTTAATGGGATATTGTGAATATCAAATATTCTATGATTCTATTTTTTTCACTTTGTGTTAGTGTTGCCAAAGCTTGAAGCTCAAGTTTAGCTATATATCTTAGGCTCTACTTGTCAAAATGAGCTAAGTTGAGCCAAGCTTAACTCTAGAACAACAAACAAGCAACCTGAGCCAAGCAAAGAAATATATTGAAGTTAAATTTGAATCAATTAGTTGAACTCAAATCTAATCAAGCCAAATTTGAGCACCAAATGCTCCCTTGGTATGCTCCTCTGCAGAAGTAGCTTGGATAACAAGTTCTGTAAAGCAAACCCCTCAAGAGAAAAATTTCTAAAGTTACAAAGGACCACATCTTTAAATTTCTTTCTAAGATTCTAGTCATCCTACTGTAAAACACAAAACTAGAACTCATATGTTAAATTATTAGAAAATGAGTGTGAAGATGTTGTTTATCGCAGACTGATACAATATACAACAATTACCTTGGAAACCAACTAGTACATCTGTTATATATAGAGCAAACATGCAGACACCATCTCACAAGTCGATCATAGAGAGAAGTCTTAACTAGTAGCTAGACTATGACAATGGAGGGTATGATGCATTCCGATATGAAAGCTAGAATTGATATATGGCACCCTGCAAAGTATCAGTTTATTGGCAACTTAACATTGTCTGAAAATGACATAACCAGTGGTACCCTGGTGCTTAATCTACCCTAGTCCTTATGCGACATAGATATTAACTATGCTCCGAACCAAGCTATTCCAATTGGCTCTTATCACCCCGGCTTCCTGATGATTTTTCGACTCTTGTGAGGTATCAAGACCTCATGTATGGTTTAACAAGTGGCTGCAGGTCAAGAATGGTGCAAGGTGAGACTTTACAGGTCGGCGATGATGTGGTGCAGCTAAGGTCCTTTGAAGAGTTTAACAACTCTCTACACTTAACTATATCGATCTCTTCAAATAATTGTTGGTGCTCTCTTGTATTTCTATCAATTTCAAGCAATCAGCATCCTACTTAATGCTGCTGATTACCGGTCTATTTCATAACGAACTGGTAAAATCAATTGGGGTTATCAATCCATAAATGAATTACCAATTATTCCTAGTTATGATCATCAGAATAACCTAATACCACACCAGAATAGAATTTAAGTCATGATCGTGCATTATCTAGGTTTAAAACCCACAATAGCCCTCCCAACAAATACATACCATAACGAACAAAACCTCCATGCAGACGCCAATGTACATCATTCCCAAAATGATCATCTCTCCACTATTAATAGGGCTAGCCTCAATGCAAAGCTCCACAGAGCAAAAGACGAAGAGTGGAATAGAGAAAGATGAAAACAGTTGCTATGGAGAAAGCAAAGGCATTGCTCATTGTCACACTACTCCTTGTGACATTTCTGGTGGGTTCTAAAGCTGCAGGAAGGGAGCTGAAACCGAAAGAGGAGGTCTATACCCCTCAATGGTTCTGGGGATGGGGATTTCCTTGGTGGGGGCTCGGACATGGATTTGGGTGGGGATTTCATCCTTGGCTCGGTGGCTTAAACCATAGGCTTAAGGACACTCCACATGGCTATGGTGGGAAAGGTGACATTCCTTATGATCATAACAAAGGCAATGGCAAAGGCGATGGCGATGGCAATGGCGAGAAAGGTGACATTCCTGATCATGGAGGCGATGGTCAAAATGGAGATGGTGGCAAGTATCCATAGTCACATAGACCAGGTTCAGTGGTGTCAACTGAAGTATAATACTACTGCCTAAATAATGAGACCATGTAATGGTTCAGTTATCAAAAAAATGGTGCTTTAGTTATTTCACTTATTCTCTCTGCTCTATATCTGTCTCTTTGGTTCCACGATGAGATATGTAGTGCATAGTGTACGATCCAAGTAGTTTTGTTGCTTGCTGGAGTAAGCTATTCAAAACTTTTCGAGTAAACACTGCAACAGCATCAAACATAATATTGGATTTCTTTTTAATATGGATTGGATTGAATTTTTGTTCTTACAGTCCAACAAAACGAACATGTATCAGCACCTGCTTGAATAATTTATTCGACGAAGATTTTGGGGCCATTCTCATAAAGCAATGAGATATTCGAATATCCCAGTTACAGTACGAGAAATTTTTAAGTTGTATATCAAATCCTCCTTTTCTACCATAAATCATTATCAGTTTTCATCTTTTTGCGCTGTCCGGATCCTCATTTTGTATCTTAGAAGGCTTAGATCATAGATTTCAACGTTTATTATCTTTTCTATTGTTTGCTAAATCATCATTCTTCGACTATTATAATTGTCAACATTCCAAACCCAGGAACCACATGGATAATCCGTCGTTAATACATGGTTTTGGCAGGGGACTACCAATCCTGCCAAAACCAATGTAAAGCCTAGGTTTAGGCCTTTAGTGTCTAAGGTTGTCTATCAGCATGAAACAGCAAGTTCGTTGCTTGTTCTTGCTTGTGAGAGACAATTCAAGCTTGAGCGGCTGGCTCTTGGCTTGTTTTGTTACAAGCAAGGTCAAGCTCGAGCTCTCATGGACGTATCACACACATAAGTGTGCACAATTCGTATAGTAAGCTCAAGTTACAGAAAGAGGACAAAGAAGCCTGCTCAATCCAGCTTGAAGCCTTGAATACAACCAGTTAACACTAGGGTCTAAATCACCCCTATGTTTAGCAGAAGTTATATAGAACCCTATCAACAGAAAAATTAAGTTGCAAGGGTCTACAAATTTGAACTTTCCTGTTCACGTTTTTTACTAAATGCAACTGAAAAATAAATTCAGACAAGAAAATTTAAGCATGAAAGTATATTTCTCTTGATTGCTCCAAAAGCTAGTTCCACTAACATCTCAGCTAATCATAACATCAGATTGTACCATGTAATGTAATACAAAATGACAGGGTATTCAGGTAAATAGGGAATACCCCACTAATCATAAAGCACTTCCATACAAAACCCCACTGTTGTCACTAGGCCTAACAAACTGCACATGTTTCCGACAATTCATCCCAAGTATGAAATATCAGTTCTGAAGACCTGGCACAACAATTCTTCCGGTCCTCCATCCCCAGAAAGCACTTGACATAACCCTAGAGAGAGAGAGAGAGAGAGAGAGAGAGATCATTTATCAGTACTTTAAGAATGATCAAAACATCCATACAACCATAATAGTCAAATAATTAAAAGAACTCCTAGCAACTATTATTTCTTATCTTCAGGCCAGAAAAATGTATACATAAGGTAAATATGCCACTTACATGATCAATCATAGAGGCATGAGTTGCAGACTCAGGAGGAAGTAGGAAGGAATACCCTAATGAGCTCTTTCGCAGTTACTTTTCTCCGACAGGTAGGGCATTTTCCCTGTGCAGTTATCGCAGCCTTAATGCACTTCTTACAGAAAATGTGACCACATTTTGTTGACATCTCCTCAGCCAACGGAGTCATGCAAATGGGACAGGTAAAGGTGGGCTCCTTTGGCGGTGGCGGCGGTGGCGGCGGCGGCGGCAGTGGTGGCTGCATAGCCCGCTCATTCTGTAAATAAAAGTATTTGAGATGAGCACCCACCAATTAGACATATGCACAAGAAACAAAGATGACGCTTCAATTTCAAAAGACACTTATTGTAGGAAAGTCATAAATCAAGTTCATGATCAGTCAAAGCATTTCACAAATGTAGAGCAGAGATACATACGACAACCACTCTCAAGATAAACGGTCAGTTGATGTAAGCATGACCAGTGGGACAAACATCAACATATATCAAAGGTTCACAGCATGTTGCTAACAGTTGATCAAAATCATTAATGCATCTTCATTATCAAAGTGACAAGCCATTAATATGTACTCACCAACACACACAAATGAAAAATAAAATGAAATAATATAAAAAATGAAGACATGGTTAGGCAAGCACCGACATGGGGAAACATCATTTCAGGATCAGTAGAGTCCTCTTTGAGGATATGCTTTAGTTAACTACTTGTGAAATGGCTTTGAGACTCACGTCTCTGTTATTTAGGCTAGAGTAACCATGCTTTAGGTTGTAAAACTAATTTCATCTATGAATAATTCACTGCAAATTCAACATTGGCCAATTTGACCTACCATTTCATCATGCCTTGTGAGTGCGCACTTAGATGCAAGAAACAAAGTATATGGTGGACAGAGTTTAATATCTATTTGATTTTTGGCCAAGTATAGCATTAACCTAGCATGTTAAATCTGGATGCAACTTATGAAAATGCAGGAGGCAGGATTCAAATCAACAACAACAACAAAACGTGCGAAAAAGAAAAAAGTTTGAAATTAAGTTTACATCATTCAAAAGTATATTTGCACTTCAAGAACAAAATGTGACTCGGCATATAAAGACAGAAATATGTCTTCACCAAAACCAGATGATCAGTGCATTTGCAACAAAACATAAAAGATGAAACTACCTTACAAGACTTTTAGGCAGACAAGATGAAGATGAGGAATTACAATGATTACCTTTGAATTGGAGTTGCTATTGCCATCCAAGTTTATGTAAAGTTCGCAATTAATGATTGTTTGATTTGGCTCAACTCTTCTGCGCTTTTGACGAGTGACCCTAGGCAGTTCTGCAATGAAGATGTAAGAAATGCAAAGTAGAAATATGTTAAGAAACAAACTGACTACACAAGGCATATAACACAAATAGCAATATGGGGAAACTAAAACGTGTCACTGACAATGTCTAGCTCAAATGTGAGAAGCTTTTGTAGCAACCAACTACCGATTCTTCTTTAGAACAATAATAAATAAAAAATAATAAAAGAGGAAGATAAAGTGTCAGCTTGTACAGGATAGTTCAGGACAAATTTGGAGACTGAAACATTTCTAAACACCTTATCCTACTAATTTTTGTCTATAATTTTATCCTATGTAGTAAAAAAGTAGTGATAAAAAAAGCCAAGTGAAAACATTCATCTTATCCACACTAATCACTTGACATTACAGAGCTTGAACTACCAAATAAATAAACATGCTTCACAAAAGAAAACACTATAGAGACCCAGAAGTTCTGCTGTAATGAAACAATTAGAAGTTGTATCATAGAACAGAACTTAATTACCTGATTCCAAATCAACCACAGGCCTCCTTCGGTTCCTTCTGGAGTTGTTTTCAGCCTGATATAAATATCACAATATTAGAGCTTTATTTTAACGTATATCAAGTGTGCAGAGATACCCACAACAAAGAAATACATAAAATTAAATTAAAACATACTTCAGCAATAGCCCTGGGGGAAGATATGACAACATCATCATCAATAGCCTCAAGATCAATCACCAATGGGGGCTGGCTAGGTCTCTCAACCTGAGGTAACACCTGAGCTGAAGTTCCCTCTTGATTCCGATTCTCACCAGGTGGTGTACTATTGAGATCTAATTCATTCTTCCTTCGCCTGAGACCAGTTCTTGCAGAAGGGCCCCTTGCCATCCGAGTGCTCATGCTATGTATGTAAATCTCTTATCCAAGATGAAGCTCCAAAAGTTTAAGACCTAAATTTGTTCAACAGTAATCATTCTTATCAAACATGTGCTCCACTTTGTCCAAAACCAATAAAAGATAATATGACTTGACCAGTAATAACTCAAAGTTTGCAAAATCAAGCAATACTAGACATGAGAAAAGTCAAACTCACAAAGATAAGCTTCCTATTTCCTGCAACTCTCTCATCAAACAATAGATTTGATCATGATCCACTGTTTGTTTTCACTTCCCTTTGCTTTAACCTACCAAATAAGTTGGTGATTCTCTTTCACACCTCCAAATCAACTAAATCAACATGACAAATCAAATTACGCTATATAAAGCTCAGTGCAATGTTAAACACCATCAAGTCCTGAACTGAAAATCCTAGTTGCTTGCAATTCACAGTCTGATCACTACAAACCTCACAGCATTTCAGTCTGTGGCTAGAAAGGTCTACTTATCTTCTCTAAAACCCAAACTAAATCGACTCCCCCAAATTTTATAAGCCCATTCAAATCCTCAATGATTCCCAACCTAAAAATTCAAATTCTTTTTCAAAAAAGTCTCGATTTTTTAAATCTAACCTGCTAAAGAATCGTCGAAATAAAGCCAAAATTACAGAATTTGAAGGATTTCACAATTCTTTAAAAAAAAAAGTTTAAAAATTCAAAAAAAAAAAAAAGCGTCGCAGAGAGAAACCCTAGGCAATTAATAGGCAGAGCAAGCAGAAGGAAGAGGATCAAATCCAGGATCGAATTGAAGAGAAAACGAAGATATAAATGAGAATCGTACCTTGAATCAATCAGAGAGGATGAGAGGGAAGACGGCGAGCGAAGGAGTTCGCCGGAGAGAAACTGGAAATAATAATAATAATATCAGTGAAATTGATTAAGCCGTTGAAACCGGATAAACGAGAATGAGAATTCGAATTCTTCTCACCCTAAAATATATATTTATAGTTTCTTCTTCTCCTTCTTTCCTTTTTTATATCAAAGTCTTTCTCCGCTCCGTCGTTGTCTTCTTCCCTGTTTTGTTTGGTTTTTAAAACAGGCAAGGAGAAAGAGGAGTGGGAACGCACATGGATCTTTGGGCCACTGTTGCACACGAGCCGATCACGCACCCGACTCGTCCACGTTGTCTATCTCACGTGTGTGATATAATAATATGGTGCTATTCACAATTCATTTTTCTCTACTCACACACTCCCATTATTTTTTTATTACTTTAATTCAATTTCCTTATAATTATGTTTTTTTTTTCTTTTTTCTATTTGGCAAGTCAATCATTCTCAAATCTTAAACCCTTATTTTCCCTCAGACACAGAGGACTTCAAAACTCTTTTCGATCCTCTCTTTTCTTTTTCATCAAAAACTTCTCTAGCATAGTCATTCTATCTCTCTAATATGATGCTTTGAAGTTTAATCATGGTAGAACAAGAAATTTTAGACTCATCTTTTGAGAAAATTTTACATTTGATTTGCAATGGAGACATGGAAAAAAAAATTATGAGTTCAGTGATCATTCCAGCCCCTTTGAATCCATTATTCCTGGTAGGATTTTAACTGAAATTATTTGGTGTATTTGAATCCATTGAGCAACTATAAAACTTTACAACAGCCTAATAATGATGGCCTTATGATTATAAACATGATTTTTTCTACTATATTATGCTAGTAGAACATAATTTTGTCCCCACATGAAGATTGCAACTCATTGCATTCAATATTATGTAAAGCATCTCCAAATTTTGTGTACATCATCAGGTGCAGTTTGGAAGCTTGTGGTTGAAGTGGATAAAACGCTTAAGGCCCACTCTTAACTTCAGTACCCAATTATACAAAACTATCACTTTGGTACCCCAAGTTTGAAACCGGACTCAAGAATGATACACACCGTCCAAAACGGCATTAGTGTCTTGCCATGTGTCATATTTTGAGGGGTAATTGGGTCACTCCATCTTAACCCAAACATTTTTTTTAATATTTTTTTTCCTCTCTCTGTTTCTTATACATAGCAACTTGATCTCTCTCTCTCTCCCCCTCACTATTCACCTCTCTCTCTCATTCTCTTTTTGCAACCTCCAACTCATCTCACCGAACGATGAGATCAAGGTCATGGATGTGACTCTTCATCTTATGGTTAGAGTGAAGGAGACACGCCACCCTCACCCATTCATATAATTCCTCTCTCTTTTCTCTCATGACACACCCGATACCCATCAATTATCCATTCCTTTTTCCTCCCTTTTCTAGTTCAATTTTTCATATAAAATCTCATATTCATTAAGATTTATGATACTTACCATTTGCACCAAATATGACTCAGTCCTTCCATAATCTGATATCAAAACCTTGTCAAGGTTTATTCCACTGCAACAAATCTGGGCATGAGTGACCAAATCCTAGTGACAAACTTGTAATTGGTCATTAATATAATAGAATTAGTGATCAACATTAGTCACTGGTCACTAAAACAGTTGGCGCAAAAATTTTCAGATTCCCGCCTAATCATTTGACTATTAGTGACCAAATGTATAATTAATAGTGACCAAGCTAGGTCTGGCCACAACATGTTTGATTACATTTGAACAAATACGTTGTCGTTTTAGGGTTAGTGACCAATTCTTTTGTCTTTTTTTTTTTCCAATGAATTTTCAAGCGGCACACTTTTAGAGTAGTTTTGATATATAACTCGCATACCTCGAGGTGAAAGATTCGAAAGCTGGACTCCATCGCGTTCTTCCCTCGGCAACAACTCCGACTCCATCAGATTGAATCTTCGCAAGGTTTTAGTCTGTCATTTGTTTCGCTCATCGCTAATTTCTTCATCCTATGATCTATGAGTTTTCATTCTCTTTTTAATTTCTGGAATTTCAGGAAGGTTAGTGTACAAATCTGAGGACAATTTGAGAACCGGAGAATCACAATCAGCGGTTGCAGATTTTGATAATCTGAGAACTTTGGTCACTATCAATGGATTCGAAGCTTTGGCACCGAATTTTGATTGCGATTCAGGTACAATTCCATGTAAAATTGTAATCCAAAGCTTTCTTGTGTGATTCAAGTACGATTCAGATACGATTCGGTTGCTTAGAAAACTATACAGAAGTAAACGAATTTGAAATTTGAACCGCTTGTTGTTTATTTTGCTCTCAATTAACTTGAAGATTTTGTTTTCCATAGAGATGAGCCAAAAGTGTAATTCCTCTTTGGCAAAATTGGTTATAACTATTCCACAAAATGTACAGGGATTCCATTTTTGTAGCTTTTGTTTGGTTTTTCTTTGTAGTTTCAAACTTGCATCTGCATAAATTAAAGAACACTTGCATTCGATTAGTTTTTCTTTGTAGCTTTTGTCTTGCTACATTTTGATTAGTTTTATCATCTGCATTCCAAACACGAAACTAACTCATAATAGTAGACTAAAATGATCATATGGAGTTCTGGAATATTTATGAACTTCTTGCAATGAAGCAAAGATCTGTAAGTTAGCCAAAAGTGTATCTCATAGTTTAAGTATTATCACTATTTCCTTATCTTGTTTTGTTGAACCCTGTAGATGTACTGAACTCCGTCGGTCATCGTGTTCTTCCCCCACCTCAGACTCCTTCGATCTTCTCCTCCAACGAATTACTTGATTGTAAGTATCTCTTTCAGTCATTAAGAGGCTTGTTGAACTGATTTCACTTCATGATTGAGCTATTTGACAATCAATGAAGTCAAGGGTGTATTTCAATAGTGTTTATAAGGTATAGCTAACTTACTTTGTGAAACACTAGCTAGGCATCCTAAATGTTTGAGCCAACTAACGTGTATTTCAAGATGTTTCTTTGGGTTATCAAGTTTTCAGAAGTTCCTGGGTATTCTAGTTACTAGTCCTTAACTGTCAGATGGCATAAATAGATTTATAGCTTACAAATTTAAAAGAGAAATAGTTCTATTGGGTTCCCCAGGCGTTGGAAAGCTGGAGGTGAAGTTCTGATATCGCTAACCAAACTTAGTTGTGTTCTTCATTTGGTTTTGCAACCTGGGTAGTTTAGAGGGGATAGACTTGCTAGTGTATTAAAGTGATGTGATCCAATTTGTTTATTTAACCTCATTTTGTAAAGGCTGATTGGTTTTGAATTCTAAAGACATTTAGACGAGACATTATATGCAAAGGTCCATTTTTCACTCTTCTTGCCTCTCTTCCCCTCACTTTCCCCTGTTTTCTGTGATTTTAATGCAGACCACATAGTTGTTGTAAAGCTCTTAACTTTCTTCTTTTTCATTTGTATTAGGATTTGGAAAAGGCTTTTGTCAAGGTTCGTCCTAAGAACAATTCCAAGAGGAAACCAACACATAAAAGTGCTTAATCAGGGAAATGGGTTACTTCCGACCTTTGTTATGTGATGGTGAAGCCTCATGCTTGTTCTGAATGTATACTGAGGGTTGTTGTCTAGTTGAGATTTTATTCAAGTTGTCAATTACAGTGTAGCCAGTCATCTTTAGGTTAATGTTTGATACCTATAATCTCTTTATTTTTGCAGCAAATAAAGATATGCTAATTTGTCTAATTTGTGCAGCTTGCAACTATTGAATAGGAGCCAACAAGTCTCAATATCCAGTTTACAAAAGAAGGTAAGACTTCTTTCGTTATTGCTTATTACAAACTTTTTAGGGTTATGAAACATATAGATATGCTCTATCTTATATTGAAATATACTAAAACATAGATAGTATTTCTTGGCTAGTATAATCAAAGCAAGGTGGTCCTTATTTGAATAGTTTTCTATTGATCTTTAGTTTTACAGCTTAGTTTTCTGTCTCTTTTCTGATATTTGCTAGAGTTAGTCTTTATCGTTGATGGATAGGAGTTGGATCAGTTACGCACTAGGGGAAAGCGAGAATATATCAATGGGGTGAAACAATTCATGAATTTCGCAATTGCCCACAAGAAGCCAGGGTCTGAATTAATTCCTTGTCCATGCATGAATTGCAATAATTTTCGTAAATATAGCCCAGACAAAGTTGAGGATCATTTATATGCAAATGGAATGGCTATGTATTACACTAAGTGGACAAATCATGGAGAAGAAGACAATGATTTTGAACCGGAAGATGATATCATGGAATTTGAAAATGACGAGGATGTTGATGATGTAGTTGAGATGTTAAATGAGTTCCAAGCTCATGATGATAGAGATTCTCAAGAACATGTCCCTATCATCGAAGAAAGTAAGTTTAGACGATTGGTGAGCGATGCTGAGCAAGAGTTGTATCCAGGTTGTCAAAAATTCTCTAAATTATCCTTCATTGTGAAGTTGCTTCATTTGAAGATAATGTTTCGTGGCAGCAACAAGTTCTTTACAGCATTGCTTGAGTTAGTCAAGGAGACATTACCTGATGGAAACACATGTCCCAGATCTTATTATGAATCAAAAAAGGTTATTCGTGACTTGGGTCTCAGTTATGACAAGATTCATGCATGTAAAAACGATTGTGTACTCTTTTGGGAGAAGTATGAAGATAAATTGGAGTGTCCAGTATGTAATGAGCCTAGGTACTCTTCTAATAATGGCAAGAAGAAGGTTCCCCAGAAAATCTTGAGATACTTTCCCTTAACTCCAAGGCTGCAAAGATTATTTATATCAAAGAAAACAGCTGTAGATATGAGATGGCACAAGGATAAAAGGCCAAATGATGAGTATATGAGGCATCCTGCTGATTCTCAAGCATGGAAAGATTTTGATCTAAAGCATGAGTCATTTAGTCATAGATTCTCGCAATGTTCGACTAGGATTATCAACTGATGGTTTTAATCCATTTGGTAATTTGAGTACCTCATATAGCATGTGGCTGGTATTTCTTGTTCCATACAATCTCCCGCCGTGGAAATATATGAAAGATCCAAACTCTATGATGTTATTGCTTATTCCTGGACCAAGAGCTCCTGGATATGATATTGACATGTTTCTACAACCGTTAATTAAAGAGTTAAAGGAACTATGGGAGGTTGGGGTTGCTACATATGATGCTGAATCTGGACACAATTTCTTCTAACGAGCTGCATTACTATGGACAATAAATGACTTCCCTGCCTATGCGAATTTGTCTTGATGGAGTACCAAAGGAAAAATGGCGTGCCCTACATGCAATGAGCAGACACCGCATCAGTGGTTAAACAATTGGCAAAAAACTGTCTATTATGATCATCGTCGTTTTCTGCCACAAGGCCATAGTTTGAGAAAAAATTTGGAGTTCAATGGTAAAGTTGAGAAGAGAATGAAACCTGCCTTATTATCAGGGGATGATGTGGTTTGCCAATTGACTCATGTCTCACAACCATGTTTTGGAAAGGGGAAGAAGAGAAAGAGGTTAGCTGATTATTTAAATTGGAAAAAACAAAGTATTTTCTTTGATTTACCCTATTGGCATACACTCAAGTTACGCCACAATCTTGATGTAATGCATATAGAAAAAAATATATGCGACAATCTTTTGGCAACATTGATGGACACTGAAGGCAAGACGAATGATTCATATAAGACTCGTCTTGATATGGAAGAGATGGGCATCAAGTCTGATTTACACCCCAAATCTATTGATGGTGTAATTAAGTTTATATCAGCATATTATACTTTCAGTACAGATGAGAGAAAATATTTTTGTAACTTCTGTAATTGTACAAAACTTCAAGATGGGATGGCTTCAAATATCTCTAATTGCGTGAACATTGCTGATTCCAAGATTTATGGGTTGAAAAGTCATGATTGCCACATTATATTGCAGCGGCTTCTTCCTGTTGCCTTGCGTGGGTACTTGTCTAAAGGTGTTCGTGAGGTCATTATCAAACTTTGTTTGTTCTTTAAGGAGTTGACATCCAAGACTTTGAGATTGGATGTTTTGGAAAGACTAGATAAAGATATTGTCGTAATTTTGTGCAAGCTAGAGTTGAACTTCCCACCTTCATTTTTTAACATTATGACTCACTTGCCAATTCACCTAGCATACGAGGCAATACTTGCTGGACTAGTACAATATCGTTGGATGTTCCCATTCGAGAGGTAATTTTTAAAACTATCTATTTATATGAGTATATTAATCATACAAATTCTATTAAATGTTATTTACATTTGTATGCAGAAAAATGCATAATTTAAAGGATTATTGTAGAAACAAAGCCCATCCTGAATGATCAATTGCTGAAGGTTATTGCGATAGTGAATGCCTCACATTTTGGAGAAATTTTTCTGTGCTACGGTCAAGCCATGTCAGCATGCTGACATGGTTTGACGAGTTAATAAAATATTGACGAGTGGTATTATTTATTTAAAATGAGATTACACCTCAAAATTAACCAAACTGATAGCCTCCTTCTTCTTCCCAGAGATCTTAATGTCTTCACATGTCTGTTCATGAACACAACCCAGATCCAAATGTTTTACCCTAAATCATGTATTCCTAACCCTATTTTACTGACCGGGTAATTGTGCTCTATTCATAAAAACCACCTTTTTGGCCTCTTAATGGATACAATCACTTCATCGATCTGTTTGTATTTGCTTCCTTCTTTTTCTTGGTTTTTTCTACCTCTCACTCATCTTGGCATTTGCTAAGTTCATTTTTGTCTCTCTGCAAATAATTAACTTGAAACATCCTCCTTCCACAAAAGTGCAAAACCCCAAAATCGATTTGAATGTTATTCTATATATGAAATCAATATAAGAATAGAAAATCAGTGAAGATGGTACTTCTGGAGAGTTGGGTTTAGATTTGGGAGCATAAAGAAAAGAAAAGAAATGAAATGAATTTTGGTAGAATTGAAGGTTGAAGGTATTGATGGAACAGCAAAGAAGGCAATGAGATTAAAACTGGTTTTTGGGCTGACGGCGAGAGAATGTACAAGTATATAATGGTGTTTGAGTTTGGTGATGAGGTGTAATCTCATTTAAATAAATAATTCCACTTGTCAATATTTTATTAACTCGTCAAACCATGTTAGCATACTGACATGGCTTGACCGTAGCACATAAAAATTTCTCCACATTTTGTTCTATGTACTTTCGCGACATTGAGACAAAATTTAACCAAGGAGACAGGAATCATGATGTGAGTGAGAGAAGAATGACAGGAATATCTGTTTTCAACCAGAATGTTAGATTTTTAAAAGGAGCAGTTGATGATGTTCTTAGCCTAACTGATTTTGCAATGATTCGATGGTATGAGCTAAACAATTGTGATGAGGTACTCCCATATATAAGGTACATGAACTATTGCATTGTTTCTATGTATACTTGGTTAAATATTTACTAGTAGGAACTCTGAATATATTGTCATTTTCCTTGTAGGGAGCATAAAGCAGAACTTGAGAGGCAGAATATTATAAACATAGGAAAGGAATCGCAACAAAGATTTCATAAGTGGTTTTTGAGACGCGTGAGTGATTAATAGTTTAGCATATATAATTCCAAATTTACATGTGTGTATGTATAATTCATTTTCATTTCTTAGTTTAATATTGGTAAGTTATGTAAATAGGTTCAACAGATGCAAGTTGAGGGTTCAACAGAACATATCGAATCCTTACTAAACTTGGCCAGTGGACCTCAGTGTGAAGTGACACGGTATAGTGGGTGTGTTGTCAATGGCATAAGGTTTCATACTCAGAAACGCGATGGAAATAAATAAATAAAAAAAACTCAAAACTCAAAACAGTGGAGTGGTAGTCAAAGGTGAGCATCGTGGTAAAAGTATTGACTTTTACGGTGTTTTGAAAGATATAATTGTGTTATCCTATCTTGGAAATAATCAGGTGGTCGTTTTCAAGTGTGATTGGCTGGACCTCAATCCAAGAAAGGGAATTCAAGTTGATGAGAACCATTTTACAAGCGTCAATTTTACCAAAAAATGGTATATGAATGATCCATTTGCATTGGCATGTCAAACACAGCAAGTATATTATTTGAAAGATACGAAGCTTGGTAGTAATTGGCGTGTTGTAGAAAGATCACAACCTCGAGGAACTTATGATTTTACTGAAAAAGAAGTTGACGTGTGTGATTTATTAGAGGAGATTGAAGATCCATATCAGCAAGAGTCACATGAGTATGTCAATTTAGATGAAATTGACAATGGGGAGACTTCATTGTGTACGTAGAGATGACAGTGAAATGATCATTGTTGATTTGAATGCTGACAAGCAAGGGATTAGTGATTCTACATTCATCAATGATAGCGATGCTGAAGATGGTGACTTTGGTGATGAAGATAATGAGTTTATGTATTCTGATGATAACGAGGACGACTATACATAGTAGAATCCATGCATGTTCTATCCCATTAGTTTGCATTGGTCATGATTTTGTCATATGCATTTTACTATCATAGTATTACTTGGGTTTTCATTTCTAATTTCCATATTCAGTTTATTATTAGCTTGTTCAATGTACAAAATATATATATATATATATATATATATATATTTTCACTTGAATCTCCATATACAACCATGCTCATAGCTCTTTTATTTTATTTTTTTTTATTACAGGTTGTAGATATATACTTGGATTATATCGTTATGGCTAATGGTAGACAAGGTCCAAAATTTCTACATCAATTGCGGACAAAAGCAATGCCGCAGCATCAAATTCGATCATCTACTCAAGAGCTTTTAAAAGCTTGCTAAGTCAGCGAGCAAGCCTACAACAACAGCACAAGCAACAATATCCTCATTGCACTCATTAGTAGAGCAGATTCTCACTTCCAATCGTACTCAACCTGCAAAACATCTCTCTCAACCTCCAATTCAATCGTTACCACTTAAGCGAATGCTATGATCATCTTCTGTTCAGGAAGAGTCAACTTCTATTCAACAAGAATAAGCTTCAACTATAAATGTCACAGAGCCTTCTCAAGTTCATTCTTCACCGTCTGTGGATAAGGTCACTAACACTAGTGGTAAGCTAATTGTGTATATCACATTATTTTGCATGCTGATTTGTTATAATGTTGGTATTGTGATGTGTTATTACTTCTCTATAGTAGAGCTCATTTGTTATCGGATGGTATCTTTTTACCACTGGTTGTATTTTCACCACCCTATGTGATTCATGTTTATTATTTGCAAGTATTGTGATTCATGAAATTTTTGACTATTTCCTTCTATGACAATTATTATCATTTCATATAATCATTTTGATAACTCTTGTAGGTGGTGCAGTTAGCAAGAAAGTGTGTGGTAAGACTCGATGTCTTGAGCTGTCCAAGAGGAAGCGCGATGGTGTCCAATTTGATATTGATATTCCAAAGCATACCATGAGAGCTGTAGGAACAAACTGCCAATTTTACATTACTGGTTTGGGATGATTTGTTCAAAAATATGTTCCATTACAAATTAAGAAGTGGTCTAACATCTCAAGAGATGATGTTTTCTTTTAATCTACACCCATTCACATAATTAAACCTTTCCTTATAAGTTTTAAGTCTATAATTAAGTTTTTTCACCTTTTTTTGGTTTGACTATTTTACCCTTCTGATTGAATAAGGAAAATATTCCTCAAATATAGTTTTTTTTTTTTTTGAATTTAAATATGGCATCAGTTATAAACACAAATTAGAATTTAATACAATCAAGTTATTGTTCCCTTATTTAAAAACGATTAATTGCCTTAATTATTGTATATCTCTTCTTTTCTGATTTGATCTATATATTTGCCATTTATTAGTAGATATGTTTGTGTAGATATTTCTATTATTAGATATCTCAACGTGATTAATCGCCTTAATTATAGTATACAACTGATGCCATATTTTAGGAGATATGTTTGTGTAGATATTCCTTATTTAAAAAGATTAATTGCCTTAATTATTGTATATTTCTTCCTTTCAGATCTTTATATTTGCTAATTTTTAGTAGATATGTTTGTGTAGATATTCCTATTAGATTTCGTAGATTTCTCAACGTGATTAAACATTTTTTGTGTGGAGATATTCCTATTATTAGATAGCACCTAAACTCTAGGTGGGAGTATTCTTTAGCCATCAAGAACTTGTAGAATCTATTGAGAAACAATAAGAAGAAAAAGAAACATGCAATCAAGAACTTGTAGAGTCTATTACACCTATTCAATAGCATAAACCCTGAAAAATCACAAAACAAATACCTCTTCGTCAGGAAGACACACATCTATTGAATAGGTAGCAAACACAATGCTCATCAACAGTGCCAATCGGATTAAAGGGATATGTAGTTGAACAAAGGCAACCCACCAACATCTGATTGTGCAATCCATTTATATCACAATCACAATTTGAAATCAAAAACATAATCGCATGATTGTGGAGAAGGTCGCACCTAAACTCCAGGTGGGAGTATTCTTTAGCCATCAAGAACTTCTAGAATATATTGAGAAACAATAAGAGGAAAAAGAAACATGTAATCAAGAACTTGTAGAATGTATTATACCTATTCAATAGCATAAACCCTAAAAAATCACAAAACAAATACCTCTTTGTCAGGAAGACACACACCTATTGAATAGGTAGCAAACACAATGCTCATCAACCGTGCCAATTGGATCAAAGGGATATGCAGTTGAACAAAGGCAACCCACCAACCTCTGATTGTGTGATCCATTTATATCACAATCACAATTTGAAATCAAAAACATAATCTCATGATTGTGGAGATATTGATACCGGCTTTGAATGTAGAGATTAGGCTTTTGAATGTGGAGATTACATAACCTCCACCCAGAGGAGAGTTTTCAATTGTTGGAATCAAGGGTTGAGTAATTCCATCGGCAGCAAGACTGGATTTTAATATTAATGGTGAATGGAGAATTTGATAGTGGCAGCTTTAGTAATTCTTAACAACATTGGGTTTTAATATTTATCATATTTAATAGGTTTTTTTATTTTGAATAAGCCTAATTAATTGGTTTAGGTGTATATTAAAACACTATTATGGATGGGTTTATTCTAAACGGGGTGTGTGAATTTGGGTGTAGAATCAAATTCCCCTTTAAAATTTGTCTTTGATAATCTGGTAATATGTGATATTAGGAGAAATTCAATTTGAGCCATGAATCTCATGTGGATGAGGCAATTGGGAAACACATGATCAGATATTTTACCACATGGCGCTATAATTTGCATAAGAAGTTTCAGAAATATGAATCAGTAGAGGAAGCAATGGAGAATCGACCTGAAGATGTTGAAGAGGATGATTGGATCGACCTAAAGATGTTGTAGAGGATGATTGGAACTACTTAATTGCAAATCTGTGGCAAGATCAAAAGTGGCTGGTTAGAATTCTTTCAATTTTTAATTTTTCAAGAGAATTAATAAATTTCTTTTTCATCTACAGTTGTACTTGCTATGAATTCTGGAATTTTTTATTTGATCTTTACACAGAAAACAAGCAAAAAAAACAAGAAAAAACAGGGACAAGTTAGAGATAACACATTGTGCATGGACAAAGGCATTTAGTCATCTTAGAGCTAAAAATGTAAGCTTCAATTTCTGTTTTGTGTCAAAGCATAATAATTATGAAAGTTGTATATGACATAGATGTTTTTGGTTGTGGTTAAACTACAATAGCGAAATCCTAAAACTGGAGAGGAAATTGGTCGTATTGACCTATTCAAGCTCACACGATACAGTGAAAAGAAATCTGCATGGGTTGGTGATACAGCAAAGAATGCTTTTGTGAGTTGTCATACTTTCTATTTTAATTATTGCATTATACAGTATTCATTTTTTTTTTTTTGAAAGGGGTTTGGAACCCAGCCTAACTGGGAGGCTCAGCCCCACGCCTGGTTCCATTTATTATATTAATAGTAGTACTTTGCGCCGGGGGGGACATAAAACCTGAACCCCGCGCTACATTAGAGCATTTACAATAATCCTCGTAGAGAATGTCCTGAATAATAGCAGGAATCTCCTCTAACCAAACATCATTAAGTGCAAACAAGCTAGCAAGGTGAGCGAGACGATCTGCTACACCATTTGCTTCCCTATAAATATGTCGGATCTCAATAGATTGGAAAGCCGTCATATAGGACTTACAATCTTCCAATACCCGACCAACATCGGAGAAGTCATTCCCCACTCTTTTCAGGGCTGCTATAAGGAGGGTGGAGTCGCTTTCAATTTCAACTTCTGTCCATCCTTGGTGAATACCAAGTAACAATCCCGCTCTACACGCTTCAACCTCCATATTAAGAGCTGAGTGAGCATGTAAAAACGGTCTAGCCAAAGCCGCAACTCCCAAGCCTCTATCATTTCTAACCACAACCCCAATACCACCACAACCTCTTTCTACATGGAAGGCACCATCAACATTAATTTTGAGCCTACCACTAGGAGGACACTGCCATTTGGTTAGAGCTCTCTTCTTTTTGCAGCTCGGTTTAACCTGTACCTACAGGAACTCCTCCATGTACCTCTTCACCCAATCCACTACAAATAGAGGGCTAAACGAAGCCTTTTTCCATATAATATTATTCCGCTCGGACCACAGAGCCCATAACAACATGAGGAACATACAAACCTGCTCCCCCCTCAACTTATCCAACATATCAAATACCCACTCATTTAACGTACTTGCATGGTGGTCAACAACATGCAAGCTTAATGAAGAAGAAGACCAAAGCATAATTAAAGTTGGGCAATTTTTAAATAAGTGAATACCTGTCTCAAAGCTCTCCATGCAGAACACACACCTTAAATCAGGTAACTCTACTCTTCTTGTAGCTAAAGCTATACGTGTAGGTAGCACCCCTCGAAGCAAATGCCACATAAACACCCTAACTTTGGGAGGTACCTTAGTCTTCCATACAATGTTCCAATACTTTCCCAGTGGTCCACCAATTACCGTACTCGAAGTAGACGCAGTATGACTAGCCCCTCTCCACGACCTCAGTGCATGGTACCCACTCTTCACAGAGTACAACCCTTTCTTATCAAAATGCCATATCAAGCGATCATCTGCCTGTCGCAAACTCAATGGTATACTAGCAATAGCCTTCACTTCATCAGCTGTGAACAACTCGTCTAACAGGTGCGTTTGCCATTCCATCTCCTCATCATCGATCAGGTCCTCAACTTTCCAGTCCTCCGTTCCCACAATAGGCATCGAAAAAGGACGAAAAGAATATGGAACAGGCAACCATGGATCCTTCCAAATTGAAATCTTAGCCCCCGTGCCCACTTGGAACCGTAATCCTCTCTCTAACACTGTTCTTCCAGAAATAATGCTTCTCCAAGTATAAGAAGCCCCCCCCACCAACCTGTGCCTCCATGAAAGAAGTACAAGGAAAATACTTTGCTTTCAACATACGGCTAATTAGAGAGTTTGGAAAGCAAATGAGTCTCCACCCTTGTTTTGCAAGTAAGGCAAGATTAAAATCATGCATATTACGGAAACCTAACCCTCCCTCCTTCTTAGAAAGACAAAGCTTATCCCAAGAAAGCCAATGACATTTCCTCACATCTTCTGTTCCTCCCCACCAAAACTGTGCCATCAATTGTTGCATGGAGTAACATAAATGTTGAGGCAATTCAAAACAACTCATTACATAAGTGGGTATTGATTGGGCTACCGCCTTCACCAACACCTCTTTTCCAGCCAAGCTAAGTGTCTTCTCCCTCCACCCATGAGTTCTATTGCGAACTTTCTCAACCAAGTAACTAAACGCCTCCTCCTTAGAGTAGCTTAACTCTGTAGGTAAACCCAAGTATTTGTCATGCTTTTCAACTCTAACGACCCCCAAAACCGAAGCAAGCTCATCTTGAAACAATCTTGGAACATTCCGGCTAAAAGAAATACGACTCTTCTGAAGATTAATTTGTTGCCTCGAGACCCTCTCATAAGTACCCAAGATATCGTTTAAGGCTAGACATTCGTCCATCTCAGCTTTACAGAAGACAAAGGAGTCATCTGCGAATAGCAAATGGCTGACACTCGGTGCCCCGGAACAAACCTCCACCCCATGGATAAGAGCTTGAGCTTCTGCCTTTCTGATCAACCAAGAGAAAACTTCCGCACAGAAAAGAAACAAGTATGGTGAGATTGAGTCCCCTTGCCGTAACCCCCTAGAAGGCCAAATCCTCCCTCGAGGTTCCCCCCTCAACAGAAAAGAGTAAGACACAGATCGAACGCAACACATGATCCACTCCACCCATCTACTGCAAAATCCCATTTTCCCCAACACAGCTTCTAGAAAATTCCATTCGACCCTGTCGTACGCCTTGCTCATATCTAACTTAAGAGCACAATAGCCTTTCTTCCCACTTCTCCGTCGCTTCAAAAAGTGAGAAATCTCAAAGGCAATGAGAGAGTTATCTGAAATCAACCTACCCGGGACAAAAGCACTCTGTGAGGAAGAGATTAAAGAATCCATGAACGGCTTTACTCTGTTGGCCAACACTTTAGAGCCGATTTTGTATATTACGTTGCACAGACTGATGGGTCGAAGTTGACTCATATGCTCAACGGCTTTAACCTTCGGAATCAGCGTCACATATGTAATATTGATGGTACGTAAGAAATCTTCAGAGTCAAGAAAGCATTGCACTGCTCCAACAACATCCTACCCAACAACATTCCAGAAGGTCTGAAAGAAACATGGAGATAGTCCATCTGGCCCCGGAGATTTCGAAGGGTGCATTTGCTTAAGCGCTTCATACACCTCATCCTTGTTGATCGAAGCAGCTAGAACATCATTCATATCATCACTTACCAATCTAGGGAACCCATGCAGAGTCTGTTGTACCTCAGTAGGATGGGACGTAGAGAACAGCTCACTAAAGTACTTTAAAATAATCACTTCCACCTCCTTGTCATCAGTACACCATCGCCCCTCACTATTAAACAAGCCATTGATAGAATTCTTTTTTTTCCTTATACTAGCACGTTGGTGAAAGAATCTAGTATTAGAATCTCCCTCCTTCAGCCAAAAAATTTTAGCCCTCTGCCTCCAAAAAGTCTGTTCACGCAACAAGAGCTCGTTCAATTTTGTCTCCAACTCAACCCTATCTTTAACTTCTTGAGCGGAGTTCGTGCTATCGTAGAATACCGCAAGCTGACCTCTAACAACCTCAATCTCGTTATGTAGACTCCCAAACCTCACAGAACTCCACTCTTCCAAAGCTTCCCTAGTTTTCTGGATCTTGTTACAAACCCTGCTAAATGGATCAGTCCCTTCACCACTACTCCACCCGTTCTCCACTACGCCATGACATTCGTCGTCATGAATCCAAAACTCCTCAAATCTGAATCTCTTCTTCCTTCGTCTTCTCTTGTGCTTTACCTCCCGGACCTCCAAAAGAATGGGAATGTGATCAGACTTACTAGGGTTTAGGTGCAAAACCCTAGAGGCCGGATAACAGTCGAGCCACGACTTTGTCGCTACAAACTTATCCAACCTAATCTTCACAACATGCCCATTTCGGTTTCCCGTCCATGTAAACCTCGGACCATTAAATTTCACATCAGTAAGTTGACAAAAGTTAAGGGTATTCATTAACCCGTCAATCTGTCTAGGGTTTCGAAGCACACCACCCTCCTTGTCCATAATCGAAGAAATCTCATTGAAATCTCCTCCCACCACCCAAGGTAGATTGCCATACAAGCTAAGCGTTCGCAACAACGACCACGTAAGATGTCTATTTTCTGTCTTAGGCTGCCCATAAATCCCCGTAAACCGCCATCTCTTTGGATCCGTATGCTCACCTACCACTACATCTATGTGACTATCCGAAAAAGACTGAATATCAATGACTACATCCTCCTCCCACAATAGACAAAGTCCACCAGCTCTGCTCACACCTTTATTATTCTTTTTTGGAATATACTTACAACTAACTGCAAAAGCATTCCTCCAGCCCAAAGCAACTCGTACTGAAGTCATCTCCTCTGCCGTACAGAAAGTCTCACTAAGAAAAAATAACTTGGGATGATTGAGGGATACTATCCCTTTAAGTCCACTCACTGTCGAAGGGTTCCCAATCCCTTGACAGTTCCAACATAAAATACTCATGGCTCGTGATGGGCCAAAACCGGACCCATCACGGTCGAACGCTTCAGAGCGCGTCCAGGACTCGATTTATGAACATTAGCTACCACCATATTATTTTTCTTGCCCACAGCGTATCCATGCTTAGGACCCTTGCCATGCACTTCCTTTCCTTGCAACCCCTTCCCATGCATGTTCACATCATGTACTCTCTTTCCATGCAAATCCAATCCATGCACGTGATCCCCATGCACTTCAATTTCATGCATGGTCAAACAACTCACATCAGGCCTATTCAAAGAGGGACTCAGGGCGGCCAATGGCTGACTCCCACGAGATTCCAAAGATGACTTTCCCTTCTGGGCTTTGGGAGAAATAGAGCCCAACGACATAGACGACCCCAACAGATTTGGGATCCCTCCATCACGACCTTTAATTGAACCTCCCCTCATCTTTCGTCCCTTAACTGTCGCTGTCTCTACAATCAACCTAGTTGACTTTGCAGTCAACAATTTATTATCCACAGACAACGGAGTCGCTGCAGATGATTGCGGAATCAAAGGCGCTGGAGATGATTGCGAAATCACAGATTTGTAATTAAGGGCCGCCGCAAAATCTGCTCCTTCCAAAACAGGTACATCCATGAGATCAGCGTCCTCGGCTGTCACAACCGGCCGCTGCCGATCCTCCAATCGTTGCCGCTTCGTCTCAGAGCCAGCAAACCTCCCCTCCTCTTCACCCTCGATCTCAACCTCCATACCATGTTCACCTTGGGGTTCCTGCCTCCCTGCCTCGGCTTCCCACTCCTCACGGGATCTGATCAACCCAATAGTTGGGAACTCTGGTGCTGTCATTGACCACCCAGATCCCTTGACAGGATGAAGCCCAAATCTGGTGCCACCACCTCCAGAACTGCCAAACTCTTCCCTCTGCGCCCGTTCTTGTCTTGCCAACCACGCTTCTTTCTTCTCAGCGTTGAGGAGCACGTCATAGGTAGGTTCAGGAATAACCCCAGACGCTCTAGATGGGCAACCATTGCCTGTGTGAGAAAGAAGACCACAAAAGAGACAAAAATGAGGTAATCTTTCATACTCCAGATCAAAAAGCTTATTCCCGGTCCAGGCCGCTCTTGGTATAGAGACTCCTTTGTTCAAAGGTTTTTCAACATCAATCCCCACTCGTATGCGCAGGTATCTGCCCAAGCAACTCCCATTCCTATCCTTCCAAGTTTTTGCATAGCAGCCTACCGCCTCACCTATCCCCTGTCCAGTCTCTTCATCCATATATAGGGGAGGAATACCTCTAATCCTGATCCAAAAGAACTGTGTCTGAAGAGAAACTGTCAAAGGATTAACCATTCCATCTGTCACTGCCACTGCAAAGAGCGCCTTCTCAAAAGACCACGGTGCTCGTGTAACCACCCATTTAACATCTGACTGCCGAGTGAATGAAAACAGCAGCCTTCTACTCCCTTCAATTTGACAAACCACCATTCGAGATCGATCTGATGGATCTGCATCCGGTACCCACAAACCACCATTCGAGATCGATCTGATGGATCTGCATTATACAGTATTCATTAAATGACTTAATGTTTTCACTCTTTTATAGGAAGAGATGAAAAATCTACAAAACGAGCCACAAATGAATGAAAAATCTGGTGAAATAATGTCTGAAGATGAGATCTATGATGAAGTGTTTTCCAAAATTGTTGGTCCACCATGATCAAGCTATATACGTGGCTTAGGAGCAGGCCCAAAGCCTAAAAGGTCTAAATTTTCTGCAAATGATGCTCAAGTGAGGGAGGCGAATCAAATGGCAGATGAAGCGGAAAGAAGAGCAATGCAGCTTGCAGATGAATTGATGGTTGTAAAGTCTAATGCAGCTCAGCAAAATGAGGAGTTAGAGACGTTCAAAGCTGGTGCAGCTCAACAAAATGAAGAGTTAGAGGCAGTGAAGGTTAGAGTCGCTCAACAAAATGAAAAGTTGGAGGCACTAAAGGCAAGACAAAATCAGACTGACACACTTTTACTCAAATTGATAGCACAGTTGTCCTCCCAAAAATGAAGGTATGCATGCATTTTCACTTGTGCTATTGCAATTGCATCATATCATAGAAACATAATTTTACTGTAATATACTAAATACTGGGCATTTCTTTTAATTTGTCTCTGTTATGATATTATCTTATTTAAGCTTCCATCAATATCTCAGTTCCATTGGCTACATGTTGTTGCAAAATCAAGATTGATAGGTTTTAGCGAAGTTGTTAAATAGAAGATTTGTATCTGAATAGGACTGATGGATGTTTTGCCATTGCTACCTTCAGATTGTGTTTTGCCCATGTGCTCTTGTTAATTAATCTAGATATACACAACATGTACAGATGCAGCATTGAAAAAATTGGCAGATGAAAAGGGCATCAAGCAACATACATATCATTGAAGGCTTTTGAACTTCTAGGAAGACTTGTATGTACTTCCTTTTATTTTGAAATGGCTATCAAGGACGGATATTGACATTTGTATATTTTGGATTTATAAAGTTAGTATTTCAAAATGGAGGTTGATGTTTATTATTGGATTGATATAATCAACCCTTGTTAACCAGCAGTTTTACAGTACATTTTCATATGGTGGTTTTGGAATATTGAAAGCTACTATGAGTCGTTTATTGCATAAAGAATTGACCACTGTTCACATATTTGATTTGCAGTGACATTGAATGACTAGATTTGTTATAGTTAATAATGCCAATAGAACAACCATGCAAGAATAAATGCCAATTTAGTTACCAAATTACCAGTGACCTAGAAATATGGTCACTAGAACCATGTGAGGGCATGGCTTTATATGAGCAGATTTTGCAATTTAGTGACTATTGGTAATAGAATTTAATGATGAACATGTAGGTCACTAAAGCCATTATTATTTGTGACCAAAAGACCGTGTTCACTAAAGACATGTTGAACTAGTGACCATAAAATTGTGGTCACTAAAGACATTTTGATTTAATGACCATAAAATCTTGGTCACTAAAGACATTTTGAATTAGTGACCAACTTACAATTGTTGGTCACTAAATAGAATCAGTGAGGGACCTATAGAGACCACCCAAATTTGGTCACTAACCACATTTAGCGACCAAATTTCCTAGTTTTACTGATCACTGTCATGGCCACTAATGCCCATATTTGTTGTAGTGTTCATACTCAAAATTCCTTCATATCAGAACCTGACCTTTTGGACTTTTACTTATCAAATCCATATGGCTCTTGATTGTGTTTATGTTGAGATTTTAATTCATAAACCTAGACATGTCAAGCATTCATCACCAACTGTTTTGATGTCAATCAAAGTCAAATTGAATTTTTGACAAATTTCCCAAGTTGATAGAATGCTGCTGGAATTTTTAAGAAAACTGCACAGTTTTTCATCCATCTTTTCCCATACTTTCCGAACTCCAATTTGCTTGAAATTTCAGTATGTTGTACCTTAACATGTCAACTTTGGATCTGAAAATTTTTAAGTTCATTGATCTTAAAATGAATTTTTACTAATTTTCTAAACTTGAGCTGTTCTTACCCTTATATATCACTTTATCATGTGTTCTACTTTGATAGTCCTTGATTCTGTTGAATCGGTTTCCAATGGTGAACATCAGCCACCCCATTTAAGTCATCTCTCCCTTGAAAACAGAACACCGCCACCACTCATTACCATCTTTCAACCTCCCCCATTTTTTCTCTTCTACCTAAACCCAAATCTTTGAGGAAATGATGAAATTTGAGTGAAGAATGAGGATCAACAAATGATAGAAGAGTCAGGGATGAAGAGGTGGTGGTGTGTTCGAAGCTAGAGAGAATGAGAGTGAGGAAGAGGTTTGTTGGCTACTATTTTTGTGATGGAAGAAAATGGGTGGCTGCGCAGAGAATAGGAGAAGGAGAAAAATGGGTAATGAAATGACCCAATTACCTTCATGGTTTGCTACATGGCTTAAGACTTAATGCAATTATAGACAGTGTATACTATTCTTGGATCGAGCTTCAAACTTGGGGTACCAAAGTGATAGTTTTGCATAGTCGGGTACTGAAGTTAAAAGTAAGCCTTAGTTCGGGTACTGTTTGTATAATTTTCTTTTTACAAGTTGATATAGCTACTAACTTTAATTCTGGGATATAGGCATATAGCTACTAACTTTAATTTTGGGGTCCCATTACAATTTACAAATTGATATTTAATTCTTGGATACTTTTGGTTGGTTTGAAGATTGAGACTGTCTGGAATGATTTGGATATGGAGTTGGAATTCAAAGTCAAGCTAATAACTTTAATTCTTTAGTGGTACAACAACTGTTTAAAGAGTTAATAACTTTATGCATTCATTTCAAGATATTCACACAACACCAGAACTTACCTACTCTCATCGTCTTCGACCTCAATTACACTCCTAGCCTTTCTATTGCGAACACAAAGAAGATGATATGCCATATCTGTATCCACAAGCCCATATTACACGCCCTTAGAGAAAATGGAATATCAATGAGCTTAAGGATCCCCAACTTTTGATGTAGCCAAATCGTTCCTTCCAACCTCTGACTACCCTATCGTAGCCTCCTCCTCCTTCGCCACGTCATCACTGAAGCTGGCGTCAGAGAGAGAGAGAGTGAAGATTGGAGGGATGAGAGAGAGAGAGAGAGAGAGAGAGTGGCCTGATAGTAGTTATTTAATCAGATTGAGGGCATAATAGTTATTTTAGTTTAATTTGAGTTAGTGGGAATAAAAATCTTTGGATGAGGTAAGTGGGATAATTTTAGCTGATTTTGGTACTTTGGGTCAATGATCCATAAATAAATTAATTTATTTAGAGATAAATTGATTTCCTTTATTGGTAAATTAGTATGAGACTACACTAGTTTGTCTATAAATTGAATTAAGATCTAATCGTATCGAACTGGTTTCATACTTGTCTATTAATGTATTGGTATATTGATGTATAATAAAACTTTTCTAAGTTAAGGAATGCATACTTTGACATAATTTTTTTCACTTTTTGCTAGCCTTTAGATTGAGCTACATTCGGCAATGCTCATAGCAAAGATTGAGCTACATTCCATATCACTAAATGATATGGAAATAATGTAATATACAGAAAGCAATAGCAAAGATACAATAGCTGTGCAACCAAAAAAAAAGATACAATAGCCGTGCGCGCCACTACCAGCAAACACTGACAAATCAAAACAAACACCAATTGGAAAATTCACATAGGAAACCAAACACACAAATACAATTTCGTAAAATGAATTGTCATATGCTCGCTATCAAAGTCTCTTATTTTGATTGAAATAGTAACCGACAAAGTGAGTTTTTTTAATAATTTATTAAAAATTCTTTTCTTAACCTCTTTTCTTCTAAATTTCTAATCATAACATTAATTAAAAATAAATAAAAAGTCAGTATCACTTTATTCTCAAAAAAAAAAAAAAAAAATTTTGATTAAAAAGTAAAAAGTAAATAGAAAAGAAATCAGACCAAAAAGAAAGTCTCACTGTAAGGGTCTTTTTCTTTGTTTTGGGCAAGGGGTAAAGTAAAAGTCTAAAACAGAGTTGTTGTAATTCGCAGAGCGTCCCAAATGGCTGGCTTCAATGGCGTCAGGATCGTCCACTGGCTCGCCCGTCGCTCTCTCTCCTCCAAAACCCTCCTAAACCCTACACCCTCCTCCTCCATATACAGTAGGCTCCTTGGAGGTGGTGCTTACAGGACCTTCAACACTGGGCTTTGCAACAATCATAGGGTTTTAGGAAATCATAATGGTATGTCAAAAACCCATCTTTTCTCTTTCTTTCTTAATTTTCAAGTAATGGGTTCTCAGTTCTCTGTTGGGTTGCTCTATTTTAGTCCAGGGCGAATTAAAGTGAGGCCCTTTAATCGTTTTTGTAGTCGTAGAGTATTTGGTGAATTGGAATCAATCTGAGAAATAGTCTTTGCGCTCAATTCTTTTGCAGTTTGTAGTAAGAATTGGTTTCTTGGAGCTGCGCATGCTAATTCGACTACAGTGAGGTCGATTCATGGAACTGGTATTGGACACTTGCTTCTATGATTCATTTTGGTTTGTTTGCTTATGTATTTATGCACATTTCAGTTTATCATTCACTCTTTGAAATCTGGGCTCTTTTCGGTGTTCTTTGTATTACTAGTTGAAAAACCATGTTTTTTGTAGGAAGATTTGGGATGGGTTTTATTGGGAAAGAAGGGTTGTTTCTTGTATAATGATTCTATTATCTGCTGTCACTTTGATATTTAAAGAAGAGTGTGGATTTTATTTATTTACGGGGCTTGTGCTGCCTTTTCTGTACCAGCATCAGTGGCTGCGAGAGATTACTATGATGCACTTGGTGTGAGCAAGACTGCAAATGCGTCGGAAATAAAGAAAGCCTATTATGGCCTGGCAAAGAAGCTCCATCCAGACACAAATAAAGATGATCCTGATGCCGAAAAGAAGTTTCAAGAAGTTCAAAAGGCTTATGAAGTTTTGAAGGATGAGGAGAAGCGTAGAGAGTATGACGAGTACGGCCATGATGCATTTGAAGAGAGAGGCAATGGCAACGGCAACGGCTTTCCCGGTGGTTTCGGCAGTCCATTTGAAGACTTTTTTGGCCGACAGGGTGGTGGACAGGATGTTAATGTAATTTTGGAGATATCCTTTATGGAAGCTGTTAAGGGATGTGCTAAAACTGTGCAATTTCGAGCTGCAGTTTCCTGTGAAGCTTGTAGTGGAACTGGTGCTCCTCCTGGCACCAAACGTGAATCATGTAAGGGCTGTGGGGGGTTAGGTATGACTTCCATGCAAACCGCCCTTGGTAGGATGCATATGCCTTGTACTCAGTGTAGAGGGACTGGCAAAACTTTCCCGATACTCTGCAACTCTTGCAATGGAAAGCGTGTCTTAAATGGAACGAAGTCAGTCAAGTTAGATATAATGCCAGGAATAGACAGCAATGAAACCATGCGGGTGTTCAGTAACGGTGGAGCTGATCCTGATGGAAATCAACCTGGTGATCTTTATGTTACCATTAAGGTTAGGGAAGACCCAGTTTTCCGGAGACAAGGTGCCAACATTCATGTAGATGCCGTTCTGAGTATCTCTCAGGTAATGCTTAAGTACTTCACTGCTCAGTAGCTATCATATGCTTTTATTAATACGTAAAAGTTGTGAAGGGTGTGTATGAGATGATGAATTATATGTATATGTGTATATATATTTTCACTTTGAGGCAACTGGGAAGCCCAATAAAGAAGATCAGAAGATATGTTGCTCAGATTGTTGGTACTTGGAAGTTTTGATGTTTTAGGCAAATTTATACTTGTCGATCTTATATTCTATTTCTTTCAAATAATTGCCCGTCATTTGTGGCATCTTTCTTCCAGTGAAAGCAATTACCTATTTATTTACTGAGGCCGGATGGAATGCTTTTGTGCAGGCAATATTGGGAGGAACCATAAAGGTCCCTACTCTCACTGGAGATGTACTCCTAAAGGTCAGCCCTGCCACGCAACCTGGTCAGAAGGTAGTCCTGAAGAAGAAGGGGATCAAGACGAGGAACTCTTATTCATTGGGTGATCAATATGTGCACTTCAATGTCAGCATCCCAACAAATCTGTCTCAAAGACAACGTGAAATAATCCAAGAATTTTCCAAAGAAGCTTCTTCCAAAGAAGAACAGGAGGGGGTACATGATAAGCGTGCTGCTGCAGGAGCATCTTGATATAATGGGTTGGAGATTGACCAAAAGAATACAGAAGAGGTGCAGAATTTAACCGTGTAGAGGAAACTAGAGTGGAAATTTTGCAGATCTTGGGCTTAAAACAACTTCAATGTCACAATCTGGCTTCGTTGGACATGATTGTTGGTAAGAATTGAAATGGGGTACTTTGCTTTGCTTGAGGGTGATCGAAGTATGAATGTTTCTTTCTTAGCTATACGTATGTCCACGAGATACTGACTGGACTGATGTTGATGGAAACCATCTGCTGATTAATACTTTCATTAGCAAATTATTTTGTTGGGTGTAAACCTGCTCAATACAATCTGAATAATGTTGTGTTTGCTCATTCGAGTTTAGTCATGATTAGCTCTTTGTTATCACGACAGTTTGAATTTAAGTTTTAGTTTGGCTTGTTGGTTCATGCCCCAGTTATAAAGTTCAGATCTTTTACAAAGGTAAGTATGGCTACGAGCCTACGATCTTTTATTTTACCACTGACACAAAGATTGTACCTGTAGATCAATATCAGGGTGTTCAATAAACAGATCATCTAATTGTTCTACATTTGCAAGCAAACTGCCGAGTACCTGTCAAAGTAGTTTGGAGCATAATTATTGTCCAATACTACTGTGTCCCATAGTTTGGTGCCAGTAGCTTCACAGTAAATCTCATGCATGTCCTCAACTCATATGATTCAAATAGCCAAATAGGTTCAGTGAAGGGTCAATAGAGGGGCCAAAAAATTTGATTCCTTGCTAGAAAATGTCAAGTTCAGTTTATATGTGAAGAAAAGAAACATGTTACAACTTACAACTGAAGAAATGAGGAATTTATTAAAAAAAAAAAAAACCAATTATGTAACTTGGCACAGATCAATTAAAACACAGCATTACAGTAAACTTGCTCAAAGAAACTAAAGGGGAGGGTTAGACATTTTCCCTTGGGAAGTTCTACATCACAATCTATCAGTCAACCTCATCATAAAGGTATTCACTTGAGCTGAATCCAGGATGATCCATGAAGACTCAAACATCTCATGGAAGAACTCTGCAGAAATCTCCTGAGCTGCAGTTCGAAATGCAATTCCAAATGAATTTCCTTTAACTGCTCCCAGTCGAGGCTTCCCACAAACCCCAACTATGATCATCTTTTTGGCTTCTTGTGCCAAGCAGGCACAAACCAAAGGCTTCATTCTAGCTCCCTTCTCTTTCAGAGCATCCATCACAAAATAGCACAATTTAGTCAATGCCTGGGGGTACCCCAACAGTTTCGCATCTACAGAATCTTCAAGTTTCACCCACCTAAATTTCCTTCCACTTCTTATACAACCACTCTTTGTTACTGCTCTACTTCCTTGTCTAACAATTGCCCTTTGTACCCGAATTGCTTTCTGCATTCCAGCTTTCAGCTTATCAAGATTGTTCAATGACAGTGCGTCATAAGCTACCCCAAACTGCTTAGCAGCACAGGAACCATCTGACTCTACAAACGATTCAAGCAAAGCTGTAACTCCATACACCACATCTGCTGCTGATACCCTTGAGCCATAACCGTGGAGCCGCAGAAAGCTCCGGTAGTAGAAATCAGTGAGTCCATACTCGGGTAAAAACTGTTCAAATTGATCTCTCATCCTTTTTTTCACTTCAACATTCATGAACTGAAACTTCTGTTGGCAATCCACCAGCGCAATTCCCATCCTTGCAATAAGAAGCTGGAGCTTTTTCATTCCGTTGTCACTCCATGTCTTCATTTTGGTTGCAATGTAGGAAGAACAAATCATGGAATCAAATAAATTCCATTCCTGCAACAGCATTAGTCTAGGCTCATCTTCATATGCAATTCTAGACGAACTGGGCAGCCGAATCTTCGTCCCGTCTTTGAGAGTCACCGAAGTCACTGCCTCCAAATTCCCTGAACTGTTAATATGCTGCTCAAGCTCCATAACCGCAGCCTGGTACCTCTCATCTGTTAACCTCTCGTGTACAAACTGATCCGTTAAAGAAACACAAGACAACCAAAGCAACTCATTCGTGTTCTTCCTCAAAGAATGTGACAGATCATACATCAAACACCCCGAAGGCTTACCATGAAAAGTACCCAAATGGTAGTATTTCTTCTTCAACTTCCCAAAAAGCTTAACCGGGTCTTCTTCCTCAGACACCCTCCTTTTCTTCCTCGACCCATCCCCATCCCCAGCTTCATCCTCCTCACTCTCACTATCACTATCACCATCACTATCCGACTCCCCATCAAGCTCATCATCACTATTCAAGTCACTCGCATTAGCCAAAGCCGAAACATCCTCAATATCATAGGCCAAATCCGCCTGCCTCTCGTCTTCCAATGTATAAAGCACAACCACACGATCATTCTGCTCACTGAGATTATGCAAATGAATCGGCCGGTGACTGTCCACCACGAAAACACGCGCCACGGGGGACAAATTGAGCAGCCTCCTCAGGTCCCGGTGACACCCCCAATTGATCAAAAGAATACAAATCGGATTCTCCGACGACGAACACAGGTCCGGCCCTGCGTACTTGTGAATCTCCTGAAACGAAGACACCGGATAACACGAGTACCGGACCGAATCCGATTCAAGCACATGTAAAATGATTTTGAGGGCACAGAGCGAGTCCACATCTGAAGTAGATGGGAATATGAGCAGAGGAGAACCCGACGAGGCTATCGCCGATTCGCGGAGCCTCGAGTAGAAAGACTCCACTGTTTGCTCTCTAACCATGAGTCCGAGCTCAATTGGGCATAGGGGGATAAAGGGTTTCGAAAGAAATTAAAGACGAAAGCTTTGACTGTAATTCCCAAAACCCAATACAACCCTGAATCTAAATTACAATTGGGTACTCAAATTCAAAGAAAACTACTCAGATTGAAAGTAAATATAAGGGATTTGACCCAGCAAATCTGAATCGGAGAGAGTCAAGTACCTGGGATTTGTATGGGCTCGGACACAGCGATGGGTTCTGTGTATTCGATTCGGCTATGGCAAATTGGGAATCGAATCTGGGAGAGAAAGAGAGAGAGAGAGAGAGAGAGGGAGATGGGGTTTTAGAAATTGAGAGTGTAAATTTGAAAAGCATTTGAGTTTGGGTTTCTGTTTAACGCTTTTTTGTTTTGGTTGAAATTTTTGAACGCGCCGCGCAGTTTTGGCGCTCTGAAATTTTTGGGTTAGGTCGTTGTTGGAGGTGGGATAGGGTGTGTGAGTCCTCACGCTGGGGATTGTGAGGAGTAGATTGGTTCGACGGTGAGGATGGGCTGATTGTTGCAATTGATGCGATGTTTGACTGTTGGACCCGGTTCTTTGTCGGCGGCTCGGACTCTTTATTAGGGAATTATAAAGGAATGATATCGTGCATGCCACGTGGCGCGCGGCAGATTAAAGCAATAATTATTCAATTTTACAGAAACTTACAAAGGATGGCACAAACCAAAAGAACAATTATATCATAACATGTTCTGTCATTAGTGAAAATCTAGGGTATCCATGTTATGTCGTGTGATAGAAAATTTATGATCCAATTGAACAGTGGTGAAATTTTTTGAAATTGAATCAAAATATTCTTTTAATATAGGGGAAATTCCCACTTACACATTTTCTAGGGGGGTAATTCCCAGTCACCCAAAGTATTTTCAAAATACCGAAAAGGGGTACAGGAGGAGCATAGCAGGATCTGCACCATCACTTGTCCTTACCATCACATGGAGTTTGTCTCCTTCATGTTTGAAAACCCGTGGGTCAGCCTGCAAGCCTAGAAAGAATAAAATATAGTTTTATAGCTTTTATTTGTAGTTTTGTCAGCAAGCTCTTTGCGTAAGAGCTATTGTCCCTTTTTGCATGGGCTTTTGTTTATTTCTGCATGCTGTTTTGTATAGTTATGCATGCTTCTTCCACCTGTTTTTGCAATCACCACCGTAATCTTGTACAAAGCCAGCTAGAGCTGGTATAAGAAGGAAGAATAGATAGCAGATGGAGTACGTTGGAGAAGAAAAAATCTCAGTACCCATTGCTTTCCTTTGTAAACACTTTCAGTATCAATAAAGCCCTTTGTTCATAATATCATCTGTTCATATACTTTCTACTTATTAACACCACATTCATCCATACATAACCCACAACAATAATCTGTAGCTGTAATATGGAGCAGTAGCTGTTCATGATTAGCAGTAGCTGTGGTGACACTTTATTCATGTTCGTGTGAAGCAAACTAGCATTCAACCAGTGTTTTCTATTGCAACTCCATAGAAGACTGTACAGTTTGTACTAGCACGTTCAAGTAGGTTCATCTTACTTTTTATTTTCCGGTTTTCTTAGTAGACTTCTAGTCCAAAATAGGGAAACACTGAGATAATTATGCTATTATATTGCTAAACGGACGATCATATTATCTTTAAGGATTCCTGTTTTAATTAACATGCATGCCAAGATAACTAATAAAATTAGTCAGGGAACCTCTGAGTCTAAGAACCTCTGTTTCTGCTCTTGTTTGGCCCAATAGGTTGGCTTTGTATGCAGTTTTAAGCTCTTGTCCATGTTCAAGACTCAATCTTTAATAGATGTTTTGGCATATGTGTAGTTAGGACAGACCCCCTTAAATTTGGTATCAGAGCCTAGTTTAGCATTATAATAGTATAGTTATATCAGTAAAGTACCTTGAGGACAGAAGTCATAAACACACCTAGTAAGAAAACAAGAAAAATTTGAACCTGTAATTAAGAGTCAGTACAATCCGACCCTGTATTGGGGGGCAATAGGCGACTATTGGAGGCCAATAGACGATTCAGTTATCTTGAAATCTAAACTGTTTGTTACATATATTTAAATCTGTTGTTGTTTTATGATAGATTATCTTAATTTAGAGATTACAGAGCATCAAAAACGTAAGATCACTCTAGATCAGAATACTTTAGTTTGTTATTTTCCACAGAAGAATAATAAGCATATTTTGCATAGTGAAGAACATCCACTAATTAATAGTGTCATAGACCTTATAATTAGCCAAGCAGAAAGTATAAAATTAGAACATAGTCAGTATAATCAGAAATTACAGCAAGTATTAGATTATTTTCAAAAAAATTCCCTACAAATAATTAGACAAAATTTAAGTTTTATACAATCACAACTAGAAGATAATAATAGAAATATACAAAGGTTTCCTAGTAGAAAAGAAATAAAAGAGCTTGTAGACATCATTGACAGTAAGCCGAAGCAAGTAGAATTGCAGTCCTTAGAAATTGTAGAACAGCTGAAAATAGAAGTACAGAAAATTAAATTAGTACAAAAAGAGTTAACAGAGCAAGTAGACAAATTGCATAGTAAAATAGATAGATTATTAGTTTAATGAATGATTCTAGAAATAATAATAATTACATCAAAGCATTAAAAGAAGTTAGTGAGTTAGAAGAAGAACCAATAGGATTTTCAGACTTTACAACAAGTGTTCCTAGTAATAATATTCCCATAAGGCAAAATAATATTATTATCCAATTGATAATAAATTTAGCAGAAAAAATAGATCACATAGAAGAACAAATAGCAGAAATTAATCAACTTTTAAATAGCACATCAGCATCATTACTACCATCATTAGTTAATAAATTAGAAAATTTAACATTAGGCACAAGCAATATAAGAAAAAGAAAAATAAACCCTTTTGATAATAGCAAATGGAACTCTTTAGAAGAAAAGGAAAAGAAATAGTAAGAACCGAAGATATATATCCTAGTGAAGAGGAAGCACAAGACTTTCTTAGAAATGGATTTTTAAGATCACAAAGAAATAGACATAATTTATATCAATTAGGAAGATTTGAAAATAGAAATAGCATAGTAAGTAGCATAAGTCAATATGAAATAAGTTGCATAGATAAAGAAGTTATACTAAATTTACTTAGTAATTCGGCAATAGAACAACTTAGAAAATCAAACTATTCACAAATTCATATAGGAACTATATTAATCGGAATAGCAGGATTAACTAGAGCACAAGTAGGAACTAAAGCATTAGTATACATATATGATGATAGATGGGATAATCACCAACAAGCAGCCATAGCAACAGCTGAAGTAGACCTTAGCACAAACTTAGCAATTATAGGTTGCATTCCAAATTATGTAATGAATATTAAAGAATTTAGTAAATATATTAAGGTAAGCATTAGAACAAAAAATTATAATATGAAAGGCGATTTTAAAAACTTAAGTGTTAGTTTAATGTATGTAGGAAAAGTGTCAGACAAATTTAACTATAAGTTTAATGTTGAATTCCAAAATTTAGTACAAACTTTTGGAAGTAAACATGTTAATATGATAGAAGCAAAACCAGTAGATAATAGTTTTTTAGAAGGAACTCAATGGTTATTACCTAATTTACATGGATCAAAAAATAAACAACCTGATAAAGCACAAATTTTGAAAATCACTTAGGAGAAGCATCAGTAAGGTTTAGCAATTATAGACAAATAGAAAATGTGGACGACTTAGAAAGTGAAGCAGAAATTAATATGGCTTTTGATAATTTAGAAATCAATATGATTGAACATAATTTTGATAACATAGTAGATAAATTAATAGAAGACATAGATAATTTGAGTGAAGAACAATACTTAGAAAATATAAAACTTATGAATTAGGATTACATAGACTAAATGATGAGGAACTGAAGCAATTAATATTAAAAATAGGATTAGAACATATTTTAGGAGAAAAGAATATAACAATATGTTAATACAAGTAGAATGTATGCCTGTAGAAGAAACTAGTTCAACAGGAACTTCAGGAATCCATACTGAACCAAGAGTAGGTAGAACCGATCAACAAAATATAAGACCAACTAGAGAACATTATGCAGAAAATAGTAGAACTTATGATTATGAAGAAACTAGACCTAGAAGAAATAGAATACCTTATTCAGGAATAGAACATGTAAACTTAGCAGGAAATATATTAAACATAGATCATGTAGACCCACAAGATTGGGAAAAAACAATAGAAAGATGGGAGAAAGGATGTGTACATGCGGCAATCATGTTAGATTTTAGTAATACAACTGATATGTTAGATTATTTTGAACATACTTTAGATGGAATGGTATTTGATTTCTTTCAAGCATGGAAAGTAAAAAATCCACAACAACATCAAGCAGCAAAAGAAACTTTTAATATAGATACTTTTGTTAAACTTATTAAGTATGAGTTTTTAGATCATAATAGGTTAGATGGTAGAAACGAACAAGAACAAATTAGAGCAATAAGAAATTTAGAGCAATTACAAATTTGTGATTTGCAATACATAGGAGAATATACTACAGATTTCTTTAAATATTTAGGAAGAACAGGTAGGATTAATGACATAAATTTATTAAATACATATATGACTAAAATTAAAGGACCAATAGGAGAAAAAATATGGAGAGAATGGCAAAAACACCCTAGAAAAGATGATGTAGCAATAGGACCCAGAACACAACATGTGTATGATATATTAAGAGAAGAATGTAGACAATTAAAAGCAAAGAGACAAATTAGAAAACAATTTTACATGAGCTGTAAGAACATAGATTTACCTAAGCAATATGGTTGTCATAGGAAAGATAAGTATAATAAGAAAATTAGACCATATAGAAAGAGCTATAGGAAGAAGTATAGATCATATAAGCAACATAAGACCTTTGACATACAACCTTCAAGAACCTTTAGGAAGAGAAAATACATTCCTAAGCACTTTAGGAAAAGAACCAATAAACCTTGGATTAGAAAATACAAAGCACCAAAAGATAAGAGTACTTGTAAATGTTATTTTTGTGGTGAGGTAGGACACATTAGACCTAAATGTCCTAAGTTAGGAAAACAACCTAGAGAAAAAGTACAATTAATTGAGCAATTTAAATTAGAAGAAGATGAAGACTTAGAGTCAATATATAGCTTAGACAACTTAAGTGATAGTGAAAGCATTTATAGCATAAATAGCATAGATATGTTATCCGAATCAGAATTAGAGTCAGATTACTCTAATAATTCAGATAGTGAACTAGATGAAAATATATGTATGTTTGAGGAAGAACAAGAAGAATTTCAATATGTTAATTTAGGTTGGCCTCAAGAATGTAGTAAATGTAAGAAAGTAGTAGCTGAAAAATATTATACAAGCAAGATAATATTTTGTAAACCTTGTTATACTAATGAAACATTAGAGCTAAATTCAATAGAGGACGAAGAAATTAATATGCAAAACATTGGAGAAAATCAGAAAACTAGTTCTTTAATAACTATTAATTGTGAGTTAGAACTATCTAAAGAACATAAGATTCAAATAGTAGGTATGATAGATACAGGTAGCACTAAGAGTGTCATAAAGGAAGAGTTAGTACCAACACAATTTAGGCAAAAACTAGTTAAACCAGTTAGAGTATCACAATTCGATACTAGAACTGTATACTTAACACATTGTATGACTAATATACCTATAAAGATAGAAAGACAATTATTTACCTTACCTTTAACATTTATATCACCTGTAGGATCTTATCAATTTATCTTAGGATTAAACTTTCTTAAAAGCTTACAAGGATTTTTGTATATACCTCCGGATATAACTTTCTTTAAGAAAGGTATAACTACAACTGATCAAAGTAATTTGATAGAAGCTTATAATAGCATTAGCATAGAAGAGTTAAGAGAAAATAGCTTTAGAGAAGAAGAAAATCTAGATAACAATGTCGATGAGCAGAATAGTATAGAATATGATGAATCAATCTTTGAACTTGAGTATCCAAACATAGGAGAAGTAGCTCTAGTAGAACTAAAACAAATAGGTAGACCTAAAACATTAGAAGAATTATTACAATTAGCAGAACATACTCGAATCATAGGAGAAGATCCCCAACTACATTGGAATAAAAATAAGATTTTAGCAAAATTAGATATAATTAACCCAGATTTAACTATTAAAACAGCAGATATGCCTTGTAATTTATTGGATAAACAAGAATTTGAGCAGCAAATAAAAGAGTTATTAAACCTTAAAGTAATTAGACCTTCTAAATCTAGACATAGGTCAGCAGCCTTTATAGTTCGAAAGCATTCTGAACTAAAAAGAGGTAAAGCTAGAATAGTTTATAATTATAGGAGACTCAATGACAATACTTATGAAGATAGTTATAAATTACCTAATAAAGATGAGTTAATAAATAAGATTCAAGAGAGTAAATACTTTAGTAAATTTGATTGTAAATCAGGTTTTTGGCAAATTAGATTAGCTGAAGAATCAATAGAATGGACAGCCTTCACTTGTCCAGAAGGACACTTTGAATGGTTAGTCATGCCATTTGGATTGAAAAATGCACCTTCTATTTTTCAAAGAAAAATGGATCAACTTTTGAAGAAGTATGATAGTTTTTGTAGTGTATATGTAGATGATATACTTATACACAGCAAAAATAGAAATGAACATAGAAAACACTTAGAAATAATCTTGCAAGAGTTTATAGATAATGGTATCATTATTAGTAAAAATAAAATAGACTTAGAAAAACAAGATATAGAGTTTTTAGGAATATATATTAAGTCAGGAACTATTCAATTGCAGGAACATATAGCTAAGAAGGTTATAGAATTTCCAGATCGATTAGAGGATAAAAAGCAGTTACAAGCATTTTTAGGATTATTAAATTATGCTAGAAGTTTCATCCCAGATTTAGGAAGAAAAATAGCAGTTTTACATAGTAAGACTAGCAAAACAGGTCAGAAATACTTTAATACAGAAGATATTAAGTTAGTTCAGCAAATTAAACAAGAAATTACACAACTTAAACCTTTAGCACTACCATTAGATAGTAGTTACAAAATAGTAGAAACAGATGCATCAACATTAGGTTGGGCAGGAATTTTATATCAGAAAAAGTTTAAAGAATTACCAAAGTCTGATGAGCAAATTTGTAGATATGCATCAGGTAAATTTAGTGATATACAATCTCGATTACCAGCCACTGATTTAGAAATATTAGGCATAATTAATTCTTTAGAAGCATTTTCTTTATTCTTACATAATGAAATATTTACAATTAGAACTGATTGTCAAAATATTGTTTCTCATTATAATAAAATCACTACTAATAAACAAGCAGCTAGAAGATGGGTCAATTTTATAGATTGTATTACAGGAAATGGATTTAGGCCACAATTTGAGCATATAAAAGGAGCTGATAATACACTTGCAGATATCTTATCTCGGCTTCTTCTTTGACAGGTATGGACTTTTTCAGGCCTTCATCTTCTAGTACTCAAAGAGCAGAAAGTGGTGTACCACCTCAAAGTGGTAATCCACTAAGCATGACAGCAAGATCAGAAAATATTAGTTATAACTTTAATGGCTACACTGTGCAAGAAATTAGAAATCCACTCTTTAGATATAAAAGTACAGCATCATTATCGACTAGACAACAAGTTCTATTAGATAATTTTTGGAATATTAGAATAAATGCTATGGACATGAGAAGAGGTCAAGAAAAATTAATTAGAGCACTTGAGCAAGAATTTTCAGCCAATAATTGTGATCTTGCTAGATATCAAGAAGAGTATCCTAAGTCAAGAGCACAATATGCTAGACTTCAGACACAATATAATCACCTTAAAGCACAGCATGATAATCTGAATGCATTGTATTATAATTTGCAAAATGAGCATGATACAGTAGTTGATCATTTTCGTACACTGAATATAAATTATCAGAAAACAGTTGAGTGTATTAAGCAAGAAGAAGAAAGTAGTTGGCCTGCATCTCTGTTAGAAAGAGAAACAAAAAATCCCTACTTTTTACAAGCCCTAGCAAAAGAACGGTTTTCGTATTTACCTCATGATTGTAAAGATAAAATCTTCAAGTTACAGCATGATAAGCATCTTTCCCTTCAAGTAGCTATCCAGAATTTTCTCTTTAATCTTATATCTCATCCTCAACCTGGTATAGGAGTCATTTGTCATGATACATTTTCTCATCCTGAAGAAAAAGCACAATTTCATATTCTATTAGCTACTATTAATATGAGAGACTTTGGTGAAATGTACATTGAGCATGATAATCGTAGGGTTAGAGTTACTCCAGGTTTTCTAATGGAACATGGAGTGTTAAAAAGTCTTTATGTCCAAAATGAACATCATATAGAGTCATTCTCCTATCACCTTAAGTATGCTATATCTCATTATCTTAAGCAATGGGGAAGTATAGGGTTAGGTTATAGTACTATCCGACTAGAAATAATTAGCATTCCTTCATATCCTCGTAGAACCAGTCTATATCATGATAAAGCCAGACACCTAGTCATCATATCACTTCGTAATTATATAGAGCCACCTCCTTTACCAACAATTGATGTGGCACCAACAGTGGAGGATATTCACAAATTTCGTGCAGCCCAGCTTGTAGTAGATGATTTCTTTGATGATACAAATCTGCAATTAATCTACCAAGCCAATGCTTTAAATATCTACACCAGAGAACACCTGGATGGAGTACCACGACCAGGAGAGCTGTACACTGTTGATATGAGCACAACCACTAAAGAAGTGTATGATTTATTGTATAAAGAAGAGCAGGAGAGCCAACAAGTGCGAGAAAGTGATGCTGATTATTGGGATAATCTCGATGATGAAGAACTCCACAACATTGAAAACATGATGGAAGCTTGACGATCATCTCACTACATCAATAGAAGATAAGATTCAAGCATGAAGATATAGCTTTACACTTTTCAAGAAGTTCATTTCTCAAGCAAGAAGATCAAGATGAACAGCTCAACATAGTTTTCTCAGCAACTGGCAAGAAGAAACGAAGCAGCCATCCAAGAGGCAAGAGGCAAGAAAAAGCCAAAATAACATTCAGCTTGAGACAAGCAAGGAATTCCTCAAAAAGATAAGGACATCGATGTCTTTTCACAGCAAAGAGTTGTGTAACCGGGCAACTTTCGCTCGTACTGGGGCAAATGGGAAATATCCCTTTAATATATTTAGACACCCAAAATTATAACAATAACATTCGGTCATTAGCAAAAATACTCATGCTCTGGAGCACGATAAAAGAATTTATAAGTCGATTGAAGAGTTATAAAAATCTTCAAAAATAATTTATTTATTTATTTTATAATGCATTTAAATATCCAAAATTACATCACAACATGCCCCCCATAAGTTAAGGGGAATGAAATTTGCACACCACTTTTTACAAACTACACTCCCTCTTCATATTTTAACAGTTTTGGTCTACTGATGTTTTTCTCTCTTCCAAAAATACCCTGCTCAGTTTCTTTATTTCTCTTGTTCTGCAACTCGATCGATCAGAACCGAAAATAGATCAGCGCCAAGGCCAAGAAACTGTGTTCATAACCAAATGTTCAAATCAATTAATCTCACAACATTGATTCACCTAATTCCTCTAACATTGCTTCGTTTCTAATGTTGGTCGTGGCGAAAAAATATATAAATTTTGGCTATTCTAGCTTCATGGGTATTGGGTGCAGGATTGGACATTTAGAATGTTTCTCATGAGTTACATTTCAAGTTATGGGATTTGCTTTTAACTAATTTCAATCAAAGTTTCTGATGAGGAACAACATAACATGAGAAACATAATTTTAAGCTTATAATACCTGGGCTTATTATAGAAGGAAGGGCAAGAATTTACAGTAGTTGTAGCACCATCAGAATACAAGAACAACGAGTTCTCTTTCTTATTAGATTACTCAATGTATTAGAAGTAGGAAATGAAATCATACAAGCCTATATTCTTCAAAATCAAAATTAATTGGTTACAGAAATGTAGATTCATGTCCAGATTTGTACCCACATTGGAGACTTCAATTTTCAAAAAAATTTCTTTTGCTTTCTGGGTTGTTACTCTTTGATCTTTGAGTTTCAATCACAGTCAAACCAACAGCAAATCCATTTCATTGAGAAACAAATTGAGATTTTGAGAGCAGAGGAGAGAAAAGTTATACATCACGAGACAAATCAGATTTAAGAAAGATTGACAATAAAAGGACAATCACATAAATGATGGAATTCTCAAATCAAGCAACAAAAATCATAGAAGCCAAATGAAAGAGATTATTGTGTTACAACTTACGAGAGAAACGAGAAGAGTAGTGTGGGAAAGAAATTTAAGGAGAACAAAATAAATTATTAAAAAAAGAGGAGGGAGTTTAGAATGTAATTTGGAGTGCAAATTTCACTCTCCTAAGTTAATCATGTTTTGCATGCTAAATAGAGCTAATCATTTTTTTTACTTTCGTAGCCAATCTTTCGTCTTTGGTTTTTACTATAGTCAATCTAGTCATTGTCTTCGTCTCCTCAACTAATGTGGTCATGTTTATCAATCTGGTGTAAAATCATGCACAGGAGTGACAGGACAGTGAAACACAAACGAAAAGGGATAAACGAGGGAAATGACATGCTTGGTGGAACTGAAATTTCAACCCAACACTAGTTCATTGTTCAGTGCTATCTAGAAGGCAGGATTCATTCAGATGATAGAATATGCAGAAACAATGTAGCATATAGTTCCAGAAGAGGAGAACAACAACCAAGACAAATTGTGGCGGTGATATAAATTGGAATAGAATCAAAGAATCTGTATCTGGTTCCTCACAGCCACATAGAGTAGATGATAAATTAGCTTTCTATGGCACAACACAGTAAACACAGCTAAAGATGAATTGAGAAGCGAAAACCAGAATGAGGGAAAAAGTAAAAAAGAAAAGATTTTCCAATGAGTGGAATGAAATCTTTATTAATACAAGATAGCACACATGCCCATAAAATGAATGCAGCACTTTATAGAAGGTACTCCGCATGGTGAGAGATAGCCTTTCAAAGATATTTACAGGTCCAAACACCTTATAATTACTCACAAACTCAGACTCAACATCTCATTTTCTGCTCCATGGAAAGCAGCAACTCTGTACAAAGTGAGTGAAAAACAAAATGAGATGAGATAAACCACAAGTTCGACGAAAATAAGAAAACCGGCAGAGGATCATAATGACAAACCTTAGCACTTTCATTGCCAGCAGGCTTCCGTGTAGTGTGGTACGATGGCTCAGGTGGTGTGCCAGGAACTTTTCCTGCCTTCTCCTCCCTCACTTTGTTGAAAATGTGAGTGAAACCATCAGCTGATGCCGGGTTGTTCTCATCCCACTCACCAAATTTCGGGACAGCAGCACCTTTGTCAGGCTGACACAATAGACAGAAACATGCTCAGGAAGTATATCATAGGTAACAGAACCATGTATGCAACTAGTCAATTAGGTATTGTGATTAACTCCACCACCAATCATTTTGAAAACAGTGGTTCTTACAACAGGAAAGTGTTCTTGATATGCATGCCTCCGAACAATGCTCCATCATCGGTCAAAACAAGTTTTTGGAGACCATATTATTTTAGTGACAGTTACCATAGACATGCGACTAGTTATGTTATTACGGCAATAACATGATGGAAATAAGAAAGAAAATTTACACTTTCATCGCGAGGCTTAAGACGGGATCTTCCAGGAGTACCATGGCTACTTTCATATGAAGGCTTTCCCTCCCAGGAAGGAGAATCTCTCCCCGTGGCCCTTGCCTGGCGATGGAGAGGTGAACGTTCAATGCTCTGCTCAGAGCCACCACTTTGTCGTGCAGGTCTTCGATGAGTTTCACCAGAATTTGTTCCACGTCCTCTACCAGGTTGATATGTTGATTCACCAGAAGTTTTGCGACTCAGATTTTCGCGGTGTGCTGGAGAGTTGGCATATTGCCTTTGGTCAATATCCTCCCTGCTTCTTCCCCGTTCATGATCTTGTCTTTCTGGTTCAGCTTTAACTCTGGGAGGAGATGATGTGACTGATGACATATCGTTAAGGAGATCAGGGTTCTCTTGGGGGTCATTTGGATTAATCATCTTTCCCCCAGGCCCAGTTCGACCCTTTCGCGCCTTATCAAAATAGGCTGTGTAGGGAACATTTTCTTCACCTTCCCAATTGCCAAACTTTGGTACATGAGAGCGTTGCTGCCACATGAAGAAATATTGTCACATATGAAGTACATGTAAAACATATCCATTATTCATGAGAGAATAAATTTCCAATACACTAACATAGCATCAAAATATGAAGTGTTTATTAGTATGATGGGACCATAACATGAAGGTCCAAATTTTGAAAGATGTTCTACAAATAATTCTGCATGACTACAACTTGATTTCACTTCACTATACTTAGAATAGTTGGACCAGATCCAGGGAAGAAAACGACAGTCAGAATCTATTAGCAACTCCCTGAATCTTGTTAAAGTAACATGAAGTTATTCAACAAGCTTCGCTGGATCCAAAGAATGAGATAACAACTGGTACCTACTTCTTGTCAATCAAGGAATTTATGGACTTGCTCAAAGACATACTTCAGAAATGTTTCCTGAAAAATTTCAATGTTTATTCTGCTCACCCTGAAATTGACCAGAAAATGACTGGTCTGTGGATATGAAGGAGAGCCAAAAGATTTGATAGATGACACATAGAAGTCATATTCAGACCCCCTCCATGACTATCAATGGAATTGGTTTGGTTTAGATTTCATATTTATGCACTTTAAAACCAAAGGACAGACAAATTAATACGACATCATGTTCCTTTTTAACAGAAGTTACTAGGATCAAATCACCTTCCTTTAAACTCAGTAAGATTGGAAGACTCTTTAGCACACTGTAAAACCAATGTTAACCAATTAACATCACATTTCAGATATGCTAAGAGATTATAAAAGGTATATCTCCATCCAAATTGTGCTTCAACAGTATCAACTTAGAGACAGGTGTATTGGAAACTAATGAATATTTCTCCATCCATATCAAAACTCCAAATTTTCATTTCCACTGAGAAGCCGGAGAATTTGACAACATGAATACGGCAACTAGAAAGTATAATCTACAGCAGCATCGCCGAGGGAGATGATGCTTAGTCTGGTTTTTAGAGAGAGGGCATCAATTATCTAACACCAACTGCTTTTCTATTACATACTACCACCTGCACAGACTATTGATAATACACTTCTAGTATAATACATCAACTCATTAAGCAAACCCCTTAATTCTATTTCTGTGGAAATGCCAACATGTTGAGGATATCTTATCCAACATTCTCACCTTGTGCTTCAACAGTACTAATTTGGAGACGCTGGAAAATGCACAGAAAACAAATGAACAATAAACTCTGCAACCACATATAATTAAAACCCCTTGTATTCAATTCCACAGAAAAGCCATAGAATTTCAAATGTCAATATCCAAACAAGAAAGAAGCCACACACACACACACACACACGTATAAATAGAGAGAGAGAGAGAGAGAGAGAGAGAGAGAGAGAGACATTACTTAACTAAAAGAGGAAGTATCTAATATCTACCATTTAGCTTCCCATTCCCAACTAGCACTATCCAAAGTACTACAATCAAACCCCCAAAAAAGCTAATATGGCCCCATCAACAGGTTTATTTCGCATAATTTCACCTTCAGAATCAAATTAGAATGGCCAAGTGTATCAGTAATAAAACAAAATACCATGTCAACTACACTGATCAACCACATTACAATCTTCTAGCACATGATCCTCGAAATAAAACAACAGAGAACAATATAAGGAAGTTCAGGCTGCAATTCACCAGAGCAGAAATTTCATAAGGCAATTCAGCCACACGGAGAAAATGGAAGAATTCTTTCCTGGAAATTTTCCCTGTCTACTCAGATCACTCTAAAATGAGGGGGCAGTAAACGACTGGATAACTAACTGCCCATGGAAATGAATAAACCAAAAGATCAGTAAGATTACCACGTCCGTGACTGTCCATTGAAGTGTTTGGTTTCGACTCCTATTTATTCATTTCTCAGCAAAGGCCAAGTGACCCAATGCAACATCCTCTTTTAAGTTCTTAACTGCATTTCCTAGCATTAAACCAGAATCTCTATCTTCTTACAGAATGAAAACCAATGTCAACCCACCTATATTTCACATATACGGAAATGCAAATTATCTTATCCAAGTTCTCACCTACTGCCTCAACAACATCAATTGGGAGACAAAATACACAAAGAAGATATGAAAAATTATCTCTCCATCCACATGATAACAAACCTATATGTTCAGTACCACTTAGAAGCCAAAATATTTCAAATGTGGATACACAAACAAGAAAATCAAACTACATTCTACAGCGTCATATGGAGAGAGAGAGAGAGAGAGAGAGAGAGATTATCATTTATATAACGACAAATAATCACATACATTTACACATTCATAGTAACCTCCTAATACTAAATAGATTTCCAGTATGGTAAATAAAACCCTTATATGACCCCCATCAAAAGATTTATCCACCCAGAAGCTTCCGGCAGGAGCTTCAATAAATATTCCGGGAATTAAACTACATTGGCTATATGCATCATTGTACCACATCAACTAGATTGCTCAACACCTTTACAATATTCTACTATGTAATCCTGGAAAGTTCGAAGCAGGAATACCACTCCTGCCCCGAACTGCTAAGGCTCCATGTTTCTGGCGCACGTTTTATATGCTAATTTAACCACACGAAAAGAATGAAAGAACACTTTTTCAAGAAAATTCTTAATCACACATCGCACGCATACAACAGGCTGCAAATGCAGATCCATAGCGATTAATAAGGCACTCTGATTAAGATCTTGACATCCCAAGTACCATGAACCCTAAAATCCCTAACTAAAAGAATACAGACCAACAACATAACCAAGTCTGCTACAGACTTTACATATCAGCAATCCGTACAAAAACAAAGTCTTTCTTGTCAGAGAGTAAACAAAGACATATAGATTCCCAAAGTCCCATAGCAGACACCATCCTAAAATAGAACACAAAATCACACAAACTACTATTTTTGGCAATCAAGAAAAGAACCAAACCCTGGCCCAACCTATCCATAACGATTTAGAATTCTCAACAGCTCAACCAACAAGAAAACATCAAAAACAAAAAAAAACAAAACCAAAAAAAAAAAAAAAAACAGATACAAAAAAACAAAGGAAGCAAATTTATGAACTTACTGCCATCTCTCCCTCTCCACCAGATTCAGAACAGCCCCAAAAAATGTCAGAGCCCAAAATTCAGCTCCTTTCACCAAACCCACCACCAAATATCACAACACAAAGCTCCTCCTGCAAACCCTTCAAAGACCCACCAGAGAAAAACCCAAATTCAATTCTAGAGAGAGAGAAGGGGACCAGAGAATAATGAAGCAGAAGCTTTAGAGAGAGAAAGAGGGCGTTGTGGAGGGGTTTATCAACCATTGACGGACGCTACCCATCATGTTTGACCTTTCTCAAAAATGTTAAAAGTCTCTGTTTCTTCTGTGTTCAAACATCCCTCTCAACCCACGAGTTGGGTCGACTCAACTCAACTCGGAGACCATTTCTTTAATGCTACGTGAAATTCTATTGGCAGGTAGTGTTTTTCCTGGTTAAACTCTGAAATTCCACATTTTTGGTGTTTAAAGTTTAAATCTTTTTGCACTCTTTTAGTTACCGCTGATCGTTTGGGTTGGGAAAGATTGAAGCTTTCGGTTTTTTTTTTTTCTTGGGGGTTTAATTTTGGTGGCGGCTGAGTTTAAACGGTGACTGTTAGAGTTGCGTTTAGGAAATTAGGCTGGGCTAGCTTGTCGGCTTCTGTGGAAACAATGCTGGTGACACATTTTCTTGTCGTTTTGTAGAGTCCTTTTCAATTTTTTATTTTTATTTTTTTATATATATGAATTTTCTTTTATGCTCTGTTCACACTGGTAACAACAATGGGGAAAGATGTAGATGTTGACAGGTTTGATGAGAGTGTTGATGTTCCTGCAAGTGAATTTTCATTGGTGGTCTGAGCCTCTGAGAAGGTATTTGAGTTGGCTATAATTGGGTTCGTTCATGTATTGATCTTAAGTCGTACACCATGTCAATTATAGATAAACTTATAAATTGAAAATTGATTCATCAAGATTTATGATTAGATGTGCGGATTCGATTTTAACATGGGAAAAGATGAATGACATTGAACCTTACCAAATCAATAGATTTGCAAGGAAAAAGGCACAAGGCAACAGTGTCAAGGAGTGGCAAGAATGCAAGATCGATGAGTTTTGGGCAGCATGGGTGGGATCTATGGGATTGAAGAAGAAAGAAATGGAGGAGACAGCGTCGCATAAAAAAAAAAATATTAGATTTAGTATGTGTTTGAATATTGCATTAATAAGATATATGTTACACATGTTGTTAAAGGTCGCATGTTAGTTTAATTTGGGTAAAATGTCGGACTAGTCTTGATAATTAACTCGACATGATAATCATGATTCTATTTGTCCAAATCTAAAAAACAATGAAAATTGTATTACGCATGAGAATAAAAGAAAAGAAAAATACCATTATGTAGAATTAGAAATATATCATGCTTGAAGAGAAATACCATAGTTGTCAATAACATCTTAGAGCATCTTTAGCATTTTTTTTAGTTAAATTTTAGCTAAAGTAGCTAAAAGGTCATTTTGGCTAGCAATTTTAGAAATACGTATGTATCAATGCTCCATATTTTAGCTAATTTTAAATTTATATTATTTTTTAAATAAAGATGAAATATTTTATATGTATTTATAAATTATATAAAATAATTTAAAAGAAATGTTTTAAATTATAGAAAGTCTCATCTCGCAGTCGCTCTCTATATTCAGGAGCGAGATAGCTAAAAGTTATAATGGAGAGCCACTTAGAGCATCTGTAGCAATGCTAGCAATTTTTAAGTCAAATTTTAGCTAAAGTAGCTAAAAAGTCATTTTAGTTAGCTACTTTAAAAATACGTCTGCATCAATGCTCTATATTTTAGCTAATTTTAAATTTATATTATTTTTTAAATGAAGAAATATATCATATTTAAAAAACCAAAGTTGATAATAACATCACATACATATATATTACTAATATTAGTAAATCGGCTTATCTTTAAATCATAAATGGAATAAACTCCCATTTTGAGACAAAAAAAAACAATATCATTATGTGAAAATATATCATGTTTGAAAGGAAATACCATAATTGACAATAGCAGTTAATGCACGGACGTCGGTGGATCCGCTTATCATTTAAATCATAAATGAATTTAACATCTATCCAATCCCTTCCACAGTCCCACCTATCAAATTGTCTAACAAGTTGCTTGTGGAACTGCTTTTTTCACATAATTGATTTGGAAAATTGGTTGCATTCTTGATCTCTTTCACATAACTTTTTTTTTTTTTTAAGAATAATCTCTTTCACATAACTAGAATCTCAAAGAAGAAGAAGAACAAGAGGCGGCTTGGTTTGACAAGTTTTATAAACCCATTAAACGTGGCGTGCACTAAGCTTGAATTAGCTACATTTCCTATTCCTATTTTAATAAATTTGACAGAGACTTCTACCAGAGTCCGTAGAATTGGAATGTTTAGGGTTTAGTGTTGAAGCTGGCGCTGCACTCATTATGAACAAATAAATTATATAGAAAATTATATTGTAGCACATGACCAAAGATGTAAACACAGAAAACTCACTTTAAAAAAGATTTATACAAATAAGGACATGAGCCCAGGCCCAAAAGTCAAATGATGCAAGCCATACTCCCAAATTTAATGAAAACTGACCAAAATACTTGTGTTTCATCACAATTTACAGACATTTCCATTGACCCACCCAATATCCAATACAAAATCCTAGATTCCGTTTATTTCAGAAAAAAAAAAATTCCTGGATCCCGATCTGCCTCTAAACTCTTTGCTCTCTGCCTCTCCATCCACATTTGCCTAGATCGGCAAGAACGAAGCAAACAGAAAGAAAAAGGTTTCCCTTTTTTGTTTTGAATTTTTGTTTTGTTTTGGGAAACGTCGTCGGAGGAAGAGAAGGTGTTGAAGGAGGCGAAAAAATTGTCGTGGGATGATCGGGTTTTCCATAAGAACTGGAAGGTGCGAAATATGATGGCTAGATTGTTGGGATAACTGGTTTGATTTTGACAAAACTTGATGGTTCTGCAAGAGGTGGCTGTGTGGCATGTTCACATCATCTTTGCCATATTATCTTATATTTTATTCATTGAAAGCATTCTCATGGATTTTTCAGAGCTTTTACTAATTCTACGATTGTATTCCTTTTAGGCTAGTGTGGTAAATGAGCTTGGCATCCGTATAAAGTTTGTAGGAGTTGGTGAAAGTGTAGAAGACCTACAATCCTTTGATGCAAAGGCTTTTGTGAATGCCATATTTTCGTAGCCTAAAGGGGTGGTGAGAGTCATACTTCCATCCCCAATTGAAGAGGTAGAGTACTATCAGAAGAAAGAAATCAATGTAGGCCGGAAGCAAAATAAGTTATGTCTAAAAGCACCAGGACACAAAGTTAAAACTTGCAGCGGTACAACTTGATGTTTTAGGTGACTGCTGCTGTGCAGAGTTGAATTGTGAGTCTTAAGTTCTATACGTTGGCAGCTCATTGAGATCATGATAGGAAGGGGTAAACAATGACACCACAATCGATTATTTGATGAATTGAATTCTTTATTCTTTTTGGCACCTAATATCCAACTCATTCCTTTGAATGTAATATCAGTAATTTACTGTATCTTTGTTTCTGATGCCTAAAGATTTAATGTATGCCTTCAGTGGTGAAAAATGAAGAGTTTAATTTCCCAAATGCTTTAGTTCTTTTTTTTTTTTCCTTTTTTTTTCCCTGATTGTGTGGATTGCTCCTGCTCCTGCTACTGCCACCTCTCTTACTACTACTCTTGCTCCTGCTCCTGCTACTGCAAATGAAGTTGTTACTGAACCAAGGACACGTTTAGCAATAAAGAAGATAAATGAAGAGTTTAATTCCCAAATGCTTTAGTTCTTTTTTTCTAATTGTGTGGATTGCTCCTGCTACTGCTCTTACTACTGCTACTGCTAGTGGTCCTGCTCCTGCTCCTACTACTGCTAGTGCTAGTGCTCCTGCTACTGCTACTGCTACTGCTACTGCTAATGAAGCTGCTACTGAACCAAGAACATATTTAGTAACAAAGAAGAAAAATAAGTTTGACAAAGAGATCTGAGATTCTCTCTCTTAGCAACGTGTAAAAGGAAGAGTATGAGTGCAGTAGCAAGATTAGGCGATGACGAGTGCAGTAGCAGGATTGGACGAGTATGAGTACGGTAGCAGGATTGGATGAGTGCAGTAGCAGGATTAGATGATGAGATTAGAGTAGTAGGAGAGTGAGGTTTTGTGAAGTAACATAAAGAGATTATTCTTAAGAGAAAAAAAAAAAAAACATAAACGGATTATTCTAAAAAAAAATAACATAAAGAATTATTCTCAGAAAAAAAAAAAGTAACATAAGGAGATTAGAAGTCAAAAGAAGTAGATAAAAGTAAAAAAGTAAATTAACTCATGACATGTGACAAGTAGAGAGCAGATTGTCCTTATTTGTAATATTTAATCCTTATAAAAGGATTAGAAATCAAAAGAAGTAGTTAAGGGTAAAAAAATAAATTAACTCATGACATGTGGCAAGTAGAAAGCACATTGTCCTTATTTGTAAGTTTTAGTCCTTATATGTTTAATTCAATTTTTAGATGATGTATTTGTTAAGTCATCTTTTGTCAATAACTTATATGTAATTTGTTATAAATTATATAACTCTCTGCCTCAAATATGATTTTCCATTAATATATCGCATCGATTTCTTGGCTTTTCAATCACCTTAAAAAATGGCCATAATATTTCTGGCCTTCTTTGCTTGTTCTTAGTTCTTACATCATTGTGTTGGTTTTAATATTCCATTGACGAACAAGATACCGCTTTGTCTTACCAGAAAAAATATTATGGCAGTTTGCCAACTAAGTTTAGTTTAATGAAGCGGTGAGTTGTTTCAGGGAGAAAATAAAAGAGGAAAATAGAGAGAGTACGTTTGGCTTTTATTGAAAATTCAACTTGTCAAAAACAAATGTACAAGTTGTGGAGAAAGGAACCATTCCTACGGGGAAGAGACTTGGTTGACGTAGAAGTCTTGAAGAAAAAAATTGACCAAGAACACATGACACGTTAATTAGAGATTTGGGATCATCTATCATATGCAATATGTTTAAATCCTGGGATTTTGATTGTTAGGTTAATAACCCTAAATGTGATTACAGAACTTCTCTATTTACTAATGACCATATTGTTCTTACATTTATTCATACAAAAAAACCATATTTAATTTACAATTATAAGAAGTTCGTCTACTATACGCTGGATGATATACTGCTAATGTAACGATGTGTTATTGTTTATATGTGTAATAAACAAATTCTCTTGTGCAACCCACAAATCCTTCCCCACCTCCAGTTCCACAAAGTCTGCATCATATCATCATAGAATATCCTCATCAGTTTTATCATATGGGCTCATCCTCATCATGTTCGAAAGGGATGGTCACAATAAGCATATTCTTGGTCTCTAACACAGCCATACAGAGTAGCCATAGGCTCGAAATTTCAACAATGTCGAAGGAAGAAATATGAGGAGTCAAGCTCTCTCATGGGAATGCTCCGAGCTCGAGGTCTCAACTTTCTAGGACAGACACATGCTTTGACGGTACTCAATATCATGTATATGTGACAAAATAGCGGCCTGGTTGAACGTGAGAGTGGGTACAGTGTGCTAGTTAGCAATGCAGACATATGACGAGAACGAAGTCAATCATTGTGAAGAAGATTCAAGCCGAGGTTTTAATTTTCAATTTGGCCGAAAAAGAAGCATGAAAATAGAAAAATTAATTTATTGAGACATAATGTTAATATGACCGATTAAATGATCAATCAACTACCAGTGTGAGCTCACAATTGATTGCTAGCGGAGCACAATTAATTGAGAATTTCTCATAATTTTTTTGGCATTTTGATCTCCTTATTTATTTTTTAATTTTTTTAAATTATTATAGTAAATAATCTTTAACTTACAACTGGCAAGTTAACAATTCTTAACATGAATTGTATTTACTATTTTTAACTTATGTTTTGTTCATGTTTGTATGTTTTACTTTCCAATCTCATTAATGCTTTTCTAATTGAAACACGAACTTGGTCACTACCGTGTAAAAAAACACTAACGGTCAAGACTCTTGTTATAAGTAAATTCAACATGACCAAACTCGGAGATTTTCTCTAGACTTTGTTGATATCTTGGTTGAAAGGGTTGAACGTGATCTTATTGTGTAGAAGAACTTGCAAGTACAACGTACAAGTTCAACCCAAGACCCTCTCAACAACACCAAAGAAGACAAATGTCGGCCTTTTCTTCTCTGGTCGGAAACGGACAAAGCTTGTAAGTAACAGAACAAATCTTCTACCGGACGAGAGAGAGATTTTGTTCTCTCGTTTTTGATTTTGGTTTTTCTCGAGTCAATTTCACTTTGACTGTAATTATTATTACCTTTACTCTTTCGCTCCCCAAACCCTTCATGAGCAGAAGAAAGCAAACCCATTTAGAAATACGCCTAAAGTAATTAACATTTAAGTTTTATTTAACACTAAAATTACACCGCTTGTTAAATGAAAAGTCACTGACATTAGAAATGGGTTCTGTGCAGAAAAAGCTTCCTCCTTTCTACAGTTGCCTAATTGCATAGATCTGTGATCTTCAAATCCCGCATTGTTTGGCCTAGAAACCCTTTCTGCGAACTGGGTTTGCCAAATTTGCCTGGAAAATCACTACCCATTAACAAAAGCTTAGACTTTTGCCCAGCAGTTTGTTGTTCAAGCAAAGCTATAAAGCTATTTCTTCTCCAGTAGGAAAGGAACCAACAAGTCAGTCTGTGCTGTATAGAAGAAGCTTTCTACATCTCAAATCTCTTCACAAGTTCTCATCTTTTTCTGAGGCCCAGTTCAAGTTTTGTTAGAAAAAACCAGAAGCAGAAGCTGAAATGTATGAGTTGTTGATCCCTGTTGTGATTGCTGAGGCTGTTGTGGCATCTCTTATGTTGCTCAAGATTGGGCCTTTGAGAGAGCTTGTGTTGAAGATTCTGGATCAGCTCAAAGTGGGCAGAGGCCCAGTCACTCTGATTGGCATTGCTGGCACCATGGGTGTGATTCTCCTATCAAGATTCATTAGCATAGTCAAGATGCAGAACAAAGGTGAAAAGCTTGGGACTATGTCACCCATGGATCAGGTTCTTTACAGAACCCACATCCTTGAAGCTTCATTAATGTGTATGTTTCTGCTCTCTGTACTTCCTATATATCACAGTTGGATTATTGTTTAGGGTTTTCTTCAATTTTGTAGAATCTGTATATTGGTTATATATGAGTCTCACCCAGAAAAGTAGCATTAGAATTTGTCTAACACAATTAGTTTTGGTTAGACCCTCATTACTAGATTCTGTTGAGAAGAGTATGGTTTGGAATTTTAAGGGATTCAAGCTAGGCTTTCAATGCTATGGTTGTACAGTTTGACTGTGCTGTTATCATGTGGGTTGGTAGGGTATGTGTTAAAAGACTGGTGTGGATAATTGTCAATACCAAACAAAGTTCTAAATGTGTGCATAATGAACTGGGCCGGGCAGTTTGTATCTGTAAGTGTTGATGAATCACCTTAAGATCTAAAGACTTAACCTTTAGTTTCATGTCCTCTGCATTTTGTTGATCCAATATGAATTAGTTCCATTTGAGTTTCCCTTTTTCTCTGTAAACCTGTCAATGATTACAATTGCTATTTATCACAATTTGTATCACTCAATGAGTTATTGAGTATAGTAGGAAACTGAATGTTTGTCATAATTGTGAGATAAGTTTTACTCCCTAAAATCCACAAATGTTGAGCCCATCAACTAAATCAGGCATGGGAGTTGATGATTCTGAAACTGAGGCTATAATAAGCATTTATTAAAACTTCATCCTTATCTGTCATATATGCTTGGTTAAAGATTTCTCTTATATTGTCTGTTTACTTTAGTTCATTTAGTAAAATGTATGCGTATTCTGTTTCCATGTAAGTTTAGGCAATAGTACAGTCGTCAACAACCCACACTGCAATACCTATGTTTACCACTATGCTTCCACCCTCTATGGTTTTGAACACTTACCAATAGCAGCAATGCTTATCATGCTTCTTATAGGTGTGTCTTTTTTATTACTGCCAAAATGGAATGCTTAAGTTGTTATAAAAAAGTCTGAAGTGATTCGTGTATATGGTGTCTGTACTGTGCTAAGCTACTATGTCTAACCACTGATGTCTCAATCTTGATATTGCATGCAGCTTTTGCTGTATTCCTTGGATTCATAATTGATCGAACACATGATTATCTTACAAAGCTTGATGGATTGACGAGTACAAAAGAAGAAGTTGACAGGCTTCAGAAAGAAAAGGTGCAGCTTACAGAAAAGGAAGAGAAATCTTCCAAGGAAATCAAGCAGCTGCAAGAAAAAATTGCAACTCTATCAGAGGATTTGAATAAGCTGAAGTTGGAGTGCGCGCAGAAAGATAAAGCTGTTGAAACTGCTGAATCCCATGTCACTTCCCTCCAGAAACAAGCTGCAGATCTACTTCTTGAGTATGACCATTTGTTAGAAGACAACCAAAAACTTCAAGCTCAGTTTGCAGGACAAAGGAGATGAAGAAATTTTGAAACCTAGTGACAGTTCTAATTTTGAGAACTATTTTGCCTTCAGGCGGTGTTTGTCAAACATCTCCTGCCAGAAATGGTCACTATTCGGCTGAAAATGGGGGATGTTGTTGAAAATTTTGTGATGCTCAAGAAGTGGAATTTGCAGTTTGACCATCTTTGCTTTGTTCTATGGTTTCCAGTTTTAGTTGAATATATCTTTCTAATGCATACCAGGTTCCAAAGATATCCCAATTTATATGATATCCTACAAATGCATGAAATTTTTGTCCAAATGACCTTGATGCTAATAGAAGATTACCGAACTTGTTAACATGGGGAAGGAGAAAATTGGTTCAGATCTTAAACCTCTTTTGTGTGTGTGTAGTGGTTATCAAAGTAGCAATGAAAATTTAAGTGTAAAGTTGTTAAAGTAATTTGATAAATTTTCTTTGCTCTGAGGAATGTGCCTCTTCAAAATTATGCAACAGAGCCTCAGACTTTGGGACATATCCGATAGCTCTCATGTCATGATACAACTTATTCAGAAGTAGCATAATATCTTCATGGTGATGGTGGCTCTTATCTTCCATAAGAAAAGCATGGAGCTCTCCATTCACTTCCACTAGACTGTAGCCTGGAACTTTCTTCGTTCCCGTCTGTTTCATGATCTTCTTTGTACCAGCTACACCTTCCCATCTCCTTGCCATGGCGTAAAAATTTGAGACCAAAGCATAAACTCCCAAGTCATCTGGATTGAACTCGAGGACCTTCTTTGCTGCAATTTCTCCGATGGAGAGTTTCCGATGATTGTGGCAACCTGCCAGGAGGGCAACCCAGACAGCAAGCCCAGGTTCGGTGTTCATAGAAGCTATTAGCTCGCTAGCCTCTTCAACTCGTCCAGAACGAGCCAGCAGATCAACCATACAAGCATAATGTTTCTCCCCTGGAGGGATCTTGTACTTAGCGACCATGACATCGAACCAATGCAGGCCTTCTTCTACGAGACCAGAGTGACTGAAAGCCGATAGAAGAGAAGCAAAAGTCGAATGATCAGGCTTTAAGTTCGTCTCTGTCAACTGGAGGAAGAGTGTTAGAGCTTCCTCTCCACACCCATGAATCCCATAGCTGGCAATCATAGCATTCCATGAGATCAAGTCTCTGGAGACCATCTGATCAAAGAGAGCACGCGCATACGAAAGGGAACCACATTTAGAATACATGTCAATGACTGCAGTACCGCACACTTGACCAATCTCAAGCCTTTTCAAAATATATCCATGAACGGATTTACCCAATTTCAACAGTCCAACCTGTGAACATGCTAGAAGTGAGCTTACAAGAGACGCTGACTCTGGCTCGAAACCACAACTCTGCATCTCTACGACCATTTCAAGCGCGTGCCCTGCAAAACCATTTTGAGCAAAGCCAGAAATCAAAGCACCCCAAGAAACGGCATTCCTGTAAGGCATCCTATTGAATACACAAGAAGCTAGCTCGAAATGTCCACTCTTAGCATACATATCCACAAGACTTGTCTGAACCATAACATCCATTGGAATACCTCTCCTAATCATATACCCATGAACCGAAAGACCCAACCTCAAGTCCCCTAGACTTGCACAAGCCTGCACTAACCCCATCATCACAACCCCATCAAACTCCATTCCCTCATTTTGCATCCTCCTATACACCTCAACTGCTTCCACTGGCCTCCCACTCTGCAAAAACCCTGTAATCATTGTTGTACAACAAACAAGATCCCTTCTAGGTATCTTGTCGAAAACCGCCACTGCTTCATCTGTTTTCCCACACTTTGCATACAAATTCAAAACAGAAGACGCCACAAACACGTCACCCTCGTACCCGCAACGCGCCGCCTTGGACCAAACTTCCTCACCCATTTTCAAGTCCAACATGCCTGCACATGCCTTGAGAGCACCAGTAAAGGTCGAGCTATCTGGTCTAACTCCCTCCGATATCATCCGAGAATACAAACTCAAAGCTTCAGATGGGCAATGCTGACGAGAATATGCGATTATCATGGCATTCCATGCATGTATGTTTCTTTGAGGCATTTCGTCGAACACCTTGCGGGCAGTTTCGGTGTCGCCAATGCTTGCATATGAGGCTATAAGTGGTGCGTTGGAGTTTGCATGGGTGATAGCACCAGTGACTATCATAAGGGCATGGATTTGAGCTACGGAGGGTTTGTGTTTGCAGGATAAAAGGAGAGGTCTGAGGCGGTTTGGCCATGGAAGTAACCCCATGTATGCATGGGAAGCTATATAAGCTCTCTCTTTATAGCCGTTGCAAAAAGAGGAGGGGGGAAATTAAAAGAAAACAGAGACGCCGTCTGTGGGAATCGAACCCACGACCACACGGTTAAAAGCCGTGCGCTCTACCGGCTGAGCTAAGACGGCACTTGCCACTGAATTTCAAATTTAATCTAACGATGATACTGTTTACACAGCTTTGGCAGGACATTATTCGTGGATAATATGATTAAGGGAAAATTGTGCTAACAGTACACCAAGTAAATGCCACTAATAATTTCCATACATAATGTTTCAAACCGATCGTTTTGGTACACGGACTCTCGAGCCCGACTCACTTTGTAGACATGCTGTCACTGACGCCGTTTAATCTTATATCATTACTCATTTGTCAGAGGGTAATTTAGTACTTGTACCTCTTTCTGACTTTGACACGAAGAGCATGGCTACAACCAGAATTTTTCCCAGTCCTTTACCTACTCTCTTGTTATCTTTCCTCCAAGCTCTTTTGTAACCAAACCCAATCCCAATATCATAGAAATTTGGAGCTGCATATCCAAGCCCTTGTACAATTGCATCTAAATTTAACTCGAAACCTCCCACGATATCGATACCCATCATTGAGCATATAAATCTACCCGCTAAAGCCATTGCACCATATATACCTGTTCATGAAAAATTGAAAATCAGCACACATATTATAATATAATTTTATCTTAACATCACTTGGTCATATTTCAACAAAACACCAAAACAAGAAAATTGCAAACCAAAATTAAATCTGTTTTTGGTGAAATAATACGCAGAAATATCATTTCTTCAAATTAAAATTTTGCTTAGAATAAAAAATAAATAAAAATTGAAACAAGAGAAAAGTAGCTCACCAATTCCATAACTAAATCTAACAACAGCACCAATCTTCTCCCAAACAGGATACTCAGCTTCATTGAAGCTCGGATTCAATGTGTTGACCTCCATGGCAGGACTCGTGAACCGCCGTCCTCCACTCTCCGTCTCACTTCCATTAATACCCTCGCTATTCCTCTGCTCCGCCGAAGCCCTAACCTGCCGCACAGAAACCCTACCTCAGTCAAACAAACCCGTCCGCCTCTTTCTCGTCACCGGAAAATCGCACAGCCCGAGCTTACTGCCAAACGACGCCGTGGAAGTACTAGTAGTAGCGGCTAGCGATACGAGCGGAAGCTCCATTGCGAGAGACGAGCACAGAAATCGAGAAGGGCGGTTGGCTCACGAAGTCTTCGTTGTCTTCACTGAGCATAGTTCAGCTCTATTGTTTGGCTCTGGTTTGAGTTTCGAGGAGGAGATCTTGAACAGATGACCCTAATAGAGAGAAGATGTGGGAGGTGAGGATGAGAGATTAAAGATTAAAAAGTTTGGTTTCGGCGAAGAAGCTTGAGAATTGAAGGGTGTTGATTGATGGTAATGGGTTGGAATTGCAGAGGTGATCGAGATTGGGAGGGGGGAAGACAGATGGGTGCCCATAGTGAGAGAGAGAAGAGAGAACGGTGGGTGCCCAGAGGAAGAGAGAAAAAGCCGGGTGCTCAAAGTAAAAACTCGAAGAGACCAAACTACCCCTTAAATTAGGCTAGGTGGCACTGAAACTAACGGCGTCATTGACGTCGTGTCTAGATAGTGGGTCGGGTTTCAAGTTTCATGTACTAAAATGCTCGGTTTGAAACTTTATGTATGAAAATTATTAGTGGTTTTTACTTGGTGTACTGTTTGCAAAATTTTTCCTATGATTAATATCTTATGTTGGAATGCAAGAGGTGCAGGGTGTGGTGATTTTATGCCTACAGTTTTAGACCTTGTTAAAACTTCCCATTGATAAAACATGATTTTTACAAGCTGCTTCGTGCGATAGAACTAAAAAATTTTGCCCAATTTTTTTATTTTCAAAAATCATGAAAAAAAATAAGGACAAGATTTTTATATTCCATCACTTTGAAAAGTTATTTGGAAATCATGATTTGAGGGAAGGCAGACTTAGTGAAAAAATATGAATATGAATTTTGACTAAAAAAACGTGTGATTTAGTCCACAGATTTAGGTGGAAAATTGTAGTTTTAGACATGAAAAAAAACAAAAGGTTCAAGACTTAGTTTTATTGGGGCTAGGACACCATTCTAGGGTAAAACCTCATTTTTTCACGCGCTTAGCCGTACTTGCATGAGCATTTTCATTGGCCTCACTTGCATGCATGGAAATGTCCATTAACTAGCTAGTCTCACTTTTTTTAAGAACAACTAGCTAGTCTCACTTATACCTCACATTAATTCATTGAAATTTCCCTTACATGAGTAGAATGATACTACATATATGGACTAATATGATTGTAAATGAGAGAACCAGAAGTTTAATAGTGATCACGGTACTCTCTGTTTTAAGGGGTTTTAATTTGTCTCCAGTAAAGTTATCTGACTTCTCTCTATTTAGAAGCTTAAGCACAATTGGCCAAGCTAGCTAGCTAGCAAGGACACCGAACCAGTCAAGAAACCAGACAGAAATTGAGAGTACCAACCAAATCCACAGCTTTTGCATTTCCCATGAGTGTACCTTCCAACCATGCATTTTAATTAATTTCCAGCTGAGAACGTCCAACAAACCCCAAATAGAGAATCGGGATACAAAGATAAATTCTTAAGCTATTTACTTGTTTCTTGGTTCTGGATACAAAATATGCATTTCCTTGCCAGCAAATTAAGGCCAGTGTCTTGCTAGCTAGCTTTGGTCTGTAATTTCTATTTTGCCAGATTCTGAGATTTTAAAATTCTTGTCTTTCTCAATGATTGTATCTGAATGTAATTTTGAGGCCAAGTTAATTAGAAGTACGAAGTTTCATTAAATGTTCTTCAGTTCTCCTTTTGTTTTTAACCATATTCACGTTTTAAATTAACAAAAATTACTGAGTTGGTCTAAAGAACTTCATGCACCTGTGATTAACGAAAGCTAGTTGTCGGAAGAGTATGATAAGATCGATGCTAAAGAGATGATGACTTGAGAGTGAGCAAAGAATTGGGAAGTTAGAATATTTGTGATGCATGGTTGGGCGTGCTCGACCATGTTTGTAAAGAGCTTATAAGATCAAAAGCCACACGCACTCCATATCCTCTTCAAAATACAAGGACAGAATGTGTTTTCTAGAAAATGGGGATTGCAAGCCACGTATCAATCCTTACTGGGCACCAGAAACCAAAATTAACAAATAGAACACCAGATTTTGGTTACGCAGTGAAAACCTCAAATATGATATTATAAACACTGCGGAGCTCTTACTCTTGAGAACCCAAAAATAAGAATTAACTTATGATGAAGGATATGTTTACAAACTCGAATATATAGCATTAGCACTGCTACAATGATTAGACAAAATCTAATACGAAGTTTGTCTTCCGTCTTAAACTCCTTCCCTTGAACGATCGCCAAATATTGCTCTTCTTTCTTCATAGCTTCTCTACTGATCTCAAGAGAATTTATGCATATGAAAAACAAGACCAAGACACTTAAGCATGGAACAAGTGCCTTTGACTCTTATGACAAAATGAATCTCAAGCATGCAAGACCTCCAAACTGATTCTTGCCTTTTCTCCACCTATCACCATCCCTCTTTTTCAATATATATCAATATATATGAATAGGTGCCGTCCCCCAACACAAACAAACAGATTTCTACCCTAATACCCCTTCTACAAGGAAACTATCTTTTGTTTTAAAGATGACCAATCAAAGACACCAACCCTAAAATATTTAGGAAATCAATTACCCATTTTGACACAAAGAAAAATATCTTCAAATAAATAAAAGATATTAAACCCATTAACCCCAACGATACCTTCCTAGATTAACACCAAATTGCATGTATGCATTTACTTAAGATTCTCTTGGATCACTACCAGAAAAATGGTCTTTTACCGCCCGCAAAGAGCGCCGTAAAAGACATTTTACGGCACACAAAAATGCGCCGTAAATGGACATGCCGTAAAAGACAAAACTCTTTTACGGCATGTTCTGAAACGCCGTAAAAGACCCTACCAGCACGTCGTAAAAGACATAAAAGAGCGCCGTAAAAGGGTTTTAGAGATTCTTAATTTCAATTTTCAAATACAAAGTGCGCCGTAAATGACCAAATATGTGCGCCGTAATTAATATCAAAAGCATGCCGTAATTGATCTCAAAAGCACGCCGTAAAAGACAACAATGAACGCCGTAAAAAGGTTTTAGAGATTTTTTTATTTCATTTTGAAATAGCAAAGCACGCCGTAATTGATATCAGAAACACGCCGTAAGTGATCTCAAAAACACGCCGTAAATGTGGTTGTAGGATATATTTACAGCATGTAATATTTGCACCCAATTTTTTTTCCTGTAAATTTTGTGATACCATTTCAAAATCTATATAAATCTATACAATTTATTGAGATGAAAAGAGAGATAACAAACTGCAATATCACATAACAAAATGTAAATTAATATGCCAACAGCAAAAGGAAAACCAAGAATGCACCACGTGCAAAACAAATAAAAGGAAAGAATCGACAACCAGGTCATTTTTCAAGAACTGAAGAACCTTCTCTACATCATAGTCATCCATTGCCCTACCAATTAAAGCATGTCGATTCCTTTGTATCAGAAAGATAGCCACCATTCCAAGAAGGTTGCCAACTACAATGGAACCTATAGGATCGTAAATTCCATTTCCTGTGACATTTACAGCAACCAATGATGCTGCAGCAATAGCAAGACCAGCTACAGCAGCGCCATCCTCAGTCATGACTGCAACAGAGGTAGGATCATGACCACGCCATATATAGTCTCTTAACTAGAAAACGTACCCGCGGGTTGCTGCGGAAAGAACAACTGGTATTCAATGACAAAGTAAATATTAATCTTAATTCATATTTTCATTTCGATATCAGGAGGGATATCAAAGTTGCTTCGTTCTTCTGCTTCTTTCTTATTTTTAGAGTTGTATCATTCTAAGCCTTAATTCTACCGTAAAAATATACCAATCACTTTTTCTTTTAACAAAAATAACATAGGAAAAAAAAAAAAAAAAGGTTTGGGCAATGTAATTCAAGAAACCAGATACAAACAAAATTAAATCAGTCATTCAGAAAAACAGTTCAATAATGTCTACCCTTGGCAGGCACCATTTTGTGGTTCAATCAATTTTGATAACAAAACCATCATCACTTTCTTGTTCATTCAAACCAAAGCTTAAACCGAAATCAGCTTCATTCACATTTTAATTAATTCAACTACAAAAAACTTACTGAAGACCAGAATTTTGGACAATTTTAAAAGAACCCAAATCAAACACATACCAATTGAAATGTTTCTCCCGAAGTCGATCAAAATTCTAGCAGCAAGCTTTTCCGAAACAAACCCAAACCTTGCTCCGAAAGTTCATCAAAATCCGAAATACTACATCAAATCTAGAATTAAAGATGCAAAATTGTATATGAAATATGGCAGATAAACTGTGTAAACGAAATGTTTACAACTTGAATACCATACCTGGAGAACTTTTCTGCAGCAGATTGTTGGGAAATAAAGCTGTTTGCATCGCAAGATTTGTATAGATCCTATGTATGCCCTGTAAATAAAGTGTCCAGCTACAAATAAAGTCTGGACATTAGATATCATGGGCAATTAAATCGTTCTATCCAATAACAGTAATCAACAAATTGACAGAAATAGAGGAAATAGAAATGAAGAGTTAAATAAATGACATATCAGCTAATATTCAAACAGATTTATCAAGTATAGCTTGGAAGAATGAATTAAAAATAAATGATATATCAGCTGATATTCAAACAGATTTATCAAGTATAGCTTGGAAGAATGAATTAAATTCCTGGCTGGCTTGGATCAATTAGTTCTTGGTTGTAATTTTACCTCTGCAGTGTAAACTGTACAAAATCAAGTTCAACTGAAACATGCTTGAAGCAGTAGTATTATTGATGATTCTCTGCTCATGGTTCTTTCTGTTGTCTTTTGTTCTCAGCTGAAGAGATTGAAAAAGTGTTTAGGTTGAATACTTGGATATGATTCATATCAAAGGTAGCATATTTGGTAGTAATCTCAGTTTCCCTCATCACATCGTACCCTTATTCATTCATATTTGGCTCGTCAATCAACCGTAAGTTAGTATATCAGTAAAGTATCGCAATCAAATAAGCAAAAAAAAAAAAATTGGAATGATTGCATATAAATGCAATTTTTCGAGAGACTACGTGAGGAAAATGAAAAAATAAAAACGAAGAGAAAGATGAAAATGAATTAATTACTGGTGAGTAGAAAGGAGAGAGACAGAGGGGAGAGACGGGTATATATATGGTGGTGTTATGGTGAGTAGCCATTTGGCCCATTTCCGTCGTATTTTAGGCACACGTCGCTCTCCCTCTCCATCATCTCCATTTCTCTGCTCTGCTCTCAGCTCCCAATTCTCGACGCACCCATCCAACAATTCGACTCTTCTCCTCTCATGATCATCTCATCTTCAATTCAGGTGATTCCAATTAATTAACACTATATATCTCTCCCTCACCACATCCTTCTCAATTTCAACCGACTGCTCTGCATTTTAAACCACCCAACTCAATCTCATAATTAATTTTGCATTCAACATATATAATCGCAAAGGGATAACTACCTCATTGAGTATGGTAAGTGTTGTCTCAGGTTTGAGTTCTTTAATTCGAAGACCATCTTTCACCCAAGATCGAAAGCCACCTTGAAGCAAGTAAGGCATCTGTCAATTATTTAAAACACCACCATATTATTAGTATCACTACCTACGAATTCACTGAGCATGTGGTTGAAAATACGGCATAGCTATTTTCATAAGACCAGTCAATTTGTTATCTTGCAGAAAAGAACATAAACTTGCCTTAAGCCCCAGCTTTCTCAAGGATCTTGCAATTGCTTTGGAACGAGTACCATCAGCATCCATAATTATGACCTTGGACCTGTCCTACACAAAGTAGAAAACAAATAAACCTCATTATTCATTACTCAAGCCAGATACTAATCTGGATTTAGTTTCATCAAACACCAAAGAACTCAAAAACTAACACACTCATATAAAGAAAAGTTGCTAGCTTGATACACATTGCTAATTCATTCTACAAAAAGCTCAAGCCTTTAAGACAACAAAACTAACACTTTAATGTTAATCTTCAAATCAGCAACAAATTACTATAATAAACACCAACTGACCTCAATGGTGGCCTCCCCAACAATAGCTTTCCCATCTTTCTTCAATACAAACAGAGTATACTCTCATCCACACCAAGATTAAGCTGCAAAAACCATAACAAACCCAGTAATCAAAATCTCAAATCATTTCCATAAACCAATCTCAATTCCACCAAAAACCCAACTCACATCTTCGCTCACCGACTGCACCACAACTCATTTCCATAAACCAATCTCAATTCCACCACAATCCAAAACACACAAAACAAAGCATCACCAACCAAATCACCTCAACTCAATCAAAAACCCTCCAAGCCCAAAACCCCAATTACCTTATTGTGCATCAAAATGGCGCACCCAGGCTCCAACTGGTCCTTATCGACAAAGGAGAGGACCCCACATAGTACTCGGGCTCCACCGACGACGAAACAATCGCGTGGTTCTCGTCGATCAGCTCCTCCAGATTGCCGACGCTCATGGGCGAGGCACGTAGATCGTCGACCTTAGATCTGTCCTCCTTGGCCTTCTCCTCCTCAGGCTTCAGCCGCTCCTGGTTCGTCACAAACTTCTCCTCCATAAGCAGGTAATCCTTAATCCGCTCCAGCTTCAGTAGCCGGAGCTTGCACTTGGTCAGCGGCGTCACCGTCGGAAGCCTCGCCGCCGCTTCTGGACCCTTCTGTTTCCGCTGCTTGCGGCCCACTCGGGCTCCGCCGCCGGCTCGAACTTCTTCTCCTTCTTGTCGTTGCCGTTGGGCTTTCGGTTGCCCGGTAGGCCTTGCCAGTTCAAACCGCCTGGAGTTCCCTGACCCATTTTGTTTCCCAAGTTCTAAGAGAGAGAAAGAGTGTTTGCTATGATGGATATATAGAGAGGGAGGACGAGAGAGACAGGCTTTGGGAGAGTTTTTTTTAATTTCTTTTCTCGGCTCAATCCCTTGGTATTTGATAGCAAACTTCAAAAGGAGGGAAATTAGAATTTGAGCTAAAATAATAGCGGGGTTTCGAACTCTTTTTGGCATTTACGACGCGCATGAAAAATGCGCCGTAAAAGAAAAAATTGGAAGGTCTTTTACGGCACACATAGAAGCATGTCGTAAATATAATGTAATTTTTTTTACGGCGCACAATAAAAACACGCCGTAAAAGATCAGAAAATAAGTCTTTTACGGCGCACATAAAATATGCGCCGTAAATGAAATGTAGCATTTACGGCGCACACGAAATGCACGCCGTAAAAGATCAGAAAGAGAAGTTTTTCACAGCGCACAAAAAAAAACGCCGTAAAAGACAATCTTTTACGGCATGCATTCCATGCACGCCGTAATTTGCGCGTCGTAAAAGACAAGTTTTCTAGTAGTGGATCAGCTTGTACGATACTTCCCGTTTGGTATGGGAATGCCAATATATACTCACAAGTTCCTTCAATGCTAACCAACAAGCATCAATGAACCTCTAGAACTTGGCCCCTGCCCAATTAAGTTAGCCATAGAAACATGAATCCACTGATGCTTATTAGACCTCCTGCATCAATTCTTCCCAATTGAGTCCTGTAACTGTATAAGCAGCGATCCGATAGAAAAACAAGTACTTCTTAAATGAGTTTAACTAAAGCACAAGTTGCCTTATTATGTTTAGTCTTCTAAGTAATGAAAATGGCAATTCATACTTGTTCTAAACTGAGCAAGCACCAGCTAATGAAGGACGTACATCTCCGTCAACTTATTGTATACTAAGTTTTCTGGAATTTCTATATGAGAAGTTTGCAATGAAAGTGATCTGCTGAGATAAGTTTTCTTCTTCAAAAGCACTTAAACATCTCAGCGATTTATGCAAGAAAATAGTTGATAGGATTAGCCGCAGGGTCAAGGCTGACTGCATTAGATAGACAGAGACAAGTATAATTAGTACTCCTCTAAACCTAGCTAACGCAATGACTATTGTCCGAGACAACATAACCAAGTTCACCAATGGCAACCACGTACAGCTACGTCTAGGGCAACATTCGTGTCTTCTTGATATAGATGTCTGCAAATTAAGTTCTCGAGCAAGATCGAACTTGATCACAGCCAAATAAAATACAGCCCCTAATCGGGATCACACACTTATGTTTTGATTTGTGTCAAATTGTTGCAGGTAATAGAGTAGGGTTGAAATAAATTCTTGATCTGTCCACCATTTAACACCCAATTGAAAATTGTCATTGGAAAATTATTATGCTCAGAAAATAGAACTATGTTGTTTCACTAGATGGAGTTTAAGCTAAGCAATGTTATGTTTGCTATTATAATTAATAAGAAGGATCAACTCATCATGGTATGTTTCATTATTTTGTTGAGCAACTCCAACAGCTTCTCTATAATTTCTGTATAATAAGGAAGCAAAAGTTAAAGCTTTAGCATCTTTTTCTTCTCCAACTCAAACAGATTCCATATTTTACAAGTTACAACAATCTCTAAAATCTCCATATTCTTCCTTAAAATTTTAGAGATTGCTGTAAATATAGGGAATTTGGTTTTCTCTTTCCTTACTTTCTCTAAAATAGGGAAAGTTATAGGGAATCTGTTGGAGCAAAAGAGACTATTTTTTCCCTAAAGTGGAGAAAAATCAAAATATAGGGAAGCTGTTGGAGTTGATCTTACTTGTTTCAATTTTATGCATATAAGAAACACAGCCATATATGATAACCAATAAGCGCAAGTTTTCTAGCTTAAAGATGACCAATCAAAGACACCAACCCTAAAATTAAGCTCTTTTTCCATGACTCCTTCATTGAGGTAAAGAACTCAGATTCTTCATGACTTTGGTGTGAGTTTTTTTGTGATATATATGGCTTTAATTTCTGGTTTGAAGTATCGAAATATAGGGATATATGGATTCTTGAAATTACGGATTTCTTGATTGTTTGTGGCTGATCAGCTTGGCATTGAATGTGGTTTGGGGTTTTGCTCAAATTGGTTTTAGTTGCTCTGCTCTTAACCATTGAAATTATTTCTTGACATTCTTGTAATTTAGGGATTTCTTGACTCTTGAAATGCTTAAAATATAGCTTGTTTCTTTGGATGTTCCTATATGGGTGTTGTTTGGAACCTTATTTAAGTGTATTCATATTATTTATAAATGTAGTGTATTATTATAATAATTACGGGAAAGGTGGTCGCCTCAACGCCTTGAGGCACTCGCCTCGCGAGGCTCTAGGTGGTCGTCTTCGCCTTCACTTTCGCGTTTGAAAACATTGATTTCTAATGTATAGAAGGAGGGAACCAATCTCAAAATTTCCAGTCAAAAACTCAAAACTAAGATACGGACCGGTACAGCAGTATTGTACTTTGTATAGGCAAAGAGATAAGAAATTTAGATAGCTCCAGTCAACAAGTTCAGAAAAGGACCAGAGATATTTTGGCCATACAGATCAATCTTTGACTGAAAATCTTCAATGATATGTTAATTAGGGGTACTTTTGTTGTTTTACCTTGTAGGGTTTCCTCTAGCTCCCTTGTATACATCAATGTCTCCTCCTTCTAGATTATAATCACCACCAGCATTGCCAATTTGTTCTCTCTAAATTCTCAGTTAGAAAATCAGGACGAGGCAGAAACCGAAACAGAAACCCCTTGCTTTTTGCAAGAAGCTCAAAACCTTTTAGTTCGCTTTGACCATTGGCTTATCCACCATGGGAGACACCACTCTTGAGTTTTTAAGGCCAGCTCTCTCTTTCCCTCTACATCTGCTTGCATTTAGTCTATTTTTCTTTCCTTTTACATGAAATCAATTTGTTGTCCCCCGTTTCTGAGTTATAATGTTGGCTTGTTCCAAATTTCATGTTTGAAGATTTTAATGAAATCGGTAGAATGGGAAAGCCACTCAAGGTGACTCATTTATAACTAGTCTGTTATAGATTTCATTTCATGTCTTCTCAATGCCTGTGTTGTTTTCCGCTTCTTTGGTTTGTTTATGAATTAGTACTGGATATGTGATACTAATTAGTCATGTTCCGCAGGAGGATATATTGTTTTCAGTAATGGTTCATCACCTCATCCTTCCTTAAGATGGCAATCACGGACCAGGTGCTTCATTTTTGGGGAAGCTATTGCACAAATTGGTTGTCTCTGTTTTTCCTTCTTTGTTCCTGAACTCTTTGGTCAGATCAGAACAGCTACTTCACAACTATGTCCGAAACCTTGGCCCCAACCCCTGCCTCGGCCTCCTCCATTTCCAACCCTGCCTCAGCCACGATCAGATTGGCCCTTTCCTAGCCCGCGACAAAGATCCTTTGCCACAGTCTCGCGGGTACTCCGATCATACTCTGGGAGGTTTGGTCACCATTTTCATCTTGTTGGGTCGGGCCATTTTCTCTGTTTGGTATCTCTTCCTTCTCTGAGATCTGAGTTTATGGTTTTTTAGCTATAATGCTACCGCCAACCCTAAAATATTTATATGGCCGTCCAAAACCTCAAACCTAAAATGTCCTCATTATAGACAAAACTGTTTTCTTCAACAGCTCCAGTGCTTCCTTTGGGATTCTATTCTTCTTCGTTCAGATCAGCTCACAGAATGCCTTCAAGTTGCATTTTTGCTGTGTGTAAGAGTGTGTAACTTTCAGTACTGATCAAATCCAAAGTTAAAACATTGCACAGATAGAAGTTAAGACATATAGCAGAAGCAACTTTTTTCCATTGAAAAGCTTTAATTTTTAACTTTCAGCACCAATCAAACATCCTCAAGAAAAAGAAATCCGCAGTCTATTTGCCCCAATTCAACATAAAAGCAAAGCACATACACTTGAACTATTACGAGTGCTTGTTAGGTTGCTATGTCCGAGGGTGAATTCAAATAAGTACAAAAACCTTGGGTGAAAAGGCCTTTGCTATTGTGTTGCCTGGCAATGAAGTTAGGACTGCTATGTTAGATACTTGGATATACTATTGAGTGAATAATTAAGAATTGTTTCGAAGGTTTCGTGTTATGTGAAAATGCTTCTGGTTTCCTACATTTTGTGCGCACTTATCTATCTTATCCTGTTTGAGACTACATAGTTTCTATTGAACTCATCTATTTATTCAAAAGTAGTCAAGGAAGCCAAGGAGTGAAACAAGCAAAGGAGAGGATCCGGATCCTATCACACTCTAAATAAGACTTTTTGCACGGGTCACTGATATGTACGAAATCATAATTTTTTAAAACATGAATTATTAATCATCCAATAACTTTTTCTTATTTTACGCTTCTTCTTTATTTTTTGGGAAAATTTTGCAAACAGTACACCAAGTAAATGCCACTAATAATTCTTATACATAAAGTTTCAAACCGAGCATTTCGGTACACGAAATCTGAAACTCGACCCACTATCAGTACACGACGTCAATGACGCCGTTAACTCTAATGTCATTATTCATTTGTCAAAGGGTAGTTTAGTACTCTCACATTCAAACTCATTTTTTTATTAAAAAAAAACATTTCTCCTCTCTCTCTTCCCTCCCCCCCCGGTACCCACACTCAGATTCCTCAACCCCGGCGACCACCACATCTCCTCCACCTTCCATATCCATACCCAGCATACTCATCCCCACTTCTAATCCCACCAAAACTCTAATTCTGATCCCAGCCCCATCCCCATCACTGATCATCTCCATCATCCCTACGCCCATCTCCAAACCCAAGTCCGGATCCACCGGATCTGCCTCTGTCAGCCCAACAGTTCTCGCTCCTTGCCTCACCTTCATCCTTGCCTTCTCTGTCACCGGAAATTATTTCACTCCGACTTCCAGGGCCGGTCGGGTTGTACACCGGGTTTTACATCACGTTTGACCAGCATACTCTCTCCTCTTATTCTTCGAGCAAAGGTTCGATGCTCTCTTCCCGCACTCTCATCACAACCTCTTAGGATTTTCTAGCAAATTGAGATGTAGAGAGAGGGAGAGAGAATCGTAGAGATGAAGGTGAGGAGAGAGAAATTGGGTCTAAGTAGATGGGTATGGGTGTGATGGATTGGTTTTGATGATGAAGAAGAAAGATTCAATTGGAATTGGAATTGGGGTTTTGGATGATGAGCTGCAAGATGGATTACGATCTAGTCAAGGTGGCAGTCGAGGTCTTGGGTGGCTTGGTGGCGAAGCATATCGAGTTTTGGTCGGGGAGGACTGGAAGAGACGGTGAGAACCCGGAGTTGTTGTTGTTGCTGCTATTGTTGAACACCGGGATTAGGATCATGGTAATGGTTGTTGATTCAGCAGAGATGAAAAGTTGTGGATTGATTAAGTTGGAATTGCAGAGGTGATCGAGATTGGGAGGGAAGAAGAGAGATGGGTGCCCATAGTGAGAGTGAGAGAGAGAGAGAGAGAGAGAGAGAGAGAGAGAGAGAGAGAGAGAGAGAGAGAGAGAGAGAGAGCGCTGGGTGCCCAGAGAAAGAAAACCGGGTGCTCAGAGTAAAAAACTGAAAAGACCATATTATCCTTCAAATTAACGGCATCATTGACGTCGTGTATTGATAGTGGGTCGAGTTTCAGATTTCGTGTACCGAAATGCTTGGTTTGAAACTTTATGTATAAGAATTATTAGTGGTCTTTACTTGGTGTACTGTATGCAAAATTTTCCCTTATTTTTATTTATTTAATTTCAATCGAGAGCCTGAAAACTTTGGATCACCACCGTAAATAATTCTAATGTCACGTATCAAAATTTGTCCATAAGTGATATTTTCTTAACAGCCAAATCCGACATCACAATAGATGATCGAGGAGGGAGATAGAAGGCAACAACGAGAGATGGTCTCGTTATGAACCCAAACCCATCTCTCATTGACATGCTTGTTCCCTGATAGATAATATATAAGCCATTAAGGTTGATAAATTTCTATTGCAACAAAAATATTATTTCAATAAATGAAACCAGGGGTGGGGTTGAGCCTCCCAACTAGGCTGGGTTCTAAACCCCTTTCAAAAAAAAATTCAATGTAATTGTCTTGCATCCCTATCTTTACTTGGAAAGAATAATATTCTATTTTCAACTAAAAAAATAGAAAAAGAGATAAAAAAGAAAAAGAACATTATGTTTAAGGATATTCAGATGCAAAGAAATTGAGGAGAGAATTGTATGTATTCATTGATAATAGGAGCCCCATATATATATATATATATATATATATATATCGGGATTACAAAGTACATAATCTTGGAGTACAAGGATTCCTATTTTAACTCAGAGTAGGAAATCTTTCCTATTACAACTATAGAACTAATCCTAGTTTGACAAGGCACACTAGATGTCAACAGTCTTCAATACTCCCCTTTGTGCGTCTCAAACTTGGTGATGACGCTTTGATTGTTGCCTCGTTAAAAACCTTGCTCAAGTAATAAAAACCCTGTGGGACAAAAACAACCTCGAGAAGGAGAAAAAGAGTACAACACGTCCTTCACTATTCGAGATTGAGCATGTAGATATCATACCTCCCCCTGATGTCGACATCTCCCCCTAATTGCTACAATTATGGGAGTTCGGATAACTTTCTCAATCAGATGCTCTTCCCATGTTTCATGAAGGGGGATTTAGGTAACGACTTAGTGAATAAGTCTGCTACATTATCCTCTGATCGGATTTGATTCACTTTAATCCTTAGAAGTGATTGTTGTTGCTGATTATAAAAGAACTTAGGCGATATATGCTTGGTGTTGTCCACCTTGATGAAACCTAACTTCATTCGTTCAATACAAACTGCATTATCCTCATAAATGCATATAGGTTCATCCGTGGTAGACTTCAAACCATAAATTCCTCAAATATGTCTAATTATAGACCTTAGCCATATGCGTTCACGCACAGCTTCATGGAGAGAAATAATCTCTGCATGATTTGAGGAAGTAGCAACAAGGGTCTGTTTTGTAGACATCCAAGATATCGTGGTGCTTCCCATGGTAAAGACATAATCCGTTTGGGAGCGATATTTGTGAGGGTCAAAGAGATACCCTGCATCAGCAAAACCCATCAAAACATCACCATCATTTTGATGTAATGGAGGAGGGTGACGCCGACCACCCTTGGCGGCGCCGATGCAGGCAATTTAGCCGGACACGGCTGCATTAGGCCTAATGGGGTCCAATCCCATTCTTTCATCCTTCCTTTTCTCTCTGTAAGGATAAAACAAGCCTATATCAATCATACGTTTCAAGTAGAGAAAGATTGTCTTTACATCAATCCAATGGCGGCATGTTGGCGCAGAACTATGTCGAGCTAACAAGTTCACTGTGAATGAGATGTCTGGTATTGTGCATTGAGCTAAATACAATAATGCGTCTATTACACTTAGATAGGGCACTTCGGCCTTTAATAATTTTTCATCCTCACCCTTTAGTCTGAATGGATCTTTTCCAGGCTTAAGACTATGACCAATCATAGGAGTACTCACAGGATTTGACTTTATCTTCATTAAATCACCTTAGAATTTTCTGAGTATATGCAGACTGATGGATCAAAATCCCATCTTCATGGTGCTCGAGTTCTAATCCGAGGAAAAACTGTGTTTTTCCAAGATCTTTTATCTCAAATTTGGATTTCAAGTATTTAGCAATTTCCGTTAAGTCATCTAGAGTTCCAATTAGGTTCATGTCATCAACATAAATTGCTACAATTGCAAATCCGAAACTTGTCCTTTTAATAAACACGCATGAGCATATTTCATTGTTAATATATCTCTTCCCAATCAAGTAGTCACTTAGACGGTTATATCACATCTGTCCGATTGTTTTAATCTATATAGTGAACGTTTTAATCTTATTGAAAACGCGCTTCGTGGTTTAGAGTCACTTGATTTGGGTAATTGAAGTTCATCTGGAATCTTCATGTATATCTCTGAATCTAGATCCCCATAGAGATATGTTATAACCACATCCATAAGCTCCATGTCAAGTTTTTTAGAAACTATCAAACTGACAAGGTTGCAGAACGTTATAACTTCCATTACGGGGAATATGTCTCCTCGTAGTCTATTCCAGGGCGTTGTGAGAAACCTTGCGCCACAAGGCGGGTTTTGTATCTAACAACCTCATTTTTCTCATTATGCTTTCTAACAAAGACCCATTTATGGCCAACAGGCTTTATATTTTGGGATGTTTGCGTTATAGGCCCAAATACCTGTCTCTTTGCTAGTGAATCTAATTTAGCCAGGATCGCATCTTTCCATTTAGGCCAATCAGCTCTTTGTTGACATTCTTCAATTGAGCAGGTTCGATATCATCGTACTCTATAATTCCTTTTGTAACAGAAAATGCAAAAGCATCATCAATAGAAATAGATAGAGTTTCTATTCATCGTCTCATGTACACTAGTGTAATTCATGGAGATCTCTCTATTCTTTGGAATAGGTTCTGACATTGGAGCGTCCCCTAATGATGTCTCTTGGACATAACCATAATCTGGAATATTCTCATGAGAATGATTACTTATATCGATGATTAATGGATTATTTTTTGCCAAACTTACTTTCTTTCTTGGGCCAGAATCCATTGAACCTTTGGGCCTCTCTCTCTTCCTTGCAGGAAGCCTGGCCTTAGCCATTGCGCCATCACCAATGTGGACGGCGGCACCTTGCCCAATAACACTAGGGACGACGCCATGTCCTCTATTTTTAGGGACATCAATCCTTGCAGACACATTTGCAGCAGGTATGTGTGATCTCCTCACTTTAGCGATATCAGAAAACGCATCAGGCATCGAATCTGCTACATTATGAAGATCGAGAATTCTCCGCACTTCAATTTTGGACTGTGCGGTTCAAGAATCAAGATGAGACAAAGTGGGGAGTGCGGACAGACCACGACAATTACTGTCGTTCCTACTGATCGTTTATGTTCTTATCTCCTCCTAATGATGGGAAGACTGTCTCATCAAAGTGACAATCTGCAAATCTAGCAGTAAAGAGATCGCCTATCAAGGGTTCTTAGTAGAGGATAATAGTTGGAGAGTCATATCCAACATAAATGCTTAATCGTCTTTGAGGACCCATTTTGGTGCGCTGTGCCGGCGCAATTGGCACATAAACTCCACACCCAAATATGCGTAAGTAGGCCTGGCAATTCAGCCCATGACCCATTAACCGCCCATTAATCACCCGCTAAAAACTCATTTATTTCCGCCCAATAACTTAACGTGTTAATGCGCTGCCAACCAATTAACAACCTTTTAGTTAACGGGCGGAAACGAGCTGCATGACGGAACCCATCGAGCCCAGTTAGAAGAAAAAAGTAGTCTAACCCTCGCTTCTCTCGCAGTCGCAGCTCACTCTCCTCTTCTCTACTTTAGCGGTCCGAACCCTCTACCCATCTCTATGCCGCCACTCTTAGCCGGCGCTGCCAAAGAGTGAATTCAAGCATTTGGTCCCCAGATCCATTAAACTCCGGTAACTCTCTCTCTAATTCCTCTTACATTCTGCTCACTCTTACATTCTGAATTTTGTGTCCAAGAAACCCATCAATTCGCAGTCTGTTAGGCGGAGTTGTCAATGACGTTGAATTATAATCATGCTTTGGGTTCAAATTCAATATGTTTAATTATAGTTAAAGAGCTGGAATGAATTAGTTCTCTGAATGTTGCTAATAACTTAATTGAATTAGATGGAATTCTTAGATTGTAGGAAGACAAGTAATGGTTTATTGAAACTCTCAAGTCTTGGCATTTGAATTAGATTGCTGTGTTGGTAAGCTTATATGAATATTGTCTGCAAGTATATATAGATAATTGTTGTTCTGAGTTTGTGTTTGTGGTGAGGTTGTTTGAATCCTGTTGGATGTATAGAAATTCCAATTAAGGCTGGTCGTCACTAGTTTTTGGTGTGAATTGTTCATCTGGGTTTTGGTTATACTTTTTTGGGTGCCCATTTGTTTTGGTTTTGGTTTTGGTTTTGTTTCTGGGTCGTGACCCTGTTGTGGGTTTTTCTTGATTCTGGGTTTGGGTGCTGAGAAAGAAAGTTGAACATTGTTTATCGCTGTGATCTAATTGTTTTTTTTTTTATCCCTTTTGGTGTTGATAGGACTAGTGAGAATGGACTCAGTTGCTTGACTTGTTACAACTTCTTCATCTTCAGCTTTGGGGTGGTTCTATGGTGAGTCATGCTTGTTCTGTTTCATTTATTGCCTGATACTGTTCAAGCATTGCTATGTACTCGAGATTGGATTTTCGGTAAAAAAGGTAAATTCTATATCACTTGGTTATTGTATTAGCTTCTTATCTGTCATCATGTGAATATTTATTTTACTTTGCCTCTCTTTCTTTTTGTACTAATTTGGAGCAACTTACTGAAAATGTGTTGGATTTGACATTGGACGGACAAGGCCACACCAACTAAAGACTTTTTTAGTTTCATGTAATGATTTGCTTTGAATTTGTAATATTTTAGTTTCAAGTAATATTGGATTTAACCTATTATGAGAATTGTGAGTCTAATATGTATTTAACTTTTGATAGTTTGATTTAATGATTTGCAAAGCAATAATGAAAAAGAGTTTCAATGGGTAATGGGTTGGAAAATGATTTTTTTTTTTTTAAATGGGTAATTGATTAGAAAAGAATTTAAAAATGAAAAAAAAAAAAAACTTAGCCGTCTTAACGGGTTCCAACAGGTAACCTGCGAACCCGTTGGACTCAACCCGTTATCTTAACGGGTTAAGCCCGTTAAGACCGCCAACCAGTTAAGCCCGCCCATAACCCGCCCGTGACCGCACTGTTGCCAGACCTATGCGTAAGTGTGAGACATCAGTCTCATACACAACTAGTTGGGACGCAGAAAAGGATTGAGTGGCAGTGGATCTCAGACGAATAAGTATAGCTACATGCAATATTGCATAGCCCTAAGTAGAAATAGGGAGATTGGTGCGCATAACCAATGCTCTAGCAACCATTTGTAGTCTCTTAATGATAGCTTCTGTGAGACCATTTTGGGTGTGAACATGAGGAACTAGAAGTTCAACTACAATCCTAATGAACATGCAATAATCATCAAAAGTTTTTGATGTGAACTCCACATCATTGTTTTATGGACTTAATAGGATGATTAGTGTAGTGAGCTCTTAACTTATTAATTTGAGCGAGGAGTTTAGTAAATGCAGCGTTCCTTGTGGACAATAGCATGATATGTGACCAACGTGTCGATACATCAACCAACACCATAAAATATCTAAATGGTCCGCAAGGTGGTTGAATAAATCCACAAATATCACCTTGGATTCGTTGTAAGAATGGAATATTTTCTTTAGTGTCCTTTGCATAGGATGGTCTCGATCCTAATTTTGCTAAAGAGCAGGCTTTACAGAACGAATGATGGGCTTTAGAAACAACCAACGAGGATTTTGATTGAGCCATGAAGTCACAATTGACTTTAGAAGTAGAAATTGGAGTCAAGGGAGCACTTGTGGCGTCAATGCCAAGTTTGGGCCGCAGGGGGAAGGCGACGCCGACCTGTTATGGCTAGATCTACATAGTAATGATGCCGTGAGGCCCAGGTGCCTCCTCTTAGACTAAATTTCGAGTTTTATTTCTTTTCGTTCAAAAGAATGGATGTCAGTGTGAAGTCTTTAATATACGGATCATCATATCACTACTTGAGCGTCCCAAACGGTCATGCCAAAGCCTATAAATGTCGGAATCTCATAAGTCATCTCTCATGACATGGTTGGATTCAATAATTTGAATAGTGGTTGCATACAAACCACTAGAGCGACACACAAGTTTCTCTAATACTCGTTTATATCCGTAGTCATTAGAGGTGATGCAAAGAAACTCTTGTCCATTCTCAAAATGTGTTTTCACATGAAAACCATTGGCTCTTTTATCTTTGAAGTAATAAAGTTCAAATGGAGATATGCCCAAAACATGAAATAAAATAAATTGACACTTTATTAATGATAGCCAAGGATTACATCAAAATTTCTTAACCAAAATCTAATCCAAAATAAAAATCAAACTTAGACAAAATGTAGTCACTCAATCCGTTCGGTAACTCCAATTTGGTTGTGACCAAGTAAGGTAAGGCGAGATTTTGGTGGAGCTATGCTCACTTGTAAAACTGTTCTCTCAGTTCAAACCTTTCCTAGACATCACAATTAATTTTGGATGAGCCTAGTGAGAAAGAGTTAATACAAAATGTCATTTTATTGATTAAGGCATAATTTCCATTACATAATTCTTGGAAAATAAAATACTATATATTCTAAATAAAAATATGCAGCATTTTATCTTCATCACCATATTTAAAGTCTTCTTGAACTTGATGTCTTGATCACCATGAGGCGGCTACCTTCTTAGGTACATTGCAAACTCAGGTCCATTGATCAGACGTTCCATATAAGAAATAGACACCATGAAGAGGATTCTCCCTTGATTGAGGCGAATTGGCGCAATGTGCATGATCTCTAGGACTGGTGGTGTTGGAAAATTATGACCATGGCCAACGTTGGCTCAATGTTTTCCAACCCTTCGTCCATGAAAGTCACGGAACCAATCGTTGCGTGATTATCGCCTTGGCGATTACTTTTATGAGCATTTTGACCATATGGATCATGATGTCTATGGAGACTTTCTCTGGCCATGGGATGATGCTCTTGATGGCCATCTCAAAGCCTATGAATTTCTCTTCTCACAAGCTCGTTGCCATGTCTTTCAGCAGTGGCCATAGCTTCAATAAGCTGTTGAAAACATGTGATCCGTCTCGCATTTACATGAGTTCGGAATAAATTAGAGGACCTCATAGCTTAGACAGGGAAGGTATTGAGGGTTTTCTCAATCAATTGTTCTTCTGTGATCGTCTTTACACAGAGATGCTTTATCACTTTGTTGCAGAGAGCTTCCAAAAAAAATTGCATGACTGTATCAAAGTCAGAGAAGTGAAGAGTATTCCATTCTGCTTCTAAATTAGGAAGGATGGAGTCACGAACATTGCCATAACGTTCGCGAAGTGCTTGCCATAGATTTATAGCGCTATCCTCATTTATGAACTCAAACTGGAGGTCCCTATCCATGTGACGCATCATCAGGGCAAGTGCCCTGAAATTATCTATCTTAGTATGAGGGTTTAGAGCAGTTCCTTTAGAACAGAGCTCTTGGATTGTGTGCAATAAATCATGGACAGTAAGGTGGAGCTCAACATCCTGAGCCCACAATAAGTATCTTTTGCCTGCATAATTCAATGGAACAAAATCGAGTTTGTTCGAGTTTGACAACCTGAAAAAGGTGAAACAAGAACGAATTAGTTTCGGAGGCAATGCTACCATGACAACTAATATAAGATTTCCGAGCCTTAATGCTACCAAGAAATTGATTTCCAAGAATATTTGACTAGACCAAAACAATGATATTTATATAGTTATAAATTGATGCTTATGGACGCTCTTAGTCTGAAGTCTCACAAACTCTCTTAGTTCGTATAGCGTGAATCCCCACGATTTTGTTTTTCAAAGAATCGAACCCACGCTACAGAAAGGTGGGATATAGATGAAAGGAGATTGCAAGTCCCCGAGGCAAAAGAAGAAGAAGATTAAGGACAAAAAGCAGGAACTTTAATCTAAAATACTTACTTGTTTTAAAGTCGGAGCTTGAAATCTTGAATACTTAAAAGCTTGGTGCGTGCTAGACTTATTTAGGGGCTACTAGGTAGCATGACCGGAGGACGCTGGAATATGGTCAAGATGTGGCCGGTGCGGTCTGGAGGTTGGTCGGGTTAGGTGCTTGGCAAGGCTTCTGGTTTTGGGTTTTTAATCTTAGCTGGTTAGAGCGTCGTGTTGATAACGTGTTTAAGAATATTCGGATGCAAAGAAATTAAGGAGAGAATTGTATGTATTCATTGATAATAGGAGCCCTATATATAGAGATTACGTACAAAGTACATAATCTTGGAGTACAAGGATTCCTATTTTAACTCAGAGTAGAAAATCTCTCCTATTACAACTATAGAACTAATCCTAGTTTGACAAAGCACACTAAATATCAACATTCTTCAACACATTATGTAAAAAGAAGGAAATTTAGAAATCAGAAACAATTTGGAGGGGGATCTGACTGGAACTAGAATTCTTTAACTTCGGTGCAATCTCTGCATATATAAAAAGAGAACCAGCAAGCGGAACCATGAATTTCCTTTGTACTCGGGCTAGTGCGTGGAGTGAGTTGGGCTTAGTCTTTCCTCAGCTGGGAGGTAGTCAATCTCCGGATTCCTGGATCTACAATCAACCCTGTTGGCTATGGGTTGGAGCTCATACCTCATGGGGGTGATTCATCCTTTCACAGCATAAGGCACTTCCATATGGAGCATGTGTAAACCATGCCTCCACAATAGCCTCCCCCCTAGTTAGTGTGTACGAAGACACTTCAACTGAGTACGAATTTGATGTACACATGTCTCTTTACGAATCGGTGCTAATTTTTCGCATGCTAGTCGTTGTGTCAAAGATGCCTCTTCATTTTCAATCGCAACTTTCCACATAAATACCATGATTACAGCCTCAATCGATGTGATCTTTGATGTGTTGCCAATATATCTTCCTTCTGTAAATAACGTATCTTACCCTTTTAACTGTTATTATCTCACTTTAAATTTCCAATTGCCTTCATCTGCTCTAACCCTTAGTTGTCAACCTATACATCTCTAATTTCAAACCCTGAAATTCTCAATTTTCACTTATATTTTCTTTTGTTGATCTCAATATTTAATTATCTTCTTTCATTAATTTTAATTATATTTCTCTATATCATTATTACGAGGTGCATGCGATAAATTGTCCCTTTTTAAATTATCAGATCTAAAAAGAACAAAGCTTACAAAAACTATAATTTTAATACGTTTCTCTCTCTCACCTTGAGAAACCCTAGGCCGGGCTCTCCGTTTGCAAATTTGTTCTTGTCAGGTGGCACCCGGACTTCCGGACTGGCCTCCGGCCTCGTCGCCGTCTTGGGGTTTGCTGTCAGACGAGAGATCTACTGCCTATGGGACTTTGTCAGGGGGATTTTCTTTGGTTTTGTCAGATGGTTCGGCTGGGATGGTGACGAAGGTAGTGGTCATGCGGTACATGCCAATAATCGATCCCCGATAATGGGTTCTTGGATCGACGGCGCCATGGATCTTGATAGATGGTGGTGGGGACTGCCAGGTCTGGATCGGGGATGGTGTTCCGTGGTGATGCAAGTTGCAGCGGTGTGGCTCGGGACTGTTTGGATCGTGGGGATGAGATGGCGTGGCCGTGCGAATGGTGGCGACGTAGGTCTGGCGATGTAGGTTGGATGAAACTTGGCCGAATTGTGATGTACGACAGGGGTGATGGGAGGAGCCGGTGGACTGACCCGAGCCAGAATGATGGGCCTGGGTGATCTCCTTGATGACTACCCTATTGAGCCTTAAGTTTTAGGATAGGGTTCTGCCCTAGTCCATTGTTAATTTGGGCTAGGGTTTAGGCCTTTGGCCCAACCATATGTTTTTAGCTCTTTTGTCTAATTACAATAATTTTCCTTCTATTAGGCGTAGTACTAATGAATGATCCCCACTACCTCTATGTAGTAGGTCTATTTCTATGTACCACTTTGTGGGTACTACCACTATCTTCTTACCTGTCTATGTCCTTAAATGGCTGCAGAAGGGTATGTAACATTGGCTATGTTTGGTATAGCTGTTCCTTGAGAAAAAGCTGGCTTCTGCTTATTTCTGAGAATAAGTGGCTGAAAAGCAAAGCTGCTGAGTGTTTGGTAAACTAGCTTTTTATAAGGGCTGTCAGTGGCAGAAGCAGTGGCAAAGTGTTTGGTAAATCAAACTGGCTTGTGCTTTTTATTTGTGGAATGACCGAATTGGACATGAGAGATTATTTTGCTTAATTAATTGTATATAAAACAATATTGTTCAAATGATCTTGTTATTATTTTTAATCTTTATTATCTCCGTATTAATTTTTGTTAACTTTGAATTTTTATAAAGCATGGTGACTATTTGATTAATATTGGACAATATGATTATAAATCATGGTGACTATATTATTATAAATCATAGTTTCTAGTTCACATCAAATGTTCACGTTATTACGCGCATTCATCAAGAGCAGACCCTTCCCATCCCGCACATACTAGATAAATTTCTAGTTTAGGATTGTAGCTCTTTTAAGAGGCTGCCTATTATGTGGTCCATTTTGTCCAAAGTCAACTAATTGAATTGCTAGTTGCTGGTTGCTACATCAGAAGTCAGGTGCTAAAATTTTGTCATCCAACCAAATTCAGTTTGGATTACAATCCCACAGAAAAGCTAATTGACATCCAATGCTAGCAAATATCAAACTGTTAAAATATAGATTTGATGATAATCCATCGAGTTACTTGAATAAAAGTGTACTACAAACTGGCTCTATGCCCACCACAAAATTTAGTTGATATCATTTAAACTCTAGAATCACATATATCATTTAAACTCTAGAATCACATGATCCAGACTAGCTATAATATGAGACCTGCACCACTTTTCTGATCTGATCTCTTTTTCTGCTACCTGCTAGCTAGCTTCCTGTGCTGGGAAACCTACATGCATATCAACAATTTACTATTAATACTTGCACCAAATAGAAGAAAAATTGTCTAGCTTGGATTATGTATTCAGAAGAAAAATGCAAACACTAAGCTCATTATTATTACCCAACCATAGAAACAAATAAGAAAAGGGGTATAATTGATCATTTTCGGTTATTAACCATGATCGATCAATTTCGGTTATTACCCAACTTCCGGATTAAAATGAGTATGTGGACGATTATTGTTATCCACCTCCTTGATACATAAGTCACAAAAAACATCTACTAAAGCATCATTCCAAACAGCCATCTAGCACAGATAAAAAGCCAAAAATTTACAGCCCAAGCTTTAGTACCAACCCCAATGCATAATCAATGATATGAAGATAAGCTTTAGATGCAATAACAAGAAACTAAAGCAGTGATAAGAAAACATAAACATCAACAACAGACAAAGAAAAAAAGGCAGCTATAAGAAAAAGAATAAAGTAGCTTGAACAGCCCCAACCATTTGTACAGCTGAAACAAACAACAAAGCTATAAGAAAAAGAAAACTTAAAGGAGTACTTCTGCATCCTTCAAAAAAAATAAAAAGAGTACTTCTGCACATTGGAATTAAAGGGTTGGTGACCGACAGGAAAGAAACTGAGAAGCATCTTCTCATCCTTCATGTTCTTAGTTTTCTTTTTTATTATCATTACTCAATTCATCCCCATTTTCTTGTTCCTTCAGTGATTGAAAACCTTTGTAGAATTCGTTCCCATATATGATAATGATACAGTAAACTATAACTTAATTACTCAAAACCCCAAACAAAAAGTGACTGCAACTCTGGAAGAACAACTCCAGTTTATAGCAAAAATTCAATTCCCATTTAGTTTCCTGATAGATATAAAAAAACCAACCAAATCGAAAACACCTCATCTTGCAGGAGCTATTCTTAGTACAGATCCATAATTGTGAAGCCTATACACTTCATCTGACAAACAAATTCTGAAACACCTAAATGGATCGATAAACAAGAAAAGCAAACATAATTGAACTATCCAACTAACATTCACTCAAACCTTGCTCATCAGTAGTACACTTCTAGATCACTAGCACTCACCACACCAAAATGTTTTAACTTTCCCAATCCACTCTTACCCACTACCAAACCCCAGCGTGTTTTTTGATTTAGAAGAGGTTGCGAAAGTCACAATGCAAAAGCTTTAACAAGAACTACGAAAATCAAAACAAATATAACAACAATTAGATTAAAGATAAGAACGAAGCAGGGAGAGAGACTGACTTGCTTGATTGAGGCTTCAATTTCACTTCCGAAATCCTGATGAGATGCAAGTGAGGCCAAGATCGAGATGCGGCGACTGATGGGTTCTGTGATTAGAGGGAGATCGAGATGCGGCGGCGACTCGATGGGTTCTGTGATTAGAGGGAGATCGAATGGGATGCGCGAGATGTGGCGGCGACTGGATGGGTTCTGTGAGAGGGAGATCGAGCAGAGGGAGATCGAGGCTTGCTTGATGGGATGGGATGCGTTCTGTGATCGAGCAGAGGGAGATGGGATCGAGCAGAGGGAGATGGGAGAGCGAGAGACTGATATCGATATCGAGGGTTTGATGGCAGTTCATTGTAATTGCTTCAGCCAACGGAGGGTAGAAACCGGGATTTAAAAAAATTCATTAATGAACAGTAATCACCGCTACAGTACTCAGCGGGCTTCTGGCTTCTAAAAGCTGGGGGGAGTCGGCTTCTAAAAGCTGGGGAAAGCTGGGGCAGCTTTTTCCAAAAGCTGACCATAAGCTCACTCACCAAACACTTGTTGCTCTGGTGCTTATAAGCAGGGGAGCAAAAAAGCCCCCCCAAACATAGCCATTATATTCTGGCTTGTGATGAAATGAATATATTATTGACTCAAAAAAGAAAAGGAAAAAAAGAAAAAAAGAAAGAGAGATTATACGAGTGAAAGAGAAAAGTGCACGCGACGGGTAATATCTCGCCGTCTGTGGGAATCGAACCCACGACCACACGGTTAAAAGCCGTGCGCTCTACCGGCTGAGCTAAGACGGCATTTATGTTTAATATTCCCAATTAATCTTTTTTGTGTTCACAGTCTGAGACTAAGAAGACTTGGCAGTTGTGGTTCCCCACACTGTATTGCTCGATTTGAGTGAAGAGCTGAAGCCGGAGAGCGAGCTCCAGTGCCTCAACAACAATGGCGGAAATCACAGAACCTCTCATCCCTCCAAATCAGACACCTCAAGCAGAAGCAGCAGATGAACCGCCTCCAGACTTCGATCCCGAAACCATGCGGAAAACCAAGCCAGGCCTCAAGCGCCTCATCCTAACCCTCTCTGTCCTCTTCTCCTTCATTTTAGGTCATCTCTCTCTCTCCCTCACTCTTACTCTCACTATCTCTCTCTTACTCTTAAAAATTGACTGCTTCTTTAACTCCGATTTTCTACACAGGCGTCCCGTTAATATACAAATCCGTCGAAATTTACCGCGCGCCATTACCCTTCCTCGAAATCGATTCTCTCTCAGCTGAAATCGATTCCAATCCGCTTCTATTTCCATGTCGTTTCCAAGCAATCTTCGTCGGCTTCGACTCCAAATCCTCCATTACCTCTCTGGAATCTTCCATTCTTCACCAAATGATCGAATTGACTCGCCAAACGCCTCAATGCGGCACCTGTAGCCCCAACCACAGCGTCTCAGTAGTCCTGGACTCCGATTCCCACGGTCTCGTCGGTGCCGTTGATTTTGACGGCGATGATGAGGCTGTGGATGAGGCTCTGCAGGCTGTGTTTGGGGGTGGTTCGGGCTCCGGCTCCGGCTCCGGCGGAGAGGTGTATACGGTGGTGGTGGTGAATAGGGGTGGGGAGGAGGTGAGAGCCGTGGTTGGCAAGTATAGGAATGCTTGGATTCTCGGCAGGGTTTCGGAGGCGGAGGCGGTGGCGGAGGCGGCGGAGGTGTTTGTTAAAGTGTTTGTGAATGGTGGGAAGGAGGAAGGATTGATTCATGGCGAGTTTATGCCTGTTGGTGCTGATGGAACGCTTGTTCTGTCGTTCAATTTGCTAAATGCAGACCCTCGAGATTGGATTTATGATTGGTATGGAGCTTCATACATTTACATTTGAGCACATTTGCTATGAAAGCTTTGTTTATTCATAGTGTTACGTTAACAGCATTGTGTTGTTGTATTGTATTCCATCATGAAAAAAGTTGGATATTCATTAGTGATTAGTTTCTGGAGTTATATGCTTTATGTTCTGAATCTAGCGATCATGTTTTTTTTTATCTAAATTGTGTTCACAACTAAGTTGAATGGTCTGGTAGATTAATAAGTTATTCCTGCTTTTATATGTGCTTGAACGCTTATTGAAGTTGAGTCCGCAAAGTTGTATTCCAGTATGCTGATTCGCTTATACTGCAGGGACTTTCAGACAGTAGATGAGACTCTGTTGGCTCCAATGATTGAGGCTATGAAACCTGTAGCAAACATAAGCGTGGAAAGTCAGGTAATAGGTCCATTGTTTCTTTTGAAAATGTTTACACCATTGAATCTTTTGGTATTATCACCCACGTGGCTTGTCATTTTTATAGGTTTTGATCTGTTTTTGTTGTTTGTCTCCCTGGGCAGGTGTTATACCATGTGCCGAAGTCCTCACTGTCTTACTGGGATGATAACTGGGACAGCTATATTTTCAGTACCAAGGATCTTCCTTTCTTCGTAAGCTTCAATAAGGCCTTTCTTTGAATATGTTTTAGTTGTTCTATATATTCATGTATGTATCCATGTTTAAACTTATTTATATGAATTATTACTGTATAATTTCGATAGGTAAATTCGAACGAATGGCACTTGGATACATCCATTGCAGCTGGTGGGAGGTCAAAGATGTTGCACTTTGTGGTGTATATTTCTCACTCAATTCTTTCCTTAAGTATTCTCATTTTTATGTACTTTCTGATTATAGGTTCTGTTCATGGGAGTTAAATGCAGGGCACATTAGATCAGTAATAAAGTATCTATCATGAGAAATTTTGCAAAATGTGCACTTTAGTTGACCTCTTTCTCACTCTTAATCTCACTTGTGCACTTTCAAATGTGTTTGCATGTATTGTATTCAAGGGCTTGGGAATGTCTATTGAATGATTGTCAGGGGTTGCCAAATATTGTGGGTGAATCCTTTACTTAAGAACTATCTTTTAGGTTAACAGGAATTGAAACTGTAGTGATTTACAAATTTCTTTTAGCATTTTCCTATTTAATGAGAAACTACAGAACATATGCATACATGCATTCCTCTAATCTCTTCAACCTATATCAGTTTTCATGTTAATGATATGCTTCATATGCTTCCATCAGAGATATATATTCTATTCACAACTCACAATGCGAGTTTTTCCTCTTTCTTGACTTCCTGCTCACAACTTGTTCTTAGATATATACCATCTGCAAAGGAGTGCCCTCTTCTTCTACAGCTTCCAGATGGGCAGATTTCCAAGACAAATAGCTTTATATCTCCAGTTTAGTTGTCTTGCCATCATCCTCTTTATATCTTCTTTCGTCTGATTTTTGTAGTGTAATTTTTTGACGTGGCTAATTTTTTTTTTTTTTGGATTGTTTTACAGATGTGGGGAGGTGTTATTGTGTTGAATCCCCAATCATGCAGAAAGAATTCAGAAAGTAAGCATCCTTCTAGGCATACAATTTTGCATGAGGTTAGATGCTTTTTATGACACAACTTTAAATTTTCAAAGTGGGAAGTGCATAAAGCTTACCTACCTGTTTGTTTTTAGTTGTTATTTTTAGCTTCACTTTCTCCCAAGTCGAATCGGAGGCCAAGTATAGTTAATCTCAGAATTCTGTAGTATCCAACTGGAGGAGCTGTTAACTTATAACTTAATTGCTTATCTTAAAGTTTCCTAATTACTCTGAGGCATGTGAAAAGAAATCATTTTCCAGAAGAATGCTCACAGCACATAGGTCAAAAAATCATATGTGCGACATCAAGATTTGAGTAAAAGGAATATTGGTGTATATAAAGCAATAAACACAGCGCACTTTATGCATATAGAACTACATAGAAAGATACATGTACAATGTGGTCAGAAAGTCAATCAAAACCCCTTCAACTATGTTAAACCACCTTAATCATTTCTTTATTTCTTGTTAACTGTCATTACTTCACCATTGTCAACTTAGTCTAGGTGCAATGTATTAATCCTATGTAATTGCTTATATTCAGCTCTAGGTACAATTCTTCCCATAGCAGGTCATTTCTTGTACCTACTTTAACGCCTCTCAAAGAGTTGAATAGACACAGTGAAATTCACAAACTCCTTCAAACTTGTTAATCAAAACCTATCATCAAGCTGGGTGTGATTTTAGTACGAGTAATGTATAGAGAAAGAAGTAACATGTGTATAGTTAGAAACTTTATTTCTACTGCTTGTTTTCTTTTATTTGTGGAAGAACTTTGTGACTATCACTAATAAGTTGGTTCTGGTTGCCAGAACCAGAACCAAAACAAAAATCACATATCAATCAGGCTCCAAATAGAAATTAGATACGGCTTTGTTTATGAAGTGCTTTGGGTTTGGTATGTGTTGTTTCTTTTCTGGTTACTGTTTTTGTTTTTGTTTGAGCCCGTCATAGTTGGGCTCTGATTAATTCTGGTTTTTTCTGTTTTCAAGTAAGAAACAACTATTTTGGGCTTAACTGCACAGCTTACGATTTGCTGATTATTTCTGTTTTTTTTTTTTCCTCTTTCTGTTTTTAAGTAAGAAACAACTATTTTTGAATTATCAGTTCTTTTTGAAGTCGAAATTACTAGAAGTGCATATTCTATTATCATAGATGTGTTCTACTTAGTTTGAGATTGATGCTTGGAGTTTCTGATACAGGATCTGCAGAAGGTTTTTGAGGTTTTCATGGGACAGTTCCGCCAACTTTTTAGTTTTAAATCTGATAACTTGTATGTTGGGGCTTCAGGCACGTACAACCTTTTACCTAGTGAAAGAGGCTTCACAGTATGGTAAGAAGAAAGTCTAATTAAAGTCAAGATAGGAACTTGTTGGCTTAAATTTTTGCTGCATGCGTGATTATAAAAATAGAATGTGGGGTTTTTTTTTTTTTTGCTAGATGAAGGATCAGACAGGTATGAAGCTAAAACCATGTTTTTTCTTTTGGGCCACATGTTTAGCGTACTAGGCTTCGCAGTATGGGATGAACAGTCTAATTAGTCATCTCATCTCAAATGTGTTGTGGCCTTGATAATTTTGCGCATTCTTGCTTAATAAAGTAGTTCAATCATTGGATATTTCATATGAAATTTGCAAAAGAAACATCACTTAAAGCTGAAAGTCCCTAAAACCCAACCACGTCAATGCCACCAATTACTAAATATTGTTTTACTTAAAAAAAAAAGAAGGAAAAAAAAAAAAAGTTAGGTACTCCTATACGAATTTCCGCATTCATAATAGTGCTTATCTGGTATACAAGGTGTACCTTGATGTGCCATCAATTGTTCTTGTACATCTTAGCTACTTATCAAAATAGTACTTCTTAAGGGCCAAAATTGATGTTCTTGACCAGCAATACTACTTTTGTGCAGGGAATTAGATGTTCTGTCACGTATGCATACGTGCTTCAATCTTCATTCATGTGCCACAACCCTTGGATCTCTCTCCAGATTGGTATGCTTAAGTTGGTCTCTTTTCAGTTGCTTCTATTGAGAATAAGCAGTAAAAAACCTATTTCTCTAATTCAGCCAAGGGTAACAAGTTTCTCCATGCAGGTTCAATCCTTGCCGAGGATGATTATAAAGGATGAGATTGGAAAGCAGGTGACTGTTACATGTTTATTAATGGAATTTACTAACTGGTGATGGAATATTTGTTCTCCATTACATGAGTACAACTGTTTTAAGTGTTCATCCTTGTTGATATGCATTATACATTCCTTAACAAGTAAAGCACAAATGCGATGAAAGAAAGATTTAATTATGTTGACACGCAAAATAAAAGAGTACGGAAAAGAATTCTGTAGAAAATACATCTGCCATGTTTCACAATGTAGCTTCATTTTACATAAACAAAATTAAATGAAAAGAGAGGTAGTTTAATAGGTTTTCCCGGAAAAGATTCCTGAAAACGAATTCTCAAGCATGCTTCTTGAAATGTATGTTTCATTTTACATCAGAAGCACATTATTTCTGTAGAGGTCGAATGTTGGCCATCACTTTTTTACTGAAGATTTATTATTGCCGGTGAACATAAAACTGAGGTCGTGACCCTCTTAGAGGTGTGTTCAATTACATCAAAGTAATAATCCTCCTTTCATGATTAGATTATCAGCAAATTTTTAGAAAAGATGTGTTTAGTCCTCTGGGGTTGCAGTGTGCTAGCTGTTATTTGGGTGCTATGGACAGAAAGAAATAGAAGGTTCTTTGAAAATTTTAGAGCTGTAGGTTTGGAGGAGCTTTTGGGACTCCGTATCGGCAGAATTTAGATATTACAGCATATCTCTAAGTATGCTTGACTGGAGGGCAGCTGTAGTCTAGGCTTAGCGGCTTCTTTGGGTGATTCATCTGAATCATTTAAGTATGTGTGTTTCCCCTTCCCCCCCCCCCAAAAAAAAAAAAAGGTTTGTGGTGCTTTTCTTTTGAGTTTCTGCTAGTCTTTTTCTTGTTGCGTATGGATCTCTAGTCCACTTCTATTGATTCATTCTATTGATCAGTAAAATTTGTTTCTTAAAAAAATTTAATTATGTTTTTGCTCTTTCATGATAAGACAAAAAGTACCTAAAATTTAGGGGTTGTCTCCTGCACAGGTGAAGTATTCTCTGGAGGCAGCAAAGTTGGCTCAAACTAATGCCTCTCTCGGTGTTTATGATGCTTCTGCTGGTATGTTCTAATTCTCTTTCTGGTCTGAGTTTACTTGTGGCTTCATTAAAAAGGACTTTTTGACTTTTATCTCATATTGCAAGAAAACTGAATCATATAGTTCTCTCATTCAGTGTCTTCTAGGCAAGCAAGGTCTCTAGCAGAGGATGCCTTTTTTCATCCATCGATTATGTCGGTCAGCTACTATTCGTTCGAGCATTGTTTCGCTGTCTATTCGGTTTGTTACCTACACCTGTTTATAGGGCCAAAAATTTAAGGGGTTATTTTATTTATTATTGGTTCTCATATGGCAACTCTTTTGCTCTATGCACAGCCTTTCTTTCTGCCAGTTTCGATGCATGTTATATTGGCGGCTCTAAGAGAATGGAGAAGATACAAGAAAGAAAATAAGAAGTACCTAGTATGGAAGGCCAAAATGAAGGATGCATCGTAATCATATCAAGTTGTCATGGAGCAGGTTATTATTTGGTTAGAAGGCCAGAAGACAACCGAAAAGCAGTTCAGCTAGCCCTTTCGTGTTGGCCTAAGTGATCAAGGAAGTAGGGACAAAGTTACGATAATGATAGATCATATGTTGGATTCATCCCAATTTGTGCAACAAAAGTTACATGCCCTCAAAATGTATTCCATTTGAGGGTTCTTAACTCATTTCTTAGGCTTTCAAGTCAGCTGGTGTATCTTGGAGCATGTTATTCCGAGAAAAGAAAAGAGAACTAGAGATGTATTTATCTTGAATTCATATTGAAAATAACACTTTTGTGGATTTGATCAAACCCGTTGTATGTATCAAACACAGTTTCTACAATAGCTTCAATAGATTTTTTTTAACATTATTTTTAAAATAAAAATACAGTTAAAATTAGATAAATTTATAAGGTTGGAACTACAGGAAATTATTAATTTAGCGGGATTATTATTTAATTGATAAATTAATAATTATTAATTTATTAATAAAATAATAAAGTATTAATTAAGGAAAAATTGTATGGTCAATGTATATCAAGGTTGACCAATACCATTTGGTTTAGTGGCATAAGTCTCCCATTTTTAAGTGGGAGGTGTGAGTTTGACTCACAATAGACTTTGTTGTATTTGATTAAGAAAAAAAATGTATATCGCAGTTAGTATGTACACGATGCGATCACGAATTTAGGACACGATGCTACTCACGTAACTGTCTGGATCAAGAAATTGTTGATGCTTGCGCTCAATGCCTTTAATTTCGATCAATTTAGTTATGGTTGTTTTAGGGGTTTCAAGTTGTAATTTTTATTTTCTTCTCAAAAAAAGAAAGAAAGAAAAAATAGTATGTACATACATAGTATACCAAGAGTTAAAAGTACACGTGCATCAAATTAAGAAATACACAAAACAACGAACAATTTTATAAATGATCAAGTGTTTCAAAAATTAATTTCATATCAAACCACCCCCACCCCACACGTACGTCTCATCTTCTTCATCTCTCTTCTTTCTCATCTCCTACATCTCTCTTTTTCTCTCATGGTCTGCATTCTGCATCTTTCTTCTTTCTTTACTCTCTTCTGTCTCTTGTTCACTGAAATCAAAGTATCGAACCCAGAAATCTGCTTGAGCCTTGAGGACGTTTGCTTTGCTGCTTGAAGAATTGAAGACTGAAACTTGAAAACCCAGAAAGTATTCAAAGCACCGTGCCGGAGAGAGAGAGAATAGAGGGAGAGTGGTGCGGCGAGGTTGGTATATAGGTTTCTGATCGGGTTTTGTTTTGTGTTTTGCGGAAGAGTTTAAAAAGAAAAAAAACACTGAAACGCCTAATCGCTGACTGCCCAGAGAGACCCGTCCAGCACCGCCTAGGCGGCCGACTTTCTGCCCAACACCTAGCTCGATCGACTAGGCCAAAATCGGAAAGGGGTGGAGGCGCCTAGCGCCTAGGCGGCTGCCTAGCCCCTTTTTTAGAACCTAATACATCTTCATTCAATAGTCATCTCTTTATGCAATCAAATACATGGTGAGTAGAAGACGTCGGGCAGAATACGAGAACGTTTTCTGCCTCTCACGAGCCTAGTGGTCCTGCAACTGTTTCCCACTATGAGGACTACGGAGGCGGTGACTACAACGGTGGCTCTTGCATTTCGCTTGAGCTGAGGCTGAATTGCCTAGCTAGCTCATGAACTCTTTAGCTGTATTATACACAAGTTAATGGTGAAAGTCTGATTTTGTCCCCCATTTTTGTTATATATACAATAGCCTGTTGAGAAATTCTTGCAAAATAAAGCTATACCACGTGGCGGTGCGGTTGGCCAATTAAAAAAACAAAATGGTGAAACTGTGCCATATTTGCACAAAATGGTGAAAGTCAGTATTTTGTTACACTTAAATATTTTTATACTAATATGTTTTGAAAGATGTGTTATTTATTATTATTATTATTATTTTTTTTTTTGGAAAAAGATTGTGTTATTCCTAAATGATTACTGAAATGATTTTAGTTTTGTTAGTTAATAAAATTTGACCCTCCTAAGTAAGATTTTTGGTTATGCCACTGGTAACGACTGTCTATGCTAAGATTTCTGAAAGTCACCCGCTCGTTAGGGTTTAGGGAATGGCACACCAAAAACCATGGCAAACTGAAAGAGCAAAAGAAGCCTAAATTTAGCCTAGAGTGTACAAATGGGCACCTCCATTTCAGCTATTAAATTTTCACACTTCAGTACTTCATCTAGAAACTGTGAGAACTATAAGCATAGACTGCATAGTACCTGTCACGCTCCAAACTCTACCCTTCTTCTAAATAAGGTAACTTGTAATCCCTCACGCTGCCACGGTTATGCTTCATTTCAGGGTCAAAGTTAGTTTTTTCATTGACCCAAATTCAAAATCAATAAAACCTTGGGGTCAAATTTACTCACCAAATTATCCATACATTTTGATTGATATATATTAGATTGGAAGTGAAAATGACATATAATAGGTATTCAAAGTTGTATCGTAGAGATTTAATAGGTATTTAAAGTTATATCGTAGAGATTTAATCTACCTAGACATACGAAGCAGGAAAAAAAAAAGAATATATTCCCAATCTAATCAAAAGGTACAAATATGATATATAGAACTTATACCTAATTAAAAGATAAAATGTATGAAAGAGAAAATGTGAGATAATGAGAGAACCTTAGATATAGAGATATAGAGAAACTTGATTTTTTTTTTTAAACTTGTGAAATCTTACCTATAAATAAGGCATGTAAATGTGAAATAAAAATGTCTAATCAAATTCTAGGACAAATCTTACCTATAACACCATAATCGATTCTATATTAAAGGTAAGCAAAAACTTCTTACCAAATTTATAATAAAGGTAGCTGCGAATTGAAGATGTCATGTTAGTAAGACATAAAAATGATCTAAGAAGAGAGAAGCCACAAAAAAAAAAAAAAATACTAATGTGAAAGAAAAAGCTAGAAATAAACAGAGAAATGAGGAGTATGTGTTGGAAATAGGATATGCATGGAACAAGAAGAGGGAAAAAACGATGATTCGGTAGAAAAAAGGAGGAGGAAGAAGAAGAAGAAGAAGACAATGTGTGATAGGCAAGATCAAGGAAGAATAATATCTTAATATATATAGATTCATCTTTTGAATTCAATCAAGAAACTAATAATATAAATTAAAGTCAACACATTAAATTTGCTAATTTTACATTAACAAGATTGCAATAATTTAGGATTCCCATTAATATATTGGTTTTTACTGTTTATTATGCAAAATATATTAAATAAGGGTATGTTAGGAATGAAAAATTTAGGTGTTGAGTCAGCAAGATAAAAAAAGAAATAAATCCAATGTGGCAGCTGAGTTATAGGACCGCGATTAATAAAAAAAATTTATACGGACTGTATCTAATATAGGCTATGAGTTTTGGACTTAGATCTAATTAACTCTAGATTTTATGAAGAGTGGGCATTTATAGATAATAAAACATGCACCCTATCAATTAGATGTTAGAGACACTAAAGTTAGATAAATGGAAAATAGGACGTCCGCATTTGCGCTAAAGTGTGGACATCGACACTGCAGCTTGGCTTGGGGCGCCACGGAGCGGCGGGGCTTGCCGGACGGACCGGTCTGCAGTCGGTGGAGTCGTCGGCGACGTGGTTGCAGCGCTGCCTAGAAACTTACAGTTGCAGGTGAGGTCGTTGCCGCGAAACTTGCTACCTCGACCTCCTCCGACCTCGATCGCTGCCCAGAAGCTGTCTGGGATGCCTCTGGCCTCCTTCCGGCCCGATTCGCTCAGCCGTCGCGGCTTGAAACGAGGCAGAAGATCGACGTCCGCACTTTAGCGCGCAAACTCATTTAATATATTTCAGTGGCTCAAATATAGACCAAATATAATTAGGAGGTAATTCATTATACACCGAATTGTTAAAAACTCTAATGGAGAAAACCCTCATATTATTTCTTAGAACATCTTTAGCAGACTCTATATTTTGGCTCCTTAGGTATGACATCTTTCTTAGTTTTAGAGATGAGGACATCCGCCTTAAATTTACTAGCCATCTCTATGTTGCTTTGAAGGGGAAGCAAATCCATACCCATTATTATTTATTAGTCCCATTATTATCGCAGTTTTCATTAACCTCATTATAATTTCTAGAAACATGCATTTTTCTTTAGGGGCGTGACCACTTACCCAATTTTAGCCCAAAAATTGCTCACTTACTCCACCAAGAGTTTTTTAACCCCATTTATCCAATCTAACAGTGTCTGACAGTATTGCCCTCATTTTAATTAACAAATTACACTCATAACTCTCTCTCCTCCCCCCTCATCGATTTCTCTCTCTCTCTCTCTCTAAGCCACCACGCCCACCACTCCACCGTCGATGTCGGCCTCCACTGCCGCTGCTCTGTCCCACTGTCAGACCACCAGAGGATGACGCTATCCAACTCCACGATCCCAACCCCTCTAGGCTTCACCGGTTTTGTTCGTCAGATGTTCGGGAAACTCTCCAAGCCGGAATCGGGTTTGGGCTTCGCCAGTTTTGTTTGTCAGATGTCTGGGAAGCTCTGAAGCTCCACGCCGGAATCGGGTCTGGGCTTTGCTTGCAGGTCTCGGACGACGTCAAAACTGTGGTCTATTGGGGGCAATAGACAGATTATTGCCCCCCAATAATTTCTTAACTGTGGTTAATTAATCACTGAAATTAGAGTTTTGATGAGTCTTATGTTGTTTTGAGTTTATTAAAGTACAATAATCTGTCAATGATAGAAACTGGTGATTTTTGGGGTAGTCTATTGGGAGGCAATAGACAGATTATTGTCCCACAATAATGTCTTAACTGTGGTTCATTTATTACAGGTCATTTCAACAAAATGCTGCTAGATTCATTAACCAACATAATTTGGTTTATTGGGGGGTCATAAAAAGTTTATTGCCCCCCAATAATTTTTTTATAGATGGTCAGAAATAACTCAGTTTGATTTTGAATTAGTTTACAAAAGTACAGGTATTCAAATTCAATACTTTGTGAATTTAAGTCCACAACGAATTGGCTTTTTTTTCACACTCTCCACTTCACTTGAACCACTTCACCCTAGGCCTCCCGGGTGGCCTCTTAACAAGAATAAATGCACCTAACAACAAAAGGATCACCCATATTCATGCAAAAAATAACAAAAAAAATATATTATTACCCCGCAATAAACATATTATTGCCGCCCAATAATATATCAGAAATACCAAAACACATTAGAAGCAGTCTTTAACACAAAGGAAAATATCACTGAACACAATTATAGAGACTTTATAACAATTAAGACACATTATTGCCCCCCAATAGGAAGATTATTGCCCCCCAATAATCTCGACTCCGGTTGACGATTTTGCCCACAATTCTAGTCGTTTTGCAACAATTCCGGTTGACTGTTTGCCTTCACACTGATTTGACTCCGATTGCAACGACTCCGGTTGTAGCCTGGGACCGGAGATACAATCAAGTTGCGATTTCCGTGATGATCAGTTGCCGACGAGAGAGACAGCAAATCGAAGACGTACCCGATTCTACTGGCGGTCGTCGATTCCTTCAGAAGGTCCAACTTGGCCTCGCCGAGCTTCTCAGCGATGAGGACCGTCGGCTTAGCGTCGAGCCTGGCCGCGGAGAGCACGATGACGAGTTTCGGTGCGGCAATGGCAAGAGCCGGCGTCGCGTGGGCGACCTGTTGGAGGGATGGAGGGAGGGAGAGAGAGAGAGAGAGAGAGAGAGAGAGAGAGAGAGAGAGAGAGAGAGAGAGAGAGAGAGAGAGAGAAGAAGAGGGCAAAAAAGTCCCCAAAAAATAATAATAACAAAAGAATTAATTGGGTATTAGGGAAATAATCCCTTAGAGTGTTTTGGGTAAATGGGGTTAAAAAACTGTTAGTGGAGCAAGTGGGCAATTTGGTGTCTAAAATTGGGTAAATGATCATTTCCCCTTTTCTTTATATAATTTTCTGAATTCAAAGATTTTATAAGTGAATGTGATATTTATTTTAAGATAATTTAAACTTTCTATTTTAAATGTAACTTTTGTGTTTTGCGACTCATCTAATTAGTAGTAGTTGTTGTTTTTTGTTATTGTTGTTGGATTAGAACTCAAGGTTGTAAGCTTTGCCATGGAGTTTGCAACACCACTCTAGATTTATGTTTTCCATTGTTTTACTAGTAATCTAACTTAAACTTAAAGTAGAGGTTTAAGTTTTTAACCCAAAAATTACAACCTAAAGATTATATACCTATGTTAGCTAAACTGTCTTCTAAGAGTTTTCGTATCAACCTATTTATTAGAATCATTTTTCACATCAACCTTTTTCTTAGGTATTCTATCATTGCGAGTTAACCATGTTTATTAGGTTGAAAGTCTCTGTATTATACCTATATGAATATACATATATATTAGGTAAATAAAAAAGGTAGCAATTGAAAAAGAACAACCATTGTATTAATAAGACAATATACAAAATGAAAAGTTCAACCATAGAACAAGATACTTTATCATAAGAAATTCATGGCACAATGATGGCAAAAGAAAATATTTGAAAACTATATCTCATGAATAATATACCTTATTCATAGATACCATACTTTGAAAGACAAAAATTAGAAAGAGAATATGGTTACAAATGCATAACAGCATTGGCGATACACAACAACAATGTGAACTTTTTTTCTATGATCTAGGAAAACTTAACTAGTACTTGTATAAGTTTGAAAATATAGTGCTATATATAAAAATTTTCTTCAATGAAAATTTGAAATTAAAGTACGAATTAAGCCATAAATCGCTTACTTTTGGAAATGTTATAATCTAGGCATATAGATTTATAATTCCATTTGACTTTTTACAAGCTCAGTACAATGGGAACCAAAAAGTTGATGGAAATTGTTTTAATTGAAATATCTATTAAATAAGGAATGTTTGATGATTTGAATTTCGTGCAAATTGAAAAGAAAAAGTTATCGAGTGTAAACTAATAAATCATTGCTAAATTGGGTGTAAAACAAATTTTCAGACAAATGCTTTGACTGTGACAATTTTATTGTCTGAAAACTCAAGCCGTTAGCCATATCTATGTGCCACACCACCATAGTTTTGGCCACACACCTGAAACGCAATAAACAATATCACTATCGAAGGCCGCAGATTCCCACTTACCAGATGGTCGATTAATATCCAACATTAGAAGATTGATATCCTGCATTTTTTTTTTTAATCTGAATATCCACAACACAAGCGTGGTGGAGTTTGGAAGAAAAGACGGCAATAAATTCATTTAACTTCAAATTCCAGATGTTCCAAGCTAAAATTTAACATGTTTATATAAATAATGAGCATTGCATACTAGAGTAAAAAGAAAATGGAGGTTAAAAGAAAAAATTACACGCAGGTTAATACCAATCAAAAGAAGACCTGCTAGATTTAGTCATAATAAACATGATGAGATTGGGCACAGAAACTATCCAGCCTCAAACGTCAAACTCTTGATTCCAATGCCAAAAGAATCTTCTTCCTTGGACCCTGAAACCCCAAAATCAGAACTAAAGGTAAGCTCAAAGCTTAAAGCTCAGAGTAAGCAAAGACAAAACTCATCAACTCAAGCCAAAACCAACTCCTGGTACAGTTACCATGACTTTGCAAGCAATAGAAAATGGAAAAACAGACAACAACCTAATTCTGGTATATTTCGAAAGTAAAACAGAAATTCTCACTTGAGACAAATATGGTGTGCCTACAGTTCTGTTCAATTAATTCAAGTAAAACAAATAGTGAAACTGTTGGAAACTACACAGAAGGTGACCGAATTAGTGTTTGATCCAAAAGACCGAACACCATCCTCACCATTAATTGATGTGCACCCTGATTGAACTCTAACAGTATAGTCTATGTTTTATTCAATCCACCTACAAGATAATTTCATTAGATTACTGTGAAGATGGTATGCTTTTAGAGATGAATATTGTCACTCTTGCAGATTCTGAAAAAGAAGATGAATTGTATCTAAAACATTTTATATTACTCTTGCATGTTGAAACAAAGTTGACCATACAACCATGGATTAAGAAACAATTTATTTCAAGCAAACTCATGGTTTTGGATTTCTTAGTGTTGGAAAGCAATAGTTTAGCATGAGGTCGTTGTGATATGATGTTTGTAATCATGTTTCAAGAATTCTAGCTAGGAGTTTCTCGAGGTTACCATTGGTATTCCTAGAGCCTTGAGATCCTCATCAGTCATGTGCACAAGAGCCGTCATATCAACCTGCATAACATGTCGAATTATGAAGTCGAAGGTAAGGAATATTTTCCCAGAAATAGGTGGTTAAAAAATGTGCATGATATACATACTTCCTCTGCCTGAAATGTAATGGAATACTTTTCAAGATCCAAGGATGTCAAAAATTCGTCCACTGATGTGCCAACCTGCATGAAAGACAGACGGAACATCTAAAATTAAGCGGCAATAACAGTAATCAGCGTGTGCATGTCCCTTTTTATGTGGGCCAGTCTAAGGATGATATATTGGAATAGATGGTACTTCAATCTAGCAGTAGCAATATAAAAATTGCTATCTTTTGTTCCTTTAGGGAATCATATAGCAACCATATCCCTCTTGATGAAATGATTTCTTATGACACCATGCCTAATGCGGAGGGGAATCTACGTTACTATACTACTACTATCCATGTTGTGCCCCCTAAAAGTCGTAATAAACAAACAAAAGCAGGAATGAAGAAAGGTCAAACAGATAAATAAACAAGATGATCATTAAGGAAAATTTCCTTATGGTAAAACATTTCACATATCTAAAGTTTTCCTCTTCATTCTAACCATGTTTTAAAATTTTGTTATTAATATTAGCAATCAGATGTAGCCTCAAGGGACCAATCTCAGTTCTCAAACACACCAAGTACGAGCTGTGCATGAGATACTCAGTATGGAATTAATGAATACCAAACAATTCGTGCCTTTTTTGAAGCCTTCTTCCTAGATGTTGTGTTGGCAACTTTGTGAGTCTCTGGTGCAGGTGCTGCAACAGCAATGGTTCTCCTTGCTGATTTAGCAGCCTCTACTTTTGACCTTGGTGGATCGGCATTCACTGGTTGTGGCTTCATAGTACCGGATAGCTTTTCCCGTAGGTCCCTTACACCTGAAACAGATCTTGTTCCAGATGTTTGTTTGAAACTTTTCCTCTGGAGCTTCAAACGAAGGTCCCCAACTTTGCGATCTTCAAAAGATATCAGCAGAAAGTCAACTTCCACAAAAGATGATATAGTGGAATCAAATAGAAATAGCTGCAGCTTTTAATACGAAAGTATAAGTCCATACTTGATAATTGAGGTTCGTTATCATCATAAAGATCATGCTCCCACTTGTCATCTTGTCTCTGCCTGAAAAGGATGTGCCATCATCTCAATTACAAAGCTTTTCTACTCAAAACTCAACCACCATCAAGCATTAACATATACACATTCAAACCAGAACACAACCAGCAGTACCCCAAAGGCTAAAACTATTCAAATGGATTGCATTTGCCAGCATTTTCCGACAAGTATATGCAGCCTATGGGTAATCATCTGGTGAACGAAACCTTGCAACACTACATGCAGTATCTTTCTAACTACGAAGATTGAACTAATACAACAAAGCTGATATCGAATCTCAAGATTTCATAACAGGGTCCATCTTTATTGCCAAAGTAACAGAAGTTCACATTATTGTTGCAAGCATCAGTATAAAACTTCACAATTTTCATCTATTCACAACAGATCAAAAGAAACAACTCTGAAGCTTTTGCAACATAAAAAGTGCTTATATTACAGTCAACACATTAGTTAGACAAGTCACACTGTATCCAATTTCAATTCCAAATCCAATTATTTTGAAAATCACAACGATAAGATATACAAGGAAGTGAACACCGTTCTAATCGTATGAATTGAAAATGGCACTTGGCCGGTTTCCAGTGGCATCTCATTATGACCTACTTGTATTATTGTACTCAAATCCGAACAAAATCTTTGCTAATCAATATCGAAACTTTAGTGTTCAACTTGATGTTTTAAGTCACCCACACACTGGATAGTTCCTGATTCCAGCACCTACCTTGACCACTAAATTCTACTCCTAAATGCATTCGTGTAACTATAAATCCATCCAAAATTTCAGTCTCCTATCAATCACTGAGCACATACACTATCAGCAATATAGAAAAACTATACTCAAAATCCAGAATTCAAACCGGAACAAGCAAAATCCAAAACAATTATAACCATTGATTTCGTTGAAATACAGAAAAGGGAGGGAAGAGAAACCTTTTGCCGGCTACTTGTCTACGATCCCTGAAGTTGTTGCCATTGAGACGCTCTTTAATGGACCTCTTGGCATCAGCTTCTTCTCGATCAGCGTACATCTTCCTTATTCCCGAGTAGCGGTAGCAACCCTAAATCCCCAACCCTAAAAACTAACCCCAACCCAAGTGGGCGAAGAAGACGAATTTGAAAGCCTGCTACTTCAAATTTTATTCATAACTAGAGAGAGGGAAAAGGGAAGGGGGGGGAGAAGAAACCCTAACCCTCGGTTTCGAACAAGTAGTTGTGATTTCTAGAAGGAATTGGATTCGAGAGAGAGAGAGAGAGAGAGAGAGTAATAGATAGATATTTTGATTGAAGAAAGAAGCCGCTTCTGGGAGGGAGGGTAAAGTAAAACAACTCGTCACTTGGGCGTTTCGGGTAAACGCACCGTTCTTTTCTTTTTGTACAGAAGAATCAAGGGGGTGCCCGTGTTGCTTTTTATTTTTCAAAAGAATTTTTTGGAGGACAAACTTTTTCGTCGAAATAAAAACAAACAACTATGATTGGATGGCGGACCTCCTTTATTCAATTATTACAAACTAAATTTTGACGGAGCGGTTAACTTCTGCAGGTTTTGTTCTTAGAGAACAAAATGAAATTGTCATTTATGCATGTTCGATTCCTATTAGTTTTGCTTCAGTACTTCAAGCCGAGACTATTAGATTGAAGACGAGATTACTATGGGGGAGTCGACTCCAAATACCAAATCTTCAAGTTGAAGGTGGCTCTTTATTACTAATTAAGATGATCAAAACATATCTACAAGGTGGGAGAATTTACTCATTTTGCCGATATTTCCTTCACTCATGTTTACCGAGAGACAAATATGGTGGCTACCATTTTGCTCATTTAGGTCAGAAATTATCTCAAAATAGTATATGGTGTAGTCAGTTCCCCTCTTCTGTCCGTCAGCTTTTATATTTTGACCAGTGTTTTTGTATATGATTCCACAGGAATATGCTCTTTAATGTATTTATCTTTAAAAAAAATAATAATAAAAAACTTTGTGTTGAAATCTTTTTTTTTTTTTTTTGGAATTTTTGCCAATGAGTATCTACTGGCAAAAGTGTGTACCTTTTTATATATAAAAGTTTTTAGGGTTTATTCAGTTGGCAGTCACAGGCCAGGGCAACCCTAAAGATGTTTAGGCAGTGCGGTCGCACAAGCACTCCGAGTTTCGAACACTTTTATATGTATGTATTAGTATATTATTTATGTGTTTTTGTAAAACTATGTCTGTATGCACTTATGTAATTTATTTGGTAAAGGGACTGAGGCCTTTTCTTCTGCATCCCTAGGTCGAGTATTCCCAGCTCCTTTTTGTCCTTTATTATCTTCTTATTCTTCTAATAAGTTGGTTACCATTTTTCTTTTGTAGGTTAAACCCTAAAACGTATTTATTTTTGTTGAATATTTAGAATAAATAAATAAATAAAATGCAAAAGGGGTCGTGACCACTTACCCAATTTGAGCCTAAAAATTGCCCACTTACTCCACTAAGAGTTTTTTACTCCCATTTACCCAATCTAACATCTATTGACAGTATTGCCCTCATTTTACATGTAGAATTGAACATATAAATTGATCAATTGTGTCTGTAGTGTATTAATTTTGGTTTTGGGAGTTTATGCAATTCACTAGAGGGCAATAATATGATTATTGGAAGACAATAATATGATTATTGGGAGGCAATAAAAAGAGTATTGGGGGGCAATAATATGTTTATTGGAGGGCAATAAAATCGGACGCTGGAATCTGGCCACCGGTCCGATGGCCAGATTCCGGTCACCAGTTGCCGGATTCCGGTCACAGGAGTCCGCGGCCGGCCGCTGGTCACCAGAGTCCGGCAAGGTCTCCGATGACTTCTCTCTCCAAGTGACAAAGAATGAGAGGGCAAAACTGTCCTAAAAATAAATAAAAAGTAATTAAAAAAATACTTAATTGGGTATTAGAGCAAAATATATATAAAATATTGTTTAAGTGGGCAATCTCTTAGAGTGTTTGGGTAAGTGGGGTTAATTAACCCCAAAATCATTTCCCCAATGCAAAAATTCATGAAACTATAGTTTCATGATTCAAAGACATCAAAAAGCATCATCATAAGATAAGAATTTTGTGAAGATTACGATCGTGTTATGAAAAGTAAATCAATAGGAAGCATAGCGACCTCATTTATCAAAACCATGTGGATGAAGGTTGGGTAATGGCAGAATCACTCTCAAGTCTGCCGGGGTCTACAACCCCCCCCCCCCTGAACTTGAGATTTTCAGACCTGATGATAACGCTTAAAAGCAAGCGTGCAATTTAACCCTGCAAAATGTAGCTGTCAATATAGAATAAGTAGGGATCGTTCAAACCGGGGATTGAGGGTACAACTGTAATTGCAAAAAGAAACAAAGAATTAATATAAGTATAAAATATTATTTACAAAAATAAAACAAAGAATAAAAATATATACAAGTAAACATAAAGAGGGGGTTTTAGATTACAATTGAAAATTAAAAGAAATAAAATAAAGAAAATGTAAAAACATATATATAAGGGTGGAACGTAAGGAACAAAGATCAAAACCACAATCATATGAATGAAATCCAATTACAATTCCTATAGTTGATTTTCTATGTCATGAGAAAAAAGTTGACCATGTGAGACATTAGAAAGCAAACGATTTCCCATTTTTTACTTTCCTTGAATAATTCATCTAAGTGAAAGCACCTAAATCAATCTTATTGAACACGCAATCATAGTCTAGAAAGCTAGCTACTCAAGAACATATTCAATACATGAAGAACAAAGAAATGATGTCAACTAAAGTGCACAACCTAGTATGAAAAAGTTCATCTATTTGCAATCCTCCTTAATTGATTTCGACTTTTGTCTAAAGCCTTTACTACTCATGAAATAGGTTTACAAAACTATTAGGTGAATTGTTTACCTAAATCTAGCTCCAATTACATGCATATATCCTAAGTTGGCCACCAAAGAACACATACACATAAAAGTTTTCTATAATCCAAAATCAATCAAGCAATCTCACATAAGCAACATAGAAATCAACATAAAGAAATCACAAATTTATTTCAAAACATATAAACGGGCTTTAAACTTTGCCCTTAACGTCATGTTAACTAGAATTCATAACTCTACAAATCAAACAAAGGAAAAGAAAAGAAAGTTTGAAATACACCATGAAAGATGGATGACATAGCCTTGAGACGAAGAACTTGAAAATCCTTGAAAGCAAGCAATCTTCTAGGGACGACACAAGGATGGATGACGGCTAGGATCTTGATGTATTGCATGACTTCTTCTCCTGCTTGATTGAGACGCAGAGCTTCTGAAGACTAGAGAATGGAGAGAATTTTTTGGTGTGTAGAAAATAATTATGGGAGAAGTGGTGTGTGAAGTGGTTGTGTAGAATGCTCCTATTTATAGGAGGATGACAACTTAGTCTCCAAGTCTTCAAGATTGATCCACACAGCATTAGCCAATCAGATAATTCCACGTCAGCTTTGCTATGCCATCCAACCAATGAGAAACCTCCAATTTAACACCTTGATTTAGGGAGATTATATTTGCATTAATTACATGATTATTTTCTGATTTGTCTCCTCAATTTCAGCCAAGAATGAATGTGGACATCAAAGAATGTATCTGGACCTGTTTTCAACATTTCTGCTTGTTGCAATCCCTTGAAATTCTCCTTCCTTATCTGTCGAAATCTCCCTTTGGCCATAATCATGCATTTAGGATTTAATTGAGATGTCATTATCCATATATATTCTTGAAATTCGGCCAAAATCAGTTTGCATCTATCTAAAATCTGATTTTTAACCATCTTTTCTTGCCAAAAATGACTCTCAATCCATATCAGCTTTGTAGAGGATGTTTTAAGCTTGTTCTTGGGCTCTCCTAGTCCACCCAGGTATCCTATTATCATCAGGACTCCTCATTTTTTGTCATTTCTCTTCATTTTTCTGACAATACTTCCTAGTTGGCTTAGGAGTCTTGCTTTGATAAAGTTTCATATTTGGAACAGGATTTCCTAGCTGGATCAAGATTTCCTGGTTGGACCAGGAAAACTTCATTTCTTCGTTTCAGCTCATTTCTGCAGCTCTCGTGTCTTTCCTCTATCATCTCCAAAGTTCCCTTACTTCTCATGTGCCTTTAAGCTTATTTCTTCTCCATTTGCTCCAAAGTACCTAGAAAATAGAAACTTTTATTAAAATTACTAAATATAGAAACTTTCTAAAGATGGAAACTTTCCTAATCAAGAAGGATTTATTTAAGGAAATAACTAAGTAAATATGAAGAAATAACATTTGAAATGTCGCATTAAAATGCTCCTATCACCTAAGATGAACTTTAAAAGTTGGGACCTCTAATTATAGTACGCATTCAATTTTATTTTTTTTTTGAGGAATTTTCTGAAAATAAATCTATAAACTCAAAATCCAACAACAAAATAGCAACCAAAACGTAACATTCAAATATTTATATTCACATAATAAAGCTGAAGATGTTACAAACCAAAATTTAAAAGGTTAAGCTAAAGATGTTCCAAATTAGAACTAGAAAAATAAGCTAAGAGCATCTCTAACAGAGTACCTAAGGAAGAGTTAAAATATAAGGGCATCTCCAACATAATAGCTAAATTTTTAGCTATATATAACTATTTTTGAAGCAAAATTCAATTCTAAGAGACTAGCTATAGCCAAATTAAATTTAACTTTAGTTAAAATTGCTAGCTATATTTAGGTAATGAATCATGTAGAGCTAAAGTAAAAGTTATATTTCTCTCTCCTCTTTTGTCCACATGTCAATTTACAATTCGATAAAACATAGTATATCACTTACAAATAGCTAATATTGCTGGAGCAACATTGATAAATCATAGCTATATTTCACAATTTTAGGTAAATTTAACTAAAAAGTAACTCCTACTGTTGAAGATGCTATAACTTTATGGGTAGCTATATTTAACTATGAAGTTTACATAGTTATATTTATGTCTCCTATTTTCTTTGCCCTTTATCCAGACGGCAATTTATGATTTGAGAAAATATTTGAAATAAAATTATTAAACCTTTAATAAAAAAATAAATAAATAAACTTTAACGCACCTCACCCTTACATATGTCAGTGAGAATCGAACACATGACCTTTACAATGTTGGAACTATAACTTACCAACAGGTCACAGTACACTAGCATATATATATATATATATATATATATATTACACATATAGCTATATTTTAGTTTTTTAGTTACTTTAACTTAAAATATAGCTTGCGTTGTTGAAGATACTCAAAAGATGTTCTATACTAAAAGTTATATTAATAAAGTTGGAATGGTGGACAAAAATGAGAAATTTACTTTTTTTTGACCTTGGGATAATTGTATTGCTGCATATAATGTATATAAACTTTTCTTTATCCTATAAATAAATATAATAAATCTTATTAAAAAATATATAACAAATCTTTTACTCGTAATGGTGATTAGGATATATATATATATATATATATATATATATATATTAAAAGGTCAATCATCATCATTCAGTGTATATACACTTTTTTCTATCATAATTTTTTTAACAGCCTAATAGGAAGTAAAAGTAAGTTCTGGGCCTCCAAAATTTCTAGATTTTTAGCAAAATAAATAAATAACGATGAAGAATGGACTTTCATTTAATATATGCATATGTTTGTGTGTGTGGACAGATTCAGTTCGTCCATTGGTTTAAGCGAGTTAGATACCTTAAAGATCATTAATTTGGCTGAAATTTTGCAGAGATGATCTATATATTAGTACCTAAAAAATGAATGGTTGAGATGTGAATATGAGATCGAAAAATGATCCTAAACTCCAACCTCGCACTTTAATTTTAGATCGAGGCCTCGCTCTGGATAGGATATATATATATATATATATATATATATATATATACAGATCCCATCCAGAGCGGAGCTCCGCTTTGAAATTAACGTGTGAAGTTCAAGTTTTGGGTCACTTTTCGGTCGCATATCCACATCTTGACCTTTTAGTTTTTAGGTACTAGTGTATAGATCATCTCTGTAAATTTTCAGCCAAATTGATGATCGTTAAGGTATCTAACTCGCTTAAACCAATGGACGGACTGAATCTATCAACCTGAACCGTACTAGCTTTAAGCCAATTATCAATGCCTTAACGATCATCATTTTGGCTGAAAATTTGCAGAGACGATCTATATACTAGTACCTAAAAACTGAACGGTCGAGATGTAGATGTGCAACTGAAAAGTGACTCAAAACTCAAACTTCACACGTTAATTTTCAAAGCGTAGCTCCGCTCTAGATAGGATCTGTATATATATATATATATATATATATATATATATATATATATATATATATATATATATAACAAGTAACAAGGTGTCAAAAAAATATTTTGGGCTTGAGTCAAACTCATCCCTAAAGGACAATAGTTGCACAACCGAGCCGAGCCATTCTTGAAAGAATAGGTCGTTGAATTCTTCTTATAGTTTTCCAGTAAGTATCCATATCCATTTCATCGTACTTCAGACTCATGCAGCAAAAATTTGGACTTTCAGAGTCAATCAAACCGCCAACAGCCAAAAATTATGTACTCATTAGCTCCTTATCGCTTGGTAAGAGGAAGTCTTCGAGTGACGGTATCACCAAACGATTATTGCTAATAGTCAGTCTCCCATGGTAGTCCGCCTTGTAGCCCCCCACCTCGTTAATTAGTATTTTCACGTCCACGAGCAAGACAAAGTCCACCATTTTGCTCCGATCCATAAGAACAATCACCTTTTTTGACGGGGAAACATAAGCAAATAACAAGATAACATAATACTTGCTCATCATACACATGTTCATTTAAAACAAGAGAAGATGCAAAAGCATCAATCAAAGCCTTAACTTTGAAGATCAGAGAGAAAAATTAATTATAGACGCAGGCCTGATTAAAAACATAGGTAGAAATAAGCAATAAAAAAAAATTAAAAAAAAAGCTTTAACAAAACACAATTAAGCCGAAAAGTATACCTGAATAATGGTCTTAATTGGGAAAAATTATTGAATCACCGTCTGGAATGTGATGCAATGTAGAGCCGGTTACTAATGACTCTATCCTCTTCGGCTAATCTCACTTAAATATATCCAAGTGATGTCTTTATCACCATACTTTGGTCATAGTCGACAATATATATAGCTTTGGTTAGCCTAGTTTGGTTTGAGTTTCTACATTATCTCTCAAAGATAAAAAATAAAAAGTCGGGTTGATATCGGGCTTTTGTAGTTGATTGTGACCTGTTTTGCTTAAATGCTTAATATTCTTAGATTGCCTGGTTGTCTCATTGTATTTGTTAGGCGAGACATAGTTAACTATGTTCCTAATGTCACAGTTTTCCTTCCTTGCTCAAGAAACGAACACCATATATTGCTTCTAAGGCCGAACCTGAAAAGTTAGGCCCTCTAATCATAGTATGCATTCAAATTTTTTTTTTTTTTTGGAGGAATGTCAGAAAATAAATCTATAAACTCAAAATCCAACAATAAAGTATGAAACAAAACATAACATCCAAAATATTTATATTCACATAATAAAGCCTAAGATGTTACAAACCAAAAGATGTTCCAAATTAGAACTATAAAAATAAGCTCAGAGCATCTCTAACAAAGTACTTAGGTTGGTGAGAGTTAATTAAATATAAGGGCATCTTCAATAGAGTAGCTAATTTTTGAGCTATATATAACTATTTTTGAAGCAAGATTGAACTCCAATAGACTAGCTATAGCTACGTTAAATTAAACTTTAGCTAAAATGACCAGCTATATTTAGCTAATGAATCATGTATAGCTAAAGTAAAAGCTATATTTCTCTCTCATCTTTTGTCCACATGTTAGTTTTTTTTTTTTGATCTGGAATCCACATGTCAGTTTATGATTCGATAAAATATAGTATATCACTTACAATAGTAGCCTATCTAGGAATTTTACTTAAAAGGGTCAAAAGATAACAAAGAAAAAAATTGAATTAAAGACTAGTTTGCAAAACTTAAAGACAAAAACTTTAGATGTACATTATAGTGAAAAGAGAAGAAAGAGAGGAAGTGTCAAGTTTGGAATGGTTCTTACATTCATTCACTCTAGCTAGTCCTTTAGGATGATGGAAACCCTAACTCTTGGAAGAGTGGTATGAGAGGTTGTGGACATGTACGTTCACCCCAACTGTGAAAATGGATGTAATTTACAGTTGCAACAAACAAGTATCTAATGGCCATGAGATCATGCCTTCTATCATTACTGCTAAGCCTCGCATCGACATCGGAGGTGAAGATATGAGCGCTGCTTATACATTGATTATGACAGACCCTGATTTCCCAAGCCCCAGTGATCCATACTTGAGAGAACATCTCCACCAGTTGGTGACAGACATTCCTGGTACCACTGATGTCTCCTTTGGAAGAGAAGTTGTGGAGTATGAAACTCTGAAACCGGTGGTGGGGATTCACCATTACGTGTTCTTGCTGTTCAAGCAAGCTAGAGGAAGGCAGACGGTGAGAGTTCTGGCATCGCGGGACAACTTTAACACAAGACAGTTTTCACAAGGGAATGGTCTTGGCCTGCTTGTAGCTGCTGTCTACTTCAATACACAAAGAGAGATTACTACCAGAAGAAGATTTGGAATTTTTGGAATTCAAATTAAAAAGTAAATTAATGTATTTCAAAGGACTTTTGTTTTCAAATTTTCTCATTTTTATAATCTTACTTTATGATTATTTGGTTGTATCTAGTTATACACACACACACACCCCCATATGAAAGAAATGAATTTGGTAAATTTGGCATCTGCCAAAACCAATTGAACTTTTTCTTTGTAAAATATGTAACAGTTTGATAATAAGAACTATTATCAAACCATTACATATTTTACATATTGCCAAATTTATCGAGTATCTAAATATTAACTATATATCTTCTAGTTTTCAATACACGCACATGTATATTAAGAACTATAAACATAAGTATTTGTATAATAGTATTAACATTATTTAGGGCTGTCATTTGGTTTGATAATAACCGAATCGACCGAAAACCAAAAGATATTTTAGGTTTGGTAAACTATATTTTGGTAATCAAAACCGATAAAACTGAAATAAAGAACTACCAGAAAAGTTTGATTTGGTTTTGGTAAATGTCGAGTTTACCGAGTATCTAAATCAATATATATATATATATATATATATATATATATATATATAAGTTTGGATAAACTTGGTATGACACCTGGTGAGATTTCTTCAAGTTCCCAACAATCGGCCAAATCCAGCAACTTTAGATTGCACAAGTTTTTGAATTTCTCAGGTACATGCTTTATGGAAGATCCACGTAGGCGGAGTATTGTTAGTGTTTCGTAGCTCCTCAATCATAGAAATTGTTTCCAATCCGAGTCTTAAACTCCTTAGACACAGTGTTTGAATGTTTCTCATATGTATCGGAAGTGATTCCAATAACGCTATATATTTCAAGAAAAGACTGAAAATACTAGGAACTGAGATATCTAAGACCTTAAGATCTTCCATTCCATTCAATGTGCCTAGTGTGTCCCTATCGTACCTCTCTTCATAACTTGTGCGTGACAACAACAAAAGCTCATGACTACTTTTATTGGATGTGAGTGAAATATAAATGTATCCCCGAGGCCATTTCTCCAATGTCACTCCATTTCTTATAAGAAATGGGCCTTCACTCTCATCAGAGGCTATATGTAAGCGCACAACTTGCACCACATCATGCATTCTTAGAGCAACTCCAACAACTTCCCTATATTTTGATTTTACTTTATTTTAGAGAAAAATGAGTTTCTTTTGCTCAAACAGATTCCCTATAACTATCCTCATTTTAGGGATAGTGAGGAAAAAAGAAAACTAAATTTCCTAAATTTACAGCAATCTCTAAAATTTTGAGGAATGATTATAGAGATTTTAGAGATTGCTGTAAAATAGATAATTTATTGGAGTTGGAGAAGAAAAAGAGGTTAAAGATTTGACTTTTACTTCCCTATAATACAAAATTATAGAAAAGTTGTTGGAGTTGCTCATACAAACTCTTCTTTGTCACTGTCCAACAATAAATAGCAACTTTTGAGTGTGTCTATCAAGGCTTCTACATGATCCCTTCCTCGTACAACTAGATCAATTCCTTGAAAGACCCCAAGCCCAAGCCCAAGCCCAAGCCCATGCATCACCAAATCTTCAACAGGTATATCAGTGCTTTCTCGAAATATACAACACAACATAAATGAGAATTTGGTCTCCTCTCTTTCCAGTAAGTCGTAACTCACCCCTAATTGGCTGATACATGTGCTTCTTCATTCCTTGAATATCTTCCCTAAAAGGCTTTTTTAACAGTCCAAGTGCATCTTCCCAGATTACTTTTTTTTTAATTTCATAGTGCGCTTCCCAAAGTCGAAATTGCAACTGGTAACCTATCAGATTCCCTCAGTATCTATTCTGCTACCGAACGCAACTCAGGATCAGATTCAATGTAACCTCTAACCATCTTCTTATACAAACTTTGTGCATCAGTATCAGGCAAAACACAAACGGAAAATTTCTTTCTAGTTATTCTATTTCATTGAATATATCTTGTTTCATGGAGTTACCAAGATTTTACAAGTTTTTATATCAAGTGGGAATCCCTATTTTCCACAGATCCAGGGCAAACATTATCTATTACTACTAGAACACTTAAAGTACCAAATAATCCATATATATACAGATGTAGAAGGAGGATCAAGAGAGGACCTGCTTAAACTTAAAAAAGTGAGGATGTTTTTAATTTTTACCATGTATTTTAATAATCTAAACCATACATTCTCTAGTTACATACACATATATGAATCCTGCAAAAAATTAGTCAACCGAAAAACATTTAACTATTTGATTAGCACAATGTTCATTTTAATTTTATCTAACAGTTTACATTTGTTTACACATTTTGAGAGACCAAATAATTATGAATTTGATTATTTTTTGTAGACACAATTCTTGCATATAAATATAAAGGATCAAGGGTTGAAATTATTGGATTTGGTGATATACTTGTGTGAAATAATAAAAATCCTCAATTTCTTAAAGTAAGGATGTCCTCTCTTGATCCTCCCCCTACATGTGTGTGTGTACATAGCTGCTAACAATGGCATGGCTATGACTTTGATCATTAGAAGGGTCAAAAGATAACAAAGAAAAAATATTGAATTAAAGACTAGTTTGCAAAACTTAAAGACAAAAACTTTAGATGTACATAATAGTGAAAAGAGATGAGAGAGAAATAAGAGAATAAGAGGAAATGAAATGTTTTAGCTAGGGAAGATAAAATAATTTTTTTAGCCTACCCTATTCTTAAATCTTAGCTCGCTATTGTATCAATGCACTCATACTCAAACTTGTGTCCTTTTTATTCTCATGTGAATGTTGTGGGGTTGATATAAGTTAATAATAATACAAACTAGACTGCTTGTGATGTAGTGGGTCTTGTTTAGCATATGCGCGCCAACAAGGCCTCTCAATTTGAAGAAGCAAAGAAACAAGGCTATGCCATATAGCTTTCCATAAACTCAGTTTGAAGAAATTACAAATAAACGTGTCTTTGATTTCCGTTTATCTAAATTTAGTGTCTATAACATCTAGTTGGTAGGGTGCATGTTTTATTATCTATAATTGCCCATGCAAATCTTCATAAAATTTAATACAAATCATTAAAGTGAAATATGTCATTTTTATTTCCAATCTAATATATATTAATCAAAATGTACGGATAATTTGGTGAATAAATTTGACCCTAAGGTTTTATTGATCTTGAATTTGGGTAAATGGAAATATTCACTTTGACCCTGAACTGAAGCAAAACAGTGGCAGCCTTTTTTAGAAAAAGGGTAGAGTTTGGAGCGTGACAGGTACTATGCTTATAGTTCCTACAGTTTTCAGATGCAGTACCGAAGCTTGAAAGTTTAATAGTTGAAATGGAGGTGCCCATTTGTACATTCGAGGCTAAGTTTAGGCTTCTTTTGTGTTTTCAATTTGCCGTGGCTCTTGGCATGCCATTTCCTAAACCCTAAAGAGTGGTGACTTTCAGAAACCTCAGCACAGACAATCGTTAGTCTTATAAATAGCTACTATTGCTAGAGCAACATTGTTAAATTTAAATCAATAGCTTTATTTCACAATTTTAGGTAAATTCAACTAAAAAGTAACTTCTACTGTTGAAGATGCTATAACTTTTGGTAAATGGGTAGCTATATTTAACTACAAAGTTTACATAGTTATATGTATATCCTTTTTATTCGGACGGCAATTTATGATTTGAGAAAATATTTGAAATAACTAATATTGCTGGAGAAAAATGATTAAACCTATAGCTATATTTTGGTTTCTTGGTTATTTTAACTTAAAATATAACTTGCATTGTTGAAGATACTCAAAAGATGTTCTACACTAAAATTAATAAAGTTGGAATGGTTGACAAAAATGAGAAATTTACTTTTCTTTAACCTTGGGGTAATTGTATTGCTGCATATAATGTATATAAACTTTTCTTTATCCTATATATATATATATACACACATATTTATATATAACCTTGCTCTGCTAAGGATATCCTTAATTTAGTTTAAGGTACGGTTTTCCATTTTTTGACAACTTTTAGATCACATATTTACATTTTAACCGTTCAGTTTTTAGGTCCTAATGTATAGATTACTCATGCAAATTTTCAGCCAAATTGATGATCGTTAAGATATCGAACTCGATTAAATCAATGAACGAACCGAATCTGTCCAACTTGAACCGTTCATGCAAATTGTAGTTTTGAATGCCTTAACGATAATCAATTTGGCTGAAAATTTGCAGAGATGATCTATACATTAGGACCTAAAAATTGAATGGTTAAGATGTGAATATGTGATCAAAAGGTAGTCAAAATATGGAAATTCGTATCGTAAGCTAAGTTAAGGATATCCTTAGCAGAGAAGACCTATATATATATATATATATATATATATATATATATAAACACCCTAACAAGGTGTCAAAAAACATTTGGGCTTGAGTCAGCTGCCTCTTGGGCTTCGCCTCAGGTTCGGGCCTGTCTTCTTCTCTCCCAACAATACAAAAGTTTGATAGGTAAGAAACTCAATTGTAATAAACTTAGAGGAAATGAATTATAAATAACAATGACACATATGTTAGGATTCAACTTTTCAGCCATATAAGGAAACAAAAATATATTCATTATCAAGAGATATAAAGTTGGGGATGCACTAGGTTTCACAAAGAGATTATTTTATATGAGTGAGCTTCTAATGAGGACTTCTTAATGTGGGACCACTTGTTATCATATTTCGGTGAATCAACCGTTAGATATTTAGATATTCATGAATATATTATTTCTACAAATTTTCAACTAAATTGAAAATCGTTAAGGTATTTTTAATCGTGATTTATCATTTATGAACATAAAAAGTTCAAGTTTGACATATTTGGTTCGTCCATTGATTTGATCTAGTTTGGCATTTTAACGATTAACAATTTAAAAGAAATTTTTCAGAAGTGATCTACTCATGCATACTTAACCATCAAATGGTTGATTTGAGGAAATGTAATAAAAAAGTAGACCTCACAATAATTGATTAGAAAGTTCTCATAAAATCTTCATTTTAGAGGTCCTCATTAGAGTCTTTCCCTATCTTATATAGCTAAACAGCCCATACTGAGTTAAAGTATTTTGGTCACTCTCAGGACCTATACACCTAGCAAAGTCACTACTACTAACATTGTCCAAATAACATGGCTCGCCTAGGCAATACGAGTTGTTAAATTTGAACTATGGTAGAGGAGACGTATGCTTTTCTACCTCATCATCTGCCAAAAACGACACAGAAAGTATCAGACCCTGAATTTCATATTTTTATTTTTTGCTCCCGCAACTTTCCAATAAAATAAAAAGATATATAAATTTACTTGTCACGCCTCATTTAAAAAGAAAAAAAATTACATACAATATTAAATAAAAAAAAATTCATATGGTAATTTAAAAAAAAAAAAAATGAAAGATGAAAGGAAAAAAAACAAAGCGAAGGTTTCATCAAAATTGGGGCTTTCCTGAGTTCATTGGCAACATAATTGCGAAGCAGTCATTAGCAGTAGTCTTTGACTGACCAAATTCTATGCTTCCATGGCGTACTATCTGACTCCGTCCCCCATGGCCCCAATCCCATAACCCACACTCCGATTCCAAGCTCTCACTCCCTATCTCATGGCCCTTCTCTTTCTTCTTCTCAGACCCGTCCTCCTACTCTCCCTCTTTCATTTTGGCCCAATTTCTCAATCCCAAGCTGCCTCAGGATCCCCCGCCGGTGAAGATTTCTCCGAGGAGTTGCTGCTGAGACCATTGCCGGATCGGAAACTGCTCGCCCACTTCCACTTCCAAAGCCGAGCCCCTCATACCAGCTCCGATGGTCGTCACCACCACCTCTTCCCCAAAGCCATATCTCAGCTGGTAAGTCATTGTTTTCAAATTGGGCATTAGCCTGGAGGTAATAGGCTCATAAATTTTGGATCTTGGTTTCTGGGTTTTTGTATAGTGAAGGTGCTTGAGGCAGTGACCTAGAAAAGGTTTGAGCTTTAGCATTGGAAATCAACTTTAGGGTTTTTAGTTGCACACTGAAGACATCAACTTTAGGTCTGAACTCTTGGTATTGTATCTGTTTTCGTGTAGTTTCTGGATTAACAACAAATGTTGATATATATGGTGTGTATGTAATATGAAACTAGATTGAACCAAGAGGAAACTATGAGGTTTGGTAATCATAGTTCTGTAGTAGTATGTGTAACCTGAATTTTGTCGTTGGCATGATAGTGATAAAACTTAATCTAAATGCCATTCAGTTTTAACTACTATTTAGGGGAAGATTTGCATTGAAACCAACATTCAAAAAGTTGGTCATTATGTTTTCTGCTGTCTCCAGTAATGTTTCACATCCAAGGGCTTTATATTCTACTAGCATAAAGCACCTGTCCATTTTCCGTCTATCATTCTTCTATGTGTTCATGAAAATGATTGTAGTATTTAAGCTACTAAATAACTTGAGCGATAGTGTTCATTGGACAGGTTCAGAAATTTCATGTTAAGGAAATGGAGTTATCTTTCACACAAGGACGCTGGAATTATGATCAGTGGGGTGGGTTTGATCCCATATCAAGCAGCAATGCGAAACCTCCTGGAGTTGAGTTGTGGGCTGTATTTGATGTCCCTCATGAACAGGTGGATGATTCCTGGAAGAATTTAACCCATGCTCTTTCAGGTCTCTTCTGTGCTTCAATCAACTTTCTAGAATCTTCTACAACATATTCTGCTCCTGACTGGGGTTATCGCCCAGATTCAGGCAGCCTGAGGTATGGTTCATTGCCCCGTGAGGCTGTTTGCACTGAGAACCTAACACCCTGGCTGAAGCTCCTTCCTTGTCGAGATAAAGCTGGGCTCTCTACATTAATGCATAGACCATCTATCTACAAGGGATATTATCATTCACAGCGGTTGCGCTTGACATCAAGTGAATTTGAACCAGAGGGGGTAGGCTCCGGCATTGTCCTGGAACAAACACTCACAGTGGTTGTACAGCCTTCTAGTCAGAGAACTGTGAGGAGCTATTCTCATGAAACAAAATTGCAACCTAGCTGGTCCTTGACTTCAATTTTTGGAAGGAAGGTCAGTAGTAGATGTGTTCTTGCCAAGTCTTCCATTGTATACCTTCAGCTTGATGGCAGTCTAGTTGCTGAACTGGATAGCTTGCAGAAAGAAAATAAGATATCTAGTGCTGATAATTATGTATCTGAAGGTGTTAGGAGCAATGCTTGCTTTGAAGTATCTGTTAAGCCTGATAGGGTGTTAAAAGAACTGAAAGGTGTTGAAAAAAAGAGCCCATCTGTTCTGTATGAATTTTCTATTGACAAGTACAATGAGTCTGGGCCGTTTGATTTAGGCCTAACTTGGAAGGTTCCTGTAGCTTGGTCCTGTCAGAAAGCACCATTACATGTTAGTAGGTTCTTGATGGGAAGTGGGAATGAGAGGGGTGCTATTGCAATATCCTTGAGATCTACGGAATTGACTGATGAGCTATTGCATACTAAAACAAGTGAAGGCACGTGCAAATTGGAAGTAAAAATTTTTCAGGTTGTGCCTTGGTATATCAAGGTTTATTTTCATACACTGCAAGTGTTTGTTAATGAAGAACCTCAAGCGGTTTCAGATGTTGTTGAAAAGATGCGTGTTTCTCCCTCTGTAGACAAGTTGTCACCTGGGGTTATGGAGATGCTTCTGAAATTCCCTTGTGGAATGAAATCAGCGGCAATAACTTTAGAGTTTGATAAGGTATGCTGCGGTCTTTTCTTTTCCATTGCCTTGTAACATTTTTTGGCATGAAAGTTTAATAATTCTTAAGCCTAAAACAGTGGTTACTGAAGCATAGGTGGTGGGAACTCCTGTATCATCTTATATGCTTGGGATATAGGCCAGAATTGAATGTGCTAAAGTTTCCCCTTTACTAGTTGGTTTTCTTATGACTATCTTATGATGTCTTTGTAGGGGTTTTTGCATATTGATGAATATCCTCCAGATGCCAATCAGGGATTTGATATTCCATCAGCCATAATAAGCTTTCCCAACTTCCATACAAGTATGCAGTTTTTGAAAGATGATTCTTCGGATAAGTCTGCCATCTTATCAAAATTTGAGGTATTCTAGCCACTATATACTACTCTTGGTTGCATATCTCTCCCATTTCTGTATGTTTATACCTATGGTCGATTCCGTTTTTGTGCAGGAAAATAGCGCTGTTCTGGCATACACAGAAGTATTACTTGTACCCTTGACAACTCCCGATTTTAGCATGCCGTACAATGTTATCACAATTACATGTACTGTATGTGCTTTGTATTTTGGTTCCTTGCTCAATGTACTTCGAAGACGGGTTGGTGAGGAGGAAAGATTGGAGAACAAAGGTAACTTTATATCTTACTATGAAACATTTAGAATCAACTGCAACTGTGGTTTGTAGTGTAATATTGACATATTGAGTAGTGGTAATCTCATGGTTTTAGAACACAGTATTAATGTTTAAGACAATAACATAGGTGGCAGATTTTTGAAACATATATTATTTCCTTTTTACACAGACCATCATCTAAGTTTAATTTCTACTAGATTCTTGGGGCAGTTATTTTGGTTTGTGGTTAGAGGCATAGTTTCCTCTAGGTGATAGTCCTCTTGGATCTCTCAAGAAAATGGACCCATACTCCGTCTAAGACTGAAGTATGGTTGTTACTCTTTAATTAAAAAGCTGATGCAGTTTTTTGCTTACAATGTACATTCGTGACATTTACTTGCAGAGAAGCAACCTGGTTGGCTTCGTCAGCTGCTATTCAGGCTATATGCCAAGATCACTGGAAGACCATTGGAGGCCGTTGGGTCAACCTCCACTTCATCATCCTCCAGCAGTTCAAAACTAGGATTCATTATACTAGTGGCTGGAATTGCTGTCTTTTGGCAAGTTTATTATGGATGATCTGTCTACTTCACTGTACAATAGCTGCCAATTGGGTCCTTTACTGTACAATATCTTCTTCCAATTTTTAGACCCTTAATTATGCGGGGGCAGAACTTGGGTTCAGTACCATGGGTACTATTCCTTATGTCCCCCCAATTGTATCTGCTGATGTTGACACGAGACCAAAAACTAATCACACTAGTCAGCCCCAGCGGACCCCAGAAACTCTCCCTCACTTATTTGGTAAGGCTGGGGAAAGCTGCGATCGCTTCCGACAACCCGCTGCTGCAAGGATTGTGTAACTTAAAGCGAGATGGTCTTGCAGGGTATATGTAGTTGTCAGCAGAAGATGTTCAAGGAAGGAGCGAAAGTGTGTTTATTAGCATTATTTCATCCATGTCTATAGTCTATAGCTGTTCAATATCATAACTTTAGCTTCTTGTTTTTTCTTTCCAGTAATTTTGTGTTCTTCAGTTTGTTCTACAGTTGAATATTTTAGGCCATTTTTGTTTAGCTCAATTCGAGGGCCTATTAATCGGGAGTCATTTTGTTAAATTTTCTCTGCCCTAGTTTGTTACTCTTCGGTCGTGTGAATGAAACATATGAAGATTGTCAATGCTGGAATTGGGATGCAAAACAAGAGATTAATGGGATTCAACATTTACAACTTAATAGAAGATAAAAAAGGAAACTTCATCTCATTTTTTTCCAGGGAGAGACTTCGACTGCCTCATCTTCTCTCATTCGCTTCGCTTGTCCGCTTGTGTAGCTGCATCCAAATTGGGTTTTCGTGTTTGAGATATTGTTGCATAGGTCTCTGCTTCTTCCTTTGTTATCTGCAAAATAAAATTTTAAGCATGCAGCAATCCCAGAAAAAACAGATTAAAAGCCAGAATCTGATCGTAACTGTTCATGTACCGGGGTTAGTTTCATTAATTTTTAGCTTCTTGAGCAAGTTTAAGTCTTCCGGCAATTGCTTTCTCTTGGAGCAAATTCCATTGTAGCTGGGCACTCCACATCCTGGTGAAAGAAACGAAACACACAAAAAAGGTTGCGTTTACTACTCATGAATTTGCAAATGATCCTGGTAATATGATCAGGCAAAAACAATTCGAACCTAAAAATTAGCAGACATGGCAGCAAAATCTACAATGCATTGATGTATCGCTGCATACATTAAAGACTATGCATTTGTAGATTATCTTCAATAACCAGACACACTAAACAAAGTAACAAATTGTCTACAACTTCATTGATTGTGATACTACCTGAAAAGTAATAAAATACCTAAAAGAAACCCAAAACGGCAAAACATGCTCAGCAGCAAATAACAGAGGTAAAAATTAGATCAAGGACCAAACTCGTTTACCTGGATCACCTGTCCTCGTCTTTTTACTATGCTTACTATCTTCATCTTCAGTCACATACCCAATAGTCTTCACAGCATCATGTCCTCCTGAAAAATCAAGATTCAATCTTGGTTCAGAAAACAAAATCCAAATTGGATCATACCCATTAGCAACAAACTTGGTACATATACTTACTACGCTTGTTGCCGACTTTGCAGAGCTTGCCATCAACAACAAGCGGGTTGGCGTCGTTTTCCCCGGTGGAGAGTCCCTTGGCGGAGAAGAAAGAGAGGAGGGACTTCCATGTGACTGAGGAGGCGACGAGGTCGGTTCCTCTGCTGATGAAGTGGCCGTTGAGCTTCACCGTCGATGGGTCGAGCCCAAACGTCCGGGCTATGGAGCCCAAGTCCAGCCTCTGCTCCAACGGTGCCACCAGTACTCGGGCTGTGCTCAGAACCGATGGGCAGAACAGCTTGATCGTTCTGGCTTTGTTTTCTGACATTGTGTTCCTGTGTGTGAGTGATGGGTTGGTTGCGATTGTGGAAGAAGGAAGCTACAGAAGTAGCCTCAGAGTTACACAGGACTACAAGAGGAGCAAGTTCCAACGGTTTCTCGAAGTGTCTGAAACTCTATTTGAGAATGGGTCGGGCCAAGTTTATTCGGGGTGATTCTCAAAAAAAAAAAAAGTTTATTCGGGGTGAAATAGGCCTCATCAAAAAGCCCGCGGATCAAGTGGGCCGATGGAGGCCCGCCGGCCATGAGGGCTAAAAGCCCGGCTCGACTTGTTAAAAAGTCCGCCTCGGTGGGTAGTGGGCTGGCCCGCCAAAAGCAGGCAAAAATCTAGCCCGGCCTGTAAAAGCCCGTAAACTATTATATATGTGTGTTATATACTTATATATACAGGAAGGATCTGAAGCGAACGTCCGCACTTTCGCTAAAGTGCGGACGTCGACGTACCAGGCGGTTCCAGGCGACGACGGCAGAGCGGGGCTGGCCGGAGGGTAGCCAGAGGAGTCCCATACCTCTTTTGAGCGGCGTTCGAGGTCGGAGGAGGTCGGGCTTGCCGGTTTTTGGGCAGCCACCTCACTTGCAGTTGCAGGTTCTGTGCAGCACTGCAGAACTGTCGCCGGCAACTCCATCGGACCGCAAACCCCTCCGCACGACCCCCGGCGTCCCTCAGGCAAGCCGGGCCGCGCCGTCGCAGCTCGATCGAGGCCGGAGAAACGATGTCCTCACTTTTTCTGGGTTGCGGACGTCCTCTTCAGAATATTTTCGCTTATATATATATATATATATTTATAAACACACACACATGACACACACAAATATATATATATATATACATATATATATATATATATATGTGTGTGTGTGTGTGTGTGTGTGTGTTTATATATATATATATCTATATATCTATATATATCTATAATTAAGCCAATTCTTGAAGAAATTGTTAAATTTTTGAACTACCATATATGCCCCCACATAATATAAATATTAATAAATAAATAGTCAATTGACTTTATCATATTTCAAAAGATTGCAATACCTCTCATGAAAAAAGGAGAAACTTCCTCAAAATCAGGAGAAAAACTGTTGTAATATTTTTTTAATTTAAAAAAATAAAAATAAAAACAAATTGACATATGTGGAGCATATGTTAAGGGGCTAGTATATATATATATAAACACACACACACATGACTATATGTATATATATATATATATGGGTCCGGATCATGGGACACTTTATTTTTACACAAATTTTTACACTTCTTTTTAGCCATTAAATTTAAGTGATTTCAATGGTCTTGATTCATTATAAGAATGATTTGGCAAATGACATGGGGAAAAAATGTATATATTCCACAGAAAAATTAGATAAACTTTAATTAAATCAATTTTATAAGGAAAATCAAAAATCAAAAATAGAAGATGATCGTCTTCTTCTTTTGGAAAATATGAGAGGTCTTGCCAATCTTCTTTCAGCACCACCTTCTCCTTTTCCTTGACTTCAAAAATTGATTTTTCTTTTCAAATCTCCCTTATTGATTTCATTTCATTTAGGTTTTACACGATTTGCTACAAAAAGCTTCTCACCCAAATCACTCTGCCTTACTGCAGTTTGTGTTGTAAAAATTCATCCTCCCCTAATCCCCTTATTTTCTTCCATCAAGTTAGTATTAGTAATTGCACTACAAGTTTTTATATCTCTCTTTTCCTCTGGTCTTCAATCATTTTTATTAATTATTACCCCTCTTGTTTCTTCTAGGCCAAAATCACAGCCTATCATTCAATCTAGGTCTAGATGAAGAACTAGAGTTTTTTTTGTTCTTTTTTTCCCTCAATTTGTGCAATTCTGGATTCTGCGATCGAAATATGTTTAACAAATACAATAATTATTGTAATTGCAATCAACATGGAGAATATACAGTTGGAGGAAGAGTGAGGCTATGCCTCTTTTTTCTATTTGCGGGGAGAAGAAGAAGATGACATTCATCTTCTAATTTTGATTCGATTTTCTTTATAAAGTTATTTTAATTTAAGTTTTTATTTTATTTTCTTTTAGAAATATTTATTGTTTCCACGTCATTTGCCACATCATACATGAAATTAATCAAGATCATTGAAAGTATTTAAATTTAATGGCTAAAAAGAAGTGTATAAATATGTGTAAAATAAAGTGTCCCAGGAACCGGACCCTATATATATGTATGTGTGTGTGTGTGTGTTTATAAATATATATGCTTATATAGATATATATATATATATATTTATATATATATAAACACACACACACATATATATACAAGTGCTTTTATACAGTTGTCTAAATTGTGCGGGTTTGTTTTTGTCTTGACCCAAACTAAAACTCCATAAACCCTCACAATAGCTCTCGGCTATCTCAAGCAAGAACTTTTCTCTCTTCTACATTTGCAAAGAATTCGAAGAAATTAACAAGGTATGAATTCATTTTCCAAGTTCTAATCTTTTGTTCTTTCACTATATTAGGTACTACTTGAAATTTGCTGAGATATACATTTGTATTTGATATGAAATTTAGAGAAACCCATAAATGCATTTGATGTGAAATTGAGAAATCTGATTGTGAATTCTGTGTTTGTTTTCATATCATCTTTCTTTTCCTTTAAGGGAAAGATACAGCTCGTCTTGTTCTTTGATTTTTTTTTTTTTTTTTTTGTGGCAATCCTATTTGCAGAGATACCCGTATAGTAGTTTCCATGTGAAACTTTGACCTAATATCCATTTTTTTGTTTATTTAAAGAATCTAGGTTTTCTTTTTCTTTCTAGGCATATCTATAAAGTAATTGTTTTTTGCATGCCTCTGAATTAGTGGATTGCCAATTTATATTCAACAAGCGAAAGATATAAAGGATTGAAGCTGGATTGCTAGGTCTGCAATAGATGTACTGGATTGCTTAGTTTGTGGATTATCGAAGTCATTGATAGGATTGGAGCTGCTATTTTAGGAGTTCATGAGTTCTCTATCTTTCAAGGAGGGGTTAGTGGGTTCTGTAGATTAAGGTTGGTTCTGTGAATAATCTGTGATTAAAATTACTACTTGGGATCCTCAGGGTTGCATACATGCAATTAAATGACTCATAATGGAGCTTAGAGTAAGGAAGGGAATAATGGTTATGGGTCACCAAGCCATAGTGGTTGTCCTTAAACAAATCATGATGGAGCACTAAATGGGATTATGGAGCACTTAATGAAATTATGGTAGGTTTAATGGAACTATGGTAGGTTTTCCAATTAAGCACTAATGGAATCATGATAGGTTTTCCAATTAAGCACTAATGGAATTGAAAATGATGAGTTTTGGAGTGGTTTTGAGTCACTTTCTGCTCCTTTATTCCTTCAATTATATCTCCACTAAGAATTCAGAATGGGTCTTCGCACTTGTTCTTAATTGGAAAACCTATCATTATTCCATTGTTGCAGAACCACCAACAAGGCCCCTGCTGATGATACTATGTACAAGCTTTGACTAGTAGCCTGCCCATACATAATAGTGTACAAATAAATGGTGCAGTGACACTTATTCTAAATGATGCTAGTGTCACTTAGTCGTACAGTGTCACTTAATAGTGTACAGATAAATGGTGCTAACTTAACCACATGTCTCGTAGAAAAGCATTAAAACTAGGGTTAATGCTCATACACCCCAAATCCATAAGAATACTTCTCATACACCCCAGTGTATTTATTTTCTTCCTCTTTACACAACTCTTTCTCTCTTTTCTTCCTATCTACACATCTTGTCGAAACCACTACCATTAGTACCCCTTCTTGTTGTCGTTTTCAGTTTGGCTTGATGTCTTTATAGAGTCTGCATATGCATAGTATTGTTGAAAACGTGGTGGGCCCATCAGAGTTTCTTTTGTTTAAATATACAGATGTTAACAGCCATCCTCTATTTTTCAAAGGTAAATAGTACGTTTTACTATTCATAATTTCGATTGTTGACAGACTTGAGTTGATTGCTATCTGCAAAAATACTAGCAAAGAATTGCAAAAGGAAAGAGAAAAATTGAGAAAATTGAAAGCCTATAGAGAAAGTCTAAATAGAGAATCTCCCAACTACTGGGATATCATCTACAGACTTCAAACCAGAATCTATAAAGTAGAACAAGATATTGATAATCTCTTATATGTTCTGGAAGAGGAACAAAAACCTCTTGATTATTTGAGCATTGGTTAGATCCGCAAATCACTGGTATCAGAGCTTGTAAAATAGCTCAAAGAAGAACCCCTCCTAAATGGGGACAATGTCAGAATTGTTATTAGAGAAAATAAATTCTCTATTAAATTCCTCTGATGAGAAATATCTGAGGCTGTTACTAGAATTATCTAGATGTCAAAATCATCTAGAAAAATTACCTGCTATAATCCACCAATTGGAAAGATTGGAAAACAAACTGGATTATATCAAGGAACTTCCAAAAACGGAAGAAGAAAAGCTGACAGTCGTCAGTAGAAAAATCAATGAACAGTAAAAACGCTGGATTCAATGAAAAATATACTGAAGGACAAGAAAGTGCCTACAGTAAAAATAAAGAAAGCTAATGGATTCAAACAATTAGAAAAACTAGATAAGAATCTTGTTCCAAACATGATTTTTCTGGAACCATCTACTAGTCAGACTAGTATCCGGTATGAAAACCCGGAAAAAAAAGATATCAAGATGTTAAGCATCTTTGGAAAAAAGAAAGGAGTACAGCTCCTAAATGCTGAAGAGTTCGAATTCAACGAAATCGAACAGGAGGTAAAAAACTCCTCAATCCCAAAATTAGATTTTAAACAAATCTACAAGAGAGGAAAGTTTGATCTAATGGATAGCCATTATTTTAAACTTCTGGAAATTACAACCCCCGCTACAGCAGGAGGAGAGACTGATCTTTTACTGATCACTCCTTCAGAAGTTGCCAGAGCTCAAGCAAAAAAATATCAATTTATGCATATTGGAGCAGTCCAAGTAGGCATAAATCTGCTTGCTCGTGAAGGCATAAACTGTTCAGTTCTATGTGTCCTACAAGACAATAGATTAACAGACTTCCAAGCTAGTCTGTTGGGAACTCTTGAAGCATTTTTATGTGATCAAGTGGCGTATTTCAACTGCTTCCCAAATTTCACCACCTGCTTAAAGGATGCAGCTCACTGTCTACGACTGAGAGTCAAGATAGATGGCATATCAATGAAAGAAGATATGCAGGAACTCGCAATAGTATATAGAATATACTATAAATTGATGAGCACTACAGTAGCCCCCAAGACCAGAATAACAAATATTCCGGGTCTTACTACTGGATTCCTCACCAATCAGAAGAACCATTCACAACAAATTCATAAAGTTACTTGGAATGAAGTGACTTTTCCTCTTGAATGGAAATTATCCGGTCCAAAAAAGTCACCGGAAAGAGCGAAAGCAAAAATCTATGAAAGTAGAAAGACTGGAGAAATCAGTCTCAATTTTGACAATCACAGAAAAAGTGATGTCTGTCCTGAGAACCTCAGGATAAACAATAAACTTCTCAGAAGAAGCTACAGCACTAGAGAAGCTAGTGTCAGTGGTACAAAACCCACTATTGAAGAGCCAATATCAGAAGAAGAATTAGAAGCTGATCTAAACAGACCAGTCAATATGTTCAGAGCAGAAAAGCTCTATGAACTCTATGAAGAAGCAGCATCTTGCGAAGATCCTGAAAGATTAGAAAAACTAATCGAAGAAATGAAAGAATTCAAAATCAGAAAGACGAGAAAAATCTTTCCTTATCATGATATTGAAATGGAAGAAGGAGAAAGCTCCAGAACTTTCATTAGCGGAGAAAAAGGGAAAATAAAACTCCCAGCTCAGAAAGCCCCCACGGGTAAAAAAGGGGAAAGAAATTCCCAAAGATTTGTCCCAGAGGACAATCTGCCTAGAGTGCCAATCACAAATTATGGCATTTGGCCAAATCTAGACAAGAGTCTAGATAAAAGAAAAACCATTGACCAATGGGTAGATAGCCTGATGATGGCTTCTGCACTTACCCTTGGAAAATTCGAAGCCCCAGATTTGCAGGTGTACTATGAAACTACTCTTACTGGAGTAGCAAAAAAGTATTACCTATCTTTCAAAGAAACTGCCAGAGAAAGAGACTGGCTAGAAGAATTCAAAAATTCAAAATCTCCTTATGATTTTGCAGTACGCCTGTATGATCAGTTCTGTGGAGATCTCTCAAATCTGAGTGAGAAGGCTAAAGAAACGGCCAAATCAAATATCTATGCTCTCAAAATCTGTGACATGAGATATTTTGAAGAATACTTGAATGAATTTCAAGAATATTACTGTACAATTGGTGAACTAGAGAATACTGATCTAGTTAATCTGTTGCACAGAAAACTCCCTGAACCATGGAGAACAGCTGTGAGAGAAAGCATAGCTGAAAAATCAATTGAAAGATTTTCAGTTAGAGGAATTGCCGACAGAATCAGGCAACTACTAAAAGAGCAGTGCAAAGCCAATCTTAGAGCTAAGATGGCCAAGAAACAACTCAAAGGAGTTGAAAATTTCTGCTATGGAATACTTGATATGCCTACAAATTGGGGATGTCATGAATTCCACAGAAAAAAGAAAGAAAAATATTGCTCTAAAAAATTCAAAAAGAGTAATCAGAAAAAGGATTGGAAATTCAAGAAAAGTTCCAATTACAAAAAACAGCAGGATGAAGATCCTAAAAAGAAATTCTTCAAGAAAAAGAAGAATACTCATCAGCATAAACAACCAAGCAAGAAAGCTTGCAGATGTTGGTTATGTAAAGCTGAAGGGCATTATGCCAATGAATGCCCGGAAAAGGGTAAAAGATCTACTAAAGCTCTCTTTGAAGAATATGAGCATATAGTAGAATCAGCAAATATGAAAGGCTACGAAATAGCCTATTCTGATGATGAAGAAGACGACAGGTCAGTTTACTCTGCCTGGTCTAAAGAAGAAGATTCATCTGAATCTGAGTCAGATTCTGAAGTAGAGTACTTCGAATCAAGACAGATGAATGTTCTAAAAATCAAGAACTGGGAAGAAAGCAAGACAGAATCTCTGATGTCTTCTTATCAGGTAAACCCTAGTACATTCGTTTGTGACTATTGCCTATGTCACGAAAAGAATGGTTTCCCTATGTTTTGTGAAGAGTCAAAAAAGACTTATCACAAAGAATGCTTCATAGCTGAAGCAAGAAGGAAAACCAAGAATGGCATTGTTAGCCAACTGGTTGAACAAGAATATGAAGAATATTTCTCTGAGCAAAAAGAGAATGAAGTAGAAACTCTGTTCCAAGAAATCATGGAACCCTCTTCCTAAAAAATAAAGGAAGAAATCATCGGTGAAGAAAAAATCGATGAAGATATCGAACTGGTTGAACCACCAGAAATTGTTCCAGAAGAATGTAAACCATTCATTCCAAAGGAACAAGCTCAAGAAAATGAGCTTCAACAATCGAAAGTTGTCTCTACTAGTAGATACAGCAACTACATAGAGATTGGACTGAAATTCCCTGATCATAAAAAATATCATCTACATGCCTTTGTAGATAATAGATCAGGATTTACTGTTGCAAAGAGATTTGCAATTCCAGAAGAACTCTGGAAAGAAGAAAAGAAAAGAACCGCTACTGGTGTTACATTTGATGGAAGTCATCTCACCATGAATAAAGTAGCCAAAAATGTTCATATCACCATTGGTGGAGGAACATTTATCATCCAGAATGTTTGGCAATCTGAAGGCCAAGGATCAGATTTCTTGTTGGGAAATGATTTCATTCTCCAACAGAGATTTATTCAGGATGAAGAAGCGATAGGCTTCAGAAAAGGAGAACGGGTGTTCTGGGCAGACCGACTTACACAAGCAAAAAGTGTAGTAGGTCCTGGTTTTACTACTCAGTATCAGAGATCGCAACAGAATAGTGGTGATCGTACCCCTATAAACCCAAATTCGAGCCTATACTCCAAATCAAGCAACAAGAAGAATTACTTGTTGAAGAATCTTCTGAAGAAGAAGAAGAAGAAGAAACTAGTGAAGATGAAGAAGCTAGTTTCATCCATGAGCATAACCTCAAGCACTTTCAGAATAAGCTTGAGTCTCAGAAAATTCCCACTCTTGATAAAATCAAGAAACTACTCGAACAGAATATCGATGTAGATCCACAGAAGTTTTGGGAAAAAGACCCAGTGGTCTGTGAATTTAGATTGCATGACATGAATGCTACCTGCCATGTCAAAGCCATTCCTCAGTACAAAGAGGAAAATCAAAGAGAATTCAGAAAAGATATTGAAGATCTCCTGAACAAGAGATTAATTCAAGCTTCCACTAGCCCTCATCATGCTCCAGCATTCTACGTGAGAAATCATGCAGAAAATCTAAGAGGAAAAGCTAGAATGGTGATTGACTACAGAGATGTCAACAAGAAGACTGTCAAAGACGGTTATCAAATTGCTCAAGTAAGAGTATTGATCAACCAGCTCAGAGGAGCTAAAGTCTTTTCGAAATTCGATGCAAAGTTGGGTTTCTGGCAGGTCAAGATGCATCCTGAGAGTGTACTTCTCACTGCATTCAGAACGCCACAAGGCCATTACAAATGGTTAGTAATGCCTTTTGGTCTAAAGCAAGCTCCCTCAATCTTCCAAAGAAAGATAGACAACATCTTCAAGCATGTGGCAGAGTTCTGCGTCGTCTACATAGATGACATCCTAGTCTTCTCCAAAAACAGAGAAGAACACATGAAACACCTCCATGAGGTAGTAAAGCTGATAGTTTAGCATGGAATTATCCTAAGTGAAAAGAAAATCTTCTTTATCTTCGATGAAGTTGATTTCCTAGGAATAAACATCAAAATTGGAGTCATAAAACTCCAACCTCATATCCTTGAGAAGATCTAGAAGTTCCCAGATAGAATTCCTGATGCTAAGAGTCTAGAGAGATTCTTTGGTGTCATAAATTATGGGAGAGATTTCATTCCCAAAATCTCAGGGTTAACAACAATGTTATCTCCTAAGACAAGTTCCAAAAGAAAATGGAACTTCACAGAAGATAATGAAAAAATTGTGAAGCAGATTAAAAATCTCTGCAAAAACCTCCCTCCTCTTCAACAACCAGAAGAGAATGATGAAATTATCCTCCAAACAGATGCGAGTGATAATTATTGGTCCGGTATGGTTCTGGCAAAAACGCCTGAAACTAACATTGAAAAGATCTGCAAATTTTGTAGTGGCAAGTTCAGCCCTGCAGAACTGAATTATCCCACAGGGGAAAAAGAAATTTTGGCTGTCAAGAAAACAATTTTAAATTCTCCATCTTTTCTTGGAAAACCCTTTACTGTTCGCACCGATTGTGCTAGAGTAAAGAATTTCAAAAATTTCAAACTTGATAAAGCTGCTGATAGAGGAAGATTAGCAAACTGGCAATTATTTATTAACCAATATGATTATAATGTTGAATTAATTGTAGGAAACAAGAATTAACTTCCAGACGCATTGACCAGAGAAATGGCAATGTTCAGCCAAAGAGATGACGACGAAGGTCGTAATCCCAGAAGCAGAAGAACTGGGAAAGAACATGAACCCGAAGAGGATCCCAAAGAAAAAATCCTCAAAAGGTTTCTGCTAAGTCCGAAAGGCTTGGCCTCAACTGATCAATCCCAGGGTAAAGGATTGGTTAGCCCGTCTCAAACGGCAGACGGTAAAGGCTCATCAAGACCGTTGATGGCTGCTGCTTTGCCAAAAAGCAGACCAACTCCAACTGGGGTTATAAATGTTTTTAATTATGAATTAAGAACCTTTGATGCTCCTGTGTTCAGAACTGGCAGGAGACTAGCTTATCACCAGAAGGCAATCCTGGATAATCTTTTATTTGCCTTTCAAGAAAGAAGCAGTAGTCTGATGTTCGCAGCTCTCTTTGCATTAGCTGAAGAACTCTATGAAAATGGTAGACCACAGTTTGAAGAAATTCATACACAACAGAGTGCTGTCAGAAAAGAGAAAATTCAGTTCCTCGAAAGTCTAGAAAGTGCTAGGGTCCCTATCATGGCACTCAATCAATCAGACTGGCATGAATTCCACAGTCTAATAGGAAGTCATAATTCTGAAGATAGAGTCCCACCAACCCTCTTTATTATTGCTGGACCTTATGTTGGAAGATACTTGGTCAATGTTCAGAGTGAACATCCTCAAGAACACAAGCTCTGGCTTGTTGAAAATGGTTTTGTCCATAATTTGTGGACTAAAACAAATGATGATCTTAAAGGTTTGCCGCCTATCATTGTCAACACAGTCAAAAACATTAGAAAAAATGACTGTATACTTCGTTTGAAGTTCAGATCCACTCCTCCAGAATGGATCCATAAGACAAACGGTGGGGTTGAGTATATTTCTCCATACCATTATGTGATAATTATTCAGAGGAAATATCTGCAGCCTGCCTGTGTGGGTTACAATGGCCAACCTAACTCAAGCATCTCATGGATGAAAGCCATGGCTCTAGAATACATCAAGAAGATCATCTCTGAAGATATCAACAATACCTTCCTAGCAGCAGGAGAAAAAACCATTATCACTGCTTAATATCATCCTAACGTAGTCAGCAGTGACCTGTTCCTATCTCTTACCAAAAAAGAGATAGATTCGACACTGGCATGCTTATAGTGGGTGGAAAGACTTGAAACTGACAACCACTATAAAATGTATGTTGATACAGATGTAGAAGACAATGCAACAACTGCTCGTATGGCCCAGGCAGACAACAACTCCTTTGTCCTTGGCCACAATTTTGAAACAGAAGAGAATATGTGAAGCTACAGGTGAAGAATCAGCACCAAAATAGCAACTGTAGACCTTTAGACTTTTCTAAAAGCTACTTTTACTTTTTCCAAAAGTCAAGAAAAAGACATTTCACCAACTACTTTCTGCTTTTCCCACCCGACCTCCATTATCAGGAGCACTCAGAAAAGATGAAGAGTCACGGAGTTGTCCTGTATATTTTTATGTTTTCAATTGTAATTTGAGTTCCGCTCCCTATATAAGGAGCTTTAGCTTCTCTTAGAAGGCATTCGAAAATTTTCATATCAATTCTAGATTCAAAAAATAGAATTAGAAAATTAAGCAGAAGAGTCTTCTCTCAAGTAGTAGTAGCAGTGTGCTTCCCTTCCTGTTTAAGTGTGAAGCAGTGTACTTCCATTACAAGTAAGTACCTGTTCTCATTCTTATGGAGAGCTAAACAGCACTTTGCTGTTTACCTGAGAATGAGGCTCTGAATGTTTAGCATGTATGTATATTTGAATAAATGAATTCAGATGGTTGCTAACCCACTTCTTCAACCAATATAGTCATCCAGTTGTCATAATTATATTTGTCATTCATGTTTCATTATCCAGTTGTCATTCATGTTTTCTCAACCTAAAATTCTAATAATATTGTTTACCTGGAAAAAATCAGTGTTAGAACCAAAAATCAAGACAAGCAGCAGTGATTCCGCCTGTTAAAGTAGCCGTTAGGCGAAAAACTTGGGCATGTTGAAGGCTAGTTTTGTTCTTGCTTTTGTCGTCTAGGGCGAAGTTTTTTTTTGGTCAAACATTATTGCTAAAACCACAGGTCAACATAGGGTACAAGAGGCATTACTTTGAAAAAAACCCATCCCTATTAGTCTTTTTCTATCAGCAATAGTGTAATACAAAAGTTTTGGGCAGTTGGGAAAAATACATGAGCTTTTTGGGTATACGGGAAAAGACCATTAAAACTAAGGGGTAGATTATACAAGTGCTTTTATACAGTTGTCTAAATTGTACGGGTTTGTTTTTGTCTTGACCCAAACGAAAACTCCATAAACCCTCACAGTAGCTCTTGGCTCTCTCAATTAAGAACTTTTCTCTCTTCTACATTTGCAAAGAAATCGAAGAAATCAACATGGTATGAATTCATTTTCCAAGTTCTAATATTTTGTTCTTTCACTATACTATGTACTACTTGGAATTTGCTGAGATATACATTTGTATTTGATATGAAATTTAGAGAAACCATTTGCATTTGATACGAAATTTAGAGAAACCCATAAATGCATTTGATGTGAAATTGAGAAATCCGATTGTGAATTCTGTGTTTGTTTTCATATCATCTTTCTTTTCCTTTAAGGAAAAGATACAGCTCGTCTTGTTCTTTGATTTTTTTTTTTTTTTGTGGCAATCCTATTTCCAGAGATACCCTTATAGTAGTTTCCATGTGAAACTTTGACCTGATATCCATTTTTTTTGTTTATTTAAAGAATCTAGGTTTTCTTTTTCTTTCTAGGCATATCTATAAAGTAATTGTTTTTTGCATGCCTATGAATTCGTGGATTGCCAATTTATATTTAACAAGCGAAAGATCTAAAGGATTAAAGCTGGATTGCTAGGTCTGAAATAGATGTGTCGGATTGCTTGGTTTGTGGATTATCGAAGTCATTGATAGGATTGGAGCTGCTATTTTAGGAGTTCATGAGTTCTCTATCTTTCAAGGAGGGGTTAGTGGGTTCTGTAGATTAAGGTTGGTTCTGTGAATAATCTGTGATTAAAATTACTACTCGGGATCCTCAGGGTTGCATACATGCAATTAAATGACTCATAATGGAGCTTAGAGTAAGGAAGGGAATAATGGTTATGGGTTACCAAGCCATAGTGGTTGTCCTTAAACAAATTTATAATGGAGCACTTAATGGGATTATGGAGCACTTAATGAAATTATGGTAGGTTTAATGGATGGTAGGTTTTCCAATTAAGCACTAATGGAATCATGATAGGTTTTCCAATTAAGCACTAATGGAATTGAAAATGATGAGTTTTGGAGTGGTTTTGAGTCACTTTCTGCTCCTTTATTCCTTCAATTATATCTCCACTAAGAATTCAGAATGGGTCTTCGCACTTGTTCTTAATTGGAAAAACTATCATTATTCCATTGTTGCAGAACCACCAACAAGGCCCCTGCTGATTCTACTATGTACAAGCTTTGACTAGTAGCCTGCCCATACATAATAGTGTACAAATAAATGGTGCAGTGACACTTATTCTAAATGATGCTAGTGTCACTTAGTCGTACAGTGTCACTTAATAGTGTACAGATAAATGGTGCTAACTTAACCACATGTCTCGTAGAAAAGCATTAAAACTAAGGGGTAGATTATACAAGTGCTTTTATATAGTTGTCTAAATTGTACGGGTTTGTTTTTGTCTTGACCCAAACGAAAACTCCATAAACCCTCACAGTAGCTCTTGGCTCTCTCAAGCAAGAACTTTTCTCTCTTCTACATTGGCAAAGAAATCGAAGAAATCAACAAGGTATGAATTCATTTTCTGACAGGACTCGCCCAGAATTTCACCCTGAAATCCGAAGAGGCCCTGCGGGGCCCACCTTAGAAGAAATTCTACCAAAAATTTGACTGAACTTCCCCTAAAAATGGACAGCCCAAAACCTGTAGAAAAACATTTACACTTCTAAATCATCCATCCTTATTCTCCTGGAGTTACCCTGCTCCCTATATCACAACATCTCCCAATTCATAAACAATTCTGAACTTAAGAATAATCATCTCAAGAGTTATCAGAGCAATCTATTTCTTAGGCGTACAAGAAGATAGAATACAAAATAAATGACCGATGCTTTTATAATGCGGAAGCTATGACAGCTATGCCTCAACCCCAAGTACGCTCGACCTCAAGCTAAACTGGCCTGCAAACTGGGCATTTAAAACCGAAGGGCCCAGGGGAAAACATTTAAAATCCGTTAGAGTGAGTGGACGAAAAATAAGTACTTTCAAATGTATAAGTAAAACTTAATGTTTTCCCAAGTTATTCTCCAAAATCTCACATGCAGTAACAATCTTGAAAACACTTTTAATCATCCTCTTTACTAAAATCTCAATCACGTAACAAGAACATCTTGAAATCTCTTAAAATCTCATCCTCAATCCTTATAAAAACATCATTTTCATGAGGCTCGTTAGATGACTAGACAGCGATGACTAGAAAGGACTGCTGTATAGTCATCTCATGCCATCTAGGAGGGACTGCCACCCAGATAAAGCATCGGAAGGGACTGCCAACCGGAATAGGAGGCGGTGGAAAGATGAGACTGCCAACTAGCCACATGTAGTAGACGGGACTGCCGACTAACCAGAGGTAGTAGACGGGACTGCCGACTAACTACCTCATGTCATCTGGAAGGGACTGCCAACTAGGTGACGCATCGGATGAGACTGCCAACCGGGCTGTAGTCTGGAAGGGACTGCCAACCAGACTATTACCTAGAAGGGACTGCCAACTAGGTAAAATACGCATGCGCCAAAACTGGCCTCCTTAATAAACTGAATAGCCTCCTCAAGAAACTGAAAATAACCTCAAAATCTCAATAAATCCTCGAAAGCATAAAATCAAAGACACTGTAAATCAATAAATGCTTTCGGAAAGAAAACTCAATCTAACTTCAAGACTGATAAGTACGGAGCTCAAAGCTCAATAAATCTCGATAATTCAATCATGCTCAAAAATTTGATGAAACATTCGTACTCGTGAATCCTCATAAAAACCGATATTCTAAATCCAAAATTCTCATAATATTTTCTGAATCAATCACTTCCCGAATATCATTCCTCAACTCAATAACTCATGAATGACTATCTCAAAAATCTACTAAAAGCCCTCGGGAAGAATTTCAATACTAATCTCGTAATTCATAAATAAATCTCGATAAGCTAAATCTCATAAAACCATAAAACTCAATAATTCAAATTATAAATTAAATCTCAATCGGAAAATGCTAATATACTTCATGCACAATTAATTTAAAATAAATGTCCACTCACAGTACTATTTAGGCGACCGTGCATACGAGTTCCTTCGTCGAGCAATAGCTCGGTACGTCGCCCTGTACACAATTATTTTCCGTGAATAACTATTCAACAATTAAATACGATTCTCAAAATTAAATCCTCATAAATCATCTCGCCACTTCTTCTCTGATTCAACCCAAATTTTACATCTAATACCAATTCGTTATCTTAAAGGTTCCAAGTCAGAACCAAGAGATATTCGACGGTCGGATTCTCGTCAATCGATAATCGAAATCCTAAATTCCCAGAAATTCATAATCAATTAAAAACTTCTCCAATTCCAACCAAATTCACATATTCAACCTCTACAAAAATTATAGGATTTAACTAGCTAAAAAAAAATATATATATAAATCACTGTTCATACACACACATACTATTCACCGTCGCACTATTCCGGTGACACTGTTCATGCGGAGGCCAACTCCTCCTCCGGCCACCAAATTTGATCCACAGCATCATCTCAACATTTCCAATAACTTTCTCAACTGTGACAAAGTCAGAAAATACCTTGAAGTAGCCGAACAATTAAGCACTCCAAAGTACAGTGAAATTTTCCAATTATGCTTTCTTCCTCCATGCTTCGATCTGGGTTATGAAACTTGGCGAGCATGAAGAGAGGCTCAAGGCGCTTCTAATGGACTGGGGTTTATGACCGGAGGTGGTCGGAACTCGGCGTTGACCAATTTGCTACAGTAAAAATGTTGGCTTCGATCTCCACATTTCCGGCCAAATCGTCGCAAACAACTCCCACATGCGTGATAAGGAGGAGGAGACGAGTCCATCGATGCTCGCAGCTCGCCATTTGGTGGCCTAGAGGTGGTGAAAGAGGAGGTTGCAAAAGAGAGAAAGAGAGAGTTGCAGAAGAGAGACTGAGAGAGCACAGGGGGAAGGAGAGAGAAAAGAAAGAAAAGTTACCCTGCCACAGTAACTTTTCAAATTTATATCAATCTACTATAAACAGTAATTTTCATATTTCGCTTATAACTTTCGTATACGAACTCCGATTTTTACGTACCACATATGCACGCGCTCGGTTTAACCTCCTCTACAACTTTCATGAAGGAAATTTTTTCAAATTTTGACCCGAACAAAAAGTCAACTTTTAGGGTCCCCTAAAAGCATTGAAACGACAGTAAAAGTGTAATTAAAAGTTGTTTACCGTCCAAATGACTAGTAAACCGGTGAATTCGGGTTCGGGACGTCACAATCTCCCCACCTTATAAAAATTTCGTCCTCGAAATTCCATACTATTGAAGTAGAGATGGGTGCACACGCCAATCCATAGTAAACAGTCACGAAGATGAGTAGCACATCAATCGTACGGCCGTGGCAATGATAAGGCACAGAAAAGATGTGCAAGTCTGCTCAAATCATGTAGAAATTACTTCAAAACTGATCCAAAACTTGACCAAGTAGAACATGGAGATCAACCCTTAGAAGAAACAATCCTCTAGTTGAAATCTAGTCAATTATTGTGATCTGAATAATTCTCACAGCATTCTTACTAAATTCAGTGTATTAGGAGCTAGATTTACTTCCACTCATTACTGACCGTCCTTAACAACTAAGGAAGAGCATCGTCAAGCATTATGTTTGAAGCAACCTGTAAATGGTTCAACTATATGAGTAGAAACACCTACTAAAATTCTCAGAATAAAGACTCAAGGCTAAATCAAGGTCGGTTACTTGATCGAACTACAGCTTGAAACTGCATAACGACAATCAAATCTTCTTTGGATTAAGTTTTCCCTTTGCAATCTTAAGTCAACGACTGGAGTAGCTGATAATCTCGACAATCTCGATTACACAAGCAACCAAAAACATATACTTAGAACCCCAAATGTATCAATGTTCCAAGTTGGATACCCTTGTCTTACCTAACTATGTAGTAGTATATACTCACAAATACACAACTTCGACGTCAAGAAATTTAGGTCAAATAATAGTTCAGATGACTCATGGTATCAATATCACAAACTATTCAGTTTGAATAGTAGCATTCATACTCTTTTTCATATAACTCGTACAGTGAAGATCCACTTTGTTCACCAACAACATGATAATACATTTACTCACACTTAAAACAATTTCAATTCGTACACGGGTTATGGAAAGTCCAACAGTTAATAAAACACCACAAGATGCTCACTGATAACCCACAAGTCTGAAACAACCAATTTCCTTAGCAACCACAAAAACCACACTTCCTATTTGTCTATTTGTGCTTGGATTTTTGATCGAATGTCGTGCACGTAGAGGTCCCACAGTTGTCAAGCATATCAAAGAGTAGCCTCGAACCAACCTATAAGTTCTTAATCATGAAGGTTATAGGATCACTACACTTCCTTTGCGCTACTTTGATACCCAACTAAACATTGATCAAAGCCTTGAGATGACATCTAAGTCAACCAGAGAAACTTCTTTGATACATACCCTGCTGGCCATAAGGCGACACATTTCGCATACCTGTTCATGTTCAAAATTTATGTACCAGACTGCTAGCAAAGTAGTCCATTCTTTCTTCACTGTGTTTCCAAACCATAATATTCCAATAATCAAAGTCAAACTTGCAAGTATTTGAGTATAGCCAACTCTCCTTGCATGGCTCAAAGCCGATATCCCCAAACGATACTGTCATCGCTAAACTGAGGATGAAGTAGCTGGAGATCCGCCCTCTAACAACACTTATTCAATAATATTTCAGCTACAACAACAATTCCAAAAACTAATCTGCGCTAACTAAGATTGCACCAAAATTCCCAAACCTCATCTTGCTAAGCATAAATCCAACAACACAACTCAATTAGAGTCCCACAACAATCTAGTACTTCAAGTGTCAGTTGAAACCCTTGATAAAACCCAAGTCCAAACAAACAATTTCCAAACTCAACTCCAACATTTGCCAAGTCATCGTACCTATAAACCCGTGATGGTGACCGAAGATCAATCGTACCAACAGCTTTCTATACTTCTCCAATCAAGGGTCACCATACGGTAGAAAGATCGATCAAAGTGAAAACTAAATTTCAAATTGTTTAACCCATTACCACCAGTAACGGTACCAAGGTAGTAAAATTCACTTAATTCCTTCAAAGCAATCTGTTAGTATATGTATGCAACTCAAGCAACCACCAATTTTCCTAGATGACAAACACCGTTCACAGAGTCTTTCCTCGAACATCAACCTTGATGCAAAACAGATACCCGTCTAACCTCTCTTATCATACAAAGCGGTACTAGAATATGAAATTAATCCAACCACATGGCGATCCAATTCCACAATTAAATCACCGTTGAAATACGTCACTGCAAAGACAAACCGCATTACGTTTGACCCACATATAACAAGAATTCTGGTCAAACCTTAATCTGAAATATTTTTGGGGCCAATTGGGAAACTTATTTCCTTAAAATTATTCTACTAACCACTCTTACAAAATCACAATCCAACTGTCTAACAAAAGCTTCACCAAAAATCTATCACAATTAATCTTCAAGGCTCCACAATTTATAATTCGAATCATACTCCGTATCACAAGTAATTCCACTTGCACTATTATGAATACCCAACATTATCATTACCGCTATTCTCCAATTTTAGGTACAACCATTTCAGCCAAAAACGGATAACCAATTAAGTACACGCACCGGTACAATCTCATATACAAAAGTTGTTTCTCATCTTCTCAATTAAATACTGGCAAAGATCATAACTCGATTGTAAAGTTCTATGCGTCCAACTAAATACTCAAGTTTCAAACATAAAACTATATCAAAAACTTAAATTCTGTCTATCTCCTTACTCAATACGATCCAAAACTTCAAAAGGATCAATTATAAGTCAATGTATCTAGAATCAATTTCTTCCAATCCGGACAAAACGAAATTCAAATATCATGGTTAGATCAAAGGCCCAAGATAACCAGTTATGATTTCCAAGTAATCTCCAACAACTGTCAATGATATCCCAAATGTCACTTACATGACATATCACATCATGTAACACAACTCCTGAAACTTGGTTCAACGTCAGAACCACTAATATTACTAATTCCATTTCCATCAACAATTCTGATTCCAAAGCAATTTATAGCAAACAGAGACAGCTCAAAGCTATGTCCACTCAACTCTAACAATCAAACACAAAATCGAACTCCAGTCTTGCACCTTAAACATTGCCCCAACAAACTTGTTGGCATCGAGGGAGAGATAACCACCACATTCCCTCGGATCACATTTTGTAGCATAACTCAAACCTGTAGAGTAATCTAACATCACCAACACCAGGAAAAGGTGCAAGACACGTAATTAATCTGATACGCAGAGAAATCCCTACGAGGTCGGCGTATAAGAGGCATAGCACCTGAATGAAAGTCACTAACCATGTACCTTACACACTTGATGAATACTTCAGCACCGAAGAGTAAACGATGGGGAACCGCTGCAGTAGGGCCCTCACTCGGGAGGTACTGAGTAACATCAAGCATATAAGGTAACTAGATCGAAACATGTCTGCAGAATCTTACAACCTAGTGCTCTGATACCAACTGACAGGACTCGCCCCTAATTTCACCCTGAAATCCGAAGAGGCCCTGCGGGGCCCACCTTAGAAGAAATTCTACCAAAAATTTGACTGAACTTCCCCTAAAAATGGACAACCCAAAACCTGTAGAAAAACATTTACACTTCTAAATCATCCATCCTTATTCTCCTGGAGTCACCCTGCTCCCTATATCACAACATCTCCCAATTCATAAACAATTCTGAACTTAAGAATAATCATCTCAAGAGTTATCAGAGCAATCTATTTCTTAGGCGTACAAGAAGATAGAATACAAAATAAATGACCGATGCTTTTATAATGCGGAAGCTATGACAGCTATGCCTCAACCCCAAGTACGCTCGACCTCAAGCTAAACTAGCCTGCAAACTGGGCATTTAAAACCGAAGGGCCCAGGGGAAAACATTTAAAATCCGTTAGAGTGAGTGGACGAAAAATAAGTACTTTCAAATGTATAAGTAAAACTTAATGTTTTCCCAAGTTATTCTCTAAAATCTCGCATGCAGTAACAATCTTGAAAACACTTTTAATCATCCTCTTTACTAAAATCTCAATCACGTAACAAGAACATCTTGAAATCTCTTAAAATCTCATCCTCAATCCTTATAAAAACATCATTTTCATGAGGCTCGTTTGATGACTAGAAAGGACTGCTGTCTAGTCATCTCATGCCATCTAGGAGGGACTGCCACCCAGATGACGCATCGGAAGGGACTGCCAACCGGAATAGGAGGCGGTGGATAGATGGGACTGCCAACTAGCCACATGTAGTAGACGAGACTGCTGACTAACCACAGGTAGTAGACGGGACTGCCGACTAACTACCTTATTTCATCTGGAAGGGACTGCCAACCAGGTGACGCATCGGATGGGACTGCCAACCGGGCTGTAGTCTGGAAGGGACTGCCAACCGGGCTGTAGTCTGGAAGGGACTGCCAACTAGACTATTACCTAGAAGGGACTGCCAACTAGGTAAAATACGCATGCGCCAAAACTGGCCTCCTTAATAAACTGCATAGCCTCCTCAAGAAACTGAAAATAACCTCAAAATCTCAATAAATCCTCGAAAGCATAAAATCAAATACTTTGTAAATCAATAAATGCTTTCGGAAAGAAAACTCAATCTAACTTCAAGGTTGATAAGTACGGAGCTCAAAGCTCAATAAATCTCGATAATTCAATCATGCTCAAAAATTCGATGAAACATTCGTACTCGTGAATCCTCATAAAAACCGATATTCGAAATGCAAAATTCTCATAATATTTTCTGAATTAGTCACTTCCCGAAAATCATTCCTCAACTCAATAACTCATGAATGACTATCTCAAAAATCTACTAAAAGCCCTCGGGAAGAATTTCAATACTAATCTCGTAATTCATAAATAAATCTCGATAAACTAAATCTCATAAAACCATAAAACTCAATAATTCAAATTATAAATTAAATCTCAATCGGAAAATGCTAATATACTGCATGCACAATTAATTTAAAATAAATGTCCACTCACAGTACTATTTAGGCGACCGTGCATACGAGTTCCTTCGTCGAACAATAGCTCGGCACGTCGCCCTGTACACAATTATTTTCCGTAAATAACTATTCAACAATTAAATACGATTCTCAAAATTAAATCCTCCTAAATCATCTCGCCACTTCTTCTCTGATTCAACCCAAATTTTACATCTAATACCAATTCGTTATTTTAAAGGTTCCAAGTCAGAACCGAGAAATATCCGACGGTCGGATTCTCGTCAATCGATAATCGAAATCCTAAATTCCCAGAAATTCATAATCAATTAAAAACTTCTCCAATTCCAACCAAATTCACATATTCAACCTCTACAAAAATTATAGGATTTAACTAGCTAAAAAAAAAAAAAACAGAATATAAATCACTGTTCATACACTCACTATTCACCGTCGCACTATTCCGGTGACACTGTTCATGTGTAGGCCAACTCCTCCTCCGGCCACCAAATTTCATCCACAGTATCATCTCAACATTTCCAATAACTTTCTCAACTGTGACAAAGTCAGAAAATACCTTGAAGTAGCCGAACAATTAAGCACTCCAAAGTACAGTGAAATTTTCCAATTATGCTTTCTTCCTCCATGCTTCGATCTGGGTTATGAAACTTGGCGAGCATGAAGAGAGGCTCAAGGCGCTTCTAATGGACTGGGGTTTATGACCGGAGGTGGCTGGAACTCGGCGTTGACCAATTGCTACAGTAAAAATGTTGGCTTCGATCTCCACATTTCCGGCTAAATCGTCGTAAACAACTCCCACATGCGTGATAAGGAGGAGGAGACGAGTCCATCGATGCTCACAGCTCGCCATTTGGTGGCCTAGAGGTGGTGAAAGAGGAGGTTGCAGAAGAGAGAAAGAGAGAGTTGCAGAAGAGAGACTAAGAGAGCACCGGGGGGGGGGAGGAGAGAGAAAAGAAAGAAAAGTTACCCGGCCACAGTAACTTTTCAAATTTATACCAATCTACCATAAACAGTAATTTTCATATTTCGCTTATAACTTTCGTATACAAACTCCGATTTTTACGTACCACATATGCACGCGCTCGGTTTAACCTCCTCTACAACTTTCATGAAGGAAATTTTCTCAAATTTTGACCCGAACAAAAAGTCAACTTTTAGGGCCCCCTAAAAGTATTGAAACGACAGTAAAAGTGTAAGTAAAAGTTGTTTACCGTCCAAATGACTAGTAAACCGGTGAATTCGGGTTCGGGACGTCACATTTTCCAAGTTATAATCTTTTGTTCTTTCACTATATTATGTACTATTTGGAATTTGCTGAGATATACATTTGTATTTGATATGAAATTTAGAGAAACCATTTGCATTTGATGCGAAATTTAGAGAAACCCATAAATGCATTTGATGTGAAATTGAGAAATCTGATTGTGAATTCTGTGTTTGTTTTCATATCATCTTTCTTTTCCTTTAAGGGAAAGATACAGCTCGTCTTGTTCTTTAATTTTTTTTTTTTTTTTTGTGGCAATCCTATTTGGAAAGATACCCTTATAGTAGTTTCCATGTGAAACTTTGACCTGATATCCATTTTTTTTATTTATTTAAAGAATCTAGGTTTTCTTTTTCTTTCTAGGCATATCTATAAAGTAATTGTTTTTTGCATGCCTATGAATTCGTGGATTGCCAATTTATATTTAACAAGCGAAAGATCTAAAGGATTGAAGCTGGATTGCTAGGTCTGAAATAGATGTGCTGGATTGCTTAGTTTGTGGATTATCGAAGTCATTGATAGGATTGGAGCTGCTATTTTAGGAGTTCATGAGTTCTCTATCTTTCAAGGAGGGGTTAGTGGGTTCTGTAGATTAAGGTTGATTCTGTGAATAATCTGTGATTAAAATTACTACTTGGGATCCTCAGGGTTGCATACCTGCAATTAAATGACTCATAATGGAGCTTAGAGTAAGGAAAGGAATAATTGTTATGGGTTGCAAGAGTGAGATTCTGGCTCCAGACTCCTCTGGTCAAATGGTTGATGGGATGTCTTTGCCCCTGGTACTGCTTTACTCGAGTGTTTGACAGTAGCTAAAGTCCATGCACCAATAAACGTGAACCTAAAGTTCACTTGTTCAGACAACTTGACTCCTCGGGAATTTAGAGAATTATTGTGTGATTTTTTTATTTGTGCCTCTGAGTTGGGATTTGATTTTGACCTTACTCTGTTTTACTTTTCTGTTAGCCAATGGACAGCCTTACTTGTCTCCGCACACTCATGGCTCGTGACCTCACTCTCACTGCCCTCAGAGAGCTAAGGGACAGATTTGGTGGATTGGTTGCTAGTGGGCCTTTTCTGCGAAGTGTTGAAATTGGCATTACATACAATGAAGTTGCCATTGAAGCGGACATGAATAGCTTGAGAAGATTTTACTTGATCGATGTCCAAACTGTGAATGATATCAACAAAGTGATCTGGTTCAAGCAACAGACAGATTGGAATGGAGAAGTGAATGTTTGGATCGGTGAAGCAAAAGATGAGATAACTGACCTTGCAGAAGCAGCTGGGATGATCCTGAAGAAGTCATTCATGATCTTGAAGTTGAAGAAGACTAGATAATTGTCTTAACCTTTCTCACCACATTTTCTTTTGCGGCCATGCCTTTTCCCTAAATTTCAATCTAGATTCTAGAAAACTACATTACTGTCAAATCAACTGCTTATAACATGGTAGAACCATTATTGCTAAGACATTATTTCAATATGGTGAGTTGTTTATGGGTTTACTGTAATGAGCTATACTTTAAAAGATGGATGGAAATCACCCTTTGTACGTTCTTTAATGTGTCTCCGCTTTATGCAGAACGGATGACAGCCCAATTTGAAGAACAGTTAGATCGTGCTAAAGGAGGAAAACGAAAAGTGACTAGTAGACAGGAAACAGCTCGGTGTCCGATTGGGACGTACCTTACCTTTCCGGAAAGGGAATCGCGCCGGAAACAAGACTCATTGTTTTTCCATGAGCTGTAGCATTTTTCGGGCTTTCGGGGTCGTTTAGGGCCTCAAAACTGCATTTTTCTATTTTACCCGTTTTTGGTTTTCCTAGTTATTTTTTGGTTGTTTTCGTTTTTATCCATGGGGTTTAGGGTTTCATTGTTAGTCGCCATATTTCAACTTTAAATCAATAAAATAGAGGTTTTCTCTTTTATCTCTTGTGGACTCCAGAATCCTTTTGCTAGGTTTATTGCTGGTAAACCTAGGTTACTATTCCGACTGCGTCACCGCTACGTGAGTATTTTGCTCAGTTACTCAAGTTTCTGGTTTCTTAGCCATCTTAGCCAAATTAATGTGGAGCTCCCAAGAAAATTTGCATTAGAAATTCGAGAGAACTTGATTTCATGTAAATCGGTTCTGTTTAACTTGATTTTGTGCATTTGTGAGGTATTTTTAGCAGTATTTTATACAGCTCAAATAAAGGGTCAGAGAATTTGTCTGATCCTGATATTTGGGAGATAAAGAAGACTGAATTGACCATTTGGTTGGAGCTATAGATCCAGGCAAATCAAAGCTAGCTGGACAGTTCTGCGTCTGAACTAATGGAATTTATAGTGTCCTCCATTATAAATGTCTTAGTAAAGGAAAGGTTTCTGTTCCCTCATCACTAAGAGATACATAGGCGCACTAGCCCATTATTGTATGGTTGCTAATTTGGTTGAGATATGCATGAATTGCATGATCAGCCAAGCCTTTCTAAAGTTATACCCTCACTAGCTAGGTGCTTACATAAAGGTGAAGAGCCTAAAGCACCAAAAGAAGATCTGTCGGAATGACAAGTATTGAGTTTATTTCATGTACGTACATATCACTTATTCAGAGTTGCATTGAAAATCAATAGTTCGAGTTGGTTAGATGATTCGATTCTAAAACGCAACAGATCGATGGACAAGTCAAGACTCAAAATATAGCACAAAATAACTGTTGTTTAAGTATATTGGTATTGAGAGAGATTGATGAGAGAAGTGTATTTCATTATAGAGAATAGGAGCCCTATATATAGGGATTACAAAGTGCATAATCTAATGTTACAAGGAATACCAATCCGTGTAGGATTGGGAAATCTAGAACCTTCTCTCCTATTCCTATTCCTAGTTTGATAAGGCACACTAAACTTGATTTTCCTTCAACACTCCCCCTTGTGCTGCTCAAACTTGGTGGTGACGCTTCATTCGTTGCCTCGTTAAAAACCTTGCCAGGTAACAAAAACCCTGTGGGACAAAAATAATCCTGGTCGAAGGACAAAAAGAGCACAACACGTCCTTCACTCTTCGAGATCGAACATGTAGACATCATAACTCCCCTGATGTCGATATCTCCCCCTGATTGCTACAATCGTGGGAGTTCGGATAACTTTCTCAATCCGATGCTCTTCACATGTTTCTCGAAGGTGGATTTAGGTAACGACTTAGTGAATAAGTCCGCTACATTATCCTCTGATCGGATTTGATTCACTTCAATCTTTAGAAGTGATTGTTGTTGCTGATTATAAAAGAACTTAGGCGATATATGCTTGGTGTTGTCGCCCTTGATGAAACCTAACTTCATTTGTTCAATACAAGCTGCATTATCCTCATAAATGCATGTAGGTTCATCTGTGGTAGACTTCAAACCACAACTTCCTTGAATGTGTCGAATTACAGACCTTAGCCATACACATTCACGTACAGCTTCATGTAGAGCAATAACCTCTGCATGATTTGAGGAAGTAGCAACAAGGGTCTGTTTTGTAGACCTCCAAGATATCGCAGTGCTTCCCATGGTAAAGACATAACCTGTTTGGGAGCGACCTTTGTGAGGGTCAGAGAGGTACCCTGCATCAGCAAAGCCCATCAAGACATCATTGTCGTTTTGATGGAGGGAGATAGGAGGACGCCGGCCACCATGAGCGGCGGCGGCGGCGGCGCCGGCAACATGGCCGGCGGCCATTCCATGGACGGGGGCGTTTTGCCTTTTTGGGTCCGATCCCAATTTTCCGTCATTCCTTTTCTCTCTGTAGGGATAGAATAGGCCCATATCAATCGTACCTCTTAGGTATCGAAAGATTGTCTTTATACCAATCCAATGGCGGCGTGTTGGCGCAGAGCTATGTCGAGCTAACAAGTTCACTGCGAATGAGATATCCGGTCTTGTGCATTGAGCTAAGTACAATAATGCGCCTATTGCACTCAAATAGGGCACCTCGGCCTCTAATGGTTCTTCGTCCTCATCCCTTGGACGAAACGGATCTTTTCCGGGCTCAAGACTACGGCCGATCATGGGAGTACTCGTAGGCTTTGCTTTATCTTCATTAAAGCGCCTTAGGATTTTCTGAGTATATGCAGACTGATGGATCAAGATTCCATCACTACGGTGCTCGAGTTCTAAACCGAGACAAAACCGTGTTTTCCCAAGATCTTTCATCTCAAATTCGGATTTCAAGTATTTAGCAGTTTCCTTCAACTCATCTAGAGTTCCAATTAGGTTCATGTCATCGACATAAACTGCTACGATTGCAAATCCGGAACTTGTTCTTTTAATGAACACGCATGGGCATATTTCATTGTTAATATATCCCTTCCCAATCAAGTAGTCACTTAGACGGTTATACCACATCCGTCCGGATTGTTTTAATCCATATAGTGAGCGTTTTAATCTTATTGAAAACGCGCTCCGTGGTTTAGAGCCACTTGATTTGGGTAATTGAAGTCCATCTGGAACCTTCATATATATCTCTGAATCTAGATCCCCATAGAGATATGCTGTAACCACATCCATAAGCTGCATGTCAAGTTTTTCGGAAACTACCAAACTGACAAGGTAGCGGAACGTTATAACGTCCATTACGGGAGAATATGTCTCCTCGTAGTCGATTCCAGGGCGTTGTGAGAAACCTTGCGCCACAAGGCGGGCTTTATATCTTACTACCTCATTTTTCTCATTACGCTTTCTAACAAAGACCCATTTATGGCCAACAGGCTTTACACTTGGGGGTGTCTGCGTTACAGGCCCAAATACCTGTCTCTTTGTTAGTGAATCCAATTCAACCTGGATCGCATCTTTCCATTTAGGCCAATCTGCTCTTCGTTGACATTCTTCAACAGAGCGAGGTTCGATATCATCATATTCTATAATCCCTTTCGCAATATGATATGCAAATGCATCATCAATTGCCATAGAATTTCTATCCATCATCTCATGTACACTAGTGTAATTTATGGAGATCTCTCTATTCTCTGGAGTTGGTTCTGACATTGGAGCGTCCCCCAATGATGTCTCTTGGACATAACCATAATCCGGAATATTCTCATGAGATGGATTATTTATATCGATGATTAATGGATTATTCTGTGCCAAACTCGCTTTCTTTCTTGGGCGAGAATCCATCGAACCTATAGGCCTCCCGCGCTTCCTGGCAGGAGCCATGGGCCTAGCCACAACGTCACCATCACTGTGAGAGGGGACGTTGGCGCCATGCTCAAATCCTCTTGAGTTAGCGTCATGTCCTCTAGTTTTAGGGACATCAATCCTTGCAGGCACGTTTGCAGCAGGTATGTGTGATCTCGTCACTTTAGCGATATCAGAAAACGCATCAGGCATCGATTCTGCTACGTTCTGAAGATCGAGAATTCTCCGCACTTCAATTTCAGACTGTGCAGTTCGGGGATCAAGATGAGACAGAGTGGGGACAGACCACGACAATTCCGGTCGTTCCTGTTGAACATTGATGTTCTTATCTCCCCCTAACGACGGGAAGACTGTCTCATCGAAGTGACAATCCGCAAATCTAGCGGTAAAGAGATCGCCTGTCAAGGGTTCTATGTAGCGGATAATCGTTGGAGAATCATATCCAACATAAAGGCCTAATCGTCTTTGAGGACCCATTTTGGTACGCTGTGGCGGCGCAATAGGCACATAGACTGCACACCCAAATATGCGTAAGTGTGAGACATCAGGCTCATACCCAGTAACCATCTGGGACGCAGAAAAGGGTTGAGTGGCAGTGGGCCGCAGACGAATAAGCACAGCTGCATGCAATATTGCATAGCCCCAAGCAGAAATAGGGAGATTGGTGCGCATTACCAATGCCCTAGCGACCATTTGTAGTCGTTTAATGGCGGCTTCTGCGAGACCATTTTGGGTGTGAACATGAGGAACAGGATGTTCAACATCAATCCCAATGGACATGCAATAATCATCAAAAGTCTTTGATGTAAACTCTCCAGCATTGTCTAATCTTATAGACTTAATAGGATGATCAGGGTGGTGAGCCCTTAACTTAATTATTTGTGCTAGGAGTTTAGCAAATGCAGCGTTCCTTGTGGACAATAGCATGACATGTGACCAGCGTGTCGATGCATCAACCAACACCATAAAATATCGAAATGGTCCGCAAGATGGTTGAATAGGTCCACAAATATCACCTTGGATTCTTTGCAAGAATGGTATATTTTCTTTGGTGTCCTTTGCATAGGATGGTCTCGATCCTAACTTTGCTAAAGAGCAGGCTTTGCAGAACGAATAATGGGCTTTCGAAATAACCAATGAGGATTTTGGTTGAGCCATGAAGTCACTTTTGACTTTAGAAGCAGAAATTGGAGTCAGGGGAGCAGGGGTGGCGTCAAAGCCACCCTGGAGCCGCAGGGGGATGACGGCGCCGGCTAGTGGTGGCCGGACTTGAAGGGGGAAGGCGCCGTGAGGCGCAGGTGCTCCTCCTTGATCCAAATTTCGAGTTTTACTTCCTTTCGTTCTGAAAAAGGGATGTCCGTGTGAAGTCTTTAATATACGGATCATCATGTCACGACCTGGGTGTCCCAAACGGTCGTGCCAAAGCCTATATGTGTCGGAATCCCATAAATCATCTCTCATGACATGGTTGGATTCAATGACTCGAATAGTGGTTGCATACAACCCACTAGAGCGACACATAAGTTTCTCTAAGACTCGTTTATGTCCGTAGTCATTAGAGGTGATGCAAAGGAACTCTTGTCCATTCTCACAATGTGTTTCCACATGAAAACCATTGGCTCTTATATCTTTGAAGCTCAATAGGGTTCTTCCTGCCCTAGGAGCATAAAGAGCTTCGGTGACATTCAAAGTAGTGCCATTAGGCAATATAAATTGAGCTAGTCCTCGACCATGAATCAATTGAGATGGTCCAGCCATCATAGTCACAGAAGATCGAGTAGGCGCCATCCATAGGAATAGCTGTCTATTTCGAAGGATGGTATGTGTAGTGGCACTGTCCACGAGGCATTCGAGCTCTCCGGGAAACATACTGAAAAAAATAAAGTTCGAATTTAGAATATTATGTCCAAGACATTTGAATAAGTCGACACTTTATTAATGATAGCCAATGATTACATCAAAGTTTCTTGACTAAAATCTAATCCAATATAAAATCAAATAGTAGACAAATCGTAGTCACTTAATCCGTTCGGTAATTTCAATTTTGTTGTGACCAGGTAAGGTAAGGTGAGATTTTGGTGGAGCGTTGCTCACTTTTAAAACCGTTCTCTCAGATTAAACCTTGCCTAGACATCACAAGTACTCTTGAGTACGCCTAGAGGGAAAAAGTTAATACAATAAGTCATTTTATTGATTTAGGGCATAATTGCCATTACATAATTCTTGGAAAAGTAAAGGACTATACTAATCAAAATCTGCAGCATCCTTGTGCAATTCTTTGTCAGATTTGAAGTCCGCTATGGTGAGATTGACGTCAGCATCATCACCATCTTCTTCTATATTTTCGGCAAAATTGGCTTCATGCTCTCTGAAGTCTCTAAATGCCTTGTAATGCGCAGCCAATTGTTTGCTTGCGTTGCATTGTTTGAACCAGTGCTCACTAGATCCACATCGATGACACATGTCATTGTGATTTCCTCCCTTTAATTGAGGTGCATTGTTTGCACTTGGGTGGCGTCCCCCATAGGAGTTGGCGCCATTCCCACGGCCCTGGGTGGTTCCTCCATGTCCTGGAGCCCCACGACCTCCTCTCCCACGTTGCCATGTATTGCCACGTGATCGTCCTTCATTCTGACGAGTACCTTCCTTTGTAGGGCGGTTATATGGACCAGAACGTCCGTTGTGTCCCTTATTCTTAGGGTTCCGCTCCTTGCGCCCTCCTTTGGGTGCATTGTTATAATTCACCTCATGAACGCTCTTAGTTCCGATAGGCCTTGAATTATAATTCTTCACGAGGATATTATCATGCTTTTCAGCTACAGACATAATAGTAATGAGCTGATGAAATCTCGTGATCCGTCTAGTATCGAATTCCGTTCGATATTGCTTTGAGAGCAAAATTGTTGAGACGGGGAAGGTGGAGAGAGTTTTCTCAATTAGTTCTTGCTCTGTGACGGGTTGTCCACAGAACCCCAACATGGTTTTGAGGCGTAGAACTTCTGAATTATATTCAGCTACAGACTTGAAGTCGGCGAATCGTAGATTGCCCCATTGAACTTTCAAGTCAGGGAGGAGGGTATCCTTGATATTACCAAATCGCTCTTCTAGCGCGACCCATAATTCTCTAGCATCCTTGATTGCCATGTACTCCAGTCGGAGTGATTTATCCATGTGGCGCCTCATCAAGATGAGGGCGGTGGCATTGTTCGTAGCCGTACGCTCAAATATGAGAGTAGGATTAGGAGCTTGAATTAAGGGTAGGATCCCTTTTGAAGTGAGGTGGTGCTCAACATCCGTGGCCCAACTATGATATTCCGAGCCAGTTGAGGTAAGTGCAGGAAAGTCAAGTTTCGACATCCTGAAATAAGAAGAAGAAATATATTAGTTTCGGAGTTAAAACTTCCACGACAACTAAATATTAAGATTTCCGAGCTATGCTACCAAGAAATCGATTGCCAAGAAAATTGGATTAGACCGAAACAATGATGTTTATAAGGTCATAAATCGATGCTTGCGGACGCTCTTAGTCCGAAGTCTTACGAACGCTCTTAGTTCGTTAATTGCGTGAATCCCCACGATTCCGCTTTTTAATGATCGAACCCACGTTATAAGAAAGGTGGGATGAAGAAGAAGGGAGGTTTTTTTTAAGTCCCCGAGAAAAAGAAAAAATATCAATTTAGGAACTTTAAAACTTACTCTTTTGAATACTTACTTGTATTTGGATCACGCGCGTGTCGATGCAGGCGTGATGGAGCGAAGCGAGTCGAGTAAAGGTGTGCAGTGGTGCACGGCAGCAGGGGCTGCAGTGGCAGTGAGTTGCAGGTGTGCTGCAAGGGGTGCAGGGGCTACGGGCGCGAAGTAGGCAGGCCGGTTGCGGGGCAGCAGTTGTTGCGGGCAAGGCAGCAGCGAACGCAGGTGTGCGTACGGGCTGCGGGGGCAGGTGTGCGCGGGGCAGCAGATGTGCGGCAGAGCTGCAGGAGCAGCAGGGCAGCGACGCGGGGCTGCAGACGCACGGGCGCGCAGGGAAGGCAGGCAGCAGGGCTGCAGGCGCACGGGCGCGCAGGCAGACGAGCGCAGGGGCGCGTAGCGCAGGGCAGACGCGGTGGGGGCTCGGCTAGCACGGGCTAGGGGCTGCTGGGGTAGTCGGCACGCAGGTAGACAGAAGGCTGCAGGCAAGTGCTTGCGGCAGATTTTTTTTTGGCAAAGGAAGTTTTGTGGGGTTTTTTTTTCTTTTTGGCTAGAGTCGTGCTGATAACGTGTTTAAGTATATTGGTATTGAGAGAGATTGATGAGAGAAGTGTATTTCATTATAGAGAATAGGAGCCCTATATATAGGGATTACAAAGTGCATAATCTAATGTTACAAGGAATACCAATCCGTGTAGGATTGGGAAATCTAGAACCTTCTCTCCTATTCCTATTCCTAGTTTGATAAGGCACACTAAACTTGATTTTCCTTCAACAACTGTCTAATTTATTCCATTTATTCCCTAGCACTCGTTTAGGAAGTTAAAAGAGAACACCATAGAACCAACTAGCTACTGGTCTAGGGGTACAAAGAAACAGAGGTTGATCAAAATAAGAGGAAATTTTATTTACTCTTAACTTGTCAGAGTTATCTTACCCACTGAAAGGTGTTTGAGCTGGACACCAAGGCCATCGCCTCTTATTCCAGCATCATCAAGCACAACGTACATGCATGCAACAATGGAATATGATGAATGGGATCCCATTCATCCATTATTACCTTCTAATTATCAAGGGTAATTTCAGAAACAGACCACCTTGTCCCGCCTCATGAGTACTTACCATTTTTTGTTTTTGTTTTTTTGTTTTTTTTTGTTTTGAGAAGATCATGAGTACTTACCACGGGTGGTTGTTAATGGACAACCGCTGAATGATGCAAGCATTTGCTGTCAATCTCTTTGTATTTCTTATTTTCACTCAGAGATTATATTATTGAACTCTTTATATATGGATGCAGGATTACCTGAACTTTGTGAGCTCTGTCTTTAACGGTTACAAAGACAGTCCGAAACCAAAGGCTTGCAGATCACATCCACAAAACATCAATTCAGATGGAAAGGCAAACTCGAGCCTAGAAGAATGCTATAAAGGAGAAGAACGCGGGGGGAGCTGAAACACTTCAGTCTGACTCAATATGGTTCTGGATCATCCATATTAATTTGCTATGGAGAGCATCGCTAGTTTACTAGCATCATAAAATAAAGGACTAGCATATGTTTACTGTTCTAAGATCATTTACGAGATGTTTGTGTGGTTTAACAACTATGACTGTGATGTTGTTTCAATTTTCTACAACAAATGGCTGGGGAAGACTGAGTCTATAAAATATAAATTCAGTGTTTTAGGAAACAAAAGATTAATAGATAATAACACCTATAATTAACCAAAGTATCAAAATCCGAAGAATAAACATTGCTGTAAAACAAAAGGAAGCATATGTCTTATAGTCGCATTATATCTTTTTCACCTACGAACTTGGTGGTTGTGGTTGTATCCATGAAATATGTAGTGGGGCTTCTAAAATATTAGGTACTGAAAGTTGCTCCACCTTTTCATCTTCCATGTTAAAGATAAAAACAGCCGGACCAAAGTTTGTATTTGGAAGTGAAAGCCACTCCCACCATTTAGTGTTGAAGTATATGCAATTGGCTTTGTATCCTGCAGAATAGTAGTCTGAGCCATCAACAGAGAATGAAGAACTTTCACATCCCAAGAATAGACTTCTATTCTCCAAATTCTTTACCTCCAAATCTGACCACTCCCACCCGTGGTCTCTACCAAACGGCACCTCAAATACCCTAAACCTGGTGGTTTCAATTGATCCAATTCTTGGCCTAGATTGCAGAACCACCAACAAGGCCCCTGCTGATTCTACCATGTACAAGCTTTGACTAGTAGTCTGCCCATACATAGGTACCATTGGTATCTTCTTTGATAGCAAAATAGTTGTCATTGGTTGCTCTGGGTCTTCAACATCACAAACCAAGATTCTGCCACTACAGTCCATCGCATAAAACTGCCCGTTGTGATAAATTCAATCGAGTATTGGAGTCCAGGCTACGTACGTCCGTGTATCTTCTCCTAGTCTGCAAAACCCCCAACCACTGGCAGTCTCATAACTTACCAGAACTAAGCATTCCGGTGACGAAAAAGGGTTCGATGATAAGACAAACTTGATAATCATATGGTCATACCTACAACAAATCTGGGTATTAATGACCACCACATTGGTCACTGAAACTAACAAATCTGGTCACTAAATATGGTTAGTGACCAAATTTAGGTGGTCACTATAGGTCCCTCACTGATTCCTATTTAGTGACCAACAAATGTAAGTTGGTCACTAATTCAAAATGTCTTTAGTGACCATGGTCTTATGGTCACAAATAATAATGGCATTAGTGACCTACAAATTCATCACTAAAGGTGTTACCAATGGTCACTGAATTGCAAAATTTGGTCATTAAAAACCATTCACTGAAAAAAAATATATATATATATAAATCAACAAAACCAATCTGTCTCCCAAGAAAATCGGAGCAGTGCGAAAACCCTAGAAACAAAATTTTCAATGCCCCGTCCGGCGGCGCGTCCATGGGACGTCGTCGTCGGACGGGCGAACTGGTTCTGTGAGTCCGCCGGCGAGGGACAGCGGCTCTGGGGTCGGAGCTGGGGTTTGGAAACGCCTGGGTCGCTTTCGGAGAGGGTACGACAAGCAGAGGGGCTCCTCCTTGTTCGTTTTCGATCTGTGCGGCGGAGGTTTCAAGCAAGGGCGGGGAGGCAGTTGGTTTCTGGTGTGCGGCGGATCAGGTGGATCATCGTTGTGGCTTCCCCTGTTTTGGGGTTGAAAAAGGCTGATGGAGGCCATGGGGGTCGACCCTATGGTTTTGGATCCAGTTTCAGTTTGGAATGGAGATCCATGGCGATCTGGCCGGCGAGTTCAGCTGCTGGTTACAGTTCGGTGCGGCGACGTTATCCGGTGGAAACTGATTTTTTGGTCCGGCAAAGCAGACCCGACCCGCGCACTCTTGGTTGGTCTCTGGGCCTGCCTTAGGCTGTTAAGCCTAACTTGGTGGGCTGGATGTTTATTTTGTTTAAGTACTAAGTTCTATAACTTTTATTTTGATTGTTTTGCTTTTTTAATTCGACGTGGCTTTATGCCGGCAATAAGTCCCTACCCTGTCGTGGTAGGACGACGTGGGCTCTGTCTCGGACTGCACCTTTTGTGTGCCTGGTCTGCCCTAGTTAGGGAGCGAGTTCCTTGCTTTGTCAAATGGTCGCAACCTCCTAGTGGCAAGATGAAACTAAGTGTCATCGGATTAGTTTTCCGGTGGCAACATAGTGGGAAAGCTGATCTTATTAGTAAATTATGGCTTCGAGTAAGCATTTACTTTCCGGTATGTCACCACCTTTGTAAAGTGAATAGAGTAGCTAATTGTGCACTCTTCGCTAATTGGTGCATGTTAGAATACATATTTTTATTGAGACTCTCGTTATTATCTCGGGATGTTCTCTTTATGCTTATTGTAACTTGGGTTCAGGTTCCATGTCCCCCCCATATATTCTGCAGTTTCATTAATGATTAAGGCTTAAGGGCAGCCGTACTGGCCCTCTTTCAAAAAAAAAAAAAAAAACCATTCACTGACATGCTTTTAGCGACCATATTGCTAGATCATTGGTACTTTGGTAACTAAATTTTGGCAATTTTTCCTGGTTGTTAAAACAAACCTAATCATTTACTGCATCAATACAAATCAAAGTAGCCTTCAATACTCCAACACCACAAAATGAAATGTACTCAAATACCAGTTATCAATATTAAACTATTCAATTCCAATACAATATAAGACATGTATCTCTATCCTGAAATACTAATTAAATTTGCAAATCCAAAATATACAAATGTCAATCCATCCTTAATAGCAATTTCAAAATAAATGGAAATACATACAAGTCTTTCTAGAAGCTCAATAAGGCGGCCTTCAATGATAGTTTGCAAGATGTACTTTTTTTAATCTTAGACCAATCTGCAATATAACAAAACATATACAAGTTATAATCTTCATCCCAATGTAGGTAAGAGCTGCACCTAAGAAAGGCCTAGTATTCACTATATTTTTTTTTTTTTTAAAAAGGAGGTACTGGGAAGGACCACAAGGAGGCACGCAATGGCCTTTTTTACCCGAAGTCCAGCACAGTGCCGCGCCAAAGACGCAGCGACACCCCCCCTCCGGGCATTGAGTACACCAAATAGGTGGGCTTGCCCTCCCCGCATAGTCTTTTCCATACACAAGGCTCGAACTTGAGACCTCTGCCTCAAGTCCCTCAACTTGCTTAAGGAGCACAGTCAACTTGCCAACTGAACTGGACCATGTGGGTGCCTAGTATTCACTATATACACTAATTATATTTCCTTGATATAATATAATTGCAACAGCACAAATGAATCATGTATGCATACCATCAGTTTTGGGAGGATAACAGCACCATCAATTTAAGTAAAAGTATGTCGGTATGATTTTTTCTTGCCTTTAGTGCCTCCAACTCTTCATTTTGTGCAGCGGCTCTAGCCTTCACTGCCTCTAACTCTTCATTTTTTGAACTGCACCAGCTTTGACTATCTCTAACTCCTCATTGCTGAGCTCCAATAGACTTCGCAGCCATCAACTCACTCTGCAAGTTGCATTGCTTGTGTTTCTGCTTGATCTGCCTCCCTCACTTGAGCATGATTTGCTGTATATGTAAAATGAATCAGATAAAAAGTAATCAGACATTATATGAACTTGCACACAAAAAACAGTGGGAAAAAAGGTATCATAATAACTATAGAAGACCATGGGTTAAGATCACTAATTCATAAATCTGAATAGGATAATAATTTTTTTGGTTAAGGAAATATGATACTTAAATTTAAAATCTTATATAGGGCAGGGAAATTAGTCACAGCTCTAGCAGCCTTATGTATAAGGGGGAAATACACAATGACATCTCCAAACAATAACTCAGCTCACAAACTTGAAAGACAAAATAAAATCTTCATCTAAGCCAAGGAGGATAAGCAAATTCAGATCTGTCAAATGCTACTCCTATAAGCAAGGAGGATAAGCAAATTCAGTCAACTATTGTTTGGTTGGACACATATAAGAAATACTGAAATTAATTAAGAAAATAGGAAGAGAACTTTTACCTGGTTAGAGGAACAAATCAACTTCATCACCTTGCCTGTAAAACTGCACAAAGAGAGATCCTTGATCAGTTTAACCCAATCATATCTACAATTGTTATATATATTTAAATCTATGAAGCCAATCTGGCATTCTTTTTGGAAAGAGTTTATTTACACCGTAGTGCCCAATAAGAAAAAGTAAGACATTAAAAACAAACAAGATGCTAGGACTAAGACTTTCTGGAAAAGAAATGTCAGACTAGACTACATCTGAGTGAAGAACAAAAAATATATCATGATTTTTCAAGAAAATGAAAAACTAAAGGATGTCCACATCTTCTAACTGAGAAATTACCCAGTTTCATAACACTCTGATGTCTAAACCTGGGTAAATTGATAGAGGGCCTTTTAAGAACTAGAAACACCGGTCAAATGTTCACATCCTAACATGGTTTTAAACAATCAGAGTCTTTAGATAGTCCTACACACATAAAGAGAAATAAAAGACACTAAACATGATTATAATCTTTGAGGCTTAATCAGCATTAACATAATTGATCCAATCCTAAATTTTGTAATCTTCCATTTCTAATAAATTCAAATTTTAATGTCAAATAATGAGGGCAGTAAGTCTAACTAGTGGTTGTGGTCTAAATCTACAATGTATAAATCACTGATAAGGCTTGTAAGAAGTAAGTGAAATACTACAGTCTTCGCATTCATTTCCATCGGCATCCACCGCAGCCGCTTTTAAAATATCCATCAAATTCGCAACCAGATCATCAACACGAGATGTTGAGCATTCTCATGTGACTATTCTTGTCCTCCACTTGTGGCACATAAAGCTTCTTCCTCACCTGCACATCACCATCTTCACACAACACAAGAAACATTACCAACCCAGAACTAAACTCTCAACCCATATCAAGCTAAAGATAAAACCCATATTATGCTGTACAACTTCTAACACAAAGGGTCAGTTTTATAAAAAACAAATATTCAAAGGAAAGATAGTACTTGTTATATTATGTAGTATTGATCTTCATCAATATATATGGTTCACTGCACAGCAACAAAACATTCTCAAGAGTCCAACCAATGCGATGTTCAGTTCAGAAATAAATAAGCTTATATTTAACATAACAATAAACCTCAGCAGTGTGTGTGCCAATGCAAAGTAATCTAACCAACAATGATAAAAGAACATTATCATACTAAACAAGTGCGCACTAACCAACTATCATAGAAGCAAGCAAGCATATATGCTTACCTTCTCACGACTTTGAAAACACAGAAATTGGGACGAAGTCCCTGGACATATCGCAAAATCAACTTCTAAATTTCCTAAAATCCACAATATAAAGAAGTGATAATACAAAAGAACACAAACATAGAAAGTCAAGTCATATGGGGAAAAAAAAATCGAACTACTGGCAACTTCTTACCAGATCCAGAAATACGAAAAGCCAATCGTTTATTTGTCGATCCTTCTTCTGGTCCTTGAACTAGATATATGAAAAGCAGCAACTTGATCAATAAAAATTAGAAATAAGGAAAATCAAAACCCAAACATTCATAACCCTAAAATTAACTCTCAAGTACCAAATTGCTTCATGAAACCTCTCAATTCCCAAAGTCAATTTGATTGCCAAAAAAACAAAACCCATTGTCAATAGCTCAACCATGGAGTGGAATCAGTTTTCGACAAGCCTCGTGAAAGAAATACTTACAATAGGAGCAGTGGAAAAGGCAATAGGAGCAGAGGAGAAGATCTGAGTCGGAGTCAGAGTCGATGGGTACGAGTCGGAGATCAAAAATCCTCACCGACCCGTCGGCGGAGACGGAGGCGAAAACCCTAGCTTCGCCCCACGCAATGTCGTAAACCTCCTTATCGTGAGCGATCAGCTGCGTCCGAACGACTCCCTTCTCGATGTCCCAAATCGTACAGGTGGTGTCGATGCTGGAGGTTCCGATTCGCCGAGGCTCGATCTCGTTCCAGTCGAATGAAGTCAGCGGCGCACAGAATTCGCTGGTCTTGGTGTTGTTGAGGACGGATATGGGCTCGAGGCGATCAACGGAGGAGTCTTTGACCTCCTAGAGGCGGAGGTAGTCGCCGGAGGAGGCGAGGATGTCGTTGGACTTGTGGAGGGAGTCGGAGTGAGAGAAGAACAAGACCCAATCACATCTTTCATTCACAATTTGGGAATTGGAAGCGCGCCTAAAACCTTTGAAAACTTGCCGCTTGAAAATTCACCAAGAAAAATGTAAAATAGTTGGTCACTAACTCCAAAACGACAACGTTCTGTCATTAAATTTGTTGTGGCCAAACATTAGCTGGTCACTATTAATTATAGATTTGGTCACTGAGATAAAAAAAAATTAGCGGGAGTTAGAAAAAATTTAGCGCTATATTTTAGTGACCAATGGGTGATGTTGGTCATTAATTCAATTCTATTAATGACCAATTATAGGTTGGTCACTATGATTTGGTCACTAATGTCCATATTTGTTATAGTATATACCTCCTCGCTTCAGAGTTAATCCCTCCAACACTAGTTTTAACCATGTCAATTTCTGGTAGCTTGATTTGAGCACGATGATATGATCCAAAGAGTTCAACAAATTAACCTTGTAGTCTTCAGATATATTCATCAAGCATCCTAGAGAAGAATATGTTTGGCTGTAGATCATCCTGACAAATTTTCAGAGCTTTATTCCATGCGGTTGGGCCGAAAATGCTGCTGGACCTCTTACAGGTCCAGTTTTCCAGTTTTGCTTCTGTAGAAAATTGGACTGATTGTTTGAAGGCCTTCCACTCAAAAATAGCTTTGGCACTCTTCATAAGAAATGATCCTTGGGATGTCTAGTATTAATCTGGAAAGTTTTAGCTCATTTAGATTTCATTTGGTTAGTCTGCCTCCCCTCCTTCCTTGTTTAGCTCGGTTTCTCCTAGCCGAAGTAAGAAAATGTGCTAAAGTTGACTTTTCATTTCCATGCTTCCATCATTTCCTTTTCTTACAGCTCGCATAATTCTCCATAGTAGGCTTTATTTAGCCTCTAAATAATATATTTCGAACTTGTCGACAATATATAGCTTGAGCCACTGACATTGGCTCAATTTCTCCAAAACGTGCCTTGTCAGGCCAAAATGTTCATTTTGGGTCCAAACATTGCCCCCCAGACCTCGAAGTCAAAAGGTCTTCGTCTTGACTGAAGAGGTCTTGAATCAGTACCACTCTTATAATGTTGTTGCTCCAAAGCCACTTGTATTGGCTTGACTAAAATTACTTGAACAGTGGCCTCTCTCCCTCTTAATTATATATAGTGAGCATATATATATTAATCGCCAGTCTTCCTTCGCGAACCATCCTTTGCGAGGCCATGTAATTAAAACCACTTCGCTGCCAACAATTGCACTTTTGGAGATGAAGATGTTCCAAGATCGGCTTTGTCGCCAACTACCATGTCATAGAACATGGTGTCTTCAGGATTAGCCACAGATTGGCCATTATAGAGGACCACTTGCTGGTCTGAATTCTCCACATCAAGAGCTTCACTTGTTGGATAATTATAAACAAGAGTTAACTTGTATTGATGATACTCAAATTTACAGTTGCGAATGACAACTTGGCCACTAGAATAATTGTTCTGGCCATACATGCAACGTGGGTTGTAGATGTGCCCTCCACATATATCAAAGCCACCGGTTGGCCTTGAAGAATATATGAAGAACTTCAAGTTGAATTGATTAATAAAGCCACATATTGGCTTATGTAGACCACAACTTAATTGATTAACTCCACCATGACGTCCAGCATGGCTAAGGCTAAACTGATGATAGTAAGGTGGGCCCTGCCCTTGACCCTTTGCATGATCATGATGACGTGTAGCAGAGTCATAATTAAAATGATCATGAACTTGCTTCTTTTGATCAAAGGGATGATCATGGGCTATATCTTGCCCCCCATGCATCTGATCAGTAGCCACATATTTTGCTTGATCAGTGGAGAAATCAGATATTTGTTCAGAAACAACTTTCTTGTCCGAAGAACAATCTTGTTGATGACCTTCTCCATGCACAGCCTCTGTGTAAGGCTGTGACTCACCAGTGAGACCCTTAGGTTGATTGCCACCTATAGGCAAGTTAGTCTCATAAATGACCTCTTCGCGAGCAGCTTCTTGATGTTCCAATTTGTCTTGATGCGAACTGACTTGAGTAGCCAAGCTGGAACCTTCTTTGCCCAAGGTCGCGAACTCTGATGAGGTTTGTTTGTGCTGGGTCGCAACGATATTCATCGACTGCTGGTGGTTTTCTTGGGCTAGTTGGGTCACGTCGGCTAGCTGCTTCCAGGTCTGCTGCAACTCTTGTTGGGCTGATTGGAAAAGTTCATCCATCCTCTTCTACTGCGCCGCCAGGACCTTTTTCAAATTCGCATAATACGAAGCAGTGTTCTGTTGAAAGATAGCAAGTCGCTCATCTATGCTCGCATTCTCTGGGATAGGTATGCGCATGAAGATAGGCATGATTTCAGGAATTTCTTTTGGTAAAGATTTTCCTCTGGCATCCCAATGATGGTGAATATAAAAAGACTATAGTTTAGTCCCACTGGGCGTGCCAAAATGTTTGTTATAAAGCCTGGTGGTTGAATGTGCTTCAAGAGAAAACCTTATGATGTAGTCCCACTGGGCGTGCCAAAATGTTTGTTTTGAAACCCAGTGGTTGAATGTACTTCAAGAGAAAAGCTTCTGATGTAGTCCCACCGGGTGTGCCAAAATGTTTGTTTTGAAGCCCGGTGGTTGAATGTCTTCAAGAGAAAAAAACTTATGATGTAGTCCCACCGAGTGTGCCAAAATGTTTGGCTCCAGTTTTGTTTGAGCTGGTCAACAGTCTCTTTTCTGCGCGGGCGTGCCAGCACCGTTCGGGTGCGGTCGTCGGGGGTGTCCCTTGACCTGACTTCTTTCAAGCGATTGTTGACGAGGAGAGCACCAACCTCATCGCGGGATTCTTTATGCCTCGTGATGAGGACTTTGCTGTAGTTTCTTCTTGTTCACATAATCGATACTCAATATTGTAGATTGAGCAGAGCGAAATCACCGGGAAGTGTTGAGATCTTGCTAAAGCGTGACTTTAGCTTGGCTGGGTTGCTAGGGTGTTACCCTTGCTTGGCTGGTTCTGTAACCGTTGTGGTCGCGGCACTACTGTCGGCTCCCGAGGAGACTAGGACTGAAGTACGTTGACAGAGGATTTGGTGGCACTGAAAGTCGGCTTCTGGGAAGACTAGGACTAGGAGTGTGATCACCGGAAAGAGAAAGAGAAGGAGAGGAGTTGCTCTTAGAGAGGTTGCTCTAAAGAGAACTTAGATCATCTTAGAGATGTTTTGATGTTGTGAATGTATCTTGGTGTTGGTGTTTGGTTGTGGTACTACAATCGGCTCTCGAGGAGACTAGGACCGAAGTACGTTGACAGAGGGTTTGGTGGCACTGAAAGTCGGCTTCTGAGAAGACTAGGACTAGGAGTGTGATCACCGGTAAGAGAAAGAGAAGGAGAGGAGTTGCTCTTAGAGAGGTTGCTCTAGAGAGAACTTAGATCATCTTAGAGATGTTGTTGTTGTGAATGTGTATTTTAGAATGAGAGGAGAATGTGTTTATATAGGGAAGAAAAAGAAGAGTGAAATGATGAGTGGAAGAAAAATAATGAAAGTGGAGTATTAAAGTGATTTGTAAAATATGGAAAAGATAGAGAAATGATGAAATGAAAGCAAAGCATGAAGGTGCAGAAACATGGAAGTGATGATGATCTATTAAAGAGATTGTAGTAGAAAAATATATCTAAGGAAAAAAAGAAAAGCATCTAGCTTTCTTCATGTGGGTAGGAAACATGAACATGTGAATATTGAGCTGGTTTTAGGTCAGTTTCTGCCCCTTTATTCCTTCAATTATTTCTCCAACAAGACTTCAGAATGAGCCTTCGACTTCTTCATAAAAAATGTTCCACTATGAGTGTAGATCATCCTGACAAATTTTCAGAGCTTTATTCAGTAGAAAAGAATACTTTGATTTTAGGGTTTTCAATAATAATACTATTCATCCCACAAAGGGGTATATATACAAGGACAAGAGGAGTAGTCTAACCCTAATAGGAAACAATCATTCCTATAATTACATGATAACCTAAATAAATAAGAATCATAATTACATAAGATTTACAGATATTCTACACTCCCCCTCAAGTTGGTGCATAGATATCTATCATGTCCAACTTGTCAACTGAGCTGTCAAATATCTTCCTGGACACTCCTTTAGTAAGAACATCAGCTAACTGCTCTTCTGAGTTTACAAATGGAAAACGAATAACCTTTCTGTCAAGATTTTCTTTAATAAAATGACGGTCAACCTCCACATGCTTTGTCCTATCATGCTGAACTGGATTATGTGCAATCTCAATTGCAGCTTTATTATCACAATGCAAATCCATAGGTTGTCTAAGCTTGTAACCTAGATCTTTTAGGACATTACGAATCCATAACATTTCACAGACTCCATGTGCCATACCTCGAAATTCAGCTTCTGCACTTGTTCTGGCCACAACTTTCTGTTTCTTGCTACGCCAAGTGACAAGGTTCCCTCCTACAAAAGTGAAGTACCCAGATGTAGAACGCCTGTCAGTTTTATCACCAGCCCAATCTGCATCTGTGTATCCCCTAACTTCCAATTCATCCTTTTTCTCAAACAGTAATCCTTTACCTGGCGCCATCTTCAAATACCTCAAAATCCGAAAAACTGCATCCATATGTTCTTCACTAGGACAATGCATAAACTGACTGACAACACTCACAGCATAAGCAATATCAGGTCTAGTATGTGAAAGATAAATCAACCTTCCTACAAGACGTTGATACCTTCCTTTATCAGTTGGAATTTGATCAGGATAAATGGCAAGTCTGTGATTCATCTCAATGGGTGTCTCAATTGGACTGCAGTCCAGCATCCCTGTTTCAGTAAGTAAGTCAAGAACATACTTCCTCTGTGACAGTGAAATTCCCTTCTTAGACCTCGCAACTTCAATACCCAAAAAATACTTCAGTTGCCCCAGATCCTTCATTTCAAACTCCTTTGACAGATACTTTTGTAACTCATTCATCTCTTTCGGATCATCCCCTGTAACAATCATGTCATCAACATACACAATAAGAGCTATAATCTTACCATTCTTGCGCTTGATAAACAAGGTATGGTCAGAATTGCTCTGTCTGTACCCAAAGGCTCTCATGGACTTTGAAAATCTCCCAAACCAGGCTCTTGGAGATTGCTTCAGGCCATACAAAGACTTCTTCAATTTACACACCTTGCCAACTTCACTTGGGTAATTCTTAACACCTGGGGGCACATCCATGTACACTTCTTCTTCCAAATTCCCATTAAGAAACGCATTTTTCACATCAAACTGGTGTAAGGGCCAATCTTTGTTTGCTGCAAGTGAGATTAGAATCCGAACAGTATTGATCTTTGCCACAGGTGCAAAAGTCTCCTCATAATCAATCCCATAACGTTGTGTGTATCCTTTGGCAACCAAGCTCGCCTTGTATCTATTAATAGTTCCATCTGCATTAAGCTTCACAGTAAATACCCAACGACACCCTACAGTCTTCTTTCCAACCGGCATAGGTACTAGTTCCCATGTTGCATTCTTTTGAAGAGCTTCCAATTCTTCATTCATCGCCTTTGTCCATTTTGGATCCGTTAATGCATCCTGCACGTTACTAGGAATAGATACAGTAGATAATTGATCAATAACAAGTGCATGTGACCCAGAAATCCTATGGTTAGACATAAAATTAGCTATAGGGTATTTAGCTTTGGCTTTGATATCTGGTTCATATTGTTTCTTAGGAATTCCCTTGGTAACCCTTTGTGATTTCCTAGGTTCGACACTGTCTAACCCAGAAGATTAATTAAAGTTTAGGGGTACCTGAGGCGGATCATTCTGACCAGGATCTTCAGTTGGTGATGTAGAAGGGGGAATATCTTGTGTGTGAGCTTTAGATACGTCTTGATTTTGATTCAACTATCCAGAAAAGTCGTCTCTTCTGTCTCGGAATTCACAACACTCTGTTCGGCAGTTACATTTTCTGTTTCGGAATTCACAACACTCTGTTTGGCAGTCGCATTTTCTGTTTCGGAATTCGCAACACTTCGTTCGGCAGTCGCATTGTCTATTTCGGAATTCACAATGCTCTGTTCGGCAACTGCATTTTCTGTTTCCAAATTTTTTCTACCCTCAAATGTATCCTCCAAATTTTCCAAGTCTTCAAAGACATCAAAATCAATAATAGAACGAGGATTCCCTTCACAACCTCTCTCCCCCTGAAGGGAAGACTGAGAAGCTCCCCCTGAGTAATAAGGCTCGGATTCACGAAAAGCAACATCAAGAGAGACATGTAAAGTGCCAGTAAGGGGATCATAACATCGATAACCCTTCTGGAAGTCAGCATAACCAACAAAGATACACTTACGGGCACGGGGATCAAGCTTGTTGCGTTGAGGCTTGGGAATATGAACATAGGCTGTGCACCCAAACACCCGGGGCTCCAAATTAGGCATAGAAGGGATGGTCAAAAATGTATGAAGCTTCTGATGAGGATTCTGAAACTCAATCACCCGTGAAGGAGTACGGTTGATAAGATATGCTGCAGATTTTACTGCTTCTCCCCAATACGACCGAGGTACATTCATGCCAAATAAGGAAGCACGAACAACTTCCATCAACTGCCTGTTCTTCCGTTCTGCTAACCCATTCTGTTGAGGAGTATAAGAATTGGAGGTTTGATGACGAATTCCATGTGACCGGCAAAACTCAATCATAGGGCCATTCACAAACTCTCCACCATTGTCTGACTGAAACACTCGGATGGATTGTTGATACTGAGTTGCCACCATTTTGTGAAATTCGATAAACATTCCAAATACATCACTCTTATTCTTCAGAAATGACACCCATGTCATGCGAGTGCAATCATCAATAAACGTTACAAAATACCGAGCTCCAGAAAGAGAAGGAATCTTTGCAGGACCCCAGACATCAGAGTGAATTTTCATAAAAGGAACAGGACTTTTATGAAGACTTGGTGAATATGAAATACGGTGGCTCTTGGCCAGTTCACAAATGTCACAATGGAAATCCAAATCACTGACAACCGAAAACAAATGAGGTTGCAGCTTCTTAAGATAACTAAAAGATAGATGACCTAAACGGCGATGCCATAACCATACTGCTTCCTTTGCATTCTCTACTCCATTAATCTGATTAGCTTGCCCCAAAAGATGCTTCTGGTTTTCTCCAGTCTCTGTCAGATCCAGGTAGTATAATTTTCCCCTTCTAACACCATAACCAAGAATCTGCCGAGTCACAACGTCTTGAAACACACAGAAAGATGGATAGAAGGTCACAATACATGCAAGTGCTAAAATAATCTGACCAACAGATAGGAGATTATAAGCTAGTGAGGGAACAACTAGGACAGATTCAAGGGTTAAGGTATCAGATACAACAATAGAACCTTCTCCGGTGACCGGAGTTGGAGTACCATTAGCAGTAGAGACAATATTTTGAGAGGAACGTCTAAGGTTTTTCACAAGACTAGGGTCATTGGTCATATGATCAGATGCACCTGTATCAATTATCCATGTATTATTCAAAGTAGCCTTACCCTTCATACCTGACTGCGCTACATTAGCGGAGGCATTGTCGAGATGCTCTTCCTCTGTAGTAGCAATAGCCGCCTTGCCCGGATTCTTTCGCGGTTTCCTGGTGAAGTCCCACCAATCAGGGTAGCCAATCACTTCATAGCACCGCTCCTTGGTATGACCTACTTCCCCACAGACAACACATTTTTGTTTGCGTATGGGTTTGGTTTGTCATGAGGACGGCGTGGAGAAGGACCTGAGAAGCCTGGAGGAGGACCTGGTCGGCGTTGAACGGCCATTGAGGAATTTGGGGTTTGTTTGTTTTTTTTTTTTTCAGGTTTGGTTTTTCTAGGGTTTCAAAAATTCAGGGATGGCTTGATTTTAATGGTGGTGGTACGCAGCGGTTTGTGGTGTGCTTTGGGATTCAGGATTCAAAGGATGCAGGCAAGTTCAAAGGATTGAACCTGCTCTGATACCAAGTAGAAAAGAATACTTTGATTTTAGGGTTTTCAATAATAATACTATTCATCTCACAAAGGGGTATATATGCAAGGACAAGAGGAGTAGTCTAACCCTAATAGGAAACAATCATTCCTATAATTACATGATAACCTAAATAAATAAGAATCATAATTACATAAGATTTACAACTATTCTACATATTCCATGTGGTTGGGCCGAAAATGCTGCTGGACCTCTTACAGGTCCAGTTTTCCAGTTTTGCTTCTGTAGAAAATTGGATTGATTGTTTGAAGGTCTTCCACTCAAAAATAGCTCTGGCACTCTTCATAAGAAATGATCCTTGGGATGTCTAGTATTAATCTGGAAAGTTTTAGCTCATTTAGATTTCATTTGGTTAGTCTGCCTCCCCTCCTTCCTTGTTTAGCTCGGTTTCTCCTAGCCGAAGTAAGAAAATGTGCTAAAGTTGACTTTTCATTTCCATGCTTCCATCATTTCCTTTTCTTACAGCTCGCATAATTCTCCATAGTAGGCTTTATTTAGCCTCTAAATAATATATTTCGAACTTGTCGACAATATATAGCTTGAGCCACTAACATTGGCTCAATTTCTCCAAAACGTGCCTTGTCAGGCCAAAATGTTCATTTTGGGTCCAAACAGAATAATAGCAACAACACTGGTTCTTATTGATATTTAGCTCCGGCCGATCTTCTGTTAGGTTTAAAAGTTCACGGATATTGGCTTGAGAACTAGGACTGTCCGGGTCTGCGTATGAGAACATAAGGGGTGGAGATGCACAGATTCCGGTAAAGTTTTCTTCAGCCATCATACACATCTAAGCTAAAATATACCACAATACTTGCTGCTGATGAAAAGGTAGATCAAGTGAAAGAGAATGAATATAAATAGATGTGTACAAACCCTAAAGAGTATAGATAGATGTCTCCTTTAAGACATCTGGGAAGTGTAGGATATTTACTTGTATTTCTCTTTATTTTTAATAAATCTTTTACCTCGCATTTGCAAGGTTTGATTCAAAAAAAAAAAAAAAAATAGATAGATGTCTCCTTGTTATATTTGGTTTCCTTATGTTAGTAGGGTTTCCCCACTTTGGGCTATCTGGGCCTATGTCGGGTTTGGGCCCAAATGAAATTTTTTATTTATTTTTCAATTGAAGGAGTTGAGGGTGGATTTCCACCCAGTACTCCTAGTATTTTTTTTTTCTCAGGTCGCAAAAGATCTATATTCTGATTAATCATTTTAATCTATCTTCGAAGTACTAGGTTTTTTGCTAGAATAATGGTGCGTGAATTTTCTAAAAATGTGGGTGTACTAGAGGTATTGAGAGCTTGTTCATTAGGTTTTTGTACTCTGAGAATTGGCTCATTCTGTTGACTCTTAGAGGTGAGTCAATTTGTATTGCTTGCAGAATTTAATATAATGATTGACCTCCTTTCTCTCAAAAAAAGAAAAGAAAAGTAAACGGAAAAGCTTACAAAGTATAAAACAATCGGATTAAAGAGCTCTCAAGTATTTATGAATATATTATCATGGTAAAATTTTTATAAAATAATATTTCTCAGGACTAAGAAAAATTATTATTTTAACGGAGTTTTTATTAATGAAGTTCCAGAGGTATTGATCTAGATGACAGTTGTACTCTACTAACTGTTGCTCCAAAAGAGGCCTTTTAAGCAGTAGTTTTAGTTGTACGCACTGAATAACAACGCTAACTTCCTCAGAAAGTAAATTTCTTTATGGGTCTTGCTATTCTTTCATAACCTTATTATGATTTGCGTTAACACAGAACTAATTGCAAGCTGCCATGAGAGTTTTTGGGCTATGAAAGGTATTTTGCTACTAGTCTATACACACAATAGATATTTTAGAACAAGTAACTCAGTATATTTTGGATTGCAGAGTGCAGTGATTAACGAGATGCCCAAAACAGATCGAAGACTCTTGAGAAGAAGGAAAAAAAAAACAAAAAATACCCAACCTAGTGGCTAGTGCATGCATTGCAAAAAATTAAGGATGAAATTCAATTCGTTTTAGGTGTAAGGAAAAAGCAAAGGATAGAAGCATATTTGAGAAAGAAAATATATTTTCACAAACATTATCAATGAGGGAACTAGACATTCTTTTTTCTTATTCTCATGTTATCACTTATGTGGGAAACAATTTTCAAAAGTTATGCTCGTTTTACACTCCATTTTTTGTTAAACAATAAGTATGATTGCTTTTTTTTTTTTTTTTTTAAGTTAATAATAAGACACTAGAACTACGTGGATTAATTCTTTTCGTAACAACCATAACGCCGAAAGGTATAAATTGGGAATCAGAAGATTGACATATGAGAAGTTAGAAAGCTTGCAGAACACTCTTGAAATGATATTCCAATCTTCACAATGCTTCAATGGAGAAGGTATTGTGCATTTATCTATAGAATTTTCTCTCTTTGTTGCTTGATGGCAAGTAATATGATTGAATAATAAACTGGCCACACACTTTCTTCAGTCTGGAAGACATATGGCTGCTTGTTTTAATGTTTTGGTTTGACTGAAGTTGCAGTTGGAATTGTGTTCACTTATTTGTTTAGACATGCAAGTTTACATCGCTTCGTCTCGACTTTATTCTTAAGCTGTAACTTCTATTTTAGGGTTTAAACTGTTTTTGTTTCAGGAGAGAATCCGATCTGGTAAGGAACTCATGGAAGCAAAGCAAATCTTAGAAGACAATGAAAGAAAATGGTTTGTCAATTTAGTTATTGTTGGAGAATTCCATCTGAATTATTTTGTTTTAGCCCGTTTGTATTTGAGAACTGGAACTTCTCTGTCAAATAAGTATTTTATTGTCTCAGTAATATAGCGTTTCGGAATTCTGAGAAAGAGGAAGAGAAACGAGCAAGAGAGAGAATTCGCTGGAAACTGGAACAAGATAAGATGCTTTGCAACATGCTTCTATTTTTTGCTTTTAATCATTTCCTTTCATAGTACAGCTTCGATCATTTCCTTAGTTCTGGAGTACTTCCTCCCTAGCCGCTCAATCCTAGTATATTATTCCTAGTACCAACAGGATACAATTTTGAGGATGGAGTTTACTAGAACGCCAATAATTACTGTTACTGTCAAATTGGGATATTGGCTGTACTGATCGACTTTGATCTTCATTTTCCGTTCAATGATCTTGATTTTTCCCTAACAGTGTCTCTATGGTGTTGAATTTACTACAACATTTGTATGCAACTATGCATACCATTACAGTTAGAAAGAAAAGTTAAACTTGGATTGCCACCAGGACACACTGCATCTGCGAAACTTTCTATACCTGTGAGGGGGGAAATCCAGGTTCAATATCTTTTGTCATGTCTATAGATTTAAAAGCTCCTCTATCTCATTGACAAAAATAACAAAATAATAATAATAATAATAAAATAAATAAATAAAGTGGTTTTTCTTGGAATTAATATAAAATATCCTGATGTTCACTTCCTACTAATTACTGGCAGAAATCATTGCCCGTCCGATCTGTTGCAAAGTCAGAACACATGAGAGAGTGTTTAAGGTCTCTGAGGCGCAACCACAAGGTGAATAAAGGTCTTTCCTCTCTGTTATTAAATATATGTTTCTGGTAATGGAACAAGAATCTGGGAATTTTCAGTATTGTCAAAGGTGCTCATACTGGCTTATTACAAGATTATCAGAAATTAATCTTCCCTTGACTATATGGCATGCAACTGAAATTGAGTATTAAATTGTCATCATATGTATAGCTTGGTTGGAGGGAATAACTTCGAGGAGACCTTTATCTCGTTGTACAGCTATGTCTTTTTCTAGTCCAATAGGATTATTAGAGTCTAGTCATTGAAAAATAAATAATTGGCTAAATAGTCTAAAATACTGTGCGCTTATAAGAAAAAACAAGAAAAATGTATGAAGGTTTTACTTTCAGCATGCAGATTTTCCCATCTTATTATGTTTGGGTGGATTTGGGATGATGATGCTAGGGTACGACGAGCCTTCCAAACTCTGCTGATTTATGTTGGAAATGTTGCAAAGAATCCCGATCAAGAAAAATTCCGGGAAGATTAGACTCAGTAATCCGTCATTCTCGGTAAGATGCTGTCTTGACTTATCTCCTCTTCTTTTTGCCGAGTGAGTGAGTCTGTAGTGTAGGGTATTGGCACATTCAGTATGGTCATGCTGGAATGGCTGTCTGTCAGAAGACTTAGAATACTGATGAAGGTGAGGGTGTGACCATTGTTTTTGGGTATTTACATATATGACCGATACAATGCAGTATATTGCAAAATAGAAAGAAAAATGTGTATAATAAATTCAACTAATAGCTGTTATATCTTATCTAAATTTGTTTGTCGTGAATATGTAAAATTGCTGTTGTAATTCTCGAACAGGATAGAGTTGGAAGATTGATTGGAGGAATAGAGTTTCTTGAGCTCTGTGGGTTTGAGAGAACTGAAGCAGGAGAGTTCTTGTAGCTTCCTCGTGATAAGGTTGACATGGCAACATTATACTCCGCTGCTTCTGAACTGAAGTCTGCATTGACAAACCCTTTCTTTGGCCTTCTGTCAAGAGATGTGTAATATCAGGTTCAGTTTATTTAGATCTTAAACTTAGAAGGGAAACTGGTTTTATTATGCAGTATCGATGAACTATGCTCTACAGATTTCATGTTAAAATCTTACAGTTTAGTGTCTTGCCTTCTTGTAACAATTTTTACTCTGGAAAATTAAGAGCTTGGAGATGAATGAAGTTTATTTTATCTTCTGTATACTTCTTTAAAGGTCGCCCTGCATCCCTTTATTAGCATGGCTCCATGAGACATACAAAATCCATCTTAAAATGTGTAGGAGTTGCCATTACTGCACAGTGAGCCTATTAAAGAATTTTTTGGAGAGTTATTAGTAAATATTTTTCCTTGAGGTTTACAAAGTGAATGTTCTGGTTGTATCTAAATCTCATCCAACCAACAGCTCCAGTACTAGTTGGAGATCGCAAAATTTATCTGTGGATTTTGGAGGTTGCAAACTTCTCTGTTTCGTTACAACTTATGAAGCACATGTTTTCTTTTGAGTTAAGGCTTAATTAACCTTGAATATGGAATAATTGTTTGAATCTCACTACGTTCTTCAATTCTCTACAACAAATGGCCGGCTGGGGTAGACTGAATCTATAAAATAAATATTCAGTGTTGCAGGAAACAAAATAATAACAGCTAGAATTAATTAAAGTACCGAAATCTGAAAAATAAACACTACTGTAAAACAAAAAGAAGCATATGTCTTATAGTCGCATTGGATCTTTTTCACCTATGAACTTGGTGGTTGTGGTTGTATCCATGAAGTAGGTAGTGGGGCTTGTAAAATATTAGGTACTGAAAGTTGCTCCACCTTTTCATCTTCCATGTTAAAGATAAAAACAGCCGGAGCAAAGTTTGAATTTGGAATTGAAAGCCACTCCCACCATTTAGTGTTGAAGTATATGCAATTGGCTTTGCATCCTGCAGAGCAGTAGTCTGAGCCATCAACAGAGAATGAAGAACTTTCACATCCCAAGAATAGACTTCTATTCTCCAAATTCTTTACCTCCAAATCTGACCACTCCCACGCCTGGTCTCTACCGAACGGCACCTCAAATACCTTAAACCTGGTGGTTTCAATTGATCCAATTCTTGGCCTAGATTGCAGAACCACCAACAAGGCCCCTGCTGATTCTACCATGTACAAGCTTTGACTAGTAGTCTGCCCATACATAGGTACCATTGGTATCTTCTTTGATAGTAAAATAGTTGTCTTTGGTTGCTTTGGGTCTTCAACATCACAAACCAAGATTTTGCCACTACAGTCCATCGCATAAAACTGCCCGTTGTGATAAATTAAATCGAGTATTGGAGTCCAGGCTACGTACGTCCATGTATCTTCTCCTAGTCTGCAAAACCCCCAACCGGTAACTGTGGCAGTCGCATAACTTACCAGAACCAAGCATTCCAGTGACGAAAAAGGGTTCGACGATAAGACAAACTTGGTAATCATATCGTCATACCACCTCATCAGTCCAGAGTTAATCCCTTCAACACTAGTTTTAACCATGTTAATATCTGGTAGCTTGATTTGAGCACGATGATGATCCAAAGGGTTCAACAAATTAACCTTGTAGTCTTCAGATATAGTCATCAAGCATCCTAGAGAAGAATAATAGGAACAGCGCTGGTTCTTATTGATATTTAGCTCCGGCCGATCTTCTGTTAGGTTTAAAAGTTCACGGATATTGGCTTGAGAACTAGGACTGTCCGGGTCCGAGTATGAGAACATAAAGAGTGGAGATGCACAGATTCCGATAAACTTTTCTTCAGCCATCATACACTTCTAAGCTAAAATATACCACAATACTTGCTGCTGATGAAAAGGTAGATCAAGTGAAACTTTGAAAGAGAATGAATATAAATAGATGTGTATAAACCCTAATGAGTATAGGTAGATGTCTCCTTGTTATATTTGGTTTCCTTAGTTGGATATGTTAGTAGGGTTTCGCTACTTTGGGCCATCTGGGCCTATGTCGGGTTTGGGCCCAAATGAAAAAGTTCTCAATTGAAGGAGTTGAGGGTGAATTTCCACCCAGTACTCCTAGTATTTTTTTAATTTTTCTCAGGTCCCAAAAGATCTGCACTTTGATTAATCATTTTAATCTATCTTCGAAGTACTAGGTTTTTTGCTAGAATAATGGTGCATAGATTTTATAAAGATGTGGGTGTACTAGGGGTATTGAGAGCTTGTTCGTTAGGTTTTTATACTCTGAGAATTGGCTCATTTTGTTAACTCTTATAGGTGAGTCAATTTTGTATTGCTTGCTGAATTTTAATATAATGATTGATCCCCTTTCTCTCAAAAAAAGAAAAGAAAAGTAAACGAAAAAGCTTACAAAGTATAAAACAATCGGATTAAAGAGCTCTCAAGTATTTATGAATATTAATGATTATGGTAAAAATTTTATAAAATAAAATTTCTCAGGACTAAGAAAAATTATTAGTTTAACGGAGTTATTATTAATGAAGTTCTAGAGGTATTGATGTACATGACGGTTGTACTCTACTAACTGTTGCTCCAAAAGGTCTTTAAGCAGTAGTTTTAGTTGAGATTGTACACACTGAATAACAACGCTAACTTTCTCAGAAAGTAAATTTCTTTACGGGTCTTGCTATTCTTTCATAACCTTATTATGATATGCGTTAACAGAGTCCTAATTTCAATTTTTAGATGATGACCTCATTCATCAGGGCAAGTCCTTGTAAATGGGCAAAGCCAAGTGCTCTTATTTTACAATTGCAAGCTACCTTGAGAGTTTTTGGGCTATGAAAGGTATTTTTCTACTAGTCTATACACAATAGATATTTTAGAACAAGTAAATTCAATTCATTTTAGGTGTAAGGAAAAAGTAAAGTATCTAAAAGAAAATATATTTTTAGTTTTTTACATACATTATCAATGAGGGAACTAGACATGCATTACTTATGTGGGAAACAATTTTCAAAAGTAATGCTCGTTTTACACTTTTTTTTTTTGTTAAAAGATTATCAAAGGGTTTCACTCATGCCCCATGGTGACTCGAACCCATGACTTCGTACATAGGTAGTGGGTGCTCTAACCACTTAGCTAACTCGTTTTACACTTGATTTTTTGTTGAACAATAAGTATGATTGCTTTTTTATTTTATTTTTATTTTTTTAATTTAACAATAAGACACTAGAACAACGTGGATTAATTCTTTTCGTAACAACCAAAACGCCGAAAGGTATAAATTGGGAATCAGAAGATTGACATCTGAGAAGTTAGAAAGGTTGCAGAAGACTCTTGAAATGATATTCCAATCTTTACAATGCTTCAATGGCAGGTTTCTCTGAACCCCCTTCATTTAAACCTTGCCATCCCCCTTTGGCCTCCAATTAGCCAAAACTACAAACCTTGCTAACAACCCAAATACAGACAGGGATGGCTGTTCCTCGAGTAAACGAGAAATTGCTTCAAGAGCTTGAATCAATGGGATTTGCCACAGCTCGGGCAACTCGAGATCTTCATTATTCAAGTGAGTTTTTAGTCTTGAGTATCAGCTTCGAGGACTTGTGAATTAAAACTATGCTGAACTGGAAATTTGAAGAGTTTTGGTACAAAATTAAAGGGTAGTTTGGTTCTTTGGTGTTTTATGTGCCTGTCAAAATGGGTTTATTTGCAATTCATGTTCTCTTATTATCTATTTAATAAATTTGTTTTGTAGTTTTCTTCTTCCAGATTCAACTTTATAGTTAGGCAATTATGGTTCTTTTGTGTTGTTTTACCAGGTATTGCCGTCATCAATAGCTAGCAATACCTCTCCTTAATTATGTTAGACTCTCAAGAAAGTTCTCCATTGTTTGGTGGTTGAAGCATGGGAGTGGAAGGAAATACCCGCCGGTCCCTTGGAAATCAGTAATTTTGTCTAGGAACCTAAGTTTGGTGATTTTGTGGGCTAATGACATTTAGGCCTCATTTGGTTCACGGAAAGTAAGTATCAGGAAAGGAAAGTTGTTCCTTTTCTGTGTTTGGGATGCAAAATGAAAGGAAATATTTTCCTGAAGCAAAGGAAAATAGGGGGGAAAATGGTTCCTTTCATACTCCAAAGGAATCACTTTCCCCCCTTCTTTCCTTGCATTTATTACTCACAACATATTATTTTATTCCATTAATTACATACTTTTTAACAACTTTCCGGATAACTTTCCTTACATTACCAAACATCGGAATGAAAAGTTCTTCGGAAAGTTCATTTCCCTTCCCATGGGAAAGACAAAGGAACTACTTTCATTTCCGTGAACCAAACGAGGCCTTAGGGAAAATTAGGTAGGTGTACTTAACTAATTGAGTATTTCAAAAAGTAATCTAGAGGTCTAATATACAAAGAGGTCCATGTGCTGATTTGGATGTATGAATAGAAGTATGATTCTCGAAAAATTATTATCTTATATATTTAGCGAAGTTGTGGCCACATTAGAACCAGAGAAATTTAAACCGAGATTAATAATTTATCGATATCCATTTTTCTTTACAAATGAGTGTTGGCTTTTAATTGTATTTAAGAAGTAGCATCGTTGGTGTTTACATGCAATTTGGGCCATTCCTAGGAAGTGATCACATGAAGGAAACCTGAAGTTGCTCTCGAATATAAGGGCACATTTGCTTATATGAAATTAAGACGAGATGAATGAAAACAAATATGTCAAAATATGTGAGTTTGTAACCCTAACTCTCGCCATGTAATTGTTAAAAAGAAAGAAAGTTACTTCTGTAAATGTAAAAATGGATTGGAATTGGTCTACTCATTTCATTTCATAACCCCTTTATATAGGGAGAGAATTACAATGGAAAGAACAATTACAATGATGACATTAACTACTGATTGGTTCGTAATCCATGCTGATTGATGTTAATCGGTAATTGCTTGATTCCCTCTCCATCAATCACTTTGACGAAGGCACACAATATGTTTTTCCTTTAACACTCCCCCTTGTGCCAAGTCAAAGACGAAATGGTGCATGAGTTGTTGCCTCACTAAAAACCTTGCCAAGTAACAATAAAAACCCTGTGGGACAAAAATACACCTTGGTAAAAGGAAAAGAGCACAACGCACCTTTTACATTTGAGTATGACATATGTGTGTTAGACTCCCCCTGACATCTACACCTCCCCCTGATACTTACATTAATCTAGGGAGCTTGGAAAGTCTTCGCATTCCTATGCTTTTCACATGTTTCTCAAATGTGGCCTTAGGCAGTGATTTGGTGAACAAATCTGCCACATTCACCTCAGACCTTACTTGATTCACTTGAATCTTGAGGAGGGTCTGTTGTTGCTGGTTGTAGAACAACTTTGGCGATATGTGTTTTGTGTTAGCACCCTTAATACAACCTAGCTTCATCTATTCGATGCAAGCTGCATTGTGTTCATAAATGCAAGTAGGCTCTTCAGTGGTAGAACTCAAACCACTAATCCCTCGAATATGTGCAATGATAGTTCTTAACCATACACACTCACGAACCGCCTCATGTACAACAATGATCTCTGAGTGGTTCGAGGAGGTAGCCACAAGGGTTTGCTTGGTTGATCTCCAAGATATCGCTGTGTTCCCATTGGTAAATACATAACCAGTTTGGGAACGACCTTTATGTGGGTCAGAGAGATACCCAGCATCAGCAAAACCAACCAAAACATCATTTGGCGTTTCGGTGTAGTGAGTGGCACTTTCGCCATCAATATTTTCTTCAGGAATTGCAGTTCCATCTGCGGTCCCTCTTGTCTCTCTGTAGGGAAAGAATAGTCTCAAGTCAATGGTTCCTTTTAGGTATCGAAGATGTTCTTGATACCATTCAAGTGACGCTGCATTGACGCTGAGCTAAATCTAGCTAACAAGTTCACTGAGAATGCAATGTCTGGTCGAGTAAATTGGGCTAAGTACAATAATGTTCCTATTGCACTTAGATAGGGAATTTCAGCTCCCAACACTTGTTCGTCATCTTCCTTTGGACAAGATGAATCTTTCCTTGCATCCAAACTTCGACCGATCATGGGAGTGCTAGCAGGATGTGCTTTGTCCATGTTATATCGCCTGACTTTTGGACATATGCAGACTGGTGGATTAATATTCCACAAACTCGGTGTTCTAGTTCAAGGCCTAGATATAATCGAGTTTTCCCAAGATCCTTCATCTCAAATTCGGATTTCAAGTAGCTCGCGGTTTCTCTTATTTCATCAAGAGTACCTGTTATGTTCATATCATCGACATATACGGCTACAATTGCCAATCCGGAACTTGTTTTCTTTATGAATGCGTAGGGGCATAATTCATCGTTCTTATATCCCTTCCCAATCAAGTAGTCACTTAGACGGGTATACCACATCCGTCTGGATTGTTTCAATCCGTAAAGTGAGCGTTTCAACTTAATTGCAAACGCACTCTGTGGTTTAGAGTCACTTGACTTGGGTAATGTAAGGCCATTAGGCACTTTTCATATATATCTCTGAATCTAGATCCCCATAGAGATATGCAGTAACTACATCCATGAGCTGCATTTCCAGTCCTTCGGAAATTACTAAGCTAACTAAGTAGAGGAACGTTATAAGGTCCATTACGGGAGAGTATGTCTCCTCGTAGTCAATTCCAGGGCGTTGTGAGAAACCTTGCGCCACAAGGCGAGCCTTGTACCTCAGGACTTCATTCTTCTCATTACGCATTCTGACAAAGACTCATTTATGTCCTACAGGCTTTACACTTGGTGGGGTTAGCACTACCTGACCAAATACCTGTCTCTTTGTCAGAGAATCTAATTCTACCTGGATTGATTCTTTCCATTTAGGCCAATCTGCTCTTTGTTGACATTTTTCAACAGAGTGTGGTTCGATATCATCGTGCTCTATGATTCCTTGAGCAATAGTATATATCATCAATGTGTATGGAAGATCTTTCTATCAACTCATACGTACTCTCGTAATCCTTTGAGATTTCTTTGTTCTCTGGAATCATTTCAAACATCGGAGCGTCCTCCAGTATTGATTCATGGACATAACTATAATCAGAGACAATCTCATGAGAGGGATTCTATACATTGATGATTGGTTTGTGCCTTACTCACCCTCTTCTTCCTTGGGTGAGTGTCAATCGAACCAAGTGACCTCCCCCTCTTCCTTGGGGAGCCACGGCCTCAACCACACCTCCACTAAGTGCGGTTGCAGTGCCTCTATCTGCGGCATCGTGCCCCTTGTTGGGGACTTCTAACCTTGCAGGCACATTTGCAGCTGGTATATGTGATCTCGTCACTTTACAATATCTGTAAACACATCAGGCATCAAATCTGCTACGTTCTGAAGATTGATTATTCTTTTCACTTCACTTTCACTTTATGAAGTCTTTGCCCCTGCTACTGCTTTACTCGAGTGTTTGACAGTAGCTAAAGTCCATGCATTAATAAGCTTGAATCCAAATTTCTCTTGTTCAGACAACTTGGCTACCTTAGAGAAGTATTGTGTGATTTTCTGATTTGTGCTGCTTAGTTGGGATTTGGTTTTGACCTTACTCGATCTGTTTTACTATTTTGTTAGCCAATGGCCAGAGGCTGCAGCCTTACTTGTCTCCGCACACTCATGGCTCGTGAGCTCACTCTGAGTGTCCTCAAACAGAGTAGGGACAGACTCGTCGGATTGGTTGGTGCTGAGCCTTTTCTGCGAAGACTTGAAATTGACATTACATACAATGAAGTTGGCATTGAAACAGACATGAATAGATTGAGTCAATTTCAGACGATCGTAGTCGAAACTGTTGATCAAATGAAAAGAGTGATCTTGCTCAAGCAACAGACAGGTTGGGGTGATTATTATAAGAGTGAGCAAGTGTTCGTGTGGCTAAGTGAAGCATGCGATGAGATAACTGACCTTGCAGAAGAAGCTGGGATTGGATATGATTGGGAGGATCCTGACTATAGTCCTCCTGAACTTGAATTTGAAGACTAGATAATTGTCCTAACTTTTCTCACCACATTTTCTTTTGCGGCCATGCCTTTTCCCTAAATTTCAATCTAGATTCTAGAAGACTGGATAACTGTCAAATCAACTGCTTATAACATGGTGGAACCATTGTTGCGAAAGACTTTATTTCAATATGGTGAGTTGTTTATGGGTTTACTGTAATGACCTATATATACTTTAAAAGATGGATGGGGATCACCCTTTGTACTTTCTTTAATGTGTCTTCGCTACATGAGTATTTTGCTCGGTTTCTCAAGTTTCTGGTTTATTAGCCATCTTAGCCAAATTAATGTGGAGCTCCCAAGAAAATTTGCATTAGAAATTCGAGAGAGCTTTATTTCATGTAAATCGGTTCTGCTTAACTTGATTTTGTACATGTGTGAGGTATTTCTAGCTGTATCCTATACAGCTCGTCAGAGAATTTGTCTGATCCTGATATTTGGGAGATAAAGAAGACTGAATTGACCATCGGGGCCGAATGAGTATAGATAGATGTGTATAAACCCGAATGAGTATAAATAGATGTTTTTTGTTGAACAATAAGTATGATTGCTTCCTTTTTTTTTTGAGTTAATAATAAGACACTAGAACAAAGAATTAATCCCCATTTAGTAACAACGATAACGCCGAAAGGTATAAATTGGGAATCAGAAGATTGACGTCTCAGAAGCTAGAAAGGTTGCAGAACACTATTGAAGTGACATTCCAATCTTTACAATGCTTCAATGGCAGGGCTTCTCTGAACCCCCTTCATTTAAACCTCACCATCCCCCTCTGGCCTCCAATTAGCCAGAACTGCAAAGCTTGCTGACGACCCAAATACAGACAGGGATGGCTGTTCCTCGAGTAAACAAGAAATTACTTCAAGAGCTTGAAACAATGGGATTTCCCACAGCTTGGGAAACTCGGGCTCTTCATTATTCAGGTGGGTTTTTAGTCTACATTTTCATTTCTAGCTTTGATAGTCCTTTGAGTATCAGCTTCGATCGAGGCTATGCTAAACTGGAAATTTGTAGAGTTTATGGTACAAAATTAAAGGGTAGTTGGGTCCTTTGGTGTTTTATGTGCCTGTCAAAATGGGTTTATTTGCAATTCATGTACTCTTATTAGCTATTTAATAAATTTGTTTTGTAGTTTTCTTCTTCCGGATTCAATTTTGCAGTTAGGCAATTATGGTTCTTTTGTGTTGTTTTACCAGGTAATGCTAGCTTAGAGACTTGTATAGACTAGATCATTGATTACGAGACTGACCCGGACATTGATCAGATGCCCTTGGTTTGATTCCTTTCTTGATTGGTGGTGTTTGATTCTTACATTGTTTGTGGATTCTATTGTACCAAACAAATCTTTCTGGTAGCTGGTCTGGCCAGTTTTTACATCACAAGTTAGACAACATGAATAAAGGTGCAACAGAAAAGGAAATTTAGTTGTAGAAATGATCAATTTCGGTAGGGCATTAAAATCATTTTTTTCTGCACATACTGTCACAGGATTTACTTTGGCTCAACTGTTCATCTACTCACAGGTAACAGTAGACATTGATATTGAATCTCCACAGCCATTCCATATCACCGAAACAATGAAAATAAAAGCACAAGAGTTAAGGTTACTTTCTCATTGTCTGTGGGTTTGTAGTTACACCACACACACACACACACATAGATATACAAGTTTTCTCTTTGTTATATGCAATTGCCGGTCAGGTATATTAACTCTTAGTCCACCAATATTTCATTTCTATAAATGGTTCTATGTTCGAAGTCTTCTAGCTGGAGGCATCTATATATTTACATCCCGTTCCATTTTGTTGTCATTCTATTGCATCTTTTCAGGGATCAAACACGCAAGAAGAGGAAAGAAGAAGAAAAGAAACTGGAATTACAAATGGAACGAGAAAGGGAGAAGGTATTGTGCATTTATCTATAGAATTTTCTCTCTTTGTTGCTTGATGGCAAGTAATATGATTGAATAATAAACTGGCCATACACTTTCTTCAGTCTGGAAGACATATGGCTGCTTGTTTTAATGTTTTGGTTTGACTGAAGTTGCAGTTGGAATTGTGTTCACGTATTTGTTTAGACATGCTAGTTTACATCGCTTCGTCTCGACTTTATTCTTAAGCTGTAACTTCTATTTTAGGGTTTAAACTGTTTTTGTTTCAGGAGAGAATTCGATCCGGTAAGGAACTCATGGAAGCAAAGCAAATCTTAGAAGACAATGAAAGAAAATGGTTTGTCGATTTAGTTATTGTTGGAGAATTCCATCTGAATTATTTTGTTTTAGCCCATTTGTATTTGAGAACTGGAACTTCTCTGTCAAATAAGTATTTTATTGTCTCAGTAATATAGCATTTCGGAATTCTGAGAAAGAGGAAGAGAAACGAGCAAGAGAGAGAATTCGCTGGAAACTGGAACAAGATAAGGTGCTTTGCAACATGCTTCTATTTTTTGCTTTTAATCATTTCCTTTCATAGTACAGCTTCGATCATTTCCTTAGTTCTGGAGTACTTCCTCCCTAGCCGCTCAATCCTAGTATATGATTCCTAGTACCAACAGGATACAATTTTGAGGATGGAGTTTACTAGAACGCCAATAATTACTGTTACTGTCAAATTGGGATATTGGCTGTACTGATCGACTTTGATTGTCATTTTCCATTCAATGATCTTGATTTTGCCCTAACAGTGTCTCTATAGTGTTGAATTTACTACAACATTTGTCTGCAACTATGCATACCATTACAGTTAGAAAGAAAAGTTAAACTTGGATTGCCACCAGGACACACTGCATCTGCGAAACTTTCTATACCTGTGAGGGGGGAAATCCAGGTTCAATATCTTTTGTCATGTCTATATATTTAAAAGCTCCTCTATCTCATTGACAAAAATAACAAAAACATAATAATAATAAAATAAATAAATAAAGAGGTTTTTCTTGGAATTAATATAAAATATCCTGATGTTCAATTCCTACTAATTACTGGCAGAAATCATTGCCCGTCCGATCTGTTGCAAAGTCAGAACACATGAGAGAGTGTTTAAGGTCTCTGAGGCGCAACCACAAGGTGAATAAAGGTCTTTCCTCTCTGTTATTAAATATATGTTTCTGGTAATGGAACAAGAACCTGGGAATTTTCAGTATTGTCAAAGGTGCTCATACTGGCTTATTACAAGATTATAAGAAATTAATCTTCCCTTGACTATATGGCATGCCACTGAAATTGAGTATTAAATTGTCATCATATGTATAGCTTGGTTGGAGGGAATAACTTCGAGGAGACCTTTATCTCGTTGTACAGCTATGTCTTTTTCTAGTCCAATAGGATTATTAGAGTCTGGTCATTGAAAAATAAATAATTGGCTAAATAGTCTAAAATACTGTGCGCTTATAAGAAAAAACAAGAAAAATGTATGAAGGTTTTACTTTCAGCATGCAGATTTTCCCATCTTATTATGTTTGGGTGGATTTGGGATGATGATGCTAGGGTACGACGAGCCTTCCAAACTCTGCTGATTTATGTTGGAAATGTTGCAAAGAATCCCGATCAAGAAAAATTCCGGAAGATTAGACTCAGTAATCCGTCATTCTCGGTAAGATGCTGTCTTGACTTATCTCCTCTTCTTTTTGCCGAGTGAGTGAGTCTGTAGTGTAGGGTATTGGCACATTCAGTATGGTCATGCTGGAATGGCTGTCTGTCAGAAGACTTAGAATACTGATGAAGGTGAGGGTGTGACCATTGTTTTTGGGTATTTACATATATGACCGATACAATGCAGTATATTGCAAAATAGAAAGAAAAATGTGTATAATAAATTCAACAAATAGCTGTTATATCTTATCTAAATTTGTTTGTCGTGAATATGTAAAATTGCTGTTGTAATTCTCGAACAGGATAGAGTTGGAAGATTGATTGGAGGAATAGAGTTTCTTGAGCTCTGTGGGTTTGAGAGAACTGAAGCAGGAGAGTTCTTGTAGCTTCCTCGTGATAACGTTGACATGGCAACATTATACTCCGCTGCTTCTGAACTGAAGTCTGCATTGACAAACCCTTTCTTTGGCCTTCTGTCAAGAGATGTGTAATATCAGGTTCAGTTTATTTAGATCTTAAACTTAGAAGGGAAACTGGTTTTATTATGCAGTATCGATGAACTATGCTCTACAGATTTCATGTTAAAATCTTACAGTTTAGTGTCTTGCCTTCTTGTAACAATTTTTACTCTGGAAAAGTAAGAGCTTGGAGATGAATGAAGTTTATTTTATCTTCTGTAAACTTCTTTAAAGGTCGCCCTGCATCCCTTTATTAGCATGGCTCCATGAGATATACAAAATCCATCTTAAAATGTGTAGGAGTTGCCATTACTGCACAGTGAGCCTATTAAAGAATTTTTTGGAGAGTTATTAGTAAATATTTTTCCTTGAGGTTTACAAAGTGAATGTTCTGGTTGTATCTAAATCTCATCCAACCAACAGCTCCAGTACTATTTGGAGATCGCAAAATTTATCTGTGGATTTTGGAGGTTGCAAACTTCTCTGTTTCGTTACAACTTATGAAGCACATGTTTTCTTGTGAGTTAAGGCTTAATTAACCTTGAATTTGGAATAATTGTTTGAATCTCACTACGTTCTTCAATTCTCTACAACAAATGGCTGGGGAAGACTGAGTCTATAAAATAAATATTCAGTGTTGCAGGAAACAAAATAATAACAGCTAGAATTAATTAAAGTACCGAAATCTGAAAAATAAACACTACTGTAAAACAAAAAGAAGCATATGTCTTATAGTCGCATTAGATCGTTTTCACCTACGAACTTGGTGGTTGTGGTTGTATCCATGAAGTATGTAGTGGGGCTTGTAAAATATTAGGTACTGAAAGTTGCTCCACCTTTTCCTCTTCCATGTTAAAGATAAAAACAGCCGGAGCAAAGTTTGAATTTGGAATTGAAAGCCACTCCCACCATTTAGTGTTGAAGTATATGCAATTGGCTTTGCATCCTGCAGAGTAGTAGTCTGAGCCATCAACAGAGAATGAAGAACTTTCACATCCCAAGAATAGACTTCTATTCTCCAAATTCTTTACCTCCAAATCTGACCACTCCCACCCCTGTTCTCTACCGAACGGCACCTCAAATACCTTAAACCTGGTGGTTTCAATTGATCCAATTCTTGGCCTAGATTGCAGAACCACCAACAAGGCCCCTGCTGATTCTACCATGTACAAGCTTTGACTAGTAGTCTGCCCATACATAGGTACCATTGGTATCTTCTTTGATAGCAAAATAGTTGTCTTTGGTTGCTTTGGGTCTTCAACATCACAAACCAAGATTTTGCCACTAAAATCCATCGCATAAAACTGCCCGTTGTGATAAATTAAATCGAGTATTGGAGTCCAGGCTACGTACGTCCATGTATCTTCTCCTAGTCTGCAAAACCCCCAACCGGTAACTGTGGCAGTCGCATAACTTACCAGAACCAAGCATTCCAGTGACGAAAAAGGGTTCGACGATAAGACAAACTTGGTAATCATATCGTCATACCTCCTCATCAGTCCAGAGTTAATCCCTTCAACACTAGTTTTAACCATGTTAATATCTGGTAGCTTGATTTGAGCACGATGATGATCCAAAGGGTTCAACAAATTAACCTTGTAGTCTTCAGATATAGTCATCAAGCATCCTAGAGAAGAATAATAGGAACAGCGCTGGTTCTTATTGATATTTAGCTCCGGCCGATCTTCTGTTAGGTTTAAAAGTTCACGGATATTGGCTTGAGAACTAGGACTGTCCGGGTCCGAGTATGAGAACATAAGGAGTGGAGATGCACAAATTCCGATAAACTTTTCTTCAGCCATCATACACTTCTAAGCTAAAATATACCACAATACTTGCTGCTGATGAAAAGGTAGATCAAGTGAAACTTTGAAAGAGAATGAATATAAATAGATGTGTATAAACCCTAATGAGTATAGGTAGATGTCTCCTTGTTATATTTGGTTTCCTTAGTTGGATATGTTAGTAGGGTTTCCCTACTTTGGGCCATCTGGGCCTATGTCGGGTTTGGGCCCAAATGAAAACTAGGACTTTTTTTTTCAATTGAAGGAGTTGAGGGTGAATTTCCACCCAGTACTCCTAGTATTTTTAAAATTTTTCTCAAGTCCCAAAAGATCTGCACTCTGATTAATCATTTTAATCTATCTTCGAAGTACTAGGTTTTTTGCTAGAATAATGGTGCATAGATTTTATAAAGATGTGGGTGTACTAGGGGTATTGAGAGCTTGTTCGTTAGGTTTTTATACTCTGAGAATTGGCTCATTTTGTTAACTCTTATAGGTGAGTCAATTTTGTATTGCTTGCTGAATTTTAATATAATGATTGATCCCCTTTCTCTCAAAAAAAGAAAAGAAAAGTAAACGAAAAAGCTTACAAAGTATAAAACAATTGGATTAAAGAGCTCTCAAGTATTTATGAATATTAACGATTATGGTAAAAATTTTATAAAATAAAATTTCTCAGGACTAAGAAAAATTATTAGTTTAACGGAGTTATTATTAATGAAGTTCTAGAGGTATTGATGTACATGACGGTTGTACTCTACTAACTGTTGCTCCAAAAGGTCTTTAAGCAGTAGTTTTAGTTGAGATTGTACACACTGAATAACAACGCTAACTTTCTCAGAAAGTAAATTTCTTTACGGGTCTTGCTATTCTTTCATAACCTTATTATGATATGCGTTAACAGAGTCCTAATTTCAATTTTTAGATGATGACCTCATTCATCAGGGCAAGTCCTTGTAAATGGGCAAAGCCAAGTGCTCTTATTTTACAATTGCAAGCTACCTTGAGAGTTTTAGGGCTATGAAAGGTATTTTTCTACTAGTCTATACACAATAGATATTTTAGAACAAGTAAATTCAATTCATTTTAGGTGTAAGGAAAAAGTAAAGTATCTAAAAGAAAATATATTTTTAGTTTTTTACATACATTATCAATGAGGGAACTAGACATGCATTACTTATGTGGGAAACAATTTTCAAAAGTAATGCTCGTTTTACACTTTTTTTTTTGTTAAAAGATTATCAAAGGGTTTCACTCATGCCCCCATGGTGACTCGAACCCATGACTTCGTACATAGGTAGTGGGTGCTCTAACCACTTAGCTAAATCGTTTTACACTTGATTTTTTGTTGAACAATAAGTATGATTGCTTTTTTATTTTATTTTTATTTTTTTAATTTAACAATAAGACACTAGAACAACGTGGATTAATTCTTTTCGTAACAACCATAACGCCGAAAGGTATAAATTGGGAATCAGAAGATTGACATCTGAGAAGTTAGAAAGGTTGCAGAAGACTCTTGAAATGATATTCCAATCTTTACAATGCTTCAATGGCAGGTTTCTCTGAACCCCCATCATTTAAACCTCACCATCCGCCTTTGGCCTCCAATTAGCCAAAACTGCAAACCTTGCTAACGACCCAAATACAGACAGGGATGGTTGTTCCTCTAGTAAACGAGAAATTGCTTCAAGAGCTTGAATCAATGGGATTTGCCACAGCTCGGGCAACTCGAGATCTTCATTATTCAAGTGAGTTTTTAGTCTTGAGTATCAGCTTCAAGGACTTGTGAATTAAAACTATGCTGAACTGGAAATTTGAAGAGTTTTGGTACAAAATTAAAGGGTAGTTTGGTTCTTTGGTGTTTTATGTGCCTGTCAAAATGGGTTTATTTGCAATTCATGTTCTCTTATTATCTATTTAATAAATTTGTTTTGTAGTTTTCTTCTTCCAGATTCAACTTTATAGTTAGGCAATTATGGTTCTTTTGTGTTGTTTTACCAGGTATTGCCGTCATCAATAGCTAGCAATACCTCTCCTTAATTATGTTAGACTCTCAAGAAAGTTCTCCATTGTTTGGTGGTTGAAGCATGGGAGTGGAAGGAAATACCCGCCGGTCCCTTGGAAATCAGTAATTTTGTCTAGGAACCTAAGTTTGGTGATTTTGTGGGCTAATGACATTTAGGGAAAATTAGGTAGGTGTACTCAGCTAATTGAGTATTTCAAAAAGTAATCTAGAGGTCTAATATACAAAGAGGTCCATGTGCTGATTTGGATGTATGAATAGAAGTATCATTCTCGAAAAATTATTATCTTATATATTTAGCGAAGTTGTGGCCACATTAGAACCAGAGAAATTTAAACCGAGATTAATAATTTATCGATATCCATTTTTCTTTACAAATGAGTGTTGGCTTTGTTAATTGTATTTAAGAAGTAGCATCGTTGGTGTTTACATGCAATTTGGGCCATTCCTAGGAAGTGATCACACGAAGGAAACCTGAAGTTGCTCTCGAATATAAGGGCACATTTGCTTATATGAAATTAAGACGAGATGAATGAAAATAAATATGTCAAAATATGTGAGTTTGTAACCCTAACTCTCGCCATGTAATCGTTAAAAAGAAAGAAAGTTACTTTTGTAAAAGTAAAAATGGATTGGAATTGGTCTACTCATTTCATTTCATAACCCCTTTATATAGGGAGAGAATTACAATGGAAAGAACAATTACAATGATGACATTAACTACTGATTGGTTCGTAATCCATGCTGATTGATGTTAATCGGTAATTGCTTGATTCCCTCTCCGTCAATCACTTTGACGAAGGCACACAATATGTTTTTCCTTTAACACTCCCCCTTGTGCCAAGTCAAAGACGAAATGGTGCATGAGTTGTTGCCTCACTAAAAACCTTGCCAAGTAACAATAAAAACCCTGTGGGACAAAAATACACCTTGGTCGAAGGAAAAGAGCACAACGCACCTTTTACATTTGAGTATGACATGTGTGTGTTAGACTCCCCCTGACGTCTACACCTCCCCCTGATACTTACATTAATCTAGGGAGCTTGGAAAGTCTTCGCATTCCTATGCTTTTCACATGTTTCTCAAATGTGGCCTTAGGCAGTGATTTGGTGAACAAATCTGCCACATTCTCCTCAGACCTTACTTGATTCACTTGAATCTTGAGGAGGGTCTGTTGTTGCTGATTGTAGAACAACTTTGGCGATATGTGTTTTGTGTTATCACCCTTAATACAACCTAGCTTCATCTATTCGATGCAAGCTGCATTGTGTTCATAAATGAAAGTAGGCTCTTCAGTGGTAGAACTCAAACCACTAATCCCTCGAATATGTGCAATGATAGTTCTTAACCATACACACTCACGAACCGCCTCATGTACAACAATGATCTCTGAGTGGTTCGAGGAGGTAGCCACAAGGGTTTGCTTGGTTGATCTCCAAGATATCGCTGTGTTCCCATTGGTAAATACATAACCAGTTTGGGAACGACCTTTATGTGGGTCAGAGAGATACCCAGCATCAGCAAAACCAACCAAAACATCATTTGGCGTTTCGGTGTAGTGAGTGGCACTTTCGCCATCAATATTTTCTTCAGGGATTGCAGTTCCATCTGCAGTCCCTCTTGTCTCTCTGTAGGGAAAGAATAGTCTCAAGTCAATGGTTCCTTTTAGGTATCGAAGATGTTCTTGATACCATTCCAGTGACGCTGCGTTGGCGCTGAGCTAAATCTAGCTAACAAGTTCACTGAGAATGCAATGTCTGGTCGAGTAAATTGGGCTAAGTACAATAATGTGCCTATTGCACTTAGATAGGGAATTTCAGCTCCCAACACTTGTTCGTCATCTTCCTTTGGACGAGATGGATCTTTCCTTGCATCCAAACTTCGACCGATCATGGGAGTGCTAGCAGGATGTGCTTTGTCCATGTTATATCGCCTGACTTTTGGACATATGCAGACTGGTGGATTAATATTCCACAAACTCGGTGTTCTAGTTCAAGGCCTAGATATAATCGAGTTTTCCCAAGATCCTTCATCTCAAATTCGGATTTCAAGTAGCTCGCGGTTTCTCTTATTTCATCAAGAGTACCTGTTATGTTCATAGCATCGACATATACGGCTACAATTGCCAATCCGGAACTTGTTTTCTTTATGAATGCGTAGGGGCATAATTCATCGTTCTTATATCCCTTCCCAATCAAGTAGTCACTTAGACGGGTATACCACATCCGTCTGGATTGTTTCAATCCGTAAAGTGAGCGTTTCAACTTAATTGCAAACACACTCTGTGGTTTAGAGTCACTTGACTTGGGTAATGTAAGGCCATTAGGCACTTTTCATATATATCTCTGAATCTAGATCCCCATAGAGATATGCAGTAACCACATCCATGAGCTGCATTTCCAGTCCTTCGGAAATTACTAAGCTAACTAAGTAGAGGAACATTATAACGTCTATTACGGGAGAGTATGTCTCCTCGTAGTCAATTCCAGGGCGTTGTGAGAAACCTTGCGCCACAAGGCGAGCCTTGTACCTCAGGACTTCATTCTTCTCATTACGCTTTCTGACAAAGACTCATTTATGTCCTACAGGCTTTACACTTGGTGGGGTTAGCACTACCTGACCAAATACCTGTCTCTTTGTCAGAGAATCTAATTCTACCTGGATTGATTCTTTCCATTTAGGCCAATCTGCTCTTTGTTGACATTTTTCAACAGAGTGTGGTTCGATATCATCGTGCTCTATGATTCCTTGAGCAATAGTATATATCATCAATGTGTATGGAAGATCTTTCTATCAACTCATACGTACTCTCGTAATCCTTTGAGATTTCTTTGTTCTCTGGAATCATTTCAAACATCGGAGCGTCCTCCAGTATTGATTCATGGACATAACTATAATCAGAGACAATCTCATGAGAGGGATTCTATACATTGATGATTGGTTTGTGCCTTACTCACCCTCTTCTTCCTTGGGTGAGTGTCAATCGAACCAAGTGACCTCCCCCTCTTCCTTGGGGAGCCACGGCCTCAACCACACCTCCACTAAGTGCGGTTGCAGTGCCTCTATCTGCGGCATCGTGCCCTTGTTGGGGACTTCTAACCTTGCAGGCACATTTGCAGCTGGTATATGTGATCTCGTCACTTTACGATATCTGTAAACGCATCAGGAATCGAATCTGCTACGTTCCGAAGATCGATTATTCTTTTCACTTCACTTTCACTTTATGAAGTGCGGGGATCAAGATGAGACAGAGTGGGGACAAACCACGAAAATTCCTGTCGTTCCCTTGGAAAATCCTTTTTCCTATCTCCCCCTAACGACAGGAAGATTGTCTCATCAAAGTGACAATCCGCAAATCTAGCGGTAGAGAGATCGCTTGTCAAGGGTTCCAAATAGTGGATAATTGTTGGGGATTCGTATCCAACATAAATACTTAATCGTCTCTAAGGACCCATTTTGGTGCGCTGTGGGGGCGCAATAGGCACATATACTGCTCAACCAAATATGCGTAAGTGTGAAGTGTCAGGCTCATATCTAGTTACCAACTGGTACGCAGAAAATGGTCGGCTAGCTGTGGGTCTTAAACGAATAAGTAAAGCTGCGTGTAATATTGCATAATCCCATGCAGATATAGGCAGGTTGGTGCTCATAACTAATGCCCTAGCCACCATATGTAGCCTTTTGATGGTGGCTTCAGCGAGACCATTTTGTGTATGCACATAGGGTACAGGATGCTCTACATCGATCCAAATAGATATGCAATAATCATCAAATACTTTTGATGTAAACTCTCCAGCATTATCAAGCCTTATAGACTTGATAGGGTGATTAGGGTGGTAAGCCCTTAAACGTATAATCTGTGCTAGGAGTATTGCAGCATTTCTTGTGGACAATAAAACGACATGTGACCAGATTGTCGAAGCATCCACCAGAACCATAAAGTACTTGAATGGTCCGCATTCTGGATGGATAGGTCCGCAGACATCTCTTTGTATCCTTTGTAAGAATGGAATGTTTTGGTTTGTATCTTTAGCATAGGAAGGTCTCGATCTTGTTTTTGCTAAAGAGCAGGCTTTGCAAAATGAGTCATGTGCCTTTGAAATAGTCAATGAGGCATAAAGGGATGGAGGTATTGTTTCTGGTACTTCAGAAAGCAATGATTGCATTTGAGCAATACTAGAACTGACACCTTGCAGTGTGGTGGATTTTTCTCCCATTTTTCACTCGAAAGAAGGGATGTCCGTGTGAGTTCTTGAAAAATACAGATCATCATGTCACGACCTCGGTGCCATAGGCGGTCATGCAAAAGCCTGTATGAGTCAGTGTCCCACATTTCATTGTTGGTGACAGTATAGGATTCAATGATCCGAATCGTAGTGAGGTACAGTCCACTAAATTGACTCATAAGTTTCTCTAAGATGTGTTTCCTTCCACAATCATTAGATGTAATATCAAGGTATTCAGTTCCATTCTCACGGTGTGTTTTTACATGATAACCGTTGGCACAAATTGCTTTGAAACATTAACAAGGTTCGATTAGCTCTTGGTGCATATAGAGCGTCTGTGACTTGAAATGTTGCGCCATTAGGCAGCAAAAATTTGGCAGTTCCTCGCCATTTTATTAGTTTTGATCATCCAATCATCGTAGTCACAAAGGAATTATAGGCTATTAGTTCAATAAATAATTGCCTATTTCTTAATATTGTGTGGGTAGTCCCACTATCATCTAAGCACTCAAGTTCTCCTCCATTCATTCCTACAAATAAATGGGAGGTATTTAGAAAATATAACTCATATTCTTTAGAGTATTTCTATTTGCGTAGAATGATATTCTTTTCATTCTAATAATTTTTCTCTAGATGTATTGCTTTACATCTTTATAGTGCTATGTCGAACCATGTAAATATGTGTATAGTAAATAAATTTGAATAAATTCAGTGCTTCAGAATAAAATTCAAAATTTATTAATAAGCCAACGATAATCAAATCAAGGTCTTGTTCAGAAATCTTATTCATCAATCCATGATTGAAAATAAACTTTAAGACCAAACAATAGTCTAATTAAAAATGAGGCATTATGCCTTCACAACTGTCTTTGGAAAATAAAATGAATAAAGCAGATCAGTCAAGATTGAGAGCATCCATTGACTTAGCAAGTTCCTCTTTGCCATTGGAGTCTGCAACTGTAAGGTTGACGTCTAGGTCATGACCTCCTTCTTCCATATAGTGAGCCACTTGTTCTTTAGACTCTCTATACCTCTTGTAATTGGCTGCTACTCTGTTGTTTGCTTGGCAGTTCTTGTACCAATGCCCAATGAATCCACACCTATAGCATGGTTCATTGTCAACTCTTTCCTTTGGCATCTTGTTTCCATGATCCCCATGTCCCTTTCCACGTGGTGCATTGTTGCCACGTGGGTAGGGATCAGCACGTCTAAACCCCCTTGCATTGGAGTTATTTCCACCTTTCATTTTTCCATAATTAGCCTCGGGAATTTTCTTTGTCCCAGTGGGCCTGTCATTGTTATTCAAGAGGATCTTATTTTGTCTCTCAGCCACTTGCAGTAGGCTTATCAACTTATTGAAGGTTGTGATTCTTTTGTTGTCATAATCCAACTGATACTGGTTCGCTAGTATAAAAGCTGAATTAGGAAAGGTGGTAAGAGTCTTGTAGATTATATCATCTTTTGTGATTTCCCTTCCACAGAAATTGAGACGTGCCTTTAAGCGTAACATGTCCTTGTTGAAGTCATTGACCTTTTTATAGTCAAGCAAGCGGATTCCATTTCACTGAACAGCCAGTCCTGGGAGCAAAGTATCGTGAATGTTCCCAAACTGTCCTTTAAGGGCATCCCACAGTGCTTTGGGTGTCTTCAACTGAAGGTACTCCCAGCGTAGGCTAGGATCAATATGTCACCTCAGAAAAATTAAGGCATCTGCTTTCACCTTATTAGATAGTTCATCATCTTTGGGATCAGTAATGGTGGCAGTGTAGTCTTTTGCCACAAAGGCAGTTTCCATATCAGAAACGCAACGATGGTACTCAAGTCCTTCTGAGTCCAAGATGTCAAACTCAGGTCGAGTTGGATCAGCCATCTACATAAAACAAGAGAGAAGATATAAATTACGCAGTCATAAAGACATCCACGTAAATTATTTTCCAAACATATGAATTAGATTTCAAGACCAAGATTAGTAATGGTCACTTTTTTTTTCGATGCTATGTGAAAATACTTTATCACAGTAAGTGAGTGTATAATGCGCATGAATTTTCATTATCATGGCCAAACGGTATTGATATGTTGCATTAAAAATAATCATAGTACATTTAAATATATCATATAAAAATAAACTACATGGCATGCTCAAATTTCACAAATATACAACAAATTATATACTACACATAATAATAGCAATAATATATCATGCGTAAAATAAAATAAATAATAGCATAATATAAACGCATGCTTAGGAATAACTATATAAGCGTAAATAAAATTCACAAAACATGCTCAGAATTGCATAAATAATATATAACAAGATATATATGGCATGTTCAAAATAAAGTATAAACTAGAGCATAATTAAAATATGCTTAAACATAATTATTTAAAACATAAATAACATGGCATGCGTAAAATGATTAAAATTGCCTAACAAAACATGCTCAAAAAGGTCTAATTATAAAAATATATCAGAGTATGAAAATAAATAAATAAAAGAGAACATACTTGTTGTCGAGAAAGTAAAACAATTCTAGTACACGCGCGTGTTGATGCAGGCGTGCGTAGTGATGTTTTTGGACTTGAGAAAAACTGGGCCGCTTCCTCTTTCTTTTCAGCAGTGGGCCTTGTTCTAGTTTTTTTTTCTTTGCTTTTCTCTTTTTTTTTTCTTTGTTTTTTTGTTTTTTTTTTGTCTGGGCTGCAAGGGCCTTTTTTTTTTGGGCAGCAGAGGCCTGCTTTTTTTTTTTTTTTGCGTCTTCCTCCTTCTGTTATTCTTCTTTCTGATTGACAGACGGTGGGTAGCGAGGTGGGCAGCGTTGTTGGCAGTCTACTGGTGAAGGGCAGGCGTGGGTGGGATCTGCAGCCGGTGAAGGCGAGGTGTGCGCAAGGAAGTAGCGCAGGCGTGGCAGGCTGGGCTGGCAGGGAGGAGGGTTGATGCGGGGCTGTTGGGATCTGCAAGGTTGAGCGAGCCTGCAGGTAGGTCTTGCTATTCTTTCATAACCTTATTATGATATGCGTTAACAGAGGCCTAATTTCAACTTTTAGATGATGACCTCATTCATCAAGGCAAGTCCTTGTAAATGGGCAAAGCCAAAGGCTCTTATTTTACAATTGCAAGCTGCCTTGAGTGTTTTTGGGCTATGAAATGTATTTTGCCACTACTCTATACAGACAATAGATATTTTAGAACAAGTAACTCTGTATATTTTGGATTGCAGAGCGACAATGATTAATGAGATGTTAACGTACATGATTACTTGTAGATGGTTAATTAGTGTTAATTTTGCTAAGTGCATGATTAATTAGTTAGTGACCTACAGCTGTATTACACGTGTTGCTTTTCTGTGCTAGCTCATTCATCTACATATATAGCTGCTACTGTACTCGTTTTGGTTGTTGTAACAGAAACACAAGAATATAAAGAATTCTCTCATTTCTTCTCTCTCAGTCTTTCTCTTCTTTCTTCAAGCTCTAAACCCTAGCTTTCATGGTATGAGTCGCGCAGGTCACGACCTCGGGTTTGCTCATGCTTGCTTCTGCTTCTCAAGTCTACTAGTCTTGCTTCGTCTGTGCTCGGTTTCGTCTTCTGCACATTTCAGATAAGTCTTCAAGTTCTTAAAGAAGGAAAATCTAGATCTACAAATTTTCAGAGTGATTTCTTGATTGTGAAGCTTTGATTTTTTTGTATATTCAGAATTTGATTGTGAATCTATGCAAGTTCCTAGCTACTTGATTGAATAGTTGGGAGAAATTTCATACTTCCTGAGGTTCGATACTCTAGTCCTTGAAATATTGTTAGTATGAACTCATCTGCAAGCCATAATTGTGAAATTGAAGTCATAATTGTGCAATTGAAGGTGCTAAAGTTGTTATAATTTGATATAATCCTATGCGGTTTCAAATTCCTAGACTTTTCTAAAAGAATTGTGAAGATTTGTGAAGATTGTTGATTCTTTGATGCTTTGTGAGGTTTCAAAACCTGAGATATACTAGTATTGCACAGATATACACTCGATTTTAGTCTCTACTTCTTCTCTTACCAAGATGACTGCTTCTACAACTCAAGCCTCTACTGTTACTACTCAGACTACTGTGTATCTTCCAAATATCTTACTTGATGAGTCCAACTACCCTACATGGCTGTTTCGTATAGAATCCTTCCTTAAAGGTCAAAATCTATATGGATATGTTGATGGCTCCAATCCATGCCCCACTCAGTTTGTGTCTGCATCTGATGGTTCTGGAAATGTGGTATCAGCTGAGTATACTAACTGGAAAATACAAGATCAAAGCATTGTTAATATGATTGGCCAAACTCTTAGTCCTGTGGCCATGTCATGCGCTGTTGGAAGCAAATCTGCACAAGACATGTGGAATAGGCTGAAACTCAAGTTTGCAGCACCTAATAGACAAAATATTCTGCAACTCAAGTCTAATATGCAGAATCTAAAGAAAGGAAATGATGATATTGAAACTTACATGAACGAGATTAAGGCTGCTAGAGATGCACTTGAAACTGTTGGAGTGTTTGTTGATGATGAAGATATTGTTGTTACAGTGTTGAGAGGACTACCTTCTGAGTATGCTACCATTAAGACTGTAATCAGGGCTCAGTTTGTTGCTTGTTCTGTTGGTGAGCTCAAGACTTTACTTAAAGCTGCAGAGATTGATATTGAGAGTGAGACTCAAGCCTCATCAACCTCAATCCTTACAGCCATGATGGCCAAAAATACCATTTCTTCTGGTTCTGTCTCTAGCAACACACTTGGTTCTTCTACCTCAAGTGCTTCTTCAAGTGCACAATCTCAAGTTCCTCCTGGATTTCCTCCTGGCTTTGGTCCATTACTCACTACACCAGCTAACAATAATATCCACCTGTCTTCACAAGCTCCTTATGCCTCCATTCCTGCAATGCCATATGGAAATGTTACTCAACTGAATCCATTCACTATAACTGATCCAAGTCCATCCATGACTGGTTTTTATGTTGCAAGACCAAATGGACAGTTTGGAAACCACATTGCTAGACTCAACAATAACACTGGAGGCTACAGAGGAAACAACAACTTCAATGGAGGAAATGGCATGAGTAGAGGAAGTGGTATACCATTCAATAATCAGTTCAATGGAGGAAATGCAGGATTCAACAACTTCAGACAAAATGGAGGAGGCTCTAATTTCACATGTCAGCTTTGTGGAAAAACAGGTCATGGAGCCAAAACATGTAGGACATTGCCTAGCTTTCAGAATTTACAAGGCAACTTAAGCACTACTGGTTGTCAATATTGTGGCAAACCGAATCATACTGCCGATAGATGTTATTACATCTTTGGTTTTCCTAGCCAGCACCAACAGTCAACATCACAACTTCAAGCTACTCCAAACATGCAGTCCCAGCCAGCTCAACTTTTTCAGAATAATCAGGCATCCCAGTAGTTTCAGAATACTCCGCAGAACACTCAACAGTAGGGAGTGGCAATGTTTGCTTCCTCCAGCAACACACCTCAATATTGGTTGGCTGATTCTGGTGCTACCAATCACATGACTAGTGAAGTGCAGCTGCTCAACAGTCTTACTCCATATACTGCCACAGATTCAGTGCAAGTTGGTGATGGTAAATTCTTAAATATCACTCACATTGGTAACACAAAACTGGGAAGACTGAAACTCAACAATGTTTTTCTTATACCTGAACTTGCTGCTCATTTACTTTCTATCTATCAATTGTGCAAACAGAACAATTCTTCTGTTTGGTTTGATGAGTTTATGTGTGTAATACAGGACAAGGTGCTGGGAAAGGTGCTACACAAGGGACTGAGTAATCAAGGGCTCTATCCAATACCATTTGATCTGCCACTGCATCTTCAGAAATCTCATGGTTCAAGTAGTACATCAACTAGTCCTCAGAATAATTCAGCTTATGTTGGAAGAATGACTAAGCATTCCTTGTGGCATAAAAGGCTAGGATATCCATCAAGTGAAATAGTTACTCATATGTTGAATAAATGTAACATCTCAAGTGTGTCAAAGGAGAATTCTGCAGTTTGTGAAGCTTTCTTACTTGGAAAATTTCATAAGCTGCCTTTTCCAACCTCTCAATCCAGGAGTCAAGTTCCATTTGAGATTGTTCATTCAGATGTGTGGGGTCCTTCTCCTCATCTCTCTTTAGATGGTTTCAAATTCTTTGTATTGTTCATCGATGATTGTACTAGATATACTTGGATTTTTCCAATGAAGAATAAATCTGAAGTACTTAGCTATTTTCAAGCTTTGTGTGCATTTGTTGCGACTCAATTCTCTACTCATGTTAAGTGTCTTCGTAGTGATGGAGGAGGAGAATATACAGGAAATAAATTTAAAGAGTTCCTATGTAAACAAGGCATCTCACATCATGTTTCATGTCCCTACACACCACAACAGAATGGCATTTCAAAAAGGAAGAATAGGCACATTAGAGAGACAGCTGTTACTCTCTTACAAGATTCTCATCTTCCAGCAATCTTCTGGTATCATGCTTGTGCTATTTCTGTATATTTGATTAACAGAATGCCTACAACAACACTGGATATGAAGTCACCATTTGAGAAACTTTACTGTAAAGTTCCATCACTAGAGCTAGTAAGAGTATTTGGTTGTGCTTGTTTTCCACTTATGACTCCATACAACAGCAATAAATTGCAACCAAAAACTGCAAAGTGTGTATTCGTTGGGTTTGCAGCAGGATACAAAGGTTACATATGCTATAATTTGACAAGTAGACAGTGCATTATCTCCAGACATGTGTTTTTTGAGGAAGATCAGTTTCCCTTTGCCAATATGAACAATGCTTCTACTGCATCCTCAACACACAGTCCCTATTCAACAATTACTCAGTCTCAGTTCTCACAGCACCTTGCAGCACCTGTTCTTGTCAATACCAATACTCATCAGGTACCAATCTCTCCCACAATACATAATCAATTTCATAATACTTCATTGTTTCAGGATACTGATATTCAGGTTCCTAGTCCTTTATTTGCCTCTAATCACATTGAAACTGATGAGCACAATTCTTTATCTATTCCCTCTGATCATCATATGCTTCCTGCATTTCATTCTGAGTCCAACACTACCATCAATTTTGGAGAGGATACTGGTACAGTTACTATTGATACTCAGCCAGGGAATGGCTCTATTTCAGTTGTTTTAGATCATGCTCCTCCCCATTCTCTTTCACAACTCTCTAGTTCCAATATTTTGCATCCGGTTCAAGGTCTCTCTGAGTCCACAGTGAATAATCATACTATGCTTACCAGAAGTAAGAGAGGGATATTGAAAAAGAAATGCTTCCTATCCATACTGAATAACACATCTTGTGATGATACTTCTGCGTCTGAACCTCAGAATTACAAACTTGCTATGCAATGTCCGGTTTGGAAAAATGCAATGCAAGAGGAGTATGATGCCCTTGTTAAGCAGCAGACCTGGTCTCTTGTTTCATTACCTCCAGATAAGAATCTTGTTTCATGTAAATAGATCTTCAAAATAAAGAAAAATGCTGATGGTTCAATAGCAAGACACAAAGCTCGGTTGGTTGCCAGAGGTTTTAGTCAGGAGTATGGAGTGGACTATGATGAAACTTTCTCTCCTGTAGTGCGGCATACTACTGTTAGGTTGATTTTGAGCTTAGCGGCACAATCTGGTTGGATTCTACACCAAATGGATGTCAAAAATGCCTTTCTTCATGGCATTCTTAATGAGGAGGTTTATATGACTCAACCTGGAGGTTTTGAGGACACTTCTCAACCTCATCTTGTATGCAAACTACATAAATCCTTATATGGCTTAAAGCAGGCACCTAGGGCCTGGAATGAAAGGTTTACCAATTTCCTCCCAAGTTTAGGTTTTAAGTGTTCTTATGCTGATCCATCTTTATTTGTTAAAACATCGGGCAGTTCCACAGCTTATCTGCTCCTCTATGTGGATGATATTATTCTTACTGGCAATAGTGAAGCTCTCATTTCAGAACTCAAGTTAGCATTGCAGACTGAGTTTGACATGAAAGACTTGGGGAAGCTACATTTTTTCCTTGGTCTTGGAATCTCATATACTTCTGATGGTCTCTTTTTATCCCAACATAAGTATGCTACTGAGTTAATTCATAAGTAAGACTTGGATGACTGTCATACACATCTTACTCCTTGTCAGTCTGGGATCAAGTTGTATAAGGATGGTAGCTCCCCTTTGTCCTCTCATGATATTCCCTATTTCAGAAGCTTGGTTGGCTGCTTGCAATATCTCACTTTCACTAGACCTGATATTGCCTACAGTGTGAATTCTGTTTGTCAATTCCTTCATGCTCCAACAGAGGCTCATCTCTTGGCTACTAAAAGGATTCTTCGTTATGTTAAGGGAACTCTTAATCATGGCATCTATTTCAGGAGGGGTTCTTTGCATTCACCGCAGTACATACTTCAAGCTTATTGTGATGCAGACTGGGCAGGTGACCCCAATGATAGGAAATCCACCACAGGGTTTGTTATTCTACTCAATGGCTCCCCAATTTCTTGGTGTAGTAAGAAGCAAACGGCTGTGTCTCGTTCTTCTACTGAAGCTGAATACTGAAGTATGGCTGACACAACCTCTGAGCTTCAATGGCTGCAGCACTTGCTGCATGATTTACATATTCCTCTTGCTAGCATTCCAACTCTTCACTGTGACAATATCTCAGCTCTTGCCCTTGCTACTAATCCTGTCTATCATTCCAAGCTCAAGCATATTGAGGTTGATGTTCATTTCACCAGGGACAAAGTCAAGGCTGGCTCTATCCGCTTACAATTTGTGTCCTCTCATGAACAACTAGCTGATCTGTTTACGAAAGGGCTTTGTTCACCTCAACATCTCTACCTATGCTCCAGCTTGATGTCTGCCTCCCATCATCAAGCTGAGGAGGGGTGTTAACGTACATGATTACTTGTAGATGGTTAATTAGGGTTAATTAGTGTTAATTTTGTTAAGTGCATGATTAATTAGTTAGTGACCTACAGCTGTATTACACGTGTTGCTTTTCTGTGCTAGCTCATTCATCTACATATATAGCTGCTACTGTACTCGTTTTGGTTGTTGTAACAGAAACACAAGAATATAAAGAATTCCTCATTTCTTCTCTCTCAGTCTTTCTCTTCTTTCTTCAAGCTCTAAACCCTAGCTTTCATGAGATGCCCAGAACAGATCGAAGATTCTTGAGAAAAATGGAAAAAAAAAAAAAATATTAAACCTAGTGCATGCATTGCAAAAAATTAAAGATGAAATTCAATTCGTTTTAGGTGTAAGGAAAAAGCAAAGGATAGAAGCATATTTGAGAAAGAAAATATATTTTTACAAACATTATCAATGAGGGAACTAGACGTTCTTTTTTCTTATTCTCATGTTATCACTTTATGTGGGAAACAATTTTCAAAAGTTATGCTCGTTTTACACTCGATTTTTTGTTGAACAATAAGTATGATTGCTTTTTTTTAGTTAATAATAAGACACTAGAACTACGTGGATTAATTCTTTTCGTAACAACCATAACGCCGAAAGGTATAAATTGGGAATCCGAAGATTGACATATGAGAAGCTAGAAAGGTTGCAGAACACTCTTGAAATGATATTCCAATCTTTACAATGCTTCAATGGCAGGGGTTCTCTAAACCCCTTTCATTTAAACCTCACCATCCCCCTTTGGCCTCCAGTTAGCCAAAACTGCAAACCTTGCTGACGACCCAAATACAGACAGGGATGGCTGTTCCTCGAGTAAACAAGAAATTGCTTCAAGAGCTTGAATCAATGGGATTTCCCACAGCTCGGGCAACTCGGGCTCTTCATTATTCAGGTGGGTTTTTCTCATTGTTTGGGTGTTTAGTCTACATTTTCATTTCTAGCTTTTATAGTCTTGAATTAAAGGGTAATTGTATCATTGTATGCCTGTCAAAATGGGGTTTATTTGCAATTCATGTACTTTTATTAGCTATTTAATAAATTTGTTTCGTAGTTTTCTTCTTCCAGATTCAACCCTGTAGTTAGGCAATTACGGTTCTTTTGTGTTGTTTTACCAGGTACTGCTAGCTTAGAGGCTTGTATAGACTGGATCGTTGATCACGAGAATGACCCGGACATTGATCAGATGCCCTTGGTATGATATGATTCCTTTCTTGATTGGTTGTGTTTGGTTCTTACATTGCTTGTGGATTCCATTGTACCAGACAAATCTTTCCGGTAGCTGGTTTGGCCAGTTTTTACATCACGAGTTAGATAACGTGAATAAAGGTGCAACAGAAAAGGAAATTTAGTTGTAAAAATGATCAATTTCGGTAGGGCATTAAAATCATTTTGTCTGCACATACTGTCACAGGATTTACTTTGGCTCAACTGTTCGTCTGCTCACAGGTAACAGTAGACATTGATATTGAATCTCCAGAGCCATTCCATATCACCGAGGCAATGAAAATAAAAGCACAAGAGTTAAGGTTACTTTCTCATTGTCTGTGGGTTTGTAGTTACACCACACACACACACATAGATATACAAGTTTTCTCTGTGTTATATGCAATTGCCGGTCAGATATATTAACTCTTAGTCCACCAAGATTTCATTTCTATAAATGGTTCTATATTTGAAGCCTTCTAGCTCGAGGCATCTATATATTTACATGCCATTCCATTTTGTTGTTATTCTGTTGCATCTTTTCAGGGATCAAACACGCAAGAAGAGTAAAGAAGAAGAAAAGAAACTGGAATTACAAATGGAACGAGAAAGAGAGAAGGTGTTGTGCATTTATCTTTAAAATTTCTCTCTTTGTTGCTTGATGGCAAGTAATATGATTGAATGATAAACTGGCCATACACTTTCTTCAGTCTGGAAGAGTTATGGCTACTTGTTTTAATGTTTTGGTTTGACTGAAGTTGCAGTTGGAATTGTGTTTACTTATTTGTTTAGACATGCTAGTTTACATCGCTTCGTTTCTACTTTATTCTTGAGCTGTTATTTTAGGGTTTAAACTGTTTTTGTTTCAGGAGAGGATTCGATCTGGTAAGGAACTCATGGAAGCAAAGCAAATCTTAGAAGACAATGAAAGAAAACGGTCTGTTAATTCAGTTATTGTTGGAGAATTCCATCTGAATTATTTTGTTTTAGCCCGTTTGTATTTGAGAACTTTAACTTCTCAGTCAAATAATTACTTTATTGTCTCAGTAATATAGTGTTTCGGAATTCTGAGAAAGAGGAAGAGAAACGAGCAAGAGAGAGAATTCGCTGGAAACTAGAACAAGATAAGGTGCTTTGCAACATGCTTTCATTTTTTGCTTTTAATAATATGCTTTCAGAGTACAGCTTCGATCATTTCCTTAGTTCTGGAGTACTTCCTCCCTAGCCATTAGATCCTAATATATTATTCCTAGTACCAAAAGGATACAATTTTCAGGATAGAATTTACTACAGCAGCAATAATTACTGTTACTGTGATATTGGGATTTTGGCTGTACTGATCGACTTTGATCGTTATTTTCCATTCAATGATCTTGATTTTTCCCTAACTGCGTCTCTATAGTGTTGAATTTACTGCAACATTTGTATGCATACCATTACAGTTAGAAAGAAGAGTTAAGCTTGGATTGCCACCAGGACACACAGCATCTGCGAAACTTTCTATACCTGTGAGGGGGGAAATCCAGGTTTAATTTCTTTTTCATGTCTATATATTTAAAGGCTCATCTATCTCATTATTTTTTAAAATAAATAAATAAATAAAAGAGAGGTTTTTTCTTGGAATTAATATAAAATATCATTGATGTTCACTTCCTACTACTTACTGGCAGAAATCATTGCCTGTCCAATCTGTTGCAAAGTCAGAACATATAAGAGAGCGTTTAAGGTCTCTGAGGCGCAACCACAAGGTGAATAAAGGTCTTTTCTCTCTGTTATTAAATATATGTTTCTGGTAATGGAACAAGAACCTGGGAATTTTCAGTATTGTCAAAGGTGCTCATACTGGCTTGTTACAAGATTATAAGAAATTAATCTTCCCTCGACTATATGGCATGTAACTGAGATTGAGTAATAAAGTAATTGTCATCATATAGCATGGTTTGAGGGAATAACTTCGAGGAGATCTTTATCTCGTTTTACAGCTACGTCCAATAGGATTATTAGTGTCTGGACATTGAAAAATTCAAAATTGGCCAAGTAGTCTAGAATACTGTGAGCTTATTAAAAAAAAAAAAAAACAAGAAAAATGTATGAAAGTTTTACTTTCAGTATGCAGGTTTTCCTATCTTTTGATTATGTTTGGGTGGATTTAGGATGATGATGCTAGAGTACGACGAGCCTTCCAAACTCTGCTGATTTATGTTGGAAATGTTGCAAAGAATCCCGATCAAGAAAAATTCCGGAAGATTAGACTCGGTAATCCGTCATTCTTGGTAAGATGCTGTCTTGACTTATCTCTTCTTCTTTTTCCCGAGTGAGTGAGTGATTCTGTAGTGTAGGGTATTGGCACATTCAGTATGGTCATGCTGGAATTGCTGTCTGTCAGAAGACTTAGAATACTGATAATAAGGTGAGGTTGTGACAATTGTTTTCGGGTATATACATACGTGACCAATATAATGCAATATATTATAATTGCAAAATAGAAAGAAAAAAGTGTATAATGAATTCAACTAACAGCTGTTATATCTTCCCTAAATTTGTTTTTCGTGAATATATAAAATTGATGTTGTAATTCTCGAACAGGATAGAGTTGGAAGTTTGATTGGAGGAATAGAGTTTCTTGAGCTCTGTGGGTTTGAGAGAACTGAAGCAGGAGAGTTCTTGTATCTTCCTCGTGATAAGGTTGACATGGCCACATTATACTCCGCTGCTTCTGAACTGAAGTCTGCATTGACAAACCCTTTCTTTGGCCTTCTGTCTAGAGATGTGTAATATCAGGTTCAGTTTATTTAAATCTTAAACTTAGAAGGGAAACTGGTTTTATTATGCAGTATCAATGAACTATGCTCTACAGATTTCATGTTAAAATCTTCCAGTGAGTGTCTTGCCTTCCTGTAAGAATTTTACTCTGGAAAAGTAAGAGCTTGGAGATGAATCCCTGTATACTTCTGTATACTTCTTTAAAGGCCGCCCTGCATCCCTTTATTAGCATGACTGCATGAGAGATACAAATCCATCTTAAAGTATGCGTAGGAGTTGCCATTACTGCATAGTGAGCCTATTAAAGACTTGAATAAAAAGGCTATTAAAGAATTTTTTGGAGAGTTATTAATAAATACTTTTCCTTAAGATTTACAGAGTAAATGTTCTGATTGTATCTAAATCTCATCCAACAAACAGCTTGAGTACTAGTTGGAGATCGCAAAATTTATCTGTGGATTTTGGAGGTTGCAAACTTCTCTGTTTTGTTACAACTTATAAGTACATGTTTTCTTTGGAGTTTCTGTAAGTGGCGCAACAGTCTTGGAATTTGGAGTATCATCGGAGGGATACTTTATTGCTAGCTAGGAAATTATTGAAAACTGCATAAATCTTATGCTAACAAAGTCCTAATTTACTGATTCATGTATATATTCAAGTGTATCTCACTACCTTGCCCTACATATAATATTCATCCATCACCAACTTGCAGAACAGCTCCACTTGATCATCAGGCAGTTCCAGGCAGATACTAAAGCCTGGTTTGCCTGGTGGTTCTGGCACCATAACAAACCCTGGTTCGAGTAGAACCGATGTTGAGCACTGAACTTTTCCCCTTGAGAATTCATCTTCCTTGAGTCCCAGTTTCCACCATGACACGATAGTTTCTCTATGTTCTCCACGAGGCACTGCTCTGTTCACCTATAATCAGTCTATCCCCGACCTCACATATTCATCATCCAATCTCTCAAACCCTTCCCTGACCTTCCGCACAAGCCAAGAGTCCTCTTTCTCCTTCAGCTCCTTCACTGTTGCCTGTGCAAATGCAGGCACTATTGCATTTCCAGCAAATCCAGACGAGGCTTGAGGCAATACTCTTTTCCAAGCATCAACTGGAATCTCGACTGGCATATCCACTGCGATGCTCTTTGCCTTCCATATCTTTTCTGCAACAACATGGAAGCTACTGCAGCTCTTCAACTGCCCCATCTTTAAGGGCTTTCTCCTTTAAGCTGGCAATTTTCTGTTGGGAGTTGGTACAAATAGGTGAGGTGGTTTTATGACTTTTATCTGTTGTGCATAACTTCATGTTGGGGCCACTCATACGCGGCGAACAGTGAAGTTAGTTGTGTCAGTGGCTTTTGAGTACTCGATATGTGGGTAACTGATCTTTGGAGGGTTACGAGCTTTAAACACTGTCCAATCTGCATTAGGGGAAATTACTAGCATATCACATAAGAGTTAAAGCAGCCAAATTCGCCTCAAGGTCCCGGACTCCCACCCCATCCATTACAGAGAGATTGTCCTTAGAGGCAAACACTAGGCTTCCACATCCAAATTGAGTCAACTGTCACACCAGAAGGCCTTTACTTAGTCAAAAGATAGCCATCATATATCAATTTTCGAATAGTGAACCGATAAACACAACAAGTGCATACCGGTATAGACAGGAGGGGGCTTGTCTTTGGTCTCCATTTCTTCATCCTCATCTTGCAAGAAAGCAACAACTTCTTGTACTTCTTCTTGGGTATCATAAGCTCATCAAGTCAGTCAACTTGGTTTCGGTCCTTGGCTGCAACTATACCAGAATACCAGCAGCATTGCATGTCAATTTCAAATCGCAGGCTATCTTCCAAACTTGGCAAAAGGCGGCCAGCCCAAAAGTCATATCCCAATAGCAGGGGACCTAGTGCACGTTATAAGCTTTGGTAAGCCTCGGAGAAGCTCATCCCAATGCTTGGAGGATCAAAAAACGACACAGATTGTTGGTACACAATAAGGGGCAAGTCGATATTTGATAAGAAAATTCTCCGGCGCTGTGTTGGCTTGTCTGCTACAATCACATCTTTCTCAACTAGCTCCAGATTCTCCATTGTATCTGATCTGTGCGAGCTTTCTTAGTCGAACAAAGGGGTTTTAAATGATGAATGAAGTGAGGACTGAGGAAGCAGTTTTATATAATCAAGAAGCTTAAATTGTGCTTAATGAAAAGTACAGTTTCTAATTAACTATCAGTTAGTTTCAAAATGCAACTCCATCTATCATTGGTGACCAAAAGAAAACCCCAGTTCCATAAACTCCATTTCCAACTATCAAGACATTATGCTGAAGATGTCAAATTCTCAATCCGGAGCTCAAAACGAAGTCCGTAGACTTTGATGCAATGCTTGATCCATATAGGAGTCGGGAGAGGATCCTCTCCTGACCTATTTTTTCACCTGAGCTTCCTAACTTTTTCATCATAAATAGCCACGTGTCCAATAACACATCTAAGGAGTCACCTTTTTCTTCTTGATTTCCTTGTGCTAATTAAGTTATCGTTCCGAGTTTATGGTTAAGGTGCACAAGTAGAGGACATGGGTTATGGGACAACAGATTTGAACCCATCCAATGCAATCATACATTTCATACATTAATAGCCTCCTTAGCAGTCTTGGAAATGGACGATTCAAACTCAAGACTCATAAGTTACTTTTGTCGGTGAACTCATGAGTCATGACCTGTTGGTTAATTGACTTAACTGACACGGTGGAAGTTACGGATTAAAATCCCACTAATATCAAATATAAATGAGGTGGGGGATTGAAAAAAAAAAACAAAAACTCAGGGCTACTTGGCCAAAGGCCCAAAGGCCCAAAAATTGCCCACTTACTCCACAAAGAGTTTTTTAACCTCATTTACCCAATCTAACCTATAGTGACAGTTTTGCCCCCTATTAAACTTTATCCTCTCAGACTCTCTCTCTCTCTCTGTGCCGCGCCCCACCTCCTGCTTCGCTCTCTCTCTCTATCTCTTTGTGCCATGGTTGCTCCGGCAGCTTCGGGCCACCACCTCCATTAAGTCTCCACCGCCATCAGAGAAGATAGGTGCACTGCATCCGGATTCGACCTCAACCTCCGAGCGCCGCCGTCACCTGAACCATACTCTCTCTCCCCCAGACTCTCTCTCTCTCTCTCTCTCTCTCTCTCTCTCTCTCTCTCTCTCTCTCTCTCTCTCTCTCTCTCTCTCTCTCTCTCTCTCTCTCTCTCTGCCATGGCTACTCCGGTGCTCCACCTTCGGATTTGGGCCAACAACTCAATCGATCCGGCGGATTCTGGGCCATCTCGTCTCTGTTTCTCAATCCGGATCTTGGCCGGGTCTTAATTGGGGAACCCACGACGACGAAGACGCAAGGTGGTTGAGGTTGAGGTCGGTGGTCCGGTCCCGTCAACCTTGTTTCACCAACTCTTCCCATCTCGACGAAGACGATGACGATCCAACTCCGCTCCCCGACCAATCCTGCACCGGCCTCACACTCCGGTGGGTGCCCATATCACTTTTTCTTTTTTTTTTGTATACTGTGAGCTCCGAGAATGGGAAAGGAAAAAAAAAGTGAACGTGTACAATTGAACATATAAATTGATCAATTATGTCTTTAGTGTATTCATTTTGGTTCACTTGAGGGCAATAATATGATTATTGGAGGGTAATAATATGATTATTGGGTCAATAATATGATTATTAGGAGGCAATAATATGATTATAAATTAATCAATTGTGCCTGAAGTGTATTCATTTTGATTTTGGGAGTTTATACAATTCACTGGACGACAATCATATGATTATTAGAGGCAATAATATGATTTTTGGGAGGCAATAATATGAGTATTAGGAGGCAATAATATGGTTACTGGAGGGCAATAATATGATTACTGGGGGGCAATCATAGCCGGATTTCGGTCATCGGTTGCCGGATTCCTGTCACCGGAGTCCGGCAAAGGTGGAGGATGACTTCTCCCTCTAAGTGAGAAAGAAGGAAAGGGCAAAAAAGTCCCAAAAATAAATAAAAAAGAATTAATTGGGTAATAGGGAAATAATCCCTTAGAGTGTTTTGGGTAAATGGGGTTAAAAAACTCTTAATGGAGCAAGTGGGTAATTTTTAAGCTGAAATTGGGTAAATGATCATTTTCCTTAATTTTAATAGGGACTGCTAGGATAGGACGCCTAGACATGTAAAGATGATAGTGATGATGATGATGTTTTTTTTTTCTTTTTCGATGGAATGATATTTAATAAAGTAAATAAATCAATCATGAGTGGAATTCGATATCTTTTACAAAGATATATAAGACTTTGTATTACTAGACTAATTGATACTAAGCATATTTTAGCTTTCATTGGAATTAGGAGCTTGTTTGCAACATACATGCTACAGATGTAAAGAAAAAAAAAGTTGAGGCCTTCTCAAAGAACGGATTATGGATATAATAAGACTACAGTTGTGTGATGTGATGTAAACTAGGTAGCTCCCTTATATTGGTACCCTATTCCTCCTCTTTTCTTTTCTTGTAAAGCCTCTTTTCATGACAAACTAGCTATCACTGGTGCACTCTCGGGGAAGCGTGTGGAACCTTTGCGTATCAGTACAATAGTCATAGTTCATATAATCTCTTCTCACCCTGTCATATGCTTCTTGTTCCGTTGGGTTTAGTTGCCAATAGACCCGGTGGTTCCACAAATATTTTGTAGCATAACATTCCGAGACATCGGTCTTGGACTTGTCCAGTGAGCAGGCATTCATGTCAAACCCTTGGAAATAAGCTCTAAATGGTGCATGGTTATAGTCGATCTTTGTTTGGCCTCCATCAGTTGCCCAATCTGATCCATCCCATATGCTTGCATCTATTACCATCGGCCGCGTTAGATAGGGAACCTTAATTTTTTTGTTGTTCCTAAAAACCCTGATGGGGATATCGTCGATATAAAAGCTGCACGAGAAAGAATAGATTATGTTCAAGTACAGATAATGTTCTGATATGCATGTACAAATACATAAGACTGGAGGGACATAATTCTTACACAACTTGATGATGGTTCCAAAGAATCTTGTAGTCATGAAAATCTGCTGTTGGGTCAAACCAAAGAAGTGTCCTTTGCTCTCTGAAGTTATCACCATTTGTAATCACATTTGTCTGCAATGTGATTGGCTTGCCTTCTCTATTACCCAAGAACTCAAAGTCTAGCTCATCCTGGTTACGATCACCCTCTGATCTTAGCTGTTACCAATAGTAAATTAATAGCATGAATTAAATTCCTCATATAACCATTTTGGGACTCTTTAAAGAGAGAGGAAAGAGGCATATTTGATTAATTAAAGACAATGGAACAATACTCACATAAAAAGCTAGGACAACTCCAGCACAATCCCTCACTGGTACCTTGATCCTCATATGAAACCACCCAGAACCGAACCATTGCTTGGATTGAAACCCAGCCCCTGCATTAATATATTGTTAGGTAATTAATTAAAGAAGAAAATCTCAGGTCAAAAAATTTTTAAGAAGCAATCAATGGAATATTGAGAATTAAACTTATTTAATTTTTGGGCTAATAGCTATAGCCTTTGACCGTCCTTGACCTTGTTAGTGGTAGTAGTACGTACTAGTGCATTGTGCAGGTTACGTATAGATCCCATATTCCCTAATGCTAACCCTGGCATGGCCATAGGGTTTACTTATTAACTTACGCGCGAGCTATACTAAAAGAGATCGATTTAGCCATTTTTTTTCTGAACATGATCTACTTGTTATATTTTAGTAATCAATGTTATTATCTTCCTAGCCTGGTAGGCCTAGCTAACACAGTCCCGATCAGCTTGGAAGCTTCCATGGTTGATTGGTTGATAAGGCACCTATATATGTCATTTACATTAAACAGAAGAAATGATATTGAGCGATCGATCAAAGTGAGAATATACTGTAACATTAAGTTGATGATTTGAATCCTACATGGAGAGATTATTGTTAGCAATTGAACAAAAATTAGAAAAAGAAAAGAATGAGGAAGATGATGATAACCCGTATATTGATCCAAGTAAATCTGCATCCCTGTCCCTTCATCCTGATACAAGGCATGATCAAAACCCCATATGACATGATAATTTTCATCAAAGCCAACATCACCATTTGCAAGCATCACACCACAAAATAGAAAAAACACAACGAAACCCTCCACTGAAAAAGCCATAGCCAAATGCAGGTCCTAGTGTCTAGCAGAGGTGGTGGTGCAAGTTATGGACTTAGAAGTTATTACTTACTTATATATAGAAGATGATTTGAACAACTTGATAAGAACTCAAAAGAGCAAAAAGGGCGTGAGCCATCATTTTCTCTACCTTACACATTCTTACCCACACGCTATTGAATTCTCTATTCTCCATGCCATCTCCATAACCAAATTACATCATTATTACCCCCTTTTTCTTCTTTTTAATAAGCAACCACTTGCAAAACTACTTTAGGTTTTGCTCACAATAATTTCCTTTTTAGTCCAGAATTTTCATGGATCACAAAGACAGCCATTTGAGTAGAAAGCTGGCATAATGAAATTTAATTATTCTTCGACAGCATTATTTTTCCTGCACTTTTGTGATATAGCGATGTACATCAAGTTTGTTAATTAGAGGAAAAAAGAAAAAAAACCTCGAACGATAGCTATACAGTGCACGAAAGAAACTCCAAACAATAACCCCAGCAGCTGTTGTGACAGTCAAGCTTGACGTCCCTCAGAAAAATGGATCAAATTTTGTTCTAGTTTGTTACTAATTTAAGGTACAACCCTCAATGAATACACAGATGTGAGCTTGGGTGTGACCGTGTGAGTGATCTGTTTTGTGAATTATGGGATTGAAACCCTGCCATAACGGTTTCTCATCATTTCAACTTTAATTTGTCCTATGTGATTCAGAGTTCGATTGGAATATTTGTTCTTGCCATCATGCAAATATATAGTTAAATCGTAGCAAAATCTATATACCTTCACGTCAGCTCACTAGCTAGATATATTCAATATCTTTTTTTCTAAGATAAAAAAATAATTATCTATGAAAATATGAGAGTTGACAGTTTTTTCTCTCGAAAACCTAGCGTCGCTTCTTTTCGGCGACTTCCAGGGAGGATCCCATCCCCTCCACCAGATCGCTCCAATTCTCGTTTTGAGGAATCCCGGGCTGCACTGTACTTGGCAGCGCTCGTTGGTTGCCTCAAGTTTAGGCTGCGCCCCCGGCAGGGATGCTGCAGTGATCAGGGGAGGGGATCCGGGTTTGGGCTCGAATGGCACGTTCTTTCTTACAATGATTGGCGGATCTTTTATGGCGGTACTGGGCAGTTTGCTGCGGTGGTGCAGAGTGGTGTTTGGGTCTCGCTGTGGTGGATGGGATTTCTGGCGGCGCAGGCGTTGGTATTATCACCGGAGTTGATGGCTTGGCTGATCGGATCCTCAATCCAGGGAGGTTGCCGGCGTGTCCGCAGGTGGCTTGAGTGGGTGCAAATGAAGATGTCGGCGGCTAAAGGACGATGGTCGTCTCTGGGTGCCCAGCGCTGAGTGCCCATATCAGATTTGGTCTTCAGAATGTTGGGCTGCTTTGGGGTCCACGTCACTGTTATGTTGGGTCAGATTTTTCTATGGGCCTGGATTTGGGGACCCTGGAGACTTTGTGCATGATGTTTGGTTCGATTACACTATTTAGTGTCTCTCGGCCTAGCATCTGAATATGGTCTCCTACTGTTTAAGTTTGCTTCACTAGCTGTACACCAATTGAGGTATCTAGGCGGCTAGGGTTGCTATTAGAAGGATTTAGATAGTTTGGACTTGTGTTCATCTGATTAGGCTTATAAATGAGCAAATGTGTTAGCAGTGAGGGTCACTTGTCCTTTGCTCGGTAGCTTATACCATTTATGATTTTGGTGTAAGACAGCATTTGATGTACGTGCCTTCTGGCCATGAATAAATGAATGAAGTTATCTCTTTTCCTAAAAAAAAAATCTAAAAAAATAATTATTTTTTTATTTATAAATGTGATGTTTATCATATATTCATTTACATATAATTGAATCTAAATTATAATTATTTTAAATTAAATTTATTACATTGACAATAAATTTATCATTGACAACAAATTTACCACATTTGTTTTACACTGTTAACTGTTTGCATATAATTGAATCTAAATTATAATTATTGAAAATAAATTTGTTTACAAACTTATAATAAAGTTGTCAGTAGAGTAACTACCTATAACAGAACTAAAATTACATAAAAAAATAACTCACGGTTGTTGAGAATATACACATCCCACATGGGAAAAATGGGACCTTGCATATGGGTTTATAAGGATTTGGGCCACTCCATCCATTGCCAATTGGTTTTGAATGTGAACCCCAGATTACTTTATCATAGTATCAAAGCCAGGTTACCCACGTGTGCATGCCTCCCGGCCACACGAGCTCCACGTTACCCAAGTTGTCCACGTGTATGGTTTGAAAATTCGCCACACGTGCAGGGGCGTGTTGAGAATATACACAACCCACATGGAAAAAATGGGACCTTGCCTATGAGTTTATAAGGGTTTGGGCCACTCCATCCATTGCCAATTGGTTTTGGATGTGAACCCCAGATTACTTTATCAATGTTAGCAATGACATGCATTTTTTTTTTACATTTATAAGTGTGTGTGTGTGTGACATACATATATATACCATAGAATTTTTCAAATAATTTGATCTTTTCTTCGAACTGTTTAAGGAAAACTGAAATTGGGAGATAATTGAGTCGTGCTTTCATTGATAATAGGGGTCTCTTTATATAGAGGATTACAAGACATAGAATCAGAGTTGTACAAGGAAAGATAACCGTACAAGTAATCGAATATCTATAAATATCTCTAATTCTAAACCCTATTACAACTAGGTCAAGTAACCTAGAGTTTGGGCCAGACACATAATCTGGATTTACTTAAACAATCCCCCTTGTGTCGCCCAAACGTGATGCTCCTCTCGTTGCTTCATTAAAAACCTTGTCGAGTAACAAAAACCCAGTTGGACAAAAATAACCTCGATCGAAGGGGGAAAAGAGCACAACACACCCTTCACGTTTCGAGACCAATCATGTAGACATATCCCCCTGATGTCTACATCTCCTCCTGATGACAATGGTCATAGGAGTTCGGATAACTTCCGCAAACGATGCTACCAACATGTTTCTCGAAAGTGAAATTTTGGCAATGACTTAGTGAGCAAGTCGGCCACACTGTCCTCAAATCAAACCTAGTTCACTTTGATCTTGAGGAGAGTCTGTTGTCGCTGATTATGCTTGGCGTTGTCGCTTTTGATGTAGCCTTGATTCATTTGTTAAAAACAAGCAACATTATCCTAAATGCTCGTAGGCTCATCTGTGGTAGACTTCAAACCACAATTGTTCGAACATTCGTATTTATGGATCCAATCCATATACATTCATGAACCACTTTGTGAAGAGCAATAATCTCTGCATTGTTCAAAGATATAGCGACTAGGGTCTGTTTTGTAGACCTCTAAGATATCACGGTCTTTACCCATGGTGAACACTTAACCAGTTTGGGAATGACTTTTGTGTGGGTCAGAGAGATACCCAACATCAGCAAAACCTTCCAAAACACTTATGTCGTTTTGGGATGGGGATAGAAGACGCATGCCAGTATTGGCGGCGTTCCTAGTGTGTGATGGGTCCGAATCCATTATCTCTCTGTAGGGATAGAACAAGCCCATATCAATCGTACATCTCAAATACCGAAAGATATCTCTTACACCAATCAAATGGCGTCGCGTTAGCACAGAGCTATACCTTAGCTAACAAGTTCATTGCAAATGAGATGTCCAGTTTTGTGCATTGAGCTAATTACAATAATGCGCCTATTGTACTTATGTAGGGCACTTCAGCCTCTAGCACATCTTCGTCATCATCCTTTGGACGAAGAGGATCCTTTTCAGGATCAAGACTACGGACGATCATGGGGGTGCTTGAAGGCTTGACCTTGTCAAAATGCCTAAGCATTTATCAACATCATGCTCAAGTTCCAAACTGAGACATAATCGTGTTATCCCAAAATCCTTCATCTTAAACTCGGATTTCAAGTGCTCAGCGGTTTTCCTTAACTCTTTAAAGGCTTCCAATGAAGATCATGTCTAACATGAACCACGATAGAATCCGAAACTTGTTATGAAAACGCGCGGGTATATCCCTTCCCAATCAAATAGTCACTTTAGTGAGCGTTTCAATCTTATTGTAAACGCTCTCCGTGGTCTAGAGCCACTTGACTTGGGTAAATGAAGTTCACCATGAACCTTCATGTATATTCCGTATCTAGATCCCTATAGAGATACATAGTGACCACATTTGTAAACTGCATGATCAATTATTTGGAAACTACCAAACTGACAGGGTAGTGGAGTGCAATGACATCCATTACGAGAGAATATGTCTCATCGCAGTCGATTCCAGGGCGTTTTGTGAGAAGCCTTGCACCATAAGGAGATTGCCATCTCTTTTTCCCACCACGCTTTCTAACTAAGACCCATTAGTCAGTAGGTTTTATGTTAGGAGGTGTTAGCATCACTGGCTCTAAAACCTTCCTCTTCGTTTAGAGAATCCGACTTAACCTGGATCGCATATTTCCATTTAGGCCAAATTTCTCTACGTTGACATTCATTCATCAACGAAGTGTGGTTTGATATCATCTGACTCAACAAACTCATGCACAACGAAATTCACAACTACATCATCAATATGATGTAGTTTCTATCCCACGTCTCATGTACACTAGTGTAATTTTCAAAGAGCTCTATATTCTCAGGAATAGATTCTGACGTTGAGGCCTCCCCCAACGATAACCATAAACCTGAAGATTCTCATGAGACGAATTTTGAGTCTTGATGATCAAAGGATTGGAATGTGCCAAAGTATCCTTCGAACCCATGGGCCTCCCACGCATCCTAGCTGGGGCCATGGCCTATAATGCTAGAGGGCCACTTTCTTTGGCGTTGGCACTATGCCCACCTCTGTGTAGGGTGGCGCTACTTCCTCTCGTAGGGACGTTCATCCTTGCAGGCATATTTGCAGCAGATATGTGTGATCTCGTCACTTTAGTGGGGATCGAGATTAGACATAGTGAGGACAGATCACTACAATTTCTGTCGTTCATACTGAACATTCGTGTTTTTATCTCCCCCTAACGATGGGAAGACTGTCTCATCAAAGTGACATCCGCAAATAGCGGTAAGGAGATCGCCTAGCAAGGGCATTAAGTCGCAGACGATAGTTGAAATCTCAAATCCAACATAGTTTCTCATTCGTCTGGGAGGACCCATCATAGTGTGCTGTGGCGGCGCAATTGGCACATAAATGGCTCACTCAAATGTGCGTAAGTACAAAATACTTGTACCCAGTTACTAGCTGTAACGCAGAGATACATTGAGTGACGGTAGGTCGTAGACGAACTAGCATAGCAGTCACTAGCTGTAACGCAGAGATACATTGAGTGAAGGTAGGTCGTAGACGAATTAGCATAGCTGCATGCGATATTACATCATCCCAAGCTAATATAAGGAGATTAGTACGCATTACCAATGTCCTGACTACCATCGATCGTAGTCATTTCTGCGAGACCATTTGGGTGTGTACATGGGAATATGATATCCAACATCAGTCTCATTGCAATAACCATCGAAAGTTTTCCATGTAAAACTCTCTAGCATTGTCAAATCTAATTGACTGAATAGGATGATCAAGGAGTGAGCCCATTGTCATATGATATGTGCTAGGAGTGTAGCATAAGCAGCATTATAAGTGAAAAATGGCACAACACGTGACCAGCGTGTTTGCGTGTCAACCAACATCATGAGATATTTAAACCTCCGCAAGTTGGTTGAACTAGTCCACAGAATCCCCACGGATTCAATGTAACAACAGAATGAGTATGTTCCTTTCCTTTGCATAGGACTGTCTCATTTCTAATTTTCCTAAGGAACGGGCTTTGTAAATCGAGCGATAGGCCTTAGAAGCAGCCAATGAAGATTGTGGTTGGGCCTGAGCATCTGAAACGCTATTTGATGCAAGTTGGTGATTGCAACATCACCTGTGGCGCCATCACCATGATGGACGCCATCCATGGCGTCATGGATAGGGACTGCGCCAGCCCTAGGCAGCAGCGTCGGTCGCACTTAGTTTAGGAATCAACTTTTGATTCATGCTTCGTTTCGCTCTAAAGAAAGGATGCCCATGTGAAGTCTTTAGTAGACGGATCATCATATCATGACTAGGATGACCTATCCTATAGTGACAAAGTCAATATGTGTCTAAATCCAAGAGATATTCTCTCATAACTTCATTGGATTTAATAGCTCGAATAGTGACATAGAATCTACTAGAGAGACACATAAACTTCTCTAAGATGCGCTTTTGTTCGGAATCGTTAGAGGTATTGCAAATGAACACATTTCCATTCTCTACATGCATTTTCGCATGGAATCCGTTGGCTATTCATAGGTGCAATTTGCCCTAGGAGCGTAGAGAGTTTCTGTGACAGTAATCAAGGTACCATTTGGCCAGGAGAACTTGGGCTATTCCATGTCCTTGAATTAATACTGATGACCCAGTCATCGTAGTCACAAAAGTAATATGCTCATAATCAAAATGGAGTCATAATGAACAGAACTCGAAATTTTATTCATGAGCCAACGGAGTACATCATTGTCTCTTAACCATTAGGACAATCTAATCCAAATGCTAGCTAATGCAAAACAATGGTAGTCATCTAACTTCTTTCGGTAATTTCAATGCAAATATGACCAGGTGAGTAGAGAGATGTCGGTGGAGCAAGGCTCTCTTAAGTACCACTAATCTCAAAACCTTCCTAAACATCACATTTTATTGAGTACGCCAACTTTGAACAAAGATTAGACCATTGGCATCTACTACAAAAATAATATGGCAATTACCTATTACATCTCTTGGAAAAATAAAGACTTAAACAAAATTGACGATCTATTGATCCCAGCCAGATTTGTAGTCTTCAACTCTTCACTCTAGATCATCTTCTTGATCTTCTTGTTCCACATAGTGAACTTCTCTTGCTTCACAATATGCTTTGTAGGCGGTGATAATTTCTTCACGAGCTCTACAAATGTGTGCACAATGATCGGATACTCCACATTGAGAACATACATCTCCTTGCTCAGACTCCATTGATTGTGGCACTTTTAAAGCGTCATTTAGATGGCTCTTAGTATTGGTGGCTCCATCAACATGACCAGAGGCATTGCCTCCCTCTCTCTTTCCAAGTTGACCTCTTCGGTTCCGTGTTCGCCTATTTTGGCTGTTACCTTCCCAAGTAGAGCGATTATAAGGACCAGAACGTACAGAAGTATCCCTAAGATTAGGGTTTCTCTCTTGGAACCCTTTCTTAGGGGCACAACTATAATTAGATTCTGGAATATGCTCTGTTTTCACGGATCTCGAATTATAGTTCTTCACAAGGATGTTGTCATGCTTTTTAGCAACATTCATAGCTCCAATGAGCTCATGAAACCTTGTGATTCATCTTGCAGTAACATCGATTCGATAGTTCTTAGCAACCATCAATGCTGAGACGGGGAAGGTAGAGAGAGTCTTTTCAATCAATATCGCATTTGTGATCTCTTTACCATAGAATTCCATTAAGGATTTAATGCGAAGTGCTTCCGAGTTGTAGTCAAGAACTGACTTGAAATCACAGAAGCAGAGGCTATGCCATCTCATTTCTATGTCAGCAAGCAGGGAGTCACGGACGTTGCCAAATCTTTCTTCGTATGAGACCCACAACCTTCTGGGGTCTTCTTCATTCATACACTAGTACTGGAGCGAATCATCCATATAACGAGTCATTAGGATGATGGCTTTCGCCTTATTTGCCTCAAAGGATGCTCTATTTGCTTCCAAAGCTTAAGCTTGCTCAACAGTTAGCACGTCCTGGCTAGGCTCGAGAATCGTATCCAAGATTCAATCGGCCATGAGATGCTGGCGGACATTACGAACCCACCTGTGATATCCAGAGCCAGTTGTTCCTAATGGAGCAAAGTCCAATTTGTTCTGGTTACTCATCCTGAAAGAGAACAAGAATTATGGTTAGTTTCAGAGCCTAAAACGCTACCACGAAACATATAAAATTTATGAGCGTAATCGCTTCCAAGAAATTCAATTCCAAGAGGTATTGGATTAGATTGAAACAATGACGTAAGTGGTCAATCATAAATTCTCTACAAACTCTAAGTTTGGAGATCTCAACAAGCTCCAAGCTTGGAGTGAGCACGAACCCCCACAGTTCGGCTTAATTAGGTCTCCTTATGATGAAGAAAGGGGGGGTAGAAGAAGAGAGTTTGGAAGTCCCCGAAAAAGAAGAGAAATTGAATTTTAAAAAAAACTCTAAAAAAGGGAACTTTTAGTAAAAAAATACCTTGAAATAGGTCACTGGAAATTTGGCCTGAAAAAATTGTCGGAAAAGTTACCGGCGGTGACCTGTCGCCGGAGCTGCTGAGGTGGTTCATGACGTGGCTGCTTGTGTGGCTGCTGACGTGTCTCCTTGGTGGGCCTACGTCATTGGGCGGCTTGGGCTGTGGCTTATTCTCGGCTTGGGCTTGATTAGGTTGCCTCCTCCTCCCTTTTTTTTTTCTTCTTCTGCCGGTTTTTCTGCCAGATGTTCACGTTGCCTGTTCAGCACTTCTAGACCAGTTTTTGGCCTATTTATTCCGGTTCCTGAATTGTATGTCTGAGGAGCTCCTGCTGCCTTAATTTGGTACAAATTGGAGGTCCGGAAGGTGGTGAACCGATGGAGTATTTACTGCGGGTAGTTTGGAGCTTCCAGTAGTCGGTTCTTGGGGTGGCACCGCCGGTTCTGGATTCCTGGGGTCGAGGGCTTCATGGTGTGAGGCGGAGATAGAAAAGGCTTCAAGGTTTTGTATTCGAATTTGGGGTTTTAGCTTCTTGAATCAGGGTTTGGCTATTTGTTTTAGGGTTAGGGCTTCGTGCTGATAACGTGTTTAAGGAAAACTGAAATTGGGAGAGAATTGAGTCGTACTTTCATTGATCTTTATATAGAGGATTACAGGACATAGAATCAGAGTTGTACAAGGAAAGATAATCGTACAATTAATCATATATCTCTAATTCTAAACCCTATTAAAACTAGGTCAAGTAACCTTAAGTTTGGGTCAGACACATATTCTGGATTCACTTGAACACGAACAAGATTTTCAAGGTCTTATTCACCTAGTGAGTAAAATGAGAACTTAGATTTTTCTATCCGAAATGTGAGGTCTTGGCAATTACTCTGGCCGAAGGGAAAAAGGAATATTTATGCTTTTTAAACAACAAATCAAGGAGAACATGGGTAAAGTCCTTGATTACCCATGTAAACTCATTTGATTAAGGAGATCATTCACTCAAGTTTGTTTTGATTATTGTACATTTTCTAATTGAGTTATGATTTAAAGATAATATCTGATAAAAAAAGTTAATAATTACCATAGTTCAAAAGGCCAGTGCAAACAAAGACATGCTAAAGGGTGCTTCTAAATGTACCCAGCAAATATCTTAACACACCCAGCCCTAGAATATTGTGTTTAATTTTCCAAATTTACCCTTAAGTAAAATACACCCAGCCAAAAACCCAGCAATCTTCTAGGCAGCAAGCACCATTCAAACCTAGCAAGCATCATTCAATGTTTCAAACCCAGCAAACATATACTTGATATAAACCTAAATGTCATCTCCATCATCACAATTAAGACTTAAGCGTTAAGATGAAAGAGAGAGAACAGTAGTCTTATTTCTAGAGGAACCCACTGATCAAGAACTTTCATGAATCAATCAAAGTCATCAAACATGCTGACAACGAAAATGTGTGATCTGTCGAGCTTGTATCCATGAGTCTTCTCCCCGGCAAGTTCGGCTTTCAGAAAAGTATTAACTCAATGAAGTAGCACATAGACAGTGGTCTTCTGCGTTTCGGGTTCAAGAGGCATCCAAAATCCATCTTCCTTGATCAGTGGGCAACATAAGGTTATTGTTAGCTTGCTGTAAATTATGCAAATGACATTTCAAGCTTCTCAATCGGAACCACCAGAAGGTTATATCAACAACGATTATGTTGCTGAACCGGGACTGCGGCTCCAAATTCGCATCGTTGTCGATATCTTCATCATCACTTGAAATGCCGAAGGTTTCTCCATGAGGGAGACGGATAGAGTTGAGGTCCAATTGCAAGAGATCAATTCCTAGTCTTGTCGACGTCTATTGGATCTGGTTGCTGGGTTTGTAAATTAAAGTAAGGGTAACGTTGGAAAGTGCATGACAATATTTTAAGTGTCGGGTGTATTTAGATATGGAAAATTCTACAATGTGTTAACGTATGACATGCATACAATTCCTTAAAGTAGTAAAATCAGTCATCAAAATAGTAATATTAGTCCTCAAATAAGTGGTAACATAAGTCCTTGAAGTGGTAAATTTTTTTAATTACCACATGAGGCCTCAAGTGGTAAAATGAGTCCTCAAAGTAGTAAAAATAGTTTATGTATGAGAAATACATATCATAGCCTTACCCTTTAGATATTTGTTGGGTATATTTAGAAAGACCCGATGCTAAACATCAAGATAACACTTCTTAGCTGACAATAACAATGTGAATCAAGGAAGAATGGAGCTTCTTTTTTTTTTTTTTGATAATAAGGAGGTAAGAAACTTTATTATGATAGAATAAATTACACAATACTCAATTCAGCTGCAACAGCAGTAGATAAAAAAAGAGGAGCAGAAATAAACGAAAAATTAATGCTGACTATAATTTGCAACATGATTTGCTATCAAATGCGCAACATTGTTAGCACATCTCTTGACATGGACAATCTTCAGAGCCCATGGAGTAAGCTAGGTAGATCTTAGTATAATGGTACTCTTTTTTTTTTCTTTTCACAATTGTAATTAGTCGAAGAGTTTGAATTTCACCTCCTCCGATATAATCTAGGACTAAAAAGAAGAATCAAGAAACTGCACATGAAATAACTTCTTAATTAGCTCTTAATTATTGTGAAGATTAAGTTTGCTAGCAACATGCTAGGGTCTTAGAAAACTTAATTGCTGACTTGCTGAGGTCGTTTTGTACGAACAAATGATAGAGCTGATTGATCGATGTTCTTTAGGATTTCAGATCAGAAGCCACAAAATCACAAGTACGATTGAAAATACATTATTAATAATGGTCATCAGCAATTAACCTAATACATTATTCAAGCATATATGAAATACCATTTTATTCACAGGATTTAGCCTCTTTTTTGGTACGTACTCCACGACAAATTAGGTATTACTACTGCACTCTGGGGAGGTGTAGGGAACCTTGTTGAATCAGTACAGTAGTCATAGTTCATCTGTTCCTTTCTCACCTTCTCATATGCTTGTTGTTCGGTTGAGTTTAGTTGCCAATACTCCTGATGGTTCCACAAGTATGTGGATGCATAACATTCCTTAACATCGGTCCTGGACTTATCTAGTGTACAGCCAGAACTTATGTCAAACCCTTGGAAGTAAGCTCTAAATAGTGCATGGTTCCAGTCGATCTTTGTTTGGCCTCCATCAGTTTCCCAATTTGATCCATCCCATATGCTGGCGTCTATTATCATTGGCCGTGATGGGTAGGGAACCCTAATATTTTCATTGTTCTTGTAAACCCTAATTGGTTTATCGTCGACATAAAAACTATAGGCAAATGTAAAATCAAATATACATAAGAATTTGACAACATAAAAAACAATAATGCTTCACAGAGAGAGAGAGAGAGAGAGAGAGAGGATTCTTACACAATTTGATGCTGATTCCAAATAATTTTGTAGTCATGAAAATCTGATTGGGATCAAACCAAAAAAGAATCCTTTGCTCTCTATTATCACCATTAGTAATCACATTGGTCTGCAATACGAATGGCTTGCCTTCTCTATTACCCAAGAACTCAAAGTCCATCTCATCCAGCCGATCACCTTCTGTTGTTAGCTGAAAACATATGTAAATTAATAGCATGAATTAAATAACTTCCTCTAGCCATTGGGGGAAACTAAATTTAGTATTGTACAAACAAGGAAAAGATACATGGTGTAAAAGAATAAAATAAAATAAAAAATCAAAGAGGATGGAACAATATTCACATAAAAAGCAGTGACAACTCCAGCACAATATATCCCTCACTGGTATCTTGATCCTCATATGAAAGATCCCAGAACCAAACCATTTAATGGATTTAAACCCTGCGCCTGCATTAAAGAAGAATCAGTGACGTACGTCAATTGATTAAAGGAGAAAATGGTTTGCAAAAAAAAAATAATAATAAAATAAAAGAGTGGAATATTGAAAAAATTATTTCAGGCAAACCCCTGTTCTTGACCTGGTTGATGCAAGTTACTTAATTATAAATCCCATATCCCTCACCCCATGGCCATAGGATTTATTAAATTACAAGCTATAATAAGAGATAGCATTTATTTGTCATATTTAGTATTAGGGGAAGTCTAAGGTGTGTTGATGTTTGTCATACATCAACTTTTTAATTAATATATATTAAATTAAATTAGTTGGTGAAACCTGTTATACAGGTCAACAGGTTATCCAATTATAATTTGACATGTGTACTTAAAAAAAAAAAATTACCATACTAAGTACTCATTTATTCTTTTATACGTAAATCGTTCAAAAACTTGTAATGAATATCGTAAATATAATAATTACTTTTATTACAACCATAATTATCATTAAATACGTCCAATGTGGTCTTTTGTTGTAAAATGCCTCATCGATGATATAATTTACAAAAGAAAGGACTCTAATTACAAAAAGAACAACTGGATTACAAGAATAAGGACTTGAAAAGTTTTAGGTCTAACATGATTATTTACCATATAAACAAATCATTTGTTGTAGCATTGGTAAGTGGATCGTTTTTTTTTGTAAATGGATCATATTTCATGTAATTATCATAAAAACAACCATAATTACCACTTTATACTTCAATTGTTGTAATCTATAGTAAAATGCATTGTCAAACGAGTAATTCTCTCATGGATGATAAGATTTACACAAGAAAAGTATTAATTACAAAATATAGAACTTTAATACACAATTAAGAACTCGCGCCTCATTTACAATATATACATAAAGTTTTACCACTTTGACAGCAATTCGTTGTCACATTAGTAAAATGGTTCTCAGACTTGTAATATAAAAAATTACCACAAATAAGAGTTTGATTACTACTTCTACAACAATTCGTTGTCAAACTTGTAATATTGAAGAATTACCACAAATACAACCTTGGTTATTACTTTGGGCCTCAATTGCCGTAAAATCTAGAAAAAACATTGTCAAATAAGTAAATAACTCCTAAAGGACAGTAATTACAAAATAGACAACCTTATTACACCATAAAGGACTCACTGCAAATTTACTTAAATATATGAAGTTTTACTATTATAGCAACACATTTGTTGTTTTATTAGTAAAGTGGTTCTGAAAACTTGTAATAATAAAGTATTAAAAAGTGAACTAAGCTTTTTTTTTTTTTTTTTTTTTTCCGACCTTAGGATTGGGTTCTCTATTTCCCTTTCTCTTCCAAGCCCTTCTTAGTTCTTCCTTCTTCCTTCTTACTTCTTCCTTCTTGGTCCATAGTTAATCTTTGGCTCTCAGATTATCTGCTTCTTCTTTTTTTCTTCTTTTGTTGTCATTTTTCTTCGTTCTATATCTTCTACTTCCTCTCTCCTCCAGTCGCTCTCACCCTCAAAAACCAGATCGAAAAACATACCAAACACCAAACAACCAAATCTGAATTGTACCTTCGCCATCCGTTTCGTCTTCCTTCTCTCTTAGCCTCTCACATCCTGCTTCATTTCCTATGAAACCAATCTTGGCCCAAAATCCGTAATACCCAAATCAAAAAACCTAACACCTCAGCCCCAAATACCTCCTCCAATCTCACTTGCTCTCTCGACTTCTTGCTTAGCAATCAGTTGCTTGTCGCACTCGATTTCTGTACTTGCAATCGAAATCTTGTGGCTCGTTAGGTATTTCTTTCTTTTTGGTATATGTTTGCAGTCTATTTTCGGTAAATTGGAGTTGATTTTGGTTAGTTCTTTGGTTTTTGAATGTGATTCTATTGCAGCAATTGAAAGGGGCTTCTGGGGCTTCTGGGGCGGAAGAGGACTGCGCATATTGGGTCCAACAAAGCTGAGAGAGGTAGGGATGGCTCTTCTATGGAAGGAAGAAGGTCTGGCCTTGTGCATGAGAGTTCTTCTTCACAGGTATATGCAATTTGTTTTAAAAAAATTCACCCTGTTTTGGTCTTTTTTTATTATTTTTTATTGGATTTATATATGAATTTGGAATTTGTATGAAAAGTTGTGTTCTTGTTAATTTGTTGGAGGAGGTGTTGAATGAAGGAGGGTCAACTTGGAGGGGGTTTGAGATTGGAATATAATGGTGGCATTGAGTAATGTTAGGGGTGACGTGATGAATTTGTAGAGGTGTGGGTGTGACCTGATGAATTTTTTAAGGTCAGGGTTTTTGGGTAAACTTAGAGGTTGTGATGACTTCTGTGGGAATTGAGTTTTAGAGTTTCTGTGTTGTAGTTTTATTTCAAAATGACATTTTGTGTAAGAAACTGAGACTTGTTGCTTCTCTGTTTTTGGTAGGCTTGTACTTTTCCTTTTTCACTAAGGGTTGCTTTTATCAGGTAACTGGGGTAGGGAAATTTACTGAATTGGGAAGGCTCAGGGCTAGCGCCGATTCAAAAGACACGGAGAAACAGAAGAATAAAACCCACTTGCAGGTCAGCTCACTCAACTATTGTTGTAACAGATTTTATTCTCTTAATTGTAAATGCACGATATATTAAACCATAGAGGACTCTTCATAGGTGCTTTTAAAGGAGGTTGCTACCTTCATGGGTGCTGTCGGATTCATGGTTGCTGCCATTGTTGCATATGTTGTTTGGATCAGGTATTCAACCTCCAGATATTGAAGGTTCATACGATCCATCCATGCCTGCAACAATGAAAATATTATCCAAGTATTAACAAACCATAATCAACTGACATTATGTTTGGTCTAATTTTCTAGCCCAAACCATTCTCCAAGAGTAAAATACTATAACCTATCTAAACCATTATGCTTTTGATGCCAAATAAGGTTCTCCACTTTCAATAACATATCACAGATATCAAATACTACATATAAATATAAGCACACCACACAAAAGTCTACGCTTTCATCTTCATGTTATTTATACTTTTGATTGAGAAAACCAGGTAAAATAATGCAGTTCAGAGTACTTGATGCACTATTAACATATCAACTTAATTCTTCTGTTTGGTATCATGATTGGTGATCAAACTATAACAAGACATCAATCAGTTAAGATTCACAATGGAGGAGTCCTAAAAGTGATCATAATGTGTTATTAGAAAAACAAAATTACTCATGTCATTAACGATGCTAGTTTCAACAGATCACCTACATATTAGAGAAATTATATACCAATGAAACAACTTCCAACCAAACAATAGCACAGATTTACCAAACATATAAACACAGCCATTCAACACTTACGAGCAATTACATAGAGTTTTTCGTCTATCAGAAAATTACTAATTAGAGAATGTCATTATTGTTAGATTTCTGTACGTTATCTTCTGTTTGTAGATTTAATGTAGGTATAAATAGGAGCATTATAGTTCTGTTATATATATATATATGCTCATGAGTACATCAAGACAATAACTAGCTAGAGGTTTACATCAGATACATTAGTCTATTATACGACATTAAGTCTTTAATTGATAGATAGCCTAACAAACTATAGCTCATGAACTGGTCAGAGAGTATGCTGGCCTTTGAAGTAAAAAATTACTATGATAGTGTAGTATATGTGGTCGGACCTATTTGAGATTTTGAAATAATTATTCTGGATCCTTTATATTTTCTTTAACCATGCAATGTCGTATTTGAGTTATGATTTTCCTTCAGCCCACGTAACTTGTAATGATTCTGAATTTCTCTTGTATGTACAGTTAAAGACAGTATTTTCCTCGTTCAAAGATGTCAATGTAATTCAGTTTTCATCAATGCAAGATGCGTTCCTTGGTTTTGCTGACAAGGTAAGTCTTTATTTCTTTGACCTTTGGTTTCATACAGGCTAAACGTGTAAACCTGTTTAGTTGCTATTTGTTGATGCTGTGCAAAATTAATCTATTCTCAGATAAGGGAAGAGAGATTCAGGAATCGCGTGAAGCGATACGTTGGTATATGGTGTTGTGTAGCTGAGCATACTCCTGGCCACATATATTATGACATGTACTGGGATGAGAAACCAGGTACATATATATATTGAATGTTGTGTGCAGGTACATATATATTACATGATGTAGTCAGATACCTTAGGTTCACAACAACACAAATCAAGAAGCATAAAACAAATAAGCCTACAAGAACTGGGCAAAAGAAAGACATACCGTTTAAAGCCGACAAGAAGTGTATTCAAATCAAAGGGTGTAGGTATGTGTTGATATCCAAATCTCGCTAGAGAGTCAATTGTAAAACAAAGTTATCAGGCTAGGAAGATATACTGCCTTGGATCCGAGTAGAAAACAATCCTGTGTATCCAATGTTCCAATCCACCTCTATGCGGATTGTAGTTTGTTGTAAAAAAAAAAAAAAAAAAGAGAGAGAGAGAGAGAGAACAGTACAAAGAAAACCAGAAACCTTACATAGAAGGTAGAATTCGTTTGCCATCAAACAACATAAAAGGAGAAGACGAACAAACAGAAAAGGATTCTACTTACCTAAGTATTGATTGAAACATCCAGTTGTAGTGGTCGTTCTTTCTCACTTTGTACATGAACAAACTGTCGTTCTTCCCCTTTTCCTCGTCTTCTCCTCTTTTTCAATTTAGGGTTTTTTTTTTAATTTCATTGTAAATATGTAATTCAGAATTTTGAAAAAGAAAAAAAAAAGTTTATAAAGGCTACCTGGTAAGCAGGTCACCACTATTGAATATTTCTGACCATCAGATATATTCAACTTTTAATTAAATCTAACGGTCTAAAATATTCTAAAAACTTGATGTATGGCATACGTCAACATATGCTAGAATTTTCCTTAGTATTATTATCATATTCACAGAACGGTAGCTCTAGTTAACACACTGATCCATCCCCTAATTAATTAATATATAGTTTATAAGACACATATCCTTTACTTAAAACAGGAGAAATGATTGAGTCTGAGATCAAAACACGAATATAAACTTACATTAAGCTGAATCATGCAAGTTAGGGGAGATTACTATAGTGAGCATCTAACAAAGATAAAAAGAAGACAAGGAAGAGGTAGATCAATGTAGATCGATGATAATAACCCGAATATTTATCCATGTAGATCTGCATTTGTCTCCCTTCATCCGTACGCAAGGCATGGTCAAATCCCCATGTGACATTATAATTTTCGTCGAAGCCAGTGTCCCCATTTGCAAGCATCCCACCACAAACAAAAAGCAAAAGAAACATACAAAAACCCTTCACTGAAGAAGCCATCCTAATTATTTAGCCAAAATATGCAAGTGTTTGCAAGTTATGATCGAAATCGTAAGCTGTAATAATTAATATACACAGAGGATGATTTGAAAGACTTGATAATTAAGAACCCAAGAGAGCAAGAAGGGTACGTAGTGTCTGAGCCATCATTCCAGGCCTCTACCAACCCTACACATTAATTCTTAACCACACGCTAATGACTTCTCTAGTTCCTTGCTATCCGATCTCCATAAACAAACGTCCAAACCACATCATTATTACCTTCTTTTTCATAAGCAACTCTTTTCAAAAACTACTTTAAGATTTTGCAAAAACTTTTAACCCTTTTTAGATCATATTTTTCATGGAGCAGAAAAAAGCGGCCATTTGAATAGAAAGCCTTGAAGGTCAATTGTTCTCCCACAGCATTAATTTTCTTCCACTTTTGTTAAATAGAGAAAAAGAGCTTCAAACCTAGCTAGCTATTGTACCCAGAAGGTGGATCAAAATTTGTTGTATTTTCAAGGTACAGACATGCATACGTAGCTGTGAGCTTGGGTGTGAGTAATTTCTGGTTTGTGAATGATCGATGGGGGTTGACACGGAAATCCAGTATGGTACAAACTGTCTCTTTTGAATGCGCGAGCGTGCCATCACCGTGGGGTGCAGTCATCGGAGCGTCCCTTGACCTGACTTCTTGATCAAGCGTTGTGGACGAGGAGAGCACCAACCTCGTCACAAGCTGGTGTTTGACACGGAAATCCAGTATGGTACAAACTGTCTCTTTTGAATGCGCGAGCGTGCCATCACCGTGGGGTGCAGTCGTCGGGGCGTCCCTTGACCTGACTTCTTGATCAAGCGTTGTGGACAAGGAGAGCACCAACCTCGTCACAAGGCTCTTTTCCTGCATTCCGAGAAAGGACTTCTTGCCTTACGGATAAGGGCTTTGGTTGTGATCTCTTCGCGTCACCGAATCGATACTCAACGTTGTAGGTTGAGCATAGCAATCACTGAGAAGTTCTGAGAAAGGACAAGGTTTGCTAAACCGTATCTTTAGCTTAGCTGGGTTGCGAGGGCGTTACCCTTGCTTCACTGGTAGTATCGGTGGCAGTAGCACTAATAGTCGGCTCTTGAAGAGACTAGGACTGGAAGCATGGTCGCCGGGTTTCAACGAGGTTGAAGGTTTGCTCCGGGGAGGCTTGATAATCCGAGGGATTGAATGATTTCAGAGTTGTCCTTGATTCGTCCTTGAAACCCGTTATTTATACTAGGGTTTCGACTGCTCCTTGCCATAGAAGGATTATTGATTGCAGTTTCCTATTCAATCTCCGCTACCTGACTCCAATAAGGGCTCGTTTTCCTTATGGATCTCGGAATGGGCGAAACTGTAACCCAATTCCAAGTAGACTTATTTTTGGGTCGCAGGTATCGGCCTGTTATGTGAAATCCACTAAAAGATCTTGCCAAAATTACTTTTGGGCTCAAACATTGCCCCGCAGGCCTCGAAATGGGCCCATGAGAATGTAACTGATTGAAGGGGACTAAAACGACGTGTCTGATGACTGAAACGATATCATTAATGAGGGTTACGTCTATTCGCTTGGCAAAACGTCTTTTCGTTTCCCTCACAAAATCTTTTATTTAAATCCCGCAGCCACTCCAAACTTGTCACACAGAAACTCTTCAGTCTCCTAAAACCCAGAAACTCTTCTGTCCCAAACAATCCTCCTTACAGAAACCCAGAAATGGCTCCTCCAAAGAAAATAATTATCGATCAGGAGGAAGAACTCAACGAGAAAGCCGCTCATACTTGGGGAACCGGAATTGGTGCCCGCTGTCATCTTCACACCAATATCCAGAGAACACTGCTTCTTAGGCTCCCAAATCACCATGTTGGACTGGGCCCGGCACCGCAAGATTTCATTCCAGACGACGCTCTCGCCCTCTACGGCCTACCCATCCGTCGACCCATTCTGGTCCTCCGAAGGACCCCTGGAGATTTCAGCAGTTGGGGTGCTCAAAAACATCGAGCGAAAATAGGGTACTGGCCATCTTCGATCAGCGTGGCGGAGCTTTCTTTGTATCGCGAAACGCGAGTGCGAGATCTGGCCCTTTGGAATGCAACAGGTATTACCCAAACCATTGATTTATGTTTCCACCTTCCTCGCGGTGGCAATCGCTCGCCGCTCGCTGCCTACCTTTGCTTTTAGAATACCGCCACCAACACCTTTGACTTTCGTTTTGGCCAAATGAGTATAACATTATTTGATATTCTTACCATTACTGGATTGCCCATCGACGGTCAACCCTATCTGCACGGCGAATTCGAGTCTGACAACTTTTCCTCAACTATGGCCCAAACCGGTCGCAGCGTTCATAGTAGCTCCTATCCGAGGTGGCTGGCCTATTACCGCAAAGAACATAATGCGACTGGTGGCATTGATTTTCTAGAGTATTGGCTCTGCAAGTTCATTTTTTGTATCTCCGCCAATAAGCCCACTGGTCCTTGGACTTCCCTGGCCATAGCCCTCTATAACGGCCGCCGCGTGGGGTTAGGACAGCCATTGTTGGGCGCCTTCTACTGTACTCTATACCAGGCCACCATGCATCCTTTCGAGACTGGCATCTCTGGCCCTTTTTGGATCCTTGATTTCTGGATTCAAACCTACTTCCCATTCTTCCGCCGCAACGATATTTCATTGCTACCACCAGCTGACGCTCTTCTTGGTCAGTGGTTTTGTCGCGAGGAAAGGTACATATCCCCACCCTATTTTGAGTGTTTCTCATATTTGTACCTCCTGCACGAGATGCCCTACTGCGACTTAGTACTCAATAGGAGATTCCCCACTCCTCTTGAAAATGGGTTCCTTCCTGGAGCTCCTAATTATAGTGATCGCGCGCACTTGGCTTTTCGCCGCGCGATTTCTTGCTCAGATATTAGGCTTGCATCCAATGACCCTAGCTATGAGCTTTACACTCCCAACCACTTAGCTCGCCAGTTTGGCCTTATCCAACTAGTGTCATTCCCCCTCTATGATGCTTGGAACTACAATACTTCTTGGTGCAGAAGTGGCCCCTTGACTGGGCCTCCGCCAGTACAAAGCATGCTCGTGCTGGTTGATCTCCCTGACTGGGTGAATAACATCAACCCCGTGGATGGGACTGCTGAAGATTATGATCAATGGTGGTCAGAAGTTTCCGTCAACTGCTGGGGACAGAGGGATGACGAGCTCTTCGCGACCATTTTTGAAGAACTGAGATATCCCTATGATACTGATACCGAGCTACTTGCCCGCTTTCCTGAAGCTAAGACGTGACCTCAGCTACCTGAACCGGCTTCGTGACCCGCGCAAGCCCCTCCCCCGGTCCAAGTTGGGATGGTCATCCACGAGCCTCCTCAAGAGGTAATTGTCTTACATATATTTTTATTATTTTCTGTCTTCTTTTCCCCTTTTACTCATGATTTGTTGCATCAGGGAAGAGTGCCACCCTCTGGCGGTCGTGTAGTTGACGCTTCTCCGGCCACTGGTCAGGCCGCGAAGAAGAAAGCGATAGCGACAGAGCCTGAAGTCGAAAACTCTTCCTCTGATGATGATGACCCACAAACAGTAATACTCTTATCTTAGAATCTCATAATCCTGTCACCTTCTTCGAAGCTTATTTTGAAGCCGCTTTAATCCTGACAGATTGCTGCCGCTTTAGCCCGCAAGCGCAGTCGCGCTAATCCCCGGACTGACCCATGGGCAGAAGATGAACCCGTCACTGACCGACTGGTAATACTCTTCTAAAATGAGCCATGACGTTCTGTTCATTATGTATGAGTCTATAACGCTCTTCATCTGTAGACTCGTCGTAGGTCATCAAGGCAAGTTGGAGAAGGATCCTCCGTTGCTGGCAAATGTGTGTCTAGTTCGCAAATCCAAGAGCCAATTGATGCTGCAAACAATATGCAGTTGGTTTTGGTCCCCATACAGGTTATAGATGACAACTCGCCTGAGGTTGAAGAAAGGGTGCCGCTCCCAGACATCTCCCATGGGCAGCCAACCGCAACCCTCCTTCTGGAACAAGCAGGGCCTGATTCAATTCCGGTGTCCAGTGAGGTTGCCCAGGAACCTGTGCTTACAGCAATTCTTCGCAAACTACTTGCTGAAGAGGTACTTCTCTTAAAAAAATGTTTTATCATTAACCCCTGGCTTGGTTATTCTGATAATGTCTCCTTCTAGGACCCAAATGCCATTCCAAATGAGGAAGCGGCTGTCACAGAAGGAGAGATAGTGACCGAGAATCCTGCTGAACTTGTCCTTGATGTAGTCGGTCAGGACCCTGCCCCCCAAGCCATTGAAGCCGGGGAGGTAGAAGAAAACCCTGAACCATTGCCAGAGGCAGTACCTGTCGCGGAGCCTCTCGAGGCCCCCTCCGTCGCTGAGCAACCGCCTCCGTCCACTTTAGAATGGCTAGCTCCCGTGCTCAAAGTGACCACTCCTGGGGTCATAGATGATGCCCGAGAAGGCCTTCGTCGCCTCCTGGGTCCTGATATTCTAATTCCTGGCGCACCCGCGAGAGTTTTGGAATATCTGAGGGTGCTTCTTCGCGAGAGGGTTATCACTCAAGACCAATATCAAGAGGTTGACGAGCTGTTGCAAAATCTTCCCCAAGGGCTCAATGAGAGAGCAGTCGCGACCGCGCAAGCTAGGCAGACCGAAACACATTACCAGACTCTTGCTCAACAAACGGACGCTGCGCGTGATTTCTTGGGTGACCGGGCTAATCTCATCAGGGAATTGACTCTCGAGAGGAACCACCTGCGGACCCAAATCCAGGATCTTCAGGCCCGATTAACTGATGTGAAGGCTAGGCTTGCCCAAGCGGAACCTCAATTGGAGCAACCCCTTACCGCTTTTAAAACGCTGACCCATGACTTGGCCCAGGCTCGTGTAGAAGCCCAACATGCCGCGCAAGCCGCCGCTGATGCTAGCTTTCGCCTGGATGAACTTTTCCTCCGCTTAACTCGTGCAAGCCGGAAACTTTTAGGCCTCTGATATTAGGCCCATTAATTTTGTATGAACAATATTACTAGCAATAAATTATCTAACCCACTTTTGTTGGCCCAAATTTATTTTTATCTCGTGAACAATAGCTCTGTTCAAATTTAACTGCACACAAATAGTTTCAAAAGATAATCTTGAAAAGGAACGGTTACCTCCTCGGAGACCGCTCTTTCGTCCACGCGTATTCCTTTCCGTTTATTCCCGAGATCTCAGCATTGAATTCTATTGATATTCTCGTTGAAGGCATTGAAATGTCTTCGACTGCCCATATCCAAGGGTTGAGACCACTGAGGTAGGCTTCTATAAATATCAATACCCTGGACAGAAGAAAACTTACACCAACATGGCTCACCCAGAAATGACCTTGCAAGCCCTTCTCCTCTTTCTTCTATCTCTCAAATCTTCTCCATACTATCTCTCCCTTAGCCTCTAGATCTTAGGCTTTATGGCTTAATCTCACTGCCTGTGTAGGCCTTATGGCCTAATCTCAGGCAACTTCGTGTCTTTGGTCTATGAAAGCCTGGATGGAACATCCTAGGTTTTGGATAGGTTGAAGAATACGAAGGGCTCCTAACGCGGGGCATCTCAAATTGGGGAGTCCCTCTCTTCAGATCTCTCCACGAGGAGCAAAGCGAAGAAGGGAGGAAGGCCACTTTAAGGCCGACCGTTCTTCTTCCGCGGCCTACCTCCGGGGTCTGATGAACCGCCTTCTGTTTTCCTTTGGAGGTAGGTGAGGCAGCTGGGTCGCACTCCGGCGCTGATTCTGTCTCCATCCCGGAGGATAATCAACTCGAAGGGTTGCGATGGATTATTTCCTTCCCTCTCCTTCCAGTACAAATCATAGCAGCTGCGACTCAGATCAGTGGAGGGTGAAGAGAGGAAAAGTAAGAGTGAATATCTCATCAACCCTTCTTGCCGCAAGATCCGGAAACTCATAGAAGACATGAATCCTTATTAGTTGTTTCAGCCACTTTCTGGCTTTGTATATTGTTAATGTAACTTTCTGGGACACATTGTCTTGCTTCTGGCTGCAAAGCCACTTATGAATGAAAGATTCGAAAATTATTTGTTGAAAACCACAATGGTATAATAATAAGGCCTCTGGTATAGGCCCTTACAAACATTCCTAACACCTATTGTCAAGGATATTGTACGAAAATGTATGATAAATTTGCCAGACATGGCTAAATGGAAAAATAAAATAGCCACTATAAAGGCCTGTATGTACAGAGTGTTGCCCCCTTAGTGTTCGTAGGTGGAGCGAAGATAGGTGAATCGAGGCCACAATGAAAAGGCCTGATTACAAGGAATGAAGCGAGCCAAAGGACACTATGTTTGCCCCCCTGTCCTTGCTACGAAATCAGTCATCAAATTCCCAAACGCTGGGGTAGTATTTCTTTAAGAACCTGCCGTTGATAGGGTTACGGTGGAGGTCTCCATCCAAATCTCTGAGGTGAAAAGCCCCACGCTCCAGAATCCTATGAATCACAAAGGGCCCTTCCCTGCGTGGGGTCCATTTACCGCGGCCGGTCACCTTCTCACCAAATGGAAGGACTGCTTTCCAAACGAGCTCGCCCTCCTTGTAACTGTGATCACAAGTTCTCTTGTCATAGGCGCAAGCAACACATTGCTTCTCCATCACTAAGTTGTCCAAAGCCTCTAAGCGCTGTCCGCTAAGGTCTTCGTGCTCCTGCCACATGGCCTGGACGTAGTCATCACCAATCAAATGATGTTGATCTTGGACGCGGAGGGAGTGAACATTGATCTCCAAAGGCAGAACTGCGTCGTGACCAAACATGAGTGCATAGGGCGTTGTGGCGGTAAAAGTTCGCTTTGAAGTGCGATAGGCCCACAACGTTTCATACAATGTCTCGTGCCATTGGCGAGGGTTTTCAACAAGCATCTTTTTCAGTAGGGTAATGATAATCTTGTTATTGGACTCTACTTGACCATTAGAATGAGCGTAATACGGCGTGCTATGAAGAAACTGGATGCCGAAGTCGTTGACGAGCTGCTCCACATCACCACCCATAAATGGTGCCCCCTTGTCCGATACTAACACCTCGGGGACGCCGAACCTGCATATAATATTTTGGAAGATGAATCGGCGAATGGTCGCTCCAGAGGCTTCTTTCAAAGGTTCAGCTTCGACTCATTTAGTGAAGAAATCTGTAGCGACAATGATGAACTTGTGTTGGAGTGACGAATGGGGATGAATCATGCCAATCAAGTCCAATGCCCAGGCTCGCGCAGGCCAAGGTTTAATGATAGGCTGCATGGGAATATTGGGAATATGCTGAACTGGTCCATGAGCCTGGCAGTCCTGACAACCTTTCGCGAACGTGATACAGTCTTTTAAAATGCTGGGCCAGTAATACCCATGTCGCCTGATGAGCCAACGCATCTTTGGACCCACCTGATGGGCTCCACATATGTCGGCATGTGCCTCTCGCATTAGACGTTTCGCATCGCGGCCAAACACACAACGGAAGTCTATGCCGTCTTCCCCGCGTCAGCGCAGCTCATCACCTCTGAGGAAGTAATTTAACGCAAGAAAATGAGTCTTCCTGTCTGCAGTGGCGTCTGGTTGCTTTAGGTAAGCAATCAAAGGAATGCGCCAATCTATATCAATAGGTTCGAGGACCGCGATAACTGGATCGTCTGGTGGGTAAGGTCGTGCGAGCCAAGAAGGCAGCGTGCGTCTTTCAACTTTCAAGATTCGCTCGCGAACCCCATATTTCAAAGTAATGCCTGTAGCTAGTTGAGCAAGTTCGTTGGCCGCAAAGTTGCGTTCGCGAGGAATATATTCCAAATCCACGTCATCGAATTGATCCAGAAGTTCAACGGCGCTATTCAAATATGGTACAAGCATGCAACTCACACATCTGTACTTCTCTTGAAGTTGATTTATGACGAGCAAAGAATCACCGCGTACTTGGACATCTCTTACTCCGAGTTCTAGTAACACCTCTAGGCCAATAATGAGGGCCTCATACTCCGCTTGATTATTGGTGCACTTGAACTCCAATTGGAAGGAATAAGAAAAATGATCGCCCGCTGGGTTTTCCAGAACAATCCCTGCCCCTGCTAGTGTTTCTGTTCTTGAACCATCAAAAAATAATATCCAAGGTTGAAGGGAAATTGTGGCCGGATACCAAATAGCATATTCGGGAATGCGCACCAAATCTGGTTGAGTTGTTGTTGCGGTCACGATCTCTAACTCTTTCACGTTGGGGACATCCAACATAGGGTGATGTGCTAGAAAGTCTGCGATAACTTGTCCCTTCACTGCTTTCTGTGTAACGTACTGTAGCGAGAATTCGGATAATGCCAACACCCACTTGCCAATACGACCTCGCAGAATAGGTCGCGACAGCATGTACTTGACCAAGTCGGTTTGAGCGATAATGCAAGTGGTAAAGGATAGCATGTAGTATCGCAACTTGCATGCTGAGAAATACAATGTAAGACACAATTTTTCCATGGGCGTATACCTGGTTTCACAATCCGTCAGTGTCCTACTGAGGAAAAAAATGGCATGCTCGACACTTTCCTCATCATCCTGGGCGAGTAAGCTGCCAATGGATGCCTCGGCTGCGGAAATATACAGCTTTAATGGAAATCCAGCTCTAGGAGGAACGAGTACTGGCGGGCTCGCTAGATAGGCCTTAATTTTGTCAAAAGCCTCTTGGTGTTGAGATTCCCACACAAACTCGTTCTGTCCTTGTAGTCTTAGTAATGGGGAAAAAGGTTGGATTTTACCTGCAGAGTTAGATATGAAACGTCTCAGGAAGTTGATCTTACCCAGTAATCGTTGCAACTCTTTCTTTGTGCGCGGGGAAGAGGCGTTGATGACTATGCTGGCCTTATCCTTAGGGACCTCCATACCCCTTTGATGGACAATGAAACCCTGAAAATCTCCGGCTTGAACTTCGAAAACGCATTTAGCTGGATTCATCTTGAGCTTGTGCAGCCGCATGCGCTCGAAGACTTTTCTGAGATCTGTGATGTGGTCCCCGCGCTGTTTGGACTTGACGACCACGTCATCAATGTAAACCTCTAAAATCTTCCCTAGGATGTCGTGGAAGATCAGGTTCATGGCTCTCTGATACGTTGCCCCAACATTCTTCAGTCCAAAAGGCATAACTATGTATTCAAAAACGCCCGCGAAACCTGGACAACGGAATGCTGTTTTGTGTCTGTCTTCCTCCTCAACTGGAATCTGGTGATACCCCGCAGTTCCGTCCATGAAGGATAACAATTCATGTCGTGCTACTGCATCTACCAACATATCCGTGACTGGCATGTGGTAGACATCCTTAGGCGTAGCGACATTAAGGTCTCAGTAGTCCACGCAGACCCTCATCTTACCATTCTTCTTACGGACTGGCATGATATTGGACAGCCACTGATTGTATTTGGCCACCCGAATGATGCCTGATCTATGCATCTTTTCAACTTCTTCTTTGACCAGAACTTGGGTTTCGGAGTTCATTCTTCGCGGTTCTTGCTTCACAGGCCTCTTGTCAGGGAGTGTTGGTAGTTGATGGAAAACCAAGTCCAGTGACAGGCCGGGCATGTCTTCATATTTCACCGCGAAACAGTCTTTGAACTCCAATAACAAATCAATGAGCCTCTGTTTCTCGCTAGGCTCTAAGTAAGTGCTGATAGCCACTTCCATCGGTTCAACTGCTGTTCCAAGATTGACACTCTCTGTAGGATCCCTGACCTTTGGAGGGGTGTCATCCAGCACTGCTGGGGCCAGCTGAATTTCTTCTGCGTCTTCTATTCCTTGGTCAGAAAACTCCTCGTTGACAAGTTCCAAGGTCACGACACGATCATAGGCCTCTTTTTCCACCAGGTATGAGGATAGTCCTTCGTACAAAGATTAGAAGGCCTCTATCCCTTCCTCTGGAAGGTCGTAATCCATTAATCGTTTAAGGGTTTGGGCACAGCGTGGCCAGGCCTTTCCAAGCCCTCTTTTGCGAGCGTAAGCCCCCACTGTGCCAATTCAGAGGCCGTCACCCCTGTGGGGCGGCCTTTGTCATCAATGCCACTGACCTGCAATGGAGTAATTGGCTCTAAGTAGTACCTGGCATCCACATAGTTGGCGGAAACTGGGAATGGGCGAGGATCTGCTTTAATTAACTCCTCTTGATCGGCTGCCCTATTCCACATCACCAGCTCCTAGTGGAGAGTTGAAGGAACACAATAGCTCCGGTGAATCCAGTCGCGCCCCAGGATGGCGCTATAGGCTGCGTAACAGTCTGTTACGAAGAAAGCATAGACCCCCTCTGTTGGTCCTACCTTGATACGTAGGAACAATAAGCCCAAAGCCTTCGTGACTGTCCCTGCGAAGTTCTTCAGCGTGAGGGATGTAGACTGGATCTTCTCTTTCTTGATCCCAAGTAAGTGCATGGTTCTTGTGGTGACAATGTTGGCAGCGGCCCCTGTGTCGACCATGACCTTGCTGACCTTAGTGCCAGCAATATCCACTGTTATATATAAAGGTCGCATGTGCTGAACCATCGCGGGCGTTGGTCTTGTGAAGCTCATAAAGAAACCCTTACCCTCAGCGTCTTCGGTCTCAAGAACCACTGCCTTTGCTAAAGGTGTTGTTGCAGCCGATGTGATTTGCAGAGGCTGATCGGTACCTTCTTCCTTCTCCATGCACTCCTGCGCGGCAATCGGCAAAACATATCTCGTGGGAAGTACGTAGACCATATTGCAGGAAGTATCAATCGGCTCAGTTTCGTCTATGTCGTCCTTCAGGTTGAGCTTCGGCTCTTTAACCGGGATGTCAGTGTTGAACTGTTTCCCTAGCCGATCTACAAATGACTCTTCTGCAAGCCCCTTTACTTCACACTGTTTCTGTTCCCGCAGCTCGGCCATTAACAATGGCAAGTTTGGTTTCTATTCCCCTATAAGTATTTCCTTTGGGGGCGCGACCACCAAACTTTGGACTTTTTAAGGTCTCCACAGTAAAGCTTCTGCAGTGCTGCCCTTGCTCTCCAATCTTTCAAAAACTGAGGGTTTGACTTCTGGTTCCTCTCGAAACAACCTGCGCCTAACATGTGGCCTCCTGGTTGGCGAGTTGTCCTTCCTAGCTAGCGGAGGTGTCCTCTCTGTTGTGATCCTGCAGAAAACACTAGGCTTAGAGGCTCCTGATTCTGAGCGCACCTGTTTTTGAAAACTGCAGGGAGCCACCAATGGCTTAGCAGCTAACGCCTCCATCTCCTTCTGATATTGCTCAGGAGATTTAACAAGTTGCGACGGCTTGATTAGGCCCTGATCAAGAGCCTCCAAGGCACGCTTGGCTTCTCTGAACCTGCGCTGCAATTTCCTTTTCCTAGAAGGGCTGATCTCCACTGCCTTCCCCTTCTCTCTAGTATACCATTTGCCTTCTTTGATGGTGGACATCGAAGCAGGAGGGATGTAAGGTTTGGTCACGACATCTTTGTGCTCATTCCTAGCCTGTCCATCTTGTTTATGATCGTTCGCGACCGCTTTCAATTTCTTGAACAAGTTGGAATCTTTTAGGGATGGAGGTGACTTTACCTCATCTCTCGCCTTTGGGCTAAAAGGCTGGTAATTTCGTGATGGTGAAGCCCATTTGATTGGCGGGAGGGAACCAAAACGAAAAGTCTGCTCGACCTTTGCGTGCGACACTTGGATGCTGCATTCTTCTTTACACCGCGAGCATGGGACTACTGGTGAGGCTTCGCTAATGGGCTTAACTTTCTTCTTTACAGGGGTTTCCTCCCCTTCATCCCTTTCTTCTTTCCCCTTTGTAGTCAAATCCAGGGTTGGTTTCCTCTGGCTCTTCTTGGGCCAGTTCACATCAACCATACCAACTCCAGTATTCGGGAAAGGGTTCAGGTCTACTAGTGCTGCCGCTGCCGCCGAAGCTTCTACCTGCAAACTGCCGTTATTGAGCCATACCTGAATTTGGTCTTTTAGCTTCAAATAATCAGCTGTGTTATGGTTCCACAAGTTGTGGAATTTGCAGTACTTTTTTCCTTTCAGCTGATCCGGTCGAGGGAAAGGGCCAAAGTCTGTTTTCACCATCTTCGCGACAATCATCTCATCCAGAATCTCATGTGCCTTATTGGCATCATATGTATATGTTGCGAACTCAGGTTTGGTGAAAGCCACAGACCTGAGCTTGACAGGCTCCTTAGATATCTTTAACTGCTTGAGGGTTGAATTCTTCCTACCTGTCAACTCTAGTGCGGAGACATTGTTCTTCTCTTCTTCAGCTTCATCTTCACTCTGGAAAACCTCTTCCCCTTGATGGTGATAGTAAGGATCATAGGTTGGCTGTAGGTATCCAAGAGTTGCCATTGTGCGGTGTTTCCCGGACACATATGTTCCTTTGGACGCATTTTTCCTAGCATCTGTCTCTCTGAGGAGATGTTCGAAGCTACCCACCTCTGTGATCAGTTCTGCCATTGACTGGATCATGCTGCCATGTTGCTTCTTTCGTTGGAGTGGTTCCAAACCCTTGATCGCTAGCTTGACCAATTCTTTTTCAGGGAGGATCACATTTAGTTTGGCTTTCTGGATCTGGAAGCACTGAAGATAGGCGACGGCGAGCTCTGTGGGTTGTTGGGACATCTGAGTAAGAGAGGCCAAATCAACCTCAAGCTCGATGGCTCCAAAAGTTTCTCGGAAGAGTTTTTCCATCGCGGGCCAGTCTGCCACTGTTCCTGGTCAGAGTTTGGAAAACCATCTGAAGGCGGCTCTAGAAAGAGAAGTGCCAAAGATCCTGCACTTGAGGCTATCATCATTCGGGTATTGACCGCATTACACCCTGAACCTGGCCAAATGAGCTACCGCGTTCTTCGTGTCCTCTCCTGAAAAAGTAGAAAATGTGATATTCTTATAACCTCTTGGAAAGGGCGCGAGCATTATATGTGGCGGGAAAGGTCCCTCATAGACCCCATCCATTTGGGCCCTAGGGTTGGCCAACCTGATCATCTCCTCTACCTCTTCACGTCTCACATACTCTGGGCCAAGAGGAGGAGGATTCGCCACAGTTTGGCGAGTAAACTGCAAGGGTACAGTTTGGTCGACCGTTGCTGCTCTTTCCCTTATGCGAACAGTCTGGGGATTAGAGGACTGTTGAAGAGTTACCGCTGGTACGGCCGCATCTTTGACCAACGCTGTTATCTTGATGGGGTTGCCTGCCTGGTCAATGCCATAGTAATTATCTGGGAGTTCATGATAGATTTTCTCCACTCCGTTGCTGTCGTACTGAGTAAACTTTACGGGATCAGCTGGAGTACCTTCACCGGTCTTCTGGATCTTATCCTTTGGTGAGGCTGATGAGGCATCCTTGTTATCACCAATCACCAAAGCTCTTTCCTTATTTTTAGTTGATGTGGCAGTGGCCTTTTCAGGAGGTGTGGCCGCACTGCTGCTGGCCTTCTCGCGAGCGTTTGGTGGAATATACTTACCAGAACCAGAAGGCAGACCCAGTGAGCCAAGGATGGCGTTAGGATCGCCTAGAGCTTTGTTCAGTACTTCTTTAGCCTGGTTCAGTTCGGCTCTCTGCATGGCGACCTCTGTTGTAAGATTAGAACCATCCTTGCGAAGACCTGCCAAATTTAACGCAGTTTGCTTGGTCTGGCTTGCGATGGCTTTCATAACTTCTTTTTTATGTTGACTCTGCTCATCAGCGATGCCTCTAGCATGGGCCTTTACTGCATTCTCTGATCGTGAGATCTGTTGCTTAGTATCCTCAGCATTTTGGGCAATGCGCTAGTCTAGTTCGCGTATGAGCTAGTCCTTCTTCGCGGTTTCCTTGTCAAAGTCAGCAGCTACCTTAACATGATGGTTTTCGATATTCTTCATAATGATCGCGAGTTTTTCCTCAAAGGTCGCTTCCTCTGGAATAGGCTTCAAAACGAAAGCCTCTCTTTCTACACTTTCCACAGCATCAGGAACCGCGATAGTGTTGACAAGCTCCCTTGCCTGGTTAGTAATGACACTTTGACCCTCAGTAGAGGTCGGGTGATTCTCTCCCTGTCCAGTTGACATATTGGATGATTGGGGGTAACGAGAGAACCTTTGAGTCACTTGTTCTTCAGAAAGACCACGACAGTCCGCGCGAAGGTGCGGTCTGTAACTGGAGGTCTTATGCTTTGAGCAGTTAGCGTAAACCTTTTGGTAAGGGTTTTCGCTTAACTTCCTAATGGTTTCGTTAGCGAAAATCTGGTAGTCCCACTGGGCGTGCCAAAATGTTTGACACGGAAATCCAGTATGGTACAAACTGTCTCTTTTGAATGCGCGAGCGTGCCAGCACCGTGGGGTGCAGTCGTCGGGGTGTCCCTTGACCTGACTTCTTGATCAAGCGTTGTGGACGAGGAGAGCACCAACCTCGTCACAATGCTCTTTTCCTGCCTTCTGAGAAATGACTTCTTGCCTTACGGATAAGGGCTTTGGTTGTGATCTCTTCGCGTCACCGAATCGATACTCAACGTTGTAGGTTGAGCAGAGCAATCACTGGGAAGTTCTGAGAAAGCACAGGGTTTGCTAAACCGTATCTTTAGCTTCGCTGGGTTGCGAGGGCGTTACCCATGCTTCGCTGGTAGTATCGGTGTCAGTAGCACTAACAGTCGGCTCTTGAAGAGACTAGGACTGGAAGCACGGTCGCCGGGTTTCAACAAGGTTGAAGGTTTGTTCCGGGGAGGCTTGATAATCCGAGGGATTGAATGATTTCAGAGTTGTCCTTGATTCGTCCTTGAAACCCGGTATTTATACTAGGGTTTCGACTGCTCCTTGCCATAGAAGGATTATTGATTGCAGTTTCCTATTCAATCTCCGCTACCTGACTCCAATAAGGGCTCGTTTTCCTTATGGGTCTTAGAATGGGCGAAGCTGTAACAGACTTATTTTTGGGCTGTAGGTATCGGCCTGTTATGCGAAATCCACTAAAGGATCTTACCAAAATTACTTTTGGGCTCAAACACCTGGCATTATAGCTTAAAGGTACAACGGATTCTCATCATCTCCAATTTTAATTTGTACTAGTTATATGATCTACTACTCAACTGGTAGATATATAGAGTTGTTCTTGATTCGTCCTTGAAACCCGGTATTTATACTAGGGTTTCGACTGCTCCTTGCCATAGAAGGATTATTGATTGCAGTTTCCTATTCAATCTCCGCTACCTGACTCCAATAAGGGCTCGTTTTCCTTATGGGTCTTAGAATGGGCAAAGCTGTAACAGACTTATTTTTGGGCTGCAGGTATCGGCCTGTTATGCGAAATCCACTAAAGGATCTTGCCAAAATTACTTTTGGGCTCAAACACCTGGCATTATAGCTTAAAGGTACAACGGATTCTCATCATCTCCAATTTTAATTTGTACTAGTTATATGATCTACTACTCAACTGGTAGATATATAGAGTTGTCCTTCATTCGTCCTTGAAACCCGGTATTTATACTAGGGTTTCGACTGCTCCTTGCCATAGAAGGATTATTGATTGCAGTTTCCTATTCAATCTCCGCTACCTGACTCCAATAAGGGCTCGTTTTCCTTATGGGTCTTAGAATGGGCAAAGCTGTAACAGACTTATTTTTGGGCTGCAGGTATCGGCCTGTTATGCGAAATCCACTAAAGGATCTTGCCAAAATTACTTTTGGGCTCAAACACCTGGCATTATAGCTTAAAGGTACAACGGATTCTCATCATCTCCAATTTTAATTTGTACTAGTTATATGATCTACTACTCAACTGGTAGATATATAGGTTCATACCATTCACATAGGTTGATCCTAGCAAAATCTATGTACTGGATTCTGTTCCAAGCATTCATATTAGCTCATTAGAATGCGTGAAATTTAAAAATTGTCCTTTGAATAGTAGATTGAGTCCTCTTTTCAGCTACTTTAATATACATGCATACAGATTTATATATTCTACGCCCTTTCCCTAACGCATAAATGATTTTGTTGGGAGAATTCTTGGTACCTTAGTGTTTGTCATACCCTCATTTTGTTAAATATTTTGGACCATTGGATTAGTAATATATCCAATGGTTCAAAATATTTAACAAATTGGTAACTTGTTTAGCCCTTAGCCTTTCTAATTTTATTTTATTTTTTCCTTTTTTTTTTCTTTTAGGGTTAAGTTGGAACAAGACCAAGCAAATTTTTTTTTTTATCTCCAGCAATATTGCACGCAGCCGCATATCAAATTTCAAAAGAATCAATAGCAAAACTTTTCAAAGTCTATTAACCATTGTCTTAACAGCTCCACATAAGGAATCATGGAGATATTGAGAGGTGCCAAGGCGACTAGCTCTGCCACATTAATGCCAACAATCTTGTACCAACTTCATTCCACAAAGTATTACCTAAGCATACAGCTTAAATATATGATACAACTCCAATCCAAATTCAGTCGGTGCATTTAAATCTTCCATATACACTTTATTCTTTGTCTTGCTGAAACCATACACAACAAGTAACACTTTTGCTAATTAATCTCCATAAACCACAAAGCCTACAATCATAGTATAAGTACCTCATACACAAATAAAACAAAAACTCATTTCTAAGAAGGACAATGAAAACAATTTAAGTTAACAAATTACTAATTGTTTATGATATCAAGAACTAGCAATGACTACTTAACAAAATTTAACCCCTGGCACTAATTATGCTACTCATTTCCAATAAGCAAAAATGTTAACACAAACTACTAATTGAATTGAAAACAATAAAGATAGTGAAAACAATAAAGCCAATCAATGTTTGATTATCAATTGACAATTGACAATTATGATTTTTCCTTTTTCAAAAAAAAATAAAAGAACCTTCTATCCTAGGTTCACTGAATTACTTTTAGTTCAATAATCTATATTACTAATTAATTTTATTATTAGTGAATTAATGCTTGTTATTAATGGACAATTACACAATTGAAAATTACGTTTTTTCCTTATTAAAAATAAAAACCTTCTAACCTCAATTCGCAAAATTAGTATTAGTTAAGTAGTCTTTATTACCAATTAATTATATCATTAGTAGTTTCCTTAACCAAATATAATTTTTTTTACATGCATTTTACGACAACGACAACAATTAGTGTAAAAATAAATAATATTTGTTTTAAATGTAGTCAAATGAGAACCTACTTTAGGACTTATTTACTCAAATGAGAATCTACTTTACTCTAATGAGAACCTATTACAATTACCACTTTTAGGACTTAATTACTCAAATGAGAACCTATTTTACTCTAACGAAGACCTTATTTACTTTAATGAGGTTTTTTTTTCTTCTAATTACCACATGTGTTCTCAAAGAGGTTACATGAGTCTTTAGAGTAGTAAATATTATATAAAATAGAATATGTATGAGAAATGTTAATGTCCATAGCTTTACCCGTCCTCATTTGTGTAATAAAGTTCTCCCTTGTGTAATTAAAGTAATATATTGTGTAATTTCCATCGATCGTCGAATTAGTAATTACTTTTAATGGACATAATTTACCACAAATTCCAACAATTGATGAAAAAACGAAAAGTTTTGTTCTAATTATAGTAATTACTCCACCTACAACCTATGTACTAGTTTATGGATAATTTCACAAGTGTGACAATAAATTTGTTATCAAAGTGGTAAATCTTTATGTTTTCATCATTAGTGAAATTATTACTACAATGACTACACATTTTATCACAACCCACAACACTTGATGTAAAAGCGGTAATTTTTGTTCTATTTGTAGTAATTACTCCACCTAAACTAATGTAATAATTTATAGACAATTTAACAAGTATGACAACAAATTTGTTGTCAGAGTAGTAAATCTTTATGTTTTTATCATTAATGAAATGATTACTACAATGACTACACATTTTACCACAATCACAACAATTGATGTAAAAGCGATAACTTTTGTCCTATTTATAGTAATTACTCAACCTAAACTAATGTACTAATTTATGGACAATTTAACAAGTGCAACAACAAATTTGTTGTCAAAGTGGTAAATCTTTATATTTTTGTCATTAATGGAATAATTACTCAATGACTACATATTTTAGCATAACTCGCAACTATTGGTGTAAAAGTGGTAACTTTTGTTCTGATTGTAGTAATTACTTCAAAAACTATACCATTTACAAGATTACCAACCATTTTACAATTCCGATAACATTTGTGTTGTGAACATGGTAAAATTAAAATTAGACAAAAAGATATGTAACAACTCAGTATTGTAAGGAGCTTCTCCACTTGATAATCAAGGTTCTAAATTTGATAAAAGTTGTCCAAATATGATATTTACATCTTTGACCACTCAATTACAATAATCACAACAACTGTTGTCATAAGTCGTAATTGTAGTTCAACTATGTGTAATTTATTATTTTGACAATACTTGTTACATGATTTTTAACAATGTTACATATCAAGAAAGAGTGTGTTATTAATACGGTAACTTTTATTTTTAAAAATGACACATGTCGATATTTAATTGGGTAATCTGTTGACCAATTCAGTAGGTTTCCACTATATTAATTTACTAAAAGTAAAAAAAAATTAAAAAATATAAGGGTATGACATACATCAAGGTACCCAAGACGACCCATGTTGGTGTTAAACTAAAAGCTTGAGCCACAAGTGCTTTGAATACCTAATATGTAATTCAAATGACCATGAAAAACAAAAACAATCAAAATTAATCTTAATTAAAGAAACATGTGCAATAACGATGGACTTGAATCTGTGCTGTGTTTGAGTTAGAAGAGAATCACTGCTTTTGAAAAAAAAAAAAAACAGAGAGTTGAAAAACCTAAATTTTTTTGTTTGTGCGTCATGTAAAGGTTATAAACTTGCAAAGCATAGAAGTCAGGGAGATACCACAACCTAACTATTTTACTTGGCATTCCTTGAAGTCTCTTCCTCTATCATGACAATAGTCATAAAACATGTATTTGTGAGTCACTTTCTTGTAGATTCTTTGTTGTTCTGGGGTCAGTTCATAGAACTCCTTTGAATTCCACCAGTAGAGTTGAGATTCAGAAGAGCAATTGGCTCCAAATGGACAACCATATATATCAAATTCTTGGTATTGTGCCTGGAAAGGTGCTTGAGACCACTTAATCTTTTTCCCACTTGATGCCCAAGATTCTCCATATATTCCATATGCTTCCCTCCACAGACATCTGTTGTGAAGGGTACCTTGCAGCCAACCTTGTATTGTTCTTGAACACTCTAATGGGGATGTTGTCCACAAAAAAGCTATAACCCCAATAAATATCTAGTATGAGATCACCCAATAAATATGACATAGAATCATAGATGTATATAACAACAATCACAACCCTGATTAATTTGTCATATCTCTTACGGAGATGAGATCCGTCCCTGTGAATAGACCCGTATAACAATGATATAAAGGACTCGATCATGAGCCATATGATTAGATCACATTTTCGCTTTAGAGATGCAATCACAATATTGTGGTATATATATAGCAACTAATTATAATAGATATCAAAATATATTAACACGATATATGGAGATTGGAAAGAATAAAGGTGAAAAACAAGAACTGAAATCCGTACGTAGTTTGTAGCTAGTGATTGAGTCTGCTTACACTACTTGGCGATGGTTCCATAGGATTCCATACTTAAGAAAATTCTTTGTGGGATCAAACCAAAGATGAAGTCTTTGCTCTCTCTTCCCATTGTCATTTGCGAAAATATTTGTTTGTAAAGAGTATACAGGTCCATCTGTGCCCAAGAACTCAAAGTCTAGCTCATCATGATTTCCAGGCTTACTATCTGGATGTGAACTTAGCTGTCATCGACGACCCAAAGTTCAGATTCAATAGTAACCTTGCTTATATTAATTTATGATGAACAAAACCAGGAAAAATGTACAAGTAATTTAATTTCTTACATAAAATGTGGCGACAACTCCTGGAGAATGTCTCGCCGCCAACTTTATTTTCATTTCAAAGAATCCCGAACCATAGCCATGCTTGGAATTAAACCCCGATCCTAGCATGCATGTCGGGTTCTTTGATAAGAGAACAAATTTCATAAACATTATATAGAAAGCATATGGATATCGATTAAGAGATAGAACTATTACATGAAGTCCAAAGAGAGCTGAACTTCTCTTCCTTGGTCTAGCTTCGAGATATGATCATTTCCGCATCGAACGACGTAGGTTTCATCAAAGCTAACATTATCAGCGGCTTCACTTGTATGTTTCATTACAACAAGTGCTAGAAAGAAGACCAAAGAAAGCCGCATCATGTACGATTCAGAAAGGTTGCAAAGCATCCCTAAGGCTCTAAGAAAAAAGATTCTCCTATTATATGTTCTAATCCGAACTACAAATAAGCATAAATAATTTTATATCACAGTAAAGATAAAACAATGTTCAAGTAGAAAAGTCTCGATATTTGCAATGTGTATATTGAAATGTTGAACTAGACGTCTAAATATATACAGAAAATGGTGATTGGAGATAGAAAGTCTTTGCTCGATGGTACTTAACTATTATGCTAAGCTCGCATATTCCACGTACTTGATCAATATCGAATTAGTAAAACAAGGCAGAAGCTTAATTTAAACAATTAAAGAGGCAGCTGCAATTAAGAAAATAATAAGTTCTTTTTCACCAGGTTCTTTTCTCTGCTTTTCGGAAAAGGACTTTCGCCTTACGGATAAAGACTTGTGGCGTGATCTCTTACGTCACCGAGTCGATACTTAACGTTGTAGGTTAAGCAGAGCAATCACCGGGAAGTAGGAGAAAGCAAGGATTTGCTAAAGCGTGACTTTAGCTTCGCTAGGTTGCGAGGCGTTACCCTTGCTTCGTTGGTTTCAACTAAGTTGAAGGTAGGTTGCTCCGAAGAGACTTTGATAATCTGTGCGATTAGTTGATTAAAGAGTTGTGTCTTGTTGTCCCTTGAAACCTGGTATATATTTATAACTAGGGTTTAAACGGTTCCTTGCCATAAAAGGATTATTGATTGAAGATTCCTAATCGGTCTCTGCTACTCGAATCCTATAAGGGCTTGTTTTCCTTATAGACTCCGGAATAGGCAAAACTATAACCCAAACCCAAGTAGACTTATTTTTGGGCCGCAGGTATCGGTCCGCTATGGTCAATACTCTTAAGGATATTGCCAAAAATACTTTTTGGCTCAAACATTGCCCCCCAGGCCTCGAGATTAGGCCCGCAAATATTGTAACTGATTGAAGAGGACTTAAGCGACATGACTTATGATAGAAACGAGGCCATTAATGAGGGTTTGCCATTGTCGAACGCCGTTTTATCGCATCGTTTCCCTCACAAAATCTTTTATTTAAATCCAGTCGCAAATGTCTGGATCCATCACATCAGAAACCCTATCAGTCTCTTTCTCTAAACCCATAAACCTCCCAACTTCTCACGCACTCTCATTTTCCTTCAGAAACCCAAAAATGGCTTCGCAAAAGAAAATCATTATTGATCAAGAAGAGGAAATCAATAAGCAAGCCGCTCATGTCTAGGGAACCGGCATGAGTGCCAGGTGCTTGTCTCGAACCTCAATCCAGAGACCTCTTCTATCTGGTTTGCCCAATAACCAGGCCAGATTGGGTCCTACCCCCCGAGATGTCCTTCTGAAAGATGCCATGGCCTTATACGGCCTTCCTATTCACCGCCCCATTCAAGTCTTCCAAAGGACTCCCGGCGACTTTAGCAATTGGGGCCAGAGACAACAAAAAGCTAAGATAGGATTCTAGCCCTCAATGAGCGACAACAAACTCGCCTGGTATCTCGAGGTCAGATGAAGGGATTTGGCTGGCTGAAATGCAATAGGTATCACCAACACTATCGATCTATGCTTCCGTCTCCCTGGTGGCGCCAACCGATCACCTCTAGCCGCCGCCCTCTGTTTCTAGAATACTTACAGCAATACCTTCGATTTTCGCTTTAGGCAGATGGGGATTACGCTACTGGACATACTCACCATCACATGGCTGCCCATCGACTACGAGCCCTATGTACATGGCCAATTTGACTCTGTTAAGTTCCCTTCGCGAATGGATCAGGCTGGTCGTGCTACATTCGCCAGATGCTACCCAAATTGGCAAGGTCATTATCGCGAACAACATGATGTGAATGGCGGCATCGCCTTTCTGGAGTATTGTCTTTGTGAGTACATCTTCTGCGCTTCTGCTAACAAGCCCAATGGTACCTGGAATTCTTTGGCCACTGTCCTCTATAATGGCCGTCGTGTCAGCCTTGAGCAATGTGTATTGGGTTCACTATATCGAGCCCTTTACCAAGCCACCATGCATCCCTTTGAGACCAGCATTTCTGGCCCTCTCTAGATCCTGGATTTCTGGCTACAAATCTACTTCACACAATTCCGCCGACCAAACATTCTGGAAAATCCCCCAATCAACTCTCTCCTGGGACGATGGCTCTGCCAGGACGCAAGGTACGCCTCCCTGCATACTCTGAGTGCTTCTCCTACCTTTACCTTTGGATGACATACCAGACTCGGACCTGGTTCTCAATCAGAGATTCCCACCTCCTCTTCAACATAGGTTCATCCCCGGGGGCCCGAATCAAAGTGACCGAGCCCACTTGGCCTTCCGCCACGCCATCTCTTGCTCGGACATCAGGCTCGCGGCTGACGAGTTCAGCCATGGGCTTTACCACCCAACCACTTCGCTCGCCAACTCGGGTTTGGCCAATTGATACCCTTCCCTCTTTTCGATTCCATGAATTATTATACCTCCTGGCGAAGAATAGGCCCCCTAACCGGGCATGCTCCAGCGCAAAGCACGCTCACCTTGGTAGATCTTCCCCCTTAGGCTAATGTCCTTTATCCCGTCGACAGACTCAACGAGGATTATGACGAATGGTGGACCAAGGTTTATGTCAATTGCTGGGACCTGCCGGATGACGAACTTTTCTTCATGATCTTCCGCTGCCTGGGTTATCTTTGCGAGATTGACTCTCAAGCGCTAGCTCGCTTCCCCATTCGTGAGGCACAGCCTCCACTATGCTGGTAGACCGGAGTGGTCATTCGCGATGAACCAAGGTCGGAGGTAAGTTCCGCTATACTCAGTCTCACAATGCCTTGACTTCCTAATTCTGATAAACTTTTCTTTTCTGCGGGTCAATACTAGGAGTAGAGGGGCGCCGCCAACCACTGGCAGTCAACAAGTCGGTCCTTCCACTGCGACCACTTATCAGGTCGCGAAGCAAAAAGCAGTGGTGGAGGAACCTGAAGTCGAGGACTCTTTTGACGACGAAGATCCTGCAGAGGTAAAGCCTCACATGGCTTCAAACTTATATTTAATCTTGAAACCAGTTGGTCTTAGATTCTAATTCCTAATTTTTCATCAGATTGCTGCTGCCCAGGCCCGCAAAAGAAGTCGACTTGACCTCTCGGGCGACAACTTGGAAAAGGATGAACCAACCGCCTCGCGACTGGTATTCTTCAAAATTCAACCGTGTCACTAAATTTTTCTCTTATTTGGTTGAGTTTTTGAATGTATCTTGTTTCACAGATTCACTGAAGAACCATTGGTCCTTCTAGTCAAGGTGGAGCAGGTCCATCTACAAATGGAGGGGAAGCGGCCTTTTCGCAGGCCCAAGCACCTCCGAGTCCAGTGGTCCCCTTTTCTCAACCTCGTTTTGTGGAGTATCCACCGCCTTCTCCAGTGGTGATCTGAGCATCAGATCACAACTCCCCTGAGGCTGAAGAAGAAACGCACTCCCCTGACGCTCTTGGCGAAAATCTGGAGGAGCAAGAAGTCCCAGAGAAAATGCTGGAGCACATTGAACCAGACGTTCAGCCCCCTCCGGTCGTGGCTGATCAAGATCAAGAGCCCACAATAGCGGAAGTCCTAGCGAACCCAGTAATGGTCCAGGGTATTCCAGTTGTTATCAGCGAGCCGCGTACAAATGAGGTATTCTTCTTTCGCTCACCTGCCTTCTTTTCTTATTCAATTACCCTTCTGTTGACGCTTGGAGTCTGGCATCCCTTCGTAGGGCCAGAGTCCTGTTTCGACTGAGGAAGTGGCGATAACCACCTAGGAAACTACTGGGGAAGGCCATATCAACCCTGAACTGGAGGGACGAAGCAAACAACAATCCTGCCCCCCAAGTGAATGAAGCGGAAGCTGAAGTAGGCCCCCAACCTGCAGTTGAAGAATTGGCTCCCGTCGCCAAGCTTTCTGCCGAACCCTCCAGATCGAAGAGACTTGCTCGCGTTCTCGAAGTGGCCCCTCCTGGTGTTGTGGAAGAAGCTAAGGAGTCCTTCACGAACTTCTGGGTCCTAACTTGCTGGGGCCTCAATGAGTTTCAATATGATTTTCTAATGCAGCCTTAATCCATGTATCACTTAATTATTTGAATGAATGAGTGTAAAAGCATAGTAATGTTTTCCCTAATTTACACATAACACCGGCTAGTTGTGAGCTCCTATCATCCCGAATGAATAAACCTGATGAGATAAGGCGGACAGGTCATCGTTAATTATGGTGTGTCGAACCATCTTTTTAACAAGGTGGATATGTGTAATACTCGGGCTATTTCAGACCCACGCGATAAGAAAAAAACACACACTCCCCTCTTAAGATTGACAGTAAGGAGAATAGGGTATAGGGATCAAAATATCATTCCCATACCCGAATGCCCGGCAGCCCGCCCGAAAGTTTTGTTTGACTTGTGAGTGGATAAGCTGATGGGAAGGAACCCAATCCAACAAGAATCTTCCCAAAAAGGCCAAAACAACGTTCAGCACAAAGTACACATCCTATGTCAGTAGTAAAAGCACGAGAACGACCCGTGAGTCCAATCCCACCGCCAACGCCATCCCCTCCCGTACGATTCCATCTCCCTTCACTATCAGCCGTCAATTTACCCTCCAACAAACAACTATTCCCCCCCTTTTTCCCGGATTCCAAATTCCATTCCAATCCAGTTTAATATTTTCCGAGCACGAACGAGAACACCAAAAGCCCACATTAATAGCGTGGCGACAACGCTTGGCCTCTGTGCTTTTAAATGTGAACAGTATGTTTCTCTGTGCTTAAATTGCTGAGCTTTACACACAAAACCCAAGCAAAGAAAAGAGTACGAGAGAGAGAAGAGAAGGGTTTGAAGATGTCAGGGACAACGGGAGGAGCTCAGGAGGAAGATAAGAAGCCCAGTGATCAATCTGCCCACATTAACCTCAAAGTGAAGGGTCAGGTACGTCCAACATGCAGTTCTTGTTTCAGATTAAATTTGGGTTCTTTTGATATCTTATGCCTGCTACAAGTTTGGTTAGGGCGGCACTGAGGGACTTTAGAATTCTATAACCAAAGACGCTGAAACCTCCTAGCTTAACCTGAACTTGGGTCAATTTCACAGAAAGGTCATGTCAGCTTCAATGTAATAGTGTGTACATTGATTGCTAGAATCTTTTAACTATGTGATAACTAATGTAATCAGTATGATTGTAGCCCAGATATTGAATTATCTCTGTCTTTCCTGATTTGATTTTGACTCCTAGAAATATGAATTCCCTGTTATTTTCAAAGCTGAATCTGTTTTTTCAAAGAATATGCACAACTCTTAATACCCCTCATTGTATTTCAAAGTTTTAGGCTTTAATTCCAACTGTGTTGTTGTTTTCAAGCTAAATCTAATTTTTCAAGAGTATGCACAGTCACTACTAACTCTCATCTGTATAAGTTTTGGGTTTTGGCCCCGTTTTATGTCTCATTAGATTCAAGGGCTGTATTGGAAGAAGAATGGAAGAAAACTTCCAACTTTTGCCTTCCATGTTGTACTTATTTAGAATTTCTCTTTGATTCATTCATTCATCTTCTTCCTTCAAACTTGCACAAAAGTTGGAAGTTAGCCTCTGCTTCTTCCCTCAATCTAATTAGTTGCATATCCGATCTACTCTTGCACACCAATCGGGGACTTGGTAATGTGTTGTGAGACAGTGGGTTGATTAGTTAGTGGTCGTAAAATGTTTTCTTATCCTGCTTCATTTTTGGGTTTTTGTTTACAGGATGGTAATGAGGTATTCTTCAGGATCAAACATAGCACCCAGCTGAAGAAACTCATGAATGCCTACTGTGATCGGCAGTCAGTGGACATGAACTCCATTGCATTCTTGTTTGATGGACGCAGACTCCGGCCAGAGCAGACTCCAGATGAGGTAAAATCTCGAGTTATTTTGACACTATTTCACTATCAAAATTGACTTTCGTACCTTAAACTTTCTTTTGGTGTCTTGTTTAGCTTGAGATGGAAGATGGTGATGAGATTGATGCAATGCTGCACCAAACCGGAGGGTGCGCATGAAACCCTTTTGCTGCTGCGGACTAGATTCCACAGAAGATCTTACTTCGTTTCTTCTATCGAAAGTGGCTCTAATTTTAGTAAGAAAAAAAAATGGATATGAAAGATAATGTTTCTTATTAGTTGTTATGTAATGGAATTCTGAATGGTTGTTGCTGCTAGTCTAGCGTGCTGATGCTAGAGTGGTTGCAACTATTCTGTTGTTCTAATTTCACCATGCATGAAACCCTTTCACTGATGCGGACTGGATTCCACAGAAGATCAAGTTTCTTACTTCGTTTCTTCTATCAAAAGTGGCTGTAATTTTAGAAAAAAATGGATATGAAAGATAATGTTTCTTATTAGTTGTTATGTAATGGAATTCTGAATGGTTATTTCTGCTAGTCTAGTGTGCTGATGCTAGAGTGGTTGCAACTAGTCTGTTGTAATTTCACCAGTCTTTAAAGAGTAATTATTTAGCACAGTTCTTGTGTCGACAAATTCTTCAACATAGATTGGGGTTAATAGAACATCATGATGCCTTGAAACTCGTGTCATTTCTGAGAAGTACATATCAAGATCAAAACTTATGACATTCTGAGAAGTATACAATCCTAAGTACTGAAAACATTAGTTGCTTCAAGAAGCCATGTGAAACAGGTAAAACTGGGAAGAGAGTTAAAACTGTAGTCCAATAATCCCCGTTATCGTATGGAATCCGATCCTTTGCGTATCCTAAAGCAATGACTGAGTAAAGGGTGGCTGAACTCAAGCAGGTATCTGAAGCTTCTGGTTGTTTTTCCAACTGCATAAATAATCACAAAAGATGAGTGAGGGAAGACACACATTACTGCAAATAATCATTGGAATCTAAATATATGTATTTGTAACATTACCTGTGGAAATAATAGTAGAAGAAGTCGCCATAAAGCAGTGTTTGAACAATCCCAGCAATCCATGCTGCAACAGCCAATTAGCAAACAACATAAGTATGGTCTACGGAAGAAAGCAAAATCCCAAGCTAAGCAATATAATTATGAAAATCAAGAAAGCTAACTAGCATCCTCATAAATTGCATGGAAGAACTTGTAATGCTAGGGGCTATGCTCAAAATATTAGACTCATACTCTAATTGGGGACGGAAAGAATTGATTTTAGAGCTTATCGAGTGCTGTTTATGTGAGTAAGCTATTAGTGCATATTCGAGTTGATCATTCCTTTACCAGATGAGAACAGGAGATAGAAGAGCTATTTACTGAAGCGGTGGTCATCGGATCCCTCACGATTTGAGTGTATTAAGTCAATGAGAAGATTAAATCCAAATAAAAAAAAAACTTAAATGCTACGGAATGACCAAAATATTCTAACTATTAAGCCAACAATGTTAAAAAAAGGGTATATATTGCTTATGGTGTATATTTAGACACTAAAATCAAATGATGCCCACATGCATGGAAACTCTCTGGAGCCATTCTTACATCAAAGTTCATAAAATCTGCTTAAACATAGCATCACCCACAATATGCATGCGTTCAGTACAAGTTACAACCACCAATACATCAGGACATATCTCTATATAGAAATGGGAACAGAAAAATGCAAGTGAATAAGAAGAACATAGATACAATGAGTGTGCAGCAGTGAGAGAGAAGAGAAGCATACGTGTCCAATGGATATAGTGTGGTTCAGTGAAGTAGCGGTAAATCCAGTTGAGGATGTATAATCCTCGGTATGCACTGCACAGGTAGTTTAGGATATTAGCACAGCACGAAGGATATACAATAAAATCAAGCATAGATAAGATATTGATAATAAGTTGCATGAAAAGAACAATTGCAATACTGCTGCAGAGGATATATCTAAGTTCTAAGCTAATAATTAAGAAATAAGAGAAAACAGAAAAGGCATTTATATTGTGGATGAAAGATTTTAGAACAATGTAGCTACATTTAGGAGTACACTCAGTGCGGTAGGACCCCACATCAACTGATATAACAAGCTATATTCTTCCAATGAATACACACACACACATATAATATTCAACTGGATACATTAGTAGCTAATACTCTAATATAGTAGTGCAGGCTGGCAATAAGTACATATAAACACGAGATAAAACTGTAACTTAATTGTCCAGCATTAGCTATTTATATAGGTCTAATGAAGGAACCAAAAATATGATATAGAATTGTATTTGTAAAGAAAATATCAGGGTTTTTGGAATACCCAAGGAGGAAGACGTATTGCCCTGTCAAGTTGTCAATATTTCTCGTTCTCTGTAACAGCACAAGCTGAGGAAGGATAGCAACAGCTTCTAAAAATAATGAAAACGACCACATGACCTGGTTCATATTAATAGAATTTAGAAAGCCAAAATTAGTCTACTGCAGCTATTTTCGTGGCACAAGTTCTCTATGAGATGTGAAGAGAGACAGGAAGAACATATGACTACACAGAAAAAAGAACAAGGAAATGAACCTCCTTGAAAGTGAACTTCTCATTGAAAATTAGGGCCAAAACTAGACATGGTGCCAGTAGGAAATGATGGCGGAAGGTGTCTTGGTCTCTATCATAGGACCTGCGAACAATCCTGTGCTGCCTAATGTACCAAACAATTGAAAAAGAACTCCCCAAGAATATTAGCTTCATGACGGTGTTATATAAAGATATGAAATCGGTGAAAATGTCCAAGTAGCGAGTAACAAAAACAAGGGCATAGAGTTCTTGAGTCTTCAAAGAAACACCTGGATACAATAAACAACATCACAACAAATAAAAGAAGTTAAAAATTGGTGGTAGTAAGTAGTAACCAAGTAAATTACCCAAGAAAGGGACACAGACAGAAAGATGCAACAGCTAACTAATCCCCCAGTAACCCAAATATTCAACGGCAAAAGATTCGCGTAATCCAATAAGTAATCAAAATTCAAACTTCAGCCCTCATTGTAAAGTACTAAAGAGATGCCATTTGTCCGAAAGTAGTAAACAATAACAACATTTTGGTTATTACATTGTTAACTGGGCTAGAAGTTAACAATCACTGGTTGTAGTAGTAACAACTAACGAAACAGGGCCATTGTAAAACAGCAAACTAATCCCTAATATCCCAGATACTGAAAACAGAATCACTTTATCCACTAGGTCATAAAAATTCAAACTTTACAACATTTTACTGTTAGCCGAGCCTCATCATTCAGAACCCAATATCCCTCTTCAACAAAATCCAACTTATAAGGGTTCATCCTAACCTTGCAAGCCATTAAACACAATGTCATTGAAATTACAACTTCAAATAATGGGGTTACAAATTCGGTTCAACACAAACTGAAATGTGGCAGATACTATCACGCATTGCCGTCCAATAATAGTAATTACAGATAGATAGAAACAGAAAGAGAAAGAGCAGCAGTACCTGCACAGGATTTGATGGTATGGATCTTGAGGAGCAAGACGAGGACGCTGGCAAGATGGGTCATGTCACCCGCTAATCTGAATATATTCATTTTTGATGGATCCGGGTCTTCGTGGGTTGAATCCGGATCTCTCTGCTGATTTCAGAGGGTGCTGCGAAGCCAAATCAATCACAGGGAGTTGGAAGCTCACAGAGGAAGGAGACTGCAACTCTAATTTCAGTTAGAAGTTTCTGTTCCAGTGATGACGAAATGTCAGCGAGTTATGTCAGTTGGGCCTCTTGGGCCTCTTATAAATCTATATTTTAGAAGGATTAGAGACAAAACATATTTAAATACCTCAGTTTTTAATTTTATTTTATAAGAACTAATGTTTAAACTAAGGGAAAATGGTCCGTACGGTACCCCGCATTTTCCTCCTTATAATTTTTGGTACCTGACAAAAAAAAAACATCAATACGGTACCTGAGGTTCTTTGCCCGACCGAAGATCGGTACATATGGCCGTTAGCTCAGTTACGGAACTTGCCATCTGACAATTTTTTAAGGGTATTTTCGTTATTTTATGTCTTCATCTTCCTTAATCCCAGCCATGTCCTCAATGTTAATAGATTAATGGTAGTGATCATCTAAACCTCTGCACCCGGGTCGCACCAAATCACTCCCCCCCCCTCCTCCTCCTCCTCCTCCTCCTCCTCCTCCACCACCACCGCCGCAGCCATTAGATCACCTACGGCCACCACCACCCCCGCCGTAGCCATTAGATCACCTACGGCCATCACCTAAACCCCGCACACTCCCTCTCTTTCTCTTCCATAAGCTTCTCCCGGAGTCAATGATCATTCAAAGTGACAAAAAGCAAACAGAAAGGAAGAAATACAAAGACCCAGATCGTTCAAAGTGTCATGTTGAATCAAAATCCCTCAAACAATAACAAAACCCACAAGATACAATCTACCTCACCATCTCCGTCCTCCTCCAACTCCTCCTCGCCCTCCTCCGCTGCCCGGGTCGACCCATCCCTCACAGACCTATCCCCACCCTCCGCTCCGTCCTCCTCCAACTCCTCCTCGCCCTCCTCCGCTGCCCGAGTCGACCCATCCCTCTCAGACCTATCCCCACCCTCCACTCCGTCCTCCTCCAACTCCTCCTCACCCTCCTCTGCTGCCCGAGTCGACCCATCCATCTCAGACCTATCCCAACCCTTCGCTCTCTCCTCATGACCCTCCTCTCCTTCACCATCTTAGTCGGCATCAACCTCTTCCGCTAGTTCTTGCAGCGCTCCAAAACCCATGAAATTGATGGTGAGATTCAAATAGATTGGGATAGAGAAATGAAAGGGGAATCAAGGAAAACAAGATTGGAGGAAATTGAAAGGAGTGATGGATTTGGAAGGGGAAAAAATTGAAACTGAAACGTTGGGTTTCTGTTTGTATTGGCTTTATTTTGATAGAGCTTCTGGTAGTGCAACTGAAGAAGAAGAAGAAGAAGAAGAAGGGGAGAGAGAGAGAGAGAGAGAGAGAGAGAGAGAGAGAGAGAGAGAGAGAGAGAGAGAGAGAGAGAGAGAGAGAGAGAGAGAGAGAGAGAGAGATAAAAAATATAATTAAGACATAAAATGACGAAAATACCCTCAAAAAATTGTCAGATGGCAAGTTCCGTAACGGAGCTAACGGCCATATGTACCGATCTTCGGTCGGGCAAAGAACCTCAGGTACCGTATTGATGTTTTTTTTTTGTCAGGTACCAAAAGTTATCAGGAGAAAAAGGCGGGGTACCGTATAGACCATTTTCCCTTAAACTAAAGAACTCATAGCATTGATATGACCCTTAGTATCGGTTAGAATAGTACAAAACAATTATTCTGTGATGAAAATATGAGCACCGAGTAGTTTGTGTAAAAACAAAAACACTTTGCTTTGTAGGCAATCGTTTCTACTTGACTCCACACACTGAATATACGATTATGGCACGATGAAACCAAGCACTTCTATAAAGGCTAGTAGAAAAGGTTTGGCTAGCATAGACAAAAATAGAAACAAACTAGGCAACTATAATCTCATTCCCCTTAGAAGGGTCGAAGGTCTCAACATCAGAACCCTAGCTAGAGCTTGTTCCAGATTACACAACATCGGCTACATTGCAGCCTAAACTACCTAGGGGAGCACAGGCCCAGCATAGGGTAGGCCAACATGGGTCAGCAGGTTGCAATCACGGCTATGCCCGTACAAGTTTTGAAAAAAAGAAATCAAGATCCAAATTCAATCCATCTTCCATTGTAAAACTCCAACTGAATACCACAAGCTATCGTAGGTCGACCTCCACCTAGATTCGGATTCGACCTGCCGCAAATTCCATCGAGTCTTTAGTAATAAAGCAAACTAGCGCGCTTCCGATCAGCTTGATGCATCTGTCTGTGTGAAAAGCAGGTGAAATCCCTCGTACCTTGATCTTAAATGCTAGTGAGTTAATGGGATGTTTGCAATCAAGTTAACACCATCATAAGAGGCTAAAGCCACCAGCGCGTGATCGAACACGACTCGCTTTAACACGATTAGGGTATTTTTCTTTCTAAAACACTAGATGATTAACTATCATTGTTTTATAAGATCTAATTGGAGTTTAGGAAAATGTACATGTGAAGAGAACATTGTGTTTAGCTAGACCCATCATATTCATTGCACGACTCGCTTTAACACAATTAGGGTATTTTTCTTTCTAAAACACTAGGTAATTAACTATCATTATTTTATAAGATCTAATTGGAGTTTAGGAAAATGTACATGTGAAGAGAACATTGTGTTTAGCTAGACCCATCATATTTATTGCATAAAATATTATCATATTCTTTGTATTTATATTACTAACAATGGGCCATATATAGAAGACACTCATTTCAAAATTTTGATTCATCCAATAAGACACTATTAATTATATGCTTTTTCTTTCTACCAAAAATAATTCATTGAAAATAATTTACTGTACTACTACGTATGCTTTGATCCAGAGGTGGAGGGAGGCAGAGGCCCAGTGAATCCCGTGCCTCACTCACATTTTCACCAAAAACTTAATATATATATATATATATATATATATAGTATTAGTGTTATGTTAATATCAGGTTTTTAATATATAAAATATATATATTTTTTTTCATTTTCAGAGAGCACTTCACGTGCTCTTCTTTTGTTTTCTTTGTTGGGATTGTTTGAGGAAGAAAACGTGGGGTCCCACGTTTGATTTATTATTTATATGATATTTTTCTCTTCCTATTTTTTTGACATCAATAATAAAACTAATTACAATTTTTTTTTTAATAAACAATTATTTTCTTATTACTTACAGATTTTTAAGTTTAATAGGAAAAAGATTTAAAAAAATATTCTATTACATCAATAACACACACACACACACACACACACATATATATATATATATATATTGTCAAGTAACAATTCCCAATCAATTCTTTTGTGAAGAGTATTGCTGTCGTTGCTTCTTTTGATTCTTACTACTACTCTATTCTTCATTTAAATATGTTAAGATACTTTAAAAGAAAAGAAAATCCTTGTGCAGAGGAGTCGTTGGGTATAAATAGCTTATTTGATTCATCCCCCGCAAAAAAAAAAAAAAAAAAAAAAACCAAAGAAGAATGATAGTAATTTAGAGAATCCTTGTCCTGAAATTAATGAAAAATATCATTCTGATCCTGGTAATCGTCCTCCAATTTCAACTTATCATCCTAATGTTCAAAATGAAGTATGTAGATATTATCTACAAAAAGGTTCTTGTCAACCTAGAGCTCACGAGTTTCCTGATGATTGCTTGATTTCATATATTGAGAAAGACATTTTTACTAGCATAGATAATGAGACTATCATGCAAGAATTTCAAAAAGTGAAATCTCATCAAGGGCACTTACCATTGTAATAGATAGAAATTGCATTTAAAGATTTTATATATATTTTTTTTTTGTGCCCCAGTGAACCTAAATTCCTACCTCCGCCACTGCTTTGATCTATCCTATAATTTTATATTTATATGAAGCGCATTAGGTTCAGACTTACTAATCTAATTCTAACATAAATGCACCACGATATGATAATTTAGATTAGGAAGCTGGACCATTTGAGTCATTGACTTGGGTGCGGAAAACGAAGTCAATTCTATGCAATTTTCATTACTAAAATTAGTCGGATCAAGAATCAAAAAAATTTGTAGAAAAACAATCCAAGACATAAATTCACCGATTCTCTATTATGTAGCTCTTCAATCTAAATTGAATGCCAAGCCTATAGGAAAAGACCAAAAAAAAAAAAAAATAGAGGTCAATAACAAAATAAAATAAATTTGGAATTTCAGTAAAAGCTAATATAATAAACCCACGACAGACCCATGTGCGGCCCGCCGAGAGTAAAAGCGTGCTCTGTAGTATATGTGAGAATTTACCAAAACAGAAAAAAAGAAAGAAAATGATAAAAAATGAAACTTCCTTAATAGAGAGAGAGGGAGAGAGGGGGAGGTGGGTCGGCCGCTTTTTACTTGTCTCTCGTCTTTGACAGTCACTCACACAGAGACAGAGACAGAGATAGCGCGAATCTCAATCAACGGAGAGAGAGCACTGAAAATGCAATATATATAGAGACTCACTCTTCACTCGCTCACCCTCAGCCAAATCGGTAACGGCTACTTTTGGGGTCAAGTGATTCAGTAACCACAGCAAACACAATAGTAGTCTCTCTCTCTCTCTTCTTTGTCTTTACATTTTGGCGTCTGGACGGTTTTCCGTTGCTGCTGCTGCTGCTTCTGCTTCATAAAATGGATTACAATAATGACGAGTAAATACCCTTCCCTCTCTATCTCTCTTTGACTTGTGGGTTTGAAGATTTATGTGATGAGTGATAATATTATTGGGTTTGTGTTTGTTTTCGGTTTGGTGTGGCAATGTGGGACTGGGGGTTTTGATTGTTTGCATGAATCTGTGCAGGCATTTGGGTGTGGAAAATTGGGTATTGATTTAGGTTTTCATTATTTGGAGATGATTGTGATTTAAGGGTGATGATGTGGGGTGGGATTTGTGATTTACTTGGTGGGTCATTGTTCTTTGCTTTTTGTTTTGCTTTATCATTTGCTTAATTTCTGTACTGTGTTGCTTAAAAGCAAAATGCCCATTTGTAGATTACGAGAGTGCTTTTTATTCTAGCTGTTCTATTACCGAAGCGTCTCTTTATTGATATATGTGTTTAGCGTTTTACATGTGCAAATTTCGTTTCTTTTGGATTGTTGGTCGGTTCTCAGTGCTCATTGTTTGGCTGTTTATTTGCTGAATGAACTTCTATTTTTGTGAAATTTATAAGTTGTTGCTTTGTAGATTTCATTGCTAGTTCTGCGCGCTTATGTAAAATCACTTGGCATTGGAATGTAAAGAGAATGGAAGATTTGTAATATCCCTTTTCGTCTGAGTTTAACATGTGCCTTTGTATAAACTTTTCCACTGTGGATTATACTTGAGAATGGAGTATTGTGGTTTTCCTTTCAGTTGTTTGAGGTAATGGTGAACTTGTTGCTGACCATTTTTCTGTTGTTGTTTGTGAACCGATAATAGTCAGCGTTGGGATTGGCACCGGAATCCTCGTATCCAAAAGGACTCCAATCACGGTACGTTGTTGCCATAGTTCATAGTTTGCTAATAAATAGCTGTACTAGATGAAGTTTGTGATTTCTGTCCTGGTACTATTGTTTCTTGCAGACATATCTGAATGCCTGTGGAATGGAGTGCCTCAGAATCAAGAGGACCTTTCTTACATGTTGGATGATGAAACAACCCCAGTTAAGGCTTGTGGGGATTTGGCCTATGAGGTTAACCAAAGAGGTTGGTTCATTTGTTATTTTCCCTCAATGTCCAGCATTATTGCTTTTCCTGGATTTGCAATAACGAACACCGTCCTTTTTTTTTTTTTGTTCTTTTAATGTCAGAAATGAGGGTTTCAGATAATAGAAACAAGGAACCAGAAGAACAGAGAGAATCTTTCGCGCAAGTAAAAAGGCGTCGGATGCTACAATTTGATACTGAAGCAATGGATTCTTCCCTTTCAAGTGAAGACTTATCGTCTACATTCTTGAAATCAAATGTCTGTGCTGCGTATCTACTTTCTTGTATGAGTTTTTTGCAATATCATTCATAGGCTGATCACGAAAAAACACAAATAATTTGCATATCCAACTACTTTTGAACTTGTGATGTCAATAAGGGCATATTTTTGTTTCTTCCATTTATGCTACAGAGATGCTATAGTATTTCATTAGGAAGGGAATGGCTTTTTATATCTGCAACTCATCTGTGGTAGATATTTCATATTGGTGTGCTGGATGTATGCCTAATGGTAGTAAAATTGTCTATGCCCTTCTCAAAAGAGTAACTCTGTCTATGCGACTACAGTTTCTCTAATAGTCTAGCTTTGCATTTGATTTTGTAAATGTTAGAATGGAGATTTAGTTTTTTCATTGAGTGGCCATTGTATGCATTAGATCTAAGTTTTTCTTAAAGACAACATATCAGTACCTATACGGCATATATCATTGAATTTTCCTACATTTACTTTTCTGTTCTTTATTCAGGAGGGGGTTGATTCAATTGAGGAGGCTTTTGAAGCAACAAATTGGGTATCTGGGTTTTCAGGTTTGTCTCTTCTAGAAGAAATCTTGCTGGTGGTCGCTATCCTTTGTTGAATCATCTTTGCTACTTAGGAGATTCTGATAAGCAATTATTATTATTATTTTTTATTTTTATAGAAAATACATCTGCCTCTGGCTATGAATGCCTAGATGAATCACCGGATAGGTGGATTGATGAGTGCTTCAATGATCCTGCTGATATGCAATTCAGCCCTGATGATATGTATGCTTCTTAAAGCTCTATATTTTTGGTTCAGTCGGCCATTTACAATAATCTGATTGCTTTGTTTGTGGTATTCAGGAATTTCTCTGGTGCATCTGATGTTCATATTGACATTACAAGTAAGTTATATTGGTTCTTCATTAATAGTTTGTACTTTCTCCTTTGTTCCCATATGATTTAACCCCTCGATCACTTCTGAGTGTGTAAGCTTAATTTTCTGTTTTAGAGTTGTGCGACATCCAACCTGAGTATCATGCAAATGTGATTCAACAGCGAATTACTCGAGCACCTCGAAATATCATATTTAGAGGTATTTCCTTGTTCTTGACATTTCTATGTTTACTGTATTGCATGGAAAAAGGATCAGCAATCTATCTTGAACTTATTGGATGATTATATGGCAACTTCCTAGACTTGTATACAATAAACAAGCGATGAATTACAAAGGTCACTGGAGATGTTGTATATATTCTGTCTTCAAGAGTGTTTTCCTGCTGCCTTTAATGTAGATATTATATGTCCCCAAACCCACCAAGATTCTCTGCCTGGATCATCAAAGATTATGCTATGAAATTATTGAATAAAAAACCAAGTACTTGAGGCCCTCTGTTTCTGTGCATAGGTAGGAAGTCTTACATTCGGACTCCCACTAAGCTGGCTACTTCTGTGGCATATCCATTTGCATTCATTAAACCCTCTGGAACCCATGGAGCTGTAACTCTGAAGGACATAAACCAGCGGATCCGCACTCCGCCACCTTCAAAAGCAAAGCAAAAAGAGCCTGAACCATATCCCACTTCAGCCTTTTCTGGGAAACCTGTCGTTGGCAAAACTAAAATTCGCACTGAAGGAGGAAAAGGCAGCATTACAATAATGAGAACCAAAGGCTAAGAGTTACAATCTTGCCTTTCTGATGCCCTTCTGCTTTGCCTGCTAGATTTTGTGGATGAATTTTTCCTGTAATATTCTAAAGCAGTCAGGTATAGAAGTGAAGCTTCTTTTTTCTGTCGACTTGTTTTGGGAAATCATAAATCACATGAGTGTTTATGTTTCCAAGTATGTTCTAGGCTTCTAGCTGTCGTATAGTAGTATTATACATCGCATGACTGAGAACCAAAGTCTACTAGGTACTAGTTTGTATTTGTTTCTCAAAAACCATGTTATGCTTTCAGGAATTCCAGTATATGCAAACTGTGTATCTAGATTATGTTTCTAGAAGGTGTATTTAAGCTGAAAAGAATGCAGACTGTAACTGGTTTTGCGTGCATTGAGGCATCATTTCTCTCTTTTGTATAGCATTGAAAAATAAGTCTTGGAGCGTAAATTGTTATTCTGAACATCTTAAATCAGACTGACTTCAGAAACCTTGCTTTTGTGCTGTTGAAAATTGAAATCAAGATTACATAAATCAAAATCGAGGGTAGGGTAAGCATGTATAGGGGAGCTTAGAGCCCAAAGCTGGACATCCGAATTGTTTATGACCAAGGGCAGCTACAATATCATCCACAAAATTCTCTAAGACACAGGAAATAAGGAGATTGTTTCGAACAAGAAATTTGATATCTTGAATTAGAGTATGCAAACGCAGGGGGAGGGGGGCAATCTGTCACAAGCTTAGAGTCTGCTTCAACTAAGATGCGCTTGAAGCCATTTTGGAGATCATGAATCAAACCACTCTTAAAGCTCTGCATTCAGTTGTAGGAACTGAAGAAGAACTAATGTTATTTGCACCAGCAAGCAGTGGCAACCCAGCCTCAACCTTATGACAATACCAATGGCAGCTTCATAATTATTGATAGTCATCGAATTTTAGCTTGACAAAGGGGGAAGGGGTATCAACCATCCAATTATCTGAACCATTACCAACTTTCCAAAGGACTTCTGCTTGCAACACTGGTCACTGGTCTACTCCTCCAAGCATAAGAAGGAGAGGTACTTAGATAAGCCTCCCAAAAATTTAAATTTGAGATGTAAAGAGCTTTGTAAATTGAGAAATCAAAGCAATTGGACTGATCAAAATTATCCAACCTTGTTTGGCTAAATTGCCTTTGGTAAGACACATTTGATCCCAAGAGCGTCAGTGTATCTTTTTTTTTTTTTTGTCTTTCGTATCACATGTCAGTGTCAGTGGCGGAACCATGTTGTAGGCTGTTTGGGTTATAGCCCAACCAAAAATTATTGATATGTTTTATATAGTATATGTGCTTCCTATTACATAGAACTGCAGTTGGTTCAGTTGGCTAAGTTGCTGTATGCTTAACCTTTTTATGACAAGTTCAAGCCCCCACTTGCCCCATTTTTTGTGTTTTCTGCCTCTTTTTCTGGTTTTTTTTTCCACCCATTTTCTTCTCCATGTCTTCTTTGCTTACAATATTTTCTTCTCTTGTTTCTATTCTTCTTCCCCCTATTTTTTTCTCCCTTCCTTCTTCTTGGTTACTATTTTCTTTCATTGTTTTGTATATTTTCTATAAGTGTTTTTTTTATAGAATTTTTGTAAATTCCGTGTTCAATTCTTGTGTCTTAAAATTTTTAGAAAAATTATTGACAAAAAAAAAAAAAATCTTATAAGCAACCTTAGATTAGCCCACCCCACTTTTGTATCCTAGTTCCGCCACTGTCACCAACAATAAAATCAATACACAACTCTTTTTCTCTTTAATAATAGCAATAACGTCATAATCCGTCTCTTTCGACGTATACTTTTTCTCATAATAATGTACGATTTCTTTGTACCTTCTCTGGTAGAAAAATCCCATTTTTGTGAAACAAACGTATGTTAAAGGAACATTCTCAACAAAATGGAAACCATCTTTCCATACTCTTCAAATTGTTAGATCGGAGTTGTGTTAACGCTGTAGAGTCCTAGTGATCCGTTCACTTGGAATAATCTCCTATCCTATCGGTACGTGGGACGAGCGCCTGAGCCAATTTAAGTACCAGCGCAATGAAAACGAAGTTCGAGCATCCTTGTGGTGCAGGCTTCAAGGGTAAAGCTGAAAGCAAGTAAGAGTTGTTAGAAACTCCCAACCTTCACATGTCTCTACTCTCTACTTTCAATGCTTTTGAATTTTGATGCTCTAAAGAGTACTTTCTGCTAATTTGATTAGCCAGAAAGCTCCAAAGGTCGTAAGGGACGAAGTGTCTGCTTTTTTCCCTCAAGGGATTAGAGACCAAGTTTAGAATTCTTGGAAATGACCATTGCATTCGGCCGACCACGTGTCTGTTAACGTGTAGGTATAGTTGAAGTTGTGTTGTGATGATGTGATGGTCCATCTTGGCCTAACATTGACAGTTTGACATTGTGATGAGTCCGAATCTTCACTCACATCAATCCATAAATATCACCAATAAGTTACAACTAGATGTCTAGATCGATGTGTCACTCTAATTTCAGCTTCTATCTAATTTTAGTATTTTACCATATATAAATGACCAATTATCTAAGAGCAATGAGACCATTTGACCAAGTGCAATATGAGGTCTAAAGTGTGCAATTTATGTGACTAATTTATGTAATTTATGCTAATCATCAGTCATCAGTGGTGTAGCCGTGTAGGCTTGCTGATTAAGTAAGTTTTATTGTAATAGTGGATGATACTGAGTTTTTCTAACTTATTTGGTTTACTTGGTTGATAATGAGCAGAATAAATCTTTTTTTTTTTAATTAGATAAACAACTCAAATTCTATAACTAGTCATTCGTGAGTCAAACTCACAGCCTCTCACTTATAAATGAGAGATTATGCTACTAGACCAAATGAGAAAAAAAAAATGGTGATAGTAAAATGTTCCACACATATATATTACTCATGTGATACGATGATTATCAATGTTTTAAAAAGCTGAGGCGTAGCCGAGGCGTAGCCGGGAGAGCCTTAGCGAGGCGTCTGCCTTGAGGCGTAAGGCGTAAGCCTTACGTATAAACTAGCTGTATTTACGTATAGAACTAGTCTTACATATATAACATGTATTGTAACAAAAAAAAATAAGCATTGTTCTACAAACCAACCTGCAATTTCTGCATATGCTAAATTTATACCCCACAATAACATTATTCTTCACATAAATTTTACTTCATGATTCAAACTCAGCTTGCAAAATTTACCCTGAAGAAATGGCAAGACAGAGGACGAACTTGAATGCAAATGCAGAAAATTCAAGCCATATCTATAAACAACCAGGTATACCGTAATTGATAGATACTACTCAAGCCATAGTTACTGTAAGAGGAAGTGTAGAGCAGGTTCATCAAAGCAGTGAGCCAGTGACTATATTCAATTATTCAGTAAAAAATTAAGAATACATAGATGATTGATGTCCAAATTCCAATTCCAAAGAAACACAAAACCATCCAAAGAAACACAAAACCATCCAAAGAAAACAAGGAAAATTGATCGAACCATGATCATACCTTGAACTCCTTTTCTTCAATTTGAACTACAACTCTCCAACTCTCTTCAAATCTTGCTCCAATTCTGCAAATAGCCTCCTTTCGAACCAAATTCTTGAGAAAAGTTATGGGCTCTCCATGATTTTATCAACTTTTCAATTAAGGGATTGGGATTGAGAGTGAAGAGTCGGGGAAAGCTGTTTGAGCAATTGTGTTTGAGTGATTTGGGGATCAGCTCTTGTACAAAACACGACCTAAATAATCAAAACTCTCAAACAAACCAAAACGACGTCGTTTTGGCTTCCTTAAAAAAAAAAAAAAAAATCGTCAGGCGTTCGCTTCCGACGCCTTAAGGCATGTTTTCACCGCCTTCTGCACCTCAGCTGCAAAACAGAGGCTTTTTCCAGCACGCTTCACGCCTTTGAAGCCTTAAGGCGCGCCTGACACGCGCCTTTTAATTCATTGATGATTATAAGCAGATAGAAAATATAGCAAATTACCAATAACTACAATCTCAGGCAATTTATTACCAATAGCAGGCCTTTTTCTTTTCTAATTCTCTTGCGGTACTATAGCTGAACCCAAATTACCAAAATAACCTCTATAGACTTAATGTACCGGGTTTCAGTATCATTATGAGGAATTGCAGATTTAATGTACTGAGCTTTAGTATCATTCTGACATACACGATTTGCAGTTCTTTCCAGTTTCTAGAGGCAATTCTAAATTATTAACCGATTGAATTGTTTGTATACACATAAAAGAGAAAAAGTTATGTGACCTTGCACCATTTTTTTTGTTTGAAACCTAGTAATAAAATCGATCCATTAACATTAACCAGTAAAGAAGACTTCAAAAAGCCTACATTTATGTCGATTTACTTTCATCAAAATCCTATCAACTCATAAACACAAATCCATATCTGCAAAAAATCAACATTTTGCTATTAATCTCACTTAACAAAACAAAACGATTCAAAATGATCAAATGTAAATCCTAATCCTAATCCAATCCAACCCACGGTCTTTGCTTGCCTTCAATTATCACCTACTTTCGAATACCAGCTCTTCTCAAGGTGAAGAAATCTCTCCACCATGGTTTTTCTCATGTTCTTCAATCGGTACATCCTTTTTGTCTTATGTAGCAGCTTTCCTCTTTGCCATTTGCGATTAATCTGTGTATATGATAAATGCAAATATATGAGTACTGACCCTCAATAGTGTACTAACCCTCAATAGTTTACAGACCTTCAATAGTGTACTAACCCTCAATTTGATTAAAAAACCACTGTAGCTTATAACCTAATCAAAAGATCCTCACAGTTGTAGCAGATCAATGACCAGAATTTCAAGCAAAAAAAAAAAAGACTAACAGCAGTAATAAGATCAAACATCCATAGAGCCTATAGGTAGACATAATTTCAATGACCCTTCCATAAAGTAAAGCTAACAAATCTATCCAAAATTGCAAGCTCAATTGAACCGATAATAGATTTTAGTTGAATACCTCATGCAATCAAGCGAATGTACTCATGAAGCTAAAGCTATTGATCCTCATATATAAACATCAAATGAGGTTGCAATACACATAGAGGGCAATAGCATACTGATCCTCAATACACATGGTTCTCTAACTTCAGTTGTACCATTCACAATCTCAAACCTCTTAAATCAACCATCACATACAGAAAGGCACATATGTCATCATTGCATATTAGAAACTTAAAGATGTCACTCAAAGAATGATCTTGACATGTTAATGAAGTAATCATTATGGAACATAAACTCTATACAATTCGGCACCATTTGTATCCAAACATTTTAAGACCTGTCTAAGTAACACCATACTGACTTACAATAACATTCTCCAACAGAGCATGTCAATTATGAAGATCACAAAAAAATAGAATGAATCAGTCTCTCTATTCTACAAAGCTCCAACAACATCATCATACCAATTCGAAACACTCAATTATGAAAACCAGAACCAATAGTTATTCTCCTAACACAAGTTTGAGGACAATAAACATAGTGTTAGTGAAATCATGAAGCTAAGGCTACTAACCCTCATAAACTAAAGCTCATACAAATTCTTTTGTACTATTGAGTCACAAAACTCATCATTTTCCATCAGAACAAGCAAATCTCAGAAAGCTACTACCCTCAGAAACTAAAGTTAATGATCTTTAGAAGGTCCATAAAATCATAGATTGCACATACTATAGCATTTTAGTGCTATTGACTCTCAATAATCATAGATTGCACATATTGCATGCATTTTAATGGTACTGAGTCTCAATAAGCTCATACAATTCATCATCAATAACATAACATTAAGTTTCCCTGCTTAGCAACTTATCTTAATTGATACTGACCTCGCTCTTCGGTGGATTTGCAGGCTGAGAACAAATCCTAGCTTCGCCGCGTTCCTTGCCGGTAGATTTGCGGGCCAAGACCAAAAAATAGGTTCTCCATCTTGCTTCGCCGCCTAGCTTCACCATCTCGCTTCGCCACCTTGCTTCTCCGATCTCATCAATGCCTTGCTTCTTTGCCCAGCTTCACCGCATTGCTTCTCCGATCTCAATACGAATCTAGATATCGATCTAGATCTCTTCTCCCCCTCTCTCTCATTTACTATTCAAAATTCCAGTTTGAATGAGAATTTCAAATTCATCGTCTTGATTGATTTCAATTTTGATCTCGATCTCAATCTAGATCTGTTATCTCTCTCTCTCTCTCTCTCTCTCTCTCTCTCTCTCTCTCTCTCTCTCTCTCTCTCTCTCTCTCTCTCTCTCTCTCTCTCTCCATCTCCATCTCTATCTTTATCTGTCTCTTTATTGATTATTATCTTCCTCTATTAATATGTTTAGAGACATTTTCGTCAGGAAATAGGCCGCATGGGGTTTGGGCCTTGCGCATGGGTCAGAAACAGTACCGCAAGGGAAATATAAAAAACAGGCCTGTTAATGGTAAATATTGGACTAAAAGTGTAGTTAGTGGTAATTTGCTATAGAAAATAAAGATATTGTATTCGCAAATTAAATGAAAAATGAGTGATCCCTTAAAAAGAAATGTCATTAGCAGGTGAATTTAGTTACTGATAATCAGAGTTGCTTACTCAGTAAACAATTTTTAAATGACCGTAAAAGACAAGTGAATATAACAGTTGAGAATAAGAGCATCTGCCACCGTATGTTATAATTGATATGCTATATAGCCATGTATGGCATGAACCAAAGGAATATTCGGTGGTATCTTTGATTAAGATTGCATGCAGTTTCCACTGTATGCCATAATTGGTATGTTATAATTCAAAGATTGCATGCAACGGCTACTTTATTTTTATTTTTTATTTTAAATAAAATAATGGAGATGGCTTACCAGATTGAAGGCCATATATGACTTGAACATTGGTCCAAACGGCAAAAACTTTTTTTGGGAATTGTGGAATGCCTTACCATGGGAGAGGGTAATAGGCTATATATGCCTTTATAGGGTACGATGGCAGATGGTCTAACAACACAGTTTTAAGAAACAAGTGAATCTAAAGGCAAAATTTTAAAGTGTTTTACACTTTAATTTAACTAGCAGCATACCCGTGCGATGCCCAAAGTAATATAGTAATAACTTAATGTTTTTCTAACTCAAATCTCAGTATAAAATTTAGGAAATTGCCTGCAGTAATTCTTAGATTGAAATTGTGTTTTTGACCCACTTCTTTTTTATATTTTCTATTTTTCTTTTATTGATTTTGAATAATGATATTTTAAATACTTTTTATATGAATTAAATTATTTTATCCAAATGACATATATGACAATCCCAAATTTGGTGAAGCCTTTAACACAAAACTTTGGTTTCCCTTTATAGTAACTAGCCCTTAATCGCGTGTTTACACGGATAGTTGAAGAGAGGAACGTGTGATACTGTGATTGTTCATTTAATTTTGTTTGTTTTCATTTTCTGTTTATCTAACAATTAAAAATAAAAATATTTTTTTACATTTTTAACTTTTAAAAATAAAAAAATATTGATGTGATAATTTATTAAATAAAAGGTAATTTAGGTGTTTCAAATTTTAGTGAAGCGTATGACACCAAAATTAGGCCTCGTTTGGTTCACGGAAAGGAAAGTAATTCCTTTGTCTTTCCGAAGGGAAATGAAATTTCCTAAGAATTTTTCATTCCGATGTTTAGTAACGTAAGCAAAGTTATCAGGAAAGTTGTTAAAAAGTTTGTAAATAATGTAATAAAATAATATGTTGTGAGGGGGGAAAGTGATTCATTTGGGGTATGACTTTCCCTCTTATTTTCCCGGGAAAATATCACAAATGGTCACTGAGTTATGACCCATTCGACACTTAACTCACTGTATTTTCAACAATATCATTTAACTCACTCACTTTTACATCCGTTTTTCACTTAACTCATTGTCGTTAATTCTACCGTTAAAAACCATTAAAATTAAGGCTATATTTGTCTAAACACTAAAAAATGGATTTCTAACTTTTTAAAAAAAGGGTTTTTGTCAATTTACACCATTTTTAGAGATTTTTTTTCCCACTTACCCCGTTAATTTTTTTAATTTCCTCTTACTCAAAACACTCTAAAGAGGTCTTCCCTAATACCCCATTAAGATTTTTTTTTTTGTTTTTTAATTTTTTTTAATACCATTTTACCCTCACCCCTTTGTTACTTAGAGAGAGAGAGAGAGAGAGAGAGAGAGAGAGAGAGAAACCATAAAGACTTCGCCGGAGTCTGGTCACCGGCTACCGCCCACCTAAATTTGCTGAAAATCTCACCGGAAATGTTTTTTGCCCCCAATAGATATCTATTGCCCTCTAATAGAGGGACAATAGAGGTATATTGCCCCCCAATAGACGTCTATTGCCCTAATAGTTTATTGCCCCTAATAGATGTCTATTGCCCCCAATAGACGACTATCAGCCATGTATTGCCCCCCAATAGGACTTTCAGTAGCCAAAATAGAAACTAATCTCCCTAAATTTAGACAAATACAACTTTGATAACGGAAAAAAAAAAAAAGGAGATTACATCAATTCAAAACATCTATTGCGCCCCAATAGCCGTCTATTGCCCTCCAATAGAGGGGCAATAAATCTCTATTGCCCCCTAATAGACATTCAAAACTTTTTTTTTCCTTTCCTTTTGTCCCGTTACTTAAAAAAAATGATCTTATCTGATTTGGGCACCCAAAAAATGATCTGGGCACCCAATCTTCTTCTTCCCCGATTGACCGGAACCCTCTCTTCTTGTTGCACCAAATCCCCTAGTCTATCGAAAACCATACTCTTCGTTTCGGTCTCACCTTCTAAAGCACCGGACGTTCGTCCACAACTCCTCCTTTGGCGCTGAAAGGATCAAATTGGAGATGAGGCCTGAATCGAATTCGATCTGGCCGGTCACTGAAACAAATCCAAACTCACAGGAGCCCGAGGCTGAAATGACGGCGGCTGGTGGTTCTGCAAAACAGAGCTGAGGCCCTCGTCGGATCGGGTCTTCGGGTCGAGCGGTGGAGATCGATCTCATCGAAGTCGGTGATGACCTCCTCAACGATGTCGCGAGTCGGACAGATCCCTGCCGCTGTTCTGCAAATTGTCAGGTCCAAATCAGATGGCATCGAACAGTGTAGAGCCATGGGTCTTCTGCGTCGCCTCTGCGGTTGAATTTGTCGCCGTCCGGGAAGAATAGATCTCCATGTCACCGTGAAACTTTCTCCGGTGAAGGTGGCCGGTGATCTGTACGTGATTATGGAGAGAGAGAGAGAGAGAGAGAGAGAGAGAGAGAGAGAGAGAGAGAGAGAGAGAGAGAGAGAGAGAGAGAGAGAGAGATGAATGACATAAAATGAAGTTATTTAATTAGACTAAGGGTATATTTGTCATTGTACTCTGAATTAGGTTAGTGAGAATAAAAATCTGTTGCTAGGGTAAGTGGAAAAAGTTTGGCTCATTTTTTGTGCTTTTGGGCAAGGACCCTTAAAAAAAATTGAAAAAAAAAAAACATTTTTTTTTCAAATTATATATTTAAATTAAAATAAAATTCTTTTTTATTAGAAATTTTAAAAAATTGAAAAAAATCTAATAAATTTAGAATTTTTTTCAAGTAAAAAATGTATTTTTAAGCGTTTTGACAAATATACCCTCAATTTTAACGGCTTTTAACGGTAAAATTAACTGCAATGAGTTAAGTGAAAGATTAATGTAAAAGTGACTAAGTGAGTGAGTTAAGTGATATTATTGAAAATACAGTGAGTTAAGTGTCGAATGAGTCATAACTCAGTGACTATTTGTGATTTTTTGTCTATTTTCCCTTTCTTAAGGAAATGATTTTATTTCCTTTTGCATCCCAAACACAGGAAAGGAAACCCTTTCCTGATACTTATTTTTCGCAAACTAAATAGGGACCTGTCTGATCTCCTTTTTGGATCTGTGGGGGTTGTCAGCCTAGTGCTGGGGTGGTTTTTTGTGGCGTGTCAGGGCGGGGTTGCGGCGAAGGGTTTCAACGTGATGCTGTTTTGATGCGTGACGATGGCCTGGTGGCATTGGCGTTGCTGGTGGTCGGTGGATCTGTTGGTTGTGCTTGGCCATGGCTGGGAGTGGTGGTCTTTGGGCTGAGCCTGATTCTTGGGCCTTTCTGTGATGTTTATGTTTTTGTGTTCTGTTGTTATTTTTTGGTAGTTAGTTTTCGGTGGGTGTTTTGGTAGGAATAAGTCTCTCCTCTTGTGAGCGAGGGTTAGGGTTTTGGGTCTGGTCTGCTGGCGGTGCTTTCTGGCTATCAACGTGACGATGAATCACCCTTACACGTGGTCTGGCTGTTTTGGACACGGTGTCCGAACGGGTGAAAACAGTTCATCGTTTATGTTTCTGGTGAGGTTGTACCGCCATAGTTAGGTTTGGTTAAGGGTTAAGTCTGGTTAGGGGTTGGGTCTTTTTGACTCATGTAAGTCACTGGTGGTGATGGTCCCGTAACATTGGTTTCGATGATATTGTAACCTGTATGGTTATTTGGTTATTAATAGAAGGTGGTATTTTTCTCAAAAAAAAAAAAAAAAGTAGACTAGTAGTAGAGATAGAGACATCCATGGCTAAGATGCACACGTTTCATATAATTTAATATTAGTGAATCAAAAAAGAAAATGGATAATGTAGAAGATAATAGATATTTAAATGGGACGTATGTGGGTTTTTATTACGTACTTTTTTTTTTTTACATAAGTTAATATTAATTAATCGAAAAAGATAATGGATAATGTATAAAGGACAAATGTGGGTTTTTTAGTCAAAGGCTTGGCCGGCTGGGCTCTCCAAAAACGAACAGGTTCGTCTTCGTCGGTCGCGCTTCTTGAACACTATTGGTTCTTTTGCAGATTTGCAGAGGAGAGGTTCACATTTACAAGGCGGGCAAACGCAAACAAAAATCTGTTATAAAACCGGCAACCGTTACTTTCACCACCAAAATATTTCTTACGTCACCCTAAATAATATTCCTTTTATCCCTTTCGTAATCCTTTCTGGTTCCTTTTCCACTTCTGGTATATTTTTGCCTTTCCAATGCACCATCTTCCTAAAACCAATGCCATTTTCAGATAAATGGCGAACCCTTCATGGCCTTCCCTTCCCGCCCTCGCTGCCCTAACCACCTCTCTGCTCGTTCTGGCGGTGGGCCTTTCCTTTTCCCATCCCCCCAAGGCCCGGATTCCGACCACCCTCGACGGCCCCTTCCGGCCTGTCACCGTCCCCTTCGACCTCAGCCTGCGCGGCAACGCCGTCGACTTGCCGGACAACGATCCTAGAGTTGTCCGCCGCGTTAAGGGCTTCGAGCCCGAGCAGATTTCCGTCACTCTCTCCGCCACTTACGATTCCGTTTGGATCTCCTGGATTACAGGTAATCAGTTTTTCTGTTTCGAGTTCACAGCAGGTTTGTGTGAAATTTGGGAATTTTGAATTTTTTTTTGGTTGGTGTTTGCAGGGAAATCGCAAATTGGATACAACATAAAGCCGTTGGATCCCAAAAGTGTGAAGAGTGTTGTTCGTTATGGAAAGTTTAGGAATCCACCAACGCATGAAGCAACTGGATATTCTCTTGTTTACAGTCAGCTTTACCCTTATGTGGGTCTTCAGAACTACACTTCTGGAATCATCCACCATGTTCGTCTTACAGGTCTCACCATCTTCTTCTTTCTATTCTGCTCTTTAACTTTAACTTGATTTTTTTTTAAAGTTGGTGAATACTGACTGGTCGGTGTGTATGTAGGGTTGAAACCCAATACAAAGTACTTTTATAGATGTGGAGATCCTTCTATACCTGCCATGAGTGACATTCACCATTTCAAGACCATGCCAGTTCCTGGTCCGAAGAGCTACCCGAAGAGAATAGCAATTGTGGGAGATCTTGGCCTTACTTACAATACAACCACCACAGTTGGTCACTTGACTAGTAATGATCCTGATCTTATGCTCTTGATTGGTGATGTTACTTATGCGAACTTATACCTCACAAATGGAACTGGCTCTGACTGCTATTCGTGCACGTTTGCGGACACTCCGATACATGAGACCTATCAGCCTCGATGGGATTACTGGGGAAGGTTAGAATATGAATTCATTTCCCTGTAATGAATGCAATAGCTTATGCAAAGTATGACTCATGAAGTTTGTTCTCTTTTGTTGTCATTGCCTGCTGTTTGTATAGGTTTATGCAGAATTTGGTTTCTAGAGTTCCGATAATGGTGGTAGAAGGGAACCATGAAGAAGAAGAACAGGTTGAGAACAAGACATTTGTGGCTTATAGTTCTCGGTTTGCATTCCCATCTGCAGAAAGTGGATCTTCGTCCCCAATGTACTACTCGTTTAATGCAGGGGGGATTCATTTCATTATGCTTGGAGCCTATACTCTCTTTGACAAATCATGTAATGAAAGTCTGCTTAACTTGTCTAGATATCCTCATTTGTGATCTAATTGTTTGAAGAATTGTGAAGTGCTTGTTTAATGCATCTACAAATCAGGGATTACCTGTTTCTTCACTTGTGCATTTTCTCTCTTTTTTTTTTCTTTCCAATTTTTGTTTATAAGCATATTGTTTGTTGTTCCGAGTCTCTCCTTCCCAACAAGTGATGACTTAATATATGTTTCCTGCTTCCTTATAGCGGAGCAATACAGGTGGCTGGAGCAAGATTTGGCCAAGGTGGACAGATCCACGACTCCATGGCTAGTAGCTACTTGGCATCCACCGTGGTACAGTACCTATGTAGCCCATTACAGAGAGGCAGAATGTATGAGACTGGAAATGGAAGAGTTACTTTACTCTTATGGCGTTGATATAGTGTTCAGTGGACATGTAAGTAATGATAACCACCAGTGATTTTGACAATCTTTGTTAGGTTTTACCCTTGGTAGAAAATATGCCTTCGGTTGTGGTTTTCTTATGCACCAGGTATTGATTGATAGAAACAGCTACATTCTATATCATGAATTTTGAGAATCATGGTATAATGTAAAAACTATCAGAAGCAAATTACTGCTGATGGCTTTAATGACAAACTGGATTTCTGTCCTTTCTTTTCGGTATCTTGGTACCCGTAGCATCATCTGGAAACTAGTTTAATGATTTTAATCACTGCACCATTTGCTTCCTATGTCCTTCATGCTATTAGTTAATATTGTCATTAATAGTGAATGATGAACTGATGTTCCTCAGAGTAACTAAATATCTATTTTCTTTAAAAGTGTGCTGAATGTTGTTCTGCTTTGCTTCAATAATAATAAGGTTCATGCCTACGAGAGATCAAATCGAGTTTATAATTACACATTAGATCCATGTGGTCCTGTGCATATCACTATTGGTGATGGAGGTAATCGAGAGAAGATGGCAATCCAACATGCTGATGAACCTGGTCTGTGCCCAACGCCAAGTGCTGATGAATACCTCGGCATGTGTGCAAGAAATTTTACATCCGGTCCAGCAGCTGGTAAATTTTGTTGGGATCGGCAACCAGATTACAGTGCTTTCAGAGAAAGCAGCTTTGGCCATGGGATCCTTGAGGTACACCATTTTGTTATGTTTCTGTTTGGATAGTCCAAGTTCAAGAATACTCACCTCACTAGGAATGCATAAATTTAACTTTTATGTTGTTGGTTGATGAAAGTACAGAGACTACATTAAGTAATGTAATATACTATCACTTCGCACTAGCCATTCTAGCTATCCTATCACTGACTTGAACAGCTATTAGAGTAGCTCAGTTTCACCACCAAAAGTATGATGCAAATTTAACTAGTGATTTCAATGAAATGTGCGTAACTTGCAGGTGAAGAATGAGACTTGGGCTTTATGGACATGGTACCGAAATCAGGACTCTGAAGATAATGTGGGAGATCAAATTTACATAGTGAGGGAACCAGATAGATGCCCTGTCCGGCAGGTGTTTGAAAGTTGGCCTACTGATCTATGATTTGTACTGCTGGGAAATTTACTCTGGTTTTTGAAGTTACATAAGCATCGAGTTTACTTCTCATAGATTCCCTGATGGAAGGGGCAGCTCAGGCAGGACTAATGAACAAATTCTCAGTCGGCATCACTGAGATCTTGTTTTTATACACATAAAATAGAAGAGGGAATTACTTTTTATACCTCAAGATTGTCTACTACTGTCCATCTTTGTATTCTGTAACATTGATATACAACTGAAATAGTCTGTATACTAAAAAATCTCATCTATACATCTCAAATATAGATATGATTAAATCTCATATATACATCTCAAATATAGATATGATTAGACAAAGTTCATGACTTGATAGGCATGGTTATGGTAGAAATTTATGAAGGTGATGATTTAATCCTCTCTGTAGTGTAGAAATTTACATAGCTATGTAATGTATTGTAAACCGAAACCAGAATGGATAAACAGAGCCGTCCCTTGACCAAGGCAACCAAGGCAATGGCCTTGGGCCTCAGTTTGGGGAAGATGCCTCCATCTCAAAATAAAACAATAAAAATAAAATTATATATATATATATATATATATATATATATATATATATCAGGCCCTTTTAGTGAGGGATCCTTTTTTTTGGGTATTTTTTAGAGATAGGGCATTAGACCAACTTTTCGATCATATTTTCACATCTCAGTCGTTCCGTTTTTAGGTCATAATGTATAGATCACTCATGAAAATTTTTAGCCAATTTGATGATCGTTAAGGCATCCAAAACTGCAATTTACCATTATAAACACGAACGGTTCTGGTTTGACAGATTCGGTCCATTTGTGTAAATTGCAGTTTTGGATGTCTTAACGATCACCAATTTGGCTAAAAATTTGCAGAAGTGATCTATACATTAAGACCTAAAAACTGAACGGTTAAGATGTGAAAATATGATCGAAAAGTTGGTTTAATGCCTATCCCTATAAAAGACCAAAAAAGGTCCCTTAGTGGAAGCCCTATATATATATATCGATCATATTTTTGCATCTCAACCGTTCAGTTTTTAGTTCTTAATGTGTGACGCAGTCGGATTGATAACTAGGTTTACCAGCAATAAACCTAAGCAAAGGATTCTGGAGTCCACCAGAGATAAAAGAGAATAATCTCAATTTTATTGATAAAAGATGATAAGATACGTTCTGCAGCCTTAAGGCGGCTTATTTATAAGAAAATAAACCCTAGGGCGACCAACAATGGAACCCTAAAGCCCATGGGTAAAAACGAAAACAATTCGAAAATAACTAGAAAAACCAAAACGCCGAAAAATAGAAAAATGCAGTTTTGAGGCCCTAAACGACCCCGAAAGCCCGAAAAAGGTCACAGGTCGTGGCATAGCGAAGAGTTTGATTTCTGGCGCGATTTCCTTTCCGGAAAGGTAAGGTGCGTCCCAATCGGACTCCGGAAGCCCATTTCACGTCTACTAGTCACTTTTCGTTTTCCACCTTTAGCACGATCCATTTGTTCTTGAAATTGGACCGCCATCTGTTCTGCATCAATGTGTAGATTACTTCTGCAAATTTTCAACCAAATTGATTATCATTAAGACGTTCAAAATGACGATTTAAGATTATAAGTATGAACGATTTAAGTTTGACAGATTTCGTTCGTCCATTGATTTAATCTAATTTGATACCTTAACGATCATCGATTCAGCTGAAAATTTGCAGAAATGACCTACATATTAGGGCCTAAAAACTGAACAGTTGAGATGTCGAAATGTGATCAAATAGTCTAATGCCCTATCCCTAGAAAAGACAAAAAAAAAGAGGATCCCTTAATAGAAGGGCTATATTTATATATGTTTAAAAACAAAAAAGATAGTAAAAGAAAAAAGACGCAGAACTGCAGTTTGTATAAGACGACGTTGAGGCCAATAAAATCAAACCCGTGACTCCATGAGGCCTCAAAATTTCTTCTTTTTCTTTTGTATTTGTAAGTTAAACACCTAAGCTTTCCTCTTTCTCCATCACTTTGGGATTAAAAAAGAAGATAACCAAAAGTTTTGCTCTCACTTTCACTATTTTGGGCAAAAATGAAACATTGGCTGCTGAAACATGAATTTTTGATTCCCCTCTTTCAAAGACAAATAGTAACATTTCTTCCTTTTATGTCTATTTAAGCCATTGACAAATTCTCATAGATGCATAGAAGCAATGTTTCTCTTCCTCTTACTCAATTCTGAATTTCACCCTCTGTTCTAATTTCGTAATCATAATTCAGATAGTTGATATAATTTTAACAAACCGTCAAGGCCTGAAGTCCAAAATTTTTATCCACAGGCCGTCATGCCGATATAAACAAATTCTGAATTTCACCCTCTGTTCTAATGTTCTTTATCGGCATTGTTACTTTTTATTTTGTTTATATAATCTACTATGTTTTAGTTTGAACTTTGCTTTGTTGACATTTTTTTTTTCAATGGACAAAATTATTAGAAATGTCTCTCTAAATTTTGCCTTAGGCCTCACTTTGTCACGAGACGGCCTGTGGATAAACTATCTTTTGATCTTGATTCTTGAAGCAAGGCGCTTTAACTTGGGACCTTTGCTCAACATCGTCAATAGAAGTATCACTAGACCGTTAGAATGTGTTGTTTTGGACCATAAGACATCAATTTTAAAGAAAAAATCTGAGGAATAATCGCATTCCCAGAATGTGATAACAGTTGGTAGACTCATTCCCGTTGTTTTCACTGTAGAATATAGAATATACTTCTTGGAAACAAGATTGTAGAGCATCTGTCTGGGGTTTGAAATTTGAATCTTATGAGTTCAAATGTTCAATAATCTTCATTGTAGTACTGTATGTACATGATCTGGCAAACTGTCACTTTCTTAGATGCCAAGAACCGTAATTGAAATATTCTTTTGTTTTGCCAAATGAGCAATAAGTCCCAAAATGAAGTAGACTAGCTTTGAAGTAATAGATGTACAGAAAAAAGAGCCCAGAAAGAAGGCATTCACTCAAAGTCTGAAGCTATTGATAACAGAAAGAGATGCATCAAATTAGAAACTTGGATTGAAAAAAATATACAAAAAAAAAAAAGAAAAAAAAAAGTTTCTAAACAACTCCAATGAACGAAACAATGCTGACACCGAGAGTCTGAGAGAGTGGGAGAAAAGCGTGTATACTAATCTGGTTCTCCTTGCTTTGGTGGGAATATAAATTTCAGAAAATGTCCAGAATTTCCAAGATGAAATTGTTGCAGAGGGGGCAGTTCCCTCTCTGCACCCACAACTCTCTGGAGCACATCCGGCAAAAGGTATGCCCGCAGGGGATAAACGCCGCGCCTTTATGCCTCACCATGCACACGCAGCAACTGTGCTCCACTCCCCCAGCTTCTTCTGGTTCTTCCACCTCCTTCACCTCCTCCACCTCTTCCACTTCCTCCTCCTCCTCCTCCTCCTCTTCTTCCTCTTCGTCCATGGTGTACCTCCCTCCCTCCAGCCCCATCTGCCTGTCCGTCTCCTCCAACAAGTCCATCAGCGACATCCTCACCGGCTCCGCCTCCGCCTCCGGCGACGTTACCGTTTCACCGGAAGCCTTCTCCGACGAAGATGAGCCGTCTCCCTCTCCTTCTCTCTCTGCCTTCTCCTCCGCCGCTGCCGCCTCAGCCGCCGCTGCTGCGGCGGAGGCCTCGGCAGCCTCCTGTGCCGCCACCGCCTCCCTCGCCGACAGCGACCTCTCCTCGCTGATCGCCGTCTCCAGCTTGGGCCGCGGCGACTCGATGTCCGACGCGAACCGCACGGAGCTTCGCCGATTGAAACTCGGCGCGGAGCCTGCCTGCGGAGGTCGGTTGCTGGTGTCGGCGTTTGATCCGGGCTCAGCCATCGGCTGCGGCTCCGGCGTGATGTAACGGATGGAGTTGCGGGATCGGCTGTGGCTGTAGCCTGGCTGGCGGTGGTGGTGGTTGTTCCGGACGGGGACGTCGGAGGTGGGGACTTGGGCGTTGGAGGCCCAGGCGGCGCTGGCTTTCTTGAGGCGGAGGCGGTCTTTGAACGTCTTCCACGGCTTCTTGTCTTTCTTTCCGATCAAGGCCTTATACGATTTGGGCTCCTCGTTGCGGATAATGTCAAGGAGGGTCAGACCCGAAATAGACGCCGGTATCACCGGAGCCGGCGGGGGTTCTTTGGGCGCTGCTGCTGCTGCTGGGGATAAGACGTCTTCGAGGCTCAGTCCGGCTAATGCTCTGCCGTCCGCACTTGCTGACATCTGCTCGAGAAGCGTTAGCCTCCGGTGACCTTCCATTTTTAACAAAACAAACGCTTTCTTAGTCGCAAATAATTAACAGAACGAAAGAAGACAAAGAAATTCTAGTGGCGAAGGGATTGCGATTCCGAGATCGCCTTCTCTTCTCTTCTGTTTTTTCTCTTTTGCTTTTCTTGGATTCCGAGAGACTCAGATTTATGGGAAATCCAAGTGGACAGTCAAGTAATATGGGATCTACAAAGAACGAGAGTGTGCAAACAAAAAAAGAATTCTAACATTTACTATTAAATGTCCGTTACGTACAATCATTTGTGGACATAACTAATGAGAGAAAATAATACTACCTATGATATCTCGATGAATTTACGTCCATAATTTATTACACATTTGAATTTACAACTCATATTATACATTCTCTGGAAATTATATTAATGCACAAAATTGAAGACACAAAAAGTTGTTCCCGATACTCGATTTACGAAACTAGATGTTTTTTATAATAAAGATGAACGACGTCTGAATTTATGATTTATTTTGCTTGTTTTGATTGAATTTTTTTTCTTGTTTATTACTTTATTTGCCACTAATTTTTTATTATTCATTAATAATTTTTTATTTATGAAAGTACAAGATGAAAATACGTTTAATCACAACACGAGAAACAACCGAAGAATTCACGATTTCGGTATGTTATTGCAAAATCAGTCGTTTTTTGAAGTTGAAATGGAGGAGATGGAATGCAATAAATGGGATTACCTCACGTCCCGTGACTGTTGCTTCCTGGGGTAATGTCTCCGCCAGCTTTCAATAATTTAAGGGGTCTCTTTCTTCTCTTCTGTGTCAAAAAGAAAAAGCTCAATGCCTCCAAACACGAGAGAGGGACATAGAAACATGCTTATGATCATGACGAGGGAACCAGTATCAATAAATAACACGATCGATTAAAGTAAAAAGATGCAGAGAGGTTAAAAAGCAAGAAGCACTCACCAGAGGTAAAAAAAAAAGCTTGGGTAGATGAACTGGGAAAGAGAATGGTAAAAATGGAAATGGCAAAAGGTTAGCTAGCTCATTTTGTTTCTTTTTTTTTAAGGGTTGTCGGATTGGTGGTGATGGTTGATCGGACCTCTCTCTTTCTCTGTCTTGGTTTTGGTTTTTGTGTTCTTCCGATTTTGGCTCTCAAAATCAAGGATGGGGAAAGCAAAGGATGTTGGTTTTGGGTAGAAGAGCGAGTCTCGTGGGAGCAACTGGCGAGGGTATATTTGACTTTCTAATATTTTATTTCAAAAATTATAAGAGAAAATTTGATTTTGTTTTGTTTTGCACTCAAAAATGTATATCAATTCTTGAAAAATAGTATATGTGGTGGAAGACATTTCTCGAAATGCCCCGGATGTTAGGTTAGAAATATAATATACAGAGGATATGTTAATTGCATGCGCTTGAAAAACCAATAACCACAATTTTTATTATCACTTGCTTCTATTTTTATTTTCCGATATTCCAATTTCCAAGTATCCATCTGAGGCATATAAGGAAGAGAATAACAGAGAAGACAAAAGGGAAAGACTGGCATTGGGCATGTATATTAGCATCTGTTAGAAGACAGAGTGGAACATCATTTGTTAAGAAGAGACATAGAATTGGTATGTCGTAAGTTATGTGGATTCATTTATTCTTTAGGCAATATGCTTGGATTTTTTTTGTTTTGTTTTTGGAATTACTACTAATGTGGGTCAGGTTGAGCGGTTGAAGCTGCCTAGTGTTGTGGTTGTTAGAAACGACTTGACAAGTTACAAAAGAAAGCAAATGTGGGGGTTTTGGTTCCATCCGCCCATCCACTCTCATCTCCTAAGCTTTAGTTTATCTTGTTATATGCACATGTATATGTATAGTCATTGAGATATCAGCACTATTTGATCGAGAGTTGCACAAAATTTCAAACATGAATCTAGCATAGTAGCAGCAGCTGTTAAGTTTTTGCATTACTTTCAGCAACCTTCTATGTATAGTTATGAAATAACTCGATCGGAGACCGTTGAAAATGATGTTTTGTTAGACGTGGTGAGAGGATATTATCGGAGGTGGCGAGAGAATATTGTCGGAGGCGGCGACAACTGTTGTTACCAAAGATGTATGTGAAGGTGGAGGGAAAAAGAACGAGAGGTATTCAAAGAAAAGAATAAGGAGAAAAATTGGAAGCTTGATGATAAATACCTGTTTTCAGAAAGCATACACGCCAAATGGAAGGTATCCTTCAATGTACCACGTGCATGTGTCTTTTCATATAGTTGTACATTGCCAATTGTTACCATCTACCACCTCGTGATGATTGAGACCACATTAATCACTCCCATTCTAAATAGTGTGCATGCCATATTCAAGAAAATAAGAGAGAAACACATAAATTTAGAAGGTAGGCCGGTAGGCAACCTATATTTATTTCCTTGTCCTACCAATATAATCTGTAAAAACTTTAAAATGCCTATAATATTTTAATTTAACATTTCCCCTAACATATTTTTTTTAAATCATTTTATTTTCTCACCTTTTAACAAGTTAAACTTATAAGTTAGACCTTTCTAGGGTTTTGACCAGAGCGTCACAGTGGAATTATTGTGAGGATTCTCATGTTGCCATCTGATCCTACAACGCGATTCCTCGTCGTGGGTCGTAAAACACAATATCAGGGCATAGTTGAATAATTGGTGGTGAAGACGTTAATAGCAATCAACTTCTTTGATCATGATCTTCTCGACTTCTTCGTTTTTTTCCTTGGCTGGTATGGAGCACATCCTTGTTGGTGGTCGTATTTGACTTTAGTTTGGTGTCGATGCCGAAGGGTTGTGCTAGAGCCTGTTGGTGGTCAATTTTTCTTTAAATGGCAGTAGCGGCTAGCCTTGTCTAATCATGAAGAGGTGCCTTGGTGGGGAATTTTGGTGCAACTCTCATCTATGGCTTACTAGAGGAGTTGACCGTCGAACATAGTGGCAGCGATAAGCACAACATCGACGGCGATGTGGGCGGCGGTGGTGTTACATGGGTAGTGACCTAGACTTGGATTTGGTCTTAGGGGTCTGAGTTAGGGCTAAATGGGCCTATTTCATGAGCTTATAAGGAGGATGTCTTGTCATCCTCACTTGTTACTTAATGATTTGGGATGATCTGGCCCAAGAGGTTAGACCTTCTTGGATTTTTGGGTCGATATCTGGCCTTCAAGTGCCAATCTATTCGGATAATAACTTTCATGGGAGTTAGTAACCATCTTGAATGTGATTGATGTATTTCAAGCGACTTATGAATAAGGAAGTACTTTTATGTATTTGCTAGGAAGTGACATTTTGTTGGTGCCAAAATTGCGTGCTAACCCAATATGAGGCTAATTAATGATTATTCCCTAGAAGGTTCTTTGTTTATAAGTTGGCTAATATTATCAAGATTAAAATAGACTTGTAATGAGTTGCTTTTACTTAGAAAGTTAGAATAGGGTCCATGATTTTTTGCTGGCTATCTTGTTGTAAGTACATATACACTCTAGCCATCGACTATTGATTCTCATGATATCAATTTCTATTTCAAAAAAAGTTATACTTAAAAATATTATGCACTTAAATGAAAACTCATTATTAGGGGTGGATTCCGTTTCCCAAATCTGCAACCGAACGCCGCCGGCGGTTACCAACAGATCGGTATACTGAATTTCGGCTCAAATTCGGAGAATAGCCGGATCTTGAAATTAGGTTCCGCAACCAAGATAACACGATCACACTTTCCCCTATCTGCAATCCCTAATTGAAATTAGAAACACAAAGCTCTTCCTCCAGGACACCTCAATCTCCATTGTCATCATTCTGGGTCTGATTGGGAGGGGATATTGCAAATCGGGTTAGAGGGAATTGAGTTGGATTGAAAATTATTGATTGAACTGAAGAAGAAGTTGAATCGTGAAATTGGGGTTTTTTGGAGTTGAATTGAATTGAGGGCTTGTGGTGGATGATTTATATACCAAAAAGAAGAAGATGATGCTGGAACTGGAGTATGAATGAAGAAGATGATGATGGAACTAAAAAAGAAGAAGACGATGATGAAACTGGAAATAAGAAATGGAGGAGGAAAGAAAGTGAAAGAAAACAAGATGAATGAGGGCTGATCCAGTTGAACTTATTTTGTTTTAATTCTCTGGTGTATGATGGAATAAATATAAACTTTGTACATAATATAATGAGAGTTGCTCGTGCTCTGGTGGCTGAGAGGCAGAGATCGTATGAAAGAGGTAATGGGTTTGACTCCTATCTCTATGAAAGAGGATTTGCATACCGTAGCAGAGTTGAAGTTGACTTTCGGTACGGCTCAGCCGAGCCGAAAAGTCGGTAAGCTGAATATTCAGTCCAAATCGGCTTGGCTCGGTCCGAAATCAGCCCGATTCGGCCCAAATGGCTAGCCTTACTCATTATGCACCATGTAGTTTATTTATCTAGTATTAAATTAATCTAATAGTCCTTGAAAAATATGTCTTTTTATTTTGGCTCTGTTAGGGTTTGACATCTCAAGCACAAACAACGACATTATCATTCGACGACAACTCTTGTTCCTCCCTTGAATTTTTGGTGAGCCTGTGATCATGTTATTTAATTCTCCTCTCTTTTGGCGATCTTTCTAGTTTGGTGATGCAATATTTGGCCTCTCAAGACTTAGACAAGGTGCAAAGAGTCATTACCGGATAATATTACCTGATCTTACTCGTTAGAGAACAGTAAAATAAAAAATCACTCTCGAAGAATGGATATCATTAAACTCAAAACCAATTATTTCATGTGATGCTTCTACTAAAAGTCGATAACCCACTATTTGGAATCCCAATGGTGTTGTTCTTTTGGACCAGAGCTTACAATAAATGAATAAAGTAGGCGGGGTGACAAAGGTAGTAGTTGAGAATAATACAAAGTTCAACAAACCTGTTAAAAACCCATAACAACATAGTCTAAATGAAGCTACCATCAGGCGAGAGCAAGATCCATTCAGCACCATCGGTGGCATAACTGATCCAAAGACGAGCAACCATAAGATAGGACCCTTACGAAACACACCCATTGGCAAAAGAGCCTTATGTTGGGCCCAAAAGGGTTTAAAGATATATGACTAGAAATTTTAGCATAGAGTGTCATACTCAGAAAAACTCACCCCATTTAGCATCACTAATCCTAACATCCCCATTCAAATCCACATAAAATGCTAATGGTGCGAAGAGAACTGGTATGCAAGGAGGGAAGACGTTTTTGGCACCTGTGGGCCACTGTTGATGACTTAACTATTAACATTGAAACAAAAAAAACACTGGTTGAATTCTCCAACAGCATAGTGTGTATGCTCCATGAAGAGCTTATCATATGTGAAGGGCTAAATGCAAACTAATCCTTGATTGATGCAAATAAGGAAAAATTCTAGACCGTTCAAATTAATGCTGACACTTAGACTCTACCTAGATACACACCACCTAGCGATCAACCCCTAAAACATTCATTGAGGTTATCTCTATACCAAGTTATTCTTTAGCAACCCGACAGGAAGCGGCTAAATTGAATTGTTAAGGATTGCATTGCAGCCGCCATTAGTCATAAAACTAGTTGGACATATCAAAAAAACACCATGGCATTATCAAAGTGCCATGATTTACCGGGTAAAACCCTATTAAAGCACATGCACTCACACTCGCAAAACGAGCAATTAAGAAACCTACTATCTTCCTTTACTCAAATTATCACACCTCTATGTTCTATCCAGATGCGACCCATTGTTTCCATAAACGATGACACTTTGCATTGGCAGTGAAAGAGAAAATTGACGACAAACTAAATAAAAGTCGTTAAGGAAAACCATGTACATTGTTCGGTAGAGAGTACTCATGACACCCAACTTGCACCAACAAAAATAGATGATTAGATAATATTAAGTACATTTTTTTGTTATGGAAAAAAAAAAGTTGCCTATAAATATCAACAACTAATATTTACTGGATCTGCTAGTTTACTTGTACCACTGGTACATAGACATGTTGGAAGCTAATTAAATATATTTTCCATATAAGCATAAACAAAAGGCAAAATAGCCAAATTACCCCCCGATTTCTTCTATGGCTGCCGATTTACCCCATAACATTTCAATTCTGATTATTTACACCCTCATTTTTCTAATTGTTGCCGATTTACACCCTATCTTTGACTTTTAAACTTTCCATCCAATTTCTCCATTAACTTGACCTCACATGTTGGATATTTTTGTCTTTCTAATTGTCACCCAAAAGGAAAAAAAAAAATTAAGACATACGTAAGAAACAGAAGGAGATTTTTTTTTTAAAATTCCTTTTCTTTTCTCCAATTTCTTAATAATCTACTAATGGAACAATCTGTTTCCTCCCACCATATCACTAGTACTGTTTGTTTCCTCCTCATCATTTTGCAAATGAAGAATTCTTTAATATAAAAATGGAGGATGGTGGGGTGAATCCATGAGTCATGCTTTGGGTTATGCATTTAATTACATAATCCATTCGCATATGTAGATTGTACAAGTAAAGAATGATGAGCTTCTTATTGATCAACTGCTGTCCTAGAAGCAATCACATAACTAGTTTTCTGCATATGGCCTTGGAACCTCTCCCAATTGCCCCACCCCCTTCATCCAAGTGGCCGGTAGTTTGCCCGCCTCCCTTGTTCGTTTAACCAATATTTGCGATCTGGTATATGTTTTCCTCTTTCTTTTTGTTTTTCATTTGTTGGAAAGGGTGTTTTGGGATGTAGTTTTGCTAAAAAATGGGAGAGGATAATGTGTGTATTTAAAAAAAAAAAAGGATGTGTGTATATAATTACTCTGAGAATAATTAAAAACAATTCTCTTTTTGAGTAGTAGTTGAAAAGACGAAAATACCTCTTATGTGTTAGTCAAGTTAACGGAAAATTGGATGGAAAGTTTAAGAGTTAACGGTAGGGTGTAAATCGGCAATTATCAGAAAAGTGAGGGTGTAAATCGGCAATAATCAGAAAAGTGAGGGTGTAAATAATCAGAATTGAAATGTCATGGGATAAATCGGCAGTCATAAAAAAAGTCAAGGGATAATTTGGCTATTTTACCTAAATAAAAATATATATTCTTTGTTTGCCAATAGCATCCAATAATTTGTTTTTGTTTTTAAGAAAAAGTTGGAACTTCTCAAAAAAAAAAAAAAAGGGTTGGAAATTCCGCGGCTTCTCGAGCCTTCTTTAGATTAGCTCATTAGATTGGTAGGTTCTGAACAACTGGTCCTTTATATACCCACCCACCTCTTCTCACTCGCGGACGCATTCAACCTTGCTCTGATAGACGAAGGATTACACCCATCTGCGCTCACATCGTCAATCAGGTAAGTTTTCCCCCCCAAATCCTCCACGCTTTCCTTTTCAAAATCCATCTTTTCCTTTGTGTGACAAAATCGTCTAATTGGTTTGTTCTTCTGATTTTGTGGATTTTGACAGGGGTTTATTGTATTTGTGATCTTGTTTCGCTGTTTCAGCTTCACTCACAATTCAATATGTCCCATATCCTTGGATTTGTTTCTTTCTTCCCTCTGTTTCTCCCAATTTTCAATTCAACTTTGAAATCTCGTTTGATTGCCGAGAAACCCTAGAAATTAATTTGATTTTGAACTCATGATTTTCTCGGCAATCGAACGATTAATTGGGGAAAATTTGAGGGGTTTAGTGTTATGTTTGTGATGTTTTGTGTTTGTTTGCCTTAACTGAAGCGAACGCGGTAACCAGAGAGACCGAGATCGCGAAAGGGCTCAGGCCAGGTCCGGCAACAAGACCAAGCAGCCCAAAACCGATGGATTAACCCCTGAACAACGCCGAGAAAGGTCTTAAATTTCTCTCTTTCTTTCTGTCTCTGTTTGTCAATTTCAAAATCTTCAATAGGTCTGAGTCTGAATTTGGGTTCTTTGATTGCTTTCAGGGACGCCAAGGCGCTGCAGGAAAAGGCGGCAAAGAAGGCGGTGCAGGCGCAGGCGGCCGGAGGGAACAAAGCGGGAGGAATCAATGCTGGCGGCAAGAAGTAGGGATGTGAAGATTAGGGTAGAAAGGTGGGAGTAATGTATATTGTAAGATGAGATATTAGATGATTTGTGTGTGTTTGAGTCTGGGATTTGGGTGTTGGGTTTGAGATGATCAAATCAGATCAAGTGTTTGTCTTGGTGAGAATTGGGATTGGCATTGATATGGTGTGTATTATTGTTTTAAAACCTATCAGCTTTCTACCCAATGAATTTCCATTTAAATTACACTCTGGCCTGTTCTTTTGGTTTGGATTTCGGTTCAATGAGCAATGGTTTAGGGATTGCATCTTTTGAAATGGAAACAGAAACAGATTAATATGCATAACTGCCTACTGCTGAAACCACATAAATCAGCTCAGCTTTTTGAGCATTGCCAACGAGCTTAGCTTTTGCATTCATCTCTTTCACCACTATAATCCAGTATCATTAGACTGGTTGCTCAGAGAAGAACCGGTTATCTTGGAAAGTGAATTTAGGGGTCATTTAGGATTGCTGTGGAAATGGGATAGGAGCATTGCTGCCTCCATGAGCTAGTATTGCCCATAGCTTTCACAAGATTTGAGCTTTGCTTTTCAACTTCATATATCTGCCATACCTAATATGAGCCAAGCGTACAATTCTCCAGAGTTTTAAAGCTGTTTATGAAGGTCCACTGTACCTTGGCCACTTGAAAATTGAAACAGTAGTATTATTCAGCCTCACTGCTAAAAGATATCATTAGAGTTCATTCTTTTGTTTTATATATAAGCAAATCTTTGAATCATAGCCCCCCGGGGTTCCACTGGGTTCTGCGCTGTCAAAGGGGAGTTGCTTAATTCTTCTTGGAAGAGCCTGACTTGCACTACTAGATGCTTCATCCTCATCATAGTGTTGAAGGCATCGCTTGGAATTAATGCCAACATTGCCCTGCTTCAATAATGTTTCCCAAAGCTCCTCTGCATCTTCCTCATATACCATACGGAACCCACACTTCTTCACTTGCACAATTTTCACATTCATTATTTGTCCAACCACGTCGCGGAATTGAAATGAGAATACAAGCTGATAGTAGATATCCTGCAACTCATTTTTAAAGAAGCATCCATCACGGGACACATACAACAACCAAATGTGATCTGACACAGGGTGAGCCCACTTCCCCCCAAAGCATACTTCACCCAAGTCCAGAGTGTCTTTCCCATTGGCCCTCAGTTTGCAATTAATGGTCCACAAAACCATAGGATTGAGTGGTATGAGGAGTCCAAAAATGCCACAGAAGGCGAATCCCATAAACTTGTCACAAAACCAACCTGGATGCAGCTCTAGAGTTATTGAAGACCCCATATTTTGGTGATTGTACCACTCTGGAATTTCATTTCCAGGAGCAACAAAGCTAAATCTTTTATGGTCAGAAAATGCTTTGCTCTTAAGGTATCGTGTTAGCAATGGAAGTGCTATACTCTTACAGCTTTCATCCTCCAGCATTTTAAAACAGTTGACAAAATATCCTCCTCTCGCCGAACTGCATTGTCCCATTTGACTGGCCAATGTACCTAATGAAATGCAGTGGACAGCGGATATGCATGGATGAGATGGAAGCTCTGGTAATGTCCGAAGTTTGTCGAATTGCCGCACCCACTCAACTCAAGATATTCAAGTCTAGAGAGTTGGCCGATGCTCTCCGGTAGTGTAATGAATTGATTTTTGCAGAGATCTAAATCTCTTAATGAAGACAAGCATCCAAAATCACTGGGCAATTCAGAAAGATTGCAGTCACTTAGATCCAGTTTGGTTAATGAATGCAAACCAGACAAACAAGGCAACAACAATCCTGCCGGAATGTGACTCATTTTTTTGCAATAACTGAAAGGGGTTGAACATCACATTCCATGATTTAGGTGACGCTGCTTTAAATCCAGCAAGAGAGAATTCTTTGAGGTTTTTCAAAAGTCCAATAGAGGAGGGCAGTTCTCTTATGCCACTTCCACTCACATCAAGCTTCTCCAAAATGACAACATGACCCAACTCATCTGGCAATTTGTCAAGCTTTGAGCAACTAGAAAGATTGAGATCTTTAAGAGATTTTAATCCACCTACATTGCTTGGAAGACGCACAAGATTCTTGCAATCTTTCAAGTTCAGCACAGTAAGTCTTTCAAGCACTCCAATTCCTGGGTCAACCTCATACAATCTTATACAACCTTCAAGAAACAGAAACACGAGATACGGCATACCTTTAAAGTTTGGGGTGTTGACAAGATTCAGAGAGTGACTCAGATTAATGGTTTTCAAATTGTGCAAAGGTTGCATGTCAAGTAAAATGCATAGAAAACATTAGCTTCCATGATATATTCAACAATTATTATGAGTAATAAAAGAATGAGATAGTAATTATAGTATACCTCTGTTCCTATCCAAAAATGTTTAATACAACTATCAGACAAGCTTAGTTCGAGTAGCTTCTGAGGGTTGAAATGTGATGGCAGAGATTTTAACGGATACCTCATCCAATCAAGAATCCGTAAACTATTGGGAAGATAATCAAGTCCATTAGGCAGGTTTCCATTCTTGATCTTCAGGTATCACAATTTGTTCATCATTAAAAATGATTTTGGAGTCACGTCCACCTCTACTCCAAACTTGACAAATATGCCTTCTATTGCTTCAGTTCCCTATCAACCAAACTTTATCATACCACAAAAAAAGGATTTAGTAGACTGACTTGTCGTATAATGTACTAGCAAATAACAGTTAAAATTATTCATGTACTAAATTTCTTAAAGTATTTTTGGTCAAGACATGTTTGACGTCTTCAAGAAGCCAAAACCTATCGCACCTGCCCGGCTCATTAGGAGATTCCAAGCGGACAATTTCACGACCCATTTCTCTGAGCAAATCATGCATCCGTAGTCGTCCATCTGAAAGAGTTAGGAGGGATCTTTCAATGAGGACTTTTATTCCAATAATTGCAGAGAAATCGCAACTGGTTAATGCTTTTGTTACTCGATCATCGTCCTGTCCATTAAAGAAACATGCGATGTCTAGGAATATTTCTTCTCTTCGGGATCTAGATCCTCGTAACGTATTTTAAGTATGTCAAAAATTTCCAAGTTACAAACTCTTCCCAGTTTTCTCAGTGCACTGTTCCATTCTCTTAGATCCCTTCCATGCAAAAAAGAACCCAGTACTTCAAGAGCTAAAGGAAGACCTCGATCTGGCATAATTTATAACAGATATAGACAAACCAAGAAAATCTTCTTCAGGGTAAACTCTTTTGAATGCTTTCCGGCTAAAAAGCTCAAGAGAATCAGCATCATTTAATTCTTCGACCTTCAATCTTCTCTCCACTCCATGTCCAATCAACAAATGCTCGATCATTTCTAGTTGTGATAAGAACTCTAATCCCTGGACCAAACCACTCTGGGTCTCCTGCCAAATATTCTAGATGACTTGGATGGTGAACATCATCAAGAATGAGAAGAACTCTTTTGTCACCTAACAACCTCCTTATAATCATGGCTCCTTCATGAAGGTCCAATATGTTGGCTTTCTTTGTCCAAATCCCAGAGAGGAGTTGCTTTTGTAACTTAAGTAGACCACTTTTTTCAACAGAGTTTCTAACATCGGTAAGAAGGAAACTGAATTGAAATTCACGAGAGATTCTCTCATACACCGCTCTTACCTTAGTAGTCGTACCAATCCCGTCCATTCCCTATATACCAATGAAGCGGACGTCATCCACCCCTACATCTAAAAGGACATTGACTGGCTGCAATCTTTAGTAAATTCCAACTAGATTTTCTGCATAACAGAATGATGTAGGTTGCAATCTTCTCAATATAACTTCAACAATATCTCTAATGAGCTGTGATTCATACCTACAACACATAATAGATTAAACTCATCAGGTTATTGACATGAAGATTCAGTTTATGAAAATGTCTCTGCATTGCACTTCGATTTCTTTTATATTCTTGTAATGTCATTTAAAAAGCCTCAGACGCTGAATTTATTATCTGTCTATATTATTTGTGAATAATGAAGAGCTAGCGCAAATTAACTATTGTAAAGCAATGGAAAGTGCAAAAAAATTTATATGTATACCATTCCTTTGAATTCCACCCAGAGAAACTTGCCACTTCAGTTAATGTAGATCTCCACCTTTGCACTTTCTCTTTGTCATCCTTAAACCTTTCTTCATGATTTGCAAAGGCTCTTTTAAAACTCCCTGTTTGTTTTAGTACATCAGAAGGATCAACATCATAGAAAATTGGCAGCACAGTTCCTTTTACTTCCATGCATTCAAGAATTCTCACTAGTTCATCCAAGCACCATGTTGACGATGCATAATTTTCTGAGATAACAATGAGAGCAAATCTCGATTTTTCAATTGCAGCAAAAAGTGCTGGAGAAATAGCATCCCGTTTTTAAAGTTCAGGATCGTCCCTGAAAGTTATGATTCCTTGATGTTCCAATGCAGTGTATAAGTGGTCAGTAAAAGCCTTGCGAGTGTCATCTCCTCTAAAGCTCAGAAAAACATCATATTTCCACTGAGGAGTTGAATGGGGGAAAGATGTAGAGATTCTTTGTATGCTCATTTCCAACGAAACCTACTTTTTCTACTTGTAGAAGAGCAAGTGTCCAAGTACTATAGATATGAGTAACCTGAGAAGCTTTCAACACTTGCTATTTCAAGGCTTGGATATCAAAATCATGCATTTGTTTGTGTTTCCTGATTTCTCTTCCCTACTGCATAAAACCTAGAAAAGATTAATAATTTCCCTACTACATAAAAAAAATATCCATTCTAACAAGCGTAGTGTAATTAGAGGTGGCAAACGGGCCACTAAGCACGAGCACGGCACGGGCCTGGCACGCTTAAAAGCGGCCATGCACGGCCAAGCCCGTTAGTGGCCCGGCACGATCCGAGCACGTTAGAATAACGGGTCGGGCTGGGACTAAGAATATTGGCCCGGCCCGGCCCGAGCACTATATATTGTGAGCCGGCCCGTTACAAACGCAAAATTTCATTTTCTTTTTGAAAATATTAAAAAACTACAATGATGAGATTTGAATATGAGACATTTTTATTTAAAATCTCATGACAATTCCACTGATACTTTCTTTTATATTGTCAAAATAATGAAACAAAACATTATATCCTTGTTTTGACATAAGTATTTTTTTCTAAATATTAAATATATGTCTATTAATAAAGACTAATCTCATAATAATACAACTATAGAATGAACGAAAGAATAATAGATATTAAATCTTCATTATATTAATAAAGATTAATCTCACAATAATATACTAAAAACAATATATTTTGAGTTTTTGTTCTTCTTTCTTTCTTATAGTGGAATATAAAAAATTATTAGAAATCTAATCTTAAAAAGCTAAGATTAAGAAAAACGTTGTAGAACTTAATTTATTTTAATTTTCTAAATAGTTAAATAAAATTAATTTTTATTTGTTCAAATTAAGATCTTAAAATCGTGTTTTATAGTGGGTAGGCACGAGCACGGCCCATTATTAACCCGACACGAGCATAGCCCGGCAGGATATGGGCTCGGGCCATGGGCCGGGCCGAGCTTAATGTTTATGTAAATGGGCTGGCACGAGCCCGGCATGATAATAAATGGGCCGGCCCAAGCACGGCATGAAGCACGACTAAGCCCGCTTAAAATGGGCCGGGCCGGCCCGTTTGCCACCTCTAAGTGTAATTGACTATGAAGCAACAAAAAATTGGCTGGTATGGTTTCTGTGGTCGATTTTTATTCCTTTGGTTTATGTCGTTCAGGTATCTAAATACACAGACACACAAAACACTAGCTCTTTGTAAACTAGAAAGAAACATAATTGAGAAAACGATTGGTGTCAGAATGATTCATTGAAAGACAGTTGAACAAATTCTTCTGTTTCTTATTTTTAGCTGAAACCCCTCGACAGAGTGATAGACAGTTAAAGTCAAATATTAGAAGCAGCAACAAATGCATATACTCTTCCATGACACATCTCTATACATCTTATTTGACTGAATGTTATTGAATGGTATTATAGGTATTTCAAAATTTGGTGAAGCCTGTTGACACCAAAAGAGGACCTCCATTTATAGTGGTAAAGATAAGAGAGGTGAGGTCCTCTCGTTTGTTATGGATTAGTCGAGCTCAACAATTCATCTTAGATGGACTCTGAGTGAATTCGTCATTGATGGAATTTCTTGAATAACTTAGGCTACTTCTCTTCTAGCCCATTTTTTTTTTATTAGAAATCCATTCCATATTTTACACCGTCACAATGCCCTATTTTTCCTTTCCACACAAATTCAATACGGGAAGGAAAATTTCTTGCACCCGTTGTTGTTGGTGGGTCCACTTACCAAGAGTGCGGGCTTGTGCTCTTGCAGAGGCTCTGAGTGGCCCCCATGTAAGAAAGATAACAATCTCCAAGAGAATAGCGTGCATTTGTACACGTAGACGAGTGCGATGTATCATGTTCGAGTTGGTTTGACAGCTGGTCTGGATCCTAGTTATCTTCGACGCCTATAAAAGTGGACTTCGCTACCCAGTCTGGACCCTAGTCTCTCCCTTTGCTTGTAGGTCTCACCGAACGAGAAGCTTTGCAAACGAGACCGCTGAAGTGCTCAGACATCCTCAGTGGAATCAATACCTAATAATTGTCGACACTCACCAAACATTATTCGTGTTTCCCCCAACTATTGTGTGAGATTTTACATTACTTGTCTTCACGCGATTCGCCTCCTCATGATTCTCATGATAGGGTCTTTAACATTATCCACCTCTGCTTGAATCTCCCGGTGGGTTTTTGTTGGATCATAATTCATATACATATTTGTGCTCTAAAACATGGAAATTATTTGTTCTGAAGTCTAATTTAATGTTGCTAATCTAATTCCATTATTCCCCTAATCTTGTACTTTTGCGTAACCTTCGTGTTTATTTATATATATTTATAAAGTTTTCCTTATCATGCTAGGAAATGATGGACAAATATGGAAATGCACTAAAAAGTCAACCTTAGCATATTTTCCTTCTCCAGCTAGGAGAAAGCGAGCTAGATAAGAAAGGAGGGGCGGAAGCCTGATCAAAAGAACTCCAAATGAGTTGAAACATTCCATATCCATTTTAGACATCCTAAGGATAATTTCTTATGAAGAGTTCAAGAGCTGTTTCGGAGTGTAAGGCCTTCAAAAGATAGGTCCAAGTTTATGACTAAAAGATGAAAAAAGGCAAAACCGGACCTGTACAGATTCCATCAGTATTTCCGGCCAAACCACAGTGAACTAAGCTCTGAAATTTTACCAGAATGATCTACACTTATCAAGAAACATTTGGTATGAATAAGTTGAAGGCCAATTCCAAAGTCTCGGTGGAGATTCAATTGAAGGAAGCTTCAGAAGCAGAAAACAAAGTCAAAACATGGCAATTTGGCCTAGAACCTTCTTTGGACGGATTTCTTGTGCATTTTTGGAAGGTCTATGATGCTGAAATTATTAAGGAGAGCCCTAGAAGAATTCTACAAGATTATGGCAAGATGAGTCCATCATATTATCCTTTGGATGATAGACATCCCTATGCACCTTCTCTCCTTTGGTGACCCAAAACCACTCCAACACTCTTCACTTTCATGCTTCCCATGCATAATAAAGAGAGCTAGATGCTCCTCTCTTCTCCCTTAGCCATATTTCTCTACTCTATTCTCTTTAATAGCTCATCATTACTTCCCTCTTGTTACTCCATCTCTTCCATACCCATTTCCTTTGTTTTTAGGATCTATTACCACTCTCATACTCCACCTCCATGCTTCTTACAATGATTGAGCTGCTCCCTTTTGCTTCCATTCATCATTTTACTCCTCTCTCTCTTCTCTATATCAGCATCCCTTCTCACACTCTTAAGGCATCACCCATTCCACCCCATTACATCTTCTTTCTCTCTTCATCTCCTTCATAAAACCTCCATATCCACCTCCCAAAATCCAAACCCATAATATCCATACTCCCCTTACTACTCCATCTCCTCCATCACCACCACCACAACTACCATCTTCCACCACCATAAACTCCATCACTACCACTCAAAATTAGCCAAAGAAGCATCATATCTTCATCACCATTCCATTCATCATCAACATCAACAAGTTCATAATCCATTCATTCCACCATCAAGGAGGATCTAAGGGCATTGAAGGAGGAAAACCATGGAGGAGCTAGTCATGAATTTTTCAAGCTTCAACTGGTTCACTCTTTCCTTAAACTCCTTAATTTTCCTTGATGTATTTTAGATTTGGTGTTAATTTGTATGAATATAAGTGAGTAGTTACTTTGTTGGGGCTAGGGTTGAAAGCCCTAGCCAATCTTGTTTGGATTGATGCTATAATATGATGTTATGCAATTTTCTTTAGGGTTTTTGTCCATTTACCTCATTTCTAAGGATTTTTTTCCCACTTACCCCATTAAAGTTTTTTTAATTCCCTCTTACGTAAAACACTCTAAGGAGGTCTTCCCTAATACCCCATTAAGATTTTTTTGTTGTTTTTTATTTTTTTTTAATATCATTTTACCTTTACCCCTTTGTTACTTAACAGAGAAAGAGAGAGAATGGAAAAGAGAGAAACCATAGGTCGCCAGAGCCCGTCACAAGTGGCCGGCTGCCGGAATCCGGTCGTCAGCCGCCGCTCACCGGACTTTTCTGAAAACCTCACCGGAAATGTTTATTGCCTCAAATAGACGTCTATTGCCCCCCAACAGAACTTTCAGTGGTAGGAATGGGAACCAATTTTTTTGAATTTAGACAAATAAACTTTGATTAAATTTATAAAAAAAAAAGATTAGATCAATTCAAAATGTCTATTGCCCCCCAATAGACACTTCAACAGATGTCTATTGCCCCAATAGAACTTTTTTTTTTTTTTTTTCATTTTTCTTTCTTCTGAGCCCTCTGCCCCCATTTACCAGGAAAAAATGTTTATTGCCCCCCAATAGACATTCAAAACTTTTTTTTTCCTTTCCTTCTGCCCCATTACTTAAAAAAAAAAAAAGATGTGGGCACACATAAAATGCATTGGGCACCTAACTCTCAACCTTTCTTCAATCGTCGGTTTTCTCCATTAGCAGAGCCTCATTTGCTGTTTTGGTCCCAATAGGTCGATCAAAACCGGTGAGATGCAGATCACGACGTTTGTTGGATCGTCGGAATCTGCAAGATAGAGAGAGAGAGAGATGACGACGTTTAGATCGACCGGAAGTTCGGCCTCTCCGTCGATGATCTCAGAGACTTCGTCGAGGTATCTCCGAGGCTAGGCGGCGCCGTTTTGAGGCTCTGATCGGGAGTCCAAGGCTAGGCGGTGCTGTTTTGAGGCTTTGATTGAGAGTCTGAAGCTAGGCAGCGCTGTTTTGAGGCTCTGATCTAGAGTTCGACTCCGGTAGCTCCGACCGAAGCTTCAGGCTTGGACGCCATCACTAGAGTTTGACGCCGAGTTGGAGATCAGAGAGAGAGAGAGAAACCGGATGTGGAAATCGAAGGGATGAGAGAGAGAGAGAGAGAGAGAGAGAGAGAGAGAGAGAGAGAGAGAGAGAGAGAGAGAGAGTCTGAGTGGCTAAAATGTAATTTGTTAATTATGTCAAGGACAAAACTGTTATTTTGCTTGAAAAATAGTAAGTGGGAACAAAAATTTGTTGCTGGAGTAAGTGCGATAATTTTTCCTTATTTTGGTGCTTTGGGTCAAGGACCATTTTCTATAACATGCCTACATGCTAGTTTAAGAGTTGAATGCATATGCTTAGACTTTACCATTTTGAGTATGTGTGTTTGTTATGTCATGATATAATATTTAGAGATTGGTAACCTTTGAATGTTAAAGCATGAAAGCACACTGGGTGTGCATATAGGGGTTTTGAATTACAATCACTTAGAGATAAGCTTGGTTGGTTTGCATGATTTCTTCATCTCCAAACTTTATGCACTTAGGGTAATGCACTAGATACCTAACCAAATTAAAATGCATGACTTAAGTAGTTAAGTACTACACCCGAGAAGGGTTGCTTGATATCACAAAAGGAGCATGTCCCTTGTCATACCCAAGAAGGATGCAAGGAGAGAAATTGGTTAATTAATTTAGTATCATTCATATTGAAATGCATCAATACTAGCAAGGGAGTTTAGTGGTAGACAATCTAAATCCTAACTTTCATTCATTTGATCACTAGTTTAGTTTAGAGTAATTTATTTTACATTTGAGCATCTAGTTGTTTTCAATTCAAAACTATCTTCAAAAACCAAAATCAAATCACTACTCCATCTTGCACATACTCACCATGAGCCTAGATGTCCTTGTGAATTTAGGTTTGTGATTGTATATTTGCATATTCTAGCTCTCCTTAGGTTCACACTCTAGCTAGTGAAATGAATCCAATCCTCGTGGGTTCGACAACCTTTCTTAAATCCCTATACTATTACTTGTACCCCTTACACTTGAGGGTGACTATTTGGCCAACAGTTTTCAAAACCAATTTCTTCAACATGACTCACTTTTGCATGATCCTTGATGTGATGGTTTTTCACAAGCCCCTATGGTGTCCCTGCTGATCCTTATATGCAAATTGGCGTGAGTTATTTTTAGACTGTCTTTGTTTTTTGTAAGAAGTGCCTTTACAGAATCAAAGTTAAAGCTTGTATCCTCATTGTGCCTCTTTTTCTTTCTGCGCGACGTCCAAGCACTGAAAAGAAAAAGAGATTTTGTCCATTTACACTAATTTAAACTACTTAAACCCCAATTACCCCAACAACTTATAAGATTACCCTCTTACCCAACAATTTACATATTTTTCCCCTAATACCCTATTAATTTTTTGGGGACTATTTTGCCCTCTCTCCTTTTGTCATTATAGAGAGAGAAAGAGAGAGTGGAAGAAAGAAAAGTCATCAGAGACTTCACCGGAAATCTTGCCGGAGGTCTCCTCGAAGATCTCATAGGTCGTGGGAGACTATTATAGCCCTCAATAAACTTTTATTTCCCATAATAAAACCCAATAAACTTTTATTGCTCCCTAATAAAATTCAATAAACTTTTATTGCTCCTTAATAAAATAAATGTTTATTGGGTTTTATTGAGGGGTAATAAAAGTTTATTGGGAGAAATATGACTAATTTCTCTAAAATTAGAGAAATAAACTTTTGATTGAAATTGAGAAGTGGAGATTACGTCAATTCAAATCCTTTTATTAGGGGCAATAAAACAAGATCTACAACAACCTTTTCAAACAAATACCCAAATAGAGCAATTCTCAGGTGCCATGAACAAACTAGAAACAAATTGAGCTTCAAAAATTTCAACTCTAGGCACGTGCTGAAGAACTGCTTAAAAGTCTACAGTCTAGCAACTCTGATCTACCATTTTTTTTTGTTGGATCATTGGGTCAATGGATTCATACGATTAATTTGTGATAATGGTCATCATATTTAAAAATGGATTAAATTCAGTTTACCCCCCTCAGGTTTGAGGGTAATTTCATGTTAGTCCCTGTCCTCTCAATTTAATCAGTTTACCCCTCGAACTTTTCAATTCTCCTCAACCGTGTCCATTCCGTCCAATTTGGACGTTAAGTTTGAAAAAAAAAACCACTTTAAGAGCTAAAATTGTCATTTCAAGGAAAAAAAACACCATGACAATTTTTTTTTTGTCATGGTGTTTTTCTTCCATGAAATGACAATCTAAAAAAATATATATTATTATTCTTCTTCTTCAATGAGAGAGAATTAAAAAAAAAAAAACCATGACCAAAAATTTTTTTTTTTTTTTTATCATGGTTTTTTTTTTGGTCATGGTGTTTTTTTTTTCTTGAAATGACAATTTTAGCCCTTAAAGTGGGCTTTTTTTGTCAAACTTAACGTCCAAATTGGACGGAATAGACACGGTTGAGGAAAATTGAAAAGCTCGAGGGGTAAACTGATTAAATTGAGAGGACATGGACTAACATGAAATTACCCCCAAACCTCAGGGGGTAAACTGAATTTAATCATTTAAAAATTTACAAGTCGGCACATCTTAACATCAATAATAATACAAAAATGTGTCTGTTAAAGCGCGTCAATATATACAATAGCACATGATTCCAAAGGTTGTCACTTTCAACAAAAAAAATATTCCCTCGTCATCATATTCGTAGTCCTCTGCATAATTCCAATGGTTGCTACAGTAGTCACCAATTCATCACCACACCAAAGCCAGTCAGTAATTCAAGGCAAAAACAATTTTCAATTGCAGCGCTTTGGTCTATTTCTGCTTACTTGCTGAGTCGATGTAGGAATGCATAATCTAATAAGAGTTTGATTTTTGGTTAGTTCGTTTGAAACAGTCTGATGCTTCCAGTAAAAGTGTGACTGAAATGTCAGTATTTGACCAAGCCAAATATATAGATGAGTTGTGGAACCATAAGCCATTGGAATGGATTAAAATAGTGCAATTTCATTCTTTGCCAATGAAGAAGACTGGCATAAGGGAGTTACAATCTAGTTAAGAACATCCCAAATTGGCATGGAGTAGCCCCAACCCAACCTTCCATATTCAGTTTGAAATAATAATAATAATAATAATAATAATAATAATAATAATAATAATAATAATAATTAAAAAGGGAAAAAAAAAACTCAAAAGGAAGAGGATGATATCTCTCAAGAAACTGTTGAGGTGTCATTCAGCCTAGGTCACTGTTTGGACCTGAACTTCGCCACTCTCGTGTACGACCATGTTGAGAAGAAGTGGGGCTGAGTTGGCACCCATTCAGGATAAATAGTTCGGGAAGTTATACAACCGAGGGAAAAGTGTCGGTTGGTCACCCAGCTTGATTTGAGGTTTTAGGAACAGATGACCAAGGGAAATGTGAAGTCATACAACCGAGGGAAAAGTGTCGGTCGGTCACCCAGCTTGATTCAAGGTTTTAGGAACGAACGACCCAAAAATCAGTGAGTTGGACCATGTAGCCATATGTTTGGTTTAGTCTGAGTTCAAAAGGGTGGTTATGCATGTGGGCCGAAATGAGAATTAAAAGTGTTCGGCCAAGTTTAGGCAACAATATCGACTGAGGAATCCTCGCAAGGAAGGAGTTCGAATCAATTATAGATTTCGATTGTGAAGATTTCAGATATCAGCCAAGTCAGGATTTTATGAGACGAATCAATCCTAGAAGGAAGGAGAATCCTACTTCAATTCCACGTCTTGGAGGACAAGTTAGCTAGGGTTTTTGACTTGTATATATAGCACATTGTAAATCATTGTAAATGGTCCTGCACCACACAAACAAATCAATATACAACTTTTACTCACAAACTTTTCTCTTGCTATTTCATAGGTACTTTACCTTCGATCCAACTTTCATAACTTGTTTTCATTTTTATTTCCTCACTTTTATTTCAGTCGTTACATTCAAGCACTTTACTTTCTTGTTCTTTATTTTATATCTACTTTACTTTTCGCACTTAGGAGTAGTTCGTAACGTAGAATTATCATCCATTGATCTCTTTCGGCCAGTCCGGATTGGATTGATGCGATTCACCATTCACACACATATCATCTCACAACGTTTTGACAACCGAATCCACTTCACCTTCATTTTCACCGTGATTTGCGAGTACATTCATCCAATAGATCTCTCGCTTGTCACCCGAAACTTTGAGTTTACCCAAGAAGTGAGTGTGATAGAGGATCCCGGTCAGGATTGACGCCTAACCAAAGTCCTTGCAACAGAGGCATCAGAACCTAACGGCCGAGAGGGTTCCTTCCTCGGCCTACAATCATTTGAAAGAAGTCAGATCACGCACCATTCAAATCAGAAATCTCAGTCGGCCATTCAGTCGCGAGTTGGCACGCCCGCGCAATTTCAGAAGGACGATTCAACCACAGATCCCTCGGCCCTCACTTCGGCCGAGACGATTTTGAGGCAAACAGTCACATAAAGGCATCTATACTTTGTACTTTGGTGTGCTTCACCACCGCTATTGACAACAGTATAACACAGGACCTATCCTAGACTGGAAATTATTCTATGCACCAATGGTGCAAATGACCCAACACTTATAAGATGATCTAAACCCTTGATATTTATAATTAATATTTTTATTAATAACCTAAGAGTGTATTTAATATAATCTAACAATCAATTTATGTCGGTGCAAGTGCACGTCGGTGCACTGAATCCTCTCTCATCCTAGACAAGCCCCCACATGACCATCCAAGAGAGCTACTCGATGTCTTACCATTTCTACACTTGGTTGTGGATAAGTATGATGGGTTTGCAATTTAAGGTATACTAGACCCAACTTCTCTATAGGATTTACATCAAACAATTTCATGGCTAGTAAGAAATTAGCTCCATTTATGATTTATTTTAAATAATTGCAAATAACTCGGGGAGTTAACTATGGAAAATGAGCTTTGGTGCAAAAACTTGCACTTTAGCCTTAATGCAGTTATGGTAGTATGTCGTGTAAATAGGTATCATTGTTGATGTGCTTTTCCTTTCCAATTTAAAATAAGTTAGTGAAAGAATACTATTTCTTTTTGGATTTTACTTTTCACCCACTACCTATGTATGAAGTCATGTATTCGAGTCACCATGGGGGCAGGAGTGAAACCATTTGATCCTCTTTTTTTAAAAAAATAAAAAATAAAATTATAGTACTTTAAAAGACCATTATGTTATGATATGGAACTATTCTGTGATAAAACAGGATGTTGGAATTGCCCCGTTGGATTTTAATACATTTGGTCAATACACCTGAAGCTATGGACACCATTAAAATTGAGAACGCAAGACCTCAGTTGATTGCTTGCTTATGACAACTTATATATGTAAATAGCTAGAATTGCAATGGGATTAACACTGTGCAAGGGATTCTGGTTCATGAAACTGGAATAATTGGACTGCTGGAATAATTATTAACTTTATGGAAACACATACGAAGCCACTACTACACAAAAGGCTTCACACGACGGTTTAAAACTGTCGTCTCACGTTTTGCATTTCTGTGGTCTATCGAGGCGTCGTCTGATGAAACGCTGTCAGATGACGGTTTTCAACCGTCGTATACTGATCATTGGGTCGACGGTTTGCAGCTAACTCAGTCGTCTGATGGACCGGCAGATCTGCCGACATGCTGTCGACAGAAATATGCCATGGTGTGACTTCTACTCATACCACGGTTTTTAGGATTCCAGCGTGGTGTGACTTCTACTCATACCACGGTTTTTAGGATTCCAGCCTCGTCTCTTTGTTGTTCAGAAGTCAGTTTTTATTTTTAAAACGTTGTGTAAATTGTATACACACGACAGTTCTTCCAGCATAAAATGTGGTGTGATGACTTAAAAATTTAGTGCATGTGTGCTTTCACACGACACATATAACTTGAACTGTTGTACCATGACATTTGAGACCATGGTTTTTCCTAATAGTTGTTGTCTTTGTGTGTATCCAACAATGATATCAATACAAACCGTCGTCTGAATTGTAGAAATTTTGTTTGATTCTACCCTAAAAACCTCATCAGATGACATATTTTCCTACTATTGTTGTAATAGCAAAATTCAGATTCTGGAAGCAAAAATGACCAAAAGAATAGTAATTTAATGATAATAGAAAGCTGTTATAATCCCATAGCAATCTAAATGGATCCGATAATGCTAATTGTATCCACAAAATAAGGGATCACATCTTTGAAACTCTTATAGCAAAATACATCCAGAAATGTACCTAAAAATGTCACATAATCACATCTATAGGAGAACTGCAATTAAGGCCAACCCCAAAAAGACCAACTTCTAGCCTCAGTACAACTTATAGCTAAACAAAAGCTTTAGTCACTGCTCCATCTTCCACATGATTGTCCAGTTTATAAGCAGCCTTCAAACCTAGATCATTGTTTTTAGAACAAAACCACCACGACAAACTTGGCCAAAAATGTGCTTTTTAAAGATAGGTTTTCCACTTCTCCCTGCAGAACAAAACCACCACGTCAAACTTCATGCCTCAAAAGGATACTGAATTGTCACATTTTCCTTTTACCACCAAGGTTCTCATAGCAATGTAGATTGCTGGAATTGTGCATCTATAGATTAAGAAACAGTTTGTGGTATGCACTGATCTACATAAAATTTTAACTTGTGATAATCCAAAAGACAGCAAAATAAACTAGTGCCAGCCTTCACAGGACAACAATTACTGCACATATACACACACATAAAGTCAGCATAGAGGATCATTACCTTATTCCTATAATGGAGATAGAAATTGGTATACTTATGAGCCACGGGAGATTTCTCATGTTAATGCTCAATAAACTAAAGCACACAAAACACCTTTAGAAGGAAATGGAGCAATTGTAACAACCTTGAGTCATGCCAGAATGAACGTTTATCCAATTGAGGAATGACCAAGGTCGCATTCATAATGCGTGCCACAGCCACCATGTCTGCAATCGAAAAATTTGAGAGCTGAGATATATGAATGTAACTAGACCAAAACGGCTACTAAACTCAAAATGCAGAAGATAGGTGAAAACAGATGCAGAAGTATGGAACTTACAGCAAACTATATATATTGCACAAGTATAGAAGAAATCCTAATTTATTTTATTTAGTTAGATTTGTGATACATATTCATATGATACACATTTTACAACAAAAACTAGTAGCCAAAGACAAGGATAAGAGAAGAAAGAAAAATGCAAAAGAGTCAGAAAACATATCTGTAAAAATAGATAGAAGAAAAAGTGTGCAAACAAAAGGAGTTCCAAACCTCAACAACATGACCATGGTTATTAGTTATTACACAAAAATACAATGACCTACACCAAAATGTACCTGAGATGGCCTTTTAGGTCTGAATCTGTGATGCATTTACAATATCCAACATTCAGAGACTGTAATCTCGTCAAACCTGCACAATCATAACTCAAATGATTTAAGAACAAAATCAAGGTATATGGAAAAATTCTGCAGCAGACTCTACACCTTACGTCTGGAAACAAGATAAAACCATAACTGGCACTTGGAGAAGAAGCTCACCCTTAAATGACTACAATCAACTACTCCTGCTTATACCTGCACGGCAAACAATTTTGTTAAATACAAACTTTGAATCAGCCAATTCCAAGACAAACTTGATGCACAGGTCTTTACATTTGCAGAAGGCCAAAACACGATCCACGGCTTAATACCAAAAGATGACAAGTATAGGATTTTGAGGTGCAATCTGTCAAGATACAAATAAGTATATATGACAAATTGGTACACTTGTTGGTGGAGTGCAATAATATCATAAGCAAGCTGCAAATTCATTCTAAGGTTGCGGCATCTTTGGACCAATTCTAATGCAAAAAGCTTAGACGAGGTGCCGTCATAAAAAGCTAAAGAAGAAAAGCCTTAGCGGTGGCATTCTAAATTTATCTTTCATGTTTAAGCAAATGTCCTCAGTGTGGGAACAAATTCCACAACTTGACACAACACAAAGTTACAAAAAAAGAAAAAGAAAAAAGGAGAGTGCAGTGGTCATGTTCCAGATTGAAGGAAGAGGTTTTATTGAACAAATGAACAAGATAAAAACCACAAACTAGTGGCTTCGAGTGCAGGAATACAAAACGAAAATCATACACCACAAACTCCCTATATTCATTGCAAAACTAACCCAAAAGAGATTTGTGAATTGATCATTTCAAATGTTCTTTATTTTTACCATATAAGCATTCAAGCACACATAAATTTGAAACAACCTGATGGGCAGCTGGAAATTTTAAGATATAAGCACAGAAGCACAGAAGCAATTGCAGTACATCACAGATGCAAAAAGTACTAGCTAGCACATCTTGGGTGCCCAAGTAAAAATATTCAAGACACAATGCAACAATCCTTGAGCAATATTATAAACAAATAACAGCAATATATAGCCTAACCAAATTCAAAACAATCAAAAGAATCATATAAATTTCCAAACAATTCGTAAGGCGCTAAATGACAACTTGTATATAGCAAATATGTAGTTTTCTTCCAGAATTACAAGAGATCACTTATAACTGTAAACGAAACACACATTACAACTGTGAAGCATCAAATTCACCTGAAAATATAGTATTAGTAGCAATAGCACTTGACAAGTTCAAGAGAAACCACTCCAAGAAAAAGTTAAAAGTTGCTTAAAATAACTCTCAAACATTCAGCCATTCAAGCACGTATCAATGAAGTCACTAAGTAACTTATGAAATACAAGCAAGTCAAGGTGAAATGGATATATAATTTCAGAGATCAAGAACGGACATAAACAATTATAAAGTAGAAATCTCACCCCCGGTCCGAGGTATGAACCTAAGCTCTGATACCATTTGTAACACCCTGACCCCGAAGCCTTGTCTCTCTCTTGCTCCATCTATCCTCTATAGATAGCTGGTACGGAGTTGGGTAGCCATTTAGAACAACATGGATTGGTTTTCTTCTCCCTTTGAATGGCCCCCCTGAATCCCCCAAGTTTCTTTTCTGGTTAAGAGACTTAGAGAGAGATGTAGAGAGTTCTAGAGAGTCGGTGTGTTCCAGATGGACCTACCCCCTTCCTTCTGCTTGGTCATACGGCTTCGCATGTAAGGATCGCAGTACTTTTTTATGCAGAGAAAGTGGAAGCCATTTGTTAATTCCTCCTCTTGATCTAGTAACTCGCTTTAAATCAATCAAAAACCAATCAAAATAAGGATGCAACCCAACCAAGAAAACCATAAACCCAATTCAAATTACACAGAATCTGAAAGATATATCATAATTGACCTGCTATTGAGTCCAAACAGACTCTCTGAATGGAGGTCCCGAATCTCTGCTCTCTCCACCACCTCAAACAATCCCTCTCCGAATCCATCTCCGATGCTCCCTCTTCTCTCCGCCTCTCCCTCAACCGCCACGATGACCTCCACGCCTCTTCTCCCGACGACTCCCTCGCCTCCCTCGGTATCACCTTCGGTGACCTTATCTTATACACCCTCGACCCCTCCTCCCAAACCCTACAATCCCCAATTCATCAGGGTCCAGTTTCCCCAAATCCCAAAACCCTAATTAGCCAAGGGGCTTCCACGAGTGAGGCAATGGCCGAAGATCTGAGGTCAGGTTCGGAAACCTATCTCAGCTTCTCTTTGCTTCTCCAGCCTTCGGATCCTCACGCCGTCTTGTGCCCGCATACCTGTCTCCCATACCCGACATCTCTCTTCTGATAAGATCTGGAGTGAGTGAGATGTAGAAATTGAGAGAGGAATGGAGAGAGGTAGATCTCAGGTGTAATAGAGATGAGGAGATTTGGATATTGAAACTAACAGAGAGAAATCTTAAGTGCACTAGAGATGAGGAGATTTGGAGACTGGCAAGAGGGGAGGTCGGGAAAAGAACATATTGAAAGAGTTTGTTTTAGGAGAGTTGTCGAGAGAGCGAGAGATGCTGTGTCGAAGAGAGTGAATGCTATGGTGTCGGAGCTGTTGTGGAGTAAATGCTATTGTGTAGTGGGTCTACGACCTTTTGTTTTGTTTTTTTCAAGTGTACTAATTTGGTCTGAATGGTGGCTCATTGGCACACATATAAGGATAAGCTATTATTTGATTCATGTGCAAGCCATCAGACAATGGTTTTCACATAACTGTTGTGTGAATGCTACTTTTAAAATTTTCAGTTTGCCTCCTATTGTTGCCTGGGTGGAGGGAAATAGGTTGGGGGGAGAGGATGGGAGGAAATAATTGGGGGGAAATGTTGGTGGGCATGTTTCTCTCTTGCAAACCTATGGATTCAGACCACAGTTTTAAGCTAACCGTGGTATCACCTCTATATGCTGGGGAAATTTAAGTGGTGCCAAATGGTGGGAAACTTGCCGCCCTATAACTATTTTAACCTCACACCACGCTTCCATTTATAAACGTCTTCTGAAGCAATACATAATTCCAATATGAAAAACACCCGTTGGTTGAATTCATATTAGAAGACGGAAATTTTACAACCGTCGTCTCAATAATGAGAAATGATTCACACCACGGAAAACAGTGTAGCGTCGTATGAGAGGTGTCGTCTGATTCATTTTCTGTAGTAGTGAGCATAGGAATTTAATGACATTTTAAATGTTCCACCAAGAATTTAATACGTACAGAAAAAAAAAATTCAGCTAAATTCCAAGTTGGACAGATAATAATTTGATTCCCAAGATCGGAAGACATAAAAAAATGTACAATGTACTTGAAAATTTGATCGGTCCTCCTTATCATTCTTATAAAGTAAGATGAATAGTTTTTTTTTGTTTATCGTAATTACTAATTCTATATAAATTTATTTTTCATAATATATAGCAATGAAATAAAAGAGACATCCAAAATTTTGGACTAACTATATATTGGTGCTTCATCAAGCCACCACCGGCATAAACCATAATTTTACAATCAAGTTTTCCCTTCTTTTTCACAGAAAAAACAAAATGCATTAACCATGTTTCTGGTCATGAATATAAGGGGTTCCACTGGGTTCTGCGCTGTCAAGGGGGAGTTGCTTAATTCTTTTTGGAAGAGCCTGGCTTGCACTACTAGATGCTTCATCCTCATCATCGTATTGAAGGCATCGCTTGGTATTAATACCAATAATGCTCTGCTTCAATAATGTTTCCCAAAGCTCCTCTACATCTTCCTCATATACCATACGGACCCCACACTTCTTCACTTGCACAATTTCCTCATTCATTATTTGTCCAGACCCGCGGGGTTGAAATGAGAATACAAGCTGATAGTAAATATCCTGCCACTCATTTATAAAGAAGCATCCATCACGGGGCGCATACAACAACCAAATGTGATCTGACACAGGTTGACCCCACTTTCCCCCAAACGATACATATGATGAGCAGGGAGTGTCTTTACCATTGGCCCTCAGTGTGCAATAAACGGACCACCGAACCAAAGGTTTGAGGAGTCTAAAAACGACACAGGAGGCAAATCCCATAAACTTGTCACTAAACCAACCTGGATGCAGCTCTACAGTTATCGAAGACCCCACAGTTTGGTGATTGTACCACTCTGGAATTTCATTTCCGGGAGCAACAAAGTCAAATTTCCACTTTGCACCGAATTGCATTGTACGGTCACAAGATGCTTCACTCTTAAGGTATCGTGTTAGCAATGGAAGTGCCACACTCTGACAGCTTTCATTCTCCACCATTTTGAAACAGTTAACAAAATATCCACTTTCCATCGAATTGCATTGTCCCATTTGATTGGCCAATGTTTCTAATGAAATGCAGTTGTCAGCGCTTACTATTATTTGAGATGGAAGCTCTGGTAATGTCCGGAGTTTGCCGCACCAATTTAACTTGAGTGCATCGAGTCTAGATGGAAGCATTGGTAATGTCCGAAGTTTGCCGCAACGAGTCAAATCAAGTCCTCCAAGTCTAGGGAGTTGGCCGATGCTCTCGGGTAGTCTAATGAATTGATTTCTACTGAGATCTAAATCTCTTAATGAAGACAAGCATCCAAAATCACTGGGCAATTCAGAAAGATTGCAGTCACTGAGATTCAGTTCGGTTAATGAATGCAAACCAGACAAACACGGCAACGACAATGCTGTCGGAATGTGACTTCTTTTTCGCAATAACTGAAAGGGGTTGAACATCATATTCCATGATTTAAGTGACGCTGCTTTACATCCAGCAAGAGAGAATACTTTGAGGTTTTTCAAAAGACCAATAGAGGAGGGCAGTTCTCTTATGCCACTTCCACTCACATCAAGCTTCTCCAAAGAGACAACATGACCCAACTCATCTGGCAATTTGTCAAGCTTTGAGCAACCAGAAAGATTTAGATCTTTGAGAGATCTTAAGCCACCTACATTGCTTGGAAGACGCACAAGATTCTCGCAATGTTTCAAGTTCAGTACAATAAGTCTTTCAAGCACTCCAATTCCTGGGTCAACCTCATACAATCTTATACAACCTTCAAGAAACAGAAACTCGAGATATGGCATCCCTTTAAAGTTTGGGATGTTGACAAGATTCAGGGAGTGACTCAGATTAATGGTTTTCAGATTGTGTAAAGGCTGCATGTCAAGTAAAAAGCATAGAAAAAAATTAGCTTCCATGATATATTCAACAATTATTATAAGTAATAAAAGAATGAGATAGTAATTATAGTATTACCTCTGTTCCTATCCAAAAATGTTTAATACAACTATGAGACAAGCTTAGTTCCTGTAGCTTCTGAGGGTTGAAATGTGATGGCAAAGATTTTAATGGATACCTCGTCCAATCAAGAATCCGTAAACTATTGGGAAGATAATCAAGTCCCTTAGGCAGGTTCCCATTCTTGATCTTCAAGTATCTCAATTTGTTCATCATTAAAAATGATTTCGGAGCCACGTCCACGCCTACTCCTAACTCGGTTGAGTCCACCAATATGCCTTCTATTGCTTCAGTTCCCTATCAACCAAATTTTTCATACCATAAAAACAAGATTTAGTAGACTGACTTATCGTATAATGTACTAGCAAATCAATTAAAATTATTCATGTACTAAATTTCTTACAGTATTTTGGGTCAAGACATGTTTGACGTCTTCAAGAAGCCACAACCGACTACACCTGCCCGGCTCATTAGGAGATTCCAGGCGGATAATTTCATGACCCATTTCTCTGAGCAAATCATGCATCCATAGTCTTCCATCTGAAAGATTTAGGAGGGATCTTTCAATGAGGACTTTTATTCCAATAATTGAAGAGAAACCGCAACTGGCTAATGCTTTTGTTACTTGATCTTTGTCCTGTCCACTAAAGAAACATGCAATATCTAGAAATATTTTCTTCTCTTCAAGATCTAGATCCTCGTAACTTATTTTAAGTATGTCAAAAATTTCCAACTTACAAACTCTTCCTAGTTTTCCCAGTGTACTGTCCCATTCACTTAGATCCCTTCCATACAAAAAAGAACCCAGTACTTTGAGAGCTAAAGGAAGACCTTTGGCATAATTTATAACAGATATAGACAAAGCAAGAAAATCTTTTTCAGGGTAAACTCTTTTGAATGCTTTCCGGCTAAAAAGCTCAAGAGAATCAGCATCATTTAATTCTTTGACCTTCAATCTTCTTTCCACTCCATGTCCAATCAACAAATGCTCATTTCTAGTTGTGATAAGAACTCTACTCCCTGAACCAAACCACTCTGGATCTCCTGCCAAATATTCTAAATGACTTGGATGGTTCACATCATCAAGAATGAGAAGAACTCTTTTGTCACCTAACAACCTCCTTATAATCATGGCTCCTTCATGAAGGTCTGATATGTTGGCCTTCTTTGTCCAAATCTCAGAGAGAAGTTGCTTTTGTAAATTAAGTAGACCACTTTTTTCAACAGAGTTTCTAACATCGGTAAGAAGGAAACTGAATTGAAATTCACGAGAGATTCTCTCATACACTGCTCTTACCATAGTAGTCTTACCAATCCCGCCCATTCCCCATATACCAATGAAGCGGACATCATCCACCCCTACATCTAAAAGGACATTGACTGGCTGCAATCTTGAGTAAATTCCAACTAGATTTTCTGCATAACTGAATGATATAGGTTGTAATCTTCTCCATATAACTTCAATAATATCTCTAATGAGATGTGATTCATACCTACAACACATAATAGATTAAACTCATCAGGTTATTGACAAGAAGATTCAGTTTATGAAAATGTCTCTGCATTGCACTTCGATTTCTTTTATATTCTTGTAATGTCATTTAAAAAGCCTCAGACACTGAATTTATTATCTGTCTATATTATTTGTGAATAACATAATGAAGAGCTAGCGCAAAATTAACTGTTTTAAAGCAATGGAAAATGAAAAAAAAAATTGTATGTATACCATTCCTTTGAATTCCACCCAGAGAAACTTGCCACTTCTGTTAATGCAGATCTCCACCTCTGCACTTTCTCTTTGTCATCCTTAAACCTTTCTTCATGATATGCAAAGGCTCCTTTAAAACTCCCTGTTTGCTTTCGTACATCAGAAGGATCAACATCATAGAAAATTGGCAGCACAGTTCCTTTTGCTTCCATGCATTCAAGAATTCTCACTAGTTCATCCAAGCACCATGTTGACGATGCATAATTTTGTGAGATAACAATGAGAGCAAATCTAGATTCTTCAATTGCAGCAAAAAGTGCTGAAGAAATAGCTTCCCCTTTTTGAAGTTCAGGATCGTCCCTGAAAGTTATGATTCCTTGATGTTCCAATGCAGTGTATAAGTGGTCTGTAAAAGCCTTGCGAGTGTCATCGCCTCTAAAGCTCAGAAAAACATCATATTTCCACTGAGGAGTTGAATGGGGGAAAGATGTAGAGATTCTTTGTATGCTCATTTCCAACGAAACCTACTTTTCTACTTGTAGAAGAGCAAGTGTCCTAGTACTATAGATATGAGTAACACGAGAAGCTTTCAACACTTGCTATTTCAAGGCTTGGAGATAGAAATCATGCATTTGTGTTTCCTGATTTCTCTTCCCTACTGCATAAAACCTAGAAAAGATTAATAATTTCCCTACTACATAAAAAAAAATATTCATTCTAACAAGAGTAGTGTAATTGACTATGTAGCAACAAAAAATTGGCTGGTACGGTTTCCGTGGTCGATTTTTATTCCTTTGCTTTCTGTCGTACGGGTATCTAAATACACACACACACACACAAAACACTAGCTCTTTGTAAACTAGAAAGAAACATAATTGAGAAAACGATTGGTGTCAGAATGATTCATTGAAAGACAGTTGAACAAATTCTTCTTTTTCTTATTTTGAGCTGAAACCCCTCGACAGAGTGATAGACAGTTAAAGTCAAACATTAGAAGCAGCAGCAGATGCATATACTCTTCCATGACACATCTCTATACATCTTATTTGACCGAAAGTTATGATTAAAACTAATGAGTGCCAAGTATACTGTGTGTTCCATACTTTCATAAGAAATTCGGCATATAAATCCATGATCAATTAGAAACTGGTGCCTCTTTTACAATAATAAATCATGAGCAGAGATGCAGAAGTACTAACCAGAGAAAAAGACAACAAAAAAGATAAACAGAACAGAAACATAGCTACATATGTAAGAAAATTAAAATTGCAAAAACAAACGCAAAAGTCAGATAGAAATCAGTTGGAGCTTAACTGGGTTTCGTGGGAACTTGAAGTTGGGATCGGATCGACTTCAAATATAGCAGTTTTTGATCAATCGATGTTCAAGAATGAATAGAAGCAAAGTGGTGAGGAACTTGACTTTTGAGAGAGAAATAGATTTATCTGGCCTGTGAAGACTTGACCAACATAAGCGCAGCGAAGACGTCTCCAAGTCTTCTATTCTCCACCGACAATTGTTTTTAAATAAGTGAGTGATAATCCACCGACACTTTTTTATCTGTATAAAAAATTTCAATAAATAGATTTATCTGGGGGTGAAGACTATGAACAACTCCACCGTTGCCTTTTCAGCGGCCTAGACGTCTCCAGAAGAAAGAAAGAAAGAAAGAAAGGAAAAAAAAGGAAAACGTTTATTCCAGCCTCCACATCATTCCAACCCAGAAGGCTCCAAAAAATAGATGCTTCAAGTTTGAAATACCTCTCTTTAGTGAAGGGGGTTGGAAAAATTGACCCACAGGAATCCTCGTGCAACTTTCCTAGTGCTTTTGCTGAAATGTCACGTATTAGTGGATCTAATAACCCCACTTTTAAAATAACGTAGAAGAGGTGAGGTCTTTTCGTTTGTTACGGATTAGTCAAGCTCACCAATTCGTCCTTACTTATATTGACTCTAAGTGAATTCATCTTTGATGAAATTTCTTGAATTCTTCTCTTCTAGCCTTTTTTTTTTTATATTAAGAATCCATTCCAATATGTTACACCCTCAAAATGCCCCGTTTTTCCTTTTCACGCAAATTCAGTGCGGGAAGGAAAATTTCTTGCACCCGTTGTTGCTGGTGGGTCCACTGACCAAGCTTGCGGGCTTGTGCCCGTGCGGAGGCTCTGAGTGGCCCCCACGTAAGAAAGATAACAATCCCAGGGAAAATAGCGCGCATCTGTACACGTAGAGGGTGCGATGTATCCTGGTCGAGTTGGTTTGATAGTAGGTCTGTACATTAGTCATCTTCAACGCCTATAAAGGGGACTTCGCTCTCCATTCTAGAGGTATTGATCATTTCCCATCCATACTTCTCTTAAAGATGGCTTCCGCATATCTTTGCTCTGACTTGAATATCAAAGGAGTGAAGTCCTGATAATTCTGGACTTTCTCTTGACGACCTCCCCCTTTGCTTGTAGGTCTCACTGAACAAGAAGCTCTGCAAACAAGATTGCCAAAGTGCTCAGACATTCTCAACAGAATCAATTCCTAACAGTTGTCGACACTTACCTACATTATTTGTGTTTCCCCCAACTACTGTGTGAGATTTTACATTGCTTATCTTCACGTGATTTGCCTCATGATTCTCATGATAGGGTTTTCAACACCAATTACTTCAATATGATCCACCTCTGCTTGAATCTCCCAGTGGGTTTTGATACCAATTTCTTCAACATGACTCACTTTTGCATGATTCGCCAGATGTGATGGTTTCTCTCATGCATTGAATCTTACACAAGCCTCTATGGTATCCCTGTTGATCCTTATCTGCAAATTGGAGTGAGTTATTTTTAGGCTGTCTTTGTTTTTTGTAAGAAGCGTCGTTACGAATCAAAGTTAAAGCTTGTATCCCCATTGTGGCCCCTTTTTTTCTGCACGATGTCCTAGCACTGAAAAGAAAAAGGGATTTTATCCATTTACACTAATTTCAGCTACTGAAACCCTAATTACCCTAACAACTTATAAGATTACCCCCTTACCCAACAAATTACATATTTTTTCCTCTAATACCCAAATAAGTTTTTTTTTTTTTTAGACTATTTTGCTCTCTCTCCCTTTGTCATATATATATATATATATATATATATATATATATATATATATATATATATATGGGCTAAAGTCTGTTTAGTCCCTATACTATGCCTCTCTTATCGTTTCAGTCCCTGACATTCCAATTTAATCTGAAAAGTCCCTGAGGTCTCAATTTCAGTCTAATAGGTCATTTCCGCGAGAAATTAGGAATTGGCCTTGGGTGAAATGTCCAATATACCCCTCAGTTATTTTTTTTTTCCTTTTTAATTTATTTTTTTCCTTTTTTTCCTTTTTCCTTTTTAATTTTTTTTTCTTTTTTCTTTTTCCTTTTTAATTTCTTTTTATTGTAGAGAAACTGAATTTGAGAGGAATTTGCTGTGTATTCTCATTGATAATAGGGGTCTCTTTATATAGAGGATTACAATGCATAGAATCTCAATCATACAAGGAAAGTAATTCTACATTGATTAGGATTCTAGATCCTTCTAATTAAATCCTATTACCACTAGGTCAAGTAACCTAGAGTTTGGGCTAAACACAAATTAGGTTTTCCTTGAACACTCCCCCTTGTGTTGCCCAAACGCGGTGCTTCTCTCGTTGCCTCGTTAAAAACCTTGCCGAGTAACAAAAACCCAGTGGGACAAAAATAACCTCGGTCGAAGGGGAAAAAGAGCACAACACACCCTTCACGATTCGAGACGAACATGTAGACATCTCCCCCTGATGTCTGCACCTCCCCCTGATGACTACGATCATGGGAGTTCAGATAATTTCCGCAAGCCAATTCTTGCCACATGTTTCTCGAACGTGGTATTGGGCAATGACTTAGTAAACAAGTCTGCCTCACTGTCCTCAGATCGAACCTAGTTCACTTTGATCTCGAGGAGTGTCTGTTGTTGCTGATTATGCTTGGTGTTATCGCTATTGATGTAGCCTTGCCTCATTTGTTCAAAACAAGTAGCATTATCCTAAATGCTCGTAGGCTCATCTGTGGTAGACTTCAAACCACAATTGTTCGAACATGCGTAATTATGGATCCAATCCATATACATTCACGAACCACTTCGTGAAGAGCAATGATCTCTGCATTGTTCGAAGATATAGCGACTACGGTCTGTTCTGTAGACCTCCAAGATATCACGGTCTTTTCCCATGGTGAACACTTAACCAGTTTGGGAATGACCATTGTGTGGGTCAGACAGATACCCAACATCAGCAAAACCTTCCAAAACACATGTCTTTTTGGAATGGGGATAGAGAACGTAGGCCAGCGTTGGCGGCGTTTCTGGTGTGTGATGGGTCCGAATCCATCATCTCTTTGTAGGGATAGAACAAGCCCACATCTTTCATACATCTCAAGTATCGAAAGATATCTTTTACACCAATCCAATGGCGTCGCGTTGGCGCAGAGCTATATCTAGCTAACAAGTTCACAACATATGAGATGTCCGGTCTTGTGCATTGAGATAAGTACAATAATGCGCCTATTGTACTAAGTAAGACACTTTTGCCTCTAGCACATCTTCGTCATCATCATTTCAACGAAGATGATCTTTTTCAGGATCAAGACTACGGACGATCATGGGGGTGCTCGAAGGCTTGACCTTGTCAAAATGCCTAAGCATCTATTGACACGATGCTCAAGTTCCAAACCGAGCCATAATCGTGTTCTCCCAAAATCCTTCATCTCAAACTACGGATTTCAAGTGTTCAGCGGTTTCCCTTAACTCTTTAAGGGCTTCTAATGAAGATCATGTCCATCATGAACCGCGATAGAATCCAAAACTTGTCATAGAAACGCGTGGGCATATCCCTTCCCAATCAAGTAGTCACTTTAGTGAGCGTTTCAACCTCTTTGTAAACGCGCTCCATGGTCTAGAGCTACTTGACTTGGGTAAATGAAGTTCACCATGAACCTTCATGTATATTTCGTATCTAGATCCCTATAGAGATACGTAGTGACCATATTTGTAAGCTGCATGTTCAGTTATTCGGAAACTACCAAACTGACAGGGTAATGGAGTGCAATGACATCCATTACGAGAGAATATGTCTCATCGTAGTCAATTCCAGGGCGTTTTGTGAGAAGCCTTGCGCCATAAGGCGAGATTACCATCTCTTTTTCTCACTACGCTTTCTAACGAAGACCCATTAGTTAACAGGTTTTATATTAGGAGGTGTTAGCATCTCTAGCTCGAAAACCTTCCTCTTCGTTAGAGAATCCATCTTAACCTGGATCGCATCTTTCCATTTAGGCCAAAAACTCTCTACGTTGGCATTCATTCATCAACGGGGCCTGGTTCGATATCATCAGACTCAGCAAACTCATGCGCAACAAAATGCGTAACTACATCATCAATTATGATGGAGTTTCTATCCCACGTCTCATGTACACTAGTGTAAGTTTCATAGAGCTCTATATTCTCAGGAATAGGTTCTGACGTTGAGGCGTCCCCCAACGATAACCATAACCTGGAAGATTCTCATGAGGCGGATTTTGAGTGTCGATGATTCAAGGATTGGTTTGTGCCAATGTATCCTTCGAACCCACGGGCCTCCCACGCATCCTAGCTGGGGCCATGGCCTGTAACGCCAGAGTGCCACTCTCTTTGGCATTGGCGCCATGCCTACCTCCTTGTAGGGTGGCGCTACGTCATCTCGTAGGGACGTCCTTCCTTGCAGGCATGTTTGCAGCATATTTGTGTGATCTCGTCACTTTAATAGGGATCAAGATGAGACATAGTGGGGACAGACTACGACAATTTCTGTCGTTCCTGCTGAACATCCGTGTTCTTATCTCCCCCTAACGACAGGAAGACTGTCTCATCAAAGTGACAACCTGCTAATCTAGCGGTAAAGAGATCGCCTTGCAAGGGCATTAAGTGGCGGACGATTGTTGGAGTCTCAAATCCAACGTAGTTGCCCATTCGTCTGTAAGGACCCATCATAGAGCGCTGTGGCAGCGCAATTGGCACAAAAATGGCTCACTCAAATGTGCGTAAGTACAAAAGATGTGTACCCAGTCACTAGCTGTAACGCAGAGGTACATTGAGTGGCATTAGGTCGTAGACGAATTAGCATAGCTGCATGCGATATTACATCACCCCAAGCGGATGGAAGAAGATTGGTGCGCATTACCAATGTTCAGACTACCATCGTAGTCGTTTCCGTGAGACCATTTGGGTGTGTTCAGGGGAATATAATGTCCAACATTAGTCCCAATGCAATAACCATCGAAAGTCTTCGATGTAAACTCTCTAGCATAGTCAAATCCAATTGACTAAATAGGATGATTTGGGGAGTGAGCCCATTGTTGTATGATATGTGCTAGGAGTGTAGCATAAGCAGCATTACAAGTGGACAATGGCACAACACGTGACCAGTGTGTTTGCGTGTCAACCAACATCATGAGATATTTAAACGTCCGCAAGTTGGTTGAATCAATCCACAAAATCCCTACGGATTCTTTGTAAGAACAGAATGAGTAATGTCATATCCTTTGCATAGGACGGTCTCAGTCCTAATTTTCCTAAGGAACAGGCTTAGTAAAAGATGTCCGTGTGAAGTCTTTTTGTAGACGGATCATCATATCATGACCAGGATGACCTATCCTGTCGTGACAAAGCCAATATGTGTCTAAGTCCAAGAGATCTTCTCTCATAACTTTATTGGATTTAATAGCTCGAATAGTGACATAAAGTCCACTAGAGCGAGACATAAACTTCTCTAAGATGTGTCTTTGTTCGCAATCATTAGAGGTAATGCAAAGGAACTCATTTCCGTTCTCTACATGCATTTTCGCATGGAATTCGTTGGCTATTCATAGGGTGCTATTTGCCCCAAGAGCGTAGAGAGTTTCTGTGACAACTGTAATCAAGGTGCCATTTGGCAAGTGGAACTTGGGCTATTCCATGTCCTTGAATTAATACTGATGGCCCAGCCATCGTAGTCACAAAGTCATATGCTCAGAATTAAAATTGAGTCATAATGAAAAGAACTCAAAATTTTATTCATAAGCCAACGGAATACATCATTGTTTCTATGGTCAAAGAAAATCTAATCCAATAAAAAGTAATATGGCAATCGCCTACAACTCTTGGAAAATAAAAAGACTTAATCAAAATCGCCAGTTTCTGGGTCTTGATCCTTGTAGTCTTCCACCCTTAGATCTAGATCGCCATCTTGATCTTCTTGTGCCATGTAATTCGCTTCCCTTGCTTCACGATACGTCTTGTATGCGTTTGCAACATTCTGGGGTGCGGTACATGATTTGGCCCAATGTTCAGTTGATCCACATCGAAAACAAACATCATTATGGTCAGGCTCCCTTGATCGAGGCGCCATTGGGGCGCGATTTGGACGACCTATCCTCTTGGTGGCGTTACCACCATGGTCGGAGGGTCCGCCTCTCTCTCTCTTCACACGTTGACCTCCACGGTTCCGTGCACGCCTCTCTTGGCGATTTCCTTCCTCTTTAGGGCGAACATATCGACCAGAATGTCCAGAATTGTCCCTATCCTTAGGGTTTCGCTCCTTACGTCCTCCATTAGGGGCGCGACTATAGTTAGACTCCGGAATAGGCTTAGTTCCCACGGGTCTAGCATTATAGTTCTTCACAAGGATATTGTCGTGCTTTTCAGCTACGTTCATGGCGCCAATGAGCTCATGAAACCTTGTGATACGTCCTGCATTTACATCAATCCGATAATTCTTTGAAATCATCAGTGCAGAGACGGGGAAGGTAGAGAGAGTCTTCTCGATCAACATCGTATCAGTTATGGCTTGGCCACAAAACTCCATCAGAGACTTGATACGAAGAGCTTCCGAGTTATAATCAAGCACAGATTTGAAATCACAAAAGCGGAGGCTATGCCATCGCACTTCTAAATCAGGAAGCAGGGAGTCACGAACGTTGCCAAATCGCTGCTCAAGTTCTACCCATAGCTTTCTTGGGTCTTCCTCATTGAGGTATTCATTTTGGAGGGCGTCATTCATGTGCCTTGTCATGAGAATTATGGCTTTAGCTTGTTTTGCTTCAAAAGCAGTAGCTTGCTCAATGGAGAGCACGTTCTGACCAGGCTCTTGGATGGCTCCCAGAAGTCCATCAGCCTTAAGATGTTGGCGCACATCTCGGACCCACCTATGGTATCCTGCGCCAGTTGTTTCTAGTGGAACGAAGTTCAACTTGTTCAGGTTACTCATCCTGAAAAACAACACAAGATTAGAGTTAGTTTCGGAGCGAAAGGGCTACCACGAAAAACTATTAAATTTCTGAGCGTAGTCGCTTCCAAGAAATTAGAGATTTTCTGAGCGTAGTCGCTTCTAAGAAAATCCGATTCCAAGAGGGGTTTTTGGATTAGATCGAAACAACGATGTATGTGGTCGATCGTTTTCTTCTCAACAAACTCTAAGTTTGGAGGACTCTACAAGCTCCAAGCTTGGAGTGAGCACGAACCCCCACAGTTCGGCTTTTGGTCTCCCCTATAAAGAAGAAAGGGGGGTAGAAGAAGGGATGTTGGAAGTCCCCGAGAAAAGAAGAAGAAATTGAAATAAAACTTCAAAAACGGGAACTTTTAGAAAAATTACCTTAAAAAGATGGTCGGAAAAAAATCGTTGCCGGAAAGTTACTGTAGCTGTCAGAAGTTACTGTAGCAGCGGAGTACTGTAGTTGACAGGAAAGTCGCCGGAAAAGTGGCCGGAAGTTGGCCGGAAAAGTGTTGACCGGCCGTTGACCGGCGTTGACAGATCGTTGACCGAATTGCTGACGTGGCAGAGAGGCTTGGCGGCTTGGTGGCTTGCTGCACGTGGGCCCAACTTTTTGGGCTTTTGGCTTGGGCTTCAGCAAGTGGGCTTGGGCTGGGGCCTCCTCCTCCCTCTTTTTTTTTTTTTTTTTTTTCTCTTCTTCTGCCGGTTCAGGTTTGGAGGATGCCGGTGGCCGGTTCGGTGGAATTTTGGAGGTTCCGATGATGAAATTTCCGGTTCCGGGTTACTGGAGTGTAGACGCTGCAGGTGGTTGAGTATGGCTGCAGGAGGTGGTGAGGAAGGCTTTGAACCGGGCAAGGGAACCTTTAATTTTTCCGGTGGCCGGTTCGGTGGTTTGCCGGCCGGTTCTGGACTCCTGGAGTTGGGATCTTCAAGGTGGGCGGCGGTGGTTTCTGGGATTTGAAGGCTACGAATTTAGGATTTCAGGGTTAGGGCTTCGTGCTGATAACGTATTGTAGAGAAACTGAATTTGAGAGGAATTTGCTGTGTATTCTCATTGATAATAGGGGCCTCTTTATATAGAGGATTACAATGCATAGAATCTCAATCATACAAGGAAAGTAATTCTACATTGATTAGGATTCTAGATCCTTCTAATTAAATCCTATTACCACTAGGTCAAGTAACCTAGAGTTTGGGCTAAACACAAATTAGGTTTTCCTTGAACATTTTTTTCTTTTTCCTTTTATTTTTCTTTTTTTCCTTTTTCCATTTTAATTTCTTTTTTCTTTTTAATTTCTTTTTTTATTTTCTTTTTAATTTTTTTTTATTTTTTTTTTCTTTTTTCTTTTTCCTTTTTAATGACCATCGTATTCTGCTGCATTAGTAGCGCCACATCGGCGAACCAATCCAGATCGACCCGAAACCCCAATTCTTGTTCTCCACGCCAGCGGCCATTTTTCTTTTCCATCACTATTCTTCTTCTTCACTTCTGGTTTTTGTCAACTTGGCCATCAAAAACCACCATTTCAACCAAACCCAAAATCCAAATCACCATTTTGAGCAAGACCCAAAAACCTCAGAGTTTGAAAAAATGGTAGTTTTCAGTGAAAAGTTAAAAAATGGTAATTTTCAGTGAAAAGTTTCGAAATTGAGGCTTGATGTGGAGAGAGAAAGTGGGATTTGAGTGGGAGAGAGAGAAGTAGGCTGTGAAAACAAGAGGGGAGTGGTTTAGCGGCGAATTTCCAAGCTGATTGAGAAACAGATGGGTTGTGGAGTTTGATCGGAATGGGATTAGTGGGTTGAGGAAGCAGAAAGTAGGCAAAACGAAAAAGAAAAAAGAACTTAAAAAGGAAAAAAAAATTAAAAAGGAACAAGAAAAAAAGAAGAAATAGCAAAAAAGAAATTAAAAAGGAAAAAAGAAAAAAAAAGAAAGGAAAAAAAGAAATTAAAAAGGAAAAAGAAAAAAAAAGAAATTAAAATGGAAAAAGGAAAAAAATAAAAATAAAAAAGGAAAAATGAAATTAAAAAGGAAAAAGGAAAAAGAAAAAAGAAAAAAAAGAAAGTAAAAAGGAAAAAGAAAAAAGGAAAAAAAAGAAAAAATAAATAACTGAGGGGTGTATTGGACATTTCACCCAAGCCCAATTGCTAATTTCCCGCGGAAAGGACTTATTAAACGGAAATTGAGACCTCAGGGACTTTTCAGATTAAATTGGAATGTCAGGGACTGACACGATGAGAGAGACATAGTACAGGGACTAAACAGACTTTAGCCCTACACACACACACACACACACACACACACACACACACACACACACACAGAGTGGAAGAGAGAAAAGTCATCTGACTTCGTCGGAAACCTTGCCAGAGGTCTCCTCGAAGATCTCATAGGTCGCCGGAGACTTTTATTGCCCCCTAATAAAACCCAATAAACTTTTATTGCTCTCCAATAAAATAAATATTTATTGAGTTTTATTGGGAGGTAATAAAAGTTTTTTGGGGGAAATATAACTAATTTCTCTAAAATTAGACAAATAAAATTTTGATTGAAAAAATCTTTGTAGCTAGGAGAGCGCGCCCCACGCATGAAGAGAAAAAGAACAAAGGGTTTTCGAGTGCGATCTCTCCCTGCCTATTGCCGCCGGCGATCCTGCCGCTGCGTTCTTGTCCGGGAGAGGATGTGAGTCCAGTTTAGCGGCGAGGTTCTATGGCGGAGGTTTGGCTCAGGGATGGAAAATGGCTATTTGATCTTGGAGGGGGCAGATCGTTATGGATCTCTTCTTCTTAGATATTGGGCAAGAACTTAGAAGGAGCAGAGGAGGGGTGCGTCTTGCTGGCAGCTGGTTCAGATGCCACTGCTGGTTCTGGGATCTGGGCTATGGCTGGGTCTTCGATCTCATGGCAGAACGAGCAGGGAGAGGGTTCGTCTATTTTTGGAATCCGATCTCAGACGTTAGACCAGGCTTTGGGGTGGCCGGCTTCATGGTGCTGCGGTGCGACGACATAGAGATGCGTCGCGGTGGCGGGCGGTGCAAGGTATTTGTGTGGTGATGGCGCCCATTGGCAGCAAACTTGGTGGCCTGCTACGCTAGTTCCTTGTGGGGATGGGTGGTTGTGTCGGGCCTTTGTGTTAGGGCCTTGCTGGTGGTCTTTTCTTTACTAATTGTCTATTGTTTAGTTGTTTTTTTCTGCAGTATTAAAGGTGTCTATAGGGTTCGAGTTCCATCTTCCTCTGGCTTCGTTGATGTATGGATCGGTTGGTATTGTTGTGTAAGGTATTAGCTGTTGGGTTAGGTGTGCTGCAAGTTGTGGCAGAGACAATCATCACTTGGGCCTTCTAGAAGGTCATTCCTGTCTGGTTATGGGTCAATGGAGATGGCGAAAAAGTCTGGTTGTGGCATAGACAATCATCCTGGCCTTCTAGTGGGTCGTTCCTATCTGGTGTTAGGTCGAAGGCGATGGTGATTTGGAGCAATAGTGGGTTGACGGTGTTGACAATATGGTGGTGATGGTGTTGGGTTTACTTTAGTCCTAGGTCTGAGTGTCCAGCACTCCGCTTTGGTCGGGTTGGAGTCACAATGAGTGTTGTCGATCAAAGGCGGGTCAAGTGGTCTTTGGGTGGGGAGTTAGTGTTGACACAAGTAAGTTATCTGGCTCATTTTTCTTCTTGGCTGGATGAGAGGGGAGATGTCAAGGATTCACTGCTCCTGCGCATGTTGTCTTTGCCATTGAGTTGTTGTGCAAGTTTTTCTTTGTCTCTTTAAGTCTATAGTTGCAATTTGGCTTGAGTGGCTTTATTGTTTAGTTAACCGTTATCTTGTTTAGAGTCAGGGTCTTTTGGCTCCTTTAGTCAGTCAGCATAGATCTCCAGTGCGAAGTCTAGTGGCCAATTCTGTGTAAGAGCTTCCATGTTGGAATGCTGTTGCAGATTGTTGCCCAAAATTCATTGTAAGCAGTTTCATTATTAATGAAGTTTTTTTTCACCATAGGCCATTGGATTAAAATAGTGCAATTTCATTCTTTGCCAATGAAGAAGACTGGCATAAAGGAGGTACAATCTAGTTAAGAACATCCCAAATTGGCATGGAGTAGCCCCAACCTAACCTCCATATTCAGTTTGCGAAAAAAAAAAATTAATTAAAAAAAAAAAACTCAAAATGAAGAGGATGATCTCTCAAGAAACTGTTGAGGTGTCATTTAGCATAGGTCACACATGAAGGCATCTATACTTTAGACTTTGGTGTGCTTCACCACCGCTATTGACAATAGTAGAACACAAGACCTCTCTTGGACAAGACCCTCACAGAGTTACTCGATGTCTTACCATCTCTACACTTGGTTGTGGATAAGTATGATGGGTTTAAGGTAAACTAGACCCAACTTTCCAATGTAGGATTTACATCAAACAACTTCATGGCTAGTAAGGAGTACTAATCAGCTCCATGTATGATTTATTTTAAATAAATCGATTGCAAATAACAATTTTTTTTTTTTGGGAATGATTGCAAATAACATTTAAGCAGCATAAGAATAAATATGAAATATCAAGTCCATATGATTTAAGTAAAATTGCTAGCTCAAATTACATGATTTACATCCAAACTTGTTTTTTTATTTTTTTAATATTTTTTTTATGATTACATCCAAACTTATTATTTTCTTTAGTATGAAATAGCATTGGGTTTGTCTAGTAATACAAGGCTTTCTACAAAATAATCCATAAAGTCGTAAGACGCATACCCATTGATTCGAAAATCAGTAGTGCTTTTGGTCTTAGAATCCACCGATTTCAGCACTCCCTGAATGCCCTCGAGCACTACATCACCACTACTGTTTCTGAACCAAAGCGGCCGTGGATATGGATATGTTATGTGATGGAAGTCCATAGTGAAAATATTAGTGCAGGAGTTTGCCACACCGTACTCTTCCATGACCCACATGCTAAGACGAAATACACCAGTAAATTCTCGTTCAAAGAAAGCAAGGGAGTCCCTGTATCTTGAAATTAAGCAAATCTCTCTATTTCCCCAGAATGCAGGCATTGTCATTTCGCCAAAGGATTCACTTGAAATATCAAAGGAAACAATGGAATCGTGGTAGTTTATCATCTTATACTGATGAAACCAATGCAGAGCACCATTGACAAAAGCATGAGTGTCATGAAGAAAAGCTTTTGGATAACAGGGGTCGTCACCAGGAATGGCAATGGAAGCAGTTAGGCTCTTCCAAGAGCCACGGGCCAATGACCAAATCTCAACTTCACATGAACGAGCTCCCTGAACATAACTCACAGTTCTCAGAACCTTATAGTCATTGGTGGACGAATCATAACCGAAGGCATAACTTATTCTAGGGTTATGATCCCTGATGAAGGTAACACTAGGCCTGGCCAAAACCACGAACTTTCGAATACTAGGGTTCCAAATTAACACAGTAAAGTCATGAGCAACAAGGCATACCAGCCCGTTACAAGTCCCGACCACATTGATAGGCTCACTACCTAAAGCTATTGATCTTTTTTTGGAGATAGCAGCTTGTGTCCTATCGTAAGCTAAGAATGGATTTCTAGGCTTGGTATACTCATCGAACGAAGGGTTATCTCGATGCAACGAGAAAGGCTCCCTCCTATCTGCAGGTGATGAAAAAGCCTGTAGCAAGAGGAGTTGGCCATCTCTGCAGTTGAGGTGGAGGTGGGTGTCGATGAAACTAGAGGTTGAGATTATAGAGTTCCATGTCTTGCATATTGCTGTACATTTGAGTAAAGATTTGATGGGTAACCTCAGGAAGATTACATGTATGATCTCTTCAGGAAGGGCTTCCATGGATGTCGCGGTCTTTAATTTTTTTGTTTTGGCTAACATTTTCGATCTAATGCTAGAATAATGAGTTGAGGGTTTGCTTTTATAGATTTGGGGACACCCGTCCTAAGTCCTGTCTTCTTAAGAGTCCTAATTCCCCTGTAATTCTGATTTCTGAGATATGACAACGACTACTCCCATTCACACAAGATTTTATTGGTGAGGATATCAGAAATTTGAGTCCAGAATCATTTAGTGCGAGAAAGGATTAGCATAAGAGGGAGTCCTAAATCCTATCTACTTGACTTTACTAGCTTGCACTTCTAATTCTCCTACTGCATATTTTGTCCAAATCAAATTAGGATTCCAATTTTACTTTACTATGAAAAAGAGGGATTTGACAAGTTCTTTATTATAATTTTTTTTTCGAAAAGGGCCAGTACAGCCTCTTTTAAGCCTTATTCATTAATGAAACTGCAGAACATATGGAGGGACATGATACCTAAATCTCATATTACAATAACATGAGGAGAGCGTTCCAAAATAATACTGAGAGTCTCTACAAAAGATATATATTCTAACAAGCACCAATTAGCAAATAGTGCACTTCTGTCTACTCTATTCGCTTTACAAATGTGGTGGTGACAATATCGAAAAGTAAATACTTACTTAAAGCCATAATATACTACTAAGATCAACTTTCTTACTATGTTTCCACTAGAGTATAAAACCGTTGACACTTAGTTTCATCTTGCCACTAGGAGATTGCGACTATTTGAAGAAATAAAGAATTCGCCACCTAACTAGGACAAAGTCCGGGACAGAGCCCACATCGCCCTATCACAAATCAGTAGGGATTTATTGCCGACATAAAGCCACCATTAACTAGAAAAGTAAAATAGACCAAAAAAGTAAAACAAAAGAAAATTAATTTTAGGCCTAGTTGGGCCCACGAAACTGCTTCAGCCCAAACAATGATAGAGTCACCACAGCCCACTAGCCAAACCACCAAACCTTGCACCCAACCGCTGCTATAACATCACCAGTCCAGTCACACCGCCCCAAACCCACCACGGCCCTAGTCGGATCACCGTCGTTACCCACCATCGTCGCCTCCCATACCAATAATTCCGGCCATCAGACTTTCGGGGGAAACCGAATTAGATTTATGTAACCCAGATCAAGGTTCGAACTCCGACCGCTCAGACACCCATCGAACAGAGGAGAGTCCAGCCCTTCCGCCACTGCACTACCACCTAGCCCCAGCCAACTCACCCAGATCCGATAGCCCCCATCACCGCTCTGACTAGAACCGGATCAACCAAGAGTATCCAATAGTGAAACCCAAACGACTCCCCACTAGTTGCTGCAATTCCTCCTGCCATCGGCCTCGAACAGTCACTACACTCACAACCAAGCATTCAATCACACTTCGAAGAGGAATGGTGAGAATAAACAACAACCCGTCCAATGACAACACTACCGGAACGTGTCGCCGGACGAGCCCAAGAAAAGGTCGAGGAAGTCCTAGGCGCGTGCGACGCGTTCTAGAGTTTGAGAGAAAAAGTTTAACAAAGTTGTGTTTCTTTTTTCTTGAAGTAGAAATTTCTGACATTGGAGTCAAATAGTCCAAAGGCTATAGTTACCCTTAAAGATAGAAAAAAAGGGCAAGTAACAATCAAGTTCCTATCTAAGTAGACCTAGTAAATTGCATACAATACGATAACGTACACAACACGAATACGAATGAAATTATAAGAATTTTATTTGTGTTAAAGGAAAAATATATTGTGTGCCTTCGTCAAAGTGATTGACGGAGAGGGAATCAAGCAATTACCAATTAACATCAATCAGCGTGGATTACGAACCAATCAGTAGTTAATGTCATCATTGTAATTGTTCTTTCCATTGTAATTCTCTCCCTATATAAAAGGGTTATGAAATGAAATGAGTAGACCAATTCCAATTCTCATTTTACTTTTACACGTTATCAGCACGCTCAGAGCAAATAGCCAAGAAAAAAAAACTGTAGTTTTCTAGTTTCTTTCAGTTGAAAAAAAATCAAAACCCTAAGAAGAATTTTTTTCTTCTTTTCTGCCGCAATTCTAAAAAAAAAAAAGCGGCAGCAACCTAGCCCATCTCGATCCGGCCAACCTCAGCCTTGCCCAGCGCTGCACTCCTTCCCCGACCACCAGATTGGCCCCGCCCCGTCCAGCCTCCATCTCCATCTCCATCGAATTGCTAAGGGCACCCAGATCGAATTGCTAAGGCCCCCCCCCCCCCCCCCCCCCCCCCCGGTCCAACTGCTTGCAGCCCAGATCGAATTCATCGTCCGTTCCCGGCATCGCCACCTCCGCCTTGGACCGGAGCCTCACCTGCACCGGAGTCATCTGCAGTAGCCTGCAAGGGCCTTCTCTGCACACAAGCCGCCTGCGCAGATCCCGCCTGCCACCTGCCGCCTGCTGCCCCACCCGGACCTCGCCTAGCCAATGCCCCCGCGTCTGCATCAGCAGCCCAGAAAACCAGAAAGAAAAACAGGCGGAGGAAGAAGACGTGCAGGAGAGAGAAAGAGAAAAAAAAAGACGCGAAAAGGAAGAAGAAAAAAAAAATAGAGAGAAAAAAGGTGTGACCCGGCCCACAGAAACGGACCCGGCCCAACAATCTCATAAAATAAAATAAAAAACAGGCCTACAGCCCAGAAACGAAAAAAAAAAAAACAGGCCATGCAACTCAACAAATCAGCAGGCCCAGCAGAACCCGAAAAAAAAAACATCGCTACGCACGCCTGCATCAACACGCGCGTGCGCTAGGATTGTTTTATTTTCTCGAAATCAAGTATGTTTTTATTTTATTTTGTTATTAAGCATGTTTAATGAGATAATTTTGATTGTTTTAAGCATGCCTTATTATTTATATTTTATATCATTATATTTACGCATGATTTATAATTATGTTTAAGCATGCTTTATAGTTTATTGCTTATGTTTTTATTATGCAATTGTGAGCATGTTTTGTGAATTTTATTACTCTTATATAATTATTTCTAAGCATGTCTTTATATTATGCTATTGTTTATATTTTATTTTACGCATGATATATTATTGCTATTATTATATGTAGCATATATTTTGTTGTATATTTGTGCAATTTGAGCATGTCATGTAGTTTATTTTTATATATGCTATGTTTTATTTATTATTAAATGTGTTATAGTTATTTTTGTAATACAACATATAAAATTCCATTTTGCCATGATAATGAAAATTCATGCGCATTATACACACACTTACTGTGATAAAGTATTTTCACATAGCATCGAAAAAAAATGTGACCATTACGAATCTTGGTCTTGAAATCTAATTCATATATTTGGAAAATAATTTACGTGGATGTCTTTATGACTGCGTAATTTATACCTTCTCTCTTGTTTTATGTAGATGGCTGATCCAACTCGACCTGAGTTTGACATCTTGGACTCAGAAGGACTTGAGTACCATCGTTAGGTTTCCGATATGGAAACTGCCTTTGTGGCAAAAGACTACACTGCCACCATTACCGACCCCAAAGATAATGAACTATCTAATAAGGTGACAGCAAATGCCTTAATATTTTTGAGGCGGCATAGATACTAGCCTACGCTGGGAATACATAGAATTGAAGACACCCAAAGAACTGTGGAATGCCCTTAAGGGATGTTTTGGGAATATTCATGAAACTTTACTCCCAGAACTGACTGTTCAGTGGAATGAAATCCGCTTACTTGACTAAAAAAGGGTAAATGACTTCAACAAAGATATGTTGCGCCTCAAGGCACGTCTCAATTTCTGTGGAAGGAAACTCACAGAAGATGATATGATCTACAAGACACTTACCACCTTTCCTACTTCAGCTTTTATACTAGCGAACCAGTATAAGTTGGAGTATGACAACAAAAGAATCACAACCTTCAATAAGTTGATAAGCCTACTGCAAGTGGCTGAGAGACATAATGAGATTCTCTTGAACAAACAATGCCAGGCCCACTGGGACAAAGAAAATTCCCGAGGCTCATTATGGAAAAATGAAAGGTGAAAAGAACTCCAATGCAAAGGGGTTTAGACGTGCTGATCCCTACCCACGTGGCAACCATGCACCACGTGGAAACAACAGAGTAGCAGCCAATTACAAGAGGTATAGAGAGTCTAAAGAACAAGAGGCTCACTATATGGAAGAAGGAGGTCATGACCTAGACGTCAACCTTACAATTGCAGACTTCAATGGCAAAGAGGAACTTGCTAAGTCAATGGATGTTCTCAATCTTGACTGATCTGCTTTATTCATTTTATTTTCCAAAATAGTTGTGAAGGCATAATGTCTCATTTTTAATTAGACTATTAATAAATACCTTGATTTGCTTATCGTTGGCTTATTAATAAATTTTGAATTTTATTCTGAAGCACTGAATTTATTCAAATTTATTTCTATACACATATTTACATGGTTCGAAATAGCACTATAAAGATGTAAAGCAATACATCTAGAAAAAAAAAAGAAAAATTATTAGAATGAAAAGAATACCATTCTACGCAAATAGAAATACTCTAAAGAACATGAGTTATATTTTCTAAATATCTCCCATTTATTTATAGGAATGAATGGAGGAGAACTTGAGTGCTTAGATGTTAGTGGAACTACCCACATAATATTACGAAATAGGCAATTATTCATTGAAATAATAGCCTATAATTCCTCTGTGACTACGATGATTGGATTATCACAACTAATAAAAGGGCGAGGAACTGCCAAATTTTTGCCGCCTAATGGCACAGCACTTAAAGTCACAGACGCTCTATATGCACCAAGAGCTAATCGAACCTTGTTAAAGTTTCAAAGCTATTTGTGCCAACGGTTATCATGTAAAAACACACCGTGAGAATGGAACTGAATACCTTGATATTACATCTAATGACTGTGGAAGGAAACGCATCTTAGAGAAACTTATGAGTCAATCTAGTGGACTGTACCTCACTACGATTCGGATCATTGAATCCTATATTGTCACCAACAATGAAATGTGGGACACTGACTCATACAGGCTTTTGCATGACCGCCTATGGCACCGAGGTCATGACATGATGATCCGTATTTTTCAAGAACTCACACGGACATCCCTTCTTTCGAGTGAAAAATGGGAGAAAAATCCACCACACTGCAAGGTGTCGGTTCTAGTATTGCTCAAATGCAGTCATTGCCTTCTGAAGTACCAGAATCACTACCTCCCTCCCATTATGCCTTATTGACTATTTCAAAGGTACATCACTCGTTTTGCAAAGCCTGCTCTTTAGCAAAAACAGGATAGAGACCTTCCTATGCTAAAGATACAAAACAAAACATTCCATTCTTACAAAGGATACGAAGAGATGTCTGTGGACCTATCCATCCAGAATGCGGACCATTCAAGTACTTTATGGTTCTTGTGGATGCTTCGACAATCTGGTCACATGTCGTTTTATTGTCCACAAGAAATGCTGCAATACTCCTAGCAGAGATTATACGTTTGAGGGCTCACCACCCTGATCACCCTATCAAGTCTATAAGGCTTGATAATGCTGGAGAGTTTACATCAAAAGCATTTGATGATTATTGCATATCTATTTGGATCGATGTAGAGCATCCTGTACCCCATGTGCATACACAAAATGGTCTCGCAGAAGCCACCATCAAAAGGCTACAGATGGTGGCTAGGGCATTGGTTATGGGCACCAACCTGCCTATATCTGCATGGGGTTATGCAATTGCACGCAGCTTTACTTATTCTTTTAAGACCCACAGCTAGCCAACCATTTTCTGCGTACCAGTTGGTAACTGGATATGAGCCTGACACTTCACACTTACGCATATTTGGTTGAGCAGTATATGTGCCTATTGCGCCCCCACAGCGCACCAAAATGGGTCCTCAGAGACGATTAAGTATTTATGTTGGATACGAATCCCCAACAATTATCCACTATTTGGAACCCTTCACAGGCGATCTCTCTACCGCTAGATTTGCGGATTGTCACTTTGATGAGACAGTCTTCCGGTCATTAGGGGGAGATAGGAAAAAGGATTTTTCCAAGGGAACGATAGGAATTGTCGTGATTTGTCCCCACTCTGTCTCATCTTGATCCCCGCACTTCATAAAGTGAAAGTGAAGTGAAAAGAATAATCGATCTTCAGAACGTAGCAGATTCGATGCCTGATGCGTTTACTGATATCGTAAAAGTGACGAGATCACATATACCAGCTGCAAATGTGCCTGCAAGGTTAGAAGTCCCCAACAAGGGGCACGGTGCCGCAGATAGAGGCACGGTGCCGCAGATAGAGGCACTGCAACCGCACTTAGTGGAGGTGTGGTTGAGGTCGTGGCTCCCCAAGGAAGAGGGGGAGGTCACTTGGTTCGATTGACACTCACCCAAGGAAGAAGAGGGTGAGTAAGGCACAAACCAATCATCAATGTATAGAATCCCTCTCATGAGATTGTCTCTGATTATAGTTATGTCCATGAATCAATACTGGAGGACGCTCTGATATTTGAAATGATTCCAGAGAACAAAGAAATCTCAAAGGATTACGAGAGTACGTATGAGTTGATAGAAAGATCTTCCATACACATTGATGATATATACTGTTGCTCAAGGAATCATAGAGCACGATGATATCGAACCACACTCTGTTGAAAAATGTCAACAAAGAGCAGATTGGCCTAAATGGAAAGAATCAATCCAGGTAGAATTAGATTCTCTGACAAAGAGACAGGTATTTGGTCTGGTAGTGCTAACCCCACCAAGTGTAAAGCCTGTAGGACATAAATGAGTCTTTGTCAGAAAGCGTAATGAGAAGAATGAAGTCCTGAGGTACAAGGCTCGCCTTGTGGCGCAAGGTTTCTCACAACGCCCTGGAATTGACTACGAGGAGACATACTCTCCCATAATGGACGTTTTAATGTTCCGCTACTTAGTTAGCTTAGTAATTTCCGAAGGACTAGAAATGCAGCTCATGGATGTGGTTACTGCATATCTCTATGAGGATCTAGATTCAGAGATGTATATGAAAAGTGCCTAATGGCCTTACATTACCCAAGTCAAGTGACTCTAAACCACAGAGTGCGTTTGCAATTAAGTTGAAACGCTCACTTTACGGATTGAAACAATCCAGACGGATGTGGTATACCCGTCTAAGTGACTACTTGATTGGAAAGGGATATAAGAACGATGAATTATGCCCCTGCGTATTCATAAAGAAAACAAGTTCTGGATTTGCAAATTGTAGTAGTATATGTCATAACTGGTACTCTTGATGAAATAAGAGAAACCGCGAGCTACTTGAAATATGAATTTGAGATGAAGGATCTTGGGAAAACTCGATTCTATCTAGGTCTTGAACTAGAACACCGAGTTTGTGAAACATTAATCCACCAGTCTGCATATGTCCAAAAGTCAGGCAATATAACATGGACAAAGCACATCCTGCTAGCACTCCCATGATCGGTCGAAGTTTGGATGCAAGGAAAGATCCATTTCGTCCAAAGGAAGATGACGAACAAGTGTTGGGAGCTGAAATTCCCTATCTAAGTGCAATAGGCGCATTATTGTACTTAGCCCAATTTAATCGACTAGACATTGCATTCTCAGTGAACTTGTTAGCTAGATTTAGCTCAGCGCCAACGCAGCGTCACTGGAATGGTATCAAGAACATTTTCGATACCTAAAAGGAACCATTGACTTGGGACTGTTCTTTCCCTACAGAGAGACAAGAGGGACCGCAGATGGAACTGCAATCCCTAAAGGAAATGTTGATGGCGAAAAACGCCACTCACTACACTAAAACGCCAAATGACGTTTTGGTCGGTTTTGCTGATGCTGGATAGGTATCTGACCCACATATCGTTCCCAAACTGGTTATGTATTTACCAATGGGAACACATCGATATCTTGGAGATCAACCAAGCAAACCTTTGTGGCTACCTCCTCGAACCACTCAGAGATCATTATTCTACATGAGGCGGTTCTTGAGTGTGTATGGTTAAGAACTATCATTGCACATATTCGAGGGACTAGTGGTTTGAGTTCTACCACTGAAGAGCCTACTTGCATTTACGAACACAATGCAGCTTGCATCGAACAGATGAAGCTAGGTTATATTAAGGGTGATAACACAAAACACATATCGCCAAAGTTATCCTACAATCAGCAACAACAGACTCTCCTCAAGATTCAAATGAATCAAGTAAGATCTGAGGAGAATGTGGCAGATTTGTTCACCAAATCATTGCCTAAGGACACATTTGAGAAACATGTGAAAAGCATAGGAATGCGAAGACGTTCCAAGCTCTCTAGATTAATGTAAGTATCAGGGGGAGGTGTAGATATCAGGGGGAGTCTAACACACACATGTCATACTCAAATGTAAAAGGTGCATTGTGCTCTTTTCCTTCGACCAAGGTGTATTTTTGTCCCACAGGGTTTTTATTGTTACTTGACAAGGTTTTTAGTGAGGCAACAACTCATGCACCATTTCGTCTTTGACTTGGCACAAGGGGGAGTGTTAAAGGAAAAACATATTGTGTGCCTTCGTCAAAGTGATTGACGGAGAGGGAATCAAGCAATTACCAATTAACATCAATCAGCGTGGATTACGAACCAATCAGTAGTTAATGTCATCATTGTAATTGTTCTTTCCATTGTAATTCTCTCCCTATATAAAGGGGTTATGAAATGAAATGAGTAGACCAATTCCAATTCTCATTTTACTTTTACAATTTGAGATTTATTGGTTTGGTTCTATATAGAGTCACCACAACAACAAGAACACTAATTTTATGTTACGCCCCGATTTTCAAGCACAAATAATAATACAAAATAATAAGGGGGGTGAAATTTGCACACACAAATTTGCAAACCACACACTCGTTCATTTGTTTAATAATATTTCAACTCACATCTTTTTGCATTTCCTAAAATACCCTCAAATTCAGATTTTTCTTTTTTCTTTTTGGGTCTTCTCTTTCTCTCACTCTCTCTCTCCTCTTCTCTCTCTGACCCTTCTTTCTCAGTTGGGTGGTGCTTCCATTATCATCAATCTCAATCTCTTTATTCATTTATGAAGTTTTCGTCTTCTTCTTGATACTGAGATTACAAAGACATTTAGATAAAAAATAAAAATAAATAAATAAATAAATAAATAAAACAAATCAATGCTCGGTACTCCTAGACATTCATCATGGACATATCTTAAGCAATTGTTTCTTTTTTGACCAAGATGAACTCTACTTAGTACCAAGTAATCACATCTCCATGTAAAAGACGAAGCTAGAGCAAAAGTTTTACACTTACTTTCCCAAAACACAGACGACAGTGTTTCCTAGGTCTCTGAATTTTGCAAAACCTTCTTTACAAACCCATCTTCATCATCCTCTGAAAACTGAACCTGCACAGTATCCTTATTCACAATCTTTAAATTGGGAGACCTCAAATACTTCAAACTCTTCTCGTCCCTAATATCCAATAGCTAAGCAGTGGGGTCCTCTTTGAGTTTCCGGAATGCATTAATAACAGAGATGAACTTATATTTTCTCAAGTACTCTTGAACTACAGGTACACCAACCAACCAAATGAATGTACAACCGGCAACGAAATATGGGTACTTGTTGAAAAACTCATCAATTGAGACCATGATTGACTCCAAGTTTATTTTGTCTAAGACTTGCTCAGAAGCTGTGGCTTCGGAAGCAAAAGAAGGGAAAGTAATGGCGGTGGTTGCGATGAGCTCAGTGAGGAGAAAGGAGATATGGGTTTTATGTTGGTTGTGAAAGAGGTTTTTGATGGAGGGAAATTGAAGGGGGTGGGAGTTGAATGATTGAGAGGTGAGAATGGATGTTTTGGGAAGAGAGATTGGTAGTGAAGTGAGTGGTTTCTGGGTTTTGGGGTGGGTTTGGAATGGTGCCACTACTAGAATAATGTTAATCGACATCATGTCTTTTAAATCAGTTAAGATTTCACTCGATGTAAATTATTTTTTTAACATCAGTTCTTAAAAATCTGATTTCTATTCATACAATTAACATCGTTTCTTATATTTGACTTATGTCTATACTTTTCATCCAAAATTAAAAAAAAAAACGCGGAAAGTGTTAAGTCTAAAATTTTGTAAGCGGGGAGTCAAATTTTCACTCCCTACCAACACTTTGTCGGATTTCCCACGACTCATATTGTTTTCATTCCCAAACCTAACCACCGCAACAGTACCCATCCAGCAACCGATCTCCTCTTCTTCCTTCTCCGCCTCCGACTGCTCTCCTCCTCCTTCTCTGCCTCCGTCTCTCCCGTCTAGTCAAAGCCGGAGCTGCATTCACCGTTCACCTTTCTCTCTTCGTGGGCCTCCCCCTCTCAGGCCCTATCTTCGACCGTCGAGGCGTCGACGACGCTCTCTCTCCTCAACTGTAAGTAGGTAAGAAGTTGTCTGGGTTTTGACTTTGAAGATCTCCATGATTTGAACATCTTCAATCGATCTATCTCTCATGAACATCTCCTTGATTTTCTGGGTTTTCAGACGAACAGCCTCAGACTTGATCTTGGTTGCTCTCTTCCTTGCAGAAAAGCTGAAAACTTTATGGGTTCGATTTCTGATTCTAGACCCCAAATTGTAGAGCTGCAAAAAGAAATTGCTTTGGTTATGCCCAGGAAGTTCCTTAATAAGAATTCAGAACAGAACAGGATTATATTGTAAGCACTTTTCAATTTGAGGCCTCTTACACTTATATTTGTTGAATCCTTTCATTAACCAAATGCATTGTTTTTCATTTTCATTTTCTTTTATGTAGATTGATTGAATGACGTAAACACCCAAGTAATTGAGTTCAATTTCAGGTATGTTCAACTCCAAAGTCTTCAACTTCTATGTGGGTTATGAGGAAAAATCAAATAAAACTGAACCCACTTTTACCAACTCATTGTTTGTTCATAGTTTGAATATGTGAAGTAAAATGAAAAAGAAACTTATAATTGATGTATGTACTGTAATCAAGGGAGCAAGGTTGAAAGCCACATTTTCTGTGGGAGTTCCTCTTCGGCTTTCTCCGAAATCGTATACAACATGATGGAACTGATGAAACTGAAGAGAAGATCTTTGAAAGGCCGCTCGGAACGCTTGACCATTATGGACTTAAGACTGAGCTTCATGTCGCAGGTGGATGGGTCCATGATAAGGTTTGTATTGGTGAGTTGGTGGTTGGAGGGAAAAAAATTTGATTTCTGGGGAAATAAAGAATTTGGTTTTGAACATTGTCTGTTTTGAATATGCACATCATGAGGTGATGCACTATTAATGTCATTACAAGTGATATGAAGTCAAGCCAGTGTGACAGAGATTAAGAATCAGAGTATCTGTTGAGCATCTTGGTAATTTATATCTAATGGTAAAGGTTGAGAAGCAAATTTTAATTGAAAGACAAGCCATTTAAAATTTAAATCTATTTGGTTGCTAATATTTTCCTCAACGATATGCCTTTCTCTTTCCCTTTCTATCTATTTAATTACAGTTAAAAAAATTATATATTTACTTGACATATTTCTTTCAAGTATTTTTCTATTTATATTACTCCATGTTAAGTTAATCTCATTAATGTCATTCATATCAAACTATGTTCTGAGAAATGGACATATATTTAGCACATTCTAGTTTACTTACTGAGTTAATCTCATTATTAGTTTGTTGTGTTTCCAGGTGATGATCTTGATGTGTCTGATGCTTGGAGGAGTTGGCAGCGTTATTAGCTAGGTTGGGGTTCTTGAGGAGCTTAAGTAGTTCGCTAGATGTTTTTGTTAAAACATTTATTAACAGCTCTAATTTTGGATGGAAATTAATGCAATTCCCTAATATTTTTCCTCCATTTGAATTTCATGTTGGTATTTGTGGATTCGCTTTCTAGTATCAAGTACTTGCTTTAAAATGATAAAACTGATGTCAAGAAAGAGATATTACATCAGTTTGAATTTGCAGACTGATGTCAAGAAAGAAAAAATGCATCAGTTACTAAAGAAGAATTGATGTCAGAAAAGAGAAAATACATCCGTTTGAAAACAAAAATCGATGTCAAGAAAGAAAAAATACATTAGTTACTGAAGAAGAACTGATGTCAAAAAAGAGAAAATACAACAGTTCAAAATCAAAAATCGATGTCAAGAAAGAGAAAATACATCAGTTACTAAAAAAAATTGATGTCAGAAAAGAGAATCTACATCAGTTTGAAAACAAAAACCGATGTCTAGCATTACTATGGACATCGATATAGACAAAGGAACCGATGTCCCACACAGCATTGGACATCGTTCTTCTTTAGGACACGTACTCTCCAGGTCCTAAAGAAGAATATATCAGTTCAAACTATACTATAGAATGTAGATTGAATGTATAGTGGAATATTATGTAGCAAACACGTGAAAAGCTCATGAACCACAAGCCAAAATTAAATGGAACTGATGTGTGATATATTATCAGACATCGTTTCTAAATCAATAACGATGTTAAAATGGATAATTGTATTGTTAGATCTATATTTCATTAAGCATCTAATGCCAAAATATGAAGGTTTGGCAATAGCTAAATACACCAAAATGGTGATCACATTAACGTTTTTACATCGATTTTGAACCTTAAACCGATGTCTCATTGCAAACTAGACATCAGTTATGAATCGATGTTTTAGTTTTGGTGATCTTTAACATCGCCCACTAAGACATCAGATTTTTTTTTTTTAACATCAGTTGTGGACTGATGTCTATGAACTTTATCCTAGTAGTGTGGAGAAGAATAGGAGAGGACCATGGAAAGAGACTCCATAGGAGAGAGTACAGGAAAGTGAGAGAGGGAGAAAACGGAGAGAGGATAAGGCCAAGAAGGGAAAGGATGTTCGTACATGGTCTATAGTTGCCCGCGCTTTGCTACTGAGAAAGCACCACCCAACTGAGAAGGGTTAGACTGTCAGAGAGAGAGAGAGAGAGAGAAGACTCAAAAAGAAAAAAAGAAAATCTGACTTTGAGGGTATTTTAAGAAGTACAAAAAGATGTGAGTTGAAATATTATTAAAAAAATGAAAGGGTGTCTGGTTTGCAAATATGGGTGTGCAAATTTCACCCCCCAATAACAATCACAAATACTCCTGGTGTAATGCATGGTTCATATATATATTAACACTAAATACCTGTAAAAAATTTCTTTTAAAACAAGTAAATGAAGATGCCGTGAACCCTTAATGTTAATAAAGACTCGTTCTTTAGAGTCACATATTACATTACACCAAGTTTTCAAATATAAATTGAAACAACCATTCAGTAAGTAAACTCACTCACTACACAGCGGAAAACTAATAAGTGTAAGAAAACCTTTAAGTCTCTTAACCTATAACTGCAATAGCAATGAACCTCAACTTCAACAACGTTCACCCTAACCTGCAAGATAAACCCCCTACATCATTGAATAGTGCACCAGGTTGCAACAACAAACCCGGCAAGCTTTTTAAGCTTGTTTGAGTATATAACACAACTACAACCGTCAGTTTTATGTCCTGCTTACGTAAGCCAACTCGTGACTAAAACCGACATGCTCTGATTCTTAACCCAGCATTCAATTACACAAATCATAATCAAACAAAACCACCTCAAGTAATGTTTGAAATCATTTTAACGCGCACAGGGGAATTACAAAGTCGTACTTCTTTTTTCTCAACCAAAAGGTAGTTGTCAGCTCAGTGACATTTCAAATCATTATAGTACATCTTAACAACAAAATCACAAAATCGCAATCCTTTCCTCTCAGTAAGAAGCATTTGTCATCCTTGTGACCTCATAAATCATTTCCCGTTTGTTTCCACAGAGAACAATCATCTTTACCATGACGCTTCAAATCATTTGAATCCTCGACAATAAATACAAGAAGAAAATAAGGCAATCACAATTTAAATCAAGGCAAATCAAATTCATAGTAACTCCTACATATAGTTTAGTTCTGGAGATTACATTAAAACCACACAATCAAAATCGTAGTAATAATCACAAACTCCATACTCTTGCATCTGCAGGTAGCTTCATTCATTAGAGTGACCACCTCAATCGTTGTTAACTCAATAACAAACCAACCTCCTTTACCGAGAAATCATTACGACAACTGATTCAATCGTTGTTAACTTAATAACAAACCAATCTCCTTTACCGCGCAATCATTACGGCAACCATCTCAATCGTTGTTAGCTTAATAACAAACCAATCACCTTTGTTGAGTAATCAACACCGATTATTATACCGGTCACTGCACCAGTATTGCCACACATGCTACCACGCATGTACTGCCACCCAGGCTGCCACGCATGTACTGCCACTCAGGCTGCCATGCAAGTACCGCCACACATGCTACAGCATGCATCGGTACTGCCACATGGGCTACCACATCTTAAATCACACAATAAGATGGTCTTATTGGACCCATGGTATCTCAATAAATGAAATTCTACAATCACAACTCCATACACAATTTCACCATTTTCAAAACAATAATGAACTCAATTCCAAAATATTGTTTCGCCTCTCACTTCCATGGTCACACTATACCAAAACATTTAAAGAGGTCGCACAGGACCCGAAAATGTTAAGCACGTCAAAATTCTTTTGCAATTTTTTTTGTTAATCCATGAAGAGACGGATTTGCCCTTACAAATTTGACCAAAATCACACTGACTAACGGGGGCCTTAATTAACGGCATACACCTATTTTAGTTTGGATTGCAACTTCATGTACCAAAGTTAATTCTTTGAAACCAAATACACCGAACTTCGGAACGGCCTATATGTCATGTACCAATCTTAAAATTTTTCCATTATATTATGGGAGAATTTTTCAAACAATACCTGAACTAAAGGTCATTGTAAATTAACGTTCCTCACTTTATACTAATTACACTTTGGTAACTGGACTATAAATCCTGACCCGCTTTTGGTACACGCTGTCAATAACTCCGTTAACCTTATGTCATTTTTCATTTTTAAAGGGTATTTTGGTATTCTCTCTCTCTCTCTCTCTCTCTATGCAACAGCAACCGGGAATCTCTAGAAAATACCATAAATCAAATGCTCCTATGTTCTTCATGTTCAACCAAGCCAAAGAACTTGAACTAAACAAACCAATCACAGAATACACTACTAATTCAAAATCACCATAATACATTCACCAAAACAGAAACCACTCTTCCAAAATTAAAACCCAATACACATTTACTCACTCTGCACAAAACCATCATCAAAATCAACACAAAAAAAATCTAACTGGGAGTAACAAAAGACCAAAGATTTTAACAACCCAAAACACCGTCATAGCAAGCGAAGGAGCAGCATCAAGCTCGCCGCGGTTCTTGCTTGGAAGTAGCAGAAAGTTCCACTTTTCTTCTTGTCTTTGTCGCGCTGCTGTATTTTGAGAAACAGAATGAGCTCTTCGTCTTTGTCGCTGGCATTGACCACCTTCCCGAAGCTTGTTTCTATTTTAGTCTAATCAATCCAAGCAAGCAATCAACACAGAGGTAGGAGAAGAGGATTCTCCTTTATTATTCGGTGAGGTAGAATTTCAGAAGGCCGGTATGCTAATTTTACGCCAGAACCGCCTTAATCCTCACCGCTTTGCTTATGCTCTTCCTCACCACTGTGAACGGACTGGACCCTCGAACTCACGGGGGCGATGGCGACTTAGGGTTTAGGTTGGTGACGGACTTCATTGACTTCTCCGACTCCATCATCCTCATGAAGCACTCCTCCCACTTCATATCCCATAATCTCTCCTCCGTCCACCACACCATCATCCACTCCCTCTCTCTTTCTTCTGATTTCGATTCCAATTGCAATTTGGATTTCTTCACCTTCCCATCTTCGATCCATGGTTTCCCGACCTAGAAAACCAATGCCAAGAAACTTTATTTTCTTTTTCATTTAAAAGACAAATAGACTTTCTAAAGGTGGATCTACGGTCAAGATCGCACCACCATTTTTTTTTATTAAAAAAAAAATTAACTTTCTAAAGGTGGATAGTCAGGTGACAACTTTACCCTTCAAACTATGCAAGGTGGCATGCCAACTAACGAAGTTATTGACGGCGTGTATCAAAAGTGGGCCGGGATTTATAATCCAGGTACCAAAGTCTAATTAGTGTAAAGTGAGGAACGTTAATTCACAGTGACCTTTAGTTTAGGTACTGTTTGAAAAATTCTCCCTTATATTATTAAATGAAAACAGTGAATTGACATGTCAATGATGCTACTGTCAATTTTAGATGACTGATGAATTAGCAGATTGATAGGCAACTCAATAATTGTCCTTAATTCATAGGTGCATTTTCTCTTAGCGATTTCTATCGCTGACAATGAACTTTTTTTGAAAAAAAAAAAATAGCATGCAAGATTTAAGATGGTTATTTTTTTGAAAACTAGTAATAGTACAATTATAATTTTTCTTCTTCTTCTAAACAGTAATAATTGTACACGAACAATCGGCAGCACTTTACCTGACCATGTTCTGTATTGGAGTTTACCATACGCAGTGTTTCTCTTTTATGGGTGTTAATGTCTAAAGTTCAGCGGTAGCTAAACTTTGGTTAAAGCTGGTCCGATGGGCGGACCACTACTTGTGATATTTTCAGAGCTTCCACTACCTGTCAAGTAAAATACAGAGGGCGTCAGAGGGAGACCGCGTTGGGCAGTCTTCTCTTCTTCGATGCATAAGTTAGTCAATGTATTTATGTTGACAAAGTAATAGTAGGTAAGTAGTAAATGCGTAATTAATGAGGAGAGAGGAGTGATCCTTTTATAGGTGAGGAGGGAGCTAATCTTCTCCATGTTTTCGATGTGGGACTGATATGCATCAGTTTCCAGTTTGTGGAGCTTCTGATGCTGCCTTGGTGCGGCGAGTCAGCGGTGATCTGGGGGTGAGCCGGGGCTTAGGCGGTAGCCTGCTTGGCTGTGTTTTAGTAGGTCACACCCTTGGCAGGAGTTGGTACCTCTGGTGGTGGCATGAGCGTGGCTCATTATAGCTAATTATGCTTGCAAATGCTTATGTAAGTACAATGGAGTTGTTCTCAGGCATGAAGAGGGAACTAGGGAGATTAGCATAGATTGCACAAGGTGTTTTTTCTCAGATATGGTTTGGTGTGATCAGCGGCGGCTGGTTGGCTTGATGTTCAGTGGTTGGGAAAAGTTCATCAAGGAGACTAATTGATCTGGTGCAGGTGTGGTGGTTCTGCTTCTTAGTACAGAGATTGGAGCGACAGTCAGTAGTTGCTTTGCCAGTTCTTGCTCTGATTGCAGGTGGGCATATTCATTGATGTTGCGCTGAAAAGGTCGACCGCCAGAAATCTTGATGATAGCGGCGGCGAAGGATTGGCTGAAGGGGACTAGGACTTCTACCCACTTTACTTGGTTTAGGCCTGAGCTCAAATTTGGGTTGTTGGGCTATATTCGTAGGCTTGTAAGAAGGGTGCCTTGCCAGCCTCATTTATCACTTAGTGATGAGGGAGTCTGGCATAAGAGGTGGACCTTCTTGGGTATTGAATTGGTATATGGTCCAAGACCAATATTTTTTTTTTTTTTTTTTTTTTTTCCGGATAATGAATACTACAATAGTTTGTAATTATCTAGAATAAGAATAAAGTATTTTCATAGCGGCTCATAGATAAGGAGTTGCACCTATTTGTTTGCTAGGATGTGTCATTCTATTGATATTGCAATTGCGTGATTGGCTAATGGGAGGCTAGGTAATGATTTTGCCCTAGAAGACGCAAAGTTATTCTTTGTTTATAAATAGCAAGCTCAAAACATATCTGCAATGCGTTGCATTTACTTGATAAAGTTTCAAAATTTCTATCCATTTCTTATTCAACTACATGTTAGACTCTAGTTGTGTACTTCTTTCCATGTGTTGTGTTGTGTTGGCTATAGTTTGACCTATGAGTGTGGCATGTTGTGTGATGCATCCTTCATTGTGTTGGTAGAAGAGGATCTACACCACTTTGATTTTGATTACAATGACAGGTGATGATTATGAGTGGGTCAGGCAGGGCCAGACCTTAGTTTGATTTTGTGTTCCCAAGTTGGGTAGACACTTATTAAGTTGTGATGTATAGGCTCGATTTGAGTTGAAATGAAGGTTTCATTTTCAATTCTTGTAACGTAAGGGTTACATTATCGATGAGTGATGCAGATACTGTTGTGATGACAGGATTCCGGACTCTTGTATGATCTGTGTGTAGTGTTGCAGTCACAGAGTCTTTGTTAGATAGTGTACGAGGATGAGATCCATGAAATGATTGGGTTACCACCAAGCGGTGTGGTAAAGATTCCTAGTGTTGTGATACTAGGTAGGGTACCTGTACCTATTGTTGATCTAGGTATGTTGTATAGCGAGATGAGGACTATTTGTCAGGAATAAGAATTGAATTTTTGGGGATGAGTTTATTCGTAAGGTTGACTTTTGGTACGTTGGGATTCTCCTAAAACTTCCTTCATGAAAGTTGTAGAGCGCATCGATACGAGTTCGTGGACATGCGGAATGCGGAAATTGGAGTTCGTATGAAGAAGTTATGGCCATTGGAAAAAGTTTCCATTTTTGTATATATGGAAAATTTCCGGAAAAATATCAGAAAAAATCAGATTTTCCTTTTTTGGAAAGTTTTTCTCTCTCCTCTCTCCCGAGTTTTCCCCAGCAGCCATCTTCACCGAGCTCGTTCTCCCTCCTCCGACCACCAATCGATGAGATTTTTGTCCCTATCTCTTCGCCTCACTCCCATCTTCGACTCTATGGAGTTTCACGACGTGGGTCTGCATGTGCAAAACGCAGCAACTCCGGGAAGTTTGGCACCCAAGCTGCAAATCTCCTTTATCGGAGTCGGCTATTCTGGCCACCATAGCCGGTGGTTCTTGAGGGCTTTTGGAGCCTAAAGGACGCAGATGCTTCTCCCAAGGTGGCTTGCATCGATTCAACTTGTGGAGATCGAATTTTGGAATTGACATTCTAGGGTTTCAATCGGTCCGATTTGTTCTAAGGTGCTTCTAAAGGTGAATTGGACGAGTTGTTGGTGTGAGTGTTAGTTCGGTTTTGTATAGAAGATGCAGCAAGATTCTGAGGGGTTAATCCTGTAGGTCAGGGAAATCGTGGCTGAATCTGAGGTAGCGTGCTAGCAGCATTTACGGTAGGAAGCCATTTTTGTGACTTTACCGTTGATAAGGACTTCCGTTGTGTAGTTAGCTCTGAGGAGCATTTACGTTTTATTTTGTTGTTGACAATTTAATTCGCAAGCATTATAATATATGACTTTGTGGAGCGAGTCAATATTGACATAGTGGGTTCAGGGCATCAATATGTACTTGGGTAAAAAGGAAAAAAGTTTTTAGGTATTTTGTATTGATGGCTGAACGTTCAAGCATATATAATTATGGGATTGTATATCGATTTTTATTTGTGTTAAAATCATGGGCGTGATAGAATGTGCCGGAGCTTACTACTTTTACTATTTGGTAAGGTCCTTCCCAGGTTGGAGTGCCTTTGGTGGCGGAATGACTTCCTTCATTACCCAATCTCCAAGTTGAAGGTTTCTGGCCTTGACACAATTGTTGTAAAAATGGGACACTCGTTGCTTGTTTTGCAATTTGTGTAGGTGTGCTTTCACTCGTTTTTCTTCCAGTAGGTCTTTGTCGAGGTTGACGCCAGCAACGTTTGTTGTGGTGACGTATTCGTCAACCCTAGTTGTTAGTTGTGTTATTTCAACAGGGAGGACTACTTCCTTGCCGAACATCATGCAGAAAGGAGTTTTGTCGTTGGCAGATGTTGGCGTTGTCTGGATGGCCCACAGAACTTCTGGGAGTTTTTCGGCCCATAAACCCTTCTTGTCCTCCAACTTCTTCTTGAGCGCGCAGCTTCTTGATGATTTTGTGCCTCAACTTGGCCTTTGGTTTGGGGGTGTGCCACAGAGGCGAAACGCATCTTGGTGACAAGTTTGGCGGTGAAGCCTATGAGTTCCTCATTGTTGAACTGTGTTCTGTTATCTGTGATGATTGTATCGGGAACTCCATAGCCCAAGCACAAGTATCGGAACCACAAGACTCGTATCGCCAATATACAAGCAAGGTAAGCTCCCAGCCAAGGGTTCTGATACCCCTCGAGGCGATATCAGGAACCCGAGCGTCCCACACCGAAAGAAATGAAACCAAATTCCCACAAACCTGCTACATTAAGGTCATCTCCAACAACCCAAAGAGGTAACTGTTTACTATCACTTTCCATTATCATTATCTTATACAATACTGACTTAGACATCGGAGCGTTGAAGGCTGGCACACCCGATCTTCCCTCAGACCTTTGTCTGTTTTGTAGATAAGCGAGACCAATAGCAATAGTAACAGACCGATGCATCCTGTGTTCAGCTGGATTGGACTCCTCTCGAGATAACTGAAACATTTGGCGCTAGAAGGACTCCCCTCGCTCCTTGCTGGCAGGACAACACATCCATGGCTACCAGCATCCCCGAAATGACGATCCGCCCCATGAGGGAACAACCCGTGAGGTCCAGCGCACTCTCGAGTTCTAAAGCCCGAACGCTGAGACTCGCTCAGTCATGACCACCGATCCAACCACCGCGCTAGAGATAGCGATGAGCGGCCTCATGGAGACACTTACACAGGCCTAGGCCGAGCTAGCAGCAACCATGGCGGCTCCCGAGGAGGTCGAAAATATGACAAACCAAAATCGCATCCTCCGAGAGGCACTCCAGCAGCGAGTCACGCATAACGAAGCATTGGAGAGAGCCCATCAAAAGGAGACCCTGATACCAACTATTGGTGGTGTCCTGACACCAAGAGCAGTCCTCACAACCGACCTAGACACTAGCCTCGGCTGCACCTTCGTTCCCCCAAGCGCCAGATCGGGAAGCCCTATGGGCTCCACGCCTGGCAGCACGAGTACAGGACCCCATGTCATCTACTTGAATTCACCCTTACTCCCCAATCAACTCGGCACTGCGCCACCACCTCAGCCTGTCCGCGATATACTGGGAACCTCGGGTGCAAACGCTACCACAGCCGCCAACATACCTCCACCCAACCCCCATACTCGGCTATTGCTCCAAATGAATGAGGCCATCGCCTCCTTGCAAGCACGAGTTGAAAACGCTGAAAGCAGGACCGGCTAGCAACTGATCACGGCGGGCTTTCAGGGAAAGATGGGACCATTCACTACCCGAATACAGGCTGAGAAATGCCCACCGTAGGCAAGCCCTTCAAGATTGAGAAATATAACGGCACCTGAGACCCTAACCACCACTTAGAAGTGTTTCAGTCCATCCTACATAGTACCCGATACACGGACGCAATGGCATGCCACGCATTCGAGGAAACCCTAACTGACGAGGCCCTGCGTTGGTTTCTAAATCTCCCTCCCAACTCCATAGATAGCTTCTAGAAGCTCGGAGACAAATTTCTTCTCAGATTCATTCTGTGCGACAGCGGCTATCGCAGAACACCTGACCTATTCCGACTCAAACAATGGCCAAATGAGTGATTACGAGATTTCGTTCGCCGTTGGTAGAAACAAGCTATACAATGCCGTTCCCTAGACTCGGCCCTAGCAGCATCAGCATTCAAGCAAGCACTCTAGCCAGGATACTTCCTACTACAGATAAACACCAATCCCCCTGCAACATATGATGACCTTCTCGACGTCGCTATCGCCTTTGTATAAGCTGAATACGATACCTTTGGCAGCGATGCCAACTCCAACGCGCATCTAGTCCGCGTCCATCAAGTCAACAACCCTATTGGGACCACAAAAAGTAGAGGCAATGATTCCGCCAAGGACAAGCCTATCCAGCATGACAGATCCCAACGAGAGCTACAAGGCAACGACAAAAGGGATAAACAGTACGGGAAGAGCCACAGGGATGACCAACGTTTCGAGGCACCCCGATACGAGATTTACACCACACTCACCGCTTCTTATGAAGATATATGGAATAACCACAAGGACATCATCCCACGCCCACCACGACGCAAACCTGGCCAGGAAAAACCGCGAGATAACAATAAATATTGTAGATATCATGAGGAGTCCGGCCACCCCACCAATATCTGCTGGGCATTGAAATATGCGATCGAGCACCACATTCAGAGCAGCCAGCTCTCTCAATATCGTAGTCACACCACGAGCGCTAAAGCCATTGGGGTTTACTGACAGATCCTAACGATACACGGCGGCGCTCCAAGGGCACCCGAGACCCACCATGCACAAAAGCTCCAATGCCCTCGGGGCTAGGAGATATTGGGACTCAGCCATGGCTGCCACTCCCCACAGGTAGAATGGAACTCGATAGCCTTTAATCGCAGCTAGGACACCATAAAAAAGCACCATAATGACCCCTTCTTGATCACCATGGTCATCGACCACTATCGATGCCATCGGGTCTTGGTCGATAGCGGTGTGGTGGTCAGCGTTATGTTCGGCAGCTGCTATGAAGGCCTCAACCGGGACAAGAAAAAACTGAGTCAAGATCAAGAGCAATTAGCTTTGCAGGAGAAATAACGCAACCTTGAGGATCCGACAACTTGCGGATCACACTCGGGGGAGGCAGCACTATCGCCACTATGACCACACATTTTATCATTGTCAACTGCCCCTCCTCATACAATGTCATCCTGGGGCGAGACGCCATCTAGGGACTCTAATGCTTTGTGGCAGGACATATGCTAATGATGAAGATACCTATCCCAGGCGGCATCCTCACCGTCAGAGGCGATCAAGAACTCGAGAGGCAATGCAACTCCTTGACAGTCGTGAGAGGACACGGCAGACGAGAGGTACTCCTCACTTCAAACCTGCCATTTCCTTCTGACAAGCCTGATGATCTAAGGGAGGATCCCGAGACCCTTGATGCCCGCGATACAAGCAGCAAAAAGAAGGACGATAGGTGCAAGCTCAAACACCCGAGACCAGATGCTTTAGAAGACCTGATATTGGTCTCCATATCTGATACACACCCAGAAAGAAAGTTAAGATCGGGTCCAGAACAGATCCACAGTTCCAAGTAGAGTTAATCGCCTTCCTCAAGATCCAACAGGAAGTGTTCGCCTGGTCGTACGCCGATATGCTAGGAATATCACCAGACCTGCTGACCTACAAACTCACCATCTCACCAGATGTTTCCCCAATCCAGCAGAAACGACGAGTGTTCATAGAAGAAAAATACAAAGCCATCCAGACCGAGGTCAAGAAACTCCAAGACATCGGATTTGTCAGGGAAGTCTCCTACCCGACATGGCTTTCCAATGTTGTAATGGTAAAAAAGCCTAACGGAAAATGGCGTATGTGTGTTGATTACACCAACTTGAACAAGGCTTGCCTAAAGGACAGCTTTCCGCTGTCGCGAATCAACCAGTTGGTCGAATCCACTGCCTGCCATAGGCTCCTAAGCTTCATGGACGCCTTCTCGGGTTACAACCAAATCGCCATAGAACCCTCTGATCAAGAGCACACATCTTTCACCACCGATAAGGGCTTGTACTATTATAAGGTATTGCCATTTGGTCTAAAGAACGCTGGGGCCACGTACCAGTGACTGGTTAACGCCATGTTCGCAGATCATATCGTTAAGATAATGGAGGTCTATGTGGACGACATGCTCGTCAAAAGCATCACCATTGAAGATCATATCAAGAATCTGGGCATCCTTTTCGACATCCTACTCCAATACGGTATGCGACTCAACCTAGACAAGTGCGTGTTTGGCGTACTAGGCGGTAAAATGGTCCAACCAGCCTTTGAAACAAGTTCTCCTGAAACCAGAATCTTTAGGAAGGTTGGTAAAATGGTCCATCAAACTCGGCAAGTTCGACATTTATTACACGCGGCGTAAGGCCATCAAAGGGCAAGCCGCTACAGATTTCATCGCTGAGTTCATACCCTAAGAAGATGCCGAATCCTCGGACGAGACTGTCTCGGAGCCCCATACCACCCTCGCATGGACTCTTCATGTCGATGGATCCTCTAATAGTAAGCTCAATGGCGCCGGGGTAGTCTTGACTGACCCAGAAGGGAACACATACTAGTATACACTACAATTCAAGTTCAAGGCCTCAAACAACGCAGCCGAGTATGAAGTGCTGATCACTGGCATCTAGTTTGCCAAGGAGTTAGGAGTCACGAGACTAGCAATCTTTAGTGATTCCCAACTCGTCGTCAACCAAGTCGGCGACTATTTCCAAGCCAAGGAGCCACATCTATCCCACTACCAATCCCTCTCCAAGGCTATACTCTAGAGATGTCTCGCCAACCATACAATCGCCCTGATTCCCCGGGCATAGAATAGCAAGGCAGACGCTGTTGCCAGGTTGGCAACATCGCCCCCAAACACTGATATGGGAGACCCAGAGGCGGAACTACATGGGGGCGGGAGATGGCCCTGGCCCCCCCAAACTTCTGAAAATATACATGTGTGCATCTATAATTGGTGGTGGATTTAATGAGATTGAGACCATAATCATCATGATTGGCTCCCTCAATTAATTACTCAGCTATGCATGAACTGATGAAAGCAATAAGAAATAATAATATATTTCACACAATTTGTTTATCTAATCTATTAATAAATGCTTGTGAAAAAATAAAAAGAAGACCTAAATGAATGCTGTAACAGAAAACATTAATACGTAACTTAAAATATTAAAGCTTGATTTACAACTGATAAATATATCATATGTTAAATTAATTTTTATAATAGATTTTTTTGTCAAAAATACTTCATCATTTTTCGGCCCCCCCACATATAACTTTCTAGTTCCGCCACTGGGGAGACCTTAAGCTGGAAATCCTGGACAAGCCGAGTATCTATAAGCCATTCTCAGAAATATTCTTGACCGAGAGCGAGCGTCCGCCTTCATGGATAGACCCGTTTATCGACTACCTCTCCAAGGGTATCGAGCCCCAGGACAAAACTATCGCCACAAAGGCTCCACAGAAGAGCAACGCTGTACACGGTCCGAGAGGGCAAACTATACAGGAAATGAAGGTCCTTCCCCCTGTTGAAGTGCATCTCCTTTGAAGAGGGGCAGCGAGTCCTGCTATCGCTGCATAGTGGAGTTTGCAGCAATCACGCGGGCGCGAGAAACCTGGAATTTAAGGCACTGCATAAGGGGTACTATTGGCCCACAATTGAGCAAGACGCGAAGTGTATTGCTAGCGCCTGCCTTAAGTGCCACCAGTTCGCCAACTCCTCTCTTCCACCCTCGGTATCGCTCTCAATCATCATCGTCCCTTGGGCATACTGCCAGTGGGGTCTGGACTTCATTGGCAAATTCCCAACAGGACCGGGAAAACTAAAATTCATCATTGTCGCATTGGACTGCAACGCCAAGTGCGTCGAGGCTGAGGCTTTAGCCACGATCACAGTTGCCAAGGTCATTAACTTCATGTGGAAGACCATTTACTGCCACTTCGGAATCCCTGAGACAATCATCACCGATAACGGTGCCCAATTTGATAACGATACGCTCAGGGACTTTGTTAGCCATTATGGCACGCAGATACGATATGCCTCTCCCGCACACCCACCGAAAAACGGCCAAGTCGAAGTTGTCAATAAGATAATCAAGCATAACTTGAAGAAGAGGCTCGACGATGCCGAGGGCTTATGGGCCGAAAAATTCCCTGAGGTGCTATGGGTGATAAGTGCGAGTCCCCTTTCTGTTTGTCATTCAGAATCGAGGCCGTGATCCCTGTCGAGCAGGAGGTTCATAGCAAGAGGGTCGCCTGCTTCGACCCACTCACCAACTCAGAAGGGTTGAACCTCCACTCTAACCTCTTGGAAGAGCGCCGCGAGCGAGCCCATCTCCAAAATATCAACAACAAGCAGCGTATCGCTCGCTACTATAACGTCAGATTCATGCCTTGCCTCCTCTCCATCGAGGACTGGGTGATGAAAGAGAAGATGCCAACCCCAACGGGGCTCAAGGCCACCTGGGAATGGCGGTATGAAATCATCGAGGCCGTCGGATCTGCTACCTTCTATTTGAGGAGCGCAGATGGTATCACCCTCCCACATCCGTGGAATGCCCAGCACCTCCGCTACCTCCCCAAGTAGAGCAAGGAATCTAGGCTAGTCTTCGTAAAGTTATCGCCCAGCACACCCCCCCCCTCCCCCCCGCGCTCCCCCAAAATGCTTGTAAGCATCAATATTATCTCCTTTTACATTTCTTAATCAAATGTATTTTGCAGCTATCCTCGCGTAGTATTGAATGATATGATATTACCCATGCATTGAATGTTATCGCAACGAATGCAACACTCCTACTCGCCACACCCACTGCATTAAGCGAATGCTAATGATTATCGCCATCCGATCTGTGATCGGTCAAACATTTTTCTCCCGTCATTATTGCCATAGGCCTTACGTTGGTCATCATAGCACTCAACAGGCAAGGGCACGCTGTATATCAATCCCAACTTATTGCCTACGTGCTTTATAATGTCAATGTGACGTCGCTCACGGCCGGTTTCGCAGATACAACACAATATTGTCCCTCGCGAACGCTTGCGTTGCCAGTCATGATCAAATGAATGAATGACTCCAAATGAATGAATGAATGAAAACGATATACGATACTTTGCCATCAATCAATGAATGCTCCTAGTAAATGAATGTTAACGATAGGCGATACTCTGCCATCAATGAATGCTCCTATAGGCGATACAAGCTGCCTCCAACCAAGTCTGATTCTTTGGAAAATGAGGAGCTCCAGAAGATCACTAAATTGGAGGATTAATAGGTTGGCCAGGTTCTGGTGAGAAAGACTGGGGGGCAGTTACACTGCACCACTCTCCGCCATATCGCCACCCGATCTCCATCGTTGTAGCCCACCGCCCTCCAGTGATCTTAGTCCTTGGGTTTCTCACTTGGTTCGGTTTTCAGTTCCCAGGGGCACAGATTGCTCAATCCCCAAACAGGTGATGAAGCCGAATCCTCATGAGATTAGGCTATAAAGCCTATAACCCAAGATGAGATTAAGATATAAAGCCTAGAAATCTGGAAACACACACCGCCCAAAGGAAGAAAGGATTTCAGTAGCAGGAGAACAATGAAAAACAAAGAGACTGCCATGTTGCAAATGTGACGAAACCAACCCCCCTCTCTGCCTATTTATAGAGGAATGCCACCGCCACTAACCATCTCCAGATGACCAATCGTTGCACCGCTTTAATAACCTATAATAATGCCAAGGCAACCATTCGAAAAAAACAATAAATACGTTCAACGCATGAGGGCTATCGCCCAACAATGTCTATTCCCTATAAACTTTTCACGTGCCAATGCCAAGCGGACATTCCAAAAACCAGACCACTCTGCCAATGTCTCAACAAAATCCAAACCATTTACAAGAAAAAGCAAGCCTATCGCTAGCACAAAATAAAACTAAACAATGTAGAAGCTAGGTCTCACCCTCGGCACTGCGTGTCTGCTTCCCTACTCGGTCTCGCCCCCCTCTCTCCATTTCGCTCCCCAACATTTTCACCTTGCACCTTCCTCGGTATTCAAGCAGGCCTCCCGCTCGCTAGTAGCGCCCTCTGCCTCCTGATCGCTAGCCTGGCCCAACATATGCTCTGGTACAGCCTGCTCCTGGATCACAATCCCAGCACCTCGACTGCCAATCGCGGCACTGGCTTGCGATCTCGCTACCTTCTTGGCCTGCATATCCCGAACCATCTTCTCCTGATCAATCCAACCGGCAGTGATAACATCTCGGATCAAATGTAGGGCTCTATCTGAGAAGGCCTTGTTCATTCTCTCTTGAAAATGGTCTGACAAGAGATAGAAGTCCATTGCCTTATCTGCGCCATCCCGCTTAGCCTTCTGGAGTTTGTCAAAATGTGTCTCAGCAGTGGCGCACAAGCTTATGCAGTCTTCGGTAAAGCTACTGGCCCGAGTCTGCTGCTCAGCTAACTCCTTCATCAGTCACTCTATCTCCCGCTCCCTCTCGTTCGCCTCGAGCTCAACGTCTCGCAAGCGGTCAACTTCCCTTTGCAAAGTACCAACCTGCTCCTCCAATTCCACTATGCGATCAGGAAATTGTGCCAAACTCTCCAGAGCAGCCGCACGAAGCTCCAACTCGGCATCGCGATCTCGGACTTGCCTTTCCAACTCCTGCAGGCGCTCTTCAGCCTCGCTAACCCGAGCCCTAACCTGATCCACCTCCTTCAGGCCATCCTCCACCCATTGTAGCTTCATGGTTAGCTCCTGTAGACACCAAAAATTTAATGAAAATAAAATTCATTAAATAATTCGGTCAACACTCAAAATTATGACTGAACAAATTTAGTCGGCATGCGGGTCCCACAAAATGTCCACGTGGCTTGTGAGTCAGCAAAATCACACAGACTCAGAGAATGACACTTGGCGACACATGAAAGGCCCGACGGCAATAAATGAATTTGCTCCGGCGAAATCAATTGATATTAAAGCGGATCAATCAAATTAAATAAATTGATTCCAAGTCAAATCAAAGAATTAAATCTTGTCTGCTGATTAGATATCAATTTATAATCAAGACGACAATCAGTCATCAAATTAATTTGCTGATTCCTTAAATAGTCGTGATTAAATCAGCCAATTAATGCTGATTGATTTGATTATGTTATTAAGGAAAATGTGACTAAAATCAGCCATTAAATTGATTGGCTAATTCCTTAATGATCGTGATTAAATCAGTTAATTAACGCTGATTAATTTGATTACGTAATTAAGGAAAATACAATTAATTACGTGTCATCAAGGCATTCCAAATTGAGAGAGACATCGACACTATAAATACCCTCTCTCAAATCAAGAGAAGGACTTCGGCCGGAGAGAAAAATCACTCCCAAAGTTCATAAGTCTTCAAGTGCGTGAAGAGCCTTCAAGCTGCCAAATAGCCGGTTCATCACCAACCTCAAGTCAAAGCACTCGTCACGTGTCAACCCTCGTGGCCATCATACGACTCAAGATCAAGCGTCAATCGCCCTTGAGCCAAGTACACCATCGAGGACGACGACAGACAGAGGGACGCAAGCAGACGGAAGAAACCTCTCCAAAGCTCAGAAGTCTCTCAAGCTCATGAAGAACCATCAAGCTGCCAAATAGCCGGTCTCTTCACCTCACCGACTTCAGACAAGCAAGGGAAATCACCTACAAGCTCGGAAGTCGTCAAACACGCGGAGGATCAACAAGCACCAAACACATGTGCTGATTCATCCACCATCAAAAGCCATACTCGCCACGTGACACCGCTCGTGGTTCAAATCTGATCAAGTTCAAGCCTCTACAGCCCTTGATCATCCGTCGTCTTCAAGTCGTCAACAAAGCAAAACTTCTGCCAAAGTTCTTCATCAAGCTCGTGGAGAATCAACAAGCACCAAACACACGTGCTGGTTCATCCCCTACCAAAGCCGAAGAACGCTCACCACGTGACACCACTCGTGGCCCTAAATCTGATCAATATCAAGCTTCTACAGCTCTTGGTCAATCGTCTTCCTCAAATCGTCAACATAGCAAGAAGCTCACACTACAACCGTTCGATTCAAGATCAAGTGCTCGCCACCCTTGGATCAAATCAATGTCAGAGATCGAATCAGAGGAGAATTTTGTGAAAGAGCATCTACAGAGATTGTAACCCGCATTTAAATTAATAAAATTATTATTTTGTACACGTGTCCTTCTTTCATTCGTTGCAGGATTTTCGTGTTTACAAATTTGGCACGCCCAGTGGGACCATCTCTGCCTCTCATCTCTTTCTTTGACAATCTCAAGTCGCTATCCTCAGCATATATATGGCTTCAAAGATGATTCAACTCAAATAAACAAACAAGACCAATAAGGTAGCTACTCTGAAAATGAGTAGAAACCTTAACAATCATACCGTTCGGAGTGAGTCTTCTCAACTCGCGACATTCATAACTCATCCATCTCAGTCACATCAGCCGATCGTCACTTCGACAACAATGGGGGCAAACCTCACTAAGAAAAGATGGTCAACATGCTCAAGTGACTCAAGGGAACATTCTTCCTCGCACACTGCCAGTGTTGATCAGCGTACACACCTACACCCCAGTTCGTCTTTTGATAACCAAACGGAAGAGACATTGGAAGATTCCTCTTTTGCTATGCAAGTCATGGTAGTAGGGGTCACCACCGTGGAAGAACAGACGACTCAAATAGCCCAATTGGCTGAAGCAGTTGAGAAGCTACAGAAAACTATTGAAGAGAAGGATATGGAAATTGCTGCGCTCATGGAGAAGTTAGAAACTCAACGTGGCGATGACTCAGAAAAAGGTCTGCGTGGTCATAAGAAAGACTCATCTAGCAAATCATTTTCTGAACAAAAAGAAGAATCAAATTTCATTCTAGCTTCATGGTCAATTCAACAACTTCAAGACATGATTGCTAACACGATCAGAGCTCAATATGGTGGTCCATCTCAGGATACACTAACGTATTCCAAACCTTATACGAAGCGGCTCGACAATTTGAGGATGCCAACTGGATACCAGCCTCCCAAGTTTCAACAATTCGATGGCAAAGGTAACCCCAAGCAACACATTGCGCATTTCATCGAGACATGCAATAATGCTGGCACAGATGCCGACTATCTTGTGAAACAATTCGTTCGCTCACTCCGAGGGACAGCATTCGAATGGTTTACAGAATTGGAGTCTGAATCCATTGACAACTGGGAGCAAATGGAAAAAGAGTTCTTGAATCGCTTCTTCAGTACACGTCGCATTGTGAGCATGTTAGAGCTCACCAACACCAAACAACAGAATGATGAGTCGGCTGTAGAATTCATCAACCGTTGGCATGCACTAAGCCTCGACTGCAAGGATCGACTCTCAGAGTTGTCAGCAGTAGAAATGTGCATTCAAGGCATGCATTGGGACTTACTGTACATCCTTCAAGGGATAAAGCCTCGCACCTTTGATGAACTTGCCACTCGAGCTCATGACATGGAATTTAGCATCGCTAGTCATAGTCGAAGAAAAGATGAAATCGTTGAATCACATAATCAGAAACATGTCATGGAGTCTTTGGCGATCACAACTCCTGTCAAGATCACAGCACGAGTCAAGTCAAATAACCAAAACAAGTTGGAGCTGACTCATGATCAAACAAGGCGGCGCACTCTTAAAGATCTAAAAGCTAAAAGTTACCCTTTTCCAGATTCCGATGTTGCTGACATGTTGAAAGATTTGCTTCAAAAGAAAGTAATTAAATTGCCATATTGCAAACGTCCAGAAGAGATGCATCGCATCAATGACCCAAAGTACTGCAAGTACCACCGTGTCATCGGTCACTCGACGGAGAAGTGCTTTGTGTTGAAAGACCTCATCATGAAGCTCGCACAACAAGGAAAAATCTGTTTAGACATTGAGGATGATGTGGCTCAATCAAATCATGCTGCCATCATCTTTGATCAACTCGAAGTAGTGTCGTCCACGCCTTTGCAGGGGGCATGCTACTTGCCTAAATTTTCTTAGAGCACACAAGAATTGCAACGCTCCTAGCCAGCACGAGCTTAAACTGCACATGGCGCAAAAAGACGCTCCTAGCCAGCACGAGCTTAAACTGCACATGGCGCAAAAAAGACGCTCCTAGCCAGCAAGAGCTTAAACTGCACATGGCACACACAAAAAAAGTCTGTTAAGTTGAAAACCCGAAAGGGTGGCTCAAGCAAAAGAAAAAAAAAAACCAACAAAAAAAGAAAAATTCACTTCATCCATAAATCCTTGAACTACGTGATGACTTGATCTCTTTCTTTGGAAGGAGTACGTAGGCAGCTCGGAAAATTACTTCGAGTCCAGTCATACCAAAGCAAGAAGATGGGTCTGCTCAGAGATGTGTCAAGATCACGATTGGATTCAATGACTCAAGCATTTGGAGCTGTCCACCAACTCAAAGAAGAGATGCACGTGAAGAACTCAAATATTAAATATCTACCGAGAGCATGACTCCGCACAATCTTTGGAAGTTCGCGCCTTCTTTGGTTATCGACGAATACGCAAAGCCTAACTGCTTGAAGCGGATTCTCCCATGTCCAAAAGATGGAGGAATCCAAGCATTTAGGGCGTTCACGTTCTTCCTTCGGTAGTTGATAAATATGCAAAGCCTAACTGCTTGAAGCGGATTCTCCCATGCCCAAAAGATGGAGGAATCCAAGCATTTAGGACGTTCACATTCTTCCTTCGGTAGTTGGCGAGGGGCCGCATGAGTCCACTGGAGGATGTGAGCTGAAGGGTCATAAGGAGGGATATCGATTGCTTGAGGCCCAGTCAATGATGGATACACCTGCAGAGTAGTACCATCACTTTGAGTGTCCTCCAGATTGTCGAGGATGGTGACTGTCCCTTTCTTGAAGCACTTGAAGAAAGCCATGGCCATAAAAGGACGGGAAGCGCAATCGCGAGTGCCTGACAACGTACGCAAAGCCTAATCACTTTTGGTGGACCCTACCACGCACAAAGGTGGAGGAATCCAAGCGTTTAGGACGTCCGCGTTCTTCTCTCCGTGAGCCGCCAAATACGCGAAGCCTAACCGCTTTTGGTGGACCCTACCACGCACAAATGTGGAGGAATCCAAGCGTTTAGGACGTCCGCGTTCTTCTCTCCGTGAGTCACCAAATACGCGAAGCCTAACCGCTTTTAGTGGACCCTACCACGCACAAAGGTGGAGGAATCCAAGCGTTTAGGACGTCCGCGTTCTTCTCTTCGTGAATCACCAAATACGTAAAGCCTAACCGCTTTTGGTGGACCCTACCACGAGCAAAGGTGGAGAAATCCAAGCGTTTAGGACGTTCGCGTTCTTCTCTTTGACGTCGATAAACACGCAAAGCCTAATTGCTTTTGGCGGACCCTGCCACACACAAAAGTGGAGGAATCCAAGCGCTTAGGTCGTCTGCGTTCTTCAATTGTCGCCAAAATCCTGAAAATATATATATATATATATATATATTTTGAAATATATTGACATAAAAAAAAAAAAAATAGGAGGCGTCATGGAAAAGGCTGAAGACATGCATTTTTCTTAGTTTAGTTAGGCCACTAAAAAGCGGCGTCAAGGCACACCGCACATGCATATATATGAATATGTTCATATTGTCACAGTCATATCAGAAGGTGGATAAAGGCTAATTAAAAGAGGATGATCAATAAACCCACCTCTGCCATTGCCAACAGTTCGTGTCAAATCAAGGTTCCAGGAGAAGCAAACATACCAGAAGCTGCAAATCCTGTCCGCAAGTAGAGAAAGCAGGAATGGATTTCTTCAATTATCACCAAACCCTGAAAAGAAAGCAAAATATATATTTAAAATAAAGTTTCAGAATGCAGTGAAGGAAAAGAAAAGGGGCGGAGACGTCAGCGAAACAAAGAGGGCGTGGGGCATGTGAACATGAATGGTTAGTTAATCATGTTTTTGCATAAATGATGTCGGGTGAAAAAAAAAAAAAAAAAAAAATTCATTCTATGGACTGCGGGTGAGAAGATGAATCATGGAATTAATTAATTAAGCTTTTGGGGTGAATTGGTCTGCACAAGTCTATTTGGACATGGGTGAATTCGTGCTTTGCAGTCAGACCAGGAAAAAAATCATCATGCTTAGACTTTGGGGACGGCGCGTGCGTGCTTTTATATATATATATATATATATATATGTGTATATATATATTGTCAGAAGCCAATAATAAAAAATAATAAAAAAATAAAAAAAATCTTGCGCATGCTCATGTCAGAAGATGGAACATGCAATCAAGCCATCAAGGCATGTATCCAAGAGGTGATAATCAAATAAAAGTTTAATTGGCAGACAAACAGATTTACCTCAGGTTTATCACTGCTAATAATTCACGCAACTCAAGGTCCCAAGCCAAGGGGCAATCAACTTTTTTATTCGATTACTAGGAAAGGAGATTGTAAAGACAAGTCACCTTAATTGCTTGATAGCTTTTCTGCAACACAAGGACAAAAGGCAATGGAGCAATGAGGTTGAGAATGGGCAGCCGAGTCTAGTTCTATTGTTGAAGTCTTGAAGAAGCCAGGTCGGAAGAGTAAGTGTGAGGAGGCCGTACTTTTATATTAAAAGGCTAGGGTTTCCACTCCATTAATTTCCTAGTTGAGACTAGAAAAATATGGCAGAAATCCTAAATTTTTCTGCTATATATGGTGCTACTATATTAATTACTGAAATTTTGTGAATAGATATTTTATTCAGAAAAATCAAGGATTTATGCCATAAATATTTAAACAAAAAAATGCTCTTATATCATGGGGTTTGTCACATGCCAATTTGAAGTTCTTGCCATATTTATAAAATTAAATCCTGATTGCGAGAGAATCTCTACAAAACATTTTGGTAGAATCTCTACGAAATTAAATCAAGATTCCAAGCAAATCTCTACAGCTTTGGAGTTCTACAAGCCCGCTCCATTAAAGCAAAGCATTGCGACAAGCTAAAATGGAAAAGCCATCAAAGTTAAGGAGACCAAAAAAAAAAAAAAAAATTCAAACTTTAAGTCACACCTCCAACACGTGACGACATGTTTACGGCGCACCTCGAAGTGGGGGCATTTGTAGACACCAAAAATTTAATGAAAATAAAATTCATTAAATAATTCGGTCAACACTCAAAATTATGACTGAACAAATTTAGTCGGCATGCGGGTCCCACAAAATGTCCACGTGGCTTGTGAGTCAGCAAAATCACACAGACTCAGAGAATGACACTTGGCGACACATGAAAGGCCCGACGGCAATAAATGAATTTGCTCCGGCGAAATCAATTGATATTAAAGCGGATCAATCAAATTAAATAAATTGATTCCAAGTCAAATCAAAGAATTAAATCTTGTCTGCTGATTAGATATCAATTTATATTCAAGACGACAATCAGTCATCAAATTAATTTGCTGATTCCTTAAATAGTCGTGATTAAATCAGCCAATTAATGCTGATTGATTTGATTATGTTATTAAGGAAAATGTGACTAAAATCAGCCATTAAATTGATTGGCTAATTCCTTAATGATCGTGATTAAATCAGTTAATTAACGCTGATTAATTTGATTACGTAATTAAGGAAAATACAATTAATTACGTGTCATCAAGGCATTCCAAATTGAGAGAGACATCGACACTATAAATACCCTCTCTCAAATCAAGAGAAGGACTTCGGCCGGAGAGAAAAATCACTCCCAAAGTTCATAAGTCTTCAAGTGCGTGAAGAGCCTTCAAGCTGCCAAATAGCCGGTTCATCACCAACCTCAAGTCAAAGCACTCGTCACGTGTCAACCCTCGTGGCCATCATACGACTCAAGATCAAGCGTCAATCGCCCTTGAGCCAAGTACACCATCGAGGACGACGACAGACAGAGGGACGCAAGCAGACGGAAGAAACCTCTCCAAAGCTCAGAAGTCTCTCAAGCTCATGAAGAACCATCAAGCTGCCAAATAGCCGGTCTCTTCACCTCACCGACTTCAGACAAGCAAGGGAAATCACCTACAAGCTCGGAAGTCGTCAAACACGCGGAGGATCAACAAGCACCAAACACATGTGCTGATTCATCCACCATCAAAAGCCATACTCGCCACGTGACACCGCTCGTGGTTCAAATCTGATCAAGTTCAAGCCTCTACAGCCCTTGATCATCCGTCGTCTTCAAGTCGTCAACAAAGCAAAACTTCTGCCAAAGTTCTTCATCAAGCTCGTGGAGAATCAACAAGCACCAAACACACGTGCTGGTTCATCCCCTACCAAAGCCGAAGAACGCTCACCACGTGACACCACTCGTGGCCCTAAATCTGATCAATATCAAGCTTCTACAGCTCTTGGTCAATCGTCTTCCTCAAATCGTCAACATAGCAAGAAGCTCACACTACAACCGTTCGATTCAAGATCAAGTGCTCGCCACCCTTGGATCAAATCAATGTCAGAGATCGAATCAGAGGAGAATTTTGTGAAAGAGCATCTACAGAGATTGTAACCCGCATTTAAATTAATAAAATTATTATTTTGTACACGTGTCCTTCTTTCATTCGTTGCAGGATTTTTCGTGTTTACAGCTCCAAGTTGGACTCCTTCAAGGAGCGATAGTATCCTCGGCTTCCTGACGACGAGCCTCCTCCAGGGCAAATGCTCGCTCCAACTCCATCCTCCTTGCGATCCCTTCATCAATTGCTCGCCTCATATCATCACACTCCGCCTGGCCTAGGTCCAATGCACTCTGAAGCTCGCGTGCCCCCCCCTCTCGGCATTCAGCTCCCCCTGCAGTCGGGCTATCTCCTTTTCAAAGTGGGCTACTAACTCGGCCAATGATGCCCGTTAAAGGTTTAGCCTCGACCCATTTGCTGTCGTAATTGATGGCCACGATTATGTACTTGAACTGACCCTTGGCGGTCAGTAGTTTTCCGACAATGTCCAGTCCCCATGTGGAGTAGATCCATGGTGCTATGATGATAGATAGCAGTTCTGTTGGTGCATGCGGGAGGTCTGCATACTGTTGGCACTTGTGGCATGATCGTGACATTTCCTTGGCGTCATACCCCAATGATGGCCAAAAATTCCCCTGGCGCATGGTGCGGTTGGCAAGTGATCTAACTCCTGAGTGGTTGCCGCGTTCTCCAGCATGTATCTTTGCTAAGACTTGTTTTCCTTCTTCTGGTGTCAGACACCTTAAGTTAGGATGTGTGAACCCTTGGCGGTAGAGCTTGCCATTTTGGCAGTTGTCTTGCCTCAAACTTGTCAGATGGCAGTGTGCCATCACATTTGTACTTCAGTATTTTGTCCATCCAGTTTGGGCTTACTTCGATTGTGTAGATCTCTGCCAGATTTTTTGTGATGCTGGGCTTGTCGAAGGTCTCCACCCGAGTGTTAGTGAGGCTCTAAAGTGGTTGAGCTGTTTGCCAGACGTGCCAGGGAGTCTGCTTTTGCATTATTTTCTCGAGGTATTTGTGTGATGTTGAAAGAACTAAACTTGCCGAGTAGGGTCTTGGCGTAATGTAAGTATACTGCCAATTGCTTGTCCTTGACCTGAAAGGTGTCGTTGACTTGGTTGACTACCAGTTGTGAGTCACTGAAGATGTCGACATTTTCTACTGCACAGTCGATGGCTAACAGTAATCCTGTGATAAGTGCCTCGTACTCTACCATATTGTTGGAGGCTTTGAAGTTGAACTTAAGGGAGTATTCCATGTTAAGTCCCCTTAGTCCTGTGAGGATAATGCCGGCGCCGCAAGCCTTGACACAAGCAAAGCCATCTACAAAAAGATTCCACTATGACCGTATCTTGGTTTGTATGGCCTCAGGCTGTTGACTGTCGACTGTTGATGTTATGTCGGTGGTCCGCTTTGGCTATTGTTCGGTTAGCTCTGCTATGAAGTCAGCAACAGCCTACCCTCTGATGGTGGTTCTTGGCTTGTATTCGATGTCGAACTTGCTGAGTTCTATTGCCTATTTGCTAAGGCGTCTCGAGTGCTCTGAGCTTTGTAGCACTTGCTTTAGCTGTTGGTTTGTGAGGACATGGATTATATGTGCTTGGAAGTATTGGCACAACCTTCTAGCGGCCATTATGAGTGTCAGTGCTAGCTGGTCAAGTTGTGGGTATCTTGTTTCTGCTCCATTCATGCCTCTGCCAGCATAGAATACTGGCAGTTCTTCTGTTGCTTCCTTGCGTACAATGGGGAAGCTGATTATTGACTTGGATACCACTAAGTATATGTAAAGTATCTCACCTTATACTGGTGTTGACAGTAGCGGGACAGAGGCCAAGTACTCCTTCAGACCTTGAAATGCCGCTTCACAGTCAGGCGTCCAATCAACCACTTTACAATGTGACCGTTTCATTGCCATGAAGAATTGCAGGCACTTGTCCGTGAGCCTGGAGATGAATTGAGAAAGTGCCATTAACTTTCCCTGCAAGCTCTGCACCTCAACCTTTTTCATGTTTATGACCGCTTGTGTTTTGTCGGGGTTGGCCTCAATTCCTCGTTCACTAACTATGTATCCGAGGAACTTGTTGGCGGTGACTCCAAAGAAACATTTTTTCCGATTTAGGCGCATTCCGTATGCTAGCAGTATGGTGAATATGATGCGGAGGTTAGCTACATGACCGCCAGCTTTTACACTTTTAACGAGCATGTCGTCGACATATACCTCAATGATTTTGCCAGGAGCTCTACAAATATTGGGTTCATCAACCGTTGATATGTGGCTCCGGCTTTCTTAAGGCCCAATGGCATGACATTGTAGCAGTATAAGCCTTTGTCGGTGGTAAATGTTGAGCATTCTTAGTCCTCAGGGTGCATCTTTATCTAGTTGTAGCCATAAAAGGCATCCATCATGCTGAGTAACTAATGACCGGCTGTTGCGTCAACCAATTGGTAGATGCGTGGTAATGGGAAGCTGTCCTTGGGGCATGCCTTGTTCAGGCCTTTGAATTTGACACACATTCCGGTTGGGCTTCTTCACCATCACCACGTTAGAGATCCACTATAGGTAATTAACTTAGCGGGATGAAGTCTATGTCTTGTAGCTTGGTTACTTCTTCCGTAATGGCCCGATATCCTTCCTCGTCAAAGGCCCGTCGCTTCTATTTGACGGGGTAGAAGGACGGCTGGACACTGAGCTTGTGCTAAATTATGTCGGGAGAGATTCTTGGCATGTCAACATATGACCATGCAAGACTGCGGCGTTTTCTTTGAGAAATTGGGTGAGTTCTGCAGCCATCTCAGGGAAGAGTTGGGCTTAAATGCGCACCGTTCTCTCTGGGTGTTTGTCGGAGATGCTTACAATGCAGAGCGACTTCTCTGGGTTGGCGAGCTCTTTCTTGTAGTACTTTTCCTCGTGATCCGTGGGGTAGTCAATTTTGTCCTTCAACTGTGGTGTGTTGGCTACCGTTAAGATTTCATGGCGGCTTCTTGACCTTGACACCGTTGTTGAGTAACATTCTCGCGAAACCTATTGGCTTCCCCTGATAGAGCCAGTGCCATTGGGGTAGGGAATTTCATGAGTGCCATGTATCCGGCGATGATGCATTTGATCTTGTTGAGGGCTGGGTGACCGATAATGGTGTTGTACGAGCTGAATCAATCTACCACAATGAACTCGATGTGTATTTCTGTCATACATGAGGTTGTCCCAATGGATAGGCGCATATAGTCTAACCCTAGAGGTTGGGTCACATCACCGGAGAAACTGAGTAGCGGTTCGTGGTCCTGCAGGAGCTTTTTGTTGCGCTGTAGTTGTTTGTAGCATCCGTTAAATATGACGTTAACTGCGGACCCACTGTCTACCAATACTCTTCCAACAGACCATTTGTCAAGGATTGCATCCATCAGAAATGGGTTGTCATGGGGTGCAGGAATACCTCGCTCCTCCTCCTCAGAGAAAGTGATTGGCTCCCAACCAGTTTTAGTCATTTTGGCGGATCGGTCATAGCGGATGTTGAATACCTCTTTTGGATGGTTAGCGTGCTCATAGTACTTTCTTGCCCTGTGTGACAGGCTGCCTATGAAAGCACCCTTATCCATGGTGTTGATCTGCTGCATTGGCTCGATGTTGGCAACGACCGGTGGCGGTTTTCGAACCTTGTATTGTTCCAACTTCCCGTCCCAGTATAATGACTCTGTTTCGGTCTTGAGGGCATTGCAATCATTGGTGTTATGGCCGCTATCTTCATGGTGGTTGCACCATTTGCTGGTGTTTCTTGGCTTTCCTACCCTAGGGTATTTTCTTGGGGGTGGTGGTGGGATTTGATCCTTGCATTGATCATAGATTTCTTCATAGGACACCGACAAGACTGTGAAAACCTCAAACTTTTGAGTGTTTGTGGCGGGCTTATTGTTGCGGTTGTCACGGAGGTCATTGTGAAAAGATCCGTTGCCCTTGTTGTAGTATTGTTGATCTATTTGTCGCTTGTCTTGGTAGTTGCCCTGCTGCCACTCTTTTTTCTTGTCATTTGGTTGTCTGGTCATGTTTGGGATAGTGGTGGTGGTGTTTCTTTGTTGGAATGTGGGGGGTTGGGATGTTTTGAGAGGAGTTTGTGGTGGTGGTGGGATGGCACCATGAGTGCTATACTCGGCTTAGGCATGTAAGACTACTTCATTCATAACGTGGTCATATGTGGCATTTGGGCAATTGCAGTTGAGGTGGTACAGGAAACTTGCCTTGAGGAGTCCCTGCTTGAAGGCTTCTAGCACCATTGTTTTGTTAAGGTCCCGACATCTTGATGTGGCGGTCCTCCATCTTGTGACAAATGACTTTAGTGACTCATCAGTACTTTGTTTAATGCTGAATAGTTGGCTGGAGTTGTGATATATGTCCGTCATGAGGATGAAACGTGACAGAAATGCATTTGACAGAGCGGAGAACGAATCCATGGAACCTGGTGGGCATTCAAAAAACAAACTCATTGCCTCACCATCCAATGTTTCGCTGAATAGGTGACAAAAAGTTGCGTCATCGAACCCTTTGTTGTTGGTTACCTTCTTGAATGTTGCCATGTGCACAAATGGATCTGTTGATCCGTCAAATTGAGCGATCTTGGGAGTTTTTGCATATGTGGGTCTGACGGTTTGTAAAATTCTGGCAGTGAATGGGCCTGGTCTTACAACAAAAAGTGGATTCTGAGTTGGCGGTAGGGTGCCTGTTTCGGCTCTAAACAACCTTTCTTCTAGTTCCCGCATTTTCTCGAGGATTAGGGTGGTGGCGTCAACAGTAGGCCTGGGGGAAGGCTGATTTGGTACCAGCATTTGTTGTCGGGGGGCTGGAATGTTTCCTGCTCCCTTCTGCTACCCCGCGCTAAATGAGTTATCATATTGCGGCTGTGAGTTCGCTACTTGTTCCTGTACCAATTGTGGCGGTGCTGTTGGCCCTAATCCCGCCAACTCAGGTGGGTTCAAAGCGACACCCATTGGGATTACTGGTATTGGTGCTTCTCTTGTCCTTGTGCTTGGACTGAGCCCTTGCGCTTTGTGAATGTTCGCTCTGCGCCGGATGTGCATTTGTTCCTAGTGCTTTTTTTAACTCGTCGAATTTTGACAACAGCGCCACCACTTGATTTTGAGCTTCTGCCTTCTCCTTTCGCTCTTTTTTCCGCTCTCTGTTTGCTTTATGGAAATCCGCCAAAGCCAATTCCAACATGGCGGCTAGATCTTGGGCTGGTGCCAGTTTGGTTCTCTATGGCAGATTGTATTGGGGGTACCTCAGGTGTGTTGAGGGTTGGACCATCAGTGTTGATTGGTGTGGTGAACAATTCGCGGTTGAAGGCGATTGTTGGGTTTGCGGGGTTTGCGGGCTAAGGGTTGGTGCATTGGTTTGTCTGATCTTCAACGCCATTGCCGCTACCGCTAGCCATGGTAGATTATGGGGAATGACTTTTAGTTCAAAAGACTTCCCACAGGCGGCGCCAATTTTAATGCTCAGAATATCGCCACCCGGTGTCGGCTTCTGGTAACTAGGACGAGGGTCTAATCTTCCGATATATAGTGAATTTATGAAATCCCGCTATCTATCAAGAGAAATACAACGACGTCAAGAGGGGAGACCGCGGTTGGCGGTCTTCGCTCCTCCGATGCTAAAGTTAGACAATGTATTTGTATTGACAAAGTAGCGGTCTATAGCTATTAAATGCGTAATTAATGAAGAGAGAGGAGTGGACCTTTTATATTCGAGATAGTGAGTTGCCTTACTCTCGTTTTCGATATGGGACTGATGTGCTTCAGTTTACTGAGTTCTGGTTCAATCTGCAGCGATGACTTTGGGTGGCTCGTGTCAGCGCATTGAGTCATGTTTCGGCCAGGAGCTAGCTTGTCGGTGAATGTTGTCTTGCTGTGTTCCTGGGGGTCACACCGCCAAGGTCATTCTGACAAAGTTACATGGTATATGAGTGCTAATTATTAGCCAGTAGATGTCATGTATGTACACACGCGCTACACGCGCCTAGTTTAGGAACTCCAGCACGCTGCTAGGTTTGCTCGATTTGGATTTTGGGCCACCAGAGTTGTACAGTGGTCGGTGGCCACCGTGGCCAATGATAGGTTCTCCCATACCAAAAAGTGTAGTTGCTAATAGACCATTAGAAATCAGGAAAATAGTCAAAAGATCCAAGTAGCTGGTTAGCTCGTTCATCAACTGGGCATGACGTACTCATTGGAAAGGAAAATCTTTTGGGATCAATAATGGAGGAACTAACATGCATCTGGAAGATCGAAGAAGTGAACAGCTTGAGGAGCAAAAAGAGGCACTTGAATCTTGGAAATGAACAAGTTTGGAACCTTATCTACATCTGGGCAACTAATTCGCCACACCCCCAGAGGATCTTGGTTACAACCTTAATTCAAGTATGCCAACCTACTCAATCATTTAATTTACAAAGCCTGTCTGTCAGCTCTTTATTATCTTGGTTATCTGATCCTAATTTGAACCAAAAGCTATTATTTTGGTTGATTTATAACATGTTCCTTGTGGAGTGTACCCACAATTACAATCCCACCTACCACAAGCTAGATTTAGGATCGATTTTGGAGTGTTTAATCTCCCAACTTACTGCATGCATTTGGTTAGTTCCAGTGTGGACGCTTCCAATGCCTCTTAGTAGTAATCGTACTATAAATAGTGTGGAGTTCTTCCTGTTCTTCCAAAACTTGTTGGTATATATACCTCTTAGGCACAAATATCGGAAGCACAAGGCTCACTAGCTACTTAAAATGATGCCGATAACGCTCTGACATGATGTTGATACCATACACTAATGGTATCGGGTGGACCATAGCTAGTCCCACATTGGAAACAAAGGGGTGACAAGCCCATCCCCACACTATAAATACATGTCTCTCCACTCATTCAAGATAAGCCACCACTCTCCATTTACTCCTACCTAGTCTACATTCATACATGTATCTGACTTAGGCATCGGAGGGTCGAAGGCCGGTTAGCCCGGTCTTCCCTCTGACCTCTGTTCATGGTTGGCAGGTACGGATATCGGAGGTGGAAGCTCTCATGACAACCCCATTTAAACCACAGAAACATTTGGCACTAGAAGGAGCCCTCCGGTGGTGCTACTAGCTCACCATGAGCAATTTCATTACTTCGCCAGAAAATTTTCTCCAACCACCTAATTTTCTCTCTACACTTGGATCTCCCTCTGTTAATGCACCAACATCCCATATCTTTACATATCTTCCTGGAATTCTCATCTCTTTCACATGAAAACCCATCCACAGCTTTACCTATTGAGAATTGCCTAACAATGGCCTTTAGCCTAAATTCTCCTACACAAGCAAGTTCCTCAAGGATTAGGAGTAACCAAATGTTCAACCTCTACACCAGAACTGGACCCAATGTACCCTACTTCAACACCACTATAGGGAGTGCAAGAGTGGTCGTTCAATGGAACGAAACCCAGGTTTTCATTCCTCAAAGTGTCAAAATCCACAAAAAACACCTAGCTAACTACTGTCTTGTGGTTAAGTTGTTTGGGAACAAAGTCCCGGTCAAGAAAGTGATTAGGAAGTGTAGACAGAACTAGGCCAATTTTAGCAGTTTTGTTAAGCTCAACCAAATGGAAAATGGGTGATTTTCATTGGAGTTTTCAATGAGTGAGGATGTGCAGTATGTGCTGGAGAATAGGCCCTAGTTCGTTAAGGGTCCTATTTTTCATATCCCCATCTTTTGATGTTGTTAATGCAACTATTGAAACACTCTTTGACTACATCCGTCTCCCAAACTTGTCTTTACATTACTGGGATAAGGAGGCTATACAACAATTGTTGGAGTCATTGGAAGATTTTTCAAGATAGATGAGTGTACTGTGATGGGAGAAAACTATATCTTCACTTGGGTGTGCATGGAGATAGACTTGAGAACCCCTCTCAAAAAGGTGATTCTGGTGAGTGTTAGATCATAATTCATATATATATTTGTGCCCTAAAGTATGAAAATTACTTGTTTGAAAAGTCCAATTTAGTGTTGACTAATCTAATTCCATGTTTTGTAGAAAATCTTGACAAGAGGAGAAAAAGTGAAATTCCGGCAAATTTTCCATGCACCACAACTTTTGGCGACACAAGTACTTCGTGAAGCAATCCTGGAAAAATAGGAGTTTAAATGGAGCAATAAAGCCATGGATCAAGAAGTACTGATGCAAAGATTAAGTTTGATCACTCCTTTGGCCGGAAATTACAAGGGAAGTCCACAAAAATTGTTGTACATACCAGCAGTTACTCGACTGCCACATGGTTTAGTACCATCACTAGGTCCCGCAGGGCTCCCCTGATGCCGTACTAGAGGACCTTCTCCAGTAACTACAAGGTCGGTGCTCGCCAGGGGCGGCACCTTGGGTAGTAAGAGCGTCGGGCCTCCCTACTGGGGCTCGTTGAAGAGTACACCAGAAACTGTTAAAACCAGAGGGATGAGTCGTATCCCACATCGAAGAAATGGGAAACACCTTTCCCATATGCGAGTATTTAAGCCACAATCAACAACCTTCAGAAGGGTAATAATTTTTTCCCTTACTATTATGCTATCAAAATACATACAAAACCTCACTCAAGTATCAGAGAGGCATAAACCGTCTGGTACGGTTTATTCCTCTTAACGTTGTGTGTTCTTTCCATACAAGGATTCAGAGTTAGATCGATACCTGTTAGCAATATAGCATTCTGTGTGACGTACCTGGAGAAATCTAACAGAAACATTGGCGCGCTAGATATGGGTCTTGTATCATGGTAGAGCTGGAGGATACAGCAGGTCCATGCAGAAATGTGGCCCGGGCATTAGTATTCACACCCGGTACTTCATCACTTGAGACGCCGAATACAGGAATCGAAGCCCACGACCTGGGATCCTTAGACCCAATAGGAGCAAGCAATTCACCGATAATGCCGGACCCTTCGGCCCAGGTTACAGAGCTAGAGGCCATGCGAGCCTTCCGTGAACAAAGCAGGATTGACGGGAACAGAAGAGGATCGACAGAGAAACCAACCTCCTCTCACAACAGAGACTACAAAAGCTGGAAGACGACAACATAACGCTTACTCGGGCGTTGGATTGACAACACTAACATAATAAAGCTCTTACTCAAGCTCTCATTAGGGCTACACAAGGCACGATATCTGAGGTAACAGCCGCACCGGTAGCCACAGTGGTAGGACCAACCAGTACCATGACCTCTACAAGATTAATCATCCCCCCCCCCTCCGGGGGCTAGCTTTGACGAGCTGATGGCCACAGCCATTAGACATGCCCAGGCTGAGTTTGAAACATATGGGGATCACATGGGGATCACATCAAACCAGAGAAGAAAAGAATCGCCAACCCGGTCCCGGCGGTCAGTGACGAGCTAAGAAAGTGGGAGTGGACCCAAGATGCCGGACGATCACCCTACTCTGCAACAAAGAGGAGCAAGGAGTCCTCGTCCAGACCTAGTGACTATACAGGAACTCAGTCTCACCTGGACGACAGGACACAACAATACCCCAAAACACCGCCTCCACCCAGGTACAAAGTATTCACTCTCTTCACCGCCTCGTACGAGGCCATCTGGAACAAGAATAGAGATGAAATACCTGGCCCACCACCCCGTAAGTTCCCAAAGAGCAAACTCACGCAGTAAGATACAGGTAGATTCTCCTCCTATCATGAAGACGTCAGACATAATACCAACCTTTTCTTTGCTCTAAAAAATACCATTGAGTCACTCGTTCAGAAAGGCAAACTTCAGCGGTACCTGCCCAGTAAAGAGATAAGAGCTATCGACATCTATGGTCGGATTCTCAGGATCCATGGCAGAGGACCAAAGGGGTTACAGCCCCAAAGAAGGAAGCGGGGGGCGAGTTTCAGGCATCCCAGATGGAAGTCTATCACTTTCCTAGAAGAGGAGGAAGGGAACCTGAAAATGCCCCATGACGATCCCTTCCTCATCACGCTTCAGATGGACCACTACATCACTTCCCGGGTCCTCATCGATATCGGTGCCTCCGTCAGTGTAGTGTTTCACGATGCGTACAAGGCCCTGAATAGGGGACGATCCAAGTTATCACAGGATAACGAACCCTAATCAGTTTCTCCGAGGATATTGTCCAGCCACTGGGATCCAATTATCTGTCGATCACGGTCGGAGAAAGCCCAAACTGCTCGACCATCAAAACAAAGTTCATTGTGGTTGACTGTGTCTCGTCCTACAACGCAATCTTGGGACGACGGGCACTCTGGAGCCTAAAGACGTTTGTAGCTGGCCACATGCTCATGATGAAGATTCCAACCCCCATGGGAGTGGCGATGATCTAAGGTGATCAGGCCGCAGCAAGGCAATGCTACTCTTTAACAGTGTTACGCAGTAAAGGAAGATCAGAGATGTTATCGGTAATCGAGGATTCCTCACCTACTGACATGTACGAGGACCCAAGGGATGACACAGATTCAGACGAAGAGAGGCCCGGAGCCATGGAAGACATTGAAGAAGTAGTACTGTTAGACGAATTCCCGAACAGAACTGTCCTTATCAGTACCAAGTTGACCCTATCCGTCAGGGAAAACTTAATCGTGTTCCTACGCACCAACGCGTCCGCTTTCACTTGGTCGTATGAAGACATGCCCAGGATCCCGATAGATATAGCCATGCACAACCTTAGCATCGTCCCTTACTCAGACCTAGCAAAAAAAAAAGCACAGGGCTTTCAACCACAACAAATACAAGGTCATCTAGGCTGAAGTAAAGAAGCTCAAGGCCATCAAATTTATCAGGGAGGTAACATACCCTTGTTGGCTAGCTAATGTAGTTATGGTACCCAAGAAGACACCGGGATCTTGGCGTATGGGTGTCGATTACACAAATCTCAATCGAGCATGCCCGAAGGATAGCTTCCCACTCCCAAGAATAAACCAACTCATAGATTCCACAACTGGGTACCGGTTACTCAACTTCATGGACACCTTCAGCAGGTACAATCAAATAAGAATGAATCCCGCCAATGAGGAGCATACTGCATTTACTACGGACAAGGGTCTATACTGTTATCAGGTCATGCCTTTTGGATTGAAGAACGCTGGTGCCACTTATCAAAGAGTCGTCAACTCCGTGTCTGCAGATGTAATCGGTACCATCATGGAGGTATATGTAGACGATATGCTGGTCAAAAGCCTAACGGTTGATGACCATGTAACGAACCTGGAAATCGTTTTCACCATCATCTTGTGGAACGGCATGCGACTGAACCCACAGAAATGCATCTTCGGGGTTGATATAGGGAAGTTCCTTGGTTACATTATCAGCCACGGAGGGATTGAAGCAAACCCAGAGAAGGTACAAGCTATCCTAGACATGACATCACCCACTTTCCGAAACGAGGTCCAATCCCTTACAGTCAAGGTGGCCGGCCTTTCAAGGTTCGTCTCAAGACTCACTGATAAATGCACACCTTTCTTCAAATTACTGAAGACCTAGCACATAGAGAATATCACCTGGACTGCCGAACACGAAGCAGCATTTCTCAGCATAAAGGCATATTTGGTAGCGGTACCATTACTATGAAAACCCATTCCAAGATAGATGTTGTATATATATCTAGCCGCATCTGCAACCACTATAAGCTCGGCGCTTATCAGACGAGACCACGATTGCGAGTACCCGGTGTACTATGCAGGCAAGGGTCATACTGGCGCAGGATCATGATACCCGGACATAGAGAATGTGGCCTTAGCCCTCCTTGTGTCTACTAGGAAGCTGTGGCACTACTTCCAAGCACATTCAATTACGGTCTTCACAAACCACCCACTGCGGCAGGTACTTCAAAAGCTAGAAACCTCTGGGAGACTCATCAAGTGGGCCATAGAGTTGGAGAATTCAATATCCACTACAAGCCCCGGACGGCTATAAAAGGTCAGGCAACGACAGGTTTCATTTCAGAGCTCATCCTTTCTCAGGATCGGTCCACGGGAATGGAGGAACCACCGACCCCATGCCCACAGCCACGGAGTACTTGGCAGTTATATGTTGACGGAGCATCTAATAAAAAGACAAGTGGGGCCGGCATTTTGCTCATTAGCCCGGAAGACCAAGTGTATAAGTACGCTTTGAAATTTGCTTTCAAGGCATCCAACCACGCTGTAGAGTATGAAGTCCTCATTGCGGGTCTACAGGTCACCTGAGAACTAGGTATCTAGCACCTTTACATCTTCAGTGACTCTCAATTAGTGGTGAACTAGGTCAACCGGGACTTTGAGGCTAAGGAGTCTCAAATGTCATCTCATTAGGCTCTTGCCAAGGCATTGGTACAACAATTCGGAACATTCACGATTACCCAGATATCGCGAGCAAAGAACAATAAGGCAGACGCCCTAGCCAAACTTATGGCAACTTCTATAAGTACCGCATACGGGGCTACCAAGGTAGAATTATTGGACAAGCCAAGCACTTCTAAAACGGTGTCAGAAATATTTGCCATCGACAACACTGCCTCTTGGATAGACCCAATACTCAAATACATGGTTGACTGCTTATCACCAGAAGACAAAGTAGAGGCAAGAAGGTTGCAGCTAAGATCAGCCAGGTGCACAATTTTGAATGGAAAACTCTACAGGAGAGGCAATAGTTTCCCCAACCTCAAGTGCATCACACCAGAAGAAGGTCACAATATCATGAAAGACATCCATGGGGGTATCTGCGGTAATCACGCAGGGGCCCGGTCTCTCTCTCATAAGACACTGCGAACTGAGTATTTTTGGCCAACCATGTCAGCGCTGGCTAGAGCAATTTCCAGTTCTTACCATAAGTGCCAAATGTACGCCAATATACCAAGGGCATCGCCTATCGCTCTGTCTATCCTCCTCGCACCTTGGCCTTTTTGCCAATGGGGCCTAGACCTAATCGCTAAGCTACCTACGGCAGTAGGATAGTTCAAGCACGCCATTGTAACGGTGGACTATCAGACAAAGTGGGTAGAGACAGAACCTTTCGTGGCCATCACAACAAAAAAAGTAAAAAATTTCTTGTGGAAGAAAATCTACTGCAGATTTGGAGTCCCGGACACAATTATCACTGACAAAGGTGCCCAATTTGACAACGATGAATTACGGGCATACACCAAGAACATAGGCACAAGATCCTTCACGCCTCACCAACACATCCAGAAACTACTGGCCATGTGGAGGCTGTCAACAAGATCATCAAGAAGATCCTCAAGAAGAAGATCGACGCCGCCAAGGGCTTTGGGCCTCCAAGCTCTCGGAAGTATTGTGGGCTATCAGGACTACAGCAACAAAGGCTACCAGAGAAACTCCCTTCTGTATGGCTTTCGGAACAGAGGCAGTCCTTCCCATCGAAACACAAAAATTCAGAGTGGAAGGATCGAGTACTTCGACGCAGGTACTGAAGCAGAGGGCCTTTGGCTAGATGCCGATTTTCTTGAGGAATAAAGGGATGTCACGCACATGCATAACCTCACAAACAAGAGGAGAATTGCCCGGTACTACAATGCCAAAGTGCAGTCTCGGACCTTAAAACTTGGGGACTGGGTCATGAAACAGGTGTACCCTGAGCCAAGAGGTCTTGACCCCTCTTGGATAAGTCCCTATAAGATCATTGAGGAAGTAGGTCTGGCAACCTTCTTCATCCGAGACATGGACGGAGTAATTTCCCGACACCTATGGAACACGCAGCGTCTCTGGTACCATTACAAGTAGCTCTCGGAACATCTTACCCTAGCTTTTGATCATCCAGCTATGGCAAGCCACCTATCGGGTACTTATTTTGTATGAGCAAACAAGTGCTACTTTGAATGGAAAAATGGATTATTCAGACCATTACTTGCATTTTCACCCTAGTCACGGGACATCCTGGACATTCAAGCTACATTGTTAATTACTACATTATGGTAATAAGTAACTTAAACATACACGCTTCGACAATGCATAAAATACAAGCAATCTTAATCCCTTTTAACATTTCCATTCAAGTAGCAAAACAATTTTTACGATCAACAACAAAAAACCCGGACTACCAGGTAAAGGAATTTAATAAGGGACTACCCCAATACCAACTCGAGGCCATTGTTCAAAAAATGGGTAAACAAAATAGGAGCCCAGGAAGACAATCTTTCCTAACCCTGGACCTCGGGATGACTACCAGAGGCATTACCCTCGGGTGTAGCCATCTGCCTTCTTGTTCTTTTTCCTTGGCCTCCCATTCCTTCTTCTTTCTCTCAAGCAATCCCCACCTGAACTTAGCTTCATCCAAGTACCCGGCTGCTACCCACTCCTTGTACTTTATGATCACGGCTTTGTCCTGGGCGGCAATAAGCATCTCGACCAATTCCTGAGAGCCCTTGAACCCGGCAATGGCCTCTTGTGTTTCTATTGGAAGGCACTCCTCCAAGTGCTAGGTTTTCACCTTCCAAGACTTGGCAAATTCCTTAGCCACCTTGGCAGATTCCCAGATACTTTCAACCTTAGCCTTCACCCCATCCAGTTCGCCTTCCAACTCCAGGATCCTCTTCTTTGCAGCCTCCAGCCCCCTTATCTTTGAAGTTAAAGACTCTAGCTTCTTCTTCAAAGAGTCCCGCTCCTTCTCTAGATTTGCCTTCTCCCCATGAAGGTACTTTACCTGCCCGGAGAGGCTACTCACCTCCTCCTTCAGTAGCGTATCCTCCTCACCAGCATCGATCGCATATACATTGAACAAGGCCTGCAACACCTCCATCAGTAACCAAGGCAACATATATATGTATAGATCAGGTATTGAAAGAAACATCAAAGGGATACCCGCATCATTGACTCCCGAGCAATGCGACGATTATCTTATGGAGCATTTTCTTTCGCCCGTACCCGATCAAGGTCTATGTCCTTTAGATCAGCAAGCATAGAGTGCACGAACTTTTCTTCAGAAATCCTGAACTCATCTAGCAATTGCTTAATGGGCTTCTTAGGGACCAAAGAAATGGCCAGAGACAGCAGACCCATGGACAGGGACGGCTCTGACCCCAGAGGAAGACTATTCTTCTGCCTTTTGGACCCTGTCCCCTTAACGTCCCATCCAGTGTAGGTTACCTCCTCCTTGTCCCCGCTCTGATGTCGATGCATATAGTGCCTCTTCTTCTCACCTGGAAGCATGGCCTTCTGGCTACTAGCAGATCTTGTGGATCGGGAAAAAAGTGAACCAGACACCGGAGCTTTTCCCATCTTGGCAACAGTGACAACATCCCCAACAGGCGGATCCTCCCTGTGGATAATGGGAGTATCGGGATCAGGGTTCCCGTACCCTTCATCTGGTATCTCGAGAAGTAACTCTTCAATCGAGCATCCCGTCTTCTTAGTCTCTAGGTCCACGTCAATATGGATGGCATCGTCTCCTTGACTCATGATCATATCCATCAGCTTGTTGTCGTTCATCGGGTCTTCCTCTTTACCTTTGCGAGGCTTCCTCTTAGGCACTTTCACTGCAAGCAATTTCAAAATTCAAGTTCAAAAACAAAAACAAAAAAGTTCAAGTTCAAGTTCAAGTCCATCTCACCGAGTAGTCTTCCTATGCCTATCTAAAATGGAGTACCGGATAAATCTATAGGAACTTCTCTCATCAACATCACTCCATATAACGTATACTCGGGCAATTCGTTTCTTTTCGACCTCCGACAACGTGTACGCCTGATCCCGATGGCCTGAAACGTACCCGTTAACTGCCATTTCCTATTCCTAATTTGCCATTGCCTTCCAGCAAGAAATACTTTGCTCTTCCATTTCTTGCTCTGGGACGTGGGCAGGTCGGTAAAGAGGGGCTCATAGTCCCGAGCTGCGAACGCTATGGTACCTTGACATAACCGCTTTCTTGAATACAAAACCCGGTACATGACTCGAAATTTGTTGATGATGGGCCATCCTTGCTGGCACAGGTCCCATATGGCCATCATGCTCAGAATCTGCCGCCAGGAGTTCGGTGTCAACTGCCCCGGTGACAAATTCAGCATCCTGAGCAGATACTGTAGGCACCGGGGTAGCAGTAGCGATAACCCTTGGAAGAACTTATTCTCGTGTAGCGCCACCCATCCCAGAGGCAGATTCGCTCCCATCTCTCCAACTTATAGAGGCCTAAGTTCTACAGCATCCGGTATCCCCCATTTCATCTTCATCTTGCTCATCTCCTTCATAGTCATACTTCTCCCGGGCTCATCACACACTGTCCTATCCACCAACGTGTATCTCGGTTTAGGTATGCCTTCGGGAATGGGATGACTTCTTGCGCCTCAGCCCCTGAAGCTTCCTCGGTATCACTTCTATCTGTACTTCCACTACTCTCCAAGAATACCCCCGTCGAGGACTCGGTATCCTTAGCCGTAAACCCCCTACGAGCACTACTGCCTGCCAGGTACTGATCAATATCCTCCTCCGCTCGCCTAGCGGAAGCTTAGCGTGACGATCCCGCCCCCCAGCTATAGCCTTCGTCTCTAATTCCATCCTAGCACTACGGGAATCCTAGCCTCAGATTTTGGTATCTGAAATCATAAACAGAAGGGTCAGCCTAGAATTTTAGATCTAAGGCTCCATTGAGATGTAGATCACTGCACACTTAAACCAAAAACCTAGATAACACAAACCTATAAACCAAAAACCCAGAAACCCAAACTCACCCAAAATCTATCTACACAATCTCCAACCAATTTTTGTCCAACCTATTCATATTCACTATGATGAATAGTTTCGTCATATCAAAACACAAAGCAAACCAAAATTTCATAAACACATATACAAAACCCATAAAAGCTAAATCCAAACGAAACCAGTGCAATTTTTCAATAAAGCATGCAGGGCACCTTACCTCTTTTGTAGCAGTCGCAAGCTTCTCCAAGTCCAACTGCCAGTCGCTCGCCTTCCCTTTCTCCAGAAATCAACGATCCCAGAAAGATGCAGAGTTTTTTTAGAGTTGCAGAAAGGGTTTCAGAGATGAAAATGGTGAAAAGTGAACAATCCGTGCAAACTTTCCCCTTAAATTCGAGGCAAGTTCAATCGACACAGTCGAAGTCGATCCGTAGGATCATGCCACGTGTCCCACTATCTCGTTCCACTCCTCAAACACGCAAACCATCAGAACCAAAAGGACGCACATTTATTACCCTCCCCGAAATTGACGCACCAAGTGTTAAGGCATCGGGTATACAAGCCCATCTACCCCACAGGGTACGCAAGACTAAAGCCTTCATTCACCTCACCGGGTGCTATGGCTCGAAGCTCATCTACCCCACCGGGTACAAGAGGCTCTAAGCCTATCTACCCCACCAGGTACGCAAGACTTAAGCCATCATTCACCTCACCGGGTGCTATGGCTCAAAGCTCATCTACCCCACCGGGCACAAGAGGCTCTAAGCCTATCTAGCCCACTAGGTACGCGAGACTTAAGCCCTCATTCACCTTACCGGGTGTTATGGCTCAAAGCTCATCTACCCCACTGGGTACAAGAGGCTCTAATCCTATCTACCTCACCAGGTACGCAAGGATAAAGCCCTCATTCACCTCAGAAGGTGCTATGGCTTAAAGCTTACCTACCCCATCGGGTACAAGAGGCTCTAACCCCTCCATCAGATACCACTGCAGCCTTGCTACCTGCAGTGACCCTGATCCAAACCACCTAATCAATATAATCCTTCATCGGGAACTTAGGGGACTCCATATAGGCACAAAAACTACCAAACCTTGTGCCAGACCTTATCAAGTCCCCACCCAAGAAATATCTTGAACGGGAACTTGGGGGACTTGTACATACCACCAGTTACTCGACTGCCACAAGGTTTGGTACCATCACCAGGTCCCGCAAGGCTTCCCTAATGCCATACCAGATGACCTTCTCCAGTAACTACTAGGTCGGTGCTCACCAGGGGCGGCACCTTGAGTAGCAAGAGCGTCGGGCATCCCTACTGGGGCTCTTTGAATAGTATACCAGAAACTGTTGAAACCAGAGGGATGAGTCGTATCCCACATTAAAGAAATGGGAAACAACTTTCCCATGTGCGAGTATTTAAGCCACACTCAACAACCTTCAGAAGGGTAATAACTTCTTCCCTTACTATTACGTTGTCAAAATACATACTTCTCCCCACTCAAGCATCAGAGAGGCATAAACTGTCCGGTATGGTTTATTCCTCTTAACGTTGTGTGTTCTTTCCATACAGGGATTCAGAGTTGGATCGGTACTTGTCAGTGGTACAGTATTCTGTGTGATGTACCCAGAGAAATCCACCAGAAACAATCGTTGTGTAAAACAGTTACTGCAAAGCAAAAAACTACAGTTTCAGAATCAGCTTTTCGGGAACAATTTTGGAGAGCTTTTCTTTCACTCTTCCAACTATAACTTATAAAAAGGGCCAGTATTCCTTAAGTATATGATGTTTTACTTCAACATGAGCCAAAGAACTGGTCAGAATCATCAATAAGGCAGCAGGAAATCAAGTGCAAAATAAGCTTCCCGCTAAGCAGAAATTGTCAGCTTTTCACGAAGTTTTTTTGGAGATCTTTTCTGGAGACTTACTTGGAGTTTTCTAGAAGGTTATTGATCATTCTTGAAGATATGATGTCATAGATCATGGATAAGTTGAGAACCGTCCAAAACATGGCAATAGCAGGTCAAGCCTAGTCCAAGAAAAAAGCTTCAGAAGCAGAAAACGAACCCTAGTCAAATAAGGGTAACTTGGCCGAGAATCCTTTTTGGACGTTTTACTGTGCATTTTTGGAAGGTTTATGATGCTGATATTATGAAGAAAAGTCCTAGAAGAATCGTGTAAGATTATGGCATGATTAATCCATCATATTATCTTTTAGATAATAGGCATCTCTTGCACACTCTCTCTCATGCTTGTTACCTTGACTTTGGTGACCCAAAACCACTCCAACACTCTTTATTTTCATGCTTCCATGCATAATAAAGAGAGCTAGCTGCTCCTCTCTTCTCCCTTAGTCATACTTTTATACTTTACACTCTCATAGCTCATCATTACTTCCATCTTTTTACTCCATCTCTTTTATATCATTTTCCCGTATTTTAAGGATCTATTACCACTCTCATACTCCACCTCCATGCTTCTTACAATGCTTTAGCTGCTATCTTGGCTTCTCATCATCTTTTTCACACCTCTATCTTCATCTATTTAAGTATATCTTCTCACAAGGAAGAGGCATCATCCATACCACACCATTACATCTTCTTTCTCTCCATCTCTTTCACAAAACCTCCATCTCCACTTCCCAAAATCCGAACCCATACTCCCCTTACTACTCCATCCCCTCCATCACCACCACCACAACTACCATCTTCCACCGCTAAAATTAAACTCCATCACCACTACCACTACTCCATCTTGCACATCACCCATACCACCCCATTATATCTTCTTTCTTTTCTATCTCTACCACAAAACCTTCATCTCCACCTCCCACCACCACCACAACTACCATCTTCCACCACTAAAAACTTCATCACCACCACCACCACTACTCCATCTTGCACATCATCTATACCACCCCATTATATCTTCTTTCTTTTCTATCTCCACCACAAAACCTCCATCTCCAGCTCTCAAACTCCAAACCCATGCTATCCATACTACTCTATCTCCTACATCACCACCACCATTTCTTATCATCTACCTCCATTAACACCACTACTACTATATCATTTCTCCACTCTATTTTCTATCATCATTTTCTCCATCTACTCTACCTATGCATACAATACATAATACAAGTTTTACTATCTTTTATCATCAAATCTTCAAGAGAAATAAGGAGACGAAATCACAACCACCACCATCACCACCAAGACGTGAGCTTAGGGACCATCAGATACACCACTAAGCCAACTCTATCCCTTTTACTCTAGATTATATTTTGGTGTCCAATTTAATTATGAAGTTAGTATATGCAATTATGAGTGAGTAGTACTTTGTTGGGGTTAGGTTTGAAAGCCCTATCCAATCTTGTATGAATTGATGTTATAATATAATGTGATGCAATTTTCTTTAATATGCGTTCATGCTATTATAAGAGTTGAATGCATATGCTTAGACTTTACCACTTTGAGTATATGTGTTTGTTATGTCATGATGTAATGTTTAGAGATTGGTAACCTTTGAATGTTAAAGCATGAAAGCACACTATGTGTGCATGTAAGGGCTGTGAATTACAATCACTTAGAGATCAGCTTGGTTGGTTTGCATGATTTTTTCATCTCCAAACTTTATGCATTTAGGGTAATGCACTAGATACCTAATCGGACTGAAATGCATGGCTTAAGTAGTTAAGTACTACACCCGAGAGGGGTTGCTTGATATCACAAAAGGAGCATGTCCCTTGTTATACCCGAGAAGGATACAAGGAGATAAATTGGTTGATTAATGTAGCATCATTCATATTGAAATGCATCAATACTTGCAAGGGCGGTTAGTGGTAGACAATCTAAATCCTAACTTTCATCCATTTGATCACTAGTTTAGTTTAGAGTAATTTTAGTTTACATTTGAGCATCTAGTTGTTTTCAATTCAAAACTATCTTCAGAAACCAAAATCAAATCACTACTTCATCTTGCACATACTTACCATGAGCCTAGATTTCCTTGTGAATTTAGGTTTGTGATTGTATATTTGCATATTCTAGCTCTTCTTAGGTTCACATCCTAGCTAGTGATAAGAATCCAATCCTCGTGGTTTCGACAACCTTTCTTATATCCCTATATTATTACTTTTACCTCTTATACTTGAGGGTGGCTAACAATGAGGGATGAAGATGAAGAGGATGCAGACTTCCCTCCAGAGCTGAGAAGTGAGCCAGCTAGGGTCTTTGTGTCCTATAAAGCCATATTCGAAGTTTGCTTTAAATGTGGTAGCCATAGGCACAAGATAAAAGCTGCCTATTTAATTTAGTTGAAAAGCACTTTGTGATGGTGGACAGACTTGAATTAGATGAGGACGTGGAGCCTTACCGTATTGAAGTAGGGACAGAAATCCAAGAACTTATCTCTGAAAATGTTATGGTTTACTCTCCATAACCGGAAAAAGTGAGACTGGGCTAAAAGACCCTGAGGCTAATGAAGTTGAAGTCAACCCCCCGTCCCCTGGATGGAAGTTGGTTTAGATAGGCAACAAGGGGAAATCAACTGACAATGAGAACAATCCCAAGCAGAAGATGAATAAAGCTAAGCAGGGAAAAGGTACGGTGAACAAGACAAGGTTGATTCATGTTAACGTGTGTGACCGAGGGGTCTTGTTAACGTTAGAGAGAAAGAGTAAGAGAGAGTTAGAGACATGATGTGTCACACCCCTGATTAAAAATCGATATATAATCCCATAATTATACATGCGTGATCGTTCAGCCATCAATACAAAATACCTAGAAACTCTTTCCTTTTAAACCAAGTATGTACTGATGCCCTGAACCCTCAAAGTTAACATACACTCGCCCCACAGAGTTATATATTACACAAGCTTACGAATAAAATTGTCAAGAACAAAATAAAAAGTAAATGCTCCTCAGAGCTCACTACAAGCGGAAGTCTTTATAATCGTAAAGTCACAAAATTGGCTTTTTACCGTAATACTGCCAGCACGCCACCTCAGGTTCAGCCACGATTACCCTAACCTACAGGATTAACCCCTATACCGTTTGAATGGTGCACCGGATTGCCACACAACAAACCCGGTAAGCTTTTGCAAGCCCGTATGAGTAAACTCAAAACCACAAAATAGAAACACATTCTTAAGTCACCTCAACCTAACCACGATAAACACATAACTCACAACTACCACCATCTGTTTCATAATCTTCCATAACATGCTTACGTAGGTCAACTCGTGACTAAAACCACATGCTCAGATACTCAACCTAGCATCTAATTACACAAATTCCAGTCAAACAAAACCTCCTCAAGTAATGTTTGGAAATCCTTTGACGCACAACAGCAAGTCACAAAGATCACACTCATTTCCTCCCCACCGGAAGCCTTTGTCATCAACATGACATCAAAGGTGAAAACAACGAATCACCTTCCTATCCTCACACAGAGCTCAATCGTCACCACTATAGCTTTTAAGATAAATAAATGAATCAAGAAGAAAATAAGACAATCATAATTCAAAACAAGCAAAACAATTCAAGTCATAGCAATCATCATAAACCCACACTCTGACATCCATAGGTAGCTCCAACCATCACAGCAGCCTTCTTGATCTTTGTTAACTTAATAACAATTCAACTTCGCTATCAAGCAGTCATCACACTTATCATCACACAGATAGAGATCATCCAATTGAACATCACACATATAGAAATCATCCAATTGATCATCACACAGATATCACCGGTCATCACACAGATAGCAATCGTCCAACTCATCACACAGATTTCACCGGTCATCACACAGATAGCAATCATCCAACTGATCATCACACAGATATCACCAATCATCACACAATAGCAATCGTCCAACTCATCACACAGATTCCACCGGTCATCACACAGATAGAAATCATCCAACTGATCATCACACAGATATCACCGGTCATCACATAGATAGCAATCGTCCAACTCATCACACAGATTCCACCGGTCATCACACAGATAGCAATCATCCAACTCATCACACAAATTTCACCAGTCATCACACATATAGCAATCATCACAAAAATTCACTGATGTCATCGATTCATTACACAGATACTCCTACACAAGCCTTACATGACAATCATCACAAAGATTCCCTGATGTCATCGATTCATCAAACAGTTATTCCTACACAAGCTTTACCATATCTTAAATCTCAATTAAGACAGTCATATTAGACCCATGGTATCTCAACACATGATATTCTACAATCACAACTCAAAACACAATTTCACCATTCTCGAGCAATAATGAACTCATTTCAAATATTGTTCACCTCATAATGAAACCACAAATACATATATATATATATATATATCACGCAAATATATATATATATATACACACACACACACATGGTCATCTACTCAGGAATGCCACTAATACCACTATAGTCACAGTTAATCCCATAACTCCAAGACAATATGGTAACTAGGCTCATAACGAATATCGTGAGATTTACTCACCTTGAAACTCCCGCTGCGTCTTCAATAAAGAACAAAGCAGCCAATCCACAAAATAACCATCCAAAATACTTCGTCAAGTACCTAATCACATACGGTTTTGACTTAGTAACAATTCACAAACGATTTAAGTCCGAAACCCTTATTTTGAACTAAAATCCCCAAAGTGGCGCCAATCGAGGTAAAACCATATCCGAGACCTCCCAAAGTCTCCGGAATACTTCCACGATCGATATGTCCAAACCACAAGTAGATCGGAAGCTCGGATCCTCACGGATTGAATAAATCAACCTGTATGAAACCGTAAAAATCATAACAAATTCATACGAACTCCAAAATTTGCATATTAGATATCGAAACGCTCGTATCAACGAGTAAAACATATATAATACCAAAAATAGTTCCCTACATGGCCAGAACGCCACCAGAACGCTAGCCAAAACTCATTATTTCCCAAAACTCCCAACATCAAAGCTGTTCATCTAAGCATGCTTGTGAATTTTCATAACTAGCTCGAAGTCAGAAAACAAGCAAAAAGGGTTGAAAACTACCTCACAAGCTTTGAATTTTTGCTCAATCCGAGTTGAACCGATTTTCATGTAAATCGATCCAAACAAATACCATAGATCGATCCAAAAGGCTCCCACGAAGCCAAAGAAGGAAACTTGAAGCCGTGCCGTCGCCGGAGCAATGTTTTCCGGTCGGCTCCTATTTCCTCAAACTTCGCGGCCTTCTAGTGCCGCCACCACTGAGAATCGCCACTAGAGGATGCCAGAGGGACGACCAAAAGGAGGAGACGAACCAGCTGACCAAGTTTCACGGCCAGATATCGCCGAAGCTGCGAGTTCCGGCTGGGTCAGATCTGCCGGTTTCGGGTCGGGTCAGGCGAAAAACTCAGATACTGAAGGTGCAGCCGACAGAGAAAAGAGAGAGAGAGAGAGAAGAAATGCTTTCCGGAAAAGGAAATGAAAATTATGAAGATATTTTCTGATTTTCTCTATTTATACTGAAACGGAAACTTTTTTCGAAAGCCATAACTTCCTCATACGAACTCCGATTGATGCGTTCCGTATGTCCACGAACTTGTATTGACGTGCTCTATAACTTTCGTGAAGTACGTTTTCGGAGAATCTCAACGTATCAAAAGTCAACCTTGGAATCCCCCCTAAATCCACACTTTTCAAACAACAATTCGTCTGAAACACTTCCGCTCCATCCACGAGCCACAGAATCATCCAATAACCACCAATTAAATTCTAGAAAATCCTCGAAAAATAAATACAAATTTCCGGGGCATCACATGATGTATAGTGATTCGTCTCCCGCCTTAACAGGAGACTACATCCACTTGAAATGTTTAACTAGTGTTTGAGCCTTGCGCCCAATAGGATTACAAGACTTGTAATGGAATGTGGAATAAATGGGAAGGAGTTTCCTTTTATAGGGAAGGGAGGCTCCTTCCTTTACATGGTTTTTAATGTGGGACACAAAGTCCCTTTCTAGTCTAAAAAGTTTGTTGTGAAGGCATATTGGTGAGGAAGGGAAAGTGGCTTCCCGGTGAGCTCTTGGTTGCTTCCGACTGCCACGGGGTAGCTTGGATATCTGGATATGGGATGCATGTCGTGGTTGGGTCCCACCATGGCTTGTGGGCCCCCTAAGAGGGTGTTACATATGCTTGATGACATAGTTATTTCTCCATACTAGCGGAGGTATCCACAAGTACCCGAAGTCCCTGAGTAAGAGGAGCTTCTTGGTGAGGGAGTTACAAACATAATGTCATCAAGCATAACTGACGTCCGGCAAGCGCCCAGCCCTTATAAGTCCCTAAACTCTGTAAGCAAGAATGGACTCTTTAACCTGCAAAACAAATATAGAAGCACGTGCATGTAGAATTCTTATTGTATTAGGCAACGTATGAGAGTTGTTCGACATGCATTAGCATGTATGAATGTACGAGGTGTATGATACATGATGATGTATATATGAGAATGGCACCGAGTACGATCGGCTATGAGCTCGAGAATGCTCATGGTCGTGTGACCATACGACAAATGAGCATATGAACTACATATGATGCATAAATAAGTGATTCGTACAAGAAAATGAATGAGATCGGATTGACGAGGTTATGCGCGCGAGGTGTATGTTGCATGAGTGGCATCGAGTATAATCGGTTATGACGTATAAGCTCAAGAATGCACATGGTTGTGTGAGTATACTAAGAATGACCATATGAATTGCATATGAAAACGAATGATGTCGAGTTGATGAGGTTACTCCCGTGAGGTGTTAGTTGCATGAGTGCCGTGAATGCAAGAGTTTGTGACTCATAAACAATGAATATGCAAACGTTTGTGTTAGTTTGGTTTTCACTCATATTAATGGAACGTGATAAGAATTCGATTGTTGCAAACGACAAATGATAGAAAAATTCAATGTTCCATTAATGTGTATTATGCCGGGGAGACATGAGTGTAATGCTCGGGAATGCCAGGAAGGCATGAGCATAAACCTCGGGGTTACCGGGAAGGCAAGAGCGTTAAAACTCAAGGATGCAATAAGGCATCAACGGGTAGCTCAAAGGTGATGCCTTGAGGCATGAGCAAAATCATTGCTAATTATGCTAGGCAGTATGTACAAGTCCCCGAAGTCCCTAGTCAAGGAGGGTTTTCTTGCGGGGTTGATACCAAAGCATGGCTTTTGTGTCGAATATTGAACATAATTAGTGCAAGTGCGTCATCTATCTAGAATTTTGTAGGAGCGAAGGCTTTATACCCTTTCGGGTGGGCCCCTACTAGGCCCTCCAAGGAGTCCCCCCACTCCTGGCTATAGACATCCGTATGGTCGTAAAATTGTTTGATAAAGGGAGTTGCATTAAAGAAGTGGATGTTAGGTAGTGAACCTAATCTTTTGATACCCAAGCTTCGGGGGTTAACTGTCGGATCAGTGGCTACGTTAACTGGTCCCTTTACTCTTTTCAGGAGGAGAAAAGCTTGACTGCAATGCCGCATAGCGGTCATTATCATTATAAGGCGTTGCGTTACCACTTGGCTGCTGGTCGTGGACCATAGACTCCTGGAGTCTAAACCCGTGTTAGGTCTTTTTCCCGTGGGGAGAGTTTGACAAAGCGTGTTGCCAAGAAGGCAAGACAAAATATTTACATATAGAGTATAGGTAAAGAGTGCTAATTATATGAACAACAAATAATAGCAAGTAATATCATGTACGTGGAGCTTATGACCATGTAACATGCATAATAGATAGCGGCAAGTGTAATAGATGTCCATATAAAATTTAGGAGCAGTGCTCGGTGAATATATGAAGCATTGTGAACTTGGACCTTTACTGAAGTATGTTGGATATATTCGAGCAAGTTAGGTTGTGTTTGAGAAAATTGGGTGTAATTGAGCAGGTAGGCGTTGTTCGAGCATGCGGGATTTGGCCCAAGCAAGCTGTGGCTATGCTCAATATCCAAGCGAGTCATAACTCAAGCAAGTCGTAATCCGAACAAGTTTCATTAAGTCATAAGTGTCACAAACTTCTAAGCATGGCATAATTGTTTTAGGTGAGTGTCACTTTAAATTGATTTAAGCATGGCATGTGTATAGCAGATGTACTAGTAACATTGATACATAGTGTAAGAATGCTTAAAGTCATAGAAGCATGTAAATGCATATCAAGTGTCATATATTATAGGCATGCTTAAAAATAGTAAAAGCATGTAAAGGCATGGCATGGCTCTAATTGCAAGAGCGTGTATTGAGATATAGCATTTTACTTATCTTCTGGCGATTCGAGTGGGTTTGAATTGGAATATAAGTACCCCAAATCATGTTGGAGTTGTCCAAGCATGACGCTCCATAGCTCTGGCGAAGTTCCTTAGTAGAAGGATGATTTCGCTAATTAGAGAAGTGAGCGGTGATTATGTCTCCTTAATATAAGATAAAGTAAATGATTAGTATAGAATTTTGTAATAGTGTTAAATTCTTGTAAAATGTATTTACCGGATAGCAATGGCAGTGAATTCAAGGGGTGCAATGTAATTTATATTAATGGTAAATTAACGTACTTTTATAAGTCACCTAGACAATGGCCGACCATATTGAACATGCTCATGACTATAATATGCATAGGTAGCCAAGTTGCTTGTGCAACAGACTAATTGAAGCATGCTAATAAATGCCAACTTTGATAATGATGGAGGAAAATGAGCTAAGCACCGATTAAATGTGTACACAAAACTTTGCGGGGGACGAGCAATATATATGTGTAGCTAAGTAGCTAGATTGTCGGTGCCCATGATATAGTAGCTAAGTAGCTAGATTGTCGGTGCCCATGATATAGTAGCTAAGTAGCTAGATTGTTGGTGCCCATGATATAGCCTAGATTGTTTAGGAAAATGTAAATGCATATTTCTAACATAAGTGTTGGTCAAAGAGTATCAGATATTGCTGCATATATATCATAAAGTTTGTGTATTCTTTTGAGAAAACAAAGATGCTAGGCATACATATCATATGGATAGGTATAGACATTGCATATCAATTATACTTCTCATTGTAACAGATCATCATGTGCAGTGACATAACTATATGTGGCAACTGCAGGGACCAAATGTCAAGTATACTAGATTATTGGTAAATAATGGGCTCATGCTTGACGAATTATTATTGACTAGTCGTGCAAAGTCTAGGCACGTGGTGTTTTTATAAAGCTCGATGAGCAGATAGAGTGAAAGGTAGAGTTAGCTTTGCTGGTTGCTTTGGCCACCATAGAAACTCAAAGTGTGACTGAATAATTGAAGGCTAAGTCTGCCTCAGTATATACATCTTTCAGCATGTGACATATGAGATTGGATGATCGCTGAACCATAATTAGGTGAGGCCGGAGTGGACCGATGATTGTTATTTAATCTAGGTGAGCTGCAAATAGATGACAGTCGAAGAGGTGACGGGCGACGGTGGCCAGTGCTGATCAAAGAAGATGATGGTGGGTGTCTTGTCAATTTGGTGTCCAAATCAGATTTGAATTAGGGATGGTGGCAGTGACACGCACTTGTCGAATTGATCCTTGGCGGTGGTGTCAAGATTGATGTGTCAATCTTGCGCTGGCGGTGGCGGCAAGATTGCACTGGAGGTTGATGTCGGCGGCTATCGCTTGATGAATGAGACAAAGCTGGCAGCTGAAGTTGTGTTGGCGGTTATCACTGTCAGCGGCTGGTTTGAGCGGCAAGTTATATTATCCTTGAGTAGGTGATAGGTCGGGCTCGTCAAGCTTGTTGCCATAGATGCCGCTGGGTGGACTTTGTTAGAGGTTTTGAACGCCACCTAAATTCGAAGTTTGAAGGTGCTTGGCGGGTGTCAAGATTGAAGTTGAAGATTGAAACTTAGCAAGTTTTGACGTATGCCAACTTTCAAGAAGATTGAATCTAAAACTGATTATGGTCGACTCTTGACGGTGTGTCAAAGAGATTGAACCTTGACGGAGCTTTATATGACGACAGAATAGATGAAGAGAGTTGTTCGTCAAGTTGCATTGACGGTCGTCAATCCGTATTGACGGAGGAGATGAAGATTTGGCTTCCGTCAAGTTGGTGCACTGCTGCTCTTAGTAGATGGCTCTTGGATGAGGCTCATTATACTTGTCGGAGTGAATTTGACGCTAAGCTTCCGGCATTTGTAGGAGGTTTCGACCACCACAGAGACTGGAATCCTGAAGCCTTGTGCTGATGAGTGCAAAGACTGGGCTATAATATATGCTTGACGGACTACATTATTGTTGCCGTTGGAGGTGCTTGCTGGAAATGGGTGCCTGGCAGAGGTGTGATATTGATGAAACTGTGAGGCGCTATTGCTATGCTTGATGGACTGACATTTGTGGTGCATTGATCTTAGCAGTGCTTTGATCGAAGAGCATGGCGGAGGCTCTTGGCAGAGCTTTGCTTGGCGGTTGCCACTTGGTGGTGCAATAAGCAGAAGGATGTGGTGGTGCGTCAATGTGTTTGTCGCCAACAAAGCAAGCTTCTCGTGTTCTTTCTGGCTGTCCAGAGTAAATGGCAGCATACCTTTTTTTTTTTGTGCTCATTACCGCCGGGTATAGGATGATGTTGCCGTAAGGCTGATGCTGCTGGAGATTGCGGCAAGGCTAGGCTTGACGGAGGGATGTGACGCTAGGCTTGGCAGTGCGCACCTTGGAGTTTGGAGGTTTAGTGTTGTTGCTATTGGCTTGACTGAGGGATGTGACTGGAGAGGGATCAAGTTGGGTGTGAGGAAGTCAAAGCATAAGGCTCCGTCAAAGCCCAAAGCATGAGACTCCGTCACATGAGTGGGTGTCCAGAGTAATATTCTGGGTGACTAGAGTAAATTGGCAACCTTTTTTTTTTTTAAGTTGCCGTTGACCATCATGAATTGTCATCATTGAACTATCGTTGACCATCCTAGAATTGACGTTGACTGAGCTCAAGTGTGTGATAGTGACGAAGCCATTATATCGACTTCCTACAAACAGTGCTAATATTAATGTGTGTGACTGAGGGTCTTGTTAACGTTAGAGAGAAAGAGTGAGAGACACGATGTATAGCAGTTCGTCTCCCACCTTAACAGGAGACTATGTCCACTTGAAATGTTTAACTAGTGTTTGGGCCTTGCGGCCTAATAGGATTACAAGAGTTGTAATGGAGTGTGAAATAAATGGGAAGGAGTCACCTTTTATAGGGAAGGGAGGCTCCTTCATTTACATGTTTTTCAATGTGGGACACAAAGTCCCTTGCTAGTCTAGAAAGCTTGTTGTGAAGGTATTGGTGAGGAAGGGAAAGTGGCTTCCTGGTGAGCTCTTGGCTGCTTCCGACTACCACGGGGTAGCTTGGATGTCAGGCTATGGGATGCATGTTGCGGTTGGGTCCCACCATGACTTGAGGGCCCCCTAAGAGGGTGTTACATATGCTTGGTGACATAGTTATTTCTCCATACTAGTGGAGGTATCTATAGTTCAGGAAGGGAAAAGCTTTAAGGATGCTGCCCTAGGTGTTGGCAATGTATTTGTGGGAAAGTCTGGAAAAGGAGTGCTGTTTGAGGAGGAACCAAATGAAAGTGAGTCTGATAGTGAAGGTGATGGGGTGATTCATTTTCTAGCTTTCCCATGATGATTTCAAAAAAGTTGTGTCTGATAACTGGAAAAATCCGGTAAACACAAATGCTCTTAAAAACTTCTTAGCAATTAAAAACCATTTTTTTGTTTTCATTAAGATTTGGAATAAAACAGTGTTTGGAGATATCTTTAAGAAAACGACTCTTCTGCATGACAAAAGCCTTAAGATACAACAACAACTTATGTTGTTCCCTAACTCTACCTATCTGCAGGATCAAGATGCTAGAGTCAAAGATGTTCTAGCTCAGATGAAGAGTTATCCTGGGACCCAAAAAGCCAAATCCAACTAGTTAACCTTGGGGGACAAGAACACCAAGTTCTTTCAAACCCAAGTTAAGATGAGAAGAAAAAGGAATCACATTACATAATAAAGACAACAATGGTTTTGGCTACCATTTCATTCCCTATTTTTTGTAGGACTTCAAAATGAGATTCACTAGTAGCAGCCAACCGAGTGATAGTGACATTGCAGATTTCCTGACAAATCAGGACAAAACAGAATTATTAAAACTAGTTACTGAGGAGGAAATTCGAGAGGCCTTATTCTCAATAGGACCACTCAAGGCCCAAGACCAAATGGTCTACATGCCATGTTCTTCCAATTTTCCTCTTATCGACCTAAACCATACCAATATAGCTTTAATCCCAAAGATTGATAAACCTAAACTTGTCTCTCGTTTTAGACCAATTAGCTTATGTAATGTCAGCTACAATATAATAACAAAAGTCTTGGTTAAAAGGCTTAGACCTCTGCTGGAAAAGTGCATCTCTAAAAACTAAGGTGCTTTTGCCCTTGGGAGGACTATCCAAGATAACATTCTTATAGCTCACGAGCTAATCTCTAATTTCAAAAAAAAAAAAAAAAAAAAAAAAGGAACTCAACTGCTATGGCAGTTAAACTCGATTCAGAAAAAGCTTATGCTATTATGGATTGGAAGTTTATTCACAATTGCCTTTCAAAATTTGGATTTCATCCTATTTGGTTTAATAGAGTCATGAATTGTATTTCTAGTGTCCCTTTCTCCTTGATCATTAATGGAAATGGTGAAGGTTGGTTCAAACCAACCAGAGGAATTAGAAAAGTGGATCTGATCGGATATTTTTATGCCAATAATTTTCCTACATCCGATTTAAGAATGTCAATTGTAGATAGGGAAGAAGCAGGGTCTCCCGCAGAGGACTTATGGAACTAATTGTAAGACTTTCCAAGTTTAAAAGTTTATTGAAGTTGTGAAAACAATTAAAAGTAAATAACAAATAACGAAATTGCTTAAGGTTGAGAACCAACATATGAACAGAAGTCAAGGAATGCATCCACCGCCAATCAATCATGTATGCAAACCATGTTTAACCTAGTCTTATCCATACATGGATAAAGATGCTCAAGTTAACTCACTGTTAGAATTAACCTATTGTTTTTCCTTATATGTATGCTAAGTGAGAGAAAAGCTCTACACCTAACCTACTTTCTAAGCATGCAACCTAGGTTAAGCAACTCTAGATTTAAGACATAGAAATCATTATGCAAAAGAAAAACGAGACATCACAAGGCATCTCAAGTACGACGCGTCTCAATTAACCTTGGAACCTAAAAACAAATCTTATGCTTAGATATTTTGCTACTCTTGAACTCTCAAAGGGACCTTATCAAACTAGGGGCAGGCAATGATTGTTAATAGCAATAGAATCCTAAACATGCAATCTAAGTTGGCCACCAAAGATAACACATAAAGAATTCATGAATGTAAAATTGGAAATTAGCAGGTTCTCGTCCAATAAATAAACAAAACTAATTAAATATCATAGCATGGCATACAATCATGATTGGGGCTTTAATAGCCCCCAACTACTAAGAAATTAGTTGCACATAGTTTGAATTGAAAGCACACAAGAGTTCAGAAGAAAGAAAATGAGAAATCCTAAAACTGAAGTTGAAAATAGTCGGAATTCGACTAGTCTAAAAATGGATTCGACTAGTCTAAAATCGCTTTGTTCAAGTTCTTATGCCCGGGTTCTCTGCTTAATTCTCGCGTGTAAGAATGCTCTCGTTAGCTTTTCTAGCCTTTTTACAGTGCTCTTGAGTTCTCTTTCATTCCCTTTTGGTTTTAGATTCTTTGAGGTGTAAAGAAAACTAACTTCTTGATTCTCTGCTTGAATTAGGATTTCTCCACATCACTTTTTCCAATGAGAATAAACCATGTCATCACCAATATTTTCTGAGTATTTCTCCTTTAATTGCTGCGATTTCCATGGATTGGGCTTCTCGATCCATCAAGGTCTCCTACTCGGGTCTAAAATCCAAGATTTTCCTTATTACGCATCTTTCTTCCGTATTATCTCTTTTTTGTATATTTGCTTTGAAAAACCTAGAATATATAAGAAACCAACAAAGATTAATATAGGAATTAACCATATAAATGTCACCTAAAATGATAAGCCTATGAGGATCCCTTATCCCCTTACATTTTTGTCCTTTGTATGGAGCCTTTTATCAATACATGAACAAGTTAGTTGAAAAGTCAAAGACTCATGTTGGTCTTCTATCGTTTCTTTTAGGCTTCAGAATTTCAAATTTGGTTTTTGCTGATGGCTGCCTTATCTTTGCAAAAGCTTCTCCTAAAGGAGCTAGGAACATCCTTAAAACCCTGAATAGCTTCTCTCTTGCCTCAGGACAGAAAATCAACTTTAATAAATCCTCTCTCCCAATGTCCCCAATAGATTAAAACATGATATTGATAGAGTATCCAACAGAAAAATACCGTAGGGAAGTATCTAAGCATCCATAATGTGGTGTTTTGGAAAGACCCCATCAATGTCAAAGAGTTGTTACTTAGAATTACCAAAAAGCTTGCTGGCTGGAAAAAAGGAACCTTATAAAGGGCTGGAAGGGCCACTTTAATTAAAACAAACTTAGCTGGAATACCTAACCATGTTATGTCCTGTTTCAAATACCCTGCAAAATTTTCTAAAGCAATTGACAAGGAAGCTCAGGATTTCCTCTAGGGCTCGAGTGCAAACAACCCCCCAGTTGCATGGGATAAGGTCTGCACACCTAAGTCCATTGGTGGCTTAGGAATAAGACCAGCTGCCTATTTCAACAATGCTGCTATTACCAAGCTTGCTTGGATGATAATTTCTGAGCCTAGTAACTGGTGGGTTCAAATTATGAAAAAGAAATACCTTAGGAAGAATTCTTTCTTCCAGGTTAAGAAAAAACAGTCCAATTCCTGGAATGGAATTTTAGACTATAAGAACATCATAAGCCAGGGGATCAGATGGACAGTAGGGAATGGTAAAAGTATAAATTTCTGGACCATCAATTGGGTTTTTCCTTTCCCTCTTATTAATCTTATTCCTGATGTTCAAAAAAGTTCCATTAACTAGAATTCTACTTTAAGTGAATGCATTACAGGTCACCATTAGAACAATGCAAAACTACTGAGCTGCCAAGATCAAGGTACAGTTAATCAAATTATGGGAATCCTATACCAATCAACAACCATGAGGATACCTTTATTTGGGGACCAGCTGCAAATGGTAAGTTCTCTGTTAAGACTGCTACTTGGTTACAATGCAAAAACTCTGATAAACATCCTCAAATCAAACTCATTAACAAAATGTGGAAGTTAAATCTGCCACCAAAAATAAAGATGTTTAGTTGACTTCTCCTTAGGGAAAGACTGAAACGAAAGACATCTCAAGATTCAACTTAATAAATGATAATAGCTGCTCCTTATGCAACTCTGATTTAGTGACTGTCCTTTTACGATGGAAGTTTGAAAACCTTCTAATTTGCATAACCTCCAGGACTAAAGTAGTGGCTACTTAGAGGTTTTTAACTCTATTTTTTTTAAACAAGCACTGTGATAAAGAGCTTTTTATGAAACTCTTAATGATTTGTTGGCAAATCTGAAAAGCCAGAAATGATTGTTCTTTCAGGAACATAAACACATCCAGGTTCAGTAGCAGTTGAACTCCAAAAGGTTAATGTAGAACATAACATGGTAGAGATACGGGGAGTTCCAAAAAACAACTCTGGTGCAATCAAATGGCACCCTCCCCCCAACTCTACTATCAAGATCAACTTTGATTGATTTGTTTCCAAAAACTCTGCAGCCTGCGGGTTTATCCTCAGAAATTCAAATAATAACATCATAGCAGCTGTATCAAAAATTGTTGGGCGCATATCAGTTCCTATTGCAGAGGCTTTAGCGCTAAGGGACAGTCTTTGGTATGCTCATCAGAAAGGAGTTGAAAGAATTTAGGTTGAAGGAGATTCAAAACTAGTCATTAATGCAGTAAAAGGCAAGCTCAGTCCTCCTTGGAGAATTTCACAAATGGTACTGGACATCAAGAAGATAGCTGCAGGATTCGAAGAAGTCATTTTCAAACATATTCTAAGGGAAGCCAATTTCACTGCAGACGCTTGCGCACATTTAAGTCATGCTAACAACAGAGAAAGAGTTTGGGGAAGCCGTCTCCCTCCAAGCATTACTAGAGCCATTCTGTTTGACCAGTTCGGAACTTGGTGTCCTAAAGGAACCTCCTTATCCAAAAAAAAAAAAAAGATCTGCGTCTCACCGTGGGCCATCCAAAAACTGAATAAATAATATAATTTAAGAAGGAAACCGTGGTTGTCTGCCCTCTAAAATCGATCATCTACATTATATCCATTTGAGTGAGAACCTGGCAGTAGGCCAATAGTTCATGTATTCATTTATCAAGCAAGAAGTAAAAACAGAAATCCAGAAGGAAGATAGAAAACTTAAGTCTTGGGTAAAATGCCTGAAGTGCCAGAATGGAGGAGAGTATCTAATCCACATAACTGACCCGTTCCCCTTTTCTTCCACCATTTGTTTTCTCATCAATCATCATATTTGTAAATGAGTGACACGACTTCGTGCCTTAACTTGGCACAGGAACCTTGACTTTATGGATATACATTGATTTCATGGATTACATCTTTGACAGATGCTCCAAGTATCATCACATCTTCAAGTGGCCTGTATTTTAAACAAAGGCATGTAGCTTAGAGCTCTAAAAATACCACGCAACTAAATCTTCCTAAAATGTACTATATAATAGCAAACATTAGAAATCTACAGACAGCTTCTGTCTGCATATGATGCATGGTGCAGGGAGGTTATGGAAACCCATGTAAAATGTGCCATAATAGCTTCACCCCTTGTCTTTCTTTCTTCTTATTGGTATCTTCCTTAGCAGATTTGCTTTTACCTTACATGGTTATGTTAAGGCAATTTAACTTGCCATCTGAAGAAATTCATGCTATTGCTCACATGATCAACACATTGACTACATTGATCAATATACTCCAACCAATGGCACATTTATCAATTTTTATCTACCCCAGTAAATAAGCACTAAGCAGAGTCCTAAAAATTGATAATCTTAACTAGTGAATACTTCAAAAGTAAAGATAAAAACAGAAACAATGTCCAAGCTATTGTGAGATATGAGTGAATCAAATAAAATTGTTCAACACATCTCCCTACTCGGTATCACAAACTTGACTCCAAAATTATGAATATGGCAACAAACATAGAAGAGGGAACTGGCTAGCTGTTCATCATCCAATAAACATAATTGCAGGTGACCTAACTTGCTTAAGTTAAATCACCCATTGACATTAATCTCTTTCTCTCCCTTCAGCTTTATGAAAATTCTGAGACTCATCTTTACATGAGCTCGGATTGTAGCTTACTACAGCATCTATTTTCACCCTAAACTGAGATTTTGACTACATGAAGGAGGTGCTACCTAGTTCAGGAACAAATATGACTGGAACCATTGTCTGGTTTGAGAAGAAAATTCAAACAGTAGAAGCCAACTCTTGTTGAAAAGAATGATCGAGAATAACACTACGAAGGAATACCTATCATTGTCATCAGTTGGGACATTGCCAATTTCTACGATTGTATCCATTCCTCTGCAAACTCTTCCAAATATGGTGTGCTTTCCTGAATGAGCACAGAAACAAAGTGATGTCACCATTCTAGTATTTTCAATAGAAGGGCAGTGTAGTGATGTCTCATGCAGTAAACAACTGAAATGAGGCCATTAACAGTAGAGACATTTTGTAGACAAGGAAAAAAGGGTCTTTTGGCAAGCTAGTGATGCAACAGAGTCTAACAGTTCTAATTAATAAAGCTGTATTACCGTCCAGTGATGGACATGGTGCCAGCGTGATGAAGAACTGGGTTCCATTCGTATTTGGACCAGTATTTGCCATGGATAGAATGCCCGCTGCAGTATGATTCAACTGGGGTTTTATCTCGTCCTCAAATTTTGCACTGAAACTCAAAAGAGAATAGTCCTCTTTAATTACATGACTGATGAAAGTGGTGCTAAAAGTTAATTCAGAGTTGACAAAACTTGAGTGCATGACTTGACAATTTTATAAAAATAAAAATTACCCGTAAATTGATTTTATACCCTTTCCTGTCCCAGAAAGATCACCAGCTTGCACTAAAAAATTCTAACATCAGCAGATAACACAAAAGATTTCAACTTTTAATTTCGAAAGATAGTATATATAATTAAGGAGAGGAATTTCTGTGACCTTGATGACTCTGTGGAATGTGACACCGTCATAATGATGCCCGCGTGAGAGCTCCATGAAGTTTCTGCAAGCCCTGGGTGCGTCCTTGTAGTAGAGCTATGAGTGGTGAACGATTTGAACACATAGACATATACGAACAATTAGTACATTATTGGAAAGTAAAGGAGCAAGAGAATACTCAAGTAAACTATGGGAAGGGATACCGGATTAATATTACCTCAACGGTGAGATCACCAAACGATGTTTCTAGGGTCACCGACCTTGAGTAGTCTTCATCTGCGATTGACGACATCTTTCAGACTCGCAGAGTGGGAAAGACTTAATCTTGGAGACACTATCTTTCCTTTTTCACCTCTGTAGTCTGCACCAAGAAAAAGATTTAAAAAAAAGGAAAGGGTTTTAACCTCTCTTTGTTAAGACCAAGCCCACATCTTATGGTAGCTAGCATTCCTCTAGTGGTAGTTGGGCCCAAAATGTCGGATTGGTTCTAACATAAAGAGGTCAAAACTCTTTTCTTTTTATTTTTTATTCTTTAGATTTTAGAAGTAAAAATTATATGTGAATTCAATATTTATTACATTGAAAAATAAGCTCTATTTTTTCAAGTCTACTCTTCTAATAAATGTCCCACATTTTTTCCTTTCTTTCGTTTAAGATGTTTAAAGTACTTTTGTATATTTTTTGAATAAATATCATATCGATATATCTTTATCATTAAACTCAAACCAGAATGGGTCATTACATATCTTTCTTCTACCTATATTTTTCCCTATTATTTATGTTCTTATTTTTTTAAAATTTAACTCAAATAAAAACACAGTTAATAGGAGAAAATATCAATTTAGTCACTCAATTATGATTCAGTCGATAATTTAGTCACTCAATTTTGAAAAATATCACTTAACTTTAACTCTATTATACATTTTAGTCACTCATTCAACAACCGTTAACTTTTCTTTTAAGTCATTGTGAATTATATATATATACTAAAGCAAGGTTTTTGGTATGTTTATCAGATTTAAAGCAAACAATCAGATTTTAGGATGAGACCTAGCAGTACTCTGCTAGGGTTGAGCGGCCGCCACCGTTGGGCGAGGTTTTGCAACACCTTCCCCCTTGTTCAATAGGGATCTATTCCTTCACCTTCTGTGGTGTCGGCTCTTTGGAGTGGGGACTCTCTTCTCCCCTCCTTCTCATTTTATCTAATGTCGCTCCCGTGCGTTGAGGTGGAGGCAGCGTGCGCTTTGCCGACTCGATCGGTGTTGAGGATGATAGCCTATCTATCATCGCAGATGGCGGCTCACGACGTGGTTCGTCGAGGCCTCAGCGGGCGCGTCTCAAATTTGGTGAGGTGGGTCGGGTTGGTTTGTGCTTGGATGTTCAGGGCATGCCCAGTCTGGATCAATCAAGCAGTGTTCTCACCTAATCGGTACATGGTGAGGCTGATCCCGTTCAGCATGATAGGTTGGAACGATGGTTGCGTCTTCTTCGATGAGGATTGGAAGGGTTGCATTCGGGCCGACTCTGGCAGGATTTGCAGATCGAATGGACGTTGAAGGGCTTCCCAAGTATGTTGCGCAGCTACCTTCTCCAGAATGCTCTCTTCCATCAAGCTTTGGTGGAGCCCCTGGTGGATTCCGACGGGGTTAATGGCGCAACGGCTTGGATCAATAGTGTTTGGGTTCGGAGGCATTCAGGTGCCTAGAGATGAGCTAATGCTGGGGTGCCCATGAGCTTGGGTGCCCTAATCAGATTCAAATGGGCTTGGGCTTTTGTCAAGGCTGCTTTGGCAGACTTGACTTTGGTCTTATGCGTCTTTGTCAAGGCTGCTTTCATTCTAGATGCGTCTGTGCATCTTATTATCCTTTATTGTTTTTTCTTTATTATAGATGCTTTGGTGCATGTCGTTATGCTTTATTGTTTTCTTTCGATGCTTTTGCATTGCTCCATGTAACCCTCTGTTATCACTTAATATAGTTTGTCGTCTTGCCTTTCAAAAAAAAAACAAGGTTTTTGTTACTGTAGCTTAGGAACAGTACTCCTTTAATAACAGTGTGCTTCCCCTTTTGCCCCCGCTGCATGACCCTGATATTACTCTATTGCCCCTGCCACCTGTTGATCTGCTAAGCTGACAGATAGTGAGAATTGTTGCATGTCCTTCTTTCTGGACGCAAGTGAGAAACTGCCTCGCACAAAGAAAGAGGAAGAGAGGTGGAGATAATTGGTTCTGGTGAAGAATCATAACAAAACGAAAGGGAACAGGTTCTACTTTCCGACCCATCTATCCCAACAGAAACATACAACATATTTCTGGGAGGCTTCCGTCGATTATGACTTTCAATTTCTATTTCTGTCTCTAGAGTTTTTTTTTTTTTTTTGGCAAATCTTGATCTACAAAGTCTGAGGTACATAGTTTCTTTTTGTTGAGCTTTTGTGTTTGTGATTATCACTTAATATCAATTTCAATTGTAACTGGTTCGCTATTGCATTCTAAAGGTATTCCCGATCTTAAAGTTTGGATCTTTTAAGTGCATGGTTTCTGGAATTTATGGGGTTTTCAGGTTTTAAAGTGAAATGGGCGGAATGGGTAGGAAAGTTTGGAAATTTTGGGTGTTAATTTCCTTTTGCTTTCTAGGTTTTTTAAGTTTCTAATGGAAAAGGGTGGCCTAACCTCTGCAGGCAGTCCCAGCATTGCCTCACCAAGCCCACATCTTGTGGTAGTTAGGCCCAAAATCTAGGCTTCGTCCTAACATAAAGAGGTCAAAACTCTTTTTTTTTAGATGTTAGAAATACAAATGATATATGAAGTTTACTACAATCTAAAACTCAATGTTTATTACATTGAAAAATTAATTCTATTTTTTCAAGTATATCCTTCTAATAAATGTCCTGCATTTTCTTCTTTCTTTCGTTTAAGATGTTTAAAATATTTTTGTATATTTTTTGAATAAATTTCATATCGATATATCTCTATCATTACACTCAAGCCAGATTGGGTCATTACATATCCTTCCTCTATCGATATTTTTTTTCTTATTATTTATGTTTTTATTTTGTTAAAATTTAACTAAAATAAAAACTTAATTAATAGGAAAAAAGATATCACTTTAATCACTCAACTATGACTCCGCCGACATTTTAGTCACTTAATTTTGAAAAATGTCACTTTGTTTTAGGAAAACTAAAATTGGGATGCAGAGAGAACAACAAAGAGAATGGGTTGTACTTTTATTGATAATAGGAACCTCTTTATATAGAGGATTAAAAGCATAGAATCAAAGTCTTAAAAGGAAACATAATCGTACAATAATTAGGATATCTACGAAGATATCTTTGCTAACCCTATTACAACTCAGACAAGTAACTAGAGTTTGGGTTAGATACACAATCTAGGTGTCCTTAAACACTCTCCCTTGCCCAAACAAGGCGCTCCTCTCGTTGCCTCATCAAAAACCTTGTCGAGTAACAAAAACTCAGTGGGACAAAAATAACCTCGGTTGAAAGAGAAAAAGAGTACAATCCACCATTCACGTTTCAAGACCATACATGTAGATATCTGATGTCTGCATCTCCCCCTGATGACCACGATCATGGGAGTTTAGATAACTTCCGTAAACTATGCTACCAACATGTTTCTTAAAAGTGGAATTGGGCAATGACTTAATGAAAAATCAGCCACACTGTCCTCAAATTGAACCTAGTTCACTCTGATCTTGTGGAGAGTTTGTTATTGTTGATTATGCTTGGTGTTGTCATCTTTGATGTAGCCTTGCTTCATTCGTCCAAAGCCATCAACATTATCCTCATAAATGCTCGTAGACTCATCTTGTGATAGACTTCAAACCACAATTGCTTCGAATATGCATAATTATGGATTCAATCCACATACATTCATGAATCGCTTTGTTTAATAATCTTTGCATGGTTCGAAGAAGTAGCGACAATGGTCTGTTTTGTAGACCACCAAGATATCGCGGTTTTACCCATGGTGAATACATAACAAGTTTGGGAATAACTTTTGTGTGGGTCAGAGAGGTACTCAGCATCAGCAAAACTTTATAAAACACTAATGTCGTTTTGGGAGCCTGCGTTCCTGGTGTGTGACGAGTCTGAAGCCATCATCTCTCTATAAGGATAGAACAAGCCCATATCAGTCGTACATCTTGTTAATGTTTAAGATTTAGCGATGGCTAAATCCTGGTTAACGCTAGTCCGATGGGCGGACCGCTACTTGTGATGTAATCAATATCTCCGCTACCTGTCAAGTAAAATACAAAGGGCATCAAAGGGAGACCGCGCTGGGTAGTCTTCTCTTCTCCAATGCCTAAGTTAGTCAATGTATTTATGTTGACAGAATAATAGTAGGTAAGTAGTAAATGCGTAATTAATGAGGAGAAATGAAAGAACCTTTATAGGTGGGGAAAAGGCTGACCTCTTCCATGTTTTCGATGTTGGACTGATATGCTTCAGTTCCCAGCTTCTGGAACTTCTGATGCTATCTTGGCACGGCGCATCAGCGGTGATCTGGGGGTAAGCCAGGGCTCAGGCGGTAGCCTGCTTGGCTGTGTTCCCATAGGTCACTCCTTTCGTGAGAGTTGGTACCGCTAGCAGTACCATGAACATGGCTCATTATAGCTAATTATGCTTGGAAAATGCTCATGTAAGTACAAGTCCCCCAAGTCCCCAGTCAAGGAGGGCAATCTTGGTTAGGGAGTTGCCTAGCGGTTTTGAAGCGTTACTTCCGCTAGACTTGCAAAAGCATAATTAGCGTCAGTGCATTGTTAACCATGGACTTACTGAGCAAAAGCTTTATACCCTTTCGGGTGGGCCCCTGCTTGGCCCCTTAGGCCATCTCCAGCTGTGAGGGGCTAAAATAGCCCCCGGGCTAAATTTTAGCCCCCCATAATCACTATTCATATGAATAGTAAGGGCTATAATTTCTACCATCTCCAACCCTTAGGGCTATAATTTTAAATGCCCTATTATTTTATTGTTTTTCATTATGTATTTCTAATATATAGTATTTTATAACTATGCTACTATTTCCACTTATATAATTATTTTTTTTATCAAATATTATTAATTTTTTAGATAAGATTTTATCGTGCCACATGTCACGTTGTAAGTAATTATTCAGATTCTTGATTAGATTTGTTTGTGTGTTTATCCCGATTACTTTTTAGCCGACCCAAAAATAAATAAATAAATAAATAAACTCAACGGTTAGACTTAGCTGACATCAGCATGCTGATGCCGACATCAGCCATGCAATTGTCAGCCATTCAAATAATCAGAATGGTTTTTTTTGTGTCCAACGTGGTCCCCACACACACAAGCCCACGGGCTAAAGAAGGGGCCATATATAACCCAGCCCATAGCCCTTTTAGCCCCCCAAACTCATTTTTGTAATAGCATGCCCCTCAATTGGAGATGGTTTTCACAATAATTTGGGCTATATCAACCCCATGGCCCTCAATTGGAGATGGCCTTAGGGAGTCCCCCACTCCTCGGCTAAGATAGACCTCTATTTAGTCAGTGTATTATTTGTTAAGGGGAGCTGCGCTGAGCAGAGGGTGTTGGGTAGCGAGGCCAATCTTTGATTCCCGAGTCCGTCGTCGACTGTTGACGTGTCCCCTTTTCCCAGAGGGACGTAGCTTGACTGTACCGCCGTGTGGCGGTCGTCATCAGAATGAGGTGTTGCCTTGGGAATCGCTGTTGGTGGAAGTCCCTCCGCTGATAGTAAGCGGCCGGAAGTGTCGCGGGGACCTACCTAGTTGCAGCTCAACAAACGGTGTTGCGCTCAGCTGAGACTGTTGTCTTTAAGATGAAAGGGGAAAAGTCCCGCTAATTGTGTTTGTGCTTAGCGGAGACTGTTTCGCTTGCAAGGTGAAAGGGATAAGTCCCGCTAGCGGTGTTGCACTTAGGCCTCGTTTGGTTCACGGAAGGGAAATCAATTCCCTTGTCTTTCCGGTGGGGAAGGGAAACTAAAGTTCCTGTCAGATTTCCTTTCCTGTGTTTGGTAAAGCAGGGAAAGCATCCAGGAAAGACCATTTGATTTCCCTTCCAGTGTTTGGTTGGTGAAGGAAAGGAAAGTAAAATTTAGCTATGTTTCAATAATACCCTTGTATTTTAAAATAAAAACAACATCATAAAAATTCAAAAGTACACCAATTTTTCAACAAGAGAGGGAATTTGCTGCCATGTGAAGATCCAAAACAACAATCTGGAATGGATTTTCAGAACTGCCAAGGGTACTCAAGCAATCAAACCTCAAAGAAACAGTACTGACTTGACATGCAGCCAAGTTTCTGGAGCAGTTTGGTGGTCATAGTCCTGTTTACATTATCATCATTTGCTACTACAACCCAGAGTCCTCTGAACTCTGAGTTGGAATCTGGTTGCTCCATATATTGCCTTGCATCATCTGCAGAAAATTTGTCACAAAAGATTCATAATTAGGTTGCCAACTTACTGAGATGATATATTCTGTTCATACATTGTATTCTCACATCAATTCAAATTCCACAAATAAGGCACACAGAGAACAGAGTACTGGACAGATGGGGACAAACTTAACAAGTTGAAAGAAAAGGGGGGGTATTCATCAGACAAAGATGCAAGCTGAAGGGGCTAATGTTCATATTTTCAGAAACCTTTCTGAAATTTGTTGTAGAAAGATATGATGCAATATGTTTTCCAACAGCTTCAAATGCAAAGAGCATACTGATTTATAAAATGAAATGCTTATTATACATAATAAATAAATAACGTCACCAATATGAGCATATCGTCAATTACTAGCTCCTATGCTTCTAAAAAACATCAATTAACTGGTAAACTGTAAATTTGAGCATCATACTTTTCACTAGATACGAAGTGCAAATGATATTTTACAAGCAAATAGGTCAGAATTGACTTGGAGATTTATAACATGTCCCTTGTCCCTGTACTTGAGATATTATCTACTCCACATGCCTTATCAGAGTTTAGACACTTTAAGGCTTACTTGAATAAAGAAGGCAATGACAATTCTAGAGTTGACAAAGACTATATGAAAGTTATGCAGAAGTATTATTCCAAAGCAATTGAAATATTTGTACATCATTTCTGAACAGTGAAATGGGTTATAATTTGCTTCCCATTCATCAGAAATAAAAAGCTGCAACGTGACTAAAGTCTCATGAATTCAAGAGCACTGGCGAAGACTATAATTTTTCTCTGTCACAAGGGGTTGCTTATAAAACTATGGGCTTGGAATCTAGACTTTCTCAGGGAAAAAAAAAGAAAGGAAAAAGAACTCTTCAAGAACATGATTTTTCACCAAAACTGTGGGCAACAAATGCAATACAACTCAAAATCTTACAAAAGTAAACAAAAGTCAGATGAACTCATGAACATCTGTAGTACGTACCTGGACAATCTTTTTGCAAATGCTAAAGCTCAAGCCTTCTTAATTTCATTGTTGTTGTTCCTCCTACCAGCATAATCAATGATCAACGATACTCCACTGAAGCTGAAAATGCCTCATCTCCAATGAGAAGCTTCCATTATCTTTTGCTGACATCTCCATGACATCAGTTACCAAAGTGTAGAGAACATAGCTAGTTTTTTACCATGGTGTCTACAATAATCATCTTTTCAGAAACATTAGCATCCATCACAAAATCTTGATTGAAAACCTCATCCATATCTAGTCAATACCATAGTATAAAGTTCAAAATAGAAAATAGCCTTACATTGATAAGAAGTTCAAAATAGATCATAGTCTTTTATAAAAGTTCAAAATATCTAGATCATTACTTGAGTCATCATGCTGTCCTAGGATCAAAACAAAAGAAAACTCAAGCCAACATTAATCTCCAGCATCCATCTCTCTAACGGCCAAGAAGTTTATGAATCCATTGACTTTTGAGGTTGTCTGGCAAACTGAACAAGAGGTCAATTTTGGAGTCATCACCAATAATTGCAGCAGCAGCTTCTATTACATCATAGTCATTTATACCTTCAATTTTCATAAGCTCCTCCACAAGCTTACCTCTTCTTTCAGATGTTACATGCTCATTCATGAGTAATCCCTGCATTGTCTCCAAGTGTGCCTTGGTCACGTCCACAAAGGAGCGTAATGTGCTAGCCATGTCTCCCAAACATTGAGAATAAGCATCTCGTGCTCGCTTCCTAGTTCGAGCTGAAGGTGGGTTTGCAGAATTACGGGTAACAGATGAAGGAACTGTGATTTCATCCAAACCATTTTCTTCAATGTCAGCATAGTTATTCTCATTATTGAGATCCTCATCTGCTTCGGCTGGTCCTTCAGCTCCTAATCCATTTGCACGGTCTCTGCCAAAGGCTTCTATCAAGCTATCATAATGAATGAATGGTTTCATTCTCAGTCCTTTTGCATCCTTATGAACCTGTCACATGCAATTAGATTTTAATGCAATTTGGGCTTTGATAACTACTAAAATCTGCTTGCTGTCCAAAATAGAGTAAATGTATTGTACTACTGCAGTTGAGTAAAAACCAGTAGCTAGGCATGAACATAAAGACATAATTCATATGCATAATCATATATAAGTTAAGAAATTGGGAGTATGTTCACGTAAAGTAAGTTAGGCAATTAAAACCTCAATTCTTTTACAGAACTTTCCATAGCACAGCAAGTTAGGCAATTAGTATTAGAATTAGCTTAATTGATCATGAACAATTCAATTGCAATTGATACCAATTTCAAAGAAAGAATCTGCATATAACTTCAACACAACTTACTTTAACCCAATCATCAAACACTTGTTTTTCACACACCACCATTTTTTCTTCATGGTTCCATGAGAACCCACTTGAGTTCGAAAGCATGTCGTAGATGGCAAGTGTTTGTTTCTTCAATGTCTTCAAACGAGACTCAATGTGGGGGTTTGCCTTAAGCCCACAGTTTGGTAGCTTTTGCTCTATAATCTGTTCAAGTTTACCCAAGTACCCAGACCTGAAGCCACTGTCAACCTTCCAATAGCCACCAACACATATCTCTGTTAGCACCTCAACTAGAGCCACATCTTCACGAGGGGTCCAGTTGTGTGATGGCTGTTCTGGTTGTTTTCTTTTACGAGTAGAATTTGCTGAACTCATCCTAAGTACATATACATATTTATCAGCAATAAATTTAAGGACAATGATCAAAGTTTCTAACTGAAATTCATTCCAACTTACGAGCAATATAAAAGAAATATGCGTTGATAACCAACCAGCAATATAACATTTCAAAGCATTAATAGCCAACCAGCAATATAACATTCCAAAGCGTTAATAGCCAACCAGCAATATAAAAGAAATATGTGTTGAGAACCAACACCAATATAACTGAAATTCATTCCAAAGTTTCTAACCAGGAAATATGAAGTCGTACAAAACAATTTTGATTTCAATTCTACCACTGACATAAAGTTTCATACAAAACAACTAACACAACATTAGAACAAAACAACAAAAAAAGCCAAATGAAACAGAAAAAGGACATGCAACTGATCTTCTAAAGAAAAAGACAGTTTCTCATCTTCAATTCCTACTTGCTCTCCATTCGTTGAACATAGTTGTTGCTAAATCTTTCCTCCAATTATTCCATTGATCAGATGAGTCAATACTAGTGATAATATCATCTTCATCATGATTGTCATCTTCAAATTGATTTGGCAACTGATTTTCTAATGGATCAACAGCCATTTCTCTTCTTATAAGGTTGTGAAGTAGGCAGCATGCAGTAATAATTCGACATTGTGTCTTCACAGAAAAAAAAAAAGAAGGGCTTCTTAGAATTGCCCAACGTAACTTAAGTAACCCAAAACACCTCTCTATCACATTCCTAGCAGATGAGTGCTTCATATTAAAATATTCTTCAGCAGAGGTAGGTTGGTATCCTTCTCTCCAATCGTTCAAATGATATCGCTGCCCTCTATATGGGGCAAGAAATCCTTCCCCATTTGGATATCCAGCATCAACAAGATAATAATGTCCTATAGAATACACTAAATTATTAATGATGTTGCAAAAAGTTAAAAGAAAATAGCAAACCAAGGACTTAAGGACAACACATAATTAATTTCACTTCATCTCACCATGAGGAACTCTCAAACCATGTCTCCGACTAATGGCATCACGAAGGACTCGCGAATCTGCAGCCGAACCCTCCCAACCCGGTAACACATAAATGAATTGCATATCTTGAGAGCATACTCCCAAGACATTTGTAGCAATTTCATTCTTCCTAGATCGATACCTAGGCTTGTCAACTTCTGGTACATGTACTCTAATGTATGTCCCATCTAATGCTCCAAGGCAATTCTAAAAGAATAAAACACTTAGAATTTTTTCTGTTTTCAGTTCAAGTTAATAAGAAAAATCATGTTTTTATGTACCTTAAAAAACTTCCACTTCTCATCAGTTGAGTTCTCAGCCACTGGTTCTGGTGTTTTCAATAACTATCCTTGTAGACATAATATTGCCTTTAAAACTGCATTGAAGTATCTGCTAATAGTTTCCCCTGAACGTAAAAACTTGTCTTGTATGACTCTGTTCTTTTTATGGTGTGCAAGTATGTTCAAGAACATAGCTACCATTTCATCAACAGAAACATTTCTTGTATCTCGCAATCTACCAGATGTGCGTATCATGGAGCACAACTTGTTAAATGTGTACCTATCCATCCGAAGCTCATTTATACATCTTACGTCACTCACATACACAGTGCGTTGAAAATTTCCAACTCTTGAAAAAGCATCGTAGATAGATTTTGATTTCAATTGGTACTTATGATAATGTCGTTCAGCAATGATATACATGATAACGTATATCATAACGACAAAATTAAATAAATCCTTAATATTTTCCAACATTAGTAGAATCTTTTTAGTCTTTGACAAGATTTTGCGAGCCATAGCTGCATACCAAAATTTTTTATACAATTAAATTATGGACAACGTAAATGTATAAACTAGAGTACCAATAGCATATTACTTAGCAAGACAAACCAATAATACTAACATACATTAATATGCAATACACTTGTGCAAAGAACAAGCAGATAATCAGTTATGCATGTTACACGTTCATATTTGTATATTTGATTTGATTTGTTTAAGGGGGGGAAAAAACAAGCAGTATAATCTGGATATTGCCTATCAAATTCATAACCTGAAAAAGAAGCAGACCTATAAAATGACTTTGTTTGGTTGCCAGAAAAAGAGTTAATGGAAAAGCATAACCAATACCAATGTTGAAGAGTCTACAATATGCATAATACCAATGTTAGAGCATAGAAAAATGGCATAGAATTCTAGAATTCAGATCACTCTTATGTTTTGCTACATACACTCTGAATATGTGCACCATGATTAAGTCTGCAAAATCCCAAATGTGTATCCAACCATTTTATCAAGTCCTAAACCTTTAAGTTCTTCCAATCAAATTTATATACCAGACAACCCAAATTATAATTTGGACATCCAACTTTTGTGAACTCCATAAATGGGAAAAGATACTAGTAAAACCTAATTTCCCCCACAACCCAAAAGAAAACTTCCCTATCCATTTTCATTTTCGACTGTGATTTTAGTTTTCCAAGTATCTCACAGATTATGATTAACCAAATACATTGCAGGTTGTTAAAAACAATCAGTAATTTGGTCCTATCCCAAATACAAAATAAATCCAAAAATCAAGAGGCACTCTTCTTGTTTCTACCTAGTAATTGCTTCCAAGAGTTCTTTATAACATCATAGTCACACACTAAATCAAGAATTAAAGAAAAAGGCATAACATAGCCTGCAACTAACTACGTTCCAGCAAAAGAAAACTGCTTGAAATTAGCAAAGAACAAGTACAAAATTAGACTTGTCATACATACTCATCTGACACATTCATATTTATATAATTGATTTGCTCCAAACATATAGACGAATTAAATACATTTCCTTTTTGTCTCATAACATTTCATCTTATATATGTATGATTAGCTCCAAATTGATGAATCATTTTTGCTGCTATGATTATAAGACAATTGGTGAAAAGAAAGCTGTAATCAGACATTTTCACTTCAATTAAATTCTTATGATCGAATGAACATATATTGTTGTTAGTTTATGTGTGCAGCTAATTTGCAAAATTAATCCGGTTCAATCCTATGGAGTTCTAGGTCATGAAATTTTACTTGTTTCCCCAAACATTATTGGCTTTGTGAATGAGATCGAGTTGAGAGGACTGGAGGTGGTTGAAGATTGATTATTGGCTTCGTGATGGTTCATACTTAAACAATAGTTTGGGGTCCTCATCAACTGATAAGTTTCTGGAATTTATATTGAGGCCCATGCATGCTTCACAAAGTAAAACCCAGCCACAAGTTGTACAGAACTAGAGAGATCAAAAAGCCCCAAACTTTTTCCTTTCAATTAATTCCAAACTTTCAATAGAACAACATCATCGACAATTATGGCACAACCCAAATGCAAGAAGCTAAATTTCACTCAATTTCAAACATACCCACACGATTCCAATCAATTCTCAATTTAGACACAGATAGAAACACACCAAATTAAGAGAGTCCAATTGTATTATGAACAAGATTAGAGAGCTGAGGCCTGACCTTTGATCACTTGGGAGAGATAAGGCTGATTGCGGAAGAAGAGTGAATCGAATGAAAGCTGAAGAAGAAGAAGAAGAAGTAACAAATCATATACCAATCAGAAAAAGATATAGGTAATGAATTTATATATCATACATACCTGAATTAATGAAAGCTGTTGTGTGAGACGGATGAGAACAGATGAATTCTTTGTGAGTGAAGATGATCCAATTCGTCTCCCTTGATATAGAGCTTTTGGAATGTGTCAGTGTGACTTTGTAAGTGATGAAAAAGGCGCGAAACAGAGGCGCGAATGAGGCAGGACTTTGGAACTGATGAAATAGGCATAGATTGCGAGGAGATTCAATGGGTAAATTTGGCAATTGTATATTTGAGCAGGGTTATTATTGTCCAAAATTGCAGTCATAAATGCTGGGAAAGAAGAGGGGAAAATCAATCCCATGGGTCTTGAGTGGAATGACATTCCCCCCAATTTTCCCCTCTGTCAGGAAAGTGTTTCCAGATTTTGTGGTTACCAAACAAAGGAAAGGAAAGACTTTCCTTTCCTGATGCCTCAAATCCATGAACCAAACATGGCCTTAGAGGAGACTGTCGCTTGCAAGATGTAAGGGAGAAGTTCTGCTAGCAGAGTTGCGCTTAGCCGAGACTGTCGCTTGCAAGATGCAAGGGAGAAGTTCCACTAGTGGAGTTGCGCTTAGCGGAGACTATCTCTTAGGATGATGGGAGAAGTCCTGCTAGCGGTGTTGCGCTCAGCGGAGACTGTCTCACAGGATGAAGGGAGAAGTCCCGCTAACGGTGTTACGCTTAGCGAAGACTGTCTCTCTTGATGGTTAGTATACCTGCTTTGTAGACGGTTACTTCGGATAGACGCTTCGTCTAAAAGTTGCTTACACGTGGCGGTCATGCACTGGGTTGGCGTGTGAGCTCATGCCGTCTCAGCACGCCCGTCTCTTTGCCATTAATGTGAGTAATTACTTATTTTGTAACCGAGGCGTCGGCGACGCCTCGGTTAATCCGGAGAGTAAGTACGATCGTGGGCCACGTGTACGGTTGTCGTGTGATGTCGTTTTTCAACAGACGGTTTAGATTTGTTTGATGTTGACATAAAAGAGAGGGAAATCACATTGGTTTTGACATCTTCTTCACTTCAAACTCAACTCGTAGTCTTCAAGCCTTGCCTTCTAAGAGCCGAGGATTGTGCCCTGCAAATCGAGTGTTGTTCTTTGAGGAAAGAGAGTTGTTGCCAGGAAGATAATCATCTTTAAGCTCATCGAAGGTTCTGCTATTTTAGGTTGGTAATCCGAGTCTCGTCCCTGTTTTATTGTTTCTGTCAGTTTCTACTTTTGCTATTTGAAGTGATTTCTACCATTCCCGAGTGTGTTCTTAGGGTCTAGAATTATTTTTGGGGATGGGTTTAGGTGTTTTGACAGAGAGTTGAGGTTTATGGATTTTCTAGATGGTCGAATCTGGGTTTTGGATGTATATGCGTTGTGTTCTTGTTTTGGCACTTTCTGGGTTTTCTGGGTATGGTTTTTCTTGATGTTCTTGGCTAAAATCTGACATAGGGATAGTTTAGATCTTGTTGAGACTGACTGGTTTGGGTTTTAGGGTTTGTGATGGCTAGCGTTGTAGAAATCTCAAGCAGTGAGGATTCCGGGTCTGACGTGTCGCTCAGCGTGGCAGATAGGATATTTATTGACTCGTTGCGTCCGTCTGCCCCTGCAGATAGGATATCTACCCGTAGATGGTAGAGAGAGGATATGTAATGATTTTGTTTTGCTTGAGTATTAATATATATCGACATGATATTATTTCAAAAAAAAAATATTTGAAATATTATTAATATTCAAAGTTTAAATGTGGTAGGGTGTTCAATGGACACATTATTTGACACAATTTTTTACACTTCTTTAGAGCCCTTACATATAAAATCATTTAATGCTCCTGATTCATTCTCATAGATGACATGGCATTTGAGTTTTTCCCCACAAAAAGATAAATTAAAATTAGATTAAACTTTCTTTTTATAATAATAATAATAATAATAATAATAATAATAAAATCTTTTAATAAATAAAAAAAATAAAAAATAAAAACTAAGATGAAAGAAGAACACGATTAAAATCTAAACGAGAACTCCATATTCTAAACAAGAACTCTTTCATTCACTTTGTGTGGAATAGGGGATAAAGTCATAAAGGTGCATGATCCTGCAAGCCAAAAACCATTTTAGGTCATTCTCTCATGCCAATGAGAACAGGCTCTCTTCTTCTTCAACCTATGCTTTGAGCAGAGTTAAAGACGAGAAGCTACAAAACTACAAAAGTCAGACAAGTCTTTGAGTACAGTCATGTACTTGAGCATGGGGTCCCAACTAATACTATTATTGGAGCAAGAACACAAAATCAAGTGCCATATATATTTCTTTGGCTTGGGCTGAACAGAAATCAAACTTATCGATCAGGGCTTGTAATTAGATAGAAGAAAATTGATGCAAATTTTGTTCTGATATAAGGATTGACATTATAGTAATGCAATTACATTTATGAGAATAATTGATCTACCTTAATCGATCAATACTACTTTCTTCTAATAACCTTGAAATAACGTTGATCACAAAAGCATATGACGGATCAAAAAATCAATTTGCAGGTATGATGTATTTCACCATAATAATTACTTTGATCAAATATGGCATCCAATTCTTGATTGTAGTAGGCAGAAGAACTTGAGGTCCAGGTAAATGAAATTGTGATTCTCTTTTATAAATGAATAAAAGAGCTCTTGTTTAGAATGTGGAGTTCTTGTTTAGATTTTGATCTTGTTCATTTCTCATCTTAGTTTTTATTTATTTTTTTAAAGAAAATTTAATCTAATTTTACTTTATTTTATTTTTTTGTAGGGAAAAACTCAAATGCCATGTCATCTACTAGAATTAATCAGGACCATTAAACGCTTTAATATCTAAGGGCTCTAAAAAAGTGTAAAAGATTGTGTCAAATAATGTGTCCATTGATCCTGACCCTTAAATGTGATATTTAACTACTAATTACTTCTATTATGTCTTTTTTTTTTTCATTATGCTCCAGTATAGATAAAATCCTGAGTTCGCCACTGGTTGCAGTTGTAGATCTAACTTAAGTTGCCCAATCATAGAACAGAAAGAATAAATTAAAGAAAAAAATAAAGGCAAACAAAGAAAGAGAGAAAGTGTACTGCGTAAGTGTTAGAACTAGAACAATGAAAAAAGGGAAAATTACTGGTCCCCCTCTGTACTTTGGGTGCGTCGACAGTTCAGTCCCTTGCTTTTTAAAGTAAACAGTTTAGTCATTTTTCTCTTTAGTTTTCACACAATATGTCTAAAATGACTATTTTACCCCTCATTTCCTTTTTTTTTTCCTCTTTTTTTTATAATTATGTTTTGTGCCTCTCTCTCTCTCTCTCTCTCCCTCCCTCCCTCCCTCTATATATATCTATCTTTCTTCCCCTGCCAAGTCGACTGAGCCACCACCATCTCCGTCGCCTCGAAGACGCTGAGTTCACCACTGTCTTCGTCGGAAGAGGACTAGACGACAGTTGACAAGGCGATTGGGGATGGAGATCTCGTACCCAGAGTTGGTGGTAGAGCTAGGCTTCGAGGACTAGACGGCGGCGTCCATCCATGGCGGCCTTGCCGTTCCTTCACTCACAGTCAAGCAAGACCAAAACTGACCCACCAAAAAAGTCACTCAACCCTTACAGCAACCGCAACTTCGTCACAGCGATCAAGTAGCCGTCGGTTAAGGAGGAAACAAGGGTCTAGCCCAATCAAATACCACCACAAACCTAGCAACGCCGCCACCTCCACATTTCCTCCGCTTGGCCCTAATCTCTGTCCAAATCCCAGCCACCAGAGCAATCAACTCAGCCTCCAATCTAAACCCCAGCAGCCAACTCATTGGCAAAGAAAACGAGGCCCCATAACCAAAAATCGACGACGCTTCAAGCACGGCGACTCTATTCCTCCATCTCATCCTTCTAATCCGCCTGGCCTAAAGCCACCCCTTGCCGAGCCTTGCTACCTATCCCACAATCTGACACACCCAATCTCAGCCTGGATCCATGGTTTCAAATTTCTGTTTCGGTTTCGATTTCGATACTTCAAATTTAAGGAAATTTCGGAGAAAGTTTCGATTTCTGTGAAAATTTTGGTTAAAAATAAAGAAATCAAATTAACTGCATTTATAAAATGATATTTTTGAATGAAACTTTTACATACACTAAATTAACCTATAATAAACCTATTTACAATGTAACATCTCTATAATTATACATTTATAATAGAATTATGACAGTTTATATGGATGAGTAATTAACTAGTACTGTAGTAGGTTGCTAAACTAGTGTTTTTATCTGTGTATTGATAATGTGTTGTATATTGATAATGTAAATATGATTTACTTTTTTTAATAATTAGAAAATTACAAGGGGGTGGGGCGGGGCACGTAAAACCCTTTGAATGAAAATGAACAAGTACAACAAAAGGAATATAAAAGCTACTATGATATGATTCGATCTAGCTGGTTGAACTGCTTTCATTTAGTATCATACAATACTGCTCCCAAGTACATGAATTTTGGAAATGATTTTCGTACTTCATCACATGGTTATTATATGTGTACGTGTTGTTCCCTTTCCACATGCAATCCATATATCGGATATTGTGGAATTACCTAATATGATGTTACAGTGTATGAAGCATACAATATTTGAGACGAAGCAAAAAGGAAATCATGTTATGGTTGGAGCATTCAACTTTGTAGCAGATAAAAACAAAAAGGTTTTTTGTTGTATTCAACATGATTGCAAAAAAAAAAAAAAATCTAAATTTCATATTTTGTCTATAAAAGTATGAAGCATACAATATTTGAGACGAAGCAAAAAGGAAATCATGTTATGGTTGGAGCATTCAACTTTGCAGCAGATAAAAAAAAGTTTTTTGTTGTAGTCAACATGATTGTAAAAAAAAAAAAATCTAAATTTCATATTTTCTCTATAAAAGTATGAAGTAAAAATTCATTGTAGGTGACACAAAAATTTAACAGAAATTTTAGAGAAATTTAGGTGTGAATTTTTAAATATATATATATTGTGTGTAGATATTTTGGAAATTAAGAATTTGGCGGAAATGTAAGGAAAATTTCAGAAAATTTCGGGAAACTTCTGACGGAAATGATATAGCATATGAATTTCATTTCGGTACTTCAAAATTACGGAAATTTCCGCAGTTTCGGAGAAATTTAAAACCTTGCTTGGATCAAATCCGACCTAGATCGAAAGGATCAGTCCTACCACGGCCAAAACTCGGCCACCACAATCACCAATTGAAAGCACCATCAGCAGATAGAGCCCATCCGGCTGCACACGCCACACGCCGGACGAGAGGAGTTGTCAACGAGGAGGAACTCTAGTTGTTTAGAGAGAAAACGAGAGCAGCTATGCAATGGCCAACAAATAAAAATGTTTCCCTCTCTTTGTTTTTAGGAGGAGAGAGAGGCAGAAAAAAATAATTAAAAAAAGAGAGAAGAATATATATATAAAATAATAAAATAAAAAGGAAGTGAGGGGTAAAATAGTCATTTTAGACCAAATTGTGTGAGATTTGAATGTCTGAGGAGTTATTTGTTAAAATTTAGATGTTAGGGACTGAATTGTCAACGCACCCAAAGTACAAGGGGGGACCAGTAATTTTCCCATGAAAAAATTCTGGATGCTAATGAAGCCTACCTGAAACAACCCAGCATGCCAAAGGCTAGCTGAATTACTGTAGTTGGTTTGTTTTACCCTTTTGCTCTATGTGTTGGTGATGCTTCTATATCCTCTACTAGGAAAAATAGCAATTTAGAGTGGGTGCTTTCAGCATGGTTGCTCTAGTCGGTTGCTTTAGGAAGTGTTATGGTAGGAAGAATTGAAGAATGGAAGAATCATTTGCAGGAAGTGTTATTGTGGATAAGTTAGCTTCTTTCGATCTAAAAGAGAGATTCTGATGTGTGGCACTTTTGCCATCCCCTTTCCGTGTTCCCAACGTTTCATTTGTATCAACTTGGAGGGAAGTTCCTCGTAGTTTTTGATGTTTCTATACATACATCTCAAATTGTTATCTCGAGCTCCCTATTTTTTGGTAATTTTTAAAATCCTATTTTGCCCTTGAGGAAAAAAAAAATCCAATCTAATCTCCTTTATTTTCTCCTATACTCCACAAGAATCCTAAAACAATAAAACAAACATTAATACTTTCTATTAAGAGAAATAGTGTGACAAAATGCAAGGAAATATTAATATAAATGTCAAACGTTATGCTCCTATCAAATACCCCCATGCTTAGTTTTTGCTAGTCCCTTAGCAAAATCAAAACAAAGAAAATAAAACGAAGATTCAAAATAAACCATGCCTTCAACAGTGTTGTCTCAGAAATCTCTTACTTTTATAGTATCGAGATTAGCACGCAACCAACAAGAATGAAAGGTAGGAGCAGTGGAGCATATAGATGAAAATGTTTAGAGTTTGTAAAGAAGTAAGGAGGAGAGAATTAAATTTCCAGTTTCCCTCAAGTTTCAGTCAATTATTATCATTTCCAACACCACCAAATAAAAACAGTTTCTTCAAATTTTTTTTTTTTTCAATTGGAAATGAAGGGAACTAGACTTGGTTCCTTCAATAGAAGAGAGAATAGATCTCGGCAGCCACTATGAAAGAGATAAGGGCCATGCCAGTAGCTCTTGACAGCAGTAGTTTCCAGCAGCTGGTTGCCGAAGGTAGAAACGATTAGGGCAAATTGAAAAGAAAGAAGGTCTAAATTGAAAAGAAAGGATAAAATTAGAAAGTATTGAGAAAAAAATATTCAGTGAAAGTATAAATAACAATTTAAGAGGGGAGGACGTCGTTCTCGACCGTGGAGTCCACCACCAACAGGTTGGCTTAAGGTTAATATGGATGGGGCTTTCGATGTAGCAGCTCACAGAGGTGGTATAGGGGTGGTAGTCTGTGATGTTTATGGCCGGATTGTTGCTGGGGCTTGTGCCAGGGTAAGTGTAGCTCTTTCCCCTGCTTTGGTCGAAGCTTTTGCTGGGCGTCTTGCCTGTCGTTTAGTGGAGCAGTTTAGTTTAGCTCCGGTTGTGTTTGAAACTGATTGCCTTCAGTTAGTTAATGCTATTCAAGCTGATGGGGAAGACATTTCGGAGTTTGATAGGGTGGTAGACGATATTTCTCATGCTCTCTCTATTCTCTAGAATTGCCGATTTTCTCATGTAGGTAGGGAAGTAAATGTTTTAGCTCATAAGTTGGCCAAGTGTGCTCTAGGCATAGGGTTGATTCTTTCGTGGTGTGGTTCTGTTCCCACAATACTGGAGGAAATCGTCTGTAGCTAATGTAATTCTCTTGTTTACATTAATATAGTCGGTCATCTGGCGCTCAAAAAAAAAAAAAAACAATTTAAGAGATAAAAATAGAAACTTCCTTTTTCATTTGGTTCATTAAAAAAGTGCACAGAAGCATATCAAAAGAAGAATAAAAATACTCCTAATAAACTTTCATTTTACAATTTTATATTGGGGTTCTTCAAACAGGCTTCCCAGAATGTTTTGATCAGGTTTGGACTTGGGCTTCATAAGGTGTCCCAAAGTCTAGCGGTCAGCCGGTCAAGCATCGCTGGGATAGGTTACACCCAGTATTGGGCTTCATGACCATTATGATTTTACATGAAGTGCACGGAAGCATATCAAAAGAAAAGGAACGAAATCACATTATTTCACCGAGGAACAAAACATCTGCGGGAAAAAAATAAGAAGAAGATGCATCTGCTGATTTAAAATTCAATCAACCTGAATCAAACAACTGAGACACAGTACAAATACTCAGGCCATATTGGGTGTTAAAATAGCTGAAACATGTGAAAATAAAAGACAACTAAACTTTATAATGCCTCAAAATAGGAAACTACAAAACTTGAGCTCAACATCCTCCTTTTCTAGCAAACATCTCATTGCAGAAACATTATGGTCCTTGTCAGCTGCATTCTTAAGTCAATCCTTACATTGATCGAGCTGGGTACTCCAGCTTTTTAGTAATTTTGACAACTGAGAAACACAACCAAATGATAGTCAAAGATTATACACCTCAAAAAATAAGCAGAGCAAACTCGAGATAAGGCATTATCAACTTGACAGATATCTCTAACTGCAATCATTACTAACCAAGGAACAAGGGATTTCACATCTCATATGCTGTGCAGCAGATATATATTGATAGTCATTAAACAGTCCAAAGAAAAGTTGCAGAGTAAAGCTCCAGTTTCAAATTCTGTACAACGCATCTATCACCAAGATTTCCAACAAAAGACACATAAAATGCTGTGATGAGGTTTTTTTTTTTTTTTTTTTGGTCTAAATAAATTGTGATAAGGTTAGAATCCAAAAGTAAATTTAGCACCACATAAAAAAAGACAGTCGATATCATATCATCTAAACTAACAGCAAATCAGCAATCACTATTTCTCTTTTATGATAAAAAAAAACAAAACGAATCTTCATAAAGAGAGAAGAAGATTACAAGAAATGCGACCACTCATCCACTAAAGCCTCTAACAACCTAAAAGAGAATTGAGACAGAAGAAAAGTGATGATAAACAAAGAGTTATGAGTAAGCTAAAACACAGCAGCATTGCAATCTAATTAGAACCGAAGCCTGAAAGATCTAATCTCTAAACTCTGACAAAACTAACATTAGAACTGAAGCCAAATGTCAAACTTCATTCTACAAGCGATTTAACTCCTCACCCATAGCTCCTCAAAGATCCTCCTTTTCCATTCCAACCAGACTACCCAAAAGATTTCCACACAGACACCTTATCAAACAATTTCTGCCATAAATTCATTGCAATGGAGCTGTGCAATTCATCATTAAGTCAATTGATATTCATGGAGAATGAAGCAACAAGAATGTTATAATAACATGTTGGCAACAAGAATGTTATAATAACATGTTGGCACCTCTCCTCACATTGGGGAAAACTTGTTGCTGTCTCTCCCCACATGGGTGTCGAATGAAGCAACAAGAAAGTTCTGATAACTTGTTTGCATCTCTTAAACATTGTAATGAATATTCATCTTTAATGCTCAAGTTTTCTTTGAAAGTTATTCCATATTGATGGATATGGCCTTACTGGCGCCTCTCCCCAAATTGGTGTGTGGTGTGTAAAAAAAAAGTTGAAAATTCTGATAACTTGTTGCTTCATTGTCAATTGATATTCATGGATATGGAATAACAAAGAAAACTTAATCATCAAAGATAAAAGAATAAAGCATTGCAATTCTGCAGAGACCTTCAAGCATCAAAAAGGTTTTGAACAAAAGACATATGACGTTTAGATGAAGGCACTATACATAGAAGACAAACACATGGCAATGAACATTGTTCCCTACTGTGAAGTATCATCAGAAATAACATATTATCCGAGTTTCTAACTGCAATCATCACTAATAAAAACATAAGGATTTCAGTTCAATATATATTCATAGACATGCAATAGCACAGGAAGATGACTGCACATGAAAGATCAACTTTCAAATCACTGATGAGAGTTGAAAAAATCATAAGAAATGATTAAAGTATTTACATACCACAGCCACACTCAGTTGTGTTTCTCTCATGCTAATCAGCTCACAAGTAAGCATCAACATGCTATAGAGAACGTAACATGCTCTGTCCCTCTACTGTGGGACACCCAGAGTTGGACCTATAACTACACTGAGCACAATTTTGCAATCCAAAAGGGTCACAGCATGCCCATCTTATTTATTTGGAGCCACTCTAAACCTTCCTAGTTGCATACCAGTGTTCTATTAGACATTCTGCTGACACTTGGCAGCTTAGGCAACCACCAAGGAAAAATGTGTCAAGCATGTGCTTAGAGACTTTAAGGACGTTTACAGAGCATGGAACCCACAGTCCCCCCAAGTTAACATGGGCTGCTCTTGCAAGTCAAACATCATCTTACCACGCCAAGCAAGTCTAGGACTAGAAAAGCTTTTGCATCTAGCAAAACACGCTTTGCTGCAATGAAGTTCCGAACAGTACTTGACACCAACTTAGTTTCCAAGCACTCTCGTCAAATCACGTATTGCAGACTTTACAAATGCGATATACTTGAACACTAAGATAAACTTCATTCTACAGAATCATTTTTTTGCTCTATGGTCTACTGTTGCTCTGTTATAGTATTAATAATTTTTCAATCTTACTTTCCTGCTGCATTCATTACTAATCAAGATCAATGCGTAATGATTTCCCACTTTTTCTGTGAAGCTGCAACTAAACATAAAATGGATTAATAAAAATAAATAAAAGGAAAAAGAGATTAAACTGCCGAAGAAAAGCTCAACCCTCAAATCACAAAATAGACCATTTGATGAAGAACACAAGTGGAATATCTCTACGGTTTATCCAAGACATCACCATTACAAAGGATTAACATGTTTGCATCAGAGAGATAAGGTTCATAAACAGAATAAACAATAACCAGAGCAGAGAGTAAGCCTTTCTGTGCATATAATTTCCAGATACCCATGTAAATCACTGATTTATAAACTAAATTAGGGGAAAGAATGTGAACTATATTACCTGAGGAATTCAATCCGTAGATATCATCAGCAAGGGAGGCAAAACTGGGATAATGCACGAATGCTGCATTGGCTGAAGTCTCCATGTTGCCAAGAACAATTTTTGTAAGTCCTTTCCGCCCATGAGTAAAAGCAGCTAAACGACCTTTATGAAAGATCAACATCTGCCTTTTCTTACTAACCAATAATGGTACTGTAGCATCATCAATCTCAGCAGCATGCATAACAACCTTGTGTTTCCAGAGGAACTGATTTATCTCATTCACCACATAATTCTTCTTCAAAAAGACATTAACTCTAGAATCAGATGTTGGCAGAAAACAATGATCAGGTAACTGACCATGTAACTGGTCAGGTCACTGACCATGTACCTGATCGAGTAACAAAACTGAAATTGTGTTTTGTGTTTTAAAACTATGCTTCAGTTTTATCTTCCAAAGAAGTGGTCAAGTATGGTTTTAGAATACAAAACAGCAATATGCATGCTTGATGAAAATAAATACGGATACTTAGAAATTTTTCTTCTGTCTAAAGATGTGGATAAATTTCTTTGGATAACTTGTTTTCATTGAACATGGTATATTGATAAAGAACTCCAGGATGTTATGCTTCTGCTCAAAAGTGTTGCTTAACATTATTTTTGGTTATGGACTGATATGAATGCAAGTATGGATTGTTTAGGTTTTCTGTATGTTCTTGTTTTGGTTGCTTAAAGCTAAATAAAACACAGAAAACTTAAAGTTATTTTCTTTACAAATTGAGAACTCACATGAATTTTTGTTTTGCTCCTTAGGTAACTCTTACATGAACTTGAACAGTGTCTTGATGTTAACTGGAACCAACTATAGAGCTTGGCTAGATTCTGTAGAGAACTATATGGGAATGCATGAGAACATAGACTATTGCTTCACTGAGGACAAACCTGAAGACTTAACTGAAAAGAGCACTAAGAAGGAAACTGATCTTTACAAGAAGTGGCATAGATCCAATAGAATGGCTAAGAACCTCATTCGTACCTCTATGTCCAAGACTGTCAGAGGAAGTATAGAAGAACCTGAGCTAGCATCAGATTTTCTGGAACTCATAGGTGCTAAGTTTAAAGAAAGTGAAAAAGCAGAAGCTGCTAGGCTAACCAAGGAGTTTCATGATTTGAAGTACATGGGTTCAGGGGGAGTTAGAGAGCATATTATGAAGATGATCAATATAAATGGCAGACTCAGGGAGCTCTTGATGGGGTTAGGGATGAGCAGGTAGTGCATTATGCACTACATTCCTTGCCTAACAGTTTTAGTCATCTTAGGACCAGTTACAACTCTCAAAAGGGAAACTGGACTCTAGATGAACTTATATCCATCTGTGTGGATGAAGAATCTAGGATCAAGGAAGAAAAGGAACCTGCTACAACCATTAACCTCCTTGAGAAGCCTAAAAGGAAAAAGCCCCAAAATAAGCTCAAGCCTATCAAAGCCATAACTAAGAGTTCAACAGCTGCAGTGGCCAAGGAAAATAGGCCATTTAGGTTCAAGTGCTACTTTTGCAAAAGAGTAGGACACATGAAAAAGGACTGCACTGGCTATAAAAATTGGTTAGCCAAAAAGGGTAAGATTTTTTCTAATACAGTTTTTTCTTTAGAAATTAATCTTATAAATGTTGAACCACAGTCTTGGTGGATAGATTCAGGCTCACCTATTCATATTACTAATTCTTTGCAGGGATTCATAAGGAGGAGAATCCCAAAAAGTGATGAAGTGAACCTGTGTGTAGACAATGGCATGAGAGTGGCAGTCAAGGCTATTGGAACCTTAAAGCTCGATTTAGGATTAGGAAAATTATTAGTTTTGGACAATGTTTTTTATGTACCTTCCATGAGAAGGAATTTGGCTTCAGTTTCTCTTTTAGTAAAATCTGGTTGTAGACTTGTTATGGATAGTAATAGAATTCTTATTTCTAAAAATTCTGTTCAAATTGGTTCTGGTGTTATTATGAATGATTATTTACAGTTAAATTGTTCAATGGCTCAACAAGAAATTTTACTTGTTGAAAATAACACAAACAGTACTAACACTTTAACAGGTGTTAAAAGAACCAAACTAAATGAAAAGTTTGCATTTTTATGGCATAGAAGACTCGGCCATGTTTCAAAAGAGAGACTGAAAATTTTGGTGAAAAACAACATCCTAAATGAACTTGATTTTTCTGATCTAACAGACTGTGTTGAATGCTTTAAGGGAAAAATAACTAATACTAGAAAGAAGACTGCATATAGAAGCCAAAATTTATTAGAACTCATACACACTGATATATGTGGACCATTTAGGCATCAAACTATCTGTGGGAATGTGTATTTTATCACATTCATTGATGACTTTTCTAGATACAGTTATATTTATCTACTTTCAGAAAAGGCACAAGCATTGAAAGCCTTTCAAATCTTTACGTCTGAGGTAGAAAATCAACTAGAAAAGAAAATCAAAACAGTGAGGTCAGATAGAGGAGGAGAGTTCTATGGAAAGTACACTGAATCCGGCCAACAAAAGGGTCCATTTGCCTTGTTTTTGCAAGACAATGGAATTAAAGCTTAATACACAACACCCTATAATCCACAACAGAATGGTGTTGCAGAGAGAAAGAATAGGACTCTTTTGAACATGGTTAGATGTATGATGTGTACAACCGGTTTGCCTAAATTTCTGTGGGGTGAGGCTTTAAAAACTGCAAATTATATTTGCAATAGGACACCTAGCAAAGCCAAAGAAAATACTGCTTTTGAGCTTTGGTGTGGCAGGAAACCTAGTCTTCATCACTTTCATGTTTGGGGATGTCATGCAGAAGCTAGGATTTATAATCCAAGCTTGAATAAACTTGACCCCAAAACTGTTAGTTGCTATTTTATAGGTTATCCAGATAAATCTAAAGGCTATAAATTATATTCTGCTCATCATTCACCTAGAATTTTTGAAACACATCAAGTAAAGTTTCTTAGTGAAAAAGTTCACAATACAAACCTTGAGGATTTAACCTTAGATTTTGAGGAAATTGTGTCAGATGAGAATGTAAGTGTAGCATTGCCTTTAGAACAAGATGTAACTGATCATGTCACTGGTCACGTAACTGACCATGTCACTGACCAAGTAACTGTACCTGGTCTAGTAATTGGTCAAGTCACTGACCAAGTAACTGTACCTGGTTAAGTCACTGACCATGTCACTGACCAAGTCACTGACCATGTAACTGACCAAGTAACTGTACCTGGTCAAGTAACTGACCACGTAACTGGTCAAGTAACTGAACCTCACCATCCTCCAGTGGCTCAGCCTAGAAGATCACAGAGAGCAAGAAAACCAACTTATGGGGGGGAAGAAAGTGACTACATTATTTATCTGCAAGAAGCAGAAATTGAAATGGATTGTGCAGAGAACAATGATCCAACCACATTTAATCAGGCCATTGAAAGTAGTGAATCTCATCAATGGCAGCTAGCAATGGAAGCAGAAATTAATTCCATGAGTCAAAATACAGTTTGGAAATTAGTTGAACCTGACCCCAACCAGAAGCCTATAGGTTGTAAATGGGTTTTCAAAACCAAAAGAGATGCAAATGGCAATGTAGAGAGACATAAAGCAAGATTAGTTGCCAAAGGTTTTACACAGAAGGAGGGCATTGATTTTACTGAGACTTTTTCTCCAGTTTCTACAAAAGACTCGTTTAGGATAATCATGGTTTTGGTGGCTCATTTTGATATGGAGCTGCACCAGATGGATGTTAAAACAACTTTCTTGAATGGTGAACTAGATGAAGTGATTTATATGAGGTAGCCAGAAGGGTTTGTACAAGCTGGAAGTGAAAACTTAGTGTGTAAGTTAAGAAAATCAATTTATGGCCTAAAACAAGCTTCTAGACAATGGTACAAGAAATTTGATTCTGTGATTTCTACTTTTGGATTTACAGAAAATCTTGTTGATGAGTGTGTTTATTTGAAGACTGTTGGGAACAATTTTATTTTTCTGGTACTCTATGTGGATGATATACTTTTAGCTAGTAGTAACATTAAACTGCTTAAAGATACCAAGAGTTTTCTGTCAAATAATTTTGACATGAAAGACTTAGGAGAAGCATCCTATGTACTAGGCATTGAAATTAAAAGAGATAGAGCACAGAGACTACTTGGTTTGTCTCAACAGAATTATGTTACCAAAATTTTAAAGAGATTTGGTATGGAGAAGTGTGCAGCTGGAGAAGTTCCCATGTCCAAAGGAGATAAGTTAACCAAGAAGAAAAGTCCCAATAGTGATGTTGAGAAAGAAAATATGGAGTCAAAGCCTTATGCCAGACTTGTAGGAAGTCTCATGTATGCACAAGTCTGCACTAGGCCCGACTTGTCTTTTGCAGTAGGGATTTTGTCAAGATTCCAATATAATCCAGGCCATGAACATTGGGTAGTTGGGAAGAAAGTGTTGAGATACCTGCAGAGAACTAAAAGCCACATGCTAGTTTATAGGCAAGTGGAGGATCTGAAACTCATTGGATTCTCAGACTCGGATTTTGCAGGAAATTATCCAGACTCCAAGAAGTCGACTTGTGGATATGTATTCATGCTTGCAGGAGGTGCTATTGCTTGGAAAACTATGAAGCAAACTCTTGTTTCAACTTCTACTATGCAAGCCGAATTTATTACAGTATATGAAACTGTGTGTGAAGGACTTTGGATTAAGAATTTTCTCATGCTGACCAAAGTATTGAGTCACATTGTGGCAGACACACTTGTGATTTATTGTGACAATGAGGCTGCAGTTTTCTTTAGCAAGAACAGTAAAAGGTCAAATAATTCTAAACACATTGATCTAAAGTATTACAGTGTTAGAGAAAGAGTAAAGCATGGTGAAATAGCTGTTTTGAGTATTGACACAAATTCACAGCTAGCAGATCCTTTCACCAAGGCCTTGTCAGTAGCAGCATTCCAGAAGCATACAACAAGCATTGGAGTTTTAGCTAATCTAGATGCTTAGGTTCAGTAGAGAGTTAGTCCAGTTGGAGCAATTTAAAATTTTAAGGTTCTTGAGTTCTTGTATTTTTAGTTGTGATATTTTTGACTTTTGTTTATCACAACTTATTTGTAATGGCAGTTTATTATTATCAATAAAATTTCGAGGTATTTCCAAATATGATTTTGCTGCAGCTTTATTGTTTTATTTTGGAAATTATCATCTTGTTTTGAATGTCATACTTGCTATCAGATGGCTTAAATCATGTACAACATGATGCTAAGGTTCAAGCAATGTTTTAAGCCATCAGTGTTCAGAAAAATTGCTTGAGTTTCTGGTTTTAGAAACGTACAGTAGGACATAATATATGTTTACTTGTTGATACACATTAACATATATTGTATCACTTCTGGTTTGACATATGTGGATTGCAGGAGCTTATGTTTGTGGTTTTGAAACTCTGCATTTTTGTTAAAATGTATACTGTTTCTTGCTTTGCATAAGTAACTGTGATCTGACCATGTTGGAATGAATTTTCGATTTGAGTTTGTTATCTGGCGCGCACTTTAGTAAGTTAAGTAGGTTTTGATGTTCTCTGGTGCAAATCATCGAGCATGATATGTGTGAGTCTAAGGGGGAGATTGTAAGATCAAATGTGGACATAACACATATCATCATAAAGTAATTGATGATTAGCTTAATATCAATCCTAGTTTAACATGGATACAAACAGTAAATCAATACTTATAACTTAATGAAGCAGTGTATCTATTCATTAAGGTAAGTAATCCTATTCTTAGACTGCAAGAAAGACTACAATGAAGTGTTACATTAAGAATCTAACTAGGAAACCTAAACCGATATGGATAGCTTTAATGGGAAGCTTCTTGAGGTTTAAGTCACCTATATATACAGATGAATTGGTCCCTGATTACTACCGACGTTTTGCATATTGTTCTGTCCATTGAGAAGCAAGTTGGTAAGTAACAGAAGGCCATATTCAGTGTTCGTGTTTGCAGCTGCATAAGATGGAATCCATGACAGTGATTGCTGAAGGTAAGCCTTAACCCTTTTTATGATTGTGTGCATATGTTGTGAGCATGTATATGGTTTCTAACAATATGCTTTAACTCGGTTACCTACTAATAAAGAACTGCTAGCAAATGGATTGAGTTTGGGTTGGGGCTCAACCACAAGCATGCCTTTACCAAGTCTGCTCCAAATTTTTCAGGGTTTTAAAAACTTTGCCAAGTCTACACGAGATCTCATCATGAGCATGAGCTATAATTCATTAATCTTGGCGTCACCACTAGAGCCGTGCATCGTTGCTACCCAATGTCGAAACAAATAGCCTGGAGCATCCCCTCCCACGCCACTCAACGCCGAAACAATAACCTGCCGCACTTAACTTCCTCACTGTAGGAGCATCGAACCAGAGAACCAGCGCCCAGCATGAAAACCTTGGAACCAAGCCATTCCGAGATCCAGGCATTAGGAAACCATCCGTCCAACAGCAGAAAGACAACTACAACGCGACTAAAGTCGGCAGTGATGTCGACCATCGTCGGACGGGCAGCGATTGGAAAATCGAAAGCCGGCTAGGATTTAACGAGAAGAGAGATTCGGCTAGAGAGAAGCCGCTTTAGTTTTTATTGGATAAGATTGATTGAAAGTGTTAAATACATGGATAACCCTGAGATTAAATTAGAACTTATAAGTGCATAGACGTAAGTGAATTTACTCATCTCAAAAAAAAAAAAGATGTAAGTGAATTTAGGATGTAAAGTTAGGGAGATAAAATGAAACTTAAAAAAAAAAAAGTAAAATAAAAAACGGCTAATATACATTTTCGGGTCAGCAATTCCAAAGTCAGAATCGTTCTAGCACCGATATGGCTGTATTGTTATTTTTTATATATTTTTTTAAAAATTTTTTTAAGAATAAGAATCCCTCCTAATTTATTGAAAATAACGACTGCATTGTTATTGTATTTGAGAGTTGTAAAAAAGAAAAGATAGACCCTTTATGAGCGAGAGGTCGAGGCCTCTATGGCGGCGACTATTGGCATAGTTCCAGATTTGGGCTTGGTGAGCTGGTTTGAATAGCCCCTCAGTTCAGATTGTTCGAGTTCTATGGTGGCTAAGGAGGACATATAAATCTGGGTTCTGAATTTAATTTAATGTTCAAGGGAGCTTGCTTTTTCTTGCTGCTGCTGTAAGTTTATCTCCATTTAAGATATATGTTTCTTTTGTTAATTTCAGCTCTCTGCTTTGTGGTTCGATATGCCAGTAATTAATTTGTGTTCCGAGTGAGCATGTTCATTTATATTTCCTATTACTCCTTGTGCTCTTATAATAGTGGTTAAGTTTCCAGGTAGCTTAGGTAGAAACACAGGCACCATAAAACCAATTCATAACTCTCTCTCTCTCTCTCTCTCTCTCTCTCTCACACGCACACAGAGATGCTATATCATATATGTTTTGAATCACTATAACAAGTTGATTGCTAAATGTTGCTGCATGGCATGGGGATGATCTGTTGGCAACTAATTTTGCTTCTTGTTGGTTCTAATCTGATCAAACTGTCCCTAGTTGGATGAGGGGCTAATTCATCATGTAAAATATAATATTAATAGTTTTTTTTCTTTCTTGATGAAGGCCTTGGTGCGAAACAAATACCACTTGAGATTTTCAGAAAGCACAAATCTTCCTTCCCTAGTTCTCATGCCAATGTATGATTCTCTTAGGACAAATAGAAATTGTATTTTCTCTAGGACGGTAAGATGAATCACACGTTATTGCTTTCATTTCACTAATTGAAGATGGCAAGGGGTAGTTAACCAATTCAATCTAGCGTCTTGTGTTTATGTCCCATTCGTGTAACTTGTCCTGTCACCACGTTTGCTATGACTCTGGTGATATTTTGTTGTTGGAGTATGAGTCTCCATCTTGGTTAGGGCTGGCCGACCTTTAATAATATTCAGTTGTAACTCTTTAAAATGTTCTGATGAATACAATTCTTCTTCTTCTCCTTTTTCTTCTTAATTTCTTCTTCCTGGCCTAACACGTAAAGTTGAGTAATTTGTAATGGGCCCTTGTGCCGATTTGGTTGAATTGTGTCATATATCCAATATGGTTCTCATCTTCTCTCAGCCTCAAGATCCTTGATGTTGTTGTTTAGATATGGATATAAATGGATATCGTAGTACATGTTACATTTTGCAATCTATATAACATGGGAATTCCCCATTGTGGCGTCCATACGAGTCTGTGTACCATGGAAACCATATCCAGTAACAGCCTTTCATTTCAACCCAATTCCTTAGAGTCATTATTTTAAATTGTGAGAGGAAGAATATCATTCCTCTTTTGTCTTATTTTTAATATTCAGATTATTAAAACATACAACATAGGCTGGCCTAATATAGGCACCTTACAACCAAAGACCAGACAATGCATTAAAGCTTAGTCTGTGGTAACACTTGGCCAACTTCGTACATACTGGGGAAGTCTCCACTAGGTTTGGCACTATTAATTATGATCCCTCAGTACCCCCCAATACTATACCATGGGTTGGGTTCACAACCCACCATGGCAGGACCCGTATGGGGTGTCACCTGAGCCACCCAGGGCCCAGGGCAAGGCTGGCACAGCCCACCTAATTACATAAACAAGAGAGCTAATATGGCATCAGAAGAACAACCTATGTCCCACATCGAATATAGGAGAGACTCCTTCCCCGTGTGCGAGTATAAAGGCATTAACACAACCACCTTTGATGGGTAATAACTCCTTTACCCACTATTTACTTGATACTCTTATATATTAGTCTCTCACTCAGGTATCGGAGAGGTGTGAACCGTCTGGTACGGTTTACCCCTCTAACGTTGTATTCTTGATTCAGGGTTTAGGAGTTCGATCGGTATCCCAGGCGATATAGCGTTCTGTGTGAGGTACCCGAAGAAAGCCACCAGAAACATTGGCAGGAGACCGAGTCCGTCATGACCAAGCCGGAAGAAAAGGCAGGAGAGGGTAGAAGTGTCGCCCAGGCATTGATATTCTCTCCGGGTACTTCATCAGCAGAAACGCCCAAGTGTCGGAAGAGAAATGCATGGTCTCGGATTCTTGGACCCACAGCACCCCGTGGCCCCAGATCAGGTGGCTTGGGTATCGGAGTTGGAGTCTATGCGAGCGGAGATCGCAGCCTTCCGGGAACAAGCCAGAATTGGTCGGGAACAACAAAGAACCGATAGGGAAACAAACTGCGTTTCGCAACAAAGGCTACAGAAGCTGGAAGATGAAAACACCGTGCTGGCCCGAGCACTGGATAGGAGGCACCAGCACAATGAGGCACTCACCCAAGCCCTGGCTAGAGCATCCCAAATAGCAACAGACGTAAATGCTGCTCCAGAAACGACATTCCCCGGTCTCGCCCCAACCCCGTTCACGGAAGGCGGTCAGCGGATAATCCAGGTACTGATAGACTTGCTCCCGGAAAGCTTGAGGCATCTACCACCTCCACCGTTACCACAGCCAGTTCAAAATAACCCGCCGGTAACCGACCAAACACGACGTTGCTTTTACAAATGAGCAACTCTTTGCGTGCCATGCAGGCAAGGGTAGAGGCAACGGAGAGTAGGGACACCCGGAAAGCCCTGACCACGTACGAGGATCGTCCGGGTCCCTTCACCCAACAAGTAAGACGTGTCATTCGAGCGAATATATCAAAGCCACTGAAGATCGACTATACGGAAGTCGGAGACCCATACCAACACCTACAGGCCTTCCGATCGCAAACAAGCGCCAAGGGGTATACGGATGAAGTGTGTTGTAATATGTTCCAGGAAACCTTGTCGGGGGAGGCTTTGAGTTGGTTCTACGAACTACCGGCCGGTTCTGTAGGGAACTTCAGGGAACTAGCTGACAAGTTTGTAGCTCGATTCATCTTGCGTACCGATGGGATACACACCCCAAAGGGCCTGCTGAAAGTCCAGCAAGGGAAGAATGAAACCTTGAAGTCTTTTGTTAATCGATGGCAGGCGGCTACCGCTAAGTGTCGGGATCTCAATAAGGAACTGGCGGAGTTGGCTTTCAAGAGGGGCTTAAGGCGTGGAGAATTTCTCTACGAGATTAATCATAACCCTCCAGCTAACAACGATAAGCTGATGGCTACGGACATCAGACACTCCTAGGCTGAATTCGAAACGTATGGGGACACCCCCAGACCAGAGTTGAGGGTTTCCACCCCGGCCCCGGTGGTCAGGGATGAACCACGAAAGAGGGAGTGGGCCCATAGTCAAGACCGGTCATCCCATTCCTCAAGCAAGAGAAGCAAAGAGTCCTCGTCCAGGTCCAACAGTTACGGAGCCACCCAGCATCACGGGGGGCAGAGGGCACAGCAAGACCTGCGAACACCACCACCACCCCGGTGTGAGGTGTTCACTATCCTCAACGCTTCATATGAGACTATTTGGAATGAGAACAAGGATGAGATACCTGGACCACCACCAAGAAAGTTCCCAAAGAGTAAACTCACCTAACAGGATACCGGAAGGTTCTGTACGTATCACGAGGATGTCGGGCACAATACCAACCTCTGCGTAGCTTTAAAAAATACTATCGAGTCACTTATCCAGAGGGGCAAGCTTCAGCGGTACTTGCCTGCTAAAGAGATAGGAGCTATAGACGTGTACGGCCAGATCTTCACGATCCACAGTGGGGGCCCGAAAGAGCTACCTCCCCAAAGGAAGAAGCGAAACTCTAGTTTCAATCACCCGGAAGTTTTCAACTTCCACAAAGTCCTGCTACCAGAGTTAGGCACCGGGTGGAAATCCATCACATTCCTGCAGGAGGAGGAAGCTGATCTGAAGATGCCCCACGATGATCCCTTCCTGATCACGCTCCAAATGGACCATTACATAATGTCCCGGGTACTCGTGGATACTAGGGCCTCAGTTAGCGTATTATTTCGCTACGCATACAAAGCTTTGAACAGGGGAAGAGCCAAGCTATCACAAGATAACAAGCCCCTCATTAGCTTTTCAGGAGATATCGTCCAGCCACTAGGATCAGACTACCTATCGATCACGGTAGGGGAGATTCCGAATTGTTCGACCATCAAAACAGAGTTCATTATAGTCGACTGTGCCTCATCCTATAATGCTATCCTGGGGCGACCGGCACTCTGGCATCTAAAAACCTTCATTGCAGGTCACATGCTAGTAATGAAGGTGCCGACCCCAGTCGGCACCGCCACCATTTCTAGGTGATCAGGCTGCGACAAGGCAATGCTACTCTTTGACCGTATCTCGTGGCAAAGGAAAGTTTGAGATGTTGCCCGTAGCTACTAACCCTCTTACAGATAGGTACGAAGACCCAGAGACGATACTGACTCTGACGAAGAATGGCCCGGTGCCGTGGAGGACATTGAAGAGATAGTACTATCGAAGCAGTTCCCGGACAGGACCGTCAAGGTAGGCACCAAGCTGCCTCCGGTAATCAGGGAAGAATTGATTTCGTTCCTCGGCTCTAACGCATCAGCTTTCGCTTGGTCATACGAGGATATGCTCGGTATACCAACTGAGATAGCCACGCACAACCTTAGCATTATTCCTTTCTCGCCACCTGTAAGACAAAAGCGAAGAGCCTTCACACATGACAAGTACCGGGCTATCCAGGTTGAAGTGAAGAAGTTGATGGCCATCAACTTTGTCAGGGAAGTGACATACCCTCGATGGTTAGCCAACGTAGTCATGGTACCAAAGAAATCCCCGGGATCATGGCGCATGTGTGTGGACTACACAAATCTCAACCTAGCATGCCCTAAGGATAGCTTCCTGCTCCCACGAATTGACCAACTAATTGACTCCACTGCTGGATACCGGTTACTCAGTTTCATGGATGCGTTCAGTGGATACAACCAAATTCGAATGAACCATGCAGACGAGGAGCACACTACCTTCACCACAGACAAAGGTCTCTATTGCTACCAGGTCATGCCCTTCGGATTGAAGAATGCAGGCGCCACTTATCAACGACTTGTCAACTCCATGTTTGAAGAGGTCATCGGTACTATCATGGAGGTATACGTGGACGATATGCTGGTAAAAAGTTTAACCTCAGAGGATCACGTAACCAACTTGTCAATTGTTTTCGCCATTATATTACGGAACGGTATGCGGCTTAACCCACAGAAGTGCATCTTTGGGGTCGAGGTAGGAAAGTTCCTCGGGTACATCATTAGCCACAGGGGAATCGAGGCTAATCCAGAGAAGGTGCAGGCTATATTAGACATGGTATCCCCAACCTACCGGAACGAGGTCCAATATCTTACAGGTAAAGTAGCCGCCCTGTCAAGATTCGTCTCTAGGCTGACGGACAAGTGTACTCCCTTCTTCAAGCTGCTAAAGACCCAGCACGTAGAGGTAATAGCTTGGACCGCTGAGCATGAGGCTGCTTTTCTTGGCCTAAAGGCATACTTAGCAGAGGTACCTCTACTTTACAAACCTGTCCCAGGAGAAATGCTCTACATTTATCTTGCGGCATCTTCGTCGGCCGTGAGCTCCACTCTGATTAGGAAAGACTCTGATTGCAAGTACCTGGTGTATTACGCTGGAAAAGGTTACACTGGTGCAGAATCCAGATACCCGGATGTTGAAAAAATAGCATTGGCCTTACTAGTATCGGCCCTGAAGCTTAGACATTACTTCCAGGCACACTCGATCACCGTTTTCACTAATCATCCATTGAGGCAGGTTCTGCAGAAGCCAGAGACGTCCGGCAGACTAATTAAATGGGCCATCGAATTGGGGGAATTCGATATCAAGTACCAACCCCGGATAGCTATTAAGGGCCAGGCAGCGGCAGATTTTATTTCCGAGTCAATTCCCTCTCATAACCTGAGCCACCAGCCCCGGATCCACCTCCACCAAGCACTTGACGGTTGTATGTTGATGGAGCATCTAACAAAAGGACAAGTGGCGCTGGTATCCTGCTAATTAGCCCGGACGATCAAGTCTACGAGTATGCCTTCAAATTTGCTTTCAAGGCATCCAACAATGCCGCAGAATACGAGGCACTCATAGCTGGTCTACAGATCGCCCGGGAACTAGGTGTCCAGCACCTCAGTATATCCAGTGATTCTCAGTTAGTCGTGAACCAGGTCAGCGGTAACTTTGAGGCAAAGGAGCCCCACATGTCCTCCTACCAGGCCTTAGCTCGGGCGCTAGTTCAGAGATTTACCTCCTATACTCTCACCCAAATACCAAGAGCAGAGAACGACAAGGCAGACGCCCTCGCTAAGATTGCGGCAACTTCCCCAAGTCCTACCTACGGGGCCACCAAAGTCGAAATACCAGAAAGGCCTAGCACTTCCAAAACGGTGTCAGAAATATTCACGGAGACCACACAGCCTCCTGGATGGACCCAATATTCAAGTACATGGTGGACGGTCTAGTACCGGACGATAAGGTCGAGGCCAGGAGACTCCAGTTAAGGTCAGCTCGATACACGATCATGAACAGAAAATTATACAGAAGGGGTCACTGTTTCCCTAACCTGAAGTGTGTAACACCGGAGGACGGCCACAAAATAATGAAGGACATACACGCTGGTGTATGCGGTAACCATACTGGAGCCCTGTCACTTACACACAAGACCCTAAGAGCAGGATATTTCTGGCCAACCATGTCGGCCCTAGCTCAAACAATATCTAGTTCCTGCCACAAGTGCCAAATGTATGCAAATATCCCCAGGGCATCGCCCATTGCCCTTTCAATCCTCCTTGCACCTTGGCCATTCTGCCAGTGGGGCCTGGACCTAATAGGAAAACTTCCCACAGCAGTGGGACAATTCAAATACGCCATTGTTGCTGTAGACTACCAAACAAAGTGGGTAGAAGCAGAACCTCTTGTCACTATCACCACGGAAAAGGTAAAAAACTTCCTGTGGAAGAACATCTACTGCAGGTTTGGGGTCCCGGACACCATAGTCAAGGACAATGGTACCCAGTTCGATAATGACGAGTTGAGGACTTACATCGAAAACTTGGGCACTAGAATCCTTTATGCATCCCCGGCTCACCCCTAGAACAATGGTCAGTCAAAGCTGTCAACAAGATAATCAAGAAGTTGCTGAAGAAGAAGCTCGATGAGGCCAATGGTCTTTGGGCTGCTAAACTCCCGGAGGTATTGTGGGCTATTAGGACCACGGCAACAGAGGCCACCAGAGAGACCCCTTTCTGCATGGCTTTCGGATCTGAAGCGGTTCTCCCCATTGAAACACAAATCAAGAGTCCCAGGATCGAATACTTCAATGCGGGTACCAACTCAGAGGGCCTACAGCTCGATGTTGATTTACTCGAGGAACGTAGGGATGTGGCACACATGCATAACTTAGCAAACAAGCAGAGGATAGCTCATTATTATGATGCCAAGGAACAGTCCCAGACACTGAAATTGGGAGACTGGGTCATGGAGTAGGTCTACCCAGAGCCCCGCGGGCTGGATCCATCTTGGACAGGCCCTTACGAGATCATCAAAGAGGTAGGCCCCGCAACCTTTTACATCCGGGACACTGACAGAGTCGTTTCCCTGCATCCATGGAATACTCAGCGCCTATGGTACTATTACAAGTAGCTCCCAGAGCATCTTGTTCTATCTTCTGCTTTTTGACCATATAGCTATGGCAAGCTACCCATCGGGTACTTATTCTGTATTAACCACCATGTGGTACTTGAATGGAAAAATGAATTATTCAGACCATTTCTAGCACTTTTTTACCTACAACGGGCATTCCCAGATATAACTATTGTCAGTTACTCTATTCCGGTAATAAGTGATGCAAGTAAATGCTCAAGGCTAGGTATAAAACCCTAGAAGTTTTAATTCCTTTCAATTCCCATTCAAGTTCAAACATTTCCATTCAAAAAAAAAAAAAAAAAAAACTAAAATCCCGGACAACCAGGCAAAGGAATTAAGTCATTGTTCAAGACAAGGGCAATTTCTACTAAAAAAAAAAAAAAACAGGTGATGGTTATATAAATCTGTTCTTGGAGGACTACTATTCTCGAGCGGTACTCCGGGATCCACCGGCACCAGACTCGGCTGCCACCTCTTGGGCTTTCTTCTTCTTCTCAAGGAGTCCCCACCTGAATTTGCTTTCATCTAGTTACCCGGCTGCCACCCACTCTTTGAACTTCATAATCACGGCCTTGTCTTGAGCAGCAATCAACATATCAATGAGCTGTTGAGAGCCCTTGTACTCCTCCATGGCCTCGCACCTCTCCACGGGAAGGCGCTCCTCCAGATGATCTGCCCTCGCCTTCCAGGACTTGCCTGATTCTGCAGCTTCTTTTTCAGAGTCCAGGGCACTCTTCACCTCATCCCTTGCCTCAGTAGACATTTCGCCCTCAAGCTCAACAATTCGTTGCTTCGCTGCATCCAGCTCTGTAACCATCGGAGTCAAGGACTTAATCTTCTCTTTCAGGAAGTCCCGCTCCTTCTCCAGCTTGGCTTTCTCCCCATGCAGATACTTCACCTGCCCGGAGAGATTGCTAACCTCCTCCTTCAGGTGTGTCCCCTGCATCATTGACTCCCGGGCAAGGCGCCGATTCTCTTGTGGAGTATTATCTTTGGCCTGCACCCGATCGAGGTCTATATCCTTCAAGTCGGCTAGCATGGACCACACGAACTTCTCATCAGCAACCCCGTACTCACTCAACAGCTGCTTAATGGGCTTCTTGGGGATTATCGGTATGGTAGAGGATAACATGCCGAGCGAGAGCGACGCCTCTGGTCCCGGAGGATTTTTCTTCTGCCTCTTCGCCATGGATTCTTTGACGTCCCAGCAGGTATAGGTCACCTCCTGCTTATCCTCTCTTCGGTGCGGTGTCTATGCGATCTTTTCTTCTCACCGGGAAGCAGGACTTCTTCGCTACCAGCGGACCGAGAAGAGAGAGATACAGCGACCGATACATTTTCCCTTCCGAGATCAGCTATGGTGACCACATCCCCGGCAGAGGGCTGCTCGACTTGGGTCACGAGAGCATCAGGGTCAGGCTCCCCATATCCTTCATCAATAATCTCCAGTAGGGCTTCTTCAACAGATCGACCTGTAGCCTTCGAGTCCAGTCGACTTCAATGTGAAGGGCGTCTTCTCCCTGGCTCATCAGCATGTCCATCAACTGGTTGTCATCCATCCAGTCGTCCTTCTTACCTTTCCGGGGCTTCCTTTTCAGCGCTTTCGCTACAGTCAGTTAGAAAGTTAGTAACACAAAAAGGACACGGTGACATACACATCCACATTAACAGAAATGTAAGCCTCACCGGGGAGTCTCCCTAGCCCTAGCCTATAAAGTATAGAGTACCGGATGAATCTATAAGAGCTTCTCTCCTCCTCACTCCAAACAGCGTATACCCGGGCTATCCTTTTCCTTTCACATCGGATAATGAATAGGCCTAGTCCCTGATAGCTTGGAAAGTACCAGTCAATTGCCACTTCCTATTCTTAATTTGCCACCGCCCTCCAGCAAGAAATACCTTATTTCTCTACCTTTTGCTCATTAAGGTAGGCATATCAGTAACTAAAGGCAAGTAGTCCCTGGCGGCAAACGTCACGGTACCTATACACGATTGCTTCCTTGAGTATAGAACCCTATGTACCACGTGGAATTCATTTATGGAAGGCCACCCTTACTGGCACAAGTCCCACATGGCCATCATACTAAGTATTTGTCGCATTGCATTCGGGGTCAACTGCCTCGGTGACAGGTTCAGCATCCGCAAGAGATACTGTAGGCACCGGGGCAACGGTAGCGATAGCCCTTGGTGGAAATGGTTCTCGTGCAGTGCCACCCATCCTGGGGGAGGATTCGAAACCATCTCTCCAACCTTTAGAGGCCTAAGCTCTACCTCGTCCGGTATTCCCCACTTCAGTCTCATGACGATGATCTCCTTCATAGTCATACTTCTCCCGGGTTCGTCGCATACAGTCCCGTCCACTAATGTGTACCTAGGTTTCGGGATGCCCTCGGGAATTGCCACCGTGACTACCGGTGCCTCCGCAAATCCATCCTCGCTCTCACCTTCGTCGGACTCCTCACTACTCTCCGAGAACACCCCAGTTGAGGATCTGGTATTCTCCGCTAATTCCTTCTCGGTTCTAATTCGTGCCAGGTACCGGTCGATATCCGCTTCCGCTTACCTTGCAGAAGACTGATACGACAATCCCGCATCCCCGGCCTTGGTTTCTGATTCCATCCTAAGAACTATGTGAACCGGGACCTCAAAATTCGCTATATCTGGAATCAGAAACACAAGGGTTAGCCTAACCAGATCTAAGACCATGTTGAAGCGCGGATCACTTCCCACTTCAAGCAAAACCCAGAAATTCAAAGAAAAACCCAGAAATTCAAGCAAAACCCACAAAACCCATCATACTCGAAATCCTAAGAGAAACCCAATGTTGTCTCCAGACGCTACATATACGCAAACTACACTAGCATTATTCCCATTCCCTCTTCATTACACAAATCTACAACAGAACACATCAATGGCAGAACCAGATGAAGAAGAAAAACAAAAATCGCTCAAAATAGAATGAGAGGGTTCTGACCTTTTTCTTCAGCAGGAAATCGATCGACCAAGAGGCAAGAACACCACTTCCTCCCTGGCTCCCTCTTCCTCGCCTCGCTGCTGCAAAATCCACAGTCTCTCTCTCTCTCTCTCTCTCTCTCTCTCTCTTTGATCTCTGAGGGTTTCCGCGAAAGTGAAGGGAAACAGTCTGTTTCCCTCTTAAAGTCAATCTTCAAAACATCACAGTCGTTGAAGACGAAAGACCTTCAACCATAGGATCACTACACGTGTCCCACGCATCTCTCCATGCCTCGAGACTGGCAGATGGGGGACGGGCATTTATTGCACAACCAACTCCACCCCACGTGGCTGACATGCACCACTAATCCCATCAGATATCAGAGGTACCGGAGGCTCAAGTCCTCTATCTACCCCATCGGGTACCGGAGGCTCAAGTCCTATTTCTATCCCATCGGGTATCGGAGGCTCAAGTCCTCTTTCTACCCCATCGGGTACCGGAGGCTCAAGTCCTCATTCTACCCCATCGGGTACCGAAGGCCAAGTCCTCTTATCGGAGGCTCAAGTCCTCATTCTACCTCATCGGGTACCAGAGGCTCAAGTCCTCATTCTACCCCATTGGGTACCGGAGGCTCAAGTCCTCTGTCTACCCCATCGGGTATCAGAGGCTCAAGTCCTCATTCTACCCCATCGGGTACCGGAGGCTCAAGTCCTCTGTCTACCCCATCGGGTACCGGAGGCCAAGTCCTCTTTCTACCCCATCGGGTACCGGAGGCTCAAGTCCTCTTTCTACCCCATCGGGTATCAGAGGCTCAAGTCCTCATTCTACCCGTCCGGGTACCGGAGGCTCAGGTCCTCTTTCTACCCCATCGGGTATCAGAGGCTCAAGTCCTCATTCAACCCTTCCGGGTACCGGAGGCTCAGGTCCTCTTTCTACCCCATTAGGTATCGGAGGCTCAAGTCCTCATTCTACCCCATCGGGTACCGGAGGCTCAAGTCCTCTTTCTACCCCATCGGGTACCGGAGGCTCAAGTCCTCTTTCTACCCTTCCGGGTACCGGAGGCTCAGGTCCTCTTTCTACCCCATCGGGTATCGGAGGCTCAAGTCCTCATTCTACCCCATCGGGTACCGGAGGCTCAGGTCCTCTTTCTACCCCATCGGCTATCAGAGGCTCAAGTCCTCATTCTACCCTTCCGGGTATCGGAGGCTCAGGTCCTCTTTCTACCCCATTGGGAATCGGAGGCTCAAGTCCTCATTCTACCCCATCGGGTACCGGAGGCTCAAGTCCTCTTTCTACCCCATCGGGTATCGGAGGCTCAAGTCCTCATTCTACCCTTCCGGGTACCGGAGGCTCAGGTCCTCTTTCTACCCCATCGGGTATCGGAGGCTCAAGTCCTCATTCTACCCCATCGGGCATCAGAGGATCAAGTCCTCATCCTATCCCATCGGGTATCAGACTCTCAAGTCCTCCAGAGGTACCTAGAGATTTCCCTTTAACCTTTATAGGTTAAATTGGGAGCACTGTAGATTAGCTACCTACAGCGTAACCCGCTCAAGACATCTCTTGCACGGGAACTTGGGGGACTCCATACAGGCACACTAGTGCCAAACCTTGTAACAAATATTTTAAGTCCCCACCCAAGAAACATCTTGAACGAGAACTTGGGGGACTTGTACGTACTACGGAAGTCTCCACTAGGTTTGGCACTATCAATTATGATCCCTCAGTACCCCCCCAGTACTATACCATGGGCCGGGTTCACAACCCACCATGGCAGGACCCGTATGGGGTGTCACCTGAGCCACCCAGGGCCCAGGGCAAGGCTGGCACAGCCCACCTAATTACATAAACAAGAGAGCTGATATGGCATCAGAAGAACAACCTATGTCCCACATCGAATATAGGAGAGACTACTTCCCCGTGCGCGAGTATAAAGGCATTAGCACAACCACCTTTGATGGATAATAACTCCTTTACCCACTATTTACTTGATACTCTTATATATTAGTCTCTCACTCAAGCATCGAAGAGGTGTGAACCGTCCGGTACGGTTTACCCCTCTAACGTTGTATTCTTGATTCAGGGTCTAGGAGTTCGATCGGTATCCCAGGCGATATAGCATTCTGTGTGAGGTACCTGGAGAAAGCCACCAGAAACACCTACGCATACATGAAGGCATTAAACATGCGATGAGAATCTCAAAGAAACTGCTTAGGTATATACAAAGCTATACATGTTGTAGGCAGCATCCAACATTGACCATTGCTTTCCTTTACTTCTAACACATTGGATACATCGAGATCAAGTAAGATCTTCAGGGCAATGGATTAATCCTGTATACCATATAGGTAAAAATGTGTGTGTGTGTGTGTTTTTTTTTTTTTTTTTTTGAGAGAGAGAGAAGGAAGGGGAAGGGGGTGGATGATGACTTGTCTGACAGAGAAGTAGGTTGAGCTTGCACAAAAAAATTTAGGAGGGAGTAAAGAAGACGACAAAGATTGTGTATTTGTTTAGAAAAGTTGTAATGGAGGCCCATCAGTTCAAACCTGTCTTTGACTGTATCTAATTCCAACCCAACTTTATGACTTTGCAAGAGACAGCTTGGCCTTGCCAATTTTACAGTGCCATTCTGAGTGTCACAGTTAAGAAATTAGGCCTCAACAGTTAAGTTTAGCAGTGATGGATGGTGAAGTCTATCATATGCAGTGGAATCTAGCTAGCATTTGCCAGTCCATCTGAGAGCTTTCAACTTACTTGAAAACATATTTTGGTGGTAGTTGAAAGCATTAGTCCATCAAATTCATTCAGGGAACTTGTGGAAGTTCTATAGTATTCCAGAGCATTGAAACTCGTCACTGTTTGCGATGTGCCTCACACTTTGAACTAAACCCTATGAATACTCCTGAGCTTTATAGTTTTAATAGTAGAACAGCATTGGGCTGATATTGTCAGTGTACAACATTGAAGAATACTAAAAAACTTAGAGATTAGAGTCACAAGATTAGTAATTGGCCAGAAAGAAGAAAATTTCATATGACTAATTTCATTAAGAGGTGAAATCAATGTCCTGAAGCAATTGCATCTGGTAACTTTGAAGATGAAATTGTAATCCATGTATCCACTACTTCCATAGTTAAAACGTGGACCCAGAAATTCTTAACCACAGGGTCATAAGTTGAGAGAGGGTTCACTGAGTTTTACGAATTTACCAATTCTTCACAGTTTCGCATGTCGCATTTTTCATTATATTAAATGTGACAAGAGGCTGTTGTTATGAATGTACATTGCAGCTGATGCTTGCTACTCATTTTTATGCTTGTTTTGCAGGTGTTGGCATGAATCCCTCCATCATGGCCATAGGTCTAGTACAAAAATTCAGCTCCTAACAAGATTGATGATATCAATTTATTTGAAGCCATTGCATTGTTAATGATTTTTACAACCTTCATAATGAGTTTAGGTTAGTTTGAAGGTCTTCCTTTTTCTTTGCTTTTTTTTTTTTTTGGCTAATACTATTTATTTGTTTACTTTAGGCACTTGCATCTCAACGTCTATATTGTTGCAGAGGAGTTGGAGCTTGATCCTAATGAAGTAACTGTCAAATGAGGGAATGGTGACCCAATTTTGGTGGGTGGACGAACAAGACTCAACTGCATGCTTGATTGTATATTTCTTACGATCAGACACGAAGGCATTATCGTTCTTCCTTATCCTTCTGTTGCTCTGATGTTTTCCCTCCAGGTACTCTTCCACTTATTTTTATAAATAAAGATCTTGGCCCACTCCGAGTCTTGAGTTGTTCCCTTACATGATTGTCTTTGGGTGTCTGCTTAATTAGGGCAATGATTGAACTTCCCACATTAGGTTTCACATAGACATGTTTTATTCTGGGATGGTTCTTTTAATTTAAGGTTTGTTTGTTAAATACCTTGGCTTGATTTGAATATGATCAAGCAAATTTCTTGTTTGAACATCTTCTGTGTATATGTGTATGTGATCCATATTCATATTTAACATGTCGTATTTGTTGGGTTTCCAGCCCATTGGTTATTCCCATGGCAATTACAATTATTGTCTTAGAGTACAAGAAGTGTTTACCCAGTAGATTTTGGATTCGTACTGATGAATGGGGTATTGGAGTGATGGAATACCAGTCAAGGTTTAGAATGACGGATAGGTACCAGGGATTTCAACCCCTATGAGGGTGAGTGAATATCGCTCCAGGAGTGAGAGCGAGAGAATACAAAAGGTATCACAGAGACAGAAGCACAATGTATTCCATTCTAGGAGTTGGAGAGTGAGTGAGGGCAAAGAAGAGAGGGATAGGAAGAGAAGACAGAGTCCCTCTTTGCTCATTTTTGGTTGTTCCTCTAGTCGGTTAAAGGCTTGATATGATTGTACTCATTATACACGTAAGGGTAGACTTTTTATGCCCAGTGGACGTAGAGAAAAGTTTTGCTGAGCCAACGTAAATCTGTGTTCTTGTCTTCTTATCTCTCCGGTGTGCTTTCTTGGTATGCTGTGCTTATTTGTGCTTTTGACGTCCCATTCTCATTGATTCACAACAATATTTACTGTTTAAGAGAAAGGAGGCCAGGAGACTGTAACTGTAGCTCATGATGGCTTTTGTTGTGGTATGATGTAATATGATTCTTGAAATGAATGTAGTTTATGAAGAACTACTTGTTGATTTGAAGGAGTTAGCTGGGAGATTGATAGCATATGGCTGAGTTAGGAGCTTGATTTTTAAGGTTTATTTTTCTCAAGAAGAATACATCCTCTCAGAGCACTTCGTCTCTATAGTACTAATCATCTAGAAACAGGAAAAATTTATAAATGGAAAAGAGGATGATAATATTTGTCCCATTAGACTCTTATACTTTATGTATAATAGCTAATCTACCATTGCTGAACACAAATTACACCATTAAGCATAGATAAAAAAAATAATAATAATAATAAATAATAATAATAATAAAGCAAATAAACGATACTAGTAATCTGTGCAAAAATATAAGACCTGAACATGAATTTCAGATATCTGTTCATCTAAGATCTCACATTACATTCATATGTTTTTCCTATCTCAATGAAAGATTTCTCCTTGTCTTTCTCAGACTCTGTTCTCAATATCATTTATTCTGCGACTCAGTTACCAACTCATGGATGACTTGCCATGTCTCAAAAGCTTATATGTCAGTTGGTTGGGTGTGGATTTCGTAGTAAAATACGAGTGAATAAAGGTGACTCAACTTTTTCTGTTGAACTGGTGTCTTGAAGAACTCAGCCCATGCTCGTACCAAATTCAAGATTGGAATTGTAGAAGAAGACTTGGGATTTAACAGATCTTCAATCGGTGTTTCCTCACTTGTTCGATTCTGGCCCCATCTGTTCACAGCCTCAAGCAAATTCATGTACAATCGAGTAACCATGCGCTCCTTTTCTTCAGGCTGAAGTAACCTCAACCAGCAATAAAAACAATGTTTGTACTCTCTTTTGATGCCAACATTCATTATCATGTGCCTGTACATCTGTTTACAAAGCAGCTTTGAGACATCTGTGTTGGAAAATTAAACCAAACTTGTTTCTTGGTTTTCCTAAGAATAAAGCTGCTGTCAGTTATTGTCCTTTGATTGTTACTACTGTTAGTAGTCTTTTGGCTTTCCATTGGCAGCTAGGGGGTTGGTTGTTTAATGTCATAATAGGTAGAAGTGTTAAAGTCAGACTCTTGATGCCTATATAATTCTATTATAATCATGCTATTCGAATTAAGAGAGAAGAAGTTTAAAATAAGAATTCTCCCAGAAAACACTTGCTCCGTTCTCTTCCTTCTACATTCTGGTATCAGAGCTGTAGAAGCTTGTTGTGCTCCCATGGCAAATGAAAATAACTCCAACCCCAATGTGCTTTCACTCATCCCTCGTTTCAATGGTGAAAAGTATGATTATTGGAGCAAGAATGTCATGGTGTTGTTAAAATCCTTGGACATATGGAATGTTGTCGAAGATGGTTACGTCGAACCGGAAAATGAAGGTGCATTAACACAACCACAGAGGAATGTTTTGAAGGAGAATCGAAAGAAGGATAGCAAGGCACTCTTCTATATCTACCAGACAATTGATATGTCTGTGTATGAAAGAATTGCTCAAGCTGAGACTTCCAAGGAAGCCTGGGACATCATTCATGCAGCCTACAAAGGCAAAGAAAAGGTGAAAATGGTTCGTCTTCAGACTCTAAGATAGGAGTTCGAAAAGTTGGAGATGAAGGAGACTGAAAGCATCAGGGAGTATTTTACAAGAGTCAACTCTGTGGTTAATAAAATAGCCTCAAATGGAGAGATTTTAGAAGATGCAAGGGTGGGTGAAAAAGTTGTTCGAAGCTTGTTACCAAAGTTTGATTATGTGGAAGCTGCTATTGAAGAATCAACAGATTTGTCTACTCTCACTTTGGATGACTTGCAAGGAAGATTGGAAGCTCATGAGTTTAAGATTAATAAGAGGAAACCTACCTCTTCTCAATCAGATCAAGCACTCAAGTCTCAAGTCATATCTACGGGAGGCAATTGGAATCATGGTCATAGATCTCCACATTGGAATGGAAGAGATGGTCGAGCAAGAGGGAGAGGAAGAGGCTTTAATTCTCGTGAAAGAGGTTATAATTTTCAAGGAATTGGAAGAGGCTTGGTGAGCAATCAATATGAAGGTGATAAGAATACAGACACCACATTTCCAAGTAGAGGAAGGGGTTGTGGCTACCATCATGGAAGAGGATGTTTTGGAGGCTCTTATTATAACAAACCAGGTCATGTCAAGCGAAATTACTGGTCCAGGCAAGAAGATGACAAGCAAGTCGGAGCTAGTTTCATGCATGAAAGCAACATTGAAAACTATGAGCAAGGCATTTTATTAGTTGCAGCATGCCAAGGAAACTACATGGAGGAGGTGTGGTACCTTGACAGTGGAGCTAGCAAACATATGACAGGTAACAAGAATCTTTTCTCCACTATCAAACTGATAGATCATGGTGAAGTAACAATTGGTGATGCTAAAGCTTACAAAATAGAAGGGGTTGGAGAAATCACATTTAAATCAAAGTCTGGAAGCATTGAAAAGATGTCAGAAGTTTATTATGTTCCTGGATTAAAAAACAATTTGTTAAGTGCTGGGCATCTCTTGAGGAGAGGATATGATATTCATTTTCATGATAATGCTTGCTTCTTCTCAAAGAAAGATCAGCTTATTCCAAAGATTGGAGTGGCAGGAAATAATCTATTCCCTCTCAAGCTTGAAGCAACAAATCTATCATGCTTTGTTGGTCGTGAGAAAGGAACTTCCAGGTTATGGCATGACAGATTTGGTCACTTGAATTATGGAAGTTTGAAGCTGCTGGCAACAAAAAACATGGTTGAAGGGTTACCCCAGATTAATGAAGAAGATGGTGTGTGTGAAGAATGCCAGTTTGGTAAGCAACACCGGAATCCATTTCCTTCACACTCCTCTTGGCAAGTAGAATATCCTCCGGAGCTTGTTCATTCCGATCTCTGTGGTCCTATGCCAGTACCATCTCTTGGAGGTAGCAAATATTTTATTTCATTTATTGATGATTTTTCAAGAAAAGTTTGGGTTTGTTTTCTCAATGAAAAATCAGAAGCATTCCAAGTCTTCAAAGATTTTAAAGCAGAAGTTGAGAACATTATTGGCCGGTCAATCAAAATTTTAATAACTGATCGTGGAGGAGAATATATGTCCAATGAGTTTGAGAAGTATTGCAAAGATAATGGAATAAGGCATCAGCTGACAGCTCGCTATACACCACAACAAAATGGTGTAAGTGAGAGGAAAAATCGAACTATAATAGAGATGGTGAGATGCATGCTTAGAAGAAAGAAATTACAGAAAGAGTTGTGGGCAGAAGCAGTGTCTTGTGCAGTCTATTTAATCAACAGATCACCAACAAAATGCTTGAAAGATTGTACGCCTCATGAAGCATGGTACGGAGTGAAGCCAAATGTGCAGCATTTGAAAGTTTTTGGTTCTATTGCATATGCTCATGTTCCAGATGCAATCAGAAACAAACTTGAAGACAAGTCAGAGAAGTATGTTTTCATTGGATATATTGACAGAAGCAAGGCCTACAAGCTGTACAATCCAGAGACGAAGAGGTTCTTGATAAGCCGTGATGTTCTGTTCGATGAATTTGCATTTTTTGATGAAGACAAAAATGATACAGCAAGCATTCCAGCTTTGGGAGATGAAGATGGTACATCTAATACTCAGGGATCAACATCAGATGCAGATGATTTAACTCAAAGTCCTCCTCCAAAATTCAGAAGCTTGCAAGACCTTTATGACTCCACAGAACAAGTAAGTTTGCCAGATGATGTTGTTTATTTTGCATTCTTTGCTGGAGAGGATCAAGTTTGTTTTAATGAAGCTTGTAGAGAAGAAAAGTGGAAGAGACCTATGGAAGAGGAACTAAAAGCTATTGAAAAAAATCAAACTTGGGAGGTCACAGATTTGCCATCACACAAGAAACCCATTGGTGTAAAATGGGTGTATAAGACAAAGATCAATCCAGATGGGTCTATCAACAAGCACAAGGCTATACTTGTAGCGAAAGGGTACAGACAAAAAGAAGGTGAAGACTACACTGAAGTATTTGCTCCCGTTTCCAAACTTGACACCATTCGCTTGGTAATTTCTCTTACCGCTCAAAATAATTGGAAGCTGTTGCAAATGGATGTGAAGTCTGCGTTCTTGAATGGCTCTCTCCAAGAAGAAGTTTACGTTGAGCAACCCCCAGGTTTTGTGAAGGAAGGAGAAGAAAATAAGGTCTACAAGCTCAAGAAAGCATTATATGGTTTGAAACAATCACCACGGGCTTGGTACAGCCACATCAATGCTTACTTTGAGAAGCATGGTTTTCAGAAGTGTCCATATGAACACACACTGTACATCAAAGGTAGCTCACAAGGAAGCTTCATGGTTGTAAGTCTTTATGCTGATGATCTTATTTTTACTGGAAATAGCTTGGAGATGTTGAATGAGTTTAAGCTTTCTATGATGAAGGAATTTGCGATGACAGATTTGGGAGAACTACATCACTTTCTTGGAATTGAAGTTCAACAATCCAAGGAAGGTGTTTTTATCTCCCAGGAGAGCTATGCAAAAGAGGTTGTTAAAAAATTCAAGATGGAGCATGCTAATCCAGTAGCAACACCATGCATTACAGGCTTAAAGCTAAGCAAAAATGGTGAAGGAAAATCTGTGAACTCCACAATGTTTCGGAGTTTGGTGGGTAATTTGATGTACTTAACAGCGACAAGGCCGGATATCATGTATGCAGTGAGTTTGGTGAGCAGATTCATGGAGAAACCATATGCTAATCATTAGGAGGCTGCAAAAAGAATTATGCGTTATGTTATTGGAACCATTGACTCGTATTTTCTATCAAGCAAATGTTCCAGTGAATCTTGTTGGCTATACTGACAGCGATTTAGCCGGAAGTATTGATGACAGCAAAAGTACTTCAGGTTATGTTTTTAGTCTTGGAAGTGGTGCAATTTCATGGAGTTCGAAGAAACAACCAATTGTTGCTCTCTCTACAACCAAAGCAGAATATATTGCTGGTGCTTATGCAGGATGTCAAGTTCTTTGGCTACGAGGTGTTCTGGAAAGTTTGCAGCATAAGCAAAGCACTCCAACAACTTTGTTTTTGCGACAATAGTTCCACAATTTCGGTTGCAAAAGATCCAGTTCTTCATGGGAGGACAAAGTACATTCATATGCGATATCATTTTCTAAGGGAGCTGGTGAATGGAAGAGTTATTGAAGTGAAGTATTGCAAGACAGGTGATCAGATGGCTGATGTTTTTACAAAGGCTCTTGGTGGACAGGTCTTCCAGGAAGATGTTGCAAGGTTGGGTGTCAAAAGCAAGTTTGGTTTACGGGAGGCTTTGTTGGAAAATTAAACCATACTTGTTTCTTGGTTTTCCTAAGAATAAAGCTGCTGTCAGTTATTGTCCTTTGATTTGCAGATTATCAGTTACTACTGTTATTAGTCTTTTGGCTTTCCATTGGCAGCTACGGGGTTGGTTGTTTAATGTCATAACAGTTAGAAGTGTTAAAGTCAGGCTCTTGAGGCCTATATAAGTCTATTGTAATCATGCTATTCGAATTAAGAGAGAAGAAGTTTTTTTTTTTTTTGAGATGAAGAGAGAAGAAGTTTAAAATAAGAATTCTCCCAGAAAACACTTGCTCTGTTCTCTTCCTTCTACAATCTGCTGCACCAAATACGTGGATAACTGATTCAGTGAGACGAAGGTGATCAGCTTGTGTCTGGGGTATGTTCACACTATCAGCATCCCACTTGCTATCCCAAAATTTGATGAGGAGAGGTGCTGCAAATGTGTGGAAAATGTGTTTTAGCTGCTCAGTACTAACATCACAATTCCGCATGGCCTTGCTGAGAACTTCAAGGGTGAGAGCTCCCTTTAGTGCTTGAACTTCTACCTCCTGCAGTATATCTGATTCCATAGCTACTTGTTTAAGATTACAATAAGCAAATATCCTCTCTGTAACTTATGTGATGACGAACCAGAAATAATAGAACATTTCTTACTTCCTATGATGCACGGAAACGCGTATCCAGATTTGGAAACGGTTTGGATACGTTCGTATCCAATGCGGAAAAGCCAGAATCTAAATAAATCAGAAACGTGGGGGTAATACTGACTTTTTACTCTGCAAAAATTGAAAAAAAAAAAAAAAACAAACAAACAAAATATCTAGATCGAGAGAGAGACGCGATCTCAGCCAAAGCATCGTTCTGCAAAAACGGGACAGTCGTTTCTTCTGCAAAAACGAGACCCAAATCGAGCGTTTCTCTTTCATCGTTCGGTTGTTCCTCTTCGGGCTTCGTCGTTCGGTCGTTCCCCTTCTGGCTTTGTCGTTCGGTCATTCCTCTTCTGCTCGGAATCTTTTCTGCTCAAGACTTCTCCTCTTATGTTTCAAAATTTTTTTTCTAATTATATATATATATATATATATAATTGGCTTTTCCTTCACGTTTCCTTCACGTTTCTGTTTCCTATTACATTTAAGATTTGCCGTTTCCACGTATCTGGGTACTCGTACCCGTATCGGTGCTTCTTAGCTTATTTCTATGTTCTTGGACAAAGTTAGTACTGTTTGGAAGCCAGTTGGGTCTGTTTCTTCTGGTCGATGAACATTCTCGACTCACACCCCGAGTCTACTGGAAGTGCTGAATGCTTACTATCTGAATTGTAAGGGCCACAAACATGCAGTTAAAGCTACTATTTTGAAAGCAATCTCCTCACCACAACCAAACCCTCCCCTTTCTCCTCCCCTGGTTTTGGGTTGCTGGTGATTGGGTTTTTTAATGTTTTAAGTAGTTTCTTGGCTTCAGTAGCCTTACTTTTATCAATCATTCAGTCTGTTTCAGACAAAAAAGAAAACAAAATTCTTGATGCAGAAAGATTTGATTAAATAGCTATTTTTATCTTGGGAGAATATGGAAGAGAAACAATTTTCTTCATCTTTTAGAGAATAGAAGCAAGAGAAACTGAGTTTCTTGACTGGAGATGAAGATTGCTTTCAGAGATGTTGAATAAAAAGAGAAACGACAGGATATATTTTTCTTTCAGAAAAATAGAAGAAAGATAACATACCCAGAGAAATGTGCTTTCAATCTGCAAAACCTTTGCTCCGATTCTTGATTCTGCAAAACGTTTTGCAGAGGATGAAGTTGAACTATGGAGGTTTGCTTACCGATTAGAGCTGTTTGTAAATTGTGAAATGAGTGGGGTTTTAAAGAATTGAAACCAACTAACCGATTACAGCTTTGGCGGCAAAGTTTGTGTTTGTTAGGAAACCAGCAAAGTGGCACGTGCGAATGTGCGATGTATAATTCAATCAAATTACTTCTTTTTTTCTTTTTCTTTTTTCTTCGGTTAATAAAATTAATCAAACGACTGATTGTGAGTGCTATTTTGTGTGAAGTATTGTTAAAAGTTTAGTTCTATTTTGCCATTTTCGTAAGGCCTCTTGAAGTACTTGCATCGAAGGAACAATTTCTCAACCCGGTTGAATATACAAGCATTTAGGATCTCAATCAGTTCTGGAAAATGCAAACAATATCTTTTTTGCTTAGCTGCGAAGATGGCTACAGATCGAGATTTCAAGCAGTAATTTTGATATGGATCGTGCTGGTAATTTTAGAGAAGAAGATTTTCTTCAATTGTGTGAGGAATTGACGGAGACTCAACTTCAACTCATGAAAATTCTTCCAAAAACATCATCGGTGGCCAGTTCCAGTGTAACGTCCCTAACCTAAATTTATCAGTTTACGAGTTTTTTGATCGGTAAACCACATTTACATTTACTTTTTAGCTCCATTTCGACCTTTTAGGGGGCCCTAAAAGTTGACTTTTTGTTTGGGTTTAATTTGAGAAAATTTTCTTCATGAAAGTTGTAGATAATATTAAACCGAACGTGTGCATATGTGGTACGTAAAAATCGGAGTTCGTATACGAAAGTGATAAGAGAAAAGGTAAAGTTACTGTTCATGATAATTTCCTATATATATGGAAAGTTACTATGGTAGATCAGATTGGTAATTCTCTCTCTCCTCTCCGTTCTCTCTCCCCGACCCTGTTAGCTTTGGCAGGCGGTTTATTCCTCGTTCGGCAATGGATTTGGACAAGGCCTGCAGCTATGGAACCCTCTCTTCCTCCTCTTCACGTCTGTATTTTGGTGGTGCGATTTGGGCCGTAGGGGGTGCAGCAAGGCGGTGACTGCGGTGGCATTTCAGGTCTCCGGCAATTTTCAGCCGTTCCACCACCCATAGCATGAGTCCTCATTCAATTCAATCTCAAATCCACAATTATACATATAATAATATAAAACCTCCCATGGTTATTAGAGCAGTCTAAAAAAAGGAGATAAAATACACAAAGTAGTAACCTACAGAAGATAGGTTGCAGTGGTGGTGCTAAGCCTCAACTCCTAAGTTGAGCTGCTACACTACAAACTGGGCATTTGAAAACAAAGGGCCCAGGGGGGGGAAATATATAAAAACGTTAGCGTGTGTAGACAAAAATAAATATTTCATAAACAATCGAAAATAAAATAATTTAATACTTTCCCTCATTAATCATTATTTGTAAAGTCCAATGCATGCAATATTTATTAAATAAATATTTTTCTCGCAACAACAAAATTCATGAGAACATTCCAGCCCCGCTTGTTAAAAGAAATTGAACTAGCCTCGCTAGTCAAATAAACATAAAATAAGGGGAACATGAATATTACCATACAACGAAGGAGTCTCCCAGACTCGGTCGGAGCCTCCTAGGTTCTATCCATGACTTGGACCCACAAATACAAAGTAAGTGAGGAGGAGCGAGGAGGAGAACCAAACAAACAACTTATATCAACCCAAGTATGGTGAAGAAAATCATTCAAAAACCAATAAATCCATAAAGGTTCCCCAAATTTCGCAATAAAGTCACGAGAAAATAAATATATTCCAATGACGTGGCCCCGCACGCCAAAATATTCCCGAATTCATAAACAAATAGGCGAGAATAAAAAAAATATGTAATTCTATAGGAAATCTCATTTCCATAAATAATCCGGAAATATTATAATTTACGTAAAAAGGTAAAATAAATTCCAGAATCGCCTTGGAAAATAATTCGTCAAATATTCCAACATAAATCACAAGTTCAAAATCGAGCATAACAAACTTTAATTCGAAAGTCCAATCGATATAACAATAAATATTTAAATCTGATTAATATGCTCGATAATTTAAAACAATAATTTAAATCACAATTCCATTTCCTGAATCATAATCGAGATAAATTATAATCAATTTTCAAAAATCATCATTTGCAAGTGAGACCATGTGATAAATTGATATCAAATTCCCGAAAATAAATCATAAGTCAAAGATGTGATAAAATAATAAATAAATAAGTAAATCATTAATTCGGGAAAAATCATCGTATGCATCATTGTTTAAAAATAAAAGTCCACTAACAGTATATGGCTAAGCTTGCCGTCTATCTGAATTTTCCTCGTGATGGTCCTCTTCACGTCCTGTACAATACAACTTTTATAAATAATTAAGCATAGAACATAAATTAAATTTACGATAATTAGAAATTAAAATTTCAAACGTCTCCTCTAAGCCCAACGCCTTCAATCCTTATCAGATTCCATCCGAACTTGACCAATAATATTGATTCGTCAATTTACAAATTCTAGGAAAAATTAGAGAGAAATCCGACAGTCGGATTCTCGTAAATCGATGATCGAAATTCTACATTTCCGGAAATTCACAATCAATACAAAACTCCTCCGATCTTCACTACGAACATATGTACATAAATCTATGCCTTACGCACCCACAACCCACGTGCTGCTGGCAGACTTCAAACCAGGGCACCAAAATCCAGTTACAACATCTTCTCAACATTCTAAACATTTTTCTCAACTACCACCAAGCCGTAAAACACCTAGAATTGCCGAAATCAATGCAAATAGTAAATACCCGATTTTGAATAGTGAAAATTTCAAACTTTTAATTCTTTCTCCACGCTTCAAATTGCTTCAAGAGACTTGGCGGAATTCTTTAGCAAAGAATGGGCTTTCCAAAATGACCGGAATCGGGAGAAATCTAAGAATTTATCAAACTTTCACAGTGAACTTTAGAGGCTCAATTTGCAAAATTCTAGCCAAATCGCTGTGAGCCATCACATGAGCATGTGCGGGAGGAGGAGGCAGTCCTAACCAAACTTGTGGCGCGTCGATTGGTGGCCGAATGGGGGAGTTATGCTGGAAAAAGAAAACTGTTAGGGAGAGAGAGAGAGAGAGAGAGAGAGAGAGAGAGAGAGAGAGAGAGAGAGAGAGAGGAGAGAGCGAGACAGCGAGAGAGTTACCCGGATAGTTCTGACCTACCACAGTAACTTTTCAAATATATACTAAATTACCATAAACAGTAAGTTTGATTTTTCGCTTATAACATGATTACACGCATTTTTATGTGCGTTATTAGTTCTAAACGCTAAATTTAAGCTAATCTCTAAAGTAATTATTATGTAATTAATATATTTTTATTTATATTGTAGTAAATAAGCGGAGTTGTAGATTTCGAAAGAAGTTGTGTGAAATTGGAGGAAAATGGGGTTTCCGACAAAAGGACGAAAAGTCAACTGGTCGACTTGGTAACTTGGCCCGATAGCATGAAGTCCAAGGCCCAAGATCAAAGAAGCACAATAAAAGACCTAAGCCCACTTGTATTACATCTTTGTATTCAAATTTCAAATTCAAAATGGATGTAATAACAATAATAATAGTGGACCATACCTCACACACATCACACATGTGGATGAGATATTTATTTGTGTTCACGCTAGTCACACACTCACTTACACTGTTACCCTCCGGTTTTCTTTATATTTTCCAAAATGTTTTCTAATCTTCTAATTCTCTACATTTTTATTATAGGTTGTTTTAGTCTTTTCATTTTACCCATTTTCTATTTGTTTTTGAGCCCTTGGATCTAGGGTACAAGTCCAATCTTGACCCTTTAACCCAAGGGGGTATTTAAGCACCTTTGCACACACATTTCACAAGCGTAAGACCCATTTTCTACACCCTAGGCCTTTTGGCCGAATTTGGGACTTCTTTCCTCTCATCTTCCTCCATTTTCCATACTTTCTTTAGTTTTTTAGTTTTATTTTAGGAATTTGAAGGATTACTCACCCAAACCTTCAAGGATTTATCAAAGGCTTCTACCTCTACAAGATTCAAGACTTGGGTAATTGTGGGAGTTGTAATTCAAGGATAGTCATGATAGCTATCTAGCTATTTGTGGCTACCCTTGTTTTCTCCTACACTTCTTTTCTCTTTTCTCTTTGAATTTTGTAATCTTGATGCATGTCTATGATTATGGGGTGTGAGTAATTTCCTTGTTGGTGGTTAGGGTTGTGTGCTCTAGCCCAAATTTTGTGTAAAAGATGTTTAATTTAATGTAATGATGCAATTTTCATATGATGGATGCTTATATCTATTTTTGTTGGGTTAAAATGCATGTTTAGGAGCCTAGTCAACTCTAGGGTGTGTATTTTGAGCATGTCTACGATGGAGTTAGAGGCTTGACCCCCTCAAATTTCTAAGCTAGAAACCTTCAATTTCGTATTTGAGGGGTTATAAGCATGGCGATTTACACTAGTTGCGTGATTGCGCAGGTGAGTTGCTTAGTAGTCTAATTCCTCGATCTCTAGGCCTCTTGATGTGAATTAGGGACCCTTGAACCGGCTCTAATTTATGTCAAGTGAGTTCCTACAACCCTTGAACCGGAGTAGGAATACTATGAAAGGGAATTTTGGTCCTTGAGCCTTGAACTGCCTTGGATGCGACTATCGCTAAAGTAGGAGATTTGCATCTATATTATATTAGCTTCCGACACATAGAATTTGGGTGAAGGAACCTCCCTAACACTCGGCATTCCAATTTATTTGGTTATACTTTTATTAATTTCTTTGCATTTTTAATAATTGCTTTACATTTTATCACATTTTGTTAATCTAAAATTCTCTCTCAAAATATTGAACTCCAATTCATTGTAAATAATCATCACTAGGCTCTTAGTTATGATTAGGCTTTGGTGAAAATCAAAGCCGAGCATTGCTAGAGCTTGGTGCCTTAGATTAGTATTTTTATTTTATTTTATTTTTCTGTTCTTTGCTTAGTGACTTTAGTTCCAACTACCCAAGGATTGTGGGTTAGCCACTAATCCCTGTGGTACGATAATTTTGGGCTTAATACTTCCCTATCTTGATAATGATACGCATGCTTGAGTAAATGTGCATAAAGTCATAACTTTCGCATACGAACTTCGATTTTTACGTACCACATATGCACGAACTTGGTTTGACGTCCTCTACGACTTTCATAAAGAAAATTTTCTCAAAACTTGACCCGAACAAAAAGTCGACTATTAGGGCCACTAATAGTATCAAAATGTTCTAAAAAGTAAAAGAGTTGTCGTTTACCTTTCAATGATTAGTAAACAATAAAAATTTAGGTTCGGCTCGTAATAGTCAGGTTGGCCTATGGATTCGGGGTTACAGATTGTAACCTCAGTGTAGTATCAGATGCCATAACCTTGGCCAGGTGACGAGCTACGATTCAGTCAAAGCTCTGGTATGTCTGCCAATGTACTGCTTGGGGGATGACTTTGTGTTATTATGCTCATGAGTTCATGTTTTGTAAAAGAGAGTGTCGGGTGTGTATTTTCTTTATTGTCCAGGTTGGACCAAAATTTCTTGTTGATTTGTGAGGTTAACATTCTATATGATTTCGGGGTGTGACTTGCGTTGTGTTTTTTGGGAAGAGAATATGGGATTTTTTAAGGAATCATGGTGGGTGTTTTCTTTATTTTATGGTCCAGGAAGGACATGGGTGTTGCATTTAAAAGGTGAAAGTTTTTAATTGAGTTGAAAAGACGATTTCTTGATTTTAAAGTGAGTTGTTTATTTTCCTTATTTATTTTTCTTTTTCATCTTTATTGTTGAGTTTTAAGTAATCTCCTGAACTAAAATATATGCAAGGATTACTATGATTCTTTTGTTTGACTTTAATGTGATCTCCTAAACTAATTTTTTATGCGGGGATTACTGTATTTCTTAAATTGTTGTCCTTAAGTCATAAATGAATTCCGGTGACTCCAGCCACCGATTGGCTTGCATGTGGTATGAAACCTCATCTTCTCGTCATGGTCTACATACCTGTGTGATTAGTTTCAGAATTCGATTAGGTTCTGATGATTTTTGTTTTTGGGAATTCTCGGCTCCGTCGCGGTTCCTCGACTCCAGTGACTTTTCCGGCTCTTCTCAGCTTAGTCCTGGCTTCGTTGCATCTGTAGAAGAAAGCTGACCATGATTGGAGTTGGAAGTCACGAACTTGCTGGGTTGTAGGCATTGAATCCTCTGTCCATCTTCAAACCAGTTTCGGCAGTGTTGGGAAACTGAGTTCGGGGCTGGAATATAGATGAGGGCAATATAGGTAAATGATCTCAACTTCTGAAATCTCTTAATCTAAAGCATCACTTTTGCAACTTGTGGATTATAACATTGGGAAGTGGGAGATTGAATTATAATCCATAATCTCGTGTTTTACCAAACACCTCATCCAGCTGCTGAGATTGGGTACATAAGGGACAGATTGCAGATCCTTTATTCACTGCCTATGACTCAGGTATACCAGGAGGAATGCTTTTATCTGCATTCTAGGTTAGAAGGGCTTTTAGCTAAGGAGAGTGCATATTGGAGGCAACGCTCTAAGGTGTCTTAGCTTACAGATAGGGATAGAAACACAAAGTATTTCCATCGGAAGGCTTCCAATCGTAGAGCTAAGAACAGATTATTTGGTTTGTTTGATCACAATGGGGTCTGGCAGGATTCTATGAAAGGAATGGAAGAGGTTGTCTTGCGTTATTTCACTGGATTGTTTAAGGCAAATGATGTTAACTATATTCATATGCAGAGTGTGGTTGAATTGGTGCAACCAAAGGTGACTGCGGAGATGAATGCTGATTTGTGTGCTCCATACTCAGCAGCTGAGATAAAAGCTGCTCTCTTTCAGATGTATCCTACGAAGGCCCCTGGTCCTGATGGGATGCCACCTTTATTTTTTCAAAAATATTGGGAGATTGTGGGAAGTGATGTAGTGTCTGCTGTTCAACACTTTTTGCATACTGGTCAATTTCTTGGTGAGATTAACTATACACATATTTTTTTAATTCCGAAGGTGAAGGATCCTATTTCGGTATCGGATTTGAGGCCTATAGCTTTATGCAATGTGTTGTAAAAAATATGTTCTAAAGTGATTCTACCTACATGTGCATTTGCAAGCATAATTAGCTATAAAGAGCCACGCTCATTACACCGCCAGAGGTACCAACTCCCACCAAAGGAGTGACCTACCAAAGCACAGCCAGGCGGGCTACCGCTTGAGCCCTGGATCTCCCCCAGATCACTGTTGACGCGCCGCCACACGCCGCGCCAAGATAGCATCAGAAGCTCAGGACATTGGGAATCGAAGCACATCAGTCTCACATCAAAAACAAGAAGAAGATCAGTCTTCTCCTCACCTATAAAAGGTCCTCTCCTCTCTCCTCATTAATTACGCATTTACTACTCATTTATTGTTATGTTGTCTATATGCATCGACTGACTTAGGCATCGGAGAAGTGAAGACCGCCCAACGCGGTCTCCCTCTGACACCCTGTCTTTCATTTAACAACTAGCGAAGATCACCAAGTCCTCAGAGTAGCGGTCCGCCCATCGGACCCACATTAAACGAAGGTTCGGCTACCACTGGACTTTGAGCATTAACAGTGATTGCTAACAGGCTTAAGAAAAAATTTTCGCATATTATCTTTCCATTTCAGAGCGCTTTTATTCCAGGCAGGTTGATTACAGACAATACTCTGGTGGCAAATGAGGTGTCTCATTTTATACATAACTGTTACTCTAGCTCAGAGGGTGTTTTTTCTTTGAAGTTGGATATGAGCAAAGCATATGATCGGATGGAATGGAGTTTTCTAGAAGCGGTGCTGTACAGGTTAGGCTTTGATGAGAATTGGATTGGCCGGAGTTATCATGAAATGTGTCACTACTGTGAGGTACTCTTTTTTTATTAATGGCCAACCGAGAGGTTGTCTAACTCCTACTAGAGGACTCCGACAAGGGGACCCCTTGTCACCATATTTATTTTTACTATGTGCTGAGGTTTTCTCTGCTCTACTGGCATGTAAAGCTACTCATGGTGAGCTACAGGGGATCAAAATTTGTGAGGGTGCTCCGGTAATTCACCATCTTCTCTTTGCTAATGATAGTCTTCTTTTTGGGAAGGCCACTCTAAGTGAATGTCAGCATATACAATCTGTTCTGAATGCTTATGAGTTGGCATCTGGTCAACAGATTAACTTTGCTAAGAGTAGCATTGTGTTCAGCAAGAGAGTTCCTGAGGCTAATAAGCTTTCTTTGGCAAGTTTTTTGGGTGTGGCCATTGAAGTCAAGCATGAGAAATATCTGGGCCTTCCTACTTACTTGGGGAGGAATTAGAATGAATCTTTTGCTTATATAAAAGAATGCTTGAGTAAGAAACTAGCTGGTTGGCAAGGTAAGCTCTTGAGTGGAGCTGGTAAAGATTTGTTGGTTAGGGTGGTAGCGCAGGCTCTACCATCCTATGCTATGAGTTGTTTTTTACTTCCAAATAATTTTTGTGATGATCTACATCAAATGTGCGCTAAGTTTTGGTGGGGCAGCAAACCAAATGAAAGAAAAACTCATTGGATGTCATGGAAGCCTCTTTGTCTCTCCAAAGAGGGGGGTGGAATGGGTTTCAGAGATTTCCACGCTCATAATTTAGCCTTGCTTGCCAAGCAAGGATGGAGACTGATACGGTATCCGGGTTCTTTGGTGAGTCGGTTATTTAAAGCTCGTTATTTTCCACACTCTTCTTTTTTAAATGCTACTACACCTACTCATGCTTCTGCTTGCTAGAGAGGAATATTTGCTGCTAAATCAGTGTTACAAGCGGGTCTTAGATGGCAGGTTGGAAACGGTACTTCTATTCGGATTTGGGATCATCCTTGGATTCCAAGGCCGAATTTGTTTCGTCCAATAAGGTATGGTCCCTCTCCTCTAGTGCTAGTTAGCGATCTGATGGTGGATGGTCATTGGAACAAAGAGCTTATTTCTGAAAATTTTCCTGCGGATGAAGCTTTACTAATTTGCTCCATTCCGTTTAGTAGAAGCATTGTTCCGGATAGACCAATTTGGCATTTTGATATGAAATGTCTGTTTACTACAAAGAGTGCATATAAAATTGTATTTGCTTCCCTACATCCCATGCTCACTAGTGGCTCTTCCTCTAATTCCAATCCGAGTCATTGGAAGTTTATTTGGGCAGCTCCTATCCCTGGAAAGGTTAAGGTACATGTTTGGAAAGTTTGTGCTTCTATACTCCCAACTGCTTCTCAACTCAGAAGTAGAAAAGTCCCAGTTGAGGATGGTTGTTTGTTCTGTAACTCAGAAGAGGAGACCCTATCTCATGTTAGTAGGGAGTGTTGTTTTATGCGTGATGTCATTGGGTTGGCACCAGATTTGCTTCCGGTTTTGCATACTCCACCAACCTCTTTGCTAGATTGGCTTGCTCTATGTTATACTCTAGTCACACCTCGTGCTTTTGTTTTTTTGCTGATGTTGTTGTGGGGGGTGTGGAAAGAGAGAAACCAATGACTTTGTGTTGGAAAGGAAAGGACTGTGCAACAGGTCTTTTGTCATACTAATTCTATATTGCATTCATATGTGGTAGCCAGACATAGTGTGACACCTAGATTGGGGAGGCAGGTTAAGCCGTGGAGTCCTCCTCCTGTAGGTTGGCTTAAGGTGAATATCGATGGTGCCTTTGATCAAGGCACATGTCAGGGAGGGTTAGGGATAGTAGTCAGAGATGCAGATAGCACAGTGGTGGCAGGTGCTTGCGGTCAGTGTTCTGATGTGTTGCAGCCAATAGTGATGGAGGCCTTGGCAAGCAGATTAGCTTGCAAGCTAATGGAGGAGAATTCTCTAGCTCCAGTTATTTTGAATCAGACTGCCTGCAGTTGGTTCAAGCTATCCAAGCTGATGGAGATGATACCTCACAGTTGGGTAGAATTGTTGATGACATTTCTTTGTCTATTTCTTATTTAGCTGGTTCTTTTTTCTCTCATGTTTATAGAGAATCAAATATGCTAGCTCACAAGCTAGCTAAGTATGCTTTGGCTTCAGGATTGCAGATTTCTTGGAGTGGGCATGTCCCTCCTAGACTTAGCAATTTATTTTGTAACAATTAGTACTTCTCAATGAAATATGACGTCCTCTCTTTCAAAAAAAAAAGAATCATAGTAGAAATGAAATTGGCATTGAGCTTTAAAATTTTTCTATTCTTTGTGTGAATAGTTGTTTGTTTTTCTTTTCTCTTACACATGTTTTCAAAAAAAGGTTCCATGATGTTCTGAATAAAGAGATTCTTGAGTTTAGACTGATTAACGTACTAACCTTCTTTAGGTGTAAAAACACATGCAGCCAAGGGCTTAGAAATCTTAATATAAGTACGTTTTGGACCTTGGGGAAGAGTTCAAAAGACTTGAAATCAACAATGATGCAATTAATCTTATCAAACTAATCAAGAGTCATGATTGAGATCTGATTTAACAAGGTCTAATACTTGATAACATCAAAATAACAACAGCATAACTGGAGCAACTAAAGTAAACAGAAATTCCAGAATTGTCGATTAATCTTATCAAACTAATCGAGAGTTATTTTGTTGACAGAACTATATCGATAGTGAGGTCAAAAGAGGGGTGGACGAATCAATTGGATAATTCTGTCGGGTACCTTTTGGGTTGGGTTTTTGATTGGGTTGTGTGTCTGGCTGACCAAAAATTGAGTCTTTTTCTCATGTAAATTGAGAGGCTTGAAGGGAATTTGAAAGAATCGAACAGCTATATGTTGTTTCGTGGCTTCTGAATTTGGTCTATTTTTAGAGTCAAGTTAGTGAAACTTGCTTATTGTTGGAGTATGGATTTCTGTGGTTTGGTAATGGTATGTGTTTGACTAGCGAAAGAGTAGCATTTCTACTGATATTGAAAGGCTTGAAGAGAATTAAAGAAGTTACCGGCTATTTGTGGTACAAACTTTGTATCCATAGATGGGGAGATACCCTTATTTAATTCTTAGCGTGTTAGCAATTCAACAACTAAACATGAGTTTTTTGAATAGAACTAGAGCATAAATCATAACATTCAAGCTGAACATTCTCCTTTGTGTGATATTACTTGCCTTCAGGTAATTTACTGTCAAAGTTTTGGTGGATGTTTATATATTGTCATCATTTATCTCTTATTTACACTAAATGCATAACCTTTTAACTTCCTGTTTTTTCTGATTAGAGAAAAAAATACAAGGAATCAAAGAACCCATAGCATTCATTGGACTCTTTGCAGTTGAGAGAAGTAATGAATAACACAATGGTCAAATCCAAAGCATCCTTTATGCATGTGTATATGCACAGAAGAGTATATGCTTGATTACTTGGTGAGCATTGAAGCCAAGAGAAGTAAAGAAAAGAGCAGAAAAGAAAAAGTTAGGGAGGGAGACTGAAAGAAACCCTTCTCTACCTGATTCTTTGGTTCCGAGAGGTAAAGAATTAGCAAAGCAAAGTAGATTAGTCACTTAAAAAGAAAAATTGTTGTAGTTAGCTTTATTAGAGACTTGACAATGACATTCCACAAAATGTTCTCATTTATTGGATTAATTTCTTTACGTTGACGATCAATCAGAATGTTATCTGAGGTAAGTAATCAGAAAAACAAGTGGTTGACGATGTGAATTGTGCAATATGTGTATTTGATCAAAATTACCTGAAACTCAATTGACATATAGCACTTATTTTTTGCAGTTTCTCAAGTTTGAGAGCTCCAAGTCATGTATGCCCGTAAAATCTTGGACGAGTTCTCCTATTATCATGTTCAACAAGGAATATAGTGATGAGATTAAGAGCAACTCCAATAGTTTCCCCATATTTTGATTTTACTCTATTTTAGGGAAGAATGAGCCTCTTTTACTTCAATAGATTCCCTATAACCATCCCTATTTTAGAGATAATGAAGAGAGAGAAAACCAAATTCCTTAAATTTACAGCAATCTCTAAAATTTAAGAGCAACTCCAACAGCTTCCCTATAATTTCTGTATAATAGGGAAGCAAAAGTTAAAGCTTTAGCATCTTTTTCTTCTCCAACTCCAATAGATTCCCTATTTTACAGCAATCTCTAAAATCTCCATATTCCTCCTTACAATTTTAGAGATTGCTGTAAATATAGGAAATTTGATTTTTTCTTTCCTCACTTTCCCTAAAGTAGAGAAAGTTATAGGGAATCTGTTGGAGCAAAAAAGACTCGTTTTTCCCTAAAGTAGAGAAAAATCAAAATATGGGGAAGCTGTTGGAGTTGCTCTAAGGAAGAATTATGGAGATTATAGAGATTGCTGCAAAATAGGGAATCTGTTGGAGTTGGAGAAGAAAAAATAGCTAAAGCTTTGACTTTTGCTTCCCTATAAATACAAAAATTATAGGAAAGCTGTTGGAGTTGCTCTAAGAGCACAAAATTTATTGGCTCCAATAGCACAAAATTTTGTGCTAACATAGAATTTGATGAAATTATACATCTAGAGAAGCCAATAAATTTATTGGAGCCTTTTTTGTTCCAAAAATTTTGTGAAATTATTCCATCTAGCACAAAATTTTGTGATGTTATTGTGATATATATATATATATATAGCACAAAATTTATTGGCTCCAATAGCACAAAATTTTGTGATGTTATTGTGATATATATAGCAGAATATGTATATTTCTCCATTGGCCCTCAGTTTGCAATTAATGGACCACCCAGCTGCCAAAGGCGTGAGTAGTTTGAGCAGTCTAAAAATGACACATGAGGCGAATCCCATAAACTTGTTACTAAACCAACCTGGATGCAGATCTACAGTTTCCTGTTAACTTTCCTTATGTTACCAAACATCGAAGATTTGGAATGGAAAGTTGTTGGGAAATTTCATTTCCCTTCCCATGGGAAAAACAAAGGAATTACTTTCCTTTTTGTGAACCAAACGAGGCCTTAAGGTGTCGTGTTAGCAATGGAAGTCCTATACTCTTACAGCTTTCATTCTCCCCCATTTTAAAACAGTTAACAAAATATCTTCCTTGCACCGAATTGCATTGTCCCATTTGTTTGGCCAATGTATCTAATAAAATGCAGTTGCCAACGGTTACATATATTTGAGATGGAAGCTCTGGTAATGTCCGAAGTTTGCCGCACCAATCCAACTCAAGTGCTTTGAGTCTAGAGAGTTGGCAGATTCTCTTGGGTAGTCTAATGAATTGATTTCTGCTAATATCTAATTCTCTTAATGAAGACAAGCATCCAAAATCACTGGGCAATTCAGAAAGATTGCAGTCACTTAGATCCAGTTCGGTTAATGAATGCAAACCAGACAAACAAGGCAACGACAATCCTGCCGGAATGTGACTTCTTTTTCGCAATAACTGAACGGGGCTGAACATCATATTCCATGAATTAGATGACACTGCTTTACATCCAGCAAGAGAGAATACTTTGAGGTTTTTAATAGAGCAGGGCAGTTCTCTTATGCCACTTCTACTCACATCAAGCTTCTCCAAAGAGGCAACATGACCCAACTCATCTGGCAATTAGTCAAGCTTTGAGCAACTAGAAAGATTGGGATCTTTGAGAGAGGCTCTTTTTTCCCTAAAGTAGAGAAAAATCAAAATATGGGGAAGCTGTTGGAGTTGCTCTAAGGAAGAATTATGGAGATTTTAGAGATTGCTGCAAAATAGGGAATCTGTTGGAGTTGGAGAAGAAAAAATAGCTAAAGCTTTGACTTTTGCTTCCTTATAAATACAAAAATTATAGGGAAGCTGTTGGAGTTGCTCTAAGAGCACAAAATTTATTGGCTCCAATAGCACAAAATTTTGTGCTAACATAGAATTTGGTGAAATTATACATCTAGAGAAGCCAATAAATTTATTGGAGCCTTTTTTATTCCAAAAATTTTGTGAAATTATTCCATCTAGCACAAAATTTTGTGATGTTATTGTGATATATATATATATATAGCACAAAATTTATTGGCTCCAATAGCCCAAAATTTTGTGATGTTATTGTGATATATATAGCGCAAAATTTTGTGCTAACATAGAATTTGGGTCTTTCTCCTCTCATTTGCTCTATTAAATTTATGCTCAGCAAAATTTATTGGCTCCGGAAATCTCGATAATTCCAACAAATGAAAATACTTACTAAAATTTTAATTCCAACTTACTAAAATTTGGTCACAGCAAGGAGATATATATATATACACACACACACACACTTGAATGATTTTGTAAAGCTCTGTGGATGGATCTGTTTGTAACAAAAAAAGTGATTGGGCGATTAACATATGGAGCAAGAATTTTATTGGCTTTTCTTTATAGATGTTCTCAATCTATGTTAATTAAATATTTATTTAAATATATTAATAAAATTTTCCGACGCATAAAAGACAGAAAGATCACCCAACTTACTAAAATTTGCCTGCAGCAAAGCCAATATTTATTATCCAATATTGGCACAAAGAGCTTTACAAAATTCATCTTGCAATGCATAAAAATTCATTACAAAAAATTTTAGGCAGAATTCATCGATCGAATTAAGGGACCAGCTATTGACCAGCATTACTCTTCAGCAAGCAACACCAACACCAAATGAACATTGTATTCAATTTATAGCTTCATTAAACTATATATATCAAGTTTGATATGAAATTATCAGTTTTGTAAAAAAATTTATATAACAGTCTTATAACATCAATCACATTATCATCTATTAAACCAATTCCCGCGCAAGCAGCGGACAACTATTGCTCGTGAGAATACAAGCTGATAGTAGATATCTTGCAACTCAGTTGTAAGGTAGTATCCATCACGGGGCACATACAACAACCAAATGTGATCTGACACAGGTTGACCCCACTTTTCCGCAAATAATACACACGGGTAGGGAGTGTCTTTCCCATTGGCCCTCAGTTTGCAATTAATGGCCCACCAACCCAAAGGCGTGAGTGGTTTGAGGAGTCTAAAAACGACGAAGGAGGCGAATCCCATAAACTTGTTACATACTAAACCAACCTGGATGCAGCTCAACAGTTATCAAAAACCCCACACTTCGGTGATTGTACCACGCACTCTGGAATTTCATTTCCAGGACCAACAAAGCTAAATTTTTCATTGTCAGAAAATGCTTTGCTCTCAAGGTAGCGTGTTAGCAATGAAAGTGCTATACTCTTACAGCTTTCATTCTCCACCATTTTAAAACATTTGACAAAATATCTTGTTTGCACCGAATTGCATTGTCCCATTTGATTGGCCAATGAATCTAATGAAATGCAGTTAATTCAAAGAAATGGAAAAACCGACCGTTGGATGAGATTATTACAATAAATTATGAGTGTGGTGAAAAATTTAGCCAATTTCACCATATTTTCGAATCCGATCGAATTGGTCAACCGTAGTCATAATATGTAGAATATATATATGCGCACATATTCTATATAGAAGTATAAGAACTTCCACACACACACACACACACACACACATATATATAAACACGCACACACATATATCTATATATGTATATATATTTATTATGCATATAGTTTATTTATTTATATATATATATAAACTATATGCATTATATAAACACACACATATGCATTACTGCATAATAAATATATATACATATATAGATATGTGTGTGTGTGTGTGTGTGTGTTTATATATATGTGTGTGTGTGTTTATATATATATATATATATAAACACACCAATTTTGCGGTAATGCATATATATCTTATATATATATATATGGGTAAAGCTATAGTATGTTAACATTTCTCATACATCAACTATTTTTACCACTTTAAGGACTCAAGTTACCACTTTGAGGACTAATATTACTATTTTAAGGACTCATTTGGTAAACTAAGAAAATTTTCCACTTTAAGGACTCATGTTACCACTTTGAGGACTAATATTACTATTTTGAGGACTCATATTACCACTTTTAAGGCAATTGTATGCATGTCATACGTTAACACATTGTAGAATTTTCCTATATATATATATATATATATATATATATATATATATATTTATAAACACACACACACACATATATTTATCTACAATATGAAACCCTAAACTCACCTTGAACTGAGCCTGCATATATAATGTAACGTCCCGTATCTCAATTACCTGTTTACTAGTCATTTGGACGGTAAACGACCTTTATTTTCACTTTTACTATCGTTTCAGTACGTTTAGTGGCCCTAAAAGTTGACTTTTTGTTCGGGTCAAAATTTGAGAAAATTTCCTTCATGAAAGTTGTAGAGGACGTTAAACCGAGCGCGTGCATATGTGGTACGTAAAAATCGGAGTTCGTGTACGAAAGTTATGAGTGATTTAAGAAAGTTACTGTTCATGGTAAGAAAATTATATATATAAGGAAAATTACTGTGGTAGGTTTCCAAAACCGGAAACCCACCTTTCTCTCTCCTCTCCCCCGATTTTCCCCTCTTTCTTCTTCGGGAAATCCTTCTTCCCTTCGATTGGCCGCCGTCTGGCCATCACCCGGCAGAAAGCCGGCCACCACAGGGTCGCCTCCTCCCCCTGGTCACGCTGGTGCCCTTAGTTTTCGACGACTTGGCCGGAAAAGCTCGATTTCACGCTGGGAAGGTAACGGTTGCAGTTTTGGGATTTTGCCGATTTCCGGCCATTCCTGCCACCTCCAGCCACCATATTCACATCGAAGGTTCGGTTTTTGCAGGAGATTATTTTGCCTAAGGTCTTGCTTCTCAATTTGCAGTGTAGAGGTCGAATCGATCGAACCCGATTCTAGGGTTCTTGAGCTTTTCTGGAAAATTTTCACCGGCTTGATTCAACCACTTCGAGGTAAAATTGGATGATGTTATAGTTGAGAAGTTGGTTGGGCTTGTCGTGTAGATGCTAGTGCCGGAGTTGGGTGGTCATCGGAGGAAGTCGCCGTCGGCGCGTGGGCCCCACGCGCCGTCACTGTAGGTTGCGCGTGGAGGCGCGTAGGGGTGCTTTTTAATTTCAATTTTTTAGCTTATTAAATTCTATAATTGTTGTAGAGGTTAAATATGTGATTTTGGTTATTTTTGGGAGAAGTTTGACATAGATTATGAATTTCCGAAGTTTGGGAGTTTCGGTTATTGAATTGTGGGAATCCGACCTTCGGATGTCCCTTGTTCCGATATGGAATACATTAATCGATGGATGGATATTAATGGTGAAGTTTGGTAGGGATTGGTGAAGTTTGATTGGGTGTGGAAGTGGATTGGAGAAGTTGAGATTGGGTTTTGAGATTAATTATTGATTATCGTAAATAGTTATCAAATTGTTGTTTACGGATTATAATTGTGTACAGGACGTGATACCGACCTATCGCTCGACGAGGATCCTTACGCTTGGATACCACGTTAGCCGTATATTGTGAGTGGACTTTTATTTTTAAAGATTGATGCATGCATATATATGTATTTGCTTCCGAGTTGATTATTTTATTTATCCATTTACCTTCTTGAGCATACGGTTATTTTCGGAAACAGTTTTGGTTAATTGATTTACTTGGAGATTTTATGGCGTGCGGGGTCACGTCATTGGATTACGCTTATCTTCTTTTATTTATTTATTTCCGATGTGATTTCCAGATTTGTACTATTTATATTATACTTATATTCGGCAATTTGAGATTTCTATGAGATTCGATGAAGTTAATCTTTTTACTTATTTATATCCTATCTATTTTGAAGATGAGATTATCTTGGCGTGTGGGACACGTCTTTGGAAATTCATTTACGAGAGTTGGGGAAGTTTTATGGATTTACTTGGTTTTCGGATTTCCTTTGCCATACCTTGGGTGACTTATCATTGCTAGCATTGATTTTTCCGCCTTTGTGGCGCGGTGATGGGATCACTGTAGCCCTCCGCCTTTGTGACAGTAATTCTGTAGCCCGGTATCCTATCGCTACACTTAGTGGCGTAAGGGTATATTACGGGAGTCATGGGAGTATTTTTAGCCTGGGAGGCTCACTCGTATGGCTATCGCCTTCCCCTACTCACTTTACTACTTAAGCTAGCGAGGCTAGCTCGATTTTCATTTAACCAGCGGGGCTGGTCTTATTTTCCGTGAGTATCGGAGTTCCAACTTTTCCTTTTTAATCGTTTGTGACTAGCGGGGCTAGTCGGTTTTCATGAGTGGAACTCCTCTTGTTTTATTTTTATAAATCATTGCATGCATCGGGAATTTTTTTTTAAAGAAATAAATGTGGGAAAGTATAAAATCCTTTTGGTTTCATTTGTTTATTTTTGTCCACTCACGCTAACGTTTTTCATGTACTTTCCCCTGGGCCCTTCGGTTTCAAATGCCCAGTTCGCAGTGTAGCTGTTCGGCTTTAGGAGTTGAGGCTTAGCACCACCGCTGTCATCTATCCCTCGTAGGTTACTTGCTAACCTACTATGTGTATCGTTATTCTTTTGGTTCTAGATTGCTCTGATAACCTTGAGTATTTTGTACTAATATTGTAACCTATGACTTGGTTGTAATTTGAGTTAATTGGATAATTTGGTACTCTAAATTGTGAAGTTGTGCGGTTTTGGGAGCAGGGTCGCTCCAGGAGTTTTTGGGAGGGTTGTTTAGAAGTGAAGTTGAAATTCTACAGGTTTTGGGTTACCCATTTTTAAGGGAGGTTATGCCAAAATTTTTGGTAAACCTTCTTTACAGGTGGGTCCCGCGGGGCCACTTCGGATTCCAGGGTGGAATCCGGGGCGGACCCTGTCAGTTGGTATCAGAGCATTAGGTTGTTAGATTCTGTAGACTTATTTCTTTCCTACTACCTTATATGCTTAGTGGCGCCTAGTACCTCCCGAGTGATGGCCCGACCGCGGCGGATCCCCATCGTATACTCTTCGGTGCTAGTGTGTTCATTATGCATGTAAAGTAGATAGGTTGATGTCCTAATCCTTTAGCCTGGTTTTCCTTTTCTTCTTCAGGTGCTATGCCTCCTAGACGCCGAAGACGTGAGGAAACCTCTCCTGTTGATGATGGGGGAGATGCACCGCAGAATCTTGCGGATGCGTTTGGACAGTTCTTTCAGCAGTTTGCTACCGTACTCCCCGGTTCACGCACTGACTATACTGTGGAGCGTGCTAGGAGAAACGGGGCTCAGACTTTTGCTTCCGCCACATCACCTGTAGAGGCTCAGCGGTGGCTTGATAGGATGGAGAGAGTTTTCTCCCAGATGGAGCTCCCAGAGGACAGGAAGGTTAATTTGGCGGTGCAGTTCCTGGAGGATACCGCCTGGCATTGGTGGACTGGTGTTGTCAATGACCCTACAAATGCTGGCCCGATGACGTGGGATATGTTCAAGGCCCATTTCTGTGGACGGTACTTTAGTGATGCCCACCTTAATCGGATGCAGGATCAGTTCCTGAGTTTGGAGAAGAGAGATAACCAGTCAGTCTAGTCCAAATGGGTAGAGCCGAGCTTTTAGACTAAAACACCCAGCCCTACTACAACCCTACTATCAATTTCTTAGTTGAAGACTAATACATACGTGTAATTTGTTTTGTTGTCTTTTTTTTTTTAAGTTTAACTTTTCTCATTGATTCTAAAAGCTTCCATATGTTCATAAACACCCCCCCCCCCCGGCACACACACACACACACATATATATAATATTTTACGGGCCGGGTTTTTGCGGGCTTTTGACCGGCCTGCCGTCTACCCACCGAGGCGGGCTTTTGCGGGCCTCCATCAGCCCACTTGATCCGCGGCCTTTTTGATGAGGCCTAGTTGTGGATAAGTATGATGGGTTTGCAATTTAAGGTATACTAGACCCAACTTCCCAATGTAGGATTTACATCAAACAACTTCATGTCCAGTAAGAAATTAGCTCCATTTATGATTTATTTTAAATAAATCGATTGCAAATAACTCGGGGAGTACGTTAGCTATGGAAAATGAGCTTTGGTGCAGACTCTCGCATTTTGTGCTTTAATGCAGTTATGGTAGTATGTCGTGTAAATAGGATCATTGTTGATGTGCTTTTGCTTTCCATTAAAATAAGCTAGTCGAAGAATATTATTTCATTTTGGATTTTAAATATAGTACTTTAAAGGACCATTATGTTATAACATGGAACCATTATGTGATAAAACATGATGTTAGAATTGCCCCTTTGGATTTTAATACATTGGTCAATACACCCTGAAGTTATGGACACCATTAAAATTGGGAATGCAAGACCTCAGTTGATTGCTTGCTTATAACAACTTATATATGTAAATAGCTAGAATTGCAATGGGATTAACACTGTGCAAGGGATTTTGGTTCATGAAACTGAATAATTAGACCACTGGAATAATTATTAACTTTACGGAAACACACAAGAGGCATAGGAGATTAATGACATTTTAAATGTTCCACCAAAAGTTAATAAGTACAGGAAAAAAATCGGCTAAATTCCTAGTTGGATAGATAATTTGATTCCTAAGATCGGAAGACATCCAAAAAAATGTACAATGTACTTGGAAATTTGATTGGCCCCCTCCTTTTCTTATAAAGCAAGATGAGTAGTTTTTTGTTGATTGTAATTACTAATTCCGTACCAATTTAATTATTTTTCATAATATATAGCAATGAAATAAAAGAGACATCCAAAATTTTGGACTAATTAAATATTGTTGCTTCATCAAGTCACCACCAGTAGGCATAAACCATAATTTTACAATCAAGCTTTCCCTTTCTTTTTCACAGAAAAAAAATGCATTAACCATGTTTTTGGTCATGAATATAAGGGATTCCACTGGGTCCTGCGTTGTCAAGGGGGAGTTTCTCAATTCTTTTTGGAAGAGCCTGACTTGCAACTACTAGATGCTTCATCCTCATCATAGTATTGAAGGCATCACTTGGTATTAATGCTAGTATTGCTCTGCTTCAATAATGTTTCCCAAAGCTCCTCTACATCTTCCTCATATACCATACGGACCCCACACTTCTTCACGTGCACAATTTCCTCATTCATTATTCATTTATCAAGCTGACACAATTCTTGGCTACGACGGCCGTATGCTACGCCAAAAACGCCTGTTAACGGAGGGGCACTTACGTCAATTCCACGTCCATGGTAAATGAGTTTTACCTGAGCCACCTCCCTCTCACGTGCCCTTCAATGGGCTTCATCTTCTTCAACCGGATTTATCCGTTGTCTCTGCAACCTTGCTCGGAAGAGGACTGTCACGCCCCTGATTTTACACACATGAAAATCGATATATAATCCCATAATTACATATGCGTGAACGTTCAGCCATCAATACAAAATACCTTGAAACTTTTTCCCTTTTAACCCAAGTACATATTGATGCCCTGAACCCACTATGTCAATATTGACCTGCTCCATAGAGTCATATATTACATAAGCTTACGAATTAAATTGTCAACAACAAGATAAAACGTAAGTGCTCCTCAGAGTTTACTACAACTGAAGTCTTTATCAAAAGTAAGGTCACAGAAATAACTTCCTACCGTAAATCATCAAAGGCACTACCTCAGCTTCAACCACGATTATCCTAACCTGCACGATTAACCCCTACACCGTTTGAATAGTTTACCGGGTTGTCATACAACAAACCCGGTAAGCTTTTGCAAGCCCGTATGAGTAACTCAAAACAGTTAACACAACTCACACCAGAAATAGGGAAAACAACTCACGCTTTGATTTCTTAAAACATGAAATAAAGGAGAATAACTCACACTTTAATTTCCTTTCAAATCGAAACATAGAAAATGACTCACTCCTTGGTTCCTATCAGTAAAACATAGAAAACAACTCACACCTTGAATTCTATCAAATGTACTATAAGCGTACCATAGAAAGCAACTCACACCTTGATTTTTATCAAATAAAACATAGAAAACAACTCACTCCTTGAATTCTATCAATAAAACATAGAAAGCAACTCACACCTTGATTTCTATCAATAAAACATAGAAAGCAACTCACACCTTGATTTCTATCAAATCGTTAATAAGGAAAACAACTTGCACCTTGTCCCCTTAAAAACCATTAATAAGGAAGCAACTCACACCTTGTTCCCTAAAAATACGTAATGTCATGAGTTATCAATAACCAATTCCCATTACCCCATGAATTACCTATATGGCAGACATATTAGAGCTCTAACTGAAAACGTAACCACTCGTCCGGCCAAAGACATGATTACCTGATATTCTGCCCAAGGTCATCGACCTTCGATCCTCGTGCCGCACTGTCCCTTGGAGCAAAACATTAAAGGAGTCACACTGGACCCAAAATGTTACACAAATCTCAACGCTTTTGAAAACAATCGAAATCAACATTTCCATAATCATTGTTTTCCGAAAAAGCCATAACACAAAACAATAAAAAGCATCAATTCATGCATATTGTTTTCATACCCAAATCTTAACGCTTTTTCCCAAATCTCAACGCTTTTCAAAACAAATCGAAATCAATCATTTCCACAATCATTTGTTTTCCAAAAGCCACAACCCAAAACAATAAAAAGCATCATTCATGCATATTGTTTTCACAAATCCACAAACCACCAAAACATATATATTTCACTAAAATATATATATATATATATATATATATATATATATATGTAGTCATCCGCTCAGGAATGCCTACTAATACCAACTATAGTTTGCAGTTAAATCAATAACTCTCAAAACGATAAAGGAAATCCGTTCATTAATGAACCTTGAACCTTGTGAGATTACTCACCTCGAAACTGCCGCTGCGTCTTCTATACAGAACCGAACTAACACTCTCGCCAACAACTTGTCCAATTCACCTTTTAGAAGCACCTATTCACCAATGATCTCAAATCAGTAACGATTCACATTTGATTTAAGTTCAAAACCCCTGTTTTGAACTAAAATCCCCAACGTGGCCCCAATCGAGGCAAAACCATATCCGAGACCTCCCAAAGTCTCTGGAATACGTCCACGATCGATGTGACCAAACCACAAGTCGATTGGAGGCTCGAATCCTCACGGATAGAATAAATCGATCGGTATGAAACTGCAAAAATCATAACAATTCCATACGAACTCCAAAATTTGCATATTATATATCGAAACGCTCGTATCAACGAGTAGAACATATACAATACCAAAAACAGCTCCTTAAGCCGGAACGCCGCCACAGACAGTGGCGCACCGCCGCCGGCCAAAACTCAATATTTCACAAAACTCCCAACATCAAAAAGCTTCATCTAAGCATGCTTGTGAACTTTCATAACTAGCTAGAAGTCAGAAAACAAGCATAAAGGGTCGAAAACTACCTCACAAGCTGTGGACAGTAATCCAATCTGAGTTGAACCAAGTTTTACGTGAATCGATCCAAACAACCACCAAGGATCGATCAAGGAGGCTGCTCTGAGCTCCCCAAGCTCAACTTGAAGCTCCGCTGACGTCGGAGATCGGAGAACCGATCGGGTCCGAAAACACTCAACTGCGCCTCCTTGCAGCCCCGCTGTGGAGGAGAATCGGGGCTAAAGGACACCTGAGGGACGACCAGACGGAGGAGACGATCCTATCTGAAAAGTTTCGTCACCGGAGACCGCCGCAGTTCGCTGGAAAAGCCGGGTCGGGTCAGGTCAGTCTGATTATTTTGTTTCTGAAGGTGCAGCCGAGAGAGAAGAGAGGGGAAGTGAGTTTTCCGGAAATGGAAATAATGAAAATAGTAAGTTTCCAACTTGGGAAACTTCTATTTATACCAAAATGAAAATTCCTTCCAATGGTCATAACTTTCTCATACGAACTCCGATTGAAACGAACCAGATGTCCACGAACTCGTATCGACGCTCTCTACAACTTTCGTGAAGGAAGTTTTTGGAGAATCCCAATGTATAAAAAATCAACCTTTGGCAACCCCCCTAAAACCATATTCTTCAATTAATTATTCGCCCGAAACACTTCCGCTCCATCCACGAGCCACGAAACCGTCCAATAACCATAATTTAGATTCCGAAAAATCCTCGGAAAATAAATACGAATTTCCGGGGCATCACAAGGATTGACTTGATACACATTTACGCAAGCGTATGTATCATTGTCAAGATAGGGAAGTATTAAGCCCAAAATTATCATACCATGGAGATTAGTGGCTAACCCACAATCCTTGGGTAGTTAGAACTAAAGTCACTAAGCAAATAAAAGAAAAAGAAAAAGAAAATAAATAAAAATACTATTCTAAGGCATCAAGCCTTAGCAATGCTCGGCTTTGGTTTTCACCAAAGCCTAATCAAAACTAAGAGCCTAGTGATGGCTATTTACGATGACGTAGAGATTGTCATTCGAAATTGTAATTGTAATTTTCTAATAATTAAATTGCAAAAAAAAATAAATTAAATGAAAGCTTTAGCTAACAACTAAATTAAATAAAGGAAAGAAAAGTAAGAAATGGAAATTAGGTCACTAGGGTATCCTCTTGCCAAAATTCAATGCACAAATATACTCCGACAATGGTCACTCAATTTATAATGGCATCAAGAACTGTACCCAAGGCTTTTCAAGGCTCATGAGTCATTAGATTCCTTAAATGGTATTCCTACTCCGGATCAAGGGTCGTAGAAACTCAATTGAGACAATTTAGAGCCTTGTTAGGGCCTCTAGTTGCACCAAAAGGCGAAGAGTTCTAGAATCAAGGATCTCAAGCTAGCCAATACGACAATCGAAATTGGTATTGTAACTAACCATGTTCTAAACAAGTGTCCTAGCCATAAATTAGAAAGGTGATTAGGCTCCCTAATTTCGTCTAGACATGCTCATCTACACATTCAAGAGTTAATCAAGCTCCTAATATGCATCTAAGCCAAGTATTATAGAATAAAACATATGCCAAACACGAAATTGAAAACCATTAAATCAAAACATATTTATTACATAAAATTCATGCTAGGGCTCAAACCCTAGTTTCCTAAATAAAATACTCACTACCCATCAACTAATCAACAACAATATTCACTAAATTAAAGAGAGAAAGGTGAAGAGAAGTGATGAGAAGTAACAAGAACAAGTCACAAATTGCTATAGAGCAATTATGACAAATCTTGATTTATGACTTCTCACTTTTACCCAAACTCAAATCTTGATGCTCCTTGACAAATTGATGAAGATTTGTTGGTGAGGATATGAGAAAAGAAAAAAGAAATGGAAGAAATTAGGAGAGAGCAGCCCAAAGGGCTGCCCCCTTTTAGATGGTGTGGTGCTGTGTGTTGAGAGGAAGAGAGTCGTCTAGGTGTGGCGCTGTAGCTCCTGTAGGGTAGAGAGAATGAGAGTGGGATGACAATATATATATATATATATATATATATGGACTCGGCTTCTCTGCTATAACAGGCAGTGCTAGGATCTACTTGGACTTCACTACCAAGCTGACACGTCATCTAACATCATTCCAAGGGCCAGAAGTGAAAGTCTCCAAAACACAAATCATATACCGCACACATCATATCACTCTCCCTCCCTCCCTCCACTCCTTTTGCAACTCCGTCTACGATACCACCATTCTGATTCCCACACTTTAATCTCCACCCGTAGTAACCTCTAAACCACCGGCACTCTCATCGCCACATGTAGAACCCACCACCGCAATATCGTCGAACGAGCATACCCTAGCCTCCCTAATCTCCCAGCTCGCCCTCTCTTTAGACGGCGCCATTTTACGCACCATTGTCGCCTTCGCCACCGTCGATTCCTTCCTCAGCTTCAAATCCACTTCCTCCGCCCTCCGCAAGATCCGCCAAGCCCCCTCCGTCAAAGTCTCTGATCTCCACTCCCTAATCCACAACGACTCCAACCAGCCGTAGCCGTCCGATGCCTCCAAGCTCGTCGGAATTCCTCAAAGCTTTCCTTGTCAGGGAGGGTCCAAGCCCCTGACAGTTCCAAGAAATCAACCTCATAGCCGGGTCTATGACTGACAAAACCAGCTGCTGTCGATATGAGCAGTAGGAGCAAAAGCCCAAACTCTCAGTCAAGCAAAACAGCGATGAAAGAAGAAAAAAGAAAAAGTGATTTCAGATTGGTGGGTAATTTGGGGATGGCGGTGAAACTGAGGGTTGTGAAGGATGGATTAATTGGGGGATGGAAAATGTTTAAAGGGACTGATTTTGGACGAGAAGGCGGATTAGGTATAGTGGTGGTGGAGGATGGGCGAAATCAACAGTGGATATCTTTATGAGAAAAATTAAGGGATAGGAGATAGCAGTGGAGATCGGTATGCGTGAGTATGGGAAGGAACGGAGATGGTTGAAAGACTGGAGGAACAGAGTGTGGGGATGGATTAATTGAGAGGAGGAGACAGCTGGGGGTGGTGGAGGAAAACTGAGACAAAGCTCAGGGTGCTACTATGAACAGTAGAGAGCTCTCACTAGGAGAGAGAAGCGTTTGGAGACTTCCACTTCTGGCCCTTGGATTGATGTTAGATGACGTGTCAGCTTGGCAGTGAAATACAAGCAGATCCTAACACTGCCTGTTATAGCAGAGAAGCCGAATCCTATATATATATATGGGCCATATGGCTAGTCTCCAGGCTATCGTTGACAAGAGAGAAAGAGAGAGAGAGAGAATCGCCCTAGGTGGCTTTCCTCGTCTGAAGAAAATGGAGATAAGAAAAGGGTACGTGGCACTACATGAAAGGAAGAGCATGGTTTGAAATTGATCAGCAAGGCATAATTAAGCAAATGACCAATTGCTTAATTGATAGGCCAACACGTGTGAAGCATTCCAAGCCTTCTTTCTTTCTTTTTCTTTATTTTTTCTATTTATTTATTTTCTCTCATATATATATATATATATATATATATATATATATATAATCTTCTCCACGATCTCAATATATTTTCACACCAATCATCAAGGAAGTAGTCGGGTATCACTTCTCTCGCTGACATTGACCGGAGCCACTATTTTGTCGTTTTCTCGTAAACTCTAATTTTGCTTAATTTTCCACATTTTCTCTTAATTTCCTCAATTCCACTTATTTCCTACACAATAAATAAAAGTGGATTAATTACATAATAATTGACTTGAGGATTAACTTATTTCTAGTGTTTCAGATACAATTACATGCATAGAAATGCGTGTAATCAAGGACCACTGAATATATCATTGTTACTCAAGTCTCAGAGAAGAAGCTTCTCCGAAAAATACAAGTGTTAGAGATATCTCATAAGTCAATTGATTGAATGAGAGGTTTAGATGTTGCAAAGCTTGAAGTGAAGCAACATGTTAGTATGCCTCCGACCACAGAATTGTTAACCAGAGTCAAAACTCGACTGTCGGCAAGTAGAGAAACCAGGCAAACCCAAAAACTGTTTCGATCCAAGATTGAAAAACACCAAAGATTGGTGAAATCAGTAAGACTGCCAAATAAATAATTGTTCCCAAGATCCAAATACTTCTAACATTTCAAGCATGACAAGCTTCAGGAATCAAAACCCATTTCCATCTGTGTTGGGAAATTACCAACCCACCAAAACTAAGAGGTGTTTGTTAAATTTCAATAACAATTACAAACAAGAAACCCAATAATATAATATGAGTGAAACTGAAAATGGTAAAATGCAAAGACTTGGGTCTCTGTTATGGGTAATGAAGAAGAAAGCCCAGAAGTGGTTTTAGGCTTTAAGCATAAATGTGGTGCCTTGGCTAGCTTGGAGCTTTTCTGGGTATGTGGTGATTTGCTTTGGCTTGGGTTTTGAGTCTGGAATCGAGAACTAAGCAAGCATGTGGGGAAGACAGCAGGGAGTGGTGAGAGCTCCTCCTCTGAGATGCTTAATAGCTTAATAGCTATAGAAGGCAGAACACAGATTAACACATTACAACGGTGGTGAGGTGGCTAAGACACAAAGAATTGTGCAAAGTAGAAGCTCAAGATCAAATCACCTCAGTCTTTTTTTTTTTTTCTAATTTATATTAAACTGAGTTTGTTAGTTTAAATTTGTTAGTTATTGTTCTTAAACGACAATAGTTACTTAAAAATAAACAAATAAAAAAAATTATAAATTAAAAAATTAAAAACAAAATTAAATTAAATTTTTTAGTGAATTTTTGACTTGATTGAATTTTAATTATCTATACTATTATTAAGAGAAGAGGATTTGTTAGCCAAAATTGAAAATTTTGACAGATTTAACCTTGAAATATTAAAAAACTTTAAGAATAAATTAAATCAAAAGGGTAAATTGGACAATTATAAAATAAATTTTTATTAGAAAATTAAAAAGAAATGATCCGACAACCCCTACTTTTTCTCCCACTATTTTCTATCTGCAATAACTGTTTTATTTCTTTTCTTTTTTTTCTTAAAGAAAAATTATTACACATGCAGAGCATATATGAAGAAGGCTAGTATATAATATTTAGTAAGAATACAAGGCGGTTACCAAACTCATAGCGAAACCCTAGGTTTCGAGTCTAGAGCGGCGCCGCCTTTCTGGCTAGATTTCGTCGCAGCTTAACGACGTCGACCGTCGAGTCTTTTGTCAGAGAGTGCAACGTGGTCTGCTGGGTTGAGTTTCCCTTTGCCAGATTTCGTGAGGGGTGGTGGAATCGGGTCCAGGTGCTAATCGATCGGCGTTAGTGTGTTTGGGTGGTGCATCGGTCGGTGATCGGACTCAACCTTTGAACTTTGGTTGGCTACGTTGTGGTACCTTGCAGTTTTGGTGGTCGGCCGCGTCGTTGGTTGCAGCAGATACATCAAAGGTTGAGTGATGGCGATGATGGAAGCCTGGGGTGGACGTCCACCAGATAGCATAGGGACTGGGCCTATTTGGCTAACATATGAAGATATGGGCTATATGTTGAAGACCCTCAAGAAGAGCCCAAGGAGCAACATGATGCCGAGGTTGTTGGCTACTGAGAGGGCTGTAGATGGTGCTGGTTCCAACCCTACGGGGAAGGGACTCGCACTTTCTTAAGTGCCCTAAGCTTCTAGACATTATGGACTCGAGCCTTTTGAAGTAGGGGTAATTTCTATAAGCTTTTCTAAGACGTTTCTAGTTGATATTTGTACCACAATTGCGTGCTTGACAAATTAGAATAGATGAATATTTTTTCCTTAGAGAGCAAGATTATTCTTGCATAGATTAGGCTTGCTGTTCAGCGAGCGTCCCTTTAGACTTTAATAAGTTTAGTTGTGGCTTAGATAGGTTACCCAGTTTGTCCCCGAATTTCTTATGTAAGTTCTGTTAGACTCTGGCCTGTTTCATGGCTTGATTACTAATGCAATCAACTCCTTTTCAAAAAAAAAAAAATGAAGAAGGCGGCTAGTATAATTGAAGTGTTTAGAAAAACTAACTATATTTTCAAGAAAAAAAAATCTTACTGCGAATATCAAGTCTCTCAAATTCTTGTACATGAGTAATCTAGGTATACCATATGAGAAATGGTAATGAAAAGTGCTCTCATAATATTAATGACACATTGGCAATTTGTATTTTAGTGTTAGTAATATGAAGATATCGTAGTTGATTGAGTAGATCGTTGTTGAGATGAAGTCGAAAGCGGATAATATTTTGAAAATGAGCATAAAGTATCTCAATCATTGCATCCAACGGTCGGTTTTCCAAATGTCTTATATCTTGATGGGGTTGCCCTTAGAGGAATGTAATTAATAAATAGTGTTATTAAGGTGTCTTCGGTTCACCATATGGATCGAAGTCAAATCGATGATGAAATTGATTTATTTTTTTTAAAAACAAACATAACATATTTCAATCATCTCATCCAACAGTTGGTTTGACGAAATTCAACTTCCTATTCCGTGTCATTTTTGAAAAATTCTTGTCACTATATAAACAATGTACAAGTTATACAACACTAGTAGACACATATATTTCTAGTGATATGCAAACCTAAAATTAAAAATCGATAAATTTGACATTACCCATGTATTTAACATGTATTAATAAGTGTCGTGTATAAATATTAATCCGGTCAACTTTCATTTTCATACTGGTCAAATTGGTCAACGCAATATACGTTTATACTTCCTTAAGGGGAGCCGAATCATAGGGAGGTAAATGTCCCGAAATTTTTACATGGGTTGATACACCTCATCCCCACGAGAGTGTGAGCGTTGCAGGATCAAGAAAAGAAGTTGCGATTGAACATTTTATTGTGATGAGTATTTAGAGTTTAGGGTTGACCGCGTGGATCGAGGCCAAAACAATGACAAAAACAAGTAAATTTTTGACCATCGCCATATTTCTTCATATTGATCACAGCCAACGGTCAAATTTGCCGAATTATATTTCGTCCATCTTGTTCATTTAGGAAGGTACACTTTTCCCTACAACTAATAAACATGTTATGCAACACTAGTAGGCATATAAGGATTTTATGTGATCCAAATAATACAAATTGAAAATCGATCAATTTGGCACTGCCCATGTATCTAACACGTATTAATAGATATCATGTAAAAAAAATAACTCGATCAGCCTTCATTTTCATATTAGTCAAAGAGGTCAACCAAATATACGTTTATGTTTTCATAATCACAGGGAGATAAATGTCCCGAAATTTTCATATGGGTTGATACATCTCGTCCCCGCGAGAGTGTGAGCACTGATAGATTGAGAAAATGAGTTGCGAGGGAGTGGTTACGAGCATTTTAGTTTGATGAGTGTTTAGAATTTAGGATTGACCAAGCGGATCGAGGCCGAAACAATAACGAAAACATGTCAATTTTTAACCATATACATGTTTCCCTGCCTTGATCTCATCCAACGGTCAAATTTGTTACATTCTATTTCTTTCACTTTGTTCGTCTTGGAAGGTATACAACCAATAAACATGTTATGCAATACTAGTAGGCATATAAGAATTTTGTGTGATCCAAATAATACAAATAGGAAATCGATCAATTTGGCATTACCCAAGTATCTAACACGTATAAATAGATACCGTGTAAAAAACTAACTCTATCGGTCTTCGTTTTCATATTGCTCAAAGGGATCAACCCAATATATGCTTATGCTTCCTACGGGGAGCCGAATCACAAGGAGATAAATGTATCGAATTGTTTACATGGGTTGATAGGATTGAGTAAATACGTTGCGAGGGAGTGGTTACAAGCATTTTAGTTTGATGAGTATTTAAGGTTTAGGGTTGACCACATGGATACAGGCTAAAATGATGACGAAAATATATAAATTTTTTACCATAACCATATTTCTCCGCCTTAATCACATCTAACGGTCATGACTTCGTTGGAAAAACTAGTTATTGGCGATTTCATTTCTCCTATGAAAATATTATAAAAAAATGAGTTCTTGTAGTCTTTTTTTTTTTTTTTGTCTCTAAAAGTCCACTATTGAAATTACATGCATAATTTTTTCATTATAAAAATAATTATTGCATATTAAGTGTAGTTTATTATAATTTTTACAAAATCTGTTTTAAAAAAAAAAACGAAATAGTTAAACAAAATAATTGACAATTTTTTCAGATAAAATAAATAAATAAATATACTTTGCCAAAACAAAAACCCAGCCCCTATAAAAAAAACAAAATAACCCAACCAAAGCAACTAGTACGTGGCTCGAACCTAGAAAAGCCACCACATCAGTTATGTACCCTTATCACCCCGTCAATGCTTGTGGATGGTTTTGATTTCCTTCAATCATTTATAATTTGTTGACTGGTATCATAAGACAAGCCGAAAAAGCCATTGCCACCGAGCTAGTTTCTCCCATCGAGACTTGTTTGAACAAATTCAAAGCCTCTCTGTTAAAACTTGCACCACCAGCCACATCTTGGTTTTATGCTTCGAGACGGTTGAGAAGGCTCGAGCTAAGCTGCAGTGAGGTTTTGATTTTGTCTAGCCCAGGAGGCTTGTCTGTTCGCACACCATCTGAGATTGTGAGTTTGAAAACTATTTGATAACATTAATGTTTCATATAGTCTATCTCATCGATTTGTTATGTACTTATGCATGAGTTTATTTGATTTGTGATACACAGAAAGAAGAAGGTCGGTGGGCATCAAGAATTCTTGTTCACGATCCTCAACAAGAATGCAGGCCCGGGTCAAGAACTAGATCACCGGGCTGACCCGAACTCCTCCCAGAACTTCTCGTTCTCTCTAATCTCCTCCTCAGTTGGGTTTTCTTTCTTCTCCATAATCGGGTCGGAGATTCTTGTCCACTTCTGGAATGTGTCTGTAATCGAGTAGGTTCTTCGCATTCCCAGAAGAACTGCTCCAGCATCTGGGTGTAGTGCTCGGCTTCTCAGGCTCGGGTTCGAATTTCAGGTCAGGTTTTCTGGTGGATTTGAAGGGGTTCGAGAGGCTGAGGGAGGCGAATTTGGGGGGTCGGGGTTTTGGGGAAGAATGAGTCGGCGAGGGAGAGGAGGTTGATGGGTGGGAGTGGATTTGGGGGTTTTCGAAACCAGCCCTTAACAAGAGTTTATTAGAAACAATCATCTCGTCTTGCTCTACGTCTTGCATTGATTGGTTTTCAAATTTGGTTGAAGTTTGGAAGAATTGGTATTTGGAGTGGTTTCGGCCACCGACCTTTTCACGGCGACTCGTTTCTTCGCTTTCATAAGATACTTTGACCGTCTTCATGAATTTTGACTCACCATCTTGATTGGGAAAAATTGGTAATTGGCTTCTATACATCTTGATCACATCAGGCAGATTAGGAATGACAAAAAGTTATTAATCAGATGGGAAGAAACCGGTTCCGTGGAAGTACATCATTGGAATTCGAAACTTGACAGCAACATCTATAGCCCTAGTATAGAAACGTGATGCTTTCCAAGGTAATGAGGTGTATGTTATCCTAGAGAGCGAAGAAAGTATTACCGTAACGGAGTAATTTTACTGATAACAGTCGTTATCCGTGGAATTACATCACTGCCCTTCTCTTTCAACACTTGTGGACAGGAACGACCCATGCATCCGGGCCCCACTTCGGCATAGCGTACGCCCGGCGTAGCCCAGACGCACCCATCAAGCTGATAGTAGATATCCCTGCCACTCATTTTTTAAGTAGTGTCCATCACGATGGGCCTCATACAACAACCAAATGTGATCTGACACAGGTTGACCCCACTTCCCCCCAAACGCTGGACCCCGGATGGGAGTGTCTTCCCCATTGGCCCTCAGTTTGCAATTAATGGACCACCTAGCAGTCAAAGGCGCGAGTGGTTTGAGGAGTCTAAAAACGACACATGAGGCAAATCCCATAAACTTGTTACTAAACCAACCTTAGGCCTCATCAAAAAGCCCGCGGATCAAGTGGGCCGATGGAGGCCCACCGGCCCTGAGGGCTTTTAGCCCGGCCCGGCCCGTCAAAAAACCCGCAAAAGCCCGCCTCAGTGGGCCGAGGGCCGGCCCGCCAAAAGCCCGCAAAAACCCGGCCCGGCCCGCCAAAGGCCCGCTAGGCCCGGCCCGTAAAAGCCTGTAAAATATTATATATATATATATATATGTGTGTGTGTAGATATGTGTGTGTGTGTTTATAAATATATATACACACACACTCACACATAGATATATATTTGTGTGTGTGTTTATATATATATGTGTGTGTGTGTGTGTGTGTGTTATATATATATAGAAAAGATATATATGCATTACCGCATAATAAATATATATATATATAGATATATATTATATGTGTGTGTGTTTATATATATGTATATATATTTATATATGTGTGTGTGTGTTTATATATATATATAATTATATATATAGATATATATATATATTGTATGTGTGTGTGTGTTTATATATATATATATATAGAGATATATATATATATATATATGTGTGTGTGTGTGTGTGTGTTTATATATATATATGTGTGTGTGTGTGTGTGTGTGTGTGTTTATATATATATATATATATAATATATATATATATATATATGTGTGTGTGTGTGTGTGTGTGTGTGTTTATATATATATGTGTGTGTGTGTGTGTGTGTGTGTGTGTGTGGAAGTTCTTATACTTCTATTATTCTATATATATATATATATATATATATATATATATATTCTACATATCGGTTGACCAATTCGATCGGATTCGAAAATATGGTGAAATTGGCTAAATTTTGTACCACACTTATAATTTATTGTAATAAACTCATCCAACGGTCGGTTTTTCCATTTTCTTTGAATTGATATGGGTTGCTCTTTGGAGTATATGATATATAAATATAGGTTTATAAGAGTAACTAAGTTTGACCTAGTTGATCGAATTCGAAACGATAACCAAATTGGCTGGATTTTCTACAACCACCATAAAACATTACAATCTCTCAATCGAGCGGTTGGTTTCTCTGAATTCATTTTCCACTTCATGATTGCAATAGAATAAACCTAAACAATTTAAATACAATGAATATGTCATATAACTTTAGGAGGAAAATTGGTATAGACCAATGTGTTTGTAATTAAAATTAATTTTTTTGATCTTATGTCCACGCACATCCATTGATGGAATATATACAAACGTGATGTGAAAAAATAAGCACGTTTCGAGGTTGTCACGGCATCGGTCAACCAATAAAACATATAAGTGTCTACGGTTGACTAATCCGATCGGATTTGAAAATATGGTGAAATTGGCTAAATTTTTTACCACACTTATAATTTATTGTAATAAACTCATCCAACGGTCGGTTTTTCCATTTTCTTTGAATTGATATGGGTTGCTCTTTGGAGTATATGATATATAAATATAGGTTTATAAGAGTAACTAAGTTTGACCTAGTTGATCGAATTCGAAACGGTAACCAAATTGGCTGGATTTTCTACAACCACCATAAAACATTACAATCTCTCAATCGAGCGGTTGGTTTCTCTGAATTCATTTTCCACTTCATGATTGCAATAGAATAAACCTAAACAATTTAAATACAATGAATATGTCATATAACTTTAGGAGGAAAATTGGTATAGACCAATGTGTTTGTAATTAAAATTAATTTTTTTGATCTTATGTCCACGCACATCCATTGATGGAATATATACAAACGTGATGTGAAAAAATAAGCACGTTTCGAGGTTGTCACGGCATCGGTCAACCAATAAAACATATAAGTGTCTACGGTTGACTAATCCGATCGGATTCGAAAATATGGTGAAATTGGCTAAATTTTTTACCACACTTATAATTTATTGTAATAAACTCATCCAACGGTCGGTTTTTCCATTTTCTTTGAATTGATATGGGTTGCTCTTTGGAGTATATGATATATAAATATAGGTTTATAAGAGTAACTAAGTTTGACCTAGTTGATCGAATTCGAAACGATAACCAAATTGGCTGGATTTTCTACAACCACCATAAAACATTACAATCTCTCAATCGAGCGGTTGGTTTCTCTGAATTCATTTTCCACTTCATGATTGCTTTAGAATAAACCTAAACAATTTAAATACAATGAATATGTCATACAACTTTAGGAGGAAAATTGGTATAGACCAATGTGTTTGTAATTAAAATTAATTTTTTTGATCTTATGTCCACGAACATCCATTGATGGAATATATACAAACGTGATGTGAAAAAATAAGCACGTTTCGAGGTTGTCACGGCATCGGTCAACCAATAAAACATATAAGTGTCTACGGTTGACTAATCCGATCGGATTCGAAAATATGGTGAAATTGGCTAAATTTTTTACCACACTTATAATTTATTGTAATAAACTCATCCAACGGTCGGTTTTTCCATTTTCTTTGAATTGATATGGGTTGCTCTTTGGAGTATATGATATATAAATATAGGTTTATAAGAGTAACTAAGTTTGACCTAGTTGATCGAATTCGAAACAATAACCAAATTGGCTGGACTTTCTACAACCACCATAAAACATTACAATCTCTCAATCGATCGGTTGGTTTCTCTGAATTCATTTTCCACTTCATGATTGCTTTAGAATGAACCTAAACAATTTAAATACAATGAATATGTCATACAACTTTAGGAGGAAAATTGGTATAGACCAATGTGTTTGTAATTAAAATTAATTTTTTTTATCTTATGTCCACGCACATCCATTGATGGAATATATACAAATGTGATGTGAAAAAATAAGCACGTTTCGAGGTTGTCACGGCATCGGTCAACCAATAAAACATATAAGTGTCTACGGTTGACTAATCCGATCGGATTAGAAAATATGGTGAAATTGGCTAAATTTTTTACCACACTCATAATTTATTGTAATAAACTCATCCAACGGTCGGTTTTTTCATTTTCTTTGAATCGAGGGTTGCTCTTTAGAGTGTATGATATATAAATATAGATTTATAAAAAATTAGTGTCTTTAAAAATTTATTTATCAATAAATTAGTATCTATATATAAATATAGATTTTTTTGGGTACAATATAGTTATATAGATATGTTATCTTTGGTTGTATTTGATCATTATCCATTGAATTTCCAAAGCTTGATTAAAAAAAAAAATACTTGTGTCTTTAAATATTTATTTATAAATAAAGCCCGCAAGGCCCGGCCCAAAAAAGCCCACAAGGCCAAGCCCGGCCCGGCCCGAAAAAGCTCGCAAGGCCCACTTTATATGGACGGGCTTGGATCCTTTGATTTTTAATAAGGCCCGGCCCGGCCCGGCCCGCAATTATTTAAAAATATAGCAAGGCCCGGGCCGGCCCGGCCCAAGCCCTCTATGAATGGGCCCGGCCCGGCCCGTTGACGACCCCTAACCAACCTGGATGCAGATCTACAGTTTCCTGACAACTTTCTTTACGTTACCAAACATCGGAGATTCGAAATGGAAAGTTGTTGGGAAATTCATTTCCCTTCCCATGGGAAAAACAAAGGAATTACTTTCCTTTTTGTGAACAAAACGAGGCCTTAAGGTGTCGTGTTAGCAATGGAAGTGCTATACTCTTACAGCTGTCATTCTCCCCCATTTTAAAACAGTTAACAAAATATCCTCCTTGCACCAAATTGCATTGTCCCATTTGATTGGCCAATGTATCTAATGAAATACAGTTGCCAACGGTTACATATATTTGAGATGGAAGCTCTGGTATTGTCCGAAGTTTGCCGCACCAATCCAACTCAAGTGCTTTGAGTCTAGAGAGTTGGTCGATGCTCTCAAGTAGTCTAATGAATTGATTTCTGCTGATATATAATTCTCTTAATGAAGACAAGCATCCAAAATCACTGGGCAATTCAGAAAGATTGCAGTCACTTAGATCCAGTTCGGTTAATGAATGCAAACCAGACAAACAAGGCAACGACAATCATGCCGGAATGTGACTTCTTTTTTGCAATAACTGAACAGGGTTGAACATCATATTCCATGAATTAGATGACGCTGCTTTACATCCAGCAAGAGAGAATACTTTGAGGTTTTTAATAGAGCAGGGCAGTTCTCTTATGCCACTTCTACTCACATCAAGCTTCTCCAAAGAGGCAACATGACCCAACTCATCTGGCAATTAGTCAAGCTTTGAGCAACTAGAAAGATTGAGATCTTTGAGAGATTTTAAGCCACCTACATTGCTTGGAAGACGCACAAGATTCTTGCAATCTTTCAAGTTTAGCACAGTAAGTCTTTCAAGGACTCCAATTCCTGGGTCAACCTCATACAATCTTATACAACCTTCAAGAAACAGAAACTCGAGATATGGCATACCTTTAAAGTTTGGGGTGTTGACAAGATTCAGACAGTCACTCAGATTAATGGTTTTCAAATTTTGCAAAGGCTGCATGTCAAGTAAAAAGCATAGAAAACATTAGCTTCCATGATATATTCAACATTTATTATAAGTAATAAAAGAATGAGATAGTAATTATAGTATACCTCTGTTCCTATCCGAAAATGTTTAAAACAACTATGAGACAAGCTTAGTTCAATTCGAGTAGCTTCTGAGGGTTGAAATGTAATGGCAAAGATTTTAACGGATACCTCGTCCAATAAAGAATCCGTAAACTACTAGGAAGATAATCAAGTCCCTTAGGCAGGTTTCCATTCTTGATCTTCAGGTATCTCAATTTGTTCATCATTAAAAATGATTTCAGAGTCACGTCCCCATCTACTCCTAACTCCATTGAGTCCACAAATATGCCTTCTATTGCTTCAGTTCCCTATCAACCAAAATTTTATCATACCATAAAAAAAGGATTTAGTAGACTGACTTGTCGTATAATGTACTAGCAAATAACAGTTAAAATTATTCATGTACTAAATTTCTTATAGTATTTTTGGTCAAGACATGTTTGACGTCTTCAAGAAGCCACAACCTACTGCACCTGCCAGGCTCATTAGGAGATTCCAGGCGGACAATTTCGTGACCCATTTCTCTGAGCAAATCATGCATCCATAATCTTCCATCTGAAAGAGTTAGGAGGGATCTTTCAATGAGGACTTTTATTCCAACAATTGCAAAGAAAACGCAACTGGTTAGTGCTTTTGTTACTCTTTGTCCTGTACATTAAAGAAACATGCAATATCTAGGAATATTTTCTTCTCTTCAGGATCTAGATCCTTATAACTTATTTTAAGTATGTCAAAAATTTCCAAGTTACAAACTCTTCCTAGTTTTCTCAGTGCACTGTCCCATTCAATTAGACCCCTTCCATGCAAAAAAGAATCCAGTACTACAAGAGCTAAAGGAAGGCCTTTGGCATAATTTATAACAGATTCAGACAAACGAAAAATTCTTCTTTAGGGTAAACTCTTTTGATTGCTTTCCGGCTAAAAAGCTGAAGAGAATCAGATAATCTAATTCTTCGACCTTCAATCTTCTCTCCACTCCATGTCCAATCAACAAATGCTCATTTCTAGTTGTGATAAGAATTCTACTCCCTGGACCAAACCACTCTGGGTCTCCTGCCAAATATTCTAGATGACCTGGATGGTTCACATCATCAAGAATGAGAAGAACTCTTTTGTCACCTAACAACCTCCTTATAATCATGTGTCCTTCATGAAGGTCTGATATGTTGGCCTTCTTTGTCCAAATCCCAGAGAGAAGTTGCTTTTGTAAATTAAGTGGACCACTTTTTTCAACAGAGTTTCTAACATCAGTAAGAAGGAAACTGAATTGAAATTCACGAGAGATTCTCTCATACACCGCTCTTACCATAGCAATCTCACCAATCCCGTCCATTCCCCATATACCAATGAAGCGGACGTGATCCACCCCTACATCTAAAAGGACATTGACTGGCTGGAATCTTGAGTAAAGTCCAACTAGATTTTCTGCATAACTGAATGATGTAGGTTGCAATCTTCTCCATATAACTTCAACAATATGTCTAATGAGCTATGATTCATACCTACAACACATAATAGATTAAACTCATCAGGTTATTGACATGAAGATTTAGTTTATGAAGATGTCTCTACATTGCAGTCGATTTCTTTTATATCATTGTAATGTCATTTAAAAAGCCTCAGACGCTGAATTTATTATCTGCCTATATTATTTTTGAATAACATAATGAAAAGCTAGCGCAAAATTAATTGTTGTAAAGCAAAGGAAAGTGAAAAAAAAAAAAAAAAAAACCCATATGTAATATGTATACGATTCTATTGAATTCCACCCAGAGAAACTTGCCACTTCAGTTAACGCAGATCTCCACCTCTGCACTTTCCCTTTGCCATCCTTAACCTTTCTTCATGATTTGCAAAGGCTCTTTTAAAACTCCCTGTTTGCTTTCTTACATCAGAGGGATCAACATCATAGAAAATTGGCAGCACAGTTCCTTTTGCTTCCATGCATTCAAGAATTCTCACTAGTTCATCCAAGCACCATGTTGACGATGCATAATTTTGTGAGATAACAATGAGAGCAAATCTCAATTCTTCAATTGCAGCAAAAAGTGTGTTGATGTCATAATTTGGTTCACCAAATACTTTTGACTTTTCAACCTACTCCACGTAGGACACGTTGAAATGTCAAAGAGTCCACGCAAGACTCCGACTTTTCAACGCACTTAAACATTTCGTCAAGAAAGAAAAGATAATCCTAAGACGGAAATAACCATGGCTAGTGAGATACTTCACTTTGGTACTCCAAGTCTTCAACCTTGGATGGTCACCATATGTTTGATTCACCATCTTAGATGACACGACAAAAGCATATCATGACCTCACTATCAGGGAAACATAATCCAAAGGAATCAAGAGACTCAACCCCCAAGAACAAGAGTTTGACCTCCAAGCTTAAAACCCTCGACCTCTAAGGATCATGACCACAAGCTCCAAAGCTAAAGCATCGACCTCCAGGTTCACAATTAGTAGTTATCATGAAGAGACATGTAGCACCAATTAAGGCCAAATCTCACCAACTATGCCAAGCGTCGAATTCTGACATGAAGCATGGCTCTTAGGCATGGCCTAAGAGTAATTCAAGGAAAAGGGAAGCTTGGATAGACGACACCTGTCTCTTGACCCTTCACCGACCAAATCAGACCACAACGTGGTGACACGTGTCACTGAATCTGTCAAACCCATACCTTGGAGCGTCAGTAAGCAGGAATTACGAGCTGACACCCCGATTTTAGGGAAGACCCCATACCGTCCCTTTCCACCTTAACTACTCCTTCTACAAATATCAATCCTTCACAAGCAGAAGGGGGGACTTATTCAACTCTTTCTTCTCTCCCAAAGCTATGCCAAAATGCATAATCTCTTCTCTCTCTTTCTCTATTGACATGTCAACTTCATTCTTATGTCATAATGCTTAAGCATCATTCTTTCTTCTCCAATCTCCATAAATGTTCAAACACACTTATCTAACTTAGGCATCAGAGTGTGTTTGGCCGGCCTTAGGCTAGTTATCCGATAACCTTCCATCTCTTCACATTTGCAGGTCTTTTCTATGGAGCTTCGCCAACTCAAGGAATTGGATGCCCAACGTCAGGTGGAGGATATTGTATGCCCGAGCCAGACAGGATGCTTAAGAGGAGGTTGATATACGTCCAAGCCACAGATTAGATGCCCAATGTCAAGCGGAGGAATCCCGAGACGTCAAGTGAAGGAAGCCTGAGACCAGACTATCAGTTTCACCGAACAAATAAGCTTGGACGCCCAACATCAAGCAAAGGAAGCCCAGGGCAAGACCATTTGCTTCACCCAAAAAAGGAGCATGGAGGCCCAACATCAAGCGAAGGAAGCCCAAGGCCAAACTTTCTGTTTCACCTAACAAGGGAGCTTGGATGCCCAACATCAAGCAAAAGAAGCCCGATGCCATACATTCATTCACAAGAGGTGGACGATCAAGACTAGGCATAGGACTACCAGGGCATACCGTCAGTCACAAGTAGACGACCAAAGCTACTCATGTAGTCAAACTAATCGAAGGAAAAGATAGGCCCACTTGAAGAAAACAACCCACCACTTTACACTTGGATTTCAACGGATCTTCCGTTGACTCGCTGATGCCGAAATTGGCACCAACAAAGTGCTAGATAAATAGCTTCCCTTTTTTGAAGTTCAGGATCATCCCTGAAAGTTATGATTCCTTGACATTCCAATGCAGTGTATAAGTGGGCTGTACAAGCCTTGCGAGTGTCATCGCCTCTAAAGCTCAGAAAAACATCATATTTCCACTGAGGAGTTGAATGGGGGAAAGATGTAGAGATTCTTTGTATGCTCATTTCCAATGAAGCCTACTTTTTCTACTTGTAGAAGAGTAAGTGTCCAAGTACTATATATAGATATGAGTAACCTGAGAAGCTTTCAACACTTGCTATTTCAAAGTTTGGGGATCGAAAACATGCATTTGTGTTTCCTGGTTTCTCTTCCCTACTGCATAAAACCTAGAAAAGATTAATAATTTCCCTACTACATAAATAAATATTCATTCTAACAAGAGTTGTGTAATTGACTACGGAGCAACAAAAAATTGGCTGGTTTGGTTTTTGTGGTCGATTTTTATTCCTTTGCTTTCTGTCGTTCCGGTATCTAAATACACAGACACACACAACACTAGCTCTTTGTAAACTAGAAAGAAACATAATTGAGAAAACGATTGGTGTCAAAACGATTCATTGAAAGGCAGTTGAACACATTCTTATTTTTCTTATTTTGAGCTGAAACCCCTCGACAGTTAAAATTAGAAGTTTAGGGACTAAATTTATTTTGGACCCAAACTACGTAGTAGTCAGTATTTAGCCCTTTTTTTTAACTTCTTTGTTAAATCAAATGCAAAATCAAGCACAAAAATTAAAGTGATTTGTGGTCAGAGGGCCGTCAATCATCTATAACCCAATCTTCTTCTTCTATAGAATTAAAAAAAAAAAAAAATCTTCCATTCAATTTCAATTCTACCATCAATCGTAGAAACAAATAAAGTTCGGATGCTTCCCAACTTCCAAAGAAACAAAGAAAAATGGGAAGAGAGAGAGGCACAGAGATAGAAGAACAAGAAGAGAATTAACAAAGTAAAATAAAAAAAATAATTGAAAAATAGTTTTTTGTGTAAAATATTATTATAACCCCACAAAATACTGCACCACACGTTATCAATTTTAACAAAAAGTTACAAAAAATTAAACCGATGTATCAAATTGATTTGTTTTTAAAACTTTAGGTATCATTTTGATCACCTTTGAAAGTTGGGTATCAAGTTGATTTGTTTTCAAAAATTTAGGTATCATTTTGATCACTTTTAAAAATTTAGGTATCATTTTGATCACTTTTGAAAGTGAGGATCATTTTATCCGGTGGATAAAAGTTTTGACCCTGGTGGTGGGTTTTACTCTAAAGCTAATGAGTGCCAAGTATACTGTCTGTTCCATACTTTCATAAGAAATTCGGCATATAAATCCATGATGAATTAGAAGTACTAACTAGAGAAAAAGACAACAAAAAAGATAAACAGAGAACAGAAACATAGCAACATATGTAAGCAAATTAAAATTGTAAAAACAAACGCAAAGATCAGATAGAAATCAGTTGGAGCTTAATTGGGTTTCGTGGGAATTTGAAGTTGGGATCGGATCGACTTCAAATATAGCAGTTTTTGATCAATCGATGTTCAAGAATGAATAGAAGCAAAGTGGTGAGGGACTTCAAATATAGCAGTTTTTGATCAATCGATGTCCAACAATCAAATTGTTATTCAATGAGGCAGATGGTAATTAGAATGATTCGTGATTTAGGCATCTGTTTATCTTTCTTATTTTTCACTTGTTTTCTGGTTAATCATTGTGTTTCTATGAATCATTCTTGTGTTTATTTAAAAAAAAAAATCACTCTTGTGTATCAAACTAAAATCCAAGTTCATGATTAAGAAGCTGCATGTTCATATATAGTTTTTTTTTTCCTTCTTTTTTTTTTTGGGTCTGGTCTGTGAAGACTTGAGCAACTTCAGCGCAGCGAAGACGTCTCCAAGGAAAAAAAATTAGAAAAGTTTATTCCGGCTGCCACATCATTCCAACCCAGAAGTCTCCAAAAAATAGAAGCTTCTAATTTAAAATACTTCTCTTTTTTTTTTTTTTGAGAAGAATGAAAGACTAATTCATTGATGGGAATCATTACAATCAGAGATTACAATAGTCTCCACACTTGGAGGAATATTGGTAAAAAAATTCACACTAAACTGCCCAACTTTGGCCTCTTGCGCTAGAGTATGCGCCACTAAATTAGACTGATGATTGCCATAACTTACTCTTGCACCTAGAGCAACATGCAACAGGGCTCGCAAATCAGTTAACAGGAAACCCAGGTCCAAGTGGTCTAGGGAAGAGCCATGTACAGCCTGTACTAAATCCATGCAGTCAAATTCGACCAACAAAGGGGTAAGTTGGTGATCAAGTGCTAATTGTACACCTTGAATTAGAGCCAGCAGTTCCGCATGCCTAGGTGAGTTAGCCACCCCCAGAGTGTGATGAAAACCCCCCACAACAGAGCCTTCGTGATCCCAAAAGATCCCTCCCAACCCAGCCAAACCTGTATCCAAATTAAAAGCAGCAGCCACATTAAGTTTAATAAATCCGACTAGAGGTTTACACAACTTATGTAGGCCCCATGGACCATTATCACGAACAGGATGAGAATGAGCAGCTTGATAGTCTTTCCACCATCCCATAGTCATAGGCACGATTTCATGAGTGGGTTTACAATCATCATCCCAAATCCGTGAATTCTTGTTCCGCCAAGTAGCCCAAATCAACATTAACAAAGGAAAAAAGGCCGCAGGAGTGAGAGTATAGATAGCTATCAACTAGTCTGCCACACAGGATGCATTAATAAGAGTGGGAATATTAGCTACTTGAAGAATGCTTACTGCATAAGGACAATCCTGAAGAGCATGGATAGGAGATTCCACTTCTTCATCACAAAATAGGCATTGGGTATCAATATCAATACCTCTTTCACTAAACCGACTTCGTGTAGGAAGAATATTGGAGGCTGCCTTCCATGCACACACCTTCACATTCCCTGGTACCTGAGCTTGCCAAAGTTGCTTCCAGAGAATGGCACTAGGGTTAGGAGTAGAAGCACCATCCTCCAGAATTCTCCCCCTAGCAATATGATACGTAGACTTCACAGTAAACTTTCCCTTCTTATTACCAACCCCCCCCCCCCCCCCCCCCCCCAAAATCCACCGATCCCCATGGTTGTGGGGACTCAAAGGCAACGCCTGAATTTTTTGAACAATATTCAGTGGAAATAAGTTCGATAAAAGCGGTAAATTCCACACACCTGGAGAAAGAAACAAGTCGGCCACCACTGTAGCATTTGCTGACCGAAAAGAGCTGAGGTCTTCTCCCATTAGCCATGGGTCCGACCAAATATTGGTTGGCATGCCATGTCCAACATGGCAGTGAATACAAGCCCGAAGGATATCTCTGCCCTGCAAAATACTCCTCCAAGCATAAGAGGGCTGGTCACCCAAGGAGGCTTCCCAAAAATTACAATGGGGAAAATAAATAGCTTTGAACAGCTGCCGGATTAACGAATCAGGGTTTTGAAGGAGCCGCCATCCTTGTTTCACTAACATATATAGCCAGATTAAAAGCAAATAAGTGACGAAAACCCATACCTCCCATGCTTTTTGGTTTGCATAAATCATCCCATGCTCGCCAATGCATAGCCCCCTTCTCCTCCATACTACCCCACCAAAATTGGGCACACAGTTGATGGAGCTCCTGGATAAGAGATTGAGGTAGCAGATAACAATTCATAGTGTATAGAGGCATTGCCTGAGCCACCACCTTTATTAGAAACTCCCTACCTGCACTACTCAGTAACTTAGATATCCAGCCTATCAGTTTCTTAGATAATTTATTTTAATAAAAGAAAAAGTCTCAGTCTTGGAGCGTCCCACGAGAGTTGGAATACCCAGATATTTTTCGTGTCTTGACAGCACCTGTACCCCCAAAATTTGTGCCAAGTTTTAGCGCAGGTGAGGAAGAACACTACCACTAAACACCACATTACTTTTCTGTAGATTCACTTGCTGACCAGATGCTTCCTCATAGGTATTAAGCAAGTGACGAATCCTGTGACAATCCTCAGGGCTAGTAAAAGAATACAACATACTGTCATTAGCAAAGAGTAGATGGCTGATCATATATGCTAATCGCAAATACGAAGGCCCTGCCAACTTCCTTTCGAGACCGCATGAGAGATGAGAGCAAATAAACCCTCAGCACACAAAAGGAATAAATAGGGTGAAATAGGGTCCCCTTGCCTTAATCCCCATTGAGGAGTAATAAACCCCTTAGGTACCCCATTCACAAGAAAAGAGTAGTGTACCGTCGAAAGGAAAAACATGATCAAGTCATCCCACTGAGTAGTGAAACCCATCTTTAACATGATCCGACGCAAGAAGCTCCATTCCAGCTTGTCATAGGCCTTGCTAATATCTAATTTGAGGGCCAAGAAACCTTCTTGTCCACGCCTGAGCTTATGCATATAGTGGGCCGTCTCTGAGGCCACCAGAGTATTGTCAGAAATCAATCTGTCAGGCACAAACGCACTCTGTTGGGGAGAAATAATGGTCGGTAAAAGTTTTTTACCCTTAGCCACAACCTTGGAAGCAATCTTATACAACACATTGCATAAAGCTATGGGTCTCAAATGCGACATAGTCGTTACTTCCTTAACTTTTGGGATTAACACTACATGAGTAAAGTTCAAGTCCGGGGGCATCTCCATCCTAGTCAACATTGAGATAACTGCATTGCTAAACTCATGCCCAACCAAATCCCAATATTTTTGAAAGAAAAAAGGAGATATGCCATCAGGCCCTGGAGCCTTAGAAGGATGCATTTGGAAGAGCGTGTCACGGACTTCCTCCATAGTATAAGGGGCCAACAGAGAACCATTCATAGGCGCCATAACTCTAGGTGAGATGGCCTGGAGTACCGTATCTTGAGCTACCAAGACAGAGGGTTGGGAGCTAAACACTGACTGAAAATACTCCAAAACAACGTTCTCTATCCCTAGAGAAGACTCCTGCCAAGTACCATCCTGATCAAAAAGCCCTTTAATTCTATTCTTCTGAAGTCGATTAGAAGCGCACCTATGAAAGTATTTTGTGTCTCTGTTACCTTCCTTGAGCCAAAGCTCTCTTGATCTTTGGCGCCAGTATGTTTCATCAATAGACATTAACTCATTCAACTTTTTAGATAGCTGCAACTTGGCCTCGTGGTCTTGCGGATCATACGGCTTTTGCAACAAGTCATTGAGCTGAGAACGAATCACCTCCACATCATTCCTCCGACTCCGGAACACAGTACAATCCCATGCAAGTAGCTGCTGGCCAACCCCCTTAATCTTCCGACAGATATGCAGTAGGGTCCCCGATAGAAGGTTCGTTCCATGCTTCCTCTACCTTTTAAGAAAAACCTTCATGGGTGCACCACATCTCCTCAAAGCAAAACTGTCTTCTCCGTCACTCATTTACCTGTGGAACACAGTGTATTTCCAATTGTCTAAACCCTAAACCCAGTAACAGAGGAACATGGTCTGACCAGCTAGGGTGCAAATGCACAACTCTCGAAAAACGGAAAGCAGCCCACCACTTCGAGGAAGTAATGCACCTGTCCAGCTTCTCTTTTGTCCCTGAATCACACCAAGTATACAAACCTCCAGCAGCTCCTATGTCATCCAAATGATAGTCTGTCAATGCTTGACAGAAGACCTGCATCTGCCCCAGACTCTGAAGCCTCCCACCTGATTTCTCCCCCAATTCCAAAATCTCATTAAAATCCCCTGCGACAACCCACTTTTCTAGCGGATCCTGGGCTAAAGATCAAAGCAAATCCCACGAAATGTGATGTTGACAGGTCTCCGGATGGCCGTAGAAACCGGTAAAACGCCACTCCACGTTGTCTGGACCCTTCACTACCGCGTCAATGAAGTAGCGATCAACCATTCTGACATTGACGATGATGGAGTCATCCCACAACAAAGCTAACCCGCCTGCTCAGTCAACACGATCAAAGTGGGCAATCTGAGAAAGGCAAACCGATTTTAAAAGCGACTGGTGCTGCTGTTTAGTGCAATGAGTCTCACTGAGAAAAACCAAACAAGCCTTGTGCTTCTGGATCAACGACTTGAGGGCATAACGAGTTTTATTATTCACTATCCCTTGACAGTTCCAAATCAGACAGTTCATGATGACAGGAACAAGGTGACAGGCACCTGCTGGCGCCGGCAAGCGGCACCGCAGAAAACTCTAGGAACCGGAGGCTCAAACCCTAGTCCGAAAAGTTCTCTATTTTTCTCTATTTCCTGTTATTCTTAAAATACCTCTCTTTAGTGAAGACTTGTTGGAAAAATTGACCACAGGAATCCTCGTGAAAGTTTCGTAGTGCTGTGCAATTTCAACAAGTCACACATTAGTTTATTTATAACACCACTCTTAAAATAACATAGCAGAGGTGAGGTCCTCTCATTTGGTATGGATTAATCGAGCTCACCAATTCATCCTTACTTAGATTGACTCCGAGTGGATTCGTTCTTGATGAAATTTTTTGAATAACTTAAGCTACTCACTAGCTACTAGAAAAACTAGCCACTGCACACGGATTCATTTGTCACAGATTTTGACACAGATGAGTATCTGTGGCTTATAGTACCCTATGATACAAAAATTTGTGTGAATTAGTAATACACACAGACACAGTGTGAAAACAAAGGGTAACATAGGAATGAAGTAAAATTGGAATGTCATTACACACGGATAGCTATGTATGAAAAAATTGATTAGACATTTGCGTCAGAAATTTTTGAACTCTATTATATTTAATTGTCCTAACACATATAGAACTCTGTGTGATTTTAATTACACACGGATATTTGTGTAAGGTTAACAATCCTGTCAAGAATCCTGTCTCATCATGTATTGTTATCACATGGCTATCCATGTGCATCTCTGTTTACACTCGAATGCTTGTGTGAGTTTTGAAGAAATAAAGTAATAAACCACTAATGCTCCTATGAATTCTGACTTGCAAATTTATTAATAATGGAAATGGAAGACTTTGTATTTAATTATCAACACTTAACCAACAGAGAGCTTCCTAGAGAAACGACCTCAAGTCCCTAGAGCCTTCATCTTCCACAGCCAGTAATGGCGGACAGAAAGAAATCTAAGAAACCCTCAAATAACAAGCGACTGACATAATCTCCTTCGCTTCCTCCCTCGGCCTCTCAACCTCTCTCCCACCCTCAGATTCTTCAGGCTTCAATGATGTCGATTTTCGCAACCCCAAAACAAAGATTCCACCAAAACAAGAACAACTAGAAATGGCAAAGATATACCCCTCAGAATGTTCACTAGTCTCAACCTCAAATCAGAAAGTCACCTTCTTTATCCCCAAATCAGTCCCCATCTCATAAACCCCAAAAGCTCTTAGATCCGACCCAGAAAAATCCCACCTCAAAATTCCGGCGAAACCCAAACCCAGACCATGGAAGCTTTCTGGTAAAGTAGCTTTTTTTTTTCTTGACTGCTGAAGTATTTATGTTATATATTTGACTGGGTTTTTTTTAGGTTAAAATTCCTCTCTTTAATGTTATTCCTCCTCAGATCTCAGTCGTCTCCGGTCGGTTCTCGAATTACATGCAGAATTGCAGAGTCGCAACTCCGCTAGATCGTTCTCGTTCTTATATTTCTATCATGGTATGAGCTGAGTTTCTTGATTTTTAGACTCGTTATCAAATGGGTTGCTGAAACTTCATGATTGGATATTTTCCAAACTAGTCTTCGTGTTTCTTTTAATCTTCTTGATTTAATACCTGCAACTCTTTGGAATCAGTAGTCATGTGCAGATGGTCCAATGAAGAAGTAGTAGTTTGGGATCTGCCCTCCTTCACTGACTTAATCTTTGCCGTTGCAACTACCGACGTCTGGATTTAGATAATTGACTTAAGATTTCTTGTGCAATTCCTTTGCCCAAAACTTCTCTAGATCAGTTCGTCCTCCGGTAACATGTATTTTGAAACAGGACTATGTATTGTGAAACAGTAATGAAGGATACAATAAAATATCCAAATCCAACGTAAAATACCATTCACACGGACCAATAATATATTATAACAAAAGCTTGTCAGATTGATGCGACTAGTATTCAGCAGACGACAATAGCGTGGGACCCATCAATTTCTTTCACACGGACAAGCTTTACCGTGCACAATCGCATTAGCGACGCTAGCAATACCTACAGATAAAATATCCGTCACTGTACTGTGTGAATTAGTAAGTTCACACGGAAATCTGTGTAAATTAAGAGAAATACACACGGATTCTGCACCGAGTGCAGTGGCTATATTTTCTAGTAGTATACTTCTCTTCTAACCCATTTTTTATTAGAAATCCATTCTATATTTTACACCCTTACAATGCCCTATTTTTCCTTTCCACACAAATTCAGTATGAGAAGGAAAATTTCTTGCACCCGTTTTTGTTGGTGGGTCCACTTACCAAGAGTGCGGGCTTGTGCTCGTGCAGAGGTTCTGAGTGGCCCCCACATAAGAAAGATAACAATCTCAGAAAGAATAGCGAGCATTTGTACACGTAGATGGGTGCGATGTATCCTGTTCGTGTTGGTTTGACAGCTGGTCTGGATCCTAGTCATCTTCGACGCCTATTAAAGCGGACATCGCTACCGATTCTGAAGATATTGATCATTTCCCATCCACACTTCTCTAAATTGTGGATGGAAAATGATCAATATCGTAGGAGTGTAGTCCGAATAACTCCGGACTTCCTCTTGACGACCTCTCCCTTTGCTTGTAGGTCTCACCGAACGAGAAGCTTCACAAACGAGACCGCCGAAGTGCTCAGACATCCTCAGCGGAATCAATCCCAAATAATTGTCGACACTCACCAAACATTATTCGTGTTTCCCCCAACTATTGTGTGAGATTTTACATTACTTGTCTTCACGCGATTCGCCTCCTCATGATTCTCATGATAGGGTCTTCAACATCAATTACTTCAACATTATCCACCTCTACTTGAATCTCCCAATGGGTTTTCGAAACCAATTTCTTCAACATGACTCACTTTTGCATGATACCCTAATGTGATGGTCTCTCTCCTTCATTGAATCTTTCACCACCCTTTATGGTGTCCCTGCTGATCCTTATCTGCAAATTGGAGTGAGTTATTTTTAGACTATCTTTGTTTTTTGTAAGAAGTGCCTTTACGAATCAAAGTTAAAGCTTGTATCCTCACTGTCCCTCCTTTTTCTTTCTGCACGATGTCCAAGCACTGAAAAGAAAAAGAGATTTTGTCCATTTACACTAATTTCAGCTACTTAAACCCCAATTACCCCAACAACTTATAAGATTACCCCCTTACCCAACAATTTACATATTTTTCCCTAATACCCTATTAAGTTTTTTTTTTGGACTATTTTGCCCTCTCTCCTTTAGTCACATATAGAGAGAGAAAGAGAGAGTGGAAGAAAGAAAAGTCATCAGAGACTTCACCGGAAACCTTGCCGGAGGTCTCCTTGAAGATCTCATAGGTCGCAGGAGACTTTTATTACCCTCAATAAACTTTTATTGCCCATAATAAAACCCAATAAACTTTTATTGCTCCCTAATATAATTCAATAAACATTTTGTGAGGCTCGAAAAAATGTCTCCGGGTATACATTTGATTTTACTAAGTTGTTAAAATTGTGGATTAAGAGTACAATTGAGTTCATGAGGAGTTTGGGAAGAATTGATTAAACTGTTAAGAGGTATTGAGATTGAGGATTAGAAACCGTGTGAAGAAAATGATTTGTGAAATTGTGGATATTGGATTTTGCTATATTGGTGGTTAAAATGGCAGGCTGATCAAAACTTTGCAAAGGTAGTTTGTTTAGTAATGGTTCATGAAGCTTTGGAAAAAGGTCAAGTTGTGATATTGGGTGTCATTGGGTGTCGTTAGTGTTTTGAGCACACCTTGATTTCGAATGAAATAAGTTTGGGTGTCCATGGTACATTCCGTCGAATTACTATGCGACAAAATGGTTAAGTAAATTTGGGATCTCTCGTTGGTGAAATCGTTATTGGTTTGCTTGTGTAGTTTGTTGTTTGATAATAAGTAAAGAAAAGAAATTAGTATATATTGGGTGCATAATATATATTTGGTTGATACTGTAAGCTTCAAGTGAATGTTAGATAATTTAAGTTAATTATCGAACCTATCTCGACTGGTCAAACATTGGTCAAAATGGTCAATCCTGGTCAAATCAAGAAAGGTTGGTCAAACCTTGTCAACTCCTGGTCAAACCAGAAAAAGTTGGCTTGGTTTCGTACAATTGTTCAATAGATTATTAACTATTGAAATGTCGGAACTTAGGACTCCAGTTACCCAAGGAACAGACGGTTCGTGACTCTTAGAGTACGTGAGAGAAAGCATCGGAATCCAGGTAGGGATTCAGGACTCTCCTCGGTTAGTGGTTTTCTTACATATTGTTGTTAAAATGATGTATGTTAAGTGGTATGGTTTGGTTATGTTAAAATGCAATCCATACTAACCAAATCGTGAGAAATGTGATGGCTTGAGAGCGAAAGGGGCACTAACTTCCTTGGGTTCGATTCCCTAAACCTCCGGAGTTTAGCTATGTCGGTCATCCGAGTATTTGTAATAACGGACTCGGTACGTGTGTGTAGCTAAGTAGCGAACACTCTCGCTACGCTTACCTGGTGATGAAGTAAATTGAGGTAAGGTCGTGTAGTGGGTCTATGGGACCGGCCATCGGGTAAGATTCAAAGCACGTATTCAATTGGGTAACATGCATCGATTCTCGAAACATTTTAAGAAAAGTTTGTGATTCTTTTAAAATACTTGGTTTAAGCAAGTTTTTATACTGGAGCTCCAAAACTTTACTTGTCGATTTCAAACCTAGTCGTGTTAGAGTTCCTATGGAGCAGCGAGGACGAAAGCTCACCCCTACAACAGTATGGATGCAGGTACTGTGCACTGGTGACTGAACAATAGCGGACGGAGCTGGATGTGCAGAACAAGTTCGGTAAATTACCGATTGGATTTTATTCTAAATTCTATTTCTTGAATTCCGTATTTCGAAATTTGTTGATAATTCGCTTTGTGTTCTATTCGGACAAATGCTCATTCCCAAACGTTCGTACCTTTCGTGTCTACATTCATTTCAAGTTCCGGACGGACGAAATAAATTCTTGTGATTTAAAGATTTACACCTCAAAAGTATTTGCAGCTTCTGCTGTGTTTTTACGAAAAGTCTTCAAACAAATTGCCTAGCGATCCTGTAGGATGTAAATCAAGTTTTTGGTTTATGTTTTAGAGATTCACGGCACCATAACGAGCCTAAGCTGGTGAGGTACGGCTTGGGGCGTTACACTTTTATTGCTTCTCTTATAAAATAAATGTTTATTGGGTTTTATTGAGGGGTAATAAAAGTTTATGGGGAGAAATATGACTAATTTACCACCACTGCTATTGACAATAGTATAACACAGGACATATCTTAGACAAGCCCCCACATGACCATCCAAGAGAGTTACTTGATGTCTTACCATTTCTACACTTGGTTGTGGATAAGTATGATGGGTTTGCAATTTAAGGTATACTAGACCCAACTTCCCTATAGGATTTACATCAAACAACTTCATGGCCAATAAGAAATTAGCTTCATTTATGATTTATTTTAAATAATTGCAAATACCTCGGGGAGTTAGCTATGGAAAATGAGCTTTGGTGCAAAAACTTGCACTTTGTGCTTAAATGCAGTTATGATAGTATGTCGTGTAAATAGGTATCATTGTTGTTGTGCTTTTCCTTTCCAATTTAAAATAAGTTAGTCAAAGAATACTATTTCTTTTTGGATTTTAAATATAGTACTTTAAAAGACCAATATGTTATGACATGGACCTATTCTGTGATAAAACAGGATGTTGGAATTGCCCCTTTGGATTTTAATACATTTGGTCAATACACCTGAAGCTATGGACTCCATTAAAATTGAAAATGCAAGACCTCAGTTGATTGCTTGCTTATAACAACTTATATATGTAAATAGCTAGAATTGCAATGGGATTAACACTATGCAAGGGATTCTGGTTCATGAAACTAGAATAATTGGACTACTGGAATAATTATTAACTTTATGAAAACACATACGAGGCCTATATAGGAGCTTAATGCATTTTAAATGTTCCACCAAGAATTTCATACGTACAGAAAAAAAAAATTCAGCTAAATTCCAAGTTGGACAGATAATAATTTGACTCCCAAGATCGGAAGACATAAAAAAATGTACAATGTACTTGAAAATTTGATCGGTCCTCCTTTTCTTATAAAGTAAGATGAATAGTTTTTTTTTTTTTGGTAATTACTAATTCTATATAAATTTATTTTTCATAATATATAGCAATGAAGTAAAAGAGACATCCAAAATTTTGGACTAACTAAATATTGGTGCTTCATAAAAAGCTAAATTTAACTTAAAACGACCTAGCGCTCTGCTAGGGTTTCGGAATCCTCTTCCTCTGGGCGGCGGATTCTTGCATTCTTGTTGTTGCTTGTCAATGGTGGTGATGGCAGATTTTGGTCTGCTTATTCTTTTCTTGATTGCTTTGGGGAATACTGAGGCGGTCTTGAGTTCGGGGCATGGAGGCACTGTTGTCTCTGCGTTCATGCTAGATGGTGATATGAATAATGCGGCCCCGTGGGAGGGGATGGCATCTAGATGGCAGTTGAGCAGCGATCCGATCTTGGTTTGGTCAAGATCGGATCGGAAAGGTCGTTTCCGATCGAGTCCATGGAACGACGGTGTACCTGGTTCAGGGGTTGATCATTGGAGGGCCGACGATCTTTCTATCCTGGATGGTGACTGAGTGCTGGTTTGCTCGGACCCAGGGGCTATTGCTTCCAATAAGGGTGCTTCTGGGGATTACGGCTGCAAGTATGGCGGTAAGTGCGATGTTCGAAACGAATCAGGGTTTCTGGGGATGAAGGCGGATCTGCTTTCTTCCTGCCCGAGCTCTTCAGTGGCGAGGATGATGATGTGGCTCTGCTTATCGGAGAAGATTATTTATGATGGTGACGCTGCCTGGTGCAGCGATGGGCTCTACATCGTCGGTGATGTCAGCGGTCATGGTGATGAGGTCGAGCTGCCATGGGTCAGATGCGGCATCAGCGTCTTCCAGATTGGGTTGTCTCCGACTGTGGGCGTAGGCGGTGGCGTCACAAGTGGCAGGTACGGACTCGGTGGTAGCTTTTGTGCCTGTGCAGATCCTGATGCTTGGGTATGCGGCGTCTCAGTTGCTAGGGCGTCAAGGCTGGGTGGTTGGGCCCCAAACAGCAATTTGGGCCTGATGGTGGCTATTTGCACTGTACGCATTGATGTTGGATGTGATGGTTCGCTGCAACGCAAGATTGGGCAGTTTGTGGAGGCTATTATTGTGGAGGGTGATGTGGAAGGTGCTATGTCACATTCCACTATTAGTTTAATTTAACTATTGCTTGGGTAGCAAAAACCAGAGCCTTAGTTGTTTCCTTTTTATGTCTGCTTCGAGGTTTCTTGGTTTTTGTTGAAATAATGGTGCGTGGATTTCCTAAAAGGTGGGTGTACTCAGGATTTTTTGAGATTTTATTCTTTTAGCATAGGGTTTCATGAGGTTCTAAAGAATGATTGCTTTCTGTCGACCCCATAGGAGTGTTTCGTTTTTGTACTGCTTGCTGAATCTAATGAAATGGCTGACCTATTTTTGTCAAAAAAAAAAAATATTTGTGCTTCATCAAGCCACCACCAGTAGGCATAAACCATAATTTTACAATCAAGTATTCCCTTCTTTTTCACAGGAAAAAAACAAAATACATTAACCATGTTTCTGGTCATGAATATAAGGGGTTCCACTGGGTTCTGCGCTGTCAAGGGGGCGTTGCTTAATTCTTTTTTGAAGAGCCTGGCTTGCACTACTAGATGCTTCATCCTCATCATCGTATTGAAGGCATTGCTTGGTATTAATGCCAATATTGCTCTGCTTCAATAATGTTTCCCAAAGCTCTTCTACATCTTCCTCATATACCATGCGGATCCCACACTTTTTCACTTGCACAATTTCCTCCTCCAAGTCGGTATCCTCCCCCGAGTCGGTATCCTCATCTGAGTCGGTATTAAATGATAATATAAGATGATAGTAGATATCCTGCCACTCATTATTAAAGCAGTCTCCATCACAAGGCACATACAACAACCAAATGTGATCTAACACAGGTTGACCCCACTTCCCCCCAAACCGTGGACCCTTATTAGAAATGTCTTTCCCATTGGCCCTAAGGTTGCAATTAATGGACCACTCAACCAAAGGCGTGAGTGGTTTGAGGACTCTAAAAACGATACAGGAGGCAAATCCCATAAACTTGTTACTAAACCAACCTGGATGCAGCTCTACAGTTATCGAAGACCCCACACTTTGGTGATTGTACCACTCTGGAATTTCATTTCCGGGAGCAACAAAGTCAAATTTCCGCTTTGCACCGAATTGCATTGTACGGTCAGAAGATGCTTCACTTTTAAGGTATCGTGTAAGCCATGGAAGTGCCATACTCTGACAGCTTCCCTTCTCCACCATTTTGAAACAGTTAACAAAATATCCACTTTGCACCGAATTGCATTGTCCCATTTGATTGGCCAATGTTTCCAATGAATTGCAGTTGTCAGCGCTTACTATTATTTGAGATGGAAGCTCTGGTAATGTTCGGAGTTTGCCGCACCAATTCAGCTGAAGTGCTTTGAGTCTAGATGGAAGCATTGGTAATGTCCGAAGTCTGCCGCAACAAGCCAAATCAAGTCCTCCAAGTCTAGGGAGTTGGCCGATGCTCTCGGGTAGTCTAATGAAATGATTTCTACTGAGATATAAATCTCTTAATGAAGACAAGCATCCAAAATCACTGGGCAATTCAGAAAGATTGCAATCACTTAGACCCAATTCGGTTAATGAATGCAAACCAGACAAACAAGCCAACGACAATCCTACCGGAATGTGACTTCTTTTTTGCAATAACTGAAAGGGGTTGAACATCATATTCCCTGATTTAGATGACGCTGCTTTACATCCAGCAACAGAGAATACTTTGAGGTTTTTCAAAAGACCAATAGAGGAGGGCAGTTCTCTTATGCCACTTCCACTCACATCAAGCTTCTCCAAAGAGACAACATGACCCAACTCATCTGGCAATTTGTCAAGCTTTGAGCAACCAGAAAGATTGAGATATTTGAGATATTTTAAGCCACCTACATTGCTTGGAAGACGCACAAGATTCTCACAATCTTTCAAGTTCAGTACAGCAAGTCTTTCGAGCACTCCAATTCCTGGGTCAACCTCATACAATCTTATACAACCTTCAAGAAAAAGAAACTCGAGATATGGCATCCCTTTAAAGTTTGGGATGTTGACAAGATTCACGGAGTGACTCAGATTAATAGTTTTCAGATTGTGTAAATGCTGCATGTCAAGTAAAAAGCATAGAAAAAATTAGCATCCATGATATATTCAACAATTATTATAAAATAAAAGAATGAGATAGTAATTATAGAATTACCTGTGTTCCTATCCGAAAATGTTTAATACAACTATGAGACAAGCTTAGTTCCTGTAGCTTCTGAGGGTTGAAATGTGATGGCAAAGATTTTAACGGATACCTCGTCCAATCAAGAATCCGTAAACTATTGGGAAGATAATCAAGTCCCTTAGGCAGGTTCCCATTCTTGATCTTCAAGTATCTCAATTTGTTCATCATTAAAAATGATTTCGGAGCCACGTCCACGCCTACTCCTAACTCGGTTGAGTCCACCAATATGCCTTCTATTGCTTCAGTTCCCTATCAACCAAATTTTTCATATCATAAAAAGAAAATTTAGTAGACCGACTTGTCGTATAATGTACTAGCAAATCAATTAAAATTATTCATGTACTAAATTTCTTACAGTATTTTGGGTCAAGACATGTTTGACGTCTTCAAGAAGCCACAACCGACTGCACCTGCCCGGCTCATTAGGAGATTCCAGGCGGATAATTTCATGACCCATTTCTCTGAGCAAATCATGCATCCATAGTCTTCCATCTGAAAGATTTAGGAGGGATCTTTCAATGAGGACTTTTATTCCAATAATTGCAGCGAAATCGCAACTGGCTAATGCTTTTGTTACTCGATCTTTATCCTGTCCATTAAAGAAACATGCAATGTCTAGGAATATTTTCTTCTCTTCAGAATCTAGATCCTCGTAACTTATTTTAAGTACGTCAAAAATTTCCAACTTACAAACTCTTCCCAGTTTTCCCAGTGTACTGTCCCATTCACTTAGATCCCTTCCATACAAAAAAGAACCCAGTACTTTGAGAGCTAAAGGAAGACCTTTGGCATAATTTATAACAGATATAGACAAAGCAAGAAAATCTTTTTCAGGGTAAACTCTTTTGAATGCTTTCCGGCTAAAAAGCTCAAGAGAATCAGCATCATTTAATTCATTGACCCTCAATCTTCTCTCCACTCCATGTCCAATCAACAAATGCTCATTTCTAGTTGTGATAAGAACTCTACTCCCTGAACCAAACCACCCTGGGTCTCCCGCCAAATATTCTAAATGACTTGGATGGTTTACATCATCAAGAATGAGAAGAACTCTTTTGTCACCTAACAACCTCCTTATAATCATGGCTCCTTCATGAAGGTCTGATATGTTGGCCTCCTTTGTCCAAATCCCAGAGAGAAGTTGCTTTTGTAAATTAAGTAGACCACTTTTTTCAACAGAGTTTCTAACATCGGTAAGAAGGAAACTGAATTGAAATTCACAAGAGATTCTCTCATACACTGCTTTTACCATAGTAGTCTTACCAATCCCGCCCATTCCCCATATACCAACGAAGCGGACATCATCCACCCCCACATCTAAAAGGACATTGACTGGCTGCAATCTTGAGTAAATTCCAACTAGATTTTCTGCATAACTGAATGATCTAGGTTGTAATCTTCTCCATATAACTTCAACAATATCTCTAATGAGCTGTGATTCATACCTACAACACATAATAGATTAAACTCATCATGTTATTGACAAGAAGATTCAGTTTATGAAAATGTCTCGGCATTGCACTTCGATTTCTTTTATATTCTTGTAATGTCATTTAAAATAAAATGCCTCAGACGCTGAATTTATTATCTGTCTATATTATTTGTGAATAACATAATGAAGAGCTAGCGCAAAATTAACTGTTGTAAAGCAATGGAAAGTGAAAAAAAAAATTTGTATGTATACCATTCCTTTGAATTCCACCCAGAGAAACTTGCCACTTCAGTTAATGCAGATCTCCACCTCTGCACTTTCTCCTTGTCATCCTTAAACCTTTCTTCATGATTTGCAAAGGCTCTTTTAAAACTCCCTGTTTGCTTTCGTAGATCAGAGGGATCAACATCATAGAAAATTGGCAGCACAGTTCCTTTTACTTCCATGCATTCAAGAATTCTCACTAGTTCATCCAAGCACCATGTTGACGATGCATAATTTTGTGAGATAACAATGAGAGCAAATCTCGATTCTTCAATTGCAGCAAAAAGTGCTAGAGAAATAGCTTCCCCTTTTTGAAGTTCAGGATCGTCCCTGAAAGTTATGATTCCTTGATGTTCCAATGCAGTGTATAAGTGGTCTGTAAAAGCCTTGCGAGTGTCATCGCCTCTAAAGCTCAGAAAAACATCATATTTCCACTGAGGAGTTGAATGGGGGAAAGATGTAGAGATTCTTTGTATGCTCATTTCCAACGAAACCTACTTTTTCTACTTGTAGAAGAGCAAGTGTCCAAGTACTATAGATATGAGTAACACGAGAAGCTTTCAACACTTGCTATTTCAAGGCTTGGAGATCGAAAGCATGCATTTGTGTTTCCTGATTTCTCTTCCCTACTGCATAAAACCTAGAAAAGATTAATAATTTCCCTAGTACATAAAAAAAATATTCATTCTAACAAGAGTAGTGTAATTGACTATGAAGCAACAAAAAATTGGCTGGTATGGTTTCTGTGGTCGATTTTATTCCTTTGCTTTCTGTTGTTCAGGTATCTAAATACACAGACACACAAAACACTAGCTCTTTGTAAACTAGAAAGAAACATAATTGAGAAAACGATTGGTGTCAGAATGATTCATTGAAAGACAGTTAAACAAATTCTTATTTTTAGCTGAAACCCATCGACAGAGTGATAGACAGTTAAAGTCAAACATTAGAAGCAGCAGCAGCAAATGCATATACTCTTCCATGACACATCTCTACACATCTTATTTGACCGAAAGTTATGATTAAAACTAATGAGTGCCAAGTATACTGTCTGTTCCATAGTTTCATAAGAAATTCGGCATATAAATCCATGATCAATTAGAAACTGGTGCCTCTTTTACAATAATAAATCATGAGCAGAGATGCAGAAGTACTAACCAGAGAAAAAGACAACAAAAAAGATAAACAGAGAACAGAAACATAGCAACATACGTAAGCAAATTAAAATTTCAAAAACAAACGCAAAAGTCAGATAGAAATCAGTTGGAGCTTAACTGGGTTTCGTGGGAACTTGAAGTTGGGATCGGATCGACTTCAAATATAGCAGTTTTTGATCAATCGATGTTCAAGAATGAATAGAAGCAAAGTAGTGAGGGACTCGACTTTTGAGAGAGAAATAGATTTATCTGGTCTGTGAAGACTTGATCAACTTCAGCGCACTAGCGCAGCGAAGACGTCTCCAAGTCTTCTATTCTCCGCCGACACTTCTGTCACATACACACCACCGACAATTATTTTTAAACGAGTGAGTGATATCTGTATGAAAAATTTCAATAAATAGATTTATCTGGTCGGTGAAGACTTTGAACAACTCCACCGTTGCCTTTTCAGCGCAGCCTAGACGTCTCCAGAAGAAAGAAAGAAAGGGAAAAGTTTATTCCAGCCTCCACATCATTCCAACCCGGAAGGCTCCAAAAAATAGATGCTTCTAGTTTGAAATACCTCTCTTTAGTGAAGGCTGGTTGGAAAAATTGACCAACAGGAATCCTCGTGCAACTTTCCTAGTGCTTTTGCTGAAATGTCATGTATTAGTGGATCTAATAACGCCACTCTATACGTAGGAGGGGTGAGGTCTTCTCGTTTACTACGGATTAGTCAAGCTCACCAATTCGTCCTTACTTACATTGACTCTAAGTGAATTCGTCTTTGATGAAATTTCTTGAATTCTTCTCTTCTAGCCTATTTTTTTTTTTTATTAGGAATCCATTCCAATATTTTACACCCTCACAATGCCCCGTTTTTCCTTTTCACACAAATTTAGTGCGGGAAGAAAAATTTCTTGCACCCGTTGTTGTTGGTGGGCCCACTTACCAAGCGTGCAGGCTTGTGCCCGTGCGGAGGCTCTGAGTGGCCCCCACGTAAGAAAGATAACAATCCCAGGGAGAATAGCGCGCATTTGTACACGTAGAGGGTGCGATGTATCCTGGTCGAGTTGGTTTGACAGTTGGTCTGGACATTAGTCATCTTCGACGCCTATAAAGGGGACTTCGCTCTCCATTCTAAAGGTATTGATCATTTCCCATCCAAACTTCTCTTAAAGATGGCTTCCGCTTATCTTTGCTCTGACTTGAATATCAAAGGAGTGAAGTCCTGATAACTCCGGACTTTCTCTTGACGACCTCCCCCTTTGTTTGTAGGTCTCACTGAACAAGAAACTCCGCAAACAAGATTGCTGAAGTGCTCAGACATTCTCAACAAAATCAATTCCTAACAGTTGTCGACACTTACCTACATTATTCGTGTTTCCCCCAACTACTGTGTGAGATTTTACATTGCTTGTCTTCACGTGATTTGCCTCCTCATGATTCTCATGATAGGGTTTTCAACACCAATTACTTCAATATGATCCACCTCTGCTTGAATCTCCCAGTGGGTTTTGATACCAATTTCTTCAACATGACTCACTTTTGCATGATTCCCCAGATGTGATGGTTCCTCTTATGCATTGAATCTTTCACAAGCCTCTATGGTATCCATGTTGATCCTTATCTGCAAATTGGAGTGAGTTATTTTTAGGCTGTCTTTGTTTTTTGTAAGAAGCGTCGTTACGAATCAAAGTTAAAGCTTGTATCCCCACTGTGGCCCCTTTTTTTCTGCACGATGTCCAAGCACTGAAAAGAGAAAGGGATTTTATCCATTTACACTAATTTCGGCTACTGAAACCCCAATTACCCCAACAACTTGGGGGTAATTTACCCAACAAATTATATATTTTTTCCTCTAATACCCAAATAATTTTTTTTTTTTTAAAGACTATTTTGCTCTCTCTCCCTTTGTCATATATATATATATATATATATATATATATATATATATATATATATATATATATATGACAAAGGGAGAGAGGGAGAGAGAGAGAGAAGTCATCTGACTTCGCCGGAAACCTTGCCAGAGGTCTCCTCGAAGATATCATAGGTCGCCGGAGACTTTTATTGCCCCTAATAAAACCCAATAAACTTTTATTGCTCTCCAATAAAATAAATATTTATTGAGTTTTATTGGAAGGTAATAAAAGTTTTTTGGGGGAAATATAACTAATTTCTCTAAAATTAGACAAATAAAATTTTGATTGAAAAAATCTTTGTAGCTAGGAGAACGCGCCCCACGCACGAAGAGAATAAGAACAAAGGGTTTTCGAGTGCGATCTCTCCCTGCCAAACGCCGTCGGCGATCCTACCGCTGCGTTCCTGTCAGGGAGAGGATGTGAGTCCAGTTTAGCGGCGAGGTTCTATGGCGGAGGTTTGGCTCAGGGATGGAAAATGGCTATTTGATCTTGGAGGGGGCAGATCGTTATGGATCTCTTCTTCTTAGATCATGGGCAAGAACTTAGAAGGTGTAGAGGAGGGGTGTGTCTTGCCGGCAGCTGGTTCAGATGCCACTGCTGGTTCTGGGATCTAGGCTATGGCTGGGTCTTCGATCTCATGGCAGAACGAGCCGGGAGAGGGTTCGTCTATTTTTGGAATTCGATCTCGGACGTTGGCCAGGCTTTGGGGTGGCCAGCTTCGTGGTGCGGCGGTGTGAACGACATAGAGATGCATCGCGGCGGCGGGCGGTGCAAGGTATTTGTGTGGTTGTGTGGTGATGGCGCCCATTGGAAGCAAGCTTGGTGGCCTGCTACACTGGTTCCTTGTGGGGATGGGTGGTTGTGTCAGGCCTTTGTGTTAGGGCCTTGCTGGTGGTCTTTTCTTTACTAGTTGTCTATTGTTTAGTTGTTTTTTTTCTCTGCAGTATTAACGGTGTCTACAGGGTTCGAGTTCCATCTTCCTCTGGCTTCGTTGACCTATAGATCGATTGGTATTGTTGTGTTAGGTATTAGATGTTGGGTCAAGTGCGCTGGAAGTTGTGGCAGAGACAATCATCACTTGGGCCTTCTAAAAGGTCATTCCTGTCTGGTTTTGGGTCAATGGAGATGGCAAAAAAGTCTGGCTGTGGCATAGACAATCATCTTGGCCTTCAAGTGGGTCGTTCATGTCTGGTGTTAGGTCGGTGGCGATGGTGATTTGGAGCAATAGTGGGTTGATGGTGTTGACAATATGGTGGTGACGATGTTGGGTTTACTTTAGTCCCAGGTCTAAGTGTCCAACACTCAGCTTTGGTCGGGTTGGAGTCACAATGAGTGTTGGCTTGGTCGATCAAAGGTTGGTCAAGTGGTCTCTGGGTGGGGAGTTTGTGTTGACACAAGTGAGTTATCTGGCTCATTTTTCTTCTTGGCTGGACGAGAGGGGAGATGTCAAGAATTCACTGCTCCTGCGCATGTTGTCTTTGCCATTGAGTTGTTGTGCAAGTTTTTCTTTGTCTCTTTAAGTCTGTAGTTGCAATTTGGCTTGAGTGGCTTTATTGTTTAGTCAACCGTTATCTTGTTTAGAGTCAGGGTGTTTTGGCTCCTTTAGTTAGTCAGTATAGATCTCTAGTGCAAAGTCTAGTGGCCAATTCTGTGTAAGAGCTTCCATGTTGGAATGTTGTTGCAGATTGCTGCCCAAAATTCATTATAAGCAGTTTCATTATTAATGAAGTTTCTTCTTGACCATAAGTCATTGGAATGGATTAAAATAGTGCAATTTCATTCTTTGCCAATGAAGAAGACCGGCATAAAGGAGGTACAATCTAGTTAAGAACATCCCAAATTGGCATGGAGTAGCCCCAACCCAATCTCCATATTCAGTTTGCGAAAAAAAATATTAATTAAAAAAAAAAACTCAAAATTAAGAGGATGATCTCTCAAGAAACTGTTGAGGTGTCATTCAACATAGGTCACACATCTATACTTTAGACTTTGGTGTGCTTCACCACCGCTATTGACAATAGTAGAACAGAGGACCTCTCTTGGACAAGACCCTCACAGAGTTACTCGATGTCTCTACACTTGGTTGTGGATAAGTATGATGGGTTTAAGGTATACTATATGTAGGATTTACATCAAACAACTTCATGGCCAGTACGGAGTACTAATCAGCTCCATGTATGATTTGTTTTAAATAAATCGATTGCAAATAACAATTTTTTATTTTTTTATTGCAAATAACATTTAAGCAGCATAAGAATAAATATGAAATATCAAGTCCTTATGATTTAAGTAAAATTGCTAGCTCAAATTACATGATTTACATCCAAACTTGTTTTTTTTTTTTTATGATTACATCCAAACTTATTATTTTCTTTAGTATGAAATAGCATTGGGTTTGTCTAGTAATACAAGGCTTTCTACAAAATAATCCATAAAGTCGTAAGACACATACCCATTGATTCGAAAATCAGTAGTGCTTTTGGTCTTAGAATCCACCGATTTCAGCACTCCCTGAATGCGCTCGAGCACTACATCACCACTGTTTCTGAACCATAGCGGCCGTGGATATGGATATGTTATATGATGGAAGTCCATAGTGAAAATAATAGTGCAGGAGTTTGCCACACCATACTCTTCCATGACCCACATGCTAAGACGAAATACGCCAAGACGAAATACATCAGTAAATTCTTGTTCAAAGAAAGCAAGGGAGTCCCTGTATCTTGAAATTAAGCAAATCTCTCTATTTCCCCAGAATGCAGGCATTGTCATTTCGCCAAATGATTCACTTGAAATATCAAAGGAAACAATGGAATCGTGGTAGTTTATCATCTTATACTGATGAAACCAATGCAGAGCACCATTGACAAAAGCATGAGTGTCATGAAGAAAAGCTTTGGGATAACGGGCGTCGTCACCAGAAATAACAATGGAAGCAGTTAGACTCTTCCATGAGCCACGGGCCAATGACCAAATCTCAACTTCACATGAACGAGCTCCCTGAACATAACTCACAGTTCTCAAAACCTTATAGTCATTGGTGGACGAATCATAACCGAAGGCATAACTTATTCTAGGGTTATCATCCCTGATGAAGGTGACACTAGGCCTGGCCAAAACCACGAACTTTCGAATACTAGGGTTCCAAATTAACACAGTAAAGTCACGAGCAACAAGGCATACCAGCCCGTTACAAGTCCCGACCACATTGATAGGCTCACTACCTAAAGCTATTGATTTTTTTTTGGAGATAGCAGCTTGTGTCCTATCGTAAGCTAAGAATGGATTTCTAAGCTTGGTATACACATCGAACGAAGGGTTATCTCGATGCAACGAGAAAGGCTCCCTCCTATCTGCAGGTGATGAAAAAGCCTGTAGCAAGAGGAGTTGGCCGTCTCTGCAGTTGAGGTGGAGGTGGGTGTCGATGAAACTAGAGGTTGAGATTATAGAGTTCCATGTCTTGCACACTGCTTTACATTTGAGTAAAGACTTGATGGGTAACCTCAGGAAGATTACATCTATGATCTCTTCAGGAAGGGCTTCCATGGATCGGTCTTTAATTTTTTGTTTTGGCTAACATTTTCGATCTAATGCTAGAATAATGTGCTGAGGGTTTGCTTTTATAGATTTGGGGACACCCGTTCTAAAACCTATCTTCTTAAGAGTCCTAATTCCCATGTAATTCTAATTTCTGAGATATGACATCGCCTACTCCCATTTCACACAAGATTTTATCAGAAATTTGAGTCCAAAATCATTTAGCGCGAGAAAGGATCAGCAAGCGAGGTAATAGGGAGTTTAGTTATCCTTGATTTTTAATTTCGGCCATGGATTGAAAATCTAAAGGCTATAATTATAACATGTGGACAACTCAACTTTAAACATATTAAATTAAGCAATTGTCTCTCCTGCATCGCATATTTCCTGCATCGTCTTTTAACAATCTATCAGAATAACAGAATACAAAAACATGCTGCAGTTCTAATCTCAGTAATGTGGTCTTCTCTTCTATCATATCATATCATATCATATCAGTCTCTTGATCCCCTGTTCCAGTCCTTCAACCAAGGCAGTTGGTCAAGCACGTGAGGAACACATTGGACTATTCAAGCAAAATCTACGATGAAACGAAAAGGCCAAACACCATATTGAACTTCAACAAGCATGATTTGATCCACAGGAAATTAAACGTTTTAACAAGTAACCATTAATACAAATATGCCCAGAAACCTAGTGCAACTTTTACAATGTCAACTAGTCTTCATATGAAGCTTTTCCCTTTTAGCAATTTAAGTAAAAGCAAAGTATGAACAGATGGAGAAAATGCATGCCTTTCGCAGCATGGGTTTCTATACATTTGTTTACAAAATATACATAAACCCAAACCCGAAAATCCAGTGCAAACAATGTACATCTGAATGAGGGCACCTCCATAGAATACCACAACACAAGTGAAACAAGGAAATAACCCAGCTTTGGAAACTTGAACCACTTTACAAGAAGCAAGTTGCATTCAAGCAGAGAAACCAGCTTCCATTGCTTGTAAGATTGGAGCAGTATTGAACCTGAAGTTTCTGAAGCTCTTGCCAGGTCCTATGTCAGGAGGATGGACATCAAGCTCAGGTTTAGTTGATTGGCTCTCCATTATCATGTTGCTACTCCCTATTGAGCTGTTTTTTGCTCTCCACACACTGATTCCTAAAAATGATGAAAGAAAAAGCTCCTGAGCAAAAGCAGAAAAAGAATATCCACATAACCTGTACTATAAAAATCAAAGGCATCTTGTTATCAAAAGAAAATGCAATTGTGGATCTGGAAACATCAAAGCATCCAGTTTCATGTGCTCAACTATGATTGAAACCATAGACTATACCAGTACCATTTTACACAAAGAAAACCAAGACGTCTCTTGGCAAATCAATCATGCTCATATGCTTTGGTTTCTCCAAGATTATGCCATTCATCTGTTCTTTTCCTCTTTTAGTTTTATTTCACAAGTTTATTATAAACCTGAAGTTTATAGGCTATAAAGACATGAAAGTGGGAGGGAGAACCTCTCAGAGGCATATCAGGTCTTGGAGCAGTTGGGGGCTGATGTTTAAAGATCCATGACTTCAACGATCTGCATGACGACAAGGTCCCATTAGGCATTATTAAAAATGTTGGAACACTTTAGAAGATAATAAATTATATATCGAAAGTACTTACGCCAGAAAAGGTGACACCATGTAAAGCTTGAGGCCGGTGATACCACGGGATATCACATCATCACTTGCTGGCTGAAGATCATCCAGCCGATGCCATGCAATTTCCTGCAAACAAGTAACAAAAGCCGTGCGCTTAGCATGTGATAATGTGCAAGATACAAGGTATATATATACAATATGGAAACGATGAATCAATTTAACAAATACTTAGGTATTTAGTTATCACATTGATTACCAACTTATAACTTTCAATGTAAACTACAAGTTCTTATCTTCTGGAATAAATTTTGCCAACCAATATAGAACAGTAGACAAAACCAGAATTGATTTATAAATGTTGTTGCATTAAGAATCACATACACTGATCTCCTTTTTGGTGAGTGGTGCAAAGGCTGTATCTTCCCTTACACCAGCAATAATGTAGAGTCGCACCCTTTGTTGTCCAAATATAACTTCAATGTAATCATCTATTTTAAGAAGTTTAGTAACATCAAATCCTGTTTCTTCATGGACCTGCATTCAAAGAAAAAAAAACCAGGCTATTTAACAACAGAGGAGAGGAAAAACCATATGATAGTCTAGGGACATGCTTTCAGAGGGAAAAATGACGTGCAACACTTTCTGATGCAAAGTGTAATCGAATAACATTCCTCATCAGTGAAAAACATTATGAAACAAAGCAAATTACTTCAGCCATAGATCTTAGTTTCTTAGTACTAAAAAAATCTATAGTAAAATTTACTAAGCTGACATAATAATCCATAGTATGTTATGCAATTTCCCATAGGATGAAGCCATTACACCAACCTCCTTTCCCAAAAATTCTCTCATGGAGGGTCGCACTGTCCTACTCCATATCACAGATTTGGGGAAAATGAAGTTGGGGTACTATCCTAAAACTGCTGTTAACGTGTAATAAAGTATACGGCAAGAGTATTGCTACAGAATAGATATGAATCCTCAAGCCATGGTGCATGCGGTTTATTTGATATGCTCTGCCTAATAGCAGTTGATCTTATCACCTCAAGCAGATGAGAGCCCATATGTCATGCAATATAAAATCTAAAATTATAATTTTAGGTTTGTAAACCATACTCACCCACTGCCCTAGCAACACATCCACAGGTCATACAAAAACATAAGATTTGTCCTACCTATTATCTCACTTGCAAATTTTTGCACATTATGCTGCAACCACACAAGAATGTAAAGTGCTAAAAATATCATTTACTATGTTTCAAATTCACTGGTTCCTGGCTGTGAAATCTCAGTTTAAATCTCATAAAAAAAAAAAAGAACTGGATAAAGAAAGAGAACTGCATAAGAAAGAATCTTACTTCTCTGATGGCACATGCATGGTCTTCCTCGTCTTTGTTCTTTTTGCCACGAGGAAAACTCCAGCTTGATCCTTTCCATCCCTTCACTAGTATGCACTGCCAATTGGACAAACACAAAATAAAAATAAGCACAGGACAAAATGAAAATCATACTTTTCATGTAAGCTTATATAGTTCGCTGTTCACCACTGCATATAACAAGATCTTATCATATCAAATTATCAACTACTCATCAAACTTAGAATTATGAAATGACTTGCCACATTTGAAATATAGTTTTACGAAAAGTTGTTCTTGTTAAAAATCAAAGTTCAAGAATCATTCAAAAAATTCTCACCCTTTCATAGGTTTCATCCAAAATGATTGCTCCAGTTACAGGAACCTTAACCTTGTAAGAAGTGAAGTCCTTAAATATGTCGTCTATATGGGCAACATAAGGTTTAAGAACATCACAGCTGTTAAACACTGCAAGATATTAAGGAAAATCTGAATACACTAATGATCCATGCTCTTCAAATCAGTAATCGGATTATTGGTTGACCCGGTACACATGATTTTCAGGTCACCATAAATGACAATGCAGGGAAGAAACAGAAGGACTAGCATGGAGAAGGGGATATAACTTGAGAGGCACAAATTACAATGGGGTGTCATTAAGACAACACTTCCAGAGTAATCTAAGACTGTAAATCATACAAGATATCCGAACATAGAATATTTTGGTTTATTATGGTGATGATCCACATGAACATGACTTGGTACATCACGATTTCTTTTCAATTATATCAAAGCAATAAATAAATAAATAAATAAGTAAATAAAAGAATCCACAAATTAAAAAGAAAAAGGATCAACTAAATGATCCACATGCATGTGACAATAAATAGAAATGATGACAAAGCAAGTTGCTTTCCTATTAAACTACATATTATTGATCAAGGATTTGAAGGGGCAGCCATGTGTAGATTACATATAAAAAAATTGGAAAACAAATATGACTCAGTTAGCATTCACTTGACAATAGACTGCAAAGGATACATAAAGAAGTAAACTCCTTCAAATTAAATGACTTCAGCGATGGATTTTTCTCCACTGAGTTGTCTTCATAAAACCAATGAGCATACTCCACAAGAAATAAAATCCTCTCAAATGATTGTAGGTCTTCTTTTGGAACGTTTAGAACAAACCGACTGCAAGCGAATTAGTAAGATAAATTAGGCTTAGATATTTGTCAAAGGGAATCAGACTAACATAGATAAAGCATAAGCAATGCATTAGCAACGAGAGCCAATGGGGAAGAGAAAAGCAATAGGCGATGAAATTTATACACGACTAGGATGTTGAATGAACAAGAAAAAAATAAGTCTAAAGAAAAAGTTCTGTATCTAATCGAATAGATAGAGAAGTATGTACTCGTGCAAACCTGCAGAGATCATCGAGGAGTTCCTGGGGAGGAAGGCCATTCTTTAGCGGAGCACTTGAAGACCGGGGAAGGCCAGACATGGTGGCTTCCCGGTGATTTCTGATATTTTCAAAAAAATCAAGTATCAATGTGGATATACCAGGCTATGCTCAAATTTGCACTAACACACAAAATTATGTATATAATCTGTAGAAAGATTCTTTCATGAAATTTATGAAAGCACTGCCATCTCTTTTCTTTCTCTTGGTTTTGATCAACTTGCTTGGATTTAATAAGTCTTTTCATGCATTTGTAAAATCCAATAAGAGCATGCACTTCACTTCGGGGAATAAATTGAATAACAATCTTTGTATTGATACAAATAAACCAAGGTTAGTTTCTATACCCCTAGATTTTCCAACATAAGCACAGCAAACCAATTGATTTAACAACCATGACTCAATGAACCCCTTTACCATTCAGGACTTTTAGTAATTATATGTAAATTTGGATGAAACTTGGACAGCATAACCACCTCAAAGCCACTCAACTTAATAGTTAATACCATCTAGCAGAATCCTAAGATACTCCTATACCACTTGACCAGCCTAGTGTTTTCAAATGCAACATTAAAAGGGTAAGTTCTCAAGTAAATAACCAAAATTGAACAAAGTATTATCAGCTTAAGCCTTTTCTTGTCAGAAATATCAGCTTAAGCCTTTTCTTGTCGGAATTATCTGTTTGAACTAATTGTAAGCATGAATTTGTCAAGAAAAAAAAAATTCTCTACTGTAAGAGATTTTCCACCCTAAAACGACTTAGAAAAATGTACGAATTCACGTATAGAAGAACAGAACAATATAAGATGAAAGCACATTGCTAATGAAAAGATATATATTCGAAGACCTTTTCTGTTGGATCTGCATGCCCTATTGCTAAAATTGAGAGAAACCGACTCCAAAACTGTTGGACAGAGAGAGATATAATGCAAATTAGGAGAGAACACAATACCTTGCTGAGTTTCTATGTTCTCACTTTAAGACTGGGACAAGAGTGAAAATGGAAATTGATTAAAGAATTTCTTTGGATTCCCAATACTGAAAGTGGGACTGTGGGAGCAGAAAAGAATTGCTTCTAATTGATTCTATAATTGTACAAATTGTTTTCCCTTTGCTATCTTTCTACTAAAAGAAAAATAAAAATTAACACAAATGCAACTTTGATGATATTCTTTCATGCACTCTTCACATATAAGTAGGGACAAAATTGCACAATTATAATACTCTTTTTTTTTTTTTGGAGAGAGCACAACTATAATACTTGGAATAGATTTGTAATCAAATAACGATGTAATGCATTTATAGATATATCTACAGCCCTAAATTTCCACCAAATCACCTAAACAAGCTATCCGAGCCAAGTTCATTTGAACCATAACTCAGTTGAAAGTTGAAACCCACTCAGCCTATGATATGATCTAGCGGAATCCTCCTATACATCTACTCTTCCACACTAGCCTATGATATGATCAAGCTCTCGCTCCGAGTCTACCTGACCCAAAATTGAATAAAGCTGTGGTTTAAGCTTTATTTTCCTCATTATAGTGATCATGAACCTGCATTGTGCAAATACACAGCGTATTGCCTAAAGCCCTAGAATTTTCACTAATACAGTCAAAATAAGTAAGCTAGCAGCACCAAATTGAATTAACAATCATGACTCGGTGAACATCTTTACCATTAAGGCTTTTCAGCATTTCGATTAAATTGTAAGGGACGACATACCCACGACAAAGCCACTCAATGTAGTACCATCAAGCAGAATCCTAAGATACTTCTATACCACTACACCAGCCTATGTTTTCATATCTTTTTTTTTTTTTCTTTGCTTTTCCAGAACAAACTTTTAAAAACACACAGGAGGAGAATGCAGAGTAGAAGATGAGGGCACTACTAAGAGCGGTGGTTGATTCCTATAAGCTAGGACTTGGGGTTTAGAAGGAATTTGTTTGACCATGAGATGGGGCAGTTGATCTCTTTGTTAGGGATGCTGGAGAGTGTTAGACTAGTGGACTCTAGATTAGACTTAGCGGTGTGGAAGTTTGATTCTAATCCGGTCTTTTCCTGCAAATGGTTTCTCTTTGAACATACTTGCTTCCCAACTATGAGCCAGCAGGAAAGCCAAAATTCCTCCCGAAGTCAAAGCTTCGGCACGATTGCATCCCATGCTAAAACTCAATGCATATGACTAATTGGTACAAGGTGCCCACTGGTTGGTTAGCTTACAATCATCACCAACCACAAGTGTTCACTCAACGATCCTCTTATTCATTTCCAACCATTAATAATTTCTGCCATAGGGCAACGAAAACTCAAAAGGAGAACTAAATTCACTAAGGAAGCCACTAATTCTACTTGATCACTAAGATTCCTTCGACTCCCCAAGTTTCAAAGAGTAGCAGAATCCCGCTTCTCCGGAATTCCCAAAACTCTATCAAGATTTGGTGTTGAGAATGTTACCTGGATCGACGGTGGGTCGAGGATTATTCGAAAATTCGCGTTCAACTGAGACACATAGAGAGAGAGAGGGACAAGGATCAGAAATTCGGAATCATCGCAACACTGAAGAGAAGAGAAGAGAAGGGCGGGCGAGAGTCTACTTACCTTTGACAGAGAGAGCTTGGGCTTTTGCTCTGTTGCTCTCTTGCTCCGACTCTACTTGCTTCTACTTGCTCTCACCTACGCTTCTATTTTTCTTTTCAGTTTTCATGAGGGGGAGGTAAGGGAGGTTTTATTTTTATTTTTTTTAAAATAGAACCACCACGGCTGCCCTCAAATCGTGACCATTAATGAAACCGTATAATACACAAATGGATATTGTGCATAAATCTCAAAATACAATGAACATTAATAGAACATTCTGAAATAATAACCGGAGTCTCAATTAAGCATATATATATTCAAAAAAAAAAACACTAATTAACGAAGAATGCACGAGAATTGAGTTTTTATTCATACATCTAAATTTTGTATTTAGACCTCCTCGATCTCATAATTTTACCATTAAACTTCTAACTTTACCCTTTATTTTGCTTTCTTATTTTCTTTTATCTTCTATCTTCTACGAGCTGGAGAGCCGCTGTGCAAAAAACTTAAAATATTCGAAATCGTTAACCAATCTACTTGTTGTTGTCTTTCAAGTGGTCCGTATCATAATCTCTTCTTTCTCCACTATATGGAGATTAATTGTTATTCATGATATGATTCCATTTCATTTTATCTCCAAAACTTCTTACTCTTATTCACTGTAGAGGGAGAGCAATTGTCATTCATGATATGATTTCTAAACTATTACTACTTTATTTGTGGCGTTTATATGTGACTTTAGCATACTGGTTCTTTGTCTCATGTCTTATAATTTTGTCACGCCCCTGATTTTACACACATGAAAATCGATATATATAATCCCATAATTATACATGCGTAAATGTTCAGTCATCAATACAAATACCTGGAAACATCTTTCCTTATAACGAGTAAATACTGATGCCCTGAAACCATCCGAGTTAATATATAGAGCGAGTGTATATTAACTCGGATGGTTTCAGGGCATCAGTATTTACTCGTTATAAGGAAAGATGTTTCCAGGTATTTGTATTGATGACTGAACATTCACGCATGTATAATTATGGGATTATATATATCGATTTTCATGTGTGTAAAATCAGGGGCGTGACAAATTTGACAACGTCAATCTTGTTTAATGGATTTTAGATTTGTTAACCATTTCATTTTGGGTTCTTGTCCTCATCTTAATTAACCTAATAGAGTTGGAAATAACAGAATACTACGACTCTATTGTTGTGAATATTTTCATTAGTTTAGCTGAAGCATACACCGAGAACAATGTGAGAGGATTGAGGTTGGACATCATACATTCTTCGGGTACTTGAGTTGGGATGGTGTTTGGGTATTTTTTTTTTTTTTTGTTTGGGGATAAAAAAATATAAAAAAAATTCTAAATTTCAAAAATGTTTAGAGGTCCAAATATTAAATTTGGAGGTATGAATAGAAGCACCATTTTCAGAATGCTCGAGTCTCACAATATATCCTTAACTAAATTAGAATTTCAAGAATAATTTTAATCACTTTTTTAATAAATCATGATAGAAAATTCATTAATACTAATATCAGAATGACCATTACATACTCCTCTGCTATCTTTAATAATTTTAATAAGCTAAATATTTAAAAAATATTGATTAGTCTTGAATTCATTATGTCTTTTTCCTTTCAATAGGTAATTTTCAATCTTGTAATTCATTATGGCTCCGGAGTGGCTCTTACCAATCCTAGTTGATGAAGTCTAGTACTTGAGATTTAGTTGGAGTGTGGTACTCTTCCCAACCGGTTTGTGGTGGGTTTAATGAGGCCACTATATACTCCTTGATGTAATCTGTTTTTTTATTAATGAATTCTTTTGATCAAAAAAAAAAAAATCTTGCAATTGGAAAGATATCTTATAATCAGGCAGTCTGTGGCTACAATCGCACTATCTTTAGTGCCGTGAATGTTTTTTTTTTTTTGGCAAACCTCGATGAACGAGGAAATTTATTTTAAAAAGAAAAGAAAACAACGCGGGGGGACATAAACCTTACCCAAAAAAAACACGAAAAATGAGGTACAAGAGAAACAACCTTGGCTTTACAAGCCAGTAATACAAACAATTAATAGAAATGAAAATTAGGAAGACCCAACCAATCACGACTACGAAAAGAAGTAATAAATGGGGGCGGTAGATCCCACCAAACCAAACCTGTGCAGTTGACACCGGCCATGATTTGCTAAAGCATCCGCAACTTGGTCACCTTCATGAAAGATATGCGATGAGTAAAATTGCATATGAGAGATACGAAGTAAGCGATTTCTCCAATGTATGCTAAGCGGCCAAGGTACTAAAGATGGAGAGCACATGAAGTTAAGAACAATTTCATAATCCACTTCCAACCAAATATGTTTCCACTCTTTCACCCGAGCCAATTCAATACATTGAATAACAGCCATCACTTTAGTGGCAACCGAACTTGGCATCTCTGAATTTGAGTAGTACTAGTGCCGGAATGGTTTTTCCCCACTTTTGTAAAAGATTCAAGTCAAACCAATGGAGTGTGATACTTTTTCCTTGTTGGTGGGGTTGTGGCACGGTTTAACGAGTCATTATATACTTCTTCATTGTAAGTCGATTTCTCTTCTTGTCAAGAATAAAATAAAATGGATGTTATAAATATTTAAGCACACTTGATGCAAAATTACAAATACAAGTAAAAGCTAGCATCACAGATCGATGATTCAGACAAATATACAATTCTAGATAAATCATACAAATGATCCACTTTTTGCAGAAGGGTTGTCAATCCATTAATAATATGAAAATGTAGGTAACAACATATCATGACCCACCATCGCGGCTTACGTCAAATTTGATTTATGCAAGGTAACTCTAAAACAACTTAAATGTAAATACACTACAATAAAGCGTTAGAACCAAAGTAACCAAGATAATATAAGGGTGATGGGCCAAGGGTCGTCCTAACTTATTTGAAAATACTTAGGACCACCCTATGTAGAGGGGGCTTCCTTAGAGTTTATACTAGCTGAAAGGGCCCAAATACCCTAACCCTAACCACAAAAAACAAGAACTTTACAAAATAGCCCAATTCATAAACCCAAACCCTAACACTAGGGCCAAGGCCCAAATCCAAAACAGCAAGCCTAGCAGCAAAGTAGGCCCAATGCCCTAGTCCAAAAAAAAGCGTCGCAGATTTGATCTACTGCCAACAGCTGTGAACACCACAACGCCGCCGTCACCAGTAGTGAAGCCGCCAACACCAATTTGTGAGGCCATTAACTCCAGGAGTGAACCCGCCCACACATGAAACCACCAGCAGTAAAGTCGTCATCACCAGCAAAACTAGAAATCCAAACAACACTAACAGTGAAGCCACCATCGCCAATAAAGCCGCCACTGCCACCAGTAGCCCAACAGCTACCAGTCAAATGACCATCGTTAATCCTAATGATTCAATAGGGATCGCCACAACCACAACTAACAAAATTGCCTCCATTGCCAATAGGTCGTAGTTCAGAAGCATTGCCGCTGATGACACAAGAACCAACCCTTCAAAAATAATGGAGATAATGGTACAAGCACCCATGATTCGAACCAGGCTGGATTGGAAATTTGGAAAAGACAATCTGAGTGCAAGCCTTGATAGCGACTTCACCAGAGAGAAACAAGAGCATACTTCTTACAAATGATCCACTATGAGCATCTCCAACTACTTCCCTATAAAATCTTTATTCTGTGGATTTAAAAGTTAAAATCTTTATAATTTTTCTTTCATAATTCCAATAGTTTCTCTATCATATTCTCCATAATTTATTATCCATGATTAAATACAATAATATTTTTAAAATTTTAAAAATGTAGTCAAATAATTAATTATGGAAATAAATATAATTTGAAAAGAGAAGAGTATAAATAGTGAAAACTTCCTAAATGATTATTCCCTATAATTTTAGAGTTTGCTGTAAATATAGAGATTTTTGTTTTATCTTTCTTCACTTTCTTTAAAATGGAGATATGTATTTTTTATTTTTTATTTTTTTTAGCAATATCATGTTGATAAATACTCAAGCCAGAAATGACCATTACATATCCTCCCTCTACTGTCTATAGGTAGATAAAGAGTTTGTGGTAACCACAGCGATACATAGATTAGATCTGATCATTTAACGGTACCCATGCTCACTTATTCAAGAAAGCCTATAAACTATGTTACAAAGACAAGTAAATAGACTAAGTTTTTTTTTTTTTTCCTAAAGAGGATCAAAGGGTTTCACTCGTGCCCCCATGATGACTCGAACCCATAACTTCGTACATAGGTAGTGGGTGCTCAATAAATAGGCTAAGTTCAAAAGCAAATAAACTAAATTTTCTCCTTGCCCTTAACACTAGGGCTTGGAGGTTTGCTAGGACATATTACACTTAGCACTTCTTCAGCAGATACCTTCTTAGTCTTGGAAGGATTTTTGTTCTTCAACCCCAAAGGCCTACCCTTCTTCTTGATTTGCAGCGTTTGCTTTTTTGGGATTGTACCCTCTTTGGGAACCAGAACTCCTCTTGGAGTTTCAACCAAACCAAGAGATTTAGCAGACAATTTGGTGTGGAACTCCAGGACTTTCAGCTTCTTTGGTATCATAGCTATACCCTATGATGTTTCACCTAGCAGAAACTTGAGTTTTACTGGGGAAGAGAAAGGGGGAGCTGGCCTGTTATGCTTCAAATCTGCCGGTACCTCCTCAAAAGGTACCAGAACTAGGCATCCTTACTAGTACCCTCAATTAGATCAGCTCGAGTCTCCAAACCTGTGTTTCGAATAACAATTGGCTTTTGAGGCTTGTTGCCATCATATGAGCCAAACAGATTACGTGCTACAAGAGATAGTAAAGGTGTTTGCACACCCTAAAATTTGAATGCTCCATTGACAAACCTGTTTTCAGCAAATCCCATGAATGATTTTGGCAATGGTAGGCACACCTGCTCTGTCTCCTCAGAAAGCTTACACGGTGAGATCGCCTGACAAACACCTTGGGCATGGTATATTAGATTACACTTCCTGCATTTACCAATCAAGTTTTCAAAAAAAAATCTATCTCAGCCACGACTTCAGGAGCAGGCTTGAGGGTCATTTTCTAGAAGAAAGGTTTGGAGATTTCATGTGATACCAAAACCCTAATCTTACTAGAGTTGTCAAATAGCTTTTGATCTAACTCCTGGTACGTCCTAGCCATGGAAGCCACATTCATGACCGTGTGCTTCTCTTCCAGAGCTGGTGGGATGTTATTGATTCTCACCCAAAAGTACAGGGTTTCCAGCGGTACCTATTGTGGCGCAACAAAGCCATCATAGTCTTGCATGATCATAGGAGATTTTTTGAAGTACCACGCCCCCTCTGAGTACCTTATTTCGATCCTTTCAATGATCAAAAGAGAAGACATACCAGTTTGGAGACCGATCTTGCACCTTAAACGAGCCATCTAGCACCCAAATACGTCGAAAATGACGTTGCAGATCCACAATATTGCGTGCTTTCCTCGTCAAAGGACGTGCCAGCAAGAAAGCTTGGGATCCCTGCTTGGTGGAACCGTCAGACATGTGGGAGATATCAACGATATCGCCTCAGGCAGAGCTAGAGAGGCGGCAAAAGTGGCTGTAACATCCTCGATGGAGGCTATCTTACTATAAGAGGAGGGCGTTGTAAGTAGATCAGCGCTAGGGTTTCGTTGTTTTTGGAGCGCGGTAGATAGGCAGCGCTAGGGTTTTCTTTGAAAGAAATAGATAGTGATAAAAGAACATGGGCTATAGGATAGTAATATTACTATGTGAAACTGATATACAAAAATGTATTAATATCGATGCATCAAAAGTAATAGTCGGTCAATTTTTCTATCTTAGAAAGCAAATCAAAAGTGTTACGAAAGGTCGAGATCATCTCAAGTCTGAAATAAGCACAAATGGAGATATGTATAGGGAAGCTATTGAAGTAAAAAAAAAATTAAAAAAAACACTTATTTTTTCCTAAATTAGAGAAAAAAACAAGATATTTTTCTTAAATGAAAGACGACAAGCTATGTTAAGTGGAACTGAAGAGTGTATAGAGCGATGCAAACGCATCGAAAGAAAACAATGAATTACAAGATGAGCAAACACATCTAATTTTAAAGAGTAACCAGAACATGACTAAATGCCTTATGAACATAACTAGAAGCCGAAAGACCAAAAACTGCACCGCATATATCAATTCAGTAGTGAAACTGTAGTAGTAACCATAACCAGAACCGTAATCGTAACCAGAGAGATATACGCAGGCCTCACAACCCTCCAATGTACTGAATCGAGTATAAGGATCAATCGTTCCTTTAGCACCCCAAATAAGCTGCTACACAGGAGAACAAGCATACGCCGCCACTTACTGTCGCTGCACTCCAATCCTGACAAAATAACCCTCCAATGTACTGAATCGAGTATAAGGATCAATCGTTCCTTTAGCACCCCAAATAAGCTGCTACACAGGAGAACAAGCATACGCCGCCACTTACTGTCGCTGCACTCCAATCCTGACAAAATAACTACATAAATGATTTAAATGCATTTAAGCCTTTATGGTTTTAAGAAAAAACATGGTTTGAATGCATCATGATGTTGTCATTGACTATATATCTTTTTCTCTTTCTTTTATTTGAAGAAAAGAAGAGATTTTATTCATCACATATGATTAATATCATATAAAAGGACATCCAAAATGAATTATGGAGCATGAGTAAGCCAATTACATTCTACATTGTTCTCAAAACTATGATTAGCTAACCGATATGCATCTTTGTTTGTTGCTTGATGAGCAAATTGAACAACTTATATAGTTAGGAGTAGCTTGAAGTAGGAACTTGATATATTATTTGTTGTACATATGTCAAAGGATTGACAGTATAGTATTGTTAGACAATGATAAGAAATATTTTGTACGTATGAGAGTGAGAGAAAGAGTGTGTGAGAATGCATGATGTGGTGAGTGATATTGTGGTACATGTAGCTTCTGACAGGAAAAAGAAATGGTCATGTTGAAAAGAGAATTGTGGTGAGAGACAAAACAGAAACTGTGAAGTTAATGGATTAGCCTAAGTATAGCGTTTATGAGCAATCTATTTATTGCAGTTCACTGGGTATCAATGGGCTTTGTCAGCTTTTACTGTTGAGATCTGCTTTAAGAATTTGGATTCTATTGGAACCTCCACCCATAATTTTCAACCAAATGGAAGATCTCAAAGTTATAGAAATTGAGTATATGTCTATGTTGTCACTAGTGCCATCACTTGCAATTTTAAAAAACCTTCAAACACTACGTTTGGAATGGTGTAATCTCTTGGGTGATGTATTTGTCATTGGGGAGCTAAGAACACTTATGATGCTCAGTTTGAGTAGATCCAACATCAAGCAATTGCCTGATACATTTAAAAATTTGTTAATATGAGATTGCTTGATTTGTCCCATTGTTGGAAGCTTGAAATAATTTCACTAGGTGTGATATCAAGTTTATTCCGACTAGAAGAATTGTACATGTGGGAAAACTTTGGAAATTGGGTGGTTGATAAACTAGCCTAGACCGAAACAACCAATTGGATCTCTCAATTGGAGGCTGAGGGAGATGGACCCGGACAAGTGGATAAGTGGAAGAGAATAAACAGATTGGCAGTTGAACAACCTGCAGCCAACTATAGACTGATTAAATTTGTAGTATAACTTGTTTATTAGTTCTTGAGTTTTTCCTCCTAAAAATATATATATATATATATATATATATATATTTCTAAATTTAGTTTTAATCCAAAAGCATAATTATAAGTATATATAGTGATTGATCAAGAAGTGGGGCAGAAATGTGTTATTGACATCATTTTTGTGTCGTGCGACAGTGTTATTAGGATATAGTGACATTGAACTTGTAATGAAGGGAATCTCCTATGGTGCTTGTAATTATTTGTTGAAACCAGTTAGAATTGAACAACTCAAGAATATCTAGCAACATGTTGTTGATCTGGAAAAAGAATTTCTACTCTAAAGACCAAAAGAAGTTAGACTCCAAGGACCAAAAGAAGTCTTCTAATCAAGACACGGCTTGCAATGGAACTAGAAAAGGTGTACAAATAGCTTTGCCAACAAGTAGTTCATATCAGAATGGAAAACTAAACAAGAAAAGAAAATGAAGATGATGAACATGAGACTTGCACTTACTATATCATAGTCTAGTCGTTAGATGCATTGCTAGACATTGCCACGTAATTAAACTTATACATATAGTAAGTGTTTTGGAAAATAAGTCTGAAATAGTATATATCCAAAATAAGTTTTGGAACATTCTTGATCCACATATCACTAATATATAGTAGCTATGTTTTGGCAAAATATCCACATAAATGATTTAAATGCATTTAAGCCTTCAAGGTTTTAAGCAAAAACATGCTTTGAATGCATCATGATGCTATCATTGACTATATATCATTTTTCCTTCTTTTTTTTTTGAAGAAAATAAGAGATTTTATTCAACACACATGATTAATATTGTATAAAACGGCATCCAAAATAAATTATGGAGCACAAGTAAACCAATTACATTGTACATTGTTCTCAAAACTATGATTAGCTAATCGATGTCCAACTCTTTTTGTTAGTTAATGTGCAAATTGAACAACATATATAGTTAGGAGTCGCTTGAAGTAGGAACTTGATATATTATTTGTTGTACGTATGTCAAAGGGTTGACAGTATAGTATTGTTAGACAGTGATAAGAAATATTTTGTACTGTATAAGAGCGAGAGGAAGAGTGTGTGAGATGCATAATGTGGTGAGTGATGTTGTCGTACATGTAGCTTCTAAAAAGTTTGCCAAAAAGAAAAATGATCGTGTTGAAAAGAGAATTGTGGTGAGAGACAAAACAGAAACTGTGAAGTTAATGGATTAGCCTAAGTATAGCGTTTATGAGCAATCTATTTATTGCAGTTCATTGAGTATATATCAATAGGTTTTGTCAGCTTTTACTGTTCAGATCTGCATTAAGTATTTGGATTCTATTGGAGCCTCCACCTATAATTTTGAACCAAATGGAAGATCTCAAAGTTCTAGAAATTGAGTATATGTCTCTATTGTCACTAGCGCCATCACTTACAGTTTTAAAAAACCTTCAAACACTGCGTTTGGAATGGTGGAATCACTTGGGTGATGTATTTGTCATTAGGGAGCTAAGAACACTCATGATGCTCAGTTTGAGTAGCTCCAACATCAAGCAATTGCCTAATATATTTAAAATTTTGTCTAATATGAGATTGCTTGATTTGTCCCATTGTTGGAAGTTTGAAATAATTTCACTATGTGTGATATCAAGTTTATCCCGACTAGAAAAATTGTACATGTGGGAAAGATTTGACAATTGGATGGTTGATAAACTAACCCAGACCGAAACAACTAATTGGATCTCTCAATTGGAGGCGGAGGAAAGAGCTGGACCCAAACAAGTGGATAAGTGGAAGAGAATCAACAGATTGGCGGTTGAACAACCTGCAATCAATGACAGACTAATTAAATTCATAGTACGTATAACTTGTTTATTAGTTCTTAATTTCTTCCTCCTAAAAATACACACACACACACACATATATGTTAGCGTCATATTTGTGTAATTGGCATTTCCTAGCTAAACAATCAAGAGTCATATGTATTGTAATAGTCCTTAATTGTGGAACTCAGAAGCTCGGATCACATACAAGACTCGCTAATCAACTCATCTCAGCATCTTCAAATGGTAAGTCTGCATTCATGTGTGTTATGTTACTTTTTGGAGTGAACAAGTTCTTCTATCCTAGATTAGGATAGCATAGTATTCTATTTATTGAGTTGCTGAGTCAGATATGTTTTTAGTATAGTAAACGGGCTTGCTATGAGATAGTGTTTATTATCCATGCTCATTAAAAATCGTTTTTTTAAAAAGCCCATGCACAATAGGAACCCTAGCGTAGCTCAAGTGTCTTATTAGTATAAATACATGTTTGTTTATCATGCTAGGGTTACGGCGTCTTTTCAGAGAACTTTAAGCCTAAAAAGTTTTTCGATAATTCTTCATGAGTTGTTCCATGTTTAACTCTTGAAGGATTATTAACATCTCAAATATCCTCTTTTCAAAGCCTTGGTTTTATGCTTCCATGTGTGTTGCATTCATGCATGGTTCGTGCCTTGACGTGATTGACAACCGAGTCTCGTGTTGTGACATTTCAAGATTGACGAAGGTAATCAGATTCAGTAGCAAAGACAAGATCAAGCTGCCTTTCTAGTAGGGTTCTAGTAAGTAGAGTTTGTGTGAGTTTTTTATGTACTAATCTTTTACTAGTGGATTTTTTACCGGCATAGTACCCGCAGTTGTTTATCTCTTAGGAGGGTTTTACTGCGTCAACATATAATGTGTTGTTGATCTAATCTTATACTTGCTTTGTGTTAAATGTTGGCCTCCTGACAACATCCCATTAGGTTGAGTAATTCTGTTTTTGCAATTTCAATAAATATATATATATATATATATATATATATTTCAAAATTTAGTTTTAATCCAAAAACATAATTATAATTATATATAGTGATTGATCAAGAAGTGGGGCCGAAATGTGTTATTGACGTCATTTTTGTGTCGTGCGACAGTGTTATTAGGATATAGTGACATTGAACTTGTAATGAAGGGAATCTCTCATGGTGCTTGTAATTATTTGTTGAAACTTGTTAGAATTGAACAAGTCAAGAATATCTAGCAACATGTTGTTGATCCGGAAAAAGAAGTTCGACTCTAAGAACCAAAAGAAGTCTTCCAATCGAGACAAGGCTTCCAATGGAACTAGAAAAGGTGTACAAAAAGCTTTACCAATCAGTAGTTCATATCATAATAGAAAACTAAACAAGAAAAGAAAGTGAAGATGATGAACATGAGATTTGCACTTACTATATCATAGTCTATTCGTTAGATGTATTGCTAGACATTGCCAAGTAATTAAACTTATACATACAGTTAGTGTTTTGGAAAATAAGTCTGAAATAGTACATATACAAAATAAGTTTTGGAATATTCTTGATCCATATATCACTAATATATAGTAGCCGTGTTTTACAAAATATCCACATAAACGATTTAAATGATTTAAGCCTTCAAGGTTTTAAGCAAAAACATGCTTTGAATGCGTCATGATGTTGTCATTGACTATATATCCATTTCCTTTTTCTTTTTTTTTTGAAGAAAAGAAGAGATTTTATTCATCATATATGATTAATATCGTATAAATATATGGGCATCTAAAATGAATTATGAAATACAAGTAAACCAATTACATTGTACATTGTTCTCAAAACTATGATTAGCTAATCGATGTCCAACTCTTTTTGTTAGTCAATGTGCAAATTGAACAACATATATAGTTAGGAGTAGCTTGAAGTAGGAACTTTATATGTCCTTTTCTGTAAGGGATTAACTGTCACGTCCCGAATTTTGAATAACAAATTCAAATCCGAAACATGAATAATAACCAATGCAAATAACGTCTTTAATTTTTTTTTTCTTAACCAACGTCTCACAAAACATAAAACAAACCTCGTAGCAAACTATCTCTCGAGTCAAATATTACAATTCCACCATAAATAAAATTTACGCTCAAAAGAGTCTATAAAACACACCAAAATAGACCAAGTGCTGACGTCAACCCCGCTGCCCTACTCAGCTCGCTCTCCACCCTGATTATCCTGACCTGCAGGATTATCCACTACACCGTTTGAATAGTATACCGGGATTGCAACAACACAAAACCCGATAAGCTTTTTGCAAAGCTCGTGAGTAAATAAGAAATGAACGATTGATTTAATAAATCACAATTCTTTTAACTCAAGTAAACAACCAACAATCTTAACAACCACAAAGAAAACGTCAAACCAACTCACGGGAAAACAACCAGGAATACAATCTCAAAATCCTCAAATCACAAATATCACCACTTTGGTCCTATCCCACCACACGTTAGAGCTCTAACCACATCGTCACCTGTCACCTTGGCCTAGGTTCAAGTAAACGACCCAAGTTAACTTGATAACCCTCGAACTTTGGACCTCCTTGTCCTCAGAACAATATACTTCGGTTAACATTAAACCGTTGCTCTTTGGACTTTTCCCCTGTCCTCAGAGCACATACACTCCGGTTATCATTAACCGAAGATCCTTAGACCATTCAGTCCTCGGAACCCTACATTCTCTACCTTTTATTCAACTCACAAGATTGTCATGAATATCACAACATTTATCAATAATCATTATCACAATTAATCATGGCAATATCCAAAATAATATCATATCATAACCAAGTTATCACAATTCCACACACACCTCAATGTCACACCATTCCATATATAATCACGTAAATATATATATACGTAATCATCCACTCAGGAATGACCACTAATACCAACTATAGTTCACACGTCAGAAAACCGTGAAATTCATTTTTTTATATATTTAAAAACTCATTTTCTCAAAACCATTTTTCACACATAGGAATTGAATGTAAATAATGAAATTCGGTTCGTAAATGAACCACGTGAGATTTACTCACCTCTAATCCCATTGCGTCTTCTCAACAGCTTAAAATATGGTTCCCAATCGTACACCAATTCAAACCGTCAATCACCTAACCAAATACGATAATTAACTTAGAGTACATTTCAAGAACGCACTTATATGAAGATCCAACGGTCGGATCTTCACCCGTGACCACACAAAGTCTTCGGGACAGCCCTACGATCATTATATCAAAACTATAAGTCTATCGGATGGTCCGATCTTCACATATCACAAATCGAACGATCGAAATCGATCGAAATTGTAAAATTCATAACTAAATCATACGATCTCCAAAATTCACATGCTATATATCGAAATGATTGTATGAACACGTAGAACATAAAAATGGGCAGAAACTGCCCCTGGGATCCCGGAGGTGGCAGGAAAAGGCCGCCGGAGTTAGGGACAGATCCGCAGCTGACCAACACCTATGGTGTCGGGGCCGAGCTTTTCCTCTTCGTTTAATCATTTTGAGCAACTTTCATAACTAGCTCGAAGTCAGAAAATGAACGCAAGTGATCGAAAATACCTCAAACAGTATGGTTTGGCCGGAAAATTTGCAGAAAACGGCGAACTCCAGTTCGTCGTCAAAACTTCCACCACTCGCCTCGATCCCTTCTGGATACTTGTTCAGAAACTCAAGGCGAGTTCACCAGGCCAAGAATCACAAGGAATAGTGGTCTGTAACTTGAGATATCCTGATCGAAAGGTTGTTTTTCGATCTAGAAGGGTTGAGCTCCGACGAACGTGAAATCAATCTATCCAGGTCCGGTCCTTCTTGGTGCTTGTTCAAGAAGTTGAGGCGAGTCCAATGAGCCAAAAATCAAGAGAATTGGTGGCCTGTAGCTTGAGATATCGAGATTGACTCGAAATCGGTTCAAAATGGAGCCAAGTCCACCGCCGCCGCTTCCGGGCTTGTTGCCGCGCAAGGCTACCACTGGCAGCTACGCAAGGTCGAGGCGAAGCTAATGGAGGTGGTCCGATGTCTTGAGGTGGCCTGAGGAGGGAGAGATCGGCTGGTGAAAAATCGCTCTGTTTTGAGCTCGTTTCGGCCGAGAGAGAGAGAGAGAGAGAGAGAGAGAGAGAGAGAGAGAGAGAGAGAGAGAGAGAGAGAGAGAGAGAGAGAGAGAGAGAGAGAGAGAGAGAACGAAGGTGAAGAGGAAGAAAACGGCTAACAGAAATGGAAACCCTAAATGGGGAAAGTTTCCAAAAATATATATACTAAACTTGGAAATTTTTCTAAATGCGATAACTAATTCACACAAATTCCAATCCTTATGTTCCGCATAAGCACGGACTCGTATCGACGAGCTCTACAACTTTCATGAAGGAAGTTTTCCCAAATTCCATACGTATCAAAAGTCAATTTGTCGTAATTCTAAATAATGTTCGGTTTCGAAAATAAAATCGTTCGAACTAATTCCACAACTTCTCCAAGCTTCGTACTCGCTCCCACTACTGCAAAATCATTTCTAAAAAACCACGGAATTTAATTTGGATTTTTCGGGTTATTACATTAACAGTATATATCTCTTAGTTTGTAGGCACGAGATCTTTAATAGGAATGAGTTAATGAAAATAGTACTGTGGCTTAATTAGTGCACTGTCACTAAGTTGGTAAATAAATCTATATCTTATAATGGCGGAGGTAAAGCAAGTTATAAATGCAACACATTTTATTTATTTATTTTGTTTTTCCAACGGAGAGCATGATTGGTAAAGTCTCATTCACATTTTCATATGAGGCCTCCAAAATCTGAGGATAAGCTCTAGTGAGATCCGTCATTGTACAATAAACCAAAGCAAGCTTTGACGCTAAGTTCTTTTTCATAGTTGATCTTCTCCAAATATGATGAAAGCTCAGTGGTTAGAGCACCCACTACCTATGTACGAAGTCTTGGGTTTGAGTCACCATGGGGGTAGGAGTGAAACCCTTTGATCATCTTTTTAAAAAAATGAAAAAAAAAAAAACGTAAGCCTAACGTTTTTCCCATTAATTAAGAAACCCTATATCTCTATCTCTCATCGAGACCCAAAAGACTCAAATATCCATTATCCATAATCAAAGGAGAAAAAAAAATTATTGTTGTTGATAATTCTTAGGGGATATCATATCTGAATTAGATCAAAGATTCACCATCATATTCTTGAATGGAATATGTTATTTGATTAGTTCCTCATCATTCTAAGGGTCAGTGCTTGAAGCTCACCCAAGTCAGTACTGGTGTATGCTCTCTTCTTAAAACAATCTTGGAATGAAAACTTCTCTAATATGTTGCTGCATTGTGTCTCCTGCATATAATTCATAGCATCATTGCTGATGTGGTCAAATGAATCCAATGAGCTCTGAGGAGAAATAGGGTTCATGTAACTTGGATAACTCGGCAAGTTTATGACTCCTTTCATATTCCTTAGCCATTAATTGACTATCCAAGGTCCTTAAATACATAAGGTTTCGATGAGCCACGTATGCCTTCACTTGCATCAATTGTGCTTGTAAGCATGCCACCGATATCTATGAAACTAAAAACACTAAAAGTTAGTATGAGACACCACAGATTTGTAATCATTTTTGACATGTTATGTACTTGGATATTACTATTAATGCTATTGAGTATTGATAGTCTTAATTTGTTCATAAGTTTCCCCCAATATAAACTAAAAATGTTGTTTAGCATGAAGAGAAATAATGGATGGATAAGCTTGTCCTGTTTAGTTTGTGGACAAAGGGCACCACCAAGATCACTAAAGTCTATGCAGAACTACAAAAGGTCGCATAAACACAAGACACCAAAAGTAGTGAAACGATTTGTGACTTCCTTCCAACCATTACCACATGCATCACATCTTCTGTAATTTTTTTGTGTTCAAACCAAAAGAAAAAGCAAAAAGGAAAAACAAATCAAGCTATCTAAAAATTTTGAATTTCCAATACTTGTGAAATGGTACACACCCTACTTTTTCATTCCACAGTAAATCATTGGTGTACAAAACTGTGAAATGTACTTTCTAAATTTTGAATTTCCAATACTTGTGAATGTACTTTCAATGTTGCTGTGTTTCTTGATTCTGCAAAACCTTGGATGTTGCTCTGATTCTTGATTCTGCAAAGCTTTGAATGTTGTTCTGATTCTTGATTATGGAAAATGTTTTGCAAAGGATGAACTATGAAGGTTTGTAAATTGTGAAATGAAAAGCCTACATGTGAGGTTTTAAAGAAGCGAGAGTTCAATTAACCAACTAACCGATTAGAGCTTGGCGGCAAAGTTTGTTATGAAACCAGCAATAATTTCGGGAAACGGCACGTGCGATATATAATTCTATGAAGTTTTGGATGTTGCTCTGATTCTTGATTCTGCAAAGCTTTGAATGTTGTTCTGATTCTTGATTATGGAAAACATTTTGCAAAGGATGAACTATGAAGATTTGTAAATTGTGAAATGAAAAGCCTACACGTGGGGTTTTAAAGGCAAAGTTTGTTAGGAAACCAGCAATAATTGCGGGAAGCGGCACGTGCGATATATAATTTTGTGAAGCTTTAAATGTTGCTCTGATTCTTGATTCTGCAAAGCTTTGAATGTTGTTCTGATTATTGATTATGGAAAACGTTTTGCAAATGATGAACTATGAAGGTTTATAAATTGTGAAATGAAAAGCCTACACGTGGGGTTTTAAAGAAGCGAGAGTTCAATTAACCAACTAACCAATTAGAGCTTGGCGGCAAAGTTTGTTAGGAAACCAGCTAATTTCGGGAAGCGGCACGTGCGATATATAATTCTGTGAAGCTTTGGATGTTGCTCTAATTCTTGATTCTGCAAAGATTTGAATGTTGTTCTGATTCTTGATTATGGAAAATGTTTTGCAAAGGATGAACTATGAAGGTTTGTAAATTGTGAAATGAAAAGCCTACACGTGGGGTTTTAAAGAAGCGAGAGTTCAATTAACCAACTAACCGATTAGAGCTTGGCGGCAAAGTTTGTTAGGAAACCAGCTAATTTCGGGAAGCGGCACATGCGATATATAATTCTGTGAAGCTTTGGATGTTGCTCTGATTCTTGATTCTGCAAAGATTTGAATGTTGTTCTGATTCTTGATTATGGAAAACGTTTTGCAAATGATGAACTATGAAGGTTTGTAAATTGTGAAATGAAAAGCCTACACGTGGGGTTTTAAGGAAGCGAGAGTTCAATTAACCAACTAACAGATTAGAACTTGGCAGCAAAGTTTGTTAGGAAACCAGCAATAATTTCGGGAAGCGGCACGTGCGATATATAATTCTGTGGAATTTTTTTCTTTTCTTCGGTGAATAAAACTAAACACAAATAATGAACACATGACATTCTGATTTTTCAAATAATGACACTTTTTTTTTGTTGGAGCTGGTTAATAATAACAATTGACATAAATTTTGAAAAATATTTCTATGTTATATATTTTTTAAAAGAACATGTTAAATTTTTTGTGCTTTTGAATCTTACTTATTACACCTGATTTTTCACCTTTTTCCATATTTTGCACATTATGTAAGAAAAAATGAATAAATATTAATATTTCAAAATCTAAAATTTAATTAACTAAATAAAAATGTTTAGCCGAATTTTTCAACAAATTATTGGATGAAATCAAAATAATACACATCCCCTATTTATGGTGGAATAATTAATACATGAAGTGATGGAACGTGCGTCATTAGTACAAGAAAGAAGAACGCCGCTCTCTCTCTATCTCTCTAGGGTTAGGGTTTTCACGTTCTGTTCAAGTTTCAACTGCCTCATCATGAGTTCCGTTGATGCCATGGCTGCCCGACTCGCCTCCTCTCTTGCACTGGCAGAGGGGAAGAAGAAGGTAGATCTCCATCCATCGCAAGGCAAGGGCTTGCGACAATCTGAAGTTTTTATGGTTGGAAAACTCCTCACTGCTAGGGAGTTCAAGGTCTGTTCCTTCCTAGGTATGTTTCGATCTGCCTGGAGGGTCAATGGGACACTACAAGTTGAAGAAGCTGAAGGAGGTAGGGTTTTGTTCACTTTTTCAGATCCTACAGACCGAGCTAGGGTTTGGAGGGGCGCACCATGGGGTTTTAACCGTGCTCCTGTGGCTTTGGCTGAGTATGATGGGGTTATGCCAATTGAGAAGGTGCTATTGGTGAAATCCTCCTATTGGATCACGCTGCAGGGTATTCCACCTGCGTTTAGATCTAAAAGGCTGATGACGATGATCGGATATACGTTGGGCGACTTTCGGGAGATTGATAAGCAGGGGAAGAAGGTTGGAAAGTACCGGATTCGGGTTGAGATTCCTCTGCTCAGGCCATTGTCCTTTCAACGTTGGTATTGGGTGGAGGACACGGTGAAGTTTCTATGCAAATTCAAGTATGATAAGTTGTTTGGGAGGTGTGGAGTGTGTGGATTGATCACCCATGTCGGACTGCCGTGCTTGGGGCCGCCGTTGCACGAAGAAGATGATGCTGCAGAGAGCACAGTATTAGGGCCGCCGCCGGTGGCGCAGGATACTGCCATGCAGGTCGGCATCACCGGCTTGACTACGGGGTGAGGTTCTGAAGGTTGCAGCCATGAAGCTGCTTTCAATCCTAGGGTTTCTTTCAATGAGCACAGTTTGATCTTCAAGACTCAACTCCCTAGGATGATCCCGGAGCAACTCCTGTGCAATCCTACATATTTGGTGCACAAACCACGTCGTAAGGTAAGCATTAGAGAGATAGATGAGTCTGATGGTATGGTGGAATCATTAACAGGCAAGCGTTGTTCTAGGGTTGAGGCATAAATCACCATATCTCTAAAGAAACTCAAATTGAGTTTGGCAGTTGGTAAAAAAAATCTGGAGCCTGCTGATATGGGGCTGGTCTCACTGCCACAAAATGTTCTAGGCATGGTGAAGAAGAAGAGAGGGAGGCCGGTGGGAAGCAAAAATAAAATCTCATCTGGTACCGCGACAAAGATGAAGGACTTGAAGATAGATGGTGTTGGGAAGCGGCAGTATGCTAAGAAGAGTCTGTTGTCTAACTTGAATGGTGCAGATGCTACTGCAAGCTCTAATCAGAAAGGAAAGGAACTAGTTGTGGCATAGATCTTCATTGCCTAGGGTTTCAAGCCTGTGTAGGTTGGGAGAGCTTCTATAAGTTTTCTGAGACGTTTCTGGTTACTTGTTTGTACCACAATTGCGTGATTGGCAGGTAGGGACTAGTTGAAGGATTTCCTTTCCTTAGAAGACGAGGTAATCCTTTCTTGTATAGGCTTGCATCAAGCAAGCGCTTTTAGAACTTTAATTGTTTGCATTTTCTTAGATAGGTTGTATCGGTTGTTACTTACCTGGGTTCTTATTTGAGGGTTTGTAGACTCTGGCCTTTTCATGGCTATTGATTCTAATGATATCAATTTCTATTCAAAAAATAAATAAATAAAATGAAGTGATGGAACTTCATTGTTATTTCAAATATCGAAGTTAAAAAGAAAAGAAAAAAAAAGATTTTTTGATCGAAAGAGGTCAGCCCATTCATTAAGTTCAGCAAGCAGTATAAAAACGAAACACCCTTGTGGGGTCGGCAGAAATAATCGTTCCTCATAGCATTCTAACATCCTATCCTAAAAAAAAGAATAAGAATCCAATATACCCCCAGTACACCCACCTTTTAGAAAGTCCACGAACCATTATTTTAACAAAAACCTAGAAGCATCGAAGCGGACATAAAATGATTTCAACTAAAGCTCTGATTTTTGCGACCTAAACAAAATTTAAATAGTAATATGGGTCATATAGACCCATTCCATTCTACCTCACAACAAAGGGGGATTCCAACTCCCTAGTCCAAAGAGCCCAAGGAAAAAGCCCACAAAGTAGACCAAGGCCCAGGTGGTCCAATCCATCCAGAGTAGGCCTCATCAAAAAGCCCGCGGATCAAGTGGGCCGATGGAGGCCCGCCGGCCCGCAGGGCTTTTGGCCTGGCCCGGCCCGTAAAAAAACCCGCAAAAGCCCGCCTTGGTGGGCCGATGGAGGCCCGCAAAAAAGCCCTCAAAAACCCGACCCGGCCCGCCAAAAGCCCGCTAGGCCCGGCCCGTAAAAGCCCGCAAAATATTATATATATATGTGTGTGTGTGTGTGTTATATATATAGATATATCTATATATGTGTGTGTGTGTTTATAAATATATATATATATATAGACACATATAGATATATATTTGTGTGTGTGTTTATATAGATATATATATATATATATATATAGAGATATATATATATATATATATCAATATATCATATATGTGTGTGTGTGTTTATATATATATATATATATGTGTGTGTGTGTGTGTGTGTTTATATATATATATATATATGTGTGTGTGTGTGTGTGTTTATATATATATATATATATATATATATATATATATAGAGAGAGAGAGAGAGAGAGAGATATATATATATATATATATATATATATATCAATATATCATATATGTGTGTGTGTGTGTGTGTGTTTATATATATGTGTGTGTGTGTGTGTGTGTCTAGAGAGAGATATATATATATATATGTGTGTGTGTGTGTGTGTGTGTGTGTTTATATATATGTGTGTGTGTGTGGAAGTTCTTATGCTATTATACTTCTATATAAAATATGTGCATATATATATTCTAAATATCGGTTGACCAATCCGATCGTATTCGAAAATATGGTGAAATTGGCTAAATTTTTTACCACACTCATAATTTATTGTAATAAACTAATCCATCGGCCGGTTTTTCCATTTTCTTTGAATTAATAGGGGTTGCTATTTGGAGTGTTTGATATATAAATATAGGTTTATAAGAGTAACTACGTTTGACCTAGTTGATCGAATTCGAAACGAAAACCAAATTGGCTGGATTTTCTACAACCACCATAAAACATTACAATCTCTCCATCGAGCGATTGGTTTGTCTGAATTCATTTTCCACTTCATAGTTGCTTTAGAATGAACTTAAACAATTTAAATGCAATGTATAAGTCATACAACTTTAGGAATAAAATTGGTATAGTCCAATGTGTTTGTAATTAAAATTAATTTTTTTTATCTTATGTCCACGCACATCCATCAATGGAATATATACAAATGTGATGTGAAAAAATAAGCACGTTTTGCTGTTGTCACGGCATCGGTCAACCAATAAAACATATAAGTGACTACGGTTGACCAATCTGATCGGATTCGAAAATATGGTGAAATTGGCTAAATTTTTTACCACACTCATAATTTATTGTAATAAACTCATCCAATGGTTGGTTTTTCCATTTTCTTTGAATTGATAGGGGTTGCTCTTTGGAGTGTTTGATATATAAATATAGGTTTATAAGAGTAACTACGTTTGACCTAGTTGATCGAATTCGAAACGAGAACCAAATTGGCTGGATTTTCTACAACCACCATAAAACATTACAATCTCTCCATCGAGCGGTTGGTTTGTCTGAATTCATTTTCCACTTCATGGTTGCTTTAGAATGAACTTAAACAATTTAAATGCAACGTATAAGTCATACAACTTTAGGAATAAAATTGGTATAGTCCAATGTGTTTGTAATTAAAATTAATTTTTTTTATCTTATGTCCACGCACATCCATCGATGGAATATATACAAATGTGATGTGAAAAAATAAGCACATTTTGCTGTCGTCACGCCATCGGTCAACCAATAAAACATATAAGTGACTACGGTTTACCAATCCGATCGGATTCGAAAATATGGTGAAATTGGCTAAATTTTTTACCACAATCATAATTTATTGTAATAAACTAATCCGACGGTCGGTTTTTCCATTTTCTTTGAATTGATAGGGGTTGCTCTTTGGAGTGTTTGATATATAAATATAGGTTTATAAGAGTAACTACGTTTGACCTAGTTGATCGAATTCGAAAAGAAAACCAAATTGGCTGGATTTTCTACAACCACCATAAAACATTACAATCTCTCCATCGAGCGGTTGGTTTGTCTGAATTCATTTTCCACTTCATGGTTGCTTTAGAATGAACTTAAACAATTTAAATGCAATGTATAAGTCATACAACTTTAGGAATAAAATTGGTATAGTCAAATGTGTTTGTAATTAAAATTAATTTTTTTAATCTTATGTCCACGCACATCCATTGATGGAATATATACAAACGTGATGTGAAAATATAAGCACGTTTCGCAGTTGTCACGGCATCGGTCAACCAATAAAACATATAAGTGACTACGGTTGACCAATCCGATCGGATTCGAAAATATGGTGAAATTGACTAAATTTTTTACCACACTCATAATTTATTGTAATAAACTCATCCAACGGTCGGTTTCTCATTTTGTTTGAATTGCTATATATAGCTCTTTGGAGTGTATGATGTATAAATATAGATTTATAAGAGTAACTACGTTTGACCTAGTTGATCGAATTCGAAATGAGAACCAAATTGGCTGGATTTTCTACAACCACCATAAAACTTTACAATCTCTCCATCAAGCGGTTGGTTTCTCCGAATTCATTTTTCACTTCATGGTTGCTTTAGAACGAACCTAAACAATTTTAATGCAATGTATAAGTCATATAACTTTAGGAATAAAATTGGTATAGTCCAATGTGTTTGTAATTAATTTTTTTTTTTTTTATCTTATGTCCACGCACATCCATCGATGGAATATATACAAACGTGATGTGAAAAAATAAGCACGTTTCGCGGTTGCCACTCCATCGGTCAACCAATAAAACATATAAGTGACTACGGTTGACCAATCCGATCGGATTCGAAAATATGGTGAAATTGGCTAAATTTTTTACCACACTCATAATTTATTGTAATAAACTCATCCAACGGTCGGTTTCTCATTTTGTTTGAATTGCTATATGTAGCTCTTTGGAGTGTATGATGTATAAATATAGATTTATAAAAAATTAGTGTCTTTAAAAATTTATTTATCAATAAATTAGTATCTATATATAAATATAGATTTTTTTTGGTACAATATAGTTATATAAATCTATTATCTTTGGTTGTATTTGATCATTATCCATTGAATTTCCAAAGCTTGATTAAAAAAAAAAAAAAACTTGTGTCTTTAAATATTTATTTATAAATAAGGCCCGCAAGGCCCGGCCCAAAAAAGCCCGCAAGGCCAAGCCCAGCCCGGCCCGAAAAAGCCTGCAAGGCCCGCTTTATATGGACGGGCTTGGATCCTTTGATTTTTAATAAAGCCCGGCCCGGCCCGGCCCACAATTATTTAAAAATATAACAAGGCCCGGCCCAAGCCCGCTATGAATGCCCGGCCCGGCCCTTTGACGACCCCTAATCCAGAGTTTGGGTGGAGGAGAGGACGCAACGACGCTGCCGCCGGACTAACCACCACCTCCACATGCATCTTCACCATCAATGCTGCCATTTCCGACTCCGTCATCAGTAGCCACATCGTCGCCGTCATCACCACTAGACGCCGCATCAAACCTAGGGCCACATGCTTGCCGTTTTAAGCCAAAGAAATTAAAGCCATGCTCACCGCCACCATCACCTGCAGGAAGAAGACCCAGACGCGCACCACCCATAGCGACGCCGACAACATGAGTCGCGCCACCAATCCTCCACAAACCATTGCTGGCCTTGGATCCATGCTCCCCATCGTTGTCACGAGGCAACCACTCCGATCGGGAAACCTGAATACCACAATCGCCAGTGCAACCAACCTCGCTGTCACTCAACATGGTCACCATTCCAGGATCCCGATCCGGCAAAATCCAGAACGGATCCAGAAACCATCCCAAATCAATAACCTCACACATAGCCACCAGATCGGCTGTGCTTCCTTTCGAAACCGAACGGACCACAACGCCTCCAACACTGATCGCTCCACACATACACATTACATAGTATAAGCAAGCCGAAGCCTGCCATGGACACATTGATAAATTAACGGAGAAGGTTCAAGAGAAAGCAACACCCAAAAGAGAGACTCTCTCAAAACCCTAGCAGAGCGCTGGGTCACTGTTTTTTACTCTTTAGTATAAAAGATGGCAAAAGGCCTGTGAAGAAACAACTTCTAACTTAGAAATAGTCTATTTGACCCATCATCACTAGCGAGTCATTGATAAAAAAAGAAGAAGATAAATACATAAGTAATAGAAAATGATATTTGGATATGGTCTCACTTTACCACGCATCTGAAATAGGCGAAACTTTAATCGGTGAAAGTCAGTCTATGATTCTCTCTCTTTTCAAGTTCCCTTTTCTAGTAAGGGGAGCCGTCATCAGGGCATATGATCCAATCGGTGCAGATTCAAGATTGAGGTGGGCTAGATTTATTAATTTTTTTATTTTTAATGAAGTGATAGGAAAATTTAGCGCAACGTCTATATTTAATTAAGATGAAAAAAATAAAAGGGTCATTGCCCAAAAGCACCAAAATAAGGAAAAATTATCCCATTTACTCCAACAACAGATTTTTGTTCCCACATACACAATTTAACTTCAAATAACCATTTTGCCCTCAACTCAATTAAAAAATTACAATCACTGCCACTTAATATGCTCTCTCATCCCGCACAGACTCAGAGCTCGTCGCCAGTCGAAAAATCTCTGGTAAGTTTATCCTCTCTCTCTCTCTCTCTCTCTCTCTCTACCTTTTAGTGTAATACAAAAATTTGCTCACTAAACTTTCTTTTGAAATCCTCAAATAACCTTAGTTATATTATTCACATACAAAAAAATAAAATACTCATTATACCTCTAATTCACTAACTACACCTCCATAAACGAGGACCTCCGCATTTTCAGGAGCAATCTTGAGAGGCGAAACCCAGCTAGGGTTTCGTTTAGTGGCGGCAGCGACCTAGCAGTCCCCAAACCAGGCAGCAAGGACTACAACGGCGAGGGGACCAAGTGCAGACTTCGTTAAGCAGAGTCGCTGTTCGGGTGGAGTGCTCGACGGAAATCTAGTTGAGATAGTAAGGCTTCAATCGCAGCAGCTCTCGGCTACGGCGGTTGAGTGTGTGTGATACGGATCGTGCTTGTTGGGGATGGTGATTTGATCGTGTTTAGTTAAGAAGTCGAGGTCTTAGAGTTGCTGTGGGTAGATTTATGAGCGCCGGGTAGTAAACAGAGGCTTCGGTGGTCTTTGCTCGAGATGGTGATGCACAGTTGGAGACGCTGGCTCTAGGGATCTTCGAATGGTGCGTCGTCGGAGAACAGAACGGCGGTGGCGACAAAGGAGTAGGGAGTAGTAATGCTCCTCCCTTGTTGGTTTGGGTTTGGGCCTGGGCTCAACATTAGGCTGATGGGGCAGGGGATTATTCCTGCTAGGCAAGATTTGACTTGGGCTTGGGCCTACGGGCTTGGGGGCAAGCCAAGGCAATCTGGGCCTTAATGTATTAGGGTATGAGTCTGTGTGAGGTTGGATTAACTTCTATGAGTCTTTTTTTATGTTTCTAGTTTCTTGTTTGTACCATAATTGCGTGATTGGTAAGTGAGGGCTAGTTGAATGATTTCTTTTCCGTAGAAGGCGAGGTTTTCCTCATTCTTGTATAGGCTCATTTAAATGTGAGCGTTCCAGTGATCTTTAAAGGTTTGCTTTAGCTTAGGTAGGTTACTTTGGATTTTCTTGTCAGATTGCTTATGTAAGTTTTGGTGGACTTCAACCATTTTGTTGTTGATCTAATGAATTCAACTTCTATTTAAAAAAAAAAACTAACTACATCTCCATTCCTTTTTTTTTTGTTTTGTTCTTTTTTGTATGCAAACCTAAAAATGCTCAAAATAAATGTTTAGAACTTTAAATCATGAATCAAACGGTCATAACACATAAATTGATCAAGCAGTCATAAATCAAACGGTTAGACAATGATTCCTATGTTTCTGTCCCTTATAAAAAATGAAAGGTTCTTCAACAAAAAAATGAAAGGTTATAGAAATTGATATAAATAAATAAAAAATCCGGAACAAAAAAAAACAAAGAAAGAAACACGCAACTCATGAAGGTAGGGAAAAAAAAAACACCAAAAACCACAGTCTCCCACCCAAAACTCATCATCCAACCAAACCTTGAACGAAGTTTAGACTAGGAACTCAATAAAAGTTTGGAACAATTTCTTAGTCTTTAATTTGTGTTAAAACTAGGTGGAGAGGTTTGTAAAGAAAATATATATTAGTTGATTATAATTCATTGTCTATATTTGTTATTTTATAAGGGGATATATATGTAATTCAATAATTCAAAAGATATAGAGGTCAAATGAGTAAATTTGGAGGTCTCAATAGAAATCCTCAAGAAAACCTTTTTTGTGTTAGGAAAGGGTTTATGACTTTTTGGAGAAGTCTGGTTGTGTACTAGTAAGCATTCTAAGCATTATTTCTCTTATTTCTAAGAGGAAATTTAATAATGTTTAAGTAAATAAGTCACCTTAAAGTTGGTTTAAACTAGTAAGCATTCTAAGCATTATTTGCTCGCACATTCCATTGCACCACTCATAAAAGTATAAGACTTTCAGGCAAAGATTTGTGCCTTAGAAATGCAAATTATGTATCTTTATTTGTGCTTTTAGCAGTTCATGTCTACTTTTCTAATAAAATTTAACCTTTTTTTTTCTTTTGTGTGCTAAGAGCAACTCCAACAGCTTCCCTATAATTTTTGTATTATAGAGAAGCAAAAGTCAAACCTTTAGCCTATTTTTCTTCTCCAACTCCAACAGATTCTCTAGTTTACAGTAATCTATAAAATCTCCATATTCTTCTTTAAAATTTTGGAGTTTGCTGTAAATATAGGGAATTTGGTTTTCTCTCTCCTCACTTTCCCTAAAATAGAGATAATTATAGGGAATCTGTTGGAGCAAAAGAGGCTTATTTTTCCCTAAAGTAGAGAAAAATCAAAATATAGGGAATCTGTTGGAGTTGCTCTAAGAACAATTGACATCCTTGTACAAAAAATGCTTTTAAAAATTTTTGACAAGTGCTTTTAGGAATCTCAAAAGCAATTTCAAAGAGACCCCAAAATTCCTTCTAAAGAATAAATAAAAATGTAAAAGATATTTTAGTAGAAATGACAATTTTCCCCCACCCACTCTTCCATGATTTTTCAATGAGATTTGAACATTTGACCTCCAAGACATATAATAGCTCACGTGGTGAAATGCAAAAGATATTACGAAACCAATGAGTATGATTTGAGGTTAATCTAAGTCAATCACCATATGTAGTTGAGTTGGTATGAGCCTCCAGGCAGTGGCGTAGCTAGAAATCTTAGTTAGGAGGGTCAAAATTTAAATTATAATATTAAACAAACATAAACTTCATGAAATAATATAAAAATTATAAATCATCACAATACTTAAAAATAACAAGTCTATCAAAAATAATTATAGTTGTCCACGACGATTACTCATTTCTGAAATATCATCATTTGATGTATTTCTTATTTGAGGAGCTTCGGGTGGTGTCAACTGTTTTGTTGCTTTTCTCTTATAATACCTCTCTAAAAAGGCTTTCATATTCCAAATTTTCAATTACGAAGATTTCAACTTGCTGTTCAGAGAGACAAAAGACGAAATTGTAAGAGGAAACGACTTAAGAGAATGAGCAGGAGACCAAAAAAAGCTATACAAGTCTAAATATATATAGCCATACATAGGAGAAAATAATCATTAATTAGGAAAATATATTAAAATATTAAAAGAATGTGGAAGACCGTTTTCTGTCCAAATTGGGACAATTTTGATTAGGAAAATATATTAAAATATTGGAGATTGTGGGATACTAGGAGTATGACTGTAGGAGAACCGTCCAAGTTGATCATGATAAAATAATTAAAAGCAAACGTTTTTTTTCTTTGTCAAAAGGGTCAATTATTGGATTAAAAAGTCACTATCACATATTTCGACCAACCATGGCTCAGTTTGGAAAATTGAGACCCTTCTCGCCCTACTATAGCTACGTCCCTGCCTCCAGGTGTGGAACCCCCACACTTGGGTTCGAATATTGCTGACGTTGATTAGAGTTTAAACTCCAATCTATTCTTTGTGGCCAAGAGAGTGGAAACATTTTGACATGAACCCTCAGCACGAATTAGTCTCTATGTAAAGAAAACTTTTGAGGATACCGTGTGATCTCGATAAAAAAAGAAAAGAAAAAAGATTAACCTAAATTAAAACAACTATCAACCTCAAATATGTTTATAAACAGAATGTCAAGACATGATCATATTTGAATCATTAAAAACCGAAATCGGATCAAACTAGATTTTAACAATAATTACTTGAGTCAAATTTTGAATAAAATCTCCAATAATTACTTGTGTCAAATTTTGATTAAAATCTATTCAAACTGTACTAAGATATCTTGACTTGGCTTGTGATGAATGATATTATTGCCCCTCGAGCCGATTCAAAAAAGAAAAGAAAAGATATCTTGACTTGGCATCAAAGCTTGCCTAATGGGGCTTCTAGTTTGGTCTTCAATTTGATTGGACATTTGACCCATTTTGGTTCTTTTGTCGATTTAGGGAGATGCTGCAGTGCTTGGGCTGCTGGGATTGGTTTTCAAGGGTGGTGGTGCGACTGTGTGTCTACTCTTGGCGGAGGTCCTTGGGGAGTGCTAAGGTTTTGTCAGTTGTTGGCGACGTGGGTGTCCTAGATCCGAGCTTTTGGCAAAGTGATATGGAGTGCGGCATGGCTGTGCCGACGTTATGATGGCAGGATAAGTTTCAATCTGAATTGACGATGATGTTGCTTGCAAAGTTCTGGAGACTTTTCACCACCGGCGACAGCGGTACTTCAGCTTGGAACCTACCTTTGGGCTTTGGGTGCTGGGCATCTGATGTTTGGGCTTAGCTGTGGGCCATGGGCCACCAATTTAGTTTAGTTGTTGTTTTTTTTTTCCTTCTAATAATTCCCTACTTGTGTAGAGACGTAAGCTTGCTTGTTTTAGTGAGCGTAATTGGTGACTTAGCCTATTTACTATGTGGTTGTTAACATAGTTTATAGACTTGTTTTAATTAATCACCACAACTTATTGTCTGTCTGTCTGTATATGACAGCGAAAAGTATGTAATGATTATTTTGACCTTACATTCTTATCAATGAAAATATATGTGATGATTTATTCAAAAAAAAAAAAAAAAAACTTTACTTGGTGAATTAATTTGTCGGATTCTCTCATAGAATTTGATTGAGGCATTTAAACCATTATAGAAACTGAGGGCTATTTACACCAAGTAAGGTTGGATTCATTAAATCCTCGTGGAGCATTCACACAATCTTTTGCACTTGGATAGTAAAACATAACCTTTTGCATCTACCAACCCCCCAAAGTCCTGTCATGCATTTAATTATAATAGCATCAACCAATCAATAACTTTATTTAGATTCAACTAATTGTGATATAAAGACATACAAAAAGTCCTCTCTAATTTTAGTCTCCCAATTACGGTATCTTATCCGTAAAAAATAAATACAATTAAAATCGTATACTTTTCGATACTGTTCATTATTCTTTTAAATCATGTCACCTAACATAACCAAAATTTTCGAACACATCGGTGCATATCATCTAACACTTGACCAATTTCTTCACATGTCAATCTATTTTGATTTTTGATTTTTTCGCAATAATTAATGAACTGCTATGGTAAGGAGGATTTAGGAAGATGTGTCCTTCTCGGCCTGTTTCTTCTTCCTCATCGAACCCCAATAGGTTTTGCTTGGAAAAAAAAAAAAATTGGAAAAAAAAACGTAAAATAATAAAAAGGCCCAAAATGGACGTCCAATTTGTGTAAGCAAAGCCTAAAGCCCTCTTCTTGTTCTTGTTCGTGTTCGTCTTCTTCCCCATGCGTAGCCCACTATTGTTCTCAGAGGTCGCATAGTCCCAACACACACGACCAAACCATTCCCTCATATTAACACAAACCCCAATTTCCAGGGAGGGACCAAAATTATACGCTCACAGTTTCGAGATTCAGACTCTCTCTCTCTCTCTCTCCGCAACCCTTCCATGTCTGACATTTGCACCCAGGTATTGCGTTCTAGGGCAAATTCGTCCCCTTTTCATTTCTGACCCGCTGCGCCCAAAAAAACCCTAGGAGAGAGAAATTTACGCGCAATTCAACTCCCCCACTGCTGCCCCTGCTCTGCCCTAGCTCCCAATTTCGCTACCCTATTCCTAATTTCAGGTATTTCCGTTGCTCCTTTTCCTGTCCTGCAAACCCTAGAATTTGAAATTGGGCGTTTTCAAGGGGATTGATGGAATTAGGGTTTCGTTGGTTGGGGAATTTGTGGGGAGGTGTTGTTCGTTCGTGATTGTGCAATGCATTGTGATTGAATGGTTCTGGTTTATGTGGCAAGTCATGGTTTTTGTGCGTTTATTGTGTTGGCATGGAACTAGGTGCCGGAATTTGACGTGAGCATTTGTAGGTTGTGTTGAGTTGTGTGTGTGAGTTGCATGCTGGTGGTTTTGAAGCTGTAGTGGATAAATGTGAGGGTGCACATGTGAGAGTTCAGAGAAAACTATTGGCTGCCAAGCCTCTTGTGTGTGAAATTGCTACTCATTCATAATCATAGTAGTACCAGATCACCTGGTCACCAGTGTCTTCGATGCAAATTCTGGCAGTTGCTTTTCGTGTTCCTAAATTTGACAGAACGCATATCTCCTTTTTCGTACTTAGCTGTTCGAACTAGGTTGCACTCTTCATTCTTGAACCTGAAAAACACTGTGCCATGCAGTATCTTGCTATATTCTGAGGGGCTTGATGGATCAGTAATGTGGCTGTTTTTGTTAACCTTGTACTGTTGTTCGAACTTTTTAGGGTCTTGTATACTGATGCAAATTTTGATATACCTTTGTACCCTGAAACTGTTGTTGTCTATATTGTTATTCTAACTAGTGTATGAATAATTTTATTCTGGATTTAGTTAATAGTTATTATTTGTGTATCAGTTTTGAAGCATCCTTATTATGATGTATGTAGTCAATTCTTTAGTCTAATATGATACTTTTACTTCTATTTTAGAGATTTTATAGAATTTGGATTAGATGGGAGATTAAAGGTTGTGGGCATTAAAGTCGGAATGCATGGATGTGGCTCAGGATCTGCTCTCCTAGTAAATGCAGAGGTGGATTCCATGGGTGGAGTGGTTGACGGCGGAGTTGGTGTTGGTTTGAAAACATCTCCGCGCCGAGCAGCAATTGAGAAGGCTCAAGCAGAGCTTCGGTATTCTTTTCTTATTATTTCTTTCAATTCTCACGCCTTGTAACTTCTGCCTTTGATACTTTTCCTACGTGCATGATGTATATAATGACCTGTCATTTGCTGCTTACAGACAGGAATATGATGTGCGGGAGGAAAGGAGAAGGGAGCTAGAATTTCTTGAGAAAGTATGCAAATTTGATCTCTCAGTGGTTATTTATCCTTCACTTCTATCTGTAGTGATCATCATCATGTGATTTATCTCCTGAATTTCAGGGTGGCAATCCTTTGGACTTCAAATTTGGGAATGCAGCTTCTGTTAGTGTCCAGTCTACTTCCCTCACTGATCAGCATCCAGAACAGTTTGTGACCAGGTAGGTTCAATGGTACATAATTGGATCATGTTATTGCATGATTTTTTGTTGATTGGCTAAATTGTATTCACCTTTTCTTTTTTTTCAAATTTTGGTTGCTATTTTTTCAGTGAAGCAAAAGGTAGTTTTGCATTGACTGCATCACCTCGTGGGGACTCTGTTGAAAGTAGTGGTCGACCAGAGGTTCCTACACTTTGTGAACCCAACAGTGCTGATAATCTCTTACTTTTTGATGGGGACAATGATACACCGGAAGGGGAAAGGAAATCTATGCATATTAGTAGAAGAAATAAAATTGCTCCATCAGAACAGTCTTCCCAGATGGATGGGACTCAAAATGCCAAGGAATCAGAAGACTCAGCGATTTTCCGTCCTTATGCTCGAAGGAACAGGTCCAGACCAAATCGTGATGGTACTCGTTCAAGTTCAACTGATGTACAGGGCCGTGGTGGTCAAGGGTCTTCATTACCTTCTCGCGGGACGTTAAAGAATCCCAAGGGACCGGTATTTGAAACAAACAACCAAAAGGACCAGAATATACCTTCGGTCACTAATCTAAAGTCTGTGAAGTCTAATGGTGATTTTGCTTCTAGGGTTGCAACTTCTGATAATCAGTTGGATATGGACTTTGATGGGGTGCAGGCTCCTGAAATATTTACTGGTCCAGCAAAAGATAGTGCTGAAAAAAAATTGGATGTTACAGCTACTGAAAGTTTGAAAGAGAGCCAACATAATCAACCATCTCAGACTGATACTCAGGAAATTCCAATTGCTGCGGTTTCGGGGAGATCTGATGAGAGGGAGCCGTTAGCTTCGTCTGTTCTTGAATGTCTTCGTTGTGAAGCTACTACAAAGACCGAAATTGATATTAGTTCTGTCCAGGTGAATGGATTTAGTAATTTAAATAGAGAGAGTAAAAGTGTACCAAATGAAGGTCAAATTAGCAGTGCAGCGGGCACAAAGGGGTTAGATTCAGAATCTTCTTGTACCCAAACTAGTGTAGGATTAGATGTAAATAATGATACTGACGTATGTACTACAAGGAATGCTGATAATGCAAATATCATGGAAACATCAGATGTTGATGGGGCACAAAATCCAGCTGGTGATGAAATGTTACTAGAAAAGAATGAAAGCAGAGCTGTTGACAGTAGTCCCATGATTAATGATCCTCATGCTTCTGATTTTCAGAACAATCGGTCAGGCAATACTGAAGTGAAAGTTGAGGAAGATATGAACGAAAGTAGATCTGAAGTGCGTAATGAAGTAAAGCTTCATCCAAACACTGAGGGAGAGCAACAAAGTGGTTGTACTGTATCAGAAGCTGAAAAGAAACTGGATGATGTGGTGGATAATGGTTCCAACATCAAGAAAGAGAACTCTTCTGGCAGACCCCAGACTCCTCAGGATTTATCTATGTGTGAGCCTCCTGAAACTATTTTGCCAGGGATAGACTCTGCCAAGGGTTCAGACTGTCAGACTTCTAGTAGTCACTTTAAAGTGGTAGACAAGGCACATGAAGATTCTATTTTGGAAGAGGCTCGGATGATAGAGGTTAGTTACCCCTGCGATATTTATGATGTCTTACTTTCAAACATTGAGGGAGCACCTTACTTAATTCATGAAATGTAAATCAGGCCAAGCGTAAGAGGATTGCAGAATTATCCGTTCGTTCTTTACCCTCGGAGAATCACCGAAAGTCTCAGTGGGATTTTGTCCTTGAGGAAATGTCATGGTTGGCCAATGATTTTGCTCAGGTATGACCTTGTGATTATAGCCATTTTGTGGAATTTGTCCATGCATTATATTCCTTCCCTCCTGTCTTTAATTTTTGGGAAAGATGATTCTGCAATGAGATCGTAAATGTATATCCATGTTCTTTTTGTTAATAGGAGCGCCTTTGGAAGCTAACTGCTGCTGCTCAAATATGCCATCGTGTCGCTTTTACATCACGGTTGAGAATTGAAGAGCAACAACAACAATGGGGGATTAAAAAAGTGGCTCATACCCTGGCAAATGCTGTCAACCAATTTTGGCATTCAGCTGGGACCCTATTGTATGCTGATGATTCAAGTGATTGTCACAACATCACCAAGAGCAATTTGAATTCGAGCAAAGTAAGATTGCTTTCTTTGTCTTAGGTGGGAGTGAATACGCTAAATTATTTGATTGCTGCTTAATGTTGAATTCATTTGCTAAAAATGTTTGGTCTATAATAGTTTATACGCCATTGATATTGTGCATATGGGGCCAGAAGATATCAAAACTTATGTCTTATTCCTGTGTTCATATGCTGGTTATTTACCTATTCAAAAAATATGTTGATCTAATCATTGCAGGAGCCTTGCAAAGAGTTGGAGCTACAATGGAGCAACAACTTTTCACTTTCTATGCAGCGGTATGCAGTGAGATTTTTGAAGTATAACAGCTCTCTTGGTCCTCAACTTCAAGCACAAGCTCCTGCTACTCCTGAGAGATTGTCTGATTTAGGCATTACAGAAATGTCATGGGAGGACCATCTTACAGAAGTATGGTCATGTTTCTTAATGTTCTTTTTGATTCAGTGAAAAATATAAATGTTGACATTTACCAGCCATTCTCTCCCCCTCTCTTCTTTCTCCTCTCACACACAGACAAAAGCACACAACAAAGGTGATTATTACTACAAATAAAGAACAATTAGTTACTTATTTCAGATTCCTATGTCTTATATCTTGGAGAAATTGTATTGGCGTGTTTTTGAGCTGTACTTGCGTTATATAAATTGGTGTTTAAAATCTCATTAATTTCACGGGGACTTGTACCTCTAACGCGTTAGAGGCTAGCTATCCATCTAAACCACTAGATAAACCTAAGGTCTGCTTTAAACTTATATGTTTTTCGTAGATTTGTAAGGTCATTTTAAAAAAGTTGAGCTTTTCCCTTTGGCAGGAAAACCTCTTTTATGCAGTTCCATCTGGGGCACTGGAAACCTACAGAAGATCAATTGAATCTCATTTGGTTCAGTGTGAGGTAAATGCATGACCATCAATTTGACTTATGTGTTGCCTTGATCTGGTTCACGAGGGAAATCTTTGGAATTTCAAGTAGCTGTTGGTGCATGATCTGTATGGATAGGTTGCTGGTGTCTAGGAGTACTATGTACTCTAGAATTTCTCTCATATGTTTTGTTTATTAAAGGAATATATATATATATATATATATTTATTTAATTTATATATTTTATGTTTCTATAATATAAACCATTGCTTTTGCGCACAGTTGCTTATGATGATTTGATAATGTTGTAATTATTTTATTTATTGTTATGCTTACTGATTAGTGACCTGAAACTTTCAGAGAACTAGCAGTAGCATGCAAGAAGAGGTTGATACATCCACGTATGAGGCTGGAGCTGGTACGTGCTCGTACAATTTTGATATAATTAATTTTTTATTGTGTAGCGAATCTTGTGCTCATTTTAGTTTTAACTGTCAATGTCAGAGTTTGATAGTCGAGAGACTTCCGCATACGATGAGGATGAAGGAGAAATAACATGCACCTATTATTTGCCTGGGGCCTTCGAAGGTAGCAAGTCATCAACATTTAATCAGAAGAAGCGGAAGTATTATAAGTCATATAATCCTAGGACACATGAAGCAGGAGCTGATTTTCCCTATGGACAAACAGCAAATCAACAGTTCATGTTGATGGGGAAAAGGCCTGCTAGTCTTAATGTTGGTTCAATCCCAACAAAACGTGTGCGCACTGCTTCCAGGCAGAGGGTTGTTAGTCCATTTGGTGCTGGAGCTACTGGGAATGTTCAGGCTCAAATTAAGACAGATGCTTCTAGTGGAGATACTAATTCTTTTCAGGATGATCAGAGTACCTTACCTGGCGGATCCCAGTTCCCTAGAAGTATGGAGGTGGAATCTGTTCGTGATTTTGAAAAGCATCCACAATGTGACTATGCAGAAACATCAAAGCATAAAAAGAAGAAGAAGGCAAAGCATCTGGTACATAACTGCTCATATTTCAACTGTACTAGCTTATCCTTGGAATAATATTGAAGCTTCTACAGTTGTTTGCCTACTTGAAATTATTTCATTTGTATATGGTTGCAGGTTTCCGCTTATGACCAAGTATGGCAGGTGGATTCACCTACTCATAATGAGCAGGTAATTCCTATATTCGGTAGAGATGATCTGGGGGTCTGCTCTCTTGATTTTTTTTTTTTCGGTTTTCCTATTATTTCTTTTTTATTTTTACTTTTTACTGTTTACTTTCTTTTATGTTTTACTATTACTATATGTTTCATGTTTTATATAATAGGCATCTTTTTGTTTTGTAAGCCTACTCAACATTTTTTATATTCTTTTTTCATTCGTTTCCTTCAATCAAGAGTTATTCTCTGAACATTCTGAGGTGGTATAAAATAATTGATGGTGCCTAAATCATGCAGAGGGATCATTCAAAAAAGAGATTAGAAAGTCATCATTTTGAGTCCAATGGAACATTTGGTAAATGCCTTGACCAAGATATATTTAATTTTTAAAATTTATCATTTTATATAACAAATCGCGTGCTATTCTCTGTCACTTATATAATACTGTGTTCTTTGTAGGTTTATATGGGCAACATAATGCAAAGAGGCTGAAGATATCAAAACAGTCTCTAGACAATACTTATGACGGTATAACTCCAATGACTGGGTCCATTCCTTCTCCAGTGGCGTCCCAAATGAGTAATATGACCAATCCGAGTAAATTGATGAAGTTGATCGGTGGTCGGGACAAGGGACGGAAAGCTAAATCAATGAAGGTACTCCTGGTGATTTCCCATTTGAGATTCTGCTAATGTGCTACTTTTTAATGATATGGTTTATTTGTTAGCACTATGTTCTTACCTATAGTCTTGTACTGCTTTCTTATACTCTGAGTTTGCATTAAACTTGGTTTCAGATGCCTGTTGGGCAGCCAGGTTCTGGAAGTCCATGGTCACTATTCGAAGATCAGGTTAATACATCATTATTATCTTTTCTCAAATCGTTCCTTCTTCAGTTGTTTTAGAGTTGCCAGTAATACTCTAAAACCTTTTTGTCTTTGCTACATTAGGCACTTGTTGTTCTTGTACATGATATGGGTCCAAATTGGGAACTCATAAGTGATGCTATCAACAGTACTCTGCACCTAAAGGTTGGTATTACTACTCCAACATCTTCTTTAATTATCTTCACTGATGATGATCTATGATGTATATGAAGAGTCTAGAGCGGAATACTATTTTCTTTATAGCGAAATTGTTCTCTATTTTTATATTCATCATTTTCCCTTTGAAGTAATCCTGTTAGTTTTTAGTCTAATTTTTGGGTGTCTATCTGATTGACTTTGTAAAATACAGTGTATCTTCCGCAAGCCCAAGGAATGCAAGGAGCGTCACAAAATTTTAATGGATTTGAATACTGGTGATGGGGCTGACAGTGCTGAAGATTCAGGGTCATCACAGCCTTATCCATCTACAATCCCTGGCATTCCAAAGGCAAGAGTTTTTAATTTTTCTTCCACTTCAGTATTCTTCCTCTGAAGTACAAATCAGCTAAATGTTGGTCCATGTTGAGCATGAGAACTACATACTACAGATCTAATTAAGCTACGTTTGCTCATTGGTGTTTCTGCACTTAATGCAGGGAAGTGCTAGACAGTTATTTCAACGCTTGCAAGAGCCAATGGAAGAGGACACTCTCAAGTCTCATTTTGAAAGAATAATTAAGATTGGGCAGAAGCATCATTATAGGAGGAGTCAGGTTCGTGACAGTAACTATGGATTTAATCTCTGCAGATCCTTTTGTGGTGGCTCGTTTTGATTATAATTTATATAGGTGTTTCTGTGTAGCCCATTCTTAAGATCATAACTTTTCACTGTGCTACCCAGAAATCTCCAAACCCTCTTTGCATTCTTCTGCTGGACTCCAATAATCATACAGTCTTTAGGAGACAGGAAACTCTAGCAAGTAGCTAGGTGGGTACCTTGGAGGGGTTCAGACCCAGAATACATGGGAGCAAACCTTGGGCCTGACCATGCACTAAAATATCAGAAATATCCCATAAATGTCATAAAGGGAAAACTCACAGCATTTAGTTTTCTAATATTTGGCTGTTTGTTACACTCAAATTGCATAATTGAAGTTTTAGAACTTTGCCATGTTAATCTTATGGTGGGATTACATTCTACATGTGAGATGTGAATTGTTTTAGTTTCTGTACTCTGACCTGGTAGTTCTCTATATTTTCTTAATCAAATCAGTATTTATAGAATCCTAAATAAAGTATAAGGTTTGCTATAACAATAAGGAGTAATGTAGCATCATAAGTAAAGTAAAAATGGCATTGTTGTTGGTTTCCTGTTAATTATCCTGTTTCCAAAGAAAAGGTGCTCGCGTTGACTATAATTATTTGTTTGGAGAAAGAATTAGTTGAGCATTGAGATAACATAATGTTGAAATGTCGAGGAGAATGCTTCATTGTTGAACCCGGAAGCAATTTAGTTACTGTTTTTTTACGAGTATTATAGATCTCGTTCCTGACTACAGTTATGTATGCGTTTTACTTGTGAAGAGTGATAACCAGGATCCAAAACAAGGAACAACAGTCCACAATTCTCATGTTATCGCTCTTTCCCAAGTATGTCCGAATAACCTGAATGGAGTTATTCTAACGTAAGTTATTTATTTAAGTCATTCTTTGTTTTATGTTCATATTCATGAGTAGATTTCTTGCATATTTCTAGTACGTATGCTTGTTTCTCATTGGTGTCCGTGATGTATAAGTATTTGAATTTGTGTGAAGGCCTCTTGATCTCTGTGATGCCACATCATCAAGCCCAGATGTTCTTCCGACTGCATATCAAGGTTCTCACACTAGTGGCTTACCAATGGCAAATCAGGGCGCTATGGCGTCATTACTGCCCTCTGGGCCAAATGCCTCATTACAGGGAACTTCTGGTATGGTTCTTGGTAGCAACTTGTCATCACCATCTGGCCCGCTTAGTGCGACAGTCAGGTAGTGTGTAGCTCAAATTGTGACTTTGCCTTTGGGGACCGGTTTATGTATTTATTTATATTGTATTAATATTTACTTTTAATTTATTTATTGATGATTCCCGTGGTATTCATTATTCATGGTTATAGGGATGGTAGGTACGGTGGTCCAAGGGCATCTACTTTACCAGTTGAAGAGCAGCAAAGAATGCAACACTACAATCAAATGTTATCTGGTAGAAACATTCAGCAGTCCAGCTTGTCCGTACCTGGGGCTCTTCCAGGAGGTACTGATCGTGGTGTTCGAATGGTACCTGGTGCAAATGGTATGGGCATGATGTGTGGGATGAATAGAAGCACAATGTCAAGGCCAGGGTTTCAGGGAATGGCTTCTTCCTCGATGCTGAATACTGGGAGTATGCTTTCATCCAGTATGGTTGGAATACCAAGTCCTGTAAATATGCACTCTGGAGCTGGTTCTGGTCCAGGAAATTTGATGTTAAGACCTCGCGAGGGTCACATGATGCGGGTGAGTTATTGATACTCAATAGTGTACTAGATTAAGGTTGCTTCTTTAATACAAACATATGGTATGTTGCTTTCTACACTGACTAATTCGAATTGCAAGAATATATCGTCCGAGTCATAGTCTGTACAGTCCTCCTTTAGAATCCAATTGTTAGATATGGCAATAGTCTTTGCAACCATCTGTTTTATTTTTATGACTTACTTTTATTCCCACCTGTGGGGTGGGAATTGAGAGAAAGGATGTTGCAATCAAATGAGCAAATCTCTCTCCCTCTTCAGTTAGCAACTGCATATATGAGTTTGTAGTCCATTTCATTTGGCGCTGTTGGTTTTCCTGCATTTAAAAAGTTGCTCAGACGCACACAAGCGACACTCATATTTTTGTTTTGAAAAAGATACAGATACTTGTGCATATATGTTTTATCTTTGATTGTGGAATGTGGCGTGCCTTTGCTGCGAATCAATCAAATTAATGTCATCCAATAGCATTCAGCTGCATTTGCATCACTGAAGTTTAATGGTTTGAGTACATGCTGAAACATGAGACTGAGAATAGATGAGCCTCGGTGTTTTGAGTGGAGGCCTTTTCTTTTCCTTGCATCAAAATACAACTCGAATTCTGAAGTTTTGGTATGTACCCATTTACGTGCTCATTCCAATGGAACATAATTGATTTGTTTCATGGATCAAAACCTTAGCCCCAGACTAAAGTGTTGATTCAGTTACCCTTTTAAGTGAGTCACTTAAATAGTATCTCGCCTATTTGGTGTTTCTAAAATGTTATTGTATGTGCTGAAGACACTATTTTGGAAGGTCTCCTTTTTGTTTTTGCTGTTACCCTTTACTGTCTAATTCCGCTTATTTGACGTAGAGTTTTTTTTATTATCACAGCCTGCCCATAATCCGGATCACCAAAGGCAACTTATGGCTCCAGAGCTTCAGATGCAGGTCACGCAAGGGAATGGCCAAGGTATTGCTCCGTTCAATGGGTTGAGTTCTGGCTTTCCTAGTCAGACAACTCCATCAGGTGCACAAATGTATCCAGGCCATCCCCAGCAGCAACATCAGTTATCCCCACAACAATCTCATGCAGTCGGCAGCCCTCATCACCCTCATCTTCAAGGCCCCAATCATGTGACAGGGTCGCAGCAGCAAGCCTATGCCATGCGCATGGCTAAAGTGCATCAACAGCGGTTTTTGCAGCAGCAGCAGCAGCAGTTTGCATCATCCAATTCTTTGGTGCCGCATGTCCAACCACAGGCCCAACTCCCCATTTCTTCAACTTTGCAAAATAGTTCCCAGATTCAGTCACAAAGTTCACCTCACCCAGCATCTATGTCCCCTAGTACACCTTCTTCCCCAATGACTCCGGTATCATCCCAACACCAGCAGAAACATCACCTGCCACCTCATGGGATGAGTCGGAATCCTGGTGCAAGCGGGTTGACTAATCAAATAGGGAAGCAACGACAAAGGCCACAACAACATCTTCAGCAATCTGGGAGGCACCACCCTCAGCAGCGGCCATTTGGGCAATCTCAGCAGCAGGCTAAACTTTCGAAGGGAATGGGAAGAGGGAATCCAATGGTGCATCAAAACCTTGCCATCGATCCTATAAACATCTCCATTGATCCATCTCATCTGAATGGGCTTTCGATGCCTCCGGGAAGTCAAGCTCTGGATAAAGGAGAACAGATCATGCAGTTAATGCAAGGTCAAGCTGCATATTCGGGGTCTGGCGTCAACCCAGTAACATCAAAACCATTGGTTCCTCAATCATCAAACAACTCTCCGATGCAGCAAAAGTTGCATTCTAGCTCAGCTACCTCTTCGACGAAGCAACTCCAGCAAAAGCCATCTCATTCTGATAACAGCACTCAAGGCCAGGCACCAGCTGTTCCTTCTGGTCATGCAATATCAGCTTCACATCAATCTGCATCTCCAGCAATTGTGTCTTCCAATCACCAGCAGGTGCAGCCACAGCAACAGCAACAGCAACAGAAGCAAGCTAATCAGACTCAACCATATGTTCAGAGAGTCCAGCAGAATCGTCAAGTGAATTCGGAGCTTTCAAGCAAGCCTCCAAATGATTTAGCTTCAGCCGAAGAGCAGCCTGTGAATAGTACTTCTCTAATCGGTTCGAGCATGGCAATTCCTCAGTCCTCTATTGATTCGTCTAATGTAGTACCGGTTTCTTCTGGCATTACTCAATGGAAATCATCAGAAGCAGTATATGATTCTAATCTGCCAAATTCAACTGCTCAAGAGGGTTCACTTGGGAGCCCATCACCAACAAATTCATCTGGGAATGAGCCAGTGCCCCCTTTTAGTCAAGGTTTAGGCCCAAGGCAGTTATCTGGTAACTTTGCCTCTCATGGACATATTGCTGGTGCGCAATGGCAGCAGAAGCAGCTACTGCAAAAGCCTCCTTCGCTACCACCCCTGTCCCAACAACTCTACGAGCAACAAGAGCAACAGCAGCAGCAGGAACAAGAATCACCCCAACATCAACTGCCTTTGCCACAGCAGTCTCAGCAACAAATGCAGCATCTGCCAGCAGGGCAAGGTGGTTTGTATATGATGCCTAGTAATTCAAAATCAGAATGAATGATTCTAAGGAATTGAGAAGCTGCAGCAACTGGTACTGCCAGGGTTGGATCCGCATGCCCTTGTTACACAGTGTACAGGTAATTACTGCTCTTTAAGTCCTCGTATCTTCACAATGTTTAGCCTGATATGTTCCAGTGTGGTATAACATTCAAGAAATAAGATGGTTCTCATATGGTAGGGATTGCAATGCACTTGAAAGTGTAGCTAACGTTATCAGAGTATCAAACTTCCTCTGGCTTAGTAGTTCTTGATTATTTTCAAATGTTTGGCAATGAAGTGTCATAGGTTTTTTTTACCTCCTGTCGAAAGGACATGCTTTATTTTGGTTGTGTGTGTGTGTTTCTCCATAATAATTTAACTTTGATTCATCTTTGCTTAGTTTTGCATGAGGGCTTGGGTGTTGGCTCATATTGCATTATGTTGGTGCAAATACTTCCCCGGATTGCCTAGTTGATCATATGGGATATATGGTGCTCCATCTCAGTATAAAGTATCTGATTTAAGGGTTGGGTTTAATGCAGATGAAGCTGATTATTCCATGAGGGCATCAACGGAATTAGGTGGTCATTGCATTGGCAGGTTTTGTTATGGCTTTAGCTGAACTGCTGAAGTGATACTGCAGGGCATTTCCCTTTGTTTTGGGAATCATGTAAATTACCACTGGGCTAGAGCTCTGGGAAGATAGACCAATATAGAGGTATGTGTACAGGGTCTTATCTTTCCCTTTCTAGTTTCTAGTGCCTTTTTCATTTATTTTTTTCTTTCTTTTGTTTATTTTCCCTGGTCTCCTTGCTAATTTGTGAGGGACCTTATTTCTTTTTGGCCCAGTAGATTAGTGCATGTATTATTACCCTTTCAGATTAAGGGGGTGCAATCATTTTTATGGGCAAAGCCTTTGGAAATTTTGTGAATATTAGATGTCTGGTGTATACATTGGTCAATGGAATTAGAAACTGTCACTGCCATGCGCCCCTGTGGAACAATTGTAATCTGTACTGGTTCTCAAATCTATAATGCAACGAGTCTTTATAGTTGGTTGATCCAAATCTGATACTTCTTTTTGAACACCTAATTGTTTCTGTTGAGGTTTATGTTGGGAGCACATGCAAAAACATTGAGGAAAACAAAAGTAATAATAATAGTGGATCCTCTTCTGGCGATCGGCATTTATTTTCCTTGTTCATCTTTAATGAGCAGTCGAATGTTTTGTATCACTCATCTTAAACGGAATCTTACGCTGTGAACCAAAATCATTTCTAGTTTCTTAGAACTGCTTAGTGCATAACAAAAATGGGAAACCAACTGGTGTCTAGCAGACTCTGCCCCAGCAAAGCAAACCTAGCAAATAAAACAAGGAAAACAAACCCAGCAAATTTTGTTCAAACTTTTATATATTTATTCTTCATGGAAAACCATCAATCTTTAGAAATGATTCAGCTAGGCACACAAAATAGCAAACCGCCCGACAAATGCACTACCAATGTACCTGTACCTTTCTAGCAAAAAAAAAAAAACGTAGTAAAACACTAAAACCTAAAAAGTAGAAAATAAAATTCCCAGGCCTGAAAAAACAGAGATCCATTCGGGACCCTTATATGCTGTTCTACGACACCACCCTACGCAGAGAGGGGAGTCTGTAGATACCATTCTCACATTACCAGCCCCTCTTGCTTTTGTCATGCTGCGCAGCAGCTTGCTTCTTTCATTTCCCTCTATCCTTTGCATAGTTCACGCAATGGGAAATCATCATCATTCTTGAACTTAGTTCTTGACTTAAACGCTCTCAGGTTTTCTTCTTCTTCACCAGCACGATGACAAGTGTATCTGCAACTAAAGGAACAGCTAGTTGTGGTATGAAAGGAAGAATCATGGATTCGGTAGTAATGACAGGTTCGCCCGTTCTGGCCTTCTTGTCCATGTTCGGTAGGGGCATGGAGTCCTTGTGCACCCCCCCAGAACTGAAGCCCTAAACAGGGCAGGAGCTGCAACCACTTGGAGTGGTGCCATGTCAGGCATAGGCTGGAAGATCTGTGATCGGAAAGCAAGACATTGGACTGTAAAGCACGAAATACATAGTAAAGACAAGGTTTCAGTTTCCCAAGATTACAGACCCGTGCTTGAAAAACCAAGTTATCGTCGGGTGGGAAGGACTCCCTGATTTGTGTCGCCCTTTAGGGATGATGAAGCCGTTGAGAAATTGAAAGTACTCAGGGTGGCACCAAAACATGGGATATTAGGATCCAAATCCCCGAACAGCCAGAAGGATAATGCTCTAAGAGGCTGCAGGTTTTGCAACCTCCAACAACAAACTTAAACTTGAGCTTGACCACTGTTTTAACCGCCCATTAGCCGTGTTTCAGATAAATAAGGGAAGAGCAACTTTACCTCTTCCGATGCTAGGATGAACTCACTATGGTACGTAGCTGCCCCATCATCATCAACACCGGGATAAGGCCATAGATTTGCACATTGCACACTTACTCCAAAGCCTTGCAGAGGCACACTGCAAAGGGGTTGCGACCGTCAAATGGAGCCACAGCTAAATTAAGTACGTTAAAAAACCAAGGACCACCATTGATGGTGTCGTCCCTTTCTCCCTTGCGCTTAAAATCAAATACGTACATAGAGGCCAAAACCATGATGTCGGTTTAAGAGCCTGTTACAAAAGCTGCACAAGAGATTGTAACCGTGACAGCTTTGTGATCCACCTTATGAGAAGATGTTCCACATCAAAATCGGATTTCAGAGCAATCGCGGTGGCCCCAAAATCAATGACGCCATTATTGGAGATCGCAAGGGAAATAGCAAACCTAACATATGTATCTCTTCAACCATGGTTTCGTTAAGGAAAGAGTTGCTAGGCAACCATGGTTTCTGCGTTTTTTAGATCAAAGTGGTCCAAATGTGAGATAGTGCTAAATTTTTAGGATGAAAGTCTTAATCTGCACTAATTTGAGGTATTTCTTGTGCAATAAGTGATTATTACTATATAATTTTTTTTATTTTTTTTGAAAATGTACCATATGATCTATTTAAATGCCACTAGTTCTTAGACAATGATATGTGCTGAGCCGGTTAGCCCTATCAATTTCCCCTGTCGTTATGTTAACCACATAATTATTACCATATTCATTAAATTTTTTTTTTTTGAAATGACCATATTCATTCATTAATTGTCATGAATTATGAATTGACATGAGCCTCTTCATCTCCCATTCACTAACGTTTTTGTAACGCTAATTACTTCCCACTCTACATAAACCCTTGCCTCTTCTTTGCCTTTACACACCGATCTCTCACTCACGTACGAATCTGACAACCGAAAATGGCTTACACATCTAAGCTTTTCCTTCTCACAGCTCTGCTTGTTCTGACCATGTCATTTGTGGTCAGTACTTCTCGATCATCGAATTACCCAACTGGGAGAAAATCAAACCTTGCAGCCAGATTGAACTTGGATGAAGAATCATCAACCTGCTGGGAGTCTTTATTTCAGCTCCAGGCATGCAGTAAAGAGGTTGTCTTGTTCTTCCTCAATGGTGAGACTTACTTAGGAGACGGCTGTTGCAAAGCCATTAGAACCATTGAGCACCAGTGTTGGCCAGCCTTGCTCGGGTCCCTAGGGCTTACCACGGAAGAGACTGATATACTAAAGGGTTACTGCGATGAAGCTGATCAAATCCAATCACCTCCGACATCGCCTTCACCACCATCTGTTCATCAGCCTACTGGAAAACTTGTTCCGGATCTGGACAAGTTGATTCCGTGAAGATTTTACTTTTGGTTTATGTTATGTAGGATGAGTAGGAGCCTAGTATGTATGCTCCATGTCTTAATTACTATCACGTTTAGTTATATGTGTACTTGCAACTAATTAAGACAAAGGAAATAATGAAGTGTTATGATACAAGGTGTCCGATGTCCGTTCAATTCTTAAATCTCCCTTCAAGATCGATCATATGTGCAAATTGATCGGCTAATTTGAAGTCGTTTAGTCCCACTGTGATTAAACGACAGAGTGTTCCGGATAAACATTGAAACAAATTTGATCATAAAAAAAAGGCTGAACGATTAAAAATGGACGTGGTGGAACCAAAATGGCCAGGGGGCTAGCTTCGAATGCAAAAGCTAAGTAGTCACTCCAGAGTGCAGCACACCATATAAAAGAGAATACCAAATGTTGATTATGCTCAATATGTTGCCGCACGTATGGAAAAACATCCGGCGACACTCCGTTTCATCTTGCCACTAGGAGATAGCTCCATCTAACAACAGTACTCCACCTCACTAAGCTAGACAAGGCACGTTGAAAGCCCATTTAGCCCTACTAAACAACGGTAGAGGGATTTCAATACAAGGTTAAGAATTGAAGAGTTCTTATTGGGACCTCTTAATCTACTTACTACTCCCCCATTTTTTTAATTATTAAATGACCTATATGTACTTATATGAAAAGACAGACAATAAAATATTAAGAAATTTTTTTTTTTCTCTCTCCACAGCTTTATATTACTTTTATCATTTATTTCCATTTTCAAATCTCATTTATGATTTTATTTGTTCATGAAAGCTTTCGAAGAAAAAAAAGATTCAAAAGATAATGCATTCAAAATTACTTGGTGGATTATATAAGAACAAAATTATGATGCAATAGAAAAAATATTAGATAAATGGTTTTCTCATTAGTATTACAAGATCATGAAATGAGGGATATATAGAGAATCATTGTGTAAACTAAACCAAATAAGCTTGTGAAGCGGCATATAAGATAAAGTTAAATAAAAATAATTAAATGAGCAAATTTAATTTTTGTAACCATAAAACATTTAAAATTAGGCTTGAAAACAATTATGGTAATATTTTTTAATTAGTTTTTTTTTTTTTTTTGAGTTGAAGAGGTCAATCTCATTATGCATTTCAGCAAGCAGTACAATAATGGTCTGCCCATAGGGCCGTCAGAAAAAGCCATTACACAGAGTACACCCAACAAGAGGCATACCACTAAGTACACCCTTAGCACACTCACCTTTTAACCATGAAGCACAAAAACAAACAACAAATAAACTCCGAATTTTTATTTAACTACCTACGAAATCACTTGTTGTTTGCCGATTCCTTCCACTCAATAGAAGATAAAGTCACCACACTTCCCAGAGTTGAGGTTTTCACCTCCCCAATTGGAAGTTGGTCCTCGTGAATAGCTGGAGTCACCTCCGTCTCCTCCATCGAAACCTGCTGACCTTCAGGCTTCCCCATCACGGCAATTGAAGTCATCACCTCTTCACTTGAAGCTTTCCCCACAGCTGAAGTCATCACCTCATCAGCTTGAGTAGGTTTTTCCCTCCCCGGAGAGGAATCACTCCCTTCCTCCTCCTCAAGAAGCTTTAGAAAACGCTTCCGCCCTTTCACTTTGACTCGAGCATCCTTCTCTGCAGACCTTTAATCTTATTCTTTGATCCCTTAGGGCGACCTACCTTCTTCTTTTGTGGCGAAATGATCAAGCGATCATCCTTCTGAGGTAGAGCCAAGGACAAATTCTCAATCCCATCGAAAGCAGGAGAAGGTAGGGCTAGTAACTTCTTGCCAGGCCGCACAAGAGAAAGATCAGTACCACGCTTATGGCCACTAATAACATCAGAAGCTTCCTGTGTCTTGGTAGTCTCAAACGTTGGCATCTGAAAGCCTCCTTGTTTGCATGCTTGTAAGAACCGATCCCCAGGTGATCCATTAAGCATACAGCTAACCAGACTACGTTTCGGTTCCACCGAAGGACCCGGTTTCACCAACTTTTGAAGCAGACCCGTAGCCTTGAGTCCGGAATTGAGGTGTTCCGAGAAGAAAGCTGCTTGACCACGATGCTGTGCCGCACGCTCAGCCACCTCCGGAGACAGGAGCCCAGCCCTAACATCTGTATCTCTTTGCACCATACCAGTCCGAGCCCTAGAAGTCCCAGTAGAATTGAAAAGAGTCAGCCCCACCATTGCATCCACAGCTGCAGCAGACTTGCGGGCTTCCTCCTCCTTAATGAACAGACGATCGCAACCTTCCATTGGGTGATCAAACAACCCACATTCACGACAAAGCCCTCGGACTTTCTCATATTGGATTGTGACATCCACTTCAATCGAGGAAGAGAAAGAAAAGCTTCTGAAGGCCCTAAACCTTCTCCTGGTGTCAATAACCATCCTGATCCTCTGTTCCTCATCCTTATGCTTCAAGGCTACCTTATCAAGCCTCAAAACCCTACCAATAGCAGATCCGATTATGGATAGGGATAGCTTGTTCCGAAGCGTAGGAGGAAGCCCTCGAACAGTAATCCACAACTCCAGATAATGAAGAGGGATTGAATCCACATTAGCTATCCCATCATACGGGGCTAAGAGCAGCATTCTGGTAAAACCACGGGCCTCCGCTCAAATAAAGGTTTCGATCTTCTTCCCGATCAAACTGAAAAACAAATCGATTTCCCACCGCTCTGATGGAGAGACCCCCCCTTCATGTGCCATATGGTGGGCATCGATCCAATGAAACCTGCCAGATTTGGCTTCCGAGTAAGCAACTGTCCCACCATGTAATGGTGAGAGTCTTGCAACGCCGCTTCCCCAGCTAAGATCAACATGAGTGTCGTCGTTGAGAGTAAAAGCAGCCGCAAGGCTGGAGATCGGATCCGTCATGATTTGAAGGAACAAGGTTTTTTGAAGCAGAGCAAAGGAGCGGCTAGGTTTTTTGTTCACCGTAGTTGGCAGACTATATTTTTTTAATTAGTTATCAAGATATGACTTCCTCCTTTTTCTTCAATAATTATTTCAATTTTTCTTTTTTGGCAAACAAACAATTATGGGAGAATTAAAACTCACCTTTAGTGCTTGGAACATTCCATTTATAAGATTAAATTAGGTATTTGAAAGAGGTTTAGATAGCAAATTTTCAGATAATAGGACTATTTTTTCATTGTAAAGTTATTATTTTACTGCAGAGCATTTTACGGGTCCAAAGTACAATCATAATCAGACATGGATTGGAACAGTAATACCTATGTGAGCTGGATTGACAGATGTACTAATTACACACGGGTTACCATATGAACGGTGAAGAATTAGAAACTACAAATTTTAGTCACTTTGGACTATATATACCCCTCCAATGCCAGTAATACGGTGTTCTCTCAAAAAGCCTTAACAATCTCTTGGATTGAAAACCCTAACAAAATCTTGTGGAGTCTTTCTCAAGAATTCTCTAAATTCCCTAAAAGCACTCTTCATTGAATTTCTTCTTTAGAATTGAAAGCATCCCATCAAGAAAACCGCCTGCTCCTTTCTAGAGTGGTTTCCCGCTTCATTGGCTTATGGCGTCTTCATGTGTTCCTGGTCTTAATCTTCCATCGGGTTTTAAGTTTCTTCCAACCAACGAAGAACTATTGGGATATTATCTTCTGAACAAGGTCCGCGGCAAACCATTCAAGTATGACTCTAGGGTTATGAATGAGTTCAATCTTTACAAGACGGAACCCTGGGATCTTTGGACTAGGTTTGGCGGCCCAAGACTGAACCAGGGTGAAGACCTCTTTATCTTTACCGAATTGAAGAAGGTGAATGATAATGGATCAAACGTGTCTCGCACGGCAGGTTCTGGCACCTGGAAAGGTGACACTGCAGGGGCCAAAGTATATGATTCAGAGGATAAGAAGAAGATCTTAGGATCGTGGAAAAGGTTTCATTACGTGCCGAATGAACCAAATGAGAATGGTTCTTGGATTATGTTCGAGTACAAGCTTGATGATTCACTGATCCCCAAATCTTGTATTGGTCGTGATCTTGTGCTGTGCCGGATTCGGAAAGACCGAAAGAGAAAGTTGATTGAAGATCAGATGAATGACACTCCTCAGTCCTCCCGTAGAAAGGTTCCAAGGGTAGACAAACATGATGTCATGTTTACTCATAGGAAACATATTATGAATGATGATACTAATCTGCCGGCTTCTTTTACTCAAGGCTTAGGTAGTGAGGATGAGGAGCAACAATCACAACAACGACAACAACTTGATTCTAACAAGAGCTTTGAGGAACAAGAAATACAACAAGAAGATCCGCAACCGAGAAGGCAACATTATTCTCATTTTAATGAGCGGCAGCAGCAGCTCCTCGTCAATGATCTGATGATCTCAAGTGATCAATACATATTTGGAGAAACTTATGATCCTATGAATATTGTTCGACCTAACCCTAATGCTGTCATCAGTCATCAGCCGAACAATCTTGGCATTCCTTCTTATTTTCATGAGCAGCAGCAGCAGCTCCTTAGTGATGATCTGATGGTTTCTTGTCATCTTGACAAATTTCAGAGGGTAGACAAACATGAATCTTATGTTATGTACACTTGCGAGAATCAGATTTTGAATGATGAAGATTATAACCTCATGGCTTCATCTGTTACTCGATGGTTATCCAGTGATGAGGAAAAGCAACATCCACAACAACAACAAGAAGTCGAACCTAACAATATGTGTGCCGGACAGCACTCCTCGGTGAGCTTTGAGCGTGAGGAACAACAACTACAACAACAAGATCAGCAACTGCTGCCCTCTACCTCTGATTTTCATGAGAAACAGCAACAGCTCCTCGGCAATGATCTGATGGTTTGTAATGATCATGACATATTTCGAAGGGCAGAAACATACGAACCTATGAATGTTCAACCTAACCCAGATACCCTCATCAGTCATCAGCCTAACCATCTTAGCATTCCCATTGACATAGATGCAATCCAATTTGATGATTATTGGACGCCGAATGAATTACTTTTGGTTGACACCAATAATGATCCTTATACCGCGGCACCTGATTCAGTACTAGACACATCAAAGCCGTTGCAGATGCAAGATTCTGCAGCTAACGATAACAACGAGATGATGAGAATTGATGAGAGTCATGATCAGACTCAACTGGGTTTCCCTCAAGACTCAAACACGACGGAACTTTCTGACAGTGCTGCCCATAATGAAGCGCTCAACTTTAGCACCCTTGATGACAATGTGTTCAATGCAATTGATCTTGACAACCTTTGGTAGAGGAAAGCCAGTTTCAAGTGTTGGCCTATTGTACCTAGCGTTGGTCTGTAAAAGTCAATGATAAGGAATTTCAGTCTTTGTATTACTGTTGCAATTGTGTTATCAATTTCTAATTGGGTTTTTAAGTTGAATTTTCTTATTATATATGCTCATTGCACCAATTTATGGAACTTGTCATGCATATATAGTCGTGGAAGTTTGCACGTCTTGGAAGCATCTTTTTGCATATCATTGGCCAAAGGAAGATGGGAGACAAGACAATAATATATAAATATACATTATATCTATGTATGTATGCATATATATATATATGTATATTTATAGGGATATGCAATAGATACTAGAGGTGTGTAACAATGAAGTTTTAGGAGTAACCCTGACTTTCTAGTGTCTTTTATGACTGACAGCTGGTTCCTAAAGAACTGAATGGCTATGACAAGAAGAAACCATTCTGTTCTGTACGATCGAGAGTATGATGTCTTTGGAACCTTTGTGTAGCTTATTAGTCATGTCATAAAGCACCATTACATGCATGCATGATAGTGGGTTCTTGATGGGAACTGGGAAAGGGGTGCTATTGCAATGTCCTCAAACAGTAACTCAGGCATATAACTTCAACTTTGGATTCTATCTGACTTGCTTTAGTACTCAAAACAAGGGAGTTCAAGAGAATTCTATGAAACAAGAGAGTTTTTCATTGTTACCTGCACTGTGTAATTTCTTGAGTACAGTTCTTAGGTAGAACGAGTCATATGCCTCATAAGTTCTCAAGAAATGTGAGGTGCTACTATACCATGAAGAACCATGATTTATAAATCTGCATGAAACCAAATATGGGGCATTGGTCCCCTGCTTAGGGTCAGCGAAAAGGTTTTAGCACCAAGAAACTAATCCTATCACTGTTTTTGACGAAGAAGTCCACGCTTTCGCTTCATTTGTTAAGTGGCAACAAAATTCAAATGAGAGAACTATTCAAATAAAGTCGGTATGACCGGTGACAAGCAACTCGTCGTAAAAGGTGCTCCATCCAATTGTATTGTTCTCATCAGTATTGCTGCATCAATGGTGCCTGTACTATCGATCTCTCGGAGACTCAAGACAATCATGATATAAGATATCAAGTAAATATGTGCTTGCTTTGATAGCTGCTCTTTTCGACATGTGTTTAGAGAAGTGAATTTTCCGGCGGGAGACAATGCGAGAAATCAAGTCAACTTTGCATTCATGACCTTAATTATTCAAATATAAACTTATACAAATCTCAAGAACTTTTTGGATAAAATTTTCATGGTCGATTATTTGTATTTGGGATACAATGGTCCTTATAATAAGAACTCAATGTGCAATTAATGCGAATGTAGAAGGCAAAATGAATTCTTTAAAGTATTGGGAGGGTCAACTTTACCATATATAATTTTTTTTTTTTGAAAGGGGTCCCCCATATTTTTTTTGCCAGAAAAGTTGTTCATTTCCTTATACATACTTAAGAAAAGCAATGAGTTTTCTTTTTTCAATGACTCAATTCTGCGAACCAAACGAGTTATAAAAGTAGAATTGAGAAGTAATAAGGAGAACCACAATAAGGCTAAAAGATTAGTTCATGGATGGTGTTTTTTCAACAAGTATAACCATGACACGTCCTCAAATTAGATATTAGACTAGTGAAACAATAAGTACTAAAAACTCTGATGCAATAAGAAGAACGTACAAAAAAGGATAGAGGACATGGTAAATCAACCAACAAGAATAGGAGTAGACCGGGTGTTTTGGCTACAATTTAATTAGCCGATTGTTTTATAAATCAAATCCATAAATGATTGTCATTAATACTCGAGACAAAATGACCATTACATACCTCTCTGTTGCCATTAACTAGACAAACAAGAGATTGTGGGGTTATCATAATGATACATAGGAATAGACCACTCATTATACATCTAGTGCTCACTAAACAAAAGAGAGTCTATAAGTTATGATAAAACTAAGACATTGCAAATAGACAAATTACTACACTCAATAGCACTCATTAAGGACTAACAAGTATCCTTAGAAAAGTAGAGAATTATTACAATAAAAAAACTAAAACTAAATACGGGCCACATCACAAGGGCCTGAAGTTTTCCCTAGCCCTAGCCCTAGCTTGAGCCCAATAACATCCAGCCCTAACCTAGTTTGTCCTGCACTGTGAAAATTCATCGAAAGCAGCACCACTCGAAGCCACCGCCTTGAGGAACAAACCAGCGAGCGAACTCGTGTAAGAGAAGACCCGAACCAAAGGACACAGATTCCCAGCTCACCCAACCACCAACTGAAAACCACGCTTCTGACGCTGTCGCTGCCACTGCCACCTGGATGTCCCTTGAATTGCTGCTGCTATGGCTGCCATGCCATCGTCGAACTCCATGATTTAGCGCAAAATTGAGCCAGAATCTAGCATTGATGCCGTCAAACTCCAAGCAAAAAAAAAAAAAAAAAGGGAACAAACCCGAAAAACCAAAAGCCTAGAACCCAGCGCTAGTAACTAGATAGATGCCAGCTGCCGCGGGACGAGCAACTCCAACCATGGTGTCAAAAGCCAAAATGGCTCTCCCAATCAAAATCCACCATCTCCAACAATAGCCAAGGTAGAGTCATTTTGGCTTTTGAGCTAAAAGGGGAGTCAAAATGACTACACATTGTAGAACGAAAGCCATATGTGGTGAGACATGAATTGAGGTGGGCTCCAGCAGCATGTGATGAATTTATGAAATGACTTTAGCTTTTGATAAAGATGGTTGAAGATGCAAAATATGAATGAATAGGGATGACACTAGGAGGGGAGTGTATTCCATGCACTGTCAGTGCATGGGTACTTGCAATATGAATGGATGTATTTTTTTGATATTAAAATATATAAAGGAGTGGATTAAATGAGTGGCTGCTATTTTTTTAGAAATTAAAATAACCGTTAGTGCACTTGCACTGTCGGTGCATACAATCCTCTCCACACTAGGAGAGCCAAATTTTGCAAATGACTTTGACGTTTCACTCCATTGTTGGAGACGCTCCTAGAAGCAGGCTAAAGGTAACTTAAAACTATGAGAGAGAGAGAGAGAGAGAGAGAGAGAGAGAGAGAGAGAGAGAGAGAGAGAGAGAGAGAGAGTTTTGTTGAACGTGCTTTAATGTAGCCTTTTTTTTTTTTGTTATCAGATAAACAACTCAAATGCTACAATTAGTCTTTCGTGAGTCGAACTCACAATCTCTCACTTATAGTGTAGCCTATTTAATTAGCCAGACTTTTTTTTTTTTTTTAACAAAATAAAAAACTCATACAACAACTAGTTTTTTGTGAGTCGAACTCATGACCTCCCACATATAAAGGAGGTTAGGAGAGACTTATGCCACTAGACCAAATGGTACTGAACAATTAGCCAAACTTAAAGTCTTATATTTAAACTAATTTAATTTTTTATGAATAAAAATTATTATTATTATTTTTTTGAATAAAGGAATTATCTTCATATAATAGAAAAAACTCAATAGAGTTAATTACAATCGTATTGTAATACATCCAGGAAAAATTCATGGAGTATTAACAAATGATAAGAAATTTGTGCTCGCCTTAAACCAGAATGGCCATTACATATCATTCCGCTGTCATCTAAGGACAGAACAAGAAGATATGGTAGTACCCACGGTGGTACATAGAGATAGGTATACTCATTGAACATCCAGTGCTCCGCTAATAGTCTAATATAGAATAGTTCGAACCCTCATTTATTACTATTCCAGAAAATTTGCTAGTATCACTATCACCTATGTCAACCTAAATGAATTTTGATGGATCAATCCTCCAGGATCTCAAATATGAAACCCTAGAGAAATAAAGTCCATCAGTTTGGTCCACAAATGGGCTTGAATCCAACATAATTTGGAAACCCAACTCCTTCCAACTGATCCGGGCCTCTGACTTGAGTTGGGCCTCAAAAGTGATCTGGGCACGCCACCCAAATTGGGTGGTCGCTCCCTTGCACCGGTCACCGTTGCACATACGGGAAGTAGCCGTTCCCATTTTCCAACCCTTAAGCACGTAGCCCCGGCCCCCACGATCTGGTAGCTTCCTGCCGCCGCTGTTGTCATAGTCACGAAGCCCATCGTCACTTTCCTCAGCCACTTCGTCGCAGATCCAACCTCCCTGCCACGGTATTCCACCACCGCTTCTACAATTTGAATCCCAAAACCCCCCGACGCTGTACGCCGAGCGTAGGAACCTTGAACCACTTGCCCCATCATCCCTCACAGCTCTTCAGATCTGCTTATCATCTGCAATTTTGACTAATCATTCTTGAGACGCCCTCGTTGTGGTCGGACCTGACCCGAACTATCCTTCCCAGCGATCAAGCACGGGAATGCCACACCCCAACACCGAAGGCCGGTTTTCCGCTGAAATTCTCCATGAGAAAAGGGGAGTTCTGGGTCGAGCGATTCAGTTTGATAGAGAGGCTGATCTGTTTGGGAGTTTACCAACAAGAGGCAGCATTGGAGGGCTGAAAAACTATTAAACATAGAGAGAAGAACTCCCCTTAGAGAAGAGGACGGCGTTGGCCGCCATGAGAGAACCCCGAAACCGGGGCGACTAGGTTTTACAGAGAACATATTCAAGTTCCAAAACACTGAATAAAAATTATTTTGAAAGCCTCAATTAGTAAATAAATACTGAAAAATAGTTTCTTATTAAAAAAAAATATTTCAAAAAATTAAAAACCCAAGTTTCTAGTAGTAATTTTTACAATTTTTGCTTTGACAATAATAATAATAAAAGCTAAAATCATTTTATCACCCTGAATTTTTTCTTCACTTCCATACTCATTTAAAAAAAAAAAATTTTTTTATCAAATAAACAACTCATATACAGCAACTAGTCTATTGTGAGTCGAACTCACGACCTCTCACTTACAAAGGAGACTTATGCCACTAGATCCAATGATACTGCCTAGACTTGTAAATAGACCGGATTTAGAGCGAATCGACCTAAATTCAAATCCGTTTAGTAGTAAAAAAATTCAACCCGACCCGCTTTGTTAACCCAGTGGATCGTTGATAGCTCAATCCAAATCTGTATTCGCCAGATTAACGGATGTCTGATCCGCTAATTCTATCTGTCTATAATTACGAATATTTGTTAATTTTAAATAGTAATATTAGATTTTTATCATGATACCTTATAAGATATTAATAAAATATTAAAACAACATGAACAGTATCGCCAAAAGTTGTACTGCAGTATCAAATATTCCCTAGAACAATAAACTAAGGTAACTAAAATACTAAATTTTCAAAGTATTCTTAATATTTTATATTTTTGAAAACTCATAATATATAAATAAAAAATAATATTTTATTTGTTACGTCCCGAACCTAGATTTATCGATTTGCTCACCATTTAGACGGTAAAGGTCGACTATTACTAATTTCAACTTTTACCGATACTTTAGTAGCCCTAAAAGGTTGACTTTTTGTTCGGGTCAATTTATGAGAAAATTTCCTTCATGAAAGTTGTAGAGGACTTTAAACTGAGCGCGTGTATATGTGGTACGTAAAAATTGGGATTCGTATGTGAAAGTTATGAGTAGAATACGAAAGTTACTGTTCATGGTAACAATTGGTTATAAATGAGAAATTTACTGTGGTAGGTTTCCAAAACCGGAAACCCACCCTTTTCTCTCTCTTCTCCCCCGAACTCTCTCTTTCCCTTTCGGTCACTTCACCTCCCCCTCGATTCCTCGCCATCCGGCCACCAACCGGCGTGTAGCGGGCCACCATAGGAGCGCCACCCTCCTCTCTTTACCCTAGTGGCCTTTGATTGGGACGATTTGGCCGAGAAATCTTGGATCGAAGCAAAGTTCTTCATAGCTGCAGTTTGGGGTTTTGTCGATTTCTGGCAATTCCGGCCACCTCCGGTCACCAAACTGCTGTCGAAGGTTCGGTTTTTGCCAGAGATCATTTCCCCTAAGGTATTTCATTCCAATTTGCAGTGTGGAGGCCGGATTAACAATTGCAATTTCTAGGGTTCTTGAGTTTTCTGGGTTTTTCTTCACCGGCCTGTTTCGACTGTTTTAAGGTAAAATTGGGTTGTGTTGTAGTTGAGATAATGATCAGCGTGTCGAGTTGTTGTCGTACATGAAATTTGGCAGCTGGTGGTGGGGGTTGTTACCGGCGCGTGGGCGCCACTCGCCGCCACTTTGGGTGGCGCGTGGGATGGTGTAGGGCAGGTGTTTGACTTCTATTGTTTAGCTAGATATTCACTTGTGCATTGTAGTTTTTATTTTTACGTCTTTGGGTAGAATTGGAGAAGTATGAGTATGGATTTCGATATATCGTTCCAAGGGTGGAGTTTGTTAATTTAATTACGAGGGATCCATTCATCGGATTTCCTTGATTCTGCCCTAGAACCCTTACCTTAGATTAACGGAATGACGTTAGTGGAAAAGATTTGGAGGTTTTGGGCATATAAAGAAAATGTTGGGGTTTGGTTTTTATTTGTCGTAATTTAATTTTTCATCCGCTAATTATTGGTTTACGAACGTTATATTGTACAGGACGTGAAGAGGATTCCCTCGAGGAGGGTTTGAATCGACGGCAAGCTTAGCCGTACACTGTGAGTAGACGTTTGATTTTTAAATAATGCATGCAATTAAGTTCCTTAAGCAAGAATTGTGTTATTTATCAATAAGCTATCGAGCATTTTATTTTTGGTCTTGATTACTTGATATAATTGACTTGGACTTTTGAATCGAGAATTATTATGCTTGATTTGAGACTCATAATTTCTGCTGAAAATTTTGGTTGAGTTATTATGCCTTGGTAATTTTCAAATATCAATTCTTGAGCTTTTAAGAGAATTTCGGGAATGGGGTTTTCTTCAAGAGAATTACGTCTATTTATTATTTCCGCTTAAGTTAGTTGGATTGAGAATATTTTGGGTGTGCGGGGTCACACCATTAGCTTCTATATTCTCCTTGTGAAGTATTGGGGAAGCCCTTTTGTTTTCGATTCTTTTTCGTGATTTTAACCCACCATACCTGGGTCGCTATATTATATTGCTAGCTAGCCTATTAGTACTCCTCCTCACTTACTATGTGTTTTTGGGTGAGTAGAGCAGAGCATGGGATGCTCAAGAGTGTGGGACACTCCGACCCGAGCCTAGGAGGCTCCCTTTCATATGTATGGTGAAAACGCTTTCCCCATACTTTTTATTTATCTTTGACTAGCGGGGCTAGTCCAGTTTTCACTTTTACCAGCGAGGCTGGCTTGGTTTTACTGGGGGCTTATTTATTTTGAGATAATTATCTTTATTCACATTGCATGCATCGGTTTTTAATGAAATAAATGTGGGAAAGTATAAACTTTCTTTTCCGTTGTGCTTATTTATTTTTGTCCACTCACGCTAACGTGTTTTTATGTACTTTCCCCTGGGCCCTTTGGTTTCAATTGCCCAGATCGCAGCGTTGCTGTCTAGCTTAGGAGTTGAGGCCTAGCACCAGCATTGCCATCTATCCTCAGTAGGTTATCTATTAACCTACTTTATGTATCACGTTTTATTTGTTTTCTATAGCTTGCTCTGATGACCTTGGGAGGATTTATTTAAGCATTTGTATAATTATGAATGTGACGGAGTTGTATAATTTGGAGGAAGTTAGAAGATTTGACTTGCTGGGTTGTAATTTTTATAAGTGGTTATGTTTGTGTATCTACGGTGTTTTTACTTGGAATTTTTGCGGATTGTTTCTGGGAAGCAGGGTGGCTTCAGGAATTGGAATTGAGTTAAACTTGGAAGTGTATTTCAACAGGTTTTGGGTTGTCCACTTTTAGGAGAAGTTCTGTAGAATTTTCTCGAAAAGTGGGCCCCGCAGGTCCATCTTGGAGTTAGGGGGTAATTCCGGGGTGGGTCCTGACATTATTATTATAAAAACAGACAAGATTATTAACGGATCAGATTAACCTAAATCCGTGTTTGATCTATTAAATAAACGGATTAATGGATCCGGATCATTAACAGATCAAAATTTTCAATCCAAACCCATTAAATAACTACGGATCCGGATCAAAATCCGCTTTCTTTACAGGTCTAGGTACTAGGCACATACCCATTCCTGATTTTTTTTTTTTTTTTTTTTGAATGAAGGCAAAGCCAATAAATTGATCAAAAGTCAGAATGACTATTATATACCCTTCCGCTGCCATCGAGATAGACAAGAAGATGTGTTAGTACCCATAGTGGTATATAGAACTAGGTCACTCATTTGATATTAAATACATCGAAATAGCATGAATCCTCCATTTGTACTACTCCGGATGATTTGCTAGATGCACAAAAGTGTGTAGGTCCATAAGAGACGTAGAAAATTATTGAAAGTAAAACTAATTACTAACCTAGAGTTCCTTAAAAAAAGGAAATAAAATAAAAATAGTAAAGTAGGTTGGGCCCAAAGCTAAGCCCAAAGCAACAAAAACCCTAGCCCAATCCCATGTCAAGAAACGGCAGCCACCGTACCAGCGCCTCGCTTGGAATCCTATCGCCAGCCTACCACCATCCACACCCCCACCTCCGCTTGCCACTATCTAGGCGGACCAACCCAAATCCAGAATGGAGCAGGCAGAGCCCGGCGTGCCACTGCAACCTACAAACATGCCGAGCCAACGGCAATCCAACCCATGTCTGCTTCCATCCATGTCGGTCGCTTGGATGTATCTCCACTGGAAAGAACCCCGAGATGAAGGCTACAGGACCTCGTCCTGGAGACCACGACCACCGTTGCCAGCCACTGACCCACCACCGGCCTTGCCTACCATCGCGTCTGGATCCCAGTGAAATAACTCTGATGCCGGCAACACCCAATCTCCACATTGACTGGGATATTGAAGGACCAAGGATAGGCATTTACACCTTGAAGAGCGCGTCCAACACCGCTGCCATTAGGGCGTGTCGTCGGACAAGGCAGTACAACGTTGTGAAGAAAATCAAGCGCTTAGGGTTCGCTTAGGAAAGAATTTTCTTTTTCTCTTGATGAGGGACTTGCTTTAATACAGTTTTTTTGTTAGTGTTTTTTTGGTATTGAGGATAAATCCTCCAAATTTGATACGCTCTAGCAATTCTGAAGTAGGTATACACGAGAGAGGAAAGAAGAAGACAAGTTACCTACTCACCAACCCCTTAGGTTCATATATTAAGTTCAATTAATATTAATTGCATGTACGTACTACTTGTGTTATTACTTATTAGTGGGCATTCTTTTTGTGATCTCTAAAAATTCCGTGTAACAGTGATACATAATTATATATACATGAGCCCCATCAACTTCTCCTGTCTCAAGTTAACCAGAGTATATTCATTCTCATGACCCTCTCCACCTCCTCTTGCACATGACGTTTTTGTGACGCTAAATACCTTCCCCTCTATATAAACTGTCCTTCTACGTCCCTTCATACATTCTCACATATTTACAACTTTAGAAACCAAAAATGGCCGACACTTCCAAGCTTTTTCTTCTCACGGCTCTTCTAGCTCTGACTATGCCATTCATGGCTAGTAGCTTTCGGCCTTTGAATAACCGAATTGGCTCTAAATCGAATCTTGCAGCCAGGTTGAAATTGGTTGGAAAATCGTCAAATTGCTGGGACTCATTGATACAGTTGCAGGCATGTAGTAGTCAGGTAGTTCTGTTCTTTCTCAATGGTGAGACTTACTTGGGACATGGTTGCTGCATAGCCATTCGGACCATTGAGCACCAGTGTTGGCCTGCCTTGCTTGGCTCCCTAGGGTTTTCCGCAGAAGAGGTTGACATTCTCAAAGGTTTTTGCGATCAGGCCATTCAACTCGAAATCTCACCGCCGCCACGACCACCATCCATTGATGAGGCTACTGGAAAAGTTGTTCCTGATATGAAGAAGTTTATTCCTTGAAGATCACCAATCATCAAGAAATGCTACATTGGGTCAATTGTAACTTTACTCGATCGTGACGGTGTTTGGTTCATGTAGTTAGTATAAGTCAGTCAGTGTTCTATGTGTCTCAAATGCTCCCGTATTTAGGGTGTGTTTGGTTCATCTATTGGGACTTATCCTTTGGCCATAAACATTATGTATCTTCCCTTGTATCACAAAAGGAAGAAGAAAAGAAACAAACTGAGCATTGACACATTATCGCTTTGATTCGGATGAGGAAGGAATAAAAGGAGTTTGGAAATTTGAAAACTACAAACAAAGAAGGGAAAGGGATCGAGAGGAGCCTTGGGACTGAATCCTAATCTTTCACAACCAATCCTAATTTTCTTGGACTCTAGTCTTATGGCAATAACATTGGAACCTAGCCAAATGCCGTGTAATCCAGTTCCACTAGTAGGAATGCCCATGTCTTACACTTAGGTCACAGTGTTTTCCTAGATTTCCGAGGACACGTCTAAAGATCCCTCAGGCTTCAGCCTGGTACAGCTGCATTTCATCATAACTTTAAGAGAAAGCTTTCTTTCAGAAATAATAATCGACCATATGAGAAGTGACCAGACGATACATTTATTGCTGTGGTACAGTGATCTTAGAGCGAATTTGACACTAAATCCAAAAAAGGTCTGCTATTCGTAAAAAGCTTCACCAATGAAAATGTCTTCTTTCTCAAATCTCTATTGGATGAGAGAGGTGCAATAACCATGGCCACTCAAGGTACTATAAGCAGAAGAAGAAAGACAAAGGAATCCTAAGCAATGTGAATGTGCAAATAAAACAAAAAACAGAGAAGCTCTTCAACCCAAAAAAAAACCAAGAGAGAAGCTTAGATCCAAATGAAGCTGTTTTATTTCAAATCCCAAGAGAATTTCTGACTAAAGCATGAAACTTTCTTAGAGAAATTAACACTAATCACTAGAATTGAAGACTATCAGTTACAAATACTTGATCAATGGAAAAGAAAAGATTGTAATTGCTTCTCAGAGGACTGAATCTTCAACAAGATGAACCAGAACTCGTTGGGTTCATGGGTTCAACCGTTAACTATACAAATCCAATTTGAACAACACAACAACCTAGTTACTGTACATTGAAACAACAAAACCCAGAGACAACAATTCAGATCGAAACAGAACAGAACTGAACCGAACACCCCTTTCAATCAAGCCCAAAAGCCCTGTCGATGGAATCAACAATTTTGCGCTGCGATTGAAGAATCATATCAATCCGTTTATTCTCCATCTCTAATCTACACCTCTCCGTTTCCCTCATGATCTCCATCCTCATATTCTCCACCCCAATCAGCCTTTTCGCAAACCCCCTTATCTCCGTCGCCAGCTCCACCACCATCTCTGTTCCTCTCTGCCCATCCACCACATCGCCGTAGTAGCCGTCGTCGTCTGCGGCGGACTCCCTCGGCCTTTTCGCCGCCGTCGAGTCCCGAAAGTGGCCCTCTTTTGCTCCGGAAGAAAATCTGTTCACAATTGCGGGTCTCCTCAGAATGTAATCAAGACTCTGCAACTTCCTGTAGTTGTCTTCCTCCTCCTCATCAACCTCTTCTTCTTCGCCGCCATGATCCTCCGCTTCTTCTTCTTCTTCGGCTTCTTCGTCCTCTTCCTCCTCCTCCTGGTACGGCCGTCTGGCGGAGATGGGCATGGGGCCCTGTTCGAGCCGCTCCATGAGATCGAAGTAGGGCCAACCCGACCCGAAGCTGAGGCCGAGGCGCTTCTTGACGGAGCGGTGACGCTGGCGGAGCTTCTCCATCTTGTGGCGGCACTGGGTGGCGGTCTTGGAGGGCTCGGTGTATTCGTAGCCGCATCGGGCGGCGACGGTGACGGCGACCTCCTCCCATTGGCTGGCCTTGAGCTGACCTCGGCGGAGTTCGTACCATTTGTCCTGGTAGGACTGGATTAGGTGGACGGTTTCTTCGTGGGTCCAGGGGATCGGGTGGGGCTTCTTGGTGGCGGTGGCGGTGGCGGAGACCGGGGAGGCGGAGGGCGAGGCGGTGGGTGAGGGTGGTGTGGCCATTGAAGATGAGAGTGGAAAATAATTTAGTGTCAGGGTTAGGGTTGGGGTTGGGAGGGGAGTAGGGAATTTGGTGATTTAGAGGAAGGGGTGGTGGCGGTGGCGGTGGTTGTGATGTGTGAAGAGAGTAGTAGGTTTATGTCGGTCAATGGACAACAACCCGAACCCGATTTTTAAACCTGCACGTTTTATTTCCCATTGCTTGTATATAAAAAATAGTATCTTCTTCCTATAAATAATAAAAATGAAAAATAAAAAGGCATCATCTGTTCTACGTCTTTGGGGTTAGCCTAAGTGGGAAGGGAGGTTGAAAATTGGATTAATAGTTTAATAGTTAGAGGTTCGATTTTTCTCCAATATAACAGAAAAAAGAAAAATATATATTTTGTAATTTGATCTTAATGCCAAAGGACTCATTACCATATGGCATAGTGGGAGAGGACATAAGTGTCTATGATGTAAAATTGATTTTATTCAAAAAGACATATTTGGTATAAGTAATTATGGGATGCAATCCTAATTTTATGTCGCATTACAGTTTCGTGATGTCAACGAGTCTTGACCGATTTGTTTGTGTTGTATCTATACAACAACTTTCTAAGAAAGAGCATAAGCAATTTTTATTATAGCATTTTTAGTGATAGTGTTAAATGAGAATGTATATTTTAGACACTTTGAGTTTGAGCTTGATTTTCAACCAATTTATACGTATTTTTGGAAGGAAGCATAAATTTTACTCAATTATAGATTCAGAATGCGAAATTGGTCAAATTACACAATTTGATACGGATGATTTAAAGTGGGAGTGGGACCTGCTCTAGCTTAAACTTCAAAACAACATTAGTTATACGTTGGATTTAACATTTTAATTGGAGCAACTATATATATTTGTCAAATGTTACCGTTGGAGCTCCACCTTGGCACTTGACGTCTCACGTGAAATTTCTTTAATTGGCTTGTTTCTACTCAAAATGATTGATAATTGTATTAGAATGCCGTTATAAAGTTCACTATTTTTGCTATTAGAGACCTAAATACTGACAAGTTGGTATCACTCAAAAACCAATTGTGGCTTTAATTCCTGCTATTAGATTTAGTTTTTGAGAAGAGATATCATTAACTTAGGTGTTTTTGAGTGTTTAAGGAAGGACCGAAAGATGTTATTAAGCACGAGCGACTCTAACGTATGGTGCCAAGTTAATAATCGGACTAACATTCTACCAGAAAGGTATATGCTCTTCGGTTTCACATTAAATGGATTCAGAATGTGAAATCACACAATTTGAGATTCATGAACCAAAGTGGGAGTGAGACCTGCTCTGAAACTTCCAAACATTAGTTATATGTTGGATTTAATATTTTGATTGGAGCAGCTATATTTGTCAGATTTTACCGTTGGAGCTCCACTCTAGCACTTGACGCCTCACGTGAAATCAGTTTAATTGGCTTGTTTCTACTCAGAAGAATTGTTAACTTTATTAGACCGCCAACATTTTCATTGGAGTGGCTATATTTGTCAGATTTTACCGCTGGAGCTCCACCTTGGCACTTGATGCCTCACGTGAATCGCTTTAATTGGCTTATTTCTACTCAAAAGAATTGTTAACTTTATTAGACTGCCAACATTTTGATTGGAGTGGCTATATTTGTCAGAATTTACCATTGGAGCTCCACCATGGCACTTAACGCCTCATGTGAAATCACTTTAATTGGCTTGTTTCTACTCAAAAGAACGCCGGGAGGGTCGAGGTTTTTTTTTTGAGTGAAAAGTATGGCCTGTATCAATTATAGGTTGTTTCTGCTCTGTATCAATTAATTTGGTATAATGATTGTTACAAGAGCTCTTGGATTTATTGTTAGCTTTTGAAATCAGTCTCGATCTTGTACTGATTCCATTATTATCTGTTATATTGTGATTGAGAGTCTTACCAAAAGAACCTACCAGTATATGTTGGTTTTGTTGAACTCCACTGATATTGAGAGTGTAATCATACTCTGAAACTTTTGAATGTGTGTTAGAGTACCGATGCGATTGTGTATATTTATGGGTGTTTGATGACCTATGAATTATATTGTAGGGGCATCAAGACCATTCTGATATTGTTTCTATCTATTAGTTCTCTAGCCAACAAGAGAGGGGATGTTGGCAATGTGCACATTACTTATGACGTGACCATGATTAGTGACACGGTCATTAGGCTTAGGTAGCCTGGGCTTTGATAGTTAAGACATAGCTAACGGGAGTGCACGGCAGCCCAATATAAGAATCAAGTGTGCAATGGCAACTCAGACATAGCTAAAGAGCATTCTTTAGCAGCCCAAAGTATTTATTACTTGAGTGGATTTGTAGTGGCATCATGATTTGATGTATGAGCTTCTGGCAGCAACGTTTTACTTTAGTGGAATTGTTTGTTTCATTAACAGCTTTCGCTTGTGATATTCTAGAATGGTATTTGTTTTGACTGGGTTAATACTTAAGTCACTCATTGAGCTTGAGGTTTGCTCATTTCTCATTTGATTGTGCTTGCAGGTCCCTTTAGAATAAGGATGACAAAAATCCTCATCAGGGCGGAGCTCCACTGGATACCCGCCCCTAATGGGAAGAGAATTCGGGGACAAATGGGGAATGAGGATGAGAATCCCCAATCCTCGCTATCTAAGATCTCCAATCCCCGCTATCTAAGATTGGGGATGGGGTGTGGATGGTATTGAGATCCTCATCCCCAAATCTGCCCCAATAATATATACATATATTTTAATTTATTTTTTATAATATAAATCACAAATATATACATTTACTACTTTACTTTAATGGCTACACTTTTAGTTTAATGGTATTGTGACTTTTGCACTCACTGAATTATGATTTATGAATTTAATCATGTTTTAAATTTAGTTGTTATAGATTTTGAATTTAAAAAAGGTAATATGAGAAAAAATTATTGTGTTTATTAAATTTTTATTGGGGATTTGAGGCGGGTTTGGAGGCTTGGTCTCCAGTGGGGATGGAGACGGGGAATCCCCAATATATTTTTATTGGGGATGAGGGGAGAGAATGACCCCGGGGATGGGGATGGTATTGTGATCCTCATCCCCAACCTGCCTTATTGTCATCCCTACTTTAGATTTATTTTCAAAGGAATTTGGAGCGAGTATTAGAGAGTAGAAGTTTTTTTTTTTTTCATTGTCTTTTGTTTAGGAAAAGGTTGTAAACATTATTTGGATTACTTTACATGTTTTAGTTGGTGTTCTTGTTATCTTTATGATTCTTTTGTCATTTTCTCACTTGTATTACTTGTTTTACTTTTCTAATTTAATTAGCAGTAATAATGCTTTGGTCCAATTTCGGGATTGGGGAGTTTCATAGCAATCACTAAAATTTGTAATTGATTATACGTAGCATGGTAGATAAAAAAAAATGACGCAACCAATCATGTCAAAATATTGTATTTGGTTCAATTAACTTCGAGTTCATGATATTATTCAAATTACTTATATATTCGACACAATACCTATGAGATACTAAAAATTTTATCCAATCATATTGGGGTTACTTAGTATGACAATATTTCAAATTCGGTAACATGATGAAACCTCATTCAGAGCTTGTTTAGGTGCTTGATTTATTATACATAAATATTCATGGAGCTGAAATGTACTAGATCTGGTACGTGTCACATTCATCAATATTCATGTAGAATAAATCAAAGTAGTTTCACCTCACACCCACTTCAAACATATTGGATGTGAGGTGAAACCCTAACCCCATCCTCAAACCCTAATCCTTGATGAATTGTCTAGTTCATCAATTTTCATGTAGAATAGATCCATCAATGTAGTTTGATTTTTCTTTTTAAACCCTAACCCTAATATGCTTTTCTAATTACTTTGTTTTCTCTTAGTTTTTACTTCTTTAACTTTGCAACTATGTCATTTCAAGGTTACAATCCTGGGGATCGTAACAGATATATTTGATATGCTTTTGAATGAATATCACAGCCATGCGAAGTAAACTTTCTTCACATTATGTATTGTGACTGTTATGCATTACTCTAGCACATTTACCTCTTAAAGTGATAGCAAGCCAACAAAATGTAGTTTCTATATATTCTCATTCTAATCACATTTCTGTTGTGGCCATGCTATTACTCTAGTTTTAACCCTAATCTTTTAATGTGATTGCAAGCTTAGAAAACGTAATTTTTATTAAAAAAAAAAATTATCGATTGTGAGGAGATATTGCTTTAATTTATTTTGCAAAGTAGTACCTTGAACTATTGTCCCATTAACATAATCCGACAACAATTTTTTCAAAACAAACTAATACTTAGAAATACTAATCCAAAAAATCATTCAAAATATTATTCTCGTTGCCGAATTCATTCTCTATATGTAAGTGGTTAGTGGTGTCACCAATCATTCATCCCATTATAGCAAATGAATTTTTATCTTTAATATTTAAGAGGGTGTATTGTATTTGGATTTGTGCAGATTTTTTTTAAATTAATGACAGACTTTTTGAAAAGTCCACAGACTCTTTAAAAAGTTGATCGACTGCTATTGATTTCTTAAACCCATTGATTTTAGCAACAGACTTTTTATTGATTCTTGAAAATCTATATACTTTATTATGAATGGCTTCTATAGATTTTCTAATAAATAAAAATAAAAAATAAAAAACACAACCAATGCAATCCAAATGCAGAGCAAGATACTAACTCATTGCCTCTTCAATAGTCAAGTATCTTCTAGTAGAACTTGACTCAAATGAGATAAGTCTAGCTAGTTTGTTCTCATTTCTAATCTCTCAATCAACTTAAAGATACAATATAGATCACTTGATGTTTATGGTTAATTATTCTCATCAATTTTGTTTTCACCTATTAACATATAACATAGAAATATTGATCAATATCTGGATCTATAATCAATCAATCGAAATTCAATTGTTCAAGCTTTCCTTGAACCATGATATAAATTCAAATCGATGAGAATAATTAATAAGACAAAACTCAGTATTTCATAGAAACACTATTCAAGGTTTTAGGGGTAGACCACAATATTTGGGTCTTAGGGTTTCATAAATCATTTTTTATTGCTATTAGGGTTCCACGTATCACAATTGAACCAAAAAAAAAAAATTCACATTCTACAATGAACATGTTGGGTATCAAAAAATATTGATATCATGAAAGATTAGAGAAAAGATAAGAAGAAACAAGAAAGAAATATGATAGATAACCAACCTCTTTGCGCGCATAGAGAAAACTTTGATAAATTAAAAAAAAAAAAAAAAACTTTGATAGACATTTTCAAATCTTTGGTTTGGTGACTAGAAAATTATTGGAATTTGGTATGTATAGTTAACACTACAAAGTCCATGATTATCCTTGATTTTCTAATTCTATAAGTATGAATGAAATTTTGAATACCTCTGAATTTTTATTCATTTTTAAAAGTCCTAAATGAATACCCCTAGATTTTGGTGGAATTCATAAAGTCTTTAAAAATCCTAATCGAATACCCCAAGACTTTCATGGACTGCTGAAAGTCTATATTGAATACACCCAGACTTTTAAATTCCATAGATTTCTTAAAAAGTTCCACTAATTCTATATACAATACACCCCCCTTAATATCTTCACATGCGTAGTTATTATTATCATTTTTATTTTCAAAATTTTTTTGTAAGATTATATATGCTAATAGGACCAAGTGATTAAACAATTCAATCAAGGAGCTTTAACCCAACATTAATATGTTTCAAGGAGTAAAGTACTGAAAGCCATCATCAACAAACTTAAAGATACGTTCCTTAAAAAAATATCTCCAGTAGCTTTATATCACTTTGTATTAACCTGCGTTCTGTCTTATATCTGCAGCCCAAAGCATCTGCTGCTACTATCCAGGAGGATCCACCAGAAGCTGTCTATGAAGCCCTCAAGGCGTTCTCGCTTCGGAATCCAGTTATGGTACACTGAGTCACCCCCGATGATTTGGTCTATTTCCTTGGGAAAGTGTATCCTGAGATTTGTGGAAAAGATGTTTTTATTTTGCATGGCTAGGTCAAAGATCTGCTAATAATAAGACCAATGGAATAGGTCAGCACCCCACCCCAGATGTTCAAGATAACTACCTTGTGTACTATCATGACCCGAAAAGAGCAGATAGGCGATTGATCCGCCTGGAGTGTCTAGTGCTGAGTATTGAGTGGGACTTGTTTGATTTGCTTTTAGACGGCCTTCGAGCGTATGACATGGATCTTGTTGATGAGCTAGTCTTAGATAATTTATAAAGAGAAATATGGATGTCTCACTGAGTCATTGTTATCAATTTGAGATTTTGGGTTTAGAAAGGTGTTAACATCTCAGTTGTAATACCCCGGAAATTCGTTATTATTTTTTTGAGGATTTTTTGAAATTAATTCAGTGGTTGTTGGTACGAGTACGTAGTTCGAGGATGAGGCGGAAGTATTTCGGACGAATAATTACTCGAAACGTTTTATTTTCGAGAGGTCATAGGGTTGACTTTTATTTGTTGGGTTCTCGAAAACTTCCTTCACAAAAGTCGTAGAGCGCGTCTACACGAGTTCGTAGATATGTGGAACGCGAAAGTCAGAGTTTGTATGTGGAAGTTATGGTCATTGGAAGTTTCATATTTTTTTGGAAACCGTTATAAATAGAAATTTCCGTTTTCGGCCTAGAGGGAGGGTTCTTATAGGGTTCCTCTTGTGTTTTTTTTTAAGTTTACTTTACTTTTGTCTTCTCTTAGTTATGGGAATCCTAGGTTAGTATTACTCCCTAATTTTGTTAGGGAACTACGCACTTTCGTGCCTCTAACAAATCCTCTAGAGTAGTAATGACAGAGGATTCTCGAGATAAGGGCAAAGGGAAGCTTTTGGTTCCCGGGTCTCCTTGCCAAGTATTTGAAATTGATTCTTTTACGAATGGCTTCTTAGTTCTCTCTAGTTGTACACCCATTGAGGTCTCTAGGCGACTAGGTTTACTTTTCATTAAGAGGCTAGTGAGGATTTGATCTCTTGTATGTAGGCTCAATAAGTGAGCGCATGTGTTAGCAGTGAGGGTCACCTGTCCTTTGTTTGGTAGCTTATACCTAGGGATGGCAATGGGGCGGGTTGGAGATGGGGATCACAATACCATCCCCATCCCCATTCCCGGGGTAATTCTCCACCCCCATCCCCCCCCCAATCCCCAATAAAACCCCATCCCCACTGGGGATGAAGCCTCCAAACCCGCCTCAAATCCCATATAAGAATTTTAAAAATAGAATAATTTTTTTCTCATATTGCCTTTTTTTAAATCAAAATTTACAACAAGTAAATTTAAAACATGATTAAATTCATAAATCATAATTCAGTGAGTGCAAAATTCAAACACCATTAAAGTAAAAGTGTAGTCATTAAAATAAAGTAGTAAATATATATATATATATATATTTGTGATTTATATTAAAAAATATATATATATATATATATAAATTATATATCATTGGGGCGGGTTTGGAGATGGAGATCATAATACCATCCCCGATCTTAGATAGCGGGGATTGGGGATCCCCATCCCCATTCCCCATTTGTCCCCAAATTCTCCCTCCATTAGGGGCGGGTATCCAATGGAGCTTTGCCCCGCTGGAGATTTTTGTCATCCCTACTTATACCATTTATGCTTTTGGTGTAAGACAACATTTGATGTACAAGTCATGGATAAATGAATGAAGTTATCTATTTAAAAAAAAAAGAATTGTTAATTTTATTAGACCGCCTGTTATAGAGCTCACCATTTTTGCTATTAGATAGGACCTAAACACTGACAAGTTGGTGTCGTGCACTAACCAATTGTGGCTTCAATTTCTGTCATTATATTTTGAGAAGAGAGATCATTAGTGAAGGTGTTTAAGAGTCTAAACACTGAAAAGGAAAGACCGAAAGATGCGGCTAGTATGGTGCTAAGTTAATCATCGGATTTACATTCTACAAGAAAGGTATATTGCTCTTCTATTTCATTTTGCTCAATCGATGTTTTTTTGGGAGGAAGCATAAATATGACTCATATTAAATAGATTCAGAAAGCGAAATTACAAAATTTAATATACATGAATCAATGTGGGAGCGAGATATGCTCTTAGAAAAATTCTACGGTATATTAATGTACCAATACATCGTTATGACTAGAAAGACGGACTCTTTGTTACTTTGTATAAGTAGACTAACTTAACTTGATATAAAATTCTTTAATTTCAAAACATGCAGATACTACCTTCCATCTTCACAATGATATGACTTTGTTTTGTTCATTCGTTTGACTTTGACCATTAGACATTATTCTTCCTCCTTTTCTTCTTTAAAAATACTTGATGCATTCCATTTTTCAGCAAGAATTCTTTCCCCAAAATAAAAAATTAAACAGAATATGCAGTACCATATATACAAATAACAATAAATATATGTGTATGCATCCTTGACTCACACATTTTGGCTTCTTTTTTCTGGGTGGCATGCACAATTCACGTTGGTTGCATTTGATTTTTGAACAATATTGCTCTCTCTTTCTCTTGTTTTAGGATATAATTTAAATTTTGATCCATTTCATCTTACCATGCCATTATACTGAAATTGTCAAAGTCATACAGCTGAGAGAACAGTAGTGCCAGTATATAAATGAACCATTTTTTGTTTGTTACAGAATCTCACTCACACATTATTGGAGGAAGTTCTACATATCTTTGGAAGATCAAAAGCTCCAAGCTTGAGCTGGAAATCGCCTCCAACTCCGATATGAGTCTCACTGCTCTTGACATTTCCCTTGAAGGATCACAATCTCCCCATGATATCAAGCATTTCGTCCCCAGAAGGTTAGTTCTGCATGTTTTCACTTTTGTTGGTTTGTATACCGCTTTGAAAATTTAGTACTGAAAGTGTGTTTGCACTTTGTACAGGTATCAAGTGAAAGTGTTCGAAGTCGCAAAGCGTAAGAACATAATTGCAGTGTTGGAAACTGGTTCTGGGAAAACTATGATTGCTGTGATGCTCATCAAACACATTGCTGATCAACACATCATCAAGTCCATTGGCCACAAGAAGTTGATAATTTTCATGGCCCCAACAGTTCATCTTGTCATTCAGGTAATTACTTCAATTGAATTCTGAACTTTTAGCTATTTTGTACACATTCTCCTATGATTACAGTTTATCTACATTCCGAGAAAGACATTGCTTTTATGCTCAGGCATTTGGGGAGTAAATGCATGTTTCATGGCATGGTACTTTTTATTCAAATGCTGAAATATGTGTTTTTTTTTCCTTATATAACAGCAATATGAGGTTATAAAAAAGTCTACAACTCTTGAAGTGGGAGTATACTACGGAGCTAAGGGCGTTGATGACTGGAGTCCAGAATATTGGGAGGTGGAAGTGAATACACATAATGTAGGCCTCGATTTTGATCAGCTAGTTCTCTATCTGTGCCAACATTCTTTGCTTATTAAAGCCAGAATTTCGTGTAATATTTTTCTCAAAGAATACAGTATATTCAAACTTGATGACTGCTATGTTTCTTCTTTTGTAGATAATGGTCATGACACCTCAAATTCTCCTGGATGCTTTGCGGAATGCATTTTTGAAGATAGAGATGATTTGCTTGATGGTCTTTGATGAATGCCACCGTGCCACTGGCAATCATCCCTACACGAAAATAATGAAGGTACACAGTCATACAGAACATAGCTGCTGTAAATTTCATTGAAAACATCTGAATGTTAATATCCTTCTTTGAAAAGGAATTTCATCACAAATCAGGAGACAAGCCAAAGATTTTTGGAATGACAGCATCACCAGTCATTAAAAAAGGTAAGGTGTTAAAGGTTCTTAATACTTAACACTGTAAAGCATCATCATTCTCAAGATGCTTATGACCCTTTGGCCAGGTCTAATCACTTACTGCAGCTGGACTCTTAGCTAGGCTCAATGAGAATTTCAGAATGAAGTTTGTTAATCTCTGGTAGGCTTTAGAGTTATGTATATGTGCAATTTGTAAGACAAAATTTCTATGCATACCAGGTGTCTCATCCGCCACGGACTGTGAGGATCAGATATCACAACTTGAAAGCATCTTGGATTCCCAGGTACATACATTTCTTCATGTCATGATATTTTTTCATCAATTCTGAGAATTAATTTATTTCAATGCTATTGTTGGTATGAATGTGTGTCTGCTGGTGCAGGTTTATACAGTAGAAGACAGGACAGAGATTGAAGAGCATGTTCCCTCAGCAGTCCAAATTTGTAAATTTTATGACCCGACATGGTTGATCTCTGTGGATTTGAAAGCAAAAATGGAAGCTTTATGGTCAAAGGTAGTTGATCTGCATCATATTGAATGGAATTTCTTACATGTTTTTGCTCAAACAACGTAAGTCTTAATTGGCTTTGGATTTTACTTATGGGGAAACTAAGATATATATAACCATTAAACTGCATGGTCATACAGTTTGATGCTTCTATCATGTCAAAGTTGCAAGGGCCAGAGAAAAGTGAGTACGAAGACATTAATGATAAAATCAAGATGCTACGAAAGCGGTTGTCCAATGACTACATGAAAATTTTATATTGCCTTGATGATCTTGGTATCGTATGCGCATATGAGGTATAGTAGAACTCTAGCTAATTAAAGTAAAATCTAGTGAAGATTTCTGTAATCAGTTACTTTCTGATCTTTAGTTTCACTTGTGATTTGTTTCTTCTACAAAGTGACACCTCTTTTATAGGCTGTGAAAGTCTGTCTGGAGAATGCCCCTGATGTCAAAGAGGAGTGCACATTTTATAGAGAAAGCTCTTTGCAATGCAGATATTTTCTTGATGAAGTCTTAAATATGATCAGTGAATTTCTTCAAAAAGGTAGGCAGCTATAAGATACAAATTAGTTTTGGGCAGTATGATGTCTAGTTTCTGTTTGTAGTAAAATACTGATTTCTGATACTATTTGCATCGCATTTCTCAGGTTATATACTTCATACAGATCTTGAGTCAGACTATATAAAGGCACAAAAAGTGGGATACATATCTCCGAAGTTACATGAACTTCTTCAAATTTTCCACTCATTTGAGTAATACATTACTATACTAATAGTTCACTGGTCAAGTTTTAACATTTATGTTACAAGTTAACTTATAGGGCCTGCTTTGCCATTGCAGGAGGGATAGGCAAGTTCTGTGCCTTATTTTCGTAGAGAGAATTGTCACAGCCAAAGTAATGCAAAGATATGTGAAGAAACTGCCATGTTTATCTAATTTCACAGCTTCATATTTGACCGGAAGTACCACATCAGTTGATGCACTTGCACCGAAATTGCAGAAGGAAATTTTGGAGTCATTTTACAGTGGGAAGGTACCGATCGAATCTTACACATTATATATAGTAATCAGTTGAATGAAACATTTTGTCATTTGAAAACCACATAATCAGTGAGGGATCTCTTCTGTTATTAGGTCAATCTACTATTTGCCACTGATGTAGTTGAAGAGGGAATTCATGTCCAGAACTGCTCCTGTGTGATCCGGTTTGATCTTCCCAAGACAGTTCGTAGCTATGTCCAGTCTCGGGGACGAGCACGAAAAAATGATTCCCAATATATCATAATGCTTGAAAGGTGAAGGCTTCTCTCTGTTTTTTTTTTTCCCACTCTCTCTTTCTGTGCACAAAAGTCACTGAAAACTTACCAAGTTTGGGAGAATGATGTTTTTGACATATTTATTTATAGGGACAACAAGAAGCAAAGAGACCATCTCTTTGACATAATCAGGAGTGAGTACTCAATGACAGATACGTCGAGAAATCGAGATCCTGATGGATGCAATTTAAGAGCTTGTAACTTTGAAGATGCAAATGCATACTATGTAGAAGCTACTGGAGCATCAATTACTCCAGACTCTAGTGTCAGCCTCATATATCGGTACTGTGAAAAGCTCCCTGGAGATAGGTATGGAGATATAGTTCATTGTCTTCTCTCTTTCCTCAAGTCTTCATTCATTTAAGGAGTTGGTACTACTTTAAAAAGCTTAGTTTGGTGGGACGTGACTCCTCCATTCACTGTTTCGACTTGCAATAGTGACTGTTTAGGTCTTCCACAATTTCATTTTCGTTAGCTAGTTGTTCTTTAATGTTTGGTGTGTTCTACTATGGAGGTCTTGGCTTCATCCCCCTCTTTTTGTATCTATTTTTTCTTTACTAACATGGGGTGGTAAGGAGGTTTGGTTTTCTACATTTTCAAAATGTTTACTGCAAAATGTAGGTACTTTATTCCAAGGCCAACTTTTCATTTCAGACTATTTGAAGGGTTGCATCAGTGTGAAATAACATTACCTCCAAATGCGGCATTTCAAACACTAGTTGGTCCTATGAGTAGAAACGGTCATTCATCAAAGCAGCTTGTATGCTTGGAAGCTTGTAAAATCCTGCATCAAATGGGTGCTTTGGATGATCATCTTCTCCCACTTGTCGAAGTGCCTCTTGATAATGAAGTGATTGTGAAAAGCAAAGAATTATCTGCAGGTGCTGGTATGTAGGATTGATTACATATTGTTTTATGTCCAAATATTGAGTTTAAAATATCTCTCATCTTCAATCTACTGACGCTTTTCAATTTGACATATTTTTGTTATAAGGAACTACAAAAAGGAAAGAGTTACATGGGATGACTTGCATTCGTGCATTAAGTGGAACTTGGGGAGAGAAAGTTGATGGTGCTAGTTTTGAGGCCTACAAATTTGAGTTCTCCTGTAATGTTGATGAGACATATTCAGGATTCGTACTACTAGTCGAGATGAAACTTGATGATGACGTGGGAAATACTGAAGTGGATCTCTACTTAATTGCAAAGATGGTCAAAGCTTACGTTTCTTCATGTGGAAAGGTGCATCTCAGTGCAGATCAGGTGAGTTACTTGGCAAAAATCCTGCTGCAGTTTCTTCCATCTTTTGGAAAGGACTTCTTCTAATTCTGATCTTTCATTTTTGGAACCAGATAAAGGAAGCCATGTGCTTTCAGGAATTTTTCTTTAATGGTTTGTTTGGGAGATTATTTCTTGGATCCGAAGCAAAAGGGACAGAAAGAAAATTTCTACTTCAGACAGAAATAAAATCACTATGGTGCTCATCGTACAGCTATTTACTTTTACCGACTGAGGCATCTGACAGTTCAAATAAGAAATCTTGGAACATAGATTGGATGGGAATCTGTTCCTGTGCTAATGTGGTGGAGTTTCTTAGGAAACACTATTCCAATGGTCTTGAGAATTTCAAAGGCGGTAGAGGAAATATATTACTTTCTAGGACTGGTTCATCCATGACAGATTGCAAGGCTGAAAATTTAGTCCAGTTTGCTAATAGTTCAATTGATGTCAATGATCTTGGAGATATGGTAGTGTTGGCTATTCACACAGGAAGAATCTACTCTGTTATTGAAGTTGTTAGTAGCATTTCTGCTGAGAGTCCCTTGGAAGAAAATGCTGATACTGCCTCATCAGATTATACTTATGTTGAGTACTTCAAAACAACGTCAGTGATTATTGATCTTTTAAAATGTCTTTGGAGTTATTCTGAAATTTTGTTTTATCTCAAATACATATAGAACTTCATAAAAACATGAGCCATTTGTAGGTATGGGATTGTACTCAAGTATCCTAGACATCCTCTATTGCGGTTGAAGCAAAGTCATAATGCACATAACCTGCTTGTTGATCAAGGTTTTTTTAAGTTTTATACATGGATCGTTTGTTACATGTTTCTGCTTGCTTTTTTGGTCTAATGATATTTAGCTATTTAACATGCATGATGGTTTAATAGTGACTAATTTCTTCTAATTGGATCAGGTGTGTCATCACCAGATGGTCTAGTTCAAGAAAAGCAACAAGCTCATGTTCATATGCCACCCGAAATCTTAGTCAGTATTGATGTTCGAGTTGACGTTCTAAAATCATTTTATTTACTACCATCACTAATGTGTCGTCTGGAGTCCCTAATGTTAGCTAGCCAGATCAGGAAAGAGATCAATGGCCAGTCTAGCAACTTTTATATATCAAGCTCATTGGTAAGTAGTTTTCAGTTATTTGGTTCAAGTGTTCATTTCAATTCTTTGTTTTTCTAATTCCAAATAAATCCTTCGAGTGCCTGCCATTGTTCCTGAGCTGCACTCATAACTGAAAAGCACCAAACGAGACTCTTTATAGAAAGACAAAGAACTTGACTTCAGATAGAGTGAGAGTATATATTTTTTTATCTGCAATATAATTCGAAATTGTTATCAGATTCTAGAAGCACTCACAACACTTAGATGCTGTGAAAATTTTTCATTGGAGCGTTTGGAGTTGCTTGGAGATTCAGTTCTCAAATATGCTGTGAGCTCCTACCTCTTTCTTAAATATCCCGAGAAACATGAAGGACAATTAACTGCTCGACGAACAAGAGCTATTTGCAACTCAAACCTGCATAAACTAGGAACGAAAAACAAGTTACAGGTATGTGACCTTATATATAAATATAAGCAGGCAGAAATATTAGTGTTGTTCATGTGACACAAATCAGTTTCTCCATAATTATGTCAAGTTGTTGGAAGATCCTATAATGCATGAGCTTGCGTTAGAGTCTGTAACTTAAACATTGAGACATGAATATTGTTCTTCAATACTTGACTGATCAATCACCTGGAAACATGAATGAATTTATATCACATTTGACAGGGATACATACGAGACGGTGCATTTGAACCACGACGTTGGGCTGCTCCAGGGCAGCTTTCTAGATTCCCAGATCCATGTCAATGCGGAGTGGATACTTTGGAAGTGCCCTTGGACAGTAGATTTCAAACTGAAAAGGCTGTTAAGGTTGGAAAATTCTGTGATAAAGGTCACAGATGGATGAACTCAAAAACCATTGCTGATTGTGTTGAGGCCCTCATAGGAGCTTATTATGTTGGTGGAGGATTGTTTGCTGCACTTCATTTGATGAAGTGGCTCAGCATTGATTCTGAAACTGGACCCTCATTTGCTGATGAAGCCATTACAAGGGCATCACTTCGATCCTACAATCCCAAAACTAATGAACTTGCTAACTTGGAGTTGAAGCTTAGCTATGAATTTGCAGTCAAGGGCTTGTTACATGAGGCCATCACACATGCTTCTCAGCAAAAACTAGGTGCCAGCTACTGTTATCAGGTTGCAATTGATCTTCCCTTCAGATTTTAGTTTTTTTTTTTGTCACATGATGGTATAGCTCATTTTTACTTCTTGGACAGAGGCTTGAATTTCTTGGAGACTCTGTGTTGGATCTGCTAACTACACAGCATCTCTATCGCAGCCACACAGATATTGATCCTGGAGTGTGGACTGATTTGCGGTCAGCTGCTGTTAGTAATGAAAACTTTGCTCAAGCTGCTATTAGACAAAACCTTCATCTACATCTTCAACATTGCTCTGGGTTACTTCGGAGTCACATAACCGAGTATGAGAGGTTGCTTACAGAAGCTGAGCACAGTACCAGCTCAGTGGAAGACATTAAGTGTCCAAAGGCAAGTCTATATTCCAAGTTTCTAACCACCTGCATTCTATTTTTAACAAAAAACTAAACTAAATGGAGATTCATTTTTCTGGTACAGGCTCTTGGTGACATGGTGGAAAGTATAGCAGGAGCTATACTAATTGATACAAAGCTTAATCTTGATGAAGTATGGAGGGTTTTTAAACCAATATTGTCTCCAATTGTGACCCCTTCTAGTCTTCAATTGCATCCGCTACGTAAACTGTCTGAATTATGTGATTCACTTGGGTACTTTGTGAAAGAAACATGTACTAAAGATGATACACTAGTGAATGTGGAACTAAGTTTGCAGCTGGAAGATGTTCTTTTGGTTGGAAACGGCTTTGACCGGAGTAGAAAAGCTGCGAAACATAAGGCAGCTCGTCAAGTGTTGAAGGCGCTCGAGGTCAGTTATTATGGTACTTCTCTTCTAAGTGCCTGAATAAAATTTGTTGATCAATTTTCTCACTCCAAGTATATCACTTCATGCAGAAAAGCATAGAAAGGAGAGAGCATTATTCTGATATGGATAGTGACCACTGCAGCAACCTAACTGATGAAGATTTTTCAGAGCCAATGAACCATGGAAAGCAGAATATGACAACAATTCAATCATCTTCAGAGTCAAAAACAATAGATCCTACCCAATCCAATGACTGTTCTAATGAAGTCTTAAGTCACAACATTGCAACCCCAGGTTTAACTATATATGTACCCTATTAATTATATACATTATCTATAAATATGAAAATAAGCATCCAAGTACTTACGTGTTTGCATGCTTTTGGTTTTTGTTGCCAGTTATTGGTCCAATCGATACGAAAAAAGGTGAACCTCGAAAATCTCTCTTTGATCTATGTAAGAAATTGCAGTGGCCAATGCCTGCATTCACAACAACAGAGCAGAAGTCAAGGTGATTTCAAAATTCCGATGAATCAAATTGCTGGTCTTTTTAAAGAAATTTTTTACTTTTTGTGTAGTGATTTTCATTGTTCGATTTCCTACTAGGCTAATAACTAGTGTACTCCTCTTCCTGCAGAACTCCAATTGAATTCGGTGAGGGTTCTGAAAAGAGAATAGGTTTCAGCAGCTTTCAATCAAAAATCAGCTTGCACATACCCAACTCTTGCACTATTGTATGCACAGGAGATCCTAGAGCCGATAAGAAGACTTCCATGGATTCTGCAGTTGTTTCCATGCTTCACGAGCTTCAACGACGGAGAAAACTTGTCATTCTCCAGTCTTGATATGGTATGTATAAAACTACGTACTAAGCCTCGATCAGGCTCAGGGTTTCATCGTAGGACGAGGATGATGCATGGATTAGTTTGTAAAATCTTATACTCTGCCATTGGATGGGTTCCTCAGTATAGTAGTATAGTTAGTTAGTTACTGATTAATCATAATTATTGTAAATAGTTAATTATTTATGGGCATTCTTATAATTAGTCAATGAGGGCTGAAATATACTTGGTACTTAAACTCTAATCCCACTTCTATACATAGAGTGTACTAATTTTAATTTCTGTTTATCAAGCCTTGATTTTATGAACAATAATCACCATAAAGCATGAATCCTGTTTTGTTTGTTATTTCAAATTCTGTAATTTCATGCTTATTAAAATGTGATTGCATGTAAAAATCCTTCATGATGCATGAACACCAAATCTATATGATTGATTAATTTGGAATACATATATCTATCACCTACCCAGAAGGTGTGAAGTTGTGAGCCACACAAAAATCTGAGCACTAGGCCGAAGTGCAAATTATTTTTGCTCTTACTCAGTTCCGAACTCAGGAACACACGATGTGTTATGATAAATCGATATAATATATGTCTCGAACTCAATGAGTGAACCTAATCTATGTCTCGTTGTGGTACCACCACAAATTTTTTATCTGCCCCGTGTTGGTAAAAGGAGAATATGTAATGACCTATTTTACTTTGAGTTTAATGATAAATTGATATAATTTTATTACAAAAGAAAATACAATTCTATTCTGGCCTCTCTTTCTCTCTTCCTCTAAACTCAATCTTTTACGTTATATTTTACTACAATAATGTAAATATACAAGGAAGCACATACATAATGAATAAGCTTGACTTGACTATTAAACAGTAGTTGTAGCTGCAGAATGCAAAAAGTGACATTAGGTCATACAACAAAAAGGGGTAGGAAACTGGTCATGCACAAGCACAATGAAGCTAGCTGCTAGGAAACTGCTCAGTTTCTGCATGTATCACGCAGTTTCTCATTTCAACTTCATCACTGCATGTATCACGCAGTTTCTCATTTCAACCTCACTACTGCTTCCAAAATAGTACAGGACAATATTCTTCCTTGGATTCACACGTAGAACCAATTTCTTTCGAGGATAAGATTATAGTTGGGATAATTTGAAATCTCCGAAAGATTTCGGTTTTTGCATAGGCCTCTCCTTAACTTGTATTAAAGTTCCCCCCCCCCCCCCCAAACACCGTCTCACACTTAAAACTTTGTGCTGAGAACATGTATAAATTCCTTAAAAGAAAAAGAACAAAAAGGAGAAATTCTCAATGAAATTTGAATCCTCTACGTGTAGATGTGATTACAAAGAGGGACGGGAACTCTCAAATGATCGGTCTATTTTTTCGAGTTTTTAGATTTTTTTTAACAATGTCATTGGGCAACGCAGTTACACAGAAGAGCTAATCTCCCATAATCTCTTTCTTTCTTATTTCTTATTTTCGTATTTTGAAAAAAGAAAATCACTTGCTCTTTCGTTTTTTTTTTTAAATGGCATAATCTCTTTCTTTCTTATTTTCGTATTTTGAAAAAAAAAAATCACTTGCTCTTTTTTTTTTTTTTAAATGGTGGCCGCGTGAGCTACCACTCAGGAGTCAGGAACAACTGCGGTATGACCTCTCCTCAAGAGATATTTTTCACAAGCTGGAGTTCGAACCAAGGACCTCCTATTACCAGGAGAAGTCCTGCAACATCCGCCCTAGTCTAGCATGCTTCCATTGGATCAATTACCAACGTTTTAAATAGGTCGTACACACTAAATCCAAAGATCAATAAAATGCCACATCAGCACTTGGATTCCATATAAGGACGCATTTAGTTCATGCTTTCAGTAGTATCCAGAAAAGAAAAGCAAGTAGAGAAGAAGGAGAAGAACTGAGAAAATCAGCTCGTTTCAAATTCTGAGCGGGATTTCAAGGTGAGTTCAATCCTGGAAACCCATTTCAATTCTCATTCATTCTGTGTTTAGCTTACTGAAGTTTCTATATTGTCTACCATTGGCTTAGTTTTTGAAGTTGGGTATTATCTGAGTTTTGATTCGATTTGGTTCCCAACATAGAATTTACACACAGAGCTCTTCAAAAGCTCCATGCTTTTGTAGATTTTTAATTAGGATTGATTGGTTAAACTTAAGGTTCAAAACCAGAGGTCTGCATTGCCAATAAGTGTTCTGATTTTCTGACCCAGTAATCTAAAGTTGTGCCATTCTTTCCATTTTTTGAAGTCTCTGTATTCTGAAAAGTTGTTATATACATGTCAATGGGTATTTAAGACTTTGGACTCACATGAAAAATCAATTTTGTAGAGTATGTTATGATTCTTCAAAGTTGAAACTCAGCTGTAGGAACTGTTGGGACCTGCAACACTGTCGTGATGTTTAATTGTTCAAATGTGTTTAGGGCCATTAGAAATGAAATGGGCATTTTAAAGTTTCAAAGAATGAAATAAGCAATCATGTTCATATGAAAGAAAGAGTTGGGCCATTGCAAAATTGGCGCATCAGAACTTCTGCAGCATATACACTTTGCATCTTTATTTGGAACTTCATATGATCTTTAAACGGCCTTAGGTTTTAGATAACTTTTTCATAGAATATGTCGTATAGCAAACTGTGCAAAAAGTAGGATTGTGCTTTTCAATATTTTGTACTTGTCAATTGGAGCATGAGTACTAACTGTACTATGTCAAATGTGTTTATATCTATTTTGCAGGGATATGAAGCTACACTATCACTTGGAATCCAGTTATGGACCGAAGCTTCCAATAACCTGAGCTCCTTCCTGTACACTAACACTCGTTACTCTTTTCAAGCCTGTGTTTCCTACCTTAAGTTGTCAGTTTCATCTTTGCCACCCAGAGAGAGGCAGTCAGAGTCAGAGATGGGGCTAGAAATTATGGAGCCAAATACTTGCATTAGAGGTTGCTGCCACAGCAATTCCATTCCTCTACATCTTCCATCTTCCTCTTACACTATCCTCAAACCTATTGCTCGAGGGGCAGAGAGTGTTGTATATGAAGCAGTTTTGGATGGAAAGAAAGTTGCTGTAAAGAAACCCATCTTGTCTACTTCTGAAGACATTGATAAGTTCCACAAGGAGTTGCAATTGTTATGTAAATTGCATCATCCCGGATTGGCAAAACTGGTAGCTGCACATGCAAAGCCACCCAACTACATGTATTTCTTTGAATATTTTGAACCTCCCAATTTATCCGAGAAATTACACGTGGAAGAATGGAGTCCGAGTATCAATCAGGTGCTCATGATTGCTGTCCATTTAGCATCGGCTTTGCAATATCTGCATAACCTTGGGATTGTGCATAGGGATGTGAAACCGGCAAATATTCTTCTTGACAAAGATCTTTGTCCACACTTAGCAGACTTTGGTTTGGCGGAATACAAGGAAGATCTTAAAGGAGTTTCTGTTGAAAACTGGAAGTCATTGGGCAAGCCTACTGGTGGTTTTCACAAAAGAAATATGGTTGGCACCCTATTGTATATGGCACCTGAGTTACTAAAGAAGGAAGTACATACAGAAAAATCAGATGTCTACAGTTTTGGTATAGCAATCAATGAGCTTCTTACTGGTGTTGTTCCATATACCGATCTTCGTGCAGAAGCGCAGGCACACACTGTGCTAGAGATGAACTACACCGAGCAGAAACTTACAGCAGCTGTGGTGTCTGATGGTTTGCGACCGGTTCTTGCTGGTCCTGAGTCTGGTGTACCATCAACTTTAATATCACTGATAGAGAGGTGTTGGGATGCAACTTCTCAAAACAGACCTTCGTTTGATGCCATAGTTGCAGAACTTGGTACAATTTTGGAACATAGAAAGAGAATAAAGGAACCTGCTATTGCCGATGGCGAAGCTCATAATTCTGTTGGTGATCAGCACGCAGATGCTGCAAACAATTATCATGTTTATCAAGAAGGTGTTGATTGGTATAGCCGGGCAGAAAAATTCACCAAAAGAGCTCATGAAACTAAATCTGGTACGACCGTCTGGCTCGATGCTTCAAATGATCCTTTGGCATACCGTCCAGTTCTTTCATGGGGATCCTTTGCTACATGTGGGAGAAGGGAGACCATGGAGGATACACATTTCCTGTTGCCCTATATGGATAATGAAGAGGATATCCATTTTTTTGGAATTTTTGATGGTCATAGAGGTGCAGCCGCTGCCGAATTTTCTGCTCGAGCTTTGCCAAGATTCTTGCAAGCTGTAAGTTCTACTAGCAGTCCAACTGATGCTTTAGTGGAAGCATTCATCAAGACAGATGTTGCATTTAGAGATGAACTTGATTTTTGTCGTAAATCCAAGAGAGTCATCCAGAAGGATTGGCATCCTGGTTGCACTGCAGCTGCTGCTCTTATTGTTAAAAACAAGCTTTTTGTAGCCAATGCTGGTGATTGCAGGACGATATTGTGTCGGGCTGGCATCCCTGTTCTCCTAAGCAAGGATCACGTTGCAAGCTGTCTTGAGGAGAGAGAGCGGGTTATTAATGCAGGAGGACAAGTAAAATGGCAAGTCGATGATTGGCGGGTTGGCCTAGCTGCTCTTCAGGTCACTCGTTCCATAGGTGATGATGATCTAAAGCCTGCTGTAACTGCAGAACCTGAGATAAGTGAGACTATTCTATCAGCAGAAGATGAGTATTTGGTTATGGCAAGTGATGGACTGTGGGATGTCATGAGCAATGCAGAGGTTATAAGCATAATCAAGGACACTGTGAAAGAGCCTGGAATGTGCTCTAAGCGATTGGCAACAGAAGCTGCCGAGCGTGGCAGCAAAGACAACATAACAGTCATTGTTGTCTTCCTTCGTCTTGTATCCACCGCTGAGAGAATTTACTAGATTGGTTGCTTGTTTTTTTACTCAGAAGTGCAGGTTGTGCGGACATTGATTCAAATGTAACAAGAAAAATTCCTAGCCAATAAAAAGAAGAAGGTTATGTATCGGTAACACCTCATCTGGAAGTTGTATGATACCGATAATATTTATAGAATGAACATTCAATTCATTGGATAATATACATAAAATTTGCATTCAAATTATTGGATTCTTCTGTCAGATTCTGGGTTGGCAATTGATCTGGATGTGAGCAGTTTAGCTACTGACCCTAGTTGTATTGAAAGAGATGGTCTTGTGCAGGAGTTTTGGAATGATACTGGTTGGGATTTGGTTATGCTTCAGGCTTGTGTACCTGTATTTCGGAGGTCTTACAATGGGGATGCTGATAAAGTTATATGGACTCAAACTTGAAATGGTTTTTCACGGAGAAATTCTGCCAATCAACAGCCCTCTGCTGTTTTCTGATATCCTTTCACCTTTTACGCCCCCCCCCCCCCCCCCCCATGAGCACGGATGGAAAAGAAATTTGTTTCTGACCCTTGTTGTCGTTATGTGGGGGTCCAGCAGGAGACTTCAGTTCACTTGGTGTGATTGTTCAAAGAATGGCAGATACTTTTTATTTAGCTCGGGAAGGTTGCTGCTGATATTAAGCAAGGATCCTGCAAAGTTCAATGTCTGCAATGGAGTATTCTCTTCATTTTCTGTTGCTGTTTATTTGGAAATGGAGGTGTAAAAGGAATTTTGCGGGTGCTTTTAATGTCCCTTGTTCCACGAAATCATTGTTGGGTATGCTATGGAATGGATTACTGCTGCTCTGCAAAAGGGTCAAAGGATTGAAATGTTTTCTTAGTGTAAACCTAGCACTGGATCCTCTAATGGTCTAGTTGGTGCTGGCGTGTCATCAGAGATGATTCTGGAGGTCGGATTAATGCAGAACATTGGCACAGGGGAGGTGCTACAAATTGAGGCTTGTGGTTAAGCTTGCTTATGATTTCCCATTTTAAAGCTTCAGGTGGAAACTGATTCTGCGGTCTTGCTTAACCTGGTTCAGAGTGAGGATGTGGACTTTCATCTTCTTGCTTATGATCTTCGATATATGGCAAAGGGTGTCGGCTACTTTTCCCGCCCCTAAATCCAGTCATCGATGCTATTCGTGATCCTGAATTATGTCGAGTCTGCAAGGATAATGTGTTTTGCATTAGCTGCTTTTGGGTTTCATAAATATGAGATCTCTCTCGACTCAAATAAAGTCGAACAGAAAACAAGAATGCAACGAACGAATCTCTTCTCTTTCCACGTCAATCTCTGAGTTCAAATATCTGTCCAGGATACTTGCTTCAATTTTTGTTATGCAGAAATGGTCGAGTTCCGAGTCTTCAACAATTTCCTTATAATTTGTTTTTCCTTTAGTTTAGAGAGAAATGTGCACTTTTTTGGTCCAAACATCTTTTCTATATCTATTTCAATTTTAGAGAAAACGAAGGAAAAGAAAGAAAAAAAACATTTATATATTCACAGCAAACTCTAAAATTATAAAGAATTTTTTTTTGGAAGTTATTACCCTCTTCTGTTCTCTAAATCTGTTCCAAATTATTAGTTGACCATAAATGCAAGGATAAATATAGACCGAGAGATAGCACATTGTATATAATCAATATTTTAAAAATTTAACATTGACTTCACTCACAGACAATACAGTATGTAAAAACTTTGTAAACTTCTATTGATATATAAAGCAAAATTGCAATTGGACATGTATTATACTGTATCAGTCACAGAGCCAAGGGGGCAAAAGAAAGAAAATTGGTCATACTATCTATGTACACAAACAAAAAAGAAGGTTTATACACACGTTTTTCTCCATTCTAAATGAGTTGGATGGCCTGATCACCAGCATTATTCTGTTTATGCTATACTCAGTTGATCACTACTTTCAACCGGCAACTACAAAAGACAACCTGAGGAGAAATAAGAACATCACGGTTAGATGATCTTCTGCAAATTTGTCTCTAACTGAGAAGACAACTGTACACTAACCGGCTTTGTGCGCACACGCGCACAAAGAGGGTAAGATGGTGGATAATTCTGTATCCAAGACAATATAGAAGAGAGAAGTCACCTTAAATGACAACTCCATTAAGAATGGATCAATGAACTCAGATGTCGTAATGATTTCAATTGTTGAGTCGATATCATGGTCAGCAATACCAGTAGGGTTTTGTCACAAGAAACTGGTGCTGATCATAACGGGATGTTATTATATCTGCCACTTCTTGGCCAACAAGAGTTTGCTCCCTGCAATGGAGAAAGCCTGATGTTAACAAGTGTATCCAAGTTGTATGCGACATAAACTAGTCATGAGAGTGCATACCCCATTCCCATACACATTAAAAGAGATTCAAAATTTATCCATATTTATTATAGTAAATAAATGAATGAATTTCCACATGTTATAAGGACTTACGTTCGAGTTGTTCTCCTTTAAGCTTTCTAGTGACTCAGCAAGCTCCACTTGTTTGGATGCAGTTGCAAGCAGTGCCTGCAAGAAGAACTCTTGTATTACTAATAGAGAGGAAACAAGAAACCTGATAGAAAAGAACTAAAGTATCCACGGCTAAGAAGAGGGCTGTCTTACTTTCTTCGTCTTCTGTAGGTCATACTCTATAGATTTAATACGGCTCAAAGATTCACAAAGCATGTCTTCTTTCTCTTGAGGAATTTTTGTAGGTTTGTTAGTCAACTCGGTTACCAAACCTTCTAATTGCTTCAGTCTCTGCACTAGTGGGTCGATTTCTGTTTCTTGGGCAATCTGCTGTTCTTGGGAACTCGAATGTGCAATTGGCGGTGGTTTGCGTTGTTTTTTTAAGTTGTTCTCTGCATTACAAGCAGTAAATATTTTCCCCAGCCTCGGGAATACAAGATATATGCATGCTAATATATTGAGTATGAAGTGAATGATTTGGCTCGCTGCATGTGGAATGGATGTCTTCAGTGGCCTTCTTGGAGTGAACATGGTTGAATCACCTGTTAAGAAGTTCAAAAGATGTAAAACACTCCAAGGACGAATGGTTTATAATACATGAGCAATATATGGAAAAATCAGCATTGAAATATAAAAACAGGGTAGAATGAAAAACCACTATAATGTCTTCGTCGAGGGAAGCTCTTCTTTTTCGTATTTAAAGGAAAATTCAACTGGCAGTCAGTACCTAAAATTTGAATTGGCTTGGGAATTCAATGCCAGAGAAGTGCTTGTGTCTCTACAAATGTACCCCTGATAATATATTACTACTTTTTTTGTAAATGTTATTGTTGTTGTTTATCACCAAATATTATGATCCTTATTACCACAAAAAAGATGTTGTAGACCTGTTCAGGTCCCAGGCATGAAAGAATCTAGTAAATGCTATGTCCTGAATAAATGCAAACAGCCATGATAGATGACGTACTTGTTGAATTTGAATTAGCACCATCCACTCTTCCAGCAGCACTAACAGGTTCAACGAGGCTGCAAATAGATGCAGAGTCACTTGACCTCTCCTGAGACAAATTAGACGAAATATAAGAGCATGAATTACACAAATAAATTGATACGTTATCATGTTGGTCTACAGTAAAGGGACAAAGATTACATAGACAGACATAAAACACTTGAGTATATCCTTGGCTTAATCATCAATAAAGTCATTATGGTCATCTAGATGTTATTAATAAATTAGCTGTTAAAGATGCAGTCAGGTATAAGATATCCTCGAAAAGAGACTTGAGAAATTACATTGTGAAAATGAGAAATTGGTAGTTCCATGATGCCAGAGGCACTTGACCTCATATCTGATCCAGACTCTGTAGATATTATTTCACTGTCTGTGACCTGCGTAGAGAACCAAAGAATATGTGATACATAAGCAGAAGATGATAAAGGACAGCATCCATGATAGACTTCCCTTAGAGGCAAGTCAGTAGTAGTAGTAGTAGTAGTAGTAGTAGAATTCAAGTCACCTTAGAGGCACGCAGCTTGACTCCTAAATCATCGCCATCAGAAGAACCATTGATTTTCCTCAAGTACATTGCTTCTCCCATATGTACGAGCTGCAAAATAGAAGTGATATGAGTAATGACGCAATTTTCAGGCAATAAAAGCCCGTAATACATCTACCAATTAGTTCAAAGTATTGATATCTCAAGTATCAATATTTGAGACAGCAACATTACTCCACTAGAATCATACTTTCATAATTTCTGGATCATTCCAGGGTCCCTTGCCAGACCTAAGGCACCCGCCTTCATTTGGACACGAGCAATCTCCCCCAAGGAAGTCAGGAAGTTGACTGTTTAAATAGAAAGTTGCTAAAATCAGTTCAGTAACTGGAACAAAAAAATCCAACCATCTTTCTATCTATTGCAATATAACGACATTAACAGTTGGTAAGATGTCCCAACCTTGAGTCTACAACTTCCAACAACTTGTTTCGATATCTGTTGCCCAACACCTGCAGAGCAAATGCAAAAGTACTTATGAGTGATTCATAAAACCTTCAAATGTGAAAGAAAAAACAACAATTACTTTCATACATGTATCTTGCTGGTAGTTCTTGGATCAAGAAAGCCTTTTGCTGTGTTCCAAAGCAGCTTGAATCCATTACCAGCATTTACCACAAACATCTGATGCAATGTCTGCGAAGAATGAGCTAGTATCAGGAATGAATTGATAGATTCTCATATAAAGTTATCGCTTATCAATTGGTTCATATAATTTTGAATCCACCTCAGGATAATTATCTCCATCAATTTTCTGCATGCGCATAACAAGGTCATGTGCAACCTTGCCAAAACTCACCCAATTCTGCAAATTTATTAAAAAAAATAAATACAATGAGAATAATTATTGCGCAAAAGTACAAAAAGATATGATGCACAGAACAGAGTAACTACATTTGTAAGTTAAGAATTACCAGCCCCTGGACATCTAGTATAGTTGTCGTAGAATCTATATGCCTTTTGGCTGCAATAGAACATGCTGGGAACTTCTCAGCAAAAGCCTTCTCAAAACCTTGGACATGATATTTTAGAAATCGATCCACTGTGGTGACATTCATTAGCTTGCTAGGTTCAACTTTGCCAAGTCTTTCAATATATACAGGCCGTCCCTCCCGGTCTACACCATGATAACCATGAGGATAAAAACGTTGAACCTCTTCACACTCACTGTATGTAAAATCCTGAGAATTTGTCAATAAATTGACACTGCCATTAGAATGATGGAAATCAAATTAAGTTTCTACTAAAATAGGCATTAAAAAGTTTAAATCTCACTGAACCAAAATGCATCAGTTGTTCATCACAATATAATTAAAACAGTTACCTTCACAATATATTCTACTCCAAACTCTTTTCTCCAGTTGAGCATTTCTGCCCACATGTGAAGGGTTTTATCCATGTCAAACTTCCTTGCCTTTAAGAATCTGCATAAACAAGGCTTAATTACAATTCAATGCAAAAACTAAACACGTACGGTGTATGATGCCTCTGGAAAAGACAACTACATTAATAAGAGAAGCAAACACCTTCTTCAACAACAAGAATAGATAGAGAGTTAGAAGAACTATAACTATAAACATTCTTTCCTGGTCCTGTTCATTCGTGGCTTCAAGAATTTGGATTCAATTAATTTCTTTCTTCTTAATAGACCTTCCAGATATCATAACCCGAACGGTTTTCTACTTTGTTGCATCAACTGAAACTGAAGTTAACATCCTCAGAAAAGGTTGAGTGGTTGAGGATTCACCTAATCAACCTAGATTAGTGAAACTTTGAAAGCAAGTTAAATTGGTATACGAGACTTTCCAACAGAAGACTGCACCACTGCCTACATGGAATGACATATATTCTCATAGACTTGTGCCAAAAGCCACTAAAGTTGCTATCTTGAAGGCTTTGACTTTGGCATCCGTCTACACCAAGGTCTAATGTAGGTCGTGACAGATATATCAGCACTCAAATTGAAGGTTATTCCAACGATATATTGGAATATCAGCGGATATGTCAAACCTTGCATCTAACTAACCAACTTCATTCAAAAAGAGCCAAGTCATTAACAGATAATATGGACTAATTATAGTGTAACAGATCTCATGATAGACATAGGATGATCCACTTACCTCAGCATTGTATGATAATCATCATAGTTTACAGGTAGCATATTCCTAGCAACCAATGCCTCGCGAAATGCGATGACAGCTTCTTCCTCCTCAGCATCCCTTACATCATCAACTGATATCAATGCATATCGACAATTGGCGACACGTTTGCTGCTGCGCCTTCTAAGAGTATTTGTTAACCTCGTAGAAGCATTGGCAGTCCTTTTCTTAAGAGATCTGCTACGAGTCCTCCGCCTCTCGTCCTCGGAGGTTTCAATGTCAAAAGTCCTAGACTTGTCATCCTCTTGAAATGAAACTACTTCACCTACAATACCATACCGTATCACATAAAATGAAAACCGAAAGCTAAGATCTGATTCGAAAAAGTATATCTACATAGGCATTGAATTATCATACCTGGCATTGTTGCTAACCAAATCACTTCAAAGTTTGAGCTCAGATTTCATCTGGATCAAATAACAACAATCAATCAAACAAAAATTCACAACTAAAACTGTGGTGATTGAATGCTCATCTCTTACAAATCACTCATCCTCCAAGAAAATGACAAAAAGACCATCAAGATTTCACACGCAGAGACGGCAGAGTCAATACAACCGACAAAAACAGATCGAAAATCCAAAAAAAAAAGCAGAAAATTCAAAGCCACAGAAAATTCAAAGTCCAATACCACAAGCCGTGATCAGCAATCGGCAGCGAATCAAACGGCAAATTGCGGTTGCAGCAAAGCACATTCGCCTGAATCGAGCCGCAGCCGCGGTCCTCCGGTTCAGAATTCCGACTTGGAATTGGAAAATTTTCCCTTCCCTTTCTCTATCTCTCTCCAAATTAGCCGAGCACGCGAGAGAGAGAAAGAGAAAGCGAAATGGTGTTGCTTTCGGTTTCAAAACGGCATTTGTGATTTGCTGTGATGCTTTCTCTCTCTAGAAACCTGAAGAAGAAGCCGAGAGAGAGAGAGAGAGAGGAGGGGGGTAAAGAACGTAGCAGCGGAGAGGAAGAAGGGAAACAAGGCAAGTCGTTGTCCGAAGCATTTAAGTAAAAAAGACGACGTAGCGTGCGACGGCCGCTTCCGCTCCGCTCCGTCACCTTCTTCTTCTTTTGGAATTCTTGAATATATATTTATTGGCGCCGTTTGTTAACGGGAGACGGTGGGGGTTGAGATCCGGTGCGGTGGAGTTTACGCTACGAATGGAGCATTTAGTTTTTTGGGGATGGCGGTAAATTTTGGAGATGCACACGTCAGCAGGTGACACGTGGAGGGGGCGTCGGTGAGGGAATTGGATGCTGATTCTAGAGACTAGAGAGAATGAGATGCTACTGCTAGCTTTAGTGAAAGGTGTAAGGGCGGCCTCGTGTGCCTGGCTATTAACGTCGTCGGGTACAAGTCACTATTAAGGCACATTCTTTTCTTCTCTACTATAGGAATTAGGTGAATTTCCTCATATGTGAGTTTTCATTGGAATCATGAATAACTTTTTGGTAGGAATTTTTAGGGTAAATTTGTTTCGTTGTTAGTGCGGAAAGTCAACATTTATACATAAGTGCGTTTATAGATTCGGAAAGTTATAAGATCAGATTAGCAGAATATGTTCACTTATGTTTAATACGTAGGTTTATAAATAGAGTATGTTCACTTATGTTTAATACGTAAGTTTATAAATAGAGTATACTTGGGAAGTCCGAGAGTTAAAAGAGTGGAATGCATTCACTAGTACTTAGAGTTCAATGCACTTGCATACATACACATTGTTGTTGTGCCAAAAAAAGGAATTCAAATAAGTATAATTCTTCATTTTAGGTTCTTAGCGAAATTCAAATAAGTAGTGACTATAGAACAAAGCAAAATATGTGATTCTCCTCCTATGTTTTTAAAAAAGTAAGTAAAGCCGTGAAAAAGAATATAGTGGTATTTGTCAACTTTCATACTCACTAATATATTTACTTCAAAATTTCTCGTCATGCAAGTAATATGTTATGGGGAAAGTGACATTATGCTGTCCAAAATTAGATTCTCTTAGGAAGATATTGATCGTCATGATGATGCTAGAACGGTAACGATCATGCATTAGAACCTCTTTCAATCTCATCCACTTGTTAGTGCTTACCAATAATTGTCATTTGGTTGGTATTACTCACCCTATCATTAGGGGTTTGTTTGAGGTTCAAGTTACATGAACACGAGGTGGTCTATAAACAAAGAGGAACTTAAAACTTACCCCTCAAGGCCTCAATTGTATACTCAAAAATTGCGACCTTGATAAAAAATTAAAAAGAAAAAATTTCTTCTTGTTTTCCAGATAAGAAAATCTAGAAACTCTCTTTGCACCTAAACATCATCGACCAGCTCCTTATTATATATCTTAATCTCAAACAGCACTAAACCAGTATAACATTATTTCCATCCACATGGAAAGACAAGAGGACATAGCCACAGAAGTCTGTTTCATATATGGCTAAGTTAAAACTAGCCACACTTTGCACTTTTACAGTGCATCACGCGTACTGTATTCTCCCTTATTATTATGTCGACATCTAAACCCAAGTCTGCCATATGATTAGCCGATTGGGCACTAGTTTAATTCGTAAGCATGTTCCTAATAGGGAATCATTGCCCCCAAAGAAACTGGTTCCGTTTTTTGTTCCATTCTCAGAGTCAAAGGTCGCAGAGGGTCTTGATCTTCATTGTTTTATGAATATTAATCTCCCTTTATCACGGGTCAACAAGAAGAAAAAGAATCTAACACGATTAGTTTGAAAGGTTCTTTGGTTTTATTAGACCAAGTATAGGCTTAGGGTTTGTTTATTGGGGGTGATCTTGTTTTACTGGTTTCTGCAGTCTTTGCTAGTGTTTGTTCTATTTTGATGGCGTTGAAATGAAGTTAGGTCAAGTCATTTTCAACAAGGTAAAATGGAAGAAGATGGTACAGGTAGTCTGTACGTACGTACCTTAGGCCTTGACCCATAAGAGTAATGGTGCCTATTGTTTGGGGGGCACTTACTTTGCCAAGGGCAAGACAAGGTGGGACAGATCATTACCTGAGACCATTGTCTGTGATTGTGAAACCCTTTTCACTAAATTCAAAAGCCTAATGCAAAAGTTAGCCACTGCAGGCCACCAACAGCAAAATTCGAACTATACATTCCTGTGAGGTGAGCGTTTAGATCTCAATTATGACTCATTTCAACCATCAATGAAAAATAAATAGACTTTGTACTCCAGGCCTCAGATTGTTCATGTGCTTCCCGGGACATACTTTGGCAGCCAGGGCCGTCCCAATGGTAAGTGAGGCCTAAGGCGAAAATCATAACCTGTTTTTTATTTTTCTGTATTTTTAGCATATTCTTGCTCCTTTTCAAACAAAGTATTTGGCACAAGAATTTTGGGTCTCTACTATGAATATAAGAATAACATAACCTATAAATGGAGCCTAATTTCAATTAGTTAACTAGTTAAGTTCAAACAAATCGAGTATATATGCATTAGCTAAAGATAGACAAGTACAAAATATACAAGAAAGTTTGTTGTAGAAAGAGAGAAAAAAATTGACGAAAATGTATGAGGCCTAGTTCTACAAGATCTAGATAAGTTCAAATGACTTGGTAATATGTTGGGTAATTTAGAAGTTATATTCAATTTTTGTTGGGTTTTAAATAGTATAAAGTACAAAAACTTGTTTCAAAGTGAGGTCTTCACCCAAGTGAGGCCTAACTGCCTAATGTAGTTGCCTTGTTTGCCTTGGGCTAGGACCGGCCCTGTCGGCAGCACCCTTTTGTTCAATTCCACCTGTAAACATAAGGGAAAATACTTTCAGTGGTGTCTTAGTTGTTTTCTTGATATTGTACATGCTGATCAAATAAGTGAGAGCATTTTTCTTGGAGCACATGATACTGTCCAGTGAAAACATGAGGTCACTACAGGACAAAGCTTAGTTCAGATCTGATGCCAGTATACCAAGCAAACAGTCATGGGGTTGATGCCTCATCTAGTATAGTTGCTTACCTAGCTTGCATTTAAATTGACAAGCCTTGTAGATGAGAGCCTTACCAAGGGGTGGGGTGCAATGTAAAACTCACCAGACTCTTATCCTAAGCAAAAGGGATTGAGTGATGAGGATATAATATACAACAATATCGCAACACAAAAATAATCAAATGGAAAAGTATCATCACTTGGTCTCTTTCAGTGACTGAAGATTCTAAAGGTATGTCTATATATAGGTAAGGCAATATATTCAATGAGTTTCAGGTTTTTGAGTTTTTCAATGAATACAACAACAATTAGGGTCCTTAATATTCGCAGTCAACGCCAAAAAATCTATTCTAGACATATGTTATAGCATGCTGCATGCAACATAAGTTGGCACTGAGAGAGGAACAGATCAGTAAACATACAAATTTTCCGAACTTCAGATTAGAATATACTTCAGCAAGATCTTGAGTAGGGCATGTACAATATCAAAAATATAATTAAGATGTACATCAGCAGATCGAATACCTGCAAACCATAGATACGGGCTTTCCTTAAGCAATCACTAAACGAATTATTAGACAAAAACCCAAAAAATGAAGCTCCTTTTAAGGGAAACCCAATCATATGTTTTCTTTTAATCTACACCCATTCACATAATTAAACCTACCATATAGGTTTTAAGTCTATAATTAAGTTTTTTTCTCTTTTTTTAGTTTGACTATTTTACCCTTCTCGTCGAAGAAGGAAAAAATTCCTTAAATATAAGTGTTTTTTTTTTAAATTTAAATATGACATCAGTTATAAACACAAATTAGAATTTAATACCATCAATTTATTTTTCCTGATTTAAAAACGATTACTTGCCTTAATTATTGCATATCTCTTCCTTTTTTATTTGACCTATATATTTGACATTTTTTAGTAGATATGTTTGTGTAGATAATCCTATTATTAAATATGACAACGTGATCAATTGCCTTAATTATTGTATGTAACTGATGCCATATTTTAGGAGATATGTTTGTGTAGATATTCCTTATTTAAAAAGATTAATTGTCTTAATTATTGTATATCTCTTCCTTTCAGATTTGATCTTTATATTTGCTATTTTTAAGTAGATGTGGTTGTGTAGATATTGCTATTAGATTTCGTAGATTTCTCAATCTGATTAAACATCCTTTTGTGGAGGTATTCCTATCATGTAGTGATTAAACATCCTCTCATCAAGGTATGTCATTTTGCTTTTTTTTCTTTCCCTTTTTTTGAATGAAATTTGATTCCCCATTCCAATAGGCGTAGGTATAGAATCAATATTCCATGTTCATTAATTTTCCATAATAGGGTCCATGTTATTGTAGATGATGGAGGGTGCAATCAGATCAAGCTTCACTTCAGTAATTTCAGCCCTTAACTCGTCGGTCATAACACGTCCAAACTTGAGAAGGTCGCACCTAAATTCCAGGTGGGTGTACTCTTTAGCCATCAAAATTAACTTGTAGTATCTATTGAGAAACAAGAAGATGAAACAAAAACCTGCAATCAAGAACTTGTATAGTCTATCATACCTACTCAATATCAAAAACCTAGAATCATCACAAAACAAATACCTCTTCGTCAGGAGCACACACACCTTTTGAATAGATAGCAATCACAATACTCATCAACCGTTCCCATCGGATATGTTGTCGAACACAGGCAACCCACCAATCTCTGATTGTGCAATCCATTTATATCACAAGCTTGTAGAGATATTGACACCAGATTTGAATGTGCAGATTACACTTTTCAATGTGAAGTTACGTAACCTCCAACCCAGAGGAGAATTATCAATTGCTGAAATCAAGGGTTAAGTAATTCTGGGCGACGTCTATGGGCAGCCGTTTCATGATCGACTTCCATAAGCAACATTACTGGATTTTATTATCAATCCTATTTAATAGGTGAATGGGAATTTGAAAGTGGCAGATTCAGTAATTCTTAACAACATTGGGTTTTATTATTTAGTCTATTTAATAGGTTTTTTATTTTGCATAAATCTAATTAATTGGTTTGGGTGTATATTAAAACACTCTTATGGATGGGTTTATTCTAAAAGAGGTGTGTCAATTTGGGTGTAGAATCAAATTCCCCATTAATCTATTCTTCTTCATCAGCCTTAATTATCATCCTATAAACGTACGGGTCAAGAAACAGTTCAAACAACAGACATGTATATGTATTATTTACAATTTGAGAGACTCTAAAACAATCTAATATTTACCTCATAGTTAGACTCTTGACCTCTGTTGCAGTAGTGGATATGAGCTAGATCACCAATTGGGTGCACAACAGTATATAGGAAAACAGCTGATGAGGACTGGATGGACTCCAACTTGATCATTTTTTATCCTTACTCATTGTAGGGTACTTCACTTTTTCTTTTTTCTTTTTTTTTTTTTTTTTTTTTTTGTGGGTGTGTGGGGGAATCTATATCTTTTACATTGTCATGGATCTTGGATTGGATTTCGCAATAGTGAATGGTCATTTAATTTGCAACTAGGACTACTAAGAACTGTCGATGTATAACAACTTGAAGAGCTTATCAGCCCTTATTGGGAATCTATACCTTGTTAACTTGTAACAAGCTGTGGCTGTCCAGGTTCATAGGATATCGAGCTAGGAAATAAGCCTATAATTTCAGAACTCATTTCCCTGAAACATGTCATTGTTCACCCTGGCATCATTGTCAAAGCCCCAGCATGATCATTGGCAGTTCTTTGACTCATGAGAAGAAGATTGGCAGTGGTTTTGTCACCTTAAAGTTTCCCAGGGGCAAAGACAGATGTTGAGATGTATATGCTATTCAATCTTTATTTTAAGTCCAATTAATAATCTTTTATATAGTTCAAGGTATTGAAATGCATGTCTCAAAGGCTGTCAGTTTAACTATGTCGCCTTGAGTTCTCAAATTCTCAGGGTCAGCCATTGCTTTATCCTAAGATCTTGCCATTTGCTACAGAAAATATCTTGGAAATTAAAATTCCTGGTTCAAGCAGACTTAAAAGATCCTACTTGGCTACTTGAAAGTATCATTGGAAATAGCAGCATAGTCAAGCGTGTTTTCACAAGTCATCAAGTATATATCTATATATCTTCCGATATATAAACACCTACACAAGTAACCGACTAATTCATGAATTTAGGTGTGGCATCTCGGCCATTGAAGCTTGGTCAACTTTAGCTATACCTTCCAGTTCTGCAATTTGCAACCTGGAATGGCTCGGCCGTTGGATTAAAAAAAAAAACAAAAAACACGTGTGTGTGTGTGTGTAATTTCGAAACTTTATTAATATCTATCACAGAGACCCCAATATTAATACAGAATTTACATTTGTATCTACTGATCTATTTTCTTTTCAACAAACACATCAGAATTTTTGAAACGAGAAGCCAATGGAACATTACAGGAAGGCATGTAAGCTGGGGGTTCGAGTATGCTAGTTTCAGCGGTGTCCCCATTCTTCACTATGAATGCAGCTTCCATACCCAAAGTCAGGTGTCTCTCCATATGACAGTGCCAAAACCAAACACCTAAGAAAAAAACACATGTTCGTATTCATGGCAATGCAATTAAGTACGTTCTTAATATGAACATTGGGAGGAAGACATGCATACCAGGATTATTCGCTATGAATCTGATCGCCAACCATCCATTTTTGGGAATTCCAAATGTAGTGACATGAGGAGGATCAACAAGATTAAACCCTTTTGGGTCGGTCTCATTGTCATAATTTCCGAAACCATATCCTACGACATAAAACTTATATCCATGCATATGCAGTGGATGATTCACAGAGCCTCCTTGTACATCAGTCCCTTGGAACACAATCTCAACTGACTCATTATAACTTAACACCTTCACCTTTGTTCCTTGTACTGTTAACACGGTATCATTCGAGTAAGTTTCGTCTGTAAAGTTATAATAAGTAGGCGGTTGGTCTGGAAAATCAGTTGAGTAAACCCCACTTATGTTCCTTCATCATCAATAATGAATGTCCAGATTAATTTGCGGTACAGTGTTAACTGTTAGTATACATAAAGTTATAAACTAAAAGCATGCATCTACCTATATTATAAGAATCAATCTATTGGAGCGCACATGATAGAATTTTGTCAATTACTAAATTGTAGAACTAAAGTTATTTATAGATTCAGCGATTGTTTAACATGATATATTACTTCTAGGGTCCACTAGTTGTCTAGCAAAGAGAATATAGGGAAAGTGTTTGGGAGAACCTGTAATAAGCTTGCAAGAGATCTGTATTCCTCGGGTTCACCCAGCTAATGTTATTTACGCTTGTAGCGATTGGTATCTCTGTGCAGCTCAAGAAGCCTGAATCTTCACAGTAAAGTGAATTCATGGAAGCTGTTATAAACATTCTGGTAGTAATGTCATTGTCTGGTGGGACATTTATTGGATATTCTGGGGAAGCTAAGCTTTTAATTTGGTAAGTGAAGTTTAATGCTGCTGAAAAGTCTGAGTACATAGGAAGTGTTTTGGGAAAGAGAGGTGATGTTGGATAAGTGTAGTCGCCATTGTATTCCAAGATTGCAGTAACATCATGGCCAAATTGAGAAACTTTGGCATTATCACTAGAGAAATGTCTACCAGCCATGTAATAGCGCCCGAGAACCTGATCAGTTTTGAGCAAAACATCCATAGTTTGTCCAGGGCTTATGACTATGTAGGTTGTGTATATGGGTTTGATATAGGCTCCGTCTAGTCCGACAACTGTGAGGTTGTGTTGAGCAACTGCAAAGAAAAGGGATGAATCTATGTTTGCATTGACTATACGAAGAAGATAGGTCTTGGCATAATCCACTTTTAGACGATATGCTGTCCCTGCAATATGAACATTGAAATTTGAGCTATTAATTATCAAATAATCAAACCAAACAGTAGAGCAATTAATAGTCCATTTATTTAGCAAATATACCCTTGGAGCATGGAAAAAGATCCCCCGGCTGCCCATTTATTGTGTATGCATCAGAACGGGGTAAAGATGTGGCTTCTTTCATAGCCTCATCAACCCGTACTTTCAAATCTCCTAAGTACCAGGATGCTGAATGCAAGGATCAACATGTCATATATAATGAAATTGCAACAAGAATAAGTTAATTTGAGAAAAAAATGATCTCATGTTTCATACATAATATAATGACCTCATCTTCATCGGTTTGAGGAAATGGATATGTGCTTCCAACAGTAGGCAAGATGACAATGGCCCCATGAACGCTAGCTCGTGTCCAGTCACTATGAGCATGCCACCATACGGTTCCTTCTTCCGTAGATAACAAGACCTCGTATGTGAAATTAGTCCCTGGTTGGATTGGACACTGTGTGATATACTCAGGACCATCTGACCATGGATTTCTTAGTTGCATTATTCCATGCCTGGAACATTGATCATTTTTGTGTTAAACAGCATCTTAAAGTGCATGTACTGAATTGAAATTAAAGTATGTACCGGTAAATGATTACCAGTGAATAGTGAGACCATAATATGCTTGATTATAAACATTTACATAGACCATATCCCCTTTATGAACTCGTATCTCCGGTCCTGGGAAAATGTCGTTTACAACAAACATGCTCTTTGTTTCGCATAATCTGGTGAAGTTTTTCTCCCTTAACTATATAATTAAATCAAGAAAAGAAAAGAACTAGTTAATACAAGAACAATGCATGGAATTAGAGAGTTTAAGTGGAATGGAACTAAGCACTTACTACAAAATCGTAGACATGTACTTCGCCTTGAACCAGAGAGATCATCAAGAACTGCAGGACAAGAAAGATATCAACTAGAATAGCCGTCCTTTTCTTTTGGGATTTCATTATCACGTTTATATACTCCTTTCAGCAAGTACTATGAATGTTTTGGACTTCCCCTCAGAAGTAGTCTTCACGTTGCGGCGAAGCACATTCGCCGGATTCGAGCAGCCGCCGTCCGGTTCAGAATTCCTACGGGAATTGAAATTTTTTGCTTCCCTTTCTCTATCTCTCTCCGAAATAGCTGAGCAAGAGAGAGAGAGAAAGAGAGAGAGACAAGGCAAGTCGTTGTCCCAAGCGTTTAGCCGTCACTTTCTTCTTTGGAATTCTTGTGTATTTATTGGCGTCGTCTGGCAGATGGTGAGGAATTGGATGCTGATTCGAGAAAATAAGATGCTACGGCCTTCGTTTTGATTCGGATCCAACAAGAAGAAAAAGAATCCAACATGAATAGTTTGAAAGGTTCTTTTTTGTTTCGTTAGATCAATTAGTAGGCTTAGGATTTGTATATTGGTGGTGATCTTATTTTACTGGTTTTCACTTCTTTGCTAAGTTTCTAGGATACTGTTCAATCAGTCTGAGTCTAAGGGGAAATGTCTATTTACTCAAATTTGAGCTATATCAACCCCATTTATCCAAACATCTTATAAGAATGCCCACTTACCAAACAGATTACATATTTTTTGTTCTAATACCCAATTAAGTTATTTTTTTAATTAATTTTTGGGACAATTTTGTCATCTCTCCCTTTGTTACTTAGAGAGAGACTTCACCGGACTCCGGTGCCTGCAGCAGTAATCCGGTGACAGGCCGCAGGACTCTGATCACCGGTCACCGGAATCCTATCACCGGCGGCTGAAATCTGGCCACCGGTATCCGGTTTTATTGCCCCCCAATAAACTTTTTATTACCCTCCAATAATATCCAACAAACTTTTTATTGCCCCCTAATAAAAATTTATTAGGGGGTAATAAAAGTCTCCGACGAACTCTTTGCAAACTTCCGGCAACCTCCGGTCCGGTGACCAGAGTCCGGCATCCTATTTTATTGCCCCTCAATCAACTTTATGAAAATTTATTGGGGGGTGATAAAAGTCTTCGGCAACCTCTTTGGAAACCTTCGGCAACCGGTGATCGGATTCCCGCGGCTATTGACTGGATTCCGGAGGCCGGTGATCAGAGTCCCTCAAAGTCTTCAATGACTTTTTAATTATTTAAAGGGCAAACTTATCTTTTTACAATTAAATTAGATAAGTGGGCACACAAATCTTTTAGTGGAAATAAATAGACATTTGTTGGGCCCAAATCGAGTAAATGGTCAAGAGCCAAGTCTAATTCAAGCAACGAACCCTAGATGGCTCTCCGCCTCTCTCTCTCTCTCTCTGGTAAACCCTAGCCACCATGTCTTGGGACTCTATTAATGGTGTACGACGCCGACACGAAGCACACCGTTTATCTCTGCCTCCCACTGACTTCTTACGGTAACCCAACGTGGATTTTGTTGGATGAATTTTCGTTCAGTTTTTCTCTCCACGAAGACTCACTAAAGTGAATTTGAAACATACAACGGGGTTGTCGTGGGTACGTAGCCTCTCGAATTGGCTATCAGATTAGAACCTGGATGGTGTTCGGCCATGCAGGAAGTGACTAAAGGATCTAATCAGATTGGTGATGCACAAAGGACGGCTTCTAGCTGTTGCGAGACTAGATTTGCAGTCGATGATCAGATCGATGCAGACGATCCAATCATGGCACAAGCAAGGATTCCGTGCCCAGAGAAAGGTGGTGGACGTCTTGATCCTACCTGCAGATGTGGCGACGCTAGGCTATGGGCTCCACGATTGGGTGGCGGTGATGCAGTTTTGCCCCCAACCAAGATGTGTTTCCAGTACCCAAAGAAGGAAAGAGAGAGCCTTGGCGCTCACATGTGCATGAGCACAGGCGGCGGTTGGCGTGGCAGATAACAAAGTGCAAGGGGCGGCGGCAGTGTTGGCCGTGACTAGGATAGGGGGTGCCTAAGTGCAAGGTGCCCAGATCATTTTGAAGGCTCAACTCTAATTGTTGGCCCAATCCAACCAGGGTGCTAAAGTCAATTGGGCTTTGGGTGTCCAAAATAGATAAGAGTGCTTTTTTTGACGTAGCTTTTTGTGAACCAAATCAATGAGCTCTGGTTTTCTAGGATTTTGTATTTGGGATCCGGAAGTAGCTGGGTCAATCATCACACTTATGTTTTTATGTCTATAGTGAGTCTATGTATGTACTATGTTTACGTTTCATAGTTTAATAGGCTTGCTAGAAATAAGTGAGAGTTGAATGTTTAATGAGTGTACCTATACCTATATACCACCCTAGTGGTACCACAACTTCTTGTATGTCTATTGCATTATACTAATAGCAGTGGAATGGTATGTATTGGCCATATTGTCTTGAGTTGAATGAGAAATCGTTTTGATTTGATTCAAAAATAAGCCTAATTCTAGCTAAAATATTATTCCCAACAATTTTTCCATAATTCTCTTCTTCTTTTTTCTCCAACACTTTTTTTTCTTTTTCAATTTATGTTTTATTTTTTGACTGTTTTGTGCTCTCCCCCTTTGGAGAGAGAGAGAGAGAGAGAGATTTTGTAAATTCATAATTGAGGTTATTAGAAAGGGGAATTCAATTCATATTGAGAAAATTGGAGGTTTTATGTAAAAGTTAGGAGAGGAGGTCCAAACAACAAATTTGGAGGTATGAATGGAAGCACTGTATTAGAAAATCATTTTACTCTGTTTTTAGATTAAATGGGCTCATGGGAAAAAAAATTTCCTAGAATTAGACTTATGAGTCAAGGACCCTTGTTCTATTTTGATGGCGTTGAAATGAAGAATTAAGTCTTTTTCAACAGGGTAAAATGGAAGAATATGGCACAAGTAGAGTCTCTGTGGAATGAAATGTTCTTTCCCTGTGCACCCTCCCATCAAAATTTTAGTTGAAATAATGTGCTATCCAATCTTTATTTTAGGTCCATTTGATCATTTTTTTATAATCGGTTAATTAGTTACAAAGATAGCTCAATGTATGCAAATGTCTCGATCAGTTTTCTCAGGGTCGGCCATTGCTTTGTCCTAAGATCTTGGCATTTGCTACAGAAAATATCGAGGAAAACTTCTTGTTCAAGGAGACTTACGATCCTAATACAACAAAGTATCATTGGAAATTGTAGTAATCCTTGAAGCATTAAAACCATATATAGTCAAGCGTGTTTCACAAGTTATGAAGTATCTATGAACACCTACCCGAGAACCCAACAAATTCATAAATTTAGGTGAGGCATCTAGGGCATGGCCAGACATATATTGAAGCTTGGTCAACTTTAGCTATACCTTCTAGTTCTGCAATTTGCAACCTGGTGTGGCCCGGCTGTCGGATTATTGATTGATTTCTCAATCTTCTTATCTGAGGCCGTTGCAGGTTCAGATGATATGGCATGGCAGTGTGCATGATAACATGATAAGCCATGTACATATAGTTGGCCTGTGGAAATGTAGTTGGAGGCTCCTTTTATTAGGTGATGAATATATAGTAGCTCGCACAATTTCCAAACTTAATATGTGATAGAGATACCCCCAATGTTAATATATAGCTCGCACAATTTACAATTGTATGTATCTACTGATCTATTAACTTTTCAACAAACTCATCAGAATTTTCGATACGAGAAACCAATGGAACATTACAGGAAGGCGTGTAAGCTGGGGGTTCGAGTATGCTAGTTTCAGCGGTGTCCCCATTCTTCACTATGAATGCAGCTTCCATACCCAAAGTCGTGTGTCTTTCCATATGACAATGCCAAAACCAAACACCTAGAAAAAAATTACACAGGATGCATGGTAAAAATACTCAAGTTATTCATCCTGTAATTAACATTTTGTTAATTAAGTTCCTAATATAAAAATTGGGAGGAAAATGTACATACCAGGATTATTTGCTATGAATCTGATAGCCAGCCATCCATTTTTGGGAACTCCAAATGTAGTGACATGAGGAGGATCAACCAAATCAAACCCTTTCGGGTCAGTCTCATTGTCATAATTTCCGAAACCATATCCAACGACATAGAACTTATATCCGTGCATATGCAGTGGATGATTCACAGAGCCTCCTTGCACATCAGTCCCTTGGAACACAATCTCAACCGACTCATTATAACTTAACACCTTCACCTTTGTCCCTTGTACCGTTAACACGGTATATTTCGAGTAAGTTTTGTCTGTAAAGTTATAATAAGTAGGCGGGTGGTCTGGAAAATCTGTTGAGTAAACCCCACTTATGTTCCTTCATCATCAATAATGAATGTCCAGATTAATTTCCGGTATTATTGTTAACTATTACTATATATAAACTAAAAGCATCTACTTTACTACATATATAGCTATATTATAAGAATCTATTGGATTACACATGCATATCATGAGTTTTTCAATCAGTAAATGCTAGAACTAAAGACCTAAAGTTCTAGAGATTGACCGCTTGTCTAACATGATATATTACTTCTAGGGTTCACTAGTTGCCTAGCAAAGAGAATATATGGAAAGCGTTTGGGAAAACCTGTAGTAAGCTTGCAAGAGATCTGTGCTCCACGGGTTCACCCAGCTAATGTTATTTACGCTTGTAGCAACGGGTATCTCCATGCAGCTCAAGAAGCCTGAATCTTCACAGTAGAGTGAATTCATGGAAGCTGTTATAAACATTCTGGTTGTAATGTCATTGTCTGGTGGGACATTTATTGGATATTCTGGGGAGGCTAGGCTTTTAATTTGGTAAGTGAAGTTTAATGATGCTGCAAAGTCTAAGTACATAGGAAGGGTTTTGGGAAAAGAGGAGATGTTGGATAAATATAGTTGCCATTGTATTCCAAGATTGCAGTAACATTGACATGGTCAAATTCAGAAACTTTGGCATTATCACTAGAGAAATGTCTACCAGCCATGTAATAGCGCCCAAAAACCTGATCTGCTTTGAGTAAAACATCCATAGTTTGTCCAGGGCTTATGAGGATGTAGGTTGTGTATATGGGTTCGATATTGGCTCCGTCTAGTCCAACAACAGTGAGGTTGTGTTGAGCAACTGCGAAGAAAAGGTAAGCATCTATGTTTGCATTGACTATACGAGGAAGATACGTCTTGCCATAATCCACTTTTCGACAATATGTTTTCTCTGAAATATGAAAATTGAAATTTGAGCTATTATCTTCCACTACCGTAATCAGATAATAAAAACAAACAGTAGAGCAATTAGTCCATTTTTGTTAGCAAATTTGCATACCGTCGGAGCATGGACAAAGATCCCCTGGCTGGCCATTTATTATATGCATCAGAATGGGGTAAAGATGTGGCTTCTTCTATAGCCTATCATCAACCCTTGCTTTCAAATCTCCCAAGTACCAGGATGCTGCATGCAAGGATCAACATGTCATATATAATCAAATTGCAACAAGAGTAAGTTATTATCAGTGAAAAAAATGATCTCATTTTTCATACATAATATAATGACCTCATCTTCATCGGGTTGAGGAAATGGATATGTGCTTCCAACAGTAGGCAAGATGACAATGGCGCCACGAACGCTGGCTCGCGTCCAGTCACCATGAGCATGCCACCATACAGTTCCTTCTTCCGTAGATAACAAGACCTCGTATGTGAAATTAGTCCCTGGTTGGATTGGACACTGTGTGATATACTCAGGACCATCTGACCATGGATTTCTTGATTGCATTATTCCATGCCTGCAACAATGATCAATTTTGTGTTAATTATAACAGCATCTTAAAATGTATATACTGTATTGAAAAGTATGTATGGGTAAATGATTACCAGTGAATAGTGAGACCATAATATCCTTGATTATGAACATTTACATAGATCGTATCCCCTTTATGAACTCGTATCCCGGCCCTGGGAAAATGTCGTTTACAACAAACATGCTCTCTGTTTCGCATAACCCGGTGAAGTTTTTCTTCCTTACCTATATAATTAGATCAAGAAAAGAAAAGAACTAGTTAATACGAGCACACTGCATGGAATTAGAGAGTTTAAGTGGAATGGAACTAAGCACTTACTACAAAATCATAAAAATGTACTTCGCCTTGAACCAGAGAGATCATCAAGAACTGCCGGACAAGAAAAAGAACAACTAGAATATCCGTCTTCTTTTGGGATTTCATTATCACGTTATATGCTCTTTTTAGCAAGTACTTTGAATTTTTTGTAGTAGTCTTTATATAGCATAGTGTTTGTAGATATATTTCCCAAACCGTCATACAAGCCTAGCTATAAACATGCATGTTTGACTGTTTCTTGTCCTACTGTATTTTCTAGCTAGTTAGCTCCATAATTGGGCATGAAAAGACTGAGTGATCGAGTGATGAAAGCAATGAAAGAAAGGTGGGTGGTAACCATTTACGTCACAGAGAGAGAGAGAGACCGTGCCTCTACATAGGATAATAATTTGAAGATGCTGGTTACTGATACTAATGCTTCAGTACTTCAATTTTAGTCGGTTGCATTGTGCAGTACCGTAGGGTGCCTTTTAAGATATAAGACTGCAAATATTGTGCACCACATCTTCGTCATCAAGAGGATTCAAACTCAGAGACTTAATATTTGAAAATAAATAGCTGGAGGTTGAGCCCAAGTGTGATGGGGAAGCAAACTCAGATCTCAACAGTAGAAAAATAAATAGTTGGAAGTTGAGCACAAAGTCCCTGAAAAAAATGTGGCTTTCTACCCAATGAAAAACACCAGCATCCCGAGTTAATTAGGCACTCCACGTCACAAGAAGTGAATTCTCTTAGTGCGACATCAACATTTACCAAGCAAAATTGATAGATCAGCTAACAATATTGGGGTAGGGATCAAATTGATCAATATAAAGGTGTTGGAGTAGGGATTAAATTGATCAATATAAAGGTGTTGTTGATAATATTGGAAGATTATGGATTGACATGATTTTCAGTAATAAATGGTAGAAAACTGAATTTAGTCCTATTTTTAAATTGTACATGCTATAATCACAGGTCCAGAAAACCCTGATAGTCAAATTATTATGAAATCTTATGTGATTTAAGGCATTCCATCCTCAGAGAGGAAGAATCGATATCTGATCAGTGAGGAACTCACATGATCCACCCAGCTTTTACAACCAGACATGAGTGCAACGAAAAGGTGTAAGGAACAAAGAATAGTATATCCATTTCATAAGAAGCTAGCTAAAAGGCAACACTTACATGCATCTACAACCTTTGCCCGTACAATTCGAGGTAATTTCCTTTTTCGAACTTTTCCCAGGAAAGACGAGGTGGGGGACAGATTCATCACTTGGGAACATGGCTCTGAAAGCCAATTTCACAGAACTGAAAACTACGATACGCAAAAGTTTATGTGCACAACTGAGCACCTAGGGGGCATATCCTATTCATTCACCCTTTCAACCATCAATGAGATACAAATAGACTTGGAGCACCAGCCCTCAGATATTCACACATCTGGGGGTGTTACATACTTTGGCTACGTCTTGTCTTCAAATGCACCTACAAAAGAGTGAATTATGAATGAACATAACGTTTAACGATGATAACAATGGCCAATGAGACGGGAAGATGACATGGATAGATGTCACTGTCAATCTCACTAATCAAATGCTTCAGTCAGTCCAATTCCTAGAACAAATCATCAAGCAAATATGATAATATGCTTGATGACTCGATCATGATACATTGGTTTCCTAAACTGTATTTTTGATCCTTAACATGACAAGTCCCTCCTAAGTGTAGAGCTTTCAAGGGAAAAACACAATGAAGAAACTGTGTAGGTATCTGTAATGTATAACATACCAAACCTTTTCCTAAGCATAAGGGGTTGAACAATATAACATGACCACATTACAAATTAATCAAATTTTAAAAAATACCATCAGTTGTCCTGGTCATTCACTGCTTGCCATATATATGAAGTGGGAATCTCTGCTATATCATCACAAAATTTTAATAGCAATTATAAACCATGATATGATATTGACTTCACATAGTTTCCCTCTATCATAGTTAGCCATAATGAGCAGCCATTTAATTCTCCAAGGGGACTGAATGCATTAGTTTTACACCTTTTGTCGCTTTATTTGTTACAGATTCTTACTCTTCAGACCTAAGCATCTGTAGATTGTTTAGATAAAAGCAGGCTATAAATGAGTTTATAGCTGTTACTTGTTTATCTCCTTGGTTAGGTACGGACACAGAACCATGAAGAGGTTCTACAAGGGAAACCTTAGAAGCCTGTATCCACTCTTAGTACACCAATCTCTTTCATCTCAATTCTCAAGTGATGAGGATTTACTAGTTTTGTCTAAAGTCTAAACACACTCTCCTACATCAGTGCATCTTTCAATTTTGGATAGGTGTACCAAACATTATGTTTCTTAATGTAATATAAAATAAACCTGTTGCTTCCGGAATGAAGAAAACAAAAAATCACTGCACAGACTTTGTCATAACTCTAATGCACTGACAAACACATGTTGATAACTAAAACAAATGTATGAGGGGCAACTTGGGAACACTAATATTTACCTTAGAAGATAAAGCCAGTAAAGAAGCAAGTCACATTCGATCTCTTAGCTTTAGAATTACAATAGCTGATTCCTGATCTCCTCCGAAAGTTTTAAGGAGGCGTTTTGCCTTTCCCCATGCTCAGCAGAGGTTCCAAGCTGCTACAGACTCCAGAAGCCCCACATCTCGGATCTTGGAATCCATCCAAAGCAGCATAAATTGATGGCCTACTTTCTCCTCTTACTATTTCAGTTTTACCATCTATGACATGAATGTCATGAACAGCTGGCTCTGTATCAAGCAATGGACTATGATAATGGCTTTCAAGATCCCCACCTTGCTGCAGCTCTCCTCCATCACTATAGAAACTTTTCTCAATCCCTATCTTAGCTTGGACTGCTTCAGTAGTCATTCCTGGGCACATTGCATTATCTGCGTATTGTTTTCCTTCCCATCCTGAAAGGACACTTTTCTCAACAACATCATGTCCATTGGAATGGATTTGTTTTTTGACAAATGAAGCGTCAAACTGAGAGGTACTGTCTGCAATATATCCCAGTTCCATATGATTAGATTTAGTTTCATTAGTCCACGGCATCATCAGTTGTGAATCTATATTCGAAGAAAGTGCAGTTTGTCCCCATTCACGCAGCTTATCATTTGAATCACCATTACACTGTTCATTTCCTAAAGAATTCATCTGTCTATATGCTTCAACTTCCTTCTCCAAATAATGATTCTCCTTCTCCCTCCTAAGAAGTATCTCTTTCAGAACATCCATCTCTTCTTCATCATAAACAAATTTCTCTTCAATCATCCTTTGGTACTGTCTCACTTCCATTTCTGTCGATGCTTTATCCTTCTGCAGACGACTTATCATGGCCATTGCTTCATCAGCAGCAGTTGCAGCAGCAGATCGCTCTTTCTCCAGCTCTAAATAGAGAGCAGCACAAGCAGCTTTCTCTTTTTCAAGTGCTCCTTCCAACATCCTGATTGTATCACTTTCATTTTCAAAAATGGGAAACTTTTCTTCACCGTAACTTGCATCCAGACCTTTACTCTCAGCAGCTGATTCACTCAACTTAGAAAGTCCACATATTCCTTCCCCTCTATCATCTCCGGATGCTGTTTTGACATCATCAGAAATGAAAAACGACACAAACTGAGTAAGTATTATCCCCAATATGGTACATCTATAATTAATCATGCAACGACTCCCAGTTTTTAAGTAATTTTCGAATTATCCTCTTTGATAATAAAAATGTTAAACAATACATTCTAACAATTAAACTAGTAAATTAAATCCAAACCTATAGAATAATGCAGAGTCTATCAAATACATGAACTTAAGTAATCAAAACCACTAAACAAGTTTATATCTTTCTCTCTCACCTTGAGGCTCATCGTGTCTTGCAGCTACAGCAATTGAGCTTTCACCAGATATCTCTCCTGTACCTCTTTCATCAAGAGGAAAGGGGAATATACGAGGAGATTTTGAACTATCCCTCCTAGAACGCCGAATTCCAGTCCTTTTCTTCAGAATCACAATTCTCTTCCCCTTAGCATCATACCCACTTTCCTTATCAACCAGACTTTGCAATCTCGGGCTCGAAAACGGACTACAACATGACTCACCTTCCAATTCAAGAACACCATTCCCTCCATTCACATCCCTAATCAACTTCTGACTCAAGTTGCATGTTTGATCCTTAAACCGAATATCAAAAGGGAACCTACTCTTCACCAACTTCTGAACAGCATAAATCTTGGCAACAGGCCACTCATTAAGCAACTTATGCAAGCAAAGATCACGATTTCTATACCCGAAAACCCCATTACAAGGACAAGGCAAATACACCCAGAAAACCTTCAACAACTTCGATACGAAAAACACAAAAGCTGATATGCATAGCAGGAAATAAGCAAGTAAAAGGTCAAGAAATGCTACTGTAAGACCACCAAAGCTCCATGATTGAACTTCCTGACAAGCCATCCTTCCTTAAACAGATCAAGATCCTAGAATTCAACAGAATCGTGGGTAATCAACTAAGAATCCTAGAAGCTTCTGATGATTTAGGCACAAGTTGTTCGCCAGACAAAGTAGAAGAACAGTAAATTAAAAAGCTTCAAGATGGTTCTAATTGCACAGTGGATCCTGATGATTAGAATTCTTTTGAGGTTAAAATAATCCAAGATTCTCTAGAACTTGTGGGCTTATGATCTCATCCTAAGAAACCACCACGTAATTAATGATCCAATAACTAAATACAGGTCAATCATGTAATGCAATGATACAAGCTTAGTCAATAAGGAAGGAAAATAGAAGAAAAGTAAAAGGTGTCAACTTTTACAGAGAAGATTGAGGATTTAACTTTTGGGGAGCTGATATGGAAAACCCACCAAAGCCCTGGTTGGATTAGCTGAGACTACTGCAAAGGTCGGAGCAAGGAGACGACTTTTGAGTTGGGAAAGAAGAAAGACAGAACGTGAAACTTGATGAGTAGTATGATGTTACGGCGTCGTGTTGAAGTTGAAAGCCAACCGCTTTTGGGTTACGCGCACGTGATTTAACAATTGCGCGCCAACCGCCGCCGACCACATCATTAGCTCACAGTCTCACACACATTATGACACTCCTACAAATGCTACGACGTCGTGCTGAAAATAGTACCCCCTCTGTTGGGGTCAGGAATTAGAGTACAAGGAATATGTTATTAGGCTTCTCAAATTGAAAGGACTTGAAACCAACTTTGGTAGGTTTTTAATAGGGTATATTTGATCTTCCGGCTATACACTAATGAGTGTTTCTATTGAGACATCTAAATCTGATCAGTTGATCTCACTCAATTATGAATTATTAAATGACATATATAACATCTTATAAAATAACTATTAAGGACAATAATTATACCCAAAAAAATATTATATTTAATTTATCTAGACTTTCCAATTCAATAATATTATATTGCATTCTTTATTATTTTCCTTATATATTTTCATTTTCTAATTTCACTACATATTCATTAAAGCATTCATATATATATATTTAATAAGAATTAAAACTACAATCAAGATCATGCACGTGACATAAAAATTCCTATCATCATATACTAGTCCCTTAACATGTGCTCCGCACATGTCAATTAATTTTTATTTTTTTAAATTAAAAAAATTTACAACAGTGAAGTTTCTATTTTTTTCATGGGAGGTATTGCAATATTTTGAAATATGATATACTCAATAGACTATCTTATCCTCATATAGAAATAATTTTTTAATTAATATCTATATTATGTGAGGGCATATATGGTAGTTCAAAAATTTAACCATTCCCTCAAGAATTGGCTTAATTATATAAGATATTGAACACATATTGGTGAGGGATGACAAAAGAAATCATATTATGACCTAAATCCCAGCCTATCCATTATATTTGCAAAAAAAAAAAAAAAAAAAAAAGCAAGCAGGAAAAAAAAACATAAAAACTATTAAATAATTAATCATGATTTAGAGAAAATAATTAAACATTAAGAAAAATTACTCTTCAGTTTTTTTTTGCACATCTTCAAGAGAAAAAAAAAGTAAAAAAAACAAAAATTCTTTTTTATTAGAAATTAATTTTTAAAGCCCAATACCTTGTGTTTGAGTTTTTTTATTATTGGATAGGAGATTTATGTAATCTGGTTAAGAAATGAATATGTAATTAATAGTTTGATTACAAATTATATGAGTGAGGTTTATTAAGTAAATTTAGTATTTGATAGGAGGTGTAAAAAGCAAAGAGATCAAGTGAGTAAATTTGGAGGTTCCAATAAAAAAAATCTACATAAATTCACAGTAGAGAAGCTAATTTTGATTGTCTACGAATCTTCTTAATATCTATAATATTTTTAGTGATGATTGTAATCGTAGAATAAATGATCATTATCTTCAAAATAAATAAAAATGCCGGATCCGCAATATAAGACAAGTTTATAGGACAACAGTGAGAACTCTAGTCAACTAGTCAAGTTGGTAAAATAAACATTTTCATTTTCTTTAGAAAACGAATCTTTAGCAAGCTTGAAATTGTTAACTTCTAGAGTGTTTTATGGGTATATAGAATAGGTAGCGTCACTTGTGTACAAGGATCTATATCACAGTTATCACTCGCCATTGGTCCTCCTTATCCACTAGAAGCAGTGAATGACTAAGCTGTTCTTTTTTCTTTGTTGGGATTGTTTCTCTGTTTGGCCTGATCTATGTTGATTAGTTTCGGAGGCTACTTTCTTTGTCCGTTCTTTTTCAAGTACTGGGCATGTTCAGTGCTTTGGTTTGGCAGACAAAAGGATCTATATTAATAGTACAATAATCCATATCCTTACAGTTTTGAGATTCATTATACCTTCGAGATTGAAGACACTACCTCTTTACTTTGTAGGTCAAGGCGTGAATTTGGTCCGCACAAAATTGTCACTGCTATCCTATTTCTTAGTGAAGGGTGGAGCTGCTTGTTCTTTTTGGTGGCGAGTGGCGACCTCTTTGGCGTTCAATTCACAGTGTAGATGGTGTTGCAGGGCAGATTGTATCCTACTTACGTATATGGGTGATGGTCCTTGGAGGTATCTACCATCGACTCAATTAGCGGTTTTCCGACATCGATGACTCAAACTACTAGCCATCTATTCTTTTTTAGGGTAACTACTAGCCATCTTTATCTTAGGAGGAACTTTGATTTTGGACTCAAGTTACTAGTATCAAGCATTGTCCTAGGAGAAACCATAGACTTAAGGCTCAAGATACCAAATTAAGGAAGAATCATAGAATTTAGGATCAAACATAACTTTGTTTGGTTTGCACATTTGGGCTTAATTGGCTTTAACGTACTTGAGCCGCTACTTTCAACACAACATCTGTATTGAACTCTTGTCACCTCAGTTGCAAACGGTTGGCGGTGTCAAGAATTGCTAAAGACCTTAATTTTGGGACTAGTGACCTTTTCTTTTCTTTAATAGGTGAAACGACACAGAAAATTCCAAAACCTGAATTCAAGATTTCCTTTTTTTTTGTTATTGATCGATGGTTCTAACTTCTATGTCTTTTATGTACTGGCTGTGTTAGTGAACAAAGTTAGGTGATGTCATCCATTAGCGTATATATAGATTTAATCACCATAGGCGTATATATAGATTTAATCAAGAGTGAAGTTTCGCTTTGAAATTAAAGTGTGCATTTAGAGTTTAAAGTCACTTTTCGGTCGCATATTCACATCTCGACTGTTCAGTTTTTAGGTATTAATGTATAGATCACCTCTGCAAATTTTCAGCCAAATTGATGATCGTTAAGGTATCTGACTCGCTTAAACCAATGGACGAATCTGTCCAACCTGAACCGTACTAGCTTTAAGGCAGTTATCAATGCCGTAACGATCATCAATTTGATTGAAAATGTGCATAGATGGTCTATACATTAGTACCTAAAACTGAACAGTCAAGATGTGGATATGCGACTGAAAAGTGACCATAAACTCTAAATGCGCACTTTAATTTTAAAGCGAAGTTTCACTCTGCATATGATCTGTGTATGTATGTATATATATATATATATATATATATATATATATTATATACAGGCCGGTTCTGAAGCGGACGTCCGCACTTCACTAAAGTGTGAACGGCAATGCAGCAGCGGCGTTCCAAGAGGCGACGGCGGCTCGGGGCTTGGCGGACGGAGGCCGGAGGCTTCCCAGACTGTTTTGGGCAGCGATCAAGGTCGGAGGAGGTCGAGATTGCAGGTTCTGGGCAACGACTCAACCTGCAACTGCTACTTTCTGGGCAGAGCTGCAACCTCGTCGCCGGCGACTCCACCCGACTACAGACTAGTCCGTCCTACCCCTGGCCTCCTTCCAGCAAGCGGCGCCGCACCATCAAAGCTTGATCGAGGCTGCTGCGTCGACGTCCGCACTTTAGCAACACTGCAGACGTCCTCTTTGGAACATCTCCTTGTATGTGTGTGTGTGTGTGTGTGTGTGTGTGTGTGTGTGTGTGTGTGTGTGTGTGTGTGTATCAATTTGAGAGGCTGTTCCTAAGGGGCCTAACAAATTTGTAATTTGAATTAGGGAATCCCTATCTCTTTTAATTGATTCTTTTATCCCATCGTAATATTTTACATCGTTGAATGGACTCATTTGAAAACAATTATATGATGACAAAATTATCAAAGATTGGGATTCCTTATTTCTATTCAACAACGTATGAAAAGTTCCTTAATTTTGTCTAAGAGATTATATATATATATATACAGATCCTATCCAGAGTGAAGTTTCGCTTTGAAATTAAAGTGCGTATTTACAGTTTAGGGTCACTTTTCAGTAGCATATCCACATCTCAACCGTTCAGTTTTAGGTACTAATGTATAGATCATCTTTGCAAATTTTCAGTCAAATTGATGATCGCTAAGGCATTGATAACTACCTTAAAGCTAGTACGGTTCAGGTTGGACAGATTTAGTTCGCCCATTGGTCCAACCTGAACCGTACTAGCTTTAAGGTAGTTATCAATGCCTTAACGATCATCAATTTGGCTGAAAATTTTCATAGATGATCTATACATTAGTACCTAAAAACTGAACAGTTGAGATGTGGATATGCAACCGAAAAGTGACCCTAAACTCTAAATGTGCACTTTAATTTCAAAGTGAAGTTTTGCTCTGGATAAAATATATATATATATATGGAATAAACATTCATAGATATGTTCAGGACTACACTAAGTCACTATAACGATATTACATACACCAGAGCAAAAGCTCCAGAAGCATAACCTTGCTTTTGCCTATTCGGCCTAACGGGGAATAGATCCTTAGCAAATAACATTCATTCTAACAATACATGCTCATTTATTTCACTATTAACTACAACGAAAAAGGCTCACAAGTTTAAAACAACTGTCAGAAGAATCACCAAGCCTTTGCCTAAGAACACAATTATTTTGCGATTGCTTGCCAATTCAACCAAATAGCCTACCATGACGTCTAGGATCAGACTTATCAACCTGAACATGCTAAATTTTACTTTTACCCTTCCCCACAATAGTTGAAGGGTTAGTAGGAGTGGTTGCTGTTGGGCCAGAGTGTTAGGATTGTGGCTCAATATCTAATTCCTTGTCTGTTTTGGATTCTTTACTTCTGAAGGCTTTAGGTAAACTATTCTAGTGTGTTTAGGATTTATGGAGTTTTTCCTTGGAAGTAAAGGTTTAGGATTACCTTCTATGATTCTGAATCCTATTATAAGTCTGACTAATTGTGAGCCTATAAATAGGACCTTAGAGGCATAGCTTTAGGTGTGGATCAATTGAGAGTTCTGATAATTTCAGAGATTTTAGAGAGTTGCAAGCTTTGGAGATCGGGTGTATTTGGGAATTCTCTATTGAGAATTTGGGTTGTGAGGAGAGAGGTTATTTGAGTGGAAGAACCAAAACGTTCTTCAAGAGTTTGTAATCTTCTTCTCGTTTAGTGGATCCACCATCATCATCACCCGGGGACGTAGGTCAACTGTTTGACCGAACCTCGTCAACAATCTTGTGTTTGCTTGCATAGTTTGTGATTATTGTCTTGATTCAGTTTCGGTATTGGGCTAGGGAATTCGGAAGGTGACCTGAATTTCCTAACAAGTGGTATCAGAGCCAGGTTTCGAGAGCTAGAGGAAAGATGGGGATTGAAGACGTCGAGACAAGAGTTGATAAATTTGATGGGCATGATTTTGTTATGTGGAGGTCTCAAATAACTGACTATTTGAATCTGAAGAAATTGTCCAAGCCTTTGCTAGGAGTTAAGCTGGAGGGCATGAAAAAGGTGGATTGGGAGGAGCTTGACACTCAAGCTTTAGGAGCTATTCGACTATCGCTATCAAACGAAGTTCGGCGCGATGTGATTAATGAGAAAACTACTAAGGGGTTAATGGATACTTTGTCTGAGATGTTTGAGAAACCAAGCGCTGTTGAGCAAGTACACTTATTAAGAAAGTTATTTTCAATGAAGATGAGCAAAGGTGGTTCTGTGCGAAAACAACAAGCAGTGGTTTGCGATATTGTCGAACAATTGGCCACGGTAGATATCATAATTGGAGAGCACCTCAAGGTGTTGGTACTATTGACCTCCATGCCAGATACTTGGGATGTTACAGTCAACTCTATTTGCAGTTCAGCTGGGAAAAATAAGTTGGTCTACAACGAAGTTCGGGATACCCTTTTGAGTGAGGAATCTAGGAGAAAGAAAAATGAAGAAGAGACATCTACAAATACATCTGCTTTGGTTGTAAGGGGAAGATCTAATGTGAAAGAGGGTTTGAGTCGTGGTAGATCAAAGTCGAGAAATTTTAGAGATCAAGATAGAGACAAAGATAAGGAGTGCTATTACTGTCATGATTTTGGGCATATCAAATATAATTGTCCAAAATTGAAGTCAAAGAGAGTTATTACTGCAACGGTGGCGAGTGAAGATGATGGGGAATTTTATGGAGATGCACTCATGGTCACATCATGTTTAGGAAAGCCACAAGATGAGTGGATTTTGGATACAGGTTGTTCTGAACACATGTGTCCCAATAGGGATTGGTTTTCTTCCTACAAGTATGTGAAGGAAGGTCTAGTAAAGTCGGTGGGTGCACATACCTACAAAGTTGCTGGTGTTGGAACAATCAAATTGAAGGTACATGATGGATCGGTGAGGACTTTAGAGAATGTTCGTCATGTTCCTAAGTTGGATAGGAATTTGATATCTCTTGGCACTTTGGATTCGGAAGGCTACAAGATTGTGGGTCATGATGGAAATATGAAGGTTTTGAAGGGAGCACTCGTAGTGATGAAGGGTAAGAAGGTAAATGGTCTCTATCGTTTGGAAGGGAGCTGTGTTCAAGGTGGAACAATTGATTCTGTTGAAAGTTTTGTTCAAGGTGGAAAGATTGGCAATCTTGGTTCCTATAGGCATTCAGGGAAGATGAGCAATAGTAAATGTGGAGGAACGAAATTTGCTTCTAAGAAGGTAAAATTTCAAGAGCAACTAACATTGTAGCAGTCCTTAAAGGAAGGCAGACCCATAAGGATCCCAACACAAGTTTGTGGTGGAGATATGCTAGCTCATGCATATTCCACAATTAAGGTGTCACCTACTTTGGAGAGTAGATTTAGTAAGGACAATGAGAAGCAAACTTGGTGTTATGAGAATGATGCGTCAAGAGAAGGTACCATTTATGGTGGAGAATTCGTTCAAGGGGATGTTGCTCGAAGTGAGTTGTGCAAACCATTAAAGATCGCTCCTCTTAGGTTTGGCAACTTTGATGGAGACTTGGATTGCATGCAAGCGGCTGCACAGTGCATGTTTGAGGGAAAGGGTTGTTGTCCAAGGGTCAAGTTTGAGTGCTTCTCAAACTTGACTAACTCATCTTAATATTAAGCGCGCCAAGAGGCGCACTGAGGTGTGGTGGTGATCGCGGTTCGTTGAGAAGACCCAAGGAAGCTTGCGTTCAGTGAAAGTTCAGAGATTTTGAGCCGAGGTGGAAATTGTTAGGATTGCGGCTCAATATCTAATTCCTTGTCTGTTTTGGATTCTTTACTTCTGAAGGCTTTGGGTAAACTATTCTAGTGTGTCTAGGATTTATGGAGTTTTTCCTTGGAAGTAAAGGTTTAGGATTACCTTCTATGATTCTGAATCCTATTATAAGTCTGACTAATTGTGAGCCTATAAATAGGACCTTAGAGGCATAGCTTTAGGTGTGGATCAATTGAGAGTTCTGATAATTTCAGAGATTTTAGAGAGTTGCAAGCTTTGAGAGATCGGGTGTATTTGGAAATTCTCTATTGAGAATTTGGGTTGTGAGGAGAGAGGTTATTTGAGTGGAAGAACCAAAACGTTCTTCAAGAGTTTGTAATCTTCTTCTCGTTTAGTGGATCCATCATCATCATCACCCGGGGACGTAGGTCAACTGTTTGACCGAACCTCGTCAACAATCTTGCGTTTGCTTGCATAGTTTGTGATTATTGTCTTGATTCAGTTTCGGTCTTGGGCTAGGGAATTCGGAAGGTGACCCGAATTTCCTAACACAGAGACCCCAGCACCATTATTCTTTGCCTCGTTAAGACTACCCATAGGCCTGTCTCGAGACTTCTTCTTGCCCAACACACAGAAATATATTCTTCAAGAGCCCCTCCGTAGACCAAGTCAACCCCAAGTTCTCCTCTTCTAGCATTTCAAGGGCCAATAGTGCATGGTGATTGCGCTTGGGCTGCGGACCTTCCTCATCTTCTCTTGTCTGATGCGCCCCCGTAACTCAGGTCATCGTCCCCTTTGCTACTGCCGCTGTCGAATTTTCCTCCACAACAACCACCATAGCATGAAAAAAAAAAAAAATTCAACCAGAGAGACAACAATGATTTAAGTTATCAACAAAACACTTATGTTTGTCATGTATCTCTCTATTTAAAGAATGTATAGTTTAAGTCCCTATCTGTTGCGTCACCTTGCTCCTAGAAATCTTCTCCATCACTTCCCTTCCCTAGAACTCTTCGCCTTGCCTTCGATGTCTCCTCACTCTGCTCCGATTCTTTGTTCAACCTCCTCTGATAAACCATTGGCTTCCTCCCTTTACCATCGATGCCTTGAAATCTGGGTCCTAAAAGACCTAGAGATGATGGACTCGAGGAGTTGGCGCGGAAGACCAAAGATGGTAGTCAGGGGCGGAGACCAAAATTTTTTTTTAGGTAAGGCAAGACAATGGTAGGAGGGGAAGAGAGGAAAATTAGAGGGAAGCTATAGATTCTGGATGCAATTATGAAGATTTTGCCATGTTTTTGCCCAATTTCTGTCATTTTCACATACCTTGCCTACACCAAATCAGTGTAAACTCAAAAACCCAGTCTAGGCAAGTGCCTAATATGGGCTCTATGTGAATCCGCCCCTGACGGCAGTCTGGTTGCAACCCTTCCGCACATCACCGTCGCTCCATTTACACAGTCGTCCGACCTAGAATCCGCCACTAGCTGCATGGGGCACACTGCACCCACATGGTTCAAAGGACAACTCTAGGGTTTCAGATGCCGAAACCCTAAACTTCTGACTCAACCTCACTATCTCGTTCACGCACAAAGCAACTCACACCCGTGCCCGCCCCTCACAGAAGCCACGCCGATCCCCTCCAGTACCATTCCAATCTTTTTTCCGATCAATGATACAGCTGCCGACATGAGAAAAGCCGATGACAGTCCATGAATTCAGATCCAAATCTAGATGTGGTCTAAGTGAGCCCTGTTGAAAGTCCATGGACCTCCTTTTTTATTCTTAGAATGTCCTTGGCATTGCTAGAGATGAAAAGATACCTCTCCTCTAGGCGTTCATGCATCTGTAGCGTTCCATTCAATCTCCACATCGATTGAAAAGTACCTATGAATGAGTAATGATTGAAGGCTCTGCAAGTATTAAGCCTTCCCACCATGTATGTGTTGTTAGCAACAAACTCCTCTTTTTTCTTCCTCAGGTCACCGAAATCCACAGGTTCATCATCGCCTTGCAAAGACAAAGCCTAGGCCAACCAAGTAGTTATGGAGGCAAGGGCGCCCATTAGAAAATCTTGGTGTGTTGCGCAAACCCTAGCCACGCCATAGATAAGGGCGACTAGAGCAAACGCCTGTCTCCTTAACTCATTTTTCTATCTAAGAATCGTAACGCATGAAGTCTTTTTTATCTTATTATTATTATATTATTATTATGATTATTATTTTCATAACATAACATAAATAAATCATGAAGAAAAAAACATTTGAGTCAACTATTCAGTGTCACACAAATATGAATGCTCATAAAGAATGATAAATTATTTGAAAATCCAACTCATGTTTGCCCTGAATCAGGTTGAGAAGTTAATCAAGTTTCTGACTCAAATAGTTACTTTTGAAAACTATAAATAGTGCACAAGAGTCCACGGCCCAAGTCTCGACCTTTCTAAGCCGCAAGAAGGTCGCCTTCAATGGAGAGTATCTAAAGTTTAGATTCTAAATTCTTCCTCACTAGCCACTCACAGCCAGGCACATGGAGCAAGAACCGCCAATCTCTCTGGTTCAAACCCACATCCAAACCCAGTTGCCCATAGCATCATCAATACCTCCAAATGTCTCTAATAGCGGATTTTGCACCTGGGTCTTGTCTATTCCCACACACCCCAAAACCCAAATCTTCAAACCGACTACTTATTAGGCATTCAAGCTGTTTCAATGTCAAACACAGATTGCTGGTGAATGGGAAACAGTGTGGGCTAGTTTCCCAGCTCTTCAGACCCCAAACGTTCAGGTAAGTTTAGATGTAAAGGAAGGTCTAAATGCTATAAAGTTCACTGAAAAGGGTGTTGAAAATAAAAACCCAGTTCATAATAAAGCCAATATTTGGAGTAGAGGCTCCAAGCTTCAGGCTTTGTCTTAGTCACAAGCACTTTCTCTATTGTTATTTTGTGTGCTCATAGCTTAATGTGTAAAGTTCAAGATTGCTCTGTATTGCATACTCATAATTGAAGGTCTGATGTTCAAGATATTCAAATTTTCAATATTTCCTGGTTTTGTTGATTGTTAATTAACTTTTTTACAAGCAGGATTAGAAGCTTTTCAAAGGAGGAGGATACAGAAAATGAAAGTGATGAGGCTGCAATGTCTAATGACATTCTGAATGGGCAAGATGGGATTGATGATGAGCTGCTTGGAAATGTTAAAGTTACTCAAACTACTACAGAAAGTTCATTTCTGGCTAAAATAGCAATTGCACTGGGAATAGCTGCAACAATCACATTGATATCTATTAGCACCAAGGGTCCCACTCTTGGATCATCGAATGGGCTTCAGTTCTTGCCAGAAAGCTCATCCTCTTCAGCAATGGCGGCGGCCCCAGTTGGTTTCACTTTCAAAGCTTTTGGCTACAGCATTGTTCTTCCAGAATATGCACCAGGGTATATGATTTGTTTTGCCTCTTGCTTGTTGGAAAGTAACAATTTTCTTTTACAGTTGCCTGATGGAACTGTTCTAACATATCTGGTTATAATTGATTGAAAAAATTGATGTTTCTATCTCGGTTAAAAGTATCAGTAGTAAATGGAATATATCTTTGTTAGTTCCCTGTTCTTCACAGTGCAAGCTGTGGTTCTTGGTGAGTTGGGCTAAAATAGAAAATATGTATGCTAATTATTTAAACTCTAGTTGTATCTTAATAGATAATCATCTGATGCATTGCAGGTGGACCTACTTTTGGTTGCTTATGGCTGCAGGGTTTGGGCTTTTCATCAGTGAAGAGGCTCTAAATATATGGGTCTGTCCTCTAATCTGGTATTTCTGTTTCACAAGCTTAGATTTACCATGTTGAATTTATTACTGTTTGATTTCCATGGCTTCAATGCTACTTAGAACTTGTGAATACTCATTTAGAAGACAATATAGGTTGGCATATCTTTGGCCCGGAGGCTATCTTTGGATGGGACCTGGCAGTCATTTGCTGAATCTTTCTCGAGAAATGCTCCATACATTGTATCTACAACTCTTTGGGTGTATTGGTAATTGACTAAACATGTGATCTTTAGCTATACAACAATTCATGCTTACCATTTCTGATTCTGAAAAAAGTTATGTACGGGTTAGTAAGGCAATGGAGCTTTTCTATAAGATTGTAGGCATAACTCTTTAGAATTTTCTGGTTTACACGCAGTCTTTGTATTGGTTGACCTTGTCGGTTTTAAACGTGACCCATGATGCATTCATATTTCAGGGGAGTATGCATTAATGATCTAATACATTTTTATATGGGGAAGCTTTTTAGACAATCCAGGGCTTCTGATGATATTTTTTCAAAGGTTAGTCCTGCACTCCTGCTCCTACCTTCTTGCTTATGGGTTATTTTTCATTATCATGCCTAAACATCAACGATACGTACACATTCTGTGCTCATTCTTGGTGCCAGGAATATGAATGGGGTGGGCTCACTAAACTTTTTGTAGGGACTTAGTAACTCACTCTTTTTTTTTTCTTTCTTTTTTTAAGTTTTCATACTATTAAGAATTGTTAGTTTTATCTTATTGCATATCATCTTATTCCTCAAACTGAAGGGAAAATTTTTTTTTATAACTGCTACCTTCTTCACAGTGGTGAGAACTAAATAGCAATCAACCTTTGCCACTTCGTGACTGATGAAATGATTCTTTGTTGCAGAGAACAACATAGAGTTTGACTCATATGTGTGATCAGTTAATTATAATCAATACAGTTTCTATTCCTCATAATTAAAGGTCTTAAATAACTTCAAAAACACCCAAAGTCTGCACCTGTCATCCCTGAGCTACAACATACAAACCCAAGTAAGTCACCCAACCATAACACTTAGCACTATGGATAGAGTTCCAAATGGTGACTGCAAACAGCAGAAGTGATTCTCTTGAGGAGAAATGTTTGGAACTCATGAAGAGATTCTGGAAAGAATTAGGGATTGAGTTCAATGTGTTTCCTTAAATTTGTGGGGGTAGTTGTTTAGGAAGGCTGGATTGGGATGAGAGATAGCAGGAAGCTAAAGTTCTCTCGATTGCATTGTGTTAGCTGTCATTTGCATGCTTTGGATGGAAAGAAATAGAAAGATTTTTGTCTTTTTAAAGACTACAGAGGTGCCGTGATGGCGGCATAGAGTATAGTTTTGTCAGCTTTATGGGCTTCTGTTTCGATAGATGTCAGAGACTACAGATGTTCTTGTATTTTGCTTGACTTGAAGGCAGCTGTAGTTTTCGATCATTAGGGTGCTTTCTCTGCAGCTGTCTATGTGCATTTGGTGTTGCTTTCTAGTTTTTGCTGTTGTTTCTCTCTGAAGTGTACCTCTTGTCTCCTTTTGTAGCATCATTTGTTGATATTGATATACTGTTTCTTTCCCAAAAAAAAAAAAGATAAAAAAAAAAGATAAAAGAACTGTTCTCTATTATGTTTCTTATTTCAACATGCTGTGTCTTTCTTTTGGGATAGAACTAAGTTAACAATGTTTTTGGGCTGGGTTTTACGAACTTTCAGTTTATTTTAAAAAATTTATGGAAAATAGGGTGGACTACTTGGCGCACATCCTCGGCATCATTTAGAATAGCATGGATGTATGTTATAAAAACAAAAAAAATATTTCTGAGCACAGGCTACCAGGCTACTTGGTACTGCCCAGGGTAGTGTAGCTCCACTTGTGTTAACTACCAATTTGAGTGTTTATTTAATGAACTTGATCTTGATGATGGATGCAGTTAGGGATTGGCAAAGAGAAAGCTTTAAGCATAACCCGTGCAGTGCAAAGATATGGCAACCTCATTGGTTTTGGTGAGTTGTAGAGCTTAGTTATTATATATCAGTGCGGTTCTATCATGAGTGTCTGTATATAACTAGATACTTGCTCAACCTAAAACAGAATTTGTTGCTTTCATGTATGTATATAATTATATACTTTGCTAGTTCTCATATGCAGTATACTGAATCCTAGTTGAACTCACTATTCTGCTACTATTCAGTAATGCTTTTGTGCATTTTAATTTGCAGTTGAACGCTTTTCCCTTGGAATGAGAAATCCAACAGCTTTTCTAGCCGGGACCTTAGTAAGTTATCTTGAATACATGCACACATAATCATTCTGGCTTATATTGAAACTCCCTTCTGTTTGTTATGAAATCTTGTTGAGAATACATGTCCTGGTCTGATCTTTTTTATTTGTGATTGTGAGCATGGTGGGACATGTACATGTTAATGATTGTGAATCTTTGTCTACAAGAGCATCAGGTGTGGCATTTGAGTGTTAAATATTTCCATTTAGTTTATTGTGGGAAGTTCTACTCATGACTGGGGATGGATTCTAAGAATTTTCCAAGTTCATGCCCAAGTACCCATTACTTCTTGGGTCATAATTGTGGTTTAGCCATTATACGGATCCACAAAGGCACAAAACCTTCCACAAAGGCACAAACTTCAACTTGAGCTTTATTATCATATATTATCAGTGTTTAACTTTTGATGAACAAAAAGGTCATATTGTTTGATGTCAAGTTATAACATTATGTGGTCAAACCGTAACTGCAGTGAAGCTATGTAGGACATCTGAACTGTTATATTTAGTTACAGAAAAAAAGGAAGAGGCTAGAAAGTGAAAATGACAATCCATCCTGTAACTTGACAAATATTCTACTGCTCAAGTCATATACACACATGTACTCAAATATGAAATATCACTCATTTACTGCTGATTGCTTGTCATGCTTTTTTCTGAGTACAGGGTATATCTCCAGAGTGTTTCTTTGCTGGAGTTTGTTTGGGTGGCTTGATCACCCTTCCGATCCAGGTCAGTCCCGTGCGGTTACAAATTATGCTGCCTTGTAATACATTCATAATCTCGTGCTCAACTCTAGTGTAATCTGAATTTATTTTGATACATTTGCACAATCTATGCTTAGCTAGGGAGAAGACAAGTCATATGTAGCTACCTAGAATGCATCCACTTATTAAACTGTGTAGCATTTTGGAAATTTCATACGTTATTGGTTTCTGAAGGGTTTCCATACGAAAGATGTTGGAAAATGTGACAACAGTTGTATAGACTTTGTATTTTGCGGCTATAAAGAAAGAAATTGATAACCAACTTTCTTATTTGGCTACTAATTTTAGTATTCTCTTTGCTTCATGACCTCAGTTCGGGATAGGATTCTTCTTGAGGGAGCGCCCTGTCTTTGCCATAGCTACTGCTACAACAGTTGTGGTATGCAGAGAAACTCTAAATCATATATGAAATCATAATTTTGTTTTTACATGAATCTAACATGGAAATTATCCAGGGCATTTGGACTATTTTCCCTTATGCAGTGGCTGCATTAACAGCATTGTTCCTTTACCTTCGACAACGTTACTCAACATTGTCAGAATAGGATCCCAGAAATAGTAGACAAAAGTTATTCGTATTTGTATGTACAGAAAAGTTACTGTGATTTAGTTATGGGAAAAGACCCAGTAGAAAATTTTGATATTTGACATCACTACATGTGTAACTCATCATTTAGACTTTTCTTGGAGTCCCGTTTTGAAAATGTAATTTACATCCCCACATAATGCAAAAAGAATTTTAGAATTTAGCCATGGAGTGTGGATGATGAAGAGCAACAGCATTCATATTGGTAAGTCATTCCATTGTCCATGTATCTGAAAACTAGCCTGATCTATGTTCGTTACTTAGCACGTCCTGATCTCAGGAATATTCTGAGTTTCATGTAATACATACATAGATCTTGTAAATTCCGGAAGAAATCGAAGAATTTCTTTGGAATCCTACAAGATCAATTCGTTCTTTGTTTTCTTTGAGAACTTCATCTGGGTTCGAATCCTTGGTCCACTAGAGATCTGAAGTTGTTGAACAGGGAACAAGATGTTTCTTTTGTCCCTTTGGGATGAACATCTCATGAAATATTGTTTCATTCCAAACCGAAATATTGTTTCATTCCTAACCAAATGCTTTCCTCATAATAATACTGGCATAGTGAGGTAAGCAATAAGCTATATCATTTGCTTCTCCAAAAAAGACGACACACTTGAACTTCGTTAATCTGAGGAAAATACATACTGTCCTAATCTCCGAGTTATCATGTTCCATCGGAGTGTGGTACACACGAAGGGAGCACTCATTCTAGTAGTAACTTAATCATGAGATGAACTTGTGCAACAAAATGCAGCTCAAAAGAAATACTGTAGTGAGCAGGATTCATATTTATATGTCGCGAGATTGGAGATATGATAGCTGAATGATATAGGCTTCTTTCAGCTCAGACAAAACCTCTGCTATGGTTGGTCTTTTTGATGCATCTCTTTCGACGGACCTTACAGCAACCAGGGCTGCCTTTCTCATGCTTTCAACATCAAATGTTCCCTCTAGGCTCTCATCCACTATTTCGTAAGCACCTGCTTGTAAATAAGGCTTGGCCTGCACACGTAAATTGAAGAAGGGACAGAATAAGACTAACAATGAAAATATATTTTCATGATCAAAACCATTCATTTTCAGCCTCTCAGTAATATCTACAAAAACAATCAATGAAGTTGAAGTAGTTTAGTCATCTAGCTCTTAGCAAACGTTGATCTAGAAACTGAAGGGCGACAACCATGCAATTACTTCGCAGATGCGAAGAAGAATGAACAAGGTTGCAAGCATTTCTCTTACTAAGGCAGGGAATTTTACGAAAACGATAGAAAGTTTGCTTTACCCATAACACCAAATTAAAGGAGTCTGGAGTGCCTGAGTGACTTAATGGTTCTCTTCCACAAATGAGCTCCAGAAGAACAACTCCGAAGCTATAGACATCACTTTTCTCAGTAAGCTGTTGTGTTGAGTAATATCTGCTCATTGAGTTCAAGTACAAATCCAGCCATCAGTCAATGAAGAAAGTGATCCTTCAGAATCAACAATATATATTATGCAATGTTTTAAAGACCTACTCAGGATCAAGATAGCCAGCAGTTCCCTTGACAACAGTGGTCACGTGGGTTGCATCTGCCTGCGTTACTTGCTTAGAGAGGCCAAAATCACAAACCTTAGCATTCATCTGCTTGTCCAAAAGTATGTTGCTGCATTTTATATCACGGTGTATGATTCGTGGTTCATTTCCATTGTGTAGATAGTCCAATCCTTCAAAAGAAAACAGAGTTATAATTCATATAGAGCTGTCAGAAAATTAATAATATAAGAACCTAAGGAAAGGAAAAGAAAGAAGGATTAATATGGATGAGTAGCTGAAACAAGCACACCTTTTGCAGCATCAACAGCAATTTTCAGTCGGCGAACCCAGCTCAGTGAAACTTTTTTACTCTTTGGACCTGAAGTAGAATTTCTTCATAAATTATAGAATGGGAACACCCCTTGGAGTACTATATTGGACGAATATAAAGGGTAACTTTGCAGCAAGGAATTAAAAGTTCTTTAATAGGTGCACAATGTTTAAACATACCATAAAGGTGGTCAGCCAACGAACCACAATGAAGATACTCGTAAACAAGTATTTGCTGCTTTGATTCATGACAGAATCCTTCCAAGCATACAAGATTTTGATGGCGAATTCGAGACAAGAGATGCACCTATAACAATGAGAGGCAAGGATAAGGAAGCAACACTGCAAGAACTTCACATTTCTCATGCATCTTTGCCAAATGTAGCACTTCCATATAGACTCAGAAGTTATTAAGGGCTAATGAGTGTCATAATAATTTCTCTTCATATGCTAATAGAATCAGAATAGGAAACCTCATTGACAAAGGAATCAGCCCCAAGTTGGCTTTTATCAAATCGCACTTTCACAGCCACCATTCTTCCATTGGGAAGTTTTCCAAGGTAAACTGAACCAAAACTTCCACGGCCTAAAAGTTGCTTGAAATTGTTGGTGGCTGCTTTAATTTCTTTGTGGCTAAAAACCTTTGCTGAATTCCAGTTACGCATATCTAACATTGCCCCTAAACAGCCAAAAAGAAAGTAAATGTAAGATCTAAGTAGTGTCCACTGAAGTCCCACATACATAATCGAAATGTCTACTTACTCTCCATTGATGTGACATCAGTTCTTCTTTTCTTCACATACAACATTACAGAAATGGTGGCAAGTATCAGCAGGGCGAGTAAGGCTCCTCCAATAGCACCAAGTATAACTGCTATATTACTGTGCCTCGTGTGTTTCTTTCCGGGAAAGATAGTAACTTGTGGTGCCTCAATAGAAGAGTTGTCTGAGCCTGAGAAATCATTGCATGTCATTGTTGAGAAAGATAGGCACAGATTTCCGGATGCTCTGCACAAATTTGGTGCGTCAGAAATAGAGGAAAATAATGCACAGACAATGACAATTCTAATTTCAATATTACCTAATTTCCAAGCTTTCTGTGTTCAAAGACTGGGGAAGAACACCTTGCAGTTTGTTATTTTCTACATTCCTGATGAATGCATGAGTGTATATAACTGAGTGAAACAAATGATCTTATCCAAACGGTAATCGGAAGATTTACAATTCATCTCCTCGTTAATATATCTTAAACTTGTTCTTCCAACGTTAGACTTACAACAAGTGAAGATCCTCCAACTCTCCCAAGCTATCCGGAACCATTCCCTGTAAAGTATTGTTTTGCAAGTCCCTATAAGGAAGAGAGAAATGAAACTACAAGTATCAGCTTTTGGATCCGAAGCTATCTTAGTAATAAGAATGCTGTTGTAGAGAATTAAACTTACAGAATTTGAAGGCTAACCAAGCTGTCCAACTCAGTTCCAAAGGAAGTTAACTGATTGAAGCTCAGATTCCTGAAAGTTTTAAGCAATGTAAATCTTGATGTCTTGGCAAAGGAAAGAAAATAACTTGAGGCCATGAAGGAAGAGGACTAGTTGATTACAGTTTCTCAAGACGTGTCAAGCTACCCAGATTCTGTAGTTCACCGGTAAGCGATGTGTTATGCAAATCCCTGGAGCATAAACATATGCAGACATAATTGATTAATTTTGACACTTTACCATGATTAAGACTATTAACACCAGTCCTAACTCCTAAGCAGTCTCAACGGCTTACAGTGTTTTAAGATCCAGCAAGTCACCAATGGCTGGACTAATTGACCTCAAGTTGATGTCTGAAAGCTTCCTGAACACACAAACAGTTAGACCATATCAGAGATGCCTAGGAAAAATACAAGACACCATATTCTCCAATAAGAGATGAAATGCACATTATGTTCCTTGTGACCATACAATGAGGTAACTATGTTTCCTTCACATTCAACTTGATCCCATTTTGTCGGAGAGCAAGGGTCACCTTGCCATCCCAAATCTAAACCAATTGACTGTTGGATAACCTGAAGGGCTGAAACTGCAACATCATGTAGGAAGCGAATAAGTGACGTGTAGTCAGTTACAGAAATTAGAGTGGACCTTCATTATCAAGTAAGCAAATCAAAACTGTTACCTGTGGTGGAGGAGGCTTCTTCTGGAATATCAAGAATTTCATACACCTCAATTGCATTGATTTGAGGATAGAAGCTGATGCTCTTAAGTGTGATGTTCAAGCTGTTTATTCCTCTCTGCGTGAAGTATAGTGCACTAACTTCTGAGCTTCTTACAGTATAATCCGATTGTGCAACATCACCATTAATCAAGATGTCGAATGAAGGAAACACAGGCAGAATCCCAGCAAAGTAGAGGACAATGTAGTAGTCTGCCAAGGTGTCAAGAGATAAGTTATATGTCAAGGCATCCCTCCGTGCCAAAACTCTTGCAGTTTGAAGGATATCAGCTGGGAGACTCTCCTTTAACCCCAAAAAATTGAAGGTAATAAGTTGAGTCTTAAAACCAGTTGATACATGAAATGGTGCAAAGCTTTGATCAGCATCCCATATACGATCATATGGATCCAACGGATACCTGAATATAAATAAACCAGTGACCAAAGCTCCTACAAAAGGTTCAAAGGTATATCAATAGTAAAGAGGTCTGAAGTAACTCTAAACTCTACATACCTCAAGGATCCATTTGTGTTGCCACAATCTATTCGATAACTTTTCCTTAGTGACTTATGTGGGAAGTCTTCCATGCCACTTGTGTAAGCTCCTTGGGGAAGTGGCCTAACTTCAATTGAAGTAATTACAGGAACCCCACTATCTGGTATATTATGCAAACAAAAAGAGACTGTGTCCTTATCAACTGGCCATAAAAACTCTTCTATCCAAGGATCGGTTTTTCTGAGATCTATAGTACTAACAATGGCTGTGCCAAGAGATACAGAGAATGATGGGGGTTTCCCAAGTCCATCATAGTCTTTGTACACAAATTGAGCTCTAACAAGAACCAAAAATGACACATTACTCACTGGTAGCCTATAACAGTTGTGAGATTGGAGAATTGGGAAAAACCGAACCGGGACACTAAATGAGGAGGTCCCCTCAATGTAACTGATGGTAGTGGTCTTTCCAGTGGCTATGAATTCATTGTCTGGAATCCATGAGATATTGGAGGAATCGGTGTAATTCGTAGTTCCACCACAAGTTAAGCTCAAGAAACCTGTTACATATGCATGAATAAGCAACACTGGACTGCATGAAAGAATACTATAAACCAAAACTCTGTACTTGAAATGCATACCATCTTGATCAGAGAAAGCAACTACCCAAAATCCAAGGAACAGAAAGAAGCCAACCCAAAAACACAGAAGGTCCATAAATGGATCAGCACCAGGAAAGTTAACAATCTTGAGAAACCAGAGAAACCCAAAAGCATTGATACAAGAAAGAAACTAAATAGACTTAACTTGGTTTGTATACCCAACTGGTCCATCATTAAAAGTTAGAGGAGGATCAAAAAGGGTGAAGAATTCAAAAGATATTGGAAGAAAAATGATTATTCTTTGGTGGGGGAGACAAATTGATGAGTTGGTAATGAATAAGAAGGGTAACTATATTACATTGAAGCTGTAAAAAGGAGAAAAACAAAACTGTGATTGAGGTCCATGGCACAATGTGATGATGAAGGCGTGGTGAGGGAGGCATATATAACTAATCATATGCTTTATGCGTATATATACTAGGGTGATAAAACAATAATTTCTTTCCACCATGCACGAATAGTGCTAATGGTTAGCACCGTAGTAGCTGTTGAAAAGCAGCTTTTGAAGAAGTTGACCACTTTCAGTTGAAGAAAACCAGTAAAGAGCATGACCTGAATCTGGGTATATACCAAAGTATTAATTTGGAATAAATAAAATTAAACGTGGAATATCGCTATTAGAGGGTAATAGTAGGGAATGCTCTCATGCTAGATTAGTGTCAGAATGCGTATAATACACTATAAATGTTTTCTTGGTAAGACACATATCTGACGATAACAACATCAAATATTTGATGATCATAGATGCCCCTTCTGCAGGTTTTAGCAAGCATAAAATGGTTTGAGGTTGGCCCCATCAACAAGCAACACTGAAATGAAATAGGTCAAATGCTTGAAATGCAAGGTTCAGTAGTCTTTAAGGTGGTTTAGTGGAAGATGATTATGCATAGGATGCTTAATGGAGGGTGCATCAAAGCAATGATCTTTTTTAGTTCTCTTTTTATGTTGCTTTGCTTGCAGATTCAATTTCATTCTGCTCCAAATGCTATCTTTAGTGAAAAGGAAAGGTGCTTTGTGACTTTGTGGTGGGAACCAAATCGATCATTCGGGATATAGTGACATAAAGATGAACCAATACCTCATGTACGTTGCTCATGCATCGATCATGTATGTTCCATTAATATACGTATTTAATATTTGCAGATCCAAGGATGGTAAGCCCTTCGTGCCACATAGAGGTGGAATATAAGAACTGCATTAGGGCCATTACGTATCCGCTTTGCCCATCTGGAAATCCTACGATCTTCAATTTTTAGTCTATGGGGATATCAAAAAACTTTCAAGCCTCAAACTCGACGTCCTCCATAATCTCTGTTGCAATGCCGTGGTCTTTCGAATGAAAAATACTCCTTGTCTCACATGCCTCAACTATGAGTTTCGAGGAATTCAGATCCATGAGACCATGAGATCGATAAAGGGTATGGATACCCTTCATCGGATGGAATGGCATTGGATTGAAGCCATACAAACGAGCCAGGCACCGACTTGACTGAGTTAAATTCAAGGGGGATGATGTGCTAGTAGGCTTGATCCGATGGAGTTGCCATGTATGAGCATTACTCGGGAGAAAAAGAAACTTACGCTGAGCAAATTAGATTAAGCAAAAGAAACGCTAGCTTCCTACACTGACTGCACTTTGTGAACTTGGCTAGAATATATGCACATTTTCAGGGCAACCTGCCAATGTCTCTTTAATTTTAAATAATGAACCTTTATCCCATAAAATAGGTTGAGTTCGTGCTTAATGCCATATCCTAGCTAAGCATAGTGCATAGTTTTGCACTCGTCCTTGTAGAACAGAAGGCTTCAATCACCTCCACCGCTATAAAATATGGAACTTATTTACCAACGCAGCGGTAGTGCACGAATTAAGCCTCACTTGTTTAAGTATAATGTATTTGAGAGAGATTGATGAGAGAGATGTGTTCTTATTATTGAGAATAGGAGCCCTATATATAGGGATTACAAAGTGCTAGTTCTAATGTTACAAGGAATACCAATCCGTGTAGGATTGGGAAATCTAGAACCTTCTCTCCTATTGCTACTCCTAGTTTGATAAGGCACACTAAATCGATATTCCTTCAACACTCCCCCTTGTGCCGCTTCAAACTTGGTGGTGACGCTTCATCCGTTGCCTCGTTAAAAACCTTGCCAGGTAACAAAAACCCTGTGGGATAAAAATAACCCTGGTCGAAGGACAAAAAGAGCACAACACGTCCTTCACTCTTCGAGATCGAACATGTAGACATCATAACTCCCCCTGATGTCGATATCTCCCCCTGATTGCTATAATCGTGGGAGTTCGGATAACTTTCTCAATCCGATGCTCTTCACATGTTTCTCGAAGGTGGATTTAGGTAACGACTTAGTGAATAAGTCCGCTACATTATCCTCTGATCGGATTTGATTCACTTCAATCCATAGGAGTGATTGTTGTTGCTGATTATAAAAGAACTTAGGCGATATATGCTTGGTGTTGTCGCCCTTGATGAAACCTAACTTCATTTGTTCAATACAAGCTGCATTATCCTCATAAATGCATGTAGGTTCATTTGTGGTAGACTTCAAACCACAACTTCCTTGAATGTGTCGAATTACGGACCTTAGCCATACACATTCACGTACAGCTTCATGTAGAGCAATAATCTCTGCATGATTTGAGGAAGTAGCAACAAGGGTCTGTTTTGTAGACCTCCAAGATATCGCAGTGCTTCCCATGGTAAAGACATAACCAGTTTGGGAGCGACCTTTGTGAGGGTCAGAGAGGTACCCTGCATCAGCAAAACCCATCAAGACATCATTGTCGTTTTGATGGAGGGAGATAGGAGAATGCCGGCCACCATGAGCGGTGGCGGCGCCGGCGGCGGCAACATGGCCGGCGGCCATTCCATGGACGGGGGCGTTTTGCCTCTTGGGGTCCAATCCCAATTTTCCGTCATTCCTTTTCTCTCTGTAGGGATAGAATAGGCCCATATCAATCGTACCTCTTAGGTATCGAAAGATTGTCTTTATACCAATCCAATGGCGGCGTGTTGGCGCAGAGCTATGTCGAGCTGACAAGTTCACTGCGAATGAGATATCCGGTCTTGTGCATTGAGCTAAGTACAATAATGCGCCTATTGCACTCAAATAGGGCACCTCGGCCTCTAATGGTTCTTCGTCCTCATCCCTTGGACGAAACGGATCTTTTCCGGGCTCAAGACTACGGCCGATCATGGGAGTACTCGTAGGCTTTGCTTTATCTTCATTAAAGCGCCTTAGGATTTTCTGAGTATATGCAGACTGATGGATCAAGATTCCATCACTACGGTGCTCGAGTTCTAAACCGAGACAAAACCGTGTTTTCCCAAGATCTTTCATCTCAAATTCGGATTTCAAGTATTTAGCAGTTACCTTCAACTCATCTAGAGTTCAAATTAGGTTCATGTCATCGACATAAACTGCTACGATTGCAAATCCGGAACTTGTTCTTTTAATGAACACGCATGGGCATATTTCATTGTTAATATATCCCTTCCCAATCAAGTAGTCACTTAGACGGTTATACCACATCCGTCCGGATTGTTTTAATCCATATAGTGAGCGTTTTAATCTTATTGAAAACGCGCTCCGTGGTTTAGAGCCACTTGATTTGGGTAATTGAAGTCCATCTGGAACCTTCATATATATCTCTGAATCTAGATCCCCATAGAGATATGCTGTAACCACATCCATAAGCTGCATGTCAAGTTTTTCGGAAACTACCAAACTGACAAGGTAGCGGAACGTTATAACGTCCATTACGGGAGAATATGTCTCCTCGTAGTCAATTCCAGGGCGTTGTGAGAAACCTTGCGCCACAAGGCGGGCTTTGTATCTAACAACCTCGTTTTTCTCATTACGCTTTCTAACAAAGACCCATTTATGGCCAACAGGCTTTACACTTGGGGGTGTCTGCGTTACAGGCCCAAATACCTGTCTCTTTGTTAGTGAATCCAATTCAACCTGGATTGCATCTTTCCATTTAGGCCAATCCACTCTTTGTTGACATTCTTCAACAGAGCGAGGTTCGATATCATCAAATTCTATAATTCCTTTTGCAATATGATATGCAAATGCATCATCAATCGCCATAGAATTTCTATCCATCATCTCATGTACACTAGTGTAATTTATGGAGATCTCTCTATTCTCTGGAGTTGGTTCTGACATTGGAGCGTCCCCCAATGATGTCTCTTGGACATAACCATAATCCGGAATATTCTCATGAGATGGATTATTTACATCGATGATTAATGGATTATTTTGTGCCGAACTCGCTTTCTTTCTTGGGCGAGAATCCATCGAACCTATGGGCCTCCCGCGCTTCTTGGCGGGAGCCGTGGGCCTAGCCACAACGTCACCATCATTGAGAGATAGGACGTTGGCGCCATGCTCATGCATTCTTGAGTTGGCGTCATGTCCTCTACTTTTAGGGACATCAATCCTTGCAGGCACGTTTGCAGCAGGTATGTGTGATCTCGTCACTTTAGCGATATCAGAAAACGCATCAGGCATCGAATCTGCTACGTTCTGAAGATCGAGAATTCTCCGCACTTCAATTTCTGACTGTGCGGTTCGGGGATCAAGATGAGACAGAGTGGGGACAGACCACGACAATTCCTGTCGTTCCTGTTGAACATTAATGTTCTTATCTCCCCCTAACGACGGGAAGACTGTCTCATCGAAGTGACAATACGCAAATCTAGCGGTAAAGAGATCGCCTGTCAAGGGTTCTATGTAGCGGATAATTGTTGGAGAATCATATCCAACATAAAGGCCTAATCATCTTTGAGGACCCATTTTGGTGCGCTGTGGCGGCGCAATAGGCACATAAACTGCACACCCAAATATGCGTAAGTGTGAGACATCAGGCTCATACCCAGTAACCATCTGGGACGCAGAGAAGGGTTGAGTGGCAGTGGGCCTCAAACGAATAAGCACAGCTGCAGGCAATATTGCATAGCCCCAAGCAGAAATAGGGAGATTGGTGCGCATCACCAATGCTCGAGCAACCATTTGTAGTCGTTTAATGGTGGCTTCTGCGAGACCATTTTGGGTATGAACATGAGGAACAGGATGTTCAACATCAATCCCAATGGACATGCAATAATCATCAAAAGTCTTTGATGTAAACTCCCCAGCATTGTCTAATCTTATAGACTTAATGGGATGATCAGGGTGGTGAGCCCGTAACTTAATTATTTGTGCTAGGAGTTTAGCAAATGCAGCGTTCCTTGTGGAAAATAGCATGACATGTGACCAGCGTGTCGATACATCAACCAACACCATAAAATATCTAAATGGTCCGCATGGTGGTTGAATAGGTCCACAAATATCACCTTGGATTCTTTGCAAGAATGGTATATTTTCTTTGGTGTCCTTTGCATAGGATGGTCTCGATCCTAACTTTGCTAAAGAGCAGGCTTTGCAGAACGAATGATGGGCTTTGGAAACAACCAATGAGGATTTTGGTTGAGCCATGAAGTCACAATGGACTTTAGAAGTCGAAATTTGAGTCAGAGGAGCAGAGGTGGCGTCAAAGCCACCCTTGAGCCGCAGGGGGATGGCGGCGCCGGCTAGTGGTGGCCGGACTTGAAGGGGGAAGGCACCGTGAGGCGCAGGTGCTCCTCCTTGATCCAAATTTCGAGTTTTACTTCCTTTCGTTCTGAAAAAGGGATGTCCGGGTGAAGTCTTTAATATACGGATCATCATGTCACGACCTGGGTGTCCCAAACGGTCGTGCCAAAGCCTATACGTGTCGGAATCCCATAAATCATCTCTCATGACATGGTTGGATTCAATGACTCGAATAGTGGTTGCATACAACCCACTAGAGCGACACATAAGTTTCTCTAATACTCGTTTATGTCCGTAGTCATTAGAGGTGATGCAAAGGAACTCTTGTCCATTCTCACAATGTGTTTCCACATGAAAACCATTGGCTCTTATATCTTTGAAATAATAAAGTTCGAAAAACATGTCTACGACATGAGATAAAATAAATCGATACTTTATTAATAATATCCAATGATGACACCAAAGTTTCGTGACCATAATCTAATCCAATATAAAAATCAAATCGTAGACAAATCGTAGTCACTCTATCCGTTCGGCAATTTCAATTTAGTTGTGACCAGGTAAGGTAAGGCGAGATTTTGGTGGAGCGTTGCTCACTTTTAAAACCGTTCTCTCAGATCAAACCTTGCCTAGACATCACAAGTACTCTTGAGTACGCTTAGAGGGAAAGAGTTATTTTATTGATATAAGGCATAATTGCCATGACATAATTCTTGGAAAAATAAAAGACTATAAATAAAAATCTGCGGTATTTTGTCTTCATTGCCAGATTTAAAGTCTTTGTGAACTCGAAGTCTTGATCACCATGATGCGACTACCTTCGTAGGTACATTGCAAATTCAGGTCCATTGATCAGACGTTCCATATCAGAAATAGACACCATAAAGAGGATTCTCCCTTGATTGAGGCGCATTGGCGCAATATGCATAGTCCCTAGGACTGGTGGCGTTGGAAAGTGGTGCCCATGGCCAACGTTGGCTCCATGGTTTCCAACCCTATTTCCCTCAAAATCACGCCTCCTACGGTCGTGGGATTGTCGCCTTGAGCGATTACCTTCTTGAGCATTTCGATCGTATGGATCATGACGTCGATGGCGACTTTCTCTAGCCATAGGACGATGCTCTTGATAGCTATCTTGAAGCCTATCAAATCTTCTTTTCACAAGTTCATTGCCATGTCTTTCAGTAGTGACCATAGCTTCAATAAGCTGTTGAAAACTTGTGATTCGCCTTGCATTTACATGAGTCCGGAATAAGTCAGAGGACCTCATAGCATAGACGGGGAAGGTATTGAGGGTTTTCTCAATCAATTGGTCTTCTGTGATTGTTTTTCCACAGAGACGCATCATTGCTTTGATGCTGAGAGCTTCCGAATAAAATTGCATGACAGTGTCAAATTCAGAGAAGCGAAGATCGTTCCATTCTGCTTCTGTATTCGGAAGGATGGAGTCACGAACATTGCCATATCGTTCGCGAAGCGCATGCCAAAGCTTTATGGCGCTATCCTCATTTATGAACTCAAACTGGAGGTCACTATCCATGTGACGTTTCATAAAGGCAAGTGCCTTGGAATTATCTTTCTCAGTTTGAGGGTCTGGAGCTGTTTCTATAAGACAAAGCTCTTGGATTGTATGCAATAAATCACGGGCAATGAGGTGGATCTCGACATCAGTGACCCAAATTAAGTACCTTTTGCCTGCATAATCCAATGGAACAAAATCGAGTTTGTTTGTGTTTGACATCCTGAAAGATGAAAAAAACAAGTTAGTTTCGGAGTCAATGCTTCCACGAAAACTAAATAAGATTTCCGAGCTATGCTACCAAGAAATCGATTTCCAAGAATAATTGGATTAGACCGAAACAATGATGTTTAAATGGTCAAAATCTATGCTCACGAACGCTCTTAGTCCGTAGCTTACGAACGCTCTTAGTTCGTTAAATCGATGCTTACGGACGCTCTTAGTCCGAAGTCTTACGAACGCTCTTAGTTCGTTAATTGCGTGAATCCCCACGATTCCGCTTTTCTCAAAAATCGAACCCACGTTATAAGAAAGGTGGGATGTAGAAGAAGGGAGGTTTTCAAGTCCCCGAGAAAAGAAGAAGAAATATAAATTCTGAAATTATAGGAACTTCAAAACTTACTCTTTTGAATACTTACTTGTATTTGGATCACGCGCGTGTCGATGCAGGCGTGATGGAGCGAAGCAATCCGAGTAGATTCTGTTCTGAACAGCTTGTACCTCGATTGGTGTACAGATCTCAATATGACTCCGATAAGGCTGAAATTCGGAGGTTAGATGGAGGAGACAGAGACGAACAACTTTGATGAAGAAAGTTTTTCGATCTGAGCTTCTTAACTAGACGTTTCGAGGCTTGCAAGAAGACGGATGTGCACAGGAACGGGAAAAAGATGCAGTGGGTGTGCGTTGGCTTGTTTGCGCAGCAGGGATGCTTCGGTGGCAGCAGGCTGGAACGCAGGGCTGCAGGGAGGGGGCAGCAGGGGCTGCTGTGCAAGGTTGCAAGCGCACGGGCGCTCGGGCTGCAGCGAAGGCTCGGCTAGCTCGGGCTAGGGGCTGATTTGTGAATGAGTTTTGGTTTTCTGTTTTGTGGTTAGAGTCGTGCTGATAACGTGTTTAAGTATAATGTATTTGAGAGAGATTGATGAGAGAGATGTGTTCTTATTATTGAGAATAGGAGCCCTATATATAGGGATTACAAAGTGCTAGTTCTAATGTTACAAGGAATACCAATCCGTGTAGGATTGGGAAATCTAGAACCTTCTCTCCTATTGCTACTCCTAGTTTGATAAGGCACACTAAATCGATATTCCTTCAACATCACTGTTATTTTCATTAGTTCCTTCCCATTGAAGATATCCGTATCTACAAACTAAGAGATATATATATATATATATATATATATATATATATATATCCACATCTCGACCATTCAATTTTTAGGCACTAGTGTATAGATCATCTCTGCAAATTTTCAGCCAAATTGATGATTGTTAAGATATCTAACTCTCTTAAACCAATGGACGGACTGAATCTGTCAACCTGAACCGTACTAGCTTTAAGGCAATAATCAATGCCTTAACGATCATCATTTTGGCTGAAAATTTGCAGAGATGATTTATACACTAATACCTAAAAACTGAACGGTCGAGATGATGTGGATAAGCGACCTAAAAGTGACTCAAAACTCGAACTTCACACGTTAATTTTCAAAGCGGAGCTCCGCTCTAGATAGGATATGTATATATATATATATATATATATATATATATATATATATTGTCAATCCCTTTGACATGAGATATCAAGTTTCTACTTCAAGCTGTTCCCAACTATATTGTTCAATTTGTTCCATCAACTAACAAAAGAGTTGAACATCGGTTAGCTAATCATAATTTTAAGAATAATGTACAATGTAATTGGTTTACTCATGCAGGGAGGGGCGAAGGCACATATATACCACTATACCACATGGGTCCGTGCCCCACCCCATTTTTTAAAAAATTCTTTTTAAAATTATTTTGTGATATTTTACATTTAATAAACTTAATTTTATTTTTATTTTTTTACGTTTTTCTTTTCCTAAAATAAGTAGGGCTGCACACAGATTGGGTTGGATCATTTTTGACTCCAAACCATCTTTATGCCAAAGTGAGTGGTTTAGACATTTTGGAGAACCGGTCATCAAAAAAAGTAAGCTTAATCCTACTCAATCCAATCCAATCCAATCCAATTAAAGATGGTTTGGTTCGGTCGGTTAGGCGGTTTTTACCTATATAATATTCACATGTTATTTATGAAAAAAAAAATCATAGTAAAAATTCAATCTCAATAATTGAAATTATGTTAAATTATCTAAATTTAAAATTCAATAATTAAAATCCAAAACATATAGTCAAAAACTAAAATCTAAATTAGATTCAAAGTGATTCACTTATTTAACGACTTAGCCATCAGTACCAGCTTAATATGATAGTATTAAGGTTCAAAGAATGAGAGATTGAGAGATCAGAGATGTGATGTGAGAGGATCAAAAAAATTGTAGTGATTATATACTAAGGTTTTAGGTATTTGGGCCTTGAATTCATTATGGTAGTGTATCATTTAATAATAAAGTTATAACTGGAGATTTATAACTTACTTAGAACAAACCGGACAAATGAATATATATATTTATTATGTGTATATATAAATTTTTTTTCTCTTATATTTCAAACATATTGGTCGGTTCGGGTTCCGCTGTTTAAGCACAAGAGAAACCAAACCAACCCAATTCATAAATGGTTTGGTTCGGTATTGAACCGATTTTAAATTTTTAAAGTTAAAAAACCTTAACCAAACCATATTTATCGGTCGGTTTTGACTGGTTTGGCCGGTTTGTACCATGTTTTGCACACTCTTTAAAATAAGCATTTTTAGCAAATTCTCTATTTTCGCTCCTTAGCTATTTTGGAGAGCAAGTTTAGCTTTTTATCTATTTTAGTAGCTGCACCAGACTCTTAAGTAAGTGGTTCTCCATTATAACTTTTAGTTATCTTGCTCCTAAATATAAAGAGCAAGATGAGGCTTTATATAATTTAAAACATTTATTTTTAGTTATTTTATGTAATTTATAAATACATTTAAACTATTTAATCTTCATTTAAAAAAAAATATAAATCTAAAATTAGCTAAAATAGAGAATACTGATACAGTTGTATTTCTAAAGTGACTAGCCAAAATGACTTTTTAGCTATTTTAGCTAAAATTTTGACTCAAAATGGCTAGCATTGCTAAAGATGCTCTAAGTACTTTATTTATTAGACTTATGTAATTATTCTCTCATTGAGTTACTTCCGAAAAACAAATTTTGATAACTAATGCTAGAAGTAATGATAAACTAATTTTCATTCATGTTCTTAATATCTACTAGTCTCATATCCGCGTGCCTACACTATGCACATAAGAAAAATTAATATATATAAAATTTCATTTTGTCTTGATTAGAAAAATATCGAGATAATGAAATTATCTATGAGTTCCCACTTGCGAAGATATGCTTAGAAGAAGATGAATGAGTGGAAAATCAGGGATTTAGAGACGGAATTGGAGACTGTACAAGGAGAATCGCTAATCAAATGCATATCCCTCATTCTCCATAAGCTCAACAGAACGGCGTTGCGTGTGTTAAACCTCATTTAAAATGGTAACTAGATAGTTATTTGGATGTTCAGGGTCTTTAATTATCCTGTGGCTTCCATCCGTATGCAGCTCATGTATTCTTAAGAAAGTCTAAATGATAATGTCTTCATTACTACTTCAATGTCTAACAATTCATAATCTCTAAATATGAATTACCTTATTTGGCCTTCTAAACTTGGAAATTATGAATTTCTTGGTAGAAAAAAGAAGAAGGAATTGATTGTCTGAATTCCTCACTTCAATTTCCATCAAAACAATTTTCATCCCTATGTAACGATGTATTCTTAAGAAAGCCTACATTATAATGTCCTTGTTACTACTTCAATGTTTAACCGATGTGTTTTGGATGAAGGAAAAAAAGATGAAATTTAAATGAAAATGAAAAATTCATATTTCTAAACATGAATTGGCCTTTTAAACTTGGAAAATATTATTCATACCAACATCTGTTGAGCCAACAGAGTTTTCTCTCTCGACAGCCGCTAGGGTTTTCAAGAAAATTTCCTCATTCCGTCCGGCGGCGCGTCTGTTGACGCTGTCGCCGGACGGGTTCTGTTCCATGGTGGGTGATCATCCTTGGCGCTTTCTTCTGGACCGCTGGGGGCTGTGGAAGTTGTGTAGGGAGTTTGCGGTGGCGGGCAAGCTTTGGTTCAGTGAGTATGGGTCGGGTTTGGGGAGCGAGCAGGGGTCAAGATCGTCGGATCGGGGATCGATTCGGTGGCGGGTTCGAGTTGGACAATCAGATCCTTCCCTTCCTGGTCGATCGGTGGCGGTGGTTTGGCTGTAGTGCGAATGGGATCGCCGAGATTGGGATCGGTTGACCTCTGGAGTGGTGGTGCCTTCTGTTTTGGATCCGTCGGTCTACTGCTGTCATCAGTTTTCTGTTTGCTTTTCTCGTGCTTGAACGGGGGTGGCTGCAGGACATTGGTGGAGGTGGTTAGACCGCTGGGGTGGTCCGGCAGAGGCGGCGTTACAGTGGTAGTGGCCCGACAGAAACTGGATTGGGCTTGGCTGTTACAAAGCGGTGGTTGGATGTGGTTTGGATGGTGGAGCGCCGACGGTGGACTGATTAGGGCGGTGGTGGTCTGGAGGTAGTACGACGGAACCGGTGATGCCACGGTGGTGGGTCTAGTGCAAGGTTTGTTGGCCTAGCAAATGGGCTGCAGTGATTATACAGTTGGGCCGAGTTTAATTTTGTTGGGCCCTTGGTGGTGGGCAGTTATCACTAGTTTTTAGGGTTTGGTTTCTTTTGTTTTGTTTAAAGTATTAGCTGTTGGGTCGGGTGCACTGCAATTTTTGGCATAGACAATCTTCTATTTGGCGGTCTAGAGGTCGTTCCTGTTCTGGAGTTAGGTCAGCAGCGGTGACGAAATTGTCTGGCGGTGGCATACTGGCATAGACAACCATCCTTGGCCTTCTAGTGGGAATGTTCTTGTTTGATCTCGGGTTGGAGGCGATGGCGTGTTGGAGCAGTGGTGGATGGATGGTGTCGACAATTAGGTGGTGATGGTGTTGGGTTTTCTTTAGTCCCAGGTTTGAATGTCCGGCAATCCTTTTGGTCGAGTTTAGGTCACAACGAGTGTTGGCTTGGTCGATCAAAAGCTGGTCAGGAGGACTCTGGTTGGTGCGTTTGTGTTGACACAAGTGAGTTGTCTAGTCTTAGAGTTCTTACTGGCTGGACGAGAGGCGCGATGTCAAGGATTTACTGCTCCTACGTTTATTGTCTTTGTCATACAGTTGTAGTGCAAGTTTAGAGTCAGTATATTGAGTTCCCAGTGGGAAGTCAAGTGGCCATCTCTGAGTAAGAGATGTCGCCAAAAACTCGTTGTAAGCAGTTCATTATTAATGAAGTTCTTATTTGATCAAAAAAAAAAACTTGGAAAATATTATTTTTTGTGGAAAAAAAAAATGAAGGAATTGATTGTCTGAATTCCTCACTTTAATTTCCTTCAGAATATGTGTCATTTCAAATTTTCTTGTAGGGGTTTTTTCTTATTTCTTTATAGTTTCCAAAACAATATATTTTTTTTTCTTTAATTATTTAATTTGTTTGAAACTTTCTTAGTTTATTGCGAAACTCAAAAAGTTATTCTTTATCAAGCACTTGAGGTAAGGAAGTTGAACCAATCACAAGCATCTGATTAGTCTCTCATTCAACAACTTGCTTTTCTTTGATAAATTGTATTTTTAGCCACCCAATCAACTCATTTCCACCTTCCATGTCACCCTGTGAAAAAATTGAGTCCACTTTATCATTAAAGATTATTGTCGGCTGCTTACATTTAGCAACTCCAAAAAGTACAAAAATCAAATTCTCACAAATTCTCACCATATTCAATTTTCAATGATGAAGCATCAATATTTTAAAATGTAGTTTTTGCTTCGCTAGCAATTTTTTGGGCAAACATCAATTTTCCTACTCCCGGTGGACAAACAGTAAAAGATTATTTCGAGGATACCAACAATTCGAAGAGCGATCATAAATGTCTGGCCATAAAAAAAATGCCATAAGGACATATCTGTAACGTCCCAAACCTAAATTTACCAGTTTACGAGTCTTTTGATTCGTAAACGACATTTACATTTACTTTTTGGCTCTATTTCGACCTTTTATGGGGCCCTAAAAGTTGACTTTTTGTTCGGTTCAAAATTTGAGAAAATTTCCTTTATGAAAGTCGTAGAGGATGTTAAACCGAATTCGTGGACATGCAGCACGTTAAAATTGAAGCTATAACGAAAAAGTTATATAAGTTGGAATGCAATGGCAATTTTGTAAATTGGGGGATTTTTTTTTGGTATATGGGGGTTTCCCCTTTGGGAAACCCATTATTTTCGGGGGCTTCCATTTCTGGAAGCTGAGGAGAGAAAGAGAGGGAACTCGAGAGAGAGAGAGGGAGATAGCCGACAATGGGCTTCCCGGCCTCACCACCGGCGTTTCCGGCCACCCCTGGCCGTGTAACCGGGCTCCCATGGACGTCTCATCTTCCTCTTCCTCCCTGTGGCAACGATGCACGATGATAATGGCAGAATACAGCGTAGCAAGCTTGATTTCCGGCGAGCTCGTTTTTGGTTTTTCGACCAATTCGCGATTTTTCGGCCATGTTAGACAACTCCATCATCTGGGATTTTTAGCCCCTTCCTCCACGGTCCTAATCCATCAAGTTTCATGTTCCAATTTAGCTGGAGGAAGGTGAATTAAAGATTTGAGCTAAATTTGGAGATTTCAGGTTTGAGGTAAAATCTGCCCTATACACTTGAAATTGATCAATGTTGTAGTTATGAAAGACGTTTAGAATGATGTGACGATGATGTGGATGAATTTTGGTAGCCATATGTGGTGGTTGACCGGCGGCTCGTGGGGCCTGTGTGAAGCCGCCTGTGGCGGCGCGTTCGGCCGTTCCTGGTGGGTTGTTTTGGTCTATTGGGTAGTATATGTTGTTATGAATATATAGATAGGTGTTTAGTGGAAATTGGAGGAGGTTTGGATATTAATCGGAATTTTCAAAATTTTGGAAGGTTCGGATTTTGATTTGGGAAGATCCGACCATGGGATTGATCCTATTTTTTGATATGTTGATGTAGTTATTGATTGGATATAATATATGAAGTTTAGGCTCGTTCCGTGTTGATTTCGAGCATCCAATGATTTATTGGTTTTAGGGTATAGAATTTATTATCGTAAATTAAGTCTCGGTTCTTGAGAAACAATTATTTATTTTATTGATTGTTCAGGACGACGGATATGCGAGTTGAGGACAGGAAAGTTGGACGGCCGTTGTAGCCGCAAACCATGAGTGGACATTTATTTTAAATTAATTGTGCATGCAGTATATTATTATTTTCTAATTGAGTTTTAATTTATTATTTGAATTATTGAGTTTATGATTTTATGAGCTTGATTTCTTAAGAATTATTGATTTCGAATATCGATTTATATGAGGATACACGAGTACGAATGTTTTATCAAATATTTGAGCATGATTGAATTATCGAGATTTCTTAAGTTATGAGCTCCGAATTTATCAGCTTTGAAGTTATATATTGAGATTTCTTTCCAAAACCATTTATTGATTTATCGAGTATTGGATTTGTGTTTTCGAGGATTTGTTGAGATATTGAGGTTGAGTTATCGAGAAATTCCTGAGTTATGCTTTCGATGAATTATTGATGATTTAGTGAATTAATATCGAGTTTCTTTCCAAAAGCAATTATTTGAAGAGGTTGATTCCAGTTTATTAAGGAGGTAAATAAGTCAGTGCATGCATGCATTACCTGGTCGGCAGTCCCCTCCAAGTAAGTCTGGTCGGCAGTCCCCTCCAGATGGCATGAAGTAGTTAGTTGGCAGTCCCCTCTAACCATCACCTCCTCGTCCGGTCGGCAGTCCCCTCCTATGCGTCACTGGTCGGCAGTCCCCTCCAGGTGGCATGAGATGACTAATCGGCAGACCCCTTTAGTCATCGTCTATTTTGAGATATGATTTGAGATTTTAAAGAGATTTCGAGATGATTGACAGGACATAGTTGAGATTTCAATAAAGATGATGATTAAGAGTGTTTCTAAGATTTTTATTGCATGTGAGGTTTTAGAGAATAACTTGGGAAAGCATTAAGTTTCACTTGCTTATTCGAAATTACTTATTCTTCGTCCACTTGCTCTAACGGTTTTCAAATGCTTTTCTCCTGGGCCCTTCGGTTTCAAATGCCCAGTTTGCAGGCCAGATTAGCTTGAGGTCGAGCGTACATGGGATTGAGGCATAGCTGCCATAGCTTCCAGATTATAAAAGTATTGGTCCTTTATCTTGTATTCTATCTTTTTGTACGCCTGTACATTAGATTGCTCTGATATTTTTTTTGTGAAATGGGAGATGTTGTGATTTAGGGAGCAGGGTGGCTCCAGAAGATTAAGGGTGGATTATTTTAGAAGTGTAAATGTCTTTCTACAGGTTTTGGGTAGTCTACTTTTAGAAGGAGTTCCGCCAAATTATTGGTAGAATTTCTTCTAAGGTGGGCCCCGCAGAGCCACTTCAGATTTCAAGGTGAAATCCGGGGCGGGTCCTATCAATATCCCCACAACTTCTTTAGGATAATAAGATTTCACAATGTCATTCCATCTAACAACCAGATACTTGTCCATACTCTTTATGGATAAGCTTAATATGGAATTGGTTCAAATTCTTCAACTTCTAAGGGAACTCCGCACATCTTTCTTGCAGAATATCCATCAAGAACTTCAAAGAATATGTTTTCCAGAAATGAAAAAGTGAAACCAATCCATTTGAATCATGTAAGACTGGACTCATGGACAATAAACGACCATCAAACCACTGTATATTAGTCCCTTGTATAACCGCAATTGCTTCCCCCTCCGCTTGAAATGATACATATCCAAATAAAATCTCAGAGATTTTGACACTAATAACTCCATCAAATCTTGAAAAAAAATCACGAAATCTTTGCTCTATAGTACCCTCCCACAAACCAAGCACAACTAATTCATAAACCTTTCCATTCGACTGAAGAATAACAGGGCAATCATTACACTAAAACTGCTGGAATTTTTTTTGGGGTAAAAACGAGGAGAGTACAATACCATGTTCTCCCTTGGAAATTTATTAATAAATAAGATATTACAAACAGGGTGGAGGGTTAAGCCAAGTCCAAACCTAGAAGATTACAAAAATTCTAGCACAATATGATAGAACATTCTAGAAACGAGTCATAGAACGTAAACAATATTATAGAAATTGAGCAGATTCTTATACTGTTGAATAAGAGATATTTACAAAGGAGCCAAGAAATAGGTACTAGAAATGATGAGTCTAGAACCACAAACTGCTAGCATACTTGGATCAAGGGAAGCAAAAGCCTTCCCACCAAGTATGTAATCTATGACCACCTCACCAAGATCTGATATTATTTCTTTGACTACATTGAAAAGGTGGTTGTCTTGATTGACCTTCAATTCCCTCAAAACATCGGCTAGAGTAAACTCAATATCTGGCGCTGCTTGGTATCAAGTACAAAGACCAGATTTAATCAACAACCTAAATACTCCACATGTGAGAGGGCTTGGAGGAGAAGGAGGGCTTGGAGAAGGAGGAACATTAGTGCTTAAAAAAGAGTACTTTCTCATTAAATTTTCAGTACACAACATTGCTAAGGGGGCTCTCTTGAACATATTGAGAGCCGTCATGGTCTCTCAGGGTTCAAAAGGTCAACTTTCTTAGTTTATTACACATTTCAAATTCTAAAAAGATACAAACAATTAAAATTGAAATTAATGGAATTTTAATTGATGGAGTTCTAGATTCCATCATTTCAAAATTTCCTAAGAATTTAAAAGTGTCTCATCCAAACGCAGTGTTATTGAAAGAAACATGTAATGTTAATACTATGATATACCCTCACAATTATTAAGTTGTGCATATTGGAAAGAAGATGAATGATGGGCAATTCACAATTGTGTATTTGTATCCTTTATGAACACAAGATACAAGGACAAACTGCAAACAAAGACGTAAATCAAATGGCTAGCATTCAAGAATTGCTTCACAAGGGACTAACATTTTAGAACCTTTAAGCAAAGACATAAATCAATGGACTAACATGCTAGAAACCTTAACCAAAGGACTGACTATTTTAAGTATCAAATATATGCTTCCAACAAAAGAATTTTGTGTGGCAAATGACCTCGACAGAAATTAACACTCAAGTGTGTTAAATTTTTCTAAGAATCTCTTAAATCCAACACATGTCAATGAGCAGCAAGTCTTTAAACCAAATAACTTTGCAAGAACAATAAAACAAATGACTTGATCACATTCACCAAACATCAAACTATTTACTATCTTTTGAATTTGAATCATATGTCACCAAACAAATCGGTACAACATATTCTTAGATTCTTAAAGTAGATTGAAACTAAACAAATGCCACGTAAAGATCTAATGTAGCAAATGCTTTATATTTCTCTATATCACAAGTATGTTAAAGAAACTTAGAATTCTCGGAGATGTGATTTCAACACCAAGAAAATGAAATTACCGTTAATGAGATTCTTTCGAATAAATTGACACAGTAGTGCTTTAACATGTTATTAGCTAAGTAACATAATAGTGTTGAGAGAAGGAAATATATGATAGAGGAGTATATATATGTTATTAACTAAGTACCACCATCTTAACTTATTGTAGCCGCAAGACAATTGCATGTAAGGTGGGTGGTTATTGGCGCAGAAGAAACTATTACTTTAAAGAAGAAGGAAGGTTGGTTGCTATTGTGATATGGAATGGTAGATTGCGAAGGGAGATTGACTCTTGCACTTGACATTAGATTGAAAAAAAAGTTACAAGCATGAAAATCAGTACTACTACTTGGGGGGTTCTGATCATCGTGTAATAATGAGTAGAATGGTCGAGGACTCATGAAACCCTTAGGATAACAAAGAACATTGTCAACCATGATCAATCACCCCTCAATCAAACTAACACAACCCCATCTACTCCTAAGTGGCAGACACAACTGGTAAACCTTCTTTTCACCTAGACTATAAAAGAAAATATACATGTTAGATAAGGCGTGAGAACCAATCATAAGCCATGTAAGTGAAATAACTCTAGTGGCTCGCCAACACCAGCATACTGCATGAGACTAAAATTGATCTGAAATGGGCAGCCATTATTGAATCAATCACAACATATCTTCTGGTAATTTTTTAGACTACCTGCTATTGTTGTTGCTGCAAATCTCCTTTTTGGCCCATTTTATCCTAGTTTGCACATGTGTAATCAACTTGGAGAACATTTTAATCAATCTAGATGAAATTGTAGTAGTGATCACCAGCTTGTGGCGCAATAAGATTGTTCTTGACAGACGAGGATGTATGCATGTATGACATGGAAGCTTCTGTTGGTAACCATTGGCCATCTTATCCTAGTCTGTTGAAGGAAGAAGGCGAGTCATTTGGTATTGGTGAATAAGTATATAACAATCAAGTACTTTGTAACTAGAAGATCTATGATGAGGAATACTTCGTTTACATGTTGGAGTGACCTTTTTGATGCATATAATATTGTGCTAGTGAAAACTATAAACTCACAAATTGACCGACATGGATACATAATGCTTTAGAATTAATTTCTTAGAACCCCTGGCGAACCTAATCTATCCAACATGAACTATTCATGCTTATAATTGTAAACTGCAGTTATGAATGCCTTAACGATCATCAATTTAGCTAAAAATTTGCATAACTGATCTACTCATATAGACCTAAAAACTAAACGATTGAGATCATCTCTTACTAATACACACACACACATAGATATTTTTGAATAGAAAGCATCTCAATTTCATTCATCTCAAGTCAGAATGGTCATTACATACCCTTCCGTTGCCAGCTATAGACAAAATAAGAAGATGTGGTATTTAAAAATAGGTCCACTCATTGAACATCCGATGCTCACTAAAACTAGGAAGCCTAGAACAAAACACAAAGGGTGCACAAAAAGTGCATAGCTTCCTAAAAACAATAGGAAATTATTGGAAATAAACAACTTAAACCTAACTGAAACCATAGCAGCCCAGTGAAGCCCAAAGAGGAAGAGCCCTAGCCCAAAACCCAAACAGGACTGGCCCAACCCAGACCCAATCACAACTTCGTTCGCACACTGATCGCACATACAGCACAGCCAATGATCCCCGCGCTGCCACTCTAAGCCTCCATCAACGAAAACACCACCTCGACCATCTGAAAGTCCCAAACGCTAGACATTCCCAGTAGATCGAAACCAAACTGGTTTGAGTCAACTCGAAACAACAAATATCGCAGAACCATTACAAGTCGACGTTGCACATGGAATCGATGAGAATCAAGAACCAAATCCATGTCATGTCGTGATAGACCGTCCCAAGAGGTTGTAATTAAAACCACCACGCCTCAAGAGTCACACCGAAAAAACCACGCCAAACAATCCTGTCAAACTTCGAGCGCTGAACTCTCAAGAAGCCAATACCAAGCACTAGCACCAATTGCCTATCTAGTAGCAAACCAACAACGTCAGCAAGGCTAAAGGCTAGCCCAGACACCGGGCCGCCGTCAAACGAGAAAGATCTTGTAGATGTTGACCTCGGTCTTAGGGCGCGTAGCAATTGTGTTCAGATACAAATACATAGTTTTTCATGAAAAATTCTGTAGTTGATAATTAAGAATTGAATACATAGTATCATCCCCCCCCCCCCCCTTCCCCCTTTTTTTGTTGTTATTAGCACAGAAAAATGATAATGAGTCCAGTATCACTTGGTCTAGTGGCAAAGTCTCTCCTTCGTAAGTGGAAGGTTGTGAGTTCGACTCACGAAAGACTAATTGTAGCGTTTGAGTTGTTTATTTAATAAATTAATTAATTAAAAAAAAGATAAATTGTAGCGTTTGAGTTGTTTATTTAATAAATAAATAAATAAAAAATAAAAAAAACGACAATGAGCTTCAGTCTTTTAGATTTTTTATGTAATTTTCGTTGGATCGGGTTCGGGTAAAATATGACCCGGCCCAATTGTACCAAAAACCCTAATTTGGACTCTTATAGCCTCCTCCTCCTCCTCCATCAGACTCAGACTCACAGTGAGAGAGAGAGAGAGAGAGAGTCGAAAATGGTATCGGGGTCAGGAATATGCGCGAAGAGGGTGGTGGTGGACGCTCGGCACCACATGCTGGGGCGATTGGCGTCGATCGTGGCGAAGGAGCTTCTCAACGGGCAGAAGGTGGTGGTTGTCCGCTGCGAGGAGATTGCCATCTCCGGCGGCCTCGTCCGGCAGAAGATGAAGTACATGCGGTTCCTCCGTAAGCGCATGAACACCAAGCCCTCCCACGGCCCCATCCACTTCCGCGCTCCCGCCAAAATCTTCTGGCGCACCGTCCGAGGGATGATTCCGCACAAGACTAAGCGCGGAGCCAATGCACTTGCTCGGTTGAAGGCTTACGAGGGAGTCCCACCCCCCTTTGATAAGATTAAGAGGATGGTCATTCCTGATGCTCTCAAGTCAGTATCTTAGACCTTTTCGTTTCGCTTCGCTTCCAATTGTTTGATGATGAATTGTTTCACTGAAATTTTGGTTTGGTTTCGAATGTGATTTTAGGGTGTTGAGGCTTCAGAGTGGTCACAAGTACTGCTTGCTGGGTAAGCTGTCGTCCGAGGTTGGGTGGAACCACTATGATACCATCAGGGTAAGACTGAGCTCAACTTCATGCTTTGTTTTATATCTCTCGTTATATTCGAATGCGAATGTAGGCATTGTGTGACATTGAATCAAAACAAATGGACTCTCAATCTGTACACCAAGCTTAGTTCTCTATTATTGCTTTCTCCAAGATAAGAAAGAAAACTCTGAGCAGTTTAAACATAACGGGAACAGGAATAGGTTCTAACCCGCAGGCTTAATTGAGCTAGTGTTGTAGGGTTAATGTACTTTGCTAGCATTCATTACCATTTAGACATATCATTATCCATGTATCTTCAGAATTCTACACTTACTGGCTTTCTGTCCTTTACTTATTGTGCTCTTTCACTGAGATGGGTTTGATTTGCTTTAGAGCTTCCCTTAATCTTGACAACTGGCTTGCTTTTTGAAGATCCTTAATCCTTATCTGGCTGGTTTTGGGTTGATAGATGTATAAATCTACTGGCAGATTGGCATTTTTGTTTATCCGCTTTTCAAATACACAGTCACATCATGATGTTCTTGAATTTAAGTTGCATATCTGGCTTTTCAACTTGTTTTTATATCTTGTTCACAGGAGCTAGAAAAGAAGCGAAAAGAGAGGTCTCAGTTGGCTTACGAGAGGAAGAAGCAGCTAAACAAACTCAAGGTGAAGGCTGAAAAGGCTGCAGAGGAGAAGCTTGGCGCCCAGCTTGAAATCATTGCCCCTGTTAAGTACTAAATTCTAGGGACTAGTTAGTATGATAGAGTTTTGGCTGATGTTACTTCCTAATGAATTTCCTACAGATTTCTTGTCTTACTTGTTTGTTCAATCAATGAATGGGATATTTTGATGAATTTTCAATGGTCATCTGGTTTATTTTGTCATGATTTTGGCTTTATTTTGGCTTGATCGCTTCCTTTGTTGTGACTCCTTGCTCTCATAACTTTCATCTTAGTAAATTGCGAGTTGGTGATCTGTAAATTTAGTGGTTGAGGCCTGTTCTTAATTTTATGATATGGATATGGAAGAAATAAATTAGCAGCAACTTTATATACAAATCAAACTGATATTTTAACTAGTGGCACAAAATTTACTGCACAATTACTATCATCTTTCAACCTATGCTATTGTCCTCCCATTTACCATCATCTTTTGTCCCTTACTGAGGGGATCCATTACACGCATCATTGGAATTTAAATCATACAAAATTGTTTGTTTTGTTGGAGTCATTGTGTTGTTTCTAAATCATTGCATTAGTGAAATACAATGGGTTGTTTTAAAGCTCATGCTTATGATGAGTTAGAATGAAATTAGAGCATAAACCGTTACGGTGTTGCCATTGAGGACTAAAAGAAAAGACTAGGCATAATATGCTGATTACTATATCGTATTCTGTGTCCTACCGCATGCCATTTGATCTCTCTCAATAATTCCCAACACCAATGCTTAACCTCAGGAGTTGGGGGCTTAGTTTGGATGTCTGGACTCTGGAATGAGTGGATTTGTGGGTTTTGATAAGCTCGTGCGGTTTTAAACCTTCAATTTGAAACAAGGACTAAAATATCGATAGTCTAAAAAATAGAAATTTCGATAGAAATATCGAAAAAAATAGAAATTTCGATTTAAGTAAATTTTTGAAAAAAAATGATGAAAATTTAGAAAGTAACATGGAAATCATTAATGAATTTTCATGAAATGTTTACATGATCAGTTACCTATAGTATTTCAAAAAGAGTGTTTGATAAACTTAATTGTATAAGATTGTAGTAATTTGGAGTATAATAAGATACACTGACATGTCAAAGATATGAAATTCTACAAGAGAAATCTCAAAAATGATATAAATAGGAGATTAGGAGAGCTAATTATTAATTATAATAATATTTTACAATTAAATAGATATGTTAAAAAAAAAACATTGGTCTTCAAATAAACATAAAAAGAAATAGAAAATGGTATGAAAAGTTTTTATTTTTATTTTTTATAATAGAGCATAATGTTTACTAGTTAGCAAATTAGATAATTAGAAGATTTATAAGCATGGAGGGAAAAGACTCAAAGAGTGATGCATGACCCTATAAATTTTTAAAGTTTTCCTCTTTAGATGTTATTCAGTTTGGTCGGATTGGATAAGGACAAGGCTAGTTTTCACGAGCCACAAATCGCGAGAGGTGGTGACAATCTCGGAATTTCGGGAGAATATCAGGAATATCACAAAAACTTCAAATATTTCCGGAAACATAGTTAAAATTTCGAATATTTCAAAATTTTCTCATGGTATTCTCTTGATAAGTCAAAGATATATTGAGACCCTAAAAAAACGAAAATATGGCGGAAATTTCGAGGATATTATCGATTTTTTAGTCCATGGGAATATTGCAAAAACTTCGAATAGTTCCTGAAATATCGTTAAAATTTCAAATATTTCTTGAAATTTTCAAAATTTCTCACGATATTCTCTTGATAAATCAAAGATATATCGAGACCTTAAAAAAACGAAAATATCGCAGAAATTTCAAGGATATTATCTATTTTTTAGTCCATGATTAGAAACTCATATAACTCAAAAGCAGTTTGTTGCTGTGACGAAGTATAAACAAACATTCAAATCAACAAAACTGCATTCATCATTCAACACACCTGACATTTACATCTTAATGACAAAAATTAATCTATATCAACAAACATTAACCTTACTATATAGATCTAATCAATCTAGGTCAAAATAACAAACGTAATTCAGGATGTTGAAAACCAATAGCAAGAACTTGAAATTCCAGATAATGCCCCAAATAACAGTCACCATCCACAAACTGCATATCCCCATAAGATTAGTCATCCCCCAAGCCAACTGAATACAATCCCATAAAACTACCATGAATGTGGCAAGTATACGTGTAACCTGGAAGCATGGATGGTCTCGAGTCATTTAAAATGTAACAGAGGCTAAATTGATACGCAGGTTATGGTATTCTCCCACCCTACCAAACATATCCCAAAAGAAAGAAATTGACAAATACATATTATGACTTGCATTGATTCTCACCTCAACAGGCCAGAGTTTGATGGAGAGTATCGTCGCTTCAGAACTAGAACACGCGTTAGGGCAATCATCACAAGAGCAGCCTAATGAAGTGTCAGCACATGAATAAGCTGACATGTTCATGAACTGCATTTCGGATGATTCACGAGTCGGAAACTTGAAGTCAATGGCATAAGGTGAACCAAGGACAGCAGGGGATCATGCTTTCTTTCCAAGAAAATCAAACCATTCTGTACAAATTCAAATGAAAGCATTACAACTTATAGATAAAAATAAAGTTAAATAACAAAAAACACTAATTGCTACACATTCAAATTAGCAGGTCACCTTCAAAACTTTTAGCACCGGCACCTACCAAGTCTACGGATCGGAATTTAACATCCTTGCAGGAGTTGTGTAGTCCTTGTCCAAAAGTGTCACTTATGTAATAGTCAATCCCAGCCACAGTCATATTGCCACTAACCTGAAAAGACAAACAAATGTAAATTTTGATAATGAGATAAATCAAGATACGGGAAAGGTTACTAAATAAATATTTGCATTGAGATATTTATTTTATAAGAAAGAAAGACCAAGAGCTAGAACCCAACAAGGGAATAGCAGCAAGCTCAACATAACACAAACACAACAAAAAAAAAAATAGTACATTGGATGCTTTAACGCAAGTAGGAAAGGATCTATACGTAGCAGGCTTTCTAAGGTAATGATATCTTTATCTAAGCTTATGGAACGGATTTTCTGTTTTTGGCCACTTTTCAATTACATATTCACATCTTAACCGTTCAGTTTTTAGGTCCTAATGTATACATCATCTTTGCAAAATTTCAGCCAATTTGATGATCTTTAAGGCATCCAAAACTGCAATTTACACGAACGAACCGAATCTATCGAACTGGAACCGTTCCTGTACATTGTTGTAAATTGCAGTTTTTAATGCCTTAATGATCATCAATTTGGCTGAAATTTTGCAGAGATGATGTATGCATTAGGACCTAAAAACTGAACGGTTAAGATGTAAATATGGGATCGGTGGCCAAAAACTGGAAATCCATACCTAAGCTTAGGTAAGGACGTCCTTAGCCAAGAAGGACTGCTCTACCTAGAACACATAACAACAGCCAAAATATTTTGTAGAGTTGATGTATATATTAGGACCTAAAAACTAAACAGTTAAGATATGAATATGTGATCGAAAAGTGGCCAAAAACTGGAAATCCGTACATAAGCTTAGGTAAAGACGTCCTTAGCCAAGAAGGACTGCTCTAACTAGAACACATAACAACAACCAAAATAGCTAACCGGGAAGTCTCCGGTCCACATAAGAGATTATTAGCATTCGAAGGTTTGAGATTTAAAGAGATGAGATTGCTTCTCACTGTATTGACAATGGGCTTTAGGTTCACAATAGGGGTTTGGACTAATTCTTGAAGATCATATTATTTGTTTCCCTCCACAAAGAGTAAACCAAAACAAAGAGGCAAATTCTCTTGGTCATATTCGGAGGCCAAATTGATGATCATTAAGACATCCAAAACTACAATTTACACGAACGAACCGAATTTGTCGAACGGAACCATTCCTGTACATTGTTGTAAATTGCAGTTTTGAATGCGTTAATGATCATCAATTTGGTTGAAATTTTGCAGAGATGATGTATACATTAGGACCTAAAAATTGAACGGTTAAGATGTGAATATGTGATAGAAAAGTGGCCAAAAACTGGAAATCCGTACCTAAGCTTAGGTAAGGACGTCCTTAGCCAAGAAGGACTGCTCTAACTAGAACACATAACAACAACCAAAATAGCTAACCGGGAAGTCTCCGGTCCACATAAGAGATTATTAGTATTCGAAGGCTTGAGGTTTAAAGAGATAAGATTGCTTGTCACTGGATTGACAATGGGCTTTAGGTTCACAATAGGGGTTTGGACTAATTCTTGAAGATCATATTATTAGTTTCCCTCCACAAAGAGTAAACCAAAACAGAGAGGCAAATTCTCTTGCTTATATTCGGGGGCAACCCTAAAAGCTAGTATTGAAAGTGCAAGGGCCCGACTCATGAAACATCAATGTTGGCACCCATCATTCAGCATAGCAACTAGTACAAAATGATCGAGAGGACAGACCTAGTACCAAAAACAAAAGAAAGGTTGGAGAATGTAGAATTCATGCGGCATTAAGCTTAAAAGTATAGACATCGATCAAGTCTGACCTCAGAGACAGACGTCACATTGATATAAAGGCTCTGATTTGGGGAGCATGATAGCTCGCAGAAAAGATTGAGATAGTTCCTCAAGCATGCCTGACAGCCTCCAAGAAATCTAGTTGCCTGCAACAGAACATTCACCACAGTTAAGTATAGACACAAAAGATTCTACAGTTAAGGATTCATATAGTTCCTCAAAGCTAAAATAGTTGAGGATAGGCATAGCAATTAGGATCCGGGGTCAGGTTTCTTTTATGCATATGAGCATTTGTAAGCAACCTGCCTTTGATAACTAGCCATGTAAAATATTTTAACTTTGGAGAAATGGGAAAATCCTAGATACACTTGCAATTGTTATAAGAAAACTAGCCATTCTCAGACAAGCTGTCATAGACTTATAGACACGTCTCAGATAAAACTATGCATTAGATGTGTGGTTCCAGATGATTTTATCGGATATTCCACCAGAAATACAAATGAGAATACAAAAAATTACTTCAACCACTGCAGATCTCAAGCAAGCATTGAGAAGCAAAACATCTCAACTAGTATCATCGATCCCAGGAATTTCGGACAAGCATTACATGATCAACAATAGTTGGATCAATAGCTAGGGTATACAAACGGTGACATTCCAACCAAGTACCCATCTAAAACCTAAATGAACCAACATCTCCATCCAATTCTCCAAACGGTAACCCAATCTTCTTCTTCTATAAAATTTAAAAAAAAATCTTACATTCAATTTCAATTCTACCATTGATTGTAGAAACAAATAAAGTTCGGATGTTTCCCAATGGGAAGAGAGAGAGAGGCAGAGATAGAAGAAGAGAATTAACAAAGTAAAATAAAAAATAATTGAAAAATAGTTTTTTGTATAAAATATTATTATAATCCCACAAAATACTGCACCACACGTGATCAATTTTAACAAAAAGTTACAAAAATGAAAGAGAAGAGAGATGTTACCTCGGGAGATTAGGTATAATAAAGAGCGATTAGGAATTTTTTTTGGTCAGCAGAGCTATTTGGAATTTGGGAAAACGTGATAAAGGTTTTTTTTTTTTTTTTTTTTGTGGTCTGTAAACGTAATAAGTATATAATTAGGAAATGTAAGATATTGCTTGTATTGACGGAAAAGGAAAACATAATATAAAAGATATTGTGTCGTTCAATTCTTAATTATCAACTGAAATTTCTGAAGCACTATGTATTCTTGTCGGTCAATTTTTGAGTTTCTAGTTTTGGCTACAATATTATACACATCAGAAAGGTAACTCCAACAAACAAACAAAGATCTTCTAGTTACAAATTTCTTGATCAATATGTACTTACTCACCAATCCCAAATGGTTCGCCTTCTTCTTCCAATTTTTTTTTTGGGCCATTCCCCAGCTTCTTTATAAGGTTGATTCCGGCCTATGCAGACTAGAATGAGATGGGCACTAGTTGTCAACAGAAGCTTCCATGGCATACGTGCATACACCCGTCTGTTAAGAACGATCTTACTGCGCCACAAGCTAATGATCACTACTACAATTTCCTCTAGATTGATTACAATCTTCTCCAAATTGATTATTCTTGTGCCAACTAGGATAAGATGGGCCAAAAAAGAGATTTGCATAGCAAGTGGTCTAAAGAATTTCCAGAAGATATGTTGCAATTAATTCAACAAAGGCTGCCCATTTCAGAACAATTTCAGTTTCATGCAGTATGTCGGTGTTGCCGAGCCACTAGAGTTGTTTCACTTCCATGGCTTATGATCGGTTCTCACCCCTTATCTAACACAGACCCTTTCTTTTATAGTAAAAAAAGGTTTACCAATCGTGTCCCCCACTTATGAATAGATGAGGTTCTGTTGGTTCGATTGAGGGGCGGTTGATCATGGTTGACAATGCTCTTTGGCGTCCCGAGGGATTCATGAGTCCTCGATCATTCTACTTATTATTACACGATGATCAGAGCCCCCCAAGTAGTAGTACTAGTTTTCATAACAGTAACTTTTTTTTTTTTAATCCAATGTCAGGTGCAAGAGTCAATCTCCCTTCGCAATCCACCATTCCATGTCGCAACAGCAACCAACCTTCCTTCTTCGGCAAAGTAATAGCCTTTTCTGCGCCAACAACCACACTACCTTGCAATTGTCTTGTGGTTGCAATATGTTCAAATGGTGGTTTGGCCTTTTGTAGGCGAACCAATAAATCATGGATCTTCATTTATCAGGCTAGACAACTCGTTTTTGATGACATAGAAATAGTAGACTAGAAATTATATGTTGCACCAATGTGGTCTAATGAGGACGCATCACAGTTTTTTATGGTGTTTGAGATCCAAGATGGTGATGGCTGCCCTCCTACCTATATTGTTGAAAGATTGGAAATCCATCTACCAATGGTGGCACCTCCATTAAGACAAGTCAATCGTATTAGTGAACTAAAGATTACATGTCACAACATTCACCTGGCAAAAGATTCTACATCAGGAAAAATCAAATTGACATATTCAAAAAGAGTTTAAGGTTGAGGCGTGTAAGCACAGCCCTTAAGAGTAAATTTCGCCCTTCGGAGACAATGTCTCGATCTAGCAGGTTTGTGGCGCCCTACTCTCCAGGGTACAACAACCGTTAATCCTTGTAAGCGTACACTCGAAAACTTGGATCCTACAAATGCTTGATTTTTCCCTTTGGCATTATGGAAGAGCAAGAACAAAGAACTCGCTAGAGAAATGGTTACGGAGAGAAATATAGAAGATAATGAATTTCATTGTGTAAGACCAAGAAGTGATACGTATATATAGTAGATGAAAAGGCTTAGAGATATTATGCAAATTTAATAAGATAATTATTGGAATATCGTAACTCTCGTAACCTTAATATGCCCTAATATTATGAACATAATGAATTAGTAACGATTTAGAATACATTTAATAGTTTTTCAATGAATTGGGAGTTACACAAAGTATTTTGAAATATCGAATCAAAATTTCCAACATCTAGTTCCCTTTTTGGACTATTTAAAAGTACATGCAGACAAGATTCTGACTAATTGCTTTTGTCAATGTTGATATGTGACTCTAAATGTATTCATACAAGTTTTTCAGTTTTATAATTTGAACTTGTCAGTACTTTTAGATGGAAGCTGTACAAGAAGCTTCACAACTATAATTTTACATGCGACTCTAATGTTTTTTTTTGGATTAAATTCAGTTTAATTCCTCAAGCTTTAGGCCAAACATCAGTTTGGTCCTTCTTTTTTTTTTTTTAAATCAAACTCATCCCTGATCTCCCAAATTGCATCAACCTCGTCCAAAATTTGAATTTGACTCCGAAGATGACGTCATGCGCTGAGCTGGAGACGACAAGGAGGTCCCACATTTCTGATTTTGAACCTACAAGAAGGGAAAAATGGACATTTCAAATTTAATCTTTTTTTTTTCCTCTTATTTTCTCTCCTTTCTCCCTCGCACAAATCTGAAACCTCCTCTCTTTCTCTCTCATTCCCAGCCACCATGACCACCGGCCGACCACTATGAATCTCTGCTCATAAGCTCCCACTACCCACCACCTCAACCAAACTCCACACTCTCTCAGAACCTTGTGGGAGTTACAGCGAGTATTTGAGCTACTAGTTCTTGATAAATTACATGTTTTGGGTGAGATAAGGCAGCATTTGATAAACTAGAATCACTGCAAATAAATCCAACAAAGCAGAAAAATGCCACAATCAACTACTCGATCATAATCAATCATCCAATCAACAATAACAGTATGATCTAAACATGCAAATTTGTCTACGAAAACAAAATTTCTAATTTGGAGCACAAGTCAAAGAACATTCAATTCTATTTATGATATGAAGGCCTAAGAAATTCATGCACAGTTTAAACAAGAAAATTAGTTTGTAGGTGACAAACAAAACATACATTGACACTGATTCTAGCGACGGCAAGTCAAAAAATCCAGTAGATTTGGGATGCGACTAAGGAGGTAGACCTGGTTGCTGAGGCTAAGGAGGAAGCAGTTTCTGATATCCACCATGATTGGATTGTTCGTCATCTAAGCAAACTGCTCCAATCCCAACCTTCTGATCTTGCGCTTTATTCCCACCGCGACTACTCCCACCGCCATCTTCCACGTGGAGCCGAATCGGAGGAAAATTCGCCAACGACGAAGATGACGATGTTGACCCAAACGACTTCTGATCCTGCAATTCACCGCCGCAGAAGCCTCTGCTTCTCCTCCTCTCGAATCCGAATTGTTCACGCTGCCGCCGTCGTCTAGGCCGAGCAAGCAGCTAATGGAGGCAGAGTCGGAGAAGCCATGGTTGAGCATTGTCGATTCGAGAGGTTCTCGAGCGAAGTGTTCCTGTCCACAACGACGATTCGAGTGTCATCGCCGATGTACCACAACGACTTGTCGTGCGGCAACGGCACGATGTGGCCGCCGTAGCTGCACATCAGCAGAAGCCCAGACGCCTGCGGGAGAGGGTAGTCCCAGGAGTCGGTGTTGAGGGAGCGCGGCGACGAGTCGAGCTAGTCAAGGTAGTGAGTCTGGAGTGGTGGCTGGGAATGAGAGAGAGAGTAGAGAGAAAGAGAGGAGGTTTCAGATTTGTGCGAAGGAGAAAGGAGAGACAAAAAAATTAGAAATTAGATTAAATTTGAAATGTCCATTTTACCCTTCTTGTGGGTTCAAAATCAGAAATGTGGGACCTCCTTGTCAGCTCTAGCTCAGCGCATGACGTCATCTTCGGAGTCAAATTCAAATTTTGGACGAGGTTGATGCAATTTGGGAGATCAGGGATGAGTTTGATTAAAAAAAAAAAACAGGGATCAAACTGATGTTTGGCCTAAAGCTTGAGGGACTAAACTGAATTTAATCCTTTTTTTCTTTTTCTTTTTTTCTTCTTGTGTGTAAAGGAGGCATAACACCCAGAAACAAAAAGAAAAACAAAAAGTTAGCCCATGGGGCTAGTGCAGATTGCATGCGGTCGAGAAGTGCCACTAAGGTCATCAAGCATGGTTGGGGCAACTATAATTAAAACCTCATCAAAAATCTGATAGTCAGGCAATTTGCTAACATATTTTTCTCTCTATCTACATGCTAGATATGGTTTAACACTGATTCCCTAAACCCTACAAACCGAGAGAATACCCCACATTTCAGCTTCAAGAACTTGGCCTTTGCCTAGCGTATAAAAAAAAACTTGGCCTTTGCCTATGTCTAACAGATTTTAATACTTCTCTATTAGATTTTTTTTCAGCGAAGTTTTTAATCCTAGGGGTGCACACGTCTAATGAAAGTAAATAACAATATTCAAAATGATAAAATTTCAAACTTTAGCATACTGAATAAAATAAGGGATATGTATAGTTCGTGAAAAATACATTTGTGTATTATTCGGATACTTCATCAAAGAGTTCGTTGAAAAGTTCTACAAAATACTTTTAATTAATCAATTTTTTAAATTGACAAATATTGTTTCATTTTTGTTCAATAATATGTGTAAAATAGGGGGAAAACATGAAAATCGTTTATAATATTTTTGACTACAAAAGTACAAGAAATTTAACGAGTCTCTTTCAAAAATACGAAGTATAGCAATATTTTTGAAAAAAAAATACGTAAGTATGTGTTTTATTCGCATATAATATGAAAAATTACTAACTTGGGACTTAAGTATGAAATGAAAATAACTCCCTAAAATCAAACATTCAAGAAGTAAAATGTAATTAAAATAACATATTAATGGAACATAGCATTAAAGATAGCATTTGGGGACTAGAAATCTAAAACCACCCCATCTTAACTGTCTTTGCCAATAACGACTCATTGGTTTAACTGAATAACTAAGAGCATCTTTAACATACTCTTTATTTTGGCTCTTTAGCTATTTTGGAGAGAATGTTTAGTTTTTATATATTTTAGCAGCTACTTCAGACTCCTAAGTGACTCTCTATTATAACTTTTAGCTATCTCACTCATAAATATAGAGAGATGAAGCTCTCTATAATTCAAAACATTCATTTTGAGTTATTTTATGTAATTTATAAATACTATTAAACTATTTAGTCTTTATTTAAAAAATAATATAATTTAAAACTAGCTAAAATAGAGAGTACTGATGCAGACGTATTTCTAAAGTGACTAGCCAAACTTTTTAGCTGTTTTGGCTAAAATTTGACTCAAAAATAGTTAGCATTGCTAAAGATGCTCTAAATAAAGTAGATAGGCATTTCTCTTCATCTGGCAATCTTCTCCATTTCATTATCCAAGTTTGTCTTATTCTTTTTTCCTTGAATTGAATTAGTCAGGAATGGGTGTGTTTGTCCTTTTCCTCCAACCTATTTCTCAAAACTCAAAAGGGAGGTTCATTCTCTATCCCTTCAACAATCTTGGCTGATGTTATATGCATGCTAATGGGGCAAGTATATTTCTCATTGCGATTAACCTTCATATTTTTTGCAGCCCATAGCATGCTAGTCATAGCAGTCCTAGGGAATTTGTAAAAGAAGTGATGATTTTACCAGTGCTTTTCTTTAGGGGTGGAAAAAAAAAAAGAGTTAATTAGATTAAAGTCCAAAAACTAGACTCCATATTGGTTGTAATCCGCATCAATTTTTCTTGTTAATTGCAGTCCAATGACTCAGCTGCCACTTCAAATTTATTTCCTTTTCCATCGTGCTGACTCAATCGTTATTGATTTTTCTTTTTTACATGACTAATATGTCCTTATTGAATGTCTTTGCACATAAAAAGCAAGAATTAATAGGATTAAAATTAGCAATCTGATTAGTAATTTAATATCATATTTGATGCATATGTTTCTTAAATTATTCTTATTGATTTGGTATAAAATTATGGAATTGATATGAAATTGAATAAGATATTTAGTGTAAATCATTCCTAAAATTGTTCTAACTTAAAAGATGTCTTCTATAAGTTAAGAATCTTTCTAAAGCAATATTTTGATAATGTTTTTTTTCAACACCAAAGGTTCTATGGTTGTGGCTCTTGTATGTAATGTCAAGTATTTTATGAACGTGGTTCTCCTTCTTTAGCATTAAGCTTTCTATGGTCAAGGTATTTTCTTGTCGGCCTAAATGATTGTGGTCCTTTTGGTGTAAATCATTCCATCGATGGTAGCTACTCTTCTTCTTCTTCTTCATTTTTTTTTTCACATTTCCTTCTTAACTTACATTTAACCTGGAAAAGAACATGCGTGTGTGTGCGTATATTGTTGGTTGACAAACCACTATTGAATCTTATTCTAAGGTAAACATTACGTAATTTTTGTAGTATATGTATTAAGAGCTCAAAATTTCAATATACCTCATATTAGGTATCTGCATAATAGGTATAGTACGTGGCTAAACTTTTTCCTTTGTTTTAGACATATATAGTGAAAAACATACCTCTTTATGAGGTGAAAATAATTATACCTCTATATGAGGTCTAGATTTGCATATTATTTTTTATGTTGATTTCGTGTTCTATAATTATATGTACCTTATAGGTAGGTTTATTTAATGTTCTTCACTTTCCACCTTTTAGTTAGCTTTATACTAGAATACCATATTTTCTCTTTGCGAGGTAAAAATATATGCCTTTCTATGAGGTAAAACACTCATGCTTGCATACTTTTTGGTTAAATTGATTTCAAGTTCTTTAATTATACCTCCTAGTTAGGTTGACTTGATGTTTTAAGTTTTATATTGTTTAGTTATGTTCATTTTATATTTATTCATGATTTTTGGAATGATTATGTATAATTAATAATTTAAATTTCAATCCTTGAAAAATTTAAAATAATAATAATGAAAATTTCTCAAAATCATGTAATTTAAATTTGTTTCCTTTCTTGACTTGAAGGGGCAAATTGGACAGAACAAATAGTCAATGGACCACAATTAATAAAGAAAAAGTGACCGGACTGCATCCACTATTGAACTACGAAATTAGACTTTGATTTAAATATCTAAAAAAAAAAATAGATGGCACAAAAAAAGTGCATAGCTCTCTAAAAAATTAGAAAATTACTGAAACTAGACGAAGCTAATAACATACTATATGCCAACGGTTAACACCCTAGGATAAATCACCAAGCACAAGAGGGTAGCCCAAAGGGAAGAGCTCTCACTCAAAGTCCAACAATCCTAGCTTGACCCAACCCCAGTCTTCATCTCCTTCATCACTGCCGCACGTAACAGCCTCGATTTAGCACCGCCCAATTTGCACCGCCACGATCCCATGTTGCCGTTGATTCAAAACCTCCATAACCCACGACATCGTCGGTCCAAAAAGCTATCGATAAGGACCTCCAATCATTTACAGCACGACCATTGTGCCTCAGAAACTTCGCACTGAAATCACCACCTTGCCGATACCTCAAGCAAAATACCCCTCCTAAGAAGCTCTCCCAAGCATTAGCATCAATCACCTATTCGACAGCAGATTGCAAAACGTCAGTGAGGCCGAAGGTCAGCATAGAGGTCAGGGCGTCGCCGGAAAAAGCCGACCTTAAAGAGTTTCTCTATGTGTGAGTGAGTGAGTGAGTGAGAGAGAGAGAGAGAGATCCTTTGGCTTGTTAAGAAATTATTATCTATCAATTCTTTAGAGCATTTTTAGCAAACTCTCTATTTTTGCTCCTTAGAGCATCTTTAGCAGACTCTCTATTGTGGCTCCTTAGCTATTTTGGATATCATGTTTAGCTTTTTATCTATTTTAGCAGCTGCACCAGACTCCTAAATGGCTCTCTAATATAACTTTTAGTTATCTCGCTCCTAAATATAGAGAGCGGGATGAGCCTTTCTATAATTTAAAACATTCCTTTTAAGTTATTTTTATGTAATTTATAAATACATTTAAACTATTTAATATTCATTTAAAAAATAATATAAATTCAAAACTAGCTAAAATAGAGAGCATTGATGCATGCGTAATTCTAAAGTGGCTAGCTAAAATGACTTTTTAGCTACTTTAGCTAAAATTTGACTCAAAAAGTAGCTAGCATTGCTAAAGATGCTCTTAGCTATTTTGGAGAGCATGTTTAGCTTTTTATATATTTTAGTTGCTGCACTAGACTCCTAAAGTGGCTCTCTATTATAACTTTTAGCTATCTCACTCCTAAATATAGAGAACGAGATGAGACTCTCTATAATTTAAAACATTCCTATTGAGTTATTTTATATAACATATAAATATATTTAAACTATTTTATCTTCATTTAAAAAATAATATAAATTCAAAACTAGCTAGATTAGAGAGCACTGATGCAGACGTATTTCTAAAATGGCTAGCCAAAATGACTTTTTAGCTACTTTAGCTAAAATTTAACTCAAAAATAGCTAGCATTGCTAAAGATGTTCTTAGAGTAGCAAATTGGGTATTAACTATTAAGTCTATTTTTATTAAAACCTTAAACAACAATACATGGATTCAAATTTGCTCACCACCAATACTTTGATGGTGATACCACCACTCAATACAAAACTGTCATGTGTTATAAAATACAATTATAGTTAATCATGATGTTTTATTAAAAAATTATATTTTAAGTATTCAATTAATTTTATAGTTTTAATAGGGTGGTGATATCACCACTTTTAATTTGTATTTCAGATTGTGTTTCGCATTTTTATTCTTCCAAATTTATTTTCCAAAAATGTATTACTGGATTTTAAATATATATATATATATATATAATAAATGTTTGTAAAACATTATCGAACAGCACTAGTTACTTTCTATTTTTTAAAGTGACAAAATTGCAAAGATCATAAAACTTCTTCTGTTTTGGCAATCTATAAAGCAGATTGACTGAATTTCACAATTTAAAACATGTTAACCAAAATTTATCTAAAAACACCACATAAATCGTCCCAAAATATAAAGCAAAAGAAAGAATGTGGTGAAAACGAAATCCTATAAACAATAGGCAACAATAATTTTATTTACCAAAATATGGTGACATGACATGGGGGTTGGTGTGGACAAAGCCCTCCCACCATTGCCCCATTCGCAATTTAATTTTGTTTGCCCTCAACAACCCAACCCAAACCCACCTTTCTTCTCACCTTTATTATTTTCCCATTCAAATCCAACACGGACTCTGTCAGTGGAACTCTCTTGATCAGTTTCAAAAAACAGCTCTGTCTTCTGTAACAATGGGCGGGGAGAAAAAGGTCTACACTTTGGACGAGGTCTACAAGCACAGCGACCGCAAAGACTGCTGGCTCGTCATTGATGGCAAGGTATGCTCGTATCCCATTCTGGGTTTTTGTTAAAGATTCATTCTTGGTTTTGATTGAACCTGGAATGGTTGTGTCAGGTCATTGTGATTGCTCTATATTTGATCTGTGATTGATTGGTTTTTTTTATTTGGGTTTTCACTGCTATTGATGAGTATGAGTTTGTGTGTTGATTTGCATGTATTTGTGTTCGTGAAATATTTGTGTCCTTGTTTATGTTAATGTTCAGCATATGGGGAGTTGAATTAGATTTTTATAAATCGAATTGAGAAACATAGGGTTAAGCCATTGAGTTTGATATTTTGGTCCCCACGTATAAATTGTAGCTTTAAGATTGCTTGAGAAAAGGAGGCAGTTGAATTATATTGGTACGAATCAGATTGGAAAAGATTGGTTTTAGTTTCACGATCATGAATGTGAATGATCTATAAGTTCACGATAGCTTCATTTGTAGAAAAATGCGGTAGTTGCTAGGTGGTAGTTGCAATGTGGACTTTGTCATGCCAGATTTCGTTGTTTGTTTGATGTGAACTCAAAAAATTGGTGGTTGGGCTTAAGCTACACAAGTGCACATTGATATCTTTTAAACGAGTTTGGTTTTGCATTTGGTGGGGGTGCAATGAGTCAATGGCTAATTAAAGTTATAGCGTGTAAAGTTTGATCTGTAATTCGGGCAGTTTGTATTGTATATCGATCCCATAGGCATTTGTTGACCATTCCTGGACTAGAAGCAATATGGAAGAAGCTCATTTCTAATTGAGGAAGATTAATAATAATAATTTGATGAATAACTATCTGTTTGAACAGGTGTATGATGTGACAAAATTTTTGGAGGACCATCCTGGTGGTGATGAGGTCTTATTGTCATCCACAGGTTTGAAAACAATAGCAATGTCTGACTTTTTTTTTTTTTTTCCCCTTTCTGTTATGGATTTACAGAAACCTGCTTATGCCCCCTATTCAATTTGAGGCTTTAATGTAAACTATGGTTTTGCAGGGAAGGATGCAACTGATGATTTTGAGGATGTTGGTCACAGTACTGCAGCTAGAGCAATGATGGATGAGTACTATGTAGGAGACATTGATAAAGCATTCATCTCAGCCAAGTCGACAGAGTACACTCCTCCCAAGCAGCCTCAGTACAATCCGGACAAAACATCCGATTTCATCATCAGACTCCTCCAGTTCCTTGTTCCCCTGCTCATTTTGGGTTTGGCTTTTGTTGTGCGCTCCTATACCAAATCACCAACAGCCTAAATGCTGAAAACCGAAAAAGAGAAAATTGTGAAATTTGTCTTTTTAATAAGTAATAAGTTTATGTTAGGGGGTTGGTCCTTTGTTAGTTTTCAACTTTTTATGTCTGGAATTGTTCATCAAGGAATGTTAAGAAATCAAATATCCTTCTGGTAATGATTTTATGCCAGCCTTTTGGTTTGCACTAAGTAAATGCTTTGGTGATCTCACTCAAACTTAGACTTTATGATATTGATATGTAAGGTTTATATTTTAGAGAGATACTATTTACACCTAAGATTTTCATCACCACACTCAGCACCCAAATTCTCAGTCTCTTGGGGATAATGTTGGAAATTACAGACCAAATTTCGAGTGCTGAGAATAGTGATCAAATTTTTGGATGTATATAGTGTTAAACAGCGACAAACGTGGCCCGTGGCCCACCATTGTACCGATACTGTCCCAACTTAACCACCCGTTAGGCGTTGGGTTTTAATCATAAAAGGCCTCGGTACAATTGGGTGAGATCCACCCACTTATAAGTTATATTTCATTTGTCACTTTTTCCTCTCCAACACGCCCCCTCACGTGCAACCTAACTTTAGGTCTGCACGTGAAATTAATTAATCCAATTTCCACATTAGAAATTGGGACACAAGTCTCATATCGGAGACTTGCTCGATACAATCCAAGGCCCACATTGGACACTTGGTAATTTCAATGGCAATACAGGGAACCCCAATTTGGGTTCATGATACATGCCTACGTGGAGACGCAATTGGAGAAGGACCCGCTCTGATACCATGTTAAAACAGCGACAAGCGTGGTCTGTGGCCCACCATTGTACCGATATTGTCCCAACTTAACCACCCATTAGGTGTTGGGTTTTAATCACAAAAGGCATCGGTACAATTGGGTGAGATCCACCCACTTTTCTTCGACCTTCTCCTTTGAAACTTGTTTGGACAATACCATCCAGGTTACACCTCATATAATTCTTTCTTTCAATATCCATGCAGTATTCTCACAAACTTGGCCATCATGGCCTCTGATCTTCACTTGCTCGACCCACTTTGGTCATTGCATAAGCTCACATGAAACCAGAAGAAAGGTGCTTAACTTACTTTCTCTTGACTTGATAGCTGACAACTCATGTTAACTGTTGTGGCTTACATGAACTCGAACATCTCTGGAGCAACAATTAACTGCTTTAACTTCCTTGGTGAAATGCGCTCCTCTCGCGGCTTACGATCTCAAGGACCCTTCGAGAAATGCGCTCCTCTCGCGGCTTATAGTCTCGATGAGAACGACGGCTTATAACTTCCTTTGAGAAATGCACTCCTCTCGTGGCTTATAATCTCAAGGAGAATGCGTCTCTATCAACTGATTTGCTCCTTTGACTCTTCATTGGACACTGCACTAGTCCACCACAAGTGTCAACGACTTGATATGACTCTTCTTTCCTTCTTCCGGCACCCAGCTTGCTTCTTTTTTCAACATTTGGGCACTTCTCGCCCCTTTCTTCAACTTCAAATTGATGGAGCAAGGCTACAACTCACGCCTAGTTGCTCAATGTATCCGCTTTAACTCGCTTGTTTGGCTTTCTTCACCGTTGTCCACTTGGTATCCCCTTTGTAGCACTCGGGAAGAGATCCCAATCTTCACTCCTACCATGGAAGGCCATTCCCCACGAATGAACCAACTAGGCTCTGATACCAACTATCACGGGCCGACTTTATACGCAGCGGAATTAGCCCGTGAGGCGCTAAGGTTCCTCTTGAACCGAGGCCAGCCTACTTCCTTACTTCCTTGATACTCCATTTTTCTTTTTCTTTCTGTGTGCTTCTCTTGTCAACTTGACCCTTTCGACATCGTCCCCTTACTTGTTGGGGTTTACCAACGAAAGCTACTCACGTAAGAGTCTCACAACTTGTGACTAATCGATCGCTTCCTTGTGTCATGGTTGTCTTCCAAGACACTCGCCCAACCGATAGGCTTTCATGTCATCTCGGCTTGCTGCCCATTACTGACCCACGTGCATCCCGCACGCCGATAGCAATTAGCATGACCGTGTATCGAGACTAAGTTGGCATTCACATTCCTTCCTTGAGTCCTTCCTTAGTAGCTTGCACACCTTCATCACTTCGTGGGCATCTCTCGCACCACCCACTCAGCTCTAAGACAACACATGTCTTGCAGGTTTCACCTCATGGGCATCACTTATGCACACACAGCTCCAAGACAACACATGTCTTGCACGTTTCACCTCATGGGCATCACTTATGCACACACAGCTCCAAGACAACACATGTCTTGCACGTTTCACCTCATGGGCATCACTTATGCGCCCCACTTGGTCTTCAGGTCATGGATAACCCATGCCCGTGCCCACTCGGTCTTCAGCTCATGGACAACCTATGCCCGCATACTTTAACCTTGTGCGCGTCACATACGCACCTTACTTGACAGCACGTGCCCGCTTACTTCGTCTTGTGCATCACTGGCAACCCTATGAACTCATAGGCAACACTTGTTTTCACCCTGCACCTCATGAGCACCACTTGTGCAACTCACTCGGCTCGCGGACACCACCTGTCATTGTATCTTGCCTCGTGAGCATCACTTGTACAACCCACTTGGCAATTGGGCAACACATGCCTAAATACTTCGCCTCATGGACATCACCTAGACAGCCCACTCGGCTCATGGGTAACACTCGCCCATCTCCTCAAGCCTTCAGTGCCAACCAGACAAGCCATCGCGGCCTTGTGGCCTTTCCCATCTAACAAGGCTACCATGTTCTCTTCTTGCTGACTGACATGGCTCCACGGCATATTCTCGCCCGCAGGCCAATCCTCAAGAAGGCATACCGTCTTGCTTGTTGGCACGACGCTTGAGTGAGCAACTCATCATTGATGCCCCTCTTAAGCTTCCTTCAGTCTAGCACGAGGTCGCCCTTCCCGTGCTTGCTGGCATCACTTTGCTTTGGGCAAGGTCGAACCCTAACACATGCCCACGTCGCTTGCTTCGTGGCCAATGAGCACCACGAGGTCCTGACATATCTTCCATAAGCCCACATGTTTGTCTAACGCCGATGGCATAAGGATCGCTCTCACACGAACCTCGTCCCCGACGTTGACCCGCAATATCGGCCTTTCGGCCAATACCGTCCACGAGACTTCCTGACTCGTGGAAACATATGCCGCCCCTTTTTGACGACACATGCCCGGTCCCCTAGGCCCCCACGGGTGCCCTGGAGAAGCTCACTTAGTGCCCCATGACGGCCAGCACCGGGGGTGGTGGAGAGCTTGACACCATGTCTCCCCCTATAGAGCATATCTTGCTTACATGAACCTGGCAGGAGGAAACATCAAAATAGCAGAGGAGACTAATTGTCCATAACTAATTCACAGAAAATCCAAATGACATGCCGTCAAGTGCGTTGAACTCGTTTCGAGGTCCCGGACATTTCTCGTGTTTTGAGTTTTCCCAAATTCCAAGCCGAAGTACCTCGAACCCAAACTTCCACTTAATTACGACAATGCCACTCGTCGTCACTTTAGCTTCAAGCTCGCCCCTCTCGGCATCTCCCTTACAAAGTGTCACGGTAGCACTACTCCTAAGTGCGGCTCGTGACATCCTCCCCCACTTATAATGTCAATGCCCTCATTGACGTGCGCTCCTTCTTTTCCTCATGATGCTCTATAGGCTTGCAAACATAGATGCTGCATTCACTGACTATTGTCCCCCATCCTTGGAATCACTTCTCGTGACGACCTTTTCTCGTTCACACATGAACTTGGCAAATGGATTCTGTCACAACCTTCTCGCGCCCACTCATGAACTTGGCAGATGACACTCTCGTCACAACCTTCTCGCACCCACTTGTGAACTTGGCAAATGACAGCCATTCCACAACCTTCTCGCGCCCATTGGTGAACTAGGCCAGAGACAACAAACGCGCCGCTCGCGTGCTTCAACTTCTGCATCAGCCATCTATAGTAAATCTTCCACCATCGCACGTGTTCTTACCTTCTTCCCTAATCATGCTGGTTCCTCTCTCTCGGACTCCAAGCTTCTCTTTCTCACTTCTTCCAAACTCATTTTGGCTAGACACCCTGCACTCTCTCGGTTGCACCTTGTGGGTCGTCTGCCGTCTTGAACCATCTTCAGTTTCAGACCTCCTTGCACCCACGCAGTTGCTCAGAGTCTGCTCTGATACCATGATAAAGTAATTTGGGATTCACATCCAAAACCAATTGGCAATGGATGGAGTGTCCCAAACCCTTATAAACTCATAGGCAAGGTCCCATTTTTCCCACGTGGGATATATATATTCTCAACACGCCCTCGCACATGTGGCGAATTTTCAAGCCATACACGTGGACAACTTTGGGTGACGTGGAGCCCGTGTGGCCGTTAGGCATGCACACTTGGGTAACCCGCTCTGATACCATGTTAAACAGCGACAAACGTGGCCCGTGGCCCACCATTGTACCGATACTGTCCCAACTTAACCACCCGTTAGGTGTTGGGTTTTAATCATAAAAGGCCTTGGTACAATTGGGTGAGATCCACCCACTTATAAGTTATATTTCATTTGTCACTTTTTCCTCTCCAACATATAGCAACTCTCAGGTGTTACTAGAGAACCTTATTCAATCAAAACCTCTGTTTCTTGATTAATGAAAGCAGAAGCCAGAAGAAAAACAGAGGGCAAAACAAACAAGTGGAACTGTGATCTCCAAGGTCTTACTAAAGAACCTTATTCAATCAAAACCTCTCCTGATTAATGAAATAAGTGGCAGGAGCCAGAAAGAAAAAGAGGGCAAAACAAACAAGTGGAACTGTGATGAGGAAACTGGTGCATGAATATAGTCAATTATTGAGTAAAATAATCGAAATTGCAAGTGAATCAAATTTACCTCTATGTCAACGAGAGGTGGATATTTCAAGGACGTTCATTGGATCATATACAGCTATATTTTTGCTAGTTTTGGTGAATTAAGCACGCTGGTTCAAATTGGAGTCGCTAGTTTTCAAATTCGTTCAATCCAATGCTATTGGGGATTTGAGGTTTGTGGTTTGGTTTCACTTCACCACTCCCTCTTAGATACTTTGAGCACCATCGTAAATTCTGGCATGCTAGTTATTGAAGTACTCTTAAGTTTCATATGAGTTCGTATATAAACAAACACTTAGGTCTCAACAAAAATAAGGTTTCCCATATTTGAAAGATTCAGTACAATTCTTTAAAGGATCTATGATCACATATTTTGGCAATTTCGACCACACATTCGGACATGTTCTATATAACAACTAGCTGTTGTATTTCTCTACACAATTCACAATGTTAGATGACTACACACACTGAGACATATTATATTTAGTTATTTACCGACTAGATATTCATCCGGTGGTATTTTGATTCACAATATTGAATGAAGCCTCATTTTAGTATCTTCTCATAGTCTATCAAATCATTAGTATAGTTCACCATTTGCATTATAACATACTAAAATGTTATAAACAGAGAAAATAGAAGATTTGGATAGCTAGACCAAAAGAAAAAATGGATAAGAGCATGCCAATACCACTATAGCCGAATGAGCACTCGCAAACAAAAGGAAGGATCTTAAAAATATGAATGTAGTAGAAACTAAATATCCTCTTGGATGAATTTCTTGGAGCCAACTATCATGTCCTCCAAAATCTCCTCATGAGATTTCACGCCAACACTTTCATCATCTTGCAAGAGGATGAAAATATAATAAGAGAGCCTAGGTAGCCTAATATTCCCTCCTTCCTGAGTTTTTCTTTACTCATATTTGCGTACAAGAGTTCTCATTAGACCTATTTGCTAAGAAAAAATAGACAAATAGTGGCAATGGGAACCATAGCAAGGGAAGCAGGTGTGCTGAAACTGGTGCGCCCTGGTAGGCGAGTGGAGCTTCATCGGGTACCGATTACTGCAGCTGAGGTCATGAGAAGGTACCCGAGGCACAGCATCACTCGCCCTGATATCTTCGAGTTCCCATGGATTGTGGTTAAGCCAGAAGCAGTTTTGACCCCTGGAACCGCTGGAAGAGTGTTCTTCATAGTTCCTAATCGCACTATCTATCAGTTGCTTAAAGCTAGAGAGAACTCTGATTCTGATCAGTCTTCACCTTCTGCTTCGCAACAGAAACAACAAGAGTCTCTGAAAGATCAAGCTCAACAACAAGTATTGAAAAAGACCTTCCCACCCAACAGGACAGATGCTGGGATGACACCAAAGCACCGAGAGCACAGGCGACGGCTTAAGCATCAGTTCTTGAGCATATCTTGTGCTACTACTGTGTGTCCTACTGAAGAACAAGACTATGACAAAGAAGTACGAAGAAATGTACAAAGGGTGTCTGCGCCGGTGTTGCCAGGCCACAAGACAGCTCAGGGAGAACCTAAACGAAAATCATCATCTCTATCTTCAAAAAATGAGACTAGAAAAGGTAAAGGTAAAGCTGGCCTCAGTAGCATTACTGGCAAACTTGGTGATCTCAAGTTTACAACCAGTAAACAGGTCCCCGCACTGAAATCTTGTATAAGAAAACCAGATAGTGCTCGTAAGTTGCGTCAACTTATAGTGAAATTTGACTTGCCAGACGACTATGTGGAGCGGCAAACCAAGGCCGCTGATTGTCAGATGCATCGGATGCAATATCCAGACTATAAATATTGATGATTCAGACTGAATCATATTTTGTATGTTGTTTATGCACCAATGCTTGTTACCTTACTAGATCAGCTACATAAGTTATTACTTTCATTTGTTTGTTCTATTCTCTGATATACTTTTACAGCCAAGAGAAAATTTTCTATATAAACTTCATGTCAAGCAGCTAGATTGTATATATTTGAGTATTATCCTGCATGTCACTTTAAAAATTATATGATGATTTAAATTTTACACAAAATCAAAACTGTATTCACTCAAAAGCATCACTATCAAGAAGCTTTCCTTGCTATTGCTTACTCAAAACACCAAATCTTATGTACAAGGCGATTGAAAAAGCGTAACAAAGAAGAAAAATTCAAGCATGACTTGCACTTAATTAATCAACAAAACAGAAAAACTTCTTGGTAATGTGGATTACCTAATCTATGCTTGCACATGTTCTTTCGATCACCTTAGAATCCGTTCTATATGATTGTCTTGATGGAGAAGTGGATGCCCTTGAAGAACTATGTCCAAAGAAGCTTAGCTTGCCAATTTTCTTGGAGAAAGAACTCATAAATTTACGGGAGTTGGACTTTTCCATATCTCTCTTCATACAGACATGTTCTCTCTCAAGATCATTTAGTCTCATTCGTAGCCGAGCTAGCTCAAGTTTTAGCTCACGGTTTTCTCGCCTCAATGATGCATAGTTGTCTCGAGGAGACATTGCTGCACTGAGTGCACCACTGCTGATCCGCCATGACTGGTGCATTGGCTTGTGTTCGTCTTCACCATTAGAGCAGCCCAAGGAATTTCTGAGCCTTAATTGCTCAAAGTAAAGAACTTGTACTATCGACTGGAGAGGGAGGCGCTCATTCTGTGCAGCGTGTGCACCGGCTTCTTGAGAGAGCTTTTGGAAATCGATTAGTTTGCAGAGCTTCTTCTTGTCAGTATCTGATAAACCTTGATGGGCCTGTCACAGAAAAGGACTTATTAAATGAAATATCTCCATAAGGAACTTAATTAGTAACTAGAAAACAAGAGTGTATAATGCATAAGTGAAGCATATTGCATAATTCCGAGGAAAAAGATGATAAAGACATACTTTTAAATAGATGTCTATGGCTCGATATAACCCATCATGAACAGTTCGTGCATGTTCAGGCAAAGCATCAGCAATGACTAGAAATTTAGTGAGCTTGAGGTTTGCATCAGGAGCAATCTCAGCAAGGTAGTTGTCCACTAACTTTGAAACCTTAAAAAGCGCGGTTTGGGAAGGCGAATGGGGACTATCAGATTCAAAAACAGAACCATCTTCCATTTCTTCTTCTTCACTATCCTCTTGCTGAGAAAAGTTAATTAAAATCCTATGCACCGTATCCACATCAAACAAAGTATCACCAGAGTGCTTGAAAGATGGTATCAGAAGATCATCAAGAGAAGCAATATCCAGCTGAGACCCAATCCTCCTCTCCAGATCAAGTCTGCAAGCAACGGTGCAATCAAGAATCACTGCACTTCGCAAAAGCCCGAAAAGGAAGTTGATTGGAACAGCAAGTTTCTCAACAGGAAGAAGGCTGACAATCGTTTCAACTACGAGTTTTTCGTGCGCAGTTGAAACTGAAATTACATCAACTTTTGTCTGGCCAGGTGGGTTCCATAAGCTGGACTTCTTTGTCAACTCCTTCTGAGCATAGTTCATCAGAGATGCACCGATACTCTCGGGGCGGACTCCACGACACTTCATGGCTGTTATGACTCTTTGGTACAAGTCAACCCGGAGGCCAGAAAGATCTTCTATCCACCAGTCCCCATCACATTTGGCTTGCCTGTTCATGTGTAGCCTTCCTGAGCTGCTATACTCCAAGCGGGAGAAGCTTGAAGCAATTTGCTCCACGCAGGCCTTTGAGGCGATTGCATCTATGCAGCGGCTAATTACTCTGAGCTCATCAGCTAGAGGAAGTAAAGTCTCACATTGTTGCAAAACTTCAACGCACATTTCAAGACTCTTGCAAACAATGCTTTCGAGATACTCTTCAGCACGCGAGCCAAGATTATCTTTTGAGAACTCTTCAGTCATTTCAAGGAAATCGGATATACAACACAGCTGCGCAACATTTGCTGATGTGATTTCAAAGTTAATACCATAACAGAATTTCGCTGCCAACTCAAATGTTTCAGCGCCTCCTGGTAGATTAAGAAGCTCCACCCTTGAGATATCAGAATCTCTATGTTCAGCTACTAGCTTCCGGATGCGCCCACTTCGAGAGACAAGAGGGAACTGCATTCCAGAATAACATTAGACCAAAAGTACATGAAGAAGGTGAGAATATGAATCGTGTTATAGATTCAAACATAATCTCTGCCCCATAAAAATTTGTTGCAAGTCCTTCTGATCAATCTGTTTCCAAGAAGAAAGTATTGAAGAATTGCAGAATCAATAGCAAGTAGTTACCTTATGCAGTGAGAAAGCACCTCCATTCACTTCTATTGTAATATCACTTGGAACATCCCGGAAAATCCTACATAACATTAACGGCCAAAGATTAAATCTTACATCATCAAAGCGTCTAATTTTGTTTTTAGTTAATCAGGAGTACTTAAATAGTAAGCATACAAATCATAATAGAGCACAAAGTAAATGGAATTAGTACTTCACATTGATATAAAGACTTTTCACTTTTTTCAGAACCCTTTGAGGTTATACACTTAAACCCAAGAAACCATTATTAAGAAAAGAAAACAACGAAAAGAACATTGGTACTGGAGAGAACAGTAATCTCAACTCAGCTACATGTTTATAACATCAAAAGAGAGAGAGAAGCGATGTCGTCAAAAAAGAAAAAAAAAAGAGAAGCGAAAACAAAAACACAAGAACTAATAAAGACAAGATGAAAAAAAAAAAAAAAAAACACTGCATCTGTACGTCTGTGATAAACAGAGGTGGAACAGAAGTAAATTACAAGATCTAAGCAAAAAGAGAGATTAAACACACAACTTGAAGTATCACTCGGGCAAAACAATAGAACAAGAAAAGCGCAAAGTATTTGGGTGAAACAGAACTGAAAACACAGGAAAAGTAAACAACAAACCATTCGTTATATCTGTGCTGCTGCCTTGCACTCTTAGGCAAAGAGAGCTGCTGCTGCTGGTGGTGCTGCTTGTCCCCGCCGCGGTCCATGGAGGAGAGAAAATGGGAATGTGAATAAAGCAAAGAGAAAAGGATGGTGGGGTTGAATGAGGGAACTGGGAATTGAACTGGGAACTAGAGGGACAGAAGGAACCCAGTTGGAGATGTTGCTGTTGGTGAAGAAGTGTTTGGCCATTTCGTCAAACAGGTGTTGCGGCAAAACAAAGATTGCAACTGTCCAAAGCAATGGGCCTCCTTCTCTTTGGTGGGTCATCATCATAGATTAAATTTTCTACCTTTACTTTCTTTTTCAATGGGGTATTGAAATCTCACTTAAAATCTTGCAGGATCTCTTCCTGGTTTTGTTGGGATTAAATGTATTTCTAATTCAAAGGCACACAACCAAGGAGAAGGAGGCCTTTGTTTGCGGACAAAGTCAAAACCTCTCGTGGCAAAAAAGCGGGAAAGTGAAAAGGTAGTTATTTTGGTTTGACATCTTTTACTTTTTGTCCCCTATAAAACCATAAAAAAAAGTTAAATATTCCTTCAACCAAAAATTATCACCTTCACTCACCTCTTCTTTCGAGTGGTCCTACAAAATGACTCGTTTTTAAGAAAAAATATATTGATTTTCAAGGTATGATTTTATTCATGTAAAATGACCATTTTCATCCATCAATAACGTTACGGCATTAATTAAGATTTAAAAAATTTGATTGAATTTCAGTGAACCACACTCATAATTCATGCAATTTTAAAATAGTCAAATAGAGTATGAAAACTAGTCTCCAACATGATACTTTTGTTCATATTTGATCAGTGATCTATTAAATATAAGAAATATCATTCATCTTCGTAACCAAGACCATAAAAAAATATTTAAAAAAAAAAACTAAATCACAAAAATGCAAGGTATATAACGGCCATTACAAATTTATAATTATCTTATAACATGTTCAGCCAATCAGCACGAGGAGTGTCTAAAAGCAAGAATATTTTGTTTAACGGTTGATCTGTTAAGCCTAGACCTATGGAAACTTTCATCATTTTGTTAGAGGTAACTTTAAGCATCAACTATGCTTATTTTCAACACCAAAACGAGGAAATGAAGGATCCATTTTTGGGTGGCAGCTAGCTTTAGCTCCAACTCCAATGCTTAAATCATGTAGGAAAATCCTATTATACCCAATTACGCTAATTTAGGGTTGAAAACAAAGAAAGATATAGCTTTCCCTTTTGAAAAATTTGACAAAACCACTCCACGTGAGGGAGGAGATCGATCAAAGGCAATAAATTTTAAGGTCGATCAAAAAAGAGAAAAAATAGAACCAAGTTTTGGATAAATGTGTGGTGAACGGTGTGGCCACTTTTGATAACTTTATATAATTCATGATTGCCCACCATCACCTGCAGTGTCACATATCAAATTAAAATTTTAAAAATGTAATGTAGGGCAAAGTGGATCCGACCACACATTATTACATTTTGCTAGTAATGATATCGTGATTTGATTTGATATCATATCATATCTTCCACTACCACCACCATTGCTTTGTTTTGAGGTGCATACAAAAACAACTTTGGTTCCAGTCAAGATCATGAAACCTGTTCAGGTGTAACATATCATATTTGTCAATTGTCAATTGTCACAGGCCTAACGAGCTTTGGTGCATAGATTAACCATATATAATGGTACGCATGGAGAGCAGAGCAAGATCCTAAAGTTAAGGACTTGAGGATTGGTGGTGGATCATACTACAAATGAGTGCATTCTAAGGGTTTGAATGCTTTTCAAGTCTTGTATCAAAAACATGCTTTTCAAGTCAAAATGGGTTTCCTCCAAATCACCAAAATCTTTAGTTTGTCCCAAATGATCGACCCTAACTTGGTAGTTTCTTTGGTTGGTGAAAACAGCAAATTAGGATTATTGCATGTAATAATCCAAGGCGAGAGGAATTGAGTTTACAACTGTTATCTGTTCCATACTTTTTTTTAATATCCAAATGCATAATCATTCATTAATGCAAAGAAATGTACAATCCCCTAAGTTCACCCTAAATCGGAAAGTCTTGAGAGATAGAACGTAGGACATACATTTTTTATGTAAGTTATTTAAAGTTTAAGAAATATAAATTGATTCTAATAAATTAAGAAGATAAAAATCGAACTCTTGTTGTAGTGTAAGAAAGTATTACCTTTACCACTAAAGTTACAACTCTCAACTTTGTAGCATCATAGCTTTACATATTCTATAGGTTTTTGCATTTGTGCCGATTGATAATATGAAAGTGCTCGTAGATTCTCTACTTGGTTGAAAACAAACAAATTAGGGTCTGGAGTTGAGTTCTTTCTATTCAGATCGAGGAGGCAAATTAAAAAGTAGTATCCCCAACAATTGTCATACATAACCAGTTTATTACGTCCTCTCCGTTATACAGAATCACATGACCATATAATTATGTGACACCAATTTCACAACGATTTTATTTTTTAATAGAAAAATACGAGAGTCAAACAATACTATTGCAATATGGTATGGGATAACTACTCTTTTTTTCGTAGCTTTTACCCTCGGGTAAAATGTTCATTTCTTGTTTTTAGATTGTAGCTACATTTGTATATCTTCAACACTTGAACTGATTGACATGCATATGCCCAGAAGAGTATGAACGTACGTTGCTTCATTTAGAATCATTATAGCATGCTAAGATTTCAGCCTTTTAGGATGATGATATATACTACATAGATAGGTGTGAATTATTGTGGATAGAAGGCGTGCATTTTGTTGTTGTGGTGGTGAGCCAAAGTCAGTCGCATCATTGGAATATTGCACGCCAAGTGTTTTGATCACAAAAGAAATCAACAACAATTAGTGAAATTGAGACATGGCATAATTATTAATTGGGCATCCTATGTCATATTGGTTTCGATGTGACACTAACCAATTAACATCGATCTGGAGACAGCTGCATTCACCATCTTGATAAATGCATGGTACCCAATGTGTGAGACATGATTGAACATTTAAACGTCTCCTGATGATGAACTAGACTTAGGTCTCCATCAAAACCTCAATTAATTGGGATCAACTAATTGCCAACTTCTTTATTTGATCCAACCAGATATGAATCGGATCGAGCTCTTCTTGACTAGAATCATTAATGAACTCATCAATACCCCCTTCCACTCGTATTGGATGTTTTGTGTGTTTCTATGAACTTGTAGTAGACCTTTTCCTAGGTTACAAGAAAAAGAAATCAAAATGAGAATTCGACTGTAAAAGTACTCATTATTTCTCATTTAAAAGCAATCTTACCCCTTTACCGGTGTTTCTAAATGTTTTAGAAACAGTCTCATACAAGCTTGTTGGTTCTATAACCACTGCGAGTGACCTAATGGTTCTTGCCTAGTTGGGTGTGCTCCCCAACCTAGGTTCGAACTCCGAAGTTGTCAAAGTGGCGAGGCACTGTGCTGCAATGCATAGTTGGAGCATTTCAAATGTGCTGAAGGGGTTTATCTTGGGCCTGGGAAGCCTTTGGGTTCCCCTTGACAAAGTCAAAAAAAAAAAAAAACTTGTTGGTTCTATTTATAATTTTAACTCAACTTGATCGTAAAATACTTTGACTGCTCATGAGTAGTAGGGTTAACAACGGGCGGAAATGGGTTGGATTTGCCTACACCACCCTTGTCCCTTTGAAACTTTCCATATCTACATCTCTGCTAATCATCGGGTGTTTAGTTGTCCCTATTTGTGTCACAGAGTTTCTTTCAAGAGTCTCGTTCCCCGTATTTTGTTATTTGTAATCTATTTGATTCAATGTCTCGAGCACCAATTCACCTACAAACTATTTTTTCAACTAAATTCAAATTAAACATCACAAAATATTAAATCCGACGAGGATCCGAGGTCCGACCTCAATCCTCATCTCAGTCCCAAACCGGATTAAAGGGACCCTTTATTGTTCCATCCTCGTCCTATCCCCGATTTTTCCATCTCGAACCCTAGGCCTCATCATGGGTCAGGCTAGGGCCAGCCCTACCCTAAATTTTAGGGCTTAGGGTAGGGCCGGGCCGGGCCGGGCTTTGACTAAGTCAACAAAATTGGCTTCAATACGTAAGCCCTTACCCACCTCTTATGGCTCATTCTGCAAGGGCTGAAAGGGCCGGGCCGGGCCTTTGTTTAACTCACACAAATCACAATTTTGCTGACTACATAAACTCAAACTGAAAAAAAAAAAAAAAAAAAAAAAAAAAAAAAAAAAAAGACACACACACACATATGAAACTGAATACTTGAGATTTGAGAACCTGATTTAATTACAAATATCTACAAATCTCACACATCTCACATTTTTACTGATCAAGTAGTATACTTGAAATGAAACTGCACAGAGGCAGTAAGCCACTGAGGCTATAAAAAATGAAGTACTATTTGACACTTTGATACAAAAATTGATCATGACTTCATCAATTCACAAGAAGTGGTAATCTTTGATACAAAAACTGAACTATTGGAGCATAGTTTGCACAGAAGTAATGTTTGACACTTTGATACAAAAACTGATCAAGTCTTCAAAAATTCACGAGTGGTAATCTTTCATGGCAACCAAACAAAGAACCTGCAAAAGAAAACCATATAATTCATTTATGTGGGATTTCAGTTCAGCAACATATATAAATACAACTGGACATATTTCTGGGAAAAACTTGCTTCTGGACATATATTTCACTTTATTTACTTTCAAGTTAACATCACATATTTCTGTTCAGCAACAAATGCAAACAAGTTTATTGAAACCTCAATTTTAACACAAACAAAACATATATCGTCCAAAAAACAGAGTCACACACCTTTCCTTAATCTCCAATTGACTCGACCCCTTCGGTGTTTGAATTAGGACATTCAAGTGCAATCATCCATTCCGAGTGTATGACTGAACGAGGATGAAAGATTACCTCACCAAGTGGATAGTTGTTGACCACCACCGACGTCACCATTTTTATACTGATGCAAAGGAGATCACCGATATATATTTTCACTCTGAGAATTATTAATCAAGGAAGAACTGTCAGATTTCGAGAGAGACAGAGAGAGAGAGATCTCTTCAAACCCATAACAAACAAAAATCTGGAACAAGGTCCTCACCTTGTGCGTCGGTGGTGGATGCATACCGAAGACCAGGAATGAAGTCCACAACTTGTGGCTTGTGCGTCGACGTCGCCTACTCAACTGCCTCAGCTAGCGTCAGAACCTCCCCACTGTCAATATCACAGCCTCTGCCTCAGCTCGCGTCGCCTACTCCTCCTCGATCTTCGATCAGACTAGTCTCTTAGAGAGAGGCAATCTGGACAAGTCTGAAGGAATAGAGAGGCGATCTGGACAAGTCTGAAGGAATAGAGAGCATGAGAGAGATGCGATCTGGACTTTGAAGTCTGAAGGAACAGAGAGGCTAAGAGAGATGGAGCCGCCCAGTGGCGGAGGAGTATAGGTTTGAAGGAAGAGAGGGTTTTGAGAGAGGCGGATGTGGTCTTTGCTTTTGTCTGAAGACCTCGATCTCGATACTTCGTAGCGTCTAGGTTTTGCGGTAAGTAGGGCTTGAGTTGGATTTGGATCCGAGTTGGGCTTCATACCTTTAGGCCTCAAACGGACTGACTCAACTTAAAAGACCCATTTTCTAATATGACATATTGTAATAATTCAATACAAGTTCTAATGTTCTATACTTCTATAGTTTTATACACATGTAATAGAAAATAACAAACATAAAATATAAATTTTAGGGCCAGGCCGGAGGGTATGGCCGAGTTTCATTTGCATGACCCTTACCCGACCCTATTTGAGAAAGGGTAGGGCCGGCCCGCCCTAATGCAAGGACCGGATCGGGCTTCGGCCCTACTGACCGGGCAGACTTAGAGCTGAAGGGCTAAATGATGAGGCCTATCGAACCCGCGTTCGGGCCGGAATTAGGCCCTTAATCCATACTAAGCCGTAAAAGCCGAGCACTATCTTTGTCAAGTAAAACGCCAATCACTCTCCAACAACACAAGTCACGAGTCACCGCGCATTGCCACCACTTTAGCCAATGGACTTATCTTCGTGGTTCCGGCGCAACCTTCTGCGGAACACTGAAAAGACCCAGAACCCAGATCCCCCAAAGCCAAATGAACCTGAACAAGAGCTACTTGGAGTCACGGAGCAGTTGATCAATCATGTCAAGTCTTTCACTTTAGAAACCTTCAAGACTTTCCCTCTCCCAGGTATGATCGACCTCCCCCTCTTATCACTCTTCTCATCTTATGCCATTCTATTCGGTCCCAGAGAAAAACCAAACTAAAACAACATTGCTTTGTGTTTTGTTGCACTAAGAGTTGATTAGGAGATAGGGAAGTAGGAAAGTAGTTACGACGAAGGGCTTTGGTTTTGTTTGAGTTGCAAGAGATTCGGGTGACATCAGCAAGGGTTACATTCATAGGAACATTAAGCTGTAGAGGTTTGTTATCTATGATGAATTGAATTTTGGTCTGCCATTGCAACTGTGTATAATAAGTGTTGAGATGTAATAGTCTATACACTAGGGGAGCGTGCATTAACCTCAACATGCTTTCTGCATAATCCTGTTAGTTTTCTTGAGTATATCAGCCGGTATTCAAGTTTAACTTCGTATTTAAGATCCATTTCTGCCCCAATGACTTCTTGGACTTTTGGATTATCAACATATGTCCTCTTGCGATGGTTTCACCGAAACATCAAGTTTTAGACCTCTCCAAAGATTTCGGGTTCTATACGAGAAAATTGCAGGTTTTATGCATATCGTTTAGGTACTTAATGGAAGACTGTGATGAAGAGTAATTTGGGGAGAAAGGATTTGTAATTGAATTGATTGTTGGAGATGATGGTGACTGAGAATCTCATCTTCTTCTTGCCGTGTTCCTTGCTGTTAGAAATTTCATATTCATATTCTGCACTTTCTTTTCATTCTGATCCCAGCCAGCCTTTTCATTAGAAAGAATTTCACAATTCTTAAGTGCTTATCCTCTTGGGCTGGAAAGAAACCTAAAAAAATGCATTTTTGGCCTTTTCTTTCAAATTTAGTTCTCTTTCTGCAGGGATTTGAGCATAAAAATAGAGCTAAAATTCTTAAAATGACTTACTAATTGCTTGAAGCCTTCAATCCTTGAACCTTCCAGTGGAGTATTGTTTTTGAAAGCCTTAGTTGGCCAGCTTTTGAGAGTATGCGCAGCCTCTGCCAGCCAAAAGCTTCTTCGTAGGGTCATCTTGGAAGTCACCATCTCCAAAACTGTTTGGCATTTTATATCTGCTATTCCATTCTGTTGAGGGCTGTAACCTACTGTCAATTGCTTCCAAATGCCTTAATCTTTGTAGTTGCCATGAGAAGTCTATTACCCTCCTCTGTTACTGAGAATGATCTTGATGTGCAGCCACTTTGCTTTTCTACAAGAATTTGAATCTTTTGAATACCAAAAAAATTTCCGATTTCTCGTTCAGAAATAAACCCAGTTATTCTCGAAAAATCGTGAATTTATGTAGGAAAAGAAATCCAATGCTGTTTGCTCATGATATCCTTCACATGCACCTGATGTTGCTTCAATTTTTGGCTGCCCATTCTCCATACATTTTGGTTTAAGTAGCTTCATTCCTTGGAGATTTAGATGAGAAAATTTTGAATGCCATATGGATTGTTTGAACCAATTTAGAAATTTTTCTCCAACAATTGCTTATAATTGAAGGTATTGTGAGGAACCTTCCTGTTTGTGGCATCCTGTAAGTAGAAGTACATACGGGGAAGCTGTAAATGGATGGGATGCAAAGCCCTCTTTGAGAGGATCAAGTTGTAGTCCATGGAAAGGTATTTCCCATGGTTATTCTTCTTTCCTTCAGTGTCTTAAATTTGTGGTATTGGTGGGGAATGAGGATAGGGTGAGGTTCTAGGAGGATGGCTAGCTAGAAAATCATCCATTTGAAAGTGATGAATCCTTGACTGTACTTACTGTCCAGAAATCATGAGAAATGTATCTCAAAGCTTGTGGATGCTTCTGTCTCCTTATAACTGGGATTTTGGTTCTAAGAGAAATCGTAATGATTGTTGAGGTGTTGCTATGAGAGACTTTGAAAGGGGCTCACATGTTTCCTTTAAGAGGATTCTAGAAGATGGAAGTTAGAACAGCCAGGGTTGTTCTCCTGCAAATCCTAGTAGTACTTTTTTTACAATAAAGTGGATCCTCCTTTTACTCATATTTAGGAATGAAAGAGCCCCTTTGGAAATTAGAATTCTTGATTGGTGGTTGCTCATAGGAGGGTTAACACTTAAGACAAAGTTCATGGCTTTCTATACTGCCCTTTTTCTATTTAATTGCGGTACAAGTTGTTTGGAGAGATTGAAGCTGTTTGGGTTATTCCAAGGTGCGGTTTTGAGCTGTTGAGTACTCACTTTCAAGCTTTGGACAAGGGAAGAAATGTATCACCTTCTGGGGTTTCTTGTTGGTAGTTTTATGGGTTATATGAGGTGGGGTAAGGAGTGGAAGATCTCTTGATGTTAGAGGTTAATCTCTTTCTCCTATTATATTTGACATGCTAGCTGCTGTGAAGTGATGTTTGTCTATGTTCTTGAGTTTTCCTTGTCCTATAGGTTCTACAGATCTTTTGAACTCATTTCCTGTTTTCTGGTTGTGAATTCCTTATTAATCATTTGTATGTTTTCTTGTTTCAATATAATCTTGTTTCTTCAAAGAAAAATATTTGTCTTTGTTTTTGTGTTTTAGGTATGTTGCTACTGCATAGTAAGTTTTTCTTATTCCCTTCAGTTAATGCATGTTTCCTGTCACACACACAAAAACAGGCATATTCTCATTCCAATATGAGAAGAAAATACTGAAACTGGTTGACTTTTCTTTGAATGACCAAACCCATCATGCCAAATATATTGGATAAAAGGTGAAGTAGGAAATATGATTTGATGTTTCAGTAGGAAGGTATTTACGGACACAAAAGGATTCTGTTTGAGTTGCTATTGCACAGCTCTTGTAATTCTGATAGTCAAATATATCTCAAGACTTACATTTGTAGGAAACAATAAATTGTAGAGATTTCTTTTCAAGAGAACTACAAATGCGTGTAGGAATCTGATTTCAAATTAATATGGTCTAGCCAGAAATAGTTTAGGCGTTTTGTATATATAAGAATTAATAAAATTTGTTTCTCTTCAAATGAATAATTAGAATAATGATAATTTGGCTTGCCACTACAACCATCTGTAAGTAAGTACAAAAACAGAAAACTCTAGAAACTAGGATAGATTGCATTAGTCCAACTTGTTGTTTTGATGTTTTGAGCAGTTGAGAGAAAATGAATTAGTGATTAAGCTTGATAACGAGTTTGACTAACTGTGATGTGGTTAAGTATTGATTAACTCTTAAATCTAGAGGCTTGGTTTCTTTTCATGCATTTGATTCCATGCATCAGTGCACAAAGGCTGTAATGGTTCTTAAGCTTATTTTATTCTCGTTCTTCAATTTAAGTGTGTACATTGAATTGATTGTGGTGCAGATGATGAAGGAGCTACTTCTGGTGACAACTCTCTGACAACTTCAAGCAACATTCAGAAAGATCTCTCGGAATGGCAGGAAAGGCATGCCATGTTTGTGCTCTCAAAAGTGAAGGTTGATGTTATTGGTTTTTGTATTTCTTATCCAATTAATAACTCTAAATGCAACTATTCCAGTAACAATTTGGAATTTTTCCTTTTTCAATTGGCTGGTGCCTCTGATTATGTTGAACTTTGTAGCCAAAATAAAACTAATTTTCATGACAGTAGCTTAGGAATTGAATCAAACTGTTATAAGGGGATATCCTAGGCACCAGAGCTAGATTTCTGATAAGTTATAACTTAACAGCATCATAAAATCATTTCAAGCATAATTTGTATCATTTTTGTTTTCAGGAACTTTCCCACCTAAGATATAAGCTATGCCCAGGCCACATGAAGGAACATCAATTTTGGAGAGTATACTTTATGCTTGTCAAGAAACAGGTGGCCGAGTAAGTTTCTAATCTTTTAATTGGTTTTCGCCGATGTCATTTCAGAGCATGGTTTGATGATTGATAGCCAGGTTTAAGGAATATGTGTACGATTGGTTTGTTTTAAACTCGTTTTGAATTTCCAGCTGATCACGTAAGAGCTCAGTACATACAGATAGCTTCTGATAGAGCTCTAGACTGTTGACCTCATTTCTATCACAGAAGAACAAAAAATTAGAACAGCAATCAAGCAAAAATGGTCCAGTAATCTCAACAATATTGCATACTCTACACTTTGACTTGCTCATTAGTTTAAAGCCAAAATTAACCCTTTCAGTATAACTTTGTTTGATTTTGTGAACGTTTACGCCTGGACATCCACCATTTCAACCTTGTAACGAACAAGCATTTCAAATGAAGGAACAAAATATTTTATGTGATAGCACCAGGCTCTTTGATTAAGTCTGATATGGTAAAGCTTCTAAGGTTATTGAATTTATGTTGATATACAATCATTAAGTAGTGTTGTTCCCTGTAAAAAATTTGTTGGCAATAACATGATGCTTAGCTAGATAACATTTTTAGGCATAATTGATTCCCCTCCCTCTGTTAGTACCAGAGGCGCACAAGTCCATGACTAGTTTCCAAAACGGTTCAAATTTCTTTCGGACTATTATCACTCTTTGGTTCTTCAGTTCCTGTAGATGAAGTTTGCTTGTTAATAGCGGCGAACAGAATGATGAAGTATCTCCAGCTAACGCATCTTCAGCAAGTAATTTAGTTTCATGATTAGCGTGATAAGCAGAGTGCTTTGGAATGGAATCATGAAAATTGTTTACTCATTTCAGTGTTAGCCTTCATTTTAATGACTTTAGATCTGCAGACACACTATTTAACATTATCTTCTGATTATCAGATATGAGCTACGTGCCATACAACTAGCAAGGCTCAAAGAAGTGACAATGGAAAATGAAAGGTCAAGTGCTGCTGATGGATGTGAAGTTGAAATGGCAGAAGCAAAGCACAATGCAGTTGCAAGCTTAGCACCTACAAATCCATAACATCACATGGCCTTTCTTGTAGCTGTATCCATTAGCTAGTCAACGGTTCCACTAAACATTGGACAAGATCGAACCTAGGTACAACCTTACTCCAACATGATCCGTTCTTTAGGTTTTGCCTTTCTGAGGCATTTACGGAATATAGAACCAGGGAACGTTAGAATCCAAATCTTCTAATTTTTGGGCTAATGGAATAGTGATTTGTCGAGGCTAATTTGTTCACATGTTGCTACGTTATTTGTATGATATTAAGTGATTTGGTGACTTACCTTCCCACTACCACCGGCACTCCACTTTACTGCGAGGAATAGAGAAGTGGATTGGTTATGAACTACAAAGGTGCATTTTAAGGTTTTAATTGCTTTGAATAGTAGGATCACTAACTACCGATATTAGAAAGTTTGAAACAATGTATGCATCTGCTAGGGTTGTCCTTGGCCATCGACTCTTTTTCCACCGAGAGACAGCGAAGGCCTTCGGAACAGTCCATCTCATCATTGTGTCATCACACAATGACTAGCATACATATCCCTTGCTTTGGTATTCCATTAGCGACGGTTTCTTCCCCATGCACAAAGATGGCGCCGACTCTGCAGATATTTTACTGGTCAGGGTGGCGTGGTTCCCACCAGGTGGGTTGCCGCTTGACAAACCTTTAGGTACAGGGTTCCCCATCTCTACTGATTGTGCTGCTACCGCTATGCGTGATCTTGGACCTACCTTTGTCGGGTTGTGTTACCCAGAAAATCTCTTGGCGCTAATGCTAGGACCGTGCGGTGCTAGTTTTTTAAGAAGGGTGTCTTGCCACCCGCACTACCTAACGCTCGGTCTGTTGAGCCTGCAAATACAAAAAGTTGTGTAAAATCATTTGATCAAAGCCTCTTCTAGTCATACCACAATTCAGGGCATTGGTCGTGGAATATTCATTTATTTGTTTAGGTGACCAGAGATTTTGTCTTTTGTAGGCTCTTTTTGAAGAAGTGAGCTTCAATATATTAATGATAGTACTGATTTTTAATAATCTACTTGCTCACTGATTTATGGTGCAAGTATAGGGATCCATCCTATGTGCCGTTCTAGTTATGAGATAAATGAAATCTCTCTTTCATGTCAAAATTACCTTTGGATAAACACTCACTTTATTGGTGCAAAATTTAACTAGTTAAAAGTATTGTGCAGTTAAATTCCCTTTGATTCAAAGTAGAAGAAAAGAGTTCTTCCCCACAACTGTTATAACTTATATATAGCAGGAATGTCTCTCACATCCACCCATCACAGGCCAGTCACTAATTATTAAAAGCAAGTGAGACATTGCATGTTTACCAAGGAAATTTGTTTTAATAAGTTACTCTTATCACTTAACGTAAGTCTTTCCGTCGTGTTGGAAGTTTTTTTAAAGAATAATTAGGTAAATTTCATGTGGGTTAAGAAATCACTTTAATGTAATTAGTAGTATCTTTATCAACAAATTGGTATTATCTATGTGAGGGGATTTCAATAAAGTTAGAAAAAGAAAAAAATATCGTAATATTAATAAGAGAAATAGTCAAGATATGCATAAAAGTATAATATGTGATAAAAATTGAGTAGAGGCATGCAAATTATTGTTCTAAGACAAGATTTGTCTTCTACCATACATGATTGAATAACAAACTTTCTCTAAAATACAACAACCCTTTCCGTCCACTTATGGTTGATATGTATGCCCCAGCACAACAGAAGATCTTTGCTGTGAATGCAACAATAACAAATAACTCACCACATTTGCTCAATTTCTCTCTCTAAGTCGATCCATATTTCTTTCACTGAGACTTCTTCATGGATCTGACCAAAATAATCACTCTCACCGTCTCATTAGGCAGCGAGATCACGCCCGTGGTCTCATCACTCATCAGGCAGCAAAAACACTCGCTTGCTCAGGAAGTGGCATCACTCTCACTGTCTCAAATAGCAGCACCACCACTCTTGCTATCTCAAACCTACGGCCAAATTGAATTGATTCAAAGGCAACGGTCCACATTAATTCCTCTAAAAATAAAAATAAAAATAAAAACACAAGTAACACAACAAACAAATTTTCTTGAAGGTAATAATGGACCAAAAATTCGTAAGATTATATTCCACAACTAATATTAAACTAAACAATCTTTTAACCAAATAATACGTAAAAAAATTAAAAAAAAAATTTAATTTCATAAAATTACTAAAATATATTTGCCTTTTGGAATAGTGTTTAAAAATTAAAAAATTAAAAAAAAAGCCTCTAATACTAACGCATTTCTTTATAATGGTCAACAATCCTCCATCTCCTCCAAAGTTCTTCATTTTTCACCTAGCTAGCTCTCAATTTCAAGAAAATGTCAAGACAACTAGATAAGAATCACTCCAAAAAGGTTTATTTGTGCATAGCTATGGTTATCGTTGGTAAAGATGGTTTTAAGGATACTAATAAAGAGAAGAGAAAATTGTGGGATCGTGTACATGAAGTGTGCGAGAATTGCAAGTCTACTAAGGGCGTTGTTAGAGTGAGGCCAAGTTGTGAATCTCATTGAAAAAAAAAAAGCTAATACCAATGCTGCCAAGATCTAACATCGCCAAAGTGCTAAAAGCCACCTCGTTGAGATGATTGTTTTTAATTATGCATTATTTTGCGAGAGATGATGAAGTGAATGACTATATCTATGGAGGGTGAAAAAGATTATCTGGATAAGTTAAGATATGATACGTGGCGAATAAGAAACACATCCGTGACAAAAACATCACTTTTCAGTTTGTCATGTTTTTGTCACAAATTTGTGATCTAAAATCCAAGTCTCCACTTGTGATGTAATCACAGCTTCTGTTGTGTTGGGCCACACATGTCAACACTACTTTCCTTCTTATCGTCACGAACTAAGAAGTGATGTTTTTTGACAAGTGACAAAAACATCACTTCTTAATTCGTACATTTTTTTTTTTAGTTCAAATGATTTCTATTGATTGAACGGTCAAAACGGCACATATAAACGGTCCATATGGACCCCTATACCATTCACTGTTACAAATCATGCTCAATTATTCAAAGAGCTTGCCAAGACTAAACCTAAACTAGGCAGTTTAGGCTTACAAAAAATACTTTTGACTTGAGTCTTCCTTTGCCAATGCATGCAATTGTGGTGCTCCAGAAGGATCAAATATTTAGTGCAAAAACATAGCAGAGTTTAGAGAGCAAGCTAAAAACCAACTTACAAATTACTCAATCTCTTTCCCCTTACCCTTACCCTTACCCGAAGGGCTAGAAGAACATGGTGAATAAGTGAGACTCAATGGAGGAGCAGGTTCCTTGTCATTCTTGGTCTTTGGTGGATTTTTATTTCGGCTCCAAGAGGACGCCCCCTTTTCTTCTTCATCTCTGCAGCTACAACTGGCACCATTAGACCTCCTGGAGTTTCTTGAAGCCCCAAAGATTTTGCAATAAATTTGGCGATGAATTTAGGCATCTTGAGCTTCTTTGGCTGAGCCACTTGTCCTCTGTTTTCATCAATCAGGACTAGGGTTTGGACTTTCTGAGGTGAAGGGGTAAGAGTGCGCCTACCTCTCTTGCTGGGCATCCAATAGTATAGCAGGTTCAGAGGGATCTTTTCAATTGGTGTCACACCATCATATTCCATCAACACCATTGGAGCTCGAGCAAAGTTCCAAGGCCCTCCTCTAATCACCTTGCGCAAGTCGCCCCAATGATCAAAAGAGAAGAGGAAAAGGGAGTTTGATCTCTCCTGAATTTTGAAGTTTTCTTTCCAACACCCAAATCCGACGAAAGTGACAACGAAGATCATTGATCTCCACAGGCTTGGGTGAGAGGGATCTTCCCAACAAGTATGCTTGAGAATTTCGTCGAGTTTTTCCACATGACAGCATCGTGATATCAATCACATCATCTCCTGCAAGTGCAAGAGACGCTTGAAAGCTTGCAATAACTTCCTCAAGAGAAGCCATTTGAGAACAAAGATGAAGGAGAGGAGGGGGAGGGTTGCTAGACGACTGCGGGGTGGTGCACAAGGCACTAATATGGGGGCTTTGGAAGCTTGGAGGCGCGGCTTAGAGAACACGCTTAGGGTTTTTGTTAATAAAACTTATTTCTATTGACACATGATGGGTAAAATCACATCCGAAATAAGAATAAGACATCATATCATAAGTAGTAATGACATGTGGCACGCAAATCTATAGTTGTCAAAAATAATAACAAAAATGCAAAATTTATTTTTCATTTTTATTTAATGACTATATATTGCTTATATAAATCATTCATAAATTATCAATTAATACTATGATCAAATTATTGTCAAAAGAAACAAAAAAAGAAATGGGGCTCTTATTATAGGACCTAAAGATTGGAGATGAAGAGGTGCTATATGAATACTATGATTAGAGTTCTCAAAATGAGACTTGGGATCTCCATATAGGACTATATATAGATGGGAGTTGCCCTAATGATGCTGCCACAATTCCCACAAATATAAAACCGGAATGCAAATACGGCTTACATCATCGAGAATCACCACTCTTAAACAGTAAAAACACCCCAACCTAAGTTCTACTACTCTGTCAGTTCATTGGTATCCTATCCTCTACTATCCAACGCATATTCTGTAACATCAAAACTCAAAACAAAGTGGTGCAAAACTGCAAAAGCATCATACCAAAATGGACAGAATAGCAACAGCCAACCCTTCAAGTTCCAATCTTCCAATGGAACCAAAGCTTTCACAAAAAGAATGAGAAAGAAGGATTCTGTGTAATATACCCATGAATCGCTTGAGAAAAATACCCTAGAACGCATCGTATGCACTTGACAGACTTTGTGAAAGTTTATGCCCTGTCCGACGGCACGCCCTCGAGGCGTCGTAGTCAGACGGGCCTAAAGGGACCGACGGTCGGTTGGTACGTGGTTCAGCCGGTGTAGGCTCTGTGAGGGGAGGGAGGCTCTGTCCAGATAGTCTGGAGCGTTCGACGGTGAAGGGCGGTGATGGGTAGATGACTGGCAGGAGCAGTGGGGGTCGTTTTACCCCATAGTGGTGTGCGGATTGCTAGAAGGGTGGTTTGATTGGTGGTTGCCTGATTGGAGGTCACTGGTTGCTGGTTACAGTGTGGGGGCGTGGTTGGGATTCCCTTAGCTCAGATCGGGTCAATTGGATCTGATCTGGGATGTGCAGTCCGGATCTGTTCTGGGGAGTGGCGGCGTCCGCCGGCGAAACGGGGTTGGTGGGCGTTATGTGGAACGGTGCGCGATCCCTTGGAGTCAAGGAGGTGGCAATGGAGTGGCCAGTGGCGGGGAGGTAGGGGTCAGGCAGTCGGGACGGTGGAGTCATACCATCTGCAGTGGTCAAACTTGGCTTGGGCTTAGTGATGTTTGGGCTTGGGCCCAGAACCCATGGTATATTAATTTTAATTTTATATGTTATTGTTTTTTTACTTTTAGTAAGACGTGGCTTCTTGCTGGCAATAAGTCCCTAGAATCTTTTGGTAGGGCGACGTGGGCTTTATGAACATTCAGTGTGCCTTGTCTAGCCTAGTGAGGCGGCGAGCTATTTGTTTGATCAAATGGACGCAACCTCCTAGTGGCAGGATGAAATTGAGTGTCGCTAGATTTATTTCTGTGTGACAACATAGTGAGAAAGCTGTGCAATTTGTAATGATGCTTCTTCTTGATAGAGTTATCTTTCCGGTACGTTACCGCTATGTCAAAGCAAATGGAGTAGCCGTTAGCGCACTTTTTGCTAATTGGTGCTCGTTAGCATACATAGATTTTGTAGAGAGTCCTGGTATTATTTTAAGATGTTCTCCCTATGTATATTGCAATCTGGGGTTCAGGCTCTACGTCTCCCCCCCCCCCCCCCCCCTCCTTATATTCTGCAATTTCATTAATCAAGGCTTGAGGGCAGTCACACCGCCCCCCCTTAAAAAAAAAAAACGAGAAAATCCAAGTCTCAACTTGTGATGTAATCACAGCTCCTTGAGGAATCAGAACCCTACCATGTACCATTGGAACTTCAAAAATTTACATTCACGGCTTCATGTAATTGCCCACTTGACACACTCAAACTGGGGCCATTCTTTGCCACCACAAATCTAGCAGCAGAAGATGTTATAGAGTAATACCACAAATTCAACAAAAACATTCATGTCTGTCAGACCCGGAGGCCTTCAGTTTCATAATACTATTCACCACTCCAGAACTGCCTCCCCAACCCCACCTACCGGGTCACTCACACACCACACCACATTTGTTCTTTGCGGATCAACATATAAATTGTGCAAAAGCACGACTTCCCAAATCAACTTCCAGATTCTGATATGGATTCTTTGCGGATCCAAAATCTAGTGCATGCTTTTGCAGCTTTGCTTTGCTTGCTTCAATATTAGTTGTGTATTACAAGTCCAAAATCCCACTATTTCATACAATACACGGTTAGAATTAGAAGTCGGGCAAAAACAAAGCATATCCTACTAGCAAACAGGAATAAAATCATTGAGCAGAGGAACGAGAACTAATCAGAAGGGATGAAACCAACGGCAGTTCAACTTAACCAACCAGTCCCACTGGGTGCATGGACCATGGACCATTGGAGCATGGACCATTGGACCATGTTAGATCTAAGCCTCTTTAAGTCTAACCGGTACACATCAATGATCACCCTCCTTGAAACACATTAAACACGTAGAGGAAACAACCACATCAGAAAGCAATCTCAAATAAGATTTCCAAAATTTTGAAACATCAGCATCAAGACTTGTACCAAAAAGTACAGGTAGGTTTGACTGATCTAATTAGTCATCAATAGAATGCTGGGTACATAAACTCAGATGAAATTGAGAAGACGGAGATATGGGAAAGGAAATTTAGGTTACATTTATTTCCAAAGAGCAATGAGCTCATCATCCGGTCATCCCTACCTAAATATAGACAAAGGCTAATTCCGAGAGGACAAATTGAAAATCTAGATAATTAGATATACCCCTCCAATTGATATTGACAGAAGAGTCATCAATGAAATAAAACCAACCACCCGATCTCTTCTGAAACGATCCCTTCACTCTTCGACAAAAAACCTGGGTTTATACTCTAGGGACTGATTAACAGATTTGTCATAAATAGTCAGATGACATTTCTTTACATGGGGTTATGAGGTTGATCTGAGACGCTGAGCCACTAACTACTACACTTGCTTCGAATTCTCAACCAAAAAGATAACTGAGAAACTGTGGGCATCGGAACATTTGCCTCGCTTAGGGAATCACTTGCTCCCATTCATACCTTCCTGGAAGGGGCATATCACTGGTAATATCAAAGTTGTACCTGCAAAAATCAAGCAAAAGAGTCAATGATGGACTGAAAGTAACCTGCGTAAGGGGGATTCATGGTATTTGTGGGTGCATTAAAGCCAATGGTACCACGAATTAAAACACATTGAAATAACTAAAAGAGTCAATGATGGACTGAAAGTAACCTGCGTAAGGGGGATTCATGGTATTTGTGGGTGCATTAAAGCCAATGGTACCACGAATTAAAACACATTGAAATAACTAAAAGAGTCAATGATGGACTGAAAGTAACCTACTTCTCCATAAAGAGTTTCTGTTGCTGCTGCTCAGCTTGGGCAAAGAACTCGTCCATATCAAGTGCAGTTGGAATGGTTCTTTGGGTATCATTTCTAACTCTTTGGTTATTTGCAATAGAACTTGACCGCCTTGTTGTAGAACCAGGGGTTCCAACAGAGTCTGAGTTCCTTATCAAGCTGCATGGCGTGCTTTCTCGGGTGCTCCTGTATAATCATGACAAATTTGATAAGGTCTTGCTTAAAAACATTCACCAGCACCATCCCCAACTTATTTACTCTTTGCTTTCTTAACATAAGACCAAAGTACTAATGAAACATCAAGAACACTTACCAAGTTACAAATTTGACAAATTAAAGTGCCACCAAAAAAAAAAAGAGAGGAAAAAGTGTGCATTGAATATAATATTGGCAGTGTGTGATACAATTAAAGCACGAGATCTGCAACTCTTTGTCACCTACTGCTAACCTCAGAAATAGAGCGTCCCACATAAATGTATTCAGGGACCCGTGAAAATGATACATGATTGCTAACACAAATGAAGTGCAGGAGCTATTGCTGTCAGTACTGCAATAGACAATTTTATTATTTCTTTTCATCAATACTAAACTGACGGGTAAAAATACAATCAAACAAAAAATGAATTATTAACCGGAATACCAACAATAGTTTCTCTCTTCTCGTAATATGTACAAACAGATGGAAACCGTGTTTCTAGTTATGCAACAGGCTGATGAAACAGGTTTAGTGGGAAATCTTTGAGGGGCCAAATTAACTTGACATTGGTCTCTAGACAAACAAAACTGGGGTTTCAAACTAACATTTAATACAATTAATATGCAGTCATGTATGATGTCTGCACAATTAGACTTTTTTTCTCTTTCACTATTTGGTAAGCAGGAAAGAAATAAATCCGCTTTCCTCGGTATGGAAAAGCTGCTTTTTCTAACAGCTCTGCCACATGTTTGTAAACTTAGATATTCATTAAAGAACTTTCTCAAAGGTCCCTTATATGAAAGTGAAAACATGGAAATCAATCAAAGAGCAGCAATACCACCAATGGAACAAGAGTTCAATCCGTGCCTGTGTGTGAGAGAACGAAGAAACAAACAGTAAAAAAAATGTTTAAAATGAAACAACCATGAGAAAAATCTCACTTGTGCCTAAAAGCCAGAGCAAAGAAACTAAGAAAGTACACCGGTACAGCTCAAACCTTTCAAAATGTCTAACCCCTCTCATGCGAGGGAAGAAGTTGAGGGAAATTAAAATTCCTTTCTTTGTGTTCTGATTATCATTTATGTACCAAGTCAAGCAGAATCAATCAACCAGACTAGTAACGAAACAGAGAAGAGAAATGCACACCAGAAATGATAGATCTATGATAAATCCTACATATAAAAAAAAAAAAAAAATCACAAACTAGAGGAAAATAAGAAACGCAATAAAAATAAATATTCTAGTCACACAGAAGAAACTCATATTCCACAAACAAGGACAGTGAGAAAACAGAGCCATTTTGAAAATCAATGAGCCAAAAAAAACAGATTCAAATTTGAATAACAGAGAGAGAGAGAAGGAAAATATACCTATCTCTGCCATCAAAATCCAAGTTGTTTTCCCCAAATGAAGCCTCAACATCGTTGGCATACTCTGCTTCACTTTCAACATTACCAAAACACCCCTCCCCGTCCTTCTCGTTCCTCTCATCCCAGCCCAAATCCGCCGACGAGCCCACACTCAACCTCGAATTGACGGCCCCGCCCCCCGCGTAGCAATCCCGAGGACCCTGAGCCTGAGCCTGCTTGTTGGCGTCGCTTCGCAGCGGCGGCTTCTCAAGGCGGCGGCTTCGGAGCTGGAGATAGTACAGAGACGAGGAATCGGAGTCGGGCGATTGCTGCTGCTGGTGGTGGAGCTTCTGGAGGGCTAGGGTTTTGGCTCTGGTTCGAACGCCGAGGGAGGACTGAGGTGAAATTGAAACCTCCATGACGGCGATTTCGCCTGTGATCTTGGATTTCTTCATGTATTTTCCCATTAGGCCCTCTCTCCCTCTCAATTTGATTTTGAATTTCTCGTTTGGGGGTTTAAGCCTGTGGTGACGAAAGAGACCGAGCAAGAGAGAAAGGGAGGTTCAGAGTCCAGAGAGAGAGAGAGAGAGAGAGAGAGAGCGGGAGAGAAAGGGAGGGACCAATTTTTTTTTTGTAAAAATGAATGGGATCTGTAAAAGGAGAGAAGTGAGAAGAAAAGTTAGGGTTGGGGTTTAGGGAACAGTCCTTTATATATCTACATTTCCCCTCTCCCCTCCTATTTTTCATCATCTATTAATTTTATTTTGTGGACCCATCTCTATTTTTTTCATTATCTCAAATTCTCAATTATGAAAATTGAGATTGTTTTCCTGTATACGAAAGAAAAATAATTGAAATTGTTTACGTCGCTTGTTATATGATTGTTTTTTTGTTTTTTACGGACGTTACGAGCGGATCATTATATGTAATCTGGCTGAATTATCAACTGATGAAATTAGTCAATTCTTAATTATGGTTTGAAGTTCACCTAAGACTCTAAGAGTGAATTCGAGGAACTCACTTTCATTCCCGCTGATTCATTCACTGGACTCGTGGCTAACACATGTCCGCACTAAAGTGTCGATCCCAAATAAAACACGAGCATTAAAAATATAAAGGTCATGTATACTTTGGTGTTGTTATTTGTTAACATCAGTGCGGTTGCCCTTCTTTCTCAAACTCATATGGTGTCGTTAAAGCACGGCTCCACTTTCACATATGAATTGGGCACCGCATTTCATTGAGCTTAGGTTTTTTTTTTTTTTCCTGCCTCCTTATATGCTTAAGCTTAGCGTAAACCCACTGTTTTTGGCTTCGCCTACTTAAGGATTATATGATACCTAGGTCTATTTTTTGCCGGACAATCGAGATCAATAGAGAATAAGGCTCCTATAAGATCGTTTGATGTTTATTTTCTAGGCTATTTTTTTTCTTTGTTATTGTTGGTAATATTTTAGGAAAACTTCTTCTGTTAGACCACTTATCATGGTGTTCTTCTCTAATATTATTACTTATTTATTGAAATTGCTCCTCTTGATTATAGGATTAGCATTCAGACCACAGAGCAGATTATAGGATAAGCATTCTCAGACCACATAACATATTTTAGGATAAACCATGTCTTAGAATTAACTCTTAAAAGTGATCACCGATATTTCTTTATATTGCAATGTTTGGCATGAACATGTCTTGATTTGAGTCCCACATTCTGTATATTATCTACACTTTCCTCCAACTTTACGATTAAGTCCCAACACAACTTTTTGTATCATTAAACTCTCAAAGTAAATCTTTTATTTCCGAAAATTCAAAATATCGTATGGGAGTCTTAGGTGAAGATCACGTATATAACAAACATAATAATTTTTTTTTTTTGTTACAAAAAGTTCATGTAAGAGGAAGGTTTTCCTATACTGTCAGGGCCAGAACAAACTTACGAACTTAACCCAACAGGACTTAAGAAACTGGCTAATGTCCCAGCCCAGCCGATTGGTATGGAATTATGCAAGATGTTTTCTAGATTACCCACCAACAAAGGATAGTCGGCAGCGGGATTCGAACTTGGATAGGGGCTCCAACACAAGACCGTCCTTACCAACTAAACCAATCTTTATTGGCGACTACAACAAAAAATTGCCAAGAAATCAAAAGAGAAATGAGGTAAATCTATCCAGTAAACGTTACCAATTCAAGTACACAAGTTATTCAAAGTTTTGGCACGCCTAGTAGTCTTCACGTCAAAGTTAAGCTAAATTGGACAGACTCATTCAAAGTCTTCAAGTCTTTTAGGTCAACTTGAACCGAAGGGAGCAAGGAAATTTTTCCTGCTGAAAATTGGATACAGTACACACTTCTGTAGCATTATCAATACTGGTGTCCCCAACTCTCTTTTGTTTTAGCATTAGAGGACAATTAAAGTGGAATGATCTTAGGCAATCAAAGTAAGAGAATTTTGCTTTGTCAACTAACATGGGATTTCTTTGTTGTTTGTTAAAGCATCTCTTTATTCTTGTTACTCTATACGGCTATACCCCGCAAATATCCTATCGGAGCTCGTATAAATAAGCCAATTACTTAACAAAAGCATTTTATTTTTAAGGAAATTTTGTGTAGTTATTAAGCCGTTGAATATACAATTTTGATACGAGAGTAACAAATACACTTTCGATAGTTTATAGACCTGAATAGTAGAAAATAAATTAAGCTAAAATATTCTATTTCCTTAAAGAATTGGAGTTACCAAGTTACTCCTAGTGAAGCTCCGGCAAAAGGACCTGCCCTATGAACTTCTTGTTCTTGCAACCCTTAGGTTTCTTCTTACCTTTGTCATAACCCTGGCTTTAGGCTTTGACCTAGCATGCATCTTGATTTTGCAACCTCATGGTAATGCCTACTTTTCCCTTCGCAATAGCTTGAAGAACAGACTTTGCAGGTGAAGCTACCAAACTAATTGTTCCAGATTCCAAGTTGGTGCGAACCCACTGATAGACTATATAAGTTGCAAGACGAGTCACTTGTTACATAATTTTTTATAATTTAATCTTGGTTCTCAAGTGCATAAAACTCTTTTTGTTAGAATAAATTCATCTAAAGTGTTATGCAATCTTTATTTTAGGTTCATTTAATAATTCTTTCATATATATTGGTCAGTAAAAAAGAAATAGTTCAAATTTTAGCCCCCTGAATTATTAAATGTACCGAAAGATCTTTAATGGTGTGTATTTAATCTCATTGAGCCTTAAGTCCCTGATTCTCACGACTCCTCTTACCTAAAACATTTACTTGGCCACTTCATATTTAGATAAATAACAAGATATTGAAAACTTCACATCATGTCGATACTAAATAAGTAAATAGTATTATGAATGACCAATGGTAATGGTTAGCAGGGACTAGCTGATATTGGCAGTGGTGGAAGCAATTAAGCAGTGTCGCAAGATAATATAGTTTGTAACAACTAATTTTGGTTTACTTATTTAGAAATACGAGTTTATTTTGAAGTTAAGGAACAAACCACGAAATACCACAACTAATTCAACGCCACCATATCAGTTTTCGAACTCCTCTATCTTGTAGAAAAGTCAAAGGCCTTAACCACAAAGCTAAAAGGAAAGCCGGTAAATGCGAGTTTACAAATGAATAATATATTTATTTTTATAATTCAGCAACATTACATATAATATTTTTGAAAAAAAAAAAAAATTATATATATATATATATATATATATATATATATATAAAATTGGACAATTGGGGAAGGATAAAAGATGTTGGAGGAAATCGTTAGGGAGCTTCACTTCGTGGTTCCTCGAAATGCTGAATGAGTGTTTAAAAATCATGCACCCGATTTGGTATCGGAATAATAATCCCGACTTTTCCCCTGAATTTATGGCTTTTTAGGGATTAAGTGCACACATCAATGCATAACATACATAAATTCCCTAAACCAGTACGGTCATCGCAAATGGAATCTTTTTTTCCCGCAACAAATTTCCCGCCAAAACGCAGTCATCCCATTGGTGCAATCACCAATAGATTATGTGCAGAAAAATAGATGATTGAACAAGGCGGACCCCGCAAAGGACCCACAACACTTGTATGAAAACATTGATGATTCCCTCTACGATGCCCCAATATGAAATGAAAAACTTATTTTATTTCTTATAATAAAATGAATAATGAAGAAACTTTTTTTTTTTTTAGTTTTGAATTAGCTCAAGTGGTGAGAGGGATTAAATTAGGTTAGGAGATCGTTTCTCTGTTCCAATGTAATCAAAAATGAAAAATGAAGGAACTTGCTTTGTTTTATGAAATTCCAACACTTGTTTTCTTTCTTGGTTAATGTGTATATATTAGAATATTTTGCAATTCGCCAGTTTTGTGAATTTTTAGTGAAAATTCATTTGCTCATCCTAACAAACTTAATATTTGTAGTTTTGGAAATCCAATAATTCTACCATTTATTTCTTTGTGTTACTATTTTTATTTCAATCTAGTTCTTCTCATTCACCATCGTCATCAGGGTTTCCATGATCAAGTCATTGGCCACTTACCATTCTTTGCATCGTGGTTGGCCATGGCTCCCGTCTCACCTATCACATTTTAACTTTTTTAAAATTCAACTCATAAACCAAGGTTATTTCAAAGCCTTAAATCAAGTTGAGAAACAAAGTTTTGGGAATTAGCAGTGAGGTCATACAAGTTCTGTCTTTTTGACTCAAACATTTTGTTCATAACCGTATTATAGTAGGGTCGATCGTGAGGATTGGAAATGAGCGACCGCCTAGACCCTTGAATTTCAAGGGTCTTTTAAGCTAAATCCTTACTATAGTTTTTTTCTTCCCACCTATTTTTTTGCAATAAATCTAATGGACACCCAACCTATTGAAAAACTTTTTACTTGGGTCTAGATTTTTTATAGTTTCTTTTACTACATTGATGAGAATTCTAATTTTCAATTATACACGGGTAAGCCTCAGATTGAAGTTTTGGTAGTGACTCAGCAAGCAAGATACAGTGAAGGAACTAATTCCAATACAATTCAATAAATTGATACTAATACTCTCTGAATATTACTATATCTTTCAGTCAAACATCGCTGCGATTTTCAGTTTTATACAGCTTGACACCACAAAATTCCATCTTCAACCTCGAGATGCTTTACCAATTCTGAGTGATTGATTGGATGAAAAAGAGAAGGAAAAAATAAATAAATAGAAAGGTGATAATAGAATTTCTATATCCTAATTGAAATACTTTTTTAAGAAAAAAATGAAAAGAAAAAAGGAAATAAAATCAACAAGTAACGGTACCATTGAGAGTGAAATGTTTATTACTTCTCTAAACCCTCGCCTTATAGAGCCCAAACTCCGAGGGGAATCTCCTATAAATTCCAAAACAAGGATCCCATAGATTTTGACAGTGTGTTCCTCTAGTTTTAACTTTTACTGTCGTTGGTGAGTCATGACCTATTGGTTAGCTAGCCTAATTAACACTGTAGAGGTCATGAGTTCAAATCTCACTGACATCAGGGGTGGGGTGGGGAGTTACACTGTTGATTGACTGTCGTTTTCATCTCAGCTGACCACATATCACATTCTAACTTTTTTAAAATTCAATTCATAAACCAAGGTTTTTCAAAGTCTTAAATCAAGTTGAGAAACAAAGTTTCGTCAATTAGCAATGAGCTGATGCAAATTCTGTCTTTTTGCCTCCCACATTTTGTTGATAACCATATTATAGTAGGGTCGATCGTGAGGATTGGAAATGAAGTGATAGCCTAGGCCTATGAATTCAAGGGTCTTTTAAGCTAAATTTTTTGCAATAACCCTAATGGACATCCAACCTATTGAAAAGCTTTTTCCGTGGGTCTAGATTTTTGTAGTTGCATTTACTACATTGCTCGATTAAAATACAAAGGAATTATGAGATTGAAGTTCTGGTAGCGACTTAACAAGCAAGATAGAATGAAGAAACTAATTCCAATACAATTCAATAAATTAATACTAAAATATTTGACTAATACTACTCTCTGAATATTACAATATATTTCGATCAAATATCACTGCGATTCTACTACAAAATTCCATACTTTACCATTTCTGAGTGATTGATTGGATGAAAAAAGAGAAGAAAAAAAATAGAAAGGTGATAGAACTTTACAGAAAACATAGTAGATATAATTTCTATATCCTTGTTGAAATACTCTTTAAAGAAAAAAATAAAAAATAAAAAATAAAAATCAACAAGCAATGGTATTATTGAGATTTGAGACTGAGGAAAAGCTTATTCATTCCCAGAAACGCTCGCCTTACAGCCCAAACTCCAAGGAGAATCTCCTATAAATTCCAAAACAAGGAGCCAACAGATTTTGACAGTGTCGTCATCTGGTATTAATTTTTACTGCAAAAAAGTCTTTGTTATTTTTTTTTCTCTTAGGGGCTTGAAACTTGAAACTTGAAACCACCGTACAAGTGGGCGACGTGTTACTGCTCCGCAATCATTCACCTTACTGTGCGCCCTTTTTTTAATAATTTTTTTTTAATCTCTCAATTATTTTCTCAATTATTTTCAAGTATTCAGATTTGCTCACCACCTTAATCAAAGTGGTATTATCACCACTTGTTAATAGATTACCACGTGCAATTTGAGTTTAAGGTTTAGTTAATTGAGGTTAACTTAAACTATTTTCTTTTCTTTTCTATACTTTTTTCTCCTCCATTGTTTCTAGTTCTTGCCCTTTCACCTCCATTCTTCCTCTTCGTTTTCTTTGATTCTACCATCTTTATCTTGTTTACCTCATCATAAATTTTCAGCCAAAAAGAAAAAAGAAAACAAAGATATTGGAGAAAGAAATAAGCACATCAAAAATATCCATTTGATATCAAGAGAGTACCATGTCTAATTCCTATTCGTGCCGGATATCTCGCTAGCGGGGGTATATCAGAGAAACACCATGGATTAACTCGAAGAAATATTAAATTACCCGGAGACTTTTTGTGTAATCACATCAGTCATATAAATCTTAGTCTCATGAAGATGGTCTATGAGACCTCCTCAGCTATCACTTGTTTTGATAGTCTATCTGCCAGATTTTCATAATAAAAATATACTCAAAGTTTTGTAGGCTAGATTAATGGACAATAAATAGAGGTGCTTGTGAAAATTCATGGCTAATTTAACATTGATATTTTAACGAGGCTTTTTTTTTTCCTTTATTGTTCCTTTTTGGCTGAGAATACATGGATGATGTAAAAGCATGATAGGAGGTGAAGCGTATGGATAAAGTAAATTGATTGGCGACCCATAAACGAAAATTTAAGAGATTCATGAGTAATTGATGCCTGCGATGAGGTGATAGAGGTTTGGAGGTTGGAGATGATGATGGTGATGATGGTGGCCAAGGGTGTTGAGGATGATGATGATTAAGGCTAATTAATATATATTTTTTAATATAATAAAATATTAAAATATAAAAGTTTTAGTATTCATTAAAAGTCTCATTCTCTTTCCTGTTAATTATAGTTAACCATGGTTATAGATTATTACACGTGGCAGTATAGTATTGAGTGGTGGGATTACCACCTGAAATCTTGTGGTGCAGATTTTATTTAAATTTTTTTTTTATCTTTCATTTTGTTCATTTGTTAGAAGGGCAAAATTAGATTTAAAAACTTCCAAAAATTGTTGGAGGTCTAAATACCATTTTAGGAGGTATGAATAGAACTTCCATTTGAGTTTTTTTCCTTTTATCTTTCCAATTTTAATATATATATATATATATATATATATATATATACAAATTTCAACCAAATTGATGGTCGTTAAGGCATTGATAACTGCCTTAAAGCTAGTATGGTTCAGGTTGGACAGATTCAGTTTGTCCATTAGTTTAAGTAAGTTAGATACCTTAAAGATCATTAATTTGGCTGAAATTTTGCAAAGATGGTCTATACATTAGTATCTAAAAACTGAACGGTCGAGATGTGGATATGAGACCGAAAAGTGACCCTAAACTCCAACATCGCACTTTAATTTCAGAGCGAGGCCCCGCTCTGGATAGGATTTGTATATATATATATATATATATCCCTAGTGACCAACTGCTCCGAGTTTATGCTCTTATATCATATTGATAGTCAATTTGGCTCTTAATACCAATGAGAGCCAGTTTTAAGAATTCCAGAAGGTTTTGGATTTCTATGTCATAGATATTACATCACCTCTATGTGACAGTGATAGGTAAGAAATTACTACCAATGAGCTCTTTTTGACTAATATTTCTGAAGATAGTTTTTAACAGAGTTGTGCTCCTGAAAACGTACATTAGAAAGCTAATGAGGAAATTGAGTGATCTCTACATCGGCTGGTGAAATGTAACTACTGCCATGTCTTATATCTAATGGAAGTTTTTCAAATCTCAAGTGTCATAATCAGATTTGGACAATCGATTCTAGACACCCTTATCACATTGTCATATAAATCACATAAAAGAACATCCATTTTCTCATTTATTAGTTTGTACACTACCAATATCTTCTGAATTTATATCCTAGATCAACGAAACTTCTAAAGCTGTACAATCTAGTAGTCTTCCATAGAAACCTTTGCCATGATATAATCCTGGGAAAGGACATTATTTACAGCATTAAGGCAGAGTCTGAAATCCAAACAAAACACAAGCCACAAATGCCACCGCGCTGAAAACTTGGTTCAGATCCATCTTGATCATCCTCATCATTTTCACTATTGGTGGAGGTAGCATGGGGAAGCTCTCTATTCCTGGCATCTTCCTCTGGAATCCCTGACATGTGAGCCAGTAAAACAGCAAAAGAAGCATCCCCTAACCGCTCACTCATTATCCTTAACTGACCCATGAATAATGTCGCTGCGGATAAGCTCAGACTGGTGTTCTGCTGTATGTTGCTGATTAAATCGACCTGGAAGCTTGGAACTAGTATTATAACAATCATTGTAAAGGTCAAATCCAATTTTCTCCACACAATCTTTGCACCGGTATCTATCCCCAATTATCGGATACATCTGTTGAAAAGAAACTAAGATGTTATTATCCTGTGCAATTGTGATATCAGTAATGGGAGAGGGGGAGAGATTTTTAATTACAACTGAGGCTCAAACAGGGAAAAAAAGATTATCTAATAATTAGAGTGATCAGCCTCCGATTTTATGCAAGCATAAAGGTTCTGGGATAAAGACTGTTTCAGACAACATCATAGATTACTTTAACCCTGACTCCAAGCCCTCTTCATACCAAATGTACAGCAAAACTAGATGAAAATGCACAAGTAACTGAAATTTCACAAGCACTACGGAAACTTGGACAGGCAATAAAGTAGTATCATCAGCTACACAGTGTGACCAGGCAATATAGCAACTATTTAAGCCATCATAAATCAAACAATCATGCATCATTTGCAGATACTTCAATAAGAAAAAGTGTATCTTCTAGGGCTATCAAAAATGAAGTAGCGTGCACTGTTTCTGGTTATTATTAGATCCTACCTTTTCATGTTCCTGATCATTTGACCTACAAACCTATCTGGTTAATACTTTCGTATCTACTTGCACTGCCATAAAACTTATCCAAGATGGAGAAGGCAGAAAGGATTTTCTCAAAGCATCAATGTGCAGAGAAAGAAGTAAAGAAGTATACCCCACAATAATCACAGCCAAATCCTATGTGGTATGAACCCAGTGATGACTTCTCTGCTTCTTTACTGCTTTTGCTTTCACGTAGCCTATAAGTAAATGGCAACACCATTAATATCAAAACCTAAGACAGACAAAAATCATACATCAATAAATAATTGACAAAGTGAAATATTTAGGCCTCGTTTGGCTCGCGGAAAGGAAATCAATTCCTTAGGAAATCGGATGGGAAAGGAAAACGAACTTCTCACTAACTTTCCTTTCTGTTGTTTGGAAACGTTGGGAAGTAAGGAGAAAATGGATGTTTGTTTCCATTCTAGTGTTTGGTTTGTGTAAGGAAAGGAAACAAAATCATACTAATATTCCATTTTTATCCTCATATATAATTACAAAATCTCATAAACTTTTTAAATAAAATTGTCAATAATAATTTTCAACAAGGATATAAATGTATTTATACTATGTAATTAATGTAGGGAAAGTGGAAGGGAAAATGAATCCTTTGGAGAGATGAATCCTATGTATCGGATACATCTGTTGAAAAGAAACTAAGATGTTATTATCCTGTGCAATTGTGATATCAGTAATGGGAGAGGGGGAGAGATTTTTAATTACAACTGAGGCTCAAACAGGGAAAAAAAGATTATCTAATAATTAGAGTGATCAGACTCCGATTTTATGCAAGCATAAAGGTTCTGGGATAACCACTGTAAGTGACCTAGTGGTTCTTGCCTAGTCACGCTCCCCAATCTAGGTTCAAACCCCGAAGCTGTCAGGCACTGTGCTGCAATGCACAGTTGGAGCATTTCACATGCACCGAATGAGTTTATTTTAGGCCTAAGAAACCTTTGGGTTCCTCTTGACAAAGTCAAAAAAAAAAAAAAAGTTATGGGATAAATACTGTTTCATACAACATTATAGATTACTTTAACCCTGACTCCAAGCCCTCTTCATACCAAATGTACAGCAAAACCAGATGAAAATGCACAAGTGAAACAGAACTGAAATTTCACCAGCACAGAGGTTAACAGTAGTACGGAAACTTGACAGGCAATAAAGTACCATCATCAGCTACAGAGTGTGACCAGGCAATATAGCAACTATTTAAGCCATCATAAATCAAACAATCATGCAGAATTTGCAGATACTTCAATAAGAAAACGTGTCTATCTTCTAGGGCTATCAAAAATAAGTAGCGTGCACTGTTTCTGGTTATTATTACATCCTAACTTTTCATGGTCCTGATCATTTGAGTCATAAATCTATCTGGTTAATACTTTAGTATCCACACTTGCACTGCCATAAACCTATCCAAGATGGAGAAGGCAAAGTTTTTTTTGCATCAATGTGCAGAGAAAGAAGTAAAGAAGTATACCCCACAATAATCACAGCCAACTCCCATGTGATATGAACCCGATGACTTCTCTGCTTCTTTACTGCTTTTGCTTTCACCTATAGGTAAATGGCAACACTATTAATACCAAAATCTAAGACAGACAAAAATCATAAATCAATAAATAATTGACGAGTGAAATATTTAGTAGGTAAAAGTGAAAGAGCAGCTCAATAGGCAAACACATTTCATAAATCATATTTAGTAGCTTGTCATTTGGCCTTCTTAGTGAAATAATGCATGGTGACGTGATACTCATAACTGAGAAGAAAAAGTGATTAGTAGAGCCTACTCCAACAACTGTATCTTTTAAGTATTAACAACTACCAGTCTAGGATGCATAGCCTAGGAACATTATCTGTCTCTATTTTCCTATGCTATATAAATCAAGTAAAAATAGGTAGCACAACATCCCATGTTTCTATGATGAATGACTTAGTACCATATTATAGTGCATCAAAATAGAATGGAATTGAGCTCCAAGCCTGAACATCAAACTGTGGTGAGAAGTAGCCAGTTTTCTCCTCTTCTTCTGCAACATGTGAAGGTAACAATTAACACAATTAGCGATTTGTGTGAACTCTAACATGAGAACTTTCAAACGCGAAAAACATAACACATGTGACTGCTAACTAACATGGAGGAACAAGCTTAAACAATCTTTTCCGGATACATAATCTGTAATAAGTTACTCCAACCCCAACTTAACCTGAATCGCATCTTTCTATTTAGGCCAAATTTCTCTACGTTGGCATTCATCATTCATCCACAGAGCATGATTCGATATCATTGGACTCAACGAATTCATGCGCGAATACATCATCAATCATGATGGAGTTTTTATCCCATGTCTCATGTACACTAATGTAATTTTCAGAGAGCTCTATATTCTTAAGAGTAGGCTCTGACATTATTGAGGCGTCCTCCAACGATAACCTTAATCCAGAACATTCTCATGAGACGAATTTTGAGTATCGATGATCAAATGATTGAGTTGTGCCAAAGTATCCTTCGAACCACGGGCCTCCCACACATCCTAGTTAGGGCCATGGCCTGTAACGCCAGAGTGCCACTCTCTTTGGCATTAGTGTCATGCCCACCTCCATGTAGGGTGGCATTACGTCCTCTCTTATAGACATCCACCCTTGCAAGCAAATATGTGTGATCTCGTCATTTTAGCGGGGATCGAGATGAGACAAAGTGGGAACAGACCACGACAATTTCTGTCGTTCCTATTGAACATTTGTGTTCTTATATCCCCCTAACAACAGGAAGACTATCTCATCAAAATGACAATCAACAAATCTAACGGTAAAGAGATCACCTAGCAAGGGTAGTAAATGACGGACGATTGTTGGAGTCCCATTCTAACGTATTTGCCCATTCGTATGTGAGGACCCATCATGATGCGTTATAGCGACGCAATTGGCAGATAAATGGAGCACTCAAATATGCGTAAGTACGAGATACTTGTACCTAGTCACTAGCTGTAATGCAGAGATAGATTTGGTGGTGGTGAGTCGTGGACGAATTAGCATAGCTGCATGCGATATTGCATCACCCCAAACGTATATAGGGAGATTAGTGCGCATTACCAATGTCCGGGCTACCATTGTAGTCGTGTCTGCAAGACCATTTGGGTGTGTATGTGAGAATATCATGTCCAACATCAGTCCCAGTGATATGTATAATCATCGAAAGTCTTCAATGTAAACTCTCTAGCATTGTCAAATCAACTTGACTGAATGGAATGATCCGGAGAGTGAGCCTGTCGCCATATGATCTATGCTAGGAGTGTATCGTAAGCAGCATTATAAGTGGACAATGGCACAACACGTGACTAGCGTGTTCACGTGTCAAGCAACATCATGAGATATTTAAACGTCTGCAAGTTGATTGAATTGGTTCACAGAATCCCCACGGATTCTATGTAAGAACAGAATAAGTATTATTGTATCATTTGTGTAGGACGGTCTCAGTCCTAATTTCCCTAAGGAACATGATTTGTAGAACGAGCGAGAGGCCTTAGAAGCAACCAATGAGGATTTTGGTTGGGCCTGAGCGTTTGCAATGCTATTGGAAGAAAAGTTGGTGATTGCAGCATCATCTGGGGCGCCATCACCATGATGGACATCATCCATGGCATCATGGATATAAATTAAGGTAGCCCTAGGCTGGCGGCGCCAGAGGCAGCGACGACGGTCACACTTAGTCTAGGAATCAACCTTTGATTCGTGCTTCGTTTCACTCGAAAGAATGGATGTCCATGTGAAGTCTTTACTAGACGGATCATCATATCATGACTAGGATAACCTATCATGTCGTGACAAAGCCAATATTTATCTAAATCCAAGAGATATTCTCTCATAACTTTATTATATTTAATAGCTCGAATAGTGGTGACATAAAAATCCACTAAAGAGACACATAAGTTTCTCTAAGATGCGTCTTTATTCTCAATCATTAGAGGTATTGCAAAGGAACTCTTTTCTGTTCTCTACATGTGTTTCCGCATAGAATTCGTTGGCTCAAATAGCTTAATAGGGTTCGATTCTCCCTAAGAGCGTACAGAGTTTCTGTGATAGTAATCAAGGTGTCATTTGGGAAGCTGAATTTAGGCCATTTCATGTCCTTGAACTAAACCTAATGGCTCAACCATCGTAGTCACAGAGGAATATGCTCAGAACTAAAATGGAGTCAGAATGGAAAGAACTCGAAATTCTATTAATAAGGCCAACGAAGTACATCATTGTTTCTTAATCAATAAGAGAATCTAATCCAAATACTAGCTAATGCAAAACAATGGTAGCCTTTTGACTTCTTTCGGTAACTCCAAAATAAATATGACCAGCTGAGTAGAGAAATGTCGTTGGAGCAAAGCTCGCTTAAGTACCACTTATCTCAAAACCTTTCTAGACATCATACTCACTTTGGATGAGCCTAGTTGAAGAAAAACTAAACCAATGACATTTAATACAAAATATATGGCAATTGCCTATTACATCTCTTGGAATATAAAGACTTTATTCAAAATCGTCAGTCTCTTGATCTTGGTCGGACATGAAGTCTTCCCCCCTTAGTTTAAGATCACCTTCTTGATCCTCATGTTCCATGTAGTTTGCTTCCCTTGCTTCGCAATACATCTTGTATGCCTTTGCAACATTTTGGAATGTGTTACATGCCTTTGCCCAATGTCAGGACGCTCCACGTCGAAGACAAACATTTCTATGGTCAGGCTTCCTTGATCGAAGTGCTTTGAAAGAGTCATCCTATTGAAAGAGTCATTAGGATGACTCTTAGTGTTGGTGGCGCCACTAACATGGCCAGAGGCATTACCTCGCTCTCTTTCTCTACTTTGACCTCTTCGGTTCTTTGTCAGCCAATTTTAGCGGTTACCTTCCTCATTAGAGTGAGAATATGGATCAGAACGTCCAGAATAGTCCCCAGATTTAGGGTTTCGCTCTTGGCACTCTCCCTTAAGGGAGCGACTATAATTGGACTCTAGAATAGACTTGGTTCCCATGGGTCTCGAATTATAGTTTTTCACAAGTATGTTGTCGTGCTTCTCAGCTACATTCATGGCTCCAATTAGCTCATGAAACCTTGTGATACTTCCTACAGTAACATCAAAATGATAGTTCTTAGCAACCATCAATATAGAGACAGGGAAGGTAGAGAGAGTATTCTTAATCATCATCGCATCCGTGATCTCTTTGTCACAAATTCCATCAAGGATTTGATGCGAAGTGCTTCCAAGTTGTAATCAAGAATTGTCTTGAAATCTAAGAAGTAGAGGTTATGTCATCTCACTTCTATAATCAAGAATTGTCTTGAAATCACAGAAGTGGAGGTTATGTCATCTCACTTCTAGGTCAGGAAGCAGGGAGTCACGGACGTTGCCAAAGCGTTCTTCGAGTGAGATGCACAACCTTCTCGGATCTTATTCGTTTAGATACTCGTACTGGAGTGAATCATCCATACGATGAGTCATTAGGATGATGACTTTCAATTCGCCTTATTTTGTTTCAAGACTGCTCTATTTGCTTACAAAACTTGAGCTTGCTCAAGAGTTAGCACGTCCTGACTAGGCTAAAAAATAGTTTCCAGACCTTGAGATGCTGGCGGACATCACGAACCACTTGTGATATCCAGAGCCAGTTGTCCCCAATGGAGCAAAGTCCAGTTTGTTCAAGTTACTCATCCTGAAAAAGAACAAGAAAATGTGTTTGTTTTGGAGCAAAATGGCTACCACAAAAACAAAAGAAATTTCTGAGCGTAATCACTCCCAAGAAATTCTATTTCAAGAGGTAATTTCTGAGCGTAATCACTCCCAAGAAATTCTATTTCAAGAGGTATTGGATTAGATTGAAATGATAATGTGTATGTGGTCGATCGTATCTTCTTAACAAACTCTAAATTTGGAGGTCTCAACAAGCTCTAAGCTTGGATAACATGAATCCCCATAGTTCTTGTTAGGTCTCCCCACAAAAGAAGAAGTGTGGGGGGGGGGGGGGGGGGGGGGCGGGGGTAGAAGAAGGGAGGTCTAAAGTCCTCGTTAAAACAAAAGAATTAAAAGTACTAAAAGCGGGAACTTTTATAAAACTTTCCCTTGTTTTGGGGTCGACGGAAAATTGGCCGGAAAAATGGTCGCCGGAGGTGGCTAGAAAAATCATAGGTGGTCGGATGAGTCGCCGGTGGTGTCTGATGCTTGCTGGTAGTAAGGGGCCAGTGTGCAGGGCCGGACCTGACACGAGGCCCAAGAGTCAGCTGACTCAGGCCCAGAAATCTAGGAGGCCCAAAAAATATTTTTTATAGCTTTTGCCGTATGTGTTGGTGCTCCAAAGACAAAAGTGTGTGAACATTAATTAGCAATCACTTCTCCAATTAAAGGGAAAGAAACATAATTTTAAGGGGCCCACAAAGAATTGGACAGATTTATATATACATGATGCTTGGCTGCTTGCCATATATAATATATAATATAATGTTAAAGTGTGTACACCCATTCAGACGTAAAAGAAAGAAAATGGGGTACACCCATTAATTAATGCTTGAAAGTGTACCCAAAAAAAAAAGTTTTAATTAAAAAAAAAAAAACGGGTAGAAGCCTAACCGTCTAAGAGATTTATTGTATAAATAGGATTCATAATGTAAATAGGATTACTAGAATATTTATTAGAAATAGGATTACTAAAACATCAAGGTTTGGTAATCCTATTTCTATAATAATTAATAAGCCTTTTGGTGAACTTATATATAGAGATAATTACATAAGAGGAATTCACTACTCTCAATAATCAATTTCTAGTCTTGTGTCTTGGGTTGCATTCAACTTTGTTATCATGCCTCCTAAATATATGTCTGGAGCTCAAAAAAGAAAGAAGAAACAGAGGGAAGAAGCATTAATTCAAAGTCAAGCTGGAGATATTAGTAAGTACTTTACTAGCAATAAAAAAGCGAAGAGGGAAGCGAATCAGAATGACCATGCCAATGAACAACATGATCAATCTATGAATGAGAATGAGAATGAGAATGAAGAAGCGATTCAACTTGCCAATGTGAATGAATTAAATGATACCGAGGTTGAAGACCCGAAGCAGCTTGAGAATGAGGAAGTTGATGTCAATATGATTGAAGATGTTCAACATGAAGATTTAAATCAAGAGAGCTGCTTTCCTTTGAATATTGATGATCCAGGAAATTGGGATAAAATTGATCAAAATATTAGGGACTTCTTAGTTGAAAGGGGTCCAAAAAGAGATGATGGTGTCGAGTTGTTTCCCAAAGATAGTTCTGGTAGACATTTTGATTCATCACATTATAAGCGGTTGTTGCCAAATGGGGAGAAAAGTGATAGAAGATGGCTAGTATATTCTATTTCTTTAGACAAGATTTTTTGCTTTTGTTGCAAATTGTTCAAGACACAAAGAAATATGATTTTAATTGGCCAATTGGCTAATGAAGGATACAAAGATTGGCATAATTTGTCTCGGAGTCTTAGAAATCATGAAGCTAGTAAGGAGCATATTAGTTGTATGACAAGTTGGATTGAATTGGAAAGAAGGCTGCAAAAAAATAAGACAATTGATGAAAGCTTGCAAGTAGAAATCAACAAAGAAAGAGAACATTGGAGACAAGTGTTAAAGAGGATAATCGCTGTGGTGCAAAGACTAGCCAAAAATAACTTGGCATTTCGAGGAGATTGTGAGAAGCTTTATGTTGAAAACAATGGCCACTTTTTGCAAATGATTGAAATGATTGCTGAGTTTGATCCAATAATGGAAGAGCACATTCGGCGTAGTCAAGCACGTCAGATTCATTATACATATCTTGGTCCCAAAATTCAAAATGAATTGATACAAATGTTGGCAAATGACGTGAGAACTTCAATTGTTACAAAAGTTAAACAAGCAAAATATTTTTCAGTCATACTGGATTGTACTCCAGATGCGAGTCACGAGGAGAAAATGTCTCTTGTGATAAGATGCGTGGATGATTCAGCAAACTCTGCAGTGGTAGAAGAATATTGGATACAATTTTTGAAGGTAGATGACACATCAGGGCATGGACTTTTTACCGAGCTTAAAAATGTGTTAAGCAATCTTGAACTTGATATTGATGATATAAGAGGTCAAGGGTATGACAACGGATCTAATATGAGAGGGAGACACAAAGGTGTACAGAGCAGGTTACTTGAAATAAATCCTAGAGCTTTTTATACTCCATGTGGTTGTCATAGTCTTAATCTGGCATTATGTGATATGGCGAATTGTTGTCCTAAAGCTATGTCATTTTTTGGAGTGATACAACGCATCTACACATTGTTCTCTTCTTCTACCAAGCGTTGGAAGATTTTCAAAGATCATGTGGAAGGTTTGACAGTTAAGCCATTGTCACAAACACGTTGGGAAAGTCATGTCGAAAGTGTCAAACCTATAAAAGAGCAGACTTCGCAAATAAGAGATGCTTTAGTTGACTTGGCAAATACTAGTGAAGATCTGAAAACAAAGAGTGAAGCTGAGTCTTTAGTAACACATGAACTTGAGAACTTTGAGTTTTTGCTTGGCATGGTAATTTGGTATCAGTTGTTATATGCAATCAACACTGTGAGTAAATGTCTTCAAGCTGAAAATATGGATATTGATGCTGCTCTTAAAGAATTAAATGGACTTATTTTGTTTCTTGAAGAGTATAGAGAATCCGGGCTTGATATGGCCATGGATGAAGCTAAACAAATGGCAAGTGAATTGGGAATTGAAGCTGTATTCCGCGAAAAACTCATCATTCGAAGAAAGAAGCAATTTGATGACAGTGGCAGTGATGAGGTAATGCAATCATCTGAAGAATCTTTTAGAGTTAATTACTTCCTCTTTATAATTGATCAAGCCCGTTCTTCACTTCAAACTCGGTTCGAACAATTTCAAAAATATGAAGAAATTTTTGGGTTTTTGTTTAGTTTGGAGAGGTTAAAGTCTGCTGATGATCATAGTTTAACGATGTCATGTGACAATCTTGAGAATTCTTTAACACATAATGGCCATTCAGATATTGATGGATATGATTTATTTTTGGAGTTAAAAATCTTGAAATGCTCTTTACCAAGAGAAACAAAAAGAGCAATTGATGTGCTGAATTATTTGAAGAAGATGGATGGTTGTTTTCCGAATGCTTATGTTGCTTATAGAATCTTGCTGACTATACCAGTTACAGTTGCATCTGCAGAGAGAAGCTTCTCCAAGTTGAAGTTAATCAAGACTTATCTTCGATCAACTATGTCACAAGAAAGATTGAATGGATTGGCTATGTTATCAATTGAGAAAAAAGTGGTTGAAAAACTTGATTATGCAAACTTAATTACTACGTTTGCCTCCAAAACTGCGAGGCGAGTGGTATTTAAGTAAAATTTGATGCTTCAAGGGAGCGTGTGATGTATGATGATATCCAAATATAGCTTCCTGTCAACATTTCTAGCTTTAGTTTTGTTTTGTCTAGTTCATCTTTAGTTTTTTTTCTTATATTTTTAATTTGGCTATATTTTTAACTTAATCTTTTAAATATTGTTTTAAGACATCTTAGGATATATTATTGACTTATAATCTAAATATTTTTGGATATTACATGTTGTTTGTTGTTTTACTATCAGATTTTGAGTTTATAGCTTTAGTTCCAGATTTTTTTTTAATGCACACTACGATTTGAGGGCCCAGCTCCTAGAGTTTGCCTCAGGTCTGAAAATCTCAGGTCCGGGCCTGCCAGTGTGGGGTCAGCGAGGCTGTTGTGTGAGGGCGCTAGGGCTGGCGAGACTAACCTGCAGGCAGATGGCGCTAGGATGTGCGAGGCCGTGCAGGGGTTGTTGCTGGCGAGGATAATTGAGGGGTCAGCCAGGGGTCTATAGGCAAGGACATGCGTGGGAGGCTACATGCAAGGTGTTTGTGCGAGGCAAACCAAGGAGTCTGCAAGCGAGGGCGCGCGCGGGGTTGTGTGGAGGCGAGGCTAGCTGAGGGGTCAGGGATGGGCGCGCGGGGAGGTAGGCATAGGGGTGCGCTGGCGAGGCTAGCAAGGTTGGTTTATGATTTCCGATGGCCGGTTCGGGGCTTTTCCCGACCGTTCTTGTGGTTCCGCCGTCGATTCTGGACTCCTGGGATTGAGGGCTTCAAGGTGCGCGGTGAAGGAAGCTAGGGTTTGAAGGTTACAATTTTAGGATTTCAGGATTAGGGATTCATGCTGATAACATATTTTAGGAAATCATAAATTAGGAGAGAATGAGTTGTGCTTTCATTGATAATAGAGGCCTCTTTATATAGAGAATTACAACTAGATAATATGAGTCTTACATGGAAAGTAAATCATGCAATGAATATATAGGATATCTCTGAGGATATCTGTAAGACTAACCCTATTACAACTTGGACAAGTCACTAGAGTTTCGGCCAGACACATAAATCAGATGTCCTTAAACAATTTGCTTATTCTAACAAACTGAATTTTTGTGATTTTGGAAATCCAATAATTCTACTATTTATTTCTTTGTGTTACTATTTTTATTTCAATCTAGTTCTCCTCATTCACCATCATCATCAGGGTTTCCTTGATCAAGTCATTGGCCACCAACCATTCCTTGCATCATGGTTGCCTATCACTCCCGTCTCAACCGACCACCTATCACGTCTTAACTTTTTAAAAATTCTATTCATAAACCAAGGTTATTTCAAAGTCTTAAATCAAGTTGAGAAACAAAGTTTCGTCAATTAGCAGTGTGACCACCTATCATGTTCAACTTTTTTAAATTCAATTCATAAACCAATGTTATTTCAAAGTTTTAAATCAAATTGAGAAACAAAGTTTCGTCAATTAGCAGTGAGGTCATGCAAGTTTTGTCTTTTTGCCTCTCACATTTTGTTGATGAGCGTATTATAGTAGGGTCGATCATGAGGATTGGACATGAGGCGACCCCCTAGGCCTCAGAATTTCAAGGGCCTAAAAAGTTAAATCCTTACGGTAGTTTTTTTCTTCCCACCTTTTTTGCAATAAACCTAATGGACGTCCAACCTATTGAAAAACTTTTTACTTGGGTCTAGAATTTTTATAGTTTCATTTACTACATTGATCGATTAAAATAAAGAGGGAATTATGAGAATTCTAATTTTCAATTTTACTCAGGTATGCCTCAGATTGAAGTTTGGGTAGTGACTAAGCAAGCAAGATAGAATGAAGGAGCTAATTCCAATACAATTCAATAAATTGATACTAAAATATTTGACTAATACTCTCTAAATATTACAATATCTTTTACTGCGATTTTCAATTTTCTATCGCTTGACACCTGAAAATTCCATCTTCAACCTCTAGATACTTTACCATTTATGAGTGATTGGATGGATGAAAAAGAGAAGGAAAAAAATAGAAAGGTGATAGAACTTCACAGAAAATAAACTAGTACGTAGATAGAATTTCTATATCCTTGTTGATATACTCTTTAAAGGAAAAAAAAAACTAAAATCAACAAGCAATGGTACCATTGAGAGTGTTGGAAAATTTAATATTGAATTATTAAATTTCAATAATTGTGGATGAATAATTTAGTGAAAATGTGTGAAGTTAAATAAATGTAAATGACTATGCAATGAGAAGTCATGGCTGATCACAAAAGATAACTTTTAGTGAAAAGTCATCTCTCCTCCAAAAGTCACCTTACATCTATAAAATACTTGTTACACCATATTCTGAAAATATCTTCTTGAATTGATCTTTCCTCTTCTCCTTTACATATGATTCTTTCCTAATATCTTGAAAATCAATTGAGTCTTTTCAAGAGAGAGTTCATACACAATCTAAGTTCGCTGTTCTTGAGGTTTGGAGTGCTACTACCACAAGAAGAAGATCGTTGTATCCTGGGAGACGTTTGCCATTAAAACCCTTCAAGCACCAATGAGGAGACAATTTCGTCTTAAGGACATAGAACCAAGTTCTAGACTCGACCATATTGTTAAAGGTTTTTCTAACTTTTATCGTTTTGCATTGTTTAAATCTATGCATTCTATTTGGTATATAATATGCATAAATGATTTCTTGATTTTCATTTAAATATAGCAATTAGACCATATATTCTACCAACAATCTTAAGACGAAATTATTTGTTTGGTCTTTTGCTATATCTATGTTTCGATATCTGCAGTAATATAAGTGGATATAGAATATGCAGTTCAAAGGATTTTAATGTATATGCAATTTTTTATATGCTGATTTGAATTGCATGGTCTACATGAAAACATGTCAGTAGTGTTTTAAATTGAATGGTTTACTTCTTTGGACATTCATGGTAGTCTCGACCACAAGATATGTAAATGTTACTGCTGCATTTTATATACTCAATCAATCAATGTCAACTGCTAAATACGTTTACAGATATGCATTTGATCATACAAATAGACACAACCTGGGTTTGACTATCTGAACAGTCATAATGGTTGGTAAATCTTAAAAGATGCAATATTTGCTTCTTCGTACAAATATAATTAAGCCTTGTAACTGCTATTTTAGTTTTGTTCGATTAAGTCATGTGCATATCTGCAACTACTACTGTGTTTGATCTAATGTTTTATATTTTTATTGTTAAGTTTAATGATCCTTCATTGTCGTTCTGACTTTATTGAATTGGGTTCATTCATTATCAGAACAGAGGACTATATATACATGTTTACTGTGCAAGCGCTTATAAAGAAATTTATGTTGATCAATTATTTACTCTAGCTTTGATCAGAGAAAGTGACAAGTGCTGTCAGTGAATTACGGAAATGAGTTTTCCATCAAACATTATCATGATAAGAACAAATGAAGTTGATATGACCATGAGTCACGGCGTTCTTGATCAATTCAAAGGGAAAATACAGTGTTCCTACATTATATAAGTATGGTTATGAGAGAATCTGGGGGTTGGTACCCAACTCTCTGTACAAGCCCATGTATATATAGTTAAATCAAGAAAAAGAAGATAAGGAATATACTTTTTCTTTATGGGAGAAAAGAGCAATGATGATGAATTTGGTGATAAGGATTATAAGCATCAACGAAGATTTCAGAAGCACCCTGATAGAATGCTTTGCCCTATTCTCTTCTAATGGGACATATCGTAAGGTATGGAAAGATTACAGGCTTTCCTTTAAATGTGGGGGTGTCTAAATTAAACGTTTTCTATCTCAGTTGATGTAATTAGTAAGTCTCGATTAGTATATCGAAAACTTGAGTTGGTAACAACTACTCTCAATAAAATTAGTTCATATATTGAATTTCATTTGCAATAGAGTTATAATTAAACAAGTGGGCCCAAATTACTTGTATTGAAGTTTAACTAGAGAGTAAGTTGATCATCGAAAGGAATGGGATATAGCCTAAAACATAAAGTCGCCATCATGGATACCCAACCTAGTTGACTGGAGATCCCAAGATCTAGGTTCAAAGGGACAACTAAATGGTGGATGATTTTGAAGTAGCATTGTGGAGATAAATCTCCTTCCCATGTCCTATGATGAAGAAACAATGCATAATGAGTTAGGGTAACTTTGCTTTTAATGGTTCCTATATATAGCTTGAATTTTCAAGTGGGGTATAGAAGGATACTCTTCATAGGAAGCTACCTATATGAGTGTGAAATGAGGCCGTTTCTATGAGAATTTTGAAGGCTGAATTCTCTAAAGAACTCATGAATACCGGGTGTTGTCCATAGCCGGAAGGACACAACCGTAGAACTAGATGTGTATGAAAAGGTATTGTGTGAATACTATTCTCTCGGTTTACATAAATGGCTGAATAGTTCAAGACATCACGTTCACTAATTAGCTAGTAAATCCTATGGTATTTCACTACGGAAGGTTCAAGGCCAAAAGCTACCTATCCCGATGCGGTATCCTTTCAACCGAACTCTCTCATATGTCCGCGCGCGTCGTCTTTTGGAATTTTCTTTTCTAACTAATTATTTCATCCATGTGGGGGATTGTTGGAAAATTTAATATTGAATTATTAAATTTCAATAATTGTGGATGAATAATTTAGTGAAAACGTGTGAAGTTAAATAAATGTAAATGACTATGCAATGAGAAGTCATGGGTGATCACAAAAGATAACTTTTAGTGAAAAGTCATCTCTCCTCCAAAAATCACCTTACATCTATAAAATACTTGTTACACCATATTCTGAAAATATCTTCTTGAATTCATCTTTCCTCTTCTCCTTTACATATGAGTCTTTACTAATATCTTGAAAATCAATTGAGTCTTTTCAAGAGAGAGTTCATACACAATCTAAGTTCGCTGTTCTTGAGGTTTGGAGTGCTACTACCACAAGAAGATGATCGTTGTATCCTCGGAGACGTTTGCCATTAAAACCCTTCAAGCACCAATGAGGAGGCAATTTCGTCTTAAGGACATAGAACCAAGTTCTAGACTCGACCACATTGTTAAAGGTTTTTCTAACTTTTATCGTTTTGCATTGTTTAAATCTATGCATTCTATTTGGTATATAGTCTGCATAAATGATTTCTTGATTTTCCTTTAAATATAGCAATTAGACCATATATTCTACCAAAAGAGAGTGTGGAAAAGTTTATTCCTTCCCTGAAACCTTCGCCCTACAGAGCCCAAACTTAGAAATTCCAAAACACGGAGCCAACAGATTTTGAAAGCGTCGTCCTTTGGTTTTAACTTTTACTGCAAAAAAGTCTTTGTTATTCTTTTTCTCCTAGGGGGTTGAAACTTGAAACCGCCGTACAAGTCGGTGACGTGTGACTGCTCCGCCAATCAATCACCTTACTGCGCGTCTTTTTTTCTATATTTAACTCTCTCAACTATTTTCAATCCTTTTTTCAAGCCCTCCCCTCTTTTTTATTTACCTCTCTCTCTCTCTCTCTCTCTCTCTCTCTCTCTAGGTAAATTCATTTTCTTTCATTCAATCACGGACAAACGCGTGACGTCATGCTTGCGTGGTGTGTTTTACGAGGCACCTATTCCAGTACCTAGACTCTGCCAATCAGGGAGCGCGTGATCTTTTCTCCTCAAGGGTTGGTGTCTCGTGAGTGACGTGCAACCGCTGATCCCTAGAGACTGACATGTAGAAATTCTCCACAGGAGATCGACTCTCCTAACTCCTAAGATGATTTTCCATCTTTGAAGAACAAAAAATATAGTCAGTTGACGGTTAGATTTTGCGTAAGAAATGAGGACAATGATACTATAAATCATAAAGCTTACTAGTATCTTTGTCTTCTCATCGGTGGAAGATGTTTTAAATTTGAACTTATTTTATTTTATTTTTTTAGAAAAGCTAAAATGAAATCTCATATGATAGAAATTTTTTTTTGGGATTAATTTCAATCTCCCTCCCTGAAGTTTGGGGGTGTCATCATGTCACCCCATGTACTCTCAATTTTGAATTTTTTCCCCCCAAGCTTTTCAATTTTCATCTTCCGTGTCCAATCTATGAACCTCCGTCCAATTTGGATGTCAAATCCTACCGTTGCGTTTGAAATTGAATGAATTTGAGAGGGTTTAGTGGCTAAATGACCAAACTAACCCACACTACACCAATTTTTCAATCAGACAACAGTTTTTCACTGTCGTCTGATTATATACTTTGCTGTTGTCTATCTCAATGCCATCTGATACATGGATCAGACAATACCAAAAAACTGTCGTCTGATAAAGTTTACTACAACAGCGACTACTATGCTGTCTGTTGTCTGAACACCAAGAAAAACAACAGCGGCTTATATACTTACTGTTGTCTGAATGTTGTGCCAGACAATAGGGACTTATATGCTTGCTGTTGTCTGAAGGCTGTGCCAGACAACAGGGGATTATATGCTTGCTGTTGTCTGAAGGCTTAGTCAGACAATATGTCCTTGCAAATCCCATTGTCCATCCATTACTGATACTATAGATTTCTCCAAAAAACTGTTGTTTGTTGTTTTGCTGGACAATGACTTTCTCGTTCTTTTAGTCCTTATAGTATTATTGTTAGATGGCTCATACAACAGTTTTTGTTAGGCATTTTGTGATGATAAATTATTAGACAATAGTTTTTAGCTAGATTGAACGGTCTGATAGACATTCAAAATGACATCACATCCAAAACACATTCATTTATGTTAAAATTTGATACATTCATCCATATATCCAACAAAGTCATTACATCAACAGAACTAGTTTTCTAAAAAAATTTAGTAAAATGTTGAAACCAACCAAGTCTTGAAGAACACACTTTGTGATGACAATGAAGATGCTAGCATAAGTTGCATCAACAACAGCCTTTACTTTCGCTGTCACTCCCCTATGCCTTGATGCCTCTCCTTTATGTATGTATGAATGATGGGAAGTTATATAAGCACTTTTTTCATCCAATGCCACCTAGTTGACTAAAAGTTCATTTTAAAACAAGCTAACAGAAAACTAATACAAATATCTTAACAAGGCATGAAATGATCCAACAGGTATATGAACATCAGAATTCTAGTTTGATCTCATAATTTATTATAGCGTCAGTTTCAGAATCATCAACTCCCATGCCTGAAATAGAATTAAAGGTTTCAAAGGGGAGAGAGATCACGAAACAGAGCAAACAGTTACAAAAAATGGGAAACATAAAGCCCTCACGTTGAAAACTATACAAATGCAGAATATGATGAGTGATATCTAAGCTGGCTCTCTCTTCTGTGATCTAATTACCATCTAAACTCAAATATCTCCCTAAAAGACCTTCGTGGTAATACAATATTCATGAAAACAACTCACCCATTTGCTAGAGTCATACAAAATGGCTTTTGAAAAAATGGGGTGGTGTTAAAACTGAGCCTTTTTTGAAAACACAAAGCATAGGCAGTAAAAACTGTTACCAGAAGCTACAGAGAGAGAGAGAGAGTGTGTGTGTGTGTGTTTTATAAGGAGGAGAGAGAGAGCTGCTGTGTGAACCAAATGCTACAGAGAAGTCGTTTGCCAAACCTACCTATGATCAATCAAATGCATAAACTTTGAGAACTCAGATACCAAACAATCAAACATAATGACTCAAATGAACAAAATCATCAACCACAGTGATTCAAGTACCCAACAAACTTCTCACTAAAAAACAAAAAAAAATCAAGCTTTAACAAAAGAAGAACAAACCCAGATAACAAAAGCTCTCAAACCTTAAGATTAAATTTCTCCTCTTGTCCCTTCTTTTCCAGAACCGCGGGAAACACACTCAATCTCTCTATCTCTCAATCGTGGCTGAGTTGATAATCTGAAAATTGAATTCAAAAGTATTAATTAAATAAACAATTCATACAAAATGATACATGCTCTAAAAATGATACATGCTTAAATTGCATTAACAATCAAGTGCCACAAATGCCATGAAATGTTTTCCTCTTAAAATAACCACAGTTCATAAGCAGAAGAATATGAGACTCAAATAGATCAACAACAGGCATTCTACAAAGGAGCTTTACTAGCCTTTCAAATAGAACAGAGCTTGAAGACAATTAATTGGAAAAGAAGACAAAGGGTACTAACCTGAGGAGATGATACAATTGTAAGTAAGCATGGGAACAAAGTGAGAATTAGTGTCGGGACCACTGTATCATCCAAGTCCACAAAGAGAAAAGCCAAGCATCTAAGAGCTCCATGCACTGAAAAATTTAGGAAGCGTGTAAATCTAAAGCAGAAAAAACTTGTCAAAGTCACAAATATGAAAAAGCATGACAAACAATTTAAGAAACTTAATGTTTCTGATAGACTCATTTTGGCCACATAGATAGAATCAAGATAGAGTTGCAATTGACAGATGATGAATTGGAAAGGCTGACCTCCATTCATAGTGGTTTGGTTGTTAATCAACTCCATTAGATATGGTAATAAGTCCGGCTAATCTTCTCATGATGTTAAAGACAGAACCTTGATTGGAGTAAACCACCAGAATACAATAATATATCCGACTAGCTTGTTTAGAAGAATATGAAACTTCAATCCGGATCATGGTGAAGGAATTACATTGGGAACCAGTCTACCTGAAGCCTATGATAAAGTATTGATGTATGTCCATCTACCTCCTCAACTAAGCTACCATACTGGAAACTACAAACCCACCTGCAATGGAAAGACACAATCGTAAGTCATATTTTTTGAGATAAAAATATAACAGCATAACCCAAAGAAAACTACAGATTGAAGGGCAATTAGCAATGTTTGGACCATAAGATCCATGAAGTGTCCACTCATTCAACATGAGTAACTCTGGAGTGCAAATGACTCAGGTTAATCAATTCAAAAGGGTGTGTCATGATACATTATCCAAGGAAAAGAAACTGATGGAAACTCAAGCATAAATAGATAGACCACAGAACCATACCTTAAATGCAGGAATACATTCAATTAATGGAAAGTTACAACACATCCTACACAAGAATCCATTCAATTAATTCCTCCACAATACGCGATGATGGGAACTTGTCTGCCATCACAATGAAGCGGAGATCAAAATGTTGACACAAGTCAAACAAATGATCTCTCCCCTCTTTTGTCCACATCTAGTGTAAATGAGAGATAAGAACAAAGAATGAGTCTATGAATCCACGATGCAAAATGGAAAGCCCTCTCACTATTAAGTAAAATAAGATCATATATACAACTAAATACTAATTTCATAGCTACAGGATCAGTCAAATACTTTTCATACTCCTCGTCGGTGTATCTGATAACATCCATGCACAGACTGCACAAAAATTTTAAAAACAAAGATAAACAAATAAGAAAAGCTGGATATTCAGAGACAAGATGATATAAAGTTAGAACATACTCCATAGGAAGAGAGGCTGTAGTTAACACCAAATTAAAAATATAAAGCTTTACCTTCGGAGTACAAAAATTCACCCAATGGTAAAGCTTTAAGTCATCTTTCTGAGCAGAATTCGTAAAAGGAAGCCACTGCCAAGTGATCTGAAAGCAGATTGATAGAACAAAGTTAAGAGTGGCCAAAATTAGAAACAGCCTACACCAGCTACTAGCAATTCAAATAAAAAACAGTGACAAAATTCATACTGTCCTGTAAAAATTCATAATGCCCTGTGGTTGTGATAATATAGGAACTCTCTTTACACCTGAAGCTTCCCAATCTTTGAATCTATCTTATAGGATTTCGGAGAAACAAGAAGAACAATCACGGAAAATTCACAAATTGAATAAAGCACATGAAAATGAATAAGAACAACATTATTACAGACCTGATAAGCCATATTATCAAGGTTTCTGATCCCATAGAAGAGCTTCACGTCGGATCGCTTATCAGCATTAAACCCTGATTCAATGAGAGACCCGATTGGACTGCACAACACAAATCAAAACATGTTAGTAGTCGTATTCACTCTATTGCCTCGAAATTAGTGAATTCAAAATCGATTGCAACAAACCTTGTTCCATAGCCCGTTGCAAAAATTAGAACCGTAGGATAATTCTCCAGCGGCTCGATCTGATCAATCTCGAAGCCTTTCCCCATGGCCTAGGTCAGCTCCACAACGTCCCCCTTCTTCAGCCCGCATAGCAGCTCAGTGATGGATGATGAAGCAAAGGGATTGAGGGTTATGTTCACGAGAAGAGGAGTCAGGGAGGAGGATGATGAAGATAAAGAGGGTTTGTGTCTCGATGAAGATATCGATGGGTTGAATGACGCAGGTAGCGAGCATACCAGAGGCTCTACCATTGATGAAGGTTGTTCGCGTGGTTGCTGGGCTGGTGGTGCTGCGAGGCACACGCAACATATGTGCGATGGCGGCGCTGGAGCTCTTCAATGGCATCGTGAAGGGGGTCAGAGGCGTCTAGGGACAGAGGCTAGGTTGGGGGTTTGGGGAGAGACGACGGCGACGACATTGCTGAGAGGATGAGAGGGTCTTGGTGGGAAGAGATGCACAGCGAGAGAGAGAGAGAGAGAGAGAGAGAGAGAGAGAGAGAGAGAGAGAGAGAGAGAGAGAGAGAGAGAGAGAGAGAGAGAGAGAGGAATTAAAAAATAGAGGCGGGCCGAGCAAAATTGCAGTGCGAATATGTGTGGGAAGAAAAAGTGGGAAGTTTAACTTTCGACCAAAAAATTAGGGGGGCTGAGCAAACTATTGAACCCTAAAACTCAAACAACATCAATTTCAGTACATTGTCTGAAACAAAGTCACACAATAGACAACTAAAAAACTATTGTGTGAATCAAAACAATCAGACGACATATTTTTCAACCATTGTATTAAGAGTAATTGCACAACAGAGAAGTAATAACTGTTGTGTGATTAAAAACAATCAGACAATATCTTTTATCCACCATTATGTTAATCAACCTTGGACAACATCACATAATAACTGTTGTCAGAATTAATTCATTCAGACAACGTCAAAAAAATCAATCATTGTTCGAAATGATATTGCACAAGAGCAAAAAAAAAACTGTTGTTGGATTCGAAAACTTAGACGACAGAATATTTCTTGCTGTCATCTGATTAATTCAGACGACAGTTAAAATGTTTGCTGTCGTCTGATATGTGTTGTCTGATTCCGAAATTGGTGTAGTACCAGTAGAACGTTTTCCCCCCAATAATCTCAAAACCTCAATCAATTCCCTCTCAATTAACCCTAAAACAATAATAAACAATAACACATTTTCCCATTTGAGATCTAAACCCGATTTGGGGGTCGCTAAATCATTCTCTAAGACTAAACAGAAAAACCAAAAACAAAGAGAGAAGGAGATCGATTGAAACCCAGAACTCGAGGATTGAAACCCATAACTTGATAGGGTTTATATAACCCGATACCTAGAATCGTCAAGGTGTAATAGTTGACGATGATTGGAGACCGTGAGAGAAAACTGAAGGAGATGAGCTTCTGAATTACAGTAAGTTTTTAATCTCAATCATGCTTTCTTATTTCGATTAGGTTTTAGGTGTTCTGTTATGGGTTTAGTATTTTGATTGGGGTTTTTATTTAGGGATTAGGGTTTTCGATCGGGGTTCTAGTTTTAGGGATTAGAGTTTCTATTTCGGGGTTTCTATTTTTGGGACTGGTTGGGGTCTATGAAGCTTGAAAGTAGTTTACAAGAAGTGATTTTGAACATAAATAGGGATTGGAATGTGATAATTTATTGGGTTTCTTGTCTACTTGTGTTTACTCTTATGAATAATGTACTGAAGACAATAAAGTGAGTTGGTGGGTGTTGTGTTTGCCCTTTAAATATTGTTCAAGTAGTCCAAACAAATAGTAAAGAATGTTGTTATCTGCTTGAGGGCTGTTGTGGTCCTAGTTTCGATTAGGTTTGCTACTGTTTATTAACGGTTTTATTCTTCTTGATTTTTTTGCTCTCTGCATGTATTGATTAAACATTGATTCTTTTGATATGCAGGTCTACTAGATTATTTTACAGTTAAGCTCTATCATGGGGGTTATTTTTAGTGGGAATCAGTATATAGGTGGGAAGATAAACTATTATGACTTTGTGGACAAGGATCGGATGTCACTTGTCGAAGTTGATGCAATGGTTAGGGGGTTGAACCAAGACTATACTGGCAAGAGGATAGATTACTGGTATAGGATTGGAACTGAGGATGATGCTTTGATAAAGCTTTCGACATATTTAGATGTAGTTACTATATGCTACTATGTTCCACAAATTAGGCTAGTGATTTTATACTTGGATCATTGGTATTTGAAGCCAGATTATGTGGAGATAGATGATGAAGAGGATGACCTCATGAATGAAGAGGATGAGTATCATGATTTTGCTTTTAGTCAGGTAGGTTCTAGTGGAGTTGTTATTGAGGAGTTACCAGATTCACCAAGGAGGAAGCCAAGTGTGGCTATAAAGCAGCTTCCTGATTCACCAAGGAGGGATACTCCGAGTAGGCCACCAATGAAGTCTTGTACTCCTGTCATACCTGAGTTAGAGTGGCATGATGTAGTGCCACCAAAGAAGTCTTCATGAATTTTCATTAGGGAGCTGGAATGGACCAGTGTTGTGCCTACTCAAGCTAGTGCAACTCAAGTGAATGCATCTAAAGACAAAGGCAAGCAAAAAATTGTGGAGGAAGAACCTGATGTAACTGTCTTTGATGGCCTAGATAGTCGTGTGGATGTTGATGTGTCTAGCTACGAACCAAGAAGCTCAAGATCAACAGTTCCTACTGATGTAGAGCAAGAAGCAGATGTTGAAACTGATGATGATGACTTATTGTATGAGAACAGTTCAGAGGATGAGGACTATGTTCCCAGGTTTGACAATGAATATTATGATGAATATAGTTTGGAAGATGATTGGTTAGGTGACATGGATGTTGAGTTTAATGAAGTTTGTCAGTGGATAGGAGGAGTTTGTCAAGGGTTCTCTTCTGCAGGTGTTGAGAATGAGGTAGATGTAGATGATTTTGATAATGAGAAAATGCATGGAGCTATTGAGTCTGATGAGGAGTGTATTGGGAATAAGGTAGGGTCTGATGGGGAAGAAGATGGAGATGGGTTCCTTGAGTTCAACCCCAAAACTGATATTCATAACCCTCAATTCTGCCTAGGTATGAAGTTTGCAACCCCAAAAATTTTGAGAGCTGCAGTAAGAGAAAGAGCAATTCAAAAAGGGTGGGAAGCAATGTTTGTGAAAAGTGATAGGGATAGGATAAAGGTGATCTGCAAAGCTCAAAATTGCCCCTTCAAGTTGTATGCATCTAAGATGCAACATGTCAACACTTTGCAGATCAAGACCTATAATCCTGCACACACTTGTGCTAGAGTGAATGACAATAGCATGATTAGGGTACCATACTTGACAGAGAAGTATGTTGAGCATATTAAGTTCAACCCTAATTGGTCAACAGGTATGATTTTGGTTCATTTTAACATTTGTGACTAACCTGGTATAAATGTTTGGATTTTGATATTAGTTTGCTTGTCTTACAGAGGTTCTTGCACAAGCAATGTTAGCTGGAGTGAAGGCAAGAGTGTCAAACCAGCAGGTTTACAGAATAAAAAAGGCAGCCTTGGCCCGTTTAGAAGCTGATATCAAGGAACAATATGCAAGAATAAGGGACTATGGGGATGAGCTCAGAAAACCAGATCCAAATACCACCATTGACATCAAGTGTGACTTCAATGAAGGACAACTACCTATATTCAAGCGGATGTATATTTGTTTAGGAACACTTAAAATGGGATTTAGAGCTGGATGTAGGTCAATACTTGGCCTAGATGGGTGCCACTTGAAGAGCTGCTATGGAGGTCAGCTACTTACAACTGTGGGGTTAGATGCAAATAACACTACCTGGGTGTTGGCCTATGCCATGGTAGAGTAGGAGTATACTGACAGCTGGACTTGGTTTTTGGACCTGTTAGCTAAGGATCTAAACATAAGGGATGAAGGAGCTGGTTGGACCTTTATTAGTGATAAGCAGAAGGGGTTGTTACCTACTTTTGTTGAAGTGATGCCACTTGCAGACCTGAGATTTTGTGTTAGACACTTATGGACAAACTTCAACAAATTATTTCCTGGAAAGGTAATGAAGGATCAGCTATGGGCTTGAGCAAAGGCAACCACAAAGAACTTTTTTTTATCAAGGAAATGGTCCTGATGAACCAACTAGATTCTTCAGAATGGGAATGACTAATGCGTAAGTGAAGTTGTGCTTATTTTATGTTTACTTTAGTTTAATCAGTTTTTAAATGTTCCACAAATTGTACATAACAATCTTTATCTGATTTGTAGATCCTGATAGGCCTGCCAAGCACTGGTCTAGGGCACATTTTGGAACACATCTGAAGTGTGACATCTTCTTGAATAATTTTTCCGAGAGCTTTAGTGCATTCATTGTACTAGCTAGAAAGAAGCCAATTGTGAGATGTTTTGAAGAAATAAGGGTTAAGCTGATGAGGAGAATCCAAGTTAGGAAGGATAAGATGCTAAAACATGAAGATACAATCTGCCCCAAACCTAGGGAGATATTGGAGAAAAACAAGGTCAAGGCTACAACTGATTGCATACCTAGTGAATCAAGTGGGCCACAAATTGAAGTTGCAAGCATAGGAGGCAGTAAGTATGTGGTGAACCTTGAAGCCCACACTTGTGCATGCAAAAGATGGGATTTAACTGGTATCCCATATAAACATGCTGTTTCAGCAATACATTACATGAGACATGCCCCTAAAGAGTATGTGGATCAGTGCTACTTGAAGAAGACATACATGGCCATTTATGCCAACACAATCAAACCTGTAAATGGTATGGATTTGTGGTCTAAAAGTGCAGAACCCCCAATCCTTCCCCCACAGTACACAAGGAAACTAGGGAGACCAAGGATAAAGAGGATGAAGGATGCAGTTGAGAAGGAGGCAGCTAGTGGTGGAATCAAGCTTGGAAGAGTTCAAAGGTCTCTTAAGTGCAACAACTGTCAACAACTTGGTCACAATGTAAAGACCTGTCATAGACACTTGCCACCCAAGAATAAGACCTCAACAAGCAGTAGCAAGAAGAGAAAGTTGGATGCATCCAAAACTGAAACTCAGATATGAACTTTAAACATTCTGAAATTGTGAATTGTGGTTATTGATGTGTATATTTATGTGTATTTTGGTCTGTGTTAATATGTGTGTGTGTGTGTGTGTGTGCTGTAGACCAACACTAAGAGCAAGGGACCAGTGAGTAAAAATAAGTTGAGGAAGAAGGTACAACTAAAGGCAGAAAGGTTGAAGGTAAAGTTCAATTCATTGGTTTTGGTCTGTTACATAGATGGATTGTGCTTTTGGTCTATTTTGTTCTTTCAGTTTATGTGTATTGGTATATCTTCTTATAGAAAAAGAGAGATGAAAAGAAGACATAGCAAGCAGCAACAACAAGAGGATCAAATGTGTCAAGAGGATCAAAGGGTAGACCTACAACAGCTTCGACAACTCCTGCTCTAGCAATGTCAAGAGCTACAGCTTCTGCTCCAACAAGGTCAAACCCTCCCCCTAAGCCTTCATCATCTAAGCAATCAGCACCTACTAGGTCATTTACCAGAATTAGACAAAAGGATGGAAAAAATTAGGGCTTTAGTATTGTGTGTTGTCTTGTTAGCATGCACTGAACTTTATCATATTAGGTTTGTTTATGTTGCTATCTTTTGCGCAACCTTGAGCAATGTCTCTTAAGAATCATAGTAGAAATGAAATTGGCATTGAGCTTTAAAATTTTTCTATTCTTTGTGTGAATAATTGTTTGTTTTTCTTTTCTCTTACACATGTTTTCAAAAAATGGTTCTATGATGTTCTGAATAAATAGATTCTTGAGTTTAGACTGATTAACGTACTATACCTTCTTTAGGTGTAAAAACACATGCAGCCAAGGGCTTAGAAATCTTAATATAAGTACGTTTTGGACCTTGGGGAAGAGTTCAGAAGACTTGAAATCAACAATGATGCAATTAATCTTATCAAACTAATCGAGAGTCATGATTGACATCTGATTTAACAAGGTCTCATACTTGATAACATCAAAATAACAACAGCATAACTGGAGCAACTAAAGTAAACAAAAATTCCAGAATTGTCAATTAATCTTATCAAACTAATCGAGAGTTATTTTGTTGACAGAACTATATCGATAGTGAGGTCAAAAGAGGGGTGAACGAATCAATTGGATAATTCTGTCGGGTACCTTTTGGGTTGGGTTTTTGATTGGGCTGTGTGTCTGGCTGACCAAAAATTGAGTCTTTTTCTCATGTAAATTGAGAGGCTTGAAGGGAATTTGAAAGAATCGAACAGCTATATGTTATTTCGTGGCTTCTGAATTTGGTCTATTTTTAGAGTCAAGTTAGTGAAACTTGCTTATTGTTGGAGTATATATGGATTTCTGTGGTTTGGTAATGGTAATGTGTTTGACCAGCGAAAGAGTAGCGTTTCTACTGATATTGAAAGGCTTGAAGAGAATTAAAGAAGTTACCGGCTATTTGTGGTACAAACTTTGTATTCATAGATGGGGAGATACCCTTATTTAATTCTTAGCGTGTTAGCAATTCAACAACTAAACATGAGTTTTTTGAATAGAACTAGAGCATAAATCATAACATTCAAGCTGAACATTCTCCTTTGTGTGATATTACTTGCCTTCAGGTAATTTACTGTCAAAGTTTTGGTGGATGTTTATATATTGTCATCATTTATCTCTTATTTACACTAAATGCATAACCTTTTAGCTTCCTGTTTTTTCTGATTAGAGAAAAAAAAATACAAGGAATCAAAGAACCCAAAGCATTCATTGGACTCTTTGCAGTTGAGAGAAGTAATTAATGAATAACACAATGGTCAAATCCAAAGCATCCTTTATGCATGTGTATATGCACAGAAGAGTGTATGCTTGATTACTTGGTGAGCATTGAAGCCAAGAGAAGTAAAGAAAAGAGCAGAAAAGAAAAAGTTAGGGAGGGAGACTGAAAGAAACCCTTCTCTACCTGATTCTTTGGTTCCGAGAGGTAAAGAATTAGCAAAGCAAAGTAGATTAGTCACTTAAAAAGAAAAATTGTTGTAGTTAGCTTTATTAGAGACTTGACAGTGACATTCCACAGAATGTTCTCATTTATTGGATTCATTTCTTTACGTTGACGATCAATCAGAATGTTATCTGAGGTAAGTAATCAGAAAAACAAGTGGTTGACGATGTGAATTGTGCAATCTGTGTATTTGATCAAAATTACCTGAAACTCAATTGACATATAGCACTTATTTTTTGCAGTTTCTCAAGTTTGAGAGCTCTGAGCAACTCCAACTGATTCCCTATATTTTGATTTTTCTCTACTTTAGGGAAAAATGAGATTCTTTTGCTCTAACAGATTCCCTATAACTAACTCTATTTTAGGGAAAGTGAGGAGAGAGAAAACCAAATTCCCTATATTTACAGCAAACTCCAAAATTTTAAAGAAGAATATGGAGATTTTATAGATTACTGTAAACTAGGGAATCTGTTGGAGTTGGAGAAGAAAAAGAGGCTAAAGGTTTGACTTTTGCTTCCCTATAATAAAAAAATTATAGGGAAGCTGTTGGAGTTGCTCTAAGTCATGTATGCCCGTAAAATCTTGGACGAGTTCTCATATTATCATGTTCAACAAGGAATATAGTGATGAGATTAAGAGCACAAAATTTATTGGCTCCAATAGCACAAAATTTCGTGCTAACATAGAATTTGGTGAAATTATACATCTAGAGAAGCCAATAAATTTATTGGAGCCTTTTTATTCCAAAATTTTGTGAAATTATTCCATCTAGCACAAAATTTTGTGATGTTATTGTGATATATATATATATATATATATAGCACAAAATTTATTGGCTCCAATAGCACAAAATTTTGTGATGTTATTGTGATATATATAGCACAAAATTTTGTGCTAACATAGAATTTGGGTCTTTGTCTCCTCTCATTTGCTCTATTAAATTTATGCTCAGCAAAATTTATTGGCTCCGGAAATCTCGATAATTCTAACTAATGAGAATACTTACTAAGTATTTAACAATACTTACTAAAATTTTAATTCCAACTTACTAAAATTTGGCCGCAGCAAGGATATATATATATATATATATACTTGAGTGATTTCGTAAAGCTCTGTGGATGGATCTGTTCGTAACAAAAAAAGTGATTGGGCGATTAACATATGGAGCAAGAATTTTATTGGTTTTTCTTTATAAATGTTCTCAATCTATGTTAATTAAATATTTATTTAAATATATTAATAAAATTTTCCGACGCATAAAAGACAGAAAGATCACCTAACTTACTAAAATTTGCCCGCAGCAAAGCCAATATTTATTATCCAATATTGGCACAAAGAGCTTTACAAAATTCATCTTGCAATGCATAAAAATTCATTACAAAAAATTTAAGGCAGAATTCATCGATCAAATTAAGAGACCAGCTATTGACCAGCATTACTCTTCAACAAGCAACACCAACACCAACACCAAATGAACATTGTATTCAATTTATAGCTTCATTAAACTATATATATCAAGTTTGATATGAAATTATCAGTTTTGTAAAAAAATTTGTATAACAGTCTTATAACATCAATCACATTATCATCTATTAAACCAATTCCCGAGCAAGCCGCGGGCAACTATTGCTCATGAGAATACAAGCTGATAGTAGATATCTTGCCACTCAGTTGTAAGGTAGTATCCATCATGGGGCACATACAACAACCAAATGTGATATGACACAGGTTGACCCCACTTTTCCCCAAATAATACACACGGGTAGGGAGTGTCTTTCTCATTGGCCCTCAGTTTGCAATTAATGGCCCACCAACCCAAAGGCGTGAGTGGTTTGAGGAGTCTAAAAACGACGAAGGAGGCGAATCCCATAAACTTGTTACGTACTAAACCAACCTGGATGCAGCTCTACAGTTATCGAAAACCCCACACTTCGGTGATTGTACCACGTACTCTGGAATTTCATTTCCAGGACCAACAAAGCTAAATTTTTCATTGTCAGAAAATGCTTTGCTCTCAAGGTAGCGTGTTAGCAATGAAAGTGTTATACTCTTACAGCTTTCATTCTCCACCATTTTAAAACATTTGACAAAATATCCTGTTTGCACCGAATTGCATTGTCCCATTTGATTGGCCAATGAATCTAATGAAATGCAGTCAATTCAAAGAAAATGGAAAAACCGACCGTTGGATGAGATTATTACAATAAATTATGAGTGTGGTAAAAAATTTAGCCAATTTCACCATATTTTCGAATCCGATCGAATTGGTCAACCGTAGTCATAATATGTAGAATATATATATATATATATATATATATATATATATGCACATATTCTATATAGAAGTATAAAAACTTCCACACACACACACACAAATATATATATATATATATATATATATATATATAAACACACACACACACACACATATATCTATATATGTATATATATATTTATTATGCAGTAATGCATATATAAACACACCAATTTTGTGGTAATGCATATATATCTTTTATATATATATATATATATATGGGTAAAGTTATGGTATGTTAACATTTCTCATACATCAACTATTTTTACCACATTAAGGACTCATGTTACCACTTTGAGGACTAATATTACTATTTTGAGGACTTATATGGTAAACTAAGAAAATTTACCACTTTAAGGACTCATGTTACCACTTTGAGGACTAATATTACTATTTTGAGGAATCATTTTACAACTTTTAAGGCAATTGTATGCATGTCATACGTTAACACATTGTAGAATTCTCCTATATATATATATATATTTATAAACACACATATATTTATTTACAATATGAAACCCTAAACTCACCTTGAACTGAGCCTGCATATATAAACACACCAATTTTGCGGTAATGCATATATATCTTTTCTATATATATATATATATATATATTTATAAACACACACACACATATATTTATCTACAATATGAAACCCTAAACTCACCTTGAACTGAGCATTTGGAAGCTTCACAAGTTCACATATTGCAAAGAAGAATAGCAAGCTCAAGGAGAAGAATAAGAAGATAGTAACAGAAGGCCCAGCTAGCCATTTTTCCTCACTGATTCTAAAAGCTTCCATATGTTTATAAACACACCCCTCCCTCCCCCCCCCCTCCCCAACACACACACACACACACACACATATATATATATATATATATAAAATATTTTACGGGCCGGGCCGGGTTTTTGCGGCCTTTTTATTGGCCTGCCCTCTACCCACCGAGGCGGGCTTTTGCGGGCCTCCATCGGCCCACTTGATCCACGGGCTTTTTGATGAGGCCTAGTTGTGGATAAGTATGATGGGTTTGCAATTTAAGGTATACTAGACCCAACTTCCCAATGTAGGATTTACATCAAACAACTTCATGGCCAGTAAGAAAGTAGCTCCATTTATGATTTATTTTAAATAAATCGATTGCAAATAACTCGGGGAGTACGTTAGCTATGGAAAATGAGCTTTGGTGCAGAACCTCGCATTTTGTGCTTTAATGCAGTTATGGTAGTATGTCTTGTAAATAGGATCATTGTTGATGTGCTTTTGCTTTCCATTAAAATAAGCTAGTCGAAGAATATTATTTCATTTTGGATTTTAAATATAGTACTTTAAAGGACCATTATGTTATAACATGGAACCATTATGTGATAAAACATGATGTTAGAATTGCCCCTTTGGATTTTAATACATTGGTCAATACACCCTGAAGCTATGGACACCATTAAAAAAAATTGGGAATGCAAGACCTCAGTTGATTGCTTGCTTATAACAACTTATGTATGTAAATAGCTAGAATTGCAATGGGATTAACACTGTGCAAGGGATTTTGGTTCATGAAACTGAATAATTAGACCACTGGAATAATTATTAACTTTACGGAAACACACAAGAGGCATAGGAGCTTAATGACATTTTAAATGTTCCACCAAAAGTTAATAAGTATAGGAAAAAAATCGGCTAAATTCCAAGTTGGATAGATAATTTGATTCCTAAGATCGGAAGACATCCAAAAAAATGTACAACGTACTTGGAAATTTGATCGGCCCCTCCTTTTCTTATAAAGCGAGATGTGTAGTTTTTTGTTGATTGTAATTACTAATTCCGTACCAATTTATTTTTCATAATATATAGCAATGAAATAAAAGAGACATCCAAAATTTTGGACTAATTAAACATTATTGTTGCTTCATCAAGTCACCACCAGTGGGCATAAACCATAATTTTACAATCAAGCTTTCCCTTTCTTTTTCACAGAAAAAAAAATGCATTAACCATGTTTTTGGTCATGAATATAAGGGATTCCACTGGGTCCTGCGCTGTCAAGGGGAGTTGCTCAATTCCTTTTGGAAGAGCCTGACTTGCAACTACTAGATGCTTCATCCCCATCATAGTATTGAAGGCATCACTTGGTATTAATGCCAGTATTGCTCTGCTTCAATAATGTTTCCCAAAGCTCCTCTACATCTTCCTCATATACCATACGGACCCCACACTTCTTCACATGCACAATTTCCTCATTCATTATTCGTTTATCAAGCTGGCACAATTCTTGGCTACGCCGGGCGTATGCTACGCCGAAAACGCCTGTTAACGGAGGGGCACTTACGTCAATTCCACGTCTATGGTAAATGAGTTTTACCTGAGCCACCTCTCTCTCACAGTCTCACGTGCCCTTCAATGGGCTTCATCTTCTTCAACCGGATTTATCCGTTGTCTCTACAACCTTGCTCGAAAGAGGACTGACTTGATACACATTTACGCAAGCGTACGTATCATTGTCAAGATAGTTGGAAGAGGACTGACTTGATAGACATTTACGCAAGTGTACGTATCATTGTCAAGATAGGGAAGTATTAAGCCCAAAATTATCGTACCACGGAGATTAGTGGTTAACCCATAATCCTTGGGAAGTCAGAACTAAAGTCACTAAGCAAATAAAAGAAAAAGAAAAAGAAAATAAATAAAAATACTATTCTAAGGCACCAAGCCTTAGCAATGCTCGGCTTTGGTTTTCACCAAAGCCTAATCAAAACTAAGAGCCTAGTGATGGCTATTTACGATGAGGTAGAGATTGTTATTCGAAATTGTAATTGTAATTTTCTAATAATTAAATTGCAAAAAAAAATAAATAAATGAAAGCTTTAGCTAACAACTAAATTAAATAAAGGAAAGAAAAGTAAGAAATGGAAATTAGGTCACTAGGGTATCCTCTTGGCAAAATTCAATGCACAAATATACTCCGACAATGGTCACTCAATTTATAATGGCATCAAGAACCGTACCCAAGGCTTTTCAAGGCTCATGAGTCATTAGATTCCTTAAATGGTATTCCTACTCCTGATCAAGGGTCATAGAAACTCAATTCAGACAATTTAGAGCCTTGTTAGGGCCTCTAGTTGCCCCAAAAGGCGAAGAGTAGTTCTAGAATCAAGGATCCCAAGCTAGCCAATACGACAATCGAAATTGGTATTGTAACTAACCATGTTCTAAACAAGTGTCCTACCCATAAATTAGAAAGGTGATTAGGCTCCCTAATTTCATCTAGACATGCTCATCTACACATTCAAGAGTTAATCAAGCTCCTAATCATGCATCTAAGCCAAGTATTATAGAATAGAACATATGCCAAACACGAAATTGAAAACCATTAAATCAAAACATATTTATTACATAAAATTCATGCTAGGGCTCAAACCCTAGTTTTCTAAATAAACTACTCACTACCCATCAACTAATCAACAACAATATTCATCAAATTAAAGAGAGAAAGCTGAAGAGGAGTGATGAGAAGTAACAAGAACAAGTCACAAATTGTTATAGAGCAATTATGACAAGTCTTGATTTATGACTTCTCACTTTTACCCAAACTCAAATCTTGATGCTCCTTGACAAATTGATGAAGATTTGTTGGTGAGGATATGAGAAAAGAAAAAATAAATGGAAGAAATTAGGAGAGAGCAGCCCAAAGGGCTGCCCCCTTTTAGATGGTGCGGCGCTGTGTGTTGAGAGGAAGAGAGTCGTCTAGGTGCAACACTGTAGCTCCTGTAGGGTCGAGAGAATGAGAGTGGGATGACAATATATATATGGACTCGGTTTCTCTGCTATAACAGGCAGTGCTAGGATCTGCTTGGACTTCACTGCCAAGCTGACATGTCATCTAACATCATTCCAAGGGCCAGAAGTGAAAGTCTCCAAAACACAAATCATATACCACACACAGCATATCACTCTCTCTCCCTCCCTCCACTCCTTCTGCAACTCCGTCTACGATACCACCATTCTGATTCCCACAGTTTAATCTCCACCTATAGTAACCTCTAAACCATCGGCACTCTCATCGCCACATGTAGAAACCACCACCGCAATATCGTCGAACGAGAATACCCTAGCCTCCCTAATCTCCCAACTCGCCCTCTCCTTACACGGCGCCGTTTTGCTCACCATTGTCGCCTTCGCTGCCGTCGATTCCTTCCTCAGCTTCAAATCCACTTCCTCCGCCCTCCGCAAGATCCGCCAAGCCCCCTCCGTCAAAGTCTTCGATCTCCGCTCCCTAATCCACGATGACTCCGACCAGCTGCAGAGGTCCGATGCCTCTAAGCTAGTCGGAATTCCTCAAAGCTTTCCTTGTCAGGGAGGGTCCAAGCCCCTGACATTTCCAAGAAATCAACCTCATGGCCGGGTCTGTGATTGAAAAAACCAGCTGCTGTCGATATGAGCAGTAGGAGCAAAAGCCCAAACTCTCAATCAAGCAAAACAGCGATGAAAGAAGAAAAAAGAAAAAGTGATTTCAGAATGGTGGGTAATTTGGGGATGGCGGTGAAACTGAGGGTTGTGAAGGATGGATTAATTGGGGGATGGAAAATGTTTAAAGGGACTGATTTAGGACGAGAAGGCGGATTAGGTATAGTGGTGGTGGAGGATGGGTGAAATCAACAGTGGATATCTTTATGAGAAAAATTAAGGGATGGGAGACAACGGTGGAGATCAGCATGCGTGAATATGGGAAGGAACGGAGATGGTTGAAAGACTGGAGGAACAGAGTATGGGGATGGATTAATTGAGAGGAGGAGACGGTTGGGGGTGGTGGAGGAAAACTAAGACAAAGCTCAGGGTGCTACTATGAACAGAAGAGAGCTCTCACTAGGAGAGAGAAGCGTTTGGAGACATCCACTTCTGGCCCTTGGATTGATGTTAGATGACGTGTCAGCTTGGCAGTGAAATCCAAGCAGATCCTAGCACTGCCTGTTATAGCAGAGAAGCCGAATCCTATATATATGGCTAGGGGTCATCATGGGCCTACCCTAAATTTTAGGGCTTAGGGTCGGGCCTGGCAGGGCCTAGTCAAAGTCAACAAAATTTAGGGCCGGGTAGAGTCGGGCCGAGGCTTAAATATGCTAACCCTTACCCGCCCGAAAGGCCTGAGCCACTAGGGCCGGCCTTCCTAATAGGTCCAAATAGGGCCGAAATGGGCCTAAAAAGGCCTTAATTTGTTTAACAAAAAGAAATATATTATTTTTATTTTTTTATCTCAAAATGTGGCTCAATGGTTATATAGGTAATACAAGACTCATTATTTTTTGTTGATCATATTTAATATAAATATATAAATATATATATATATATATATATATTGGAATTAACTTGTAAGTTATAACATTTATAAATATTAGTTAAGATGGTTATATTCAATTAACTATCTCTCTAAATCTCCCAAAATTAATTGTTGTTTAACAAAGGAAACAAAAATTAAAGAAAATAAAGCTAGGAAATCAATTACAAAAAATAGATAAGTTGTATGTTATAGACTAAAGAGAAACATATTTAAAAAATAGAAAAAATAGAAAATTATTAGGGCTTAATTGGGCGGGCTTAAAGGGCTGGGCCGAGCTTGGCCCTAATTGGCTCAAACGGGTAGGGCCGGGTTTCATTTGCATGACCCTTACCCTACTCTATTTGAGAAAGGGTAGGGCCGGCCCGCCCTAATGCAAGGGTCGGGTAGGGCTTCGGCCCTACCGGCCGGCCAGGCTTAGGGCCGAAGGGCTAAATGATGAGGCCAATATATGGCTGGTCTCCAGGCTACCGTTGACAAGAGAGCGAGAGAGAATCGCTTTAGGTGGCTTTCCTCGTTTGAAGAAAATGGAGATAAGAAAAGGGTATGTGGCACTACATGAAAGGAAGAGCATGGTTTGAAATTGGTCAGCAAGGCATAATTAAGCAAATGACCAATTGCTTAATTGATCGGCCAACACGTGTGAAGCATTCCAAGCCTTCTTTCTTTCTTTTTCTTTATTTTTTCTATTTCTTTATTTTCTCTCTCATATATATATATATATATATATATATATATATATATATATATAAAATCTTCTCCACGATCTCAATATATTTTCACACCAATCATCAAGGAAGTAGTCGGGTATCACTTCTCTCGCTGACATTGACCGGAGCCACTATTTTGTCTTTTTCTCGGAAACTCTAATTTTGCTTAATTTTCCACATTTTCTCTTAATTTCCTCAATTCCACTTATTTCCTACACAATAAATAAAAGTGGATTAATTACATAATAATTGACTTGAGGATTAACTTATTTCTAGTGTTTCAGATACAATTACTTGCATAGAAATACGTGTAATCAAGGACCACTGAATATATCATTGTTACTCAAGTCTCAGAGAAGAAGCTTCTCTGAAAAATACAAGTGTTAGAGATATCTCATAAGTCAATTGATTGAATGAGAGGTTTAGATGTTGCAAAGCTTGAAGTGAAGCAACATGTCAGTATGCCTCTGACCACAGAATTGTTAACCAGAGTCAAAACTCGACTGCCGGCAAGTAGAGAAACCAGGCAAACCCGAAATCTGTTTCGATCCAAGATTGGTGAAATCAGTAAGACTGCCAAATATATAATTGTTCCGAAGATCCAAATACTTCTAACATTTCAAGCATGACAAGCTTCAGGAATCAAAACCCATTCCATCTGTGTTGGAAAATTACCAACACTACTACAAAAAGTTAATCAGACAACGGTGGATTTCTGTTGTCTGATGAAGAAGTCCACCGTTGTCTAAGTCAGTGTTGTGTGATTGAAACATCACACAACGGTGATTCCACTATCGTCTGATAATAGTTAGCTCAACAAAATAGTTATTTTCTGTGAATTCTGCGCAGGCATGTGCTGCCATGGCATGCGCGGGGATGCGTCGAGCCATTCAGACAACATAAGATAATTTCTGCTGTCGTCTGAGATTCATAACACACAACAACCATAACTCTTTCTTTGTTGTCTGAGATTCATAACACACAACAGCTATAATTGATTATTTGTTGTTTGAGATCAATAACACACAACAGCTATAATTCTCTCTTTGTTGTCTGAGACACATAACACACAACAGCTATAACTCATTCTTTGTTGTCTAAGATAAGTAACAGACAACCAAAGTGAAATTATCTCCCTTGTCTATTATTGCATTCAGACAACAGAGACAATTTTATTTCTATTGTGTGTTATCAATCTCACACAACAGAATTTTGTTTCTTTTGTTGTTGGTTGTTAGTTCACACAATAACTACATTTGGTTAGCTGTGATGTGAATATTGTAATCAAATTAGCTAACAACCAATGATTGTTGTAGGAGAAGCCTTAATTTTTAACTCTTTTGCAGTCATACAACACATTGTTTTGTATTGTACTGTATGACTGAATATTGGATAGTAATTACCATAAAAACAGTGCTCTAATCCATATCATTCAATTACCATTTTTCAAACATCTATACATTCAAGTAACTAGATAATGTACCAAACAAGAAATCATTCCTAGCTAGCTACACTTGAATCAAAAGCTGATATAAAATCATTCCTAGATATCATTCCAACTGTTGTTCCATTGACAATTACTTTGACACCTGATTTGCAACTGCTAGCTCCTCAATATCAGCCTCTTCATTTTTTGCATCATTTTCTGCTATAAGATGCCAAAATAACATGGAATAAGCCACTTTGATACATCAAACAAACTTCAATTGATTCACCATATACAATTTTATAAGCATTGAAACAAACTTCAATTGATTCACTGTATTCTTGTTACAAAATCGAAATCACAAATCAAGACATAAAAAAAAGTGAGGAAACCACCAAGCAATTTTAGGTACCTTCCATCCATGCCAATGATCATGATGGTATTCTTCCGCTTGCCAAAGGCAACAATATGCTGTAGACCTTCCTGCAAGTGAAATTTGGCCACTGACCATTTTGAGCTAAAATACCTTGGGAGCACATCTGCAAAAGATCATATCATTATAAACAAGAACCGAACATGTAAACTCTTAACAAGTTTGCAAATTTCATGTCAATTTTCATGATAGTTTCTAGATTAAGACGATATACTAATTGGATCTTTCTATGCATATTATTATGCATAAGAAGCAGCTGAAACAAGAAGCAGGTGAACCAAATTGTGTTCATCCATTGATACTTAAATAGATTAGTGACAAAAGAGAAGAAAAGCAGGAACCTCGAATTCCATGTTCTTCTTATGAACCCACAACACAAGTACTCAATTACATTGAAGCAAAACTTTATAATCCATAAGCTAGCAGAGACCTAAACTTCCAGGGCCCTTATTTGTTATCATTCTGTTTCAATGAAAGCATGAAACTTTTGGAAATTTTCAGAGAGCACCAAGCCGAAAGCATATACCTTGACATTTTCAGGGAACTCCGCAACCTTGTACGAATCAGCTGAGACTCCGTCAACCACATACCGGAAAACAACACCTGTAAATCCAAACCACCATGAATAAACTTACAGATGCAATTTTTTAAACTTACAGATGCATTTTTAATTAAATGTTGAAAAATAAAAGGCATTGCATCAATTCACATAAACATCAATTCCTTTGACACAATGAGGGAAACAAAATACAAGAACTTAGCTCTTCTTAATTATATATTTACAAGCGTCGCTCTTGTTAGCTCAAAACCCTCTTCTGTGACACACTGAGAAAACAAAATGGATCAACCAAGATAACATGAGAACTCAAATACCAAGATAACATTGGAATGCATTGTTCCAATTAAAGCAGAGTGTGCATTGAAAAACAAACCTTAAGAATGTAAAAAGATAGAGCTTTAGATTTGGAACTTAGAGCCCAAATAAGTATGTGATCTCTCATGAATCATTACCTACTAGCACCAAGTCCTTCCTCTACTAGCGTCATACAAAACTTAAGTCTCTAATTCTTATTGCTTTTCCCGTAATGTCCTTCCCCTTTGAAGACAACAGGTGATGCCATCTCTCCTACAAGCCTCTACTATCCCTCACATAATGTAACTGTAAAAAGTAAAAAACCCCTTAAAAGAAAAGAACACCAACCCAGCCCAATTAAGTTACCCTAAAAGATCACTAGTAGTGCTTGAATTCTAAATTTTATAGACAACATAATGGAAGAAAAGGACAAACAGAAAAACCCAAATACAAGAAGTTATCGGCATTATCAAATGCTAGAATTAAATAACAAAGTACTTAAGGGTGAAAGAGCATTATTTTTCCATCTACTTTTTTTTTCCGATATCCTTTATATTTTTAAATTCATGCAACCAAATCGAACTCAGCACTTATGAACTACATGATACCTGATACTTAATTACACAAAAGACCACTCAACAATACAAAAGCTACTATGCACAGATCATATGGGATACATCATACATGGATACAGTAAATCTCAATAAAATCAGGATATTGTACGTCAAGAATATGTCAATAAGAAGTATAGACTATGAAAATTGTACCCCAACACCACTGACCAATTTTCAATTAGCTCACCTGCACAGAATTATTCACCCGCACCAGTTCACTGCATGAAAGGAAACACACAAGAAAATGTCTCAGCCTTAAGAGTCTGTCAGATATGTGCTGTGTCTGCATTTCATAGATTTTAAGCACAAAACAATAAAATAAAGGCTCACAATCATCAAATCACTTCACTGCATGGTCTCTTTACTGTCACTTTAGACCACATACAATCTGACCGTAATGAAATGAAGGAAACTAAATGATTCCATTGGAGAGGTAATGCTCAAAGTTGGTTTTCATGCCAATTGCCTTTGAGTCAAACTTCATCTCTTATCCCCATAAGTAGAATGGGATGGAGTGTGTCTGAGTGTATTCATGAATTAATTTTCCCAGCCAAGATAGGAAGGTTACTTCAAATTTAAAATAATGCCTATAAGCCTTGATGGATTATCTTAATGTCCACTTTACCAAATGTCATATGAAATTCATATACTGAGTCCTAACAGGAATATATGAGATATCATGCAACCAATGTTGTACCACAACACTGAACAGAGAAATCCTACCAATCAAAGAGGAAACTAGCTTTAGAAATCTTAAACTTTCCGCCATCAACAAATAGACACAGTAAATGGGAACATGGAACTCACCATCCTTTTGCTGACGTAAGGCTATATCTTGATTGGCATCTCAGATTGACTTTCAACCTTAACTAAATTATGTTTCTCCAACTCAAATTCTTTTCTAGTACCTTTCCCACTCATTTTGGGTTTAATTTGTTGGACTTCCCTGACTTATTTGACAGAGGAAGGGTACTAGAAACTGGTTGTAGTGGAATACTAAGCTGACTTTCTTCATCTGCTGCAAACCAAGAAGGAAGTGCTCCAGTATGCACATTTCCACTAGTCTCTTTCAGACCCTTGGAAGGAATTTGAGTGAGATTCTGAACACCTGGAAAGGAAAAAAAAAAAATCTCAAATGAGCATGCTTTACCTATATCAGATTAAATACAACTCTACCTATATCAGACAATTGGAGTTGGTTCATTGTTCAAAGATGTACACAATTGGCATCAACTTAATTGGAGTTGAGATAAACACATAGAACAAACCCAAGATTCCTACCTTGAGAACTGTTCTGTCCCATTGTCATTCTTCTGTGTTGATACACATTGTTTATCTGCATCAAACATATTGTTGTTAGCCAAATTTATGGCCATTATAAATATAAACATATGAATAGAAAGCTTTTCGTTCTGTCCTAAGAAGTGCATAACCAAACTTACCCTTTCATTATTGAAATTTTCGTCAGCTGAGCCTTTTCTACCATTAGAAATAAGAGAACCCTGGCTAGTAAATGAAATCACAAATGTAAGCACACAGCAGATAACAAAACATAAGCATAGTTCATTGCACGAGAGGAACCTCTAAGATAATTGATTCAATTCAGATCACACAGAAACATAACAAATGGAAGAAATTAAGGGAAAACATCAAAACAGCACCCAACTTTGCACTCATTTCATCAAAATCATGGTATAAACCCAAACCCAAATTTCTCATCATCATTTCAAAATAAAATCAGAAACAACCAACCCAAAACCCCAATTCATACCAATTACCCTAATTTCCCAAAAATCCAAGTCAACAACCAAACCAAAATCATCAAAAAGAAAAGCAACTCATCACAGAAGGAAAGTGGAGGACAAAATGGGAAACTGACGAGATGTTCATTTGGCGGAAGAGAAGGTCGAGAATGGCGAGATAGCGAGATAGCAGAGGAGGACGATGAGGACATCGGAAACGAGAGAAGAGGTCGTGGAGAGCTTGGTCATCTCTGATCTCGATTCAGACCTAAAGTCGATACCGTCTCCATGGCCGTCCTTCCTCCGTTGAACAAATTGGAGAATTAACGGTTTGGACATTAGGAGAGTTTGGGGATTTCTTGCTTGACGGCTGAAACGACGAAGGCCATGGTTGCAGATTGAGAGACTGGGAGAGCTTTACGAGAGAGAGAGAGAGAGAGAGAGAGAGAGAGAGAGAGAGAGAGAGAGAGAGGATGGTGAGAGAGAGGATGGTGAGAGAGATCCAAATCGGCCGCTAGCGTTAGGGTTTGTGAGAGAGGACTGATTGGGAGTTTCATTTCGTTTGGTCGAGAGAGAGTGTCGAAGCCTCGAAGGTAAACCAAAGGCTTTATTTTCTTTCTTCTTTTTTCCTTTTGGACACAATGCATCAATTCAACCTAGCAAAAAATTCTTAAAGTTACTCCCACAACAGAAACTTAACCAACTATCGTATGAGTGCACTATATAAAATCAAAATGCCAAAACATGGAGGTAAATTTGCTGCCTACAACATTTTGGCTCAAAATGTTGCAGCCTATGTTCCTGCATCACACAACAGAATAGCTTAAATCTGTTGTCCAATTTCTACAGCTTGCACTAGGCGTACCTAGTGGAAGACATTCAAGCAAGCTTCCTCAAAATTTGGCACCCAGTTTTCAATCACACAACGGAAATCTCAATGCACCGTTGTACCTAGTAGCCCAGATTTCAGATTTCAAGAGGCAACCAAGACTTCAGAGTGGAGGGAAATCTGCCGCTAAATGTTTTAAGACTCAGACAACGGACAATACTTAATTGTGTTGTGCAATGTAGTTCTGAGAAAAAAATTATCACTTTGTTGACATTCACACAACAGAACATCACAAATACCGTTGTACAATAGAGTTCACTTAAACACACAACAGACTATTTCTGTTCCGTTGTGTGATTAGTGTTGTGTGATTAACTTTTTGTAGTAGTGCTTGATTGCTAGCTCTAATTTTTTGGCAAGATGATTAGAGCAAAAACCCAAAGAAACTTATGTTTTTTTTTTTGTTTCATGGATGTAAAGTACTGATGTTCATCCATTAGGATGCTAATGTTGAAGACAATGTATGCTCCAGTTTATCATATGAAATATATGAAGACCATCCTTTTAAATATATGTTTGTTTGTGTGTGATTGTAGATTTGTTCTTTCACATATATGCTTCCCATTTGTACTTATCAGGTTTTAAGTACTAGAATTTTCCTAAATATGCTCCCATTTGTTCTTTCACATATTTTGCAGATTTTTAGTAATTACTAGATGTGTAGTATTGGAATTTGGCTGACAAATTCTTAAATTTTGGAGGCAAATCTTTGTATATGTAATAGATTAAGTTTGTGCCACAATTTTCAAATTTTGGAGCCAAATTTGTTTGAAAATGATCATTTCAGCCCTCATCAGTAGGATTTAACATCCAAATTGGACAGAGATTCATAGATTGGACATGGAAGATGAAAATAGAAAAGCTTGGCATGGGGGGTAAAAATTCAAAATTGAGAGTACATGAGGTAACATGATGACACCCCTAAACTTCAGGGGGGTAAACTGAAATTAATATCTTTTTTTTATTGTCCTATGCTTTTGAGTTTTTTTTTTCCTTTTATCTTTCCAATTTTAACACCTAGTAACCAACTGCTCTGAGTTTATGTTCTTTTATCATTTTGATAGTCAATTTGGCTCTTAGGCGCCGTTTGAGATTGCTTCGCTTTTAAAAAAAATCAGCTTTTATCTAAAATTTTAGATTTTATTGTGTTTGGTAAATAAATAAAAAGCAACTTTAATTCAAAATTACAGGTCACTGAAAGCAGATTTTAGAAGCAACATTTGGGTTGCTTTTAGAAGCTGCTTTCAATTAAAACACGCTCTGAAGTTGTTTTATGTACTAACAACACTTTTAAATATATTATTTACTAAACACGAACCCCATTTAATTCACAACTGATTATTTTCACAACACAACAGCAGCAGTTATTTTTAAAAGTCACAGCAATCCCAAACTAGCCCTTAATATGAACAATGAAAGGAGGTTTTATGAATTCCAGAAGGTAAGTTTGGATTTCGATCTCATTGATATTACATCACCGCTATGTGAAAGTGATAATTAGTAAGAAATTACTACCGATGAGCTCTTTTTAACTAATTTTTCTGGAGAGTTTTTAACAAAGTAATGCTCTTAACACATTAGAAAGCTAATGAGGAAATTGAATGATCTTTACAACGGCTAGTGAAATGTAACAAACGCCATATATTATATCTAATGGAAGTTTTTCAAACCTGAAGTGTCATTATCAGATTTGGACAATAAATTCTAGACACCCTTATCACACTGTCATATAAAGCACATAAGAGAACATCCATTTTCTCATTTATAAATAGTTTGTACACTATCAATATCTTCTGAATTTATATCCTAGATCACGAAACTTCTAAAGCTGTACAATCTAGTAGTCTTCCATAGAAACCTTTGCCATGATATAATCTTGGGAAAAGACATTATTTACAACATAAGGAAGCATCTACAAGCCAAACAAAACACAAGCCTCAAATGCCACCGTGCTGAAAACTTGGTTGAGAGCCATCTTGATCATCCTCATCATTTTCACTATTCGTGGAGGGAGCATGGAGGAGCTCTCTATTCCCAGCATCTTCGTCTGGAATCCCTGACATGTGAGCCAGTAAAACAGCAAAAGAAGCTTCCCCTAACCGCTCACTCATTATCCTTAACTGACCCACGAATAATGTCGCTGCGTATAAGCTCAAACTGGTGTTCTGCTGTATGTTGCTGATTAAATCGACCTGGAAGCTTGGAACTAGTATTATAACAATCATTGCAAAGGTCAAATCCGATTTTCTCCACACAATCTTTGCACCGGTATCTATCCCCAATTATCGGATACATCTGTTGAAAAGAAACCAAGATGTTATTATCCTGTGCAATTGTGATATCAGTAATGAGGGAGGGGGAGAGATTTTTAATTACAAGTTTACAATTGAGGCTCAAACAGGTAAAAAAATATTAATCTAATAATTAGAGTGATCAGACTCTGATTTTATGCATAAAGGTTCTGGGATAAAGACCCTTTCATACAACATTATAGATTACTTTAACCCTGACTCCAAGCCCTCTTCATACCAAATGTAAAGCAAAGCTAGATGAAAATGCACAAGTAACTGAAATAGAACTGAAATTTCACAAGCACAGAGGTTAATAGAAGTACGGAAACTTGGACAGGCAATAAAGTAGTATCATCAGCTACACAGTGTGACCAGGCAATATAGCAACTATTTAAGCCATCATAAATAAAAAATCATGCATAATTTGCAGATACTTCAATAAGGAAAAGTGTCTATCTTCTAGGGCTATCAAAAATAAGTAGCGTGCACTGTTTCTGGTTATTATTACATCCTAACTTTTCATGGTCCTGATCATTTGAGTTACAAACCTATCTGGTTGATACTTTAGTATCTACTTGCACTGCCATAAACCTATCCAAGATGGAGAAGGCAAAAAAGATTTTCTCAAAGCATCAATGTGCAGAGAAAGAAGTAAAGAAGTATACGTACCCCACAATAATCACAGCCAACTCCTCTGTGATATGAACCCGATGATGACTTCTCTGCTTCTTTACTGCTTTTGCCTTCACCTATAAGTAAATGGCAACACCATTAATACCAAAATCTAAGACAGACAAAAATCATAAATCAATAAATAATTGACGGGTGAAATATTTAGTAGGTAAAAGTGAAAGACCAGCTCAATAGGTGAACAAATTTCATAAATCATATTTAGTAGCTTGTCATTTGGCTTTCTTAGTGAAATAATGCATACTGACGTGATACTCATAACTGAGAAGAAAAAGAGATTAGTAGAGCCTACTCCAACAACTATATCTTTTAAGTATTAACAACTACCAGTCTAGGATGCATACTTGCCTAGGAACATTTTCTTTCTCTATTTTCCTATGCTATATAAATCAAGTAAAAATTAGGTAGCAAAACATACCAGTTTTAAATGATGAATGATTTAGTATCATATTATACTGCATCAAAATAAATAGAATGGAATTGAGCATTCAGTTGACATACATGTAGTTGGATTAACATGGTTACGCTGTACACCATCTCTTCTATGTGCAAGTTCTTTAGGAAACTGTTCTATCAAAAAGTTTTGCAGATCCAAACAAACTTTTGGATATCTGGCTGGATGGAAACTTTGACAAACTTGACATCTAATCTTCTCTTCATCTTGTTTGACGATACAACTTTCACAATATACTGTGCAATCAAAATAAGGAATATTAGAATAATTTATACTTTTAGAACAAAGGACTGGCAGCTGATAAGAGTTAATAGAAACTTTAAAATCTAAGTCACAAGTTACCATGGCCACAGTTAAGAACCACAGGACGAAACAGCAGTTGTTTGCAAGCAGCACAAAGCACATCTGCAACTGAAATCTGCTTGGGACTTCCGCTCTGCTGCTGAGATAACAGGGGATACTTTACTTGCTCAGTAACATTCTCCATTCCCTCATAGTCTCCACCATCAGCAGGCCTAGAAACCGCTATGGCATTGTTTAGATTATATGAATCGAAAACTGTTTCCTGCATACTTGCACTCAACTCTTTGCTTACAGAGTCGCCCGGAATATTTGAGTCTTGATTAGCTTGTGAGCTCCAAGCCTGAACATCAAGCTGTGGTGAGAAGTAGCCAGTTTTCTTCTCTTCTTCTGCAACATGTGAAGGTAACAATAAACGCAATTAGAGATTTGTGTGAACTGAGCAAGGTGCATGAAAACTAACTAACTAACATGATGACTTGCAGCAAACGTGAAAAACATAACATCTTAAACAATCTTTTCGTTTAAACTAGAAGAATAGAATGTTGCACTACAACACTAGTCAAGATAGAAAGAACAAATAGAGCAGACCTAGAATTTGCAATTCCCTCTTCTTATAAGCAACAGGATACGAGTTGAGCAGTAAACAATGAAGCAATTGACATATAGTCGGAAAGTGATTATAGGGATGCCTACAAAGCGGGCAATGAGATTGCTTTTCACCACTCATGGATCGATGCACGCACCAGAAACACGAAACGTGCCCACAGGCTGCAATAATCAACAACCAAAATCATAATCACACCGATATTGGTTAACAGAGGTGATTCAACATGCGCCAGTACCAATTCAAGCACCGACTTACAGAGCACTATAGGCTTGTACAGAAGTTCCCTGCACCAATAAACCAAATCCATAGCGTGAGCTAGCTACACAGCGGATTCATATATATCGAACAATTGACAGCGGGATTTGGGAAACTTACAGACACATGCAGCAGACGAAGCGGTCGGAGAATTCCTCTTCCTCCGACTCCGACGAGATGTGATGATTTTCCATTGAAGAAGTGATAGAAAGAGATTAGTTGCGGTTGGTGAGAAGAATCTCTCAATTCTCTAGAAGAGCCATTCTGAGGCCTTTTTAGTTCTGTCACATCGCCGTAACTAAATCTGAAGCTCTCTGACACCCAAAGCCGCCTCGAGCTGTTTTCTCAAAAAAAAAAAAAAAAAAAAAAAAAAAAGCCGCCATGAGCTGTAAGTTTGTGACTAAAAAGGCAATCCCACACAGTTTGGATATCTGAATGGGCCATCGCTGTTTTAGTTTTTACACCATTGTATGCCGTTATTACCTGCCTACCCTACTAATTTACTTTTTTTACTACTGGTAAAATTATTACTTTTTTTACTTTTCACAGGTAAAATTAGTACCTTTTTTCTTTTTGCTGGTAAAATTAGTAGGGAGAATTCCACAAATGGTCACTCAACTATGACTCATTCGACACTTTGGTCACTGAAGTTTCAAATATATCACTTTTGTCACTCAACTATCACACTGTCAATCACTTAAGTCACCCAAAAAGTATTTTTTATAATTTTTTTAATGAAAAAAATTAACAAAGTGACTTAAGTGATTGACAGTGTAATAGTTGAGTGACCAAAGTGATATATTTGAAACTTCAGTGACCTAAGTGTCGAATGAGTCATAATTGAGTGACAATTTGTGAAATTTTCCCAAATTAGTATTAGTATTTGGAACCGACCGGGAAATCTCCTTACGAGTTGAGGACACACCCTTTTTTTTTTTTTCCTTTTTTGTTTTCTTTTTATTCGAGTGCGTTTCAGCTTTGTATACTTATATCGATACATCAAATACACTTAGTTTATTAAAGAAATAGATTAGTTTACAAATAAATTAGTTTGATACAAAAGTAGAATAATTATACCAATGCATGAAATTAATTTAGGGTTTACATTTATTTAATTCATCTCATTCATTAGATGAAACACATATTAAAAAGGTAATACAAAGACCCAGTAAGTTGTTAACTTTTCACTGTAATATCTGACCTAGCCATACTAGGGTTACTCTCTGGATCTTCTGGAGAGCGAGTTCTAATCGACCATGGATATGGACATTCTTAGCTGGAATTGCAGAGGGATTTGCAATGACACGACTACTAGAGCGTTGAAGGATCTCATCGCTCAAAATCGGCCCCAAATTATCTTTCTTTGTGAGACAAAGATAAGTAGAATTCAAGATTTTCAAGATCTGCATCGTGCCCTAGGGTTTCTTCATGCGAAGGAGTTCTTGAGTGAGGGTCAGGCTGGGGGACTTGGTTTGTTCTGGACTGACGAGGTCGATCTTCATGTTCGAACATCGTCTGGACACCATATTGATGTTGAGATCTGGGGTAAGTCGGGTAAACCGAGTTGGCGGTTAACTGGCTTTTATTGCTACTCAAGAACCACTGAACGAGACCGTTCATGGCAGTTGCTTCGAGACTTGAGCAATTTGGACTCGTTACCTTGGGTCATCATCGGGGATTTTAATGAGATACTCAACAATGGGGAGAAGATCAATAGGCCAGTCAAGCCGGAACACCAAATGCGGGGATTCCGTGATGCTTTAGGGTACGGGGACTTGCTGGTCCTAGGTTTCCAAGGAACGAAATCCACATGGTGGAATTCAAATACACAATTGCGGTTGGATCGAGCTGTGTGTATGCGGCGTGGTGTGATATTTATGGGTATGCAAAGGTCACTCATCTCCCTCCGAGTGATTCTGACCATATACCAATTATGTTACATGCTAGCACTATTCCCATTGCTAAACGCCCCAAACACTATAGGTTCAAGTTTGAAGTTTTTTGGCCAGCATGTTGACTATGATCCTTTAGTCCATGAAGTGTGGCAAACTGATGTTGTTGGAGCTCCTATGTGTACGGTTGTTAAAAAAATCTCTCTTACGAGAATTTTCCTTGACAAATGGCAGAGACGTACTTTTAAGGTGCGACAGCAGCAAATGCTTGGGGTCCGGGCAAGACTAGAAGAGTTATTAGAGATGGGTAACGCTAAATTGATGCAGAATGAGAAGAAAGAATTGATGGATCGTTTGCAATCCCTTCTATCTCAAGAGGAGATTTTCTGGAAACAGAGACCCAAAATAACATGGCTGAAGGAAGGAGACCGGAATACTGGATTTTTCCATCATAAAGCTTCAAACAGGAGGAGGAAAAATACTATTAAGGGATTGTATGACTCTGAGGGAGTTTGGCGTGATGATGACTTGGGTATGGAGAATGTGGTTTCATCTTATTTCCAGACCATGTTCACTGCCTCTGATCTGGATATAGAGACCATGGAAACAACCTTGCAAGCAATCCAACCTCGTGTTACAAGAGAGATGAATGTGAAGCTAAGCGAGTAGTACTCATCTGAGGAAGTCAAGAGTGCCTTGTTTCAAATGTACCAAACAAAATCTCTAGGGCCTGATGGATTACCACCCTTGTTCTTTCAACATTACTGGGATGCTATTGTAGTGATATTACGGAGGTAGTGCAAAATTTTTGGCATACTAGTCAGTTACTCAAGCAAATTAACTTTACACATATTTGCTTGATCCCCAAAGTGTCTAATCCAGAACACATGTCAGATCTAAGGCCAATTGCGTTATGCAATGTAATTAATCTACAAGATATGTTCAAAAGTCATTGCTAATAGATTGAAGGTGCTTTTACCTTCAATTATATCTCCGTTCCAAAGTGCTTTTGTTCTAGAGAGGTTGATAACGGACAACATTCTAGTGGCAAATGAAATAGCACATTTTGTTCATAACAAGCGAGATGGGGATGAAGGGGTTTTGGCTTTGAAGCTTGATTTGAGCAAATCATATGATTGCATGGAGTGGACCTTTTTACGAAAAGTGTTAGACAGATTTGGGTTTGCACGAGTTTGGTGCGACATGGTGATGCAATGCATTACAACAGTGAGATACTCTTTCTTAGTTAGAGGGAAACCTCGTGGCTTAGTGATTCCAAGTAGAGGTGGCAAACGGGCCGGCCCATTTTAAGCGGGCCTAGTCGTGCTTCGTGCCGTGCTTGGGCCGGCCCATTTATTATTTTGTCAGGCTCGTGCCGGCCCATTTACTTAAACATTAAGCCCGGCCCGGCCCATGGCCCGAGCCCATATCGTGCCATGTGTTTCTTGCTAAAGATCGGGCTGTGAAGGTAGTCCATGTGAAACGAGATGCCAATCATGTTGCGCATGTGATAAGCAGCACATGCTGCAAGTGTTGGTCAAGATTTTTTGTTTTTTAATACTCCTTCCTTCTTATCTGCTGCTATTGCAGCTGATTTGAACAATATGTAAGTTTCCATATTTTAATAAAATGTTGACTTGTCTTTTATCAAAAAAATTTACATATGAATTAAACTGATTACGTGATGTATCCGTACATTGATATAAGTCATATAACAGACAAACTCACTTCCATAACATATAACCATAGCTAGTAAAAATACATAATGTGTATAATATAAAACATATAACCATAGTTAGTAAAAATACATAATGTGTATAATATAAAACAATATGCACACATACTATTCGGACATTTCATCAAACGGTTTGTTAGAAAGTTTGGCAAACTATTATGTGACTTCCGTAACATATAACTATTAGATATGAGATGAAGGTGGGAAAGTTAGAGATATGGTAATGTGGTTAGCTGCCATCTTATGGTAAATTTTCAATCTGGTCATTAAAATTGCATACCTTTGCTCTGTGCGCTTCTCCTGCTTTGCATTCAGTGCTTCTTGCGGTGAGAGAATGGATTTTACTATGTAAAACTAGTTATTATGTCTAACAGTTTTTCACAGTACAATGGTAAAATACCGATGTTCTTCTCAACGAAGTTACTAACTTGATAAATTATAATAGACAAGGGCAGTAACCCAGAAGAGAGACATTATTCTACTTTAATATGAAAATTGTTCTAGTAGGGGCCGGAAATTACTGTATATGATATTATACCTGAAAGAACTGCTTATGACTCTTTTTTTTTTTTTTTTGGTCAAAGCTTATGACTCTACTTGCTATAATATTAATGCTTATAATTCTAAATCTCGGCCACCAACTCTCCCCCCAGATTTTGCCTCTCCAAGATCCCCAAAAACTTTTGGGTTTACTTCCATAACTTGACGGAGCTATCGTGACTTGCAGATGCAACCATTTTTTGGAGTTTACTTCCATAACTTGACGGAGCTATCGTGACTTGCAGATGCAACCATTCCGGTTTCGGATGACTGAGCCAGAGCTGAGATTATATTCTCATGTGCCGGAATTGTCATGCTCTTATTCTCAGCCATGTTCCACAGATCCAAGGACTACCTCACAAGAATGAAAGCAACTATTAGTTAGATCAGCCTTTTACATTGTAGCATAGCTTGCTGACATAGATTGCCACATTGTCAATGCCAGTCACTACAAATGCCATCATCTACTTGCATGTATATGTTTAAGATGTTATTGCTAGGAGAACTCACCGAGATTCCTCCAATGACCAAGAGAGTTGAATAACTTGGATGAAAAATGCACGAGTGAAACTGGTTCCCATTTGAGCCAAGCTCCTGAATACACTGTCCTGAAGCTAACGACCAAATCTTCACCAAACTTTGACTGACAGACGCCACAAACTCTCCATTTGCATCCCAACAAATGTAGTTTACCATTTCAGAGTGCCCCTGAGATTGAGGATGATGATCAGTCATATAAACTGAAAGAAGATCTACTCTAATCCCTTGTTCCTCAACAAAGAGACCAATCAGAATATCATAGGTAATTAACCCCACAACACTATCTTCTCATCCATGGTACCTGGAATGAGTGTGTTTGCCTGTCAGTTTCGACGTCAAAGATGGAAACAATTTTATCTGATGCTGCTGCCAGGAATTGTCCCACTCTTGGTTGAAATCTAACTTGTGCAGTAGCTCCCTACCCAAATGATAAAGGTAATGTTAGGCTGGCTTTTCATAAATAAATAATTTCTGAATCTTGGTAGATGTCGGAAGATGACAAACCTTTGAAATACGAGTACAGGAGAATGGACTGATATTCCAGTAACGAATTTCATTGTCGCTATCACAGAAACAAAATAGATCGGTCTTCTTAGGGTGGAAGTCAAGGGACATAACAGGTGCGCTGTGCCCTGTATATGCTTGCAAACAATAGTTTGGCTGCCACAATAAGATAGATAGTTTAACAGCGCTAGTATAAGGAAAATGCATATGAATTAGAGCAACTCCATATCTTATATAACAAGGTTTCTAAGAGGCTACAATTATAAATAATTAAAACAGAGGTTCTTACGAGGTGAATACAATAATTGATCAAGGTACAATCAACTAAAGCTGATGGTTCTCAAAGAGAGTGAAGAAAATTACATTGGCTGCATCCCATAATCGCACAGTTTTGTCAACTGAAGCTGTTGCCAGCTGAGATGAATTTGGTCTAAAACGAACATCTGTAATGACCAACTTGTGTTCTTCAGGAGTGCTCTCTGTCTGCAGGGTATCCATGTTCCAGAGGACAACCTGATAACAAAAGAAAAAAATTTATGTCATTCTCTACACCTCAAGATCAATCATACCTTTCCTCACACACATAGAAGTGTTACATATATAATCTACGGAATCCTTGGTAATCAATATTTCCTAATTTCTTTTACCGCTTCACCTCTTCATTCCTTCAACATGTCAATGCACACATTGCTAAGTTGCAATGGAGCTTTCACCTTGATGGAAACTAGTGAGACCTGTGGATCCAGTAGATCATCTCACCCTTGACGAGAATGAGATTTTATTTATTTATTTATTTTTATTATTATTATTATTGTCAATATTATTGTTATTATTATTATTTAAAAAAAAAAAAAAACACACACACACACAAGACAAGACAAGATAATGTACAGGAACGCATCAGGCCAAGGATACATTTAAAGAGTATGATTGATGGTACAAACATTGCTAATTTGCTTATCAAGAGTGCGCAAAACACCGATAATACATGCTTGAATGCTTACCAAGAAAAAGGTACTTAAACCCTCTGTAAATTAAATTATTTATGATCCTATATGACATAGTATTATACATGTGTATACCTTTTTGTCATGTCCAGCACTAGCCAGCAACTTCCCATCCGAAGAAAAGTGACAGCAGGTCACTTTGCTGCTTCTGGTCCTTACGCAACCAACTTCACCAAAGGTAAAACCTGAATCGAAGAATGTGGCCACGGCTTAATGAGAGTGAAAAAAAAAAAAAATTCTCTAACTCTCCAAGAGTCCAAATGCAATGTAATATAAATAACTTACCTTTAGAAGACTCCTTCCTGGGCTCACTAGGACTCTGCTTCAGTGTCCCATATACATCCCTCCCATCTCCCCCATCAGGTGACAAAAACGATTCCACATTATCTTCTAGGGTACCAACATCTCCAAATCGTTCCATGTCTTCCTGCACTAGGAAATGATGCTCTTAGAGAAGATTTGTTCATTCTTAACCAGATTCTTTGTCTCACCATATAAGATATCTACAAATTTTGGATCTCAAAAAACACACTGAAGTCTCAGCAAGAGAACCATGCTTTGTACAAAGTACAGCGACAGCATAATTCTTTCATGGGAAGAACTAGACAAAATTTTAAATAAACTGACAGCTTCGAGTAGTATATACATTATCTGGATAACAATGAATATCCACAACCACAAGTATAAATATAGAAACCAGCACTCTAGAAACCAACCCCAGTATGCATTCTCATATCAAGAGCAACCGTACAGCATCTGAAAGGGAAACTTAAGTTCATATGTTTAATTTAATGTCATACCAATAAATTGGAAGATGAAGGAAGACCTCCTGTTCCTTCTGGACCATACATCATCAAGCTTTTCGGAATGTTGTTAACATGCTGCAGACTACTGGCTGTGTTAATTCCATCACCTGGTGTGTGAGTTGATGCTGGAGAACCAGGGGAACGGCCAACAGTGTTTCCCGTGTTGTTGCTGTTGGCAGGTCCAGAAGAAGAGTGTTGTTTCCTTTTTCTGTTATTCTGCAGAAAGAAAAATAACAGCAATAGACTAGGATCAGCTAAATTAAATAATGTAAAACAAATGTCCTTATTGAAAAGGTATATATATATCTTAGGAGCAGAAATTATCATCATCTCTATGGATTTGGTTCTGTCAAACAGCTCACATTAAGTAAGCTCAGAGATATAGCAATTACTGTCCTTGTCCAACCTCGTATCCCTAAGAAGAGCTAAAAAAAAACACAAAGATAACAACACACAACCTGTTGTAACGGCTGCTGCTGCAATTGGTCATGTTGTTGGGAGTGGGAGGAAGACTGTTGCATCTGAGGCATTTTTATCTGTTGAACCCAAAACCAAGCGAAAAAGTTAAGACATTCTCAAACCACTAAATACCAACAAACAAACTCCAACAATACATGAAACCAAAACTGACAAAATCAGTGAAAAAATATGAAAGGGCATAGAAGACAAGATTTCAGAAAATGGAGCAGGAGCTCTGGTGATAATATATTTAACAGAATTCTAAATTATAGAAACCCAATATTCAAAACAGGTCTTCTATGTTCTTTCCATATATTGGGGTTGTGGAAACAAAGGAAAGAAAGAGTGTTCAGTATACAAGCACTAATTTTAAGCCCTTTGGAATACAGTGCATGTCGATGTACAATAATTGAAAGTTTTACTCATTTTAGGACCAATACATCACATTGCAAAACCTTAAAGGTATCAGACTAGCATAATTACGTAAAAAGGTGAAAATTTTCAACTGTCTGTGCATCCATATGCGTGCTACTTCTTTTAATCTTGAAAAGATTAGTCTCCAACATTCAAAAGGTTACCTTTGGTGAACTTGACTGCATTGCAGATTGACCATCTTTTGCATTCATGCCACTCCTAGGCAAACCAGAAAACCTACGAGGATCCAGATCTCCGTAGCTTGTTGAATTTCCAAGGTTGTTTTGTGCCTGAGCCTGGGCTTGTGCCAAGACTTGTTGTTGTTGAGGTGCTAAAAGGAATTGACTTTGGGTCTGAAAATTTGACTTCTGTACTTGTACACCCAAGTTTGGTCGTAATTGGTCGATTCCCTGTGTGATGTGGTAGTTTTAATAAGAGGTGAATAAACTTACACTAGATATAAGAAGCTTCAGGAAGAATGAGACGTATATAACTTACAGTAAGAGGCCAACCCTTCAAAGGAAGACCTGTGACACCTTGATTCAATCCTGAAAGGAAAACAGAAGCATTCATATGTAAAATATCTTAGAATAACCATTATTCCCAACATGAGTGAAGTTGTTTCTCAAAAGATAGGATCAATTATTGTTACCTGCACCACCCAATCCAGATTTTGACTGTAAAATTGCTTGTCCATAAATCGATGAAGGATCCATAGGCAAACTTCTCTGAGCTGTACCTAAGTTAACTTCACTTTTGATGTCCTACAATCTCCACAAGTCCACGTATTATACTACTTAGCATGCTAGAGAGAGAAGCAACTAAATCTAATAGATTTAGATAATGAAAATACATGTAGCATAAAGGTTATAGTCTGAGTACTTACAGTGGTCAAAGGATTGCGTGCTTGCATTTGCTGCAAAGCAGCAGACATGTTTCCGGAATTGGTTTGTGTCAACTGGCTGAATGAGGACCAAATAGACGAATGACACATTCTGGCCAGAGAAAAGAAATGAAGAAGAAAAAATGAAGCTCAAGTAATGATGAAGAGTAAAGAGATGTACCCTTGTGCATTTGTAGCTGATTTGAGAAGGGCAATCCTATTGGCATCAGTAAGACCTGGGGATGCTTCAGCATCCATCGAGTGAGGATGTTTCATGCGTTCTTCATACATTTTCATGGCTAGCACACTGGCTGAAGGTTGCCCCATTACCCCTTCAGAGTTTATAGCATTTAAAGCATTTGGATCTCTACGCTGTAACTGAGCATTACGCTGCTGCAATATCTGCATCTGCTGCATTTGCAACTGTTGTTGCTCCCTCGTCTTAATTTGCTGTGCCTTAATTTAGTGAAACAAATTCAAAGAGAAAGATAAGCACCCAAACAGTCTTTTATTTCGGAAGAAAATATTGCTGAGAAAGAAATCTAAATATAACATAATGAGCAAACCTCAATGTAAGATGCAGCAGCCTCTGAGTGCTTCTCATTTGTCCTTGCTATGAATATGTCCCAGAAAACAGACCACCATTCAAAGAGGAATCCTCCTGGTGCATCAATTGCTGCATATCCAAATCTAAAACATGTTTACTCTCGAGAAATTCACTTAACACATACCATGACGTCATTTAAAACAACATTATGCAAACACATACCACATGTAGAGTTTTGTCAATATGACAACAAAAGGAGAACAACTCAAAAGTGATAATCAGTTACACTAATTATTACTAATGAATTAAGAAATTCTCAAAAGCTGACAGCATTACCTACTGGATCTGTAGCAACCTTCCCTTCAGTCATAAATGTATTTGCAGAAGCAGTCAATTTCCTTTTCAACAAATAATCATGAATATAAACATCAAGCCTGTAGCAAAAAAAAAAAAAAAGTCAAAGAAGGTAAATATCAAACAGATAATCGATCCAGAGCACAAAAAGGAAAAGAACAACACCCAACAACAAATAAAGAAATCACATGCAGACCAATCATTGAATATAGAAACCCAAGTAATCCAAAACTTACATCTTATCAGCTTCCCAATTACTCTGCGCCATGTTCCTCCTTTTCACTTGGTGCAATCACTGTTTTGATCTGCAATTATGTATCGTCAGATCCCCTCATCCACAGATATTCAACTAGAACAGCTACAAAATCACTCCTTATCACCAAAACCATAAAAATTCATATTTTTTACTTGATAAATTTTCACAATCATTGCCTCATTTACGACTCCATCTCCAAATTATCATCATGAACTACACTGAAATTCTTCAAGCAGCTAAAAATCACATAATGCACAACTTGTAAAACATTTCTCCCTTTCATCCTCATAATCGAGTTCCTCACTGAGCCAAAATAAAAACAAAATCGCAAAATTCCAACACTTGTCATCGCAATTCAGCTCAAACCTTACCAGTGAAACGGATCAACGCCTCTACAGTGCCGTCCGGCGCGATCTCCACCTCATAAACCCTAGCGCCAAAACTGCATCAACCAAAACGAACACCAAAAAATTCAGCAGAGCTCAGCTGAAGAAACATCTCCAAAAAAAAAAAAAAAATTGGAAATTGCAGAGGAGTGGAAATGATCCGAGACCTTACTTGCTCAATTCACCTGAGAGAGAGAGGGAGAGAGAGAGAGAGGAGTGTGGAGAATTATGGCTGCAATGGCTTTTGGAGCGGAGAGAAATAATGGAGTGGTGTTGAGTGTAACTGAAGTAGAGACTAGAGAGAGAGAGAGAGAGAAAGGAGCTGGAGAGGTTTTGAACAGTGAAAGAGAAAAAGTGGAGTAGGAATCGCAAAGGAAGATATTATTGAGAGGGGTTGATGAGGACGTTTGGAGCCGAAGCTGAGGTTCGGGTGTCATGTTTGCGTGAGTCCGTTATTGGGGGGATGCCGTTTGGCCCAAAAATGTCATGTCAACATGTGTGTAGGGTTCCAGTTCGGACGCAGACTTGGTCCTTTGGCTTCTGTTGTGTGAAATAGAACGGTCTGATTGATTACTGATATACGGCGACGGCGCTAGAACTACTTGTATATTAAAAAAAAAAAAAAGCGGAGGCGTAAGTTGTATTCATTTCTTATTATGCATGTATGTATGACATGCACATATAGTGAAAGTTATACTGAATAAAGAAAGATGAGATAAAAGAAAAGAAATGATCGAATTAAGACTTGAAAGTAGGGTACTGTCGAGTAGTCAATTGAATGCTCACACAAAGAGTTTTAACTTGAAATTTTTGCATTGATGATTCAATAAGATTTAAAAGTTTTTTTTATCAGTTGAAAGTGTTTAACGGTTGAAAGATGCTGTAAACAATAAATTTTATTTAAAAGAACGTTAATGTCTAGTTCTATCAATAAATCCATAAATTATATCAATAAATCCATAATGAAAAACCTAATTATTTTACCCAACCAGACTTTAAAAAGATGAAAAATTCTCGTACAAATAGTGTCTTTACTACCCTCTTTTTATTTCTAAGTGGCTCGGTAATGATCTGGTTCAAGTATTAGACCTTATTGGATGTTTGGATTGGCATTTGGTCCTCGTATCCAATCTTTTAATCATGATCATCGTCCTTTTATGGTCCATACAATTGACACCTACAAGCCGCCGGACAATAAGTGACCTTTATTTATTCGCTAGAGTGTGGTATTTTATGAGAGAGACTTGCGTGGGGCAACCTTCCCCATGTGGATATAGGGCTGAGTGGCTGACCAATCAACCCCCAACAGGAAGGCTCTTTTGGGTATTGCACTTTTAAAAAGCAGGGGTAGTTTCGAAAAACTGAAAAAAATTATGATGTCTGATTGGCTTACCCTATATCTACGTGGTGGGGAAGCCTCTACCTAAGAATTTTCCAGTGTTTTATTCGTACCACCTGTGTGCTTAGGAAAACTTCTTCCCTTTTTTTTTTTTTTTTTTTTTTTTTGAATAACTCTCTAGTTCACCTTTAGGAGAGCTCAAATTTAATTTGTAACTGAAGATATTTACTTAATTGAAAAGCAACCTACTGTTTTCTTGGGAAGTGTATGAATGACTTAAACTTCTTTCCTTAAAAATAAAATTGAATTAAACTCCTTTACCGAAAATTCATATCAAATTAATTTCCTTTCCTTAAAAATAAAAATGTAGTAATAACCCCAGCATTAACTAATAGAAAGACTGGTTTATTCTGATCGAAATGCTTGACAGTTTTTTTTTTTTTTTTTTTTTGAGAAGAAAATGTTTTACAGTTCTAGAGCTTAACAATGAACATGGAGAATGAAGCGTGACAAATACATCATTCTCCAAAGCGAAAAGCCAAAAAGAGAATCTATGATTCTTCAAGGGCCCGCGTGGGAAAAAGAAAAATAAAAAAAATATTCCCTCAGCGGGAAGACGAAAACGAAAGGTCGCGCCGAAAAAGGAAATAAATTTCGCCAAGACACACGTGTCGACATCCAAGTGGAAGGCACATTCTAGAAGGCGTTGGAATCCAAGCTTGGGTCAAACTGTTGCCCACTTGGTGCAACTATTTAATGGAAGCAACCGACCCAACCCCCCCGCTTTATTTTTGGGGAAGAAGACATTGAGAGACTTTCCTCGTTGCTTCACGCTCAGGTACTCTCTCTCTCTCTCTTTCTCAATGTCTTGGTCAATGTCACAATTCAAAACCTAATTTATTGGCTTCTTTCTTTCGGGAATTCGATTCCAATTTGGTTTCGTAATGCTCCAGCTTTCTCAGATTGTAGAAGATTCCGAGTTGTTGGGGTCCTAGGATTGTCTGCAGGATTTTGGTTTGGAATTGGGATTTTTGTATTTGATTTGGTTTGGATCCCGCTCGTATTGTTTATTCGTTTTTGGGTTCTGAAATTTGACGTTTACGAAGGTAAACTCAGGATCTGAAGGGCTGATTGTGTAGGAATTGATTAATTTCTCGGAATGCAGTTGCAATTATTGGTTGTGCTTTGCGTTATGATATTACATAATGAAGTGGAACTTAGTTTGGATGTTGTTTTAGCAGAGAAAAATGCTTTCTGAATAGAATTTTTTTTTTTTTTTGGGTGCATATGCTACAAGTTCCATGAAGTCTGGAGTCTAGGATTGCCGCATGTATTAAATTGTTTTGTGGTATAAGATTAGCTGATTAGATGATCTTGTAGGAATGGTGTTTGTGTACTTTGGATGATGAGAACTGATTTTTCCGAATTGGGAATTCTCTATGTCGTGTTTGGGATGATTGTTGTATTGTGATCCTTTCTTACCCACAGTTCTGATCAATTTGGATTGTGATTTGAATAGGTACTCTTGATTAGTATAACGACTCCTGCGTTCTTTTACTGAGCATTTGGATACTGAACTGCGGGACAGATGGCAGAGGTATGCATTATTACTATCTATCTGAGTGTTATTTACTTACTTTCCTTGCCCAGATATACTTACGGGGGTGCATTGCAGTTTCTGAACTGATGCGTTTGAACTTTGTGCAGGAGGGTCATAGGGTTACTTTGAATGTATATGATCTAAGCCAAGGTCTAGCTAGACAGATGTCTATGGCATTCATAGGGAAGGCCATTGAGGGCATATGGTAAGTGTGTTTTTCTGATGGAGTACTGCACAAATGTGGAGTATGTTGTTTAGCAAGTCGTGTAGAGGTTTAATTCTCTATTTGCGTTCTCAATTGCAGGCATACAGGAGTCTCAGTTTACGGTAACGAGTACTATTTTGGGGGAGGCATACAACACGCTCCTGCTGGATCGACACCATATGGGACACCAATTCGGGTGGTAGAATTAGGTGAAACACATGTCCCCAAGGATGTTTTTGAGTCGTATTTACAGGAGATCAGTCCCCGATATACTGCTGAGACCTATAGTCTTCTAACTCACAATTGCAATAACTTTAGCAATGAGGTTGCTCAGTTTTTGGTTGGTGCAACCATACCCGACTATATTCTGCAGCTTCCTAATGAAGTTATGGGCAGTCCAATGGGAGCTCTTATATGTAAGTTTTTTGATAGCCGGTCTAAGATTTATTGTGTCTTTCTTGTGGAGTTCCTTTTGTTTTAAGAGGCCTGTGGTTATTATGGTTCTGATGCATCCAAGTTAATATCTTGTTAAAGTAGTTCAGTTTATAATTCCTGTTTGGTGTGTTTGGTTTAGATTCATTCCAGAAACAGATAATTCCAGATAAAAAATAAATTTGAATATGAAATTGTGTGGATTGTTAATATGGGTGAACAGGTAATAATGCAACCAAGTTTTCTGTGCATAACTCATTGTTTTTTGACGTTGTTTTACAGTGCCTATGATTCAAAATTTGGAAATGACTTTGAAAAGTGGTGCTGCTCCTCAAGCTCCACAATTCAGGCCTCCTTCTGTAGTCCAGCCAACAGCTAATGTGCCGAAACCTTTGAGTAATTCTAACAATGTGACTGCTGATGAATCAAAATCTGGAGGGCAGCTCACCAAGCCGGAGGAGAATAAAAAGTCAGGGAGTTCTCTTAAACCTGGCAATGGGGTTGTAGATCCTCTTGGGGATGCTCGAAGTAAGGTACAAGAAGAGATTGCAGCTGAATTTGCTGCACTCATGGCAAGTGGAACATTGCGTGCAAGTGAGGCTGCAGCACTGGCAACGAGAAAAGTTATGGAGAGATATGGTCATGCAAGTACACCAATGTCACAGAGTTAAAAGAGTTTGTATGGACAATATTTCTGTCTTTTCAGACTTGTGGTTTGACTTCACCTATTTGACGGAAGATGTGATTCGATTTGCTTCTGATCTGTATTGGTATCGATTGCTTCTCCTACCACCTTTTGAATGTTTGTATTTTAAAGAAGCGACAGTCCCTTATACCAGGCTGATTAGAGGCTTTGATGTTAGGTCTCAAGTTATGTGGGATTCTTGAGGATATATTTCCTCATCCTGCATAATTGATTAATAATATGATTTAATTATCTCAAGCGGCTCAATAATGAAAGTACTCATTTGCGTAATTGCAAGGTATGTGTGTGGCAGTATCTTATTGATTGAATCGGTTGGTAGACGAGGTTTTTACGTTGCTATATTACCTGTTTGCTAAAATTCCAGAAACTAAATTAAATTACCAAGCAGCTGAGGAAATTAATTATCATGATGAGCCAACGCATCTGCTAGCCTCACGCCAGATATGGGAGATAGGGCTGTAAATAGGCTCGATACAGCTTGTTGTTCGACTCGTATTCGGCTCGATTTTGGCTCATTCGGCTCGTGTTCGTAAGATAAATGAGCTAAGTTTGAGCTCAATATTAGGCTCGGCAAAAAAACAAAGCGAGCTTGAACAAGGATATATACGGCTCGTCTAGCTCATGAGTAGCTCGAGCTTGTTAAAGCTCTGATGTTTGTTAAAACTCGACTCATGAAAATTTATAGTATAAATAAAAATATAATTTTTCTAATCTAATAAATAAAAATTTATAGTTTCTGTTGATGAAGCTCAGGATTGGATTTTGACAGCAATTTATGTTGGTCCCACTAATTCGATCAGAAGTTCTTTGTGGGATTATATGATTAATTTCTCTCGAAATTGTACTTTACCTTGGCTTATCATTGGTGACTATAATGAACTGTATTGTAGTGCTGACAAAAAATGGTGGTTCTATTGCTGGAAAAATTGGTGAAATGAAAAAATGGGTTGATAACTATGGTTTAATTGATTTGGGCTACCAGGGACCTGACTACACTTGGACTGACAAACCAGTTAAAGAGCGTCTTGATAGGGGTTTATGTAATGATCTTTGGTGGCTTGCTTTCCTTGAAGCCTTTATTAAACATCTTCCAAGAATGAAGTCAGATCACTGCCCCCTTCTTCTCTACTCAAGTTCATGCGTTCTATCTACAGATGCTATTAAACCATTCAGGTTTCAAGCAATGTGGGTGAGTCATGATAACTATAATAATTTTGTGCGGGAACATTGGCAAAGATATGATGGTAGAATCCAAGATAAAGTCTACTCTTTGCTCAGGATTTAAAAGGAGTGGAACTCATATACTTTTGGCAATATTTTTAGGAAAAAAAAAAGACTCCTAGCCAGAATCTCTGTAATCCAAAAAAGTCTATTTAGGAATAATAACCCCTTCTTGTTGAATTTGGAACAAGAGCTTATTAGAGAGTATAACATCATTCGCGAGCAGGAGGCTTTGTATTGGCAGCAAAAGTCAAGGGTTAAATGGCTGCAAGATGGGGATAAAAACACTAAATTTTTTCATATGTCTACCATCAATTAGAAGAACAAGAAATAAAATTGAAGGTTTCTTGATGTTCATGGGAATTTGTGTAGGAATCTCAAAGATATGAAGGATATAACTGCTAGCTTCTTTGAGAGTTTATTTTCCTTCCAGGTGTGCAGGATTCAAGGTTTGTTATTCCTTATCTTTTCCCTAGTTTGGAGAACAGTGATATTCAGTGGATGAATAGAGAAATCACAGGTCTTGAGATAAAGTCTGCTCTATTCAATATTGGGGCCCTTAAAGCAACTGGTTTTGATGGCTTCCCTGCTATGTTCTATCAGAAATACTAATATATGTGCTCTGATGAGGTTATTGAAATGGTGATACAAGCTTTCAACACTGGAAAAGTTCTTGTAGGTCTCAATCACACCCTTTGTAATACCCCAGAAATTCGTTATTATTCTCTGAAGATTTTCTGAAATTATTTCAGTGGTTGTTGGTATGAGTACGTAATTCGAGGATGAAGTGAAGTATTTCGGATGAATACTTACTCGAAAAGTTTCATTTTCGAGGGGTCAAAGGGTTGACATTTTATTCATTGGGTTTCTCCAAAAACTTCCTTTACAAAAGTTGTAGTGCGCATCATTATGAGTTCGTAGACATGTGGAGCGCGGAAATTGGAGTTCATATGAGAAAGTTATGATTAGCGGAAAAACCTACTATTTTCGAAAATTTACTATAAATAGGGATTTTCAGAAAAAGGAAATCACTTTCCTTTTTTGTCAGTTTCCAGAAATTTTCGGAAGCTCTGTTCTCCCTCTTCTTTTCACTCGACCCCACCCTAACCCGTGGATCCGACCTAGCTTTTCCACCTATCTCCGGTGACCTTCGGCTCTGAAACCAACACAAACCTCTTCGCCTCCTCATCCCGGTCCTCCCTACGGTGGTTGCTCACGACGATTTGCATCGTGCACGGCGGATCGAAGCAGCAAAGTTAGGATAGATTGGACTCGACTGGAAATCCCAACTCCAGCGACGGCAAGGCCTCAAACTAGGCTTGTTCTTTTTAGTTGATACAACCCAGTTGATATTGATCAACAGAGCTCTGATACCATGTTGGTATATTTTTGATAGTTGCTTCTACTTGTATTTGAACAAAATATAATAGAAACCACAACTTTGTTGATTTGATTAATTTGCAGTAGCAAATGAAGCATGAACAGATCAACTTAACCATCAAACTTGTGTACTTGAGTTTCTGAACTTGTTCATTTCTTTTACATCAACTATTTCTTTTACAAGATTAACCTACAAAATATCTAAGATGAAAGCATATTAAACTAGATTAAAAGTACTTTAGATACAAAATATCTAGCTTAAATTTAAGTGGAGCAAACAGTATTGCAAGTGGCTGTAAAATATCTTTCACCGTAGCTAAGACTTTCACCACAACAAGTTTTGCTACAGCGAACGGACTTGACCTTTAGCGAACAGACTTAGTTATTCCACGAACTATTATTCACGAACACTACTTCTCAGCGAACTTGCTTCCTCATTTTCCTCGCAGTGATCTCATCTCGTGAACGCACTTTAGCGAACATTTACAGTGATCTCACTTCGCAAACGCACTTTAGCAAACATTAGCAGATGGAGCCGGAAAACATTAATTCTAACAGAACTGTGAAGTGTATAGGGTCCTTTGCGACATGGAGAAAGAAAAGCATACTAAAGAAAGGAAGCATGGAACGTGTATTGCGACAATTGTGAGTCGAAATGCCATTTACACAATTGGAGATGGTAGATGTACATCATCATTGGAGTACAATCTCGGACAAGTCGTGGACGGAGATAAATGCAAGTTGCACATAATCAGCCGGCGACTATTAGCAACAACTGCGGGTGATGCAGATAAAGGTGACAGTTTGAAAAGGCATGTCAAAGCAAGAGCAAAGAAAAGTTACAATCTCTTTGTGATAAAAAAAAAATAGCAATGAATATTTGAAGGAGAAAAAGAGAAAGGATGAAAAATTTGGAGCTAATGTGAATGTATTCGGATATGTGCATAGTTATCCTATGATGTACTCTTCAGATACGAGATCTTGTCAACGATTACCTGTTGGGGCACTCAAGGGAAGTGGCAGTGGATGCGTATATGCAGGCGTTTACATCTCCATGTGTCAAACTGATAGAGATACTGCAACAAAGGAATACTACGAGATTCTTCAAAAGGGTGGGGCCTTAGTTGCATGTGTTGACCCTTATTATGGGGGTCATCTTAAAGCGGCTAAGATTTCCAATAAGAAGAAAAGGGATGTACAGATTGAAAGCAAAAGTCATGTATTGAAAATCATTGGAAGCCATTATGATGTACTGGAACGCCTATTGGGCCAGTTGTATTTCATCATAAGCAAAAATCTCGGCTATAATCTTTCAATTGAAGATTGGGTCAAAGATAAGATGATTGAAAGGTTTCAACAAAGATTCAGTATGACTATCCTCGCAGTAGATTGGATACCTGATGTTACTATAGTAAGAGTTTTGTCTTTTGGTGAGCCTTACAATGGTGAGTTGCTAGATAGTGAAGAACTATATGATGATGGTGTTGGTTCTCTGGCCTTTTTTAAGCCTACTGCCACCAATATCGATGACTTGGCAAACATGCTCGTTGACTATGACTTCTGAGCCCATGCGTAGACTAGAAACAGATTTGTCCTTTGAATTATCCATTTTCCAAAATTTATGTTTAACGAAGATCCTTTCATGTGAATTTTGGGGGAGAGTCTCCTCTTGTTGTTATAGTTTTGATAGTTGCTTCTACTTTGTATTTGAACAAAATATAATCGAAACCACAACTTTGTTGATTTGATTAATTTGCAGTAGCAAATGAAGCATGAACATATCAACTTAACCATCAAACTTGTGTACTTGAGTTTCTGAACTTGTTCATTTCTTTTACATCAACTATTTCTTTTACAAGATTAACCTACAAAATATCTAAGATGAAAGCATATTAAACTAGATTAAAAGTACTTTAGATACAAAATATCTAGCTTAAATTTGAGTGGAGCAAAAGTAATGCAAGTGGCTATAAAATATCTTTCACCGCAACAAGTTTCGCGACAGCGATGGACTCAACCTTTAGCGAACAGACTTAGTTATTCCGCGAACTATTATTCGCGAACTCACTTATGACTTTTCCCTACGGTGACTTCATTCTCGCGAACGCACTTTAGCGAACATTCACAGCAAACTCACTTCGCGAACGCATTTTAGGGAATATTCGTAGATGGAGCATGAAAGCATTAATTCTAACAGCTCTGGTATTGTTATTGATCTTAAATGATCTATGGTATTGATAATATGATATGCCTATTGTTCTTGGCCAACAATTAGTGGGTCTGAAGCTCTGGAGGTGACTGATAAGTTTGTTGAGATATGTTTGAAGTGGTTAGAAGTTCTTGTTAGTCAAGGTCTGTTTTTGTTAAGTCAAATAAACTCCTATGTTTCAGGAGAGTTAGAGAGTTAGTCGAGTTTGTTTTAATTAGACCGAGTCCTTAGTTGGTTTACCACAATCTCAGGGTTGTTGAGATGTGGTTATGCTTTTGAATTCCATGTACGTGTAATGTCTATTTAAGCCAGTTTGTTTGTTATTCAATTATGAGAATCATTCAATCATTGTTGAGTCTACTTTGAGCTTCTGTGAGTTTTGATTCTTCAACATTTGGTATCAAAGCTCCGAAAGGGGCCTGAAACTGAAAGGAGAGAAACACTGTGAGTGTAGAAAGAGAGTTTGAGAGAGAAAGTGTCCAACGAAGGGCAAAATTTGTTGAGTATCCCCAAGTTTGATGGAGATTATGAGTATTGGAGCTTGCTCATGGAGAATCTCTTAAGGTCCAAGGAGTACTGGAACCTAATAGAGACGGGATACAGAGAACCTGCTGAAGGAGAAGCTGTGACTGCGGGTCAGAGAAAAGTTCTTAATGATATGAAGCTAAAGGATTTGAAGGTGAGAAACTACCTGCTTCAGTCCATTGACAAGAGCATACTAAAGACCTTGCAACAGAAGGAAACATCCAAGCATATATGGGATTGTATGAAGGTCAGATACCAGGGAAATGCTTGGGTTCAGAGAGCACAACTTTAGATCCTTCATAGGGACTTTGAAGTTTTGGAGATGAAGTTGGGAGAAACAGTAGCTGACTACTTTGGCAGGGTCATGACTATGGCCAATGAGATGAGGAATTATGGAGAAGACATGCCGGATGTAAAGATAGTTGAGAAGATTTTGAGAACGCTCACGGAGAGGTTCAACTATATAGTTTGCTCGATAGAATAGTCTAAGGACATTAATAGACTCTCTGTTGATGAACTACGAAGCTCTTTGTTAGTACATGAACAAAATTTTCGAAGGGATGGAGGGGATGAGCAAGCACTTAAAGTCACATATGAAGCTGGCAACCGAGGAAGAGGACAAGGAGCTATGAGACGAAATGGTGCAGCAAGAGGAAGAGGCAGAGGTAGAGCCTTCAACAAGGAAATGATCGAGTGCTTCAAATGCCATCAATTAGGGCATTTCCAGCACGATTGTCCTAAATGGGAGAAAGCAACCAACTATGCCGAGCTAGATGAAGAAGAAGAATTGCTTCTAATGGCCTACGTTGAAAACAACAATGCAAGTAGAGAAGGTGTGTGATTTCTTGACTCTAGTTGTAGTAATCATATGACAGAGAATAAGCAATGGTTTGCTGAGTTAGATGAGAGCTATAGACACTCGGTTAAACTTGGAAATAACATGAGAATGCCTGTAATGGGAAAGGGAAGTGTGAAATTGCAAATTGGAGATGTGAAGCAAGTGGTGTCCGATGTGTATTATATCCCTGATCTGACAAACAATCTATTCAGCAGGGGCGGAACTAGAATTTAAACTTTGGGGGGGGGGGGGGGGGGGGGGGGGGGGGAGGGGGGGGTGGGGTCCAAGTAACCGTGTTAAATCTAATATTCTAATTGAATTTCCAAAAATATAATTTTTTTTGTTTCTATAATCTTATTAATTATGGAAGACATTTTCATTTTCAAAATTAATGAAATTGAATCAAAAACCTAGAAATGTTAACGAATCAGAAATAGTAATTTCAATGTTTAAATATGATACTTTTCCCTAATAATCATAGTTTTTCTATGAAACCTTATATTTCTAAGTAATAAATCCATAACTATTTATTATAAATTGGTAATGCAGATTAATTACTGTTAAATTTTGTTGGAAGACCAATCAAATTCAATAACAAATTGACCAAAACGTGTTCATTATTATGTGCTAACAGAGTGATGTGCCTATTAGTTATAGAAATAGGGGGGTCCAAGCGATCGAATCAATGCACAGTTGTATAGATTTGTAAGCCATATCAGTTGATTATGCAATTATGGGAGGGGTCCGGACCCCCTCGGGCCTGACTATGGTTCCGCCCTTGCTATTCAGCATTGGACAATTACAGGATAAGCTAGCTATCTTGATCCGAGATGGAGCTTACAAGTTTTATCATAAGAGACGAGGCCTTATCATGGAAACAAAGATGACAGCTAATCGCATGTTTGTGGTGCTTGCCCTCGTAGCAACCCAACAGCCTGCCTGCCTCAATGCCACAACTGATGACATCATGGAGCTGTGGCACCAAAGATTTGGTCATCTGAGCTATAAAAATCTTCGAACCTTGCAATATAAGAAACTAGTAGATGGACTGCCTAAACTCAAAACTGCTAGCAAGGTGTGCTCAAGCTGGATGGTTGGCAAACAACACCGTGATGCTATTCCAAGGAAGAGTCGGTGGAGAGCTACAGAAAGACTTCAACTTGTACATGCTGACCTGTGTGGCCCAATAACACCTATTTCAAATGGTGGAAAAAGGTACATGATGAGTCTTATTGATGATCATAGTAGGAAAATTTGGGCCTATTTTCTTACTGAAAAATGTGAAGCATTTCTTTTGTTCAAAGTTTTCAAGAGTATGGTTGAAAAGGAGCTAGGGTGTTATATTCGTTGTCTTAGAACAAATAAAGGTGGTGAATTCACCTCAAACGAATTCAATGAGTTTTGTGCAAGTTAGGGCATCAAGAGACAGCTTACAACTAACTGCCTATACACCCCAGCAAGACGGAGTAGCAGAGCGAAAGAACTGTACTATCATGAACATGGTGAGATGTTTGTTAACAGAGAAGAAGATGCCCAAGGATTTTTGACCAGAGGCAGTGAGGTGGTCCGTGCACAACTTGAATCGAAGTCCTACTGTAGCTGTGAAGGAGAAGACTCCTAAAGAGTGTTGGAGTGGCTTGAGACCTAATGTTGATTACTTTAGGGTCTTTGGTTGTATTTTTCATGTGCATATTCCGGTTGCTAGGAGAACAAAACTTGAAGACAAGAGTTTTAAGGCTGTGTTACTCGGAGTCAGCGAAGAGTCGAAGGCCTATAGATCGACTCTTCGACCCCATTACGGAACGAGTAGTGACTAGTAGAGATGTTGTATTTGAGGAAAACAAAAGTTGGGACTGGGGAAGAAACGAGAAGAAGTAAAGCTTGATGTATTGACATGGGGAGATGATGAGGAAGTCGAAAATGATAGTGGGGCAGATGAGACATAAGAAGATGAAGTGGATGGTAGCAGTGAGGAAGTAGTAAACACTAGAAGATTATCGGATGGATCTGCTTCAAGCTCATAAGAAGAACCAGTCTGAGAAGAAAGGATCAGAAGAACTCCAGTTTGGATGGTGGATTATGAAAGCGGGGAGGGACTCTCAGAGGAAGAAAATGTGGAGCATTTAATTGAAGACCTTGAAAACTTAGCTTTATTCATCTCTAATGCAGATCCTACTAGCTATGAGGAAGCAGCTAAGAGTGCCAAATGGAGGAAAGCAATGGACCTGCAGATAGAGTTTATAGTCAAGAATGATACATGGAAACTTATGGCTCTACCTACAGGGGCAAAGAAAATTGGTGTGAAGTGGGTGTTTAAGACAAAGTTCAATGAAAGGGGAGAGCTTGATAAATGTAAAGCGCGCCTAGTAGCTAAAGGTTATGCTCAAGAACACGGCATTTACTACAATGAAGTTTATGCTCCTGTGGCTCGGTGGGATACGATAAGAATGGTGATAGCTTTGGCTGCTCAAAAGGGTTGGACCGTGTTTCAACTTGATGTCAAAAGCGCGTTTTTGCATGGTGAATTGAGTGAGGCACTGCAATCGACTAATGAAGAAGGTTACCTAAGAGAAGAATGCTTGTGAGGTCTTTGTTGGGTGTAATTGGGGCTCTCTGTTGAGAGGGGACGACTGAGGGTTTGAGAGGAGTGAGATTACCTAAGAGATGGTGCCCTAAGAGATTTTACTTTGAGAGGAATGCTTGTGAGGTCTTTGGCTGTTGAGAGAGGTTGAGAGAAGTGAGATTACCTAGAGTACTTGGTTTATGATTGTAACCTTCTTCATTGTTGTTGCAGTCCTGGTTTAGGATTGATGAGGCACTGCAATCTTGGTACACAAACCATTCTTCAAAGGCTTTATTGTTGTTCTACATTGCTACCATTTCTTTTTCTGCATCTTTTCTTGCATTGTTATCAAACAATTCATCATAAAATGTGGCTCTATGTGACTTCACAATCCTTGGGCTTTTGTTTGGGCAATTAAATTTGAAACCTTTTGATTGTTCACAATAGCCAATGAAATAACCACTTACAGATTGAGAATCAAGCTTTCCATCTGCCACATTATGGACTCTCACTTCTACATTACAGCCCCACACATGGAAATGATTTAAACTAGGCTTGTAACCACACCATAATTCAAAAGGAATTTTCAGCACAACCTTGCTTGGAGTTCTATTGCAAATATAATTTGCTGTTTTCAAAGCTTCTCCCCACAGAAATTTTGGTAGTGCAGACCTTACAATCATGCTTCTCACCATGCTAATCAAGGTTCTATTCCTCCTTTCTGATACTCCATTATGTTGTGGGTTATATGGAGTAGTGTATTGAGCCACTATTCCAGATTCCTGCAAGTGCAATGCAAAATGACCCTTGTGTTGTCCTTGTTCTGTATACCTGCCAAAGTATTCACCTCCCTTATCTAATCTAATACACTTAATTGATTTTCCAGTTTGTTTTTCAACCTCAGCCTTATAGATTTTGAAAATTTTCAAAGCTTGTGACTTTACTGAAATTAAGTAAATGTAACAAAATCTTGAAAAATCATCAATGAAAGTGATGAAATAACAATTCCCACATATTGTACTAACTGGAAAAGGACCACAAATATTTGTGTGAATTAAATCAAGCATTTGTTCACTTCTCTTTGAACCTGTTTTCCTAGCATTTGTCATCTTGCCTTTGAAGCAATCAATACATGTTTCAAAATCTGTAAAGTCCAAGGCAGGTAAAATACCTTGTTTCACAAGTTCTTGCAATCGTTGTTTTGAGATATGACCTAATCTTCTATGCCACATGAAAGATGATGCATCACAAAATTTTCTTTTTGAACCTGATTTGCTTAAAAGAAAATTTTTCTTGCTGTCATCAGTTTCAGCCTAAATATTTTCACAATTTGCACACCAATAACAATTTACCAAAACAGCATCTCCAAAACAATTTGAACCATGATAGAAATTCATAACTTTATTATTACTTGAAAAGCTGAAACCATTGTTTGCTACAAATTGAGAACCAGAAATTAAGTTCCTACTAATACTTGGAATACAGTACACATTGTTCAATACTAATACATAATTATTCCTAAACTTGAGTTTGACAATCCCTACAGCCTTCACAACCATTCTTTGGCCATTTCCAGTACACACCCTTGTCTCATTCCTTCTTGGGATTGAAATCTCTGACAATCCCTGTAATGAATTGACAATATGAATAGGGGAACCAGTGTCAAACCACCAAGAGTTGTCATTTACAAAAGCATTTGACTCAGAATTAAAAATAGACTTTGAAAGAAAACTAACTTTCTTTTTCAGCCAAGCTTTGAAACCTTCACAATCTTTCTTAAAGTGACCAAGTTTCTTGCAAAAGAAACACTTAATGCCACCTGCAGGTTTGTTTTTCATTTTATCACGATCAGATTTCATAATGGATTTAGAGGTGCTTACAGTGGTTCCAGGTTTGAAGTTCTTGCTATTGCCAAATTTCTTCTTGTACTTGATTTTGGACATGAGATTTACAGCCACTTCTTGTCCTTCTTGCTTATGTATTTCATATTCAATTAACCTCCACACATAGTGAGATCAACTCATTGATGCTCCATTTTTCCTTCTGAGTCTTGTACAAGGTCTTGAGTTGAGAGTATTTGTCACGCCCCTGATTTTTCACACATGAAAATCGATATATATAACCCCATAATTATATATGCGTGAACGTTCAGTCATCAATACAAAATACCTGAAATCTTTTTCCCTTAACTTACACACATATTGATGCCCTGAACCCTCAAAGTTAATATACACTTGCTCCAAAGAGTTATATATTACACAAGCTTACGAATTAAATTGTCAACAACAAGATAAAACGTAAATGTTCCTCAGAGCTCACTACAACGGAAGTCCAAATAACGGTAAAGTTACAAAATTGGCATCCTACCGTAAAGCTGCAAAGGCACTACCTCAGCTTCAGCCACGATTACCCTGACCTGCAGGATTAACCCCTACACCGTTTGAATGGTGTACCGGGTTGCCACACAACAAACCCGGTAAGCTTTTGCAAGCCCGTATGAGTAACTCAAAACCACACATGCACAACTCGCCTAACGAGGAAACCCATCAACTCGTAAAAAGAAACACACACCATGTTTTCCCAAAACAGTACATTCTTTTCCCAAAAGAAACAATAAAGGTCACACCGTGACCAAATCATATAAATTGAAACTCTGACAATTAAATATGAAAAACAAGTCCTCCCAGGTCATTTAAAAGAAAGAATCCCCGAAACTCCCTTTTAAAACACATTCCCAAATCAACACAAGTCACCCCGTGATAAAATCATAATAATTGAAACTCTGACAATTAAATATGATAAACAAGTCCTCCTAGGACATTTAAAAGAAAGAATCCCCGAAACTCCCTTTTAAAACACATTCCCAAATCAGCACAAGTCACCCCGTGACAAAATCATAATAATTGAAACTCTGACAATTAAATATGATAAACAAGTCCTCCCAGGACATTTAAAAGAAAGAATCCCCGAAACTCCCTTTTAAAACATGTACTCATGAGCATCAGATAGCTCCCCGCTACCCCCCATGATGTACTATGGCAACAAACTAGAGCTCTAACTGATCGTATCCACAAACCCGGCCAAAGGCGTGAAGTCCCGATATATATGCCTTAAGTTACTCCCAGCAACCCCAAATCCTCAGACCTCCCCGGTCGTCAAATCAAAACCTTTCAAAATGGTCACTCAGAACCCAAAAGTTACTCAACTCACACAAAAGGAGATGTCACCCCGTGACCTCCAATCATCAGACCTCCCCGGTCGTCAGATCAAAACCTTAAATCAAACCAAAAGGAGAAATCACAACCTGTGACTCTCACATCCTCAGACCACCGGTCGTCGGATCAAAACGTTAAATCAAACTGAAAGGAGAAATCACAACCTGTGACTCTCAGATCTTCCGACCCCCGGTCGTTAGATCAAAACATTCAAATCACATCAAAGCAACTCACACCAAATCTTGACACTTTTCAAAACAATAGAAATTCCCAATTCCCACAAAATGTTTCCCGAAAAGTCAAGCCCCCAAACAATAGAATGAAACCCATCAATACCTATTGCTTCAATTCACTCATCAACCCACAAGAATATACATATTCCACGTAAATATATATATAAGTGGTCATTCACTCAGGAAGGCCACTAATACCAACTATAGTTTGCAGTTAACTAAATAACTCTCAAAACAATAAGGTCAACCCGTTCGTGAATGAACTTCGTGAGATTACTCACCTCGAAATCCCGCTGCGTCTTCAATAAAGCACCAAGCTGCAATCCACAAAATAACCGTCCAGAAAACTTCGTCAAGTACCTAATCACATACAGTTCCAACTTAGTGATGATTCACATTTGATTTAAGTTCGAAACCCCTGTTTTGAACTAAAATCCCCAAAGTGGCGCCAATCGAGGCAAAACCACATCCGAGACCTCCCAAAGTCTCCGGAATACGTCCACGATCGATGTGACCAAACCACAAGTCGATCAGACGCTCAAATCCTCACGGATAGAATAAATCGATCGGTATGAAACTGCAAAAATCATAACAATTCCAAACGAACTCCAAAACTTGCATATTATATATCGAAACGCTCGTATCAACGAGTAGAACATATATAATACCAAAAACAGTTCCTTAAGTGGCCGGAACGCCGCCACAGACGGTGGCGCACCGCCGCCGACCAAAACTCAATATTTCACAAAACTCCCAACATCAAAAAGCTTCATCTAAGCATGCTTGTGAACTTTCCTAACTAGCTCGAAGTCAGAAAACAAGCGTAAAGGGCCAAAAACTACCTCACAAGCCGTGAACAGTAATCCAATCCGAGTTGATCAAAGTTTCACGTGAATCGATCCAAACAACCACCAAGGATCGATCAAGGAGGCTGCTCTGAACTCAACCAAGAAGACTCGAAGCCTCGTCGACGTTAGAACAAGGATTTCCGACCGGGTCTGAAATAGTCCAACTGCGCTGCCACCACCGAGAATCGGTGCTAGAGGACACCACAGGGATGACCAGACGAAGGAGACGAACTGATCTGGAAAGTTTCGTCGCCGGAGACCGCCGCAGTTCGCCGGAAAAGTCGGGTCAGGTCAGCCGGATAATTTCGATTCTGAAGGTGCAGCCGAGAGAGAAGAGAGAGAAAGGAATGGTTTCCGGAAAAGGAAACAAATGAAAATAGTAAGTTTCTCCTTCGGGAAACTTCTATTTATATCAAAATGGAAATTCCTTCCAATGGCCATAATTTTCTCATACGAACTCCGATTTCCGCGTTTCACATGTCCACGAACTCGTATCGACGCACTCTACAACTTTTATGAAGAATGTTTTTGGAGAATCCCAACGAATAAAAAGTCAACCTTTGTGCCACCCCTAAAGTCACACTTTCCGAATAGAAATTCGTCCGAAACACTTCCGCTCCATCCACGAGCCACGAAACCGTCCAATAAACATAAAATTAATTCTGGAAAATCCTCGGAAAATAAATACGAATTTCCGGGGCATCACAGTATTCATTTGGGAGTGAGTCCAGAATCATGTACACAAGGAATGAATCATCAATTGCCATATTCAGTGCTCTCAGTCTTGCAGCAATATCAAAACCTTTCATTATGTACTCTCTCACACTAGTCTTTCCATTGTATTTCATCCTTGCAAGAGACCTCACCAAATTCTGCACTTCAGCCTTATCAGAAATTTTAAACTTCTCTGCAATGGAATTAAAGAACTCTTTGGCCAATTCTGAATCAGGTATACTGCCCTTTACATTCTCATGCATGCTTTTCTTGATCATGATCAATGCCATCTTATTATGCTTGAACCATTTGTCATGTTTCTCCCTTGCATCTCTGCTAGAACTCTCAGTTAATGCAGCTGGTGGATCTTCCTTCAATACATGGTCATAATCCAAAATTCCCAGATTCAGTTCTATGTCACCTTTCCATTTCTTAAAGTTTGAGCCATTCATAAGCTCAATCTGATTGATGCTCATTGGAAAGTGCATAGCTGCATGTGAAATGATCAAACAGATAAATCTAGCGTAACTCAATACCCGAATAAACTGAATGTCCCAAAAATATATAATGTAGCATATATATGCAGCAATATGAAGCTTTATCAATTTCAAGACTTTGACAACCTTTGTGGTGTACTAATCTCTGTTGATATTTGAATATTCATTCACTTAATATATATTTAACAGATTTAAAACCAAATGTATGTAACTGTGTTTCTTTGGAAACAAGTACAAATTAATTTTAAGTTTCAAAACCTGCAACTTTAACAATAGAACATTGACATCCTTTTTCTCTTTTGACATAAAGCCACTTTGACAGCATATATGTTCTTAAAGATCAACAGAATGATGTAAATAATTCTATTTAATACATTCTTAGGCCACTTTGGCAGCACTTGATGCATTTATCTTCATATCAGTCATCAGATCAGCATATTCATACACCAATTATCACATAATCTTAATGATACATGAATATATATATATATACATATACCTATGATATGAATCTAATATGAACTTGAATATGGATCTTCAAATATTTGACATTTTTCTGTCATGAACATATGATCCACACATATTTTGTCGAATCAATGTATAAGGACATATAAAATGAAATTAATATAAGTTTCTAAAAGAGTATATCATGATCATGAATATACAGATAAAGTTTTATGAATTACTTGATGCGGATTAAGGTAATTGAAATTTCCAGAATTCAAAATTTCAATGCAGTTAATTACTTTAACATGTAAATGATCTATGTATGGTGGCTCTGATACCAATTGTTAGATACAGTATGCTTAAGCAATTACAAACACATAATTAAGAACCTATACTAGATCAAATCATGTTAACAGACTTACTGCAAATTAACAAAATATATAATGGAACTGGGATTGAAGACAGCATATCAATCCCTAATCTGCAGAAAACAAAACATAAGAACATGAACTTAGAAAACTTACTAGATGCACTCCCACTGTCCATGATAGCCTTCTCCTGATTTCACCCTTATGTTCTCTTAGTATATGGGACTAAAACAAGAACAACTCGTGCATCAGAAGGGACAAATCTGACATACATATATAGCAACGTTGCAAAACAGTTCAATCCATAAAGAAACTGCTGCAATACCTTAACTGCCTATCAGCCTTAACTGCTTGTCTAACTACAACCGGATTTAAATTCAAACAACAGATAAGCTTGTCTTAATATGAAGTATATCATAAGCTTTATACTATAGTCTAAACTTAGATTAATTTCATATATTAAATATATATATATATATATGTAGAACACAAGTTCTAAACAATGTCTTGTTCCATAAGCAGTGTTAATTTGCTTACAGAGACTGGTTCCAATCTTGCACAGGGCATTGATGGCCTGTTTTGGCAATAGCTAGCATCTGCCAAAAAGTTTATTTCTCTCTAGACATGTTTGATAGTTGTGATATGTAGCTGCATATATGGTTAATTGCTTGATATCATTTATAATGGATTTGAGACGCCAAAGAACTTGTATAGTATCAGAAATAGCATTGATTGAAATTTTGGAGTCACCCTCAATCTCTAAATGTGTAAAAACCATGGATTAGAGCTGCGTGAAGGAAGGCCTTCTACTAGTGCTAAGTACAGAACGTCAGTCAGCGTAGTTTAAACGTTTACAGGCTGCTAAAAGAGGAAGCCGTCGTGCATTTGCCACCGTGACCTCCGAGTTGTATTGTTTTTGGAAATATAAAGCGGGGGGTATAAAATAGATTAAAACAGATCTGGGCTGGGCCTTTGTTTTCTTTGGTTATCCTTTAGATGGAAATTATGCCACCTACTCCTGGATCCGAGAGAAAAGAATCCCCAAATTTGGGCAATCATGAGTTGGGCGCGCGGATCATCTCGATCAAGAAAGAAGAAAGGATCACCTGCGCTTGGTAAGATTTTCTGAATTTGGTAGGATATTATTGTGTGAGAAAGATGATCTGGGATTCATGAGCTTATTTTTTCTTTCTTTCGGAGTTTGCTGCAAGTATTAGCTTATTTATGAGATACTATACAATATGTGATGAGGTCTGATATTGATTTACTTAGGTGCTCCGACTGTTATATACCCGCAACTTGAAGGCGGTAACCCTTTTGAACCGGGTAAGATTTTGATTTTATGTTTTTGCACTTGGGTGTGATCAATTTGGTGCCCTGCCCTTCATGTAATTGATATAGCTATACCTAGTTTCTAGTGTTTGAATTCATTTTGGTCTATGCGTGAAGTTTATGTACATGTCATTACTGTCTATTGCATCATACATCTCATTTCTGTCTGTCAATGGCATCTCATCTGCAATTATATTTAATGCACAGATTCATTTGTTGAACTGACTTAGCTTAATGTTAGTTATAGTCACAGATTAAAAATAAAAACCTTCAAACTACTCCACTGTTATGTGTGACAATTGTGAGTCTAATTTCTCAGGCTGTGCACTAATTGAACTGAGTTAGCTTATACTTAAAATTAAGTTATGGAGAATTCCAGTGGATTGGTTCTTTATTTATTTATTATTGTTATTGTTGTTGTTGTTAAATTTTTTTGGTCTGACCCTCTATTCAGAGTTTACAGAATTTTAATATGAGAATATCTTTGCAATGTTAAAAAAAAAAAAAAAAGATTAGAACTTGGATCAATTAAAATATTAAATAATAAATGGGAGGAAAATATAAGTAGGTATTCCCCCGGCCCCCACCGGTGATCTTTTACCCTTCTCCTGCATAGCTATTCTACAATTGCATCTGCAGCTTCTCCTTTTGAGTTTGATGCTCCATTTTGTATGCTTTTGATAAGTTATATGCTCTATGAGGAAGATTATCTCTCCTTGACTTGTTTTCAAAATTAAATCGTAAAAAGAGGATTCTTTTATCAATTTGTATCTGAAGATAATCTTGGTACCACCATATTTTTCTGCATGATGCATTCGACAATATAGCTTTGAAGATAGTTTCTGCCCCATTGAAGTAATTTTTATTCCCTACATCGAATGAATGAAGAAACTAATTGTTGATGGGATCTAACAGCTGATTGCACAGGCAACCCCTCTGCTTTTGTCTCTCTGTGTGTGTTTTTTTTCTTTTCTTTTCAAGAACCAGTTTCTCTTTTTATTTTAACTGCATCGGTCTGTGTTTTTGACATCTTTGTCCATTAGTCCGTTTATTATTTTTCTAGTTTTAAGTTTTATGGTGTTTTTGTTGTTATTTCGGGTTGACATTGTAACTGTGAAACAGGTACCAAGAACTACAAAAAATTGCTGGACATACGTCGTCGTCTTTATGAAGGTATGCTTTTATTATTGTTTTAGAGTTTGTGTGTATCTTGGATTTTTTGAAGGACCAAAGGATTGTTGATTTTATCTATACTATTATAAGAGAACCCCTACCACTGAACCTACATGATTACCCTTAGACTTTTAAGCTAATTTAAATTAAGCTTTACGAAGGACATCAACAATAATCTATTATAAGAGAACCCCTACCACTGAACCTACATGATTACCCTTAGGGTGTTTAAATTTATTTTATTTTATTTAAATTCTTCTTTGCAAACATAGTGCGTGTCACAATCTAATATCTTATCTGACAATATAATCACAAACAGTTAGCAGCAAACGTCCTTGTGGTTTTACTATCAGCGCCCCTGACCCTTTTTCTCCTGGTAAGAGTTTGCCTTTCATTTTAACGTTTGTGAAGAATATCGTCTCGGAATTTCGTTGGGCTTAATATTCTTTTGGTATTGAAATACAATGTCGGTCTATTTTGTGATTGAAGATAACTTCCGCGGAGCATCAAAATTCAATGCCTTTGTTCCTGACAAAACGTTGTTTCCAGGTTTGTGCCGCAAAATGTCTTGGAATTTCTTCGGGTTGTTTTGAAATTTTTTATATTTTTTTATATTCTTGTGTGTGTGTGTGTTGTATTGTAATACCATGCGATCAATTTTGTGATTGAAGATAACTTCACCAGCCATTCACCATGTATGGTTCATGTAGAATGCTATAGTTTATATATATATATATATATATATATATATTTAACAGAGTAATTTTCTTTTCACATGACTAGACCTTCTTGCAGTTTCATAAACCTGACATAGTACCCTTACCAGAAATTTCAGATTTGCTAGAAAAATTACGGCAAGTTGCAGTTAAATCACCGGCACTTTTACTATGTTATTTCCATTTAAAATTCCCCAAGCTTTGCAATTTCTTGAAATTCTTGGTTTTGCTAGAGGACCATTCATAGCAACGTTGTGCGCTGATGTGGACCCCTCTGCTTTCCAACGTAAGATTGTCTTATTAAAAGAAGTTTAACCACATTTGCCCAAAAAAAAAAAAAAATTGGATTGACGGTTTAAATAGGAAGATGAGTAAAATCGTTTAAATAATTCTGCATGCCCACCCGGCAATCTCTATCCCAACTCTACTCTCTTTCCCTACCTTTCTACGACCAGTCATTTTCATTTACCCTAGGCTGATACCTGCCACTCCTTTGAGTTTGTGGCTTCATTCGGTATGTTTTTAACCTTTTTCTATGCTCTTTGAGCCAGACTATGTTGAATATCTGGCTTCTATACTGATAGTAATTTATTTGTATTATTAGATGATGCCCACATTTTTGGATCTATGTGTGTGTGGAGAGAATTTCTCTTGGCAAGCCATATTGGTTTGTGCATGATGCATTCCTCAGATTAAATAGTAGTCATAGTTGTTGAAGATAATTCCTCCATTATATTCATTTGATATCCTACATTATCTCATTGCACCTGTAACTTCTGTTTACTTTTTTTTCTTCCATTTTTTTCACATATGGCACTGTTGGAATCTTTATTATTAATGTCATGTTCACTGTACTGTACTGTACTGTATTTTATTTATTTATTTTTTTTTTCCGGTTTTTACATCATCGTCATTTGTCCGTTTATTTAGTTTGTTACTTTTTGTTAAATGTTATTATCATTGTTCTGTATCTGACTTTTGACCGCAAAACAGGCCCCAGGTTGAAAGAATCAAAGATTGCCTGTCCTCCTTCTCAAGATGGTATGCATGCCTTTTGTTTTAAAGTTTGCGAGTAAACAAGTAAAGTTATCTTGGATTTACTTGGGCAGTCCGTTCTTAAGAAAAACGAGTTGTTGACTTTTAATAATGTAATAAGAAGACACTTTGTCAAACATTTGGATCAGTTTGTATCGTAGATCATTTTGCATTGCAGCTTCTTATGTTTAATAAACACTAAACTCTGACTTATTCGTTGTGTGTGCAATTCCAACTCCAACTTGTCCTTAAGCAGCTAAGTTGCAGTATCCCTTTTTTTTTTTTTTGGTAGCTAGATGAAATATTTGGTTTTTGAAGATCAGACCGGCCAATTCTTTTTATTTTTAATGTCACACAGTAGTTTATTTATTTTAGTTTTTGAAGATATCAATTTGTTCTACCTTGTTTGTGATGATCTTAGCTGACAGTTAATATGGACTTTTAGTTTTTGAAGATACCATTTTGTTCTATCGGTGTTGAATTCTTAATTTGGAAATAGAACTTACTCGAGCAATGCTTCTAAAGCAGGTTCATATTGGTCATTATTGCCTCGCTAAGAGACTTTTCTGTAGATGTGTATGGATTCTTTAGAATGTGAGAAAGGTTTTGTACTTTTGTTTCTTAAAGGAAAAAGTTGCATGCTTGATCACTTATAATGATGCCAGCCTTCAAGAACACTGATGCAACATGTACTGGATGCAGGTACAATCACTCACATATATGTTATGTAATGAAGATTTCCAAAAATCTCCACTCTCCTTCCCTGACCAAACCTCATGGGCATGGTGATTGATGGGCATTTCTCATTGATGGGTATGCCATGGGTGCTTACCTACTGTAAGAAATATGTTCATCTGTATTGAAATCATCTCTGTGCCCAGGTATTGCTGATGTTGAAGTCCTAGATTCTGAAAATCAGTATATGTGTGCGTGTCTCTGTGTGTGTGTATATACATATAGTGAAAACTGGAAGCTTTCACAAAAATTCTGGTCGCATATAAAGATGCAATAATCAGACAATGATGACTGTCTATTGTGATGTGTGTAATGATAATGCTAGGGATCTAAAATCTTTGTTTTTTTTTTCTAACTTTAACGCCGTGCTTCAATCTTAGAAACAAACAAGCTTATCCTTTGAATCCCCCATTTCCCATAGTGTTTTTTCAATAAAGATTCTTTCATGGCATTTTCAAGGCACTGGTTCAAAGAGTTTCCTGCAGGTTTTGTTATTCTTCCTAAAAGGATTTACGTCTTGGATAGTTTGATATGCTTATCATCTTGACATATAGTTAGCTGACTTTCTCTGCTTAAACTTCAGATCACCATTTCTTTTGTCTGATTGTTTAGGTCACCTGAATTAAAGGCTTTACAAATCAACGGTTACAAATTTGCACTAGCAATTGAAATCAGCATCAGAAGAGCAAGACATTGTTCCAGGGAGAGAGGCTCTGAGTTCGCCATTTATGGATCCGACTTTGAGCTACACAGAAGTCACATAACTTGGATATTTAGAATTACACCTCCAAAGCGATTATGTTGCATCCACATTGCTCCAACCTAAAAGGTACGGAAAGGAGAGGACAATGATCAAAATAAGATATAGACGGAAGTGCCTCACATTAGCTTGAGGAAAAGATTTTTCACATGAGATACAGCTTGCTCATGAAGAAACACTACTTCAAGCTGCCCTCATTCTTCCTCCAAAGAAGCCTAATAACTCCAAAGAAACAAATTAGGGAAGTGGCCGCCTGAAACCTAGCTAGGATCCAGGACAATTAGGAGTGCAGCGTTCAGTTTTACTACCTTTACCGACAATATATATTAATTGGATTCGAGGTATGCTAGATTTAAAAAAAAAAAAAAATTCCATGTGTAGTGTTCGAAGAAATATTACAAGCCTGTAGATGGTGAATACATACGATGGTTCCTTACAAAAAGTGGAGTATATCATATGTATTGTTACTTTGTTCAGATACAGACTTCTGTAGCACATCTACACTATGGTCTACAAATAATGCTTTTACTCTTCTGTCTGTCTTTCTTTATCCCCCCGCCTCCTTGTGTTTTTGCCTCCTCAGACAGGGGGCTGACTTCAACCCTTTTAAGCTTTCAGGTTGTTTACTAATTTGGGCACAAACCACGTGCCTATATCGGTTGCTTTTAAGTTAATCCTATGTTCCAAATTCTAGGTTTGAGAGGTCTGTAAGTGCTTTCTAGTCTTGTTTCTTTTTTTGTGAATATATAGTTCAGGCCGCCTTACCAAAGATCAAACCCTTCAGTTTTTTCTGTTTTTCTTTTTTTGATTAAAAATATAAATCCCTTTCCCTGGTATAAAGTCTGCATCCTCACTTGTGGCATGCCAACAGGTTTTTCGTCGCACTCAAAGCAGTCATTTATGTATCCCAGGTTGATATTGCACATCTGATAGTTTGTAGTGTAAAATGTGTTCCTCTAGGCTACTGAAGGTGCAAGAGTGTGGCTTCTCAACAAGTTGTTTGTTGCATTCAAAGCAGTATGGTTTTATGTATCCAAATTACATTTCTAATAGTTTCTGCAATATGTAGGATATGATGACACTTGAATGAAACAAAACCAAAGAGTGATCTTTAGTTGCTGTTTTTGGACAACCATTTTTATTTCCTCTTTTCTGTTTTTATTTTTAGATGTGTTTTCCTGGGCTGCCGAAGGTGAAGAAGTCGCTGGGGCGTCAAGGATTTTTGTGGTTGACTACATTCTAATGAGGTTTGAGGAATGTATTCATGATTCCAGTCAATTGAATTCTCTTTTAGGATGGTTTCAAATTTAGAGTCAATGAGTTTGTAAGTCCAAGAGACCCAGACAGTTCAACGCAGGAGGTGCAGAACTGTTCTCAGTTTCCTAGTACATGTTTCCTACCCAGTTCTTCCTATATAGCTCAATCCAACTCCTTTTGTCTCTGAACTCAACAGGTTATTGCTAAGACAAATGGGGCCAGATGCATAGAGTGCACTAGCAACATTAACGTGATGATCTCCACTTTTGATTCTGTTCATAATGTATGATTTTTGGATTACACCAGTTCAATTTTCATTTTAAATGGGTTCTTTTATGATGACAGATGCGAATCATTTTGTTTTGGGTTAGGATTGAGACTTCGGTGGTTCAAAACTTCTACAGACCAGTGTCTATTATGTTGCATTGTTATAAAACATCTTGTTAAGACAACCAGTATTATTCTCTGGTTTAATGTCGAACACACGTGTTGAACTATTTATTCTTTTCTATCTACATTGAGCTGCACCTATTTTTACCACAGAGATGGGGATATAATACTTGTACTAAAAGCGGGATATTAGAATAAGCCAATACAACCTGCTTTGAGCTGAAGATGCACCCAACCACATTTTCATATCTATTAGATGTAAGCGAATTTTTTTAACACCATGATTTTGGAAAATTTCTCATGCTGGCTTCTAACTCTTTTTGAGTTTTTTGTTAAGATTTTGCTGTTAGTAATTTTAGTGTCCCTATTAGTGGAATGTAACAGACTTTTGTAGAACCGATGTAAGCAGATGGTGAAGAATTTAACCGATGCATTTTGCAACACCCTGTACTTATCTCTGAGATGGTAGTGAAGATTGCAACCCACGCGCTCATGCTGAGATATGAAGTCACTACTTTGAGATTCTACGTTTCAGAACAGAGGCTTCATTGTTTCTCCCCTCTTAACCACATTTGACTAGTTCATTTGTCTTGTATAAAACAAACAGCCCTTGTTAGAGACTACATTTTCTTAAAAATCTCTCCAAAATGGCATAGGAATTACGATAACTAACTATTGGAGTTGCTCTTATAAATTAAGCGTGCATATCACTGTCTGTGTATCCAATTTTCAGATCTCGAGTTAAACAGTGTTACACGTAATAAATTCATATAGTAATGCATATATAGGAGATTTGGAACTCTAGTATACGGTGATGATCTTTCAAAGCCTGAGATGCACACAAAACTTTGCTTCAAAATCCAGAACTTACAAAACCCTCAATCATTACTTCTGGGAAGCCAAGGGCTTCACCATTTTTTTAGAGGACGTATATGTGACTTTACCAGCAAGATATCAGTATCCTACATGATCTTTATCTTCTGACCCCTTAATCTACATGATCTTTATCTTCCTACCCCTTAATCTACATGATCTTTATCTTCCTACCCCTTAATCCACCCTCACCTATTTGGCTGACTTAATTCATTTTCCTCTCGGTGGACTCGAGTGATTTCTTCTTTACTTGCTTTCTGGTTTTTCTACGAGGCATGTTTTTCAGAAAAAGAGAATATAAGAACATGTCCATCTGATACTGAGAGTAATGGATAAAAATGACAATAAAGCATAAATCAATGTGATCAATTTTAGTAGTTCCTTTAATAGAACTAAAGGAGGAATCGGGTGTGAATCTTGTAGTGATTTTAAGAGAATCTAAGCCTTTATTCATCAGGAAGCTGATAGAGAGGTATTAATAATCCTAGTGCTGCCTAGTGCCTCTGGAGAAAAAACGAAAACAAAGACAGCACCATTTTGACACAAATTGCATATTTCACTTTATATTTTCATAATTTAAACAGTTGATTTCATAAATTACCCCTAAATTAGGGCAGATCAAAACCTGAAATTAAAAAAATAAAATAAATTTATAAAAATAAAATAAAATAAAAACTGATTTTGTGAAAGCAAAGAAATTGCAAAGTAGCCCTAATTTTGGCTACCAATTTCTATCTCATAGGATGAGCCCAGCAATAGATGCAAGACGTCATAATAATTCTATACAAAGACCATATCAAGACTAAATTGTGCCTCCAGTTCTAAATGAAGTAATTAGTGATACATGGCAATATTCTAGTTGCTAATAGGTTTAGACCGTTTAGTGCATAAGAAGCACTGGATATGAAAATTATATAATCTGATATTGACTTTTGTAGCATTACTCTAATAATACATGCACAGAACAAAGGCGTGCTATGAATGGGCAGTTGAATCTGGACCTGATGAACCACCAGGTTCACTAATTGAGCTACTATTTCTATTATTTCCATTCTCTAATTCTAGTGTAGCTCCTTCCGACCTCTTAAAAGCATCAGAAGGAATATTAATGCCAACAAATCCAATCATAACAGCCACAGCTCCAAAGTAATCAGCAAAATGAGGAGCATGGCCAGTCACGGAGTCTACAATTGCTGCCAACGGAACTTGTATTGATAGACCAGCTGTTGCTACTGTGGTTGTTGTTAGAAGAACAGCCTTGGCCCATAAGTAATCGCTCAGAACGTTATCCAGCAAACCTAAACACATGGAAGAAAAAAAATAACCATGTAATCTAGTATTGGTTAAATATGAAATAAGAAGACAATAATAAACCTCATACGATTTCAGTATGCTAGTTTAATTTCAACATGTAAATGACAGAACCAACTTAGGAAGTTATACAATGCTTGTCTTTAGGCTCTAATTACAGCAGCTTAGTAGCTTGTGGCTGAATAAAGTAACTAATGATTCAATCCTTGAAAGGGTACTAGAAGCTATGAAAGTATGAAGTGACGAATATATACGAACAGAACAAGGAAATTAGTACCAACTACCAACGATCCATATATTCACAGTAGCATAGTGAAGAAAATGAAATGTTGGTGGGACGAAAGTCGTCTGATATTTTATTCAGTGAATGCTAGGTACTTAGAGATTACATCCCATGATAAGAGATAGATGATAGGCTCTAGCTGAATTCCTTTGTGTCTCAACTCTCAAGCCAACTATACTTGTAACTCGCCCAACTAAGAGGGTTAAAAAAGCATGCAATAGGGCAAAAAATCAGTATTGCGCCTCATTGAAATAGTCCTACTGAGTAGGTATGTTAACAGTTCGTAAGTGACACAAACTGGTAGTTTTAGAATTCAATTTGACAGTTTGACTTAAACATCTGAAATGTAGGATCATCTGAATGCATAAACCTTGGAAAAAAAGGCTACGGCCAGAATCTAAATTTTAAAAAAAATCTTTTTCCAACATATAGTAAGGCCACCATAAAGCAGTAAGAACATCAGTAAAGGCCAGACTAATTTTTTGCCTTTCACACCAAATCAAAAAAACTCATTACAAGTGGAAATGTACAATTGCTTATTCAACTCAAGTTGATAGCTGATGGCTGCTGCATTGACCATAGAATATACCTATACCTTTCTATATTTAAATAGTTGGATACCATACATCTTGACACTTTCATGTAAAAATTTAAATGTGGGAAAATCTAAATGCATCTAAACCGCAAGGGAAAAAGGCAAATGCCAGAATCTCAACTCCAAATAATCTCTATTGGCAAATGAAAACCCTATAGACAAGAGCATCAGCACCAGATCCAATAAAAAATCACAATACAATTGCTTATTCAACCAAAGTCTATTAAAACCTTGTCAATTTAAGAGATTATGCTTGATTTAACAACTTGACAACAAAGTAAAACAAAGTTGTAGCCAAACAGTAAATTCAATGTCCCTAGCTCTATCTATAACCCATGATATAACAAGAGAAAACCAATAGATGCAGGACCTTATCAAATTGCTGGACATAAATCAGTTGATCCAAAAGACTAAGTCTCTAATTAATATCAACTTACTTTGTGCTTCTGGTTCTGATTAAAGTAATAAGTGAAGTATCGTCCTAAAAGGATGTTAGATGCTATGAACTCAGGTAAACAAGTACCAACAGTCACATAAGTAGACTGGAAATAGATGGTTTATTCATCCCAAAAAAAAAAGCACATCATATCTTTGCATGTACAACAGAACAAACATAAGCATATTGATGTAGAGAATCAATGATACTAGAGGGCAGAGGCAATATAGTTTTCCAATCTTTATAAGGCAGATGCATTGCAATATCTTAGTTGCTAAAGGTTTATTGAGACCAAATGAACATAAGGAGACTTGGTAACAAAACTTAGGAATTCATATCAACATCTGTAGCATTACTTGTCTAAGACCCCATGTCTAAATAATTAGGAAAAACAAAGGCATTCATTAGTACAGGTATCCCCAAGTCATAAGGCATATGACATAAAAGTAGATTACGAACCTTTACCAACAATGAGACCAAGCTGCTTCCAGGTCAGCATATAAAAGGGTTCCAACTTTGAGAAATGCAGTACAAGGGCAACTGGAAGAAATATTAAAAGGTTAGAAAGCCCTAAAAATCCGAGAAACTGAGCCATACTAGCACGACCACTTTTCTCATCATCCTCATCAGGTAACTTCTTGCGAATGAGGGTAATATACACAGAATACAAAGCTGCTGAGACAAGAGCAAGTATGTCTCCCAGTAGAGGGTTTGAAGCAATTGCACTTAGAGTAGTTCGTGAGTCACCGAGGCTGACAATTATCGTTCCTCCCATGCAAAGAAGAACACTGAAAAGCTTCACCAAAGTGAAGTTCTCACCTAAGAATGCAAGAGAGACCAAAAAGGTGAACAGGCTGGATGCACTGCTTAAGATGGTATTTGACTGCAAGCAACAAGAACCACGAACCAATCAGACCAGAATGCTCAAACAGAACAATAAACTGAAGAAGCAAGACAAGTTTACAAAATGCTTACTGTGACTGTAGTATACTTCAATGACAAATTGAAAGTGAGCTGTGCGAAAAACCAAAATGGGGAAATCAATAGGCTAACTTTTGCCACTCGAGTACGTGTCCAACGCCCTTTTTCATCCACTTGCTTATCAGCAACTTCATCGATTTCAGACAGATTCGCTGATATCCTAATAGGCTCATACGCCACAACTTTCACTTCTCCATCAATAACTTTTCCATGCCCGCCAATTTCTCCCTCTTCTACATGCACAGAAGCATCATCAGTTTTCGCAACAGCATCACCGTCTCCAAGAAGAGTGGATTGCTCCGACTCCACCAACTCTCGCAAAGGACTACTCTCCTTACTTTTCCAAAACCAAAACCCTCCGAACGAATCCTCCAAATAGCGCCCGGCTTCAACCAAGGGAATGTAGATCACAAACAATGAATTGCATATGTAGGTAATAAGAAAAGGGGACACACCGGCATCCACAACCGACTGTACGACAAAACTAGCAGCTATCCAAATAGATGCAACAGCAAATATGTATATCAAACCTAAAACCCACTTCAAACCTTCACTTTTCATATCTACTCAATGAGCCAAATCCAATCAAAATCAGCTCTTTATATTCACAACCTTTACAAAGCAAACACTCTGTTTATAACCAATGCCCATTTCACCACCAAACCCATATATAACCTGAAACCACAGAAACCCACCAAAGATTGAAAAAGCAACATACTTTAGTACAATAACGATTGAATCATTCACACCCAATATCTTATGCATGTAAATCCTATACCGTTATTAGCGCATTGGAATCGTATTAGATTGAACCCAGAAGGGAAAAACTATTGAATTTGCATGGACAAAGTGTTCAAACTGAGACGAACCCATCTCCGATTCACCGTGTTGAAAACGTACCTGGCATAAGAGTCGTGTTAGATTCAGAGAGAGAGAGAGAGAAAAGGGTTAACAAATATTCTTTACGGGTCGAACGAAATTAGAAAGTGGTGGCGGGTACATATCATATTAGCACGGTTAGTTATGATGTAATTTTTTTGTATATATAAATAATATCGGAAAAATTAAGTAAAAAATTAAGACAATTTTTTGCCAACGAAATATAGTCTTCAAAGATTGAGACTTAATCTATTGATGAAAGTTCGATGACAATTCTTAATTTTAGACATTTTATTTTTAACTTTATGAATCTATTTAAATAAAGTAATTTTAAATCTAAAATGTATAATGAGAATAATTGAGATATATAATTTATGTTGAGGATGTGGAATCTAGGAGAAAGCAAATGAATTCCCAAGTACTCAATCCGTATACATAAACTAAAGTTTCAAGTTTGTAAAGAACGTGATGGGAATCTTGTTACTCTTTACTAAATCCTTGTTTGAACTGCCAACTCCATCCAAATGGAAAGGCTAAAAATTACTTGATCCTAGCCTTTTTATTCTCAGACCAAAAAAAAAAAGCCTTTTTATTCTGCTTAGAACACCAACTGCATGCCTTCATCATAAGTAAGGTATTGGACTATATATGACTAGCTCTTAGTGCTGTCTTCTACCTCATCGTAGTGTCAGGCAAATATGAGAAGCCGTTTGGGCCATTTTCAGTCAAATTTGGTTACTGTAGCCTTTTCCCCTCTACTATGTACCCTGACCTCCAATTGAAAATTCATGTGAAGGAAGCTAACCAATGCACTTAGCTGTTGTACTTGCCATGGTGAGGATGAAGCATATATATGAGGCATGCATACTCTCATTAATCTTGATTGAAATAGCAGGAACAGTTCATTTTATGAGGCAATTTTTAACTAATTGAAATTATTCAGGCTTTTAGAAAACTTAGAAGCAAGTGGTTATTGAATGATGAACAACATACTCAAGAGCTTATCATTGTCAATGATGTCTTGCGAGTCATAAGTGTGAAATACATATGGTCTCTCTTAGTTCAGCAAACTTCCGCAATGTCGATGTACACATGAAGATCATCTAGGTATTTGAAACCAGTTTTTTTTTTTCAACAAAAAGAAAAAGAAAAAAAAAAGATTTGAAACCAGTTCCATCACATTTTCTTGGTCCATAAATATTAGCTTCATCGATTCATCTTGCAGGAATGCAATCACTGATCAATACAAGGACATAAAATTTAGTATGGACACAATTTGACGTGGCCAGCTCGTACACAAGGAACAGAATCATAGGGACATAAAATTTAGTATGGAGCAGTACTTTCCAATTTTACAATGAAGCAGTACTTTCCAACTTTGACGTGGCTGCATTGCTCCTTGACGTTGAGCCCCATTCTATGGCTTCTGCCACAGCTCGTTCGCGTTCCCTTACAGTTTCTTCATCCTTTGGATTCTCATCTTCTACGTTGGACATTTCTTCATCATCAGATTGTAGAGGCGAGCCGGGAACACTTTCGTCATCATCAGTCCCAAGGAAACTGAGAGCACTGACCACATCACTCATTAAGGGGCGAGCCGGGGCTTCGTCATGAAGACACATTGCTGCAACTGCAACTGCTTGATTCAATGCTCTTACCGGATAGTCTCCTTGAAGAAGTGGATCAGCTAATTCCGGAAACTTATGAGGATCCTTAAATACTGGCTCTGCCTGTTAAAACACCAAAAATAAAGATGTCAGCATATGCTAAATTCTATGCATGAGTGTCTTGCATGAAGTGCCAAATGGTCTATGGGGTTATAGATACAAAGCTTACCCAAGTCACTAGATTTTGCTCCCTTGTTGGCCTTGTGGTGTCAATTGCTCTTCTTCCGGTGATCAGTTCTAACAACACAACTCCAAAACTGTACACATCCGACTTAACAGTCAGTTGGCCTGTTCTTTGGTACTCTGGGGCACAATACCCGTACGTGCCCATTATTCTTGAAGATACATGTGTCTTGTCTCCAACCGGTCCAAGCTTAGCTAGCCCGAAATCAGAGAGTTTTGCATTGAAATGGCCATCTAATAAGATGTTTGAAGATTTTAAATCGCGGTAAATAACAGGAGGATTCGCCTTATCGTGCAAGTATTCTAGACCCTTGGCAGCTCCTAGAGCTATCTTCATTCTCTTGAACCAATCTAATGGCTTTTGCTCTGATGGGAGGTCTGTATATCCACATTACAACATGATGTGTCAGACATCAGTAGTGTAGTTATTGGATATAAAATTTACACATGCATATAATAACTAGAGTATTTCAATTCATTTCCATCTGCTTTTTCAAGTTTCTATTATTACTGTATTAGTCTAAGAGGGGGAGAAAAGCAATTTACACAAAACGAGAATAGTACCTAATAAATGGTCTTCCAAAGATCCCAAAGGCATGTATTCATACACCAGAAGTCTCTGATCACCATCAGCGCAATATCCGATAAGATTCACTAAATTGTCATGGTGTAAGAGGCTCAACATCAACACCTCAACAAGGAACTCTCTATTGCCTTGCAAGCCATTCCTATCAAGTTGCTTCACAGCTACAATCTGAACCAAAAGAAAGCAGAAAGTATCGATCACCGCTCAATGTTGCAAGTAAATTTGATTGCAATAATGAAGAGGATATATAAACGGCTCAAAAGCTATGCATTTTGCCTACCTGTTCTGTTGTTTCAAGCTTCCCCTTATAAACTCTTCCAAATCCGCCCTCGCCTATCAGACATTCTTGTCGGAAGTTCTTTGTTGCTGTTGCCAGTTCCCGGAAGGTGAAAGTTTGTGCAGCAATATTATGACCCCCATCTTTATTGGCATTTGCATTGGCATTCTTATTGTCTGTGGTTTGCTCAGCAGCCGGTGCTTGTTTAGGCACTTCTGTTCATATATAGAATGAAGAATCAAATTAAAAAGCATCAATAATGCAGCAAACTCTTAATTTCCAGGACATTACAGATATATACTTTAAACTAATTAACTGAAAAGCAATTGCCCAATTGGAAAAACAAGACTCATATGGAACACAGAAGAAATATATGCAACCAATAGATAACGATTAGGTCCAAAAAGATTTATCATGCATGTCGGGGAATCGGTCACATGCAAAAACAATCATATATAGTGCTTACGTACATGACCATTAGGAAGCCGAAAAATGAACTTACCAGCAGGTGCTACATTATTAGTCGGTTCCCTTTCGGAAGGAGTCAAAAGTTGTTCTCTCTTCCCACTATTTGATCTTTTGGCAGATGCTTTCTTTTCATGAGATGAAAAGCACGAAAAGCAACTCATGTCATATACTACTTGTTCAAATCCTTGCAAAACTTTGTATATAAGATAAGTGTAAGCTTTGATCCCAACAATGAAGTAGATGGTTTTCCCAACTACTTCAATGTATGGATCCTTCCCCGACTCTGAAGATCAAAATCGATCCTCCTAGAAGAAAAAATGAATCGATCAAAGAAAGAAATTTGGAAAACTTGGGGTAGAATATGGAATAGAACCAGGGTTTTTAAACATGTGATATAAAAAGAAGAAGAAAAATGTACAGCCTAGTTTTAGTTGTTTGTAGAAACCAGCTGAAAAGTTAAAATTGAGATGAAACTAGCCAAGAGAAGAGAATCAACAAGAGGTTCCATGACAGGCATGCACCAAACAACGTTGTGGTCTTTTTCCTGGAAAAGTGGGGAAAGTGTAGGTCAGCAAGAAACCAAAATGGGTTAACATCTTTTGGTGTGTCCGCAAAGCATGGAGAGAAAGAGGTTGTCAAATTGTCTTAAATTGAAGAGAAAATTGTGGAGCTCAAGTACTACATGCTATTCTCAACTTTTAGAGTAAACATCAAATCATAATTTTTGATAAATCCAATAATCATTCACCACTTTTCCTTTTCTGCATAAAGCACGGAATTGAAAAGAAAATCCGAGTTAGCTAAATATATCATATATAGATATTTTAGAGAGAGTGTTTAGTTTCTTTGATTAATTTTTGCAACTACATCAGACGAGCATCTTTAGCAATATTAATTAGTCTAATTTTAGTCAAAATACTTTTACACCGGTACTTTCTATTTTAAGTAGTATTGAATCTACATTATTTAGAGTTACACATAACAACTTAAAAAGACATTTTTAAATTAACATCTATAATTTAAAATGACATATTATTGCTTTAAAGCACAATATGTATATTTTCTTAGCAATGCATGACTAGAGTAGAGATTTATAAACTCCAATTTAGTTTTCTTTTTCTTGGCCTGCCTTGAAGATGCCAACTAAAAGAAATAAAATATCACGTCTGTGCAAACTACCGAAGGCACTCTTGCTTGATATTTCAAAATAAATTCCAAAGGTAGTATCCACGATGAATCGAATATTATGAGCTGAGCACTACATTGACCTCAATGTTGGAGTCTGTTAGGATAATGTCTTTTCCATTAGCTGCCTTTGGGTGATCAAGGCAATCCAATTTCACCCTCACATGGAGAGGTTTCATGAAGATGAGGTCCCTCAAATCTCTATTTGAGTTTAACAAGAATTGGATGAATGAATCTCTTCCCATCTTTCCACTCCTATCCGAGTTCAAAATAGCTGCTATCCTTGCTGCACATTTCTCCTGATCATCCTCTAATAATTCGTGCTTTCGAAGTTTTAAATACAATGCTGCATAAACAATGACCTGCATGTTGGCAAAATGAAGATATTATGGCAAAATTGGCACCATTATGCCTGAACAAATGCGGTTATACTACCAGGGAAGCGTGTAAATACTGCAGAGTTTTTACACAATACTTTGCAGTTTGCTCCAAATATTTCTAGATCTCAGCAAGCAATTTAATTTCAAGTAGAGTTGTACTGCTATATAAATATATCATGGGGTCTTATTCATCTTTAAGAAGGTATTAGTAAGAAGAAAACTTCGAAGACAGTTATCTTCATGATATAAGAAACTTTTGCAGGTAAGCAACACGTTTGGATAATGATAAACCCCTGGAGAAGTGCCTGTCCACACAGGGATATCCAGGTACTTTATGTAATATTCAGAAAAGTTTAATGTGATCAAACTAACAAATAACAACTAAAGGAGAGCACTTTCACCGTCTATTTTACCTCAAATTAAGAACATTTTCAGATATGAAACTCGGCCCCCACCCACAAAAAAATAAAAATAAAAATAAAAACAAAAACAAAAACAAATAGGAAAAGTATAGTGAAATAGAAGGTTATATGCAGTGGAAGTGCACACCTCACTTGTACCGGGACTTGTATTGACAGCACAATCAATGTGAACTCTCTCATCTTGAAATCCTATGTCGGAAGTTGTACAATCATCTTCAACATTCAACTCTGATTCAGGTGTTGATAGTGAAAATGCAAGATTATCCAATTCATCATACCATTGTTGGGCAGCACCAACCTGCAAACACCAAACAGAAAAAATCTAAAGTTACTAAAAGCATAGAAGTAGAATGCTTAGTATAATCATGATAACTAATCTGCAACAAACACCCCCAACCACACCAAAAATGAAAATAATGATTATTATTAAGCTCTGCCACTACCTTCTCTGAAGATCCTCCTGCATCCTCTGCCCCTAATACTTCAGTGGCAGCACCCCTTGCCTGACGCCATATACAACCCTCTTGTAACTGTTCTACAAGCTCAGTACCCACAGGGATTTCAACATTTAATTGTATACCAATTCTACCTGTTACACAGATGAAAAAATGCTAGGATCAAAGAAAGCTTTTTAATAGACTTGGCTGCATACCTAACAGAAACAGCATATCAATCTTTTCTTTCAGTCTTAGCATAGTTAACATAAACAGCACACTGTACTTGAGAAGTAGATTGGCAAGGGATATTGTTCGCAATGACAGGAGACCACTGTTCATGTGCATGCTCAAATCAATTTTTTCTTTGAGTCTTAGGGTGTTGACTTGAAGTCAATTATAAGACAGGGAGCTAAGTCAAGAAATTTGGGCAACGTTCGACCAAATTGAAATGAACACTTTTGGCAAATATTACTTTTTCACTCAGGTATGAAATTATTTAAACAGTATTGCAAGGTAATAAAATCCAGGTCCCAGTCGAAAAAGTGAAGAAAATAGAAGCATAATGTCACATTGAATAGTGAATTAAATATGAAGGATTACACAAACCAAGCATATTCAAGTCTCAAAGAGTAAGAAAAATACCTGGTAACAAACTGAAACATTCCTGATGATCAATCTCTTTTTGATGCCCACCAACCCTGTATAATGAGACCCAAAATAAAATTATGAATTAATAGAAAAGAAATTGGGAAACTGTTGTAACATTAGCCAAAAAGTGATATGATAAGATAAGGAAACTGATTTTTGCACTCCCGTTTCTTCACTTGCAATTCTCCTTTTTAATTCTTCTTCTATGTTTTTATTACTTGCGCTTCTAAGTCAAAACTAATGATATATCAAAATTATAAAAGATTCTAAAGACAAAAGTTAAAGGTAGAAGTGAGAATGCACACATATATTTTTAATAAAAGTAGCATATGCAATTGCAAGTGGAGAAAGAGGGGAGGAGGGGGTGAAAAGACAGGAGGAACTATTAGCATATATTTTTTTTTGTAAACATACGCTGCATAAACTCTCTCCAAGGAGGAAGCCAGCCAATACGGCAGTCCAAGGATTCCAAAATTCGAAAATTGGAACGCCGAACATACTCCAGATTCTTCACTTAGTTTCAAAATCTGCTGTCCAACTTCAATTACAGGCATTGAAATGAAATGAGTAATTGACTTCTATAGACAAAATATTCAAGGAATGACTCGCAAACGGCATAAACATACCCATGTCACAAAGGATAACGTGATTCTGCAAGGTCGTCAATGAAGATATAAGACTAGCATATGGGAGCCTCTTTGGTGAACAGACAGCATTAGTCTGCTGTTGCAACCAATCATGTGGCATCTGTTTCAACAGGGATACTTTCTCCATGATCTGCGGCCCACAGACATCCAAAATCTTTGGGAACCCTATTACATCTTGATGTTACACTCAGCTACATGGAGTAAAATAAATTAGCAAACAGTAAAATGCCATACCTTTGACAACTTGTTCTATCTCTCCTGAAGCCAAGTTTAGAATCCATAAAGTTTCAAAGCTGAAAATCAAGTCAATTGATCTTATCAATACCTATATAAAGTTGAAATGAGAAATAGCTTTGTTCACTAACAGGCCATTACATATATTCATGAGCATATGCAAGTGATTTAGGTTTTGCATGGTAGGTAAATTCAAAATAATCCACATCAAGTCAATCAATCTCATCAATACCTATATAAAGTTGAAATGAGAAATGTGTTCATTTCACTATCTGGTCATGGCATATATATACAGTTTTTACACATGTTCTTTAGGTTTTGCATGGTAAGTTGATTCATATGAATCCACATCAAGTCAATCAATCACCTCAATACCTATATAAAGTTGATATGAGAAATGGCTTCATTTCATTATCTGGCATGGCATACATATGGAGCACATGTATTTAGGTTTTGCTTGGTAAGTCAATTCAAATAATCCACATCAAGTCAATCAATCACATTAATAACTACAGAAAGTTCAAATGAGAAATAGCTCTGTTTCACTATCAGGTCATGAGCATATGCTTGTGCTTTAGGTTTTGCATGATAAGTTACTTAATCCATCTCCAAGGTACTAACCATAAGCACTGAAATAGAGTCCCTAATATGACATGAAAAGTTTCTCATATAAGTGGAATACTCAACTGGAGTACTGGTCAAAACAAATACAGATAAGCTACCATCAATTTTTGTGAAGAGATAACAAGAATACAGGTGTATGTTTTACCTTCGGTTTATAATGAAAAAACTATCTTCACTGGATTTCATCAGGTGCCAAGGAAACATTAGGGCTTGTATATCAAATTCTTCAGACCGCTTATCATTGCTTCTCAAACCCAGCTTGATCATGATTCTGGTCCAAATTGAGTTACTTTTCTTACTGGCGTCATAATTCGGATAAAGAGTTTCTAGTACCCGCTTACCCAAATCAGCTTTCCTGATGGCATGATTCTTAGTAGATAGAAAGCCGCACACATAAAAATGGTAAGTCAAAACCTATGGTGACAGGGTCATAAAACACATTATGATTCACAAATCAATTCATACCTCTGAATCAACAAAATATAGGGAATCCTCAGCAGCATCATAAATTGAGGATGCAGGGCGCACCATCTTGGCAGATTCAAAGTTTCCATCTTCGAAACCTGGGGAGGAACCAATCTGCACAGAAACAGAGTAAATTTACACCAAGGCTTGAACATTTGCTTCAAATTATCAACAAAGACACTATAGCCAGAAAACCAATAAAGAGGCAATTTAACCCTATATGGAAAGAAACCAACTGTTCTAAGAATATTTCTTAGCCATTACTGTCCGAGTAGAACCAGATGAGGCCAATTCTAGGAAATCAAAATATGATCCCAAAGGCAATCAGTTCAATTTGGACAAGGAAAACTACCGTTCTTTTATTCTTGAGAGATGAGAAGCTTATATTCGTGATAGATTCTTAATTCAGAGTTGCTCAAATCTTTTGACTGAGTCTTTACATTAATTGATACTGAAGTTATGAATATTTACAAAAGCAAACCACATATCAGTTACTAAAATTTCGTACATACACAGTCCAGAATGTTTCCGTTTCCATCAAATACAATAATCCGGTGGTGGCTGCTGTCAGAAAGGAAGAGACGGTTCCCACTTTCATCTGCAGAGACACACCCTGTAATCAACAGTTTTCAGAAAATTAATTTACTATTCCCAATCAGACAATGCAATTTGTGATCATACTAGAAATGTGCATGGGTGCAGATACATATGACAAGCAACATATACAAATCCATTTGTTCTAATCAGATCTTCAGCAATTGTATTACTCTGCTCAAGCACGCATCTGCATTTCCAGAACTCCAAGTCATACATGTTCTTTCTCAAAAGTGAAAAAATGTAGTAGAAGGGAGGTATTTTAGTGTTTGCACACTCACATGGATGCTTATACAACTAAGCACAGGAATGACTGAACTTTAGGGAGGCTCGCATGCATTTCCATCAAGGCATCAACATAGTTATAATAATCTAATGGCTCTTATCGATGGTACTTCATGAAACAATGTACAGAATAGACGTGGTGCCAATTGACGCTGGACTTTGACTTTCCAGATCAAGAGCTTTAGATTATGCATTTGTAAGTTATTTTCCAAAACATTACACATCAAAAGGCTAAGACTACCTACTCATTAGTAGAATCATTTTCCTAAGACTTTATGGAGAAGAAATATTTATATATCAACAACAGGTTATTCGAGTAGTGAAAGATCTTTAAAACAAAGGCCCAGTTGAAGATTAGATTCTTTAGGATGATTAGAAAAATTTCCTTTATTTTTGTATATCCTACAAAGGAATTTACAAAGTCATCAAAACCTCAGAAACCATCTCTTAGTTAAAAACTTAAAGTATACTATAGCAAATTTTTAAAAGAAATCAAGCAATTTGGACAATATTCTAGCAGACCACTTCTACAATACCAATGCATATATTATGCAGCAAGTCAATGAAGCAGAGGGAGCCTATACCTGGGAAGTTAAAGAGTAAATTCCTCACAGCATAGACATATGGCTCCTTGATAATCTCAAATTGCTTCACCCAAGTGCTTTTCAAGTTATCTCTGGACCTGGCTCTCCCATCATCTTGCACATGAAATTCCTCAACAGCTGCAAAGAAGAGCATTAAAATTTAACAAGAGATAAGTCTACCCATGCAAATTTGTTCATATGAAACATGGAATAGGTATATGGAATTACTGGTGTGCAGATACTATAGATGTATATGTATGTATCCATTATGCAAGATATATCAATGAAAGTAAAAGTCATTGAAGTGTAAGAATTTGGTCGACTAACCTACTAAGAAACAGGTAACAATGATAAAAGGGTAAAAGAAAATCTTAAATAGGCAATTTGTTTACAATGTTAATAATGATGATCTATCTCCCTCCAGAGTCTAATCAAGAAGGGGAAGAGAGGTAGAAGCAATAGAGATATAGACAGCTGGGAAGAAAATTAATTGTTACAAACAACTTCTAACCATGTCATGCAGGGATAACATGCATACCTTTGTTAAGAATTCTGAGATCAAGGTCCTTCTCATGGTAAAACACTGGACTTTCAAAATCTTTGAATAAAATGTAGCAGGCCCCATTGTCCATCTAAATACATCAAATTAATTAATAACTCATATAGTAACATTAAGAAAAAGGATCCAATTACTTCTGTTACAGATGCTTAAGACTGTAATCAAGTAAATGACTATTTAAAAAGTCATGGATATATAGTTTTTTATGTCTTTTCACAAGCTGAACCAAGGATCTTTACCTTACCTCAGGGAAGGTCCTGTTAGACAAAATGACAGGAAAAGTGACATTTTCCTTCACTACATATTGGATTAGGTGGCTTCGAGCAGCTGCTAAACTAACTGAACTGCCTGACAGAAAACCCATGACATGGAGCTGAGGATACCTACAATAAAGCACACAGGTAGATATGAGAGAGAGCTTTAGTATGAATACCCACCCAACCCAACTCATCAAGATTAACAAAGAGAAACATATATCAAAGAATAACAACATATTCCAACTAACTATCAGGTTCTAAGTGGAAGAAACTTTAATCATATTTTGAGATTTTGATACCTGTGTTGAAGTGACTTCACTTTTTCTAACATCACAACAGATTCACAAGTTGTTAAGAAAGTTTCACACCAACCAGCAAGAACCAAGAAAGTTCCATCTCTTCCAAGGAAATCTCTGTTACCTTTGGACCTATTCAACCAACAATGGCATGGGCCTGTACATTATTAATACAGAAAGTACATAAGGGACAAAGAACAATAACAACAGCATAATGAAACAAGGAGTTACTTAAACAAGAAATGACAATTTCTACCCAGGAAACCATATAATCACCAGCACCTAGCAAAGAAAGAAGAAATGTCCAAGTAATTTGAGTACCTTCACGCTCATCCAATGACGATTTAATGAAGGACAAAAGATCGAGCTCCTGGGTAGAGTTGTATGAAATTTCTGAAGTGGTTGAGAACCTAGAAGATAAAGCTCCAATTACAAAGACAACGAGAGCCAAAAACGACAGACAAAAACTTGAACTGAGGCAAGCAATAATTTGACCCACATAGATATCAATCAAACCAAATGGACAAGGGCCCATAACCATCGAGATAAAGACATAACAAAACCAATGGTGAACTCTATGAAAACTTCCATCAGTACAACAAAACGGAATCACACATACGCATAAACATTGGACTAATAATTTAAAATGAAGTGAAAAAGAAATGGGTATTAATTAAAGCGGCGCATGATACCTACTCTGTGGCATCCTCGTACCATTTCTCTCCCAAGCATATACATGAGGAATGATGGACAATGCTGCTAATTTGGTGGCTGATCTACATTGTATATAACAATCACCTGAACAAAGGGTATCAACAATATGATCTTTCAACACCTCGAATGGACTCATTTACTTCTAATCACAAGATTAACTGCTTCCAGGTTGAAATAACTTTCCTTTAATAACAAACTGGAATTGAACACATTTAACATTATGCTATAACAAGCTTAGAGCTAAACAACCTCAAGTTCACAGAAGACAAAGAGTGAGCTTACCGGAGTGAATTTGCGGCAAAAGTCTTGAGATTTCTCTGAAACGCCGATATCTCAGAGCCATTTGCTTACCCAAACATGTGAAGTCTCAATTCTGAAAGAAAAAGATTGAATGGAGTTCAAAATTTCAGAAATTGCATATCTTTGTTCTGAAACCAAAAAACATGGTAGAATTGAAAATTAAACTAAACCCAACATTTCGCACTCATTACAGAAACCTCTAGAGTATGATAAAGTAAATGGCAGAGTAAAATTCGATGGATTTGAGCTAAGAACATGTGATAAGGAAAATGAATAGTTTATCAAATTTTGAAGAAATGGAATTGGAATTGAAGAAGCTACCCTCTTGTTGAAGCCCTGGATTATACGATCAGATACTTCAGATAGAAATTTGAAGAGCGAAGAACGAAGCTTTTTTCCGGCGGGTTTTGCTTCTGGGGTTTAGGGTTTAACGCTTTCCGGGTTTAGGCGTTGGATTCAATTTTTGGGGTTATAATGAGATTCTATTGTGTTTGCAAAATTATTTTGAGACCCCTATTTTTTTTAACTTCTTTCCTTTTTAGACCCTGATTTATTTCTTTTCAGTTACTTACGCCATCTCCAATTCTCCATCTCCATTCAATATTATATGTCACTGGTTCAATTTGCTTAAACTAGCAAGAAGCTCTCTTTGGTTGGCGTATTTTTCAATTTTTCGGTAGCATTGAGCGAATTGAAGCTCGCAAGTTAGCTATGTAGTTATCAAGTACAAGTGTACGCAATAACACAAGTTAATCAATCATGCATGTAGTTATCAAATGTAGATGTATAGAATGTTGTGCATGGTCAAGGGCAGGTTAGGGTAGGAAATGCTTCTTTTACCTTCTCATCTCAAGTGGCAAGGAGCCTCTCAAGTTCAGGTTCTCAGCAAGTGGTATTGCCTAAGAAGGATAGGTAAGGTTGTGGTTATATGTAGCTTTGATGGGCGAGGTTGGAAGAACAAGCTAAGGTGCTAGGTTAACCAATATTCGAGCTAGTGTGCTAGCTCTGGGAATTGAAATGGACAACTAATTGGAAACAGTTTTAACATGCTGCCATCGCCCTTGCTTTAACTAAATTGTCACAAGACTTTAGATTGTTATATCTTCTCATATTTATGAGACCTAGATAGATGGAGATGGATTTCGAGTTAAGAAACTATAAGACATCATTAAGTACTGCTTGAACATTGCAAAAAGGGCCAGGGGTCTTTTGAATTGTTAGAATGGCATAAGTGATTTATCCCTCTTTCCCAGCTTCTGAACATTGTAGACCACACTACTCGTATTATTTTCATCTTCGTTTTTCACTTAGTTGTGTGCATATGTCTAGATTGAAGCCAATGTAGCTTTTCTTAATGCTTTTGCAAATCATACCCTCAAGCTGAGAAGGCTTCCCAGACTAATAAGCTATTTGCGCTTCTCCAAACAACATTCATACTTTCCAAAAGTAGAATACTTAACTTGACAGGATCCGCCCCGGATTTCACCCTAAAATTCGAAATGGCTCTACCAGGCCCACCTTAGAAGAAATTCTACCAAAAATTTGACGGAACTTCCCCTAAAAATGGACTACATACCCAAAACCTGTGGAAAGACATTCACACTTCTAAGCAATCCATCCTTTTCTCCTAGAGCAACCATGCTCCTCAAATCACAACATCTTCCAATTCACAATACACAAATCTCAACTTAATTGATGTAGGACGAGAATGGACTCAGTTTAGCCGAAAAACCATAAAAGTAAATAAGCGGCGGAGAATCAAGAAGAGTGATTGGAAAATAGGTAACTCATGTGTAATGAGATTACTAGCCGCCGGAATATTCAAGAAGATTTGGTTTTGGACTTTTCTGGTTACTCCTACAAAAAGACAGGTTTTGATTCACAATCAGATTTGATCAACTTTTGGTCAGAATGTCCGTTTAAGACGCATGATACCTTTCCAGAATGGAAACGACGAGATCTTCAAGACTCACTTTAGTGAGCCCTATCAGATTTAGGCCAAAATGTATCGTCTTAATTATCCGATTTGTGATTTAATATTTTTATGCTAGTTTTACATTCTTTTTATTTTAGGTTTTCTAGTTTATTTTGGATTTGTTTTGTTTTAATCCGTGGGCTTTAGAGTTTCAATGTTAGTCTCCCTAGGGTTTCTTTTCCCATATATAAGCAACCTTAAATGGCTGTAGAACTATCTTTTATCATATTATCAATCAAAATTGAGAGTTTTGTCTTTTATCTCTGGTGGACTCTAGAATTTCTATTTTAGGTTTATTGCTTGTAAACCTAGGGTTACTTCCGACTGCGTCAGGTGGTATCAGAGCAGGTCTTTCATGTCTCTCTTATTTACCTCGATTATCCATGGGTGACGAACGTACTGCCCCAATTACAAAAGCGGATTTGGATGCCCTTACTCTCAATTTTTCATTAATAATATTAATCCCACAGGTTATCAAAGCAATTCTAAAACAAAAAGTATAATAGAAATAAAAATAAAGAGGGTGAAGGATCGACAGATCCTACAATGCAGAAGCAGTGACAACTATGCATCAACTCTATGTACGTCCGACCTCAACTAATCTAGCTTGCAAACTGGACATTTGAAACTGAAGGGCCCAGGGGAAAATATTGAAAAACACGTTAGTGTGAGTGGACAAAAATAAATAATCAAGATAATTTAAAAGAAGCAAACTTGAATACTTTCCCATGTATTTAAACTTATAAAACTTCGATGCATGCAACGTTTATAAAACAAATTTCTTTAAATTCTAAATCTCGTGAAAACATACCAGCCCTGTTGGTTAAGAGAAATCGGACTAGCCCAGCTAGTCAAGTAATAATAGGATATGGGGAAGAAGGAATCACCATACGGGTAAAGGAGCCCCTTAGGCTCTACCTACCCTCAACTGCCACTCACACATAGATTGTGTGAGGAGGAGAACTAATAATCTGGACTACCACTCACGTGAGGAGGAGAATCCTTGATTGCCACTCACAAACACAAAGTAAGTGAGGAGGAGACACTAACCGAACGACCCGAGTATGGTGAGGAAAACAATCGAAAACTAGTAAATCCATAAATCCATAAGGCTTCCCCACATTTCTCACTAGAAAATAAATATATTCTAGTGACATGACCCCGCACACCAAAATATCCTCGAAAACATAATCACGTAGGCGATAAATAATAAATATAACAATCCTTCCAAAAACCTCAAGTACGATAATATGGCAGAAATCTCAAAGTCGACGAATATAATATATTACTAAATTCCAGAAATCATCTCGGAAAATGGTTCGTCAAGAATCACATAAATCATGAGTTCAATTGAAAACATATATTGGAGACAAACTATCGAAGGCTCAAAATCCATTTCCGAAACAAAATTGAGATAAATCATAATTAATCTCCGAAAATTAAATCATATTCCCAAAAATAAATCATAACTCCAAATTGGAGCATAATAAAATTCGTATTCAAAATTCATATGGAAAAAAATAACGCCAAAATTATAATTCCAAGTAAAATCTTATGCTCGAAAAAGTAAAAAGATAAACAAATTATTATTTCGGAAAAACAAATAAATGCATGCATCATTCTTTGAAAATAAAAGTCCACTCACAGTACTATTTAGGCGATCACGCATACGAGTTCATTCGTTGAGCAATAGCTCGGTATGTCGCCATGTACATATTTATATTCCGTGAATAACTATTCCACAATTAAATATGATTCCCAAAATCAAATCCTCATAAATCATATTTCCACTTCTTCTCGGATTCAACCCACATTTTACCACTAATGCCAATTCGTTAATTTAAAGGTTCCAAGGTAGAACCGAGAGATATCCGACGGTCGGATTCTCGAAAATTGATAATCGAAATTATAAATTTTCAAAAATTCATAATCTATTGAAAACTTATCCAATCTTCACCAAATTCACATATATAACCTCTACATTAAATATAGGATTTTACTAGCTAAAAATAGAAGTTAAATCACTGTTCTACGCGCCGCCGGCCACCACCTCTGATGGCCACTAAATTTTGGCAGCAGCTCCATCTCAACCTCCTAAACACTTCTCTCAACTACCGCCAAGCCAGAAAATAACTAGAACTACCTCAACAATTATGAACACAGTAAACCCAGATTATGAACAATGAGATAAAAATTTAAACCTTCGATTCTTCCTCCACGCTTCAAATCGCTGCCAAATACTTGGAGAGCATCATCTACGTCTCAAGGCGCTTCCAATGGACTAAGGTTTATCACCGGAGGTGGCCGGAATTGGAAGATACCGGCGTTGAGCTTGGTTCTTCGTTTTCCGGCTAAGACTCGGCGAGCTACCACCGTAGGCGAGTCCAAGAAGAGGAGAGGAAGAGAATGATAGCCGCAGCTCGCTCCCAGGTGGCCGGACTTGGGAGAACGCCGGAGTTGTAGAGGAAAGAGAGAGAAAGCTCGGGAACGGAGAGAGAGAGAGAGAGAGAGAGAGAGAGTTACCGAGTGGGTAGGTTTCTGGAAATGTAAACCTACCACAGTAACTTTCCATTTATATAGAAACTTACCATGAACAATAACTTTGCATATTTCATCCATAACTTTCGCATACAAACTCCGATTTTTACGTACCATATATGCACGGACTCAGTTTAACGTCCTCTACGACTTTCCAGAAGAAAATTTTCTCAAATTTTGACCCGAACAAAAATCAACATTTAGGGCCACTAAAAATATCGAAACAAAGTAAAAAGTAAAAGTAATTGTTGTTTACCATCCAAATGACTAGTAAACTGATAAATTGAGATACAGGACGTAAAATAACTATCATTAAGATTCATAGCTTTTAATTCAATTTCAACAGTGCTTTGAACCAATATATATATATATATATATATATATATATATATATATATATATGGCCTTTCCACTAAGGTATCTCTTTTGTTGGTCATTTTAAGGGATTCCTTTTGAGACTCACTTTTCGATTGCATTTTGGCATCTCAACCGTTCAGTTTTTAGGTCCTAATGTATCGATCACTTATGCAAATTTTCAGCCAAATTGATGATCGTTAAGGTATCAAACTATATTAAATCAATGGACGAACCGAATTTGTCCAACTTGAATCGTTCATGTTTATAATTGTAAATAACAGTTTTGAATGTCTTAACGATTATCAATTTGGCTGAAAATTTGCATAATTGATCCACTCATATAAACCTAAAAACTGAATAGTTGAGATGTGGATATGTGATCGAAAAGTGGATATATGTATGTGTGTGTGTGTCTATATATATATATATATATATATATATATATATATATATATATATACACACACATACAGATCCTATCCAGAGCGGAGCTGCGCTTTGAAAATTAACTTGTGAAGTTCGAGTTTTGGGTCACTTTTCGGTTGCATATCCACATCTTGACCGTTCAGTTTTTAGGTACTAGTGTATAGATCGTCTCTGCAAATTTTCAGCCAAAATGATGATCGTTAAGGCATTGATAACTGATTTAAAGCTAGTCTGTTTTAGGTTGACAGATTCAGTCCTTCCATTGGTTTAACCGAGTTAGATATCTTAACGATCATCAATTTGGCTGAAACTTTGCAGAGATGATCTATACATTAGTACCTAAAAACTGAACGGTCGAGATGTGGATATGTGACCGAAAAGTGACCGAAAACTTGAACTTCACAAGTTAATTTCAAAGCGGAGCTCTGCTCTGGATAGGATATGTGTGTGTGTGTGTGTAAGGACCTTCTCTGCTAAGGTGGTCCTTAGATATTAATATCTAAAGATTTCCTTGAGAGACCCACTTTTCGATTTCATATCCATATCTCGACCATTCAGTTTTTAGGTATATATATGAGCAGATCATCTCTGCAAATTTTCAGCCAAATTGATAATCATTAAAGCATTCAAAACTGCAATTTACAATTATGAACACGAATGGTTCAGGTTGAATAGATTTTGTGTGTTCATTGATTTAATCTAGTTTGATATCTTAACGATCATCAATTTGGCTGAAAATTTGCATAAGTGATCTATACATTAGGACCTAAAAATTAAACAGTCGAGATGTGGATATGCAATCGAAAAGTGGGTCTATCAAAGAAATCCTTAGATATTAATATCTAAGGACCTCTTTAGCAGAGAAAGACTGTATGTGTGTGTATATATATATAACCTTCAGTGCTTTTTTTGAGAATAGCCAACTTTGTATTCCTTTATTTCCCACTTTCATTTAGAATGAAGTCAATATCAGTTATGTATTTCATGGTTGTAATTTGTTAGCAACTACAAAGTTCGTGGCAAAGCGGGGGCACCGTTGCTAGTCAAAACTAAATCACACATTACACCAATGTTCTCTTGTGTACTAGATTAGATTTTTCTTGTTAAACAATTATCTCCTTTTAAGGGAGTGAAAAGCATTAATAACCTTTCATTAATTAAAAACAATGGAAAATACTTCAGTACATTAATGTACCGATACATCAAGTAGACTAGGTTCAATACAGAGGTAGACTAGCTCGGTACAAGGGTAGACTAACTCCATGCATGTCTACCCATGTACTGAGCTAGTCTACCTCTGTATTGAACTAGTTTACTTGATGTATCGGTACATTAATGTACTATAAACAATCCAAACCATCAGAATTTGATGTATCGGTACATTAATGTACTATAAGGTTTTTCCTTGGGCGCCAGATAATACATCATCAGAATTTGCCTATAAAAAAAAATCATGGAATTGAAATCAAATTCATATCTTATCAAGTCAGCTAGCTAGCTCCTCAGAAACAAGAATGAGAGCTCTCAAAGGCATTGTCGTTTTCTATTTGTGTGTAGCTTTAACCCTGAGTATATGCCCAGGATCCTTTGCCAAATAGCCCGGTCTTGATTTCACCAACTGGCATGTGCACGTCGTTAATGGTTTCAGTAGACAAAGAGCATTGTTGGTCTACTGTTGGTCCGACCTCGACGATTTGGGCACCCATACTCTTTATCTTAGCGGTGACTTCAACTGGCATTTCCATGTCAACTTGCCCGGGACAACGCGTTTCACTTGCAACTTCCATGCAGACAAACAACACGCTTTGTTTGATGTGTTTTGGAAGGAGAGTAAACATATGTGGCTTCGGACTAGATGCAACTGGAAAACATGCTTTTGGATTGCGAAAGAGGATGGGATTTACCTCAAAAACGTTCCTGAGAATCGTGACGAGCGTATTCATCCATGGGAAACATGATGGTGATATTGAAAGGGTGGTAGTATTATAATTTGCACTTCTTGTGTCTTAATATATGTTTAAAGATCGATTGTAAAGGAAGAAGTAAAATTTCTATATTTATGAAGAAATAAAAGAACAAGTTTGGCCTAAAACATTGTGTTCAAATGTAACAAGCTCGGCTATATTGCTTAAAACATCGGCTAAATGCAACAAATGGAAGGTGTCAAATTATATCTATTTAATGGATTTGAGAAAACTCGAACTGTTATATATTGCTTTCTCTCCTACCACTTGAGAGAAAGTAACCTTAAGCTCTCCAACAAAATGAAAAATGAATATTACTAAACCCCAAACCTAGTCTTAGTTATGGGTTAAGAAGATAACGCAACAATTTTTCTTCTTGTGGTTACTGAAATGCATTTCTAGCCTGATACCTGACCCCAAAAAAAAGAGGCGGATTCCAGTTAAATGCACCTTAATCAATTAATAATTATCAGACGTACAGTGTTACAAAGTACGATTTGGTATTGTAAATTTTATATGAGTTTTTAGTATTTGTTATAATTAATTTTATTATCTTTTTTTTTCCTACATCTATCTCTTTCTATAAAAGGATTCATTTCTATTTTTTTCTGCATATATTACCTTTACAAGTTTGGCAATTTAAGTGTTTGATTGATCCTCTGACCTCAGATTATGCAATATTAATGTCACAATTGAATGCTGACTATAAAGTTTCAAACTAGAAGCATACACACTCATATTTTGATAACCATGAGAATCTGCTTTTTCAACCACGCCCTTTCTTTCTTTCACTTTCAACACTTGTTTTGGCGCAATGTGTTTTTGCTTTCATTGTGGTGTTTTTGATAAGTGTTCGCATTCAGAATGAGTTCAGTAGAGGGCACAAATTGAAGGTCCATTGCAAATGCACAGATTGTTCTCAAATTGATTTCGGTGTCACGTTGGTCAAGGGTGGGGAGGCTTACACCGTGGATTAGGCTAGGAGTTGGTATGATGCATAAATCTTGTGTGAATTAAGTTGGGAATCAGATAACCAAGCCAAACATGGTAACTACGTGGTGTTCTGGCCTGCCAGTTCATTATTTGTTCCAGACTACTACCCTAAAACGTCCAACTGAGCTGCTAAGGACGATGGACTATATATAACTAAGACTAATGAGGAATGTCAAATAGAGCTGATGTGCAAGGTTTAGCTAATGTGCGAGGTTTTAAAAGCTAAACATGCTCTCTAAAATAGCTAAGGAGTCTAGATACAGAGTCTGCTAAGAGCATCTTTAGCAATGCTAGCCATTTTAAAGTCAAATTTTAGCTAAAGTAGCTAAAAAGTCATTTTAGCTAGCCACTTTAGAATTACGTCTGTATCAATGCTCTCTATTTTAGCTAGTTTTGAATTTATATTATTTTTTAAATGAATATTAAATAGTTTTAATGTATTTATAAATTACATAAAATAACTTAAAATGAATGTTTTAAATTATAGAGAGCCTCATCCCGCTCTCTATATTTAGGAGCGAGATAGCTAAAAGTTATAATAGAGAGCCACTTAGGAGTCTGGTGCAGCTGCTAAAATAGATCAAAAGCTAAACATGCTCTCCAAAATAGCTAAGGAGCCACAATAGAGAGTCTGCTAAAGATGCTCTAAAGATACTCTAAATAGCTCTCAATCAATTTTAACATTTAGCTATCTCCCTCCTGAGTATAGAGACCCTCTATTATTTTTGTTATTTTAAAACAACTCTTTTAAGAATTTAATATGTGTAATATACGTACATTAAAATAATATTTTCTTTATTTAATAAATAATATAAATTCAAAACTAGTTAAAATATAGATAAATGAGCAAAAGTATTTTATAATTGATTAGCTATTTAAAATAACTGTTTAGCTATTTTAGCTAAACTTTGATTGAAAATGGCTAGTATTGCTAAAAATGCTCTATAAAACTAATGTCACATGCTTGGTTTGTAGACAAATAAATAGTTTTTGGATTGCAAAATAAGCGGTCAATGCAAACATGAGATAATTAAAAATGGGTTTTAGGGTTAAACTTAATTAAGATGTACTAGCATGTGATCCATCATCGAACTTCTTCTTGCTTTCCCTCTTGGGAGTTGAAACCTTGATACAAAATTTTGAAAAAGAGAAAGGTACGCATATAGCTGCATGATTTCATTTGGAATGGCAAAATGAAAGTGTTCCCACATCCCTTGCTGTAAAACAGTGACAGGCACTTTTGCTTTGTCACTCGCATTAATAAAGTGCAAGTTATTTTTTGTTTGTAAGTTGTAACTAAAAAAATAACTATCGGCTGGAGTTAAAACTTCATAATTTGAAACTTTAAACAAGCTAATCATAATCTTGACGATGGAGTACATTTTGTCCATTGTCATTGAAGATTTGCATAATAGAATTATTACTTATAAAGCTCGTAGCCTCGTACAATGACCAACATGAGATGATCATTTTTGTGTCAGTTTAGAAGTCAAGCTACTTGATTGAATTTTCTTTTCTTCTATGTTCAACGTCCGGCGGCGCCCCCGCGTCGGCCGTGGCTCCCTGCTCCATCTACGAGTGGCGGGTGTTGCCGGACGGGATCTTGGGATCTCAGGGGTCCTCCTCTGCTCTTTGCTTTGCTGGTCAAGGTCTGGTACTTTTCTTCTTCTCTCTGAGATGGCATCGTCGGTGTGGAGGTCGAATGGGTGGTGGTCGGCGTGGAGTAAGTGGTCAGAGGCCAGATCATGGCGGCGGTATACCATGGATCGTATGGCGCTGACTTCTAATCTACGGTGGGTCGCTAGACGGAGATGGCAGCTGTGGTGGATCTGGGTTTTCAAGGTGGTGGGCATGGCAGAGGCAAGGCACGGCACAGTGAGTCTTTCATCGATTTCTTGGTGATAGATTTGCTGTGGTTTGCTGTATGGTTTAGCAGGCACCTTCGACTTGGGGAGATTGAAGACATGGGGCTGCGGTGGTGGCTTGCCGACGGGTCATCTGACGACAAGGGTGAGGAGTACTGTGGCGGCGACTTCTTTCTTTTGGTTAAAGTCTTGGTTTTAGTTAGGTTGCTTGTTAGTTTACTTTGGTTATTGGTTAGTTTACTTTGGTCAATCGTTGGTCCCTACTCGTTTGAGCTAGGGTTGGGTCAAATTGATGTGCCATGGATGTGGTGTCTTTCCTGGGGACGAGTTGGTGTAATTTCGGTTTTATCTTATGGTCAATGTGCTAACAAGCGATCCTTGCACGTGGTCTGGTTTCATTGGGACGCGGTGTGGAAGAGGGCGCTGGTTTCTCTGGCGGTTGTCTATGGGGTGTTATAGAGTTTCTCGGGGTTATCTGTAGCCTGTGAGGTTGGGCGAAATAGGTGGTTAGGGGTTGGGCTCTTTTGGCTCATGGATGTCATCCTGGATGACGGACCCGTAACTAGTTCGGTTTTTAGGGAGGAGAGTGGGGAGTTCTTGTCCACCACCAGTCATTCCCATATTATGTAATCTTGGTTATTTTCAATAAAGGATTCTTATTCTCAAAAAAAAAACTTAAATTGGCTCATCATGAATGCATGCGCTCCATTTGATTGTAATCATATTTATAATTAAATAAAATCTCCTCCAGCTCCATTCCAAAAAATATAATTTTAGAATGGATTGGCTTTTTTTTGTATTGATTGGACAACGTACTAATAGTACTAGTGATTAATTAACTGAGGTGAGTTTCCAAATATGTAAAATAAATAAAAACATTAACGGTTTTTTCTTTAAGTAGAGAAAAACATTAACGATTTTAAGGTGGGTGTTGCTATTGGGACCTCCAAATCTGCTCACTTGACCTCACTCTATTATGAATTATTAAATGACATATATAACCTACTATAAAATGACTATTAAGGACAATAATTATACTAATAAAATATTACATTGATTTTCTATAGACTTTCCAATTCAATAATATTAGATTGCACTCTTTATTATTTTCCTAATCTATTTTAATTTTCCAATTTCGCTACATACTCATTAAAGCATTCATATATATATATATATACACACACACACATATATATATATATATATAATAAGAGTTAAAACTATGATTATGTGACATAAAAATATATGATATACATGTTGAACGCGTATTGGTGAGGAAAAACAAAACAAATCATATTATGACCTAAATCTAAGTTTATCCATTATATTTACAAAAAAAAATGAGCTAGCAATTTATATTTAAATAATTAATCATGAAGTACATAAAATAAACATTAAGAAAAAATTATTAATCTTCATATTTTTTTGCAGAGCTAAAACAGAAAAAAAAAATTAAAAAAAACCACAAAATTCTTGTTGATTAGAAATTAATTTTTAAAACTCAATAGCTTGTGTTTAATTTTTATTATTGAAAAAAAAATTATGCTGTCTGATTAAGGAATGGATATGTAATTAAGATTTATAGAGTAATTAATTCATTGAATTAACTAAGTTTTTTATTTTAAAGATAATAGTTTGTTTGCAAATTATATGAGTGAGGTTATTTGAGAAAATTCAATGAGGTTTAGTGAGTAAATTTAGGATTAGAAAATTTGGTAGGAGGTGTAAAAAGTATAGGAGGTCAAGTGAGTAAATTTGGAGGTTCTAATAGAAAAACTTTTTTTTTTTTAATAAAGGGCTGGTGCAGCTGCCCTCAAGCCTTGATTAATGAAACTACCGAATACAAGGGCGGTACATTGAGCCTAAACTCTTGATTACAATAAGCATCTAGAGTATTTTTCTGAAATAATATCAGAAAGCTCTACAAGAGACTTGTATTCTAACAAATACCAACTAGCAAAGAGTGCACAAGTAGCTACTCCATTTGCTTTAACATTGCAGTGACATAGAGGAAAGATAACTCGATATGTAACCCGATTACAACATAGCATAATTACCAGCTTTAGCACAGCTTTCCTCCTATGTTGCTGCCGAAAATTAAATCTGACGACACTTAGTCTCATCCTGCCACTAGGCGGCAACGTCCATTTGACGAAGCAAATAACTCGCCACCAACCTAGAGCAGACAAGGCACACAGAGTATATGCATACCGGGACAAAGCCAATGTCGTACCACCTAATAGTGGTAGGGACTTATTGCCGGTATAGAGCCACATTTTACTAAAAGCAAATAACAATAAAACAAAGTAGAAAAACAAGTTGGGTCAAGGGTCAAAGCCCAGACCCAAAGTTCACCAGGCCCACTTTGAAGTAATTAGTTGCAGATGTAGCGACCCAACCCTCTCGACGGCGCCTCACCAGCAACAGCTGTGCCACCGTCTCCTACTTCCGCCAGCAAGCCACGCCGTCCTTCCTTAGGTCGAAACCGAAGCACTCAACCCAGATCGGGATCAACCGATCCGATCTAAACACAGTGGGCATCGGCGCTGCTCCCACGCTACCGTCAACAATCAGCGACCTCCGAGCCAGCATAAGCACCTCGAAACACCGAGCAGGCCCTAGCCTCCATGCTCCTCCCAAGGGCAAGGCGACATTGGCTTCACCCTCCTACCATCTTCCCTCCTCTGCCTTACGCCGTCCGGCTCTCTGGTGTGCATCTCCGTCACCCCGCAACCACTACTCCGACCGAACCGCTCTCCTGACACAAGGTCCATTCTGTCCCGTCCGGCAACGACGCCGGGAGGGCGCGCCGCTGGACAGAGATAACTCCCACACGGCGTTTCTCTTTTTTCGGCTAGGGTTTTTCCTCTCTTCTACCCTCTTTTTTTTTTTACCTCTCTTCTACATAGAAAAACTCTTTTAAGGTGTGCAAAATGCTACATAAACAATAATTTTTATTGCAAACTTTATGTTTATTTATGCCATGCAAAAAAGTGAAAAACATGGGGGTAAATGAGAAATGTCACATATGACATTGTGTTTGATGCGTGTATGTGTATTTTTATACCGTACATTATCATCAACAGCCATCCCCACGTGTCATAAAGGACCATTTTTCTTGTAATGCTACATTAATTCGTTGAGTTAAGTATGCTTAATTGCGCAGGTCCTCAACTCGGCCTCCACTATGTATTGCCCCTTTCCTTGAGCTTCCCATACTGCTTGATTCACAATTTGGTACTAAAATAACGGAAAAGTTAACTAATCCTCACAAAATTTGATCGATTGTGCTTTGTTAATTAGGGTTAGACCTAATTGTTTTTTTGGGTGAAAGAACATGTAGCTAGGGTTTACATTTACCTCCACGCTAATGAATGTATAAATTTTGGTCCCTCCACTTCATACACCCACACACACTGATGCGCAAAAACGACATGGGCCCTGATGCAATTGTCCCATCTGCATGCTAAAAGTTGAATGACAATATATGCAGAAATAAATGATGTTGCAGCAGCCTCGATCAGTCTCTCAGTGCATATATATATTTTTAATATACAGACGCAGAGGAATTAGATTAGGAATTTCTTTCGTTTTTTGTTATAGTTTTCAAAAGCAGCATGATAAAGCAAATGATTGATGACGTGCATTTTATTCAACAACAGGCAAATGATACTGTTATGATTATCAAAATCATGACCACCGCTGCAGTAGCTCTGGTTGTTATCAGCTTAGCTTGCTTTCTCGGAATATGTATTTTGACAAGACAAAAGGGAAAGTCCAAATATTAAAAGCTAGCCGATGATGGATCAATGATGCTGGCTCGCTCTCATATAATTTTCCAATCAATACAATTCTCTCAGGCAAAACAAAAGGTCCTCCCTCGCTGGCTGATTAAATGGCCTTCGCTGTATCTATCGCAGTGATAATCTGACAACCACTGCTTCCATTTCATCAGACTAGACTCATCTCTCTCTCTCTCTCTCTCTCTCTCTCTCTCTCTCTCTCTCCATTCATGACCTACCTAGCTAGCTTTTAAGCCCACATGCCAACGTTTCCTTTTCTGATCTTGTATCCATTTCTTTCTTCAATTTGAAGCAGTACTATGTAAACTCTCTTTCAATGCTGTATACTAGTACTATCATGTAATTAAGCTCATCAAAAATTAAGACAGAGATTTGCTGAAGTAAAACATAATTAGACCAAGCAAACAAACATTAATAAAATCCATATAAGAAACAAAAACAAATCCATATATACCACCCAATGAAGTCATATATAGTACCATCATCATCTATATGTGAAACTATATAGATAGATGGATATTACATAATATAATAAAAAGTGTCTCTTGCTATACATGATCTCTAGCCAGAAAAAACAAAAGAGGGGGTAATGCTAATTAATATGATGACCATAACAACAAAGGTAACAAATCTCTCATGAGTGATGGGACAAGGCAGTTTTAACGGCAAACTCAAACAATTAACAACCAGAAAGATCTTGACAAACCATAATAAACTCTTGCCGTTAGGATCTTCATCGAGTCGTGGTAGTCTATCATCTTTGTCTAGCTAGTTTGATATGGGGTTTGGACCACTAGGAACTTCATGAGCTTCAGCTCCAAACTCTGATCTTGCTCTAGTCGAAGTTGAAGAAGTACTCGTGTGCGAGTTCTTGGCTTTCTTTGGCTGCAAATTTGTGGTAGTAGTAGTAGTAGTATCGGCCAAGAGAAGCCTTTTCGATGCCATTGATGATGGGTTTGATAATGGAGTGACAAGAAGGAGCAAAATGAAAACAACGGTAAGAGAGAGAATCAAAGGGTGTAACTTTGTTGATGTTGTGTGGGATTCAGAGATGGATTTAGGTGCTGAGGCCATGCAATTTGGAAGAAGAAACCACCCCCCAAGAGCCCACAAGGGTTCAATATCCATGAACCGGCTCCAGGGCTAGCTAGCTATGAAGGCAGAGAGAGATGAGAGAGACAAAGAGACAGTGATAATGTTCAGAGAGGAAGAGAGAAAGCGAGACAAGGGAAGCTTCAGCAAAAGTGACTGTAAAGTGGGTTTTGAAATATGGAGAAACCAAAGTGAAGGAGAGAGGGGCAAGGCTGCTTAACATGGAAGTATATATGAAACAAATTTAAGGGGTGCTAATTAAGCTTAGCTGAAATGGGTTGATGAATGTACAGAAATATCCTCGTATAATTACATTTAGACAAGGACAGTTTAGTCAGGAGCACAAATCAAATATTAAAGAATATAATTTTTGAAAGGAAAAGGCCAAAGGCACCACCTGTTTCTTCTTTCACTGTGGTGGCTTTTTCTTGTTTGGCGGGTTCCTCAAGAAATCTTTCTTTGACTTGGAGAACCCTAGGAAAGGAAAAATATACTTATTTTGTTCTTTGCATAATATTTCTTTTCAAAGGAGAGAATACAATTCACTCTCTTCCATTCTTGCGTGACCTGCACACTCGAATCCTAGCATGGGCGACTATGAAGCACCATACGTCATAATTTGGAACCCATATGTACTTTTAGGCTAGGAGTCCATATAAGTTCAACTGCAGAAATAAAAAACTGAACATAACACACTAGGGCCAAAGTAAACCTGAAATGGCCTTAAATTTCTTGTGGATACTTTACATGACGACAATGCTTAATTTACGGTGACTTATGGTCACATATTTCATTTCTCTTATTGTGTTTATTGCTTATGTTTAGCTTTCATGGTTAGAGAAAATAAAACTAAATTATAGTGCATTCATAATCATACATCAGGCTAAAACTTAAAATATATCTCTTTATTCTAGGTACAATATGGTAATGCGCGCTTAATGGTATCATTAATTTGATAGATTGTTGATATGACATGTGCCTAATGGTTTATGTATGTTGTCACATTGATTTCTAGCTTTGGCTCGCCCTGGCCTAATCCTTAGAGCTACTCGAAACTAATGCTCTGCAATTTTGTGAAAATGGACAAGGAAGTAAATCAAAGGAGCTCTCCCATCACAGAACCCTAGCAAGAATCTCACATTAATTGATCATGAACTCGCCTCTCTCTTTTGAAAAGACCTCTCCAACCTTACAAATAAACTCTTATTGAAGCAGGTTTTCAACATTAGTAAGCTCTTCCAAAGTTAGAGATTCTTATAGACCTAATGCAATTTAAAGCCAATTAACCTTTGTGCCCTATATGACAATGTGTTCGATGTAATTTTCCAATAATTATGACATCAATATCACAGTGCGCGCATTTACATTGAGATAGCTAGCAAAGGGCTGAGAGTGAGTGGTTTCTTGCGTTGGTGTGAAACAAATTAGGGAAAAGTACACGGAAAGCAAAGCATCGTATTCGATCTCTCTCTTTCTCATATTCATATACGTATTGCTTTGCTAGCTTTCTCTCATGACTACTATGCAATGAGCCAATGAGTCCATGAGTCAGGTATCTATTTCTGTCATTGTGTGCATATATATATTTTATATATGGAGGAGGATCATACTGTAACATTTCAATGGAGGACTGAAAGCGGCCAAAGAGACATGTATGTCTCCCATTATGGGTATTGCATGGGTCCCCATTAGAGAGGGATGGTACGTTAAGGTTTTCTTCGTAATTTTCTGTACATATACATCATCGATCACTGTATATACGTGCCCTAGCTACATTCCCCTTCGGGGACCTAATGAAGTCTGATTGTTTAATCCATGGCCCTTAATTGCTCCATGAAAGAAGCAACCTACTAATTAATTGATCTATAAACATGACATTAATCTAGTTCAAATCCCTAAGCAATGGTGGTTATAAGCGTTAAGACTTAAGACCCGCGATTCATCCCTTTGTGAAACTGTAGTCTCCGCCTTCATTCGTTAATGAAGTTGCCTAATATCAAGTTTAAATCTCTCATTCTCCAATCTCCACTGATATCGGTTATGACATGGTTCATGGTTGATCATCTCATAAAGCCGCCGGAAGGAGGTTCGGCGTATGCTTCATTCGCTGAGCTATTGAGTTTGCAGTTCGAATATCGATCTCCTTCACCAAATGATTTATGAGGTGATCGATGATCCTTAGAGGACAATTCACGTCTCATGCATGCATGGTTCATATAGTCAGTCTAATTGAAAACATATATAATCACGTCAAATTCATGATGTCGTGTCATAGTTGCGGCCTAAATAATTGAATGGTGCAAGCATAGACAATTATTAGGGTAAGCATGTAATGGGAATGACAAAAGCTACTTTTCAAAACCACAATTCTGGCACCAGCAAAGATTGATTGAAATATGAGGATACAAACTTCTCACCCACCTCAATGATCAGTGTAAGTCAAATTTCCAGCTTCTATTGTTTAAGCAAATAAGGAAAAAGAAAAGAGCTAGCTAGCTAGCTAGGAGATAATTGCTTCATCATTTGAGAAAGTAATCCTCAATTTATTTGCTTAATTGGTAAGATTAGGATACATAACACATTGTGATCATGAAGCACCTCATGCTTAATTTCCACAAGGGAAAGTCCAGGTAACTCATGCTTAATCTTAACAAACAAAAATCGGAAGATATTTTATTATTGAAGATGAAAACAACAATTTTATCTCCATCCTTTATACGAAGCAACTCAAATGAGTCAAATATAACCCATGTGCTAATTAGCTGGTGTGTCTAATTATGTATGTACATAACTATGTATATGCTTCCATAACATCTGGGGCCAAAACCCTAAAGTCAATTGGGTGGACCTTTGAAACATTGTTTTAGCATTTAGCTGATGCAAGTTTAAGAACAACCATAAATCTCTGCAAGAATTCCTCTCAATATCTTCAAGGAGAGTAGGAGACAGAGACAAGACAGCCTCTATATATTATTGCAAACTCTTTTCTTTGGGTTAGGTCATAGTAAGATAGCAGCAAACCCAAGACATACCCATACTATTATTTCCTCATGTCAACAAATTGAGGTGCTAACTTATTAGCTCAAAACCCTAATCTAATATCATCTTGTGGACTGTCTTTTTTATATGTTTTTCTAAAGGTAGATATATTACGTAGGCAGTGCCATTTTCGATATTGTTGTCTTCCCTTACCAATAAAGAAGACCCTTCAAGAAATCATTCATCTTATTAACAATAAAAAATGATGAGCTGACTGCTGACCCAAGGAACAACTATGGAAATGCTTAATAAGAAGTCTCTCTTCCTCTTTTTGGCATGAAAAGTCATAATTTAGAGAAAGAGTTTTCTCCAAGCGCTATATGAAGATGGAAAGATTCATAATGTGTGTGGCACCTAGTATATATAATGGCATATAATATGAAGGCAGTCTGCATATAATATGGTAGGGATGTCCGTTTTTATGGATGTGACCCAATTGAAATCACATGCTAAAGCAAAGAATATGAAGGCAGTCTGCATATAATTTTAATATGCTAGCACAAGCTTTATGTATTTGATACTTGGATTAATCTCAACCTTTCTTTACCAATGCCAAATAGTCAAAATATAATTCCCATTTTCAGGTGCGAAGGGATCGAATGTCCAAAGTAACCACTCCTTGATGTAAGGAATCTCTTTTGAAACATATAACTATTAGTTTCTAACATTTATATTTCTAGCTTTTAGCTTATTCTTTTCCCACTTATTTGCAGAGTTGCAGTATGGAATTACTCGCTTATTTCAGATTGAAGGTTCTTAAAAAGACTAATGAATATGACCTGACCTATAATGTGAATCATGCATGTAGTTGCCACTATGTAAAAAAAAACAGTTGTAATGTCATCTATTCAAGTCAGATTAGGTTCTGTATAATGTCAGAACCAGAAACCCTACCCACCATTGCACCATATGTGTTTCAAGCTTTTGATCAGTTTTTTGTTTGTTCAGTTTGGTCCACTTGACTGGTATCCAGTTATCCACTACCCAGCTGTGGGGAATAAGAATCACCGATATTAAATATCAAGTCTTTCACACATTTCTATTAATAATGTCTTCTGTGATAAGTTTTTCAAACCCTCAGGATCGAGTAGAGAGCTCTGAGAAGCCAAGAAATTGGTTGTTCTTTCATCTATCTTTGATCAGGAGCATTTTCAGTTTGGTGCTACATTAGAGTTTGCACTGGTCCTCCCCACCGATCAGAGTCTAGATGATATGAAAAGTCATATTTGAAACGTCTGTTGATCGAAATTGTTTTTACTTTTTTAAAATTTAGCGAGAAATTATTAGATTGTCAGACAAACCTAGTTGTTTAATACTCTCTTTATCTATAAAAAAATAATAATAATAAATAAATAAATAAAAATGGCCTCCATAAAGGAAAAGAAATTGCATAATATCCCTTTGGGAATTGATTCATGAGAGTGCATAGTAAGACGCACATCTTTAAAGAAAAACTAATCAATAGACTAGTTCATCAACTATTCTTTATCTTTAGATTTAGTCGCAAGCGTTATTTGTAGATAATTAAGAAGTGACTAGACCATGAGATGTTGCCATGTAGGTTTTTTTTTTCTATGGCTAAACTCTATAACCAAATAGTACTGGACTGCTGGGTGGTCAATTCAACATTTGAAGGCAGAAGTAATTCAATAACACTTTCTGCCTCCCAAACAGTTGCCCTCATAGTATTTACAGAACTAGTGGAATCCCTTTTTCCAAACTTTAATTTCATAGATAGTGTGTGCATGCTGCTCCCTGATTGCTACTGCTACTTTTTTTTTTTGGATTCAGTTTACTGCCAACCTCATATACTATTGCCTTTAGCTTTTGGATCACAGTCAAACAACTATAGTCAAATATGCAGGGGTTTCTTTTATGGTAGAGATTGGTTAGGTGTAGATGAAGAGCATATGATATAAAATGGCCATTACTTGTTGGAGTCTGCTCACTCTCCATGCAAATAATTATAATATCAGTGATTTTTGCGTATGTAATGCATATTCAATTTGTTCATGGCTATATGGGGTATTTTGGTTCCAATTCCCTCTTTGCCATAAATTTTTTCCTGTTCTCTCCGTCATTGGTAGAAAATGGGAAAATGGGTAAATTTCCGTATATGGGGCATAAACAGAAGTCCTCATTTGCCCATATATTATGCGGGATTAAGAGATTTAGAAACTCCATTTATTGCAAATCAGGTGTGGAGATTCAATATCTTTTTCAGATATTTTAAATAAAATTCTCCACGGGTGATTTTTTCTATTTCAGAAGCTCAAAATGTGGAAAAAACGAAAAATCAAATTTTTATTCTCGGGATTCTCAGGAAAAATGTTTCCTGGCCTTGAGTATATTTTTGAAGGTGCCTTTTCCTAGTTTAGGGTTTAGGACATTAGGATGACATGATCATCGTTGATGATGGACTATTTGGCTAATGGAACTTCTCGAGACTTGTAACGATGTTTGGTTGTGCAACACTCTTCTCCTACCTAGGGTTTATTCCATGTGGTTTACATAAAAAAGCCTAACGAGGCCACTGTTTATACAACTAGAATATTTGATGGGGTTTTCTCCATCTTTCCATAATATTCATCATTTTATCAAAAAATAAAGGTGAACGAAGTAGCTAAACAAAAGTAGGATTCTCATAGTAGAAGAGTGTTATTTGTGTTCCCCTCTTGCATTCTCACCGCTTCTCAGCAAGTGTGCAAATAATAATCACAATAAATAATAGTGCTAGAGATTTGAATAACGGTGTTCATATAATTTAGCCTAGTTTTTGAACATCTCTCCACAATTTCAATCAGATCACTTGCATATCAAGATTCGTAATATACATCAAATCATTGCAGTTCCATTTGCCTGACTAGAGTCTCATGTAAGGTTCTTTTCACCAGGCAACCACACATTAAAGGTTGCAAAGAAGCAAAAGCCAGTGTGGTCCACAGACACATAATGATATCAAATTCCTTTATCATTGTCTAATCATAGCTAATAAAAGGTATTGCCCTATCAAATTCCAAGATAAATAATGGCTCTCCAATCTCTAAACTGTTTTGGTTAGTCATGCTTCCTCAACCCTTTAATCATGCCTCTCTTTCCTCCTCTTGTTTCTTCAACTTCTCTGCCTGCCTTGTCGACTTGGGTACCCATTGCGGGATTTTGTACATCAGGAACTGCATCAGCAGAGGTAAATATGAACACCTACTAAACCCTTTTATGAGGAGACAAAAAGAGAAATCAAAGGGCAGAGGGGAGAAAATTTGAGTACACCCAATCCACACTGTGCCAACACTCACAAAGAATGGATATGAGACCCCATTCAAGTGTGAGAGCACCACAGTGTGTGTTAGGTGACGCAAGTTTTTTGTGAAAAGCTGGATACACGTCACTTCAAAACCATAGTGTATCTGGAACTCAAATGGAGATCCTCTACAAACACCAAATGTGCTAGAGATCCAGAAATCAAGCCAACAAATGCATTGAGTGATGGAGTAGTTCCATTATGCAAGTTTCTAAGACCTGAAATACATTTAATTTGTGCACAGTAACTCTACTAATTCGGCAACAACTAAACAAGTTTTCTCAATAATGTGCCTCCTAATTAGGTCAGTTAAATGGTAAAGGCTCAAAGTGGGAACCATGCTTTATAAAAAGGTGTGGACACAATGAATTGATTAGTGCTAATAAGAAGTTTCTTAGCAAAGAAAAGATTACGGTGTAAAGACGGTAGGGCACAGAGATTATCTTCTGAAAGGAACTTTTGCTTTTGTGATCTTCTGAAAAGTAATATCCTTGTGTGCCCGTCATTTTCTCATGTTCTTCTTCCCACCATTTTCTTCAAACATTAAGGGAGAAATCACACGCAAGTTTAGACATAATATAATATGGTATATATGGAATATAAAGACAGAAACCTTTGAGTTAGATGTATTAGAGAAATTTGTTAATCTTCCAATCTCTATCTAAACTATGATAGTTTTGTACTCAACTATTCACCAACAAACTTTATCTGGAATAGGCGTGTCCTTTCACCAACTATACTGGCAGTAAGTACTGGCTGGCTTATTTAGTAAAATCTATCAACTATTTGCTGTTTTTAAACAGAGACTAAATCCAACCACATACTTGCCACCACATCCGGTTATCTATGATGATGGAGAGGGATTTCAAGATATGCTGAGAAAAAAGATTACTTGCTCTATTCTATTATTCTTTGCTTAAAAGATTTAACAGATCTTAGAACATCAAATGGACTAAAACATAGATGTAAACAAGACAAAAGTAATTCTACATCCAGACAAAGCTAGCATCTCCAATTCCCCCACCCTTTCCCAATATAAAATAGCAAAAAGCACAAGAAAAAATGAGGGTAGAGGGTTGAAGGTAAAGCACGAGTCTGTTACTGAAAGACATATGAAACTCTGCTATTCCAGAATTGCAAGAGTAGTTGCCTGCTTCAATGTATACTTACCAATACATGATATCATACTCTTAAATATCCCACCATATAATTTGCACTTGGGAACAAAGCTGTACCAAAATTAATACTAATTATTATTATAATTTCTCGGATTGTTAATCAATGGGTATAAAGGGTTGCGTCAAATGGCCCAAATAAGAGTACTTCAATATAGCATATGAAATTTACATTCTTAAAATCAAATTGGCCACAGCAAAGAAAAATGATATTATGGGATATTGCAATAAACAATGAAAGAAATACCCGTCAATCACTTCCATCGCAGAGACTGCCTAATTCCAGTATAAATGAGTCCTAATGACCTCCCAATCAAGCAGACTAGAAAAAATGACATAGCCTTGCTGACTTTATCAATGACTGCTCTGACCAATGGCATGCTAATGTCAGATAACTCGAGGAATAGACTGAAGTAGTACCTCCTGCAATAGAAATGAATGTGAAGGCAACTCGGATCAGATATTATTTTGCGAAATATGGCAAAGCAGAATCATATTTGCAAAGCAACTTTTGCATTTTTCCAAATTCAGAGGAGAAATGGTTCATAGATGCAATGAATTGATAGTACCACCAATGGAAAAAAAAAAAAAAAAACTAACTTTTTATTTGTTCATATATTTCTCATGTCTCTGGCCCGAAGTCACCCCCATGGTTTAATAAGGTGTGCTTTTAACATTATCTATATGGTGGGGGAAATATAAGCTGCGATCATCTGTTCTTAGTCAAGGTGACTAAATGAACACACTACCTCAGGTCAACACTCATGGGAAAACAGAAACTATGCTCCCTCAAGCAGTCAACGCCATACATCCTGAAAATGCATAAGCATTAATTCTACAGCACCAAGTTTATCAAGTCATTGACCTTTCTCAAGCACCTAGAAAAACCAACTCAAGTGCGCACTATTATGCTATAATTTTATACATGATCAACCTTTGTAAACTTCTTCACCTAAAGAATTTCTGAATGCTCATTTCTTATAAGCTTTTCTATCCATTTCATAAATGTATCCCAGTAAGTATTCACTAAAGTGATTCACATGACACTAATAAAAATCTGCTCAGTATCCACCTATGTCTAGCCTTATGAAAGCTAGCCAGCTCAATAGTTCTCTCATGGAGGGAATATAGATCAATATTATCTGATTCACATCCCTTTTAACAGGTGAAAGTGAAAGTAAAGTTTTAGGAATGAAAGAAAAGATGAGAAAATTTTGAGATAATGGCAAGAAGATCATACCAGCCTGTAAGGGCTCTCAATTCCTTCGTTCGCTTTACAGGCATAGAAAAGTTACTTATCAAAACATGGTCTAATGTTGATGATGCAGTGTCAGATTTTTTATGGATAAGTCTCTTCCACCAACTGTACTTTTGATTCCAGCTATTGTCTACTTTCTCTATGAGTTGACTCTCAAATGTCCATAAGTCAAATCGATCCTCATACATTGATGCAACTGCTTCCAAATTTTGATACAACCATTGGTACAAAGCCACCTGACAAAAGGGCACGTCTGGGTGAAAAAAAAAAAAAAAACAACAACAACAACTCTGAATTTTATTCCTTTCCGTTAGTCCAAACATCAAATTGAACTATAATAACCACACAACAAGTTACTAAAGGAAGCCTAAGAAACCCAATGAATAACTTCCTCATATGTGACCAGATGAGATTTAGAATAAAGTTCCAGGTAAATAGATGTTATGATCCAATCCATCAGCGTAGCATCGAGATGCAAGAAAATAATAAAACCAAAAACCAACTTAATGTGATAATATTAGCAGTCCAATCGTTCAGTGTTCAGTTAAACAATGTTCTTCGTTTCTCTGTGTGTGTCTGTGCATGTTGGGGGAGAAAATGAGAAAACGCATTAAATGGGAATAATGAAAACTAAAGACCTAAGAATCAATGATCACGCTACCCTGAGGGAATGAGATGACGCATTAAATGGGAAAAAAATAAAACAATCAATGATCACGCTACTAGGCTATATAAATGAATTGTCAGATTGTACCTCATTACGTAATCTTTGTAGTGCTCGTGTTGACAAAGTACACAATGCCAAAGACAAGCCATCCATTTCATCTGAGAAATTGCTGTCAACAGAAATAAGCTCCAAATATATGCTTACTATCCCATCTGACAAAGTTATCACCAAATCTTCCAGTATGGAAACTGCATGCATCATAAACAGGCCACTGTCATAAGAGCAACCCTCCCTGATAAGACAAGTAATGGTAAGTATCTCAATACAAACAAATTACGCAGATTACTTGGAAAATGCAGTGCATAAGAAAGCTGTGATGTTATGTAAATCATATACATCTATTGTCAAACTGTACACAAAAATCATTAACTATTCATCACCGAAGTACCATCATGGTAACTAAAGTAAGGAGATAACCATTCTTTTTAACTAGTTTTCAAATTTCACAATGAGTCTCTTCTTTCTGTGGGAAACTGGGAATCGACATGTAGCTCAGCTAAAAACTTTGTATCCAAATATGGTAAAACAAGTAAACAGTAGTGCTCCTTTTCTGCAACGAAGCTAGTTATATTGTAGGAAGCTGGAGAATCTAACACTAAGATGAGTACTCAATCTTCGAAACATAGCGGAACTCTGATGATTACTTAGCCAGTTCTGAAGAAACATAGCCAAGATCATAGCTAACACAAGGACATCCGAAACTAGTAGAGAGAACCAAAAATATCCTTGTTAACTTACATTAAACAAGAAATTTTGTCATGCATAAATCAAATTGACATCAAAGACTTGAAAGGAGAATATCTTTCCAAAGAAATTGACTCGACTCTTGTCAGTTGTCACATTGTTGGAATTCCATCCATTTTCATTTCAATGTAGACCCTATCGACTTTTGGTGACAGCCTACCAAATGGAATCTCTCTCTTACTGGAAATGACACCAATCAAATTGACATCAAAGATTTGAAAGGAGAATATCTTTCCAAAGAAATTGACTTGACTCTTGTCAGTTGTCACATTGTTGGAATTCCATCCATTTTCATTTCAATGTAGACCCTATCGACTTTTGGTGACAGCCTACCAAATGGAATCTCTCTCTTACTGGACATGCCACCACTTTTCAAGTAAAGCTTCATACCTCTTTAGCAAATTTCCCACATCTAAATCCCATCCCCGCATTAGCTTGTTATCTGCAAAAGCACTAAACTAGATAATCCCTTTCACCTCCAACTCCTTCTGACTATCCTTTTCTTTAACAGATATAGGAATGCAGAAAAGAGACATTGCATATTGGCATGCTGCTTAAGATCAGCTGAATAAAAGTTGGCCTTTCCCCACCCCCACCCTCAGATCTTTACTTCATCTTCCTATCTCTTCTTCTCCAAGACCCAGAAAAGCATCCCTAGAATCTCAACCCCCCGAGACAACCCTAGATACCTCAAAGGCCACTCACACCCAAAAATCTCTACCATTGTTTCTCGGGTATATATCATTCCAACCAAACATATAGCTCTATGTATCTTCAGCCCGGGAATCGATCTAAAATCTTCTAAAACCATCACTAAATGATAGCTGACTAAAGTTACTGGAGTTTGAAGGTTATGAATCAACTAGTTAAAAGGCTGATTGAATAAGACATGTGAACCCTGTAGTTGCCAATGATGTTTCAGCTTATTGGTAATTTTGGTATGAACAGATCTAATATATATATATATATATATATATATATATATATATATATTGTGCCTAGCCTATTATATAGCCTTACATGTACTTACCTAGTTGTACTCCACAGATTAGAATTGGGTGTGTCTAATGCCAGAAAAGAACCTTGCCCACTATGTTTCAAGCTTTTGATTAGTTTTCATTGTTCAGTATCCACTTGACTGATCGTATTTCTAATATTGTATCCACCTGTAGGGATCACCAATATTATATAATAACTTTATTAAGTTTCAAATGTTTCTACTCCACACCCTCTAGGCTACACTTGGAGTATTAAGAATCCCCAAACTTGTTATTTTCTCAGTTTTTGGGGGTAAGCTCTCAACCTGATCTAGTATCATTTTTGGGATGGTCATTAACATATGCTTTAAAGGTAAATATTATAGTTCAGCCAAAAGAAAAAAGGTAAATACTACAGAGATCATATAACCCATGTTCACTCATACCTAGCGAGGCTCCATTCCGGAGTCTATTCTTTGTGTGGAATTGCTTTACTAAAATGATTATTTCATCAAATTACTAGGATGCATTTCCATACCCCATCAATTTCAACCAAAACTTTTGAGCTCAAATGTACTAAAACTAGTAAGCTGTTACTGTTGGTCGATTCAATCGACTGCAACTAAATATTTTGCAAAGCTAGAGAATCTGATTTTGCAGAAAAATGCAGAAACACCAAGATGAGAACCATGGTCATATTTGCAAACATGGCGAGAAGGTGATAATTAGTTAGCCAATTCTGAAGAAACACGACCAAGAGAAAAAACCATTACAACTGAATTTACCTGAGAGAACCAAAACTAAGAAAACACAGCAATTCTGCATAAAGATCTTCCTTGCCAGAATTCCTGATGTTCTGTAAAATAGCGTTGTCTCCATTTAACTTTGCATCCATCAGCAAAACAAGTGCCTGAACAACATAGACAGCAGAATAAGAACACTTTATCTAGAAGTGTAAGATGCAAAAAAATAGGGAGGGAAATATTCACTACCCAAATTACCTTGTTAGGTCTGCTGTTTAAAAGTCCAAGTTCTGTTTCTAGCCAGCTCGTGCATACAGGGAGACAGGATTTTTGTATAATACCGGAAAAATTCTTCAAGCAATAATCCGAGTTAAAAGTTTTAGAATTGGAGATAGTTTTGACCTATAAAACCAATTTTAGAGGAGTATAATCAGCACATCATACTGTAATTGAAGCAACTCAAGAACTATTTGATTCTAATATGTTCATAATCAGCATCCAATAGGGATATGTACGAAAATAGCTCCTTTGTAGAAGTATCTCTTGACTTAGATAGACCCATGCAAACAAAACTTATAAAGGAAATTAGCTTTATTTCTTATCCATTGAATATTGGACAATAAATTATGTTGACGTGAGGACCAACATATTTACTAGTTACATCCCTTCTCTAATGGGGGAAAGTACAGACCACATATAGGAGTGCCAATCTTCAGATTATACATAAAAGAGAGAGAATAGATCTCTTATCCATCTTGCAAGTTCAATGAGAATATGGAAAAGAACAAAAAAAATTCTAGATAGTAATGCCAAATCTCAAGACTGGTTTTGCAATTAAGTGGAAATATATCTCTTAGAAAAGGAAGGGGAAAGAGACAAAGTATAGGAAAGTAACCATAGAAAAGCAGGACAACAGAGGTGCTTACCTCTTCCTCAATTCGCTGCAATGATGCCCATAGCAATCGTAGTCGCGGACCATTAGCAATAGCATTCAAACTTAAGGGTCTCTTTGCATAATACCCTTCAGGTTCAAGGACCCTATTTCCCAGATTGCCTCCTAGTTCAAGAGCTTCAAGAGAATCTAGAAGTTTCTTTTTCACTGCATCCACGGCATAACCTGAATCTGGATCATTGTTCTTTGTAGCACTGCAATTAGAGAAAATGCACTTTGACAAACTGAAACAAACGCACAAACCAACAACATGAAAAAGAAAATAATAATAATAAAAATCAGAAGCAATAACCCTTATTTCTAAGAAAAATGTATCCTCAATTATAAGAAAAAAGAGTTCCATGCCAAAAGATTTTGCACTCGATGGGCACTTACACCCCTTGAGAACAAAGCTGAAGGGTGCGTTCCAGGGGTGCATACCCAGTGGGCCTGTGGGCACTTATTAATCTACCCAGAGAGACATTAGAAATGACAAAAACCTTCAAAATTTTGACATGCTTACCCTTACCTACCAGAAGCGTTTGAGGTCTTAGGAACCGCGTTGTCATTCTGAGAAGGTGGAATAGAGTTGTAACCAGGAATTACTCCAGCCATATATGTGAGAAACACACTGGCCGTCAGGAGTAGTTGATCAACAAGAGGAATCCAATCAGAGGCCGTTGCACCATCAGAGCCTACCAAAGTCCCCAAGCAAGCACATTTTAAAGCAACCTCCCTGGGAAGAGGATTAACTTTCAAATTTGAGAAGCCAGGTGCAGTGAAGTCACACATTTTCCACATTGGAACCAGAACAGTTTTGCAACTTCCATAGGAATGCTTCCTACAGTCACAAATGTATAATAGAATAATGAGAATCCATAAATGTAAGATTAACCATAAGGTGTTAACCTTTAATTGGACATTACTTTTCTGGAAGATATTACTGAATAAGGTGCACGTTAAGAATCCCACTGCCAACTAAACTGCAGCGTCAATTCGCTAGTAGAATCATAACTTCCCCTCTATTAAAAAGTTTACATAGTAATATAAGACAATTGTCGACAACCAACATCAGCATTAGCCCACAATTCGCATTCTTTTTCTCGGTGCATTAATCCCTCTCTTCGGTATAACCTTATACAAATTACAATACTACAACCATAACAAAAAGAAGCAAATAGAAACACAAATAGTCAACCTTTGCAAGATCTTCGAATGTGAACTCCGGGGCTTCCCTGTGGCAAAACTCCTCTGCATTTGCAGCTTCATACATAGTGGTGATACCACACATTCTGCCATTAGCATGAAACCTTCTCACCCCACAATCAGCACATTCTACACACAACATGAGCACATATAATCACTTTTCCAAACACCCAAAACAACAGAGAATCAAAATCAAGAACGCAGTTACTACTAAACACTATCTGCAAAACAAAATCGGAGGAGGTGAGACCACTGTGAACCTAAATCCCAACAATTACATTTCAGATTATGCAATCGAATATGAGAAGAGAGAGAGATATATGAAACGCACCTCAAGAGATTATGCAATCGAATATGAGAATGGGGCAGTGTGAGAGAGTTAGGGTTGTAGTTTTGGGGATTAGAGAGTTGAGGAATTGGACTAATAAGAAAGGGAGTGGAATATGCCAAGATGGTGAAATTGGCCTGGATATATTATTAACGGCTAAAATTCCGAGGGAGCCAACGAAACAAAACAAATATCAATGTATATATGCACTCAAATTTTATTTTATTTTATTTTTATTATTTTTTTTTACAAAATAAGAATTTCATTAATAACTAGATGGATGGATACAACATAAGAGCAATTTTTGGCCTCATTACAAACTTTACTTGATCAGAGCATTGGTAATAAAGATTATCACGCCCTTTGCGTCAATTACACATATTATCTAATAAAATCATATAAATCCAAAATCTCAAACCTAAATCCGTCTCATTCCATTTGTGGCGGTGCAGGTTGAGTTCATAATTATTTTTCAGTGATCGGGATGGCTGCGTCCCGTCCCGAATATAATGGGATCAAAATAATATTGTAATTTTAATCCCGAGATGATCTCGTCCCATCCTGGAATTATTATATTTTTGTAATTTAAATTAAATTTTTAAGTGGTGTGGTAAAGATTCCTACTGTTGTGATACTATGTGGGGTACCTGTATCCATTATTGATCGAGGTAAGTTGTACTTTGAGATGAAGACGTTTCTTGGTTGTTCGAGCATGTCTATCCAAAGTTCAATCTGTAATAAAATTATACTTCGAATGATCAATGATGCTAAATTACATTATACAGTTTATAATTGGATTATTTAGAAACTAGCTGAACCTGAAACTGAAAGAAAAGATCTGAGACGTGATCAATTTTCCAAAAAACCAATCTCATCTCTTCTCGTTGTTAGATCGGGTTTGAGTTTGGTATCATGCCCATCCTGGCCCGTGCCACCCTTAACTAAGAAATGGTTGCCCAAAAGACGTTCCAAGAAAGTCATAGAGCATGTGTATAGAAAAATTGATTTTAGCTATGAATGTTTACCAAGCGAGTAAGCCAAATCATGTTTTTGGCTATTTTGCCAATGGCCACAAAGTGGAAGATATGTCAATTGAACTTTTAGTTATATATGAGCTTGGTCTTAATTATATATGAGCAATGACCACTGCGTAAAAACATTTGTTGACACACTTAAAGGTCGTTCCCCGAGAGTATACACCATCTCGTTCTTGCTGAACATTAGATTTGTAACCGCAAAATCACTTTGAAAGATAATATAACCTAGACCGGGCTCTATCAGAGTCATGTGCTTGATGCGAAATCCCGAGCTGCAGTCTGATAATCTCATAGAAATATTTCAACTCATCATTGTTTGGTACATTAGCTTTTTGACTTTCAGTAAACATTCTATATTAACTTCTATAGAATCAGCCAAATTATTATTTGGCCTATTTTGCCTGTGCATCTTTTCTTCCGACAATATCTAACAAATGCCGAAGTCATTTACCTCAAACTTAGCAGTAATCACCTCCGAGCTTATCAGTCATTCTACCTCATTTATGGATCTAGATAAAATTTGCAATATTATTCAAGCACTGGTCGTATAGAATGCCTACTAGACACAATGCGTCATGTGAGGCGCACCTCATCCACACTCTCCTTCATGAAGAGATAATCTCCACCCAAGAACAGTTTATTGCCTCATCCACACTCTCCTTCATGTTCCTTGGATTATTTACAAGCGGTATTCAAGCTCTTATTTTTGCAACCCTAGTTGCGGCTTATATAGGCGAATCCATGGAAGGTCATCATTGACTAGTTTTAACCCTTAACCCAAGTATTGTATTTGGTTATTTACTCAAATCCCCTTTTGGCGGAGAAGGGTGGATCATTAGTGTGGACGATTTGGAAGATATAATCGGAGGGCATGTGTGGTTAGGTTCCATTTGTATACTTGGTGGAATCTGGCATATCTTAACCAAACCTTTTGCATGGGCTCGTCGTGCACTTGTATGGTCTGGAGAGGCTTACCTGTCTTATAGTTTAGCCGCTTTATCTGTTTTTGGTTTTATTGCTTGTTGCTTTGTTTGGTTCAATAATACCGCCTATCCCAGTGAGTTTTACGGGCCCATTGGACCCGAAGCTTCTCAAGCTCAAGCATTTACTTTTTTGGTTAGAGACCAATGTAGGATCTGCTCAAGGACCTACCAGTTTAGGTAAATATCTAATGCGCTCTCCAACTGGGGAAGTTATTTTTGGAGGAGAAACTATGCGTTTCCGGGACTCTAGGAGATTCCATCTTTGAAAGCTGCGGCTTCTTTTGCCCAATTAGGACAAAGCCTCGGCGAAACAAACGTCACTTCTCCCTAAAAATGGACTTTGCTTTTGCTATTGCCGGTTTGGCAGTTTCTATTGTTTCTTCTTAAGATTGCAACACTACGGCTTGTTAGCCTCAATCACTGATTCAATTTTTCAGGATTTCTCGTAAGACTCACTTCTACTTTGTGTAGTTAGTCCAATCATTAGTTTTCCATTTTTACAATGCATCATAAACATTTTGGGATTACGTTATTCTATATGGCTGTCATTTGGTTTGGTTATTATCGAACCGACCGAATACCAACTGATTTTTTAGATTTGGTAAACCGACTTTTTGGTAATCGAAACCGATAAAACCGAAATCGAATATTACCAAAAAAGTTGATTTGATTTTTGGTAAATACCGAATTTACCGATTATTTAAATATTAACTATATATAGTTATATACTCAATTTTCATAATAGGAAAAAAAATTATTTTCATAAGAGTATATATAGTTAATATTTATGTATTGAAAACTAGAATCTTAGGAAATATATATATATATATATATATATATATATACACTACTAATCTAGTATTAACTATATATACTCTAATTTTCAATACATATATCGACTTTTTGGAAATATAATTATTTTCATAATAGTATTAATAATAGTATTAACATTATTACTAATACTAGATTAGTAGTACATGATTTTAAGTAACTTGGTAAAAAATTCTTAAATAATTGATTTGATTGAATATGACTAAAATTTGATGTCATATATACATAAAAGAGCTATAATCGGATAAGGGAGATGAATACAAAGTTTTCGACAATATATCAAATTAAAAGATTTTTTTTTTTTTGAATAATTAAAAGATATATTTGATAGACTGGGATTTTTGAATTAATTGACCCATTTCGAAAGCATTGAAGGATTGGAACGACTTTTTGAATTAATTGACTCCCATTATGTGCTTGCAACGACTTCAGATTGCAAGCACATAATTCAATTACAAGTTTGGTGCTTTTGTGCTGGTTGATCCTTGTCCACCCAGTCTCCTGCTCAACTTAGGTGACATAGCGAAGGCATGGAGCAATGGGAGGCTCTGTAATGTAAAGCACATAGTCGTATGCAAAGAAACGATGATGGCGAAGGCACAAAAGTCCGGTGCTTTTGTGCCGGTTGATCCTAGGTGACATGGTGAGGACATGGAGCAATGGAAGGCTCAATGTAAAGCACAGAGTCATATGTAAAGAAGCAATGATCGATGCGTATATCAATAGCTTCCTTTTTGTTGGGACCAAAGAAGGAACAAGTTGAAACCCCTCCGGTATTTGTTGATGAAGAGCATCCAAGGCTATACGCCCCAATCAAATATGGTCCCTATAAAGAGCTCAGGCTCTCCAAAGAGATGCAGGTGGGTGATGCTCTAGAGCTGATGAAGCTGTGAGAAGAATTAGATTGGAGCTATAGTTGGCATATGTTTTGCTTTTGTATGTTTTTGTTGTTAGTATTAATTTAATGGTTTTATGTAATTTAACTGCTGAAATTTTAAAAATATGAATTAATTCTGTATATACTAGAATTCAGATTCTTTCTTCTACAACCTTCTTCTTTGAAGTCAAGACAATCTCTCTCTTCTCATCTCAACACCAACCCACACTCTCATACACAAGAAGAAAGAAAACCCCTCAACAATTACAGTGGTTATTGTTACTCGTTTGTAATCAAATGGCTAGCCAATAAGTGACGAAGGCTGTTATACAACAATTCTTAAATTTGCAATTTTCTTTCGATCTTAAACATTTTTTTTTTTGTCTTTTTGTCTTTTTTTTTTTAGAAAATTCATGGATCCTCAACAATGATAATTGTTCTAGAATGATTGTTATGCCTAAGCAATTGTGTTATTAGATTTAATAAAAGCAATCTAAATTTTGACTCTCCTAAAAGAATTTATGGCTACACCATTGCTTCCAGCATTTCGTTCCAATGATAGATAAAACTTCATTTTTTCCAAACCACACTTTTCCATGTGCATATTCATTGGGAAATTATTGAAGGAGGGGGATGTAGTTTGTAATAAAGGGTGCTAATTTCAATCCCCTAGGATATTCTACATTCTTCATTGTGTAGAGACCATTCTAATTTTATTAGTATTGTTCTAGTTTTATCAGAGTTTCTAAGGAACAACCATGTTCCTCATTAGTCCCCAGTTTTTTTTCTTTTTATACACTAAAGAAACTTAGAAAATAAAACCATAATACAACCTTTCCCAGGCAATCCAAATAGGACTCTAGGGACACAGGGAAAAGGAGACAATTGAACCACACCAAAACTTATCTTTCTTCATGACCAAGATCAGTCCCTCGTTCATCTACTTTTTTGACATGTTCCTTATATTGCTGACATGACTCAGACGGGAACCACTTTTCTATGACATGGAATGTATGTGCTGATATGACCGTTGGGACTTGTTCACTGACATGTCACTATTTGATTTGATGAGCAAATCCCACTCATATCTTAATAAGAAAAAATATATAAGAAAACAACTCATTGCCCATATAGTGAATCAAACTTCTTACCAGTTAGGTTAGAAGATATGTGATTAACCATTCCTGCTAAGTGGGTATTGATGCCTATATTATAACAACAACAAAATGGTCATTGACCCACAAGTCCAATTTTAGGAAAAATTTTCCTCATCAACCTACTAAGAGCAACTCTAACAGCTTCCCTATAATTTCTGTATAATAGGGAAGCAAAAGTCAAAACTTTAGCATCTTTTTCTTCTCCAACTCCAACAGATTCTCTATTTTACAGCAATCTTTAAAATCTCCATATTCTTCCTTAAATTTTAGAGATTGCTGTAAATATAGGGAATTTAGTTTTCTCTTTCCTCACTTTCTCTAAAATAGAGATAATTATAGAGAATCTGTTGGAGCAAAAGAGGCTCATTTTTCCCCAAAGTAGAGAAAAATGAAAATATAGGGAAGCTGTTGGAGTTGCTCTAACAAAATTAACTTCTCCATTAGCCCATTTAACCAAAAAAAAAAAAAAAGAGTCAAATGACCATTTTGTAATAAGCTCAATTAATAAATTACAAGACTGTCACTCCCTCATGAGCCAAATGTGAAATGACAGTGTATTTCCTCTACTCCTTCATTAGCTCAGTCGGCAAACCCTCCTCTAATGCTTTGCTCTTTTCAATCTTTGGCTCTTCTTTTTCTGCTCGTGCTGGGGTATATATTTAGCTTTATGAGTTGACAGTGAACTAGTGGATGTATGAGAAGGCTATTTGTGCTAAGTCTTAAGGGAAAGATCTATAGCTGTACGCATTGTCGAACCCATCTGGCTTTTTGTGTAGACATAGTTTCCAAGATTGTCGATCAATTAAAGATTTAAACTTTGACATTTTTTTTTTGTGGTAGTCTCTTGGAATTTCATTTGGATAGTAATGAATTTTTGCCTTCTTTTGGATTTTGTGTTTGGTTTTGGTTTTCTAGTTAGTTGGTATACATGCTATTAGTTTTATGGAATCATGAATAAGATGGATTAGTTTATCTGCTTTTGTGATTGCAAAACAATGTTTTTTTTGCTTGTTTTTGACAACCTTTTTTTTTCCTAACTTTTTTTTTTGAAGGGAAATGATCGTCATATATTCATAAGCTTAATGGGTACAAAAAGAAGCTAAAAAGGTTCGTATAAAAGGAGGGACAAAACCACTCCAACTAGATCAAAATCAAAAGTGAGAGCCGCTAACTTAATTACTCAAATTATGAGCAACTGAATTTACCTCTCTATAAACATGAGAAAGAGAGGAACAAGGCAGGGAAGCCAATAAGTACCCAATGTCTTCAAAAACACGGCCTAGAGGTGAGGAGTCAACTCCTCCAGAGCCAACAGCTGATACCAAAAGGATGACACGCATAAATCAAGAAATGGTCCGAATCTTTTTCTAACTTAAAAGTAAAGGAAGTTAAGTGTGTGTTTTAAATTTTTTTATTAACAGTCAATAATTTTTTTTTATTGAGGGTTGATAAAATTTTTATCAAGGAAGAAGATGAGAAGAAATCACATGTAGAGGTGATTTTGGGGCTTTGGTTATTGACCTTAACAAAAAAAAAATTATTGACGTCCCTCAATAAAGTTGCCTACAACTCTTGCACTTATTATTGACTTTCAATAAAACTCCATACAACTCATAAAAGCAAGATAATGGTTATTTTTTTCCAACAAAAAAAGGAAAGACAATGGTAATTTTGCACTCATTATTGACCCTCAATGAAACTGCATACCACTCTTGACAGTAAGAAAATAATAATTTTGCACTCATTTTGAGTCTCATTAGAACTGTTATAACTCAAAAAAGCTTTCAAATCTACAGTTTGCTCTCATTATCGACTCTCAACAAAACTGACAACAACTCACCAAAACTTTTTTTTTGGGAAAGAAGATGAGAATAAATTAAATTTAGAGCTAATTTTGGGAATTTGGTTATTCACACTCAATAATTTGTTTTTATTGAGGGTCAATTTTAAAATATTTTTTATTAAGTGTTAATAAAAATTTTGGTGAGATCTCCAGGGAAAAGTGTCATTTTTAAGCCCCGTCAGCAACTCAACAGCTAAGTTAACATATTGACTAAGTGCAACTCCAACAACTTCCCCATATTTTGATTTTTTTCTATTTTAGGGGAAAATATGCCTATTTTGCTCCAACAGATTCTCTATTTTAGGGATAGTGAGGAAAGAGAAAATAAAATTACTTGAATTTACAGCAATCTCTAAAATTTTAAGGAAAAATTATGGAGATTTTAAAAATTGCTGTAAAATAGGGAATTTGTTGGAGCTTGAGAAGAAAAAGGGCTAAACCTTTGATTTTTGCTTCCATATAATACAAAAATTATAGGGAATCTGTTGGAGTTTCTCTAACAACTAAAACAAATTTGATTGTTTTTGTAAGCATATGAATGTTAGGGCCAGTTTGGCCTCAAGGTTTAGGCAGCTTAAGCTACTTATTTATTAATTTAAGTCAGATTGGGTGTTTGGTAAAACAATAGGTTGCTGATTATAATTCAATCTCCCACTTCCCAATGTATATTCACAAGCCGCTATATTCCTACTTCTAGATTAAGAGATTTCAGAAGTTGAGATCACTTCTTGGCTTTATCTATATTGCCCTCATCCAATTCCATCAACTTCACAGTTCAACTGGTCTCTTCTTTGGGAAAAATGATGAAGGTTATATTGGCTTTCCAGAAGATTAGGGATAGCCAAACTTTAACAAGAGCATAGCTTTCCTTGAATCTAATTAAGGGTGTAGTCCTAGATCTTCTCTTCGTCTAGAGGAAGGACATCACATAAATTAAGATATTGCACTCATATATATATATATATATATATATATATATATATATATATATATATATATATATATATTGGAATAGGGGTTTGGAACCTAACCTAGCTGGGAGGCTCAGCCCCACGCCCGGTTCCATTTATTGAATTAGACATATGCAACGGGCGGGGAGGACATAAAACTTGAACCCCGTGCTACATAAGAAATACTACAATAATCCTCATAGAGAACATCCGCAATAATAGCAGGAGTCTCATCTAACCAAACATCATCAATATAAAACAGGCTAGCAAGGTGTGCAAGTCTATTTGCAACGCCATTTGCTTCATGGAAAATATGTTGAATCCTAACTGATTGAAAAGCAGTCAAATAATCTTTACAATCATCTAAAATTCGACTTACCTCCGAGAAATTTTCCTCCCCATTCTGAAGTGCAGCAACTAGAAGGGCAGAGTCGCTTTCAATATCTACTTTTGTCCAACCTTGATGAATATCAAGAAGAAGGCCAGCTCTACATGCCTCGGCCTCCATATTAATAGCCGAGTGAGCATGTACAAAAGGCCTAGCAATAGTAGCTATACTCGTGCCCATATCGTCTCTGACTACAACACCAATACCCCCACAACCACTATCAGCTCTGAAAGCCCCATCAACATTAATTTTCAGTCTCCCCCGCAGAGGGTTCTGCCATTTCGTCATAGGCCTCTTCTTTTGCTTACTCACCTTCGGATTGAATTTTTGGTACTCCTCCAAATGTCTAAAGGCCCACTAAATCATATGCATCGGCTGAAAATAGGCACTCCTCCACACCATATTATTCCTCTCCGTCCATATAGTCCACAGGCACATCAACACTAGATCAATCTGGGCTTTGTCCAACATGTCCATCAATTCAAAAATCCACTCCTTCACACATCTTGCTGGATGACTTTTAGCCTGCAATTTCAAAAGCCCCATTTCCCAAAAGCATTGTAAGGCAGAACAATTTTTAAAGACATGTGTACCTGTCTCAATCTCCTTGCAGCAGAAAATACATCTCAAATCAGGAAGGGACACATGGCGCTGTGCTAGTGCAGCTCTAGTGGGAATTATGCCATTCAATAGCCGCCATGCAAAGCTACGTACTTTAGGAGACACCCATGCGGACCAAACCATGTTCCAATATTTTCGTAGTCCATTACCATCTCCATCATTAGAGGACAACGCCCTTTCATTACACTTCAAGGAGTAGAGGTAAACATGATAACCACTTCGAACCGTAAACACACCCTTAGGATTATGGTGCCATATTAATCTGTCTGCAGCACCTCTAATGCTCAAAGGGGTACATGCAATTCTCTTCACCTCCTCATCAGTAAACAACTCTATTAGAATATCAATAAGCCATTCTTTGTTCTCATCATCTATTAGTTCTGCCACAACCATGTCCTCTGTTCCCTCCATCATGGGTGAAAAAGGTTTGAAAGAATAAGGTAGACTGAGCCATGGATCCCTCCAAACAGAAATGTCGCATCCATCCCCAACCTGAAAACGGACACCTTTTTTCAAAACCTCTCTTCCAGCAATGATACTACGCCAAGTATATGAAACTCCATTCTTAAGTTCAGCCTCCATGAACGAGCAATTTGGGAAATATTTCGCCTTCAAAAGTTGTGCAATTAGGGAGTCTGGATGTTGTATCAATCTCCAGCCTTGTTTAGCCAAAAGAGCTAGATTAAAGCAATGCATATTTCTGAACCCCAAACCTCCTTCACTCTTAGGGCGACACATCTTTTCCCATGAAAGCCAATGTATTTTCCTATCCTCCTCAGTCCCACCCCACCAATAACGAGCCATTAATTGCTCCATTGTATTGCACAAGTGCTTCGGTAATTCGAAACATCCCATAACATATAACGGAATAGCCTGAGCCATAGCCTTAATTACCACTTCATTTCCGGCACCACTTAGAGTCTTCTCCCTCCAACCTTGAGTCTGCTCTCTAATCTTTTCGTTCACAAACTCAAACGCTTCCTCCTTCGAGTAACTGATCTCAATGGGCAAACCCAAGGTACTTTTCATGTTTCTCCACTCTAGTCACACCCAGAATACCAGCCAACTCCTCTTGAAACACTAAGCTCACATTTTTGCTAAAAGAAATACTACTCTTCTGATAATTAACCTGCTGCCCTGAGAACTTCTCATACTCTAGTAAAATATTTTTTAATGCTAAACAATCTGGTACCTCAGCCTTGCAGAATATAAAAGAGTCGTTGGCAAAGAACAAATGACTGATCCTTGGAGCTCCCCTACAAATCTCCACCCCATGTAGTGTATCCAACCTTTCAGCCCGTGAAATGAGTCGGGATAAAACCTCGGCACAAATAAGAAACAAGTAAGGTGAGATAGATTTCCCTTGCCTCAGACCTCTCGATGGCAAAATTTTACCTCTAGGTACCCCATTAATAATGAAAGAGTAGGTGACAGTACGAACACACCCCATTATCCACCGAACTCATCCATCACAAAACCCCATTTTTAGCATAACATCCTTTAAGAATGTCCACTCAACTCGATCATATGCCTTACTCATATCCAACTTTAATGCACAATAGCCTTTCTTCCCACCTCTACGTCTTTTTAAACAATGAGCTATCTCGAATGCCATTAATGAATTATCCGAAATCAACCGCCCGGGCAGAAATGCACTCTGAAAAGGAGAGATTAATGAATTAAGAAGAGGCTTCACACAGTTGGCCAAGACCTTCGATCCAATCTTGTAAATCACATTGCAAGGCTTATCGGTCGCAATTGAGACATATACTGCGGAGTTTTCACTTTCGGTACCAACGTAACAAAAGTATCATTCACTAATCTAAAATAGTCTTCAGACCCAACAAAACTTCTCACCGCTGCCACTACATTATTACCCACCAAATCCCAGAAAGAGTGGTAAAAACAGGGAGCAAACCCATTAGGCCCAGGTGCCTTTGATGGGTGCATGTTCTTCACAGCTGCAAACACCTCCTCCTGATCAATGCTGCGCGTCAACATCTAGTTCTCTTCCTCAGTTATAACACATGGTATTGCTTCTAGAATATTTTGGAAGCATATGGGTTGTGAGGACATAAATAACTCCATGAAGTATGACACCACAACCTGCTCTAACTCCTTGTCATCCGTACACCACTTCCCTTCACTATTGAAAAGCCTTTCAATCGAATTCTTCTTTTTTCTGTTTTTGGCTCTCTGATGGAAGAATTTGGTGTTTAAGTCACCATCTGAGAGCCCGAAGATCTTAGCTCTCTACTTCTAAAAGGCTTACTCTTTCTGCAACAATGCATGAAGTTTCAATTCGAGCTCAACTCTAGTAACATCAGGGGGAGCAAAGCACGAGATATCATAGAAGACGGCTAATTTAGCTCTAGTGTTATCAATCTCCTTCTTAAGGCTACCAAAATGCTCCTCACTCCAATCCTCTAAAGCACGTCTAGTAGCATTAATTTTTTTACACAACGTGCTAAAAGGCTCCAACCCAGTAATACTTTCCCAACCCTTCTTAACAACCTCCCTACACTTCTCATCCTGTAACCAAAACTCCTCAAACTTAAATCTCTTCCTCCTTTTTTTTTGCTCTCTCACTACTAATAGGATAGGCAGATGATCAGATGTGCTTGGGATTAAATGTCTCACACATGACGCCGGGTACAGATCCTTCCAACTACCATTCCAAGTAAAACGATCCAATCTGATCTTCACCCCCCTCCCCCCCCCCCCCCCAATACCCCTCCATGTAAACTTCTGGCCTAGAAATTTAATATCCCCAAGATCACAAAACTCAAGAGCAACCTGCATACCCTTCATTTGCGATGCACATCTCATAACACCCCCCAACTTATCTGAGTTTGAAACAATCTCATTGTAATCATCCCTAACTACCCACGACATATTTCCTTGCAAGCTTAACTGACGTAACAAGTTCCATGTACGATACCTTTCCTCTAACTTGGGTTTACCATACAGCCCCGTGAATCTCCACCTCTTAGGATCCCCAACCTCCCTAACTATGACATCAATATGATTATCAGAAAAGGATTGCAATGCTACCACTGTATCATCACTCCAAAAAATACCAAGTCCCCCAGCCCTACTGACGCCCTTACCCTCCTTTTTAACGAATTTACAACTAACTGCAAATGCATTTTTCCAACCCAACTGAGATCTAATATTAGAGACTTCTTCTGTCGTGCACTTAGTTTCACTCAGAAATATTAATTTGGGATGATTGAGGGATAATATCCTTTTAAGCCCTGTAACTGTCCAAGGGTTCCCAATCCCTTGGCAATTCCAATATAAAGCATTCATTGCTCGTGATGGGTCAAAGTCGGACCCATCACGAATGAACAGTTTCGAGCTCGTCCCAAGCTCATTACCTCTTTCTTCAGAGATTTTCACTTCCAGCAGCCCCTTTATACCTACTGCCACCCACTGGGAAACCCTTCTTCATTGCATAACCCTTCGTATTGGTAGGCCTCTGGAATCCCGGGGCCAACCCGGCCAGCTGCTGACCCCTTTCATCAGTCCCCGACGACCCCGTTCCACTAGACCCAGACTTCCCTACACTTTGGGGTTGAAGCGGGGAGGAGTCTCATATATTTGATAGGTGAGTTTGTCTTATTTGGTTATCAGCTCACTATTTGGTCTTTTGTATTAGTGAACATGAACATATTTGGCATTGTATGTTTTTCACTCTTTTAGTCAGTGAGGATTCGGGTGATGAAACAAAAGGTCAAGATCGCACCCGCAATTATTTCTTTTATTCAAAATAAAAAATGTATTTCCCGAACATACAAAATTCATAATAAATAGCTTTAACATCCGAAAGATTTCACGGATATTACTATGGATTGGTTGTGACGCATACTTCTTGAGTCAATAAATTGAAGATTCACTTAAATATAATTAAAAAAAAAAAAAAATCTCAAATGTCGTTACTACTTATCGAGAAATAAAATTAATCTCATCTTAATTCCTTAATTTTTTTCATGTCTTTCTGGTCATTGACTAAACTCACAACACTTTTATACCAAGGTTCACCAAACACTTAAACACTGTTTTTGTACTCACAGCACTGTTAAAAGCAGAATTTACCAAACTAAACAGCTGATTATTTTCACAACACAGCTAAAGTTGCTTTAAAATTAATCACCTCAGGGCTAAACTAGGCCTTAGTGATAAAATTTGAAGAGTAAGGACTAAACTTCTCTTCGGTCCACAGTTAATTTTTTTTTTTTTTAAAGAAAAGAAAATTATAATAAATATTAATATAATAAATATTAATGAAGGGCGGGGTAGTACAACATCGGGGTGGTGGCGCAGTTGGCTAGCGCGTAGGTCTCATAGCTTCTGAGTGATCCTGAGGTCGAGAGTTCGAGCCTCTCTCACCCCAATTGTTTTTGGTTTTTTTTTTTTGCTCTTTCCAGCCTTGCGAAATTCCAAATCTACCCCCTCTACCCTCAACTAGTCTCAGCTCTCCTTAAACCCTAATTCTCCCAAAACCCAGAAGAGCGGCTACTCACTCTGTTTTGCATATGAACCTAAAGCTCATACCCAATTCTGAATCTGAATAGCCAGCACCAGCGAAGATGGTAAAGAGAAGCAAAAGTAAGCCAAACCTGAATTTCACTGCAAAGCATTCATCTTTTTTTGGATTGCTTGGGAATTGGGTTCCTTAATTTCAATGCAAAGCATTCATCTTTTTTTTGTTTTTTGATTGATTGGGAATTGGGTTCCTTAATTTCAATGCAAAGCATTCATCTTTTTTTGTTTTGTGATTGATTGATTGATTGATTTGGGAACTGGGTGATTGCAGAGAGCAAAAGCAAGAGAGTGCCTCTGAAGAAGAAGTACAAGGTGATAAGGAAGGTGAAGGAGCACCACAAGAAGAAGGCCAAGGACGCCAAGAAGCTCGGCTTCCAGCGCAAGAAGGTCGAGAAGGACCCAGGTATCCCTAACGACTGGCCCTTCAAGGAGCAGGAGCTCAAGGCCCTCGAAGCTCGCCGCGCTCGTGTCATCGATGAAATCGAGCAGAAGAAAGCTGCCCGCAAAGAAAGGGTATTCCTTTTTAGCTTTCCTAATTTCTTTTGCCTATTCACATTAGGTCTGAAACTCAAGTTTCTATCATGTGTGTTTGCATTTGATTGTGAGCTTGCGAAACTTTAACTGTTTAGATGGAACAGCTTACCCTGGTTTTAGTACATGGTTGCAGTTTTTATGGTGATAGTGATAATTCTTTGTGCTTATTCAGGCTCAGAAGAGGAAGCTGGGAGAGTTAGAGGAGGACGATGATGAGGACGAGGACTCCAAGTTGGATGAAATACTAGAGGAAAAGAGTACTGATGATTCCATTGGGTTTGCTAAGAATAGGGGTATGTTATTACTTAGTTGTTTCCTGAAGATGCCTTACTGATGGTGAAACTGAGAATTCAGCTTCAGTTTATTGTTACCTTTTCTATATTATAATTGGTGGTTGTTTGGTTTTTCCCTACATACAGATAGCTCAGATAGGGCTTTCTACAAGGAGTTGGTTAAAGTTATTGAAGCATCAGATGTCATTTTGGAGGTTCTTGATGCTCGAGATCCCCTGGGTACACGATGTGTTGATATGGAAAAGATGGTGAGGAAGTCGGGTCCTAATAAGCATCTTGTGTTACTTCTTAACAAAATCGGTAATGCCCTTCTCTCTCTCTCCACACACACACATGTAAAGTGTGCTTTGTCTGTGTGAGCTGATACTCTAATACACAATATATGTGCCTGGTTTCTCTCAGTCTGTAGATACAATAAGTTTCTTATATCCCTACTTTCCTAATTTCTCGGTATATCCTCAGGAACACAAAACCTGGAATTTTCATTTTATTATTTTTTGCACAAAACCAGGACAGTGACAACAAGTCTTTTCAGATGAGAGATTCCATATATCTTTTAGATTTAGTCAAACTTCTTCAAAGGATTATGAAAAAGAACATGGAAACTACTTCAAAGGATTATGAAAAAGAACACGGAAGCTATCATGCTTGAATTTTTCAAGAAGAACCAGGTTTCACCATTTAGAAAAGCCTTTATGAGCAAGAAGCACACTTCTCAAATAGCTTATTATTTATTTATGAAACATAAGTAGTTTAATTTTGGACTTTTTACTCAGTTTAAATGGTTTGCTAAAAATTTTTAGCTTCCTAAATATGAGGAATATTGTTTTGGTCATGAAGGAAAGCATGTTGTCAATCTTTTGACCAGAAATGGTTCATTCTATAGGGTTCAAAGCAAGACCTTAGATTCTTAGAAGCAGGATGCAGAAGGGAATTGGTGCAGGATCAAGTTATAGGGGCCTGTTTAAGCCACCTTAGCTGGCCAAAGGGAAAAGGATAAACAGTTTATGGATGGCCATATGAGCTTATTACTTAAACCCATCTGAGCTTCTTAATAGTAGGTATGATAGATATGAGCTTCTTAATAGTAGGTATGATAGATGAATTAGCTATGTCAGTTTATGTATGAGTTAGTGGTTGAGCTTGAAAAGCTCTCTTAGGACTTGTCTTACAACATGGAAGGAAATTAAAAAACAGGAAGATGTGGTCAACAACCTCCACACTCGAGAGTTACTCGTGAATCTTAGGTGCCTAACCTTATCCAGTTTTAAGTGGTATAAGGATAGTTTTTTAAGTGCGTTTAACAACCTTACCTACAGAAAAAGTTAGAAATAGGCTAAAAGCTAAGCACAGAGGCCAGATACCTTTCTCCCAATGCACCTCTGTAGACACCTTTATCCAATATGGAGGACTGTCCTTTGAAGGTTGTGCAGTAGGAATCGCACTATGCACTATACATATGTGTGTGTGTGTGGTTACATCTGTATTGTATGTACGCACTAACTTAGCTGCAAAAATTATGAGAAAGATGGTAATGGATTTTCTACTTTGAGCAAAATTATTCGGTATGAAGTAATAGGGATGTCTAACACAGGTGTAATGGAAAGTGAAAGTAGGAGAAATTTTAGTGCTCTCAACATGAAATCCACCTTCCCTTATCATCCTCGTATAGACTTTTTGAATGATACAAAACATTAGTTGTGGAGATGGATCTTTATGATCAACCACTATATGATTTTTCAAATGTTTTCCTGCATCTCAACTCGAATCCTTTATTGATTATTATGGTTTCTTGAATCTCAGATCTTATCCCGCGTGAAGCTGTTGAGAAGTGGCTCACTTATCTTAGGGAGGAGTTGCCAGCTGTTGCCTTCAAATGCAGCACCCAAGAACAAAAATCAAACTTAGGGTGGAAATCGTCCTCTAAAAAATCAAAACCTAGCAACCTTTTGCAGACTAGTGACTGTCTAGGAGCTGAAACTCTTCTTAAGTTGTTGAAGAACTATTCAAGAAGTCATGAGGTATATCATTGGTTTCTAATGATTTTCACATCTCTATCTACAATTTGGGCATTTGTCACTTGAACTTGAGTTTTAAAGTTTCAAATTATTTTAAGTATAAATGTGATCCTTTGTCTTTGGCAGATCAAGAAGTCGATTACAGTGGGTATTATTGGCCTACCTAATGTTGGTAAGAGTAGTCTCATTAACAGTTTGAAGAGATGCCGTGTCGTCAATGTTGGTTCCACTCCAGGGTTAACAAGATCACTACAAGAAGTCCAGTTGGATAATAATGTCAAATTGATAGATTGCCCTGGTGTTGTAATGCTCAAATCTACAGAAAATGATGCCTCTATAGCTCTTCGAAATTGCAAAAGAATTGAGAAGTTAGAGGATCCAATTGGTCCAGGTATCTAGCTATTGCCCCATTTTTCATTTAAGCGTATTTAAAAACTTGCTCGAGTTCCATTTGCTGCATATTGCAACCCTCTAGGATTTGGTTTTGCTGCTGCATATTACAAGGCTGTAACCCAGTTGATGCTATGCCTGACAATGCATTTTTATTTTTTTAAAGTTAACACACTGTCACCTTTCTTGAGCAGTGAGGGAAATTTTGAAGCTCTGCCCAGCCAGATTGTTAGTATCTATATACAAGCTCCCAAGCTTTGATACCGTTGATGACTTTCTGCAGAAGGTGGCTACTGTTAGGGGTAAGCTGAAAAAGGGTGGTGTTGTAGATATTGGAGCTGCAGCCAGAATTGTTCTGCACGACTGGAATGAGGGTATGTATTTGTATTCCCTTCATATAGGTGTTAAGGACAAGAGTGACTGGAAATACTAAATTGTAGATAAAAAATATACTGAAACGTCAAATTTGATGCGACATATTCGTCATGTTTCAGGTAAAATTCCGTACTACACTATGCCCCCAGCTAGGAGTCAAGAAGAACCTTCAGAGGCGAAAATTGTTTCGAAGCTGGGCAAAGAGTTGAACATTGACGAAGTATACAATGGAGAATCTTCATTCATTGGAAGCCTCAAATCTGTTAATGATTTCCATCCTGTTGAAGTTCCTCCCAGTTGCCCACTCAGTTTTGATGAGGATATGGAAGAGGTTTGTGATCTGTACTGATGATACCATAAGCTTTGGAATCCTTTTTTAATGACCTGTTCTTGTTTTTTGACAAGAACAGGGCTGCCTTGAACTTCCCAAATAATAGATAGGTTGATCAATGAAAACTGTTTTAAAAGCTACTCCTGTTTTGGACCACTGTTTTGTGGTTATCATATGCTCATCACTGTGCCTTGGAGATATGAGAACACACGGGATGGTAGCATATTCATATTTTGATTTTCTTGGTTCAAAATGAACAGTCTATGCTGGCAAATTGAACTACCTTTGCTGTTCACATTTTGATTTTCTTTGTTCATAGTATGTCAAACTGAACTGTCTTTGCATGGTGTACAAATTTTTTCAATAGCTTCATAGGAAGCCAGCTAATTAGAATTTGGTTTTAAATTATGTGGAGGATTATTGGTTTTAAATTCAACCTGATTTATATGTTGTCATGCATCAGAATAAAAGACCATCAAGTCAAGCTAATGGAAGTCCCAAGGATATGGTTGATGAAGACGATGACCAGTCCATGGCAGTTGAAGAGGATGATTCAGGCAAGGCAAAAGAAAAGACGGCTACCAAAACTAGCAGGCAGAATGAGAAATTGTATGCAGCTGAAGGTATGCTTAATACAAAGAAGAAGAAAGCAGAGAAGAAGATGAGGAAAAAGGCCAAATCAGCTTCTGCGGATGCTATGGAAGATGATTATGATTTTAAAGTTGATTACATCAAGAAGGGATCTGCCATGGATGTTGGTGATGGCATTGGGGGAAAAGATGACGGTCAAATTATTGGAAAGGTACCTATGTCTGGTATTGGATTTGATGAACCAGAGGAAGAATGAACTGTATTTTTCCAAGTGCCGTTTAAGTAAAATCCTGATGTTGCCTGCCTTTTTTTTTTTTTAACGTATATTTTTTAATTATGCTTTAAGTTTCTTCTTTCACAAAATATGTTCTGTATGATCACGCCCAGACTTTGTGCGGACAAGATTTACAATTACCTATTAATCAAATCCTGATTATTTTTTCTTCTGCTTATTTCTGCTTCATTAAACTGTTTCTCTGTTCGAAAGCAACACTTATTTCTCCCAGGCCATCAGAATGTTGGGAATTTATCAACATATAAAAGATGGATGCATACTTCCATACCACAGGAATGCTTATTCTTTTTTTTTTTTTGGTTACAAGGAAGCCCGAAAGGGCCAAGAAAGAAAGAAACTAACTAGGGAACAAGAAGTTAGAGCCTACAACTCTAGTATGGCCACTGCCAGCAACATCATCAAGGAGGTTGATCCCAGAAAATTGTTCCTCTAGAGAAGTTGATACTATCCTTTGCCAAAATATCCGCTGTAAAGTTCCTTTCCCTATGGATATGGTGGATAGAACAAAGATCAAACTCTTGTATCATGTCTTTGCAATTGGCAATAAGAGTCCCAAGAGGGTGACTATCAATATTTCCAGAATTTATGAGATTAACCACAATGGCCGAATCACTTTTAACTTCCAATCTTTTAATGTGGAGATCAAGGGGAAGCTTTAAGCCAATGTAAAGGCCCCAAGCTTCAGCTTCGACAATCTCACCAACTCCCATACTGTGAGTGAACCCTTTAATCCAAACACCAGAGCTGTTCCTAATGAGACCACCACCTCCAATCACTCCTGCATAAGATCTGGAACCATCAATATTCAATTTGAAATTGTTTGCAGCAGGTTTCATCCATTGAAGGGTTACAAACTGATGGGGTCTATTATCAATACTAGGCTTGGAAGCAATAGAAATCTTGGTAGCATACTGAAGAATAATTTCTTTAGGATTATGAGGAAAAGTGAAATGAACCTCAAAGATGCCTTTGTTCCTCCATTTCCAAATGTACCAGCAAACAAGGATGAAGAATTCATTCCAATCAAAGGAAAGCCATTTACATCCTTTCTGGAGAAGATTAGCAGCAATCCAAGGCAAAGAAAGATTGTTGGTCTACTATGTACAGGAATGCTTAGAAAGATTTCATATTTTTGCGCATGTAATTTAGAAGCTGAAGCTGAAATATTTAGTTGAATAAATCTACTATGGGACTGATGGAGTGATATCATATCTTTGAGCTTGGCTAAAATTATACAAACTCAGTGTGCTCTCTCTTTTTTTTTTTTTTTTTTTTTTTAAGCCTGAAATTAGACCATTATGCGCGAAGTGGATGCATGGTCTCTCTCTGTCACCACCCCCCCTCCCCATCGATTTGTATGTTCATTATGTTGATGGTTGAGTTTGACTTTTTATTTTTCGTTTGTTTAGTATGATGAGTTCTTTTGTTTGGATTTTATCATCTAAATTAGATGCGGTGACCCATGAGAACCAAGTATTTTGGTTATATTTTCAAAATACCAAAGAATATGCTTCTTATATCAACCAATATATTAAACTTAGCATACTAAATCCTTCTCTATCTATCTTTATTTATTTATTTCAATCTTAGAATTGAATTAGGATAGTATGCTCATCCTGTTTTTACATTATTGGAGGTATTGTATCACTTCATTTCCAACCTTTGGCAAGACAAGGAAAGAGAAAACGATTGATAAAAGGGACAACAAATATGACTTTCATGCCAGCTACGAAAGAACGACATGAATTGGAAGAATAGAAAGAGAAAAGAAGACAAAACTTGTCAACATAGATATAATCAAAGAATAATATAGGATAATATAGGATAGAACGAGTTCTATACGTTCTTCTTTTTTCTAATTATAGTCATGAGTTCACTGATTTGCGGTTCAATTTATTTGGAGGTGAGGGGTGAAATTGACAACCTATTTTTAAAAAATCACACTCTGCTCCATGTACTTGTCCATTAAAATATTACTCATAAAAATAGGTGTGATTTGTAAAAACAAGTGTGATTTGTACATGTCCAGTACAGAGCGAGTTATATATGTTCTTCTTTTTTCTAATTATAGTCATGAGTTCAATGATTTGCGGTTCAATTTATTAGGAGGTGGGGGGTGAAATTTACAACCTGTTTTTAAAAAATCACACTCTGTTACATGTACATGTCCATTAGAATATTACTTATAAAAATAGGTGTGATTTGTTAAAAAAAAAAAAAAATATTGTCAATTTCAATCCTTATTATTATATTTTAAATTTTTACATTACGGATGTTATGCTTTATTTAAGGCCCCTTAGTATTTCCCTCAATTTTTGTTTTAATATATATGAGGGTTTTATACATGGTACGTATATACATTGTATCTAGCTAAAAAACCAACTAATTTTTTTTTTTCGGTCAAATAATTAGTTGGTATGAACCTCACTCTTTCTCCGTACATATTTGGGTGGTATGGACCACTTACTCTTTCTCCGTACATATTATGCACATGTCTGACGTAATAAATAATGATTCACGCATCACACGGTACTGTTAATTGCATGGACATTACGTACGGTATGATTTTCCACAAATTAAATTAACAACATCTATATGCTAGCTTACTTAAGTAATTAAAGAAAAAAATAATTAAAATTAGCTAGCACTAACAATATCAATTTCTAGAGTTTTTCTATTGGAACCTCATAATTTACTCACTTGACTTCCTATGCTTTTTACACCCTCCTAATAACCTCATTCATATAATTTGCAAACAAACTATTATGTTTAAAATAAAAAACTTAGTCATCAGTATTAATTAAGCAAACAACCCTTAAGGTTAAATTTTCAAAATACCTGAAATTGCCCCTTCTTTTATTAAATTTTAAAATCTGTTGTTTAATGTATATAGGCTATAATAGTAACTTGATAAGTATAAAAAACAGAAAATGAAAAAAAAAAAAAACACACACACAACGTGAGAGGCTTGGAGCAGTTCTTTCCCAACTGCATTAGAACTACAATTGCAGTTTGGAAAGAGCATTCTTATTTGAAAACAAAAAAAAAAATCAGATTAATATTACATAAATATATAACAAAAAGAAAAAGAAAATTGACACAGGCGTTAGCGTGTGTTAAGAGGATAGTTTCAATGATTTAATTACTCTATAAATCATAATTACATATCCATTCCTTAATCAGATAATATAAATCTCTTTTTCAATAAAAGCAAATCAAACACAAGGTATTGAGTTTCAAAAATTAATTTCTAATCAATAAGAAAATAACATGAACTATTATGCGGTTTTTTTTTGTTTTAGCAGTGCAAAAAAAAAAAAGATTAATCTTTTTTCTTAATGTTTGTTTTATTTTCAATATTTTTTGTATCTCATGATTAATTATTTAAATATTTATTTAGTTTTCTTTTAGTTAATAGCTCATTTTTTATTTTTTACAAATATAATGGATAGACTTAGATTTAGGTCATAATATGATTTATTTTGTTTTCCCTCACTAATATGAGTTCAATATGTATATCATACATTTTTTTGTCACATGATCTTAATCATAGTTTTAATTCTTATTAAATATATATGAATACTTTAATGAGTATGTAGTGAAATTGGAAAATGAAAATAGATAAGGAGAATAATAAAGAATACAATCTAATGTTATTGAATTGGAAAGTCTAGAGAAAATTAATATAATATTTCTTTGGTATAATTATTGTCCTTAGTAGTCATTTGATAGTAGGTTATATATGTCATTTAATAATTCAAAATAGAGTCAGGTCAAGTGAGAAAATTTGGAGGTCCCAATAGAAACACTCCAATTTCTATTCCCAGAAAGAAAAAGAAAAAAAAGGAAGATGCTCAAATATCCTAATTTTAGGAAAATTATTCTCACTTCTCTCACCAAATTTATGGATTTCCCCATTACTCATAATCTTATTGATAATTTGTTTCTAATCTCCAATTAAGCTCTTTTTTATTGTTTTTTTGTATATTTTTGGGACTATTTTCCTCTCTCCCAATTTCTCACGTTGAGATAAAGTTGGGGAGAGAGAGAGAGTGGGGTCACCTAAGAGTTTGTTGGAACCTCACCGAATTTTTCCAAAACCTCAATCGAGGTCTTCGGACTTTACCGAAATCTCACCGGAAGTCTGCGGGGTCATCGCCGGAAGTCACTGAGAGGTCGCTGGAGGTCCGCGGGGAGGTCATCGAAGATCTCATAAAAGTCTTAGGAGGTTTATTGACCCCCAATAAAAGTTGTTATTGCCCTAAAAAAAAGCCAATAAAATTTTTATTTCCTCCTAAAGAAAGTTTATTGTTTCCCAATCATCAATGAAAAATGAAGATGTTCTTGATTTTGAAAGTTTTAAGAGGTTTATTCCCCAATAAATGTTTATTACCTCCCAATCATAAGTGAAAAATGAAGATGTTCTTGATTTTGAAAGTTTTAGGAAGTTTATTGACCCCTAATAAAGGTTTAATTGAGGGTCAGTAATCACTAATTTGTATTTTCCTCTTCACTGAAATGATTCTTTGTTTTAAAATAAAATTTAGTACCTTGTGGTATAGGTCCAACTTCAATTCAGTCCCTCGACTTTCAATTTCATCAAAAACACCCCCGTAGTGTCATCTTCTCGTCCAACAGGTCCCTCCAACTCAATTCCGTCAATTTCAGACGTTAAGTGCTGACATGACATTTCTAACTTAGCAAAAGTGGGGCCCACACGGAAGTGAAATTTCCAAAATAATCCTGGCTCTTTAATATCTTATTCTCACTCCCTCACGATCTTGTCTCCCTTCTTTTCTTCTCTTCTTCTTCTTCTTCTTCTTCTTCGTTTCTGCTCAGGCTCGTAGATGGCTTCTCAACCCACCTCCGCCACTCCCCACTGACAGTTCGCAGTGCGACCTTGTCTACAAAGCCACCCAATTCATCCTCGTCTGCTCTGCCTCCGATCCTCAAATTCCTAAACGTTGACGCCGACCTCACCCTCCCAATTTCCCAAACGACTCCAACTCAGATTGGTAATCAGACCCCCACTTCTGTTCTCCACTTCTAGAGATGGATGAGGAGGTGAGGGGAGGGCTGGTGTGGGTGTTCTTGGAGGGTTGGTTTAGGTGTTCTTGAAGTCATGCCAATCTTTGGAAAATTTTGGGTCTGTGATCTAAGTTAGAATAGGGGTTGGGTTTGATTTGGGTTGAAAATTTTGGTTTCATGCATTCTGTTTCTATATTGGGTTTGTTTTTACTGCTACTGTGACCAAATTTGAACTGTGGCAACATTACAAGAATGGGGGTTTGGATTTATGTTACAGAAATGGGTTAGATTCTTTTTACTTTTCTCTTTTCAAGATATACTATATTCTGGTTTAGATTTGCATAAACGCATCTAGATGTGCAGAGTCGGGTGGGTTTGTGCTCTGGCAGATGAATCTGGACATGTGGTATGTAGTTTTCAGGGTTCGAATTGAGAAGGGCTTCGGTGGCGGGAGCGTATAGAACAGGAAGCTGTCGGCGTCGAGGCCGGCCATGAGCTCCCAAGAGTTGATGACTTCGGGTCAGACTAGAGTGATCTGGGCTCTGAGAGGGAGGTGGGAAAGATGGAACCCAATGTGATTCGAGAAGGTGGGTGGTGGGTGGGGGTGGGGGGTCGAGGGTGAGGAGGCCGTAGGTGGAAGAGGTGAGGGAGACGATGTGGTGGCTTAAGGCGGAGCTGCCGAGCTGGGAGAAGTCATCGTCGTGGTTGAATTGGAAGAAACGCAACCCATGGTTGTTGGTTGCTTGTCTCGAACTCTGAGCTCAAAGTATGGAGGAGTGAGAGTGAAGCAACAGAAGAAGAAGAAGAAAGGAGGAAGAGACAAGAGGTTGGGACATACAACGAGGGCTTTAATTCAATAATTTGAATTAATAAAAAATTGTGAGGAATTGGGGGTTCAATTTTGAGTTAGAATAGGGCTAGGGTTATTTTGGGAATTACACTTCCGTGTGGGCCCCACTTTTGCTGAGTTGGAAATGTCATGTCAGCACTTAACGTCTGAAATTGACGGAATTGAGTCGGAGGGACCTATTGGACGAGAAGATGATACTGCGGGGGTGTTTTTGATGAAATTGAAAGTCGAGGGACTGAATTGATGTTGGACCTATACCATAGGGTACTAAACAGTATTTAGCCCTAAAATTTACTTAGGGTCTATAAGACTTTTATTGAGATCAATAAAACTTTTATTTTGGTAAATAAAAATAAGTAACAAAGGAAAACAAAATAAGAAGAAGGAAAAAACAACTACCAACCAAAAACTCAGTCAACCAAAAACAATATAAGTAGTCTATTAGATTAACTCAATTGAATATAGTTCAATAGACTCTCAATAACTCTAGACATGAATAGTATACTCATAATATGACTCAACTGTTAGACTAACTTTAAATAGTTAGAGCAACTCAATAGTTTTTCTATAATTTTTGTATTATGGGGAAGCAAAAGTCAAAACTTTAGCCTCTTTTTCTTCTCCAACTCCAACAGATTCTCTATTTTACAACAATCTCTAAAATCTCCATAATTCTTTCTTAAAATTTTAGAGATTGCTGTAAATTTAAGGAATTTTGGTTTCTATTTCCTCACTATCCCTAAAATAGAGATAATTATAGGAAATTTGTTGGAGCAAAAGAGACACATTTTTTCCTAAAATAGAAAAAATTAAAATATGAGGAATCTGTTGGAGTTGCTCTTACTGATTTAGACTCTTAGAGAACAGTGGAGACTTGACTTAGTCTTAGTCTTCCAAGGAGGCTGTTTTTTTTTTTTTTTTTTTTTTCATGCAACTTGCAGTCATGCTCTCATACAGCTTCTAGAATAACTTATCTTTGATATTCCCAGATGTAGTGCAAACCAACAATACGTTCCATACTACAATTTCGGAACCAAATTACTGTTCGGATTGCCACCGGAGCTGCCGCTGCCCAGGGGCAGATCCACATAGAGCCCAGCTTGGGCACTTGCCTAGACTGAATTTTTGATTTTACATTGATTTGGTGTAGGCAAGGGATGTGAAAATGGCAAAAATAGGGCAAAACAAGGTGAATTGGTGAAGAAATGACAGAAATTAGGCAAAATCAAGGCAAAAACAGGGCAAAACCAAGGCAAAATCTTTACAATTGCCTCCAAAATATGAGCTTCTCTCTAATTTTCCTCCATTCCCCTCCTGCCATTGACTTGCCTTACCTGAAAAAAACTTCTAGATCCACCCCTGCCGCCGCCTCCACTCCACTCTCTTCCTTGACATTGGCCTCACCTTCTAAAGCACCAGACGACATCGTTTTGTCGACAACTCCTCCTCTAGTGCCAACATTAACAGTCCTCTCCCTCAATTCTGGCTTGATTATTCTGGCGCCGACCTCCGTTGTGATGGAGCACAACACCGTCTGGCTGTAATTGAATTCCAATCTATTACGTCGTTCTCATCGGCATCGTCATCCGCAGCAGTTGGACTCTATGGAGCAGTTCGCGACGGCCCTCTTCTTCTTTGCGTGGCGGCAAGCTTGTAATCGTTGGCGGCGTTGAAAACGTTTAACCATTTAATTAGCCCTTCATTTTAATTTTATTTAACAGACTACATTTGTTTACACAATTTTGAATGATCAAATTATTATGTATTTGGTTGATTTTTTTTATAAACAAATCATTAAATTAGGTCATATACTAGTGTAAACGAGTAAAAATTCTCGTTTTATAAAAATTCTTGCATAGAAATATAAAGGATTAACGGTTGAAATCATTAAATTAGGTCATATACTAGTGTAAACGAGTAAAAATTCTCAAATTCTTAAAATAAGGAGATCCTCTCTAAAATGGGTCTTTAGACACACACACACACACATATATATATATAATACATTAAAAGGGAATTGCATTAGTCTTCCTTATACTAACTCCAAGAGCAGTTTCCTATCCTCTTCCTTTTTTCTTTCTTTCTTTTTCGAAAAAGAAGTAACTCTCTATTCTGACTTCAAGAGAACAGGATCTCATCATAGACTCATAGTCATATGTATCGCAGAATGGGACAAAGGTAGAGGCAGAAAAGAAGTCAGCAGAGGCACTATGCTGTAGAGTAGCCATGGATTTCACCATTCAGATCACTGTAGCGGCACTTTTTTGGTAGGCGTGCGCCTTTGTCACCTTATTAGACAACGGTTTATGCGCTTTTCTCGCCTTATTTTGTGCCTTTCACGCATCATCCTTGGAATCAAAACCGACTCAATTTAAGGGGAATTTGCGCTTTTCACGTCTCATTTTAAAACATTGTTTCATATTAAAGAATTTCTTCAAGATTCTTGGAATGCTAATAAGATTGTCTTATGAAAATTTAAAAATCGTCACAAGTAATTGATTGGTTGGAACCCACCTAATGATTAATTAATTTTGATGGCTTAGTATTTGTTGTTGGAAAAGCTTTTGTAAGGTTTGTGATTTGCGATAGCAATGGATCCTTTATTATTGCAGATGCTCTTCCCATTGGTTATTTCCATGTTCTCAATGCTGAAGTAATAAGTTCAAAGGCAGGTTTGTTGTGGGCTAAACTACTTGGTATTCATCAGCTTCAATTCGAAGGCGGTTCTCTTTTCCTTGTCTAGATGGTCATGGATTTTTTTCAGCATTCATTGGAGAGTTTCTTTGATTGTTAACAATATTAAGCATATTCAGGCTAGTTTTTCCAAATGATTCTTTCTAATATATCTTCCAAGAGGCCAATATGGTAGCTGAAAAAAAGAAAAAGAAAAAAAAAAGATCCTAATGGGATATTCTTTGTAATATTATTTTTCACGATTAAAAAAATTATATATGTATATAGAGGAAGGATTTAGAGAGGACATTCTTAAACTTAAAATATGAGGATGTTTTTATTTTTAGCATGTACTTTAATAATCTAAACCATTCATTCTCTATTTTCATACACATATATGAATCCTACAAAAATTAGCCAAATTGAAACACGTTTAACCATTTGATCAGCACAATATTTGTTTTAATTTTGTCTAACGGATTACATTTGTTTGCACAATTTTGAATCACCAAATGATACGAATGTGGTTGATTTTTTATAGACATAATTCTTGCATAAGAATCTAACGGATCAAAAGTTGAAATCATTAAATTAGGTCATATACTAGTGTAAAATAATAAAAATTCTCAAATTCTTAAAGTAAGGAGGTTTTCTCTAAAACGGTGTGTGTGTGTGTGTGTGTGTTACATTAAAAAAAGGGAATTGCATTAAAGGAAAATTGAAACCTTTTTTTGAGTTGAATGAGGTTAAAAATTTATTGGAAATTGAGCACAAACTCAGGGTACATGCTTTTCAACATCAATTATAGTATGAATAAAAGAAGGAACAGAAAGGAAAGAGAAATTCTGATCTTGTGCCGAAGCATAGGCTGCCAAAGCATGCGCAGCCTTTTTTGCCTCCCTTCTGACATGAGCAATTCTTGAATTGACCATAAGTGCTAAATCTTCACCTATATCCTCACAAAGCCTCCCAAGGAATGAGGTATTCGGAGTTCTAGCTTGAGTCAACTGTTGCTGCAAAACTAAGCGATCTGTCTAAAAAATAACAAGTTGTAAAGATTGTTCCAGAGAAAATGTTACAGCTCCCCTACAGGCCAATAGCTCGACATGTTCAGCAGATTGAACATGGTCTATTACCTTCCCAACTGCACTGACAAAATTACCATTGGCATCTCTAACCAGAAATCCAATAGCCGCTATGCCATTCCCACCATTATATGCACCATCAAAATTCAATTTTACCCAACCTTGAGGAGGTGCTTTCCATTTCAATTGTCTCCTCACATTCTGAACTCGCTGTAACTTTGAGTTATGAAAGATGAAATTACTAAGTCTGCTAGAAGACATGAGAGCTATATCACAAGCTGAAGTGATTTTGTTTTCCCACACTCTAACATTCCGTTCTTTCCAGATTCCCCAAATCAAAAATAAAAGCTGAGCAAAGGCAGTCTTTGACAATTTCTCAGAGCAAAATGTCAACCAACTCAAGGCATCCAAATCATCAGAATCAGTCCCTAGACAACAACCCTTGATGCTAACATTGGTACTAAACACATCCCTTGTAAAAGTACAATTATGACACATATGAATAACTGTCTCTGCATCAGCATTGCACAGAACACAAATCTGAGACTCCAACTCCACATGTCTAGAAGCTAATCGGTCCCTAGTAGGTAAGATATTATGACACATTTTCCATGCAGTAACCTTAGCAGAACTAGGCATCTTAGCATTCCAAATTTTTTTCCAAACTCGCTGATTAGCCACAACAGAAGAAGGAAGAGTAGAAGCATTTTTTGAGAAGGCAAAACGATAAGCCGATTTGACAGTGAACATACCTTTTCTCTCAAAATTCCATGTTAACCTGTCTTCTGGTTGTCTAGAGCTCAAAGGAATAGCAAGTATTGCTTCTGCATCCTCAGGAGTAAAAATGGAACGCACCTTGCTCTCATTCCAATTACTTGGAGGAGTAATCAGTTCATCCACCATATTCACATTATGTTGACTCACTAAAGCACCAAAAGGCTTATGAGCAGGTAACTTGGGTATCCAGGCATCGTTCCACACAGAGACATTATGTCCATTACCCACCTGCCAAAAAGCACCAGTCTAGATAAAATCCTTTGTAGCAAAAATACTACGCCAAGAATAAGAAGGTGAAGCATGCGCAGTCTCATTCCAAAAATCACCCTCAGGATAATAACGCGCCTTATATAATTGTGCCACCAAAGACTCTAGATTAGAGACCACCCCCCATGCTTGCTTAGCAAGCATAGACATATTAAAATCAGACAAGCTTCTGAACCCCAATCCTCCCACTTCTTTGGCATGACATAAATCATCCCACTTTTTCCAGTGAATTTTACGCTTATCTGAGGTACTGCCCCACCAGAACCTTGCACACATCTGTTCCAAATCCTCACAAAAATTCTTTGTAAGTTGGAAGACACTCATAGCATGGTTAGGAAGAGCCTGAGCCACAACTCGAATTAAGATATCCTTACCAGCACCACTAAGTAATTTGCCTTACCAAAGCTTCAACTTCTCACCAAGCCTCTCCTTAATATACTCGAATGTAGTAGTCTTCTTGCGTCCCACATAAGTAGGCAAACCAAGATACCTTTCAAGTGAATCCACAATCTCTATGCCAAGCAAATGAGTCACATAATTTTGAACAGTTTCACCAACATTCTTACTAAAGACAACTGAGCTTTTTTAGAAATTTACCACTTGACCAGAAGCTCTTCTATACACTTCAATCACCTCCTTAATTTGAAAGCAAGCCTCAGGAGTAGCTTGGGCATAAAGCACGCTGTCATCAGGAGTAGCTTGGAAAAATTGAAACCTTGATCTAATCTAATCCAATCCTAACTCAATTCTCTACCCTCTCCCATAGAGACAAAAACATAAAGAAAAGTAATATATTATTATTTGATGAAGATCTTTTGGCTCATGGTAGCTTACTCTGGTTCCCTCACAAAATTTTCGTTATTGGGTTAGCTATACACTTTACTTTTTTTTTATTTTTTAGATGATACAAGTCTTGGATAAGAATCTACATCGCACTAGAACACCGTTATTAGCGATCTTCTACATCGCTTTAGAGTTCCTCAAACAATGTGATATGTCCCACCTGGTAAATCTTTAACCCTTCCCGCTCTTACTAAGACTACAAAGTGTTCTTGTAAATTATGGCCATATGCTTAAGCAGTGATTTCAAATTCAAAGGTTAAGCATATTTTGGCAACTTTATTGAGTAGTGATTTCAAATCTAGAGGTTAAGCATGCTTTGCCAACTTTACGAGCGTAAGGTAGAGTGTGGTAGTGGAAAAGTTGACAAATAAGTCACCCTTATTACCATTCTACAGAATCGTAAAATTTTCACCTCATACGGTTCCTCGTTCAATTCTTTTGGAGTCATTAGTTGGATCATTTTCCTTGTTCGAGAATATAGGTGAAAAATTTATCAAATCAGAATGTGTAAAGCATTATCATAAGAGAAGATTTGTCGATCTCCTGATATATATGGTTGAATGACAAACTTTTGAATCCCGTTGTGTAGGTAAAGAGGTTCATTGAACTTGAATTATTTTTGCACTTAAAATCGTTTATACTCAAAGTATATATAGACTATAAAAGTATTTTTTAGGTAGAAGTATTTAACTAGAGTGGTTGTGTTATTATTATTATTTGGGAGAATTCCACAAATGGTCACTCAACTATGACTCATTCAACACCTTGGTCACTGAAGTTTCAAATATATCACTTTGGTCACTCAACTATTACACTGTCAATCACTTAAGTCACCCAAAAAGTATTTTTTATAATTTTTTTAATGAAAAAATTTAACAAAATGACTTAAGTGATTGACAGTGTAATAGTTGAGTGACCAAAGTGATATATTTGAAACTTCAGTGACCAAAGTGTCGAATGAGTCATAGTTAAGTGACCATTTGTGAAATTTTTTCTAATTATTTTTTTACATGAGAGTTATTGCATCTCGGAGAGTGCAATCCAACATTGGTGGATCGCACCATTGCATTATCCCCCAAATATCAATATCACGGACCACTGTGGGTGGAGTGATTCAGTATTGAACACTAATTCATAAGGACTTGGCTAAATCAAAAGAATGGTAGGGGCCGACAGCTATCACATGTAAAGTGCATGTTTACTAATTTAGTTAATTAGGCAGTGTTTGATGGGTTCCTAAACGGAAGGAAAAAAAAAAAAACTAGGAATTTGAGTGGATGGATCTCCATGACTCCATATCGATTTTTTTTGTTTTTTTGTTTTGGCAAAGGGGAATATCATTAAAAAAGACAAGGACAAAAAGAACCCTCGAGAGAAACAACAGACAAAAAGAAACTAACAACAGCCCCTACAAGTGAGGAGGACCAGGTAAACCATCAAATACAAGAACTTCCTAATGTAGATGCTGAACCCAGTTAATATGCTTAACCTTTGAATTTGAAATCACTACTCCTTTGAAATCACTACTCCTTCTCAAAGGAGGATGCTGAACCCAGTTAGGAGGACACCTCCTAATGTAGACTAACGAAGCAACAATATGTGCTGCTCTAGAGTCTAGAAATTTGTGCGTTATCGATTTCAGCAATCCTTTCTTGCAGTGCTATGTCTAGAGTCTAGAAATTTGTGCGTTATAAATAATAGCTATTGGTGTAAAAAACTGTTTTGATTAAGAAACTACCCACTTCCTTACCAAAATAAATAAAACATCCACAGTCCCACACACAGAGTGTGGACACATGCTAGTATATATATAGATAACGTACATATACATGTACTATATACATCAATAGTAATTTTCCAAGCCTTGTCGGAAAAAAAAAAAAAAGAAGAAGTAATTTTCGAAGGGTCTATTTAACTGCTCTCTTGAGCGGTCCCATAGAAGCAAAGCATGTTACCCTTTCAGCATAGATGGGAAGGGGGGCCAAGCAAAAACTGAAACATTAGTCGTATTCTCTGAAGATTTATTATAGGGGCCACGGGCACCAACAGAAAATAAAAAGATGAAGGGTCAACATCAATGGTGAGTCAATCTGTGGTCGTACGAGGTCTGCGACCAATAAAGAAAACTTTAAGGGTTCCTGAAGGCGATATTGCATGTCATGCACTGCTAAACCGGATCCTGATTGGCCCAAACTCGTCCGCGACCTTTTTTTCTTTTCTTTTCTTTTTTCTTTACAAGAATTACATTCAAAAAAAGTATTCGGCACTACTTCCTTACTAAAGTGTAGAAATTTTACACCGTTAGCTAGGTGTTAGATCTTCTCAAGCTTATAACTTAATAATCATATCTACTTGAGGGCATGTACATTGGCAAAATAAGTTACAATCATCAGTATCTATGCAATTCGTTTTTACAATAGAGACTGGGTTGGAGAAAAAAACAATAAAAGGGTATGCACACAAAGTGAATCAAAAAGAGACGATCGTCACGTATGAGAGTGTGCTGACGATCCCAGTGGGTTTCGGGGATATCAGAGCGGTTCAGGTTGAGAATGAGCACCACGAGGAGGCTTACATCAAGAGTATCGAGATCTCTGGCTTCCCAAATGGCACCTCTGTTAGTGTTCCATGTAATTCATGGACTCATTCCAAGTATGACAATAACCAGAAGAGAATCTTTTTCACCAACAAGGTACATATGACTAGTTTCGCTTACACCAACATTAATGTCTCGTGCATTCTAATGATGATGTGCTAATGTCGTCGGCAATGAAACAGTCTTACTTACCATCAGAGACACCAAGTGGGATCAAGAGGCTAAGAGAAGAGGAGCTGCAACTTCTGCGAGGAAATGGCGAGGGTGAAAGGAAAGCATCTGAAGGGATTTATGATTATGATACATACAATGATCTAGGAGACCCAAATAGCAAAGACAAGTTGGCTAGGCCTGTCCTTGGTGGCAAAGACCACCCGTACCCTAGGCGCTGCAGAACTGGACGACCACGCACTAAAAAGGGTAACCACCACTAACCAATAGCAACACTATATATAAGACCTATATATGTGATTATTTCTTATCATATTATTGTGTGAATGCAGATCCATTATCAGAGGAAAGAAGCAGCAGCGTGTATGTGCCAAGAGATGAAGCGTTTTCAGAGTTGAAACAGCTCACATTCTCTGCAAAGACCCTGAAATCTGTGCTGCATGCATTGCTTCCTCAACTTGAGATAACACTTGTTGATCCAGAGCTAGGATTTCCCTACTTCACAGCCATAGATTCATTGTTCAATGAAGGAGTCACATTGCCTAAGCCAAAAGCTAGTGGCTTTATTCAGTCAATCATCCCAAGGCTAGTCAAGGCAATTAGCGATGGACAAGATGATCTCTTGCTCTTTGAGACCCCTGAAATACTTGATCGTACGCCTCTAGCTACCTCTTTATATATCTATGCACAACTAATAAACAAGAATTAATTCTCTTATGAAAACCTTATTGTTGGCCTCATGTCCCATTTGTATGCTGCCTTGATATTGATAGCTCTCAAATTATGCAGGTGATAAATTTTCTTGGTTCAAAGATGAAGAATTTTCTAGGCAAACTCTAGTTGGTCTTAATCCATATAGCATAGAGCTAGTTACGGTATGCTTTCTTCGTGAATTTTCTGTTACCAAAAGAACTCTTTCACTTCAATTAGAAAACCAAACATGTGCATTTTGCTTTTTCCTCTATCTCTTGAAAAACGAAACTAGACTATCTGTGGTTTGGTTGATCAACTTCCCTCTTTTGCTCTAATGGCACTAAATTTGTAATGACGTATCAGGAATGGCCATTGAAAAGTAAACTTGACCCCGAGATTTATGGCCCAGCTGAATCATTGATCACCACAAAACTGGTGGAGAAGGAAATCAGAGGCTTTATGACTGTCAATGAGGTATAGCATATATATAAATTCCATTATCATTATCATAGTTTATCGTTTGTGTTGTCATTTTTGTGTGAAGGGGAAAAATTCGTTTAAATTGAAATGCAGGCCTTAAAAAGAAAGAAGCTCTTTATTTTGGATTATCATGATCTGCTCATGCCTTATGTGAGCAAAGTGAGAGAGGTTGAAGGAACCACACTGTATGGTTCTCGAACACTTTTCTTCCTCACTGAGAATGGCACACTAAGGCCTGTTGTTATTGAACTCACTCGACCACCCATTGATGACAAGCCCCAATGGAAGGAAGTGTCTACCCCAACATGGGGCCACTGGTTGCTGGCTTTGGAGACTTGCTAAAGCCCATGTTTGTGCTCATGATTCGGGCTATCATCAACTTGTCATCCACTGGTAAGTATTTGGACCCCAAAAATTGCTCAAAACCTTTTTCATAGTGTCAATTAGTTACCAAATTAGTCTTTTATATTTGATTATGAAATCGTGATGAAAATATAAAATGACTAATCCTCAAGCCTCTATCTCAAGCATGGATATGGGGCAATTAGCAAATGCGTGTCTTTCATGGTTGTAACTACTTTTTATTGTCATATTTTCACAGGCTGAGGACTCATTGTTGTACAGAACCATACATAATTGCAGCTAATCAACAACTAAGTGCAATGCATCCCATCTATAGGCTTCTACATCCTCATTTCCGTTATACAATGGAAATCAATGCTCTGGCTCGAGAAAGCCTCATTAATGCAGGTGGAGCCATTGAGACCTGCTTCTCACCAGCAAAGTACTCAATTGAGCTCAGTTCTGCTGCTTACAATAAGCTTTGGCACTTTGACATGGAAGCTTTGCTTGCAGATCTAATCAGAAGGTCTTTTATATGATGAAACTACTATAAGATTTATTCACATTGTTTGATGCAGGAACTTGATTGAAAGTTTCAAAAAAGAACAAAAAATTTAAATAAGACTCCATAGAATTTCAGCTACTAATTGACTTGTTTGCATTACTTTCAGGGGAATGGCAGTTGAGGATTCTACAGCTGAGCATGGTGTGAAGCTAACAATTGAAGACTACCCATTTGCAAATGATGGTCTCATTTTGTGGGATGCCATTAAGGAGTGGGTGGGTGACTATGTGAACCACTATTATCCAGTCCCAACCCTTGTTGAATCTGATAACGAGCTTCAAGCTTGGTGGACAGAAGTTAGAACGGAAGGCCATGCAGACAAAAAAGATGAACCATAGTGGCCTGTTTTGAAAACCCCAGAAGATCTCATTCATATTTTGACAACTATAATTTGGGTTACAGCTGGACATCATGCTGCAGTGAACTTTGGTCAGTACATGTATGCTGGATACTTCCCGAACCGGCCTACAATAGCTCGAAGCAACATGCCAACTGAAGATCCAAACGACGATCTTTTCAAGGTATTTTTGAAGAAACCAGAAGCTGCATTGCTGAGGTGCTTCCCCTAACAGATTCAAGCAACAAAAGTGATGGCTCTCTTGGATGTATTATCGAACCATTCACCTGATGAGGAGTACATTGGTGGGAATGTGGAGTCATCTTGGGCTGAAAACCCGGTGATAAACGCAGCTTTCGAGCGGTTCAATGGCAATTTGAAGAAGCTAGAAGGAATTATCGATGAGAGGAACACCAATATGAAGCTGAAAAACAGAGTCGGAGCAGGGGTTGTTCCATATGAGCTTTTGAAGCCATTCTCAGAATCAGGGGTCACAGGCAAGGGAGTTCCCAACAGCATCTCCAACTAAATGTGTTGATGCGCGCTTTATTAATTGTATTAGTAATTAACGCTTAATTAATATGCATCCGTCAGTGATAACTGATAATGTGAAGCCTTAATATTTAGATGAAAAATGGTTTCATTTCACTCTCATTATTTCTTTGAGCTAAAGATTGTAGCTTCACTTAATTATTGTCTATGAAACAATCTAGGAAATATAATCCCTTTGGCATTATTAGACCTGCTGAAGTCAGTTGGTCAACAAATCTGTGATAAATTGATTTCCAAGAGACCTACCTCGATCATGTGTTACAAGCACTTGCATACAAAGTTTGTTCACAAAATATATATTAAAAAGAAAAGAGAAAAATAAAAAAGACTTTTGGGATTGTATGAGGACTTACATCAATTGTGTGGAGGATTCTGGCGGGGAGACTCTGAACATAAGCAAAAAATTCATCGGAGGTCATGTGATAGATTAATTATGTGACCCTAAGGAACAATTCTTAGGTTCACCCCTAGGATAAACGAGCATATTCACCCCCATTGTCGATTAACATACTTTTACTTAATAAATTCATAATCCAATGGTCCATATCTTAAATAAGCCTTTAAAGATCATCTCTGTAAAAAATCAATCGAATCAGAAATCGTTTAGTTATCTAAGTGAATCAAACAAATAGATGGTTCTAACAACACTTACTACTATTATGATGAACCGTCCATGTATTTCATAGAAATGAATAACTAAAAGGTCTTCAATTTGATTGGTTTTTTACAGAGCTAATATTTGTATTACGTTATACAACATGCATCGTCAGATTAGAAAATTATAAAGTTATTATGCTTAATCGCAAAAGATGGTGAATATACTCATTCACCTAAGGGGTGAACCTAATAACTATCCTAACCCTAAGATGGAAGGTATGTTGATCCATGGGTTTAACCTTGCAATGCTTTGACCCCAAATCACTTATGTTAGAGTGAGTCAAGGTATCCTATTAAAAATATTCGCATCCTACTAGGAATATACTTATTGTATTTTATTAGGAATGTAATTACCACTTTAATTGTAATTAGTCCTTACCTAGTCAGTCTACCTAATCTTAGGGGGGGGGGGGTGTATTGTATATGGAATTGGTGGAACTTTTTAAGAAATCTATGGAATTTAAAAGTCTAGGTGTATTCAATGTAGACTTTTAACAGTCCATGAAAGTCTTGAGGTATTCAATTAGGATTTTGAAAGACTTCATGAATTCCACCAAAATCTAGGGGTATTCAATTAGGACTTTTAAAAATGAATAAAAGTACAGAGGTATTCAAAATATCATTCATACTTATGGAATTAGAAAATCATGGATAATCATGGACTTTGTAGTGTTAACTACACATACCAAACTCCAATAATTTTCTAGCCTCCAGACCAAAGATTTCAAAAAGTCTATCAAAGTTTCCTCTTCAAAAAAAAAAAAAAAAGGTCTATCAAAGTTCTTCTCTCTACGCACGAAGAAGTTTGTCCTTTATAATCTCTCTTTCTTAATTTTTTTTCTTTTCTCTAATCTTTTATGATATCAACCTTTTTTGATACCCAACATGTTCATTGTAGTTGTTGAATGTGATTTTTATTTTTTTTTTTCAATTGTGATACTTCGAACCCTAATAGCAATAAAAATGATTTATGAAACCCTAAAACTTAAATATTGTGGTCTAACCCTAAGACCTTGAACCATACTAAATTTTATCTTATTAATTAATTATTCTCATTAATTTGAATTTATATTATGGTTCAAAAAAATGTTGAACAATTGAATTTCAATTGATTGATTATAGATCAAGACATTGACCAAATATTGCTACAATATATATGTTAATCGGCGAAAACAAAATTGATGAGAATAATTAACCATAAACATCAAGTAATCTATATTGTATATTTATGTTGTTGGAAAATTATGAATGAGAACAAACTCGCTAGACAGACTAACAATCATTTATTTGAGTCAATTTCTATTAGAAGATACTGGAGCATTGAAGAGAGAACAAGTTATTATTTTGTTTTGTGTTTGGGCTGCATTTGATTTATTTATTTATTTATTTTTTATTATTTTTATATTTTTTATATTTTGTACATCCTAGAAAATCTGTATAAGTCATTCATAATAAAGTATATAGATTGAGAGTTTCTATTGGGACCTCTAAATCTGCTCACTTGACCTCACTCTATTTTGAATTATTAAATGACATATATAACCTACTCTAAAATGACTATTAAGGACAACAATTATACCAAAAAAATATTACATTTATTTTATGTAGACTTTCCAATTCAATAATATTATATTGTATTCCTTATTATTTTCCTTATCTTTTTTCATTTTCCAATTTCACTACATACTCATTAAAGCATTCATATATATTTAATAAGAATTAAATATTTATTCATATATATTTAATAAGAATTAAATATATAAAAATGTATTAAGATCATGTGACATAAAAATGTATGACATATATGTTGAACGCATATTGGTGAGGGAAAACAAAATAATTCCTCTTATGATTTATGACCTAAATCTAAGTCAATCCATTATATTTGCAAAATATATATATATATATATAAATAATTAATCATGTGGTACAAAAAATACAGAAAAAAAATAAACATAAAAAAATCGAATGATTTTTTTTTTTGAGAATAAAAACAAATGATTACTTCATTTTTTAAATTTTGCACAGCTAAAATATAATTTTAAAAAAAAAAAAAAACATAATAGTTCATGGCATGTTCTTATTGATTAGACATTAATTTTTGAAACTCAAGTTTGATTAAGAAATGTATATTTAGTTAAGATTTATAGAGTGATTAAATTATTGAAATGACTAAATTTTTTATTTTAAAGATAATAATTTGTTTCCAAATTATATGAGTGAGGTTATTTGAGGAAGTTTAGTGAGGTTTAGTGAGCAAATTTAGTATTTGAAAATTTGATAAGAGGTGTAAAAAGCATAGAGGTCAAGTGAGTAAATTTGGAGGTTCCAATAGAAAAACTCATATAGATTTTCATGAATCAATAAAAGTCTGTTGCTAAAATCAATGGTTTTAAGAAATCCATAACAGTTTATCAACTTTTTAAAGAATCTGTGGACTTTTCAAAAAGTCTGTCATTTAAAAAAAGTTTGCACAAATCCAAATACAATACACCCCCTTAGTGTATAAATACTCCCGTGTGAGAAGAATAAAATTATCTAATCCTAAGGTTGATTTTAGTATTGCAGAGTACAGGGATAGCCCTAAACCCTTCATTCCCTTGGAGGAGCATTTGGGAAGTTAGCGAGTTGTTTTCTTATGTTATGGACTTATGGGGACTCAGATGGCAGATTGGTAATAGGGAGTTTGTTGATATTTGGCATGATAGTTGGCTTCCAAATTTTTTTCCCAAATGTCCTTCATCTCCCCCTCGAAGGAATGTCTCAAGGAAGGTTGCAGAATTAATTGATCCTTCTACAAGAAAGTGGGATGTTGACTATTGTTGAGAAACTGAATCAATGGTTCACTCCGGCTATTAGAGATCTAATCTTGAGTATACCTTTGGAGTTGTAGAGCTTCAAATGATAGGTTAATATGGCATTTTCATAAGAAAGGTTTTTTCACTACCAAAGTACCAATAGTGCCTACTATGTAGCACGGGATATTGCTTTAGGGTTAGTCTTGGCTCCCCCAACACTAATACACCCTTGTAAAAAAATTATGGGCAGCAATTTCTCATAAATTTTTTGCCACTTTTTCCTCTTGTCCTTCCTCTTTTACTGCTTTCTCTCTCTTTCCTCCTTTTACTCTCTCCCCTGACTGCGGATCAAAGGAAAGCGCCATGGTAGAAGGCAAAGAATTATAGGGGAATATAGCTAATTAATCTCTCAATGTGGATTAACGAGGAGTTTTTGGTTGCTCATGGATTGACTTAAAATCTAATTCAAGTTGACCATTAGAAGTGTCTTAGATTTGCTCGCAAGACTTGAAGTTTTGAAAAATCAAGTTGCTAGGTTGTAATAGAGGTAGATTTTTGGAGTTAATAATTACATATCAATGATATGATATAAGCCTAAAGTTACATTACTGCAATTCCCTCCCTTCTATAATTTGACTCTCCCTCTCTCTGGCTTCATTCCTTAGATAGAAGGTAATTATGGTGCGATCAAGATAAATAGAGCAAAATAATCAAAAACAGATAAATAAATAGCAGCACTGATTACATCATCAAAAATAGCATAGTTAAGAAACCCTAACTTATCAATCACCTCCAGAGCTTCAGACGCACTAATTCTAGGTCATATCACATTATCAATACCATAAATCCTTTAAGATCAATTTCAATACCAGAGGAAACTCTTAGAACCACCCCAAACTCCCATGACAGAATCTTTGTTAAAAAGAAATTTGGGGAATGGATAATCCAAGGGACAAATCTGTTTCTAAATTGTCTGAGATTGAAGCACCACATTAAAGTTATATAAGAGAACAATAATTTTAGATTTCTAGCATTATCATTCACTATATATTTTAATAGGCAGTCATGATTCTCAGATTTTTTTGCAACTTTATATGTGCTGAAGACCAGAATGTTTTGAGAATTTTAAGTTTTCACAATGTACACAGACACAGACACACACACACACATATTATGATTTTCAGAATCTAGGACGTCAACATCAGCAATAACAGAAGACATAAAGTTAAGGGCACAGAGTTGATATCTATACATACAGATGAACATAATTCATACAGGATAGCACTCATGAGTCATGACATTCCAATCACTGAGGAATGCCAATCGATCACCATGTCCATGAGGTTTGGTTTAAAACCAGAGAAGGGGAGTAGAAATTCCCTGAGATCTTCATTACCTATATGACTAATTGTACCTGAATGCGATACTTGTTGCATGGTGTACTGCAAGGCTGGCATCATTAGAAAGTGATCAAGCATGGAACTTTTCTCTGTAAGAAACAAAACTTTCAACATAATATAAAATCCATCTGACATCTACAAAGAAGTATCTCAATTAGGCATAGATGTCTCCAATTCAAGACAATCAACGCACAACTGCTATATATATTCAACTAGTGTATAATGTGGTTAGCAGTAGTAATTAATTAGCAATCGACAGCTACTTGTGCTTGGCACACGCAAGTTATATAACCACAGAAAATTTTGTAAAAGTTGTACCGTATGGGATACTGATTAGTGTTATGGGAATATTTTTGTTTGGAACTAAGTCCATATGAGAACAAAGAACACCTCGAGATTACAAAAGATAGATGAGCCAAAATACATTAAATGACAGAATAAATTGCAAATTCATATAAAGAAGAAAACACGAGTCCACAGAGAGGGAAATGAATTAAATAATCCAATTAGGTGAGGGCGGATTAAGGGGTCAGAAGTAACTGGTATAAAGATCATGTATGATACAGATATCTTGCTGGTAAAAATCACATATAAATTCTTATAAATTGTGCTGCTGACCCTGGCTTCCCAGTAGTAGACATCAGAGTGATGAAGTGAGGGTATTCGATCTTGACTATCACTTCCATAGCCTGGGATGGAGCATCATCCGCCTATCTATCTTCCCAATGGCTTCCCTGCTTCCCATCAACAGCTGCTGCAATATAAGAACAGAAAACTCCCATATTTCAGCAAAATCAGAAATCTAATCCAATTCAATAAGCAAAACCCAAAAGATAACCAATAAAGTGAAAGAAGCTTAAAACTAAAGAGGAACTTCTCTTTGGTAAATTTTAAAGTTCTGGATTTTGAAGCAAATTTTTGTGTGCATTTAAGAGGCTTTTAGATCATCACTGTATACTAAAGTTCCAAACCTCCTATGCATTACTATATAAATTTATTAAGGTGTACAAAACACTGTGTTTAACTCAAGAACTGCCAATTGGGTACCACAGATGGTGTATGCACGCTCAACTTATAAGAGCAACTCCAAGAGTTAGTTATCCTAACACTATGCCATTTTGGAGAGGTTGTTGAGAAATATATCTCTAACAGAAGACAAATGGACTAGTCAAATGTGGTTACAAGGAGAGAGACAATGAGGCCTCTATTCTGAAACATACAATCTCAAAGTGCATGGGTTGCAACCTTCACTATCTGCTTGTTCTACAAAAGTTTGCCACATGCCAGGAATAGGGATGGTAAAATTACTAATAGCAAAATTTAACAAAAAGAGTAAATCTCCAGTGTGAGAACTTTTCCAAAGTCATGGACTTTAAATCAGCTTACATCTAACAATAATGTGGTTAATTGAGTGCATCTTAAACCAGGTTTGAATTGACTACATTTTAATATCCTGCCTTGAGTGTGACTATTCTATATCCCCATCTCTGTGATACAAACAGTGGAGTTCTGTGCAGATAAAAAAGAATTAAAAATGATCTAGAACACACATATTGCTAGTGCACTTTATGCATCTGGCCCCATTTGTCTTCTCAGCAATAATCTGTTAAGTTCAGAGACAAATTTAGGAGGTTGGATATAAATATGAGCTATATATGAAGAATTAGGTAGGAAACATGGAATAGGAAATTGAGAACAGTTTTGCACCTCCTGCGCTGAAATGTCATGGTTGCTTGGACTCACAAAATCATTCACTCTAACTTCGAAACCACCCTACAAGAGGATTCAATTAACAAGAATCATGAATACATTTCTCAAACCTCATTAGATTGAAGTCAACCACAAATATCCTTGACGCCCCAGAACTTTTGCACCTTCAGCAGCCTAGAAAAACACACATAATAATACAAACAGAAAAGGAAACAAAAATAATTGTCCAAAAACAGCAACTGAATTGGTTTTGCTACTTCCAGACTATAAGAAATGATGTAGACAGATGCTTTGTACGTGGCTGAGTTAGTAAATAAACTGAAAGGTTAAAAGTATCGAAGTCAGCCCTGTGTCTGAAGGAGGCAAAACATAAGGAAAGAAAGATAACCACAATTAATATAAAAGTGAAAGCTTTATTTGACAACCATTTCATTTGCTAAAGCGTAGATTTGCTCCTAGAAGTTTGTATCTGAACAAAGTAACAATACATATACTCCACTCTTTGTAAGGAACCATAGTATGTATTCACCAACCACAGCCCACAGGCATGTAATATTGCAATAATAAAACTACACATGAAATTATATTAAAATCTAGCAGACCTTGAAACCAATTAATATATTGTCAGTTAAAGATAGAAAAAGTGAATGCATTGCTGCACTCCTAATTGTCCTAAACCTTAGCTAGCTTTCAGGCAGCCGCCTCTGCCTCCCTGATTTGTTTCTGTGGAGGTATTAGGCTTTTTTGGAGGAAGAGCAAGTGCAGCTTGAAGTGGTGTTTCTTCATGAGCAAGCTGTAACTCATGTGAAGAAAATCTTTTCCTCGAGCTAATGTGAAGCACTTTTGTCTGAATCTGGTTTTGATCATTGCCTTCTCCTTTCCTGAAGCCTATTCCATACCTTTTAGGCTGGAGCAAGGTGGATGCAATATAATGGCTCTGGGGGTGTAAATGGTGAGTCAGAGCCTTTCTCTCCTGCTAGAACATCTATTTTCTAGTGTAAATTTGTAACACGTCGATATTTATAGCCTTTAATTCAGGTGACCACAACAATCTAACAAAAAGGAAACATAACAGACAAAAGAAGGAGAACTAAAGGTAAGCAGAGAACCTCAGCTAACTATATAGGTCAAGTACGATAAGCATATCAAACTATCAAAACCATAAATCCTTTTAGGATGAATAACAATTCCTACAGGAAACGCTTAGAACCAGTGCCTCGAAAATCCCATGAAAGACCCTTCATTAAAAAACAATTTGAGATATGGGAAATCCAAAGGATAAGCCTGTTTATTTCTAAGATTGAAGCACCACATTAAAGTTAGAAAAAAGAACAAAGATTTTAGACGCCTAGCATATTCATTATATATGCGCGCGCGCGCGGGCGTGTATATTAATAACTAGTCATCATTGTCTGATTATTTGCAACTTTATGTGACAAGAATGTTGTGAAAGTTTTCAGTTTTCACAATGAATAGACATCCATATAATATACATATGTAGATATACTGATTTTCAGAATCTAGGACTTCAACATCAGCAATACCCAGGCACAGAGATGATCTCTATACACTTGAACAGATTTTATACTTTACGTAAGCATTCATGGCATACCAATCAGTGAGGAATGCCCATCGATCACCATGCCCGCGAGGTTTGCTCTAAAACTAGGGAAGGAGAGTAGAAGTTTCCTGAAATGTTCATTACATGACACTTATGTGAGTAATTGTACCTGAATCTGGTACTTGTTGCAGCATCAGTGTACTGCAAGGCTGGCATCCTTATCAGTGATCAAGCATGCAACATTTTCCTGTAAGAAACAAAAGCCTTTTCACGTTCTGAAGAAACCATATACATCCACCGACAAGCCACATAACCAGGCAATAATGACCATTATGAACCTGCTTTTGAAGCATTGCTCGAGTAAGTTCCATTTCCAAAATAAGAATTCAACAGTAAAAGCTCTACTGTACAAGAATGGAGGAAGTTTTTTGGTTGTCTCGCTAGGAAGAAAACCACCTGCAAAATGTAAACAGAAAAATAATAGGTTAAACATATCTGCCCCATTAAATGTTGAAGTTTTTCACAAAAGGTCACTAGCATCTATCCAACGAAGAAAATGATTGAAAACTAGCTTAGATAAAAACCATGGAAAGTTAGTATGAGGTTGATGATATGGCAATATTTGGTTAAGAATATTGATTGGTGTTGAGGGAATATTTGATTAAAGAAATATGTTCATATGAGAAGATAAAACACCTCAAAATTACAAAAGAGATATAGATGAGTGATGAATGAGTCATGTAATACATTAAATGACAGAATAAGACGCAAATGCATTACTTGAAATTTAAAGTACATGGCACCAACATGCAAATGATTTAACAGGCTAATCTGACCATCTTCAATGAAAACCAGAGGCCTTTGGGATCCTTGAGTTACAAGAGATTTGGTTCAGAAGGAAGATGCTACATGGAAAATAATCAAAACATGAAAGTATATAAGAAAATATTTTAAGTCCACAGGAAAAGAATGAAATGAGCCAATTAGGAGGACGAATTAAGGGCAAAAAGTTATTGAAAACTTAGAAGAATATGATGTTACTTTCAGAGTCCTTCCATAATCGGCTTGGTCAGAAAGATTGCTTTCTTGTTCAACCCTCCTACAAGGCACAGCACCCCATCCCTGTGATAAAAGTAGGTTCAGCAGTGTAGATATAACACTAATGTCAAAAATATAGCCAGAGACAAATATTGATTTCACTTAACAAGATTAGGTTCATAACAATGCAACATAATCAAATATCGGTGTGCAATGAATTCTTAATTTCAAGTCTTGAACAACAGAAGTCTTTATCCTAACCTAAAACAAACCTTGTCAAACAGACCTAATTGTAGCTCCAGTATTAAAATTGAAAAATCGCATGCTGTAAACCAGAAAAATACATGAGGGACACAACCAAAAGCATAGATCATCACACTAACACTCTGTATATGCTTCTGGCTACTGCACCTATTGTCTTCTCAGCAATAACCTATTGAGTTCAACAACTGATTTAGGAGGTTCAATATAAAAGTGAGCTGTATATGAAGATTTAGGTGGGAAACTTGAAAGAGGAAAATAGAAGATCTTTTGACCTCTTACATTGGACTGTCATGGTCTCTTGGACTCACAAATTCCTTCAGTACCTTCTTCTCCAAAACCAGGACAAAAAGGTTGTTTCCTCAAACCTCAGTATTTTCGAGTTAACCCCAAAAATCCTTGATGCCAAAGCAACACTTGCAGCTTCGGCAGCCTAGAATTTAATAACAGACAGGAAAGGAAATAAAAACAAAGTCTAAGGATTACTGGTATCAACAAAGTTTTCTCAAGACATAAGACCCAAGTCCAAAAACAACAATTGGTTATCCCTCCTCTGGTTTTGCTACATTCAGAATGGCACCCATCCCTACATTACACAAACTATTACATAAATCATATCTCTTTGAATGTAACAAATAACCTGTTGACATGACACAAATGAGAATGCAGACTATCCAAAGGCACCGACGGATTGATCTTGGTAAGGCAGCCTGAATGTATGTTGGTACCTCCTCAAACCTAGGACAGGGTAAATAACTTCAAAGCAACACTGCTCTTTGTGGCCAAAGAGGCGTGGGAAATAGTTGTCTGTCCCTGAAGTCCTACAACGCAGAGATATATGAAACTAGTAAATAAGCTGAAAGCTTAAAAGGGTGGAAGTTAACCTCATGTCTAAGGAGGAAAAACATAAGAAAACTGACCATAAGAGCAAAAGCATTATTCAAAGACTATTTCATTTTGTAAAATGAAGATGTGCTACAGAACTTTGTATAGATACAAAGTCACAAAAAAATGCATTATTCAGTCTTTGTAAAGGACCATTTTTGTGAATTTACAAACTATAGGCATTCTATTCCAACACTACAAATGAACTGACATTAAAATCTAGCAGGCCTTGAATCCAGTTAATTGTCAGTTAAAATACAAAAGAGAGTCTAGTGTATGCGCAACACGCCATGCCCCTAACTTTCCTAAACTCTAGGTTTCACGCAGCCACCTTCCTGGTTTTTTGGCTTCTTTGGAGGAAGAGTGAGTGCATAGGTGGTGTTTATTCATGAGAAAGGTGTTACTGATCAAACAACAGTGTTTATATTAGGCTTGATATATAGGCGTATTTTTAAGGCCAATAAAGAAATTATTTTCCTCAAGCTAATGTGAAGCAGTACTTTTGCCAAACTGCTTTTGATCATAGCCCTCTCCTTCACTGATGCATATCCGAGACCATTAATTAGGTTTGAGGCAATGTGGATGCAACAAGATAGCTTTGGGGGGTGTGATTCGAAGTATCTAATTTTCGAGTGTTCCCTTCTGTTTCGCTCAAAGCTTTGTAACTTGTAAAAGGGGTGACCTCCCGAGTCTCTCTTACTAGAGGTTATTTTGACCAAGGCTGTTATACTGTTAGTCTTCTATTCGCATATAAATGCAAACTGTGCAGCTACCTATGGCTGTAGGATTTCTCAGAATTTGAACAACTTTAAACTGAATTTTATTTTCATGGGAAGCTATGACGGATCAGTCAAGGTCCATTTGGTTAAAATAAGCAAGCAAACAGGATTACAGACACCATTTGATCCCTTATCAATCAATCCCGGAGCATCAATAATTTGTTTTAAAGAGAGAAGCCATACAGCCCTTTGGCAAAATCGATCACTATTATGAGCGATTCTCCGAGCAGGTCGATTTAGCAAGCAAAGCACCACCTCTCATGTCTCTAGCTCTTCTCGAACCAACGCCACTCAAGCTCTCTCTCTCCCTCTGTGTATTGATAGGGGCTAAGAAGGGTTTTGGTTTAATGTCTTTCTCCTCTCTCACTGTGCTTTAATAAAATTTTGCTCATCTTTTGAGCTTCTACTTGAATACAAAATTATAATAACAATAATAAATAGATAAAAATTGTTGATTAAACTTCAACTGTTTCTCCAAGTCAGAAGTTTTTCTTCTCTTCGGTATTTAGACCACACAGGTTATATTAGGTCATCAGAAGTTAGCCAGGCACCTAATGCAAAACTTCGCTGATAAATAGAAAAATGTCTTGCTCTTTGGATGCTGAATACCATTGTGAAACTTTTTGAAAGAAAATAATGGATTGTTCAATGTGAAAACAAAGGATTTCTAAGGAAGCAAATTATGTCATCTATGCACTTTAAGAGACCAAATTTATGCAATTACGCCATATATATGGAGAACCATATGCCTCCAAAGACTATAATAGCTTATTATCGAAACGATAAGTGGTGATGTACACCACAATGAAACCAACTTTACTGGCTCAAAAGTGTAAGATTTCTAAATCAACTGGTGGATGTCAATCACTCAATCATCAATTGGCACCTCTAAAGATGTATCCTCGTTGGCAGGACCCGGTTCATTCTCAGCTATTGTGGGGGTTGGCTCAGACGATGAAGGTTGACTGACAGCAGGAGTGTCAACAGTGGTGGCGGTTGTTGGAGTTATTGGCGAAACACCATTGGTGACGGTGACTGGTGTTACATTTTCTGTGGTAGATTTTGAAACAATTCCTCGTGCCTCTGCAGCCTCACGTGCTGCTTTCTCTTTAGCTTTCTTGGCTCTGTCCAGTACGTCTGCCTGTGTATAATCAGTAATGAATGAATAGGCTTCTTTAATATTCTGAGGTAAATGCACAAATGATGTATAGCAACTAATTTCCGCTATGATCAATATCACTGCCAAACAAAATCTATGACAACCAGTAAGAGAATTGTTTAACTGACAATCCAACACTATATGGTATATATGCCTTATGATATGGTCAGTCATCTGTTGCAGTGTAGAACTGTAGATCAAAGTGACTGTGAAATTGAGTGAAATCAAGTATAGAAGCAAAGGGATTTTAACTTGGTTTGCATTTAAGCTTCAGCCCCTCAAAATTGGAACATGGAAAGGTAGTTTTTGTTTTGAAGAAGCACAGCAACAAATTCATAAAGCAGAATGGTGTAAAAAGAAAATGCAAGAGTTACTGTATGGAAAGGAAAAAGAGTAGCGATTGTGAAGAGAGATTGAGAAATTAAGTAGTGCATCAAGAATAGGAACAAAGGATCTAAACTTGATTTCAGGTTTAGCATCAACCCCTCAAATTGGGATCATGATAGACGTTTCTGTTTCAAGACAAACAACAATTTAGTAATGAAAAGAAAGAGCAACACCAAATGTATGAATGTATGGAAAGGAACAAAACTAGTACTGATGTAAATTTAGGAAACAAGCTTGAAAGAAACTATCCAAAATTTATTGAAACCAACAGATGAGAGAGAGGAGTTCATGAATAATTTCAAACACAAGCAACTTTTATTTGCTCACCTGAAACTCCTCTACTTGCTTTTGTTGCTCAGCTTGCAGCCTACCAATTGTACTCAAAAACTCGCCGACACTGGACTCAATTCGCTCATTTAGCGCTTCCGCTAGAGCTCTCCCCAAGAAAAAGGCATCCAGAACACTCTTGCTATCACCCTCACCTGCAACACCACACATATACTTCCTCAATTCCCTTGCTATCTCCAATAAAAAATGACAAAGAATGAAGAAAATTCTCTTCCTTTTTCCAATCCATCCATGAAATAGACAGTATTTACAAGCCACAACCCAACTCACTCCACTTTGAAATGAAACCTACAGTTATAGCGATCCAAGACTCTAAATTTTCATTTCTCACCTCAACAAAAATACCAAAGCAACAAAATTTCCAACTTTCAATTCCAAACCAACCAATCTCAGCCATATGAACACCAAATCACAGAACAAGATTTGAACCAACTTGTTCTTGATTTCCCCAAGTTTAACAAAGAACCCAGTTCAGACAAGCCAGTTTCAAGTCAAGAAAAAGTTTGAGAACAGAGTTAACCATACCAGGTCCGGTAGTGCAGTGAACTCTGCTGCCTCTCCTCGACCCCTTTACTCCAAAAAGTCCAAAGCTTTCAAGCTTCAGATCCAAGAAGCTTAGCCTGGCAACACTGACAGAGGCGGAAGCATAGCTGTAACAGCTGGTTTTGGGTTTAGATACGAGAGATGATGATGAAGAAGAAAAAGTTTGTGGGGAAGCTGAAGCCAAAGCCCCACTAATCATTTTGAGTTGAGTTCAGGGTGCGGTCTCCGTCTCTTTCTTTTCTCTCTGTTTTCTCGCTTTTTTGCTTTGTCAAAATCTGAGACCGAATAAAAGAATCTATGGGGGTTCGGACATGGGAAGAGTAGGAAAACGTGGGTCGGGTCGAGATAGATAGGTCTGACATGCCCGACATTGGGGCCCACTGTAGAGGTGTATCAATTGTTTTCCAGGAGAGAAAGTGGTTCAAGATTTTTCCACAAATAGGCGAAACATAAAAGGAACAACACCTCTGCAGGGTGACCATCCACCTTAAAAAGGTAAGGTGGATATCATTCCATTGTTCAGGGATGTGTAAAAATCAAAGTCGTTATCACAATGAATTTGATGATCTTACTCAGAGTAAATTGTAATCTAATTATTTAGAAAATAAAAAAAATATAATACGATAGTAACTTTGAATGATTGTAACAATATAAGGATCATTTTAATGCAGAATAATGATTTTTTTTCGTGAGTTGGATTTACGATTGATCATTCTCCATCAAAATGAAGAAAAAAGAGTCCCTTCCGATTTTCATGTAAGCTGTATGTAAATTAGATTGTCCTTTATGCTAGGTCGTAGAAGGTTGAGGGCGAATTTGAGGTTTTAATAGAAATTGGTTATGTATGAGAAGGTCCAACTCTCTGAGGTTATATGTATTAGGGTTCTTCATAAAGTCTCAACTCGAATGTGGAAGAAGCGATCCTTCGCTCTCTTGCATATTTCGAAGTGGATGTATTTTTTTTTTGTCTATCGTCGTGGACTGATGCTCCAAGTGTGAGTTGTTGGAACATACTTCTGGTAGTTGCCCATGAACTGCTAGATTAGTTCATCTATAGCCATTCCTTGTAGTTCTTGATTTTGACGGCTAGAGTGTTAGGTATGTCAAACCCTACATCCGACCCTACATCCGATCTTAGTGTTTCGGTTGCACTTTTAAAAACTACCTCATAACTATTTTTCTAGCAAGGCCTTGTATTTGATTTAGTGAAAGTCTGGTATTCAAGTGGTTGTGGTAGAGAAATGAGCATTCACAAGTAGATTTTAGGCTTGTATTCCACGTTTTAGGATGTATTCTGCCTTTGGCTACTTTCGTGTCTAGTTCTCTTGGGGAGGATTTAGTGCACCGACGTGCACTTGCATCAACATAAATGAATGGTTAGATTATATTAAATACACTTTTGGGTTATTAATAAAAATATCAATTATAAATATCAAGAGTTGAGATTATCTTATAAGTGTTGGGTCATTTGTACCGTCAGTACATAAAATAATTTCCACTAGTTTGCTTAAGAATTAGGTCGAAACATTATTTTTTGATCTCCAACCTCTATTGCAAATGGTAGGTCATCGCTAGTGTACATACATGTCCATTTGCAAGCATAATTAGCTATAATGAGCCACGCTCATGGTACCACCAGGGGTACCAACGCCCACCATATGAGTGACTGGCGTAAAGACAGTTAGCCGGGTTACCGCCTGAGCCCCGGATCAACCCCAAAGCACCGCCGACGCGCCGCCACGCGCCGTGTCAAAATGGCATCAGAAGCTACTGAAACTGGGAACTGAAGCACCATCAGTCCCACATCGAAAACAAAGAGAAGATCATCCTCTTCCTCACCTATAAAAGGTTCTCTCCTCTCTCCTCATTAATGACGCATTCAATACTTACCTACTGTTACTTTGTCAACATAAATACATTGACTAACTTAGGCATCGGAGAGTTGAAGACCGCCCGGCGCGGTCTCCCTCTGACACCCATTGTATTTTATTTGACAGGTAACGGGAACCACTCACAACAAAGGTATCGATCCGCCCGCCGGATCAGCGTTAACTAAGGTCCAGCTACCGCTAGACTTTTAGACATTAACATTGGCGCCGTCTGTGGGAATCCTTGAACAGAAGGTCATCCCATCACAATTACCATGACTAACGGTAGCGGGGGAAATATCGGGGAGCAGGCAGACCAGTCCGCCGTTCCCCAACCCGCCCGCCCAGCGGTAAGCATCAACCGCGCACTATTCAACACCCCGGTCAACCCAGGCGGTGAAACAAATCCAAGCAGCAGCCGTCCCCCAGGTCAGGACCTCACCGCCTTGTATGAGCTGGCGCTGGCGGACCTCCACAAAGCAAACAGAGAGCGCGAGCAGGAACGCAAGGAGAAGGCGGAGGCCCAAAACCAAGTGGCCACGCTGATGACACGTTTCGACGAGCTAAGGCGAACGCTGGACGCAAACGCCAACCCTGCACGAAGTGAGCAGTCACACAGCACCAGACACAGCCGGCCTACCGCTGGTATAGGACCCATCGTGCAAATGCAGGTACCGCTAAGCCCACCTGAGCTGGCAGGAATGGGACCACCCCCTATCCCACAACTGCCGGAGCAGGAGGCGGAGTCATCGCTGCGCACCCACCACTCGAGGACTAGAACAAGGACTGAGGGTAATCTACCCATTCCCGGGCGGGGGTTCGCTCCGCGGAACGCCCGAGCGGGCCCCTCTGGCGACGCAACCACCCAAATTTTGGAGAGGATGCAGCAGTTAGAACGGAGATTAATCCTGGCGGAGGCAGGCACCCCGGCGCCAGCCCCAAACCCACTCTTCGCGTCCAGGCCAGGCCCATTCACCGCCACAATTTTGCAAGCCGTCAGACCAGCGTTTGCAAAGACCCCAAAAATGTCACATTATAGCGGTAAGACCGATCCCTTCGTCCACATGGACACGTTCAAGAAGGTCACCAACAACAAGGGATTTGATGACGCCACCCTGTGCCACTTGTTCAGCGAAACGCTGGATAGTGAGGCAATGAGTTGGTTTTTCGAGTGTCCGCCAGGGTCCATCGACTCATTCCACGCATTATCTCATGCTTTCCTCTCTCGATTCATCTTGTTGTCCGCCGGTCATCACAACACGAGCCAGTTGTTTGGCGTCAGACAGGGAGGGGACGAATCATTGAAGGCATTCGTCACAAGATGGCGAGCGGCAGCATCTCAGTGCCGCGATCTCGACAAAACAATGGCTTCGGCGGCTTTCAAGCAGGGACTCCTCAAGGGACCATTCCTCTATCACCTCAACTACAATCATCCAAATGCGGCGTATGATCACCTTATGAGTGAGGCGGTCATTCATGCCCAGGCAGAGTTTATCACATATGGAGAAACCCCACCGCCACCAGCAACACCAACAAAGTCATCTCAACCCTCCTCCAGCCATCAAGAGACCGCCAGCAAAGCCCCCACTGCACCGCCAGCCGACAAGAAGAGGGAGTGGCAGCAGGGCGGTTACCAAAGCAAGAGGCAGAAAGACAACCACTACAAGGGCAACCGCCAATCCCATGGGGACAATCGCAACAAGCAGACGGAATCCTCTCAGCGGTATGCAGTGTTCACCGTCCTCACAGCCTCGTACGAGGAGATTTACAATCAGTGCAAGGATCAGATACCACCGCCACCCTCACCGAGATTCCCCAAAAAGGGTAAGCCAAGAAACACCGGCATGTGGTGCAAGTACCACGAGGACAGCGGTCACAATACCAACAGTTGCAACGCTCTCAAAACAACCATTGAGACCCTATACCGTGACGGCAAGATGGATCAGTTCAAGGTGCGCCAACCGCCACCTGTGATTGCCAACATTGAGCCACTGGGCCGCATCAACACCATCGACGGCGGGGCTCCAATCACCAACATGTCTCACAGGGCAAGAAAGCGTTACGCACGCGCCAATCACCCAAAGGAAGTCTGTAACATCCGCTACGAGAGATCCACCAAACTCCCAAAGTCTGGTTGGGAGCCCATCACCTTCTCAGAGGAGGAGGAGCGCGGAGTACATCTACCCCATGACGACCCATTCCTGATCGATGCCATTCTCGACAGATGGTCAGTAGGAAGAATCTTGGTGGATAGCGGATCTGCTGTCAATGTCATATTCAGCGGTTGTTACAACAACCTTAAGCGGAACAAGAAACTACTACAAGACCATGAGCCATTGCTTAGCTTCTCCGGCGATATCACTCAGCCGCTGGGTTCTGACTACATGCGGTTAACCATCGGCTCCAGTCCATGTATGGCGGAGGTACATACCGAATTTATAATTGTGGACTATTTCAGTTCATATAACGCCATCATAGGACGGCCGGCACTCAACAAGCTCAAATGCATCATCGCCGGATACATGCTTCTCATGAAGTTCCCCACACCCAACGGCACGGGCTGTGTCAGGGGAAGTCAGCAACTGGCACGAGAATGCTACTCTACCACCATTGCGCGGTCAACCCGCCGCCACGAAATCCTAACGGTAGGAAATCAGGCACCGCCACCAGATATCTTCGAGGATCCTAGGGATGAGGAGGAGAAATACGTAAGGAAGGAACCGGTCAATCCTGAAACATCGTTGAAGGTCATCAGCATCTCTGACGAGCACCCAGAGCGGACAGTCCGCATAGGAGCTCAGCTAGACCCAGAAGTAGCCGCAGAACTCACTCAATTCCTGCGGGACAACGCCGCCGTTTTCGCATGGTCATATGCGGACATGCCAGGTATCTCTCCCGAAATCATCACACACAAACTAACCATTAAGCCATCCTTCCATCCCATCAAGCAGAGGCGAAGGGTCTTCGACGAGGAGAAATACCGCGCCATAGGAGAAGAGGTCGCCAAACTCCAGGGCATTGGATTCATCCGCCAGGTAATCTATCCCCAATGGATCTCCAACCTGGTCATGGTCAAGAAGCCTAGCGGCAAGTGGCGGATGTGTGTCGACTTCAAAAATCTCAACAAGGCGTGCCCAAAGGACAGTTTCCCTCTCCCACGCATTGATCAGCTGGTTGACGCAACCGCCGGGCATGAACTCCTCAGCATGATGGACGCTTTCTCCGGCTACAATCAGATCAAGATGCATCCCAGCGATCAGGAGTGTACCACCTTCACCACCGACAAGGGCCTCTACTGCTACAATGTTATGCCTTTCGGTCTGAAGAACGCCGGAGCAACTTATCAGCGGCTGATGAATGCTATGTTCGCTGAACATTTGGGCAAGATAATCGAGGTCTACGTGGACGACATGTTGGTCAAGAGTATAAAGGCCAGCGGACACGTGGCAAACCTCAAGATCATAGTTACCATCCTCCTGGCCTATGGCATGCGCCTCAACCCAGAAAAATGCTTCTTTGGCGTCACCGCCAGCAAATTTCTGGGTTATATCGTCAGTGAACGAGGCATCGAGGCTAACCCGGACAAGGTGCAGGCCATACTCGACCTGGCAGACCCTGAGTATAAGGTACACGTCCAATGCCTCCAAGGCAAGTTAACCGCCCTCTCTCGATTCATCTCCAGGCTCACTGACAGGTGTGCCCCATTTTTCAAACTCCTCAAAACAACTCACAAGAAAGTCATCAACTGGAACCCAGAATGTCAGGCGGCGTTTCGGGGCTTGAAGGATTATCTGGCGGCAGTCCCACTACTCTCTATCCCTGTGCAAGGAGAGACACTGTTCATATACCTAGCGGTATCGGTATCAGCGGTGAGTTGCGCCATTGTCCGGCGGGAGGGACAGGACGAGCTCCCAGTTTTCTACGCCGGCAGGGGCATGAACGGGGCAGAAACAAGGTATCCACCCTTAGAGCAGCTAGCTCTTGCACTCATCGTTGCCGCCAGGCGCCTCCGCCAGTATTTTCAAGCGCACACAATCCACGTGCTGACCAATCAACCACTGAGACAGGTGATGCAGAACCCTGAACATTCAGGGCGCCTCAGCAAGTGGGCCATCGAGCTCAGTGAATTTGACATAGACTACAAGCCAAGAACCGCCATGAAGGGTCAGGCGGTAGCGGACTTCATCGCCGAGCTCACTGAGCGTCAGCCCAGTCCCAGCACGGAGAATGAGCCCGGGACGGAAATGGTCACCGCTAAGGAGCCAGCTCCCCTACAATCAGATTGGAACCTGCATGTGGACGGCTCCGCCAGCGCCAAGGCCAGCGGCGCAGGAGTCATCCTCACAGGCCCTGGGGGGCTGAATGTGGAATACGCACTAAAATTCAACTTCAAAGCCTCCAACAACATGGCGGAATACGAAGCACTCATTGCCGGCCTACTCCTCGCCATCGATTCAGGGGCTGACAGCGTCAACATCTTCAGTGATTCCCAGTTGGTCGTTAATCAGGTCAATGACAGCTTCCAGGCCAAGGACCAACAGTTAGCGGCATACTTGGGGTACGTTAAGACACTCCTCAAGAAATTCAAATTTCATAACATCACACAAATCCCCAGGGAAAAGAACGCCAAGGCTGATTCACTGGCAAGGCTAGCAACCGCCCAGCCACATCAGAGTCCAGCGGACACAAGAGTGGAATGTCTTGACAAGCCAAGTATCACAAAAACCCTGGCGGAGATCTTCAACATTGAGGTCAATACCAGCTGGATGGACGAAGTCATTCAGTACAAGCGCAACGGCACATTGCCGGACGACAAAGTTAAGGCGCGACAACTCCAGCGGAGGGCAACCCGCTACAACATCCAGAACGGCAAGCTGTACCGCCAGGGACTCACCCATCCCAACCTCCGCTGCCTAACCCCAGAGGAGGGAAAGGTCGTTCTGGCAGCAATTCATAGTGGAGAATGCGGAAACCATTCAGGCGCCAGATCCTTAGCCAATCGCACAATGCGACAAGGCTATTTTTGGCCTACTCTCGGCGACGATGCCCGCCAGGTATCAAGATCATGCCACAAGTGCCAACAATTTGCTGACATCCCGCATGCACCGGCGGAACCACTATCGGTCATCGTCGCCCCATGGATCCACTCAACTTGGGGCCTGGATCTGATGGGAAAATTTCAAACCGCCAAGGGCCAGTTCAAGTACATCATAGTGGCTATCGACTACGACAGCAAGTGGATAGAGGCGGAACCACTAACAGCAATAACTACCGCCAAGGTAATTCACTTCCTCTGGAAGAACATCTACTGCCGTTACGGTGTCCCACACACGATAATCACCGACAATGGCACACAATTCAACAACAAGGAGCTCATCTCTTTCACCGCCAACTTGGGTACTAAGATGAGTTTTGCATCTGTCGCCCACCCCCAGACCAACGGTCAGGTCGAAGCAGCAAACAAGATAATCAAAAGGCTGCTGAAGAAAAAACTCGACAAAGCAAAGGGTCTATGGGCGGAGAAACTCCCGGAAGTTCTATGGGCCATCAGAACAACCCCAACTTCCGCAACTGGTGAAACTCCCTTCTGCATGATGTTCGGAACGGAGGCTGTCCTGCCCATTGAGGTCTCTCAACCTACCGCCAGAGTCGAGGGCTACCGCCCAGAGACCAACACTGACGGCATCAACCTGGACAAGGACCTCCTGGAGGAAAAGCGACACAGGGCCCACCTATGCAACCTGCAAAACAAGCAGCGGGTATCGCGTTTCTACAACGCCAGAGTCAAGGCCCGGAACCTCCAACTGGGGGACTGGGTAATGAAGGAAGTCATTCCACCGCCAACAAAGCTTCGCCCAACTTGGGAAGGTCCATACAAAATTGTGGAAGTCGTTAGCCCAGGCACCTTCTACTTAATGGACAAGGATGGCGTCACAACGACCCACCCTTGGAATACCGAACACCTTTGGTATTATTACAAATAGTCATGCCGCTACCCAAGAGCATCTTGACTTAGCTAAATTTTTGTTCAATATTTAGCTAAGGGAAGCTACCCAACGGGTACTACCCCTCTTTTGTAAACGCTGATCAGTCAGCTATCAATGAAACGAGGAATTATTCAAACCATTGTTACCAAGTCTAGCACTGAGGGCAACTGGCAACGCCAGGAATCGTCAGCGGACCACGTCCGCTACGTGGTGCACTTGGACCAATTTTAATTCCTTTAATGTTTCATTGCTTGGCAAAAGAAAAATCTCTACGTCAAAACTCTAGCGGTACAAACACATCATGACAAACGTCAAACTCTGAAATTTCATTTCAGGGCTGGGACTCCCCACCCAAAATAGTTCATTATTACAGTGTAAAAAAAAAAACCTATGGAAGTCTCAGCTAGCTTCAGCGGTTGTCTTCGGCTTCTCCGGCTTCAACTGGCGGCGGCACGACCGATCGGCTCGCCTGATCGGACCCTCGAGCTGTCGGACTGGGAGTCTCCATTGTACCATCTGCCCGGGTGTGTGCCTCCAGAAAGCCGGCACGTGACACCTCCGACGGGGTCTGCTGGGGAGTCTGCTGGGACCTTTCCGGCGGATGGGAGCCACTTTCCCCGCTGCCCGAATGAGTACCTGCCGCAGTGGGAGGCACGACTTCTGTCTCCGGCGGGACACCCTCGACCACCGGCACGTCGGGCTGTGACGCCTTTACAAAGTCAATGGCGCCCTTCCGCTTCAACATGTCTATATTGGCCCGGGCCCCAGACTTCGCCGCTTCGGTCAATGTCTTTTTATACTCCGCCGACATCTTGAACGCTTCAACGGCGGCGGCTGCAGAAGAACTCTGTTCATTTTTCAGGCGGTTGACCTCCCCGTCCAGCCGCTGCATCTCACCCAGTCTGGCGGCAGACTCCCGCTGCACAATAATGAGCTTCTTATCTTTAGCGGCTATCCGCTCCTGCAGCAATGCGATCTCTTGCTCCAACTGGGAGACGCGTTCATTCCTCTCCAGGTCCCGCCTTATGGCCGCATTAAGCTTGCCGCGGGCGTCCGCATAGTCACACTCCGCCTTGGCCAGCCCCCGCTCGGCCTCCGCCAATCTCTCCTTGGCCTCCGCCAGCTCCCTCTGGAGACCTCCGATCTCTCCCCTGAGCTCTTCCTCAATCCGGGGCTGCTTAGACGCCGCCTCGAACATATCATGTAACCCCGCAGATATTTGACCAAACGCCGAGCTGAAGGGCGATTGGTCAATTGCCGTCGGGCGCGATATGCCCGCCAGACCCCCGAACCCCAGCCGCTCGCACAGATGGAAAAGGAATGCCCGCTCCCCTTCTGTCATGAATGGCGCATACTCGGCAAAGGAGTCCAGATCACTGACGGCTGCTGCCTCTCCCTCCGCCACTGCACCCTTCGACGCAGCTTGTCGAGCCTTCTTTTGTTGGCGGACTCCGATCACCACCTCTTCTTCCTCTTCCTCGACGGGGGAGTCAGGCTGCCGGCGTTTTTTCTCCAACGCCCGTTGTGTCCCAGCAGCGGTCCTCGTCACCCGCACCGGCGGCTCACCCCGGGACTCGGTGGCAGTCTCCGTCGGCTGCACCGTCTTCTTTTGAGGACCGCGCCGGGTGGTAGGCATCCGCTCCCGCGGCCTTGTGCCAACAATCCCCTCTCCCCGCCACCCACTTGGGTGTCCGCCTGCACTACCGGCAGGCCATCCTCACCCAGATGGGAGTGGTGCGGCATCGGCAGCTCCACCGCAACCTCAGACTGGCTCAGCACCAGCGTCTCCGGGTTCACCACCGTCTGAGGGGCTGTCCGGATCACTAAGAAAAACACAAACACCCGTCAGTCCGGATCACTAACAAAAAAAAAAAAAAAAAATAGGTGTGGCGGAATGGCTCTCACCAATAGAGCGAGTTAGCCCCAGGTCGACCAGCAATTCCCAACCGGTCAGAAGACGGAAGTCAAGCAAATTGCGGTTCCGCCAGCAGCCGCGGATCCTCGCCACGCGACACTCCTCTTCGCGCGTCAGAATGTACCTTAGTCCCGCTGCACAAACACAATAATCATTAGCAAAAACCGCAGGTTTGCAAAAGTTTGAAACCGCCAGTTAGTTTTAGCGGAAACCAGTTGCCAACCTCGGATGGGCTGGAATTCCGACTTAGTCTTAAACGTCGGCCCCTCCACATTCGACCTAGTGTGGTACTCCCAGCCATCTGTGGCGACGCAGAAGGTCCCCCGCCAGTAGGACATTGAGTCCCTTAGATTCTCAATCAACTTGGGCGCTCCCTGGCGGCGGCTCAGGTTCACGCACCCTCTGCAACCTCGGCGCTTCACATACACTAGCTCGTAGAAGTGAAGCACTTCCGCCACGGTAGGCCCCTCGCACCCCGACAAGTGCCACAAGGAGTTCATCGCCAACATCAACCGCCACATGTTGGGACAGATCTGCCCAAAGGCAAGGCCAAACTCGCACACAAGAATTTGGAGATTGGGCACTAGCGGGAATGTCACTCCTTGGCGGAATATGGCCTCGTGCACGGCAGCACATCCCGCTGGGAGCATCGAGGCCTTCTCATCCGCTGTCGGGGGGCGCAGCTTCACCGAGCCCGGCAACCGGAACGTCCGCTTCATCCGGTTAACAGCGGCGGCATCCATCCGCCCACCTGCCTCGTCGACGGCGGTGCCATCTGAGAGGTACCACGCCGACTCGACGTTTTGGCCCGGCGCTTCCCCTTCGCCAGCGGAGCCGCTGGCAGCACTATTGCTCGCCAAGCGCTCGTCGCGCCTAGCAACCTCACCCGCCCTAGAGCTCTCTGGACGCGAACCACGATCCATAGCTATTTCCCAGGGGATGGTCCGAAGTGGCTTAACTTCAAGCGGTTCTGGCAGTGAGGTTCCTGCATGGGCAGACGGACGCAACGAGTCAATAAAGGTCATATCCGCCACGCTGAACGACACGTCAGACCCGGAATCCTCACTGCTCGAAATATCTATGACGTTGGCCATCCCAAACCCTAAAACCCACATCAGTTAGCACAAATACAGATCTAACCTACTCTCACATCAGATATAGCTAAAGATGCCAAGAACAACTACCCACAAAAATACCAAAACAAAAACAACCGCACGCTCAACCCAGATTAGACCGTCTAGCAAAACCCAAAACCCCAACTTTCTGTCAAACACCATAACCTCCCTCAAATCTCTCCCTACACCCTCCGAGAACAACACAGAAGCAATATCATACCATTAACAGAAATACCAAAACCCAGAAACCACCATTGCAGATTCAATGAAACAGGAAGAGGATCCGAAATACCAACCTCACGTCGAAGACTTTGGAGTGCAGCTCGTCTTCACTAACAGATTTCGTCCTCTCCAGCCCGACTACTCCACGCAAACCCGGGGATCTCCTTCGCAATTCGCAGGCGAACAAGGCTCGAAGCAGGCAACTCAGATTTGAAGATTTTCCAGAAATGTCGAAACTCGCTCAGTTCCCCCCTTTTTTATGTCAACATCAAATAATCCTGAGCCGTCCGCTACAAAACTACATCACGTACCAACCGTACACGTGTCCCACGTCTTCATTAACTCCCTGGATTAGCCGAGGCGTCGCCTCGGTTACGAAATCCATCATTACTCGCATTAATGACGAGGAGACGGCTAGGCTTAGGAGACAAGCCTCCAGACGCTAACCCTCTCAGAGTTAGCCACGTGTCAACCGTCATCATTCTTTGGCTTCCAAGGGAAGTCACCACCTGACAAGTAAACCCCCAACCATGGCAAGTCTCCGCTGAGCGAAACCCCGCCAGCGGATCCTCACTTGCATCTCCCAAGTGACGGAGTCTCCGCTGAGCGAAACCCCGCCAGCGGATCCTCACTTGTCATCTTCCAAGTGACGGAGTCTCCGCTGAGCGAAACCCCGCCAGCGGATCCTCACTTGCATCTCCCAAGTGACGGAGTCTCCGCTGAGCGAAACCCCGCCAGCGGATCCTCACTTGCATCTCCCAAGTGACGGAGTCTCCGCTGAGCGAAACCCCGCCAGCGGATCCTCACTTGCATCTCCCAAGTGACGGAGTCTCCGCTGAGCGAAACCCCGCCAGCGGATCCTCACTTGTCATCTTCCAAGTGACGGAGTCTCCGCTGAGCGAAACCCCGCCAGCGGATCCTCACTTGCATCTCCCAAGTGACGGAGTCTCCGCTGAGCGAAACCCCGCCAGCGGATCCTCACTTGCATCTCCCAAGTGACGGAGTCTCCGCTGAGCGAAACCCCGCCAGCGGATCCTCACTTGCATCTCCCAAGTGACGGAGTCTCCGCTGAGCGAAACCCCGCCAGCGGATCCTCACTTGTCATCTTCCAAGTGACGGAGTCTCCGCTGAGCGAAACCCCGCCGGCGGAGCTTCTCTCCTCATTTGGTAAACGGGGCGTCCTCCGCTACACAGCGCACCGCTGGCTGACCCCATTTCTCATCTGACAAGCTGCGTACTTTATTCAGCGCAACACCGCTCAATAAAATACCAAGCACGTCTACTTGACACTGCTTCCTGCTACATCTAGCGGGGGGACTTCCGCCAGCGGCGGATCCCGAGGCCACGCCTCTCTGACAACGCCGCCACGCGGGGTTACGGTCAGAATGTCCCTACGGGACACGGGGACTAGTCAACAGTCTACGACAGCCCTGATCAGGTACGTTGACCCCCGTCACCTGGGTGCTAAGATTGGGCTCGCAACCCAACACCCTCTGCTCCGTGCAGCGCTGCTCCGTGCAGCTCCCCCTCAACAAACAATAACAACGACCATCCGGAGGTCCATCTTAGCCGGGGAGTGGGGGACTCCCTGGGGGGCCTAGCAGGGGCCCACCCGAAAGGGCACAAAGCGTTTGCTCAGTAAATCCATGGTTGACAACGCACTGACGCTAATTATGCTTCTGCAAAGTCTAGCGGGAGAAACGCTTCAAACCGCCGATCAACTCCCCAACCAAGATTGCCCTCCTTGACTGGGGATTTGGGGGACTTGTACATACATGTCCATTTGCAAGCATAATTAGCTATAATGAGCCACGCTCATGGTACCACCAGGGGTACCAACGCCCACCATATGAGTGACTGGCGTAAAGACAGTTAGCCGGGTTACCGCCTGAGCCCCGGATCAACCCCAAAGCACCGCCGACGCGCCGCCACGCGCCGTGTCAAAATGGCATCAGAAGCTACTGAAACTGGGAACTGAAGCACCATCAGTCCCACATCGAAAACAAAGAGAAGATCATCCTCTTCCTCACCTATAAAAGGTTCTCTCCTCTCTCCTCATTAATGACGCATTCAATACTTACCTACTGTTACTTTGTCAACATAAATACATTGACTAACTTAGGCATCGGAGAGTTGAAGACCGCCCGGCGCGGTCTCCCTTTGACACCCATTGTATTTTATTTGACAGGTAACGGGAACCACTCACAACAAAGGTATCGATCCGCCCGCCGGATCAGCGTTAACTAAGGTCCAGCTACCGCTAGACTTTTAGACATTAACAGCTAGTATGCATCCGCCAAGGAGCCGGGTTTCTCCAATGTGAAGTTGTTGTGTACTAGGTTGACCCAAAACATTGAATTTGGTGAGAGTACATGTTTCACCGTAAGCCTTAGCTCGATTTATGATGCTTGGGGACAATGAATCCAAAGTAATGATGGAACTGAGGGGGCGTTTACTAAACTTGAATGAGCTTGAGAATAAATCGGAGAGAAAAAAAATGGGAGAGATAAGGAGAATAAAAATCACTACCAACAAGAGAAATCATTCTAAATTTTGGTGTGGATCCCATACAAATTTGATTCATCCTCATTATTAGTAAACACAAGATTATAGGAGAATGAGAATGACTCCTCCTGGTTTCATTCCCATCACTTGTTAGTAAGCGACCCTGAAACCATTGCCCTATTATCCCTAAGATGATAATTTATTGATGTGGTTTAAGAAAAGAAGATGTGAAGGTTGGTTATGAAAAACCCTTGCCCCAAGTCCTAAAGTTTCCAATTTAGCATTTGCTAAAGGCTTTCTTGATCATGCATTGATGTCTCGTACCATCATTACATGCTTTGGAGAGAGCTTTTTTTTTTTAATCACTTTAATGATGTTGTTGCTCTTGATTGAGGTGTCATTTAATTTTTTCGTTTTGCTTTTCAAATAAGCGAGCTTACAATGTAATCAAATGGTATTGGGCGCGCATTTGGTAATTGTTGTTATATTATTTTTTTTCTAAAATAACCTTTTACATTTCTTATCTTAAAATAAAAATAAAAATAAAAATAAACCATGGTGCTTTGAGTTTATTTAACTTATTATCATCATCATCATCCATGTATTTCATTCATCTAGGTTTGCCTCTAAATTTTGCTTGAAGCTAAAGACATACGGTGGTAAAAGATGTAGTGCATTCTATTATTTTCATTCATAGCAGCCTCAAGTTGAAGTGATTGCCAACTCTGACCCCGAATTCGCACCAGTGACTGCCATGCACAACGCCCCAAATTAACATTCATCTAACTGCAGGAAACAATAAAAGCCTCTCACTGTACCCCCCCCCCCCCCCCCCCCCCCCCCCAACCATTTGGAGCAGCAGCCTCAATTGTAAGTACTTGCAACAAGTCTCATCATCAATGAAACTTCTGTTCTTTATGAGGGTACTGGGCAAGCAAAGCACCCCATGTTTTGCATATCTTGCTCATCAATTCATCATGAATCACCAAACCTTCCCCCAAGAATAGTAATACGTCGAAATACGCGCGAGGGAATCATGAGCATGAAAGTGGCTATAAACTCTTACATCTCAGATTCAAACTTTCATAACAGTTAATCATAACACGGGTGACTTGGAATTTGGATTGATCAAAGTCTTACCCCAATGAAGAAGAAGTCTGTTACCCTAGACAATAAATCTTTTCCAACAACCGGCAATGTAGAAAAATAGAAACAAAAAGGATACCCTTGCGGAAATTCCGATTCATTGACAATGATCTATGCTATTTAATTTTATTTTAGTAGTTGCAATTGGTCGATTGCTCACGCAACATTAGATTAGCCAGTCAATTTCTAGCATGTTTTAAATAAAACGAACAATACTAGTTTTTGTTTAGTATAAAACTTTAAATATGATAGAGGCCGGGGACAAATTATTTCTTAGGTGCATCTTGGTTGGATAAATTTTTGAATCTTGAGGATCATGCTGGGAAACCACTCTGGCGCCAGTTAACTCTTAAAATATTATATGTGTACTTTTCACACAAACAAAGCTAGACCATGATAATTGTTGAGCCACACTTCCTTGCTTTCATAGGTTTAGGCATGATTATCTACTTATCCCATTTAGTTCGTAATAAAAAAATAAATTTATATTGTTCAATAACACTTGCATCATGTTTTATGTGGCAGTTGATATAACACAATCATATCGTTTGATAAAATTGTCGGATATAAACTTTGTGCTACATCAGTTGCTACATGTGAAAGGAAATGCAAAAATTATATCTTCACAATAATTTACAGGACAATAGATAAGATTGCAAATAACACAAAGAGAAAGAGAATCAAATTACGATTATGATTTCAGAGAAATGTTGTAGAGAGGAATTATCTTAGAGATATTCTGGAGTTACATAGTTTATTAATTTTACATTCAATTTTTGTAATTTGTCCTATTTACATAGGTGTTGGTGAATTGTGACATACTAGTTTGTTGACCTAATTAACATTGAGAAAATCAAAGTTTTGAATCTCAATTAAAAAAGGCAAAGACCCTTGAATTTGTGACTGACCCGAAGAAGAAAAAAAATCACACATTCCATTAGCAAAGGCATCCCGGATACGAGCTCAGTGGGTATAAGCTTTCTCAATTAAGAATCTAAGTTCCGACATTGCACACTTATAAAACACAACTATGTGACAACTACAGCTATAAAATAAAAACTATCATTATTGAATAAGAAAGTCTTTAGTGAGGCTGTCGTGACATATAACTTGCCAAATATACCTAAATCAAACTAGCACACATTTGATCGATAATGAAACAAACGTGTTATTGTTAGCAGTAGAATCCAGAACCTCATCGACGGAAAGAAGATCGGAACATCAGTAGTGTTTCCAAAAAACTTATCCTTTGGGTAAATAATTTTCAACGCGGCCGAACAAAAATAAGTTTTCAACGCTTTTAACCAAAAACTCGGGCGGCGCTTTTGAATCAGTTTTCCCGTTTCCACTTTCTAGACTCTGCGCGTCTCCTTGACTATTGCTTTGAAACAATTTCAAAAATTTCAAATTGGGACCACAAAACCCAAAGCCAGCGTGGCATTTCCGTTATTTCCACGAAGCTCGAGGGCACCTTTAATACCCCAAAACAAAGACCATCTTCGCTACCTAGCTTCCCATCTAAGCAAAAAAAAGAAAGGAAAAAAAAAGAAAGAAGGAGCTAAACCCAACAACACCCCCATTTCCTCTCTCTCTCTCTCTCTCTCTCACAATCACCAAACCCCTCCGCCTCCTCCTTCTCCGCCCCTCTGTGAAACTCGAAAGCTCCACCGTCTCGTCTCTTCTCTCTCCTAGGGTTAGGGCTTTCGCGGCAATCGGAATCCGATGGGGCAGCAGTCGTTGATCTACAGCTTCGTGGCGCGTGGGACGGTGATTCTCGCCGAGTTCACCGAATTCACCGGCAACTTCACCAGCATAGCTGCTCAGTGCCTCCAGAAGCTTCCCGCCACTAACAACAAGTTCACCTACAACTGCGACGGCCACACCTTCAACTACCTCGTCGATAATGGCTTCAGTAATTCCCTCTCTCTCCCTCTCCGATCTCCTATTCGTACCTTTCGCTACTGCTTTGCTCCGATCCACGACTCGATCGTGTTCTTTGATTTGGTCTTTTGATTGATTTGAATTGTCAAAGTCGTTTCTCTGCTGAGTCTCTGCTATTTTTTTATGAAGTCGTTGAATTTTTTTTTTTTCGATTGGTTTCGTGTGCGATTTTGTGGTGGTGTAGCTGTAAAAACGTTTGATTATTCTTTCTCATTGAAGAAATTTGTGTTTGGTGGATTTTATTGATTAAATGTGTAAGTATTGTAAGTTTACTAAATTTAGCTGAAGTTTTCACAATTGAAATAAGTGAAATAAAGATAAACTTCATAATCGGTTAGCTGTATTTATAATTAGTTTTTCGTTTGATCCGAGTCAGTGACTTGAATCCTCATAAGACAAGAAAATGAATGATATATTGAATTTAGGTAAAGCGTTAGATTTCATGATGATTAGCTGGAGTGGGTTTTGATTTTCTTATTGCAGTTTGTCAAACCTATGCTATCCAATTTTAGGTTCCTCATAGATTGCTTGAAAAATTTTCCTGCAGCCAAATGAACATAGTTTCTATTATGTTTGTCACAGCTAGTGATACTTGTGCATTTCAGTGGCTTGAGAATCTTGTGCTGTTTGTTTTCTGTTCAATTATAAGGTACTTAAAGTTCCTTATATTCATTGCTTCCATATTAAGGTTTAAGAATTGTGCAAGGGTAAACTAATGTTTTTCATGGTCTTAGACACTAAATTAATTGAACTGAGGTTTATTTACGAGCATTTATATGATTATTGCAGCTGGTTGTGAAATTAACGTTTCACAATTTCATATGCAAACCAGAGATACTTTTTCCTTTTTTGATTTAGTCCTATGTAACTCGCATCTATAGTGTTGTCGCTAGTTGCTTTCTTGTCACCAAATTGGTCAAAAGGGTGACAGCACTGATTATTCATTTTAAAGCAGTCGATAAAAGATTGTGTCATTTTAAGGAGCCTGTGAAATTGAGATGTAATGATAGAGTACTGAGAATAGCGGTTATTGACTAAACTTGTTTCTGAAGTCGTCGTCTGATGCATGGCCTTGAACCTTACTTTTATGAAGTGCAAATTTTAAAGAAAAGGACTACCTAAAGCTACTAGTTATAGATAGTTTCAGCTTATTGACCACAAAAACAAGAAGACAATTTCCTGTTGGGTAATTATTTGTGATGATATGTGGTATTTATAATGTAAGAAATTGATCACTGTAAATGCATGATTAGGTAATAGGATCTCTTTATTGTTTTGCTCACTGCTTTGATCTTTACTACATTTAGTGTGTATGAGTTGAACTAACTTCAGCCTTTGAATGCCACAGCGTACTGTGTAGTTGCAGTTGAGGCTCTTGGTCGACAAGTTCCTATTGCCTTCCTTGAGCGAATCAAGGAGGATTTTACCAATAGATATGGTGGAGGAAAAGCTGCAACGGCAGTTGCAAATAGTCTGAACAAGGAATTTGGGTAGGAGTTGTTTTATCTTTTCATTCTTCAAATGGAATGTGCCTTTCCTTTGCTATTAAGTTTTCTAATGCACAATGTTGGTGGCAATTATGTAGGCCCAAGCTGAAGGAGCATATGCAATATTGTGTGGATCACCCCGAGGAGATCAGCAAACTTGCTAAAGTGAAAGCTCAGGTCTCGGAAGTGAAAGGAGTTATGATGGAAAATATTGAGAAGGTAAGGCTTTGATATCTCTTTCCATGTGATCAAGTTGGTGGTGTAATGTCTGTCGACATGTGATTGATGGTTTTCCCTTGCAGGTTCTTGATCGTGGGGAAAAGATAGAACTTCTGGTAGACAAAACAGAGAACCTTCGCTCACAGGTCAGGAATTGATATTGTTGCTTATTTTGGCTGAAAGTTGAGTTATTTTATTGTACAGTCTAATGGTATAAATAGAGCAATGCTCTGAATCTAAATTGGAATCGAGTAGTACACATTTAGACTTCTCAAATGTGTATAATTTATGGTAGTGTAATATGTCAGATGTCAATAGCCAATTCAATTACGTATAATCAGCTGAACCTTTTCTATGGTATTTGTGATCCTAATTATTCTATCATTGCTGTATTGCTGACTGTGATGGTGTGATGCAGGCACAAGATTTCAGGCAGCAGGGAACCCAGATGAGGAGGAAGATGTGGTTGCAGAACATGAAGATCAAGCTGATAGTTTTGGGAATCTTAATCGCCTTGATTCTCATCATTGTTCTATCTGTTTGCAAAGGTTTCAACTGTGGTGGATGAATCTGTAGACTCTTTTGAGGAATTTGGTGGAGTTTCTACTGCTGTTATCTACAGCGCCGGTCTACATCTTATTATTTTTGGTTACACACTCCACCTTCTGGCATAATTCCTATATTGAAAGACAAGCTTGTATAGTTTGTATCCGTGAATTCTTTTCTATATTAGTCTCTTGGATGTGTGAATGGTTTTTGATTCCCTTTGTTCCATTGAACTTGCGTTGTAGCAGAGAGAAATGGCAAATCATTATGATTGGTTTCAGATTTGTTATTCAACCATAGCCAGGTGGATCATAGGAAGTTTCAGTTGCATCTTTTGTGCTTTCTAAAACCCCAAAAACAGGTGTAAGTCACGAAACGGGGGTTTCTCAACTCCTAAACAAAATTTCCTGTATGCATTTATGCCAAAACCAAAAGGTACATCGATGAAAAGTCATGAAAATATTACGACTTGTGTTCTTATTCGTCAACGATCAAAATAGGTCACTTGTTCATTCCGGGTAAAAAGTCTAAAGCAGAATAGTGGAAGTTGTTCCATTCTCACCATATTCATCTCTTGGATGAACAAGTCTCTTGTTTCTTCTTGTCTAATATGTCATCATCTCGTATAATCTTGATTGTTTTTCAAAGAGAAATTTCTCCAAGTGAACAAGCTAAAAACTCCTTGATCTTGACAAGATAACTACGGAAAACTCGATGTGCACCATTGTATGAATTTTCCTTCAGTTGCTAGCACCAGCTCCAATACTTTTCACTTCAGTCTATTCACTCGTAGCATGCTAATGTAGAGTAAGTTGTAGACATTTGCTTACCATGACCTGCAACCCGGCACCAGAAGCATTTGTATGTGTTCTGATTTAGTTGTGAATCCAGTAGTCAACACATCAGGTGTAAATGTTGTGGCTTAAAACTATAGGAACGATGTGCTTCATAACAGCTAGAGGGACCTGGTGATTGAAGCAATGAAATATGTGGTTGGAAGCAAAAGTTCTAGGGGTTTATATGTTGAGTTTTTAGAAGAGGTACACTCTAATGTGTGTCAGGAGCAAGCATTATGCTGCTCAAGAATTAGGTGTCAACAAAAGGCTTTTAACATCTTATTACAACTTGTACGATCCAATTACCTAGTCGGAAAAGGCCTATATACCAACCAGAAACAAAGCTTTACCAATTGGACTAATCAACCGATTCAATTACTTCATTATATAGAAAATTACAAAGAAGTGTCACTTTGAGACTTATATAACTCATAAGGCCACCTAAATTGTTTTGTACACATAAGGCCATTTTAGGGCCCAAAACTATCAGCTCCCTTTTATGCTATACCTATTTTACCCTCACCTACCTAATATTTAAATTTCTGTTTCAGATTCAGTTACTCAGTCTCTCTCTCTCTACCGCGATGAAACTCTCTCTCTCTAGCAAACCGTGAAGCGCTCTCTCTCTCTCTCTAGCTCGCTCAAGAACTCTTTCTCTCTCTAGCAAACCGTGAAGCGCTCTCTCTCTCTCTCTAGCTCGCTCAGGAAGACGACGCTCTCTCTCTAGCAAACCGTGAAGCTCTCTCTCTCTCTCTCTAGCTCGCTCAGGAAGACGACGCTCTCTCTCTAGCTCCGAAACGAAGATGAAGCTCTCCCTCTAGTTCGCAACAGTCTAATCGATCATTGAGGTTTAATTCCATATCTCTGCACTCTGTTTAGCTTGATTTTTACTTCGATTTCATCACTGTAATTTCATTTTTGTTTTGATTCGATCTCAGCCTTCTCTCTCTACAATTTGTATAGCTTGATTTGTATTTCAAATTTCATCAATGCGATTTCATTTTTGTTTTGCTAAACCTAAATTGTGCGTAGCTTATAGTTTAATTAGCTGTTAAATCATGCGTAGTTGTTGTGATTTCATCACTGTATCAATGTGTTTTTGTTGAAAGTTGATTGCACAATGAAACTGTTGTGCAAGTTGATTGTTCATAGCTATCTCTGTTAACTAATGCAGGTTTTAGCTGATTTGTACAGTTAAAGTTACGAATGCAGTTTGTAAATGCTACTGATACAGTTCAGAAAAGTAACTAACAGAATAAAATAATTCTACATTTGCTGTTTTGTTATATATTCTTTGTTTTTTCCTCTTGCCTTTTAATTCATAGCAAAACTAGAAGCTGATTGATAGACTGATAGGTTCGCGGTGCAGCGGCACGCTGCTGTCTTCATTTTTCATTATAATACCAATTTTTGTCATGTCTTCATTTTTCCTTTTTGATTACATATAGTAGCTTTGTATAACTATTATAGTGCCTTTATCTTTCTGTGGTAGTAGCTTTCTTTTCCTCTGCTAGTATTCATTTTCAATCTGATTCCAGTAGCTTTTCTGTTTGATATTGCGAATAGAAGCTAATTATTCTTCCTCTAATGTGTAATTGCAGTAACTTAGCCATGGATGCAGAACCTTATGCGAGGTGCACGTATATGTTTGAGACGATCATGTTCGTTCTTGATATGAAGCATACGTTTAATGATATTGTGAGGGAGGTCTCTATGGGTTTTAATAATTTGAATCTTGGTTCATTCTACTTGAGGTATTCTTTCCCTGGATATAAAAGCTGTGTGTTATCAAGTGATATGGATGTGAAATTGATGTTTAGGTGTATGTTTGATTTTAAATTGAATTCTGTTGATATTTTGGTGAGGGATTCTAATGGGAGCACCATTTTGGTGCCTTATTGTGGTGAGAGTAGTAGTTTTACTTCTGCAACAACATCTTTGGATGATTTTTCATGTGCTTCTTCATGTTTGTCAGTGGGTTCAAGCAATATTATTGATGCAAGTGAATACTTGGGGTGTTATAGGCCAGAGGCTCCAAAGAGTTATCTCACTCATGAGTGGCAGGGCTTTATAAGGCATGAGGATCAAAAGTTCGAAGGGGGAGTGTTAGAATTTAGGGAAAAGTTGACCAAGTTTGCTATTGAAACTGGTTTTCTTTTCAAGTACACACGGAATACCTCAAGTCGTGTTATTGCAGAGTGTGCTAAGAGATATTCTGATGGTTGTCAATGGTCTATTCGCGCTTTGAAGAACACGGTGAATGGATTTTTCTACATAAAGAAGTTGAATAATGTTCACACATGCAAAGGAGTTCTTAGGCAGCAAAAGAGTAAGCTTTTGGGGTCTCATGTTGTGAAATCGGAGATTGCTAATGAGTTGAAGTCCAATCCTCAACTCAAGCCTAAAGAGATTGTGTCTCATTTCAAGCATTCTTTTGGTTTAGATGTGTCTTATAGGACTGCTTGGTATGGGAAGGAGTTGGCTAGAAAAGCTGTCCATGGTCATGATGGTGACTCATATTCTCAGCTGCTTTGGTATCGTGATGCTATTTTATCTAGTAATCCGGGCTCTTATTGCATATTGGAAACTGATCCTTCAAGTAATCGTTTCGAACGTTTCTTCATTTGTTTTTCTGGTTGCATTGAGGGTTTTAAGTCATGCATTCCGCTTCTGTTCGTGGATGCGGCTCATTTGAAGAGTAAGTATAAGGGATACATGCTCTGTGCTACTGGAAAGAATGGAAACCAAGGTATGTTTTATTTTGTGTCCTCTGCTCTGTGCTCAGTATCTTGGACGGTAGCTTTATATACCTGTGATAGTATATATCTATGCCTATGACAGCATCTTTCTGTACCTATATCAGTAACTTTTAAAGGGTCAGTAGCTTCTGTTTCAGTTTCCATTTTCAAATACTAATTATTTGTTTTATCTTTTTTTGCAGAGTTCTTCCCCTTTGCATTTGCAGTTGTAGATTCTGAAAATCATGCGAATTGGGATTGGTTTTTTGATCATCTATATAACATCTTGTCTCCACAAGGTAGAAATGTGACTTCTGTTACTGATCGACACAGCGGACTGTTGAATGCTGTTTCCAGGGTATTTCCAGATTCTCCTCATTCATACTGCTACTACCACCGTAAGGAGAATGTTAGAGGTGTGTACCGAAAGCAATCTGGAAATTATTTTGTTGACAAGATTGTGGAGGAATTTATGAAAGTTGCTTATTCACCTACATTAGCAAGCTATAACTTCAACTTGCACAACTTGAAGAAAGAAGGTGGTCCGCCTATTGAAGAGTTTCTGCGATCTTTGCCGTTGGAAAAGTGGTGCAATGCGTTTTTCAAAGGAAACAGGTATGGTGAAATGGCAAATAGTGTTGCCGAGTCATTTAACAATTGGACTAGAGATTTGCGTGAGCTTCCTATATTTGAGATGTTTGAAGGCTTAAGGGTTAAGGTTATGGAGAATATGTCTGAGAGGAAGGTTGCATGCAAGAGGTGGACCACTATTTTGTGTCCTCCAATGGAGGCTTTGTTGAAGAAATCAATGGATATTGGGCGGCATTGGGCTGTTAGTATGTCTAGTGAGACTGTTTTTGAAGTTCATTCTGATAAATCAGTGGCTGTTGATCTTGGGAACAGCACTTGCTCTTGCCGTCAATGGCAAATTAATTCATTCCCATGTTCACATGCTCTTGCTGCAGTCCAAAAGGTTGGAGTGGAACCTGTGTATAGTTACATTGAGCCGTTTTACACCTGTCAAAGCTACATGGATTCCTACACGCATGGTATTCATCCTATACCAAATATGGAGAAGTTTTATGAAGATGCAGCTAGTTCAACTTCTGTTGTTAAGCCTCCATTGGTTAGGAGGCCATCCGGCAGGCCAAAATCTGTTCGAATGAAGTCTGCAGCAGAAGGAGGCACGAGGAGGCGTATCAAGTGTGGCCGATGTGGTGAGTTAGGGCGCCACAACAAGATAACGTGTACTGCGCCAATCTGAAAGCTGGCAGTAGTACATGAACAGATGGTGTATCTTTTTACAACATTAACAGTAGTTTTATATAACAATTTGAGTGTCTTTCCATACCATTTGGAGTAGCTGTTACTATACTGTCATTCTTTTACAGAGCAGAGCTTTTACTTGTGTTGGCAACTGTAAATGAACAGAGTATCTTTATACAACATTAACAGTATCTTTTGATCACCCTTGCAGTATCTGTTTATATGATTGGGAGTGGCTTTTAGTGATGATGTAATAGCTTTTACCATATTGGCATTTTTTAACATTGAGAATAGCTTTTGAGATTGATGTGTAACTTATGAGTGTCAATCCATGAAACTTAAAAAATTTCTACATCCACAGAAATTTTGTCTAATGGTTTTGACATAACTTTCAAATCAAACCTGGAAATGGACATTAAAGAAGAAAACTAATGCTGAAAGTAACAAAATAGACATCAATTTCCATCCAACATTAAACCTGAAAATTAAACATAAGGCTACTGTTAACAGTTCTTAAAGCCACTGTCAGTACTTCAAAATACTACTGTCAGCCCGACGTCATTTTCATAGCCTAAAAAAAAATCTATGTCAACGTAAAGGTACTGTCCACATATGAAAATCTACTTTCATTGCCTAAAAAATCTACTGTCAGCACTGCATAAAGCTATTGTTTCCGATTATCATCTAACGCCTCTTGCCGCTCCTTGTTCTTTTAGTGGTGTACGTGAACTCCTTGTCTTCAGTAGCCTTCCTTTTTTTGTTCTTGATTCGATCCACCATTGAATTTCTCTTTACAGATTGCTTCTTCCCTTTCTTCATCTTTTTAATTGGTTCTGCTTCAGGTTCTGCTTCTTCATTAGCAGCTTCTTCTTCAGCAGCAGCTTTTTTCACCCTTTCCATTCTCCTTGATCGTTTCTTTGTTTCCTGTTTCTGAGAAGACCTGCCTTCTTTATCTTTTCTTATTGATGTGTGCTTCTTTCTGGTTGTTCTCACCTCAGGTTCTTCTTCTTTGTCTTCATCATCATCTCCACCATCTTCTGCATCAACTCCTTCTCCACCCTCTTCCTCACCATCTTCACCATCGGCTCCTTCTCCACCTTCCTCACCATCTTCACCATCAGCTCCTTCTCCACCCTCTTCCTCACCATCCTCACCATCACTGTTACTGTTTTCTACATCATCTTTCCGTAAATCCTCTTGAGAATCCAACATATCTTTCTCCAGTAGCTTTCTTTCCATTTCCAGCAATTCATTTTCCAGATTGTGTATCATTTCTCTCTGCTGCTCAATGACGTCCTCCAAGTTCTTTTTTTCCTTCTCAATGGTTGTAAAAACTTTCCACTTCTTCAACAATTTGTTCTGCAAGATCTGCATCTTCCTTGTTGCTATATTGTCTTCCTCAAAGGCTTTGTCCAACATCTCCCAAAATCTATCATTCTGCCTTGCTAGCTTTTCATTCTCTTTGGTCAACTTCTTCAACAAGCCTTGAGTTTTCTGGTTTTCTTCTTGTGAGAGACTCATCTGAGTTGTTGCTTCTTCCAACGAGCCTATTAAGTCCTTCATTCTCTTCTGACTTTCTGCTTCTTCTTTTCGCCGTTCTTGGGTGGTTTTCTGGTGCTGTATCAAAAAAAAAAAAAAAAACACATTAAAAAGCTACTGAGGTGGTTATAAAAATCTACTAACATAGCTATACAAAGATACAAACTTGCTCAGAATTGATTAAACGAAACTGAAAGTTTGTTAGCTACTGATTTGAATACAAAAAGATACTCAAAAATGGTAAAAGAACTGACATAATCATACGAATCTACTAACTCATCCATGAAACTGAAAGCTTCTAAAATTTTTAAAAAGCAACTGATGAGCTTAAAAGAAGCTACTCAAACAGTTACAGAAAACTACTAAAATTTTCAAAGAAAATTAATTGGGTATACATCACATAGGCAGAGAAAGCTACTAATTAACCTAGGCAGAGAAAGCTAGTAACCTAGGCAAAGAAAGCTACTTACCCAATCTCCAAAAGTTGGAGTTACAAAGTCTTCCTCCCTCAGCTCTTCATCAGATGCTACTCCTCTGTTTCTTCCTCTGATGTCATTCATTGCCACTTCCAAGTCTTCATCTGTCAGCTTTCGGTCAAACATTTCCTATTTTTCATCAAACAAAGTACACACAATGTTAAAGACTAGAACAATATATTTCTAAACTGATTTCTTATTGCAAATTTATTCTTTATTTTTCTTTCTTTACCTCTATCTGCTCGTTGGTTAGTTTCTCCATTTCTTTGTGCAGCTCGACGAGTGACCATCTTATGAAATTTGGCGACCCTAATTCATTTCTCTTGATTGCTCCTCCCATCTTTGTCTTCTCAGCTAACCAATACTGTTACACAACAATAAGAAAAACATTAATTTTGAGGGCTAAATCTACTGATATGTTAATGAAACTAACAGTAGTCGTTACTTACCATGATTAGCGGCAAACAACCTGACAAATTGACATCTTTGTCTTCCTGCTTCTTACTTAGACCATTGTGCAGGTGGTCTAATACTAAGGTTGCCCATGAATATCGTCGCCAAGAATTCCATTCGGTACAAATTTCTACCAACTTCCAGGACAATGTAGAACCTGAGGTGCAGAACAAGAAGGATACGAACAGACTCATGACGATTAGCGATGCCACCTCACTTGCGACTTGATTCCTTGTGTCTTTCAAAGATTCGGCAAGTGCACTATCGACCATCGCTTTTGTCACTTTCTTTGCATCTCCAAAATACTTGTCGATGATGAGATTCTTCGTTGGCTTCTGGTGATGCTTGTTTAGCTCGAATGTGACACCTTCCAATCGCATTCCAAGGCAGATAGCTACATCTTCACGGGTTATTTTCAGTATCCTTTCCCCAAGCAGAAACCCTTTCTGATTGATGTCGTATGTCTTGACCATTCTATGAATGTCCTCATCTACTTTTCTGCATTCATTGTCTTTTAAAAGCCCATGATGGAAGACATAAATGATCTCCCAGAATGGTGTCCTATTCAACCTCAACATTACATCTGGACTGATCATCCCTTTGTAGGTTTTCATCTTGTCATTGAATGACTGTAGACTTGCTCTATACTGTGGTGTTCGGTCTCTATGTTCAGCCATTTTTCCTTCTGCAAGTAGATACCAACAAAGCTACTGAGGCTACAAGCAGAAAATTACAAACAACAAAAATGCTATGTTACTGCGAAAGACTATGAAACCTACTAGCAACGAACACAAAAGCTACTACCATAAACTATGAAACTTACTAGCAACAATCACAGAATATACTAGATATACTACCATAAACTATGAAACTTACTAGCAACAATCACAAAATCTACTACCAGAAACTATGAAACTTACTAGCAACAATCACAAAATCTACTACCAGAAACTATGAAACCTACTAGCAACGAACACAAAAGCTATTACCAGAAACTATGAAACCTACTAGCAACAATCACAAAATCTACTACCAGAAACTATGAAACCTACTAGCAATAAACAAAGCTACTAAGGCTACAAAAGATACAATAACAACAAAAAAAGCTATGAAATGTTACTGCAAAAGCCCACTAGCAACAAACACAAAATCTACTATCATAAACTATGAAACTTACTAGCAACAATCATAGAATATACTACCAAAAACTATGAAACCTACTAGCAACAATCACAAAATCTACTACCAGAAACTACGAAACCTACTAGCAACAAACAAAGCCACTAAGGCTACAGAGAGAAAAAAGCACAAGAAATGTTACTACCAGAGAGAAAGCGCCGACGGAGTTGAGATCGAGATAGAGAGAGGCGCCGACGGAGAAAGCTACTGAGAGAGCCTACGGAGAAAGCTACTGAGAGATCTGACGGAGAAAGCTACTGAGAGAGAGAGGCGCCGACGGAGAAAGCTACTGAGAGAGAGAAGCGCCGAAGGAGAGAGCTACTGAGAGAGCGCCACCGACGGAGAGAGCGCCACCGACGGAGAGAGCGCCACCGACGGAGAGAGCGCCGGCGATGGAGAGAGCGCCGCAGTGACAAGTCGAGTCGATATCGGGATCGAGAGAGAGAGAGAGAGAGAGAGAGGCGGTTTCTGATTCCAAATGTCCTAGAATGTGAAATTGGGTCTGTTTAGATAGCAGTGGCAGAGCTGTAATTTCTTTTAATTTTAATGTTTAGAATTTAACACCAATTCTAACCTAGTGGCCTTAAGAGAAAAAAAATATTTAGTGGCCTTAAAGATAAACAAACATTGAAATATTCACTTATCTGTAATTTTCTCTTCATTATATGGGTTTTTGTCCCTTTACCCTAATTTCAAGTTTTTTAATTTTAATTTTATAATACTTATTTATATAACTAAAAATACATAAAGACTTAAAAGAATAATAAATTTTAATATAGAATATTTAATAGTCCTAAAAAATCATAACATGCAAACTGGAACCATCGTTGCCCCTGTGAATATGTAGATGGAACTATCTAAACTGATGCATCACTGTCAATATGTAAATTGTGTGCATCATTGTGAATATGTAAACTATGTAAACGAGCTACTGTCCTAACTTTCTAACATAATGAATAAACATGACTGCATGAAACATGTTACTTTCTTCCATCCCTTCATTGCTTATTAACAATACCTGTATATTCAACGAAGGCTCGGCGGCTTTAAACTAATGATACGATATTCAATGATCATATTAGAAGCCCAGAATTAGAAGCAGTTTACCAAATTCACGATCCAACCTAGTGAGGATGGGAAAAAGTTATGATCAAAGATGAAACTTTTGTTGAATGTTTCCTTCTTCTTTCTAATTTAAGTACGGTGCAATTAGTTTTTGCTACTGGATTTGATTGTTGACATTATTTATTTACATTCTGGAATCAATGGTGAAACAGGGAAATTGCACTGAATGATGTGTTGGCTAGAATAAAGGCTCTGAAAAAATCAAGAAAAACGAAAGAGTACTTGAGGAAAAGAGTTGTTAGTTTTGAAACTAAAGGATCTGGATCCTCTCCCTAGCACTAGGTCGTCGTTGTTTATCCTTGACTTCTAATCTTAGTCGTTCAAATGAAATCTAACAGCTAGTAATTTGGCAGCTCAGTTAAAACCATTACATTCTTATTAAATATTATCTTTTAGAGAAACACCACTACTACAATAATATTAATAGACATCACGTCGATTAAATAGCTTGAGATTTCACGCAATGCAAAAAAATGTTCTAAAAATGGTTTGTGAAATTCTGATTTTGATTTGTATAATTAACATCGTCTTTTTACTGTTGGATTTGATTGTTGAAATTATTTGTCTACATTATGGAATCAATGGTAAAACAGGGAAACTGCACTGAATGATGTGCTGGATAGAATAAAAGCTCTGAAACAATCAACAAAGAAAACGAAGGAGTGTTTGAGGAAAAGAATTGTTCGTTCTGAAACTAAAGGATCCGAATCCTTTCCCTGGCACTAGGTCATCCTTGTTTATCCTTGACTTCTAATCTTAGCCGTTCAAAGTTCAAACAAAATCTAATGGTTCATAATTTGACAGCTAAGCAAAATTAAAACACTACATTCTCATTAAATATTATATTTTAGAGAAACGTGCCCCATGATATATTAAGTCTCTCTCTCTAAAAAAGAACTTGTTGAGAGTGAGAGAGGATGAGTGATCTTGTAAAGATTCAATGCAATGTTCTCTAAAAAATTAATATTTAATGAAATTACAATGTCTCGCTAAGCTGTCAAATTATTATGCATTAGATTTTGTTTGAATGACCTAGATCAATAATCAAGGATAAACAAGGTCATCTTCATGCCAAGGAGTGGATCCGGATCCGGATCCACTCAAGTTTTGTTTGTCACTAGAAATGAGGTTCTGTTTTTGGTTTTTCCATGTTTTATCTAGCATATTTCATTTATAACTAAAAAGAATTACAACTCAAGGAGCATAATAAGGCCCCATGAAAACCACCACAACCGGATAAGGAAAAAATAGTACCTCCCTCAATTTGAGTCAACTGCAAAGACGGATGGAGCCAATATGTAGAAAAAGGAAAAGACAATGTAATCATTGCCACACAATGGGCGGCTTTATTGCGCATTACATACTCTAGGAATAAACACAAGATTGAAAAATGATTAATTATCTCACAGGCTTTATCTAGAAAAGCTCCTTCATCTCTTAGGGCAACTCCAACCATAGGGTTTAAAACTAGATTTTGTTGAATTATAAGACTTGTTATCTCCAACAATGTTTTTTAGGGGGAGTTGGTCCTAAAATTATAGGACTTGGGCTCATTCTCAAGTCTCATATTTGAGACTTTTCCAAGACCAAGACTCGGATACTGTTCATGAGGCCCAACAAATGGGTTATTATTTGCTTTTACTCAAATTGACCTTATTTAATCTGATGGCTCAGATTTGAGGAAAAAAAGTGATCAATACCTCTTATTAAATCAAGGGTTATTATTTCTATTTTGTTCCAAAAAAATTTAAAAAATTACCAGAAAATTGAGGGGAAAAAAAATACCTATTGGAACAGTAAATTGTGGGAAGATAAACCCATTCTTTTTTATTTCCTCACACCAAATATCATCCGTCTCCTTCACAATTGTTTACCTTATTTAACTATATTAACATACTTTTGATATAATATTTATCAACATTACACTCATATTATATTTTAATCAAGAATAGTGAAAATAGCACCCATATAGCACCTTATTGTTAGAGATGAGAATTAAGTCATATATGAATAGTGCAACAAGGGGGTGCTAAAATGACAATAGCACCCCCAAATAGAGCCTATGGTTGGAGTTGCCCTTAGATCCACTGATTGACGGGGTATCAAACCCCGGAATAAGCGAAATAAAGATAAACTTCATAATTTAACTGATTATTTATAATAAGTGTTTCGTTTGATCCGAGTCATTGACTTGAATAATCCTCATATGAGAAGAAAATGAATGATATATTGATTTTAGGTAAAGCGTATTAGATTTCATGATGATTAGCTGGAGTGGGTTTTGATTTTCTTATTGCAGTTTGTCAAACCTATGCTATCCAATTTTAGGTTCCTTATAGATGGCTTGAAAAATTTTCTGCAGCCAAATGAGCATAGTTTCTATTATGTTTGTCACAGCTAGTAATACTTGTGCATTTCAGTGGCTTGAGAATCTTGTGCTGTTTGTTTTCTGTTCAATTATAAGGTACTTAAAGGTCGTACGATATTATATTTTTTGGTCATTGCTTACATATTTGAGGTTTAAGAATTATGCAAGGGTGAACTAATGTTTTTCATGATCATAGACACTAAATTATTGAACTGAGGTTTATTTATGGGCATTTATATGATTATTGCAGCTGGTTGTGAAATTAACGTTTCACAAATTCATATGCAAACCAGAGATGCTTTTTCCTTTTTTGATTTAGTCTTATGTAACTCGCATCTATAGTGTTGTGACTGTTGTCGCTAGTTGCTTTCTTGTCACCAAATTGGTCAAAAGCTTACCACCACTAATTATTCATTGTAAAGCAGTCAGTGTCATTTTAAGAAGCCGGTGAAATTGAGATGTAATGATAGAGTACTGAGAATAGCGGTTTAGACTAATCTTGTTTCTGAAGAAGTTGTCTGATGCATGGCCTTGAACCGTAGTTTTATGAAGTGCAAATTCTAAAGAAAAGGACTACCTAAAGCTAGTAGTTATAGATGGTTTCAGCTTATTGGTCACGAAAACAAGAAGACAATTTCATGTTGGGTAATTATTTGTGATGATATGTGGTATTTATAATATAAGAAATTGATCACTGTAAATGCATGATTAGGTAATAGGATCTCTTTATCGTTTTGCTCACCTCTTTGATCTTTACTACATTTACTGTATATGAGTTGAACTAACTTCAGCCTTTGAATGCCACAGCGTACTGTGTAGTTGCAGTTGAGGCTCTTGGTCGACAAGTTCCTATTGCCTTCCTTGAGCGAATCAAGGAGGATTTTACCAATAGATATGGTGGAGGAAAAGCTGCAACAGCAGTTGCAAATAGTCTGAACAAGGAATTTGGGTACTGTTGTTTTATCTTTTCATTCATCAAATGGAATGTGCCTCTCCTTTGCTATAAAGTTTCCAATGTCACAATTTTGGTCCCAATTATATAGGTCTAAGCTGAAGGAGCATATGCAATATTGTGTGGATCACCCCGAGGAGATCAGCAAACTTGCTAAAGTGAAAGCTCAGGTCTCGGAAGTGAAAGGAGTTATGATGGAAAATATTGAAAAGGTATGGCTTTGATATCTCTTTCCATAGTTAGGTAACAACCTAGAAGTAGGGATCAATTTGGTGTTATGTGTGTAGACATTTGATTGATGGTGTTCCCTTGCAGGTTCTTGATCGTGGGGAAAAGATAGAACTTCTGGTGGACAAAACAGAGAACCTCCGCTCACAGGTCAGAAATTGACATCTTTACTTATTTTGGGGGAAAGTTGAGTTATTTTATTGAAGACTCTAATGGTACAAACAGAGCAACGCTCTCAAAGTAAATTGGAATCAAGTAGTACAAGTTTAGACTTATCATATGTGTAATATATCAGATGTCAATAGCCAATTCAATAACGTATGATCAGCTGAACTTTTTCAATGGTATTTGTAATCCTAATTCTTCTATCATATGCTGTGTTGCTGATTGCGATGGTGTGATGCAGGCACAAGATTTCAGGCAGCAGGGAACCCAGATGAGGAGGAAGATGTGGTTACAGAACATGAAGATCAAGCTGATAGTTTTGGGAATCTTAATCGCCTTGATTCTCATTATTGTTCTATCTGTTTGCAATGGTTTCAAGTGTTGATGAATGCTTAGGACTCTTTTGAGGAATTTGGTGGAGTTTCTACTGCTGTTATCTACAGTGCCGGTCTATGTCTTACTATTTTTGGTTACACACTCCACCGTCTGGCATAATTCCTATTTTAAAAGACAGCTTGTATAGTTTGTATCCGTGAATTCTTTTCTATATTAGTCTCTTGGATGTGTGAATGGTTTTCGATTCCCTTTGTTCCTTTGAACTTGTGTTGTAGCAAAAAGAAATGGTAAATCATTGTGATTGGTTTCAGATTTGTTATTCAACCATAGCAGGTTGATCATAGGAAGTTTCAGTTGCATCACTTGTGCTTTGTAAAACCCCAAAAAGAGGTGTAAGTCACCAAACGGGGTTTTTCAACTCCTAAATAAAATTTCCTATATGCATTTATGCCAAAACCAAAGAGTACATCAATGAAAAGTCATGAAAATATTACAACTTGTGTTTTTGTTTGTCAACGATCAAAATAGGTCACTTTTTCATTCCATGTAAAATTTCCGAAGTCAAGGTAAGTTGTTCCATGCTCAACTCAGTGCCGGCTTTGTTCATCGCTTGGACGAACAAGTCTCTTATATCTTCATGTCTAATTGTTAAATCTACATGATGCAACAACCAACACATCAAACACAAGATCATATCATACAACACATATACAATATCAATTAAACCAGCTGCACAACATCCATACAGAAACTGCAGAATAGCTTTTATAGTGGTACTAGGACTCCACCTGGATCATTGACGCTCTGTATCCCTGCAGAAACAACTTGACCAAAGTTAGACATCTTGAGCAACTGGAACTGAGAATGAATAGCAATAGAACTAGAGCAGAAAGCCTTCTGTATGTCAACACCAAAAGCTTCAGAATGGGGCTGAACAATATGCTTAACAACGGGTGATGAATACAGGGACTTTGCTCCCTTTATATATTGGCCAAAACCACGAGTTAGACTCATCCCATAAGGAGTCCAACACTTCTTCATGTTTATCGAGATAGGAGACTTAGAGTTTATCACAAACACTTAATGTAATTCAGGTTGATTACAAATGAGTTTCCTACTTCTACTAGGAGATATACACCCACGTAGATAACTGGAATTAGAGTTATATTCATGTACTTCTTGTTATTTACATAAGATTAAATCAGCTGGTTTTATCTCAATGTGATTAAGATAATGTTGAGTCCACATATTCTAGCATTCTCCCACTTGGACTAACATTGTCTGTACACAACACAACTGAACTAATAACCCCATATAGACAACAAACTGAAGTGTGCACTGAAATACACAAAAACTCATAGCTCATTCAGCTTGGTCAATTTGCAGAAAATAACGCAGAACCTCAAACCAATTTTGATTAAATAACCAGATTGATTAAAGATCACTAACATCAAATACTGCAATCACATAAGCTCAAAGTGATAATAAGAGCAAAATTTGGATAAGTATATCTACCTGCAAAAATCCAATGCTCATAGTCCAACAGAATGATTTTGACAACTCAAAATCTTAACAGCAAAACTGAAAACACTAGTGAACTGATATTTGCTTAACTGAAAACTGAAGCTACAAAATTACTCAATGCAGAAAAGTTCACTTGATAACACACACTGATATTTTAAAGTTCAAAAAACTGTAATTTGCAAGACTGCAGAAAATAAAATAATGCTGAAACCAAAAGAAACACATATATGAAATACCTCATTTTATTCAGAAACTGCAGTATCAAAATTACAAGCAAAAACAAAACGACAATAACTGGAGCAAGAATCCTATTACACAAAATAAAATTCTAAAAATTAAAATTGGCTCCCACTGAACTCAAGCCTCCAATTCAGATAGAATTCCCATGTTCTTGGTGTGCTTCTGAAAACTTGTAACTGATAACGCTTTAGTGAAGGGATCTGCTAGCTGTGACTCTGTATTTATGTTCAAGACATTTATCTCACCATGCTTCACTCTTTCTCTAACACTATAGAATTTTAAATCTATGTGTTTAGAGTTGTTGGACCTCTTACTGTTTTTACAAAAAAATACTGCAGCCTCATTATCACAAAATATTTTCAATGCATCTGAAACAATTGAACTTAATACTTTAGTATGCAATAGAAAATTTTTGATCCACAAGCCTTCACAGACTCCTTCATAAATGGCTATGAACTCAGCCTGCATAGTGGAGGTTGAAATCAATGACTGTTTCATGGTTTTCCATGCAACAGCCCCTCCTGCAAGCATGAAGACATAACCAGATGTGGACCTTTTAGAATCTGGATAATGGCCTGCAAAGTCTGAATCAGTATAGCCAACTAGTTCAAGCTTCTTAACTTGTCTGTAAACTAACATGTGAGATTTGGTTTTCTGCAGATATCTAAGTACTTTCTTTCCTGCAACCCAGTGTTCATGGGTAGGATTAAACTAAAACCTAGATAAAATTCCAACTGCAAATGACAAATCAGGTCTAGTGCAGACCTGTGCATACATTAGGCTACCAATTAACCTAGCATAAGGTTTGCTTTCCATATCAGACATCTTCCCCCCATTTTTAGAATTTTTGTTTTTGGACAGTTTGTCACCCTTTGTCATAGGTGCATCACCTGAAGCACAAGATTCCATACCAAATCTCTTCAACACTTTTGTGATGTAATTGTGTTGAGATAAGCCTAATAAGCCTTGTGACCTGTCTCTCTTAATTTCAATTCCTAAAACATAGGATGCCTCACCCAAATCTTTCATGTCGAAAATTTTAGACAGAAAGGCTTTGGTATCTCTAAGCAATTTAAAGTCAGTACTAGCTAAGAGAATATCATCCACATACAGTATAAGAAAAATAAAATTACTTCCAACTATCTTAATGTATACACATTCATCCACAATATTTTCTGAAAAACCAAAAGATGAAATTACTGAATCAAACTTCTTATACCATTGTCTAGAAGCCTGCTTAAGTCCATAAATTGATCTTTTCAGTTTGCATACATGATCTTCTTTTCCTGTTTTCACAAAACCTTCAGGTTGTTTCATATAGATGACCTCATCTAATTCCCCATTCAAAAAAGCTGTTTTCACATCCATTTGATGCAGCTCCATGTTATAATGAGCTACTAGAGCCATTATAATCCTAAATGAGTCTTTAGTTGAAACTGGAGAGAATGTTTCTGTATAGTCTATCCCTTTCTTTTGTGTGAAACCCTTAGCTACTAGCCTGGCTTTGTGCCTTTCTACATTTCCATTTGCATCTCTCTTTGTCTTAAACACCCACTTGCAGCCTATTGGTTTTTGGCTTGGGTTTGGTTTAACCAATTCCCATACTGAATTCTGCTGCATTGACTCAATCTCAGCCTTCATAGCCTTCTGCCATTCTTCAACTTCATGGCTCTCAACAGCTTGCTTGAAGCTTGAAGGATCATTATCTTCACTTAGAATATCAGTTTCTTGCAGGTACACTACAAAATCACTATCTTCCCCATATACTGGTCTTCTCTCTCTTTGGGATCTCCTAGGCTGAGGTGGATTTTGTTCTTCTGCAGGGTTATTTTCTAAATGGACATTATCCGTAGGTTCATCTATATGAGGTTCTAAGCCTACTGGTTCTTCTAAAGCTTGATTTTGGCTTGGAGTTTCTGTATCTGCATTATTTGCATTGTTTGACTGAATTAAAGGTAAGATATTCTGTAAATTTTGGTTTTCAGTAATTTCTTCTAACTCCAAGGACAAGTCTTCAAAGTTAGTATTACTAAATCCTTCATCCAGAAATTTTGCTTGATGAGTTTCAAAAGTTCTGGTAAAATTTTGAGCTGCATAGAACCTATAGCCTTTAGATTTCTCACAGTAGCCAATAAAATGGCAACTGACTGTTTTGGATTCAAGTTTCTGTGTCTATGCATTTGGCAATTTTGCCTAAGCCTTGCATCCCCACACATGACAATGATGCAAGCTAGGTTGCCTTCCACACCACAACTCAAAAGGTGTTTTTTCTACTGATTTACTAGGTGATCTGTTGCAAATATAATTTGCAGTCTTAAGAGCCTCACCCCATAAAAATATAGGTAGACCTGTAGTGCACATCATACTTCTCACCATGTTTAATAAAGTCCTATTTTTCCTTTCTGCTACTCCATTTTGTGTAGGATTATAGGGAGTTGTGTACTGAGCCTTAATGCCATTTTCCTGTAAATATAGTGCAAAAGGACCCTTCTGCTGGCCTGCTTCAGTGTGTTTCCCATAGAACTCCCCTCCCCTATCAAATCTCACTAGCTTAATTTTATTCTCTAGTTGCAATTCAACTTCAGTTTTATAAATTTTGAATGCATCTAGAGCTTGTGATTTTTCTGACAGTAAATAGATATAGCAGTACCTGAAAAAATCGTCTATGAATGTGATGAAGTAAAAATTTCCACAGATAGTTTTGTGTTTAAATGGACCACATATGTCTGTATGTATTAGTTCTAATAGGTTTTGACTTCTTAAGGCCTTTTTCTTTCTGTAGTTTGTCAATTTCCCTTTAAAACACTCAATGCAGTCATTTAAATCTGTATAATCTAATGCAGGTAAAATTTTATTTTTCTCGAGTGTTTTCAGTCTTTCTTTGGATATATGGCCTAATCTTCTATGCCACATATTTGCAGACTTATTATTGAACAATGTTCTCTTTGTACCTGTGACAGTGTTATTTTTTATAGTGTTTTGATTATTTTCAATCAACATAATTTCCTGTTGAGCAACAGAACAATCTAATTTCAAATAATCATGCACAAACACACCACAGCCAAGATAATTTGAACCCTGAAATAACTTTATTCCACTGAAATCAATAATGAGTTTGCAACCAATTTTAACTAAAAGACCTACTGAAATCAAATTCCTTTTCAAGGAAGGAATATAATAAACACTATCTAGAAAAAGAAAATTTCCTAAGCCTAAATCAATCTTCAGAGTCCCGATGGCCTTAACTGCTACTCTCGAACCATTTCCCACACAAACTTGGACCTCACTTTTCTTTGGTGTCCTCCTGTTTGTTAAACCCTGCAAGGAATTCGTAATGTGTATAGGTGAGCCTGAGTCTAACCAGTAAGAGTGAGATGCTATATTAACAAAATTAACTTCTAGAGAAAAGACAGAATTTGGAAAAGACTCACCCTTCTTTATCATCCAAGCCTTGAAACCACTGCAGTCTCTCTTCATGTGCCCTATTTTCTTGTAAAAATAGCACTTAAACTTAAAAGGTTTGTCAGCTTTATGTTCTGCAGGTTTGCCAGGTACTTTAGTGGTGGTAGTCTTCTTGGCCTTAAGTATGTTCTGTTTCTTCCACTTAGGCTTCTCAACTAGGTTGACTGCAGTAGCTGGTCTGCCTTCCTTCCTGATTCTTTCTTCCTCTACTACACAGATAGAAATTAACTTGTTCAAATCCCAGTTAGACTCTTGGGCATGGTAGGAGGTTCTCAGGTTACTGTAGGTGTTAGGCAATGACTGAAGTGCCACATGCACTACCTGAGAGTCTTTAACTCCCATGTCTAAATCCCTTAGCCTCGAGTTGAGGTCAATTAGCTCCATAATGTGGTCCCTCACACTTCCTTTTCCTGAAAACTCCAGCTCATTAAATCTTTTGGATAGCCTAGCTGCCTCAGCTTTGTCACTCTCCTGATATTTATCTCCTATGGCTTCTAGAAAATCCATGGCAAGCTCTGGCTCAATGATCGAGCCCCTAACTGTGTCAGACATAGAAGTTCTTATCACATTTTTGGCTTTCCTATTGGCGCTATACCACTCCTTATAGTATTTTCTATCTTCTTCTGTGCTCTCAGTGTCTAGCTCTAATGGCTGTTCCTCAATCAAGCAAAGATCCATATTTTGATGCATAGACAGATAAAATTCAACTTGGTTTCTCCACTTCTTATAATTCCATCCATTAAGCAACTGAATTTGGCCTATAGTGACCACATTTAGACCTAAAAACACAGAAAAATAAAGAAAATAAGATTTCTGCAGTAAAAGATTTTATCTGTGTGTTAATCTTTAAAACAAAATCATGTATTTGAATAACACAAGCAAAAGACATAAAATTTAAAAGTAGTCATGAGCTTTAAAATTTTAGCAGATACATGATTAGTTTTCCATAAAACCCCATAACTAAAATAACATCAAGTAACACCTTTGTGGCATAAAACTCAACATTCTAAAGTTCTAAATCACCATACTGCATTTAACAAAAATCAATCATTCCTTGAACCAGTCAAAATCTTTGGATAAGAAAAGCTTCAAGGTATCTAAATAGATAGTTGTGATTACATATGATGTTGTTCTGCATTTAGAATTACACAGTGAACAACTTCTTTGGAAGACAAAATATAAGTGCAATTTTAAATGCAGAAACACAAGTTCCAGTTTTGTTAAAACTTAAAATCCTTGAAGAGTGATAATGAAAACTTGCTTTGTGCAAAAAGACCAACACAATCTTTCAAGAATATCAAAACTAGAATTAATAACCATATGCTCAGTTTCTGTATGAACTTATTAATTTTATGCCATGAAAATAACAATACTGCAAATTTTATGTTGGGAGATATATTCCTAATTGTCAGCTAAAAACCATGGCATACTTAAAACAACCAATACTCAATCAAAATCATCAAATCATACCATCACAGTAATCATATAGTTCTCAAAACCAAAACTTCATATCACACGATTACAGTAAGTCATTCAACCATATATGCAGAATTCCTTCAATATGCATGATCAAGCATTCCAAATATGATTATGACAACCCTTTCCATATGCTAAACAGTAATCCATATGACAACCCTTTCCATATGCAGAAATTGAAATACAAGTTCTGGGATTCCCAATGAACATACCTTGGCCTCTGCTACAGCGCTGCAACAAAAATTTTATAGCGGAAGCAAAAGAAAACAAGCAGCAATTTCAACCCTTCCACATGATCCAATCAATTCTAAAGAGGGGTCTTGAATCCCATAACCGAGAATTTATCTCAGTGAGCCCTAATTCAATCCGATCCCTAAAGCAAAAGTGACCGTTATGTTCCAACGGTAATATTCTTAAATTTATATATTAATTTTGGACTCGGGTTTGGGCTTATTTGCTTAATGAATTGGATTAGTATTAAAGTCGGGTTAAAACCACTTAAGGCCTGCTTTTAGTCTAAACAGAAAATAGTTTTCACAATATGAATTTTCTGAACCAAAACAAAAAACGCATGATATGTGTTTTATGAAGTTCCTAAGCTCTGATACCAATTGTTAAATCTACATGATGCAACAACCAACACATCAAACACAAGATCATATCATACAACACATATACAATATCAATTAAACCAGCTGCACAACATCCACACAGAAACTGCAGAATAGCTTTTCTAGTGGTACTAGGACTCCACCTGGATCATTGACGCTCTGGATCCCTGCAGAAACAACTTGACCAAAGTTAGACATCTTGAGCAACTGGAACTGAGAATGAATAGCAATAGAACTAGAGCAGAAAGCCTTCTGTATGTCAACACCAAAAGCTTCAGAATGGGGCTGAACAATATGCTTAACAACAGGTGATGAATACAGGGACTTTGCTCCCTTTATATATTGGCCAAAACCACGAGTTAGACTCATCCCATAAGGAGTCCAACACTTCTTCATGTTTATCGAGATAGGAGACTTAGAGTTTATCACAAACACTTAATGTAATTCAGGTTGATTACAAATGAGTTTCCTACTTCTACTAGGAGATATACACCCATGTAGATAACTGGAATTAGAGTTATATTCATGTACTTCTTGTTATTTACATAGGATTAAATCAGCTGGTTTGATCTCAATGTGATTAAGATAATGTTGAGTCCACATATTCTAACACTAATTTGTCATCAACTCGTATAATCTTGCTTGAAAAACGTGTAAGAGAAATTTCTCCAGGTGAACAAGCTAAAAACTCCTTGATCTTGACAAAGATATATATAGTTGGAAAACTCGATGTGCGCGATTGTATGAATTTTCCTTCAGTTGCTAGCTCCAGCTCCAAAACTTTTCACTTCAATCTATTTACTCGTAGCATGCTGATGTAGAGTCGATTGTAGACTCGGGACTAGAAATATTTGTATGTGTTCCGATTTAGTTGTGAATCCAGTAGTCAAGACATCTGGTGTAATTATTGTGGCTTAAAACTGTAGGAATGATGTGTTTCATAACAGCTAGACTCACCTGGTGGAATGCTGAAGCCAGACTTTTTGTACCAAGCTAAAGCCACTGAAGAGATTAAGAGAACATATGTAAATGGTGAAGAGGATGCTATCAGTAGCATTATATTATTTTATCATCTCAACGAAGGACAGCTGGAAACAACCTATTTGCCCCAGTGAGTTATACCACCTGGATAGCTTAGTTTTGGATAGGCTTTTTTCTACAGATGATTGGATTAAAAAGAGGGGTAATTGGGAAATGAAGATGCAGCAAATCCCTTCGAAACATACTCCGGTACAGAACTACTGAAGTTCAAGTTGATCAAGTATATATATATGGTTAGTTTGTAACATACATATCTACAACCCAAAAGTTCTTCAAGTATGGTTGAAGCTGAACAAGTGAGTGTATCAAGGAACGCATATGGGCAGGTTGATCAAGGAAAGAATAAACATACTAAACGAATACCTTTATCTTATCAATTCTCTTGGCAAGGTATAAGTGTATAACTGAAGACTACATCCATTCTTCAAGGGAGCATCTGTCATTTTTCACAAGCAATAACCAAAAGGGAAGTGATATTCACATTTTTTTTTTTGCCCTAAAATTACCATGCACACTCCGGTTCTGTTTAAATTTGAACACACTTCTTTGTGTGAGTAGTAATCCAAAACACAAAAGTGAGTGTGAGTATTACTTCTCATAGCTTCATCCCAAATAAATCATCCCACATACACGTGCTGTCGTCAAATTGCAAATTTGAGTGATTGATTTTTTTTTTTTTTGGCTAAAATTTGATTGGAGAGAGCAGAGCCTTCCAACCTGAATTAATAAGAGCTGGATGTTACAAACAAAGGAAGGGAGGACAACGCCCATACCCCTAGTCAAAAAACAGAAAAACTAAAGAGGTTCTAACCTCTAGTCTAACAGATTAAAAGCGATAAGAAAACTGCAACTCAAATAAATTAAAAATTGGGAAGACCAAGTGAGTCTCGTTGACCAAGTGAGTCTCAATGCAAATTTGAGTGATTGTACTTGGGTCTAAGGTTTAAAGTTTTCGAAATTATTGTATTTAAAAAAAAAAATTGATTCTATTGATATTTGAGCGAAGTCCTAATCAGCTACTTCCAGGGACATCCTAAGATCACCTTCGGTAATTCTCTATCTCTCTTTTTGCAAAGAGGGAAAACAAATAAAGAAAAGGGCATAAAATACCTTCCCAGATTCATGAAACCTTGCATTGAGTTTGTTTATAACAATAAATGTGCAGGCAAGCTAGTAGATTTCAATCCCAGGAATTATGTTTTTGGTCACTACTATATTGATTTGGGAGTAGAAAATAAGAATTCGATGTGTTTGTTATGCTTCGATACAATACAATTCATCTCCAAAATAGGAGGATTATAAAGAGATACAAGAGAAATCCTAAAAGGAAAATATCTCCTATAACTATACAGAAAACGTAATCTAGACCTACAAGGAAAGTAAATATTTACAAAATATTCTACACTCCCCCTCAAGTTGGTGCATAGATGTTGATCATGCCCAACTTGCCAATTGAGTTGTCAAACACTTTCCTTGACACTCCTTTTGTAAGAACATCTGCTAATTGATCTTCTGTATGCACAAAAGGGAAACGGATAATCTTCCTGTCCAGGTTTTCCTTAATGAAATGTCGATCTACTTCCACGTGCTTAGTCCGGTCATGCTGAACTGGATTATGAGCAATTGCAATAGCAGAAGTGCTATCACAATGTAAGTCCATAGGTTTCTGGAGTTTAAAACCCAAATCTTTCAACACGTTACGAATCCACAACATCTCACAAACTCCATGTGCCATACCTCGAAACTCAGCTTCAGCACTTGACCTAGCGACAACCTTCTGTTTCTTGCTGCGCCAAGTTACAAGGTTTCCTCCAACAAATGTAAAATATCCAGATGTGGATCGTCTGTCTGTCTTATCACCAGCCCAGTCTGCATCCGTGTACCCCACAACTTCCAACTCATTCTTTTTTTCAAACAACAAACCTCTTCTAGGTGCCATCTTAAGATATCTCAAAATACGATACACTGCATCCATATGCTCTTCACTGGGACAATGCATAAACTGACTAACCACACTCACAGCATAAGCAATATCAGGCCTAGTATGAGAAAGATAAATAAGCCTCCCTACTAGACGTTGATACATTCCTTTATCAGTTGGAACCTGATCCGGATAGATAGCAAGGTTGTGGTTCATCTCGATCGGTGTCTCAATAGGGTTGCAGTCAAGCATCCCAGTCTCAGCTAACAAGTCAAGTACATACTTACATTGGGACAAAGAAATTCCCTTCTTAGATCTTGCGACTTCAATTCCAAGAAAGTATTTCAATTGCCCAAGGTCCTTCATCTCAAATTCCTTAGAAAGATACTTTTGTAGGGCCTCCATCTCTTTTAGATCATCCCCTATGACAATTATATCATCAACATATACTATCAGAGCAGTAATCTTACCCTGACTACGCTTGATGAACAAGGTATGATCCGAGTTGCTTTGTCTATATCCGAACATCCTCATAGACTTGGAGAATCTTCCAAACCAAGCTCTAGGAGACTGTTTCAAACCATACAGAGATTTCTTCAACTTACAAACCTTGCCAGTATCGCAAGGAAAATTTTTGACTCCTGGCGGTATGTCCATATACACTTCTTCCTCCAAATTTCCATTGAGGAAAGCATTCTTCACATCAAATTGATGTAGAGGCCAATCTTTAGTCGCTGCAAGTGAAATCAAGATTCGAACAGTATTGATGTTTGCTACAGGGGCAAATGTCTCTTCATAATCAATTCCATAGCGCTGAGTGTATCCTTTGGCAACTAATCTGGCTTTGTACCTGTCAATGCTCCCATAAGCTTTCAGTTTTACTGTAAACACCCATCGACATCCAACAGTCTTCTTCCCAGCAGGCATAGTCACAATATCCTAAGTCAAGTTTTTCTGCAAAGCCTCTAGTTCTTCATTCATCGCTTGAGTCCATTTAGGATCCGCCAAAGCCTCATGTACACTACTAGGAATAGATACAGTGGATAATTGATCAACAACAAGTGCATGTGACCCAGACAACCTATGGTTAGACATGTAATTAGCTATAGGATACTTGGCTTTAGTTTTGATGTCTGGTTCATATTGTTTCTTAGGAATACCCTTGGTAACCCTCTGTGACTTCCTAGACTCAATATTACCTACCCCATATGATTCATTCGAAATTAAAGGTACCTGTGGAGAAGCATTCGCAGCGGATTCTTCAGTTGACGATGTAGAGAGGGGGAAGAACTCTGATAGATGAGAACTCTAAGTTATAATTTCTTCATTAGGCGAATCACGGCTGGGTTGTTCAACGGGTAACTCGGCAGTTTGTGATGTTTCATATATTCCAGGACGCATTGAGGCGTCGTTGTCAACCTCAAGAGGAGTGCCAATTCCCTGGCGTGTAGCATGTTCTCGGTTCAACAGGTGGAGGTCACTTTGGGAATGCATATTAAAGTCTTGGGGTGTTGCGTCAGTTTCTTTTGACAATTGGCTGGTCACATCAATGCTAGTCAGCTGGTAAGGTTGTCGGCTGGACCCCACTGTTCTGCTGCAACTTCTATCCTCACTGACCGAGCCGACAAGGACTGGGCCCCCACTGATTGGCAAGACAAGGACTGGGCCGACACCGACTGGGCTGACATCAGCTCTGTCTTCGCAGGTTACGGACCCCACTGGTCCAATGACTGGGCCAATTAGTCCACCTTCGCAAGATTTCGTTTCGTTTCCTACTGCCCCATCCTTTTCTTTTCCTACTGCCCCATCTTTTGTGGCGTCTTATTTTGGTATTTGAGAATTCCCAATGCCAAATCTTGACTCCAAAGCTTCTAATTCTTTGAATTCTTCAAATGCAAATAAATCCTGAGGATTTCCTTCACAATTTCTCTCCCCCTGAAGGGAAGACTTGGAAACTCCCCCTGACTAATAAGGCTCAGATTCGCGAAACGCAACATCAAGAGAAACATACATAGTACCAGTAAGAGGATCATAACATCGATAACCCTTTTTGAATTCCGCATAACCAACAAATATACACTTACGGGCACGGGGATCAAGCTTGCTGTGTTGAGGCTTGGGAATATGAACATAGGCTACACATCCAAACACGCGAGGTTCAAGATTTGGTAGTGACGGAAGTGACAGAAGTTTCTGAAGTTTCTGTTGAGGATTTTGAAATTCAATTACCCGAGAAGGAGTACGATTAATGAGGTAAGTGGCGGACTTCATAGCTTCTCCCCAATATTCACGAGGTACATGCATGCCAAATAAAGAGGCACGGACGACTTCAAGTAACTGTCGATTCTTCCTTTTTGCCAATCCATTCTGTTGAGGAGTATATGAGTTAGAAGTCTGATGTCGAATTCCATGAGATTGCATAAACTCCTGCATAGGACCATTAATATATTCTCCGCCATTGTCAGATTGGAAAACTCGAATATTCTGTTGGTACTGTGTAGACACCATCTTGTGAAACTCTCTGAACATGGAACACACATCACTCTTGTTCTTCAATAAAGATACCCACGTCATACGAGTACAATCATCAATAAAAGTCACATAATATCGAGCTCCAGAGAAAGACGGGATCTTGGCAGGACCCCAAACATCAGAATGAATTTTCATAAACGGAATGGGACTTCTATTGAGACTAGGTGAATATGAGATTCGATGACTTTTAGCCAGTTCACATACATCACAATGAAAATCTGAATCACTAACAACCGAAAATAAATGAGGTTGTAGTTTCTTAAGATAACCAAAAGACAGATGACCCAAACGATGATGCCACAGCCACATTGTTTCCTTAGCATTCTCTACTCCATTGACCTGATTCACTTATCCTAACAGCTGTCGCTCTCCACTTGCTGTCAGATCCAAGTAGTAGAGTTTCCCTCTTCTAACACCATAACCAAGAATCCGCCGAGTCAGAATGTCCTGAAACACATAGAAAGAGGGATAAAACGTCACAATACATGCTAGTGCTAGGATAATCTGGCTAACAGATAGAAGATTATATGCTAATGAAGGGACAACCAATACAGAGTGAAGGGTTAACGTGTCAGATAGGACAACAGAGCCTTCTCCGGTTACCGGAGTTGGAGTACCATCAGCAGTAGAAACAATATTTTGAGAGGAGGGTTTCAGCTTTTTCAAGAGGCTAGGATCATTAGTCATATGGTCAGATGCACCTGTATCAATTATCCAAGAACTATTCATAGATACCTTACCCTTCATACCTGACTGTGCTACGTTAGCGGAAGCATTAGATGGTTGCTCTTCCTCTGCAGTAGCCACGGTAGCTTTTCCAATGTTCTTTCGCGGTTTCTTGGTGAAATTCCACCAACCAGGGTAGGCAATTACTTCATAACACCGTTACTTGCTATGACCCAAAACTCCACAGAGCGGACACTCTATATTTGCATATGGATTTATTCTACCTGGAGTTAAGAGGCCTGAGAAAGGACCCATTGAGCAGAAAGTAAGGGCCTGCACGTGACCAAACAGTTGGTGTAGCAAGACTTTAATCAAACACTTTAATCAAATAGCAAGAGGTCTTGTCAGCTAGTATTCAATCAACCAAAGGTGTGCAGCAACTTTTAATTAAATAAAGGTGTGCGGCAATTTCAATGTGGTGATGATGACTTCAAAAGTTTGGAATGCTTCAAATCAAACTGCAGGAGATGGTTGACTAGGCCTAATTAACAAAGATGGTTGACTAGGCTTAATTAACAAAGATGTGCAGCAGTTTCAATACAATGATGATGACTTCCAAGAATTCAATGCGGCGATGATGACTTCTGAGAATGATTTCGAACTTCAGTGGTTTGTGATGTTTTTTTTCGGTATTCGGGTTTCGGGTTTCAACGAAGAATATAGTGCAAGTTCAAAGGATTGAACCTGCTCTGATACCAAGTAGAAAATAAGAATTCGATGTGTTTGTTATGCTTCGATATAATACAATTCATCTCCAAAATAGGAGGATTATAAAGAGATACAAGAGAAATCCTAAAAGGAAAATATCTCCTATAACTATACAGAAAACGTAATCTAGATCTACAAGGAAAGTAAATATTTACAAAATATTCTACATTGGGTCTCTCTTATATGGTTCAATTGAAGTGTGGGTTTCGCAAATTTATTTGCATGTCTACTGTACATAGCTTCACAAAGTCATGGGCATCTCTTAAAAAAAGTTTTTATTTTCTTTGCTGTTTGATTTTTCTTTGTGGTTCAGTTCGGGTTAGATTTCATTTATTCTTTAGATGATCTAGCAGCACATGTGTTATAGAGCTTATAACCAAAAAGAAATTTTATTGGGTGGGGAGAAGCCTCAGCGCAAATGTTGTTGCGCATGAAGAGACGACATCGATGTAAAAGAAATATTGATGCTTTCAATGATATATATACAGATCCTATCTAGAGTGAGGCCTCGCTTTGAAATTTCAGAGTGAGGTTAGGGTTTAGGGTCATTTTTCAGTCACATATCCACATCTCAACCGTTCAGTTTTTAGGTACTAATGCATAGATCATCTCTGCAAAATTTTAGCCAAATTGATGATCGTTAAGGCATTGATAACTGCCTCTTAAAGCTAGTACGGTTCAGGTTGGACATATTCAGTTCGTCCACTGGTTTAAGCGTGTTGATACCTTAAAGATCATCAATTTAGCTGAAACTTTGCAGAGATGGTCTATGCATTAGTACCTAAAAACTGAACAGACGAGATGTGGATATGAGACCAAAAAGTGACCCTAAACTCTAACCTCGCTCTGGATAAAATATATATATATATATATATATATATATATATATATATATACATATCCTATCCAGAGCGAGGCATCGCTTTGAAATTTCAGAGCGAGGTTAGGGTTTAGGGTCACTTTTCGGTCTCATATCCACATCTCAACCGTTCAGTTTTTAAGTACTAATGTATAGATCATCTCTGCAAAATTTCAACGAAATTGATGGTCTTTAAGGTATCTAACTCGCTTAAACCAATGGACGAACTGAATCTGTCCAACCTGAACCGTACTAGCTTTAAGGCAGTTATCAACGCCTTAACGACCATCAATTTGGCTGCAATTTTGTAGAGATGATCTATACATTAGTACCTAGAAACTGAACGGTTGAGATGTGGATATGCGACCGAAAAGTGACCCTAAACCCTAACCTCACTCTAAAATTTCAAAGCGATGCCTCGCTCTGGATAGGATCTGTATATATATATATATATATATATATATATATATATATATATATAGGGCTATTTTAGTAAGGGATCTTTTTTTGATCTTTTATAGGGATAGGGCATTTGACCAACTTTTCAATCATATTTTAGCATCTCAACCGTTCAGTTTTTAGTTCATAATGTGTAGATCATTTCTGCAAATTTTCAGCCAAATTGATTATAGTTAAGGCATCCAAAATGGTGATTTAAGATTATAAGTATGAACGGTTCAAGTTTGACAGATTTGGTTTGTCTATTAATTTAATTTAGTTTAATATCTTAACGATCACCAATTTGGCTGAAAATTTGCAGAAATGATTTACACATTATGACCTAAAAACTGAACGGTTGAGATGACGAAATGTGATCGAGAAGTTGGTCTAATGCCCTATCCTTAGAAAAGACCAAGACCCTTTTCACTGAGGAAGAGTCATTTATATATATGGATCTAGATCCTCTATCCTTATTTGTCCTTAACTTTTTATTTCAACCATTGATTTTAAAATCTAATGGTTCCTAATGATCCACGTCGGCAAATGACTCTTAAGGGCTTAATTTTTGGTTTTTCCCATACTGACGGTGTTATTCACTGCTTCTCTCTCCGTTAGTCCTCTCCCATTCCCAGTACATAACTCATTGAGATTTTTTCTCAACTTTTTTAGTCTTCCTCTGAATTGGTTGAAGCTCAGTTTCGATGGGGCAACCGATGCTTCTTCTAATATGGCTGCTGCACATGGAATTAGGTGTTGACGGACCCGGTCCGTCGCCGCAATGTGCAGTGTTTTCCCACTAGTTCCATCTCTTTCACTACTTGCAACACGCCAAGACCAATTAAGTAGTTCCCTCGTCATGCAATTTACCATCGATCTTCCGTTTAGGCTTTTAATTAATCATCAGTTTGGAGATATAAAATTTGGCAAATTGCATTATATCTTCCCACTAGTTGACTAGTTCCATCTCTTCCCCAAAGTCAAGCATCTCTGTCTATTATACTTTCAACACGCAAGACCAAGTACTTCCCACGTCTTCTCTTTCCATGCAATTTACCATCTTCCTTATATATTTTTTAGTTTATTATACTATAAAAAGCATTATATTAGTGGCAAAATGCATAACCCACTAGTTCCATCCCTTTCAGCAATATCAGAAGCATCTCTGTCTATTATAACACCCAAAGACGTCCAAGCACTTCCCTCGTCTTCTCTTTCCCTGCAATTTACTATATATCTTCCTTTTATGTTTAATATATATCAGTTTGGAGTTATAAAATTCGGGAAATTATATGTATGAGCGTATTCTCCAAACGTACACGTGTACTCGATTGATTACTTATAGCTCGCCACTGTGTGTTTGGAGGAACAAATTTGTAAATTTGGATCACCATAAAATTTCCAATGGCTTTGAGCAACAAAAAGGTCTCCACCTCAGCTCCTCGATGGAAATATCATGTGTTCTTGAGTTTTAGGGGTGAAGACACCCGCAAGGGTTTTACAGATCATCTCTTCAAGGAATTGAAGGAGCGAGCAATCAGTGCTTACAGGGATGACCCGAATCTTGAAAGAGGGACTACTATCGATACAGAGCTCATGCTGGCAATTGAACAGTCGAGGTTTTCAATTGTCATCATTTCGAAAAACTATGCTTCTTCTGATTGGTGCTTGCTTGAACTTGCACATATTTTTCGATGCATGAAAGAGGATGGTAGGATCATGCCAATCTTTTATGGCGTAGAACCTAGAGATGTACGTCATCAAACGGGAACTTTTTCAGAACATTTCACCGAGCATGAAAAGAAGTTGGGAAAAGATGGAGAGAAAGTGCGCGAGTGGAGAGATGCATTGACAAAAGTGGGTAAACTTGCTGGCTGGAATTCAGAGAATTATAGGTAAACATGAATGAACAACTAGTACACATATATAGTTTTGCTTAACAACAATAAGATCTAATGCTTGAATTTTGTATTTCGTTCTATTTTTATTAGCTACATATAAGTTATTTACTCATTTTTATACAGGTTATACTTTTAGCTAGACTATTCTATATATATATTGGCCTGGAAGAAAAAAAAAAGGTAATGTCTAACATTATCACATGATCGATTTTCTTTTCTTGTCTTTCTTTTGTAGGTACGACACAGCGCTTATCAAAGAAATTGTTGATGTAGTGTGGAAGAAAGTTAATCCTACATTTCCAGGGGAAGATCCTACACAGAAATCGGTCGGACTTGGTAAAGTCAACAAAATAGTTTCGCTTTTGAATCTAGACTCAAATGATATTCGGCTCGTAGGAATATGGGGAGCGGATGAGATAGCCATTAAAACAACTGCTGACTTAGTCCATAATAGTATTTCTGATCATTTTGAAGTAAGCAGCTTTCTTAGAGAAATCAGAAAGGTTTCCAAAAGTAAGAGTTTAGTTTATCTTCAAGCTCGGCTTCTGGAACAACTAAACGGAAGGTACGTACCAGTTTCAGATGTTTATGAGGGAAAGAATATGACAAAGAATTGTGTACGAAATAAAAAGGTTCTTCGCATTCTCGATGATGTGGATCAATCAGACCAAATAGAAATCCTGGGTGGAGAGAAGGACTGGTATGGCAATGGTAGCAGAATCATCATTACATCTATGAATCGAAATCTGCTAGTAGAACATGGCATAGAAGAACCATATTTGGTGGAGGGATTGAACAAAGATGAAGCTCTTCAGCTCTTCTAAGTTCTAACTGAAGACTTTCCAGAAAGATCAACTATATTACTATATTATGTCGTATATACGCTCATAACAATGTTGAAGTACCTTTACTATAATGTTGGTACTTTATAATGTACTATCACTTTTTAAATCATGTATTGTTCTGTGGAATGGCATTTTGTTAATAAGTGCTTCTATTCAGACTCCTAACATTTATACTTGGATTTTCTCTAATTTTTGTAAAAATCTAATTCTCATTATGCTCTCTGAAAAAAAAAATAATAATAAATAAATAAATTTAAAAAAAAAAAAATATATATATATATATATATAGGCCCTTCCATTAAGGGATCATTTTTTTTTGTCTTTTATAGAGATAGGGCATTAGATAACTTTTTGATCATATTTTGACATCTCAACCGTTCAGTTTTTATGTCATAATCTTTAGATCATTTCTGTAAATTTTTAACCAAATCGGTGATTGTTAAGATATTAAACTAGAATAAACCAATAGACGAACATGGATGGCAATGGGGAGGGTAGGGTAAGGGTATTAAATTACCATCCTCATACCCGACTTCATTCTTCATCCCCATACCCGCCCCAATCCCCATTAACAATATTACCAATTTATTATATAAAAATTTATACAAACAATTATGGATTGTAAAATATGAAGTTAAAATTGAACATCAAAATAAAATAAATTTCTTATTTCAATCAAGGAAAATTAACATGTTGATAAAGATCTTTTATTAAAAGAATCTTCCTTTTTTTGAACATATTTATTAACAGAATTTAAATATTGACAAAAAGATGAAGTTTACATAAATATTTATTTATAAATAATATCAAAAATATATATAATAAATATATATATATATATATATATGTGTGTGTGTGTGTGTGTGTGTGAGTGTGTGTGTGTGTATTTCGTATAATTCTTATTGGGTGGGGATGGGGATCAAAATACCATCCCCGCCCCGTACCCGATTTCAGAATTCGAATATTGGGGATTCCCATCCCCGTTACCCGATTTTCCCCGAATTTCTCCCCATTAGGATCGAATACCCTATGGGTACCCTACCCGATGGGGTTTTTTGCCATCCCTAGACGAACCAAATCTATCAAACTTGAACCGTTCATACTTATAATCATAACTCACCATTTTGAATGCCTTAACAATTACCGATTTGGTTGAAAATTTACAGAAATGATCCATACATTAGGACCTAATAACTGAAAGGTTGAGATGTCGAAATGTGATCGAAAAGTTGGTTTAATCCCCTATCCCTGGAAAAGACCAAAAAAAGATATCCCTCACTAGAAGGGCCTACACACACACACAAACACACACAAATTTTATCCAGAGCGAGGCCTCATTTTGAAATTTCAGAGCGAGGTTAGAGTTTAGGGTCACTTTTTGGTCTCATATCCACATCTCGACTATTCAGTTTTTAGGTACTAATGCATAGACCATCTCTGCAAAGTTTCAGCTAAATTGATGATCTTTAAGGTATCAACACGCTTAAACCAGTAGACGAACTGAATATGTCCAGCCTGAACCGTACTAGCTTTAAGAGGCAGTTATCAATGCCTTAACGATCATCAATTTGGCTGAAATTTTGCAGAGATGATCTATGCATTAGTACCTAAAAACTGAACGGTTGAGATGTGGATATGTTACTGAAAAATGACCCTAAACCCTAACCTCACTCTAGATAGGATCTGTATATATATATATATATATATATATAGGAGAAATGATAGAAAAGGTCAAAATGACCTATTTATCACTTTGTCACTTGATAAAAAAATTCATAATGAGATGTTAGTAATGTTAATTTAATTTAATTTTTTTTTAGAGTAAATGAAGATTTCATTGATAATCGCAGACCAGAACAACACTTACAAATTTCTCAGAAATTAGAATCATGCACCATTTACTTAAGACATCGAAGCTTACTTAATCAAGGACCCTAACAAACTACAACATTACCCTACAAAGAGATAATTTTGTGTGAAAACTTCTTTTGCCAATGCGCTCAATTGCAGTGCTCCAGAAACTTCCATTATCAAGATATAAAAAGAAATATCATAATCTGCAGGCTAAAAACCCACCTAACTACACTTGTTAGCGCTAATTAAGGAACTAACAAGTATAGCCTCCTAAAAAAATAGGGAATTATTGGAAATAAATAGCAAAAAAAAAACTATTTAAAACCATAGTAGCCCAAAGTAGCCCAAAAGCCACCCAAGGCCCTATAAAACCAAATGGCCCAAGCCCAAGTCGTAGGTTGCCCAGTCCATGACACCACCACCCTGCTTGCTCCTCCTATGCTGTCTCACCACCGTCAGCAGCACCTCCTCCACCTACCTCACACTGGCTAGACGCGATGCCCTTCCCCAAAACAAAACCAGACCACCCAAACCCACTCGGATCAATTTGATCCGATCTAAGCATAGTAACCTGACGCTGCCACTCCAAGCGAGCTTCGCTTCCACTACAACGCCAAGAGCCACCAACCAAGGCGTTCGTGCTTCTCTCTAGGTCTAAGTGACACTAGCCCTCGACATTGTGCCATCTCGCTACTGCTTTTTCCCGTAAGAAAACTCCATGCCCCCAGGATGGTGATGTCGTCAACCTGCAATCTTTACTCTGGTCAGACCTTTAGTAGTTAGAAATAATGATTTGACGTTAAAAAAGGTCAATTTTTATTTTTTCTGATTCCCATTTTGCCCTTAAAACCAAATACACATTTATAACTTTACATTTAAAAATCCCAGAGCTCATTCTCTCCAGTTTGATCAGAAATCCCAAAACAGAGGCCTGATTAGAAATCCAAAAGGTTTAAAGCCAAAAAATCCTAGAGCTCATTCTCTCCATTTTGATCAGAAATCCAAAAACAGATGTCTGATTAGAAATCCAAAAGGTTTAAAGCCAAATACACATTTATAACTTTACATTTAAAAAGCCCAGAGCTCATTCTCTCCATTTTGATCAGAAATCCCAAAACAGAGGTCTGATAAAAAATCCAAAAGGTAGAAGACGAAGATGAGGGTCATCGAACTTCTGACGAGAGTTGGGGCAATCTGAAACAAGTACGACCAATACGACATCAACAAGTAGAAGGACTCTAATGTATCAGGCGATGATGGCTTCGCTCGCCTCTACTCCACCGTCGAGTCCGCTTTTGGACTGATGAACCCCGTTCGTATATGTTATGATCGATGTCATTAAACTGTAAAGGAATTATGATATCGAATTCCTATCCTGATGTAATAAGGAAATGAGTGATCAGTACAAATGGAGCTCAGTTAGCGTTGTTACTTGTTTTTACTCTTTATTTTTGTTTTTGTCTTAAAATATATTTAAAGCTTGTTCATTCAAATTTCAATCCTAACGAAAATGAATTATTAATCCCAACATTAAATAATAATTTTATGTTGCTTTAAATCTTGTAACCGCTAATGATATTCATACTCTCTTTTCCATTAAAAATACTATTATAAAAAAAAATTGATAATAGCAAAGTATAAAAAAGTCAATGACAACATTTGAAACACGAGAATTGATGGAAGCTTTTAATTTGTTCTTGTTGTAAAGAAATTGAAATTGAGAGGAAATCACTGTGTATTCTCATTGATAATAGGGACCTCTTTATATAGAGGATTACAATGTATAGAATCTCAATCATACAAGAAAAGTAATCGTACATTGAATAGGAATCTAGATCCTTCTAATTTAACCATATTACAACTAGGTCAAGTAACCTAGAGTTTGGGCCAAACACAAATTAGGGTTTACTTGAACACTCCCCCTTATGTTGCCCAAACGCGGTGCTTCTCTCGTTGCCTCGTTAAAAACCTTGCCGAGTAACAAAAACCCAGTGGGACAAAAATAACCTCGGTCGAAGGGGAAAAAGAGCACAACACACCCTTCACGTTTCGAGGTGAACATGTAGACATCTCCCCCTGATGTCTGCGTCTCCCCCTGATGACTACGATCATGGGAGTTCAGATAATTTCCGCAAGCTAATTTTTGCCACATGTTTCTCGAACGTGGATTTGGGCAATGACTTAGTAAACAAGTCTGCCATATTATCCTCAGATCGAACCTAGTTCACTTTGGTATTTGAGGAGAGTATGTTGTTGCTGGTTATGCTTGGTGTTGTCGCTTTTGATGTAGCCTTGCTTCATTTTTTCAAAACGAACAGCATTATCCTAAATGCTCATAGGCTCATCTTGTGGTAGACTTCAAACCACAATTGTTCGAACATGCGTGATTATGGATCCAATCCATAAACATTCACGAATCATTTAGTGAAGAGCAATAATCTCTACATGGTTTGAAGATATAGCGACTACGGTATGTTCTGTAGACCTCCAAGATATCACTGTCTTTTCCCATGGTGAACACTTAACCAGTTTGGGAGCGACATTTGTGTGGGTCAGAGAGGTACCCAGCATCAGCAAAACCTTCCAAAACACTTATATCGTTTTGGGATGGGGATAGAGAACGCAGGCCATCGTTGGAGTCGTTTCTGGTGTGTGATGGGTCTGAATCCATCTTCTCTCTGTGGGGATAGAGCAAGCCCATATCAATCGTACATCTTAAGTACTGAAAGATATCTTTTACACCAATCAAAATGACGTCGCGTTGGCGCAGAGCTATACCTTAGCTAACAAGTTCACTGCAAACGAGATGTCCGGTCCTGTGCATTGAGCTAAGTACAATAATGCACCTATTGTACTCAAATAAGGCACTTCTGCCTCTAGCACATCTTCGTCATCATCCTTCAGACGAAGAGGATCCTTTTCAGGATTAAGACTATGGACGATCATGGGGGTGCTTGAAGGTTTGACCTTGTCAAAATGCCTAAGCATCTATCGACACGATGCTCAAGTTCCAAACTGAGACATAATCGTGTTCTCCCATAATCCTTCATCTCAAAATCAGATTTCAAGTGTTCAGCGGTTTCCCTTAACTCTTTAAGGGCTTCTAATGAAGATCATGTCCAACATGAACCGCGATGGGATCCGAAACTTGTTATGGAAACGCATGGGCATATCCCGTCCCAATCAAGTAGTTATTTTAGCGAGCGTTTCAACCTCTTTGTAAATGCGCTCCATGGTCTAGAGCCACTTAACTTTGGTAAATGAAGTTCACCATGAACCTTCATGTATATTCTGTATCTGGATCCCTATAGAGATACGTAGTGACCACATTTGTAAACTGCATATTCAGTTATTCGGAAACTACCAAACTGACAGGATAGTGGAGTGCAATGACATCCATTACGAGAGAATATGTCTCATCGTAGTCGATTTCAGGGCGTTTTATGAGAAGCCTTGCGCCATAAGGCGAGATTACCATCTCTTTTTCTTACTACGCTTTCTAACGAAGACCTATTAGTCAACAAGTTTTATGTTGACATCACTAGCTTGAAAACCTTCCTCTTCGTTAGAGAATCCATCTTAACCTGGATTGCATCTTTCCATTTAGGCCAAATTTCTCTACGTTGGCATTCATTCATCAACGGAGCGTGGTTCGATATCATCTGACTCAACAAACTTATGCGCAACGAAATGCGCAACTACATCATCAATTATGATGGAGTTTCTATCCCACGTCTCATGTACACTAGTGTAAGTTTCATAGAGCTCTATATTCTCGGGAATAGGTTCTGACGTTGAGGCGTCCCCCAACGATAACCCTAACCTGGAAGATTCTCATGAGATGGATTTTGAGTCTTGATGATCAAAGGATTGGAATGTGCCAAAGTGTCATTCGAACCTACGGGCCTCCCACGCATCCTAGCTGGGGCCATGACTTGTAACGCCAGAGTGCCACTCTAATTGGCGTTGGCGCCATGCCTACCTCTGTGTAGGGTGGCGCTACGTCATCTCGTAGGGACGTCCTTCCTTGCAGGCATGTTTGCAGCATATTTGTGTGATCTCGTCACTTTAGTAGGGATCGAGATGAGACATAGTAGGGACAAGCCACGACAATTTCTGTCGTTCCTGCTGAACATCCGTGTTCTTATCTCCCCCTAACGACGGGAAGACTGTCTCATCAAAGTGACATCCGCAAATCTAGCGGTAAGGAGATCGCCATGCAAGAGCATTAAGTGGCGGACGATTATTGGAGTCTCAAGTCCAACGTAGTTGCCCGTTCGTCTATAAGGACTTGTCATAGTGCGTTGTGGCGGCGCAATTGGCACATAAATGGCTCACTCAAATGTGCGTAAGTACGATACTCATACTCAGTCACTACCTGTAACGCAGAGGTAGATTGAGTGGCGGTAGAACGTAGATGAATTAGCGTAGCTGCATGCGATATTGCATCACCCTAAGTGAATATAAGGAAATTGGTGCGCATTACCAATGTCCGAGCTACCATCGTAGTAGTTTCCGCAAGACCATTTGGGTGTGTACATGGGAATATGATGTCCAACATCAGTCCCATTGCAATATCCATCGAAAGTCTTTCGATGTAAACTCTCTAGCATAGTCAAATCCAATTGACTGAATAAGATGATCTGGGGAGTGAGCCCGTTGTCATATGATATGTGCTAGGAGTGTAGCATAAGCAGCATTTATAGGTGGACAATGGCACAACACGTGACCAGCGTGTTTGCCTGTCAACCAACATCATGAAATATTTAAGTGTCCGCAAGTTGGTTGAATCAATCCACATAATCCCCATGGATTCTATGTAAGAACATAATGAGTATTTTCATATCCTTTGCATACGACGGTCTCAGTCCTAATTTCCCTAAGGAACGGGCTTTGTAAAACGAGTGAGAGGCTTTAGAAGCAACCAATGAGAATTTTGGTTGCGCCTAAGCGTTTGAAACGCTATTTGAAGTAAGTTGGTGATTGCAGCATCACCTAGGGCGCCATCACCATGATGGACGCTATCCATGGCGTTATGGATAGGGACTGTGCCAGCCCTAGGCTGGTGGTGGACGGAGGCGGTGCCCTAGGTCGCTGCGTGGGTCACACTTAGTCCAGAAATGAACTTTTGATTCATGCTTCGTTTCGCTTGAAAGAAATGATGTCCATGTGAAGTCTTTAGTAGACGGATCATCATATCATGGCTAGGATGATCTATCCTGTCATGACAAAGCCAATATGTGTCTAAATCCAAGAGATCTTCTCTCATAACTATATTGATTGAATAGCTCGAACAGTGACATAGAGTCCGCTCGAGAGACACATAAACTTCTCTAAGATGCGCCTTTGTTCGCAATCATTAGAGGTATTGCAAAGGAACTCATTTCCATTCTCTACATGAGTTTTCGCATGGAATCCGTTGGTTATTCATAGGTGTGATTCGCCCTAGAAGCGTAGAGAGTTTCTGTGACAGTAATCAGGGTGCCATTTGGCAAGTGGAACTTGGGCTATTCTATGTCCTTGAATTAATACTGATGACCCAGCCATCGTAGTCACAAAGTAATCTACTCAGAATCAAAATTGAGTCATAATGAAAAAAACTCGAAATTTTATTCATAAGCCAACAGAGTTACATCATTGTCTCTTTGACTAAACAAAATCTAATCCAAAATGATAGCTAATGCAAAACAATGGTAGTCGTCTAACTTCTTTCTGTAATTCCAAAATAAATGTGACCAGGTGAGTAGAGAGATGTCGGTGGAGCAAAGGCTCGCTTAAGTACCACTAATCTCAGGACCTTCCTAGACATCACACTTACTTTGGGTGAGCCTACTTTGAAGAAAGACTAAGCCATTGGCATTTACTACAAAGATATATGGCAATTGCCTATTACATCTCTTGGAAAAATAAAGACTTAAACAGAATTGGCGATCTATTGATCCCAGCTAGATTTGTAGTCTTCAACCCTTCATTCTAGATCATCTTCTTGATCTTCTTGTTCCATATAGTGAGCTTCTCTTGCTTCACAATATGCTTTGTTGGCGGTGACAATTTCTTCACGAGCTCTACAAATGTGTGCCCAATGATCAGATACTCCACATCGAGAACATCTCTTTGCTCAAACTCCATTGATTGAGGTGCTTTGAAAGCATCATTTAGATGGCTCTTAGTGTTGGTGGCGCCACCAACATGGCCAGAGGAGTTACCTCTCTCTCTCTCTCTCTCTCCACGTTTACCTCTTCGATTCCGTGTTCTCCTATTTTGGCAGTTACCTTCCCAAGTAGAGTGATTATATGGACCAGAACGTCCAAATGTGTCCCTAAGATTAGGGTTTCGCTCTTGGCGCCCTCTCTTTGGAGCACGACTATAATTGGATTCCGGAGTATCCTCTGTTCCCACAGATCTCGAATTATAGTTCTTCACAAGGATGTTGTTATGCTTTTCAGCGACATTCATAGCTCCAATGAGCTCATGAAACCTTATGATCCGTCTTGCAGTAACATCAATTTGATAGTTCTCAGCAACCATCAATGCAAAGACGGGGAAGGTAGAGAGAGTATTCTCAATCAACATCGCATTTGTGATCTCTTTACCACAGAATTCCATTAAGGATTTAATGCGAAGGGCTTCCGAGTTTTAGTCAAGAACTGACTTGAAATCACAGAAGCGAAGGCTATGCCATCTGACTTCTAGGTCAGGAAGCAGGGAGTCACGAACGTTGCCAAATCTATCTTCGAGTGAGACCCACAGCCTTCTAGGGTCTTCTTCATTCATACACTTGTACTTGAGCGAATCATCCATATGACGAGTCATTAGGATGATGGCTTTCGCCTTATTTGCCTCTAAGGCTGCTCTATTTGCTTCCAAAGCTTGAGCTTGCTCAACAGTTAGCACGTCCTGGCTAGGCTCAGAATCGTATCCAAGATTCCATTGGCCTTGAGATGCTAGCGGATATCACAAACCCACCTGTGATATTCAGAGCCAGTTGTTCCCAATGGAGCAAAGTCTAATTTGTTCAGGTTACTCATCCTGAAAGAGAACAAGAAATTAGGGTTAGTTTCGGAGCGAAAAAGGCTACCACGAAAACAAATAAAATTTCTTAGCGTAGTCGCTTCTAAGAAATTAGGAACTTCCGAGCATAGTCGCTTCCAAGAAATTCGATTCCAAGAGGGGTTAGATTAGATCGAAACAATGATATTTGCGGTCGATCGTTTTATCTCAACAAACTCTAAGTTTGGAGAACTCTACAAGCTCCAAGCTTGGAGCGAGCACGAACCCCCACAGTTCGGCTTAATTTGGTCTCCCCTATGATAAAGAAAGGGGGGTAGAAGAAGGGAGGTTGCAAGTCCCTGAAAAAGAAAAGAAATTAAATTTAAAAACTTTAAAAAAATGGGAACGTTTAGTAAAAAATACCTCGAAATAGGCCGTCGGAAAATTTGGTAGGAAAAAGTCGCCTGAAAAGTGACCGGAAAGTTGACCGGCGCTGACCGTCGCTGAAGTGGCAGTGGGGTCTTGATGCTGACGCGGCAGTGGGTCCCTGTGTGCTGACGTGGCAATGGGGTCCAGTGATGACGTGGCTGTTGACGTGGTTTGTCTGTGGGCTCGGCTTGATCTCGGCTTAGGCTAGGATTGGGCTCGGCTTGGGCCTCTGGGCTGCAGCTTCTCTTCCTCCTTTTTTTTTCTTTTTTTCTTTTCCTTCTACCGGTTTTCTGCCGAACTTTCAGTAGGCCGGTTCAGCAATGTTTTGGCCAGTTTTTGTGATATTTCTTTCGGTTCCTAAATCTTCAGGTGGAGGAGCTTCTTGTGACAAAATTTGGTGGAAATTGGAGGTCCGGAAGATGGTGAACCGGTGGAATATTTGCTGCGAGTTGTATAGAGCTTCTGGTGGCCGGTTCGGTGGGTTTTCGGTTGGTTCTTTGGGTGGGGCAGCCGGTTCTGGACTCCTGGGATCGAGTTCTTCAATGTGTGAGGTGGAGGCAGAAAAGGCTTCAAGGTTTTGTATTCGGATTCAAGGTTTTTAGCTTCTTGAATCAGGGTTTGGCTATTTGTTTCAGGGTTAGGGTTTCGTGCTGATAACGTGTTGTAGAGAAACTGAAATTGAGAGGAAATCGCTGTGTATTCTCATTGATAATAGGGGTCTCTTTATATAGAGGATTACAATGTATAGAATCTCAATCATACAAGGAAAGTAATCATACATTGAATAGGAATCTAGATCCTTCTAATTTAACCCTATTACCACTAGGTCAAGTAATCTAGAGTTTGAGCCAAACACAAATTAGGGTTTACTTGAACAGTTCTAAATATGTAATTGTTATTAATGATAATAATAAGAAAGATTACAACTTATAGATGTAGAGACTACATCAAAATGAAAAATAACAAAAATAATACTAGATGCAACAAGGCATCGAAAATAAACCTAACGAGGATAGTAAGGGATGCTAAAAAGTATTTGATGAAGCACTGGGCAAACCCAGGGCTATGTAAAACAGTACCAATAGTATGGTCGACCATATTTCCACACAAAAATATGCGTCGAATAGAGGGTAACCTTCTATCAAGGTAACTGGCGGTAGTATGACCGATCCTGCCCATTCCACCCAAAATAATACGTCAAGTAGAGAGAAATTTTCTACCTAAGTAGCCAAAATTCCAATTCCAAAGTGTAGCAGAAAAAAGAGCCCATAAAAAGTCTCCTGCATTCCAAATGTGAATCTAAACCGAAGACAAGACCTAAGAAAAAGCCCATCTTGAGTGGCCCAAACAAGAAGAAATCCAGGTCCACAGTTGGGCACCCAAAAACTCTTTGCTCTAACCTCCACCCAAGCCACTGCTCTGCCATCCCTTGCCGGAGAGATCCCGTCCCTGTCTCTTTCCCTCGAATCAAAGCGCCGCTGCCTGGCCCACTAGTCTTGGGGCGGTTCCCATGTAGAAATGAAGGTGAGTTGGTTCTCTGCTCGACCCAACCCCCTCTGATCAAACCTGTGGGAGACGAACACCAAAGCCAAGGTTGCTAGGTTTTGGGCTTGACGGACTGGGGCTAGGATTGGAGTGTCTTGGAAGCTCTTGCCACTGCATGGTGCCTGCGGGACTGATGCACTCATGGCAGTTTGTCTCTAACCACGACGACGATATGGTGGTGTGCTGCCAGATTGATGAGTGGGGTGCTCAAAGCAGTTGGGGTGCTCGGGGAAGTTGGGTACCCAAAGAGATTTGCAAGGCCAAGCCAATGTGATTGCCCAAATCTGTTAGGGAGTTTTGGGTTCCCAAAACATTTGGAATGTTTCTTGGATTGGGGCTCACAAATTTATGGGCTCTTGCTCTATGGAATTTCATTTTTGGGATCCTAGAGGCTAACCCTTGTAAATCTCCTAACCCTAATTTTATGGGCAAGGAGAAAATTTAAGTTTTTGCCTTATTTAGACTAGACTTATCTACTATGTTTTCTTTTCATAGTGCATATGCTCGCTTTTGAATAAGTGAGCACTCGTTGTCTAATGAGTGGTGTTAGCATGCCACATCCTAGACTGGCCCATAGAGTTGGCAAGGGAAGGTATGTATCAATGCCATTCTGACTTGAGTTCAATGAAAATTGATTTTATTGATTTGAAAAAAAAAAAAAAAACTAGGTTTTAACGAAAAGAGAATTGAGTGATTATACATCTTATTTAACTTCATTTATTGATATTTGGAGCACCAAGCCAAGGCTGTTAGGTTTTGGAACCCCGTAGAGGCGATCATAAACAATATGTTAAAACCTAGCTTAGAAATTCATCAACCATCTTCTACTTGCAATGATTAAAAAAATATATATATAAAAAAAAATCGTAGCTGTTCTCTGGATGCTTAGTTTCTTTTGATTCTATTATGATGATATCCATAGTCTAAGTTGTTCTCTAATCAAAAATGTATATTTTTTCGTCAAACCCTAAAGGCCTAAACCTATCAAACATATATAAACTGATCAATTTTTATGATAGTTCATAAAAGAGATGTTGAGTTTTGTTTTACGTTTTAAGAATTAATTCGCAATGATTGTGTTCATTCCTTTAATTAAAGTGGTAAGTAGTATCAAGCATCATCACTCCCAAACTAAATCCTCAATTATTTGGCTCTGTTTCTGCTTAAATTGATTCCAATGCTTTTACATTTAATATTTATAAAATGCTTCCTAAGGTTTTAGGGTTTTCCTTTTAGATCGAGACTTTTTGTATAGACATTAAGAATAATGTCAGTAACATTGAGAAAAAATGTCAGAATATTTTTATTTTTTGGAGTTCTATTCATACCTCCACATTTGGTATGAAGACCTACCTTAATTTTTGTAAATCGTTGTTTCCTATTATGCCTCTTTAGAAATTCACGAAGTTCAATCGATAACTGACATGGCCTTAAGGAATTCATAAAACTGAAACAAAAATTAAGAAATAGTTATGACATATAAAAGTGACCTCACATTATGATTTGAAGTATCTTTGATGGAGTGCATACTAAAGTAAGAGTTGTAATAAGATCATGTTGTAACTAAGATAAAATAAATGAATTATTATGATTCTAGCTACATTTTTTGGTCTAAAGTAAAGCTGATGTCCTGAAAATTCATGATCCAACCTAACGAGGATGGGAAAAAGTTATGATTAAAGATGAAACTTTTGTTGAATGTTTTCTTCTTCTTTCTAATTTAAGTACGATGCAATTAGTTTTTGCTGTTGGATTTGATTGTTGACATTATTTGTTTACATTCTGGAATCAATGGTGAAACAAGGAAATTGCACTGAATGATGTGTTAGCTAGAATAAAGGATCTGAAAAAATCAAGAAAAACGAAAGATTGCTTCAGGAAAGGAATTGTTCGTTTCAAAACTAAGGATCCGGATCGTCTCCCTGGCACTAAGTCGTCATTGTTTGTCCTTGACTTCTAATCTTAGCCATTCAAATAAAATCTAATAGCTAGTAATTTGACAACTCAGCTAAAACCATTACATTCTCTTTAAATATTATCTTTTAGAGAAATGCCACTACTACAATAATGTTAATAGACATCGCATCAATTAAATAGCTCGAGATTTCACGCGATGTAAAAAAATGTTCTAAAATTGGTTTGTGAAATTCCGATTTTGATTTGTATAATTAACATTGTCTTTTTGCTGCTCGATTTGATTGTTGAAATTATTTGTTTACATTCTGGAATCAATGGTGAAACAAGGAAACTGCACTGAATGATGTGCTGTCTAGAATAAAGGCTTTGAAAAAAATAAAGAAAGAAAACGAAGGAGTGCTTGAGGAAAAGAATTGTTCATTCCGAAACTAAAGGATCCGGGTCCTCTACCTGGCACTAGGTCATCCTTGTTTATCCTTGACTTCTAATCTTAGCCGTTCAAAGTTCAAACAAAATATAATGGTTAGTAATTTGACAGTTAAGCTAAAACCACTACATTCTCATTAAAATATTAGATTTTAGAGAAACATGCGCCATGAAATATTAACTCTCTCTCTCTCTCTCAAAAAGAACTCGTTGAGAGTGAGAGAGGATGAGTGATCCTGTAAAGATTCAATGCAATGTTCTCTAAAAAATTAATATTTAATGAAAATATAATGTCTCGCTGAGTTGTCAAATTATTAGGCATTAGATTTTGTTTGAATGACCTAGATCAAAAGTCAAGGATAACCAAGATCATCTTAGTGCCAAGGCTCCGGATCCGCTCAAGTTTTGTCTGTCACTAGAAATGAGGTTCTGTTTTTTATTTTTCCATGTTTTATCTAATATTTCATTTATAACTAATAAGAATTACAACTCAAGGAGCATAGTAAGGCCCCATGAAAACCACCACAACCGGATAAGGAGAAAACAGTACCTCCCTCAATTTCATTCAACTCAAATCCACTGCAAAGAACCGGACGGAGCCAATATGGCTCATACTCGAGCCAATATGTAGAAAAAGGAAAAGACAATGTAATCATTGCCACACAATGGCTTTATTGGACATTACATACTTTAGGAATAAACACAAGATTGAAAAATGATTAATTATCTCACAGGCTTCATCTAGAAAAGCTCCTTCATCTCTTGGATTCACTGATTGACGGGGTATCAAATCCCGGAATAACGTTCTGGACATCACCTTTTCCACCCTTGAAAAACCAACCTGCCAACAAAAATGTAACCATGTACTTCACATGCTTTAGGACTTAAACACTCCATTAATGGAAGGCTGCCAAAAAATTCCTAGCGCTGATTGTTAGATCGTACTACAGATCAACTGTATCACTAATGCCCTTGTGAACATCCAAACTAACTACCATCAAAATTCATCGTTACACTTCCCACAGCTGGACTAACACACTTTGCGTAAGTTGATATAGAAAATTGTTTATAAAGTTCGTACTCAGCTGATGATATAGAAAAGTCTTATCAAGTTAGAGCTATTTAGCAACAGATTTTGAAACACATCTAGTTAGCTGTTAAGGGAAAAGAATGATCCTTTTTTTCTTTAGTTCAAAATGAAATGATCGCTGGATCAGAAAGAAAATTTTTCCCTAGTGGTGCCAGGAGCTTCCTTGCCAAGATGATATCAAATTGCTGGCTGCAGTTCACCTCTTTACTCTGCTGACCATAAAATGTCTCTTGTTTAAGATTAAAAAAAAAGCCAAGAGTGGATTAATATTGAAGGTGTTGTACATGATAGCAAAATGTAGTTTGCCCTCTTTCTATAATACTCAATACACATGGAAGATCACTGTGATTGATTTTAATTTTGTTATTCAAACATCCAAGAAAAAGTTTGTTGTTTGGCTGCTGTTGGTTCTGTTTCTTTGGTTCCTTTTGATTTTTAGATGTTTTATTGTCAAAAAATAATAATAATAATAAAATCCTAGAAGAAGTTGCAGTAGGACTATAGGACAACAATGCTCAAGAAGAAACTCATGTTTTAACCCCTCCAAGAACCCTGAAATACAATTACCCAAAAACAATAAATTACCTGAAAATGAAATAGAGATTGATAAAATGTTGCAAGTGAACGTACGACATCTGTACTGTAATTTACAACATAAGAAACTGTTCCCTTGAAAATATAGTGAAAAAAATGGCTTGGCCAGAGAGAATATAAAAATAAAAAATAAAAACTCCAACATGAGGAACTATTCCCTAGAAGTGTAGGACACCGGATTCATATGTTGATCTCCATGTTATCTATCAATCTGACCTTTCCAAACCAAGCAGCAACACAGAACACAACAGGACTTCTTATTTCTTCAACTGGCTCCAGACTTTCTTCGTCTACAATCTGCCAAGAAAATACACATAAGCGATAAGATTCAACTAACGAAATATGTTGAGAAGTCTAAATAAAGTAATATTTCAAGTAAACATCAAAAGCAGTGAAACAAGGAAGTTGTTTCCGTGCTCACCTCTGCATAATCAACCCTTCCGCCAGCTTCATTGATCGCTTGGATGACTGAATTTGTTAATTCTTTACATCTAATTAGACCCTTTTCTGCAGAAAACCTAGCTCTTGACAGTGACTTGTTTATAGACAGTGCCTGTAGATAAAAAGAACAAATTTCTAAATGTACAGAAGAAATTGTAGCAGTACAAAGAAGCAAAACATCTTTGAAGCGTAAAAGACCCTGTATGAGCAAAATTTGTAACTAGCGAGTCCCAACAATCAAGCATTCACACTGAACAAGATAGGGTAAATGCAGAGCTTAAAAGTTCAGAAACCTGGTGGAAGAGGTAACAAGTGAAATCTGCTGCAATGTAGTTTTACAAATAGCAGCAGTGAGTTGTGAGTAGGGGTTGTTTCCGTTGATTGGATTATACCTTGCAGTGGTTTCTTAATCTTGGTTATTTGGTAATGACTGTCTCAAAGACATGAAGAATTTCATAATCAAAATTAGACAGCAGAGTGGGACCCTATATGCAATAAAAGATGAGATTGTTATTCCCCTTCTTCTGCTAGTTGTTGTTCTTTTTTTTAATTTATGTTTACTATGTGGCATGCTTATATTTCACTTTTCTGTGATTGATCAAGAGTGTTCTCGGACCTGTACTTAGGTTGTGGTTAAATGAGGATGCCATAGAGATCACAATGAAAAACAAGTTGCCAAAGTTGTTGTGCCTGCAACTGATGTCATGTTTCAAGCCTTAAGGTTTTCACATTGAGATTTCTTTTCTGCAAAGCTAGGTATCAATTTATTAACTTGTTTTTCAAAACTGGTACATATTATTAATCTGCTGTAAAAGTGAACTTGGAGAATAAGCAAGTTTAATGAGCATGTATATATAGTACCTTTTCCCGTTCTTCAGGTGAGAGGCGCACATTTCGCGAACTCATTGCCAGGCCATCGTTTTCACGCACTACCTCAGAACCAATGACTCTAATGGAAAAATCAAGATCCCGAACCTGTACAAATTCAATGAGACAATTGAGATACAACTCGCATCATTTCATTTCATCACCAATTCAAAAAGACTAATTGAGATACAACTTGAACCTGTATAAACAGAACTACAACTCACATCATTTCATTTCACCAACATTTGCAAATATACTAGAGCAAATTAGGCACAATCGGTCAATCACCAAGGTGAGAAATAAACCATAGACTAGTTTTGTAACTGTTCCAAACTCTGAACCATAACCCCAATTCATTTACCAGCAAGAAACACTTCAATTCTATTACAGCAAGTACCAGCTTATTAAATCATATCCTCCCACTATAACCATGGGAAAGACAAAAATTGGGTTCCATATGTCCCAAGTTTACTAAACACAACAGCAATAACAATCATTTTTCCTCCAAAAACATTCATAATCGTATCAGATGAACACTAAAAACACTTACCAGTCGCTGAATAATCCGCCATTGCTGATAATCCTTCTTCCCAAACAGAGCAACATCAGGGTCGACTATGTTAAACAACTTGGTGACAACAGTCGCAACCCCTCTGAAAAACACAGGCCTACTCTTGCCACACATACCATTCTCCAATGTCTCAACTCTAACCCATGTCTCATGCCCCAACCCCTTCTCCTCCACACAAGAAACCGATTTTCCCGCTTCACCATTACTCACCGACGACCTCCTGTTGGTTCCATAGTCGTAGAGATTGTGAGGATTGAAAACAACATCAACGCCACCAGGAACAGCCTTCAGCTTTTGGATATCGCCGTGGAAATCAGATGGGTATGTGGAGAGGTCTTCGGTGGGAGAGAACTGACCTGGGTTTACGTAGATGGAGACGACGATGACGTCGGAGTGGTCGTGGGCTTCTCTGATGAGCGAAAGGTGGCCGTCGTGGAGGTAGCCCATGGTGGGTACTAGGCCTATGGTTTTGCCTTGGGATCTCATGGCCCTCGACCAGTTCCTCATCTGGTCCTTGTCTCTGATGATCTCTGGTTCTTTGGCTGCCATTGGAAACTGGGTTGTTCAAAGTTGCAGACTTGGAGTGAAACTGTGGAACAGGATTGAGGTTAGTGATGAAATGGTGGAAACGAATTTGGTTTGGTTTGGTTTGGTTTTATATAAACAAGGAAAACGAGGCAACTAAATATGTGCGCGGCGGGTTGGTTGGGTCGCGCCTCCCGAGGTTGACTACTAGATATATATCCACGCATTTTCCTTATTTCCCAGATTTGAAAATCCAAAGTGACCCAGATTTGTTCGAGCATTTTGACTGAAAAAAAAAAATTTCTATAAGAGTATTCACAGCAAAATTGCTTCTTGGAAAATGCGGTTGAATGCAATAGAAGAAAAAGAACTGGTTATGCATCTCATATCGTGGGCGATGATTTTTCAATGAGAGTGCTACACCAGCCTAGAACACAGTAGATGATTAGTTGCAAGTGTCCTTTAACTAGAATATGACGCTGGTCTTTGAATCAAGCTTTGATGAAGCTATACGTAATGTTTTAGCTTCAAGCAAGCGGAACATTGGTTTTGACCATTTTTTTTTCTTGTGTTAGAGACAACAAGAAGACCAAGATTATCTTTGATGATGAGGCCAGTAGTGTTAGAAAGTGTAGCAGAATATGTTAGAATAGCTGTCAATATCTTTAGCATTCATTCTGTATCATTCAACATCAATCACCTAGGATAGTTTTTCTTATTTGTCTCCTAGCTTTGTGGAGACTCTTCAATGTAATTGCTGTATATATTTCACACTACTGAATAGAAGAATTCATTCTAGCAAACTCTCTTTTCCTTTCATTGCTTTCATGGTATCAGAGCAGGACTGAGATCCTGACTCTTCCCTAATCTCTCGTGTAACATCTCCTCTGATTTACAGCCATCATGGTCATCGATAATCCTCCTGGTTCTGGCAAGTCAACTGTCAACTCTTATTCATCTAAGTCAGAGACTGCATCAGATGTTTCAAAATTTGACATCTCAAATCCTTACTTCACTCATCACTCAGATCATCCCGGATTGGTTCTAGTCTCTAAATCCTTGAATGGAGATAACTACTCCGGTTGGAAAAGGGCTATGACCCTCGCTTTGAATTCCAAGAACAAGCTCGGTTTTGTCAACGACTCAATCAAGGCTCCTTCGGAAGAGGCTGATCCTGAAGGTTTTGTGACTTGGTCCGAACCCCTTGACTTCAGTTTTGACCCAGAGCCTAGAACCCCTTGACTTTAGTTTTGACAATCCCCCCATCCTTCGGCCTCTCCTTCCTCTCCCAACCCAGACCCCGATCTCACCCAGACTCCTATCTGTCCCCGATCTGTCCCTCCTCCTCCCGTGCCTCCACCTCCTCCTCGCCCCACCATCCTTCGCACTTACTCCCGCCATCTTCCCAACCCAGCCCCATCGGCCCCCTCTCCTTCCCCTGCTCTCCAAACCGATTCTCCGTCTTCCGCACCGGACTCCCCACAGCATCCGTCTCTGCCTCCACCACCGTCACTTGACCCCGCTCCTCCTCTCGTCGAACCCGCAGTCACTCCCGAACCCTCTCCCCTTCGTCGCTCCGGCCGTTAGACTGGTCCCCCGGCCAAACTCAGTGATTATGTCTGCTCCCATGTTTGCTCCGACCAATCGCTCTCTGGTCCCGGGTCCGACCAAAGGTACAGGCTATCCACTAGCCCATTATGTTTCCTATCATCAATATAGGCCTGTGTATCGTTCCTTTATTGCTCAAGTTAGTGTTGTCACAAAACCTCAGTCCTATATGGAGGCTGTTACTCTCCCAAAATGGCGTGCTGCTATGCAATCTGAATTAGAGGCATTGCAGGCTAATGGCACTTGGTCCCTTACCTCTCTTCCCACCGGCAAGACACCCATTAGCTACCGCTGGGTCTATAAAATCAAGCACAAGTTAGATGGTTATATCGAACGGTACAAAGCACGGTTAGTGGTGAAGGGTTTCACACAATTGGAGGGTGTTGATTATCAGGACACCTTCTCCTTTACTGCTACGATCATTTCAGTCCGTCGCCTGCTTGCATTGGCTACTTCTCGTGGTTGGTCACTTCACCTGCTCGACATCAACAATGCTTTCCTTCATGGAGACCTCGATGAGGAAATTTATATGTCTCCGCCGCCAGGACTTCAAAGACAAAGGGAGGAACATTTGGTTTGCCAGTTACATAAATCTTTATTCGGTTTAAAACAGGCTTCACGACAGTGGTTTTCCAAATTCTCCAAAGCGATTCGTTCAGCTGGTTATGTGCAATCCCGAGCTGACTACTCACTCTTCATCAAAAAGCAAGGCAAGTCTTTTACTGCCAGTTTGATATATGTTGATGATATTTTAATTACTGGAAATGATCCTGTGAGTATAGCTGATCTCAAGAAGTTTTTGCATAATAAATTTCGCCTTAAAGACCTTGGTAGCTTGAAATATTTCCTTGGCATTGAGATTTCTGCATCTAGGACAGGCATTTTTATTTCTCAACGCAAATATGCTTTGGAAATCATTAAGGATGCATGGTTATTAGAGCTAGCTACCATCGATACACCCATGGAACGTGGGTTGAAATTATCTGATAAAAGTGAGCCACTCAATGATCCAGGGCGATATAGGCGATTAGTTAGGAGGTTGATATATCTCACAGTTTCAAGGCCGGATATTACGTACTCTGTACACATATTGAGCAGGTTTATGCACCAGCCTCGAAAGGAACATTGGGAGGTAGCTTTACGAGTTGTGCGTTATCTGAAATCTGCTCCAGGCCAAGGCTTATTCTTCTCTTCAACCAGTGATTTGCGGCTGCGAGCATTCTGTGACTCAGATCCGGCAGGATGCCCTCTTACAAGAAGGTCTACTACAGGAAACTGTGTGTTCTTAGGTCCTTCATTGATTTCATGGCGGTCAAAGCGCCAGAAAACAATCTTTCTTTCTTCAGCTGAAGCAGAGTATCGTGCAATGACAGGAGCTTGTTGTGAATTGACTTGGCTTCGTTATGAACTTAGAGACTTGGGGGTTTTGCATCAAGAAACTGCATTGCTATATTGTGACAATAAGGCTGCATTACACATCGCAGCAAATCCAGTGTTTCATGAACGTACAAGGCATATAGAGATGGATTGTCACTAGGGCTGGGATTTTAGACCCGAAAAACCGAGGAACCGGTCTAAACCGATCCGAATTGGTCGGTTCGGTTCGGTTTTCTCTTTTTATTTAGTTGTTTTTCTTCGGTTCGGTTCCCTATGATAATAGTCAGTTCGGTTTCAGTTCCTATATTTAATTTTTATCTGGAACCGATGTATACTTCTTTTGTCTTTCAGTATCAGTTTTTAAGTGGGAAACCACCTCTAAGATTGTGCCCATGTGCTGCCATGATTTCTCTACCTTACGTACTCACCCCATCCATATGTGTCATGTGCTATGATTTCTTTATTTTATTTTTTTGAGAACCTACCTACCCTCATGATATATGTCTACATCCACATAAATAACTCTTTCTTTTTCTCTGCCACACAAACCCACTTTCTTCTTTAATTAAACAGCTCAAACTCATTCTCCATTCCTCATTTCCTCCCATTCCACCAACCTCCTGCTCCTCTTCGTCTCTCAAAGTAAGGACTGGGAGGAGCTCAGCTTTTTCTTCCTCCTTGTTGTGTCTCGACTTGTTTTCCTTGCAGTTCTAATCCCAATTCCAAAACTCACTTCATCATTTTTATTCTTCGGCTCTTTCTAGCTCATACTAGTACCACACTGAGACCAACAACCAATTCTCCATTTATTTTCATCGCTCCTCGGCGAGCTTTCCCAGTTTCCCACCTGTTCTCCCACCTCCTCCACCTCCTTTCTATATAATCAAATCCCTTCCTACCTTTCTCCGTCTAAACCCTCCTCTCCTCCCTTTCAAACCCAAACTGTAGTTGAATTTGTTTTCTGGTACTGGTGGAGCTACTTCATTAATTCTCTACTTTTGTATATGTACTGCTATTTGCTTTTGTATATTTGCTGGAGTGTGGAATTAGGCCTGAAAAACTGTAAATCTGGGGCTGTGATATGCTGTGTATAGGAACCGAAAACGATGCATAACCGAACCGACAAAAACGGTTCCGGTTCTGAAACGGTTCCAGCAATGAAAACTCAAGTAACCGAACCGGTAAAAACAACAAGGTTTCGGTTCCGGTTCCGACAAAAAATGCCAAAATGAGAACCGATCCCAGACCTAATTGTCACTATATCAGAGACAAGATTCAAGATGGTTCAGTGGAGACAAGGTTTGTTAGTTCTGCAAATCAGCTTGCTGACATTTTAACCAAAGCTTTTGGCAAGGAAATCTTCATACCTATGATTCGCCAGTTGGGAGTGCAAGACATCCACTCTCCAACTTGAGGGGGAGTGTTAGAAAGTGTAGCAGAATATGTTAGAATAGCTGTCAATATCTTTAGCATTCATTCTGTATCATTCAACATCAATCACCTAGGATAGTTTTCCTTATTTGTCTCCTAACTTTGTGGAGACTCTTCAATGTAATTGCTATATATATTTCACACTGTTGAATAGAAGAATTCATTCCAGCAAACTCTCTTTTCCTTTCTTTGTTTTCAAGTAGCAGCAGCTCCACAATTTTGAGTCATTCAACCATCACTGTTAATCTTGAAGACGTTGTGAGGAGATGAATGTCATTTGATGTGAGAGCTAGGAGAGAAGTTCCTATTTGCAGTTAGATTATGATTAGAAATGCCTTGATCAAGTCCTTATTTTTCTATCACTTTTGGTTGTTGAAGTTTTGTTTTCACGAGTAGACATGTCTGTATGTCCAATGTCCAAATTGTTTTTAGGGGTTATTATCACAAATGGTACCTGAACTTATCTTCTATTTTATCGATGGTACCTGAACTTCAATTTTGATCACAACTAGTACCTGAACTTTTCGATTTCATTTTAAATGGTACCTAAGGCTAACTTCGGTCACTATTCCGGCCAAAAAACAAGTTCAAGGCAAGTCTATTACCAAAAAATCATCACTATACATGATTGCAACCCTTGAAATCATCAAAAATCATCACTATGATTGCCTCCCATGCCGTTTTTAGTCGGAATAGTGACCGGATGTGGCTTTAGGTACCATTTAAAATGAAATAGAAAAGTTCGGGTACTGGTTATGATCAAAATTGAAGTTCAGGTACCATCGATAAGATTAAGGTATAGTTCAGGTACCATTTGTGATAATAACCCTTGTTTTTAGTGAATAATTTATATTACCAACAAAAGAATTAGTTTTGAAAATTCACGTTATCGGGTGGATAAACTTCATAGTTAAACAAAAATAACATTAACGTGCTTGAATCTTTTTATTTTTCACTTTATTGGATGTACAATTTTTGAGAAGACTATCTAGGATTTGACTATAATATAATTCAAAATGTTTTGTTTAACTTTTTGCATGGTTGCACCAACATAAATGGATGGCTAGATAACATCAAGTTGTTTTTTTTATTATTAAAAAAATGTTAATTAAAGATATCAAGAACTGAGATCATTTAATAGATGCTAAGTCACTTGCATTGTCAGTGCATAAAAGAATTTTCACTCGAGAGTGTATTCGATGCAATGTCAGTGCTTGGACACTGCCAGCGTGCTAGTCACGTGTTGTTAAATAAGTGACCTCTGTTAGTCCATATGGTTAGTCAAGGTGTATCATTTCAAAATTTTAGATTATTGCATGGTAACCACATGGCTCGAGCCTGAACATGTAGAGTTGCTTTAAAAATTCAATATACTTTCTGAATCTTTAAGAATTTCCTCAACTTGGTCACAAAAATAAAACCCTTTTTTTTTGTTACAGAAATAAAACCTTCTTTTGATCATTCTCTTTCAGGATTTCTCCTGAACTATTTCACGGCAATTCTAGGCCTCTTCTCACTTTATTGTGAATTTGGTATGCGGATGAAGGTGTCCCCGAATAGCTTGACTTTCATCTTGATGAATTTTTTCTTCCCGTTAATAGAAAATTTTATGGGGAAGAATATATATACCGCTGCATCGCTAGCTCCACCACTGAGACAACCAGCGTCAATGATAGGTTTTTTATTTTTTTTTGAAATATAACCACTGCGCCGACCACCCAAACCCATGATTTCTCATCTCGTTCTAGTTCTTCGTTCGAATCCATCATCGTTCAAGAAGCAACACCCCTTAGCAACCGCAGGAGAATTTTTCTTAATTTTTTGAATCAGTTACATACTTACATACATGGCATAGCACGTCTTCTTTATAATTGCGATCCGGGAATTATGATATTGCTGTGAACTTTGATTTGTGTATTGTTTTGGTGAAATTCGTCTTCAAAAATTAAGACCCACAAAAATTTTGTTTAATTTAAAACTATTCCCATTAACAAATAACAAGTTTGGTCGCCGATCCGATTCAAGTTGGAAATTTGTTAATTTTGCATCTCTATCCTACGTCTTATTCTTCAACCCACTGATACCGTACTTCACCATAATCAAGGGCATTGATCAAAGCCACACTCCGGCAGCTGGGTCGTCGATCTTTACGCCTCTAAGCAACGCGTTCACCTGAATCCGCACCATCGATCTGCTTGTCGTCGTTCCTATATGCAAAAGAGGAAAAATTTACCTCACAATTAGGAGAAATAGAGCAAGACCAAGCCTCTCCCTCCTCAATTTCGACATCTCATGCCAGACAGCCCAGACTATTCTTCTTCCAGATCTGACGATGAGAGATTCTTACGTAGGACAAATGTAACACGTGGCTGGTAGGGCTGCCTAATCAGTGAACATACAAGAGAGTGTTTTGGGTATTTCATTTTAATAAGTAAGGATAAATTCGAAACACACTTAAAATTTTATGAGTTTTGATTGGGTTGCCCCACCGCCACGTTGTACGTTTACTCTACGTAAGAATCTCTCTCTTACGATTATCCATCTCATGCATTTCTACCTCATGTAACAATTTTTTTTGTTTGGTCAAACTTAGCATTCACGTTGACCGTTAATATGAAGTTAGTATGAATAGACAGCCAAATGATATGGGATTCAAATTTGCTCATTATTTTTATTTTGTGGTGATATCATCACTCAATTAAAACTTGCCACGTCATGTAGAATTAATTTAATACTTAAAATTTATTTGTTTAATAAAACATTATAATTAACTATAATTATGTTTTATAAAATATGACAGTTTTATATTGAGTGGTGGTATCACCACCAATACTATCACCACCAAAGTATTGGTGGTGAGCAAATTTGAATCCAATGATATGATAGGTTGAGAATGCACTTCAGTATTAAAATAATAGGAGCGTGTTTCTCACTCGTGTCGTAAAAACACTATTGGTGCATAGAATCTGTTTCCTTGAGGATGAAGGTTACGATCCATAACCTGTAACCATAACCATGTACTTGATTTAACTAAAGTTTTTCCATTAGCAGAGACCCACACAAATTCATCGTACATACCTATCATTAAAAGCTAAGGAGCTAGCAATAATTTTTTGAACAATAGCATAATGATAATCACATTGTTGAACTCATCTAGATTTCAAAAATTGTTATCAACAAAAGTGCTAGTAATAAGGTTTCAATTCCATTGATCCTCATAAATAAGGTTCTACAATGGAAATGGGAGAACCCAATTAAAAATTGATCAATTTATTATATATTTCCTACTGTTCATCTCATATCCATGACGAATCTAAATAAAGAGCTAACCCAAAAGGCCAAAATTCTTGGAATAGTTTACATAATATGAGTGTGCTTATCATGAATTCGTCTTTGGTCAAATTGGCAAAGTAATTGTCGAACTAAGCTGAGATTGTTGAGAAATTAATTTACGATCTCGGTAATTAATATATAAATGATTTTATGCACCGACGGTCATCTCCCGTAATTAGAAATTATTCTATGCACCGACGATGTAAGTAACCCAACACTTATAAAATAATCTCAACCCTTGATAATTATTATCAACCTTATTTTTAAAAAACAAAAGGTTTATTTAATGCAATCTAACCATCCATTCATGTTGGTGCAAGTGCACGTCGGTGTTCTAAATCATCTCCCGTAATTAATAAAGGTGTTCAAGATTATTTATCAAAATTTTTTGCAAGGTGAAATCTGCAAAATTTGGACTCTATAAAGTACACAACACGACGAGTCCGTGAGAATTTTTCAGAAATTTTTAGAACACCCAAAGTATTTATTATGAATTTCCGAAGTTTGGAAATTTTGGAAATTCATTAAATAAAAAGAAATTGTCCTGAGGCGATCAGAGCCATTGAATTAACCACCGCTTGATCAGTATTGTTGAAATCCACTATATAAAGGCTGAGATGGAGTCAACGCAACATATCGATCCAACGAATACCAGAAATTTGCATTGTTGGGATACCATGCTATCTTAACAGTAACGAGATAGTGGATATTGGTGGCATTCCATATTTAATTGGACGCCAAGGTTTGTACAGAGAAGTTAACGAGAACTTGGTTTGAACTTTGAAGTGAAAGTAAACTAAATGGGTGTCCATGGTAAATTGTGGTGTGATATTTAAGGAACTTGGAAATAATTGTTAAAGGCATTGAAATTGGCGGATAGTCCAATTTCAAGTATTGTGTTGATGAATCGGGACTATTTGTGAATGTAATGGTGTTTGGTCCAATTTGGTCAACCTTTGGTCAAACTAGTTGGACGACTAAATTGACAAAATTTGCATTTTTATTTCTTTAAAGAAAGTTATTAGTATTACTCATGTTGAAATTTAGGACTCCAGTTACCCGAAGAGCGGAAGGTTCGTGATCCGATCGGTGATGTGAAACAAATGACTTCGAAATCCAGATAGGGGATTCGGGACTCTCCTCGATTAGTGGTTTTATTATATTACGCTTTCTAAAATGATGCATGTTAAGTCTATGTGGTTTGGTTATGTTAAAATGCAATGCGTACTAACCAAACCGTGAGAGATGTGATGGCTTGAGAGCGAAAAGTGGCACTGACTTCCTTGGGTTCGATCCCCTTAACCTCCGGAGGGTTAACTACACCAGTCGGACAGTGCGTAATCGTAATGACGACCCGATTCCGTGTGTGTAGCTAGGTAGTGGATACTCTTGCTATGCTTACTTGGTTATAAATTAATTTGAGGTAAGGTCGTGTAGTGGGTCTATGGGACCGGCCATCAGGTAATATTTGGTGCGCACGTATTTATTTTAGTACCATGCATCGATTTTCAAGTGGGAAAATATTTTAAAATTTGTTGTTCTTTAAATGACATGGTTTTGAGTATGTTTTTATACTGTGGCCACAAACTAATACCATATTGTTTTCAAACCTAGTCGAGTTGTTCTCAATGAGCAGCGAGGACGAAAACTCACCTTTACAACAGTGTTGATGCAGGTACTGTGCACTGGTAACGGGATTGATGGACGGAGCAGAGTGTGCAGAGATGGCTTCAATGAATAATAGTAGCGGAGGTCAGGTTCCATGTATAGTCTCGAGCTCTCTTGAGAGTCATTACTTCAGAACTTTGATAGTTCTTATCTCGTCTTATATCAAAATGTATCAACTCTTGTTTACTCTAGTGGTAATCCAGAATCACTTTAAACGAACAAGTTCGATAAATGATTTTTAAAAGTTTTCACCTCTAAATATTTCGACGATTCCACTACGCGTTTTACAAAAAATTATTTAATAAATTTTGCCTTGCGGGTTTTTAAGATGTAAACTGAGCATTCAATTTATGTCTTAGAGACACGCGGCATTGTGACGTGCTAAAGCTGATGAGTAGAGGTGGCAAACGGGCCGCTACGCAAGAGCACGACACGAGCCCAGCACTTTTAAAAGCGGCTCGGCACGGCCCAAGCCCGTTAGTGGCCCGGCACGACCCGAGCACGTTAGAATAATGGGCCGGTTTGGGCCTAGGAATATTGGCCCGGCCCTGCCCAAGCCAGTAATGGGCCCAGCACAACCTGAGCACGATATATTGTGGGCTGGCCTGTTACAAACACAAAATTTCATTTAAAAAAAAAAATTAAAAAACTACAATGATGAGATTTGAATATTGGACCTCTTTATTTAAAATATCATTATAATTCCAACATTGGTTTATGTTGTCAAAATAGTGATATAAAACATTATATCCTTATTTTAATATAAGTATTTTTTTCTAAATATTAATTATATGTTTATTAATAAAGACTAATCTCATCATAATACAACTATAGAATGAAGGAATTAAATAATAATATGATACTAAATCTTCATTATATTAATAAAGATTAATCTCACAATAATATACTAAAAGCAATATATTTTGAGTTATTTTTTTTTCTTTCTTTCTTATAGTGGAATATAAAAAATATTAGAAAACAAATCTTAAAAAGCTAAGATTAAGAAAAACGTCGTAGAAAATAATTTATTTTAATTTTTTAAATAGTTAAATAAAATTAATTTTTATTTGTTCAAATTAAGATTTTAAAATCGTGCTTTTAGTGAGTAGGCACGAGCACGGCCCGTTTATTAACCCGGCACGAGCACGGCCTAACACGATATGGGACCGAGTTTAATGTTTAAGTAAATGGGCCGGCACAATAATAAATGGGCCGGCCCAGACACGGCACGAAGCACGACTAGGCCCGCCTAAAATGGACCAGGCCGGCCCGTTTGCCACCTCTACTGATGAAGTAGAGTTAGGGGCGTTACAGTAATGAGCTATTTTGCTCTTTCTCAAGCTCTTTGTTGTTTCCTTTTTTTTTTTTTCTCTCCTTTTCTTTTGTTCTTGTTTTTCTTTTTCATTTTTTGTCTTCTTCCCATTTTCTATTAGTATTTCTTAAAAATTTCTTCTCTTAAAGGCAAATATTGCCATTTTTTTTAGGGTTTTTGTCCATTTACCCCATTTTTAGGGATTTTTTTCCCACTAACCCCATTGTGTTTTTTAATTCCCTCTTACCCAATACACTCTAAGGAAGTCTTCCCTAATACCTCATTAAGATTTTTTTTTTGTTTTTAATTTTTTTTAATACCATTTTACCCCTCACCCCTTATTTACTTCGAGAGAGAGAGAGAAACCATAGGAGACCTCGCCGGAACCCGTCACCGGTCGCCGGATTCCGGCAAACTTTTGCCGGAATTCTGGTCACCGGTGGCCGCCCATCGAACCTTTCAGAAAACCTCGCCGGAAATGTTTATTACCCCAATAGACATCTATTGCCTATCAATAAAGGTCTATTGCTCCCCAATAGACGTCTATCAGTCGTGTATTGCCTCCCAATAGACGTCTATTGCCCCCCAATAGAACTTTCAGTCGCCAGAATAGGAACTAATCTTTCTAGATTTAGACAAATAAAACTTTGATTAAAGAAAAAAATGAGAATATTACATCAATTCAAAACGTCTATTGCCTCCCAATAGATGTCTATTGGCCCCCCAATAGAACTTTCAGTTGCTGGAATGGGAACTAATTTTTCTATATAAATCTTTGATTAAAAAAAAAAAGAAAAAAGGAGATTACATCAATTAAAAACGTCTATTTTCCTCCAATAGACGTCTATTGCCCCAATAGAGAGGCAATAAACCTCTAGGCACTGATGGAAGAGAAAAATATATGTAAAGAGACTAAAGCATAAACATTGAGCTACATAACAAATCATTAGTTCACTACTCCTTTCAATCATGCTTTCTTTTCTTCTTGCATCGGCCAATGGAGTATGGGCATGTTGTATACCATGATCTAACAAGCTACCTAGGTATAGCTGCACCAGAAAATATTAAAATTTCAACAAACTTTGGAAACAAGTTCTTATTCTCCTGACATACGAACACAATTAACCTCCTCTCCCAATTTAGATGCCCCATCTATCTAGTGGACCTACGCATTAATGGAATTGCCACCTAAAGCTGCCAGAATTGCTTGCATCTGGACACCCATATGAATTTGTCTGCATCATAACAGCTAAGCAAAACCAAACTTTAATACGCAGAAATATGATTCACATTAACCCTTATAACAGAGCACCGCTGCATGCAATTAGACTCAAATTGCTCAAATCTAACAAGCAAGGAACAGTTAACAATAACATATCACCAGAAAATACAATCATAAAGTGGATTTCACCTAAGAAAAGTAGCAAACTAGATCAGGCTACCCGTTTCAGTGGCGGACCCAAACCAAGGAACCTACCGACACATCAATGTCATTGTTACCGGACTCGCTGGAGCTTAAAGTCGGCGTCGGAGCTAGAGAAATCTAGAGTAGAAGGCGCGGAGGTCAGCATCTTAAACGTTGAATGCGGGGCGGAGATCGGAGGATTAAGACGAAGAGGTCAAGGTTGTCGACGTTAGGGTTCGGACATCGTCGGCATTGTCCTCGTCACCGTCGCTCGAAGAGGAGACGCACTGAGCAGATCGGAGAGGGATGAGAGAGAGAGAGAGAGAGAGAGAGAGAGAGAGAGAGAGAGAGAGAGAGAGAGAGAGAGAGAGAGAGAGAGAGAGAGAGAGAGAGAGAGAGAGAGAGAGAGAGAGAGATGTAATTAATTAATTAAGTAAAGGGCATAACTGTCATTTTTCTTTAAACAGGGTAAGTGGGAATAAAAATTTGTTGCTGGGGTAAGTAGGATAATTTTAGCCAATTTTGGTGCTTTTGATCAAGGACCCTTTTGGCCGATCGACATTGTCCTCGTCACCGTCACTCGAAGAGGAGACGCACTGAGCAGATCGGAGAGAGAGAGAGAGAGAGAGAGAGAGAGAGAGAGTTCAGATCGTGGAGAGAGGAGAGAGACATAGATGCAGATGTAATTAATTAATTAAGTGAAGGGCATAATTGTCATTTTGCTTTAAACAAGGTAAGTTGGAATAAAAATTTGTTGCTGGAGTAAGTGAGATAATTTTAGCCAATTTTAGTGCTTTTGATCAAGGACCCTTTTTTTTTTGCTCCCCCCCAGGATTCGCCACTGCTCATATCGTCAAAGAAAATATCTTTTGAGTTCATTATAATTCTTTTTATGTCATAGAATGGTTTTTTTAAATTTTTTTTTCTTTGGAACAATATGCTCATGAGAGAGTTATGATGAGAATAGTAAAAGACTCAAGGGAGTGCAAAACCAAACGGAACCAATAATTGTTGGCATCCACACATTTTTATTACCAACTTGTTCTTCCCTACACAATCATTAATTATGTACAAGGGGGGGCCTTATTTTAATTTTCCCAGACATCCTCACGAAGTGTGTCTTACTAGTCTAGGCCTATAACGCATCACAGCCAATTTTACCGGGATTCAAATTTGCTCACCACTTTCCACACCTACAAAGGGAAAATTCTTTGAAAATAACTAAAGTAGCAACCAATATTAACATGCCACTTGATCTCTAAATTGAGAGATTTCTTCGAAGATGGGAAGCCTCTTGGATCTAAAAGGGCCCCATTCATTCATCAACTGCTCAAGCCCCTTGACAAAATCATCATCTATCCCCAATAAGTCCACGGACTCAGGCGGATCATGTATGGACCTCAATTCCATTAGCAATTCATGAGCCCTTCTTCTCGACTTAGTCTCATCGGCACCCGGAAGACGACTTTGCAATACATCCTCAAGAACCAACTGAGCATCTTCATAGCGGCCCTGTTTGATTAGGGAGAGTCCTAAGTTGCATGCCTTATTGGAGTCAGGATCGATCATCTGAGCTTTTCGATACACTACCTCTGCCATCATATAGTTTCCTTTCTGCATGTATGCCCATCCCAAATTTCCCTGAAAATTGAGTCAACAAAATTTTTTCATATACATTATTGTGATGTGGATTACTTCCTCTTACAAGGGTATGGAGTTGCTAGAGCGGTGATCAGTTAGGTTGCACTTAAGTTAAACCCTAAGTGATAATGAGATACAAATGAATCAAACATTAGTTATGCACTTATGCATCAAGCAACAATTCGTCGGAATGAAAATTACAGAATATTTCTTCTCACAATACACATTTTCCAAGTGTTTAGGATAAGACTGTACGTACCAATAATCTGGAGGTTTCTTGCTTAACAGAGACCTGGAACTTCTTTCCATGAGAGCGTGCAGTCTTAGTCTGTCTGCCATTGAAGGCTGCTCCTTGGTATATCAACCTCAGCTTCCTCTTGAGCAAGTCAATCTGCTCCTCGATCTTCCCACACTTCTTGTACAAGTCGATGAGAACATTATCCAGCGAGTCTTGTGCTTGTTTAGAGCAAAGGCCTCTGAAGGACTTGATAGCTTCAATGGCTTCTTCAGTTCTGTCTAGTTGCTTCATCACAACGGCCATGTCCTTTAGGGCACTGTCTACTCTATCTCCTGCATTTATTGCCTTCCAAAACAACACTATTGCAGCCTCTGGATCCTTTTCGACAAGCTGAAATATTGTTGTTCAAGAACTGGGTTAGATTGTTTGGTGAGGGGGAAAAATAGCGCAAATAGATATCACGACCAATGGTGCGTCAAGATTCAGAAGGCATGTGATCTGTGGTCCTGCTGCTAAGGCAATCTAATTTTTATTTTTTTTTAAAAGTGGATTTTGATGTATAGTAAGCCAATCATAGGTTTTTTTAGTAAAGTATATATATACCCTAAATAAAATGCAAGTTACAACTATTAACTTAATTTGAATCAACATCGAGTCATGACTGCAACAAGTACATTTTGTATGCATGTATTCCAAATATTTAAAGATTCTGAAAGGACTACAGGAATATATCTACATAAAACAAATTATTAGGATATGCTTGTAAATTTTTATTCATTATTGAAGTTGCACAAAAGGGCAGACAAATAATAATATATGCTTTTTATTCAGGTCAGATTATGTACATTTCACATAATCACATCTATAGTAGCAAATGTGATGAAATTTTTTTATCTCAACGAGTGACTTCAAAGTTCAAACACAATAGAAGATTAATTTTGCATGCTTTTCTTGGATACTGTTAATTACTTAGAACAACTAATAAGCTTTCATGAAAATGAACCCAAATTAAGTTAAGAAAATAATTACGTTAATTACCTGTTTTGGCTAATTTTGTATCTAATTATATATCTAAACCGGTGGCATAAGTGAAGAGACATATATTGCAATCGTTTATCACCTATTATGAGATCTCATTTACACCGTAATATATACGACTTGATTAAAAGAATGGAGACCTAATTACAGATCAAAATAACCCCCAAGTCAACTCCTAATATTCATCAATCAAATAATATGATCGTGCTTCACAAATCTTCCATATATACAGTAATTGACTCAACAATAATATTTCCTTCATATATGAATCCTTCCAATTTTGAGTTATGAATTGAGAAAGATAACACGGAATTAAAGTGTATATCAAGTGAAAATGACTAAATTTGTTAATTAAACATTCTCCATATTACAATTGGAGCGCTTTATTCTGGCAAATAGCTAATCAGAAATGCCAAAAAGACGCGCAAAACAAAGCTGAAAGAGAGATAATGAATTAATGAGAGTTAACAAAAAAAAAAAGGACCATGTATAATGAATACTACAACAGAAATTAAATGTCTCCTAGCATCTACAAGTTTTTTTTTTATTTGAATCGCACTCTCAAAAATCATAACTCCAAAGAGATTTCCTTCATCATTCATCACCACTTACGCTAATCAGACGACTTCTGCGCTAACAGAAGTCATCGTTAACAAGTAGGTGGCCCCTAATATAACATGTCAATTAAAGAGTACTCAAAAAGGGCAGTCAATGATGCAATAGTGCTAGGAATAGTATTACCTGAGCATGCTTGGCTCTAACATAAGGAGTATCACCAGAAGGCACCTTGTGAATAACATGATAAAGCTCATCCTTCTTCCCCTTCGTCGTCGCAGCAGCAGTAGTGCTGTTGCTGCCAATCTTGAAACTCATCATTCCCTCCATTTCCCCCTCTCCTTTCTATCTATATGTCTCACATAAAGAAAACACAACCACTGAACCACGCTTTTGGGAGCTGTGTTTTTCTGGGATTGCTGTAATAATCAACAAGAATATAGGAGGAAGAGGAGGGAGCTGGAACTGGGTCGACTCGATCCCTAAGAGAAGGTGAAATAGAGAGAGAGAGAGAAATGAGTCCAATTTATACAAGCAAAGCAGAAACAAAGCCAATAAGTATTTGCGAAGAGCATGAACAAAGTGCGGAATGAAGACTCCATTCATTCTTGTACGTTTGTGCTCACTCAACAGCCAATCAATGTGTCGGGTGGGACACGTGTCGTGCTGCAGTTGAACCCTTCTGGGATTCATGGCCTTTTTCTTTTTTCTTTTTTGTTTCTCCCTTTCTCCTATTGGTATATCCTGTGTCTTTTTTTTTTTTTGGACTAGATCTTCTGTCATCGTCTAAATTTCTACGCTCATGACCTTTCCGTTTCTGAGCTTATCATAAAACATTTAAGTTTGACCAATGTTAATTACTATACGTCACGGAGGGCAATAGCTAGCCAGGAGTTGTTGCTATTAGTCAAATTTGATAAATGTGTTTTTCTCATGTGAACACACTTGACATAACATAATTGGTATTTTTCATTTCCCATCTCATATATAGTACCTTTGTAATATTAGAGACAGTAAGAAGAAAGAATCATATATTTGACCTTGTGGAGTTTTCATAGAAGGTGAATGGTAAAACGATTCAAACCCATTACAGAAAAACTCTATTAATTGGTGTTTTCTTTAGGGCATTGTCCTTTTTAAATGTGACATAAAGTCAGACTACTCTATTTTCATTTTTCAAATGATAAATCTAATTACATAAAAGTTGTACTAAATTACTACATTATTAGTCGTTATCAATTATTGTCGATAAGATAGATTTTTATATATCATTGTTGATCATCAAAGATAAATTTCCCCTCTATACTCCTCCACCGATGTACATTAAAGATGAATCATACGAACTAGCATCCCAACTCGTACAACGCATTAATCAGGACTCATAATTGTTGTAAGTGAAATTCGAGCTTAAATATCCAATTTCGAATTATGAATCATACAATAAGAGATGGGGCAAATCAATGAAACATTCTAAAGGGGGAGATAGAGTTTCGTTTGAGTTTCAAGGTAACCTTACATGTCTATCACCACATTGAATGAAACCAGGGGCGGACTTCTAGTCGGTCTGTCCTTGTTTGGATAAATTTCATGTGATGAGAGCCGGCAGGAACTTTTGTTCGGATGAACCCGACCTTTAAAGCAGTCCGATACATTGGGCTGGGTTCAAATTTTCGAATGAAGATAAGAAAGCGTACGGATACAATTATCATGATGATTAATAATTTGAGTCATTTCTATTACATTTAGAAAAGAGAAATAGAAGAAAACTACTTGTAAAGTTGGTGAATAATTGCGTCAGAAATGTTTGGCAACATGTATATTCGGCTATTCGCCATAACAAAAGATGAACCTGGACCATTTTGAATTTTTGATAGATACCATCCTCTCCCGAATAAGTTAAAATTGTATAATTGATGATGATATATCATAGAACTAGTTCAGATGATGATTTTTTCTACAGTGAGTCCATGTCCTCGTCTAAACTTCAAAAAGGCATTCCTTATCAAATTATCTAATCTTTTTAAGAAAATAGTTAATTACCATTACAATTTGCAATCTAATTATTTGAACCGTTCATTATTATAAAAAAAAATAATAATAAAAAAATTAAAGAGGTACGATATTCTCCTTATTATTACCGCATTGCTAGATGGTCGAGCTTCCTCTATATATCTTCTAAACATTATTATACACTCCTCTTTAGGGAGACTATTATCTATACTATTATTATTAAGAGAAGATAGTTTGTTAGCTAAAATTTAGAATTCTGATAGTAATTATCTTAGAAAATTAATAAACTTTGAGAATTAATTAAATCAGAAGGATAATTAATTAAGACATTTACAAGATGTATTTTTATTACAAAAATAAACAAAAAGTATACACAATCCACTTTTCTCACCCAATTATCTTTTCTCTGCAATAACTAACTTTTTGTTGTAGAGAAACTGAATTTGAGAGGAATTTGCTGTATATTCTCATTGATAATAGGGGCCTCTTTATATAGAGGATTACAATGCATAGAGTTAGAATCATACAAGAAAAGATAATCTCTAGATTCTTCTAATTAAACTCTATTACCACTAGGTCAAGTAACCTAGAGTTTGGGCCAAACACAAATAGAGATATCCTTAAACACTCCTCCTTGTGTTGTCCAAATGCGGTGCTTCTCTCGTTGCCTCGTTAAAAACCTTGCCGAGTAACAAAAACCCAGTGGGACAAAAATAACCTCGGTCAAAGGGGAAAAAGAGCACAACACACCCTTCACGATTCGAGACGAACATGTAGACATCTCCCCCTGATGTCTGTGCCTCCCCCTGATGACTACGATCATGGGAGTTCAGATAATTTCCGCAAGCCAATTCTTGCCACTTGTTTCTCGAACGTGGATTTGGGCAATGACTTAGTAAACAAGTCTGCCGCATTGACCTCAGATCGAACCTGATTTACTTTGATCTTGAGGAGCTTCTGTTGTTGCTGATTGTAGAAGAATTTGGGCGATATATGCTTGGTGTTGTCGCCTTTGATGTAGCCTTGCTTCATTTGTTCAATACAAGCAGCATTATCCTCATAAATGCTCGTTGGCTCATCTGTGGTAGACTTCAAACCACAATTGCTTCGAACATGCGTAACTATGGATCGAAGCCATATACATTCACGAACTGATTTGTGAAGATCAATAATCTCTGCATGATTCGAAGAGGTAGCGACTAAGGTCTGCTTTGTAGACCTCCAAGATATCGCGGTCTTTCCCATGGTGAAAACATAACCAGCTTGGGAGCGACCTTTGTGTGGGTCAGAAAGATACCCAACATCAGCAAAACCTTCCAAAACACTTATATCGTTTTGGATTGGGGAGAGGGAACGCAGTCCACCATGTGTAGCGTCCCTGGTACTTGATGGGTCCGAATCCATCATCTCTCTGTAGGGATAGAACAAGCCCATATCAATCGTACCACTTAGGTATCGAAAGATATCTTTAACACCAGTCCAATAGTGTCTTGTTGGCGCAGAGCTATATCTAGCTAGCAAGTTCACAGCGAATGAGATATCCAGTCTTGTGCATTGTGCTAAGTACAACAATGTGCCTATTGCACTTAGATAGGGCACTTCTGCCTCTAGCACTTCTTCGTCGTCATCTTTTGGACGGAATGGATCCTTCTTTGGATCAAGACTACGGACGACCATTGGGGTGCTTGAAGGCTTAATCTTGTCAGTGTTGAAACGCATAAGCATCTTTTGGGTATAAGCTGACTGATGAATCAAGATACCATCTCTACGGTGCTCAAGTTCTAAACCGAGGCAAAACCGTGTTTTCCCAACATCTTTCATCTCAAACTCGGATTTCAAGTGTTCAGCGGTTTCCCTTAACTCTTTAAGAGTGCCAATTATGTTCATGTCATCAACATAAACCGCTATTATTGCAAATCCGGAACTTGTCCTTTTTATGAACACACATGGGCATAGTTCATTGTTGACATATCCCTTTCCAATCAAGTAGTCACTAAGACGGTTATACCATATCCGTCCGGATTGTTTCAATCCATATAGTGAGCGTTTCAATCTAATCGCAAACAAGCTCCGTGGTTTAGAGCCACTTGATTTGGGTAACTGAATTCCATCTGAAATCTTCATGTATATTTCCGTATCTAGATCCCCATATAGATGAGCAGTAACCACATCCATAAGCTGCATTTTCAGTTTTTCAGAAACTACCAAACTGACAAGGTAGCGGAACATAATGACGTCCATTACAGGAGAGTAGGTCTCCTCGTAGTAGATTCCAGGGCGTTGTGAGAAGCCTTGCGCCACAAGGCGAGCTTTGTATCTTACAATCTCGTTTTTCTCATTACGCTTTCTAACGAATACCCATTTGTGACCAACTGGTTTGGTGTTGGGCGGTATTGGTACAATTTTGCCAAATACCTTTCTTTTCGCTAGAGAATCAAGTTCTGCCTGGATCGCATCTTTCCATTTTGGCCAATCAGCTCTGCGTTGGCATTCATCAACGGAGCGTGGTTCGATGTCATCAGTCTCAATAATCTCACGCGCCACTGAATACGCGAATACATCATCAATGATGATGGAGTTTCTTTCCCACGTCTCATGTACACTAGTGTAGTTTACAGAGATCTCTACGTTCTCAGGGATAGGTTCTGACATTGAGGCGTCCCCCAATGATGTCTCGTGGACATAACCATAATCCGGAACATTCTCATGAGACGGATTTTGAGTATCGATGATCAAAGGATTTGTTTGTGCATCATTCGCTCTCTTTCTAGGGCGAATATCCTTCGAACCAATTGGTCTACCATGCTTCCTTGCGGGGCCTGCGGCCATAGACGCCACATCATTGCCATGCTGGGCAATGGCGCCATCTCGTGGTGTCATAGGAGTGGCGTGATGTCCAGTATTTGGAACATCGATTCTTGCAGGCACGTTTGCAGCATGTATGTGTGATCTCGTCACTTTGGCAACATCAGAAAACGCATCAGGCAGAGTGTCTGCTACGTTCTGGAGCTCGATTATTCATCGCACTTCCAGTTCTGACTATGCAGTACGGGGATCGAGATGAGACATAGTGGGGATAGACCACGACAATTCCTGTCGTTCCTGTGGAACATCTGTGTTTTTATCTCCCCCTAACGATGGGAAGACAGTCTCATTAAAGTGACAATCCGCAAGTCTAGCGGTAAAGAGATCGCCTGTCAAGGGTTCAAGATAGCGGACAATAGTTGGAGATTCATAGCCAACATAGATGCCAATTTGTCATTGTGGACCCATCTTAGTACGCTGTGGCAGCGTAAGAGGCACATAGATAGCACACCCAAAAATGCGTAAATGCGAGATATCAGGCTCGTATCCAGTCACTAGCTGTAATGCAGAGTAAGATTGGGTTGCAGTGGGTCATAGACGAATCAGCATTGCTGCATGCAATATTGCATATCCCCAAACAGAAACAGGGAGATTGGTACGCATAACCAATGTCCGCGCTATCATTTGTAGTCGTTTGATAGCGGCTTCTGCTAGACCATTTTGGGTATGAACATGGGGAACTGGATGCTCTACATCAATCCCCAGTAACATGCAATAGTCATCAAACATTTTCGATGTAAACTCCCCAGCATTATCAAGTCGAATGGACTTAATAGGATGGTCAAGGTAGTGAGCCCGTAAACTGATAATCTGGGCGAGGAGTTTAGCATAAGCAGCATTTCGAGTGGTCAACATCGCGACATGTGACCAGCGTGTCGATGCATCAACCAATACCATAAGTATTTAAAAGGTCCGCATGATGGTTGAATGGGTCCACAGATATCTCCTTGGATTCTCTGTGAGAACGGAATGAGTATTTTAGGATCCTTTGCATAGGACTGTCTCAGTCCTAATTTCCCGAAGGAACAGGCTTTAGAAAATGAGAGAGGGGCCTTAGAAGGCAACCAATGAGGATTTTGGTCGGGCCTGAGCGTCGGTGGCGCTATTAGAAGCAAAGTGTGTGACTACATCTCCCATTATGGCATTAGAGCCATGGAAATTGGTTTGTGTGGCGTCATGGCCACCAGGAGGAGCACCCATGGCGTCATGCTCATGGTTGGCGCCATTTATGGAGTCATCACTAGGGACAGGGGCGGCCTTTCGGCGGCCCAAGACAGCAGCAGCGCCAGAAGCTGCAATTTTTGCGGTCTTGCTAAGTCCTGGAATCAATTTTTGATTCTTGCTTCTTCTCACTTTGAAGAAAGGATGCCCGTGTGAAGTCTTAAGTATACGGAGCATCATATCACGACCAGGATGTCCTAGTCGGTCATGCCAAAGCCAATATGTGTCGGAATCCAAGAGATCTTCTCTTATGACATTATTGGATTCAATTGGTCGAATTGTAGTGACATAAAGTCCACCAGATTGACACATAAGCTTCTCTAAGATGCGCTTCCGTCCGCAATCATTAGAGGTAATGCAAAGGAATTCTATTCCGTTCTCACTATGCATTTCCGCATGGAATCCGTTGGTTCTTATATCTTTAAAGCTTAATAAGGTTCGATTTTCCTTAGGAGCGTAGAGAGCTTCAGTGACTTTAATCAAGGTGCCATTGGGCAAAAGGAATTGGGCCAGTCCATGTCCTTGAACTAAACTTGATGGCCTAGCTATCGTAGTCACAGAGGAATATGTAGGCAACATTTCTAAGGATAATTGCCTATGTCGTAGAATGGTGTGCGTAGCCACACTATCCGCAAGACATTGAAGTTCATCCATTCCTAAAAGAAAAGCTCGTAATTAAAAAGGAGTCATAAAGAAAAGAACTCAACTTTTATTAATAAGCCAAACAGAATTACATCATCGTTTCTTTAACCAAACAAAATCTAATCCAATAAACTAGTTAATGCAAAACAATGGTAGTCGTCTAACTCCTTTTGGTAATTCCAATGTAAATGTGACCAGGTGAGTAGAGAGATGTCGGTGGAGCAAAGCTCGCTTAAGTATCACTTATCTCAAAACCTTCCTAGACATCACATTTACATTGAGTACGCCTACTTTGAAGAAAGACTAATATCATTGGCATCTACTACAAAAGTAATATGGCAATTGCCTACATCTCTTGGAAAATAAAAAGACTTAATCAAAATCGCCAATTTCTGGGTCTTGATCCTTGTAATCTTCCACCCTTAGATCAAGATCGCCATCTTGATCTTCTTGTTCCATGTAATTTGCCTCTCTTGCTTCACGATACATCTTGTATGTGTTTGCAACGTTCTGGGATGTAGTACACTTCTTTGCCCAATGTCCACTTGATCCACATCGAAGACAAACATCTTTATGGTCAGGCTCTCTTGATCGAGATGCTTTTGGTGCATGATTTGGACGACTATTACTCTTGGTGGCGTCACCAGCATAGCCGGAGGCTCCGCCTCTCTCTCTCTTCACACGTTGACCTCCTCGGTTCCGTGCACACCTCTCTTGGCTATTTCCTTCCTCTTTAGGGCGAGAATATGGACCAGGACATCCAGAATTGTCCCTACTCTTAGGGTTTCGCTCCTTGCGTCCTCCCTTGGGGGCATGAATATAGTTAGACTCCGGAATAGACTTAGTTCCCACGGGTTTAGAGTTATAGTTCTTCACAAGTATGTTGTCGTGCTTTTCAGCTACGTTCATGGCGCCAATAAGCTCATGAAACCTTGTGATACGTCCTGCTTTCGCATCAATCCGATAATTCTTTGAAATCATCAGGGCAGAGACGGGGAAGGTAGAGAGAGTCTTCTCGATCAACATCGTATCAGTTATGGCTTGGCCACAAAACTCCATCAGAGACTTGATACGAAGGGCTTCCGAGTTATAATCAAGCACATACTTGAAATAACAAAAGCGGAGGCTATGTCATCGCACTTCTAAATCAGGAAGCAGGGAGTCACGAACGTTGCCAAATCGCTGCTCAAGTTCTACCCATAGCTTTCTTGGGTCTTCCTCATTGAGGTATTCACTTTGGAGCGCGTCATTCATGTGTCTTGTCATGAGAATGATGGCTTTAGCTTGATTTGCTTCAAAAGCAGTAGCTTGTTCAATGGAGAGCACGTTCTGACTAGGCTCTTGGATGGCCTCCAGAAGTCCATCAGCCTTAAGATGTTGGCGCACATCTCAGACCCACCTATGGTATCCCGCGCTAGTTGTCTCTAGTGGAACAAAGTTCAACTTGTTCAGGTAACTCATCCTGAAAAACAACACAAGATTCGGGTTAGTTTTGGAGCGAAAAAGGCTACCACGAAAAACTATTAAATTTCTGAGCGTAGTCGCTTCCAAGAAAATCTGATTCCAAGAGGGGTTTTGGATTAGATCGAAACAACGATGTATGTGGTTGATCGTTTTTCTTCTCAACAAACTCTAAGTTTGGAGGACTCTACAAGCTCCAAGCTTGGAGTGAGCACGAACCCCCACAGTTCGGCTTTTTGGTCTCCCCTATGAAGAAGAAAGGGGGGTAGAAGAAGGGATGTTGGAAGTCCCTGATAAAAGAAGAGAAAAATAATTAAAAAAACTTCAAAAAATGGGAACTTTTAGAAAAGTTTACCTTGAAAAATTGGTCGGAAATTCTTGACCGGAAAAGTCGTCGGAAAGTTATTGTAGATGGCCGGAAAAGTCGCCGGAAAATTGTTGACCGACATTGATCTGTCGTTGACCGCAGGTGCTGACGTGGCGATCAGTGCTGACGTGGCAGTCTGGATGATGACGTGGCAGGCAACTTGGCGGCTTGGCTGGTGCACGTGGGCTACTCAGTGGGCTGCTGCACGTGGGCTCCGCTGGGGCTGCTGCAAGTGGACTTGGGCTGCCAAGGTTCCCCTTTTTTTTTTCTTTTTTTTTTCCTCTGACGGTTCGGGTCAGGTAGACGCCGGTGGCCGGTTCGGTTGAATTTAGGACAGTTCCGGTGGTGATTTTTCAGGTTCCGGATTTTGGGGACGAGGTGCAGCTACTGACAAAAGGTGGCAGTGAAGGGTGGACGAGAAGATGGCGAACCACACAGGAGATCTTCAGATTCTTCTTGGGAGGCCGGTTTGAACACTTCCGGTGGCCGGTTCAGGTTGATTCCGGCTGGGTTTGGGGGTGGCGCCGTCGGTTCTGGGTTCCTGGGATTGAGAGCTTCAAGGTAGGCGGCGGTGGTTTCTGATATTTGAAGGTTACAAATTTAGGATTTCAGGGTTAGGGATTCGTGCTGATAACTTGTTGTAGAGAAACTGAATTTGAGAGGAATTTGCTGTGTATTCTCATTGATAATAGGGGCCTCTTTATATAGAGGATTACAATGTATAGAGTTAGAATCATACAAGGAAAGATAATCTCTAGATTCTTCTAATTAAACCTTATTACCACTAGGTCAAGTAACTTAGAGTTTGGGCCAAACACAAATAGAGATATCCTTAAACATTTTTTTCTTTTTTCTTTTCTAAAAAAAATAATAATAACTTGCACATGCAGAGCATGTGTGAGGAAATGCTAGTTTTTTATATTTGTTGGACAATATATCTATACTATTATTAAGAGAAGAAGCTTTAATAGCTAAAGTGGGTGTGAAAAGACAATAAATCCTTAGACCTTATATTAATTTTAAATAATTTTTAATAATTGAATGGTAGTATGGTAAATAGTAAAATTAAAAATCATATAAAAAATAAAATTTCATCTATACTATATTAAGAGAAGAAGTTTTAATAGGTAAAGTGGGTGTAAAAAGACAATAAAATCCTTAGACCTTATATTAATTTTAAATAATTTTTAATAATTGAATGGTAGTATGGTAAATAGCATAATTAAAAATCATATAAAAAATAAAATAAATAATTTTCAGATAGTTAACTACTCTTGTCTGCAATAACCACCCACAATTCAGATAACTTCCCACTTTCTTTTTTCTCAAATAACTTCTATTTTTTTCTCAATATAACTATTATAAGAATTTTACACATGCAAAGCATGTGAGCAAAAAACCAGAATATATATAGAGTGGTGCTATTCACACACCCATTTTCTCTATTCACACACTCTTCTATTTTTCCATTATTTTAATTCATTTCTTTTTTACAAATTACCCTAACTACCCTCCATTGCAATTTTGATTCTTTTTCTTTTTTCTATTTGGCAAGTCAATCATGAATCAAACATCAATATATCATTATACAATAAATCAAAATTTTAATTTACCTATAAATGAAGGAAAAATAATACGTTAGTTAAGTGGAATGACCTGTATTATTAGACAGACAAGGAATATGCTTCCTAGGTAATTACGTTCATCCAACTGAATTAAAATTGTAAAATTTGTCCTCAGCTTTGCATAATACATTCTTATTATTTATGGGTCAGTGTTCTTTCAATACAGTTATCTAAAATACATTAAATTAAGAGTTCATACCATTGATTATGCGTGTGTTTATATTTGTCTAGCCCCTCAAGCCAGTCTTATTCAAACAATTAATTTTGAACTATACTCCTTTTTTTTTTTCCTTTTTTACCTGCAAATTTCTTAAATTTTCTGACTTCGTTTGAAAATGGCTTATTGCCAATCTATAAGAGATGAGAAACTCTAGTAAGCTAGGTGCAATATTGGAACCCGAAACAACGAGGGAGTAAAGCATGCGTTTTACCCCTCCTACTTGTATGAGAACAAACTTTGCAATATGGCTGCATGCGGATTGGATTGGATCGGTTTTGACTCTAAACCATCTCTATGCCAAAGTAAGCGGTTTAGACATTTTAGACAACCGGACATAAAAAAAAAAAAAACTTAATCCGATCCAATCAAATCCATTTAAAGATGGTTTGGTTCAGTCGGTAAGGCGGTTTTAACCTATATAGCATTAATGTTTTGTTTACGAAAAACTCATAGTAAAATACTAAAACTCAATCTCAATAATCAAAATTTAATAATCAAAATCCAAAACTAATATTCAAAGAACAAAATCCAAAATAGTTTCAAAATTTTGTCAAAAAAAAAAAATAGTTTCAAAATGATTCACTTATTTGGGTTTTAAGCATTTGGGTCTAGAATTCAATATGGTAGTATATCATTTTGAGAATCAAATTATAATAAGAGATTTGTAACTTACTTAAAAAAGACCACCCACAAATATATATATATATATATATATTATGTATATAATTTTAATTTTTTTTCCTATTATATTTAATACATACCGATCGGTTCGGGTTTAGCGGTTTAAGTAAAAGAAAAACCAAACCAAACCAATTCATAAACGGTTTGGTTCGGTATTGAACCGACTTTCATATTTTAATACTAAAAAACTTTAACCAAACCATATTTACCGGTCGGTTTGGCCGGTTTGTACCGTGTTTTGCACACCCCTACTTTACAATTTAGGGGGGGTGTATTGTATATGGAATTAGTGGAACTTTTAAAGAAATGTATGGAATTTAAAAGTCTGGGTGTATTCAATATAGACTCTTAACAGTACATGAAAGTCTTGAGGTATTCAATTAGGATTTTTTAAAGACTTCATGCATTCCACCAAAATCTAGGGATATTCAATTAGGACTTTTAAAAATGAATAAAAGTACAGAGGTATTCAATATATCATTCATACTTATGGAATTAGAAAATCATGGATAATCATGGACTTTGTAGTGTTAACTATACATACCAAACTCTAATAATTTTCCAGCCTCCAGACCAAAAATTTCAAAAAGTCTATCAAAGTTTCCTCTTCAAAAAAAAAACAAAAGAAAAAAAAAAACAGTCTATCAAAGCTCTTCTCTCTACGCACGAAGAAGTTTGTCCTTCATCATCTCTTTTTCTTAATTTTTGTCTTTTCTCTAATGTTTTATGATATCAACCTTTTTTTTATACCCAACATGTTCATTGTAGTTGTTGAATGTGATTTTTTTTTTTTTTCAATTGTGATACTTCGAACCCTAATAGCAATAAAAATAATTTATGAAACCCTAAAACTCAAATATTGTGGTCTAACCCTAAGACCTTGAACCATACTAAATTTTATCTTATTAATTAATTATTCTCATTAATTTGAATTTATATTATAGTTCAAAAAAAGGTTGAACAATTGAATTTCAATTGATTGATTATAGATCAAAACATTGACCAATATTGCTACAATATATGTTAATCGGTGAAAACAAAATGGATGAGAATAATTAACCATAAATATCAAGTGATCTATATTGTATATTTATGTTGTTGGGAGATTAGGAATGAGAACAAACACGCTAGACAGACTAACAATCATTTATTTGAGTCAATTTTTATTAAAAGATACTGGAGCATTGAAGAGACAACAAGTTATTATTTTGTTTTGTGTTTGGGCTTCATTTGTTTTGTTTTTTTTTTTTTTTTAATATTTTGTACATCCTAGGAAATCTGTAGAAGTCATTCATAATAAAGTATATATATTTTCATGAATCAATAAAATTCTGTTGCTAAAATCAATGGTTTTAAGAAATCCATAATAGTCTATCAACTTTTTAAAAAGTCTGTGGACTTTTCAAAAAGTCTGTCATTTAAAAAAAGTCTGCACAAATCCAAATACAATACACCCCCCTTAGATTCAGTTGGATGACTGTAATTACTCGGGAAGCATATTCTGGTCTAATAATACAGGTCCGTCATTCCACTTAATGAACGTATTATTTTTCCTTCATTTATAGGTAAAAGAAAATTAATTTATTGCAATGATGTTTGATTCATGATTGACTTGCCAAATGGATAAAAGAAAAAAGAAAAAAAAATAAAAGCAATAGAATTACAAGGGAGGGTAGTGAGGGTAATTTGTAAAACAGAATTGAATTAAAGTAATATAAAAATAGAGGGGTGTGTGAATAGCACCACCATATATATATATAACAATGTGTCAAATTTACTCATAAAAAATAAATGACTCACTGGACAATTCAAGCATAAAGATATACAACAAATTTCATTCACTCAGAGCATCAAGACGCAGTTAACCTATTGGACTCTATTTTCTAAACCCTAAGCGTGTTCTCTCTCTACACGCACCTAAACCATACTCCTGAACGGCGGTTAAAAGCCGCTCTCCCATCCACATCAGCGTCCAAATCACCATGGCATCCATTGATGATGTTACGGAATCCTTTGCTGCATCTCTTACTTTGGCTAGCAATGAGATCATTGATCTGTCCAGAAGATCGAGAGGTACGCAACGTCGTCCTCAACAATCTTTCCTTCTGGCTAAGCCTCTGGCCAAACCACCACCTGTGGTGAATGATCTACAAAGATTCTTTCGGAGAGTGTGGGTTCTTGATAAGAATTTCCAGATCCAAGAGTGTGAAGACCACCACTTTGTCCTGAGTTTTGACCTACTTTGAGATCGAAACAAGGTTCTCCGGGGTGGACCTTGGAGAATCAATCATGCTCCCATTGTGCTACAAGCATACGATGGGGTAGCCCTGATCCAATTTGTAGACTTGCGTTCACTGTTTTTCTGGGTGAAGATCTCTAACATCCCTCCTATGTTTGAGGATCCTGATACCATTGCTGATATCGTATCTGTTGCAGGTAAGTTCCTAGAGATGGATCATAAATTGTTTCACAATATGAGGAAGGTTAGGGTGAGGGTTGCTCATGACCTAGCCAAGCCTTTTCTCCTCAAGAAGAAACTTCGCCTCGCTCCTGGGGTTGAACTAGAAATCTCCTTCTTTTTTGAGAATTTAGTTGGAATGTGCAATTCTTGCAACTTCCTCAGGCACGAAGGAGAAAAGTGTCCAGTTAGCATGGAATCTGCTAGACCGAAGCACAATCCTGTGGAACGACTTGAGATTGGTTCTCCTTCGTTCAGTTTTTCTGCAGGTAATTTCCACTTTCATGGCTTGCAAATGCCGGTCTTACCACCGGTCAGTTGTGCATTATTTCATAACCACACCAATTCACGTAAACCTGTCATTCTACGTGACAAATTGCTCCCCAAGGTTCCTGCAGACAACTCACTGGCAATAGTTCCAGTTTCTAACCTTCAAGAGACCACCCAATCTCCAACCAAAGAAGAACATGCTGTGGCCTCAACAAATATTCCTGAAGTTCTGCAGTCCCCTTCAAAGCACGGGACTTCACCATCAAATGCTTTGGTCAAGGTTTCTAAAACCCTACAGTCTGCTAACCCGGTTGAAAATGATGGCATGGAGTCACAAGAAACCAGAGTGAGTGGAGATTCAAAGCAAGAGGAGTCGGGCAATGCCCCAACCAATGTCGAGATTAGGATGGAGAAAAGGGAGCGCCCTCCAACCTTAGGGGCTTCTCCGAAGAAATTGAAAATTCTGCTCCCGGACTTGTTTCAGAAAATTGAGATACAAGATGCACCTGGGAAGAAAATGAAAATCCCTAGCTTCCCTTGCAAATTCACTACTCGGTCTCTTGGCCAAACTGAAGCACCAGGCAGCATTTTAATACCCAATGATCTGCTTGTGGAAGTCCAGAAACCAAAAAAGAAGAGAGGGCGACCTTTGGGGTCGAAAAATAAAAATCCCTCCACAACTAAAATGGTTGCTACTGCACAGGTGACTTGCTATGAGTACATTACTAAGCCTCCAAGCCCTAGTCTAAAGGGCAAGGAGAAGATATAGGTTTTCTTTCTTTATGTTTTAGCCTATAAACTATGAAAGTGCATAGTTATAGGTTCGCTTTTAATAAGTGAGCGGTAAGTTCTAATATAGTTGGTCTATCCTATGTATCACTGTGGCTCCACCACGAAGTCTTGTCTGGCCATTGTCATGTGTCAGCGGATGGGTATGTAATGGCCTTCTTGGCATGAGTTTTATTAATGAAATTTCATTAGTTTAAAAAAATAAAAAATAAAATTCACTCAGAGCATCTTTAGCAAACTCTCTATTTTGGCTCCATAACTATTTTGGAGAGCATGTTTAACTTTTTATTTATTTTAGCAGCTACACCAGGTTCCTAAGTGGCTCTCCATTATAACTTTTAGTTATCTCGCTCCTACATATAAAGAGAAAAATGAGGCTCTCTATAATTTAAAACATTCATTTTAAGTTATTTTACGTAATTTATAAACACAATTAAACTATTTAATTTTCATTTAAAAAATTATATAATTTAAAAACTAGCTAAAATAAATAGCACTGATGCAGAAGTATTTCTAAAAGTAGATAATTAAAATGACTTTTTATCTACTTTGACTAAAATTTGACTCAAAAATGGTTAACATTGCTAAAAATGCTCTGATCATAAAATGGGTTATAACAAAAGTACTTTGATGTGCAAGCATTTCCATTGGATTTCATTTCTCACCAAATTAGGATCAAAACTGCCATCGGCTACTTCAAACCGTTTGCCAAGGCCGGATCCAAGCACACCAGTATCAGGTTTGCACATAAACATCCGCTTCAAATAGACCTTGTGATCCGACTCTAGGTCGGACCAATAAAGCGTCACATGAAAACACAACTAGACCTCATGCCTCCCCGATCCAATCTTCTGTATCAAGATGACTCGCCCACATCGATACCAAAGTCAACAAGGTCCCCAAAATCCTCAGCCACCAATAACAGGTTGTAATGCCCTGTACCTTAAAGTCTTTACTAGTTACTTTTTACCGTGGTTGACCGAGGAGTGACTTTTTTTTTAGTCCGGTAAATTAGAAAATTTATTTGAGATTGTCGTAGAATACGAAAAATCAAGTTCGTGGACACGTAGTTTGTTTAAATTGGATTTAAATCTTAAAAGTTATGACCAAAAATAGAAATTTCTATTTTTGGCATGGTTTTTGTTTGTGAGCTTCTATTTGTAGTAAGGAAGGAATAAAACAGATGGAAGAGAGAGAAAGAGAAAGAATCAGGAAAAAAAAAAAAAAAAAAAAAAAAAAAAAAAGGGGAAAGGGAGAGAGCACGGGTAGAACCCGAGTCACCCCCCCCCCCCCCCCCTTTTCTTTTTTTTCTTCCGCCGCTGCTCTCCCTCTCTCCGGCGATTCCGTCGCCGTCCGGCCACCCCAGGACGAAAGCTTGGGCACGGCGTGATCCTCGCTTCCTTCTCATTCTAGCCATGTAAGTATTTCACCTTGGGTAGCTTTGGTTTTGGAGATATGAGGAGAATTGCAGAAATGGAAAAAAATGGATTTTTGCTTTGATGTCCGGTTTCCGGCGATTTCCGGCCGGATTCTTTGGGGGTTTTGGTTGTTGGGGAAGTACTGAACGTATTCCTAACCTTGTTGCAGCTCGTTTTGATCGGTGGAAGAAGATTTGAGGGTGTTTGAGACTGTGAACAGTACCATGAACAGTAACTCTCGAATTCTTGGGTTCTTATTTGATTTTTCTGGTTATTTCTACTTGAATTTGGTTGTTCTTGCAGGTATAGGAACTGTTAGTTGTAGTCTGTGAATTGTTGTGTTAGATTTAAGGTTGTTGGTTAATGAGTTTCCTTGGAGTTTGATGTTGGTTGTGGTTCTAAGGTGGTTAAGATTATTATCTTGGGTTGAGAATTTGTTGTCATGTTTTTGGTGTTGAGTTGAGAGTGTTGAGAGGTTGGAGAAGTATATTGGGTTTGGAATGTCAAAGAGAAATTCGGAATTTTTGGATGTTTTAAATGTTATTGTGGGATTGGTCTATATTGTTGAGGAATTTTGGTGTTGAAATTGTGGTTTGGAAAAGAAAATTTAGAGAGAATTTGAGATTGTTAGAGTTGAAATTGTGATTTTTGCAAAGGAGAAAAATTAAGAAAGAATGTGGAATTGTTGGAAAAGGATTTATATTATAAATTGGTGGTAAATTGTGTTGAAGGAAGTGAATTAAAAATTTGTTAAGTTATCGAACAGTCTTTGTGAAGGTTTAGATTAAGCGAGGTCATGGAATGGTTAAGGAATCGATTTAAGAATCGATTGAGTGGTTATGAGTTGGAGGGCATCGAGGTTGTAAAGGAATGATAGAATTTAATCCCAAATTAAAGGATGGGAGTTTTATAACAATTTGTGAATAACGGATGCTTATTCCGAGGGGAATGAGTTGTTTTTGAGAGTATTTCATTATATGGTTAATTATATCCTATTCTATTGTGACAGGACGTACTGCGCGCTTGAGCGAGGAGGACACAGGCAGGCAGCAGGGTTAGCTGCAGGACTCACTTGTGAGTGGACCTTTATTTTATTTAAATAATGCATGCAGCATGGTATTAAATTTTGAAATGGATTGTTATTGAGTAAATGTGACCTTGTGGAAAATAAAGGATTTAAAAAGGAAGCAGTTGACAAGGAGGCCAGTTTTGGCGCATGCGTATCTTACCTAGTTGGCAGTCCCTTCTAGGTAATAGTCTGGTTGGCAGTCCCTTCCAGACTACAGCTCGGTTGGCAGTCACATCCGATGCGTCATCTGGTTGGCAGTCTCTTCCAGATGACTTGAGGTAGTTAGTCGGCAGTCCCGTCTACTACCTGTGGCTAGTTGGCAGTCCCAACTAATCACCGCCTCCTACTCCGATCGGCAGTCCCTTCCGATGCGTCATCGAGTGGCAGTCCCTCCCCGATGGCATGAGATGCCTAGGAAGCAGTTCTTCCTAGTCATCAAGTGAGTTTCTTGGAAAAGGATTGAGTTGGAACTTCGTTGGGTTTAGCTGCATGATGGTTTTGTTAAAAAGAGAAATGGGGAAGCATACCAGAAATTGTTTTGATTCTAGTTTCGGTTTTGTCCACTCACTCTAATGGATTTTATATGTTTTCCCCTGGGCCCTTCTTTTTCAAATGCCCAGATTTCAGATTAGCAGAGATCGCGTCCAGGCTTAAAGGACCTTGGAAATCAGCGCTTCCGTTTTTGTCCGTAGGTTATTACTTAACCTACCTTGTATGATATCGGCTTAGTTTAGTGTTGCTCTGATAAACCTTTTCTTTTAAGTTTGATGGATGTTGTCGCTTACGGAGGATTATGTTGGGATTTGAACTTTCCGGATGTAATATATGTGCTTGGATTGTAAATATGATATTGTAGGTTGAGTAGAAGTTAATGTTGTAATCATATCCAGGTTTGTGAAATTTTTGGGTAGCCCATATTTAGGGGAGGTTCTGCCGAATTTTCAGTAGGATTTCGCTTACCGTGGGCCCCGCAGGCTCGTATCCAGGTAATTGGGGTGATTCCTGGGTCGGGTCCTGTCACATGTAGCCAGAAATTCCAAACCAACATGATGACAATCCATGCCAAATGCTACCATACCCAATATGAGGTCAAATTAACACTTAGCCATTCGAAAAGGAGTAATCCGGAAATCCTAATTGTCACGCTAGGAAAGAGATAGACCACTAACTTGTAAATGCCTAGTTTTAACTCAGACCAATCCTAAACTCATGTTACTTCTCTAAAATGAAAATTTTAATATAAATTATTTTGTTTTGTTAGTTTCCACCAGAACAACAAGTTGATAGAAAAATAAAATTAAAGAAAGTCTCGCAATTCAATTGAACAACCAACTATGGCCACTGTCGGTGAGCCATGACTTGTTGGTTAGCTAGCCTAACTAACATCGTGGAGGTCACAGGTTCAAATCTCACTGACACCAGGGTTGGGGTGGGGTGAGGAGTTACATTGTAGTACAGAATCAAAAAAAATAAAAATAAAAACAACTATGGCCAGTGATGTTGCCTAACATCTCAAATGGAGTATGGAAAACTGAAATTTGAATAAGGGTTACTACTGTAATGTCCAGCGGTCGTACCTACTTGTAATAAGTTGGACAAAATTGGAATTGGGTTTTTGGCACGTCCTGTCAATTTAAAGCAAGATGTATAATTTAAAAATGAGGCAAAAGTATCATGTAGCACACAGCATGTCATGCATGTGTATCTTTATCTATCTATATTTATGTAAGGGATTTTATCACAAATAGTGCACAAAGTATGGAGGTTTCTATACTTTGGTGTATGAAGTTTGAAAACTATCACAATGGTGTATGAACTTTGGATTTCAACATCATTTTGGTGTATGAGACTAACACCGTTAGGTATTACCGTTAAGTTCTACTATTTTAGGCTACTATTTAGGCTACTGTTGGAATTTCTGCAGAAATTTATTATATCATGCATAAGGACAAAAACTTCTCTCCTTAACGACTAGCCTTCAAAATGCCACATTTCACCTAACGACCTCTTGTCTAAGCAGTTACTTTCAAGGCGGAATCACTGCTGCCTTAATTGAAGAATAATTCTGGATTATGCAGGATACTTAAAATTAAATGCAGGTTTTCTAACAGATAAAATAGATAAAGGTAAGGAATTTAATAGCACAAATTTTTGTTGACAAAATATACTGGGCACACATTGTCAGAATTTATTTATCAAACATAAATACAGACTGATAAACCCAGATCCTCACTCTTGGGTAAATAGCTAAACGCTGTTTAGTTATTCATAATGATAAGACTAACTTACTTGTAATGAAAGCACACTACTTCACACTAGACAGGAAGGAAAGAGCACACTGCTACTAGGTCTTTCTTACTTCTTGAGAGAATCTTATTTTCTCAATTTTTGAATGCCTTACAACTGAAGCTAAAGCTCTTTATATAGAGAGCGGAACTCAAACCGAAATTCAAAACATCTAAATGTACAGAACAACTCCGTGATTATCTGCTTTCGTGAATGCTCCTGATGATGGAGGTCGGTTGGCAAATCAGATTCCTTTAGGTGAAATGTTTTTCACCTGCTTTCTTTTTTAAAAGCAAAAGCAGCTTTTTGGGAAAAGTCCAAAGTTGCTTTCAGTGCTTTCTACACCTGCTGCTTCACATGTTCTCGTCTATTTCTGAGTTATGACCGAGGACAAAGGATTTGTTGTCCATCCTATCCATTCTGGCAATAGTTGCATTTTCTTCGACATCTGTATCTACATACATATTGTAGTAGTTGTGATTTTCAAGCTTTTCAACCCACTGTAGGCATGCCAGTGTCGAGTTTATCTCTTTTCTTGTGAGAGATATGAAGAGGTCATTGCTGATTACTTCAGGATGATCATAAGCATTGATAATTGTTTTTTCTCCTGCTACTAGGAAAGTATTTCTTGTATCTTCTTGATGTATTCCAGAGACATGGCCTTCATCCATGGAATACTTGAATTTGGCTGGCCATTGTATCCAACACAGGCGGGCTGAAGATATCTTTTTTGAATAATTCTCACATAATGATAAGGAGAAATGTATTCAACTTCACCGTTTGTTCTAAGACTTCATTCTGGTGGAGTAGATCTGAACTTCAGTCGAAGAGTACAGTCATTTTTTCTGACATTTTTGACTGTGTTGACTATGATAGGGGGTAGGCCTTTGAGATCATCATTTGTTTTGGTCCATAGATTATGGACAAAACCATTTTCAACAAGCCAAAGCTTGTGTTCTTAAGGATGTTCACTCTGAACATTAACACCATATCTTCCAACATAAGGTCCTGCAACAATGAAGAGGGTTGGAGGAATACAGTTTTCAGAATTATGGCTTCCAATCAGATTATGGAAGTCAAACCAATCTGATTCTTTGAGTGTTATGATAGGAACTCTAGCACTTTCTGGATCTTCAAGATAGTGAATTTTTTCACTTCTAACAACACTCTGCTATATATGAACTTCTTCTTACTGTGGTCTAGCATTTTCATGGAGTTCTTCAGCCAATGCGAATAGGGCTGGGAACATAATACCACTGTTTCTTTCTTGAAAGGCAAATAAGAGGTTATCCAGGATTGCCTTCTGGTGGTAAGCTAGCCTCCTGCCAGTTCTGAACACAGGATCAGCCAAGGTTATTAATTCATAATTAAAAACATTTATAACTCCAGTTGGAGTTGGTTTGCTTTTTGGCAAAGCAACAGCCGTCAACGATCTTGATGAGGCTTTACAGTCTGCCGTTTAAGATGGGCTAGCCAATCCTTTACCCTGGGATTGATCAATTGTGGCCAGTCCTTTTGGACTTAGCAGGAATCTTTTGAGGATTTTTTTCCTTTAGGATCCTCAGTGGTTTCATGTTCTTTCCCAGTTCTTCTGCTTCTGGGATTGCGACCTTCGTCGTCATCTTTGCGGCTGAACATTGCTATTTCTCTGGTTATGGTGTCTGAAAGATAGTTCTTGTTTCCTGCAATTGATTCAACATTATAATCATATTGGTTAAGGAATAATTGCCAGTTTGCTAATCTTCCTCTATCAGCAGCTTTATCAAGTTTAAAATTTTTAAAATTCTTTACTCTAGCACAATTAGTGCGGACAGTAAAGGGTTTTCCAAGAAAAGTTGGAGAATTTAAAATTGGTTTCTTGACAGCCAAAATTTTCTTTTCCCCTGTGGGATAGTTTAGTTCTGCAGGGCTGAATTTGCCACTACAAAATTTGCAGATCTTTTCAATGTTAGTTTCAGGCGGTTTTGCCAGAACAACACCGGACCAGTAATTATCACTCTCATATGTCTGGAGGATAATTTCATCATTTCCTCTGGTTGTTGTAGAGGAGGGAGGTTTTTACAGAGATTTTTTATCTGCTTCACAATTTTTTCATCATCGTCAGTGAAGTTCCATTTTCTCTTGGAACTTGTTTTAGGAGATAACATTGTTGTTAGTCCTGAGATTTTGGGAATGAAATATCTCCCGTAGTTTATGACTCCTAAGAATCTCTCTAGACTCTTAGCATCAGGAATTCTATCTGGAAACTTCCAGATTTTCTCAAGGATATGAGGTTGGAGTTTTATTACTCCATTCTTGATATTTATTCCTTAGGAAATCGACTTCATCGAGAATAAAGAAGATCTTCTTTTCTCCTAAGATGATTCCATGCTGAACTATCAGCTTTACAACCTCATAGAGGTGTTTCATGTGTTCTTCTCTGTTTTTGGAGAAGACAAGGATGTCATCAATATAGACGACGCAGAATTCAGCCACATGCTTAAAGATGTTGTCCATCTTTCTTTGGAAGATTGAGGGGGCTTGTTTTAGACCAAAAGGCATTACTAGTCATTCATAATGACCTTGTGGTGTTCCGAATGCAGTGAGAGGAACACTCTCAAGATGCATCTTGACTTGCCAAAAAACCGACTTTGCATCGAATTTTGAAAAGACTTTAGCTCCTCTGAGCTGGTTGATCAGTACTCTTACTTGAGCAATTTGATAATCGTCTTTGACAGTCTTCTTGTTGACATCTCTGTAGTCAATCACCATTCTAGCTTTTCCTCTTAGGTTTTCTGCATGATTTCTCACATAGAATGCTAGAGCATGATGAGGGCTAGTGGAAGGTTGAATTAATCTCTTGTTCAGGAGATCTTCAATATCTTTTCTGAATTCTTTCTGGTCTTTCGCTTTATACTGAGGAATAGCTTTGACATGACAGATGACATTCATATCATGTAATCTTAATTCACAGACCACTGGGTCTTTTTCCCAAAACTTCTGAGGGTCTACATCAATATTCTGTTTGAGTAGTTTCTTGATTTTATCAAGGGTAGGAATTTTCTGAGACTCAAGCTTATTCTGAAAGTGCTTGAGGTTATGTTCATGGATGAACCTAGCTTCTTCATCTGCGCTAGTTGTTTCTTCTTCTTCTTCTTCTTCAGAAGATGATTCGTCAACAAGTAGTTCTTCTTGTCGTTTAATTTGGAGGATAGTTTCAAATTTGGGTTTGTAGGGGGTAAGATCACCACTATTTTGTTGCGATCTCTGATATTATGTAGTAAAGTTTGGACCTACTACACTTTTGGCTTGACTAAGCCTATCTTCCCAGAACACCCGTTCTCCTTTTCTGAAGCCTATCGCTTCTTCATCCTGGATGAATCTCCGTTGGAGAATAAAATCATTTCCCAACAAGAAATCTGATCCTTGGCCTTCAGATTGCCAAACGTTGTGGATGATAAATGTTCCTCCACCAATAGTGATGTGAACATTTTTTGCTACTTTATTCATTGTAAGATGGCTTCCATCAAATGTGACACCAATAGCTGTTCTTTTCTTATCTTCTTTCTAGAGTTCTTCTGGAATTGCAAATCTCTTTGCAACTGTAAATCCTGATCCATTGTCTACAAATGCATGTAGATGATATTTTTTATGATCAGGGAATTTGAGTCCAATCTCTATATAGTTGTTGTATCTACTAGTAGAGACGACTTTCGATTGTTGAAGCTCAGTTTCTTGAGCTTGTTCCTGAGGTATGAATGGTTTACATTCTTTTGGAACATTTTCTGGTATTTCAACCAGTTCTATAATTGTATCGAGTTTTTCTTCCTTTATTTTTGAGGAAGATGGTTCCATAATTTCTTGGAACTGAGTTTCTAATTCTTTTTCTTTTTTCTCAGAGAAATACTCTTCATATTCTTGTTCTACCAATTGGCTTACAAGGCCATTCTTGGTCTTTCTTCTTGTTTAAGTTATGAACCATTCTTTGTGATAAGTCTTTTTTTACTCTTCACAAAACATAGGAAGTCCATTCTTTTCGTGACAAAGGTAGTAGTTACAAACGAATGTATCAGGGTTCACCTGATAGGAAAACGTCATTGCTTCTGTCTTGCTTTCTTCCCAGTTTTTGACTTTCAAAACATTCATTTGTCTGGATTCTAAGTAATCTACTTTAGAATCTGTCTCAGAGTTAGATGATTCTTCTTCGTCAGACCAGGCAGAGTAAACTGACATGTCGTCTTCTTCATCATCATAATAGGCTATTTTGTACTATAGACTCGTATTCTTCGAATAGAGCTTTAGTAGATCTTTTACCCTTTTCTGGGCAATCATTGGCATAATGCCCTTCAGCTTTGCATAACCAACATCTGCAAGCTTTCTTGCTTGGTTGTTTATGATTGACTTGATGATTCTTCTTTTTCTTGGAGAATTTCTTTTTTGGATCTTCTTCCATTTTTTTTGAAATTGGAGCTTTTCTTGAATTTCCAATCTCTTTTCTTATTACTCTTTTTGAATTTTTTCGAGTAATATTTTTCTTTTCTTTTTCTGTGGAACTTGGATTCATGACATCCCCAGTTGGTTGGCATATCCAGTATTCCATAACAGAAATTTTCAACTCCTTTGAGTTGTTTTTTTGCCATCTTAGCTCAAAGATTGGCTTTGCATTGTTCTTTCAGTAATTGCCTAATTATGTCAGCAATTCCTCCAACTGAAAATCTTTCAATTGGTTTTTCAGCTATGCTTTCTCTCACAACTGTTCTCCATGGTTCAGGGAGTTTCCTGTGCAATAGGTTGACTAGATCAGTATTCTCTAGTTCGCCGATTGTACAGTAATATTCTTGAAATTCATTCAAGTATTCTTCAAAATATCTCATGTCACAAATTTTTAGAGCATAGATATTTGATTTGGCCGTTTCTTTAGCCTTTTCACTCAGATTTGAGAGATCTCCACAGAACTGATCATATAGAGATACTGCAAAATCATATGGAGATTTTGAATTTTTGATTTCTTCGAGTCAGTCTTTTCCTCTGGCAGTCTCTTTGAAAGAGAAGTAGTACTTTTTTGCTACTCTAGTTAGAGTAGTTTCATAGTACACCTGAAGATCTGGTGCTTCAAATTTACCAAGGGTTAGAGCAGAAGCCATCATTAGGCTATCAACCCATTGGTCAAGAGTTTTTCTATTGTCTAGATTTAGCCAGATACCATGAGTGGAAATTGGTATTCTGGATATATTGTCTTCTGGGACAAATCTTTGAGAGTTTCTTTCTCCATTTTTGCCCGTAGGGGCTTTCTGTATAGGGAGTTTTATTATTTTTCCCTTTTCTCTAATGATGAAAGTTTTGGAGCTTTCTCCTTCTTCCATTTCAATATCCTGATATGGAAGGAGTCTTCTTTCCTTTCCTGGTTTGAACATTTTCATTTCTTCGATTAGTTTTTCTAACCGTTCAAGATCTTCGCAAGATTCTGCTTCATCATATAGATCATAGAGTTTTTATGCTCTAAGCATATTTGCTGGTCTGTTTAGATCAGTTTCTAATTCTTCTTCAGTGATAGGCTCTATTGGCTCATCAACAGAGAATTTGGTACCACTAACACTAGCTTCTCTAGTGTTGTAGCTTCTTTTGAGAGGATTGTTGTTTATCCTGATATTTTCAGGACAGACATCACTTTTTCTGTGATCATCGAATTTTAGACTGATATCTCTAGTCTTTCTGCTTTCATAAATTGCCGCTTTGGCATTTTCTGCTGGTTTTTTCGGTCCAGACAATTTCCATTCAATTTACTTCATTCCAAGTAACCTTGTGAATTTGTTGTGAATGGTTCTTCTGGCTGGTGAGGAATCCAATAGTAAGACCTGGGATATTTGATATCCTTGTCTTTGGCTCTACTGTGATACTCATCAGTTTGTAGTATATCCTGTATACTATTGCGAGTTCTTGCATATCTTTTTTCATTGATATGCCATCTGTCTTGACTATCAGTCTGAGACAGTGAGCCGCATCTTTCAGGCTGGTTGAGAAATTTGGGAAGCAGTTGAAATAAGCTACTTGATTGCATAAAGATGCTTCAAGTGTTCCCAACAGACTAGCTTAAAAATCTGTTAGTCTATTGTCTTGTAAGACACATAGAACTTAACAGTTTATACCTTCTCGGGCAAGAAGTTTTATGCTCACTTGGACTGCTCCAATGTGCATAAATTGATAATTTTTTGTTCATGCTCTGGCAACTTCTTCAGGAGTGATCATCAGTAGATCTGTTTCTCCTGTTGTAGAAGGGGTTGTGAATTCTAATAATTTGAAGTGATGGCTATCCAACACATTAAATTTTCCCCTTTTGTAGATTTGTTTAAAATCTAATTTTGGAATTGTGTAGTTTTTTACCTCCTGTTCAATTTTGTTGAATTCGAATTCTTCAGCATTGAGGAGTTGTACTCCTTTCTTTTTCCCGAAGATGCTCATCATTTTGACATCTCTTGTATCTTTCGGGTTTTCATACCGAATACTAGTATGAATAGTAGATGGTTCCCAAAAAATCATGTTTGAAACATGATTCTTCTCTGGTCTCTCTAATGGTTTGAATCCATTAACTTTCTTTGGTTTTACTGTAGGCACTTTCTTGTCCTTCAGTATATTTTTCATAGATTCTAGCATTTTTTGTTGTTAATTGATTTTTCTACTAACACTTGTTAGCCTTTCTTATTCCGTTTTTGGAAGTTCCTTGATATAATCTATTTTGTTTTCCAATTTCTCTAATTGGTAGATTATAGCAGGTAGTTTTTCTAGATGATCTTGACATCTAGATACTTCTGTTAGTAGGTTCTGATGTTTCTCATCAGCAGATTTAAGTAGAGAATTCAACTTCTCTAATATTAAATCAGACATTGTCCCTATTGGGGATTCCCCTTTTCAGCTCTTTACAAGCTCTGATACTAGTGATTTGCGGATCTAACCGATGCTCAAATAATCAAGAGGTTTTTGTTCCTCTTTGAGAATATATTTCAAGTCTTCAATATTCTTTTCAAGTTTATAGATAATTTTCTGTACTAGGAAGATTCTATCCCAGTAATCTTTGTATATTCCTATAATTGCTTGATTTTCTTAATTTTTCTCTTTCTTCTGCTAATTCTTGATTTGTTCCTTTGCATAAAGCAATTAACTCTAATCTGTCTACAATAGGAATTATGAATAGTGAAAATTAACTGCTTACCTTTGAGTGCAGGATAGATCTATAGCTGCAATATTGTTAAACAAATAAACACCAAGTATGGGCCCACTACGCTTTGTCAAATTTTTTTTTTTTTTGAAGATAACGGAAATGTTAACGGAAAAGTTAACAGTATATACCAAAATGAAAGGATGAAGCAAACTTTGTACACTAATCTGATAGTTATGAAAATTAGTATACTAAAGTGTAAAATGGTCTAAAGATGGTGTATGGTTTGTGACTTTTTCCCTTTATGAAAACATGATTGATCTAAACAGGTAAAACAACGTAAAGAAATTTTCTTTAGAACTCTGTGACTTAACTGCTCTGTTAGGGTTTCTCGTGAAATTCTTGTTGCCGATAAAAACTTCCCAAATTTCGATAGCCGTAACCATTGCTAGCCTTGGGGCTAGTTGTCTCTTCCTGTTCGTTGCTTCTGATCTATCACCGACACTTTTTGTGGTGCTACCATGGGTCGAGATTCTTTTGAGATTCGGTGGCGGCTCACTGACCTTGTTTTTGAGCCCTATGTGATGTTCTGTTGCCCAAGAGGGCTGGTGGCTAACGGTTGCACTGGTGCGATGCTCTGACAGGTGTCAGTCAGGCTTCTTGGCTTGGATTTTGCTGCGGCTGGTGGGTGTGGTACTCAAGGAGGACGAGGCTGAGATCTAATGGTGCAGCATCGGTTGGTTGGTGTTGATGCGCTGGAACATTCAAAAGACAAACCATCCATGCCCTAGTAGCCTTTTCTTGTTTATTAGTATTTCTAATAAACCATTTAATTTACTTCGGAGTACTAGGTTTTTTATTAAAATAAAATTGCGTGGACTTTCAAGAAAGGTTGGTGTCCTAGGTGTATGTTGGGTGCTTATTCTATTCTAGAATAGGTTTTTCAATTGTACTCTGAAAATAGGCTCTTTCTGACAACCCCTAGGAGTGTCAATTTGTACTGCTTGCTCAGATTATTAATACAGATTGACATTTTCATTCAAAAAAACACAATGGGGGTTTTTCAATATTAGACGAATGTTTTTAAAAAAAAAATTAAATTATCCCAATAAACTGTAATTAAAAACTACACAAATGTTCACCTAATCAGTAATTAAACAAGAAAATTATACTCAACCACAGTTGAACGTAAACCTTCTAGTGAAAAAATAAAACACTCAACTTAAAAATAATTATTGAATTTATATCCAAATGTGCTTGAGGTAAAAACCACTCGAAATAAGAGATTCATCAAATGGTTCCAGCGACAGAGCACAATTGGACAACATTGACTAAAACAACAATAATTGAAACACGCGCTCACAATACACTATCGGGTGCGTTGTCCCATGACAACGTTAACGCACCCATGACAACGTTCGAACACCTTACATCCTCCATCTGGACCAACGTATAGCACAATGAGCATCCATATGGGGCACATTTCGTAGTTAGTATTTGTAAAAGCACTTTTTTGACAATTTACTTTCTTTTTCAGTATCTTACATCTCATATTTACAGTTCACATTATAAAAAGCAAAACTTAAAATATCAAAAAAATAAAACATAGTGTGAATTGTAAAATGAGAAGTGTAAATTTCACTCCCCTTTATTAAGTCCCTTCAAAACTATACTATTTGCAGGGACCTTTGATCGTACCAATAGTTAAGTCCCTTCAAAACTATTTGCAGGGGACCGTTGATGGTACCAATGCACAGTTTCTACAATTAGAACATTGTTAGATGCATTTGGCTTCCATAATAAATCTTCAAGCACATCTAGCAGATACCAATGTGCTCTTATAGTATCACCCAATTTCCAAACAACAAAAGCCATGAAAGAACCGGGGCTACCAACCCTAAGCTTCTATGGATTGGTCTGTCCTGCTTAATCTTCTCCCATTCATCTCACTTATTCCTAGGCTAACCACCTACTTGATGATACAACACTTTCTTCCTTTTTTTCTTGTTGATATAGGACATGAATAGTAGGAGGCAGCATGGGTTTTAAAGAAATCAAGATATATATTGTAAGGAAGCTCTAAATACAATATTGCCAACAATAAATTGTGAAATGAATTACAGCAATACCAAAACCGACCATTTTTCACTTGGCTAAATGCAACCAAAACAAGCCTGCCCATGTCCACATGCACTTATCAACATAATGCAGGAGCAGCAAAACATCAAAATAGAAACTGTTCTAACAACGCCAAATATTGTAAGCCACATTTCACGCTATTCAAACAGCATTCTGATAAAAACTCACCCTCATGGGCAAAAGGCATGCACATAGCGAAAGCAAAAAATATCACCTACTGTGAGTTATGCCTGGTTCACACCACCCCTAGAGCGTCCACCCATCCGTCCCCTCCCACGACCATATCCTCTGCCCCCTTGACCTCTGCCTCTTTCATAACCACCAGTACCCCTGTCATAACCACCGGTACCTCTGTCATACCCACCAGAACCTCTTTCATAGCCACCAGCACCTCTATCATTCCCACTGGCACCTCTTTCATAACCAGCATTTCTATCATAACCACCAGGACCTCTATCATTTCCACCAGCACCTCTTTCATAACCAGCATTTCTATCATAACCACCGGCACCTCTATCATTTCCACCAGCACCTCTTTCATATCCAGCATTTCTATCATAACCACCGGCACCTCTTTCATAGCCACCTGAACCTCTTTCATAGCCACCGGCACCTCTTTCATAGCCACCTGAACCCCTTTCATAGCCACCTGAACCCCTTTCATAGCCACCTGAAGGTCCTGAACCTCTTTCATAACCACCAGAACCTATAAGAATAGCAAATCCAACACATTTAGTCCATCATTAGACCAGCAACATAGGTAATATAAAATGAACATATGGGCCAAATGATTGTACACACATTGGTCTAAAACTTATTAAACGTGTATAACCACATGGAAGTTAACTTACCACGATTGGGCCAACTTCTGCCTCGTCCACCACCTCTTCCCCGATTTGGATACCCACCATTATCTATCAGAAAAGAAGTGCAAGTCAATGGCATGTTGGCATTCATAAACCATACAGGCACTTCATGAAACTATGAGTAAATGAAAATAGAAACTTTCGGTGCCCAATGGCTTCCATAAACATTTACTATACCTTGATAGCTTCCATAACCACCTCCTTGATAGTTTCCATATCCCCCTTGATAGTTGCCATATCCACCTTGATAGTTGCCGTATCCTCCACCTCTGCCACGACCTCTGCCTCTACCACGTCCCCGTCCTCGACCATATGAATCTAAAAATCATATGAATGACACATGTTGATATTTAGAAAAGAAAAAAGATGATTCAAAACAGGTGCACACTTGATAAGTTGTCAATGGCATCACCTTCATTGACAGCATTGTATGGACCACGAGCTTGTCTTGGTTGCTGTTGTTGGTAATTGGGCTGTGGCTTTGATTGGTCTAGGGGAGATGGAGCTTGATATCTATGGAAAAGCAACATGGCCAAAAAGATCAAGTTAGTAAAATAGGAAGGAAAGTTTCCATCAGATCGATATCTTTATGCATATATCGCAGAGACAATAATCAAGGTTATAGAACACAATCCAATTCACCATCCAAGAGCACTTCAGAACTTACCCCGCAGAAGTTGTGTTTAACTCCTTAGTTGATAGTGTAATTGAAATCATTGACACATGGCGAGTCATCTCCACACTGCAAAACATATTAATACATGCATGAATTTAACAGAGCAACAAAGGCATAAACATGTGGAGATTATGCACAAAAAATCTTTTTGGTCATCTACACAAAACATATCCATTATCAAAATATTGGACAAGAAAGACTTACGGTACAAGACCCTCCTCAATAGGTTCCCATACATCAGTTATGCTTACAGAGCTGATGGCAGTATCTTGATGCAACATTGGAACCCTCTTCTGTTAAGACACGTATGACGGGTTATTTGTGAACTGGGAAGTAAGAAACAGGGGGCAGAGAAGATGTTTCAAGATAAAGACCTTTATGATTTCAGCAATAGCCACTGTCTTGCTGATTGCCTGTCCCATTGCTTTCAAGACAATTTCGTTGACTTGTTTATCCTAAAAAAAAAAAGTAACAAGCTGTACTATATCAGCTCATACCTTCAGATTGATAGAAAATAATCACAATCAACTGCACATGCAACCCATTCAATCTTTGCATAACAAAAGGAGAGGGAAAAAGCTCCTGAGCATTCCATAGAAAGCAACTCATGGTCTATAGCAGTATATGTATCACATATTTAATTTAATCATTGTTCTTAACATGACAATCCTGTTGCAAAAAAAGATATAGTGATCAAAGAACAAAAAAAGAAAGACTAACTACCAAATAAGTCTAGCCCAAGAATCAGGTAAGGATGTGGAACCCAGTGAGAGGCTGTATTTCAATGTAATAGTTACCTTAATATGGAAGGTAATAAGATTAAGGCCTTACTTTCACAAAAACAATTGCTGGCTTCTTTATTAGATAAATCTTGTTTAATAGAAAAAAGCAAGCAGACCTTTCCCTGGTGAAAAAGAAAAAAGAAAAAAAAAAGACAATTGTCCCGGAAGCAATGGAAAATAATACCCTTACCAAAGAGGCCTGGTGGCATGTGATAAATAAATCAGAAAGCTGGTATCACAATTGAGCCCCTACTAACCATACGCCTAAGGATCCTAAAAACTGATCGAGGATTCTGCATTTTGCAGTCATATCTGCAATACTCAAATACACATGCACTTTACACAATTGCTTTGTTGGTAAATTGAGTTATTGCCACAAACATGCAGACCAAGACCTAACCACTCCCCATTGAAATTAACAGAACTATTTTTATCTAAACAGATGATTTCTGGCCCGGTGAATAGGGTTAACACTCATGAATGACCTTTCTCATGATTACAAGGCCATGAACACAAAACTAACAACAAACTTTCCATATGGCTCAGCCGCAATATTAAACAGGAAACCGATAGCGCACTTTTTCACTATACACAACCGGAGGAATCAAAAACCTAATCAATTTCAGCCGCAATATTACACAGGAAACCGATAGCGCACTTTTTCACTATACACAACCGGAGGAATCAAAAACCTAATCAATTTCAGCCGCAATAGCGCACTTTTTCACTATACACAACCGGAGAATCAAAAACCTAATCAATTTCAGCCGCAATATTAAACAGGAAACCAATAGCGCACCTTTTCACTATGCAAAACCGGAGGAATCAAAAACCTAATCAATTTAGCAAAAAATACCAAAATGCTACATACAACAATCTAAAAGCGAAAAGCCGAAATTCGAAAACAATCCATGCAAAAAAGAAGAGCGCGAGAAGAGAAGAGAAGAGGAACCTGGAGCTGAGTGGTGGCATAGCTGATGTAGTTTCTGATGGCGCCCTGGGTGGTGATTCGGATCTCGTTCTCGCTGATTGGGAGCTCCGGCTTCGGCTTCTCGACTCTCCGGTAGCTTTCCATTCCGGAATTTTAGGATTGCGGAGGCTGGGAGTTGGAATGGAGAGAAAACCCTAAAACCCTAGCAGAAGAGAGAATGGGAGCGACACAGTGAAAGTTGAGAGGGGCGAGTGAGATACTGAGAGACGGTTAAAAAAGAGGGAGTGAATTGCCCAACACGCACATTACCTACCCAATCAATATCAAGCCCAGGCTCCAGGCCCAACCGCACACGATTTGTGCCTTTTTTACGTGTCACCGTCTCCGCCAACTCCCATCTCACAATACTGACAATAGGTTATCCTTTTCGCTAATTTTAGGAATAAAGGTGAAACCGCGTAACACCTTTTTTTTTTTATTAAAAAGGCGAATTTTTTTTTTTTTTGATTAAAAAGGCGAATTTTTTTTTCTTCTTTACCACACCCCCCGGGGCACTTTTGATAAGGCTCGAACACATAACCTCCCAAATAGCGAAATATGTCAATGAAGGAAATATATTTTCAAATAATTGAGAATTCTAATTATATGAATCCTGAAAAAGGTTGAAGAATAGAAGATTAGAGACTCATTTCGCTTCTACATATGTAGGGTATAAGGGATGTCTTTATGCTCATATCTATAAGTAATTTCATAAATAGGTTTCATCAAGGAGACTAGTTTAATATACAAATAGGCTAATTTCATGCACTTGTACATTAATGTATCGATATATCAAGTAAATAAGTTTAATATAACGATAGATTAGTTTCATGTATTAGTAGATTAACTTAGTTTTATCTCAAAATAGTCTCGACCATAGAGAGTTAGGAGTTAGTCTACATTTGATGCACCAATACGTTATTGTATTGTAGAATTTTTCTCATAAATAAATTAAGACCAAAAAGAAAATTCATAACTAACACTTTGAACCAAAAGATAAAGTTCATGCACATGACCATTTGGTCTAGTAGTATAAGTCTCCTTTTTTTTTTTTTTTTTAAAAGAAAGTCTCCTATTTATAAATGAGAACTCGTGAGTTCGACTTCAACTTTGTTGTATATGAATCATTTATTTGATAAAAAAAAAACTTTCATAGATGACTTTTAATAAGTTCATTTGTACGATAATACATGTTCATTATATTGGAGTAGCATTATTTGGTGAGAAAAATATTAATTTCGTCCTTCTTCCTTTGATGCAATTTTTCTTTAAATTTCAAATTAGGAGAATTTTTTTCTTCCCTAAAGTCGCTTACCAAAAATAAATGTGGCTTCCTTCTTTAGATTTGCTAATATCAATATATCATTACTCCACTTACCTATCAAATTTAGAAACAAGGACATGTTATAGGCCTCAAATCAATTTGCCAAAACCAAAAACAATGAAGTCATCTAGTTTGTTCACACTGGTCCACTTACCTATCGTTCTAACTAGCAATTGCTACATTTTAGTTAAAATTTCAAGCAGTGCATATACTATAGAAGAATTGAATTCAATTGGCCTGACTGAATATATCTATTTTTAGGCAAACTCTGAAAGGTAAAGAAAGCCGCCACTCCATGGTTTTTGATCATAGTTAAGCAGGTGATCGAAACTAAACAGAAACATAGTATGCATCTGCATCTGCATCTGCATGAGATAGATAATTTAACAAATATAAGCATCTGCATTATACAATGAACTAGACAACTAGTTTTCCATGAGTAGTCTTTCAACCTGCCAATTTTTTTCGTTATCTTACAAAACGTTTACAAATTATGAGGGTTATCTAATAAATATCACTGCATACAGTTACATCAGATAATAAAACAAATTACAGTGTTAACAAATACTTGTTACATACATCTAATAAATGAGGCAGAAAAATATGAGAAGGGTGTCTTTAACTGAGATGACAGCATAGATAGCATAGGCATTAGCCCTGCGGCATGATTCCTATTCTCCATCAGCTGCATGGAAGCTTCTTAAACTTTGTTTAAATAAAGGGCAGCTAGATGCTAGGCGATGAAGATACCACACTCCAGCATCAATGAAACTTGTTTTCCAGACAACATAGTTGAATCTTGCTTGTGTGGACTGCACTGATGTCAAACAAGTTGCAGACAACGAAATGTCAATACTATTGTTAGAACTTAGAACCACTACCCCAATTGCTATTCCATCTGAACTAATTAATACTTTGACAAGGACAAGGACCTGTGCATTGTTTGCTCATCAAGTAATATGCATATACAATTAATGGGGGATAAGGACTACATAAACATTGAGTCATGGTGACCCCTTAAAACTGAGGAGGTCATGATTCAAGGGCCTGACATCTCAAAGTATGGAGTTAAACGCAAGATCAACCGACACATGTAATTTGAGCTAAAAAGTATCTCCATTGGACAATCCCATTCAAGAGGAAAGGTCAAAACTTTGACTATATATCAATGCCATTATGTTGATGCTCATGTAATGCTCTAAACATCCTCTAGGAGTTCTGTTTCCAATATGAAATCCTAAACTCATTAAAAGCAGAGGGAATTTTGTTTGTTACCGTAACACATAACATTGCCAATAAAAATAGCAACCCAATCTGAGAACCATATCAAGGAACATTGACAGCATACCCGGCCTGTATGCAGGGTTTTGTTCAACTTAAAAACAGCGTTAATGTCATTGATATGGCTGAAACTAATTGACACAGTGTTAAGGCCTGGTGATTGAGCTTTGAAGCGCTGCACAGTTTGTGATCGAGGTAGTTGTATTAGGAACTTTATGTTTGTTGAAATGATACAGAACTCTTTTATAGTGCAATCTGTTATACTTTTAATGTACCCGAGTCTTTCTATAAATCCACAATCACCATTCAGTACTTGAGCTTAAATTGTCTAGTTTTTCCAAACACATTGATATTCTCTAAACTTGGAATGATTGGATCCAAATCTATCAGATATTTCAATAAGCAAAGCTCAATTTATTAACAAGTCAACTTAACAAAACCAATAGCCAGCAAAACAGTACAATTGCAAATTTGCAATCCAAAAGTCTAAAACATAAATGCACAATCATAGATATAGAAGAAGAAGAACACTAAATCATACCAGGAGGCAATGGAATCAGTCAACCATAGGCTGCATGGGACCAACGTGTCCCTCTTCCTCCTCAGGCTGAAGAATACTATTGAGCGAAACCGTGGAACAAAAGCTTATAACTTGGTGAAACTTATTCACGGGTGAAGGCAAGGGAGGCACTCTCCTCCAGCTACACTGCCGAGTCTCACTGCTAATCTCGCAAACACAAGCCGGGTACTTCTTATGGTACTCTTCATTAAAGACGTATATAAGATTTCCCAAGCCCACACATTTCAAGCTCGCAAACTTATCCTCCTCATCCCCCTCAAACAAGCTACACAGCAAGTCGTGAGGCATGATTGCAATCTCACTGAACTCCATGGTGGCCTCCTCGATCCTCCACAGATTAAAGGAGGATCCGAGAGGCCCGTTGCAGATTCCGGCCAGAACAAGCCTGTCCCGGCAGCCAACCAAGAAAGAGAAGACAACTCCAGGCGGCCGGAGAGTCTGGACTTGGCTCCAGGCATTGGTGTGTAGGTCAAAAGATGAAATGAAGCACGAATAGATGCCGAAGACGTAGAACCTCCCTTTGAAGAGGGCGGATGACAAGGACTGGGAGGAATTGCCGGATCTGAAATCAGCAGGGAGAGGAGGACCGAGCTGCCAGGAATCGGAGTCGGGGGTGTAGATCTCGACGGCCAAGCGGTCCTCGATGTCGACCAAGTTGCCGATGAATCTGACACCGCCGACGACGATGAAGTTGGGGAGGAGAGAGCCGGAGTCGAAGACGCCGAGAAGAGGGTTGATGCGGGAGAAGTGGAGAGGCGAGGTGGAGCGCCAAGAGCGCTTGAGGATTCTGGAGTAGGTGAAGTTGGGGGCGGTGATGAGGAAGAAGCCGTCGGCGCCGAGGAAGCAGGAGTGGGAGTAGTGGTGGGGAGGGAAGGTGGGGGTGGGGAGGCGGAGCCAGCGGTTGGAGAGAGGGTCGAAGGCGAAGGACTGGTTGTTCTTGGAGGAGGTGTTGTGGATGCCGTAGAGGAAGAACCAGGGGTGGGATTGGGATTGGGATTGGGTTTGGGTGGCGGAGAAGGTGGTGGAGGAGATGATGGACTGCCAGAGCTTGCAGACGGTGGAGGCTCGGACGAGGGTCGGGATGGGGAGGTAGGAGAGGATCAGCTCCGTCACGTCGGAGCTCAGGTTCGTGATTTCCGTCATGGGTTTGAGAGATAGAGAGAGGAGGAGGAGGAGGCAGGTGGAGGAAGATGAAGAAAATGTGAGAAATGTGAGGAGAGGGAGGTAGTTGGAGATTGACTCTGACACGAGGGTACAGTGTCTTTTTTATGGCGCCCTTTTTTTGTTTGCGTCAAAAGAGTAACAGACGTTCCCTCCCCTTTGCTTCCGCTGCTCACTCCACTATCTTGTTTCGTTCTTTGCTTTATTTGGGTTATCTTTTGATAGAAGCTACGTCTACGAATCTACGATACATTGACATTCAAAGTTATCTTTTGATAAAGCGAATTTATATAATCGTACCTGAGATTATCAACTCATACGATTCCTCGTATTTAATTCTTTTAAGAGAAAAATTCACTGTCCGATCCGAACTGCTACTTACTACTTGTTCGATTCCCTTAAGAAAAAGGTGAATTCTTTCGTTCTATTTGAGGTTCGTCTTTTCAATTTTCGCTTGCGAATTCGAACCCGAATGTTGGGGATTGTTTAGTGCATGTGTTCTGTGTTTTTGAATTTGATTTTGGATTTTGAGGTTTGCTTGTTTATATTTGTGCAGTTTTAGGAGAACCCATGTGAGAATTGAGCGAAAGAAGTTAGGTTGGACTACAAATTACTGGGAGAATGGTCATTTTTGGACTGCAAATGCTGACTCTGATCTTGAAAACCTTCGAAGATCTTTAATGTGTGGTTAACATTCAATTACTGGTACTGTGTTCCAGATCGCTATCCTCCTCCTCGTCGTTAAACGATTCAGTTTACATCAGGTTGAACCTGTCGTCTTCGAGTCTTGGAAGGAAGAATGTTGTCCAAATAGATCTCCGCAAGAGGATCGTCGAACAAATTGTTGTCGTCGTCTTCGAATTCGCTTCCACCGTCGTTGCTATCCTCCTCGCCATCTTCATCTTCTATCAATATCTCTTTGCCCTTATCATCTCTCATAATCCCCTTCCCCTTGTGATCCACCACGGATGAGTCTAATTCACCTTCTTCTTTTCTTCTTCTTCTTCATCGTCGTATTCCTCCTCTTCGTCCTCCTCGTCTTCTGCTTCGCGATCTGCATTGCCTTATAATTCAGCTTCGGAATTCAAATTTTCTGGTTCTTGAGTTTTTCCTTGAGAATTGTTGCCAGAGACATACATGAAGCTTGTGGGATTTGTTGGGGTAGCCAGCTTGGTCTTCGCAGCTGGGATCGTGATTGTGCTTTGTGGCCAATGTGGCTTCTTGGTCCTTAGTTTAGGCCATGAATGAAGCTGCGTAAGGGACTTGCTCTAGTGCTTGGGGAATGGGGCGACGAGATGAATTAGGGTTTTGGGGGTTCTGTGAACACCACAAGGAGTGAGAGGGGTTGGGACGATCTGAGTTCTTCTGAGAAATTGGATGAGAAATGAGGAAGAAGAAGATAGAAATAAACATTTCAAAAAAACATAAAATAAAATAAAATAATTTAAAAGAAGGTTATTTTGGTCTTTTGTTTAATTTTTTTTTTATTCCCACGTGCTTGCCATGTCATCAAATTGATGGAGCTGTCACGAAATTTGGACGGAGGTATCACGTTGATGTCAGTATAAGACTTTTGGTATCACATTGGTATAATTGAGAGTTCGGTATCAAATTGATCTTGGCACTAGAGTTTGGGTACTGACAGTGAATTTTTCTCTTCTTTTAAAGTGATTAGATCATTTTTCTAATCTCCTTTCTTCACTTAATTCTGAAGAGTAAATAAGACGAACCCAATCACGTTTTGAGGATATGAATGTAATCTCCCTTTGTTATATATATTTATTCGGTTTTTATTCTTCATTAGGCATTCAGTTAACTGAACACAATGCTTTGTACTTTGGACATGTGCAATACTAGTTCATGAACCACAAGTATAAAGTATTGCGTGGATTTGAATTTTTTATAAACGCATCAATGCCCCGTTTTAGATTGCTTCGCTTTTAAAAAAAAATCAACTTTTGTTCAAAATTTTAGATTTTATTGTGTTTGGTAAATAAATAAAAAGCAGCTTTAATTGAAAGTTATAGGTCACTGGGAACAGATTTTAGAAGCAGCCTAGAGGTTGCTTTTAGAGCTACTGTGGATCAAAACACACTATGCAGTTGTTTTATGTACTGACAACACTCTTAAAAATATTATTTACCAAACACGAAACTGTTTTAATTCACAGCTGATTATTCTCACATCACAGCAGCAGCTGTTTTTTTTTAAAGTCACAGCAATCCCAAACTAATCCTTAAATAAGAACACATGAATCTACAATTCTTCTCGAACTCACTCTTTTTAGGCAGAACCATAGTACAGAAGTTTGGCGGAATTCGCCAAAATATTAATTGGAAAAGGTTCACCTACATCTATATCAAACGATAATCATCATAAATTACAACCAGGTTACATGTGTGCGTGATTTTCTTTCTAAAAAAAAAAAATGGGTCGGTATGAAACGCAATCTAAAATAAGCCATGAATATGAAAGAAATTTTGGATGCTCGCATCACAAGTTACGTATGGACTTCTACTTAATACATGAAGTGGAATGGACGTACTTCTTAGTTGGTAAACCAACGACGTTTCAGTTTTATCTAATTCCCTAGTTGACGAAATCACAAAGGCACACACTCAACCAATGCACTTTGTGTGACAAATGCATGCTCATTCCAATTTTGGGGACCTAACTCGGATAAGCTTAGTATTTTGTGGTCTCAAAAGTCAAATCCCGAGCTTAATTAATCAAATTCTTTTTAATCTACATCATTGACTATGTGGATTAGTGGACAAACGCACATAAATCTCCACTTTACATTACTATAGCTAGTAGTGTACCACATTGGATGACCCAACTACTGCATTTCCACAATTTTTTTTTTTTTTTTTTGGACTTGTTCTCTTTCCTTTTCATTTGTTAATCACACCTACTACAACTTGAAGGGTTCTTCTTCTTCTTTTAGTTTTTTTTAATTTTTAATTTTTTAATTTATTTTTGCTCGTAAGAAGCCATCTTACAATATGTGGTAAGATTTTGAAATGAGTTTCAGATCAGTTTGCCGAGTACGTATATGTTCATGGAGAAGTTGGTTTTCTCTTTTTTTTTCATGTAGGAATGAGCTTGTAAAATGCATATATCACTTCCACAGAATGAGTTCAGTACTCTAAATTCTAGAAATACTCTCTCCACCCGAAGTATGACAGGTTCATGGAAATACTCTCTCCAACCGAAGTATGACATGTTTATGAAATATATGATTAGATTTCAAAAATTTAAGGCCAAGGAGTAAGCTACAGGGCAATAAAAAATGTCATTTATCTAGCGATGACATATCATTAGATTGTAGAGAAATTTTAAATATATCTGGCTAATTACTTAATGCATACATACCTCATATTCAACGAATCACCCCATTTAATTTCTCATTCTAATATTTTACTAAATACACAATCCAAAGTACCTAAAATATTCTTAATCTCAAATTATCATGAAATATCCTATTATTTGACTATATTAAGACTACTATTTTAATATGATTAGTATATATCAGACTTGCTCACCTAAGGGACAGTTTTAAGGGACTGTGAGGGACAAATGCATCTTAACCACATGTATTAAATATAAAAGCAAAAAATTATAATAACTTAAAACTGTGCATTTATTTTTAGCGGTCAGATTCACTTGTCTCTCACAATCCCTTAAAAACAGTCCCTTAGGTGAGCATGTCTTTAGTATATATTAGTATTTTGACTTTTTGTAAATGACCATATTGATTTTTTTTTTTTTACGAAATAAAAACTGAGCTTTATTCATCAGATATGAATTTAATCATACAATAGGGCATCCAATAGAATAGTCAGAGCAAAGTTGAACTACTCAGTCTGAAAAGAAGATTCAAATATGAGATTTGCCAACCTATGAGCAACATTATTCCTATTTTCATGGAGCAAATCAATAGAATTGAAAGACTTATACCAACTTTTCGATATCAACCACAAGGTTGCTCAGCAAGGAAAGATCCCGTACTTAATTAGTAACCATATGAATAGCTACTAGACAATCACTCTCCACCACAACTTTTGTCGCTCCCAACTGTTGAAGCAATTGCAAACGGCAGCAAACCATGTTTGAGAGCTAATAATTCAACATAAAGGTCTCTCATTCTGTAATTATGTATAAATAGTTGGATAAACACATGACTTCCCCATTTAATATAAGAATAAGTTAGAAACTATCTAATTTAAATTTTTTGAAATAAATTGTAATTAAATGGGGAGAGACTTTATAATAAGGAGCACTAAAATGAGTACTAGTTGAGGACTTTCTATTGAACGGTTTGGTAGACCCACTTTTCAATTACATTACGACAAATCAACCGTTAGATGTTTATGTATGCATGAGTTGTGATCTGAAAAGTTTCTTCTAAATTGCTAATCATTAAAGTACCAAACTAGAACACATCAATGCACGAACTAAATCTGTCAAGCATAAACCGTTTACCATTAAGTACTATTGCATATTTGTCCTTAGAGGGCCACAAAAATTATTTTTTGTCTCGCGATGACCTCTTGAACGTTATGTTATAATGTACGCATAAATTTTAAAGTACTATGTTAAACCATTAATTAGTATATTAAAAAATTATAATATTGAGAGAGTGGTCAAAAGTAGATATGAAACAATGTGTATTCAATCTTTCTCGTGAGTGAATCTCAAGAACACTTTTTTATGTATGTATATTTGAATTGTTTAGTTACTTTCAATATCTCACATTTAGATACATAGATTAACTTTAGTGAAATGAAATTGAAATTAATTTGAAGGTTTAAGATGTGTTACAATAAACAAGACAGTATATATAGGGTCTTATCACCGCCAACTCCAATTGTGGGTTGAAGTAAGTTAGTGTGGCATAAAGCCTTGCAGCCACCTAGAAGCTTGGTTGCTTGGAAAGTTATATTTATATATATGGGAGTATGCTTACTGATGATATTTTGCAACAAAGAAGTACTTCTCTTTGCTCATGACTTTTGATGAACCATCTATTCTTTCATTGTCACTTAATTCATGACTTTTGGAATGGCTTGCTTCTTTTTTCAATGTGAACTTGTTGCAAAATAATTCTGTACTTGAGCTTATAAGCCCCGGTCATATAAATGAGATGGTCCATTCAACAAAGCTACTTTGGAGATTTGCCTTTTGTATTGCTTTGTGGTGCATATGGACAGAAAGAAATAAAGTTAGGTTTGATGGTGCATCTTTTGACTCAGTGAGGTTTAAGCATCTTTTTTTGGTCTCTTTAAAGGAGTTGGCATCTATTCAATTTGTTTCTTGCACTGCTACTTCGAGAATGTAGAACATGTTTAATGTGCTTGGCCTCTCACCCTTGAGTTTGAAAGCTCCATGCTCATTCCTATACATTGGGATCCTCCCCCTGTAAATTGGTTAAAACTTAATATTGATGGTTCGTTTAATCCGGAAACGGCAGGCTTTGGGGGTGTTTTTAGAGACCATGAGGGATTGTTTCGAGGTGCCTTTGCACATAAGGTTGAGGTTCCTAGTGTTATTGATGCAGAGGTACTGGCAATAATAGAGGCCTTGGGAGTTGCTTGGAGAAAGGGTTGGACTCACTTATGGCTAGAAACAGACTCATATCTTGCGGTGCACTACTTCAATAATCCTAAGTTAATTCCATGGGGATTGCGAGTGGTGTGGAATAATTGTGTGTATTTCTCTTGTCTAATCCATTTCAGAGTTAATTACTCACATTTACAGGGAAGGCAATATGGTAGCAGATGCGCTTGCTAATTATGGTGCTACTAATGTTGGTGCTAGGTGGTGAGATTCTTTACCTACCTTCATTGCTGGACATTATGGAAAAGATTTATTGTCTGCACTTTCTTATAGATTTCGTTAATGTCTTGGGTCTCTAGATTTGTTTGGATTGCATTTACATTTTTTTTTTTTTAGAAAATAGATAATTTCATTATTTATCCATGGCCAGAAGGCACGTACATCAGATGTTGTCTCATACCAAAAATCTAGATGGCACAAGCCGCCAAGCAAAAGACAGGTGACCATCACTGTTAATACATACACTCACTTATTGAGCCTAACAACAAAGAAACCAAATTCTCACTACTAACCTCTCTTTGAATAGTAAACCTAGTCGCCTAGAGACCTCAATTAGTGTACAACTAGAGTAAACTAAGAAGAGAGTAGTAGAAAACCCAATTTCCAGTAGTAAGCAAGAGAACCAGGAAAGTCTAAAGTTTTCCTTTGCTCTTATCTCTAAGGCTAGAAACAGAACCTCCAGCTGCAGGATAGTTGAGTCTCAAAGGGCTAGTGCCAGACTTTTTACCAGAACGTTGACTCTTGTTCTTGCTACCAAGCGGCCTATCCATCTTCTTCTTTAGTGTGACAATAGGAGTATCATTGTCATCTTCGATTAGTCCTAAAACATCAGCCTGCAAGGTTGGAATCATACCACCCAAAATGGTCTTGAACTTCTTTGGAGAGGGATTGTAACCACCACTCCTATCCCTTTTCTTAGAAGCCACCACATCTTGTTGCACAACTTGCATCATGCCTGCAACTTCACCTATTTCAGTACCAGTCACAATATCAGGCACCAGCACTGAACTCTGGTGCTGCTCCAGCCCATGTTCCACTGCTGAAACAATATTCTCTCCATTACTCACATCAGGAGCTGAACCCATAGGAGACCCTGAAGGCGAAGCAGATGTGGGAATGGGACGCTCCACTCAACGAATAGTTGGCTTCTTCTTCTTGGGGATAGAGGGGGAAGCAATGAAGATCTCATGCTTGTTCTGGGCCAAGAAAGAAAAAGAGCCTCTTGAGGTGGATGGTCTCAAAAAACTCAAAACCCTAGGCGTCGAAATTGCAGTGTTCGGCTCCTCACATGGAATCCTAGCATGCATGATTAGTCCACACTGTGAGCATCTCCCTTTCAGATGCTCAAACTGAAATTGTAGCTCAGGCTCGACTCCAACATCCAAAAAAACTTTTTGCTCAAGTAAGAAAGGTTTAGAGATATTATGGGTAAAGAAGATTCGAATCACACCCTTCTTAAATTCTTTCTTATCATAATCTAAGAAACCACCTAAGAGATTACCAATGAGAGTAAAATTCTCAGGTTCTTCATACAAAGGAGGGATCCCTGAAACCCTAACCCACACGCGAAGATGCTTGAATTAGGCTTCATGCAGAGGCTTTACGCCATCATATTCTTCAAAACAAACTGGGGCTCGATCAAAGGACCAAACCCCTACTCGAAATATCTTGTTACGATCACAATCTGATTCAAAGGAGAACAGGAACACATCTCCAGCCTTTTCCTGAACCCTGAATTGCTTATCCACCATCCAGGTACAATGGAAGTGAGTCTTAAACTCTTTGGGATCCACCGGCTTGTGGGTCAGAGGTTTGCCAAGTAGAAAAGATTGAGATGACTTGCGCATCGGACCACCACTGATCTTGCTCAGATCCCGGGCGCTACCACTTGTAGCGAGGGCAAGAGAAGCAGCAAGTTTTGCTATGACAGCATCTATGGAGGCCATGGAGGGATGAAGAGACAAGAAGGAAGCGATAGAGAGAGGCTAGAGCGCCATAGGATACTAGGTTGAGAGGAAAACTCTCCTAGGGTTTGTTGGCAGTGCTTGGATTACATTTACTTGGTTGGTCATTTTTGTTGTTCTTTCTAGTTTTTGTATAAGAAGAGGGTTTTGTCTCTTCTCTGTGTGTCTGTTACTTGTTGGGTTTTGGTTTCGTCCCCCTAATTAACTTATGTAATTTTGTACTTTCTTTTAAATAAATAAAAAAAAAGGATGGAGGATGGGTTCTCAGAGTGTGGCAGACCCTTCTCCTTTGGGATTGAGGGTGAGACTTGTTCCCTACATTGTCTGCCTCCGATGAACTAATAACGCCTAATCACTTATGTATATGTATGTATGTATATATATATATATATATATATATATATATATATATATATATAGGGTCTTATCACATGCATGTATGTAGAAGAAATAGCTTTCAAATATCGTGAGATTTTCATTGAAAGAACAAATTTATTAGATCACAAATTACAATGATCCGTGATTGTAAAAATAATAAATAAAAATCCAACATCCCAGCTCAATTTTGACATAAAAAAAAACCCCATACAAAACTTCACTGTAATTTCTACACATGTTTGGTGTTCCTATAGTTTTTTTTTTTTTTTTTGAAATAGGAAGTCAAGCCTTTCATATATTCAAATATAAGTGATTACTCAACATGACCTACCCCCGAGAGGGCCACGTCAATATCAAGCCATGCAGGTTACCCTAAAGCAACCAAATGAAATCACTATGGTAATAGGACTAAGAACCAAAATCTAGACAATGTTAGGGGAAGAAAAGAAAAATAAAAACTCTAACTTATTCGACGGAACCTAGGACCACCCTACGTAGAGGGGGCTTCCCCTGGACCCCAAATATGAGCCCAAAAGTGATTGAGCCTAAAAACCCTAACCAACAAAAAGCCCACTAGGAATAACACCTAAGCCCAGAAGAAAGGAACCCAGGCCTAGCAAAAAGTGCTCTGGGCACTTAAGCAGGCTGTAGACCACCGCCTTCATCTCCGTCATGCCTGGAGGAGAAGAAAGTTGTCGAAGCCAGCCATGGAATTGCACCCCCACCCTTCTTAGACCTTAATGGTAACGACGAAGCTGTAGATCACCCATCGTAGACCATTTTGTGTCCCCGCACCTAGCCAAAGCCTGTCTTTATTGCCATGAAAACTGATCCGAGGATCGACCTGAGAACTGCAATGGAGTCCTAGGCCGATCCGATGAGCTGAGACTGCTTTGAGGAGGAAAATAAGGTAGTTGCCGCCCTAAAACCAATCATCACCACAAGGAGCCGGGATCCCAGATTTGGTTTGGATCCACCGATCCATGGGGAAGCCACCTCCTCCATTTAACACCTGCTTGAGCAAGAGAAAAAATGATTGAATCCCATCGACCCATCGACAAGAGACAGATGCCACAACCACGAGGTTGGAATGGAGGAATCAACGAGTTCAGAAAACTCGGCTGCCAAGCACCAAGAGCACCATAAGTCATCGGAAGGCACAACCCTAGGGTTGGCCACCGCAGAAAAGAGAGAGCGAGGACTCTCATTAGCCCATTTTAGCTGGGTGTTCCTATAGCTAGATTCAAGATAAACTAGAAATTTATATTGATATAGCACTTCTCTATCCAATTTCATTCCAAAAGTCATGAGATTTAAACCCCTAATCACTCACAAAATATAAGACCTTCCATCATAATTGTATATGACACTATCTAAGCAATTGATTAATGCACATTTTGAAATATAACTCTTAGAAATTTTTTGTTCCTAGGTGATCTAAATGCAAACAAAAAGATATATATACAGCCTAGCTATAGCTTAATTGAAAGATCAGATGTCTGGCAAGTCAGAGCAAGCTCGCCAGCTGTCTGATCGAGTCTTGAAATTTGGTTTATTCAAATATTGAAAGTTCATTATTATCCGTGTGCCTCTGAAATATATTGCCGAGTGCATAGAGTTAAATCGTTGCTAAGTTGATCATCTTTGGTACTGCTTTTATTTAAAGTTCCTCGAATTCAATTTGAAATTTTGAGAACCTGAATGGATCAACAACATTATATATTTTAAGCTCCAAATCAAGAAAAAAAGGAATCTCATACAGCTCCTCGTTTAATTCTTTTAAAGTCATTGGATCTTTTTCCTTGCTCGAGATGCTGTTTGGACTCTGAAATGTGCTTATGTTGCTAGATTGCTAATATATTATACGGACTCTTGTCACGTTTGGTCCACAGCCACGGCTTAGCAATATAACTTAGACATAAACGCTAGCACTCTATGAAGAGCTACCAAACCTTTTGGAAAATTGATTTTCCTCCCTTCTCAGTTGATTTTGCTCACTGGCGGATCTACATAGTGCATGGGATGGGCTCAAGCCTGCCGGAAATTTTTGGAGGAAAAAAACTTCTATATATAGTGTCATCAAAATGCTGACGTCTTAATGTTGAAGCCCACCCAAAAATAATTTGGAATCGGTCTCTAGTCTTCTCTCCATCATTTCCATCACTCATCATCGATTGAGCCCTCGTTTTCTTCTTCACTCAGATTTCTCACTCTAGTTTTTAGAGACAGTCAACAACCGCTTGTTCTCTTCCAAATACTTTCTTCTCCCGGCCTTTGTCGACGACAATACGACATGATATTTCTTACATTTGTACATGGTTGTATCAAAAAAGAAACTTTGGGCTTCGCCCAAAAGAAGACATCTGAATATGTAGCCCACCCCATTTTCAAATCCTAGATTTGCCACTGATTTTGCTTCAGCAGTTTATCTCAATAGCTGTTTCATTAATTCTTGATAGTGTTATAATTTTGTCCCTTATTTCTTCTATTATATGCCACATTGGTCATGATTTGTACAAGTTGAGATTGATAATGTTCACCCGCCTTATAGGTTATTAACACTTACGGCCCGTTTTAGTCAAATCCACCTTTTTACTAAACCCCAGGACCTCTAGCAAGATCTTCTTTCTTCATATCTTCATGGATTGAATCCAGCACCACCTTTGCTGCTGTCTTACTATGTTTTCTGCATATAAAGGCAAAAGTGCCACAACTTCGAATTACTAAACCCGAATGGATCAACAATAGAAAGGCAATTAAGAGTGTCATTGTTAAAATCTGCCATTTGCAGCTCGGATGTACAGTCTGGCTCAAATGATCATGATCACTACATCTGTCATTGTTAAAATCTGCCATTTGAGCCAGACTGTACCATCTTCATGTCGAAATGATCAAAGTCCAAAATCTTCATAATATGGGTAACAGTAGCTATAGCTATAAATCAATAAGCTTCAGGTAAAACCGTAAAACTATATGTAATGTTAAACTATATCTCAAAGTTATTAGAAGGGTTTGAGATAGAAATCTACCTGAAGCTTATTGGTTTATACTTTATAGCTACTGTTACCCATATTATGAAGATTTTGGACTTTGATCATTTCGACATGAAGATGGTAATGATCGAGTTGTGACGGCTGTGGATTGCCCATAACATCTCTTTAAAATGGCATGAGAATTAAGGCGGTTGCCATTATTTTGTTGGGTTCTATTTCATGAAACAATTCTGTGGTAATTATTAGCATTTGTGTTCTTTGTTCTCTACTGCAACTGAGACAAATCCCAGTTGATTCTTCGATCGGTTCTTTCTCATTTCTTGTCTTCAAGGAGTTAACGAAAATGTTATGAAAAGACCTGAAAATGATATGAGCTGATGTGGCTATGATTTAGCCATTACATCACTTGGTTTCATAACTTTACGTAACTGCACACCCTCTGCACTGCAGAGGAGCCAGATCCCATAAAACTATTCACATGTAATATATCTGCTTTTTCAACTCAAAACAAAATATGTACCTTAAAACAAATGAAGATAACAGGTAAAGTTTTTCATAATTCCATGAAGACACTCAATTAAGACACCAATTTAAAACTTGCATCACTTAGATGGATTACTTTGGTTAGAATATAAACTGATCTAGGCCAATTTCATTGATAAATCATTTCCTTGATTTTACATTCAAACATCTACCGTCTCAAACTCTCAGAAAATTTAACATCTTCAATCATTATATATAAGGTACAATCATTAAGCATTTGATTGAAGCAACTCTTGAAAACTACACTCTAGGCCTTCCTTCTTCATTTCATAGCTCTAGCACAACAACTGTCCCAAAAAAAAAAAAAAATCTCAGGGTTAGTTTAAACGAAGCAGGTCTAGCAAGTTTTTAAAGAAAAGAAGAAGAAGAAGGATATATAGTGATTAAGAAGTATGACGTACAGTCAGAGTCTGAAGTGATCCAATTCCCATTCTTGGGTTGCCAGTGATCTGTGTCCTGAAGCTTCGTTGAATTCAAAGATTGAATGTTCATAATTTGATCAGTCTTCAATGAAGATGCTACTGAAATTGCCGAGTAGGCAGAGGAAGTGGTGGAGCAGCTTTCCAATTCCCATCTAAAGCTGATCTTTGGGGAGTCATTGCTTAACTGATCATCATCTGGTACTGGTTTTAGAGTTCCACGATTGCGAAATTGCAGAACCTGAATGGATACAACACTGTTTTAAGCCCAAAATCAAGAAACTAGAAAATAATGTTTCAGATTGATAATATATAGCTGGAGGAAGTTTCTCTTGCGAGAGAATATGACATGTTATTTTGTTGTTGTATATCAATATTTGTCAACTATTAATTAGATGAACCTTTTTTTAAATATGTGATCCAGATTCACGGTATGCCAACATAAGATTTTAGATATGAACGTAAATACTATATCTAGAGATTATATACCTTTCGGCCAATGTATTTTCCACCCTTTTCAGCTGATTTTGCTGCAGCAGCCCATCTTATTAGCTCCTTCATTCTTGATAATGTTTTAGTCTTGTCCCCCTTAATCCTTTCTTTCTTTTCTGATGCTCCACATTGGTCATGGTTTTTGTTAGTAGAGGTTGATAACGTTGAGTCACTTACTGGTAAAACCTTGCTGCCTACATTAGCTGCATCCACCTTGTTACTATTTTCCAAACCTCTAGCAATATCTTCTTTCTTCATCTTCATGGATCGAGTCCAACACTGCTTTTGCTGCCTCCTATTTATGCTATCAAGTCTCCTCAAATGAAGAGTACTATCAAAGCAAGCCTGTGCTATATCCTTTCTACACAGAAAGGCAAATGGCTTGAACTTCTTACGAGCGGGTTTGCCTTCTTCAAATCCTTTTGTTTTTCGATAGACACCAACACCCCCACTCTTAAAGACAATTATGTAGTTCTGTTTAGCTTCTTGATCTGGAATGAAAGAAGTAACAAAAAAGATTAATAAAAAATTATAGTATGATTGGAAAATGGGTTATTGAAAACCAAGTTTCTCTTACCACTAATTTCTTTTTTCTTGTTGGTAGGAGCAGAAGTCTCCTCTCTTGCTTGTCCTTGTGTAACTTTAGAAAGCCATCGAAGAAACTGCTATATTATAAGTCAGAGAACATTAGTTTTGATTGGAATGCAAGAAATGAATTTGTTTGGCTATGAATTTACACTGTTTTACCTGCATGATTAGGCTTGTGTTTAGAGCTTCCCTTATATAATGCTGTGATTGTAAAGTGTGAAGCAGATGACTTATTTGGTCAAATGGACAGCACGGAGAGATCTATCTAAGCTGTCTGGATGCTCAAGATTCCTGTCTCGTCTTTGAAACCCTTTGGGAGAAGAAGACAAATGAAAATTTAAAGCGAATCTAAGGAAGATGGGTGAGACAACTAAGCAGTGAGTAGGAAGATTGGTAAGTGATTCTTTGTAACATGGGGAAAATATATAAGGATGACAATGTGGTGCTTATTAACAAAAAGATATGATTTAAGTAAGAACCAAGATGTATTTAGCCCTTGTGGCCTTTCTTTTAGCCATACACTTGTATCCCCCATGGTCCATCAATCCCATCGGTCCCCTTCTAGGATTTACCAGTCCAAGATTTACTAGGGGTTTGAGAAATACTACTTTACCTTTCTATAAAAGTTAGTTTTGGAAATGGTTAAACAAATTTTCAAACAAGCATTATTGCACCAGCAAGAATATTCACTTGTTCAAATGCTTGAGGCTATTTACATAGTGATCTGTGAGCTAGAATATGCTGCACAGAGACTTCCAAGCAGGAGGACAAGAATACATTATAAGGGATTATAAATACAGAGTCGTAAGAAACACTGAAATTTGATTAAAAAAATGAAAGAGGTTGGAGGGTGCCATGTTCCCTAACAGACTAGAAATGCAGAAATTCATAAAAACTGTTACAAGGGAAGAAAAGGATTATCACTGGTTATTAGATTCGTTACTATTTTTGGCCAGTTGGGTAGAGTTTAGAATGAAATTGAAAATTGAAAATTAAAAACAATGTAGCTGCATTTCCAGGCAATTCTCTCTCTGTCTCCTTCTCCACTCATATACACCTATAAATATTTACACCCTCAGTGTGTCTGTGACTCTGTTTCAGTTAAACTAATATTGAATACACATGTTGGTTGAGCATGTGGAGGAGGAGACATTTCAGGGCTGGTTAAGTGTTAATGCTTTGTGAGCACAAACAAGGACTTATTGTTGCTCTCACATGGGGGTGAGTACAGATCATATGCAGATATGCTCTAGTAACTAGTAAGATGCACACAAACTATATTTTATTTACTCTCGAGTTAAATCTAAACAAGAGGTCTAGTTTGTTGAGCTTATCTCTGTGTGTGCTTCTCTGCCCTTTCATATTCACTGGCTTTATTGAGATTACAGAGACTTGGAGAGATTTCATTCATATGTGGCAGCTACTTCATTAGGGAACTCCCACTAATCTTGACCATTAAAGCAAATAAACGCTATTTCTGATACACATTTAACATGAAGAATGATGTGTTTCATCGTCGACTTAGCGTTAGATTTTGATAATGTCAGGTATCACTGACCATGCTACCGCCGGGAAGGAATAAGTTCCTCTCATCAAACCTGTCGCTATTTTCGCATTCATGTGTCGCTGGGGACTCATGGTTGTGGTCTCATCCACGTCATGTATTTCTCAGTCTGTGAAGCAGAGACGCTAGAGAATGTTTGGCAACAGAACACCTCCTCTTGATTACCAAACCAAATTGACATGCCAAACCCAAGTCATACACAGGCTATAATGGTCATTCATGGTGTAGGGGTCATTCATGGTCGATATGCCTTGAATAGATCTCAGCTACGTAGCATAATAAATTAGTTGCTGTCAGTTTTGGCGTATACAAATGTATTGCATAGAGTAAGAACTAAATGAAGGTATTGCAGCAACTGCCTTTGAATAAGTCTGCAATTCAGCACTACCCAATTCCACCAAAAAGAAAAACAGTACTTTAACAACAACGAAAATCCCAGAGAATGTTGCCTTCTAGTAGATACTGTTCCAGAGAGCGATGATGCTCTGCTTGTCATATCCTCAGATGACATTGTTTTTGCTTAAACAAATATACAGACAGAGGGGGAATAGGAACACAGGCAATAACAATAAGGAAACTTCTTTACACAATACTTCAAATGCAAATTATTGCTACATTCATTGATCTTTACATTCTGAAACAAGTAAATCAAATCCCTAATATACTATATTATAAACATAAAAGATGAAATAACAATCAACCACTTAACAATGACCTTCAAGTCCAGCATAGTCAGCACACAGCATCAATCTCCATGTGAAACTGAAACAATCATAGCTCGACTTGGTTGATCACCTACTTGAAAGAGAACAACTGAGCTGTGTAGAGAACATGAACTGAATCCCCCGCAGAATGAAAAGAGCATGCACTTGATAGAACCCCATACACTTGCATTACCATTGTCCATACAATCACTTATGATTATATCAACACTCATGCAAAACACGAGCTAATGGGGTTTTTCAAACCGTAGATCCTAGGAGCAGGTCTTGTCTGAAAGGCAGCTTCTGCGGTGGCTAGAACAATGTGAAGACATTCATTAGGTCAGCCAAAACCTATCTGATACAGAATTCCAGTAGATATCAAGTTTCTGTCAAGAAACAGGAAATTTTACCAGATTGCACGGCATATCTCATGGTCGATCTTCATCTGACCTAGATCTTGTCAAACGCCGGCGCCTTCTGGGAATTGGAGATACATCTCTGTCATTCAGCATGAGAATATTGTCCTCCTCATCATCATCCTCATCATCTTCATCATCATCATCCTGAAGACCCAACAGATTCTCACCCCAAAGTAACCGGCGTTCGGATAAAGCTCCCGCTGACCGCCGATGTCTAGTCCAAGCCCTTGCCCTCGCCCTCGGTTCCCCAGCACGATCAACTGAACCAATCATCTGAAACAAAAACATGGTAGTCCACCAAGGGCCATTAGCTTCACCAGTACCACTTTCCCCTCCACCCCCTAGCCTATCTCCATTTTCAATAACATAATCCCCAACCACAACAGCTCCTGGCATGGCTGAATGAATGGCACTAACTACATCACCAAATTCTCTCTGGTGCTCAAGGTGTCTCCAGGCTCGCTCTCTAGATGGGTCAACGTCTGAGGGTCGAGTAGTGGGATGAACTCTCCTAGCATGCCGACGCAACTCCTGGTAGTTACCAGAAAAGGAGCATCCTTCACGAGAACAACTTCGCTTCTTCAGATTAAGATACTTTCTGCAATCTTCCACAACCTCCCAGCCAAGGATGTCTCCTCGACACAAAGGACATTTCAAGCTCAAGTGTGACTCTGAGGAATTCTCCACATCCAACTCACTATGCTCAACCCTTTCCTGAACTGACTCGGAATCAGCCACTCCCAAAAGTTCTTCTGGCAGAAGTGGCATATTTAGATCTTGAATAACACGTTCCTGTGGCTGCCCAGGTGAATTGGCAGATATTACAGCATTGCTTTCAATCAAGTTAGGACTTTCATTAGCTTCATTCAAATCTGTTGCTGATGCCATATCAGAATTATTATGAGAGCCATGATGGTTTGTAGGTAAAGAACTGACTAAAGTTGGACTGTTTGTATTATTTTCCCTCAACTTTTTAAAACGGTCCAGGCAATTTGAATGCCTGTAACTCGTATCACAAATGTAAGATCTGCAACCCTTGTCATGCGAGCTGCAAAGGAGGAGAACTGCATTATGTGGATGGTCCATGCAGATAGGGCATGAAACAGCATCCAGTTCTTTGTAAAGAGCACGAATATCTGAACCAGTATCTATTCTTCGTTTCACACCAGCCATCTTGCATAAACTGTTTAATTTACTGTGGAACTTATTAGGACAAGGACACAAGTACCAATCAATAGGGAGGGCGATTGCAGAAAACAACTTATTTTTCATATCACATAAAACAATGGAAGCATGTGTATTGAATGTATACATCCCTTTGGGTCACCAAACACATAAATATAGTGCAAAAACGTTCTATATTGCAAAATAGTCAATCATATCATCTCTTCCTCCCCCTCCATTTTACATGAAAACATGTTTGAATCACTATTTAAAAATTCTGATCCAGTATCAATTCAATTTAAAAAGTAGGAAAACAAATGGCTACTAAACTCTAGACAGCTAACAACAAAAAAATAAAATTCAACCGCACTAGTAGTATCCAAAAAAACTGAGCAAAATCAAGTCCTAAAAAAGAACAATAGGCTGCCAAGACCGGTTTATCGAGTCCTACTGCTTAATCCCCAACTGTGCAAATCAGAATAATAACTCTAACCACATTTTAATGCTAACATGACACATGTACATTTAGCAAGACATATGTCACAGTAAAGGCTTCAAAATGAAAAGCTTTAAAAATATATGTAAGGAAAGAGAGAATCATTCAACTAAATGTACACTTACCAAAAGGAAAAGGTCTAAATAAATTCCCTACTGAGGCTTCTGAATCTCTAGTTGCATTAGCAACTGATAATACTGAATCTTTAAACCACAATGCACCCAAAATGTGAAACTAATGCAGCAATTGGACAGCAAGGTAGAACTTGAAGGAATAGAATTCTTGATTAAATAATTAAGTGACAACTACTCATGCCAAGGTCCCCAATGAGTCTTGAGACCTGCAGTCGTACCACAAAACAGAAGTCATGTCATGCATACAGCACCTTAGTCCAATAGTTAAATTATTCATCCATAGATACAAGTATTTATAGGAACTGCATGTGCTATACAAGCATCATATCAGATTAACTTTGAACTGATATTACAGAGAATTCCAAAGAGCATAAAAAAGAGCTGTTGAGAAAATAAAGGCCAAAAATTATGTTCCAATTACCCAACATTTTATATGATCCAAGACATAACAACACAAACCCCTTCTACTCGAAAGCATACATGCATACAGATATGATCCAATCATGACTAGTTCACAGCACCAACAAGTTAGAACTCCAAACCATTTGTAGCAATAACAGGTTATAGACAAGCATCAAATCAATTGAGGCTTGAACTGAATTTCAAAGAAATAATCAAGATCATGAAATCCCAGATATAGATTTTCAAACCTCAGCCAACAAATCATAAACATTTACAATGATCTAACCATACATTCTATATCTACTCAAAAGCAGTATAACAACAGAGTCCGATCATGATCGTTTCAAATGGAAACCCAAACAAACAGCCCGAGACAATTTCCGATACCTAGTCCTCTCAAATACTGCAAATCGCAATGAAATTAAGCAAATTTACAAAGACATTGAGCATTTTTAACAGGTTTTGATCAGCATGGCCGATCCCAATTTTACAAATTACGAATCTTTACCCGATCATAATGATTTATAAACCCAAAGATAAACCCCCCAAATCAATCCAAACCCTAACCCTAACTCCAGCCCTACTTCAAATTTTAAGACGAAAGATATCGAATTGAGTGAAGAAAAATTACATAAGCAAGCACCCAATTGAGCAGGGATCGAACCGAATCGAATCCAGCAAAGGAATCAGATCAGCAGGGATCGAATTTCTGGGGATTGAAGCGGAGGATTTGAGGATGAAGTCGTCCTCAGAATTTTGTGGATTTGGGAAACTGGGGATTTGTGGGAGGAGAGGATGCGTCTTGTGAGGGGCGTTTGGTATTTATAAGGCGCTTTGGAGGGTAGTAACCATCGGCTCTTGAAAACCGCCTTTGATTAGAGCGGTCCAGACTGGCTCTTGCCTCTTGATGACACGTGGCTCCAATCAGGTGGCTATGGGACCCTCCCCCCGGCGGGGAGGTCAATCCTTTGTAGGTACGTTTGCGTTTTTGATTTGCAATTTCGTATCGCACCTAGAATGCAATGCTTAGTCGAGTCGGCTCACAATTGAGTTTGTTATAATTTTTTTCTTTTTTCGATAAATAAAAAGAATTACAAAATGAAACCTCTATAACATCTTACACTTAAACGTACCATCTAAAAGAAAAAGCCTAGCTAGCAGAGAGAGGAAGAGCGCGGAGCCAACTTTGGGCTTAGAGTCTTGGCTATGGCATTAGCCAAGAAGTTTGCTTCTCGTTTAGTATGTCGGAATGAGGACACTTGAGTAAGTCTAGCAAGAGGCTTTAATATCTTATAGCACATGTTTAATTCTGCAAGGTGGAGGATCTGCACCTGTGGTGCTGTCTAGAAGCAACTTAGAATCACATTCAACTTCAATATTTTTAAACCCATGAAGGCAGGCTGCTTGTAAACTTGCTCGTAATGCTATGGCATCAGCACATCCTCAGGGCCAACCTTATTTACTGGCTACTAAGAGAGGCTCACCATTTGAATCTCGAAAAACAATCCTGCAGCTGCACTTGAATTCAGGATAACCGAACCATCAAAATTTATTTTTAAACTACCAGGCTTTCGAGGAATCCATTTAATAACAAGTTGTGAGGGTCTTTTTGGTGGATCAGTATGAAGAGCCTTAAAATTGCTCCAAGTTCTGGCAGCAGCATGTACCACCTTTGAAAGGACAAAGACTAAGTTTTTGAAGATCATATCATTCCTGGCTTTCCACAATGAATAAGCAGTAACAAGAGATATAATTTGTTGGTCAAAATAGTGTTTCCACAACTATGGATTTTAAGTTTGTTTAAGGTATATTAATGTATTGGGAATAAATCTCATTCTAAACTTTATATGTTCAAGTAATATTAGAATTGTTGTATACAAACAAAGGAAAGAAATTCATGATGAAAGCTCTCTTCCAACCTAGCTCTCTCCCTGCTAAGGTTTCTGACCATCGATTTTCGAGTTTAATGACTCTACACCTTCTCTCTTGCTTGTCCCTAAAGTAGTGGCTCATTCCTAGTTTTTTAAGGAAATTGTCCATTTACCCAATTTGAGTTACACTAACCCCACTTACCTAATAAATTACATATTTTTTGCCCTCATACCCTTTTTTCTTATTGCTTTTAGTTTATTTTTGGGACAATTTTTCCCTCTCTCTCTTTGTCACTTAGAGAGAGAGAGAGAGAGAGAGAGAGATTATCGGAGACTTCACTGGACTCCATTCACCGGCCGCCTGAATCCCGTCACCGGCAGTGGGAGTCAGGGGACTGGTGATTGGAGTCTGGAGTCCGGTTTTATTGCTTCCAAATAATACCCAATAAACTTTTATTGCCCCTCAATAAAATATATTGGGTTTTATTAGGTGGTAATAAAAGTCTCCGGTGACCTCCGAATCTGTGACCAGAGTCCTACATCCAGTTTTATTAGCTCCCAATAAAACTCAATAAACTTTTATCCTCCCCCCCTCCCCCCAAAAAAAAAAAAATTTATTAGGTTTTATTGAGAGGTAATAAAAGTCTCAGGCGACTTCTTCGGTGACCTATAAGATCTCAGACGACCTGTGACCAGTTATTAGAGTTCCGCGTCCTGTTTTATTACCCCACAATAATACTCAATAAACTTTTATTGCCTCCGATAAAAATTTATTGAGGGTAATAAAAGTCTTCGGCGATCACTCCAGTGACCTATAAAATCTTCGACGACCTCTTTGAAGACCTTCGGTGACCAAAGCCCCGCGTCCGGTTTTATTGCCTCCCAATAATATCTAATAAACTTTTATTACCCCCCATAAAAATTATTGGATTTTATTGGGGGTAATCAAAGTCTCCGGTGACCTCTCTTGTGACCTATAAGATCTCTGAAAACCTCTTTGGAAACCTCTGACGACCGATGACAGGTGATCGGAGTCTTGAGACCGGTGACAGGTAATCTGAGTCTTGAGACTGGTGACCGGCACTATGCCAATATAGCCTTCAGACGTCAGATATGTAAATTATATGTTGTCTATCCAGCTGCCGTCTCTTACGGCATCAGACGACATATATCCTCTGTCGTCTCTTCTCACTCAGACAACAGAATTTTCGCAAGACTCTGTTTTCTGAACAACCCAAAATTGAAGGATTTCAGACTTTCTGTGGTTATTAATCACATACAACGACATATTAATGTTGTTCAAATGAACTACAAACTACAGTTTTAATAAAACTACTGTTGTCTGACATTTAATAAGAACACATTTATATGTTGTCTGAAGTTACCAAAATAAAGGCTTGTTTAACAATATGTTGGCTGAATGAATTTGTAAAGACATTTGATTGTTGTTTGAAATTCACTTAAAACTGGGTAAATTATGCTCATTTGTCGTCTAATTAGTTTTAAGAATTTATTTTTATGTTTTTTGTCTCGTATTCCAACCACTGTTTTAAGTATTTATGTTGTCTGATAGACAATATAACTATATGAAATCATGTACTTGTGTAGTTTGATTGAGGTCAGAAACTTACTCTTCGGTTGTTTGAAGCACATTTGAAATATAGATAACTTGTTACTTCTGTTGTTTGATATAACAAGAAACAACAGATTTTGGTACGATTTAGTTGTTCATTTTCATGTTGAGACAACATATGTTGTAATCTTGTGTTAACCATATGGACATCATTCATTTTGGAACAATACAAAATGCTTGTTATTTATATATATATATATATATATATATATATAATCAAAGTCAAAAAGCTTGAAGCCAATTCAGCACCTAATTTAAGAAAACACCAAGCAAAACTAGACTACTCCTATAATATTACTCCAATGCAGTATGTTTGCAGCTAGCTGTGCCACTTCTTATCACTTGATATCCTTTGTACCATTGCGAAAAATATAAATGTTGGGTCAATGACAGCTCTTTGTAGTAGGAAACGAGCAAAGCTGCATCAGCATGCATCCTCTCCCCCACAAAGTTGCAACGCTTTCAAAGATCGCAAAGAACACAAATCTGCATAACAAAGAGCAATCCAAAATCTATCTTCTTACAAATCTTCACGCTATAAATAATCTTACTAAGCAGGCATTAATCAAGTTTAACCAAAAGAGTTATAAATATATACATGTATGCATATTCCATAAGTGCTTTTGTTACTCTAACTTTTACAGTTTCTCCTTGCTCAGTCACATCCTACACAAACAATAATATTTTTGTGAAAAATCACAGATTTAGAAAGCTAGAAGTAGAAAAATGTAATAGAACAAATGCATTTACTCACCAATTTTACTCCCTTATATGATTCCATGAAAAGCCATCTAAAAGCCAGGTTCATTTGGTGACATCCCTCTACAACGTTACAAAAACCATCTTATATGGAGTCACATTCAACCACCCAGAACATGGACCCAACAAAAGCCAGGTTCTATTATCTATTCTTGATCTTTTATGATCTTTTTTCTTTTTTCTGTTTTTTGAAACTGGTGCAGTAATGAATATTTAAATGCCCAGAAATGATTTCCAAATAGTCTAAAAAGCATACAAGATACAGGTGATTAGTCAGTGGCATTTAATTATCTTCAATTCACAAATTTAAATGGTTTCAATGTTGTCAGTTTTCTTGGATTTTTTTTTTTTTTTTTGATTTGTCAATCACACGGTGTCCTCAAAGGCCTCCTAGGCCCAAAAACTAATCCGTGCTCTGGAGATCTTGTCAGAACGCTTCCTCCCCCTAGTCACCAAGAATATATTGGGATTTAACTCCAATAAGCATCGGCGGGATTCGAACCCGGGTGTGGGGGTTCCACACTTAGAGGCTCTTACCAACTCGACCACCTGTGGTGGTTATTTTTCTTGGATTTAACAAGTAATAAACAACATGACCCTTGTCGCCATACAGATCAAACACAAGAACTTTGATGCTAAAGCAGTAAACTATCACAAGTTTATAACAGAAGGCTAAGCTTGTAGGTTTTGGTAAATTAGTTTTATCCTAGAAATTCAAATGACCATAATGGTAACGTAGTTATTAGCATTTCAGGACCATGTTGGATTATAGAAAAGTACCTGAAGTGTGATGGCTAATTTATCTTGAACTATCCAAGTTCCTGGACAGTTGACAGAGTTTACAAAGTCAATAACATACGAAACACTATCGTGTAGATTAACAAAATAGTGAAATACTAGACACACGTTTTCACTACAAATGAAAACTATGATGAGTCAAAGAGATGTAGCATATTTGGGACTTGTTCAAGTGTTTCCAGTTCAGTCAATGACAAATAATGTATAGTTATAACATAAATTTACCTGCTTGAGTAACTAACAAAGAAGACAAAAATATTATAGCACCAGGTAAACAAATTATGGCCCTGGAAACTTAACCTTCCTTGTGATGGGTAACATCCATGCACTCAATTTAATATTCTTAAACTCAAACCAAAAGAATATAATAGAAAAAGAAAATGTTGAGAGTATAAAGTCAGATAAGAGAAAATGGGACTTCGACTCATAACAAAGGTAGACTATGCTTGGAATCTAATGGAATCATCTTAATACTTTTAATAGTATATAAGTTCAAATTGTCAGAGTATAACAAGAAAAAAGGAGTGAACTTGAGAGAGCACAGAACATTCTAAAATGCAATGTATTAAGGTTCAATTTGAAATTAATGACAATCAAGAATTTCAATTAATACTAATAGTGGAGTGGAGCACCAATAACCCATACAAAGTTATACAATGCCTTCTTAGAGGAAGATTTGACAAAGCAGCACAAATATTTTCCCATATTTTATTTCTCACTGGTCATTGTGGTAAATGCAATAGCTTATATATTCTCTAAGTTTTCCATGCAAAGTAAAAGAAACAAAGGCAACTGCACATCTTATAAAGCAGCATTTAGCAACTTATCACCTTTGCAAGGCCACCAAGTAGGATCACAGACTTTTGCCTCTTTAGACCCATTAGTCCTGTGTATGTAGCTTCTACATTTATTGCCTTGTTGTCATCAACCTGAGTTACCCCATGGATATCCTTGCATACTGCATAACAACACTAAACTAGTGAAAATATATAAATTTGAGCCACATGCAAAATTAAAGGCTTGCTAACAATCATTGATGTTACGATTTCAGTCCGAAGAATAGGAACAAAGAAAAAAAATCACCAAGCTGAACATAAATTCATATAGAAAACAAGTATCACTGCAAAATAAGCATTAATTCAAATTTAGTAAAATTCTAAACAAAAGATATATTCCAATTTCTCCAAGAACTGAAATAATGGACGTAAAACCAAACCAAGGTGATGACTGGTGGAGGACTTGGCATATTTTAGTTTTCTGTTGCAGCTAGATCATATGCTGTTGCAGCTTTCTGTTCCATATCCTGAACTCGTAGAAGTTAAACCTTATAAAGCACCTAGTCCATTAAACAATCGTTTTCATTAAAAACATATGAGTGGCACAACTATATCTCAATAAAATCAAAGCATCAGATACCAAGTACCAAACATATTACTGACTCAAAAGAACCTGAAATCTGAACAAGTAAATTTTGCCAAATGTGAGAAATTGTTCATTACTACTTTTCAATACAACGTTGAAATCCAATTCAGAACTACAAATTATGAAACGAATATCATTCTATTCCACCATGGTAAAGAGCAAGACTACCTTACTTAAGCATTGGTTTTGTGAAGAGCTACCACTTTTGACAACCTCATCTGAGTTCTGCTTCTTATGAACAAAGACTTCATCTTTATTTCCATTTTCCATAAACCCACATGAATCTCCTCCATCTTTTTCTCTTTTGACCTCGCCGGTATCAAATTCATTGCAGGTGATTCATAGCAGTAGCTTGAGAACCAATCTCCTCCTCTCATCCCAATCCAAATCTGTCGACGAGCCCACACTCAGCCCCGAGGATCCATCAACGGCCGATCTTGACCCTAAACTTACTTGTTGGTGTCGTTTCGCAGCGGTGACTTCTGAAGGCGGCGGCTTCGAAGCTGGAGATAGTACAGTGATGATGAACAGATATCAACAAAAGCCCTAACACCCGAATCTAATTACAAAGAAAATTAGCAAAACCCCCCAAATCGATATCCCAACAAAACCCTAAAATACAAAACAAATCGAAGTCGAAACCCTAAGAGCAAGAACGAGCTTACCATGCAGTTAATAATACTGAATACTTCGGACTCCAGCTCTTGAACGAAGAACTCCAGTTCTGCGGTTCTACGAAAGGAATATGATCTTTCTCTTCTAACTCATGGAGTGAAAAGGACTCTTCTGTCTCTTCTGATAGAGAGGAATTTGGGTTGGGTTGTTAGTAATGGACGAGATGTTGCTCTGGGTTGCTGCTAGGTTTGTTGCTCTGAGTTGCTGCTGGGTTGCTATTGGGTTGAGATAGAGCTAGGCGCGAGAAAATGTGTTTTTGATGTTTTGAGTTTTGACTAAGTGTGGGAAAACACGGGCTTGCTAGGACATCAATTTGATAAGTTTACGTTGTAACAAAAAATAGTTTTTGGACACACAATGAGAAGTAATTTCCCTGTTTCACTAGACAACATAAATTTGTTGTCTTATTTTTTCAATTGAAAGTTAGAATTTCTTGGTTTATTCATACAACAGTTATCTGAATTTTTCAAGCTGGAAAAAATGAACTAGTATGGATTTTCATGGTATTCAGACAACACAATTAGTTTATTATGTCGTCTAAAAAACTTGAAACATGTCAGAAGACAGAAAACAAGTTTTCTGTCGTCTGAAGGCATTATTGGCATAGTGCAGAGTCCCGTGTCCGGTTTTATTGCCCCCAATAATACCCGAAAAACTTGCATTGCCCCCCCCCCAATAAAAAATTATTGAATTTTATTAGGGGTAATAAAAGTCTCGGACGATCTCTCCGGTGACCTATAAGATCTCCAACGATCTTTTTGAGGACATCTGGTGACCGGAGTCCTGCGTCTGGTTTAATTGCCTCTAATAATATTTAATAAACTTTTGTTGCCCCCCAATAAAACTCAATATACTTTTATTGCTCCCTAATAAAAATTATTTGTTTTATTGGGGGATAATAAAAGTCTCCGGTAATCTATAAGATCTTCGATGACCGCTTTGGGGATCTTCGGCCGGTGACCGGAGTCCAAAGAAGTCTCAAATGACTTTTTAATTATTTGAAGGTCAAACTTATCTTTTAGCTTTAAATGGGGTAAGTGGGCACACTAATCCTTTAGTGGAGTAAATGGGCATTTGTTAGGCTGAATTTGGGAATTTGGTCAAGAGCCCAAATTTTTTTCCTTCTTGTGGGGGATGGCGCAATTGTAGCCATTTGCCCTATCAGGCCCGAGGTTGATGGTGATCTTCATTGTCATGGTGAATCTAGGGCTGTCATTGGATTACTGCAAGGTTTGGATATGTTGCGGTGGATGACTAGGTTGTGGTAGCGGCTTTTCTGCTATCGATTGAGGTTCTGTGCAGGCTAAGGTTTCTCAAGGTTGGGGATTTTGGTCTCAAGTTGGAATTTGGGCCTTCCTAGTGTGGGCTTGGGTCTCCTCAGTTTTTTGGGTTTTCTTTTTTGTTTTAGTTTTCGGCCTGCTTCCTTTTTTACAAAAAAATGCTAGGTCTTTTTTTTTTTTCCTTTGCGGCCGTTCTCAACCTTGATTGATAAGGAAAATAGGGCTTTGTTAATTCTTTTTTGCCTCTTCAGAGTCCTACATTTCCTTGTTTTGGGCATAACTAAAAAATGTGCGTGTGATGGGGGTGTGCTAAGTAGTATGTTTTTGTGTGGGGTGTGTTAGAATAGTGTGCTCTAAGTAATGGCTTCTTCTGTCGGCCTTTTGGGCAAGTCGTTATTGTACTGTTTGATGAGATTCATAAATAGAACACCTTCTCAACTAAAAAACAAAGTATATTAATTTATCGATATATCAAGTAGATAAGTTCAATATAGAATTAGACTAATTCTATGTATAATCTCGAGTTAATCTACAACTATAAGGAGTTGGTCTATTGTGATTTAGCAATACATTGGTCTACATTTAAAATATCGATATTTTTTTTAAGAACCAATACGACCTTGTTCTAATTGAACTGCTCATGTCGCCTATTCTTAACTAGATTTTTTTTTAGGTTGAATTAATCAAAGAGTAGTCTATAGTTAAAGCAGCTCTCAAGCTCTAAGGTTAAGAAGATGTGAATTGAAATCAAAGATAAAGGGATTGTAGAGATACTAACTAGATCCATATATATTGCAGTGAAACAATGGGATCAAGTCTGAAACCAGATTAAAAGGGGTGTATGAAACTGACAAAATCGATTTCCTTAATCCATTGTTCTTCTCCTAGATTCACCCTTAATCTCACATTGTTAATGGGACAATTTGATTGAGGTGTGGTGCTCTAGTAGGGATCAATTAATGAAGGCGTTGTAATCCACTTTATATCAGAAAAGCAGTTAAGGCAGTTCCTTCCATCAAGGAACTGTCTTATAACTTCTTTGTCATTATCTGATGGATTATTCTAAATAACCATACTATTTGAATTCAAATTCAAAACAGATTGCATTAATAAAATTATTTTCGATTACAAGTTTTATTTAATACTCTAATGTCACAAACTGAACTTTAATACTCCTCACAATGTCAGCTTAAGTGAAAATGTTGATGTCTTGTTCAATAAGGTCTTACATCATAGGCTTCAAAGGTCAGAGGCAGGTGTAACTCTAGAAATGGCTCCCCTTTTTCAGTTAATAGAAATGATTCTTCTGTAGGGTTCTGAATTTAATGCTTAACCCACTTCATCATACTTCCAGCCAAGGTTCTAAAAAACGGGCTAGGCGCCCGCCTAGGCGGCGTCTAGGCGCTAGGCGCAGGGTGTCCGATCCGATTTCAGGCTAGTCGATTGAGTTGGGCGTTTGGTTTCTCGGCGGCCGCCTAGTCGGTCTAGGCGGAGGTTAGGCGGTCTAGGCGCCAGGGCTGGGCGCTAGGCGCTGGATTCTGGAATTTTTTTTTCCTCGCTAGATTCTGGAATTTTCCTCCTCTGGTGTATGCTGTAACTCTGTAAGCAACTCGCTTCGTTCTCCATCATGAAACTGGAATCCAGAATCGATGACCATGATTCAAAAACAAACCTACCCCAACAGATTAATTCCACTAATTGACAAATACATCATAACAAAGATATCAAATTCAATCATGAACCAAATCAACCAAACTTGACAATTCGATTCGCGATCAGATTGCATCTGTGGTGGCACGAAGAGCTTCTTGACCGGGATTTCAAGTTGGGTATCGCTCTTCGAGAGGCGAGATGGGATGGGCTCTGAGATTGAGAGAGAGGATTTGGGGGAGGAGAAGAGCGTGGAGATGAATATGGATTTAGCTTTGTTGGGGATTTGGATTTTGAGAAGTGGGTGAAGAAGGGGTGAGATGTGGCTTCTGGGAAGATGAAGTAGAACCAAGAGATCAAGAGAGATGTTGGAGATGAGAAAGAAGACCAGAAGAGAGATGAAGAAGATGAGACGTGTGGGGTGGGGGTGGGGGTGGTTTGTTTTTATTCTTTTTTTTAAAGAAGTGATGTAATGGTGACAGCTAGCTAGAGCTTCATATTAAATTATTAATTGTCCACTTTTTTTAAGTTTCATTATTAATTAATATGAGAAAGCATGAGATAATTCATGCATATTACTATATTAAGTGATTAAAAATGATTATTTATTAAGTATATGTCATAAAATAATTAAAAAATTAAAAAAAAATAAAAACCGCCTAGTCCTCGCCTAGGCTCCCGCCTAGGCCCCTAGGCGCTAGTCCCTGAGTCACCGCCCGACTAGCGCCTAGCGTTTTTTAGAACCTTGCTTCCAGCACATATTATTGTATTCTCCTAAAAGGCTCTTAAGGTGCAGCCAAGGACTAAAAAATTGAAATTATCATTTTTTTGACCGGTCGAAATTTCCATGTACATTTCGACGGATATTTTGGAAATTTTGAAAATATCGGGATTTTGGCGATATTTTGGACTTTTTTTTTCCATCCTTCCGACTCTTCCCACTTAACCACCCTTTCTCCACATGCAAAGTCAACACCACTCTTCCACCCTTTCTCACATGTGATCAGCACATGCAACATCAACATCAGTACATCACCATCACGTAGGCCGTGGCTGACATATAGTAGGCCTCAAATTCAAATAAAAAAATCAACAAGGTCACCAAGGCTTGAACCTTGGTCACTCCATTACTCTTTGAGAGCCTTGGCCAACTCTATTGCACATACACTTGGGTTATTTTTGCAACATTCTAATATATATTCATTTAGCCTACGAATCTGAAAACTTAGGTACATGTCCAATCAATAACTAACATAGAACAGTCTATTACATTTTGAATTTTATTTACCAAATGTTCAAAAAATTTACAACAACATTTCAATTTTGAACTTCTATAAATAGGGTTTAGGGTTCCACTCATTCCTTGCACCGAGCAATGCATGATCCCTACTATAACTACCAGCACTAAAACCCGCAGCCAATCCCCCCGAACCCATATGGTTGGCATGTAAGTCAATACATGCAAAACTACATACGGGAGGTGTCATTTAATGACTATTCTTCACAATACACTCAAGACTCTACATATAGAGATGATAAAGATAGTGAAGATTTTGTACCTCATAGGTCTTCTTGGTGTTCGCTCAGTGGTTAGAGCACCCACTATCTAAGATCGAGGTCATGGGTTCGAGTCACCATGGGGGTAGGAGTGAAATCCTTTGATTCTCTTAAAAAAAAAAAAAAGGTCTTCTACGTGGTTCAAGGTGTAATGTATGATATGTACAAAGAATGTATATAAGGCGTGATGACCTAGCCTCCCATTGGGTTTCCAACCATAAAAAAAAAATTAGATGTTTATTTCTAAAAATTTCAAAGTTGTCGGCGATTCAGCATTTACCGTTTCATCTTAAATTGTTACAAATTACTATATAACAATGTTTATTCAAGGTTTTCTTTTCATATATAGTAGAGAACTGATAAAACAAACATATCCAAAAGCCTCACTTAAAATTTCCATCATTTTTCTTTATTTTTTATCTAAATCGATATATCCTCGATATTTTCGTCGAAATTTCCATTTTCGAGACCATCGATATTTCCTCAAAACTTGATATTTTAGTCATTGGGTGCAGCTTACTTCTTGAAACTCTTTACATAATTTTCGACCAAGGTTTCTCTCTCATTGAAAAGATGTAATATTTTGATTTGAAATTTTAGGGCTGATCCACATTCTAAGATTGGTGGCAACTTTTAACAGTAATTAGCATGTCTCAAGGTTTAACACTTTAACTAGCCCTTTCAAAAGAAACAAAAAAAAAAGAAGATGTTTAACTAGCTATTTTGCTAAAGTTAGTTTAAACCAATTAGTGCAGATCCACATTTGTGGGGTTTCGTAGAGATAATGATAGATGCACAGAAAGTTATAAGTTCCTATAAACTAATTGTCAACATATATGCATGAGAGTACTTTCCTAGACTTTCTGATACTCGAAGAAGGTTTTTTTGATTGCGCACCTTTGCCTTAAGATGCTGAAAAGCCTGTTGATTATTCTTTCACAAAAACAATGTATGTGTTCATTTGCTTTATCTGCTCTCTCTTCTTTAATCAAATGCTCAGCCTATAGAAAAAAAAAATTATTAATTTTTGTTAATAATAGATCATACGTGCTACTAGCATAAATTAAGCAAGATGTAGAATAGTACCTAGAGAAGGGCGCCCTCTTCCTCACAGTGGTAGAGGGAAAGGACAATTCTTCTTCTCACTCGCCTCATTGTTGTCCTTCTTGATTTTTTCAGATCTTTTATTCTGCCCAATTCATCCTTCAGTGCAATTTTCCTGTTTCACAACAATTTTTTCCATCCTTGCTATGTTAGAGCAAAAAATATAGCTAGAATCATAATTATATATTGATTTGATCTTATCTCAAATATGTCAATCATTTCTTTTTCTTGATCATCATCACTAGCATCCTCTGCCAGTCAAACCTCAAATGTGAACGATTGTGTAATTACACACAAGTGACACAACCAACACGCTAAGGAAGACCAGCAAAGCAATCAAAAATTTATTTCCATCTTTCGAAAAAAGAAAAAAAGAAGAAGAAGCAAAGTAATCAAAAAAGGTTTGAGACTTTCACGCACCACTGATGGAACTCCTGGTCAATGTCCTGGCCTCTGCACAGAAGCCTCCACATTACTCTACTCCACAATTTTTTACTTCTCTCTATGGCGGCACTGACACTGCTACAAATATATATGCGCGCTAGTCTAGGAGTCTTAGGTCGGTTATCTTGTCCTCTCTCTCTCTCTCTTAACAGAACAGACAAAGAAGTGTAATGTTTAGAAATTCTGTTACATAGATTCGGCGTGTGTCATACACAAGCCGACTAATTTAAGCTGAGGTGCATGTCACACCCATCCTTGTGATTGTTAGTCTTATCTCAAATAGCTTGCGGTACAAGACAGGAGAATCGATGGTGAGGGTTCCAGAATATTCATACATCACTCTCATATTAGTAGCTTTGTCACTTTGTGTCCAATGAAAGTGCAAGGTTGGAGAAGTCATCCTCTTCTTTTAGGCGTTAGTTTTGGTTTTATCTTTTGTACACATCAATCTTGGTCTAGTTTTGTTTAGGATATCAAACCCAAACTTCCAACAAGAAGGGGAGGAAATCCTTTCATTTTCTCTCAATAACTAGCTAAGTTGTTGGACGAATTAGTGTGCATTTATATAGTTAACAAAATCTCGATATTCAGTAGTACTCAAAAAAATTAACAATTCATTTTTTCTAACAGCAATGTAAAATATCGTGAATAATTTCGATAATAAACATTTTTCCGCGTTATCGTGCGATAATAAGAATTTAAATTTGATATACTTGGTTCAACCCAATTTTTTTTTTTTTTTTAATTTCTTTTTGGTTTTTTTTGTTATAAATAACAGAGGTTAACAAACCACTTGCTTAGGCAACACGAAACGAAACACTCATGAGAATATTTTGGTGGAGTCCACTTAACAGTAATTGATGAACAAATTTCCAAACTCCCCCACGTCATCCTCAGTACCTATCTCATCGAGCTGAGTAGTATGGCAATCTTGTAATTAATTCGAGATATATGTGTAGACAAACAACACACATTGTCCATTATGATGTTGTTGATATTTGTACATATTCACTTTATCATATTCTGCTTGGATATGAATGAAAGAAATTTGAAGAAGTATTTCAAATTTCAGAATATAATTTATTTTTTCCTTCTATAGGCCCTTCGTTCAAACTACATGATGGAAGCTCGGGGATTTTGTTCTTAGCAATTAGTAGCTGAATTCTATATGGGATGTCCTTTCATAAAAATAAATTTTAATCTTAGAATACTTCCAATGTAGATATTGTTGTTGGTATTGGATCGTACAAACTGGAAATCAAATATGCTATGTTTCTTTATTTTTGATATAAATGTCTCTTTTGGTAATTTAATGTATCCATAAAATTTGATTTTGGGTGTATGAAAAAACGGTTGTGTATTTAGTATTTAGAGGTGTGTGAATAAAATTTCTCTTTTTTAGGCAATTTATACTCTACTTGGACTTTTTAGTTTAGGCACATCTGCTTTGTGTAGACTTGATATGTTCTTCAATTTGTATTATGATGGATTTTCGAATTCCTCTATCTCGAAGTAGTGACATCATTGATATATTGAATGGAGTTCGACTTCACTTCCCTCAAAAAAATGGTCACATATCGTGTCTCAAAAACTCGCAATTCCACCTTATCGAAACTCTGTTCAATAAATAGTAGTAGGCGATTTTTTCTTCTTCTTTAAAGTAATTAATTTAGTTGTCCAATAAATATAAATGAAGTAACTAAATTGGTTGATTAGTCCAATTGGTAAAGCTTTGTTTTCAGTTGCACCTTCACCACAAGTGTTAAAATCTCCATTTTTCTCTTCCATAAACACGTGGGACATACATGCCTTGCTGATGTCAACGCCTTCTTTCTCCAAAACGTGTGTGGAAAGGGTTTTGTGTCCTTGGGGCATATATGGATCTGTTTTCGGCCGTAGCAAATCTATGTTATGTGGACATGCTCTTAGAACAATTTTTGAACTTCAAATTATCATAGAACAACTTGTATTTAACCTGAAAAATGAGTGATGTCGAATCCGAATTCTGGTCTAGCATCATGGTTACAAACCTTCACATGATTGTGAAAGTTTGCGACATCATGTGTAGGGTGATGATTTATTTATTTATCTTTGGGTTTTTGTCCATTTACTCCATCTCTAGGGATTTTTTTCTCACTTAGAGCAACTCCAACAGATTTCCTATATTTTGATTTTTCTCTACTTTAGGGAAAAATGAGCCTCTTTTGCTCCAACAGATTCCCTAAAACTATCTCTATTTTAGGGAAAGTGAGGAGAGAGAAAACCAAATTCCCTATATTTACAGCAAACTCCAAAATTTTAAAGAAGAATATGGAGATTTTATAGATTACTGTAAACTATGGAATCTGTTGGAGTTGGAGAAGAAAAATAGGCTAAAGGTTTGACTTTTGCTTCTCCATAATACAAAAATTATAGGGAAGCTGTTGGAGTTGCTCTTACCCCATTAAGTTTTTTAATTCTCCCTTATCCAAAACACTCTAATGAGGTCTTCCCTAATACCCCATTAAGTTTATTTTTTTAAAGACTATTTTACCCTCACTCCTTTGTTACAAAGAGAGAGAGAGATGGACGGCTTAAGTCGATCGCCAGAGCCGGAGGAGAAAGGAAGACAACATGGGTCTGCCGGAATTGTGCTGGAGTGAAAAGAGAGAGAGGGGAGAGAGAGAGAGAGAGAGAGAGAGAGAGAGAGAGAGAGAGAGAGAGAGAGAGAGAGAGATGAGATTGAGTGGCATTTGATGTAGTTGTTTAATTATGCTGAGGGTAAATTTGTCATTTTCTTCTAAATTTGGTTAGTCTGAATAAAAATCTGTTGTTGGGGTAAGTAGGATAAATTTAGCCAATTTTAATGCATTTGGTCAAGTTCGTTTAGTTTATCAATTTCAAACTTATTTATTTATCTTTTTACTTTATCAATTTCAAACTAGAGTATACTGATTCCATTTTGGTTGATTCCACATCAGTTACCTATGAGCCATGATTATCGTTTTACCTTTTGCTACCTCCTGTTGAGGTTTTTGGATAGTCATGAATCATAACCTAATAGAAATTTTAGATTGGTGAATCTCTTTTCATTTTAAAACGCTAAGGAATATAGGTATCCTCCGACTAGGCAATTGGTTCATACAAGTAGGGGTGTGCAAAACATGGTACAAACCTGCCAAACCGGTCAAAAACGACTGATAAATATGGTTTGGTTAAGGTTTTTTAACTTTAAAAATTGAAAATCAGTTCAATATCGAACCAAACCATTTATGAACTGGGTTGGTTTGGTTTCTCTTGTACTTAAACCGCGGAACCCGAACCGACTGATATGTTTGAAATATAAGAGAAATTTTATATATATATATATATATATATACACACACATAATAAATATATATTCATTTGTTTTGTTTGTTCTAAGTAAGTTCTAAATCTCCAGTTATAACTTTATTCTCAAATGATATTATCATATTGAATTCAAGACCCAAAGGCCTAAATATCGCTACAATTTTTTTGATCATTTCATATCACATCTCTGATCTCTTAATCTCTCATTCTTTGACCTTTAATACTATCATATTAAGCTAGTATTGATGGCTAAGTTGTTAAATAAGTGAATCACTTTGAATCTAATTTAGGTTTTAGTTTTGGATTTTAATTATTGAATTTTAAATTTAGATAATTCAACACAATTTCAATTCTTGAGATTGAATTTTTACTATGAATTTTTTCATAAATAGCATGTTAATATTATACAGGTGAAAACCGCCTAACGGACCAAACCAAACCATCTTTAATTGGATTGGATTGGGTTGGATTGAGCTTCTTTTTTTTTATGACCGGTTTTCCAAAATGCCTAAACAGCTCACTTTGGCATAGAGACAGTTTGGAGTCAAAACTGATCCAACCCAATCCGTGTGCAGCCCTACGTACAAGTTGTAATAAGACTTTGCTGACAACTAATTCTTGACCAGCATAATGCTTGCTCTCGACACACATTAGAGTATCTCTTCTAAAAACTCAACCATAAACCACTAGTACTTTTGCTTCCAACCACATTTCATTAATTAAAAGCCATAAATATCACTTAACTATACGTCATTCGACACGCTATATATATTTTCAAAAACAACATAAAAATCACTCAACTTGACCATCTATTTCACATTGGTCACTGTTGTTAAATATTTTATTAACAAGCTGTTAACATTAAGGACAATGTTGTCCAATCACTAAAATATAATTTTTTTGTATAAACTGAAACATAAATGATTTTTTTGTTTTAAGCCACCAATATGCAGCCTAGATTTGTTTGATAGGAAGCATCATACTTTATGCTGCTCTAGATTATTGTTTTATCAGAACTTTGTTTTAAACACTTCAATCAAACAACATAACGATCGAGTTTAACTAGTAAGAGCTTTGTGAGTAAGCATCAACAAACGAGTGAAGATAGAAATAGGCTACCCTTAGATACTTCCCAGCACATGGATGTTTTAGGCTAGATTCAAAAGACCCTTGAGCAAGTTAGCAGCGGCGATAGTCAAAACCTGAATGTCTGGGCAAGAATCAATAGACGTTGGAGCCAAATATCATCAATTTGCACTGAATCAAAGAATCCTCAACTCTTAGCAGTGAACAAGTAGATCAATTCTTAGAGTGGCCGAATTAAAGATCAAGTGAAAGCTTCAATGAGCAAGCTAGGTATGGCGCGGAAGCATCAGGATCTTATGGCAAGAGCCATAGAGTTTGACAGATGAATGCATCAAACCATCAGAATTAATAGCTCCTTGAAAACAGATTCCCAGGGAAATTAAACACGTGAAAGTTTTTAAGAATCATGCTGGTAGGCTGAATGGAACCAGAAACATTCTTTTGACGTACATGAGGGGAAAGCTTCCTGCAAATTCCCCCTTTTAGGTTGGTATCAAGACTTGAGAGTAACCAATACTTAGAGAGAAACAGAGACATTACTAGAATCAAGCAAACTAACATGGAAGAGTACCCCAACTAGCAAAAATTTGAGAAACCAATTGGTGTCATGATGGGGGAATCACATTGGTCATTGGTTGTTTTGCATTGCTTTCCTTTCTTTGCCCAGTTTCTAAGTCATACAGTATATGATTATCCAATCAAACCACCCCACCTCTTTTTCGTTCAATCAAAGAAAGTCTGCTTATTGGTGGTGTTAAACATGGACATGGGCATTCCCCAAGTTCTACTTGAGATTGAAGTAAATATGTGAGTACCTGGATTGCATTTATATGGATTACTATTATATATGTTATTGAAAAACATTTTTACAGCGAGGATAAGATACTCGGCAGAATTTGAAATTGACTATGGGTTGCGAGTAACATCCATATATGTTGGTCAGTAGGATAAAATAAGGCTTTTCACAGCACATTTCCACATACTAGTTCATTCATAGAATGAGACATTCAAAAGATTAAACGACAATAGCAAATTACCATGCAAATAAAACATATTATTATATTTGATTGATCTGCTTACTTTAGAGAGCTCAATTAAGCCACAACATATGTCCAGAAACATATGTCCAGAAACTATTTATTTTGATCATCAACAGCAAATATTCAAACCAGCAACGTGAGCATAAACCTATGTATCTACCTATCATCAAAGGTTGGTATTTTCAACTGCATGTTCTAGCATTGCATAGCTCATCAACCGTGTCACCTCTTTCCAAAACTGCAGCAGCCCCCATACCCGAGCCTATGCACATGGAGATTACACCAAAACGACAATCCTTGCCACGGCGTTTCATCTCATTCAATAGAGTCGCAACACACCGAGCACCTAACACAAAATACAGCAGATCCGAGAACATATCAACTTGAGATACAGAAAAGGAATGTCAAAAAATGTTTAGCTCTCTAATTGTCATATTAGGAAATAAGCCAGATGATAGCACAATTGAAAGCATTATTGAGTCATGTGTCTTTGTGCCCATTCATGTATGTCATCAGATCAGATGGAGGTTCATAACAAGTGGTGAAGATGTTTAATTTAGGGCATGTCACTCCATATACCTGTAGCGCCCAAGGGATGACCCAAAGCAATAGCACCTCCATTAACATTGACTTTTTCGGAATCAAGTTCCAATTTCTTCTGACAGTATACATACTGAGATGCAAACGCCTGAAGGATACACACAAAATGCTAAGCCAAAGAATCCCTTAAACTAACTATAATTCGTCAAAAAAAGTTATGAAGTTATTAGCAATGCACTCTACCTCATTTATTTCAAATAGATCAATATCACCAAGCTCAAGACCAGCAGATTTCACGGCTACTGGAATTGCAGCAGCTGGACCTATGCCCATGACAGCGGGATCCACACCAACAGCAGCAAAACTCCTGTACAAAAAGGCATAAAATCATAATCAAGGTCCAATGAAGGCTTGAGCAAATTTCTATACGTTCTGGAGCAAATTTCTATACGTTCTGGTCATGAAGCTATCTTACATTCTTAGACAACAGATACTCTCGATGAAAGTTTCTGCATACTTAATAGACTATTCTCAAAATTTCATTAGCAAACCTACAATCATAATCAAGGTCCAAAGAAGGCTTGAGCAAATTTCTATACGTTCTGGTCATGAAGCTATCTTACACTCTTAGACAACAGATAATCTCGATGAAAGTTTCTGCATGCTTAATAGACTATTCTCAAAATCTCATTAGCAAACCTACGATCAATTTTTATAGACCTCTCTTCATATAATTTGTCGATATACAGCAATACTTGAGTGAGGTTCTGGGGATGAACTGTACTGATAATCCTGCGAACTACAGGTGTCCTTCAACTGTTTGGACTTTGGACCCTTTGGGGTATAGGCTCCTGAAGGAGGCCCTTGGTTTTGCAAGCAGAGGTTTGGTTAAATAAAGAGTATACAGATAACAGAAATCCAACCTTATCTGTGCAAGGATTATGAGGATACTCAGCAGAAATTCGCAATTAATAATGGCTTGTGAGGGAGATCCACATAAGCTGGTAACTAGGGTATAACAAGCCTTGCTGAAGATAATATCCACGTACTGGTCTTTTCATACAATCAGACAAATCCACAAGATCAACCAAACTATATGAAAAGACTATGCAAGTAATATTGATGATATGATACGTGATCAAATTTCTGATATTTATCTAGCTATATTGGTTAAACCATTGACTGCTCTCATAACTATACTAGCCAGGTGAACCTAATGACTTCTCAGCAGTAAAATTATATTCAAACTGATTACAGGGATTGGTTAGAAACAAAATGAACTAATTACAGGAAAAGTATAAGGAACCAACAGACTAACAGAAAAACTCTACAATATCTCAGAGACCAACAAAGAATACTCCTCAAAGACACGGCCAAAGACGCCTCCACTTAGCACCTTAATTTTTCGCTTTGATTAATTATAACTTCTTTTAGCTTCTATGCCCCTGTTGATATATAGCAACACTTTTTGGAGTTCCGATCTGAACAGTACTGATAATCTTGGGATTTACTTGAGTCTTCCAGAGGAAAAGGGGGGGGTAGATCTATAAGCAGGCTAAGCGGGATTCTTGTCTAGCATGTGGCTGATGCCATCCCCACATTCTCTGTATCTTTTTCAAAGTTCATTAGTGTAATTTCTCAAGTTCACTAATGGTGGGAAATTCATTGGCAAAGCTGGGAATTGTAATCACAACTGAGAGGAGGAGGAGGAGGAGGAGGAGGAGGGGGGAGTAAAGGTTTCAATAATTGGAAGGATTTTAATTTCTAGGTAAAGAAGTTTCACATGGTAGTTGGCACGATATGAATGGCCAAAGCATTAATATTTGGAAGGATAGGCGGATTCCAAGTATTGAGAGGTGTAAATTGCAGGGAAATGGTCTTGAGTTCCTTTCGAAACCCATATCAGTCAGTGGTAGTGGTAAAGTCAAAGAAGCTGGGTACCTGGAGCTATCATTGGTCAAATCTTCAAATCCATCTACTTGAGAAAAGGATACAATGGTGTGGCCTTCTCGAGAAGAATGGTCAATCTATTGTGCGGTTTGGTTATTGTAAAGTGCATCCTGAAAATGCAAACTCTCTATTCCGTCCTATAGTTCTTTGCATGTCATCAGTGAGAGAGTTTGGAGACTGGTTTATAATGTTTCCTCTCTTCCTAAGGTTAATCACTTTTTGTGGAGAGTATGTTCTAAATCTGTTCTTACTATCAAAATTGGTTTCTTGATCCCTGTACTTTAAAAGATTGGAGTGCCCAGAATCAAATCAGAATGTCCTCCTTTATGGTCCTTGGACTGTTGGTGTCGGATCTGGGGTTGCCATTATAAGTGGATTTGGCTTCCATGTCAATATTGATGTTTGATTGCAGCAGATATTTTCTTGATTGGCTAAGGCTAGCGAATGAGGCTTTTACTCATGGAAAATCTAGAAGAACTGACGTAAATATATCTATGAGCATGTTTTGCCTAATCCTTTTTCTTTCATTGAAAAGGTTCATACTCCAGGAATTTTAACCACCATAAGGAGGCTGGTGCAACAAAGGTTTTAGATTCTGCGAGTGATAACGGCACGTGGCAATGAACTGATGTTAATGGGAAAAGAAAAAAACTAAATTTTGATGCAGCTTAGGATCAGAATGATAAAAATTGCAGGCATTGGATTTGTGACAAGAAATTAATATGGGTACGTGGCTCTCTGTCAGGTGCCCTATTGTTTCGTTTGATGAAGCATACCCTCTTCAATTAACAAAATAAACAGATAACATGAAAAGCAGAAAAAAAAAAAAAAAAAGAGCGATCCCAAGAAAACAGCAACGATTAACATAGACCAGAAAGTAGTAGATGAGTAAACATCAACCATCTTTGAACATTTGGTCACTTTGTGATTTGAGTTCTTTACTATTATTTTATGTCTTCTCAAACAAAACAAAAGATTATGTTTTTTAATCATCAGCTAACACTGAAGTATCTATCCTTGCCCGTTACAAAGCTTCTTAAAGTCTTCTTCCTTGGTCAACCAAAGTATCTTGTTGAACCTTTTTACATATTCATCTATCTATGATGGTAATATGACTGTTATTTTCAGAACCTCTGTAACAAGGTTAACCTAAGGACTGTTCAGCAGTTATATACAACTATGCAACTAATTTCCCTTTGATTAACCATAACCTCTATGATCAACAAAATAAAGAGAAAACATGCAAAAGAAAAACAATGATCCCAAGGAACCAACTCATTTAACATTTGCAACAAAAATACTAAACTAATATGATCCTTAGTGATCTGAGTTCATTGCTATGAGTTATAGTCATCTCAAGTTCTCAAGAGCCCAATATATATTCCTTTTTCAAGCAATGGATTAGCTATTGTTTAACAGGACTACAATGTCATACCTGAAAACACCAATTATAGGAAGTCCCTTCTGAATAGCTACACTTCTCTTCATCAGGAGTACTGCTCCAGCGCCATCACTCACCTGGCTAGCATTTCCTAGAATAAAAAAATAAATAAGCTAAATTCACAATGCTTGATTCATTTGCATTAGAGGAGGACAAAAGTCCTGATAAATGAAGATACTGTCATGAGTAACAAGCTACTTGATACTTGAGTGATGAAATACCTGCAGTTGTTGTCCCATCTGATTTAAATGCAGGCTTCAGTTTCGCCAAATCAGTCATGTTTGCATTTGGCCGGATGCCATCATCCACAGAAATTGTAACACGCCTCTCCTCTCCAGTTTTTGGGTCCACAACCTATACAAACAAATAATCAACTACTGGAAAGTAAAAGACATTTTCCAAGGAGAATATGTGTTTGTATTTACCTTAGTAGATACAGGGACAATTTCGTCTTTGAATTTACCAGATGCAGTTGCTGCAGCAGCACGCCTATGTGATTCAACCTATTTTACATACATTTAGAAAATTACAACAGATGCATTATATAACAGTTCATCGACCTACCTAATGCATATTAAATACTTGATAGAACTCACAGCAGCTTGGTCTTGCTCCTGTCGTGTTACACCATAACGCCGTGCAACATTTTCAGAAGTAACACCCATAGGAAGAAGACAGTCACGGGCTTGTGCAAAGGCTTCAGCCTGTAAACGACATATATTCAGTTGAAGAAACCATTCCTTGAGTGCAAATATTATCAAGTAGATAGAGTTGGAAAATACCTTGGGGTTAAGTGTACGGACACTACCAATGCTATCAACTGTCATGCACTCCACTCCTGCTGCAATGCCTGTATTCAAAGCAAAGGTCAGATCCACTGATGGAGACCAGATGGATTGTAGATACATAACCCGGAATATTCTCTCACCAATGTCATAATACCCTGCCTTTATGAATGCAGCTACATCAGCAACTGCCTGAAGGCCAGATGAACATTGTCTGTTGACAGTTCTGATGGGAACCGTATCTGGATAAAACAGATGAACCATAAGCTTCTGACTATAGACAAAACCAAACATAAAGAGCCCCTTTAAATACCATGTACAATTAAAGACTTACCAGGAAAACCAGCATAGAATGCTGCCATCCTGCACTCAATGGCTCTAAGTGAGCCAGGAGCCAGAACTGTGCCGACAACTATATCCCCTACTTCACTTGGGTTCAAATTTGTTCTCTCTATGACTGCCTACATAACAAGTACATCACAGCTAAATTAGCCCCATAAAACTAAGATGAAACATACAAATCCCTGAGATTCGACATAAAAGAATTCAACTGTACGTTTATCTAACCTTCAAAACAGGTGCCAGTAAATCATCAGCTAAAGTATCCTTAAAGCCGCCTCGCTTTGCTTTGCAAATGGCAGTTCGGTAGGCCCTGTTTAACATGGTTTTCCAGGCAATATCAAGCACAGGGAAGGCATAAACATTATCAAAAGATATAGATTATAAAAAACTTAAACAAGTTTCTCATTTCAGTCAATTACTCACGCTACAATCACTATATCATCTCCAAAAGCAGCTGTTCTATGATAAGCAGCACTATTCCCAGCTGCACATATTGAAGCCTACCAAAACAAGATCATCAGAGAAAACCCAGAAGGCACAAAAGTCAACCAATCAAATCCACCATGACCAGAACACAAAGCATTCTCCTTTAACAAATTACAAGGATGTAAAACTTACAGAGAGGGCAGAAGATTCATGGGTTTGAGTTGCAGAAGACAAAGAAGAATTGGGTCTCAAGTGGTGAAGCAGAACCCTCTGTCTGTTAAGAGCTTTCTCCATCTTTTACCTCTCTTCTCTCTTCAAAGTTGAAACTTGAAAGCTTTTTTCAATTTTCAGTATGCACAAGAGCCTCAAAGTAATGTGTTCAAGTCTTGTGCGTTTATATATGAAGGAAGAGAGAGAAAGGAGACTGAAATATCCCAGTAAAGAATGACCAAGAAAAGAGGCTGAGCCAATTTTTTAATCAATTTTCATGTGGGCAAGTGGAAAGGCTCTGACTTGACTCACTGACCCACAACTAAAAAGAAGGGAACCAGTTGCAATAATGCACCAATTGTTCAGTGGGGGTTTGTGTTTCACTCTTTTGCGAAATTACAAGGAAGAACAAACCCCACGTTTTCCACACATAAAGAATTTCTATTTCAGGTCAAACGTATGTTAGGTGGGGAGTCCTCTTTGCAAAGAAGGTCAATTCTTTTTCAAAAATTACTATAAACAAAGTTCCCATCTTTCTCAGAGAAGCTCTATAGAATTTTACCATGCAAAATCCACAACAATTGATGAACAATCTTTGCATCTTGCTCATGCACAAAAAATGTTTGGATTCGTTTGCATGTAGTATATCTTCCTTATGATTCTATCACAATTTGACGACTGTTGATTCATTTCCGAAGAGATATTAGAATTTATAAAAGTGAAAAGGAGATCTTTTCTGCTTACTTCATTTTACTTGAGCAAGCGAGGACACACCTTGACGGGTCGAAGTTAGCAACTAATTATACACTCGTATTCATTTTGTGGGGAATTATTTGCTTTTCATGCATGGTGGGTGCTTTGACTAATCTTTGACCGATCGAAAATAGGGAGCTCAAACCAAAGGAGTAATATAATTCCTTGCTGGTTATTGAGCGGATGAACATTACAGTACCTCTATAATTTCATGCGAGAACCACATGACAAGAGGCTGTCTAGGTGCAAGAGAATGTTCTAGGGTTCTGCACCGCTAGAGTTCTGAAAATGAACAAATATGTGGTGTTGAAGAATGATGATATTCTTTATCATCTTCTTTCCAGGAAAAAAATACACGGGAATAATAATGTCAGCCAAAAAAACTCGATATGTACATATTGGTAAAGTGTACCAGATTAACTTCGCAGTTCACTCATTTGTATCTAGATAAGCCAAACAAAGCTCTATGCTTTTCTGTGTATATACATATTGACTAAGCCGTGTCTTGAGCAGAATATTGGAGGGTTTCTTGCTCGCATGCTGGTGTCACCAGGTGTTTTTTACAAAAGAATAAAACAATAAGATCTGTTTATCAACAAAGACCATCAAATGTTGGGGACAAACCAACCCTCAATGTTTTCGTACTCAAAGAGAAGGTTTTTCATTGGAGCAATACTAGATGATCCTCGTACCTGAAGAATGTCAACTGTGCATGCAAATGTTGTTCATTCATGTAAAGATATTAAGCTTCATAGTCTTGTCTGATTACGTACCAGAAGCCTTTCCCTGAAGTGTGTTGGACATAGCTCGCAACTTGTTAGTTATCTCAGTAAATGACGGCCGACTTTCTGGATCAGGTGACCAGCACTCTTCCATTAGCGTCCTCCACTCAGAATCACATCGCTCTGGAATAGTTGGTCGAAGAGTGTTCTTTACAATTCCCCCTTCGATCACAAGTTACAAAATCAGGAAAAGAAGATATAAAGATAAAAGTATGTAGAGTAATCGTAGTTGAAAATCAAGCAGGTAACAGATACTCTAATAGCATACAAAACACAAGTAAAGTCTGCGACCGTCAATGTTAATATCAAATTAAAAAATATTTTACTGGCTCCAGGTGTGATTGGAAGCAATAGTAAAGGTCTAAAGGAGAACAACTTAAGGCAGTCAGTATATAGATACTTTTAACTTATATTTAATGCTAAAATGAGTATAGTAGTATAGTAGCCAACTCTAACAACATCTGTCCCACAACATAATTGTAGTGATACCCGTTATCCAAATAACAAACTCCAGTGATATCACATAATATTTCTGATACCATGGAAACTAAGGAACTTCTTCCTTATTAGTTTGAAAATGAAGTTGAAGAACTTATTGGACAAGGTGAACTTCATAATGAATTAAAAGTTTCTCCTATGGGTCCTACAATACTTGGCCTAAATCCTTGAGCTAATCCAAAGGATCAGGATCCTATTGCATAGAGCTTATTGTAGTCTAAAAGGAAGCAAAGTATAGATGAGCATGTATAAAATTTCAAAAAGAGGTTGCACTCAGATATTTGTATCAAGACTATTTTCTTTTATAAAAATATCATTACATTTCCTCTTCAATCATCACATACAAAATTTCTTTTATATGAACATGGTTTTGTTACCTTTCCATAATTGCATATGCAGGACTACATAAGAAATCAGTACTAGGGAAGACACCGTGAAGTAAACTTACCAATGATGGCACCACAATGCATATTTGCATACGGTTCCTCTCCCGTCAAGATCTCCCACATTGAAATTCCAAATGAGAAAACATCAACCTGTCAAAGGTAATACCAGAATGCTAATTTCTTTAGCAAATGATGCTTTTTTCCTTTAGCGGTAATATAGGATATAAAAATATATAAAGTCCTGCTAACCTTCTCAGAGACCCGGCTGCTGCTACCGTTCAACAATTCTGGTGCCATCCATGGAAGTGTTCCTCGCACACCACCAGATACCATAGTATTGCGTTTGATTCTTGATAATCCAAAATCTCCAACCTAAAGAGTGAATACCCAATTACCAGTATTAAAGGAAATCTAACATTAAAATAAAAGAGAGAACTAAGTGTGAATTTTTTGTGGTGAAGAAAGAAAGGTTATATTTGGCTGAAATGTCCACATAAAACGTCCCACAAAACTAACAAGCATAAATTATGACTTCTAGTTTACATACGAGGGGAAAAGAATTCCACTGCATCTGCCCAAATACTCCTCTAGTCAACTATTAGCTTGGAAATATTCTACAGTACTCTATCTTGATTTAATAAGACTTGCAATTATAAGGCCTCTGTCATTGCATAAAGCCTACAAAGCCACATTTTTTACTCAAGTGCATTTGAATCAATCACTGAACATGGATAAGGTCTGTGTACTATTTACCTTACATATAGGTCGTTGAGGATCCCTCAAGTTGACCAGCAAATTGTCACACTTCAAATCAAAATGGACAATATTCTTTGAATGCAAGTATTCCATGCCAAAAGCTGCATCCATAGCAATTATAAGCTTTTTACGCCGGTCAAGTGATCTGTACAAAGAATCTCATGTTCTAAGATAAGCATAAGTAACAGTAGGTAGCAAATAGCCGAAAAATAAATTAAGCAAATTTACCTATTCTTCTTAAGCAGGGCATGCCTAAGGGATCCATTCACCATATATTCAGCTACGGTTGCTAATGTTCCTCCTGCTCCATCAGGTACTATCCCATAAAATGCAACCACATTTGGATGATGAAGATTTGAAAGGATCTGTGCCTCTCTCCAAAAGTCTTTTGTCTGATACAGCCAAAAAGAGCAATGAACTTCACAGGCAGGTAAAATGACAATATTAATTATTTTTACTGGTAAAGGGATATGAACCAAATTAGCTTCAAGATACGTGTCATAAGGTATACAACATATCAAGGAGAAATGACAACTTGTTCTATGGCAAACATGTACGAAGACAATATGCCCATAAACAAAAACTTTCCATAACCATTTGTGATTATTCAGAACCCACCCACCCTTCAAATAAAGGAAAACGAGTGAAAGAAAAAATGCAAACACAAAAAGATATAGAGAATGAAGCAAATGAATTGGAACAGAATTAGATTATGAGACCCACCAATTGATCTTTCTCTGATGATCTCCCTGCAAAGCAGCCCTTTTTAATTCTCTTTATAGCAACATCCGATCCCCGCCATTTTCCGTGATAAACAGTTCCATATGTACCAGATCCCAATTCCCGTAGTTCTTCAAGATCAGCATTTCTAATGATCTGGACATCAAAATTGAAAGATAAATGAAGAAACTAGAATTTTGCTAATACCGGAAAAGGATATATGCTATGAAGCTGGTCTTTCACAAGTAAGAGAGCATGTCAGTCCTACTTTTATCCCAAGGGGCAATCGAAAGCAATCAAAAACAGTATTACAAGTGTATACACCTGGTGACCAGGCAAGCGACAATTTGTTTGAGAAACATACCATCTCTTCTTATGTGGCAACAATAAAACATAGTAGGAAGCATGAAAACCAGTACTAATGAGAACCATTGATTTTCCATGAAGATAATTACATGTACTTATGTAATATTAGTGAGAGGCTATAAATTTAAATGTTTCTAGTAAAAAGAGATAAAGAACGCTTGGATAAATCAGTCAGTTTTAGATTTTTCAATCACTAACATAATTAATTCACCAACAAGGCCAATAAATCTATTCAAAGAAAAAATATATATATATAAATACAATTTTTCTAGACGTTAAAATGATGAAATATACTTTTTAAATATCTACCAATGTGTGCAAATCAAGAAAAAGATCAAGACATCAGCAGAATACCTGCAAACCATAGAGGGTGGCTTCCATTTCAACTATCATTGCATCACTAAATGAATCATTCTTGTCTCCCATATCACCCTTATCATCCTACAGACAAACCAAGGAGCAATTTAAATCCACCAATCCAAAACCTAATAAACAAATATAATCAGTTTTACTTTTTGTACCTCAAACTCAGACTCTTGAATGCTGCTCTCCACCTCTGTTGCAGTTGGGGATATGAGATCACCAATGGATTCGTCAACAACATATGGGGACACCACAAATAAAGACTGAATGCCAGGAGTAACACCACTGTTTACATCTTCTGCAGTTATTACTGTATCCAACTGTCCCTTATGATTACTCATTGTTTGGGCTTGTGTTTGTGCCAAAGAGACATTTTCGCCATTCAAGCTCAAATTCTCAACACTGGTAGCAGGATAACACACAAAATCATCATCAAGGAGGGATACTTCTCTTTTAAAAGCAGCATTTTGGATTGGCTTCTGCAACACCATATGAGCACTCTTTTGGAACTCAAGACCATCAAGAACTGTCGATGGGTAAAAATTTGCAGAGCTTGTGAGCAGGGGTTCTTGGAAACCTATATCATGTTGACTTGCAACAAATTGTGGATGTACAGGTTCATGGGAAATTGGTCCATTGGACAACCCTGAGATTAGATCACGCAAAGAACGTCCATCACAGGAGTGTTCTCTAGTGCTTGGAAATCGGCCTGAAACTTCAGGATTCTTAGCCGCTGAAACAGCGTGTCCTTGTTCAACATTTACCATCCCTGTCAAAGCACAATCCTGGTCATTGGCAGTTGCTTCACTCGTGACAAGAAGACTGACAGGGGTTTTGCCAAGTTGGAAGTTCTTGGGGTCATGCACTGTATTATCTACCAAAGGTATGAAATCACTGGCTGCAGGAACCACAACCCCAGAGGCAAAAGTAGATGTTATATTGGGGTTTATATTGGGCAATCTCTTCGGACATTCCACCCCAATGACAGGTGATCTTTCCCCATAAAGGGTGTCATCATGTTGCAAGAAAATATCCTTTTCGTTCAACTTATTTGGGAGTTCCAAAGTTATAGAATCTTTCTTTCTAGCTGTTTGGAATTTGTCATGAACGTCACCAGAACCATTCTGTGTATGTTCATTCCTGCCCAATGATTCTAAACATGGAGAAGAATTTGGCAAATCCAGTCTTCTCTGCAGTCCTACCGACTCAATATTCTCTGACTTGTTTTGTACCCAAGGATTGAAAGGGTCACTGTTTTCATGCAGTTGGGTTGGCTTTTCTTGTGCAATTCCTGAGTTCTGGAATGATAACAATTGAGCGTTTGCAAAGTTTAAGGAGTGTGATAAGTTCATTCCTTCTTGAGAACAGTACGCAGACCTCCCTCCATTCTCTTGTAGTTTTGAATCAGAAAGTGCATGTGGCATGCCATGATGACAACCAATGGAACCTGACAACTGAGCTATTAGATCTTCTGGCTGTGAGACAGGCTTGTCGGAAAGAAATCTACTTTCCTTATGCACTGGCATCTCGCGGGAGAACCCATCAAAGTCACCAACGTTTTGGCCAACAGCTGAAGTAGACACCACAGTATTGCTGTGATTGTGGTTGTGACAATGCCCTCCATGAGATTGGCCCCATTGCCTATCATCAGCTTGTTGATGTGGAATAGGAGAAAGAGGTGATTGAATTGAAGACCCAGTCATATTCTGGGACTCACTCAAAATTTGACTATGATGCAAGGCTTTAAAATTACTCTGAATCTCCTTATGGAATACCAAAGTTTTTGTTCCCTGTTGACTTGCTTCACTACTCAAATTCTGTCCTCCACTAGTTTTCCTAGAACTTGGATCTACCAAATCATTTACAGCAGCAACATATTGGTAATCAGGGTTACTCGAATGTATGGTGTCAACCTCAATGGAACAATTTTCAGACTCACCCAGAGGAATCAAAAAGACCCGTGGCCTCTGAGAACTCTCATGCCTTTCAAGCCCATGATACTCCTCTATCATATTTTGAAGATCTTCATCAGATGACACAGATATAAGAGCATCAAGATCCTCATTTGGAAGCTGGTATTTTATTATGTGAGGCTGGCTGCAAAAACCGGAAGTCTTCTTCACAAGCTCTTCCCATGAAACACCATTCCTAATAGAAATAAAACGCGTCTCTCCCCCAACATATCTGAGTTTCCCATCACTAGGCCTGGGTAAAATCTTTCCACCAAAACTGCAAAGAAATTTCATCTTCCCAGACTGAGAACCATGCAACACTCCTGACCGATTAAAGTTGTTAGAATGAGGAGACTCAGACACGTTCACAGGTGGAGCAGTTGGCCGAAAACCAGCTCGATCACAATTTAGTTCTCCAACAGCCTTCCTTGATCCTTCTCCACCATCAACCTCCTTCACGCTGTGTCTGCTTAGCTTATCAACATGAGCCTCATTTTCATTCTCTTTACATGACCCATTTGCCGCAACAAACTCAGATGTGTCAGATGCACACTCGGACTCCATTCTCCTCAACCCCAAAATACCAGTAAGATCCTGATATGCCACTGTAACATTCTGATTACAATTCAATCCAGCCCCCTTTTCACAATTCAGAACTGTATCAGGTGCAGAAGGAACTCTTCTCACCGCACCACAATCCTGAAGAAACTCCAAGGAAAACTCCTCCCCCGTCTGTACAGAGACATTTCTGCGCACATTCTTTCCCATATTCTGGACAACTGGGGTCGACTCTTGCTGGATCCATTGACCTGATGAGCATGACACCTCACCGGTCATGGTACCAAGCAAGTTCTCAGACCTACTTAGCTGCATGCCTGAACTGCTATACCTCTCTCTACAAATTGACAAACTAAACGGAAGCGTAAAAACCACAATTCATACCAAAAAAAAAAAAAAAAAACATACACAACCTTCAACTCCAACACTTCATTGCCATAGTCATCAACTTCATGTTCTCCCAATTCTAATTTTTTTTTTCTTTTTCTCTAGAAAAATCGAATCAAATTCAGAACCCAGGATTCACATACTATTCCTCTACGCTTCACAACCAAAATTCCGTATAGTACTATTCCTCTATGATCCAATCCCCAAACCAAAACCCCTATCAATCACAGATTTATACAGAGAAAAGAATCCCACTATATACAAAAAATCATGCAATAAACACAAAGATTGAAGTAACACCATTCACAAAACGAAGCTGAGTCCAGCAAACAAGAGCAATTGCAGTCCAATTCTCTTCACAAAACCATTACCTGCAAATCAGTCAAACGAAACCAACACTATCACATCGTTCAAATCACCATCAACATTTCAAAACCAGAGCTAAACGAAGCACACACAAGTCATATGGGCGTCGATCAAGATTGAAAAAGTGCAAATTGAGAGTACCTGGAGGTGGGTTCTGGAGGTCCAAAGCTTTCATTGCTGAGAAGGAGAATTGGGGAAAAGGGGAGAAGAAGGGGATTGGGGAAATGAGAGCGTGGATTTACAGCTAGAGGTTCAATCTCGACATGCCCGTGAATTAAGGGAGAGGCATAGTATATGCAAGTTATAGCGAAACATTAGCTTTATTTGTTATTTTTCTTCTTTTGAATATTCCTTCTGTGCTGCTTTTCTTCCATTTTCTATATATTTTTATTTTTATTTTTTACTGAAAAAAGAGAGATATTTTGCAAATAGTTACGATCGATCATCATTTGGTCTTTCAGCATTGGTCTCTGTCGTTTGTAGATGAAATCGTTCGATTGTGATCATGTCGAGACATTCGGCGCAAATATTACATTATATATGCACCAACCAGTGTGTCATTTCACAACACATAAAATGTAACACTTATTCAAATTAATTAGTTTTTAATCAAATTCAAGCTGGACTATTTCAACCCAACGTTTTCCATCAGCAGCCATATCTTGGAGTGGTTTGTGTTTGTTTTACAACTTAATTAGATATTGGATGAAATTATTATTTGTATCAATGATAAATAATTAATATTTGAAATTTTCTTTAATCTCATAAAAGGAGGAAAGAAACCCAATAAATAAATTGTAATTAGCTGAAATTCACAAAAGTGATGAGTGGTGGAATGACATCGTTTCAATTTCTAGAGAATTGTCATGTTCCCATTGAAAAGCATTGATTTCAATTTCAATACATTTAAATTTGGGAAAAATTCACCAACGGTGTCTAGACACTTAGGGGACTTTCAGAATGATACCTGAACTTACAAAGTTATCAATGTGATACCTGGACTCATTTTTTCGTATCACCATCGTACCTACGACCAATTTCCGTCACGGAGCAGTTGAAAATGATCACGTGACATGCATGTGACTGAATTTCAAAGGGCAAAATTGTCTATTTATGTCTGAAACAAAAAACAAAAACAAAAATTAAAGCATGATGAGTTCTTAAACCCAGATCCGAATTTGGCCAAAGAAAGAAACCCAGATCAGAAGAATTAGTGTTTCCTTGGGCAAATAAAGAATCATTGTTTCATTTCGATTCCCTTTGCTTGAAGTCTGAGATTGTTTGTCATCAAAGCTTCGTCCTTCTGATCTCTGATGTGAGGTGATTATCTCTTTGAATTTCAGTCTGATCCCAAACCGTTGGAAAAGTGTGTGTGAGAGATAATCACCGATTGCAATTGGAGTCAAATTCTTAGCCACCGATTGCAACAAATAGCTGATTGGAGCTCGATTCTTCATCAAAGGCCATGAAGCCGCCGCCAATGTCGACGGTCCAATAACATCAATCAATGATTCCGTCAAATTTCCATCTCTGAGAGATGACGACGACCATGAAGGATGTTAGGGGCCTTGGGGCTTGTTTAGTTGCCGGCTTGCCGGAATTACAGACTTACAGTGATATGGTTGGGACGCTTTTTTTGTTTTTGTTTTTTTGGTTCTAGATCTGGTGGTGAATGAAGCTTAAGGCTTCATAATCAATTCTGGAAATAGGGTCACTCTTTAGCTTTTTGCTTTGTTTAATCGAACTGAGGCTCAGCTATTCAACCCATCCTTTATGAGCAAGATTGTATTTTATTGGTTTATTCAATATTAATGGATATGAAGAGAGATGAGGTGAGACTACTGAGGCGTACATGTATGTGGATCAACTTCCAATTATAGTCTGAAATTTGGAATTGATAGTTCTCTTCAGAGAGAGTTACCAGCAGCCTCTCAAGGTCACCCTCTCAAAGCAGACATGCTGGGACTGGGCAGATAAGTTCCCGTAAACTGATAGAGAGTTAGAGACCAAAGAATCTAATGACTGGCTTGATGTTGATGACATTGTGAATAGATTGTGAAAGGTTTCTTTAATGAGTTTAATCTGGATTATTCTATGGGGACTATGATTGTACATATCATCATATGATTATGTAGTTACTGGGCATCAATGTATTTGAGATCTTGATGGTTCAAATCAGGAGGAAGAAGCAGTCGAAAAAGAAAGAAAGAAAGAAAGAGACAAAGAGAAAGAGAACAAAACAAAAAAACCCAATATTTTTTAGGGTAAATAAGTCTTTTTGTCCTCAATTAGTGCTTCACGTGCATCACACGTTGTCATGTTAACGGCTCCGTGACAGAAATTGGTCATAGGTATGACGATGATACGAAAAAATGGGTCCAGGTATCACATTGATAACTTTGTAAGTTCAGGTATCATTCTGAAAGTCTCCTAAGTGTCTAGACACCGTTGGTGAATTTTTCCCTTTAAATTTTAAAGCTTAATTGTTATTGTGGTAGCTGGTGCTGTAGCGCGGGCTGCAATTAGTACTTGCCGGTTCCAAAGCAAGAGAAGAACCAACAACAAGACTGCGGTAGAGCTGTGGCGGTGTCTCCGAGGCTGGAGCTTGGGCGATGGATGAGAGGAAAATGAAGGAAATTGAGAAGAAAACACAAAATGAAAGAGCTTGAACAAGAGTCATTGCTTGAGTCAATGTCCAAGAATTTCTTGAGTCAATGCTACCAATTTAAAGGGAGTTATGGTAGAGGAAGAAGACCACCAAGGGCAATGCATGCTCTATTTCTGTGTTGCTATTTTGTTGCTCTGTAGTAGAGATAACATAGAGTAAGTTTGGGGGGAAAGAAAGTTGATTTAGAGCATTCAGGTTTTATAGTTACTAAACCAATTTCGTTGAGATATAGTTTTTTTTTTTTAATATATAAATGTGTGTTATTTGATCCATTTGAAGATCACTTCTAATGAAAAATGGATGCTGAAGGCAAATTTTGCCAATCTACTCGAGGAGGCAATTACTTGGTGTACATAATTTGAACACTTACGGTTTTATTGCTTCAATTATATATCAAGAACGCTTATCTTCTTAAATATATATTAATTGTATCTTTTTTTTTTTTTTCTGAAACATGTATATTGTATCTTATGTCATTTCTCATAATGTTGGGGGCGTGTTAATATTGAATCTATCAATTTGAAATGATTAACGCATAATGTGCTACAATATTATTGCATCAATCAATTTTTATGCAACTGATGTGAGTCAATGTTATGTTTAGGATTAAATTCTGCTTACTATATTGTACTTTCAAGGGTTCATCAGTTTAGTCTCTACACTTCTAATTTAATTAGAAAAGTCATTTCACTCTCCAATTTCATCAAATCGATCCAATCCATCACTATTTCGTCAATTTTCGCTGTTAAAATGCTAACGTGGGACCTTCTCACAGAGAAAATTCCTAAACTACTCATCACTAGGCAGCCCGCTGACACGTTAGTGTTGTGAATGCAGATGGATAGTTTGGAAATTTTCCCTGAAAATTGACGAAGTGGTGACGGATTGGATTGATTTGATGAAATTTGAGAGTGCAAGGACTTTTCTGATTAAATTAGAAGTGCAAGGACAGAACTGATGAACCCTTGAAAGTACATGGTAGTAAGCAGAATTTAGTCCTTATGTTTATTCTACTTAATGCACATACCAAGTTTTTTCGATTCAATGAACAAAAATACTTTGTGTTTTTAAAATTTATAAATTTTAAACAATTAATATTTGTTCTAATCACCAAACTTCTTTGCAACTAATAGCGTTAAATGTGATGGAGTATGAGTTCCTAACCAAAATGGATGACACTATAACGTATTATGTTGGAAGTATAAAATTTTCTTACAGTGAAATATGAGACTCAACATTTATTTTTTTGTAGCCATACAGGCTACGGATCATCAATGGTTAATTGAGAGGAGATTGTCAGCGAAACCAGTCAATGATGATCCATATGGACTTCCAGTGGTCCTACATTTCTAGAATGAATATTCTCCCTAATTTTTGGTGGATGCAATTCAACAACGTTTTGTGAAACAATTTTGTGGAGTTTACCCAAAAAAAATTGAGGAGTTTACCTCTTGCTCTTATTGAGCATGTTTATTGGTTTCATATGGATAAATATCCTGTTTTGGAGTCAATTGATAGTGATATGGAGATGATTGTAACCCATATGTTGCTTCTTTTCGAAGGTTGTTCTTCCCATAAGGCTGTTTTGCTATTTAGGGCACCAAGAACAAGAAAATCGATGATTGCGAAAGCTTTGACTGTACAGGTTAAAGCTACGCTTTTTCAAATCTCAGCATCTTCAACAGTTAAATGGACTCACATTCTATGAGTTCAACTGATCTGCAAGGTGAGGATAGTTCGTGCTGTGTTTACAATTGCTTGGTGCAATCAGCTAGCTGTGCTTTTTATGGATCAAATTGAAAAACTGCTGCCATATCTTCATTCTTGGGATGACTTGCTCGCAAGCAAATTCTGGTTATTGGTTCTATAAGTTGACCTCAGCTGCTGGATGATGCAGCCTTGATGTGGTTCAGGTAGAAGATACACATTACATTGCCTAGTAAAGAGAAGAGGGCCTTGTTACTGAAAAAGTTTCTTATAAAGAATGACATTTCTTCTCTTACTGAGGAGGATATCAACGACCTATCTTGCTTTACAAAAGGATATAGTGTGGCAGATATGATATTCTTGATTCATGTTACAGCATCTTGTGTTAACCGTCATTCTCCGCCCCATTTGCTTCAGATTTCATATTCGTATCGCTTTAGCGAATTCAAGACCTTCTGTCTCGCAGCAGGATATTTTTGCATTAGAAGACTGGATGTTCAGGGATGGTTAAGAACAAAAAATTTTAGTTCTTATGCCGACTGCCGTTTTCCCTCTTCACTCTTCAGGCACAAGTTTATCCTCTATTCAATTCAAGTGTGTAGGGAGCAATTTGAGTAAGTATGTTCGTGTCTTAGACTTTATTATTGAATTTCTATCAAACGTTATAATGTTTTTTTTTTTTAACCAGTTAGCTATTTGATTGTTTGATATGTGATTAATCTAAGATGTGGTTGAAACCCAGAAATAAGAAACTCAATCCCCACGATGCTTCGTTTCTGGTGAAGATGCATTTCTGATGAATTTGGAGAATAATTCCCAAAGTATCTGATATTATGAGTAGGTAGATAATCACCACCGAATGGCATTCTGGTTTCTCATCAATTGCACCCTTCTACAGTTCTACTACATATCGCTGCTCTCTTTCTAAAGGTTTGAAATTGTTCTACACTATTGCTGGTCTTGATGTTTCAGTCGTGGATCTTTCCTATAGTTCAGTTACTGCCGAGGGTACCTTCGTCCTTAGTGCAAGTAAAGATAGCACAGCTATGCTTTCTAGGGAAGATGGAACTCACTGACGCTCCAATATGGAGTTGTTCCTTGGAGCGGAATGTTGTGTATGCTGCAACTGCATCAGCGGATTGCACTGTGAAGATTTGGCGTGGAATAGAACATGAGGATGGTCTACCGAAAGTACTAGAAACACATCAAAACCCTTACATTGTCCGAGCTTGTGCTTTTTGGGAGACCATAGCTCTAGATTTACTAATTAGAGATATCAATGGACACATATCGATATTTCGGTTGGGTTATGATCAGGCTTCACTGTATACAATCCAACCTGTGAAAAATCATGATAAGGTTGCTGGATCAATCAGGGCTGTAGGATGCCTATCCCCTAATACTTTTGTGAGCACATATAGTAATATGACGGGTGTTAGATTTTGGGATTCAAGATGTCTGACTTTTTTGGCTCACAAATTGGAGACTCGTGCAGCTGTACCCAATTGTGAAGTGAGTCGAGATGAAACCAGTATTACTCTTACTGGTATCCGTGTTGGTGTGCAAGTTTTGACGCTTGATAATAATCAGTGGACTACGCAACATTATCTAATAAGCTGTAGAACAGCTTCTCTATACAAGCATCCACGTTCCGGAAATATAATTGCTGCAAGAGGAGATGATGGTTATGTTCATTTATACGATCATAATCATGTTGAGATTGATTCCAATAATGTTGCTGAAAGTCATCCTATTCAATGTGTGCGATTTTCGCCAACAGAGAGATATTATGCATCGGGACATAAGGATCACCAGCCTAAGATGACGAGAGTGCGAGACGGTTTGTGGTGAAATCATGTCTATTATTCTTGTTTTTTTAACAATGTATTAACTTGGTAAGTATGTATTAAGATATTTGATTCCTTCAGTACTCTAATTAATGTGCTTGATGTACTGACATTATAGTTTGATTTCAATTTAGTTGAACAGTATTTTCAATTTCAAAAAGGGTGCGGCTATTGCCACCCTACCAATTTCTTTGTTCACCCTACTTGCTTATTACACCCTATATTTTAATTTCAATTATTAAATTTACTTATCTAACCCATTTCTCTTTCCAAGAACATCCTTATATAACATATCCAATTAAAAAAAATATTTTTAACGAAAATCTCTCATTTAATTTATACCAATAAAAAAACTAAAATATATTAAAATTTCTTAATAAAATCATAATCTATTTCAAGAAATTAAATCATAATCTAATTTACCTTCATTTTTCTAATTTTTTTTTTTCAATTTCAGTGTTCACTATTTCAATCCATTTAAAAAGATTAGTACATTTCTTCAAAAAAAAAAAAGATTAGTAAGTCTAGAACTATGAGCAATGAAGATGAGATTAATTTTTTTTTTTTGTGTTTTAAATTTTTTACTTTCGTGTTCACAAATGGTATTATAAAGATTTTGATAAAGTTAACACTAATGGCTTTGTGAATTGAAAAATGAATTAACGATGAGGAAGTAACAAAAAGACAAAAAAAAAAAAAGTAATAAATTCACATTTGGGTGGAGAAGATAAAGATTAATGTTAACCAATGAGAAATTAAGTAATCTTTGTATTTAATTAATTACTTATGTATTTATTTTTCCTCACATTTTTGGATTTAAAAAATTTAGTGTACTTATTAATCATTTTACACTTGGGTAATTTAGTATTTCAATAATTCAAATATTTGTAGGGTGAACTAAGAAAATGGTAGGGTGGCAATAACCGCGCTCTTTCAAAAATCTAAGATGTGGTTTTGTAAAACAAAAAAAAAAATTAAAAGAATTAGTAAACTTTTTTAAAAAATATTTTTTTAGGCCACTCCATTCTAAAATTTTAGCTCCGCCATTAGATCGGATGTATGTTGATAAAATAACTAATTTTAGTAATTATTGATAAAAAAATAAAATAAAAAAGTATGAAACTCAACATTTTCCAAGTATGACTCTGAAATGAGCGAAGAATATGTGGGAGGACAGTTCCGAATTACAACACGAGGCCATATCGAGGACTTTTGAAATGATACCTGAACTTTCAAAGTGATCAAAGTGATACCTGGACTCTAATTTTCTTGTCAACGGAATACCTACATCAGAATTCCGTTACGGGTCCGTTATTCGGAGGCATGTGAGGCACACGTGATCAAAAAAGTGAGGGCAAAACAGACTTTTTATCCCAATTCCCCCTAAAATCGATCAAAAATTCAATTCCCTCCAAAGTTTGGAAGACATGAGATTCGAAACCCCCACCTCCCACCCCTCTCACAACAACTCAACTCCCCACCACTGGAGCACGAAATGTCCTCGATATAATGCCTCCAAACTTTATATTTATAGTCTTTTTAAGAGATACCGAATAATTATACAAAATATAAACCTTAGAAGACTCATTCAAACCCCCAACCTCTCTCACAACTCCTCAACTCCTGACCATTGGAGCACGAACTGTCCTCGATATGATACTTCCAAACTTTGTATTTATACTCTTTTTAGGCAATACCAAATAATTAAACAAAATATATAAACCTTCCAACGCATGAGATTTGAACACCCAACCTCTTTCACAAGAGCTCTACTCCCCACCACTGGAGCACGAGCTGCCGGTGTTATAACCTCTACAAACTTTATATTTATACTATTCTTAGGTGATAGATTAAACACAAAACAAAATCTTCTCTCTCTCTGTCCTGGTCTTCAACCTTTCTTCTTCTTCTTCTTCTTCTTCTTCTTCTTCTTCTTCTGCGTTTAGTTCTGCAATTCTGCTTCATCTTTTTTTCTTTTTTCTTCCTCCCCAATCCCCATCAAATCAACATCAGTCAGACTTAATTTTTCATCTACCAATCCTTTCTTCATCAAAACTTTGACAACCGAACATTTCGGGATGATCCTATTCTCCAAACTGAAACACAAAATTATAGGATGTGTGGGAATCATTGATGCAGACCATCCCATCTTATTCACTAGAAAATCCATTGTTTGCATAATCTTCTTCTCAGACAAAATCATACACTGAGGGCTCTTCCTAAAAGCAGAGATAACATCATCATCAGACCAACCCCAACTCCTCTTGTAAATCTCGCGATTTCGATTCCATATGGCCCTACTGCTCTTCCCACACAATGCTCTCAGTGCAACAACAAAAGTTGACTTCTTCAAATCAAATCTCATCCCCTTGACCTCATTCACAAGCTGAACAAGCTCATCATAATTATGCATCAACACTTGGGTGTCATGAGCAAGCAACAGAGAAATGCATGCTCTGGGCATACCTAACTCTCTCAAAGCCTCAATATTGGGCATCACATTCCTGGAATGATTCTCCAAGAACATCCAAGACTTGCGCTTCAAAACCGCCACAACATTCTTCTGGGAAATCATATTCCTGAGAAAATTATAAGATGGCACAATCTGATTCTCCAAGCTTCTTGACAACAGATATGGATTAAAACTAAGAACTCTAGCAAGGTCCACCCTTGAGAGCCCAACAGAGCTGAGAAACTCAATCTCAGGTGAAAGGGTTTTCTCAGGATCAGCTAAAAGGACTCTTGGGTGTGAGGGCAAATATGTCATTTTGCTCTGTTTTACGGACACACATGCGCCTCACATGATAAAATTAACGGACTCGTAACGGAATTCTGACGTAGGTATTCCGTTGACAAGAAAATTAGAGTCCAGATATCACTTTGATCACTTTGAAAGTTCAGGTATCATTTCAAAAGTCCTCGAAGAGTTCAGACACTGTTGAAGTAAAAAACCCTGAAGTTTTTGTTCTTCAGCTATTTTGACTGGCTAAATTGTTGGATTTTATGCTATGAAAATTTCGAGCTATTTTTGGTTAAGTGGCTGAGCATACAAAATATTGATACACTTATAACTAATGATAATTTTCTATAGATCAAATTCACCACTTCATATTAGGTTCAATCTTCATAACAATTTCTTTTTGTCTTGGTATTTAAATTTGTGATATAGGTTAATTGATACATACATGTTGTCTTTTTTTTTAAATAATTTTTTTTATAAAGAGTCATATGACAATATGAATTACATAATCTCAACATCATAAGTCATAGTGATGGTCAACTTAATTCTAGCATCCTTCATAATCTAAACATTAACTATATTACTTGTCAACTCAATCCTAACATCATATTACATCTTCAAGTACAGTCTTCATCACAATTTCTTTTTGTCTTAAACATATTCGATACTTTACACTCCTACAATAATTAAATAATTGGAGACTAATAAACTATATGAGATTCAAAAATTTGTTAAGGAATCGCATGTTGAATACTAGGAATATAGTTTGGATGGAGCGAGATTCTTTCTTGCTTAATTCAATTTAGTTGTTGAATACTTGAGCTAATGAAAGATATTTGTTACTAGATGAATGCTTTCTAAAAAAGTGGATTGGACACAGAGGCACAACTGATGCATCCGATTTTTAAGTTGGACAAAAGATGAGATAACAATTTGTGAGATTGGTCTTAACCAATATGGCTACACTCACAGACAAACAGATTGCCGTATCTGGAGTCACCTATAAGAGTAACATAGCTAATATTCTTACAAATTCACCTGCAATAAGTGCATGTAAAGCTCTCCAAAAGGAATGTGCTTTCCTTAAAAAAATTTATCTTTTGGTTAATCAAAATGCAATCAAGGGCTGCTTTGATGACCCTATGAGAGTGGAAGTTGTTGATAATGTGAAAGAAGCATATGATGGAGTGCATGTTGCCTTATTTTTTGCGGCCCCGATAAGCATGTTTATGAGTTTTACCAAACAGGTTATAAGCTAAAACATTTAAAAATAAGCTGTTTAATGCCTGATAACGCAATACCAAACAGAGCCTAAGAATAATGTCAGTTATATTGAGAAAAAAATTTAGAACTTTTTTCACTACGGAAATATTTTTTTTATTTTCTAAAGTGGGCAAAACTGAGAAAATCATGTTCGATTCAAAGAAAAAAAATTCATTTTTTGAATTTGGAGAGTTCTAAATAGTTATCTTCTAATCGACAAACTTCTTTGCAGCTAATAAACAATAGATGTGATGGAGTATAAGTTTCCAACCAAAATGGAAGACACTAGAACATACTACATTGGAAAGATAAAATTTTCTTATGGTGAATTAAGCGACGCAAAATTTTCCAAGTGCGATTATGAAATGATTGCAGCTAATAGCGTTAGATATGGTGAGAATGAGTTACCAACCAATATCACTCAAACATACTACTGGAAAAGAAAATTTTTGTACGATAAATAAAAGACGCAAAATTTTTCAAGTACGACTTAAAATAATTGCAAAGAAAATGTGAGACAACAATTTTGAACTACGACATGAAACCATATTGGAGTTTTTGTTATTTAGCTATTGTGACCCTACTGGGGGTATGTGTATGTGTTTAGAATTGGATTAGTTTACGTGTTTATTGCAATTGTTGGTGTCGGTGTATGGGTTTATGAACATGCATCATCACATTTTTTGTATTTTTTTTATAAAGAGTCATTAACAAACTTTTTTTTGTGTGAAAGTTATAGAATAAGAACGTGAAACTTCATTAAATGGATCCCAAATTCTCAATATTACCAGTACAACACAAAATTACAAAGAAATAAACAAAAACTAATAAAACACAAAAATGTAAACACCACCAAAGGATCCTAAACACACACTAGCCACCCCACAAGCCTAGCCATCTCGGCACCTCATCAATGATAATGAGGGTCCAAGTGCTTCCTCCACTCGCACTCATCAGAGCACTTCCCCATTCCCGTGTACTTGCGTGTCTTAGGTTTATTGGAAGCCTTAGTACATGATTTCCCACATTTCATGGGTTTCCTTCCGATGACCTTCCTCTCTCTCATGGAGCTCAAAGTGAGATGGCCGAAACTGGTGCCCAGGATGAGGATTATAATATGAGTTTTCAATTAGACGAGGAGGGCCATTGGGGTTTAAAATGAGGTGTGGGTTAGGGTCGTTTGGGTCTATAATGTAGTTTTGGTTAGAAATATATCGTGGATTATGACCATAGAGGTTGGGAATAAAAAGGGTTGTTGTTGTTGTCCATGGATAAAGAAAGGAAATGGGAGTATGGAAATTGCAGCTAGCTCAGAAAGATAAAAGCTAGCAACTCAATCCCAACATTATGTGTCATAGAATAGCCAACTCAATGCTGGATTACATAATCCCAACATCATTCATAATCTCAACATCAACTACATAAGTCCTAGTAATAGTCAACTTAATCCTAATATCATATTACATCTTCAAGAAGTTATTGACAAACTCTTGCAGGATCCCAACTGTTATATGTTTAAAAACAATCTTTTGAGCTTTCGCTTCATTAACAAACTTAGAATCGTTCTCTTCTTTTACTTTCTTCTTGCTTTTGGTTTTTTGTTTTTTCAAGCTTGAGAGCTCAACTTTGTAGCATGAATAGCAAACAATCTTCGAAAAGAACTTCTGCCTCAATTCTTCGTCATACTAGAACATGAAATCCATATCAATGATGAGGAAGGTCGTAGGTCGGCCGAACTTCCTTGCGTTACTCATTTCTTCTTATGCTAGCTTGTGCTGCGGTGGTGGAAGATTCCACAAAAATTTAAAATTCTGAATGGCTGAGATAAATAGCAGCTTCTTCAAGGAGATTTTGATTCTGGCTGTTCTCACTGTCTAGATAGTGAAAATTAACCGAGTTCGATAACCCATACACACTAAATGACCCAGCCATTGATCCTGATCTAAGTAAAGTCTGAGATATGTTTTTGTTGAGTTGAGGTCTAAGATTTTTTTTGTTCATTCATACATATTGTCTTGATTCAGGACGCTTATAGAAGAAATAATCTACATGCATAAACATGGTTTTTCTCACATGAGTTTGGGATTTAGGGTATAAAATAATCAAGAGAATTTCTTGGATAGGTCCGACTGCTTCTCCTCCGGTCTTTTTCTTGATTAGAAATCTATATGATACTTTACACTCCAACAATAATTAAATAATTAGAGAGTAATAGACTACATGAGATTTAGAAATTTGTTAAGGAATCACATGTTGAATACTAGGGGTAGGGTTTGGATGGAGCGAGATTCTTTCTTAACTTATTTTGATTTGGCTGCTAAAGTTCTAAACAAGAAATTTGCCAAACATCTAAATAAATTTCTGATTCTATCAATAAATCTCATCGAAAACAAAACAACTCGAAAATAATTAGGCAAAGATGAGCTAGTTAGTCCCACAACCCCGCAATAGACATGAGCACTCTATCTATTCTTAAGATGATGTGAAGTCGAGGACCCACTAATGCATGACTTGCGGGAGTTGCATGCACTACGCGCACTAATGAAGATATAAGCTAATCTCACATATGAATACTTGGTAGAATGAACAATTGAGGTAAGCAGTCACATCCACATTCACTTACTACATCTCAAGCACAAGCTGACTTAGGCATTGGATACGTACCTCCCTAATTTCATTTATCAACGCAAACCGATCACATCTTAAACTAGTTTCCCGGAGCAGCCTTCTGATTAACACTATTTCACTCCGACTCTAGTCAACAAAGTAGGTAAGGAAATTTTATTTCGAATTTTTTTGCACTAACTCTCTCTAATGTCATGATTGTTGAGACTCGTAGCATTTAATCATTGGGTGCATAAATATGACTGATTACTCTGACTTAATTACTTGAACATGACAAGAAAGTAGATGACTAGAAGTTGAGGAACAATGTGATTGTTTGTCCTAGTACACCTCAACATTCTGCCACGCACCAAATTTCCCTAATGCATTCCATCCCTAGCACGTTACTTGCGACCTTTGTTAGTGTTCAACTTCAAGTACTATCTTCGTTATGTTTAGTCACAACGCACTAGGGTATTGTTTGATTCATATTGGGGCTTTCATCTGAATCCAGCATGTGTTGTCTGCACTTGTACGATCACCGCATACCTTATCCCTTGACACCAAGTATTTAAATTTAAGTCTATGTTTCGTGGCGTGGTACGTTTACAATATGCTTCTTGATCGACTACTCCTATCCATGGCCTCTCATTGCGTCGACATTTGCCATTTTTCCAAAACATTATGGTTGAGAGTCAAATAATTTTGGGAATTGTGTCGCTTCTTATTCCCTTTGAAATGTAAAACACATGCATTTTTCTATTCCTAACCATCCAACTTTCATTCAACATGTCATATGTTCTTAGTCAAGTCTGGCTGAATATGTCTTCAAATGTGAAAATTTTCCAATACATTTACTTGCATACATAATACGTAACAAATTGAAATGACACATCATCACTCGATGTAATTTTCAATAAAGGTAACCGTGTAACAGGATTGAAGAAAAAAATACTTTGTAAGTACGCAAGTAACTGTATAACCAGACTATCAAAACAGAAGAGGAGTGTTTGTACAACAGGCCTAATAGGAAAAATTTCCCCGAAAAAAGGCTTTCAAAATTCAAACAATTCCTATGTTAAGAAGCAATGAATCAGATTGTCGGAAAATAAAGCGATAAAAACAGCGGGGCTGGGCGAAAATACACCTCACGCGAACAGTTGCGTTACGTGTCTGTTAGTGAATGAAGCACACCATCATCACTCATACCCCTCCATCGCCACCCACTTTTATCGAACGTGCCCGTCTCTTCCGGACAGAATCCAATTCTCTCTTTCTTTTTCTTCTCCGATTCTCTCTCTCCCTCTCCCTCTCCGATTCTCAATTTCGAATCTCACAGCGTTCTCAGAATCCAAGCCACGCTCTTCTTCTTCTTCTCGCTTCCGATCTGGATCAGGACCGGCCGCGCGGTCCGGAGTGTCATCCGGAACAGGCGGCGGTGATGGCGGACGATCGCCGGAGTAGTTCCGAGAGTTCTGTAGAAGTTGCGGGGAGAATTGAGCAGGAAATTGACGGCGGAAGTGGCGGGAAAAGATTAGAGTTGGAGAACGGAGAGGCTAGTGGCGGAGGCGGAGGCGTTACTGCTCCGGTGAATAACGGCGGCGGCAGTAGCTCTACAGGTTTGTGAATTATGCGTGCAATTGAGAGTTTGAGATTTTGTTAGAATTGGATGTAGAATTAGACGAGGGGTTGCGTATTTAGGAAGTAATTAAGTTTTACTCTTCCTCTTACTGGTTACTGTTGCATTTATTTGACTGGTTAAAAGTTTCTATTTTTGTTATATGCTCTGTTTTGAACTAGCAGGACTGTAATTCGGAGTTAGTTTCGGTAATGTGTTGAAATTGATGATACATATGAATTTTCAGGGAATTCAGGAAGTTCTGGCTTTAGCTTTTCGAAAACGAACGCATTGCCAGTGGAGATATCACCGACTCATGAAAGGCCAGAACCACATTCAGTTCCAGCAAAGCTGGAGAGATCAAAAACGGAGAGCACCAGACCTAATGTATTGTCCAAAGAGGCAGCAAAGATTTTTGACGACAAAACTTCAGTCCATCAGAAGGTATTATTCATTAAAGATGATCTCTTTGCTTCTTGCATCATTGTACCGTATATGCTTAAGCTTGTCCAAGTTGCTTAATATCTAGTGATAGCTTAACATAACTGGTGGCCTTTGCTCATGGAAATTTGGAGGTTTTTCTTAAGAATGATATGTTTGTCACCTCACAACTAGAAAAAAAGGAATGTATGATTAGTCATATTAAATTCTCACTCCACTGTCAAGAAACATAGGAGTTGCCATCAGATTATTACTTTTGTATGGCTGGTTCTGCAAAAGAAGCAGCCCATAAACCATGAAATAGGGAAAACATATACTTGAATTATTTTACCAAATTTAGGTATGCGGCTTTTAGAGTTAGAATAATATAGGCTAGCTATGAGTTCAAAGGAGTATAAACTAGAGAGGGGAAAGAAGACATAAGAACCCTATGTTATCTGTTCGAACGGTTTTGTTCAGTGAAGGCAAAGAGGATTGCAATGGATTTACATTGTTCCTTTTCAAGTTGCCAATTCTTAATCCTTACTAAACAAAAAGATAAAAGTGAATGTGAGTAGGGAGAAGAGACATTATGAATTTGTGGTTGAACCATAAGGCCAATGCTTATGGGAGGAGAAGTTTTATTATTGTTATTAACTCATATCCACAATATGATCATAATAGTCATTTTCTATAGAAGGAGAAGATGTATAGAAGAGACCATGGGTGACTATGCCCCTGCAAATATAACCTGAACCTTTAAAACTGTGTGTGACCCCTGCAGTATATCATTAGAGGGGATTAAAATGTGGCCTCTCTTAGCTAATGGCCAGAGAAGAATGAACAGATGGCCCATTGATTTTCTCTTGTTCATGTTATGGCCTGCTTTATGTAGATTTTAATTAATTTCAATTGCTTCATTATTTTTCTTTTCGTATGGAACTTTGCATGTTTTTATTGTTGTATACTATGATTAGACTTCTATTGTAGCACCAATAAGTCATTACAAAATGAATTTTAATTGTCTTTATAAATTAATTGCTTCCTTTTTAATAAGTTGCGATAGATTTTGTTCACATTTATCAACAGAAAAGGTAATCATATATAATGCATTTTCATATGGTCATTCTGATTCATACATAATCTTCTGTTTGACACCTGTTCTTGTGAAATTCTGGATCCACCTTTTTTATAGTGGCACCTAAACTTTAGGAGATTGTATAACATATTTTATTCAAATTTATACCAGTCCTAGATTTAATGAATAGTGTCTCGGACTCTGCTTATGTTTTCTCTTATAACTTAAAGTTTCAACTGTGCAGTTAAAGCTGTTAAATAGAATAGCCACTGTGAAAGATGACGGAACTGTAGAATTCGATGTTCCAGGGGATGTTGAATCTGAATCTTTTGGTGTTGGATCCACTGCTGGTTGTACCGATGTTGCTGATGAGCCTCTTGATGCAACAGAGCTCCAATGCATACCACCAATGCAAATTGTAATGCTTATTGTTGGAACGCGTGGAGATGTGCAGCCGTTTATTGCAATTGGCAAGCGTTTGCAGGTCAGAGGATTTATCTCATATTCATGAAGCATATATGTCTTCATCTTTTAATATAATTATTTAAAATCATGAAACTTTGTTAAAATGTTAGCTTTATTTAGTCTTATGAGCTTGTTAAATAGAATTTGAACATAGAAATTAGATTTTTACAATATAGCTATTTCAAAATGATTATGAGAGTTATTCAAATTTGTTTATGAGATCATTTTTGTGCAGGACTATGGCCATCGTGTAAGACTAGCTACTCATTCAAATTTTAAAGAGTTTGTCTTGACTGCTGGTTTGGAGTTCTACCCTTTAGGCGGTGATCCAAAAGTTCTTGCTGGCTGTATGTACCAAAGCAAATCATCTGTTTAATTACTTTGGATGATCTTGAGTGACTGATTTGTGTGGTGATCTTGAGTGACTGATTTGTTTGGTGATCTTGAGTGACCTTTGATGCCTTTACTTATAGACTGATTTGGCTCATCCTGCACATTAGTTCAAATATGTGAAGTTTCTTATAATTCTGGCAACAAGGGGTTTTGTATTTTTGTAAATTGTCTGATGTTACTCTGACTGATAAATTTTTACCACGGATGCTCTTTGGCTCATCCTGGCATCATTACAATATGTGAAGCTTCTTATATAAAGGTTCATTGAAAATGATTTAACTCTGGCTATAAGGGGTTTTGTATTTTAGTAAATCTTGTGCGTGTCTTGTGTATTGATTGTCTTGCTACTTGAAATATTTGTCAAAGCTGAATACTCCATCATTCATTTTCGTATAACTAATTACTTGTTTCTTTTTTTCTGTTCTGTTTCCTTGAGCAGATATGGTTAAAAATAAAGGCTTCTTGCCATCAGGGCCTTCGGAGATTCCCATTCAGCGTAACCAAATAAAGGAAATTATATATTCCTTACTTCCAGCTTGCAAAGAGCCTGATGTAGATTCTGGTATCCCCTTTAAAGCGGATGCAATTATTGCAAACCCCCCAGCATATGGTTAGCTTTCAACACCATCTATCTAATTTTAAGTAATACTAGATCTTTTTCAGGTTTTGAATTTCTTGGTGACTGAATTTTGGGTTGGAGGATGGGATACTGTGTGGTAAATGATTATCCAATAGACATATTATTTTGTTTCTTCCTCTAGCAGAGTTTGTAGGTTGTCTGCGCTATTAACTTCCAAGATACTTGTGCATTTTTATTTTTTATTTTTTGATTCTGGACGACAATTTTTCCCCACCTCCCCTGATGTCAGTGAGATTTGAACCCATGACATCCACAGTGTTAGTTAGGCTAGCTAACCAACAGGCCATGGCTCACCGACATATTATTGTTAATTACATTCAGTTGTATTTTATAAACAGAACTTTTACATGCACTTGCTTTGATTTGTCTATATTTTGCCACTAACCTGATGAATACATTTTCAGGGCATACTCATGTGGCGGAGGCACTGAAAATACCTCTTCATATATTTTTTACAATGCCATGGACGTAAGTCTTGTCTGGGTAATGTAATCTGTCTGAATTGTAATCTTTCTTGCATGTTGCTCAATGTTCTGTATTGGTTTTCACTGTTCTGAATCTGCATTGTGTATGTTTGACCTTTTCCTTACCAGGCCAACAAGTGAATTTCCACATCCCTTGTCCCGCGTTAAACAACAAACTGGATATAGAGTGAGTCCTTTGAATTTTAACCTTTCCTTATTTTGGAGTTTTGATAATTTAATTCATTTTACAATTCCAGATTTTTTTCCTCACTTTTTTGGACTATGCAAATTTTCAGCTATCGTATCAAATTGTTGACTCCTTAATATGGCTTGGAATACGGGACATGATTAATGATGTTCGGAAGAAAAAATTGAGATTACGACCTGTCACATATTTAAGCGGTTCACAAGGCTCTGAGTCTGATGTCCCACATGGATACATATGGAGTCCTCATCTTGTTCCGAAACCAAAAGGTACTTCACCTTGCGCTTCTAATTTTAATCATTTGGAATTCCTTGGGTGATGAAGGCATGATGTTTTGAGAAACTTGCTAGGTTTTAAACAATGCTTGGCTGAGTGGCAGTCATTTGAACATGCTATCTAGGCTAGTATGGTGCACACGTTCATCTACAGCATATATCCTTCGTTTAATTAAAAAGAAAAACTTATTTAAACAATCCTTTAAAAGACGCATAGATTATAGGTGCTTGTTTTCAGATAGATATATCCATCTCCAAAGAGTAATTGATTAAAAATGTTTCTTTTTAGATTGATATTTACATTTGATCTCCTCAGTTTCCATCATAACGTTTCTTGTTGTCAGAAATGAAAAGAATGGATTACGAAACCTTTTATCATTTTTTTTCCCATTGTTGTCTGCATGGAACATTCTTTCTTAAGTAAGCATGATGCTTAACAGGTATGCCAATATCTGTTGGTGTTTTCTACTAAATAACACTTGATTTGCAGATTGGGGACCTAAGGTTGATGTGGTGGGATTTTGCTTCCTTGATCTTGCATCAAATTATGAACCTCCACAACCACTAGTGGAATGGCTTAAAGCTGGTGACAAGCCTATATACATTGGGTTTGGTAGCCTTGTAAGTTCATTTTCTCTTACTTTGTTCCCTACTCTAATTTCAAAAGTATAAACAAAATTTAGAGCATATCAAGTCTAAACTTGGTACGTGGAGATAAACTGTTCTCCCCTTTTTAATCAATTGGACTCTACAGTTGCAATGAAATGAACTTGTTCTACAAAAAGATTGAGAAATGGTTTGTGGAAAACAACTTGCACTCAGCTGCAAATGCATGGATGTGTGTACAGACACAGTCTACACAGACCTACATTCCTCTACCCAGTGCAAATAATTAAATTCTGATTATGTGTCTGTTTTTCCATTATCTTTGGGCTTTAACAATCTCCAAAGTCAGCTTTTCATGGTTTGAGAATTTTGGTTTTCTTGATAATTGGATTGAATTGCCCACATTTCTGAATTGAAATTTGGTTTCAGAATTTTGGCTTTAACACTTTTAAATCTGCTGATCATTCTTAAATATTAGCCTGTTCAAGAGCCAGAGAAAATGACCCAAATAATCGTCGATGCATTAGAAAAGACAGGACAGAGAGGCATCATTAACAAAGGCTGGGGTGGCCTTGGCAACTGTAAGTTTTTACCATTTCTATTTTATTTCTATGCTAGTTGACCTTTGGAATGTACTGATTGATTTCGCGTGATATTGTTCTTCTCAGTGGCTGAACCAAAGGAATCCATATACTTATTGGACAACTGCCCTCATGACTGGCTGTTTCTACAATGCAAGGCAGTGGTAAGACTATCCTCATTTTTTTTTTTCTTTTAGCTATCTATTATTCATAGCATCTGGATAATAAATTTATTTAAGATTCGATTTACCTGTTACTTTACTTCTCTTTATAAAGAAATTGACTGTTGGATTCTTCTGAAGTTCATTTTTTATCAGTCTTTTGTGATAGCTAATTGAGTCCAGTAATCTTCAATTTCATTAATGGAAAAACTAGCATTTTTCCACACATGCTCTGCATATGCAAGGTATTAATTTTTTTTTCTTCAGAAAATAAAAAAGAAAAAAGTTGGTTAATCTTCTAGGGTCAATTCTGTCAAAATTTTAGATTTTGGCTAACAAAGCCTCTTCTCTTAATAATAGTATAGATAAGGAGCTACATACAGCTAACTTTAATTTGATATGACTACTTGTACTAATGGAGATCATGTTCATAAGGCTATAAACATCGATCATGAGGCAGATGACAAAATCTATCTTTTAAAGTTACTAGTGCTTGAAACAAACAGCAAAGTAATATGTTAGCATTTCATACTGGGTACGTGGATCTGAAAGGACTAGGATAGTGGCTACGCCTCACTTAAAATCTCATGACATTCAACTCTTTGTTTTTCAAAATTTGAAAAAAAGATCTTGGACAATTCTTATGTTTTTTAGTTTCTCTTCAGGTGCATCATGGAGGTGCTGGAACAACGGCTGCTGGTCTAAAAGCTGCAGTAATTGTCTCATATCCCCCTCTTATGTTTGAGTTCTTTCAAGTTCTGACTAATGATTTAGTTTATCCCTAAATGTACATTTTTTTTGTACGTCAGTGTCCGACAACAATTGTTCCTTTCTTTGGAGACCAACCCTTCTGGGGAGAGCGAGTACATGCCAGGGGAGTAGGCCCTGCACCCATTGCAGTTGATGAGTTCTCACTTCCCAAATTGGTTGATGCTATAAATTACATGCTTGATCCCAAGGTAATTTGATTTTTGAGAAACCTGATTTTGTTAATCAAATGCATGCTTTATAAAGGTGTGCGAAAAGCGACTTGTATCAGCTATAGTGAGCGGCAATATTTGATTTATACCTAGAATTGATTGCTAAAATAGCACCCAATCCAGCTGTTTTTAGATATACTATAAGGTTGAAAAGAAAGGAAATAAAGGAAGTGTTGATCTTCAATAATGTGAAATGGAAACTCCCATACATGCTATGAATGTGGTGATGGAGTTATAGCAGAGAAATAATAGGGTATAGGAGAGAGTGGGTGAGTGATAGTAGTGGATACTTACCAGAAACCTGCGGATGAGTAGTATTAACGCACATAAAGAGTGTCAGCATGAACTGTTCTCCTTTTTCTTTCTTTTTTTGAATAAACTGTTCTCTTATATAGTAGTATAGATTATAGATTAACTTGTAGGTTGATCATCTTGCTTTTCCCCTCTGCTTTATAACATGCCAAATTAAGAACTACAGAATTTCAGGATATCAGGAAGTTCCTTCTTTTCTTTTCCCCACCCACCCCCCCCCCCCTTTTTTTTGTTTTTGGTAAATGGAAAACTTAATTAGGCAGTAAGAATTGTTCGGGAAATAGTATGAAGGTATGAAATGAACTTACCTAAAAAAATTATTCCAGGTGAAGGAGCGTGCTATTGAACTTGCCAAGGATATGGAGAATGAGGATGGTGTGACAGGAGCAGTCATGGCCTTCTTTAAGCATCTTCCTCGCAAAAAGCCCGAGTCTGAGCCAGAAACAGAGTCATCGAGCCTTTGCTCTATAAGTAGATGTTTTGGTTGTTCCTGAATCGTTATATATGCCGTTCTGTCCATTTATTTTGTCTCCCACAGTAGCATGAAGAGAATTCCTTGCTGTGCCTCCAAAGAGAGGAGTGATCCTTGTTGATTATTAGTCTTGTTGATAGTTCTCATTCCTCCTGGAAAATATGTAATTATTCACAAATTATTCACAACATATTTGTTCACAATCAACATTCATTCAGAGAAAGTCATGATTTGTGTTGCAACTTTACTCCAACGATTAGATGATCCATATTCTTAAGAGCTGTTTCTAGTTTAGAGCTTGTAAATCCAACTGTAAATTTTTGTGAATGGATTCAGGAAACCTTGTCTTCCTATCAAAAATGATGTCACTTCTTGGCTCTCATTCGGCTCAAGTCTAACTATAGAATGTGTCTGGTCGATGATGTTATCTGTGCTGTCTTTTAGGCTCAATTATTTTTCCTTTTCTGTTCAGACTCACAGTTTTGTTCTTTCACGGCTTCCATTTTTGATCATCACTAGCAGATGAGTACAGAGAGAATGGCATGGATATCTGACAACTCATAGCTGTTTCGAGCCGCTGAATGAGCGCCACGTGTAACTAGAGACATGCAGAGAGGTAGGTTTTGGATTCTCCTATGGGGGCAATTGACACTGTGACGTGATGGTTCAGTGCATGCAAAAAACAATTCAAAAGAAAATTGGTTTAAAAATGAAGAGGATTGGCGGTGCAGGGTAGAGAAGATGAGACTAGTGGCCGTTAGCCCCATCCCCATCCATACAGAAGCAGAGGATTAATGCACACATTGCATCAGAGAGAGGGAGAAAAAGCCATTTGCAGTTTGCAGTTTGCAATTTGCAAATTATTTTGCATGCAGAAAAAGATGGAAGAAAAATATATACATATATATTGGGGCAACCAAAGCAGCAGAGATCAGAGTGTGAGTTCCAGGCTAGGCCAAGTGGGGGACTGGCTTTACTCTTTACTCTTTAGCTTTTAAGTCACCCAATCCTTCCAGATTGGCCATTGCACAGATATCACATATCTAAAGCTAAGCTCTACTCTGACACTCTGACTTCCATTGATTACCCTTCTCCTTAATTTAGGTCATTTTTTCTCAAACTGTCAAACTAGTGAATTACCAAGAAACAGTTGTGGCAGACCTGGTTAGACCAAGAGTTAAATGGGTAATTAATAAAGTCATAGATATTAAATATGGGACCTAACTCTCCTGCAAAAGGAAGCCAAAGTGCTTATGAAAACGCTTAAATTTTTCTGATAAAAGCAGAGAGATAATAACTAGTTGGGAAGTGAATGCCATCCAATCCCATGAAGCTTTTGCTTCAAGAGTGATTGGTGGGAACGAAGGGATGATTAATTGGATTGGGAAGTGGAACCTCCCCCCTCTCTCTCCTCTCTCTCACTTATCTCATCTGTTCCCAAGCCCATACACTCCCTCTGTGTCAAGCACTCTATTTAATAATTATACTGATCAGAAGACTCTCCACATTTTCCAACTAGTCCTTCAGAACTTGGCTTCCGAACTCTCTTTTCTGATCACTTGAAAAGCCAAAGCTCCAAACCCAGTGCTACATTTGCATCATTTTGTTTCTTCTTCCCTCTGTCAACCAGAACTGTTCAAACTCACACCACTTTTTCTCTCTTTTTGAAGGTACCCTCTAACTTCCTCTCTCAAATTATAAAACTTTATTTGGTTTTCTCATTTGGGATTTTTGTTATTTTGCTTTGTTGCAGATATGGAAGGTGAGGAGAAAGTAGTCACAACACAAAATGGTAATGATCAAGCAAGCAATAAAGAAGAAGATGCAGCATCAAGACTATTTCCTTGTCTCTTCTGTTCAAGGAAGTTCTACAGCTCTCAAGCCTTGGGAGGCCACCAAAACGCTCACAAAAAGGAAAGAACAGCTGCAAGAAAAGCCAAACGTGCCTCTGATCACTATGCATCAGTCACTTTTCCTTCTCATATTTCACCACCCCCAATGGTTTTTGCTCCAAATCATCACTTGGGCCTCTTGCACCCTTCAATGTTCATGACTGCTCATGCTTCCAACCTCAGATACTACCCCAATCACCAATATTCGGACCGTTTCGGGTCAAATGGTGCGCCCAAGTTTGAGAATTTAGTGTACTATGGTGGGAATACCTGTTCCAGCTATGTTAACAATGGTTACAATAGTAACAGTGAGGAAGATGAGAAGAGCTTCTTAAATTGGCAGAGAAGCCCAAGATGCTATGGTTTCAGCGGAGAGTCTTCTCAACAACATTCATCAATGATAACTAACAATCACAATAGTCTTGGGATTAATAGTGATCATAAGGGTCATGAAGAGCAAAAGCTTGACCTTTCTCTCCGTTTGTAGAGAAGTTTGATGGGATTAGTTGCATTTTTTTGGTCTGAATAATAATCAAGCATCTCTAGCTTTAGTTGGTCACTTTTCAGTATGTACTCGCCCAAGGGCCATTTTCATGGGTTTTGCCTTCGGCCATTACTTAGGAGATTTGTTCAGTAGTAAGTCCAGATATTGAACTACCTATATACTGTTCCTTTTGGCTATAAGAATTACTATTACCTTTTCCAGAATTCTTCTTTTGTTCACTTGCAAATACTTGTGAGAAGATATTTATTGAAGATATTGAATTAAAAGTCAGTTAAAAAAAAAAAAAGAGAGAGAGGAATTGTCAATAACGCTAATCATAAACAATAGTATTGCTCCCACTAGTTTGATTGTGAAAGATGTAACTATGTATTGCTACATAACTAATCATAGACAATACCATTTCTTCATAGTGGAGCAATACATAGTTACATGTTTCACCTAATTAGGTGTTACTATGTCAATTTTCCTTCTCATATTCCACCACCACCAATGGTTTTTGCTCCAAATTATCACTTGGGCTTCTTGCACCCTTCAATGTTCATGACTGCTCGTGCTTCCAACCTCAGATACTTCCCCAATCACCAATGTTCGGACCGTTTTGGGTCAATGCTCCACTAATCATAGACAGCACTATTTCTTCATAGTGGAGCAATACACAGTTACATGTTTCACAACCTAACTAGGTGGAGCAAAAATCCCAAATTGTATATTTGATTGCATCTCAATTATATCAACTTGTTACCATCACCACGAGTTTTAAATTATCAATTTATCCTGACAGTAATAAAATCATGGTCTAAAAGTATCAATGAAGAGTAAAAAGAATACATTAGTCGGTACCAAAAATTACATTTGCCATGAAAAATATAGCTCTCATCCTTTAAAGACTACAACTGTAATAGAAACATTTGTCGACAAATGATCGCTCCAAGATGATGATCTCATGGCTGGCTAATGACAACAAACCAAATTAGATGGTTTCTCAATTTTTATGACTTAATGATCGAATTAGTTCTTTTTAATGAGCATATACGATCGAAGCCATGATTAAGCCAAGAAAGCATGAGCAGGTGATACTCGCCACATAGAACTCAGGGCCCCGATCCATTTGTCGTAGTTTAACACAAAAAATCAAAACTCGATTATAGCTATTCCACATTCCTTATTTTCTTCCTTAGCTGGAATGAAGGAAAACGTTCTTTTCCTCTTAGGGAATGCGCGACCACTTGGACTGTAAGTTATGAGATTCCCAAACTGATTTTTCATGATAACCTTTGGAAGCTATTCTTGAAACACCAACACGCTCGGAAAGTTCAAATGCGTATCATCCACTGCTCGGGCCTCAAATCCAGATCAATCAACATAGAACGAGGATGTTGGATTGGCAGAGAAAAGTGGCGGTGGAAGAGGAGAAACCATAGGCACCGTTGTTGACGAACCAGGGGTTGAGTTAACCCTTTGAGTATGTTGCATAGAAGAACATGGATCCCTAGTTGATATCGAACTCGAACTACCAGACCTAGTTGTCATATGTTGGGCGACCCTAGACGAGCCGAAGAAGGGTGCTCCATGGTCTAATACTAGGAACAATATCCCTACCCCCTCCATGAGATTCATATAGTTACATTACTACTAGTAATAGCTTTCTTGTTCGTATACCAAGTAGCTAGATTTAGATCGTCTTTCATTTCAAGGCATAACTTGTATCCTCTTATCCATTCTCATTCGATCACAACGGGAAAGCAAATAAAAATGGAAAAGCTCACATTAGGTTTAGGGATAATCAAGCTAGAATTGATGACTTCCATCACGTCAAGGTTGACACTCCCGCCAAATTAGATCCTTTACCTTGCCTCCCATTGGAAAGAGAACTAACTAATCTTAAGCCAAACGGTCGAGAAACCCAACACGATTAATCTTGAACAACTAAACAACTTTTCACACTATTATGGATACGAAATAACGGGAAAAGTAAGATTCAATTGTCAACTGTTCCTATCGGAAGTTTGATTGACTACGGACTCAAGCCATAACAAATGGTTTCAGAAAATCATACGATTTTTCCTATCTAAATTCTAAATAAAATAGGTTTTACATGAAAAAGATTTAGCTCAGCACGTTCCGTTTGATTCGAGTAGGAGAAGAGCTTGAACCAAGTCAAAATGATATGGATCAACACTTTCCTCTCGCACCAAAGATCTTATGATTTCCAAAGAAACTGGAGTTACATCTCTTTTCCAGATCCATTCAAGAGTTTCACCTTCTCGTAGCTAAATGAGACACTCGATCACCTCCATGACTCCATTCATTGTGCAAGTTTAAAATGCCAAAAACGCCACACCAAGCTTGATACATCAAGATCAATGGCACCATAACCACAAGACACTTAAGGAGCACGTTAAATCGATCCACCATGAGCACCGACCTTAGAGTCGCTCCAATACTCCTCCCAGGCCACCTTGTTAGATTTCCAAACAGTTCGATATCGTAAGCCACAACCACTACTGCCTTGGTGTTGTCAAAGCACCAAGGGCCACTGTGCATGCAGAACATTGTTGCATACCTCCGCCGCATCAAAGCAAGCTACATATCATTCCAGAAATTTAAGTATACAACTCAAAAGTCTTATAACATGAGTTTTCGGTAAATGTTGTTCTTTCTGATAGGTTTAATTAGTTTCCCCCTTTGTATCTTTTTTTTTTTTTTTTTTAGGATTAAATTTTGTTTAATCCCTATACTCTGCGGAAAATTCTACAATGTGTTAACGTATGACATGCATACAATTGCCTTAAAAGTGATAAAATGAGTCCTCAAAGCAGTAACATGCGTTCTTAAAGTAGTAAATTTTCTTAGTTACCACATGAGTCCTCAAAATAGTAATATTAATCCTCAAAGTGGTAACATAAGTCCTTAAAGTGGTAAATTTCTTTGGTTTACCATATGAATCCTGAAAATAGTAATATTAGTCCTCAAAGTGATAACATGAGTCTTTAGAGTGTTAAAAATAGTTGATGTATGAGAAATGTTAACATACCATAGCTTTACCCGTACTCTGCCTCCAAAATCGTTTCAGTCCCTGACATTTCAATTTAATCTATAAAGTCCCTGACCTCACAATTTCCATCCAATTAGTCCACTCTGTTAGGGTTCCGTCAAAATCTACCGTTAAGTTACTGACGAGGCCATCCATTTCACGCCACCTCAGTTATTTGCATGCCACATCATTTAAAAATTGTCCAATATACCCTCTTGTAGTTTCCTCCCTTCTTCTTCACACCCAAAATCTGAAGCATAAGAGAATCACCACCACTACCACCATAACCACCACCGAGCTCTCTCTCCGAGCCCAACTACTACCACTAACCTCAATTCTCTTCTCCTTTCCTCCTCTGCTCACCAAAACCCAGATCCAACAGTGTTATCCCTTCTTCTGTGTTCTAAATTTTTAGATCAGTCACACATCTTCAACACCACCACATCCAATCTAACCCTGCAAGCAGCATAATCAAATTTTCAATCAAAATCCAAAATCCACCGTCACTACCACCATAACCACCATCGAGCTATCCACCACCAAAACCACCCTATCACCACCCCGGAACTTCAAAAACATCAATTAAGCACCAAAATCAAAACATCACTCCCACCAAAATTCAAGAGTTTGTCTTCATTGAGTGCTCATACCCATACCAAATCGAATACCGTACTCGAACCCGTACCAAACCAGTCGCCAGGCTGCAGACCCGACGCTTACAGACTACCACGACGTCTTCTCCTCCTGTCATTTCTCGATCCAGACCACCAGCACTCTAACCACTGACGTTTGACCCAGATTCCACCGGCGGCCTCCGTATTGTCCAATGACTCAGGAACCAGACTCACATGCCAGTACGCAGGACCCAGATTTGATCTGGACACCCAGATTGCCCAATCTGCTCCGTTGGTCAATCAGCCATTCACCGGCCTTTTTCTCCGTCGGTCTTCATCTTTTCACTAATTTCACCAGGCCATGACTCACCTCCCATGTCTTGCTCTCTTGCCCTTCGAATCAGAATTTTACCATCTGAGCATATACCATCTAGAAGGTCACCATCTGGACTCTGCACCATCAACAAACAAGGAGCACAATTCCATAATAGAGATAGAGACAAAGCAAGAATAGAGGAAGTGAAGAGGCTCGAACCATCTCTTGGTTCCTTCACTGGGTTATTCTCGATTTTGGGCTCATGGAGTGGCTTTGCTTTGTATTCAGAAACAGAGGTTTCTTCTTCAGTTTTGAGGTCGGATTTGATGAGAGGAAGAAGAAGAGCTAGGTGATGAGGCCGGTGTTTGGGTAAAGGAACAAGAGAAAGAAGAGACTGCAGCAAGAACCAAAAAGAGAAGAATTGAAAAAATTAAAAGGGGAAGCTAGGGTTATTCTCGATATTTCAACATCCACAACGCTTATGGCGCTGAGTTGGCGCTAACTTTAATGCCACGTTAGCTTACAAATGGAGCAATTGGACGGAATGTACCGATCAGACTAAAATTGTAACGTTAGGGACTTTTCAGATTAAATGAAAATGTCAGGGACTGAAACAATTTTGGAGGCAGAGTACATGGACTAAAAAAAATTTAATCCTTTATTTTTAAAATAAATGCTGATGCGGCTGTCCTCAAGTCATGATTGATAAAATTGTTGAATACAATACGGGGAAACATAGAGCCTAAACCTCAAATTACAATAAACGTCGAGAGAATATCCTGAATAATACCAGATTACCAGGAGTCCCCACTATGAATACATGCACTAACTAACAAAGAGTATCATATCGACAACTTCATTTGCTTTACAAAGACGGTAGCAAATCAGAAAGATAAAGCATGCAATGTCATAAAATCAATAAAATAGCCTTCTTTTTTATGAAGTAGATTTCTTCTACAGAGGTTCAACTAAAAAAAAAAAAAATCTCATAGTCTCAAAGAATAATAATCAATTCTTCTAGAATAGTGTTTGATTTATTAGCTTAAATGAGCACATCTGTTGATTCTTCCACCCTTTTCTCCCAAAATACACGTTAAAAATCAATGCCGTATTGGATTGACCTAGCTAATTGTACAAAGCCAACGTAGTTTTCCATTGCTTGCTGCTTCTTCGCCTATATATAATGATCATCTATTACGGCTTATATACGAAACTAAGCGACATACATCAATCTCTCATCGAAAGAGCTAGCTAGAAATTAAGATCGAGATGACCATCTCATTCTCTCTGATTCGCATTCTGGTGATCATGCTCAGAGGCGGCCCTTGGGGTGTGCATGTGGTGCAGGTGCACAAGGCCTCTGATTTTCTAAGGCCTCCTAATTTCGTAATGCCTTTATGTAAATATATATAAATTAAAAATGTAAAAGTACATGATGAACCATTGTAGTTATTTGATTTGACATGATATGTCTTGGGTTTGAGTCCCTTGGGCCTTTCTATTTTTATGTTTTTTCTTTGATCTTCTTCTCTGTTCTTTTGTTTTGTCTTTCTTCGTTCCATGTTTCTTCTAGTAAGGTCTCTCTATTTTTATTTATTTTTCCTTTTCTGTTATCTTCATCTCGTTTTTTTTATTTGTTTTCCTTTTTCATTTTCCGTCTTTGTTTTGTTATGTTTTTTATCGCTCCACTCTTTTCTTGTTTTATTTATACTAAATATTCTTTTTAGTTCTTCAACTGAGATCTTGTTTTATTTATACTAATTAATAAAGCTTCACTTAAATTTTCGCACTAGGCCTCTTAATTTTCAGGACCGGCCCTGATCATGCTCATGATATTCAGTGCTTCCTTCTTGTCCATGCAATCAGTCCACGCAGGTTTGTTATCATTAAGAATCGTATATGTATAGATAGGGTTGTTTTAGTGAGGGATTTTTTTTTTTTTTTGTCATTTTAAGCCTTTAAGGTATCAATTATTAGATCAACTTTTCAATCACATATCAACATCTCCACCGTTCAATTTTTAAATCTCCATGAATAGATCACTTCTACAAATTTTCAGACAAATTGATAATCGTTAAGACATTCTTAATTATGATTTACAATTATAAACATGAACGATATTGGCTCATCCATTAATGAAATCTAGTTCAATATCTTAACGGTCATCAATTTGGCATCTCCACCGTTCAGTTTTTAGGTCTCTATGAGTAGATCATTTCTGCAAATTTTTAGCCAAATTGATAATCGTTAAGGTACCTAACTAGATCAAATCAATGGATGAACCAAATTTATCCAACCTGAACCATTCATGTTCATAATACTAAATTATGATTATGAATACCTAAATAATCATCAATTTGGCTGAAAATTTACATAATTAATCAACTTATATAGACCCAAAAACTGAACAATGGAGATGTCGATATGTAACCGAAAAGTTTGTCTAATAAGTGATCCCTTAAAATGACTAGAAAAAAGGGGATCCCTCACTATATCTGGGAGAGGCTCTAATGAGGACTTTCTGATCAATAGTTGTGAGACACACTTTTTCATTACATTTCGGCAAATCAACTGTTAGATGTTTAGGTATGCATGAGTATATCACTTTTGAAAATTTTCTTCTAAATTGCTAATCGTTAAGATACCGAACTATATCAAATCAATAGACGAACTAAATCTGTCAAACCTGAACCTTTCATGTTCATAAATGATAAACCACGATTATGAATGAATGATCTACTCATGATTATCTAAACATCTACTAGTTGATTTGTCGAAATATGATCGAAAAGCGGGTTTCACGACTATTGATTAAAAAGTCTGCATGAAGTCCTCATTTTAATAGTCCTCATTACAACCTCAACTGACCCTAAACCCTATCCAGAGTGAGGCTTCACTCTGAAATTAAAGTTCACATTTAGAGTTTAGGGTCACTTTTCGGTCGCATATCCATATCTCAACCGTTCAGTTTTTAGGTATTAATATTTAGATCATCTCTGCAAATTGATGATCATTAAGGCATTGATAACTGCCTTAAAGCTAGTATGGTTCATGTTGGACAGATTCAGTTCGTCCATTGGTTTAAGCGAGTTAAATACCTTAACGATCATCAATTTGGCTGAAAATTTATAGAGATGATCTATACATTAGTACCTAACAACTGAACCATCGAGATGTGGATATGCGATCGAAAAGTGACCATAAACTCTAAATGCGCACTTTAATTTCAAAGCGAAGCCTCATTATGGATAAAATTTGTGCATACACACACACAGAGCCCTTCTAGTGAGGGATCCCTTTTTTTTGTATTTTCTAGGAATAGGGCATTAGACTAACTTTTCGATCATATTTTAACATCTTAACCGTTCAGGTTTTAGGTCCAAATATGTAGATCACTACTGCAAATTTTCAGCCAAATTGATTATCGTTAAGGCATTCAAAACGGCGACTTAAGATTATAAGTATAAACGGTTCAAGTTTGACAGATTTGGTTCGTTCATTGATTTATTCTAATTTAATGCCTTAATGATCAACGATTTGGCTGAAAATTTACAGAAATGATCTACACATTAGGACTTAAAAATTGAACGGTTGAGATGCCGAAATATGATTGAAAAGTTGGTCTAATGCCCTATATATATATATATATATATATATATAGTGCTATTCACACACCCGTTTTATTTTTCTATTACTTTAATTCAATTTTTTTTTTTAAATTATCTTAACTACCCTCTCTTGTAATTTTGTTTTTTTTTCTTTCTATTTGGTAAATCAATCATGAATCAAACATCATTATACAATAAATCAATCTTTTTACCTATAAATGAAGGAAAAATAATACGTTTATTAAGTGGAATGACCTGTATTATTAGATAAAGAATATAATTACCTTCATCCAATTGAATCCAAATTGCAAAGTTTATCCTCATACTTCGCAAAGCACCAAACTCAATGCTTGTTTGTTTATGATTCTTAATCCAGGTGCATCATCCTCAAATTAATAATATATATATATATATATATATATGTATATATCATGGATTACTTTTCACGATTCATATATGAGTTTATTGATTGAATGCAGATCCAACACCAAGAAAACTAGCTAGCAAACTAAGTCCACCACTTCCTCCGGAGTCAGACCAACGCATATCACCAATCGCTGCTGAAGAGCCTGAAGCCATATCACCAGTGGTGGCATAGCTAGAAATTGTATATATCACTGGCAATGGCGGATCCAGAATTGAAACTTTGGGTGGGCTTGGATTTCTTAAACAAACAATATATATATATATATATATATAAATATATATATATATATATATATTATGAATGTTATGCAATATATAGTGGTTCAATAACTATGCAAAAGAAAAAGCAAGAAAAATAATCTCCAAAACTCCAGACGTGTAACTGTGATAAAGGCATGGTTATTTACTATGGAATATAATCATATATTATACAGCATGACAGAAAATGTACGTAAATTCTCGGTTTCCCCATTAGTCGGAGGATTCTGTACTGATAAAAGCTTATGTGACTTGGCATTGGGAGCCAGTTTCTCACAGAAGTTTGTAGCAAACTAAGAAAGACCGATATCCCTAGTAATTATGGTCAAAGTCATAAATCTATTGAAACAAAAAAAAAAACAAAGACAAGCATATCAGCCTTATTCTTGTGAAAATGATTTCTGGAAGCATAATAGTAGTACAATATCCTACAGTCAACACTTTCATTAAATTGTGCAATAAGTTCAGCATTAGATAGATACCAAAAACTGCAACACGAATCTTTCTCTTCAACTAAGCTTGTGTATTCAGTTTCACCATTTCTTAGAAACACGCTTCTTTTCCAGATTACCAAATCAATTTGAACTAAATTCTTGAAGAGAACTATGTATTCACTAATTGAATCAAATCCTAGCTCTAGCTCAAGAGAAGCTTAAGCCTTTAGCCCTTTACTGCCACAGATTTAGTGAAAACTTGAAGAACTTTCAGTCGAGAGAGAGAGAGAGAGAGAGAGAGAGAGAGAGAGAGAGAGCTACCATGGTTGTGGATAGCACAGTAGCAACTATCCCCCCTTTAACCGCAATCAGATCAATAGAATTTGAACCTTCATTCTTCAATCCACGAAATCTTCAATCCACTACAAGTCTACAACATACGAAATTGAATTTCACATCAATCCTTAACCCTATAAAATTGCCCCAAATTGGATTTGATTCATTTAAACAAAATTGAACTTACATTGAATTCATTGCCCCAAATTGAAGAGGGAGAGTAAGAGAAGTAGATACGACTTGATCTCTGAGAGAAGTGGAGAAGGGCAGAGCCGCAGAAGGCGAGAGGAGGAGGAAGGGAGATGATTCTCCATATTAGAATAGGCCGTAGTCAAGTTCGGGACTCGGGACTCGGGACTCGGGAGTACTTCGGGTGGGCTACTGGGCTTCAATATGGACTATACCAAATTAACAAAAAAAAAAGTATACATCTAATTTTTTTTTAAGCCCAAATATCTCGGACGGGCTTGAGCCTGCCTCACCCTCTACCGGGATCTGCCAGTGATCACTGGGATTCAAACTTATAGCTTCATAACCTACAACAATATATAACATGAAAAGATTAAAAAATGAGGCAAAAGTGCTAATAAAGGCTTTAGATGCAATAATGGATGAAAAATATAGCATCTCTTTACTGTAATATAAACTTTTTTCTATTTTATACAAGTCATTGATCCGTTACATATATAAAAGAAAGTATTTATTGAGTAAACTTAATGGCTTTTCATATATGATATATACATGTACGTATACATATATCCTCATTGATCCATGACATACATAAAAGAGAGTATACAAGTTATGCCTTGGAATGAAAGACAATCCTGAATCCGCTTTGACTACGAACAAGGAAGCTATAAGTAATGCAACTATGAATCTCATGGAGAGTTCGATCCTGGCTCAAACTTATTGGCTTTTCATATATACATGTATGTATACATATATCCTCATCGATCCATTACATACATAAAAGAGAGTATTATGTATCTATATCTCTTTATGTTTGAAATAAATAAAACTACTATAGTACATCCTTATCGATTCATTCATTTGTTTGATAAAATTAAATAACTACATGAAAAAATTTAAATCTAGGAATGAAGGCATATGCAATGAGCAGAATTTCTTCATGCATTTGCCAGAATTAACAGTTGATGTAGTTTAATTAGATTCCCCCCAAAAATTGAAACTGTTCCAATGAGGAATGAGATTGGTAGTTTGTCACTCAAGCTAATTGAGCACAATTTTAGTTGTCCTTTTTAAAATAAAATTAAAACTGTAGAAGTATGGGTATTATTCAGTTACTATCCAAAAGAAGAAAACTTAGGTGGCATTCGGTAACGTTTTCAAGTCTTCTTTTTCATTTTATAAAATGAAAATGGCTTGAAAATGCGTTCGTTTGTCTGTTTTCAAAAATGCAGAAAATAATTTTTGAAAATATTTTTTTATTTTACTTGTAAAACAGGAAAATGACAAATAGACGTTTTCACATTTTCATTCTCATATTTTAGAAAACACGGAGATATATTTTCCAAAACAAAGAAAAAAAAGAACGTGCTCTCTTCTTCCATATTCTCACGTCGCTATCTTCTTCTCAGGTCTCTCTCTCATCTCTAGTTGCCATCTTCTCTCGTTTTTGAAATTGTTTTCGGAATAAGTGGCCGGACACATTTTCGGATCTCAAAAATCCAATCTTATTTTCTCGTTTTTATTTTCAAAATCGATTTTTGAAAAATCATTTTTAAAAACGTTACCGGACAAGCCCTTAGTATCTTTTGCGCTTGGGGCAATTATTCATAATGTTGTGGTCTAGCTTGGTAGTGCATGTCCTTCAATTCCTCTGATAGAATCTGTCATGCATACCCTATTTTAGAGGAATTCATAGTGCCCCAAAGGATAACGTAAATAAAATAATGACATATAAGAAATTGGACATGTAGAATTGATTAGAGAAGGTGAAATTTTTTGTTGAAATTGTTCGTTTGAGAGTTTCCCTGTATTCCGTATCAATACCTTATTTTATCTCCCTATAAATATGTTTATTTGTGTACACGTCCACCTTTGTTGGGTAAGTCAAGTTTCACCCGGGTCATGCCATCTCACTGTCTCAGGCTCTTTGGCCTAAATGACCTATATTCCCTGGGTAGTTAGAGCCCTCTCTTTCACACGAAAGGGAGATGTAATGTTCCTTTGAGGCTAACATAGTTTTAATAAAACGTCATAAGAAGACACTGGGTTTTGAGTTCACACTTTTTCTCTTTGTAATGTTCTGGAGTTAGTACTTGAAGTCATATGATATTGTAAATAGTTGAAGATGTGGAATTACTTAGTAATGGCTCTTTCGGTCAAGACCTAAAAAATTAATGAGGTATTATGTGTAACTTTTGTCTCATTTGTACAAATGACATTTTTGCTATAGAAAATAATTGATTTGAAGCTAGTACTGTACTTGGAATCTCGAACTGGAACTCACGTTAGGGTGTTAAGTTTTTTTACTTTGTTGGCTGCTAGTATTAATTTTTTGAAACTAATTTACCTTCATCAACTTTTTCTTTTCTTTTTATTATTACTTTATCTTCTTACTTTACAGCGACTATGCTATGTTCTAAACCTCTAAGGAAAGAATATGACAAATGAAAGATGATACATATATGTTAGCCTACCCTAAGTTCATATCCTGGATCCACCCTTGCTTGGATGTTCTTTGTATCGCGCATGGAACCTTCATGGTGTTAACTCTTGGAACTAAGCTTTGCAGGTAGGTTTTCAAGTACTGCATTGTTGGAAATAACATTAATTTAGAATTATGTTGAGAGTTATGGTGAAATAATGGCAGAATTATGATGAGAATAATGGTGAGAGTTAGTGCTTCATAAGTTATGGGAGTTAGGAAGGTTTAAGGTTATTGTAGAGGCCTAGCTAATACTTATGTTCGTTGTAATTGTGATATTTATGGCATTGTCTAGTGTAGGCCTATATAAGTAGGCTAGTCTAGTTGAGTAAGGTCTAGAGGAGTATTTTGTAGAAGTATCGTAAGAGTGAGTTCATTTATCAAGTATTTTGAGAGTCTCCTGTGTAGCTTTCTCTAGGAGCTCTGTACATGTCTTTGGACCGTACATCTCCCATATTGTGTGTCATTCATGCATCATATCTCCCTAGCCCAAGTTTAGTTTTTATATTTACGTTTCCGTTGTTATCCAACAAAGTGGTATCAGAGTTGAAGGCTCGATCTTATGGTGTGTTGGCATTGGTTGTTGCGGTTATTGTTGCAAGGTGGTGGAAGAAATCTATGGTGTATGAAGTATTGCTGATGTGCAAAAAAATTGAAGAAAGAAAGAAATATTGAAGAAGAGAAGATTGCAAAGAAGAAAATAAAGGGAGTCAGAATGAGGAAGAAAAAAAAGAAGAAAGGGATGCATAGAACAAAAAAAAAAACAGGGAGAGAGAGATGAGCAAAGAAAGAAAAAAAGAAGGGAGTAAAAAATATGGAGAAGAAAGAAGTATTTCCTCATTTAATAGATTTGTGCCCAACATTTCCACATCTATAACATTGAATTTGAGACTTACCAAACCTGAAATTTCCTTGTTGGTGTGAATTGCTCCATCTTCCATTTCCTCTTGAAGAGTTTGGATTTTGATCTCTTCCTTTATTTTAGCTGGACTTGTAGCCACCTCTTCCAATTCTTCCTCCTCTGCCACCTCTTGCTTCTCATCATACTTCGAGCCATATTGAGAATTGTTCTATTTTTTCTCTCCACTACGCCATTTTGTTGAGGAGAGTATGGCACCGTTAGGAAGCTGCGAATTCCATTGTCATCACAAAATTTTTAGAATTCATTTGAAGTGAATTCCCCTCCTCGATCAGATCTCAACACCTTAATCTTGCAGCCACTCATATTTTCAACAACAGCCTTGAATTTTTTGAATGCACCAAACACCTCTGATTTCTCCTTTAAAAAATACACCTAAGTTTTTCTGCTAAAATCATCAATAAATAGCAGAAAATAATTATTCTTACCAAAAGAACTTGGTTTGATTGGGCCGCAGACATCAGCATGAACAAGCTCCAGTGGCTCTTTTGCTCTTGTAGTTGCCTCCTTAGGAAAATTTTTTCTTGAATGCTTTCCAAGAAGACACCCTTCACATAAGTGATTTGGAGAATGAATTGTTGGCAAGCCTTTCACCATTTTTTTCTTCCGCAACATAGACAAATCTTCAAAATTCACGTGCCCAAATCTCTAGTGCCAAATCCAAGAAGATTCTTTGGCGGAACCCTTTAGACGCTTTGCCAATTCAGTTTGCAGCTTCAGCAAGAACATTCTATTCTTCGTCATTGGAACTTTGGCAATTAGCTTATTCCTCTGATTTCTAATTGAAAGACAAAAGTCTTTCAACAAAATGGTATATCTTTTCTCCAGGTGAAGATGGCACAATGGTGTCAAGTTGAAAAGGCTTCCTAAAGGCATAGTGGCACAATTGTGCAAAGAAGTTGACAAGACTCCCTAAATGCACAATGGTGCAATGAAGATTGGGTGAAAGTCCTAAAGAAAAGTACTCCCAGCTGGTGGCCAAAGTCAATGAAGACGAAGACAAGTCAGAGTTCATGTAAGCTTCAAGAGGCATGAAGGCCTTAAAGTATTGGTGAGGAATGAAATGAACTCACACGGAAAGGAGAAAAGAAAGTTCTCTAAGTAATGAGGGAGGAAAAGCTCTCAAGACCCAAAGTAACTAAAGAAGTGTCATTGAAAAATTCCGCCAAGGGAATTAAGGTGCTTGCATTGAATGAAGAAGCAGATGGGCAATGGACTGAGAGACCATAGTGAGGCGATATCAAAGAGGAAAATAAGCAAGTTAAAGAAGAAGAGGCAATGGAGCAAGAATCATGATGAAGAACTTGAAGTTAGAGTAATTCTAAATTAAGGGAGGATGTTGGAGATAACATTAATTTAGAATTATGTTGGGAGTTATGGTGAAAATAATGGTTGAATTATGATGAGAATAATGGTGAGAGTTAGTGCTTCATAGGTTATGGGAGTTAGGAAGGTTTAAGGTTATTGTAATGTTCTAATACTTATGTCTGTTGTAATTGTCATACTTGTGGTTTTGGATGTTCAAACATCAAAACTTGATTCTCATACATGAGTAAAGTTATGGTATGTTACTTTTCACACGTGTCCTATTTCATGTAATATTTATCACTTTGATAACTCATGAAAAAAGTCATCGTTTAAGTAAATAAAGTTTTCTTTAGAGTAAAGTAGGTTCTCATTTGAGTAATTAAGTCTTAAAAAATGATAATTGTATGTACGTCATATGTTGGTATATTGTAGAATTTCTCTTCATATATACTGACCAATTTTCAATGTGGTTAAAAAATAAAACATCTCGATCTAGATCATGCCTTCACCTCTCCGATATCACCACTTCCATAGCATCGTTCAATTTCAACTCGGGATCAAAAAGCCATGATCAATAGCTAATGTACTGCAGCCTCCAGCAACGAGTGAATTCATTTAGCGCTCTGTAGCTTTCGGGAACCTAAACCTTTCCACAGCTACTAGTAAACTGGAAAGTTGCTCAACCGATAGATTTTACTAACAGAAGCGTTACAATCAAACGAGAGAAATCCTAATTAATTAAAAAGCCATTTCAGCTACACTTAAATCTTCATAGACACCGTATATAAAGAAGATCGAATACTACAGAACTAAACTTTTTCCAGGGTGGAAATTTAACAAGTACCACAAGACCTACTTGGCAAAGAAAGAAGTAACGTGGGATTTGTTATATGTTGGGTGCAAATAAAGCTAGATATACCACACAGATAGCTACGATCTATCACTCTCATAAATGGATAACACAACCATGTCCATGTGGGTACGTCGTGATCCATCAATAATGTCCTTGGATATATAATTTCTCCAACTGGCCGGAGGGTCAAATTTAAAGGACATAGACACATAGTACACACATCTGGTACTCTACCCTCTTTAATTTCTTGGCCTCCAAAGCCCCAATCAGGAAATAATAGTTGTCATTGTATATGGCCTTTTCCATATACCATGTGGAATCATTTAGTAGTTCTGATATTCCAGTCATTGTTTATGCTTGAGAACAATGAGAGCTGATCGAGGTCTTGAGGTTGAGGGTGGTCGAGTACCTTAACTTAAATTTAGATAGCTAGGCTAGCTAGCGATGTGAATTATGGGGAGAGAGGGAGGGAGACAGAGATGGGGTTTGGATTGGTGGCAGTTTTGGCTTGCTTCTGAGAATTAATTAATTATTTCCATTTCCAGGTGTCGACGCGCAATAATGCAGGAGAGGACGATAAAGTAAGACAAGAATGGAAATGAGTTTTCCCTGAGATAAAAAAGAATATGCAAGAAGGGAAAATAATAGTATTACAGATTGCAGAGTTCATGGCATTAATGCAGCACTCCAATCATCCAAAATGTATGAATCATTATGTAGAAGATTAAATATATGAATGCAGCCAATGGTATTTTACTTTACAAATCTACCTACCGCTAAGTAACATGCATGTCCAATAATTAATTTCTTCCCAAAAAAAAAAACCTAATTAATCGAGCAGCATGCATAAATGTGGCAAAGCAATACAAGTAATTCCCAACCAAAGATCAAAGAAAGCATAAAGCACGCTCAATATTGCATTATTTTGAGTCAGAAATTTGTAACAGTATGTATAGCTAGAATGTTTTAACAAACTTCTTTGTGGAGAGTGGTGGGGTTGTGGCCCTTGATGCAAATTAAGTGTTTGAGAAAAAGAGTTATATCTGAAAAGAGAAATTAAAAAAAAAAAATTGTGGTCACTTGCTAATATCTTTTAGAATAAAATTTCACACCAATTGTTATTTCTTAAAGCTATTAAGATTAAACGATTTTGGTTTTGTAGTATCACTATTAATCCGGAGTTTGTTGTTTGACAATTGGTTTCAGAGCCTAAAGAAGGCATGTGGAATCAAGCGTATCAGAGCCTAAAGAAGGCATGTGGAATCAGGTGTATAGTCAAGTTGACAAACTGAAAGATGCAATATTGAATGAACTTAATAGTTGTAATGACTCGAGAATTAGGTGGAGCAAGCAAGACTCGAAAAAAATAAATAAATAAATAAATAAATCTTGAGTGAAAGTGTAGAATCTAAGACACCGTAATATGATTCAAGATGATTGTTGATATGGGTTGCTTCTCGCCAAAGTGGAGATTGATGAAGTTGTGTAGCTTAATGCAAACTAATGATTTGAAAAATGAAAATCTCACATCTACAAAGAAATAACATACAACCTAAGTGAGTGTTTTTCTTTAATAATGCTTTAATTCACGAGTCACACGACTCCTTATCTTAGAATATTTGTATAGTGAAGAAGAATAATTATTTTATATATGATATATCGAATGCATCACATAGCAATGCATATTTGTATATACTATATTTGATGAATTGTTACTTGATCGTTACTACTGTTTAGAACTAGGATTGAGCATTTTATGGTGCAGCTAGTGTTTAGATCATGAGTCTAAAGTTCTAAACCTTTGAACTAAACTCTAAATTTTAAGCCAGAAATCAACGAGATAAAAAAAGGAAAATGAATCGCTAGACATTTATCGAATAGCAATTCTGAATTCTCAGAGCAAAAGAGAACTAGCATCTTCATCATTGAGAAGTAGCATTTGACGGTAAGTATTCTTGATAATCTTATACCCATATCCATATTCTCTCAATCAGAAAATATAGAATATTGACCTAGAAGGCTAGAATAGCATATTGCTGTTTAATTAACGTGTTGTCTTTGTACTTCTAATGAGTAACGGAACTCTATGACAAATATATATAAATGTATAGAAATAGTCTAAAATCATGTAGCAAAATTTATGCTGCCGACTTCTGACCCATAAATTATGGAGCAAAGTACGCAATGGCCTTCACGTCTAAAAAGTAAACAACTAATTAGCTTAATTTCACGTTAATTACATTCATATTAGCCGTACAATCTCCCCCCTCCCCCTCTCTCAGCAATAGGACCGGAAGATCTGAATATTGCTTCCTCCAGCTAACTTACTGTGGAACAAGTAGCTTTTGGCACATAATATCATTAAGAATAATCCCATACTTTTATCTACTTAATTATAAAAAGACTATAGGGATTATTATGATATTATCCATAAAGTAAATGCATGGCTAATATCCTAGGTTCTCTATCTTCATGGCTAAAAGCCTAAAATTATATGAACTAAACGTATGTATTTATTAATTAATGGGGCTGCCCCATGTGGAAAAACAGTTAGGGTTTTCAGAACCAATGACATAGGCAGATTCCTTCTCACATGCCCTAACCTCCAACCCTACAACGTGACGAGAAGAATGTGTTTGACTTGTATCTTCAGCATGATCATGTAGGGGATACACAAATTATTGATACGAAAATTAAGTAGTAATCGATACTGATTGAGTTCATAATGCATGCCACCACTCATATAGTGTCGTATCACATTTTTTTATCAGTATAGTTTTATATCATATTATCGACCTTCAACAATAAGAAGCAAATTCATCTATATATGCACGAATAGGAATCATGCACGTATACTATCATTTTTTGTTTTTGTTTTTAAGAATGGCACATATACTGTCATTGACTTTATCAAAACTAATAGATACATATCCGTGTGTGTGTGTTATATATTTGGGTGTGCATTTTAATGTTTAGCAACTACTAGCTAGCTAGCTAGAACTAGGGCTGTCAATGGGTCGTGTCGGGTTGGGTTCGTGTCGGGTTAAGGTATTTGTCGTATCGCAATATACAAACCCAAACCCAACCCATTTAATAATCGTGTCAAAAATTTAAACCCAAACCCAACCTATTTATTAAACGGGTCACCCATTTCCAACCCGTTTAACCCATTTAACAAATAAGTCGTGTCGTGTTAGACAAAATGACTCATTTAAGGGTTAACAATGCGACCCATTTAACTAAAAAAAATACATAAATTGATTAAATTCACTAAAAACTCCATAAGACTAAGAATATAAATAATTAAATCTAATAATTATAAAGCAAAATATTTCAAATTGTCTAATCCTATGATCAAATACTCCCAACGCCCAAAATTTCAAGAAGAAGTATAGCATAATCGGGTTATACGGGTTCACTTCGTGTTGGCAGGTTGACCCGTGGCCGACCCATTTATTAAATGGGTCATGGCGGGTTGACCCATGGCTGACCCGCTTTTTAATCGTGCGGGTTCAACCCGCTTTATTTCGTGCGGGTTTCGAGTCGTGTTATCGGGTCGTGTCGGAATTGACAGCCCTAGCTAGAACTAAAGATTATTCTCAAATTATGTGAACGTAAATTACATGTACATGCATGCACTATATGTCTACATGAAGGGAGAAGGATGAAAAAGAAGACGCAGATAAATTATAAATTATAAATTATATGTGTGTCTGTGTGTGTATGTTAGGTTGAAATGTTGCCGAAAACATGGGCTACATACATGCTTAGCTCATATATATATATATATATATATATATATATATATATATATATATTGTTTATACAAGTAAAAGGATAGACTACAACGAAGGCGGTTGAATTAATTAAATTAGGTACATACTCTTGATTTTAATTTGATGCTTGTTAATTAACTAGACGAATCTCTTTCAATCACCAACCTGATGTCGATCATATCAGCAATCAAGCATGAACCCTAAAAATGGATTAGACTAACTATCATGATATATGCATGTATTCAGCAAATTAGGAATCATTACAAATCAATACTTTAATCATGGATATGGTGGAAAACTAGCTAGAGTCAATAGCCAATAGATTCGAGTCCTGTGGCAAGAAAAGAAGTAACCGGACCATATTAAGTTATTCAGGAAAAATGGACAAGCTGGTTGTTTTATCATTTAAGTGGACTTAAAGGTGGAAAGATTACGAGGAGATTTGTTAGTTCATGATGATTATTCTCTTGTTGTAGTAAGTGTGAGAGACACGACAGGCGCCAAGATCTGATGGGATAATTCCTAATGACACCCGAGGACTTCGGTGGAGTCACCGGGCCAAAGGTGAAACACTGAGACGAGTCCCAAAAAACCTAGTAGCTAGCTAGTTAGGAAGAATAGAGGCAACTAACCCGACTGATCAAGTAGTTGTCTGAGTAATTATTACGTGGTCCTGAATTATCTTAGTGCTGCGCAATATTTTGATGGAGATGAGTGTGTGGGGTAAAGAAAACAAAAGAAAGAACTGGGCAAATCAGCAGCAAGTCATTATATGTCATATGAATTAATCATATTAATCCGGACTACTGATAATGTGATGAATGAGTACATAATAATTTCTCCCATGCATCTATCTGATCTCACTTTTAGCTATTCAGCTAATTAGTTGGATTTAACTGATCGAGGAGTAACTACTCATCGGGAACCTTTTAGAACGTAGACCAATTACCTCTAGTACGTAGAAGAATACCTGCTTAATTAGCAAAACAGTTAGTCCCCCTTATTTGTTTATAAATACAATATTGACTCCGTCTCAAGTATGCTTTTCAGGAAGTGTTTTTGATTTGTAGTGCTTTAATATAGTACTTTGTACACAAGTAGTTAGTTCTTAGGTTTTTGTTACTGCCGGATATCACGACTTCGATAATCATGGACCATTTTGTAAACAATAACTCACAGGTTTTATATCGGTTAAGTATTTTACTGAGAAGAAGGACATGACAACATTTATTATACCAAACCCGACTTACATGGACAAAGTCAGGCCGGATGCACTGACCATTTATCTTTTCTTATCACACTAAGACATATCTATCGAACCAGGAACCACTACCGCACACGTAAGAGCAAGTTCACCCGTAGTCAAGAAATGTCAAGGTCGAGAAGTCAAGAATTCGACCAGTCAAGATACTGTTCACTGCCACTGGACATGGGTTAGCACCCGTTGTTTTTCTTGACCGGTCAAGACTGTTCATCGGGGGGCACTGTTCAATCATCACTGTTCACCAATTTCACTGTTCATTGAGTTTTAGTCTGAATTCTGCACTGTTCATTTTTACTGTTCATTGTTCATTTTTTTGGGTTTTGATATTTTTTTTTAAAAAAAAAAATATATTTGATGCTACTAACATGGATTTATGGATAATTAATGTCATAATTATGCAATTTTATTTGGTTTGTATTATGTTTATTAGGTGCTATGATTTTGATAAGAGGAATGTGCTTTAATAATAGGAATTTTAAAATACAACTTTTATTTCATTAAATAGTAGCTTACATAAATGAAAAACTATGAATAAGTACAATACAATTAACAACATGCATAATCAACTAATTATTCAAATCATAATCATAATCCTCATCTTCTCTAGACATCCAATTTGCGTTTGAATGGTCATCGTGAGGGTTAGGGTTGGTGGAATTATCCGTAGAGAAAGGTGAAAATTGTGGTTGTGTAGGATATCCCCCGGGGTAAGGTGGTTGCGGATAATATCCACCCATAGAAGTAGAGGGTTGTGGGAATCCACCCATAGAAGCAGAGGGTTGTGGGAATCCACCGGTGAAGGGAGGTGGTGGGAATCCACCGGTTAAGGGAGGTTGTGAGAATCCATCGGGGTAAGGTGGTTGTGGGTATGTACCGGGGTAAGGTGATTGTGGGTATGCACCGGGGTAAGGTGGTTGTGGGTATGCACCGGGGTAAGGAGGTTGTGGGTATGCACCACCAAAATTTGGTTGCGGATAGTATCCACCCATAGAAGGTGGCGGCTGCTCATCAAGATCTTCTTTCTCCGCTATCTTCTTTTGTTTTCTTGACCAATAACGCTTTTTATTTGGCGTCATTTTACTTGTATCAATCTCCATAATACACTCTTCCCTCTCTTTATTTCGCTCTTCCCTCTCGTTAATTCGATCTTGCCTTTCTTGAAATAGGAGTTGCTCTTTTCGTATTTCGATTTGCAAGAGGATACATGCTCTTTTCTCTTCCTCTTGGAGACTTCGAGCGAATTCGTCATCGAGTTTTTTCTTGCCCTTGGTTGCCTCTATTTGGTTGTTCGCTATACTCTCGAGACTGTTTGACAAAGGACTTTGATCTTTCGCTGCCTTCTTTCCTTTCCGTATTGCTTCTTTGGCAGCCTTCCTTCCTTGAGGCCTCACATTGGGATTTGCAGTTTCACCTGCAATTACCTCATCTACATCCATGTCCAAGTTGATGGGAGAATTTCCAGGAATTGGTTGTGTAGGTGTATGTTGATTTCCTTCATTTGATGTTCCTCTAGATATATGACTAGGAATGTCTTTAAATTGTTGAAAACCCTCCACAACAGCGTAACTAGCAAAACTCTGAAAATTGTGTTTTTTTGGCTTCTTTTTTCTCTTCATCCCGGCATGCCACAATTTATGTGCTTCATCTCGCTACGAAATAAATAAAAACAATTACTACTAACTAAAACGATATTATAATTACTACATTATTTATCAAGACATATTTTACTAAAATGTATCAATAAGATTTATCAACAAAAATAAAGGTCATAATTTTAATGAAGACATATTTTAATTATAACGAAAAATAATTACTACAATTAAAACGATATTATAATTACTACATTATTTATCAAGACATATTTTACTAAAATGTATCAATAAGATTTATCAACAAATATAAAGGTCATAATTTTAATGAAGACATATTTTAATTATAACGAAAAATAATTACTACAATTAAAACGATATTATAATTACTACATTATTTATCAAGACATATTTTACTATAATGTATCAATAAGATTTATCAACAAATATAAAGGTCATAATTTTAATGAAGACATATTTTAATTATAACGAAAAATAATTACTACAATTAAAACGATATTATAATTACTACATTATTTATCAAGACATATTTTACTATAATGTATCAATAAGATTTATCAACAAATATAAAGGTCATAATTTTAATGAAGACATATTTTAATTATAACGAAAAATAATTACTACAATTAAAACAATATTATAATTACTACATTATTTATCAAGACATATTTTACTATAATGTATCAATAAGATTTATCAACAAATATAAAGGTCATAATTTTAATGAAGACATATTTTAATTATAACGAAAAATAATTACTACAATTAAAACGATATTATAATTACTACATTATTTATCAAGACATATTTTACTATAATGTATCAATAAGATTTATCAACAAATATAAAGGTCATAATTTTAATGAAGACATATTTTAATTATAACGAAAAATAATTACTACAATTAAAACAATATTATAATTACTACATTATTTATCAAGACATATTTTACTATAATGTATCAATAAGATTTATCAACAAATATAAAGGTCATAATTTTAATAAAAAAGTATCTATCCCGTTTGACAATAAAAATCAATTAGTACAAATATAAACATCGTTGTAATTACATCATTATTTATCAACTACATTATTTATCATGTAATATTTTAATTTAATGTATCAACAAATTAAATGATTTATCAAAAAATTCATACCTCATCAACTGCATTCGAACCGCTCTTGTACCAATTTTTCGCTTGCCTTAATGCACAATGTCACTCAAAGAGTTCAACCTTCAAAATTTTCCACCTTCCTTGCAAAGAGGAAGCTGATCGGCTTTGGGGCCAATTTGCGACAAAGTGTCGCGTCACACGCATCCATAAGTCGTTGTTTTTCTGATTTGTGCCCACAGCCGGATCTTGCCCAACAATTTTCCAAGACTTGCACAATTGAACATCTTCCTCATCCGTCCATCTCCTTTTGTCTTGAATATTATCATCTTCATTTTGATCTCCCTCTTGTCCGGCCACTGGACCTGTGTTTCCCCTTTCTTCAGCCATATTGGATATAAATAAATTTGGAAGATGAGAGCTATATGAAGAGGAGGAAGCAAAAAATTGGGTTACTATGAAAGATAAATTTTGTTGTGTGAGTTGTAAAATAAATGGTAGGTATTTATAGTGTGATGCCCCAGAAATTCGTATTTATTTTCCGAGGATTTTCCGGAATCTAAATTGTGATTTTTGGACGTTTCGTGGCTCGTGGATGGAGCGGAAGTGTTTCGGGCGAATAATTATTTGAAAAGTATGGTTTTAGGGGGTTGCCAAAGGTTGACTTTTTATACGTTGGGATTCTCCGAAAACTTCCTTCACGAAAGTTGTAGAGCGCGTCGTTACGAGTTCGTGGACATGTGGAACGCGAGAATCGGAGTTCGTATGAGAAAGTTATGGCTAGCGGAAGAAGTTTCCATTTTAGTATATATAGGAAAAATCAGAAAAATATATTCATTTTTCCACTTTCCTTTTCCGGAAACCACACTCTCTCTCTCTTCTCTCTCGTCCGCGTCTTCAGAGTCGAAGTTTTTCGACTGACCCGACCCGGACCCGGTCGATCCGACCCGACGTTTCCGGCGAGCTCCGGCCATCTCCGGCGACGAAATTTTCCAGACAGGATCGTCTCCGCCGTCTGGTGGTCCCTGTGGTGTTCTCTAGCGCCGATTCTCGGTGGTAGCGGCGGTAGAAGGCGGTGCAGGTTGGTGTTTTCGGACCCGGCAGGAAAACACAACTCCGGCGACTTCATGGCTTCAACGATTCCTTGGTTGAGCTCAGAGCGGCCTCGTTGATCGATCCTTGGTGGTTGTTTGGATCGATTCACGTGAAACTTCGATCAACTCGGATTGGATCACTGTTCACATCTTGTGAGGTAGTTTTCGATCCCTTAGGCTTGTTTTCTGACTTCGATCCAGTTATGAGAATTCACAAGCATGCTTAGATGAAGCTTTTTGATGTTGGGAGTTTTGTGAAATAATGAGTTTTTGGCCGGCGGCGGTGCACCACCGTCTGTGGCGGTGTTCCGGCGGTGTTCCGGCCACTTAAGGAACTGTTTTTGGTATTATATATGTTCTACTCGTTGATACGAGCGTTTCGATATATAATATGCAAATTTTGGAGTTCGTATGGAATTGTTAGGATTTTTACCGTTTCATATCAGTGAATTTATTCGATCCGTGAGGATTTGAGCGTCCGATCGACTTGTGGTTTGGTCACATCGATCGTGGGCGTATTCCGGAGACTTTGGGAGGTCTCGGATGTGGTTTTGCCTCGATTGGCGCCACTTTGGGGATTTTAGTTCAAAACAAGGGTTTCGGACTTAAATCGTTTGTGAATTGTTACTGATTTGAGATCATTGGTGAATAGGTACTTCTAAAAGGTGAATTGGACGAGTTGTTGGTGATAGTGTTAGTTCGGTTCTGTATTGAAGACGCAGCGGGATCCTGAGGTGAGTAATCTCACGAAGTTCATTTCACGAACGGGAATACCCTTATTATTTTGAGAGTTATTTAGTTAACTGCAAACTATAGATGGTGTTAGGGGCACTTTTGAGTAGATGATTACGTGTGTATATATGTATATTATGGGATGTATATATATACATACGTATTCATGTATTAGTAGATATATGTTTACGTGAAATATATATGTTTTGGGTGGTTTGTGGATTTGTGAAAACAATATGCATGAAATGATGCTTTTTATTGTTTTGGGGTGTGGCTTTTGGAAAACAAATGATTTGTGGAAATGATTGATTTCGATTTGTTTTGAAAAGCGTTGAGATTTGAGAAAAGTGTTGAGATTTGGGTATGAAAACAATGGGCATGAATTGATGCTTTTTATTGTTTTGTGTTATGGCTTTTTCGGAAAACAATGATTATGGAAATGTTGATTTCGATTGTTTTCAAAAGCGTTGCGATTTGTGTAACATTTTGGGTCAGATGCGACTCCTTTAATGTTTTGCTCCAAGGGACATTGCGGCCAGAGGATCGAAGGTCTAAGACCTTGGGCAGAATCTCAGGTGACCACGTCTTTGGCCGGACGAGTGGTTACGTTTTTCAGTTAGAGCTCTAATCTGTCTGCCATATAGGTAATTCATGGGGTAACGGGAATTGGTTATTTACAACTCATGACATTACGTATTTTTAGGGAACAAGGTGTGAGTTGCTTCCTTATTAATGGTTTTTAAGGGGACAAGGTGTGAGTTGTTTTCCTTATTAACGTTTTGATAGAAATCAAGGTGTGAGTTGCTTTCTATGGTACGATTATGGTACATTTGATAGGAAACAAGGTGTGAGTTGCTTTCTATGTTTTACTGATAGAAAACAAGGTGTGAGTTGCTTTCTATGTTTTACTGATAGAAATCAAGGAGTGAGTTGCTTTCTATGTTTTACTGATAGAAATCAAGGAGTGAGTTGCTTTCTATGTTTTACTGATAGAAATCAAGGAGTGAGTTGCTTTCTATGTTTTACTGATAGAAATCAAGGTGTGAGTTGCTTTCTAGGGTACGCTTATGGTACAACTGATAGAATTCAAGGTGTGCGTTGTTTTCTATGTTCTATTGATAGAATTCAAGTGTGGGTTGTTTTCTATGTTTCGTTTTAAAAGGAAACAAGGTGTGAGTTGCTTTCTTTTATTTCGATTTGAAAGGAAATTAAAGTGTGAGTTATTCTCCTTTATTTCGTGTTTTAAGGAATCAAAGCGTGAGTTGTTTTCCTTATTTTTGACAGTTAGTTGTGTGTGGTTTGAGTTACTCATACGGGCTTGCAAAAGCTTACCGGGTTTGTTGTGTGGCAACCCGGTGCACCATTCCAACGGTGTAGGGGTTAATCCTGCAGGTTAGGATAATCGAGGTTGAGGCAGCGAGCTAGCAGCTTTACGGTAGGAAGCCAATTTTGTGACTTTACCGTTATTTGGACTTCCGTTGTAGTGAGCTCTGAGGAGTATTACGTTTATCTTGTTGTTGACAATTTAATTCGTAAGCTTGTGTAATATATAACTCTTTGGAGTGAGTGTATATTAACTTTGAGGGTTCAGGGCATCAATAAGTGTGTAAGTTTAAGGGAAAAAGATTTCAGGTATTTTGTATTGATGACTGGACGTTCACGCATATATAATTATGGGGTTATATATATCGATTTTCATGTGTGTAAAATCAGGGGCGTGACATATAGAGAAATGTTTAGAATTTTTTTAAAATTTTTTAGTTACCGTTTATTAACGTTACAAACATATATATACATGTTAATTGTAAACCGTAGGATTGCCCATTTAATTAAAATGAAGGGCTGAGATTTCATGACCGTTGGGCCTCAAATTCAAACATATATATACATGTTAATCCTCAGCCGTACGATTTCCCATTTAATTGAAATAAAGGGCTGAGATTTCATGACCGTTGGGATCAGATTTCAAATTGGACCAACGGTTGGATTCCACGTGGCATGCCGGCCCCTCTCTCTACCGCTACGCGACAAGCGACCAGCCTTCCATCAAGTTGCGGCGCCACGCGTCTTCATGGTGTTGTCCACTTCCAAGCAAAGGCGCGTCGATGGGTTTTGGTAGCATGCTCACGTCAGCCACGTGAAGGTTGGGCTTGTGTGGCCTTCCTTCCTTGATCGGTCATGGAAATAGTCATGGAATTGACTATTTCTTTGGCTGTAGTCATGAAGGGGTGAAGTTTGCCCGGGCAAGACTCCTCCGCTGCAAACTCGTTTCTTCCATGGCCGGTCACCACGTCAGCTTTTTCTTGACTATGACCAGTCAAGGTGAAACCAGTGCACTTGCTCTAACAGGCTGAAATATTCTCCGTCTTTCACAGAGACACTTGTACAAATTTATATCGATCATTCAAGTAATATCCTATGTATACCGTGATCTGTCTAAATCTTAACATCAGTGAAAGATCTGTCACCTCTCTTAGTTCAGTCTAAACCTCACACCTAGTGGCATAATTGATTCAGTTGAGGAAAAAAAAAACAGGATACATAGTTCTTATTAGTAGTCGACCACGTATGTAAGCTCTTATTTTCGACACTACAAATAACACAATTTTTTTTTGTTTAGGCTGAAACATTAATATAACTCACTTACTCAGGACGCGACAAAAAGATTTATAACCTTTACTTTTTTTTAGGATACATACCATTCCACTGTCATTTAAGGGCATATGCAAACAAGAAGATAGTGGTAGTACCCACAGTGATACATAGACATAGACCTACTCATTATACGATTAAATACATAGAGATCGCGAGAATCCTCCTTTAGTACTACTCTAGAGGCGCTAGAGGTACATAGAGTGCACAACAGTGCTTAGTTTCCTAAATACAAGGACTTTATTGTAATTTAGACTTCATTAAAAGGGTCCTTGACCAAAAGCCCTAAAATGAGCAAAAATTATCCCACTTACTCCAGCAACAGATTTTTATTCCCATTAACCCAATTTAAATGAAAATGACTATTCTACCCACTTCCTAATTAAATAACTACAGTTACTGCCACTCTCTCTCTCTCTCTCTCTCTCTCTCTCTCTCTCTCTCTCCCCCATCCCTGTCTCTCTCTCTAGACTCTCCCCTTCTCTCTCTATGAAACCAAAACACCCCTTTCTCTCTCTGCAAACACCATGAAGCAATTGATCCATGGGAAACCGGCGACTCCGATTCGCATCTGGAACGAGAAGACCCGAGGCTTTAGCGACCGAACGGCGACGACCTCTTGCTCCGGAAGCTTTCGCCTCTCCGGTACAGCCATGGCAACGTCGTCGTCGGCTCCGTCACCATCATCCGCTCGAATTCGAACGAGTAAGACCATTCACCGATGCACAGTCGCAACCCCAACCACGCCAAACCAATCGTCCTCGTCCTCATCTTTTTCTTCGAATCTGCCACTCGATCCCTCACTCTCTTTTAGGTCAGTCTCCGCTCTCGATCTCTGCCATACCTGCACCACATCAGAGTTGCCAGACCTCTCTCTCTCTCTTACAGACCAATAAAGCTCATTTTTCTCTCTCTAGTTCCTGCCGGCGAGCCATGTTTCCACCGTTGATTCTGTCCTCCTAATATGTGATTTTGTGGTGGTGTGTTTGTGGCATTTCCGGAGAAATCGAGTGGGTGATAATTTGTGAATATGGGATTGTACAGTGTATGTGAGCAGCCTGTGTTTGGCACTATCTCCGGCAGTGGGGTGGGTCTGTTGGACGGTTGGGTGCCCATATAACTTTTTTTTTTTAAAGTAATGGGACAGAAGGAAAGACAAAAAAATTTGAATGTCTATTGAGGGGCAATAGACGTTTTGAATTGATATAATTTTTTTTTCTTTAATCGAAGTTTTATTTGTCTAATTTTATGAAGATTAGTTCCTATTTTGGTAATTGAAACATCTATTGGGGGGCAATAAACATCTATTGGGGGGTAATAGACGTCTATTGGGGGTAATAAACCTCTATTGCCCCTCTATTGGGGGGCAATAAAGGTTTTCGGAAAAATCCGGTGGGCGGTGGCCGGTGACCGGAATCCAGCTAAAGTTGGCCGGAATCTGATCGCTGGCAAAAGTTGACCTGAATCCTGCGACTGATGACCTGATTCCGGTGAAAGTTGGCCGGAATACGATGACCGGCTTCGGCGAAGTCTCATATGGTTTCTCTCTCTTCCATTTTCTCTCTCCCTTTCCCTCTCTCTCTCTCTCTCTCTCTCTCTAAATAACAAAGGGGTGAGGGGTGAGGGGTAAGATGGTATTAAAAAAAAATTTAAAACAAAAAAAAAAAATTAATGGGGTATTAGGGAATACTTCCTTAGAGTGTTTTGGGTAAGAGAGAATTAAAAAAACTTAATGGGGTTAATGGGAAAAAAAATATCTAGAAATGGGATAAATGGACAAAAACTCTAACTAAAAATCATAGAAAAGGACTTAGGGCTAAAAAACCCCGGCCTTAATTAGAAGACCCAATAGGGCAGCCCCAAAGAGAAGAGCCAAACTCAAGGCCCAGCAAAATCGGGTTAACCCAAGCCTAGTCCACCACTCCAACACGTCTGCAGCTGCCTGTGCAACGCTGCCCACGAGTCACGCCACGAAACCAGTGAGACCACGATCCACGCCGCCCATGAGTCCCACCGCAAAACCGGTAAACAACAATTATATCTAAAAATCGTAAAACCCCACATAGTAAAAATGTTGAACTCAAAACATGAACTTTAAATTTTTATGGCTAGAAAGATGATTGAAATACATCCACATATATACCATTCATACCGCCCTGGATGCAGCCAAATCGGCAAATCCCATCCAAATCTTGTAAAGGAAGGGAAGGGTACCAGATTAAGTTAAAAACAGGTAGTACATGCAGGGATAAGGTTGAATCATGAATGAATATGGTCTGGGATTAATGGAACGACAAGTTAGACACCTCGATGTTATGGGCTTTTATGCATTCTGCATTGGATGTCGAGGAAAAATAAAAGAAATGGCGCTTAGAATTTAGTTTTCAGATCATGTATACAAGCTTCTACGATTTTTTTTTTTTTTTTTTAAGAAAAGAACTAATTACAAACGAAAGTCTCTAGGTTTTTCAAAAAGCCAGCCTTTAAGCCTTAATAAATAAAATTCCAGAATATAAACCACAACCTTAGCAACATGGGTAAAACTAGGATCAAAAGTTTGGGGGGTCCAAAATGTAATTTTTCTTAAACATAAATACTAAATATTCAAAAAAATCATGAAAGGTAATTAGCAAAAAAGTAATCAATAGTTTTATACCATAATTTATGTTTGAACAAAAATTTTAGTAAGAAAGAAGCTTAAATATTTCATAACGGTTTAATAGTTTCCAAAAGAAAACACAAGTTTAATCTAAAGTCATACCAAATATTAATTATTTTAGGTTGTGATTGGTTAATATATTAATTTCAGTAAGATAAGTATGGTATATATTAATAATCTATGAATAAAATATATAAATAAGGAAGATATTTTAAAAAATTTGCGGGGTCGGGACCCCCCAGACCCCAACATAGGTTCACCCCTGCTGAACCTCATATTACAGTAAGCATCAGGAGAACGTCTCATAATAATAACTAGAGTTTCTACTAAATCTATGTATTCTAATAAGCACCGATTAGCAAAGAGTGCTCTACTGACTACTCCATTTGTTTTGATGTTAGAGTGAGTTTAAAATTTGTTATAATTAAGGTGACGGTTGTGTCTAAGATTTTCGGTTTTTGATTTTAATTAAAAAATAGGTGGTAGGAGTGAAATCCTTTGATCCTCTTTAAATTAATGAAGAATTAAAAAATGGGCTTCAAATTTTCTATTTGGATATCCTATACTTAGTACACCTCTAATTTACTTTTTAAAATACTTGAAAAGCTACATCTGTTAGCCAAATAGCCACCCTCAAATATAAGAGTTACAAGTAATAGTATATGGATTTAAGAAACGTTGTCGAACCCACGAGGATTGAATTCCTTTCACTAACTTGGGTGTGAATCTAAGGAGAGCTAGAATATGCAAATGTACAATCACAAATCTAAATTCACAAGGAAATCTAGGCTCATGGTGAGTATGTGCAAGATGGAGTAGTGATTTAATTTTGGTTTTGAAGATAGTTTTGAATTGAAAACAATTAGATGCTCAAATGTGAACTAAATTATTCTAAACTAAATTAGTGATCAAATGGATGAAATTTAGGATTTAGATTGTCTACCACTAACCTCCTTTGCAAGTATTGATGCATTTCAATATGAATGATACTAAATCAGTTAACCAATTTCTCTCCTTGCATCCCTCTCGGTTATGACGAGGGACATACTCCTTTTGTGATATCAAGCAACCCCTCTCGGGTGTAGTACTTAACTACCTAAGTCATGCATTTCAATCTTGTTAGGTATCTAGTGCATTATCCTAAGTGCATAAAGTTTGGAGATGAAGAAATCATGCAAATCAACCAAACTTATCTCTAAGTTATTGTAATTCACAACCCCCACATGCACACCTAGTGTGGTTTCATTCTTTAACATTCAAAGATTACTGATCTCTAAACATTATATCATGATATAGCAAATATACATACTAAAAGTGGTGAAGTCTAAGCATATGCATTCAACTCTTGAACTAGCATGTAGGCATGTTAAAGAAAATTGCATCACATCATATTATAGCATCAATCCATACAAGATTGGCTAAGGCTTTCAACCCTAGCCCCAACAAAGTAACTACACACTCATAATCATATAAATTAGCATCAAATCTATAATATACATCATGGTAAATTAAAGAGTCAAAGGAAAGAATGAACTAGTTGAAGCTTGACAAATCAATGGCTACCTCCTCCCTTGTTTTCCTCCTTGAATCCTCCTTGATGGTGGAATTGATGGATGATGAACTTCTCGTGGATGATGAATGAAATGGTGATAAAGATATGATGCTTTTTTGGCTAACTTTAAGTGGTAGTGATGAAGTAGTGGTGGTGGTGATGGAGTTTGTGGTGGTGAAAGATGGTGGTTGTGGTGGTGGTGATGGAGTTGAGGAGTATGGATATTATGGGTTTGAATTTTGGGAGGTGGAGATGGAGATAGAAAGAAGTGGAATGGAGTGGTATGAGCGATGTCTTAAGAGTGTAATGAAGGGATGTTTATATAGAGAAGAGAGAGATGAGTAAAATGATGAATGGAAGCAAAAGGGAGCAGCACAAGCATTGTAAGAAGCATGGAGGTGGAGTATGAGAGTGGCAATAGATCTTAAAAACAAGGGAAAAGGGGTATGGAAGAGATGGAGCAAAAAGAGGGAAGTAATGATGAGATATGAGAATGTAGAGTAGAAAAAATGACTTAGGAGAAGAGAGAAGCAGCATGGGAAACATGAAAATGAAGAGTGTTGGGGTGATTTTGGGTCACCAAAATCAATGTGACAACCAAATTAAGGAGAGAAGATGCATAAGGATGCCTATTATCCAAAGAATTATATGATGGACTAATCCTGTCATAATCTTGGAGGATTCTTTTAAAGCTTTCCTTAATAATGTCAGCATCATAAACTTTCCAAAAATGCACAAGAAATCCGTCTAAAGAAGGTTCTAGGCCAAACTGCCATGTTTTGAATATGATACATCTCTGAAGCTTCCTTTAATTGAATCTTCACCGAAACTTCGGAATTGGCCTTCGACTTCTTCATACCAAATGTTCCTCGATAACTATAGATCATCATGGTAAAATTTTAGAGCTTATTTCACCATGGTTTGGCAGGAAATGCTGCTGGAATCCTTACAGGTCCGGTTTTGCCTTTTTTTTGTCTTTTTTTGTCTTTTAGTCAGAAAATTAGACTGATCTTTTGAAGGCCTTACACTCCGAACTAGCTCTTTCACTCTTCATAAAAATGATCCTCAGGATGTCTAGAATGGATCTGAAAAGTTTCAACTCATTTGGAGTTCGTTAAATCAGGCTGTCGTCCCTCCTCTCTTGTCTAGCTGACTTTCTCCTAGCTGGAGTAGGAAAATGTGCTAAGGTTGACTTTTGAGTGCATTTTCATGCTTCTCCATCATTTACTAGCATGATAAGAAAAACATAATAAATATATATAAATAAACACAAAGGTTAATTAAAGTATAAGATTAGGGGAATAATGGAATTGGATTAGTCAACATTAAATTAGACTTTAGAACAAGTAATTTCTATGTTTTAGGGCACAAATATGTATATGAATTATGATCCAACAACATCCTTATTTTTACCAAAACACCTTTGAACATGAGATACAATAATATTTTACTCTACTCTTTATCTCTAAACCACGAGAAGAATAAATCAAAATCACATGATATTGCTCTCTTATGAGTATGTCTCTCCTCCAACAAAATTAATTAGAGGGTTGGTTCTTGATCTTGATATGTTGTTGGAATCCCTTTGAATTTGCTAAATGAAAGATTTCAAGGGTTTTGGGTTGGAAGATCGAGTAATAACTATATCATAATATTCAATGAATTTGGTTTAAGAAAATTTCAAATCAATTTGTTTTGAATTTACTTTTATATTAAATAATGGGTTATGTATAGAAATTATTATTTTTACTTCATTGTTTTAGGTAAATTATAAAACTATATGGCAATATAAGGAAATTTCAGAAAAAAATACAATTTAATTAAATGTATTTGGGAGAGGTAAGAAGGGTTTTTTTTTTTTTTTTGTTTCAATTTTTCTCACTTTGTCCTTATTTTATCTTTTCATATGACTTAACAAAGTATATTAATAATTAAAAAAAGTTGGAGGTCTAAATATCAAATTTAGAGGTTCAACTAGAACCACCCTTAAAAAATATAATTAAAAGAATTATGTTCACTAGATTGCGCATTTGCGCCAATTGTTGCACCAGATTGACTGATCAAGACCAAATCATCTTTCCTAATGATAACAATGAAGAGTTGTTTTAAAGGTGAATTGATAAAGATTAATATATGAAAATGAAGTTGGTAAAGTACGCAATTGTTCGATTGTAAACAACGGTCATCATCATAATAGTCAACCAAACTAAAGAAAATCAGACTTCCATTATCGTCGTCGTTCAACCAATTTCTTCAGTATATTAATTATTTTTTTAACATTATCAATTACTGTAATGAGAATTTTTTTTCTCTCTTATACAAGAAAATGTTATTAAATAACTTTCTCAAACTTTTCACGCCACAAACCAAATCGAGAGTCGAGACCTAACAAGTAACAATACTGCTAATTCCATTATACCCTAAAAGCAATTCTAAAGCCACTCCAATCAAAATTATTTCTGCAAGAGAGGTAGAAAGAAAAATAATTGAGAATAAAATAATGGAATTAAAATAATACAAAATAGTCTGAGAGAAAACATTGATTGATTGGATTTGAGTACGGAAGCTCGCCGGAAGAACCGGTGACATAGCTGATCGCAGCAAGAACTTCAATCAACCGCAAGTGCCGTACTGATTGGAATCCGCCTAACCCCCCCCTGTTTTTTTTTTTTTAAAACCGCGACAGTTCATCCACTTACCGGAATTTCAGTTAGTTTTCAACGTCGCCCACGTGGCTGTGCCAGACCCAGCGACTACATCCGTTTACACTCGCAGCGAGTAAACATTCCAAAATTAGCTGCCGTAAAATAATAAATGATCAGACGTGTAAATTCGAGGTTGGCGGAGGCGGTGTGAGAAGAGAGAGAGAGAGAGAGCAGGTGCGGCACGTGACTGACCGACACAAAGACTTTGGCACGTGGCGGTCTTAAAGAGGAAGAGAGAGAGGGAGAGAGGTATAGGACTATAGGAGTCAGTTGGTGGCGGTTAAAGTACGTACCGGTGGTAAAAAGCTGTTGAACGATTTGATTCTGGTCAAGGTTAACTCAACCATGGTTGAAACGAGTTAGGCAGACTGATCCCAGTTCTCTCGTTTTCTATATAAACACTGCTCCATGACAACTTTTCTTTGACTCCACTTGTTTCCTTCTTCTTCAATTTTCAGAGCTAGCTAGAGAGGGCCAGATATATATAGCTGTGAGATATATACAGAGCATGAGATTAGCTAGCTCGAAAGCCACAATGCGGTTCTATATGACTCCACTGCTGCTTCTTTTGGCCTTGCTCGTAAGCGTAGCGGCTTCAATAGAGAATGACAAGCCTTTACAGTCAAGGTATGCATACGTTTAACCCTCGCAATTATACCTTTGATTTATTTTGAGTCCTTGAAATGCAATGCGCGTGCTGATTTAATTACCTTTGATCTTAGCTACATTTTGTAGATTGGAGATTGCAATGCAGTGTTGTTGAACTTTGATATACTGATTCAGTTTGTGTTTTTGTTCCGACAGGTCCGTGGGACTAGAGGAGCCAAAAAGCTCCATCAACTCGTCAATGTCGACAGAAAGGTCAGTTTCAGCACCGTACTCTTTCGTGTTCAGTTTTTAGATCTTCAACTCAATTTTACTGTTCGATCCCACCGTCCAAATCACAAGCATACAAATTCAAAGTCATTATAATCTGGATCTGGAAAAACTGTACACCTTTCATGTAGTTGCCACAGTTCCCCTGTTTGATTTCTCTGTTCACCTTGGTGTCACTTAACCTTGTTGCTTTTGACTGTGTTCCAACAGTAATTACCCTTAATTACTTTACCGGATTAAACTACAGGTTCAGTTTCATATTAATCATCATTCTCATCTCACTTTTCCCCTAAATCAACTCCCTCTCTCTCCACGCTTACCGGTCCTGCGGTCCTGCCTCTGCCCCTTTGTGCATACTTTAATTAGGTCGTTCACGTTGCATTAGTGGGTTTTTACTATTTCTAATCTTGCGTTAGTACACTGTTTTTTCATGCACAAAACGACACCGTTTGCTTAACTCTGGTGAACATTATCCTCTCTCTGCAGGTCCAACGATGACTGGAATGAGCACGCAGTAGATAATCCGGAGGAGATCGCGTCCTTGGTTGATACGTAAGTCCCCCTTAAACATTATTTTCTGGTCTCGTGGGGCACACTCACATGACAGTCAAAACTGTTTTTTTTTTACTGCGAAAATTACAGTCAAAATGGTCAACTAGTTTTTGATGCAAGCTATCTTATTGGCTTAGATGCCTAGATTTGGTAAGGACCCACTTTTTATCTTTGTGAATTTAACCTGGTCATGGTCAAAAGCATTTCGTTTTCTGGTGAGATTGGACCTGGGTTGGAGTATAATTCTGGCAATTTTTCTTTAAACCCTATTTATTGTAAAAGCTTCTGTGCTCTTCTGGTAGAATTCAATTCTCTTTGTCATCTATATATTCTACAAGACCCTTTGTTTATGCGTCTTTAATGATATAATTATAATAGTTTTCAATTGGGTTTAGTGTTTTAACTTTTTTGGTGAACCTGGCTTTTGGATTCTGAGGAATCAAAACACCATGTTCTTGCCTGCACCAATCTCTTCTTTCCTCACATGCCAATGTCCCCAGATCCGCCCCTCCCGCTTTAATTTTGCATTATTTTCCCTTTTGTCTGTTTTTTCCTTTCCTTATCCAATCCTACATCGGCTTTTCCATCCCATTACCAATGTTTGTGCATTTTTGCCCTCTTTACCTAGTGTTATTTATGGCGATTTCTGCACTCCAATTTTAGTTTCGGTTTTACATTATGTACGTTCAAAGAAATTATAAACCATCATGTTTAGAGTGTATGTAGCTAAAATCGGAGCCCCGGACGCCAATGTAGTAGCGATCACTATTCACAGGATCTCATCGAGTCTTGATAATTTGTCTGGTCTAGAGAAAAACAGAGAGAGAGAGTTTTACACCGGAATATCTGTTCCATTCACTTAGATGATCACAAGCTGCATGGGTTAGTAGGGTAGAGAAGTTAATTCTGCTCCCCATTGCTAGCCTGTCAAGGCTCATAAGCTCCAAAACCAATCACACAGATCACAGATCTGGTTCCATTTTTGGTACCAGAAGTCTCTCATGCCAGAATTTTCTTACATGTTTAGCTGGTATGTATATCAGCTGCCCCGGTCTGACATGAACTACGTTGTCCAACATGAACCCAATAAATCCCATTTTCAAAGAGTTAAACCTCCCACCGACACAAGACCAGACTACAGCAATAAGTTCGTTCTCACCTCCATATTTATGATCTGCTTCATGAAAATTTAAAAATCCAGATATTCCGTATGGACCGTAGCCATCCGTATCATCCCTGTAAATTTATTCACATGGCCATGACCCTACATGAGACAAGATACATTTGCTGCACATGCTTAACAGTTCTCACAAGTTGTTAGCTCACGAACAAGAACACGTTTGCACATTTTTATCTTAACTTCTTTAAGACATTTTATCGAACACTTCAACTTTATTGTTAGGGTGACAACAATTGCTTCACATACTTTGAGTATGAACAAATTTGCCCGTTAGTTTACTTTGCTTATTAAGTTAGTTTTATCTTTACTTCTTGAGGCATTTCGTCGAGTATTTTGATTTACAGAATTTAAAGTTGTAATTTAAATATAACATACTAATAATGGTTTTATCCTACTACTTTCAGGACCATTCGTAACAGTACTGCGAGAAGAAACTTGGGATTTTTCTCATGCGCAACAGGGAATCCCATTGATGACTGCTGGAGATGTGACCCACAATGGCAGCGCCACCGCAAGAGGCTAGCCAATTGCGGCATTGGGTTCGGGCGCAATGCCGTAGGCGGCCGTGACGGAAGGTATTACGTTGTAAATGACCCCGGTCATGATGATCCGGTGAACCCCAGGCCCGGTACCCTCCGTCACGCTGTCATCCAGGACAGGCCTTTGTGGATTGTGTTCAAGCGTGATATGGTGATCACATTGAAGCAGGAGCTTATAATGAACAGCTTCAAGACCATTGACGCTCGTGGAGTCAATGTCCACATTGCTTATGGAGGTTGCATTACTATTCAATACGTTACTAATGTGATCATCCATGGTCTACATATCCATGACTGCAAGCCTACCGGCAATGCCATGGTCCGGAGCTCACCGAGTCATTATGGGTGGAGGACCATGGCTGATGGGGATGGTATATCCATTTTCGGAGCCAGCCACATTTGGGTCGACCACAACTCGCTCTCGAATTGCGCCGATGGCCTCATTGATGCTATCATGGGTTCTACTGCCATTACCATTTCTAACAACTACTTCACTCACCATAATGAGGTGTGAATCTACACAATCCCATACACCAAATTCTTGTGCTTGAAGATAATTAGTTGCCAAGTGAAACTAAATTCTGATATTGGTTAACTGGAACAGGTTATGTTGTTGGGGCACAGTGATTCCTACACAAGGGACAAGCAAATGCAAGTGACCATTGCCTACAATCATTTTGGTGAGGGACTCATCCAAAGAATGCCAAGGTAAAATTTGTGAAGTGATTCTTTAACTTGCAAGCAATATTTACATTATACATATAACCAAATGAGCTAACCCAAATAATTGAATTTTGCAGATGTAGACATGGGTATTTCCATGTGGTGAACAATGACTACACTCACTGGGAAATGTATGCCATTGGTGGAAGTGCTGATCCCACCATTAACAGCCAGGGCAACAGATATCTCGCCCCTACCAACCGTTTTGCCAAAGAGGTAAAATACAATGCTTCATTTTCCATCGTTTAATATATGATATGTAGTTAGACTGTTAACTAATTTCAACTACTATAGGGTAGATTTTGACAGTTGCAATTGAATTGGTGTATGGCAGGTGACACATAGAGTTGAGACCACAGGCAGATGGAGGCACTGGAACTGGAGATCAGAAGGAGACCTACTCCTTAATGGAGCGTTTTTCGTCCAATCCGGAGCTGGTGCTGCAGCCAGTTATGCCAGAGCTTCAAGCTTAGGGGCAAAGTCATCTTCCATGATTGGCAGCATTACTGCTGGTGCTGGTGTTCTTAATTGCCGGTCTGGTCGTCAATGTTAATTCTCAATCCCCATGAAAGAAAAAAGAATAGAAAACCAAAAAAAAAAAATAGAAACAAGAAGAAAAAAGCAAGAAAGAAAATATTACTCATTTCTTTCTTGCTTAATTGTTAGAGCGCCTACTATTATTGGTGAGTTTGCAGCATTATGTTTACATCTCTTCCCCTATTTGTCCCAATCAAATATTTGAAAAAAGTGTACATTTTTTTCTAGCACGTTACTCTGGTCCTTGTGAAACCTCAAGAAAGGATTGTTTGTACTCCTCTACTTTCAGTAGTTTACATAATTGCAGTTTAGGCAATTATGTATGTGTTGCATTGAGAGGATAAAGCCACATTGTTAGCATGTGAGGAACCACAAGGCATGTGATGCATTTACCTAAAGAACATAGGCATGCACATTTCTTCCAATTAGTTTGTTTCAGATTGCTTGTTACAACCTTTAATGGAGCCGTCACTTTTTGCCATGTGGTTAGGGAAGAAAGAAAAATATAAAAATCCATTATTAAGCTAATAAATCAACAGTTAATTTTTAGCGAAAATTATTTTACGCACCGACGGTGCAAGTGACCCGACAGTCAATATATAATCTCAGCCATTCATTTGATCCAGCCATTCATTTGACACTAACACTATACTAACGCCGTTAAGGAATTGAAACTCAAAAACAATCTGGTCAACATAGTAGAAACCCATGAGATGAGTAAAATATTTATCTAATTTAATCAGGGTAAAATCTGGGAGTCAGAAGCTGGAGAAGTCGGGCACATGGAGGTTGTCTGATTATGGGCCGCCGACGATGACAAAGAAGAGATTGAGGATGCTCCTAAAGTTCCTCGTGGCTAGGCCTTTGATTGTTCTGTCTCCGATTGCTTCATCTAAAGTTGCCCAAAAGTGTTTGATGAAAAGCCAGCGATCCAGACCACCAGCAACCGAAGAAGACGAGGTGATTATCAAGGCTGTGGTGGCCAACTGAATCAAATCTAGCTGTTGGGTATATAACCATTCTTGTTGGGATTGCTTGAACCTGATCATTGTACTTGACGGAAGAGATTTCTCAGTCCCTATGGCCACAACTGAAGGTTGATAGGTGCCCAGTACCAACGGTTGCTGCAAAGCTTCAAGATAAGGGGGTCGAAGATGAACGGGCGAATAAGGAAATCTGGATTCTGGATCTGGGTATGATAAATATCAAGATGGAAGAATGTTGCACACCACCAATTGTTGGAACAGTGGCTTCGAACCATGCTGTTGTTTGTTTTCTCCTTCTTTTTTGTTTTTTTTCCCTCCCTCTGGTTGTCTTTTCCTTTCTTTAATTAGACTACAACATAAATAAATAAACAAAATATGTTAGTTACAGAAAGTTGAAATAAAAATATTTTCATGAACATTATATTTATATCATTTTCGCTGTGTGGATTCGACCCACCTCAATTTCGTCCTATAGTTATTTTTTTCTTTAATAAATTACATTAATATTTTACTTATTAAAAAAATATAAGCTGGACCACATTTTTTTTCCTTAAAAAACCTACATATTATAAAACTTTGGTTACGAGCATTATAGAACACAATTTTTTTTTTTTTTGTGAATTTTTTTTATAGTTAACGGTTGATCATGTGGATCGTGACCTAAACGAATACCAAATAGGATAATTTATATATTATAGATTTATAACCATTTTACACCATAATGATCACATCCAACAGTCCGATTAGCAAATTTCTTTTTTCTTCCACATTATTGGTCTTGGAAGATATATATTTGTTGGTTATCTATGAAAAAATTTGACCACACTAGAATATTCAACATTGGCTATATATAATTTGCATAGTAATATGAACCGTGTGAAAATAGTCCTATTTACGCCTTTATTAAGAAGGCCAACTGTTAATAACAGCCATCTATAAATATTTTTTTTTTAAATGATAATAACAAATCATTCAAACTCCGATTTTCAAAAAATGTGCAATCACGGGATTTAATAGCCGAGTTTCAACTATTATTGTACAAATTTTCAACCTAGAAGCTCCTCTAAATTAAATTGCTTTTGGATAAATTTAATGAGTAAATAGGAAGGTATAAATATATATTTGGTTGACTACATAAATCTGGTCAAATCAATAACGAATATGGCTAAATTTTCTAGCATATGCATATAATATCTCAATCATCACATCTAACTGTCAGTTTGAACAATTTCTTTTTTGTCGATCATGTTGATACTGAAAAATGGTATACATTTTATATAACCAATGAAGAAGGAAGACAATCTTAGTAGGCATCTTAAAATTTGTTTCGATCAGAGAAACAAAAATGAAAAATAGTACGGAAATACTATAAAAACCAAACTAATTGGAAAGAGTACGGAATTAAACCACAATTCAACGACTGATTTATTATATCATCGCATCCAAAAGTCGGTTTTTCTAGTTTATTAAGAGTTGATGAGGAGTACTCTTGTTGAAGACTAATTGAAAATTATATGATCATAAATGTAACTTCGGTTGACCAAGCGGATCGAAATTGAAACAAAGATGAAATTCATTGTATTTTTTACTACAGGGAAGAAATATTCGAATCATCTTATCCAATGGTTGATTTCTCCAATTTCATTAATCTCGATGGGGTTGCCATTTGAGGAATCTAATATATAAACATAGGGTTGTAAAGTTAACAATGATTGATCAAGTGGATCGAAGTTAAAACGAAGACGAAATTGACTAAATTTTTTTACAACAACCACAAAACGTTCCAATCTTCTCATCTGACCGTTGGTTTTGCCAGATTCATTTTTCTATGTGTCGTCACTTTTTGAAGGTCAACATCACTTTATATGCAATATGCAAATTAGACAACACTAGTAGACACATCGGTATTTCTTGTGATTTGCCAACTCGGACTTGAAAATTTTTGTTTTCAACCCTTAATAGGTATCCACCATGCAATTATATACACCATATGAAAAAACTAGCATGGTTCGTGGTCGATATGACATCAGTCAACCAAATGGTTATAAATGCTACTTCGGTTGACCAAGTGGGTCGACGTTGAAATTATGATGAAATTGGCTAATTTTTTTTTTACAAAAAGCATAGAATATTCAAATAATCTCATCAAATGGTTGATTTCTCAAGTTTCATATCTCATGAAGGTATTGTCCTTTGAAGATTTTAATAAATAAATATTGGATTATAAAGAAAACATAGGCTGACCAAGTGGATCGAAGTCGACCCGTAAACAAATTTTGCGATAATTGTAAAATATTCTAATGATCATATCCAAAGGTCAATTTTTCAAATTTCGTATGTGTTGATGGGGTTGACCCTTGAGGTATAAATGTATATTCGGTTGACCACGCGGATCAAGATTGAAAAGATGACGACAATGGCTAGAAATTTTACCATGTACCTATAACATCCCGATCATCATATCCAACGGTTGATTTGACCAATTTCTTTTTCCATGATCATGTTGATTTTGAAATATATATATTTCTATACAACTAATGAACAAGTTACACAATTTTAGTAGGCACATAAGAATTTCGTGCAATTTAAGAAATCAAAAAATGAAAAATGATAGATTCAATCTTGTCCATATATTTTTCTGGTAGAAATATGCACAATGTGAAAAAAAATTGGCTTTGTATGTCGTAATTCCGGCCTCAATTTCTAATTTTATCTTTACCAAAATATCTTGTCACTAAAACAACAAAAAAATCGATATTTGAGCTATCGTGACCGTACACTATTATGAGTAATGATTCTTTTGAAAGCTTTCATTGTATGTAAATGTATCACACTACAAGAAATTTGACACAATTTTAATGTTGTAATTGAAATTTTTTTTTTTTTTGAAGAAATGAAAATATTGTTTTGTGAACACAAAAAAGAAAAAAAAGGGATATTTCTCAATTACGGGGAATTTTAGCAGTACGTTGTTGAATATTTTATTCTATTACCGCTTTGCTCTCATCCTCTTCGTTCTGAGGCCGCGAAAGAATTGAATTAGAACTCAAAAACTCCCGCCACGAATTTGTTCTCCCGCTCCCTAAATTTGAGTTGATAAAAACCAAAGTGGTGGAGAAAAGAAACAGATAGTCGGTCTCAGAGGTCTCCCCCATCTCTATCACTCTTGACGCATCCCATTTCTGGTTCGCTCTCTTTTTCTATAGTCTATCCCAATCTCTTCTCAATTAGGTTTGAAATTGTCAAATTCCAGTCCTATTTCGTCTCTTTAACTCTTCGATTTTGTTTTTAGATTCCAGATCTTAGAGATTCAAGCAACCAGTGCACTGATGTCTGGGCGTGGAAATGGATGCAAGGGTTTGGGTAAGGGAGGAGCAAAACAACATCGTAAGGTCTTCCATGATAGCATCAAGGGCACCAAGCCATCCATGGCGAGGAGAAGGAGATCGGAAAGCAGGGATTGAAGAAGAAACTCCTCAAGGAAGGTGAAGGCTGGTTCAACAAAACGTGTTCGACAAAATGATTCTAAATTGCTTTCTTTTGAGGTTACGAATTTGGGTTTAACCTACAACAGGTTTTGGTCTTTTTTTCTGTTATGCCACTAGTGATTGATCTTAATTACCACTGACTAAAGTATTTGGGTAACTAGACATCACGGGAATGAGTGAGGCTAGAGTGTTCAGGTGGTGACTTCCACCAAGGAGGCATATTACGTGTAAAGCTGCGGTTGAAATGGGGTTGTTTCCAGTTTATCAGATGGAGACCAAAGAAGCTAGTTCCGGGTACAAAGGGAGTCATGAAATGTACTGACTTGTGAGAATAGTCTAGACCGTGAAGTAGGGCCTTTAAGTATATTGTAAAGGTTTCTGTAAATCCCAGAGGATAAGTGCAAATAGGAATTCAATAGTTTTTTGTTTGTATAATCACCATATGGCTTCCAGTTAAGCAAAGAGACCATTTTTCTATTTCTTTCGACTTACTCAAAACATTATGTATGGCATATATGCTCTACTTTCCCTCTCTGAGGAAACTTACCACTGTTATGGCATACTTCTTTCACGTTAGATTATGCGGAAAGCAAAATTATGGTCACTCTTCATAGAGGGAGTCATGAAAGGTATTTTCCGTTACCAGAGTCATGAAAGGTACTGACTGACAGATAGGGACTCTTCAAGTGTTCAGATCCGGTTGTTTATAATTAAAAAGGTATAACTTCTCATCTCAACAGACGGTGCAAATAGGCACACTCTTTTCACATTAGATTACGTGGAATGAACTGCAAAAATAATAACTGGAGTTTACAAGAGCTCTATCAAAGACAAAATACTTTTGAATTGCAACTTCTACACTAAAAACACATTGGATCTTGATTGGCTGGTTACATATCTTAAACCCATAACATGAGTTCACTTTATTATACTATACAACTGACATCGCATCTATTTTTGAAAGGAATGAGATTGTTTTAACAAATAGAATGATTAAACTAAGACTCCTGCAAAAACAAATTCAGGAAGGGAGTGGGGTCTTCCAGCAATCAAGATGCATACGCAAACTACCACCTTTTAACCTCCAGGCTCCAGCAGTCTTCTCCTTTCCCTGCACAAGTCCTCTGCATCTTTGTCAACCAGGATTATGTAACCATTTGAAAAATCAATGAGCAATGAAAATGCTTGCACTATATTACTTGACGAACAGTTAGCTTGTAATTTGTTTCTCACCTCTTTCTCCAATCTTTTTAAGTTGTCCTTCAGGTAGCATGAATACAACATTTAAACTTTATCCATTGCCTGTAAAGAAACTAATAATCTATTCAAACGAAGATTAGAACATAACGATGTTACTAACATATCAGTAAAAACGTTTATTAAAAGCTCAATACTAGACGAATAAAGATACAGTTCTTCATGAGACTGCCACGAATAGAGACCAAGAAACTGGAGATTTTAACATATTGTCTAATAGTACCAGATATTGGGACGCATTGCAATCACTAAATATTAGGACATAAATACGCATAAGAATAGGATTGATACATGTTCATATTTAAAGAAACATTTAATTATATAAAAAACAGTGTGACTAAAGATTTATCAAGCTCCAATTACAAAACTTAAAAACAAGATCACATGCTCATGGAGAAGAAAACAAAAACCAGCAAAAGAATTGAGCACAGTTACATTACATTTGGATCAAACGGATTAGTTGACAATCCATGACTGATATCTCTTCAAGGGCAACTTCAAACACTTGTTTTCACAATAATGTGGTCTAGCTTTCCTGCATAGACATATTTCAAAATATAAAGAAGCAGGCAAGCCAATTAGTACATGAATGAAAAATCTGCAACTTGGAATGAATAAAAAGAGAGAGAATTAGGCAAATGAGAAATTGACCATCTACCTGAAGATTCTCTTCAGCTGCGGTTTGCTTAACCCCTTGATAATGCTGAAATTACAGCCTCTATATATAAGGTTGTATTCACTTTAATGGTTGGTCACATATCAGCAAAACCTCCATTGTACTTCAGCCAGATTTATCTATTACAATTGCTAAATGTGAAGCAAGCAAAATGAAAAAAATCCTCAAAATCAAACATGCTCATATACATGTATCCAATCAAACCAGGTCAGTAAGTTGTTAGCACATACCAGATTATCTGGCAACAACCTTCTATGTTTACATTGCCTTGGTAGTAACCATTTTTCTGAGTTAAAATTAGGATAAACTTTTAGCCAGAAATTTAAAACTGATAAAAAAAATTCAGATCTACGAGGAAATTCAAGACTATAGATACTAGATATGTAATATTTACACGCACTCAGCAGAGCCCCAATTTCTTGCGCTGGTTGGATTTTGTCTGAAATTTCTTCTCTTAATACAGTTAGAATAGTCGACCCTACAACCCTATTCAACACCATTGCGTGACCGGACATATAGTAAAAATGGCCGTACATCTGGTCCTCTAAACACCTATGCAAGTATCATTGTGCGTGTTGATATAGCAAACTCAACTAAATAATGATTTTCTTTGTCTTCATTTCACTATTTTACCATATTTGATATTGCAGTCAACCCATTACAGTTTGTTGGAACCAAAAGAAAACGGAAAAAAAAAACTCAACCCATTACAATTATTCGCAATGAACTACTAAGGATCAACCATAATCTTTGATATTGTTTTCAATTTTTGGGCTGCTGCCAACAGTGATCTACCTACGCTTTAGCTCAATTAATACAAAAAGAAATATGAGTCAGAGTAAAGCTTTTGCTTAACTAATCGTTACCCTCAAACTGCAACGGCGGCGATGAAGGGGTGACCCAATGTCTGAGTCACAACCACCAAAACATTCACTTAATCCAAGTTCATTATAGCACAATCATGTAAAACTAAAATCTCAAAAGCATGTCAAAATGTCAAATTCTACACAAACAGAGAAGCATCAACGATGAGGATAAGCTTATTACAATGCTCGGTTTTGGACGGTCAAATCTGTCGGGTAATTGAAGCAAGTTAATACCTTTATGAAGCTGCCTAACCACAGCCTTGCTTCCACCGGCGCCTGAAAGTTCCTCAGCGTCGTGCCCTCAACCTTTCCCTCACTGTGAACAAGCCGAACCCAAATCTCGTATATTTGAATACCACGACCACTGGGCTGTGCTGTGTAGCTATCCTACAAATTTCTGCAATTCTTTTTTTTTTTGAAAGGAATTTCTGCAATTCTTTGCGGCATAGAAATTGAAAGATCGGGGGGCGGGGGGGGGTTGTGAATTAGGTTTCAGGTCGATCTCAACAACCACGTGCTTGCCAACTGCTCGTGGTAAATTTTGTTTTTACAACACTTTTATTTTTTTCGGTCTTCGTTTCAGTTTTCATCGCTAACCATGAATACCAACGTCTGTTAGCACACGTGACTTGCACACTGCTGGTGCAAGTGACCCGACGGTGCATGGAATCCTCTCCGAATTTTTAGAGTATTTACAACATTGATCAACCCAAAACAAGAGTAATTTAGATATTCTTGGTTAACGCAAAGAAGATTGCATGTGTGATGCCTCTAGAGATTGTTTTGTAGTGAAACATAGAGGTTATGCATCTACGCATTGAAATTGCAGAATAAACATGAACATATACTTTGATATTTCATTCATTCCAACACTGCTTAAAGAGGAAGCTAAGAGAAGCATCGTCATAAAGTACATTGAAACCATGGATTGATCTTCATCCTGGAAATAGAAACTCATATATGAAACTCCATCACCAATCCATTATAAGCTAGACAACTATAATGCTCGACTGACAGATAATTTTAACATTTGAGAAAAGGAAACTTAAAATGGGGTACCAATCTCACTCCTTTCTTCTGCTGGGCTGTACAAAGCAGACCTATTCCTTGGTCTGTTCTCCTCCAACTGCTTCACAACTTCATCCATGGAGGGTCTAACTGAAGCAACTGGAGCACAGCAACCCATTGCAAGTTTTAATGCCTGAACCAAACCTTCTTCCATGGGATTCCTTATCCCCTTCAACACCTCCACATCGAAAACCTCCAATGTTGTCTCCTCCAGAACTGCCACTTTGACCAGTGAAGGCAAATCCACAAATTCGCCACTCCTCCCGCTTTTACCAGGCTTCTTGCCTATCAGAATTTCCAATAGCAAAATACCAAATGCATAAACATCTGTCCGAGAATTGCACTTCTTCATCTTTTGAAGCTCCGGTGCTTTGTAACCATCAGCCTTTGCAACAGCCACCATTTCATCTGCTACAGAGGGGATCATCACCTTGTCGAGCCCGAACTCAGTGAGCCTAGATACAAAAAACTCATCCACAAGCACATTCTTAGATCTTACAGTCCCATGAGTAACAGGTGTTTCAAGACCAGAATGGAGATATGCTAGTCCTCTAGCTATACCCAAGGCAATTTTGTGTCGCCGAGCCCAGTTCAGCACAGGTTTCCCTACTCTAGATTCTGCATTCAACCAAAACAGATAAAAAGATATTTCAATGAATCTGCATCAAGTGTCCATATGAAACCAAACAGCATATAATTAGTGTACCAATTCAGGAATTATTTGCCTTTTCTTTAAGAAGCTTATTGTTTTAGTTCATTGGTTGCGGAAGCAATGCTGATCACTAATTCAGAGAAAAATGAAACTCTAAATATTAGTTTCTTATGGTCAGTGGGCTATAACTGACCTGTTGTTGCAAAACTATTGAGGTTGACTTTTATGAACTACAGAAACTGACAACTCTGGAGGAAAGTATGGTGGGAGGGACCTGTAATCAAGTTTCCAATTTCCACATTCCATCTTATGGTAGATTGTGGAAAAGTGGATCCTTTCGCAAATCATCAAAATCCTACCTAGGCGAGGGAAGTTTGGTGAGAGGAACCTGTGATCAGGTTTCCACTCTGGTTTTACTATGTTGTTTTCCAGTCACCCTTATCTATTGCTCAAAACTAATTTCTATCTGGGTCAATAGATAATTACAATATAGTTGATGTCTTTAAATTTTCCAACAATCACAAGGGGCCAAACAATTATAATTGGAAGTATAAAGCTAACATAAAATTGGAAGTATTTGGTCATAAAGCTAATTCTCAATATGGAAAGACCACAAACTATACTATACAGGCATAGAACCAAGTACAAAGAATAGTGAAAGATATCCATACCATGTAAAAGATCATGAAGGCTTTTGAGAGGAAGATGGTCATATATCAGAAGCTTCTCCCCTCGCTTCCCCTGATAGAAAGCTCTCAATGGAATCAAATTCTCATAGCGAATGTGGCCCAATTGCTTTATTACAGGCACACAAGAGCTCCCATCTTTGCAACTACCTTCCCTCAACAACCTTAAAGTAATGGTGCCCCCATCAGCAAGCTTTGCCTTATAAACAGTCCCATAGCTGGTCTTCTCCAACACTTGTCCTGTTGCATTCAACACATCGTCTAATGTCAAATGCTCACCTCCCTGGAACAATATAAGCCTTCCCTGATCACCACCGCCATCACCAAGACCGCCATTTTCTTCATCTTCTCCTTCCTCCAACTCGTAGTCACTCTCTGCGCTGCTGTTTTTCTTCTTGTGTTGCACATACCCAATACACAGTGAAGCCAAAACCACAGTCCCAGCCATCAAACCAATGACAATACCAGCAATTGCTCCAGGGCTCAACCCAGAGCTTCCACTACAACTTCTCAAGGGCGCCCCACAAAGTCCAGGGTTGTTCCCCTCAAAAGACTCCACACCAAACTTTGATCCACCAAAAGCTGGCAACACCCCACTAAAGTTATTGTGTGAAAGGTTCAACTTGTCAAGTTCCAGCTGAGCTAAACTCACCGGAACGGGACCCGAAATCATGTTTTTCCCAAGATCAAGCTCCTTCAGCCCACCAAACTGGGTCACAAACTCAGGGAAGTTCCCTGAAAACTTGTTGTCACCCAAATCCAGTAGCTGCAAATTTTTGCAGGTAGAATTGGGCAATGCAGGTTCAGGAACAGGCCCAGATAACGAATTACCATGAAGCCTAAGCGAGACAAGATTCTCACACAAGTTCCACACAGATGGAGCTAAAGCCCCAGTGAACAAATTGTTGCCCAAATCAATTTCAGAAAGTGAAGAGCTGTAGCCAAGCTCAAGTGGGATGGTCCCACTCAGTGAATTAACACTAAGGTACAAGCTTCTGAGCATAGAAAACTCCCCTATCTCTCTGGGTATTGAACCAGAGAGATTAGCAGAGGGGAGCTGAAGAGAGAAAAGGTGAAGACTTGGGTCTCTGGAGAGAGAAAGATTGGTCCAATGGGGTGAGGACATGTCATTGCAAAGCAAAGGAGAGCCATTGGAGAAAACCCATTTCAGGCCTCTCCATTGGCAAACAGGCAGAGAAGTGTTCCATGAAGTTAACAACAAGTTCTGAGCGTTACCTTGCAGTGAAGCCTTGATGTTTCCCAACAGAAGCTCAACATCTGAAGAAGAAGAAGAAGAAGAAGACCAAGTGGGTAAGACATTGAAGCATAGAATGAAGTAGAGCAGAAAGCAAAACAAGGGTTTCAAAATCTCCATGAATGAAGCAGAGAGAGAAAGAGAGAAAGGGGAAAGGTGGTAATGTAGTGGGGGGCAGTTCAAAGAAAGAAGCTCTCTTTTTTTGGGAAAAAAGCTGACAGGGAGTAGTGTTGTGTTGACTAGGAGTTACTAGTCCAACTCCTCTACGGTTTCTGATCCCGGAATTCGTACGATGTTAGCTCTCCACCGTTCGATCGGAGCGAAACGTTTCACAAAAGCAATAAAGAATTATTGGGGGCAGGCTTTTTTATATTGAAAGGTGCACGACCATCTTTGGAGATAGTTGATATTTCGAGCTTATAGCCCCGTAGGGGTTTGCCAATGCAGGAAGTCACCGAGTGTTTGTGTCTCTTCGAGGGGGGAGTGTGCGGGGAGGTGCAGTGGGGATATGGTGGTCGTTGATCTTGGGGCGTACACGTGGACGTCGGAGTGGGAGTAGGGGTTGATTGGAGGGTGGAGATGGTGAGGGAGTGTGGGGTTCGATACAGAGGAGTCGGATGGGGTCCGACATGTCGTGGGTGACAGCTTGCGGGTCAGATTACAAAGGAAAAGGGAAGTAGTACAGACTACAGACTACTGACTACTGACTGCCGAGAGCAGGAGCAGATCAGAGTGAGGCACAAAGGAGGGTCCGAGGGTGTGTTAAAGGTGTTGTTCACATGCTGTGAGTTCCACCTATTTACCCTGTGGGTCACATTGTGTGAATATACTAGCTTATGATTTGGAAGAGGTTCATGAACAAAGAGAATCACATTCTTTCTTAATTTTCAAAAGACATGCTTGATTTCTGTCGTTGGATACTCATTATGTCCTAAATATCTATTTCTTTAGAGAATATGACAGATAACATGCATCCTTAACTTGTCGAGGTAAAAAATAATTAGGAAGTGAAAATTTTGAAAATTTAGGCATCATACAAACAAACCATAACATTATGATGCTAGATATTTTTGGATCTAGAATTTAAGTTGTCAAGAAATGAGTTGATAATGTGTATAAGATGAGTAAATTTCTACGTTACATAAATATATGGTTACATTAAGTAGATTGAGTTTGATACAGAGATAGACTGACTATATGTATTAGTAGTGCAAGTTTGGCTTAATCTCAATTTTTTTTTTTTTTTTTTTGAAGAAGCAAACTTTATTAATTAGATACGATTACAATCGTATATGAGGGCATCCAGTATAAGATCTGGAGCATTAGTAAACCATTCAAGATTAACATTGAAATCAAAACTATGACTATCTAGACGATGAGCCACCATATTTGCCTGTCGAGGAGCAAAGCAGACTGTAGCCTCCCCCAAAGCAAGCACTAGACTTGTGATGTCAAGAATCAAAGCTGCTAACTCTGACCAATCCTCAACTAAGGAGTTTGATGGCTTGAACTGCGTGCAAACAATCACTCTCAATCACAACCTTGGAGACATTCAAAGCCTGCAGAAGTCTCAACCCATATTTGATAGCTAGGAGTTCCGCATGCAGAGCAAAAGTCACCAAACGTGCTCTGCAAGAAAATCTAGCGAGGAAGTGTCCAAACTGATTCCTTAGAACACCTCATGTGCCTCCATACTGCACAGAGGGAAGAAAAGTCCCATCAACGTTTAACTTGACAACCTCCGCGAGCGGTGCTGACCAAGTCTTCTTACAAGTAGGACTAGCTAGATGCCTACCACTGGACTCTCGCTGAACTCGGGAATATTCCTCATGCCATAGCACCGGGCACAATGCCTAGCCCTGTTTGAGATCGATCCCTCCATAACTTATCATTCCTGTTCCTCCATATACTCCACATCAGAACTAATAACTTATCAAAACACTCACCCGACAGAGTGGTAGCTCTCTCCAAGAGCCAATTCTTCTAAGACAAAGTAGAAGGTGGAATAAAGAAAGGAGGAGCACCCAAAATTCCTGTGGATAAATGGCATTGACAAAATAAGTGCTCAACTGTTTCAATCTCATTGGAGCAAATGACACAGTGAAGATCACCGGAATAACCCTTGGTAGAAAGAGCAGCACGAGTAGGGAGAAGATTCTAGACGGCTCTCCACCTAAAAATGGCGACCTTGCTGGGGACTTTGGCCTTCCACAAGGCCCTCCAAACCGGTCCATATGGATTCCCAACTGAGGAAGAAGCGAATTGATTGCCCATAACAAACTCCTAAGCTCTGGTGTAGGCAGACTTCACCGAGAAGGAACCACGCTTATCCAATTTCCAAGCCACTCTATCCTGAGCATGGTGTCTACTAAGTGGGATAGAAAGAACCTGAGTGGCCGCATGTATATCAAAGCATGCATGAGCAGCAACTTCATCCCACAACCAAGTATCCCAATTAATCAAATCCGAAACTCTCTCAAAAACTGTATCCAGAGGCCGAACTAGAGAGTAAGTAGAGATAGAAGGTATCCAGTCCGAGTCCCAAATGCCAACAGAACGACCATTACCAATCCTCCAAGATAAACCAACCTGCAGGACTAGCCTAGCCTCCATAATACTCCTCTAAGAGTAAGAAGGTCTCTCCCCTATGTCAGCTGTGACGAATGTTCCATGCGGGTAGTAAACTACCTTGAAAACTTGAGCCACGAGAGAGTTAGGATGGGTAAGAAGACGCCAGCCTTGCTTAGCTAGGATGGCAAGATTATGAGGGTATAAATGCTTAAAGCCCATACCTCCCTGTTCTTTAGGAAGACATATTCGCTCCCAAGACCTCCAGTGAATCTTATGCTTATCATAGGTACTACCCCAAAAAAATTGACAACAAAGTTGCTGAAGATCATCACATAGAGATTTAGGTAGAGCATAACAATTCATAACATAATTTGGTAGAGTTTGAGCAACAACCTTGATGAGTAACTCCTTTCCTCCAACACTAAGGATCTTAGCCAGCCAACTAATGAGCTTTTTGGTGAGTCGTTCTTTCAAATAGGCAAAGATGGCCGTCTTATTATGCCCAACATATATAGGGAGTCCCAAATATAGGCCATGCTCTTTAACACAAGCCACACCTAAAATTGCAGCCAATTGATTTCTCTTGTGAAGACTAACATTACCATTGAAAACCACACTTGATTTATGTAAATTGATATGTTGACCAGAGGCTTTTGCGTACACAACTAATATGTGCTTGAAAGCTGAGCATTCCCCCACTGAGGCTTCTCCAAACAAGAAGCTATCATCTGCAAAAAGAAGATGATGAATGGTGGGTGCCATGGGAGACATTTTCAGGCCCTTGACCAATCCCTGCTAGACTGAAGAAGAGATCAAAGCTGAGAGACCCTCCGCACATAGAATAAAAAGATATGGGGAGAGAGGATCCCCCTGACGAATACCCCTAGAAGGCAAGATAAATCCTGTAGGAGAACCATTAATCAGAACAGAGTAACTTACAGACTTCACTGTAACCATCACAATCCTAACCCAATTCGGACAAAATCCCAATCTCACCAAGACTGCTTCCAAATATGGCCATTCCAGAAGATCGTAAGCTTTAGAAATATCAAGTTTGAAGGAGAAAAAACCATCAACCTGTCGATGGAGCTTCTGCAAAAAGTGAGCAATCTCAGTTGCCACCAAAGTATTATCTGAAATCAACATTCCCGGGACGAAAGCACTTTGTAGAGGGGAGATAATTTGAGGAAGAATCACCTTCTATTCGCCAAGACCTTTGAAGCAATTTTGTAGACAACATTGCATAGCGCAATTGGTCGCAATTCTGAGACTAGTTTAGGCTCCTTAATCTTTGGGATCAATGTGAGGTGAGTGAAGTTAGACTCCTGAGAAATCTGGCCCGTACTAAGAATCTTCCTTACAGCCAGACAAACATCCTTCTCTACCACGTTCCAAAACTTCTGGAAAAAGCAAGGAGACATTCCATCGGGACCTGGGGTTTTGGATGGGTGCATTTAGAAAAGGGCCTTCTTAATTTCCTCATCAGAGTACGGTGCAGTAAGTTCTGCATTCATAGCAACCGAAACCTTGGGCTGCAAACAAGAAGTAACCAATTCTAAAGCCACCGGATCAAAACCACCAGCTCGAAAAATATCTTCATAATATCTAATGATCAAATCATTCACCTCAGCCGAAGTAGAAGTCCACTGCCTGACATCATTCAGCAGGCCTTTAATACGATTCCTACACCTCCGATTAGAAGCACGGCGGTGGAAAAAAGCCGTATTACGATCACCTTCTTTTAGCCATTGAATCCTCGATCTTTGCCTCCAATAAATCTCATTAGCCGAGAGTAATTCATTCAAGCGAAACTGTAAAGCTTTCTGTACCTCATAGTGATGAGGTTCAAAAGGCTATTTCATCAGTGTGTCCAGCTTACCCTGGATGAGCTTCAATTCCACCTGTCTCTGTTGAAAGACCTCGAAATGCCATTCCAAAAGTAACTGACCTGTCTGTTGAATCTTTCTACCAACCTGACCCATGAAGGCTCCAATAGTTGGGAGCATCCAACCCTTCTAAACAACATTCCCACAGTCCGAGTGCTGGAGCCACATCTCCTCAAAACGAAACTGTTTCGGGGTGCAGTGCGTAACCACTAGTTCAGGGATAACTTCAATAAGTAGAGGGCAGTGGTCCGATTTGCTAAGTGGGAGTGTGATACAACGCGAAAATGGATACAGCTCTCTCCATTGCGTCATTTGACAGGCCCTATCAAGACGCTCTTTCGTAAACCGATTAGACCACGTAAACCTGGGGCCGACAAACCCCATATCCAAAAGCTCACAATCCACCAAAGCTTGACGGAAACGAGCCATCTGTGCTATACTACGCGGAGGACCCCCGAACTTGTCAGCTTGGCCAAGGATCTCGTTGAAGTCACTGGCTACAAGCCATGGCAGGTGACACTGTGCCACCAACATACATAGCAAATTCCATGTAGTAAGACAGTTAGCTGTTGTGCCAACGCCGTAAATGCCCGTAAATCTAAAGACTCCAGCCGATCCTACAGCCCCCACCTCTGCATCAATATGATTAACAGAGTAGTTCCGGAGTTGGACGGGAATCTCATTACGCCAGAAGAGAGCTAACCCCCGACAATCATCTTCCTTCGGTACATAGATAACACCATCAAACCCTATACGCTGTCGGACGGAGGTCACTAGATCCGAAGAAGCTAGGGTCTCCGAGAGAAAAACCAAGCAAGGGTTTTGTTGTCGAACCATACTAATGCGGGCATCCTAAGTCTCCGTATTATTGAGGCCCCGACTATTCCACGCTATAATCTTGAAAGCTTGCATGAAGATCGGGAATCAGATTGAAAGCCGACATCGGCCTAGGGTTTGCTAGGGTGAGAGAGAGAGCTCTCCTCAAAAGGAAAAACTGGGTATTGGCTTAATCTCAAGTGAGTCTACCTCTATATCAAACTAATCTACTTAATCTGTTGGTACATTAATGTAATATTGACGAACTCATAGAATGAACATTAATAATTTCGGAAACTATTATCATGTAAAGAGAATATAAATCATGCGGTGAAAACTAGTTTATAGTTTTCGACATTGTTATGCCATTTCTGTTCAAATACACGCCAAATCAAACTAATCATAATTATCCTTTGCATTACTTTCATCATCCATCGATCCCATAAAGTTTGATTTGTGGGATTTTGCTTTGTTCTTTATCTCATTACTTGCAGAAGACAATTCTCTTGATTACCTCTGTCCAAAACCTAGTTGTTTTGAAGAAATTTAAGTGGAAAACAACTAATGAAAATTTTAAAGTACCAAAGGGGATTTTGTTAGTTTTCCTAGTCACACTAGACCACTTGTTCAGCATGGTGGAAACATACTGATTGCCTCTTTCCCTTTGCACCTAATGATTCAATGAGCGTATGAACAAACACTTGCGCCAATTTAAATTTAAAAATGCAGACAGTAGATTTACTATTCATAAATTCAATCCATAATCATCACCTGAAATTGTCACTTTCTTGTTTCCCCAATTCGAATTGCTCAATCATTCTTGTTTAAAGCAAATAAGTTTCTGTCTAGCTAAAATCCCATTTGGTCAATGGTTGCATGCAATTGGGATTGGGAATAAAAAGTGGCAAGCTAAAAAAAGGTTACCCCAGGAAATTCTCTACGAAAATGAGTACGCATGCTTCGTTTGAAGTAAAACTTTCATGTCATCATAGACTTGAGAATCATACATTTGCACCTAATCCTAAACAACAGTACATGCACTACAACAATGTACAGTTTGAGAAATAACACAACATGGTTAGCTTAGGACTTGAATCTTAATACAGTTCCATTGATTCTAAAACGTGCTTTGAGAAATGCACATAATCTGGAAATTACATTCATATTTTCACTACATTACCAGTAGTCCATGCAAGAGCACAAACCATGCTCAAAGTGGTGGAAGCGCTTACGGTCCCGAACAATGATCTTTCGTTTGTAAATTTTTGAGATTAACTTTATAGAGGAGTGACAATCCTCGCATATGCGTAGGTTCTTAACAATTCGAAGTGGCGATTGAGGGGCTGTACTGATTAAGCCAAAGGCAACTGCAATTTTCTCACTGTGATAATGTAAAGCACTTTGTTTTTCTTCTTCAGCCACGTTGAGCAATACTTGTGTGGTGTTAGGCTTATATCCTTCTAACCTTAACTCGTTGGAAATTTCTTCCAGCATTGAATGGATTTCTTCTGCTCTAGAATGTGATTGATCTTCAACCAGAAATTCATGAAGCACTCCATCAAGCTCAATCCAACTACCACCGGGGTCTTTCCTAATGTCCATATCCTTCATCAACAATCTCACATTTGAAACCGCCTCCCAATTTCCCAAAGATGCATACATGTTCGATAGAGCAACATATGATCCACTATCATGGGGAGCCAAGTCCATCAAAATCTTTGCGACACGTTCTCCCATCTCAATATTCCCTTGTACCTTGCAAGCACCAAGCAATGCCTTCCATATAACATCATCCGGCTGAATTGGCATATTTAGTATAAGCTCTTCAGCTTCTTCTAACAGTCCAGCACGGCCTAATAAATCGACCATACACCCATAATGCTCGATTCTAGGTTCTAAGCCAACTACATTAATCATGTGGTTGAAGAATGATCTGCCCTGCTCCACCATACCTCCATGGCTACAAGCACTCAAGAGACCAATATATGTTACATCACTAGGCACCACACCAGCTCTTTCCATCTTTGAAAAATAATCTAGTGCATCCTTTCCTCTACCATGCATAGCAAGCCCACTGATTATGGCATTCCAAGTGATCACATTCTTTTTAGGCAGTTGCTCAAAAACTAGAAGCGCCTTCTCAATGTCGCCACACTTGGAATACATATCAACCAAAGCAGAACCAAGCACATCATCGATCCCAATCTTATGCTTCCCGGCATACAAATGCACCCATTTCCCCAATTCAAGCAGACCAAGTCGTGCTATCGCAGGCAAGGCGCTAACCAAAGTCACATAATTTGGGCATACATCCCCAATCTGCATATCACGGAACATTTCTACGGCTTCCCTAACGAACCCATTTTGCGCATACGCGGAGATCATCGCATTCCACGAGACAACACTTCTTTGAGGCATTTTGTCGAACAGCTCCCGTGCAGCTCCAAACTCCCCGAGTCTCACATGGCCATCAACTATCAAATTCCACAAAACCACATTACCCTCTTGCTTCTTCTCATTCAAATCACCACAATCAGCTACACTCCTAGAAAACAATGAATGTGCATCCTCCATAACCCCACACATTACATACATCCTCACAAGACTACTCACAACAAACTCATCATCATCCAACCCAAACTTGACAACCATCCCATGAACACGTCTGCCAACCTGAGCATTCCCTATTCTAGAACAGGCCTTCAACACAGAAGGAAATGTGAACTTATTTGGCGCCACCAAACCATCGCAAATCATTCGATAAAACAAGAACAGAGCCTCAGGTGGGTGCTCGGAAACAGAGCTCTCGGCAAGAGCTCTGACGATGGTGTTCCAGGAGAAGCAATTGGGTGTCTGAATTTGGTTGAATACGGCACGAGCGTACTCAATGTTGCGGTGATTTGAGAGGGCGTAGAATCGGAGGATTTCGGCCGCGGCAAGAGGGTCGTGGATTTGGCGGGTTTTGATGAAGTGGGCATGCACTTGTTGCAAGTCTTTCAAGGTTTTGATTTGTGGGAATTGTGAAGATGGGTGACGAGTTGTGGGGTTGTAGATGTTGGAGGAGTTCATTGTTTGGCCAATGAGAAACAAACAATTAATCTCAAGTTTGATATCAACCATTCTATTTTTCTAGCATATTACTCATAATCAACAAGCTGAACAAGAACCACCACCTCGTATCACAATCGAGCAGACTAAACAGAGTAGCACTTATCGATTATTCCACAAATACCCAAGATATTAAAGATTGAGCCTTTAATTGCTCGACTGATAAATTTTGGGTTTTGAACTTCAATCAAAATGCCGATGATACCTGAAAATGGAAGGAGCTCGTAGTCTTGATAACTCAAGCGGTATCGGGTTTTCTCGGACCAAAGCCCTCCAGGGTAAGAGAATAGAGATAAAGGGTACCAAGAGCGATTCTTTTTTCCCTCCAAGATGTTGACACGTGTCCAATCTTCCTGTTAAGTCCATGAAACCCCAAAAAAAAAAAAAAAAAAAATATCGACTACAGAAGTTGTGCCGGCGTTGGTGTAGCTTGGAGAACAAGAAACAGCAGTTCGTTTTTCAGTTTTGTATATATACAGTCAGTTTTTTGATATCAAGATGCTATTACTTCGGCGACTAAAATGATTTGATATTAATCTTTGGTTATGTTAAGTTGGTACCTAACTAGTCTTGTTCACCGAATCAATAATCGAACTTGGTCTAGCTCTGGTTGAATGTGTACATGCATGTGTGTGTTCTATATCTCCGAGCTGCATCTTTTTAATCAAAGGGATGGGGTGCCCGGCCGAGCCTTTTGAAGATTTGGTTGCATCTTTAGCTGATTGGCTCAATTTATTCAATCTTATATGCATAACAGACGAGGCCATTGAGGACTTGGAGCATCAGATGAGCAAATTGCAACTACATTGAATCAGAGAGAGCCAGGTAACTTTTCTAGTAAAGCTATTGCTAAACCTAAGGTAACTAACTATGAGCTGATTCTGGCTGTGACAGTAAGGACTGAGAAAAAAAGGCACTAGAGTAACCCAGGATGCAAAAAAGAGGAAGGAAATTTGTGAAATGGTGATTACGAACAAAGGGAAGAAGCCACGGGAAGCTACGGCACAAGGGCTTACGTGTTTTGACAAATCTCCCTAATTTTTTAAGGTAAGCAATGAAGTTCCTTGTTTGTTTATTCAAGCCCTCCCATGTAACCAAAAAAAAAAAAAAAACCTTATTTCAAGTGAACCCAAAAAACAAAAAGTGTCAAGTTAACCAAGAGAACCAGGAGGTGAAGGTCGTTCTCTATTGCTATTAAATATTACTGCCTAAATTTCCATGGATAGTGGTCTTGTAAAAGACCATCGAGACTTAATGTTCTATAAGCCGGATATGCAATACCTTCAATTAGGATTCTGGAAACCTTATCACTTGCACAGGTCAGCAAATTTGGCGCTTTACTTCACAAGAGGCAGATGATTCATTTTATCTATATAATTAGGTTTCCAAGCACGCCACAATATTACACCCAAATTTCAGAAAGACATCCTAACGAGTTAAGTTGGGTAAACCTTTTCTGTAAGCTGTACTTGGAAAAGCCTAAGAATTGACTGCTGAGAAGTGTAGTGAGACACTCATTTGAGATTCTAAAGTGTACAGCACAGAACTTGCCTTCCATCAGCTGGAATTTCTTGTAAACTCTTCTCCTTCTCTGACCACGACAATGTGAAATTTGAGTAAATAGGGTAATGTTTACTTGTACTTCTCCATGATTCTTCTGGCTTCTTCTAGACTATCATCCACCCCGTCCTCCTTTGGTGTCGAGGTGGTGCCTCCATTGCCCCTTGGCCCTTCATCCTTGTTCAAAGCTATGAATATAAAATATGCAAGTCCCATTGTGGCCTGTTATCATAAGACAGTTAAATCATAATCCATTAAAATTAGCTGTAATACATGTGCTTCTTCAAACTCTGGACTACGTATAGAAGAGCAATGCTCTTTTACCAAATTTTCTAAATGTTAGATATTCTAATAAGAGTATTGTTCATGTCCTTGTAGGACCAGAGAAAAAGTAGAATCACAGTCCAATAACCAAATTGATATCACAAGCTTACTTCATAGAAACAGTAAAGCCAACATGAATTACTAGAAAGAAAGACTTGAGAACATACCAGCACAAAGAAAACTGTGGAAACGAAAGATTTGAGTACAAATAGTGAAACAGACAATGCAACTATTGTCACAGAAATCCTTGCAATTGGTCTTGGTACAGAAGCCTAGCAACCAAAATCAACATGTAAGCAGAATATCACAAATATTAATTTCAACTAGAAGCATGAAAAACACCGTGCATTAAATTGCAAATAAAAATTTGAACAAGTACAGAGAGTACTTACAGGGACAAGACTTGTTCCTGCCTCAATCCCATCTTTCCCAACATTCCATGCTGTTTGTAAAGCTATTTTACATAATATATATAGTTAAAATAAACAACACAGAACTCAACTGTAACTATTTACCTCTTGAATTCATGTGATGTAGAAAGGGAATCTTCCTAAAGAACAGTAGCAACATTCAGACCAAAAAAAAGAGGAGAAACAGTAGCAAAAGTAATTCATGAGTTGGAGAATTTTGACATGAAAATCTCCTCTCTCACTTCTGCTTTGGTTGTGGGGAGATAGGGCACATCCGTGAGATTACAAATTTGTATAGGAGACATAAAAGAAGCTTCAATGATGCGTATGGTACTTTTATTAAACCAGAGTGAGTTTTGGGGAAAGCTAAGCGTTGTGAGCTAATGGACCTGATTATTCTGAATCAGATGATGAACCAGTTAAGTCTCTCATTGAAAATTGGGGTGCTTGTGTATGAATGGGATAAACCCGGGAAGGCCAATTGGAGCAGTCTCGGAGAGGGAAGACTTAAGAAATTAATGCCAAGAGGATGGAGAGCTCAATTCTGTGAATGAGAAGAAAGATTTGAGAGAATCTCACAAAACTGGAGACTAGATGAGGGTAGTTTCTCATGGGGAACATGATCAACAGACCCATCATTCTGGTTCTGATTCGACCGATTTGTCAACTTATCGTTTCACATATTAAAGCAATGTCTTGAGTTTGGGGTAAGGTTTTTGGTTGTGATGTGATTGAAGAAGGAAAAGCATGAGGGACAGAAGTTTGATCCACAATCTTTACAAAGGTTTGCTCCTGAATTTTTTTTATTTTTTTTTTTCAGTTTTTTTAATTATTTAAATAGAGGTTTGCATATGGTACCATCAATTAGTGTCAAGCTAATGTTAGTTCTCCAACTATAGGTAACAATGCACTTTTAATTGATGACTTTGAAGTGGAAGTTAGGCAGACCAAGTCAGAAATTATGCCCCTCGGAATCGTGTTGAGAGATTGGATGCTATGTTAGAATATTCTAAGACGAAAGGTTGGAAAGGGCTGAATAGAGCATGCACCTCTAATTCTGGTGTAATGGTGAAACCATGAATGAGACAATTTGTGGGTACTAAGATAAGAGCTGAGCCACCATAATCGTCTTTCAAACAAAACAAATCTTAAATCTACTGTTGGTTCTAATGTCAATGTTATGATGCCTGAATCCATGGTGGCTCAAATGTTATGGCCCGCTACGAGCAATGTTAGCCCTTAATTGGAATGCCCAAGACTCAAGGATATATTAAGAGCTAACTGCTCAGGTTTAAAATTTCTAATGAGACTATATTTACTAAACAACAAAGGGAGATATTTTTTATTAGATCAAATTTTGGAAAGTACATGCTGTGAAGTCCACACCGGAGAAAACTTACAAGAACTAAAACAATACAATGCAATTGACTTTGAAAGACTAGGTAATCACTGCCTTCCAATTCCAAGGATATATTGAGAGCTAACCGCTCAGGTTTAAAATTTCTAATGAAACTATATCTACTAAACAACAAAGGGAGATATTTTTGATTAGATCAAATTTTGGAAAGTACATACTGTGGACAAGAAGTCCACAACAGAGAAAACTTACAAGAACTAAAACAATACAACGCAATTGACTTTGAAAGACTAGGTAATCACTGCCTTCCAATTCCAGAGAATGAAAAGCAAAGTTAGACCCTAAAGCCATTGAAGCAGGAGCCTGGGAAATATGACCAGTAAACAATTGTTTCCAAAAAAGTTTCTCCACTGCCGAATCTTTAGGTCCTCAAGAATCCAGTTATTTCTTTGCCGCCAAATTATAATATCAGCGCCAATTTTCCAATTCCACAATGCTCTTGTGATGCATGAATCCATCTGTTCCACATCATCTTGCCCTTTTCCCTTCCCCATATATCAAAACCCCTATGTCTTGCAGTTAACAGAGTATAGCAGCCCTCTGGCGAATCCCAGACCATAAAGGCTTCCCTGAAAAGCTTGGATAAAGCTGTTGAACAACAAATGAATATTATGTCTGGCTTTACTTCTATGATCTTTGGATGTGGCAAGAATTGGACCTGAAAGAGGGCTATTTTGATGTGGTTTAAGGAATGGCAGGTGCAGGTGTTTAAATTGTTTATGCATGGCAAAAAGGAGCATTGGAATAGTCTTAGCTCCCTAATGAAAAAAACTTTGGCAGTCCATGTTGATACATCATCTTGACGGCTCAGTTTATGATCACAAAGCTTTATTGTTAGATACATCTCTTGCATTAGATGGGACGGTGTACTCCAGGAAAGGGACTCGCAGGTTACATTTTGAGAAGTAGATAAAGATATTGGGCTTCAGGGAAAAGAGGTAATGTTTCAATCACTGAACAATTAAAGACAGTGGATATAGATTGGCACATTGAAACATTCATGTTTTCAAGAGTGTACAGCACCAATTATTAGATGGGGGGCTCAGCGTGCCAATATAGTGTCTTATCCAACATCTTTTCATATTGGATAAAGAAGAGGACTATGATACCTGTTTCTTTCATAAAAAGAAAACAAAATTCTGGGCATCTAAGGTAGTATAGGATACGGTGATCTGAAACCAAGCAGGTGGTGGAGGTTTCTTGTCACTATATCCATTGAGCCAAGGGATGGTTACATGGTGGATTTGGTTCGATTTACTACTCCTAAAGTGGATCATAGAACAAATGCTGCACTTACTAAGCCTTACTCAAAGGCTGAGCTTGAGGCTACCTTTGAAACAAATGCCAACAACAAAGACTCCAGGACTTGATGGGTTGGATTCCCTGCACTTCTATTTTTCAAAAGGAGTGTAGTTGGGAATGATGTCAGTAGATGTTGCCTAGCAGGTTATGGTCCAGGGTTTAGTGTCAGAGAACAAAATCATCCTTTCATATTGAAAACTCAACCAGGATTTAAATCTTATATAATAACTTGAATTCCTGACTCAAAATAGGCCTGCATAAAAATTGTAGCTAAAGGAAATGAATTATAGGGCTACTCCCCATTTAACTAGTATTGAGTAATAGTCTTCTATTCATGAAACTAGAAAAACAACCCCATAAAGGGAAGTTTATCTTATGCAGCTAGAAGTATAGAACCTCATGTGCACTGAACCACAAGTTTTACGACAAAACATATCACATTCCATTCACTAGAACTTTTCCAATATATTAAGTTCTCTTGAAGTACAGATTTTTAGCCAATTCTGTCACTTGACATTTAATGGAAAACCACTTTCCATTCAGTAAAAGAGTTCCAACATATTAGTTTCTCTTGAACTACGAATGATTAGCCAGTTCCCTGACTTAACGTCTAATGGATCACCACTTAACACAAATGTAAACTCAAAACTAAACTGTAACCACCTGCAGTCTTGAGTAAGCAGCACAGTAGCAAAAGCATTTCATGAGAATATTCCACTCCATAAATGGCTTTCTCTCACCTACCAAAATATTAGGTTCTCGTGAATTACGAATGGCTAGTCAGTTCCCTCACTTTAAATTAATGGTTCATCATTCTTTTCAGTAAGAAAATTCAGCATTTGCACCGGTTTCACTCTAGTCACAGCTTCACTAAAACCTCTACCTTTCTGTATTTGATTGCTATCGATAGAGTTTCTTATGGCTTTTGGCACAGTTATTAAAATTTCATTTCACTAATAATAATCATCGAAACTTAAAAGATACATAATTTGATAGGAAATATATATGCTTTCTACTAATATGCACAAAACCCAACTCAGAAATAAGCAAATTCCACGAACCCACAAAACCAACAATACTCGGGCATATCATACACATTCTAAAACACTGAAAATTCAATAAATAAGGCAGTGAAGTTCAGCTAGCTAACCTTTTAAGATGTTGGACTGCGCAGCGAATACAAAGCCAGAATTGCGGGTTCTGGTCCTCTTAATTTGCAGAGCGAAGGACAAAGTTTGATTCTTTAAACTCAACAATGAATTGGAAGAAACGAACTGAGAGCGGGAGAAGGCTAGAGTTTGATTGTTGTAACATTTTGGAGAGAGTTGGGTTGTGCAGCATAATAGGCTGTGCAACATGGCTGAACCAGCCATTACAAATCTTTGTTTGTTGAAAATATATTAAAGAAACAAATGATTTGGACCCAGAATTTGGGATTTCCAAATGAATAGGTCTTATTAGTTGTGTGCCCACTTTCAGATTTTTGTTTCGACAGAGAAACAGAGCAACTCGAAGAAGCTCTTTTATTAGAGACTCGATATCGGCCTCACAATGCTCACCTTAAACCGCCCAAACCGGTCGATTCGAGCGATTCGTTTTTTTTTATATAATTTTTTTTTAATTAATTTTTTTTTTTTTTTTATCAGGGTGAGGTAGCAATTAGCAAGCTGTCTCAGTTACGTTAGCGAGTTAATAACACACCCACTCAATCAGTACTCGAACCGAAATCTACAAGGATATCCAGCAAGGTCAGGCTGATCGCTTGTTGGAGCCGCACAAACCCGAAGGCTCCTCAAACCTACTGGACACAAACTGGTGAGAGTTGGACTTGAACACTAGCCATGTCCATCTAGGCCACTTGACTAACCTTACCACACAAAGTGGTTATTGTTTTTGGATCCTATGCAATAACGTTTTTTTATTTTTTTCTATTGTGTCAATAATTTTTTTCATTAACCGCAAACAACAGTGACAGACTTACAAAGTAAACACATACTATCATTTGGTATAAGTGACATTTGTTGTGTTTCATTTGTACGTGGAAGAAAAAAAGTTGTGAACAAGAGATGCTATGTAAGTAATGAAACCAAAAGTAACATGACTAAAGTAGGAAGTCGACGATGCTTAAGCAGGGCGGAGAGAGTGTAGCACCTAGTTTCCACTTTCCAGCTTCCACTAATTTTAGCTTGCATTAAAAGAAAATCCACCACAGCGTTTGCAAATCTCCTTGCGTCTTTGCAGCATCCCTTTGAAGCCTTTTGATGTCATTAAGAAGATGGGTAGATTGTCTGGGAAGACCTAGGAGACTTATGACTGAATGTAATCAGTGCTAAAGTTCACCCTTAAAACCTGAGGAGGGCAAATCAAGCAACTATCTCATCAGAGCTGTGTTCATGTATGGAAATTGTGATGGCAAAAATTGGACGGGGTGGGGCGTCACTAATTCTAGAACACCATGTGGTCAATATGCATTTTTTTTTTGAAAGGGGGCTGGTGCAGGTACCCTCAAGCCTTGATTAATGAAATTGCAAAATACATGGGGGGCCCATAGAGCCTTAACTCTAGATTACAATAAGCATAAAAAGAGCATCCCAAAATAATATCAGAATTCTCTACAAAATCTATGTATTCTAGCAAGCACCAATTAGCAAAGAGTGCATCAATAGCTACTCCATTTGCTTTGTAATAGAGGTGACATACCAGAAAGATAACTCTATCACGAAGAAACATCATTACAAAAAGCACAGCTTTCCCACTATGTTGCCGCACGGAAATAAATCTGGCGACACTCAATTTCATCCAGCCAGCAAGAGGTTGCGTCCATTTGATTAAGTAAATAGCTCGTCGCCTTGCTCGGACAGACAAAGCACACTGAGTGTGCATACCGAGACAAAGCCCATATCTCCCTACCAAAAAAGAATAGGGACTTATTGCTGGCAATAAGCCATGCCTAAATAAAATTGAAAACAAATAAATTAAAATAGTAAAATAGTTAAGGTCTAAGGCCCAAGCCCAGACCCAATAACCAGCTGGCCCAAGCCCAAGCATCAGGTTGCAGGACCCAAAACGCCGCCACCTTGTCAATATGCATTTTTCCTCCATTAGTTTTCAGTCAATTACAATTGTAAACCGATACCTATTAATTTTTTTAAATAGAATGCAAAGTGTTTGATGAAATGCTTCAAAGAGGCTTTTCATAAACTAAGAGAATAATAAAACCTTCTCGTTTTCAATTTCAAAGATTTTAAGTTTATCACTCCCCTATACACAAGTATTCCTCGCTGGGTCGATCCGTACCACAACAGTTGGTATTGAAAGCTATAACTTCTAGTATTATGGTTTCCAATTAGCATTACAGATCAATATGACATAGCTATGGTAATGATATATAATTGTCGAAAATGGTATCATGTCATGTTTGGGCAAATGAATGGATTCCAATCACACCCAACAACACCGCATCATTGATACCACCAGCAGTACCAATAAAGTTACCCAGCAAAAGTTTTAGGGACATACCAGATAATTGGAGATTATCTGTGACAAATGGTTAGCCTATTCTCAAACTTTAATTTTCGTTTCAGGGACCTATTACGCAATGAATTCACAGCTGGTCCAGTTCCAGAGTTTCTATCTCAGTTTCTAACATTGTGAACCTTTAGCTAAAAGATGATAACGAGATATACCATCTTGAACAAACTGGGCTTAACAGTGGAAAATTACGATTGAAGTATGACCTCCTTTAATACACATTCAATGCAAATGTTTATCGGACCCTCAATTATTTATTTATTTATTTATTTTTACAGTAGAAATATATTTAGTGACTTGAAAACACACTGAGCATTTGCTAGGTTGTGCTAGTTCGGATGGAAATCCAGATTTTGTTTAATAGATTGATGCAAAATTAAAAATAGGAAGGTTGTTCCCATTGTTGCAGCACCTGTTTTAGTTGTGTCCTTACTACTGCTATGTACTCTGGCAATATTTCAGTTGCATCGTGTTATATATCTCAACTCAAAATGAAAATCTCAAACCTTCTGAACAAGCTAGTCAAGTATGTACCAATTCATGGAACCTCTTCCAGAAATGAAAGTTAAGAATGGTGAAGGTTTGCCAACCCAAATACTATAAACAATGTAGCTTAGTAGCTATGATACCATGTTAGATATGGAGTTATGGGCCGGGACAGAACAATATATAATTCTCATTGTAGTTGAAGCTATGTATGCCAATTTTATTAATCTGGTATATAATTACTTGAAAAGAATATTATACACTAATCCTAACCAAATTTCAAAACAAGGCTACAGGTGTGAAACTGTGCAGTGTAAAACCTCATGTAGGTCCTCAGTTTTATTACTTGTTCAAAGACTATTTCAAAGATTCTTACTAGTTCTTTAGGACTAGGGCCCTAAGTTATTTGTTGAAAAAAAAAAAAAAAAAAAAACTGAATTGGGAAATCTTTTGGATAGTAGCTAGTATGCATGTAACTATGGTTTGAATATATGGATTTCAGTCCTTGAAACTATGACCCATCTGTATACACAGAGAAAGACATTGATCATGAACAACCCTGTTTGTATATTTTTTTTATCTAAAGCAAATTGCTCTTAGCTTGCTGATAACATTAGCTAGCTACTTGATGCAGAACTGTTTCTCCTTATTTGTTTTCTCTCGATAATGTTCAAACATTTTGTAAGTGCTAGAAATTTCAACCGGTTCCTCGTAACAATATATGTATTATAAATCGAAGAGTCTACGTACGACCAAAAGTAATAAAAGAGGGTATTATATCCCTTAACATTAATTTTTTATTCAAATTTGTAATCTTATATTTTGTAATACGCAGTAAGAAGGAAACACAAACAGAAACAAGCATAATAGAGAATTCAGAAATGGACTAGGGTTATTAGTATACTTTCTTATTTTACACATCAGCTTCTGTATGTCACTTTAGATCCAAGAGGGACTAAAAACTAAGAGGACGAGGAATGGGGGACACTGGGGAGGTTTTGTCAAAACTGAAACGTGAATAGATTCCTCAGTGAGGTTCCCAAAGCCATGCCTTGGAACTTTGGGTTTTGGGCAACACTGTTCTCTTCTCTGGCCCGGCCTTTGCTATATTTTTCTTCTTGTATCTGTGCATCAGTAACCTGTGGTAATTTTTTAAATTGACTTGGCTGAAGTACATATTATACTAGTAAAAATATAGTAATGCTCTTTAATCAAGTATATGCCTAGCTATTTTAATTCATTGATCTTCTCTGGCATTTGATAGGGTAAACTATCAGGATCAATTTAGAGATTGGTTTTTCTTTTTCTGGTGGTATTTGGGATTTTGGGTTAATTGCCATTGCATGGATTTTTTACTTTAGTCATTAGGTCTGCTCAGCAAACCAATAAAAGAAAAAGGGGAAAAAAAATATGCCTTGCATTCAGAGATGAATTTGTCTTATAAAGTATATAATGCATCTTGTTAACTGTGTAACATGAATTACTTTGTGTTCATATAATAATTCTGGCCATTGCTGCCTGTTTGTGAAGGGAATCCTCTAAACTAGTACACACACACCTTCATCTATAGCAACAGCTAGAATCAAATTTTGAAACCAAATTGTAGTCAAAAAAGCAAAGGAATCAAATTTGTTTTTTTTCCCATTGTTTTTTTACTTGTACTCTGCAACTTTGCCTTTGGTTTATGAATGAATATTTCTTCGACCAAAAAAAAGCAAAGGAATCAAAAACATAATGGGACTTATGGCCTTCATAAGAGTGGCTCTACTACCAAAATTAAAACAGCCCATAACCACTGGCCATATTGAGGAAAACAATGCAAGAACACATGAGAAATCTAACAAAGAGGCCTATTGAATTCAATTAGGAGTAAAATATGTAGCAAAGAACAGAGCCCCGAGGTGAAGATGGTGGAGCTGGTGCGCCTTTAAATCTATAATCTATTCCCTCTTTCATTATCTCTCTCACTTCTTTTCTTGCTTGACAGCAAAGTGTGTATGATAGTGTTTAATAGTAATATAAGAGTTATAGACTAGATAATATTGCAATCGCGGTAGCACAAACTAGTAGGGTTGAAGAAAAGAATCAAGAAAAAGTGAGAGAGACCCAATGCAAAACCAAGAGGAGGGGTTAAGGTTTTGAGGCAAAATTTGGCAATGCCAATGCTGTTGAGGCAGCAGCCCTCTAACACCTACAATCACCACCAAATGTCTAGGCCACTATCGTTCACCATCGATTTCTTCTTCCTCTTTGTCTTCACACTCGCAACGTCTGCTGCTTCTTTGGCTGCTGCAAATGTTGACGTTCTGACATTACATACATGGCTTCAAGGCTCTACTACCTCACCCTCTTCTTCTGATTTCTCCAACTGGAACCCTTCAGACCCCAACCCTTGTAATTGGTCCTACATTACTTGTTCTTCTCAAAACTTTGTCACTGAAATTAATATCCAGTTTATTGAGCTAGCCCTTCCCTTTCCTTCAAATTTTTCCTCCCTCGCATTTCTTCAAAAGCTCATCATTTCTGGTGCTAATCTTACTGGAACAATCTCACCTGATATTGGATATTGCAAATCGCTTCTGGTGCTTGACGTAAGTTCAAACAGTCTTGTGGGTAGTATTCCTTCAAGTATTGGCAGGCTTGAAAATCTTCAGGACCTGATCTTAAACTCTAACCAGCTTACTGGTCAAGTACCAATGGAGCTTGGTGATTGCGCCAGCCTGAAGAATCTTCTCATATTTGATAACTACCTAAGTGGTTATCTTCCTGCTACACTGGGAAAGTTACTAAACTTGGAAGTCATTCGAGCTGGAGGGAACAAAGACATGTCAGGAAATATCCCGGATGAGCTTGGAAACTGCAAGAACTTGCAGGTGTTGGGGCTTGCTGATACTAAAGTTTCTGGTTTGATACCGTCATCATTGGGTAAGCTCAGCATGCTGCAGACGCTGTCGATTTATACTACTATGCTATCGGGTGAGATTCCACCGGATATTGGCAACTGTTCAGAACTTGTCAACTTGTTCTTGTATGAGAATGACCTTTCTGGTTCACTACCACCAGAGTTGGGCAAGCTTCATAAGCTGGAGAAAATGTTATTGTGGCAAAACCACCTTGATGGGACAATTCCTGAGGAAATTGGGAACTGCAGAAGCTTGAAGACCATAGATGTCTCTCTAAATTCTTTTTCTGGAAGCATACCTCAGTCTTTCGGAAACCTCTCAAATCTTGAGGAGCTGATGCTTAGTAACAACAACATCTCTGGCTCAATTCCCTCAGTTCTTTCCAATGCTACAAAACTTGTGCAGCTGCAGCTTGATACTAATCAGATTTCAGGCTTGATCCCAGCTGAGATGGGAATGTTGAAGGAGCTCACAGTCTTTTTTGCTTGGCAGAACAAACTCGAAGGTAGTATTCCATCAGACTTGGCCGGTTGTGAGAGTCTTCAAGCTCTAGATCTCTCACACAATGCTCTCACTGGTAACATACCTTCTGGCCTATTTCAGCTGAAAAATTTAACCAAGCTTCTCTTGATTTCTAATGACATTTCGGGTCCAATACCTTCGGTGCTTGGAAATTGTACTTCTCTTATCCGGCTAAGGCTTGTGAATAACAGAATCAGTGGGGAGATCCCAAAAGAAATTGGGTTCCTTGATAACCTCAGTTTCCTTGATCTGTCTGAAAACCGTCTTGTTGGTATCGTACCAGAAGAAATTGGAAAATGCAGTTCATTACAGCTACTCAACTTAAGTAACAACACCCTTGGAGGTAATCTGCCTAGCTCCTTTTCTTCTCTCACAAGGCTTCAAGTACTGGATGTCTCTGTGAATCAATTTGTTGGTCAGATTCCTGAGAGTTACGGTGGACTTGCTGCACTTAATAGGCTCATCCTCCGTAGCAACTCCTTAACTGAGCCAATCCCCTCTTCACTTGGTAAATGTTCAAACCTTCAACTGCTTGATCTTAGTAGCAACAAGCTCACTGGGATGATCCCAGAGCAACTGTTTGAAATTGAAGCTCTTGACATTGCTTTAAACCTGAGTTTCAATGCTTTATATGGGATAATCCCACCACAGATTTCTGCTCTCAATAAGCTATCCATACTAGACCTTTCACACAATACGCTTGAAGGTGATCTGTTGGCACTTTCCGGGCTTATAAATCTTGTTTCTTTGAACATCTCATACAACAACTTCACTGGCTATCTTCCTGACAGCAAGGTGTTTCGACAGTTGTCAGCAACAGACTTGGTGGGAAACAAAGGATTGTGCTCTAGAGGTCATGATCTATGTTTCCTCAGCAATGGTACAACAATGGCCATCTCTAGAAGTGGCAGTTTGAGGAGGTCATGGAGACTTAAATTGGCCATTGCATTGCTAATAGCCTTGACCATTGCTTTGTCCATTTTTGGGGTAGTTGCAGTATTTCGAGCACGAAAGATGAATGGAGAGGACAATGATTCTGAGATTGGAGGGGACTCATGGCCTTGGCAATTCACTCCATTTCAGAAGGTGAGTTTCTCAGTTGAGCAAGTTCTAAAATGTCTAGTAGAAACCAATGTAATAGGAAAGGGATGCTCAGGAGTTGTTTACCGGGCAGAAATGGAAAACGAAGACATTGCAGTAAAGAAGCTCTGGCCAACAACAACTGCTTCCAAATATGATTGTCAAAGTAGAGGAGTTCGTGATTCCTTTTCGGCTGAGGTGAAGACCCTTGGCTCCATTCGCCACAAGAACATTGTTAGGTTCTTGGGTTGCTGTTGGAACCGAAACACAAGATTGCTTATGTATGAGTACATGCCAAATGGGAGCTTGGGTGGTTTACTTCATGAAAGAAGTGGTAACTGCTTAGAATGGGACATCAGATATCGCATAGTACTCGGGGCTGCGCAAGGCTTGGCTTATTTGCACCATGACTCTGTTCCTCCTATAGTTCACAGAGACATTAAGGCCAACAACATTCTCATTGGTCCAGATTTTGAGCCCTGCATTGCTGATTTTGGGCTTGCCAAGCTCGTTGATGAAGGAGATTTTGCTCGGTCCTCCAACACGGTTGCAGGTTCTTATGGCTACATTGCTCCTGGTTAGTACTTAATTACTATTTCATCACCAATAGAAACCTGAATTGCACTATCTCATAACTACCTGTCTTTCTCCTTCTTAACTAATAAAACGGTCATAATCAACAAAGTTTTCCTATATGTGGTTTACAGAGTATGGATACTCAATGAAGATAACAGAGAAAAGCGATGTGTACAGCTACGGCGTAGTTGTCCTAGAAGTGCTAACAGGGAAGCAACCAATTGATCCAACCATACCAGATGGACTCCACATTGTGGACTGGGTAAGGCAGAAGAGAGGGGGAGTTGAGGTACTTGATCAAAGCTTACGAGCACGACCAGAACCCGAGATTGAGGAAATGCTGCAGACATTAGGTGTGGCATTGCTGTGCATTAACCCTACCCCGGATGACAGACCAACCATGAAAGATGTAGCAGCAATGCTCAAAGAGATTAGGCAGGAGAGAGAGGAGTGCATGAAAGCTAACATGAGGCTTCTCAATGGGTCCTATTCTGCAAATGATCATGGACAAGAAACTATGTTCAGTTGCAGTGGAGGAACATCATCAGCTATGGTGAAGCAACAACATACATACCCTCCAACAAGTACCAGCACAAGTTTCTCTGCTTCCTCATTGCTATACACTTCATCTTCCAATGTCAAAACAACTCTCAAATAATCAAAATAAGAACTTACTAATTAAGGATTCGGCTTCGCAACCTAGCATTGCTATGATAGAAATCTGTTTCTAGCTACTTTGTTTCATAGTTCTCGTTTCTCTGTACTAGAGGGAACAGTTTTAATAACCAGAAGTAGCAGAAAATTTACTTTTACTCGGTGTATATGCTTTGCTTAAAAATACTATGTTGATATTGGTATTGAAAGTTAAAAAACACCGACAACAACTATTAGATGCATTCAACACATATAGTCCAACTCCAACATGATATGAAAATCCAAAAAGAAATTGCTTGTCTGGAAAATTTCAGAAGAATATCCCCTCACTTATTCTGTTGATCGACTAGAATAGGAGTGAAAAAGTCTTGATGTGATCGATTTGCAATGATGAATGAAATTTGTAGCAAGTGAGAGTGGAAGTGATTGCTTACCTCAATTGTTCACTATCAAGTATTTATAGGTGAGTTTGTACGGATATCTTTGTTTGCAATTACGGGTTATAGGTCGTCACCCTTAAGACCATGTAGATATAGTGCTCCCATCCATTCCAGGACTAACCAGTTCATCTTTGGCCTGATTGTGTTCGAATGGTTTTGTCCTAGAGGGAATTTGTTGACATGACCAAGCTTTGCCTCTTCAACTTGTATTGAGCCGGAATTCCTGTCAATATTTTGCACCCCGGCAGAAATTTAAATAAATATCGAATACATATGGGATAACTCTATGTAAACCCTAATGAATCAACCTGAACCTAGTAATATATACTCCTCTAATGTCATCTATGATCTATTACTAAGGAACTTTGACAAATTTCTAGTCAAACTACAAATACCTGTAGATTTATTAACCACTTGATGTGCATAACCTAAAAACTGAAAAAGTGTAATCTTCACCTACCTGTGTAACTGAACTCCTTTCCTCCGTAGCCGATGGTCAAGCCTTGACTGTAATGACCCTGAAATTGGGCAGTCAACAAGTATGGGTCATAGGACGTCATAGTTAAGGTCGCTTGGGCTTTATATCATGCAATGTCGTTGGGCCAGCTCACATTCGTGTCCGGTGGAATTTAGGGAAATCAGAACGGCTATACTATTTACACATAAAATCAAGATAGTACCAAAAATTGGTCAATGACCCCGGAAAATAAAAGGTAAAAAGTGCTGACCTTCCAGATTTTTCATATTTAAATTCACACAATTTGTTTATGAAAATACAAGGACAGAATGTGTTTTCTGAAAAACGGGATTGCAATGCATGGATCAATCCTTACTGGGCAGCAGAAACCAAAATTAACAAACAGAACACCAGATTTTGGTTATGCAGTGAAAATCTCAACTTCTGAGATTAAAAACACTGTGAGACTCTTACTCTTGAGAACCCAAAATAAGAATTAACTTATGATGAAGAATATGTTCTTTACAAACTTGAATAGCACTAGCTCGGCTATAATGATTAGATGAAAACTAATACCAAGTTTGTCTTCCGTCTTGAACTCTTTCTTCACTTGAACGATCACCAAATACCGCTCTCCTTTCTTCACAGCTCCTCTACTGATCTCAAGAGAAGTTATGCATATGAAACAATGATCAAGAACACTTAAATATGGACCAAGTGTTTTGAAAAACAACAAAGACTGATTTGCAGGAGATGTTTTGCTCTTGATCAGTATAACATATATACAAGAATACAGCTTGATTCTAGGATACAAAAAGGAAAACTATTCTAGCCCTATTAATGCCTAATAACATAGAATCAATGTGATGATTCAGAGTGAATGTGTTAAATGTTGACAACTTAGTGTTGACAGCTATACTAAGCTAATTTTGCTCTACTTTCCAACATTCCCCCTCAAGTTGGAGAGTGGATATCCTGCACACCCAACTTGCGAATCATAAGCTCGAAGTCCTCCTTGCCAAGAGCTTTAGTCAGAACATCAGCCAGTTGATTTCCAGAACTCACAAACCGTGTCTCCACTGAACCATCTTGGATTTTATCCCTAATATAGTGACAATCCATTTCTATATGCCTTGTACGTTCATGAAACACTGAATTTGCTGCTATATGTAAAGCAGCCTTGTTGTCACAATAGAGCAATGCCGTTTCCTGGTGTAAAATCCCCAAGTCTTGAAGCAAATAACGTAACCAAGTCAACTCACAGCACGCTCTTGTCATAGCACGATACTCTGCTTCAGCTGAAGAAAGAGAGACTGTTTTCTGACGTTTCGACCTCCATGAAATTAAAGAAGGCCCTAGGAACACACAATACCCTGTAGTAGACCTTCTTGTAAGTGGACATCCTGCCCAATCTGAGTCACAAAAAGCTCGTAGCTGAAGATCATTATTTGAGGAAAAGAACAAGCCTTGACCAGGAGTTGACTTGAGGTAGCGTACTACTCGCAAAGCTGTCTCCCAATGAGCTTTTCGAGGCTGATGCATAAACCTGCTTAATATATGAACAGGATATGTAATATCTGGCCTTGACACTGTGAGATAAATCAATCTTCCAACCAAACGCCTATACTTCTCTGGATCTTTGAGTAACTCAGTCTTATCTGACAACTTTAATCCACGTTCCATGGGTGTGTCAACAGGGGTAGCACCCAATAATCCTGCATCTTTTATAATTTCTAATGCATACTTGCGCTGACAAATAAATATCCCTTTCTTAGATGTTGAAACCTTAATGCCAAGAAAATACTTTAAACTGCCAAGATCTTTCAAACGGAATGTTTTATGCAAATATTTCTTGACATCAGCTATACTCACAGGATCATTGCCAGTAATTAATATGTCATCAACATATATCAATAAGACAGTAAAAGACTTGCCTTGCCTCCTGGTAAAAAGAGAGTAGTCTGCTCTAGATTGCACAAAACCAGCAGACCGAATAACTTCTAAAAATCTAGAAAACCACTGCCTTGAAGCCTGTTTCAGACCGTATAAGGATTTATGCAACCGACAAACCAAATGCTCCTCCCCCTGTCTCCAGAGCCCAGGCGGTGGAGACATATAAATTTCTTCATCCAGGTTGCTATGGAGAAAGGTATTGTTGACATCGAGTTGAGAAAGAGACCAACCACGAGACGCAGCTAAGGCAAGGAGACAACGGACTGTAACAATTTTAGCAGTAGGAGAGAAGGTCTCCTGATAGTCAATACCTGCCAATTGCGTGAAGCCTTTGGCCACCAACCTGGCTTTGTATCGTTTAACCGAACCATCAGACTTGTGCTTGACCTTGTAAACCCATCTACAACCAATAGGGATCTTCCCAGGAGGCAGCGTGGTAAGAGTCCACATACCGTTGGCCTGCAAGGCCTCCAACTCGGATCTCATGGCATCCCTCCATTCGGGAACAGTAGCTGCCTCAGAATAAGAGGTCGGTTCAGTGACTGCACTAAGCTGAGCAACAAAAGAGGAGCAGGCAGGAGTGTAGTGATGATAAGAGACATAATTTGCCAATGGATACCGCGTACCTTTGGGAGGACCTGGCGGGAAGGAGGGCGATTAGTAAGTGCAAGCATTGGATTGAGGCTTGGAGAAGTCGATATCGGTGAACCGAGCCGGCGGCTCAGTGGAGTGGGTGGAGCGACGGAGCTGTGGTGGGCCGGGAGGAGGCGGGTCTGGAATAGCTTCAGGAGGAGTCGAGGGAGGAGGAAATGGAGAAGATGGCGGGGAGGGGGACCATCCTGGCACCGGGGACGACAAAGGGGTAGGAACAGGAGTGGAGAAGGACGATGGAGGAGGGATGAGGGGTGGTGGGACAGGCGGATTGGGTCGGCCGGAATACTGACGAATGGGCGCTGTGGGCCGGAAGGGAAGAGGCGGAGGTGGTATAGAGGAAGCGCCAAGATCGGCGTCTATGGAAGGACGGGCAGGTTGAGAAGAAGAAGGAGGCGTGGGTAGGTGGACCTGGGAGTCAGAACTAGAGTCAAAAAAGGAATCAGGGAGAAGTGGAAGTGGGCCTGGGTCATGGGCCAACGGGGCAGAAGGAAGAGTGGGCTGATTGGAGGCATAAGAAAACACATTTTCATGAAATATAACATCTTGACTTGTAAAAAATTTCTTAGTCGATAAGTTAAAGAGTTTGAAGGCTTTTTGTCCCACCGGGTAACCAATGAAAATGGAAGGAATTGCTCGGGTGTCAAATTTATGAGTGGGGTGCACATTAGTGGCATAAGCTAAGCAACCAAAAACCCGAAGGTGAGAAAAAGAAGTTGGTTTTGAGTAAAGAAGCTCAAAAGGAGTTTGGGAAGAAAGGATGGGTGAGGGCAACCGATTGATTATATGGATGGCTGTGAGAACACACTCCCCCCAAAATTGTGGAGGAAGATGAGCTTGAAATTTGAAGGCACGAGCCACCTGGATAATATGGCGATGCTTGCGCTCTACAACCCCATTTTGTTGAGGCGTGTAAACACAAGAATGTTGGAAGACAATGCCATTAGCATGAAAAAAAGAGCGAAGTGAAATAAATTCACTACCATTGCCACTTCGGAAAGTTTTAATGCGAGAGTCAAATTGAGTGAGAATGTGAGCAAAAAAACGCTTCAAAAGTGGTTGTGTTTCATCTTTGTGCCTCATTAAGAAAACCCAAGTAAATCGGGTGAAATCATCCACAATAGTAAGAAAATAAAAGGCACCAGAAAGAGAAGGGTGTCGATAATGACCCCAAATATCACAATGAATCATTTCAAATGGTCTTGTAGAAGAAATAGAACTAGAACTGAATGGTAATTGACTCTGTTTGGCCAAGGGACATACATGGCAATTAGTAATTGGCTGAATGGAAAAATGCAGAAAATGCTTTGCTATGTGACTTAAACATGGAGAAGAAACATGACCTAAGCGATTATGCCAAAGATTGGTAGAGGAAATGGCAAGGTTGCAAGATGATCTGGAAGGTCTGGTAATGGAAGGTTTGGTTTGTTCCGTCGCTAGTGCCACCAAATAGTATAGCCCATCACGTTCTTTACCCAAACCAATCGTCCTCTTCGTAGCCAGATCCTGCAAAACACACCAATAAGGATAGAATGTCACGGAGAAATTCAGACCTCTTGTCAAACGGCTAACCGAAATTAAATCTACTTTAAACTTTGGCACAAACTATATATCATGTAGATAATATGCGGTACTCAGAGGCAATGAACCTGTGGCTTCAATATGCACTTTTTCTCCACTAGGTAGCAAAACAGGCGGTAATGCATATTTTTTATTTTTATTCAATAATTTAGAGCACGAAGTTATATGATCTGTCGCCCCGCTATCAATAATCCAATTGCGGGAAGCAACTCTAGACAAACCTGGCTGCGTTACTGCATTTGCTTTGGAACTTGAGTTAGTATTTGGATTGGGCTTTTGGGCTTGTTGGAGAGCAGCTAAAAACTGCTTGAATTGGGCCATTCTCCTCTTCTACGATGCTTGTCGCACTAACCTGGTTAGCAGAAGGAGAGGGCGCGACTGGTGAAGCAGTGTGCTTCTTGTGGAAATTTCTCGATCCTTGCTTTGCTTTGGGATGACCTAGAGGAAAACCAATCAAGTGAAAGCATGTTTGGACCCAATGTCCTGGATCACCACAATAGGTACAGTGCGGCCTTCCCCTTCCTCGACCTGAACCAAAACGCGGGGTGAAGCCGCGTTCTGCATCCTGACAGGTCTGAAAATTCGGTCGGTCACCACGACCACTTCTGCTGCAGATCTGGTTCGGCGGCCGCCACTTCGAACTGCCATGGCAGCGACGCTTGAATTGGACTCCGTTGCTACAATGAAACGTTGCTTTTCTTCTTTTGCAACGGCATCATATGCTTGTCTGACACTTGGAAGGGGATTCATCAAGAGGATTTGACCGCGGGTTGCACTGTAAGTCTCATTTAATCCCATCAAGAACTGCATAAGCTTTTGTTAATCTGCCTGTGCTCATTGTGATGCTTCTGAATAGGTTGCCAATTCATCCCATAAACTTTTCAATTTCGTGTAGTATGCTGAAACTGATTGTTGTTCCTGCTTGAGTGAGGCGATGTCTAGCTGAATTTCAAATATGCGAGGTGCATTGCCTTGTGAAAAATGCTCACTTAGATCTTCCCATACCTCATGAGCTGTAGGATAGTAGATGATACTGTCAGTAATTTTAGAACTGATTGTGTTAACGATCCATGAATGGACCATGTCATTGCATCTTGACCAAGTTACATATCCTTCTGGATCAGCTTCAGGTGATGGAGCTCTGATTGAACCATTCACAAAGCTGAGCTTGTTTTTAGAATTGAGAGCCAATGTCATAGCCCTCTTCCAACTTGTGTAGTTGTCTCCATTCAATGGTTTGGAGACTAAGACCAATCCAGGATGGTCTGAATGGTGAGTGAAGAATGGATTTGAGATATCAGATGTTGAATGATTGGACTTGTTGGGATTGGGTGGTGGTGATGGGACTTTATCACCAGCCATGGTGATTGTGATTTTTGTGAATCTGTTGCTGGGAAGGCTAGAGAAGAGTCAGGATCGTGAGTCCTGCTCTGATACTATGAAAAACAACAAAGACTGATTTGTAGGAGATGTTTTGCTCTATTGATCAGTATAACATATATAGAAGAATACATCTTGATTCTAGGATACAAAAAGGAAACTATTCTAGCCCTATTAATGCCTAATAACATAGAATCAATGTGATGATTCAGAGTGAATGTGTTAAATGTTGACAGCTTAGTGTTGACAGCTATACTAAGCTAATTTTGCTCTACTTTCCAACTTGACTCTTGTGAAGATTTTATCTTAGGCAAACAAGCAAGACTCACCAACTAATTCTTGTGTCCCTAGATGCATACATATTGACCGTGTATATTTTTGAATATATGAAGGACCAACGGCCAAACCTCTAACCCAAAGATTCTACCCTAATTCTCCTTTAATTAGGAAAGAAACTTTCCATATAAGAAATCCAACAAATCTTAAGAAAATCAATTAGGAATAAACAAGTCCTAAAAACCTTGGAACATCAACACCACGATTTTAACAATCAGAAAAATCTTTAAAAACGTAAATACATAAAATCCAAAACCTACTTTCCAAAATCGGACTCCACATGAAACTGACTACTAACTCGGAGATTGCAACACACGTTGCAATCCCATGCATATGCAGATGCATTTACCTGTGATTCTCCGAGATCAGTAAATAGATTTTGTCACAACTTTGTATGGGAATGCCAACACGACCTGTACAAGAATTGTACCTACAGTTTATGATGTTATCTTCTTTAGTTGTTATAAATTATACGTTTCAAACGCTTAAGTCTAGTTTCGATAAAATAGAATGAAAATAAAATTAAAATAAGTATAGTGCTGTAAATTTTAAATGTATGTACCAAAAACTGCCTTTGAAACGACATTGACCATCAAGTAGCACACCGCCCAAACCTCCCCTTGTTTGGTTAGCGAGGAAACTGGCATCTACATTGAGTTTCCATCTGCCATTAGCATCAGGCTTCCATCTTCTTCTTTGCTTACTAGTTGGTTTGTGCGCAGAATTTCGAGCTCTTCTAAAATCATCCAGCCATGACAGAGTTCCAAATACAATATCATTTGGAGATTGAGTAGTTCCAAGTCAGAACTTATTATTTTTGTGTTTCCAAAGGGCCCAAATGACCAAGAGAAGCTTGTCAAAAATATCATGCATGCCTGGGGTTTAGAGTATGATTTAGCATCCATTCTTTGAAATTGATGCTTGGAAGTAATCTTGCTATTGTTAAGGGTAAAAGGGGTAAATGACCCCAAGTCAGGTCAATAGGATATATAGTTGTAAATCCAAACAAACTGTAATTTTTTTCATCATCACCGATATATACAAAATTGCTCTCTTTTTCTGGGTTTTTCCTCATCTTCTTCAAGCTTTCTTATACTTCTAACATGGTATCACAAGCTCAGGTTGCGACCTAGGGTTTGTTCTTCGAGCTTCATCATGCTCCTGCAGCTTAGCTTCGTCTTCGATTTCACTTTCTCTATGTTCAATCTTTGGATTTGCTACGAAGATAAGTTCATCTCTCTCTCTCAAGACTCTTACGTCATGTTCTTAAAGATTACTGAGAAATTTACAGAAATTGATTAGCTTCGAAGCTTTGTTATCATATACATTTTGTTCGATTTTGATTTGGTACAAGATAAAGTAGTTGATTCATAAGAAATTTTGAGCATTTGATACTTTGAAACCCTAGAATTTTGGGGATTTTAGTTCAGATGTTCTATTTGTTATGGTTTGTGGTTTCTTCTAGAATTTGGTTGCTGATCGATGAAAAATTGGTGAAAGAAAGAAGTCTATTTTGATGTATCGTCAAGAAGAAATGAACTGTGAAGATTTCTGAGTCTCTTTTAGGTTCTTTACAATTCTATGTTGCCTTGCATCATGGATAACAGTACAATGTTACAAACTTGTCTACTATCCAATTTCTACAATCTCATTACAGTTCAGTTAGACGACTCTAACTATGTAACCTGGAAATTTCTGGTAGAGACACTGTTAAAAGGTTATGGTCTGATAAGATATATCGATGGATCATTCCCTTGTCCTTCAGAACAAGTGATTATGGAAGAAAATGGGGTTGCATCTGATATAGAAAAGGAGTACATGAATTGGGTGCAAAATGATTCTGCCATTATCTCGATACTTGCTTCTACTCTATCCAGTGATGCTCTCTGCTTCATTATTGGAAGTAAGTCTTCTAAGGAAATTTGGTGTCGACTTAAGGAGAAATATGTTGATGATTCACGGTATAACATAATGAATCTCAAAAACTCCTTATACAACATCCAAAAAGGCTCAGACTCTATTGACAAGTACTTAATTTGAGTCAAGTCCATATGTGATCAGCTTGCTATGATGGGAGTTTATATGGCTAATGAAGACATAGTAGTCTCGGTTTGTCATGGTTTACCCTCAGAGTTTGCTACCATAAAAACTGTAATAAGAATCAAAACACTAAGCTCCTCTGTTTCAATGAAAGAATTATGATCTCTTTTGTTGATCGCTGAAGATGAGATTGAACAAACTGTGAAGTCTATTTCTGAGAGGTTCAAGAATGAAATGATGGCACATGGTGATAGTTTCAAAAGGACATGTGACATTAATGATGCTGATGGCTCTGTATCAGGAAAAGTGGAATGTAGAGAAAATGAATCTTGTGTGATAGAATCTAGGAAGATTAACACGGACATGCAGGTTGTGCGAGGATTGAGCCCGGGTTCTGATAATATGTGTGAAAAAGTTGAACACTGTGTTATTGAAAATGTTTTGAGACAATCTTCAGTGGGGTCAAGGACGAGAACTTCTGGATCTGAACAATTGCTTGGTGATTATGAAGCTTCTTCAAACAGAACTACAGAAGCAACTGAGGGCTGCACAATAAGGAAGCATACTGGTGATTGCTTTGATGGTCGTAATGGCAAAGATCCTGTCAAAGTTGATAGATCAATGACATCTGACACCGTCATTAATGGAACCTATTATGCCACTGCATCTATTCCTAAAAAGGACTCTACATATGCTGCAAATACTATTCTGCAAAATGGGAATTGCATTATGCAATCTGTGTCAAGCAATGATCTCATGTTCAAACAATGCACTTCTCCAATATGTGATGACAATTGCCCTGGTGGTAGGGACTCAATTGTAGTAAATGGAGCTCTAGACAATACTACACCTTCAAGAGTTTGCACTCAAAGTTTGGAGAGCAAGCCTCAATTTTTGAACTCAAAGAAAGACCAATCTTTTTATTGTTCCATTGATGGTAAAGCTGATCTTTGGAATAATCAATGTACTGCTAATGGTTCTCTAGATCTTAGGAACCATGTTGGTGGTAAAATTCTTTGTCCAGAAGAAGGGACGTATGCACTACTTGGAAGAGCTTCTTTTCTTGGAAGTTCAATGCGAATGATGGTATCTCTATGTGTTATTATGGTTGAAATAAATAATCTGAAATTTTTGCCTCTCATCATGCTACTTCCTCTTATTTCAAAGGCTGTTGGTAATGCATTCAATGAAGGCTTCCCTGTGATTGATCATTCTAGAAATGGAGAAACACTTGTCCTTGGACTATTATTTATTAGTACTTGTTGGTACTTCTGCAGAACTTCAAGGTAGTGGACTGGCCTATCGGCATTGTTTTGACTGCTGGTGCATTGAAAATATATGTTGAGATATTCAATTTCTTGTTACAAGTGAAACTTGCTCTATTTTCATTGTGGCGCCAATTGAAGATGAAGGATCTGTTCCACTTGATTAGTTGGAATAATCACTCTAAGCAACATGTAAAGGACGTAAGCCATTTTGATGCAATAGTGAAAATGAGGCATCAGGTCAATCACTTTGTATCTACATTACAGCAATATGGGGAGTCACAGCTATCACATGTATCATGGTGCAGGTTTCTATACTCAAGCACAAGGTCAAATATATGATGGATCTTACTCTTTCATCTGTTGCAATCTGATGCTAGGTTCCCTAGCATCAGCTTGAGGGGGGATGTTAAGGGTAAAAGGGGTAAATGACCCCAAGTCAAGTCAATAGGATATATAGTTGTAAACCCAAACAAACTGTAATTTTTTTCATCATCACCGATATATACAAAATTGCTCTCTTTTTCTGGGTTTTTCCTCATCTTCTTCAAGCTTTCTTATACTTCTAACAACTGTCAGATTAGAAGGGGGTGCTGAAAGTATAGTTTGAACAGTTGGGCACTTACAGAAGATGTGAGCTCTATTTTCAAATCTGGCTGGGTATAATAAATATTTTGTGTATCCTTTCCGAAGTAAGGTTGCCTTTGTAGGAAATAAATTATTGTAAGCTCTCCATAAACAAATTTGCACTTTCCCAGGATGTTTGACTTCCATATAACACTTCCATAGGGGTAGAAAAGGGTCTCCCTGACTCCCTGAGATGTGGATGAGAGTACAGTGTTGAGTACTTTGTCTCGTGCTATCCAGTAAGCTGTTTTAACGGAGTAGAAACCTTTTTTCTTTTGTTTCCAACTTCCACAATCCTTGTGCTTAAGGGAATGCACAAAATTTTATCTCCAACATCAGGAGGAAATACACTTCTATCAACATCATCTTTCCAACATCTACTATCATCATCAATTAGGTCCGAAACCTGCTCCAAAGTAGAGTGTACTAGGGTTTGTGAATAAAATTATGTGCACAGTTGGGAATCCATTTATCCCATCCATATATTTATAGCATAGCCATCTCCAACACGCCAATGTACCCCAGCTTGCAACATAGGCTTTCCTTGTAGTATGCTCCTCCAAGAAAAGGAAGGAGAATTATCTAACTCGGCATCCTAAAAGAAGTCATTAGGATAATATCGAGCTTGTATAATCTAGCAATGAATGAGTTAGGATTGGAGATTAGTGTCCATCCTTGTTTTGCCAACATAGCTAAATTATATGTGTAGATATTTAAAAGCCCATACCTCCTTCATGCTTTGTGAGACACGACCGCTCCCAATTCCTCCAATAAATTTTCTTTTTTCTTCAGTACGTAGCACCCTAAAAAAAAAGAGGCACACAACTGATGAATGTCAATATACTAAATACACACAGCCTTTTTTTTTTATACCTTATTTTTAAATACTCTTTCACCCTCATTGAGATATACACCGAAAGAAACAAAAAAAAAAAAAAAAAATGTCAAAGAAGAGAATGACAAAGGTCATTAGCGGCGATGGAAATTAATTCCTCTTCCCACCACTGCAGTATTGGGGCGAAGCAGATTGAGACGTCAAAGATTTCATGTGAGTGGATGGTACCATATGGGACCTGGTGGGAGTGAGGATCCTTCTAGGAGCGCGAGTGGAGCATTGATTTTGATCTGCAGTGGAGCGGTTCGAGCAAAGCGGATGCGGATCCTTATTCATTATCATCTCTTCGATTAGTATAGTTATCAAAAAGAGACGAGGACATTCCATGAAACTGCCGTAGCTTCATGATGAAAGGATTATCCAACCAATGTATCCAGAAAAAGCTAACTGATCAGCTATTATCATACAAGACAAAAGATATATGCATGATTGAAATGTGAACTAGCAAATATTTGGTTCATTTTCAAAAACTTGGGATGCATGATTTCATAAGGGAAGGAGGGATCGAGCTAGAGGGAGAGAGCTGGCCTTTTTTTTTTCTATTAAAAATTCATTTTTCCTTACGAGGGCATAAAATCCACTTTCCAAGAAAAATTGGACAAAAAAATTTCAGGGGCATATATTAGAAAATGAACATGCGTAAGTAAAATTTCCCTTTATCTTTTTTTTTTCCTTGAATAAATTTTACTTTTTTTTGTAATGAAAATATTTTCGTACATTTGGTTTTAGACTAATTTACATATACTGCAATTGCCTGTAGTTCTGAACCAAGCGCCATATAAGCTCCAATTTGGGTCGCAATAGCTATGGTATGCATTTACATCTACCGAAGTTCTCCCTTCAAATTATGACCAAGCAGATATGTTGATTGCAAATGACCTCACGGCAAGCAGGCAAACTGTCATGTACGTGGTAGTCTAGCTATAGTATTGGTGGAATGGTGGCTAGTTTCGAACCAAATGATGTTGCCAAGTAGATGCATTAATTAGCTTCTTTGTCCCTATTTCAGGGAAGAAACTACTTTGTGGTGGTGTTCCGAACAAATGTAGCTCTAGCCAATAAGGGCGGAATTCTGAAACCAGCAACTGAATTAGGCAAAAGGGTGGGGATGAACTCATGAAAGTATATATTAGTTTTTTTGGTAGAGGGGTTGAGAATCACTTGAGATGTTTAAAGTTATTTATAGAAAAAAAATATATAAAAAAGAAGTAATAATGAGAGGTCTATTTATTAACTTTGTTGTTCTTCATTTAAGCTTAGGCAATATCCCAAAAACCATTCAAGTCAACAATAACTAGTTTAGCCATGCATGTCCTTGTATGTACTCAGCGGCAGAAGGTCATGTCCTCAGTTATTCATATCAAATTTGCCATTATTGACCATATTAGTATGGAACACTATTTTTGCTTTGCCACCAAGTAATACCAGAGTAGTCAAAGAGGGAAGGAGAATGGAGAAATAATATTGGGGATACTTTGTTCTTTTCTCCTTTTTTTTCTTAATGTAATTTAATGGAAGGTCAGAACTCAGAAGAAAAGGTTAGAAATTGGTGCAATAGTCCCACTTTTAGGATTCAAGTTTCAAAATCAATTCTGAATAGCAACTGGAAATATTCCTCCAAATCATCAAATAATATAACTTCACTCGTGGTACAATAATTTTCATACTTTCAAATGATAAAACAACTGTATAAAGTATTCTAACAATAACTTTGTCCTCGATCTATTTAGGCATTATGGCAAACATACATGCGTTTCTCAAGCATTAATGAATGAAGATTATCGACCCTTCAATTCCCATATACATAATTTACGAATTATGGTTTTCGAATTCTACAACATATATATGACTCATTAATAATTAACAAACACAACATACACTAATATACTTAATGTCAAAGACTGCATACACTGGTATTGGGGAGATCTCTATACGTTTAATTGAGACCCAAAAAACCAAGCGCATGCTTCCAACTGAGTCATCACTCCCAACCAACCAGCCTCCAGATCTCAGCTTTCAAAAACGCATGATGAATTCTGAAACCCCCTCCCACTTGCAGATAAAATCAAGGGCTGCTCTGCATTCCAACAACCCTAGACCATCTTTGCCAGAAGGGCGGTTGAGCTAGCTGGGTTTCTCTGAAGAATTCAGCTTCCTTCTCCCTCTTCTTTCTTCCTTTACTGTTTCTTAGATGACAAGCCATTGTTGCCAGATGGAGTGCTTGCATGTTGGTTCCTTTGCGACTTTCCTGGCCTTTTGGTCTCTGATTTAGTCCCCGCTTGCCGTACCTTCACTCCTCTTATCATCTGTGCATCAGAAGTAACTAATATTGAATAATCAAACTTGAAAGAAAATAATAATAAGGGATTATTTGAATAGAGAAATGTCCATACATATTTGTTACACTTAACGTCTGAATAGATGACTATGAAGTCCCCTTCTTGGAGTCCATTTGCCCTCACAAAATCTCCTAAATTCAACAACATTAATAACATTTTAGATGACAAAACAATAGCAATAACATTATCGATTAATGTTCATTACAATAATGTGCATACCTGTGTTTTCAAGGAGATACATCCTGCTTTTGTTGTTGGGCCAGTACCTGAAACTCCACGAACATGGCAGAAAAGGGAACGCAAAATTACTTATTTCTGCTAATTAAAATTGATGACATATATGTTGAACGAAATTATCCAAATTTATAGTAAAATACCTATAGCGCATGTTCCATACACGAGAAGTCCCGATGTCTTCCATTGCAATTGAAATTCCGTCCCTTGCCTCTAACTCAGGAAGATGGGTTTCGGCTTCTTTCTGATTATCAACGTTAGTATGCATTAACGTTATCAATACCAAATTCCAATAACAAAAAGAAAATAACTATCCCAAATTCAAAAATACGAAATCAGAAGGTGATTAGGGAACTACTTTTGGCAAAACAATTCTTCCAAGATTGCCCACATCACTTTGCTTCAACACTTTCTGAAGAAGGAACCTCAAATTCTTATTCTCAGGTCTCCATCCCTACAAAAGGACACACCAATTAAATAAAATTGGCTTGCATTACTCATTCTATTAAATTTACCACACATTTTTATGAACCAGAAAACGTTACACTGCAACAAATTAACAACACACCTGTCGCCTTTCCTGTGTATTAATCCGGCCCGGATTATAATTCTGCCCTTGACTGGCCGGACGATCAACTGGAAGCACCAATGGTGCTGCCTCGGGAGCCATCGTTTGCATCATTGCCGGTGTGGCTGCAGGAGCAGGACCACCAGCCGCCGTGGTGGGCCAATAAAACCAGTTAGAAGCAGCCGGATTGCCCATTGCGGCAGTAGTGCAATTGTGATCGGCGTTCCCAACTAGCCTTTGATCCGGCATTTGATTAGGATGCTGATTCTGTTGGTGTCCATGATGCCTTCCATGGTGGTGTGACAAAGTCCTTCTCTGCCTTTGCATCCTCTTCTTCCTAGCCTCTTTAGTTGCCGAAGACCCTAACCTCACCAGCTGCGGCTCACCTGATTGCCCTTGAAAATATTGATACTGACCATACTGCCCTCCGTAACCGGAAAGCGGTTGCTGATGCTGAGGAGGTGCTAGTTGGATATTACTATCCGGGAAAGATCCATAATTGTTGCCCATAAATGGAGATGAAGGCGCCCAGGTTGGTGCAGTCTCTAGCATTTGATGCTGGTATTGATCTGAATTTGGTTGCTGGTAACCCGGCCCGTTTCCAAAAGGGTCCTGACCCATAAACCCCATCATCGGAGTTGACGGATAGCCCACCTGCGATGGAGTCGGGACTAAAATGGGCGCCGCTGCATCATACTGGGGAGACGCCATCCACGGCGATGATATGGGAGGATTTTGTGTAGGGTTAAGACTAGGGTTAGGGTTAGGGATGGCGTTTTGAAATGGGTCTACTGCATACTGTTGTATCCCCGAGTCTTTAGTACCGCGCCTCTTTTGGAGATGGTTAGTTTGAACCCACTCAAGCACCAGTTTGAGTAACTGCTTCATCGCCTCTTTGCCTCCACCCAAACGCCTCGCGGCGGACTCGATTGTTGACTTCTTGATCTTCACGCTCCTCAAATCCTCGGCTGAAACCGTCTCTCGGTTTGACCTCAGCCACTCCAAGAACACAGACGCCATGTCGTCCTCCGGAACCTTGTTGCTCTGATCTCCCATGGTCATGTTCTCTTGTGGGTGTGAGGTTTGATTGTCTGCATGCATCTGTTCCTGAGGAGGTTGCTCCTGCGCTTGGAACTGGTCCATCATTGGATTCTCGTTTTGGAAAATGGAAGACGGGTCGAACAACTCGTTGCCTTCGAACAGATCTATGTACCCGAAAGTCTCCATCATGTCCATGCACTCCATTCCGAGATCCGACGGCTGAGAGATCTCCATCGAGGCGGTGGAGGACAACGCCCCCGCCGGATGTGCATCAGCCGAATCGTTACGAGAGTAGTAATTGTTGTTGTTGTCTTGTTGCTGCTGATAATCTTGAGAATGGTAATTGTTATTATCCTCCGCATCTGATTTGAGAACCGCCCAGGAAGCCGCGGAAGAAGACGAAGATGCCGAGGAAGACGACGACACGGTCTTCACCGGCACCCGAGTCGAAGACGAAGAAGAAGAGGATGACATGCAAGGGAAGTCAGGCAGAGGAGGGAAGTCATTGCAGAAGATGGAAGCAGTTCCGTCGTTGACGTCAGCGAGAAGAGAATCTTGCTCATTATCAAGCCATAGATCAGCGGCGTCACCTTCTTCTCCGAAATCGTTCCGCATCACTTCTTTGCCGACGAGATGCTGGCTGTGGTGATCCTCTCCATGCAGATCTTGGTGGTGGTTGCCGTGGACTTGAACTTGCACTCCATCCATGGTATCAAAACGCACCAAAAAAAATGGTTTTGGTTTTTTTGTTGGAATCAGATAGGGGATGGTGGGTACGGATAAGTGCAAGAGGGAGAGAGTGGTGTATCGGATTAAGGAAGCAGGAGAGGAGAGAGTAGGGACCCGCTGCTTTCTAGTACTACTCTTATCTCGAACCCTCACAGAGAAGCAACATAAAGCATCTGGTCTATCACCCAACAACAGCAACAACTAGAACAAAGATAAGACATTAACAATTAATTAATTGAGGTATTAGTCTACCACCACCATGGAAAGCGACGTCACTTCTCTAACGGCCATGAGTGAATTAGTATTTAATTGGGCCATTATCACAAGACCTCGACCTCACCAAACACTTATTCTCGCCGCTAATACCTTAATTAATAATGCTGTACTATCTTTTGAACGAAATGCTTCTCAGTAGGTCTCAAATCCGGCGATCAGTGCAGAGGTTGAAGAAGAAGCAGGAAGATGAAGAGGAGTGACCTTGTTTCTGGGGACCCGCATGCTTAAAAGGTGTGAAAGCGCAACAACCCCCCATGTGTGACTTCTGGTGTGTTCTGGGACGTTTCATTTTCATTTGTGCAATTTTTGTATTTTTCTTGGAGATAAGTTCGAATGGTTTTTTGCTAGGTTAATCGCTTATGTAAGAGAGAGAAAAGGACGTGTGCAGATAGATATTGAGACTTTGAGAGGCAGTTTTGGGGAGAGAAGGAAAGTAATAAAGGTGGTTTTGGGTTGGGTGGTTTTGAAATTTAGAGAGGTAAACAAGAAAACAAAACCTCGTGCCGCTACTCTCTCAAGCCTCGCTCCGGATTCTGTGCCAACCCGCCATACGTTTCCACCTGAATGGTGCCACAGAACGGTGCCTCTCTGGCTTCATTTTCACTGCACATATTAAACACATCAATTACTAGCGACCTTTTGTTTAACACCAATAAAGAACAAGCAAATGATACATCTATATTTTATAATTTGCTTTAACTAGTTTTACCCCGTAATCATTCCCTCACATTCCAAGTAAGTAAATGTGCCATTTTCTTACTTAGAATGAAAAATAATCATGAATCGGAGACAAGTGGAATGGGAGAAGAAATGAATCGGTATTGATTCCGGAGAAATGATTCATAACCATCTCCCCCCTTCGTAATCGAATTCTTGAGTATTCAGGAATCGATTCCTGATAAGGAGGTGGGACCTACAACCATTCAGATTCCTTCATGTGTTAGTAAACGCAGGAATTCTTTTACCCGGAATCATTTCGATTCATTTATGTGTTAGTAAACGCAGGAATGTTTTTACCCCGTAATCATTCCCTTTCCTTCCAAGTAAATAAACGTGCCCTAAGTGTATAACTAATTTAACGGCGCTTATACGATTCCTGCTTACTGTGGTTGGTTTTTAAATATTATTATTGAATAAATTTTATTTATTTATTAATAAATTCGTAATGCTCATCGGGTGATCATATTACTAAAAATGTTGTATGTGCTCATCATTATGGAGTTAATAGATAATACTAAAACACTTAATTTATTTAATTTTAACTTTTATTATAAATCGATTACAAATTCTCAAATCACCTAATAACTGTAACCGAGTGCACACCATCAATCGGTATCCATATGCATAATATTTTTAAACTTTGAAATCATGTTACAAAATTATGAACGAATTTCTACCAACTGTATATAAGAGTTTCAGTGGCTCGCACTCTCAATTTTTATTAGGGTTGTGTCGATTTGTTTGTTAGACGCTTCTGTGGGAAAATTTAGTTATTAATTACAAAGAAATGACAAGATTCAGGCTTTATCCTCAATATATTCTTAATCCAAAAGCTATAGAATCTCGTTGGTCTGGAAAATATGGTCATCATTACAAAATGATCAAAAAAGGTTTAAAGGAAAAGCAAATCCTAAAAAAAGTTTGTTTTTCTATTTTTGGGTGGCAAATACTTGTTTGACATGAATGCAAAATTCCTTCTCAAGCTTGTAATCTCTTCCTAAACACGTATGGATCAAATGGTTAAGGACTAACCATCCTATTGTCGATTTTTCTCTAGAAAATGGAGAGAGAGAGAGAGAGAGAGAGAGAGAGAGAGAGAGAGAGAGAGAGAGATGGACCGACTTTCCTAGTGGTCTGATATTTCGGAATGCTCACATTAGCTTTTGCCTACTTTCTAAAAAAAGCATTTGTCTGGATTCCCTAAGTGAAGCGGCGGGACTCACCATTCGCCGCTACGCGTCCATGCATTTCTGATTTCTCCTTTTTTTCTCTCTCTCTTCTCCGCAGAACCAACTCGTCTGTTCGACTCGTCAGACGGTAGCTTCACACATCAATTTGCTCGAGAGCTCCTCACAAACATGTCCGGTGCTGCCGGTATGTCATTTGTAACCGGAGAGTGGTATTGGAAGCCATTAGTCATTGCAGCTAGGGCAGTCCTGTTTCCGTACATCACAGTCTCTCTACCCTAATACGACTTTCTTGATAATCAAATGAGTTCTGGTGGATGCTCCTCAATAATGAGTGGCCACCTTGAAACTGTTTTTTCAAATTAAAAAAGAAAACGGTTTATTATCTTGCAAATATGTATAAAACTATTGTGCTGGCCCTTTGACAAATTGTTTCTTTCTTTCCTCCTCAAATTTTTAGCTTTTGTGTTCCTATTTTCAACTGAAGTGACGAAGCAGTGTGGATAATGCTCTTCTATTCGTCGTCCTATCTCATGCCAATACATTCTCACCATCCTATTGACTAACAAAAAGAAATAACAGAGCGAGTACCCATTCTTTCTATGTTCTTTTTAAATTTAGTACCATTGATTTGTAAAACAAAAGTAATTGACTATACTAGCTAGGCTTTCGCTTTTCATTTTGAAATCACTAGGATGTTATTTAGGGGAACGGAATCAGGTTCCATTAATATAACGACCTCACTCGGTCAAGCGAGAGGAATTCGAAAATCCCTCATATTACATCTTGATGCATAGATCAGACTGCACATAATAGAGCTAACAAAAGCAAAACCAACCTAAAAACATGAAAATAAACAAAAAGTAAAAAAAAACTCCTACACCTATCCAACCCTAAATCATTGCCGCTGTCTTGACAAGTGCCGCCTTGCCTGAGGGAAGTGTGCCGCCGACTGTTGAAACCTAAGTTTCGAAATCACTAGGATATTTAGAAGAAATTGAAATGACCATAATTATTTTATTTTAAGCTTGTTTAAGGAAAACTGAATTGTGAGAGAATTGAGTCGTGCTTTCATTAATAATAAGCGCATCTTTATATAGAGGATTACAAGGCATAGAATCAGAGTTGTACAAGGAAAGATATATCGTACAATTAATCAGATATATATGAATATCTCCGAGAATATCTCTAATTCAAAACCCTATTACAACTAGGACAAGTAACCTAGAGTTTGGGCTAGACACATATTCTGGATTTACTTGAACACTCCCCCTTGTGTCACCCAAACGTGGTGCTCCTCTCGTTACCTTATAAAAACCTTGCCGAGTAACAAAATCCCAGTGGGACAAAAATAACATCGGTCGAAGGAGAAAAAGAGCACAACACACCCTTCACGTTTCAAGACAGTACATGTAGACATTTCCCCCTGATGTCTGCGGTCATGGGAATTCGGATAACTTCCTCAAACGATGCTACCAACATGTTTCTCGAAAGTAGAATTTAGGCAATGACTTAGTGAGCAAATTTGCCACACTGTTCTCAGATTGAACCTAGTTCACTTTGATCTTGAGGAGAGTCTGTTGTTGCTAATTATGCTTGGTGTTGTCACTTTTGATGTAGCCTTGCTTCATTTGTTCAAAACAAGTAGCATTATCCTAAATGCTTGTAGGCTCATCTGTGGTAGACTTCAAACTACAATTGTTCAAACATGCAAAATTATGGATCCAATCCATATACATTCACAAATTGCTTCGTGAAGAGCAATAATGTCTGCAATGTTCGAAGATATAGCGACTGGGTCTGTTCTGTAGACCTCTAAGATATCGCGGTCTTACCCATGGTGAACACTTAACCAGTTTGGGAATGACCTTTGTGTGGGTCAGAGAGATACCCAATACCAGTAAAACCTTCCAAAAGAAATGTCGTTTTGGGATGGGGATAGTGGACGCAGGCTAGTGTTGGCAGCGTTCCTGGTGTGTGACGGGTCCGAAGCCATCATCTCTCTGTGGGGATAAAGCATGCCCATATCCGTCGTACATCTCAAGTACCGAAAGATATCTTTTACACCAATCCAGTGGCGCAGAGCTATAACTAGCTAACAAGTTCACAACATATCAGATGTCTGGTCTTGTGCATTGACCTGAGTACAATAATGCGCCTATTGTACTTAAGTAAGGCACTAGTCTTTTGCCACTAGCACATCTTCGTTTTCATCATTTGGACGAAGAGGATCATTTCTAGGATCAAGACTACGGACGATCATAGGGGTGCTTGAAGGCTTGATCTTGTGAAAATGCCTAAGCATCTATCAACACGATGCTCAAGTTCCAAACTGAGACATAATTATGTTCTCCCAAAATCCTTCATTTCAAAACCGGATTTCAAGTGTTCAGTGGTTTCCCTTAACTCTTTAATGAGTTCCAATGAAGGTCATGTCCAACATAAACCGCGATGGAATCCGAAACTTATTATGGAAACGCGTGGGCATATCCCTTCCCAATCAAGTAGTTACTTTAGTAAGAGTTTCAACCTCTTTGTAAAATGCGCTCCGCGGAGTTACATCATTGTCTCTTTGACCAAAGAAAATCTAATCCAAAATGCTAGCTAATGCAAAACAATGGTAGTCATCTAACTTCTTTCGGTAATTCCAAAATAAATGTGACCAGGTGAGTAGAGAGATGTCGGTGGAGCAAGACTCGCTTAAGTACCACAAATCTCAGAACCTTCCTAGACATCACACTTACTTTGGGTGAGCCTACTTTGAACAAAGAGTAAACCATTGGCATCTACTACTAAAATATATGGTAATTGCCTATTACATTTCTTGGAAAATAAAAAGACTTAATCAAAATCGCCAGTCTCTGGATCTTTGCCTTTGAAGTCTTCAACCTTTAGAGCGAGATCGTCATCTTGATCTTATTGCTCCATGTAATTTGCTTCCCTTGCTTCACGATACGTCTCGTACGCGTTAGCAACATTCTGGGGTGCATTACATGCTTTAGCCCAATATCTGGATGCTCCACACTGAAGACAAGCATCATCATGGTCCGGTTCCCTTGATCGAGGTGCGCCTAGAGCGCATTGGGGATGGCTATGATCCTTGGTGGCACCACCACCATAGCCGGAGGCTCTGCCTCTCTCTCTCTTCACACGTTGACCTCTACGGTTCCGTGCACTCCTATCTTGGCAGTTTCCTTCCTCTTTGGGGCAAAAATATAGACCAGAACGTCCAGAATTATCCCTTTCCTTAGAGTTTTGCTCCTGGCGCTCTCCCGTAGGGGCGCGATTATAATTAGACTCCGGAATTGGCTTTGCTCCCACAGGTCTAGAGTTATAGTTCTTCACAAGTATGTTGTCGTGCTTTACAGCTACATTCATGGCTCCAATAAGCTCATGAAATCTTGTGATGCGTCCGGCATTGACATCAATCCGATAGTTCTTGGCTATCATCAATGCAGAGACGGGGAAGGTAGAGAGAGTCTTCTCGATCAACATCGTATCAGTAATTTTCTGCCCACAGAATTCCATCAAAGACTTGATACGAAGTACTTCCGAATTGTAGTCAAGTACAGACTTGAAATCACAGAAGAGGAGGCTTTGCCATCTCACTTCTAAATCGGGAAGCAGGGAGTCACGAACGTTGCCAAAACGCTGCTCGAGTTCTACCTATAGTTTTCTTGGGTCTTCCTCACTGAGGTACTCATTCTGGAGCGCGTCATTCATGTGCATTGTCATGAGAATTATGGATTTAGCTTCATTGGCCTCTCTCGTAGCTCTATTCGCTTTAAAAGCGGCAGCTTGTTGAGGAGTAAGCACATTCTGACTTGGCTCTTGGATCGTATCTAGGATCCCATCAGCCTTAAGATGCTGGCGCACATCACGGACCCACTTGTGGTATCCTGCGCCTGTTGTCTCTAGTGGAGCGAAACACAACTTGTTCAGGTTACTTATCCTGAAAAACAACAAAAGATTAGGGTTAGTTTCGGAGCGAAAAGACTACCACGAAAACAATAAAAATTTCTGAGCGTAGTTGCTTCCAAGAAATTAGGAATTTCCTAGCATAGTTGCTTCCAAGAAATTCAATTCCAAGATGGGTTGGATTAGATCGAAATAATGATGTTTGTGGTCGATCGTTTCTTCTCAACAAACTCTAAGTTTGGAGGACTCTACAAGCTCCAAGATTGGAGTGAGCATGAACCCCCACAGTTCGGCTTAATTAGGTCTTCCCTATGATCAAGAAATGGGGGTAGAAAAAGGGAGTTTGCAAGTCCAAGAGAAAAGAAGAGAAAAAATGAATAAAAACTCAAAAATGGGAACTTTTAGTACAAATTACCTCGAAATTGGTCGTCGGAAAATTTGGCTGGAAAAGTCGACGAAAAAGTTACCTGAGCTGAAGTGGCACCGGACAGCTGACGATGTTGATAACGTGGCTGCTGACGATGCTTCTGACGTGGCAGTGGCTTCTGGGCTGATGTCAGTGGGTTGCTGGGCTTGGTTATTGGGCTTCTAGGCTGCGTCCTTCTTCTCCTTTTTCTTTCTGGGCCTTTGGCTTTGGGCTTGTAGGGCTTCTATGGTGGGCTTGGTAATGCAGCAGATGCAGGGGCTGGCAGATGTAGACCAGCTAGGGATGTCAGGGGATCTTCTGGCCGGTTCTGGGTCTCTACGGTTGGTTCCGGGAATATTTTGGCCAGTTCCCTGATTCTGGGTTAGGGCTGCAGCATCTGACAAATTTTGACAGTAATTGGTGGACGAAAAAAGTGCAAACCGGGCAGGAGATCTTCTGCTACTTCTAGGGGCCGGTTAGCCTTTTTTTTGGCCTGTTTCGAGGGTGGCACCGCCTGTTCTGGACTCTTGGAGTTGAGAGCTTCAAGGTGGGCGGCAGAGGTTTCTGGGATTTGAAGACAACGAATTTAGGGTTTCAGGGTTAGGGCTTTGTGCTGATAACGTGTTTAAGGAAAACTAAATTGGGAAAGAATTGAGTCGTGCTTTCATTGATAATAAGGGCTTCTTTATATAGAGGATTACAAGGCATAGAATCAGAGTTGTACAAGGAAAGATAATTGTACAATTAATCGGATATCTATGAATATCTCTAAGAATATCTCTAATTCAAAACCCTATTACAACTAGGTCAAATAACCTAGAGTTTGGGCCAGACACATATTTTGGATTTAATTAAACAAAGCTTTAGTTTTTGAGAAGTTTTAAATACACACCCCTAACTACTTAATACACCACATACTTGATTTCTCATTCTAATATTTTACTAAATACATAACCAAAAGTACCTAAAATACCCTTAATCTTAGAAACCATTAATTATCCTAGTATTTTGACAATATTAAGGCTATTATTTAATATCTATTAGTATTAATTGTTTAATATAATCATGAAATAGTTTCTATACACAGACCCCATTCAAAGATCATATTAGGAATTCAAATCCAATTAAATATTAACAAACTATGATGGCCTACATTTAAAAAGATGATCAGTTTGCCTAATATGTTAGCTGCCACCTCCATCAAAGAACTAAATCTATACATGTGTATCTATCAAGGTTATAAAAAACAGCCTAGGCAGCCGACTAGGCGTTGGCATCCCATTCCGATTTTGGCCTAGGCAAAGTGGTTAGGTGGAGGGTAGGCGGACCTGTTGGGGGCTGAATTTTATTTTATTTTATTTTGGTCAGGTATCAAAAGGACGAAGAAGAAGATTCAAAACTCAAAAGCATTTAGAGACAACCGTCTGAACTAAAACCCAATCCTTGACTAAGCTCTTGATTCAAAATTGACAACCTAGCGTCGGAGACTTGATTGGACGGTGGTGGTTCCGGCGATGAACCCGATGAGAGAGAAAGCTAGGGACCAAAATTCAAATCATAAGTCTGATCACCAAAACTTACCAATTGGTCGATGATTGGAGCTTCCCTTGGTGAAGGCAACGAAGATCTTAGGTTCTTGGTGGTCAATTTTGGCGAGAGAAAGAAGAAGGATGACGAGAGAGGTAGAGAGGAAAATGGGAGTGTTCACGAAGAATCTGCATTCTTCTAATCATACTTAATTAGAAAATAACAATTATGCCCTTACACTAATTATAATAATTACAATCATAACACTCTCTGATAGTCTGATGAGAGAGTGGAGATAATTAAAACTAAAAGAAAAGAAAAAAAAAGTTTTAAAAGGCAAAAAAACACACTTGTTTATATATATATATATATATATATATGTGGACGTCCGTACCGTGTGGATGGTACGGATTTCCCGTTTTCCCCCACTTTCCGATCACATTTTCACATCGCAGATTCAGTTTGTTCGTGTAAATTGCAATTTTGGATGCCTTAACGATCACCAAATTGGCTGAAATTTTGTAGAAATGATATATACATTAGGACCTAAAAACTGAACGGTTAAGATAAAAAAATGTGATAGGAAAGTGGGTGAAAACAGGAAATCCGTACCGAAATTTAGGTACGGACTTCCGCACCTGAGAAAAATCCTATATATATACAGATCCTATCCAGAGCGAGGTTAGGGTTTAGGGTCACTTTTCGGTCGCATATCCACATCTCAACCGTTTAGTTTCTAGGTATTAATGTATAGATCATCTCTGCAAAATTTCAGCCAAATTGATAGTCGTTAAGGCATTGATAACTACCTTAAAGCTAGTACGGTTCAGGTTGGACAGATTCAATTCGTCCATTGGTTTAAGCGAGTTAGATACCTTAAAGATCATCAATTTCGTTGAAATTTTGCAGAGATGATATATACATTAGTACCTAAAAACTGAACGATTGAGATGTGGATATGCGACCGAAAAATGAGCCTAAACCCTAACCTCGCTCTGGATAGGATCTATATATTTATGTTATAAAAATAAAAATAAAAAATTGCCTAGTCCCCGCTTAGGCTCCCACCTAGGCCTCTGGGCGCTAGGCCCTGAGTTACCGCCCAACTAGCGCCTAGTATTTTTTAGAACATTTGTATATATTAAATTAAGAAATGGACTAATCAATGATAATTAAGACCTCAAAATTAGCATTGAACTAAGAAATGGTCTATTTTATTCACAAACCCAAATTCATCCTAAATTATGTTTTTCGCTCTGACTCTTGCGCGAGAGGCTTCTCGAAGGCAGCTAGCTTTGGTTGGTGGCAGTCTTGTACCTGTGATGGTGAAGGGTGTCGTCTCTCTCTTCTCTCGTCTACTCCACGGTGCTGATAGGCTTGCTCAATCGCTATCTGTGTCCACAGGTTGAGGCATTTTTCTTCTTGCTGTAATCACAATCACTGATGACAGGGATCGAGGTTTTCTGATTGAAGATTCTCAAGGTGTGGGGACTGAAGATGGTCTGGTGGTTGGGGCGGTGACTGCGTCTGAAAATCCGTCTTTGGTTGATGGTGACTGGCTAGTGTTTAGTTGCAGCGATGGAGGCACTTTCAGGCAGCTTTCTCTGATCTGTGGAGGCGGCGACTCTGGCATCTGTGATGCCCCGGAAATTCCTATTTATTTTCCGAGGATTTTCCGGAATCTAAATTTTGGTTATTGGACGGTTTCGTGGCTCGTGGATGGAGCGGAAGTGTATCGGACGAATTTCTATTCGGAAGTATGACTTTAGGGGGGGCTCAAGGTTGACTTTTTATACGTTGGGATTCTCTGAAAACTTCCTTCATGAAAGTTGTAGAGCGCGTCGATACGAGTTCGTGGATATGTGGAACGCGAGAATCGGAGTTCGTATGAGAAAGTTATGGCCATTGGAAGGAATTTCCATTTTGGTATAAATAGAAGTTTCCCAAGTTGGAAACTTACTATTTTCATTACTTCCATTTTCGGAAGTTCACTTTCTCTCTCTCTTCTCTCTCGGCTGCACTTTCAGAATCGAAGATATCCGGCTGACCCGACCTGAACCCGGACGATCCGACCCGACTTTTCCGGATAACTGCGGCGGTCTCCAGCGACGAAACTTTCCAGATAGGATCGTCGCATCCGTCTGGTCGTCCCTCTGGTGTCCTCTAGCGCCGATTCTCCTCCGTGGCGGTGTTGCAAGGCGGTACAGTTTGTGGATTTCGGACCCGGTCGGAAATCCTTGTTCCGACGTCAGCAAGGCTTCAAGTCTTCTTGGTTGAGCTCAGAGTAGCCTCTTCGATCGATCCTTGGTGGTTGTTTGGATCGATTCATGTGAAACCTTGTTCAACTCAGTTTGGATTACTGTTCACTGCTTGTGAAGTAGTTTTCGACCCCTTATGCTTGTTTTCTGACTTCGAGCTAGTTATGAGAATTCACACGCATGCTTAGATGAAGATCTTTGATGTTGGGAGTTTTGTGAAATAATGAGTTTTTGGCCGGCAGCGGTGCAGCACCATCTGTGGTGGCGTTCCGGCAGTGTTCCGGCCACTTAAGGAACTGTTTTTGGTATTATATATGTTCTACTCGTTGATACGAGCGTTTCGATATATAATATGCAAATTTTGGAGTTCGTAAGGAATTGTTATGATTTTTGCAGTTTCATATCGATCGATTTATTCGATCAGTGAGGATTCGAGCGTGCGATCGACTTGTGGTTTGGTCACATTGATCGTGGACGAATTCCGGGGACTTTGGGAGGTCTCGGATGTGGTTTCGCCTCTTTTGGCGTCACTTTGGGAATTTTGGTTCGATTTAGGGTTTCGAATGTTATTCCTTGTGTTTCATTGACTGAATCAGAGCTGTAATTCCTTAGGTACGTGACGTAGTACTCCTTGGATGGCTATTTTGTGGATTGGCTGCCTTGTTCTGTATTGAAGACGCAGCGGGAGTTTCGAGGTGAGTAATCTCACAAGGTTCATTAGTGAACGAATTTCCTTTATCGTTTGTTGAGTAAATCTCACGATATTTGTTATGAGTATGATCGATATGTGTTATGAGCAGAATCGATATTTGTTATGAGCAGGATCGATATTTGTTATGAGCAGGATCGATATTTGTTATAAATATGATCGATATTTATTATGAGCATGATTACCCTATTGTCTTGGAGTTATTAGGTTAACTACAACTATAGTTGGTATTAGTGGCATTCTGAGTGGATGACTATGTGTGTCTATATATATATATTATGGGATATATATATATATATACATATGTATTCATGTATTAGTGATTTCGTGGTGAATCTTTGTGATGATTGTCATATAAAGCTTGTGTAGGAATATTAATAGGATGGTTGATATCAGTGTGATGACTAACCATGAATCTAGGTGATGATCGCTATCTATGTGATGATTGGCGATATCTGCATGAATCTATGTGATGATCGCTATCTATGTGATGACCTACGATATCTATGTGATGATTAGTAGGATGATTTCTATCTACGTGATGATCGGTAAAATCTATGTGATGATCAACTGGGCAATTGCAATCTATGTGATGATCCTTGAAATCTATGTGATGATGAATATCTGGGTGATGACCGGTGGAATCTGTGCGATGATCAGTGTGATGACTGCTCGGTAGCGGAGCTGAATTTTTATTAAGTTAACAATAATCGAGAGGACTGCTGTGATGGTTGGGGCTACCTACAGACGTCAGATTGTGGGACTTCGATGACTACTTTGATTTGAATTGCTTGACTTAATGTGACCTCCTAAACTAAATTATATGCAGGGGTTACTATGAATTATTTGGCTTGTTTTGATATGTGATTGCCTTGTTTCTTCTTGATTGTATTGATTGATTGTTTGATTTATCTTAAGAGCCATAGTGGTGACGAATTGTACTCTGTGTTGAGGATAGGAAGGTGATTCATTGATTTTCACCTTTGATGTCATGTTGATGACAAAGGCTCCTAAGGGGGGAAAGGGAATGAGTGTGATCCTCGTGACTCACCGTTGTGCGTCAAGGGATTTTCGAACATTATCTAAGGAGGTTTTGTTTGACGAGTAATTTGTGTAATTGGATGCTAGGATTTAGGATCTAAGCATGAGGTTTTAGCCACCAGTTGACTTATGTAGGCACGATATGGAAGGATATGGAATTGATGGCCGTAGGTTGAGATATGTGTATATCGTGTTTAGGTTGAGGTGACTTGAAAATGCGTTTTGCTTTGTGGTTTTGAGTTACTCATACGAGCTTCATAAGCTTACCGGGTTTGTTGTGTGGCAACCCGGTGCACTATTCAATGGAATGGTGTAGGGGTTAATCCTGCAGGTCAGGGAAATCATGGCTGAAGCTGAGGTGGCGCCTTTGCAGCTGTACGGTAGGAAGCCATCTTTATGACTTTTCCGTTGATAAGGACTTCCGTTGTATAGTTACTCTGAGCTGCAATTACGTCTTATTTTGTTGTTGACAATTTAATTCGTATGCATTGTAATATATGACTCTGTGGAGCGGGTCAATATTGACATAGTGGGTTCAGGGCATCAATATGTACTTGGGTTAAAAGGAAAATAAAGTTCTAGGTATTTTGTATTGATGGTTGAACGTTCATGCATATGTAATTATGGATTATATATATATATCGATTTTCTTGTGTGTAAAATCAGGGGCGTGACAGCATCGCTATTGCTGGAAGTCTTGGATGGACCAAGATTGTAGAGCTAGCTATTACCGGAAGTGAAGGTGGTGCGGGTTTGCTTAGGGAAAGAACCAACTACGGGTTCTTTACCTTCGTTGGTGGGTTACATCACTATTATTTTCATAAGTGGTGGCGGCGCAGCCAAGTTGGGCATGGGTGCATACATGGTTGAATTCCGACTTCAGGGGTGGCAGTGGATTACGGCGATGGCAGTGGCAGCATTGTGGAGGAGGCTGGTTTTCTCTCTAAGGTTTGCCTTAGTTTGGATGTCTAAGCCTGGTATTGGGATGCTAGGGTTTCTCTGCATTAGGCCTTGCTGGAAATTGCCTATTTGGGTCAGGCTATGGGTCCATTTGGGTCAGGCTATGGGTCCATTTAGGTCTGGTGTTTTTACTTTTTAGTTTAGTGTTGGGCTTTTCTCTTTTTGTAAGAAAAGAGGATAAGGTCCAAGCTATTATGGAGAATGAGACATGCAAGGATCCTGAGACTGAACAAATGGAGGAGTTGCATTCAGATGGCGGAACTGTAGGGGATGCAGCTGCAACATCCTCAACTAGAAATGTTTAATTTTCCCTTGAGTCGCAAGATCTAGTTGCTCGGTTGTCACATTTTTTTTATTTGCTTTTGAGTTTCTAGATTTTGTTAGAATAAAGGTGCTTGATTCCCCTTAAAAGGTGGGTGTACTCGGGAATGCGAGGCTCTATTTTCTTAAACTAGGTCCTTCGTATGTCCTAAAGGACGGCTCTTTCTGTCGGTCTCTCAGGGGTGTGTCGTTTTTGGTACTGCTTGCTGAATTATAAAACTGACTGCCCTCCTTCGATTCAAAAAAAGAAATGGTCTATTTTATTACAAATTCTCTAAACGTCTGTATATTATATTTGTAAAATTTACTTATATCTCAATGATCTAACTATAATATTTGATAAAAAAAAATGTTCTAACTATAATACAACAAGCCCAGTACCATTTGATCTAATGGCATAAGTCTCTCTTTTGTAATTGGGAGGTTGTGAGTTTGACTCCAATAGACTAATTGTTGTATTTGATAAAAAAAAATATAAAAAAATAATTACAATACAAGTAGACCTATAAATGGATCGGATTTGGAGCGGATCAACCTGAATCCAAATCCGTTTACTAATAAAAATATTCAAACCGAACCCGTTCCGTTAACCCGGCGGATCGTTGATAGCTCGATTCAAATATATATTTGTGGAATTAATGGATACCCTATCCGCTAATCCTATCCGTTTATAGTTTTAAATATTTTTAAATTTTAAATAGTCATATTAAATTTATATCGATACCTCATAAAATATTAATTAAATATTAAAACAACATGAAGAGTATCACTGAAAGTAGAATTACATTATCAAAATATTCCCTACTTAAATTAAGAAAGAGACGTCAGGAGATGTGTGTGAGATTAATTGTGCTTCTACAACCTTCTTAACTTTTTGGTAAACTAAACAAAGCCTTTATCAATAATACTTCTTGGGTGATGAACTGATGGTGTTTACGAAGATCCTCCCTTAGGTTTTTGCAAAAAATTTGTATTAGAAATTCTTTTAATATGTTATATTTTTCAAAAAATAATATTTTATTATTAAGAAAATTGACCGGATCGACCTAAATCTGTATTTGATTCGTTAAATAAATGGGTTAACGGATTTAGATCATTAATGGATCAGTTAAATATTTTTTGAGTTGAATGAGGTTATACTTTATTGATAAGCAAAAAAAAACTCAGGGTACATCATGCTTTTTAGCCTCAATTACATATTGAATACAAGAAGGACTAGAAGAAAAAAAGAAATTCTGGTCTTGTGCAGCAGCATAAGCTGCCAGAGTATGCGCAGCTTTATTTGCTTCCCTCCTAGTATAAACCAATCTTGAACTGGTCATGATTTGTAACTCAACATTGACATCATCATAAAGTCTCCCAAGCATTGATGTGTTCTGAACATCTCTATGAGCCAACTACTGCTGCAAGACCAAGCAGTCTGTCTCAAAAATAATAGGCTGTAAAGCCTGCTCCACCGCAAAAGAAACTGCTTCCTTACAAGCCAAAAGCTAAGCATGTTCAACTGATTGAACATGATGTACTATTTTACCAACACCCCTTAAGAAAGTGCCATGTGCATCCCTAACCAAAAAACCCACAGCAGCTCGTCCAGTCCCAACATTATAGGCCCCATCAAAATTCAACTTCACCCAACCTTGAGGAGGTGCCTTCCATTTCATATGTGGTCACACACCTTGAACTCGTTGCACCTTGGAGTTGTGAAAAATAAAATTACTGAGTCTGCTAGTAGACATGAGAGCTATATCACAAGCTGAGGTGATTTTATGATCCCATACTCTAGCATTCCTTTCTTTCCATATTCCCTAAATCAAAAATAACAGCCGAGTAAAAATAGTCTTAGATAATTTGTCAGAGCAATAATGTAACCAACTTAAGGCATCCAACTCATCAGTAGCAGACCCCAAACAACACCCCATTATGCTGGCATTAGAGCTAAAGACATCCCTTGTAAAAGTACAGTTACGGCATATATGAATAATAGTTTCAGTTTCAACATTGCACAACACGCAAACTTGAGACTCCAATTCCACATGTCTTGAAGCTAATCGATCCATAGTAGGCATCTTAGCATTCCAGATTTTTTTCCAAACTCTCTGATTTGCAACAACATAAGGTGGAAGAGTAGAAGCCTTTCTTGAAAAAGTAGAACAATAAGTCGATTTGACAGTAAACATACCTTTTTTCCCCAAATGCCATGTCAGTCTATCTTCGGGTCGCCTAGTACTCAAGGGAATAGAAAGAATAGCTGCAGCCTCATCAAGAACAAAGATGGAGCGTACCTTGTGCTCATCCCAATTATTGGGAGGTATAATCAGTTCATTCACCGTCTGTACATATGGTTGACTCACTAAAGCAACCTGAGCTTTATGAGAAGGTAGCTTGGGTATCCTAGCATCGTTCCATACCGAAACATTATGTCCAGTCCCCACCTGCCAAAAAGCATCAGTTTGAATAAACTCCCTTGTAGCAAATTGTCTACGTCAAGAGTAAGAAGGTGTAGCATACGCATCAGCATTCCAAAAATTGCCATCTGGATAATAACGTGCTTTATACAACTGTGCCACCAAAGACTCATGGTTTGAAATCACCCTCCAAGCTTGCTTGGCAAGCATAGACATATTAAATTCAGATAAGCTTCTGAACCCCAGTCCACCTACTGCTTTAGCCTGACACAAATCATCCCACTTCTTCCAATGGAGCAGTTAAATATGAAATTTCTACAAAGTAAAAAATATTTAAAAGAAAGGAAAGTAGAAAACCTTAGTCATCTTGTAAACCGCGTTTCGTGACCCCAAGTCGATATAGAATCCCATCGGGTTTAGGGTTTATTTTAAATAACCAGAGTCTGATCATATCCTCTTCTCAACAATGCTCTCTCCCATTCTCGAAAGTTCTGTTGTTCCTAGGTGAGTCGATCATAATTCTACATCATTGAACTTTGTTTACATGTAAGGAAAAAAGGAGCGGATCGATCTATAGCCACCTAAATTATAGTTAAGATTATACTCTAATTCTAGACCATTATATCATATAGCAACTAATGGTAGAGATTAAAATAAAATATGTTATTTTTTCTTAAATAATATATTCCATTATATATCTAATCAAATAACTATCTATTAATTTCTTTCCCATTCTCCTTCAAATTCATTTATTGTAGACAACTTAAAAATTCTCAATAATTGGCGATCTATCTTCTTAAATTATTTTCTTCTTTTTCCATTCTCTCATTAATCTATTGCAAGAAAATTAATTAATTAAGAAAAAAAATTGAAAAAAAAAATGTAATTTTGGTAGACCGGCAACTTGAGTACCTATGGAGTAAAATCAACCAACGAAGAATAATATATTTATTATCTAAAAAAAAAATTATATATTTTCTGGATAGAGTTGTGCCGGCCTATTCTACTAGCGCGCATGAACTGAGATAGGGCCGGCCCAGGATTTTAAAAACATAACACAAGTATATTATCTTTTAGGGTTTTTTACTTCAACAGTGTCTGAACTCTTCGAGGACTTTTGAAATGATACCTGAACTTTCAAAGTTATCAATGTGATACTTGGACTCATTTTTTCGTATCAACGTCGTACCTACGGTCAATTTCCGTCATGGAACCGTTAACTATGACCACTGTCTGGCACGTTAGGCACAAAATAAAGGTAAAAGACTAATTCACCCTCAATTTTTTTTTTATTCTTTATTTTTTCGATTTGAAGCAGAGTCTCTGGTCCAAATGCTAATTAAGGACGTTAAGCAAATCTGAAGAATTTCTTCATGCAACAGGGAAGGTTAGGGTTTCCTACAAGCTCAAAAAGGTTAGGGTTTTACTTGAGCTCAGCTCCTACTATCTCTCACTGCAAATCAAACAGTTTCAGCATGGTTCCAACTCTAATCGAGTCCACGACTTCCTTAAATCTGCCAAACTCCGAACCCCAAATTAAGCTAAGCCCATCAATTCAAACCGTTGTAGTTGAAATCCACAAGGAAAACCCCAAATTGTCTCCCTTGATTCAACAATTCTACCAACCAATGCAATCTCGGGTCGACTCGCCTCTCGAATCCATATGGGTCTACACCACATTGACATTTCGGAGCTGGAACCACCCAAAAGGCGACATCTTGGACCGAATCGCCGCCGCAAAGGACTTGTTTCAGCTGCTCTCCTCTTGCTCAGCTCTCTGCGGTTCCTCAAAGAGCTTCGCGCTACTCACTTCGGTTGTGCGGTTGGCACACGATGTTGTTTTGGATTTGTTTAAGAGGGAGTTGGGGTTGAAGAAAGAGAAGAAAGTGATGAAGGAGGTGAAGAATTTGGTGGGAGTGATTCTGGGGTTTATAAATGTGTGCTGTTCTAGCAGGGATTCGGGTTAGGAAGAACCTTTGATTGATTCGAGTTCGGGTTGGTCTTTTTCGGATTTAAGTTGTGTTTGGTTGAACAGAGATGAGAATGTTAGGAATTTGTTACCTTTAATGAGTGAGGAGGTGATTGGTGGGCTTAGTGAGAGAGATGGGGATGTGAGCTACTTGGCTGGAGTTGTTATTGCAGAGGTTTTTTTGTTGAGACTGTGCTTGAATTGCAAAGCTGGGACTTCAGGGGAGGTGTTAGAGACAGAGTTGAGGACATGTAGTGAAGTGGCGGGGGGATCATGACGGGAGAGAGAGAGTTGCCGGAGGGAGAAATGTAGGAGACGAGAGGAGAGGAGGCAATGGGCTCCGAGGCGGCGAAGAACCCGACTTGGAGGACCTTCGGGTAGTTGACGAAGAAGCTGAAAGAAAGCAGAGGGAAGAAGAAGCTGAAAAAGAAAAACAAGAAAGAAAAAAAGAAAGAAAGAAAGCAAAAAAAACAAAGAATAAAAAATAATTAAAAAAATACTTTTGAGGGTAAATTAGTCTTTTACCCTTATTTTGTGCCTCACGTGCCGGATACGTGGTCATAGTTAATGGTTCCGTGACGAAAATTGACCGTAGGTATAACGTTGATACGAAAAAATGAGTCCAGGTATCACATTGATAACTTTGAAAGTTCAGGTATCATTTCAAAAGTCCTTGAAAAGTTCAGACACTGTTGAAGTAAAAAACCCTATCTTTTATAAAATAACTTGGGCTACCCCCCGGTAAATTTAAACAGGACCGACCCAGAGCCCAAGAAATGGGCTGATTTTTGGGGTCTACAAAACACTAATTAATCTTCTCCTTGAGTGATCTTCTTGTCTTCCTTAATTAATTAAAGATGTAGGGGTTGTTCTTTTTTATTTGGCAAAATAGCCAAATTACCCCTAGTTTTTCTCATGATTGCCGATTTACCCCTTGACATTTCAATTTTGATTATTTACACCCTCACTTTTCTAAATGTTGCCAATTTACACCCTATAGTCAAATTTTAGACTTTCCATCCAATTTCTCCTTTAACTTAGTTAGCACGTGAGGGTTCTTTTCGTCTCTGCAATTGTCACACAAAAAAAAAAGAGTGTTGCTATTTGTACCGAACAAAAATCTTAGTACAGCCCGGCCAACTATAAATTTTTTGTCTCTAATGTTCCAATATTACCCTCATATATTAATAAATCAAGAAAAACAAACAAAATTACTTTGTTAAAAAATAAAAAAAAATACTGCTATTCGTCTCCCATAACTTTTTTTTTTCCCCTTATCCTCTCCTCTTCTTCTCTGTCTATCTCTCAATTATCTTCTTCTCAATATGACCTCTTCTTCTTTGTTCCTTTTATCGAGATCAATATAACACAATCCCAACTTGGATCAATCAAGATGACCTTCACATGCTTGCTATAATTTTAATTTTCATATTCCATACATATAAATACTTTAGTTTGTTCGATGGGTCCTCAATCTTATATACAATACAAACCCCTCTAACTGGAAATATGGAAGATCAAATTCTCATATGAATGTTTGAAATATTAATCCAGTCTGGCCTTCAAAGAAAAAGAAAACCAGAAACCTAAATGATCAAATATGGTTTCTCCTTCAGTGATATGATCATCCATTTCTTTAACGATGCGTTGGTTTGTTTATTATTAATTTTTTGTGATAGTTGAAAAGACGAAAAAGCCCCTCACGTGCTAACCAAGTTAACCGAAAAATTGGATGGAAAGTCTAAAAAATAATGATAGAGTGTAAATTGGCAACAATTAGAAAAGTGAGGGTATAGATAATCAAAATTGAAATGTCAGGAGGTAAATCGGCAGCTAGGGGAAAAGTTAGGGAGTAATTTGACTATTTTGCCTTTTTATTTTTATCTTTTTTATTGTTCATGAACATTCCTTCTTCAAATGTTTAAAATTTGGTATGAATCGGCCATATGATCATATCGAAAGCTGATTATCTTGAATAAGCACAAAAAAGTTAGATGAGTGATAAAATGATGATGTTATATTGTCAATCCATTATGATTGACTGATTGTTTGCAAGAACAATATATCAAAATATATATATATATATTAGTATATAGTCCCGTTCCCCTGGTCAGCTGCTGACCAGGGATTGTGTGGTCACTCACCGTTCGATTTCAATCAGACGGTTGACAGATAAGTGATGAGATCTGTGGTGAGAGCTGTCAAGCGTCTGATTGAAATCGGACGGTGAGTGACCACACAATCCCTGGTCAGCTGCTGACTAGGGGAACATTTTCGTATTAGTATCAGTCTCGTTCCCCTGGTCAGCTGCTGACCAGGGATTGTGTGGTCACTCATTGTCCGATTGAAATCAGACGGTTGACAGCTAAGTGATGAGATCTGTGGTGAGAGCTGTCAACCGTCTGATTGAAATCGGACGGTGAGTGACCACACAATCCCTGGTCAGCTGCTGACCAGGGGAACATTTTCGTATTAGTATCAGTCCCGTTCCCTTGGTCAGCTAAGTGATGAGATCTGTATGTTCCAAATCTGGAAAACTAGTGGAAACGTATAGAACTACGTAATATGATCATTTGTTTTAGCAGTTTTGTTTAGATATATTAAATAGAGCGGGTATCTTGCATATCTTATCAAGAATTAACCGAACCAAATAATAATAGAAGGTTACTTTATTAATTTTCAATTGATATGGATTTTCCAACTTATCAAAGACATGGATAACCTTTTGTTGACACACAAGAATAAGAAGCATGAACTGAATTATGGTTTAATATAGCAGCAACAAGCCGGAGGTTGAGTCCCAAATCCCATACAGATTCCCCCCTTAGGATAATTCTTTGAAATGCAAGCCGCCTTGCAGTCTGCGAAAGCTGAACAGGAACCCAGGCATCTTACTATTGGTGCTGTTAGTGCCTCTGCAGGCCTTACCGTTGCTGTAAATTATCACAAAAATAAACATCGATAATTAACACTAATTATTGAAAATTAGAAACTGCTATTGAAGAAAAAAATTGAAATTCACAATAGAAACAAAACGACCAGGTAAGAGATGTATGGGTCGTCAATATATACTTGGGGCTCTTGGTGACTTGCTCATGTGTATATGTATAGTTCGATGAGAACGGTGATCGATAATATTCTTTAATTAAGAGATTCTGGATCCATACATGTTTGTTCTTTAGGGTTTCAGAAAAAGTTATCTCATGTTTCTGTAAATATAGCCTGTTAGTTTCAAAACAGATGTGGAAATTATGTGCAAATATATGAGTTTATACCAACATATGCATGAGATAATAAGTAGCAGTCTTACCGGATGAGAAAAGCAAAGCTATGCAAAAAAACACCAAGAGTTGCTGAACCAAAGGAGAAACCTTACAAGCTGCAGCCATCTTAATTAACAATATGAATATATTCACCTCTCAGTCTATGAATGATAGAGATTTAGCTCATCATCTATATATACTATAGGGAGCTCTTGATATACATTAATGCCCGATATCATTTATGTACATATATTTATTATGTTGAACCATAGTCATTGTCAATAGTCAAATCACTGCTTTTGTCAATAGTCAACTATGGTTCTAAGATTTTTTGTAATATTCATAATTGCTATAAATTGCATAAGATACTTTAAAAAAAAAAGATTACCGGAATTTTAACCTTTGAGTCTATTGAATAATTACTGGAAGATTCAATAATTAATTATTGAATAATTATAGAACCCTGATATATATATAAAAAAAATTGCAGAGAGAAGAAAATAATAACTTTCTAAAAGATAATTTCCAATAATTTTAGCGCTTTTTTTTTTTTTTTTTTTTGTAAATATAGACATTATTGTTATATTTTTCTTCACTTTCACTAAGATAGAAATAGGCATGGGGAAGCTGTACCTTAGAGCAAAAAAAAGTTTATTTTCCCTTAAAAAAAAAGGTTTATTTTTTATATTTTTTTATATCAGGGTTCTATAATTATTCAATAATTAATTATTGAATCTTCCAGTAATTTTCGTTCAGGACAAATGCGAGCCATAACATAATCCCCTTCTGTAAATTCTTGCGAACGCCGATGCGCATCAGCAGCAACTTTGTAGTGATCATAGCTCATAGAGATTTGACGTCGGACCTAGGCGTGCACGTCACGAATATGCTCAGCAAATGCTTCAGCAGATCCAGAAGTACGAGAATTAGTGAGAAGCGGAACAAGATCAATAGGTTGGTGAGGGGAAAAGCCATGGACAACCTCAAAAGGACTCTTCCCTGTAGACCTGTTAAAAGAATTATTATAGGCAAACTCAGCAATAGCAAGTAAAAGGTCCCAAGTCCCTTGCTTTTCTCCAACCAAGCAACCAAGCAAGCTACAGTTAACACTTAACAACCTCAGTTTGACCATCTGTTTGAGGATGAAATGCAGAGAAAAAATTTAACGTAGTGCCAAAAAGCTTCTACAAAGTCTTCCAGAAGTAGTTAACAAACTTAACATCGCGATCAGAAATAATGGAAACAGGTAAACCATGCAGACGGACAACCTCTTTGAAGAATAACTTAGCAACGTTAGAAGCATCTATGGTCTTGGAACAGGGAATAAAATGAGCCATCTTGGAGAAACGATCAACGACCACAAAAACAGAGTCATGACCCCATGCAGTTCGAGGTAATCCCAAAATAAAATCCATACTCAAATCCTGCCAAGGAGCATGAGGAATCGGCAAGGCAATGTATAACCCAGTGTTGCTTTTCCGTGCCTTGGCCAATTGACATGTACGACACTGTGAAACGATACGAACAACATCCTTTCGTAGGGAAGGCCAATAAAAACGGTCCTCCAATAAGGAAGTAGTCTTATCACGGCCAAAATGACGAGCTAAATCACCAACATGCATTTCCCAAACAATACAGGCACGAATAGATGTTCGAGGAAGACATAATTGGGTACCATGAAAAAGATAACCGTCAAGAAGGATGAAGTCAATATGATCTCGACGGTGCCCGGTGGAGACATCATGATAAATAGACCCAAAATCAGGACATGAAACATAATCTGACCTTATGCGATCAAAACCCACCACATGAACATTTAAGGTCTGTAAAACACCCACAACATGACTAAGAGCATCTGCAACCTTGTTATCAATACCAGGGCAGTGACGAAGGACAAAGGTGAAGATTTGGAGATATTCTGCCCAGGCAACATGTTTACCCGTAAGTTTGATTTGAGAATGAAGGTACTTGAGGGCTTGGTGGTCAGAATAAAGGACAAACTCATTAGGAAGCAGGTAATACTGCCAATGTCGGAGAGCACGGACAATGGCATAGAATTCCTTATCATAAGTAGAATAACGTTGTCTAACCTCATTAAGCTTTTCAGTAAAGTAGGCGACAAGATGGCCATCCTGACTTAAGACACCTCCAATGCCAATGCCGGAGGCATCACAAGAAACTTCAAAAACCTTGGAAAGATAAGGATGTCGTAAAACAGGGGCCTCCATCATTTTTTTCTTAATAGTGTCAAAGGCTTGAGCTGTAACAGGGGACTAACGAAAGTCTCCTTGTTTCAAGCAATCAGTGTTGGGAGCCATAATAGTACTGAACCCCGGGATAAAGCGTCGATAGAAAGAAGCTAAACCATGGAAACTACGAGCCTCAGAAACAGTTCTAGGTGTAGGCCAGCGCTAAATGGCAGCCACTTTTTTCGAGTCAGCACTAACACCGACAACAGAGATAATGAAACCCAAAAATAGGACTTGCGGTTGTAAGAATGAACACTTCTTGAGGTTAGCATACAAATTTTCTTGACGAAGAGTGAGGAATACTGTGCAAAGGTGCTCTAGATGCTCATCACGAGTACGACTATATATAAGAATATCATCAAAGTAGACCACCAAAAACTTGCCAATATAGGGACGTAAAACATGGTTCATAACTCACATGAAGGTACTAGGAGCGTTAGACATGCCAAAAGGCATAACTAACCATTCATATAGGCCGTCAGGTGTTTTAAATGCGGTTTCCCACTCATCACCCAAGTGAATACGAATCGATAGTAGCCGCTACGTAGATCAATTTTGGAGAACCATGTAGAACCAGCCAAATCATCAAGCATATCATCAAGTCGTGGAATAGGAAATTGATACTTGACGATAATTTTGTTGATGGCTCGATTATCAACACACATTCGCCACCAACCATCTTTTTTAGGTGTAAGAAGAATTGGTACAACACATAGACTAAGGCTATGTCGAATGAAACTTTTGTCCAAAAGACCTTGAATTTGCCTATTTAACTCAGCCCGTTCAGTAGGATTCATGCGATAATGAGCGAGGTTAGGAAGTTGTGAACCGAAAACAAGATCAATGGCATGTTGGGTATCCTGCAGAGGTGGTAATTCATTAGGTAATTCATCTGGAACGATATCAGTAAAGTCATCCAAGAGATATTGAATGGCCGAATCAAGTGAAGAATCAGGTGTAGGAGCAGAACTTTCTTTTAAGACCAAGGAAAACATAAGACCAGACTCCTGACTTGAACGTGCAACCTGACCTGGGGTCAAGAATGGTTAGTTTGTGTGGCTCAGAAGGAGAGATAGATGGGGAATGATGGGCTGCAGGTTTCACGGGCCATAAGGTAATTGTTGTGCCACCATATTAAAGACATGTGTTTTCTCTCCCAAAATGATGTAGATCACTATCATAAATCCACGGGCGCCCCAACAAAATATGAGCAACATCCATAGGAAGGATGTCACAATAAAGATCCTCAGAATAAGAGCCCAACTTCAGAGGGACAAGGCATCTTTCGGTAACGGGTAACTGTGTCTTGTCAACCCATGCCACACGAAAAGGATGAGGGTGAGGTTCAGGAGTTAAATTCAGTTTTGTGAGGGCTGCTTTAGAGACCACATTCATAGTACTACCCCCATCGATGACTAGCTTGCAAGGACGGCCATTGCAGGGAACAAATGTATGGAAGATACTAGTCCATTTCCAAGCATCCAAGTCTAAAGGAACAGAGTAAATACAACGCATGACCTGAAATTGGGAGTGTGGATCATCATTAGTGTAGCAATCATCAACATCAAGATCATATACATCCTCCATTGGTTCAATAATTTCCTCATTAGTGACCCCATGAAGATTCTCAGATTCGGTAGGCACAAGGGTTAAAGTGCATTGAGGGAAATGAAAAGCAATATGGCCCTTAGCATGACAATATTGGCACTCGATTTGGGGAGAAAAATTTGAAGGAGCAGGGGCCTTATTGCCAAAGAATGGGGGGCGAGGATTGGCAGCAAATTAGGAGGATGAGATGAGGAGGTAATGCCTTGCTGCGTGACCTGTGGTGGAGCGGAAGTAGTAGAATAAGAAGATGGAACAGAGGATTGGGAAGTACAAAAAAAAAAGGCGAGTAGGAGGTGGTCGAAGATACTTCTCCACTTCCAAAGCTTTATGGAAAGCTTCGTCAACCGTGCTCGGAGAATGTAGGGTTACTTCACGCTTGATGTCAGCCCATAAGCCATTGAGGAATCGAGTAACTATGATATAAGGCTCCTCAAGAATGTCACAACTTAGCATGAGCTCTTCAAAACGGGCCATGTAGTCACTCACGGTTTGTGAACCTTGCAGAAAATTCAAAAGTTGATCGAGGAGTTGACTGCGATAATAGTAAGGAAGGTATTTTTCTTTCAACCGGAGCTTCATCTCTGTCCAATGGACAATCGGAGCTTCACCCATATGGTGCATTTGAAGCATCACTTTTTTTGCCTGTGTTTTTTGGCTGAGCCTACCAATTTCAGCTTTGCAAACCGCACATGCTCCGTATCATCCATATCATACCAGTCAAAATAATCATCCATAGCTTCTAGCCAATCGAGAAAAAAACTGGGATCCATTCGACCATCAAACTTAGGAGCGTCAACTTTGGTGCGCCGAGTAATGTCAGTGGAGTCCTCATATCGGTATTGCTGTCGGTCGTAAGGAGGAGACTAAAAAGGATCAAAGTAACGAGAACGACGACCTAACCGGGGTGAAAAAGGTTGGTCAAATGGAGAAGAACTATCATGATGCTGGTCCTCTTGGTGTGGGGAAGACCTTTTTGATCCTTGTGGCGTAGGAAGAATGCCATAAGTGACTGGTTTTGGCTTAGGTGTTTCTTCCTTCTTGGACTCTGTAATTTGAAGTTGTTTATGTATCTTCTCACAAAATGCATGGAGGAACGTGGTCATCTCCTCTTGGGATCGGGTCACAGCCCTAAGGGTGGCAACCTCGGCTTGGAACTTGGTCATGTTCTTACTAAGTTCAGTGTCTTGGGTCTTCAGCACAGCATGGGACTCCTCAAGCTCTTTCACTGTCATGGTGTCTTGAGAAAGTCGAGTCGCAGATAGACAAGGTGTGAGCACAATGATCAAGGGAAGCAAAGATCGAGGTTAGGCTCTGATACCAAATTGATGTAGGAGCTGGTGATCAGTGAATTAGGATGTAGAAAGAAAGAATAGCAGATAAGGGATATAGAACAGAACAACGAGAAAGAAGGGAGGATTAAGAACAGAAGGTTTAGGAAGCTTATAATCTTTGTTAATCATCGTTCCCTTCACCTACTACAATGCCTCCTATTTATAGAAAAGCTAAACTAGTTCTAAAATAGCTAGTAAAAGATTATTCCTAATACTTCTAAACTTCTTAAGAACACCAGTAAAAGAATAATTCCTAAAACAATCTGGAATATACTAAATTCCTAAAAGCATTCTAAAAGAAGATTCAACTAACAATGGTTATTTGCCATCAGTACTTAATCAAACATTGATTATGATATCTAGGACATTCTACCTTATTACAACTGCAATAAGTAATTGTTGTTTAGGCCAGACACATATAAATCGTGTATCCTTCAACACTCCTCCTTGTGTCGTTCAAATATTTGTGCTCCTCTCTTTGCCTCGTCAAAAACCTTGTCAAGTAACAAAAACCCAATGGGACAAAAATAACCCTAATGTCTGTATCTTCCCCTAATGACCACGATCATGAATGTTCGGATAACTTTAGTAGACCAATGCTTTTAACATGTTTCTTGAAAGTGGATTTAGGCAATGACTTAGTGAATAAATGCGCCACATTGTCCTCATATCAAACTTCGTCCACCTTGATCTTGAGAAGAGTTTGTTATAGTTGATTGTAGAAGAATTTAGGTGATATATGCTTGGTGTTTTCGCCTTTGATGTAGCCTTGCTTCATTTTTTCAATGTAAGCAGCATTGTGCTCATAAATGCTTGTTGGCTCATCTATGGTAGACTTCAAACCACAAGTACTCGAATATGCGTAATTATGAATCTCAACCATATACATTCACGAATAGCTTCGTGAAGAGCTATAATCTCTGCAGGATTCGAAGACGTAGTGACAATGGTTTGTTTTAAACACATATCTAGTCTAGAAATGATCTTTGTGCAGGTCAGAGAGATATCACTACTAAAAAAAATTGCTTTTGCGACGCCTATTTTGCGATGGCAAATTGGGCTTTTGCGACGGAAAAAACTTTTCGCGACGGAAAATTGAGCCTTTTGCGACGGAAATGTTGGCGTTGCAATAGGTGGCGTCACAAAATCCATTTGCGACGGTAAAATGCCGTCGCAAAAAGTATTTGCGACGGAAAACTGTTGCCGTCGCAATGGCTAAACTATTTGCGACGGATACTTTGCCGTCGCAAAAAGATATTTCATTTTAAAAAAAAATTGGGGTGAATTTGTTGCGACGGCAAAGTCCGTCGCAAAAGAATATTTCATTTATAAAAAAAAAAATGGTGTGAATTGCACACCAAAGCTAGTACCATCTAAACCACTCCAAAGAAACATATTACATATATACAAGAGTTGAACTATATAGAAACATGATCAAAACCCTTACGGCAAGGGATAATGCCCAGTAGCACCAAAACATCAAAACTAAAGAAGGAAATTTACAAAGACAGAACTCTTAACACTCGGGCACTCTTTTCACAACCCTGCTACCTAAGTATCTGCAAAGAAACAAAAAAAAAAATAAAGGAGGCATGAGCACAACTAAAGCTTAGTGAGTAGCTAAACAAAAATAAATGAAAACGTAAAGACTAACAATCAGTACTCCAAATGAAAAGTAAACAACACCAAAATTTATCACCCAAGTCATGATCAACCCACTGGTATTAATCACAGAAAAATCTACACTCCAACACAACCAGTTGCCACAGCAAACTCAGACATGAAAATAATCAGGCTTCCAAAGCCCCCGAGTTACCACAGCTCAATGACCGTGCCACTAATCATGGTCACGTCATATGTAATGTGCACATTGCCAACACCACTCTCTTGTTGACTAGAGGATTGAAAACACAATTAATTTTAAGGTAATTCTCAAATCATGATCCATAACAATTGCAGCACAATAAAACCATCAAATTCACAATTCGAAACACATACTGAGTTGATGACTAACAGAACATATAATTAGGATCCAAAACCCAATACTCCAAAGTAAAAACAAATAAGGAGATTAACAAAACAAAGAAAATAGATAGAGGATACCACAAAGTAGAAACATGAAACCCTCACCCTTGACTTAGTACCCGAGCTTCTTAATACCCAAACCAGAAACAAGCTTAGTTTGTACTCTCTTTCAAAACCAAGGTCTAAATTCCTCTCTTCCTTCTCTCTTCAATCCCCCGTCTCAAAGAAAAGAAATCTGGAACTATGTAGTACCCTCCCCAAAAACGTTTCTCGATGGGAAACAAAAGCCCAAAAAGAAAAGAAGACAGAGGCAAAACGGTGGAAGGGATAGAATTTAGGCTAGGTGGGCTTCTAGGTTCCAAACACGTCATCTCAACACCCACTGATGCTAAGCAAACAAACATAAAGTTAATTTAATTAACAATCTCTATCAATAACAATGAATAAAGAGAACAAGATAAAGGTACCCAACTGACAAGATAAAAGAACTCATTCTAAAAACAACCTTAGGTAAAGGAAAAAAATAAAAAAAAATCAGTTTCAGGATTTCACAGTCTTCACATGATAAGAGAATATAAAACAAAATCCAATGTGAGAGTAATATACTGATGCCATGTGCCAAAAAATTGAACACTAGAGGATCTACTCGGCAGAAATGAAAAGGAGGCAAAGCAAGAAATTACAAGGCCGACCAAAATGCACCAGGGACATAACCAAATACTTATGCAATAAACCAGAAACATGTGATTGATAAGCAAAGCTGAACAAATGGCATAACTGTAGGATTCAACTTTCCTCTCCATTCATCTCATAAGCAAGTAAAACATCTGCTTCTGGGCTTGTGGCCTGAATCAATGGAATTGAAGCCTTGTAGGGGTCTCCATTCTCCTCCTATAAGATGTAATCATTGCTCTAACTATTAGAATGAAAACAGATTTTTTCTCGCTAAGAAAATGTACTCTTTATCTACTGGAAAACATCTTAAAACCAAAGAAATGACTTCAGAGCACATATTAAGTATGCAAGCATGTACCTTACACCTATCAACGCTTGATGTTTAAAAACTAGTTTAAACTATACGCTGAAAACAACATATCATTATCATATATGCAAGTTGAGGCAATCATGCTTGGATTTTAATGTCAGGGAAGGTACTGATGGACATAACCAAAGTGTTAATGATCTTATCCAACAGAATGGGGGCAAAGGTTTCTTTTAAGGACCCATTATGACACGTGGCTCACTTGGTCTGGTTGATTGAAACAGGTCCCCAAGAAAATAATTCAGTGGCCCAGCTCGTTACTATAATCTGTAACCGAGAACCAAAAAACAAATCTGCTGAGGGTACTTGCACATGGATACCATGAATGCACAAACTATTAATATCATGCACTCATTCCATATCTCCACCAACAAGAGATATGCATAAAACCTAATAATTACACCTCATTTCATTTATGGAATTGGAGCATTGAGATAAGAAACTCAATCATGGATACCTATAATCATATGTTAATGGCTCTCCGACTTCTATTGATCTTGCAGCAAACACACCGACACGTGTTTCCCCCTCAACTTGCCTGCAAAAACACCAACTTACATTATTGATTAGCACTTGGGACCTAATAGTGGGTTAACATTTTATTCTAATGAGCAGATAGAGAATTCTGTTGTATTACCAGTGGATTATATCATTGTATTAATTTAATAACAATTGTAAATATGATAAAGAAATAAGTAATTTTGAAAAGAAAAACAAAACAAAACAAAGTGGAACTGCCCAGTCGGACATTGTTAATCTGGAGTACCCCAGATGGAGACTATTTCTTGCACCCACAATTCAAGCATCAAATTCTAAACATATTATTACTAGTTGGCTGGAACCCAGAAAAAAATCTTGTCTAAATTTACCAGAACAGTGAAAACCAATACAGAACATTGAGCAACATGCAAGAAAGATTACAATTCAGAAAGATTACATTACCCAGACAAGACTTACGTCCATGGCATTGTAAAAAATATATGAAGAGGTATTTTCAGTGCCTCCGCCACATGAGTATGCCCTGAAAATGTATTCATCAGGTTAGTGGCAAAATATAGACAAATCAAAGCAAGTGCATGTAAAAGTTCTCTTTAATTATAAAATACAACTGAATGCAATTAACAATAATATGCATAAGTATCTTGGAAGTTAATAGTGCAGACAACCTACAAACTCTGCTAGAGGAAGAAACAAAATAATATGTCTATTGGAGTATTGGATAATCATTTACCACACGGTATCCCATCCTCCAACCCCAAATTCAGTAACCAAGAAATTCAAAACCAGAAAAAGATCTAGTATTACTTAGAATTAGATAGATGGTGTTGAAAGCTAACCATATGCTGGGGGGTTTGCAATAATTGCATCCGCTTTAAAGGGAATACCAGAATCTACATCAGGCTCTTTGCAAGCTGGAAGCAAGGAATATATAATTTCCTTTATTTGGTTACGCTGAATAGGAATCTCCGAAGGACCTGACGGCAAGAAGCCTTTATTTTTAACCATATCTGCTCAAGGAAACAAAACAGAAAATAAGAAACAAGTAATTAGTTATATGAAAATGAATGATGGGGTATTCAGCTTTGACAAATATTTCAAGTAGCAAGACAATCAATACACAAGACACACACAAGTTTTACTAAAATACAAAACCCCTTATTGCCACAATTAATCATTTTCAACGAACCTTTATATAAGAAACTTCACATATTGTTTGATGCCAGGATGAGCCAAAGAGCATCCGTGGTAAAAATTACAATATTATTTAACGCCCAATCTCATTAACCGAGATAAATGTATTCAAATCATAACTGAAACTCGAAAGCAGAAACTTCTGTGATGACCCAATTGCTAGGACTGTATTGCTGAATTGAATTACAAAGTGAGAACCAAGTCAACCAGTGCCATCGTAAAATTAAGAGCAAAGTTTTAAAATATCAGAGGATAAAACGCAGAATGAACAAAAACTAATAGTTGCAACAGCAATCAGATTAGTTTGAAAGAGTTATTTGTTTCAATCACAAATTAACCACCGTATTTCATTCACTACGGATCAAGCAGACCCATCCATAAACGAAAACACAATGCATGGAATCAACTCAAAACCCCAAAACCCTCATTCTTTGTCACCAAACAGACCATCAAAAACCTGCAGCTGCTTAATCTGCATCAGAATTGCATCAATTGCATCTCCGTGCTTATGGTATCACTACCAAGTTACAAATGAACAATTAAAGCTAGCAGGAACCATCTGACCACATGTGTTATAGACAGTAGATCTACAATATTACCAACCAGCAAGTGTTTGAAACTTTGCTCCCAAAGATAACACATATAATAAACAAAAAGATATTGATAACCTCTGCAGTCCACTACAAATCGCGATCAAAACGTTCAACATCAAAAAAAAAAAAAACGAAAATCAAATCAGATCTGGAAGCTAAAGACTCAGATACAAACAGTAAACGAGCTATCAATTCCATCCAACTCAGTTCATAACTATCAGATCGACAGTGATGAATCCCTAATAGTAGCCAAATCAAACCCTAGAAATTGAGAAATTGAGAGAACTGAAAATGGAGAAACTAAAGTGAAGGACCTGTTTGGGGAGCATTGAGGCGTGGGCCTTGCTGCCCATGATGTCATGCTTGTAGAAGGCTTTGTCGAAGGAGATGGACTCGGTGAAGGGCTCGACGGTGTCGGTGAAGCGCTCGATGGCGTCGGTGATGCCCTCCTTGAAGCGGCCTCCCTAGAGCTTGGCCTCCTTGGGCTCGGTGGCAGCGCAGTGGAGGTCGAGCTTGGGCATGGATCTGTGAGAGGAGGGTGTGATCGACAGTTGAGGTTTGGGAAGGGAGTGGTGGTTAAGTGAGGAAGAGGAGTGATAGGGAGTTGGTTTTTTAATAAAATAGATATATATATATATGTTTGCGACGGCGACATGAAAATGCGTCGCAATTAATAATTAATCCTACTACGGTAAGGATTTGCCGTCGCTAATAATAAAAATTATTCGCTACGGAACATTTGCCGTTGTAATTGATATCAATTGCAACGGAAATCGCTGCCGAAGTGAAAAACCGTCGCAAATGCAATTTTTTTTAGTAGTGTATCCGGCATCAGCAAAACCTTCCAAAAACACCATTCATGTTTTGGTAGGGGGAAAGAGGAAGCTGGTCGGAAGAAGAGGCGACAGCGACTATTGTCTAGGTGGATGGAGTTTATTAAAGACTATGATTGTACCATTAGGTATCATCCAGAAAGGGCTAATGTGGTAGCTGATGCTCTTAATCGGAAACTCTCTTTTTCCTTATCACATTTTAGGGTAGTTCGAGTTCCACTTCTCTATGAGTTGCGAGCTACGGGAGTCAGCTTATCAATGAACGAAATTGGAGCATTAGTAGCTAGTTTCCATGTGAGACCAATCCTGGTTGATAGGCTACAAGAGGCACAATCTCAGGATGCATCCTTAATTCAGTTGAAGAAAGCAATATTTGATGGCTATAGACCAGATTTTTCTATCAAGAGGGATTGATGGAACAGTAATGTTTAGAAATAGAATATGTGTTCTGGATCAGGAGGATCTTAAATAGGAAATATTAGAGGAGGCTCATAGTTCTGCTTATGCCATGCATCCTAGAGGAACCAAAATGTACTGGACTCCTAGAGAGCACTATTGGTGGCCTAACATGAAGAGGGAAATTGCAGCTTTTATGAGTAGGTGCCTAGTGTGCCAACAAGTAAAAGCAGAAAGACAGAAACCTTTAGGATTACTACAACCATTGCCGATTCCTGATTGAAAGTGGAAACATATTACCATGGACTGTACTTACAGTCTACCTCATACTCGGAGTAGAATAGATGGTATTTGGGTGATTATAGACCAACTTACAAAATCCACACACTTCTTACCAGTTCAGAAGACCTACAAGTTGTACAAGTTGGCAGAGCTTTATGTAAATGAGATTGTGAGACTCCATGGCATCCCTGAATCTATAGTTTCTGATTCAACTTTCTTAGAGAAGTTATTTCCATTTGAATGTATTAATTAGAGGGGTATTCAGACTCGAGGTTATCATCTTTGATGCAATGATTCACAACTCGTAGTTCAACTATATGTTCATCTATAAACTTTCCCTTTTCTTTGAACGATTTTTTGGGGTGTTTCTATTTGAACCCAACAAATTTCTTAATATACCCAGCAATTAAAAAATTGTCATGTATTTTCTAAGGACTAAATACTCGTTACTCCTCATACTTTTGTATGAAAAACAGTTTAGTCTAAAATTTTTAAATTAAACAGTTTAGTCCTTATTCTTTCTAATTCTCACACAACAGGTCCTAAAATGACTATTATACCGCTCACTTTTTATTTTATTTTTTTTCTGCCCCTCTATCTCTCTCTCTCTCTCTCTCTCTATATATATATATATATATATATATATATATAGAGAGAGAGAGAGAGAGAGAGAGAGAGAAATAAAAAGTGAGGGGTATAATAGTCATTTTAGGACCTGTTGTGTGAGAATTAGAAAGAATAAGGACTAAACTGTTTTTCATGCAAAAGTATGAGGAGTAACGAGTATTTAATCCATTTTCTAATTTTGCCTTCATTATATTACACCCCAGCATACACAAACCCACAACGCCATAAGCCCATAAGTATAGCAGTTGCTATTGTTTGCCAACGACGACCTGGAACAAAAGAAACCATCAAGATAGAGGTGGTTCCTAACTTCCTATAGCCTTCGAACTGAAAATGGTTTCCACCGAGATCTTATCATTTAGAGTTTGCTCAGGCTGAAAGAGTCTGCTGTTTTATTGCGTTATCGTGAAAATGGCATGCATATGGTGGAGTCTGTTTTGGAAGCAGCGGCACAGGAATATGCAAAGAAAAGAGATGTCATGCACCAGAGATCACAGTTGACTACACTGTCTATCTTCCACTTGCTCCTACGCATCATAGTCCCCATGTTAATTCCTGTTCTGGAGGTTGTTGCATAATGGGATGTATTGTGTTTTACCCCAAGTTATGAGTCCCTAGCATGGTCTTTGACCAAAGGATCCATTATTCAATTGTTTATTTGTAAGCGTCCTCTTGTAAGTTAATTGCTAGCTGGTGAAGAAGAAGACCCACATAGGTTGGAGACTTGGAGTTTCATCTTAATCGAATTCAGAGACTTTAATTAAGTATAATATGCAAGGAGATAAGAGGAAAAGAAAAACTGAAAAAGGTTAAAAGAGTACTTCCAATTTTCTTGTTCTCTGAATAACTTTTGTCCGTGGTAATATAGTTTAGCTATCATTTTCTTTGGTGGTCATACAGTCTGGGCAGCCTCAAGAGCCTTAGAGATGCTTAGCTTGCTACTGTGTTTGCTAGGTTTAATTAAACAAGGGTTGTTGGGTTTATTTAAAGGGTTCTTGACCAAAGGACTTAAAATGAGCTAAAGTTATCCCACTTATCCAGTAGAGATTTTTATTCCCTCTAACCCAATTTAAAACGAAATGACTATTCTGCCCTCAATCTAATTAACGAATTACATGCCATGCCACACTCTCTCATCCCGATCTCTCTTTCTCTTCTCTATTCTCTCCTCTCTCCTCTTTCTCTCTCTCCATATCGACGCCGGCGGCCTACTGCATCTCCTCTCTTTGCCTGAATCTATGTCGCCACCTTTTCTAGCGAGCTGCTTCACAGCTCTGACGACAGAGATAGGCTCTGATTGCAGATCATTGTCGGTGCAATCTCTCTCGCATAGCCGCCTTCTCCTCCGGCGAGGATTTCCCGATAACCACAACTTCTTCATCGAATTCACCCTCATTCTCCGGCCACACTATCCGATCGAGGTTTGAATTTTGCAGAAACTGTTTTGTTGAAGCTTTGCGAAATGGAACCGTGGAAGGGTTACTATCACTCCGACCCAGGCCCAACTCAAATCCATAGTCGCCAAGGAGAAGTTGATTGCCCCCTTCGACTTCAAACGCTTCTTGGAGCTGATGGGGATGCACATGAAGCCTGAGCCCTTCAATCACTAGCTCCGCGACGCTTTCAAGGTCCTTGACAAGGACGCCACCGACTTCGTCTCCGTCTCAGAGCTCTGGCACATCCTCACCAGCATTTGCGAGAAATTGGAGATATATTGGGGGAAGAAGGAAAGGGAGAAAAAAAAATGGAATGTCTATTGGGGGGCAATAGACGTCTATTGGAGGGCAATAGACGTTTTGAATTGATACAATCTCTTCATTTTTTTTTAATCAAAGTTTTATTTGTCTAATTTTAGAAACATTAGTTCTCATTTCGGTAATTGAAACGTCTATTGGGGGGCAATAGACGTATATTGCCCTTCTATTGGGGGGCTGTAGACGTCTATTAGGGGGCAATAGACGTCTATTATCCCTCTATTGGAGAGCAATAGACGTCTATTGGGGGCAATATAAGCTTTCGGAAAAATCAGGTGGGCGGCGGCCGGTGGCCAGAATCTGGAGAAAGTTGGTCGGAATCTAGTGGCCGGTGATCGGATTCCAGCGGCCGGTGACGGGCTCCGGCGAAGTGTCATATGGTTTCTCTCTCTCTCTCTCTCTAAATAACAAAGGGGTGAGGAGTAAAATGAAATTAAAAAAAAATTAAAAACAAAAAAAAATCTTATATTTAGGGAAGACTTCATTAGAGTGTTTTGGGTAAGAGGGAATTAAAAAAACTTAATGGGGTTAGTGGGAAAAAAATCCCTAGAAATGGGGTAAATGGACAAAAACCCTTATTTAAACAAGGGTAAAACGGAAGGGGTCGTGACCACTTACTCATTTTCAGCTTAAAAATTGTCCACTTACTCCACTAAGAGTTTTTTAACCCCATTTACCCAATCTAATATCCATTGACAGTTTTGCCCCTATTTTAATTAATAAATTACATCTCTTCTCAGGCTCTCTCTTCGATCTATTTTCTCTCTCCTCCCCCCTCAACGATTTCTCTCTCTCTCTCTCTCTCTCTCTCTCTCTCTCTCTCTCTCTCCCCACTACAAGAATAAGTTAATCACACGACATTCATCAGATGACACATGCATTTTTTCTGTCGTCTGAGTTAGTCAGATGACAGATTTGTTAAACTAGTCGTTTGTTCTCTTCTTAGCCAACACATGGTCAGATTCCATCTTTTTAATGAAATTGAATTCCGGACAACAGCAACAACAACATCTGTTGTCTGACAAGGCCCAAAAAAAAAAAAATAATAATTTACATTTATTTTAAATTGTCCGAAACCAAAACACACACTCAAGCCTTGGCTTTTTTTAGGTCAGTCCCGCACAGAACTCTTTCCAATATTCCCGCCGCACAGAACTCCCTCGCTCTGAGCCCTAATTCCATTCCCGCACAAACCTTCTTCGCTCTCAGCCTCTCCCCTTAATTCCATTCCAGCACAAACCTCTCGCTCTCAGCCCTCATTCGATGAGTTAAGGCTCAGCTCTCACTCACCCTCTGTGAGGGGAAAGAAGATCTGTGTCGAGTCTGTTTGCAAGATTTAGATCGGTGGAGAGAAGAGCGTTTTGTATCGAAGGTATTGTTTCCCTCTTCAGAGTTTCTGCCATTGGTTGTTGATCGAAGCTAGAATCACAGACTGATCGGTGTTTGGTGCTTTCGAATTTGGATTTTCCAGGTCTTCCTTTTCCTCATCATCTTCTCTAATTTCTGGCAGAGGATTGAACATATTTTGTGATTGCATTATGGTGCAGCTTGCGTTGGGTTGCTTGCTTTTGGCCAGGCAAGGTACTGAAGGTAGTGCTTCTTCCTCTTCCTTTGAGCTTTCTCTAATCGGACTATTGCTTGGGTTCTGCCTAATTCTGTGTTTGCTCGATTTCTGGTTCTCCAGTGTTGCTGATTCTCGGCTGAAATAGGTTTTGTTTATGAAATTTGTTGAATTTGAGAGATATGAGGCTTTTCAATTCATTTATGTTGTTGCTTCTATTGAGATTTGTTTTTTTTTAATTTTGTTGCATATTTCATTTATTACTGCTGCTTCTTATTCAACTGATTCAGCCCTTCCAGCAGCTATTCGATGAGTTCAGCTATTCGGATTCCAAATTTGATTTAAAGGCTTTATGAATCTGGTTTGGCATGATTCATTTGATTTTCACTTGGCTTGACTAATTTCAAATATTTTGTCCATCTACACGTTACTGCTCTTACTGTTTGATCTAGAATATGTTTTTTGTTATCAGTTGTATGCTTGACCTGTACTGTCTAGTTTCTCATAAATTTTCAGAAAAATAAGAAACCACAGATAAAGCTCCTCTTGATCCCAGCACTGCTTTAGGTGGTTTCTCTGGGAAAAACTGTTCCGAGGTAATGATTTTATCCTTTCTTTTTTCCTATTTTTTTCCCTAAACTTGAGTGTATTTTAAATCATTTTAAGTTGAAAGCAAGATTGAGTCTTGGAGTCTTTCATAAACATTTTGATATTTCCAAAACAGGCATCAGCATTTATAATAACTTATCCTGTAAACAATGCTATTAATAAAGAGGGGAATGAAATTGAAAGAGCAGTGGCATGGGGGAAGGCCTTTATTGAGCTGGCAAAGGTTTACCTCTCTGTAATTCAGTTATAGTTTAGCTTTGTGTAATTGTTTTTTCCTGGTTGTTCAGTATGAAAATAGATAATTTATTGTTTTGAAGTCTAAGATTTGTATTGCATTTGTGATAGGATGAGCTATTGCAAATGGTGCAATCTAAAAACTTAACACTATCTTTCTCATCGGAGAGTTCCATTGAAGAAGAACTTAAGAGTGAAAGCACTGCAGATGCTATTACAATATTGGTGAGTGGTTTCTCTGTTTTATGTTTGGTTGCCTTTTCCTTTTAGACCAAAAGATCTGAAATTCTGTAATTCATGAATACTGTTCTTGATGTAATATCGTGGACTATTTCTGATTTGTTGCGGTTTTCTATATCATTGCAGATAAGCTATCTTGTGATGTTCGCTATCTTGTGATGTTCGCTTATATTTCTCTTTCTTTTACATTTCATCAAAGGTATTCCACTTACTTTCAGTGCGTTTCGGTGGACTGGAAAATTGCATTATATTTTTGTGGTAGTTCTCTACGTTGACAATTGGCACGTTACTTATATCATTATATTTTCTTATGGTTGAATTCTAGGTATTGCTAGGTCTCTCTGGAGTTTTTCTTGTCATGCTATCCGTTCTTGGATCAGTGGGATTTTTCAGTGCCATTGGAGTTAAATCTACCCTAATTATTATGGAAGCTAGTCATCCCATTTCTTGTTCTAGCTGTAAGTTGCTCGAACAGTGTATATATATACCTCTGGTGGCATGAATTTATGTATATGATTACTATATATTGAAGCTTGAATACATGCTTTAGTTACATGGTTGTCAAATACATGAATTTGGACTTTGAAATTTTAGTTTTCCAAATTATGTCTAACAAATTATCTCTCATGGATTTAGTTGTAGCTTATAGTATTGTGGACTATATCATTATAATATGTTTGGTATTATGTTCTTACTATTTACCCCTCTGACATCAGAATATCATCTCCTAGCCTCATTGTCATGCACTCTGTTAGGTGTTGCACATTCAGGAATATCGGATGAGAAAGTGGCTTACAGAGAATTTGGCAATTGGATTTCCATCAGAAGAAGGTATACTTGTTTAAATTGAAGTAATTAGCCTCCTGCTTTTTTCTTTTTTGAATTATTAGTCTGCTAAAGGAGAGAAAACAATTGAAGTTTAGGTCCAGCAGAAGAATGGAACTTGCCTGATGGTCATTTTTATTTTTAGCATGCTAGCTGCTTTACCTTTTGTCTATGCTAGCTCCTTAATAGAACATGTCCCTACGTTCTTTTTTGTTTTGTTTTGTGTGTGTGTGTGTGTGTGTGTTGGCTGCAATGTTAAGAACACTAGCTCTTAGTTTGTTTCTTTCATTATGTTAAATGGAGTTATTCTAAAGTCATAGTTTGTTTCTTTCATTATGTTAAATGGAGTTATTCTAAAGTCAAGCATAATGTTCCCATGTCCTTAAGTTATGGTAGAGTTTTAGACTTTGTTCCTATGTGGGATTCGGGAATCGCAACCTGGTTGTGAATGCCGGATCCGCGTCGAGCTCTTGGGTTGTGTTTTACAACTTGGGGTTGAGAAATTTTGAGCAAAAGTTCAATGCTTTGCTTTAGGTTTGCTCAGAAAATGTGGGAATAATAGAAAAGGGAGGAAAGTTTTGAATTTCTGAATATGGATTTTCCCATTGTTCAGGACAATAGAAAACAGAATGATACAAGGTAACTGCCATATATTTCGGGTCAAAAAGTGTGTGTTAAGTTTAAATTTCTGAGCTTTGAAGAGTCTTGATGGTTTTGCAATTTTGTAAGTAGAATATAGGGCAAGCAACAAGATGAGGTTCTGGTAGTTTTGTTTGGAATGAGTTTTGTTGATTCAATGGTATGAGAAAGCCAAATCCGCTTTCATTACGCTATTGGAAAAGAACGTATGCACCCAGTGGTAAGGCATCATCAATTTTGCTAACTAGAATGATTTTGAAAATAGTTAGATTTTTTCTTACAATAGTTGATGAGATAACAGAGAGATAGCTTTGGTTGAGGGAAGACTATATATTAGTTTTGGAGTGTAAGTTTGAGTAACTAGGAATGAGTACCTTTGGCTTGCAACATTCACCATACTGTGTTGGACATGCAAAATTGTGTGCACATTGTTCATAATGAACTACTGTTTCTCAGCCCTGTTTCTGTTCTTTGTATATCTTTAGATTCTCTACTTATTATGCTTGCTCATGCAGGGTATCATTCTCTTTGCATCTGTTGCTGCAACTCTTGGACTACAAATATTGCTGAGAGTCTGCTTGAGAACTGATCTCAAAGGTAAGCGATCCATCTCGATCGGTTAAGTTTGAAAATTTTACTTTTTTTCTTTAGTGAATTTATTTTGCTGGCATTTTGTTTTGGTTTTGAATAAGGAGTAGTTTAGAGAGAAGTACAGAAACATCGCCACAACAAATCAGTCTCTGCTGTAAGTGAATCTCATTTCCCATATCTGCATGCTCAATTCTTCTTGCTCTGATTTTTTTTTGTTACTTTGCAGAAATGTTAGTGTTGGTCCATAAATATGTCAAGTTGTTGGAACATCCTATAATCATTGAGCTACTGATAACCTGGAACCATGAATGAATTTATTTCACATTTCAGGGATACATACGAGACAGTGCATTTGATTCATGACGTTGGGCTGCTCTAGGGATATACATATGATACCAGCTTTTAAAATATTTAGAAGTACAACGAATGTATAAAACTTAGCAAGTACAAAAACCCGCAGCATCACGCGGGAGTGACTAACTAGTTACTTGCTAGATTGAGGTTACTTTTGGTTAGAATTGCTGGATTTGATCATATCTGGATATGGATATGTACTTTTAGAAATGTTTTGGATTGGCAATGTAAGAACAGATGGCATTGATATATGACAATGTTTTATTTTGGATTTGTTCGGGATATGAATGTTCATATTTGCAACAATTGTGCAAAGTTAATTCAGACAACATATATAGGTCAGATAACTGTAGTTTCCCAAGGTATCACACAACTGAAGGGTTCACAAAACCATTGTCTGAGATCCACTCATACAACACATCTAAAAACAGCAAATAATACATGTTGTCTGAACTTCATTTCAGACAACAGAAATAACAAATTGATGTTGTGTGATCTCCATTCCGGTAACATGTATAATAAAGTTACTGTCGTCTGATATTGAAATCAGACAACAAATATAACAATAATATGTTGACTAAGATTCATAAACCACAACTAAATATAATAAAAACTGTGGTCTGAGTTCCTATTAGACGACATATCCTATCAGTGGACTGTTATACCTTATGCAAATCCTACAACACAAACAGATTACTAACTGTTGTCTGAGCTCCTATCAGACGATAGATTCCTAAATCTTCTGATGTTTTATTTGCATAAGACACAACTAAAACAACAATGATACTTGTTGGAGATTCATTTCAGACAACAGTGTCATTATAACTATGTGGTGTGAAATTCATTTCAGACATCATGTAGTTGTGTTGCTGTTGTCTGAGATTCATCACACACAACACAGTTTTCCTAAAACTGTTGAGGTAATATAGCTTTCTCAACAGTTAATAAACGAACTGTCGTGTGAGTTTGTAACAGACAATAGTTAAACCTAATTATTTTAATTTGAAAATATTCAGACGACACATACTTAGCCATATATGTTGTGTGAATCTTGAACAGACAATGGTTTTTAACTGTCGTCTGAATGAAGTCAATCAGACGACAGGCTACTAGACAACAGCAGCTTTTTCATTCAGACGACAGTTAATGAACTGTCATCTGTTTAACTTTGTGGTATAGTGCTCTCTCTCTCTCTCTCTCTCTCTCTCTCTCTCTCTCTCTCTCTCTCTCTCTCTCTCCATGTCTGCAAATCAAAATTTTCCCGTTTGCGTTTGAATTTGTGTTCGGTTTGTCAGGCCTCCACCATCAAGCCACCGCGCCCACCACTCCACCGTCGATGTCGGGCCTCCACCGTCTCTGCTCTATCCCCACCATCGGACCACCAGAGGAAGACGCCATCCAACTCCACGATCCCAACCCCACGCAGCCTGGATCCAGATCATGAATCCAGACCCAAGATGAAGACTGCCTGAACACCGCGCTCCTTTCCTTCACCTAACCGTGGTAGCCCCTCTGCCTTGACCCATCGCAGCACCATGGTCATTATCCGCCGTTTTGACCAGACCCCTGAAGCCACTCACACTCGCCCTGACCCTCAAGTCCGCCGCCGACTCCAGCAGCCCCTCCCCTGGGTTTTCGCCTCGGCGGCTCCACGGAGAGCGACGGCGAGGATAACGTGGAGAGGGAAGGAGTAGGGTTAGCGGGTGAGGCGGTGTGTAGGGAATTGGCGAGGGCGATTTTGAAGTTTGGGGAGATTTATGAGAGTTCTCTCACAATGTTTAGAGGCAGAGAACCCAGACCAAGCAGAATAGCCAAAAAAAAAATCAATGTCATTGGATGTGTCTGTAACTCTCTCTCTCTCTCTCGTTGAAGGAAGAAGAGGGGTAAGCAAATGTTGTATCTGGGTTTTGATTGTGGTGGTTTGTTTCTCCAAAACAATGGCCGATTTCAATATGGGATGTTACTAGAAGTTATTGTTTTGTTTATTATGATTTGGTTGGGCAATAATAAGATCATTAATGGGCAATAAAATGATTATTAGAAGATAATAATAGATTATTGGGGGACAATAAAATATTTATTGGCCAATAATAAGATTATTACGGGCAATAATAAGATTATTGGGGAGAAATAATAAGATTATTTATTTGGATAAACCTATTAAAACTTTCAAAATTAAAAACATCTTCATTTTTCACTAATTATTGACCCCTAATAAATATGTTATTTGAGGGCAATAATATGATTATTGGGGGGCAATAATATGGTTACTGGGTATTATTATGAGGCAATAAATTCATACGCCGGAATCCGGTCACCGGAGTCCTCGGCCGGCCACCGGTCACCGGAGTCCGACAATGTCTCTGATGACATCTCTCTCTAAGTGACAAAGAAGGAGAGGGAAAAAATGTCTCAAAAATAAATAAAAAGGAATAAAAAAAATAATTAATTGGGTAATAGGGAAATGATCTCTTAGGGGGGTGTATTGTATATGAAATTAGTAAACCTTTTTAAGAAATCTATGGAATTTAAAAGTCTGGGTGTATTCAATATAGACTTTCAGCAGTCCATGAAAGTCTTGGGGCATTCGATTAGGATTTTTAAAGACTTTATGAATTCCATCAAAATCTAGGGGTGTTCAATTAAGACTTTTAAAAATGAATAAAAGTTTAGAGGTATTCAAAATTTCATTCATACTTATGGAATTAGAAAATCAAGGATAATCATGGACTTTGTAGTGTTAACTATACATACCAAATTCTAATAATTTTTTAACCACAAGACCAAAGATTTGAAAAAGTCTTTCAAAGACTTTTTTTTTTTTTTTTTTTAAATCTATCTAAGTTTTCTCTCTGCGTGCAAAGAGATTGGTTATCTATCGTCTCTCTTTCTTCTTCTTTTTTTTCTATTTTTTTTATAGAAACTGTCAACTTAAATAAATTAGGAGGCAAACTCCTTGGAAAGTACATCAACAATACAAGTTGGAGGCTCTAGGCACCAAAATAAAAAACTAGAAGAAGAACGAGCTAAGGTGTGAGCCACAACATTGGCTTGACGATAAGCATGAGTAAAATAAGAACCCCGCATCTGCTGAAGATGAAAGGTAATGTCATCATACACACGCCCAATGAAGGAAGTATGGGGAATGACTCTCTGCTTAGTAGCATGAAAAAGAGTAAGAGAATCGGTCTCAAAAATAACTAGAGAGAGGCTATGCTGAATAGCAAGTGAGACTGCCTCCCTCCCTGCCAATGCTTCAACCTGTTCTGAAGAAGAAGCATGAGATACCAGAGCATAATAACCACCTAAACATCTCCCCATGTCATCACGAATAATGACTCCAATCCCCCTATTACATGTATCTTTGTAAAAGGCACCATCAACATTAATCTTCACCCACCCTGCACTTGGAGGTTTCCAAGGAACTACTAGCCGGCTTCCCCTACCCTGGCCCTTACCATGGTGTCTTTGGTACTCCTGTAGATGAGCCGACAAAAGCGACACCACCTGGTTCACTTCGATACTCTTCTTATCCACTACAAGAAATAAGGTAATTAGCGAAGAAAGTATTTGCGAGGATTGATAATTCCTCGCCCAAAATGACAATTTGCGAGGAATAAATGGTCGTCACTTAGTTAAAGATTTGCGAGGAAAAATTCCTCACAAATAATCATAGTTTGCGAGGAATGTTATGATTCCTTGGTTATGAAGTGGTAGAATATGGTGCCAGAATTATACACAAAAATATCCTTGCAAAAAATTTCCAAATTAGTCCCAATCTATTGGGTGGGACAAGATGGCGCCATCCCAAATTTATCAGTGAGGAAATTTAGGAACTCCTCACACCCTAAACACATTAAAGTACCTACCAATATATGAGCACTCTCTACACCTGTTCTCTCTCTTGGCTTGTCCCTCCATCTCCCGACTTAGGGTATCTCTCATCACAGATAACTACGGCGGACGGCTGGCCAACCTCGTGCGACTAGCTATCCCTCCTAATTCGATCTTCTCATCCTCCCCAAACCCCCTCATAAACTACATGCTTTGGTTTAATTTTTTCTTCCACTCATCTGAAATTTCATTCGCACTTTTCTGAATGACTGGGTAATCCATTGCTGAATGACATTGCCGATGCTTTCTTGAAGAGCGGAACCGTAAGTTTTCTCTTTCTTCTTTTCCACCCAATGTAAATGTCACTTTCTGTTTTTCTGGGTTTTCATTTGTGTTGTTTGGTTCAGATCAGAGCTGCCAAAGTTGTTGCACAGGATTCTTACTATGCCGTCAAAAGGGGTATTCTCATTACTTTTGATTTTAGAAATACCCAGAAAAATTTGACACTGAAAATTGTTGACTAGGTTACCAATGCCAAATGATACTCTTGCAGGGAGCGTTTCAAGTCAGGACTAGCTTTGAGTACACTGTGAGTAAACCAGAACAGAATTTCAGGATTTCAGTGTTTGATTCAATGGATTCAGAATTTGATTGTTTTTCGAATTTTATGATTTTATTGAAACTAGTGTCTGGTGGATACTTTAAATTATGGTTTCAGTATCTCAATTGGTTTTATACAATATGAGTTTTCGATATTGCTAATCTAGAATACTGTTTCTGTAGTTGAAGAGCATGTGTAAAGAAGGTGCATGTTATGGTAAGTCGGGTGGTTTCACTGTATGGTGCAGTTGCTGATTACATTTTTGTCTTTGGGTGTTTATAGGTGGTTTTATTGTGCTGCCAATTGAAATACTCCCTCATATCCAGGTATAATTTTGAATATCATCTTCGTCTTTTATAGTTTTGGTTATGATTGAATTGGATTTTGGCTACTACGAGTTTGAATATGATAATTCTGTTTGGGCAATGGTTGATTGATTATGTGAAACCAGGGACGGAACCAGAATATTAAACTGAGGGGGGATAAATCTTAGGTTGCCAAATTCTTCCTCAAGTTATTTTTTTTTTTTTTTTTTATTTCATGCTAAACAGTTTTATGTCAAAAATATCAATCGACTTTGGAGGCTTATATTTCTCACCTCAGGAAAGCATAAGCTCTGAAATTTTGTGAGATTGTATTTCTCTATGTCTAGTATTTTCCTGTAAAAGGATTTTTCATTTGGAATCATAAAACTTATGGAATATTGATTGGAATACTGGAGAGTCAGAACAGAAAAAGTTATTGTAGATTGACTTTGGAAGGATATAGTTCGTAAACCAGCGGGAATAAGGAGCTTAAAATTTGCAAGAAGTTAGATCTGCATGTCTCACATATGCCTGAGAAACAGTTTTTTATTTTGTGCCCTTTAGCTTACACAATAGCCGACCAAGTACACCAATATCAGAATCAGCTTACAGCAGAATCTGCATAATAGAACGGTGAACTTGCGGGCCTATAGTTTTCTATTCAGATTTAATTGGAGCGTGAATTTTTATGGGAAGAAGGGGAAATGTGTCTAGTTTCTGTTCCAGATGGTTTCATCCTTTTCAATCTTCTGGATTTGGAGAAATAGCAGTTTGAGTGACTATAGGTCTGCAGCAGTTTGCATAACAGTTTATCAACTTTGACAAGCTACCATTTTCACTTGAGTGGAAATTGGGTGACCTACTTTATATTTATGAGTGTACTTTCTAGTTTAAGGGAATCACTCCATTCGGACTTTTTTTATCTCAGGCTGTGAGCATTTGAAGAGGGAATGGTCAATGCTGAAAATTTCTGATCCCATCATTTCTTGTCTAACTTGAAATTCTTTTCCAAAAAACTGGGGTAGGCTGCAGCACAACCCAGCCCCCTCTAGTTCCGTGCCTGTGTGAAACTATATTGTGTATCTTTGTGTATATAAAACTGGTTTGATTGAATTCATCCCCTTGTTCCTCTCGAAATATATGTATGATACACCATATATGTATAATTCTCTTGCTCTTCTTTTATTGGTGTTGCTGCCTTTGCTTTTTAAACTTTATACCTTTTTTCTTTCTTGTGCAAAGGAAAAGCCAGAGGACATCAATGCCAATCTAAAAGTCCTGCTAAGGTAAACTTAGTTAAACTTGAATTCACAAGCTTTTAATTGGAATTGGTTCCATTGACTTCCATTGCGAGGAGTTTTGTAATTTCTTTGCAAGTTGAAGCAGTTTGATAAGTTCTCTTGCAAAGGAAATTGAAGTTAAGTAGATGAATACAGAGACAAGAGAAAAAAAATGATTATGTTTCTGAATTGATGAACAAGGTATGTGTTTAGTTGTTGTAGATTTGTAGCTACTTGGATTATATTTAACTTATCTACAATCAACATTTAAAGTTGCTCTGCAATCTTCTGCTTGATAGTCATTGAGTCATTAAGCTTGAGTGAGTTAGTTATGTAGCTAATGTTCTATGCTTAGGTGTTTCTCTGTAAAACTAATTTTTTTTTTTTGGTATCTTAAGTAATACACACACAAAAACATTTTGGTTGGTAATGATGTTTAATTGTATTCTTACTTTTTGTGATTTTACAGAGCAAATGAAACCTCAATGGGAAAAAGACTAGGTTCAGATTGTCTCCACACTCAAATACAATTCTAGCTCCTAAACTCTCTGTAAAACTAACTTTATTTATATATTTTTTTTTGTCTATTAAGTAACACAGACACACACAAAACATTTCGGTTGGTCATGATGTTTAATTGTATTCTTACATTTTGTGATTTTACAGTGCAGATGAAACCTCAGGGGGAAAAAGACTAAGTTCATATTGTCTCCTCACTCAGATACAATTCTAGCTCCTCAACCAACACCAGCATCTTGACCCGCACACATAGTTCCTTAGCCATCTCAAGCTTCTCATGCACGAGCCCCTAATCCCATCAAAGGCTAGCACCTCGGCAACACACATTAAGAGTTCAGGAACAAATATTTTAAATTTCATATCGATCAGTAGCTTTGCAAGTGGCCCTGTCTCAAATGTTATGGAAAGACGCTTGTTTCTTTTCTGGGTCCAAGTCACAAGTGGAAAGGACAAAAGGTTGTTCACTTCCTCTGTTCTCAGAAACCATATACTAGATCATATATGTGATTAGTATTGTTATCCTACTTTTTCCTAGCTATGGTCATGCACTGATGATTGTTCCTTCAGTTTTCAAATTAATATCATCCTTACAGTACTATTTTTTTATACGTCTTTGCTGGTGTATAACAAGTGTTGTGGGTTGATCAATGTCAGATTATTGTTAAACTGACTACTGATATAAATTTTTTGGATGTTTGTTGGCTATATAGTCATCTCCTTTCATTTTGCTGTAGGAGAAAATGAAGAAGAGGAGATATGTTAGGGCAAAGCTCAAGAGGCATACAAGTGACTTTGAGTGACAACCTTCCAATAATAGCCAAGTAGTATGCAAAGTTAAAGGTGATCTTTAACAAATTACATGGGCGTATTTTACTAGCAAGTAGCAACAATAATGGTATGCTTTGTAGTAGGATGAATGATATTGAAGACATTGATACCTTGATTTCCATGCAACTCCACTTAGGAGGAATCTTTTGCACATGTAATTAAGCAACTAAATATCTTCTAAGATATTTTGTTTTTGCAATTGAGGAACCATGTATGTAATAACTACTCTTTATTTAATATAAGTCCGAAAGTGTTATTGATCAATTGTTTAGTTGTCTTATATAAGTGGTTTATCTTCAAACAAGTGAAATTTAAAAGAAAAAACAAAATATTTGTGAAATGAGCAACAATGGCTTTGCATATTCTTAAATGTGAGGATACAAGAACCTCATAAATATTAGTTTGAGAGGAATATACATTCCTTGCAATTTTCAATTTGCAAGGAATATGCATTCCTCACAATTTTTAATTTACGAGGAATATGCATTCCTCGCAATTTTTCATTTGTGAGGAAATCAAAAGTCCTCGCATATAGTAATCCGTGAGGGGGTTTAAGCGAGGAAAATTTTCGACGACTCGATTTCCTCGCTGATGATTATCAGTGAGGAATTTAGACTTTTTGTGAGGAATTTCATTCGTCACATTTTTTGTTTTTTCTTGTAGTCCCACACCCTATTGTCTCTCTTTCTTGTTTCTTCTTATCTTTTCTCTAACCTTTTATGATATCAATATTTTTTGATACCTAACATTTTCATTGTAGTTGTTGAATGTGATTTTTTTTTTGGTTCAATTGTGATACTTGGAACCCTAATTTGCAATTAAAAATGATTTATGAAACCCTAAGACCCAAATATTGTGGTCTACCCCTAAAACCTTGAATAGTTTTTCTATGAAATACTAGGTTTTGTCTTATTAATTAATTATTCTCATCGGTTAAATATATATCATTGTTCAAGGAAAGCTTGAACAATTGAATTTTGATTGATTGATTATAGATCAAGACATGGATCAATAATTTTACGATATATGTTAATAGGTGAAAACAAAATTGATGAGAATTACATCAAGTGATCTATATTGTATCTTTAAGTTGATTGGGAGATTAGTAATGAGAACAAACTAGCTAGACAGAGTAATAATCATTCATTTGAGTTAGAGGTGGCAAATGGGCCGCTAAGCACGAGCACGGCACGCTTAAAAGAGGCCCGGCACGGCCCAAGCCTGTTAGTGGCCCGGCATGACCCGAGCACGTTAGAATAACGGGCCGGATTGGGCCTAGAAATATTGGCCAGGTCCGAGCCCGTAATGGGCCCGGCACGGCCCGAGCACGACATATTGTGGACCGGCCCGTTACAAACACAAAATTTCATTTTGTTTTTAAAAATATTTAAAAACCACAACGATGAGATTTGAATATTAGACCTCTTTATTTAAAATCTCATGACAATTCCACTAATGCTATTTCTTTATATTGTCAAAATAGTGAAATAAAACATTATATCCTTGACATAAAGTCATAAAGTATTTTTTCTAATCTCATAATAATACAACTATAGAATGAAGGAAAGAATAATATGATACTAAATCTTCATTATATTAATAAAGATTAGTCTCACAATAATATACTACAAGCAATATATTTTTGACTTTTTTTGTTTTTTTCTTTCTTTCTTGTAGTGGAATATAAAAAATATTAGAAAACTAATCTTAAAAAGCTAAGATTAAGAAAAATATTGTAGAACTTAATTTATTTAATTTTCTAAATAGTTAAATAAAATTAATTTTTATTTATTCAAATTAAAATTTTAAAATCGTGCTTTATAGTGGGCAGGCACGAGCACGGCCCGTTTATTGGCCCGGCACGAGCATGGCCCGACACGATATGGGCTCGGGCCATGGGCCGGACCAGGCTTAATGTTTAAGTAAATGGGCCGGCACGAGCCCGGGACGATAATAAATGGGTCGGCCCAAGCACAGCATGAAGCACGACTAGGCTCGCTTAAAATGGGCCAGGTCGGGCCGGCCCGGCCCGTTTGCCACCTCTAATTTGAGTCAAGTTCTACTAGAAGATACTCGACCATTGAATAGGCAACGAGTTATTATCTTGCTTTGCATTTGGATTGCATTGGTTGTGTTTTTTGTTTTTTTTTTTATTTACTAGAAAATCTATAGAAATCATTCATAATAAAGTATATAGATTTTCAAGAATGAATAAAAAGTCTGTTGCTAAAATCAATGGTTTTAAGAAATCAATAGCAGTCTATCAATTTTTTAAAGAGTCTGTGGACTTTTCAAAAAGTCTGTCAATTAAAAAAAGTCTGCACAAATCCAAATACAATACACCCCCTTAGAGTGTTTGGGTAAATGGGCAATCTCTTAGAGTGTTTGGGTAAATAGACAATTTTTATCCTAAAATTGTGTAAATGATCATTATCCCTATTTAAAATACTTGGTGTATTTAGATATTTACCGGTTACATTTAAAAATATTCTTCTCAGAATTCTCAACATATTCTTTCAAGACTTGCACCAGGGGAAAGTTTGACAACTTTTCTTGTAAACCGCGTTTCGTGACCCCCAAGTCGATATAGAATCACATCAGGTTTAGGGTTTATTATAAAAGGGTCCTTGACCAAAAGCCCCAAAATGAGCAAAAGTTATCCCACTTACCCCAACAACAGATTTTTATTCTCACTAACCCAAATTAGAGTATAATGACCAGTCTACCCTCAACCTAATTAAATAACTACATCAATGCCACTCTCTCTCATCTCTCGATCACACACACTCTCTCTCTCTTCTCGCTCTCTCTCTCACGATCTGGCCACATCCCCGTCGGCCTGGTCGCCGGTCGTCGGAAACGAAGTCAACAGTGAGATCGTGCAGAAGTCCTAGCAGAAGTTCGAAACGGATCTTCAAATTTCGCCAACGAAGAAGGGGAGGATGTGAGTGATGGTCGAGATCGACCTCCTCGGCGGTCCAGAGCGACCTTACCGGCGAAGAAGGTTTCCGATCCCCTTGGGTCCTTGCCCTCCGGTTTCTCTCTCCCTCTCTCTCTCTGCCATGAAAGCTCTGTCGCTCTCTTCTCTTCGAACTCAGTCCCGGTGCCATCTGGTTTCTCCCTCTCTCTCTCCAATCTCCAGTTCCGGCGGATGAGCACTCTGCCTTCTTCCTCTTGCTGCTCCAGCAATGAGCTCGACGACGTCTCCGACTGAAGACGCTGCTTCTGGTCAGCTCGTCAGCTCGCCGGTGACCGGATCTGGACCAAGACGCTGAACGACATCTCCGGCTGAAGACGACGTCTGGTCTTGAGTCTCACGGTTGAACTCCGATAGGGTGCCCAGATCTTTTCTCTTTCTCCGATAGAGACATCAACATTAAGATCCAACATGTCTGCTACTTTGCTACTCTGGTTTTCTTCGAAACCCAGAACCAAGTTGTAAAGACCAGTTTCAAGGATTGGAGGAAGAAAGATGAGGTAGCAAAAATGGCAAGAGAAACTGGTTCAAGAAAGTGAAGGTTTCATTCTCGAAAAAAAAAAAAAAGGTGAAGGCTAAACAGAGAGATATGTGAAGGAATAGACGACTATTGGGGGGCAATAGATGTTTTAAATTGATGTAATCTCTTATTTTTTTTTCGTTAATTAAAGTTTTATTTGTCTAATTTTAGGAAGATTAATTTTCATTCCAGCAAACGAAAATTCTATTGGGGGGCAATAGACGTCTATTGGGGGGCAATACATGGCTGATAGACGTCTATTGGGGGGCAATACATGGCTGATAGTCGTCTATTGGGGGGCAATACATGGCTGATAATTGTCTATTGGGAGGGCAATACATGGTTAATAGACGTCTATTGGGGGGCAATACATGGTTGATAGACATCTATTGCTCCTTTATTGGGGGGCAATACATGGCTGATAGTCGTCTATTGGGGGGCAATAGACGTCTATTAGGGGGCAATAGACGTCTATTGGGGGGCAATAGGAGGCAATAGAGGTCTATTGGGGGGCAATAGATGTCTATTGGGGGCCAAAAAACCTTTCCGGTGAGATTTTCAACAAATTCTGGTGACCGGAATCCGGCAAAAGTTGGCCGGAATCCGGCGGCCGGTGACCGGAATCCGGCGAAAGTTGGCCGGAATCCGGCGGCCGGTGACCGGATTCCGGCGACCGGTGACGGGCTCCGGCGAAGTCTCCTATGGTTTCTCTCTCTTCTATTTTCTCTCTCTCTCTAAGTAAATAAGGGGTGAGGGGTAAAATGGTATTAAAAAAAAATTAAAAACAAAAAAAAAATCTTAATGGGGTATTAGGGAAGACTCCCTTAGAGTGTATTGGGTAAGAGGGAATTAAAAAAACTCAATGGGGTTAGTGGGAAAAAAATCCCTAGAAATGGGGTAAATGGACAAAAACCCTATTATAAATAACCAGAGGACTTCTCAACAATTCTCTCCCCCTCTCTCGAAAGTTCTGCCGATCCAAGGTGAGTCGATCATAATACCACTTCATTGAACAATTATTTTTTTTTGCTGTTTTGCTCTGTTCATGTTCAAGTTCTCGTATATCGATCAATGGTACTAAGTTGATTCCTTTTCCGATGAAAATCCTGAGTTGCATGAAGTAGGAAGGAATTCTGATTGTGTTGTATTGTGTATCGCATGACTTGGTTCCAACTTATAGTTACACTTGCATTCATCACTACTGATTTGTAATTTGCTACAATAGGGCAATAATTTCCTCGGCCCCGTCTATCCCTGTCGGTGTTTATAATTATAGGCTGTGAAACCATGATAAAGTACCTCAACCCATGATAATTATGCAGGAACACTGAGAAGAATTTAAGAAAGAACGAAGAACACGAGGAACTATAGGAATTGTAATAATGGAAACCTGAATTAGAGTAGATTACAGAGAAAGCGCTATCTTGATCAAGAATGATATTCGTAGTTAACTGATTACAATGATCAACTGTCCCATATATACTAACAATTCTAATAGAAAACAGAAGCTTTCATAATACACAATGATACTTGTAAGCTTTCATACTCGTACTATTGTTTAATTACATGTCAGGCATTGAGAACTTATGTTTTGTGAGGCATGTTAGAAGTTGAGAAAAGTTTGCAATTGCAAATACGGTTTAGTTGCTTGATTGTAGTTTGAAAATCAAGGTGTAGTTAACTTGTTATAGATGAAGATTGTCTAAGGTGCAATGTAGTTTGCTTGTGTTTTGTGATTAGGTTGAGATTCTGTATACTAAATTACTAATTGCTTTTCCTCTCTATTTATCTTTGCAGCCATCAGTTGTTGTTCAGAATGGCAGATTATCACGAGACCGATAAACACATTGAGATGTGGAAAACTAAGAAACTAATCAAGGGACTTGAAGCTGCCAGGGGTAATGGCACCAGCATGATTTCTCTCATCATTCCTCCCCGTGATCAAATCACTCGTGTTACTAAGATGTTGGATAATGAGTATGGAACTGCTTCAAATATCAAAAGCAGGGTGAACCGTCAGTCTGTTTTATGTGCAATTAAATCTGCTCTGCAGCGGCTCAAGGGTTACAACAAGCTTCCTCCTAATGGACTTGTGCTCTATATTGGAACAATTGTTACTGAAGACAGGAAGGAGAAAAAGATTGCAATTAATTTTGAGCCTTTCAAGCCCATCAATGTGTCTCTTTACCTCTGTGACAACAAGTTCCATGTTGAAGCTCTTAATGAACTCTTAGAATCTGATGAGAAATTTGGTTTCATTGTCATAGATGGTCATGGTAGTCTTTTTGGGACATTAAGTGGTAACACGAGGAAGGTGCTTCATAACTATACTGTTGACCTCCCAAAGAAACATGGAAGAGGAGGGCAATCAGCTCTTCGTTTTGCTCGTCTTGGAGAGGAGGCACGCCACAACTATGTTTCTAAGGCAGCAGAAAATGCCACTAAGCTTTTTATTAACCCTGCCACCAACAAGCCCAATGTTGCAGGAATAATACTGGCAGGATCAGCGGACTTCAAAATTGTGCTTAGTGGGTCAGACAAGTTTGATCCGCGTCTGCAGGCCAAAATACTGAATGTAGTGAGTGTTCGTTGTGGAGGAGAGAATGGTTTCGATCAGGCTATAGACTTGTCATCAAAGATTCTATCCAATGTGAAATTTGTGCAGGAGAAACGCTTGATGGAAAAATACTTTGAAGAGATTAGATTGGATAGAGGAATGTATGTTTTTGGTTTAGATGATACACTAAAAGCTTTGGAGAGAGGTGCTGTGAAGATACTTATTGTGTCGGAAAGACTGGAAATTAGTAGGTATGAGCTGAAAAACTCTAGTACTGGTGAGATTGTTGTCAAACATCTTAACAAAGAGCAAGAAAACAATAAGAGCAACTTTTGGGATTCTGCCAACTCTAGAGAACTAGATATTCAAGACAAGATGTCATTGTTGGAGTGGTTCACTGAAGAGTACAAGGGGTTTGGTTGTACGCTTGAGCTTGTCACCAACAAATCACAAGAGGGGTCACATTTCTGCCAAGGTTTTGGGGGCATTGGAGGAATTCTCCGCTACCAGCTTGATATGAGATCATTTGATGAGTTTTCTGATGATGAAGAAGTTTATGATGCTGGAGAAGTTTCTGATGATGCTAAATAGGAATCAATGAACCCGTCCCCAATTCTAGTGCAGGATGCTGGGGATGAAAAACCCTGCACCAGTGGCCATGGAGTTGTGGCTCCTGAGTGGTGCTCAAAGAAAATAACAGGCTTGATCAAGGTACATATTTCTTCTCTTTTCTGTATTACAAAACATTATATTCTTTTATAATGCTGAATTCCTTTATATAATATAATAACGTCTTTTCTTTGTTTCTTGAAGGACATTACATTATGTGATCTGGACAACCTTAATGTTGGGATTCCATCTGGATCACAAAAAAGTGGTTATGAAAGAGTATCCACACAGGGAGTTGTGGTTGCTGCTGCTACTAAGGAGCCTTCAAAATGTTTCTCAGGCTTGATCAAGGTTTGTAGTACTTCTTTCCTTTCTATATCACATTTCTAACATTATTTTCTTTCATATTGACGGTTGCCTCTATCATCCTTGAAGGTCATTACAACTGATTCTCAAAAGTGCGATGCGGTGAATTCTTCTGGATCAAGAAAATCTGGCGGTGAAAGAGCACGCACCAGTGTAATGGAAGGGGCTGAAGAGATCAATCGTCTAACATATTGTCCTCTAGAGAGCTGCAAATTCGTTTTGGATCAAGAATTTATGAAAATAAGCCTCTTGATGAAATCCTTCATGAAGAATCTTAGTTTCAGTACTGCTTTTGGTTAAGTGCCATATATACTTGGTGTTTGTTTTCTTATGAAATAAGAGCCATGCTGGCCTATCTTTGAGATGGAACCTGGTTAAACAATTATTTAAAAAAAATTATTATTGATTTTCTTTTGATGGTTGGGGTTTCTAATCTTTCTGTTCTGATTTGGGCTTGATGTGCACCACATAGTAGCATTTTTATCTTCGTTAAGTCTCACTCTGGAATATGTCTACATATGCACTCCAACTAATATTGATTTGCCAGTCGATCTGGTCCAATTTTTCATCCAATTTTATGTTTCCATGTTGGCTTGATGTGGCCTCCCTGTGCTTCAGCTGCATACACTCGCGATCATTCAGTCTGTCCCAACTATAACTTTTAGTTAACTCTGCAGGTCCTTCATGTTCTGTTCTTTGTTGATTACAAAAAAGTTAAAAAAATGAGGCTGCTGTTATGCTTCAAGAGGCTCAAGTAAAGAGAAGCTTCTTCCTAATCTCTTGGGAATGACACTTCATGGAGGAAAAATATTGTGTTCCACAACACCTTTAATACCAAATATCAGGGGCTCGGATCCAGCTGCTATGTCAAGCTTGTGATAGGCGACGTTGAATCTGTAAGGTTCATTAGGCAAACCACCGTTGCTGACTGTCTTACTGTACACCTGTATGAAAAAAGAGGATTATCATTTTCTGCTTCTATGATTTCACAAGCAACCTGGAAGCTGGTATTCCATTTTCCTTAGTTAGATTATTGATCAATGGGTAAGAAGTAAACGTTTTTCCCGTTTGGAATGTAAGCTTCTGATTTCAGATACTATAACTTCAAGAACATATTGTGGAATTTAAATTATGGTCTAGAGGTAGAAGAAGAATGAGGAAGAAGAAGGAAAAGAAAAGCAAAGAAGAATGAGGACTACATTGTGATTAATTTCTGATTACAATTTACAGCAAAGTTTTTTCTTTATATACTAAAAGAAAACTAACTAATCAGACACACTATTACACTATTACCCTTTAATACATACATTAGCCTGTATGCTACTTCACAAAAAATCGCAGAGTGACTTTTAACATCAGAACAATATGTTGTATTTGAACTACTTTTTAATTGAAAACCAATATCTGATTGAGATTTACAACACATGTAATAACCATGAAAAAAATTACCCGGAACAACATATCTCTGTGTGTTACTGAATTTAGTGAGAAGTTGCAGTTGCATGTGGGTGTGTTTTTGAAGCTGCTGTTGGTTGTTTCATATGTGGGTGTGCTTTACATTTGCTAAGGCCACCCATCTATTCTTAAAACAAAAAAGGAAAAAAAAGAAAAAGAAAATATAAAGAGTTGGAAGTGTACACGCTGTTGCAGCTCTCTATATTGGAAGTAGCTGGGTTGCTGCAGTTGTCTATTTACAGCACTCTGGTTTCTTTGTATGCAGCTTGAAGCATTCTTGTGCCGCTTCTTGGTTCACTGGGTGCCGTGACATTCAACTTCGGGGGTGGACTTGTTTTTTTATTTTATTTTATTTTTTACTCATGCCACCCATGGGTTAGTACCATTTTATTTGTTGTGATTGTTCTTTTGTTTTGGTTTGATTTTTCCTCAAGCCCCCCATCCTTTTGTATTTTTATTTTGGAGGAATTTTGGCCATTGTCCCCCCTTCCTTTGTGTGATTCTTTGCATTATTAACAAGATTAAATAGAGCGACGGGCAGTGGCTTTCCAGAAGTGATGGTCATATTTTCTTCAAATTTTGACTCACAATGATCAATCTATCACGGTGATGTTTCTCTTTTTGGTCTTTTGTTAAATCATGATCATCCATTAAATTGGTAATCTAATAGTCATTTGTAAATATATTATTGTTTTTGAATAAACAAGCAATATCGATTGCATCTGGTGTGCCTTAATATAATTAAAGGATTAAATACTTGTTACTCCCTGTACTTTGCTGCTGAAAACAGTTCAGTCCCTCACTTTTTTTTTTGAAACAAGGGCTGATGCAGCTGCCTTCAGGCCTTCATTAATGAAACTGTTGAATACAATTGGGGGGGGGACATAAAGCCTGAACCCCGAATTACAATAAGTACTGAGAGAGCATCCCGAATAATAACATAAACCTCCACTAATCTTATGTACTCAAACATGCACCGATTAGCAAGGGTTGACATACCAGATATTTGGGCAACACCATTTGCTTCACAAGGGTGACATAACGGAAAGATATAGCTCATACAAAGCCGTAGAGCAATTAAACCTGCTTTCCCACTATGCTGCCGACCAGAACTATAACTGGCGGCATTAGGTTTCATCTTGCGACTAGGAGAGTTCGTCCATTTGATAACGATTTGACTCCTCTCTAGGACAAACAAGGCACATTGAGTGCAGACAAGGACATTCAGCCCGACTCTCCCTACAACAACTATGTAGGGATTTATTGGAAATAAAATACACCTAACCAATAAACAAACTATAGAAAATAAATACATACTATAAGCCCACCAACAAAGGCCCAAGAACAGATAACAGGCCCATGTCCCAGATTGCACAACAGCCAGCACTTCATGCCTTCTAGTAGAGGCCGGCCTTGGACAAGCCCATGACCCGTAGCTGGCCCACGACCCATGTTGGCCATCACCGTTAACCTTTCCCAACGGAACACAATGCCAGCGAAACTCAGCCGAAGCCAGTGGCCAGATCACGCCACATTCGATCCCCGCCGCTGCTGACAAACATAGACGTCTAATCACTATCGTCGAAGAACTCAAATGGGGCTGCACGCTCAACCGTTGTTGCTGGATCGCCATTTGCAGTAGGGTCAGATTGCACCCGGATTCGAATAGAAGCCTCAAATGAGCCACTCGCCCTCCCCCAGGCACCGACGACCGCAGCCAAAGGAATATTTGTTGGCCCAAGTCGGCGGTTGCATACTGTTCGGCTATCTCGGCGGTTGCATAATGTTCGACGATCTCGGCAGTTGTATACGGATGACCCCACCATCGATCTTCCTCATTCCGGCCTGTACTCCGCTTCGGACCTTCACCGGCGGATTGAAAATCGAAACCTACCCGTCCTGCGACGACGTCCAAAAGACGTGCCGCCGGACGGAACATAGGAACACAAACCGGTTCTTCTTTTCGAAAACGAAACTGTTTTTCACTTCTCCGAAAGATGAGGAGCCTCTCCCAGCAGTCCCTCACATTTTAAATTAAACAGGTTAGTCCTTATTCTCTCTAGTTCTCACACAATAGGTCTAAATGACCATTATGCCGCTCACTTTTTTTTCCTCTCTTTTTAGATTTTTAATTTTTCTATATATATATTTTTTCTGCTTCTCTCTCTCAGCTCTGTCTCTCTCTTGGGATTAGGGATTCTCTGCCATGGCCTCCATGACAAGACCGACAAATGTTCCGGTGACTCTGTAGCTCCCCGCTCCAGTTCCCCAACCCCAATTCCAGCTCCGACTAGCCCAGCTTCGATCCCATTTCCAATCAACTTGACTCTACCGAGCTCCACTCCCAACCCACCACTCAAATCCCCAATCTCTTACCCTCCTCTACCTCTTCTACCCCACTCGATCCCCAAAATGGATCCGCCACCCTGACGACACCACCACCCCAAACGCTAAGACCCAGGAAGCTACGTCGGCTTCGAGTCCAGAAAAGCTCAAGAACATTATCAATAGACTAATCTGAGTCCAAATTCTGATACTCTATTACGGAAGTATTACTCGACGCTCCGTGGAATTCAAATGCTTGTGCTCTATTACCGACATTTTTCACCGTCTTACTCTGATACTGTCACTTCCGAGCATAATTGCACACCGGAGTTGAGTGAAATGAACTCTTGCTCCTTGAATTTCACTGAGACCTTATCGGACTCGGAAACCGCTAATTCAATAACTGCTTTATAACCTCCAATTACCTTCGCAATTCTGCTCTTTGACTTCAGCTTCAACTTTCTCTCAATGAAGCCTCCAATATCAGCTCCAGAATTAGACTCCACGCACGACGACTCAGAAGCGTTAACTTTGCCCCACTCCGGCAGCCGCTTTCTTCACCACCTTTCCTCCATAACTCGATCGAGGCCTCACTATGAGCATTAGGTTTCTGAAACAAGTAAAGAATCGGAGAGATCTGGTTCGCCACCGGTGAGATAGTTTCGACCGGAGCTTCTTCGTCTTTAGGTGAGGCGGCACCGTTTCGAGTCTTTGCATCGCTCGGATCGTTCGGAATGTCATTTTGTAACGGAAATTTGATTTTTGAAGTTTTGAATTTCTGAGAGGAGAGTGTGAAAAGCTTTGAGGTTCTGTTCGGTTTAGAGAGAGAGAAGCAAAAAAAAAAAAAAAAAAAAAAAAAAGAGAAATTAAAAAATGAAAGGAAAAAAAAAGAGGAAGTAAGGGTATGATAGTCATTTTAGACCTGTTGTGGACCTATCGTATGAGAATTAGAGTAAATAAGGATTAACCTGTTTAATTTAAAAGGTGAGGGACTGAACTGTTTTCGGCAGCAAAGTACAGGGAGTAACAAGTATTTAATCCATAATTACATAATAGGATATTTCATGATTTTGAGATTAAGGATATTTTAGGTATTTTGAGTTGTCATTCTCCAAAAAAAAAAAAAACTTTGAGTTGTGTATTTATAGTAAAATATTGAAATGAGAAATTAATATTTCACTGGTAGTGCATGTATTGAGTAAAAAGTATGTATCAAGTAAGAGAAAAATTCACCATTAGAGCAAATGCATCGATGGTTTAATTGGTGGACCAATTGGGCAGCTAGTAACAATTGGGCAATGCACCAACAAAATACTGTCTAACTGATTGTTGGGGCCCGCGTGTGGACCAACTGCCTGTGCAAATGCCTGACTGATCAAGGTGGGCTCCATATCTCCTGCCAACAGTTCTATTTTGAAAACACACAAACATGCAAGAGTTTAAAATTATAGCCGTTGAATCTCAATCCAATGGTTGTAATTAAATACCAACGATAATTGTTTTTTTCTTATGTTTTTATGCTAAAATTAATTTGAAAGTTAAAAAAAAATATAGAAATTTATTTTTAAGAATTCTATAAATACTCATTCCCTCCCTTTAATTTTCCAGACCAAATTTAACATTATTTTGATCTAAAGAATTATTCAAATTAAAAGTGTGAATAATAGATTAGCACGCAAATTGCCTTTTATTAATGCATTGTGTAAGCTAGAGGCAATTGCTAATTTGGGATGAATGGTGGATTGGTAGTACCAATTTAGTTGACAAATTTGCAATTACCCTTGGTTCATGGGTGCATTTGCTCTTTGCCTACACTTTGTTGCCTTGGCCAATTTGATACTCAATCATTAAACATGATTAATGTAATGCCTGGACTTAAAATTTCATATCAGCGTGATACTTCGGCCAATCTTCCGTTAATGCTCTGTTAAAAATGATCACGTGTCATTCATGTGGTTAGATTTTTCAAGGCAAAGTCGTACTTTTACACCAATTTTGTTCTATATAAAAAAAGAGAAAAATGCACCATCAGTGTCTCAACTCTTGTGCGCCGGCCAATTTGATACCCACACTCTCAATGGTATCAATGTGATACCTAAACCCATATTTTGCTATCGACGTGGTACTTCCGTTAGATTTCGCTGACGGCTCTGTCAGATGTCTGACGTGGCAAGCACGTGGACTCCAAAAATACTTTGAAATTACTTAAATGACCCAGACTCTACCAGACCTTGATTTCCCGCCATTTTCCATAGGGAATGGCCACCATTCCCTCCATGTTTGTACTCTACCGCACAAATTTCCATGAAAATGAAAATCTAATTTAATGGGGAGGAATGGAGGATGGGTAAGCATTGAAAACACATACAAGAGACCACATGTAATGAGCAGAAATCCAACCAAACTTCCCATTCAATTCCCTTCCATCAATGACTTTGTCACCACCGTCTCCTCCATCGTCATTTTCCAGAACCGCTGGTACTCCTACCTCTCCCACCTCCACGAGCTCAGCTCTAAGTTTAAGCATACAAAATGTTCAGTGCGCTTTCAAATTCAGCTCAATCCAAAGTTCCAAACTTTACTAAACCAATGCTCCATTAAACCAAAACCCAGTTCTCTAATCACAACCAAAACCCAACAAATTGCCAAAACCCAGTTCTCCAATCACAACCAAAACCCAACAAATTGTACACAAACCTTCAACAGAGGGAAAGTGAGATTGAAGAAGATAAAGAAAAGGGCCCAGAATGCAGATGGTATGGATGCATTGCCATTGTAAACCAGACGCAAACAGATGTAGGTGCTCCACCATCCCAAAAATCTCAAAAAACCATACGCAAATAGATGCAGGTGCTCCTCCATCATTCAAAATCAAAAAACGATCTGTTAAACATAGACTCAAGCTTTATGCTTTCTTTCCTTTTTAGGAGCTAGATCAAAAACTCATTAATCAATGCTTGCCCAGAAGTCACTTACGGAAGAATATTGTCTAATTTGAGAGAAACCCATTAATTCAAACCCACATTAAAAGCTTCAAGCTTTAACATAAGAACAGAGGAACAACCGAACAAATTAAAACCCAGGTGATAAAATTCTCTTCACATCAATAATGAATACAATGTCTTCACCGCTGTCATCTTCGACATTGAGAATCTTCGTGTCTTCGGTCTTGGCTGAATCCCTACTGCATCGCCAATCACTCTCTCAAAAATTGTTGCAGATTAAGCTTTCAATTCATAGATCTTCAAGATTACTCCTCAATCCTCCACTCTTTCAATTCAACCTTACAACACCACTACTCCTTTTTATAGGCGTCGAATTATTCGTATCAAAGCCAATTATGTGTCCCGGTCGGTCACACCCTGACTCAATCCCCGCTGCCTTCTTCAAATAGCACTTCACTGCCGGCGACTTGACGGTAAACTCAAGGCTTTGGCGGCGCGGGTGCGGCGACGATACTGGCAGCCTGAACCTTCACGTCTTCCTTCTTCAGTTCGCCTTGAAGATATGGGCATCCGGGGTCTCCTTCCAGTAGATTCAGGTATGGGCGAAGGCGAAGGTGTCGCTAGCAGTGGAGGAGGAGTTGACGAGAGAGCTATGCCGAGAATTGGTTGCTTTGGATGATTCTGAGAATGGAGGAAAAGTGTATGTTTTGATCGATTAGGGATGCATTTTAGGCAAAAAGACGTGTTTGCCCATGTTTAGGGGCCCATGTGCTTCGCACGTGATTTTTTTAACGGAGTTGTTAGCGAAATTTGATGGAAGTACCTCGTCGATAGCAAAATATGGATTCAGGTATCACATTGATACCATGAAGAGTGTGGGTATCAAACACTAGCCGGTGCACAAGAGTTGAGGCACTGATGGCTCATTTTTCTCATAAAAAAAAACATTAAAAACGAGAGGGCTTCTTCAACTTAGACCAGACAAAGAAACCCGACCCGTTTGTTTCCGACAGAGATCCGATCCTTGCTCCGTCGTCAGGCAACGTTTGGACGTCGGGCCTGCACGGTTCTCTTCGTCTCTATACGGCGAAGCGGGGCAAATTTTTTTGGGTCCAAACGGCGAGAGATGACTGCAGTTAGAAGCTCGATCAATTTCTGAGTTATTTGGTGCATCCTCCGCTTCTGGCCAAGCTACGACGTCTCATCGGTGACCGAAGCTTCGTCTTGACGTCGTTATTGTTGTATATGTAGTCTTGGTTTCATAAAATGTCACGCCCCTGATTTTATATACAATAAATCGATATATAACCCCATAATTATATATGCGTGAAATGTTCAGCCATCAATACAAAATACTTAGAAACTTATTCCCTTTTAACCCAAGTACATATTGATGCCCTGAACCCACAAATTCTATATTGACTCGCCCCACAGAGTCACACAACGCACGAGTTTACAAACTAAATTGTCAACAACAAAATAAAACGTAAATATTCCTCAGAGCTCACTACAAACGGAAGTCTCTATAACGGTAAGGTCACAAAATTGACTTATTACCGTTAAGCTGCAAGCACGCTACCTCAGCATCAGCCACGATCAACCTGACCTGCATAAATAACCCTTACACCGTTGGAATGGTGTACCGGGTTGCCACACAACAAACCCGGTAAGCTTTTGCAAGCCCGTATGAGTAACTCAAAACAACTCACACCAATTCACGGGATGAAAGCCCGCACAACTCACGCCAAACACGAGGAAAACCTTTCAACTCGAGAATAAGGAAGACATACCATGTTTTCCCAAAATAGTACATTCTTTTCCCAAAAGAAACAATAAAGGTCACACCGTGACCAAATCATATAAATTGAAACTCTGACAACTAAATATGATACACAAGTCCTCCCAGGACATTTAAAAGAAAGAATCCCCGAAACTCCCTTTTAAAAACACGCACTCATGAGCATCAGATAGCTCCCCGCTCCCCGCCATGATGTACCAACAACAAATCAGTCCAACCTAGACACACAACACAACAACACAGATTCACCACGAAGTCACTAATACATGAATACATATGTATATATATATCCCATAATATATATATGTACACACATAGTCATTCACTTAGAAATGCCACCAATACATGAATACATATGTATATATATATATATATGTATATATATATATATGTATATATATATATATATATATATCCCATAATATATATATGTACACACATAATCATTCACTCAGAAATGCCACTAATACATCTATAGTCACAGTTAATTCCATAACTCAAAGACAACATGGTAACTAGGCTCATAACACAGATAAATCATTGGTCACCATCTGCAACCTATCACCGTCTGTGACTCTTGGTTTTCATACCCCGTCCGGTCTCAGAAGCAACCGTTGGTCACCATCTGCGACCCATGCTTTTCAGACCCTATCTGGTCTCAAGTCAACGTTAAGTAAGTCACACCTGACCTAAAAACGTTACGACCATCAAGTTCCGGCTTTCCCCATCCCTGCTCACCATCTGTGAACCTTGGTACAAGGACCAATACATTTAAAATGAGTCACGCTTGACTCCAAAATATAACATCAAACTCAATACTTTTCAAACAATAGAAAACATCTTTTTCCACAATATTGTTTATATGAAAAGTCCCATTCAACAATAATATGAACCTATCATGCATATTATTCATCACACATCATCCACAAGAATATATATATATATATATATATCACGTAAATATATATATACGTAGTCATTCGCTCAGGAATGCCTACTAATACCAACTATAGTTTGCAGTTAAATAATTAACGCCAAAACGATAATAGTAATTCTGTTCATAATGAACCTTGTGAGATTATTCACCTCGAAACTCCCGCTGCGTCTTCACACCACTAGACTGCTTACAGAACGTCCTCTGTCAAGCACCTAAGGAAGTACAGCTTTGATTCAGTCAATGAAACACAAGGAATAACATTCGAAAACCCTAAATCGAACCAAAATTCCCAAAGTAACGCCAATCGAGGCGAAACCACATCCGAGACCACCCAATGTCTCCGGAATACTTCCACGATCGATATATCAAATTCACAAGTCGATCGGACGCTCAATTCCTCACGGATCGAATCATCGAACGGTCCGAAACCGTAAAAATCACAACATATTCATACGATCTCCAAAAATTACAAACAATTTATCAAAATGCTCGTATCGACGAGTAGATCAAACTCAGGAACAGAAACTATCCCTGAGGTGGCCGGAAACCGCTGGAAAACACCACTACAGTGGCGGCACCGCCGCCGGACCAAAGTTGGAATTTGACAAAACTCCCAACACCAAAGTTCTTCATCTCAACCCCAATTTCAACTTTCATAACTAAAACAAAGTCCAAATATGAACCAATCGATCGAATTTTACCTTAGAACAAAACAGCTCGATTGAAACCCTAGAATTTCAATTCCAAAATTCGACCTCCACGAGTTGAATCGATGTAAGCCACCTTGTGGGAAGCATCAACATCCTCCACGCTCCAAAAGCCCTCAAGAATCACCGGAAAAGGTGGCCGGAATCTCCTACTCCGATCAAGGCAATTTCATCCCCGAAGCGGCCACTTCCAGTCGATGTAGCTCCCTCCACAGCTCGAATCTCTCTTCAATCCTTCCACAAAACTCAAGAGGGGATTGAGGCGAGCAAAACCCACTTTTGAATCGAAGCAAACGGTGGCCGGAGGAGCGAGAACGACGCAGGCGAAGTGGAGGCTGCGCGCTGGCTCGGGAGAGGGCTGGGTTTCCGTTTTTGGAAATCTGGCCTTCTTTGCAATTTCCGGAAAATTTCGTCTTTTTATACCAAAATGGAAAGTTTTTCCGAAGCCCATAACTTCTTCATACGAACTCCGATTCTCGCGTTCCACATGTCCACGAACTCGTATCGACGCGTTCTACAACTTTCGTGAAGGAAGTTTTTGGAGAATCTCAATGTATCAAAAGTCAACCTTGAAACCCCCCCTAATTCCACACTTTGCGAATAAAAATTCGTCCGAAACACTTCCGCTCCGTCCACGAGCCACGAAACCGTCCGATACCCACAATTTAAATTTCGAAAAATCCTCGGAAAATAAATACGAATTTCCGGGGCATCACATAAAAAAACTCCCATGAGTGAGAATCGAAGAAGATAAGGTTTTGGGGTTCCGGCGAGTTTTATGTGTTTTCCGGCAATTCAAGCCACCATCGGCGATGAATAAGTTATCAAATTACATCCTCTTGTTGAGCTCTACATCTATGTACTGTTAGTTTCCGGTTTCTGTAGAACTCGAGTTCACTGTTTTTCTGGTGGTTTTGGTATTGCTTGGCTAATTTCCGATTCTGCGGTACACCTTTGAAATGTATTAATCATCTGTTGTCTCTAAGATCTTAGAACTTGCAGAGTTTGTCAAAATTTGTCCTATTGAATTCGAGGTGAAGTTGGAGAGACAATTTTTTAACGGAGCGGCCACGTCAATTTTTTAACGGAGAGGTCAAAAAAATTTAACGAAAATATCTCGTTGATAGCATTATAAGCATTAAGACTTTAGGTATCACATTAATAGCTTTGTGAGTCTAGATATCAAATTGATTTTGACACCAACCAAAATGTGAGTACTGATGGTGAATTTTTTTCATTAAATAATGAGTGTGTATTTGAAACTTCTCTTAGAAATAACAGTGGATAAATGAAATAGGAAAACCCTTCTGGAAGAAAAAAATGCCAGCAAAACTTTCCTAGCTAGCCTGACGATGCGTTATATATCAGCAATAACTTTCTCCCCAACTCAAGACTAGATATTCAATTTCTAGCCATATAATTTGTTCAATTTCATGCATGTACTTTAAAGCCTTCGGTCCACATGTAGTCCTTTCCAGTCAGCAAGCTGTCTTCCCTGCAACACCAATATGGACCTCTGAACACCATCATGATACTTATTACATTGGTGCAGTTATTAGTTATTACTACTCTATTAAATACTCAGTTCACCCTACACAAAAATTTTAAATCAAAAATTTCAATGCTAATCCCATAATTAAGAATTTTTGAGAAAAGATAAAATAAAATTAAGATCTATGCAACTACAATTGCAGTAGTTCTCTGTATCTCTCAAATCAAATCATGATACTTATTACATGCGTGAGGTTATTGCCACCCTATTAAATACTCAGTTCACCCTACACAAAAATTTTAAGTCAAAAATTTCAATGCTAACCCCACAATTAAGAATTTTTTAGAAAAGATAAAATAAAATTAAGATCTAAGCAACCACAATTGCAGCAGTTCTCTGTATCTCTCAAATCAAATCATGATACTTATTACATGAGTGCGGTTATTGCCACCCTATTAAATACTCAATTCACCCTACATAAATTTTAAGATCTATGCAACCACAATTGCAGCAGTTCACTGTATCTCTCAAATCAAATTTGAGTTTTTTTTTCCCGTCAGATACTGAGAGAGCCATGACTTAGTCTTTTGTACATCTCAATTAAATATCCAACCAATGCGTACAAGAAATAGAGAAATAAAGAGACAAAGATAGTGATGAATTGCTCTTCAATCTTCAATGGAGTGGTCGTATATTGCAGTGGGATTGTTCTGCATATATATATATATATATATATATATATATATATATACACAGATCCTATCCAGAGCGAGGCCTCGCTTTGAAATTTCAAAGCGAGGTTAGGATTTAGGGTCGCATATCCACATCTCAACCGTTCAGTTTCTAGGTACTAATGTATAGATCATCTATGTAAAATTTCAGCCAAATTGATGGTCGTTAAGGCATTGATAACTGCCTTAAAGCTAGTACGGTTCAGGTTGGACAGATTCAGTTCGTCCATTGGTTTAAGCGAGTTAGATACCTTAACGACCATCAATTTCGGTGAAATTTTGCAGAGATGATCTATACATTAGTACCTAAAAACTGAACGGGTGGATATGCGACCGAAAAGTGATCCTAAACCCTAACCTCGCTCTGAAATTTCAAAGTGAGGCTTCGCTCTGGATATGATATATAAATAAATATATATATATATATATATATATATATATATATACACATTCATAATCATAAAGGAAGAGATCGAGGAAAGCATATGATCATCTTAGAAGGATGGAGATCTATATCAATGATGGTTTGTTTTTATATATTTTTAAATGTACTTTTTAATTGTTCTTCTTTTTATATTTTTAGGTTAAAAGAAAAAAAAAATCAGTTTTTCTGACTTTGAAGGACAAAATTGAAACTTTAAAGGTAAAAAGTAAAAGGTATGGTGAACTGAGCATTTAGTAGGGTGGCAATAGCCGCACCCTATTCTTAATCGACTACGAAAATGAAATTGCAAATTTAGTTTGAAAGGCACGAGAAACCAAAAGGCCCAGAGAAAAGTATTTTAAAAATTGTTAGAGTGAGTGGACGAAAATAAATAATTGTAAATAAAGTAAAACAAATATTTAATGCCTTTCTACATTTATGCTCTTAAAATTCAGGCATGTAGTAAGGATACGAGAATATATTTGTAAATACTACCGAAATGAGCATCGCAAAAATAGTACAAGAAGCTTGAAAATACTCTTAATCCTCATTTGTACATCTATACCGATGTCATTATCTCAACGTACAAGCTAGCAAATCATAGGGGGTACTGTCCTGAGCTTCAACAAAGCCTCTAATGCAAACTCTATATCTGGCAAATACATGTGACACGATCTGGTTATCCTTCAAATGTATTGCTGTTAGTTTTTAAGATATGAGGATAGGTAGCTCTCTTGGTTTTAATCTCTGCGTTGATCATGAATGTTTAGGTAGAGAGATGGGTAGCTCCGTACCAATGCCCATTAAACCCTTATTTACTTCACACAACTGCCCCCCAACGACTCTCTTCTTCTTTAAAAACCAACTCTTTCTCACACTTCACCACTGAACTCAGCCACAGAGAGAGAGAGAGAGAGAGAGAGACAGAAAAGAGAGAGAGAGAGAGAGAGATGGCAAGGTGGTGCATTGTGCTGGTTGTTCTTGCCCTAGCTGCAGTTCACACTACAGCAGGTAGGAATGTGCCTATGCCTAATGATGCTGGTTTCAAGGACCAGAAGAACATTATCGGCGGCGCTGGTGGCTTCTCTGGAGTTGGTGACAACGGATTGCCCTTCGGTGGTGCTGGGGCCGGAGTTGGCGGCAATGTTGGCGGAGTAGGTGGTGGTGTTGGGATTGGTGGATTTGGCGGGCTAGGCGGTACTGGTGGAGTTGGTGGTGTCCCTGACTTGGGTGGTGCTGGTGGCTTGGGTGGTCTCGGTGGACTAGGCGGCACTGGCGGGCTAGGCGGCTTGGGCAGCACTGGAGGACTAGGTGGCTTGGGCGGTACTGGTGGTCTTGGCGGATTAGGCGGTACTGGTGGCTTTGGGGGACTTGGTAGCGGCATACTGGGTGGTGCTGGGGGCGGCGTTGGTGGTGGATTTGGTGGTGGAAGCGGTGTTCTTCCTCAACCTTGAAGATTTCAAGTTAAAATGATATCGTAGGATTTGTGTTTCACTCACGACCTCTCTACGTACTTTATCATTAGTTCAAGTCATGTAATCATGTATGGCAGTTAAACAAGGTTGTTTTATGATCGAGATGAGTGTACTATCTACTAAGAAGAAATTCATGTCTGTTATGTGTAGGACAGTACGTACTGTTTCTTAATTTAGTGGATGATATTGTTAAATTTCCGATTATGGTCCTAGAATGGGATTCAAATTTGCTCATCATTTTCATTTTGCGGTGATATCACCGCCTTATTAAAACTTGTCACGTCATATAGAATTAAATGAATACTTAATTATTTTTTTAATGAAACATCATGATTAACTATAATTATATTTTATAACATATGACAGTTTTATATTGAGTGGTGGTATCACTATTAAAGTATTGGTGGTGAGCAAATTTGAATTCCCTAGAATGCATGTTGTTCTGTACTATCTATTAAGAAGAAAATGCATGTTGTCCAAGTTGACTTAAACATTCCCCAAAGAATGCAACATGATCGATCTAATTTCAAGTTGTAAACATCAGTCTCATTTTGATTAGGTTCTTCTAGTACGTATCAAACTTTTCCTCATCAAGACCAATATTACGTTAATATTGCTGGTTGATCAACATTCTAGACAATTCGTTAAAACTGATCAAAACTGCAACCAAGTCCTAGTTAGCTAGAACACAAATTAATCAATGAAATCAGGTTAATTAAAATGGATTCACAATTGACATGACCGTTTCATTAGCTATAGCTAGTGGTGTTTCCTTTTGTTTTAGTCTTGCAAAGACAGATAACTTGTGACATACCTGACACAACTCGTGGGCATATAACTACTCCATCAAACTGATCGAACGCATACAGAGTTAATGCATCTGGTGAAAAAAGAGGAAATGCAGATATATTCAATGGGCTGGCTAAATGTTAGCTAGCTAGCTTGGTTGGTAGATAGTCAATTTAATGAAATCATGAATTGAATTGAACTTGTAGCCAGAGGGAGAGGGACGCATCGATCTTCCTCAACATAAACATAAACGCAGTAAAGAGCTTCCACCTACTGCTTATATATATATATATATATATATATAACAGATAGATATTGGCTGGCTGGCTAGATTAAATGCCAAGTGTTTTGATCGATCGACATGCATATATACGTACATACAGATATGTAGTGCGCGCAGTACTATAGGGAACAGTTGTATATTATTGTTTAAAGCCTATGCAATTGTATAAAACAATACACTGCCCACGCTTTACGAGCTAGAACGTTCTACTAGAAATCTGGGTACGTGGAGCTGTACCTACTTTTTTCTTCTTCTTAATATATGTATACTGAAGAGTGAAGAACACCAATTCTTCCTTGATGACAAAGAATGTGAAAGTAAAATATGCATCACATTCCAGATGCATGTCAACTAATACAAAGGGGAGTGCTGGAGCCCCTACAACTATATATTTTCATGCGTTTCATAAAGCTGCAAATTAAATACAAGCAAGCTTCCCAACTATTGCATACGAAAACCATCAAGATGTTAGGCGTGAGTTATCTCGTTCACAAATAACTTCCTTTGTACAAGTTTGTTCATACATCTTCTAAAGAAAGAAAAGAAAATTTAATTTGAAATTTACGAGTTTTCGAGCAAGCTGGACTTTGATATTCCTACCTACCTATTAGCAATGATTTTATTTGTGGGTTTAATATACAGGATGAATGGCCATCCCTTCCCCAAACGAGCCAAACGAATTTTTAGCAGAACCTAGCTAAACTCTTTTTAGTTTACATATAATTCATCGATGAAGGAACCTAAACCAACGCTCTAGCAAATTTATGCCCTAATCAGTCTTAGTTCTTTTGTATGTTAGGTTCGTTTCAATGACCCTTAACAGTAAATTATTTTACGAAATGGACGTGCACAAACAGAATGGATGAAAAAACCAATAAGATAAATAAGCTCGATACAGCTCGTGTTCAACTCTTATTTGGCTCGATTTTAGTTCATTCGGCTCGTGTTCGTAAGATAAATAAGTAGAGTTTGAGCTCAATATTAGGCTCGACAAAAAAAGGAGCCGAGTTTGAACAAGGATATATTCGGCTTAATATATATATATATATATATATATAGTACAGATATATATATATATATATACGGACGCGTTCCAAAGAGGACGTCCGCACTTTCGCTAAAGTGCGGACGACGGCGCTGCAGCCCAACTCAGGCCACGACGGCGCGGCGCGGCTTGCCGGAGGGAGGCCAGGGGTCGTGCGGAGGGGTCTGCGGTAGAGTGGAGTCGCCGGCGACCGGTTTTCCGGTGCTGCACAGAACCTGCAGTTGCAGGTGAGGTGGTTGCCCAGAAACCGGCAACCCCGACCTCCTCCCACCTCGAACGGTGCCCAGAAGCCGTCTGGGATGCTTCCGGCCCGATTCGCACCGCCGTCGACGCCTGAGCTGGGCTGCAGCGCCGGCGTCCGCACTTTAGAGAAGTGCGGACGTCCGCTTCAGAACCCGCCTGTATATATATATATATATATATATATATATATATATATATATATTGGCTCGAGTTTGTTAAAACTTGACACCTGAAAATTTATAGTATAAATGTATGAATAAAAATATAATTCTTTCTAATCTCAAATATTTAATTCTTTTTATTACCTTCCTTTTTAATTGGAAGAAAATCTAAGAATTTAAGTAAAATATATTACAATAAAGTCAAAAGGGATTTGTGTGATGGTTAGACATCAAATTTTGGATTATTATTTTAAATTTTCTTTCTTCCTTTTTTAATTTTTAAATTTAAAGTCAAATGAACCCAACCGAGCCTATTTAAGCTTGAGCTTGTCCAATAAATCAAGCCGAGCCGAGCCTAGCTCGGGCTTAAGAAAAATATTCAAGCCGAGCCGGACTTGATCATAGGAGCATTTTATGCAACGTTTATAATGTTAATCCCTATATTAATCTTTGTTAGTTTATTCTATTTTCCCTTTATTTATTTACTTTTATGTTTATTAGGTTTTTCAGAACAAATATACAAAAAGGAGATAATATGGAGGAAAGATGTGCAAATAAAGAAAAGCTTGAAGTCCTGGCCGATCTCTTCAAATTATGGAGACCAATCCATGGAGATATTCGCATAAATATTGATGATGACATGGAAAATTCTCATTGGACAAATTGTGGAGAATCCTAAATCAAATAGAGAATCAAGAAATTGCCTTTCTCTACAATTCAAGGAGTCTCAAACCAAAAAGGAATGAAAGAGGACTCAAGGAGCAATATAAAAGGGCTGTGCAAATCTGAAAAAGCTCTCTTCTCTTCTCTCCTCTCTCCTCTCTCCTCTCTTCCTCTCTTCTCTCGTTTCTCCTCTCTTCCTCTCTTTCCTCTCTTCTGCAATTTCTTTTGTTTCTCTTTAGCTTGTTTTTGTTTTTCTTTCTATGAGAAACTAACTCTTTAGTTAGGGGTTGTTGAAGCCCCAAATCATGATTGTAAACTTGTTATGACTTTCAATTAGTTTTGTTTATCTACTGGATGAGAACCTAATTTCTATCTTCACATTGATGATTCCTTTGCATGTTTTCTTTGGTGCGCAACTTAGATTGCATGTTTAGGATTCTATTGCTAAGAATGATCATTGCATGTGCCTTGCTTCGAGGGTTCCGTTGAGAGTTCTAGAGTAGTAAATTGTATATAAGGCAAGTGATTATAAGGTTCCTAGGTTAATTGAGACGCGTCCTACTCAACATGCCTTGTGATGTCTCGTTTTTCTATTGCGTAATGATTTCTTTGTGTTAAATCTAGAGTTGCGTCAACTTAGGTTGCATTTTAGAAAATAGGTTAGGTGTAGAGCGTCTCTCACCTAGCATACAAGTAAGGAAAAACAATAGGTTAATTCAGACGTTGGGTTAACTTGAGCATCTTCATCTATATATAGATGTAATTAGGTAGAACATGATTAGTTTACTTGATTGATTGGTGGTGGATGCAATTCCTCTAACCTGTTTTATTTTTGATTTTCAAAACCCTGAATCAAGTCTTTTTATTTTCGGAGTCATTTAGTGTTTCGTTTTTATTTAATTAGTTCGTCAACCAAAACATCTTCAAAAATTATCAAACTTTTTCAGTAGTTAGTTTATCATGTCTATAGTCTGTTTGTGAATTTTCGTAACATTTACAGTAGTTTAGAGTCGTCTGCCAGTCAGATCTTTCTAACTGAACAATTTATGATTTATTTTGTTTTGAGTCTTTAGATTAGTGATTAGACCACAATCTCTTGCGGAAACGATCCCTAATTACCTATACTATTTTTGACATTCTTGTAGGGTTAAGTTATAAGCATTTTTGTGCATCTATATAGGTGGATAGAAATAGCTTAATTATCACTTGAGCATGGGAAAAAAAATCAATCTTTAGCCCGGCTCGAGCTTGATAAAAAATAAATGAGCCGAACAAGATCACTCTGGTATTCGCTTCGGCTCGGCTCATTTACACCCCTAGGTGTAGGTCGTCTTGCAGTAAGGAATTATTTAGGATTAGCATTAGTAAAGAAAAATAAAATGTAAGAAGTGAGGAAAAAATTAAGAAAAGCTATACACAATGTAATTCAGTCTAGGATGTTATAATAGTCGCGTATTATTTATCTAAACAAAAAGTTTATATATGTTAGGTAAAGATAATGTTAGCTGATCAGGAGACCGGCCTTACAACTAAAGGCTATGTAGGTGAAGTTCATTGCCTCTTATGCAATCATCAACTTCAAGAGGATGCTCATTTGTTTTGTAAGTGTCCAACATCCTCACTTTTACTATCTCAAGCTCCTTTTAATCTTACTATATATGCCTCCCCATATTGATTTTTAGGAGTGGATGTTAGAACATGCAAGCTTTATATCTCAAACCTGAGATTTTTGAAAAGCTTTTAATGGTTATTTGGGGCCTGTGAAGAAATAGAAAGGGCTAAATACTGTTTTGTACCCTGTGATTTGAGCCCAACATCGATTCAGTCCCTCGACTTTCAATTTCGTCAAAAATACCCCAGCATTATCAAATCTCATCTAATAGGTCCTTCCATTAATTGAAGTCGTTAACTAGCTGATGAGGCATGCAATGTCAGACCATGTGGGCTCCACCTATTAGGCAAAATTCCAAAATTGCCCTTGCCTCTCTCCCAGCTCCAGAAGAACTCGGTTTTGGCTCAAAACTCTGCATCTTGCCATCTTCCCTCTATTTCTGCATAATTTGGCTCAAAATTATGTGTAAGTTCCTTCATCTCTTCCTCTTCACTCTTCATGCTCTTATTCGGCATCCCATTGGGACTAACCACCATTCCACCATTCTGCCCCATATTAGGCCTATGCCATCGACCTCAGCGCCAGAATCCCCCCATTCTCTCCGCCCACCTCGCGCTGCACTGCCTTCGCCTCCGGCGAGGCCTTCACGTCGGTCTCGAGCTGCTTCAGCAGCTCCGACGACTCCACCAGCATAAACGACACTCTCTCCATAAACCAAACCACAATGATGGCCAGGATCACCGACAGCGGGTTCCCGCTCTCGTCCATGGAGCTGAAATCTGAGGTAGGGTCTTGGGTCGGGTCGGGTTTGGGAGAAAGGTTAGGGCTTTCGGGGAGGCGGCGACATCCCTCTGGTATTGATTTGGTCATTCGTCGACCCTAGAGAGGGAATCGACCCCGTGAAGCTTCGTGTGTTACGGCTGTTCTTCGACGAATTTCGGCAACAGAATGATCTGCATGAGGTAAGGAAATTAATTCCCTCGTCGTACTCTACGTGTTGGTGTACTTGGTTTTGATATTAATTGAGTATTAGTCGAGTTGCTGTTTTTAGGTGTTCTTGGCTTTCATCATAGTTCACTATTCACGATCATTGTTCTTAAGGTTTTGGGTTCGATTCCGAAGTCAATTCTTGCTCTAGATGTTATGTTGGTACTCGGGTACACCAGATTTCAGAATTTGGGAAGTGATGTGCAAAGCTAGGCGTTATCGAAGAGTAGCCGAATTTTGATTTCGGGTTAGGGGACATATGCTTGGAGATTATGTTTGCAGCAACCCAGACTCAATCACCATAATTCATGCAATTGAGGTAAATCTCAGTTTTCAACTCAATGTGTAGTGCTGTTGCTTTTGGCAGTAAAGGTTTAGCGGTGGGTCGGGGTTGTTGCGGCGAAGGGAGGAGGGGTTGATGTAGGGAGGGAGGGCCTCGCAGCCATCGGTTCTCCGGAGGCGTGATGGAGCCGTCAACGTAGCCTAGGAGATTGTGAGCTTTAAATATGGTAGTCATCAGAAACTTCCAGGTGGTGAAGTTGGAGGAGTTTAGTCTTATGGGTATGAGATTGGAGATAGAGGCATAGAGAACGTCCGGCATCTTGGGATAGCCGGAGGTCGGAGACGGAGCGGCGGTCATTGCAGAAGAGATGGTGGTTCTCTCTCTATGGCCTGGGCCTGGGCAAGGGCAAGCTGAGTTCTTCTGGAGTTGGGAGAGAGGCAGGGGCAATTTTGGAATTTCGCCTGATAGGTAGGGCCCACGTGGTCTGATATGGCATGTCTCGTCAGTGAGTTAACGGCTCCAATTGACGAATTATTAACGGAATGACCTATTAGATGAGATTTGATAATGCAGGGGTGTTTTTGATGAAATTGAAAGTCAAGGGACTGAATCGATGTTAGGCTCAAACCATAGGGTACTAAACAATATTTAACCCAAATAGAAATAACAAGTTATGGGAGGATAGAGTTCAATTTGCCACTGATATTTTCTTAAGCTGCATGACATGACTTCAAGAATTTCAGAAAACCAGAATGATAGGGTCAAGATCTAACAAAGCTGATGTGCACCGGTGGAAGCCTGCCCTGAATAGTTTCAAGTTAAATGTAGATGGAGCCTTTCTGATGCAATTATGTACCAAAGAGAGGACTGGGAGGAGTTCTATGTAGCCAAAATGGCAAGGTGCTTGTTACATTTGCTCAACCTGTACAACATGTGACCTCGGCATTATAGGCAGAATTGCTTGCTATTCAAGTTAGACTTGATCTACAGCATATATCTGGAGCTAGTATTGAAACTGACTTGTTTCCGGGGCTTACCGAGAGTAATTAAATTATTGTCGAGGTCTGGAATCACGAGTCTGAGTCATCTCCCTTCGTTCTCCTCTAGCAATCTGTCCAAAACAACAAAAGTAAGAAAGCAACTGGGTTTGCCATCCTAAAACTCTCTTATGCTTAAGTCAGTAATGGTTGACAATATCGAGAAGAGAATTATACATACTTCAAAACATTCACAAAAAATAGAAATCATTTTTAAAATATTATTTTCACACCTCAAAACATTCACAAAAATCATACATACTTCTTTCACAATATAAAGTCAACAATACCGTCATTCAGTTTCCAAATTCATTTATTGTTTTTCTCAAAATCACTTTAGAAAACTATAGTGATCAAACCACACAAAACATACTGTTTTTCACCTCACCACAATCCCACCAAGATATATATATATATATATATATATATATATATATATATATATATAGTCATCCTGAACTGTTGACGATCAAGTTCATCTATTTCAAAAGAATTTTTTTTTGTCGATAAGTATGATTTCACAACTAACATTTATTTCTAATAAATCCATAAAATAACTAATTTATCACTAAAAAATAACGTGATATCTATTCATCTCAAAATCTCGGTGCATTTTCACACACAAAAACAAGACCAAGCAAAAAACCACAAAACTCCACTCAAATAATTTTGTTAGGCACAAATCAAATTAAGGTCTTAACTCATTACAACACAAAAAGTACAAAAACATTGAAAGTTTGAAACACATTCTTGAACTAAAAACCAAAGTTTACCTCAATCGAGATGAAACTTCACCTAAGACACTAGAAGTTCTCCGAAATACTTCTAGGACTAATTTTACAAAATAAACGGACGATCCAATAGTCTGATCCTCACGAATCAAAAATCGAACAAATCAAAACTACGTTTAACCTAACTTGTCCAAACGATCAAGTTATGAAAATCAAAACATATATACATGTCCTTCTCGATGATCAAAGATAACAGAGCAAAGAATTGCTCCGAATGTAGCCGGATGCGCCACCACAAGTAGTTGCCCTTTACACCCACGCCGTCGATGAAACTTAAAACTAACAAGATCGGAACCGCTCAACCTGTAGCTAAGAACATGAGGAGCAACTTTCATACCTGCCGCTAAGTCCAATTTTCCTTGGATCGAGTTAGATCTCCCTTGAAAATTTCGGGTAGCCGAAACTTCAAATCCAAATTCTGAGCTCCACAAGTCGAATTGATCTAAAAGTCTTATATGGAACAAAAGATGATGAAAAGGGCTTCAAAACCCAACCAGTTTCGAGCGCTACTGTGGCCGGAGGAGAGAGATCGATCCGGGTCAGCTGCTGCCGGTTTTGCCAGCTTCGATCTGACGTGTGTGGTGCAATGGATGAATTGAACATCAAGGGTAGGAAGAGGACATCTAGGTGAAGAGATTGGTGGTGGTGGCCCTTCGATTCGTCATTGGAGGATGGAGTTACAACCAAGTTGGGTCGATTCCATCACGGGTTGGGTCAGGGTTTCTAGAGTGAGAAATCTTCTGGGAAGTTTCTAAAATAGGAAACTAAAATATTTTTCTAAAGTTTTCTATTTAAAGGAAAATTTCCCAAAATAGTAAAATTTATATTGATCATAACTTTTTCATACGATCTAAAAAAATAGCGTTCCACATGTCTACGAACTCGTATCGACGTGCTCTACAACATTCGTCTATGAAGTTTTTGGAGAAACCAAACAAATAAAAAGTCAACTCTTGATCCCTCAAAAACAAAACGTTTTGAGTAAATATTCAGCTGAAATACTTTCACTTTACCCACAAAACAATAAAAGGCACACAAAAATAAATAATCGTACAAAATATAATTTTAGGAAATCATACGAAATTAATAACAAAATTTTGGGCTATGACACCTTTCAATTAAGATCTTATCTTTGTAGTTTGTACTAATGTATCACGTTTTGCACAAGGTAGTTTTAACTTTGTTCCTAATTGAAAGATAGTTTTAGCACTGAAATCATACCTAATTAAAAGGTAAATAGTATGAAGGAGAAATTGAAGGTAATGAGAGAAACTTACATCTAGAGATATACAAAAACTTGAATTTTTTAAAATTTGTGAAATCTTACCTACAAATAAGACATATAAATGTGAAATAAAAATGTCTAATCAAATTCTAGAACAAAGGTTGACTAACACTATAATCGATTCTATACCGAATGTAAGTAAAAACTTCTTATCAAATCTAAAATAAAGTAGCTGCGAATTGAATAAGTCACTTTAGTAAGACAAAAAAATTAGCTAAGATGAGAGAAGCCCACAAAAATAATACAAGTACGAGAAAAAAAGAAGTATGTGTTAGAAACAAGCCATGGAAGAAAGAGATGATTTGGTTTCGGTAGGAAAAAGAAGAAACATTGGGATTGTTAAACCAATACAGAAAAATTTATAAAAGTTAATTAACAGAATTGAATTTGCTCACCATCTTTGATTAGGTGGTGATACCACTACCCCATAAAATTTTGCCACGTATTTCACAAAATAACCATAGTTAACACTCTAGAATTAAATTAATAAATTAATGATATTTATGATGATAAAGAGAAAGAAATAAGAATTACTCTCTCTTCCTTTCCAAATCTCAGAAACAGTTCTTTACCTTCTCCTCCCAGCAAACCCAATTGTGCAACTCACCAAGCAATACCAGCAAACTCAATTGCAGTCCACCTTACTATCTTCTTCTACTTTATTTTTAATTTTCATGAAGTATGACAAGTCTAAGACAAACAAACAAAAACCTAAAAATCCCAAATTAAGTCTCACCCAAAACAATATTGAGAAATTGAAGCTTTATGGATTGTGGGTATCCAATTTCAATTTGGGTTCTTATCGAGGAAATCTTGTTGAATTGATTATTTTGGGACTTTTGAAATAATGAAATAATTTGTAAAAGAGTCAAATCCCAAATCTGAGATTTCTAGATGTTTATATCGAATTGGTTTGATGAGATGAGTAAGAGAGGACAAAGAAAAAATCCCAATTAGTTTGATGTTCATTCACGTAGCCTTTTCAACAATATTATCACCATGAAAACCAACCAAAAAGATCAAACTTGGCGACCCACAATCCATACCACATCAATTTTTCTCAGACTTCTGGGTGAATTGCAATTTGAGTTCTTTGGATTTATCTTGGAAATAATGATTTTATTCTTCTGGCTTTCACTCTCTCCCTCTATATATTATTTAATTAGTAAATAAATATAGAGTTTAATTAACCCTAGTTAGTGTATTAGACTACATGGCAAATTCTCTTTGGATGGTGATATCACCACATATAGTGGGGTGGTGTGCAAATTTGAATTCAAAATTAACTTTCCTGAAAGATAGAATTTTAGGAAACTTTGTTTAGAACATAAATTAAATTTGTTATATATTGCAATGAAAATTTGTTTGATATATCTTTAATGGGGGCGGATCCGTGATATCACAAATTATAGTTAAAATTATACTTCAATTACTAACCATTAGATTAAAAGATTATCAATGGATGAGATTAGTCATAAAGAATAAATCATTACCTATTATTTTTCTTTTCTTTTCTTTTCTTTTTAATTAATTAATAAAATCTATTTATTATGACTTAATAAAAATCAATAATTGCTATTCTGATTTGGAATACAATTAAGGAATCAAATCTTTCAATTGTTTTCATATTGAAACTCATCTACTACTCAGAAAAGAAAAAGAAATCGATCAGATGAGGCCTTTGACAAAGCATGATGAAAACTGATTGAATTCTCTACCTCTTTCTCACCTTTTCCTCATCAAGATGACAGAGCAAAATCAAGATTCATCATATTTTCAGTGCATATCTCCAGTAGGTTACCCTTAATTCTTTTCTTTTTCTTTTTGTTTGCTCTAAATATTGTACAGTTCATGCCATTTGTTGATGATAAACATCAGGTCTCATGATATCTAGTTGACAATGTGTAAAATTCTTTCATGTTCATTTAGTTTGTTAAAGTTTTCATTTGTTTTCATAATCACTACACATCATAGTATTTTTTATTCTAGATACGTGGGTTCTACCTGATCATGATTGTTATGAGCATGATTATTATGCTATTCGAACACAATCTTTAGTTAAGATGAGATCACATTCGAACGAGCTGACTAGTTGCCAATTCGTTTGTGCACATCAGGGAAAATATGTTTGGAAGAAAAAGATAAATGAGGAGTGGAAAAAAAAACATCAGGGATACTTCATTGAGGACTAATGTGGTTTAATGTTTTTGTAGGGATGGTTAAGATCTTTGGAAGTGACCAAAGTTGCTTGAAGAGTCTACTGATTGATTTTGTAGCTGCATCACTATTTAACTTTTAAAGTTGAAGATCAAGTGGTTTTGAAGTTGTATCAGTTCATTGTCATTGTAACTCATTTGAACAGTTAGCTTCAACTGGGTTCTTTTTTTTTTCTTTTTCTTTTTTCCTTTTTCTTTTTTCCTTCTAAGACTTTGTATGACTTTTTATGGAAGCAATTTCAATTGATTTTGACGATCATTGATGTAGGCGTATGTTGATGAAATAACTAATTTTTGTAATTATTGATACGACCAAACAGTGTGCACATAGTTCTTTCTTTATGGGTTTGCAGAGGAAATAGGGTAAAAAGGTTCAGGGTCAGCAGTCCGATATACGAGGTACTATTGATGAGTTCAAGCAGTCCATTGTTATGTACAATTTTTTGAAACCTGGGATGGAAATTTATGTTTCTCACGTTTGTAGAAGGCAACTTCCTTGTTATGTGTTTTCTGATAGTTGTAACCATCTAGAGCTGTGACCCTGCAACATGATAATGAAGTTAGTCCGACGGGTTCTAGTGAGAGACACCTGAAGACGATCGAAGAATGATTTAGTGGGGTTCCTCAATCAGATTTCATCATGCTTCGTCAAAAGCCTTATCTAATCGATTTCTTTTCCTTTTCTGAAAAGTAGATGAGTTTCAATGGGAAAACAATTGAAAGATTTGATTCCTTAATTGTATTCCAAATCAGAATAGCAATTATTGATTTTGATTAAGTCATAATAAATAGATTTGATTAATTAATTAAAAAGAAAAGAAAAGAAAAGAAAAATAATGGGTGATGATTTATTCTTTATGACTAATCTCATCCATTGACAATTTTTAATCTAATGGTTGGTAATTGAAGTATAATTTTAACTATAATTTGTGATGCCACAGATCCATCTTTAATTATGTTAATTTATGATGACAATCTATTGTAATATATTACAAAAGGGTGTAATAGGAATGTAAAAACTATACAATTAATTGGACAAAAATGAAAGCAACAGAAACATGTGACAAGTGAGTCATCTGACCGCAATTTTAATTCCTCTCCATTGCATTCAATACAAAGGATGATTGAATTTTGGACTTAAAATGATTTTTTTCCCATATTCATAGAATTTTGGTATTATTAGTCATATTCATAGAAAGAATATAGTTCAACTTTCCTTATGTGTTGCCAGAAATTGATTGGTTCTTAGGTATTAAAATCCACAGGTGAATGCATACGGACTCCAACTCTAGAGAAATTATTAGGTGGTCCTGGACCACCACCTGGCACAGCTGACATGGTGGTCCGGACTAATGGAAAAATGACACGTGTATATTTGTGACATCGTTAACTCTGTCCTCCTGTAACTAATGGCAATGCTTCGCAACCTTGATCGAACGTCTTGATCGAATAGGCCCCGTCGCCTTCCACCCTGGAAATCCAAAACCTCACCAGAAAAAAAAAAAATTTGAAATTTCGCCCAAAAGAAAATTTCTAATTTTTCTAAACTCAAATCCACTAATGACTGCTGAAATTCCCTGAATTCAGCTCCAGAGAGTAATCAGAATCCTCCGTAAGATTCCGCCGCTCAGAAATTGCGCCGCGGCGCAGCTCAAAACCCACGGCGAAGCTCGACCTCCAGTGGCCACAATCGGAACAACGCCGAATTGAACAGAGAGCGTGTGGGGCGCGAGAGTTTGAAAAATCTGGGGTTGGAAATGTGAGGAGGAGGAAAGCGAGAGTCTTTGGAAGATTAGAGAGAAGAAGGTTGAGAGGAGGGGGAGAGAGAGGCGCCTCTTTTTGGTTCTTCTTCTTCTTCTTCCTCGGGTCTCTCTTCCCTCTCCCTTCCAGGCTTTTGAATTTCAATTTTGGGAATATTGGACGGTGGATTTGGGGTGGGGAGATGATCCGAAGGGGAAGAGATTGAAGAGATCTAAAATCCAGATCGAAATAGGCAATAAAGGTGGCCCGATTGAGCTGATATTTTAGCAAAATCAACCTTTGTTGCATTGAGAAGGGTGAATTGGGAAGAAATGATATATGGTGGTTTAGGAATCTGTTCATTTGAGTGTGAAGGAAATCAACGCCCCCACCCCTCTTTACAGATAGGTTCATAGTCAAATAAACTGGTATATGGATCTTTGATCTCATATAATCAAGAAAATTATTGATCAATTCAGACAAAATTAAATTATTTAATCGTGAAGTTCATGTTCATTCATAGATCTAAACTATAAACAACCTGTAAGGCTATAAAGACTATACTGAGCTATCAATTTCAAACTTCACAGCACAGAAATTAATCGTTTCAACAATTAATTGTGTTGCCCAGAGATTAATGAAAAAGAGAAAATATTGAAGAAGAAGAAGAAGAAGAAGATATTTCTACTCTTGTTTGGTTTAAACGCAGAAGAAGATGAGTAGTTTGTTGGGCAACTCTCCCAAACGACGTTATTCCTTCTGTTAGCTGATGTGGTTAACATTTTAACTACAGTCCACATGTCTTAAAGTTATTGGTTTGGACCCCCATGTCAGCAGTGCCAGGTGGTGGTCCAGGACCACCTAATAATTTCTCCCAACTCTGTTACTGGCCCCTCACTAATCTTCCCCTTAATGCTAGACAATGAGTGATTTCAAGGTCCATGTGGTTGTGCTTGTGTCTTTAGCATTCTTAGCCTTAAGTATCCCATTACCTGCTGTTACATATTCATGTCGTCCATGGACTGAGCTCCGAAAGAATTTTCCTCGTCCATTGCAAGTCTAAAGATAATGACCTCGGCACCCATATATAATCTTGCAGTCGGAACCAAAACCACTTGGAGTTTCAGAGAAAACTTAATGGGGACAACACTTTTCTGGTGCTACCTGCGCATAGACTGTGAAGAGTACGCCAGTTTTGATATGTTCTAGTAGGAGCATAATCGCAAGTGGGTTCAGACCAGATGCAACTGGAAAGATTGCATATGGATTGCAACAGATAAGGGGGTTTACATAAAGAACATTTCTAACGACAATGATGACTTATTCATCAATGGGGAACGCACTGTTAATTCAATTCATTAAAATTTTAGGGTAAGCTATTAGGCGTAGTCGTCATTGTGAACAACATGTAATGAATAAATCTTACACTACACCAAAAATGGTCTTTCACGGCCCACAATGTGCGCCGTAAAAGGGTATTTACGGGGTAAAACAGCAGGCTGTAAATGCCCGAGCGGTAAAAGACATTTTTTTTTAATGGCACGCATAAGAAAGCCGTAATTGTGCATCCAAGCACGCCGTAAATGTACTCTCAACAGTCGTCCAATTTGATTTATAGAATGTCTGCACGCCGTGAATGTCCAAGAAGCACGCCGTAAAAGACTTTCTGACCACTTATTTACGGCGCATCTGACATGCCGTAAAAGACTGTCTATCACTCTATTCACGACCTACTACGCATGCCGTGAAAGACTGTTTTTACAGCACACTTGGCATGCCGTAAAAGAAGTTGTCACCTATTTTTTACGGCCAACTTTGCACGCCATAGAAGACTTTTCTATCAATTTTATATGTCATTTATGACGCACATAGCCTGCCATAAAAGTCTTTGTGACAGAGAGGTTTCATGGTGTTGCTCATAATCCAAAAATGGTCAATTAACATTTCATTTTGTAATCTTAAGCAAGAATAATAAGCTCAAGTACAAGCGAATCAACATATATACCATAAATACTAGAAAATGTTTTAACAAACTTGTCATATCCAATCTACTACAAACTAAGTACAATTAGTAGCAAACTTGAGTTTAAGAATATAGCATTACAAAATATACCGCATCATCTTTTGAACAACTACCAAATGCGGAATCTCTCGACAATCTCTCTAAGAAATTTATCATCAGTCGGAGTTCGTTAATATATATTTCAAAAACTAGAAGTCCCTGTTATGAATGTAAAACACAGTTAAATAACAAAAGCAAGTACTCAGCAAACCATATATGTAAGAGCAAATGATCATCTAAGTTAAACATATATATATGAAGATATATGTCAATTTTCCAATAACAGTACCAAGTTTAGTTTCCCAATATTTCAGCACAGTTTTTCTGTAAATAGCAACTAGTTCTTGGCTCATCTCCATGAAAGGTCCAATTAATATAACTCTCATATATCCCATTTGAGGTTAGATGATCTAATACAGTATGAGGTGGGTAAGACCATACATTTATACAACTACTACATAGGCACTAGATCTTTTTGGGATACCCCTTATACTACTACAAAAATAGAAACACACAACACCCATCACACAACAGAACACAAATCTGCTGTTGTGTGTTAACACAAACTCTATCATACAACGGTACAAAATCTATTTCTGTTGTGTGACTATAATCAAATTGAAAACCTGTTTTTTAGGAAGATATTGCACAACAGAGTTAAGAAGTTTCTGTTGTGTAAATCAGAGGCCTAGAATGGAAGGAAATGAGCACATAATTCCCTCCCAGAACAAGCTCACGAAAATGGAATTAGAACTATCCACACAACAGTTTTTTATTATCTGTTGTATAACGAAATGTTGTATGAATTTTGAGAAATCCTACTAGGTGTACCTAGTGCAAGATGCACAAGTTTGTACAACAGATTGTTATAGTTCTGTTGTCTGAACAAGGTGCAAAATTGCGAGCGGCAAAGTTTAACTCAAATGAAACCCACAGACACAGGCGGCAAAATTTCCCTCCCCCTGTTTGTCAAAAAATTTTACATTCATACAACAGATCTTTGATTATACGTTGTCTCATAGACTTAAAAAAAAAAAAAAAGGATAGGATATGTCATCCACTACTCCACAGTTTTACAAACTTAGATACTCTCTCTGTTCTTGGACTCGACAGCCTCTCTATTCTTCCCCTCGATCACTCTCTCCCTAAATCCTCACTCTATTCTTCGAAATCGATGTCTTTGAATCACCTAGCACTGAAATCTCTTCTTCAACTTCTCAACAGCTTTGCCAACCACCATTCTCATCTCTCACTCTTCCAATTTCAATTTTCCTTTTCTCCTTTTGTACCCTTAAATTTTCAATCTCAATCTAATGGCTGAGGATGAACAGAGTCGCCCTCCAAGATAATCAAGAAACCAAGACCAAAGGTAGATTTTGAATCTAGTTCCCTATCTATCTCTACCTTTCTCTTAGATTTAGGGTTCTGTTCTCTTAGATTGTTCATCTTCCTCTTTAGCGATGAAGGAGATAGAGTGCCCCAGATCCACTTTCTCTCTCCTCCTCGCTCTCAAACTAGGGTCAATTGAAGTGATACAAAAGATGAAGGTGTTCGTAACGGCGGAGGCGAACGTGCTGTGCTGTTTCGATGATGCGGCGTTGTGTTGGGCCAGTGACAAGAAGGTCCACGACGCTATGTTCATCAGATAGTGTCTCTCTTCGTCACCGACGATTTGCCGGTCAAGGAGGGAAGTAGTCATACCAGAGATGTTCATGTTATCATCTCTGCATTTTTGTTGATCTTTCTTGCTTACGATGCCGCTTAGAATCTAGAAAGCACTATCAACATTGTGAGTTTGGCTTTTCGAATTTAAGGGGTGAATTGAAAAAACATTTTGATTGATTTGTAGCTAAATTGATATGGGTTTTGGTATCAGGAGGAGGATTTGAGAACAACGTCGCTTGGGATTTTGTACTTGTCTCCGGTGGTTAGGAAACTGGGACCAAAGAATGCTTTGATTACTAGGACTATTGGATATTGGTTGTTCATTGCTGCTAATTTGAAGCCAACTTGGTACTTTTACTAACTCTTCTCTTTCAGTTTCTGTGTGACCCAATTTTGTGTATAAGTTCATATACATTTTTGTATCAAAATGCATATGGTTTCAAGTGTTTGAAGTGATTCTATGTAAGAGATCTTTAATTTTCTGCTATACTTTTTAATTGTATACAAACACTTCATGTGTAATATTAATTGCTATAAAATATTTTCGCCAGAGAGATGCAAGAGAGTGGCTTTGAAGGGCCCATTCCTTCTACTCTTTCTGCCTTAAGTAATATGACATACTTGTGAGTCATGGCTTATAACTTAGCAGTTATCTTAGTTTCACATTCTTTCCCTTCTTTGCTTTGAAAGATCATTACTGAAATAGGCTTTTGTCTTTCTTATTATGAGGCAGAGTAATCAGTGACTTAACCAGATAGAGCTCAGTTTTTCCAAACTTGTCGAACATGAAAAACGTGCAATAATTGTGAGTCATCTTTATAGTTTTGGTATCTTCTAATTAGAATAATCCAGAAGTTCATAACAATCATTTTTCTTATGCATTTTGCTCTATACTGCAGGATGTTAAGAAGCTGCAATATAACATGATCAATTCCCAAATATATCTCTAACATGACAAGCCTGCAAATTTGGTCATATGTGGAGCAGAAACAAGGTTTAGGGTAAGCTCTCACTTCTTGTTGCTATATCAGTTTTATAATAAAATCAAATACTTGAAGAAAGAGTCTGGTTGAGTTTGATGAAGTATTGGAGGTACGATTGGAAATAATGTCTTTTTTGTAGTACCATGTGCTTACTATAATCACAGTTATTTAGGTTTGAAATATTTTTCATTGACCAGCAGTATAGACTTTGTGATTCTTGTACTTCCCTGAGGAGAAACCACCAGTTATGTTGACTAAGTGATAAAACTACTAAATCAGGGAGATCTATATAATTAGTTAGCATTCTATAAATAAAGCATCTTGTATGCTAATGTGTGCATAAATTGAACGAGAAAAAAAGAGAGAAAATCTATAAATTGGATCAACAGGTTTATGAGTTGTGCTTTCTTGCTCATGAAGTTGTTCTGTTCCTTTTTCCAAGTGCAGAGAAAGCATGTTTATGAACTTAGGCAGTCAATTTTAATTGGTGATAATGAAAGTTGTTACTAGCATGTATTCCAGTAAGTATCTACATCTCAGTAGATTTATTCTTGCTGCATATCCTATCATATCAACCAATTCTGATAGCACTTTGTATGATAGATTGCCTGTTCTCGAATTGAGTCATAAATATCTAATGAACTCATAAGTTTTTTCTCTCAATTCGGTATATGACTATAGTATGACTGATTGATTAAGTGTACCTTCTCTCAGTCTTGTTAGTCCCTAATTATGTTTTGATACATGACATAATGGTTAGTGATTCATGGACAGGAAGACAAGAAGAAACTCGAGAAGCATCGCATGACATGGATGTAGTGATTGAGCAATTGGAAAGCAGTGGACCTTTCTACGTAGGAGCCATATATGAAGCAGCTACATATGTGCATGTTAAGTATATATTGTATCAGCTTTTGCTGTTTTTCATTTTTTGAAATTGTTAGCTAGAATGTTGCTATGTTAAGCTAGCTACAATGCTTTCTTTATTGGTTTTATGGTCTAGAAACTTGAATGTATGGATGATTGACAAATATATTGGAGCATTGTTTCTATGCAAATATATATGGAGCATTATTTTTGTGCAAATATTTTAGGCAAATAATCGATAATGAATAAACGACATTTCGTAAATTAGGTTGTATGAGTATGTGTTTGTTGTGAATCACACAACAGAAAAAACATAAAGCAGTTGTCCTATTGTTGAATCACACAACAGTATAGAACCATTGTGTTGTACAATTGGTGCAAAATTCAACCTTAATCTCTCACATACAACAGCCATTAGTTGGCCACAAATATAATTACAACTATCACACAACAGTTATATACAAATATCTGTTGTGGTAAAGATCATCCAACAACAGTTCATAATATTTCTGTTGTCTGATTAGGCAACCAACATCAGTTGGAAACTTAATTCTGTTGTGTGAGTAGCCATTGAAACAACAAATTGGATGCGGTGCATGCCGCGCATCCAATTTTTGGCATTGGCATGCGCATATTTGGGACAACGGTTCTATCTTCTGCGTTGTCCCTATGATCGACACACAACGGTGATTCACCGTCGTCTGAGTATTGTAATCACACAACACCGAGATAGACGACAGAACTTTACTCTTGGGACAACAGTTATACACTGTTGTGTGATGCATATTTTGTAGTAGTAATTACTTGCATGAATGCTGTCAACAAACTTTTTGGCTCCGTCATAAAAGGCTCTAGGATTGGAAATGACACACAATAACAACAAAAAATAGAAAAGAGTTTACAATACATTTATGGTTTATATCATCATAACCTTAGGGTTTCTGGTTTTAGATGTAACCTGCTTTTACAATAAGCCCATTCTTTATCCATGTTCTTTCAGCTTCGTTTCATTGGAGCTACTTTTTACCTTATATTTAGACACCAAACATGTTGTAATTTAGGTATTATAAATGTAGTCAAATAGATTCTGAGATCAGAGGTGCAAAAACAAAAAAAATTGGTAACAAACAAAAATTTCTTCACAAGGTGGTAAACACTCAAGTGATACAAAGGTATCATAGAACCGTAAACAACAAACAAAGCACAAAATCACATATAATACATTAGTATTAGGCAGATCTCAAACAATTTCAGGGAATAAGAAAGAATAAGATTGGCCGAGAAATTCATACCAAGTGCGAGAACCAGGGCCGTAAGACTTAGACACAAGTTCAGGTAATAAACCAACCAATCGAATTAATGTGATCAAATATAAGAATACATTCATTATTACAAACAATACTCCGACATGCGTTTATGAAACACATACTTATGAAACAAGTAATCTAACCTTGATAGAACATTTTGAATCTTCTCCTCTGATTAATCCTTGATGCTAAACTCATTGATGGGGCTGAGTCGATTAATAACTTATGATTGATAAAGCAGGGGCCCTCTATCTGTATTTATAGGAATTGAACTTACCTCCTCCCATAAAGCATACTAAGTTCTAAACCATATACTAAATATAAATTGAAGTCATCAGATAGATCTCCAAAACCTTGTGCAATATTGGTTTATATTGTTATAGGTCATAAGGATTAGAGACAGCATTCAATTGTCCATTACTTATTCTGCTAGTAGTAAAGCCAAGTGAGTTGCATATATATTGAGTATTTTTTTTTTTTTAATCAATAGAAACTTCATTCAAATAAACTGCAATTACATCGCAATCATAGCATCCAACAAAGGATTATAACCAAAAACAAATAACTCTAACTTCATACTACATATCCTAACTCTAAAGTGGAGAGACTGATATGTCAATGGATTCAACGACGAATGCCAATTTGAGCAGCTGGTCAAGTTAAATTGACCAACATAGGTAGCAATAACTGGGACAGGATCTGACCACAAGCATCCCAGGATCTCCCGAATACCTCAACATAGGCTGATAATGAAATGCACGTCCTTAAGCCTGCAGAAGACTGGGTACTATTAACAACAAACCAGCTACCCAAATCCAACCATTTGTCAGAATCCATGACAGCAACCTTAATTGGAAATAGTATGGACTTATTTGAATTCTGGCCAATAGATCCAAAAACTAAAAGCAATGAAAAAAGACTAAACATCAAAATCACCAAGCAATAACACAGCAAAACTAGAAATAATAGCCTAATCATCTGCAACAATGGTCCGCATCCCTATGCTTTGCCAGTCTGGAAGAACAGTGGGCCCCATGATGGTAGACTCATCAACACCAATACCCCACCGTCACGAGACCATTCCATAGTCGACCCAGTACCACTCTGAATAGTCGCCGTTGCCGTCTCCCCAACAACAACTTCAAGGAAGGTTTGACAATCCACTCACCATCTTGGGACCACAACCCAACCAGATCACCGTCAACCACCACCAAGCCACTGCTTGTAGCCACCATCTCAACAAACCCAAAAAAAAGCCCCTGCAACCACCTCATTGGAGCCCGACTTGGTACCCAATTCTCAGCCAAGCTCGAGCCATTACCATCAAAACCAAGCCATTGATGGTCGCCCCTCCTCGCCGCTGAACAGTCCTCCAATCATCGGAAATTAGTCCCAGATCGACCATGCCTCTATCTGAGTTGTTGAGGAAATCCCAGCCACGTCGATCCGATTTGGATCCCTACACCGTCAGACTGAAACCCATATCCCTAGCACACCTGCGCCAATGCAAGGCCAAGAAAGAGGTAGCTTGTCCAACGGCGACACCACCAAAGCAGCAAGCCGCTGGACGGGATGAAATTTTTTTAGGGTTTTCCTGCGGCAAGTTTGAGACAAAGTTGTGCAGAGCATATATATTAAGTTAAATGTAAATTCTTACACAATATGATTATGTAATTTGAAATTGCAACAAAATCTCTATTACATGAGTTTGATATGATGAAAGATAATCGCATCGATCAACGTTAAGGATATGTATTTAAGGACCTTGATTTAATGTTTAGATATATTTAAAAATGGTGGTTCTAGTTGGACCTCCAAATTTGATATTTGGACCTCTCCTACTTATTAAACCTCTAATTCACTTTTTTGAATACTTAAAAAGCTAAGTACACCTCCTTCATTTTACCAAAACAACCTTGAACAATTAAATCTATATTTTCAACAATTTGTTGTTTTTTTTTCTTTTCTTAATCTCTATCAATTCATTTTAACCTCTCCTACATTTTTGTGTACTTTCAGTGATAGAACCAGAAAGTGATTCTTGGAGGCGCCGAACAAGTAGATAGTTATAAAGATGGGAGACAAAAAAGGGGAAGGGAAGAGAGAGCTCGAGAGAGAGGGTGTCTGATTTGTTTTTTGCCTCAGCAGGGATTAAAAAAATAATTATTATTTAATGAAAATCAATATATGTCGTTGGATGTTGTTTTACACACATGTCACTTTGTAATCAAAAGGTTAGGCAGGTTAGGAAGGGAATAGCTTAGGAGAGGATCCTCTCCCGATACACATCCCTTGCTTAATACACCACCTAATCACTTTTTCATTTTAACATTTTACTAGAAACACAACCCTAAACTTCCTAAATTACCCTCATTCACAGTACACCATACCAATTCACTAAATACGCATCCCATTTCTTTATACCACCTTAACTCGAAAAGAAAAACAAAACTCAATAAGAACAAATAGATTAAATGTCAAAGATAGAGAACTAACACCTCAATTGAGGATTGAGAAATACCGATATCATTAGTTATTACGCCGTTTCCAATTATATTTGGAACCATGAATGCTCCTCAATCAGTGTTTTTTTTTTTGACGAAACACAACTAAGAGCTTTTATTCATAATTGCTCTATTGAGACTTTGACATGTTCATTGGCATTCTGGAATTAACAAACCCCTAAGCGAATGCCCTTGTCAGGATCAAGTAAAGTGGTTTCCATAGCAACCCCATCATTCCCCTCATTCCATCAATCACCATATCAACAGTGATAGTGCCCAATTGTACTTTGCCATGTTCTGCCTTCAGTTTCTTCAGACGTTCCTGTTGTTTTGGAATCAATCCCTTCAACAACTGAGAATGAAGATCAAGATCGGAAGAGGTCTACCTTAGAACCCATCTGACTGAATATCAAAGACTAGATTGTTGGCCAAGACGAGAATGGAGCTTGGAGACACCATTGAGGAAGAAGACCATGTATCTAGGGTTCTAAGTTTGCAGCTTCTAGAGAGAATATAGTTTCCAGCTATAATTTTTAATGTCTCTTTTAGTAATTTAATGTACTCATAAAATTTGATGTTGGGTGTATGAAAAAAGGGATGTGTATTTAATATTTAGAAGTGTGTGAAATAAAATTTCCCCAATAAATATGTTAAAAAAAAGAAAGATTCTTTTAATAAAAGATTTTTATCAACATGTCAATTTTCCTTGATTGAAATAAGAAATTTATTTTATTTTGATGTTTGATTTTAACTTCATATTTTACAATTCATAATTATTTGTATGAATTTTTATATAATAAATTAATAATATTGTTAACGGAGATTGGGACGGGTAAGAGGATGAGGAATGAAGTCGGATATAGGGATGGTAATTTAATCCCCTTACCCTATAGCAGATCCTCCGGGTTCGGGTATTAGTGTGTGTGTGTGTGTATCTATATATATATATATATATATATATATATATATATATGATCGATCTGTATGTTCCAAATCTTGAAAACTAGTGGAAACGTATAGAACTACGTAATTAATATGATAATTTGTTTAAGCAATTTTGTTTAGATATACTAAATAGAGTGTATGTTGCATATCTTATCAAGAAATGAACCAAATCATAACCTATTGAGTTGCAAAACAAAATAATAGAAGGTTACTTTATTAATTTTCAACTCATATGGATTTTCCAACTTACGATATCAAAGACATCGATAACCTATTGTTGACGCATAAGAAAAAGAAGCATGAAGTGAATTATGGTTTAATATAGCAGCAAGAAGCCGGAGGTTGAGTCCCAAATCCCATACAGATTCCCCCCTTAGGATAATTGTTTGCAATGCAAGCCGTTTTGCAGTCTGCGAAAGCTGAACAGGAACCCAGGCATCTTACTATTGGTGCTGTTAGTGCCTCTGCAGGCCTTACCGTTGCTGTAAATTATCACAAAAATAAACATCGTGTTCAAGGAAAACCTAATTTGTGTTTAGCCCAAACTCTAGGTTACTTGACCTAGTGGTAATAGGATTTAATTAGAAGGATCTAGAATCCTAATCAATGTAGAATTACTTTCCTTGTATGATTGAGATTCTATGCATTGTAATCCTCTATATAAATAGGCCCCTATTATCAATGAGAACACACAGCAAATTCCTCCCAAATTCAGTTTCTCTAAAACACGTTATCAGCACGAGCCTAACCCTGAAACAAATAGCCAAACCCTGATTCAAGAAGCTAAAAACCTTGAATCCGAATACAAATCGTTGAAGCCTTTTCTGCCTCCACCTCACAGCTTAAAGGAATCGATCTCAGGAGTCCAGAACCGGCAGCCCCACCCCAAGAACCGGCCGGAAACTTACCGAACCGGCCACCGGAAGCTCCATACAACTCGCAGCAAATATTCCACCTGTTCACCATCTTCCGGACCTTCAAATTTCACCAAATTTTGATACCAGAAGCCCATTGATATGAAGTTTCAGGAACCAGAAGAAAAATTGCAAAAACCGGCCTAAAAAAGCGTGAACCGGCCACTTGAGCTGCTGCATCTTGAACCGGCAGAAAAGAAAAGAAAAGAAAAGAAAAAGAGAAAGCAAAAGAAGCCCAGAAGCCCAGAAGGACAGAAGCCCAAGCCCAAGCCCACTGACGCAGACCCCACGGCCACGTCAGCACCCTGACCCACTGCCACGTCATCACAGGGACCACTGCCACGTCAGCAACAGGGACCCACAGCCACGTCAGCAGCGGTCAACGGTCAACAGTCGACGGTCAACGGTCAACATTCTGGTCAACACTTTTCCGGCCAACTTCCTACCACTTTTCCGGCTAACTTCCGGGCACTTTTCCGGCGACTTTCCTGCTAGCTACAGTAACTCCGGCAGCTACATTAACTCACTGCTACAGTACTTCCGGCGCTACTGTAACTTCCGGCGACGACTTTTTCCGACCATCTTTTTTAAGGTACTTTTTCTAAAAGTTCCCGTTTTTGAAGTTTTATTTCAATTTCTTCTTCTTTTCTCGGGGACTTCCAACATCCCTTCTTCTACCCCCCTTTCTTCTTCATAGGGGAGACCAATAGCCGAACTGTGGGGGTTCGTGCTCACTCCAAGCTTGGAGCTTGTAGAGTCCTCCAAACTTAGAGTTTATTGAGAAGAAAACGATCGACCACATACATCGTTGTTTCGATCTAATCCAAAAACCCCTCTTGGAATCGGATTTTCTTAGAAGCGACTACGCTCAGAAAATCTCTAATTTCTTGGAAGCGACTACGCTCAGAAATTTAATAGTTTTTCGTGGTAGCCCTTTCGCTCCGAAACTAACCCTAATCTTGTGTTGTTTTTCAGGATGAGTAACCTGAACAAGTTGAACTTCGTTCCACTAGAAACAACTGGCGCAGGATACCATAGGTGGGTCCGAGATGTGCGCCAACATCTTAAGGCTGATGGACTTCTGGGAGCCATCCAAGAGCCTGGTCAGAACGTGCTCTCCATTGAGCAAGCTACTGCTTTCGAAGCAAAACAAGCTAAAGCCATAATTCTCATGACAAGGCACATGAATGACGCGCTCCAAAATGAATACCTCAATGAGGAAGACCCAAGAAAGCTATGGGTAGAACTTGAGCAGCGATTTGGCAACGTTCGTGACTCCCTGCTTCCTGATTTAGAAGTGCGATGGCATAGCCTCCGCTTTTGTGATTTCAAGTCTGTGCTTGATTATAACTCGGAAGCTCTACGTATCAAGTCTCTGATGGAGTTTTGTGGCCAAGCCATAACTGATACGATGTTGATCGAGAAGACTCTCTCTACCTTCCCCGTCTCTGCACTGATGATTTCAAAGAATTATCGGATTGATGTAAATGCAGGACGTATCACAAGGTTTCATGAGCTCATTGGCGCCATGAACGTAGCTGAAAAGCACGACAATATCCTTGTGAAGAACTATAATGCTAGACTCGTGGGAACTAAGCCTATTCCGGAGTCTAACTATAGTCGCGCCCCTAATGGAGGACGTAAGGAGCGAAACCATAAGGATAGGGACAATTCTGGACATTCTGGTCCATATGTTCGCCCTAAAGAGGAAGGAAATCGCCAAGAGAGGCGTGCACGGAACCGTGGAGGTCAACGTGTGAAGAGAGAGAGAGGCGGAGCCTCCGACCATGGTGGTAACGCCACCAAGAGGATAGGTCGTCCAAATCGCGCCCCAATGGCGCCTCGATCAAGGGAGCCTGACCATAATGATGTTTGTTTTCGATGTGGATCAACTGAACATTGGGCCAAATCATGTACCGCATCCCAGAATGTTGCAAACGCATACAAGACGTATCGTGAAGCAAGGGAAGCGAATTACATGGCACAAGAAGATCAAGATGGCGATCTAGATCTAAGGGTGGAAGACTACAAGGATCAAGACCCAGAAACTGGCGATTTTGATTAAGTCTTTTTATTTTCCAAGAGTTGTAGGCGATTGCCATATTACTTTTTATTGGATTAGATTTTCTTTGATCATAGAAACAATGATGTATTCCGTTGGCTTATGAATAAAATTTCGAGTTCTTTTCATTATGACTCAATTTTGATTCTGAGCATATGACTTTGTGACTACAATGGCTGGGCCATCAGTATTAATTCAAGGACATGGAATAGCCCAAGTTCCACTTGCCAAATGGCACCTTGATTACAGTTGTCACAAAAACTCTCTACGCTCTTGGGGCAAATAGTACCCTATGAATAGCCAACGAATTCCATGCGAAAATGCATGTAGAGAATGGAAATGAGTTCCTTTGCATTACCTCTAATGATTGCAAACAAAGACGCATCTTAGAGAAGTTTATGTGTCGCTCTAGTGGACTTTATGTCACTATTCGAGCTATTAAATCCAATAAAGTTATGAGAGAAGATCTCTTGAACTTAGACACATATTGGCTTTATCACGACAGGATAGGTCATCCTGGTCATGATATGATGATCCGTCTACAAAAAGACTTCACACGGACATCTTTTACTAAGCCTGTTCCTTAGGGAAATTAGGACTGAGACCGTCCTATGCAAAGGATATGACATTACTCATTCTGTTCTTACAAAGAATCCGTAGGGATTTTGTGGATTGATTCAACCAACTTGTGGACGTTTAAATATCTCATGATGTTGGTTGACACGCAAACACACTGGTCACGTGTTGTGCCATTGTCCACTTGTAATGCTGCTTATGCTACACTCCTAGCACATATCATACAACAATGGGCTCACTCCCCAAATCATCCTATTTAGTCAATTGGATTTGACTATGCTAGAGAGTTTACATCGAAGACTTTCGATGGTTATTGCATTGGGACTAATGTTGGACATTATATTCCCCTGAACACACCCAAATGGTCTCACGGAAACGACTACGATGGTAGTCTGAACATTGGTAATGCGCACCAATCTTCTTACATCCGCTTGGGGTGATGCAATATCGCATGCAGCTATGCTAATTCGTCTACGACCTAATGCCACTCAATGTACCTCTGCGTTACAGCTAGTGACTGGGTACACGTCTTTTGTACTTACGCACATTTGAGTGAGCCATTTTTGTGCCAATTGCGCCGCCACAGCGCTCTATGATAGGTCCTTACAGACGAATGGGCAACTACGTTGGATTTGAGACTTCCAACAATCGTCCGCCACTTAAATGCCCTTGCTAGGCGATCTTCTTACCGCTAGATTTGCGGATGTCACTTTGATGAGATAGTCTTCCCGTCGTTAGGGGGAGATAAGAACACGAATGTTCAACAGGAACGACAGGAATTGTCGTAGTCTGTCCCCACTATGTCTCATCTTGATCCCTATTAAAGTGACGAGATCACACAAATATGCTGCAAACATGCCTGCAAGGAAGGACGTCCCTACGAGAGGACGTAGCGCCACCCTACACGGAGGTAGGCATGGCGCCAACGCCAAAGAGAGTGGCACTCTGGCGTTACAGGCCATGGCCCCAGCTAGGATGCGTGGGAGGCACGTGGGTTCGAAGGATACTTTGGCACATTCCAATCCTTTGATCATCAAGACTCAAAATCCGTCTCATGAGTATCTTCCGGGTTATGGTTATCGTTGGGGGACGCCTCAACGTTAGAACCTATTCCTGAGAATATAGATCTCTATGAAACTTACACTAGTGTACATGAGATGTGGGATAGAAACTCCATCATAATTGGTGATGTAGTTGCGTATTTTGTTGCGCATGAGTTTGTTGAGTCAGATGATATCGAACCACGCTCCGTTGATGAATGAATGCCAACGTAGAGAGTTTTTGGCCTAAATGGAAAGATGCGATCCAGGTTAAGATGGATTCTCTAACGAAGAGGAAGGTTTTCGAGCTAGAGATGCCAACACCTCCTAACATAAAACCTGTTGACTAATGGGTCTTCATTAGAAAGCGTAGTGAGAAAAAGAGATGGTAATCTCACCTTATGGCGCAAGGCTTCTCACAAAACGCCCTGGAATTGACTACGATGAGACATATTCTCTCGTAGTGGATGTCACTGCACTCCACTACCTTGTCAGTTTGGTAGTTTCTGAATAACTGAACATGCAGCTTACAAATGTGGTCACTACGTATCTCTATAGGGATCTAGATACGGAATATACATGAAGGTTCATGGTGAACTTCATTTACCCAAGTCAAGTGGCTCTAGACCATGGAGCGCGTTTACAAAGAGGTTGAAACGCTCACTAAAGTGACTACTTGATTGGGAAGGGATATGCCCACGCGTTTCTATGACAAGTTTTAGATTCTATCGCGGTTCATGTTGGACATGATCTTCATTAGAAGCCCTTAAAGAGTTAAGGGAAACCGCTGAACACTTGAAATCTGAGTTTGAGATGAAGGATTTTGGGAGAACACGATTATGGCTCGGTTTGGAACTTGAGCATCGTGTCGATAGATGCTTAGGCATTTTGACAAGGTCAAGCCTTCGAGCACCCCCATGATCGTCCGTAGTCTTGATCCTGAAAAGGATCATCTTCGTCGAAAGGATGATGACGAAGATGTGCTAGAGGCAAAAGTGTCTTACTTAGTACAATAGGCACATTATTGTACTTATCTCAATGCACAAGACCGAACATCTCATATGTTGTGAACTTGTTAGCTAGATATAGCTCTGGGCCAACACGACGCCATTGGATTGGTGTAAAAGATATCTTTCGATACTTGAGATGTATGAATGATATGGGCTTGTTCTATCCCTACAAAGAGATGATGGATTCGGACCCATCACACACCAGAAACGCCGCCAACGCTGGCCTGCGTTCTCTATCCCCATCCCAAAACGACATGTGTTTTGGAAGGTTTTGCTGATGTTGGGTATCTCTCTGACCCACACAATGGTCATTCCCAAACTGGTTAAGTGTTCACCATGGGAAAAGACAGTGATATCTTGGAGGTCTACAGAACAGACCGTAGTCGCTATATCTTCGAACAATGCAGAGATCATTGCTCTTCACGAAGTGGTTCGTGAATGCATATGGATTGGATCCATAATTACGCATGTTCGAACAATTGTGGTTTGAAGTCTACCACAGATGAGCCTACGAGCATTTAGGATAATGCTACTTGTTTTGAACAAATGAGGCAAGGCTACATCAATAGCGATAACACCAAGCATAATCAGCAACAACAGACACTCCTCGAGATCAAAGTGAACTAGGTTCGATCTGAGGACAGTGAGGCAGACTTGTTTACTAAGTCATTGCCCAATACCACGTTCGAGAAACATGTGGCAAGAATTGGCTTGCGGAAATTATCTGAACTCCCATGATCGTAGTCATCAGGGGGAGGTGCAGACATCAGGGGGAGATGTCTACATGTTCGTCTCGAATAGTGAAGGGTGTGTTGTGCTCTTTTTCCCCTTCGACCGAGGTTATTTTTGTCCCACTGGGTTTTTGTTACTCGGCAAGGTTTTTAACGAGGCAACGAGAGAAGCACCGCGTTTGGGCAACACAAGGGGGAGTGTTCAAGGAAAACCTAATTTGTGTTTAGCCCAAACTCTAGGTTACTTGACCTAGTGGTAATAGGATTTAATTAGAAGGATCTAGAATCCTAATCAATGTAGAATTATTTTCCTTGTATGATTGAGATTCTATGCATTGTAATCCTCTATATAAAGAGGCCCCTATTATCAATGAGAACACACAGCAAATTCCTCCCAAATTCAGTTTCTCTAAAACACATCGATAATTAACACTAATTATTGAAAATTAGAAACTGCTATGGAAGAAAAAAATTGAAATTCACAATAGAAACAAAACGACCAGGTAAGAGAGATGTATGGGTCGTCAATATATACTTGGGGCTCTTGGTGACTTGCTCATGTGTAAATGTATGGTTCGATGAGAACGGTGATTGATACTATTCTTTAAGAGATTCTGGATCTATACATGTTTGTTCTTTAGGGTTTCAGAAAAAATTATCTCATTTGTCTGGAAAGAATATAAGCTTAGCCTCTTAGTTTCAAAACAAATCTGGAAATTATGTGCAAATATATGAGTTTATACTAAGATATGCATGAGATAAGAAGTAGTAGTCTTACCGGATGAGAAAAGCAAAGCTATGCAAAAAAACACCAAGAGTTGCTGAACCACAGGAGAAACCTTAGAAGCTGCAGCCATCTTAATTAACAATATGTATATATTCACCTCTCAGTCTATGAATGATAGAGATTTAGCTCATCATCTATTTATACTATAGGGTGATATACATTAATCCTAAATCTGCCCGATATCATTTATGTACATATATTTATTGTGTTGAACTATAGTCAAATCATTGCTTCTGTCAATAGTCAAATCACAAAGATATTTACTCAAATATAAAAAAGACTACTGGAATTTTAATTTGGGTGATTACTCATATATTTATTGTGTTGAACTATAGTCAAATCATTGCTTCTGTCAATAGTCAAATCACTACTTTTGTCATGAGTCGATCAACTATAATTTTACATTGAGTTTTTCTATTAGAACCTTTAAATTTACTTATTTGACATCTATGCTTTTTACACCTCCTTTCAAATTTTCAAATACTAAATTTACTCATTAAACCTCACTAAAGTTCCTCAAATAACCTTACTCATATAATTTACAAACAAACTAAGATCTTTATAATAAAAAACTTAGTCATTTCAATGATTTAATTACTCTATAAATCTTAATTACATCTCCATTCCTTAATCAGACAACATAAATTTCTTATCCAATAAAAAAAAATCAAACACAAGATATTGAGTTTTAAAAATTAATAAAAATAAAATAACATGAACTATTATGTGATTTTTTTATTTCCTTTTTTCTTTTTTAGCTGTGCAAAAAAAAAAAAACAGGTTAATCATTTTTACTTAATGTTTCTCTATTTTCTGTACCTCATGATTAATTATTTAAATATTTTTATTTTTATTTTTATTTGCTAGCTCTATTTTTTTATTCTTCTTTTTGCAAATATAATGGATAGATTTAGATTTAGGTTATAATACAATTTATCTTGCTCTCCCTGACCAATATGCGTACAATATGCATATCATACATTTTTATCTTAATCATAGTTTTATTTCTTATTAATATATATGAATGCTTTAATGAGTATGTAGTGAAATTGGAAAATGAAAATAGATAAGGAAAATAATAAAGAATGCAATCTAATATTATTGAATTGGAAAGTCTAGAGAAAATAAATATAACAATTTTGTTGATATAATTATTGTCCTTATTAGTCATTTTATAGTAGGTTATATATGTCATTTAATAATTCATAATAGAGTGAGGTCCAGTGAGCAGATTTGGAGGTCTCAATAGAAACTCTTTTTTACATTCATCTAAATGTCTACATTCAATATTGAGTAAATATCTTATTATGATTCTAAGATTTTTTGAAATATTCATAATTGCTATTGACAGAAGCAAAAAGATTACTGGAATTTAATTTGGGTGAAATTTTAAAAAGATGGAGGTCCATATATTAAAAAGATTACTGAAATTTTAATTTTTTTTTTTTTTTGATCGGGTTAGTTGTTAGTAAAAAGATTACTGAAATTTTAATTTGAGTAGTTCTAGTTGGATCTTTAAATTTGATATTTTGACCTCCATCTTTTTTTAATTCTCAATAGACTGTGTCAATTCATATGAAAAGGCAAATAAAGACAGAGAAAAAAAAAATACTCTTCTAATCTCCCTCAATAATTTAACATTCAATTTCTTTTGGACAATCACATTAATATAACATTCAAACTTTTTTTAGAATTTCCTTATATTACTTATATAAGTTTATAATTTACCTAAAATAATAAAAAATAATAATTAATTTCTACCTATGACCTTATCATTTAATACAAAATTAAATTCAAAATAATCTGATTTGGAATTTCCTTAAACAAGTAAATTTATTGAGTATTTTACTGTAGCTATTACTAATTTATTTGAAAATCAAAGTCTTTTCTACAACCATCCTTATTGCCAAAAAAAAAAAAAAAAAACTACGATCTAGATTAAAAGAAGAATTTATGTGTAACCAAAAAAAAAAAAAGAAGAATCCATGTGTATCTAGTATTTAGCAATGTGTGAATAAAATCTCTCTATTTATTAACAGAATTTAATTATTGACAAAAAGATGAAGTTTACATAAATATTTATTTATAAATAATATCAAAAATATATATAATAAATAATTTATATTGTTTAAGTAAATCAAAATTGTGTCTGGCCCAAACTCTAGGTTACTTGACCTAGTGGTAATTAGGTTTTATTTAGAGATAATCTCGGAGAATCTTAGAGATATCCATTCAATGTATGATTACTTTTCCTTGTACAATTCAGATTCTATGCATTGTAATCCTCTATATAAAGAAGCCCTTATTATCAATGAGAACACACAACAATTCTCTCTCAAATATCGATTCCCTAAAACACGTTATCAGCACGAAGCCCTAATCCTGAAACCCTAAATTCGTAGCCTTCAAATCTCAAAAACCTCCGCCGCCCACCTTGAAGCTCTCAATTCCATGAGTCGAGAACTGGCAGCGCCACCCCCGGAACTGGCCAAAAAGACACCGAATCGGCCCCGAGAACAACCACAAGATCTCCTGCTCGGTTCACACTTTTTCCGTCCACCACTTACCGTCAAATCCTGTCACAGACTGCAACTATACCCCAGAATCCGGGAAAGATAAATAATTCTACCAGAACCGGCCATATACGCCCTGAACTGGCCAGTTGAAGCTCTGAAATTCCGAGCCGGTCAGCCACTGCCATCCCCTACACCTGCAGCACCACCGAGCCCAACCCCAGAAGCCTGCAAGCCCAAAACGAGAGTAGCCCAGAAAGGAAAAGGAAAGGAAGGAGGCAGCCCAGAAGCCCACTTACGAAGCCCAATACAGAAGCCCACTGACTAAGCCCGCTGACGTAAGCCCAGTGACAGAATAGGAATAGGTTTAATTGGGACAGCAGATTTCCTCCCCTCAGGTCATATTACATTTTTCTTGTTGACTCAAAAAAGAACGGTTTTCTCCTTTTAACTTTTTAAGTATGCATGAAAAGCGTTAATTGCCTTTAATTAATTAAATACAACCAGCTTTTTCCTTAGCCAGATTACACATTAATTTGATTCAATGAATACATCACCAGAATTTGCCTATAAAAAGAAATCATGGAATTGAGATCCAATTCATATCTTATCAAGTCAAGCAGTTAGCTCCTTAGAAACAAGAATGGCAGCTCTCAAAAGCATTGTCGTTCTCTATTTGTGTGCCGCTTTAGCCCTGAGTATCTTCCCGGAATCCTCTGCCAAATGGCCTGGTCTTGATCCCACCAACTGGCATGTGCACGTCGTTAACGGTTTCGGTGGACAAAGAGCATTGGTTGTCCATTGTTGGTCCGACCTCGACGATCTTGGCATCCATACTCTTTATGTTGGTGGTGACTTCAACTGGCATTTCCATGTCAACTTGCCCGGAACAACGCGTTTTACTTGCGACTTCCATGCAGACAAACAACATGCTTTGTTTGATGTGTTTTGGAAGGAGAGTAAACATATGTGGCTTCGGACCAGATGTGACTGGAAAGCGTGCTTTTGGATTGCTAAAGACGATGGGATTTACCTCAAGAACATTCCGGCGAGTCGTGACGAGCTTGTTCATCCATGGGAAACATGACGGTGAAATTGAAAGTGTGGTATTGTTTTAATTCGCACTTTCTTTGTCTTAATATATGGTTTAAAGATTGTAATGGAAGCTGTCAAGTTCCTATATATATGATGAAATAAAAGAACAAGTTCGATCTAAAATATTGTGTTGAAATATTAAATGTTACAAGTTTGGCTCCGCTTGCCTCAATTTCAATCTAATCAGAAATTGTTTGAGCTCGATAGAACACTCGAACTGCTAATTTATCTCTTAATTAAGAGAAAGTAACCTTAAGCTAGCTTTACAACAAGAAACCCAAAATCTAGTCTTAATTATGGGTTGAGAGGATAAGGCTGGAAAAAAAAAAAAAAACCCTTGACAGAAAAGTACAAGGTAGCAATTTTCCTTATTTTGGTTTCCCAAATGCATTTCTACTCTGATACCTGACTAAACAAAAACAAAAAAAGATAATTTTTTGTTTTTTGAAAAGAACCTAACAATTATTAGACCACTATATTACAGAACATGCTTTGGTATTGTAATTTTTTTTTTTTTTGAAATGTGGCTGGTGCGGCTGCCCTCAAGCCTTAATTAATGAAATTGCAGAATACATGGGGGGGACGTAGAGCCTGAACCCCATATTACAATAAGCAAAGAGAGAACATCCTGAAATAATACCAAGATTCTCCATAAAATCTATGTATTCTAACAAGCATCAATTAGTAAAAAGTGCACGAATGGCTACTCTATTTGCTTTGACATAGCGGTGACGTACCAGAAAGATAACTTATAACGAAGAAGCATTATTACAAATAGCACAGCTTTCCCTAGGAGGTTGCGTCCATTTGATCAAACAAACAGTTCACTGGCTCGATAGGCCAGACAAGGCACACAGAGTGTGCATTCCGAGACAGCGCCCATTTCTCCCTACCAAAATACAGTGGAGACTTATTTCCGGCATATAGCCACATTTAAATAGTAACACTAGAAAATAATAAAAGATAAAACAAAAGGAAGTTGGGCCCAGAGCCCTAGCCCAGGCCCAACCCCTGCTCAGCCCAGTCCAAAAGTACAAGCTGCTGTGGTCACCTCGCCACCGTCTCGCAAGATGGAACCAGTCCATCCAACCACCGGCTTGAGCAAAACTAGACCGTCCCATCATCTCTCCGCCCTCCCCAAACGCCAGCATGCAGCACTGCCATCCCTAACTACCCCTCTCCACAGGGCGGCTCCAAACGACACAAACCAGATCCAAAACTCCGATCCGATCTGGGCCACTCCAAAACCTTCCTCGCACCACCAAGCGACTTCACCTCCGGCAGTCCGCCTCCCTCTCCTTGTGAGATTAATCCTAGCCTTACCCAAAACCACCGAACCGGCTCTGGACTTCCCCGGCGATACCTCCTCGCGTTTTGGATGACAAAGCCGCCACAGAGCCTCCACTCCGACTGAGATTATTCCATTGACCAATACTACCGGACACTAGGTCTAATCAACCCCGTCTGACGACGCCGCCACGAGGGCGAGCCGTCGGAGGGATTACTCTCTCACTGGTTGTGCTTTCGGCTCCCTAGGGTTTTCGACTCTCTTGTAAATTTAGGTATTGTAAATTTTATATGAAGTTTTAGTATTTGTTATAATTTTACTTTCATTCTTGTCCTAAATATTTTATCTTTCTTTTTGTTAAACGAAATATTTTATCTTTTTTTTTTTGTTAAACGAAATATTTTATCTTTTATTATAAAAGGATTCATTTCTATTTTTTTCTGAATATATTTCTTATACATGTTGGGAAATTTTATTCGAACATCACTAAATACTTAATACACACCTCTTACTTAATACGCCACTCATTTGATTTCTTATTCTATTATTTTATTGAGAAAATATTTCAAACAGTACCCGAACTTAGGTCGACTCCTAACTTCAGTACCCGACTATGCAAAACTATCACTTTGGTACCCCAAGTTTGAAGCTCAACCCAAGAATGGTACACGCCGTCCGTCACAGCGTTAAGTCTTTGCTACGTGGCAAACCATGAGGGCCCTCAAAATATGCCACGTGGTTAGTTAGTTAACGCCGTGATGGACGGCGTGTACCATTCTTGGGTCGGACTTCAAACTTGGGGTACCTAAGTGATAGTTTTGCATAGTCGGGTACTGAAGTTAAGAATAAGCCTTAGTTCGGGTACTGTTTGTAACATTTTCTCTATTTTATTAAATACACCACTCAAACTACCTAAATTATCCTCAAATCTCAAAATTCTATATAAAATCACTATTTATAAATCAATATTAAAATCATCATGCTAAACTTTATCATAATCACAACATTCTATATATATCATAATGAATTTAAATGCATTTAGTTATCAGAATCATCATAATAATTTTAATTTTCTTTCAATTATTATCATGAGACATGTACAATCTTAAAAATTTTGTTATTCAAAATTGTTATTAGTCGAAATTGTTGAAAAATAATCAAGAACACATGAAGAAGATTCCAACTAGGTTTATAAATACATTGTTATTATTTTCTCTCCATTAGTTATAATGAAACAACATATACAATCATAAGGATTTTGTAATGCAAAATTGCTAGTAGTCAAGCTTGTAGAAGAAGATTCCAATTAGTGTTTATATATATATATATATATATATATATATATATATATCATACTAGGTTTTATTTTCTGGTTTATATATATATATATATATATATATATATCATACTAGGTTTTATTTTCTTTCTATTAATTACCAAGAAACAATATGAACGATCATAAGAATTTTGTAATGCATAATTGCTAATAATCAAGCTTGTCATGAACTCATGACAAAGATTTCAACTTGAATTTATAACAATATTAAAAGTTATTGAACATATATATTCCAATTATAGTTTCTTTTCTAATATGAATGTCTCTTTAGTCATTTCATTTACCCATATAATCTGATTTTAAAATGTAAAAAAATTAGAATGTGTATTAAATATTTAGGGATGTGTTAATAAAATTTCTCATACAAGTTTGGTTTAGGAAGTGAGAATATTTTTACTTCTTCTCTTCAGCAATTTGTACATATAGTCATAAGAATAAAATGATCATTTACCCAATTTTGGGGTTAATTAACCCCACTTACCCAAACACTCTAAGAGATTGCTCACTTACACAATATTTTATATATATTTTTACCCCAATACCCAATTAAGTATTTTTTTTTATTGCTTTTTAGGACAATTTTGCCCTCTCTTTCTTTGTCACTTAGAGAGAAGTCATCGGAGACCTCGCCGGACTCCAGTGACAGGTGGTCGGTTGCGGACTCAGGTGACCGGAAGCCGGCAACCGGACCGGTGACTGGATTCCGGCGTCCGATTTTATTGCCCCTAATAATACCCAGTAATCATATTATTGTCCCCCAATAATCATATTATTGACCCCCAATAATCGTATTATTGCTCTCTAATAATCGTATTATTGCCCCCCAATAATTTTTTTTTTGCCCATCTCGTCACCCAAGAACACCAGGATCTGCTTCTCTAAAGCCACCCTCACAGTCTCCTCGACACCCCCATCTTTATCTAAAACACAAACCTCCTCCCTACCTCCAAATTCTCCAACGCCTTATCTACCTCCTCCTGCACCGTCCGGTACTTACACCCATCCTTACACATGGTCACGTCGGCCTTTAGATTCTTCAGCACGCCACCAGAGAAATCCGAACCTGACCCCCGCTCCCAGAACACATCTCGCTCAGTCTTGCCTGAGCCCAGAGGCTGGTGTCTTTGCCGTAGTTGTCGTATGAGAACATCATGTAGAGGGTGTTGCTGGACCTACTTGCCGGAGTTTTTGATCCAAGAGTAGGGAAGCCCGCAGACGTTGGTGCCGAACCGGTTCGTACAGAGAAAAATGGTGCTCCACCACTGAGCGACAGAGGGCGATGGCCTTGCCGGATTCGGTCTCCGGTGAGAGAAGAAATTGGTGAGGGGGAGGAGAGAGAAAAGATATCGAAAAAAGGGAGGCGAGAGAGAGAGAGAGAGAGAGAGTCTAAGAGGAGTGTAGTTAATTAAAATGAGGACAAAACTGTCAATAAATGTTAAGTTGGGTAAATGAGAGTAAAAAACTCTTAGTGGAACAAGTGGGCAATTTTTAGGCTCAAATTGTGTAAATTGTCAATATCCCGAAACAAAAGTGTTTTCCTAGTAATACATGCGCTGCCTTATTATATTGGGATATTACTAGGAAAACACTTTTGTTTCCTGCATTTTAATTTTGGGCTGAGGATAGACATTAGCATGACCAAATCTTTGTTGAAAAGGTCAATCAAAATCTTTCAATTGATTTAAATGTATTTGCAATTACTTGGCCTTAATAATGCTCTTAATTCTTCATTGTTGCTCGTCAATGCTAGCGGTGGTTAGAGAGAAGGTTCAGTGTTGTGGTCACTGAGCTTGCGAAACCCATCACCTCTTATTAGATTGCAAGTTCATATCATATAGTTCTATACCTTAATCAGACAAAAAAATGAATTGCATTATTTACTTTAAAGTTGTCTTTAAAAACTCTTAAATATTACAATAAACAAATGTACATAAGAATACCATTATACTATATATTAAAGTATACCACATTGTTGATCGACTTAGTAACAGTGTCGGCTCGAGCCAAGCCTGTTCTATAAAAGACCTTTTTGCCCCCTTTTTTTTCCGCAAATTACTATCTTACCATTCGCCCTAGGTATAAATCTAGACTGACAGCACTAGCATGAAAATTTCCCCCTTTCCTTCTCTCTCCACACTTTTGCATCCGAACACGACCGCTTCTAATATTTTTCCCCTGTAAAGACAACTATTCCTAGCATTCCATCTGTATAGTGAGGAGAGAGGTAAGAGTTCCCTGAAAGTAAACATGTAACAACTTGGCTAAAAAATTAAACATCTTGATTATGTATCTCGGAAAGTAAAATGCATTTGCTTATTTCCTTCCAGCAAGTTTTTGCCAATCTCAAATTTTGTTTGAACTTATTTTAAATTTAAAAATCATGACAATGATAAACCTTTATGAGCAAGGGTGACTATTGTCTACAACACTTCTCCCCTTTTCCAGCTATATATATATATATATATATATATTTATTTTTTATATTTTATATTTTTTATGGAAGCTAGATAAGGGCTAACTCAGCGCCTTTATTCGAAATTTTATTGATAGAGAAAAAAAGTACAAAAGGAAGGGGGGACTAGGCCAAAACCACTTCCATGGGACAAAGACAAGATCCTATTGAAACCAACAAACTTACAAGAAAAAACAAAAGGACTAAGTAAAACGAAAAGTAGTACGCACACTAAGCTCCCTACCATAAATACTAGTAACAAAACTAGGTAGCCTAAGCCACCAAACATAACCAGTATTATTAGGCCCATAATCTGCAAGCTTGTCAGCTAAAGCATTACCTTATCTGAAAATGTGTATGACCTTAAATTGAATGGTTGAGGTGAAAACCATGCAATTTAACCACGACACTTTTAGCTTCAAAGGAACCAAATCAGGCAACTTGAAATAGTGCACCAAAAGAGCTGAATCCGTCTCAAGCCAAATCTTAATCCATCCACGTGCCTTGGCTACATTGAGTGCTTCAATTACTGCTAAAATTTCAGTCTCTACTGTGTTGTGAGCATAAACCTTGTGAGAAAAAGCACCCTGTGACAGACCATCGTTGTCTCTGAATACTCCTCCAAAGCCAGCTGTTTGAGGCCCCTTAAAAGAGCCATCAGTATTCACTTTTAGCCAACCATGCGGAGAGGGGTGCCGACAAACCGGGATAAAATCTGGTGCCTTTTTCCAGCTATTTACTTTGATTCTCTTTTCTTCTATTTCTGTCTAGAATTAGGTGTGTTCTCCCACATATATTTAAAATTGGTACATTGCATAAAGGTTTCAGCCTCTCCAAATTTTATGCAAGAAGTAGGGCAACTTATCAACATGCTGAACTTGAGAAGTAAATTGCATGGAAAAGACTTGGTGTGGTCTATTGCTTTTAGATTATGAGCACCGTTAAGATTTTCTTTGTTTTTTGATTTATTTTTAATGATATATTGATGTTCTCATTTTGGAGAAACACACCCGATCTTGATGGTTTATATATGTTTATAGTTTGAGAAAAACCTAGGAATTGAAATGGACAACTAATTGGAAACAGTTTTAACAAGCTGCCATCGCCTAGCTAGCTTTTACTAAATTGTCACAAGACTTTAGATTGTTATATCTTCTCATATCTATGAGACCTAGATTGATGGAGATGGACTCGAGTTAAGAAACTATAAGACATCATTAAGTGCTTGAATGAAAAAAAGGCCAGGGGTCTTTTGAATTATTTGAATGGCATAAGTGATTTATCCCTTTTCCTAGTTTCTGCACTAAACATTTTAGACCACACTCCATTTTTTTTTTCATATTCGTTTTTCACTTAGTTTTGTGCATATGTTCAGATTGAAGCCAATGTAGCTTTTCTTATTGCTTTTGCAGATCATATCCTCAAACTGGTGAAAAGGCTTCATAGACTAATAAGCTATTATATATATAGGTAGCCTTCACTGCTTTTTTCGAGAATATATAGTCAACTTTATCTTTCTTTATTTCCACTTTCATCAAGAATGAAGTCAATTTCAGTTATGTATTTCCTGGTTGTAATTTGTTAGCAACAACAAAGTCCGCGACAAAGCGTGGGCATCATTGCTAGTTACAACTAAAATTACACAATACACCAATGTTCTCTTGTGTACCGGATTAGATTTCTCTTGTTAAACGGTTATCACCTTTCAAGGGAGTGGAAAGCATTAATAGCCTTTCATTAATTAAATACGATAAGCTTTTCCTTGGGCGCTAAATAATACTTCACTAGAATTTTCCTATAAAAAAAAATCATGGAATTGATATTTCATATCTTATCAAGTCCGCTAGCTAGCTCCCCAGAAACAAGAATGAGAGCTCTCAAAGGCATTGTCGTTTTCTATTTGTGTGCAGCTTTAGCCCTGAGTATCTGCCCGGGATCCTCTGCCAAATGGCCCGGTCTTGATCCCACCAACTGGCATGTGCACGTCGTTAACGGTTTCGGTGGACAAAGGGCATTGGTTGTCCATTGTTGGTCTGACCTCGACGATCTTGGCACCCATACTCTTTATCCTGGTGGCGACTTCAACTGGCATTTCCATGTCAACTTGCCCGGGACAACGCGTTTCACTTGCGACTTCCATGCAGACAAACAACACGCTTTGTTTGATGTGTTTTGGAAGGAGAGTGAACATATGTGGCTTCGGACCCATTGCAATTGGAAAGCGTGTTTTTGGATTGCGAAAGATGATGGGATTTACCTCAAAAACGTTCCGGAGAATCGTGACGAGCGTATTCATCCATGGGAACAATGATGGTGATATTCAAATGGTGGTAGTGTTTTAATTGGCACTTCTTGTGTCTTAATATATGTTTAAGGATCGATTGTAAAGGAACATGTCAAATTCCTAAATTTGTGAAGAAATAAAAGAACAATATCGGCCTAAAACATTGTGTTGAAATGTAACAAGCTCGGCTATATTGGTTAAAACATTGGCTAAATGTAACAAACGGAAGATGTCAAATTCCTAAATTTATTTCATGGATTTGAAAACACTCGAACTGCTATATTGCTTTCTCTCCTACTACTTGAGAGAAAGTAACCTTAAGCTCTCCAACAAGATGCTAAATTAATATTACTAAACCCTAAACCTAGTCTTAGTTATGGGTTAAGAGGATAAGGCAATAATTTTTCTTCTTTTGGTTACTCAAATGCATTTCTAGTCTGATACCTGACCAAAAAAGAAAAAAAGAAAAAAAAAAGGCAGATTGTAGTTAAATACACCTTAATAACCTAATAATTATCGGACCACAGTTTTACAAAATACGATTTGCTATTGTTTCTGTGGAATAATCAAGGTAATATGATCACAGATCCACGGGTTGATGTGTTACTATTGTTATCACTCCTTGCCAAATCTTGTAAGATGAAAAAAAGTCACAGGAAAGACCTGGTTTGCCGGCCTTTAACTCTCTGATGCCTAAGTCAGTATCATTATAAGATGTTGACAATTAGGAAAGAGATAGTAAATAGTTACCTTGGGATGGCGATAGAGATATCCATTTATAATGAGTCTGGGGTGGGGAGGTTGGAGCTTCCTAATACCACAAGTGCAAGATATCGAAATCATGTCTGGGCGTTACTGGTGATGTTTTTGGTGGCTAGTGAGCCTTGTATTTCTAATATTTATGCTTGAAGAATATATATACAAACAGGTATTGTAAATTTTATATGAATTTTTAGTATTTGTTATAATTAATTTTATTATCTTTTATCCTAAATTTATCTCTTTCTATAGAACGATTCATTTCTATTGTTTTTTCTGGATATATTAACTTTACAAGTGTTTGGCTTCGGCCAAGTTTGGGCTAGCAAATAGTCTCTTTTTGCTGGTGTGATTGCGCGAGAGTGTCAACACCATGGGGTGTGATCGTCGGGGCGTCCCTTAACCTGACTTCTTCTTCAAACTCTATGGACGAGGAAAACACAAAACTCATCACAAGGTTCTTTTCTATGCCTTCATAGAATAAGGACTTTTGTTGTGATCTTCTGCGTCACCGAATCGATACTCAACGTTGTAGGTTGAGCAGAGCAATCACCGAAAAGTAGAAGAAAGCACTTTGCTAAAGCGTGACTTTAGCTTCGCTAGTTTCAACTAGGTTGAAGGTAAGTTGCTCCGGAGAGACTTTGGATAATCTGAGAGATTAGTTGATTGAGAGATTGTCTCTTGTTGTCCCTTGAAACCTTGTATATAAACCTAGGGTTTCGGTTGTTCCTTACCATAGAAGGATTATTGAATGAAGATTCCTAATTGGTCTCTGCTACTTGAATTAATCCTACAACGGCTCGTTTTCCTCGTGGACTCCAATATGGATGAAGCTGTAACCCAAAACCTTGGTAGACTTATTTTTGGGTAGCAGGTATCGGTCCGTTCTTTTAAATTCTCTTTAGGATATTGCCAAAATTACTTTTGGGCTCAAATAGCAAGTTTGGCAACTTAAGTGTTTGATTGACCTTCTGACCTCTGATTAAGCTAGCAAGCCAACGCACAGCCCGCCAGCCTACCAGCACATAGCCTCCGCTTAGCGAGGCTAGCGTTTAGCGGCAAGCCAAGCAAAACTAGAGCGAGGCACCCCTCTGCCAGGCAACCTGGCGCCAGCACAACCTCCGCTTGGCGAGGCTAACGCTTTCTGACACCCAGCTGTAACCCAGCACCAAGAGCCCGACAGAGCCAGCAAGCGCAAAGCACCGCCAGCACTAGCAAGGGAAGCACCGACACCGCAAATTAGCATCAGCCGACAGCCTTCTTCAACCAATGTCGAGGTCGTCGCTCGTTCCACACCCAAAAATTTACTTACCACACCCAACAAGGCTCGTTAACCACCAGTAGCGACAGCTTCTTGCTCTCGTTCACTCATCATCATCGACCCCGATGTCTGCAGTTCTTGAATATGTGCAACAGCAGCCAGCAACGATAACGCCAACGTGCCAACGCGCCAGCAGCAACAAGCACCTCTAGGGCCAGTGAGCGCTAGCACCAACATCAGCATCAGCGGACGCATGCACATTGTCAACAACCTCCATTAACACAAAAAAAAAATGGAAAGAAAAAGAAAGCCACCGCCCTGCATCCTTGTAATCCTCCGCTGCAATCCTTGACGATACACACCCTCTTCGCTTGTAGTCATAAGTGATGCAGGGCCTGGTGTGCCAACAAGCCGACTCTATCACCTAAATGCCAGCAGCAATCACTACAGAGCCAAGGGATTTCCGCCAAGAAATAGCCTTCAATTTTGGATGTCGGGCTTCAGGCTTTAAGTCTATTGTAAAGCTAAGTTTCCCTCGATATATACTTATCTCCTTACCTTACTGATGCAAGCACCACGTGCTTCTGCTTTTTCATATACCATGATACATCTGCCCACACATACAGTTCACACGTATGCTTTTCTATTGACCGCATGCACTCCAATCAATTATAAACACACATATTTTGAGTTAGATTATCAAACCAACAATTATACATGCTTGACTTCTTTGCCAATAAAGTCACAGATGGTTAAATTGTGCATACACATCAATATTGTAACATCATTATTACAATCATGTCTTTCCTGATGTATGCTGCCACTTAACAATTAGGGTCATGATCGAGTCTTAAGTTTCATGACTGTACGTACTCATCCCATATAGTCCGACAAAGGAGTGTGTGTAATATTCATAGTTCAATTTGATCAATAGAACATGCCTACATATGAACTAGCTGTGGAGGTCAACTATGCATATTTGGCCAGGTCCAAATTTCTAACTACTGTGCATATGTACATGGTGGCTTATTGAACGTGCTCATCTACACATTTCATTGCAAAGTTTGTATTTTCAAGTTAGACGTGTACATAATCGGCATGCCTAAATTATTTACATTCTTTCTTTGTTGATACATGTGCACAAACAGGTTAACTCCTCTTAGTCAATAAAATTAAGTAAGCAAAGTGCTACTCATTTATTTTGTTTGGAGGAAGCACATTCACTCATGAGGACAATCTCTCATGAGGACAAGGTCAAAACAAGCTATTTGCGGTCATTCGTCGATCACATGGAGCATCATGTTTGGACAACCCCAAACTGGAACTCACTCCAAATCGGCATAAGATAAGTAACTATATTTTATCTTTTATGCTCTTGCAATTAGAGCCATTGCCACGCCTTTACATGCTTTTACTACTTTTAAAAGCATGCCTACAACATTTCATAGATTTGGCAACACTTTCTAGGCCTCACATGCTAGATATGCCATGCTTCACATTTCGATATCAATGATCCTTAAGCATGTCTACAAAAATACAAATGTTATTAGCAACTTTACTATAAGTACATGCTATACACATATGCCATGCTTCTATTAAATTACAACCCAATAAAATAAATATGTGACACTTACCTAAACAAGCTATACCATGCTTATTTGTTGTTCATACAATTAACATACTTTACATGTACTCTATATGTAAATATATTGGCTAACCTTTGGGCACCATATTTTGTCAAACCTTCCCCATGGGAAAGAGACCTAAACGGGTCTAGACTCCACGAGTCCAAGGTCCACGACCAGCCGCCAAGCGGTAAGGCAACGCCTCACAATGACAATGATTGCTACGCGGCATTGCAGTCAAGCTTTTCACCTCCGAAAAAGAGTAAAGGGACCGGTTAACGTAGCCCACGGCAGCCATTGATCCGGCAGTTAACCCCCGACGCTTGGGTATCAAAGATTAGGTCTGCCACCTAACGTCCACTACCTATACGCAGCTCCCCTCATCAAACAATTTTTCGACCATATGGAGGTTTATAGCCAGGAGTGGGGGACTCCTTAGAAGGCCTATCAAGGGCCCACCTGAAAAGGCATAAGCGTTCACTCTAACAAATTATAGATGGACGACACACTTGCACTAATTATGCTGGCAATATGGCACAAAGCCACTCTTTGGTATCAACCCCGCAAGAAAACCCTAATTGACTGGGGACTTCGGGGACTTGTACATACATCCTAGCATGATTAGCAACGGTTACGCTCATGCCTTAGGCATCACATTCGAGCTACTCGTTAATCCCTTTGTGGCATCCCTGAGCTTTCAAAGCTCTCGCCTCAGCGACATCCACGAGTTTTCATGCTCTCGCCTCAACGACAACCCTGAGCTTTCAAGCTCTTGCCTCTGCGACATCCACGAGCTCAATGCTCACGCCTCGACGGCACCCCCTAGCTTCCCGCTCACTCCTCAGGGCATTACCTTCGAGCCACCTGTTAATGTCTCTACGACATCCATGAGCTCTAACGATCACGCCTCCGCGGTACCCCCGAGCTTTCCCTCTCACGCTTATCCGGCACTCCGGAGCTTCCAGCTCAAGCATTCCCGACACCCCTGAGTTTCACGCTCACGCCTTCCCGGGATCCCCTGAGCTTTCCTGCTCAGGCCTTCCTGGCATCCCCGAGCTTTCCTGCTCACGTCTTCCCGGTACCCCTGAGCTTTCACGCTCACGCCTTCATGGCACCCCTGAGCTTCCCGCTCACGCCTTCCCCGCATCTCCGAGCTTTCATGCTCACGCCTTCATGGCACCCCCGATCTTCCCCCTCACGCCTTCTCGGTACCCCTGAGCTTTCAGGCTCATGCCTTTCCAACACCCCCTAGCTTTCACGCTCACGCCTTCCCGGCACCCCCTAGCTTTCACTCTCACGCCTTCTCGGCATCCCGAGCTTTCCCGCTCACGCTTATCCGGCACCCCCGAGCTTTCACACCTTCATGGCACCCCCGAGCTTCCCGCTCACGCTTTCCCGGTACCCTCGAACTTTCACTTTCACGTCTTTCCAGCATCCTCGAGCTTTCATGCTCACGCCTTCCCGACAACCCTGAGTTTTATGCTCACGCCTTCCCGGTATTCTCGAGTTTTACACTAAAATCCCCTCGAAATAGTACACGTTAATAGAACATTGAATTCTTCTACCATTTGTCGTTTGCAACAATCGAATTCTTTTCGCGTTCCATTAAGACGAGCAAAAACCAAACTAACACAAACGTTTGCATGTTCATTGTTTATGAGTTACAAACTCGTGCCTTCACGGCACTCATGCAACTTACACCTAACCAGCGTAATCTTGTCAACTTGACCTTGTTCGTTTTCTTGCGCGCATCACGCATTCATCATATGCAATCCATATGCTCATTCTCAATAAGCTCACACAACCATATGATTTCTCGAGTTCATACGACATAATCGATCATACTCGGCGCCATTCAAATATATACATAATCATGTATCATATACCTCGTACATTTATATATGCCAATGCATATCGGTGCAACTCACATACGTTGACCAAATACAAAAAGCATTCTACGTGTGCGTGCTCCTATATTTGTTATGCAGGTTGAAGAGTCCCTTCTTGCTTAAGGAGTTCGGGGACTTGTAGGGGCTGGGCGCCGCTCGGACGTCACTTATGCTTGATGACATCGTATTTATAACTCCCCAACCAAGAAGCTCCTCTTACTTGGGGACTTCAGGAACTTGTACATACCTCCAATAATATGGAGGATTTGCTACATCTCCAAGCATAAGTAACACCTTCTTAGTGGGCCCACGAGCCATGGTGGGACCCAACCATAATATACATCTCGTAGCTCAACATCCAACCTACACCGTGATAGTCGGAAGCGGCCAAGACCTCGTTGGGAAGCCACCTTCCCGGCCTTGCCAAGTTGTCTTCACAATATGGCTTTCTAAGACTAGAATAGTTGTTTTGCATCCCACATTGGAAAACATGTAAGGGAGCGTGGCTTCCTTCCTTATAAAAGGGACCACTCCTCCCACTTAGAAGGCATCCCATTACATCCTCATGTAATCCTCTTGGGCCGCAAGGCCCAACACACATAGTTAAACATTTCAAGTGGACGTAGTCTTCCGCTAAGGCGGGAGACGAACCACTATACATCTCGTGTCACTGACTCTCTCTCTCTCTCTCTTTCTCTCTCTCTCTCTCTCTCTCTCTCTCTCTAAAGCTAACTAGAGCCTTTGGTTTTCACGTTAACATGAGCAATTCGAACCAACTGATTCCATGCGGGAACGCATGCAGAGAACAGAAATGAGTTCCTTTGCAATACCTCTAATGACTGCGAAGAAAGGAGCATCTTAGAGAAGTTTATGTACCTCTCTAGTGGACTCTATGTCACTATTCGAGCTATTAAATCTAACAAAATTGTGAGATAAGATATCTTGGATTTAGACACATATTGGCTTTGTTACGACAGGATAGGTCATCCTAGTCCTGATATGATGATCCGTCTACTAAAGACTTCAAACTGACATCCATTATTTCGAGCGAAATGAAGCTAGAATCAAATATTGATTCCCGGACTAAGTATGACAGCCGGCCTAGGGCCGCCATGCACCGTCCCCCTTGATGACTCCATAGTAGGTGCCACCTATGGCCATGATGCCATGGATGCCAATTCTCATGGCCATGACACCATGGATGCCACTTCCCATGGTTATGACGCCATGATGGGTGATGTAGTTACAACTTTGCTTCAAATAGCGTTTCAAACGCTCAGGCCCAATCACAATCCTTATTGGTTGTTTCTAAGGCTTATCGCTCATTTTACAAAACCCGTTCCTTAGGAAAATTAGGACTGAGACCGTTATATGCAAAGGATATGAACATACTCATTCTGTTCTTACATAGAATCCGTGGGGATTATGTGGACTGGTTCAACCAACTTGCGAATGTTTAAATCTCTCATGATGTTGGTTGACATGTAAACACGCTGGTCACGTGTTGTGCCACTGTCTACCTGTAAATGCTGCTTATGCTACACTCCTAGCACATATTACATGATTACAGGCTCACTCCATGGATCATCTTATTCAGTCAATTGGACTTGACAATGCTAGAGAGTTTACATTGAAGACTTTCGATGGTTATTGCTTTGGGACTGATGTTGGACATCATATCCTCTTGAACACACCCAAATGGTCTCTCTAAAACGACTGCGATAATAGCCCGGAAATTGGTAATGCGCACCAATCTCCTTATATCCGCTTGGGGTGATGCAATATTGCATGCAGCTATGCTAATTCGTCTACGACCCACTGCCACTCAATCTACTTCTGTGTTACAGCTAGTGACTGGGTACCAGTATCTTGTACTTACACATATTTGAGTGTGCCATTTATGTGCCAATTGTGCCGCCACAGCGCTCTATGATGGGTTCTTACAGACGAATGGGCAACTAAGTTGGATTTGAAACTCCAACAATCGTCCACCACTTAATGCCCTTGCTAGGCGATCTCTTTATCGCATGTCTTGCGGATTGTCACTTTGATGAGATTGTCTTCCCGTCGTTATGGGGAGATAAGAATATGGATGTTTAGCAGGAACAACAAGAATTGTCTTGGTCTGTCCCTACTATGTGTCAACTCGATCCCTACTACAGTGACCAGATCACACATATCTGCTACAAATATGCCTGCAAGGATGGACTTCCCTATGAGAGGACGTAGCGCCACCCTACACTGAGGTAGGCATGGCGCCAACACCATAAAGAGTGGCACTCTGACGTTACAGGCCATGGCCCCAACTAGGATGAGTGGGAGGTCCGTGGGTTTGAATGATACTTGGCACAACCCAATCATTTGATCATCGACACTCAAAATCCGTCTCATGAGAATCTTCCAGATTATGGTTATCGTTGGGAAATGCCTCAACATCAGAACCTATTCCTAAGAATATAGAGCTCTATGAAAATTACACTAGTGTACATGAGACGTAGGATAGAAACTCCATCTTAATTGATGATATAGTCGCGCATTTCATTGGGCATGAGTTAGTTGAGTCAGATGGTATCGAACCACGGTCCGTTGATGAATGAATGCCAATGTAGAGAGATTTGGCCTAAATGGAAAGATGTGATGCAGGTTAAGTTGGATTCTCTAACGAAGAGGAAAGTTTTTGAGCCAGTGATGCCAACACCTCCTAACATAAAACCTATTGACTAATGGGTCTTTGTTAGAAAGCGTGACAAGAAAAGGAGATGCTAATCTCGCCTTATATATGGTGCAAGGCTTCTCACAAAACGCCCTGGAATCGACTATAATGAGATATATTCTCTCGTAATGGATGTCATTGCACTCCACTACTTTGTCAATTTGGTAGTTTCCAAATAACTGAACATGCAGCTTATAAATGTGGTCACTACATATCTCTATGGGGATCTAGGTACGGAATATACATGAAGGTTCATGATGAACTTCATTTACCTAAATCAAGTGGCTCTAGACCACAGAGCGCGTTTGCAAAAGAGGTTGAAAGGCTCACTAAGTGACTACTTGATTGGGAAAGGATATGTAAATGCCCTCACGTTTCTATGACAAGTTCCGGATTCTATCACGGTTCACGTTGGACATGATCTTCATTGGAAGCCCTTAAAGAGTTAAGGGAAACTGCTGAACACTTGAAATCCGACTTTGAGATGAAGGATTTTGGGAGAACATGATTATGTCTTGGTTTGGAACTTGAGCATCATGTTGATAGATGCTTAGGCATTTTGACAAGGTCAAGCCTTCAAGCACCCCCATGATCATCCGTACTTTTGATCCTAAAAAAGATCCTCTTCGTCCAAAGGATGATGACGAAGATGTGCCAGAGGTAGAAGTGCCTTACTTAAGTACAATAGGCGCATTATTGTACTTAGCTCAATGCACAAGACCGGACATCTCATATGCTGTGAACTTGTTAGTTAGGTATAGCTATGCGCCAACGCGACGCCATTAGATTGGTGTAAAAGATATCTTTCGCTACTTGAGATGTGCGATTGATATGCGCTTGTTCTATCCTTATAGAGAGATTATGGATTCGGACAGGCGGTCACACACCAGGAACGCCGCCAACATTGGTATGCATCCTTTATCCCCATCCCAAAACAACATTAGTGTTTTGGAAGGTTTTGGATGCTGGGTATCTCTCTGACCCACACAAAGGTCATTCCCAAAATGGTTAAGTGTTCACCATGGGTAAAGACCGCGATATCCTGGAGGTCTATAGAATAGACTCTAGTCGCTATATCTTCGAACCATGTAGAGATTATTACTCTTCACGAAGTGGTTTGTGAATGTATATGGATTGGATCCATAATTATTCATGTTCGAAGCAATTGTGGTCTTGTCACGCCCCGATTTTCAAGCACAATTAATTATCAGAGTAAATACACAGGGCGTGAATGGTTCATACATCAATACAGAACACTAGGAAAAATTTTCTTTAAAGAACAACAAGTAAAGATGTCCTAAATCCACAATGTCAATACAGACCCATTCTTTACAGTCATATATTACATCACACCAAGTTTACAAATTAAACTGAAATAACAATTTAATATGTAAACAACCCCACCAACTCACTACACAGCGGAAGAACTCCTAAACTCACAGCTGCAACTGCAAAGGACCATAGCTTCACCACGTTCACCCTAACCTGCAGGACAGACCCCTACACCATTGAATAGTGCACCGAGTTGAAATAACAAACTCGGTAAGCTTGAGTAAACTCAAAACAATAAAGGAGAAACACATGCTTAAACCATCTCAACCTAACAAAATCGTTATACAATTATCATAACAAAAACATCAAGTTCATATCATATCATGCTCACGTACGTTAACTCAAAATCTAAAACCACATGCTCTGACTCTCAACTGATACATTTAATTTTACAAAGGCTCAACTAAACAACTAAACTCAAGTAACGTTTTAAAACATTAAAAACTCCAACAACCCAAAATCATCCTCCATTTATCTCAACCGAATAATTGTCACCTCAGTGACCTTTCAAAAACATTGAAATCTTAACAACCACTTCTCGAAAATGTAAAGCACGTATAATTCAAAATCAAATAAAAAGTAATCCCTACATGTGAATTAGTTCAGGAGATCACATCAAAAGCACATCAAGCAAATCATAGTAATCCCTGCATATAGTTTAGTTTAGGAGATTACATTAAAAACAATCAATAGAAGTCATAGTAATCTCTGCATATCGTTTAATTCAAGAGATTACATTAAAAATAATCAATTCAGAAAACAGTAATCCCTGCATATAATTTAGTTTAGGAGATTACGAAAGAAGACAAGCAAGTCCATAATAGAAATAAACTAAAAGTCAATACTATTCATCTATTAATAACACCAAACACCATATCAAAAATCTCAAACATCAATCACTCAACAAGAATCCATATCCTCTTCATAACAATCACACATCAATTATCGCCACTTTGGTACTACTGTATAAACTATCGCCACTTTGGTCACCACCTTGGTATTACAATAAAAACTATCGCCACTTTGGTCACCACTTTTGTACTACTGTCTAGATTATCACTAATCATACACACTCCTTTCAAAACATAAATCTAAAATACAGTCACTTCCCTTTTTCAAATTCATTTATTTTCTCCAAAATCACATTTCAACCCAATAGTGATAAAATCACGCAAAACAATGTTTTCGCTTCCTCAAATAATTCCCACTATATTTCACAATCTACTCAAACTGAAAATTATTTGTAACAAATCCTTGTTTTTACTTACCCATGAACCGTTGACGATCAAGTTCATATATTTCAAAACAAATATTAATTTTTCGACAGATATGATTTTACAGCTAACAATTTATTCTACTAACTATCACTCAACTAATTTATCACCCAAAACAATGTGAGATTTACTCACCTCCAATTCCTGCTGCATCTTCACACAAAATAAGACAAGCACAAAATCATCCATACTCCGCTCACACAATTCCGTCAATCACCTAATCACATCAAGGTCACATTCAATACAACACACAGTACACAATCATTTTAAAGTTCGAAACACGTGAACTATAAACTGAAAGATATGTCAATTAAGGCTAAACCCCATCGAAGACCACCTAAGGTCTTCGGAACACTTCTACAGTCAAAACATCAAAACTACAAGTCGATCGGACGGCCGGATTCACACGGATCGAAAACCGATCGAACAGAAACAACAAAAATCCTAACCTGCTCATACGATCTCCAAAAATTACAAACTATATATTGAAATGCTCGTATCGACGAGTAGATCACAATGAGGGACATAACTTGTCCCTGAGGTGGCCGGAAGCCGCCGGAAAATATCACCACAGTGGCGGCGCCATCGCCGACCAAAAGTCAGAATTTGGCCAAACTTCCTAAACAAAAGATCTTCATCTCAACTCGAATTACAACTTTCCCAACTACAATACAGTCTGAATCGAAGCCATATGGCCATAATTTACCTCTCAATCTTTGAAATTCGATGAACCCTATAATCCTAATCTTCAAAATTCGACCTCCACACTTTGAATCGTTGCAAGCCACCTTGGGAGAAAGCATCTACATCCTCTGGGCTCCAAAAACCCTCAAGAATCACCAGCTATGGTGGCCGGAATCAGAAGTTCCTATCAATGCGATTTGCAGCGCCGCCGCCAAACTTCCCGACCTTGCTGAGCCGTGCACGGGCCGACCCACATCTTGAAACTTCCCAGACTTGGAGATGGGACTGAGGCGAAGAGAATGGAAGAAACGATTCGTCGATTGGTGGCCGGAGGAGAGAGAAATTGACAGACGAAAATCAGTCCCCTATTTCGGCTCAGGAGAGAAGAGAGAGAAAAAGTTTCCGAAAATGGAAACTCTGATATTTTCAGATTTTTTTCCTATTTAACCAAAATGAAAACTTTTTCCGAAGGCCATAACTTCCTCATACGAATTCTGATTCTTGATTTCCGCATGTTCACGAACTCGTTTTGATACACTCTACAACTTTCGTGAAGGAAGTTTCCTTAGAATCCTAACGTATAAAAAGTCAACCCTTGAATCGGAGCATTCCGAGTGAATAATTGTCTGAAACACTTTCACTCCAACCTCGAACCACGAAATCGTCCCAAAAATCAACTTAATAAATTCTGAAAAATCATCAGAAATTAATAATGAATTTCTGGGGTATTATAGGTCTGAAGTCTACTACAGATGAGCCTATGAGCATTTATGAGAATAATGCTACTTGCTTTGAACAAATGAAGCAAGACTACATCAAATGCGACAACACCAAGCATCATCAGCAACAACAGACTCTCCTCAAGAGCAAAGTGAACTAGGTTCGATCTGAGAACAGTGTGGCAGACTTATTCACTAAGTCATTGCCCAATTCCACTTTCAAGAAACATGTTGGTAGCATTGTTTGCCGAAGTTATCCGAACTCTCATGACCGTAGTCATCAGGAGGAGATGTAGACATCAGGGGGAGATGTCTACATGTATGGTCTTAAAAAGTGAATGGTGTGTTGTGCTCTTTTTCCCCTTCGACTGAGGTTATTTTTGTCTCACTGAGTTTTTGTTACTCGGCAAGGTTTTTAATGAGGCAACGAGAGGAGCACCACGTTTGAGTGACACAAATGGGAGTGTTCAAGTAAATCCAGAATATGTGTTTGGCCCAAATTCTAAGTTACTTGACCTAGTGGTAATAGGGTTAGAATTAGATATAATATCGGAGAATCTTGGAGATATCCAATCAATGTAATATTACGTTTCCTTGTACAACTCTGATTCTATGTCTTGTAATCCTCTATATAAAAAAGGCCTCTATTATCAATGAAAGTACGACTCAATTCTCTCCCAATTTCAGTTTTCCTAAAATAGTAATTACATTTTCAGTTGTGAAATATCTCGCTTTTTTTTTTCTTTTTCTTTTTTTCATTCTTTTTTTCTTATACTTCGTCTTCTACTTCCTTAATCATGTGAACATAGAGTAGGAGCCCCTAATCCTTGGATAAAATTTAACCCTTGACCTAGTCCTTGGGAAAGCTACCGAGAGCCCTAACCGTATATCCATTTACAACTAAAATTACACATTACGCCAATGCTCTCTTGTGTACCAAGATTAGATTTCTCTTGTTCTTTTTTTTTTCGGTACAACAAAGAAAATAGAACAACAAACTAGATTTTTCTTGTTGACTCAAAAAGAACGGTTATCTTTTTTTAAGGGAGTGGAAAGCATTAATAGCCTTTCATGAATTAAATACAATCAACTTTTTCCTTGGGCGCTAGATGATACATCACCAGATTTTGCCTATATAAAAAAAAAAAAAAAAAAAAAACCAAGGAATTGATATCCAATTCATATCTTATCAGTCAGCTAGCTAGCTCCTCAAAAACAAGAATGAGAGCTCTCAAAGGCATTGCCGTTTTCTATTTGTGTGCAGCTTTAGCCCTAAGTATCTACCCAGGATCCTCTGCCAAAGCTCCTGGTCTTGATCCCACCGACTGGCATGTGCACGTCGTTAACGGTTTCAGTGGGCGAAGAGCACTGGTGGTCCACTGTAAGTCCGACGTCAACGATCTCGGCACCCATACTCTTTATCCTGGTGGCGACTTCAATTGGAATTTCCATGTCAACTTGCCCGGGTCAACGCGTTTCACTTGCGACTTCCATGCAGACAAACAACACGCTTCATTTGATGTGTTTTGGAAGGAGAGTCAACATATGTGGCTCCGGACCAGATGCAATTGGAAAGCGTGCTTTTGGACTGCGAAAGATGATGGGATTTACCTCAAAAACGTTCCAGAGAATCATGACGAGCGTATTCATCCATGGGAAACATGACTATGATATTGAAAAGGTGGAAATGTTTAAATTTGCACTTCGTGTGTCTTAATATATGTTTAAAGATCGATTGTAAAGCAAGATGTCGAATTTCTATATTTATGAAGAAATAAAAGAGCAAGTTTAGCCTAAAACATTGTGTTGAAATGTAACAAGCTCGGCTCGGCTCGGCTCAATTTGAATCTAATTAGATATTGGATGAGTTTGATTTATTTCATGGATTTGGAATTACTCGAACTGCTATATTGCTTTCTCTCCTACCAGTTGAGAGAAAGTAACCTTAAGCTCTCCAACAAGATGCTAAATTAATATTACAAAACCCTAAACCCAGTATTAATTATGGGTTTAGAGGATAAGGTTCCTTCTTTTGGTTACTCAAATGCATTTCTGGAGAGTTCTATTCATACCTCTAAAAATAATATTTAGACCTCATTATTTTTGGAAAATTGTAAATTCAACTTTGCCCCGTAAAATAAAAACTGAAATAAAATGAAAAAAACATTGAATTTTGTTTGCGGCATGCCACATTCGTGCCTGGAGAATAATCTGTCTTCTCGTCTATCCCTCCCTCTCCATCATCTTATTGCAAAGGGAGCACCGGGCATTTAGCTCATATAATTATGCTTGGAAAATAATCCCTTGAAGGGGAAGAATTTTTTTTTATTCATGTTAAAGGGACTTGCGTCCCAATCCTTAATATGAGGAGAAGGCCTGCAATTACAAGTAAATGTCAAGGAGGGGACATGGATACAATTAAACATATGGAATCTCTGCAAGAATGCTTGAGGAAACAATTAATCATGAGGACAAATAGCTGCACAGAAAAACCCAAATAAAAACCAAATATAGTTTATGTTGTTCAAGGAAAACCTAATTTGTGTTTAGCCCAAACTCTAGGTTACTTGACCTAGTGGTAATAGGATTTAATTAGAAGGATCTAGAATCCTAATCAATGTAGAATTACTTTCCTTGTATGATTAAGATTCTATGCATTGTAATCCTCTATATAAAGAGGCCCCTATTATCAATGAGAATACACAGCGAATTTCTCTCAATTTCAGTTTCTCTACAACACGTTATCAGCACGAGCCCTAACCCTAGCCCTAAAAACCAAAACTCTTCTCACCAAAACTACCGCAAGCTCCTAGCCCTTGCTAGCCATGCCGTAAGCTGCCCCTGCAGCCCTTGCGCACCCGTGTGCCGCCTACTGCCCCTGCAGCATTGCCGCACGCCTGCTGCCCCCTGCAGCACAGCAGCACGCTCGTTCCTGTGCAGATCAGGCTGCTTTCAAGCCCCGAAACATCTTGTTCGGGACATCTGATCAAAATCCTTTCTTCATCAAAGTTGTTCATCTATGTATCTTGTATCTGACCTCCAAATTTCAGCCATATTTGAGTCTTTTTGAGACCTGTACACCATTCGAGGTGGGAGCTGTTCAGCATGCTCGTTCCTGTGCATATCAGTCAGTTTGCAAGCCCCGAAACGTCTAGTTCAGGACTTCAGATAAAAATTCTTCCTTCATCAAAGTTGTTCACCTCCGTCTCTTCTATCTGACCTCCAAATTTAAGCCCAATTGGAGTGGTTTTGATACCTGTACACCAATCGGAGTGGGAGCTGTTCAGAAGCGAATCTGCTCCGAATTTCAACAAGTTTGATTCGCCTAGGACTGAAGCTCGTCTGCAATCCTACAACGAGGATCGAATACGCTCTGCAATCCTACAACGAGGATCGAATACGATTTGCAATCCTAAGAGGTATGGTTTACTAAAAGTTCCCGTTTTTGAAGTTTTTTTTCAATTTCTTCTTCTTTTCTCGGGGACTTCCAACATCCCTTCTTCTACCCCCCTTTCTTCTTTATAGGGGAGACCAAAAGCCGAACTGTGGGGATTCGTGCTCACTCCAAGCTTGGAGCTTGTAGAGTCCTCCAAACTTAGAGTTTGTTGAGAAGAAAACGATTGACCACATACATCATTGTTTCGATCTAATCCAAAACCCCTCTTGGAATCGGATTTTCCTGGAAGCGACTACGCTCGGAAAAATCGCTAATTTCTTGGAAGCAACTACGCTCAGAAATTTAATAAGTTTTTCGTGGTAGCCCTTTTCGCTCCGAAACTAACCCTAATTTCTTGTTCTCTTTCAGGATGAGTAACCTGAACAAATTGGACTTTGCTCCATTGGGAACAACTGGCTCTGGATATCACAGGTGGGTTCGTGATATCCGCCAGCATCTCAAGGCTGTAGGAATCTTGGATATGATTCTCGAGCCTAGCCAGGACGTGATAACTGTTGAGCAAGCTCAAGCTTTGGAAGCAAATAGAGCAGCCTTAGAGGCAAATAAGGCGAAAGCCATCATCCTAATAACTCGTCATATGGATGATTCGCCCCAGTACGAGTATATGAATGAAGAAGACCCCAGAAGGCTGTGGGTCTCACTTGAAGAAAGATTTGGAAACGTCCGTGACTCCTTGCTTCCTGATCTAGAAGTGAGATGGCATAGCCTCCGCTTCTGTGATTTCAAGTCAGTTCTTGACTATAACTCGGAAGCACTTCGCATTAAATCCTTAATGGAATTCTGTGGTAAAGAGATCACAGATGCGATGTTGATTGAGAAGACTCTCTCTACCTTCCTCGTCTCTGCATTGATGGTTGCTAAGAACTATCGAATCGATGTATAGGCAAGACGGATCACAAGGTTTCATGAGCTCATTGGAGCTATGAATGTCGCTGAAAAGCATGACAATATCCTTGTGAAGAACTATAATTCGAGATCCGTGGAAACAGAGCATATTCCGGAATCCAATTATAGTCGCACCTCTAAGAGAGGGCGCCAAGAGCGAAACCCTAATCTTAGGTATACTTCTGGACATTTTGATCCATATAATCGCTCTACTTGGGAAGGTAACCGCCAAAATAGGCGAACACGGAACCGAAGAGGTAAACGTGGAAAGAGAGAGGGAGGCAACGCCTCTGGCCATGTTGGTGGCGCCACCAACACTAAGAGCCATCTAAATGACGCTTTCAAAGCGCCTCAATCAATGGAGTTCGAGCAAAGAGATGTATGTTCTCGATGTGGAGTGTCTGAGCATTGGGCACACATTTGTAGTGCTCGTGAAGAACTTGTCACCGCCTACAAAGCATATTGTGAAGCAAGAGAAGCTCACTATGTGGAACAAGAAGATCAAGAAGATGATCTAGAGCGAAGGATTGCAGACTACAAATCTGGCTGGGATCAATAGATCGCCAATTCTGTTTAAGTCTTTATTTTCCAAGAGATGTAGGCGATTGCCATATTACCTTTATTGGATTAGATTTTCTTTGATCAAAGAAACAATGATGTACTCCGTTGGCTTATGAATAAAATTTCGAGTTCTTTTTATTATGACTCCATTTTGATTCTGAGCATATGACTTTGTGACTACGATGGCTAGGCCATCAATATTAATTCAAGGACATGGAATAGCCCAAGTTCCACTTGCCAAATGGCACCTTGATTACAATTGTCACAGAAACTCTCTACGCTCTTAGGGCAAATCGTACCCTATGAATAGCCAACGAATTCCATGCGAAAATGCATGTGGAGAACGGAAATGAGTTCCTTTGCAATACCTTTAATGATTGCGAACAAAGACGCATCTTAGAGAAGTTTATGTGTCTCTCTAGTGGACTCTATGTCACTATTCGAGCTATTAATCCAATAAAAGTTATGAGAGAAGATCTCTCGGATTTAGACACATATTGGCTTTGTCACGACAGGATCGATCATCCTAGTCATGATATGATGATCCGTCTACAAAGACTTCACACGGACATCTTTACAAAGCCCGTTCCTTAGGAAAATTAGGACTGAGACCGTCCTCTGCAAAGGATATGACAATACTCATTCTGTTCTTACAAATAATCCGTAGGGATTTTGTGGATTGATTCAACCAACTTGCGGACGCTTAAATACTTCATGATATTGGTTGACACGAAAACACGCTGGTCACGTGTTGTGCCATTGTCCACCTATAAATGCTGCTTACGCTACACTCCTAGCTCATATCACATGACAATGGGCTCACTCCCCAGATCATCCTATTCAGTCAATTGGATTTGACTATGCTAGAGAGTTTACATCGAAAGACTTTTGATGGATATTGCAATGGGCTTGATGTTGGACATCACATTCCCATGTACACACCCAATTGGTCTCGCGGAAACGACTACGATGGTAGTCCGAACATTGGTAATGCGCACCAATCTTCTTACATCCGCTTGGGGTGATGCAATATCGCATGCAGCTGTGCTAATTCGTCTACGACCTACCGCCACTCAATGTACCTATGCGTTACAGCTAGTGACTGGGTACACGTATTTTGAACTTATGCACATTTGAGTGAGCTATTTATGTGCCCATTGCGCCGCCACAGCGCTATGATAGGTCCTTACAGACGAATGGGCAACTACGTTGGATTTGAGACTCCAACCATCGTCCGCCACTTAATGCCCTTGCTAGGCGATCTCCTTACCGCTAGATTTGCGGATGTCACTTTGATGAGACAGTCTTCCAGTCGTTCGGGGGAGATAAGAACACGAATGTTCAACAGGAACGACAGAAATTGTCGTGGCCTGTCCCCACTATGTCTCATCTCGATCCCTATTAAAGTGACGAGATCACACAAATATGCTGCAAACATGCCTACAAGGAAGGACGTCTCTACGAGAGGACGTAGCGCCACCCTACACGGAGGTAGGCATGGCGCCAACGCCAAAGAGAGTGGCACTCTGGCGTTACAGGCCATGGCCCCAGCTAGGATGCTTGGGAGGTCCGTGGGTTCGAAGGATACTTTGGCACATTCCAATCTTTTGATCATCGACACTCAAAATCCGTCTCATGAGTATCTTCCAGGTTATGGTTATCGTTAGGGGATACCTCAATGTCAGAACCTATTCCTGAGAATATAGAGCTCTATGAAAATTACACTAGTGTACATGAGACGTGGGATAGAAACTCCATCATAATTGGTGATGTAGTTGCGTATTTTGTTGCGCATGAGTTTGTTGAGTCAGATGATATCGAACCACGCTCCGTTGATGAATGAATGCCAACGTAGAGAGATTTGGCATAAATGGAAAGATGCGATCCAGGTTAAGATGGATTCTCTAACGAAGAGGAAGATTTTCGAGCTAGAGATGCTAACACCTCCTGACATAAAACCTGTTGACTAATAGGTCTTCGTTAGAAAGCGTGATGAGAAAAAGAGATGGTAATCTCGCCTTATGGCGCAAGGCTTCTCACAAAACGCCCTGGAATCGATACGATGAGACATATTCTCTAGTAATGGATGTCATTGCACTCCACTACCTTTTCAGTTTGGTAGTTTCCGAATAACTGAACATGCAGCTTACAAATATGGTCATTACGTATCTCTATAGGGATCTAGATACGGAATATACATGAAGGTTCATGGCGAACTTCATTTACCCAAGTCAAGAAGCTCTAGACCACGGAGCGCGTTTACAATAAGGTTGAAACGCTCACTAAAGTGACTACTTGATTGGGAAGGGATATGCCCACGCGTTTCTATAACAAGTTTCGGATTCTATCGCGGTTCATGTTGGACATGATCTTCATTAGAAGCCTTTAAAGAGTTAAGGGAAACCGCTGAACACTTGAAATCCGAGTTTGAGATGAAGGATTTTGGGAGAACACGATTATGTCTCGGTTTGGAACTTGAGCATCGTGTCGATAGATGCTTAGGCATTTTGACAAGGTCAAGCCTTCAAGCACCCCCATGATCGTCCGTAGTCTTGATCCTGAAAATGATCCTCTTCGTCGAAAGGATGATGACGAAGATGTGCTAGAGGCAGAAGTGCCTTACCTAGTACAATAGGCGCATTATTGTACTTATGCCAATGCACAAGACCGGACATCTCATATGTTGTGAACTTGTTAGCTAGATATAGCTCTGCTCCAACGCGACGCCAATGGTTTGGTGTAAAAGATATCTTTCTATACTTGAGATGTATGAGTGATATGGGCTTGTTCTATCCCTAGAAAGAGATGATGGATTCGGACCCATCACACACCAGGAATGCCGCCAACACTAGGCGCGTCCACTATCCCCATCCCAAAACGACATGTGTTTTGGAAGGTTTTGCTGATGTTGGGTATCTCTCTGACCCACACAATGGTCACTCCCAAACTGGTTAAGTGTTCACCATGGGAAAAGACCGTGATATCTTGGAGGTCTACAGAACAGACAGTAGTCGCTATATCTTCGAACAATGTAGAGATCATTGCTCTTCACGAAGTGGTTCGTGAATGTATATGGATTGGGTCCATAATTACGCATGTTCGAAGCAATTGTGGTTTGAAGTCTACCACAGATGAGCCTACGAGCGTTTAGGATAATGCTGCTTGTTTTGAACAAATGAGGCAAGGCTACATCAAAAGCGATTACACCAAGCACAATCAGCAACAACAGACTCTCCTCGAGATTAAAGTGAACTAGGTTCGATCTGAGGACAGTGAGGCAGACTTGTTTACTAAGTCATTGCCCAAATCCACGTTCGAGAAACATATGGCAAGAATTGGCTTGCAGAAATTATCTGAACTCCCATGATCGCAGACATCAGGGGGAGGCGCAGACATCAGGGGGAGATGTCTACATGTTCGTCTCGAATCGTGAAGGGTGTGTTGTGCTCTTTTTCCCCTTCGACCGAGGTTATTTTTGTCCCATTAGGTTTTTGTTACTCGGCAAGGTTTTTAACGAGGCAACGAGAGAAGCACCGCGTTTGGGCAACACAAGGGGGAGTGTTCAAGGGAAACCTAATTTGTGTTTAGCCCAAACTCTAGGTTACTTGACCTAGTGGTAATAGGATTTAATTAGAAGGATCTAGAATCCTAATCAATGTAGAATTACTTTCCTTATATGATTAAGATTCTATGCATTGTAATCCTCTATATAAAGAGGCCCCTATTATCAATGAGAATACACAGCGAATTTCTCTCAATTTCAGTTTCTCTACAACATATGTAGAATTAACACAACAATTGAGAATGATATCTCATTTTCATTTGCTCTGTCAGAAGTAATTGGAGGATATCCGGTTAGATTGATGTTGTCAGATATATGGTATGGCAGTGGTGGAAGAAAGAAACACTATATATGGAGAAAGAAGGGAAAAATTGGAAGTCTAATGCAATAATTTTGAAGAGAGATCTAATTGCTATTTTAGGAGATATGCATAGAAGGCCTCTTTCTAGTTTCTAGTATGCAGATAACTGACCAAACACAAAAAAAAAAAAAAAAGGCGGATTCTAGTTAACTACACCTTATAACCTAATTTTTTTTTTTTTTTGAAATGGGTGGCTACCCTCAAGCCTTAGTTAATGAAATTGCAGAATACAAGGGGGGACATAGAGCTTGAGCCCTAAATTACAATAAGCATAAAGAGAACATCTTGAAATAATATCAGGACTCTCCACAAAATCTATGTATTCTAACAAGCACCAATTAACAAAGAGTGCACGTATGGCTACTCTATTTGCTTTGACATAGCGGTGACATATCGGAAATATAACTCTATCACGAAGAAGCATAATTGCAAATAGCATAGCTTTCCCACTATATTGCCGCACGGAAATAAAACCGGCATCACTCAATTTCATCCTGCCACTAGGAGATTGCGTCCATTTGATCAAGCAAATAGCTCGCCGCCTTGCTAGGGCAGACAAGGCACACTGAGGGCATGTTTGTTTCGCAGGATTACCATGCCCCACCTTAATTTCTATAAGAGTCTTGGACTTCTCTAGCCTAGCTTATGCTAAACTGATACCTGATCCATGTTTGGTGCTCCGTAGAACTAAGGACTACAACATAGAGAAAGAACAGTTAATAAGAAAAAAACAACACAAGAAAGAACACCAGGAGAATGATTGGTGGAGTAGAAAAAGAACAAAGAACCAACTGATCGATTAAGGATTAACCAAGCCTTGATGAACTATCCAAAAAACATAGAGACAGATCTCAACTTATCTGAAATTTTTTAAAACAAAACATATGAACACCAGTTTGGCATGGCAACCAATCCCCTAATCTCTCTTTGCTCTCCCAGACTTTATCATGTAACACTACAACCAGTTTGAACAATTTGCCAAACATCAAACCAAATCTCAAATACCAAAAGCAAAAATCAAAATCAAACTTAAATTCATAAATGTGTCTTCTTTGTCCAGCTCTTGCTTCAGTGGTTCTGTACTCCGACTCTCTTTTCTTATTTCTCCTCAGAATCTAAATCAGAGGTCTTTATTGCCTCTGACCAGGAACCCAAATCAAATTTGTGGTAATCGGATTACACACAAGAACTCAAATTTCTGGTGAGTAATTAGCCTTTGAACCAAAAAAAAAAAAAATTTCTTAAACCCAAAAGAAAAAAAATAGAAGAGAAAAGCAAAAATGTGAAATTGATCACAATTCTTACCAGGTCATGCTACCAGACACCAAATTGATCAAAATATTAACAGATCAAGCTACCCAGATACCAAAGAGATAGAGAGAGAAATAGCACAACCAATGAACCTGAAACCCAAACGATGAGAAGAAATTGATGAGAAATAAGGCATTGATGACAAGAAATTGAAAACCTAAACGATGCAAATGGAGCTGAATTGCAGGTAAGGAGGTGAGAATAATGGCGCGAGGCTGAAGTGTAAAATGGTGCTTCCACGGTCTGATGATTTTTGGGCTCACTATGGAAGAAGGGGTTGAGTCTGTTTTTGGGGCTCTATAGTTTCATTTAATAGAGTTCGGGTGATGCCAAACACGGGATAAGTCTCCTTATATGAGATAAGCCAGTCCAATCCCATATAACAAACGTCCCTTTAGTGTGTAGTTCGGGACATAGCCCACGTCGCCCTACTAAGAAATGGTAGAGACTTATTACCGGTATAAAGCCACGTTTAATTAAAAGTACTAAATAATAAAACAAAACAGAATAAATTGGGCCTAAAGCCAAAGCCCAGGCCCAAATACCAATAAGCCTAAGCCTAAGATGAGAAACGCAAACGACACGACCCAGCCAACTCGCCTATGCCTCCTTAGTCGTCTCACCGCCAACTTGACGCCGTGGAAGCGCGATCCAACGCTTCAACCCTCCATCATCCCCCCTATTCTGGCAAGAAATGCCACCCCTCCCCAGATTGGAGCTAAACATCCCAATCTCGATCGGAATGACCTGATTAGAGAAACCGAGCTGATCCGAATGAAAACTAGTAGGTCCCAGCGAAGCCGCCACCCAATCCTGCAACCCTAACTCGAACCAACCACGGGGCCATCCGTGCTCCGCCCTAGCACAGAATGACACCGATCTTACTTGCCTGCTCTCCAGCCATCATTGCCCTTCATCGTCGGAATCTCCAAATTAATGAATTAGAAACCTCATCATTGCCCTGCATCCTCTTCTTCGACTGGACTCCTCACTGCCAGACACTAGGTCCCTTCTGACCCTTCTGATGACAATGTCGCAAGGACGCGCAGCCACCGAACAGGCAAACCTCACTATTTGCATTTTCTTTGTAGCTAGGGTTTTTCTCTCCCTGTTTGTATCTGAATAATATTTATCAGAATATCTGTTGAACCATGAGCTACAAGATGTAATTATTTTGGCTCTCTCCTTATAACCTAACAATTATCAAACCAGTGTTACAAAATACAAAAATTTATATGAATTTTTAGTATTTGTTATAATTAATTCTATTATATTTATTGTCCTAAGTTTATCTCTTTCTATAAAACGATTCATTTCTTTTTTTTTTTAATATATATTACCTTTACAAGTTTGACAATTTAAGTATTTGATAAATTGAACACCTTGAACACCCATAGATCACATAAGAAATCTAAGAGAGTCAAACCCTAACATCCGCTCTCGTGCTGCTCAAACCCAAACCCTAACGTTGCTTTCTGGCTTGGAATTGCTGCATGTCTTCCATTGACGATGTCACGGCTACCTTCGCTGCTTCTCTCGCGTTGGCTAGATCTGATGTGGTGGACATCTCCCATCTGGATGGAGGATCTGTTCATCATGGTTCACAAGCTTTATGTTTAGCCAGTCCTCTGACAAAGAAGAAGGTAACTACACCGGATTTGCAACGTCACTTCAAGCGAGTGTGGGTGTTGGATGGTAGTTTAAAGGTGCTAGAGCAAACACCAGATCGTTTTGTATTCAACTTTGACCTTCGTAGGGCTTGGAATAAAGTCCTTAGGGGAGGACCATGGTACTTTTAGAAAACACCGGTTATGATACAAGCCTATGACGACCTTGCTCCATTGCAGTCAGTGTCGATGGAATCTTTATTCTTATGGGTCCGCATAACTAATATTCCACCAGCCCTAGAGGATAAGAGGATGATCCGAAACGTGGCTACAATTACTGGGACATATCTGGATCTTGATCAGAAACTCTTCAACTTTACTGGAAAGATTCAAGTCCATGTTAACCATGAACTTTCCAAGCCTTTCTTCTCCGAAAAAACCCTAAAACTGGCAGAGGGGGTAGTTGTAGAGATATCGTTCTACTATGAGAACTTGATGGGTAAATGTCGGCGTTGCAACTTGATTTACCATGCTCATGAAGCGTGTTAGGCAATATCACCAAACAAGCAGGCTAAGGAAAGTACTCAAAAGTTGCAGCTCCCTTACTCTTTCATGGGCTTTATGGAGAATTATGAAGAATCGTTTTAAGAATGGTACTTTCAAGTTCACGGGGATTCAAACCCCGATCCTGCCACCTATAGCTCGCAACCTCTTTGGAGCGATGGAGAGTATCAAACCGAGGAATCCAATTGTTATCCGGCATCCGGGAAGTGAGGCAGCTCCTCTAGCAGTGGGGCGTCCCTTAATTTCCCTAGTCCCTTTCGCAGATGCTCCTAAGGATCGGAAAAGGCAGGTCGGGATCCCCATTCTCCTCTCTAAAGAAACCGAAGATACTGTTCAACTTGGATAGGGATACTTCGGGCATGGATTGTATGACAAAGAAGGTAAAAGTTCATGAATTTCCTACTAAATTCATGGCTAAATCTCTTAGTCTAGTTGAAACTCCAGGTGGTATGCTTGTTTCCAATGGAGGTGATGATGCCCAAAGACCCAAAAATGGTGGAAGAACTGACTCCGGTGATTCCAAAAAGAAGGGTCGTTCCCTTGGTTGAAAGAACATAAACCCTTCAAAGTCCAAGAAAGTGCCTGTTGAGGACGTCATGAGTGTGCTGTGCTCTGGGAAGCCTCCTAGCCCTAGTTTGAAGGGCAAGGAGAAGATTTAGTTTTGTTATGAACGGACATATTTACTATGTTTCATTTCATTGTTAAATAGGCTAACTTTTAATAAGTGAGCATGCTCTGTTCTTTTAATGAATGTACTAGTCTATGTATCAATGTAATGTCTATGCATTACAGCTTCTTGTCTATCTGTAGATGATAGCGGAGAGATATGTAATGGTCATTCTGGCCTTACCACATTTTTTTAATGATATGCCCTTGAGGCACATTGGTTCAAAAAAAAAAAATTAAGTATTTGATTGACCTTCTGACCTCTGACTATGCAATTTTACTGTCACAATTTAAAGCTGACTATAAAGTTCCAAACTAGAATCATACATGTACACTCATATTTTGATAACCATGAGAATCTCTTTTTTCAACCACGCCATTTTTTTTTCTTGCAATTTCAACATTTTCTTTGGCGCAATGCATTGTTTCTTTCATTGTGGTGTTTCTGATAAGTGTTCGCCTTCATAATGAGTTGAGTAGAGGCCACGAGTTGAATAAGGTACATTGTAAATCCGCAGATCGTTATCAAATTGATTTTGGTGTCACGTTAGTCAGGAATGGGGAGGCTTACACCATGGATTACAAGGTTTGGTGTTGGTCTGAAGCCAAAATCTTGTGTGAATTTAAGTTGGGAATCAGAAAACCAACCCAAACATGGTCGTAACTACATAGCTAGTGTTCTGGCTTGAGAGGTCATATATTTTTCCAAGACGTCTACCCTTTATAAAGATGATGGCATATACTTTGAACCAGGGCCGTCCCGTGACAAAGTGAGGCCTAAGGCAAAATTTAGAGAGACCTTCCTAATAATTTTGTCCATTGAAAAAAAAAATGTCAGCAAAGCAAAGTTCAAACTAATACATAGTAGATTATATAAACAAAATAAAAAGTAACAATGCCGATAAAGAACATTAGAACTGATTTTCTAACCACAAAATTTTGGACTTTAGGCCTTGACGTTTGTTAAAATTGTATCAACCATCTAAATTATGATTACGAAATTAGAACAGAGAGTGAAATTCAGAATTGAGTAAAAGGAAGAGAAAGATTGCATCTATGAGAGTCTATTAATGGCTTAAATAAACATAAAAGGAAGAAATGTTACCATTTGTCTTTGAAAGAATCAGAGGGGAATCAAAAATTCATGTTTCAGCTGCCAATGTTTCATTTTTGCCCAAATTAGTGAGAGTGAGAGCAAAACTTTTGGTTATCGATCTTCTTTTCTAATCCCAAAGTTATGGAGAAAAGGGAAAACTTAGGGTGTTTAACTTACAAATACAAAAGAAAAAGAGGAAATTTTGAGGTCTCATTGAGTCACGGGTTTGATTTCATTGGCCTCAATGTTGTCTTCTACAGACTGAAATTCTGCATATTTTTTCTTTTACTATCTTTTTTTTTTTTAACATATATATATATATATATAATTTTTTTTTTTTGAGATGGAGGCCTTCCCCAAACTGAGGCCCAAGGCCACTGCCTTGGTTGCCTTGGTCAAGGGACGACTCTGCTTTGAACTTTGAGAAGAAGAAAAGTAGAAAGTTTTATAATTGGGACAAGTGATCGTGATAGACGATGAATGTCAAATAGAGATCTGATGTACAAGGGGTAATGGCATCATTTCAATAATAGTGTTCCTGTTTTCCAGCCTTTAGGTTATTATTCATAAGATACAAATTTAAGTTCTTAATCAGCTCTGATCTTATTTAATGGAAGAAATGTTACCATCTGTTTGGTTAGATTTGACGGTAGCTACACTGCTACAGGGTCTAGGCTTTTTATTTTTTTATGTTGAAAATGGATGACTTTATGCAATTCAGCAAGCAAAACGATAATGACTTACCCATTAGGGCTGTCAGGAAAAATCATTATATAGAGCACACAACACTAGCACACCCTTCACATGAGTATACTACTAAGTACATCCTTAGCACACCCACATTTTTTAATTAAGCACTTAAATAAAAATATTAATATAAAATAATAAATAAAAATAACATGTACAAATATTAAATCAAGGTCACAAGAAAACAAGGTTACCTTAAGAACAAGGGAAAACATCATAAATTGACAGGACCCGCCCTGGATTTCACCCTGAAATCCAAAGTGGCCCTGCGGGGCCCACCTTAGAAGAAATTATACCAAAAATTTGGCGGAACTTCCCCTAAAATGGGCTACCCAAAACCTGTAGAAAGCATTTACACTTCTAAATCAAATCATCCTTATACTCCTGGAGCCACCCTGCTCCCCAACTCAACATCAATCTCCAATTTACAAAACACAAACCTCAACTTGAAAAACATAAATCCCTTAGGTAATCAGAGCAATTCTAATAGAAAGGTAAATAATGACAACCTAACTCAAAGGTAAACGCGGAAGCCATGCTGTTGACTATGCCTCAACTCCGTGTACGCCCGACCCCAACTAATTCGCCTGCAAACTGGGCATTTGAAACCGAAGGGCCCAGGGGAAAGTATTGAAAACACGTTAGTGTGAGTGGACAATAATAATCAATTTTAAACAAAAGAGATTTTATACTTTCCCACATTTAATTCATTAAAAATCTCCAGATGCATGCAATAATTAAGAAAACGAACCACGAGAAGCTCCGCTCAAGAAAAACTGACTGAAAGGAAAGATCGAAATTCCGATACTCAACAGAATAAGACCAGCCCCGCTGGTTAAACGGAAATCGGACGAGGCCCCGCTAGTCAAGTAATGATAGGACATGGGGAAAAGATATCACCATACGGGCCATGGAGCCTCCCAGGCTCTACCTACCCTCGACTGCCACTCACACATAGATTTTGCGAGGAGGATAACTAATAACCTCAACTTCCATTCACACATAGATTGTGTGAGGAGGAGAATATGACCTCGACTGCCACTCACATACACAAAGTAAGTGAGGAGGAGAATAAGCTACCTCAACTGCCACTCACCAACACAAAGTCGGTGAGGAGGAGACCTAATCACATGACCCGCGTATGGTGAGGAGAAACCATCGAAAACCAGTAAATCCGTAAATCCATAAGGCTTCTCCAAAATCTCTCAAGATAAAATCTATGTATTCAACGACGTGACCCCGCACGCCAAAATAGTCTCGAAATCATAAACAAATGGGCGAGAATTAATAAATCATTATAATTTCTTTAGGAAATCCCATTTCCGATAATCTCTCAAAATCTCCAAGAAACCAACCAAATCCAAAATCCTTAATTAGGCATTCCCGATGCCAAAACCGAAGTCAATAAATAAATGAGAAAATCCAACTCCATCGAAACTCATCTCGAGAATCTTCCAGGAACTTAAATCAGCAATTAGAAATATACTTAATTCCGGAAAATTACCTCGGAAATAAGCAATTTGTCAAATAATATTATAAATCATAATCAACCTTTGAAACTCATTATTGAAAGCAAATCCACAAGATAAGCCGAAATCAAATTCCGAAAATCAATTCATTTGCTCAAAATGTAATATGATTAATATCTAGAGCATGATTTTAAGAAATAAATGCATGCATCAATATTTAAAAATAAAAGTCCACTCACAGCACTATTCCGACGATCACGCATTCGTGTCCCGTCATCGAGCAATAGCTCGATACGTTGTCCTGTACACAATTATATTCCGTGAATAATTCTTCAATAATTTAATACGATTCCTAAAATCAAATCCTCATAATCACATCTCCACTTCTTCTCGAATTCAACCCAAATTATACCTCTAAGACCAATTCGTTAATTTAAAGGTTCCAAGGCAGAACCGAGAGATATCCGACGGTCGGATTCTCGTAAATCGATAACCGAAACTCATAATCTTTGAAAATTCCTAATAAATTCAAAAGCTCACCAATCTTCACCAAACTTCATATATAAGCTCTACAATATTTGTAGAATTTAATGGGCTAAAAGCTGAAGTCAAATAGCAGCCGGAGGCACCGCCACGCGCCTGCTACAGTGACGGCGCGTGGGATTCACGCGCCACCATCGGCAGCTCCGATGGCCACCAAATTTTGGTAGCACAATCATCTCATCATTCCAAACACTTTTCTCCACTACCACAAACCGAGAAAACAACTAGAACTAGGTCAACAATTATGGAAACAGTAACCCGGTTTGAGTTTCAAAGAACAAACCTTCGATCCGTCGTTTTCTTTGTGTTTTCCGGAAGAAAGCTTGGAGGGATGTGGTCTACGGCTCAAGGCTTGCAAAATAGGACAAGAAACTCCGCCTGGGTTGGCCGGAATCTGGAAAATTTTCCAGAAAACTCGAGCTGCTACAGTAAACTTCACGGCCTCGGTTCTTCCTTTTCCGGCCACTTCGTGACGACCGACGACCACCAGCGTGATGAGAAGGAGGAGACGCGTCGGTGAAGCTTCGTTTCACGTCATTTGGTGGCCTGAGTTGAGAGAACAGAAGAGTTGCAGAGAAGAGAGAAACTGAGAGAACTCGGGGAAGAGAGAGAGAAAAATATGCGCAGGGGAGGGGGGAAAAAATTACCCGGCCACAGTAGAAATTCGAATATATACCATCTACTTGCTACAGTAACTTTCGTATTTCCCTTATAACTCTCGCATACGAACTCCGATTTTTACGTACCATATATGCACGAGCTCGGTTTAACGTCCTCTACAACTTTCATGAAGAACATTTTCTCAAATTTTAACCCGAACAAAAAGTCAACTATTTAGGGCCACTAAAGTTACCAAAAAAAGAGTAAAGGTAAAACAAATTGTCGTTTACCATCCAACGACTAGTAAACCGGTGAATTTAGGTTCGGGACGTTATATAAATGGTGTATGAACTTTAGGCATTTCTACACTTTGGTGTACCAACTTTCATAACTATCAGAATGGTGTATCAAGTTTACTCCAATATTTCATTTTGGTGTACGCCGTTAAATTTTCTGTTATCTTTGCAAAAAAAAAAAAAAATTCCATTATCTTTCCTTTAGCTTTGTTAGTTTTTTTTTTTGTAAAGATAACAGAAAATTTAACGGCGTACACTAAAATGAAATATTAGAGCAAACTTGATACACCATTCTGATAGTTATGAAAGTTGGTACACCAAAGTGTAGAAATGCCTAAAGTTCATACACCATTTGTGAAGATATCCCTAAGAACAAATAAAATTAAACAAGAAGCAGCCTGTCTCTTGTTGATCTTCCCCACTTAAAAAAGAAAAAACGCAGACTTATCATCCTTTCGTACAAAAGGAAGGAAGCTCATTATGAAAATATGACTAAAAGCCCAGGATCCAAATGAAACTACCCAAGCCCAACAGCTTGTTTGGAGCCCAACTCTCACTTGAAGCCTTGGCACCAAAATAGCCGCCCTACTAAGGACCATCGTCAGCATTGCCATAGCCGCAAATGCCTCTGCAACCATGGATCACTACAAAGCATGACATAGTCGGTTCCAATTTCGGCCGGGGAGATCGTACTCGATCCATCACCATCACCCAAATCCAATTCCAACCTACTTCAATGACTACCACCACCAAACAATGACTAGATTCGCCTCCGATCTCGTCATCCTTGACCACCGAATGAGCAAATCGATGACCACCCCAATTTTGACAGAGAAAGCTACTCTTGCCGCAAACCGCAAAGACCCAAATGCCAATCCCCGCCCTCGCAACAATCAAACCTGTCAATGACCGCCTTAATGACCCGGATCCCACTTCGCAACGATCTAGATCTCATTGCACATGACAACCTCTACCATTCTCCACTGCCGACTCAACAATCCCTTGATTCTCTAGCAAGACAACACAAGCGCCAAGATACCTCTAAACATACTATCCTTGCGAAAAAAACGAAGGCAAAAACGACGAGGTCGAAGCCTAAACGAAACTCCATGAATGGAGAAGGTGCAGGTCGCTACGGATGCAGAGATACGCTCCACAAACCCTAGTAGAGCGCTAGGTTAGAGCCACCTCCAATTAACTTTTTTTTTTTGAGCAATTTTTATTTTTATTTTTTCTGCTTTAGGATCTAGTTAATTAGGCTCGTTCGGTAGCTCTTGATATGCCTTGGCATCGAAACACTAAATCGAGATCGAAGTTAATACCCAAAACGAATAAATTAATGATGTTACATTACATCCTCGAGGAGCATGCTCGTACAGTATTTAACTTGATCCAAATAAATCATACTAATAATTACTATATTATTTGTGTAAAATTTGAGATCTTGATCGAGTTTACAGATAAATGGTACATAACGTTAAGGGGAAAAAAAAAACTGAGATATGTATGTGGAGAAGACTTTAAAGCTCAGGCATGACAAGTCATTATTAACAGTATAAATTAACTTTATCCAAACCAATCTATTTTGAACCGTTTAAATTTCTAACGTAATCGACCGATGATTTCTTTTTTGTGTTTTTTTAATTGTAAACGAATCGAGTTTTACGGGAAGCCCATAAAAAAGGAACTCGGCCCAACAGGCCAGTCCTCTATATAGCCGCATCTCACTCCTGATAATATGTTTAACTTGTTCTCAAAGCCAATTCTCTCTCCAAAACTTTTCACTCTCTCTCTCTCTCTTAGAACTTGGGAACCAAAATGGGTCAGGGAACTCCGGGCGGTTTGAACCGGCAAGGCCTACCGGGCGACCGAAAGCCCGACGGCAACGACAAGAAGGAGAAGAAGTTCGAGCCGGCGGCTCCGCCGGCCCGAGTGGGCCGCAAGCAGCGGAAACAGAAGGGTCCAGAAGCGGCGGCGAGGCTTCCGACGGTGACGCCGCTGACCAAGTGCAAGCTCCGGCTACTGAAGCTGGAGCGGATTAAGGATTACCTGCTCATGGAGGAGGAGTTTGTGACGAACCAGGAGCGGCTGAAGCCTCAGGAGGAGAAGGCCGAGGAGGACAGATCTAAGGTCGACGATCTACGTGGCTCGCCCATGAGCGTCGGCAATCTCGAGGAGCTGATCGACGAGAACCACGCGATTGTTTCGTCGTCGGTGGGGCCCGAGTACTATGTGGGGATCCTCTCCTTTGTCGATAAGGACCAGTTGGAGCCTGGGTGCGCCATTTTGATGCACAATAAGGTAATTAGGGTTTTGATTGGGCTTGTTAGGGTTTTGATTGGGCTGAGGTGATTTGGTTGGTGATGCTTTGTTTTGTGTGTTTTGGATTGTGGTGATTTTGAATGGTTAGGGTTTGTTGATTGGAAATTTTGAATTTGGATAGGTGTTGATGGCATGTTTGGTTGGTTGGAAAGAGTTTCGGGAATGGTGGATGATTTAGGTGTAATGTTTTTCTATTAGAGCTCAATTGTGAAAAGCAGCATGTGAAATTGAGAGTTGATTTGAGAAGGTTTGTTTGTTTCTGAGAACGATGAACTTTTATTATACATTCATCAGTTTAGGAACCAAAATGTGTTCCAAATAGCAGAACAATAGAGACTGTATAAGTGGTGCTTAATAGAATTTGGTTCTGAAAACAGCATATGAGATTACGGGTTCAGTCGAGTGTGTTATGCTTGGAACATAATCAGGCTCTGGATGAAACTCTAGTTGTATATATTTCATTGTTTGCTGATTCATTCTATTTAGGTTTGATCGTTTGATGCTGTTGCTATGGCCTGAACCTTGATTTCCATTTACTGTGCTACCTAAAGCCATGGAAGGTGAATCGAGATTTTGGCTATAACTATTCAGTACCATCAGCTATGAATGCCTTTAGACCTCAACAAGTGTTATACAGCCAAAACCTTGATTTTTGTTGTTCAATTTAGATTTGGCTGCTATAGACGAAACTTTTATTTCTTTTAACTGTGCTACCTAAAGCCATGGATTTGAATCTTTATCTAGTAGCTAGTGTAAGGATAAATACAAAATGACTGACTTTGATTAAATTACATATGTTTTTTGGGTGGTTTCATCTATCTTCAACTTCTGTTGTATGATTCATCTATTTGTATGTGTGGGTTGATTGAACTGTAATATTCCTTATTTTCTGTAGGTGCTTTCTGTTGTTGGGCTTCTGCAAGATGAAGTTGATCCAATGGTGTCAGTAATGAAGGTTGAAAAAGCTCCGCTGGAGTCATATGCTGACATTGGTGGATTAGATGCCCAAATACAGGAGATTAAAGAAGCAGTTGAGCTCCCACTGACGCATCCTGAACTTTATGAAGATATTGGCATCAGGCCTCCCAAGGGAGTCATATTGTATGGAGAGCCTGGAACTGGCAAGACCTTGCTTGCAAAGGTACAATTGCATTTTTCCCACTAAGCCACAGCTTACAAATTCACCTTCTGTATATTGGCTGATACATGCTATAAAGAAGCTGCTTGCATAATTGCTTCTTTGATGTCCTCTTTCTGCATGAATGACGAGTAGCTAAGTCCTCCCTTTTCCATGTTGATTTCCATTATATATCATTTTGCATATGAAGAGATGTGGTTGTCACTTTTGGGGTGTCAATATCATCAAACTGTTATTTTTCTTCCTGTAGCAATCCTGCTATACTGTAGATTCAATAGTTCCATATATTTTAAGCAAGGAAGCTATCTTCTGTTGCTGGTTTGCCAGTGCATGTGTTTGTGAGCTCAGCTTTTCTCTGCAATCACTAAACCTGAACACAATATATTTTGCAAAACCTGTGTAGTTGAGTGCTGTGCTGTTCCAGTTGTGCATATTAATATGACATTTTCCCCACGTAGTTTCTTTCTATAATAATTGTTGTACCTACACGCTTATTGTCAAAATATGGCTTCAGCTTTTAAGCAATTTTCATATACTTTTCAGGCTGTGGCTAACTCAACATCAGCAACTTTCTTGCGTGTTGTTGGTAGTGAATTGATTCAAAAGTATCTGGGAGATGGTCCCAAGTTAGTGAGGGAGCTCTTTAGGGTTGCTGATGACCTCTCACCCTCGATTGTCTTCATTGATGAAATTGATGCAGTTGGTACAAAGAGGTGAGCCACCAAACATTGTTGAGAGGATTGCAGATTAGTGATAATCAAATGTTTATGACATTATTCATATGTCTGCAGGTACGATGCCCATTCAGGTGGTGAACGGGAAATACAGAGGACCATGTTGGAGTTACTGAACCAATTGGATGGCTTTGACTCAAGAGGTGATGTCAAGGTGATTCTTGCAACAAACAGAATTGAAAGTCTTGACCCAGCCTTGCTTCGACCAGGACGAATCGATAGAAAGATTGAATTTCCGCTTCCAGATATCAAAACAAGGAGGCGCATCTTCCAGGTAGGCTTGAAAAACTGACAACCATGTATATATATGAAAACAGCAATGTGTTTAGATTGTGCATAGGTTTTTACTCCAGTGAAAACAGCAATGTGTTTAGATTGTGCATAGGTTTTTACTCCGGTGACTTACACAATCTGGGATTTATTGATTGTAGATTCACACATCAAGGATGACATTGGCTGACGATGTTAACCTAGAAGAATTCGTCATGACTAAAGATGAGTTCTCTGGGGCTGATATAAAGGCTATATGTACCGAAGCTGGTCTGCTTGCATTGAGAGAGCGCCGAATGAAGGTAGCTTCACCTTTTTAATACCTGAAACTTTATGTTCCCTATATGTCATTTAACATACATTGCTTATCTATTGGAATTGACTTGTGTTTTCTATGTTTATTTTCTGGGCATCAGGTGACACATGCAGACTTCAAGAAGGCCAAGGAGAAGGTTATGTTCAAGAAGAAGGAAGGTGTTCCAGAAGGACTCTACATGTGAAGAAATCACCTGGACCGTGTGTACTTTCAAGGATACATCGACATCCCTTTCTGTTCGTGATGTGGATTAGAATATTAAACTTTTTCAAAGTTGCTTGTGCTTTTGAATTCGAATGTTTAATGATGCATCCTTGAGTGCTGTTACGTCAACTTCAAATTTCAAATATATGCTAGCTTATCCTGTCACTTCTGATGGAGTGCAATGCTTACATTGAAATTCATGGTTTTGAAAAGGTCATTGGGAGATTTGAAGACACATTTTCTACTTGTTCAAATTCTTCACGTATGCCTTATAGCTGGAACACTTCATCATTTGATGTCTTAAATACATGTGGATTTATGTTGGCAAGTAAATTCACATGAGGGGAAATTCCTAGTCTCATTTGTAGCTCATTGCAGGGGTAGATCAGTTCTCCTTAATCTGTCACCTCTGTTTTATTTTTCAACTTTTAACATTTTGAATCTATCACTGTTATGAACTAGCATGAAGAGAAACTATTCCCTCCCTAATTCTATCACTGAAAGTAGTGAAGAGAAAATTACTAATTTCATTTGTGGTGTGCATGTACTGAACTGTTGAAAGCTCATTCCTTATCTCATCGAGAGTTGAATTTTCTAGCTCTTGCCATACAAATCTCACCAGAAAAGAAAGAAATAACTATTCCAGGAACATTTATATGAAAACTCCCAAACTAGATCGAAAATGAAACATCACGCAAACATCACTCCAGATTATTTTTGCCAAAAAAGAAATGATGAAACTTCACAACCAAAACCAACTGAAGTTGATCCAAATCCTTACAAACTCTTGGGCAAGATCCTCATTTTTGCATGTGGGATCATATTCTCAACAGGACATTACCCCAAACTGAGATGGCTCAAGATCAAGATCAATCACCATGAAGCCAACGTAGGTTGAATTCTTCTTTGACCATTGTTATGCGCAAGTCCTTGATCATTTTGAAAGGTTCCCATAACTCTTCTGTCTCTTCATCACATATCACTTCCTCTAATATATTCTCAAGATCCCAGATTGATGTAGGTAGCCCCTGCAATCTGGTGCACTGTCTCATGTTGATCGTCTTTAATTTGCTCAGCTGACCAATGTCTTCAGGCAACTCCTTAATGCTGAAGCAATCAGATATGTCGAGAAAGGTTAAGTTCTTGAAGTTCGTAATCGAGTCCTGTAAAGTTTCCAGCATTGTGCAAGACCGTAGCCTTAGGACTTCTAACTTGCTCAGCTTTCCAATCTCTCCAGGCAAGGCAGATAGGTTATGACAGTTGGTGATAACAAGCCTCTTCAGGTACTTAAGACCACAGAGATCAGCAGGCAATTCCTCCAAATCATTGCAATAGTAAATGTTTATCTCCACTAGATTTGGCAATGCCTCAAAAAATCGGATGGACATGTTGCTAGAAGGTCGACCAATGTTGCACATGAACAGAGATAACTTCTCCAGACTTTTCAACTTCTTGTTTTTGGTCAAGCTTCTGGAAGAAATGGAAATGCGCTCTAATCTGACTCTCTTCAGGTTAGGTAAAGAACTTAATATGTCTAAGTTAGTTAATTCTGCAGGTGATAAACCATTATTTCTGACTATTAGAACCTTCAATGCCTTGGACATTTTGCTATTGAACTTGGGCAAGGTATAGTTCTTTGTCTGAAAATTCAGAATCAGAACCTCAGCTTTTGGTAGATGCATGTGGTCCCATTTTGATGAGAACTCTCCATCTGCGAGCAACACATTATATCATGTGAGTGAAAGGATAAATGAATGCATGAAAGCACTATAACAGGCCTTAATTAGTATTTATGTAGGGTGTTTATTGCTCCTGTGCATGTGTTGATATGCATGTAATTGCTAATAAAAAGAAAGATAGGACTACCAGTTGATATAGATAACAAGCGAGTTTCCTTAAGCTTATCCTTCTTTTGTGTCCAGCGTTTCGGAAGAACACCTCCACATATGTCTATAATTAGTCTTTTGCTCTCTCCTCCCGGGTCCTGACGGATCTGATGCAATGCCAGCTCTCTAAGCATATCATGCTGCGTAACAAACTGCTCACTGTAGCAGCGATCCACATACCCGTTCTCCTTGCTGGTTATTTTTTAAACGTAATCAAGTTTCTTAGAATTGAGAAATCTCTTCAATATACATAATATCCAGTTACGTGCTAGTAGAATTTAGTCATGTACACAACTATATACCGGAATTAAAGACATTGAAAATATGTATACACCAGACAAGAGAATCATACAAGTATGCAGACCTTATGACAACAATTTTGGCCAGATTATGGTTGTTGAGGTGTTGCAGTTTTGCAATAGACATAGCATCTTCATGTAGCCCATGTAGCTCTGACCACATATCAATGAGCACACCAGCAGGGATTCTTCCGTCTTCAGGAAATGAAGCAAGGTCTATGAAACATTCCTTGAGGAGAGGCTCATTTTCACATAAAACATCTAAGCTGGTTTGGAGGCGGAGACGCAAAATATCATACTCATCAAGAATAGAAGGACTTTTCGACCATTCTTTTACTTTTTCTTTCCAAATCTCTATACTACCCTTGACAAGTGATTTTCCAACCACCGTAATGGCAAGTGGAGATCTCTTACAGTACTTTACTATCTGCAGTAAATTTTTCCAAAATGAAATCGATTAGTGTTCGAGTTGCTAACCAAAAGTTGAAGGTTCTCATCATTTAATCCTCATCAAAATGGCTTCATGAAAGTTGAGCAAATGTTATACACAAGCAGTAGTCTACTTTTTTTTCTTATTCTAAGGTTAGTTTTAGGATAGATGAATCTATTATTATTTGCAGATATGCTTTTACCATAAGATGTGAATTCCCGCTTTAAGTAGCATTTGAAGTTTTGAATTGTAAGATAAGAAACTAATCACCTGTTTCAGAAGTTCATCTAAAGTACCAGAGGAATGATCCAGGGATGTAGAATTCTTGAGAAGAGTCATTGCCTCATCATTTGTCAATGGATCTAAAGTATAATGTGAACCATATTTTGGAAAAGATCTCGATGTGACTAGAGTCTTGCAACTTGATCCTTCGCTGAGTTGATATAACTCTTCAAGAAGGGCTCCTGATGAGTCAGGCCATACATCATCCAGGACCAACAGTGCATCATTTTCTTCTACTTCCTTTAGAAATTGCTGCAGAGATGTTTGCAGCCAATCTAAGTTGGGTTTGTTCGAAACAGTTGCAAAGAAGATCCTGTTGCTGAACTTATCTATTACAAATAGAATTAATGAATATGAGAAAGTAATATTAAGATGTATACAGAAATATATGAACTTTGATGAAGTTAAATTGACTGGCCTAAAAATGATGTTAAGTTTGTAGTCTTGATACCTTTGACTTTCTGATCATGACAAAACATTTGGGCCAAAGTGGTTTTTCCAGACCCTCCAGGAGCAGTGACCGAAAGCATTGAAACTCGATCATCGTTAAGAAGCTTGAACTTCAATTCCCTTAAAGGCTTATCCAATCCAATTGGGGAAGATGGTGGATAAGGTGCTGTAGCTCTAGTTTCACCACCACCAAGTGCATTTTGATTTTGTGCCTGACCATGCAGCTCCATTTGGGTCAACTTGTGCTCTATAGACCTTACCATAACCAATATATCTTGCCCATCCCTTACTCCCTGCGGTATTAGATTCAGCAACATCTTGCTGAGAGACCTATCAAATTCAACAAGCTTATTGCTGTAATAAGGCTTGAGCAAATTCCAACTACCAACTGTGGACAACTTGTCAATGAGCCTCTTGCCCTTCTCCATTTGGTTCTCAAAATATACCTTTTCATTTGGGTGATCCAGTTCCCTGTTACCAGCTCCTATCTGTTTGATCAGTGGTTTTAAGTAGTCTAACGTGACTATGAGCTCTTCGAGAAGGGGTTTAAACTCCTTAGATTTGATGACAAGTGTGCTAACGCCTTCATACAGCAAAGAAAATGCTAGTCCTACTGCACCCCCTGCAGCAAGCTCTCCAATTCCAGCCATTTTGAATTCTTGATAAGCACATAAAAAACCAGCAGCAAAATCAGAAATTAAACTCAGTGATTAGATAACATAATCTAAATTTCAATGTTAAGAGCAAACTCATATTACCTATATATACGTTGGTGATCGATCAGAGTACAAGATCGACCCGGTGGGATCAAAATAAACCAGGCTTTCTGAAATGCAGATTACCTATACTGACTTATATAAGAAGACTATATTTTCTACTCTCGAAAAAAAAAAAAAAAAAAGGGAAGACTATATTTTCTACGGGAGTGCTCCTTACGCTAGCATATTTTCTAAGCTCGGAATTTCCAGGAAGTGAGTATGAAATGATGAAAAAGAATATTTAGAAGGGAGACGACAATCGATCAAGTCGTCTGCGACCCTTTTTACAAGATGACTAGGTCACAAAGCACAACAACCACAATAATCGTAGAAAACGCCTTTTGGTACTTACGAAAAAATACCAGTGACATACTTTCACTGTTTCACATGTTCTAGAAACTGATTTTGTACGTAAACTTCTCAAAGAAGGGGAAGCACTACAATCACATTGCACACGGTTTACTGCACTTTCGATTCCTTGTGAACGTAAAAATCAAAATCAAGAGAAAAAATGAAAAAAGAGTTATTCGAAAGACAGACCACAAGATGGTCCAAATCCACCTTAATCGATAAGCAATAATTATTCATTGATCATCAAGAGATTGTTTTTACAATCATGAATAAGTTCATGAGAACTTCTAGTTATAATTAAGCATTCATTAATCAATGGTCCAATGTCCAAGTCCAGCTCAATCGATTCCGTAAGCCATCCTGGCCCGAATTCAATAAGATATATAAGATTTCATTCTCATTCATGATAAATTGTTGGACATGAGCTTTAAGGTTCGAAATAAACTTTGGAAATACCACATGCGTGCATAAGCGTCTTCATATTCTCCATTGAAGCACATTCCTTCGAGCAATAACTCAACAACGATCGGTACAATTAACCAATCTGCTTACAACTTACAAAAGGCACTAACAGACTACCGGATGCACTCCCACATTGTCCGGAGGAAGGAAGCTAATGTTTTTCATAGGTGCAAACCAATGTTTTGCAGTCGAGGTGCAGAGGCGGCGAAGGCGCTGTTCAAGTTTTTTGTTTTTTTTTTACAACACCAAAAGTCCAAAACTACGTCGTTTTGGTTTTTGTGAATTAAAACTCCTATAGGTTCACGAGCTGAAGTCATTTTTGGTTTCCTTCAGCCTTCTCCATCAAAACTCCGTCTCCTTCCTTCTCAAATCCCAATTTCCAAAGCAGCAATTTGATAAAATGATCAAGAGCCCATTGGTTTTCTCAAGGATTTCGCTGTAAAGGAGGCTGTTTGCAGAATTGGAGAAAGAAATTTTCTTACTTTCAGAGCTGTAGTTCGATTTGAAAAGTTAAAGGTATGAGCTCTTGAATTCGATTTCTATGGTTTGAATCTTTGAATTAGTTTCGAATTAAGGTCTATATTCACTTGAGTTCGAATTGATGTTTTGTAGTTCTGTTTCAATTGAAGTTTATCTGATTTTGATTCTTGATATATTTGAGTTTGAAATGATGTTGTGTTCCAATCCAAGTTTATCGCTTGACTCAGGTTTATTTTGAAAATTCTTAGCATTCAATACTTTTTTCAGTAAGAGTGGTGTTGACAGGTGCATCTAAGGATTAACCCCAAAAGACAATTCTTCTTTTAATATGCTTATCTTTGTTTAACTTATGAGGTGAGGCTTGGAAGTGGAATTACATCTGGAAGGTGGTTCATATTTAGGAGGCTTGGATGCTGTGAGGCTTCCTTCAATAAGAGTGGTGTTGACAGTTCTGTGACCTTGGGTTATATATGTGGGTTATTTGGGTGATTTATGTATAGGTAACTAGTAACTACATTCTAATCGTGTTCCTATAAACTCTGTGGGTTATATATGTGTGCACTCGTTTCCAACTTTGTTAAACCGATACAGAGACCAAAAGATGAGGCTATTCAATCTGTAGGTCTGAGGCTATATCATCTGTAGGTCTGAGGCTATTCAATCTGTAGGTCTGATGCTAAATCATCTGTAGGTCTGAGGCTATTCAATTCAATGTTGTTCTGTTTATGATATAGCAATTTCCATCTAATTAGTTGTTCTGTTCATAGAAAAACTATGCTATGAAGTTCCAATCTACTTGTTTGTTCTGTTTAAGATATAAGTTGATATAAGTAATTAAGTAGAGGCATTTTGAATATCAGTACTGGTGCATGACTTGCTTTTTTATCACCCTTTCGATTGATGAGTTCTGTAATTCAATGGTTTATGTGTGCTCCTTTGTGTTATGAAACTTTACTTAGTTGGATTCAGCTTTACTTACATAAATCTCGTTAATACGTAAGGCTTACGCCTTACGCCTCAAGGCGAACGCCTTACTGAGGCTCTCCCGAATACGCCTCGGCTACGCCTTAGCCTTTTAAAACATTGGTGCAAACTCACATTCCTATTATAAGACACGTTTTGATGTAAAAGCCTAAAAATACCGTGAGGGCAAAGCCCAAAGCAGCTAACTTCCCTCTCCTTTAGTGTCATCAACTCACTCACATAGGACTTGGAAAGTTGCATGGTATAGATGCACGAGATTCCTTACACTAATCTATTTTTAGTCATAACACAAAAACCGATCAACAGATATGTACATACCATTCTAGAATTAAAAGAAACAAACAACGGAGCTAAAAAATCTTCAGAACACCATGAGACCAAGAGATAGCTACTAATCCAGCTGCGGGCCATAAAATGGTTGAAGCCAGATGCTAGCATGTCCACTTCAGTCATGGCTTGGACATAAAATGGAAAACTACATGTGCTCAAGCCCTCTTCGTCTCTTGACAAGTGAACACAAGTGATCGGACACTTTCAAGTCTGGGTTAAAAATCGTCATCACAATACGCAATAGTGATATGACCTCGTGAGAAAAACATAGCGACCACGAGGATCAAACTTATTCCCGAAGAAAAATTTGAAAACAAAAAACAAAGGATTAAAACCTTGTGGTGTTCTTCAAGAGGCTTTGATTTGAAGATTCTATTCCGAGTTCGAGTCGTTTGTACCTTTTGCATTCGAAGGTTCTTGTTTCGGTTCTTGACGACATTCCATATTCGAATGATCATATATCAACTTAAATCTATATAATTTCTTGTTAAGGAATTTACAAATTATACATAACAATTACGTCTTCTCTTTATCATTACAACAAAATCATCTCCCTCTGGTCTTTTTTTATTTTAGTAACGATATGCAGCCGAATGATCACCTTATACTTGTTGCCCTATTGTCTGCTTTATTCAATTTATGAAAAATTGTAATGACTCAATTTGTTCTGTTTGTAATAGTTATAGGAGTAGTTTCTAGTTTCTAGTAATAAAAAAATAACAAGATAAAAATTGAAAATTGTTGTGGGATTGTTTTCCAACCATATAAAAATAAAGGGCAAATTTCATTTTACCTTCTTGATCTTTACACTCTAAATTATTTGTGCCTCTGCACTTTTAATTTCATCATCCTTGGCTTTTTTGCCAACTATTGTGTGATGTATTTTGAAATTGTAGTCACATACGATATAATTTTGCATACTACATTAGTGAATTGTCATCATACAAGGAAGCTCATTAGAGCCACATTTTCAATCTATAAAATATTTAACAAAAAAATAAATTGTTGGACATGTTTAATTAAATTTGAGAGCACATGGGTACATATAATAAAATTAAAAATGTAAAATCATAACTGATTTAACATGTAAATGTTAAGGAGGTAATATGAAATTAGCTTAAAAATAAATTACATAAAAAAATGAAAAATAAATAAAAAAATATTTAATTTGGTTTCATCCTTTTACCTGGCTACTTTTAAAGCAGTGCTTCGGCGTTCCCGGGACACTAGTCCTTTCTCTCGTAACATTCCTTGAGAGAAATTTGAGGAGCTGGGCTGCTGGAGTTGGTCTCCAATGGGTCCTCGACTGTGCCAAGTCTGCAACGAAGCTCAATCCAAGTACAAGTGTCCCTCATGCCGTGCACCTTAGTAAGCAATCCGCAATTCGACAGCTTTTTTCCTTCTGAAAAAAAAAAAAAAAAAAAAAACCCTTTCCAATTTTTACTCTTTCTGACTCTCCAAACAAAAATCTTTGCTTTTCTTGCAGTTGTTCTGTTCCCTGTTTCAAAAAACACAAAGGTATATGCCCACTCTGCTTTTGCTCTTCCCCAAATTTTCGGTTGTTTGAATGTTTTGACTCATTTTGAGCTTATGTGTTGAATGTTGCAGAAACCCCATGCGTTTTGCCAGAGGAGAAACCAGGTAAGAACTTGTATAATTAAGTTGTACCCATTTGCCTAACTTTAACATATTAGAGAGAAAATCATGTATGGGATTGAGTCATTTTGCAATAAGCACATATGGGTATTCCTTCCTTGTGTATCAGACCAAGGAAATTTTGTATAACTAAACCTGTTTTTCGATTTGCAGATTTTGTAAAATTGAAAGAACTGTTCTTTTTAGTGATATTATCCGAGTGGCGTGTGCATGGCTTCGCAGGAAACCTATATGTTTTTACTTTTGAGCTGTTTTTTACAATGTTTAATTATGTCTTGATATCTGGTTGTTATCCTACCTCAGTAATCACATGGCTTTTTTTAGAAGTATAATTGATTATGTTTGTGAAACACAAAGACATGATACTTAGACTGCGTTCTTACTATTCCTAATCCTGAAATTTCAAAGATTGCTCTTTTGGCATTGAAACGAGACTAATTTGAGCTCATATATTGGATGTCACAGAAAGCGCATCTGTTTTGCCAGTGCCATCTGAGGAAAAACCAAGTAAGAATTCTGTCCCTTACTTTCCAATGCCGTTGGACAGTGTAACTGCTTTCATATGTCAAACTGGAACTTTATAGTAGTTTTTGTTCATGTGAATTACAAAGATGATATGGATTCATTTCAGAATAAGGGTACCAAAAATTAGCAAATATCCAACCTTGAATCGTTGTTTAATTTGCACAGGTTTGTAAGAGTGAAGGAATGTTTGTTTTTCACTGAAATGTTCTGAATTTCTGACATAAGGAGGTTTACTTGGACAACTTGTTCTTTTACTCATAATCGTAGTATTAATACTAGCAGGGAATCTTTCTGTTTTCATTTTTGAGCTCTGTTGACAATGCTTATTTATGACTTAATATCTGGCTGCTATTCTACATCAGTAAAGACAGCTTCTTAAAGAGTAAATCTGATTTTATTTGTGAGTGATTATTGTTCCTTCCTGCTGAATAGGTTTTTTATGGCAGTTGCATGGGACATATTTTCTCTGCGGGATTTGACAGTTCTGTTATGCTTATTTCTTATTCTTCAGCTGCTGCTCCAGAATCAGTGGTCGAAAGGCCAATAACTGTTACTGAAGCAAGTGCCGTGCTGGAAAGGCAGCAACTAGAGGCTATAGGTATGGATCTATATAGCTTGGAAGTCTACACAAGATGGGCTACTGGGTGGAAATTGCAACCCTGGGCTTACATATTTTTGAGGGATCTAAGTTTCAGCTATGAGAATGACGACCCTTTTATAGTGCATGCTAAGACCTTAATGTCCTTATTGCTATAATCTTTTAAAGTTTAATCAATGGACATTCCAACTCAATTTAATACTTAACATACCGACTTAAAAAGAAAAATGCAAACTAATGCTTATAAGCCTTAAAAGGCAGAATAGGAGAATGAAAAAAGCTGTTTTGAAACCAATTTTAGAATTAAGGGTTATTTTATTTCACAGAAACCAGCAAGGATTATGTTGTTGTTTATTCCAAACTTTGTCATTAACCCATGGTGTTATGGTTTCTATGAAAGTTTTTCATGTTATATCGTCATCTTTCCTCACGTGTCCCTGGAATTTTCTTAAATTAATATTTTTGTCTTGAAGTTTCTTCTGTAGCTGTTAACATGTAGTCATTTACTTTTCCGATGATGCTAAACTGCTGGTCTTTTCAGTTAATAAATCTTTTTAGTTTGTTTGGTTTAGCATTGGCAACAATTTGCTATGAATGTTGTGAGCATGATTATAATAATTTGCCGCATACTATGCATCAAAGTTGTTGTAATGCATCATTCAGAGCAGACACCTTTCCCACGTTCACATGGTTGATGGTGAATTTCTCCTCTTAAGACCTCTGGTTGTTGGGTTGAATTTTTCTGCATGTAGAAATTGTTGAACTAGGCAGCTAATAAGAAAATTTTAGTTTTGAATCCAAGACTAACAAGATCATCTTTCTAATTATCAGACCCTCTTGTTTTTGCTATTGCAGCTTCTTCCAGTGAAATTTGCGATGCTTTGAAAGATGAAAGTCTTCAAAGACTCATTGAGAGTATAGATTGTTCTCCAGATGCAGAGAATGTGAGTAATGAAGAGCAGAGTATTGTGATAGTCAAATTTCTATCTCATTTAGACAAGATGTTGATTCAAACTCTCCAGCTTGTATTTTTTGCTAATCATGTTCTTTGCTTACAATTAGGAACTTGATAAAGCTATGGATGTGGAGATGTTTCGAATATTTACTGACAAGGTAATGCCCCATCTTCTTAAGCTTTTGTGAACTGTATTTGGTTGCCATATGATCATGTCATCAATCCACTTGAAATTTCTGTCTTCAGATCCTATCTACCATCAACCCATAACTACAGGCTGTCATAGGCGAGAGCAAGTTTTGAGAGGGACTTGAGACCCAATTTTGAAGCTCTCCACTATCCACAAACACTAGCGTAATTGCATAAAATTCTAGAGTGGGTCCTGGTCTTGTATTTTTTGCATCGTCCATCTGTTTCTGAAGAATAAGAATAGGGTCTTCAGGCTTGATGGATATTGCAAGGTATAATGTGTAACATCTTCGCTGTGAGGCATCATACAAAAATGCTTAAGAATCTGCTTCTCTTGTTTGCAAAAATGATACATTACAAACAATACAAACGAGATTGGCTTCAATTGCTTGTAAGATTATTAGTGTCGTTTTGTGCTGTATGTAATTTCACCTACTCTTCTAATCCTGGATAACCGACCAGGAGTACTTTTTCATTCTACCTCTCTCGTGCCCAATCTAAGGATAAATTTACTCGACGTGTTTGCTAATAGCCTTATACTATGGTATTGTGCAACACTGCAATGTGTATTCAACTAGCCATGTAAAGGTTCTTGAGGGACATTCAGTCACAGCAAGTTTAAATCTAAGACAACGAAACTTTGCAATATCCATTCTAGTCAGTCTTCATAACTAAACTACCTACAATGTCAGTTTGAACTAAACTACTTCGGACCAAAGTTTGTTGGTCAAGGTGTGTGAAAAAGCTTGGGGGACGAAACTTCGTCGTCGGCATCTCAACCCCGATGTTTCAATCGTAATTTGAAGAAAAACTTTCAGTTCATCTCATTGATCACTGTACGACATCAGAAACCACAATCCAGTACCATTCTCGGTGTAGTTGACACTATTTGGTGGTCTTCTACCTATTGATGGATCATTCTACTGTGAAATTCATATCCAGTAAACTTTGAAGTAAGAATCGAAACCTAGAAGGTGAAAAAAAAACAATGACTTGGATAGGATTTCCTCTTTAACTGCCACAAACGCTTAGCCTAAAGATCGCCTCCTTTCACAACCTCTTTTGGATGGACTGTATAAGTTCAACAGCAATCCGCACTTCCATGAAATATGAGATCAATAATTCTATATCTAAAACTTTTGAGTAATAACCAAGTCGCATAAGGAGCAACAACACTAAAAAATATATTGCTATGGGATTGTGATAATTACAGGTTAGTTTTGTTACATGGCATTACCAAGACAAGAAAAAGCTACTCTCAGAGCTTTAAGACTACAAAACTTCGCAGGCAAATGCCTTCTGTGATCGATCAGCCAAAATTTGAACCTGCAATGCACAAAAGTTTCACCATCAGTTCATATCACCCCAGCTTCCTTCACAACATTTCTGAACCACCATCATAAACAAAATGCAGTAGTCCTCAGGGCAGTTGACACAGTATTAGTTTGTTTGCCTATTCTTATTGGAAAAAAGGCATCTCCAAAACGAGTGAAAAATCTTCAGTGCAATTCCCCTCTGAATTTATATACGGTTTCCTACAATCCAATTCAATCTCCAACAAGAAGATGAGCGAACAATTTCTGAGCAAGGAGATTTTTTTTTTTTTTTTTTTTTTTGTGGGCTAACCTCGTCAGAACAAGGATAATGTATTGAAAGGGGAAAAAAAACAAGAGTACATCAACACAGGCAAGGGAAAGAGACATGCCTCTTCAAGAACAATAAAAAACTACAAACCAGCTAAATCGAAAACTAAGAAGACCTAAACTGTCTCAAGTAGACAAGTATAGAAAGAAATTTCAAATGTATAATCGAATCCCACCAAATCATATCAGACAATGACGCACCAAAATTAGCTAAAGCATCAACAACTTGCTTGATTACCCTATCTATAAAATGCATTTGAGAAATACATGGGATGGGGGGGGTGTGCAGGCATTGTACCTAAACTCCATATTACAATAAGCATTAAGAGAATTTCTACGAGATAGTCAGTAAACCACCCAGAAAATTTCTACGAGATGGCCCTTGATAAGATTCTGCGTTTCTCTGGGACTGAGAAGTATTTCTATTAGACGCAATAACTAGTCATCTGGATTATAAAGAGCTAGTACCCTCTATACACTTTCATATTACCCTGCCTATAGAACCACACTAAACTTCAACTTATATGAAAGAAACTAAGATAGAAGACAAAGGCATACCTCATTGATGACTCTCTTGATTTTCAGGTCCCATACTGGAACTCGGCTTGCTAGAACTTGGCTGAGGCATGGCTTGATTCTGTAAGAGGAAATGGACCCATAAATACAAGAAAAAATCATGCTCAAGTAGGATTTTTAATTTTTATTAGAGACAACAGAACAGTTAATTTCCCATAAGAGATAGAGGATGTACTGTTAATTGTTAAACAAAAGAAGGATTAGAACGATCTTCGCTTCAACATATCTTAAAATGTGACCCCATTTAAGCCTGTTATTACTTTTTTTTTTTTTTTTTACAATCATTTCTTCTACATAAGGATTTATGGTTACTGTATGACAAGAACCGGACCATAAACTAGTCATTACTCTTGTTTATAACTTATCCTTGTAGGTAATGTTATGCAATACCCGTACCTGCTGTAGTTGCATCCGCATTTGCTGGGGAGTGAAGTAGTGCTGGTAAGGATCCGCAAAATTTGTTACTCGTGATTGGTTCTGATTTTGTGTCCCAAGCGAGTTTAACATATGTTCAGACTGATTTGTTGCTTGGACTCTGCTAGGATCATTGGGAAGCATAGTCTGCATTCGAAATGGTGGCAAAGGGAACCTCGGTCCCATATGAGCTGTTGCAGGTGCTGTTGGCATGGTGGAACCAGCTAACACATTCGGAAATGGCATCATAGGCCGACTCATTCCCATTCCCATTTCCATTCCCATGCCCATGCCCATTCCCATTCCCATTCCCATTCCCATCGGCATATACTGCTGAACACCAGGAAACATCATAGGGACCATGCCGCATCCCATGGACATCATCTGCAAAAATTGGTTACAATCTGAATTTGTCATGAATAATGCATGAGCTCATATAAAATGTGACTCTCCGATCTTTCCACTGGTCGAATAATTTAATATGGTTGCTCCACTGATTTGCCACTCACAGATTTACTTAACCAACAATTGTTCATGTGAAGAGGGAGTTATAAATCTCGATTCCCAGAATATTACATGATACATGAAAATAAAACAAGACCATACCTGTACTTGCAACTGAAGTGATTTCAAATACTCAATCGCTTCATCCAGCATTGACGCTTTGTCCGACTGATATAAAGAACGGAAAAAAAAGAAAAACCACTGTTAAATTCTGATCAAAGAAACCTTTATTTCACATCTAACCCAAAAAAAAAAAAAAAAACAAATGCCAAGACACGTAAAAAAGTTCTACTTTTCATATATTGAACATGAATGCCAACCTTATTGCAACGAGGTATTAATTCTTGCAAAGACCTCATCTTCTCATTGATCCTATCTCGACGTCTCTGCACAGGCAATCCAATATTCAATATTTGGATAGTATAAAAATTAAAATAAAGTGAAGAACTAGTTCAATCAATCAACAGTTTATCATCATTCAAGTCAAAACTACAAACCCTTTCGGAGAGATTGTGGACCTCCGCAGCTCGTGATCTCTTAGTAGAACTCGATCCCCGGGTCTGCTTCTTTCCACTCCCAGATTCAAACTCCACATCCTGTTTGAACCAGGAAACAAAACAAAGCAGTTAGTTTTAATTTGCCGTGAACGTCCACACTGTAAAAACACAGCGACCTACATCATCCTCCATTTAATCTTCTGCCTGAAAATTTAATATGCGCTCGTCGTACGCTACACGTACTTCCCTTTCATCGCCGACACGTGTGCGGCTTAGAACTGAAGTGACTGCACCAGATAGGCTTACAAGGTCCGTCCTAGGTCCCTAGGTATTGGGACATAGCTATTAGCCTAGGGTGGAGCGGCGAGTGGGGCTAACTTGGTACTGGGTGTGCAGTGTGCTCACGCTTACCCACGTCACCACCTGCGCATATGTTAGCCTAGACCCAGACAACGAACAAGTGCACAACGCCCCTTGGGAAAGGGGACAGAGAATTTTTGGGACACTAAGATAGGCTCATAATTAACTAATCACCATTAAAGCACTTAATTAATTAATTAATACTAAAAAAAAGTAACGTACTCACCTCGCTCTGACACTCCGCGTCGTCGGCCACTCTCTCTTTGCGCTTCCGATCCTCCACCGGCAGCGGCGGAGGCGGCGGCTTCTGAATCGACATCTGCTCGGCGCTTAGGCTGCCGCTCGCGCTGGAGTCTCCGGTAGACGACGTCAGCGACGTCTCGCACGTCACGGCGTCTTTCCCGGCTGAGGCGGCGGCACCGAACGACATCGTACGGGTGGCGGCAAGTCCTCTTCCGCCGCCGCTAGCATTGTTGCTGGAGGCGTCGAACCTCGAATCCACGCTCTTCGACCCCGACGGCCCCACCGCCTCGGATTCATACCGAGACTTGTTGTTGTTGTTGTTGGTCATCCTGGAGAAGTGGAGGAAGTTCGGGAGCTCGGTCCTCCTCGGCGCCGGCGGCGGAGGATGGATCGGCAGCCGAGGGGGAGGCGGAGAAATCGGTGGAAGGTTGGCGGCGGTGTTGTTGGATTGAGCGTTTCTGGAATCGGTATAAAGAAGTTCGGCGCAGAAAGGATCGTCGTCGCCGAGAGGGCACTGTAGCCAGGCGGCCATTTCGTCTTCCTGCATAAACAGCTGCGGGTTTTGAGGTTGATTCACCGGCGGCGGTTGCGCTGCCGGAGGTCTGGTATGTTCGGGAATAACAGCGTCGTATTTGGACTTCTTATGTCCCGACCTCTGGGTTTGGCTCTGCATCACCACCTGTCCGTTCTGCCATAGCAGTTCCATGACCTCATCTTCTGGCCTAACAATCACACACACCAGTTAGCTAATTCGATGAACTACAGTTCGGAAAGAAAATTAAAGTAGAAAATTATATATGGACTTACATGGTGGATTTTCTAGAGCGAGGAGAAGATGCCGGAAGTGAGTAATCTCCCTCCATTTCGAATTCGGGGACGCGGTAATTCATTTTTTTTCTCTTAATATGTCATTTGTGAAAACCTACACAACACACAAGAATAAGAACACGGCCAAACCGCGCCTGATGTCGATTCAAATCCTTCAACCTGCCAGTAATTACCATATATATATATGCAAAGATTCTCTCAACAAGACTGAGACTTGGAAACTAAAGACTGAATCTTTAATGATGATGATGATGATGATTTGATTTTGCCGACTCTGGAAACAGAGGATTGGGTTGCTTTTGCTTTTTTTTCTTTTTTTTCTTTTTTTTTTTGTTGTGTTGTAGATGTGTTAATAATTTCTGTCTCTCGCGGAGCTACCAGTACTAGTATCACTGCTGCTCACTCGTCCTCCAAACGATAAGGTCTTCTTCTCTCTCCAGCTGTTGCTTGTTTCTCTCTCTCCCCGAATAATACCAAGGAAAAGACGAAATCAAATTTTGACGCGACGCACTGTGTCCTTCCCGAGTAGACGCCATAACACTAGCTCCCTTATTATTTCTCTGTCGCAAGCACGCTAGTTAATGAACTCAGCACCACCCATTAATAACCGCTGCCCCCAAATTAATCGAAAACTCAAGCTTTTAACTTTTCCTCATCACCACTATTCTTTGTTCTGCTCGGCTCCTCGCCACAAGATCGAAGCTCTTTCTTGCTACTCAGTTTGGACGATAAGACTTCAAAGCTGAGATCTTTTATTTCTGAGAGGCATGATGCATACCACTCGGGGGGATAAACAAGTTGTCCTCTTCTGTTTCTTTTGTTATTTTCTTTATCGTTTTGCATGTGATCAGAATGAGAACAATTGACGGTTTGGGTTTGTACGATTCTATGTACGTATGAACATACTTGGGAAGCCAATGTACGTTTGAACATCCGGTTTGTGTTTAATTTCTAGTGATGGCTGCCGACGAGTAGATTATGCAAAGCCGTTGCTTTGCGCATATTTGGGTTTGTATGATTCTATATACATACGAACAAAAATACATTGTAAACAAGTATATTTACATCCATTGTTTTCATTTTAAAAACAACGAAACACACTATATGAATTTCATACGTACACTAGCACACAAAAAAACAAAACAAGAAGTGCTCGCTCTTTTTTCTTTTCTTTTTTTAATATATTTTGTTTACTCGTGTTGTACATTGAGATAAAGTTTTTCCATTTAATTGGTTGAATTAGTAATAGGGTTTACCAAAACGGAAACTCCAAACCTTAATTTTTCTGGATTTCCAATTTTCCAATAGAAAAATGCTAGAGATCCCAAAAATTTATACCAAAATAAGATCCCAAATGACATGGCACTTGCCATATCATCACCCTATAATTTCCACATGGTATATGTTTTTGTAAAATTATATTTTCTTAAGAGAAAAAAAAAAGTGTTTAGTTATTAAATAGTAGTTGCAACCAAAACTTCCTCCATTGCGTCCCATTTTTAGCTAGAGAGCGAAAACTTTAGGGTTATTTTCTCCAATTTGGACAAAACCTCTGCAATCAAACTAATATTTTCAATCCACGTACGTCCTTCCTTGGTGTGTTAAGACCCTTAAGAACCTCAACCACACCAATTGTGATCATATGGTTTTAACTCGGGTCCCATCTTCTTGAAACCCCAATAATTAGATTATCATTGGTATTTAAAAGAAATGGAATTATATTAATATCTATGTATAAGTTTGCTTTCAAAACCCTAACGACCACGAAGCTTCTTGCCAAATCCCCCAACGTGATAGCAACCGACCAACTCCAATAACTGTTTCTTAAGATTATACAAACAGTGTTTTGATCAAGAATCTTCACTTGAAATGGAGCTGTCTACTTTACAATTGTGCATGTTGCCATTCAAACTATTAAAAAGTTTAGATGATTCCTTGAATTAGATCAAGTGAAATTTTTGGTGCTATCACTTTCTATTAAATGGAATTATTTACGTATGAGGAGCTGCATTAAAAAATTGATGACAATAACTTGTGATTTTAAGAATCAGTGTTATCAGTAGTGGGATTGTTGGAATTTGATTGTTTGTGTGATGCCCCGGAAATTCATAATTATTTTCTGAGGATTTTTCCAGAATTAATTTTATAACTATTGGACGGTTTCGTGGCTCGTGGATGGAGCGGAAGTGTTTCGGGCGAATAATTAATTGAAGAATATGGTTTTAGGGGGGTTGCCAAAGGTTGACTTTTTATTCGTTGGGATTCTCCGAAGACTTCCTTCACAAAAGTTGTAGAGCGCGTCGATACGAGTTCGTGGACATGTGGATCGCGAGAATCGGAGTTCGTATGAGGAAGTTATGGCTATTGGAAAAAGTTTCCATTTTAGTATATATAGGAAAAATCAGAAATATATTTTCATTTCCTCATTTCCTTTTCCGGAAGCCTTTTTTTTCTCTCTCTCTTCTCTCTCGTCCGCTCCCTCAGTATCGAAGAAAACCGCCTGACCCGACCCGAACCCGGCCAATCCGACCCGACTTTTCCGGCCAACTGCGGCGGTCTCCGGCCTTGAAACTTGGCCAGCAGGGTCGTCTCCTCCGTCTGGTCGTCCCTCTGGTATTCTCTTACGGCGATTCTCCGTCTCGGTGGCAGTTCAAGGCGGTGCAGACTGGAGAAATCGGACCCGACCGGAAAACACAGTTCCGACGTCGGCACGGCTTCGATTTTCTTGGGTTGAGTTCAGAACAAGCTCGCCGATCGATCCTTGGTGGTTGTTTGGATCGATTCACGTGAAACTTCGATCAACTCGGATTGGATCACTGTTCACGGCTTGTGAGGTAGTTTTCGATCCCTTAGGCTTGTTTTCTGACTTCGATCCAGTTATGAGAATTCACAAGCATGCTTAGATGAAGCTTTTTGATGTTGGGAGTTTTGTGAAATAATGAGTTTTTGGCCGGCGGCGGTGCACCACCGTCTGTGGCGGTGTTCCGGCGGTGTTCCGGCCACTTAAGGAACTGTTTTTGGTATTATATATGTTCTACTCGTTGATACGAGCGTTTCGATATATAATATGCAAATTTTGGAGTTCGTATGGAATTGTTATGATTTTTGCAATTTCATACCGATCGATTATTCTATCCGTGAGGATTTGAGCGTCCGATCGACTTGTGGTTTGGTCACATCGATCGTGGACGTATTCCAGAGACTTCGGGAGGTCTCGGATGTGGTTTTGCCTCGATTGGCGCCACTTTGGGGGATTTTAGTTCAAAACAGGGGTTTCGGACTTAAAATTGGTTATGAATCGTTACTGATTTGAGATCATTGGTGAATAGGTGCTTCTAGAAGGTGAATTGGACGAGTTGTTGGTGATAGTGTACTAGTTCGGTTCTGTATAGAAGACGCAGCGGGATTCAGAGGTGAGTAATCTCACGAAGTTCATTTCACGAACGGGAATACCCTTATTATTTTGAGAGTTATTTAGTTAACTGCAAACTATAGATGGTATTAGTGGCACTTTAGAGTAGATGATTACGTGTGTGTATATATATATTATGGGATGTATATATATACATACGTATTCATGTATTAGTAGATATATGTTTACGTGAAATATATATGTTTTGGTGGTTTGTGGATTTATGAAAACAATGTGCATGAAATGATGCTTTTTATTGTTTTGGGGTGTGGCTTTTGGAAAACAAATGATTTGTGGAAATGATTGATTTCGATTTGTTTTGAAAAGCGTTGAGATTTGAGAAAAGTGTTGAGATTTGGGTATGAAAACAATAGGCATGAATTGATGCTTTTTATTGTTTTGTGTTATGGCTTTTTCGGAAAACAATAATTATGGAAATGTTGATTTCGATTGTTTTCAAAAGCGTTGTGATTTGTGTAACATTTTGGGTCCAATGCGACTCCTTTAATGTTTTGCTCCAAGGGACATTGCGGCCCGAGGATCGAAGGTCTGAGACCTTGGGCAGAATACCAGGTGACCACGTCTTTGGCCGGACGAGTGGTTACGTTTTTCAGTTAGAGCTCTAATCTGTCTGCCGTATAGGTAATTCATGGGGTAACGGGAATTGGTTATTTACAACTCATGACATTACGTATTTTTAGGGAACAAGGTGTGAGTTGCTTCCTTATTAATGGTTTTTAAGGGGACAAGGTGTGAGTTGTTTTCCTTATTAACGTTTTGATCGAAATCAAGGTGTGAGTTGCTTTCTAGGGTACGCTTATGGTACAACTGATAGAATTCAAGGTGTGCGTTGTTTTCTATGTTTTATTGATAGAATTCAAGTGTGGGTTGTTTTCTATGTTTCGTTTTAAAAGGAAACAAGGTGTGAGTTGCTTTCTTTTATTTCGATTTGAAAGGAAATTAAAGTGTGAGTTATTCTCCTTTATTTCGTGTTTTAAGGAATCAAAGCGTGAGTTGTTTTCCTTATTTTTGGCGTGAGTTGTGTGTGGTTTGAGTTACTCATACGGGCTTGCAAAAGCTTATACCGGGTTTGTTGTGTGGCAACCCGGTACACTATTCAAACGGTGTAGGGGTTAATCCTGCAGGTTAGGATAATCGGGGCTGAAGCGGAGGTAGCGCCTTTGCGGTTTTACGGTAGGATGCCATTTTTGTAACTTTACCGTTGATTAAGGACTTCCGTTGTATAGTTACTCTGAGCTGCATTTACGTTTTATTTTGTTGTTGACAATCTATTTCGTAAGCATTGTAATATATAACTCTATGGAGCGAGTTTATATTAACTTTGAGGGTTCAGGGCATCAATATCTGTGTAAGTTAAAGGGAAAAAGATTCCAGGTATTTTGTATTGATGACTGGACGTTCACGCATATATAATTATGGGGTTATATATATCGATTTTCATGTGTGTAAAATCAGGGGCGTGACAGTTTGGTATCAGAGCGTAAGGTGCATATTTGGTGATAATCAATACTCCTCGAGTGATGGCCCGTCTGCAGCGGATCCCCATCTGATGCTCTTCGGTATTGATATAGTCATTGGGTATGCAATGAGCATTGGAATGTGAGTTTTCGGGGTAGTGTTGGCTTAGTGAACAAAGTGTAGGAGCTTAAGGTAGCTTCTAGGAGTTATAGTCTTTTGAGGAATGAGGACCTTTAGATTTAACTCTTGTTTACGTAGGGGATAGAATTGTATCTTCTGACGTAGTAAGGTGGTTGATTTAGTCATAACATTGACTTCTACTTGTGATTGGGAGAATACCTTATGGTTACGCTATGTTCTTTAGGTAATGGATCTTCAGGGAGACAGTGCTAAGGATAGAGGCAGATTTTTCCCTCTGAAGGAGTTTTACCGGAAAGATGAAGTGCAAGGACCGCTTTTGATGCAGCCTGTTCTGCCTGTTTTTGAGGGCATTAATACTACTCGCCTATCATGGTTGACTGGGGAAGTTACTAGATTGGGAGCAGTCGCATTTCATGGTGGTACAGACTACATGTTAGCTGAATGCTGGATCGAGAACATGGAGACCTATTTTAAGATGATTATCTGTACTGACGTTGAGAGGTGGATAGTAGCTACATTTCTCCTCCAGGATGAGGCAAAGCAGTGGTGGGATTTTGTACTGAAGACAAAGGATGTGGCCACCTTGACCTGGAGATGTTTTGTTGGACTCTTTCGAGATAAGTATTTTCCGGCTTCTGCTAGAGAGCAATTGGGGATCGACTTTATCTCATTAGTTCAAGGAACTATGAGTGTCAGAGACTATGAGGCTCGATTTTCACAATTGTATCGGTTTGTCTGGCCGATGGATGCAGAAAAGTTGGCTCATAGGTTCGAACAAGGATTGAACTATGAGATCAGGGAGAAGGTGATTATCCTTCGATTGCCTACTGTGGCAATGATATTGGATAGGGCTATGGCAATCGAGCGGGAGCTCCAGGCTTCTCGGAGGGAGTCATCAATCGTAGGAGATTCCCGAGGAAAGGGAAAGGCAATTGCGGAAGGCAGTGATGCACCAGGTACTCTGGATGGGTCTCGGAAAAGACAGAAGACTTGTCAGCAGGCTCCTGTTGGTGTAGCCGCTGAACCTACTTGGATTGCACCTGTTGGGCAAGCTGTGCCTTTGAGATGTTTTAACTGCAACGAGTTGGGGCATGTGGCTAGGAGTTGTGTGAAGCCGAAGTGCAGGAAATGTTACAAGTGTGGGCAGAAGGGACATGTTGTTCGGGAGTGTACCCAACCTAAAGTTATGAGAGAGAGGACTCATCAGCAGGCGCCAGCTAGGGCTGTAGCTGCACCTGTTAGGGTTGCACCTGTGGGGCAGGTGGTAAACCATAAGTGCTTCAATTGCAATGAGATGGGCCATGTTGCTCGAGTTTGCACGAAACCGAAGAATTTGGTATGTTTCACATGTGGCCAGACAGGGCATTTCTCAAGGGATTGTACCCAGCAGCAGGGTAGGGGACAAGGGAACCAGCAGAGGCAACTGCCTCAGGGGCAGGCTAGGGTGTTTGCTATTGGTCAGCAGAATACCGAGGAGGAAGGTACTTTATCTATTTCTACTTGGGTTGTTAGAATGATGTGTGATAGTTGCGTACTTCTTTCCGTATGTTGTGTTGTGATAGGTTTTACTTGTTGATTTTAGTTTGACCTATGAGTGTGGCATGTTGTGATGCATAGGCTTTGGTCGAATTGAATTGAATTGACGGTTTCATTTTCAATTCTAGTAACGTAAGGGTTACATTATCGTTGAGTGGTGCAGATACTGTTGTGATAACAGGATTCTGGACTCTTGTGTGATTTGTGTGTAGTATTGCAGTCACAAGGTTTTAGTGGGCAGGGTTTGAGATTGGGAATTCAAGAATGATAGGATTACCACCAAGTGGTGTGGTAACGATACCTACTGTTGTGATACTAGGTGAGGTACCTATATCCACTATTGATCGAGGAAGTTGTACTTTGAAATGAAGGAATTCTTGCTGAGAATGAAAATTGGATTTGAGCTTGGTTTATGCGTACTTGTGGGATTGGTGCGTGTAAATTTCGGGACGAAATTTCTTTAAGGGGGGTAGAATGTGATGCCCCGGAAATTCATAATTATTTTCTGAGGATTTTTCCAGAATTAATTTTATAACTATTGGACGGTTTCGTGGCTCGTGGATGGAGCGGAAGTGTTTCGGGCGAATAATTAATTGAAGAATATGGTTTTAAGGGGGTTGCCAAAGGTTGACTTTTTATTCGTTGGGATTCTCCGAAGACTTCCTTCACAAAAGTTGTAGAGCGCGTCGATACGAGTTCGTGGACATGTGGATCGCGAGAATCGGAGTTCGTATGAGGAAGTTATGGCTATTGGAAAAAGTTTCCATTTTAGTATATATAGGAAAAATCAGAAATATATTTTCATTTCCTCATTTCCTTTTCCGGAAGCCTTTTTTTTCTCTCTCTCTTCTCTCTCGTCCGCTCCCTCAGTATCGAAGAAAACCGCCTGACCCGACCCGAACCCGGCCAATCCGACCCGACTTTTCCGGCCAACTGCGGCGGTCTCCGGCCTTGAAACTTGGCCAGCAGGGTCGTCTCCTCCGTCTGGTCGTCCCTCTGGTATTCTCTTACGGCGATTCTCCGTCTCGGTGGCAGTTCAAGGCGGTGCAGACTGGAGAAATCGGACCCGACCGGAAAACACAGTTCCGACGTCGGCACGACTTCGATTTTCTTGGGTTGAGTTCAGAACAAGCTCGCCGATCGATCCTTGGTGGTTGTTTGGATCGATTCACGTGAAACTTCGATCAACTCGGATTGGATCACTGTTCACGGCTTGTGAGGTAGTTTTCGATCCCTTAGGCTTGTTTTCTGACTTCGATCCAGTTATGAGAATTCACAAGCATGCTTAGATGAAGCTTTTTGATGTTGGGAGTTTTGTGAAATAATGAGTTTTTTGCCGGCGGCGGTGCACCACCGTCTGTGGCGGTGTTCCGGCGGTGTTCCGGCCACTTAAGGAACTGTTTTTGGTATTATATATGTTCTACTCGTTGATACGAGCGTTTCGATATATAATATGCAAATTTTGGAGTTCGTATGGAATTGTTATGATTTTTGCAATTTCATACCGATCGATTATTCTATCCGTGAGGATTTGAGCGTCCGATCGACTTGTGGTTTGGTCACATCGATCGTGGACGTATTCCAGAGACTTCGGGAGGTCTCGGATGTGGTTTTGCCTCGATTGGCGCCACTTTGGGGGATTTTAGTTCAAAACAGGGGTTTCGGACTTAAAATTGGTTATGAATCGTTACTGATTTGAGATCATTGGTGAATAGGTGCTTCTAGAAGGTGAATTGGACGAGTTGTTGGTGATAGTGTACTAGTTCGGTTCTGTATAGAAGACGCAGCGGGATTCAGAGGTGAGTAATCTCACGAAGTTCATTTCACGAACGGGAATACCCTTATTATTTTGAGAGTTATTTAGTTAACTGCAAACTATAGATGGTATTAGTGGCACTTTAGAGTAGATGATTACGTGTGTGTATATATATATTATGGGATGTATATATATACATACGTATTCATGTATTAGTAGATATATGTTTACGTGAAATATATATGTTTTGGTGGTTTGTGGATTTATGAAAACAATGTGCATGAAATGATGCTTTTTATTGTTTTGGGGTGTGGCTTTTGGAAAACAAATGATTTGTGGAAATGATTGATTTCGATTTGTTTTGAAAAGCGTTGAGATTTGAGAAAAGTGTTGAGATTTGGGTATGAAAACAATAGGCATGAATTGATGCTTTTTATTGTTTTGTGTTATGGCTTTTTCGGAAAACAATAATTATGGAAATGTTGATTTCGATTGTTTTCAAAAGCGTTGTGATTTGTGTAACATTTTGGGTCCAATGCGACTCCTTTAATGTTTTGCTCCAAGGGACATTGCGGCCCGAGGATCGAAGGTCTGAGACCTTGGGCAGAATACCAGGTGACCACGTCTTTGGCCGGACGAGTGGTTACGTTTTTCAGTTAGAGCTCTAATCTGTCTGCCGTATAGGTAATTCATGGGGTAACGGGAATTGGTTATTTACAACTCATGACATTACGTATTTTTAGGGAACAAGGTGTGAGTTGCTTCCTTATTAATGGTTTTTAAGGGGACAAGGTGTGAGTTGTTTTCCTTATTAACGTTTTGATCGAAATCAAGGTGTGAGTTGCTTTCTAGGGTACGCTTATGGTACAACTGATAGAATTCAAGGTGTGCGTTGTTTTCTATGTTTTATTGATAGAATTCAAGTGTGGGTTGTTTTCTATGTTTCGTTTTAAAAGGAAACAAGGTGTGAGTTGCTTTCTTTTATTTCGATTTGAAAGGAAATTAAAGTGTGAGTTATTCTCCTTTATTTCGTGTTTTAAGGAATCAAAGCGTGAGTTGTTTTCCTTATTTTTGGCGTGAGTTGTGTGTGGTTTGAGTTACTCATACGGGCTTGCAAAAGCTTATACCGGGTTTGTTGTGTGGCAACCCGGTACACTATTCAAACGGTGTAGGGGTTAATCCTGCAGGTTAGGATAATCGGGGCTGAAGCGGAGGTAGCGCCTTTGCGGTTTTACGGTAGGATGCCATTTTTGTAACTTTACCGTTGATTAAGGACTTCCGTTGTATAGTTACTCTGAGCTGCATTTACGTTTTATTTTGTTGTTGACAATCTATTTCGTAAGCATTGTAATATATAACTCTATGGAGCGAGTTTATATTAACTTTGAGGGTTCAGGGCATCAATATCTGTGTAAGTTAAAGGGAAAAAGATTCCAGGTATTTTGTATTGATGACTGGACGTTCACGCATATATAATTATGGGGTTATATATATCGATTTTCATGTGTGTAAAATCAGGGGCGTGACAGTTTGTGTGTAGAGTTTATTTCCTCTTCTGTTTTGCTAATATTAGGATTTTAATTCAAAAAGTATATTAGTTCCTCAAATAAATTAATTTTTATTTACACATTGGAAGTTCCTAAGTTAAAAGAAATTATGTGGCAGCTGCCACGTCATTTGGGATTCATATTTGGTATAATTTTTTGGGGTCTCTAGCGCTACTCTTTCCAATATTTTTAGTAGAAATAAATAAAGTACTAATCAGTATCCGAACGATTTTGTAGAAAGTGACACCCCTAATTAGGAACTGTACATCATTGATCTACACAAAAAATTAGCCAAATAAAAAATTATATAGAAAATATGTAACTAAATAAAGGGTGGTGCTATTCACACACCCATTTTTTCTATTCACACAAACCCCTCTATTTTTTTCATTACTTTAATTCAATTTTTTTTTACAAATTACCCTAACTACCCTTCCTTGCAATTCTGATTCTTTTTCTTTTATCTTTTTTTTTATAGAAAATTACATACAAGTGTCATTCTGAGACTTATATTAGTCATAAGGCCACCTAAATATTTTTATACACATAAGGCCACTTTAGGGCCAAAACCATCAGCTATTATTTATGCTATACCTATTTTACCCTCAACTCTCTTTCTCTTTTTTTCAAAAACGGATCTCTCTCTCTCTCTCTCTCTCTCTCTCTCTCTCTCAACTTTTTGCTGGAAGGCCCATGCGTCTCCAGCGACGCACCATCCTGTCTCTGCCGGCTTCCAATTGTTCAATTGCGCGTCTTCACCGGTGCACCATGGAGTATGCTTTGGGAGATCAAGTTCAAAACCAAACCCTAAACAAAGCCAGATTCCCAATTCCACCATATCCATCCAACTATATTTCTCGATTTCTCTGATAGTTGAGCTTTGCGTGAACAGATCGGCGTAGATGGCGGTCTTGCAGGACGCGCCATACATGGAGGTCAGGACGATGGCGGGAGCGGTGGATCTGTCATTCAGCTCCTCCGCGAATATTGAGATCTTCAAGCTCAAGCTACAGTCAAACGATCGTGATCTTCATGTAGTGGGCGAGTCGACGAGCTCTGAGAGATTCAACAGGTTATCGTGGTTCAAGCTTGCTGCTAGATCAGGCTCTCAAGACTTTAGCCTTGGGCTCATCGCTGGTGCACTTGTCAATGAGACTATTGATATTTTGAATCCACTTACTCTAATCCGGTAACTCTCGCCTTGAAATTCTGCGTTTCCTTTTGGTTTGGATTAGGATTGAATTGAATCTTGAAATTTATGCAGTTTTTTTTAATGTTGGGGTAATGTGGGAGAATTTTGCCAATTGTGTAGTCTCTTTATGTTTGACTCTGATCTCTTTGATGTGACGGTAGAATGAAACTGTTTTGGTGGGTGATTGAATAGATCCGAATTAGTTGATTTGATTTGGTTTTACAATCCAAGTTTATCTCTTCTGTTTTCAGTGAAATGGTCAGTGAACTTTGGCTTCTGGTAATGTAAATGTAGAGAAATCTGAGTTGGGATTTTATGATTTAAATTATCAAGAGTTGATATGCTTTGTGTGGAGCATTATTGCTATTGTAGTCCTGGACCTGAGGGGACCAATATAAGACCATCTACTAGGTTACCAAGAGTTATACGGTTTCTGAGTAACCAAATTAATGTCAATGTTATATAATGATAGGCAATTGCATGTCTGCTTTCTCTTTAATTGGGAACATTTACTTTTTGGCTGCTAGAGAGGTGGCATTACAAAACTGACAGATGGAAATGATTTGATAGGAAATTATATGATTCGTTATTGAGCTTAATTTGTATATTGAGTTTGAGATACTCACTACTAGCAAAACCCCCCATCACTAGGGCCGGTCCTGAGATTCTAACGGCTTGAGGCAAAGAATTAAAATGTGGCCTCCTATATATATGTGTATATATATATTTTTTTTTGGTGCCAAATAATAGTATAAAATCATGTATTTTGAATAAAAGTAAATATGAAATTAATAACAATACAAAAGTGTATGAATATTTATTCCTTACATAAAATTCTGAATTACAAAACTAGTTAAACATAAACCTTTTTTTTTTATGGCTGGAACCCAGTGGGAGGTTAGGCCATCACGCCTTTAAATTTACAAAGCATCACTGAAACCTTGCTCTTCTCGCATTTTTAAAAATAAAGAATTGATCTTGTTTGATGTGAGAAATTTTCTATGCATACACAATCAATATATAGGGTTTAATTTGGATTAGTTTTCCATATGGAGAAAGAAAATGAATAGTTATTCATATGGAAAAAGGAAAGGAAAAGTTTATATGGAAAAGGAAAAAGAAAAAAAAATTTAAAAAAAAGGGGGCTAGGCCACAGGTCCAAGAAAAATTACCGTATGTGATTTAAAAAAGAAAAAAGGTTAAAAAACTGAAAGGGAAGCAGTTGGGCCCCACTTAAGTCCCTTAATGGCTTAATTGATTGAAAAAAATTTAAAGAAGTGAGTCAAGCGTGATTCGAACCTTGGTGAAGAAAGATGCAACCTGTCTTCCCTTCCGCTGGAGCAACGCACAACTTCTGGTGTATTTGAACAAACAATAATAATATATATATATATATATATATATATATTATCTATAACATATATACAGAAACTCCGGAGTCCCCCAGGAGCCGGTGGCCTGAGGCAGCCCTTAGGGCCGGCCCTGCCCATCACACACGGATGAGAATCCGTGTGAAATCACAGTATTCCATACGGAAATCTGTGTGAAAACACCAATACACATGGTACAACGACAGATTAATAATCCGTACGTATTGCTAGCGTTGCTAATACTACTTTCACACGGATTAGTCAGTCCATGTGAATGCATTTGATGGGTCCGACCTTAATTACAACTCCAGCAATTATGTCCCATCACCAAAAAAAATCTGTGTGTACCAAATATATATATTAAATTTTATTAAATTATTCACATATTTATTTTTGGTCCCTCAAATTATTGTCCTTTTAATTTATTTTTTTTCTATTCCATTTCTCAGTTCTCTGGTTTGGGATTCTGTCCTTGATATGAATTCGAATTCGACTTCGACTTCACCATCTAAATATATGAGCCCACCAAAACATAAATAAGCAAACCAAAACATAAATAAGCAAACCAAAATGAACACCAACTGCACTAGCAGCCAAACTAAATCATACAAGAGCAGTACAACGTTTCACAAGAGCAGTACTACATTCCATAGGCTAAGATAAGAACAAGACTGAATTACCTTAAATTTTACCTAAAAAGCAGCAAACTTGAGAGACATCTGGGGAATCCGATTTCAAAGCAAGAGCCTTCATTTGCTCATCTGGCCAGATTGAAAGCTCCTACAGTCATCAAAATGAAAACCCACAACAATTATATAAATGAAGACAAGTAAAGCACAAAGCACAAGGAAAGAGACCTGCAAAACAGAGTCAGTACCACAAACTTGACAAGCAAATTAAACAAAAACAAAACAGTATGTGATAAACAAAAGTAAAAGAAAAGAAGCAAAGCATGTCGTCGCTGGCCAATTTCCAGGGCGGTGGCAGAGGCGGAGGAAGAGCTCGGCGGCACAAAGAAGAGGGAAGGCGGTGTGGGTTGGGAGGAGGAGGTGCTTGAAGCTGGAGGCGAGCACTATGGGCCGACGAGGCTTTATGGGTGCCCAAATCAGATCTTGTCCTACCAGGCGTCGGCACGTGGGTTTCTGCCGGATGTCAAGGAGGCTGCGTTGAACTCGTCGGAGGTCAATGAGGTCCGTGGTGGTGGAGGTGAGTCACGATGGTGACCGGAAGTGGGTGTCGGAGGAGAGAGAAACACATATCTAGTTTCTCTGTCCTCCTTTAAACCAAAACAAGAGGGAGGAGATGAGTGAGAGGGAGGCGGAGAAGAGAGAGACGTGCAAAGCTTGGAGGTGTTGGGCTAGAGCAGTGAGCAGGTGTGGGTGGAGGAGATGAGAGAGAGGGAGGTGGAGAAGAGAGAGAGAGAGAGAGAGAGAGATTTAGGGCTGTCAAGAGGGAGGAGACCTCTTGGAATCGAGTAGAGGAGAAGAATAACCCAACTTACGGAAAGAAAGTAATGAATTGTGATATTGAAATGTCCAAGAGAGTTATCGAAAAAATTTCACACGGATATCTGTGTGAAACAAAATATTTTCGGAATTATTGTGCTGTGTATAAATATGTTTATTAAATTTTAAATAGTTAAGTTGTTTTTATTTTATTTTGAAATAAGATTCACACGGATTTTTTCTGTATCAATTCTAATTCATACGAAAGTTTGTGTGAATGTCTGACACAAATAAAATAATTTTTAAAAAATAAATAAGACTTCACACGGAAGTTTGTGTGTGAAGATAGTTTTACACACAAATATCTGTGTGTTTGCAGTGTTTTACACATAGAATCTTCTCCGTGTGAATATATGTGTGAACCAAATCTGTGTGTGATAGGGGGTTTTTCTAGTAGTGACTGATACTCTCTGAAAATGCTACTTGAACAGTTTTAAAAGGCTACTGTTACTGTCAAACAAACCTATTACTATTGTTTTTTTTTTTTTTAAGATAACTGATATACTGTAAAGGAAAAAAAAATCTACTAATACTATTTGAAAATGCTACAAGCATATTTCTGAAAAGCTACTACTGATGCCAAACAAACCTATGCATTTTTGACAGTTACTCTGTGTTTTCGTTCATGTCAAAACTAGAAGCTAATAATCTATCAAATTGAAAAAGCATAATTTTGAATGAAATTCAATTTTATTCTTGTTGTGATTTAGTATCTCTATCATTTCTTGTTTGGAATTTGTGTTACACTATCAACATGTATAATCAGCTAGTTTCGTACAATCAGTATCTATGTCAGTAACTTTTTATTACTATTCCAGTAGCTTTGTACATGTGTTATAGTATTTTTTTTGTAACTATATGAGTAGTTTTTTATTACTAGTCTAGTAGCTTTGTAAATGTTTTATAGTGCTTTCTGTACCTATGTCAGTAACTTTTTATTACTGGTTCAGTAGCTTTGTATGTGTGTGATAGTAGTTTTCTGTACGTATGTTAGTAGTTTTTTATCTTTGTTCTTGCAGAATTCTTCCCCTTTGCACTTGTAGTAATAGACTTTGAAAATCATGTGAATTTGGATATTGAAGCCTCCATTGACCAAAAGATCATTAAGTTAACCAAGAAATGTGGAAATGAAGTCTCGTGCTGAATGTGGCAAAATTATGCCTATGGTGGGCGTAACTATTGAAAAATGTAGTAGCATTACAACATTGACAATAGCTTTATACAACTATTGTAATAGATTTTCACAACTATGGGAGCAGCTTTTTACATAATTATATCATTGTTGAACCCCACATACTTTTTGTATTATTGAATATGATTTCTTTTCTCGATTGTAGTAGCACTTTTATTTTGGTTGTATTTTTACATTTCCATAGCTTTGTTAGTCTCTGAGAATAGCTTTCTCAATCTCTGGGAGTAGCTTTTGTTCTGGTTGGTTATGGCTTTTGACATTGATGAGAGTAACTTTTGATGATACTGAGGGTAACTTTTGTTACTGATGAGAGTACATTTCTGGTATTAGTGACAATAACATTTATTGTTAGTGAGAATAGCTTTTAGTATTAGTGACTGTAGCTTTTGTTGTTAGGGATAGTAGCTTTTGGTTTTAGGGAGCGTAGCTTTTGGTTTTAGGGAAATAGCTTTTGTTGCTGGTGGCAGTAGGTTTTGTGACCTTGCCGAAGGTTGCTGGAAATCTTAGTTGAGTGTTTTTTGATGCTGGTGACAGTAGCTTTTGTGACCTCGCCGGAGGTTGTCAGAAATCTCACCAGCGTAGCTTTTGTTGCTAGCGACAGTAGCTTTTATTGCTAATGATAGTAGCTTTTTTGACTTCGCCGAAGGTTGCCGGAAATCTCATCAGAGTAGTTTTTGTTGCTAGTCACAGTAGCTTTTGGTGTTAGTCACAGTAGCTTTTGTGGTCGCCAGAGTTTGCCGGAAGTTGACCGAAGACTCGCCGGAGTTTGTCGGAGAACTCGCCGGAGAGGAGAGAGAGAATGGTTATTGTCTTTTTACTCTAGTGGCATTTATGTAAATATGTTGGTTTTTATATCCAAAATATAACACAATTTTTAATCTAGTGGCCTTATGAGGGAAAAAAATTAGTTGGTGGCCTTATGACTAAAAAAACATTCAAAGATGCACTTATATGTAATTAACTCTTTTTTTTATTTGGCAAGTCAATCATCCCCAAATCATAAAGTCTTGTTTTCCCGCAGACGAGGACTTCAAAACTCTTTGTGATTGCTTCTTTTCTTTTTCATAAAAAACTTCTCTAGCATAGTCATTCTATCTCTCTAATGTGATGCTTTGAAGTTCAATTATAACAGAACAAGCAATTTTAGACTCATCTTTGGAGAAAATTTTACATCTAATTTGCAATGGAGATATGCAAGAAAAATATGAATTTAGTGATCATTCGAGCCCATTTGAATCCATCATTTCTGGAATGATTCTAACTCAAATTATTTGGTGTATTTCAGTCCATTGCTCTCGGTCATTTTCTCGTCGATTTGGTGTATCTATGTGCTTTAAATTTGTGCATTCTATTCGTCTTAGTTTGATTTTGGTATGGGTAGCGTGTTAATCGTGGTTTTGACTTGAGTTGATTGACTAACATTATGCTTTTTCTATTTATGTTTATGTTTTGTTGCAGATTCATAGTGCCATTACGTAACAATAATCTTTTGTCTGAAGTGCTATTGTATTTTCTTTAGATGCAAGTTCTGATCTTAGTGCTGATGCATGTAGTTTTCTTCTGCTATTGTAAACTTAACTTTGGGAGATGATTTTTCCTTGTTCTTTTGAGATTAGAAATAGAGATTCCAAAGTCTTCTCTCTTGAGATTCCGTTTTAAGCACGGCAAGTGGTTCAGTGGATGCAATGGGTCCCACCACGGGTAACTCAGGATATGGAACCCCTACGTCCTGGGTTCGAACGCTGGGGGTGGCACCTTGTAATTGCTGGATTATCAAACGTGGCCAGGCACCATGCAGCAATGCATGGTTGGAGCCTTTCACAGGCGTCGGGGGGGGGGGGGGGGGGGGGGGGGGGGGGGGGGCGGGGATTAGTCCTTGGGCTTAGGAAGCCTTTGGGATACCCTCCTTAGGGATCTTTCCAATAGTAAGGAAGGCTTATTCAAAAAAAAATGAAATAGAGATTCCAGAGTCTTCTCTCTTGAGATTCCTTAGGATATTGTGAACCAGAGTAACTATAGTGTTGCAGTATAAAGTACCAATGCTATCATGAAATTTTGCTGAGGGAATCATTCTACATGATTTAGAAGATGCTGACTAACATTGTTGACTATGTTAGATCATAATTTGATTAATCTGGCCTTGCATAATACATTCTTATTATTTTTGATTGAGAGATTAGCAATCAGATACTCATCACTATGTATATATGGCTGTAGATTTATAAGATGCTTTGATTCCATGTTGATTAGTGTACTATGCTATTTTACAACATTTGAGATATTATTGCATAAGATCTACTTGTTACATACTGGAAATAATGTTCCAAAGTCTAGTATTTTTTTCTTTTCAGCCTAATGTTGAATTTTTTATTTATGGGTGAGTGTTCTTTCAATACAGTTATCTAAAATACATTATATTAAGAGTTTCATACCATTGATTATGCGTGTGTCTGCATTTGTCTAGCTCCTCAGGTAAGTCTTGTTCAAACAATTAATTTTGAACTATACTCCTTTTTTTTTTTTACCTAGAAATTTCCCAAATTTGTAGACTGCGTTTGAAAATGGATTATTGTCAATCTATAAGAGACGAGAAACTCAAATATGCTAGGTGCAATATTGCCATATTGGAACCCGAGACAACAAAGGAGTAAAGCATGCTTCTTACCCCTCCTACTTGTATGAGGACAAACTCTGTAATTTAGATTGATGAACGTAATTACCTGGGAAACATATTTCTTGTCTAATAATACAGGTCATTTCACTTAATGAATGTAATATTTTCCTTCATTTATATAGGTAAAAAAAATTGATTTATTGTATAATGATATTTGATTCATGATTGGCTTTCCAAATAGAAAAAAGAAAAAAGAAAAAGAAACATAATTACAATTTACAAGGAAGAGTAGTTAGGGTAATTTGTAGAACAAATTGAATTAAAGTAATAGGAAAATAGAGAGGGTGCGTGAATAGAGAAAATTAGTGTATGAATAGCACCACCCTGTTAAAGGAAAAACATATTGTGTGCCTTCGTCAAAGCAACTGAGGGAGAGGGAATCAAGGAATCAGTGATTATCATCAATCAGCGCAATTACGGATCAATCAGCATTTAGTATCATTAATGTAATCGATATTTCCGTTGTAATTCTATCCCTATATAAAGGGACTATGAAATGAAATGAGCAGACCAATTCCAATTGTCATTTTACTTTAACACGTTATCAGCACGCTCAGAGCCAATAGCCAAAGAAAAAAAATCAACAACCCTAGAAGAAAAAAATTTCTTATTTTGCTTCCACCAACAATTCTAAAAAAAAAAAAAAAAAAAAAAAAAAATCCTGCAGCCTACACCCACGCCTTCAACCAGATCGGGGACCGCAAGCCCTGCCTAACCACCTCCTGCTCGCCCAGACAGCCCCTGAGCCTGCAACACAGGCTGACCCACCATTCCAGCCGGCCTCAACCAAATTCCATCACTGCACCGATCCAAACCGGCCAGCAGCACCGATCCAAACCGACCAGCAGCGCTGCTCCAGCCAAGTCCGTCCTCCTACCCACCCGCGCAGCCCACAGCGCAGATCCCAGCACAGATCGCTGAAGAATCTGTCAGTCCATCTGCAGCAGTGCCTCCGCCAACGCTCGGATTGGCCAGCCGGGATCCACTCATCTCCTGCACCGGTCACAGCCCTGCCCCTGCCTAGCCCAGCCCCAGCGCCCCCGCGCCCTCGTCCAGACCGACATCTGCACGAGTTTCTTCTTCTTCCTGCAAACCGAAAAACAAACAGAGAGAAAAGAAAGAAGCAGAGAAAGAAGAAGAGAGGAAAGAAAGAGAGAGGAAAAAAAAAAAACAGAGAGAAAGAAAAAGTAAACCGGCCCAAAGAAAAGGTCCGGTCGAAAAAAAAAAAAAAGGGGAAATCCCAGCCCAAAAAAAAAAGAAAAAAAAAGAAGGGCCCAAGTATACACCCGGCCCAAATAAAATAAAATAAAAAGTAGGCCCTGCAGGCCCAGAAACGAAAAAAAAAATAGAAAAAGAAAGAAAAAAGAGAAGGCCCAAAGAAAAGACCAGGCCCAGAAAAAAAAAGATCAAAGCCCACTGCTGAAAAGGGAGAGGAAGCGGCCTAGTTTTCTCAAGCCTAAAAAACATCGCTACGCACGCCTGCATCAACACGCGCGTGTGTTAGGATTGTTTTATTTTCTCGAAATCAAGTATGTTTTCTTTATTTTATTTTATGATTTTAACAAAGCATGTGAATTTTATTATATTTTGTTATTAAGCATGTTTAGTCGATAATTTTGATCATTTGAAGCATGCCTTGTTATTTATGTTTTATATAATTACCTTTAAGCATGATTATATATTTCATTGTTTATGGTTTATTTATGAAATTTTGAGCATGTTTTTATTTTATTTATCCTTATATAAATTATTCCTAAGCATGCCTTTATATTATGCTATCGTTTGTATTTTATTTTATGCATGATATATTATTGCTCTTATTATGTTTAGTATATAATTTGTTGTATATTTGTGAAATTTGAGCATGCCATGTAGTTTATTTTTATATATGCTATGTTTAAATGTGCTATGATTATTTTTAATACAACATATCAATTCCGTTTGGTCATAGTAATGAAAATTCATGCGTATTATCCATACACACTTACTGTGATCAAGCATTTTCACATAGCATCGAAAGAAAAAATGTGACTATTACGAATCTTGGTCTTGAAATCTAATTCACATTTTTTGGAAAATAATTTACGTGGATGTCTTTAGGACTGCGTAATTTATATCTTCTCTCTTGTTTTATGTAGATGGCTGATCCAACTCGACCTGAGTTTGACATCTTGGACTCAGATGGACTTGAGTACCACCGTTGGGTTTCCGATGTAGAAACTACCTTTGTGGCAAGAGATTACACTGCCACCATTACCGATCCCAAAGACAATGGACCGTCTGACAAGGTGAAAGCAAATGCCTTAATGTTTCTGAGGCGACATATTGATCCTAGCCTCTGCTGGGAATACCTTCAGTTGAAGACACCCAAAGACCTGTGGGATGCCCTTAAGGGACGTTTTGGGAACATTCATGACACATTGCTTCCAGAACTGACCGTTCAGTGGAATGAAATCCGCTTGCTTGACTATAAAAGGGTAAATGACTTCAACAAGGATATGTTGCGCCTAAAAGCACGTCTAAATTTCTGTGGAAAGGAACTCACAGAAGATGATATGATCCAAGACTCTGTCCACTTTTCCTACTTCAACAATTATACTAGCGAACCAGTATAGGCTGGAGTATGATAACAAAATAATCACAACCTTCAACAAGCTGATCAACCTACTGCAAGTGGCTGAGAGGCATAATGAGGTTCTTTTGAACAACAATGCCAGGCCTTTTGGGACAAAGAAAATTCCTGAGGCTAATTATGGCAAAGTGAAAGGTGGACAGAACCCCAATGCAAAGGGGGTTGGACGTGCTGATCCCTACTCACGTGGCAACAATGCACCACGTGGCAAGGGCTCCCAATGTATGGCTCATAGATGGTGGTGCTAGCCCTAGTGGTCATGGAAACAAGGTGCAAAGGAAACCTAAGAAAGAACCCTTCAGTCAAACATAATAGAGTTGGCAATGAACCATGCTATAGGTGTGGAGTCATTGGGCATTGGTACAAGAACTGCCAAGCAAGCAACAAAGTAGCAACCAATTACAAGAGGTATAGGGAGTCTAAAGAACAAGAGGCTCACTATATGGAAGAAGGAGGCCATGACCCAGACGTCAACCTCACAATTGCCGACTTTAATGGCAACAAGGAACTTGCTCAGTCAACCGATGCCCCAGATTTTGACTGATCTGCTTTATTTACTTTATTTTCCAAAAACAGTTGTGAAGGCATAATGCCTCATTTTTAATTACACTATTACTTGGTCTTAAATTTTATTTCAATAATGGTTTGATGAATTAGAACAAGACCTTGATTTGATTATCGTTGGCTCATTAATAAATTTTGAATTTTATTCTCAAGCACTGAATTTATTCAAATTTATTTACTACACATATTTGCATGGTTCGAAATTGCAATATAAAGATGTAAAGCAATACATCTAGAGAAAAAAATTATTATTAGAATGAAAAGATTATCATTCTACTAAAATAGAAATACTCTAAAGAATCTGAGATATATTTAAAGTCAAAGACGCTATGTATGCACCAAGAGCTAATCGAACCTTGTTAAGTTTCAAAGATATTCGTGCCAACGGTTATCATGTAAAAACACACTGTGAGAATGGAACTGAATACATTTATATTACCTCTAATGAATGTGGAAGGAAATTAACGAATTTTAGAGAAACTTATGAGTCAATCTAGTGGACTGTACCTCACTACGATTCGAATCATTGAATCCTATACTATTACCAACAGTGAAATGTGGGACACTGACTTATACAGGCTTTGGCATGACCGCCTAGGGCACCCCGGTCATGACATGATGATCCGTATTTTAACGAACTCATATGGACATCCCTTCTTTCGAGTGAAATAAAATGGGACAAAAATCCTTCACACTGCACGGTGTTGGTTCTAGTACTGCTCAAATGCAGTCATTGCCTTCTGAAGTACCAGAAGCACTACCACTCTCCCATTATGCCTCATTGACTATTTCAAAGGCACATCACTCGTTTTGCAAAGCCTGCTCTTTAGCAAAAACAGGATCGAGACCTTCCTATGCTAAAGATATCAAATAAAACATTCCATTCTTACAAAGGATACAAGGAGATATCTGTGGACCTATCCATCTAGAGTGCGGACCATTTTAAGTACTTTATGGTTCTGGTGGATACTTCGACACACTGGTCACATGTCGCTTTATTGTCCACAAGAAATGCTGCAAAACTCCTAGCACAGATTATACGTTTAAGGGCTCACCACCCTGATAACCCTATCAAGTCTATAAGGCTTGATAACGCTGGAGAATTTACATCAAAAGCATTTGATGAATATTGCATGCCTATTGGGATCAATGTAGAGCATCCTGTACCCCATGTGCATGCACAAAACGTTCTCGCAGAAGCCACCATCAAAAGGCTACAGATGGTGGCTAGGGCAATGGTTATGCGCACCAACCTGCCTATATCTACCTGGGGTTATGCAATATTGCACGCAACTTTACTTATTCGTTTCAGACCGACAGCTAGCCAACCATTTTCTGCGTACTAGTTGGTAACTGGATATGAGCCTGACATTTCACACTTACGCATATTTGGTTGAGCAGTATATGTGCCTATTGCGCCCCCACAGCGCACCAAAATGGGTCCTCAGAAAGTATTTATGTTGGATACGAATCCCCAACAATTATCCGCTATTTGGAAATCTTGACAGACGATCTCTTTACCGCTAAATTTGCGGACTGTCACTTTGATGAGACAATCTTCCCGTCGTTAGGGGGAGATAGGAAAAAGGATTTTCCAAGAGAACGACAGAAATTGTCGTGGTTTGTTCCCACTTTGTCTCATTTTGATCCCCGCACTTCACAAAGTGAAAGTGAAGTGAAAAGAATAATCAATCTTCAGAACGTAGCAGATTCGATACCTGATGCGTTTATTGATATCGTAAAAGTGACGAGATCACATATACCAGCTGCAAATGTGCCTGCAAGGTTAGAAGTCCCCAACAAGGGGCACGGTGCCGCAGATAGAGGCATTGCAACCACACTTAGTAATTACAAGGAAGAGTAGTTAGGGTAATTTGTAGAACAAATTGAATTAAAGTAATAGGAAAATAGAGGGGGTGCGTGAATAGAGAAAATTAGTGTATGAATAGCACCACCCTAAATAAATACATAAATTTAAGTAATATTGTTCTATGTGGGCCTTCAACATATCTGATACTATTATAAAAAATCGGATTCTTTTTCCTTTAGTTGTGTGAAAATACAAATTTGAGCCAACTCTAAATGATTGATTTTCAAGAGTGAATAGAGTTGAAATTCGCTCTTGACTTTCTTCGATTTAATAGTACTTAAATGTGATTGTGTTTCTTGTCTTGTATTGTTTGAGGAGGACATATTGCTTGTTTGGTCAGGCATCTCAAGCAGTTTTATGATTCAAATGCAAAAGAAAATAAAAGAAAACCCTAGCATTAATTTTAAAAGGCAGAGATAATCTAGTGACCCATATTTCTATATTATTGTTCAACTAACAAACATTTCTGAATTTCTCCATAACTAAGTCGACTTTTGCTCTGCTAGGGTTTTCTCCCTAGCCGAAAAATTGATCGAGATTTGGGTAGAGATGGCGGCAGAAGATGGGACGGCGACCCTTGTCTTGTCGGATGCGGCCGTAGTGAGCCTCGTTGGGGGTAGAGATTTGATCCACGACCCTTTCTTTTACCTTTGTGGCAGTTTGCTTACCAAGAAACCGGTGATCATTCAGCCATTTTCGGCGGTGATTTCCTGGATATGGCGGCTGAAGGAGAGGATTATGATCTGTGAGGAGGGGAGGGGGATCTTCGTGTTCCAATTCAAGGAACAGGAGGTGAAATACCGGGTTCTTCATGGTGGCCCTTGGTACTACAGTAACTCGATGCTGTTATTGGCAGATTACGACAGGGTTAGCGCTCTGCCGGAGACCCTTCAGCACTTCTTGGAGGTTTGGGTGCTTGTGAAGGGTCTAAGAGTTGCCATGCGCAATGATCGGTCTTTAACCCGGATTGGGAACGTTTTGGGAACTTTTGTTAAGGCTGACCAAATTGCATTGTAGAGGAGGGATGCGGTCCAGCGAATCCGGCTGATCCATGACGTTCGCCGGCGGGTCTGGGCTATGCGTATGCGTGAGTTTTGCTTCTCGTCGGATTTGACGGTGGTCTTGAGTTCTAGTATGAAAAGTGCCATGGCATCTGTAAAGGGTGCTGCTTCTTCACTCATGCCAGAAACGACTCCGAAAAAGGTTTGCTACTCGGGGAGGCCGAGATCGATGCCGAGATGTCTCCTTTTGGAGCTACTACCCCGACGACTTCACCTAGGTTGAAGGAGGTCGTGGTTTCTGGGTCTGTGGTGCCGGAGTTTGGAGGTGGACCGGTTGCAGGCATGGCTGTGCAGGTGGAGGCGGAACTGGGTTCGGTGCTCCCCTTGGCTCCTCCCAGTTCCTCTGCGGGAAACCTTGATTATGAATTAGGGTTGACTATTGGGTCTGGGTTGACCAAAGAAAGGGTTAGTGGGCCGTCTGTTGGGCTATTTGGGTCTGAGGGTTGTGGTCTGTTTTCATTTGGACACCCATCTAAAGTGTTGGGTGTGCGACGGCTTCATGAGGAGGATTGGGTCAAGGACGGGAAACGCATGAAGCTTGTTAATGGCTTAGTTGAGGTTCCTGTTACTGATGGGAAGAATTCAAAGAAGGGTAGGCCCCGTGGTCATCAGAATAAAGCTAAGCCTGCACCTACTTCGGATGTAGTGAGCCCAGTTGAGGAGGTTATGGAGAAGGACACCCTATCCCAAGAGGGTTTGGTTGCAGTCCAACATTGTCCCCGGTGAAGTTGTCGCTGGGATGGTTGCGGAGATGTACACCATTTGAGGTCTTAGGCATCAATGCTCCATTCCAGTTGCTTGCTTGGGATTGTGTAGGTCTGTGTTTCTTTTGTTTTTTTGCTTTGAATAATTTTCTCACCTTGTTCCGCCCTCCTGTCTCAGGGTTGGAAAGGTGTAGATGTTTTTCTTTTGTTTCGTATTTTAGCTAGTTTGGTTTTTTTTTTTTTCTGTTTTCTCTAGGACCATCTGTGTTTTTGCAGTATGTTTTGTGCTTTGATTTGTATTAGGAGGGATTTTTTGAATCCCTCTAACTTGACGGAGAGTCGTCGTTGATTTATATATAATAGAACCTGATTCCGTTTCCCTTAAAAACAAACATTTCTGACGAAGATTGTTAGATATTCTAGCTCTCAATTGCACATTTTATACACAATCCTAATTTCAATCTTCAATTTTACCTTGGGTAGCAAGTTTTGCTAAATTTGGAAAACGACAATTAATGGTAGACCGTCTCCAATAGAAAGATAAAGTAATTGACAAGACAAAAAAACAATAATTAAGAAATAGAACACTCGCAAGCCTTAATCTGTGTGATTAATTAGTGTGCACTAAACTCTACTATCAATTATTGACACGCTGATTAAGGTCGAGAGAAATAAACCAATTCAAAGAAAAGATTTGGAAGTACATATAAACCTATGTATTCTAACAAGCATCAACTAGTAAAGAGTGCACAACCGGCTACTCTATTTGCTTTGACAAAGCAGTGACATAACGGAAAAAAAAATAACCTATGCATTTTGTTAGGATAATTCAAAGTTGCACAATCGATCATACGTAGAGCGTATACGAAATGTTTGACACACTTACCATAATGATATAAACTAGTAAGAAATCAAAATATTTCACCTCACTAAAGTGCTATCAAAATAAACAACATAGTTAACACTTAACAAGTAACTATTCCAACATTTTATTTTTTATTTTTGTGAAAAGACTATTCCAACGTTTAAAGACTTTTAACCACTGCAAGTGGCCTAGTGGTTCTTGCCTAGTTGGGTGTGCTCCCCAATTTAAGTTCAAACCCTGAAGCTGTCAAAGTGGTCAGGCACTGTGCTGCAATGCACAATTGGAGCATGCGCCGAAGGGGTTTATCTTGGGCTTAGGAAGTCTTTGAGTTCCCCTTGACAAAGTAAAAAAAAAAAAACGTTTAGAGCAAGTGCAGCGGTTGCACTTTGACTGGGCAAAGGGAGGGATTTGCTGATGTGTTGACCAGGTAAGTGAATTTTTTGCTTCCACCGGTCTTGCTTTGCCCAACTAATTGTTGGCTTTTATTGACTGAGGCCAAAAAAAAGGCAACAGCCTGACTAAAAGCTTGACCCAGCATGCTCGGCTGCCACCTCAGGAAAGCATGCAAGTTGGCTGACGTCAGCGACAGAAAAGTAGAGAGAGACGAGGAGGGCTTTGCACATGGAGGAGACGCACGAATGAGAGAGCAGCAGCTGCATTTGCTGACCAGCGGTGTTGGAAAGTTTGTCGCCTAGCGGCTGTGTTGGAAGTTGCAGAGAGGACGCGTGGCAAAAGCCGTGGGGTGAACAGTGAAAATGAAAGCAACGGTCAATTAATCCCAGCCCTTGGTTTCAATTAAGAAGAGAATCCCAATTAAACAGTGAAAATGATGAACAGTCTTGACCGGTCAAGAAAAAAAACGGGTGGAAACCCATGTCCAGAATAGTAACTTGACTGGTCCAATTTTTGACTTCTCGACTTTGTCTTTTCTTGACTACGGGTAAGCTTGCTCTTAAAGACTATTGGTTTGCATGTAATTTTCAATCAATCAACGCATCTAAACAATTGATTATATATATATTAATCTTGTCGAGAAAGAAATATATCGAATGTGGGTTTAGGGTTTCATGGCGTCCATGCATGGGTCCCAAAACAAGTATCGCTGTTGTTGATGATTGACCTAATCAATTTACAGATTTGGTTGGCGAATGGATCCAAGTCAATTGTGGTGGTGGGACGGAAAGAACGTGGGAATTGGAAGTTGGAACATCATTCTGACCATTCCACCGTTCATCATATGTATTGTCTACCAGGACTGTACTATGACCTAAACTTCTTAGGACGAGTCATTTCCTCATATATATATATATCCTTCACCTGCAAATCCAGTACTATTAGTACCACGTACCTAAAACTTTCAATTTCTGGGTGTATACACCGACAAACCACATGTTAAGATGAAGATAGCAATGTAAATTTTGAAGAAAGATTGAGATAGGTAAAGCAAACGGAAGATCAAACCTCAACAGCCAGCATGCCATTATTGCGATATGTATTAACTTTTACTTCACGACTCAGCTTAGAATGATTATTTTTAATAAGATGTATTTGTCATTTTCGATCATTTGCTCGGGCTTAAGATATCTGCTTAAGAGTATTGCATTTCATTGATTTGTGTACGGTTGGAGTATTGGAGTAGGAAATTATCGGACACAAAAACGTACATAAAAATTACAACAACAAAAAAACAAACGTTTCTCATCTATTCGATCTAGATCCCTCTCAGAAATAATTTTAATTAAAAAATGATAGCTGCTTCCATTGCCAATGCGATAACTCCCCAGAAAAATTCCAGATATGCATTGTATTCACATCTGAAATCGAAAGAGTCCAAAACTCAGCAACAAACAGTTATATAAATAAATCAGAATTGAAGTAAGCTCAGGCTGTATCTGGAATTTTATTTTCTATATATATATATATATATATATATATATATATATATATATATATATCGATCGATCATGGATAAGTTAATCATCTTCAATACTATTCAAGTCAATGCCTTGAATCATTTGGAATCTTCTGAATCATCTTCTTTCTTTCTGCTGTAATGTAATGAAATCAGTGCCCGACTGACTCGAGTCACTTGGTTTCTGGCGATCCACAGGGAGAGGACAACGAAGACATTCGTGGGTGCCTTGTTGGCACCATTCCTACACCAGCTTCATCCATCCATCCCCCTTTATCTAAATCTATTTCTAGAGTTTTATTTTTTCTTCTTTTTCTGTTTCTAAATGAATATGGGCCTAATGATGCGCCCTTCTTGTTCATAAAAAGATAAAAGATAAAATTAAAAAAATTAAAGACAAACAAAGTTCTTCAATTTATGCACCCCTTAATGATGCGCCCTTCTTGTTCATAAAAAGATAAAAGATAAAATTAAAAAAAATAAAGACAAACAAAGTTCTTCAAGTTATGCACCCCTTATTGAGACAAGGAAAAATATATCTTTTCTTCTAAATCTATGTGTATTAATTTCATGTCCTTCTCTGGTGGTTCCGGTTCCCATTTTGCAAGCTAATGGTATCATGCGCCACTGTCACGTTTTTAGTTGGTTCGGATGTAAGGTTTCAGATCTGCATATCGCTTTGGGATTCGAGTTGGACCTCAATCGTGCCATCGTGGTATGAGTTTATGTATCAAGTGTTTACGACTTTAGGGTGTTTTATTACTCAGCGCCATCAAATCACCTGTAAATAAAGTCTTGTTTTTATTTTTTCTTAATTTTTTTTTTAATATAAACTGCAATAAACAACTAACAATTTTACAACGGAGAATTCTCACCAAATTAACTGTAAGTCAAACATATTACCTTATAAAATAAACAGTAATGTCACTCAACTAAATAATAGTAAGCACTAATAAGAGCCTCTGAGCCTCATAGACGATGACTGTACCTTAATACACAAATTATCGTCAAGAACTTAATACACAAATTATCGTCAAGAAAACAAGTTACAAAATTTTCTTCGTATGGTTTGCGGAGGTGTCAATGAGTGAGCATGACATGTTGGTGAGTTTGCCAACACGTCAGCGCCGCACAGTGACCCACTTATCTTCCTCTTTTCACCCATCACTTGGGGCTTCCAATTAGTAGTCACCAAGCAACACAACCTGAACACGGTATGCATCTACCAATTATAAATACCTCCGGCTATGTTAGAATCTAAGAAATCCAGAACTCACGACTCATTTAAAGCACATAAATCTGGGGTTTAGGGTATATGATTCATCACAAAGTCTAACACCAGGTTGAAATGATATAGAAACAAGGAAGATCTGATGCAAAGACAATTGTTGATTCAGAAGATACTGGAGAATTTCCATATTCATTCTCCCCCAGATTATTTTAGTTTTTGTACCATCATTGTTCACCATGCACATTATGGTGTTTCTGGAAATATGAATTTTCTGAAGACTAATGTGAAAAGAACAAAATCCCTTTCCTGACTAATTAATAGCACCAGAGACTACAATATTCCTACACATTAAAACCTCATCTCACTATGATTACATTCATGCTCGGCCTCCAACAATACCATTGGGGAAAAGAAAAAAGGAATTTGAGAAGTCAGTTTAAAGAGGATAGACTATTAGCAGCAGAGGCTCCAGCAAATCCAACTACTGATTGAACTTCTAGTAATCCATGCCTCCCATTCCTCCCATACCAGCTCCCACTGCAGGGCCTTCCTTCTCAGGAAGCGAGACAACAACTGCCTCGGTGGTAGTCATTAACGAGGAGACACTGCACAAATTAAAAAAATTTCAGTTGCTTGGATTCAGGAATTATAAGCTCAAAAGAAAAAAAGAAATGAACAGACATTGAAAAAGTAGGCCTTCTAAGATGGATGAATTACCTTGCAGCATCTACCAAGGCAGTTCTGATGACTTTCAAGGGATCAATGATCCCGGCCTTTATCATGTCTACATATTCACCTGAAAGGAGCATAGAGAGAGAGAGAGAGAGAGAGAGAGAATAAATCATGACCTAAGTTTCACAGTGCAAAGACGTGCACCTGAATCCAGTAACCACCCTTGGTTTGTATTGAAAGGTTATAAAAAGAAAAACGAACCCTTTGCTGCATCATATCCAAGGTCAGGATTGTCCTGCTCCAACAGCTTGCCGACAACGACTGCCCCCTCAACTCCAGCGTTCGAAGCAATTGTGGATACAGGCATCTATATGACAGTGGAATCATATGAGTGAATTTTACATGCTTAGCATTATCCAGCAAAGAATAAATGAGAAACTAGCAGACACATGTTCCCTCCTATCAAAGATACTTCTAGCTAGTCTTACATCTTTGTAGAATCATTTTCTAATGTTCATTTTATAAGATGAGTAACAGAAGTGATGAAATTAATTGTTTGTATAACAGGGGAATGAGAAGAGGAGTAATATAGTGAACCTTAAGAGCATTTTGAATGATCTGCACACCAATCTTTTGATCAAAGTTTGCAGTTTGCAACTTGTCCAGCTCTTTGGAGGCATACAGAAGTGCTGCACCACCACCTGCACATGGGAAGATGATCTTAGTTACCATGATAAATCATCCCACTTGAACTACAAAAACCATATATTTTCTAGAAGACAACTTACCAGGTACAATTCCTTCTTCTACAGCAGCCTTAGTGGCATTCAGAGCATCAGTAACCCTATCCTTCTTTTCACCGACTTCTGCTTCACTAGCTCCGCCAATCTACAAAGTACACCTCAATTAAAGTCACTTTTTGTGCTACCATGCCGTTCACCCTAGAATATATAGAAATGACAGGATACCTTTAGAACAGCAACACCACCAGAAATCTTTGCCAGCCGCTCTTGTAGCTTCTCCTTGTCGTAATCAGAAGTGCTCAATTCAATTGATGATCTTAACTGTCAAAATGATCATAGTCGATATATCATTAGCATACACAATGGAACCCCAGAATATTTGTTAAGATAGCTTAAAAAAAAAAAAGGAATAAAGAATCAGCATTAACCTGTTCACATCTTTCTTCAATAGCTTTCTTGTCACCAGCCCCATCAAGAATAACAGTATCATCTTTGGAAACTGTAATCTACAATTCCAAACCATGCATGCAATCAGAAGCAAACAAACAGCATTCCAACAATTTAAAGAAAGTATCCTCTGATCAATCCAGATCTCATTTTGATAGACCACATTTCAACTTATTTAGAAGCATATATCGAGTGGGAACATGTCGCTATTCTTTTGATGCACTATACAAAACTCTAGGGCTCTAGGCATATGTACTCTGAAGGGTAAAATTAAAAATAAATGGTTGATGTGTCTCACCCTTTTGCATGTGCCAAGCATCTCTGGTCCCACTTTTTCGAGGTTCAGACCAAGCTCTTCAGTTATCACCTACAAAGATAAAAGATCAAGAGGTTATTGTGTCAGACTCAAAATAATATCAAATACAAGGCAAAGTGAAACCTACAGAATGAACCTACCTCGCCTCCAGTAAGAATGGCTAGGTCCTGCAGATTTGCCTTCCTGTTCTCTCCGAATCCAGGGGCTTTAATTGCACAGACCTTCAATGCATTAAAAGATTTATATTAAAACCATGTAACTTGCTACCTCCATAACAGTAGTCAACAATTTAGACAGTGAACACCGAGCATATATAGTGAAAACTAAGGATCACCTTAATTCCAGCACGAAGCTTGTTTAAAATGAGTGTAGCAAGTGCTTCACTTTCAAAATCTTCAGCAACAATCAGCAGAGGCCTTTGTTTCTGAAACCAACAACTAATGAGCTAAAACAACAGGAGAAGCATAATCAACAGACTTCAGTAATCCTCACAATCACTTACCTTCAATGCCAGCTCTAATATTTTCACTACAGCATTTAGATTTGAGATTTTCTTCTCGTAGATTAAGACAAGTGGATCGTCCAATTCCTGTTAAAGTGAAAAACCAAAAGTAAAAACCCACAGCAAAGAAGTTTTCTATAAATCTGATAGTTAAAGGATCCCAAATATGTTATGGCAACAACCTTCAGATTGAAGAACCATGTAACACGGGTTGCTTATAACAAAACAGGGAAGAATTAATGGACAAATGCTTACACATTTTTGGTTCTTCTGATTGGTGATAAAATAAGGGGATATATAACCCCTGTCCAGCTTCATTCCTTCAACAACCTCCAATTCATTGTCGAGTGTTTTTCCATCCTGAAATAATTCAACAAGAAATATTTTCAGACTTGCATAGAGAATGCAGAGAAGTTCTACAGCTGCAAGCACATGTCATAACAAGATAACTATTCAAAGAAAGGAATTGGAAAGAAGGAATGTTTCAAGGAACCAACTTACAGATATGGTGATAACACCTTCTTTACCAACTTTCTCCATAGCCTTAGCTATTAGCTCACCAATCTCTCTGTCACCATTAGCTGATATTGTGCCAACCTTTTCAAGAAAACATTTCATATGAGCAAAAAAGCTAACGTTTGTAAACCCCTTAACCACTGATGTTGTTCCTTTTCTGTTATGGAATTAAAATAAAGCAGACCTGAGCTATTTCCTCTGATGTACTGATCATCCGAGCCCTGCTCTTCAAGTTTGTCACAACACAATCAACTGCCATTGTGATGCCTCGTCTTAGGTCCATAGCATTCATTCCAGCTGCCACTGACTTGCATCCTTCGGTAAATATGGCACGGGTGAGAACTGTAGCACAAGTGGTACCTGCAAACACAATAAAAAACATTCACATTACCATATTATGATCATCCAAAATTCTAAATTTGTAGAAATAGTCATCATAAGAATGAATGGAATCTCACCATCGCCCGCAGCATCATTTGTAGCATTTGCCACCTGCTTTACAAGACTAGCACCAATGTTTTTGACTTTGTCTTTGAACTCAATGCTCTTTGCTACAGTCACACCATCCTTTGTCACTTTGGGAGCTCCAAAGCTTTGCTCCAGGACAACATTGCGTCCCTGTGGAAAGATCAAACATCAACAAAACCACCATAACAACCCAAGCCTCCATAACTGTCAATTACTCTGACGGAATTGAAGATTGAAGACCACTGAAACCAACTTTATTCTCCACTTCAATTGCATTCAGTACCAAATTGAAGAAACAAAAAAAAGGAAATGAACAACAGATAACAAACACATCTCAGATTCAAACTGAACCAATGCACAACAAGATATAATTGCAGCAGCAAATTAATACCAACAGATCGATACACATACATATTACATATATACAAGTATTGTAACTTAAGCAAAGCACCAAATCCAACAACAACAATGTAAAGTCACTCACTTTTGGCCCCATTGTGACTTTAACAGCATCGGCAAGCTCTTCCACACCCCTAAGCATCAACGATCGGGCTTCCACACCGAATTTAATATCCTTGGCCGCATAGTTCCTTCTCCAACTTATTCTGCTGCCAATCTGAACATTCAAAAAAAAGACCTCCCATCAAAACCCAATCAAACAATGAAACAAAAATCGCAACTTTCAAAAGCAACAAGCAGCCCAGAATGAGTACCTGCTGGCCACTGTTCTTAGCCAACCTGCGAATCACAAAAGCAATGAAAAATGAGTAAAACTAGAGAAACCCAAATGAGATTTGAATCAAAGGAAGTGACTTTTGGCCCCAAGTTTGAATCTTTACCTGGCTTTGGAGGCGAGGTTAGTGGCGAAGCGGTACATGGTGATCAAAGTTGCAGAGGGAGAGGAAGTATGGGCTACTGGGTATACTGCGAGAGAGAGAGAGAGAGAGAGAGAGAGAGAGAGAGGAGAGTATAAAATGTGGAACAGAGAAAGGTCTAGAAGCGAGAGTGTTTTGAAGTAGGGTTTAGGGTTTTGGTGGTGAAAGGCAAAGTCCAGTTACAAGCCGAAAGCCACGGGTTCGATTTTGGGCTGTGGGCTTAATTTCCGATCCATTAACAATTATCTGACTAAATAAAACATAATACCAACAATTTTGTTCAAATTATTAGTCCTATGATAATCATCAAAAAAGAAAAAAAATATTAGTCCTGTGATACACGTCTTTTGAGAAGCAATTTTGGGAGCGGTGTGTGTGTTTTGAGAGGCAATTTTGAGAGAGGAGACATTCTCAGAACCTTTAATGTAAGATTTCTTAACCACTAAAATTATAACTTCTTATATGAATATCTTTAACTCACGTGAGTATGAGAATTTATGTTCTTTATTAATTTCTTTTAAGATTCTTCTGCTTTTTTTCATTTGTGTGAATTGTACTAGTATTCAATTACCGATCACCTTGTGTACTTGTACTCTTCTCATTCTGTTCTCACTTAGTTTGGTATGGTCCATATATATGCCACTGTAGGAAGTTGGGAACTTTCCCTTCAACCAGCCGGTGCAAAATATATATGCGATGTGATGGCGTAGCTACAGTAGGGCGAAATGACATTTCTTGGGTTTTGAAACTAAGCAGTGACTGGTTGATATGTCTAGTAAAAGAAGCCTATCATTTAATGTTTGATCTTTTTGACATAAAAGATAATAAAAAGAATTGTTTTAAAGGATTGGCCCATTCACCGCCCCAATGAGGCAATGGCCTTTCCTAGCTTAGGGCGAAATGACCTTTCTTAGTTTTTGAAACTAAGCAAATGACTGGTTCGTATGTCTAGTAAAAGAAGCCTATCATTTGATGTTTGATCTTTTTGACATACAAGATAATAAGAAAATTGTTTTAAAGGTTTGGCCCGTTCACCTCCCCAATTTGGATGGAACTCCCACTATCTTTTAATTTTTTAAATTTATTGATTAATTAATCAATGATTATTTTCTGACTTTTCACCTATATATGTTTATAGAGATAACTTCTAATGAGGACCACTAAATTGAGAACTAGTTGAAGATTTTTATGTGACACCCACTTTTCGATCACATTTCTGCAAAATGTTAAATATTTTGATATTCATGTGTAGATTATTTATGCAATTTTTCAACTAAATTGAAAATCGTTAAGACATTCATAATTGTGATTTATCAATTATGAATATGAACAGTTTATGTTTTGACAGCTTTGGTTCGTCCATTAATTTGATCTAGTTCGGTACCTTAACGATTGGCAATGTAAAAGAAAATTTTAATAAGTAATCAACTCATGCATACATAAATATCTAAAGGTTGATTTGTCATAATGTAATTGAAAAGTGGGTCTCCCAAACCGATAATTAGAATGTCCTCAACTAGTCCTCATTAGAAAGGGTTTTCTATGTCTATATATATTTAAGTAGCCTATATATATTAAATTTCTTCTTGAAAGAAAAAACCTATATATATATATTATGTTTATACAGTTTGTTTTAGTCTCATGGTCATTCTCTCTAACCCGTTTTCCTCTCGTAGTCACGTATTTCTCAGATTTTCTCCTATGAACGGCAAGTCAAAGTCTTTAACATAAACTCAAAGTAATATTTTCTTTTATCTGGTTAATAAATTTAATTTTAATTAAAGAAATTTCTTTAATTCTTTGCATAGTTTAAAATTTTTCGAGATCAATTTATTCAATTAAGGGTTTTTTAGTTTTTCATTTTCTTCTTTAGTTTGAATAATAGAAACTAGATGGGCTCCACACACTATGTGTGTGAAGTGAATATTATTTATTTATTTTTTTAAAAAGGGAGTGGGAAGTTTGGCTTTATAGAAGTGGGTACTTTTTCATGGAAAGTTGTAGTTAGCAAGCAGACACTTTCAAAGGCAGTTCTGAAGAGAAGAAGAAGAAAAAACAAGAAAGCCATTCGGAGCAGACTTGACCTATTTCCTTTACCCTTCATTGTGGCTAAAACTGTGCATTTTTATATATGAAATCTAAATAACAAAGAGCAAGAAGGGCGAGGAAAACTTTTTCTTTTATATGACCTAGCCTCCTCTGCTAGGGTTTACTTTCTAGGTTTCTAGAAAGCAAGATTCAATTGACCATGGATATGGACATACTGAGTTGGAATTGCAGAGGAATCTGCAACGACATCACAATTCGGGCGCTGAAGGATTTGATATCCCAGAACAGACCCCAAATTATTTTTCTTTGCGAAACCAAAATCAACAATATCAGGGCCTTTAACGATCTGCGTTTGGCGCTTGGTTTTTCTCAGGCTCAGGAAGTGTTGAGTGTAGGACAGTCTGGTGGTTTGGGCATGTTCTGGAATGATGATGTGAAGGTGGAGGTGGGTACGACGTCACAACATCATATTGATATTATGGTTAATGGAGGTCCTGGAACCCCTAGGTGGAGACTTACAGGTTTTTACGGATCTACTCGAACGGTGGATAGAGACAAATCATGGCAGCTTTTGCGTGATTTGAGTGATTTGGAGACCCTTCCCTGGGTCGTTATCGGCGATTTTAATGAAATCCTAAATAGCAGTGAGAAGAAAGATGGTCCGATTAGGGCAAAGAGGCAGATGCATGGTTTTAGAGAAGCCCTAGGGTATGGGGATTTGCTTGATCTTGGTTTTCAGGGGCCTCAGGCAACTTGGTGGAATTCTGAAACCCAGTTACGGTTGGACAGGGCTGTGTGTACACCGACCTGGTTTGATATTTTTGGTTTTGCACGTCTGAAGCATCTCCCACAAAGTGATTCCGATCATGTGCCAATACTGCTACAAGCTAGTACTGTTCCTCTTCCCACACGTCCTCGTCATCATCTCTTCAAATTTGAAGCACATTGGTTGCAACATGAAGAATGTGATGGCGTTGTACACCAAGCCTGGCAGACAGATGTGTCCGGTTTGCCAATGTATCAATTGTCCAAGAAGATAGTTTATACTAGAATGCATCTGGATGCTTGGCAGAGGAAGACGTTCAAGGGTAGACAGATGGAAATGTTAGGGGTTCGAGCACGTTTGGAGGAGTTGCTAGATGCAACGCTTTCTGATGCTGTGATTATGGAGAAGAAGCTTTTGTCTGAACGTCTCCAAACTTTATTATCTCAAGAAGAATCTTTCTGGCGACAAAGATTGAAAGTAACTTGGTTGAAGGAAGGTGATCGTAACACGGGTTATTTTCACCGGAAGGCATCAAATAGAAAAAGGAAAAATACTATACATGGTCTGTTTAATGAGGCTGGTGAGTGGTGTGAGGATGATGAGGGGTTGGAGCGAGTGGTGACTTCCTACTTTTCTAATATGTTCAAAGCAGGGGACATAGATGTTGAGGCCATGGGTACTACATTAGAGGCTATTCAACCATGTGTTTCTGAAACTATGAATGAACAATTGTGTGCTCAATATTCTCAAGAAGAGGTTCGGTGTGCCTTGTTTCAAATGTACCCAACTAAATCGCCAGGGCCAGATGGTATGCCTCCTCTATTCTTCCAACACTATTGGGAGTCAATAGGAGCTGAGGTGACTGCTGTTGTTCAGAGTTTTTTACATTCAGGTCAGCTGTTACGACAAATTAATTTCACACATATTTGTCTTATCCCAAAAGTGAATGATCCGGAGCACATGTCAGATTTAAGACCTATTGCATTATGTAATGTAATCTACAAGCTTTGTTCGAAAGTCATAGCAAACAGGTTGAAGTTGATTTTGCCAGACTTGATTTCTCCATATCAGAGTGCTTTTGTGCCTGGCAGGTTAATTACTGATAATATACTTGTCGCTAATGAACTTGCTCATTTTGTTCATAACAAAAGGGATGGTGGTGATGGGTGAATGGCTCTTAAACTAGACCTGAGCAAAGCCTATGATAGGATGGAATGGGTTTTTCTTAGGAAGGTGATGGAAAGGTTTGGTTTTGATCCAGTATGGATAGAGATGGTGATACAGTGTGTCTACTCTGTAAGATACTCTTTTTTGCTGCGTGGAAATCCTCGTGGTCTTGTTATTCCTAGTAGAGGATTACGGCAAGGTGATCCTCTGTCCCCATATTTATTTCTAATTGGGGCAGAGGGTTTCTCAGCCTTATTACAGCAAAAGCAGGAATTGGGATTGCTCCCTAGGATTGAGATTTGCAGTGAAGCCCCTCGGGTGAATCATTTACTTTTTGCTGATGATAGCATGCTTTATGCTGACACTTCTCTAGAGGCCTGTTTCCAGATACAGGATGTTATAGAAACATATGGTAGGGCATCTGGTCAATTGGTTAATTTTGATAAAAGCTCTATTGTTTTCAGTAAAAATGTTTCAGAAGTTATGAAAGATGAGGTGTCCAGCCTTTTGGGAGTTGAGGTGGTGGCTTCCCATGAAAAATATTTGGGTCTTCCAACATATGTAGGGAGGAAGAAAACTGCTACCTTCCAGTATATCAAGGAGAATTTGTCCAAGAAGGTCTCCAATTGGCAAGGAAAATTTTTGAGTGGTGCAGGTAGAGACATTCTCATCAGAGTGGTGGCATAAGCTCTTCCAACTTATGCAATGAGTGTCTTCCAATTAACAAAAAATTTCTGTGAGGATCTTGAACAACTTTGTGCCAAGTTCTGGTGGGGGAGTACTCTTGATAAAAGAAAAATTCACTGGAAGACTTGGAAGGCTTTGTGCAATCCTAAAGAGGAAGGAGGGCTAGGTTTCCATAGTTTATCAGAATCTAATTCCGCTATGCTAGCCAAACAAGCATGGCGTGTGATCAACAATCCTCAATCGCTGATAGCTCGACTCTTTAAAGCTAAGTACTATCCAGAAGGTTCTTTTTGGACAGCTTCATCCCATGCCTCTCCTTCTTATTCCTGGCGGAGTATCTTTTCCACAAGGGATTTGTTAAGGAAAGGCACTTACTGGCAGATAGGCGATGGGACATTGGTGAACATTTGGAGGGATTCGTGGATTCCTGGGGTGCCGGATTGTAAGCCTAGAGAAGGTAATTTGGCTATGAATGAAGTCAATATGGTGAGTGACTTGATTTGTCATACAGGCGTTTGGGACATTAATCTCATTCGAAGGGTGTTTTCGGTTGATGAAGCTGAGGCAATCTTATCAATTCCTCTATCTTCTAGGGAGGTGCACGACAGGGAGGTTTGGAGACTTGAAAAGAATGACAAGTTTTCGGTGAAGACTGCTTACCGATACTCTTTCTCTATTTCTTCTTCTAAGAGCCCTTTTGAACTGCCAGTTGGGGTGAGTTTTTGAAGGTTGCCATCCCTAATGCAGCCAAAGTTCATATATGGCGGGTGTGTCACAATATCCTCCCATCTTTGGAGAGATTAATCTCAAAGAGAGTTGTGTTGGATTCCATGACTTGTCCGTTGTGTGTGCAGGACTTGGAAACAACACTGCATTTGTGTCGTGACTGTCAGTTCACTAGACAAGTGCTGCAAACACATAGGGTGTTGTCACAGGTTTGTTATAATCCTCATTTTGCTCATTTGGATCTGTTGGAATGGATTAGTTCTTGTGCCAGAGACTTATCTCTACAGTTACTTGGTGAGTTGGTATACCTTCTTTGGGGGGTGTGGAAAGAACGAAATAATCGAATTTGGGAAAACAAAGTTGGTACGGCTGTTGATGTAGTTATCGTGTCTATGTCAAGGCTGCATGAATTTCATTTTCTGCAAGGGAAGATTGGGAATAGTGGAGCTGGTACTATTAGAATGACTCGGTGGGTTGCTCCCTCTGTGGGCTGTTTTAAAGTCAATGTAGATGGTTCTTTCTTTCAAGCATCTAAAAAAGGGAGCACTGGTTTTGTTGTCAGGGATTGGCAGGGCTCATTTATAGCAGGAGGAGGTAAATCTCTTTCGGGTTTACTATCACCTGAATATGTGGAAGCTGTAGCCTGCAAACAGGCCATTGAGTTTGTAGTTACAAATCAATATTTGCCAGCTATTGTGGAGACTGATTCGCAATTGGTGTATCGACAATTGCTTAGCCGAGAGGGGAGTAACTTGTCCATCTTGGGACATGTTTATGATGATATGGAGTACATTTTGGATGCTTATGCAAACCTGCGCGTAGTTCATACAAAGAGAAGTGCAAATAGGGTGGCACATCTGATGGCTGCTCATACTAGGACTCTCCTTGTGGAGACTTTTTATTTTTCTTCCCCTTCTTTTTTACAAGCTGCATTAGCAGCTGAAGTTGTGTAATTTTTAGACATCTTTATTCAATAAAACCTGACCTCCTTTCCCTCAAAAAAAAAAAAAATGGAAAGTTGTAGTTTTTTTCATATACTTATCTGTCTCTTACTTTCACAATTTTTTTTTCTTTTTTCAATTTTTTGTTTATTTTGTAATTTGACTATATTACCCCTATCTATTTTATGAATTGTAAAGTTTTTTAACATTTCAGGGTCATTTTAGTACATTTTTTCTGTTTTGGCTAACAAAATCTCTTTTCTTAATAATAGTATAGATAAAACCCAAAAAGCCGCTCTCTGTGCGACGTACCCAAAACGCTAATTCAATGTCGATCTTTGTCCACCTTCAGCATGTTGATCGACGACGTCACAGCTTCCTTCACAGCCTCCCTAGCTTTGGTTGGCTCCAACGTCGTGGATATCTCGCAAAGAATTGGCGAAGCGCAGAGGCGTGCGACACAATCTTATCTGGTTGCACGACCTCTAGCCTCCAAACCAACCTCTCTGAACGATCTCAGGCGTTTTTTCAATAGAGTATGGGTCCTTGATCGCGGTTTCAAGATCCAGGAACGAGAGAACAATCGCTTCATTCTGGCTTTTGACCTGTTACTGGATCGTAACAAGGTATTGAAAAGGTAAGGGTTCGAGTTTCTCATGACATATCAAAACCCTTCTTCCTCCAAAAAACCCTAAAGCTTGCGCCTGGGGTGGAGGCTGAAATATCTTACTTCTTTGAAAATTTGGTGGGAAAGTATAATGTGTGTCATCTGATCTTCCATGAGAATATCAAGTGTGGTGGTTCTGGAGTTACTGCTCAGATCACACCAACGTCTAACCCTGAGACCAAGAGATTAGAGATTGCAAGCTCGTCTTTTGGCTTCAACATACCTCAGTTTGCCAATGGAGCTTTCAAGTTTCAAGGTCTGCAAACCCCTATTCTGTCGGCGGTGGGCAGAAGCCTCTTTGGTAAGGAGCATAGCAGTGGTCGCAAACCAACAGTGCGTAGTGGAAAGGGTGAGCATGGTAGTCCGGATCAGTCATTAGCAATTGTCCCTACTGATCCATCTAGTTCGAAACCACTGGCTGAACCCCATTATTGGTGGATGAAGGCAGCAAGAGAAGCTGACCTCCCTCCCCCTACTCCTCTCTGAAAAAGTTGAAGATTCTCTTGCCTGAACTCTTTCAGCAGCCTGACCCTATGATAGCACCTACCAAGAAGGTGAAAATGTCGGAGTTCACTACACGTTTCTCCGCTAAATCACTGGGAATGGTTGAGGCCCTTGGTAGCATTTTGGTGCCCAAGGAACAATTGGCTAAGCATGATGTTCCAAAGAAAAAGTGTGGGAGACCTCTAGGATCCAAAAACAAGAACCCGCCCAAGTCAAAGAAGGTGACTGAAGCTCAGGAACTTTGCTATGCCTATCTTACAACACCTCCTAGCCCTCGCATTAAGGGCAAGGAGAAAATTTAAGCTTTTCTTTTGCTTTTAGCTTAGCCTATTTACTATGCATTTTTCATAGTTTATAGGCTCACTTTAAATAAGTGAGCATGGGATGTTAAATGAGTGGTGCCATGTATGTGCCATTATTTTCTTACTTGCGAATTATGCAGTGGAAAGGTATGTAGTGTTGCCACTATGGCTTGAGATAATGACAATCGTTGTGATTTTGATTCAAAAAAATTATTCAATTAAGGATGATCATTCAAATGTGCAGATTCCTACAGTATTAAGCAATCAATTTGCTCCTCTTTCTTTAATATTTTAGTAGATTTCTCAATCAATAAAGGTAATTCATCGAACCCTAATTATATATTCATTTTGTTTGATGACTATTGATAATGAAACCATCATGAAAAGATTTTAAAATATGAGCAACCGTTGTGGACAATTATAATTGTTTTAGAGAGACTTGTTATTTTAAGTATTGTAATAATTTTTTATTTTTTGAACAATAAATGCAATTTCTTGACAATCAATATATACATTCATGAAAGAGCTCTCTCTTAGTCCTAGTGCCGCAAGAGAGACCCAACACCTCCAAATGTTTCCTGTCCCGCGGCGGCCATGGGTAGCGCCGGCATTGCCGCGTTGTCCCTGTTGTTGGCTGCCGGACAGGTACTTCATTTCCCAGGGGTTTTTAGTCTGAAGAGAAGGGGTTGTCTTGAGGTTTTTTTGCAGGATGGTTGGTGGCAAGTTTTGGCCAGTGTCTCTGGGTGTTTTGACGTCGTTTCTATGTAGATCCGGCATGGGGATTGAGTGTCTGGGTGCGCTTATGGTGGATTTCCAGATCAAGCAGTGTGGGCTTCATGGGGCTCAGGGTTTGAACTCGACAGCGGTGTGGCCTGCATGGGGATCGGGGCAGAGCTCGACGTCGGTACAAGCTGCGTGAAGCTCAATGTTTCTCATTTTTCTCGTGGGTGGCGCGGCTCGTGGCTAAACGGGTGGTACTGGTTCATGGCAAGGCTCGTCGGCAGCAGAAAAGTACCGGTGTTGTATAGGCGGCTACAGGCGTGGTGGAGACATGGTCTGGGCTTGGGTCCATTTATCTTGATTGGCCTTGAGATTAGTCCTCTTGCTCTTAGGGCTGCCCGGCTTTCTAATTTAGGCAGGGGTTTTTAGCCCTAAGCCCATTTATATGTTTTTTAGTTTGTCTAAATTACAATAATTCCTTGTATTAGGAAACTAAGCACCAATGTGCACTCTATGTCTCTTTAGCGTCTCTGGAGTAGTACCGAAAGAGGATATCCACTATTTCTACGTATTTGAATGTACAATGAGTAGGACTATATGTACGAACCATTTAGCTTCTTGTCTGTCTATAAATGACAGCGGAATGGTATGTAACAGCCTATTCTGGCTTGTGATGAATATATTGGCACCCGATTTGGGTTTGATTCAAAAAAAATATATGCAATTTTATGTTGTTTAATTGATATGTAGTTTATTTTTCTTTAGTATACTATTATTCAAATTCTGACCCTCCTAGTTAATATTTTTGGCTACGCCACTGAGATTGCAATGAGCATTTTCTTAGCAATTAAAAGTGTGTTCATTTCTATATTTTTTATTAGTGGTTTTTGCTAATGCAATTTCCGTACCGAATATACAAGAGATACTTTTTGAAGAATATAGCGTCGGAGAAACTATGTTCATTTTCATATATTTTATAGTTGCTTTTGACTAGGGAATTTTGTTGGCAGGTGATCGGACTAATATTTCCTATTTTTTTAGTGTCATTTTCCCTATATTATATTTAGTTATTCCTTTATATATTAACAATGTCATTTCTAACTTACTTTGTTATATTTAGGTACATTTGAGCTTCAAAAGTAAGAAATGAGCTAAGAAGAGCTGTAAATGAAGGAAATGAAGGCAAGGCAGAAATGTGGCGCAGAAATGGAAAAGAAATGGAGAAATGAAACTTTCCTAATCCTACCAGGAAAAGGAATCCTAAGTTAACTAGGAATGAGATCGGAAAAATTTTATTCGGAAATGAGAAATGGAAGAGTCCCAGTTGGACTAGGAAACTTGATCACACTAGGAGTTCTAATGCTACTAGGAAACCTGGTGAGGCTAGGAGATGCTGTGGCTTCAAGATGACTCAAGATTGTTCAAGAATATTCTAGAATGCACAAGGACTTTCGGCGATCGAAGAATGGGCCTTGAAATTGTCCAATTGATAAGCCCGGCCCAAAGATTGAAGCATGTGACTTGCACATGAGTTTCTAGACCCTTCTTGACATCTCAAAAGAATCCTAAATCAATTTTTATTGATTATTGCCGTGGAAAATAGAAGAAGATTCAGGAAGATTTCGGCAACTACAAATAAGGAAAGTTTAGGAGAAAATCTACTACGTGTGCAATCAGGAAAAGAAAATAATGTTTAAGGAAAACTGAATTGGGAGAGAATTGAGTTGTGTTTTCATTGATAATAGGGATCTCTTTATATAGAGGATTACAAGCATAGAGATAGAGTTGTACATGGAAACATAATCGTACATTGATTGGATATCTCCTAAGATTCTCCAAGAATATCTTTAATATAAACCCTATTTCAACTAGAGCAAGTAATCTCAAGTTTGGGCCAGACGCATATTCTGGATTTACTTGAACACTTCCCCTTGTGTCGCCCAAACGTGGTGCTCCTCTCGTTGTCTCATTAAAAACCTAGCCGAGTAACAAAAACACAGTAGGACAAAAATAACCTTGGTCGAAGGGGAAAAAAAACACAACACACCCTTCACGTTTCGAGAGCATACATGTAGACACCTCCCCCTGATGTCTGCATCTTCCCTTGACAACTACGGTCATAAGAGTTAGGATAACTTCCGCAAACGATGCTACCAACATGTTTCTCGAAAGTGGAATTTAGGCAATGACTTAGTGAGCAAGTCTGCCATACTGTCCTCAGATCGAACCTAGTTCACTTTGATCTTGAGGAGAGTTTGTTGTTGCTGATTATACTTGGTGTGGTCGCTTTTGATGTAGCCTTACTTCAAAACAAGTAGCATTATCCTATATGCTCGTAGGCTCATCTGTGGTAGACTTAAAACCACAATTGTTCGAACATGCGTAACTATGGATCCAATCCATATATATTCATGAATCACTTCGTGAGGAGCAATAATCTCTGCATTGTTCGAAAATATAGCGACTAGGGTCTATTTCTGTAAACCTCCAAGATATCACGGTCTTTACCCATGGTGAACACTTAACCAGTTTGGGAATGACCTTTGTATGGGTCAGAGAGATACCTAATATCAGCAAAATCTTCCAAAACACATGTCGTTTTGGGATGGGGATAGAGGACGCAGGCCAGTGTTGGCGGCGTTCCTGGTGTGTGATGGGTCTGAATCCATCATCTCTCTGTAGGGATAGAACAAGCCCATATCAATCGTACATCTCAAATATTGAAATATATCTTTTACACCAATCCAATGGCGTCGCGTTGGCGCAAAGCTATATCTAGCTAACAAGTTCATTGTAAATGAGATATCCAGTCTTGTGCATTTAGCTAAGTACAATAATGTGCCTATTGTACTTAAGTAAGGCACTCTTGCCTCTAACACATCTTCGTCATCATCCTTTGAACGAAGAAAATCATTTTCAGGATTAAGACTACGGATGATCATGGGGGTGCTTGAAGGTTTGACACTGTCAAAATGCCTAAGCATCTATTAACACGATGCTCAAGTTCCAAACCGAGACAGATCGTGTTCTCCCAAAATCCTTCATCTCAAACTCAGATTTCAAGTGTTCAGCAGTTTCCCTTAAATCTTTAAAGGCTTCTAATGAAGATCATGTCCAACATGAACCGCGATAGAATCCGAAACTTGTTATGAAAACGCATGGGTATATCCCTTCCCAATCAAGTAGTCATCTTAGTGAGCGTTTCAAACATATTGCAAACGCACTCCGTGGTCTAGAGCCACTGGACTTGGGTAAATGAAGTTCACCATAAACCTTCATGTATATTCCGTATCTAGATCCCCATAGAGATACGTAGTGACCACATTTGTAAGCTGCATGATCAGTTATTCAGAAAACTACCAAATTGACAGGGTAGTGGAGTGCAATGACTACAAGAGAATATGTCTCATCGTAGTCGATTCCAGGGCCTTTTATGAGAAGCCTTGCGCCATAAGATGAGATTACCATCTCTTTTTCTCACTACGCTTTCTAACGAAGACCCAGTAGTCAACAAGTTTTATGTTAGGAAGTGTTGGCATCATTGGCTCAAAAACCGTCATCTTCGTTAGAGAATCCAACTTAACCTGGATCGCATCTTTCCATTTAGGCCAAATTTCTCTACGTTGGTATTCATTCATCAACGGAGCGTGGTTCAATATTATCAGACTTAACAAACTCATGCGCAACGAAATGTGCGACTACATCATCAATTATGATGGAGTTTCTATCCCACGTCTCATGTACACTAGTATAATTTTCATAGAGCTCTATATTCTCAAGAATAGGTTTTGATGTTGAGGCGTCCCCCAACGATAACCATAATATGGAAGATTCTCATGAGATGGATTTTGAGTCTTGATGATCAAAGGATTGGAATGTGCCAAAGTATCATTCGAACCCACGAGCCTCCCATGCATCCTAGCTGGGGCCATGGCCTATAACGCTAGAGTGCCACTCTCTTTGGCGTTGGCACCATACCTACCCCGTGTAGAGTGGCGCTACGTACTCTCGTAGGGACGTCCATCCTTGCAGGCATGTTTGCAGCATATTTGTGTGATCTCGTGACTTTAACGGGGATCGAGATGAGACATAGTGAGGACAGGCCACGACAATTCCTGTCGTTCCAACTGAACATCCGTGTTCTTATCTCCCTCTAACGACGGGAAGACTGTCTCATCAAAGTGACAACCAGCAAATCTAGCGGTAAGGAGATCGCCTTGCAAGGGTATGAAATGGCGGACGATTGTTGGAGTCTTTATCCAACGTAGTTGCCCATTCGTCTGTAAAGACCCATCACAGAGCGCTGTGGCAGCGCAATTGGCACGTAAATGGCACACTCAAATATGCTTAAGTACGATTCTTGTACCCAGTCACTAGTTGTAACATTGAGGTAGATTGAGTGGCGGTGGGTCGTAGACGAATTAGCATAGCTGCATGCGATATTGAATCACCCCAAGTGAATATAAGGAGGTTGGTGCGCATTACCAATAACCTGACGACCATCGAAGTCGTTTCAGCGAGACCATTTGGGTGTGTACATGAGAATATGATGTCCAACATCAGTCCCAATGCAATAACCATCAAAAGTCTTCGATGTAAACTCACTAGCATATTCAAATCCAATTGACTAAATATGATGATTCGGGGAGTGAGCCCGTTGTCATATGATATGTGCTAGGAGTTTAGCATAAGCACCATTATAAGTGGACAATGGCACAACACGTGACTGATAGGAGCATATTTATGCAACGTTATTATTATTTAACCCTATGCTTTTCTTTGTTAGTTTATATTATTTTTAGCTGATTTATTTGTTTTTGTGTTTATTAGGTTTTCCAAAGAAAATTAGGAAAAGAAGGAAAGTGCGTGGAATTCAACAAGGATTTTCGATGGATTATGACTTTTTTTTGAAGCAAAGAGTTAGAGATCCACAAGGAAACAAAGTGGCAGAGTTTTAAGACGGAATAAAAGGCTTTTAGAAGTCATAATCAAGGGCTACAACGCAGAAGAGAAGCAAGAAACCATTGAAGCAACTCAAGGAGAAGAAGTAAAGTTCGGAGCCCAGAAACGATCGATCGCTGGCATCTGACGATCGATCGTTTTCCCTGTTTTCCATCTTTTTGATTCTTTCTTCTTTCCAAAACTCATGTATTGCTTTTGTGTGTTTTTCAAGATGATGAGTAGCTAATTTCCTTTTAGTTAGGGGCTGCTTTCAGCCCTAGACATGGTGTAACTATAAATGATGTTGGTGTTTATTTAATAAGTTCTTTGGATTTCGGATATTCATTGGTTTATTGTTTGTTCATTGATCAACTTTGTATGTCTATTGATGGTGCGCAACATTAGTATGCATGCTAGGTTGTAAAGCTATGAGTGTCTTGTATGATCATCATATCTATTTGCATTCTAGAGTAGCGAGTGAATGACTTGAGCCTCATTCATATAAACCAACGTCTAGGTAGATTAGGACAACATCAGTACCGAAATTGCCTAGCCGTATTTATAATATTTTAGACCTTAATGACTTCTAGGTGAGAGCTGTGCGAGAACATCACTCTAGGTTCCATTCTGTAATTACCGGATGGAACAAAATTGATAGAGTTTGAGTAATGACAGTTATTCAAACAAGCAACAACACAAATAAAAGAACACAAGAATTGCTGACGCAGTGTAAACCTCTCCACTGAGGAAACTTCACTGCGTGGCTTTTAACGTAGCCAACACGAGAATCAAATCCAATATGAATCAAATCGTTACAGATCACAAGTAGTGGTATTCAACACAACCACATTGACTAGCAACAATGCTAACTTGCTCACAACTGTAAAAGACCTATTCTAAACAACTATGAAGCAATCTGTATAGATGAAGAAATCTGGACACGCCTTCAGATTCAATCTTGCCTTGAAGCCTCACTGATCTCAATCACATATGCAAGTGATGAATGCAGTGAACAAGCAGTATGATCAATCAATCAAACAAACAATGAGAGTTTTGTAAAACAGTTAGTGCATACTATGCAGCACAATTAAAATTCTCAATCAGAAAACTCTACATCTCATAATGCAGTTTCAAAACCTTTTATAGAAGATAAAGACTCCCCCTCAATCCAATCACATTAAACACCGATTGAGATAAACATGGAAAGGTTTTTCAAAACAATATGCAATCACAATCTTTTATCTGATATGTATTCAAAACAATTCTAAATGCAGATAAGATTTCCTAAACTCCTTTCCTTAAACACTATTTGAATTGGAGAGTTTAGACCCACAATATATGCATCAATCACATGCAAATTGATATGATATGCAAATTAAAAGCTCTCTAAACCTAGACCATATTTTCAGAATTATATGGAGAAAGAATCGTGTACAATCAATGCGTCTAACCCTAATTGATTTCTATTAGGAAAGATCTTTTTAACAAAAGATTGCCAATTAAAATAAACAGACCTAAATCAATTAGGTCTTCAATGGGACGATTTTAACTGGTGAAAAAAATCTTTGCATAATAAAATTTAAGAATAGAAAGATACTTTCCAAAAACAAACTTCCTAAAACCTAGGACTGACTCAAGGATTGCAACACAGATTGCAATCCCAATGCATATGTTGACTCATGAGATGCATTTACCTGTAACGTATTTGAGATCAGTATTAGGCCCTTTTCCAGCTTCTTCAGTGATGAATTGTCATGATATACTTCACTAGCTTTGTATGGGAATGCCAACAAATAACATGTACAAAATCTTGTACTTACACATTCTAGAAGCTAAGTTAAGTTGAAAACATCATTCTCTTAACATACAAAGTAAGAAAGATTGATAGGTTAAGTACAACACATCATTGGCTTAGCTTGAGTAAGGATATCCGAATGAATTGAACATGTTAGTAAATACATCAGAGGTGTAATCATTGTCTAGTGGTGAGAAGTAGTTCCTAGCTAGTTTTCTCATATTTGATCAAAACCAAAATCCCCAAATCGTTTTCTGTTTTCGTTAGTCTTCTGTCCTTCGTTTTCTTCATTTTATTTAGTATAGTAATTCAACTTCGATTACCCCCAAATTTTGTGTGTGTCTTCGTCTGTGTATCTAGTTAGTATGTATTTAATTTTATAATTTTTGGTTGAGTCTAGGTATAGTTTGTATTTTCGTCTTTGTTTAGTGTCTATTTCGAGTTTTCAGAGTCTGTTTTGCAATTGTTGAGCCATAATCCTCTGCAGGAGACACCCTCTTTCCTATACTACTATCGATAACCATTGAGATTGCAGGGATGTATTTATATGCCTATTTTAGGTGTATCAGTGACCAGCGTGTTTGCGTGTCAAACCAACATCATGAGATATTTAAACGTCCGCAAGTTGGTTGAACTAGTCCACAGAATCCCCACGGATTCTATGTAAGAACATAATGAGTATTTTTATATCCTTTTCATAGGACTGACTCATTCCTAATTTCCCTAAGAAAAGAGCTTTGTAAAACGAGCGAGAGGCTTTAGAAGCAACCAATGAGGATTTTGGTTGGACCTGAGCGTCTGAAACGCTATTTGAAGCAAGTTGGTGATTGCAACATCACCTGGGCGCCATCACCATGATGGACGTCATCCATGGTGTCATGGATAAGGATTGTGCCAGCCCTAGGCTGGTGGTGGACGGCGGCAATGCCAGAGGCAGCGGCGGCGAACACACTTAGTCCAAGAATCGACCTTTGATTCATGCTTCATTTCGCTCGAGAGAATGGATGTCCGTGTGAAGTCTTTTGTAGGCGGATCATCATATTATGACTAGGATGATCTATCCTGTCATGACAAAGCCAGTATGTGTCTAAATCGAAGAGATCTTCTCTCATAACTTTTATTAGATTAATAGCTCGAATAGTGACATAGAGTCCACTAGAGGGACACATAAACTTCTCTAAGATGCGCCTTTGTTCACAATCATTAGAGGTATTGCAAAGGAACTCATTTCCGTTCTCTACATGCGTTTTCGCATGGAATCCATTGGCTATTCATAGGGTACGATTTGCCCTAAGATCGTAGAGAGTTTCTGTGACAGTAATCAAGGTGCCATTTGGCAAGTGGAACATGGGCTATTCCATGTCCTTGAATTAATACTGATGGCCCAGCCATCGTAGTCACAAAGTAATAAGCTCATAATCAAAATTGAGTCATAATGAAAAGAACTCGAAATTTTATTCATAAGCTAACGGAGTTACATCATTGTCTGTTTGACCAAAGAAAATCAAATCCAAAATGCTAGCTAATGCAAAACAATGGTAGTCGTCTAACTTCTTTCGGTAATTCCAAAATAAATGTGACCAGGTGAGTAGAGAGATGATGGTGGAGCAAGGTTAGCTTAAGTACCACTAATATCAGAACCTTCCTAGACATCACACTTACGTTTGGTGCACTACTAGAATAATGTCATTAGACATCGCCACTATTAAATTGGTGAGGATTGCACCTGATGTTAAAAACCGTGTTAACATCAGTTTGTGAAAAAATCGATTTCTATTGTTATTATGGACATCAGTCATCAACTTAAACGATGAGAAAAGTTTCGTTCCGAAAATTTACAAAAACGCGGAGGGACTAAGTTGAAAAATTTGAGAAACGCGGGGACTAAAAATTTCATTCCCCCCACACTTAGTTATTTTTCCCGCACCACTTGCATTGACTTTGAGTCATTCCCTAACCCTAACTCATTTTCACCCGACCTCCTCGTCTTCCTCCTTCGCCTCTGAGCAGCACCTTACCCTTATCACTCGCAACCCTTAAAACCTAGTCTCTGAGCTTCGACTGTTGTGCCTCCTCAACACCACAACCCTTCAGCACTGGTCATTCTCTCTCTCTCTCTCTCTCTCTCTCTCTCTCTCTCTCTCTCTCTCTCTCTCTCTCTCTTCCCTTGTTTTTGTTTTCTCTTGTTCCGAATCTAAACAAGCCTCTGTTGATTTCGTAATCTAACAATCTGTTTCTTTTGTTAAACTCTAATTGTAGGCATCGGAGAACCCCATGAGGGAAATCAAGGTCCGGAAGCTCGTCCTCAACATCTCCGTCGCCGAGAGCGGCGATTGTCTCACCAAGGCCGCCAAGGTCTTGGAGCAACTCAGCTTGAAGACTAGCCCTACAATCTAAGACATCAAGAACATCCTTGGTGCCGGTATGTTTTTGCTTTATATGATCATTTGCTTATTGTTTGGGTAAACATAGGCCTAAAGTTTGTGGCTTTATGATCGATTAGTGCTATTGATTTGTAAATTCATGCTCTGTATTCCTACTTTACCATGTGGGTTTTGAATTTTGATCGAGTTTTTTTCTTCTTGATCTATGGATTTACATCAATATGTGATGATTATTTGCAACTAATGATATTATTTTGTGGGTTGTTGATAATGGCAGAGAAGATGGAGCTGCTGGGATTGTTAATGATGGGTCTGAGCCTCTGAGGTGTTGTGCCAAATGAAAGGCACGGTTGGGTTGAGTGCTCCTCTCATGATGCAAAGTATGGTGTATCTTTTTTTGCAATGTTCTTGACATGTTTTCTTATAATCTGATATGTAAAAAATCTTTACTGGGTTGTTGTGATTATATGTTTTCTGGGTTTTGACTAGAGATGATTCGAGAGCTTCTGACTTATCATAGATTAATTGTTATCACTTTGCACATCTCTGTTTTCCAATGTGTTTAATGCTGACTGATCTCGGTGGGCGATGATACTTCCAGAGCTTCTGACTTACCTTAGATTAATTGTTATCACTTTGCACATCTTCTATTTTCCAATGTGTTTAATGTTGATCTTGGTGGGTCATGATACTTCCAAAGGGTGTTGCTGAGACAGACAAGCCCAAAAGTAGGTGGGAAACTCATGCAACTACTATTCGACCATGGCACTTCAAAAGGTATTTAAGCATTTCTATGCCATTAAATTTGTTCCGTTTATGTTCTAGAGAATAATAGAGATTTTGTCATGGTTTTAGCAAAGTAAGGCAAAAAGAATGAGATATTCTACTGGGATTGATCGAAACCAAGTAAAGGTGTGAACTTTGATCTTTGATGTTGATTATATTTCAGTTTGGGGAGTACCCATTTCGGTTTTGTAAGTAAAGGTGTAAGCTTTATTGACTGTCTTTTGGAGAAGCATAGGGTGTTGTAGAGGTGTTTGCTTGTACTTGCTTTGATTGGCACTTGTAGGGTGATTGGTGATGGTGTTCTCACACCAGCTATTTCTGGTAATTTTTGGGTTATGGATGGTAAAGTTGGAAAAAGTTTCTATTTAGGACTAACTGGGATTTTGCTTTAAATTGGTGCAGTGTTTTCTACTGTTTCTAGACTTGAGTTTTCTATGTCCGAAAAGCATCACAAATGTGAGTTCTTAAATTTTTCTCCTTTCTGGTATTTATTGGGCGTTTGTATTCTACTCAGTAGTTTGAAATTTGGGTGATTCCCTTTTTATTAAATTATTCTCAATCTGATCCTTTTCCTTTGAATTGCTAGGTATCAATGTATGATAGTTTATGTCAATTTGTGTACTCAGATTTCTAAGTCTTCAATATTTTTCTGCTTTAAGAATTAAAGCCATACAACAGGTGGACTGCCGACTTTTATTGATGTTGGAAATAGCTTTGGTGCTCTAGCAATTGTTGAAGATAATTTGTTACATCAGGTTGCTCTCTCTCTCTCTCTCTCTCTCTCTCTCTCTCTCTCTCTCTCTCTCTCTCTCTCTCTCTCTTTCTGTCTTCACTTGTATAGATATTTTGTTTTTCAAGCTATAGATTTATTGTTCTTGTTTGTCTGATATATGGGCTTACTTGCAGTTGGCTCAAATTCTCAATATTAGCTAAAGTGCACTTCTATGTCATGGTAGGAAACAAATTTACATAAATGAATTGCTTACAATAATTTTTTTTTTTTTTTCATGCATATGTATGGAGAAAACTGCACATTGGTGCAGTTTAATACTTGCGCTCTTGATTATAATAACTTTCTCTTTTCAATAAGAAAAACAACTTAAATTTTCTATTGTTCATATACTGGTTTCTATTGTTTGCTCTTTCCAACCCATTTTGTACTGTTCATTTGTTGGTTTCTTAATCTGCATCTACTAATTAACTAAAGCAAAAATTGATTCTTGATTTTATCTATACCAGTTCTGTAGCCTTGCCTTTCTATCATAAGCTGAAATCAATTAAGGTGTGCCCGTTGTTAGACTGATGTTCCTCTGTGCATCGTTTACCGTTATTCCAGTCTCCTGCTCTTATTCAGGTGTGTGCTATTTGATATAGAATTGACGTGTTTGCATTGGTATTCATTATTGGTCATGATGCAGATTGATTAATTCAGTTATTATGTGTTTGGAGGTGCTCTTCTGTTTAGATTGTTTGCACTATAATCATGATGATGTTGCATGTAGTAATGATGACATTCCTAGTTATTAATGATGACATGCTTTCGTTTTCAACCAAGGTATAAGCATTATAATTTGACAAAAAACTTTGTTTTAAATATTAGTGTTTCATTATGACTTACATTGTTATATATATTTGTAGTGGGCGGTAAAGGATCGGAAAGGGTATACCCAACAACAACTTGACGAGGTGCGCATTGAAGTAGCCGACTACTTACAGACTGCTGCAGATTCTGACCAGTTTCTTGATTTTGAGTTAGGCTAGCTTTTGATTAACATTTTTGTAGCAATTATGAACAAAAATGAATACTAATTGCTAGGCTAGCCTTGTAGTAGGTGAATTGGGGTTTTATTTTGCCCATTTTGTAATCTGATAAGGATGATGATTTCAGATATAATAGCCCAATATTCAAATCACTCTTGTCAATTGTCGAAATTGCAATTTATAATAGTAGCTACATATTTTGTGGACATCATCCTCTTTATAGAATGTGATGTCTAGATATAAAGTTGAAATCAGTTTTAACTGTAAAAACTGATGTCCAGTAATACAAATACATTAGTTCCAAAATGAAAATCGATGTTACTAAAATATACAAACATTGATTTTTTTGACAAAAACGATATATTACTGAGTACCAGACATCAGTTCCAAAATGAAAATCGATGTTACTAAAATACACAGACATCGATTGTTTGTCAATAACGATATATTACTGAGTACCAGACATCGTTTTTTAAATAGAAACGATGTGCAATAGATTAGTAACATCGTTTTTTCCTTACACACTGATGTTAATGTAAGTAAATATATCGGTTCTTACAATACTAGACTTTGTATATTGAATCTAAAATCGTAGTATATGTGGCAAATTACGCTTCAAAATCATGAAGAACAAGAAATGTTTATGGGAACCGATGTCTGTAACAGAATCAGTCATCGGTTCTTAAATCAATAACGATGTTAAAACACAAATTTGTGTTGTATAATCTATATTTTTTTAAGCATTAAATACAATAAAATGTGGGTTTAACAGTAGTAAAACATGCAAGTTTGTTATCATTTAAACCTATTTACATCGATTTATAATGAGGAACCGATGTCTAAACGAATACTAGACATCGGCTAAAAACCAATGTCTGGATTTTCCGGATCTTTCTCATCACCCACAAAGACATTTGTCAGGTTTTTGTTTCTCATCAGTTTTTGGCCGATGTCTGGGGCCATAATTCTAGTAGTGGTGAGCCTACTTTGAAGAAAAACTAAACCATTGGCATTCACTACTACAAAAAGTTAATCACACAACGGAACAGAAATCATCTGTTGTGTGTTTAAGTAAACTCTATTGTACAATGGTATTAGTGATGTTCTGTTGTGTGAATGTCAACAAAATGATAACTTTTTTATCAGAACTCATTACACAATGGAATTAAGTATTTTCCGTTGTCTGAGTCTTAGAAAATTTAGCGGCAGATTTCCCTCCACTTTGGAGTCTTTGTTGCCTCTTGAAACACTAAAATTTGGGCTACTATGTTTAACGGTACATCTATTTCCGTTGTGTGATTGAAAAATGGGCGCAAAATTTTGAGAAAGCTTGCTTGAATGTCTTCCACTTGGTACACCTAGTGCAAGCTGTAGAAATTGCACAACAGATTTAAGTTATTCTGTTGTATGAACTAAAAACATAGGCGGCGAGATTTTGAGCCCAAAGCAATAGGCGGCATTATTTCCCTCCATGCTTTAGCATTTTGTTTTTATGCAATACACTCCTACAACAGTTTGTTATAGAAACGTTGTGGGAGTGACTTGGAAAATTTATTGAGGGTTAATATAGACCGAGCCACATCTCGACCTAATTGCAAAGTACAAAACAAAACCTCTCGACCTTCTTGTCATCTTCTTCGCCACTTCTCTTCCCTTTCTTATCCAAAATGAAAATCATGTGCCCTCCTCACTTCTAATCCAAACCACCAGTTCAATCCCTCAATTTACCATTTTCCTCTCAATTTTTCAAAATCCATACCAAATTTTTCCACAATTTAAAAAATGGGATTCGAATTGAACGCTCTAGGGTTCCGAGTAATCGACCAGCAGTGAGATGATGAGAAACAACACGGAGAGTTCAAATTCCTAACCTTGAGAAGCAGCAGCAGCGTGACTGCGGTTACCTCAATTCCCAATTCTTTTGGCGTTGAGACAGGGGTTCAGTCTAGCCATATGCGACTCGACTTGTTCTGGGGAATCTCGAGCCTCTCGTTGTCGCTGTCGAAGATCTCGATGTACAGCAACAGATTCATTTTGTGCCAGTCGTCGTCCAGGCTCCACCAGTTTGGGCTGAACGACAAGGAGTCGCCCGTGATGAAAGGCGGGAACGAGGCCTACGAGAGCATTTTGATGCCGAATCTGGATCAGCAGAGCACCAAAATGCTCAATCTTACTGTCCTCTAGAGAATCGATACTTTCGTCGAAGAGACCAAAATGTCACCTTCTACAAATTCAACATCGACATGTACCAATGGGTACCCCTCTTGCTCGCGCTTGATTATTATTTACAATTATGGTGTGAAAGTTTGGGACTTGATTCAATCCCTTTCTATTTTAATATTTGAATTTGGATTTGGGTTTCTGGGTGTGGAATTTTGGTAGGTATGTTGGGGAGGACCATGTCTGATTAGCTTTTTATTTTTTATGCAAGTCCTTATCTCTGCTTAATTTATAGATTTTATAGATTGATATATGACTTCCAATTAGAAAATGGTATTTGGGTTGAAATAGTTTTTATGCTTTCATATTGTTGGCCTTATTTCTCCTTGATACTCATTGTCAAAGATGAATTGGGATATAATATTGTCACACTTGGATCATCAAAAGAATTGTTTTACTATTTTTTATCAATTATGTAGATGGAATCGGTTACTGATCTCGAAATGTAGACAATTCACAGTGATATTATGTTGTTGGTTACTGAACTCATTGATTTTTCTGTGGGTTTGCAGTTGATATACTTGAGATGATATTCCCTTGAATGAAAACTTTACGGTTGTTAGATAGCATTGTCTTCTCCTTTGTTAACTATGACCATGTCCTGCACGTCTCTGGCATATCTCTCACGCAGCTGTTTTTTGAATGTCAAAGGATCAAACAGTAACGGGGTTTGTAATCATTCTACATAGGAGCAATGGTTAGTTTAAAATCGTCAGTGAAAGCCATGGCCAGATAGTAATCTCGACCAATTTTTGGGTATTTTTCAGTTTTGGCGGAGTTGCAGGGATGTTGAAGGCTCTCTCTTTGTCTTTAAGAGGTAATAGTTTCGATTTCTTTGTGCTTGTTTTGGCAATAACCCTCTATTACATTGTGTTAATTCCAAGTTGGAAGTGATTGTTGTTCAAGATTATGTATTGTCATTCTAGTTAAAAAATTGTTCTATCAACTTACATTTTTGTTTACCCTTGTTGGTAACCTGGTAGCTTAAATTTCAGTCAATTATGACCTTCAATTTGTTAGGGTTTCGGGGTTACAGAGCTTCGTAATGGACTAATTGGTTCACTGTTTGTTGTTCAAGTTTCTATTAAGCTTTGTGTTATAATGCGTAAAAAATGTAATTGCTTTATTGATTCTTGTACGTATGAATCTGGGAATAGAGTCTTGAAGGAATGAATGGATAACATGTTCGAGCAATTTTGTGTTTGTATTAAGAGATTGATTTGTGGTTCTTGTTTCTGGTTTTTCCTTTGCTGAGTTTTTTTGTTTAGAATTTTGCTGCCTATAGACCATTGAAGTATCTGATATTGTAGGGTCTTAATTCATGTTATTTTGGCATCCTATAGCAGAAAATGATGCAAAAAATGAAGAGGCTGATATTGAGGAGCTCATCAAAGCAGTTGCAGATCAGGTGGCAAAGTAATTGTAAGTGGAACAGCAGTTGGAGAGATGGGCACTACATATCTTTAAGCGTCACAGCTGGTATCAATTTCTAATGTTTTGCTCTGTAAGCGAAAAAGTAAGTTAGTCTCTTTATCTATCTCTCTGTCTTTTCTATGTCAATGTAGTCACTATATTACGAGCAAGGATAAACAGCGTGGTTAAAGAATTGGACTGGTGGGTTCTGCTAGGCCTCATTGATAAGTGGGCTGGTGTTAAGGTAAGGTATGCCTTGATTGATTTTTGTGATCGTTACTTATTGAACGTCTTTATATGCCAATGATTTTATTTTATATGGAAGAGTATTGCGGTGATCTAATGATAGATGTCAATGATTAGTGAAAGAAGAAAGTTGTCCTCTAAACTATATTAGTGGTGGCTTATCATTGATTTGGCTAGAAGTTGGACTTTTTCCCCTTCATTTCCAAGATGGAAAGATAGGCAGTAATATTTGCACTTATGATGTGTTCTTTGCTGATTGATTTAATGTCAGTGGGTAATTTTTTTCTGGATAGGTTCTCTAGCAATAACAGTGGCAAATCTGACTGATCTTGTAAAAGTTAGACTTCAAGCTGACAGAAAATTGCCACTACTCACACCAAGTATGTAAGGATTTTGGGGACAATTGCATTTGCTAGAGAATGCTAGTGGTACAATCGTGCGTAAGGATTTGAAATAATAAAGCATGTTTGAAGAGGTAACCCTTCCTTTTCCCCTGCCACCCTTTATAATATCTCTCTAATTCTTACCTTTGGATTATGACTTATGCCTATGTGCTTTTGGCTTTTCCCAGTGGTGTTTTTTCCTTTGCTGCATTTACCGTATTTGATGGCAAGTAAAATGAAACTGTAAAGCATGTTTTTTTGGACTAGTGATTAGGACAAACAATTAAACCACATGTAAAATATTGTTGATTTTGCTGTGATAATACTTTTTGATTCTTGATGTTATTGCTGTCTGTGTTGATGGTGATGGTGCTTTTGTTTATGAAACAAGTACTCCCTATGTTTTTTTGTTTATGGACTAAAACACATGTGCTTCCGTCATTTTTTTTTATGCAGAAATATTATGCTGACCTAGCAACAAAGGCAGTTGCTGCAACTATCCTTGGCATCCAAGTTAGGTGTGGATTCAGATCTAAGATTCCATGTAGGAGATGAATCTTTAGTGGCAAATATGAGAGAACTTTAGCAGCAAATATTTTTCTCTTGCGACGATTTGATTGTATCATCTTTTGCTATCTTTCAATGTAATTAGTTAGAATGCAACAGCCATCAAGATAGCTGAAATGCTTTCTATTTTGGTTTTATGGTATGAATGGATACATGAATGCTATCTCTTTTGGTACATTAGATGGTTGAAATAGAGTATTTCAATGCCTAAATCTTATATTGTGCATTATTTTTGTGCAAATATTTCAGGTAAAGAACCTAAAATAATCAAACAACAATCAATTACATTATGTTGTATGAATACGCATATATCGTTAATCACACAACAAATCAATTTTAATCACACAACGGTACCTATAAAATTTTGTTGTCTCATTAATACTCACACAACAGAACAAATAGGTATCAACTGTCCAATGTTAAATCACACAACGGTCCCTATAAAATTTTGTTGTCTCATTAGTACTCACACAACAGTTGCCATATTTTTCTGTTGTGTGAGAAGTTAACCAACAACAGTCCCTACTTACTTCTGTTGTCTGACCACCATCGAAACAACAATTGAATACGCCGCATCCAATTTCTGGCATTGGCATCCGCATAATCGGTGCAACGGTTATAACTAAAGCGTTGTGTCTATGAACACCGTTGTGTGAGTGTGCTTATCACACAACATCAAGATAGATGACAGACATGGTCCAAATCACACAACAGATTTTCATCGTTGTGTGATGCAGTTTTTGTAGTAGTGATTTACTACAAAAATATATGGCAATTGCCTATTACATCTCTTGGAAAAATAAAGACTTAAACTGAATTGGCGATCTATTGATCCCAGCCAGATTTGTAGTCTTCAACCCTTCACTCTAGATCATCTAGCTGCTATATTTGCTTCCAAAGCTTGAGCTTGCTCAACAGTTAGCACGTCCTGGCTAGGCTCGAGAATCGTATCCAGGATTCCATCGGCCTTAAGATGCTGGCGGACATCACGAACCCACATGTGATATTCAGAGCCAGTTGTTCCCAATGGAGCAAAGTCCAATTTGTTCAGGTTACTCATCCTGAAAGAGAACAAGAAAAAGGGTTAGTTTCAGAGCGGAAAAAGCTACCACGAAAACATATAAAATTTCTGAGCGTAGTCGCTTCCAAGAAATTCAATTCCAAGAGATATTGGATTAGATCGAAACAATGACGTAAGTGGTCGATCATAAATTCTCTACAAACTCTAAGTTTGGAGATCTCAACAAGCTTCAAGCTTGGAGTGAGCACGAACCCCCACTGTTCGGCTTAATTAGGTCTCCCCTATGATGAAGAAAGAGGGGTAGAAGAAAAGAGTTTGCAAGTCCCCGAGAAAAATAAGAGAAATTGAATAAAAACTAAAAAACGGGAACTTTTAATAAAAATTACCTTGAAATAGGTCACCAGAAAATTTGGCCGGAAAAAGTGCCAGAAAAAGTCGTCGGAAAACTGGCAGGAAAGTCGCCTGAAAGGTGGCCGGCGATCATGGACCGGCATTGACTAGGAGCTGACCGAGCTGACGTGGCAGTGGGTCCCCCGGATGCTGATGTGGCAGTGGGTCCCCTGGGTGCTGACGTGGTGGCTGACTGTTCTGATGACGTGTCGACTGACTGTTCTGCTGACGTGGCTGTGGGGTCTGGTGCTGATGTGGTTGTGGGCCTCTGTCTTGGGATTGGGCTTCTGGGCTTCTGGGCTTCTTTTCCTTTCCCTTTTTTTTCTTTCTTTCTTCTACCGGTTTTTCTATTAGATGATCAGGCGGCCAGTTCAGCAAGATTTAGGCCGGTTTTTGGACTTTTTCATCCGGTTCCTAAATCTTTAGATCAAGGGGCTTTTGCTAGCAAATTTTGGTGGAAATTGGAGGTCCGGAAGATGGTGAACCGGTGGAATATTTGTTGCGGGTTGTATGGAGCTTCTGGTGACCGGTTCGATAGGTTTCCGTCCAGTTCTGGTGGTTCTGCTGCTGGTTCTGGGTTCCTGGGGTAGATCTCTTCAGGTTGTGTGGCGGAGGCAGAAAAGGGTTCAAGGTTTTGTATTCAGATTTAAGGTTTTAGCTTCTTGAATCAGGATTTGGCTATTTGTTTCAGGGTTAGAGTCTCGTTCTGATAACGTGTTTAAGGAAAACTGAATTAGGAGAGAATTGAGTTGCGTTTTCATTGATAATAGGGATATCTTTATATAGACGATTACAAGCATAGAGATAGAGTTGTACATGGAAACATAATCGTACATTGATTGGATATCTCCTCAGATTCTCCGAGAATATCTCTAATATAAACCTTATTTCAACTAGAGCAAGTAATCTCGAGTTTGGACCAGACACATATTCTGGATTTACTTAAACAAATAAAAGAAAATTGATTTTTAGGTTTCCTGATTGTATTCTACGTGCATGAAGGCCGCCTTGAGGCTAGGGTAGGTTTATGAGAGACCTTCCAACGAAACTTTCGTCGACACTAGGTGTCTTCGAAGATGAAATTTCATCAGCGAATTTATGGGAGGCATTTATCCATGAATGCTGCATTGGCAAAAGTGTATTCATTTTTTTTTTTTACCACCAAATTTCATCAATAGATTATAGAAGGTTTATGCCAACAATGTTTTCGTCGGCACATGTTTTATTTTAATATTCCTTATGGTTGGTTTTGACGACAAAATTTATTTGCAAAATTATGGGAAACTCTTACCGATGAATATTCCGTCTAGAACAACTGCACCCATAAACAAACTTTCTTACACTACTAGAGTACTTTTAATGAACATCGCCTCGAGGAAATCACAAAAGCTACCGTTGTTAATAAAGTACGTTACATGAGAAACATGACATTCTTAATTTTCTTCTCTAGTAATCCATATGAAGTTCAAACATGCACTAGTTGCTATTCACCTTCTGGTCATGGACATGCAATATTTCCAGATACTAATTATCTTTGATTATACAACTGCTTCAATTAATCTTATAACATTTCAAGATACTAATTCGTCATTGTCAGTGTTACATGAGAAACATGACATTCTTTTCTCCTCTAGTAATCCATATGAAGTTCAAACATGCACTAGTTGATATTCACCTTCTGGAGGATGGAAATTAGCTTAGAAATGGTTAAGGGCTTCTCTTGGTAGTCATCTAGTCCTGCATTCACAAACTCTTGTATATTTTCGTTGTGAGCATGTGATGATACACCAGCAATCGTACTTCGAATCCCCATTGCACGCAGTGTCCTGGTGGCCTATTGTACAAAAGATAACCGAAAAGACCAAATTAGTTAAGCAATATCAGCAAGTAAACTCATCAGGAAAATCAATTTCTTAGGCAACATTGGTTTTAATTTTTTACCTCAATGCCATTCATGATAGGCATGTCCATGTCCATCAGTATAAGATCAAACTGTTTGCCAGAGCAGTGGACATCAACAGCTTCTTTTCCGTTACCTGCGACTTGGTTTTCAATGCCAAGATTCTCCAAGAGCTTGCGGTGAATACTTTGGTTGATCCTGCTGTCATCTACGACGAGAGCTGTTATCTTGGCTGCAGCCTCATTTGCATTTGTGCTGTTCAACATTTTGTTGCTCTTGTAAAGTAATTCAGAGGTTCCAAAGTCTGTTTCCCTAGAAAAACAGAAACAGCCATTGTGAAAAATGAGAGAATATGTCAAATGTGCCTAATAATGATAAGAAGACATTCACATTTTTTAGCATTTCATTTGGTGTTGTATATGGGGAAAACAGGCTTGGCTCAAAGATTTACTTCGCCAAAAGGATCAGAATTCGGAACCTGTTATCTAGATTTTTTTGTCAAAACACTGATACCAAATGTTTGCTACCAACCAATTTCACCTTGTAAATAGGAATAACTTCTGTATACAACAACATATAAGAGAAATGAAGGCTCAGTAGGTACCTTAATTGTAAAATGCAGAATGGATTGAAGAAAGAGGATTCTGCTTCTGCTGCTGTATATGATTGCAGGTCAGATGAGAGAAATGGTGTGTTCTTCCAATGGTTGAATTCTAACCATATTTAAAAGGGCAGGAATGACACCTGGAAAGAGGATCCTCTACCAAAAAGAAAATGGAAAAAAGGTTAAAGTGAAATTGTGGGGGTACACAGAGAGTCATAGAGTATCACTTGGATTTAGTTGAAGATCTAAAAATCTAAGAGTGTTTGATTTTTGCCTTATTTGTTGATATGCAAAGATGAGACGCTACTGGTTCTTTGCATAATTGAAAGATGTGAAAGTGACAACCAAATGTAAAGATCATTTCACACTAAAGGCCAACATACTTTTACTCTTTTTCACCACTCCCAATTTTTTCATTCAATAGCCTCATAACCCGAATCATCAAGTATAAAGAAAGTATTCTATGAGATCCTACACCGCATGCAACTTCCATAGTTCGAAATTTTTACCCTTTTCGAACAACTTCTATAAGCAACCAATTCAGTGTCATACTGTCATTAGAAATTAACCGTCTAAATTTTTTTTTAATTTTTTTAGGTTGGTAAAGTGGCCTCACGGCTGCACTCGTGTCTTATCATCTTACGTGGCGGTGCACGTGGCATAGGTATATATCCACATCAGTGCACGATGCGTACATATATCCACCCAAGTCGTTGAACTAATGTCAGTGGTACAAGAATTTTTTGTAGGCTGTAACACATTATCCTTGTCATCATTAGAAAGGACACTTTGTACTAATTTCTGATATCGTTGTTTGCTTGATAATCTGTAATAAGGACATATGCAGCTTGTCCTTTTGACATGACGGAATCTGAAAAAGACATGCATACACAATTCGGCCAGCTGGTTGTTTGACTAGCCACCCCAAAATTGACCTGATGCCTCATTTACATACATAATGGTATTAGGTCCATGTAATTAAGTCCCATATGCAGCCACACATCCACACTGAGGTTACCAGCTGAAGGGAAAGAAAATGGGCACCATCTTCATTCTAGTCATGGTATGCAATGAACCAGAATCTAAAGAGATTCTGACGTGATTTTATGAATGTCTAATAGATGGTGAAACTTCTTGGATGCATGAATGCATCGATCAAATGGTCCAAAATGGTTTACTGTTATAGAAAGTAAGCAATGATACGATTATCTCATGCAACAGCTGTATCACTGATTTCTTTCGCTTTTGATTTGACTTGGTACTTGATTATGAGGGATTATAGTTCTAGTGGTAGCTATAGAGTCTTGAACTTGATTGTTCATCATTAGAGGCCAACAATATTACACTGTTTTAGGCTTTCTGGTTTGTAGTTCTTCATAGGCAATCAGCTCAAACCAAATGCAAGAGGCCAAAAGAAGGAAACCATAGGTTTGAGGTTTATTAAATAAAGAGAACTCCATTTTATTCAAACATTAAAGAAAGGATTACAAAATCCACAACAACTTGAACAGAAACTAAACGAGGGAGTCCTCTATTTCGGCTTGATGCAGCCTAGCTTTTCACCCTCAGTTGCTATCCAGCTCTTGCAGGATTGGAACAAACTTGGAAGGATGAAGAGGCTTCTCAATAAAACCATCACCCCCAGCTTCCAGAAACTCTTCTTTCTCACGTTCTCTAAACATAGTTGACATACCAAGCAGCTTGGTCTGTACCCCCAAGCTCCGAAGCAGCATAGCAAACTGTCATCGACATGCCAAACATCAATGAGTGAACTATATGCTTGAGTACATTTAATATGACTTCAGATTGCCTGTATGTAGAATTGAAGTACTTATAATGAGCATCAAAGTCTAATCAATGCATGATGTCTAGTTTCCACATGTTAATAAACAGGTCAGAAGGAATACTAGATGTGTATATAAAGCCTCATCTCCATTCATGACAATCATCAATGAGTAAACAGATGCTTGAGAGTACTTATAGAGAGGATCAAAATCTAATATATCATGCTTTCTAGTTTCACCGTTTGTTAATAAAATGATCAATGGAAATTAGATGTGTATATATGACCTGCGCTCCGTTCATTTCTCGCATATGCATATCTATGAGAATCACATTGAAACTGGCTCCCATATTAAGCAGAATAATGGCAACATCTGCATTGTCCACAGCCTCGGTGTTTACACCATAGGCCGTGAGATATGCCTTCCCAATAAGTCTACAGGCGGGTGATGGATCCACCAGAAGTGCTTTCAGGTTGTTGTTCCAAGACATTAGGGGAGTCGTAGCACCTTCTTGGTTACCATTAGCATTTCCATCAGCCATTTTTCAAGGAAGCAGTTGATGGTTTCCCTCTACATGAACAAAAAAAGTATAATCAAACTTAGGGGCATCAAGTTGTGCTATCTCATATGTTAAGGATAACAAATTAAATCTTATATATACCAGAAGCTAGGCAACTTTCTTATATAGGAAAGCTATTGAATTGATGCTACTTCAAAGAAAAATTAATCTTGTGGTTAAAAAATATGTCAACCAGCATTCCAATTTTGTACATGCAATATAACAAAACTTAAAAAAGAAAATTAAAATGCTCTTAACTAGAAAAGCAGATACCTTAAGAGGAGATAATTATAGAAGGAATTGTAAGGATTCACCAACTTGAAGCTCTAAGTTGATTGTAGAAATACCTTAAAGATGCTTATATAGAGATTACAGAAACAAGAGTGCTGCACTTCCAATGGGCTAAAAGCACAAAAATTATAAGGGAAATAATGAAACCGAGATTCGCGGAAAAAAAAAAAGACAACCAGCTTTCTTTTTTGTTTCCTTATTGAGGTAATTTTCTGGATTTAATCGAATCCATGCATCTTAAGTACTTGAAAACTAAAGCACTAAATATTTATCATGTGAAGGTGCTCACATTTTGTGCGCGTTTGCTAATGTTAGTTCGGTTTCTAGCTACTTTCTACTATTCTTGATTGATGATTTACGTACTTTAAGCATATGAACAAAAATGTCTTTAACTCAATAACATTAGTTTACCATTGTGGATGAGATTGTTGCACAAGTGACAAATTCATATAGTTCTCCTGTATTCATTTACCACCTATATTGGACATCTAAGAAACTTAATATTAGTACTTCTTAGCTGGTTTTCATTTCTGGAAAAATCTCTCGTGTTACTGGTCTCCTCTTTCATACAGTTTTTGGACTTTACAACACATCACAAACTCATGTCTAGGATAAGGAGAGAAAAAAGTTTTGTTTACAGTATGGAGTTTCTCCTAAATAACGATCAAACAAACATGTCCAAGTTATCTTACACTCGAATAGTCCCAAACAGAATTTCTGCTAAAAGCTAAACTTCAAATCACACAATGAGTACTAACTGCCATTCTTTCATGCTAGGCTAAGAAAACCGCCTCAGTATTAGCAATATCATTGGAAACATATGTGATAACATACAAACTGTATGGCCAATGCTTTTGCTTTTCACCTGTAAGGGCCTACAACTCTAGTGGTATAGAGTGTTTAGCATATGTTTTCTTTCACAGGTTCACCAATGCACCCAACTTAATTCATAGCAGACCAGTGGGCTTATACTTCTGGTTGTAAGCCAGTTTTGCATGTTTCCTTGCAGCATCCTCTTAAAATAGCCGAATATTACATTGCTGTCTGATGTCTGGTATATAGGATTCTTCATTGTTTATGCTTTATGTTTAGATGGTGTATGTGCTTACTTTTTTCTTGTAGCATTTTTCATAGCATGATCCTTTCTCAGTGAGTATTCTTAGAGGGCAATTTCACACAAAAAGGAAAGAAGCCAGCAATGGGATAGAAACACTACTGCAAAGATATAGAGAAATCCATTTTATTGAAATATTGAAAACAAAGTACAAGGGCACAACAACTAAGAAATGAAAATAAATAAATAAAGTCCTTGATTTAGGCTGGATCAGCCTGGCTTTTCATCCCTGGTTGTTATCCAGCGCTTCCAGGACTTGAAGAAAGTTATCAGGACTAAGAGGCTTTGGAATGAAGCCATTACCCCCGCTTCCAGAAATGCCCGTTCCTCTCTTTCTCTACAAAAAGTTGTCATACCGAGCATCAGGGACCTCACTCCCATGGTTCGAAGGTGACTCACACACTGTCATAGACATGCCAAACATCAAATGATTGAAATCAGTACTTATAATGAGAATGAACTAATCATTACATGCTTAGTTTGTTTTTTCCCTGAATGTAAATAAAAGGATGAAAATGGAAATTAGAAGTGTGTGTATAACACCTGTGCCCCGCTCATATAGCGCATATGCATGTCAATGAGGATCAAACTGAACCTAGCACCAGAAAATATGAGCTCCAAAGCAGCCCGTCCATCAGTCACAGATGTAGTTTCGACACCATAAGCTGTAAGATAAGCCGTCCCCAGAATCCTGTGGTTTTCAGATTCGTCAATAAGAAGGATAGTCAGCTTGTTTCTCCAATTCCTCAAAGCTGGCCTATCCGGATTCCCACCGTTACCGTTTTCTGCAGGGTTCCCATTGTTTGACATGCGACCATTAGCAATTGCTGGCAACATTGTTTGAAGGAAGCAATTAGTAGACTGGTTTCTGTACGTGAACAAAGAGAAAAGTGTAATGAAAAATAGTTTAACGGAACAGCAATCTACAACATAGGAATACTGCTTAGTGCTTACTGATGCTACTGGGGAGCAAATGTTAGTATGCTATGGATTGTACTATGAATGAACAACAATAAAAGCATGTGAAAAACAAATATGCAATAGCATTTCTATGTTTTGTAGATGAAAAGCTCTATAAAACTTCATATAAAAGAGATATACATACCTCAGGAAGGAGGTTGTAGAAGGAAGTGTAGGAATACCAGCAAAGTCTTGAAGCTCTTAGCTGATATGCTTATATACACCACTGCAGAAAACTGAAATGTTTTCTACCATTTCCAGCAGGCTAAAAGTGCAGGCAGTGACGAGGAAAGCATGAAGGAGAGCGTTATTTGCGCGAAAGGGGGTGATTATTTAGGCGCAACAATCAGAAAACCAGATTTTTTTCTCCTTATGGAGTTAATTTCTGAGATTTCAATGAATCTATGCATCTTAATTGCTCGAAAACAAAAGCGTTAATGATTATCGCGTGAACACTTCACGTGATATGCTTGCTAATGAGTTCGGTTTTCTACCATTCTTGCCGATTTGCAGGTATGCTTTAGCATATGAGCAAAAATTCCTTGAACTCGTTCACATTTCCCACTCTGGATAAAATTGTTGCACAAGTGACTGACCATGTAGTTAGTTCTCTTCCATTTGCCACCAACGTTGGATATTTTTTCAATTCTTTACATCATATTTAACATCAGAAACTGGAATACCATATCGCAGACTCATGTCTCAGATAAAACGAAAAAGAAGATCGATGTTTAAGACTTCGAGTATGCCTCAGACAACAATCATATCTTCTGTAAGCAATCATATCTTCTGTAAGCTACTTTGCACTGAAATAGTCCTAAAATTGCATGAAGTTACGACATTAAGTTCCCTGTCAATTAACCATAAGTTACGAACTTAAAATTGCATGAGTCAAGTTACTTCCATTATTAAGCTCCGATTCTTCTGTTTGACGTCAATGTTATAAAATGCTTTAAAATGCCTTGTCTATTAATACCACATATCATTGGCGATACCCATACAGTGGCCAAGCAGAAAAAGGCATATATGAAGCTCAAAAATGTAATCACTCTATAAATGGTAATGCAAAACCTTTCTTTTATATATAAATGCTGTTTGGGAAATCTAGATTACAATATGTGCGCTGTAACACTAAATGTTTCCCACAAAATGCACTCTACCTCCAAACCAGACACATAAGAATTTGAAAAAGAATGAGAATACAAACATGTGAAAACCCCCCAAAACAAAAATGAATACAAAGAAGCGAAAATGCATTCACACAATATACAAAATACAACAGATGAACTTGGCAACACCCAAACCCACAATTCCTACCTAACTGAACTGCTAATCATGGTTAGTGTCTATTGGCGTGCCTGTCCTCGCCTGTGAAATTCGATTAGCATAAATAGTCACCAACCGTAACTGTGTGCTGTTGAGCCCCTCCAGATATGGCAAGAATGCTTTTCCAAGCATGATATATACATCAACTAAACAGAAGACGACAGTCTGCAAAGCACAGCATAGATTGCACTAATTCAGAAACAAAGCACAAGAACATATACAGAACACAAATATCCCACTAAAGTAAATTCAAGCAGTAGGGCATAAAACCACAACTGCTGCAGAAATCCAATCTCAACATTCTATGGTTCCAGAAGGTCCTACTGCAGGTTCAGGTGATATTGAACAAGTGCAGTAGTATAAATGTTCCAACTTCTAAATTTTCAGAGCAAACGGAAGAAAAAAATAAATTGACAGGCTGCAGAAACGGACAGCTTCAAGTTAATCAGTTACAATCAGTTCTCCAAACTTGCTCTCAATAAAATAGTCTTTAAAGATGATGAGAAAGTTTCAAGAAATTAAACTTGATTTAATCTCAGAAACACTTTCACAGATGGCAAAGGTATGGGCAAAAAAAAAAAGGTAAAATTAAAGGGGAAAAAAGAAACAAAAATAAAAACCTGGAGAACTCATACCAAGCAACTTAAGGTCTAGATCATTTGTGACATTTTTCATTTGAATGGTCATTGCTAATGCACTACAGGGATTAAGGGATAAGATCAATTATAGCCCTTACCTTGCGAACATCAGCACTCTGGTTTCCAAACGCTTCGAACAGTGCAGGCAAAAAAGATGGTAATTGAGCCATTAGTTCCTCCTGTGAAAGCCTGCCTACAAGCTGAAGAAGAGAATAAAGAGGCTTAGCAAGATAGTACTTGATAGATACCGAGAGGGTAATGTGAATTGTTGGAAGAAAACAGATCACTCTTCTCTGGCAAATAGTACATCTTTGGATGGGGAAGAAGTTTTTAAAGGGACCACAACCAATAAACATCCAAAATCTTAAGTGTCTACGCATAGTCATAACCATCCAAAAATTTCATATAGATCGAATACATAGAAGTGTAATACCTTTGTCAAACAGTTTATGCAAGTAACAAGAGTTTTCTCATCTTCAGTTACCAATAAAGGGACAATGACCTGCAGCATCAACAATTGACAACACCACACATTAGTAAATAGAAAGGCAAGAAGTCAAAAGTTGACACAAAATTTTTCTAATGTTTTTGGATTAGTGTTCAGCCAATGACTTCTTTGACTGTGGAGCACACATATTTTCTTCACCTTTCTTTTTTTTTCTTTTTTTTTATCAGGAACCAGTTTTCTCAGTGCTGATAAAAATTTCACAAGGCTGGGAGGGAACTGAAATGGATACATACACTTAAACATCTGAATGGATCATACTGCGACAGAACAATACTCAAGCAGTGCTCTGATTCATTTGAAACCTGAACATGAAATAAAATAAGATTAGTTTGAGACATGAAAAACAATGCAAATAAATAATAAAATTAACCTTAGTTGAATAAAAGCTACCTGGGGAACTAAGTCCTTTGTAACATGCAGCAGCTTCTCAATCACGATCTCAATAGAATCTTCCATTGCAGCTTTCTGAAAAAAAAAAAAAAAAAAAAGCCAATATTAGCAATACTAGATTGGAGGATTAAATGCTCTTCACATCATGCAACAAAGTAGATAACAAACCTGGTTCTTAAGCATTTCAATAATCAATGAAAGAGAGAGCTCCCGGATGGAGGAGTCAAAATCATCCAACACCTCAAGTACAACTGTCAAAATTTGATTGAAGTACTGCACAGATACCGCAAAATAATCATTAACATAAGATCCAGAGCACTTGCATACACCAAAGATCTCTACTTACACAAAACAAATATATAGTTTGGATCTCTAGTGCAACAACAATATGCCACACCCCTCACCATGTTGACTTCTCTGTGCTGTCAACACAATCAATTGGCCATTGTGATCAAGATGTCCCCAAATTGAAATCCTAACTATTTTAGTATTGTATCAACTGTTAGTCCAATTCTTGATATAGTGTTACCCTCAATGCTAAAACCGTTTGAAGCTGTCCGTCTTCTTTTCAAACAAGAAAATTAAACCTACCACATACAATTTACAACATTTATAAAATAAAATAAAACAAAAAATAGAAATGTAGAATGGATGAGTTCTCCATGTTTGCGGAACATTCTCCGCATGGAGAACTGGTGAGTTCTTTATAACATTCTCCATGTTTCTTTTCATCAATATCCTAACAATTGCCACTTTCTCATTTTCTAATTTATCTCGACCTTCCTCACCCCCCATCTGATTATAAAATTTAAGAGTTTATACATGCATTGAATGATTAAGTGTGCCAATAATTGAGACTAACAAACCTTGGTCCAAATAGAGTGGTCATTAGTTTTAGAAGCTTCGATTAGCTGTTGAAGTGCACCACGCTTACTTTCTGCAGGACTTTCCTCAGTTCCAGTGCTAATCTATAAACAGAAACAAAACACTACTTATATAAGGGGTAAAGCTCCAGAAAGTGCAAATTTATGATCAATATTTTTCTTGACATGACAATTGACTGTTTACATGTTTAGAGAAGCAAATCACTAGTGAAATCATTCTAATGTCTTACTGAGGATTACTTTTTAAAAAACTAGAGTTTTATCACAAAATACTGATAATAACTCATAAAAAGAAAACGATAAACTTACGATTTCCGAAAAGAAAAAAAAAGAACTTTGGAGGTTATAATGTCAAAGAACTCACCAGGTGGAGTATCTGAGGAATGCTGGGACCTGAGTCTGGAATAGAATTAACCTTTAAAGCTTTAAGTTGGTGGTGATTCTGGTCCAAGTCGGTGGAAGCTTCACTATGCCCAATGCTCTCAGCAGCCCCAATATGGTCCGAGTTCAAAACCCCATTAACATCCAGGGAATGAGTATGCAAACTTTCTAAATTTACTCTACCTTCGCCATTGTCCAGAGGGCTAGTCCAGGAACCAGAGCTCTGATTCATGGCACTGATCATGTAAGTTGGATCCTTGGATTTTGCATTGAGAACATCAATGTTAGAACCAGTCTCAAAATTCTGATACAAGTTTTCCCCAGTCTGATCAGAAGCTGCTTGGCCAACCGAGCCAGTCACCAAGGCTGTTTCTTGGGTTGAACTCCACTTCCTGCCACCATCACTATCAACTGAACCAGCAGAATACCTCCCAAAGAAATGACTCTTCTTTGAGGCACTAATATATCCTTCTTCGGAAGATGTTCCAACTGCATCAGACGGGTCATAAGAAGACTTGCGCTGTCGCTCTTTCTTGTTTTGCAAAAAGTTCATAAGGTCCACTTCGATGCGAGGAGTACTTTGTTTCAAGGCTCTTCTCAATGAATTTTGTTCTTCAACTGACAAGCTAAGAATAAAATTCAAGACAGCTGTTGGATCAAAGTGAGAGTATACAGAGATTATGCATGTAATAGCTGCCTCCTTTAGTTTAGTGTTTTTATCATGGACCAATGGTGTCAACTTCGAAAGCCATAATTTTAGGATGCCACTATTACCAGAACCTTCAGTATTCACTGAATGCTTGTTAAATGAACCGATAGAAAACTCAATAACAGCTAATTTAGCCTTTGGTGACCTCTGTTCATCTAGTGAACGAAGCAAAGCAGGTAACAGGGAATCTACACTGTAAGTCTTGCCAACGATGACCAAAGTTGTTGAGCAAGGTTGCCTAACTAACTCCTTTGGGTCAATTAACCGTGAGAAAACATGAGGTAGGATCCTTTCCATGTAACTTTCAAAGGGCTTACGGCATGATGGAATAATGTCTGCAAGTGTTGAAAGGGCTGCTTGTGCAACTTTGTGGTGCGGATCATCCAAGTGTTGGAAAAACAACTTCATTACTTTCTCGAAATTCTGAATCACTTCTTGAATTCCTCTTTGGCCTTGCTGCAACAAAGACCGAAGATAATTAAATGCAGCAACCCTAGCTGACCAGTCTGAAGATGAACTTAGTCCTTCACTCAAAGCATCATTTAGCGATGCTGGACCTTCTACATAATTTGCCATCTCCTGTGAGAGTTGGCTATCATCAAAACTTCTCCTCCTGCCTGCAGATATCCTTCCTGTAGCATTCTTTCTTAAGAGGGGCCTTTGAAAATTGGGGATATGGTTATTATGTGAATCCCTAAAGTTTCCATCCCTGTGAGATGTGTCCAAATAATGCCTGTCAGCTTGATGATTCATAGTTCGCCTAGCCTCCCTACTGTCAGTATTCTCTTCAATGAAACCCCTTTCGTGGATTCTCTCAGAAGCCCTCTTTATGTTGTAGGATGAAACAGTTGGCAGTGTTTCAGCTGATAAATTACCGCGATATGATGATTTAGCGGAATCTTTGGAAGCTTGAATTTGCGTAATGATATCAGACAAAACCAGGCCACCATTGCGGTTACTACCTTTGTTACTTGAGGTGGTTGAATCTGTCATTAGCGAGTTTGAAAGATGATTAGAAGCTGGGACAGCAGCAGGGAATGGTGGATCACGAGATGATGGAGGGTCAACTCCTGCACTAGGGGCAAAAAGAGAACAATTTAGCCGCTCACAAATCAACCAGATTTTGACAATTCAGATATATAGATTATCTAATGTGTTAGCATACTGAAATTCACAAGTTATATCAAGGTGAAAGAAAGTAAGATATTAGGTACCTAGATCCAGACTAGATGACCGGAGAGTTGAAGAATTATGTCTGTCAGACAACTCCAAACCTCTAAGCATGCTTTCAATTGCACTGACCTTCTGTTTGCTTGCATGCAACACACTTTCCAGACTACGCTCAGTACCTTTACCATGTGACTTCGCTTGTGACAGATGAAGTCCTGACGAGAAAGAAGTCCCAGAGGATAAACTTGAACTTCTATCCATTGCAACAATAGCCGAAGTTCCATATCCAGGTAGATTAGCAGAAGCAGATGGCTGGGGAGTAAATGAGACCGGTGTACCCCTATCACGAACAGATGGAGAAGCATGTCGCCTATGTATCCCCCCATCCTCTTCATTGATTAACTGTGCAAATTTTTAAACATGGATATAAGAAGTTGACTACAAAATAGAATCAAATTATCCTTAAGGTTAAGAGCACATACCCTTTGAATAACGGGATCAAATAGTGAAAATAGTCGTCGGGAACGCTCCGGCCAGGTTTTTGAAAACATTCTATAGCACATTCTTGCAGTTGAACGGACCTGTCAATTACACAGGGAGGTTTACATATGATATCCATGGCATTTCACCATTCCAAATAAGTCATAAAATACAAGATATGAATTGTTGAATTGAATACCTCGCTCATTGCATCTGCAACACAACATCTTATTAGATCTTCATACAAATCTGCCGATCTCTGTATTTCAGGTTCATCAGCCCAATACTCCAGTATCAACAGTGCATAGTCACAGCACCTACAACACGTGATATTAGTGACTCAAACAAAAACAAAGTCTAACAGCACCCACATATAAATTAGTGTCAGATATAAACCTTGCTCGAAGTATTGCATTACGGTCATTCTTTGCACAATCCGCAATACGAGGGAGCACCCGAGCAACTTTACAGTTACGCAACATCTGGGAAGCAGAAAGGAAGAAACACAAGATACTTTTTCATAAACGAACGATTTTCTACTTACAAAAAAAAGGTAAAGGTAAAAGTAAAAGTAAAAGGATCAATAGAATTGTAATTACCGTTTTTATGCAGTTATCTGCAGACTCTGCAATTACAAGTACAGTGATCACAACCAGCTTGAAAAGGACCTGGTTACATACGATTAATTAGAGTACTGCTTTTTCATCACTTGAGGATTTTTACTTTTCTTTTCCCCTTCCTTTTTTAAGGATTATTTTTGGTAAGATAATTATGAACTTACTGGAATGAAAATCTCTGCATATGACTCAAAATCTCCCAATAGCTCCTTCGACAAAAAGCATAACAGATGGCAAGCCTAGAAACAAATCAAGTTAATCATAAGAACCCCTTGACGCTATAGGAATAAACAGAAAATATCAAAGAGCAAATGGACAACATGAACTAGTGCCTTTGACAGTTGAACCACTGTTTATATATTAAAAGAGCTAAACATCCTAACCCTACAGTCCTACTGACAACTGCAAAAAATTGCAAGAGCTAATACTACAGTAAACTGCTCACAAAAGAAAGCCAGATATTGCTAAAGTGATTTTAAACCAATAGCCTAAAAGAGGTTATTATTATAATACCTGCTTCACTATGCTAGACCTTCGATCAGATAACTGTGTGTTCAGAGGATTCACAAGTTGCTTCAAAAGTCCCCGAAATGATTGATAATCAGCAGCACCTGATAGGAAGTGATTATTAGCAAACTCTACACCAGAACTACTACATGTATTTATCATATCCAATATTTAGTGGCCAATAATCTATTTTCCAACATGCCATTTCACTATTTATTACTTCGAACATGCAAAGATGACAGTGTTGGGAGAAGAGAGAAAAGTAAGGGGACAACAATACTTTAATCAGACATCAACTTTGGGACACAACAAAACAAAAATTTATTTAGCATTCCCACGAGAAGTGCATGTTTAACCGAATATGCATTAAATAAGAATTTAAAGTTATATGTAAAATGCATCAAGACAATGCCTAAAGAGAACCACAGCAACTGCCTGAAGCATGAATTACTAAACATAATCTCTATGCTTCTGCGAATATTACACTGAAGAAATTAGTAGGAGAGAGTAGGGCAAAGATACCTCCATATACAAGCCCTTCTATTCTCTGCATTGCAGCAATCCGAATTGACCAGTCTTTCTCTGGTACAAGGGTAGAAGCTATTTTCTCCACTTCTCTTATTAGTTCCTTTTCAGAATAAACTTTTATAGGGTCTACAGATTTTACAGTTGGATCAGTTTCCGCTGCATAGGACAGATGAAGAAAACAAATCAATATTATGTGAATACTCAGTCTTACCTGTTCAATGGATAACACATCATATATTTAAGGCTGGATTCAAACCACTATTCTATAGTATAGAAATTACACTTTAAAGGCAATTTTTTACAGTGGCTATATATTTCAATAGCGACTAGTATTCACATGTTTTAAAAATAAAATTTCTATTCATTCCCAACATCCCAAAAAATATTTCACCTAATATGCAGCAAAGATACATAAATGAAATTTGAATAAACAAATAAATAGATGAGGCTATCACAAAGCTCTAAATCGAGAAACAAGAATTAAGATGGTTTTCCATGATATTTTATAAAGAAAAATAATCAGCTAACTTTCAAAACTAAAAACAAAGACAAGGAAGTATTGTTGTGACAAGAAAATTGAGAACAATTGATTTTTGGAAGAAGATTTAACTTCACCATTACTATGTATACCAGGTTCAATTAATCACTTCTGAGCGAGCAAATAACATCATGGTGTCCCCAGAATTGAACGACAAGCATTCTCACCTCCAAATTGAGATACCTCCCTTGAGGAACTCTTAGCCTTTGGACTATTTCTCTTTGGGTTATGGCTCAAGGGCTTTGTTTCTACAGCAGCAAGTCCATCTGATGAGCGATTCTTAGGTTCAATCCTCTCTAGCCTTGCATTAATATCCTTCACCTGCATTGCAAATTGAATAGAACCCAATGAGCAACTAGCATCAAATAACATCCGGAAGACAAAATCAATCATTAACAATATTTGAAGTACTAGGAAAAGATAACGACAAAATAAATATGGGAAACTGAACAGCAATTAGACGTCAAATTTTCTCAGTTAGATATTACTCATATTAGATACTCACCATGGACATGGGAAGATGGTGCCGCTGAAGTTCATCACGGAACTGAGTCCCTGCCTGCGTATACATCTCCTGGGAATTGGAATAAGTATAAAAGTCAGATTACATCAACAAATCGAATCCCAACCTACGAAAAATTTAAAGATATACTCTACATAGCATGGCTTCAAAGCATCTCAGGAGGACCAAAGTCACCAGGTGGTAGCATAAGAAGAAAAGATTTAATATAGTGCATTAAACTGGAACTATAAGACCAGAACCACTAACCTCAATGCACAATATAGCTGCGTCCCTTACACCGGGATTTGAATCACTTAACATCTGCAGAATCTGATATCAAAAAAATACATAATTAAATTAGTTTGTTTCCCATGAGCATTTGAACTGAGTAGAAAGAAAATTGATTGTCTTGTTCATAGAAGTCAGCAAACATACCGGAGGAAGTATAGCACGCTGAAGAGGAAGTTCGGTTGATGCAAAAAGTCCAATTGCTGAGGTGACAGTTCGTGCAAACTCCTCTCTAACTCTCCAACTTTTGTGTGCCCAGGCATAAGAACCTGCTCTTTCAACAATGAGCGTTGGAGAAGACACCTGCAACAGAAGGAATGTGACATTTCAGACTTGGTAACTTCAGTAAAACACCTATTTGTAAGAAAGTTGGGATATATTTTGAGAAATGACAGAAGGAAACAATAAAAATTTTAAGCATCACCAAAGACTACAATGGCAAAAAGACTATAAACACTACTATAGTTGCTAACTTCTACTAGCTTCAAAGAAAAGAGAAGAATAGTATCAGTGGCGGACGGTTTCCATATTTTAAATTTCAAATGTGTGAATGTACAATTACATATTTCATATCATCTGGAAGATAGAAACAAACTGATTGGGTAGAACAATTGGAGCTTAAGGCAAAAACACCAGAACAGTAACCCGTAACCGGTAACCATTGAGATGTGTCTGCACTAAACGCAAACCAGCCGAGCACCAGAATAAACATCTAATGTGGCTGTTAAACTGTAATTATGAATGAAAAATTAGAAACTACACCAATGGGATCCCAATCCACTAAGCAATTCACTTCATTAACTAGTCACGAGACCAAAATTTTCCCACATTTAAATGTATTCTCATGTAAATTAAGAGAGCAAATGAGGAATGAACATCAGTACAAGTCCAAAAGTAGCAACCTAAACGATTCGGGTTCAGAATCAGTCAATTCTAGCATGCATCAAGTACATTTGAGAAAATTGAATCAAAAATGTGGAGGGGCAAGAGAGGAAGTAACAAACCTCCATAAGAGTAAGCAGCAGCCTCCGGGCGGCGTCGCGAACGGGCTGCTTGGCATCGCCGAGGCGCTCGACGATGGCGGGGACAAGCGCATTGAAATGAAGCTTGAGATGGTCGCCGGAGAGGACGGCGGCGGAGGCGAGGGCCTGAAGAGAGCCCTGGGAGACTCGGAAGTTGTTGTCCTTGAGAAGATCCATGCAGCAATCGACGAGCGCAGTGACCTCGGCCGAAGTGAGGCTCTTCCTGGAAGCTTCGAGAAGCTGGTGGAGACGCTCCACTCCGGCCATGCGCTCCTTGGTGTCCTTGGCGCGTGCGAGTTCAAGCGCTTCCTCCATCGGGGCGTGATCTGGTGCGGACCGGCTCAGATCTGGCGAATTCCGGCGTCGGAGTTAGGGCATGCGATTCGGTTGGTGAAGTCAAGTGAGTCAGTGAGAGAGAGACTGAGAGTGAGAGAGAGTGGGGAAATGTGAGGGATAATTCAGAGGAAGTGTGGCTGAATTTACAGGGGGGCCTCTTCTTCGTCTCCGAGGCTCGAGCTTAGAGCAGGGGCTTGTTGCTTCCTGGTTTAGATTTTTAGAGAGAGAAAGAGAGAGAGGAGGAGAGAGAGAGAGATAGAGAGGGTGGTTTGGCTTTTGCTAGATTGAAGGAGAAGGGATGAAGAAAACACGATGTGGTTGAGAGAGGGGCAATTAAGAGCGTTACCCCTGGTGTTTTTGTAATTTACGGATTCTACCACTGTGTGCTTACTTGTTTGGTAGTTACTACAGTGAACAACAGTCATGGTCTTTCTTTTATTTAATTTTTTTTTGTCTTTAATTTTTTATTGGACTTGACCTTGGTTAATTATTCCATGTCCAAAGAAAGAACCTGGGTTTATGGGCAATTTGGGCACATGAAACTGTTAGAAGACTTCCGGAAGTACCATCCGAAGATGGGGAGGAAGCAAAGAAGACCGCAAACCAAATGGAAAAATCCTCCTAGTGGTCGTCTAAAAATTAAAATTAATGTGCATGGGGCTTTTCGAGCTAAAGATGGGAGTGGAGATATTGGAGTACTAGTGAGGAATGAAACTAGTATGGGTATTGCTGTGTTGCTAAGCTTTTTTTACATGCACACTCGGTTCTTAATATGAAAGCAGAGGCATATAGAGTTGGTTTACTTATTGGTATTCACCAAGGCTGGACTGACATTGATATTGAAAGCAACTCTGCCATTCTGATTGCTGCTCTCAACAGTGAAGAGAAAAATCGAGTTTTAGATGATTGTAAAGAGTATATGCATGTGTGCTTTCAATCAATTAGAGTTCGACATATTTACCGTGAAGCAAATGGTGTAGCAGGTAGGCTTGCTCACCTTGCTAATGGGTGTGATATTGATGATTCGTGGTTAGATGAAATGCTTGGAATTATTCAGGATATTCTCTACGAGGATCAATGTAATTGTTTCTATGTAGCTCAAGGTTTAGGTTTTATGCCTCCCCCGGATGCAAAACCCTAATATTAATATAATAAATGGAACCGGGTGTGGGGCTGAACCTTCTAGCTAAACTGGGTTCCAAATCCATTTCAAAAAAAAAAAAAAAAAAAAACACCTAGTTTTTTTTTTTTTTTTTTTTAGATTTGAAAATAGGAACAATTTCACAAATGGTCACTCAACTATGACTCATTGACTCATTCGACACTTTGGTCACTCATCTTTCAAATATATCACTTCGGTCACTCAACTATTACTCTGTCAATCACTTTAGTCACCCAAAAAACATTTTATCTCACTTTAATCACTTCTCCCAATCATTCTAACACAGATTTCTCAATTTTTCACAATTGATTTGATGAAAATATCATTAATATTGTGGCAAATATTTTTTTTTAATGAAAAAAATTAATTAAGTGACTAAAGTGAATAACAGAGTTAAAGTTGAGTGATCAAAGTGATATATTTAAAAGGTGAGTGACCAAAGTGTTAAATAGTTTAAAGCCTAGTTAGTAATTTTTCGTATTATACTCAAATAAAACACGTACTTACTTTTAAAAAAAAAAAAATACTTCCGTACTTCGTATTTTTTAAAGGGATTCTTTAAATTTCTCATACTTTTAAAGCCAAAAGTATTATACACAATTTTTACGTTTTTTTCCCTTTTTTCATATTTTACACATATTATTGAATAAAAATGGATATTTTTAATTAAAAAATTTAATTAATTGAAAATATTTTGCCAAACTTTTCAACAAACTATTTGATAAAATATCCTAATAATACACGTACATATTTTTCGCGTACTATATACGTCTCATTTTTTACTAATTATGGTTTAAAGTTGAGTGACTAGTTGTGATATTTTTTTAAAATAAATAAATAGTTATTCCAAAAATATTTCAAGCACAAGTTCCAGAAGAATCTGGTTTATTCCTGGTTTGGAGGGGTTTTAAAGAGTAATAAACATTTACAGAGGCAAAGGGAGATCAAGTTCCTAGGTGCATTTATAATAATGCTTTCCATAATTTTGTGTATTATTTCAATGTGTATTAATGTGTTGCAATAAATTCATGTCAACTGGATTATAACATTCAATGTTTTTTCTTTACGAGGTAAGTTAATAAATACCAGAGGAAGAGACTCATGATATATTTCTCCCGAAAGGGATTCTGTAGATCATGCTATCGTTGGACTCATTTTTAGCTGTTCAAATTTGTTTTTAGTCTTCAGCTAACTCTCAATATTACCGTTGTAAATTGTTCAATATTCATGTTGGCAACATGTATGATAAAAAAATATATAAATAAAAAACTGGAAAAGTATAGTAGTATATGGACATACTTTGATCATGTTAATAGGATAGCTCCAAATATAAAACGCTAGCGTTGGTCAATACATTAGCTTTCAAGATAAATATATTCAAAAGTTAAAAAAATGATACTTAAAAAAACCAACGAAGCGAGAATTCTCTTTTGAGCTTGCTTGCAAAGCAACAAGTTAATATCTCAAATCACCTTGAACTCATTTGAAGAAGTCCCTCTTCTGTAACCCTGCCATAAACACTAATTAAGATATATCACTACAAAAATAAGATTGCATACATAGCAACCCTACCCGGAACAGAGACAAACATGGACACAAATAGAGGCATATAGTGCTTCATATATATTGAAATCGACGCAAAAGCGCATCTGAACGAGGAGATCCGACCATCAAACCAAAGGGGTGGAGAATCAAAGACCGGGGTTGTTTTATGTGAGTTTCCTCCTTTATTTGAAAGGAATTGGCATTTATTATTATCATTTAATCTTTACTCTTGGGGTAGGCCAATTTCAACACCCAAGTGTTAACTTCATGTATGACAGAAGATGGCAATATCCACTTCATGTAACAAATACTTTATTATAAAGTTATATGAGTCGTCATGTCATGGATACCAACTTTGTTTTGATTTTCAATCAATTATGATTTTCTTCTTTCGTAGGCATCTTAGGCGACAAAACCAAGTGGCTTTATTTATTGAATGTGCAATTGATTTGTAAGAATGCAATGATAAGTCACCTTCTAAATATTATGGAGTTGCTTAAGGTGCAAAAAAAATTTGCTTAAGGTGATCGCATTGAGAGTTGTTTATGAAGGAGTCTTACACTATTAATTAAGTCCATACACATGGCCATTTGAAAAATAAATAGATTGAAGAAAATACTTGCAATCGGTCATAAGAAAATAATTGCATGTTGTGAACTTGTAATATTACCGATGAGGGTCCCTCCACTAAGGAATCTGTTTTTTTTTTTTTTTTGCTAGTTTAAGGAATCGCTTATCAGGCCAGCTATTTGGTCATATATTGGCATATCTATTATTCAGTTTTTAAGTTTCTATGAATAGATTATTTGTACAAATTTTTTAACCAAATTGATAATCTAATACCGTATTAGATCAAATTAATGGACGAACTAAATTTGTCTAACCTGAACCGTTCATGTTCATAATAGTGAATCATGATTATAAATACCCAAATGATCATCAATTTGGCTGACTGATATATTCATCAAGACCTAAAAACTGAATAGTCGAGATGCCGATATGTGATTGAAAAGTAAGTCCTATAAGAGATCCCTTAAAATGTCCAAAAAATGAATCTCTCACTAGAAGGGTCCTAATTAACGATTGTTATTTGTAGCTAAAAACTCATGAGAAACAAATCATTAAATATTGAGGTTTACTACGATTAAACAAAAATACCAAGAAAACAGACTTCTCGTCGTTAGTTACCTATTTCATGTCCCTATGTACCATACAATCTCATTATAGAGACCTAACAGAGAAGGAACGTGTATGAACAAAAATGTTAGGGCATAATCTTCCCCATGAGGACAGGAGGTTGGTCACCTAATTACCGTACCATTTAATTTGTTTCAACTTTCAACGAATGAAAGTGAAATTGCATTTCAAATATAGAGTTCTGCAACTCTGGACCAGGTTCCCAGAATATCAGTCAGTATATTTATTTTATTTGACAGGTATTCTTAATTGACTGCTGAAGCTGAAGGTTGGTAGCTGAAGTACAAACCTTAAAGTTTTCCAAACGAGGAAATGATCAAAAGGGCAGAGACTCGCACTCTCACACTGCACATTCTTCTTCCTTAATTGACTATCACTTCTTCCTCATCACTGAACTTTCTGTTCCGGCGAGGTATCTTTGACTCGACACGTAATACGACTCAAATTCAACTAAAACACGATAAACACTACTTAACTAGCAGCATTATCATTACGTAATTACCGATTATCACTCGTATTTATTGCACAAAACTAATCTTTCCGGTCTCAAAGATATACTATTTGAAAGGGACCTTCATGTGTTATCAAGTGAAGAAAAGGATGAGAATGACACAAACTCAGAATGGGAATCAATATTATGGCTGCTCGAAGACTCGCCCCTCATGATTACGAGAGTTCGTCCAGCCAAAACTGATAGTAAGTTTAACCAGAAATTAGTAACAAAACAAGTTTGTTCACGGGTCATTCAAAGGCATCATTTTCATCATTATTCATCATTAACAAATGAGAGATTGGGGAAGGGATAAGTTATAAAAGGGAAGGTGATTGAAAGATACCCAAATAAGAAAAAAGCCTAACTTCATGACCAAGCCTAGCCAACAACCCCATAGAACAGAGTGGTCCACTTTCACCACGTTAGGTGCCACGCACACATGGTAATAGTCTAATACTAAACAGCTCAATCAAAGTAGGGGTTCTGCAATTTGTTATATATAGTATGACTGTATGACCTTTACAGGTTGGCTGATGGGGTTTTTGTTGGGTAAGGTTGGGCATCAGTGTGCCCAAATACCTGAACAGTTGCACATGATCTGTTCTTCTGCATATGATCGATGTAGAGAGAAACAGAGCTATCGCAACAATCCTCGACTTTTGCTTCTTTTTTTACAACTGGTTCGAGGGATCGATCAGTAAGGGATAAAGTGTTCGAACTTTGAAGAGTAAGTAATGAGCAGTCGATTACAAGCAAATCAACAAAAGAGCCGAGTCCTAAGCAGCTTGGTTCCCATTTGTAGGGATCAGTGTACTAAAATGCTGAAGTGTGTTTTCATTAATCATCTCAGAAACTGATGTTAATCTCAGCTTCTGTCACCAATTTCTTCATGACCAGCTAGTCATTTAATAAACGAATGATTTTTCTTTTAGCCATAATAGATTAACAAATCAATAGCTACATAGGTGATGGAGTAAATTTGGATAGCCAGTAAAGCCAATGACTCCAAGGCATGATTTTGCAACCACAGCTACTGGTGTCTCTTTGACGTATGGTAATAAACACCTAGGATCAGAAATAGTAGTGTGCTCTGCTGAAAATGGGAGCCAAGTATCTTAGTCAAGTTGAGGTGCAGTATTTGAAAATGTGCAAATGCAATCAGCAAGGCATGTTTAATCAAAGTTATATGGAATTCTCTGTATAAGAGTGAATGCAACAGCAGGAAACTTAACAACACATTAGATCAATACATAACATTGACCAACAACTGAAGCCTACAATTACTTGGCTAGTCATCATCCGAAAAGCTGGCAGGCAATATACACAAAATTGCATTCAATAAGAATGATACCTGCATACTTTTTTTCCACAGCAGGGAAAGTGGCAACTCCAGTGGGTTACTTTGCATAACAATGGTTGAAGAAATTGCATCATGAGCCAACCCTCTATGGGTCAGCGTCATAGGGTGCATCTGGGGTAAGAGATGGAAGAATCAAAACAAGCCTTTCAATAGATTGGATGTCGGCAAGCATAGAAGCATAAACTGGCTTATAGTCCCAAGGATTTCCGCTCAAGTCCAAATGCCGAAGACCTAACAAATAAGGTTACTTAAAAGTTCAAGTTGTTTGTTCATATGTAGAAGCATGCATGCTAGAGGCACACAAAATCTGTTCACTTACTACTCACTAGCAATCCTTAAATGGTTTATTTTGATTTATCAATGGAAAGAGGTAGAGGGTCAAGTGTCAAGACCAAAGATTCAACTAGCATTATAGTCAAACCTTGATAACCAAATATCAGGCAACCTAAACTTAGCAATTGTAATAGCAATTATGAGGAACTGGCTGAAAAACAAATGTTAACAGTTCAGAATCTCAGATTTTTTGTTTTGTTTCTTTGCAGAGTACACAAACATGAGATGTAACTTCTTTTGAATTGAAACAAGACTTTAAAGGCAGCTAATACAAATACCTTTTGCATTTTTAATGGCAAAGCATATGGTGGTCAAGGATTCTACAGGCATAAGATTATATGCAGCATTGACTGTAACAAGTTCGGGAGCCTTTGACATGAGCTTTGACAAAAAATTTGCAGTTTCAACTCCTCCGCGGTTTTTGCTACACATAATTTATTCATATGATAAATTTCCTGGAACCAGGTATAGCAAAAATCAGAAGAAAAGTATTAACAATAATATTGAACCTTATGTTGATCTCCACTAGCTTCAACTCTTTAGTAAGTTCTTCTTGTAGTACCCGAAAACCAGATGAACCTAATCCAATACCTCCAACATTGAGTACTTGAATGGACGTGCACAAAAGTTCTCCCAAAGCTGCTGCTACTTGACTGCATAATTGTGATTATGGATCCAGTAAATATTGAGAAAGAAACAAAAATAAAGAAGTGCAGAGTCTAAGCCACTGCCATGTGTCGATTAGACAAACCTGCCAAGATCATTATCTGCAACAGATAGGGACTTCAATGGTCTGCTTAGGCTAGAAAGGGTTTTTATAAGTTGAGTCACTCCATGACAGGAAAGCTCACAGTTCTCCAACATTAAATCAACAAAGGGAGTGCATTTTTCAGAAGCTTCCATAAAAAAGGGAATTAAACTCCTGAGACATTGATGATATAGAATGTTAGACCAAATATCTTATAGGCTCAATACCTATGTAGCAATCAAAAATTCCACTGACCTGATTCCAACATCCTCAATAGGATTATCACTCATATCCAGGACCTCCAAGTTAGGCATATGAACAAGAGCATATCTAAGGTCATCTGCATCATCTTTGTTGAGATTGTTTCCCCTAAAATGATACAAGTAATTAATAGTTTAAAACCTGCATGTTTGTTTTTTGTTCAACATACGCCCTGTGTAGCCTCATTTTAATATAACTAGTGGCATCGGGCTTGTTCCTAGGGGTAATTGATGTAAAGCACTTACTCTTCACCATTTGGAGTTCAATGATCCATATATTTTATAACTGCCATAAATTCTTATTTCCAGTATAAAAGTTTGCATTGAAAGCAGTAGTAACAGTGTAGGTTAAAACCTTAAATTGAGCACCCGTAATGATTGCAAGGACTTTCCAACTCCTAAAGGTGTTGGGGGGTTATTTCGTGATCTCCTATAGAGTTCAGAAAGCCAGCCTGATATCTGCATGGTTTTGTGTAATATTCATGTTAGTTTGCACAAATGACATAACAGTATAAGAAAACTTTTCTCAATGGCATTGCGACATTTACATTGTTTTCTGAAAGGTCAAGGATGGATAGACCGGACGAAGCATTGAGAAGCGTACTAAATACCACTTCCACAAATTTTTGGCCAAGGTGGTTGTCAGAGAGTTTCAAAGAATACAAGGACCTGGAGCAAAATAAGATAAACCAAGAAGGAATACCATTGGAGCAACTAATTCATTAATCAAGATGCAAATGAATGCTCACAGATAAATATGATTCAAATGAGAAGACAAAATGTTGTAGACCTATGGTAATACACAAGAATCGAGATTTTTAACCCTTTGGAAATGGTCATAGGCAAGATTATTAGCATCTTTTATCACGTATATGAGTCTTTCCAACAAGCCTTTAAGTGCCACTAGAATTAGATGTGAGGTGCACTACGGAAAGTAAGGCACTAAAAACCCTTGGTCAACAAAATTGAAATGCCAATAAGTCCAAGGCTAAAATCCGGAAAAAAAAAAAAGAAGTTAAAGTATATCTTTAAATTGAACAAGCCTCCAAAGATCAGCTATGCAACAGGAAATTCATAACGCACTCACGCTCACACACACAAGCACAATTATATTCCTTTCTTATTTGTGAGCTTCTGAGCATGCCACTTCAACCAGTCCAGAACACACACCAAAAAGTTGGATAGATTTTAATTGAAGCCTGAAATTGGAAAAATGGACACACCTTCCTGAAGATAAAAATGACACAAGTTCGATAGGTACAGAAGATTGGTTAGTTTCAAGAAACTTTGTTGTGTTGATTGAGAAGTGTTTTATTTCGTGTGCTTGCAAACTCTTTGGGGATAGAGAACTACAAATTGCTGTGATAGAAGCTGAAGAAAGTGTACAGTGAATGAATTCAAGCGACGTTAAACTTTCACTGTTCTGGTTGAGAAGCTTGCATAATCCAGTAATCTGTAAAAATGTATATCGCATCAGGCATTTGGTTAAACCAGCACATAGCAAAAACATATCAGTCTGATCTCTGTAATATTTATTGAACATGAGTTGGCTACTAGCTTAAAGAATCAGATCTGGATATATACATGCGAATCATATGGAATGAACAGTTCTAGTTTACTTTGTGATTTGGTATAGCATGTAAAAGTAAAACATATATTTCCCAGCATGAGAGAGGTATCTCTCTATGCATTGTCTATTTTACTTTTTCAAATACGAGGTTCTACTGCAGTCATCATATCACCTACTCACTAGAGCAAACAACTTAAGGCTACAAAAATTTTCAGAAAAATTGCATTATTTCTTGGTGAAGTGTTCTGTCCTTGAGAAAGAAGCTTGCAATCGTAGCCTATTTATTGAACATTCAAAGAGAAAGAAATGAGCTTACATGCTCCTTGGATCTTATCCACCTTAGTTCCAAGCTCTGCAATTTGCTGTTCCTCAATAGGTGCTGCAACAGATTATATTACAGTTGTGAATAAACCAATTCCAGCCATTAATTTAAACAAGAATATAAGCAAGCATATATGAAGCTTTAGGGGAAGGCCACTTCTGGCCAATGCATATCTTCGCCCTTGTTTATCATGGTATTCATCACAACTTTAATGACGTCTTTCTTTTTAATTTTTTAACCCGCAGATGGCATAGGGAGGCTATAGGGACACGAAATCAGAATTCAAGCATGCAAAAATGACATTTAGCACAAATATGGTTTGACCGGACAGATTCATAGCATGCCTCACAAAACTTCCACAATAGATGCTTAAGACTTTTATACTTGGGAAATAGTAACACAATTTTTTTTCAGATGTAGATAAGGTGTTGTCCAACTAAGGTTTAATATAATTAGGGCATCTCTGTTGGCATCTATACATGAATAGAGTAACTTACACAAATTTCTTCATCACAGAAAACATTTTGAAGTCTCAGGCATCTGCATAAAGATAAGAACACAATCTAATAACATAAATTTTGCATAAAGACAAGAACATTGAAAGTCTGTATATGCAAATGGATAACGAAGTAAAATTTCAATATACGACCCAGTCCTCCATTCTTGGAAGGACATAGGACTACGCTCTCATCTAATTGCAAACTTACTGCACAAAGTAACCAAAGTGTAGACAATGGTGATATAGTTTGGAATATTCACAAGTTGAAGTAGCCATGTCACCCTCACAACCTATCAATTCCAACAAAGAGTCTGCATAGAAGAAACACAAATGATTAGATAAACCACATAGCAGATAAACAAGTATGCTGAATGGAAAAAACAAAACTCTTTCAACTTCACTGTAAAGGTAGACACCTTTTTTAGGAGTATAATAATATGAGAGACATATTTTCATTCAGTTCAAAACAAGTAGGTGAAGATGCTAATCAAGCTCCTACAGAAGCTTGAACTGATAGCATTCATCCTGCTTTCAACAGAACTTCACGTAGTAAGGAAAATACTAAAGCAACCACGCTAGTAGCTAGTACCTGAAATCTTGATTTCACCAAGGCACCCATCAAATGAGGGCAGCGAAGCTAGCTCTGCTACTTCATCTAGACAACTGTTCTTTATGGTTTCATAAAACAAAAATACCAAACCATCCATGAACAAAGTTCACCAATCCCTCTTCTGTCATTGAAAAGGGAAAACAGCTATTAAAAAATAATAGAAAAATAAAAAGAAAAGCATACTTTTGCAGATGAGTTTCCCAATAGATCTGCTGCCAGTCAGGCGGTTCAATCCTACTGCCAAGCTCCGGCCACCGCGATTTAAACAAATTTCTCCATGCCTTGTTGAAATTCCCTGACCTGCAACATGATTAAGCAGTTTCACGGCTGTACTAAACTCAACCAAATGACAAACCAAACCAAATATGATTATGAAAACCACTCAACCTTGCAGACCTTCCTCGCTTTCTACTATTTCCGAGGCATTCATCAGAAAACTCGTCTTCTCGGTCATCAAAAGGCCTGCTTGAAGAACAAATTCGATTACAAAACCGCAAAACGATTCGAAATTCTAAGTAAAATGTTGAGCAATCTGAATTTTAGTAAAGCTTTGACTAGGATGAAACCTACATTGCTCTCTGTAGCTTGTGTAGGGCGAATGGAGGCAACCGCGAGACCAGAAGATGGAGCAAGTCCGAAGGAAGCTCATGGATAATCGGAAGAAGATCATCTCCTGCAAAAATGCAATCCGAATTCAAATTCTAAAATGCAGCTGATATCTGAATCATGAGGAGTGAGAAGAGTAAATTAGAGAAAATTACCGCGAAGCAGGTCTGTTTTGATTGCGTCTATGCACAGAGAGATCAGAGACGGAATCTCACTTTCGCTCATGCTTGAGAGGAATCAATCTGCGCCTTTTGTTCAGAACAAAGACGAGTTTATAAGAGATTGCCGGAGTTTGTATTATTTGAAGTATCGGAAGTACGGAATATAGAACTCACCGGGAAATCTTTGAGAGACAGAGAGACAGAAGAAGCGGGAACTCACCGCGCGTTCAAGCAGAAGAAGAAGCAGCAGCAGCAGCTCCTACAGAGAGACAGAGAGGAGTCAAGGAATTACAAGCATACGTTACGCAGAAAATCCGTCTTTAATTGCGCTTCTGCTTTATTATCTTATGCAGCGACGTCGTTTGGAATTAGGGAAAACCTATGATAATTCTAATTTCCAAGTTCCAACCAAAAACTCCGGGGGTCAAAGTTATAATAGGCGCGTGAGTGATTTTTTTTTTTTTTTGATGAAAGGAACTTCATTAAAAAGGCAAAGCTTCTGGGACAACCAGAGTTTACAAGATCGAACAGTAAGACTTTTGAGGCCTGAGGGGGAATTCTATCGTTCCAAATGGTATACAAATTAGTAACTTGACCTAGGTTGGTTAAGGCATCAGCAACAAAGTTAGTTTCTCTCAAAATATATTTAAAAGTAATTGAGAGAAAACTGGCAGCAATAATTCTAATATCTTGGACAATCTTGATTAGTCTCCATGGTGGACTAATTACTCCATTAACTGCATCTATAACAAGTTTGGAGTTGCCTTCCACTTCCACCTTCTGATAACCTTTTTCCTTGGTATGAAGAAGACTGTTGCGGAGGGCTGTTGCCTCAGCAACTGGAACAGTTGCACTTCCCGTTGGAATGGAGGCTGCATAAAGAGGCTTATCAACATGGTTTCTAATGATAAAGCCTCCAAGAGCCGAATCTTTGTGGACAGAGCCGTCAAAGTTTATTTTAACATGATCATCTTTTGGAGGTTCCCATTTGATCGTGGCCAGTGCAGCAAATCTCCTAGTGTTACTAGGTTGAACATTAGCATCAGTGAAGCTCTTTAGGCCGGGTGGTCGCTGAAGCTGCAGAGACAGATAAGGGATCGATGCTGAGCAATTCCTCCAAAAATAAGATCATTTCTTGCTTTCCAGACCTGCCAGCAAATGGTAATCATTTTTGCAAAAACAAATCACTTTGATCGAAAAGGTTTTTTTAATAAAGAGTTCCCGGAAAACCGAGATGTAGCTGTCTTACCAATTAATCGGGAAATTCATGCCAGCCAGGTTCCAAACTTGTTTAGCGAAATGGCGTGTGAGTGAAGTTTATCCTGATGTTTAGTAGGATGCCCTTTAAAAAGGGTTTTCGCAAAAAGTGGATAGCAAACCACAAAAATTTTAATCTCGCACTATGATTTTTATAAGGTATATCATTTTACTCAAGAAATTACTATTTGAGTGGAATAATAGTACAATGCATAATAATGTATATATTGTGTTAGACGCCTTATAATTTTTCTGCATCCGAGTCTGATCGATGCATTGTTGTATTGATCTATACCAACAACATTGTTTTTAGAGAATCCATCTAATCAACTGCTCGTAGGTAATTGACATTAAAATTGCAAGTAAGTTTTAGTATGATCAACCTAGCATAAGTTGCATCTTAATAAAAGCATTGTAATGAAGCCTTGAATAATGCACTGTCATTGAATCCACATTTTAATTATGGCCAGGGTCAGAATAAGCATTACATGCAGAAATTTAATTTGGAGCCGGCCAATTAACTATGGCTCCTTCTTTAATCCACAATTTAACTATGGCCGGGGCCAATTAATTTCTACCAGGGCCAGAAGAAGCATTGCAGAAACATCGCAAAGAGTTTACATGCACCAATCTTACTATAAATTAAGTCTACTAGTCTAAGAAACCACATAAGTCATGTAGAAGAAGCAGGCAGCTGATGAGTGCATGCCTATCTAGCTAACAGCCTAGTTATTCCCGGAGTCCATGGCCATGATGGTGCTTAGGTTCATAGGGCTCATGTACTTGCTAGACCCGGTCATGATCGTCTGTACAATCAGCCGGTTCGCCCGCTCAGATGGATGGAAAGGATCCCAAAACGCATACACATCCCGGTTGGAGCACAGATTCGACAATGGGGTACATAGTCCCAACCCATTGTACGGTCCTTGCCCGCAACATGCCACCTTTGACGTAGCAAAGCCTATAAATAAAATATCCAAACGATTTCATTTTGTCACAATTCACAAACATAATGTTCAAATGAGAAAACGTATTGTTTACACAAGATTTGGCAAAAACTTAATTTACCATATTTCCGGGGGTTACTGAGGAACTCCACATTTGCAAACGCATTAGCAGCAATGAAAGCGTCAGTACCAAGCTGAGCGTTGAGCCCCTGAACCATCTGGACAAGCAGGGGATTGAAAATGGCTGCTGCCCTCTGGAGCTCTGGTGCACATTCACCATTCCTACTCCTCTGGGCCATAGCGGCGGGAACACAGCCTAATGGGCCTGTACCGGTCACCAGCACCCTTCTCCCTCCTAATCCAAATAGTCTCTGCATGCAATTAATGACGTTTACAAATTAACTTACTTAATTTATCTTAATTAGGTATCCATTATAGGAAAGTTTTTTACTTCCCCAAGGGTTAGATACTGTCCTTCAAAAGGCATTGAATCCCTTCCCATTTTTTTTTTTGATTAAAATCCCTTCCCATCAAACAAGCTCATTGTAATAAATTTATGGGGAAAAATTCAAAAAAGGTTGAATTTGAAAGAAATAAACTAACATGTAGCTAGTTTAAATAATTTTGAATTAATTAGTTAATTAAATGGATATCTATATATGATTATTACCCGGAGAATTTTCCGGTACTCGGAGATGAGGTACTGGGAGTACTGAGGGATTGAGTACTGGCGTGATCTTGCAGAGAAGGGTACCAAGAAGTAGTTGTTGACGAAGTCATTGCCGCCGAGAGTTATGAGGACAAGAGCGTCGTTTACCAGCCTCTTGGCTTGCGCTGCTCCGATTAGGGCACTCACTCGTTGCTGGTATTGCTGGAACATCTCAAACTGCCTAAAGATCCTTATTATGTTGATCTAAACAAATTAGTGCATTTAGTCCTTTTTATTCAGGTATACATGGCTATACTTAAACTTACAAAATGATTATTTCTTCGCATTTAAAAAAGAAAAAGCACTTACAAATTGAACACCAGTATCATTGAGGATTCCAATTCCAGCAGAAGCAAAGTTAGCACCAATAAGCAGCTTTTGTCCGGTGAGCTCACTGCTCAAATATGGCAAGACTAGCTCCGATCCTATTTGCTCGCCTAAAATATAATAATATGAAAGGAAATGAATATTAATATGTGAAACTGAAATTAATTATTAAGATCACTAGTTAGAAATATCAGCTCATGAGTACTTACTGATGAGATCAGGGAGGTTTAAGCCGTTGGAGAAGCGGCCGGTGGGGCGGTGGGTAGGGAAATCAATGCCGTAGGGAGGAAAATCGGCACGCGCGGTGGTGGCCAAGTAATTGTTGTTGCCGTTATCCACAAGGGAGTCTCCGAAAACAAAGAAAGCTCGAGCTGCCTCAGCTTGATGAGGTGCGAGAATCACCGTGCTCATTGCCACCATTAGCACTAGGGCAACAGCCATGGTGGCACCGGAACAAACACTAGGAGGAGACATGAAAGCTAATGCGGGAGTTTCTTTGGAGACTACAGTATAAATTAAGTTGTTGGGAATACTAGAGCCTTTTAGGGTTTTATTTAGAAATGTGAGGGGCATGGGAAATAATAAACTGCTTGTTTAAACAGAACAGAGCAAAAGCTACTAAAGCTTTTAGAGAGAGTCAAAGTCACTTTGACATTCGAACGTACTCTAGCTTGAACCAAGGCACAGATCATTAGAATGAATATTAATCTAGCAGTAAGTATGGTAGGAAGAAGTCATTTTCATGGATAAATATAATGATCAAAGATTGCAAATTAGGGTCACTGCAAGCTAGCAGAGAGGCTGGGTAGCCTGCCTTGCAAAGTGAAAAGTTTTGCTGTGCGTGCAGTAAGCCATGTGAGTAAAATAAATGAGTCTGGCTTTGAGTTGCTCATATTATACATATGACTCTTACTACTGAATTCAATATCTGCACCATATGTGGAAACTTGATCAGTTGAATAAGGTGATGAACAAATTTCTTTGGATTAATCAAATCTCTTTGTATCACTCCTTACAACCTAATTTCTAAACAAGGCTGACGTTTTTGGAACCGTAATTCGATCTGAAACTTAATTTTACCCATCAGGCAAATAATTTGGAAGTACATTATTATGAGTTTGGTCCACGAGTGAGTTATTAAAAAGACTTGTTTGGTGAGGAAGGTACGTAGCAAAGCTTTTCATCGTTGTTTCAGAGTTCACACAATGCAACATTGAATGATAATTGAAGACCTAGAGACATTTTTCCTTATACCCTTTCTAGTTTTCACGCGCAATCGATATATCAGAGGCATAAGATCGATATGGAGCCACACACGCCCATTTAGAAAAGAGAAATTTGCTCTAAAACTAGAATTAAGGGCATCTATTTATACATTATAAATTCATGGGTGTACGTTCGATCTCACTAGTCGATCACTACATGCAATTAAAAACTTTGCGATGCATACAACATGAGAAGAACTACTGCAGGGTACATAGTAGAATAGTAGTATATGTATCTATCTGTTGCACAAACAGACGAAGGAGGTGACACGTACCAGAGATATAAGGATATCGATCGACGTGATGGTACTCATGGTAGAGTAATACAGTTGACAATTTTATGAAAGCTAGGTACTTGAGGATTGACTACATCGAAGGGGAAGTACGGAGAAGTAAATCATTGCTTCAATGGAGAGAACTATTGTTTATTAGATACTTAATGTATATGGAGGGAATGAAGATAAACCCTATATCAAAATACGACGGGTCCTAAATTTAAAATATGACAAAGTTTCTAGTGAGAATTTTAAAATGATGATTCTATAAAGACTTTCAAATCAACATGTTAAATGAGTAGTCTTGTTCTAAAAGTGTTCATGAAGTCTTCATTGTAAAAATTCTCATTAAAGTGTCATCCATGTATTATATAAATTATATCACAATTGAAGAAATAAAATGTTCGATAAACATTATCAGAGTAAAATAAGGTTTGTCAAAACTTTCAACCGATTTTATTTTTTAAGAAAAATTGAAATTTGACAAGGTCTAACGATTATTTTTAAATAACGTAATTGATGAAACCGAGTACCATTATTCCCTGCAAATTAACAAGGTATATATAAAAAAGAAAATTGTTTTTTTGAATAACTATTGGACCCACCTAACTTGGTCGTAAATCCGACCTCGCGTTTGACAGTTGTCAGGCCAGTTAAAGTTACCGCGAGAACAAACAAACACAAAAACAAGTTTTTCCGAGGTGCATGATTCTTACCGTTAGTGAATTTTTTCTTTTTGTCAGTTTGGGGCCTCTCCCAGGCCCTGAACTGATTCCTTGTCAAATTTCAATTCTTACCCAGAAACAAACACACACGCAAATACAAAACACCACAGCGAAATTTTCCAATACCCGAAAACCACCCAAAATCACAGTCCTGCCGCCGATTAGGATTACGGTTAGGGTTGGGGTTTTCCAAAATGCCGAAGAATTGCTGCCACGTATGCTTAGCTTTCGTGCTCAAATTCCTCAACTTTCTTCAAGCTTTCGTCGGCGTCGCGATCATTGTCTACTCGGCGTGGATGCTTGATCAGTGGAACCATCACATTCCGGTGTTCCCACCGCCCTCCGCGCCTTCCCCGGACTCTCCTTTCTCACTTTCGTTGGGCTCCGACGCCGGCGCGGCTTCCGATCAGATCACGCCGTTGGATTTTGCAGTCCGGTTGGTGTCTGGGGTCGATGACGGCATGGGGTTTCAATTGAATGCAGTGAAGCTCCCTGCTCCTTGGTAATTTTGAAATTTCTTTGAATTTTGTAAAAGAAGTTGCTTTTTTAGGGTTTTGATTGCATATTTTGTGGGCTGTGAGCAATTGGGTTCTTTGGATTTGGCATTGACTAGTTGTTACATGTTTAGAATTGGTTGGAAGTTTTTTTCAGAGGGAGAAATACGGTTCTTGATTTGATATATGTGGTTTTCTTGGTGGCAGGTTCATCTACTCTTTTATGGGAGTGGGGGCTTTGCTCTGTTGCATTACTTTCATAGGTTGTATCGCAGCTGAATCAATCAACGGCTGCTGCCTGTGTTTCGTATCCTTAACATCTTTGAAGTTTTCTACTGTTACTGCTTTTTTGCTATAACTTCTGTAACTTAGATTAATGTTTCTAGACTGTTAAATTCGAAATTTCTAGTTTGCAAATGCTCAGCCAAACTAGTATATTAACACGGGAGAAATTGCTAGTTATTCCCTCGTTCCTTTGGTTGTAAGTTTTGCATTTCAGAAACTAGATGAACTTGCCAAAAAAAAAAAGAGAGACAACTTACTTAAATGAAAGGCAATCAAAAGTTCAAAGTCCTTGTTTCATATTTTCTTGCACCTCCTATTTTTCCCACTGCATATTCTACAGTCTAAGAACATTTTTCACAAGTTCTGAACTGATTGATCTTTGAGGCAATGAACTTTAGTTAAACTTTCAAAATCAAAATATATCATGCAAATTGGATTGTGTATAAACTGAATTATTGTTCCAAAGTTTCACCGCTGGATTCTATATCCTACATTTCCCTTAACTCTTTGCAAACTTTAGTACAGTCTGCTCATAACGGTACTAACTCTAGTGGAAGCAGCTCTGGTAGCGTTCATAGCAATTGATCACCATTGGGACAAGGTGATGCTTTGTTAACAATATTGAATATTATTTCAGTAATATCTGCATGGGTTTTTACCCTGCTTGTTTACCCAATAAAGTTAACATGTTCCATCATGCCTGTACAGGATCTTCCACTTGACCCAACTGGTGAACTTGACAGTCTTCGATCTTTTATTGAAGAGAACATTGACATCTGTAAGTGCGTTGGGATAGCTGTTATTGGAATACAGGTATGCTGCAGTTATAATGATGACTTTGTTGCTCTCTTGATTGCATGGTATTAATATCAGTAGCCCTTTTTCATTCACAGAAGCCGTAACACAAGTATCCAGTTCCAGAATCTGTTTCTTTTTCTTTTCTTTTTTTCAGAAAACATGGCTGCCTTTTAGCATATGAGAGCATTCCTGTTTATGATTATTTTGTTGATTGTTTCTTATATATACATCTTTCTTGCAATGTCAGGCTTTATCTCTGCTACTAGCAATAATTCTACGAGGCATGATATCTACTCATAAACCTGACTATGATGTTGAAGATGAGTACGATGCTAGGAGTAGAACTTGGGAACCACTGCTAAATCAACAGTCAAGCCAAGCATCTGGATCAACCAAGGGTGATGGTAGAGGGACTCACTCTGACATTTGGAGCTCACGAATAAGAGATAAGGTATATCTTTTGTGTAGTATCCATAATCCACAATTTTGTGCTTTGATTATACAAAAGCATAGTCTTGGTCAAACAGTAACAATTCTGCAGTACATTTTCAATTACAATGTGCCGGATGTTTTCCAAGTTGTAACAAGTTTTTAGCTTGATTGATATTGTTGACCCCACCCCCAAGTTATCAGAATATATGAAATCTGGCAGCGTATGAAATATAAATGGTCAAGTTTATGTGTGCCCTGTCACCAACAATGTCTGAAGTCTGTATAAATGAAGTGGTCCAACTTGAATTTGTCTCTCTGTTGTATGTTCTTGTTGTTAGTTTCAGTCAAAGAATTCAATGAAACTGCAATGCTACCCACATCTCAAAGCATAATCTATTTGGGGCGGTTTTGAGAGGAAGAGAGGGAGGGAGGGAGATTGGGGGCACCATATTTTATCTCTTTGACTAATATTTGCTCAATCTTCTGGTTATTTCATTATCGTCAGTATGCTCTTTGCCTGAACATTTCTGTGTATTATTGTTCAATGTTCATTATCCTTATAGTTGTTAAAGTTGTGATGTTATGACACCCGTGGTGCAAGTAACCGGAGATATTTCTACTGTCTTCAGTTCATAAGTTGCAATGTTATGGCACCTATATTTTATCTCCTTGACTAATATTTACTCAATCTTCTGGTTATTTCATTATGATCAGTACGCTCTTTGCTTGAACATTTCTGTGTATTATTGTTCAATGTTCATTATCCTTACAGTTGTTAAAGTAGCAATGTTATAACACCCGTGGTGCAAGTAACCATAGATTTAAGATAAAAAAAACTTCCACTGCCTTCAGCTCTTTCTTCACAGTTACATTCCCTGTGCCCTTAGTGTTATTGGCCATGTGAAATACCGGGAAACAATGGTTTTATAAGGATCTTCTTATGTCTATTGCTTGTGTGAAACCTTTTCTTCTCTAATCACAACCTTCTTATCCTTTTGTGCAGTATGGATTGAGCTCTGGTGATAAATACAATTCTGTAAATCAGAATGCATCAATGAGTATGAAATCCAGGCAGTGAAGATACATAAAGGTTTTTCATTGATATTTGACTGTATATCATCATTCTCTCGTTTCTAATGTTTTCTGCTCTCAAAAAATCAAATACTCAGACAAAGCACTGATGTGTGTGTGTATATACAAGTCTTCAAAAGTGTGTTTGATCGACTGCCTGCTTTGCCTTGTATCAATTGGCAAATGTGTCCAGTAATATGTTAGTCACTAATGGTAGTAGTAGAAAGCTTGTGATATATGTACAATGTTTGTGACCATCATCATCTTTGGTTTATTATGAAGTTATGAAATAACAGAGATTAAATCAAAGCAAGGACACATGGCTTTTGTTATTCATGCAGAACTGTAGCTGAAAGTAACCGACTATTCTACTGAAAAAAAAAAAAAAAAAAATTTGACAGAAAGAAATATGTTAAGTATCATGCCCCATCTACCAAATTATCCCCGCCCTTTTCAGCTTTCATCACCAAAAACGAAAACTAAAAACAAATTTTTCGCCCAATTGATCCAGTCCCTTGTCCCTTGTCTTGCTCTGACAATCATGAGTCTGTTTTGGTTTTCTTTTAATCCATATAAGATTGGGATTGGATTTGTTGAAAAATCAGGACTTCATGTGCAAGAACTTGGCTGATATATGTTCTGGCAAGTTGGGTCTCCTCTCTCCAAGTTACGTTTCTGCATCTCGAGAGGTGGTGGTGATGCTACAGAATGAACGAGTAGGAGAGGATCCTATTCGTCAATCAGTGCACCGCAGGCCTCCTCGATATTCATCCATTGAAGAAAGATCAGAATCAAAATTAATTCCTATGAATATTAATGATCTGCCTGGCCTTGTATTGGTTGAGATTCTTTGTAGACTTCCTTGCTATAAACCTGTTTTTCAGTCCAAGTGTGTCTCCAAGCGTTGGTGCGCTCTCATCTCAGATCCCTACTTTATTGGCCGCTTTATATGCCATCTCCGAAGTAGTGATATGGAAGCGCCACCAATAATCCGTGCTCTGATAAACCGCAAAGGGGAGGAACTGTCATGGTCACCATCGTGGTGGTCGTCCAATTTGCTAGCACCGGTATTCAGAAAACTCATGAGTTTCCATGGATTGAAATATGAGCCAATTGTGAAAGCGACTTACAATGACTTGGTTTTGTGCTGCGAAGACGGGATGGACTTCTACTACATTTGCAATCCATCCACTGTGGAATGGGTTGCTCTTCCTCCCTCTCCTAGGTCCTATACTTGGCCACAGAGGAAAGCACCAGCAGCAATCATCTGCGATCGTAAGTACTATGATTACACGAAGGAAGGAAGAGGACACAACACCATTACGCTTAATGCTAATTACAGGTGCAAGGTTGTCAGAATACTTCCATTTGCAGGAGAGGATCCACATTATCATTTCTCCAGGTTCACTGTGGAGATCTTTTCTTCTGAGACTGGTGAGTGGATAGAGTCGGTCGTAGCTTATCCTGTACCTTTGGATTTGACCACAAGCCGTATTAGCTTTGCTTACAATGGAATGTTGTATTGGTGGGATTCTTCAACCAACCGTTATCTTGGGATGGATCCTTTTATGATAAACAGTAATGGTAATGGTGATCCTTATAAACTTCGTTTTATGGAATTTAATGATGAAGTTTTAGGTCTCCACGGCACCACTAACTGCCTTGGTGTGTGTGGAGGGGGTCTACGTATGTGTCACTACCGGGAGGAAGAGGATGCTCTATATGTTTGGGACTGGAAAGGAGCAAGATTGTGATCAGAATGGAGCTGGCAGCAGTGAATTGTGTTGGAAACAGACTGGAGTTTATTCACTGGGACTGAGAATGCCTACTATTGCGGATTTGTTTGCTTTTGATCCAAATAATGATGAATTGTTGTATCTTGATGTTGATGAAGAAATTTGCCTGTGCAACATTCGAACAGGAAATTTGTCAAAGCTCGTTGGAATGGATCACGTTAATGTTAATGGCTACTTCTTTCCATTAGTGCTCCCATGGTGGCCGACACCAGTTCCTAGACTACTAAAGCCTTCATGGCTCTCAAAGTTGATGAAGAAGTTGAGGATAGTAGCTAACTATTTAGTTTTTACTTGCTTTCAGTGAGAGCATTGTGTTCAGATGGCTTGGTTTTACCATCTGGAAGTTGAGGTTGGATCTGAAGTGGTGCGTGTTATTTCATTCCAAATTTTCTTCCAATGCTGTAACTTCTGTAACTAAGATTAATATATCTAGACCCTTAAAACTGATGAGTCCATAACTGGAAAATGCTCAATTAACTTGGTTGCTCACTAAAACTACCAAACCAACACAAGGAAGAAATTTCTAGTCATGATGGTAAGAGTTCCCAGAAAGCAAAAGGCTTGTGATTCCCACCCCAGTCTCTTTAGTTGGAAGATTTTTCATTATAGCACTAGATGAAGTACCAAAGAAGTTAATTCAAAATCATTTGTATTTCAAAGCTGAAGTGCTGGTAAATATAGTCTATGATTTTGGCCATGTAAAATAATGTGAAACAATGTTACTGACTCTGTTGTATCAATATGATTATATGAATGTTTTCTTCTTGTCCTTTTGATGCAGTATGGATTAAGCCCTGGTGATAACTATAGTTGTGTGAATCAGAATGCATAGAGGTGTAGGAAATCCAGGCCGTGAATCTAGCTGATAGGTTTTTCTGATCAGCGGTTTCCTTGATTTTCAGATGTACATCGTTGTTCACTTGCTTCTATTGTTTTCTATCATGCATTTTGTGTTGCTGAAATGTATTATCATTTTGTGTACATATAAGACCTCAAAGTACTAGTGATTGCTTCATTGCTCTGAACTGCTTCTATTGGGGATATGTCTTTCTGGTGAGATGTTATATGTCACCCACTGCGGAGGAAGAAAGCTTCTGATTTACATACTTTCTTTGCGATCATGGTATATCATTGTTGAGAATATATACATACTTCATGGGAAAAATGGGACATTGCTAGTGGGTTTATAAGAGTTTGGGTCACTTCATCCACTGCCAATTGATTTTAGATGTGAATCCCAGAATACTTTATCAATCATATATTTTACAAGAGTACTCCGGAGCATGTGATAAGGGGTGGAGCACAGTGTAAACTTTCATAATTGGTACGAAGCACAGTGTAACCTAACCCACTTCAATCTGACATTTTTATTTTCTTCCTGTTCTACTTACTTATCTAGTAGTATTATGTTCGAATTTAAATTAGCTCACCCAAATCTTCAACATTAGCTCCATCCTTGTACGTGATACTCCGAGTTTTCAACCATTGGTTTATGTGAGGAAAAAAAAAAAAAAAACAAACAAACGGAGGGGTTTTTTTTCTCGATGAAAAACAGACTTAACGGTTGAAAACGAAAATTCTAGTATGTACCAAGGTCCACATGCACCATGAGTTAATTCCCGGTACTGTTCATGAACAGAACAGTACCGGGAATTAACTCATGGTGCATGTGGACCTTGGTCCACCCAAGACTCTTCCGGTTGAAAAAACCGGAACATCTCATTGCTCATAAGCCACAGTAGAAGTTCTGAAGATGTGAAAGAACAGTACCGAAAATTAATTCATGGTGCATGTAGACCTTGATCCACCCAAGATTATTCCGATTGAAAAAACCGGAACATCTCATTGCTCATGAGCCACAGTAGAAGTTCTGAAGATGTGAAAATAACAGTGATAAAAAACAAAGAATGGGGCCATGCACACATGGCATTTATGTCATGCATGCAAAAGTGGGCAAACTGTAAGTGATATATAATATTCTCTTTGCTGTCCTTTCATATGGTACATAAGGTCCTATACATCTCTGGCTTCATTCAGCCTTGAAGAACTCCATGACTGCCATAATTGTCATTTGATTCCATGGATGGCCATGATGCTCCAGTCACGAGATTTCTTATGCCAGAACTAGTACTACCAGTACTCTGCTCACTACTGCATATTTCTCCTTTCTTCATTAAGAAATGGCACCAAACTTCTACAGAGTGGTTGGGATTTGAAAATTGGTGACAGAGATAAACTGGATTTCTATGATCATGATGATGATATTGACCCTTCTACAACTCTGTCATGGAAAAATCTTTGTCGCTTGTCCTTTTTACCTCTATTTATATTTCTATGGCCTGCAGAGCAGTTGGCCTCAGCAAGTTACGGATCTCACAGGGAGCTTGAGAAGTCTGAACTAATTTATTGACAATTTGGTTTCTGACCTATGAGTAATTTGAGTAAGTACATATATGATTTCTAGTTTCTGCCAGCTACAGATAGATAGATGCTCATTTTTAAATAACTCCACTTGAGAAATGACATTATTTTGGTACTAATTTGTCTGATCTGGAGAGTCTGAATATGGTCCCTAAACCCTTGGTTTTGATTGGTTTTCTATTATGCTTTCTTCTTAACTAAGCATTTTGCTATGCTATTTTTTTTAATGGATTTTTGCTATGTCCTTTACCATTTTGAAAACTAATTTTCTTGATTATCATCGTTGTTGGTCTTCTTCATGGATCATGATGGGAACGATTGGTGTTATAAACAGAAGAAAGTTTAGCAGAAAGTAATGGAGGAATGCGTTATGGGAGGACTTGTGTCAATAATTCAATATGGGTAAAATTGGGTTAAGGACAATTAGTAACAACCCAAAAGGATAGAAATGCACATCAATATGTGACGGTTCAGAGACATTAGAAAAAACAATACACTTTTAAGAGGACACTCAAATTAAAGATTTAATCAAATGACGTATATTAGAAAAACGGTTGAAGTTTGAAGAGTAATTTGCCAAACTTTATCCCATAGTATTTCTTTGGTGCATTCATTTAGTGTCTATACTTGAAATTCAAATGTGACATATTCTTGAATGCCTTAACCACCCAAAAACAGAAGCCGCTCAGCCATCCCACACACCTACTCACAATAACTCCCATTGATATTCTGATATCCAACTCTTGTCCAAGCAGAGTTGCTATTCATCAATTTCCTACCAGACAATTAAAGGTCTGCAGCAACTGTAGTAAGATAGAACTACTACATCACATTAATACTTCTGGGGCCACTGTTAGTTTTTAGGACTGACATTTCATGTGGGTGCATGGAGAATATCATACCAGGATAGAAGTATTTGCCAACAAAATATTGAAAGCGGAATATAAATGTTTCCATTCTCTCTTTGCTGCTTTAGTTAACCAGTGGGGACTGCTTTGGACCAGAATGACCAAACAGAATATTTTTCACTCTTTGTCCTGGTCTCACTTCTGTATACGCCATTCTAATTCCTGATTAGCTTTCAGGAATTTGGATTAGAATGAGTTTTCCATGATTCAAAATAAAATTACACTTGCATTCTCAAGAGATATTTAGCTCAAACCATGCACATTGCTGTCAACTGTCAAATCTGCATAATAACAGTCGGATAATAAAACTATTTTCGATTGAGTTAAGCAGTAAAGCACAATGTCCAACTCTAACGATCAAGAAAAACTACATTACAACCACAGGAACACAGCAATTTGACGCAAAATAGTCGTTGTCAATTTCTATTAAACATTCCACCGTACGCAGTACAAACAGGACTAAATATCTGAATGTCAGACAAAGTCAGCTTAGGAAGTAACATTATTATACACTTGTATATTAACACAACGGACATAAATTATCAAATAATGATTAAATGTTTGTGGCATTAAACAATTAAGGTGGGCGGGGGACCATAATTGTTGAAAATCAAATGCACAAATAATAGAGTTACAGTGAAATTTAATAAGAGGAAAAATAACTAAGGACCCCCAGATCATGCAATGGTTGGTTTTATGTCCTCCCTGTCAGATCAACCACAGCCTCCTCCACAAGCTCTTGCAGCAACTTCCCTTCTATATCCTTCCTTACAATGTCAATTTCATTTCTCATTTGTTCAGGCCACCCTCTCCCCACAACCTCCTTCTTCACCACCCTCTCCACCACCAGGCTGTTGATGTCCCCACCATCCTCTGGAACACACCTCACCTCACTCAAAAACCATTCCTTCACCCAGGACCATACGCGGTCTGCCAATAGGGGGGAATCGCCCTCCAAGAACCTGTCGTGGGCCCCACTGCACGAAACGGTCCTTGTGCTGCTGCTGTCTGCTGACCCGTAACCAGTGATGTCCACTAGGGCTGCATTAACACAATCGAATACGAGCTTCCGACTTGATCGCCATTTCCTTCTCTTTGCCTCGTGCAAAAGCTCTTTGTCATCCGGGTTGGCGTACTTATCTCGGAGAGATGGGTCCAAAGGACTTTCAAGCGAATGCCATTTACCGAAAAACGAATCACACTGCAGCTCACCATCGAGGCCGGCTGCTGATAAAAGAGTTTGGACAATGGCTTGCCAGTCTTGTTCTTCTTCCTCAATGCTTGTGGAAACTGAAGGCGATTTTAATAGACCATATGGTGTTGCAGTCTCTGCACAAGATTCGTCCCATGACAGGGTCCGAGCAATTGATCCTATTGGTGGTGATTTGTCAATCAAGTTAGACTTATGATGTCTTCCTGTTATAACAAATGACAATCCTCAATAAGACAGTTACGAAGAAGGAAATAAATAAACAAAAAAGAAAGCAGTCAATAAAAAAAATGAGAGAGAGAGAGAGAGATTACCTAGGTGGTCTGGCTTCAAAAACCTAGAAAATTCCTGAATAGTATTGTCATCCTCTACAAATGGTGGTTCTAGAACTGATATTGGACTTGGCTGGTCCTGATTCTCACCAACATTTCCAGGCGCCACAGGCTTTGCCAAAGACAACCCTGCCTGCGGATTACAAACAAGCGATATTCAATGATATTGTCATAAAATTCTTAAGGTCCGAGAATATGCAGAAAGGGAAAAAAACAAAAAACAAAACAAAACAAAACAAAAAGGAAACCATTTTTGCGATGCCAAGTCAAATGCATACAGTCGACAACAGACTGAATTACAAACCATCATTGACATACATATGGACTTTCCATGTTAGTAATTTCATTGTGTACCCTAAACCATAAAAGCCCAAATTATCTTACTTAGAGATTGCTGCGCTTGAACACATGTCTAGTAACCTAACCCCCTTCTAACGACTGAACAAAAAGAAATTTAAAGTACCAAAAACAAGCGATAACATATAAATGCTCATAGGTGAGTGGTTAAACAACAAAAGAATGAGAAACTCACATAGCAGATCATAGTAGTATTCCTCCGCACCAGTACAGTCGTTAAGTACCAAAAACAAGCAGTAACATATAAATGCTCATAGGTGAGTGGTTAAACAACAAAAGAATGAGAAACTCGCATAGCAGATCATAGTAGTATTTCCTCCGCACTAGTACAGCCATTAAGTACTATTGTTTCAAACGAACAAGCAACACAAAGGAGCAACCAGAGACAGGTTGTTTTAAGACACATCCTCAAAACTAATTCCTTCTTTAGTTTTTGTTTTTATTCCTCTTTTCTTCATTTTTGTTTTTCAAGAGGGCGGTGTACTTGGTCATTGTAGTAGGTAGTAATAGAAAAAGAGTACTGAATTACCTCCCATGGAGCTGCCCCTTGTTTTTGTTCAATGTTTGTTACAACTGGAGAGTCTTTTCCTGAAGCACCACATAAAGCAGGAGAGAAACACCCTTCAAATCCACCATCATTGGAACACTGAGATGCATCATCACTAATCATTCCCGGACGAACCAGAGAACTTAATTGTTCAGAAAAGGAAGATTGAGATTCCTTGTTTGCTCGAAATGCCTCAGATTTCTCTTTATTTGATTTCTTATTTCTAGAGAAAAATAAACTTGAGACTTTCCCTTTCAATGATGACTTCATGCTCTTTGCCTTATTCAGCTCTTTGGGAACATCTATCTTCCCCGCCTCATGATCTGAAACTTCAATGTTGATCCGGTTGCTAAATACCGCAGAAGATACAGGGAGAGATTTCGACCTCAAAAGACTAGGAGAATCAACCAGCTCTTCCTTACTTGAATCACTAATCAAGCATGAAACTGATTCCCTTCGTTCTTGTTCCTTGTGACTAATCTCATCCTCAGATGTTGTTGACTTCTTAACCTCTGATAGAGCAAGCATCTCACCTAATGTACTAGAGCTCCTTCGGGCATGTCTTTGCTCCTGAGAATTTCCATTTAATGCCATCATGGCCCATCTTTCAGAAAGTCGCTTCTTGGCTTCTCTGCATACAGATGACTCTGGAGAACATGACATGCGACTGAAGGAAGAAGAAGAAAAAGGGCTGCCAAACCCATTAATGTGATCCCACGTATGCCTAAAAGATGGTGACATGACTTCTGAGTCACTGAGATTTCCAGCTGCATATTCATTTTCTGATTTGTGAAACGAACTCTCATCTCCCGTATAACCATTGGAAAAGACAGAGGAAAGCAAAGTTTCAACCCTCCGGTGGCCCATCGAATTATCACGCATTGTCTGTGTGATCTCCTCTGCAACTTCTACTGATTCTTGCACCTCATCATCTTCATGCTCCTCATAGAAGTTTTCACCATGTAATCTTGGTGATGAGGTAGGGGAAGAACCCATGGCCTTACCATCCTGAGTCTTCCCAGGGCTAGGCCTCAACACCACTATCCGAGTTGCTGGAGCAGGATATTCATCAACTTTCTGATCAGCAATGGTAGGAGAGTATAAATGGTGGCTTTCCCACGCTGCCTGACATACCTGAGATGACTTCTTTGTCTGTTTATCACTCTTGTTCCCTGCTCCCGCAAAATTGTCATTTGAAACCATCTTTGTAGGTCTAAGAACAGTGATTCGCTTTGTCTCTGTAGGTGGAGGAAGAGATTGTAATTCATATAGATGTTGAGAAAACAAGGAATTTGGTTCTTGCAGAAACGTAAGAAACAAATCTTTATTGGAACTTAATACTTCGAGTGCATCTTGGAATTCTTTGGATTGGCGAAGCCTCTCATCTGTAGCCAAGCGTTTGGCTTCCATGAACTTCTGACGAACAAGATCCATCTGCTTCTCATTAATCTTTTCATTATACCTTCCCTTCTGTGGTGACTTATTTCTTCCGTAACTTGTCTTCTGAGGTTGCTGCCATACTTCATAAACATCCTTGTAATCATTCTGCTCCGGACACTGATGAAATTCATGCTGCATTCTCTTGTCCAAAAACTCATCTTCTTGCTGCCAACATCCCAATGGTACACTGGAATGATTATTAGTACATTGTGAATAATTGCTTGCATTACTTCTTTGTGCAGTTGAATCAGGCTGTTGTCGTGGGAAAGAATCAAGACCCATCAACTTGGCAACTACATTAGGTGGATTCTTCTTAGTTTCCACCTCTTTTGACATTTCTTGGTCTAAAAGCATCTTTATCGGTGTTCCATTTGTTTTATTGTTTGATGAACTTCTCCTCAACTCTGAAACAATCTAAAGACACCATACAAATACAGGTAAGAAAAAACACCCATTCAATTCAACACAAATCAAGAAACTGAAGTGTATTATAACCTAATGAGAACTAAATACATGCAAATTGCTTTGCCAGTGATCACTCTTCTATAATTTCACTAGTCAATGAAAAATCCTGCAATAACTTACCACTTTATCCTCTATTTGTTCTCCAAAGGGGGAACCCAGCATTGTTACCACATCTGATTGACTCCTTGAGAGTGAAGAGCCTACCAAAATCAATGTCTCAGTACTATATTCAATTACTCACACCGAAATGAAGCAAAAACACGGGAGTTATAATGACGACTAATGCTTCACCAAAAATTGGAAGAAGACTTTGACCATTGAACTTTTCAAAATCTTGTATCATGATGAGGTAGGCAATAGAGGAAAGAGAAGTAACTACCTAACCAAATCTACAATTTCCATCAACGTAAAGTGAATGAATATGTCCTAAAAATCCAAATGAACTTTCTATGCCTTCAATGAGAACAAAACAAACAATAAGCTTCAACAACTCAGTTTTTACTCCTAAAGTTTCGACATCTACATGATGATCAGAGAAATTACCATCTCGGTGGGGTTTATCCGTGAGCAGCTTGTTTCTAGAAACCCCGGTATCAAAGAGGTTGACCATTCTTCCCAGGCATCCCGGGAAGGGCTTATCAACATTGTGCGCTTTGCTGCTATGCATCCCCTTCATTTCAGACCCTGTTGTCATCACACACTTGATTAGATTAATCCCAGTACGCAATCACTTTCAATTTCTATGATTTGTTAACGCAATAAAAAGAAATCTGGAGTCAAAGAAGCAACAAATGCATTGACAAAAACGACAGCTTCCACCGAAGCAAATCACTAAAAAACAAACAAAAATATCATTTGAAGCTACCAAATTCATCATGATTAATAATCTGACAAACAAGGGGAAAAGGGTTCTCGTTTCCCCTTTTTTTTTATTTCACTCAAAATTAGCACAAACCTCTCAAAGCTTAAAACTTGAATCTCAATTAGGAAAGCCAGGCAATTTTGGGAGCTGCAGATTCCCAAAAAAAAAAAAAAATCTTTCAGTGAAAGGATGGTGTTATTAGGGAGGAGTTGGTATTAGAGATAATAAGAGACAAATGGAAAGGTGGATGAAGAGTGAAATATCACATCAAATTCTGGGAACAGCTCCGAACCAATTATTCAATACCACTGATCACTCAATTTACTGTGACAAGTTCCAATCACCCCCAGAAAAGCAAGAACCCCAAAAAGAGTTTTGGGTTTTTTTTTTTTTTTTTTAAATCGGAAAAATTAGCAAGGCAAATTAAAACGAAATGTAACCCAAAAAAAAAAAGGGTGAGAGAATATTAGGTCTGCGAAGGAATCAGATTCGCGTAGAGAGCTTCGAGAACTGCGAGATCGGAAAGTGAGAAAAAGTAATGTGGAACCAAGAGTCTCTTTCAAGCTGCATTCTTTTTGAGAGAGAAAGAGAGAGATTGGAGACCTGGTGAAGTGGTCGGAAACTCTCATTCCGGTGAGGACGTGGTCGGAGACTCGGCCGGAGGCATCTGACGCGGCGGCGATAGATCGGCTAAGCGTGAGTGGGGTGGCTTGAGCTTTGAGCTGCTTCTTCTTCTTGGGTCTCTGTCCACCGACTAAAGCTGGAGCTGAAGCTCTGTGGTGGGTTTGTCTGGAGTTGAAAATGCAAAATGGGTTTTGTTTAATTGTGACTGATATATGAGTTTCGATTTCGGAGAGAGAGAGAGAGAGAGAGAGGAAGAAGCAGACGAACGATCAGGAGAGAGAAAGAGAGAGAGTGTGAAAAAAAGGAAAAAAAAAGTATGGAGAAAGAATCAGACAATAGTAATATTTTACAGGGAGGTTTTGTTTTTCTATTTATGTCCTTGTACTCTAGAATATTTTCAATCCTTGCCCTATTTATTACGGATATTTTTTAGTCAAATTTATTGGGTTTGAGCCCCTCTTCGTTTTTGAGTTTCAAATCTTCCTCTTTTATTAGTGAGTACATTTTCGGTGTTGATCCATCTTTAATATAAGCTTTGAATGTTAAATTTTGCTAGAATTTAGACACTCAGTTACTTGACTAGTTCTTTGTGGTGATTATTTACAAAAATACATGTAAATTGTGAATTATTTAGAATATATCATTCCTTCATCCAAAAAAAATATATATATGTCTTTCCACTTCTTTCTTTTTTGTGATGGTTGTGGGCTTTAAGTTTAGTTAGCAAGTAACTGTTTATGTCTTGACTTTTTCTCTTAATTGTGTATGTTTATATATATTTGTATTATCCTTAAAATCTTAAAAATAAAATGTACGATTTTTCATGTTCTTAACAAGTATGTTGAGTGAAGTGTTATTTTTGGGAGAAAAAGATGACATCTTTCATAAATATCAGTTTTATTCATTTTCTAAGTTGCAATATCTGGTTTTCGCTGGCCTAGATGAAAAAGATGGATATTGCACTTTATAGGAAGAATATCATACTTTTGGCCAAATGATGTTACTGATCATTACAGATTCTGTTCCGGTTTGCCACACTTTATTGGGTCGGCTACCATCAATACCCTTTGTTACTACTCGATTCTCTTTTACGTTATAAGTATTAATGCCAAATCTATGGTTTTATTACAATTTTGAGTACTAATTTGTTCTTTATGTTAAAATATCAGGACTCATTGATGTGATTATTTTCTACCAATAGTAAAAAGAGATCGAACATGCAAAATATATTACGACAATTGCTCATAATTATAATTTATCACATAATCATTTCAAAAAATTATAATTTATCACATAATATACTAGAGAGAAAAAATTTAGGGGCTGTGACCACTTACCCAATTTTAGCTTAAAAATTGCCCACTTACTCCACTAAGAGTTTTTTAACCCCATTTACCCAATCAAACAATATTTGACAGTATTGCCCTCTTTCTCTCTCGACTCCCCTTCTTCCAGACTCTCTCTCTCTCTGAATTGTTCAACCACGGCTCTGAGATGTCCACCTCCGGCAGCCAGCCTCAGAAACTCCACCTCATACTCCTTCAGCGACCTCTTCTGCTCCAAATTACACACGGTGGCGATGAATCGACCACGGCGAACTCGCCGGGTGCCGAGACTCATACCAGCAGAACCAGGGGCTCGCGTCGCCGCGCAAGCTAGTGGTGGCGATCTTGACTCGGTCGGCGGCGGGGATGTCGAGGTAGGCAAAGTGGCAATCGGTGGCGGTGAGCTAGTGGACGACGTTATCGTTGCCGTGGAAGACGGGTTCTCGAGGGCGATGAGTTTGTGGAGATGAGACTGTGAGGTCTGGAACTCGGTTTGCTTGGTGGAGATGAAGAGTGCGGCGATCTGAATCTCATGGATCTGAGAAGGAAAGATTGAAGCTTGGTTTGCTTGCCCAATTTTGCTTGCTCGGTTTGCTCATGGATCTGAAGCTCGGTTTGCTTCACCGTAATCCTTTTTTTTTTGCTCATGGATCTGAGAAGGAAAGATTAAAGCTCGGTTTGCTTGCCCCAATTTTGCTTGCTCGGTTTGCTCATGGATCTGAAGCTCGGTTTGCTTCACCGTAATTTTTTTTTTTTTTTTGGTAAAATTAGGGCAGAATGCCCAGAAGGAAAGAAAACGTATAAAAGTAAGAGTATTGTGAGGTAATAATATGATTACTGGGGGGCAGTAGACACATTATTGGCCCCCAGTAGACTTTGATACGAGGGACATGGATCACTATAGTGTGGTGTTTTGATAAGTTACATGTTGTTTTCTGTGTATTAAAGTCAAATTATCTGTGAATCCTACAAAAAGGTGCATTTTTGGTGGTCTATTGGGAGGCAGTAGAAACATTAGACTTTGTATTGGGGGGCAATAATATGATTACTGGGGGCAGTAATATGATTATAAATTGATCAATTGTTCCTGTAGTGTATTCATTTTGGTTTTGGGAGTTCATACAATTCACTGGACGTCAATAATATGATTTTTGGGAGGCAATAATATGATTACTGGGGGGCAGTAATATGATTACTAGGGGGCAATAATAGCCGGATTCTGGAATCCGGTCACCGGTCGTCGGAATCCGGTCACTGTTCGCCGGAGTCCGGTCACCGGTTGCCGGAGTCTGGTCGCCGGAGACTGCGCCGGCCACTAGTCACCGTAGCACAGCAAGGTGGAAGGTGAGTTCTCTCTCTAAGTGAGAAAGAAGGAGAGGGCAAAAAAGTCTCAAAAAAAAGAAAAAAGAATTAATTGGGTAAAGGGGAAATAATCCCTTAGAGTGTTTTGGGTAAATGGGGTTAAAAAACAGTTGGTGGAGCAAGTGGGCAATTTTTAGCCTAAAATCGGGTAAATGATCATTTTCCCAAAAATTTAATCTATCAACTAACAACAACATGTTATTGAGAAACATCTAGTACTATAACCACACTTAGATGCCAAATGAACAAATTTGATTACTATCTTTATTTTGAGCTGTCACCAATGATTCAAAACTCGATAATTTTACGTGAGGAATGAGTCTTCAAGTATTAGTACATAAACATAAACAATAATCATGCTCATGCATGCCCTTCCTTGTTAAGATTTAACTTTTTTGATAATTAGGTCCAGCAATATTTTCAAAGATTTAATATGAAGTCCTTGAATCCCAAGATCCACACCTACCTACTAATCATAATTGAGGATTTAATTATGAATTTGTAGTCTTGTAGATACCAGAAATGGAGTGTTCAGTTATCTAATTGCCATGCAATTTTTCTAGTTGTTTAATTACGTATAATATTCAAATATTTGCTATCAAAATAAATAAATTTAAATTTCTTCTGCCAAGTTCGGCAAATAAGATAAGAAGATTCTTTTTTTTTTGTTTGATAGCAATGGTTAAGACAGAATAGATCCAGCCCTCCTAATACATAATTAGAGCAAATTACGAGTGAATAATCTATAATCTAATAGGGTTTAACTAAACAACATAGTATAATTGTCTTGATGCACTGTTAACCTATGTTTAAATGACAAATTTGTTTTTCTCTGTTAACAATTGGGTCATTTAAATATGATAAACGTACATGTTCTGTTTTGATTATTCAAGAACACTATAGAATATGCTATAACAATATTTGGCTTTGTAAGCTAGTGTGTTAAGAGATGTTAATTTTGTTGGTGATGCTTGTACAACTCAGAACACTATTATTGCTCCTGGATTAAGAGTGACAATGAAAAAAAAAAATTGGATTTAGTTGTTTCTTAGTACGTAAGTACGTTGTATGAATATTTTCTTGCCATTCAGGTAAATGTAGATAAGGGTATATGCTGGTTACTTATGCTTTAAGATCGATAATGTACTGTTCATAAGGTATATATAATGATTACTTATGCTAGAGTGTAGTCAGTTTTTTTTGTTTATTGATGAATCTTTTTCATGAGTCAACACATTTTCGGTTGTTATTATATATGAAGTTTTAAAGACTCGCATGCAAAGCAGAGCAGAGAAAATTTACTCAGCTGTAGTTGAATAATACTCAAAGCTCAAGTGAAAAAAAATTGTGGCAGGTAAAGAAAAAAGCACAGAGAATTTCAAAAAAAAAAAAAGCACAGAGTAAAACATATTATAGGCCGTAATTGAAGTTCATGTGAATTAAAAAAAAAATTTCACGTCAATTTTGAACTTTAATTTTGCCTCTATTCTCACGTCTTTTCAACCAATGTTTATGTACATGTGATATGAGCACAGTTAGTAAAAAAAGGGGATGCGTATAATTCGGCAAAGAAACTTACGTGTATTATTCGGTTTATCTAGTCTAAAAATACGGTCAAAAAAACGTGATACTGCAAATTTATAAATTTAACTTATACGTGTATAATTTGGCAAATAGTAGAAAAAACGGGTTCAAAAATACAGATATATAAAACACTATTTTTGTAAGAAAATAACTAATAATCTATTCTAAACTCTTAGTTTTTATTTTATATCATTTATGATATGTGATCAAACATGAAAAAAAGGATACGGCACCCAAGTAAAATATAATCAGGGGCTTGAATTACAATACGCTATATAGAAGTATAATGCATACTGATATTTTATAAGCGTTTTAATTAACTAGCGCTTTAATTTTTTTATCTTTTCAAATTCCAAGTATTTTTACTCCGCATAAAACTAATACGTTGTATAAAACGTGTTTTAAAAGTCGAACTCAATAATGTGCGAAAAAAAACGAGTCTACAATTTCAATATTCCGTATGAAGTTTTTTTCAATTATACGCGTATTGAAATTTTATATGCGTTTAATAAGCGTATTAACTAACTAGAGATATGAGTACAGAAACATAGCAGTTACAACTCCCACATGATCTAATAAGTCTTCATCAAAAGAAAAACATGATCTAATAAGTGTGTTTTGATGGTTACTAGAGTGGAACTTTACCATGAACGTGACCATCATCACATTTTAAAAGCATATGGGGAAAAATTGTAGCAGGTAAAGAGCACAAGGTAAAACATATTATAGGCCAGCAAATGTTGATTATTTGGTCACCTGCTTTGAAATCCCAACGGTAACATCTTTGACATTGACAAGATTACTCAACAAATATGTGATACAAATATAATTGAAGGACCTACCACCATCCTCTATGATTATGAAGAACTTGCAAGACAAAAGATCTTCTTTGCCCATAAATTGAGAGGACACTGGTGGGAGATTTGATGTGTCTTTTCTCACTCTACATAATTCTATATAATTAAAACTAAAACTAGAGGTGGCAAACAAGCCGGCCCGATTCATTTTAAGCGGGTTTAGTCATGCTTCATGCCGTGTTTGAGCCGGCTCATTTAGTTAAACATTAAGCTCGGTCCAGCCCATGGCCCGAGCCCATATCGTGCCAGGTCAATAAACAGGCCATGCTCGTACTTACCCACTATAAAACACTATTTTAAAATCTTAATTTGAATAAATAAAAATTAATTATATTTAACTATTTAGAAATTAAAATAAATTAAGTTCTACAATATTTTTCTTAATCTTAGCTTTTTAAGATTAGTTTTTTAATATTTTTTATATTCCACTACTAAAAAGAAAGAAAGAAAAAATTACTCAAAATATATTACTTGTAGTATATTATTGTGAGATTAATCTTTATTAATATAATGAAGATTTAGTATCATATTATTCTTTCCTTCATTCTATAGTTGTATTATTATGAGATTAGAAAAAATATTTTATGTCAAAATAAGAATATAATGTTTTATTTCATTATTTTGAAAATATAAAGAAATAGCATTGGTGGAATCGTCATGAAATTTTAAATAAAGAGATCTAATATTTAAATCTCATCATTGTGGTTTTTAAATATTTTTAAAAACAAAATGAAATTTTGTATTTGTAACACGCCGGCTCACAATATGTCGTGCTCGGGCCGGGCCGGGCCAATAGGCCAATATTCTTAGGCCCAACCCGGCCCGTTATTCTAGTGTGCTTGGGTCGTGCCAGACCACTAAAGAGCTTAGGCCGTGCCGGGCCTCTTTAAAAAGTGTCAGGCCCGTGCCGTACTCGTGCTTAGCGGCCCGTTTGCCACCTCATTTAAAACCCATCTTTGATTTAGACAATTAATATGATGGTTCTCCAATTTTCGGACCGAAATAAATAATGCAACACCATATGTTTGCATTCATCAAGTGACATTGTAAGAGGTCATAAAATTTTATGTACTTGTATGATCTTTGCAGCTCCTTTGGCATATTGATTATTCCCCGAGGCAGTTAAAGCTAGCTATTTGGATATAGGACAGACAAACTACTGGCTTTAGAAACCCTGTGTAACTAGATCGTCTTGAACACAAATTCGATGGAAAGCAATGGCACGCAAATTGTCGGTAAACTTAACTTCATGTTCACAACAAGCTACTAAGACGATTTTCTTATGCATTGTATGACATCTTCTTCTTATATTCACTGGCTCGGTTATGAACTCATTGATTGTTATATAGCAAAGTGACAGTTTAGGTGTATGTCTGAGAATTGAGTGGCAGAGCTAGAACTTCATCACAAGTGGGGCACTTAGAAGTTTTAGAAAAAAATTCATAACTTAAAATATATACCAAAACTTTAATAAAATATAATAAATTAGAATAAAACTAAAGTAAGATTAATATTTAATCTGTTAGTAAATTATAATTCCAATATTGTAAAGGTCAGAGGTTCAATTTTCATTGACATATGTAAGGGTGGGGTGGGCTAATGGTTTTTTTTTTTTTTTTTAAGATTAATATTTTTTTTTAATCTATACTATTATTAAGAGAAGAGATGTTAGCCGAAATCAAAATTTTTAACAAAAATGACCCTAAAAGATTAAAAACTTTGAGAATTAATTAAATCATAAGGGCACTTCTACGAGTTCATAGAAAAATAGTTGTTAAAGTGTCGTTGAACATGCCTGACAAGAAAAAGTGAGGTTTTCCTTCCTGTCCGGCGGCGAGCCCTTTCACCATCGTCGGATGGGCCTTTGTCATCCCCTTGTGAGTCTGACATGGTGCCGGGCTCCTTGATCGACATTCTCATCCGGTTTAGGGAGATTGTGGCGGTGGTTTGGGAGGTGAGGAAAGAGGAGAACACAGTGGCTGTCAGGATGTGATTTGTCCCTTGTTGGCCTATTCGGCACTGTGGAGTACTATCACAGGGTCGGAGGCTGCTTGGTTGGGTGGTGGTCATGGCGACGTGGCTTGGTTCAGATCGGCGGTAAGGTTCGATCCCATATGGAGGGAGAGTGGTGGCATGATATGGTTTGGGTCGATTGGATCCAATATGAAAGGATCTGATCTGGAAGGGTCAGGTGTGATGGTGGAATGTGGGCGGTGGCAATTCGGCGAGACTAGCGACAAGGTGGTGGCCGGGATAGGGTTGGGCCAAGCTTGGCTGGCGGCTGTCTTTTCTCCTCTTTCCTGGGTTAAGGCTTAAGTTTGGGCTGGTTGTTTAATTACTATTTTAAATTTTGCTTATGTTAGTTGGTTAGAATTGTCACGCTGTTGGCGTGTAATAAGTCCCTACAAGTATTTTGTAGGGTTAGTCAGGCTAAATGCATGTGTGTGTACTCTAAGTGCCTTGTCTGGTCTAATGAGGCGACGATTCATTCTAGTTAAATGATCGCAACCTCCTAGTGGTAGGATGAAACTTAGTGTCGTCAGATTTCTTCTCCGGCAGCAACATAGTGGGAAAACTGTGATTTTGGTAATTATGCTTCGTTGTAATCGAGTTATTTTTCTGATATGTCACTGCTATATCAAAGAAAATGGAGTAGTAAGTCGTGTACTCTTTGCTAGTTGGTGTTTGTTAGAATTCATGTTTTTTGTAGAGACTCTTGATATTATTTTGGGACGCACTCTATATGCTTATTGTAATTAGGGGTTTAGGCTCAATGTCCTCCCCCCCCCTCCCCTCTGTATTCGACAATTTCATTAATCGAGGCTTGATGTCAGCCGCACCAGCCATTTTTGAAAAAAAAATAAAAAATCACAAGGGCAATTATGACAATTTCAAAATAGATGTAATTATGAAAAATAAATAAAAAATAATCCTAGTGTTCCCACAACTTATATTTCTCCCTCCATTATCTTTTATCTGCAATAACTGTCTCTTATATTATATATCTTTTTTTATTTTTTCAAATTAATAATTATTTGCGCATGTGTTGTAAGGCTACTCTATTATCATTTTTAGATATCAAACAATTTTTCATGATGATAGTGTTAATGTTCTATAAAAAAAAAAAAACATAAAAAGACTAGTTGCAAACATAATTTGAACTTGGGACCAACTGCAAAAATGGGAAAGCCTTGCGACTACACCAAGTTAGCTATTAGCAATATTTAGAAACTCTAAATAATTTATGCATTTTTAAAAGTACAAAAATATTATTTAAAAAAAAATTAAAAATTGAGATGGGGCATGGGACCCACTATACCCCACATGGCTCCTTATTTGGTGTAATCAAATTTTTTTTGATTAGATAAATAGCAAAAATATTATAATTAGTATTTCGTGAGTTGAACTTGACTTACGAAGAGGAGACTATGTCACTAGACCAAATAGTATTGATTAGTGTAATCAATTTTCATTACAGAATTCTTGTTTATATGCTTATTTTCAGTTTCGAAAATAACTATGAGCATAATTATCCAAACTGACTTGGTAAAAGTCGAGTTTTCCCATCTGATCAGTAATTTAATCCGGCAAAAAATCTGGGAGGGGCCGCAAATCTTTGATAGTTTTGTCAATGGTGAAGCATATAGGGTGCACATGCAAATGAAAATGACTTTCCATTTTGTTTCCATTTGGTCAAGTCTTCCTCATCGATTAATGTAATATTATGATTCATATATGCTGCTAATTATAATTACGTGTTAGGATTACATATTAAAGCACTTTTTCAAACCTCTACCAAGTACCAACCAACCCCAGTGTAATATATATTTTGAGTGATCGAAGGAGAAGTGTCACCTCCAACTTCCATGAAATGGTTCTTAATTTCATATTTGGCGCCCACCATTCACAGCATGCTTTTCAATTTGAGTGTAAAGTGGTTATTATTAGAGTAAAGGTTTTGAGTTTTAACTACAGTTAGTTTTCATTTATGTGTAAAATGCTACTTTGAAAGAAAGAGAAAATTTAAATCGAAAAGTACTCGCACCACTTTTCTGAAAAATGTGAAATCAATTGCGAGATGTAAGACAACAGTTAGAATGTTAGATGATTCTACATCGTTTGAATATTAATAACAATAACGCTCACCTAATCATAAAGGGTAATTGAGAAAAAAAATGATATTAATCGACAAAGATTACACATGACATTTCACTTTTTGTGAAATATACAAAATGAGACATCACTCAAGTAACTTCACATATTCTATACTACAAAACTATATAAAAAAGTACATATTGTAGAACTTACAATTTAAAAATCTTACAATCAGAACCTGAAACTTTTTGTGTTGCATCAAATGAACATAGAAAAGATAAGCTCCTCCAAACACACATTCAAAATTTAACCCAAAACCGCGCGTGTGATATCACCACCTCTTCCATGCCAGAATTACAATTCTGGCGAAGATCAGGGGACAGATGACATCGTCACATGGAACCACATAGTTCTTCCTCCTAAATGCAGCGGGTGTCGGGGCTCCGAGCCTCCATAGATGTTTCTCTTTGGTTCTAGAATTAATTTATGGCAACCACTACTAATTGCCACTCGTGCTGTTATGAATTTTCACAATCAAGACGGTTTTAATCTGAACACATCATTTTCACTTGTAACCTCGCAAGTAAGGCACCGATGACTTGTATGCCAAATCCAGGGGTCCTCCACAACGGCATTCAATTCTTATGAGTTTTCATTTACATGAAATGTTGCCCTCGCCTCAACTACTTTGAAAGTTGAAGTAGAACCTGTAAAATCTACCTAACATCCTTAAATTCAAGTTTGACAATCTGATGCAGCCAAGGTAAGAGGAAGCAATATGAAGAACTCTCATTTAATTTTCTTGGATGATCCTAGCAACACATCCCTTGTTTCAATAGAAATCATGAAAACAGTATAGTTTGAATTGATACGTAACCCCCCACATGTACAATACTTTGAGTTTTAACGACGTATTCAAAACTATTTGTACCATATTTACAGCTTACACATTGGGAAATGCTAGAACTTGTTCATGTAAGTAGAACAACCCTACACTAGACTTCCACCTGCATCCCGCGCCACTTGAGAGATGCGATCAATGCTGTTGAGACTAGAAGTTGACGTCAACATACACTGGGGCAAAATGTCAAGTTGCATCCTTTCTGCTAAAAGTAGACAAAGCAATTAGCAAGCACCTGCTCAGATAATAATGGCTGGACATGCCTAACGCACTAAAACAAAGCATTTAACCCACGATGCTTAATGATCATCAATTCATCAGAAAGTCAAAGAAGGCAGAACTGTGATTCATATGGATGTAGCAACTGGTCCCTGAACATAATGCTGCAATCCTGAAAACTAATCTCAGCCCCAAAATTTGAAGTTTCCAATGTAGCCATTACACTTTACAATTTAATATAATTGACATCACCATCATTAAAACTTATCTCCTTTTCACTCCCATCCCAGCTTGGCTTGTCAATATCAATCCCCAAGGGCTGAGCCTTCTGTCTGTCGAGCGATATCTGGAGGCAAAGGGCTGAGCTGTCGTGGACGTTGACATTATCTTTGATGAAATGAGTAGGAGTTCTTTTATGAGGTGAGTCATTCAGGCATCTGATGTTCATATCATCACAAGTAAGAAGCTGGGAAGATATTTCCTCTCTGGGAAATTGTAGAGCTTGACAAGTAGATGAATAATTATCCCCCGAGGAACCACCTAGTTGAAGGAGAGATTCTGCATTAGGATAAGGAAGCCTCTCATTGATAATCTTCCGCCTAAACCAATGGTCATTTTGGAGAGAAAAGAACGTTGTGCCACCTTCCCATACTCCGTCATCAATGCAACCCCAGGCTCGATTTAGAAGGGTTGGTATGCATGATAGGTTTAAGGGGAGCTCAATTTGGTGAAAATCTGATTGTAGTTCATACTTGCCTTCAAGACACAGTCTTTCGTCATCATGGCTGTGATAACCGGCTATGCATGCAGATGTGTGTCCAGCTGTACGTCTTGATAGGTTAGATGAGTTTCTTTCTTTCGCGGTGTCAAAATCCCAACCTAGCATCAGAGCGCAAGTTTCTCTTCCAACGAAATATTTGTTTGGCTTATAGAAAACATCCAGCTCTTCGGCATGGCTAGATGCCCTCAATCCATATTCTTTAAATGGAAGCACAGAATCTACATCACTCATAGAGCATGAAATTGCAGTACCTCCCAGTAATTCAGAGTCAGCTCTATATCTTGATAAGCTAGATAAGTTTCTTTCTTCATCTGTGCTATCAAAATCCCGACCCAGCATAGGAACACATAGGTCTTTCCGCACCATATATTCATTCGGCTGACAGAATACATCCAGCTCTTTAACATGGCTAGTTTCCCTCAATCCATATTCCCTGAAAGGAAGAACATAATCTGAATCAATCATAGGACATGACATTGGACTACTACCTAGTAGTTTAGACTCCACTCTGTATCTTGACAAGTTAGATAATTTTCTTTCTTCATCTGTGCTATCAAAATCCCAACCCAGCATAGGAGCACCTAGCTCTTCCCGAACCATAAATTCATTTGGCTGACAGAATACATCCAGCTCTTTAACATGGCTAGGTTCCCTCAATCCATATTCCCTGAATGGAAGAACATAATCTGAATCAATCATAGGACATGACATTGTACTACTTCCTAGTAGTTCAGAGTCTGCTCTGTCTCTTGACAAGTTAAATAATTTTCTTTCTTCATCTATCCTATCAAAATCCCAACCCAGCATAGGAGTGCATGGCTCTCTTCCAACCATATATTCAGGTGGCTGATAGAATATATCCGACTCTTTGACATAGCCAGATGTCACCAATCCATATTCTTTGAATGGGAGAATAGAATATGAATCACTATTCGGACATAAAATTGCACTTCCTCCTAGTAATTCAGAGTTAGGTTCCCACACTGTGTAATCAAGATGGTTCTTGTAAGCATCACTAGTTGGAGAATAGGAGCAGGAAACCATATTTCTTGATCTCTTTGTCCTACAAGATAATGTCGCATCACCGAAATAAGGGTCACAACCAAGATCCATAAATCTTTTAGTAGGTGCCAATTGAAGTTCCTTGAAATGAATATCTGACTCAAAGGATGGAAGTGGCATAGACTCGTCAACGGGCACCACTTTCATTAACTTTGGATTCTTAACATTCTGCAATAGCAAATACTTTTTCAGTAATCAAAAACCATGAAAAGGAACAAGTTAAGGCCCACAAGTTAAAAAGAGGATACATTGTTCCCATTGCTCGTGGGGATCAGCCGACTGAGGAGGACAGAAACCAAACTGGACCTGAGAAAACATATCTTGAATCATTTAACAAGAGGCATAAAGCAAGTGAAACAACATATTGAATGTCATATCTCTTACCCGTAATCAATTTCGGGAATGGAGGTTTCTCTGACCCAATGAAGTAATTTCTGTCTCTTCCTATCAAAAACGTTTGCATGCCTGCATTGAGTTTCTGTCTCTTCAAAGAGATCTAACCCTTTTCCTAAATGATTCAGAATTACTTAACAGTGTCATCAAAACTGCATATACACTGTTAAACTGAGCAGTAATCTAGGCTTCATTGCATCAGGAAACAGAACCACTGAAACAAAACTTGGAACATCAAATGAAGCATAGTATAGATTATAGAATGTATTGACATGCAAATTACCTTTAGGGTTCAAGGTGTTTTCTGTTTCCTCTACCATATATTTCTTTTTCCTGTGTAAATCCTCCAACGTTGCTTGAGCTCTCGTCCTATTTGATCCTACAAAGAGAAATGACAGTAGTAAGTAGTACCAATGAGGACAAACTCTCAGAGTTTCTAGCCTAGCTGGCTCTCAGAGTTTGAGCCACAGAATTAACATCACTAATTCAAAACATATCCCTGTACTATTTTTTTTCCACCAAAGCAAGTTGATTGAGCAAACAATACACACAAATGCCGGTCAAAACTACACTCAACAAAATACTCGCCACATCGATTGCTGCAGTTGATATCTAACTATGCCTCTTTACATTGAATACCTGAGTTTCTCGATGCACTACCAGGTAGTGCGTGAGATGACTCAAAGCTATCTTCTGTGACATCTTTGTTGAACACTGAGGACCTGACGTCGTCGCTCTTATTCCGAACCATATTAGTCCTATCTGCACAGTTAGGCATTTCGTCATACAGCTGGTGGGCATACACAAATGGCCAATAAAACAATCACCTCTGTAATACTTGTATTAGATAACGACCTCTGGAACTGCCTCTCGGCTTTGAATTGCTTCCTCGGTACGCCTCTTTGCTCTCAGAACAGGAGTGATGTTTGTGGCTTGCATCTTCCTTCAATTTCTTGAAGAATGCATACTCGGAAGTCTTCGCATTATCTAGATTTTGCATCAGATCATTATTCATTCAAACAAATTTGAATCAAGAACAACCCACAGCTAATGAATCTATGAAAAATGTGAGAGCTTGAGAAAATTACCAGATTCAGTTCTTGGGGGTCTGCGATTTTCGTCATCGAGATTCGTAAATTTGACTCCTTTCTTGCCGCTGATATCTATAAATTGAGCATAAATTTCAGTTTGGACAACTAATTGGACTATGGAGCTGAGATCCATTCTAGGGTTTGGGAGCGAGAACCTGTGGTTGTTGGGGGCGTTGTGATGGGGAACCGGGAATCGGAGCTGCGACGAAGCCGATGACCTCGCGGTGAAGGAGATTGGATCTGCCATGGAGCTTTGGGGATGCGTTCGGAAAATTTACGCTTCATGTTTTGGGGTGATGGGCTAAACCCTAGCTTTTGATTTTGAAAAGTTGCAGGGGAATATATAGAGTGAGAGGGAGACACTGTGTGTCATTTAGGCGCCAAACGGCACGTGCGGCTGGTTTTTTTAAAATATTATTTAAAAATATAGTTTTATTTATTTATTTTATTTTATTTATAAATTTTAGGATTTGAAAACTTTAATTTGGAATTAAAAAATTAGGGCTAGTTATACATTTTTCACTTGCATTTTATCTCATTGCTTTCTAATTCTACACATATTGCAAGCTATTGTTTCAAAACATTCACTAATAACAAAGAACAGTTTTTACAAAACTTGATTTGTCAAAACCACAGACATAGAGCTCTTACAAGTTACGACTGTGTAGAGTCTCAAATGAGATTTTATAATAAATAATTTTATTGGCCATATGATCATATGTGTAAAATATTAACTAAATCAAATATCATCTAGTATTAGTCTAGCTGTAACAAATAGACCGTTCATAATGAGATGTAAATTGTTATAAAATTTATGTATTGGTTTTGATAGTTGGATGACTAAACTATCTATGATTGGGTTGCTTTTGCGCACCAAGTATCTTCACATGAATTATTATAATTATTTTTTTAATAAAATAGAGGATTAGACGATATTAGTATTTTGTTAGTGGTCTTCGCGTGGGGCGCCTACCCTCCCCGTAAAGAGGAAGAGAACACTACATTCGGTAACCCACTGCCCGCCCCTCTATTCTAGTTTATTGAATAACATAAACAACTCAGGCAACTTTATACAAATTATCAATGCACAAATATATAGAGTTGAGATAAATTTAGACGATTGATAATCTTCAAAAATAATAATAATAAAAGGTGTCTTTTTTATATTGTATGATTTTTTTTTTGAAGAGAGAAAAAAATTACAAACAAAAACTCATGTTACAACCAAAACTTAACTGATCAAAATTAAATGTAGACAAAGCTGAAAGAAACAGCTTCTCAATCCACGTTGTTGGATTACCAAAACTATAAATCTAAACTCGTGTTTGCATCCGTAACAAAATTCACATTCTGAAAAACATGCTTGTACTTTCAGAATTGCTAGCCATACTTTGGATTTACCGTGTGAGAAAGCTCCACTTTCAATACTAAAAGGATTTTCACTAGGAAAAAAACGAACAAGAGGTGATTGTGTTTGGCAGGCTCAGCGAGTGAGTCCACTCGCGCTGGTTTAACAATGGGATGACTTGTAATCACATTATCCAGAGAAGAAGGATATGGTGCACAGGTGTCAGGACCCTAGTGGCGGCAACGGATTTATTCCCACGTTGAAGGATCAGATAATTGGTCCTAGACGCATAGAAACACTCGGGATAATTCATTCAAAGCCTCTCAATCTTGTTTGGCTTGTCCTTTCTTAATCTAATTTTGCCACACACCTAGTCCATCAAACGCCCAGAAAGAAAGAGACCAACCTTAACACATTACAGCAGAAATGGCTAGCTGCAGCATGGCATCAGCTGCCTCAGGCTTTGTGGTCACGCCAAATGTTGCAACCAACTCAGGCTCCGCTACTAGCCGGAGTAGCATGTTGTTTTTCTCGTCCAAGAGCAACACCAACGCCAGAACTAACAGTGGCAGGTTTGTGATCAGGGCAGCCGAGGAAGGAGCAGGGCCGCCCGCCGCAGCCCCCAAGGCCCCCGAAGGTGCAGCTGCCACAAAGCCTAAGCCACCACCAATTGGACCCAAGAGAGGCACCAAGGTTAGTTTGACTATTCTTGGTTTGGTTTGTGTTTCATGACTACGCTTGAGTTTTCAGAATTAATTCGATAATTGTGTAACATGGTACAAGTACTTTAGTCCCAAAGTTCAAGACTAGTATCATGCTGTCACATAGGAGCAGGTTAAGTTTCTTGGTTTAGATCACTGTAATAGTTGGAATTGCTGAAACAACAAACCAAATTAAACTCATAAAGGAGAAAACCAGAAAGCGCTAAACTTTGTAGAAGCATCAGTTTATCCTCTTAATGCATAACAGTTCTTTTATTCTGGCCAGAAAATACATGTTCTTGATCAGAAGAACAAAACACTCGGTTAAGTTTTGATTGCATCAGCAGAAACTGAGATGACAACAAATTGAAAACATACAGCTACTAAGTTGCTAATATTGATTGCATAAGAGATTGACTAGTTCGGGTATTTCATGTACTCACACTTCATCACAACTTTAGATGAAAAACTTCATAACATTTTCTCTCACAGGTGAAGATTCTTAGGAGGGAGTCCTACTGGTTCAAAGGCATTGGCTCTGTTGTAGCTGTGGATCAGGTATAACCCCTAGCACCTCTCTGTTGATTCAAATGACAAAGGGTTTGTGCTTAAGTTTCTAATCTCAATGTTTGTATTCATTCCACAGGACCCAAACACCCGTTACCCAGTCGTGGTTCGATTCAACAAAGTTAACTACGCAAATGTGTCCACAAATAACTATGCGTTGGACGAGATTGAAGAAGTTAAATGAGTTGGTTCTAGCATTAATGTAAATTGTGATCTTAAATCTCCTTCTATCAACCACTTTCTTGTTTCTTCTTCTATTGTGTATCACTCTGTGATTTCTTCCACCTCTCAATTATCTTTCAGTTAAAAGTTTGGTAAAGATCCAAATGAATAGAGTTCAGTGTGTTCCTTACTTATTGTTACTTCTATCTATTTCTTGAAAACAAGCATGAGGGAACTCAGGGAAGTAACTTGAACCAACTCATTCAAATCAAGGCGACTGTTAACTGACTTGACTCCATAATTAGCACTGAATTGCATATGAAAGTCAATTGTGACTGACACCAGAATGGAATTCAACACCGACAGGGCTTGAATGAAATTTCATGATACGTTTAATGATCCAATCTAATATTATCCTCAGCTATTTTTATACATACAACTCTAATTTTGACAAACCTAGTTTGGTTGCTTCCTTCACCATCCATGTATCTATATCAAAATCTGATACAGAACACAGAATGCCAACTACAATAGGCAGTTCTGTCATTAGAAAGTTTTACCAGAGTCTGAATTCCACATTTCCCATTATTAGAAATTAGGTGCTTATGAATGTTTCATTGGATGATAAGTGCTATTTAGGTTTGTATTTTGAAAACCCTTGTCATCACCACCCATTATGCCTGACATTTTTTTGAAAAGAAAAGCCAGGTAGTTAAGAAGTCAATAATAAATGGCAGTTAACAGAGAACCTAAAGATGAATAAGATTTTCCTTTCCCGAGTTATTCATCAGTATGAAATGGCACAGCACTTCACAATACTCAGCAATTTGCAGAGTCGTCACAAGTAATGCAAGAATAACTAATATTACCACTGACATCGTTTCAGTAAAAAAAATTTTGCAGAAGATAAATATAAAATTTCCTATCATAAGTATGTAAGGTGATAATGACACTTCCAAGTCAATCATACTGAGCAAGTAAACTATGCTCCCTACTGGTTCCACTGTTTCGATCCTTTCACTTGTTTCAAAATAAAGTCATAGTTAGTTGCAGCTACAATATCCAATGTCTTAGTTTCTAACAGTTATATGAAAAGGAATCTTTTATTAGAGTTAGCACATGATTTATCATTCCTTTGCCTAAAAACCATTCAAAACCCTATGTGCACATTTACAGGGGTGAAAGGAAAGCATAACTTTTTCTTTATAAGCATCAAAATTTGACAAGATGTTGTTGTAATCAAGAACAAATCTACTGTAATTCATAGTATAACAATTGATATTAAGTAATCTAGAACTAGAAACTAACCTATAGAAACAAAAAAGTTTTGCTTAAACTCTTCCATCAAAACCATCCAGAAGACCTGACCACATTCCCTTAACAGGCGGTAACTGTGCAACAAAAGCATTCCAAGGCGGGTAACCTATGCCACTGCCACGAACACGACCGTCCAGGCGTAGAGATATATACCTACAAGTATGTATCACAAAAAGATTCGACTTTATCAGGAAACGGTTCCTTAAGAGCATAACTCATTAGTAATAGCATGTGTTGCACAATTTATACAGTTGACTACAAGAGTTCGTGGACCTAAAGTCACCTAGCAGAATTTATGCTTACCAAGTTAAAATTGGAGCATCCAACCAAAGAAATTGAAATTTTCATATGCAGAATCAAATAACATTTAACTAGTGAAATTAAAGACAGAATTAGCATGAGGGAATCACTTACACAGGAGAGTCAGAGGAGACACCAGCCAGTTTCTTTTGTTCATCTAACCAACTAAAAGTCAAAAGAAAAAAGTAGTGTGAGTGTGACAACTTGATGAACTGACTAAACCAACATTTCTTTTTTCTTCTTTAACATGGTTTTCTTACTTGGTCCATTCACTAACAATAACTGGATTCAGCTGCCAGAGTCTCTTTCTCTTTGAAGTAAAATCCTTAGACTCGTCACTTTCATCAAACTCAAAACTTGGTGAATTACCATCCGTAGCAAAGGGCACCACCAACACTCCTCTTTCCACAAGCCCTTCAGTGAAAGGCTCGCTGAACTTAAACGACTCAGTGATGAACGACGCAGGGCCAGCACATATCACAAGCCTAGCAAACCCTCTCAAAGAGCTGACAGGAATGACCCTCTTTTCATCCACCCGGAGCTTAAGATTCGAAAGGTTCTCCTCTCTTGACAGCCTAGCAATCTGCGCATTCTTAGCAGTGTTCTCCCTATAATACAAGAATGCAAAGAGAGACACCGCGCAAATGTCGATGCCGAGACCCTTTGCAATTTCAGGGGCATCAAGTGCTCTTGATGGGTTTGTTAGTGCTGCAATCAATTGTGTGGTTGCTATCAGTGTTCCTAAACCACCACTTGCAATGAAAGCAAGATAGAAAAACATCCGAACGGAACGAAAGGGAGTGAGAACTTCACTCCTAATCCTGGCCGTGGAACTGAAGAACAAACAAACACCAATTATCATCACAATGAAGCCTCATTTCTAAAACACAAATCACAGCAAAATGCATTGGTTCACAAAGAATCCAACTCATAAAAGAAGCTTCAAACTTGAACCCAACCCATTAGTCATTACTACCATAAAGCAAGTTCCTTTATTTGTCTATATCAAAACCTAAGACAGCATTAAGATACGGGTTAGTTTCTATATCCAAAGAAGCCTCATTTCTAAAACAGAAGCTGATCATAGCACAATGCATTGGTTTACAAAGAACCCAACTCATTACTACCATAAAGCAAGCTCCTTTATTTTTCTATATCAAAATCTAAGACAGCATTAAGATATGGGGAAGCCTAGCTTAATTACATCAAATGAAACAATAAATACTTGAAAGTTGAGGACTGAATAAGAAATATGGAAGCCAGAGAGCAAAGTGTGACCTGCCTAGCATCAGTAGAGGAATTTTGCTTCTCAGAAGCAAAGCAGATGATGGGTGAAGAGCTTTGCTTTGAGCTCTGAGCTGTGAGGAATGGTGCATTAATGGTAGAACGTGACGGCGTCGTTACAAAACCACTGCCGATGCCGGGTTTGTAACGAGGAAGGTTGAGAGGTTTAAGAAGGTTTAAGGGAGCGTTTGCCACAGAAGCCATGGCCAAACAAAGCTCCAGACTGAGGTGCTTGCTGCTAAAGTTTGTCACTGTTTTCTGGGAAGGACATATTTGGATGATCACAATACTGCCACCTCTCACAACCCAACTAGTAAATCACAGCCATTCTTATATCTTTTGCTTGCATTCCGATGTGGCCTTAACGACGCCGTTCGCAGGCTAAGTTTAACACCACATGTTTTTAGCTAGAGAACTACAGTACTTCTAATCTTCTATTACCAAATATGGTTTTATCGTTCACAATTCATTAAAATGAGCATGTTAAATGGTGAGTAGTGATATCTTCTCATAATATCAATCAAAGATGATCTTTTTGCAATGAAAAATGTTGAGATTGCCACTTATTTACTAATTTATTATAAGATTATGCAACATACTTGTATTTCATTATTGAACTAAAGTTTTGTAATGTTATGCGACATTGGCATTTTACAAAATTTTATAAACTTTCACAGTGTTTCATAAATGAAAGATAGTTAAATTTGTAAAAAATGTTTAGGTTACTCTCTCTGAGAGGTAGGTGGAGACCGTGGCCTCCTGGCGGCGGTTATGCAAATTGGGTCGGAGGAGATGGGTTTTCCCTCTCATCTGGTCGCTAGGAGATTGAAGGCGACGGGATTTTTCGTTGTCGGAGTCTCAAAATCTTGTTTCTTGTTCTTTTGTTCAGGGTATGGTGCCTTGGCAGCAGCGATGGCGATCCTGGGTCGTGCAAGGCAGCGACATTGGGCTGTGTTCTTGGGCAACCTGGCTCGGTGACGGTTCTGGGGTCTCGTTGCTTGCCCCTGACTGAGCAGGACGATTTGGTGGCCGGGTTGCGGACTGGAGTTCTGAGCGGTGGTCTGGGGTTGGACCTCGACTTCTGTTGATGGCGGCCATGGATTGCAACTTCAATCTGGCTTGCGGCGACGATGATCTCTTGCTTAAGGGACGGTTTGGTGTTCTTGGGATAGGGTTGGTTGCGGCTTGGTGCGGCGAAGATTGTGGCGGGCAGCAGGGTCAGATCTTCTCGACCGGCGTCGTTGAAGGGAGGCGGACTAGTGGGTGGCGGCTATTGGATGGGGTGCCCACGTGGTTGGGTGGCCTCATCAATTCCATCTGGGCTTCTATTGGGCCTCCATCTGCTAGGGTTTCCTATTTGGGTATGGGCCTATTTCTTTGGGCTTGGATTTTATTTATCTTTACTATTTTTATGTTGTAAAGACTCTGTTTCCTCTGGGGAAGGAGTTCATAGGATCTCTCTGAGAATATGTCGCCAAGAATGTCCGTAGCATCTGTGCCCCTTTGATTCTCATGGGTGTTTTAGGGCAGTTTTGGCTGGGCGTCATGATCTTTAAAAAGGTTGAATTACTTAGGTAGTGACTATTTTGACAGTCCCACAGGGATGGGGCATTATGTGTAATTTCGCTGATCAATGGAATGAGTTGACAATTCTCTAAAAATATATATATATATATATATATATATATATATATATATATATAAGAAAGATAGTTTGGACAACTCGTAAAAAATGTCATTTTAAGTAATTTCTTTTTGCCTTAAAACTTTTTTATTTACCTTGACAAGAACCTAGATAACTATTGATTGTGGAGTTTTCTATTATTTTTCTTCGGTGGACTTAAAATCGAGTCAGGCGATGAATTGACACAAAGTCTAGTCGCTTACTAACTGGTGAAGGTAAATCTATAGATCTATTTATAACAGAATTCTAAAGGAAAATATAAAATTACAACATTAATATACGTTACTTATACGACGAAGTGGTGTTAGCTCAGTGGTTAGAGCACCCACTACCTATGTAAGAAGTCATGGGTTTGAGTCACCATGGGGGTAGGAGTGAAATCCTTTGATCTTTTTTTTTAAAAAAAAAAAAACGTTACTTATAGAATACGTATAATTTAGATTGTGACTTTTTTGTGGTCTTCATAGATGGTACGTCGATGTGTAATTTCACTTCCAATATCTCGAAGTAGCTAGATCTCAAAAAGGACTATGACTAATAAATTAATAGTTCGGGCTTACAATTCTAAGCCTGTACTTCTATCCATATCTTATCAGAAAACCAAAGAATCCATCCCGCCGATCTATAAATACGCTCCTTTATCACTATACCCTTTGCATAGTTTGTAGTACGTTCCTCTGAGTTCTCCTTCTCTCTTTTCGTACTTGCTTGCTAGCTAAGCTACCTTCCTTAATCGATGGCAGAGCCACACGAGAGTCTTGTCAAGCTCATGGTTGTCGGCAACAGAGACGTCGGAAAGTCTTCTCTGATGAGAAAATTCTCTCCCTGTGGTTCCCACACCGAACTCCTGAAGCCTTATGGGATAGAATACACCGCAAGAACCATTCAACTAGACAATGAACTGGTCAAGTTGCAAATCTGGAACGCAGCTGTTCAGGAACGGTTTCGAACGATTCCGAAAACCTTTTATCAAGGGGCCAAGGGGCTTCTATTGGTGTATGATGTCACTAATCAGTTGTCTTTCACCGAAATCAGTAAATGGCTTCGCAACATCAAAGAAGATCCTGCCAATAATATCAAGAAGATACTGGTGGGGAACAAGGCTGATAAGGACGAGAGCGAAAGGGCTGTGAGCACTGGTAGAGGTCAAGCTCTTGCTAAAGAGTACGACATTGAGTTCTTTGAAACCAGTGCGGAGACGAACATGAATGTGGAGGAGGTCTTCTTTTCAATAGCCCGGGATATCATGCTGGAATCTAAAGCTTCCGGGGTCGCTCATGAGCCTCAGACATTTGGGATTAACCTGCTAAACAAAGGAGAAACTGCATTGGGGAACAAATTGCAGAGAAGCCAGACTTTTGGTTAATGGTATATCGGTGTTGTTCCATACTTTTAATTCAAACAGTTTGTACTCTTCAACTGATAGTTTTTGCAACATAGTGTATATACTTTGTATTTTACGCTACTAGAAAAAGGGCTTAAGGGACATACACTGGGGATATATGAAGGATTTGTGCCTTTAGATGATAAGTAGGGACTAAAGAAGATATATCCTAATATGCATGTCCCTTTAATAAGAAAAGGGACGGATAATGTGTCCCCATTTAATAAAAATACCCACTGCGCAACTAGCAATAGTATGTATTTGTATTGTGTCAATCACAATTGTACATATAATGTACACTTACAAACAAATAGATTTCAGTGTTCCTATTACAAAAACAATCACAATCACATACTCTTCTTAAAAAAAAAAATCAATTAATTAAATATCATGCTTACCTATTGTGTGAAAACAGTGAACGAGTTCTATATGGGTTTAATAATGCCGATATTTTCCTCAATTTAATCGGTCCGGATGCGACATATATGAGATTTTAATAAAAAGACACCAACATTAGTGTGTGTTGTACCATTTTCTTATAACTAGTAAACTTCTTTTTATTTATTATTATTATTATTATTGAACTAGTAAACTTTTCTGATGTGGGTTACAATTATCTAAGCAGCACTTTTACCAACGTTACCAACCCAGGGCAAATCCAGAATGAAATTGAGATTCATTGGTGAGCTTCGGCGCCATGAATGGGGTCTTGTTGACTCTAGAGATCTCCACCGGTTAGGGGACAATGCGTCCTTGAAAGTGAGAGTTGGCTGCGTAAAAGTCAAACTCTGTGTAGTGGTGGTAAGAGCTTTACTCCGTGACCGGACAACCTAGATGCCTGCCTGGACCGTGAAAAATGGATAATTCTTAGGTTTACTCATCGGTGAATGAGCATATTCACCATCTATTGCGATTAATGCATAGTAATTTTATAATTTTTTAATCTAACCATTCATGTTGTATAACGTAATACATAGATTAGCTCTGTAAAAGATCAATCAAATTGAAGACATTTTAGTTATTCATTTCTATGAAATACATGGACGGTTCATCGATCATAATAATAGTAAGTGTTGTTAGAACTATCCATTTGTTTGATTCAATTGGATAATTAAATGATTTCCAATTCGATTGATTTTTTAAAGAGATGATCTTTAAATGCTAATTTAAGATATGGACAGTTAAATTATAAATTTATTAAGTAAAATGTTTGACGTGAAAATCCAGTGCGGGTGCAAACTGTCTCTTTTGAATGCGCGAGCGTGCCAGCACCGTGGGGTGCAGTCGTCGGGGCGTCCCTTGACCTGACTTCTTCTCAAACCATGTGGACGAGGAGAGCACCAACCTCGTCACAAGGTTCTTTTCTCTGCCTTCCGGAAAAGGACTTCTTGCCTTACTGGTAAGGGCTTTGGTTGTGATCTCTTCACGTCGCCGAATCGATACTCAACGTTGTAGGTTGAGCAGAGAAATCACTGGGAAGTTTGGAGAAAGCACAGGGTTTGCTAAAGCGTGACTTTAGCTTCGCTGGGGTTGCGAGGGCGTTACCCTTGCTTCGCTGGTAGTATCGGTGGCAGTAGCACTAACAGTCGGCTCTTGGAGAGACTAGGACTGGAAGTACGGTCGCCGGGTTTCAACTAGGTTGAAGGTTTGCTCCGGGGAAGCTTGATAATCCAAGGGATTGATTGATTTGAGAGTCGTCCTTAATTTGTCCTTGAAACCTGGTATTTATACCTAGGGTTTCGATTGTTCCTTACCATAGAAGGATTATTGATTGAAGTTTCCTATTCAATCTCCACTACCTGACTCCAATAAGGGCTCGTTTTCCTTATGGGTTTCGGAATGGGCGAAGCTGTAACCCAATTCTAAGTAGACTTATTTTTGGGCCGCATGTATCGGCCCGCTATGCTAAATCCACTAAAGGATCTTGCCAAAATTACTTTTGGGCTCAAACATTGCCCCCCAGGCCTCGAAATCGGGCCCGCGAGAATGTAACTGATTGAAGGGGACTAAAACAACATGTCTGATGACCGAAACGATATCATTAATGAGGGTTGCGTCTATTCGCTTGTCAAAACGTCTTTTCGTCGCATCGTTTCCCTCACAAAATCTTTTATTTAAATCCCGCAGCCACTCCAAACCTGTCACATCAGAAACTCTTTCAGTCTCCTAAAACCCAGAAACTCTTTCGTCCCAAACATTCCTCCTTACAGAAACCCATAAATGGTTCATTCAAAGAAAATAGTTATCGATCAGGAGGAAGAACTTAACGAGAAAGCTGCTCGCTACCGGAATTGGAGCTCGCTGTCGTATCCACACCAATATCCAGAGACCACTGCTTCTCAGGCTCCCAAATCAACATGTCGGACTGGGCCTGGCACCGCGAGATTCCATTCCAGCCGACGCTATTGCCCTTTACGGCCTGCCCATCCATCGACCCATTCCGGTCCTCCGAAGGACCCCTGGAGATTTCAGTAGTTGGGGTGCGCAAAAACATCGAGCGAAAATAGGGCACTAGCCATCCTCGATCAGCGCGGCGGAGCTTTCTTGGTATAGCGAAGCGCGAGCGCGAGATCTGGCTCATTAGAATGCAGCAGGTATTACCCAAACCATTGATTTATGCTTTTGCCTTCCTCGCGATGGCAATCGCTCGCCACTCGCTGCCTTCCTTTGCTTTTGGAATACTGCCACCAACACCTTTGATTTCCGATTTGGCCAACTGAGTATTACGTTATTGGATATTCTTACCATTACTGGATTGCCCATCGATGGTGAGCCCTATCTGCATGGCCAATTCGATTCTGACAACTTCTCATCAACCATGGCCCAAACTGGTCGCGACGTTCATAGCAGCTCCTATCCGCGGTGGCTGGCCTATTACCACAAAGAACACAATGCGGCTGGTGGCATTGCTTTTCTGGAGTATTGGCTCTGCAAGTTCATCTTCTGTATCTCTGCCAATAAGCCCACTTGTCCTTGGACTTTCCTGGCCACAGCCCTCTACAACGGCCGCCGCGTGAGGTTAGGACAACCAGTGTTGGGTGCCCTCTACCGTACTCTATACCAGGCCACCTTGCATCCTTTCGAGACTAGCATTTCTGTCCCTTTTTGGATCCTTGATTTCTGGATTCAAACTTACTTTCCATTCTTCCACCGCGACGATATTTCATTGCTACCACCAGCTGACGCCCTTCTTGGTCAATGGCTTTGTCGCAAGGCGAGGTACACATCCCCATCCTATTATGAGTGTTTCTCATATATGTACCTCCTGCATGAAATGCCTTACTGCGACTTAGTACTCAATAGGAGATTCCCCACTCCTCTTGAAAATGGGTTCCTTCCTGGGGCTCCTAATTATAGTGATCGCGCGCGCTTGGCTTTTTGCCGCGCGATCTCTTGTTCAGACATTAGGCTTGCATCTGATGAACTCAGTTATGAGCTTTACGCTCCCAACCACTTCGCTCGCGAGTTTGGTCTTATCCAACTAGTGCCATTTTCCCTCTATGATGCTTGGAACTACAACACTTCTTGGCGCAGAATTGGCCCCTTGACTGGGCCTCCGCCAGTACAAAGCATGGTTGTACTAGTCGATCTCCCTGACTGGGCTAATAACATCGTCCCCGTGGATGGGACTGCTGAAGATTATGATGAATGGTGGTCAGAAGTTTCCGTCAACTGCTGGAGACAAAGGGATGACGAGCTCTTTGCGACCATTTTTGAAGAGCTGAGATATCCTTATGATGTTGATACCGAGTTACTTGCTCGCTTTCCTGAAGATGAGGTGTGACCTCCGCTACCTGAACCGGCTCCGAGACCCGCGCCCGGTCCAGGCTGGGATTGTCATTCGTGAGCCTCCCCAAGAGGTAATTGTCTTATATTTTTTACTTTATGTCTGCTTTTCCCTTTTAACTCACACTTTGTTGCATCAGGGAAGTGTGCCACCCTCTAGCGGTCGTGCAGTTCATGCTTCTCCGGCCACTGGTCAGGCAGCGAAGAAGAAAGCGATAGCGACGGAGCCTGAAGTTAAAGACTCTTCCTCTGACGATGATGACCCACAAACAGTAAGGCTCTTGTCTTAAAATCTCATAATTCTGATATCTCCTTCGAAGCTTATTTTGACTTTACTTTAATCCTGACAGATTGCTGCCGCTTTAGCCCGCAAACCCAGTCGCGCTGATCCCCGGACTGATCCATGGGCAGAAGATGAACCAGTCGCTGATCGACTGGTAATACTAATCTACAATGAGCCATGACGTTTTGTTTTGTTATGTATGACTCTATAACTCTCCTCCTCTGCAGGTTTGTCGTAGGTCATCAAGGCAAGTTGGGGAAGGATCCTTCGCTGCTGGCGAAGGTGTGTCTGGTTCGCAAGTCCAAGTGCCAGATGGTTCTAATAATCCTCCCTCTCCAATTGCAAACAATATGCAGTTGGCTCTGGTCCCAACACAGGCTATAGATGACAGCTCACCTGAGGTTGAAGAAAGAATGTCGCTCCCAGACACCTCCCATGAGCAACCAACTGCATCCCTCCTTCTGGGACAGGCAGCGCTTGATTCAGTTCCAGCGTCCAGTGAGATTGCCCAAGAACCTGTGCCAACAGCAATTCTTCGCGAGCCACATGTTGAAGAGGTACCTCTCTTAACAAAATGTTTTATCATTAACCCCTGGCTTGGTTATTCTGACAATGCCTCCTTCTAGGATCCAAATGCTATTCCAAATGAGGAAGCGGCTGGCATAGTCGGAGAGATAGTGGTCGAGAATCCTGCTGAACCTGTCCTCGATGTGGTTGGTCAGGAGCCTGCTCCCCATGCCCCCAAGCTATTGAAGTCGGGGGAGTAGGGGAAAACCCTGAACCATTGCCAAAGGCAGTACCTGTTGCGGAGCCTCTTGAAGCCCTTCCTGTCGCTGAGCAACCGCATCCGTCCACTTTAGAACGGCTAGCTTGTGTGCTCGAAGTGACCCCTCCTGGGGTCGTAGATGATGCCAGAGAAGGCCTTCGTCGCCTCCTGAGCCCTGATATTCTGATTCCTGGCGCGCTCGCGAGAGTTTTGGAGTATCTGAGGGTACTTCTCCGCGAGGGGGCTATCACTGAAGACCAATTTCAAGAGGTTGACCAACTGCTGCAGGATCTTCCCCAAGGGCTCAATGAGAGGGCGGTCGCGACCGCGCAAGCCAGGAAGACAGAAACATACTACCAGACTCTTGCTCAACAGACGGACGCTGCGCTTGATTTCTTGGGTGACCGAGCTAATCTCATCAGGGATCTGACTCTTGAGAGAAACCACATGCGGACCCAGATCCAGGATCTTCAAACCCGATTAACCGATGTGATGGCTAGGCTTGCCCAAGGGAACCTCAATTGGAGCAGCCCCTTGCCTCTTTCGAGACGCTGACCCATGACCTGACCCAAGCTCGTGTAGCAGCCCAACAGGCCGCACAAGCTGCCGCTGATACTAGCTTTCGCTTGGATGAACTTTTCCTCCGCTTAACTCATGCAGGCCGGGGACTTTTAGGCCTCTGATATTAGGCCCATTAATTTGTATGTACCATATTACTACCAATAAATTAATTATTTAGCCCACTTGGTTGGCCCAAATTTCTTTTATCTCGTAGACAATAGCTCTGTTCAATTTTTGCTTTAACAGCACAAAAACAGTTTCAAAAAGATAATCTCGAAAAGGAGTAGTTACCTCCTTGGAGACCGCTCTCTCGTCCACGCGTATTCAATTCCGTTTATTTCTGAGATCTCAGCATTGAATTCTATTGATATTCCCATTGAAGGCGTTGAAACATCTTCAACTGCTCATATCCAAGGGTTGAGGCCACTGAGGCAGGCCTCTATAAGTATCAATACTTTGGAAAGATGAAAACTTACGCAAACGTGGCTTACCCAGAAATGACCTTGCAAGCCTTTCTCCTCTTCCTTCTATTTCTCAAATCTTCTCCATACGATCTCGCCCTTAGCCTCTAGATCTTAGGCTTTATGGCTTAATCTCACTGCCTGGGTAGGCCTTATGGCCTAATCTTAGGCAACCTCGTGTCTTTGGTCTATGAAAGCCTGGATGAAACATCCTAGGTTTTGGGTAGGTTGAAAAACACGAGGAGCTCCTAACGCGGGGCAACACATGCCGGGGAGTCCTTCTCTTCAGATTTCTCCGCGCGGAGCAAAGTGAAGAAGGACGAAAGGCCACTTGAGGCCGACCGTTCTTCTTCCGCGGCCTACCTCCGGGGTCTGATGAGCCGACTTCTGTTTTCCCCCTGGAGGTAGGTGAGGCAACTGGGTCGCACTCCAGCACTGATTCTGTCTCCATCCCGGAGGATAACCAACTGGAAGGGTTGCGATGGATTATTTCCTTCCCTCTTCTTCCAGTACAAATGATAGCAGCTGCGACTCAGATCAAAGGATGGTGAAGAGAGGAAGAGTAAGAGTGAATATCTCATCAACCCTTCTTGCCGCAAGATCGGGAGGCTCATAGAAGACATGAATCCTTATTAGTTGTTTTAGCCACTTTCTGGCTTTGTATATCGTTAATGTAATTTTCTCGAACACATTGTCTTGCTTTTAGCCGCAAAGCCACTTCATGAATGAAAGATTCGAAATTTTCTTATTTGCTAAAAACAATACGATATAATAAGGCCTCTGGTATAGGCCCTTACACACATTCCTAACACATATTGTCAAGGATATTGAACGAAAATGTTCAAAAAAATTGCCAGATGAATTACTGCAAAAATAATGGCTAATGCGAAAATAATGGCCATTATAAAGGCATTTATGCATAGAGTGTTGCCCCCCTAGTGTTCGTAGGTGAAGCGAAGACAGGTGAACGAGGCCACCCTGAAAAGGCCTAATTACAAGGGATGAGGCGAGCCAAGGGACACTATGTTTGCCCCCCTGTCCTTGCAACGGAAGAATCTGGGGGATCTTCAAATTCCCAAACGCTGGGGTAGTATTTCTTTAAGAATCTGCCATTGATAGGGTTGCGGTGGAGGTCGCCATCCAAATCTTTGAGGTGAAAAGCCCCACGTTCCAGAATTCTATGAACCACAAAAGGCCCTTCCCAGCGTGGGGTCCATTTACCACGACCGGTCAACTTCTCACCAAATGGAAGGACTGCCTTCCAAACGAGCTTGCCCTCTTTGTAACTGCGGCCGCGAGTTCTCTTATCATTGGCCCGAGCGATGCGTTGCTTCTCCATCACTAAGTTGTCCAAAGCCTCTAAGCGCTGTCCGCTAAGGTCTTCGTGCTCCTGCCACATGGCCTGGACGTAGTCATCACCAATCAAATGATGTTGATCTTGGACGCGTAGAGAGTGAACATTGATCTCCAAAGGTAAAACCGCGTCGTGACCAAACATGAGTGCATAGGGCGTTGTGGCAGTAGGAGTTCGCTTTGAAGTGCGATAGGCCCACAACGTTTCATACAATGTCTCGTGCCATTGGCGAGGGTTTTCAACAAGCATCTTCTTTAGTAGGGTAATGATAATCTTGTTACTGGCCTCTGCTTGACCATTAGACTGAGCGTAATAAGGTGTGCTGTGGAGAAACTGGATGCCGAAGTCGTTGACGAGCTGCTCCACATCACCACCCATAAATGCTGCCCCCTGTCCAATACTAACACCTCGGGGACGCCAAACCTGCATATAATATTTCGAAAGATGAATTGGCGTAGGCCTCATCATATGGCCCTTGGGCCCTAAGCCCGCCCGGCCCGTAGGGCCGAAGCCTGGCCCGGCCCTTCCATTAGGGCGGGCCGGCCCGACCCTTTTTTATTTAGGGTAGGGTATGGGTCACACAAATAAAGCCCGGCCCTACCCTACGGCCTGGCCCGATTGAGCCCGTAAGGGCTAGGCCCGGCCCGGCCCTTAAAGCCCGGCCCTAACCCGGCCCTAAAATTTATATTTTATTTTTGTTATTTTCTATTACATGTGTTATATGTATAAAAGTAATAAAACTATGGAAGTGTAGAAAATTATTTCAATCTACCATATTAGGAAATGAGTCTTTTAAATTGAGCCATATTTTGAGAAGAAAAAAATAATTTTTTTTAAAGAATTAACCGTTAATTCGGCAAAAATGCCGCCGTTTTAATATAATCTTATGGGTATTTTAATATTTACCAATAATTACTGTTAACTAATTAACTGTAATAATTACAAAGCTATTATTTCAAATTGGACAATATATTCATGTAATACCAATTTTGAAATAAATCAAGTAATCAACATAACTAAAAATAATCAATTGGTCGAGTTGAAACGTTTTTACCAATGTAATGTTAACTTCTTAATGAGCAAAATGGGGGACGAAATGGAATTTTTTAAAATAAACCGCTGGATGTTGTTTGCATATGAATATATGTTAGTGGTAGAAATTTCAACAATTTCTGCATTCGGTTGGACCTCGATCTACCCGGTCAACTCAATACCCTAAATAGAACATAAAACAAATATATTCTTAACCAGTCCTTGGCAATTCACTTTTTTCTATCTTTCAGCTCCCACACTCTCATGGGTAGGGGGTCTACTTATGGATGTCAAAATTCCGCAACGTTTGTCCGCGCATGGTGCCGCTCCCCTTAGGGAAGTTTGCTTGTGCAAAGCGTTGACCGCTCCATTAGGTGCCTTATTCACGGCGGATTGGCCTAATTTCTTTACACAATACCTATCACTATTGTATAAACATATAAGAATTTTCAGATTGATCGATTTTCATTTCAAAATTTTTGGATCACACATAATCCTTATATGTCTTGTAATGTAGTATAACTAGTTTATTAGGCTTGTTACCCTCCATGAGCAAAATGAGGGACGAAATGGAATTTTTAAAATGAACCGTTGGATGTTGTTTTCATATGAATATATGTTAGTGGTAGAAATTTCAACAATTTCCGCATTCGGTTGGACCTCGATCTACCCAGTCAACTCAATACCCTAAATAGAACATAAAACAAATATGCTCTTAACCGGTCCTTGGCAATTCACTTTTTTCGATCTTTCAGCTCCCACACTCTCATGGGTAGGGGGTCCATTTATGGATGTCAAAATTCCGCAACGTTTGTCCGCGCATGGTGCCGCTCCCCTTAGGGAAGTTTGCTTGTGCAAAGCGTTGACCGCTACGTTGGACGCCTTATTCACGGCGGATCGGCCTAATTTCTTTACACAATACCTATCAATGTTGTATAAACATATGAGAATTTTCAGATTGGTCGATTTTCATTTCAAAATTTTTGGATCTCACATAATCCTTATATGCCTTGTAATGTAGTATAACTAGTTTATTAGGCTTGTTACCCTCCATGAGCAAAATGGGGGACGAAATGGAATTTTTTAAAATGAACCGTTGGATGTTGTTTTCATATGAATATATGTTAGTGGTAGAAATTTCAACAATTTCCGCATTCGGTTGGATCTCGATCTACCCGGTCAACTCAATACCCTTAATAGAACATAAAACAAATATGCTCTTAACCGGTCCTTGGCAATTCACTTTTTTCGATCTTTCAGCTCCCACACTCTCATGGGTAGGGGGTCCATTTATGGATGTCAAAATTCCGCAACATTTGTCCGCGCATGGTGCCGCTCCCCTTAGGGAAGTTTGCTTGTGCAAAGCGTTGACCGCTACGTTGGACGCCTTATTCACGGCGGATCGGCCTAATTTCTTTACAAAATACCTATCAATGTTGTATAAACATATGAGAATTTTCAGATTGGTCGATTTTCATTTCAAAATTTTTGGATCTCACATAATCCTTATATGTCTTGTAATGTAGTATAACTAGTTTATTAGGCTTGTTACCCTCCATGAGCAAAATGGGGGACGAAATGGAATTTTTTAAAATGAACCGCTGGATGTTGTTTTCATATGAATATATGTTAGTGGTAGAAATTTCAGCAATTTCCGCCTTCGGTTGGACCTCGATCTACCCGGTCAACTCAATACCCTAAATAGAACATAAAACAAATATGCTCTTAATCGGTCCTTGGCAATTCATTTTTTTCGATCTTTCAGCTCCCACACTCTCATGGGTAGGGGGTCTACTTACGGATGTCAAAATTCCGCAACGTTTGTCCGCGCATGGTGCCTCTCCCCTTAGGGAAGTTTGCTTGTGCAAAGCGTTGACCGCTACTTTGGACGCCTTATTCACGGCGGATCGGCCTAATTTCTTTACACAATACTTATCACTATTGTATAAACATATAAGAATTTTCAGATTGGTCGATTTTCATTTTAAAATTTTTGGATCGCACATAATCCTTATATGCCTTGTAATGTAGTATAACTAGTTTATTAGGCTTGTTACCCTCCATGAGCATTGTCAGATTGATCAATTTCCATTTCGAAATTTTTGGCCCGCCCGAATAAACCATATTTTTTTTACTATTTTTTAATAACGTTTCTCTTTTTTCTATAATATGCAATTTATCTCTTTCTTTGTAATTGATTTCATAAGTTTTGTTTTCTTTAATTTCAATTTTCTTTGTTAGACAACAATTAATATTGGGAGATTTATATAAATAGTTAATTGAATATAACCACCTTAAGTAATATTAATAAATGTTATAAGTTACAAGTATTATATTAATATAAAATATGTTCAATAAAAAACAATGAGTCTTATATCACCAATATATACCATTAAGCCATATTTTGAGAAGAAAAAAATAATGTTTTTTTTTTTGTTAAACAAAATAAGGCCCTTTTTGGCCCATTTCAGCCCTATTAGGCCCTATTTGAGGGCCGGCCCTTTCGGCCCTAACGGATCGGGCTTTTCGGGCGGGTAAGGGTTAGCATATTTAAGCCCTGGCCCGACCCTACCCGGCCCGACCCGACCCTAAGCTCTAAAATTTAGGGTAGGGCCGGCCCTAGCCCGGCCCATGATGACCCCTAAATTGGCGAATGGTTGCTCCAAGGCCTCTTTCAGAGGTTCAGCTTCCACCCATTTAGTGAAGAAATCCGTAGCGACGATGATGAACTTGTGTTGGAGTGACGAATGGGGATGAATCATGCCAATCAAGTCCAAGGCCCAGCCTCGGGCAGGCCAAGGTTTAATAATAGGCTGCATGGGAATATTGGGAATATGCTGAACTGGTCCATGAGCCTGGCAATCCTGACAGCCTTTTGCGAACGTGATACAGTCTTTCAAAATGCTGGGCCAATAATACCTATGTCGCCTGATGAGCCAATGCATCTTTGGACCCGCTTGATGGGCTCCACATACGTTGGCATGTCCTTCTCGCATCAAACGCCTCGCATCGCGGCCAAACACACACCGGAAATCTATGCCATCTTTGCCTCGTCAGCGCAGCTCATCGCCTTTGAGGAAGTAATTTAAGGCAAGAAAAAGAGTCTTCCTGTCTGCAGCAGCGTCTGGTTGCTTTAAGTAAGTAATCAAAGGGATGCGCCAGTCTATATCAATAGGTTCAAGGACCGCGACGACTGGATCATCTGGCGGGTCAGGTCGCGCGAGCCAAGAAGGCAGCGTGCGTCGTTCAACTTTCAGGATTCGCTCGCGAACCCCATATTTCAAAGTAATGCCTGTAGCCAGTTGAGCAAGTTTGTTGGCCACAAAGTTGCGCTCGCGAGGAATATATTCCAAATCCACGTCATTGAATTGATTCAGAAGTTCAATGGCGCGATTCAAATATGGTACAAGCAAGCAGCTCACACACCTGTACTTCTCTTGAAGTTGATTTATGACAAGCAAAGAATCACCGCGTACTTGGACATCTCTTACTCCGAGCTCCAGTAACACTTCTAGGCCAATAATGAGGGCCTCATACTCTGCTTGATTATTGGTGCACTTAAACTCCAATTGGAAAGAATAAGAAAAACGATCACCCGCTGGGTTTTCCAGAACAATCCCTGCCCCTGCTAGTGTTTCTGTTCTTGAGCCATCAAAAAATAATATCCAGGGTTGAAGGGAGATTGTGGCTTGATACCAAATAGCATATTCTGGAATGCGCGCCAAATCTGGTCGAGTTGTGGTTGCGATCGCAATCTCTAACTCTTTCCCTGTGGGGACATCCAACATAGGGTGATGTGCTAGAAAGTCTACGATGGCTTGTCCCTTCACTGCTTTCTTTGGAACGTATTGTAGCGAGAATTCGGATAAGGCCAGTACCCACTTGCCAATACGACCTCGCAGAATAGGTCGCGACATGTACTTAACCAGGTCGGTTTGAGCGATAATGCAAGTGGTAAAGGATAACATGTAGTGTTGCAACTTGCATGCTGAGAAGTACAATGTAAGACACAATTTTTCCATGGAAGTATACCTGGTTTCGCAATCCGTCAATGTCCTACTGAGGTAAAAAATGGCATGCTCGACACCTTCCTCATCATCCTGGGCGAGTAGGCTACCAATGGACGCCTTAGCTGCTGAAATATACAACTTTAATGGAAATCCAACTCTAGGTGGAACGAGTACTGGCGGGCTCACCAGATAGGCCTTAATCTTGTCAAAAGCATCTTGGTGTTGAGGTTCCCACACAAACTCGTTCTGTCCTTGTAGTCTCAGTAGTGGGGAAAAGGGCTGGATTTTACCTGCAGAGTTAGATATGAAACGTCTCAGGAAGTTGATCTTACCCAGTAATCGTTGTAACTCTTTCTTTGTGCGCGGGGATCACATCTCGTTCTGTCCTTGTAGTCTCAGTAGTGAGCCTTGGTATACAGATATTGTTAATTATTTGGTGTCTAAAACATTCCCTAGTAATATGCTAAGTGCTCAACGTGATAGACTTAAGTTTTTCGCTAGACAATATGTTTGGGATGATCCTTATTTGTGGAAATATTGTTCTGATAAATTGATAAGGAGATGTGTGCCTAATAACGAACAAAAAGCTATACTTGAATTTTGTCATTCTAAACAATGTGGTGGTCATTTTGGCACTGATAAAACTGCTAAGAAGGTGTTGGAATGTGGTTTTTATTGGCCTACTATATTTAAAGATTCATATAATTTTTGTATGACATGTGATAGATGCCAAAGAACCGGTAATTTAGGACCTAGAGATCAAATGCCTTTAACTCCTGTTATTATTGTCGAAATCTTTGATGTTTGGGGTATAGATTTTATGGGTCATTTTCCCTCATCTAATGGTTTTCTTTATATTCTCTTGGCTGTTGATTATGTTTCTAAGTGGGTGGAAGCGAAAACCACCAGGACTAATGATTCTAAGGTTGTTGCAGAGTTTATAAAGTCTAACATTTTTAGTAGGTTTGGCATGCCTAGAGCACTCATTAGTGATGGAGGTTCTCACTTTTGCATCAAGACCATTGAGGCTTTGCTTAGGAAGTACAACGTTACTCATAAGGTTTCAACGCCTTATCATCCTCAAGCGAGTGGACAAGTAGAAGTTTCAAATGGGGAGATCAAGAGGATACTTGAGAAAACCGTGGACCCTTCAAGGAAAGATTGGAGTCAATGTTTGGAGGATGCCTTATGGGCATATAGGACAGCTTATAAAACGCCAATTGGGATGTCTCCATTTTGTTTGGTGTATGGGAAGCCTTGTCACTTGCCTGTGGAGTTGGAGCATAAAGCTTGGTGGGCAGTTAAGACATTTAACATGGACTTGGATGCAGCTGGACTTCATAGGAAGTTGCAACTCAATGAGCTTGAGGAAATTCGGAATGATGCCTATGATAGTGCAAGGATTTACAAGGAAAAGACAAAGGCTTTTCATGATAAGATGATTCGTGGAAAGACCTTTGTAGTTGGTCAAAAAGTTCTTTTATTCCATTCTAGATTAAGACTTTTTCCTGGTAAGTTGCGTTCTAGATGGGTTGGCCCTTTTATTGTTACTAATGTTTTTCCTCATGGTGCTATACAGATAAAGAGTCACACAACTGGAGCAGAATTTAAGGTGAATGGTCATCGTCTTAAGCCTTACTATGAGGCGTTTGTGGAGCACAATGTGGAGGATGTACCCCTCCAAGATGCGCCACAACCAGAGGAGTAAATGAAGGTGCAAGTCTAGGCTGAAAGACTTTAAACATTAAGCGCTGCATGGGAGGCAACCCATTTCAACTGTAGCTGTGGAGGAGCCATCGACGCAGATTTACTTTCTTGAACTCTTCCCTTCTCTTTTATTTTCGTACACTTTGTTTTTCTTTTTGGATTTCTTGCGTTATCTCTTATGCCATGCTTGATTGATGCTTTGTATGCTTTATACTTGTTTATACATTGAGGACAATGCATGATTTAAGTGTGGGGGAAGGGTATAATGTTTCACTTTGTTTTTAGGAGCTAGTTTTGTGGTTATAAAAAGAAAACAAAATAAAAAATCGGAAAATTCAAAAAAATAAAAACAATTTGCGTTAACTTGTTTTAGGTCTTGTGTTTCGGTTTTAAACTTTTGTTCTTTGTTTTGTTTGTTTGTTTGTTTATTGTTAGAGTCAAAATGAATTTTGGGTAAATATCTTCTTCATCGTAGGCGCATCCAATGGGATGTGATGTCTAAGGTTTAGTTTGGATATGAGAAGTGCTGACAAAGGGTCTCGTCCCCTGTCAATCAAGTGAGCTGAGCTCCGCCAAAATCGTTCCTCTCTTCACCTGGTCATGTTCCAAAGGAGTTACCGAAAAGAGAAGAGAAATATCCCTCAGTCCAAAACGTTTTTGTCATGTTTGTTGCGTCATTTATGTGTTGTTTTTGTTTTGTTTTGTGATCGAGTCTTAGGATGCCCTTTTAACTGTCTAGGATGAGCTTATATCTCTGAAATTAAGGCTAAAAGAGGATCACAAGATTGAGATAATGTTTGATGATATTCTTTGGTTAATTATGATTTATGAAAAGCATATGAATGTGTAGTAGATATGGTGTATGCGTAACTTTGGTACAGAATATGAACATGTGGAAGATAAGTTATCATTCATAATAACCCTTGTGAGAATTTGAGCCATGTGCCCTTTCTTTGTTGAGTGATTAAATGAAAAAATGAATTATACTCTTATTTTCTTGGCGATGATTTTGTTGATCTCATTATTCTTTCATCTTGATTGATTACTTGCCATAGATTAAGTTTGATGGACTAGAGAATGCTAGAATTCACTTTTATGCTTGTTGAAACTTTTATCAATATATGTCCCTGATTTCGGAAATGATAAAGACAACTTAGGATTTTACCACCATAGCCAAATATAGCCTGTGTCCCTATTTGTGCCCGTCGTGGGACTCCCCTAGTTTAACCATTTTTGAGCCTACATTGAGCCTTTTATTTCATCACCCTCAAAATTCCTTAACCCTTAACCCTAGTATAGTTATATCTTTACCCTTTGTTCTAAAGACTTAGTGGAGCATATTTTTGAGACTTTGCTTGGAGTTTTGGCGTCAAGAATGCATTTTGAAGACATGAAGAAGTTCAAGTGTGGGGGTAGACTTGTCCATAAGAAATATTGTATGTAATTGCCGAAAAAAAGAAGAGGAAAAGAAAGATTGAAATCGTAAAAAAAAGAAAGAAAGGAAATATTACGGCAATTAAAAGAAAATGTGTATGTTTATTGTTTAAGTTTATGGATTTCAGTCCCCTATACTTAGTGGATTTGGAGTTTGTTTTGAAGTGAAGGCCCATTGTTGAGAAATTTGGTCTTTGTCTGATTCACACTTGTTCAAAAGAAGGTTAGAATGAAGTTTGGGCCCAACATGATGGCACTTGGCCCTTTTTATAAGCCCTTGGAGGATACTTGGCGTCACTTATACATGGTGGATTTCGAAAGTGGTCTCTCTACATCAACAAGTGCTCTACTAGGTTTTTAGGATTTGTGATTTCCTATCCCTTCGTTTCTTTAAACCTTAAGCCTTGGCCTCATTACAACCTTAATTGTAAGACCTCTTTGATTCTTAAGATGGGACAGCCTTTGATCTGTGGAGATGAGTTATAACTGTTGAACTTATGGCTTGGGTTCATCCGTGCAAGTAGTTGATATCTTTCATGAGATCTTTTGAAGAAAAATATGAATATATGTGCTTTCGTTTCTTATATATGTGTGATCTATTTGCTATTCTTTCACATATACTTGAGTGAATAAGCTTTTAAGCATGAACCTTGAATCTGAGAGAAGAAAGAGTGATATATCTATGTGAGGTTTGAATCATGACTTGTTTGAAATATGTTGAGCTACACCCATCACCATTGTTTACCCCCAAGTCTTACATGCTTATATGTGGATTATATTTTGTAATTAGCTCTTTAATATCTTGAAGATGTGATGCTTGGTTAAGTGCTAATCTTGGTGACTTGAAAGTATGAGATTTCTGAGACAATATGTTAAAGGGCGTAGAAGTCATTTGTGTGTCAATTTTTTGAGTCTTAGTACGTATGTGACGTTTTTGTTTTGACTTTGTCTAAGTATCTTCAACGTTTTCTTGTCTTTGTGTCCTTGTGTTTTTCGTTTTCTATACTTAGTATTTTCGTTGGTCTTTATTTTGTGTTGTAGTCTTTTTGGTTTGTTATGTTGATTTTGCTAAGGGACTAGCAAAAGCTAAGTGTGGGGGAATTTGATAGGAGCATAAAATGCGACGTTTATAATGATTAAACCCTATATTTTGCTAAGTTATTTTCTTTATCTTGATCAATTTAACTTAGTTAGTGTTTTTCAGGTAAAATGGAGTCTCAAAGTCCAAAGATGGCTAAGGAAGGCACAAGTGGCGCAGAAATGGAAAGAAATGAAGACATGGAAGTTCTCCCAGTTTGACTAGGAAAAGGAATCCCAGTTGGAGTAGGAATCAGAAGCTGACTTGGATTCAAACTCTTAAGTCGCGGAAATTAGAAGTTCTACTTGGACAAGGAAGCGCAGTTCTACTCAGATAAGGAATCCTAGTGTGACAAGGAGTCCATGTTGGATAAGGATTACTCAAGAAGGTTCCGAAAGAGTGTAGAAGAATCGCAGAAAAGAAGTTCGTATTCAACTAGGAAACCTACTTGCATATGGAGTTCTACTCATACTAGGAGAGTCTTGGAACGTTCATGAAGCATCTAGAAGTTTCAAGAAGATCATATGCCGTGCACATGAGGAGGAAGTCTCAAGGAATTCGAATTGCAAAGCAATGTGGAGTTTGGATTTCTAGTTGAGTAAGGATTGGAATTGCCGTGAGATTCTTGAAGGTTCTAGGGGGTTCTTGACGTTTCATTCTTCAACAAGGCGTGGAAGATATATAGGAGGCATGTGATGTAAAGGAAAATCGAATTGGACTTAACTTGTGCTTTAAAAGTCAAATCCATTACAGATTCGGAAATCTGTCTGTGCAAATCAGTCAACTTCAACGGAGTGTCATAAATCGCTCAGAGCTCAGAAAATTATGATCTTTATATGGTTGGAAATCTACGGATGTCTAGTTTCTAGAGATTTTTACTGTTCATCGATATCTTTTTCTAGAAGAAATTATGGCCGTTTTAGTGCACTGAGGTCAATCCTGCCGGAAATATGTTTTGTGTCAAAGAAGTCCTAGATCAACACAAACTAAGAGAAGTCAAGTAGAAACGAATTGGGAGTGCTTTGAGACGTTCTCCTAAATATACCTAGTGTATTTGACGTCTCAAGGGTAACAATTTTCTCCACAATTTCGATTTCTCACTTGGTTGCTCTTGAGTTTCAGGTTTTCGCTACTTCAAGTTCCTAGCCGTGCCATCCTCCATCTTTGCCGTGATCTTCACCTTGTGCCACCACCTTGGAGCTGTTTTGGGTCTTTGGGACGTGATCAAGGGTTGTTCTTACCACCTTCCATATGTTTTCTTCACGGTTTAGTGTTCTTGTAGTTGTAATTACTGTTTTGATTTTCTTATGTGTAAAACCGAAACCATGATGTGGCCTTCAACGTCACATAAACAAATCAAACATTGAAACGAACATCAAAATCGCATTCAAAAATCAGATTGTCAACTCATGGTTTCGGTTTTACACATAAGAAAATCAAAACAGTAATTACAACTACAAGAACACTAAACCGTGAAGAAAACATATGGAAGGTGGTAAGAACAACCCTTGATCACGTCCCAAAGACCCAAAGCAGCTCCAAGGTGGTGGCACAAGGTGAAGATCACGGCAAAGATGGAGGATGGCACGGCTAGGAACTTGAAGTAGCGAAAACCTGAAACTCAAGAGCAACCAAGTGAGAAATCGAAATTGTGGAGAAAATTGTTAATCGACAATATGGTGAATATATGCTCGTTCACCCCCTAAGAATTGTCCGTGAAAAAGAGCCCCTGAACCAAGACCTCAAGTCTTTGCACCATGATTTGGACAGAGTCCGTGAGGCAAATCAGGCAATACTCCTTGCCGACGCCACAAAAACAAGGACGACGACGACAACGGCAAATAAGTTCATGCTACCTGCAACAAGTTTGGCAACGACTACGACCACTACTGTTCTTCCCTAGCCTTGCTATCGGAACACGGAAGCAACTTGAAAACCTCGTCAGTTGACCACAATCCTTGTTTACCGATTTCAATTACTACTTTCTTTTGAGTTAGATGATGATAATATTTCAGAGATAAGTGAGATAGATCGTGGCTTATAGGTATGATGCTGGTAATTAGTTCTAGGCTCTCCAGAATATGTGAAATAAATTTAGGATTAATTTGAGTAAATGGACACATACCATACCGTAGGCAAAGAGTAAAGAAAACTTTTGGGTTGCAGTAGTAATTTCTTTGGTTTACATCACTAATTAATCCTTCCCATGAATGATAATCAATCTTGGAGTTTCCATTAAACAACTAAGATACTAAATTTCACAGGATTTGGATCCTCTAAAGTTAATTTACCTAAATTTCATAAAATCCTAATCCTCTTTCTAATCCAATGAATTTAATTGTGCCACATAAGCTAACATTGTTTTTTGGACTTTTCTTCTTCTTAAATGAATCTTAACGTCGTTAAAATACCACAACTCCACAAGGAGGAAAAAAAAACAAAAACCCTAAAATCCGAACTGAATTCTATCTATCCCCTGATTCCCCTCTATCGTCTTTTTTCTCCTTGTCCTTTCTTTTTCCTCCTCTGCCTTTCGGAATCAAAGTATTAGCATGTGAAAAAGACCTGAAGGTTGAGATGAAAACAAGGTATTAGAGGGATTTGTCATTGAAGGTCCTATTTCATGAAACAATTTAAGGCGGTTTTGAAATGGCGTGAGAATTAAGGCGGTTGCCATAATTTATAATTTTATATTAGGTCCTATTTCATGAAACAATTTAAGGAATTAAGGGTGATCATTAGCATTTGTGTTCTTAATTTGTTCTCTACTGCAACTGCATCTGAAGAAAATCCCAGTTCGTCAGTTCTTCGTTCGTTCGGATTTTTTTGTTTTTCGTCTTCAAGGAGTTAACGACAGCGTTAGGAAAGTTGAGAAGAAAAAGACCCAATGATATGAGCTGATGTGGCTATGTTTTAGACATTAGATCAATTGGAAGCTCCAGATTTTAGTAAATTTACATAACTGCACACCCTCTGCACTGCAGAGGAGCTGGATCCATTTCACAAGGGAGGCATTTGTTCTCGACGATATAGTCCACTGTATAGTTGAAGCCAAACTTGCTAACAGCCTTGATAGCATCTCTAAATCCTTGGCCATAAATTTTGTCTTGATTACGTTCCATACAATGCGCCATATAATCTTTCAAGTCTTTTGTATATTGAACTTGTACACTGGTTTTGTAAAAGGAGTCAACACCACTAGTACAAAACCACTCCATCCACATGTATCCCATTAAACTGCAAATGCCTTCTTCAACACTTCTTTCCAATTTCCCTCTACAACCTATCCACCAAATAATAATAAATATGTAAAAATCAAAAGAAACTGGATAATATCTAGCTTATATATTAAACCAACAGAGATTAAGATATATGGTTACATTTTTTAAAGTCCAGAGTTGCCATTTATCTAATATGAATACAGCTTCATATTTCGAGGACATAATAATAAATCAACAAAAATAGTTCTCATGCTGATAATAACTATATATATATATATATATATTTGTTGTTATGAAATATTTTCGGCAAAGAAAAAAAAATCTTTGAAATAAAATTTTAAAAGCAAATTGGCGTGTGCTAAGTGGCTAGTATCATATATGCAAGTAATATTTCTGATTTTTAGGTCCCTTTTTTCTTTGGCCCAGATTATGTACTTGTTTTATTGATTCACTGATAGTATAGCTGCATATGAAATACACAAGTTTATTATGTTTTTTCCTGAGAAAACTTAACAAAGCTTAATCAAGATTCAGACCTTGAAGGTAAAACCATGCATGCATCATCTCATGTGCCATTGTTTCACCCATGCGGACTCTGCAATTAGTAGACAAAACTTACATATCAGATACATAAAATTGCAAATATATGTACGAATCTACTATAAAAAATAAAACATAGTTAATATACCCCGGTGAACCGAACAAAATTATCAATGCCTTTACTGAACTTTTTCGTCGCAGGGTTAATAAGTTGCAACGTCGGGTTAACCTCTCTGTGTGTTTCTCCACCTTAATAATTCCTTCACGCGTTGAACATTTGTTAATCTGCTTACAAATTAACCAAAGTGAGCAAGGTTTTAATTATAGCATAGACAGATTTTCTGTTTCTTGTAATCGATAAATTGAATTTATGCATAAATGGATGAATACGTACCGTTGTGCAAGCACGCAAACTGCTGTCCTTGTACCATATGGTACCAATCGTCTTTTTGCCTGCACAGGCCGCACTCTCATAATAAATCAAGGTCGTAGGAAAACACAACTAAGATTTAACATCAAAAAGTAGTAATTAATTTATGTTTAGCTACTAAACATATACAACAAATATAATTTATTCATTACGGGTGCATGTACTAAACTTGCATGATGGGAGCCGAATTCAGAATGAGTGAGGAAAGATGGAAATATGGTAGACATGATACATGAATCACTACTACTCTCCTTGTAAGATCCTTACTAACTTCTAGAGTCAAGATATATATCTTTTTGATAGAGAACTTGGTTTTTTTTTTAGTTTTTATTTATTTTACCGTAAGGATCTACTGTAGGTTGTTGGGAACCAAAAAAAAATGCACTTATGGTATGAAAAGCTGATTCATGATCAATAAATTTTCAATTCTGTTCTCTTCTAAAGAATTAATTTAACTTATTATTATTATTATTTTTAAGAGGATCAAATGATTTCACTCGTACCCCCATATGGTGTGACTCGAACCCAGCACTTGGATCTTGGCCGGGTAGTGGGTGCTCTAACCACTGAGCTAACACCTCTTCTTCTAAAGTTGTAAACACAAGATTGGAAGGAAAAAAAAAAATATAGAAGTGACTGTCAATCATATTCTTCTCGCTCTTATTCCTTATACTAAACGAATCATATATAATAATATACCTGGTATGAATTTGAACATCATATCCTTGTCGACCAACAAAAAAGGAATGGTTTCATCCACCACGAGGTTTAAACTTTTATAAAATTCACGCACATTTTGAATAAGGGGCATGCATTCCTTTGGATCCAAGGTAGCAATGCTAGAACAATATGAGCAAAGTTTTCTGCCATTATCATTAAGGTCCAAATATTCTGGATCCTGAGCTTTCTGCATGAATTGAACCAAACGAAAATAAGTCTCCAACTTAAGTTACATTATCAAACTATGACTGGTAGAGTTAATTGAAATTAGATGTCTTCCCACACACCTTAAATCTGTGACAGGTATAACACCTGAGAGTCCCATCAGAGGCATGTTCACGACACACAGATTCCTCCCAAAATTTATAGTAGCTCAATTTATTCTGTAGAAACAGAAAACGTAATTCTTTTCAACTATAATAGAGATGATGTGAAAAAGAAACCACATAATCAATAAGATGAAAATATACTTACAGAATTTACATTGCAGACACCACACTGAGTAGCCATGACTATGGATAGATAGTTTATGTGAATATTGAATATATGGGATGCGTGTTGTCCACTTTATAGTAGTACTTAGACTTGTGTCGAGATTGAAAACTGATAATATGTTTACCTTTTTGAAATGGAAAAGGAACAAAGATGTTGAGTTTTAATATGATTCTTTTTCGTGAATTTTTCTTTTATTACATCAACAACTGTTATAGTACTTAGACTTGTGTCGAGATTGAAAACTGATAATATGTTTACCTTTTTGAAATGGAAAAGGAACGAAGATGTTGAGTTTTAATCTGATTCTTTTTCGTGAATTTTTCTTTTATTATATCAACAACTGAGAAATATAACAACTAGTTTTTTATGAATCGAACTCACAACCTCATACTTTTTTTGAAAAATGGGGTTTGGAACCCAGTCAACCTGGGAAGCTCATCCCTACGCCTATATTATTAATATTAATTATTTGCCGCATCGAGGGGGACGTAATACCTTGACCTCGAGCATGCTTAATAGCATTACAGTTATCTTCGTAAAGGACATCCTGCAAAAAGCCCGGAGCCTCATCCAAAGTAAGATCAATAGTATGATCTAACCGCAAAGTGAGCAATTCTATCCGCTGCACTATTTGCTTCACGACTCACATGTCGAATCCTAATAACATCAAACTCTTGCATATAATCTCGACAATCATCAAGGATCCGACTTACCTCAGAATTATTGTCATCAACTGGATTGTTAAGGGCTGCCAGCAACAGAGACAAGTCGCTTTCCAGCTCAATCTGTTTCCATCCTTGATGAATGGCCAACAAGAGCCCCGCCCTGCAAGCTTCTACTTCACTATGGAAGGCTGAACACAAATGCGGCCAAAATCTGGACCAAGCCGCCTTAAAGTGCCCATAATCATCCCTCACAATTACACCCACTCCACCGCTTCCAGTATCACTCATAAAAGCACCATCCACATTAACTTTAAGTCTGCCTCTAGGAGGGAACTCCCATTTAGCCACGTTGCCCTTACCTCTCTTATTATGTGCCTTCAAAGGATGACAACTTTGGTAATCATGAAGCAATTTAAGTGGCCACGTAACTGCATGCATGGGATTGAACTCACCACCATTCCAGGCCAGCTTGTTTCTCTCAGTCCAAATAGCCCACAATTGCATGAAAAAAACACCCACCTGTTGTTTGCTTAGCTTCTCAATTACACCCAAAATCCAGTCCTTCATATTATTAGCATCGAGATTATGAGCCCGGAGCCCTAGTGGGCTGTATAACCAGCAACATGCAATCACCGAACAATTCTTGAACACATGCATGGTCGTTTCCTCCTCCCATCTACAGAAAGGACAAATATAATCACACAAATTTACCTTCTTGCTTAGGGCCCCTTTAGTAGGCACAATATCTTTCGCTAGCCTCCAAACAAAGATACGAACTTTGGGCATAACCTTTTTTTTTTTGGTACATAACTTTGGGCATAACCTTGGCCCTCCATATTAACTTCCACAGCTCATTATAACCGCCCCTGTGACCACTGGAAGTAGATGCTTGTGCCTGCAAATTACTTGTACTTCTAGCTAGATGGTACCCCCGCTCTTCACAGTATAGATCCCATGTTTGTCGAAATGCCACACTATTCGATCACGTGGGTTTCTCAAACTGAGAGGTATATTCCGGATCAATTCCACCTCCTCACTTGTAAATAAGAGCTCCAGCCGGTCATGTCTCCTACTTATAAAAGGGGAGATTAATGTCACTGGACTAAATTGTACTGCGCATGAAAAATTATCTTTTTTGTGTGTTCCATGAAATCATAATTCACAAATAACATTGACATATATGGTATGTTCTTGATCAAAACTAAAATTTCTTCAATTATATATGATAACTAGGGCTAATAATTAAGGCTTATGATTAACGAAGATCTTGCTTCTCTACCAAGGAATTTAAGACTAGGAGAGGCTTTAACTAGCAAGCCTCCAATCCTATCCTACCTACGTACTAGTCTTGATTGATTTTGTTTCTCTCCGAGTAAGCTATAGGCTTAACCTCCCAATGATTATGAAATGAAAGAACATACCTTAATTCAGATTGCTTTCCTCATAAGCATGCATTCCAAAAACTAAACTACGAGGTTTACAATATATACTGAGCGTACAAGGACTCTCCTAATCTCGACCTCATCAAGCTCCTCCTCCTCGGTGACAGTGGCGCTGGGAAGCCCAGTCTACTTCTCCGATTTCCAGACAAACTCTAGCCTTCAATACTAGTTTCATGACTATTATATGAATAGACTTCAGTGTCAAAACCACTGAGCTCGATGGCCGGCGAACGAATCAAGTTGCAAATCTGGGACACAGCCGGTCAGGAACGGTTCAAAACAATCACAAGAGGTTGCTACCAGGCAGCCAAGGGCATTCTGTTGGTGTATGATGTTACTAATGAGCCATCATTCAACCACTTTAGGGATTGGGGAGGAAAAGCACCCTCCTTCTGTAATTGTCAAGAAGATACTGGTGGGAAACAAGGCTGACATCGGTGAAAGCAAAAGGGCAGTGACGAAATCTAGAGGTCAGGCTCTTGCTGATGAGTTCGGCCTCAAGTTCTTCGAAACCAGTGCAAAGACGAACATGAATGTGGAAGGGGTTTTCCTTGCGTTAGCCAGGGATATCAGGCCAGAATTGAACGCTTCTAGGAGCATTCACGAGCGTGCGGCACTTGGGATCAACCGATTAGCTGCACAGAGGTCATCTTGCTGCGGTTAAATTGTACACAGGAACTTTTTTACTTCGAGTAGTGATTATTGAAGCACTTACTTTGTTTTTTTTTTTTTTTCATCAATGGCTTTTGCTTCAGCTTATTTTGGTGACGTCAATTTATTTGTTATTTGCAAGAAAAAAGTGATCGAGTTCGCAGATGCTTTTTATACGAGCGTACGTATCGATACCTCATGAATTGATTTTGCTTCTCGATCTTATATGTGTTAAAACCAGGAGAGGCTACAAGCACTCTCTCCTAAAACTAATATTACCCTCGCGTATCATTCTTTGCTATATTTGCCAACCACATAGTGTATCTGAGAACAGATCAAAGAAATTTAAAGTGATTGACAATGAGTAAATCTAACATTATTACATTGGTAATTCTCCAGCACTGCATCATTGATTATCGAACGGCGTCGAAACTTCCATTAAACCAAACAAGGGAGACATTTGTTTTTGACGATATGGTCCGGTACGTGTAGTAAGGCCGAATTTGTTAACAGCCTTGAAAGCATCTCTAAACCCTTGGCCATAAATTTTGTCTTCTCTACATTCCATACGGCCATACCACGCGCTATATAGTCCTTCAGGTCTCTTGTATATTGAGCTTGCACACTGGTCTTGTACGATGAGTCAAAACCATCAGAGCAAAACCATGCCACTCCATCCACGTGTGTCCCATTATACCTTCTTCAACGCTTCTTTCCAATTTTGCAGAACAACCAATGACAAAAATGTATATCTCCAAAGATACAAGAATCATATGACAGAATCCATAGACATCAATAGATAAGAGATCAAAAAGATCGGTGATACACGTACATTTACATAATATCCATCAAGAAGGAATTTTCTTAGGTATCCGGATGTTTGCCATACAACCATTTTGTCAAATATTTTAGACCATTGGATATATTTACTAATCTAATGGTCCAAATATTTAAAATTTGGTATTTTTTTTTTTTGAGTAAAAGAGGTCATCTCATTATGTAATTCAACAAGCAGTACGTACAAAAACGATCCACCTCTATGTAGTCGACATAAAGAACCGTTAATATAGAAATGCGACCCTTAATAAAAGAGCAAACAAACTAGTGATCTCCTAGCACACTCACTTTTTAGGATTAAGCCCAAAACAAATAAACGTAGAGCCCCGAAGAAAATAAATTGATAATGAGGTCTTTTTTTTTTTTTTGGGATCTCTTCCGCTTAATGCAAGAAATAAATAGGCCCATCATCCTTTTGTGAAGAAGAATGAAGGCCCAAAACTAAACTAAAAATTGAAGACAAAACAACTGTTTGGGCCCAAAACCAAACCTTAGCAGCCCAATGCCAGGCCCAACCAATACACCTAGGATAAACCCTAGATGATCGAGAAGGCAGTCATACTGCTGCCGCCATTCACCATTCGTAGGAATACCTCACATGCGCTTCCACCACCATTGATAACACCCACCTAGATGCTGCCACAGATATTAACACACATCTAGGACAGAGATGGATCCAATTCGACAAAGGAGAGTGAGTCCCACCACCAACCTCGAAACCAAATTCTATCTCGACATTAACCCTTGCCACCGGAGAAAAATTTGGATCACTACCGATCCCTTCATCCTCCATTAAATTCGACCGATCCCAACCTAACTAGAGATCCCCATCACCATGCATAAAGGCCCCGACACCGCCCACCCTTGCAGTCTTCATCTAACCTGCAGCCCGGTCACAAGCTCCGATCGATTCCATGTCAGTCGCCAGACCACCATTGTTATGAGCACAAACCACAACCACAACAAGGAGAATAAGGCTGCAGCCTACAGAGAATAGGCACCATCGAGTGAGCCCGGCGACACCAAGATGCAGCCAAGATGAAGGTGAAGAGACCCCCTACTTGGTTGAGAATGCAAGGCCGCCACCAGCCAAACATAGTCGCAGCCAAGAACCCTCTCTCGTGAGAGTCAAAGAGAGACATTTTTTCATAATGAGTCAATATCTAAGCAGTCCTCTAAAATTTGGTAATTTGTTTAGCCCTTAGCCAATTAATGTTTGATTATTAATTGACAATTGATAATTACGTTTTTTTTCCTTTTTAATTTTTTTTAAAAAAAAAAACCTTCTAACCTAGGCTCACCGAATTATTATTAGTTAAATAGTAGGGGAATTTGATTCTACACCCAGATTCACACACCCCTTTTAAAATAAACCCATCCATAAGAGTGTTTTAATATACACCCAAACCAATTATTTAGGTTTATTCAAAATAAAAAAACCTATTAAATAGGACAAATATTAAAACCCAATGTTGTTAAGAATTACTAAAATTGCCACTATCAAATTCCCCATTCACCTATTAAATAGGATTAATATTAAAATCCAGTCTTGCTGCCGATGGAAGTCATGAAACGGCTGCCCATAGACGTTACCCAGAATTACTCAACCCTTGATTCCAACAATTGAAAACTCTCATTTGGGTTGGAGGTTATGTAATCTCCACATTCAAAAACTTAATCTCTACATTCAAAGCCGGTATCAATATCTCCACAATCATGCGATTATATTTTTGATTTCAAATTGTGATTGTGATCTAAATGGATTGTACAATCAGAAGTTGGTGGGTTGCTTTTGTTCAACTGCATATCCCTTTAATCCGATTGGCATGGTTGATGAGCATTGTGTTTGCTACCTATTCAATAGGTGTGTGTCTTCCTGACGAAGAGGTATTTGTTTTGTGATTTTTCAAGTTTATGCTATTGAATAGGTATAATAGACTCTACAAGTTCTTGATTGCATGTTTCTTTTTCCTCTTATTGTTTCTCAATAGATTCTACAAGTTCTTGATGGCTAAAGAATACTCCCACCTAGAGTTTAGGTGCGACCTTCTCCACAATCATAAGATTATGTTTTTGATTTCAAATTGTGATTGTGATATAAATGGATCGCACAATCAGAGGTTGGTGGGTTGCCTTTGTTCAACTGCATATTCCTTTAATCCGATTGGCACTGTTGATGAGCATTGTGTTTGCTACCTATTCAATAGGTGTGTGTCTTCTTGACGAAGAGGTATTTGTTTTGTGATTTTTCAGGGTTTATGCTATTGAATAGGTATAATAGACTCTACAAGTTCTTGATTGCATGTTTCTTTTTCCTCTTATTGTTTCTCAATAGATTCTACAAGTTTTTGATGGCTAAAGAATACTCCCACCTAGAGTTTAGGTGCTATCTAATAATAGGAATATCTCCGCATAAGGATGTTTAATCACGTTGAGAAATGTACGAAATCTAATAAGAATATCTACACAAACATATCTACTAAAAAATAGCAAGTATATAGATCAAATCTGAAAGGAAGAGATATACAATAATGGGCTACAATAATTAAGGCAATTAATCTTTTTAAATAAGGAATATCTACACAAACATATCTCCTAAAATATGGCATAAGTTATATACTATAATTAAGGCGATTAATCATGTTGAGATATCTAATAATAGGAATATCTACACAAACATATCTACTAAAAAATGGCAAATATATAGATCAAGTCAGAAAGGAAGAGATATACAATAATTAAGGCAATTAATAGTTTTTAAATAATGGAAAATAAATCAATTGTATTAAATTCTAATTTGTGTTTATAACTGATCATGCCATATTTAAATTTAAAAAAACAGCTATATTTGAGGAATATTTTCCTTATTCAATCAGAAGGGTAAAATAGTCAAACTAAAAAAAGGTGAAAAAACTTAATTATAGACTGAAAACCTATAAGGAAGGTTTATTTATGTGAATGGGTGTAGATTAAAAGAAAATATAAGAATGAGTTTTTTGTTAAAGGAAAAACATATTGTGTGTGTTTCTGGTGGCTTTCTCCGGGTACCTCACACAGAATGCTATACCGTCTGGGGTACCGATCCAACTCCTAAATCCTGTATCAAGAACACAACGTTAGAGGGGTAAACCGTACCGGACGGTTTACACCTCTCCGATGCCTGAGTGAGAAACTAATAGATGTGTATCAAGTAAATAGTGGACAAAGGAGTTATTACCCGTAAAAGGTGGTTGTGCTAATATCTTTATACTTCGAGCATGGGAAATGAGTCTCCCCTAGCTTCGATGTGGGACACAGGTTGTTCTTCTGATGCCATATCAGCCCTCTTGTTGTGTAAATAGATGGACTGTGCTGGCCTTGTCCCGGGCACTGGGTGCCCGGGCTGGCATCCCATATGGGCTCGGCCATGGTGGATCATGAACCCGGCCCATGGCATAGTGCCTGAGAGTACCGATGGGGCCCAATCGGTAGTGCCAAACTTAGTTGAGACTTACCCAGTATGTACAGTGTGCCTTCGTCAAAGCAACTGACGGAGAGGGAATCAAGGAATCAGTGATTACCATCAATCAGCGCAATTACGGATCAATCAGCATTGAGTATCATCATTGTAATCGATATTTCCGTTGTGATTCTATCCCTATATAAAGGGACTATGAAATGAAATGAGTAGACCGTTCCAATCTCAATTTTACTTTAACACGTTATCAGCACGCTCAGAGCAAATAGCCAATAAAAAAAAATCCTCATTTTCTAGTTTTCTTTCTATCGAAAAGAAAAAAACCCTAGAAGAAACAAAATATTTTCTTCTTTCCGCTGCCCTAAACACAAAAAAAAAAAAAAAAATCTGTCTTCTCCCCCGGCGGCCCTTCCCACCCTATCCCAACTCACCAGCCGCGCGCTGCAACTTCCAAATTCCACAGACCGGTCTCACCTGCACCAAATTCCATCGTTGCACCGATCCAAACTGGCCAGCCGCCCTTCTCCAGCCTAGTCCATCCTCCTACCCATGCGGCCAGCCCACAGCGCAGATCGCTGCAGAATCTGGCAGCCCTGCAGCCCCGCATCACCGTATCAGTCCACCGTCGCAGCACCTAGATCGGACTCATCCGCTCCCCACTGTCGCAGCACCCACATCGGCGACGACGTAGCAACCCCGCGCACCAAACAGCCCTGCCCAGCAGCCCACTGCCCCGCGCCAACAGCTAAGCGCCCTCCCCGACACCTGCAGATCCTAGCCCAGCGCGCTCCAGTCCCCGCGCGCATCCCCGATCCCTGCTTGGCGCGCCCCCAGCAGTACCTGCAATTCTACAAACCAGGAGGAAGGAAAGCATGAGGAGGAAGAAGAGAAGGAAAAAAAAAAAAAAAAGAGGTAACTCAGGCCGAAGTAAGGACCCGGCCCTAAAGAAAAGAAACCAGAAAACCAGAAGGAGAAGCAGAGAAAGAAGAAGAGAGGAAAGAAAAAGAAAAAAGAAAAAAAAACAGAGAGAAAGAAAAAGTAAACCGGCCCAAAGAAAAGGTCCGGTCGAAAAAAAAAAAAGGGGGAATCCCAGCCCGAAAAAAAAATAAAGAGAAGGGCCAAGTATATGCCCGGCCCAAAAAAAAAAAAAAAAAAGCAGGCCCTGCAGGCCCAGAAACGAAAAAAAAAAACAGAAAAAGAAAAGAAAAAAGAGAAGACCCAAAGAAAAGACCAGGCCCAGAAAAAAAAAAAAATCAAAGCCCACTGCTGAAAAGGGAGAGGAATCGGCCTAGTTTCATAAGCCCAAAAACATCGCTACGCACGCCTGCATCAACACGCGCGTGCGCTAGGATTGTTTTATTTTTTTTCGAAACCAAGTATGTTCTCTTTAATTTATTTAATTTCATACTATGGTAGATTCTCATTATTTATTTTCTTGAGCATGTTTAGTTAGATTATATTAATCATTTTAAGCATGCTTTGTCATTTATGTTTTATATGATTATCTTTAAGCATGATTTATATATTTTTACTGTTTAGTAAAAGTTCAAGCATGTTCTGTGAATTTCATTTACGCTTTATAATTATGCGTACACATGCATTTTCATTATGTTATTGCTTATATTTTTTTTTAGCATGCCATATATATTTTGTGATTTATGCAATTTTAGCATGTTTTATTTTATTTACGCTTATATAATTTTCCTATGCATGCCTTTATTTGCTATGATTTATTATTAAATATGCTATATATGGCTATTTTTAGAATGCAATATACAAAAATTGCGTTTTGCCATGATAATGAAAATTCATGCGCATTATACACACACTTACTGTGATAAAGTATTTTCACATAGCATCGAAAAAAATGTGACCATTACGAATCTTGGTCTTGAAATCTAATTCATACGTTTGGAAAATAATTCACGTGGATGTCTTTATGACTGCGTCATTTATATCTTCCCTCTTATTTATGTAGATGGCTGATCCAACTCGACCTGAATTTGACATTTTGGACTCAGAAGGACTTGAGTACCATCGTTGGGTTTCGGATATGGAAACTGCCTTTGTGGCAAAAGACTACACTGCCACCATTACTGACCCCAAAGATGATGAACTATCTAATAAGGTGAAAGCAGATGCCTTAATGTTTCTGAGGCGACATATTGATCCTAGCCTACGCTGGGAGTACCTTCAGTTGAAGACACCCAAAGAACTGTGGGATACCCTTAAAGGACGTTTTGGGAACATTCACGATACTTTGCTCCCAGGACTGGCTGTTCAGTGGAATGGAATCCGCTTGCTTCACTATAAAAAGGTCAATGACTTCAACTTGGAAGGGAAATCACAGAAGATGATATGATCTACAAGACTCTTAACACCTTTCCTACTTCAGCTTTTATACTAGCGAACCAGTATCAGTTGGAGTATGACAACAAAAGAATTACAACCTTCAATAAGTTGATAAGCCTACTGCAAGTGGCTGAGAGACATAATGAGATTCTCTTGAATAATAATGCCAGGCCCACTGGGACAAAGAAAATTTCCGAGGCTAATTATGGAAAAATGAAAGGTGAAAAGAACTCCAATGCAAAGGGGTTTAGACTTGCTGATCCCTACCCACGTGGCAACCATGCACCACGTGGAAAGGGACATGGGGATTACGGAAACAAGATGCAAAAGGAAAGAGTTGACAATGAACCATGCTAAAGGTGTGGATTCATTGGGCATTGGTACAAGAACTGCCAAGCAAACAACAAAGTAGCAGCCAATTACAAGAGGTATAGAGAGTCTAAAGAACAAGAGGCTCACTATATGGAAGAAGGAGGTCATGACCTAGACGTCAACCTTACAATTGCAGACTCCAATGGCAAAGAGGAACTTGCTAAGTTAATGGATGCTCTCAATCTTGACTGATCTGCTTTATTTATTTTCTAAAAACAGTTGTGAAGGCATAATGCCTCATTTTTAATTAGACTATTACTTGGTCTTAAAGTTTATTTCAATAATGGTTTGATGAATTAGAACAAGACCTTGATTTGATTATCGTTGGCTTATTAATAAATTTCGAATTTTATTCCGAAGCACTGAATTTATTCAAATTTATTTATTACCCATATTTACATGGTTTGAAATAACACTATAAAGATGTAAAGCAATACATCTAGAAAAAGAAAAAAATTATTTGAATGAAAAGATTATCATTCTACCTACAATAAAATACTTTAAAGAATATGAGATATATTTAATGTCACAGACGCTCTGTATGCACCAAGAGCTAATCGAACCTTGTTAAGTATCAAAGATATTCGTGCCAACGGTTATCATGTAAAAACACACTGTGAGAATGGAACTGAATACATTTATATTACCTCTAATAAATGTGGAAGGAAACGCATTTTAGAGAAACTTATGAGTCAATCTAGTGGACTGTACCTCACTATGATTTGGATAATTGAATCCTATGCTGTCACCAACAATGAAATGTGGGACACTGACTCATACAGGCTTTGGCATGACCGCCTAGGGCATCGAGATCGTGACATGATGATCTGTATTTTAAAGAACTCATATGGACATCCCTTATTTCGAGTGAAAAAAAAAGTGGGAGAAAAATCCGTCACACTGCAAGGTGTCGGTCCTAGTACTGCTAAAATGCAGTCATTGCTTTCTGAAGTACCAGAAGCACTACCTCCCATTATGCCTCATTGACTATTTCAAAGGCACAACGCTCGTTTTGCAAAGCCTGCTCTTTAGCAAAAACAGGATTGAGACCTTCCTATGCTAAAGATACAAAACAAAACATTCCATTCTTACAAAGGATACAAAGAGATATTTGTGGACCTATCCATCCAGGATACGAACCATTCAAGTACTTTATGGTTCTGGTGGATGCTTCGACAATCTGGTCACATGTCGCTTTATTGTCCACAAGAATTGCTGCAAAACTCCTAGCACAGATTATATGTTTAAGGGCTCACCACCCTGATCACCCTATCAAGTCTATAAGACTTGATAACGCTGGAGAGTTTACATCAAAAGTATTTGATGATTATTGCATGTCTATTGGATCGATGTGGAGCATCCTGTACCCCATGTGCATACACAAAATGGTCTCGCAGAAGCCACCATCGAAAGGCTACAGATGGTGGCTAGGGCATTGGTTATGCGCACCAACCTGCCTATATCTGCCTGGGGTTATGCAATATTTCACGCAACTTTACTTATTCGTTTCAGACCCACTGCTAGCCAACCATTTCCTGCGTACCAGTTGGTAACTGGATATGAGTCTGACATTTCACACTTACGCATATTTGGTTGCGCAGTATATGTGCCTCTTACGCCCCCACAGCGCACCAAAATGGGTCCTCAGAGACGATTAAGTATTTATGTTAGATAAGAATCCCCAACGATTATCCGCTTTTTGGAACCCTTGACAGGCGATCTCTTTACCGCTAGATTTGCGGATTGTCACTTTGATGAGACAGTCTTCCCATCGTTAGGGGGAGATAGGAAAAAGGATTTTCCAAGGGAACGACAGGAATTGTCGTGGTTTGTCCCCACTCTGCCTCATTTTGATCCCCGCACTTCACAAAGTGAAAGTGAAGTGAAAAGAATAATCGATCTTCAGAACGTAGCAGATTCGATGCCTGATGCGTTTACTGATATCGCAAAAGTGATGAGATCACATATACCAGCTGCGAATGTGCCTGCAAGGTTAGAAGTCCCCAACAAGGGGCACGGTGCCACAAATAGAGGCACTGCAACCACACTTAGTGGAGGTGTGGTTAAGGTCGTGGTTCCCCAAAGGAAGAGGGGGAGGCCACTTGGTTCGATTGACACTCACCCAAGGAAGAAGAGGGTGAGTAAGGCACAAACCAATCATCAATGTATAGAATCCCTCTCATGAGATTGTCTCTGATTATAGTTATGTCCATGAATCAATACTGGAGGACTCTCCGATGTTAAAAATGATTCTAGAGAACAAAGAAATCTCATAGGATTATGAGAGTGCGTATGAGTTGACAGAAAGATCTTCCATACACATTGATGATATATATTGTTGCTCAAGGAATCATAGAGCACGATGATATCGAACCACGCTCTGTTATAAAATGTCAACAAAGAGCAGATTGGCCTAAATGGAATGAAACAATCCAGGCAGAATTAGATTCTCTGACAAAGAGACAGGTATTTGGTTTGGTAGTGCTAACCCCACCAAGTGTAAAGCCTGTAGGACATAAATGAGTCTTTGTCAGAAAGCGTAATGAGAAGAATGAAGTCGTGAGGTACAAGGCTCGCCTTGTGGCGCAAGGTTTCTCACAACGCTCTGGAATTGACTACGAGGAGACATACTCTCCCGTAATGGACGTTATAACGTTCCGCTACTTAGTTAGCTTAGTAGTTTCCAAAGGACTGGAAATGCAGCTCATAGATGTGGTTACTGCATATCTCTATGGGGATCTAGATTCAGAGATATATATGAAAGTGCTTGATGGCCTTACATTACCCAAGTCAAGTGACTCTAAACCACGGAGTGCGTTTGCAATTAGGTTGAAACGCTCACGTTACGGATTGAAACAATCCGGGCGGATGTGGTATACCCGTCTAAGTGACTACTTCATTGGGAAGGGATATAAGAACGATGAATTATGCCCTTGCGTATTCATAAAGAAAACAAGTTTCGGATTTGCAATTGTAGCAGCATATGTCGATGATATGAACATAATAGGTACTCTTGATGAAATAAGAGAAACCGCGGGCTACTTGAAATCCGAATTTGAGATGAAGGATCTTGGGAAAACTTGATTCTGTCTAGGCTTTGAACTAGAACACCGAGTTTGTGGAATACCAATCCACCAGTCTGCGTATGTCCAAAAGTCAGGCGATATAACATGGACAAAGCGCATCCTGCTAGCACTCCCATGATCGGTCGAAGCTTGGATGCAAGGAAAGATCCATTTCGTCCAAAGGAAGATGACGAAGAGGTGTTGGGAGCTGAAATTTCCTATCTAAGTGCAGTAGGCGCATTATTGTACCTAGCCTAATGTACTCGACCAGACATTGCATTCTCAGTGAACTTGTTAGCTAGATTTAGCTCAGCGCCAACGCAGCGTCACTGGAATGGTATCAAGAACATTTTCGATACCTAAAAGGAACCATTGACTTGGGACTGTTCTTTCCCTACAGAGAGACAAGAGGGACCGTAGATGGAACTGCAATCCCTAAAGGAAATGTTGATGGCGAAAACGCCACTCACTACACTAAAACGCCAAATGACGTTTTGGTCGGTTTTGCTGATGCTGGATACGTCTCTGACCCACATAAAGATCGTTCCCAAACTGGTTATGTATTTACCAATGGGAACACGACGATATCTTGGAGATCAACCAAGCAAACCCTTGTGGCTACCTCCTCGAACCACTCAGAGATCATTGTTCTACATGAGGCGGTTCGTGAGTGTGTATGGTTAAGAACTATCATTGCACATATTCGAGGGACTAGTGGTTTGAGTTCTACCACTGAAAAGCCTACTTGCATTTACGAACACAATGCAGCTTGCATCGAACAGATGAAGCTAGGTTATACTAAGGGTGATAACACAAAACACATATCGCCAAAATTGTCCTACAATCAGCAACAACAGGCTCTCCTCAAGATTCAAGTGAATCAAGTAAGGTCTGAGGAGAATGTGGCAGATTTGTTCACCAAATTATTGCCCAAGGCCACATTTGAGAAACATGTGAAAAACATAGGAATGCGAAGTCTTTCCAAACTCCCTTAATTAATGCAAGTATCAGGGGGAGGTGTAGACTTCAGGGGGAGTCTAACACACACATGTCAGCCTCAAATGTAGAAGGTGTGTTGTGCTCTTTTCCTTCGACCAAGGTGTATTTTTGTCCCACAGGGTTTTTATTGTTACTTGGCAAGGTTTTTAGTGAGGCAACAACTCATGCACCATTTCGTCTTTGACTTGGCACAAGGGGGAGTGTTAAAGGAAAAACATATTGTGAGTCTTCGTCAAAACAACTGACAGAGAGGGAATCAAGGAATCAGTGATTACCATCAATCAGCGCAATTACGGATCAATCAGCATTGAGTATCATCATTGTAATCGATATTTCCATTGTAATTCTATCCCTATATAAAGGGACTATGAAATGAAATGAGTAGATCATTCCAATCTCAATTTTACTTTAACATTTTTCTTAATAGGAGCTTCATTTTTTGGGTTTTTTTTTTCTAATTTTCTCTTATTGACTAATTAATTTTATCATTGGCCAATTAATGTTTCATAATGCCTAATTATCAATTGACAATTACATTTTTTCCTTATTAAAAACAAAAACCTTCTAACCTAGGCTCACAAAATTAGTATTAGTTAAATAGTTTTTATTACTAATTAATTATATCATTAGTAGTTTTCTTAACCAAATATAATTATTTTTACATTCATTTTATGACAACCACAATAATTAATGTAAAAATAGATAATATTTGTTTTAGAGGTAGTAACTACTTCACGTGCAACTTGTTATTACTACTTTTTGAACTAATTTACAAATGTTACCACAATGTGTTATCATATAGGTAAATCATTATATTGAGATTAAGGCCTGGTTTGGGATTGTTGTGCTGTGAGAAGAAGCACTTCCGAATTTGCTGGGAGAAGAAGCACTTCTGATTTTGCTATGAGAAGAAGCAGCTGAGTGTTTGGTAAACAGTTTTCAAAAGTGTTGTGAGAATGAAAAGCAATTTCTGAGTGTTTGGTGAGTTGTAAGTAAAAAGTGTTGTGGCTGAGTATAATTACCAAAGTTGTTATGAATGCTACAAATACTTCTAAAATACATGATTTTGTTTTATGATTATGTACCTGTACTAAATTATTTTCTCATGTATTATCTTGTACACTTGTTTAAAATTTCAAACTAATTAAACAATAAGTTGATGCATTCATTAGACTTTGTGCAATTGTATTTCTTAACACGACCATTTCTCATCTTCCTGGACCATCTCCTTCATATGCATTCTCTTCATTTGAGTTACATGTCATGTTACGAAGGGCAAATATTGAAAGATCTTCATCATAGGCAATTAATAATCTGCAAATAACGTTTTACAAGAACATTTGAAACATAACATGAGAATTACAAAATGGTAAGTCAAACATGACTGTAGTTTAAAATGACCTTTTTCTTGTTTTGCGCAAAGACTAAAAGTATTGCAGAGCATGGAAATCAGATTCCATTCCAAATATCCCATGCCCTATTCCTTTCATGCCTAATTCACCACTCTTATTCTATATAGGACCAAATATACACAAGAGGCAGAAAGATAGAATTCACGGGATGAATCATATAAAGCTAAATCGAACAGAGATCACAACTCAAAGGTCTCAACTTATGAATTTTTTACAAACAAGAACCAAAATCAACAATATCTGATCTTAACATGATTCGCCAATATTGGAAATTTCATTAATTCTTTCGTGCTTTCAACTTGATTCCCACAGAAGCAGATATGAAAAGCTACGAAATGGAGCTTCTTGATTTCTGCGGTTCAAGGAAGTGCTTCCGGATGGAAGCTGATCGTAGAGATTTTACCAAACAACCTAGCTAATTTGTAAAAGCACTTTTGGTGCCAAAAACAGCCCCAAAATCAAGGAAAATGCTTGAGACACCAAATATTTATACCAAAATTGAGTACCAAATGATGTGGCATACACCACTTCATCAATATCATTCCATAAATTTCAATGACATGAATTTATTTATTTTCAATTTAAAAATAGAATGTTTTGAGAAAATATTTTGTATATTATCAAAACCCTAATGTTTTACAAAAATCAAAGCAATTACAAATATAATTACACTGCTTCTCGTGAAGAGCAGCCAATATTATTCATTGGCTTCATCTTGCTCAAATGGGGAAGAGGATGGAGAATAAAACGGACAGGGAGACCATTTATTCTTATCCAATTCTTTATTTAAAGTCTATTATCCATTAACATTTTTAATTTACAGACAAGCTAGTTGACCTCATCCCTGCTCAGTTCTATTTATCCAATGACGATCGGAATAAGCCATGGTTTCAAGGCCTCAGCAACCTTGCAAAAGCTTTAGATAAGAAAGAAATAAAGAAAGACATTAAGAAAGCTCGCATAGATCAATTCAAAACTCAAACATCAAAGACCCAGTTATAATGTTTCATGTGGGAATTGCTTTTTTTTTCTTTCTAATATATATTTTGATCTGGGTATCAAGGTTTCAAAGAGCCAAATTGCTAGAACAACTGCATCTATTCACTTTCTAAATTAATTCGGTATTTTGTTTAATTGTGACTTTTATTTAATATAAGTTTTTTTAATTCTTGAAAAAACATGAAATTTATTTTATATCCAACAAGGAAATCCATATCAACAGAAATCTCAAATAAACTGATGATATGGCATGTGCCATGTCATTTGGTAACTCCAAAATCAATCCTAAATTAAGCCTAAATCAACTCAAGATGACTGCATATCTATTGAAAACATATATGTGCTGTTGAATAATGTTCTACGGGGTCAATTAATATACCTTGGGGAATAATTTGTCCCTTGAAACGTTGGAGGCAATGATCAACATACGTTGAAATATACACTACCACAAATGTAAGCAATAGATACCATTTCTTAGCCACTTTTGCAGAAATGGTGAGAGCACAAGCCAATAGGCACACTATTGTTAGTTTTAGTGTCATATTTTACAAAATATCAGACCCACTTGTTTTTTTATTAATATAATATATATTTTTTAATCTACAACTGAGGACTAGCTAACACATATATATAAGTAAAAGCTGAACACTATCAAAACGAAAAAGAAAAGAAAAAATAGAAGTCTTCTCTCTCTTGTCCTTGTGAGATATCTTCTCTACAAGTTGCTTTCTCTTTCCTCTCCACACCAATAAAATTCAATAAAATCATCACAGTGATGCAAGTCCAACTCATGTTTTATTATCGATGCAGATCCCAAACTCTCCTCGCTTGGAATCGATCTTGCAATTCATTTCAACAAACTTCTTCATTCAGATCTGGCCCCCAACATGTCATCAGTCTTCACCTTCAACTCTTCAAGCTCCATTGCATGGTGATCCAACTGATTTGTTGAGGTTCATAACTTCATATCTGTCGCTCCTCTCTTTAATACATATATATATATATATATTTATTTATTTATTTATTTATTTATTTAGATATGGGTTGAATCTTTGCTTGATGTCCATGTGGGTTTGACAAAGGAATTGTCTTTCCTCAAATTTAATTTAGATCTATATAACTTTCGATTGTTCTTATGTCAGATTTAGTTTTTTCTAAATTTTTAGGATTTTAGTTGTCTCAATAATTTTTGGTTTTTAATTTCGAATGCTTAACTTCTCCGCACACCCACACCCAAAACCCACCGCAATGTCCATCTCTTCCTCCTCCAAAATTAGCACGGAATGATTCCACCCATCTCCAATCCCGGCCAAGATCTCATCAACAAGGTAGTCACCCTCATCCACAATCCCTGCACTTCTTTTATGCGAAGTGGGTGGTTCCGAAACACTGGTATAGGATAGCTAATCCAGTGAGACGTGTTTGCAGCTAATGCTAGTGTAGAGGTTTCATAATCTCAAGCTGTGATTCCATTTCAATGTGTTGCGGACTTATGTCAGCTGTAAAGTTATTGCTTCATTGCTAAAATTTTAATAGCCTTTTGTATCCAGGGAAAATCGGCTGCTCCTGTGACTAAAGAAGGACTTGGAAGAGCCACTCAAACTTTTCTTCACACTCCTGCTGCTCAGGTAAAGGGAATAATTTATATAGTTTAGTATCCTATGAAGTTGTTAAATTTGAATTTTTTGTCTTGAACTTTCTTGGTTAACACCAACTACCCCGTATAATTGCTGTACAATGTTGTTCCCGTAGCCTAAGGCTACTAGCTAGCCAATCTACCTCACAGTAATAACCTCAGTTGTTCCAATTTTTATGATTCAATTTGTTCCAATAATTGTTGGTTTCTAATTTCAAATGCTTAACTTCTCTAGTTTATGCCCCAGACCTTGTTACGATTTGGAAACTTTATACTCCTACATGTGTCTAACATGAAGACTTTATACTATGTACCTAAATTTTACATAGTCTAAGTTAGATTCTTTACTATCTAACAGGAAGACTTTATACTGCGACCTGATGTTAGTTGGAGTTGGAGTGTTAATGATTTTTGTATCTCTATATGGATCTATATCAGTTTGATATGCTTTTTATGGTTTATGGATTGCACTGTGATTACTTTTTTTTTTCTTCTTTTTTTTTGTTCTTTTTTTTTTGGGGGTAAGAGTAATTACTCTATCTTTAACCATAAGTCTTTTTTGGTTTTTTGTTTGACCCCCTCAGAGGTTCTTGCTCTGCTAGTAAAAATGAGGATATCTCCTCACTTGCTTATAGAATTTCTTTTCTCTATCACTGGGGCAGATTACCATTGCAGAGTAAGATTCTATTAGCACTTTAATTCTTCATCTTGCAATGCATTTATATATGTATGCTCTGTAAATATATGTAGTAATTCTTCCTAATGTTTGGCTGCAGATAAACAATGTGGGCACTAGAATTGAATTTCTAGTTTCCATTTTAATTTGCCAACTTTTGGAACTGGATTCTCTTCTGATGAAAGCTTATCTGGTTGTTATGCAATGCTGCCAGCTGCAACTGAAGGTACTTTACTTCCATTTCTTGAAGTCATTTTGCATATAATTTGAAGTTGAAGAATGATCTTAAGGGTTTGTACTTCTCTACTTGTTTCAGGACAAATAAAGTCATTGGCAAACAACTTGGAGTTGTGTTTGGAAAAAAGATGACATGAGGAAGAACAGTATTGCTCCTTCACTATGGACCTGTAAGATCTTTTTCAGTTTCCATGTCAGTCAATAGTTGCATATTTCCGACTAATTAGGTTTGAAGGATTTAGGTTCTATAGGGCACATGTCAATCAACATACTCCTGGGATAGCACACATGCTTTGTGAATAAGTAAAGTAAATAAAAGCTAGTCCTGAGTGTAATTTTTTTTGTCCTTTTTATACAGCATCTCAGCAAGGAAAATTTCTCCTGGAACAATAATCTAGTGTTTAGTTTATTTTAATTGTGCACTCTCGGATGATCTTACAATGGTTGGATGTGCAATATTTGATCATCTTACAATGGTTGGATATGCAATATTTTTCATAAGTTATGATTCATATTCTTTTCATAAGCCACAGAGTTGGAGAACATTTAGTATTCCTTTAAATCTGTTGGGATTGCTTTGCATTTGAATGCTAGAAATGTATAAGCTAAATTTGATACAAATTTTGCTCGTCTGGTGTAGTGAATCCATGATCCATGAAGATGTAATTATCCATGAATGAGAAGAAATGAGAAAGATCAAGGCTGGAATTATGGATCACCAACTACTAGATAGTTTTTATATGGATCGTCACTATGTTCTTTGTATTATGTGTTTTAAGGATTTTCTTAGTAGTCGATAGCTTATAATATTGTAAATTTGAAGGCATTGTGAAATTTAATTTTTTAATTTTTTTTATTTTGAAATATAAGGAGTCACCAATAAAAATTGGTGAGAACATGAATTGGAATAGTAAAGAGTTTTTCTATTGGAACCTCCAAATTTACTCACTTGACGTCTATGCTTTTTACACCTCCTATCAAATTTTCAAATACTAAATTTACTCATTAAACCTCACTAAAGTTCCTCAAATAACCTCACTCATATAATTAATTTACAAACAAACTAAGATCTTTATAATAAAAAACTTAGTCATTTCAATGATTTAATTACTCTATAAATCTTAATTACATTTCCATTTATTAATCAGACAACATAAATCTCTTATCCAATAAAAAAAAAAATCAAACACAAGGTATTGAGTTTTAAAAATTAATAAAAATAAAATAACATGAACTATTATGTGATTTTTTTATTTATTTATATTTTCTTTTTTAGCTGTTCAAAAAAAATAAAGATTAATCATTTTTTCTTAATGTTTCTCTATTTCCTGTACCTCATGATTAATTATTTAAATATTTTTTATTTATTTTTATTTGCTAGCTCTTTTTTTTTTCTTCTTCGTTTTACAAATATAATGGATAGATTTAGATTTAGGGCATAATATAATTTATTTTGTTCTCCCTAACCAATATGCGTTCAATATACATATCATACATTTTTATCTTAATCATAGTTTTATTTCTTTATATATATATATGTATAAATATGTAGTGAAATTGGAAAATGAAAATAGATAGGGAAAATAATAAAGAATGCAATCTAATATTATTGAATTGGAAAGTCTAGAGAAAATAAATATAACCATTTTTTTTTGTATAATTATTGTCCTTAATAGTCATTTTATAGTAGGTTATATATGCCATTTAATAATTCATAATAGAGTGAGGTCAAGTGAGCAGATTTGGAGGTCCCAATAGAAACTCAGTTAAAGGGAATCACGATTTCATAGGTTGGTGAGTTGTGGGACGCATAAGAGTCAACTCACCATTGTTTTTAATTGTGACTTCTTGGGTATTTTGTCACGCCAGCAATAGGGACTATTAATTAATAGTGACAACAGTGGTGTCTATTGCTTTCACACACTAATTATTGGTGTTTATAGATCCAATATACACCAATAAAAATGGTGTTTATAGGCTATTTTTGTGGTAGTGATACCTGAAGCTTATTGGTGCTGTTAGTCTGTTACCCATATTTGTTCGTGGATTTGGGAAAATGAAGATGGTAATGAACAACCTCTGTTTTGAAATGGCATGAAAATTAAGGCGGTTGCCATAATTTATAATTTTATTTTAGGTCCTATTTCATGAAACGATTTAAGGAATTAAGGGTGATCATTAGCATTTGTGTTCTTAATTTGTTCTCTACTGCAACTGCATCTGAAGAAAATCCCAGTTCGTAAGTTCTTCGTTAATTCGGATTTTTTTGTTTTTCGTCTTCAAGGAGTTAACGACAGCGTTAGGAAAGTTGAGAAGAAAAAGACCCAATGATATGAGCTGATGTGGCTATGTTTTAGACATTAGATCAATTGGAAGCTCCAGATTTTAGTAAATTTACATAACTGCACACCCTCTGCACTGCAGAGGAGCTGGATCCATTTCACAAGGGAGGCATTTGTTCTTGACGATATAGTCCACTGTATAGTTGAAGCCAAACTTGCTAACAGCCTTGATAGCATCTCTAAATCCTTGGCCATAAATTTTGTCTTGATTAAGTTCCATACAATGCGCCGTATAATCTTTCAAGTCTTTTGTATATTGAACTTGTACACTGGTTTTGTAAAAGGAGTCAACACCACTAGTACAAAACCACTCCATCCACATGTATCCCATTAAACTGCAAATGCCTTCTTCAACACTTCTTTCCAATTTCCCTCTACAACCTATCCACCAAATAATAATAAATATGTAAAAATCAAAAGAAACTGGATAATATCTAGCTTATATATTAAACCAACAGAGATTAAGATATATGGTTACATTTTTTAAAGTCCAGAGTTGCCATTTATCTAATATGAATACAGCTTCATATTTCGAGGACATAATAATAAATCAACAAAAATAGTTCTCATGCTGATAATAACTATATATATATATATATATATTTGTTGTTATGAAATATTTTCGGCAAAGAAAAAAAAAATCTTTGAAATAAAATTTTAAAAGCAAATTGGCGTGTGCTAAGTGGCTAGTATCATATATGCAAGTAATATTTCTGATTTTTAGGTCTCTTTTTTCTTTGGCCCAGATTATGTACTTGTTTTATTGATTCACTGATAGTATAGCTGCATATGCAATACACAAGTTTATTATGTTTTTTCCTGAGAAAACTTAACAAAGCTTAATCAAGATTCAGACCTTGAAGGTAAAACCATGCATGCATCATCTCATGTGCCATTGTTTCACCCATGCGGACTCTGCAATTAGTTGACAAAACTTACATATCAGATACATAAAATTGCAAATATATGTACGAATCTACTATAAAAAATAAAACATAGTTAATATACCCCGGTGAACCGAACAAAATTATCAATGCCTTTACTGAACTTTTTCGTCGCAGGGTCAATAAGTTGCAACGTCGGGTTAACCTCTCTGTGTGTTTCTCCACCTTAATAATTCCTTCACGCGTTGAACATTTGTTAATCTGCTTACAAATTAACCAAAGTGAGCAAGGTTTTAATTATAGCATAGACAGATTTTCTGTTTCTTGTAATCGATAAATTGAATTTATGCATAAATGGATGAATACGTACCGTTGTGCAAGCACGCAAACTGCTGTCCTTGTTCCATATGGTACCAATCGTCTCTCTGCCTGCACAGGCCGCACTCTCATAATAAATCAAGGTCGTAGCAAAACACAACTAAGATTTAACATAAAAAAAAAAAGTAGTAATTAATTTATGTTTAGCTACTAAACATATACAACAAATATAATTTATTCATTACGGGTGTATATATGCACTAAACTTGCATGATGGGAGCCGAATTAAAAATGAGTGAGGAAAGATGGAAATATGGTAGACATGATACATGAATCACTCCTAGTAAGATCACTTCTAGAGTCAAGATATATATCTTTTTGATAGAGAACTTCGTTTTTTTATTTTATTTTTTTATAGTTTTTATTTATTTTACCGTAAGGATCTACCGTAGGTTGTTGGGAACAAAAAAAAATTGCACTTATGGTATGAAAAGTTGATTCATGATCAATAAATTTTCAATTCTACTCTCTTCTAAAGAATTAATTAAACTTATTTTCTCTTCTTCTAAAGTTGTAAACACAAGATTGGAAGGAAAAAAAAATAGAAGTGAGTCAAGTGACTGTCGATCATTCTTCTCGCTCTTATTCCTTATACTAAACGAATCATATATAATAATATACCTGGTATGAATTTGAGCATCATATCCTTGTCGACCAACAAAAAAGGAATGGTTTCATCCACCACGAGGTTTAAACTTCTGTAAAATTCACGCACATTTTGAATAAGGGGCATGCATTCCTCTGGATCCAAGGTAGCAATGCTAGAACAATATGAGCAAAGTTTTCTGCCATTATCATCAAGGTCCAAATATTCTGGGTCCTGAGCTTTCTGCATGAATTGAAACAAACGAAAATAAGTCCCCAACTTAAGTTACATTATCAAACTATGACTGGTAGACTTAATTGAAATTAGATGTCTTCCCACACACCTTAAATCTATGACAGGTATAACACCTGAGAGTCCCATCATAGGCATGTTCACGACACACAGATTCCTCCCACTATGTATAGTAGCTCAATTTATTCTGTAGAAACAGAAAACGCAATTCTTTTCAACTATAATAGAGATTATGTGAAAAAGAAACCACATAATCAATAAGATGAAAATATACTTACAGAATATACATTGCAGACTCCGCACTGAGTAGCCATGACTATGGATAGATAGCAATTTCTGTGAATATTGAATATATGGGATGCGCGGTTGTCCACTTTATAGTAGTACTTAGATTTGTGTCGAGATTGAAAACTGATAATATATATGTTTACCTTTTTGAAATGGAAAAGGAACAAAGATGTTGAGTTTTAATCTGATTCTTTTTTGTGAATTTTTCTTTTATTATATCAACAACTGAGAAATATAACAACTAATTTTTTATGAGTCGAACTCACAACCTCACACTTATAAATGGAGAGATTAATGTCGACACTAGACTAAATTGTACTGCGCATGAAAAATTATCTTTTTTGTGTTTTCCATGAAATCATAATTCACAAATAACATTGACATATATGGTATTTTCTTGATCAAAACTAAAATTTCTTCAATTATGATACATAACTAGGGCTAATAATTAATTTTGATTAACGAAGATCTTGCTTCTCTACCTAGGAATTTAAGACTAGGAGAGGCTTTAACTAGCAAGCCTGCTATCCTATCCTACCTACTAGTCTTGATTGATTTTGTTTCTCTGCGAGTAAGCAATCGTCTTAACCTCCCAATTGATTATTAAATGAAAGAACATATATACCTTTACATGCATGCCAAAAACTAAACTACGAGGTTTACAATATATACTGAGCGTACAAGGACTCTCCTAATCTCGACCTCATCAAGCTCCTCCTCCTCGGGTTGGGAAGCCCAGTCTACTTCTCCGATTTCCAGACAAACCCTAGCCTTCAATACTAGTTTCATGACTATTATGTGAATAGACTTCAGTGTCAAAACCACTGAGCTCGAGATGGCAAGAGGACTAGTATATATGAAGAAAATTCGCATTTTATAAGACGTTCCCTCTACTCTAATTTTTGGGCCTCTAAAAATGCAAAAAAAAAAAAAAAAAAAAAAAAATAATAATAGAAAAAGTGAAAGAGTTGAACTTTTCAATTTAGTCCATGTTTTAGAAAATATAGTCAATTTGGTCCAGAACCGAGCTGTCTCATCTGAAAACAAAGCAAGTCTGTGTGGCCACACCTCTTCTCCGCCATGAACTAGAAGGCAGTTCTGCTCTAAATCTAAACCACCACGTTTCTAATCGCAGTCTCTCTCTCTCTCTTCAATCCCAATCGCACCATTTCAACTCATCCTATATTGAGAAAATGGCCACCAAATTGCAGATATTTACAGGATTGACCATGGCTTCAACTCCCGCCTCTTCGTTCCAATCCCCGCCTTCTTCTTCCTCATCCTCCACCACCCTCTCCATGGTCAGGAGACCTCTCACGACGTCGTTTTTCAACGGCGGAGGTATGCGCCTCTTTCTCACTCCCCTGTGTTTTTGATTTCATTCAAGTTCGAAATAGTAGAATTGATTTTTCCGTTCTCTCTCCCTCAAAACTATATCTTGTTTTGGAAATTGGGAGATTATTAGATTTCTGGAATTCAAATGTGTTCTACTCATAATGTGTCAGTTGCTATTTTAGCTGTCTTAGGGTTGGAATTCTCATGTTTGGAGGCTGAATGGTGTTTCAAATAGGTTAGATGTTATCGAAAATGTTCCGAAATGTTTTGATGTTAGTGCTAGAGTAGTTTTTGGTTGATTGATGAACAATCCTCACCCTTCTGCAATGCATCCAACTTCATTTGGAAGTCCAAGGTAACTAGTCAAGTACAAGTACTAGCTTTTGGATAAGTGCACATAGGGGCGTTAAGAATGTTCTGGTATCATTTGTAAAGTTGTTTAGTTGACACTTATTTCTACATTGCTTAGTTACACTCCTAGTGGCATTAGATTTTTTGAAGGGGCATGATCTGACTTGGGTCATTTTCGTTCTTGTGTTTCACTATTGGCTGAAGAGCAGTGTGCTGTGTTTGTTGAATTGATCAGAGTTCCGCCAAATTGTTGTGTTTTTGGCTGTTTTTTTTTTTTGGGTGGTCTGTTGGAACTTTTAAGGAGGCTGAGCAGAAGGTGAAAACTTTCTGCGAAAGAGTGAAACTTGGGATTTCTTTGTGAGTATCGATGAATGGGGAGTTTAGAGACATTCCGGTTTCTATAATGTGCGCTTAGCTTTTTTGTTTTGTTTTGTAGTTATTAACAAGTGTTGTATTCCTGCTTTCTGCTTATTGTTGCTCTCTGTTTTTCTGTTTGGTAATGCCCCTAGGTAGTTTGTTATTGTTCTCAGCTCTGTCGTTTGGTGTTCATGTATTGGTTACATGTTTTAATGCATGTGGATGTAGGCTTGTTGGACACTCTGCTCTTTTGATTTCGAAAGGTCTTGGTTCCTTATAAAAAATCAGTACTTTAACTTGACTTATTTTCATATCTGTTTTTGTCTAAACCAATGGGTGTCAAATTTTGGGAACATATAATTCAAAAGCTAATTATTTTGGTTTGAAAGTTTGTATACGATGTAAGAAATCATTTTGGTAATGTCCCACCCTCCTAGACTCTAGTAGCAGTGGACTGTGAAGGATTTCAACAAATTTGTAATTTTCAGCCTCATTTATCTGGTTGCCACTCGACCCTAAACCCTACTATCTTTTTTTTTATTTCTTCCAGCATAGGCATGATGGCTTGTCAGAAGAAAGATTTAAAAAGATCTTTAGATAATCAAGGTCGTGTTCTCTGATTGTAGGAGCCTACTTTATGTGTAATATAGTGCCATTATTGTACTCTAGTGGGTGTACTATGTTTCTGGAAAAACAAGCATTACCTATGTTCCTGAAATAATTCACTTTGTTTTATTTCTTTAATTCAGAAAAAGTATAATAGTATGCTAGTTTTTGTCGCTGTTGTTTATTTACTTCATCTCTGTAGTATTATTTACTAGTAGAGTTAATGTTAAGAATATCAATTTAGTTGAGGAAATGCAAGGACAGTGTAAGCAATGAGATTTTTTCTCTATCTCGTTATCTTGTCAGGCTCTCATAATGTCAGATGTAATAATGACATGGAGCAGCCTGATATAGGCAAGAATAAACAAACATGCCATGTGATTGTTGGCTTATTTGATACTAAGATGCTATTGCTAGCAATAATACTGCTATGGAACATCTGAAAATTGAGTTACTTTATTAAGTTTGTTGTTACTCTCACATCAACTTTATAATTGGATTTTTGTGTTTGTGTGTTATCATTAAGGGCCTTTCATTTTTCCCTAAATCTCTGTTTATTATGTCCATGTAAGATACATGAATTGCATATTTTAACTTAGAGATGTTGACATTATTACACATACATAGAATGAAAAGGTGAGAACATAAAAGGATAATTACATTTGATTGATTGGAGCGGTCAGTGCTGTATATGGATTAATGATATGGTTAAGAATTTCATCTTACACTACCTGTTTTGAAGTTTTGAATAGCTTTGCACTCTAGTTTTTTAGGTGTTGATGATGTTCTAGTCCCAGTTGAACGTAAATTCTGGTCATAACTTGACATATCAAAATAATAGTTGATTCGTTGTGAGCTATGGAAATTGTGTAAACACCACCTACAAGTAGGTATTATCTCCCGTCTTACATTTACTTTTCTTTCAGTGGGAGCTCTAAAAGTTGAAGTCATTAGGGTTGCTCCTTCCAATAAGCGACATCATTCAAGACAACGTGGAGGTGCTCTCGGTACCCGTATGAACCTTTTTGACCGGTTTTCTAGAGTTATCAAGGTGACATTGATAGCTTAACCTGTATCCGCATAATAATAACAATGTGACGTTCTTATTATACCTAGTACCTTCCTTACACAAGTTTTACTGATTGCAGTCGTATGCAAATGCAATCATAAGTTCCTTTGAAGATCCTGAGAAAATCTTGGAGCAAGCAGTTCTTGAAATGAATGATGACTTGACAAAGATGCGTCAGGCCACAGCACAGGTAATGCTATTTTCCCAAATTTTTGAATCAATTCTTTGCATTTTTAGTACAAGTATTTGGGAGTTTCGCGCAATTTCCTTGTGTTTTTTACTCTTATATGTTCTAGAATTTACTCATATTCATTGTAGATTTCCCATCTTCAGTTGCGTCAGTTATCTCTTTTTACTTTTTATCTTCCATCTGTTATCTTTTTATATTAGTTCATCTCTTTTACTTCTTTCTTGTATGTTATTAGTTCATCTCTTTCTTTTACTTCTTTCTTTTTATGTTATTTTTTTATCTTCCATCAATTCATGAGAGGTTATTGTAGTGAACTTCAGGTATTTTATAAATGTCTATGCATTTCTTTACTGATATGGTTTATATACTTTTTGTTTATTTTGAATTGATCATAGTTATCTTTGTTTTCCTTATGAAGGTATTGGCTTCTCAAAAACGATTGGAAAATAAGTACAAAGCTGCGCAACAAGCGTCTGAGGACTGGTAATGTAGATGGGATGGTTGTCTAATGTTACTAGTATTGTCAAGTGATTTGTAAATTCACGGTCTTTCTTTGATATAGGTATCGAAAAGCACAATTAGCTCTTCAGAAAGGAGAGGAGGATCTTGCACGTGAAGCTCTGAAGAGGCGTAAATCTTTTGCGGCAAGTCTAATCAGTAGTAGAAGTTTTCTATGTGTTTAGATGTTTCTCACTTACTTTTTGTTTCATGTTTTTAATTTTGAGAACTTTCTGCTTTTCAGCCATTGTACTGAGCAAATACATGATTTGAAGTATTTAGCTCAAGTTGACAACTAAAAGAGTTGGAACCCTATATATGAATCATCATGAATCCAATGTTTCCTTTCGCCTCAGACTACTTGCCTCACCTTCAGGCTGCAAAGGGTTATACAAAATAATTTATATTTCTTTATTTGTATTTCAGGATAATGCTAATTCTTTGAGAACGCAACTTGATCAACAAAAAGGTGTTGTTGATAATCTTGTGTCTAATACAAAGGTAAGCTAATTTCTATTTTATCATTGAATTCTTTTGTTACCAGATTTATATTTATCATTGAAATTGTTTGTGTTACTCATGTTTTATGAAAGATAGAATTGCTGACTGGCATCTGCATTTCCAGTCTTTTTGCATGTTATGACTATAAAGCTTAGCATCTGATGGCATGCCTATTGTGTAAGCCCCCTTTAGGATCTTTGTGTTTTACTTAAGCAAAATCAGAAAATAGATGAACTGAAAACAGAAACAACACAGCAGATTTTAGAGTGGTTCAGCCAAAACTTTAGCCTACGTCCACTTCGTGATCTCTCTTAAGAGATTCACTAGCACTATGAAGAATTTAGGTGTTTACAAGTACTTATTGCAGATCCCTCAAACCCCTCAGACTAGTTCTTATCTCTCTATCACCTTGACTCTCAGTTTTCTGCACTTTCTGTCTTAATTCCAGAAAACTGACTGCAGCCCCTATTTATAGGGCATAGAGGCTGCTGATACAATTTGGGATTAGGATTCCTAACCCTAATAGACTAAGCTTTTAATACAAATCCTAATAGAACTTGAAAGACTAACTTTCCTAGAACTTATAGAAAAGCTGCGCGCAAACCTCTTTCCTTTCTAGACTTGGATTTGAATTCTGCATCCTAATTTTCAGATTGTATCAATGAGCCAAAAACACAACAATGCCAGAGAGTCAAGTTTCTTGTTTGAAGCTTGCAAATCAAATTTGCTGTATGGCTTACGAAAAGTAGCAAGTTTACTATCTACTTTTGGCCAAAAGGAAGTGCTAGTTATTATGTGTTTAAGAGACTGATGAATTATAGATTGAGAGAAAACCAAAAAAAGATTAGATAAAGATTTTCCTATAAAAGATGAAGGATGAAGAGAGAAGCTTTTTGATTAAAGAAAAGGTTAAGAAGTATATTTGATCCTGTGATTATCTTATCAGGTTTTATCTGTTACTACTTAGGAATGACAAAGTTTTATAATTAGGAGAAAATAAGCAAGTGTTCTCTTTCTTATGTTCATAGAAAACTGTCCGAAAGAGTAAGCATTGAGGTTAATCAGTTTTTATCAAAATTAGCTTTTCTTAGCATATATAATTACAACTATTAGTAGTGCTTGCAATTATGTGGATATGAATGCAATTATTACTATCATGTACATTTTATGTAGCTTTTAGAGAGCAAGATACAAGAAGCAAGATCGAAAAAAGATACCCTCAAAGCACGCGCTCAGTCTGCAAAGTTTGTTACCAATTCTCACTTTCCTTTTCTACAAAGTCTGTCATCTCCATTTTCTTAAGAAAGAAAAAAAAAAAATTTGGGTCAATGGAGTTGGGTATCTCCTTAATGTCGCTGTTAATGGTCACTGTGCTGTTGCTTCAGGACTGCTACTAAAGTGAGTGAGATGGTGGGGAATGTCAATACAAGTAGTGCCCTTTCCGCTTTTGACAAGATGGAGGAGAAAGGTAAGGAAGTTGTCTATTTGGAAACACATTATGATTTAGTCAAGCTCCTAGTTTATTAGATTCTTTGTTTTACTTATATTGTTAACAAAAGGCCGTTTGTGGAAATTCAAAAATTTAATCATTTGAGGGGGAGTTTGCTTTATATAATCAGATTGAAGGGGTAACAATGTCTTACTGCCGTGGCTTTAGATTATAAGTGAAGTTACTTTTATTATGCCTGTGCTGTATACTTCTGTTTGCTCAAGTTATTGAATCTAACCACATGGTTATGTGCGTTGCATGTTGATTGTCTATTATCGATTGGTGACAGCCACATTTATATTGCACTGAATCTTTATGTTAAACATATAGACATGTAGGTGGATGCATATTAATGTTCAAATTCTTTTTCCTATGAATAGTCCTGGCAATGGAATCCCAAGCAGAAGCTCTTGGCCAGTTAACTACAGATGATCTGGAAGGAAAGGTGAGGGCTCATTGTCTTGGCTACCCATTCCATGTTTGATCTGGCGTGTCTATAATTCAATATCATCTTCTGATTGATTAGACCCATGGAAAGTGGAAAGACAAAGCAGATCACACATGTTTAGAAAAACAATATAGAAACTGTCAAAAAGGAAGCTTAATAATCTGTTATGGTGGCATAGTTCCAGCTGTATAAGACATGCATATATACATACATACATAGTAGTGGGTAGGAACATAGATTTCATCACGTATGGTAATACATACCATCTTGTGTTTGGATAGGATGTTCTTTGTATCTCCTGTTTCAAAAAATTTATTCTAGACCAGGTTCTTTGTTTCAAATGTACTTTGGTTATTTATAGTGAGCTTCGAAGGCAAAGAAAACTGCTGATTTTCAAATGACCATATAAGATGATTACAATTTACGCTGTTTAGCTGCCTAATTGATAGTAGTACATTGATTTACCATTTAACCTACTTATGATAGTTTCTCTGCTCATACTGGATTTCTTATCATTTCAAATCTGTACCGAAATTGCAGTTTGCGATGCTAGAGAGCTCTTCTGTTGATGATGATCTTGCAAGCTTGAAGAAAGAACTGTCTGGTAGTTCAAAGGTATGCCTTATCATGCAGGAGAAATATATATTCTTGAAAAAGTGCAATCAATTTTAGGTTCTTAAACTTTTTTGTTAATCCTTCTCAACAACCGGGGTCATTGACCTATTTTTTTTCTTTTGTTACTCCAAACAGAAAGGAGATCTTCCACCCGGAAGAACTGTTACTCCCAGTTCAAACAAGGCATATCCATTCAAGGATTCTGAAATTGAAATGGAGCTTAATGAATTGAGACGGAAAGCGCAGGACTTCTAAGTTTTGCCCAGCAGGCGCACATTCCATTTCTTTAAACACAAATATGAAGTTGGTTTCATTCAAAGTACCGGCTAGCATTTGTATAGTAGAAGGCCTACAGATTAAGTGTATAGCTAGAGGCCAAACTTGAAGCAGAGTTTTTATTTGTTATAGTAGACTCTAATTGTAAGTCTGCAGCAAGCTAGTTTCTTTTTTTCTTTGAACTACATAGTGCATTTACAATTAGAATACTATGTTTGGCATAAGATTGAGCTCAAGAGGACATTACTTGGCAGGCAACGGTGGTCTGATTGCTCCATTTCCTTGGAAGTTCCGCCTTTGAGGCTAGTTATTTGTAGTGAGTAGTGGTGCTGTTTCGATTAAACATGGGCCTTATTTAACTTAGCACTAAGTTTTGTTCATACTTCATACTCAAAATATGTATCGTTCTCGTAATACATATATTTCAAACCAGTGCCCAGCTACGACGTTGATGATAGAGCAAGCCTCTCTCTTAGGCACCTGAAATAGTCCAACAATTCTTCATGACCAGGAAGGTTGTCCTTGATCACAGTGACTTCTCTGAAATTCTTGATCCAATCCTCCAAGCGAGGAAACTTGTTGGCTTCTAAAAGCTTCACACCAGCTGCTTCTTCCATCTCTTGAAGCCAACCAGCTATCCATCCAAATGCCAAGTCTGCCAGTCCAACTTTGTCCCCACCAAAAAATTTCTTTTCTCCAAGCCCTTGTTCTTCCATTATTTTCAGCACTTCTTGTCCCTGTACTCTTGCCCTCTCATGCTCTTCCCCCACTGTATGAAAAAAATTAATAAAAATGGGGCTCTACAGTCCCCAATATTGCTAATCAGTCATCCGATTGATGTGAATAAATGTAAGGTTAAAAATGATTTTCGGTATCCACACTATAGTGAAAATTTCAATTTTGGTGTATGTGTTACAAATTATTGAATTTGATTCACAACATATGGACCAAAATTGAAATTCAAAATGTGTAATATAGTGGTTGTTATTTGTTTTAGTCGAGTTTTGGATGAGTCTCTAAACGACTTAATCAAAATATATCTTACCTTGTCCTCTCCAAATTTAGTCCAAAACCGAGCCGTGGCCCTCTCATAAGGGTCATCAGAAAGCAAGGGATTCTGTGGCCACACCTCCTCAATGTATTCAAGAATAACAGTAGACTCTAAGATCGGTTTTCCACCATGAACGAGCACCGGTACCTTCTTATGAACTGGGTTGTACTGTAAAAGACGATCACTCTTGTTGATGAGGTCCTCTTCCACATCTTCATACTTCACGCCCTTCAGTTTCAGAGCCCATATGACCCTGTAACAAAAGGGACTAGGCCATGTTCCTAGTAGCTTCACTTCTTCCATTTCTGTGTAAAGAATAAAGGTGTTTTGATCTTCCTACCGACCTACCTCTTTTTAAGGATGTGCTGGTCTTTATAAGCTGTTGGACAATCAAACAACAATAGTGAGTACTCAGTTAGTCCTCTTAAAATAATATGCTTGAGCTTGGCTAACAAGTCATCTTTATTGACCAGAATGCATGCCTCTTTAGAAAGTTTCTTATCTTGATTGACCCGGCATCCAAGTGGTCAAAATTTAAGAAGGCCAAGAAGAAAAACCCAACTTCCCGTCTTGACATTCCAAAAGGAAAGTTCAAAGCTTTGCAGAGAATCATATATACATAAAGGGGACTGCAGAGTTCAGTGAAGAACAGAAGTTGAAGAAGAAATGGAAGATGTTAAGCTGTTTGGAGCATGGCCTAGTCCATATGGTTACAGAGCGATTTGGGCTCTGGAGCTCAAGGGCGTCAAGTATGAGTATATAGAAGAAGATTTGAGTAACAAGAGTGATTTGCTTCTACAGTACAACCCAATTCACAAGAAGATCCCGGTGCTTGTTCACAATGGGAAGCCAATTTCCGAGTCCACTGTTATCCTCGAGTATATTGAAGAGACGTGGCCCGGAAATCCCTTGCTTCCTTCTCTTGAAGACCCTCATGGAAGAGCCTCGGCGCGGTTCTGGACCAAGTTTATAGATGACAAGGTGATCATTTTACTACTTGGTTATCATTTTCACTTCAAAACTTTCTGGTTGTTGGTACTTTTAATAATGCAAATACTTCATTTTGGGTGAAGCAGGCTCTTCCATTTACTATGTTATTGATGACCGACGGAGAAGAACTAGAGAAGGCAGCGAAAGAGGTAAAGGAGATACTTAAGATATTGGAAGAGCAGGGTCTAGTAGAGAAGGAGTTCTTTGGTGGCAATGAGATTGGACTGGCCGACTTGGCCATGGGATTTATAGCCTCCAGTTTTGGAGTTATTGAAGAATTGGCTGGTGTCAAAGTGCTGAATGGGGATGAGTTCCCTGGCTTGTGTAATTGGGTTAAGAAGTTTAAGGAGAACCCAGCAATCAAAAAGAACCTCCCTGACCCTGATCAAATGTATGTGTATTACAAGCAGAAGAGGGAGATGCTTATTGCTTCAAGGGCAGCATGATATTATAAAAGTAAACTTTCTTGTAACAGTTTTGCTCGTGTTATGGTTAGATACACTATAGTTCTTTACTTCTTCAAAAAATAGTTCTTTACTTCTTCAAAAAAATTTCAGTGTTGTAGAATCCATTTGAGAATTTGAGAGAGAATTATGTGCTTCTTTATTGATAATATGACCCTTTATATAAAGTGTCAAGAGTACAAAGATTACAAGAAATTCTATTATGAAAAGAGATATGAAATCTATGATTTAATGTACTTTCCCTATTACATAAAATATCACATCCATATTTGGAGTAGTCACACCAAATCTAGGTTTTGCAACAATCAATTATCATTAGGGTGTCACATTCTTACTGCTATAAGCCTATATATAAGTAGGTATCATAGTGCTAACCCAGCTTATTCATCCAAAATGAACGTTCAAATACGAATAACTATAGTGATTAGGGCTATCAATATTTTGTGTCTTAGTTTGTAGTATGTCGACCGTATTAAACATGTCACAACAGACAAATTAAATTCAACTTATTTTATAATCATCAGAAACAAACCTAAACTTGAAATGAATTATGATGACAGTATAAAATAAATTAATTCACTTAAATATCTTAAACGTGTTTCACTCTCTCAATTTTATGAAGATTTTCGGTTGTATTATTGAGTCTGTTGTAATTGATAACCTTGTGACATGATCAAACCACTACCTAGTCCAAGTCATTTTATCAAACCATTAGAAAATATAAATTAAAACATTGTGGCGACACTAAAGTCTGAAAAAAGAAGAAAAAAGAAGAAGAAGTTAAATTTCATGACCATTTAGTCGGAAAAATGGTCATGAAAAGAGACTGATCTCCAAAAAATGACCATTTAAGATATCAGTTGCAACTTGCAAGTGTAATAAACAAAAAGAGACTAATCTCGTTAACAAGGTTCTCTTCCACACATTCAGTACTTAACACCTACTTTTAGAGCCCCATATGATTCTTGTAACGAAAGGGACTGGGACATGTTCCTAGCAGCTTCACTTCTTCCATTTCTGTAAGCACGTGTTTTCTTTCCCTATTCCCCACCTGTCTTCAACGTAAGGATTGGCTTCGTTCTGCTTTTTAAATTTTGTAGTCAAGAGTTCTGGTCGACTTTAAGAAGAATAATTAATCAACTAGTACAACTTGCTTGACAAGTCTTTTGTTTTTGTTGGAAAAACATGATCTTCAGAATTTGGGGCGCAAAACGATATCTTATCTCTAAGATGTATACCAACTACATATGAATAGTAAAGTCAATAATAGCCAACACAGGACAAATTGGCCTCTATCCTTCCTTACCTTGTACATTGAAGGTGAGGCATATATATACATGCAGAAACCAGTCCAGGAGCAAAACAGAACCCAGCAAAATGGCACAAGTTATATTGTTAGGAGCTTGGCCTAGTTCATTTGTTTACAGGGTTATCTGGGCACTTAAACTCAAAGGTGTAGACTATGAGTATGTAGAGGAGGATGTCTTATACAACAAGAGTGACCGTCTTCTAAAGTACAACCCGGTCCATAAGAAGGTCCCGGTTCTTGTTCATGCCGGAAAACCAATCGCAGAGTCCGCTGTCATTCTTGAGTACATCGAAGAGACGTGGCCACAGAACCCCTTGCTTCCTAAAGACCCTCATGGACGAGCTCTGGCTCGATTCTGGACAAAGTTCGGAGAGGACAAGGTAAGTAATGATCACTCAACTATTTTTACTACGTTATATATATTGTCAAATGAGTCATTTGTCGCATGTTTGTTTATGTAACTAGTTGACACTTAACTGTCTAACAACTAACAAAAAATCGAATTTTATCCAACTCGAACTAATGTGGATGTTTGTGTGACATAGAGCTCAGCCCTATTTGGATTTTTCTTTACTGAGGGAGAACAACAAGTGAAAGCAACAGAAGAACGGCAGGAGCAGTTGAGAATCTTGGAAGAGCAGGGCCTCGGTGACAAGAAATTTTTCGGTGGAGACGAGATTGGAATGGCTGATTTAGAATTTGGATGGCTAGCTTGGTGGCTGGAAGTCTTGAGTGAAGCAGCTGGGGTTAAAGTGATTGAAGTCGAAAGCTTCCCTCGCTTACATGCATGGATTCAAAGGTTCAAGGAGATTCCCACAATCAAAGAGACCCTTCCTGATCGCAGTGCAATGTTGACCTATTTCAAAGATCGAAGAGCAACAATTCTTGCTAAAATCTTAAACACTAGCTAGGTAGAACCTGCTTCTGCTGAGCTTCTACTTCTCAAACAATGATATAGCTATAATTATTAGCTGATGTAAGGTTGTTTATGTAATTTTCTTATCCACATTAACTCCAGCAAATAAAAGCTCGCAGCCTGAATAAACATATATTTCCATGGACTTATGGCATAGATATATGTTTGTATATGAAACAGAGTCCATAAATTCCATCAAATTTTCAAGAACATTGGCATATCAAAAAATTAACTCCAGCAAATAAAAGCTCACAGCTTTACTTCTTCAAAAAAAAAATTCAGTGTTGTAGAATAAGAGAATTTGAGAGAGAATTGTGTGCTTCTTTATTGATAATAGTGCCCTTTATATATCAGACCAAAAAAAAAAAATAGAGCCCTTTATATAAAGGGTCAAGAGTACAAAGATTACAAGAAATTCTATTCTGAAAAGAGATATGAAATCTATGATTTAATGTACTTTCCCTATTACATAAAATATCACATCCATATTTGGACTAGTCACACCAAATCTAGATTTTGCAACAATCAATTATCATTATGGTGTCACATTCTTGCTGCTATAAGCCTATAAGTAGGTATCATTGTGTTAACCCAGCTTATTCATCCAAAATGAATGTTCAAATACGAATAACTGTAGTGATTAGGGCTATCAATATTTTGTGTCTTAGTTTATATTATGTTAACCATATTAAACATGTCACAACAAACAAATTAAATTCAACTTATTTTATAATCATCAGAAACAAACCCAAACTTGAAATGAATTATAATGACAGTATAAAATGAATTAATTCACTTAAATATCTTAAACATGTTTCACTCTCTCAATTTTATGAAGATTTTCGGTTGTATTATTGAGTCTATTGTAATTGATAACCTTGTGACATGATCATACCACTACCTAGTCTAAGTCATTTCATCAAACCATTAGAAAATATAAATTAACCATTCAAGGCTTTGGTAAGATTTGGCAAATCTGGCCCAATTCCATTTCCCACTTCATCATAACTATTTGGCGCGAGCATTTTGGGGGTTTAGGGTTTGGCCTCAGCAAATTTCCACACCGATGGGGGATGATGTCGTTCAAAATACCGATAAGAAGGCCCGATTCATGGACAGCGAAGAAGAAGAAGAAGGCCAGATTGAGCGAAGAAGATGGGAGGAGTTACAGTCGGACCTTGACCAATATACTCTCCAGAGTTAGGATGGAATCTCTGCTTCTGGCTGTCCCTTTTGTCTGCAAATCATGGTACAAAACTACTCGTAATCCTTTATGCTGGCATAGTCTCAGATTCCCGGACCATGTACGTTGTCCTTTGTTCATTGGTAATGTGGATGATGATATGTTCATTGGTAATGTTGATGATGATGTTGGGCCTCGGAGTTTTGGTCCATTTTATGATAAGTTTATAGATCAATGTGGAATTGATAAGAGTCGTTTCTCTACCACTGCATTTGTAAAGTGTGTTGTAAACTATAGCCGTGGAAAAGTTACTTTACTCGAATTACCTGAATTATGTACCGAAGAAGCGGTGAGATTGTGAAGCATTAGGGTTTACCTGTTTTTAGGTTTACTGCATTTACTGCTTTGTTTTGCTTTCTGTTAATAACAATAGCCTAGTTCTTAGGGCATGTAGTTAGTGCTGTTATTTGTTGAATTGGTCTTAGACCTCAAACCACGTTTAGGATAATGTTCACGTGGTGTATTGGTTTGTTTCCCATTCCTTGTAACAGGCTTGTATAAAAGCCAAAGTTTGTTATTCAATGATGTGTGCTTCACCTCCAAATACTCTGTGATCCTATTCTGAAGTATTCAACAATTGGTATCAGAGCTCCGAATAGGGGCCTGATCAAGAGTGTGTGAGAAAGTTTGAGTGAAACACGGAGTGATTGACAGTGAGAGAAACAAAGAGAGATTGAGTAAGAGTGAGACTCTTAGAACTCGAAGTAGAGTTTGAGATGTCAACAGAGAAGTATGTTCAAGCAGCCATACCTAAATTTGATGGTCATTATGACCATTGGTCTATGTTAATGGAAAACTTCCTGAGATCGAAAGAATACTGGAACTTGGTGGATGAGGGAATTCCAGTAATAGTTGATTGAGATGCAACCACTAAGGCACAACGCAAGGTTGTTGATGATGCAAAACTTAAAGACCTAAAGATCAAAAATTATCTCTTCCAGGCAATCGACAGAGAGATCATGGAGACCATTCTAGATAAGGAGACTACCAAAGCCATCTGGGACTCTATGAAACAGAAATACCAGGGTTCCACGAAGGTGAAGCGAGCTCAGCTACAAGCATTAAGAAGGGAGTTCGAAGTTTTTGGCATGAAGGAGGGTGAGAAGGTGGATAGCTATTTTTCAAGAACCCTAACTGTTTTGAATAAGATGAAGGCACATGGAGAACGAATGGGGCAAATAGTGGTGGTGGAGAAAATTCTCAGGTCTATGACTTCAAAATTCTGTTACGTTGTTTGCTCTATTGAAGAGTCAAATGATCTTTCTACTATTAGCATTGATGAGCTTCATGGTAGTCTGTTGTTTCATGAGCAACGAATGCAAGGGTATCAAGAGGAAGAACAGGCCCTAAAGATCACTAATGAAGGAAGGTTTGGAAGCAGGAGTGAGCAAAGGGTTGAAGGTAGAGGAAGAGCTCGCGGAAGCTTTCGAGGAAGGGACGGAGGTAGAGGAAGAAACTTTACCAAAGACCTAGTGGAATGCTTCAAATGTCACAAACTAGGGCATTTTCAATACGAATGCCCTAGCTGGAGAAGAGTGTAAATTATGTAGAGCTGGATGAGAATGAGGAGATGCTGCTCATGTCGTATGTCAAGATGAATGATTCAAGCAGGGAGAAAGTGTGTTTTTTGGATTCAGGATGCAGCAATCATATGTGTGGCACAAAAGAGTGGTTTTCTGATTTTGATGGCGAGTTCAGGCAATTGGTGAGGCTAGGAGATAATTCAAGAATGATGGTAATGGGAAAGGGCAACATCAGACTACAAGTTGATGGTCTTACCCAGGTAATTACCTCAGTTTACTTTGTGCCTGATTTAAAAAATAATCTTTTGAGCACTGGGTAACTGCAACAAAGAGGGCTTGCTATTTTGATCAAGAATGATATGTGCAATCTTTATCATCCAACTAGAGGTCTAATTATGCAATCTAGAATGACATCAAACAGAATGTTTGTCATTTTGGCTTCGGTGATGCCTCAAACTACTTCATGTTTTCAAGCTGCCTCTGAAGATAACACACAGCTCTGGCACGAAAGATTTGGGCACTTAAGTTTTAAGGGCCTAAGAACTCTCCTTTACAAGAAGATGGTGCTAGGGTTACCAAAGCTTGCAGCCTCAACCAAAGTGTGCTTCAATTGCATGAAAGGGAAGCAGCACAGAGAAGTCATTCCAAAAAGAAGTTTGTGTAGAGCATCACAGCCCCTTCAACTTGTTCACACTGACATCTGTGGTCCAATTAGGCCGGAATCACACAGTGGAAAAATGTACTTAATTAACTTCATTGAAGATTTTAGTAGAAAGACTTGGACTTATTTCTTGACAGAGAAGTCTGAGGCTCTTGGGGTGTTCAAGAAGTATCATGCAAAGGTTGAAAAGGAAAGTAGTAATTCCATCCGGTGTTTACGGTCTGACAGAGGTGGCGAGTTCACTTCCACTGAGTTCAGTCAGTTTTGCAGTGAGAATGGCATAGCAAGGCAACTTACGGCTGCCTATACACCGCAGCAAAAAGGCGTGGCTGAGAGAAAGAATCGTATAGTCATGAATCTTATACGCTGCATGCTATCAGGAAGGAAGATATCAAAACGGTTCAGGTCGGAAGCTGTCAATTGGGCCATTCATGTCTTAAATCGGAGTCCATCCTTAGCTGTCAAGGAAGTAACAACTGAAGAGGCCTGGAGTGGCAACAAACCTTCTGTTGACTACTTTAGGGTTTTCGGGTGTATTGCATATGCTCACGTTCCTGATGCAAAAAGGTCTAAACTGGATGATAAAAGTGTGAAATGCATCTTGTTGGGTGTGAGTGAGGAGTCGAAGGCATATCGGCTGTACAATCCTGATTCGAAGAAGGTAATAACAAGCAGAGATGTGGTATTTGCAGAGAATGAGTCTTGAGACTGGATAAGAAGTGAGGAAGAGCTGAAAAATGACATATTAGAGTGGGGTGATGAGGAGGAAGATAGTGAAGAAACTCATGACGTAAATGAGGAAGCAAATGCTGAAAGTGAAGAAGGCGCATGTGGTAATTCTCCAGCAAGTCCAGCTAGTGAAACAAATAACTCTCTAGTAAGTCCAACTAGTGAAACAGATGTTGAAGCTTTTGCAAGTCCAGCTCAAGGGAGGAATATGTGTATACCGGTTTGGATGCAGGACTATGTGTCAGGTGAAGGGTTATCTGAGGAAGAGGGTGAAGCTCAAAACTTGGTGATGTTCACTACCTTTGAGGATCCTGAGATGTTTGAAGAGGCTGTGAAGATGGATAAATGGAGATAAGCTATGAAGTTGGAGACCAAGGCCATTGAAGAAAACAAAACTTGGGAGTTAACAACACTGCCAAAAGGTGCCAAGAAAATAGGGGTGAAGTGGGTTTTTAGAACGAAGCTTAATGAGAAAGGTGAGGTAGACAAGTTCAAGGCTCGTCTTGTGGCGAAGGGCTATTCACAGCGATATGGAGTTGACTATCATGAAGTATTTGCTCCGGTGGCTAGATGGGAAACAATCCGAGTCATTCTTGCCCTAGCAGCTCAAAAGGCATGGTGTGTTTATCAGTTGGATGTGAAAAGCGCCTTTCTACATGGAGAACTAACTGAGGATGTGTTTGTTGATCAACCACAAGGGTTTGAGAGAAAGGGAGAAGAACACAAAGTCTACAAGCTTAGAAGGGCGCTGTACGGACTCAAGCAAGCTCCCTGAGCTTGGTATAGCAAGATCGAAGGGTACTTCATCAAAGAAGGGTTCGAGAAATGCTATTATAAGCACACCCTATTTGTGAAGACTGAAGTTGGAGGTAACATTCTTATCGTAAGTCTTTATGTAGATGACTTGATTTTTACTGGAAACACTGAAGATATGTTTGTGAGCTTTAAGCAATCGATGATGAGGGAGTTTGCCATGACTGATCTTGGAAAAATGAAGTATTTTCTTGGAGTAGAAGTGATACAGAAGGAGCAAGGAATTTTTATTAATCAAAGAAAGTATGCACTTGAGGTGTTGGAGCATTTTGGAATGTATGATAGTAATTCGGTGAAGAATCCAATTGTTCCTGGGTTCAGGTTGTCTAAGAGTAGAGGAGGAGTTGTTGTGGATGCTACAATATACAAACAAATGATCAGTAGCTTGATGTATCTAACGGCCACAAGGCTAGACCTAATGTTCTCAGTAAGCTTGATCAGCAGGTACATGGAGAGGCCCACTGAACTTCATTTGCAAGCTGTTAAAAGAGTCCTTAGGTACTTGAAAGGCACATTTGGTCTGGGAATTGCTTATCAAAGAGGAGTTGAAGACAGATTGGTGGGATTTGCAGACTCAGACTATGCTGTAGATGTCAATTTACGGAAAAGCACTTCGGGTTATGTTTTCATGCTTGGAACCGTAGCGGTGTCATGGTCATCAAAGAAGCAACCCGTAGTGACCTTATCAACTACAGAAGCTGAATTCATTGCAGCTGCATACTGTGCTTGTCAAGGTGTTTGGCTAAGGAGAGTGCTCGAAAAATTAGGGCATGTTCAAAGTAAGTGCACAACCCTCTATTGTGATAATAGTTCAGCTATAAAGCTCTCAAAAAATCCAGTTTTACATGGGAGGAGTAAGCATATAGATGTGAGGTTCCATTTTCTACGTGACTTAACAAAGGATGAAGTTGTTGAACTGGTACATTGCAATACTCAAGAACAAGTCTCAGATATTATGACAAAGCCACTGAAATTGGAGTCTTTTTTGAAGCTTCGTGACAAGCTGGGGATGTGCTTGGAGTTGAAGTAAACTGATTGCACTCTTGTGCAATGCAGTTTAAGGGAGGATATGTGAAGCATTAGGGTTTACCTGTTTTTAGGTTTGCTGCATTTACTGCTTTGTTTTGCTTTCTGTTAATAACAATAGCCTAGTTCTTAGGGCATGTAGTTAGTGCTGTTATTTGTTGAATTGGTCTTAGACCTCAAACCACGTTTAGGATAATGTTCAACATGGTGTACTGCTTTGTTTCCCATTCCTTGTAACAGGCTTGTATAAAAGCCAAAGTTTGTTATTCAATAATGTGTGCTTTACCTCCAACTACTCTGTGATCCAATTCTGAAGTATTCAACAGAGATATGTTTCACATGAGTGCCCCTCCATTAAGGTTATCTGGTTCAAGGATGACTTAGTTATGTTCTAGAGTTCTCAAATTATTCCAGAGGTAATTGCAAAGTGGAAATTTTTGGAGTCGGTGTTTTTTGGGGAAGGCATGGTTAGAATTCTGAAATAGTTTGAAAGGAGGAGTTGCCCTCAAGGTTTGAGTAAACATTTTAAGGTATTGTTGGCATCAGAAAGTGTCCTCGAATCCTTGTGCAGATTGGCACTCACTGCAAGTATTTTACAGATTTAAACATTTTTCACGCCACTGTTGATGAAGTTGAGGCATCCACAATTGTGAACTCGCTGCCAAACCTTCAAAATTTTTTTGCTAGAAATTGTCTCATTGAAAGGGATGGTGTTGTTACGCTACTGCGGGGCTGCAAACAGCTTGTGCTTTTTGATGCCCAAAACTGTGAAGGTTTTGAAGACGGTGATGGAGAAATATCAAAGCTTGCTTCCCATATTGATACCTTTTTTTGTAGGAGTTCTCAAGGCTATAAGTTGGTTGTTTTAAAAATGCTTAGTAATGTGAGGAAGCTTTTTTTCTTGTTGGGTGTATTAAATAGGCTCAACTAAGCCAATATCCTGATAGACTAATCACTTAATCTTAATGATATGTTTGTTTGTCTGTCTTCTATCTAGGTATATATATAGAGCATGTTACTTAAATCATAATGCTATGTTTGTTTTTGCATCTTAACTCCAAATACAAGTGCTAGGGTGGATTTAATGTCGCTTTAGATATTCTTATATGGATTTGTTTAAGTGATAGATTCTCTGTTTAAAGGATTTTGGAATGACTTTACAGCAACTATGTGTGCTGCCAGAACTGTTGCTCTTGTTCAGGAACTAGCGACCTCTTTCTTTTTCAACCCGGAATAATATTTCTACGGTTTTCTTGGTTTTAATATCTATTGTTTGATGATCAACATTCTTCTATTTCTTTGGCAAGTCCTTTATCATTGTTTCAAGAGTCCAAGATTCAAACTCAATAAGTTTTGCAAACAGTTTATTCTTTGTGTATATTTATGTGTTAAGGCATTTTATCGGATGTAAAGATTTCCCGCATAATCTTCCCTCCTCTTTTTTCATGTTATTATCCTAGTTTTTTGTTTCAAGCTTTGTATTCACTATTCAGAGCCCTTCAACTTTAAACCCAGCTTATCTGTTTTCCCACAGTTTTTCTTTTCAGAATTTTTCCTAGCCGTAATTTTCCAAAGCTTACATCCAAATAAAATTGGGCTTGGAATAAAGATAGTAGCCTGAGTTTTATGTACTTTAAAGACTCAGATTGCGGTTGCAGCCTTCAGGGCTGAGCCATTCTAGTAGAATTGTGTGATCATTTCCAATCCTCTGGATGTTCACTATGTATCTAAATTTTATGTTCATTCGATTAAGGGTTTTGTCTCTGATTTAACGAATATGGGTTTTGTTGTGGGTTTTTGGGTCACATGACTTCATCTCTGGCTTTGTTTTGGATTGTTCATTTTGATTCAGGGTTTTGTGGGTGATTTAATAAGCATGGGTTGTGTTGTGGGTTTTGCATATCACAACGTTTAGATTGGGAGGGTTAAGGATTGGTATGTCCAAATCAAGATACATAGTGATCGGTTAATAGAAAATTGATTGAGCATTTGATCCTGTTTTTTTGCTTCTAATTGGTGTTGATCTTCTGTTTTCACCATGTTTTCATAATTGACCTTTGAAAATATTCCTTCTGATTTTCATCAACTTCTTTACAGATGTTGTTCCTTTGGAGCATGGCTTTGATGATAAATATAAAAGGACTAAATACTGTTTAGTCCTTGAGCTTTTAACCATAAAACACTTCAGTCTCTGACCTTCTAATTTCACACGTTTAGTCCCTGTACTTCAAAATTTCAGACCAGAGAAAATGTTACAAACAGTACCCGAACTAAGGCTTATTCTTAACTTCAGTACCTGACTATGCAAAACTATAACTTTGGTACCCCAAATTTGAAGTCCGACCCAAGAATGGTACACGTCATCCATCACGGCATTAACTAGCTAACCACGTGGCATATTTTGAGGGCCCTCATGGTTTGCCACGTAGCAAAGACTTAACGCTGTGATGGACGGCGTGTACCATTCTTGGGTCGAGCTTCAAACTTGAGGTACCAAAGTGATAGTTTTGCATAGTCAGGTACTGAAGTTAGGAGTCGGCCTTAGTTCGGGTACTGTTTGAAATATTTTCTCTTTCAGACCAATAGGTCCTTACCTTCTAAAAGTCGCGGCAAAATATCTATTATGCCCTCAGTTCTTTTTTTTAAATTAATTAATTATTTTATTTTTTTGGAAAATGAAATTTTTTTTCCCTTTCTTTCTTTCTGTTTATTTTTTTTAATGTTTTTTTCCCTTTCTTTCTTTCTGTTTGAAAAAAAAAAATAAAGAAAAAAGAATAAATAAAAAAAGAGAAAGGAATAAATTTATTTAAAAAAAGAAAAAGAACTGAGGGCATAATAAACATTTTGCCGCGACTTTTAGACGGCAAGGACCTATTGGTCTGAAATTTTGAAGTACAGGAATTAAATTTGTGAAATTAGAACGTCAGAGACTGAAGTGTTTTATGGTCAAAACCTCAAGGACTAAACAGTATTTTGTCCAATATACAACTTTTGTTGTTCAATGGTCATGGATTTCTTTCTCATTCATTTTAATTCCCGTAGTAGATTTGAAGGAATATAGGTTCTGCTATAGGTTCCTTAAAAAGGCTGAACTTGCTAAGTCTGACCTTAGCTTGCTTTCATATGGATTCACTTAAGACAGGAAACTGCATTTATGACAAATTTGTCCTGGCTTTTCTCCATTACAATTTAGTCTCTTATCTCCCTCTCTCAGAACAATACCATATAGACTGTTGTACAATAAACTTGAATAAAGGAATTACAGCAAAATTCTTTTTGAATACGCAGCTTTTATTTAGTATCAGAACAATGGATTTTCTGTACTTTTCGAACTTTGCTTGAACTTCCTTGCAAACTTCTGGAATTTATGCTTCCGCTTTGTTATTTTTTCGTCTTGGTTTTTGGTTTTTTAATATCAAATTTTCTGATTGAAATTGTTTCTGGGTCCTGTATTTGATAACTCAAGGATTGCATGCTTCAAAATTTAATACTTGATCATAGAAAGTGAGATTTTGAGTAATAGCATATATAAAATTGATTATGCTGTTTTTCATATTGGGTTGTGATTGATTTTGCTTGCAGGTGTTGCTTCCTACTACTGTTCCTATTTCAAGTGATTTATCTGTTAGAAGATTTGTGTTCCAGGTGTGAGTTATTTCTTTTCTTGGATGTGAAACAACAATAGCTTAGGCTGTTGAACATGAAAACGTCTTTGTTGGGTGGATTATCAGATATATGAAGCTCATTGCATTAATTGTGTGTTTATAAATATTTCTATGCTGTTTGTAGTCTTATTTGTCTTTTGCGCTCAACAGCTAGGTCGACATTTTGTTTGGTCACAGTTTATTTTGGGGTACGCTTTTCAACTCAAGGCTCTTGAACTGTGGACATTAGCCTAATTGTAGTGAGTGTCTAACCATTTATATTTACTTTGAGAGTGTCTAAAATAAGTGTATTTCATGATTTTTGCAAAGGAAAACTAAATTTACTCCACGTATGCCAACCTCTGAGAACCTAGCTCCGCTAGGATTTGGGAACAAAACCTAATCGCTTAGGTTTTCAAGTCCTGCACCTCTTCTTTTCTTGATGGAGATAGTCTTATGTGTCTATTATTGTTGGTTCTCTGACATATATTCAAAATCTGTACAGTGCATAAAGGTTTCAGTCTCCGAAAATGTTATGGCTTTTTCTGCAGTTTGGAGTTTTTATTCATTTTACATGTTTTTATGGTCTGTACTTGGAAATAAGGATTGGTCTATAGGAAAAAGTACTTAGCGATCAGGTGATAGAAAATTGATTGAGCATCTGATCATGTTTCTTGCTTCTAATTGATATTAATCTTCTGATTTTCATCAACTTCTTTAAGGTTGTTGTTTTGGTTCGTTTGATTATAAATATGAGTAGCCTGAATAAGTGCATCTCCAACATTGATCATAGCTGTAATGTTTTCATGATTAATTTGCTTATTTTTTTTGGATGTTGTTGCTTACGAGCACGGCTCTGATGATAAATATAAAATAAAAGTTTTTCGATTGTTTTTCTCTACATCTATCCAAATTTGGGATTGCTTTCTGATTCATTTTATTTCAAGGTTTCAGAATTTGGATCCATAATTGTTTATTGGTGACTGTTTGTGCTTACTATCTCAAGTAACGTTTATTTGAAGATTATATGCACATTAAGGATTTACAAAGATAAAATTCTTGGATTGGAAAATGAAAACAGTGAAAGTCATTGTGGTTGTGATGTTGTCTGCTATCGAATTTTTTTTTATTACTATTAAATTTTTAGACAATTAGATTAGTTTGTTTCAAAGAGTGTATCAGAGCCAATTTTATGAATCACAAAGTTTCATAGTATTTAAATTAACATGCTTGGTGACACTTTGGATAACAAAGTTTTGATGATAAATATTGTTGACATTTGGTCAGTTTTTTTTTTTTTTTTTTTGGCAAGAAGGAAAGGGACAAATTTAAGTGGTAACTGTGAATGGTTTTCTATGTGTACAGTCCATAGATATGCAGATGAGACCACTTCAATTGAAGATGCACTTGAGTCTGCCAATGAATTAGATCAGTGCTAAACTCCAATTGTAGAAACTTGATACCAGCTTGCTTAAAATATCAGGTGTTAGCTGAATCTTTCTCTTTACGATTGAAATACCAATTTTTATAATATGTAAAATTATAATTGTATTACATTATGTAGATCAAGATTTGAGGAAAAAAATTAAACACACAACATCGCGCGGGAGAATTTTCTAGTACATTTACTATATACTAAATCGCAGTGCATTGTTTCTGACTGCTCCTAAGGGACGGAAAGGACGGCTACGTCCTCACTTGACCTTTTTATACGGCTCTGCCATTGTCGTCTGAAGAGACCGTTCTGCCCTCGTTTGACATTTGTATCGATCGACCCATCTTATTCTCTCTTCTACAGCCGCCCATGGATTTCTATAATCAGTGGATTGCTTCTTCTGTCTACAATCGTGTAAGGAAGATTGAGAGAGTGAGTTTTTTTTTTTTTTTTTTCCTGTGTTTGATGTCGATTTTTTGGTTTGAATTTGTAAACCTGGATTTGGTTTATTCTTTTGTGCTTACCATCTTCTCTGATATAGATTTTGTTCATTTTTTTGGCTTCTAATGCAGTTTTTGTTACATCTTTTGGATTGGCTGGGTTATAGTTTGAAAAAGGGTGAGAGCAGTTGTCAGTTTCTGATCATCTGTGGAGGAATTTTGGTTTGTAGTTTTCAATCGATTTGATTTGCAGAGGGAGCTAGATTCGTCAGTTTTGTTCTGCTGGAGAAGAAGACAAATTCATGGACTGCAATCTAATTGATTGTTGTGAATTTAATTGAAATTTTTAATTGAGTTGTTTATAAGTTGAATCAGGTTTTTTACTTTTGTTGTCTGTTTTTAATTTGCAGGTTGTGCATATTGAAGGGAGAGAGGTTTGAAGTGGAAGCAAAGAAAAGAGGTTTGGTTGTTAGCAGTAAACAAAGGACAAATCCCACAATCAGAGAGATCCTGACAGAACGCAGTACAATGTTGACCTATTTTAAAGGCCGAACAGTAACTTATGGCAGATCAGAATCTTCAGCTATATATACACACACACACACACCCAGTAGAGTAAGAAGATGAGCAGAAACGAAAGGAATATGGAGGAAGTGAAGGTAATAGGATTCTGGACAAGTCCATATGTTTACAGGGTTACATGGGCTCTGAAACTCAAGGGAGTCGAATATGAATATCAAGAAGAGGACATATGGAACAAGAGTGATTTGCTTCTTCAGTACAACCCAGTGCACAAGAAGGTTCCAGTGTTTGTTCATGGTGGAAAGACGATTGTAGAGTCGGGTATTATTCTGGAGTACATTGACGAGACCTGGCCGCAGAACCCTCTAGTTCCAACAGACCCTCATGCGAGGGCCATGGCTCGATTTTGGATTAAGTTTGTTGGTGACAAGGTAATCATACATACCTGCCTTTCTTCATAGAGAGTTTCTCCTAATGAAAATAAAATGTTGCCTTAACTGACTGGCTATTTTGTGCAATTTAGATGAAGAACTTTCAAGGATTCTTCTTCAAAAGAGCTGGAGAAGAGCAAATAAAAGCAGCAAAAGAAGCCCAGGAGTATCTGAAGATCTTAGAAGACCATGGCCCTGAGGAGAAGAAGTTCTTTGATGGTGACAACATTGGAATGACAGACGTATCCATGGGATGGCTAGCATTCTGGCTTGAGGCCATGGAAGAAGCATCTGGTGTACAAGTTCTCGAAGCCAATAGCTTCCCTCGCTTGCACGCATGGATTAGAAATTTCAAGCAGGTTCCTGTGATTAAAGAAAATCATCCTGACCACACTCGGCTGGTAGCCTATTTCAAACCGCTAAGGGAGAAGTTTACCAAGCCAGCGACTACGTGATACCCTACTCTTACTTTCAAACAACAGCACATGTACCGGGTAAGAATAATGGTTGTGAGTTGTGACATAAACAATAAACAAGGAATAATACCAGTGAATAGTTTCAATCACATCAAGTACTGTTAGTGACTGAATAAGAGAAGTTCTTTCTAACGCATGTGTGTTTTGCTTGTCCACTGGCTCATGTCACTTGTTACATGGAGTTGAATCCAAGCCTCCACTCCATTTTAATTAAGAAGAATATTTTGGTAAAAAACCAGAGCTATGAAGACAACAATATGTAATGCAAGAACACTGTACCTGTACAACCTCCAATGTGTTTCTACCTTGTCTTTAAACACAGAATAAGACCAATTATAGAATTTACAACACGACATAATTAGAATGTTGCCAGTTTATGAAGAATTTAATTCAGCAACACCGAAGCCTGTTTATATGGCCTAGTCTTTCATTTATAGCCTTATTGAGATTGCAATTTATCAAGCAATGTTGAGTATATACACTGAAAGTTCTATTACTAGTCTGTCCTTTACTTAAACCATAATCATCTAACCATCTAATTCTGATCACATTCACTTTACTCACGTAGTGCAATGCGGTCTGGTCTAGGGAAATTGGGGTTCCGTTCAGTTTGCAACTTCTTAACTGAGCTAAAGTTATGTTTCATCGATTGATCATCTGATCAATTATCAAGCTCTGCTCTGAAAAGAAGTCTGCATCTCTTGTGCTAGCATATATAACAATTCTCATTGAGATTTGGTTGAATATATGATCAAAATTTACCTTGCCTTCATAAGGGTCATCCCAAAACCAAGGGATTCTGTGGCACACCTCCTTAATGTATTCACCGGAATCTCTGTTCCTCTTGTTCGGGGACTAGTGACTTAATATCTTTTGTTTCATGATCCACATTCTCTTCTTTCTTTGGCCAGTCCTTTCTTTATATTGTTTGATGTTTTAAGATTCAAATTCAATAAGTTTTTGGCAACAGTTCATTGCTTTATGCATATTTATGTGCAGTTCTATCTGATGCAAAGAATTCCTGTACAATCTTCCCTCCTCTTTTCTCATGTACGTTATCATCCTAGTCTATGTCTGAAGGTATAATCTGAGCCTTTGTAACATTAACTCTGTATACAGCTATATACATGTAACGTTCCCATGTTTATCTATTTAAAACTTCTCCTTGCCTTGAGTTTCCAAAGCTTATTTCGAGTAACCGCTTTCAATTGGTTCGGTTCTGTATATAGAACTGGTTTTTGAACAAAGATAGTAGCTTAAATTTATGTGGTTTGAAGACTCGGAATGCTGTTACATTTGGTGGAGCATACTGGAAGATATGATCATTTCTAAAGATCTCTATTTAGTGAGAATGCTCCTTGAACGAGCACCGGAATCTTCTTATTAACCAGGTTATACTTCAAAACAAGACTAATCTTCTTAACAAGGTTCTCTTCCACATATTCAGTACCTAACACATTGTTTTAGTGCCAATATGATTCTTGTAACTAAAAGGACTAGGACATGTTCCTAGCAGCTTCACTTCTTCCATTTCTTTCCCTCTCCAACACCTGTCTTCAAGATAAGGATTGGCTTCGTTCTGCTTTTTAAATTTTGTAGTCAAAAGTTCTGGTCGACTTTAAGAAGAATAATTAATCAACTAGTACAACTTGCTTAACAAGTTTTGTTTTTGTTGGAAAAACATGATCGATCTTCGGAATTTGGGGCGCAAAACAATATCTTATCTCTAAGATGTATACCAACTACATATGAATAGTAAAGTCAACAATAGCCAACAAAGGACAAATTGGCCTCTATCCTTCCTTACCTTGTACATTGAATGTGAGGCATATATATACATGTAGAAACCAGTCTAGGAGCAAAACAGAACCCAGCAAAATGGCAATAGTTTTTTTTTATTTTTTTTGAGAAAAGGAGATAATATCATTCAATTATTCATAGCCAGAAGGCACGTACATTGAATGCTGTCTTACACCAAAATCATACATGGTATAAGCTACTAGGCAAAGGACAGGTGACCCTCACTATTAACAAATGCGCTCACTTAATGAGCCTACATACAGGAGATCAAATCCTCACTACAAAACCTCCTTTTTGAAAAGTAAACCTAGTCGCCTAGAGACCTCAATTGGTGTACAACTAGAGAGAACTAAGAAGCAAGTAGTAAAAGACTCAAAGTCAAGTACTAGGCAAGGAGACCCGGGAACCAAAAGCTTCCCACGTCCTTATCTCGAGAATCCTCCGTCGTAACTACTCAAGAGGATTTGCTAGAGGCACGGAAGTGCGTAGTTCTCTAACAAAAATAGAGAGTAATATAAACCTAGGATTCCCAAAGCAAGGAAATAAAGAGTAACTACAAATAAAATATAAAACTAGGACAAAAACCAGCCCAAAATAAGGCCCAAGAGAGCAGCCCAAGGAGATGAGTCCAGCCCAAGGCCCAACAAAATATTGACCCGAGCCAGCCACCAAAACCATTCTCGGCCAGCGCCGACGATCACTGCCAGACCAGTAGTGGCCGCGACCCCCACGAGATCACGCAAAAACGCCTAGCCGCGCCGCCACAACGATCAGTCCAGATCCACCATGGCCTCGCCCCTGCAGCGATCCTCCCAAACCACCAGAGCTGCGCTGCCACACCATCACCCAGAAAACCGCCATAGCCACGGCACCATCACATGTCCAGGAGAGCTCCCGACGAAACCCCGCCGCCAGAAGTCGTGGAAGTTCCGACGAACCACCAAAACTTGCACAAACTGATCATCAGGACTCCTTTGCCAAACCTCGAGCCACCACCATTCAGAAGACTACACGATCATTGCTTTCAAAACCTGCCCGGCAGCAGCCCAGTCGGCATGGCGAACCACCACCGATGAGCGCCGCCGGAAGAGAAGAGTAGGAGATCTTGAAGAAAACCCTAGGCACGGTCCGAGTAGTTCGGTACCTAACCAGCAAAATGGAAATAGTTACATTGTTAGGTGCTTGGTCTAGTCCATTTGTTTACAGGGTTATCTGGGCACTTAAACTCAAAGGTGTAGACTATGAGTACATAGAGGAGGATGTCTTATACAACAAGAGTGACCGTCTTCTAAAGTACAACCCAGTCCATAAGAAGGTACAGGTTCTTGTTCTTGCCAGAAAATCAATCGCAGAGTCCGCTGTCATTCTTGAGTACATCAAAGAGACGTGGCCACAGAACCCCTTGCTTCCTAAAGACCCTCATGGACGAGCTCTAGCTCGATTCTGGACAAAGTTTGGAGAGGACAAGGTAAGTAATGATCACTAAACTATTTTACTACGTTATATATATTGTCAAATGAGTCATTTGTCGCATGTTTGTTTATGTAACTAGTTGACACTTGACTGTCTAACAACTAACAAAAAAATCGAATTTTATCCAACTCGAACTAATGTAGATGTTTGTGTGACACAGAGTCCAGCCCTGTTTGGATTTTTCTTGACTGAGGGAGAACAACAAGTGAAAGCAACAGAAGAACAGCAGGAGCAGCTGAGAATCTTGGAAGAGCAGGGCCTCGGTGACAAGAAGTTTTTCGGTGGAGACGAGATTGGAATGGCTGATTTAGAATTTGGATGGCTAGCTTGGTGGCTGGAAGTCTTGAGTGAAGCAACTGGGGTTAAAGCTATTGAAGTCGAAAGCTTCCCTCGCTTACATGCATGGATTCAAAGGTTCAAGGAGATTCCCACAATCAAAGAGACCCTTCCTGATCGCAGTGCAATGTTGACCTATTTCAAAGATGGAAGAGCAACAATTCTTGCTTCAGCAAAATCTTAAACACTAGCTAGCTAGAACCTGCTTCTGCTGAGCTTCTACTTCTCAAACAATGATATAGCTATAGCTGTTAGCTGATGTAAGTTTGTTTCTGTAATTTTCTTATCCACATTAACTCCATCAAATAAAAGCTCGTAGCTTGAATAAACATATATTTCCATGGACTTATGGCATAGATATATGTTTGTATATGAAACAGAGTCCATAAATTCCATCAAATTTTCAAGAACATTGGCATATCAAAAAATTAACTCCAGCAAATAAAAGCTCGCAGCTTTACTTCTTTAAAAAAATTTCAGTGTTGTAGAATAAGAGAATTGTGTGCTTCTTTATTGATAATAGGGCCCTTTATATAAAGGGTCAAGAGTACAAAGATTACAAGAAATTCTATTATGAAAAGAGATATGAAATCTATGATTTAATGTACTTTCCCTATTACATAAAATATCACATCCATATTTGGACTAGTCGCACCAATTCTAGGTTTTGCAACAATCAATTATCATTATGGTGTCACATTCTTGCTACTATAAGCCTATAAGTAGGTATCATAGTGCTAACCCAGCTCATTCATCCGAAATGAACGTTTAAATACGAATAACTGTAGTGATTAGGGCTATCAATATGGTGTCACATTCTTGCTGCTATAAGCCTATAAGTAGGTATCATAGTGCTAACCCAGCTTATTAATCCAAAATGAACGTTTAAATATGAATAACTGTAGTGATTAGGGCTATCAACATTTTGTGTCTTAGTTTGTATTATGTCGACCGTATTAAACATGTCACAACAGACAAATTAAATCCAACTTATTTTATAATCATCAGAAACAAACCCAAACTTGAAATGAATTATGATGACAGTATAAATGAATTAATTCACTTAAATATCTTAAACATGTTTCACTCTCTCAATTTTATGAAGATTTTCGGTTGTATTATCGAGTCTGTTGTAATTGATAACCTTGCGACATGATCATACCACTACCTAGTCTAAGTCATTTCATCAAACCATTAGAAAATATAAATTAACCATTCAAGGCTTTGGTAAGATTTTGCAAATCTGCCCCAATTCCATTTCCCACTTCATCATAACTATTTGGCGCGAGCATTTTGGGGGTTTAGGGTTTGGCCTCAGCAAATATCCACACCGATGATGGACGACGTCATTCAAAATACCGGCACGAAGGCCCGATTCATGGACTGCGAAGAAGAAGAAGAAGGCCCGACTGAGCGAAGAAGATAGGAGGAGTTACAGTTGGACTGCTTGACCAATGTACTCTCCATAGTTGGGATGGAATCTCTGCTTCTGGCCGTCCCTTTTGTTTGCATATCATGGTACAAAACTACTCTCAATCCTTTATGCTGGCATAGTCTCAAATTCCCAGACTATGTACGTTGTCTTTTGTTCATTGGTAATGTGGATGATGATATGTTCATTTGTAATGTTGATGATGATGTTGGGCCTTAGAGTTTTGGTCCCTTTTATGATAAGTTTATAGATCAATGTGGAATTGATAAGAGTCGTTTCTCTATCACTGCTTTGTAAATTGTGTTGTAAACCGTAGCCGTGGAAAGGTTACTTTACTTGAATGACCTGCATTCTGTACCGAAGAAGCGGTGAGATATGTTTCACATGAGTGCCCCCTCCTTAAGGTTATCTGGTTCAAGGATGATTTAGTTGTGTTCAAGAGTTCTCAGATTATTCCAGAGGTAATTGCAAAGTGGAAATTTTTGGAGTCAGTGTTTTTTTGGGGGAGGCGTGGTTAGAATTCTGAAACAGTTTGAAAGGAGGAGTTGCCCTCAAGGTTTGAGTAAACATTTTAAGGTATTGTTGGCATCGGAAAGTGTCATCTGCTGCAATGTTTTGGATAGAATCCTTGTGCAGATTGGCACTCACTGCAAGTATTTTACAGATTTAAACATTTTTCACGCCACTGTTGGTGAAGTTGAGGCATCCACAATTGTGAACTCGCTGCCAAACCTTCAGAATTTTTTGCAAGAAATTGTCGCATTGAAAGGGATGGTGTGTTACGCTAATGCCGGGCTGCAAACAGCTTGTGCTTTTTGATGCCCAAAACTGTGAAGGTTTTGAAGAGGGTGATGGAGAAATATCAAAGCTTGCTTCCCATATTGATACATTTTTTTTGTAGGAGTTCTCAAGGCTATAAGTTGGTTGTTTTAAAAATGCTTAGCAATGTGAGGAAGCTTTTTTTCTTGTTGGGTGTATCAAATAGGCTCAACTAAGCCAATATCTTGATAGACTATATCACTTAATCTTAATGATATGTTTGTTTGTCGTCTTCCATCTAGATATATAGATATATATATATATATATATATAGATATATATATATATATATATATATAGAGCATGTTACTTAAATCATAATGCTATGTTTGTTTTTACAGCTGAACTCCAAATACAAGTGCTAGGGTGGATTTAATTTCGATTTTTGATATTCTTATATGGATTTGTTTAAGTGATAGATTCTCTATTTGAAGGATGTTGGGCTGACTTTACAGCAACTATGTTTGCTGCCAGAACTGTTGCTCTTGTTCAGGAACTAGGGACGTTGGGATGTTGGGATGTTGGAGTAATATTTCTACGGTTTTCTTGGTTTTAATATCTATTGTTTGATGATCAACATTCTTCTATTTCTTTGGCAAGTCCTTTATCATTGTTTCAAGAGTCCAAGATTGAAACTCAATAAGTTTTGCAAACAGTTTATTCTTTGTGTATATTTATGTGTTAAGGCATTTTATCGGATGTAAAGATTTCCTGCATAATCTTCCCTCCTCTTTTTTCATGTTATTATCCTAGTTTTTGTTTCAAGCTTTGTATTCACTATTCAAAGCCCTTCAACTTTAAACCCAGCTTATCTGTTTTCCCACAGTTTTTCTTTTCAGAATTTTTCCTTGTCGTAATTTTCCAAAGCTTACATCCAAATAAAACTGGGCTTGGAATAAAGATAGTAGCTTGAGTTTTATGTACTTTAAAGACGCAGATTGCGGTTGCAGCCTTCAGGGCTGAGCCATTCTAGTAGAGTTATGTGATCATTTCCAAGCCTATGGATGGTGTGAGAAAGCTCCTTGAGATATGCCTAATTCAACCCCTTATTGCATTGTATTGTTGTTACTTTCGTTGGACTATCTTTACCTTGATGCTCGTACAAAATGGAAGATAAGTTTCAACTTGTTAACATACAAACCTTGCATTCTTGTGAACATCATTCTTACATGTAAAAGATCAAGCGAACAAGAGAACAAGAGATGGAAACTAATCAGAAGGCCTCTGATGTCTCGTCTTTTTCGAATAGTGTGCTGAAAGGGGATATAGGGCCTTGGATGTTAATGACATACAAGAATAAAAAGAAGGTTTCTGCGGAAAATGGTGGTATTAAGAAAGTTCAAATCTCTGGTTCCAGGTTCAATGTGCTGTAGGATTAAAATGGTGATGAGCATACTGATAATGGGGACCCTGCTACAGTTGGCGCTAGACCTATTGTTACACCCACCCCTCCCACTGTTAAACTTTGGAAGAATTTCCAAGACAAGGCTTTGAAGAATTTCCACCCGATCCAATACTTCCGTCATTTATTTTCTCTCCGTATGGATAAAACAAGCCCATATCAAGCGTACCCCTTAAGTTTCGAAAGATTGTCTTTATACCAGTCCAATGACATTGCGTTGGCGTAGGGCTACATCTAGCCAACAAGTTCATAACAAATGAGGTGTCCGGTCTTGTATTGTGTTAAGTACAATCATGCGCCTATTGCACTTAGGTAAGACACTTCTGCCAATTAACACGTCTTCGTTATCATCCCTGGGATGAAACGTATCTCTCTTAGGGTCAAGACTACGGACAACCATAGGAGTGCATCTTTGACTTTATCAAAATGCAAAACATATATTGACACGGTATACAAGTTCTAAATCTAGACAAAACCGTGTTCTCCCAAGGTCCTTCATTTCAAACTCGGATTTCAGGTGTTCAACGGTTTCCCTTAACTCTCAATTATGTTTATCAACATAAACCGTGACAATTGCAAATCTAGAACTTGTCATGAAAACGCAAGGGCATAGTTCATCATATCAATTCCCAATCAAGTAGTCACTTTAGTGAGCGTTTCACCCTCATTGCAAACGTGCTCCATGGTCAAAAGCCACTTGATTTGGGTAAATGAAGTACACAAGACCCTTCATTATATTCTGTATCTAGATCCCCATAGAGATACGTAGTAATCACATTCTTAAGTTGCATGTTCAGTTATTCGGAAACTACCAAACTAACAAGGTAGTGGAGTGCAATGACATCCATTAAGAGAGAATATGTCTTCTCGTAGTCGATTCCAGGGCATTTTGTGAGAAGTCTTGGGCCATAAGGCGAGATTATCATCTCTTTTTCTCATCTACTATCCAACGAAGGCCTATTAATGTCAACAAGTTTTATGTTAGGAGGTGTTGGCATCTCAGACCTGAAATCCTTCCTCTTTGTTAGTGAATCCAATTCAATATGGATCGCATCTTTCCATTTAGGCCAATTTTTCTACGTTGGCATTCTTCAACGGAGTACGGTTCGATGTCATTGGTCTCAATAATTCCACGTCTTCATGTACACTAGTGTAATTCGTAGAGATCTCTATATTCTCAGGAATTGGTTCTAACATTGAGGCGTCCCCAACGATGTCTCTTGGACATAACCAAATAGAATATTCTCATGAGACGGATTTTGAGTATCAATGATCAATGGATCAAGTTGTGCCAAACTCGCTCTCTTCCTAGGGCGAGAATACATCGAACCTATGGGTCTCCTACGCTCTTTAGCAGAACCCATGGCCTATGACGCCATTATGCCACCTTTGTGGCATCACCATACCACCATCCATGGTAGTGGTGCCGTACCCATCTCCTCTGGGTGGCACCATGTCCTCTTGTGGGGACATCAATCCTTACAGACATGTTTGCAGCAGGTATATGTGATCTCGTCATTTTTAGGGGATCAAGATGAGACATAGTGGGGACAGACCACGACAATTCTTGTCGTTCCTGTTGAACATTGACTTTCTAATCTCCCCCTAACGAAGGGAAGACTGTCTCATCAAAGTGACAATTTGCAAATCTAACGAAAAAGAGATCGCTTGTCAAGGGTTCTACATAGCGGACTTATAGTTGGAGACTTCTGTCCAACACAAATATATATATACATATATATATATATATATATATATATATATGCATTCGTTGCAATGACTCATGTTGATGTGTTGTGGCAGCGCAATTGGCACTTAAACCGCACACTAAAATATGCATAAGTATGAGATATTTGACTCGAACCCTGTCACTAGCTGTAACGCAAATAAAAGTTGAGTGGCTGCTATGAATCATAGACTAGTTAGCATAGCTGCATGCGATATCGCATAACCCAAGCGGAAATATTGGTGTGCATTACCAAAGTCCGGTCTACCATCGTAGTCTTTTAATGGTGGCTTTTCTGCGAGACCAATTGGGTGTGTGCATGGGAATATGATACTTGATATCAATACCCAATGATATGCAATAGTCATCGAAAATTTTCGATGTAAACTCTCTAGCATTATCAAGTCAAATTGACTGAATGGGATGATCTGGGTAGTGAGCCCGTAGCCATATGTTCTGGGCTAGGAGTTCATCATAAGCAGCATTACGAGTGGATGATAGCGTGACACGTGACCAGCGTGTCCGCGCATTAACCAACACCATAAAACATCTAAGCAGTCCGCAAGTTGGTTGAATCGATCAACAAAATCCCCTTGGATTCTATGTAAGAATGGAATTATTTTTTTAGTGTCCTTTGCATAGGATGATCTTGATCCTAAAAAAAAAACAGGCTTTACTGAACAAAAGATTGGCCTTATAATCAACCAATGAAGGTTTTGGTTGAGCCACAATGTCACAATTTACTTTGAGAAGTAGAGAGAAGAGCCAAGTCTCCATACATGGCGTCAAAGCCATGATTTTGCCGGAGGGGGATCACGGCGTCGGCCGGTAGTGCATGGCGGAGGCACCCCAAGGCGCGGCGGCGGTGTAATGCTCTCTTTGAATCGACTTTTGATTCTCACTTCTCTTCATTCTGAAGAAGAGATGTCTGTGTGAAGTCTTTAGTAGCACGGATTATCATATCATGACCTGAGTGTCCCAAACGGTCGTGCCAAAGCCTATATGTGTCAGAATCCCATAAGTCATCTCTCATGACATGGTTGGATTCAATGACTCGAATAGTGGTTGCATACAACCCACTAGAGCGACACATAAGTTTCTCTAATACTCGTTTTTGTCCGTAGTCATTACAGGTGATGCAAAGGAACTCTTGTGCATTCTCACAATGTGTTTCCACATGAAAACCATTGACTTTTATAACTTTCAAATAAAGTTCGAATTAAGGTATGTCCAAGACATTAAGTAAAAGAATCGACACTTTATTAATAGCTAATGATTACATCAAAGTTTCTTAACCAAAGTCTAATCCAAAATAAAAATTAAACTTAGACAAATTGTAGTCACTCAATCCATTTGGTAACTCCAATCAAATATGACCAAGGAAGTAGAGAGAAATGTTGGTGGAGCGAGGCTCTCTTAAGTACCACTAATTTCAATCACTTTCCTAGACATCATACTTCATTGGATGCGCCACTTGAGAAAGAGTTAATACAAAATTGTCATTTATTGATTAAGGCATGATTGCCATTACATAATTCTTGGAAAAATAAAAGACTATTCGAAATAAAAATCTGCGGCATTTTGTCTTCATCGCCAGATTTAAAGTCTTTTTGAACTCGATGTCTTAATCACCATGATGTGGCTACCTTCTTAGGTACATTGCAAATTCGGGTCCATTGATCAGACGTTCCATATCAGAAATAGACACCATAAAGAGGATTCTCCTTTGATTGAGGCGCATTGGCTCAATTTGCATGGTCCCTAGGACCGGTGGCGTTGGAAAGTGATGACCATGGCCAACGTTGGCTCCATGGTTTCCAACCCTTCTTCCCTCAAAATCACGGCTCCTACGGTCGCGTGATTGTCGCCTTGGGTCATAACGTCGACGGCGACTTTCTCTAGCCATGGGATGATGATCTTGATGGCCATCTTGAGGCCTATCAATTTTTCTGTTCATAGCTTCAATAAGCTGTTGAAAACTTGTGATCCGTCTTGCATTTACATGAGTCCGGAATAATTCTGAGGACCTCATAGCATAGACAGGGAAGATATTTAGGGTTTTCTCAATCAATTGATCTTCTGTTATTGTCTTTCCACAGAGACGCATCATTGATCTGATCCGAAGAGCTTCCGAATAAAATTGCATAACCGTGTCAAATTCAGAGAAGGGAAGATCATTCCATTCTGCTTCTATATTCAGAAGGATGGAGTCACGAACATTGCCATAACGTTCACGAAGCGCTTGCCAAAGCTTTATGGTGCTATCCTCATTTATGAACTCAAACTGGAGGTCACTGTCCATGTGACGTTTCATGAAGGCAAGTGCCCTGGAATTATCTTTATCAATTTGAGGATCTGGAGCTATTTCTATATGACAAAGCTCTTGGATTGTATGCAATAAATCTCGGGCAGTAAGATGGATCTCAATGTCAATGGTCCAGTCTAAATACCCTTTGCCTGCATAATCCAATGGAACAAAATCGAGTTTGTTGACATCCTGAAAAAGGGTGAAACAAGAACGAATTAGTTTCGGAGCTAAACTTCCACGAAAACTAAAATAATAAGATTTCCGAGCTATGCTACCAAGAAATCAATTTCCAAGAATATTTGGATTAGACCGAAACAATGATGTTTTAATATGGTCACAATTTGGTGCTTGCGGACGCTCTTAGCCCAAATATTATGAACACTCTTAGTTCATTGATTACTAACGCCCTTAGTTCATTTAGTGTGAATCCTCACAATTCCGCTTATTAAATAATTGAACTCACGTTAGTATATTGCAAATCCTGCAGAAAATAATGAAATTTAAAAGACAAGAAAGCAGGAACTTTAATCATAAAGACTTACTTGTTGAAATTCGGAGCATATTCATTTCTAAATAGCTCCCACTTCAAATGGTGTACAGGTCTCAAAACGACTCCAATTAGACTGAAATTTGGAGGTCAAATAGAAGAGATAGAGACGAAAAACTTTGGTGAAGGAGGGATTTTTATCTAAGGTCCCGATCAAGACGTTTCGGGGCGTGCAAACAGGCTGATCTGCACAAGAACGAGAGTGCTACTGTGTTGCAGGGGCAGCAAGCGTGCGACGATGCTGCAGGGGCAGTAGGGGGCACAAGGGTGCTCAAGGGCTGCAGGGGCAGCACACGGTATGGCTAGCTAGGGCTAGGAGCTTGCGGCAGTTGGTCTTGGCAGAAACTGGAAAAGCTAGGCAAAAAGTCATTTCTACAAGGAGGACCAGTTGGTGTGAAGGTCGGTTCAGGGGCTTCTGGACCGGTTCTTGGAGTATCGCTTCCGATTCCTAAATCCTAAGACAGAGATGGTGCTGCTGACAAAATTTGGTGGTAATTGGGTGTTCGAAAGGTGGTGAACCGGTGGAGAGATCGCAGCGGATGGTTTGGGGCTTCCAGCGGCCCGTTCGTTAAGTTTCCGGCTGGTTTTGGTTATGTACGTTTCTGCCGGTCCGGACTCCTTGGGTCGGGGGCTACTAGTTGGGAGGCGGAGGCAATTAGGGTTTGAGGGTTTCGACTTGTTTTAGGGTTTTTGTTATTTGTCTCAGGGTTAGGGCTCGTGCTGATAACGTGTTAAAGTAAATTGGAATTGCAAAGAGAATTGTAGTAGTATTATTGATAATATAGAAAATTACATAGTAGCACCTGACCAAAGATATAAACACAGAAAACCCACCTTCAATTTGTTTTATACAAATAAGGACACAAGCCCAGGCCCAAAACCAAATGAAGCAGACCTGGCTTCAAATTTTGATAGAAAATGACTAAAATGCTCAATTTTTATTACAATTTACGCTCATGCCACTGCCATAATCCTCACCAACCAAAACCTGAAATCCCAAAATGCAAAATGCAAAACGCCCAAACCCAAATCAGAAAACCTAAACGCATTGCAAAATCTCCGTAGTAGCAGCAGTCAGCTTGAAATATCAGCCATGTCCATGGCTCTCAAAGCTTCACGGCTGTAAATATAGCCGTCGCCGCCTCCATCTCGAAGGTTGCATGCCACGGTCGCGAGGCAGGTAGCTGAGGCTGTGGTGAGTTCGAGGACGAGGTTGGCTGTGAAAAAGCTTAAGGAGGAGGAGGTGTTGCCGGAGTAGGAGAAGGAGAAGGAGAAGGACCGTGTGATTGTGATTTCGGAGAAGGAAGACTCTGATTCGGAGGGTGAAAGGAAGGAAGAAGAAGAGAACAAAGCTGTGATGGCTGATGATAGTGGTGGCTTGAGTGCTAACTAGGTTGCTGGGCAAGAAGAAGAGGGCAGTACGGCGCCGTTTCCTGAAAAGGTATCCAAAAATGAAACAAACTTTGTCGATCAGGATCTGGTAGCAGGATTGGACGAGTGTAGTAGCAGGATTAGGTGATGACGAGTGCAGTAGCAGAACACGAATACAAGTGCAGTAGCAGAACTGGACGAGTATGAGTGCAGCGAGTACAGTAGCAGGATTGAACGAGTGCAGTAGCAGGATTAGGCGATGACGAGTGTAGTAGCAGAACTGGACACGAGTACAAGTGTAGTAGCAGAACTGGACGAGTATAAGTGCAGTAGTAGGATTAGGCAATGATGAGTGCAGTAGCAGAACTGGACACTAGTACAAGTGCAATAGCAGAAATTGACGAGTATGAGTGCAGTAGCAGGATTGGACGAGTGCAATAGTAGGATTAGGCGATGAGATGAGAGTAGTAGGCTAGAGTGAGGTCTAATATTCTTTCTTTTAGCAACGTGTAAAAGAAAGATATATATATATATATATATATATATATATATATACATATCCGATCCAGAGAGGAGTTCCGCTTTGAAATTAACGTGTGAAGTTCGAGTTTTTGGTCACTTTTCGGTCGCATATCCACATCTCGACCGTTCAGTTTTTAGGTACTAGTGTATAGATCATCTCTGCAAATTCTCAACCAAATTGATGATCGTTAAGGTATCTAACTCGCTTAAACCAATGGACGGACTGAATCTGTCAACCTGAACCGTACTAGCTTTAAGGCAGTTATCAATGCCTTAACGATCATCATTTTGGCTGAAAATTTGCAGAGACGATCTATACACTAGTACCTAAAAACTGAACGGTCAAGATGTGGATATACGACCGAAAAGTGACCCAAAACTTGAACTTCACACGTTAATTTTCAAAGCGGAGCTCCGCTCTGGATAAGATCTGTATATATATATATATATATATATATATATATATATATATATTTTGCTTTTGAGAAGTAATATAAACATATTATTCTCAGAAAAAAAAAAAGTAATATAAAGAGATTATTCTCAGAAAAAGAAAGAAAAAAGTAATATAAAAGGATTAAAAATCAAAAGGAGTAGTTAAGGGGAAAAAAAGTAACATAAACGGATTATTCTCAAAATAATAATAATAATAATAATAATAATAATAATAATAATAATAATAATAATAATATAAATGGATTAGAAGTCAAAATGAGTAGTTAAAGGTAAAAAAATAAATTAACTCATGACATGTGGCAAGTAGAGAGCATATTGTCCTTATTTGTAAGATTTAATCCTTATAAAGGGATTACAAGTCAAAATAAGTAGTTAACGGTAAAAGAGTAAATTAATTCATGACATGTGGCAAGTGGAGAGTATATTGTCCTTAGGGCATCTCCAACAGACTAGCTATTTCAACAAAAAGTTAAAAATTTGGCTAATTTGAGATAGTTTAGCACTCCAGCAGAATAGCTATATGAAAGTTAAATTTGGCTTTTGCTAAAATCTCTAGCTAAATTTAGCTAGGGAGGAGAGATAAAATAACAAAAAGCTAAACACTCCATGTTCAATTTTTTTAGTTTAACTAATACTGCTGGAGGAAAAACTAGAAATTTACTACCTAAATTTAACTTTTAGCTGATTTAGCTAAAAAAATAGCTTTTACTGTTGGAGATGCTCTTAAGTGTAAACTTTTGTCCTTAAATGTTCAAAACCAAATATTGTGGAGTTTTTTGTGTTTTGAAATCCTATCAAGGGGGGTATATGTAGTTTGTTATTGATAATAGGAGCCTTATATATAAGGATTTACAGAGTACACAAAAGGTAATAGAATCCGAACATAACTAGAAAATCTAGAACCTTCTCCTATTACAATTCTAAGACTAAACCTTTGAAGAGGCATACATGATGTCGATTTCCTTCAAAAGAGTAATCTATTTTAATAAGGTTCTCTTCCACATATTCATACTTGAATTTTAGAGACTGTAACGAAGATGTTCCTAGCAGCTTCACTTGTTCCATTTCTGTAAACAAGTGCTCTATTTCCCTCTTAACACCTGTCCTCAACATAAGGATTGGCTTCGGTGTGCTTTATAAATTTGTAGTCAAATGTTCTGGTTAACTTTAGGAAGATTAATCGTCTGGTATGACTTTCTCGACAAGTATCTTTTTGTTTAAGAAACATGATAGTCAAATATAGCAAAAATTACCAGTATGAAAGGTCAACAATAGTAAAGAGAGAGACCCTTACAGAACGCAGGACAATGTTGACTTATTTTAAAGGCCGAACAGTAACTTATGGCAGATCATTCAGCTATATATATATATACCCAGTAGAGTAAGAAGATGAGCAGAAACTAAACGAATATGGAGGAAGTGAAGGTAATAGGATTCTGGACAAGTCCATATGTTCACAGGGTTACATGGGCTCTGAAACTCAAGGGAGTCGAATATGAATATCAAGAAGAGGACATATGGAACAAGAGTGATTTGCTTCTTCAGTACAACCCAGTGCACAAGAAGGTTCCAGTGTTTGTTCATGGTGGAAAGACGATTGTAGAGTCGGGTATTATTCTGGAGTACATTGACGAGACCTGGCCGCAGAACCCTCTAGTTCCAACAGACCCTCATGCGAGGGCCATGGCTCGATTTTGGATAAAGTTTGTTGGTGACAAGGTAATCAGACATACCGTGCCTTTCTTCATAGAGAGTTTCTCCTAATGAAGATAAAATGTTGCCTTAACTGATTGGCTATTTTGTGCAATTTAGATACAGAACTTTGTAGGATTCTATAAAAGAACTGGAGAAGAGCAAATAAAAGCAGTAAAAGAAGCCCAGGAGTATCTGAAGATCTTAGAAGACCATGGCCCTGAGGAGAAGAAGTTCTTTGATGGTGACAACATTGGAATGACAGACTTATCCATGGCATGGCTAGCATTCTGGCTTGAGGCCATGGAAGAAGCATCTGGTGTACAAGTTCTCGAAGCCAATAGCTTCCCTCGCTTGCACGCATGGATTAGAAATTTCAAGCAGGTTCCTGTGATTAAAGAAAATCATCCTGACCACACTCGGCTGGTAGCCTATTTCAAACGGCTAAGGGAGAAGTTTACCAAGCCAGCGACGACTTGATATCCTACTCTTAATTTCAAACAACAGCACATGTAGCGGGTAAGAATAATGGTTGTGAGTTGTGACATAAACAATAAACAAGGAATAATACCACTGAATAGTTTCAATCACATCAAGTACTGTTAGTGACTGAATAAGAGAAGTTCTTTCTAATGCAATTTGCTTGTCCACTGGCTCATGTAACTTTCTACATGGAGTTGAATCCAAGCCTCCACTCCATTTTAATTAAGAAGAATATTTTGGTAAAAAACCAGAGCTATGAAGACAACAATATGTAATGCAAGAACACTGTACCTGTACAACCTCCAATGTGTTTCTACCTTGTCTTTAAACACAGAATAAGACCAATTATAGAATTTACAACATGACATAATTAGAAGAGTTAATTACTTGTAAGTGCATCTTTGAATGTTGTTTTAGCCATAAGGCCACCAACTAATTTTTCCCCTCATAAGGCCACTAGCTTAAAAATAGTGTTATATTTTAAATATAAAAACCAACATATTTACATAAATGTCACTAGAGTAAAAAGTCAACAACTATTCTCTCTCTCCTCTCCAGCGAGGTCTCCAGTCAACTCCGGTCAACCTCCAGCGGGTCTCCGGCCAACCTCCTGCCAACTTCCAGCGGGACTCTGGCCAACCTCCAGCGAGTCTCCGGCAAACTCCGGTGACCACAAAATCTACTGTCACTAACACCAAAAGCTACTGTGGCTAGCAACAGAAACTATTCTGATGAGATTTCCGGTAACCTCCGCCGAGGTCACAAAAACTACTATCACTAGCAATAAAAGCTACTATCACCAGCAACAAAAGTTACGCTGGTGAGATTTCTGACAAGGTCACAAAAGCTACTATCACCAGCAACAAAAGCTACACTGGTGAGATTTCTGACAAGGTCACAAAAGCTACACTGGTGAGATTTCCATTGAGGTCACAAAAACTACTGTCACAAACAAAAACTACTGTCACCAGCAACAAAAGCTACTGTCACCAGTAACAAAAGCTATTGTCACCGATACAAAAAGATACTCTCACCAGCAACAAATGGCTACTGTCACCATCATCAACAACAAAAGCTATTGTCACCAGTATTAGAAAGCTACTCTCATCAGTAATAAAAGCTACTCTCACCATCACCAAGCAGAACAAAAGCTACTCCCAAAGACTGAGAAAGCTATTTTTAGAGACTAACAAAGCCATAGAAATATAAAAGATACAACCAAAATAAAAATGCTACTACAATTGAGGAAAGAAATCATATTCAATGATATAAAAAGTATCCAGGGTTCAACAATGATATATCTATGTAAAAAACGACTTCCATAGTTGTAAAAAGTCACTACCATTGTTGTGAAAAGCTATTACAATAGCTGTATAAAGCTACTGTCAATGTTGTAATGCTACTATCATTTTTCAATGTAAGAAACTTTGCCACTGCTGTACAAAGCTACTACCAATGCTAACCAATATTGTAGAAAGTTATTGCCAATGTTGTAAAAAGCTATTTCAACTGTTGAAGTGCTACTGCCAGTTTTACTTTGTACATGTTTTCTTGTTTTGGCAGCCCACAGCACTACACCAACCACACTTTATATGTCTTCTCTAGCCACCTTCAATTAGGCAAAAAAAAAAAAAAATCAAAGTCAAAATCAAAATATAGAAGGCTACCATCACAGTTATACAACTCAACTAGAATTAATAGTTATACTACTGCCAGTTTTGCTTTGTACATGTTTTCTTGTTTTGGCAGCCCACAGCACTACACCAACCACACTTTATATGTCTTCTCTAGCCACCTTCAATTAGGCAAACAAAAACAAAAATCAAAGTCAAAATCAAAATATAGAAGGCTACCATCACAATTATACAACTCAACTAGAATTAATAGTTATAGAAAGCTAGCACCATAGCTATTGATTGCAACTAAAATATGATCAAGATTGATTTTTGTGATCAAAATTGAAGATAGCATGCCAGCAAACATCTACTTTATCAACTTGACAAAAAAAAAACCACAGTCTAGACACAAAACTAATAACAAAATGTGCAAAGCTACTGATCTGATTGTGGAAAGGTACTGCTAGAGTTTTAAAAAGCTATTGATAGAGATATAAGAAGCTACTAGCATAGCTTTCCAGTAGCAGAGAGCATGAATCCATTAAATTTGCTTTTATAGTGAATGTGTTTTCTCTAACTATATAAGTAGCTTTCTTTAACTAGGTCAATATGCTCTCTTTAATTGCAGAAGTAGTTTTTAATAATTTAGTCACTTTTCCTAACTAGGCGTATAACTTTCTCTATGTCAGATTTAAACATCAATTCTTCAGAACAAAAAAACCAATTTATACACCATGTCTATAATGAAAACCCAACTTAGGGACTACAAGAATTTTCTATAGCAATTGAAAATAATTCTATCTCAGCATGAATGATCTAGTGCTTTTATAGCAATTGAAAACAATTCTATAATAATGGCTTTCTAGATCATTAACAAATGTCATACCAAGGAGGAACAAAAGATGGTGGCTCGGCAGAATATAACCAACACCAACCAAACCAAAACCCAATCATATCAGGCATGTAAAGTTAACCAAACTCAACAAAATAATGCAAATATAAAAGATGATCTTCAAGACTAGCTTGAAATACCTCAACTACATAACCTAACTACATCTACTTTTAAGTTTAATTGTCCAAAATAAAATGAAAATTTCCATCAATAATTGCCATAATTGAAACTCCAAAGCTTACCAAAGGAGTGATCTGATACTCTGCCTCTACAACAACTTGAATGCCCAATCCCGCAGCAATTTTGGCAACACAAATTTTAAATTCCACAAATTAGAAACCCTAAATCAACACTAATTTTAATCAATTCGAAAAAAACAAAAGAAGATTCAACTTACAGGTAGATGAAGCTAAAGTGGTTGCGGTCTGGTGATGAGGAAGATGGTGCCGATGAATCTCAAACCGTTGAGAGCTCTTTGCGCTCTTGATCTCGTCCTTTGAAGCTTCGTCTTCAGCCTCCTCGCGTCGCGTCGCGGAACCGTCGGATTGCTGGAGTTGGACGACGCGGCGATGGGTTTGCCGTTTGGATTCGAAGATCCGAGGCCGAACTACTCCAGCTCGTTTCCATTCGGGTCGGCTCCAGCTGAGAACGGTAATGGAGAATGGAATCGACGACGGAGTTGTCGCATTCGACTGTCCTGTGCTACCGGAGCTGAGCGAGATGGTGAGGAAGGATGTTGCCGGAGCCGAACAAGATCATGAGGAAGGGTTTTCTCGCCGGGGGGAGAGAGAGAGGAAAGGAAGAGAATGATTTTCTTTTTTGCAATAGAGAGAAAATGAATGATGTAGTTGGTTTTCTTTTATAAAGGGCAAAATGGTCAGAAAAAAATAGTTTGAAGATGCAAGTGGCCTTATATGTACAAGAAAAATTAGGTAGCCTTATGACTAATTAAAGTTTCAAAATAACACTTATGAGTAATTTTCTATAATGTTTCTGGTTTATGAAGAATTTAATTCGGCAACACGAAGCCTGTTTATATGGCCTAGTCTTTCATTTATAGCCTCACTGAGATTGCAATTTATCAAGCAATGTTGAGTATTACTATTCTGTCCTTTACTTAAACCATAATCATCTAACCATCAACTTCTGATCACATTCACTTTACTCACGTAGTGCAATGCGGTCTGGTCTAGGGAAATTGGGGTTCCGTTCAGTTTGCAAATTCTTAACTGAGCTAAAGTTATGTTTCATCGATTGATCATCTGATCAATTATCAAGCTCTGCTCTTAAAAGAAGTCTGCATCTCTTGTGCTAGCATATATAACAATTCTCATTGAGATTTGGTTGAATATATGATCAAAATATACCTTGCCTTCATAAGGGTCATCCCAAAACCAAGGGATTCTGTGGCACACGTCCTCAATGTATTCACCGGAATCTCTGTTCCTCTTGTTCGGGGACTAGAGACTTCTTAATATCTTTTGTTTCATGATCCACATTCTCTTCTTTCTTTGGCCAGTCCTTTCTTTATCATTGTTTGATGTTTTAAGATTCAAATTCAATAAGTTTTTGCCAACAATTCATTGCTTTATGCATATTTATGTGCAGAGGCTTTCTATCTGATGCAAAGAATTCCTGTACAATCTTCCCTCCTCTTTTCTCATGTACGTTATCATCCTAGTCTATGTCTGAAGGTATAATCTGAGCCTTGGTAACTTTAACTCTGTATACAACTATATACACCATGCCATGTAACGTTCCCATGTTTATCTATTTAAAACTTCTCCTTGCCTTGAGTTTCCAAAGCTTATTTCGAGTAACCGCTTTCAATTGGTTCGGTTCTGTATATAGAACTGGTTTTTGAACAAAGATAGTAGCTTAAATTTATGTGGTTTGAAGACTCGGATTGCTGTTACATTTGGTGGAGCATACTAGAAGATATGATCATTTCTAAAGATCTCTATTTAGTGAGAATGCTCCTTGAACGAGCACCGGAATCTTCTTATTAACCAGGTTATACTTCAAAATAAGACTAATCTTCTTCACAAGGTTCTCTTCCACGTATTCAGTACCTAACACATTGTTTTAGAGCCCATATGATACTTGTAACGAAAAGGACTGGGACATGTTCCTAGCAGCTTCACTTCTTCCATTTCTGTAAGCAAGAGTTTTCTTTCCCTCTTCAACACCTGTCTTCAAGATAAGGATTCGCTTCGTTCTGCTTTTCAAATTTTGTAGTCAAAAGTTCTAGTCGACTTTAAGAAGAATAATCAACTAGTACAACTTGCTTGACAAGTTTTTTGTTTTTGTTGGAAAAACATGATCTTCAGAATTTGGGGTGCAAAACGATATCTTATCTCTAAGATGTATACCAACTACATATGAATAGTAAAGTCAACAATAGCCAACAAATGATAAATTGGCCTCTATCCTTCCTTACCTTGTACATTGACTGTGAGGCATATATATACATGTAGAAACCAGTCTAGGATCAAAACAGAACCCAGCAAAATGGCACAAGTTACATTGTTAGGAGCTTGGCCTAGTCCATTTGTTTACAGGGTTATCTGGGCACTTAAACTCAAAGGTGTAGACTATGAGTATATAGAGGAGGATGTCTTATACAAGAAGAGTGACCGTCTTCTAAAGTACAACCCAGTCCATAAGAAGGTTCCGGTTCTTGTTCATGCCGGAAAACCAATCGCAGAGTCCGCTGTCATTCTTGAGTACATCGAAGAGACGTGGCCACAAAACCCCCTGCTTCCTAAAGACCCTCATGGACGAGCTCTAGCCCGGTTCTGGACAAAGTTCGGAGAGGACAAGGTAAGTAATGATCACTCAACTATTTTTACTACGTTATATGTTAGATACATACCTGAAATCAAATTCTCTAAAAAAATAAAATAAAATAAAAGCATTCTAATGATGAGGTACCTTTTTAGTAAATACCTTACAAATAGAACAATTGTATAATATGTTATTAACCTATGTTTGCTTTCCATTCAAATGTTTATATGAGAAATATAAGATACCTTTTATATAGAAAAAACATACCACAAAATAGAGAAAATCATATATAAACCTCGATCTAGGTATTGATTACGAGAGCTTCAATATTCAAGGGTCTAGTTCATCAAGTGTATTTGTTTAGAGCTTGTGGCATATGAAGCAATTTTTGACAAAAACATGTTTTATTTTCTATGTCACTTAATGAGTATTTATATATGTAATCAACCTAATCAACAGATTTGAGTGTATATTAAAGAAAAAATCATGCATGGGTTTAATCTAATAAGTGTAATCAAATTTGGGTGTAAAATACTGTAATTAGCTGAATGTAGCTAGGGTTTAATATTTATTCAAGTGGCGGCCTCTTTTAGGGTTTCGTCGAGCACGCTAGAGCTCCGTCAAATCTTGTTAGATCAACGGTCCTCCGGTCTAGGTATGTCACCCTGCGTCGTCGGCTTTGGGTATCTGCGGCTTTTGGGTGGGTGGATTCCTGGATCTGTCTAACCTGTAGACATTGCACGGCTGTGGTAGATTGGGTCTGAGGAGCGGCTGCGGTGTGACATGGCTTCTCATCTGGCTAACATCTTGACCGTGGAAGGACTGGCTTGGCCTGGGCTTGGTGGTTGCTGAATTGGGTGTGGCGGCGACGTGCTTGTAGGCTGCGAGGGTCTGCTGCAAGGCTCAGCGTTCGAGGGGTGTAGCAAGCCTAGTCTTTGCTCGAGATGGAGATGTACGGTTGGAAAAGCCCGCCGCCGGAGCTATTCGACTGGTACGCCATCGGGGACGATGGTGGTGCCAAAGGAGCAACGAGCAGTGGTGCTTCTCCTCTGTTGGCTTGGGTTTGGGTCTCTGGGCCTAGGCTCAACCTTGGGCTGATGGGGCAGGAACTATTCCTGCTAGGCCAGTTTTGAATTGGGCTTGTGCCTATGGACTTGGGCTCAAGTCAAGGCAATCTGGGCCCTAATGTATTAGGTTATGAGCCTGTGTAAGGTTGGATTAACTTCTATGAGTCTTCTATGACGTTTCTAGTCACTTGCTTGTACCACAATTGCATGATTGGCAGGTGGGGGCTAGTTGAATGATTTCTTTTCCGTAGGAGGCAAGGTTTTTTCATTCTTGTATAGGCTCACTTAAATATGAGCGTTCCAGAGATTATAATGATCTGCTCTAGCTTAGATAGTTTAGTTCGAATTTTCTTGCCGAGTTTTGCTTATGTAAGTTATTGTAGACTCTAGCCTATTGGCTGTTGATCTATGAAATCAACTTCTATTTCAAAAAAAAAAAAATTGGATGTAAAATGAAATGCCCCATTGTCAAATGAGTCATTTGCCGCATGTTTGTTTATGTGACTAGTTGACACTTGATTGTCTAACAACTAACAAAAAATCAAATTTTATCCAACTCGAACTAATGTAGATGTTTGTGTGACATAGAGCCCAGCCCTGTTTGCATTTTTCAAGACTGAGGGAGAACAACAAGTGAAAGCAACAGAAGAACGGCAGGAGCAGCTGAGAATCTTGGAAGAGTAGGGCCTCAGTGACAAGAAGTTTTTCGGTGGAGACGAGATTGGAATGGCTGATTTAGAATTTGGATGGCTAGCTTGGTGGCTGGAAGTCTTGAGTGAAGTAGCTGGGGTTAAAGCGATTGAAGTCGAAAGCTTCCCTCGCTTACATGCATGGATTCAAAGGTTCAAGGAGATTCCCACAATCAAAGAGACCCTTCCTGATCGCAGTGCAATGTTGACCCATTGCAAAGATCGAAGAGCAAGATTTCTTGCTTTAGCAAAATCTTAAACACTAGCTAGCTGGAACATGCTTTTGTGGAGCTTCTACTTCTCAAACAATGATATAGCTATTAGCTAATGTAAGGTTGTTTATGTAATTTACTTATCCACATTAACTCTAGCAAATAAAAGCTCGCAGCTTGAATAAACATACATTTTCATGGACTTATGGTATGGATATATGTCTGTGTATGAAACAGAGTTCATAAATTCCATCAAATTTTCAAGAACATTGGCCATTCACTGATGTCAAAATAAGCAATGAGTGAGAGAGGGAAAAATTCCATCATGTCAAAATAAGCAATGCGAGAGAGAGAGAGAGAGAGAGAGAGAGAGAGAGAGAGAGAGAGAGAGAGAGAGAGAGTTTGAATGTCTGAGATATTGTTTAAACTTAATAGGTCACATATCATATGAGTAAAGAAGTATTCTATTGATCTATGAAGCACTTATAAAAATATGTGACTCAAGTTTCAAGCAGTGATTATATATGTTTAAGGAAAAGAGAATTATAGACAGAATTAGGAGTATAGTTGTGTCTTTCATTGATAATAGGAGCCCCTATATATAGGGAGTATAAGTACATAATCTTTGAGTACAAGGAATCCTATTCTAAATAGAACTAGGAATCTAGAGTATTCTCTCCTATTACAATTATATAAAGTAATCCTAGTTTGGTAAGGCACATATAATCCTGATATCCTTCAATAATCCCCCATGTGACGTCCAAACATGATGTCATCGTGACACCATGCCCTTCAAACGTTGCCTCGTTAAAAACCTTACTCAAGTAATAAAAACCTTATGGGACAAAAACAAGCTTGAGGAGGAGAAAAAGAGTATAATGCGCCCATCACTATTCGAGATTAAACATGTAAACGTCATTCCTCCCCCTGATGTCGAGATCTCCCCCTGATTACTATAATCGTGGGAGTTCGGATAATTTTCGCATTCCGATACTCTTCACATGTTTCTCGAAAGTTGATTTAGGTAGTGACTTAGTAAATAAGTCAGCTACATTATTCTCAAAAAGTATCTAATTCACTTCAATCTTAAGAAGTGTTTGTTGGTGTTGTTGTTGTTGATTGTAGAAGAACTTAGGTGATATATGCTTGGTGTAGCCCTTGATGAAACCTTGCTTCATTTGTTCAATACAAGTTGCATTATCCTCATAGTTAAATACACATAGGTTCGTCTGTGGTAGACTTTAAACCACAAATTCGTTGAATATGGGAAACTATGGACCTTAACCATATGCATTCATGAACTGCTTCATGAAGAGCAATAACCTCTGCATGATTCAAAGAAGTAGCAACAAGTGTCTGCTTTGTAGACCTTCAAGATATCATGGTGCTTCCCATAGAAAAGACACAATCAGTTTTGGGAACGACTTTTGTGCAGGTCAGAGAGGTATCTTGCATCAGCAAAACCCATCAAAGGTATAGACTATGAGTATGTAGAGGAGGATGTGTTATACAACAAGAGTGACCGTCATCTAAAGTACAACCCAGTCCATAAGAAGGTTCCGGTTCTTGTTCATACTAGAAAACCAATTGTAGAGTCCGCTGTCATTCTTGAGTACATCGAAGAGACGTGGCCACAAAACCCCTTGCTTCCTAAAGACCCTCATGGACGAGCTCTGGCTCGATTCTAGATAAAGTTCGGAGAGGACAAGGTAAGTAATGATCACTCAACTATTTTTACTACGTTATATATATTTTCAAATGAGTCATTTGTCGAATGTTTGTTTATGTAACTAGTTGACACTTGACTATCTAACAACTAACAAAAAATCGAATTTTATCCAACTCGAACTAATATAAATATTTGTGTGACATAGAGCCCAGCCCTGTTTGGATTTTTCATTACTGAGGGAGAACAACAAGTGAAAGCAACAGAAGAACGGCAGGAGCAGCTGAGAATCTTGGAAGAGCAGGGCCTCGGTGACAAGAAGTTTTTCGGTGGAGACTAGATTGGAATGGCTGATTTAGGATTTGGATGGTTAGCTTGGTGGCTGGAAGTCTTGAGTGAAGTAGCTAGGGTTAAAGCGATTGAAGTCGAAAGTTTACCTCGCTTACATGCATGTATTCAAAGGTTCAAGGAGATTCCCTCAATCAAAGAGACCCTTAATGATCCTAGTGCAATGTTGACCCATTGCAAAGATCGAAGAGCAAGATTTCTTGCTTTAGCAAAATCTTAAACACTAGCTACCTAGAACCTGCTTCTGCTGAGCTTTTATTTCTCAAACTATGATATAGCTATTAGCTGATGTAAGGTTGTTTCTGTAATTTTCTTATCCCCATTAACTCTAGCAAATAAAGGCTTGCAGCTTGAATAAACATATATTTCCCTGGACTTATGGCATAGATATATGTCTGTGTATGAAACAGAGTCCATAAATTCCATCAAATTTTCAAGAACATTGGCCATTCACTAATGTCAAAATAAGCAATGAGTGAGAGAGAGATAAATTCCATCATGTAAAAATAAGCAATGTGAGAGAGAGAGAGAGAGAGAGAGAGAGAGAGTTTGAATGTCTGAGATATTGTTTAAACTTAATAAGTCACATATCATATGAGTAAAGAAGTCTTCTATTGATCTGTGAAGCACTTGATAAAAATATGTGACTCAAGTTTCAAGCAATGCTTATATATATATATATATATATATATATATATATATATATATATATGTTTAAGGAAAAGAGAATTGTAGACAGAATTGGGAGAATAGTTGTGTATTCATTGATAATAGGAGCCCCCATAAGTACATAATCTTTGAGTACAAGGAATCCTATTCTAAACAGAACTAGGAATCTAGAACATTCTCTCATATTACAACTATATAAAGTAATCTTAGGCCTAGTTTGGTATTGATTTTGGAACCTGCTTTTGGTCCAAAAGTGCTTCTGGTGCTCAGTGAGGCTGTTTAGTAAACTCCAAAATTCTCTCATATTCCAAAAGCGCTGCCGCCCACAGCAGGAAATCAAAAGCTAGTTTTAGTAGCTTTTGAAAATGACTTCTGCGGAACCGAGCTGAAAAACACGGAGGTATTAATGAAGTTGACTGAACTACCTTATTTTTCCTCGTCCTTTTCTAAAATTTACATTAAACATTGATTGCCAATCTTTTCTCCTCTTCGACAACTAGAACAGAGATGACCCAGAATTTTCTGACTCTTCACCAACCTTCACAAACACTGAAAATTAACTACAGATAAATATCAATAGCGATGCGTTAAGGTCAGAATCAGACCAAAGCAAACCAAGCTACAACCCTGCAGTGGCCTTGGCAGTGGCCGAATTGTACCCAAAACGTTATTCATCCTAAATTCAACTATAATCGAAACCAAGTATATCAATACGTAGAGCGTGAAGAGGAGATCGACTTTCGTACCTCATGCATTGCAGATGATCGCCGAAGTTGCCTAAAAACCTCAAAATTCTGCTGAAAAGGCTGGAGCTTCTTGGTTTCAAATCACCTTCATCAGAGCTCGTCGGTGAAAACCCAAGCCCTAGGCTTGGTCAAGACGGCGATGCGGTGCGAACGCCGATGTCTGACGCCTAGAGATGGCTGGAATCGGAAGTGAGGATCGGTGACTGTCGAGGATATTGAAGAGGCAGAGAGGCATATGAAGTTCTAAAATTTTCTGGAGGTTTCTGGGTTGTTGATCCGATCTCGGCCCTTATATAATTGAAAACGACTGACCAGATTAAATGGTGATTGAAATCTAAGGTCCATATCGCACCGTCAATATTCTTTTTATTTAAAATGAATTTCCTTATTTCCAAACTTCCGAAATATGAAATAAATAGCTCCGACATCCGAAAAATTTCACCATGGACTCATCATGCCGCGTACTTTACTATCGGGTTCTCAAATTGAAGATTTAACTTACTAAATTTTTTTAAAGTTATTCCTGAACACTGTTAATAATTATAGACAGCGCTATATATATATATATATGTATATAACAAAAAAACCTAAAATTTTCACCGATATTACAAAAACTCTAAAATTTCTTACATAATTTTGATTTTGATGAAAGTGGAAATTACTCAAGTGAAGAGACTAGTGTAGAGATGGAGAATAATGAAAGTAAATCTTTTATTCGGTCTAATCAAGGGTATAAGGATAATACATGAGAAATTTATTTTATTTGGTATGATTACATAATCAAAAAATAAAATTATGTATTTTAGCAGCATATCTTGGCATGTATGACCATTTTGGTAATTATACCCAGGTAAAGCACTTTTGCCTTGTAACTTACCAAACACCTAGAAATTACTTTTCATTCTCACAGCACTTTTAAAAACAGTTTACCAAACACCTCAGCTGCTTCTTCTCACAGCAAGTTCGGAAGTGCTTCCTCTCACAGCAGGTTCAGAAGTGTTTCTTCTCACAGCACAACAATCCCAAACTAAGCCCTAGTTTGGTAAGGCACATATAATCCTGATATCCCTTAACAATTCCCCATGTGCCATCAAAACATGATGTCATCGTGACATCATAGCGCTTCAAACGTTGCCTCATTAAAAACCTTGCTCGAGTAATAAAAATCTTGTGGGACAAAAACAACCTCAAGGAGGAGAAAAAGAGTACAATGCGCCCTTCACTATTCAAGATTAAACATGTAAACATCATGCCTCCCCCTGATGTTGATATCTCCCCCTGACTGCTATAATCGTGGGAGTTCAGATAATTTTTGCATTCCGATACTCTTCACATGTTTCTAGAAAGTTGATTTAGATAACGACTCAGTAAATAAGTCAGCTACATTATCCTCAGAATGTATCAGATTCACTTCAATCTTAAGAAGTGTTTGTTGTTGTTGTTGATTGTAGAAGAACTTAGGCGATATATGCTTTGTGTTGTAGCCCTCGATGAAACCTTGCTTCATTTGTTCAATACATGCAAGTTGCATTATCCTCATAAATATACGTAGGTTTATCTGTGCTAGACTTCAAACCACAAATTCTTTGAATATGTGAAACTATGGACCTTAACCATATGCATTCACGAACTGCTTCATGAAGAGCAATAACCTCTGCATGATTCGAATAAGTAGCGACAAGGGTCTGGTTTGTAGACCTTCAAGATATCACGGTGCTTCCTATGGAAAAGACACAATCAGTTTTGGGAACGACTTTTGTGCAGGTTTGAGAAGTATCTTGCATCAGCAAAACCCATCAAAACATCACCATCGTTTTGACTGAGGGAGGGAGGACGCTAGCCACCCTTGGTGGTGGCGGAGGTGACGGCGGCCTTCGGGCCTATGGAGTCGAATTCCATCTAGTCGTCCATTCTTTTCGCTCTAGAAGGATAGAACAATCCCATATTTGTCATACCTTTTAAGTATCGAAAAATTGTCTTTACACCAGTCCAATGGCGTCATGTTGGCATAAGACTACATCTAGCCAACGAGTTCACAACAAATGAGGTGTCCGGTCTTGTATTATGCTAAGTACAATAATGCGTCTATTGTACGTAGGTAAGCACTTCTGCTATTAACACATCTTCATCATCATCCCTGGGATGAAGCGGATCCCTCTTAGGGTTAAGACTATGGACGACCATGGGAGTGCATCTTGACTTTATCAAAATGCCAAAGCATTCATTGACACGGTATATAAGTTCTAAATCTAGATAAAACTGTGTTCTTCCAAGGTCCTTCATCTTAAACTCTAATTTCAGGTGTTCAATGGTTTCTCTTAACTCATCAAGGGTTCTAATTATGTTCATCAACATAAATTGGGATAATTGTAAATCCGGAACTTGTCATAGAAACTCGTGGGCATAGTTCAACATACACTACTACAATAACATGATTTAAGGACACCTAAACCGTGTCCTTAAATACATACAAGGACTCTTTAAAAAAGAGTCCTCTATCCGGGTGTCATCGTAAGTCCCAAACAAGGACACTGAAAATGTGTCCTCTTATCTATACGAGGACACAGTTTATGTGTCCTAATAGCCCTGGACATGGTGTCCTTAAATCCATAAGAGGACACCTAAACAATGTCCTAAAAGCTCTAGAAACTGTGTCCTCTTTTCTATACTAGGACACACAAACTGTGTCCTAAAAGCTCTAGAAATGGTGTCCTTAAATCCTTAAGAGGACACAAAAAAATTACTCATATGTGTCCTTAAAACTAAAACAGGACACTTAATAAAGGTAATAGAGGACGTTAAAAAAGTGTCCTTAAAACTTGTAAAGAATCCAAAAAAAATTAATAAAAGAAATCTTCCTCCAATTATACACAGCTCAAAATACACTACCAAATGCATTAACTTAACCAGAATATCATATCCATACATATACCCAAAAAATTTCTAAAGTGTAAAGTCTGAACACACATTATATGTCAATCATGAACTGAAGAGTAATTACAGTTTACATGAAAATGCTAAACTTAGATTTGCCAGAAGCAAATGCCAAAATGAAAGTACCATCCTACAAGACTTGTTGAAAATGATGAGACCTTGCTGCCTGTACTGCCATCAGTACTAACAAACTTTGAACCTGCACAAGTATATGCATAATTAAAGAATAAGGAGCAGACTGATTAATAGTAGGATTCTTGTGATTAATACTAAGATAATTGAACAAAAGGTTCTTGTGAATGCCATTTAAAATACCATTCCCTTCCCAGACTTGGTGATGAGTGTTCTGTTCTTAAGTTTATATGAATAATATGTTTGACTCATCAAGTTATATGCTTTATGCAGAAGACGTAGGCATGAAAACACTATGTTTAGAGAGACATTTTATAAGCATTCTTTTATGGATAAACAGGGTGTCACTTATTGAAATTTGAACTTCACTTTTTGTCTACATTGACTAAATGGAAACATCATTTACTAGAAAAAGGGTTGCAGCACATCCACATTTGAAGTAGAGAAAAAGCAAGATAACATACTGATCCATCCCACAGACCATGGTATACAGTTCCACATGAACCTGCAGAGGAAAGTAAAATGGCAAAAGAATATCAGAATGAAATTCAACAAAGCAAACAGTAAAGTGGCAAAAAAATATCAGAATGAAATTCAACAAAGCAAAAAAATCAAAACAGTTAAGCAAGAGGAGAAGAAACATAAGTACAAAAAGAAAACTTTGTTTTGTAGCAGGCAGTGGGCAGTTGGAAGATCATTACCTTGCCCAATCCTCTCTCCAATTATCATGTCTTCCCATAAGACTTCATAGTCCAAGCAATCAATATCCACATCCTCCTTTTTCGCAGAACTATTGATACTTCCAGAGCTGCTACCACTGCTTGTGCAATTTACATTAAACAAAGAGGTCCAGGCTCCTGAAGCTTCATTAGTTGCAGGTCGATTACTTTCATTCACCTAATTTTCTGGTTTTAAAGCACAATTACCCTCCTAAGGTATTGAATCATTTCCTTGATCATTATGAAACCAGGTCCAATTTGCAGGAGCATATCTTATTGAAATAAGAAAGTCTGGAGTCCTTACCTAATCATTTCCCCTTGTGCCTCTCGGAGCCACAGGAAGCTCCAATAACATCCTTCTTCTCTAATATATTGGACTTCGCCATTCATGAGCTGTTTATCTTCCTCCACATGCTCCAGGCTTGGCCCTCCTGAGCTGAGTCCTCTGTCAACTGCTATAGAACTAGTTGAGGATAAGAGATTCACCGGGGCATACCAACACTCATACCACGTTAATTAAATATCAAAAGAATAATAACATTAATGACATGCACAAAATAAGAAATTAAGAAGGACAGAGTTGCACTAAGCTAAGTGATCTTTGTATGGAAGATGGCAGATAGAGGAATTTAGAATTGTTCTACAGAAAGCGCATTATCTTTCGACATAGACTGCTAAGAAAATAAACAATAATAATTACCAATAACACTTTCCAATACCAGGTGGAAGTATCTGAGAGTGGCTGCTTCCTCTACCAATGTAGTGAATGAAATAATGAAACCCAATGAACAAAAACATGGCCAGGTGGAAGTATCTGAGAGCAGTTCTAGAAATGTTGGCCGGTTAGCTGGATCACTGATGAGAAGGAAAAATAAATCCTTGCAATCAGACACCACAGCATAATAAACTGAAGTTGACAATAAAATGCCATCGTGTCCATTGGATCCAATGAACACATCTAAAACTACCTTAAATGGAAAATGAAAAAAAAGTTCAGGGTGTTGCCAGATGACCACGAACACAAAAAAAAAAAAAAAAAAAAAAAGAGTCCTACAGCATATTTAGGAACAAAATTAGGAAGTAAAAGTTGCGCCTGTCCTGGAGGTGGTGTAGCTATACCTAAGAAAACTAGGCAAATCATAATCTTATACATGAATTATATCCAACTGCAGAAACAATTTAGGTGACTTCCACATGTGGTACCATGCTCTATGATCAGTTGATAACACATGTCAAAAAGAGAATTAAACCTTACAGGGATAAATCCTTTGGAACAAAGAGAATGATCTGAACACACCAAATTGAATTGCAAGTTCTCTAACATCCAATCCACTCCAATAATAAACAAACTACTTGGGGAAAAAGAAGAGGAACAGACCTCAGCATCTTACGAGCATCTTATGATAATCATCGTGCTTGGGAGGAAGAAGCTCCTGATATAAGTTTTCGATACTCTTACACTAAGAGAACTCTTGTAACAATGATCACGGTGTGCACGTGGTAGCACAATTTTACTCCAAATTGGGCCTAAGAAAAACCACAAGAAGGATGCTCTGTCATAAGCTATGCAAAATTTTAAATATTGAACTTCACCAAAATCTGGAGGATGGGAAAGAAAAACTTACTGGAACCCAAACGAAGAAGGACCTAGAAAAGAAAAGTTAATGACTATTTGGAAACATAGGTACCAGAAAAATTTCAATCTATTTCTTTCTACTCATTGCAACTTTGAGACAGTAATTACATCATATGGGTATCTAGAAGTAGGAGAAAGAACCCACATAATTGCATTATGCTGTCCAAAAATTTCTGCAGACACAAGAGGCATATTACTTACATGTGAGTCGCATTGGGGGGTAAGACATATGGAATTTCACCACCAATGCTATTGGAAGTAATATGCCTTAAAGAAGAAAGAGGAAGAGATTTAGCAACAGGTATGCTTACACAACTATAGTAAGCTGTAAAAACAGTAGAACCAATTACAGTTGCTTCAAACTGTAGAGATAATAGATGTTTCTGTTCCAGCAATTCCATATAGTAAGCTATATATGTTTATGTTCCAGCAATTCCATATAATTAATGATTCAGTTAATGCTACTTAATTTTCATGACATGCATACACACACCAATAAAAAATATAAAAATAAAAAACAATTTGCTAGATATAACATCAACAGTAAGCTAGATCGAAGGAATTAATAACAGGTAAATCCATCAATTGAAGTATTGCTAACCTTATTTATAATTGAGCTGCTTGGAGTTTCAAGAATATCTTGAGCTGTCCATCCATTGAATTCCTGCAAGCTTACGACTGAGTTCTTGTAGATAAGAAAAAGAAACAAGAAACTTTCTATCATTACTAACTTTTTTATGAAATCATTCAAGCAGGAAGCATCAAAAGTAATCTAAGTAAATTTGAAATAACAAATAGAGAAAGACCCATAAGGGCTTCAATTAATGCATTGGTACACACTAAGGAGCAGGGGAGAGAGAGAGAGAGAGAGAGCGAGAGAGAGAGAGAGAGAGAGAGAGAGAGAGAGAGAGAGAGGTGGAACCAGACTTCAGGGCTTTAATCTAATCATCTGCTACTCAAAAGCCTTGATCTATCATTTTCTGCAAGCACATATGTAAACGAAGCATGAAAATGCTTTCAACATTCATACTTAGTTCAACTATTATAAAACAGTACATAATCAAATAAAGAAGTTAATTTGCATAAGAAGTTTATCTTTTAGCTCAAATAAAGAAGATAGTACCTCAAGATAGTTGTCATTATCAATCTTCTTAAGGCAAATGATAAGTACCCTGACAGCTTTATTGAAATTTTTAAGTCCCTGAGGCATTCATCAGTTAACATAGAAAATTTTACTTTCATGTACATTTAAGCATTAATAGGCCAAAAAAATTTATGATAATCATAAAACCATGCAACAAACTACTTGTGAAGATTATCATAGCTTGCGACATAGCTTCTAGTGTTTGTTATGCTTTTCTAACATTGCTTGCGACATGAGTAAATTGACCCATCTCTATGCTGACTAGAATGGAACACATGCACATATGAACAGTATGCTTTGATGTAGGACAATAATCAGGAGTACAAACATAGCTCTTAAAAGCATCCCCAAGTTGCCATGAGAATAATGGAAATCTCCAAAATCATTGTAGCCCATTCTTATGCTTTCTTTGATCAGATTTGTCTGCAGAAAAGCATTAGAAGACAGTGAGACATCATAGAAAGAGCTAATGGGAACTGCACAAATAAGTTCAAAATATAAAGCTGCATTTGGCAACTTCCCTGAAGTTGATTTTTTCAGCTTGTTTGACGACACCAAAGAACAATGAAAGATACTTCAATTGAACAAAAATCATGAATCCATGATCCAGGATGCATGTTCTAGCATAAAAGCAAAGGCTACCACCTCCTTATCAACCATAAAATAAAGAAAAGAATTCATTCGAACCCTTTTATATCTTTCCACTCTCATCCACCAAAACATGTGCAAATAAGCTAAAATCAAGGAGTGCTGACCAACATTGCCTTTAAGACAAACAATAGCGTATAACTCTCTTGTACCTGATTAGAATAGCTTATTAATAACCATAGTTGTAGATACGGGATAACCCAAAAACAAAAAATTCTAGCAATAAGACAAACAATGGACCTGATTAGAATAGCTCATCCATAACCATAGTTGTAGATACAACATAACCCTAAAACAAAAAATTCTAGCAAACACATTTCAGTAAATTCTTCTCTCATATAAACCTCGATCTCTCTGCACTGTCCACACAGACATAGGATGCGAAACCAAGAACACCATAAGCAATACAAATATAATTAGGCCACGCATCACAATCAACCCAGCAAAAGCCAGAACCCAAAGCAATAAAAAAAACAAAGTAAACATAACCAGAGGCAAAACCTACAAACACAACAATTATACCCCAAATTTGAGGGGACGGTTGTCAAGAGTCAAGACCAGAAGAAGTTACATACAATATTCATCAGAATGAGCGATAGAGGTGGAAGGGAACATGTTGCTACTGCTCCTTCGATCAAGTGCCTTCCCATGCCGCTCGGACGAGCCTCACACAAATGACCCGGCCATCGAATCTGAATCATCGGGTTCGACAAGAGAGGAGACTTAAATTGAGATTACCCAAAAAGAATAATCCCTGAATCCAAGTCAACCCAGGGGCCATGAAGTTCTTCGAAGTTCAATTTGGTGGGTGACATCAAGATCGGAGAAAAAGAGCAAGAGGGGCTGTGGAGAAAACAAGGGTTTGAGGGAAAACAGATTCAGCAAAAGAATGTAGAGGCAGATCGAGAAGGTGAGAGAATCACTCATCCGTGGTGAGTGAATTTGTTTCATTCGACGAGGAAGTGATGCAGATGAGAGAGAGTGAGAGAGCGGTCCACTAAGACGTGTGTGGGAAAACAAAAATTGGGAATTTGAACTTTTGGCCAAAAAAAAGGGCGGGGCAGCGCCTGTTTTCTCGAGGTCGTCCTTGAAAGGTTACTAGGACACCTCAATGAAAATGTGTCCTTATAGGGTGTCCTAATAGCTAGTAATTGTAGTAGTGATATCCCTTCCCAATCAAGTAGTCAATTTAGTGAGCGTTGCATCCTCATTGTAAGCATGCTCTGTGGTCTAGAGCCACTTGATTTGGATAAATGAAGTCCATCAAGGACCTTCATGTATATTTTTGTATCTAGATCCCTATAAAGATATGTAATGATTACATTCATAAGCTGCATGTTCAGTTATTCAGAAACTACCAAACTGAAAAGGTAGTGGAGTGCAATGATATCCATTATGGGAGAATATGTCTCCTCATAGTCGATTCCAGAGCGTTGTGAGAAGCCTTGTGCCATGAGGCTAGTCTATAATCTCTTTTTTCTCATCGTGCTTTCTAACGAAGACCTATTAATGTCAATAGGTTTTATGCTAAGAGGTGTAGGCATCTCAGGCCCGAAATCCTTCGTCTTCGTTAGTGAATCCAATTCAACCTGGATTACATCTTTCCAATTAGGTCAATTTTCTCTACGTTGGCATTTTTCAACGGAGCAAGGTTCGATGTCATTGGTCTCAATAATCTCACGTCCTCATGTACACTAGTGTAGTTTGTAGAGATCTTTGTATTCTGAGGAATTTGTTCTAATGTTAAGGCGTCCCCCAATGATGTTTCTTGGACATAACTATAATTCGGAATACTTTCATGAGATGGATTTTGAGTATCAATGATCGATGAATCAGGTTGTACCAAACTCGCTCTCTTTCTAGGGCGAGAATCCATCAAACCTATGGATCTCCTATGCTTTCTAGCAGAACCCACGACCTGTGATTCCATTATGCCACCTTGTGGCGTCACCATGCCACCATCCATGGCGGCAGTGCCATGTCTAGCTCCTCTGGGTGGCACCATGTCCTCTTGAGGGGATATCAATCCTTGCAGGCATGTTTACAGTAGGTACATGTGATCTCATCACTTTTAGGGGATCAAGATGAGACATAGTGGGGACAGACCATGACAATTCCTGTCATTCCTGTTGAACGTTGACATTTTAGTCTCCCCCTCATGACGGGAAGACTGTCTCATCAAAGTGACACACAAATATAGCAATAAAGAGATCGTTTGTCAAGGGTTCTACATAGCGGACTTATAGTTGGAGATTTATATCCAACACAAATATATATATGCATTCATTGCTTATGACCCATTTTGATGCGATGTGGCGGCGCGATTGGCACATAAACCGCTCACTCAAATATGCATAAGTACGAGATATCAGACTCACACTCAATCACTAGCTGTAACACAAAGAAAGGTGAGTGGCGGTGGGTCGTAGATGAATTAGCACAGCTGCGTGCAATATTGCATAACCCCAAGCTAAAATATTGGTGTTCATTATCAATGTCTGGGCCACCATTGTAGTCCTTTAATGGTGACTTTTTCACGAGACCATTTGGGTATGTATATGGGAATATGATGCCCAATATCAATCCTCAATGATTTGCAATAGTCATCGAAAGTCTTCGATATAAAACTCTCCAGCATTATCAAGTCGAATTAATTGAATGGGATGATCCAGGTAGTGAGCCTGTAGCCATATGATCTAGGCCAGAAGTTTATCATAACCAGCATTAAGAGTGGACGTTAGCGCGACACGTGACCAACGTGTCTACGCATCAACTAACACCATAAAACATCTAAACTGTCTGCAAGTTGGTTGAATCGGTCCATAGAATCCCTTTGGATTTTATGAGAACACATGGTCTCGATCCTTATTTAGCTAAAAAAAAAGGATTTGTAGAATGATTGGTAGACCTTAGAAGCAACCAGTCAGGATTTTGGTTAAGCCACAAAGTCACAATTGACTCAAGAAGTGGAGAGAGGAGACATATCACCATGTATGGCATCAATGCCATCTCTATGCCAGCATTATACTCACCTCTATATTGCTTTGATACCAAAATTGTTGAGACAGAGAAGGTGAAGAGAGTTTTCTCAATTAGTTTTTGCTCTATGATGGGATGTCCACAGAACCCCAACATGGTCTTGAGGTGTAGAGCTTCTGAATTATATTCAGAGAAGGACTTGAAGTCGGTGAATTGTACATTGCTCCATTGAACCTTCAAGTCCGGGAGGAGGGAATCCTTGACATTACCAAAACGCTCTTGTATCACAACCCATAGTTCTCTAGCATCCTTCATCGCCATATATTCCAATCTGAGTGATTTATCCATGTGGCGCCTCATCAAGATGAGAGCTGTGGCATTGTTTGTAGTTGTATGCTCGAATATGAGTTTAGGGTTTGGTGCCTGAATTATGGGTAGGATCCCTTTTGACGTGAGATCATTCTCAACATCAGTGACCCAACTGTGGTATTCTGAGCTAGTTGAATCGAGCATGGGAAAGTCGAGCTTCGATTTCGACATCTTGAAAATCAGAAGGAGAAATAGATTAGTTTCAGAGTCAATGCTTCCACGAAAAATAAATAAATAATAAGATTTCCGAGCTATGCTACCAAGAAATCGATTTCCAGGAATTTTTGGATTAGACCGAAACAATGATGTTTATATGGTCATAAATCGATGCTTACGAACGCTCTTAGTCCGAAGTCTTACGAACGTTCTTAGTTCATTAAGCGTGAATCCCCACAATTCTGTTTTTCAAAGAATCGAACCCACGTTACAGAAAAGTGGGATGTAGAGGAAGGGAGGTTGCAAGTCCTTAAGAAAAAGAAGAAGAAAGTAAATTGCAGAAAGTAGGAACTTTAATCTCAAATACTTACTTGTTGATTCGGAGCTTGAAACCTTGAGTCTTGAATCTTGGAGACAATGTAGATCGATGATGAGGCCTTGGTAGGAAGATGATACATAGTAGGAAGGTGGGGGATGGGCCGAAGGCTGCTCGAAGGATGTGTGAGGTGCGGTGGCTGCAGGGGCAGCAAGCATGCGGCGGGGCTGTAGGTGTGTGGCAGGGCTAGCGTGGGCTAGGTGCAGTGGTGGTGAAGCTAATGGTGAAGAAGATTTTCGGGTTTTTGGTTTTTATTTCAGGGTTATGGCTCATGCTAATAATGTGTTTAAGAATGAGAGAAGTGAGAGAGATTGGTGAGAGAATTGTGTGTTCCACTATTGATAATAGGAACCCTATATATAGGGATTACAAAGTGCATAATCTAATGATACAAGGAAAACTATTACGAATAGGACTAGGAATTCTAGAACCTTCTCTCCTATTACCATCATAGAACTAATCATAGTTTGATAAGACACACAAATGTCAATATTCTTCAACATGTACAATATTCCCTCCTCTTTTTGCATATTATCATCCTAGTCTATGTCTCAAGGACTCAAAGTGTAATATCCCGCACCCGATTTTGATTTATTTATTTCTTATTCTTCTTCTTTCTATTGTGGTATTTTTCCATACTTATATATATAAATATATATATATATATATATACCAAAATAAAAGACAACCGTATAACCATAACAATAAAACAGAACAATTAACTAAGAGACAATTAAATATATATTATATATATAATATATAATATATATTTAATATATATAATATATATTTAATTGTCTCTTAGTTAATTGTTCTGTTTTATTGTTATGGTTATACGGTTGTCTTTTATTTTGGGAAGATAAGGGCATCTCCAACCCTTTAGTCAAAAGCCAAAGTCATTTGGAAAATTTGACACTCCTAGTGTCATTACTATTCATTCATATTTTGCATCTCCAACCCCCTTTAGTCAAAAGTCATACTCATTTCATAATTTTAATTATTTTAGATAATTATTTAACTACAATATGAATTTATATATCATACATAATAATCTTAAATAATATATTGTCTTTTAAATGTTTTTTAGAAAATTTTATTTTATTTTTTCAAGTTTTTCTCGTTTAAAACTATATTACTTTATTATTAGCCATTGAATTTAATTCATCGCATTTTTCTGACTGTTAGATTAGAAATTAAGTAATTATATATTTATTTTTTAATTTTTGGTATCAATTAATCTTAGCCTTCCATTTTGAATCGAATTCATGATGAGTGACTCAGAGCCGCTCATTTTGAATAGTGGAAGGTGGGGCCCAGCCTTCTTCACCTAAGCCATTTTGGCTTTCTACCTTCATTCCTTAGTCATTTTGACTCAAGGTATGACTCAAAAGTCATTTTGACACCCTTTTGATTTGGGTTAGAGATGGTGAAAAAAAAGCCCCTTAGTCATTTTGGCTTTTGACTCCATTGTTGGAGATGCCCTAAGAAGGGGGCAGTGGCCGACTAAAGGAGGGAGGAGGAGACGGGAAAAGGGAGAGGAGAAGAGAAGAAGAAGACAAAAAAGAAGAAGAAGAAGAATCAGAGCCAGAGAGAGAGAGATAGAGAGAGAGGATGAGAAGAGAGTTTGGGTCTTTATCAAAGGCTACGAATTGGGTAGTTTGGTTTTGAGGGGAGAGAAGCTAGAGGGTTTAGATTGATTTTCATAAGCAAACATGAGCATTTGAGAGTTTGGGTTTTCTGGTTTTGATCAGATTTGTAGAAAGGCAAAAGGGGAGAAAGTTTCGGAAGTGGAGGGCTTTGTTTTGGGTTGTTTACTGTCTATGTTTGCCTTGCTTTACGGTGAGTGACTCTTCTGATTACAATTTTTCTTCAATTTCTATTTCTCTATTAGTCTTGCTTGGATTGCTTGGATTTTTAATTATGGTCTTGTGAAATGGTTTCTGTTGTATATTACTTTTCATAGTGAAGTAAATTACTTCCAGAAACTTGATGCTTTTGTTAAATTGTATAGTGGTAATGTGACTTCCTTATTTGATCTTATTATTCTCGTGTTATCGATTTCTATGGAAATTGGGGAAGTTCCTATTGTGAAATGGTTCATATTGTTAATTGTTAGCTATGGTTGTTCTTGCTTTTACTTTTACTTTGGCAAATGTTTTAGACCTATTGTCAAGTCCTCTGATTTCTAACATGGGGTAAAGTTGGTTAGACTTTCATTTTGTTTAAATGTCAGTTTACCAAATGTGTGTGCTGTTTTATGGAGGACAATTTATATTCTGTTATTACTTGGTTGGTCATACTATCGATTTGATTGTTTTGTCAATTGGTTTTGGGTAGTTTAATTGTGTTAGTTTTCCATCTTAGTCTTTGATTTCCTGCTGCTACTGTGACTTCTAGGATTCTTTTTGAAATTGGTCTCCTTGTTGTTATTATGTCTCTTGTTTTCACAATTCTTGAACTTTGGCCTTGGCTTGCCTACTTGATGGACTACTTAAATTAGGTCGAGTTTTATCATTGGTGAAATTTGAGTCTTTGAGTGTGGTTTGATTTCAGTGTGCTTGTACAATACGAACTCTACTTTTTGATTTTCCGATTTGTGCGGTGGGAGCACGAAAACTATATATTATTTTAGAATCCTCCAGCCAGTAGGAGAGTGGTACTGGCAATGTGCACATTACTATTATGACGTGACCATGTGTGGCACGATCATTTGGGTTGTGGTAACCCATTTTAGCTAACAGGATTGCAATGGCAGTCCTAATATTATTTTAGTTAACAGGTTTGCAGTGGCATTCCCATATGATAAACTGTGGGTATGTAGTGGCATCTCGAATTGATATATGAGCTTAAAGTGGCAGCTTGGTTTCTTTCGGTGAATTGTTTTGATCATGCTTCAAGTGGGAGTGTTTGGTTACTAACCGATTACAGTTCGGTGTTATGTTGTGGGATGGTTTTTCTTATAAAAGTGCGATCTTGAAAAGTGTGTGAATTTTGTTGCTGCATTTGACACTGAGATTGTTTCTTTATCATTCGAGTCATTCACTGAGTGTGTTTTTGCTCACTACTCGTTTATTTGTGTTTGCAGGTCATATTAGATTTCTATTGAGAAGAGTTAGGGCTGAGTATAGTCGAGAGCAAGATTTCTTTATCGTTTTCTTTTGTAAAACAAAACCATATTGATTTGGATTGTAAGTACTATTTGGAGTACTTTTTGTGGTTTGGTCGGAAATCTTGTTATAGTAAATTTCTTATTTGCTTTGGTTTAAATTTTGGGCCGGGTCTTTACACAAAGTATGATCTAAGAGCCTTTGTAACTTTAACTCTGTATACAACTATACCCACCCTACGTCCCTGCCACGTAACGCTCCCCTGTTTATCTACTTAAAAATTTTCCTTCCCTTCAAGTTTCCAAAGCTTATTTCGAATATACGTTTTCAATTGGTTCGGTTCTGTATATAGAACTGGTTTTTGAACAAAGATAGTAGCTTAAATTTATGTGGTTTGAAGACTCGGATTGCTGTTACATTCCGTGGAGTATACTAGAAGAATTATATGATCATTTCTAAAGCTCTGTATTTAGTGAAAATGCTCCTTGAACGAGCACCGGAATCTTCTTATTAACCAGGTTATACTTCAAAACCAGACTAATCTTGGTAACAAGGTTCTCTTCCACATATTCAGAGCCTAGCACCTAGTTTTAGAGCCCATATGATTCTTGTAACGAAAGGGACTGGGACATGTTCCTAGCAGCTTCACTTCTTCCATTTCTGTAAGCAATTGTTTTCTTTCCCTCTTCAACACCTATCTTGAAGATAAGGATTGGCTGCGTTCTGCTTTTTAAATTTTGAGTCAAAAGTTCTGGTCGACTTTAAGAAGAATAATCAACTAGTACAACTTGCTTGACAAGTTTTTGTTTTTGTTGGAAAACATGATCTTCAGAATTTGGGGTGCAAAACGATATCTCATCTCTAAGGTGTATACCAACTACATATGAAAAGTAAAGTCAACAATAGCAAACAAGAAAAAGAAAGACACATATATGGACTTTTGTCGACTTAAAACAAAAACAACCACATAAAATTGTAGTCCTAGTAATATAGTATCAACAGTGATCACCAAAAATCTATGGTTATAAATATATTCCAACGATATACATATGTATCTTACATGAACGTACAACAACAAATAACTGTCTTGTGTTCAGTAGTTTTTTTTATCAAACGACAACATATGTGGAAGAGATGACACCGTACTAAACAACAGAAATTTTTTTGATCAAACGACGGATCTCTTCTGTCGTCTGATAGCTTTTTTTGGCATAGTGTAATCTTGTTAATAAGGTTCTCTTCCAAATATTCAGTACTTAACACCTACTTTTAGAGCCCATATGATTCTTGTAACGAAAGGGACTGGGACATGTTCCTAGCAGCTTCACTTCTTCCATTTCTGTAAGCAATTGTTTTCTTTCCCTCTTCAACACCTGCCTTCAACATAAGGATTGGCTTCTTCTGCTTTTTAAATTTTCTAGTTCAAAGTTCTGGTTGACTTTAAGAAAAATAATTATCTAGTACAACTTGCTTGACAAGTTTTGTTTTTGTTGGAAAAACATGATCTTCAGAATTTGGGGCGCAAAACGATATCTTAATGCCAAGATGTATACCAACTACATATCAAAAGTACAGTCAACAATAGCAAACAAAGGACAAATTGACCTCTAATCCTTCCTTACCTTGTACATTGAATGTGAGGCATATATATACATGTAGAAACCAGTCTAGGATCAGAACAGAACCCAGCAAAATGGCAATAGTTACATTGTTAGGAGCTTGGCCTAGTCCATTTGTTTACAGGGTTATCTGGGCACTTAAACTCAAAGGTGTAGACTATGAGTATGTAGAGGAGGATGTGTTATACAACAAGAGTGACCGTCTTCTAAAGTACAACCCAGTCCATAAGAAGGTTCCGGTTCTTGTTCATGCTGGAAAACCAATCGCAGAGTCTGCTATTATTCTCGAGTACATCGAAGAGACGTGGCCACAGAACCCCTTGCTTCCTAAAGACCCTCATGGACGAGCTCTGGCCCGATTCTGGACGAAGTTCGGAGAGGACAAGGTAAGTAATGATCACTCAACTATTTTTACTACGTTATATATATTGTCAAATGAGTCATTTGTCACATGCATGTTTGTTTACGTAACTGCCTGACACTTGACTGTCTAACAACATAACAAAAAATCGAATTTCATCCTACTCGTAATAATGTAGATGTTTGTGTGACGTAGAGCCCAACCCTGTTTGGATTTTTCTTTACTGGGGGAGAACAACAAGTGAAAGCAACAAAAGAAGGGCAGGAGCAGATGAGAATCTTGGAAGAGCAGGGCCTCGGTGACAAGAAGTTTTTCGGTGGAGACGAGATTGGAATGGCTGATTTAGAATTCGGGTGGCTAGCTTGGTGGCTGGAAGTCATGAGTGAAACAGCTGGGGTTAAAGTGATTGAAGCCGAAAGCTTCCCTCGCTTACATGCATGGATGCAAAGGTTCAAGGAGATTCCCACAATCAGAGAGAACCTTCCTGATCGCAGTGCAATGTTGACCTATTTCAAAGGTCGAAGAGCAACATTTCTTGCTTCAGCAAAATCTTAGACATTTCTAGCTAGAACCTGCTTCTGCTGAGCTTCTACTTTTCAAACAATAATATTAGCTATTACCTGATGTACGATTGTTTCTGTACGTAATTTTCTTATCCAACAATAACTCCAGCAAATAAAAGCTCGCAGCTTGAATAAACATGTATTTTCATGGACTTATTGCATAGATATATGTTTTTATGTATGAAACTGAGTCAGTAATTAAGTTCCATCAAATTTTCAAGAACATTGGACATTCACTGATATCACATAAGAAAATCAAGGGGAGAGAGAGAAACTTAAAACAAGTCCGACTGTCTGAGATATTGTTTAAACTTAATATGTCATATAAGTAAAGAAGTCTCTTCTGTTGATCTCTGAAGACTGAAGCACTTGATAAAATATGTGACTCGATTTTCAAGTATTAATTTTATATGACTCAATACCTGGTCAAACAAGAGGATACATAACTATTAGTATTTTCCTCACCTAATCTTATCTACTGAATAAACATGGCTTGGAGGCTTGGAGCCTAAGCAGATCAGAACAGAGACTGTTCAGGCTTCAACTATATGTACATATATAGTAGGAATAAGAAGATGAGCAGAAACAAAACGAATATGGAGGAAGTGAAGGGAATAGGATTCTGGGAAAGTCCATATGTTTACAGGGTCACATGGGTTCTGAATCTCAAGGGAGTCAAATATGAATATCAAGAAGAGAACATATTCAACAAGAGTGGTTTGCTTCTTCAGTACAACCCGGTGCACAAGAAGGTTCCAGTGTTCATGGTGGAAAGCTGATTGCAGAGTCGAGTGTCATTCTGGAGTACATTGAAGAGACCTGGTCGCAGAACTGTTAGAGAGAATAATGCAGTGGCTACAATCTAGCATCAGTTTTGCTTAGTTGTATATTTGTTGTAAATGCATATCAGTTTCTGATTTGATGTAATTACCATTTACTCTCTTTGTGTAACAGCAGCAATTAGGCTGCTATATAACTGTACACTTGTAATGAGAATGATAAGGAAAATTATCTTCAACATGGTATCAGCCTAGGTCTCGTATCAACCTGTGTCTCATCTTCTCTTCTCACTATTAGAGTTTCCTCTCCTTGGTCTTGCACGGCTTAGAGCCATTCTCCTCCACGTCTTCCTCAGTAGTCCACTATCATCCTCTCTCTCAACAGCATTCCTATTCTCGCAACCGCCGCAATCCTCTCTCTGTACATGATAGCGCAGCAACACACCGTCCCTCGGTTGTTCTCTTCTCCATGCCCACATAGGTTTACCACAGCTCCCCCTTTTGCTGCTGATCCCAATTGGTACCCGGACAGCGGTGCAACCCATCACATGATAGCTATGCCCGTCAACAATCCACAATCTTATGGTGGCCCTCATAATGTATATATGGGCAATGGGGACTCAATGCCCGTTTCCCATACTGGTCACCTTCCCTTGTCATTAGGTTCTTCCAATTTTTCTTTACAAAATGTCTTTCGCATTCCATCAATTCGTAAAAATCTTCTCTTTATTGCTCGTTTCACGAGGGACAATCTTGTTTTCTTCATATTTGCTCCAGATTTCTATCAAATCTATTGTTTACGTACTGGTCGCTTGTTGTTTCAGGGCCCATGCAAGGATGGTCTCTATCCGCTTCGCTTATCTTCCGAGTCTACAGTCCCTCATGCACTCTCCTCTATTCACTCATCTATTTGGCACAATCGCTTATGTCACCCCTCCTCTTCCATTTTAGCTCGTATAGGATCTACTCTTGGCTCCACACTTTCTTTTAATTCCTTTTGTAATAATTGCGCACTTAGCAAGTCCCATCGATTACCTTTTCCATCCAAAAATATTTCCACTTCTTCTCTCTTTTCTATAATACATAGTGATGTATGGATGTCCCCTACCTTGTCTGTAACTGGTTTCAAATATTATGTTCTGTTCACAGATGAATACTCTCGTTATACATGGCTTTATCCTATGCGCCGCAAAAATGACGTCCTTGCTCACTTTCAAAAATTAGTTGCCATGATTCACAATATTTTCCACAGTTCTGTACAATACATCCAAAGTGACAATGGTACAGAATATGTCAACCATGCCTTCTCCTAGTTCTATGACTCTTTAGGCATCCAACAACGATTTTCTTGTCCATACACTCCAGAACAAGATGGGCTTGCTGAAAGAAAACATCGACATATTGCTACTATGGCACGCACTCTCCTTCTCACCTCGGGTGCTCCTCAACATCTTTGGGTTGACGCTGTTCTCACATCTATATATCTCATTAACCTTCTTCCCACTCCTACTCTAAATTGGGATACTCCTCACACACGTCTCTATGGTCATTCTCCTTCTTATTCCTCTCTTCGAGTCTTTGGTTGTTCTTGTTTTCCTCATCTTGGTCCCTATGTCTCCAACAAACTCTCGAGTCGTAGTATAGAGTGTGTGTTTTTGAGTTACAGTCCTCAACACAAAGGTTACTGTTGTCTCGATCCAACCACTGGTCGTGTTTATGTCTTTAGACATGTTTTCTTTAACGAAACGTCTTTTCCATACAAAAATTTGCAGGTACAACTTCTTGGTCCGTTGGAATTCATAATTTTGACTAGCACCGGTCCACTTCCTACCTCACCAGACTCAATTTCCATCAGTCCAAGTTCACGGCCCACTGACCCAAGTTCCCAATCTAGTCAACCTTCACCCTTGGTGTCTCTTGCATCAGACCAGCAATCCAACAATCACGTGCCCAACACCGGCCTAGCAGATCTCCCGCTGTCTCACGCTGCCGAAGTTCCATCCTCACCCCTCTCCAGCCTGACATCGGTCCCAGCCAACACATCCGATCAAGAATCTCCTCCGTCGCTGCCGACATCTCGTGCTCCTCAGTCGCCGCCGACCTCAGTTCTCCAGTACAGTCGGCGTCGTCATCATCATCTAACGACGACGTCCCAACCTCCCACACTGGCCACCGCATCTTCAACAATCACAGTTGCTCCAAATTCACTCCCAGATTTCTGATCTGCATCCTTGGCGCGACCTCCAGCGCTACCAGCGACTTCGGTTCTCAATCTGTCGCTCCCTGCGACTTCGGCTCCTCCTCCGGCTCCCGCTTCCACCGCCGCCCGGTCATCACCTACCTTCGTCGACCACAGCCAGCTACACCCAGTTCGTCCCCATCCATTGCTGCGATCACATCATCTACTGCTCCATCACACTCCTTCCCTGCGTCTTCTCCACCTGCGCCGGCCCCTCGTCCTTCGGCTGCTTCCCACCCTTCTGCGGCTCCACCAGTCCCCTCCTCCACTCACCCCATGACAACTCGCCTCCGAGATGGCATCACACAGCCTAAAATTCGAACTGATGGCGTGGTTAGGTATCCCATTCCTCGAGCTCTTCTCTTTGTTATTGAATCAACTGAACCTACATGCTATACTCAGGCTTCTAAACATGAGCTATGGCGTGCTGCCATGACCGATGAGATTAATGCCTTGCTCAAGAACAATACGTGGACTCTGGTTCCCTAGTCCCCTTCCCAACATGTTATCGGCTGCAAATGGATATTTCATATCAACCGTAAATCTGATGGCTCAGTGGAACGGTACAAGGCAGGCCTTGTTGCCAAGGGATTCCATCAGCAGCAAGGCATCGATTACAGTGAAACCTTCAGCCCTGTCATCAAGCCATCTACTATACGCACGGTTCTGTGTTTTGCTGTCTCTCTGAGTTGGCCTCTTCATCAGCTTGATGTCAAGAACGCTTTCCTCCATGGATATCTCCAAGAAGATGTGTACATGTCACAGCACCTGGGTTCGGTGATCCCTCTCATCCCTCTTATGTTTGCAAGCTCCATAAAGCACTCTATGGTCTCAAACAAGCTCCTCGCGCCTGGTTTCACCGCATGAGCTCCTTTCTGTTAACAGTTGGTTTCCGTATTAGTAAGGCTGTTTCTTCTTTGTTCATCTATCAACATGGCTCAGATATCATATATTTCTTACTATATGTTGATGATTTTGTGGTTACGGGCAGTAATGATCGGATTCTACGGTGCTTCATTGGTGCCTTAGGTCGTGAGTTTGATATCAAGGATCTTGGTCCTCTGCATTACTTTCTAGGTTTACAGGTCACATCTCATTCCAACGGAAATCACCTAAATCAAGTCAAGTATGCACATGACATCCTAGTCAAACATGATCTGTTCCTCAGCAAACCCGTTAGCACACCCATGTCGACAAAGTCTCTTCTGAGCACCAATGATGGGGATTTACTTGACAATCCCACTACGTTCCGCGAGATGGTTAGCTCCTTACAATATCTCACCATTACTCGCCCTGACATAGCCTTTGCAGTCAATTCAGTGTCTCAATATATGAGCAAGCCCCGTGTTCCACATCGTATTGCTGCCAAACGGATCCTTCGTTACATCAAAGGAACACTAGATCATGGTCTGTCTTTCAGTCCTCAACGCCAGCCTGTTCATCTCTCGGCCTATTCGGATGCAGATTGGGCTGGTTGTCCGGACTCCCGTCGCTCCACCTCAGGCTACCTCATCTATCTTGGCAGCAACTTAATCTCATGGTGCTCCAAAAAGCAGCCTACCATTGCTCGTTCGAGTGTAGAATCTGAATATCGCTCCCTCGCCCATGCCAGTGCCGAAACCACCTAGTTAGGCTACTTATTATATGAACTTGGTGCTCATATTCAGTTCCCTATCTTGCTTTACTGTGACAACCTTAGTGCAACCTACATGGCATCTAACCAGGTCTTCCATGCCCGTACAAAACATATTGAATTAGATTATCACTTTGTCCGTGAAAAAGTAGCACTTCGTAGTCATCATGTTAACTATGTCCCTTCGATGGATCAACCTGCTGATCTCCTAACCAAACCGCTCCATAAACATCGTCACCTTCTCCTTCGTACCAAACTTGTGCGTTCAGCACCACCCAGTTTGAAGGGGGGTGTTAGAGAGAATAATGCAGTAGCTACAATCTAGCATCAGTTTTGCTTAGTTGTATATTTGTTGTAAATGCATATCAGTTTCTGATTTGATGTAATTACCATTTACTTTCTTTGTGTAATAGCAGAAATTAGGCTGCTATATAACTGTACACTTGTAATGAGAATGATAAGGAAAATTATCTTCAACAAGAACTTCCAACAGACCCTCACGCGAGGGCCATGGCTCTATTTTGGACAAAGTTTCGAGACGACAAGGTAATCATGCCTGCCTTTTCTTCCTTGAGAGCTTCTCCTACCCATATTAAATATTAATCTTTAATTCACTGGTAATTTTGTATAATTTAGAAGCCGGACCTTTACTGATTTTTTAAAAGAGCTGGAGAAGAGCAAATAAAAGCAGCCAAAGAAGCCCAGGAGTGCCTGAAGATCTTAGAAGAGCATGGCCTTCAGGAAAAGAAGTTCTTTGATGGTGACAATATCGGAATGACAGACTTATCCATGGGATGGCTAGCATTCTAGTTTGAGGCCATGGAAGAAGCAGCTGGTATACAAGTTCTGGAAGCCAATAGCTTCCCTTGCTTACACGCATGGATTAGAAATTTCGTGGAAGTTCCTGCGATTAAAGAAAATCATTTTGACCATACTCGGCTGTAGCCTATTTCAAATGGCAAAGGGAGATGTATACCAACTTACCAAGCCAGCGACTACTTGATCTCATACTTGTAATTTCAAACAACAGCAAAAGTACCATGTAAGAATAAAGGTTGAATCATAACCAAAAAAGCAATCTTTGCTTTATCAGTGAATAGTTTTAATCACATCAAGTTTTACCTTTTCTGTCTTAAGGTATAATCTGAGCCTTTGTAACTCTAACTCTGTATATGTTGAAGAATATTGACTTTGTGTGCCTTGTCAAACTAGGATTAGTTGTATAGTTGTAATAGGAGAGAATTTCCAATTCGAGTTAGAATAGGAATCCTTGGAACAAGAAATTGTACTTTGTAATCCCTATACGTAGGGCTCCTATTATCAATGAATACAATCTCTTTGCATCCTATCCTTAAACAGTATACAACTATACACACCCTGCTATGTAACGTTCCCCTGTTCATCTATTAAAAACTTCTCCTTGCCATAGGTTTCCAAAGCTTATTTCAAATAACCTCTTTCACTTGGTTTGGTTCTATATATAGAACTGGTTTTTGAACAAAGATAGTAGCTTTGTTTAAGTAAAAGAGAATTCGAGAGAGAATTGTAATAATATTATTGAGAATAAGAGCCCTATATGCAAGGATTACAAAGTACATGTTCTAATGTTACAAGGAATACTAATCCGAGTAGGATTATGAATTCTAGAACCTTCTCTCCTATTACTAATCCTAGTTTGATTAGGCACAAACAAAACTGATTTTCCTTGAACACTCCCCCTTGTGCTGCTCAAACTTGGTGGTGACGCTTCATCCGTTGCCTCGTTAAAAACCTTACTCAAGTGAAAAATCCTGTGGGACAAAAACACGCTCAAGGAGGAGAAAAAGAGTACAACACGTCCTCTACTCTTCGAAATCGAACATGTAGACATCATAACTCCCCTTGATGTCGATATCTGCCCCTGCAATAATGCGCCATGCGTGAGTACAATAATGCGCCTATTGCACTTAGATAGGGCACTTCGGCCTCTAGTGATTCTTCGTCCTCATTCTTTGGAAGAAACGGATTTCTTCCAGGCTCAATACTACGGCCGATCATGGGAGTACTCACAGGCTTTGCTTTATCTTCATTAAAGCGCCTTAGAATTTTCTGAGTATATGCAGACTGATGGATCAAAATCCCATCACTATGGTGCTCGAGTTTTAAATCGAGACAAAACAGTGTTTTCCCGAGATCTTTCATCTCAAATTCAGATTTCAAGTATTTAGCAGTTTCCTTTAACTCATCTAGAGTTCCAATTAGGTTCATGTCATCGACATAAACTGCTACGATTGCAAATTCTGAACTTGTTCTTTTAATGAACACGCATGGGCATATTTCATTATTAATATATCCATTCCCAATCAAGTAGTCACTTAGACGGTTATACCACATCCGTCCGGATTGGTTTAATCCATATAGTGAGTGTTTTAATCTTATTGAAAACGCGCTCCATGGTTTAGAGCTACTTGATTTGGGTAATTAAAGTCCATCTGGAACCTTCATATATATATATATATATATATATATATATATCTCTGAATCTAGATCCCTATAGAGATATGCTGTAACCACATCCATAAGCTGCATGTCAAGTTTTTTGGAAACTACCAAACTGATAAGGTAGCGGAACGTTATAACGTCCATTACGGGAGAATATGTCTCCACGTATTCGATTCGAGGGCGTTGTGAGAAACCTTGTGCCACAAGGCGGGCTTTATATCTAACCACCTCATTTTTCTCGTTACGATTTCTAACAAAGACCCATTTATGGCCAACAGGTTTTACATCTAGAGGTGTCTGCGTTATAGGCTCAAATACCTGTCTCTTTACTAGTGAATCCAATTCAGCCTGGATCGCATCTTTCCATTTAGGTCAATCCGCTCTTCATTGACATTCTTCGATAGAGCGAGGTTCGATATCATCATATTCTATAATTCCTTTTGCAACATGATATGCAAATCCATCATCAATAGCCATAGAATTTCTATCCATCATCTCATGTACACTAGTGTAATTCATGGAGATCTCTCTATTCTCTGGAATTGGTTCTGACATTGGAGCGTCCCCCAATGATGTCTCTTAGACATAACCATAATCCGGAATATTCTCATGAGATGGATTATTTACATAGATGATTAATGAATTATTTTGTGCCAAACTCGCTTTCTTTCTTGGGTGAGAATCCATCGAACCTGTGGGCCTCCCGTGCTTCCTAGCAGGGGCCGTGGGCCTAGCCACAACGTCACCAGGGGTGGGGACGTTGGCGCCATCCTCATGTACTCTTGAGGTGGCGTCATGTCCTCTAATTTTAGGGACATCAATCCTTGTAGGCACGTTTGCAGTAGGTATGTGTGATCTCGTCACTTTAGCGATATCAGAAAACGCAGCAGGCATCGATTCTGCTACGTTCTGAAGATCGAGAATTCTCCGCACTTCAATTTCAGACTGTGCGGTTCGGGGATCAAGATGAGACATAGTGGGGACAAACCACGACAATTCCTATCGTTCCTGTTGAACATTGATGTTCTTATCTCCCCCTAACGACGGGAAGACTGTCTCATCAAAGTGACAATCCGCAAATCTAGTTGTAAAGAGATCGCCTATCAAGGGTTCTAAGTAGCGAACAATCGTTGGAGAATCATATCCAACATAAATGCCTAATCGTCTTTGAGGACCCATTTTGGTGCGCTGTGGCGGCGCAATAGGCACATATACTACACACCCAAATATGCATAAGTGTGAGACATTAGGCTCATACCCAGTCACCATCTGGGACGCAGAAAAGGGTTGAGTGGCAGTGGGCCTCAGACGAATAAGCGCAGCTGCATGCAATATTGCACAGCCCCAAACAGAAATAGGGAGATTGGTGCGCATTACCAATGCCCTAGCAACCATTTGTAGTCGTTTAATGGCTGCTTCTGCGAGACCATTTTGGGTGTGAACATGAGGAACTGGATGTTCAACTTCAATCCTAATGAACATGCAATAATCATAAAAAGTTTTTGATGTAAACTCCCCAGCGTTGTCTAATCTTATAGACTTAATAGGATGATCAGAGTGGTGAGCCCTTAATTTAATAATTTGGGCTAGGAGTTTAGCAAATGCAACGTTCCTATGGACAATAGAATGACATGTGACTAGCGTGTCGATGCATCAACCAACACCATAAAATATCGAAATGGTCTGCATGGTGGTTGAATAAGTCCACAAATATCACCTTGGATTCTTTGTAAGAATGGTATAATTTCTTTAGTATCCTTTGCGTAGGATGGTCTCGATCCTAATTTTACTAAAGAGCAGGCTTTGCAGAACGAATGATGGGCTTTAAAAACAACCAATGAGGATTTTGGTTGAGTCACGAAGTCACAATTAACTTTAGAAGCAAAATTTGGAGTAGAAAGAGCATTGGTGGCGTCAATGCCACCCTGAGGCCGCAGGGGGACGGCGGCGCCGGTCAAGGATGGCCGGTTTTGGGGGTGAACGGTGCCGTGAGGCGCAGGGGCTCTTTCGGTGTCCAAAATCCGATTTTTACTTCTTTTCGTTCTGAAAAATGGATGTTCGTGCGAAGTCGTTAATATACGGATCATCATATCATGACCTGGACGTCCCAAACGGTCGTGCCAAAGCCTATATGTGTCAGAATTCCATAAATCATATCTCATAACATGATTGGATTCAATTATGCGAATAGTGGTTGCATACAACCCACTAGATCGGCACATAAGTTTCTCTAAAACTCTTTTATGTCCGTAGTCATTAGAGGTGATGCAAAGGAACTCTTGTCCATTCTCACAATGTGTTTCCACATGAAAACTATGGGCTCTTATATCTTTGAAGTAATAAGTTCGAAAAATATGTCTACGACATAAGATAAAATAAATCGATACTTTATTAATAATAGCCAATGATTACATCAAAGTTTCGTGACCATAATCTAATCCAAAATAAAAATCAAATCGTAGACAAATCGTAGTCACTCTATCCGTTTGGTAACTCCAATCAAATATGACCAGAGAAGTAGAGAGAGATGTCGGTGGAGCAATGCTCTCTTAAGTACCACTAATCTCAATTACTTTCCTAGACATTATATTTAATTAGGTGCGCCGCATGAGAAAGAGTTAATACAAAATGTCATTTATTGATTAAGGCATATTGCCATTACATAATTCTTGGAAATAATAAAGACTATTCTAGAAATAAAAATTTGCGGCATTTTGTCTTCATCGCCAAATTTAAAGTCTTTGTGAACTCAATGTCTTGATCACCATGATGCGAATACCTTCGTAGGTATATTGCAAATTCAGGTCCATTGATCAAACGTTCCATATCAGAAACAGACACCATAAAGAGGATTCTCCCTTGATTGAGGTGCATTGGCGCAATATGCATAGTCCCTAGGACTGGTGGCTTTGGAAAGTGGTGACCATGGCCAACGTTGGCTCCATGGTTTCCAACCCTACGTCCCTCAAAATCACGCCTCCTACGGTCGTGTGATTGTCTCCTTGAGCGATTACCTTCTTGAGCATTTTGATCGTATGGATCATGACGTCGATGGTGACTTTCTCTAGCCATAGTACGATGCTCTTGATGGCTATCTTGAAGCCTATCCATTTCTCTTTTCACAAGTTCATTGCCATGTCTTTCAACAGTGGCCATAGCTTCAATAAGCTGTAGGAAACTTGTGATCCGTCTTGCATTTACATGAGTCCGGAATAAGTCAGAGGACCTCATAGCATAGACGGGGAAGGTATTGAGGGTTTTCTCAATCAATTGGTCTTCTGTGATTTTTTTTCCACATAGACGCATTATTGCTCTGATGTTGAGGGCATCCGAATAAAATTTCATGACTGTGTCAAATTCAGAGAAGTGGAGATCTTTCCATTCTGCTTCTGTATTCGGAAGGATGGAGTCACGAACATTGCCATATTGTTCGCGAAGCGCTTGCCAAAGCTTTATGGCGCTATCCTCATTTATGAACTCAAACTGGAGGTCACTATCCATGTGACGTTTTATGAAGGCAATGCCTTGGAATTATATTTCTCAGTTTGAGGGTCTGGAGCTGTTTTTATAGAACATAGCTCTTGGATTGTATGCAATAAATCTTAGGCAGTAAGATGGGTCTCAATGTCAATGGCCCAGTCTAAATATCCTTTTCCTGCATAATCCAATGGAACAAAATCGAGTTTGTTCGTGTTTGACATCCTGAATGGTGTTACAAGAACAAGTTTAGTTTCGGAGTCAATGCTTCCACGAAAACTAATATAAATAGGATTTCTGAGCTATGCTACCAAGAAATCGATTTCCGAGCTATGCTACCAAGAAATCGATTTCCAAGAATAATTGGATTAGACCGAAACAATGATGTTTGTATGGTCATAAATCGATGCTTACGGACGCTCTTAGACCGAAGTCTTACGAACGCTCTTTGTTCGTTAATAGCGTGAATCCCCACGATTCTGCTTTTCAAGAATCAAACCCACGTTATAAGAAAGGTGGGATGAAGAAGAAGGGAGGTTGCAAGTCCCAGAAGAAAAAGAAGAGGAAAAGTAAATTTCCAAAGCGGGAACTTTAATTATAAAAACTTACTTGGTTAAAATTCGGAGCAGATTTACTTCTGAACAGCTCTCACTTCGATTAGTGTACAGATCTCAAAACAACTCCAATAGGGCTGAAATTTGGAGGTCAAATAGAAGAAGAGACAGAGACGAACAACTTTGATGAAGAAAGGATTTTGATCTGAGGTTCCGAACTAGATGTTTCGGGGCTTGGAAGCAGATGGATGTGCACAGGAAGGGAGAAGGATGCAGTGGGTGTGCGTCTGTGCTGCAGGGGCAGCAGGAATGCGTGCGCAAGGGCATGTAGGCGCTGTAGGGGCAGGTGAGGCTAGGGTGGGCTAGGAGCTGCGGTATTGAGGCTTGAAGGTGGCAGCAGCGGTTTTGAAGGATTTTCTGGTTTGAATTTTATTCTCGTAGTTAGGGCTCGTGCTGATAACGTGTTTAAGTAAAAGAGAATTCGAGAGAGAATTGTAATAATATTATTGAGATAAGAGCCCTATATACAGAGATTACAAAGTACATGTTCTAATGTTACAAGGAATACTAATCCGAGTAGGATTATGAATTCTAGAACTTTCTCTTCTATTACTACTCCTAGTTTGATTAGGCACACACAAAACTGATTTTCCTTCAACAAGCTTAAATTTATGTGGTTTGAAAACTCGGATTGCTGTTACATTTGGTGGAGCATACTAGAAGAATTATATGATCATTTGTAAAGCTCTGTATTTAGTGAGAATGCTCCTTGAACGAGCACCAGAATCTTCTTATTAACCAGGTTATACTTCAAAACTAGACTAATCTTGTTAACAAGGTTCTCTTCCACAAGTACTTGACACCTAGTTTTAGAGCCCATATGATTCTTGTAACGAAAGGGACTGGGACATGTTCCTAGCAGCTTCACTTCTTCCAATTCTGTAAGCAATTGTTTTCTTTCCCTCTTCAACACCTGCCTTCAACATAAGGATTGGCTTCTTCTGTTTTGCAAATTTTGTAGTTCAAAGTTCTGGTCGACTTTAAGAAGAATAATTATCTAGTACAACTTGATTGACAAGTTTTGTTTTTGTTGGAAAAACATGATCTTTAGAATTTGGGGCGCAAAACGGCGATAAGATGTATACCAACTACATATGAAAAGTACAGTCAACAATAGCAAACAAAGGACAAATTGACCTCTAATCCTTCCTTACCTTGTACATTGAATGTGAGGCATATATATACATGTAGAAACCAGTCTAGGATCAGAACAGAACCCAGCAAAAATGGCACAAGTTACATTGGTAGGATTTTTCCCTAGTCCATTTGTTTACAGGGTTATCTGGGCACTTAAACTCAAGGGTGTAGATTATGAGTATGTAGAGGAGGAGGATGTGTTATACAACAAGAGTGACCGTCTTCTAAAGTACAACCCAGTCCATAAGAAGGTTCCAGTTCTTGTTCATGCCGGAAAACCAATAGCAGAGTCCGCTATTATTCTCGAGTACATCGAAGAGACGTGGCCACAGAACCCCTTGCTTCCTAAAGACCCACATGGACGAGCTCTGGCCCGATTCTGGACAAAGTTCGGAGAGGACAAGGTAAGTAATGATCACTCAACTATTTTTGCTACGTTATATATATTGTCAAATGAGTCATTTGTCACATGCATTTTGTTTACGTAACTGCCTGACACTTGACTGTTTAACAACATAACAAAAAATCGAATTTTATCCAACTCGTACTAATGTAGATGTTTGTGTGACATAGAGCCCAGCCCTGTTTGGATTTTTCTTTACTGAGGGAGAACAACAAGTGAAAGCAACAAAAGAAGGGCAGGAGCAGCTGAGAATCTTGGAAGAGCAGGGCCTCGGTGACAAGAAGTTTTTCGGTGGAGACGAGATTGGAATGGCTGATTTAGAATTCGGGTGGCTAGCTTGGTGGCTGGAAATCATGAGTGAAACAGCTGGGGTTAAAGTGATTGATGCCGAAAGCTTCCCTCGCTTACATGCATGGATTCAAAGGTTCAAGGAGATTCCCACAATCAGAGAGACCCTTCCTGATCGCAGTGCAATGTTGACCTATTTCAAAGGTCGAAGAGCAACATTTCTTGCTTTAGCAAAATCTTAGACATTTCGAGCTAGAACCTGCTTCTGCTGAGGTTCTACTTTTCAAACAATAATATTAGCTATTACCTGATGTACGGTTGTTTCTGTACGTAATTTTCTTATCCAACAATAACTCCAGCAAATAAAAGCTCGCAGCTTGAATAAACATGTATTTTCATGGACTTATGGCATGGATATATGTTTGTATGTATGAAACTGAGAAAGTAATTAAGTTCCATCAAATTTTCAAGAACATTGGGCATTCACTGATATCACATAAGAAAATCAAGGGGAGAGAGAGAAACTTAAAACAAGTCCGACTGTCTGAGATATTGTTTAAACTTAATACGTCATATAAGTAAAGAAGTCTCTTCTGTTGATCTCTGAAGCACTTGATAAAATATGTGACTCGAGTTTCAAGTATTAATTTTATATGACTCAATACTTGGTCAAACAAGAGGATACATAATCTTATCTACTGAATAAAGATGGCTTGGTGCCTAAGCAGATCAGAATTACATAGACTGTTTAGGCTTCAACTATATGTACATATATAGTAGGAATAAGAAGATGAGCAGAAAGAAAACGAATATGGAGGAAGTGAAGGTAATAGGATTCTGGGCAAGTCCATATGTTTACAGGGTTACATGGGCTCTGAATCTCAAGGGAGTCAAATATGAATATCAAGAAGAGGACATATTCAACAAGAGTGGTTTGCTTCTTCAGTACAACCCGGTGCACAAGAAGGTTCCAGTGTTTGTTCATGGTGGAAAGCTGATTGCAGAGTCGAGTGTCATTCTGGAGTACATTGAAGAGACCTGGCCGCAGAACCCTCTGCTTCCAACAGACCCTCATGCGAGGGCCATGGCTCGATTTTGGACAAAGTTTCGAGATGACAAGGTAATCGTGCCTGCCTTTTCTTCCTAGAGAGCTTCTCCTACCCATATTAAATATTAATCTTTAACTGACTGGTTATTTTGTATAATCCAGAAGCCGGACCTTTACGGATTCTTTAAAAGAGCTGGAGAAGAGCAAATAAAAGCAGCAAAAGAAGCCCAGGAGTGTCTGAAGATCCTAGAAGAGCATGGCCTTCAGGAGAAGAAGTTCTTTGATGGTGACAAGATTGGAATGACAGACTTATCCATGGGATGGCTAGCATTCTGGTTTGAGGCCATGGAAGAAGCAGCTGGTGTACAAGTTCTGGAAGCCAATAGCTTCCCTCGCTTGCACGCATGGATTAGAAATTTCAAGGAAGTTCCTGTGGTTAAAGAAAATCATCCTGACCAAACTCGGCTGTTAGCCTATTTCAAATGGCTAAGGGAGATGTATAACAAGCCAGCAACTACTTGATCTCGTACTTGTAATTTCAAACAGCACAAATACCAGATAAGAACAACGGTTGAAACAGAACCAAAAAAACAAGGAATGATATCAGTGAATAGTTTTAATCACATCAAGTTTATCTTTGAAACTCTGTATAAGCTTCACAAACCCTTCATCAATGCCAGATGACAAGCTTTTGTGAAATAAATGAACAAAGGTTCCCAATATATATTCTCGATTTGGTGAAACTTGAGGAAATAGAAAACAGCGGCAAGGAGATCAGAATATTCAATAAAAACATGCTCCATGGGGCCTATGTTTGTGTGTTTTTGGATTTAGCTTCTGCCAGCAAAGGTTCAAGTTCACCTTTTCGGTGTAGCTTCACAGTATCTGCATGAATAGAAAGCAACACAAGGTATTAAAATGTGTTCACTTTATTCAACTATTGCTCTTGTATCTTTTCGTAGATGTCATAACAGGCTATCATAGGCTCATGGCCAACACTAATAGCTACAAGCACTCCAATCAGATACCGCACATCCATAGATATTGGCTAGAGATTTGGGATCCGTAACCGCTTAACGTTCATACATAAATTTGATACAAGTATAATTGAGAAGTTGGAAAGCCAGTTCAAGTTAAGAAGTCAAGCAAGACTATTGAAGGTACTACGAATTACAGATAATGTGAGGAACACATGACAGGAGGTGGGAAGTCTGTATCAAGAATTACAATGCTTGAAGTCTTTGTAATTACAATTACATAACCATGTTTATATGTTATACTAATACTATAAACATTTAGTGACTGAATAAGAGAATTTTCTTTTTTTAAGCATATTTGTGTGTTTTGCATGTCCACCGGTTCATGTTAGTTTTTACATGGAGTTGAATCCAAGCCTCCACTCCATTTTAACTAAGATGAGTATTTTGCTAAGAAGAGCTATAAAGACAACCATATGTAATGCAAGAACACTGTACCTGTACAACCTCCAATGTGTTTCCCCCCTGTCCATCAAAAAGTAATGTTTCAGATTCTATTATCATCAAAGAAAGAAATAAGATCAATTATAGAAACTAAAACACCACATAATTATAATGTTGCCAGTTTATGAAGAATTTAATTCAGCTAAACAGAAGCCTGTTCATATGGCCTAGTCTTTACATTTATAGCCATATTGAGATTGCAATGTTGAATATCAACTGAAAATTCTATTTCTATTCTGTCCTTTTCTTAGACCAAACAATATGGAAAAAAAAAATGCATGAACAAGAGGAGAGTTCAAGGAGGATTCTTTACTTACTTTTGTATGTGGCCTCAGAGGATTAGATTCAATGTTTCAAAAGAGAGAAATGATAGCAAATTATTGGGATTGAGTTTTGAAAAAAAGAATGAAAACAAAAGGATTGAAAAAAAGAATGAAAACAAAAGGAAGATAAAGTGTTTGCAAAGAGAATGAAAAAGGGATTCAACAAGTCACCATTTTTACTAACTTGCCAAAATATTAAAACAACAAGAAAAATACCATGAACTGCTTCGTATGATATAAAAGTATGGTTTCAGCCTGGACGTTAACAATTTGCTGGTCAAAAATAATGTGCTTCACCAATGAGGCAAATACCAAATTATGTGCATATTGCATACATTATCACGTTCATCAATCAACAAAAGTAATGGACTACTTTGACAAGTAGGTATGAAGGGCAATTAATTATTTAAGTGCATAATAAATATAATGTTTTAACTATATATAAACAATATATATTTAATAGGCTATCCCCCAGCTCCAACCTATAGCCTAAACATAGATCCGGCCTTGAATCAGTCATATATGAAATGATCTAAAGGCAGATTCAAGTCATTTGAGTAAATAAAAGCATATCTCGGTGTTTTAAGGAAACAAATAATCATTACAAAGAGGATTGCTTACCAATAAAAACATTTGGGACAGTATGTTGTCCTGTAAGCCTCTCCAATACCTTCTGAACCTGTGGTCCTTGGGCACCTGATGAAAAGAAATAGATTGCAAATATGAGAATAACTTCATCAAATCTAAAGGCAAAACTGATGAAACAGAACTGGATTCAAATAATGTTTCTAATCTTCATTACTCAATCAATCCCAGGATTCTATCATACTAATGGACATTCTTGATATTAAAGCCCCATTATTGAGGCTCAATTACTGAATTACATTATATTTGAGATGTTTTCCTGGAAACCAAGAAAAAAGAAAAAAAGAAAAGCCTAAAATGAGAATTCAAGCAATGAAGAATATAATTTCAACTCTGAAGGCAAAATTGATGAAACAGAGCTGGATATGCTTCTAATTTTCACTATTCAATTCCTAGGTGAACTTTAACATACACCAAACAATATGACAGGCATCCACTGCCATTATAGCCAAGAATTGAGCTTCAATTAACAAATTACATTAAAGCTGAAATGTCTTCCCCAAAACTAAGCCCCAAAAAAAAAAAAAAAGACCCAAGATAAACGATACATTGCTTGCATATAGAATTGAGAGTTAAGACTACACACCTAGTTCATCCAATTCAATCACAGCTGGCTCCACACCAAGCCTTTTGAACAAGGATTTCACCTCAGCGGAGTACCTTGCAATAAAATTATCCAAAAACCCATTTCAAATCTCTCAAAAAGAAACCAAATTCACAACAAAATCAACACCAAAATAAAAAAAAATTCACAAACTTTAACATCAACAGAGATTTGATTAAATTTCACTCACGAACACCAACTTTTGGAATAGACCACAACTGGGTTCTCTTCCACTGTCTTCTTGACGCTCTCTTCGAGCCGAGAACCGAACGACGAAGAAGACATAGACTTAACCGACATGGGTCTCCGGACATTGATCCCGGAAGCACTTATGCCTGAGCTGCTTCGAGAACTGTACTTGTTGCTCAGAGGAACAGAGCAAATGCAGGACCGGTTTGTAGAAGAAAGAATGCGAGCAGAGTTTAGAGAAACGGATGTGAAATTTGTCAGATTAGAGGAGACTGCCATTGTTGCTGTCTCTCGCAGCTTTCTTGGAGCTTTTAGCTTATTGTGTTTGGCAATTTATGAACCCACTTTGCTTACCAAAAAAAAAACGAAGTGCTCGGTTTGGTCGATCTCTTTTTGTTTTTCTTGTTGTTGGGTTTTAACTGCTGGAGATTCACCGACGGATGAAAAGTGAAAAGCCTTTGTTGCCGTTGGGATTTGCTATAGAACACGTAGATGACAATCCTTGCATAATTGGCATCGGTTGAGATTTCTTCTCTGACAAGATGGGTTTCGATGGTCGATTTTGGCCGAAGTTGAACCGAGCCAGTCCATTTTCACCCTTCCTATTGTTAATGTTTCTAAGGACATTTTCATTGTTATGAGCTGGTCTTGACTTGGTTACTGTGAATCCTTTCTTTCAAACCACTTCCTATATTCTTTTAGCAATTCTTTTTTCGTTTTATTTTTATTTTTATTTTATTTTTTTGAACAAGAAGAGGAGATTTTATTAATCGCTTAGTTAAAACGGCACATACAATAATTTTCTATACATGCACCCTATATCAATGGCTAAATAATTTAGAAACAATCAGTATCATCCACTAGAATATTGACACTCACTTATTCAGTGAGCTTATAAGATTATGACTAGTCTTCTTATAAAAATTTAAAATTAATTGAGAATCTCGTCGTTAATGCACTCAATTATGGTACTTGCGTGGAGGTTCTTTTTTACTAAGTGTAACAACACCGCAAAAAATTATAGGCTAAGAACCATCTAGGCCTTAATTAATAATTAATTTAGGGCAGTCAAACACCCTCCTCATTAAACTAGTCTAATCTAACTATAGTTGCAGGCCTAAAGAAGCAGAGCCCGATCATAACAGCAACGCACAACATGGGGGCTCGTTAGAACCAAGTAGCCCATCTATAGCAGTCAGCGCAATAAACCCAAGCTGATTTAAGGACTTGGACCTAAAGCTAGCACACATACTTGCCACCTTTAAAGCCTGCCGCACATTGCCACTGTAGTAACTGGGAGCTCCAAGCCAGCTCTTTCCATCAAGCTTCCAAACGTCGTCGGAACCATATCTTTGAAGAAGAACATTTCCAACCCAACATCATCCTAAAAGCTCTAGAAAAATAGATTTCCATCCAGCCATCACCAGAGCGGGTCACGACCAGGTTAGGAAAAGCATACCCGCATAGAGACTTGTCTCCCTTCACCCATAAAAAATCAATGGGTCTTCGTGACTCGATCTTCCATGAACATTTGTGATCGAAAGAGTAATCATGCCCCGATTTTCAATCACTAATAGTAATATAATTAAAACAAACATAAATACTCCGGGCATGATGGTTTGGACATCAACACTAAATATCTGTAAAATATTTCTTTTAACACAAGCAACCAAAGATGTCTCGAACCCACAATGCAAATACAGACTAGTTCTTTAGAGTCACATATTACATTAAACTAAGTTTAAACAACAATTCAATAAGTAAACTCACACACTACACTCATTACATAGTGAAAGACTAACAAGTGCAAAACACAATTAGGTTATTAAACCTACCACTGCAACAGCAAGAAAGCCCTACGGCTTCAACCACGCTCACCTTAACCTTCAAGATAACCTCTACACCATTGAATAGTTCACCGAGTTGTAACAACAAACTCAATAAGCTTTTGAAACTCATGTGAGTAAACTCAAACAACCGCATGCTTAAGTCATCTCAACCTAGACAAACAAAAAGCATATATCATAGTAACAACCATCAATTTCTCATCCTTCAATAGCACGCATAAGTAAGTCAACTCATGACTGAAACCCACATGCTCTGACTTTCAACTCAGCATTCAATTTCACAATCATAGTCAAAACAAAACCACTTCGAGTAATGTTTGAAATCATTGTAATGTGCAATGGCTAATTACAAAATCACACTTCATTTGTCTCAAGCAAAAGTCAATTGTTAAACCAGTGACGTTTTCAAATCATTTTAGTCTCAATGACAAAACCACGAAATCACAATCTTTTCCTCTCTATAGGAAGCATTTGTCATCATTATGATATTATAAATCATTTCACAACTCACCACAATCTTACAAAGAAATGTAATTCTCAAAATACAACTGCACTCACAATTTACGCTGAGTAAAACCAGAAATCCTCTGCATAAAGTTTAGTTTAGGAGACTTCATTGGAATCACACTAAAGCAACTCACACAAAAAACAAAAATTACCCTTTCAACTCAAGGAAAGCAACTCACGCTTTGATTTCTTTCAAAACTTCACATTCTTTTCTCAGAAGAAAAAACACATGTCACTCTGTGACAAAATTATATTATTTGTTAACCCAACAATTTAAATATGAAAACTAGGCCATCATGGAAAATAAAAGAAAGAGTACTCTCAAAACTCCCTTTTAAAATACGTACTCATGAGTCCTAAGTAACTTCATATGTTACCGCCATTTAAGTCCCTTTTAAAATGCGTACTCATGAGTACCAAGTAACTTCGTACCATTACCCCTATGAAATACAATGGCAGACAGGCTAGAACTCAAACTGATCGTAACCAATCACCCAGATAAAGGCTTGGTTTCCAATAACATGCTTTGCTCACATTCTGTGACCCCCAATCTTCAAACTCTCAGGTTTTCAGATTTCCAGTACAAGACCAAAACCATATAAGAATGTCATACTAGACCTATGGTCACACAAGACCAAAATCATTAAAAATAGGTCACACTAGACTCATGGTCACACAAGACCAAAACAGTTTAAATAAGTTGCCCAAGCCCTAAAAAATATTACACAAATCTCAATACTTTTCAAAACAATATAAATTATCATTTCCACAATATATTGCTTTTCGAAAAGTCAAATCTCAAACAATAATATAACAACATGATCCATATTGCTTTCATCACACATCAAATTCACAAGGATATATAATCCACTTACACACACACACCAGCGTAGCCATTCACTCAGGAATGCCACATATACCAACTATAGTCACAATTAAATAAATAACTCCAAGACGATAATGTAACTCCGTTCGAAAATGAACATTGTAACATTTACTCACCTTAAGATCCCATTGCATCTTCATACAAAACGAGATAACTAACAGAACACCCTCTGTCAAACATCTAAGGAAAATACAGTCCCAACTCAGTACACGAAACACAAAGCTATTAAAGTTCGAATCATCCATTTGAACTAAACCCGAAAGTTACGCCAATCGAGATGAAACTTCATCTAAAACTACCCAAAGTCTTTGGAACACTCCTTGGGTCAATATAGCAAAATGACAAGTCGATCCTACGGTCAGATCCTCACTGATCGAAACTATGAAAAATCTAACATGTTCAAACGATTGCCAAATGCTACCGAGCAAGAATTAGCTCCAACCATGGTCGGACGCAGCGCCACAAGTGGTTGCGCATGAGCCCCACACGCCACCATACCAATCTCAAAACCAAGTTGATCCAACTGGTCAAAATGAAGATCTAGGTGAGAGAAGCAACTTTCATACCTGGAACTAAGGCCAATTCGGCCTAGATCAGCCTGGATCGCCGTCGAAAGCTCAAAACTTCAATTCAAAAGTTGGAACCCCACACTTCAAATCGAGTTGCAAGGCTGGTATGGATCGAACAGGGATGAAGAGAGCTTCAAAAGACCAATTTCATGCAAACCGTCTCCGGAGGTGAGAGATCTGATAGGGTCAGTCACCGCAGCCAAACACGCATTCCATCGGGCACTGCTAATGCAAATCGTCGAAAGCAACCACCACAGGGAGGACAGAGACGTCGAGGCGCGTTAGTCTGGGTCGGTGGCGCCGCTAGAGGACGTTGAAGGAGCGAGTTCCGACCGGATCGGTTCAGGGTTAACAAGGTCAGGTCAACCAGTTAATTGAGAGACAATGGGTTCCGGAAATTTCAGAAAACCTACCAAAATTGGAAACTCCAGAATTTTTGGGGTTTTTTTCCTATTTATGGGAAAATTTCTAAAAAAGGAAATAACTTCCGCTGACCATAACTTCTTCATACAATCTTTGATTCTCGCGTACCGCATGTTTATGAACTAGTATCAATGCACTCTACAACTTTTGTTAATGAAGTTTTTAGAGAAACCCAACAAATAAAAAGCCAACCATTGACCCATTGAAAATAAAACGTTTCGTGTAGTTATTCATCCGAAACACTTTCACTTCACCACAAAACAAATGACAAAAATTTGGAAATCACTTATTAATTTTCAGAAATCATCAGAAATTAATAACAAAAATTCGGGGTATTACATAATCATCACCAATCATTCACCATTAACGCTCATGAGAGGGATTGGACAACAACAAATAGTGAAGATGTGGCCAGAGCAGCCTTGAATATCAGGAAGAGAAGAAAACCAACCAAAGTATTTTCTTTGAAGGCCAAAGTCTTCTTATTCTTAACCCAACATTAGCCAATCTAATTGCAGAGGATGAGAGTGCCACCGTCACAAAGGATTGGCATTGAGATCCTAGCCCATGATGGCTATGGTTTGTGGAGAGCAATGGTGTCACCCCCCGATTTTTAAACAACATTAAAAATCAATATAATTCAGGCAATTATACAAACGTGATGGTCTAGCCATCAAAACAAAATACTTGAAAAACTTTTTCCTTTTAAACCAAGTACATACTGATGCCCTGAACCGACTATGTCTATACAGACTCACTTCATAGAGTCAAATATTACATAAGTTTAAGAATTAAATTGCCACAACAAAATAAACATAAATGCTCCTCAAGGCTTACTACATAGCGGAAGTCTTATCAACGGTAAAGTCATAAAATTGGCTTCCTACCATAAAGCCACAAATAAAAATTTTCAGCTTCAGCCACGATTTTCTTGACCTACAAGATTAACCCTTACACCATTAAATAGTGCACCAGGTTGCCACACAACAAACCCGGTAAGCTTTTGAAAACCTGTATGAGTAAAACTCAAATACAACAACCAAACAACTCACACTAATAATAAGGAAAACAATTCACACTTTGAATCCTGTCAAAACGTACTCATGAGTTGAAAATAACCTCGCTCTGTTTACCCATGAAATATACTGGCAGACATACTAGAGCACTAACTGAATCGTAACTATAACCAGGCCAAAGGCATGGTTACTCAATTTACTACCTAAAGTCACCATGTGACCTTGAATCCTCGGGCCTCTCTGTCCCCCGGAATAAAACATTTAAAGAAGTCGCACAAGATTCAAAATGCTACACAAATCTTAATACTTTTCAAAACAATGGAAAACATCATTTTCACAACATATTGTGTCTCGAAAAGTCATACCCCAAAACAATAATGTGAACTCACTCACAAATATTGTTTACATCACAACAAAACCACCAATATATTTATATATATATATATATATTTCACGTAAATACACACACACGTAGTCATTCACTCAAGAATGCCACTAATACCAACTATAGTTTGCAGTTAGATAAACAACTCCCAAAACGATAAGGAAACTTCGTTCATAAATAAACATTATGAGATTACTAACCTCGCAATTCATGTTGTGTCTTCACACAACCAGATAACTTATAGAACACACTTTATCAAGCACCTAAGGAAAGTACGACCTCAATTTAGTACACAAATCACAAAGCGATTAAAGTTTGAATCCATTATTTGAACTAAAACCCAAAATTAACGTCAATCGAGGAGAAACTCATTCGAGATCAACCCAAAGTCTCCGAAATATTGTTAGAATTGATATGTCAAAATTACAAGTTGATCCAACGGTCGGATCCTTACGGATTGGAAATCGAACAATTCAAAATTATGGAAAACCCTAACATTATCAAATGATCTCCAAAAGTTACATATCATATATTAAAATGCTCGTATCGACAAGTAGATGATAATGAAGCAAGAAACTGCCCCAAATATGGCCGGACGTGCCGCCGCAGGAGGCTGCACGTGAGCCCATGCGTCGTCGAGCCAAACTCAATACCAGCTCAATCCAACCATCCAGAATGTAGGGAATGCCAAGTCGAGCAACTTTAATACTTGAAGTTCAAGCCAAATCGGCTTAGATCACCATCGCAAGCCAAAAATCACTATTCACCTTGAGTTGCAGCTCTACAATGAAAATCGATCAGCCAAACCTCCAAGGATTGAAAGAGAACACTGCCATGAGCAAAACATGACCGGTTTCACCTCCAACAGTCGTGGGAATTGAGATAACCGATCGGGTCCTCCACCGCCTAGCTTCGCTGCACTGTCGTGGGTGAGAATCGACGCTAAAGGCCACCTTAGGGAGGACCGGACAGAGGAGAGGAAGAGATCTGGGTAGGTGTCATAGCCGAAGAACGCTATAATCGGCTAGAAAAGTCAGGTCGGGTCGGACGAAGGACTGTCGGATCCAAGGGTTTCGAGGAGAAAGAATGGAGCATTTTTGGTCTCCGAAAAAAGAAACTTTCCAAAAGTGTCAAATTATGAATTTCCAATTTCAGAAATTTTATTTATAGTAATTTCCATAATTTGAAGCAACTTATAGGGGTGTAAATGAGCAGAGTCAGAGCGAATACCTAGGTGATTATGTTCGGCTCATTTGCTTTTTATCGAGCTCGAGCCGGGCTAAAGCTTGAATTTTTTTTTTTTTCCATGCTCAAGCTCGGCTTAGCTTGAATATTTTTCTTAAGCTCAAACTAAGCTCTGCTCGGCTCGATTTACTGGATGAGTTCGAGCTTGAATAGGTTCGGCTTGACTCATTTGACTTTAAATTTAAAAAATAAAAAAGGAAGAAGGAAAATTTAAAATAGTAAACCAAATTTGATGTCTAACCATCAAATTTGGATTTATTGTTCTTTTTTTTTTTTTTTAAATGGGCTGGTGCGGCTGCCCTCAAGCCTTGATTAATGAAAAGCAGAATACAAGGGGGGACGTAGAACCTGAACCCCAAATTACAATAAGTATAAAGAGAATATCCTGAAAAAATACCAAGACTCTTCTTTATTGTAATATATTTTACTTAAATTCTCATATTCTCTTCTAATTGAAAAGGAAGGTAATAAAAAGAATTAAATATTTGAGATTAGAAAAAATTTATTTTTATTTATACTATAAATTTTCATGAATCGAGCTTTAACAAACGAACCAAGCTTTAACAACTTAGAGTTACTTATGAAAAATACGAGCTACTCACGAGCTAGATGAGCTGAATATATCCTTGTTCAAGCTCGGCTCTTTTTTTGTCGAGCTTAATATTGAGCTCAAGCTCAGCTTATTTATCTTATGAACACGAGCCGAATGAGCTAAAATCAAGCTGAATACAAGTTGAACACGAGCTGTATCGAGCCTATTGTAGCCCTAGAAACTTACGACGATCATGACTTTCTTAGATTTAAGCGTGCCGCAGTTCTACGAACTAGTATCGACGCGTTCTACGACTTTCGTGAAGGAAGTTTTCGAAGAAACTTAACATATAAAAAAGTCAACATTCGAGCCCCCCTAAAACGGATGCGTTTCGAATAATTAATCGTCCAAAAATAATTCCATTTCACAAACAACATACAAACAAGGCCTAACAACAATAATTCATACAACTGATCCATTATTAATTCTAAAAATTAAATAACGAAATTTCAGGTCATCACAAATGGTGCTACCATAACTTGCGATTAATACTTCTTATTTTTTCATTTATAACACTTCATCTATTTTTTTTTTTTAGTTCAAGTAAATTCCATTGATAGAACGGCCAAAACAACATATACAAACGGTCCATAAGGACACCCGGTACCATTTACTGTTACAAATCTTGCTCAATTATTCAAAGAGCTTGCAAAAACTAAACTTAAACTAGGCTTACAAAAAATATCTTTGACTTGAGCCTCCCTTTGTCAATGCACGCAATTGTGGTGCGCCAAGAGGTTCAAATATTTAGTGTAAAAACATAGCAAAATTTAGTGTGCAAGCTAAAACAAAAACTTGCAAATTACTCAATCTCTTTCCCCTTGCCCTTATCTTAAGGGCTAGAGGAACATGGTGAATAGGTGAGACTCAATGGAGGAGCAGTTTCTTTGTCATTTTTGGTCTTTGAGGGATTGAGGGCCCATGCCTGCACCCAAGAGTCCTGAGCCCTCCATGACTTGGGCTTAATCTTTATGGGCACCCAAGACCCACCCCTTCTTCCTGTTGTTGGGCGGTTGAAAGGAAATCAATCAAACCCAACCAAGTGCAGGATCCAAATCTGACCTGTTGCACCTCCACTCCATGATATTGCCTTCCTTCTCAGCCAAAACCCAACTCTGGTAGCGATGCTGAAGGCCGCTGTCTTCAGCCACCGCCCTAACAAATCACCAAACCAGATCCCGATGAAGAGCAAAATTGTCAAACACTCTCCACCGGTCTTCTCCACATCCATGCCAAAACGTGAAATCTCTTTCGTCATCGGCTTCATGCGTGCATAGCCACACACTACTGCCATCAGCATCCATGATAGATCTACAAAGAAACAGTGAGACCACCATTTGGTACTGGGATCCCAATAGCAGAATCGCTGGCCCAAATAGTGATCCGCTTGATCTCGAAGAAAAGACACAGATAAATCTGATCGTCTTTTGGATTGAGGGCATGAGGGCAAAGTGTCACCCATTATCGAGGTCACAATGGACTTCATGGCTGAGCACTTGAGCGCTCGGTGTTGAGGAAGCCTTGAGTGCATTCATGGTTGTCTGCTGGCGGCGCTAGGTAGGCGAGAAGGGTTCTCGCTCATATTAGGGTTCTCAGTTATAACACTTCATCTATTGATATATGAACAACAAAGTTAAAGACCTATAATATTGCATTGATAAAATTAGATTTTTTTTTTTAATCCTATTGATTATATTTGAGCGAAATCAAATCTCCTGCTTACCATAATCCTAACATAACTCTCAACTACCCCTCACCACTTTAGTAGTGATAAAATTAGAGCATCTTCAAATAGCTTCCCTATAAAATTCCTATTATGTGGACTTCAAAATTGAAATCCCTATAATTTTTCTTTCAGAATTCCAATAGCTTCCTAATAATATTTCAGATTTAAGAAAAAAAATGTAATCAAATAATTAATGATGAAAATAAATATAATTTGAAAAGAGAAGAGAGAAAAGAGTAGAAACTTCATAAATGATGATTTTCTATGATTTTACAATTTACTGTAAATATAGGATTTTTGTTGTATCTCTCTTCACTTTCTCTAAAATGGAGATAGATATATGGAATCAATTGGGCAAAAAGATGCATTTTTCTCCCAGGGCTTAAGTTATCTGTCTTTGGTAGGAATAAGATTGGGCTTAAGTCATCTGCCTTTATCACAATATGGCGCTATTCGTCTTTCACTAGCTCCAATGATATTGAAAATCATTACGAATTATTTTTCTAATAATGTTAGTAGCTTTTAAAGCCATTTGATCCTAAGCCAAGGCACAAAGAATCAAAGACCACTAAAGCACATTACAATCCTTAAATGGCTCAACACAAGCCTTTAAAACGCTTAAACGCATGTAAAAGTAACAGAAGCCTTTAAAACAAAAAAAAGCTAAATCCAACTTATTGTTTACATATATTAAGCTCACCTTAGTTTTCAGTCCCAGCTCCATCTCTGATAATATGTAAATCACATTTAAGGTCTTCACATATTAATACCAAAGTAAAAACCTCTAACATGGGGGTTATGAGTTATTGAGTTCTGTCACAATATCATGCAACGAATAATAGAGACATAGACTCAAGGCCAGGGACGGTACCAGGAATTAAAATTGGAGTGGGCTAGATTTACCTTATGCTGTCAAGAAATTATTTAAAAAAAAAAAAAATCTGGCAGAGTTTACCTTGTTTTGAAAGAATATTTCAATTGCATAACACTTTTTGAAATAGAAGGTTCATTGCATTAGATGACCAGCTAAAATCCAGAGTCTACATGCAAACCCTTAAAGACAGAAAAATGGCGGGTTAATAACTAAGCTCCTATCTAAGTACTGCAAACTCATTACAAGTCAAATGGAGCCCACTTTTAAGTGGACTCATACACAAAGAACAACTCCGTGTCTTCTGAGGCAAAATCATCTTCTAGCCAACCATCCCCCAATCACGCAATTGTGGTACAAAATAGAAAGCTAGTTCCCAGCAAACAAATAGGAGCCAATTCCTCACCCATAAGCCGCTTTCTCCAGTCAAACTCGAGATAATTACCAAGTCCTGAGAACCATGATCTGAGTTATGACTGGCACTTGAGAGACCGTAAAAGCCCAACATCGCCCAAGGAGGTCAAGCTCTCAAGCCGGGCCAGCCCAAAGCACTAAATAATGAATGAGGGTGTCATGGCACCCTCCCTACTGGCCCACAACATGGAGCCCATTAGCCCAAGGTTAGACCCAGGCCCAGGCCCGAGCAAAAAGGACAACAGCCCAGGTTGCTGCTGCCACTTTTCGTCCCTCTAGTGGTCGCCCGATCCACCGCACCATCAGATTCGGCAGAAACAGTTCAAGCAGAGATCGCCGACTATCCATGCCCTGCAGTTAAGCCCCAGGCAGAAGCACGAACGATCCACTCCCAGCCTTCAATCTGCAGTTAACACCTAGCCTTCGATCTGGTCCCGATCCTCTTGCCACACAGACGGCGCAGCCACCGAAACGACCACACCTCCGCGCTCTACCCTCGCCAGCGAGCTATCTGACAAACCCAGACTCGCAACCTTCACCGGCTAACAACAGCGAAAGCAACCTTTCAACTCTCGCTCCACGCACCGATGAGATCGCCTAGAGAACAGCCTCGTCCAGCCTAGACCAAGCGAACAGCAGTCAAACACCGCCGCCAATATGCATGAAACCCTAAGGTAGGGTTTCAACTTTACATTAATATCTTTTATGTTTCTGTTTGTTCCTTTTAAGGTATATGCAACCTCTGTTTTCTCAATTGCGTAACACTTGTTAAAACACATCTAAACAATTGCTCAACTCTCAACAGTCAACTTTTTAAACAAATTCGCCACTATTTTGAATAATTGGGCGTCAATAAATTAAATTCAATATCTTTCCCTATGCATCAATAAAACAAATCCAATATTTTTGACTACTTGCTAACAATTACAACAAGAAAAATGAAGTACTGAAAATAAATCTTGAAATCCCCAATTCATAACCTAAATTTTAATCCTAATGTCTCAAAAAAATTTGTATTAGAACAAAATTTAAACTCTAATACCTGGGGATTGCTAAATCAATAAGGTTATTGGGTGCTTTGGTGCTCCTTGTGGAGTTGCAGAGTTCATGACAATAAAGAGAAGAGAGCGATTAAGGTTTAGAGCAGTCACTTTCTAAGCCAATAGTTCACTACAGAGAGATGGAAAAAAATGAACGCTATTTGTTAACTTTTTGTTTGATGATGTATATATAACTTTATTTTTTAAGAGTGCTGCTAATAATACATATATATATATATATATATATATTATTATTTTTTAATCAAAAAGTTGGGGTGGGCTACAGCACACCTTACACACCCCTAGTTCCGTGCTTGACATCGAGACTGCTGGGTGGTTTCAGGTCTAGGGTTGCAGTGGGCTTGGTCTAGCTCCTCATCTGCGTACATGCATGGTCCACCTAGCTAGGAGCAATCTTACTCATGGTATATCGTGTTGAATGAATTGTAGATATGGCAGTATTGTGTCCCAACTTGGACAACAAAAAATTGGGCTGCCAGCTCAAGGTGCCTAGTTAGAGGTTGCATCCTCAGTTGAAGTCCCTTTGAGTCTGTCTATCCAACATGCTCATAACTCATAACCATCTGAGTTGTTTTACGGCGGTTTTACCTCCATTGTTCAGCACACATTTCATAATGTTTGGTTGTTGGACTCTGGTCTCTCTAAGAAGAATAGATCGATGAGTCTGACAAGTGACAAATTAGCTAGGGAGGTGTAGTCACAATCAAGGTCCTGGAAACTAGGAATAGTCACCATATGTTGATATTATTAAGCACTGAGTTTGTTGTTGACCTTTGTAACTTTAATAGTTAAGAGATTCACCGGTCTCTACATCCAAAGTCTCGAGTATGAATCCTAATTTTGTCATTAGAAATGAGTTTTATACCAAAACGAAAAACAAAAACATAGACAGCTTTTCACAGACTGTACGTAGTAGTCTAGTTGACCAAGTGTCCTGAATAAAGGGTCAAAAGAATGCAAACAGAAATACCTGCACATTTTCACACAGTGCAGAAGAGAAAGAAGCCACTGTGGATGATCATGTTGTTGGAAATTTTATGATTTAAAATTAAAATATATTTTATTTATTTCTTTATTTGTTTTGGGGGTTATTTTTATTTTGTGTTTATTTCTCTATTTATGGTTTAACAGTTTTATATTTTAAATATATGATTATTATTTAACCGTTATATGGTTTATGAGGCTAATTACGGTCATGGTTAGTGTGGCCTATATAAGGGTACATGGCTAGAGTTGGAAGGCATGTGTGGTTGGACATATTGTCGGATATGAAATGTCGAGATGGTCGGATACATAGGAGGGATATCATGAGAAGAAAAGGCACTCCACCATCATGCAACCACTCTAGCACAACACCCTAGCTATCTAAAGTCCTCTTCATATTATACATATATCTATTTTAAGTATATACTATTTTGAGTGCACAGGTGATAAAGGTTCAATGGGGCTTCTTAGCTGCACGACGGAGCTCGAAGAGTTGTTGTATCTTGGGAGAAGTTCGTCAGTCAACCCTGTGCAGTAGGGGACGAATCTTCTCTTAGGACAGTGCTCTTACACGCCTCGACTCGATAAGTTTTTCTATATATAAAACCTATATATTATATTATATTATTTTCTTACTTTATTTCATTTTCTTATCTATATTATTATTCTTATTTCCCAAGATATTACCATGTTATTTTGTGTTTTTATTTTACAGAAATTCCGTCCCATATTTTTTACAACACATGTTTCACTATTAGTGCAGGTTCTTGTCAATTATGCCTATTAATAACTTGAGGGATTCATACTTGTCTCCTGGTTAGTGGTATTTACATGTCTAAATCTCCTGAATATATGTAGGTTCTTCAAAACCTGTGATTCATATACTGTTTCTGCTGCTTTCACAACACAATCAATGCACCTATTTTCAACATCTGCAGCTTCCTCAGACATAGATTGACCTATTAATTAAATCAAAGTCAAGATTACAAAATGGTGAGAACCCATTTATAATTCTGTCACCATACATGCATGTCAGTCAACACTTCATGCATATCATCATTTCATAAATAATCTCAGTTCTTCCACAAGTGTAGAATCTTCAAACAAATCTGCTTTCACAACACAATGTGCCCCTATTTCCCATATCTGTTTTCCCTTAAATTACAGGTTCATCAGATACATTCTACTGTTTTAGTTTTGAATTTCAAGGGTTATACTACTATGCTGATCAGATATTCATATTTGTTTGGTGCTGAATTTCGAAGTGAAGGCTTGAAAAATGGTGAGAACTCAGTTGTGAATTCTCTCTTAGACACTGACTGTATATACAGCAAGACATGTAATTTCCACAGAAGAAGACTTAACTGCAGGGTCATACACTCCAAAAGACTTGCATTCTTCTTCAATGTGTAAACACTAGTGTAAATATGTCCCACCTTGCAATACAAGAAAGGAGAAAAGGATGGGCTTCACTCATGGTGGCAATTAAGTTGGAGGTTGCACCCTAAGTTTAAGAGGTTTTAGTTTGTCTATATATCTAACATGCTCATAACTCATAACCATGTTTGTTGTATAATTGTCTGACACTCTTACGTACAGAGGTCTAGTCAAAATCAATGTCCTGGAAACTAGGAGCCACCATTGCTAACCAAAATTTGGATATAGACAAAAAAGTAGTTCTATACTTCTATGGGTGAGGCCGGAAGGCATTTGATGAAAAGTAAGTAGAATATATTAGTGAGATTAGTGTGGGATATATAGAAAGAAATGTTTCTTATTATGATTATAGAAAAAGAAATCATGAGAAGAATGAATATGCAGTAGGGATGTGACAGCATGTTTACGATCAATTGTGCATTAATTCCAGCAAAACCCTTGCACCAGACAACACAATATTGCACTTAAAATAAGTACTAAACCAATACATGGCAGCTAAAGTTAGTGAGGCAATAGTATCTTTAGAGAGTTTAAAAATAGTTAGTTGGGTCCTGGACAAAACCCTGATTTGCTTATTCTCGGTGGGATCGAAAGAAGCGGTTTAATTTTTCTATCAGTTATCACATTAAATATTTTTTCATTGCATTATTGAGTTTTCAGAAAAGATTATAGTCCAAATGAAGTGTTGCATCTCCATTGATGTATGCATGTTTTACTTTAAGACTGAGATCCTACAAATGATCTTTAGGGCCACCAAACCCAGTGTGCAGTAGACACAACATGTGTAAGCAGCAAATTCTTAGTTACATATTGGAATGGTTTCTGTAAGCAGAAGAAATTGGGCCCTTTTCAGATGGAAATAGTGGCAATGAAAACTCTGACCCTCCCACGTGTTACTTTTAATGTTTCTGAGAAAATGTCTCTCCATAGAACAAGGGGTTGGAAAATACACACAGGAAAGAATAAAAATAAAAAGAATTTATAGTGTGCTGGATTCTCAGTCTGGTTTTGAAGGAAACCCAGTTGCTAATTTGAGTTTGTGGTAGCATTACTAAGTTGAAAACCCTCTTGGAAAATTTTTAATGAGCAGCATGGGGTACTCATGTGGGATGTTTTCTAGTCTCTATTTTGTGAGGTGATGAAAAAAGACTTATGTTTTCTAGTCTCTATTTTGTACTCGATGGATAAGCTTCTGTGATTTTCAAATACTTCATTTTGCAGATCATGCATGTCATTTAATTAACAGGCATACCTAAATTCACATAACATCGATCTGATGCCAATGTTAGAACTTTAACTATTTGATAACAGGTACAGATTGGGATTGTTTGAACTGTTATCTTCACAAGTTCAATTGTGATAATTCTGGCAGTCAAAGAAGCTGTTTAAGAAAAGTGATTGTACCATCTTCATGACACTGTCAAAGTCTGTATCATATCATTTGTTTTTATGTAGAAAAACTCAACAATTAGTTTGGTTTGACAGCCAACATGTTTCTATTTATCAAACTGAATCAATGTATCTCTTGTAGATTAATTGAGTCGAGTTTAATGGGGTTCATATTTGTGTTGACTGAAATGCTTGAAGCCTGGAATGTGTAGGAACTATATAAGGCATGAAAATGAGATAGTTGGGCACCTATTTTCATACCAAATTTTTGTGGATGAAACGAGTTTGGGTACTTTTGCTAGGTGTAGAATTAGTAAATAACTAACTCACGTCTGTGCCATTATGACACAATCAGTCAATCAGGGGCATGCAAAGCCTAACTTTACAAACTTCATGACTTATTCACTTCAGAGGATCCGAATCCTAACTACATAGCTATCTGCTTAGTTAGGTTTAACTTCCACTAATGACATTATGTGCATCATGACAAGTTATCACTCAGACGTTTTGAACTGTATCCAAGCTTCTGATTATGCTCTACAGAGAGGACTCAACTGTAATTGTCATGAAGTTTGGGCTCTATGATATATCCATGTGCAATGCAACAGAAGCTTAAAGACATTGTTTATTTCAGCATAAATAGGGTCAACCTTAAGTTAACAATATTAAAGAGAATGGTAATATTGGAATTAGGCTATTCATCTCAAAGAGGGGGAGAGAGGAATGAGAAAATGAAGGTAGAGTGGGTATGGTGGAGTTGAATTGCGTTGTCTAAAATGGGTCCTACCCGTCTGATGATAGATGCTAGCAACAACTTGCCAATCTCAGGCGTTGGATTAGTGGACTTTTTCTTTAATGGGTTTGGGAGAAAGATGGTGTATTATGCTAATGCAGCACTAAACTTTAGAACTGTATACTTTAAGTAATTATTCTTATCTATATACTTTAAGTAATTATTCTTATCGGATCTAGTGTATTATTGCTGGTATGATCGGAGTCAGAACATCTTGGTTCATGGGGAACCTTAGCACATGAAAATTGAAGAGCAGATGGAGAGTAGAGGATGAATATCTCAGATGAACACTTGAAATTAAATGATTGAAACAGTGAAAGTTTAAACTATGTACCAAAAAATGGAGAGACAAACAAGTAACTTTGCGATTGAAATCGATCATTGGATTATAGTACAAAAGAACTGTATGGAACTGAAAAAAGAAAGAAGAAGAAAAAGAGTCATCATCCTCAGTTTACAGAATGCCCAAACACTGTACAAAATTTTGGAGAGGGCTGTCCCTGTACTAATCTGTCTGTTTCTTTTCTTTGTATATGATATACAGTAATTTTTTTGTTCTTTTTTCTTTTTTTCTTTTTTTCTTTTAAACTTTCTTCACACCATGAATTTGAGGTTAACTAAGCACTGAGTCAGTCAATGAATGGTTAATCTGAACTGTTTAGAACGTCTGGGAAATGCATCGTCTATGGCCAGCGGTGGTTCTCTTCTTGTTCTGTTTCGTTTCGCATTTCCAGACGTTTCCAATATCTTGTGCTATTCTCATGGCGTCACATGAAGCACCAGAGAGCCCTCTCCTTGTGAACCCGACTGCATAGAGTCCGGCATTTCCTTTCCAGCCCTGTGGGAATGGCTGCTTTGGGAATCCGTTCTTGGAGAAAAATTCACCTTCCTGTAAACAATAACCAAATTAAAGATTAGTATCTTTGCACTTTCAAAGTTACTAAGCTTCTTTGCAAGCAAGCAAACAGACAAAAACAACAAGTTTTTCGAAACTTTTTCTCACCTGTAGCCAAGAAGGAACATTGCTGCGGTATCCTGTAGCTAGAACAACTGAATCAATGTCAAGAACTTCGCCGTCGACAAGCTCAACGCGGCCGTATGAGAATCTCTTGATTCCGGGAACGACTTTGATACCACCGGACTTGATTTTGTCTAGTGCTCCAATGTCAAGAACAGGGGTCTTTCCTTGTGTGTTCTTTAGCTCCAATGGGCCTACGGAAGGCCTGTTGAGCCCGTATTTCTCGATGCTTCCGAGTATCAACCATGAGAGAAGTAGGAGGAGCTTGTCAGCTAACCAGACTGGTAGCCATTTTAGCAAAAAGACCGCCAACTCGAATGTCGATTTTCCATAGATTTCTCTTGGCAAGACATGAACCTGAAACAGAGCAGAAGCTTATTAGAAACCGCTCCCAAATTATTTAACTTCAGTTTATCAGAGTTACTATATTGTCTCAAGTACTTACCGAGCTTCTAACGACCATGGAAGGGGAGGCATTGTGGTTGCAGAGGTCAAGAGAGAGTTCCATGCCGGAATTTCCACAACCGACGACAAGTACTTTCTGTCCCTTGTACTTCTCGCCGGACTTGTACTCACAAGCGTGGACAACTTCGCCGCCAAACTCGCTGAGTCCGTCGATGTCAGGCACCACACACTCGGCATTTTCGCCGGTGGCAACTATGAGCCACCTGCAGATGTACTCGACCTCTGATCGGGTTGACCCGGTTGTTGAAACTGTCTTGACCCTCCAGAAACCGCTGGTCTCGTCGTAGCGGGCTGATTGGACGGAGGAGTTGAATTTTGGGTTGATTTCAAAGTGTTTGGCGTATGATTCAAGGTAGTCGATGAATTGTCTCTTTGTTGGATACTCAGGGAAATCCTGAGGGAATGGAAGTTTAGGGAGTTGGCAAAATGCCTTGGGAAGATGAAGCTTGAGCCTGTCATAGGTGCGTTTTTGCCACAGTGAGGCTATGCACTCGGCTCTTTCAAGGACTTCGAATGGGACTCCTTGATCCCTGAGGCAAGCTGCCGTTGCCAAGCCAGATGGACCAGCTCCAACTATGACTGGTCCGTTGACCATGATGCAACGGCGAGCAAAGAAATCCTCATGATCCACTAAGCGAAACAAGTTCTCCATGTTGATCAAAGAAGTAGGTATCTCAAAGGAAATGAGTGATGGGTTTTCAAGTTTGAAGTGGTTGCTGTTGTTGTTGTTGAAGAAGAAAATTAGAGAATATATTGTGAGAGATTTTGAGGTTTTGCAAATGAGGAGGTCTGTTAGAGAGAAGTAGATGATTGTTGAGTTTGGTTTGGTTTGGAGGGAGATGAAGGGTGAGGGTGCTTAAATAGAAGGATGCATGTGATACTAGTGTGTGAAGTTGATGCTGGGCTGCCTTTTGTGTTTTTTAATAATACTCAATATTTCCAACATTATATTATTAGATCTTACAACATTATTTTTGGACTATAATATTCAGAGACTTGAGCATTTTTTTTTGGAATTATTTTATTGGGATTATTCTTTTCTTGGGATAGTTTTCACTTTTCACCACCACAAGAGATGAAGAGCTTTTTAATAGAGATTCTTTGTGTTTGCTTTATTTTTGTGGAAATAGGTATGTAGGAAATAAGTAATGTTAGGAAGACGCTTCAATCATCCTTGAAGGTATGCATTTTAATGATTTTGACTTATAAAATTAACAATTATAGAGAATAATATCTCAAAATATATATAGAAATCAAACTCTATTTGGACGTGGTTTTTTTTTTTTTTAAGATTTACTTAAATAAGTGACTCTAAAAAAAAAAACTATGCAAAACAACGGCGGTGCCCGATTGGGCGATCGTGTCCAGTGTTGGTCTAGGCCAAGTGAAGTTGTATAGGGTTTCGTTCTTAATGCGTAGACTAGAGTTGCGGTGGTTGAATTCGATTAGGCGGCGAGACTAGTTGTCTTTGATCTCAAACTGCTCCTTTGAAGGCATGCTAAAGTCAGCAGGTAGAACCACTGCAAGTGGTCTAGTGGTTCTTGCCTAGTTGGGTGTGCTCTCCAACCTAGGTTCGAATCCCGAAGCTGTCAAAGTGGCCAGGCACTATGCTGCAATGCATAGTTGGAGCATTTCACATGCGCCGAAGGGGTTTATCTTGGGCCTAGGAAGCCTTTGGGTTCCCCTTGACAAAGTCAAAAAAAAGTCAGCAGGTAGCAAATCAGCAGAAAGCATTCACCCCCTGATTATGGCTGGTCTTGTGTGGTCATACCGATGATTGATGTTTGTTGAAGCAGTAGCATTGGGAAGCAGGTTGAGGTGCTACATAGCGGCAAGTTTTTTTTGCCGGCTGAGGCTAGGCTTTCGTATATTCTGCTCAAGTGGTGGGCAAATCCAAAGTTCGACGACTGATGTTGAGCTGGAGGATTGGCCACCGGAAGGCTTGACGGCGGCGGCAACAACTTGGTAGAAGATGGTCGCTCGTGCTTTTGCTAACTTTGCTTGTGTTTGGGCTTGGGCTCAAATATGGGTTAGCGTATTTTGTAGGCTTTCAAGGAGGATATCTTGCCACCCTTATTTATCACTTCGTGACTTGGGCGGGTCTCCCATAAGAGTTAGACCTTATTGTGCATTTTGGGTCGATATATGGTTGTCAAGTACCAATCTTTTCGAATCATGACTTCTACAGGAGTTGGTAAATATCTAGAATATGATTGGTTTACTTATTTCAAATGGCTTATGGATAAGGAGTTACTCCTATTTGTTTGCTAGGAAGTAGCGTTTTGTTGGTACCACAATTGCGTGCAGGTTAATGAGAGGCTAGTCAATGATTTTTTCCCTAAAAAATATGGAGTTGTTTTTTGTTTATAAACACGCGAAAGTAGCGAGCTCAACATAGATTTGTAATAAGTTGTATTTACTTGATAGAGTTTCAGGATTTTCATGTCTGTTGTCCTATTCAAATACATGTTAGACACTAGCCAACGGCTATTGATTCTCATGATATCAATTTCATTTCAAATAAAAAAGAAATGTGACTCCAAATACATCAATCAGTTAACACTAAATTAGTTTACATTAAGCTTTAATCAGACTATTTGTATTTGACACTGAAACTAAATTTGTTAAAATAAATACTTTTGTTCATAAAAATTGAATCATATATTATGATCTGAGTTCCATAAAAATATTATAGGCCGAAACATATGTATCAAAACTAAGTAGCCACAACAAAATGGTAATATGAATGATCTATAGTAGGGAGTTTGATTTGATGTGCATGTTCTGATGTTCATTGAGTGGAAAATTCTACAATGTGTTAACGTATGGCATGCATACAATTGCCTTAAAAGTGGTAAAATGAGTTCTCAAAATAGTAATATTAGTCCTCAAAGTAGTAACATGAGTCCTTAAAGTGGTAAATTTTCTTAGTTACCACAGGAGTCCTCAAAATAGTAATATTAGTCCTCAAAGTGGTAACATGAGTCCTTAAAGTGGTAAATTTTCTTAATTTACCATATGAGTCCTCAAAATAGTAATATTAGTCTTCAAAGTGGTAATATGAGTCCTTAAAGTGGTAAAAATAGTTGATGTATAAGAACTGTTAACATACCATAGCTTTACCCGAGGATCGCTAGATATTCTAGACCAATTAATACTACTTACTTTCTTTAATTTTTAGTTATGCATATTCCAAACTAGAAACTTTCTTTTGATCGAAATAGGTCAGCTCTTTCATTAAATTCAGCAAGCAGTACAAAAACAAAACACCCCTATGGGGTCGACAAAAAGAATTGTTCCTCAAAACCTTCTAAATCCCTATTCTAGAAAAATAAAGATCCCGAAAATCCCCAGTACACCCACCTTTTAGAAAATCCACGCACCTTTATTCTAACAAAAACAAAAAAAACATCGAAGCATACATAAGATGGAACCAACTAAAGCTCTGGTTTTTGCGACCCAAATAAGAATTAAATTATCAGCAGAAGGTGACATAACACCTTCCCCTTTACTCTCTACAGTAGCAGACTCCACCATCTACACAGCCTCGCCCTCCACCATGAAAAGAGGAATCATGAACAACAATAAAATAAACAAAAAGCCATTTTGTTGATGGGCAGTGAACCACCGAGCCCACCAATACAAAACAAAACAACCCACAAGGAACCCTAGCCTAAAGAAGACTTGGAGGCCTAAGCCACCAACCAAGACCAACCTCCATCTTCCACAGCCTCCGTCCAGCCGCCAGAGAAGAGTTTATCGTCGTCGCCAACGCAAACCACTCCACCAGCATCCGAGATCCAAAGCGCCTCGATCCTGGATGAAACCTCCATCAAGGTATCAATTTCCTCCCCCTCAACTGTGTCTACTTCCCAAGGAGGAGCTTCGTCGCAAGCAATGAAGAAATCAGTCCCTAGTTTGGGACGAACCCAATCAGAGACGCACAGCACAACCTGAAAAACTACCAAGCTTAGATCGGACCCCTGATCTCTACCATAGCCTTCCCCGACACAGATCGTTGGATAGAGAGCGGATCCACCATCACTGCCAATTGAAAATCCTCCATGCCAGATTCGGTCAACCAGAACCCCATCCCCACCAACATCAGCAAAAACGCCTCCTCCACCCGAAGAGAGAGGCAGACAAATGATTTTATCGCCGCCGCTATATGAAAAAAGAAGCAGGTAAGAAGTTTTGTGGCCGTTGCTCGCCGTAGAGAATAACTGACGATACTCACGATAGTCCTCTCAAGAGAGGGTCAGAGACATTTTCTTCCAAACTAGAAACTTGTTTAGGGTTTTGTCAAAAAAAAAAAAAAAAATTGTTTAATGTTTTGTATATTTCCTTTTTATATTTAGAGTAATGTCATATGTATTAAATTTTTGTACCAAAATGTGTATCAGATAACTTGACATCTTGTATGTTACTAAGATATTTTATGTCTAAAATGAGGGCATGACAGTCATCTGACCACATTATGGTAGTTCAGTAATTTACTTGTTAACTTTTATGTATGTTTTAATAATTTTAATTTTACATTATCGATTGAGCTGCTAATCTGTTTTATAAAAATTTCTAATACTTAAAGAATATTTTAATAATGTTTTCTGTTATAATTAACGAGATGAATAATAAAAATGTAGATATAAAAACTTGAAGTTGTTTTAGGGAAATGAGAATTGAGAGAAAATTGCTGTGTGTTCTCATTAATAATAGAGGCTTCTTTATATAGATGATTACAATGCATAGGATCTGAATTGTACAAGGAAATGTAATCATACAATGAAATGATGAATGATATCTGTAAGATATTCTTTGAGATTCTCTCTAATTAAAATCATATTACCACTAAATCAAGTAACCTAGAGTTTGGATCAGACACACAAATAGAGATTTACTTGAACAGAAGTCAATTTCCTTCCAAGAATTAAGAAGTTTTCAGACAAGCATAAAAAAGGGAATTAGGATGTTGTGACAGTGACAAGTCATCCTAAACTGATTTTAATTGGCCCACAAAGAATTTGCAAATTCCCTTTAAAATAATATTTGGAAAAATAGATTCTAGCATGATTTCCTACGTGGCAATTAGAAGTGCCCCAAGCAAATGTTCCCACGTGGAGGAGATGAGACCCATGCATAGGGATTGCGATTGCAAAGCTGGTTCCGGTCCACAAAGCCCATCCCGGCCAACCTTTCCCGCACCACGCTAGCACCCTTGTTGGTCCCACACGTGTCCGACACATTTGTACGCGAAGCGATGATAAGTTTTTCTCAAAAAAAAAAAAAAAATTGATAAAGTCAAGAAAGTTTGAATTTTCCCTCCTCCAATGTCACGTAAACAATTTTTTTTTTTTTTAAGAATAAGCTAATTAGTTTGCAAACACATATTCTGCACGTATAAGAAAATTTCTCAAATAGTAAAAATTATTAAAAATAAAAAAAGTCAGAAAGTTATATGATAGTAGATAGTTATTTGAATGATTCGCTCCATGCAGATATCTGTAGATAATAGATATATCCGTAAAGAAAAATGGATTGTAGTTTCCTATTTTTTTCATTTTTATCTAATTTTTTCTTGTTTCAATACTTTGACAATTAAGTCTTTGGAGAAAACAGTATAGATGAAAATGTTTCAAATAAATATCAGAAAGACTCTATCTAGCAATGTTTGACAATCTAAAAACTCTACGGTCTTTTTCATAACGATGTTTGATGATTATTTACATTATTATTTGTATTAAGCTTACAAATGAGTGCTTGTTTTCACAATCTAAAGATCTATATATAAAAAAGAAAGCCTAGAGTTTAGTTTCATGGGCTGCACCAAATTTTAAAATGTTTAAAATGTCTTTATGAATGAAAAATAAAAGGTCAAAATAAAATTATCCAAAAGAGATATTAATTATAGTAAACTAAAAAAATAAAAATAAAATAGAAATATGAAAATTTAAAGAAGTGATAGAAACTTCCACATTTTTATATTTTTTATAACAATACGTGCACCACACGGATATAAGACTAATGATTGAGAATGACATATATACCCCTTTTTTTCATTAAGATATATACCTAAAAGGGAGAATATCACAAATGGTCACTGAACTTTAACATGTTCGACACTTTGGTCACTGACTTTTCAAATATATCACTTTAGTCACTCAAGTTTAACTCTGTCATTCACTTAAGTCGTTACCGTTAAATCTTTTGTTACACACTGTTAATATAAAGGGTATTTTAGTCAGGTCACCCAAAAAATGAAATCTATTCAATTACTTCTAGCTTTTTATTTTTTATTCTTTTTTTTATTTTTTATAATGAACAGATGTTCAGATTTCATCCCATTTCAGATTTTCAAGTTTCTTCACGATACATGAAGAATGCTTTAGTTTGAAGACTTCCCTTTTGACAAATCAAATCCAATAGAATATTGTAAAGATGAATTCATAATTACACCCAAATTTAGAACCAAAGAGATGAGGACCGGAATCAATGAAAACGAATCCCCCCCAAAACCCAGAAGCCAATTACCAGGAAGCCAAAGTTAAATTTGAGAGAGACCCAAAAGATTATCAGCTCGCGGATTATTAAGTTTTGTGATCGGGTAGTGAAGTGCGGTTAGCAAATCAGTATGCAGATTATGGTCTTTGGCTATTCTGAGCTTCAGATTCAACGTTGCCGAGTTCTCGAATTGCAGAAAGATTTTGGGATGAGTTTGAGTAAGCTTGCTGATAGATTTGGGAGTTTAGAATCATGAATCAGACACATTTTTAACTGAGACACCTCCATTGATGGAAACCCAAAGAGAAGATGATTACATTACGTGATCAAGGAGAACAAAAAAATTACATCTATCTCAAGATGAAGACCTGAAGGGTTGAGCAGAAATGCAGAAAGAAGAGAGAGTCTTGAGCATTGTCGATTTGACGAAAATGCCCTCAAATGATGTGTTATTTACCTGGTTTTGACGGTAAAATAAGCTTTTGTATTAAAATGAATGACAATGTTAAACTTAAGTGACTAAAGTGATGTATTTGAAAAGTCAATAACCAAAGTGTCGAATAGGTCAAAGTTCAGTGACCATTTGTGATATTCTCCCTACATAAAAATACAGGTACAAGTACAACCTTCCCATGCCATCGGAAGGAAAAGTAAAAACCCTAGTTTATAGGTAGAAAGCACATTACTTTCTTTTATCTTTAATAGTTACTATAGCTAGCTAGAATTAAAGGTCTGCTGCCCCGGTGAATATGGAATTAGTATAGTACGTTTTTAAGTGATAAAAAAAAATGATTCCTTTGGGAGATTAAATTGTATGAACACCTAGCTAGCCAGCTAGCTAGATTCAAAGCACGAATCTATGTTAGCTACATTATGTTATTTGATAAAATCTATAGGTCCGTTCATAGAATCATAGTACGTACGCGGAAGTTTGAGAAAAAATGATGTGTTGGATCTACTTTCGGTAACAAATTGAATAAAGGTCATTTTCACATGCGTCCCATGGCTGAAGCTAGCAACCTAGAAAGTGAATTTTAAACTTTTTCGTGATCAAGTTCATAAGTGGATTAATAATACAGTGTATCCGATGTCATGTAGCATTTCATTCAAACGTCATTGCATGTATAAAATTTTTAAAAACACATATTATAATCTTTCAATTAACTAAATCTTTGTCATTGCTTTTTCTTCTTTTCAATACATAATAAAATGTGAATTGAATACCTATATTCTCAAAGTTGTGTGATACAAAGTTCGTAATTTCAGTTTTGATGAAAATTTTGGTGATCTGAATTACACGATGATTGAAATATTAGAAAATATTAATATTTAAAAATTATTTTTAGTATTGCTCAAATAAAAATAAGGTCAAATTACTATTGTTTAGGCAAAAGTTTTAATTAATTATTTTTAAAAACTGTAAAACTTTGGGTATGACATACTTCACGGATATGCAAGATGATAGAAGATCACGACCGTGATTGAAGCTAGGGTTAGGGTTTCTGTGAAATATATAGATGCTAGCTAGGTGGCCGTGAAATTCATAGTCTACCCCACACCTGCACTCACTCACTCCACTTGGAGCTAACTAGCTCATTAGCTCGGATATGATCAGTGTGAAAATCAAAGAAAATATCAAACACTTCATGGGGAGGAGAGGAAAGCATGTGCCTGAAGCCTAGAATTCCATGAGGGGGTCTCTCCTTTTCACGAAGGGTCTTTTGGGAGATAGATAGAAGCTTGGCCTTTCTAGGGTTTTCTGCATATTATATCCCAGACTGGCTTTGAAATCAATGAGACTGAGTAGTATCATCATCACCACCATCATCCCAACTCTACCAAGTTACTACAAAACCCTATTTGCCATTTTTAAATTGCAAAAACAGAGCTGAAAGCTCCAAATGCAAACATACAAAAGGGATATACATAATCCCATATCCCATGCATAATAATATGATAGTATTTGATATGATGATAGGGCTGTGTGCTTCTTTGTTATCCCCTAGCTATTCTAACAGCCTTGCAATGCTCCACTGCCGGTCTGCCAGCTTAGGTAGGACGTACCACTTTCTACTTTTAGAATGATGGGGAGGAATTGTTTTCTAGCTCCATCTTAGTATATTCATCCCTGCCTTTTCCTCTTCTTTCATAGAAAGATCCTAGCTGCATTGGCTCGCTAGGGTTTGTTTTCTTTCATCGATATGTGCATGCATGAGCTTGGCTAGGTTTAATATTTCCATGGACGGCGCTACAGTTGCTGAGAAGGAAGCTAGCTAGGGCAACCGCGTTTGAATATTGGAAATGGGGGAATAATATCTTTCTTTAGGTGATCGATGATTAGTTAGTGCTTTATAGCTTGTTAAAATAGTCACGCGTAAGGAAAAGTGCTTGGAAGAAAAGCGAAATCATATCACTGGCTTCGAAATTTGTTTGTTTAATTTAAGATTAGCTAGCTAGACTTGCTATGGAAGCTGAGTTTATGCCACAACTTAATTGATCATCACCAAGCAGAAAGGTGATTTGGGGAATGGAAATGGCTGTGGCTAGTACAAGTGGAGAGCATGAAGCACACATGGATTAGAGGGTAATAAACAGAAGTGTAGGTGGCATATATATGTGGAACAAGTCTATCTAGGGCATGTTGGAATTAATCTTGGAGGTCGAGTAGACAGTAAACTTGTAAGAAGAATGTCCTATATATTTGTTGAGTATGATTTTTTTTTTTTTTTTTTTATGTGAAAAGACTATGAATTAAAGGTAGATATTTATTGAGTATGTTATATATTAGGGCTGTAAATTTGGCTGGACATATGGCCGGTTCTTCTTTTTGTTCTTTTTCTTCTGGGTTTTGTATGTAAAAAATTGAGTGGAGTTTGAACTCAATATTAAGCTTGATAAGATATAAAAACTTATTATGAACACTGATATATCATTTAGAGAAATGATATTCACACACCATTTTATTTTCTTTTAAAAATGCTAATCACACACCTTTTAATTATTGTTCTAATTAGCACAATAAAAAGTGTGTGATTAATAATTTGTAACACAAAAGAGGATGTAAAAATCACTGGCCTCCATATTCATATCGTAAAACCTTTAGGAACCATCTTGAATATGTTTGTGCTCGGTTCATTTACTAAAACTTAGTTCGAATTGATTAAATAGTTCTTTGACTCATTCCCCAATTGAGTCAAATCGAGCTAAGCTTGAGCTTGAAAACAAAAATCAATCCAGCCTAGCCAAGCTTGAGCTTGGAAAAGATTAATGTCGAGCCAAACAAAGAATTTGAAAATGTCTGAGCCGGACGAAAGATTATTTTATGTATCAAATATGCTATATCAATATTTACCTAACGAGTTAAAAGGATAGAAATGATTTTTATCAAAGACTTTTATAAAAAGAATACATATCTAACGAAAAATAAATAAATAAAAGCAAAGTAAATAATTAATCACTTCTAAAATCAATTAACGTCTTATGTCATTAGTTGATTCTTCAACTAATTTCCCAAACCCTAACCCTCTTCTGTCGTTGGAAATAAAAACGCTCCGCAAAAATAGGAGACAGAAACTAGGGTTTGGGAAACTCAGGGGATTGTTCAGTGCTGGTCCGGCGGCGCCTCCGCGTCGACCATGGCTTCTGGCCTCATCGACGGATGGCGGGTGTTGCCGGACTGGTTCGTGGAGTCTCGTGGCTTCAGGTATTGCTTTTTCTTCATTGGCCTGGGCTCTGTATGATGCGTCTCTCCTCTCAGGCGGTTGCGCAGGCGTGGTTGATGGGCGATTGGGGTTCGACGACGGTGCAAACATGGAGTAGGTGGCCAGCAACCAGATCGTGGCGGCGGCATACCATGGATTGTATGGGGCTGGTTACTGCTCTTCGTTGTGTCGATAGTCGGAGCCTTCGATGGTGGAGCTTTCAATGGTGGTTTCAGGCTCTCAAGCCGGTGGAAGCAAACAGGCGACAGGGTACAGTTAATTTCTTCCCGGTTTTTGGTTTGGGTCTGTGGTTTTGGTCTGGATCCCATCGAAAACCGGCAGGGGGTTTGGTGTGGATTGTTGCGTGGGTTGCAGTTTTTCGGCGAGACGAGCTCGAAGGGATTGATTTATGGTGGTGGTTTGCCGGCGGAACACCTGGAGGAAGAGAAGAGGATTGCAGCGGCCGGTTTGTGCTTTTGTTTAAGGTAGTTTTTTTGGTTAGTAATTTGGTTAGGTTTTTTTGGTCGTTAGTATGTCCCTACTCATTTGAGCTAGGGTTGGGTCAAGTTGAGGTGCCATGGATGTGGTGTCTTTCCTGGGGACGAATTGGTCTATTGTTGGTTTTATCTTATGGTCAATGTGCTGACGAGCGATCCTTGCACGTGGTCTGGTACCTTTGGGACACGGTGTGGAAGAGGGCGTTGGTTTTTCTGGCGGTTGTCTATGAGGTAGTATTGATATTCTCGGGATTCTATGTAGCCCGAGAGGTTGGGCGATATAGGTGGTTAGGGGTTGGGCCCTTTCGGCTCATGGAGGTCATTCATGACGGACCCGTAACTGGTTTAGGTTTTAGGGAGGAGAGTGGGGAATTCTTGTCCACCACCGGTCGATCCCGTTTTATGTAATCTGGTTTATTTTAATAAAAGTTTCTTATTCTCAAAAAAAAAAATATGTCATTAGTTGATTTCTCAATTCCCGCCTATAGTTATATGCATAATTTCAGTCTTATTGACTCATAAATTACACTGTTAATGATCTCCCCCGATCATTTTTTTTCCCTTCGAATTACATGATCGAGAAGGGAGGCTACCGTCTTGCCTCTAGCCCTCGATTTTTCATTAAAAAAGTTAATGAACGAATCTATTAACAATGTATTCTTTTTTCTTTTTCTTTTTTTGAAGGGGTTAACAATGTATTCGTTATCTCTAAAGAATTTCATTAGAACCTTTATTATGGGGCTTCTTCCTCTCGATTTCCATACTGCTCATCATCTTCGGAGTTGGTAGTCTCACACTTCTTCTTAGTCAACCAGAAGGAAAGGAATATATAAGTACAATATTTCGTTTGTATGAATCGAAAGGAAATATATAATAGAAATTTAATTGTAGGGTTAGGTCCAATTAATGATTATGCAAGGACCCCAAAAGATTACAAGAGGTTGAATATTTTTAAGTATGATAGTATCAAAAAATAAGTACTAATGATAGTATATATCAATATCTCTCATACACTCATTTCACTCACAACTGCAAATTCAAAGCTCTCAATTATTGTTTAGCAAAAAAAAAAATGATAATCGACTTGCCGACTCACCCAATCATTAAAACAAACGTTAGGGTGAACCCCCAACCTCACAAATCAAGTGGCTCATAAATCCACGGCTCCAAATGCGTCCTACCTGAATTTTAATCCCAAGCCGTTGAGGTTAAATGCCTTGGGGCTCTATCAAAATGCCTCACATGACATACACAATGAAATAAAACAAAGAAAATCTGAATCAATATCTATACACACACATAAGAATATTAGAAAGATTTTGAAAGATCTTCAAACCTTCTCTTGCTCTTCTTTCATGTGCTTCACTAAATTCCTCACCAATATACAAGCAATATTGAAAAGAACATAGATTAATTCTAGAAGGAATATATCTTCCATGTGTTTGGATATGTTGTACATATAAATTCGAACATAAAATCTTAGTAATACATAAATTATGGTAGGCATAAAATTGGTACGTACCAGGAGATTAGGCCACGTTTGGTTCATGGAAAGGAAGCATTAGGACAGGAAACTTGTTCCTTTCCTGCGTAAGTTTCCTTTCCTGCGTTTGGGATGCAAAAGGAAAGGAAATCGTTTCCTGAAGGAAGGGAAAATAAGGGGGAAAGTGATTCCTTCCAAATCTTAAGGGAATCACTTTCCCCCCTTCTTTCCTTGTATTTGTTACTCACAACATATTATTTTATTATATTATTTACCAACTTTTTAATAACTTTCCTTACGTTACCAAATATCGGAATGGAAAGTTGTTGGGAAATTTCATTTCCCTTCCCATGGGAAAGACAAAGGAATTACTTTCATTTCCATGAACCAAACGAGGCCTTAGAGCATCTTTAGCAATGCTAGCCATTTTTGAGTCAAATTTTAGCTAAAGTAGCTAAAAAGTTATTTTAGCTAGCCACTTTAGAATTACGTCTGCATCAATGCTCTCTATTTTAACTAGTTTTGAATTTATATTATTTTTTAAATGAAGATTAAATAGTTTAAATGTATTTATAAATTACATAAAATAACTTAAAAGGAATGTTTTAAATTATAGAGAGCCTCATCCCGCTCTCTATATTTAGGAGCGAGATAGCTAAAAGTTATAATAGAGAGCCACTTAGGAGTCTGGTGCAGCTGCTAAAATAGATAAAAAGCTAAACATGCTCTCCAAAATAGCTAAGGAGTCAAAATAGAGAGTCTGCTAAAGATGCTCTTAGTGCTTAACTTTTGTTTAGGAGTCTGGTCAACGCAAAAATTCATGACATTCTATTCAGTCAAACGTATAGTTCTTGCATTAAATGTTATGGTTCTTAATTAATGTGAAGAGTAGCTATTTTACATGAAATTTCATGTCGTTAAGTTCATTTTTATAAAGTATTTGACGATTCCTAAATCTTGTTTTAACATGGGGCACAAGAGGACAATTTTCTATACATAATTGCTGCTTATGATTTTTCTTTTTCTGAAATCTTCTTTGAATGCTCGACTAAGAAAAACTTGAGGGGAAAATGAAGATTCTAGAGAGAAAGGAGCTGCATATACCTATTGAGGAGCTAATGGTATTATAATTTATACAATCTTAATTAAACAAACCGAATAAGGCCTATAGTAGTCATATACCTACTATATACTGTTAGGTATAACCCTATAAGCTTTCATTGAGGAACTAGGCTGTTTCCACTTCTTAGTAGTACTTTAATTGCAAGAAACCCAAATATTAGCTTTTAGACCATTGTAGCTTTTAGTGTGTAGCATGTGCTATCCAATTTTGGTATGAATACCATTGAAAATGCTCTAATAAAATTAGAATTGTGCCCTAAACTATGGATTACGCTGTGATCACTTGGTAAGCTAGGATCCTAATTCCCAAATAATAAGCATTTTGTTTAATCACATGGTTTGAGAACATGGTCTATGTGTTTGTTTAAAATGAATCATTGAGCTTGGAATGTGGGTGACCTCATTAATTACGGGTGTGTATGTTCTCATTGTTTCTTCCCCTAGAAATCAAAATTAAAATGTAAACAACACGAAAATAGATGGTCATTCCTTTCATTTATTAATTTCGGTTGATGAGGGTCGGTAAAACAGTTTAATGAAGTAAATGTCAAGTTATCTCCTAATTAGCCATCTAGATACCATGTTAGGATCATTGCACCTGGCGCAACCGTAGCATTGCATGTGGCATTGGACTTTTATGTTTTAAGCAATTTATTTTCAAACAAACATTATTAATTTTGATGTGAATTTTCTACTAATTTGGCCTTCTCTTTATCCTAGGTGCCGCCCCCTTCTATTGTTATACCACAAACCCGGCCTCAATATCCACACACAGATTTAGTCTCCCAAGTCAGTGTGAGTAAGAGAGACGGAGTTCAGGTGAGACCGTGAGAGTACTGTTTGATTAGATTAGAATATAGAGCAAGAGGTGAACCGTGAACATGTGGTAATTCTTAATGAGATGTGTTTGAAGGTGTTTTCTAGGTCATCTACACCAAGTTCTATATATATATATAATCTTGCTCAGGTGTGGATATCCGTACCTAAGCAAAAGGTACGGATTTTCGGTTTTTACTCAGTTTTTTATCACACATTTATATCTTAACCGTTCAGTTTTTAGGTTCTAATGTATAGATCATCTCTACAAATTTTAAGCCAAATTGATGATCGTTAAGGTATCAAAAACTGCAATTTACATGAACGAACCGAATCTGTCAAACCGAAACCGTTCGTGTTCATTGTTGTAAATTGCAGTTTTGAATACCTTAACGATCATCAAATTGGCTGAAATTTTGCAGAAATGATCTATACATTAGGACCTAAAACTGAACGGTTAAGATGTAAATGTATGATAAAAAAGTGGGTAAAAACCGAAAATTCATACCTAAACAAAATGTACGGATATCCGCACTTGAGAAGCCCTATGTGTGTATCACATGGTTTTTCCAATTATTCAAGTTAATTGCTAAGTCTTAGATAAGTAAATATCCTTCCCACATTATGGTACTTCATATACTAATTGTGGTTTTCTTTTTCTTTTGTTTCTTTGGTCAAGACTAATTGTTGTTATTATCATATTATTAGCATATGGTTTGACTAATGCATGCTTATTTTTTATGAGGTAAAATTATTATATATGTGAGAAGTACAATATATATAACCAAAAATAAAATGTAAATTTCGATTTGGTCAAGTTATGGTTTCACCATGCATATGCTTACATGTGCTTTTGCAAATAGTAAAAGAAGTACATGCTCACAAGGTGAGATCATGCAATGCACAAATGCACTAAAATGCCTAGCTACTAATTAAAATTGATTTCCTCCTCTTGGAACACCACGTACTTGATCATATAATTGAGACGTGTATTCTAAATTAATTGGTTTATTTCCCAATACAATTCTTAAAGAATTAAGTTGATGCAAGAGGACTGGCCAGAGCAGATCGATGATCAGGAAGAATTACAAAGGAGGGAATATATATCCAATCTAAATTTTCTGTCAGAATCTCAAGGCGTTCTCGAGAACAAAGTTGGTTGGCTGCAGTAGTTCGAAGTTTGAAGTTTGAAGTTCAATGACATGCATGTTGTTGTCTACGTGGCTATTTTAGATGCAATCAGATTCATGCATGTATACACGTCAACTCACCCATTGACGTCTGCAGTCTCATGTATTTTGTAGCTCTTTGATTCTTCCGAAGCTGGTAGATACAACTAGTGCGAGTCCGACTCGCACACATGATTAATTCGTTAGTTTTTTTATTTTTTATTAAGGACTAATTTCACTTTGCCTCCTTCAATTTAAGGTCGAAAATCATGTTAGTCTCTGATCTTTAAAATTCATCAAGAACACCCCTGTACTCTCAAGATTCCTCTTCCGTGTCCAATCCCGAGGCCTCCATCCATTTTGGATGTTAACTCATGGCGTGGCACCGACACAGGGCCCCACCTTTAGAGGCTGAAACTCAATTTTTGTTGAAATGACCTAAACGACCCTTAATACTGTTTTTCCCTGCATTACGGGTCCATTACGGCCAATTACTCTCTCGAAACCCAAAAACCCTATCCCAGAGCTCGAGCTAAACCTTCTATCTTCGTCTCTCTCATCAACATCCTCTCCAAAACAGCAACATACCCAGATTTAGTGAGAACCCATTTCAACAAGCTGTCGAGATTAGAAGGTTGACGTGTTAGCATCATGGCTGGGGCGCCAATCGAGGAGTGGATACCTCGAACGCAAAGTGAAGCAGAAGAAATCCCCAATTACGGTGAGAGCAAAATTTTAAAATTCAAATTTAGGGCATCTGATTACAGTGGTGTTGAGATTTTATGTTGATTTTCGATTTGATTGTTATATTCATTTGTGGATTTTGGGTATTGGATTGTAAATGGCAATCAATCAATCTGGGTGATTACTGATATGGTTAACAATTTTATGGGTTTCGAAGCTTCGGAGCCAGGGCTTTTTAATTTAGCAAATATATGCTTTGGAAGGTTCTGAAAGGGGTGTTTCAAGAATTAGGGTTTTAATTTTTTAGGGTTATTTGGTGGATGATTTAGATATCAGTGGGGATGGGAATGGGTGGACATTTATATCTGACAAGCAAAAGGGGCTAATACCTGCCTGTGAAGAGGTGATGCCACTTACTGATCACAGATTCTGTGTGAGACACTTGTGGACTAACTTCAACAAGCTATACCCAGGGAAAGTGATGAAGGATCAGCTGTGGGCATGTGCCAAGTCCACAACCATGGCATATTTCTGGAAAGAAATTGTTCTGATGAAGCAATTGGATCCCAAGGCTTATGACTGGTTAAATGGTAAGGATTATGTATCCACTTACTGTAATGATGATATATGCTTAATTTACTATAATTCATGATCTAAAACAATTATTTGTTTTTGTAGATCCTAGAAGACCAGCTAAGCAATGGTCCAGGTCTCACTTTGGAACAACTCTGAAATGTGATGTTCTCCTCAACAATCTCTGTGAAAGCTTCAATGCTTTCATTTTGCCATCGAGAGCCAAACCTGTAATATCTTGCTTTGAAGATATCAGGATTAAGATGATGAAGAGGATTGCCATGAGGAAGGAAAAAATCAGCAAAGTTGTGGACACTATCGGCCGCAAGTCTAGGGAAATTTTGGAAAAGAATAAAGTTAAGTCAGACACAGATTGTATTCCTTATGGTTCTGGAAGTCCTCAGATTGAGATAGAGAGCATTGGAGGAAGCAGATATATATATAGTTGATCTGAGTAGAAGGACTTGTGCATGTAGGAGATGGGATCTTACTGGTATCACATGCAAGCATGCTATAGCTGCCATAAACTTCATGAGACACAAGCCTGAAGATTATGTGGATGCTTGCTACCTCACTAGTACCTACATGGCCATTTATTCAAACACAGTCAAACTTGTCAATGGGATGGACCTGTGGAAGCAGAGTGATGAACCTACCATCCTCCCACCTCAGTACAACAGGCAGCCTGGTAGGCCAAGGACAAAAAGGGTAAAGGATGCATCTGAGAAGGAGACTGATGGCCCCAAGCTTGGAAGGGTTCAGAAATCTCTAAAGTGTAGCAATTGTGGAGTTTTAGGTCACAATGTGACAAATTGCCATAGGCACCTGCCCCCTAAGACACCTATTGTGTCCAAGAAAAGAAAGCTAAACAGTGGAGAGGGCTCATCTATTCCAACTAAGGTATAAGGGTAGCACAGATTGTTATTTTGTGAAATTGATTATGCCTCTTATAATGCAATTACCAATTACTCATAAGTTTGCTTCTATTTTTGCAGGCTAAGGGTACCAAACAGCCCCCAAAGACAAAGAATGAGCTCAGAGAAAAGGCAAAGCTTAAAGCAGCAAAGCTGAAGGTAAACTATAAACTACACTAAAATTTCATGTTACATTCGATCCAACCTGAATATTGTTTAGTCCTATTGTTTACTTATCTAAACAATTATTTCTTCTCATGACTATAGAAAAAAAGGGAGGAAAAGAAGACAGGCGCAAATGCATCAGGTGCTAGAGCTGCAACCACAAGCAAGGTTAAAGCATCTGCTTCTGCAACTGGATCAACAAGGTCATCTGTCAGAATCAGACAAAATGCAAAGGCTGGAAAATAGAGGAATTGGAGTATGTGATTAGCATCCAAGGTCAGGATATTAGAGATGCATATTGCCTACTTTTGTGCAACCTTGTGCTGTGTCACAAGGTTGCTAGTTCTAATCTTTTGCAAAGATGATTAGGGCTAATCTTTTGTGGACCTTATTCCAAACTGAGATTTTTTGGGTAGTTTGGATGTAAAATAGATTTATGCATCTATATGGGTGCTAATTATGAACATGATTTCCATTTCTATTGAAGATCTTATTTTGGTACAAATGTGATATTTTCCAGGTTTTAAGCATACCCATTTAATTTTTGGTTTTTGGCAATACCCATTTAATTTTTGGTTTTGGACATACCCTTTTTGGTGGATGCATGCTGATTTTTTGGATTCATCAAACCATTGGGATAATTATAAAATTTGGAGGGAAAGTCCTTCAAATGTCCATTGTGCCCCTTCTTCTGAGTTTCAGCCTCCAAAGGTGGGGCCCTGTGTCAGTGCCACGTCATGAGTTAACGTCTAAAATGGATGGAGGCCTCGGGATTGGACACGGAAGAGGAATCTTGAGAGTACAGGGGTGTTCTTGATGAATTTTAAAGATCAGAGACTAACATGATTTTCGACCTTAAGTTGGAGGAGGCAAAGTGAAATTAGTCCTTTTATTAATTCATTAGTTATATTCCGTGTGTGTGTGTGTGTGTAGATCATATCCAGAGTGTGTGTGTGTGTGTGTGGATCATATCCAGAGTGAGGCCTCACTCTGAAATTAACGTGTGAGGTTTGAGTTTAGGGTCATTTTTCGGTCTCATATCCACATCTCAACCGTTCAGTTTTTAGGTACTAATGTATAGATCATCGTTGCAAAATTTCAGCCGAATTGATGGTCGTTAAGGCATTGATAACTTCCTTAAAACTAGTACGATTTAGGGTAGACAAATTCAGTTCGTCCAGTGGTTTAAGGGAGTTTGATACCTTAAAGATCATCAAATTGGCTGAAAATTTGCAGAGATTATCTATACATTAGTACCTAAAAACTGAACGATCGAGATGTGGATATGAGATCGAAAAGTGATCCTAAACTCCAACCTCACACGTTAATTTCAGAGTGAGGCCTCACTCTAGATAGGATCTATATATATATATATATATATATATATATATATATATATATATATAGGTTCTCACTTACCAAAATTGTTCGATATTTTTTTTATGGTGAAATAAACATTACAAATAGATTTCACAACTACAATCTATTTTAAACCGATTAAAGTTGTAAGTTAGAAAAAAAATTTTAAGCTCTTACGTAATCAAGTGAAGCTAAAGAGTTTCAAAATTTCCAATATGAATGAACACAAAATTACTTCTAGTGACTAGAATATATATATATATATATATATATATATATTAAGAAAAAATTCTGGTGACAACGGTTGATATTCTCAATCACATTCAAAGTAAAAAAAAACTAGCTAACTTTCTTTAAAAGAAAATAACTCTAAATGATTTTGGAGCATATTGGAAAATGATCTAGAGTAGCACAAACATGAATAACAAAGTTGCAGCTCGCAACTAAAGTTTCCTTAGCTCAAATTTATGTGTATTTCTTCACTTTATTCATTCAAACAATACCATTGCGGTTTCCTCATTATTCAATTAAATGATGTCATTATTTCAACAGAATTTGTTGATCAGTATATAACATACAGACACACACATACTACATATACTGTTGCTCAAATTAATTTGGTTAATTTCAGATTTATATTTAATAAATAAGGTGCTGCTATCATAGGGGAAATTCTAGTGTAGTGGTGGGTATCTCATACCCACATTTACAAAAGTGAGAACAAATTTTGTTGTCAAAGTTGTAATTTGAGTCATTCTTTGTGTAATCTTAGTTCTAATAATGGTTATTAATTACACCTCTTACGACATTTTACAAGTTTTTGAACAAATTTGTTGTCAATGTTGTAATCTTAATTCTAATAATCGTAATTACACCTCTTACGACATTTTTACAAGTTTTTGAACAAATTTGTTGTCAATGTTGTAATTTTTGTTTAACTATATGTAAGTAGTGTAAATGAATATGGTAACTTTTGTTCTCAATGTTGTAATTTGGTTCAAATACTTGTAAATTTTTGTTCAAATAGTTGTAAATGAGGGTATCTCATACCCACCAGTACACTAGCTTGTCTCGCTATCATAGTACTATTCCATCTTTTTCACTTTCTTCTGAAAAAAAAAATGAAAAAAAGGTATGGAAGATACAAATATATATTTTGTGCGACGTCATTGATGAGCAAATTTAAAGAAATATTAGTATGATAGTATCGATAATATCAAACAAAAAAGAAATACTATAGATGATAATATTATTATCTCGAATGTAGAAGATACGTTTAAAATTCGATTTAATTTCTTATAACTATGAATGTTACATGCTTCGTGCCTGGGTATAAGTAGCATGCACACTCCACATAAGAGGCATTATCTGAGGCTGGCCAGTCTGAACTGTGTCGACCGGTGCTCACTACTAGAATTTTCCTCATATACATCGGCCAGAAACCGATGTAAAAAAAAATTTGTACACATGTGTTATTGGGTGATGTAAAAGATCGCAAAAAAATAGACATCGGTTTTAACCGATGTCCCATATAATAATATACATCGGATTATGTTCCAGAATCGATGTTAAACTGCTATTATGATCACAAATTGGTGTTGTTAGATATTGTTAAACCTTCATATTTATGCATTTAATGCTTAACGAAATATAGGTCCAATAGCACTAGTATTCATTTTAACATCGTTACTTATTCTAGAAACGATGTGTTATATTCTCTTACACATCGGTGTTTTTGAAGTTTGCCTGCTGTTTATAAGCTTTATGGGTACTTGCCATATATCACACTATTTAAGATTGAATCTACATTCTTTTGTATTACGTGACCGATGTTCATTATTCTATTAAACATCGTTTCCTTTTATGAAGTGATGTCCATTTTTCTATTAAACATCAGTTTTTGAGGTTGGCACCGATGTTCATACTTATACTAGACATCGTTTTTAATTTAATAAATCGATGTCCATTGATTTGTTTTACATCGTTTCTTACACAATGTCGATATCCATTGCGTTGTTTTACATCGTTTCTTACTTAATAACTCAATGTCCATTGGGTTTTTTACATCGTTTCGTACTTAATAAGTCGATGTTCATTGGGTTGTGTTACATCATTTCTTACTTAATATTTTGTTATCCACTGGCTAATGGGACATCAATTTTTTCTTTTTGAACTGATGTATTAGTTCTTGTATGACTTCATTTTTATAGTTATATATAAACTGATTTGTAACTATTGCTAATGAGAATACATATCGTAAGTAAATAAATTTTGATTAATGTTGTTGCTCAAAGTACATAACAACATCCCAAGTATTTCTATGCATAACATGTCGAAATAAAACAAAAATTTAAGTCTAAATGGTACATAATACTAGAAACAGAAACGAAAGCAAGCCTTGCCGTACTTATATTCCATTTGTTCTTCTGTTTTCACCTGCAAATAAAATGAAATGAACAATTAGCTATAACAAGAAAAACAGAAGGAAAGAAAGGAAAGGAAAAGGGAAAGACAAAAAGACATTGAGCTTACAAGACATTCCTATCCTAGCATCCATAACACAATCTGTTGGCAGGCCAATTATTACCTATCCTAGCATTGAGCTTACAAGACATTCATATCCTAGCATTGGCCTGCCATTGAGCTTACAAGACATTCCTATCCTAGCATCAAGACTTGCATTTGAAAGGAAGTAACATAGTGTGCTAGTGTGCTACTTAAAGGTTGTGCTAAAGAACTGGCACAAAAATTGTTCTAAATAACAGGAACTTAATGTACTACGATTGAACCCGAGACCTTGCATAGTGATATTGCTATTGCCAAAATATAACTCAAGTACATCTCCAGTAATTTAAATGATACAGCAACTCAATCTCACAGCAAGAATGGTCCCTAAACTGGCCAATACACTAAGGTCATTGACAACAGGTATTAAGAATCCATGACCATAATAAAGGCTTCTACTTTACAGATAGAAACTACCGCAAAATAGAGTCACAGCTGCTATGAAGATACAATAGTACAAAATTAAAACTAAAACCCTGCACATATTCCTCGCTCCTTAACTCTTTCTCATTCCTTCCAAGTACCAAAAGAAATCCCAAGAAACGGAAACTCAAACAGCAGACCAGATATTCAACTCACAATCACATAATTCAAAACAAAAACTTTCATCCATCAGAACCCAATTTCTGCAACTCCTAAATATTGATTATAACAACCAGTCGAACATATTGACAAAACATTCACAATATAGCAACACAAATACACAAGTTCCATTCAATCACCATTCATAAACAAAATGCACAATGAAGTGAAATTGGGTCACTCGCAGCAAGTAGGTCATTTCGAGTATCCATCTTTCGGGCAGCAGAAGGAAAGCCATGAGGCCTACTCACTTTTTCGTTCACTTGATTGAATCCGTTTTAAAACTAGAAATGACTTGTATATCTTGCATTGTGGAAACTCAAATTGCAAAACCATAGGATTATCATCTTGGTTAAAAAAAGAAGAAGAAGAATTAGTAGAGCATAAGAATTACAAAGCTTATGAAATGTTGATTCAAACATTTTGATCAAAAAAGCTTAACTAGTACTAAGCCTATCATTATCTTATTATTGTTGCTATCTAGCTATTAAGGCACTACTCACTAGCAGTATATGAAAGGAACCTCGAATGCTTACCAAAATGTCTTCCAGACCATTGATAAAGTTGTCAACTCTCCGCTGCAAGTAGATTGGGTTGTACTCCAACGACTGAACTATGAAATAAAAGCCAAAAACACCAAATATCACCTCCCAGTCACACTGAACAACATATCCCAGCTGCTCCTTCGTCCTATATCCATAAATACATCAATAATTTTAAGAGTATAAATCTCAATATACATCATCCACCCCCTAAAAGACTACATTATCAAATTCAGGTTTCTACATCATCCACCCCCTAGAAGTAACATAGTGTGCTAGTGTGCTACTTAAAGGTTGTGCTAAAGAACTGGTAAAAAAATAGCAATATCACTATGCAAGACCAATCATGGAACACTAAGTTCCCAAGCAATACTTAATCTTGGCATCTCTGTCCTTCAAAGAAAATCTTTAGATGCTTATGCTTATGATAACACTCTTTACAATATAAAGGTGATCAAGAACTTTAGATTAATTACTGGAAGTACCTGGTAAGAAATCATGATTACATTGATATGCACATGCCTAGTAAAGTGGTAAACTACAAGTAATCTATACAGGATGAGTCGGTAGGCTGCCTGGCTCTTCTTTCCCTAGTTTATCTTCCACTTACAACCTAGGCAGCTCTAGAGAAATCATTTTAAGAAACATAGTTTATAGACAGTACAAACACAGAAAAAGTGGCCAAACTTTACGGACAGAAAATTGGTCCGTAAAGTATGAGAAATCAAAACAAGCAAACTAACATAACTGAAAGTCTAAAACTAATAGCCTAACCTGTAGAGTTCAAACATGTACACACAAATATCTAGTACTCCTCCAGGCCTGTAGAAATGGAATTAAAAAAAAAAATGCTTATTCCATATTTGCAAATGGATTGAGTTCTACAGGTGAAGTAAGAGCTCGAGAAAATGAATGAAGAAAAACTGGTAAAAGATCAACCAACATATATCCAGCAGTCATTAGACATGTAACTACTATACTAATTTTCTCATTAGATCTGTTCTATCAACCTTCGATAGATCCAGAGCTGCAGGAACTTCAATGATTTGTCCTTGCCAAAATCAGAACCTAAACAAACAAGCCAATAAACAGAAATTTAGATAATTGATACAATGTATCTGCACTAAAAAATAGAAGCACTACATATAGTTGTTAAAGGATCGTGGTACAAAACTAATAGTGCTAATCTACTACATACAATAAGAAAATCCACAAGATAGTCATAGTTTAGAGGTTTACATTTTGCTGATATAAAATCATCAAGCAAATTGACACACAGATCCGTAGCCCAGAAGCTCTTACCATTAGGATCAAGTTGAAAAGCTGCTTCAAACATAGGGTCTACTACCCGGTTAATCATTGAAGAATCATTCAGAAAGGTATCAAGTCTAGGTAATAGATAACACCATGTGTTCAAGCAAGACATGCGGACAGATACATCGCAGTTACTCAACATGATGCCTATCAGTGGTGTCATGATCAGCCTTACGCTTTTCAAAGATCTAGTGTTTTGGATTTCACCACTATTTCCTTTGTGTTCCCTTTTTATGCGTACCATCATCCTCTTCTGCAGCATTTGTCGCACACGGTAATAACATTGGAGGGTGAATAAGAGCATTAATAAGACCTTCACAGGCAACCTGTGAAATCAGATATCTATGTTAATCTACAATATGGCATCTGACAGTACTCTGAGACTAGTTAAACTATTAATGCTAGTAAACTGTGGTAAACTTTAACAACCCTGGCTTGTAAAATCACCAAGACTCGAAATGCATGGACCCTAGACATTCAAGAAACAGAGACATAATGATAACTTGGGTTCCTAATCAACTCACATGTATACAAAACCCACTCAATACTCAATACTGGAGCAGTTTTACCATTTCCACTGCCATCTTTGTATTCAATTATAGATAATGGAGCAGTTTTACCATTTCCATTGCCATCTTTGTATTCAACTATTGATGTGGTTGTGGTGTTGTCAAAACCAATCGCTAGGTTACCTTGGTATGCCCTAGCAGCCATGTAATAACGACCAGGTTGTTGGTCTGTGAACGACAGGGCATCAATGGTTCGTCCAGGAGATATTGTGATGTAGGGTGTTGAGATTGGCGCAGTGTAGGCTGCGTCTGCTGCAACCACCGTCAGGTTATGGTTTGCGACTATGAAGTGAGTGCCCTCAACAAAACAATGATGAGCCAAACATCATCCAGATCCCATAACAAAATTCTACTGCATGCTACATCTTGTTACTATTTAGTATTTACAAGCTTACCTAATTAATGAGCAGGACGGTTGCCAAGAGCCACATTCTTGGCAATCATGTTCTCCCTCTGCACAACTCCCACCACATAGCAGCATGACAAGATAAGTCCAACGGTAATACCAGTTCCAAAAGCCACAAGAACACCTGCATTCAAAGGAAAACTTTCAAAATCACCAATATCTAACTATACCAACACATATTAATAGGGTCAAACTTACCATAGATGATGTTAAACGCCAGGATAGGCATGTGAATAGCACCAGCAATGATCCCGAATACCAGCAGACAAAGCAATCTGATCAAGTATGCCAAGCAAAAATGAGAAAACACCGCGCTGCAACAAAGAACAGCTTAAGCAAACTCTGCTCACAAACATACTAATTAAAATCAAATAAATACTTGGAATTTCAAATCAACATGAACGTATAGGAGAAATGCAAGCAATCTTTCGAAATAGACCAGATTCAGGATAAGCTATCTTTCGAAACAAAATCAGGAATCTTGTCTTTCGAAACAGACAAGATTCAGGAATTTCAAATCAACATGAACGTATAGGAGAAATGCAAGCAATCTTTCGAAACAAAATCAAACCGATTCGATTCGAGAGACGAAATGCGATCAGTTACCGGCGCGAGAGTTCGAAAATGCTAGACCGCTTGGCCTGAGAGTTGTCTCTCTTGAAAGGTTGAAAAAATGTGAATACCCTGTCTTTCCCAAGCTTCTGTTTGAGTGGATTTGACGGCGGCGGCTGTGGCGGCAACAGACTCTTCAACTTAGCTGCCGGCGAAGGCTTCGAATCCAAGGCCGTATAGTTAGATCTGAAGGTGCAGGCGCTTTTCTCCTTGGAGGCTTGCCGGGGCTAGGTTTGGCGACTGGGGAGGCTCCATTGTGTCCATGAGAAATTGTTGTGTGGCATAGACTTCATCTTCGTCAATCCCAGAGAGAGACGGAGAGGGTTTTAGAGAGAGAGAGAGAGAGAGAGAGAGAGAGCGAGCTTGCCAGCTGAGGCGATGCCGCTGGAGAGATAGTAGCGGGAGTGAGCGGAGGAGAAGGAGGTGGTGGTGGTCGTGAAAAGAGAGCGGAAGAGGAAGGAGGAGTGGGCTAGGGTTTTGAGGAAAAGTCGGAGAGATGGGTCTCCAATTTTGTTAGAGATAGTGAGTAAGGATGAAAATGGGCTGCCAGAGAGAGTGGAAAAACTGACCAAGTGTGTGGAAACAAAAATTTTGTTCCCTGCGTATTGAAATTTTTAACTTAGTCTTTTTCCGCGTTTTTGAAAATTTTTGATTCAAAATATAGACATCAGTCAACAGTAACAAGCGATATTAGTTATATTCATAGAAATCGGTTTTTGAGGAATCGATGTTAATGACATTGTTTTACATCGCGTGTATTTCTCACCGATGTAATTGTCGTGATGTCTATGAGCATAATTCTAGTAGTGGTTGAACCATGTGGAGTGTGATCGTCGCTTCAAAAACTATCCCAACACCGTCTAAAATTTTAGTGCCTAGCTATTTCATTCCATGTGATGTGACCCATGATCCTTGGGCAATTGGGTATGACCCGAATATTTTCCTCATTTGGAAAGTCAACACTTAAAAATTACAGATGAAAACCCAGAAAATAAAGTCACTTGGGTTCATGCAAAAGTCAACCTTTTGTTTAATATTTCCAATCCGAATTCTATAACCAGTACGTTTTTTAATTCCTCTCGATCATTCTTGATGTTGAACTAGATGGCAATATATGTGAATATGGACGTCCATAATCGAACGAAGACTGATTCAAATAAAAGAGAACTACTGAATTCCAGCTAGCTAGGGTTCGGTCAGGACCAGGACAGAATTGGAGGAAGCCAGGGTTTCGAATTTCATCTTATTTTTTTCAAAAATAAATTTGAACAACGAAATCAAACACCCAAATTATGAGTGATACTGATACTGATAACCAAGTTATACGAATTGAACCTCATGAAGAGGTCGGCAAGCCCACCTTTGAATACCTTTCAAAATCACAAAAAAAAAAAAAAAAAAAAAAAAAGTCGGCAAGTCTGTCTTTGAATATCTTGGTCCTGATCTGCAAGTGAGATCGATTTCAGTTCACTATCTTCAATTAATTTATTAAGATTTCGTCTTAACTAACTTTGTAACTACATTAACTGCAAGCTTATTATAAATATAGGTAACAACACTACTTATTTTTCAACTAGCTTAGGACTCGTGATTAGTTAATTAATTAAGAACATGACCAGAGCAAAGCTAGCTTAACGATAAGAGAACGTGACCATTAACGATAAGAGCGATGGATGGATTAGCATTACGTCATGAATTAATGGTGATGGAGGTTTGACCAGAGAGATCTGGATTCTGGAAAACACATGAAACCACATGGAATAGCCGATTATAACCACCACCTTATTTCGAATAATAAGACCTCAATTAGACCGTTAGTGAGAAATTAGTCAAATCAAATTTATTAGCCAATTGAAATTCCATTTACCAAACCATCATGTGCAACAGATACATGATCATAATCCCACCCGTCTCACACCTATAATCTTTGATTGTGTTGAGTCTTGACCAACTATAGTCTCCATATATATGATTGTTCAATATACTAAAGAGGGGATTAGAGCACCATTGACTGAACAAATTAATGCATTTGGATTTTCTGCTTTTCCTTCTCGTAGTTTGTTGTGATGTATATATGCAGGTAGCTAAGGGAAGCCATTGTTTTTTACGATATCGCTAAACTAATTGAGTAGTTGTTGCCAAAACATGGTCCGAGTCTTTAGAGGCTTATTATGCTAATTAGTAATCTGACCCGTATGCATGTTTACTTGTAAAACTATAAGAAACATGTATGAAGTTGAGACAGGCTACAGTACCCTCCTGTATCCCATATCTTTTATTTTTTATGGCAATTTTTTTTTTTAAATATTACCAATTTAACAACACATTTGTCATCAATTAGTAATATTGTCTATATACCTGTAAATATTGTCCTAAATGGAGTAAATACTAAAATGTTTACCCAATTATACAATCGAGAACTATATTACGTGAATGAGGACACATGTTCTATTTGATATAAATATGAAGATTTACTACTTGTACAACACATTTGTCGTCAATTTTATTAAATGGTTCATAAATTGGTAAATTTTGTCTTAGACCTTGTAATTACCACAAACATGACATTTATTACAATATTTTTAATCATTTGTCCTTATATTTGTAATAAGCGTTGTCAGAAATGTAATTATTTTCTCAATGAGAAAGATTGCACAAGATACCACCCAATTATACATTTGAGAACTCTATTACGTACGTGAATGAGAACACATACTCTATTTGGTATGAAATACGAAGATTTACCACTTGTACAACACATTTGTCGTCAATTTTGTAAAGTAGTTCATAAATTAGTATATGTTGTCTTAGACCTTGTAATTACCACAAACAGGACGATCGATCCGGATCCTATTACAGACTTTCCAGATGTCGGTGTATGTTGGGCGTACTGGGACGCTCGACGGCGTTCGCCGCTGGTTGGACGACTACGGAGGCGCGACAGTGGCCCAACTTCGGTGGTGGGGTGGCGATCTATGTGGTGGGGCGACACAGATGGTGACTTGGGCTGGGTGATAGGAGCATTTTTATGCGACGTTTAAATAATTATTTCCTCATATTTTTCTTAGTTATTTCCTTAAATAAATAAATTTTAATATAATTTTCATTTTCTAGGTACCTTGGAATAAATGGAGCTGAAATGAAGAAATGGAGTTTTCCTGGTCCGACTAGGAATCCCAGTCAACGCAGGAATCCTGATGAGGCTAGGAAACCTGAAGGCATTAGGAGACCACATGATGACGTGGGAGATATTATGGGGAATTAAAGCTGATTTTGCCATGGGAAATTATGGAGTTAATGTCAAAAATCAAGAGATGATCAAGGATAATGATGCCATGGAGAGATTTAAGGGAGAAAAAGTCCAAAACAAGTCTAGATTCATTCCTATTTTCACTCAAGAGTATTTTGGCCGAAAATTAAGAGAAAAATCAGATTAAATCTTGGGAAAATCAGCAATAATATATTTGGAAAGATTATGGATTTATTTTGGAGCTTTCTGATTGGCTGGATGACTCAACAGAGCTGACATGGCATTCTGTGATTGGTCGAAGCTGTGTGGCATGATTGGATAGTTCTTTGAGGAGATAAATCAGAAAATAATCATGCAATTAATTCAAAAATAATCTCCCTAAATCAAGGTGTTAAATTGGAGGTTTCTTATTGGTTGGATGACATAGCAGAGCTGACGTGGCGTTCTCTGATTGGCTAATGCTGTGTGGATCAATCTTGAAGACTTGGAGACTAAGTTGCCATCCTCCTATAAATAGGAGCATTCTCTACACAATTTAACACACCATCACACAACAAACACCTCTTCATTCAGAAAATTCTCTCCATCCTCTAAAGCAAGCCACGGGATTCAAGCAAGGCCGAAGCAAGAGAAGAAGGAGCCGTGACCTATTCCTCCACCATCCACCATTGAAGACTTGCTTTCAAGCTTCAAGGATCACAACGAAAATCATCCATCCTCATCTTCCATCCACGGTGTAATTCGACCTCTACTTTGTAACCTTTGTTTGAATTTCGTTGGTTTTGTTTTAGTTGACATTCATGATTGAACAAAATTATTATTTCTGGAATTTTTATGATTAAATGAGAATTTTGACTCTTATATTGTAATTCGAGAGTTGCTTATGTGAGTTTGTTTAATTAAATTTGCTTTATAGATATCTTTTGTATTTTAATCTTATGTGGTTCGAAACACTTAGGGTTTTGATATGAATGGTGCTAGATTTAAGAACATGAAATCAACTTTTTGTTTTGTGTAACTTGAATCGAAGTAGTAAAGGTTTTGGACAAAAACCGAATTTAATTAAAGAGGATTGCAATTAGGTGGACTTTTTCATACTAAGTTGCACACTTGAGTTGATAGCCTTTCTTTGTTCTTAATGCGTTAAACATGTCATGATTGACTAGCTTTCTAGGGCTTGATTACATGTTTGATATGATTAATCTTTGTGCTTTCACTTAGGTTAATTAGCACTGAAAAGTAAAAAATGGGAAATTATTTGCTTTCGAATATTTCACATGATCAACTCTTTTCTCATGACTTAGATGAACAATATTAGGATTTAATCGAATTTGATCATAGTTTCGGTTTTGATCTTTGTTCTCTCATTCCACCCGTGTATATATGTTTTTTTACATTTTCTTTATTTTATTTATTTTAGTTTTAATTTAATAATCCTAAAACCCCTTTTTGTGTTCATTTGTATATATTTTTATTCTTTGTTTTATTTTTGTAAATAATACTTTTTACTTTTATTAATTTGTTTTTGCAATTACAGGTGTACCCTCAATCCCCAGAATAGAACGATCCCTATTTACTATATACTAACGATGACATTTCAGGGTTAAATTATGCGCTTGCTTTTAGCGTATCACTGGGCGGGTTGGATGCATGGCCGGTTTGGTTCTTTGGGCTTGGATGCAGCTGGTAAGCCTGATCAGGGCTGGAGATAGGGCTTGGGCTCACTTTGTGGACCCAACCCAAGTTGTTATATTGTTTAGTTGTCTTGCGTTTTTTTACAATAAGGTTCCGCTTTCAGGGACAGTGTAGGCACTTTTGTGCATTTAGTTTTTACATTTACTAGCATTGGAACGGCTCCCAGCCCTAGCGACAAAGGCAAAGGAAAGATTTAGTCTTTCCAGGTTTCTTGCCTATTACTAGAAGTTGAATCTTATACTACTTGCATCTTGGTTTCTCTAGTTGTACACCAATTGAGGTCTCTAGGCGACTAGGTTACTACTTCATGGGAAGTTGGTAGGGAGGATTTTCTTTCTTGTTTTTAGGCTCATTAAATGAGCGAATGTGTTAACAGTGAAGGTCACCGGTCCTTTGTCTGATAGCTTAGACCTTTTATGATTTTGGTGTAAGCTAGTATTGGATGTACGAGCCTTCTGGCCTTGGATAATTGAATGAAGTTATCTCCTTTTCTAAAAAAAAATAAATAAAAAATTACCACAAACAGGACATTTGTTACAATATTTTTTATCATTTGTCCTTATATTGGTAATATTCGTTGTCAATAATGTAATTATCTTCTCAATGAGGAAGATTACACAAGGTACCACCCAATTACACATTCGAGAACTCTATTACGTGAATGAGGACACATGCTCTATTTGATATGAAATATGAAGATTTACCACTTGTACAACACCACATTTGTTGTCAATTTTGTAAAATAGTTCATAAACTGGTATATGTTGTCTTAGACCTTGTAATTACCACAAACATGACATTTATTACAATATTTTTTATCATTTATCCTTATATTCGTAATAATCGCTGTCAATGATGTAATTATTTTCTCAATGAGGAACATTACACAAGGTACCACCCAATTACACAGTTGAGAGCTTTATTACGTGAATGAGGACACATGCTCTATTTAGTCTAAAATATGAAGATTTACCACCCAAAACAACACATTCGTTTTTAATTTTATAAAATGATTCATAAACTTGTAAATGTGGTCCTAGACCTTGTAATTACCAAAAAGAGGACATTTTTTACAACATTTTTCGTCATTTCTCCCATTTTTTTTATAAGAGAAATTTTAAATACACATCCCTATTATTTTATATTTCAAATTAGATTTTGTAGGTAGGTTAAATGACCAAAACAGACATCTATGCATTAGAAGAAGAAAAAAATAGTCATATTTTCCTTATATTATTCTATTTATGTACAAATTTCTATACATGGCCTCCCAATTTAATACAAGAATAAAGTTAGAAACTATCTAATTTAATTTTTTTCTTAAATAAATTGTAATTAAATGAGGTTAGAAACCATAATATTTACAATTTCAAAATCAATGGCATTAAATGTTTTTAAAACATATTGCTTCACTCTCATTTTTTAGTTAATTTTGTTTTTTGTTCTAAGAGTTATGATTAATCAATTTATTTTCTAATATAAAACATCACAGGTGAAAAAACTTTGTAATTGTTAATTTGTTTGGCCCCTCTAATGACAACTTTTTAGTTTCGCCACTGTGGAGAAACTACTGATATAGTTTTGGTTGAATGTTCAACTCATAATTTTATACTTGATTAACATGGTGTTTGGTGGATGAGAGCTCATATAACACAAAACCTATTTATATGCATCTATTTAAAGGGAACAATAATAAATCTTTATAGATTTCTCAATAACTAAAACAAGTAATCAATATGGTCATTTACAAAATGTCAATATACTAGAATATACTAATCCTATTAAATAGTAACCTTAATATAGTAAAAAAAGTAGGATATTTCATGATTTTTGAGATTAAGGATATTTTAGGTACTTTGGATTGTGTATTTAATGAGAAATTAAATGGGTGGTGTGTTAAGTATGGAGTGTGTATTAAGTAATTAGGGGTGTGTATTTAAAACTTCTCTTTTTATAAATATGATCGTATGTGGAATAAGTGCCATAATAGAATTAAATTTCCACATCTATAAGGTAACATATTGTCATCATATAAGTAAGGAAAAATTTCAGTTTACTACCCTGTGGTTTGCACTCAACATCATGTCAGTCCCTCCCTTTTTAATTTGATCAGCAACACCCCTGTACTTTCAATTTCGATCAGCCGTGTCCAAATTTTCCTGTGCCGTCTAATTTGAAAGTTTACTTTGACGGATGGGCCCACTTAAAGGGGTAAATTTGTCATTTCACACAATTTTCCTTAATAAAAAAAATAAAAAAATAAAAAAAACTAATCGGAAACCCCATTCCTCCACTCTACCCACCTCTTCTCTCTCGACCCTCAGATCAACACCTTGGCCTTACCGACCCTATGGACTGCTTCTTCGACAAGCTCGCCGCCAAGTCCCCCTCCCTCTCCAATCTGGTCCGCCTGATCGCCGCCGCCATGGATTCCGACCCAGCCCATTTCACCCTCTCTGCCCCATCACATCAGCCGCCCTCATTCTCCACTCTTGTCCTCTTCTTCCTCTTCTCCTTCATCACAATCTCTTCATCCCCCTCCTCATCATCTACAATGGCCACCATACCTGATTGCTTCACGACGAACATCTCGAGCTCAGAGTCTCTTCATCAGGTCGCACTGCTGCCGAGCCCGACCTGCTTGCTCCTCCACCTGCACATCGAGCACCGTCACAAGCCTGAACTGCAGCTCGGACCTCCGACCTAGACCTGTCCTCGTCGTTCAATCTCGCCACTTCGCCTTTTCCGGAGGGCTGCGACGGCGACGAAGATCGTTGCGATATGGTCGGAGGAGCCATGATCGATCCAAATTGAGGTCAGGTCCGGCTACAGTACTCTATACTCGTTCGGAGATCTAAAACCAAGAATTTGGTCACTGAGACCTGTGTTCTACTCGATGGCGGCAAGAAGAAGCTCTATGATTTGGCAAATTGGGTAATTGCCAAATGAATTGGCATTGCTTTTGCTGGAGTCTTCACTGCTGCTTCCCATGAAGCATCTGACGTTTTTGGGGGATAGAAGATTCATGCTCTTGCGATCAAAGCAGCGAGCTTTTTCGATGTGTTTGTTGGGAGTTCTTTCTTGATATGTACTGCAAAATGGGTCTTGTGGGGGATGCACGTAAGGTGTTTGATAGAATTACTGAGAGGAATTCAGTTTCGTGGGCTACTATGATTTTTGGGTATGCAATGCAACGCCTGGCTGGAGATGCATTGGAGCTTCTCGGGTTGATGCGTAGAGGTGAGGGAGAGAATGAGTTTATTTTGACTAGTGTTGTGAGTGCCTTGGCTGTTCCTGAGTTTGTTGATACGGGGAAGCAAGACTTGAGGCGAGGTAAGAGGAGAATGACCTTGGAGAGCTCTGGCAAGGCCAAGGTGCTGGTCTGAGGGTCGAGAGAGAGGAGGTGGGTGGAGATGGAGGAATGGAGTTTTTTTTTTTTTTTAAGGAAAATTGTGTGAAATGACAAATTTAACCCTTTAAGTGAGCCCCTCCGTCAAATTAAATGTTCAAATTAGACGGCACAGTAAAATTTGGACACGGCTTATCGAAATTGAAAGCACAGGGGTGTTGCTGATCAAATTGAAAGGGAAGGGACTGACATGATGTTGAGTGCAAACCACAGGGTAGTAAACTGAAATTTTTCCTATAAGTAATTATTTGATTTAATGATAAATTACTCAAAGTAGACCTCATTTATAATTGATTAAGGAAAGTATTAATGATGTACTTAATTAGTAATAAAAGACTCATTACTTTTTTATTTTTTAGAGAAAAAGATTCTATAACTAATTATTAATGATTTTTTTTTTCAAAGTAGACCTCAGTTATAATTGATTAAGGAAAGTATTAATGATGTACTTAATTAGTAATAAAAGACTCATTACTTTTTTATTTTTTAGAGAAAAAGATTCTATAATTAATTACTAATGATTTTTTTTTTAGAGTAATAGTCAACCACTTTATTGATAATAGTAATAAGAAATAATACAACTTATAGATGTAGAAACTACATCGAAATAAAAAATAACATAAACAATAATAGATAGAGCAAAGCATCGGAAATAAAACCTAGTAAGAAGATTAAGTGATGCACTTAAGCATTTGATGAAGCACCGGACAGAATCCGGGCTATGTAAAATGGTACCAATAGTATGGTCGACCATTCTTCCACGCAAAGACATGCGTCAAATAGAGAGTAACTTTCTATCAAGGTAACCGGCGGTAGTGTGACCGACCTTGCCTACTCCACACAAAATAATACGTCGAATAGAGAACAATCTTCTACTTGAGTAGCCGAAAAACCCATTCCAAAATGTCAAAAAATATTGGACTCGTAAACAATCTCCTGGATCCCAGATGCGAACCCTAACAGTATTGGGCTCATACACCAATTGCATATCCCCAAGAAGGAAGGCCCAACCAAACCTACTTGAGCTATCCAACAAAGAAAAGGCCTAGGCCCACATAATTCTCCTTTGGGCACCCAAAATATCTCTGGGCACCCCGACCATCCCTGACGTCGGTCTCGTATGCTGCTCTGTCTCCCTTAGCTGGAGAATGAACATTTCGGTCCCATCAAGACGACGCCACTTGCCCCCGCCAATGTCACCGGCCGGAACGCAGAGCCCGCCCAGACCCCTAGCACTGCGTCGCTCACCGTCTGTTGCTAGATCACCGCCTCGATCTAAGATGCAGGGAAGACAAGCGACAGCCGCCGGTCCAGCGCTTTGGGGAACTGAGTTGAAATGGAGCGCGCTCATCCACTCAGTCACCAAAACAAAGCAGCACGCCGGCGACTTGAGTCATGCCCGACTTGGCCGAAGACGTTTAACTCTGGGTGCAGACCGAATCTGGGAAAGCAGCATAACCATGGCTTCTTCCCATTGATACGAAACACGATCAGAATAGATCTGAACAGGAGAACTTGCCACAAGTCGAGATGCGAACCACGACCTGATACAGGGCACGGCTGGAGCAGTGCGCGAAAAGACCGACACCGGAACAGTATTCCATCGACGATGGAGAAAGGTATAGAGAGGCCGGAGGCGGCGCTCTCCCAACCCTAACAGAACAAGCCCACTAGGTATTTTCATATCTTAGCATCCATATTCTTTAATTACTAATGATTTGGTTTAAGGGTAAATTGGTTACCAACCTTTTAAATATTCAAGGCCATTGGATATATTATTAATCCAACGGTCTAAAATATTCAAAAAAATGGTTGTATAGCAAACGGCCCAGCACCTTAAAATTTTCCATATGAAGTTTATAACAATAGGCGCCGTTCACCTAAGTGAAGGGTAAAAGCCAAACTCTTTTGATGAACGTGAGAGTGAAGTGTTCTACCACCGGAGCTAACAATTTCTCCCATTTTAGCCCTAGTTTTAAGTCTAAGTTACATATGATCGCGAGATACATAAAATGAAGAAGTACTTCACCAATCCAACGGCTGGGGGTTTTGCAGATCATTAGGTATCATTATGGCATTACTAATTTGAACTTCTCGATCTTTGCTCTTTCTCTAGCCTACAATAACTAAGAACTTCTCCCCTTTACTCATAGCACTTTGAATCGTATCCACAAACTCTGAAACATGTATGATCTTAATCGGGTGAGACAAATATGATAAGATCATATCAAGGAGATGATCTCATAATCTATAACTAGAGGGTTCAACTTGGATGCATTTGATGTGCCATGTGATAGTGAAAGTGACTCACTTGGACTCCTCCAATTAAATCCCCATCACCTTCATCCCTAGTAAGACAAAATTAGGGTATATTATACATGATTGCGAATGTCATGACAATGATCGATCACAACGGCTACTTGGTTTGTTTTTTGTTTGATTCAAAGCATGAATTAGTGTTATATATTGGGTCAAAGGTTTAATCAAATTTGGAGACAGATTAGGGTTTAGGGTACACAACAAATTACAGTGAGACTTATTAAGTTGCATTTTATTGGGCCCGTTTCTGCTCAATGATTGCAAAGTGAGTTTAACTTTTAATTTGCTTGTTACGTAGTAGCCCGTAACAATAAAGATGACAGTCCAGTCCGTGAGGAGGCGCAAGCATTGTCAACTAGGGCTATCAATGGGTCATGTCGGGTTGAGTTCGTGTCAGGCAAAGGTATTTGTCATATCGCATGATATAAACACAAACCCAACCTATTTAATAATTGTGTCAAAAATTTAAACTCAAACCCAACCTATTTTAAACGGGTTACCCATTTCCAACCCGCTTAACCCATTTAATAAATATGTCATGTCGTGTTAGATAAAATGACTCATTTAAGGGTTAACATTGCGACCCATTTAACTAAAAAAATGAATAAATTGATTAAATTCACTAAAAACTCCACAAGACAAAGAATATAAATAATTATATATAATTCATAAATAATTAAATCCAATGATGGTGAAGTAAAATATTTCAAATTGTATCCTATGATCAAATACTCCCAACGTCCAAAATTTCAAGAAGTATAGCATAATCGGGTTATACGGGTTCACTTCGTGTTGCGAGTTGACCTGTGGCCGACCCATTTATTAAATAGGTCATGGCGGGTTGACCCACGGCCGACTAGCTTTGTAATCGTGCTGGTTTCGAGTCGTGTTATCGGATCGTGTCGGAATTGACAGCTCAATTGAACTTTCTGGAAAGCCATGAAAGACCTTCACATTAATCTTTCAGTAAGTTTGCGATGCAAAATTTTCTTAGAACCTCAAAGAGGCTTCCCTACCCTATAATTATGCCTGCATTGCGCGTATGTGAGAACACGCCTCTCATATTGAGGGGACCTTAAGCAATTACCATGGACCAATACCAGGGTGTTTATATTGGTTCGGCCAGGTGAACATTCAGGAATACCACATGGATCAAGTTGACATATATGTGGATAGGGTCCAATCCCAATTTGCAAGCTGTATGAAATTGAAGAATAATTTTGGGAGTACAGTTGTACTGGTTTGAAATTAGGGTTAAGCAAAGGGTGGTCCAGTAGCGGTCCTAAAACTATATCATGGTCCAGATCCTAATGGGGACTTGGGACTTTCTTGTGGTTGAGAAGGGAATGGTGAAGCTCCTAGTGAAATATGTGAAGGACTTCGGTCTGTCCCATGTGAAATCCTCATGGCAAACGAAGTAGAATTTTGTTTATACTCCAAAATCAACTTTGCTTTGATTTTCAGCTGTACAATAATACGTGACCATGTTTAATTATTGTTTAGCGAGTCAATATTGCCAAAAGTTATTGACGGATGACCTGTTCATTACAAAATATCTATTTTATCAACTTGTTGAATTTGGTAATAGAAACTGGTGGAAGGAACTGGAGAATGAGAATGATAGTGATGCTCCAGGGGACGTCAATGCATATTGATGATTTGATAAGCGTTACCACCATGCATCTTATGAACATAGAATTCACAGTATTTTACACGACATTTCAGTGATGCTCAAGTCTCAATAGCAAAAGTCTTCAGCGGGTGGTCATAAACCCATCTATCGTTCACATGCTGTCGACATGATTAAGTGCTTGCAAGATGCACATCGAAGAATATCCACAACACTTTTGAGTGCATTTCAAGTAGCACTGCCGCAACCGCAAAATGCCCTTACGCATACAAACATTACATTTCAAGCCCTAAATTTGTGTGAAGGGCGACCACAGCCTCAGATTTAGGGTTGAGTCCTAGGCATGCCAACAAAGGAACGCCCAAAATTGCTCAGTGTGCTTAAGAGGTGATTTCCTTATATCTTTAATGAATTTTCAAACTTCTCCAGAATCTGAGGCCAAAATAATCAAAAAATTATATATATTTATGTTGTATATATACTTCTTTTTGTACAACGAAAATTGGTGGCGACAGCAATAGCTCAGCCACCACAGGACATTCGTCTATACCGGACTTCCTATGTCTTGCTCCGCAAAATGGCAGACAAAACAAGACGGGAGGGAAAAAAAAAACACACACCCACTTCTATGTATTGTTGCCCCTTATAATGATGAGGACTTTACAATTTGAATGCCACAATGAAAGAATAAACAGAAGGGGCATGGATATAAAACGGCTTAAAAGCAGAAAAAAAAAAAAAAAAAAAAAAAAACAAGATTTACAACAACAAATGCAATCTAATTTGATTTACTGCCTAACTTGTGAAAAAAAAAACTTGAGCTTCCTTAGCCCTACTCGTGTAAAAATTCGAAGGCAGGATTCTCAAGAAGTTCGTCTGCTGGTTTGACATCGGTGAAATCCTTCTCTTGCAGGGAAGTAGAGAGGTCTTCAACCGAGAAAGGGATGCTGTATGAAGAAGCATGTTTTAGTAACCAGTTTTCTTTATAACTAAAACTGGGATGAAAAATTCATTTACAGTAAAACATATAGGAATTCCATCAGCGACAGCATATTAATGATAGAAGGGATCCCAACCTAGAATTATCATCCAACAAAAATGAGTTGCTGACAGCATTGTTAGAGTCCTCCGTCATGAGTATTCTCATACTGGATATTACCTGTAACATATGATAAAAACAGCCACTGCTAAGGACCCAGATTCACTGAACAACTATATGCATCCAATGACTGCAACTAAGGAGGTATCATCCTAATCCATAAACAAACTTACATCTGGAGATACACTTCGGGTATTGTAGTTGTCATCAAAGTAGAGAGTGCATATTCTATAAAGTTGCTGAACACTCAGGATCTGAAGAAACCAAGGCATTGATATGTGTGAGAAAAACAGAGGAAGAGAATTGTGTGGAAAATATGGTGGAGAGAGAGAGACTCACAGGACACAGATCATTGATAATTTCATCATAAGAAATCCTGTACTTCTGATGAATGACCTGTTAATCAACGGGAATTAACATCAACTAATTGGTATATGTATCAGATCTCAAATAACCAAATTGACCCGAGTGCAACACATGATAAATACTATGATATTTTGATAAAAAACATACCAGGAAACCAACAGCTTGTCTTATGTGCTTAAGTTCATCCCAAGATGAGCCTGCATACTGCAATTCAAAGAGATGGAGGAGTCATGAAAGTCAGAAAAACACTAGAGATCTGTGCAGGTGCTTAAGTTAAAGAACGGAAAAAGACCTCTTCTTTGGCTTGGCAACACCATAGCTCCAACTCAGCCAATCCAGATTTGACATATTCCCCATTGCTGAATGTACAGCATTCACGGCGTAGAAGAAGACTGCAAAAGTAAAGCATGATCAGTATAGTTGAACATTATTTCAGCAGGAGTTATACAATTGCCAAGAAGAAAGAAGTAATTACCTATTAAAGAGTTGCACATTAATATATGAGAAAGTCTGAGTGTAGATCTCCTTGACAAGAATAGGAGGCACCTGAAACCCCAATACCACAATCAATTTTATGCTTCAAGACGAAGAAAAGAATAAGACCAAATAAAGAGAGTGGCATCAATTGGTAAAGCATAGTCAAACAAAAGTACTATAAGTTTCTTACAAAATTTTCTTTCAAGGTGCTAAGGAAAGTGCTAAGGCTATCAATAATGCTCTGCCAGTGACTTGCAGGAGAATCTTTACCAAACGACTTCCCAGATCTTAGTACACCCTTTGCTGTTCTTGGTGCCTATACCATTAATGTAGCAACAGAAAGGAAAAAAACCAAAGTTATTAAGAGAAAAGAAAACAAAGCATAGGACAAAGGAACTCAATGAAAACGACAATCTACGATTCAATAGTCAAGAAAAGAGCTTCAAAAGTCAAAGTCGCATAATTCAATCAAATGAATTTATAGATGGTATCACAACCACAGCCCCCTTTGGCAGGATCAACACCTTTATCCCAATCACACAGAGATTATATAGAATTCAGTATACCTGGATACACAAAGAAAGCAATGATGATAATTCCTTTTTCAAATTGTCTCGAAGTATGCCATATATTTTCTCCACATAGGCTGTAAGCTGCTGCTTGAAAAGTAATGCTGGGTACTTAGCCTCCACTTGGCGTACTACATCAAGTGCAGGTGCAGGAAGATTTGCAGAAGAAGGGGATGAGCGAAAACCCTACGATTAGAGAACCATATTAAGGACAAGAGTGACATCTGTGATAAGTTTGTTATAATGCATATCAAGTGTAAAAAGAAAAGAAAAAAAAAAAGGAGAGATAATATAGTGAGAAGATTTTTGATACCATGGTCATCCTCCCAAAGAGAGATGTTGGAGCAGGTGGTTTCCGGTGTGAAGTTGTACCAGCAGCCTTCAGACTTCGTTGGAGCAAGAATAATAATGCCGAAGTATTTGATAACCAGTAAGCCATGTGGTCATTGTTGTCTTGGTTCTGGAATCAATCAAGACATATGACCAATGTTGGTCGGTTAAACATTTTATGATCATTTTTGTCTTTGAATTTTTATCACAAGTACAGATCAAAAACATTGATTCAAGTATCACATTTCAGTTCAGAAATCAATTCCTATAATAACACATAGATTAAGTCAGGTACCTCAATTTCTGAACCAATCATCTGGATGAGACGGTCAAAGACACTAGTTCTTTCAGCCTCAAAAGATTTCCATTGGAGAAGACATTTGTAGATTGTAAAAGCTGCAACAGGTTTTCCCTGACTGAATCCTATGTTTTTCACAACACACTTGATAAGAGCATCAACACTCTCCTGTGAAAAAGTACAAGTCAATGCGTTAATGAAGGGCGCCTACTAAGAAAGAAGGAGTGAGGGAAAAGGCACAGCCAGTGCACAGAGCACGCTCAGGTGCTGAGTCTAGAGGAAGGCAAGACATAGGAAATATGCATTAGTGAAACTTTAACCTCTGACCAGAAAAAAGAAAGACAAGTGAGAAAATAAGGGGGGAGGGGCAAGACAAGATGAAAATATTCTTGTGTTACTAAGAACATACATGTTGCCGTTCAACCATAGATCTCCTCAACTTGCTATCAGCTTCTGTGCCGAACTTCTTCACAGGTGTTGCACTCTGTAATTCCTGAAAAGACAACTCGTTCAACTGCCAGAAAATACAATAAAGCTAAAAGAAGATTGATGGAAATGAAGAAAAGTAAAGGTAAGTTACATTGGCTCCGTCTTCTTCACTAGAGTGGTGACCATTTTCCAACCTCTGCAACAAAATAATAATAATAAATAAATAAATGGCGAGAATGGGAGGAGAGAGAGAGAGAGAGAGAGATAGATAGATAGAGAAAGCACGTGCGGTGTGGGGGAAAGGGATAACCTGAGTTTCCGGAGTTGATGGAATAGGTGGAATACGTGGATGCTCTGATGCCTTTTTAACAGGCGTACTTTGTAAGGATTGCAGACGAAGAGCTTCGTTTTCAGATTCAATGTCAGAAAATTTTTCTTGAATCCTACAAATTAAAGTAACATCAATCACTATGACACAAACTGGGACAGGAAAGGGAGATGCAGAGAGAGCACGAATGCATGACTAGTAGCAAATTAAATGCAAATCTGTAACAAAGCCGAATTACGTTCAAATTGGACCATAAATCAATCCATGTGTCAGCCTATTACAGAAAAGAAGGGTAATGAAAGAACCTTTGCATGGTAGTCTTTAACTGAAGTATTTTTGATTCTGCATCCAAAGCTTGCTTCAACCTTTCCTCACTAATTTTGTTTGCCTCTTCATATTTTTTCTCTGTTTCATCAATTTTCTTTTCAAGTGAGTTCACCAAAGCCTGCAGATATATCAGAGGAGCAACACCTCAGCAAATAGGGATGTGAAGTTAGAATCACATCAACAAAAACAGAAATGGACGAGTTCATTTTCCCAAACTAACTGTACTCTCTCAATAGGGCATCAGATTCACAAAAAGAATAGAATACTCTTCAGCAAATTGTACATTCTATACTTCTGGCCACCTTACCTTGAGCTTTTCATTTTCATTCGTTAGCTGGTCCATCATGGCATGGTCAACAACTGGAACCTCCTGTATTATTGGGACTTTTTCTTCTGCTCTTCTTGCAGCCTCACGTTCCTTCTCAAACATCACCTTAGTTTCTTTAAATTGAACTTGCATCTCTTGCAAAGCAGACTTCAGTTTTTCATTTTCTTGTGTTTTAGCCTCTTCCAAGTCGGCCTAGAAGCAGCAAAATATTAGAAATGGAAAACATCATAGATAAAGTCATAAAGGAAAGCACATTTATTGTCCTTTTGTCCCAATATATGTTGTTTGATTTTCCCAACACAGCATTTTCAAGCTGGATACATTATTCATGACCACAAAACACACGGTGGCAACAAAAATCATTAGCAGATTAGTTGTGCCCCCCCCCCCCCCCCCCCCCCAGTGACACCACCTCCCACAGGAATAAGACTGGGAGGGGGATAAACAGCAGCATTTGGTGCAGTGAACTGAGGTACTATCCATCAGGCCAAATGGTAATGGCCCGGCCTGCGATACCCAGATTTTTTTTTTCTTAATAAATTTATTTTTTCCCTTTTTCCCTGGGCAGCTTTGGTCAACTTTCCCTTCCTGTGACAATAGTTTCTGGAAGGTGAGTTTTGGAAACCTTTGCACAAGTCTTTTGTGGGGGGGGAGGTAAGGAAAGAAAAAACAGGTTTATTCTGATATATCACCAGGAAGGGACACATAGACAATGGAAGCTCAAAGAATAAGGTCTTTCCACTTCACTATTCACTCTTCACCAACACTAAATGTTTATCAACAGATAGCATGCAACAATTTCACATTATCCTTAGTTAAAGAACCTAAATCAAGAACAATAGTAATAATTAAAAATCAAGCAAGACCATTCTGAGTAGTTGCATTTCTAGTATCACAACTTGCAGTAAATTCATAGCCATGCATACCCTCATGCGCTTCTCCAGTTGTAATCTCCATGTCAATTCTTCAACTTGCTTTTCCAATTTATTTTTGGCAGCTTGGAGGGCTCCCGTTTCTCTTGCAGCCTGTATAATTTTACCATAAAGAAATGAGATCATCAAAAGTCAAGTTGCGGAAAGTTAAAAATTGACAAACTCAACAGTTTATCTGCTTTGGAAAGACCACATAATGAAAGAAACAAAACAAGACATTATCACAAAACTTTTGGAGTCGGTAAGATGTTGAACAGAGGTCTAGCATAAGAACAGCTGTGAGAAGAAAATTAAAGGATAAATTTACCATCTTAAGTTTTCGTAGTTCTAAACGAGCAACTCTTCCCCTCCAAGCACACTGTGTGGTGATTGCAGCTTTCTTTGTCCTTGTATAATGCAAACGTGCCAAAAATTTGCGACTGTGGCTCTGCAGTTACCAAAATAATTCGAAATATCTTCAGGAAAATTACATGAAACCAAAATATTTCGATATTGAAGGGCACAATTGGACTACTAAAAGAACCGTTCACAGATAGTTCAAAATTGGTATTGACATTTCAAATAAAAGGTCCACTTGCCAGGGAAAAAAAACAAATTTCAATGATCTATTTTGTCAATGAATTATTATACCTGGATGATAATTGCTGCTCTAGTCTGCCTTCTTAAGCGTAGCTCATTACGAGCAGTCAACCCTCGGATGCCTGTCTGAATAGATACAGCAGAGAAATACAAATCTTGGTAAGCTTTCCTAGCAAAATACATGCGCAGATGCCTTTGGATCATCAGACAGGAAGCTTCTCTCCGCAAACCTTCATAAACATGTCGAGCAAGTTGTCCTACAATTGACACAAACCATGTGACACGACAATTATGAAAAAATCTCAAGGTCTCAGTAGAAGGAAGCACAGTAATATAGCTTTGAAACTCAAGATCTGTAATCTTTAGAAACCTTACCTCTGCAAGCCGACTGAATGCGTATTGCAGAAAGACGAAGTTTGGCATAACTTCTTCGAGCCAAATAAGATCGAACCTTCCTTTGAATGATACTAGCAGATCGTCCTAAGACCTCGGTTCTACGAGTATCCAGTTCTGCCATCTGCCCAGCTCTAAGAAAGACCTTTGTCTTACCAATCTGAAAACATGAACAAGTTAAGATCGATTTGGAAAATTTAAACACAAAATCAATGTATGGCATGTGCAATCAAGTATCAAACTTATCTTAACTAAAGGAACCAATAATGATAACGACTCCATTTAATGGAAACCTATATTCTAGCCCTTCCAGTTAGCAAAATGGCATTATGATCACTGACATGGACTCTAATAAAAATGCAAACAGTGTTTTTTGGTCCATCATCGTACAACGCAATATTGATGACCAACAACTTATTTGCAACTTGACATATCATTTATGTGTTGGAGTCATTAAAAAAAATCATGCTTGTTGGATGCAGTGAAGTGAATGTGTGACCTGCCGACAACCAACTGGTGATCATAACTAGCAGCCAGCCTTCCTTCCTTATGCTGAAGGAGTTATGACACATATGCCATTTTCTAGGCAGAGGAAATACATTTCGGCTAGACAACTATAATAACTTCAATAATAATCAATAATCAGACACATCTTCAGAAAAAAATCCTAAGCCAAGATATACAAAGACATTAAAAAGCTACAAGATTGAACGTAATTTGCACTGAAACTATGTAGCAAAAACTCGAGTGACAGATGAAAACTGTGAGAATAAGTTTTAAGGAAAATTTATCATCAAGAAATCATTACCTGATAGCCTTCTAAGGCCACCTTCTCTAAAAGTCTTTTGCAAGCATTGACCTCATCAGTACTACAACGGAAGAAGATAAGTAGAAGAAAAAGAAGTTAGCACCTCTATTGATATGACACTACATCAATGCATAACAAAGTCCAGCCAAGAAGAAAAGCACCTTCCATCCAAAACTTCAGGTGCAAGAAGGCCAAATCGGTCTACAAATTCAGCAAACGGTTTTCTAGTAGGATATCCAGCACAACTTATCCTGATTGCCTCCATGACACCCTGAATTGAGACCATACATAAGTGCAGGAAATTTAATACAACATGGGAAAAAGAAAAGGGAAAAAAAAGTAATCTGAATATAACACCCTCTTACCCCACACCGTAGTTGTTGCAAAACATTCTTGTTCTCAAAGATTGCAGGTTTAAGAACATTATTGGGTTTTACACAGCGAATATAATGTGGCTCTGTGTGACTGAGAGTTTCAAGCAATTGTTGCAATTGTAGCTGCATCAAGTACAAATGAGGTATCATAACCAACACAAGTAAAGATATAAACCAATTATATACCTTCAAAGAATATTAAAATAATCAGACCTTAAACCGAGAACCGATAGAAGAGAACTTTGACGACTTAGCTGAATCCTCAACTAAAGACAGAAACAAGCCTGAGACAAAGGAACATTTGGAAGCACATAAAAGTGCCTGATGTTCAGCAACCACATAGTCCTTGTTCTTGTCCAGAAACAATTCTGTTTGATAAGTGACCTGGAAATTATATCAAACCTTATTACTAGTTGGGTCTAACTCTTAATAAAGCATACAACAAACTAAAACCAAAAGTACTCATAACACTTGGGCAAACAAAGCATACTTACATCACCAGCATAATGACCAATTGTGAAGTCAGTCCGTGACAATTTTGGTTTACTGAAGCGTTGATGATTCTTGAATGTCTGATATAACTTCTGGGCAAATGTTTCATGAGTCGATCTTGGAAACATACTACAAAAAAACAAGACTCAGTTATCAAACCAGCAAAAATGTCAATCTATCAATGGGTGATTGATTTCCCATGTGTTATAAAAGGTCTGAAGTACTACACTTACCAAGCTTCATCTAGAAGAGCAATTATACCACCAGGTTTCTGAAATCGGATATCAAAACATATAAATTATAACTTTATTAAATAGAATCATCAATAAAATATACACATTTACTATTTTGCAGTATATTCACTCAATTTTCAATTTAGCGAAAAGTAATTTTTTTTTGGCGGTAATGTCTGTTAAACAGTGACACAAATGAAAACAGAATTACCTTGCAACACTGAAAATGGTAAACTGTTGTCAAGAAAATATCATGAAGGAAAATTTATTCAGGACTCCATGCACAATTAGAGAGTACAAACCTTTTCAATTAGATCTAGGATATCTTGATTGTCAACAAAATCAATGTAACTCCAATCAATTTCTTCTTTTGTATATTCTTCTTGCTCCATTTTAAAAACGTGCTGCCAAATAAAAAGATGCAACCAATATAGATGTACTGAAGATATTCCAAGGATACTAGAGAACATAAAAAGCCTCTTCAGTCAAACCTGATTGAAATGTTGCTGAAGCTTCTCATTCGTCAAATTGATACAAAACTGCTCAAAACTGCATCAGAAAAAAGAACCCAGAAAGCAACTCTTTAAACTAGGGTCACATTCTGTAACTCGAATGTCAATTAAACTATATTATGCATCTTAGAACTTCACATAAAGTAGGGCCAAAATCTTGCTCTCATACTGTGGTTTTCCAGTCAACCCATGCTAGCACCAACAAAGTAGGAAGAGTAAATGTAAACTCTAATAACTTTACAATCCTCAATAAGTTTGGGTAGGAAAACATAATGCGTTCACTGGAGCTCAATGGACCAGTATAACCATGAGAAATGACTTTTTTTCTTAGTGACTTTGAACAACTGATGGGAGATGATAGGGCTGCCTCAACTATTTCAGATCTAAAACACGTGCTTTTACTGGGGTGAGGGGAATGTTTAAGCACTTGACAAAAAAAAAATCATAAATGATAAAAACAAAAGGCATACTGTTTAAGCACCTGTTGGTCTTGAAACTCTCAAATCCGTAAATGTCCAGAACACCAATTAAAACCTTTGAGTTGGGGTCTTGCCCAATTGAATTGTTAATCTTGTCTACAAGCCTGCATGAGAGAGAGAGAGAGAGAGAGCAATTAAAGAGCAAGCGAAAGAAAAGGTCCACAGTAATATAGCTTCTATCAAGCTATAATTATATAAAAACTTACCAATCAAACAGCCTGGAGTACACAACTTTGGCCAGAGCATCTCTGCTGACAGCTGCGGCTTCAGGATCCAGCCACTTTGTGATTGTTTCATCACGAGTTACAATTACACGTTTGCAAAGAGAATCTTCCAGTGCCTTCACATCACACCTGAAAATAGGATTGCATTACTTAATGAAGCACATGGAGAGCCAGACTTAAATTAAGAGCATTGTATTCTAATGGGTCAATGAAATAGAATATTTACATTAGAAGCTCAGCAACAGTTCTCAGGTGGAACCAAGATTTTTCATCTTTTGGCATGGACGAGTCCGTTTCCTTTCCCTTTGCAAATTCAATGTTTCCAAGATGCAGAACTGCTGCCACAACTCGAAATATTGCATCCTAAATGCAGTAGAAATAAAAATTAGAATTAACGTTCAGGCTATTTGTGAAGGCTCCTATCACTTGAAGCTACCTCCTATAAAAGTACCTGTTCATCAGTACTTATTCCAACAATATCCATTGCCTTCCGTGTTGCCTTGTACTCTTCAGAATCATCAACCCCATCCAACTCATAGCAATCTGATTGATTTAAATAATGAAATGTTCTTGGGTGTCCCAATTTGTACCTCTGAACATCCTGCAAATAACAGAGAACAAGTTGTAAAGAAAAAAAATGATAATTACATAGAAAAGAGTGTATCTGCTTCTAGATGGACATAATTTGATTGTAAGAGATAGTGGGAGAGAGAGTGAAAAACACTAGAATGCTATTTGACATGTAGCTCAGTAGATGGCTCATATGAATAAGATATTCTAAACATATAGCTTCCATAATCCATACTTTTTTTTGTTTTAAATGTTCCATAATCCATACATGGTCTTAAAAGATTTAGGCAAATGCTACATTGTCCATAGGATTTGGTTGGGTAAAGAATACAAAATTCTAATATCATATCACAATTCTGACCTCCTAAAATCAATGTTGGCTGCTCTGAGGTTTTAATGTGCATGTCATGACAAAAAAATTGAAAATAAAAATATGCATGGGGTGTAATTCATTACAAGAAATGAAATTTTCAATCAAGAGAGGGCATTCAAACTCTTCTCAGTATTTGAATCCATAGTTTAGATCTTTTCTCAAGGCAGACTCAATTAATTAAGAAAAAAAAAAATCAATTCAAATGCCAAGGGATACAGAAACACTAGGACCAAATGTGTAACACGTAGGGTTCCTGACTATTGTAAAGGTAGTCCAGTCATATGAAGCCAAGATTCATTACCTCTGGTGAAGCAGCACAAAGCATGTAGAAACAATGATAATTTCTCTCAGGATTGGACACCTGACAAACACGTGATCTTTCGAGCAGATAAGTTCTTATAGCAGCTCCAGATATTCTCCCCCTCTGATCAAACTGAATCTCCACAAATTTACCAAAACGACTGTAGCAACAGCAAGACACAACACAAAATAAATGCATATCCCAATCAAACATGTAGTATGCAGAAATTAGGGTGTGGAAAGGGAACGTTCTAAATAAAGATCATCCCACCTGGAGTTATTGTTTCTAACAGTTTTTGCATTACCAAATGCTTCCAAAACAGGATTGGACTGAAAATCAAAGAAAACCAAAATGAGTTCATGTCATATGGATAAACTTCAAAATTATAAAGAAAAAAGTTGTCGACCAATAAACATGATAAAATATGACAAGCTTTCTGGTTTCTCATCTAAGTTTGCCACACAAACTGAGGTTCAATCCTTCGTACCTCCAGGACTTGCTGCTCAACAGTCCTCCCTTCAGCAACAGCTCTCCCTCCCATGTAAGCAAGATACCGCATAAGCAATTTGGTGCTTTCTGTTTTACCAGCTCCACTCTCACCACTAACCAATATCGCCTGACTTACTCCGTCATTAATCATCAGTCTGTAACCAAAATGAATGGAATTTTACTTCAATGTGCAAGAAGAGAGAACCAGAGACCATATAGACAAGCTACAATGAGATATGACAGCATACCTATATGCAGCATCAGCAACAGCAAAGGGGTGTGGACTCAGCTCACCAAAGGCTGCCCCTTTATATTGTGCCATCATATGGCTATCATAAAGATGAGGTAGTCTCATGAAAGGGTTCACAGCGATCAAAATGTTCCCTGTGTAAGTCTGGAAGCCCACTCAGTATGTCAGACAATTACCCTTCACATAATAAAACAAGTGAAAGGAACTTCACACGCCTGTGCATCACAAACATGCAGGATATACCTTATCGCTCCCTCCCCACTAGCAAAACTAGATGGAATATATACAGGAAAAATATTTAAATAGAAGAAATTTTTTGTTTATGCATACTTACATATATTTCGTTTATATCATATCTTGATCTTAGATTATCTAGAACTCCTGGTTCATGCAAATAAGCTAACTTTGTCATATCATCCACTCCACATGGTGGAGCTTCAGGATCTTTGGGATAGGCATTGGAAGTTTTAACAACAACCTGCAATTTCACATGAAAAAAATGGGATTAGTGAGGAATGAAAAGTCGGCAGTTATATCAAGTATACAATTGCAAAGATGACTCAAAGCAAATAACTGTGCACCACATTCAGCATAGAACATAAGTAATTGAAATTGGCATGCACAACATAGTAGTATAATTCATAATGCACTTACCGTCTTCCCTGAAGTGCAGAGAACCTTGATCTCTTCACCTTTAACCTCCACGATTTCACCATCTAGCCATGCTTCTTCAGAATCCTCCACCCAAACAAGAGATCCAACCACAGGACTTACAGTAGCAGCCTACCAAGCAAAGAGTGTCAACAGTTAACATATAAAATTGAATTGTTTTGTTTGTTGCAGACTTGCAGTTGTATTAAGTGAGTTATCATAGTTAGAAGTAAAAAGCATTCAGTGAACATTTAAAGACAACCAAGAATTAGTGCCCCTGGCAATAGCAAAGCTAAAACACTCTCTGTTTTCAATACCAAGAAATTTTACTGAACTAAGCAGAAGAATCAGCATATGCACACTAGCAAATACAAAATGCCAATCCCAAATCGTAAGGAAATGTAAACAAATCCGACATCCCATTGCATTAATTAACAAAAAGCCCTTAAACCCTCATACGGGAAAGGAGTATACAAGGTTTATATCAAGTCAATAGTAAATAAGCTAGAAAAATTGAGAATGTGGAACTTAATAAGCTAGATTTTCAGCATAGCATAAGCCGTGGCCTTGAACGCTCAAAGTTCGAACTGAATCAAAAATTCAATGGCATAAAAAGCCACCATTCCATTAAGTTCGAATACGGGCATCCAATTCCACTGCCATCACAAACTTGGATGTGGTCATGAATCTGCAGCATTACCAATCGCCATTTCAGCCTAGGGAAGCTGAACCATTCAACCCATGAGTCAAGCCCCCAAACAAATATCCCAAAAGTACTAATCACATTGAGTTATAACCTCTCATTTCTAAAAACTCTAGTCCTAAACTAGATCAAATCTCTCTTCTGCTTGATCCCAAACACAGATCAGTCCACCAACAACATAAACACCATTGGCAAGGTAATCATCAAGAACTCACATTCACAAACAAGTTCCATACTTTTTATGACAACCCAGAACTTGAAACAAATCAAAAACACAACAAAAAACACATGACAAAAAAAATACCATTCACGCCGAGAACTGATCGGATCAGAGACACAGCTTTGCTTCTGGATCTACTCCAATAACAACCATTCAAACCCAGCACCAAAACCCTTCAAAGCTTCAAACTTTGCCCCTCCAAGGCTCCAATCTTTACCTGGTCTATTCCCCCCAAACCAATCCAAAAACCAATAAAATGGGAAAGAATAAAAAAACAATGAATTGATTTGAGAGAAATGAGAAGCTTAAACCCTTCAACAGGTCCAAAATAACTTGAACAAGAGATTAAGCCACCCCCACAAGATGCTGTTCTTTTGTTTTGTTTCCTTAGTTGCTTTGTTTTACTGCTTCTCCTCTATCCAGCCTTGCTTGCTTGGACTTTGGTCTTATTTTTCTTTTCGGGTCTAAATTCCAAGCCTTTATTACCCTAAATTGTTTCATATTTGGAATTTAATTAACAAAAATTAAACGCCTAATCCATGGCTTCGTTTCCGGAAATGCCCTCGGATCTCGAGGGTAATAACGGAATCTCTGGCAGTTGGCTCCAAAGACACGGTCTTTTCTTTTGTTCGCTGTCCCAAGTCTTCAGGGACCTTAAATTCTCGAACTTGGGAGGGCGGTAAAACTCCAAGACCTTCACTTTGAAGTACGGTTTACAAAAAAATGTCAACTTGTTTCTTGTTCCTTTTCTTTCCAGTTGTTAAAGGTCTTCTTCTTGTAAAGTTATTTTTTTCTGTCCCACTTTCTTTTCTTTTTTTTAATTTGATTTTAGAAAAAATAAAAATTGAAATTCTAATAATTGTTTTAGTCTTTACTACCCATTGGAAGCATTGTACATTTTACTATGAAACTAGCACATATTATAAACATAAATGGCCCCAAAAAGAAAAAACACTGAATATGAACAATCTTGAATTTGTTGTGTAGTACAAAAAAAAAATTCCAAAGTTTGTTTGGCATTGGCAACATTGAAAATGCCAATTCGTTCTTTGATACTCTTTAACTTTCACAAGTTACAAACTCTTTGTTATAATAATAATTTTATGTAAAAACAAATATATGGCTGCACATCATTGTTTATGAGAACTTTCAATATAGAGAATTCATGTTCAACTATTATGCACTATCAAATGTGTTGTTCACAAATTATCCATTAATGGAAGAAGACAAAATATGCTATGTGCAAGTCATTGTTCAATACACGATATCCATATCGAGTTGGTAATCATACAATAATCACTGTAAGGTAAAAACCCTCAATCAATCGTTAACCATGAGTAATTTGGTGTTTTCATTATTGCTTGATGGCACTATCTCAACTTAACATGGTAATTACCCTTTACATACAAGATTCTATGTCCTTAATTAGGTCCAAGGAAGGAATCCCAAAAGTCTTCAATGTGACGTGCATCAGTGTAAATGCAAAAATGCAATCCAATTTTTTTAGTGATAAATTATTGCGTCTAAAATTGTATAAACGTGACCATTGAAAAATTCACAAGGCTACCTTCGTAATAACATCCCAGCTTCCTGGGCAGTTATGGAAATACACAAATATACCTAAGCTAAACACGTCATCCAAGAGTATATACGGAGGAATAATATCCGCTAATAAAAAAGCACATGGTAAAATGGTAAAAGAAGGAGGCCAATAAGAAGGGGCCACGTAGACCATCGAATTTAGGATGTCGGAATCAACCACGCTCACTTCGGTTTATTCCGTTAACCCACCGTGTCCACACACATTACGAACTCTCTACACAACTAGAGCGCGTGAGGAACAAGACCGTGTATTTGAAGTTGAAGTATTGAGGCAAGTCATCTGCACGTTCTTCCGCGCGTGTCGGCCCCAATCTGTTTAGTTTTGTACGTGCAAAGCGACTCATTGTCTACCTAATGGGGTCAATCAAGTTGACGGTGGAGATCCCAGGAGAAATAATGCGGTGCAATTAAGGCCGTTGATGGGGACGCGGTACCCCAAAAGTGCAATCCACCGCCATGACTCACGGGGCTCAAATTGGAGATTTGCAATCATATAAAAGAAGCTGTCACATTTATGCTTTTTCAATTAACAAAACAAAAAAAACTAATTATGTGGTGATTAACACCAAATTGGGGTAATTAAGGTCGTAATCTTAAAACTATAATGATGACAAAAATGCCCGCGACAGCATGAATGCATGATTATTATAACTTGTAGCGCAATTTGAGTAGGAATGAACAAAGCGTTTACCTGCTTAAAACACCAACATGCACGTTCTCTAATTGAAAAGGCCAAACCACTTGAACAACAATATGCAAAAATAACGAGTCATTGTGTATCAAAAACGTACTCTTGACTTTCTCACGTGAGTTGATAAATAAAGACGGGGGATTCGAAAGTTGAAGCTCGGTACTGTTCTGGGAGAGTTAGGGAAGAGCAGCGCTAACCCTTTTCCAGGATATTACGGGGAAAAGATGAGAGAGGGATTATTAACAGGACTAAACTCTAGGGAATTTGTTACACCTTGTTGAAGAGCGACTAGGGGGCTGGCTTGTAGTCCGGCAGATAGGACTCTAGGATCAGACGTGATTGGGAAGGTGATGTTGTCTCGACAACCAGATATGTGTATTTCCACCTCTTGTCTACGTCTTTGAACATCTCAGCGAATACTTTCCCAGCTCCGTGCGGCCCACGGACATAGAAATTGACCTACATTCAATTGGGCATACAAACCAGAAATTAGCATTCTAGTCCAAAGATAGCAGTTCAGGATAGACAGATTTTGGACAATTACAAAACTCAAAATGACAAATGACAAACACAACATGCTAGAAAAGGAAGTCACCTCTACGTGCTCTAAACCATCTTCATCAGTCCACATTCTGTTTGGAATGCGTTGTCGAGCAGCACGATTTCTACTTTCTTGACCATATCCTGTAATAGGGTATCCAACCCTCATTCTAACCTAATGAAACACAATCAAAGTAACAAAATATGAGATACTGTATTGCCACAATAATATATATGCTGCAACATTGATTTGACTTGGCCATCCCACCAATCATGTTTTCCAATGCCATGATAGTACTGTATAAAAACTTAAGTGGAATTCTCACCAAAGCAGAATTCACTTCATTTATACGTTGATTATGTCTTTTAAGTATGTAGCTCATATATTAAATACTATTAGATTTAACACTAGATGAGTGCTTATTTAACTAGTGGCACCTTTTGCTTCAACTGGGAGTAAACTTTAAGTCCTTAAATGCTACTTTTTGCTTTTTAGGCTTCTGCCTACCCACACAATGCACAAATTATGCAAGTAATGTCTAAAAGGAAACTGAAAATCCATCAGAAAACACAAGGCACCAGAGACCAGCACACATACGTGCAAACCCCTTTTAGGAAATCATCTTAAATCCTAAAAGATATGTTGTTCATGAAATTTGGAGGACAAAAAGATTTACCAACCTGAGCATCATCTTGAATCCGTTTAAGCGCCTTGTTAAAGATTTTGTACCTGTGAATGATCATGTTGTCAAATTACAGTGATAATTAAGAACAATGAACAGCATTTATAACCATGACAATTATTTTAACTAGGAAATTTAAATAAGATATGTTGTTCCACTTACTCTTTTGGTTCAAAAATAAGCTCCTTAAAAACGGCATATGCTGCCAAGCCAGCAATTCCAAACCCGATAAGAATGACAACACTATAGGATGCCCCCTCAACAAATGTCAGTGGCTTCTGAGGGATATTGTACGTAGGAGCATCATCAAAAGGCTCCTCCACAGTGGATATGTCTTTCTTAGTCTGCAAGGGGAAATAGTTGAGAAATTAAGACCGTAGAAGTTTAAACGTTATCAAGAGAGAATAGCAATTTCATGCGCAGAGCAAGAGATTGTTATTTTGAGGAGCTGATACAACTATCTTAATGTTTACACATTCACACGGAATCTTAGAATCCCAAGCAGGAAGATGGTTTTAAAACTTTGATCTGAAGAAATGACAAGAATTACCCTGTTTTCCTCACATTGATAATGACACGTGTTTAACATATTTCAACCAGATTTCTATGGTACCATTCAGCATATGATTGATCAAGCACATGAACATAGATCAATAACAGATGATGTTTGCATGGCTTAATGATGCATCTACAAATATGAAGACAGAATAGAATGGACATGTAACTTTTAGAAATTTGATTCAGACTCTAACCTCAGATCGATTTCTTCGCGGATTCTGTGAAGCTTCTGAAGACATGGTTCTACTAAAGCGAGGAACAACATTGTTTGCTCCATAGTTTCTCGTAAGTTGTAATGGAGCCCACTTAGTATTGATTAATTCTCTAGTAAAATTCCTTCCAGACAGAACCGAAATTTCTGCCAAACATGATTTCATCAAAATAAGATACAAATAATAAACCAATCAATGATGCAAATGCCTACTTTCCTAATTGCTCAGTTCATCTCATTGATTGATTTCCAAACCACCAACGCATGTTCAGACCCTTCAAAAGTTGAACTTATCACCTTTCTTTATCAAAGCCCTATGTTAAGACACATTCAATTTTAGAAAGTCAATCTGCTAGCATAAATGTCAGTTTAAGAGAGTGTGAAAGAGATGTGAACATCCTAAACTACAGATAGAAACTAACAAGTCATCAAGATTCAAACTATCAATGTCAGTTCAATGTTTTGGAGGCACAACAAATGATCCCTGTAATTATATAAGATGGTTTGGTTTAAGAAAAAGCCACTAAACTCCATTAAATTCTATCACATCCCGCAATTCTATGAAAACTGGACCTATGAGGAAAGAAAAACCATCCTGCAGAAGGTAGATAGTCCGAATCCCCCCACCACCACACATTTCCTAATTCATTCAAATCGTTGCAGTATCAACATTCAACTACAAAAACTCCATAAAAGAAGCGACAACAAACTGTTTGATATTAAAGAAAAGAAGAAGCTGGTTTTAATAGGATAAGCAATAAACAAAAACAGAGTACGTGATAGGAATCACTAACCATCAGTTCCAACTATGCGCTGCAGAATCAAAAAACAAAAATCAGCTTACAATGTGCAAAAGCAAGAGGTTAGTGAAAACCAATATATCACAAATTACCTCACCCTGGTCAAATGACTTGAGTGAGCAGTAGACTGCCTTGCAACACCAGACTGCACCATTCCCAGTAGCTGCATCATTGCCAACACCAACTCCACAGTTCACAAAGTTGAAGCCTTTAAAAAGCTAGAAACACTAGTGAAGCAGAAATCATAGATACCTGATCTGAAGTTGCCTTCTGGGTGTGGAAGGCCCTTGAAATCTTTGGCAAAACCCCAACTAAATCTGATTGCTTTCTCCTCCATAGCTGCAGAGCACACTTGTATGAACCTGAGAATCAAAAAGAAGCATTGCATCTGCTGAGTCAACAAAACCCTTTCAACATTCAAAAAAAGTCAAAACCCTTTGAGGGATCGGAAAAGATGGAAACATACCCATGATTGTTCGGTGTGGGTGGGGAGGGTTGAGAGTCTAGGTTTTGTTATTCAATCCTCCTCTAAAACCCTTAAACTGGAGCTTCGGTGGGGGTTGCTATGGAATATGGATCATGGTCTCGGGTCGGTTTTAATTCGTTTGGCACTTATATGGGCCTTGGTTACATCAAAACTTGATGGGCCTTCATAGTGGCTTGTGCTTGTGGAAGTTCTCTCTCTCTCCCCCCTTTTTTTTTCGGTTTCAATCTCTAAATTCGATGACCTTCTTTGATCGTTTAATTTTTACTTTTAGGGTCGAAGTCACCAAAACTGTATTTGCTTTTCAGAATTCAATATTTGGTAGAAAGTACTGAAGTATAATATACATATATATATATATATATATACTTATTTCGTATTGTGATTTTCTAGCTTCCCATGGCATCTACGCATCAAATTTTGAAGATGCAAACATAATTTCTTTTGTTGCAAGTAGTGAGCATTACCTTTCAAAAAAAAAAAAGTAGTGAGTATTTATGAACATCTAGGTGGTTTTGTGAAAAATTACATCGATGCAATATTATCACATTAATGAAGTGATCGATTATATTATTGTATAGTAAATCGATATATGTCCATCTGTATAGTGTTTTATAATTAATTGAAACAAGCTCTGTTAGGATCATCGGAAACTACAGCACATGTTAGAAAATTAATCCCCCGCCATGCAAGTACTAATAGTAGAGATAAAAAGAGAAATAAGCAAGCCAATAAAGACACTAAAATTTAACGAGGTTTGCCCAATATCTTTGCCTACGTTTTCGGAGAGTTCCACTTCCACTAATGAGAGAACTACACAACTATAAGGTTATACCACTCAAGTTTATGCCAAACTCAAGCCATTTGTAGCCAATTGGATACCCTTTATACACCCTCCCTCAACCCAAGACTGCCTCTATATACCCTCCCTCAACCCAAGATCTATATATACATGCTCTTGAACACAACTCCCCCTGCCTCTATACACGAAGACTCTTGAAATTGATGTATGTTTCTTGTGATCGCTCTTACCTCCAAATGGTTGATAGACACATCCTTTTATAGTCAGGGATTGAAGACTCTAGAGGCCTTAATTAGTGTGCTCACGTGCACCACAATCTGATCACATGCTTCCGTTATGAATCTTCCATGTTCATGAGTCTTCCAATAAACTTTTGTTCAAGGAATGTGTAGGGACCTTTCTATATCTTTTTTTTTTTTTTTTTTTTTATGTGAGTTACATCCCCACCTTTCTATATCAACTTGATGGGTGAACCGATAAGCTTCCACATTAACTCTTTAGGAAGAGTAGAACCATCATGAATTTAACCAGACATTTATTCCAAATGCATGAATTTGACTATGCATTTACGTTAAATGCATGCACTTGACTATGCATCAATTTTTCATGCATAAATTGTCATTATGAATGCACAAATCATCAATTCCATGCATTCATGTTATACAAAATATCTCCACTAAGGAGGGATATGAACTAAACCTAACATCACGTTTATATATACTTTGGCTCTTTCTTCATATTAAAGTTCTATGGGATTCTCTACACATTTGATCTGCTAACAAACCCATTTCAACCCTGTGGTAGTGGTCTACAACTCATACAGAAGGTCGGACCAGCTTTTTCTCTCAGAAGACTGAAGTCACTGAAGCCTTACCATTTTAAGCAAACTCAACACAAAAAATCACATAAAATTTTCGATACCGAGTTTGACCAAATTTACAAGAGCAATACATTAATCATATCAATATTTTTCAAATTTATCTTGTATTAAAACTCATCCTACTCCTCCTCCTCCAACGTCTCTCTCTAGCTTAGCCCGAGTTTGTTTCAGAATGGCGAACAATAGCAAATAGCATGGTATTCAAGAACCAGTTCCAAGAGGTTTGCCACACTATGAAAATTGACCCACCTCTCTACGTAAGTACGTAATTACATCGGAACTCCAACACATAGCCGCTCCTCGGCCAAGGCAACCAAGGCAATCGCCTTAGACCTCAAGCTTTGGGAGACCTCGTATCATATTTTTCTGTAAGATAAGAGTTTAGGCTTCTTAAGATTGACTAACCTATTTTATTATCCTAATTTGAGATAAGATTTTATAAAACCTTCACATAGTCAGATTATCTAAAGAAACTCAATGCTTTAGTTTAACAAAGCTCAATATTTTTGCCTTTTGTTAGCTGTAGGGAATAGAACATGGAAAAAAAAATGAACAACCTTCTCTTCATATTATCCATTTAGTCAAAAAGTGTGAATTTGGCTCACGAACTACTTGAAATTTCTCATCAATTCTGCTCTAGTCTTTGCCTATCTATTGTCTCTCAATCGATAAAATTGTTTTCTTTTCCAATTTCTAGATTTGAAACACAATGGATTGATCTCTTATGAAGAGCTAAGAATGGTTTTCTAATATTTCGCCTTAGGCCTTGTTTCATATCAAGACGACCCTGCTCTAACAATGTCGTGGCAGCCCCTTGTTAAGATCAACCGTAATAGTCATCAACAAAACTGAATACCACTATGTGCAACATGGCAAGTTCATCAATCGCAAGGCAGCGGTGCAATCCGCCGCTCAAGTTGCTCTAACGGAGCTAGCCAAGGACCTCCCGTGGATCAGAGACCTAATTAATCGAGTAGGTAATTTATGGGTGAATATTAAGAAGGTAAATGATTATATATGTGTGTCTCTTGCGTGTCAAACAGTATAAAATAAATGATATTCTATTTAAACATCTCTATTTAGTATTTGCACCTCTTTTAAAATTTAGACTACAACTTTTAGTTTCTTTTTATTTTTCTCTCTATATCTACCCTTCCTCTCTTCCACTGGTAGACCCACCTTGTAACAGGTGGGGGCTAAAGCGCCCACTCATTTATTATTTCTGTTATAGTCTACGGGTTAGCTGATAAAAAATTTACATATTCTTTTTTAATGATAACCTAAAAATTTATTGAACTGGGGACAATGAGTACAACCGTAAATGATGTTCATCCAGTATTGAAATACACAATTTTAAATTTATTTTTACAATTGAAATATAAACTTTACATTTTCAAACCTAATATAAAAAACATTATAACACTTCATCCGTCATCTCGACTAGAACTTTGCAATGTAGTCTTCAAAAATCTCCCAACTACTAGTGCCTTGCATGTTGTGATTCCTTATAAAATTGTAAAGTACCTACATAAACTTATTTCAAAGGTAAAACTCTATTAGAATTTACATATATAATATATCTGAAATATATTATCTAAATTATAGGTATATTAATTGTCAATACTATAGTTTATGAACAGAAACAATACAACTAATTTAAAACTACAAAAACAATCATCTAAATCAAAGGTATGACATATTAAAGCAATATAAGTATCAGGTAATTAGAAACAACGATTCTATTTTGAAGGAATGAAACTAACTTTGGTACCAGATTCATAGGTTGAAATTTCTAATTACTAAAAATTCATCCAATTCAACCTTTACACAAAATCAAGAGATTAACAAAGATATTATACTAAATAAATATGATGAATAAGTAATTTAAATTACGAATATGATATATGTGGCTATGTGAAAGAAAGTCTCTAATCCATAAGAAAATTATGAAACAAAACCACATGAATAGGTCGTTTGAATTCATCATTTGAAATCATGCGCAACTTTGTGAAATCATGCGCAATTTTTGAATGCAGGATATTGTCTCCCTGTTTAGTTGTTTAGCTGTTTGGTATGTACTATGTAGGCTGTTCATTAGGTATTTAATTCAGATTTAGGTAGTAGTTTATTAGGCAATGGTTGTTCAAGGGTTAATGTGAAAAAGTACTAAACTTCGCATCGGTCAAGTGAGTACTCTTTAACTTTTCTTGACATTAGTTGTTAGTTGTTTTAGGCATTCGCCCGACCTTTCTTCAGACTTGAATTTTTCTTTGCGATGTTTACAAAATTTATCATTTTAACATTGAGGACAATGTTGGTTTTAAGTGTGGGGGTGAGGGTTAGGGTATCCTATTAAAAAAAAAAATTGTTTCTTTGTTTGTTAGTGTTGCTGAAAATAAGTTGTGCCTAATATCTTTCCAACCCGGATGATGAAAGGATGAACTCAATGTGTTATGATTTTGAGGATAAAGAGCATGTTTATAGGTCTTAGGATTTATTTTGCAATTAATTGTGACATGTGCTTGTTGACAACCGGGAGGTAGTCGACAACATTCGACAACTCTCGGAAGGTAATAGGTTTAACAAATACAGTTCACATCAACGGAAGACAGAAATTATAAATAAGGAGTTCTTCGACAAGAAGGATAAAATCGTTGTTTCCGACAGCCCGTTAAAACTGTTCGTTGAGCTCGAATACCAGAAGCAAGATGATAGAGTCGTTCTGAAATTTGGGGGTTGTGCTTCAGCGGCGGTCAACTCCTTGTTGGGGTTTCTGGATAAGACGTTTTGAAAAATCAGTGGGGCTGAATTCCTCCAAAATCCCCAAAATCTCCTGGCAGCTTACTGACAACCTGCCGGATTTTGAAGATTTATATTACAAAAACGCAGAAGCTAAAGAGCTGGAGATGTTTTTCTTTGTGATGTTTAAAAAATTTATTATTTTAACATTGAGGAAAATGTTGGTTTTAAGTGTGGAGGTGAGGGCTAGGGTACTCTATTAAAATAAAATAAAATTTGTTTCTTTGTTTTTTAGTTTTGGTGAAAATAAGTTGTGCCTAATATCTTTCCAACCCGGATGATGAAATGATGGACTCGATGTGTTATGATTTTGAAGAGAAATAGCATGTTTACAAGTCTTAGGATTTATTTTGCAATTAATTGTTATATGTGATTGTTGACAACCGGGAGGAAGTCGACAACCTTTGACGAGTCTCGGAAAGTAATATGTTTAACCAATACAGTTCACATCAACGGAAAGTAGAAATCATAAACAATTAGTTTTTCGACAAAAAGTATAAAATCGTTGTTTCCGACAGCCCGTTGAAACTGTTCGTTGAGCTCGAATACCTGAAGCAAGATGATAGGGTTGTTCTAAAATTTGGGGGTTGTGCTTCAGCGGCGGTCAACTCCTTGTTGGGGTTTCTGAATGAGGCGTTTCGAAAAATCAATGGGGCTGAATTCCTCCACAATCCCCAAAATCCCCTGGCAGCTTACTGACAACCTGCCGGATTTTGAAGATTTATATTACAAGAACGCAGAAGCTAAAGAGCGGAGATGTTTTTCTTTGTGATGTTTACAAAATTTATCATTTTAACATTGAGGAAAATGTTGGTTTTAAGTGTGGAGGTGAGGGCTAGGGTACCCTATTAAAATAAAATAAAATTTGTTTCTTTGTTTTTTAGTTTTGGTGAAAATAAGTTGTGCCTAATATCTTTCCAACCCGGATGATGAAAGGATGGACTCGATGTGTTATGATTTTGAAGAGAAATAACATGTTTATTGGTCTTAGGATTTATTTTGCAATTAATTGTTATATGTGATTGTTGACAACCCTTGACGAGTCTCGGAAAGTAATATGTTTAACCAATACAGTTCACATCAACGGAAGACAGAAATCATAAACACTGATTTTTTCGACAAAAAGTATAAAATCGTTGTTTCCGACAGCCCCTTGAAACTGTTCGTTGAGCTCGAATACCTAAAGCAAGATGATAGGGTTGTTCTAAAATTTGGGGGTTGTGCTTCAACGGCGGTCAACTCCTTGTTGGGTTTCTGAATGAGGCGTTTCGAAAAATCAGTGGGACTGAATTCCTCCACAATCCCCAAAATCCCCAAAATCCCCTGGCAGCTTACTGAGAACCTGCCGGATTTTGAAGATTTATATTACAAGAACGCAGAAGCTAAAGAGCTGGAGATGTTTTTCTTTGTGATGTTTAAAAAATTTATTATTTTAACATTGTGGAAAATGTTGGTTTTAAGTGTGGAGGTGAGGGCTAGGGTACCCTATTAAAATAAAAAAAATTGTTTCTTTGTTTTTTAGTTTTGGTGAAAATAAGTTGTGCCTAATATCTTTCCAACCCGGATGATGAAAGGATGGACTCGATGTGTTATGATTTTGAAGAGAAATAGCATGTTTACAGGTCTTAGGATTTATTTTGCAATTAATTGTTATATGTGATTGTCGACAACCTTTGACGAGTCTCGGAAAGTAATATGTTTAACCAATACAGTTCACATCAACGGAAGGTAGAAATCATAAACAATTAGTTTTTCGACAAAAAGTATAAAATCGTTGTTTCTGACAGCCCGTTGAAACTGTTCGTTGAGCTCGAATACCTGAAGCAAGATGATAAGGTTGTTCTAAAATTTGGGGGTTGTGCATCAGCGGCTGTTAACTCCTTGTTGGGGTTTCTGAATGAGGCGTTTCGAAAAATCAGTGGGGCTGAATTCCTCCACAATCCCCAAAATCCCCTGGCAGCTTACTGACAACCTGCCGGATTTTGAAGATTTATATTACAAGAACGCAGAAACTAAAGAGCTGGAGATGTTTTTCTTTGTGATGTTTACAAAATTTATCATTTTAACATTGAGGAAAATGTTGGTTTTAAGTGTGGAGGTGAGGGCTAGGGTACCCTATTAAAATAAAATAAAATTTGTTTCTTTGTTTTTTAGTTTTGGTGAAAATAAGTTGTGCCTAATATCTTTCCAACCCGGATGATGAAAGGATGGACTCGATGTGTTATGATTTTGAAGAGAAATAGCATGTTTACAGGTCTTAGGATTTATTTTGCAATTAATTGTTATATGTGATTGTCGACAACCTTTGACGAGTCTCGGAAAGTAATATGTTTAACCAATACAGTTCACATCAACGGAAGGTAGAAATCATAAACAATTAGTTTTTCGACAAAAAGTATAAAATCGTTGTTTCCGACAGCCCGTTGAAACTGTTCGTTGAGCTCGAATACCTGAAGCAAGATGATAAGGTTGTTCTAAAATTTGGGGGTTGTGCATCAGCGGCGGTTAACTCCTTGTTGGGGTTTCTGAATGAGGCGTTTCGAAAAATCAGTGGGGCTGAATTCCTCCACAATCCCCAAAATCCCCTGGCAGCTTACTGACAACCTGCCGGATTTTGAAGATTTATATTACAAGAACGCAGAAGCTAAAGAGCTGGAGATGTTTTTCTTTGTGATGTTTACAAAATTTATCATTTTAACATTGAGGAAAATGTTGGTTTTAAGTGTGGAGGTGAGGGCTAGGGTACCCTATTAAAATAAAAAAAAATTTGTTTCTTTGTTTTTTAGTTTTTGTGAAAATAAGTTGTGCCTAATATCTTTCCAACCCGGATGATGAAAGGATGGACTCGATGTGTTATGATTTTGAAGAGAAATAACATGTTTATTGGTCTTAGGATTTATTTTGCAATTAATTGTTATATGTGATTGTTGACAACCTTTGACGAGTCTCGGAAAGTAATATGTTTAACCAATACAGTTCACATCAACGGAAGACAGAAATCATAAACACTGAGTTTTTCGACAAAAAGTATAAAATCGTTGTTTCCAACAGCCCCTTGAAACTGTTCGTTGAGCTCGAATACCTAAAGCAAGATGATAGGGTTGTTCTAAAATTTGGGGGTTGTGCTTCAACGGCGGTCAACTCCTTGTTGGGGTTTCTGAATGAGGCGTTTCGAAAAATCAGTGGGACTGAATTCCTCCACAATCCCCAAAATCCCCTGGCAGCTTACTGACAACCTGCCGGATTTTGAAGATTTATATTACAAGAACGCAGAAGCTAAAGAGCTGGAGATGTTTTTCTTTGTGATGTTTAAAAAATTTATTATTTTAACATTGTGGAAAATGTTGGTTTTAAGTGTGGAGGTGAGGGCTAGGGTACTCTATTAAAATAAAATAAAATTTGTTTCTTTGTTTTTTAGTTTTGGTGAAAATAAGTTGTGCCTAATATCTTTCCAACCCGGATGATGAAATGATGGACTCGATGTGTTATGATTTTGAAGAGAAATAGCATGTTTACAAGTCTTAAGATTTATTTTGCAATTAATTGTTATATGTGATTGTTGACAACCGGGAGGAAGTCGACAACCTTTGACGAGTCTCGGAAAGTAATATGTTTAACCAATACAGTTCACATCAACGGAAAGTAGAAATCATAAACAATTAGTTTTTCGACGCAAAGTATAAAATCGTTGTTTCCGACAGCCCGTTGAAACTGTTCGTTGAGCTCGAATACCTGAAGCAAGATGATAGGGTTGTTCTAAAATTTGGGGGTTGTGCTTCAGCGGCGGTCAACTCCTTGTTGGGGTTTCTGAATGAGGCGTTTCGAAAAATCAGTGGGGCTGAATTCCTCCACAATCCCCAAAATCCCCTGGCAGCTTACTGACAACCTGCCGGATTTTGAAGATTTATATTACAAGAACGCAGAAGCTAAAGAGCGGAGATGTTTTTCTTTGTGATGTTTACAAAATTTATCATTTTAACATTGTGGAAAATGTTGGTTTTAAGTGTGGAGGTGAGGGCTAGGGTACCCTATTAAAATAAAATAAAATTTGTTTCTTTGTTTTTTAGTTTTGGTGAAAATAAGTTGTGCCTAATATCTTTCCAACCCGGATGATGAAAGGATGGACTCGATGTGTTATGATTTTGAAGAGAAATAACATGTTTATTGGTCTTAGGATTTATTTTGCAATTAATTGTTATATGTGATTGTTGACAACCTTTGACGAGTCTCGGAAAGTAATATGTTTAACCAATACAGTTCACATCAACGGAAGACAGAAATCATAAACACTGAGTTTTTCAACAAAAAGTATAAAATCGTTGTTTCCGACAGCCCGTTGAAACTGTTCGTTGAGCTCGAATACCTAAAGCAAGATGATAGGGTTGTTCTAAAATTTGGGGGTTGTGCTTCAACGGCGGTCAACTCCTTGTTGGGTTTCTGAATGAGGCGTTTCGAAAAATCAGTGGGACTGAATTCCTCCACAATCCCCAAAATCCCCTGGCAGCTTACTGAGAACCTGCCGGATTTTGAAGATTTATATTACAAGAACGCAGAAACTAAAGAGCTGGAGATGTTTTTCTTTGTGATGTTTAAAAAATTTATTATTTTAACATTGTGGAAAATGTTGGTTTTAAGTGTGGAGGTGAGGGCTAGGGTACCCTATTAAAATAAAAAAAAATTGTTTCTTTGTTTTTTAGTTTTGGTGAAAATAAGTTGTGCCTAATATCTTTCCAACCCGGATGATGAAAGGATGGACTCGATGTGTTATAATTTTGAAGAGAAATAGCATGTTTACAGGTCTTAGGATTTATTTTGCAATTAATTGTTATATGTGATTGTCGACAACCTTTGACGAGTCTCGGAAAGTAATATGTTTAACCAATACAGTTCACATCAACGGAAGGTAGAAATCATAAACAATTAGTTTTTCGACAAAAAGTATAAAATCGTTGTTTCCGACAGCCCGTTGAAACTGTTCGTTGAGCTCGAATACCTGAAGTAAGATGATAAGGTTGTTCTAAAATTTGGGGGTTGTGCATCAGCGGCGGTTAACTCCTTGTTGGAGTTTCTGAATGAGGCGTTTCGAAAAATCAGTGGGGCTGAATTCCTCCACAATCCCCAAAATCCCCTGGCAGCTTACTGACAACCTGCCGGATTTTGAAGATTTATATTACAAGAACGCAGAAGCTAAAGAGCTGGAGATGTTTTTCTGTGTGATGTTTACAAAATTTATCATTTTAACATTGAGGAAAATGTTGGTTTTAAGTGTGGAGGTGAGGGCTAGGGTACCCTATTAAAATAAAAAAAATTTGTTTCTTTGTTTTTTAGTTTTGGTGAAAATAAGTTGTGCCTAATATCTTTCCAACCCGGATGATGAAAGGATGGACTCGATGTGTTATGATTTTGAAGAGAAATAACATGTTTATTGGTCTTAGGATTTATTTTGCAATTAATTGTTATATGTGATTGTTGACAACCTTTGACGAGTCTCGGAAAGTAATATGTTTAACCAATACAGTTCACATCAACGGAAGACATAAATCATAAACACTGAGTTTTTCGACAAAAAGTATAAAATCGTTGTTTCCGACAGCCCCTTGAAACTGTTCGTTGAGCTCGAATACCTAAAGCAAGATGATAGGGTCGTCATGATATGTAGAATATATATGCACATATTCTATATAGAACTATGAGAACTTCACGCACACACACATATATAAGAATATATATTTATTAACACACACACAAATATATATATTTCTATATATGTCTGTGTGAGTATGATTCAGTTTCTATGTGCCTTCTATGATGTTTCTAGTTTCTTGCTTGTACCACAATTGCGTGATTGGCAAGTGAGGGCTAGTTGAATGATTTCTTTCCGTAGGAGGCGAAACTCTATCATTCTTGGATAGGCTTGCTTAAATGTGAGTTATCCAATGATGTTTAATTAGTTTGCTTTAGCTTAGATAGGTTTTACCGGATTTTCTTGCTGGAATTCTTATGTAAGTTTTGTAAGCTATGGCCTTTTGGCTGTTGGTTATTGAATAACAATCAACTTCTATCAAAAAAAAAAAAAACAATGATTATGTGATGTAAATGTTTGATTTCCTATACAATATTTGGTGTTAAGTACCGAATAATCGATTGCAATCAATTTTCTATCAATTTAGGGGTACATATATGATATAGGAAAAATGCTTTGGATCCCAAAATTCTACAAAAAACCATCCCAAATGATATGGCATTGACCACATCAGCCCCAATGAACCTTCAATATTCAAGGTGTCATTTTTTTTTTAATATTTAGAAATCGACATTCATGGCTAAATAAAAAGCATTGAAGACGAATCTTATTATTATTTTCAAAATTATAAAATCATGAGAAAATTAATTAACACAATTTCTGCTTACCCGACCCAATCTCGACTGGGACGTGCTGCATGTAAGATTAGCACAATTTAATTACTCTAGTTCAATTTTCTGATTATTTACGTCTGCAAAGAACAAACTTTTGGAGAAAAAATAATGTGTGTGATTGAATTGTGATACTAAGAATGAAAACCGATTAGACATAGCTTAAAATGGGTGAAGCTCATATTTTCAAGCTTTACTTAATTTCCTTTATCCTCAACATCTGCTTAAGGCTTTTCAGTTGAGATATTATTGGAGTGGTATTTTTCTGATTTGACTCTGGTGAGTTCTTTGAGAGACATTACTGTTTTGTTTTTTTCAAAACTTCATTTGCTTTTGTATTGTGGTTAATTACTTTCGAGAAGGTGTGTTCCTGCAGATTTATTAATACCATATCTGACTATATATTAACAAATCAGATGATGGTGATCAATGACAAGAAATATGTTTCTGCTGTTACTGTTCTTAAGGGTCTCTCACATAATGGTGATTAATCACAAGAATTAAATTCGATCTTATTCTCTGACTTCTTCATGCAACATTGACAACGCATTTGGTATATGAAGTGGAACTAATTTTTTAGGACACATCAACAATATACCCTGATAATACAAAACAAATTTGATAGTTAACTAAAAGTAAAAGATATCAAGTAGTAGGAAATTGGTTTTAATTTTAATATTGATTGAGATTTTATTGATTTGTATAGGTTATTGAAAGGCTTTTCTTGATTTTGTTTTTTCAGGCAATGACAGAAACGAGTCTGGAGCAGAATCTCAGCCAAAAGAGGCTGAGGAAAGTGTGGTAAGTGATTCTGAACTTTTGCATTACGAATTGTGTGGCTCAATTGGTTTACGAGTTTGAGTTGCGAATGGAAGTTCTTTTGCATTTTTATTATTCTTAGACTACTTCTAAGGTAGGATTAGTTACTAACATGCCTTCTGGGTTTTGCACTTTTAGACTTACTTATAGAAGTTCTTTTGCATTTTTATTATTCTTAGGTTCCATACTTTTGTCAAATTTGTAGTAATTTCATAATCAATTTGTTCATTATAAAGAGTTTAGGATGATCACATCTCATTTCTATACTATTGACCCTGGCAAGAGCTCCATGTTGTGACAAAGCTAATGTCAAAAGACAGTGGTCTCCTGAGGAAGATAAAGCTAAGTCTTGAGACTCATGGAACTGGTGGCAATTGGATTCATCTGCCACAAAAAGCTGGTTAGTTTATTAAAGGGTCTTTCTAAACTGGAACCAATCTTTAAGGATTTAAATGCCAATATGTATGGCAACCACGTATCCTATTGCATGTAAACTGTAAAGTAAATGGTTTTATTATGTTAGATTCTTAATGGAATTCTGGAATCGAATTTGGAATTTGTATGCTTTATAGTTGGAATTTGTTTTATTGCTCTTGGCTCATGATTGGTTTCATCAAGATCTTTAATTTAAACTTAGATAGTCACTCGAATTTGGTAAAGGAATTAATATCACTCCTGGCTCATGAGTGATATTAATTCTGCTACAAATGACATTGTAAAGGGAACCTGGCAACTGGTATGATTTGTTATCTGTTGTTTTGTTTGATGCTAGGCCTTCAAATTTTTGACAATATTCGGATAAATGGTAGAAATTTTAATGACCTATAATAAAGCCCAAATCTATTTTTAATTCCGGAACATTTTGTTCTGTGTTTATCATGAACTTATGACAACCTTGCTTTTGTTGTTTTTCTATCTAAAACAGGCTTTTAGGTTCTTCAACAAGAATCAAGTCGACCACATTAAGGTAAGAAGTAATCTTCTATGTGTATATTTGTTTTGTTAAATGAGGGCCAGGCTTGGTCAAAAAGTTCTATGTTGAGGGTGGTACAATGCGCACCCACTGCGTAACTTACATACCAAATTATGAGGGTGGTACAGTGAGGGCTTGGTCAACATAATCTTCTATGTGTCTATTTGCCAAAAAGTTCATTCAAGTCTGTGACCAACTGATCGATTTTTTGATTTGAATCAAAGAGTTTCCAGTTTCTGGACATAGAATATTATTCTAGCTGTAGATGAATAACACTTCTAGCTGAATTTTGATTGAATTTCTTTACAAACTTCTTTGTTTACTTCAACAATTTTAATTTCTATCATGATTTACACTTTCAGTTTTATACAGCTCCCAAACTGAGAGAAAACAAACTTATACCAAAAGCAAATAGAAAAGGCTTGATTTTGAAACAAACCATCTTTCTACGGTTATTTTTTCAACTTCCACACATCATTACTTTTATTCAGTTTTCTGCTCCGATCTACTCCTAAGTTCTGAATTTTGTTGATTTAGTATATGTTTATGTAATGTCCATTTGAATTGTATTTAACAGGGTGATCAGAACACGTGGTTTTCTAATAAAGAAGCCAAGCTGCTGAAATTGCAGAAAGTCACCTCTGAATTTGGTTCCTTTTTTTATCCCTATTTGTTCTTCAATTTAGTTTATAATGGTCACTTTATATGGATTTATTGATCTGCCAGAATTGAGGCAGTAATTCAATGTTTTCATATTGTAGGAACTTTGTTTCTTCCATGACTTGGCATCTGAGTAACCGACTGCAATACTTCGAAGGTAACAATCTGATATTTTCCAATCAGTTCTCTGTTTATCTTATGAATCCACCATTTCAATCTGATACTTTCAAGCACAACAAACACTCAACCACATTTATCGTCTTTTTCCTTTATCATTGTCGTTTTTTATTTACCTATTAATTTTAAATACATACAATTTGATCTCATTTAATAAGCAAACTTTTAAGTTTTCAATAGTTCCAGTATCCAAAATGTTTTGCTACTGCTTTCAGTTTTCAACTTTCTTTCTATTTTGTTTGTTTCTTTCTGTTTCCAGCTTCAATTTTAGATCTGTTGTTACTATTCCTTCCATTTTGAATTCTTGCTCATTTTGAAGCTCTTCGATTTTCAATTAATTCACTGAGGTATCTACAGCAAGATTGTTGTTTTGCTTATGGATGTTTGTTTTAGTATTTCATTTCTGTTAAATTCAGGGTTAGAAGATCGTTGGAATATTGACAATTGTCAACTCCTTAATCTTTATTGTTTTGTGAATCTTTATGCCTTACTATATCAATGCTGCTTTTTATTTCAAAATCACTATCTGCCATAGAGACAATCCTTTAGATCTGTATGAATTCCTCATTCAATAGGAATTCATCTTTGAAAAGAACATTCCCAAGATTATTGTTCTGCATTTTGATAATGTCATTCATGTTGCTTATTAGTTATTAGATAGTTGTAGCATGCGGATCCATATTCTTTTGTTTAGTTTATACTGATAAAGCTGCTGTAAGTATGTTGTTACATCATTCTTACAAACAAATTTCCATTACAGATAAGTCAGTTTATCAACACGCAGGCACTACTAGCTAACAAACATACTACTTCTTACTGTACCAAAGTGCTTTAAACTTCAAGCAGTTTTGTTTTTCGTCTGATGTTAAGCTTAGAAAAACAATTCGTTTGCAACAACATATAATGCATAAGCTTTTGATAGAAAACGAAACTTCAGCATCCTTCAGATTCATATAAAAGCTGTCTTGCTGCCTTGACAATTAAAGGTTTGCTTTTATTCATCTCTAAATTCCTTATGTTTGCACTTCTTGACAATTAAAGGTTATGTATTCTTTATATTGTTTCTGTACAGGTTAAGCAATATCAGTATATCAAAGATACAAAACGAATTGCTTCTAAAACGTCATGGTTCTCTTGCGAATCTGGTATGGTTTGCAAATCTGATGGTATCTTTTTCTAATTTTTTTCTTTCTTTCTATATACTATCCTTAAGTATACTTGGTTAGACTCCACGTCTAATCTAATTCAAGCACTGCTTCCACAGGTCTGGGAATGTCCTTCTGTGATTTTGATCATTGAATTATTTGTATTATCCTCCCAACACTGTGGCACTCAAAGGTCAGACGATTAAGTATTTGCAGTCTTGGACATCATTTTACAGTTTTCAATTTCAATATCTGCATCACTATTTATACCTGGTATCTGCTAAATGCATATATCCAAGTAGTTTAGTGTTGTTTAATGTAATGTTCTCTATGTAAATAGATACTTCTTCTTGATTTGATGTGGAGGTGTGCATTAGCTAATATTATGTTTTCATAGCATTTCTCAAATTCTCCATCTGCAAGATTTTGTAACTTTGGATGATGACTGCAGTTGAACATCTTTCTTTTTCTTCTTTGGGTGAAACAGTGATAACTCGATCAGCTATGAGTAGATGTATAGCAGCCTGCTTCAGTACTCATGTTGTAAAGTTTTTAGTCACACAAAGGTGCTGAACTTGGGAACTTTGAGATCTTTTCTCACATGTTGTTTGTTATAGGAGAGATCTTCTATCATCGTTGTGTCTGAGATCTCTTTCTTTGAGAAATGCAGCACTTTTGAAAATTGTTTTTGTTATTTCCTGCAAAGGAAGAGGCAGTGACAGATAATTAATATGAATGCTGTAAAATATGATGCAGTAAACATGTAAAATGTTTGTCATTAATGAAATCGATATCTGATAGCTTTTAGTTCTCCTTAGTCCTTACAATTTTATATCCATGCATATTTTTGGTAGTCTGTGTATATACTATATAGAAATTTCTCCTAAAAAACATCGGTTTTCTTTTCTTTTCCTTAATTTTTTACCAATCTCAAAGTAGATATCTATTTGTTTTCTGTTAAGTTCAGAGATATAGGAGTGATCATACTGGTATGTGTTTTTGATAATGGCATATGTTTTTGATTCATGAACTGGTTTTCAGTATACTGTAATGATGAAGTTTTAAGTTTTTTTTACTGGAGGTGTTGAAGTTAGTTCCTTTACATACCACAAAATTCTATTTATGCTCAAATTGGGTCTACTGCATTTGAATCACCGTGAGTATATCTCATACAACCAAGTAAAGCGGAATAATACGTTTCTATTAGCGGAATCTGCACTTCTTGAATTCCTTCTGGAATTTCAGGCGCTTAGATTGGATCTTTACTTAGGTTTCCAGAGCATTTTCCTAACCTGTATTAGCACTTTCTTTTCTACTCTTTCATTTTCAGTTTCATGTCAATTGTATTCAGTCAGTTTCTTTGATATGATATTAACAAGTATTCCAAAACCACAGTCATTAGATGATACATAAAGTAGGCAGAGCTTGCAAGTTTTATAATGTGAATGCTTGATGAACTTGAATATCCGCTGCCTTACTTCTACACTGCAATTAGTTGTTTCTTCATCATACAATTTGACAATGACAACAAATCAAGTTGATAAAATACCAGATATATATTTGCTAATCTCTTCTTAAAATTTAATATCTCATTTCATCAATTAAATTTTCAACTTCCACAAGTTTCAGACTAAATATGCATAACTCCTCTACAACATCCTCTACAACGGCATAACTCCCGCAGCGACGCGCGGGCAATTATTCCTAGTAGAATTTATGAACGGCTACATAGAGCTTTACCCAATTCTACTTGGCTTACTCGCTTCCCTCATGCTACTCTAACCAATCTTCCCATTCATGGGTCTCATCATGCTCCTATTTCTCTAACTTTTAATAATACTACAAAATGTACTTGCCGAGGTTTTGAGTTTGAAGCCATGTGGCTTTAACACCCTTCTTTTTCTGATCTGATTAAGACAGTTTGCAGTTCCTCATTTCAGGGTTCTCCACTTTCAGGATTTTCTTACTTATACTGGTCAATTCCAAGCTTTAGCTAAAACTTGGAATCGCAATATTTTTGGTAATTAACTTGTTTAGAACTCTTTCTACTGTGCATGATCAACTGAAATTGATTCAGAGTCAACTTTCACATTCTTGGTCTGATGCCTTATTTATGCAAGAACAACAACTTAATTTATGCTCGGCTTAACGCAACTTATCAAGCTGAAGAAGTATTCTGGGCACAACAAGCTCGTACTAATTGGTTGCAGCTTGGAGATGAGAATACTAAATACTTTCCAACTCAAGCTCTAATTCGTCGTAAACATAAGTGTATTCTCAAAGTTAAGGATGATTTAGGCTTATGGCATGATGATTGTGCTGATATTGCTTCTATTTTTGTTAGAAGTTAGAACCAGATGTTCTAAACAAACGTTTTTCTGCTCCTAGAACTCTAGACAACTCAAGTATGACGACTTATTTACAGATTATTTCTCCTTGCATTTCTGATTTGGATAACTCTGCTCTTTTATCTCCTATTACAATGGATGATGTCTATATTGCTCTTTTTTCCATTGGTCCTCTTAAGGCTCCTGGACCAGATGGTCTTCACTCTTCATGCCAAGTTCTTTCAACATCATTGGAATATTATTAGTTCTTCGTTATTTCAGCTGGTGAATGACTTCTTTTTGAATGCCACTGATCTTTCTACACTTAATCATACTAATGTTGCCCCTTGTACCTAAAATTGATAATCCAGAGGTTGTTAACCATTATAGACCAATCAGTCTTTGCAATGTAGCTTACAAAGTTATGTCCAAGATTATTGTTAATAGATTAAGGCCTGTTCTTGATTTAATGTATTTCGCCTAATCAGGGTGCCTTTTGCCCGGGACTTTCTATTTTCGATAATATTTTGATTGCTCATGAAATGTTTAACTCCTTTAACAAGAAAAAAAAAGCTAGACTTGGTTCTTTAGCTATAAAGCTTGAATTAGAGAAAGCTTATGATTACTTGAATTGGGAGTATATTAAGCCATGCTTGATTAGATTTTGGGTTCCATCCTCATTGGATTAACTTAATTATGAAACATAAAACTACTGTCTCTTTTTCAATGCTGATCAATGGATCTCCTCAAGGTAAATTCAAACCTTCTAGAGGTATAAGGCAGAGGGATCCCTTGTCTCCATACATTTTTATCATCTGTATGGAACCTCTAATCCGTCATTTAAATCAGTTGGCTCAAGTTGCTAAGCCCCAGGTAGGCCTTCTCACTTCTCCTTTTGGTTTCCGTGTTTCTAATTTAGTAGTCGCATATGATTGCTTAATTTTTGCTAAAGCTACTGGAATTGCAGTTCGTAATATTAAGGAAGTTCTTGATCTTTTTTCTCTTACTTCAGGCCAGCAAATTAATTATCACAAATCTACATGCTATTTTTCTAATAATGTTCCTTGTCTACTTAAAGATGATATTTGTGCTTTACTCGGTATTCCTCATAAAGCTCATATTGAGAAATATTTAGGTATCCATAACATTGTTTTTTGGAAAGATCCAGTTAACTCGACAGAATTAGTTTTACGAATGCAGAAGAAATTTACAGGCTGGAAAGCTAATACTCTTTGGCGAGGTGGTAAACTTACTCTTCTCAAAGCTAATCTCTCAGGTTTACCCATCATGTTCTTTCTTGTTTTAAATGCCCTTCTCGAGTTACTTCTAGAGTTGATGCTGAGTGTAGGAAGTTATTCTGGGGTTCTACCTCGGGCTAGCCTCCCATTGCCTGGTCCCAAATTTGCTCCCCAAAAGAAAAAGGTAGTTTGGTTGTGAGACCAGCTACTTTTAATAAAGCTGCCCTTTGCAAATTAGCTTGGAAGATTATTGCTGAAACTTCCAATTGGTGGGTTAAAAACTTAAAATTATGTAACAGATATATATCTTCGTCGGGACAGTTTTTTCTTGGCTCGTAAGCAATCACACCATTCTTTAGCATGTAGAGGTATTTTAGATTTTTAGGTGCTAGTTCTCTCCTTTTGCAAGGTATTCGTTGGATTGTTGGTAACGGTGAGCAAATTAATTTTCGGACCTTTAATTGGTGCTTTCCTTTTCCTTTATATAATCTTGTCCCTGATAACCAAAAACCTTTACTTGATCTCACTCCAACTGTTGATGAAGTTATTGCTAATGGTTCTCGGAACCTTGCTCCGGTTCAACAATTTCTACATGATGATACCTTACGAACTATTACTTCGTTACCTTTGCTGCTGGTGCATAGGCCTGATGAATATGTTTGGGGTCTAATTGGCTTTGGAAAGTTTACTATTAAATCTGCCTCAAATCTTCAGTCATCTCACTTACTTGAGCATTCTAAATCCAAACTGTTTTCTATAATTGTGGAGGCTTAAAATTCCTCCTAAGGTGAAACTTTTTGCTTGGTTACTTACTAGAAATTGTGCCCGTGCTTTGCCGCGGACCATACTCTTATCAATGAATTGAAGTTAGTTTAGCTTAAGTGATTGGTAGAGGTTGTTTAGGAGAGTAACTGCTTCTGCTTGTATAATCAACAACACTGGAATACCAATTATTACATCTTATTCAGATAATTGAAGGAAGTTTAGCTAAAGTTATTTGGTTTGATTTGTATAGTAAGAGGTTATTAAGAGAATACGTTTGTAACTATACTACCTGATCATCTTAACACTACCTGGATCTACCCTACTTATAGTCTTTCGTACTTATAAGTTCAAATCAAAGACTATAAGTAGTCTGATGATCAGGTAGTTTAGTAAGAGGTTGCAGGAGTCTCACTTGCAGTTTACGGCCATTGATCTCTCTCTGCTTGAATTAAGCCAAGTTAATCCAAATTGGACAGAGGGAAAATAATTTGATCACGTAGTGTATACATGATGTAAATTAATGTTTCGAAAAATGATCTTTGACATAACATGCTTCAAACAAAAGATTAAGCATCAGGATCAATGTTTGGATGACGTTGAAGAAGAATATGAAAAATATAAACATGAAATGAGAATTATTACCACTATCCAACTTTGAATTAGATAAAAAATATGATAAACTTTTTTCAATATACTTGACAGAACAACTGACTCAGGCAAAACCAAATGTACGCGAAATTTAAGAAGTGCAATGCCTTAGGTAGAAGGGAACTGTTATAGTAGGAGTGCAAGCTATGCTTCTACAGGTACTCCCATTGTGCTTGTGTCTGTTTTGCATAAAAACAACAGAATATGAAATTGGTGTAGGGCTAAACACAAAATATAGAATTACTGATTTAGTTCGGCATACATCTAGTTTCCAATCTGCAGAATATAGTTACCTTAGTGATATCAGGCTCTTGATGTTAGGTCGGGCCTAATAGTCTGTCAAGTTCAGTCTGGATTGTCTTTGCAGCTCTAGTTGTTCTTCCAATTAAGTAGTTCAGTTCTTCTTACAGTAGCATTATCTCTGTTGGTTTTTTCAAGTGTGAATCCTTGGAAGCCAGTGTTCTGCATAAAATCAAACATACAATAGGCCAATATATATAAGTGTTTGTCTTTTCAGGCTGAATTAATTGTCAAAAATGACTCATATACTGTATTATTTAAAATAACGGATTATGAAAATTAGAACAGTGAATCAACAATCATTTCAACATCTCATCAGATCTTGTAGTAATAACAATGAAAACAGGTCTCTTTTACTGTGATTTTCAAATGCAAATACAACATCATTGATGCAGTGTTTCAAACCAGTTCTCAATGCTTAATCCTGATAATGTTTTGCTGTATATGCATCATGGTATTGGACTTCATATTGAATCACTTTTCTGTTTTTGATTTTTATGAAAAATGAAAAGCCAAAGATTCTATTCATTAATTTTTCCAGTTCAAGCAAACATATAAACATAACGACCAAGAAAGCTTTCCAAAGTAATATGAGCAAAATTTGAAAACTAACAGCATATATGAAAAAGTCATGGAAGATTTTATGCACACTTATAAATTATAGTATGTTGTTTATTTATAGTATAACTGAAGTAAGTTTATTTAGTATAACTAAAGCAAGCAGAGGGTGGTAAATTTAGGAAAGTTGAGTGCTTCCAGATTTGAATCGAGTGCTTCTACCTTATCATTCAAGTAATTTCAGTATGTCGTATTCCTGTGAAGCTGTTATATATATACTTATTCTGGTTGTGTTGTTAAGTTGAATACAGAGTGACTACATATTGGAACTATTGGCAATTGGAATGTGAGTTAGTGACTGAGGAAAGCATGAAAAGGTAATCGGTCCTAATTCTGTTGTGATTGCTTGTCTTGCATGTTTTATAGTAGTGTGGTTTTATTTGCAAGCTTGTAGGGTCTCAAGTGTTTGCTGGATTAAGTAATAAGGTCTATTAAGAAATTAGCTCAGTTAATGCCTATCTAGAGTTGAGACCAAACAAAATAACCTTAATGATCGACCAACATGAGAGAACTGGGCTAGTTCTCATTTGTAGTGTCAAATGAAACCTTAATTGTTTAGTTACTTTCTGCAACCTATACGAGTCACATTTCTAAATAGGCCTGGAATGCAAAAGGGTAATGCTGGTGCCACTAAACTGTACTTTTATAATTGCAGCACTATATGTATACATTTTTTCCGGTAAGGCATTCACCTTGAACTAAGTTTGCGTTTTGACTTCCAAGTACTATACAGACCGAAATTTGAATACCTTAAATTTCCATTCACTTCCTTGATTATCTCAGCAGTCGACCTAACACACAAACTATTTTCAATTAAAGTTTGCCTAAGATGCATAAAACTAATTAACTTTTGATAACACTTCCAAACAGGGTCACTATAATTCCAGGTTGTTTTTCTATCTTCTTTGCAATAGTTTTGACTGCCAAGATTCAATCACAAAAGAAAAGGAACAAACTTTAATCAAATTCCCAAAAGGAAAAAAGGTTTAAGGGTTTACTTCTGTTAAGGGGATTAGAATTGGCAGTCAAGAAATTCAGAGAAGAAAACTCATTCGTGCAACAGATCGTGCCCTGAATAAGGAAATTACCAATTAACCCAAAAAAAACACATAAAACAACCATTTGAGCTTATAAACGATCAGAAGAAGCTCAAAAAAAAAAATACCCACAAAATCTGTCTTATGATGCAGGCTCCGTTCGATGTATACTATATGAACACAAAATCTAAAACAAATGAGGCAAAGCAAAAGAAACAGATGAACCCAAAGCATAGACCACTTTAAATGGCAATCGATTAGAAGAAACTATCAAAGGCAAGCCCAGGATGATGAAGTTTTACATAAAACCCTCAATCGAATAATCTCAAAAAGCTGAACCCAACAAAATTGACCGAAAAATTTATAAGTTAGCTGATATTTAATTTAAAGATTGAAACTTTGAATGTGAAACGGAAATTCCCAAATTGGGAGCAGACTGAAACCGACCAAGACATTCCTTCCTCCTCTCTAGACTTTCCCTCAGCAAATTGGCAGCGAAAAGTCCCCTCCTCTCTGTCTCTCACTCTGTCCAAGTCCACCAAAAGCTCTTGGAGATTGTAATTGGATTACAGAATTCGAATCCAGACATAGCCCTATCCCTAACCCAATCAATCAATCTCGGTCTCTCACCTAATTCTCAAACTATCTATCCAACCAAAGCTATTTCCCTCTCCATTTCAATTTTCTACCACCCAAAGTTGCATGCACTGAAATTCAAAACCCAACCAATCGCACCCAAAATGTGAAACCATTCGACCAAATAAGAAGCTTACCTGGAGCTTAATCTCTCATATATCTCTGATTGCTCAATCGGATCCTCCGATTTGATCAAATGAGCTCAACTTCACAAAATCGAAAGTTTCCCAAAATATTCAGACTGCGGTGTCTTCTGCTGCGTTAAGACGGATGTAGAAGATTATAGAAGGGTGGCGGCAGATTGTAATTAAAAGAAAACGGAAGGGCAAAACCGACACTTCATTTCAGGCCAAGATGAACAGTGTACAGTGCCAACTCGTTTAGCCAGCGCCGTCTCTTAGCTATGTCCAAGAACTTGGGTTTAATCATGAATCGATGTTCTTTTTGCTGAAGCGATGGCCCTTCGTGAAAGTCTCTCTCATCTCTCCAACATTACTTCTCAAGCTCTGCTTGCTTATAGAAGGCTGCCTTGAACCATGGTGAATTAAATTCCTCATCCAATATATTAAGAGGCTGTCTTCCCATTTTGATTCGGTTTCTTTTGCTCATGTACGTGTGGAGAGAAGCTAATTTCCTTGCTGATAACCTAGCAAACCATGGGCATTCCATTCCTTCTGTGGCTCTTTGGACTCCCGAGCTCCCATTGTTTACGAGCACTGCCTTCCAGTTTGATCAGTTAGGGGGCGGTTCCTGTCGCCGGTTTTGTTTCTAGTTCGTTGTTTTTGTTTTTTCTTTATTGAAAAACAATATATATGGATTGAAATTCACAATCTAGTACTTAGGTCTTGGGCTAGAAAAAAAAAGTCAAAAAGAATATAAGAGAAGTTGTGGAAAGAGATTAATTGCTGGGGATTTATGTTTACTTGGTGACGATAACGTGGGATTGCAACCCGTTTTTTCCTACTACATTTTTATAAAAAGGGAAAAAAATACAAACAGTACTCAACCTATGGCCGACTCCGAATTTCTGTACCCAAATTTTCAAAACTATCACTTTGGTACCTGAAGTACGGACCGCGACCCAACTTTAGTACCTGAAGCCGTTAACTCAGTAACTGCGTCTGACAGCTGGCATATATTGAAGGGTAATTTCGTCTTTTCATATTTAATTCATTATTTATATATATATATATATATATATATATATTTTACCTCTTCTTTGCTCTCTCTCTCTCTCTCTCTCTCTCTCTCTCTCTCTCTCTCTCTCTAACCATTATCAACGACCAAAAAAAAAAAAATTCTTCTAGCAGCCCCGTGCCTCCTCCTCTCCAGCTCAGCCCGCCCAACACCCCCCCCCTCCCCCCCTGTCGCGAAGCCCCACAGCAGGCCAGACCAGCACACTAGGCCGAGCGCTGCCCTGCCTCGCCTAGCCCCACCCCCCTCTGCGCGTACATCTCCCTCCGCGCTACTGCCCCAGCATCAGTAGCCCTGCGGCCCGCGCCTGCGCTTGCGATTGCCCAGCCCACCCAGCGCAGCAAGCCAACAGCCTGCCCACCAGAGCCCACCCTCAATCTACCAGCAGGCGAAGGAAGAAGAAGAGAGAAAAGAAAAAGGAAGAAGAGAGAAAGAGTGGGAAAAAAGAAAAAGAAAACAAAATTGTGACCCAGCCCAAAGAAAAGAAAAAAAGAGAGAAAGATGGGTGATGCCTGATCAGATCCAAGAAATGAAGTTAAGTTGCCCCAATTCTGGTTTCATTCTTTTGCCAATGGTCTGGAGAAGATGATGACAGAGTTAGGAGGAAGAAGAAGATGAAGAGAGCTTGAGGAAGAAGAAGAAATTTAGTGAAAGGACGAAAATACCCCTCAAAGTTTGACAGTTGACTAACTCCGTAACGGTCAACAGTGTTCTAGGTACTAAAGTTGGGTCGGGGTCCGAACTTCAGGTACCAAAGTGATAGTTTTGAAAATTTGGGTACAGAAATTCGGAGTCGGCCATAGGTTGGATACTGTTTGTATTATTTTCCCTTATAAAAATCACTTCATTGTTTTCAAACTCAGATACGGCGGCGGGCATGTGCAATGATTGGATGTAGGAGCCTAACACTTACTTTAGTTTGTTTTGCAAGTTGTTGGTGTCGAAGCTTGGGTACAGAGGATTATTTTTGGAAACCACAAATTATTTTATTTAAAGTTTATTTGCCTCCTTACTTGAGACGTTTAATTTCGTCAAATTTTGTTAAGACATGTATGGTTGATGATGTGCATGATTGCTTACCACCAAAGTGGAACATTAGGATTAGAATCTTCACTTGAATATAGGTCATAAGGAGCTAAACTGAAAAGACTCACATTAAATTTGTTTAATGAACCTAATGTAAACTTGAGCTAAAAATATTAATGATGTAAGTCTTAAGTTCAATACTACACCATCTTCCCTTCTCGTCCTTGCCTAGTTCGTAGCATTGTGGTTATGAGCCAAGCCCACTATGTAAGCTAAAAAATTGTGGGCTCATTTTTTGGATTTCAACATTAAGGCTTTACATCTCTTTTGGATTTCAACGTTAAGGCTTTACATCTCTAAGGGATTCTAGGCCAAAATCACTTACTCCCCAAGTGTTGTGGGTGTAGGGTTCCTTGGGGTGGCGGAACTGTGGTAGTCCGGCCTTCGGGGTGCCACAATCTCAACTAGATTAGTAGGCGTTAGTTCAATAAAGGTGTGATGCCCCGGAAATTCGTATTTATTTTCCGAGGATTTTCCGGAATTTAAATTGTGGGTATCGGACGGTTTAGTGGCTCGTGGACGGAGCGGAAGTGTTTCAGACGAATTTTTATTCGTAAAGTGTGACTTTAGGGGGGTTCAAGGTTGACTTTTGATACGTTGGGATTATCCAAAAACTTCCTTCACGAAAGTTGTAGAGCGCGTCGATACGAGTTCGGGGACATGTGGAACGCGGAAATCGGAGTTCGTATGAGAAAGTTATGAGTGTTTGAAAATTTTGGAAAGTTACTATATATAGGGGTTTCCCTTTTAGGAAAGTTACTATTCTCGTTTGGTAAGTTTCCATTTTCGGAAACTCTCATTTCTCTCCGTTCTCTCTCCTGATTTTCGACTGACCCGACCCGGATTTTCAGACGAGCTCCGGCGACGGCGGACCACCAGACGAGCCCAGATCTGTTCGCCTCCTCCGTGCGCTCCTCCCTGTGGTGTTGGTTTGCACGGCGGTTCACCGGAAGGTAGTGATCGGAGCCGCTACAGTAGACGAATCGGGACCCGACCGGAAATCCACTTTTCCGGTGACGTCTCGGCCGATCCTTCTTGGTTTTGGAATCTCCTCCTCCTTCTGATCATCCTCATGCCCGCCTTGAAGGACGATTTTGAGTGTGGAGTGGAAGATCTAGGTTTGAAAATCTGCGGTGCACAACGAATCTGGGGTTTGATCAGACGGTTGCGATTGGCCGATCTTGCAAGCTTGATCTAGGACGATCTAGGTCGAACCAGACTTAGCTCCAGGTATGAAAGTTGCTCTACTCTTCATGATGAACATTTCTGGTGGCTTGATTTTTGTGGTTTTGAGTTTTGGTCGGTGGTGGTTGTGGTGGTTGCACCGCCGACTGTGGCGGCGTTATGGTGGCCTTCCGGCCATGTGATGGTTAGTTTCTGGTATTGTATATCATCCACTCATCGATTCGAGCGTTTTGATATATAATACGCAATTTTTGAAGATCGTATGAATATATTGTGATTTTTACGGTTTCGGACCGTTTGATGCTTTGATCCGTGAGGATCCGAGCGTCCGATCGACTTGTGGTTTGGACATATCGATCGTAGAAGTGTTCCGGAGACATTGGGTGGTCTCGGATGTGGCTTCGTCTCGATTGGCGTCACTTTGGGGATTTAGTTCAAAACAGGGGTTTCGGACTTAAATTGTTTGTGAATCGTTACTGATTTAAGGTCATTGGTGATTAGGTGCTTATAAAGGTGAATTGGATGAGTTGTTGGTGATAGTTTTGGTTCGGTTCTGTATAGAAGACGCAGCGGGAGTCTCAAGGTGAGTAATCTCACAAGGTTCATCAATGAACAGAATTACCATTATCGTTTTGGCGTTAATTATTTAACTGCAAACTATAGTTGGTATTAGTAGGCATTCCTGAGCGAATGACTACGTATATATATATTTACGTGAAATATATATATATTCTTGTGGTTGATGTGTGATGAATAATATGCATGATGGGTTCATATTATTGTTGAATGAGACTTTTCATAGAATCAATATTGTGGAAAAGATGTTTTCTATTGTTTGAAAAGTATTGAGTTTGAGGTTACATTTTGGAGTCAAGCGTGACTCATTTTAAATGTATTGGTCCTTGTACCAAGGGTCACAGATGGTGAGCAGGGATAGGGAAAGCCGGAACTAGATGGTCGTAACGTTTTTAGGTCAGGTGTGACTTACTTAACGTTGACTTGAGACCAGATGGGGTCTGAAAAGCATGGGTCGCAGATGGTGACCAACGGTTGGTTCTAAGACCAGACGGGGTATGAAAACCAAGAGTCATAGACGATGATAGGTTGCAGATGGTGACCAATGATTTATCTGTGTTATGAGTCTAGTTACCATGTTGTCTTTGAGTTATGGAATTAACTGTGACTATAGATGATATTAATGGCATTTCTGAGTGAATGATTACGTGTGTGCATATATATATTATGGGATATATATATATATATATATATACACATATGTATTCATGTATTGGTGGCATTTCTGAGTGATTGATTACGTGTGTGCATATATATATTATGGGATATATATATATACATATGTATTCATGTATTGGTGGCATTTCTGAGTGATTGACTATGTGTGTACATATATATATATATATATATATATTATGGGATATATATATATATATATATACATATGTATTCATGTATTGGTGGCTTCGTGGTGAATCTGTGTTGTTGTGTTGTGTGTCTAGGTTGGACTAATTTGTTGTTGGTACATCATGGGGGGTAGCGGGGAGCTATCTGATGCTCATGAGTGCGTGTTTTTAAAAGGGAGTTTCGAGGATTCTTTCTTTTAAATGTCCTGGGAGGACTTGTTTATCATATTTAATTGTCAGAGTTTCAATTATTATGATTTTGTCACGGGGTGACTTGTGTTGATTTGAGAACGTGTTTTTAAAAGGGAGTTTAGGGAATTCTTTCTTTTAAATGTCCTGGGAGGACTTGTTTATCATATTTAATTGTCAGAGTTTCAATTTATATGATTTGGTCACGGTGTGACCTTTATTGTTTCTTTTGGGAAAAGAATGTACTGTTTTGGGAAAATATGGTATGTTTTCCTTATTCTCGAGTTGAAAGGTTTTCCTCGTGTTTGGAGTGAGTTGTGCGGGCTTTCATCCCGTGAATTGGTGTGAGTTGTTTTGAGTTACTCATACGAGCTTGTAAAAGCTTACCGAGTTTGTTGTGTGACAACCCGATACACCATTCCAACAGTGTAGAGGTTATTCTGCAGGTGAGGTTGATCGTGGCTGATGCTGAGGTAGCGTGCTTGCAGCTTAACGGTAATAAGTCAATTTTGTGACCTTACCGTTATAGAGACTTCCGTTTGTAGTGAGCTCTGAGGAGTATTTACGTTTTATTTTGTTGTTGACAATTTAATTCGTAAACTCATGTGTTGTGTGACTCTGTGGGGCGAGTCAATATAGAATTTGTGGGTTCAGGGCATCAATATGTACTTAGGTTAAAAGGGAATAAGTTTCTAAGTATTTTGTATTGATGGCTGAACATTTCACGCATATATAATTATGGGGTTATATATCGATTTATTGTGTATAAAATCAGGGGCGTGACAAAAGGTGTTGATGAGATGCTTCATGCTTCAATGCAATCTTTAAACCTTCTCAATTGCTACCGCTCATGGGACCAACCTCCGAAACTGTATCCGGATCCATTGTACCCGGACCCAAACACAAAGAACCTGGGGTCAAGACCTTCCAAAGCGACTTGTGCTGTGCCGTCAGAGAACGCCAGCTCTTTCACGACGCTTCTGGAACTTTCGTCGACCCAAGCCATGGAGCTCCTCCACCGTACCTCTCATTGGAGTCCTAAGCTACCGGCTCCTCGAACTATTGTTCTGTAAATTATGGAGGCTGAAGACGTCTTTGCTTCTTTGTAATTCTGTTGATGAAGCTCGTAGGTCTTGAGATAGTGGAGATAGCGATGGAGGGTTAATGACGAGAGAGAGAGAGAGAGAGAGAGAGAGAGAGAGAGAGAGAGAGAGAGAGAGAGAGAGAGAGAGAGAGAGAGAGAGAGAGAGAGACGATGGCATGAGTTGTAATTTTTAGTCTTCTGAGGTCATGTTATTAGGAAATGGAGTGATTCAACATAAAATATTATGTAATTTAATCTAACATATCACATGTATAGATGACCTTAATTATCATTTCCTCTATAAAACAATCACAAATATATTTCACTTAAGGGTAATCATTTGGTCCGCAGGCCCCAAAATTCATGGGCACTCGCCTGGTTTAGTGGGAAAAATCTCGGCCCGACCCGGCCTGTAGCAAATCCTATCTCGGCCCTGCCCCTTGGCCATGAGGTAGGGTTATTGCAGAGGGTTCAAAGCCTAGGCCTGGCCTTATAAACCCAGACATGAAAGCGCATTCAATTCTAGTATTAATAATTTTTTATATAGTTATTAATTGAATCTGTGAACTAAATGCCATATTTTCCTTGAATTTTGTATTTTATCTTGTTCAATCATTAAAATATATCATAATTTTTTTTATATCTTTTTGTTTTTTTTTTTTAATAAAAGAATGACATTACATACAAATATAATGAGCTTGGCCCTGCCCACCCAAAAAGTCTATAATTCCCTGTGCCTATGGGTAGGCCTGAGCCTTAATTTTAAGAAAAAGCTTGGTCGGAAAATAAGAAAACATATGTTGTGACTCTGCATATGTTTGGAGGATTGATACCAGTCTATCATTGAGAAATTTTTTTAGAACTAATTGATTCTCTTCCATTACAATAAAAGCTATTTGTAGGAAATGCTTTGGTATCCCACCCTTTTTTAATGTGAAATAAAAAAGGAGGGGCAAAAAATAAAAAATAAAAAAGGATTTTAGAAAGTATTTTGTATATTTTAATCATTAAGTACTAAGCTCATTTGAGTTTGAAATGAAAATTACTTTCTTTGCACTTGATCAATTTAATCAATATAATAGAAAAAGAAAATTTATTACATTTTTTTTTATTAAGCAGGAGAGGGATTGAGTTTTTAAACCATTCTATGTATTTTATTACATGTAAGAATGTAACATGACAAAAATAGAAAGCAAAGATCCAACCCCTTTTGTTTGTATTTTTTATTTTATCAACTTCAATTTATTCTATTTGGCATTGGTATCAAGTTCTAATCCTTCTTCAAAGTTTTCTTCCAAAACCCTAGCGCGTCTTCCGGTGTACTTGAATGACGCTCGTCCGGTGGTGGCCTGGCATCTATGTCAGCATTGTCGCGTGATGTCAGGGCTGCTGCTGGACCTCAAAGGCTTGCTAATAGTTGTTCTCAATTTGTCTCTTTGCTTGGAGTTTGACGGCATTGCTACTGGATCTTACTCTGTTGGACGCTGTGGCATGTGGGATCGATAACGACATGGCGAGTCGTGGGGCAACACACAGGTGATGGCTTTGATGGAGGATTAGGCAGCGGAGTTTGTTTGGTGGTGACTTGGTGCTACGGGAGCTTACTCTATTTTTCGTTTTTGTTTTGGCTAAATAATTCCTTTTTTTTTTTGGGGTCCTATGCTTGATTGCTTGTTAGGTTAGGTTACTTAATGAGCCTAACGAATGTAATTTTGCTCGTCTATTCGCTATGTTGTTTCCATACCTTATAGGCTCGCTTTTAAGTGAGCGATAAGTTAGAATATAGTTGGTCTGTTCATTGTGAGACAGCGGGTGGATATATAATGACATTCTTGACATAAGTTTTATCTATAGAATTACCATTAATTCAAAATTTTGACATTGGTATCAGTCCTAAAAATATTTAAAATGATAATAATAAAAAAAAAACTCATAAAAAAGTTCATAAAAAGAAACTGAAAAAAAAAGTTCTATAGAATATGGATTATGGACGTCCCCATTCCTAAAATTTGTGGGAAGGTCCCTCCGAGAGGTAACCAGGCCCCAAGACAGAGTCTTTTTCCCTCCACCATTGCTGCAATGCATGGACAACCGTGCACTGCTCAGTATTATATATTTCTCTCTGTTATTTGTTGCCGGAGTTGGAGAATGCGACTGATAAATAATTCACATTTTCGAATCGTCACCACTCACAAGATCACACCTCTCTCTCTCTCTCTATCTGCACGAAAAAGGAAAAAGGGGTTTTGGTCTAAAAAAGGAAAAACGGGTTTTAGCTAGATTCAAAAGCTTGGGTAATGACATATCATATATTCATATATTTCCAGTATTCCAGTACTGGGTAGTGGGTACGTTTTAGGTTATCCCAATTCAAAATGCAGAAAAAGACTACTATTCTTTTTGCACTCGTATACCTTATGTGCATTACACAGCTGTGCTTTCTTTTGGGATGGAATTTCCGTTGTTTCTTTTGCTGCCCTCTAGTACCCAAGTTTTGTCTGTTGTTTCGCATTAGTTGCTTAGCATATATAAGCAACAAGAAACCCATCTCTCTCATTCTCTCTGGGATTATGGTGGGTCCAACGAGGGGAGAGAACCCTTTGTGCAGGTGCAGTGACCTCTGCATCTGACACTATACTTCATCTTCAACATTCTTTTGAGGAGTGGAGAAATTAAGATAGCCACAGATGGAAAATATCTATGGAGCTAGGTTGACCCGTTGACAATGCTAACTATGTCATCAAAAAAATTGAATTTTAGTAAAACGAAACTATATATGGTAATCATGCATCTTGAGAACTATCTATAACTGAATTTTCAGTTCCTATAAGGTAAATATATTGTGAAGAAATTAGAAAACCAAATACAACTGCAATCATATAAATTCGTGACAAATTCGTTGGTTAATCTATATTTGTAAATACATAACCGAATGTGATATTTTAGACGTATGAAGAATAACCATAAATTCCGGTTAAAAAAATGTCTACAGTTTTTTATATTGCCCGCCCTACGGATTGAGAGAATCACCTTCCGTTATCATCAAAGAAAAAAAAAAAAAGAGAGAATCACCTTCAGCCTTCATCCCCGTGACAACCTAAGAGAAGATCTACCCTCTAAGGGACAAAGGCAGCTTGCAATGATGCTTAGCTTTCAGTACAGATTTGCCATAACGGATTTATAACTGTACACGAAAGAAGACAAAAACCAAATCTTCCAATCGTAGCTCCTAGTCAAGTGTCATCATACTCCAAAATCCAACCAAATCAAGGCATTTCTGCAATGCATGCGCGCCACGTGTCATGCTGAGCCTCTAACCATTCAGATTAACGACGTTAAACCCTAACCCCAGCTGAGGAACCAAATCCCATTTTTGGCTTCGCTTTTCTTTGCTGACCCAGGCCAGACCAGACCAGACCAGGGAATTGAAATACAAAACAGAAGTACGTTTGAGAATATCCACGCGTGTGAAACAATGTGAAAGTGGGTACCCACATGACAGCCACGAAGCTTGCACCGGTTCGCCACCGGGGACCGTGTCACACGCGCCTCGCGCGACGGACGACCAGACATAAATTAAATTCTCAAAAAAAACTGAAAAGATAAAAATAAAAATGTTTTGGATGAAAGCGAAAGGACAAAAGTTCTAGTTCAGAAACCTCGGACTTCGAGACACACTATTTATTATTAGAATAATAATGTCGCCTTGCAGGTTGCTGCCTTGGCTCAGCTTTTCTGACACAAATTTCGCTGCCATCTGATGACTCACTCCCACTCCACTCCGTCGCGTGTGGCCGTGGCCAACCCGACCCGTTTTGGAATTCAAATTTTCAGCTCACAAAATTGGGTTTCACTTCTTCTTTTTTTGGAGAATTTAGAGCATTAAATATACTTTTGTTTATTAAAAAAGATGTTGAATATAAATTTCAAGGGCTGAAATCATTTTACAAGTGTTGAGACACTTGTACTATCGATGCATAGAAAAATTTTCATTTTTTTAAACCACGATATTTATCACCACTCCACTTCTTATTTTATCTAATAATATCTGTGAAATTTGAATCTGTAACCTGATTATTTCAAACGACATGCCCACAATTTAGTGACAATCTGCTTCTTTCTGAAACTTTAAGTAACTACATTTTGTCTAGTTACTATTTTGCAGGCTCCCAAGCACATAAATGAGAATAAAGATTACACCAACCAAGCGTTTAGCGGGTGAAGTGTTATTAAATTACAGTAATTACAACGAGGACAAACTTTTGTTTTGGTCTTGGTTGTGCCCGACCCGAGAACAAATCCGTTTATCTCCCCCCGGTTGATTCATAGTCCCATTAGAAATGGAAATCGCGTTTAACAAGGTGGGTTAAGCCTTTAAACAACCGTGGGTCCCGCTATATCCAATCGGTCGAAAACTCTTCTCGGATGTCCATTGGTCCGTGGACGTCACGCGTTGAGTCAAAGAGTGGGACTGTTTGACTGTCTTTTCCTTCTTCCAACTCAGAGAGAGTGAGCTCCTCCTCTGTACTCTCTCTGAAACAGAGCACAGTCTCTCTGGCTCTTTATTTATCTCTCTATCTATGTGCTGCACGCTCTTCTGATTTGCACAGTGGTTTTCTGGCTTTATTGAGCCTCCGAATTTGTCACATTGTGTTCCCTATACACCTCTCACTACCCATCTCTCTGCTCTGCTTCATTCATTGTCTGCTTCCTCTGTTTTTTTTTTAATTCCTTTGTTCTCTGCTTCATCTTTCATTTTCTCTGTTTCCTCCTCCTTCTTCCTCTTCTTCTATTACCAAAACCCATCCATGACTGTGAGCAACAGCACCGGCAAAGAACGCCTTGTGGTGGAGGTGGTGGCGGCCCACAACCTCATGCCCAAAGACGGCGAGGGCTCGTCTTCCCCATTCGTCGAAATCGAATTTGAAAACCAGAGGCTCCGAACCCAGGTCAAGTACAAGGACCTGAACCCGGTCTGGAACGAGAAGCTAGTCTTTCGTGTCAAGGACGTGGCTGATCTTCCCTACAGAGCCATAGAGGTCAACATTTTCAACGAGCGGAGGTCCGGTAACAGCAGAAATTTTCTGGGTAAAGTTAGAGTTTCTGGTTCCAATATTGCTAAGGAAGGAGAAGAGATTCCTCAGCTTTATACTCTCGACAAAAGAAGCCTCTTTTCACATATCAGAGGCGAGATTAGCTTGAAGCTTTACCTTTCGACGAGAGAAGAGGTCAAGGAAGTTGTGGCTAATGGAATAGTGGGTTCCTCTGTTTCCAACTCTGCTTCTTCCTCTGGGTTTTCGAAGAAAAGCAAGAAACTTCAGGGTCAAAACTCGGTTATGGTGTCACAGAACCAGTTGATACAAGAAGCAAAGCCAACGCAGCAGGGTCAGAGCAACAATAATCACTCAAAGCCTGTGGAGAACAACCAAGGAGTGATGATGAAGCCGATTCTGATCAATACAGGCCCTGTTTCTGCAATCTCCGGCGGCGGCGGAGGAGGCGGTAGCGGAGGTGGTGTTTACGGAAATGGGTTGACGGAGTTTTCGCTGAAGGAGACGCGGCCTCAGCTCGGAGGTGAGTCTTTGAAAAAGGATAAAACTAGCTCTACTTATGACCTTGTTGAGCAAATGCAATATTTGTATGTGAAACTGGTTAAAGCTAGAGACTTCTCTGTTTTTGGTGGAGGGGAGGTTGTGGCTGAAGTGAAGTTGGGAAATTACAGAGGGGTAACAAAGAGGGTGAGTTTGAACAATGTGGAGTGGGGTCAGGTGTTTGCTTTTTCTAAAGATTGCATACAGTCTTCAGTGGTGGAGGTTTTTGTGAAGGAGGGGAACAAAGATGACTTCTTGGGAAGGGTATGGTTTGATTTGAATGAGGTTCCGAGGAGGGTGCCGCCGGATAGTCAGTTGGCGCCGCAGTGGTATAGAATGGAGGATAAGAAGGGAGACAAGTCGAAATCGGGGGAGGTAATGATTTCGATTTGGTTTGGGACTCAGGCTGATGAGGCATTTGCTGAAGCTTGGCATTCCAAGGCTGCAAATGTGAATTTTGATGGGCTTGGTTCGATTAAGTCCAAGGTTTACTTGACACCAAGGCTTTGGTACCTGAGGGTTACAGTGATTGAAGCTCAAGACATTGTTCCTGGGGAGAAAGGGTCTGCAATGATGAGGTTTCCTGAGCTTTCGGCGAAAATCCAGGTGGGGAATCAGGTCTTGAGGACTAGGATTGCGCAGCCTAGCAGTGTGAGGAGCCTCTCGAATCCTTTGTGGAATGAGGAGATGATGTTTGTGGTGGCTGAGCCGATTGAGGACTACTTGCTGGTCTGTGTCGAGGATAGGGTTGGGCCGGGACGTGACGAGGTGGCAGGGAGAGTGGTTATTCCGGTGGCAGCAATTGAAAGGCGAACGGATGATAAGCCTGTCATTTCGAGGTGGTTCAACCTTGACAACGGCAACCGATTCACCAATGCAGCTGGGGAGTCCAAAGTGTTGACAAGGTTTGGGTCTAGAATTCATTTGAGGGTTTCACTTGATGGAGGTTATCACGTCCTTGATGAGGCTACAATGTATAGCAGTGATCTTAAGCCGACTGATAAGAGGCTTTGGAAGCCTCACATTGGTGTGCTTGAAATGGGTATTTTGGGAGCCACTGGGCTTATGCCAATGAAGATCAAAGAAGGGAAAGGAGGGTCTAGTGATGCTTATTGTGTTGCAAAGTATGGACAGAAATGGGTTCGAACTCGAACTGTTGTTGATAGCTTGTCGCCTAAGTGGAACGAGCAGTACACGTGGGAGGTGTTTGATCCTTGCACTGTTGTTACCATTGGGGTGTTTGATAATTCTCGGATTGATAAGAACACGGCCAACAATGCTGGAGTCCGTGATTCCCGGATTGGGAAGGTTAGGATTCGATTGTCCACACTCGAGTCTGACCGAGTCTACACTCACTCATATCCGCTCTTGATGCTGCACCCTTCTGGTGTCAAGAAAATGGGTGAGCTTCATTTGGCCGTCAGGTTTTCTTGTGCCAATATGGGTAACATGTTGAACATGTATACTATGCCACTGCTTCCCAAGATGCATTTTGTGCAGCCTTTGACTGTGAATCAACTGGAAACTTTGAGATACCAGGCTATGAATGTGGTGGTGTCGAGGCTTAGCAGGACAGAGCCACCGTTGGGGAGAGAGGTGGTGGAGTACATGCTTGACCATGACTCGCATATGTGGAGCATGAGAAGGAGCAAAGCCAACTTCTTCAGGCTAGTGAATGTTCTATCAGGGCCTGTTGCTTTTGGAAGATTTGTGGAGTTGATGCGCAGTTGGCAGAAGCCAATCTGCTCTGCCTTGTTCGTTGCAACTTTCCTTTTGCTAGTTGCATTTCCGGAGCTCATAGTCCCAATGATCTTGCTGCATATGGCATTTGTGGGAATGTGGCGGTTTAAGTCCCGCCCTCGCCACCCATGTTTCATGGACACTAATCTGTCCCATGCTGAGAGTGTTTATGCTGATGAGTTGGATGAGGAGTTTGATTCGTTCCCAACGAGTCGGAGTGCAGAGATTGTTAGGATGAGGTATGACCGGCTTAGGAGTGTGGCTGGGAGGATTCAAACTGTTGTTGGTGATGTGGCTACACAAGGTGAGAGGTTCCAAGCATTGCTAAGCTGGAGAGACCCAAGGGCAACATTCTTGTTTGTGATCTTCTGCTTGATTGCTGCTGTTGTGTTCTATGCTGTGCCGATTAGAGTGGTGGTGGTTTTGGTGGGATTGTATGCACTCAGGCCACCGAGATTCAGGAGCAAGCTGCCTTCTCAGCCTTTGAGCTTCTTCAGGAGGTTGCCAACTAGGGCTGATAGCTTGTTGTAGACCGTTGAATTATCTGCTTGACCATCATCTTAGATATTTAGAGCTTTTTATGATTATCTAATTTAGCAGTTCAACTAGAACTTTTGGACATAGCGGGAAAGACTTTTGTGCTTGCCATGTAGGATATTGTCTTCCTATTTAGTTGTTTAGCTGTTTGGTTTGTACTATGTAGGCTGTTCACTAGGTATTTAATTCAGATTTAGGTAGTAGTTTATTAGGCAATGGTGGTTCAAGAGTTAGTGTGAGAAAGTATTATCCCTTGTTTTATAAAAAACTGCTGATTCCTCCCATGACATTATATAATGTGCAGATCTGTTTTTTTTCTTTCTACATACTGCGCTTATATGCACTGGCATATATGCCTGACTTTTTTCGATCTAATATGCCTGAAAATTGAAAGATAGAACATTCTGGGCATGGAAATTGCACTTACAAGAAGCATCATCTGAGGAGAGTACACGAGCAGTAATACTGAGAATTGACCTTTAATCTCATAACATAAGAAAATTACAGAGGAATTGACTGGAGTTAGTAAGATTGTAATTGCACAAATTTACAAACTGCATCATCAAACCTTCTGTTGTTTACAAGGGGATTGCAAATGTCTCCATCAAGAACAATAGTTTACAAATTTCTATCTCATGGGAGGAAGTATCTCCAAGTTCTAGGCCTAATGTCTCCAAATTAGAGCATCTAAGTTGTAGCTATGTGAAATCTTATCATAGAAATGGTGCCAAGAGTGGATCTGTGAGGTGTGGAAGACTAGTTCGTGCTCCCAAACCTCTACAGCAGGCAGCAGCCTGCAATTGAAATCGTATAGAAAAGGTCATGAACAAATATATGTTGCACAATACAACCACATAAAACTATGCCTTTGGGTCAGTTAGCCATTTGACAGAAACATGTCTACTAACCACTTGAGCAGCAAAAGGGAGCATTTTCTCTGGTGGCATGTTGGTGCAAACAGCTGCAGTAAATCGAAATGCTGAATCAATAAAAAAGATACAAGAGACAACAGCCATGACAAGGAAGATAAACTGAAATATGGAACCAACTTCTTAGTACAGTATTGTTCAAAAAAAAAATCTTATGACTGACCGAGGACAAGGTACAAAACGTAAAATTTGCAGCAGCATTTTGATTCAAGTTTAGGAAATCAAAGAAGACCAGAACATTTCTTCAGACACAAGTACACCCAGAGGATGATTTGACTTCATTCAGTCCAAATTCACATGGATGGTTTATCTAGTTACTCAGTCATGCTGGGAGCCCAACCACAGCCCCACTCTTCCACAAGATTAAACTGGTGATCCTAACCCTTCTGTTCAGATAATCGCTAGTAGGGCTTTAAAGAATGAAAAACGTTGCAATCTCTTAAAACTAAACAAATATGACATTTTATTTATTTATTTATTTAAATATTATTTTGATAATAGAAATACAAATGCAAGAAAAGCTCAGTGAATCAGAAACCACGTTTTCTTATTAATGATGAAAAGGTGCTGACCGTCAGTAAGGAAAATAACATTAAACAATTAAAACATACCATAAATAACTGCTCCAATAAAACTATCTCCAGCACCCGTTGTATCTAGAAGCTCAGAGGGTGGTATTTTCTCAGCTGTTCCCACAAACAACCTTCCGCACACTGTCCCTATTCCATTGGCTCTCAATTTTGTAACTGGCTGAGAGGATATAAATGGATAGACTTAGAGAGTAACAGATCTTAATAATATGTAGATAACATATATAATCATGTCATGACAGTTCTCATATTCTAGACCTGGAACATGCAATGAAATTCAGTAACTTGCTTTCTGCATCTGCAAATCACCCCAGCCTTGGTATCTAAAGGACAAAGGAGTGTACAAAAGGTTTGCGTGTGCATACTGTATGCTAATTAGAACGTTTCTGCCAATCTAAATTTCCCTTTACATCTTCATACAGGCATTTGGTTCAAGTTGGGTATTGTTGGGCATATAATGCCAGGTTAAGATGTGCCAAGACTTGGTCACCTCATTAGTCGTTGAGATAAGGTTATCTTGGTTCAACTGTTCAAACAGATAATTAAAATATCACACAGTTATATGGCATGAAAAGAATCTCGAGTTAAAATTCGTTGTCCTGAGGCTAAGTAAATATTCAGCTTCTGTGGATGAGCTCCCAACTTATCTGGTGAACCCTTGACCCCCTTGAGGGACCTCAAAATTGTCTAAAAGGATTGATAATTAGACAAGAATCATGCGAGGAACAGGTAAAAAAGCAGTGAAAAGGACTCTAGAGTTGTATTCAAGGAAACTTACTCACTTCTAATTTGCCTCAAGACTAAATGCTTTCTAATTCTTTGACCGATAGTGCCTTTTTATATTGTCACACCAATTGCTTCAATGGTTTTGTTTCGTCATTTTATTTGGTTTGAAGTCAGAGAGTTGCATGTTACTGGACTGAATGTGGCATCAAAGGCTTTATTTCCTATATTATAATTCATTTCAACTATTGAAGAAATTAATTGATGAACTCATGCTGCCCAACTGTAACTCATTCTTATGGTTGACTGCAGAATGACCAGAATTACTTTCACGCCTTCTGAGCCGGTTTGATTTAATTTCACCAAAAGCAAAAGGAGTATACTTTTAATGTAATTAGAAAGTGGCTTACAGATGAAACATATGTTGGTTTGGTTAAGCTGTCATCCTTTCTCTGCTTCAGTGCTTCGAATAAGCTGTCCACGTCAATTTCTTCCGTCTGAGGAGCCTCTGCCAGACACAGATTGTCAATGATGTCAAAACAAAGACAGAGACTGTCAATGAAAACCTGTAATTTTCAAATCCATGATAAAAACAGACTGTATGTACAAAATTCAAAGCCACATTTTCTGACCCTATGTTTCATATTGTTTTTCCAGTAAAAGATGGGCAATCACATAAATACCTTCTAGATTTCTCTCAAGCATTATGCATCCATCTTCACCCAAGGTCACAATTGCAAATTTGAGCTTTGGCAATTTCAAAAGCATTGAAACAAGAGCACTTGGAAAAGTTTCTGCTCCTGTCCATGCCTGAAACCCACAACAAGATCCAGAGAAATGAAGAACATGTTAATTGTAAAATCATAATAATTACATAGCATATGTCTTGAGTGATATATGCAATAATGCTTAGATTAACTAATAAAAGCAGATGGTAAAGGAAGAGCAATGCTCTAGAAAATCACATATATGAACTATGAATATCCAAAATTTGGTGGTAGTTTTATCGGCTGAAATGTTTGGAAAGACAACCAAATAGTATATCATGGACAAACAATTGACTTGCCTTTGGAAATTTTACTGAGCATATGGCATACTCAGACAAGTTTAGAAGATCATCCAGCCCTTCTCTTATCCTTTCAGCCTCAATTAATATAGGTATGTTCCGGCGAGTAGCCTGTAAGATTTCAACTATGCTATTTATTCTCTTTACTTGGTTACAGTTTTCTCAAAAAATAGCTAAAGATAAGAACAAGAAGTTAGATTGTAGAAACACGAAGATAACAGCTACCTCCTGTGCAACAAGTAAAGCAGTTTCATGTAGACGTCCATCAAAATAAGCAAGTCTTGCTCCATCCAGTGCAGACGATAAACTTGAAGGTGAAAGGTCATCCGGTATCATAGGAGGATATCCTTCAGTATGAATACACGTACGAGTATTCCTGAAAATGTCAAACGGGGGATGGGAAACTGAGAATCCAAAAAAAGCCTTATAAGATGCTGAATTGGTACGTATTCCTAATCATAAATACAGTTGAACATCAGAAATCAATTTGAAAATCATTAAGCCAATGATGCCAGTTTTGCCCACTGAACCACCAATTCATAAATGAGTAAGTGCCTTTTAAGGCACTGGTTAACTTGGTTGCTATCAAAGATGACATGAATGAAAAGCACTTGGCAAAACAGTAATGTTTCTGGAATTTTGAACTTTTAGCAACATAAACGAGTGATTAATTCTATTTGGATCCAAAATTTCTCAGTTAGTCCCTCTTTATTTTTTATTTTATTTTTGTTGTTGTACATGTTCAATTTCCATTTATTCCTTAAAATAATTGAAATACAATGATCAGGAAATTACTCCAGCGCTGTACTGCCCCTGCCCCTGCCCCTCCCCATCCCTGCACTAGGTCAGTGCCTAGAACTAGGTATGAACATATGCACTAGATCAGTTTCAAAACTAGCAACAAGGACAATCTGATGGGCTAAACAATAACACCGTGTGTGTGTGTGAGAGAGAGAGAGAGAGAGAGCCTCACGTTTCATTGTCAACAATAATGTAGGTAAATGGTGAATTACCCTCCTCAGCAACCTGGATAAAGACAATTAGAATCCAAAAATGATGGCAATATTCAGATTTCAGAGCATTCATGTACTACTTGTAAAGTGATAAATCAACATAGCATAGCTACCAAGGCAATGTAAAGTGATAGATTCCAAAACAAATCAAGAGGGATACAAATTTTCTTAACTTTTCGCTTACTTATTTTGACTTGTATAAGAAAATTACTTTAAAATCCAGTTTTAGATTTTGCAATGTTCAAAGCTTCTATGCTAATCCGATCTTTCCAAGACATGTTGATCGTGTGGAGATGCTAGAATATTACACATTCATTCATTACATTAACAGGAAAATACCTAAACTGACAGCAAAGATTGTCCATTCCTGATTCGAAATACTTAAAGAACATATGCATTACAGCAGCACAGTAAAACAGTACAGCCTAGTCAAGACCAATGGTTTTCCTTTAAAATGCTCACCACAACAAACGAAGTATCTACGCCTTCGGCTTGTAGCTCCTCCATTATACCCCTGCCTTGTGTATCATCCGCAATCTATCATTTCCCAATAATTAAAACATGTCCTCAAAATCCAAAACCACCAAAGAAAATATAGACTCTACAAAAAAAAAAAAAAAAAAAAAAAATGCAGTACCTTGGAAATGACCCTGGGACTTAGCCCCAAACGAGCCACACAAGTTAAAGCATTACTGGCATTTCCACCTCCTTGAACCTAAAAAATAACCCAATTATATATGTATCAACAACAACGACCAACTCAACAGAGTTCAAAAAGTCAACATATTCCGGTAACGGTAAAAAAAAATATAATCGGGAAGTGTACCTTCAAGCTGGTGGTCCTGATCTTATCGTCCGGCTTAGGATAAGAGGACACGACCGCCAAGAAATCCAGCCCCATGCTGCCCACACCGAGCTGCGACGTCACATTTAGTGAACCATAAAAAAGAATATTCCGATAGTAACAAACTCCACATTGCTGGGAATAGGAGAAGAAGTACGTACCACGGTCCGGTTTTCCGGGAGAGGGGGAAGCGAATCGGAGGACGACATTCTGCACCTGAAATTGTGTGTTGGTATAAGACGAGATTGAAGGGATGAAAAATGAAGAAAATAAGACGAGTATTAAAGGATGAGGGCGGACCTGGTTGAGCGACGTGGTGAAGAAGGTAGAGATAGGGTGTGGTGCGTCTTTGAAGGTGAAGTCTGAAAAGGAGGAGGAGAAGAAGAATAGTGGGGTAAGCTGACGAGAGGAGAGGGGGAATTGGCTTTTGGGGTGGTGTAAACGAGAGACAGCATCTTTTCTGTTATTCAATGGCGCGTGGAAGGCAATGTGTGTTTGTTAGGAACAGAGAGCGAGAGAGAGACAGAGGGGCCTATCAGATATATGAGAAATATCTATTCTTTTTTTTTTTCACTAACACAAAAAATGGTGTTTTGTAACACCAACCAATTTTAGTTGTCTTAGTTAGGCATTGTTCTATGGTCCGAGTCTAGTTCAAAGTTCCACACTTTGCATAGGTCAGTCCAGTCCAGGTCCAATTTTGCATAGGTCAATGTCAGTCCAAGTCCAAGTCCAGGTCCATTGTCAGTCCATACTCCATCGCATAGGTATTCTGTACCTGGCCACACGGCATATGAGAAATATCTCTGAAATATTTTTTTTATTTTTTTATTTTATGAGATAGCTATATACCGTTTTGAAAAGGAAGCCCGATTCCTTAAACCGTTTTGGTAAAGTCAGCTTTTGAAAAGGAAGCCCGCTTCCTTAAACTGTTAATATCATCAACTTCACATGGTGGAACTTCAAATTTTAGTCACAAGTAGTTTTTTACCATTCAAACACTAGGGTTACCATCTTGATCAAGGAAGAAAAAAGATTTTTAATTTAGTCACAATAAGTCGTTTTTGACCATTCAAAAACTAGGATTACCATTTTGATTGGTTGACAAAGAGAATGTAAACTTATGTGATTGCATTGCAAATCTTGAGTGATGAAGAGAATTTGTCAATTATGGTAAAATAAAAAATGAACAAGTGTGTGGCCAAAAACAAAAATAAAAAAATCAACCTGATTCGTTGAAATAACAGTTGGACCTAGACACCTCAAATGAAACCCATGTGATAAAGTGTAGACCAGGAGTCCTTCTGCAAGAATGTTAATTACGCTGTTTCCGACAGCCCATTCAAGCTCTATGTTCAACTCAAATACGAGAAGCAACATGACCGAGTTGTTCTAAATTTCGGAGGGTGTCATTCGTTGCTTTTTGGTGTCAAAAGTGCTTAGATGGGCCTGTTTGGTAAAGTCATCTTTTGAAAAGGAAGCCCGCTTCCTTAATACTTGTTTATTAGTTTGTATAAGTGCATAAATAAATAAGTACTTAACCCTTCAAAAACGCTCCAATTTTTCTCACATCCGGATGAACTTGTAGTTAATGAAAGTATCCTTTTAGCCATCCTTGTGTCATAGTAGCTTCACTAGCAAGTAGTACATCTACATTCTTCTCTTCTTATTGATGATCTTGGCATTGAATTGTACATAGACTAAATTGTTCAATCTTGTTGTATCTAATCTATTCCTTTTCTTTGTATGTATCTACACTAAGGAAAAAAAATAATTAGTATATTAAGAGTTTTAATTAGTAAACTACATTAATACTTGCTTACTAGTTTGTATAAGTGCATAAGAAAATAAGTACTTAACCCTTCAAAAGCGCTCCAATTTTTCTCACATCCGGATGAATTTGTGGTCAATGAAAGTATCATTTTAGTCATTCTTTGCAATATTGGTACCATGTTTCCATAAATATTCCATCATTGCATGTCTTATGGATTTGAGGGATTTTCTTGTTCATTTTGTTTTTGTTTACTCACTCGCTCCTTTGTTGACGAAGAGAATGTGAACTAGTGTGATAGCATTGCATGTCTTCAGTGACGAAGAGAATTTGTTGAAGCAAAATGGCTATGCTAGAATGAAAAATTAACGAGTGTGTGACCAAAAACAAAAATGAACAAGTGTGATAACATTGCATGTCTTATGGATGTGAGAAGGTCATTTGTGCTTGGCATGTAGGATATTGCCTTCCTGTTTAGTTGTTTAGCTGTTTGGTATGTACTATGTAGCCTGTTCATTAGGTATTTAATTCAGATTTAGGTAGTAGTTTATTAGGCAATGGTGGTTCAAAGGTATGTGAGAAAAACTATCCTTTGTTTTATTAAGAACTGCTGATTCCTCCCATGGCATTATATAATGTGCAGATTTTGATGAGTTATATTACAGGGACGCAAAAGAAAAAGGAGATGGAGAAGGCAGCCATCTTGGCAGCCAGAAATTACATATCGGAGCAGCTCAAGAAGATGAAAGAGGATGCGAATCCTTCAGACGCACAAGAGGAAGAGAAGGAAACGAAGAAGAAGAAGGAAAATAAGCCGGAGAAGAAGGCTTCATGTACTCAAGTGCATAGAAACACTCGGGAGGCTTATGCCCGCTTCATATTGGGCGCCTTTTGGGATCCTTTGTTTTGGAAGTGCTTAGTTAGTTCGGCTGTTTTGGTAAAGCACGCTTTGAAAACTGCTTAATTAGGTTTAAGCTTTGTGGGTGAAATAATGGAGTTGAGTCACTTCCATTACTAAGCTCAATGGTTTATGTTACAATGTTATGGAAATTGCATAAGTTGAGTCACTTCCATTATTAGCGAAAATGCATTCCCACAATATACAAAATACATAATAGATGAACTTGGCAACACGCAAACCCACAATTCCTACCAAACTGAATTGCTAATCATGGTTGACGAAGAGAATGTGAACTTATATGATAACATTGCATGTTTTGAATGACGAAGAGAATTTGTTGAAGCTAAAATCAGTAAAATGGTTAGGGTAGAATCAAGGTTCTAAAAAAATGCTACGTAATGTTTGAAAATAGTGAAAATACTTCAAATATGGTTCAACAACAATGAGATAATGAGTTCTTAAAAATAAAGAACAATTGCAAATTTGATTCTTGCAACCCTATTCCTCAAATTCTTCTTCCCCATATCCCTCTAGTACTCCCTCCGTATTGGACTCAAACTCAAAATCCATCTCATCTACATTATCTTCACCATATGGATCCATAAGCAAAAGAGTTGTCAACTTCACCACAGACAATTAAAGACCTGCCACATCGATTGCTATAACCTCAACTAATCAATTGCATCTTTTCAATTTCCTTTGTGTTCTGTCATTTCAAAGTGACAGACGTCAAGGAGGTACACCTCTCGTTAAAGACATTAAAGATTTTTCACTTCTCTCCTGACTAACGTCTGTATCAAGAAATCTCTAAGTTCTTCCTCTTCATCCGATACAAAGTCATCCTTATGAAGTTCTCTAATTTCTTGAAGTATAGAACTTTTCCTAGGCTCTAGGCTACTATCCACTCCCAATCCCTCTCCAACCATTTCACTAGTAAGATCCGACTCAACATCTTTATCACCACCATCAACAATCCATCCTTGTGCCATAGTAGCTTCACTAGCAAGTAGTACACATCTACATTCTTCTCTTTCATTCTTTTCTTCTTGTTGATGATCTTGGCATTGAATTGTACATAGACTAAATTGTTCAATCTTGTTGTACCTAATCTATTCCTTTTCTTTGTATGTATCTATATTAAGGAAAAAAATAATTAGTATAACAATTTCCGGATGTGAGAAATTATGTTTGCATCTTCAAAAGCATGAGCATCAAATTATGATAAGTAACTTATGCAGTTACTTATCATAATTGATAAAATATGATAATGGCCAATGTTATTAGGAATTTAGGATTCAGGACTGTTAATTTGTTAAACTTTCATATCAAATTGAGATATATACAACTTAATTTCTATTGTTTTAGACTAACGCCCATTGGTGTTTTCAGAGTATTTTTTTCAAAGTCTTTAAGAAGACTATATATACATTATGTATTTTGCAATATCATAACAAAAGAGGGAAGATTCGAATTTGAGACTATAGGAGGAGTTTTGATTCATAAATTTGTGAATAAATGGTACACTTTGTTTAAGATTTCAACAAAGATGATCGATAATTCTTTTTAGGGGTTTTGTCCATTTACCCCATTTTTAGGGATTTTTTTCCCACTTACCCCATTAAGTTTTTTTAATTCTCTTTTACCCAATACACTCTAAGAGAGTCTTCCCTAATACCCCATTAAGATTTTTTTTTTGTTTTTAATTTTTTTAATACAATTTTACCCCTCACCCCTTTGTTACTTAGAGAGAGAGAGAGAGAAAATGGAAGAGAGAGAAACTATAGGAGACTTCGCCGGAGCCCGTCATCGACCGCCGGATTCCGGCCAACTTTCGCTGGATTCCGGTCACCGGCTGCCGCCCACCGGAATTTGCTGAAAATCTCATCGGAAAGTTTTTTTTGCCCCCAATAGACATCTATTGCCCCCTAATAGAGGGGCAATAGACGTCTATTGCCCCAATAGTCTATTGCCCCCTAATAGACGTCTATTGACCTCCAATAGACGACTATCAGTCATGTATTGCCCCCCAATAGACGTTTATTGCCCCCTAATAGACGTTTCGATTACCGAAATGAGAACTAATCTCCCTAAATTTAGACAAATAAATTTTGATTAAAGAAAAAAATGAGAAGATTATATCAATTTAAAACGTCTATTGCCCCCTATAGACGTATATTGCCCCCCAGACGTTTCGGTTACCGAAATGAGAACTAATCTTCCTAAAATTAGACAAATAAAACTTCGATTAAAGAAAAAAAGAAGGGATTGCATCAATTTAAAAACGTCTATTGCCCTCCAATAGATGTCTATTGGGGCATCTATTGCCCCCCAATAGACATCTATTATAGGAAAATCCCATCTTAATGCAGTAGCCATGAACACTCTCTCCTCCAAGGTAACTTCCCAACTCACCAATGGCTGATAAAAGACACAGAACAGTGATTACACTAGCTTCAAAACCACCAATGCACATTTCCTTAAACAAGTCCACAATCACACGAGGCTGCGAAACATGAAGGTAATCACCCATCAAAGTATTCCATGAAATCAAATCATTTCTCTGAGGAAATTCATCGAACAAGTGGTGGGCATCCTCAATTTTCCCACAAACACAGTAACAATGCAGAAGGGTATTCTTTACAGTGATAAATCCGCCATGCCCAGACCTCATAACAACCCCATGAATCCCCTGGCCTTCCTCCTCGACCTCGGCGGAACTCCGGTCGTCGCAATCGTTGCAGACCCGGACTCGGCACCAGAGTCGACTTCAAGCCGCCACACCGGAGCTGCACGACTCTGAGTTGGATGAAGTCGCCGCTGGCTGCACGATTCGTGGCGCCGCCTCATGACGATCGCCGGCTTCTGGGCTGCAAAAGATCATTGGCAGCACCTTCACAGAGATAGAGAGAGAGGATTGCCGGCTTCTGGGCTGCAAACGAATTACCATCGACTACCGGCGCCGACGACGTGCAGGCCATGGTGGTTGGAGGCGTGGTCCTAGACAAGCTGGCATGGAGAGAGAGAGAAAGAAGAGAGAGAATTCACATCGAAGGAGAGAGAGAGGGAGGAAGGAGAGAGAGTGCGTGTTGCAGATCGGGGAGAGAGAAGAGTGGCATACAATGTAAATTATTAATTAGTCTTAGGGAAAAATCAATATTTTATTTTAAATTGGGTTAGTGGGAATTAAAATCTGTTGCTGGGGTAAGTGGAATAACTTTTGCTCATTTTAGGGCTTTGAGTCAAGGACCCCTTTTTATTTGTGAAATTATGGTGTCAGAATCATGGATGTCTACTTCGGAATAATTACCGTCTGGCACGCACTGAGCATGATAGCATTTTCACTAATCAAAGATGATGTCCGGATTAAGATAGGAGGTGGGGAAGCTGTTTCAGATTAAGATAGGTAATGTGTTCAATCTCATTCTCCAGTATCCCGGGAAACACATTGGGCCATCATCGAACTGAGTCCAAGTGAAAATCAGAGACCAACTAATTTTAAGTTGAAATTTGAATTAAATTTATCAGAAGCTGACAATTCCTGAATTTTTTTTCATCTGACCAGGCATATTTGGCTACAAGCAAAAGATGACTTTCAGCCTCACAAATTTTAGAAAAGGGAAGTTGTCAATCAATTAGGCATTGAACCCAAAAGGGAGATGATACACATCCAACTCGTATGTAATGAATCAAGAATTCCAAAATTAGAAGCCATTGTCCTCTCTTTCCTTCTTTTTTCTCATCCTCCACACATGGACTCAGGCAGGAATTTCAACTTCTAAACTACACCCATGGCTTTCTTGAAAAGCCGCGGTCCTTTTTGAACTGTACAAATTCAAAAATAAAATTAACAAGCTTCAAACCCAGAATCCATCGTTCCAAGCACGCTTTCCAAGCAGACCTCCATGCTCACTCATACTTCCTCTTGCTCTGTAGAAAGACGGCTTGCTACGGATGGTTCTCAATGGCCCTGATCTATTGCCATGTCTAATTGGTAAAGATACCCCATTCCCGAACAAACTTGAAACTGAAAACGGTCTGTTTTCCATGTCTTCAAGAGTCCCTGAGCTATACTCCATTGTAATGAATGAAGAGGCTTGCCCGTAATTTAACCGGGGAGTGAGTCCACCAGCGTTCCACCAACTGCTATCAGAAGGGGCAAGATCACATTTAAAGGAGTCCGGGACAGAAGACTCCTTTTGACTATGGCAGTCCCCACCAGTCTCATCCGTGTCATTGTATATCAGCTTTAGAGCCTGCACAACCTCACCCATAAAAGGCCTGTGAGTGACCTCAGGATGAACACACATGGAAGCAATGGCTGCCACTTTAGCCATGTCATTGAAGTCATAAGTTCCAGCTAAGGCAGGATCCACCAACTGCTGCAAACCTTCTCTGCTGGTTAGCAGCGGTCTTGCCCACGTGACCAAATTCTCCTGCCCCTGAGGGTGGGACATGTCAACAGGTTTCCTTCCAGAGAGAAGTTCCAGCAGCACAACTCCATAACTATAAACATCGCTCTTGACGAGTAAGTGCCCTGTCATCGCATATTCTGGGGCAACATACCTGTAAATCCATCACATCCATCAATTGGTCATACTAATACAAGGACTTTTAAATAAATCTTGCCTGAGGCAAATTTCAATTCATTTGGCATGTTTAGTAGTTCGCATAAATCGTTCATTAAAGTTTCCCGATTTCCTGTACCGTGGCATAATATAGCTAACATGGCAACGTGGAGTCTATGCCTATATGTGCCTTACAAAATATTAGATAATTGATCTTCAAAATGAAATCTTAAATCATGTCATGTTATTACCCGAAAGTTCCCATGACCCTTGTAGAGATGTGATGACTTCCTTCAGTTGCTTCCCTAGCCAACCCAAAATCAGAAACCTTGGGAGTGAAGTCATCTTCCAGCAAAACATTACTAGCCTTAAAATCTCGGTGAATAACACGGGGATTAGAATCTTCATGAAGATAGGCTAATCCTCTTGCTGCCCCAAGGGCAATCTTCATCCGTGCGTCCCAGTCAAGAGGGCCCTTTTTCTTGTCAACACCTGGAAAAACAATCATAAAATACATTTCATTTGAATTTAAGACTAATCAATTCCAAGAAACCAAACAAAAAATGAACATCCATGAAGAGAGGGGAAACCAAATAGCTTGTTCAGGCGCTTTGGATAAATAATTGAGAAGGAGATTGATTTTGCTAATTTAGCAAAACAAATTTGAGCCAAAGAAAGAGATCAAAGCTGACAAGATAAAACAAATTTGAGCCAAAGAAAGAGATCAAAGCTGACAAGATACCATACCATGCAAATGAGACTCAACACTGCCATTGCGAATAAGCTCATACACCAAGCTGCGTGCGTGCCCTTCAATACATATACCAATCAGTTTCACAAGATTACGGTGATGTAATCGGCTTAACATCTCAACTTCTGCAATGAATTCACGGTCTCCATTTTGGTTGTTATCCCTTGTAAGCACTTTGACTGCAACTTCACTTCCATCCTCCATAATTCCATGGTAAACACGTCCAAATCCTCCTTCTCCTAGAACCCTTTGAGAACTGAACTTATTTGTTGCTTTCTCAATCTCGGAACGTGGGAATGTTTTAACAGAGAGAATACTGGTAGCCATAGTGGACATTAGGGATACTGAAGTGGAGCTTGCAATGCTACTTGATATCATAGACCCAAAGCCTGCATTATACACAGAAATATCAATCAGTGTACCTATGTACGGTATGCTTAATACAGAACTGAGTTAAAAATTCATATAAGAGTACCAAATTTGCAGCCAAAGAAGGGCAATGATCATGAAATGGAGGAAACATCTTTTCTGTAAACAAACTCTACAAATCTGAACAAGAATAACCAAATCCCACAACTGGAGAACTGATAACTGGCTTGCCAGTCTTAAGTCATGGTACTTTAGTTATCCAGTTTTTCAAAGGTTATCCCAAGACACCATAATATATCGGGAAGAAAAAAGAGTAAGGTCAAGATTAACAAAAACTGGAGATAAAAGGTATTGGCTTTCTGAGCTTTAAGGCAAAAAATTACATGTATACAACTATTTTATCCAATAAATGCTTGAAATTTTTTGATGAACACATGCACTTATGCAATGGTTTATAAATTTATATATGCATATACGCATCGCACGTGACTAGCCTAACAATGAGAACCACAACCTGTATCAGCAACCCTACAAAGTATACTCCTGATGGACAGTGTACGGGGAATAGGAGTGTAAGACCAACGACAATGAAAGAGGATCCTGGTAACTCTGATTATGAAAAGTCACATACTTACCAGATCTTTTATGAATAGATGATTCACGTGCAGGACCGACAGCACTAGATGGTCTTCCAACTTTCCTCCATTTTATGAACACCAAGATTGCTCCAAGAATAACCAGTACGAGTACAAAGGCAGAGAGGGCAATAATGGCAATGGTTCTTATATTCATTCTCTGGTTCTTTCTGGGAAACTCTGCAGTGATAGGGAGGTTTTGAGGACTTCCGGTTGGTCCATTCCCCTTCAAATATGGTGGTGAAGAAGTTATCCCTGATAATAACTGTTTCAGTCTCAACCACAATACATACTGAAATGATAAGCCAAAACATATGAGAGTTGGGGTTGGTACCTGGGTAACTAATGTACAACACTTCATAATTGCCAAAAAGAGTTAGATTGAGAGGCACTTTCTTATGCTTGAATCTGTCATATGTCAGTATCGCAGTGGTATTATCAAACTTCTCTCCTAAAGGAACCAAGTTAATATCCACTACTGTTCTCCCTTGATTTTGACTATCAGCACTTGCACCCATTATTATTACTTGGCTTTGTGCCAAATACGTGCCCTCAGCAACCTCAATCTCCAACTCACTCATTACTGGAAAAATAGAATAAGGAGCTATATCCAGTAAAAGTCTGACTTTCATGGGAAATACACAACCACAAGGTGAACCAAATGGAGATGCAGTAAGTGGCTCCACACAAAGTTGATCACAACCTGCGAAAAGTACCATGACAAAGAAGTAACTAACAAGCCACTCCACAGGAGATAAAATATATGAGATGAAAAAGGTTTTTTCGTGACCATAGTTAAACAAACAATATCTTCAGGTTTCCAAGAATCTGAGTCCTTTTTTTTTTAGCAGAAGCTGTGCCAGAAGTTGGACAAGCTACCCCTCTAACCCAAGATATGGTAAGTTCAAGCCAAGCCTCAAACTCATCTTGCCAAGTAACTTTACAGACCATTATTTATTTTATTTTTAGTTGCTAACAGAACAAATTAAACCGCACTAAATAATTGCCTCAGCAGAGGAGTGGTTATGAGGGACTAGATGATTAGATTACAGATATAAGCAAGGTAGCATCCAACTAGCCAAATAAAGGTTCTTGGCATCCAAGGCAAAAAAAAATTAGATTAAATAATTTGGTTTGAAATGCATCAAAAGTTAGCATATATTGATTGAGTAGATGTAATACAGATGACTGGCCCCTGAAATTGACAGATTTGGAGCCCTATATTATTACCTGGGTCTTTTGACGGGGCAGGAGCAACAGCATGGGGTCTGCCTTTCCCACGATGATGATGATGATGATGATGACGGAGTGGTGGTGAAGGCAAACTGCTGGGAGCTGAAATTGAAAATTTAACATCAAGATCAGGCCACAGAACTGGAATATCAGTGCACTAGTATTTTTAAGGTGATATATACCTAGATGAACTGGAGAAGGTGCAGGTGCAGGTGCAAGGGATGTTGAAGAAGGCTTGGTCATTCGTGTTTTCGATAGTTTTGAAGAAGCAAATGGAAAACTCATCAAAATTGACCTTGCTGCAAATGGTAGTACAACGATGCATATATATATCATCCATAATAATATCCATAGCTATAAAAAGAAGTAAATTTAACCGAATGGGGACACATAAACAAACACTCTGGGAAATGAATTGCAGCATTGATTTTCAACCAGAGTTTTTCAAGTGTATTGACAACATTTCCAATATATCAGTTCAAGAAAGTTCATTTACATCCCAGTGACACTGTAACTTGTCCAGATTAAGACTGACCCTGTCAGGTGAACTATACACAAACACTAGCTCACTTACCGCGCTCCAGTGCGAAACCTCTCAAAGTTAATGGCCGATTTGAAATCTGAGGAGTTAGTGACAATTGCCCTGAAATTATAAGAAAGCAAATAAGTTAGTTTTTCTTGATATACTCCGGCTGCTCGTTAGTAACATCTAGCATCAAAAATAAAAAAATAATTCAAGCACAGTTTGACTAAAAATGTGCAATATAAAATTCACAATTTCCTTTCCTTCTGTTTTTTCCCACCAGAAGCCATCGAAGAACTGAACAGAAATCCAAAAATTCAAATCCAGATACTAAAAACAGAAAGCTTTACCTGAGCAATAGGAAACCAAGTTGAGCTGGAGAAGAACAAAAGGAAGAAGAAGCAGAATCGGAGTACGCATTGTCTCTAAAATCCACAGCAATCATTCTCAGAAGCAGCCAGCTCCGAGCTGGAGAGTGTTGTCAGAGTTCGGCCGGAAAATTCCACACTGTCGGTGAAGCAGCAGCGGCCGGCGGCGAGCCTCTTCACGGCATTTCAAGACTAAGCAGATGAATTTCATGGTTTGGCGAGCTCGAACAAAGAGTGGAGAGTGAGGAGTGAAGCTTAGCGGCGACTAAACCCTAGGAGAGAGAAGAAGAGGCGGACATTGCGGGGTCGGTGGGGGGCTCTTGCAGATCCATGAAACGCGGTAAAAGATCTAGCAAAGCGTTTTGTTTTAGAGAGAGAAAATGTGGGTGGTTTTAGAGAGAGAGAAAGGAATTGAGGGAGAGGTGAGATCTTGATTCTTCTTGAGGTTGAAGAAGAAGAAGAATGAGAGAAAGGGGAGAGTGAGGTGAGGGGACTTTATTGCTGCTGTCTCTGTGTGTGTGTGTAGCTCCAGCAAGACTGGGTTTTTTTGGTAGGGGCGGTCTGATCCACGCGCCAAGAGAGCGAGTGTGGTGGGGAGGGGGGCCCACCGAAACGCCAGGGGCACGGCCGTTTCGTATCCCAGTTGGGGGAGCTGGGAACCGTTTTTCTGTTCTGTTTTGCTAAACGTTAATTTTGAATTTTGTTTTTCAGATGTGGATATAGATTCTGGAATAATTTAAATATAGAAAACTATAGGGGTCAATGGGTTTTAAGTGTTTAACTATCACATCTCACCCCCAATTGGAAATTTTTTGTTAGTTAACCATGAATTTTGAATTTCAAAATGGACTATTTGGTAAGGATTTAATCATGTATCACATTTTCGTCCAGTTTGGAAACTATCCTAGAAAATAGGAAACATAATGGAATATTTCGGGTCTTTAGCTTCTACCTTGATGATTTTGATATAGTTGACATTATGTTCATGCTCGTTCATATAATTTGGAAACTAATTTTGTACCCTCATTAGATGGTTAATCCCCCGTATCAATTTTTTATTTTTTTCTTTTTTGAGAAGAATCCCCTTATCAATTTTCTCAATAAACTTGAAATTTGGTTAATGTCTTTCTAACATTGTATGAGAACATATAAGACGAGGATAAAGTTGTCATTATGAAATCTCAATATATATTTAAAACTAAACTCTCATATTTATATTTAAAACTAAACTCTCATATTCTTGGGAATGAAATCCTCTGTCCTGAAATCCCGTATCCCCATTGTGTCACTACTCTAATATGACGACACCTGTCCTTAACCTTAACAGAGTTTTAACGCTGTTAATTGTCGTTTTAATAATCAGTTTTTTCTTTTAATAAATAAATAAAAAAATTTGCTGATTACGAAGAACACAAAAACATGTTGGACTCTACGTCTTCCCCTGGTCCTCCTCCCTATCTATCAGTATTCTTCTTTTCTTCTTCTTTCTCTGCACGCCGAAACAAACCCAGCATCTTTCTTCCATCATCCAACAACATTGCTGCAGACTTTTAAAATCTAATCTTGTTCTTCGTCTTATGGTTTTGGTTGCTATTTGAGTGACTGACTGACTCTGTTTTCAAAGGTACTTACATCTCCTCTTTGCCATGGTTTTATTTTCTTTTTACTCGCTGCAATGCATATAGGCTTCTTCTCTCTTAGTGACTGACTACAATGCATATATACTCGCTGCATGACTTTCTCTTCTGTACTGATATTCATTTATTCTTATTTTGTTAAATGCAGCTCATGGACTTAGAAGATAATTGCAAAGAGGATGAAATTCAAACAAACTCACGTCGAAAGTTGGATTTTGAAAATGGAACTGACATGAACACTTGTGTGGAAGATGAAAGTCTGGAAGAAAAGGTGACAGAATTGAGACATGTTGAAGGTAATGAAAAAGTAGATTATGTTCATTCCAAAATTAGGAAAGAGTTGATTCCAATAATTGTAATGGAGTTTGACACAGAAAATGATGCATGTAGTTTTTACAATGCATATGCATATGGTGTTGGATTTTCTGTTAGAAGATTTAAATTTCATAAAGACAAAAGTGGCAAGTTTCTTGATAGGTTTTTTGTTTGCTCAGCTGAAGGCAAGCGTGATAGTGAAAAAGATCAACAATCTCTTAATGTCAAAGCTCATCGTGCTGAGACACGATTTGGTTGTTTAGCAAGGATGAAAATTAAGATTTGGAAGGCTAGTGGCAGATATCATGTTATTGAATTTGTTTCTGAGCATAATGGCCATGAGACTTCAAGTCCTTCTAAGAGCTATTTTTTTAGGTCTCATAGGAGTGTAAATACTGCACAAATAGCTTAGGTAGATATGGCTTATGATTCAGGAATTCCTCCTAAGGCTACGTTTGAATTTTTGAGCAGACAAGCCGGGGGACGTGAAAGTCTTGGATTTATTCCTGAAGATTATAACAATTATTTGCGGTCTAAGAGAACAAGGCAAATGATGGTTGGAGATATAGGTGGTGAGCTAGAGTATTTACAGAAAAAGCAATTGAGTGATCCTAATTTTTTGTGGCTGTTTCATACATTTAGCAGGGCTATGTCAGGAAAGAAGTCAAAAACTATTCTTACTGATCAAGACGCAGCAATGGCGAAAGCATTAACTTCACAATAGCCAGAAGCATGTCATTGTTTATGTATTATGAGGATGAAGATGATTTTTTAAATGCTTGGAAGGTGATGCTTGAAAAGTATGATCTCATGGAGAATGATTGGTTAAAGAGATTATTTAATCTTAAGGAGAAATGGGCATTAGTTTATGGCCGAGAAACCTTTTCTAGAGATATTACTACAACCCAACGTAGTGAAAGCATGAATGGTTCTTTGAAGAAATATGTCAATTATCGATATCACTTGCTGCAATTTTTTCATCATTTTGAAAGGTTGGTTGAAGATCGTCGTTACAAAGAGTTGAGGGCTGATTTTAAGGCAAGTCAAAGTTTCCCTACAATTTCATTTCCAATAAAAACATGAGGGGTCGTGACCACTTACCCAATTTTAGCTCAAAAATTGCCCACTTACTCCACCAAGAGTTTTTTAACCCAATTTACCCAATCTAACAGTGTTTGACAATATTGCCCTCATTTTAATTAACAAATTACACTCATATGTCTCTCTCCTCCTCCTCTCCCCCCCTCTCTCTCTCTCTCTCTCTCTCTCTCTCTAAGCCACCACGCCTACCACTCCACCATCGATGTCGGCCTCCACCGTCGCCGCTCTGTCCCACAGTCGAACCACCAGAGGATGACGCCTTCCAACTCCACGATCCCAACCCCTCTAGGCTTCACCGGTTTTGTTCGTCAGATGTCCGAGAAACTCTCCAAGCCGGAATTGGGTCTGGGCTTCGCCAGTTTTGTTTGTCAGATGTACGGGAAGCTCTGAAGCTCCAAGCCGGAATAGAGTTTGGGCTTCGCTTGCAGGTCTCGGACGACATCAAAACTGTGGTCTATTGGGGGGCAATAGACAGATTATTGCCCCCCAATAATTTCTTAACTGTGGTTAATCAATCATTGAAATTAGAGTTTTGATAAGTCTTATGTTGTTTTGAGTTTATTAAAGTACAATAATCTATCAATGATAGAAACTGGTGATTTTTGGGGTGGTCTATTGGGAGGCAATAGACAGATTATTGCCCTGCAATAATGTCTTAATTGTGGTTCATTTATTACAGGTCATTTCAACAAAATGCTGCTAGATTCATTAACCAACATAATTAGGTTTATTAGGGGGTCATAAAAAGTTTATTTCCCCCCAATAATTTTTTTATAGATGGTCAGAAGTAACTCAGTTTGGTTTTGAATTAGTTTACCAAAGTACAGGTATTCAAATTCAATACTTGGTGAATTTAAGTCCACAACGAATTGGCTTTTTTTCACACTCTCCACTTCACCTGAACCGCTTCACCCTAGGCCTCCTGGGTGGCCTCTTAATAAGAATAAATGCACCTAACAACAAAAGGATCACCCATATTCATGCAAAAAATAACAAAACAAATATATTATTGCCTCGCAATAAACAGATTATTGCCCCGCAATAAACAGATTATTGCCGCCCAATAATATATCAGAAATACCAAAACACATTAGAAGCAGTCTTTAACACATAGGAAAATATCACTGAACACAATTATAGAGACTTTATAACAATTAAGACACATTATTTCCCCCCAGTAGGAAGATTATTGCCCCCCAATAATCTCGACTCTGGTTGACGATTTTGCCCACAAATCCAGTCATTTTGCAACAATTCCGATTGACTGTTTGCCTTCATACTGATTTGACTCCGATTGCAATGACTCCGGTTGCAGCCTGGGACCAGAGATACAATCAAGTTGCGATTTCCGTGATGATTAGTCGCCGGCGAGAGAGACATAAGCAAATCGAAGACGTACCCGATTCTACTGGCGATCGTCTATTCCTTCAGAAGGTCCAACCCGGCCTCGCTAAGCTTCTCAGCGACAAGGACCGTCGGCTTGGTGTCGAGCCTGGCTGCGGAGAGCACGACGACGAGTTTCGGCGCGGCAATGGCTAGAGCCGGCGTCGTGGGTGACCTGTTGGAGGGATGGAGGGAGGGAGAGAGAGATCCGACGTCGTCTGGAGAGAGAGAGAGAGAGAGAGAGAGAGAGAGAGAGAGAGAGAGAGAGAGAGAGAGAGAGAGAGAGAGAGAGAGAGAGAGAGAGAGAGAGAGAGAGAGAGTTCTCTCTCTAAGTGAGAAAGAAGGAGAGGGCAAAAAAGTCCCAAAAAAAAAAGAATTAATTGGGTATTAGGGAAATAATCTCTTAGAGTGTTTTGGGTAAATGAGGTTAAAAAAAAGTTAGTGGAGCAAGTGGACAATTTAGTGGCTAAAATTGGGTAAATGATCATTTCCCCAAAATATTAAGGCATGCAGCAAAAGTCTACACCCCAGCAGTTTTAAAAAAGTTTCAATATGAGCTATGTAAAGCTCATGATTGTGCATTGAGCTTTATTGATGAGGTTGGAACAGTGAGCAGTTATCATATCGTCCCCCGTGGAAAGTCTTGGCACCATAGAGTTACATTTAATTCAACAAGTGATATTGTTCAGTGCAGTTGTAAGAAGTTCCAGTTTGCAGGAATCTTGTGTGCTTATGCTTTGAAGGTTCTTTCAACAAGAAATATTAAGAAAATTCCATCTCAATACATCTTGAAGAGGTGGACAAAATCTGTTAAGGAGGGTAAAAGGCCATATTTATCTTGCCAAAATACAAGTGAAATAGACCCAAAGGCAGAAATTGTAAGACGTTATCGAGATATTTGTCGATTGAATACTCAGATAACAACAAGAGCTTTAGGGTCTAAAAGAGCCTATGAACTTGTTCTATCTAGATTGGACAGCATACAAGAAGATGTGGATACATGTTTGAAAGAAGAAGCCGAGGAAAACTCTACTAAACTGATTTCACCTACCACCAACAATGCATCAAAGCTTAATGATGTGGTGTGTGTTAATGATCAAGTTAAAGAGATTAAAGTTAAAGAGAAAGTTAAAGGTATTGGTTGTTCACAACTAGGCGTAAAACTGCTATAGAGAAGCTAACTATGGAAAAGAGGAGAAGACTTGAAAATAAAGATATGAACTCTTCATCTGTTGATTCCAAAACTGCATCTACAATGCAATGTCCTTTTATGACTCAAAGAGGAGAAGACTTGAAAATAAAGACATGAACTCTTCATCTGTTGCTTCCAAAACTGCATCTACAATGCAATGTCCTTCTATGATGCAAAGTGTTTCAGCGACACAACATGCTTCTTCTACACAGCCTCTTCTACCTCTTTCTATGCAAAGGGTTTCTAATGTGCAACTTACCTTGCCTCTGTCACAACCTATCCTACCTTCAGCACCCTTATTGCAATCGGTATTGTAATTTTTATTCGTTATTGCTTTTATTTTTCTTTTACTTTCAGTAATAATTCTCCCTCTTATATATATTTATTTATTTTTACATGTTAGGAACCTAATTGTCGTAAGTTAACAATGGACATGCCCATTAAAGAGAGAGAATTGGCTCAGCCTCCATTTATGCAGGTATTGATGATTTTCTTGCAAGGATTCTCTCCAATATTTTTGATGTTAGCTCTTCCTAGTGCAAGTTTCATGATCTGATTAATGTAGTTTAATCTTTACTGTATGTCTGCCTTGCATCAATTCCATTTCACAGAAGCTTTTCAGTGGCAATAGTTTAGGCATGAATTTTCAAGCTAACAAGCCTCAACTAATGCCTTTTGCACCACAAGTTCATTTTCCCCAGGAATTATCGCATTAGACTAAAAGTAAGAAGTTCTTACATATTTACTTGTATTATTGATGTATTCATGTCTATCTATATTCTAGTAACAAAATTTGGGAGTCTACAATACTATAAGCAATTATCAGAAATTGCTCCAGGTAACTATTACCCCTTCAGTAATTTAATTGAAATGTTGTGGTATTATTTTTGTTTAATAAAAATACATGTGCATGTTGTATGAGTGCAGAGACAATCCAAAGTAGCAGTAAGCATGGAGAATGGCCAGATAGCTGAGGTTGGGGAGTGGTTACAATTTTGCAAGCATAATTGAAGCTTAGAGCATGTTGCACTGATTTTCTAGTTGAACAAGTGTTGTTTGTTCCCTTCTAATTTTGGGAATAATATTTCAGTACATTTGAACTGAATTTCCATCCATTTTGTGCAACTTAAATTTGAAAATGGAATGCTTTTATCTTCTTATGGGATTAAACATTATGAGATGAATGATTCAGGACTGAGAATTCAATTGCATTGACACTATGGCTTAGTTTGGGATTGATTCTTGAGGTGCTTTTGGGGCTGCTTCTGCTTTTGGGTCAAGAATATAGTGTTTGGTAAAATCTGCAATAGCTGCTTTGGGACATAAGCGCTTCTCCTCACAGCTGAATCTGAGAAGCTACAATTTGTAGCTTTTGAAAAATGGCTTTGGGAAAACACGGAGCATCAACAGTAAACAGTTTAATGAAATTTATCTAACTGCCAATTCTGTCCTCCTCCTTTTCAGAAAATTACATTGAAACAGAAAGCCCCATCGCGAGGCAGACGTCTCATTCCGCGTCTCCTCCTTCTTCTTCTTCTTCTTCTTCTTCTTCTTCTTCTTCTTCTTCTTCTTCTTCCGTGTTTGGACTCTCAGATCGCCTTCTTCCTCAACTCGTCACGACCTCCTTCAATTCGTGGATTGTCGCTGCCTTCCTCTACGCCTTCTTCTTCAGCTTGTTGTGGATTGTCGCCGCCTTCCTCTGCGCCATCTTCTTCAGGTTGTCGTGGATCCTCGCCGGGCCTTCCCCTGCGCCTTCTTCTTCAGCTCGTCGCTGGTGATCTCCTTCAATTCATGGATTCTCGTCACTGAAAGGTTCAGCTTGCTCTCTTTACCTTACTCTTTCAGATTCTTTTTTTTTTATTCGTACTCATGGCATTTTTTTTTTCTTTCTGGAATCAAATCTATGGTGTATTCATTGACTTGGGTTTGGTTCAAAACATTTAGGGATCAGATATCAAAGGTTGGCCTTCTTTTGATTCAAAAGAAAAACAGCTTGTCTTAGTGGAAATCTCTTTGATTAATTAGGCTATGGAAAAACAGTTTGTTGCCCCACCTCTGCCACCGCGTTTGCCTCACGGTATTTCAATTACTTTTTTTTCGATTGAGTTTCAAAATAGTAAGTTTTTGGACTCTCTTGTTTGGGATTTTTGTTTTGTTGAATTTTGGGTTGTTGGTTCAGAAATAGATTTGGGGCCATTTCTAATTTTTGCAATCTCATCCATTTTGGTGACAAGAGATGGGTGTTGAGTGAGCTGGGCAGAGGCACCATAGGCATCGTTCTCAAGCGTGTGACCTTCACGTCACCTGCATCAAAATCGGTTCTGTCTCTCTATCCATTTTCTTCTTTCTATTTCAATTTTTGATGACTCAAAACTGAAAAAAGATGTATTTCTCTTTAATAAAACTTTATTAAATATGGTTAAAATAGATGAAACTGAAGAATAAGACTATTGCATGTACTTGGATATGGATTTTTCATTCGTAATGGTTCCATGATTGATGCTTTTAGTTAATTACTTGTTTTATATGACAACAATTTGCAGATCTGAAGTTGAATACAAATGGTGGTACTATGTCTCCCTTTGATTATGGATTTTTGTTCTTGATGATGGTGCATAGGTACTTCACCCTTTAGCCTTTTCCTTTCATTACAATTGATAATTGATCATTGCTTCTGGAATATGACTCACTATGTTATACCAATACTATTATTAAGCTTTTTGAGCTGAATCTTTATTCCTAACAAGTTGATTTAGACTGGGTACGTAACTATAAACAATATAAGTTCTTGTGAAAAGTTGGTACTCTTGGACGACCCATAGCAGAATCTTTCACAGGTTGGGGAATCTTGGTTTGTCCTATGGTACTTTTCCTTGTAGCTCTAATTTTGTCTATTTTCTTATATGTATATATATATATATATATATATTTTTTTTTTTTTTTTTTTTCTATTGGCTCTTTGTGGTTGAAGTTCATACCCTGGTATTATTAGTTTCTTTTCGTATATATAGCTCAAGATATAAGAAACCACCTCTGTTCCTCTACTGTAATTGGTAAAGCTCAAGTTGACTTTTTTGATTTATTGGTATTGTTTTTGTCTTAAACATGTATTACAATGCTAGTATTGATCCCAAAATGAGTGGAGACCTAGTAGCTGCTCAGGTTGTCAAGCAATCAGGTCAAGCTTTTAATTTAGTTCTTTTATTCAATATCCCATGAAGAAGTTCACATTTTTGTTTGAAGATTTTGAATTATAGTGCTTTATGACCAGGGAGGCAATGGTAATCTTGAAACTTTGTTGAATGAGTTTAGGTACCCAAGCGTTTCACACAATTGACACTTTATGTTGGATATAATTCTTAGGGTCTGCTTATGACATCTTTGGTTTTTGTTATGTTTTATTTGTTGTAATTAAAAAGGGGAAAGTGGAGAACATAAGAGAGATAGTAGAGAGATGAGCCTTTGGTAATTATTAGTTTATATTGTCAATTGTGGGCTGTGTCTTGTTTCGATTCAGCAATTACTTAATTATGGTGTTTCACCAATGTACATGATATACTTACTGTATTGCTGGTTGGTTGTTACACAGGGAGCTAACGAACAAAATATACTTATTTGAAGATGTAATTGCAATTGGCGCAACAAGATTCAGCGCAACATACAGGTGCATGAAGCTATCTAAATTGTGTTTTGCTGCTCTTCTCCTCAAAAGCTTTAATAGTTTCTCATTTTCATTATTTCTTCGAACATTATAATTTGGATGCAAGAACTTGTACCCTGTCCCAATGTAGTATCTTTGATAATGTAAGGGATACTCTTCCTTTTATGATTGTGGTGGATGGTTAGATTGTACATTTGTTTGTCTGGTCTGGTAACCTCCATGAATATAATGATTTATTTATGCTTTCCCTACAATTGAACAGGGAATTTCTGTCACTGCAATGGGAACATATAACCTGAAGGATTCATGGTGGTCCAGAATGAGGAGATCTAATTCCCTTTAAATTCACTCCCAGATAAGTGGTGAAGTGACTCAACATCAAAAGTTTTGGATCTGCTTTAGAGAAGTAACATAGTAGTTTTATTTTTTATTTTATTAAGATTTGTATCAATAGTACACAAGGTAGGAAAACTTGTTGGCTGAGACAATGCAATAGGTGTGTAATTTTATGAATGCCACATTGTGTTTTGATTGTTTTTAGATTATTAATGAAAATTATGCACTTACGATCAAAGATTTGAGGACTGATTATTGTATTTTCATGTTATAGTCAGTGTATTGTAAACATTAATGTGAAAAGTACAAGACGGTCTGGAATGCTATTAGATAATGAACAATAGCATTTAAAGAAACGCTATGGATTATTTAAGCATAGCAATTGACTAAATGCTATGGAAAGTCTAACAATAGCGTTTGTGAAGTGCTATTGAAGCCTATACAATAGCGCTTCCAAAACGCTATGGATGTTGAATTTTCTATAGCGTTTGCAGAAACGCTATGACAGACCTTGGATCTATTATAGCTCGAGCAGACATAGCGTTTACTAAAACGCTGTGGTATCCTACGATAGCGTTTTTTGAGCGCTATGAATGAAAGTTTATGGTGTAGTGTTAGTACAACTTTTTTCATAAAGATGAGTGACAATTCATATGGTTTAAGCTTTAGAAACTCAGTTCATATGTTAACTGGAAGTAGATGAACCTCTAATAACTTATTTTACTAAGATCAATCATTTCTTATAATTTTTAATTTCAGGAAAATACTATGTGGTGGATGTAGGATATCCACAAATGAAGGGTTATTTAGGACCATATAAAGGTGAGTGGTACCACCTTCCACATTTTCGTAGAGGTGATGAACCGACCAGTCATAAAGAAATATTCAATCATGCACATTCTTCACTCAGGGGTGTTATTGAGCGCACTTTTGGGGTATGGAAAAAGAAATGGAGTATTTTACGTGATATGTCCACATTTTCCTTATGAAAAACAAGTGAAGATAGTTGTTGTTACTATGGCTCTTCATAATTACATAAGAAGATATGCTCAACGAGATATTGGTTTTGATGAAAGTGGAAATTACTCAAGTGAAGAGACTAGTGAAGAGCTGAAGGATAATCAACATGATGGAGATGGTCCAGGAAGACAAGAAATGGAGGTGTTAAGAAATGCAATTGCACAAAGTCTAATGAATGCATCTACTGAGCATTTAGTTGCAAATTTCAAGTGACTTTAATATATTTTGTGTAATGGTTCACTTTGAACTATGGTCAGAAAATTAATCCAAATATTCTAGATGAGATTTTGTGTAATAGTAAAACATAATATGCATATTGAAGGGTTTAAAGTAAATATTTTATTATGTCCAACCAAGGGTACAAGAATAATACATGAGAATAAAATTTATTTGGTATGGTTACATAATCAAAAAACAAAATTATGTATTTTAGTAGCATATCTTAGCATGTATGACCATTTTGGTAATTATACTCAGTCAAAGCACTTTTGCCGTGTAATTTACCAAACACCTAGAAATTGCTTTTGGACCTCACAGCACTTTTAAAAATAGTTTACCAAACACCTCAGCTGCTTCTCCTCACAGCAAGTTCGGAAGTGTTTCCTCTCACAGCAAGTTCGGAAGTGCTTCCTCACACAGCACAGCAATCCCAAACTAAGCCTATATAAGCTCATGATTTTGACTTGCCTAATAAAAAGACCAAATGATCAGATGGTTTGTCAAATGATTTGTAGAGACGATGAATTCCCAATATCTACGTCTCTTTGTAATGAGAAACTAAAAGAGTTAAAGAAGAGACCAGTTTGTCATCATTTGTAACCAAGAAACTAATCAACATAATAAGAAAAAATGAACCAAAGCCGAAGTATCACTTCCAACATTCTTCATTAGCCTTATGTCGAACACCTAAAGTGCACTTCAACATCCTAACAATTTCAATCAAAACATGTAAAAACCATGATTCTTAATACATAAAAAATATGCCCAATAGCTCAGTACACAATTGAACACAACAATTTCAATCCAATATGTAATTATTCATCTATATCAAAACTTCTGACATTTAAATAAATGCCTCCATTGCAACTACTAGTCCACCAAAATCCTATATTCTTCTTGTTTGCCACAACACATCTCTGTAGTGCATCCTCCTCTTCGTCGCACTAAATCACCTTTTCAGTTTCCTCCCATCGCAATCGTATCCCTATCCTTGTCCTCCTTTGGCGAGGCCAAAAGAGACAGCGAATACAAATTAAAATGGGTGTCCAACTAGAAGAATATCAGTACTGAAGAGAAAGTCATGCAGCGAGTATATATGCATTGCAGTCAGTCACTAAGAGAGAAGAAGCCTATATGCATTGCATCGAGTAAAAAGAAAACAAAACCATGGCAAAGAGGAGATGTAAGTACCTTTGAAAACAGAGTCAATCAGTCACTCAAATAGCAACCAAAACCATAAAACGAAGAACAAGATTAGATTTTAAAAGTTTGCAGCAATGTTGTTGGATGATGGAAGAAAGAGGGGTTTGTTTCGGCGTGCAGAGAAAGAAGAAGAAAAGAAGAATACTGATAGACAGGGAGGAGGACCAGGGGAAGACGTAGAGTCCAACATGTTCTTGTGTTCTTCGTAATCAGCAAATTTTTTTATTTTTTTATCAAAAGATAAAACTGATTATTAAAAAGATGATTAACAACGTTAAAACTCTGTTAAGGTTAAGGACAGGTGTCGTCATATTAGAGTACGTAGTGACACAATGGGGATAGGGGATTTCGGGACAGAGGATTTCATTCCATATTCTTGTAGGGACTCCACATCTTGTATTTTATTGCAATAACAACTTTTTACACTCATGGGGTGAACCCAATATATCTTATGCATATGCCTTCTTGCATTGTAATACGCGAGATATATCACAACGTGCTCATAATTAGAGTTTAAAGCATATACTTTTACTTATACCCTGTACTTTTCTTTTTTTGATCACATGAAAACTAGTGTGCGAGTCTAATTTAGAACCTCTTACTTATAAACTAGTGTGTGAGCTAGAATATTGGCTTCTTCATTTGACTTCATATTCAACGACTATTCAATAGGGTATAGAACGGGGTGACTCCTCTTGGTTCCACCTCTAAATGTAATAGGTGTCCTTGGACATTGTGTTGTAGTAGAGTGAGGTTCTAAACCAGGGTGGTTTTTTAGGTGTTAGTGATTCAAGCCTAAGATGATGGAGTAGTGTATGGGGATATGCGCATGCACAAGGATTCATGTTAGCCCCTTCATCTTCTCTAATTGCTTTGCGGTGCCTGACTTGTAAGCATGTCACTTTGCGGGTGGAAGGTAACGGCAGTAGTGGTGGTGGTCGATGACAAGCAGCGAGGTTGAGGGTGGGCTAGGGAAACGATCCCAATCCATCTCTTTGTTAGTCATCCCGTGATGACGTCTAATTGGGCAACTAGAGTGGGGGTCTGGCCTACCATGTGGCGAGTTGAGCAACCAATATATTTATTGAGGGAGCCGGCTGCCTACATTCAGTTGCAAGGTTGGTTTTATGGGTTTGGGTTATTGTCTTTCAAACCCTAGCCCACTACTCTACAATAAGGTATGGGTTGGACATGTGTAACACCCTAAACCCGAATTTGTATGAAAATAATCTGAATTTTATGGTGGATAAGAAAATTTTACCGTAAAACACCAATTCATTTAGAACTCAATTGAACTAAAAACCAACTATACAAGGCATAGAGCTTGACGAGAAAATCAATTTTTATACCTTATACACCACCAACAGTGACCATAGTTGCCTAAAAACGTAGACGGACAGCCGGAAAGCCCAAAGCTTTCGAGTTTCGATTCTCCTCCTTAAACTGTCGGTTGGGCAAGACGATACCAAAAATAGATCATTAAAGGAGAGACGAGCCAAACGACACCCGTGCCACACTACATCGTGGCCGAACGGCGGATTTCCAATCATTGCGGGTCGTCAGGTTGAGAGAATGAGTCAAGAGAGTCAAATCGTGATTTGACTTGGTATTTATATAGTTCCCATTTAACTGGTTTTCAAAGGCCCTGATCAAGCGTTGGATAATTCTATGGTCCAGATTGCACCACACAAATTTCTTCTTCCTTAAAATAATTTCTTTAATTTCAAAACTTCTGAAAAATCATAATAAATAGCTCGGGTGTCCGAAAAAATTTTCAAAAATTCTCACAAACTCGTCCTGCTGCTGCGTACTTTATTATTATAAAATATTCTCGAGCACTCCAACAAACCAATGAGACCATTAATAATTCTCAAATAATCTCATCTTAGTTGGTTTAATATTTACAGGACTCACATTAATTGTCTAGATCGACCTACAATTTTGTTTTTGTTCTTCTTTTATTTACTTTATTTCTTTACCTTCAAACTTCTTCTATTTTGTATCTCAAGTAAATTAACAAAATTTCTACAAATTTCCTCGTAATATTTATTTTTATTTTTTACTTTATTTTTAAATACCTTTGGTATAAATACACACACACACTCTTACATTTAAAACAATTCCAATCATAAACCCAAATAAAGAGAATATTTCTTCTATTTTATAGAGTTAAAGGTATTAAAACATGTGTATCCCTTGATCTTTTGATAGTATGTGCGTGACAACCTCATTAAATTGGCTAGTCTTAATGTACACCAATTGTGATCGATATGCAAATTTTCTAGATGATTGTTTAGGACAAGTAAAGTCACATAGGTCAGAGTCTTTTTTTTTTCTTCACGATTTTGTATTATGTTTTAGTCACTTCGAGTAGGTGTGTAGGATAGTTTTCAATGGATTTTACTGGTTAGAGATTTTCTTCTCGATTAGGTAATAAAGACATGACAGTCTGTTGCTTCAAGCATTTAACTTTGCTATATGTAATGGGTTTACATGATAAGTGTAATTGGTAGCGTCGGATAATAAAAAATGGGAGAGAATAATGGGTCCCCTGTTTTCCATCACGGATCAGAACGACGACGTGTGCTGCATTAGATCTGCTCTCTGCCATTTTCTTCTTTCCCAGGGTACTAGATTCTACCCCCCCCTTCATCTCTGACTGTTACTTACATGCCTTCCAATTCATCATCCACTTCGATATCATCACTCCTCCTCATCTTTTAACATCGTCTCTGCTTTTCTCTGCCTCAAATTCTCTGTCCTCTTATTTATCACAGACCCTATCTCTCTGTTTCTTCGTTTTCGAACTCCAAGCTCTTCTGGGTTCGTTCTATTCCTTCCCAATATTCATCTCTGTATGTAAAGTTCAATACTTGAACTATATGCTCATCTGGGGTGTCGTGATAAATTCTCAACCCCCTATTTATCCCAATCTCGGATTCAATACAATTTTGAGGCTTTGATTATCGAGAGGCTTTGAAGGTGCGTCGCCTACAATTTTGGGTTCGTATTGGTTTATATGTATACTGGGGTTATGTGTTTGCATGGTAGCTTCGTTGCACAGAAGGATTTTTGGGCACTTTGAATTTGGAGCTTCTGTTGTATTGGTACGTTTGCTCAGTTTTGAATGCTTTTGTTGGTTGAATAGAGAATTTGAGGTTTTGGGTTGTTGGAAATTTCTGTGCAGAGCTTTAGGTTCTGGATATATTGTTTTGGAGCTGTAGAGACAAATTCATTTCGAGAGATTAGTCATTTGGTACTCTGCCCTTGTAATCAGATTTTACTTGGAAATAATATTACACACTTGAAAGAGTATTTGTTTTGTAATTGGGGTTGTTATGGTTGGTGGAAGAAATTGGCATATTTGAGTATGAACGGGTAGAAAGTACAGTAGCTGGATTAGCCGAACTTGGATGTCGATGGAGGGTTCGACTAGGCTCGGGCCAAGAGGCCTAATAAAGAAGCATGAGTTTGTAAGAATAATAATTCAGTGCCTATATTCGATGGGCTATGGGAGGGCTGCTTCATGCTTAGAGTTGGAGTCTGGCACTGCTTGCCAATCTGATTATTTTCAGATGCTGGAATCGAAGATATTGAGCGGGAATTGGAACGATTGTATTGATATCCTTAATGCCATTAAGGATTTGACAGAAGAAACAAGAACTACTGCTTTGTTTCTAGTATTCAAACAGTCACTTTTGGAGTATGCAAAGTGTGGGGATGACAAGATGGCTTTAGACATTTTGCAGAAAGAGGTTTCAGCATTACAGGTGGGCAGAGATAAGGTTCATAACCTGGCTCACAGTATCCTTTTCTCAAAGGATATGGAGCAGGGTAAGATGGACAACAATGAGGTTTGCGAATTGCGAAAAAAGCTGTTGCAAGAATTGGAAAATTTGCTTCCTCCACCAATTACACTACCTCCGCGCAGGTTGGAACATCTGGTTGAAACTGCTGTTTTGACCCAGATTGATTCATGTATGTATCATAATTTTTCGGATGCTGTTTCACTTTATGCAGACCATTTGTGTGGTAGGGATCAGATCCCTACTGAGACTGTACAGGTGTGATTTGCTGGCTGAGCTTCTGTCTTGAAAAGAAACATTATTAGATTTTTTTTTCTTTGTCTCTCATCTTCTTTTACTGGATGGTTGAGATATAAATGAAAACTTGTTTGTGAATGCTGCAGATTTTGACTGAGCATAAGGACGAAGTTTGGTTTGTACAATTTTCTCATAATGGGGAGTACTTAGCTTCTTCATCAAGTGATTGCACGGCCATCATATGGAAGGTACCATTGCATTACATGAGGTGATTTATATTAGAAGTTTATTCAAGTTATTGAAAGTCGCTTTCTGGCTATTTGAATATTATGTTCACCTATATAGGCAGATAGTGTACTTATTCAATGGAATTCTAGTCTGCATTGTGCAGGGATAAGATGATGCATTGAGTATACAACTAATGTTCTAGAAATTGCTAGAGAAAAATCTTGAATTTTTCAAAACAGATAAAGAAAAAAATTGTTGGTTCAGAACATTGCACATTTAGAAAATATGTTAAGCAAATTTTTTGATTAGTAAATATATGCTTCCAGAATCCACCAAATGTGTGAGGAAATAAAATTTTGTCCATTAAGGCAAGAGAAATGCATTAAAAGGAATCTATTCTTATTTTAACGTACATCAAAATTGTTTATAGTGCCACATGGACAAACGCAGGATCAAATGAGCTATCTGTAACGGAAATAAAGTTTGTTAATGTGGAAACAAAGTTATATTGTTGCGAATTACATTATGCCATTGTTAGCTTATGTTTCAATGCAAACTGGATACATATGCCATATAGGATCCTAATGTATGAGTTTTAATTTTTTGTTCTTTGTTAGTATCTCCATTCAATAGAAGTTGTATAAGTGGAATGTTTGAAAAGTGTTTAGTGGATGGCGAAAAACTACAAAATCAGATACCGACTTGGATTTCACCTTAATATTTGGTAAAAAGAATTTCATGGAATCTAATCATACTGCCTAAGTTGGGGAAGATGCTAAGCTGCTAGGGTTTCTGACATTAATTCTACCTTTCGGTGCCAGGTGCTGGAAGACGGCAGCGTGATATTAAAACATACCCTATGGAGCCACCTTAAACCAGTATCCTTTGTGGCATGGAGCCCCGATGACTCAAAGTTGCTTACGTGTGGAAATGGTGAAGTCCTCAAGCTATGGGATGTGGAAACAGGTACATGCAAGCATACATTTGGAGATCATGGCTTCATTGTCAGCTCATGTGCTTGGTTTCCCGACTCAAGGCGACTTGTGTGTGGCAGTTCTGACCCTGAAAAAGGTATCTACATGTGGGATTGCGATGGCAACGAGTTAAAAGCATGGAGAGGTATGAGGATGCCCAAGATTTTAGATCTTGCTGTAACACCAGATGGGGAAAATCTTATCAGCATTTTCTCTGATAAAGAAATTCGGATTTTGAATGTGGGAACAAATACTGAGCGTGTTATCTCTGAAGACCATTCTATCACATCCCTCTCAATTTCTAGAGATAGTGAGTACTTTATCGTTAACCTAAATAGCCAGGAGATCCATATGTGGGATGTTGCTGGGAAACTGGAGAAGCCACTGAAGTATATGGGTCACAGGCAGAGCAAATACGTAATACGCTCCTGCTTCGGTGGAGTGAATAGTACATTTATTGCCAGCGGTAGTGAGAACTCACAGGTATGCTTGCTTCCCCCAATTTTGTTTGTTTTCCTATACATGTGTATACCAATCATTCTTGCACCACTAAACTGAATGGGTCCTCACAAGTTAGATAATTACCATCTGCTATAGGTCTACATTTGGAATCGGCGAAACTCTACGCCAATTGAGGTTTTGTATGGGCATTCAAAGACTGTGAACTGTGTGAGTTGGAATCTTAGGAGACCTCAAATGCTGGCATCAGCTAGTGATGATCATACTATCCATATATGGGGCTAGTGATGATCATACCATCCATTTATGGGGATCGAGTCTATCTAAAAAGACTCAACCTGAGAAACTCAGTTGAACTTGTCACATGTCCAGTTTCACAACCAACCTGTGTGTATATATAGCTTTTGTTCTTTTCAGTTTCCTATTCATTAATGAGTTTGTAAATCTGTTTTTTTGAAAATTTTGGTGTAGAGTTCCAGTTTAGAGCCATTTTTCCTTTTTGACTGTAGCGGTCGCTTTTGCTAGTCGCCATAAACACATTGTCCGAAGTAACTTGGATCTCAGTTCCATACTATACTATGAACAATATGTGAGCTTTGCTTGAAATTTGCAACGTTTTCTTTTGATTCACGAGTTATGAGAGGGTAAGAGATGACTCTTTGCTTTTCCTATTCTCAGCTTGTTGTGTTCCTTCAAAACCCAACTTTTTTTTGTCCAGGTCAGGCTGCAAATTTTCGGTCCATATTACTGAACTCCAACATCTATCCTCCTTATGAGAAGCCTCAGCGTCCTTAAAATCAGTGTGACCAAATTTCATGTAACCCCGAAAAATGTAATCATCAAAAGACTTGGACCAAAAACGTTTGTTTTTTTGTCCGAGACCCTGAGTGGTCAAATAATAGAGCTTTCGACACCTGAAAAGGAAAAGATTTTTCTCCCAAATTTGTCTTTAGTAGAGACCAAAAAACTTAATTTGCAATATATGGGTGGACTTTACTCAAGTCGGAAAAGCCTAAATGAGTCTACGCGAATGCAATTTCTTTTACGACACACATGCTAATCCGATGGTGTTTCTTATTTGCCATGTTAACAAATGTATAAATTCGAATGTAACTAAAGAAAAATCCGATAGTATTAACAGATGTGTAAATTCGAATCCAACTAAGAGAGTAACAAAAAATAGTTGGTTTTTTTGGTCTGAAAAATCATGATGAGGATATCAAAAACTAATCTTTAAAAATTATTAAAATAACCACTGCAGACGTGTCATAACCTCAACCCTCAGAATCTTCAGGTGGACGGTGCGAACTTTGAAAGTAAAGAAAGCATAGGGGGCATTTTCGTCAAAAGGCATGGATCCCCAATCGGGGGTTTCGTAAATCGACCAAAAAAAAAAGAGAAACTATCTATGAAAAGAGAGGAACAAACAGAGCCCCTGTTCTCTCTTCCACACAGAGAGCCAGAGCCTCCATTTTTTTTCTTTTGGTTTTTCTCCCTGGGTTTCAGATTTCACACGCTTCTTCCTCAAAATTCAAAGCCCTGCGGAATTGAGTCTACCATTGATTTCATACAGGTCGCTCTCAATTCTCTCGGAACCTCTCTCAATTCTGCTCTATGAAGTCCGATCTTATGATGACGGGGCCTTCGCCACCGTCCGATCAGTTCATGTCGCCGGCCGAAAGTCACCACTGCAGGTCAGAAGAATTCCGAAAATTCTCTATCTATTACGCATTGCGTTGTTGATTGTTTGTTTTTGGATCTATGCGCATTTGTCATTTTGGAATTGGCTGAATTGTATTCGATTCCAGAATCTATGAGCTCAGATTGATGCTTGTACAGCTTGAAATTTAGTCACAGATAATCTATGTATGATCTTTTATATAATTCGTGTTGGTTGCCTGACTTGCCTCCTATGGCTGAAGGCCTGTTTCATGGCATTGTTGAATCTGAGTGTGTCGCTTAAATTTAATGAGCGTTTTATTGGTTTAAGTTTGGAATTCCGGAATTAATTTGTGCTTCTTGAATTTGGATCTGTCTTAGTGATGAATTTCATGTTCTAGTTATTAAGTTGAATGCGATGCGCTGCCCTCTTCAATTCTGTTGGTTTGTTTGAGATGTGTGTTTGATGAGATTGCCTCAAGTACGTACAACAGTTCGTTGTTCAGGATCATACATGTAAAAACATCAATCTTATAGATCCCTTGGACGTGTAGCTTTTGGTATTGAAAAAGTTTGCATTAGAACTTTAAAGTTAGTGTGATTTGTTGAGATCTATATGTATGCGGAGAGAGTTTTGATCCCTTCTATCATGAAAAGAGAAGAAAACATACAATACAGTTATTGAGGGGGTGGATTTGAAAATTTGATGACCTCTATGCTTCGCCTAGCTTAGCACGCTTTCTAGTCAAATATGCCCAATCTGTATTACTTTGTAAAAGCCTAGACAAAAGAAGAAGTTGTTTTCCTTTTTTGTTGAATCCTAAATTAGTAAATTTATATGTTGAGTTTTTTAACATAAGGGATTAAAATTTAAGGTCTAATCGAACCGTTTACTCGAAAACTTGAAATTCAGAGTTTATTATTTAAATCCTCTTACACATACATAATCGTAGAATGTTATTGTTGAATGAACTTCTCAATATGTTTGCAGCAGAAATGTGGTCGGCTTGATAGTAAGGAGAGAAATTTCTCCTCGAGCAAAACACTTGCCTAGAAGACGGTGGGGAGAAATTCCTAAAGTGAAAGCTGATTCCTCTTCCACTGGCCCTGAGTGCCAAGCAACAATAGATGCTAAGCGTGGCCTTCTTTCATGGTACCATGAGTTCTTTCTTCTTTTAACTGTATTCATAAGATATACCTACATATGTGTTAAGAGGGTAGAAGGTTTATGAGTGAGAGATTATGTATTTTCTATATAGGTTATCAGAGATGCTATGTATTTATTGAATATATATCATGATCTTTCCAGGGTTGAAGCAGAGTCACTACGGCATTTGTCAGCCAGGTACTGTAATTTGGTACCTCCTCCAAGGTCAACCATTGCAGCAGCATTTAGTCCTGATGGAAGAACGGTTGCTTCTACACAGTGAGTTACCTAATTCATTCATTTATCTCAATTTGAAATTTTGAACACTAGCTTATATTTATAAATTTTTTCAATCTTTTGACACTTGCAGTGGTGACCACACTGTGAAGATAATTGATTGCCAAACTGGAAGGTGCTTAAAGGTTTTGAGTGGCCATAGGAGGACACCCTGGGTGGTAAGCTTGGCTTATACAGTTGCATGCACTTGTTTATTGAGGATTTCTTATGCTATGTGCCTTTGCAGCAATACTATTTGCAACTTGTTCAATGAAGACCATATTGAAAGTTTTATTTTTTTAGTAATCATAAAAAAAAAAAAAAAAAAAAATTAGAAGGAACTTTGCTGAAAATTCAGATACAAATTAAATATTGTTATCACAGTTATTGGACATACGGTATAAGAATTAACAGGAAAATAATGGTACTAGAGTCTTGTTGCAGAGTTAGCTGTACCATGTTAGTTCATACTTAGGTTTACTTGGTAACTCATGAAGTCAATTAGGAGTGAAACTGATGTTGGAGTTCTACCTTCTGATGGATACAAATTTCCAACGCTTATTATGATTATCATTCTCAAGTAAAATTGTGGAATTAACAAATGTAACTCTTACAGGTGAGATTCCACCCTTCGCAACCAGAAATAATTGCTAGTGGCGGTTTGGATCACGAAGTTCGCTTATGGGATCTAAACACTTCTGAGTGTATAGGATCACGTGATTTCCGTAATTTCAAACCTAAAACTTGCATTTCTTAGTAACTGCATTTTTTTTTTTTTGGGGCATCTTTTACTCATTCAATGAAGATTGATAGTTCTTATGTGTGTTGAATTTGATTGCAGATCGACCTATTGCATCCATGGCTTTTCATGCGACAGGGGAACTCCTAGTTGTTGCATCAGGACACAAGGTATTGGTTCTTTTTTATATGGATCTTTAGTATATTACATGGTCCTTGAAGATTTATGAGCTTGTAAATTTGATAACATTTAATGTCAATTTCCTCTTTCAGGTGTATATATGGAACTACAAAAAGCAGCATTCGTCTCCAGACATTGTATTGAAAACATGGCGTTCACTTAGAGCAGTGCATTTTCACCCCCAAGCTGCTCCATTTCTTCTAACTGCTGAGGTGAATATTCCAAACAGTATTTTAATCAATTATTTGAAGTCACCTATCATATAGGTTACATTATTAAACTGATATGCAGGTCAATGATCTTGACTCTTCAGATTCCTTGATGACACCAGCAACATCTTCCGGCTACTTACAATATCCTTCTCCTGCTGTTTTCTTGGCAAACGTTCATTCTAATGAACGCCTTAGTTTGGCTGCTGAACTGCCACATATGTCCTTGCCTTTCTTCTTTGTGTCACCATCTGTAGATAATCCAAGAAAAGAAATGCAGGGGGATGGGCATGTTGGTCCAAGTAACATGCAAGTCACTTCTGCTTTACATGAAGCAGTTGCAAATGCAACAGAGCGGAGTGATAGCACAGCTTCTCCCATGGAGGCATTTCCATCAGTTATATCTCTTACTCATCTCAATGATGCCATGGAGACTGATGAGATGCAGGCTATAGGGAGAAGCCAGCATGAAAACTTTACTAATGTAGATTCTGCTATTAATAGACTACCTGAAAATATTCCGAATCCTCTTCATTCTGCTGAACCTTGGCAACTTCGTCATATTTCTCCTTATAGAGATCCAGCATTTTGGGAGCTTCCTTTTCTCCAAGGGTGGTTAACGGGTCAAAGCCAAGCCACTTTTCCCTCGATGCTTCCTCTTAATGGTGCTGGGCTTGACACTTCAGCCCAACATAATGGTTCTTCTAATTTAGCACCACATGTGGCAACTTCTTTAGCAATGCGAGGAAGCACCAGCGTATCCAGGGTTTCTGAAAGCGCTGGTTTGCATTTTCGCTTCTCAGTACCAGAGTCTGGGGATGGTGCTGCTCTCTTAAATGCCCTGCATGATGGGAATGAAGCTCAGCCCATTATTAGCAGAATCCAGTCTGAAATTACTACATCACTGGCTGCTACAGCAGCTGCAGAGTTACCATGCACTGTGAAGCTAAGAATATGGTCACACGACATAAAAAATCCTTCTGCTCCACTCAATACTGAACGATGCCGCTTAACCATTCCCCATGCTGTTCTTTGCAGGTATATTGGACATACATGACACTTCTCTCATACGGCCTTAATGAGTTGATTGCAGTTTTTTTCACACGAAGTCACCAACATCTTTGTTTACACGATTCTCATTGAATGCATTTTGTGAATTGTTTCTGTTTAGCTTGGCATAATGTGTATGCTATTTAAGCTGCATATTTCTTCTTTTCTTTTGCAGTGAAATGGGCACTCATTTCTCTCCTTGTGGGAGATTCTTAGCCGCCTGTGTTGCATGCATGGTTCCTGATATGGACGCTGAACCTGGATTACAAAGTGTAGTCCTTCAAGATTCTGGAATTGCAACATCCCCAACCCGGCATCCAATCTCAGCACATCAAGTCATTTATGAGCTTCGCATATATTCACTCGAGGAAGCAACGTAAAAATCTAGTCCTTTTTACAGCTCTTATCTAAATTCTGTTATCGACATTTTATATTTTGTTTATATGTTCATTTTCTGACACAGATTTGGTTCAATACTCACGTCCCGGGCTATCAGAGCTGCACATTGTTTGACTTCGATCCAGGTTAGTTTTATAGAAATCTTGGCTCCTATCTGCAATAGTTGTATTTATGGTCCGGGGATCTGCTGTTTTCTTTGTTGCTATTGCCTTGGATTCATTGTTTACTATGATTAGTTTTGGCCATTATCCTCTTCTTTCTGGTCATGATGTATGATGTGATGATATATTTGTCTACTATGATTTGTTTGTTATATTCAATTTTATTGTGTTATCATTTGTTGAAGTAGTTTGGCCTACCATCCGTTAGTATTGAGTATTGAAGTCATATAGTTGGTTAAGTGCAAATGTATACTGTTAAACGTAAATTCCAACTAGTGTTACTTACCTCCTTAGTTTGCTGAAAGGAGCACATTTTATTTTGAGTTGAGCCTCTGTATTTGATGTTGTGCTTGCAGTTCTCACCCACGTCTGAGCACATATTAATTGCCTATGGTCGACGCCATGGTTCTCTTCTTAAAAGTATTGTCATTGATGGCGAAACAACCGTACCTATTTACACTGTTCTTGAGGTACTTCTAAGTCCCTTCTTGTTCTAAAACTTATGGTGGTTCTTTTATATTTATTTTACTATCTTATTACTTGTATTGAGTAGTTTGTTCTTTGACAAGTTTTAGTTTACACAAAGTGTTCTTTGTTGACAGATGCTTCATTTATAGGGACATTGGTTAATACTTTTGGAGCTTTTACTATATACTGGTCATGGTCTTTTAAAGGATTTTGTTAAAACCAAGGAAAGAAATATCAATATTAGTAGATATTGAGATATTCCATTATCTTGATTACTGAAATATTGGAAAAAGTAAAAATGTAGGTGAATATAGGTGAGAAAGCAAAACATGACAGAACTTTCTATAAAATATGGAAATTTTGAATGAAACTTCTAAAAACCTTGGAGTTGTCAATTGTAACTTTTGTTCGAGACAAAAAAGAAGAAGAAGCACTTCACGGCCTTTTTTGTTGATTTATTTGTGTTTCAGCAAGATCCTAGTGGGTACATATGGTACTGTTATCAAAGTTTAACGTGTTGTACTGTCAGTTATCATGAATTCATGATTTCTCTCTTTATTGTAGGTCTACAGAGTTTCAGATATGGAACTTGTGAGAGTACTTCCTAGTGCAGATGATGAGGTTAATGTTGCTTGCTTTCATCCGTTTGCTGGGGGTGGTCTGGCTTATGGAACTAAGGTGTGCTTTTCATTCCCCAGAAATCTTGCAATTATTAGTCTACTGACCTTTCTTGGGTCCTTTATAAAGGTTTTCTCTTCCCCTCCTCTGATTTGCAATGCTAATTTGCTATAAATTGCAGGAAGGGAAGCTTAGAGTCCTCCAGTTTGATAGTGCTCACAGTGGAAACTGCTTTACAGAGAAAAATATGGCTGCCCTGGTATAGTGAGCAAGGTTGCACCATACTCTTCCGTTCTATAATTCTTGGTGAGTTTTCTAAGGTGTCTGTTATTGAGATATGTTTTAGTTTGGTGTCTCTCTGCGCATTACAATCGAAGAGTTTTATCTTATCTGATGTCAAGAAAGTGGGTTTTATCTTGATGTTCATGATATATTGAGATAAGCAAGATAAGCGTGCAAATGCTAGACATTAGATGTATTTTATCTATGTCTAACACTTCCATGCTTATCTTTTGGCTTAATGGGGCCAGAATTCCCTTTAACGTTTCCCAATCTTGCCATTGCCCCATCTCTGTCAATTTAATAGACTTATGTTCTATTCCTATTACTAAATACTTATCTACATCAATATGAAAAGAATGTGGAACAGATGAGAATGAGATATTTAACGATAAAATTGGAGTCATTTAAATTGACAGAGATTGGGAAAAATTAGTGTACAATTGGATAAATTTGATGAATAAAGTGGAGGGAGCCAATAAGCCTCATCTTTTTCTGTTTGCTCAAATTTTAAAAGCTAGATTCATAACAGTGAACCATCTCTTCTTTCAGCTTTCCTGCATGACTAACTCTCATGTTGTGTAAATATTTATTTTCACTAGATAAAAACTTGACTTATACCAAATGAGATTTGTTTGTCATAATTTTGGCAATCCCTTTTTCATAAGAGTGCTTCTATTCATACCTCCCATACTAGTAACTAGACCTCATATAATAATTTTTATCATCAAACTTCCACTTTTATCGTCAATTTTTTTTTACACCTCCTGTGTTCCTGACTCTGCAACTCCTCTGGACTCTCACCATTGACGTTTCTTCACAACCAGCTAGAGAGAGACCTTTGCTAAATTGGATGCATCTTCTTCTTGTTAAATTAGAAATTGAACAAAAGTCAAACCAAAAATGAAACATAGAGCTTTTAAGATCGAAGCTTTAGAAGATCAGAGGAGGAAGAAAACCAAGCAGCCACGAGAACTCCACTCCAATCCCTTCAAACACATGTTAGCAGCAAACATCCTCTCATCCATATATGTTATTAGAAACACATGCAGTCACCACCAATCCTCCTCTATCATCCAAACTAACATGTTGGAATATGTTGTGATCCGAGTACAGTGGATCTTGAGGTTCCTAGTTTTTTTTTTTTTCCTTTAGTTTACTGGAAGGGCAGAATAGAAATTTAAAATGTTCAAAAATAATAGGAGGTCCAAATATGAGAGGTATGAATAGAAGCACTCTTTCATAAAGCAATGTACATTTTCATTTGTCGGGATAAATTTCATCCGCCTTGTGCTATTGTTACTGTTTTTGTTGGAACTTATGGAGAGATGTTGCTGTAGGATCCACGACAATGTAGATATCGGAATGAACATTCTGAACGAGCTTCTGCACATTCTAAAAACCACGTATTCTGAAGTGCAAAGCAGGATGATGTGAAGGATCTAGAAACTTGTGAAAAATGGTGGGTACCCTATCAAAGGTCAAGCAATCAGCTCCATTTAAATTATTTGTGGTGCGTATGAAAACCATGTATGGGTGATAGCAAGGGACATGGTAGATTCATGTACATATAAGTTATAAAGAAGTTTGATTAAAAAGAGAACCAAAAAAAAAAAAAACTTATTTGATCAAAACGATCATTTAAAGTCAATCTGTATTTTTTTTTTTTTTTTTTAACGTAGCTTGTGAAATTGTGAAGTACCGTTTTCAGTGGAAAATGAAAGATTCTGTGACTTCTGTCCACTGATTCAGACGAATAGCATACGTTACATTGATAATTTGTTTTTATTACTAATTTATGGTATGGACATGACTATCAAACAAAAAAATTCGGGATAAAAGTTTCTGATTTTTGTAACAAATATTATGAACATGTGGTGATCTTAATGGTTCCATTGTTCAATAACAAGCCTCAAATCGGTTGCTACGATTGAATTTACTTGTACTTTAACTCTAACAACTTCCTTATATTTTTTTTTTCTACTTTAGGAAAAATGAGCGTCTTTTGTTATAATTATTTCCATTTTAAGGATAGTGAGGAAAGAGAAAACAAAACTTCCTAAATTTTTAAGCAAAAGTCAAAGCTTTAAGCAATTTTTTTTCTCTAACTCCAACAGATTTCCTATTTTACAGTTATCTCTAAACTCTCTATAATTCTTTCTTAAATTTTTAAAGATTGCTGTAAATTTATGGAATTTTGCTTTCTCTTTCCTCACTATCCCTAAAATATGGATAGTTATAGGTAATCTGTTTGGAGCAAAAGATGCTCATTTCCCTAAAATAGAGAAAAATCAAAATATGAGGAAGTTGTTAGAGTTGCTCTAATTATAGAGATTTTAGAGATTGTTGTAAAATAATTTGTTGAAGTGTGAGAAGAAAAATTTTGGAAAGTTTTGACTTTTACATCCCTTTGACATTTTTGGAAACTCCTTAAAAATGTGTTCTTTCCTAGAGGATTTATGCCTCATTTGGTACACGAAATTAGACTATGGGGAAAGAACCCCATTCTTTTCTTGTGTTTGGGATGCAAAAGAAAATGAAATATTTTCTTAAAGAAGGGAAAATATGGAGGAAAGTGGCTCATTCCATAGACCCAAAGGATTTACTTTCCCCAATTATTTTCATACATTTATTAGTTATTTTTTATTATTTTATTGCATTAATTACAAACTTTTTAACAACTTTCCTTATGTTACTAAACACCGAAAATGAAACGTCGTGGGAAATTTTCTTTTTCACAGACCAAACCAGGCCTTGAGCATACAGATTCAATTCACAATTCTGAAAGACCTTCAAAACTAGAATCCATCTTGAATTTGTTTACTTAAGGATGGTTATAAATATGCGGATGACTAGTAATCCAAATGCGGAGAGGGGGGAGACCTCTCTGGACGAATTTGTCGTCGACAAAAGTGTGACATTTTCTATCTTGTTGTCTTTGTCGTCGGACAAAACTGTTAACATATGCCGGTTCGTCGGCGAAAGTGTAAAGTCATCGGATGACTTATTAACCTGTAATCCTGCATGGTACAAAAACTGACTGCATTCTAGAATTAATACATATGAGCAGAAAAACAGTTAAAGGAGGCACGTGAGGAGATATATGAATTTGAATGAGTCATGGGGTGGGAACAAAAGAAGCATGTGTAGCAGCGGAAACAGCATCATCCAGCTAAGCAAACAAAAACGAAGATGGGATCCGAAGCCCTAGGAGCCAATTTTATCCGGACAAACTTTTGGTCCATTCAACTGGTACCATCCTCCTTCACCCAAATAAGAAATAATTCCAAACCAAACACAGACATGACGACATACTTACCGCCCATCTCTAAATACAGATATTCCTTTCCCATCTCTAAATATTATTGACCCTGTCATAACTAGTGTTAAAACTGCCCAAAAAAAAATTCCCTATTCTCTTGTACCTCATGATCTAGATTTAAGGGCAACAGGATCGTTATCTCTTTCTTCATACTTACTGATCAGGAGGATATTACTGTAATCACGAACACTCATCCATATTAAAATGAGGACAAATGGACGATTGCTTTTATTAATTTTTTTTTCTTTTTGTTCTCTTGTCTAAGTACGTACCAGTCATTAATACTACTGTAACATTTTCTTATGGGTGGTTCTAGTTGGACCTCTAAATTTGATATTTGGACTTCCAATTTTTTTCAATTATTAATAGACTTTGTCAAGTTATATGAAAAGACAAATAAAGACAAAGAGAGAAAAATGGAAAAATAAATACTATTCTTACCTCCTCCAACCAAATATAACATTCAATTGACTTTTTTTTTCCTGAAATTTCCTTATATTGCATATATGATTTTATAATTTACCAAAAACAATTAAGTAAAAATAATAATTTCTATATATGACCCATCATTTAATACAAAAATAAATACAAAACAATCTGATTTGAATATTTAGTTTAAGAAATAATTGAATATTATGATATAGCTATCATTCTTTTAGCAAAATTCAAAGGGATTCCAACAACATATCAAGATTGAGAACCAACCCTTTGATTAATTTTGGTCGAGGAGAGACCTACTCATAAAAGAGTAATATCATGTGATTTTGATTCATTATTCTTCTCGTGGTTGAAGATAGAGATAAAAAGTAGAGTAACAGATTGTTGTATCTCATGTTCAGGGGCATTTTGATAAAAATAAGGAGGTCTACTTAGCTTTTCAAGTATTCAAAAAAGTAAATTAGAGGTGAACTAAGTATAAGAGGTCTAAATAGCAAATTTGGAGGTCCAACTAAAACCACCATTTTCTTACTAACTACCATGATCATGAAAGCTAACGGTGAAAACACCTTTCCATTAGGGGTGAATGGCAATGTAAAATTTATCCATCGCAAATAGCCCAACTTTTTAACCGATTCTTTTCGTTACTTAATAATAGAGAACTCAAAGTTTCAACTATAGCTATGCCTCTACATATCCCCAAAGAAAAATTAGACTAACGTCGTAGACTTAAATTTATTTCACTTCAACTAGTGTCGTTGTAAAATTTTTAGAATATGAAATCGTGTAACTCAATACTAAATAAACCGTAAAACTAATTAACCTAATTCAAAAACAATTAAAATATATGAAACATTTGAATACTAAATAAACCGTAAAACTAATTAACCTAATTCCAAAACAATTAAAATATATGAAACATTTACGTGTCCAAATCATTGGCTACACAAAAGAATTTTTTTACTTGCATCTATAAATTATAAAAAAAATAATAATAACAATAAAAAAAAACTATCCAGTTTGACCAGTCAAAGGTACATTAAAAGCTATTATCAGGATTAGTTGCAATGGGACATGCATTGACTAATTGTTTTCCCTTTGTTTGACTACTAAAAGAACAATGAGATTACTAGATTCACTCCCTCCCAATCAATCCTAAATAAAACCCTAAAAAACCCAGAAAAAATCTAAATTAGAAAGAGATGGAAGACAATGATCTATGAAGAGTGATATTAAAATAGTTAAGATGATTCGAATTTATAGTGTTTATCAACAGCAATTGATACATCCCAAGTGCAACTGAGTCCCTTTGGGATCGTAACCAGGTCGCCGGCTCCGAACTCGACGAACTCCGATGACCCTTTCGGGTATGCCTTCACTCTTCCCTTGAGCAAGTAACACGTCTCCTCTGCATCAAACTTCAGCTGGTACTTCCCAGGAGAACAACCCCACCTAACAAAACACACCCTTAATTATATTATATGATGAACACAGAGAGAGAGAGAGAGAGAGAGAGAGAGACTCACTTGGGCCAGCACTTGATGTCCAATTCAGATAAGCGAGACTCAGAAGGGTTTTTCTCAACTGTGATTCTTAGGTTTGAGGAAGAAGAAGATGAAGATGAAGAGCAGGAATAGTCTGCAGCCATGTTTATAAGAAAGAGCTATAGCAGTACTGGTGGAACTGTTTTTTGGGAATAATATCTTGTTCTAATTTTGGGTTGTAGCCAAAAGCTCAAGGTATTGTGGGGGATATGGAAGAAGGGGAAGGGAATCTTTTTACACAGAAAGAGAAGGAGAAGGATAAGAAGCTTAATATATAGGGGAGGGAAGGAAGAGAAGGACAGCTAGCTAGCTCTTCTTCTTCTCTCTCACCCTCACTCCTCATTAAGTATTTACCATTGACTTGACCACAATTTTCACATGCATCTATGTGTATTATATATGTCATAATCGCTAATTATTGTTTTTCGGTGCTTTAATTTGCAATTGGGTGTCAACTGGTAAAGCACTTACTCTCACGCTACGCTACATCACAATTCTTAGATTTATTCTTCATTTCAAAATCCCATTCAAATTGAGAAAATAATTGTATTAATGTCATCACTTGCGTCGCAAAGAACCCTAATCTCTCCCTAACTCCAAGCTAACGGTGTTGTTCATTCTTTACTTGAAATTCCTCTCCTCTCAAGCATGTTTAGGATACCTTTTTTCTTTTTTTTTGTTTGACCGCAAACATTTCATTAAAATTTAAAATAATAGTGCAACTGTGCAAGTGTGCAACAGAGCGCACTAACGTATGAACTTATTAAATTATGTTCAAACAAAATTTAATTAGGACCGGCCAATTAAAAAAAAAATCAAATATCATCATATTATCTATATAGATTACAAACATATGATCAAACATTAAAAAAAAAATCATAATAAGTTCTTTTCAAACTATTGTAATTATTTCTAAATTTATCGCGATTGTACTTTAAGAAAATACATAAACGAGTGGTGCTACAGATCCCAAAAAGTATTACAAAATTTTAATACCAAATGAGGTGGCATATGCTATGTCATCAGCTTTTGTTTAGAAAACTAGTGAGGTGGATTTTCCATATTTTGATAATTATGTTATTTAGACTATTTACCAGCAATGATACATGAATATGATTCATGTCTCATATCATTCATTGGAAATATAGGAAAAGGGATGTGAATCATCTGATATTAAAGTGCAGCTAGTGCTGCAATCAAAACTCAATCAATAAAAAAATCACGATGGACAAGAGGAAAAACTTAAACATGCAGGGTTTAATACATTTTAATGGCGGAGATTTGTAACAGAAAACTTCACAGAGAGAGAGAGAGAGAGCCGCTTTTGCTTATGTCATGTTATGAGTGAATAAACTGACCCTCCAACAAGATATCTGAAATAGCAATAGCAAAAAGGGATCAAGTTTGGAGATTAATTGGTATGGTGAGGGTGGAGTTGTGGAGGCGATTCCCACAAAATGATAAGGGATTAAATTTAATTTTTTATTTAGGCTGAATATAATATAATATAATAAAAAATGAATAAATTCCACCTCATCAATATATTTTTAAGGCAAAATGCTAATATGACCCATGCCACATCATTTGAGATCTCTAGCATTTTTCTACATGCACTGCACTATTGAAGTGTTAAAAATCATTCCAATATAGTAAGTAGATTTGTGACGGTCTATGATAAAATTTTACTGTTGTCACGTAACGTCGTATATTAACAGTTTTTTGCTTTTAATTTGTGCAAATGCATTTTACTGTTGTGATATTTATATGCCTAAATATCCTTGACTGGTCCAACGGTTGGACTGAAAATCTAACCGACATGGGATACGTGGCAAGTGGTGAATGGATGGTCCATATGACAGTTTGACCGGGAATCAAAATCCTTGAAGATGCCGACATAGCTACTGTCAGCTCTTTTTGCTTCCCTCCTCCATAGGGCATAAGTCATCCTCTTCCTCCTCCTCAAATCAAAATCAGAACATCTTCCACGTGTGTGTCACACCACGTGCAAATATTATTGAATTATTGACTTTAATCGTGTCTATAATTTTTATAAACTGTTATCTAAATAGTTAATATGTCATAATTCACCGACATATCTGAGACTTGTCATTTCTTCAATGTATTTACTAAAGATCCATCAAATAAAATGTTTGGCCATTTAATTTTAATTATTGAATTATATTTGGACGTATTAAACGTTTAGAATCAAATGACGTCCAAATGTTAAGGGGCAACCATCAAGTCTTTCTTTAGGATCTAGATCCTCTCCTAACTAACAATCTACCTAAACTCCTAAGCTTTTAATGAGGTAATGCCACATGGCTATTATGAGATCCAATGGTCTACAACTCTACAACAAACTCACATGATTTTTGTCCCTTATTTTTTAATATTATTTTGTCTTTTTCCAACCTTATTTCTTCTCTCTGCACTTCATTTCCTCACTTTGGTTCTTCCTTTCCTCCGTACCCAGAATCTCAGGCATATATTCTATCACTCATCCCTATTCTTAAGTAGAGGACCTGGGTTCATCTATGAATCTGAATGCAATATCAACGAAATCAATAACTTCAAAATGGAATCTCAAAATGGAGCACGGCCACTTCTGTAAAACATCATCGAAACCCACTTGAGAGTGTTGTAAAGGGTGTTGAATGAACTGGTATAGTGGTATACAATCAATTGTGTTTCTTCTGGGTTTGATGGTATCAGAGTCTACATGGTTCACGCTGATGCATGATGTGCGCTGCTTCTTGGATGGGTTTTGGGCGATTTCCAGTCCATGATTCGAGCTCCTTCAATTATTTTGGTTGATTATATCCTCTTTACTGGGCTTGTTCTTCATCTCTCGAATTTTGGATCTATTCTTGCTTTTCTTGGGTTAATCACTGATGGTTTTCCATGAAGATGAATTAAAAGAGTCATCACTATGAAGGAGAGAGACAAGAGACAAACGGGGAAGTGAAAGGAAAAAATAAGGCATGAACTAGTTGTAGGCCATTAGATTCAATATTAACACGTGTCTTGATCTTTTTCAAAGTTTTGGTAGATTAGGCAAATAAAAGATCAGGAGAGCATCCGCACCCACTTTCTTTAACATAGAATTCTAAACTCATATATGTGAATCACGAATCCATATCTGTCACACATTGTTTATGTATGAAGCAGGTTCTTCTTCAATTTTGGCTGCCCAATTTGGAATACAAGAGTGAACCCCAAGTGAATATCAAAATCATTAAGTTGTTGCCTCCAAGTTAGAAATTGCAGTAGTTGTCTCATTCAGACATGGAATTTGACTTAATTAGTGGCTGCACACATTTTATACCTTGTAAACGATGAGTTGTTGTGCCTAGTATTGTTAATTGTACATGCATGCACGTTTTGAAGGCTTTAAAGGAAACAGATCAGGTATAACTTGAAAGTTAAGAATCATCTGGAGCAGTACTCACCTAGACTTCACGTGCCCCATTCATCGCCATCGTCATCGCCATCGTCATTGTCGTTTTTGAGGGGTTTCTAGTAGGACTTGTAGGAGCGTATATACCTACAATAATTAACATCTAGCACTGTAGACGGAGTTCTTTCAGGTCACAAACCCTAATCATCAAATGTTATGAGTAAATGATTGTCAACTGTTGATCTATGATTTTAACTTCAAATTAAATTATAATCTGTGTTGTAAATTATTACGCCAACAAAGCTTAACTCGTACACGGTACTTCAGCTTCTAGAATCCATTAACTGACCATATATATGCCGTAAGAATTTAAGAACTTAACAAACTATGGACATGTCTCATTTTCCTGTTCTCTTCATTATGTATTAGGCCGAGTGGAGTATGATCTTAAGGAGCTAGAGCTATACAAACTCTCCATGGGCCTAAATCCAAAGCCATTGGGTTTTACTGACAAACACAGTCGGTTATATCAAATGGATCATATATAAAAGCCTTTAAAAGGGCAAAAAAATAAAATCATGTTGTAAATATTATTATCTATGTGGATATCCATGTAAATACTCATTAGTTATGTGCTTTGATGTAAACCATACCTCTATATAAAGGAGGCTAATGAGACTGAATGATACACTTCTACTTCTCCCCAAACTATTCTCTCTCTCTATCTTCTCCCTACTTTATAACACGTTATCAGCACGCTTGCTCTTAATTTTTTTTTCACTCTATGATGATTTAAGAGTTTTTGGTGCAACTTTGTTGCTTTTGACCATAACTCATAATCTACGAGTCAAGATTTTTAGATTATATGATGGCACGGCTATTCTAATTTTGTCAATTAACTTGAATTTTTTTTTTTTTGGTTCCATCGATTCTGATTCCATTATATCCCTGCATCCATAATTCATGGTTTCTACGGTTTTCGTTTTCAAGTATGCTGATCATACATGCAACTTGATTGATTTACATATATACATATGATTCCCAAAGAAATATTATATAAATAATATTCTATTTGTTTGTTTCGTTATTTTTTGTGTCATACCATTATTACACAATCATGAACATTGCAATTTCATTCTGAATAGACTTCTTTTGACATATTACCTAGCCAGGTAGCTTTAGAACCCTTGATAACCTCTAATTATTATTGTTCTATCTCTTATCGACACAGTTTTAATTGTTGGCTTGATACAGCCAATTTTGTTCATTACTACTTAATGTGAACCATCTATGACTGTATGTGGTCACTTAAATTGAGAATTTGTTGTTTTGATTGTTTAATTAAATGTCACCCTAGTCCATCTTATTGGCTTAGATGCCATATATCAGTCCATATGCATATCTATTATATATTGCAAGAACAACATCATGGCACCGGTTATTCGTTAACTTATAGCTTCAGGTATGTTCTTTTAAGCATAATTGATCAAGTTCATTTATTTTCCTTACTCATTATTCGGTTTTGTAATTTAAACTGATCTAAACCTGAAGTTTCTTGATCAGATTATATGAGGGCCTGAAGTTCCTCAAGAGTTCTAATGAAAAGTTGCTACGTGAAGTTTCTTGATTAGAACTAATGCACGCATCTAATAATGAGGGCCAGCAGATCCTCGGTGTTATATGTACAACTAAATGTATGAAACTCACATAGTTCTTGATTCTCGACTATAAGAGCGGTAGAAGTCCCTCAACTTTCAATATTGGGGTTCCCTCCTCCTTACACTATGTGCGAATTTAAGGTTCAAACGACTTGTAGTTTAAAGATGGACACTAGTCGAAGCCAGAAGCTTGTTCAAACGACTTGTAGTTTAAAGATGGACACTAGTCGAAGCCAGAAGCTTTCTGACTATACCTTATATATAAAGAGAACTTAAGTTTCTCCACAGGATAAAATTATGTCTTGTGTTAATGGAGAGCTTTAATTATCATGTATCTGAAGAGATCGGACCAAAAGTTCTATGTTTTCTCTTCATTAATAGAACCAGAAGTTCTATGTATTCTCTTCATTAATGGAACCAGAAGCTTCCATGATCATTTTATTTATTTATTTATTTACTCGTATTATTTCCTTTACTTTTATTAAACAATTTTTTAATAAGAGAATATGTCCAGAAGACAATATTATGTTCTTGTGCAATTTGAAGAGAGATAGAAGATTATCATGAACCAGACCAGAAGTTCTGTGTATTCTCTTCATTAATGGAACCAGAAGTTTTCCATTATTATTTTATTTATTTGCTTGCATTATATTAATTTCTTTTCTTTCATTAAAGTAATTTTCCTTTTTTTATACGGACCAGCAGTCTGATATCTCGAACCTTCAAAATTTCGAGTGTACATCTTTTGAACTAGAAGTTCAAAGTACCACATAGTAGAACTTGAAGTTCTAACAGTAAAACTCAAACCTGAAGCTTTGAGTATAAAATATAAATAAAGTGAACTTGAAGATCCACTTTAGTCACCTCGAGCCTGAAGTTTCGAGTACCAAATTTGTTTGAACCTAAAGTTCAACATATGAAAATTTAGAACCAGCAGTTCTAATAATAAAAAATTCGAACTTGAAGCTTCAATTACACATGATTTATTTTAACTTTATGTCCAATTCGAACTAGAAGTTTCGAGTGAATTTTCGTATGTTAATTGATACATTCTTCTTTATGCTTGCGTAAAGCACTCTTATTGTTTTCTTACATTAATTACTATACCATAAGTTCACTCCACCTTAGAACCTGAAGTTCTAATTGTGCAGACTCGAGCCATAACTCTCGAGTGAATATATAGACAATTTATCATAAAGTTTTAATTTGGGTCAACCTCAAACCTGAAGTTTCGAGGGAATTATATTGACACCAATTTAAAAGTAAGCAGATATTTAACCGTTGGTTTATGACGAATGAGTATGAGTATATCCAAAATTTGTGATCGTGGATTTTGTAATTAAAAGAGATCAGAACCTGTAGTTTCTAGATCCTTAATTACATGAGGACTTGAAGTCCCTCAATGATCATACTCACTAGATGACAATCTAAAGTCCCTCACTTATAAAGTATGATCGTGAAGCTAATCATCTCAGATCTTACATATCTGATTGATGGCTCCAGAAGAGCACATATTATTGTCTCTTGCATCCTATGCCTCCAATATTACCAGAGATGTATAACCTCTCCATCTCATGGATCTCATTGTATAGCAAGAAAGCCAATTGACATGGCTACACCATGAAATGCCACCAGAAGTGGATCATGGCAAGAGGGAAATCAGGAGTCAAGGTAAATACTACCCTAACATCCACATATGTGAGGAATTGTAAATTGGGTGTGTGTCGCCTATGGTACACTATATGGTGGATGATTATCAAGCCACTTTCGAAAGGGCACTAATCAAATTAAATTACATTGACTAGTACGAACATTGAGATCATCACACATCCCTGATGTCTTTTGCTTACAACAAGCAACTTGAAAGCACTATTATGCTACTCCATATATAGATTTATTGTATCCTTTTGAGTTCCCATTGAAACTAAATGTTTCTTAATCCGATTATCTAGGAACCTGATGTTCCTTAAGAGGTTGTTATAAATTGAAAAAAATTGAAACCTCAAGTTTCTTGGATCTCCAATTATATGAGGGCCTGAAGTCCCTCCTCTTTATGACTACACATTTATATGTGACATAGAACTTGAGGTTCTCCACATGATAAAGTTACTTGCTCTTATGGATTGTAGTCTTTAACTCGAAATTTTTCAAGTATATCATTTTGGCCAGTAGTTCAAAATGAAGTTGGTCCATTCCAATTAGCAGTATTTCACAATTAATGTTTACTGAAGCTAAGGTAACAACCATATCAAGAGTTGTAGATCTTGATCTATGGCTCCAAATGAGCTACTATCATGTTACCGAATTTGAAATATTGTTGCATTAATTGCTTACTATATGGTTGGAGAAGACTTTATGCCATCGGATATATACTGTATCGAATTTTCTGCAGTAAATTAAGGCATATGATGTCATGAACCTGAAGTTCCTTGAACCAAATACACTATTTTGGCATGACCGGTTACGTCACCTTTTGTCTACTATGTTGCATGGAATCACTTACAAGTTTGATGATTACTAATCTTACTCACAAGCAAATTGTTTATTTACATATTTGCGAGTTGTCACTTTAATGAGACAATCCTCCTGCAATGAGGGGGAGAAATATTGTTCCTGAAGAACGATATGAATTGGTGTGAGATATTTATTCACCGTCTCATTTTGACTTTGAGAAATATCAAAACTAGTGAATTGATAAAAGAAAGTGACAAAATTATATGCTAAATGCAAAGGCATCTGCTTGGGTTCATGTCTCTGAGACCTACCATATTAATACAAACAATGTAGATTCCATTTGATTTGTGGGATGCAATTGTATCCAATTGACATGGTTCTCCTGAAGAGAATGTCATTAAACAATATCACAACTCCTAATATGGCTACACATACAAAGGGTGTAAGTATGCCATTATGATATGATGTCTTAGTGATACAATAATAAATCAATATGGTTGATGCTCCTGGACAAAACATTTTTGACCTAAAACTTGGTTTGGGTTCGCCACCATCCAATGAACATCTTCAATCCAAAGAAAGTGATAGATTTTTGAATGCATCTTTCTGAGCATGGTCAAAATAAGACAGTCTTCCCATCGTTAGGGGGAGAAAAGACTACTGTCATTTGAAGAACGGCGTGAATTTGTGTGGATTATATCCACCAGGTCTAAAGTTTTAAACTCCCAAAAAGGGAAGATCATACAAGCCCTATAGTGCTCAACATTATATTATACGTAAAAAGATCCACATTCTACATAATTCATCTATGAGAGATGATTGTCCTGGAAGTGACAATGTATGCCCCAGAAATGGCATGGGTACCCAATATCAATAAGCTTATTATAGCTAATGCATGCATATAAGAATGTGTGGGATCTATGATTGTTGATCATCGATGATAATTTACATTTGGTAGCTACCAAAAATCTTAAGGGTTGTATGGATGCTATACCACGTTTCACCATGAATGTCGACAGAGTATATTATTGGCCATATTGGAAAGAGGCAATTCCAATGAAATTGAATATTTGAAACGTGATGAAATACTTGGACCTCTAACCCTACAAGTTACAAAAGGGTATTTATCAAAAGTGAAGATAAATCATTATGACACAATGTCTATTTATCGAGACATGAGATTAAGAATATCTTCCCTTATACGAATGACAATTTTCTATAAGTACAGTGTTACATATAGCTGTTATATTGACGAGTGATTTATGGCACGTTGTCATCGTATATTATGAAGATCTTAAAGACACATTGCTTAAAGCAAAATCTCAAAAGCAAAGGGTCATAATAAGCGTATTGCTTATCAAATCCTCAAGGGATTCAAATACATTAATGATTCAAGTTCATGAAAGGTTGAAAGAGCCTGAAGCTCACTCATAGAATCAAAGAATCTAAAGCTAGCTCATATGTACTCATTTCGTTCTAGTCAACGAGATTTAAATTGCCTTAATGAGTACTATGAAGAGACTACTATTGAATTCGAATTATGAATATAATGTTGCAACATATTCTAACTTTCGCAAAATTATAACTTAAAGCTCTTGAAGAAACTTATATTAGACATATCAACACATAAAGATATTGATGTGTATGGCTAGGTATGCCATGATGATTTTTTCAATGTTTTAAACTATACAAAGTTTAATGTGTCAATTTCTTTATATTGTTTAGCTATTACTTTGTGTATGAATTTGAGCATATGAGATTATTTCTAACCTTACCATATGAGGTAAGGCTTATTGAAAATCGTCTAGTTTTGTTGGTATTGCTTAACCTTTTCAGGTATGAAAATTTGTGATGAGCCCCTATATGCAAAGCACACGTGGTCTCACTTCAGTGATAGACACATCAAATCACTATACATGGTACATGTAGCTTATCGCACACATAATTAAGGCTTGCAACAATCAGTGAGAGATTCTCATCAGGGGGAACATCCAGAAGCATGCTACCTAGGACATATGCGCGTTGTGCTCTTTTTGTCCTTCGACCAGGGTTATTTTTGTCCCACTGGGTTTTTTGTTAGGGTTAATGCTCATACATCCCAAATCCGGGAAAATACTTCTCATACACCCCAGTGTCTTATTTTTGTTTCCCCTTACACAAACTTTTCTCACTTTGTGTCCTACCTATCCATCTTTTCAAAATCCCTACCATTAGTACCCTTTTTCTAGCAATTTTCTTTGCTGTCTTTGTTTGTCAGAGTCTGCATATGAATTAAAATAAATTAGTTGCTGTCTATTTCATTGTTTATTTAAAGGTTTTAAGAAACCTGGTGGGCCCATCAGAGTTTTATTTGAATATATATATATGAAGTTGACAGTCATCCTCTAAATTCAAAGGTAAACAGTGCGTATTACTATTCATAATTTCGATTGCAGACATACTTGAGTTGATTGCAATCTGCAAAAACACTAGTAAAGAATTGCATAGAGAGAAAGAAAAATTGAGAAAACTGAAAGCTTATCGAGATAGTCTCGACAGAGAATCTCCCAATTATTGGGATATCATTTATAGACTTTAGGCTAGAATCTATAAAATAGAAGAAGAGATTGATAATCTCCTATATGTTCTGAAAGAGGAACAAAAACCTCTTGATTATTTGAGCATTGGTTAGATCCGCACATCACTGGTATCAGAGCTTGTAAAATAGCTCAAGGAGAACCCTCCTTAATGGGGACAATGTCCGAATTGTTATTAGAGAAAATAAATTCTCTACTGAAATCTTCTGATGAGAAATATCAGAAGCTGTTACTAGAAGTATCTAGATGTCAAAATCATCTAGAAAAATTACCTGCTATAATCCACCAATTGGAAATAGGGGTGGGTTCGGTTCCGATCGGTTCGGTTCCAAGCCTAAACCGAAAACCGAACCAAAATGACATTCGGTGCGGTTTTTGCGTTTTGGGAAGTTGGTACCGAACCGAACGGTTCGGTTCGGGTCGGTTCGGCCCAATTTCGGTTTTTTTTTTTTTTTTGAAAAACAGATTTTTACCTAATATACTCCTTTGGTATTGTAACTCGAGAAGTTTTTGTTTTTACAAACCTGTAATTATAATCTATAACAAGAAGTTTACAAGTTTACTAATGCATGTTTTGTACTTCACTAGACAATAATCTCTAATTCGATACTCCATAGTCCATATAATTCAATTCATATAGTCCATCAAATTCTAGCATCAATATATGAAATTGTCAAAAAATATAGAGTCCAAAGTTTATAAAAGTCCATCATTACATCAACACTAACCTCACAAATTAAAAATTTATAAGTTCGCTAAAAGATAAAACATAAAAAAAAAAGAACGAACCAACATCAACATATGAATGAGGGCAATAGCATAATCTCAAGCTCGGAAAGATGAAGTCTTCGACTTTGGAGTTAACATTCCGCTCCGACTACTCCCCACTGCAGCTCCACATGACATCTTAAGCATCTCTACATTAGTATAAGAGAATAATAAAAATAACATTAGAAAATAAATACATACAATCATATATAACATAAATATTACAACTTCATTAACCCAAAAAACTATAACTAAGAAAATAGAAACTAAATTACCTCTTTCCGCTTCTTCACACAACTCCATCTCCTCAACAGTAGGCATATGATGTAGATACACATTTTCACTCCTAAGCCAATTTTGTGTACATATCAAAGCCTCCACCATTCTAGGACTTAGGAAGCTACGGTATGGATCAATAATCCTCCCACTCGTGCTAAAGGAAGATTCCGAAGCTATGGTTGACACCGGAATAGCTAGAACATCCCTTGCAATGCGGGGCAATATAGGATATTTACAAACTCCATTCAGCCTCCATCAATTCAACAAATCAAAGCCTTCACCATCTCCTTCAATAGGATCTCCAAGATATCTATCCACATCATTGTTTACGATCCCGGCTTTCATTGCTCTTCTCCTTTGCTCCTTCTCCTTTTAGCTTTCTGAAAATACTAGATGGAACCAGTGTTGATAAAATACTTTTTCTCAAGAGTTTAACCAAAGAAAGTATGATACATGACACGAAGATTTGCTAACGCAGTGTAAACCTCTCCACTGAGGAAACTTCACTGCGTGGCTTTTAACGTAGCCAACACGAAAAATCAATCCAATATTAAACACTAGAGTTTACAGAATACAAGTAGTGTTGTTCACAACAAACACCTTTTCTTAGCAACAAATGCTAACTTGTTTTACAACCATTCTAACTCTAGATTCAACATTCCAGGCAATCAATCTTCAGCCTTCCTTTCACTCAATTGAATCACTGATCTTGAGAGTGAATGTGAATGATTATGCAAAGTAACACATGAAACAATTAAAGAGGGTTTTTCGAAAACGATTTGAACAAAACAAGAAGTTCAAAGAGAAACCAATTTCAGCCGTCAAAAACCCTAACCAAAACTTTAGTTTTGAAACCTTTTTATAAGGGAGAAAAACTCCCCCTCAATCAAATCTTTTCTTGATAATTGATTAAGATAAATATAGAAAGATTTAAAACAGTTTTTGAATGTGCAATCGACACTTTCCTAACAAGGTCTCAAATTGATATGCATGTTAAAAACCATTTTAATGCAGAAGGGATTATTGACTTAATACAACCGATATGCATATCAATTTAGATTTATACCAACCAATATGGAATGAATACACATTAAACTCAAGATCAGTGACTCGATTTGACTTGATCTTGTCTTCAAGAACCGATCTTGTGATCTTTCTCTTTGCTTCCTTGAAGCTCCGGTTTCCTCGTCGTAGTGGGAAATCATATGTTGAATGGTAATAGGCCAATGTACTTACAATCTCCCCCTTTGGGCATTCCCATTCAACACATGATTTTTCATCTTTTGTCCTGCAAGTTAGGTTTCACAGATAAACACTAATCACTAAACAAAGGGTGCTACTTGGATTAAGGAATCAGTTTCCATCCTTTTCCGGATCCAAGTAGCCAAAATACGATTACTTAAGAATAATAATAGCAAGCATCCCAAGAGTATCTGTGCTTATGCACTTACACACCAAAAAAAAAAACTTTTGTCCATCAAAAATTAAAAATGAAGAAACAGAAATAAGTAAGAAAAATCAAGTTACTTCTCCCCCTTTGAATGGGAGGGCACGTCAAATTCCGCACAAAGCTTGGTGACGGTGTCCAGAAATTCCTCTTCATCCATGGAATCCGAGCTTTCCTCTGGTGCGACAGGCTCCTGCATGGCATGGGATGGACCGGGAGCGTCAAACCCGGGAGGGTGGCGCTGCATGTTCCGGATCTCCTGTGTGAGAGTGGTCAGGGCATGACGAGTTCGAACCAGAAGAGAATGCATGTCGTCCATGTCCGTCGTGAGGCAAGCAATTCGCCAGTCAGCCACCAGAATCTGATCACGGAGACTTTCCAGAGAGACAGGAGGAGGAGGACTCCGACTGCGTGCACGGTGCATGCCGGGATGGAGAATCCCGGCTCTGGCAGCGGCCTGACGACCTTCTTCTGGAGGAGGCAGGCGGCGATGTCCTCCAAGGCGAGTTGTTTGCTGTGAGCGAACCATGGTGAGAGAGCAGTGGGTGAAAGAACCTGCACACAGAGACAACCAAGAGTAAAATCCGAGGGAGACAAGAGAGGCTATATGTAGTGAACAGTTAGGTTAAGGAAGACCAAGGAACACACCGATTGGGAGAGCGGCTCAAATGGGGAGAGAAGTTATGACAATTTATTTTCCCTAGATATACGCATGCAGATAACTTCTCCCCCTCAACTTAGGCATAATCATTATGGAAATTAAGTGTAGGCAGATTACCATCAAGGAAGGAAACGAAGAGCCAAAATATATTCAGGGAATCTGCAAGTATATCAGAGGATCGTTTCCTTTGCAAGTATCAAGGTAATGAATGCATAGGTCATAACGAGGAGAGAAAATATAGCGAAGTTTAATCACAGAGAGCACAGATCACTTAGTTGAAGGCACATAGTTCAGAGTACGAAGCATGATGTATTCTCTCAACAATAAGAATTGGTACTCATAGTTAGACCTTAAGGAGTAAACCTGTGATAGAAGTGAATATAACCATGATGTGGGGCTTAGAAAAGAGTTTAGTGTCATAGAGAAGGAGTGAAGTAAGAGAACTAAAGTAAAGCTCATGAAATCTCCTAAGAAGGAGCAGGAATCATTGTTCCCAAGCACATGTTTTAGTGGAGTCAAAGATCTCCTTTATTTAGTGACAAATAGTACTCATGTAACAAGACTCTTCTCAGCAACTCCCAGAACAGATGTTCTTAGGGTACTAAGCATAACAAGGATGCTCCATGGAGAGAGTCTCGAGTAGTTGTCTGCATGATTTTATGTTACCTGCAAAGATCACTCACCAGCTCGTTTCTTGCAAACCTTAGAAAGTTCACCACAACTAAGGCCTGATTACTTTGAGAGATGGGATACAATTTTCCGTTCTCGTTTCTTATAAATCCTAGAAAGTTCACCACAACTAGGACCTGATTACTTTGAGAAGAGGGAATTAGTTATGTGAGCAAATGAAGCAGTTCGTCTACTTCACTGAATCTCATTTGACAGAAAACAAAAGGAAACATGCCACCACATAGGCTATAGGTGAAGATGCATAGTAGGGTTACTTGATTCAGTGACTAAACATGAGTACACAATTTCATTTGTCCAGAATAAGGCATGATAACATAAGATACATGACTGAAAATATGTACATTTCACTAGTGACTGTGATCAAGGGATACTAGGATCACAATTTTCTCAATCAATAGTGGACAGTCATCATTTTGCCTTAATGCTTAGAACATATCCCTAGGGCATTCCTCAACATTTCAAACCTAGCAGTGTCAAGAGGCTTAGTGAACAGATCAGCAAGTTGATTTTCAGTGGGCACAAAGCTTAACTCAAGTATGTTTTGTTCAACCAAATCCCTAATAAAATGATATCGGAGATCAATGTGCTTTGTTCGAGAGTGTTGAACAGGATTCTTAGTGATGTTAATAGCACTAGTGTTGTCACAGAAAATAGACAACTTACCTTGAGATATGCCATAATCATGAAGCATTTGCTTCATCCAAAGTATTTGTGTGCAGCAACTTCCAGCGGCAACATATTCAGCTTCTGCAGTAGACAAGGATATGCAGTTTTGTTTCTTGCTATGCCAGGCAACCAGATTGTTGCCAATGAAAAAACATCCCCCTGAAGTGCTTTTCCGATCCTTTAAATTTCCTCCCCAGTCAGCATCAGAGTATCCTGCAATTTCTACATTAGTGTCGAAGGTATAGAAAAGGCCACAATTAACTGTACCTGCCACATAGCGGATTATTCTTTTGACAGCGTCCAGGTGAGATTCTTTGGGGTTTGCTTGAAATCGAGCACACACACCCACACTGTAAGAGATGTCAGGTCTGCTGGCAGTGAGATAGAGCAAACTCCCGATCATACTTCGATAGAGAGTCGGATCAACTGATTTTCCTTCATGATCTTCGCTTAACTTGGTAGTTGTACTCATGGGATTGGTCACTGTCTTCTTGGAAGCAAGACCGAATTTCTTGATCAGGTTCTCAGCGTATTTTGATTGAGAGAGAAACAAACCTGTGTCTATCTGCTTTACTTGCAGTCCAAGAAAATACGTTAGTTCACCACACATGCTCATTTCAAATTCACTTTCCATGACAGATTGAAATTCTTTGACAAGGTATTTAGAAGTGGAACCAAATACAATATCATCAACATACACTTGGGCAATGATAATGTCATTTTTGGTTCGTTTCACAAACAATGTTTTATCTATGGATCCTCTAGCATACCCTTTTCCCACAAGATGAGTGGATAATCTCTCATACCAGGCTCGAGGAGCCTGCTTTAGCCCATACAGGGCTTTCTTGAGCCGGTAGACATGATCTAGGTTGTGTGGATCTTGGAAACCTGGAGGCTGCTCTACATAAACTTCCTCCTGAAGAAATCCATTCAGAAAGGCAGTTTTGACATCCATTTGAAACAATTTGAACCGGAGATGACAAGCAATGGATAGGAGTAATCTAACAGATTCCAACCTAGCTACAGGAGCAAATGTCTCGTCAAAGTCAAGTCCTTCGACCTGTGAATATCCCTGAGCAACTAGTCTGGCTTTATTCCTAATCACGTTTCCTTTTTCATCGCTTTTATTTCTGAAAATCCACTTAGTTCCTATAACATTGCACTTACTAGGCCTTGGTACTAAGTACCATACATCATTCCTAGTAAACTGATTCAGTTCATCTTGCATGGCGCTAATCCAGTTATCATCCAACAAGGCTGCCTTAATATTTTTTGGTTCAATAATGGACACAAAACCAAAATGAGATATAATGTTCATGCTTACCAAATTTTCGGTAATGAAACACAGTAATACATTTTCTTCACTTACCTGAACTGCAGCCTTTCTCCTTGTCATCGGACCATCTGTTAGATTGCCGATGATATCTTGAGTGGAGTGGTCTTTTTGAACTTGCTTGAACCCTCTTCTTTGGGTGGGAGCTGGTTCAAAAATGTTGTCATGGATTTCCTCTTCCTCTTCCTCAGATGATGTTTCAGTATTCTGTGAAGGTGTGACCGAGAAGGGTGAGGTATCTGCAAATGTTACTTCCTGTTTCACACATTGATCATCAATAGAAACATTAATGGATTCCATAACAACACGAGTTCTTTTATTGTAAACCCTATATGCTCTGCTGTTCAGAGAATACCCCAAGAACACACCATCATCACTTCTAGCATCAAACTTACCAAGGTGTTCTCTATCTCGTAGAATGTAACAAGGACTGCCAAAAACATGAAAGTGTTTAACATTTGGCTTCTTACCTTTCCACAGCTCGTAAGCAGTTTGATCATTACCTGGTCTAAGGAATACTCTATTTATTGTGTAGCAAGCAGTGCTGATCGCCTCAGCCCAAAAGTTTTTGCTTAAACCTGCAGCGTGTAGTAATACTCGAGCCATGTCTAGCAGTACCCTATTTTTCCTTTCCACTATCCCATTTTGTTGAGGGGTTATTGGAGCTGAGAACTCATGTGACACACCAAGCTCATGACAGTAGTTAGAAAAAGAGGCATTTTTAAATTCAGTTCCATTATCTGATCTTATTCTCACTAAACAGTTATTAGATGATTGTTTCTCAATGATTAATTTTTGACTCAAGTTCTTAAAGGACTCAAACGTTTCAGTTTTGTCTTTCAAGAAGTTTACCCAGGTGTATCTTGAGAAATCATCTACAACTACTAGTATGTAGCTCTTACCTCCAAGACTTTCAGATTGAGCTGGTCCCATGAGATCCATGTGTAATAGTTCCAATACTTGTGAGGTTGTCGCAGAATTTACCATTCTGTGAGGTGCCTTAGTTTGCTTTCCAACCTTGCAGTCTCCACACATCTTGTCAGTTTTACCTTTTAAATTTGGCAAGCCTCGGACACATTGTTTGGAAGATAATTTCAGCAAGTCCTGATAGTTGATATGTCCCATCTTTCTGTGCCAAAGTTCAAAGGTTTCCTCTGTGGATTTAACAGACAAACAAGACTGCAAACTAGAAGATTCATTTGCTTGAATATGATAACAGTTATCAACAGATCTCATACCTCCCATGATACCTTCACCTTTCTGATTTAGGACCAAACATCTCTGTTTGTTAAACCACACATCTTCATAGTCATCAGCCAAATGGCTGATGCTAATCAGATTTGCAGTTAATCCTTCAACAAATAACACATTTTTAAGGTTAGGTATACCTGGAGTGTTTACTGTACCTCGAGCTAGAATGTTAGCTTTCCTCCCATCTCCAAACGTGACTGATCCAGAGGTATTTTCATCCTCAAATGAAGTAAACCAGGTTTTGTCTCCAGTCATGTGTCTAGAACAACCACTGTCAACATACCAAAAATCTCGTCGTTTGTCAGCAAATGCAGTTAAAGCTACCAAACAAGTTGCCTCAATGTGAGAGCGTTGATGAATTTTGCTAGCACAAACAAAAAGACATGTATCATCAGTTTCACCAACAGGGGACCAATGATTTTTGCTTTTAATTTTTCTGGTCCAGACATCTTTTCTTCTTTCAGTTTGAGGATTCTTTTGAGAAACAATTTCAGTTAATTTGTTAATGAGTTCCTTTTGTTCTTTAAGCTCAACCTGTAAGGTTTCAACAGTACATTTTTCTTGAGAAAATTGTAAGTTTAAAAACCGTTCATTACATCTAGGTCTGATATGGCCAATCTTACCACAGTGATGACAAGTAGGAACAAAGGTTCTAGGGTTTGCGTACCTGTGTTGACCAGTGGGGGATTCTTGGTCAAGTTTTACCTGATGATGTTGGTTTGAATTACCTTCCCTTACACTTTTGACATGATCATCAAGGGAGACATCTATCTGCTCTACAGATGGTTTTGAGGCTCGTACGAATTTGGTGCTTTTGGAATCTTCTCCAGTGTATCCTAGCCCACATGTATCATGAGGAGCTTTTCCTGATCCAAGTAACTTGGACATGGAAGTGGAGCTGATATCAAACTTCATGAATCTTTCTTGAGTTAATTTTAACTCATGTTGTAGAGACTCATTTTTCGCTAACAGTTCCAAGTTCAGGGCTCTTTGTCCTTTAACATCCAGTTCTAGAAGTTTGATCTTGTTGAGATACTCATTCTTTTCAGTCTTCCACGTCAGTATCTTTTGGTCACCTTGTAGATCTGCCGATTCACTCACGAGTTTGCTTTTCTCCAGTTTCCATGCAGATTGTGAGGATTCGAATAGTTTCTCCACCTTTTCTTTTTCAGTCCTCAGGAAATCTACTTCTTTTTCCAAGCTCAAGTTTCTAATCAGAGTGGCCTTTGAAGCTTTGTAGAGTTGTTTGCAGCGAACATTTGTTTCATCATCATCAGAGAAATACTCATCACTTTCAGAATCAGGCAACAATGATGAGACAAGAGCCACATTTTCAATTTCTTGAGATTCATCATCACTCCAAGTTGAAAGGAGTGACTTGTTGTTGCTGTTTCCAAGCTTCCTATTTCCACAGTCAGTAGAAATGTGACCGAAACCACCACATTCATAGCATTTTGGTTTCCCTGAGTGATTTCCTTTGAAGTTTCCTCTTCCATTCTTACTATTGTAGTCACTGTTGTTACCACTGCCAATATAGTTATTCCTTCTGGGAGCATTCGTGTTTTTAGAGGAGTTCTTGCTTTTGAGAAATTTTTTGAATTCCTTCGTATGTAATCTGTAGGAGATCCCATGCCTGCTTGGCAGTCTCACAATGACTTATCCTCAGTTTTTCCCGCTCCGATAGGGCTGTGAAGATGCTGTTCTTCGCTTTGAAATCTGCTTGCAAGTTACGAACTTCTTCCTCAGTCCAGTCCTTCCTTGGTTTGGGAGTGGTAGTGGAAGCGCCTTCTTCTTTTGCTTTTGTCATAGGTACACTCCAGCCATTTTCTACGATGTTCCACACGTGTTCATCTTGAGCATAGAGATATGATTTCATGTAAATCTTCCATTGAGTGTATTTTTCACATCCACCCTCGAACCAGGGAGGACTATTTATAGATCCCCCAGCAGCCCTATCACGTGAATGTTCCATCTTTCCTGGGATCTCTAGAAGGTTCTAGAACCCGCTCTGATGCCAATTGAAAATACTAGATGGAACCAGTGTTGATAAAATACTTTTTCTCAAGAGTTTAACCAAAGAAAGTATGATACATGACACGAAGATTTGCTAACGCAGTGTAAACCTCTCCACTGAGGAAACTTCACTGCGTGGCTTTTAACGTAGCCAACACGAAAAATCAATCCAATATTAAACACTAGAGTTTACAGAATACAAGTAGTGTTGTTCACAACAAACACCTTTTCTTAGCAACAAATGCTAACTTGTTTTACAACCATTCTAACTCTAGATTCAACATTCCAGGCAATCAATCTTCAGCCTTCCTTTCACTCAATTGAATCACTGATCTTGAGAGTGAATGTGAATGATTATGCAAAGTAACACATGAAACAATTAAAGAGGGTTTTTCGAAAACGATTTGAACAAAACAAGAAGTTCAAAGAGAAACCAATTTCAGCCGTCAAAAACCCTAACCAAAACTTTAGTTTTGAAACCTTTTTATAAGGGAGAAAAACTCCCCCTCAATCAAATCTTTTCTTGATAATTGATTAAGATAAATATAGAAAGATTTAAAACAGTTTTTGAATGTGCAATCGACACTTTCCTAACAAGGTCTCAAATTGATATGCATGTTAAAAACCATTTTAATGCATAAGGGATTATTGACTTAATACAACCGATATGCATATCAATTTAGATTTATACCAACCAATATGGAATGAATACACATTAAACTCAAGATCAGTGACTCGATTTGACTTGATCTTGTCTTCAAGAACCGATCTTGTGATCTTTCTCTTTGCTTCCTTGAAGCTCCGGTTTCCTCGTCGTAGTGGGAAATCATATGTTGAATGGTAATAGGCCAATGTACTTACACTTTCATCATCTCAATATTAGGGGGATACTTTGGACACCTATCCATATGATTATTAAGGGAGGTTGTACCATTCTTCCTAGGATCGGCATAGTAAATTTTTCCACAATAATTACATTGACCCTTAATTCTACCATCCACCATATCCCTCTCAAAATGATTCCAAATATCTGACCTTTCTTTTCGTTTCAACGCCTCAAGGATGCTTTCCACACTTCCATCATCTTCAAGCTGGGTTGCTTGAGTTCCTTGAACTTCCGGAGTTGCAGTAGAAGTTCCTTCATGGGGAGTTATTGGTGCTATAGATTCACCAACACTAGTGTTGATCTGCAAAACAGAACAGAAACTGCAATAAGAAACAAAAAACAGAAACTGCAAACATAAACAAAATACAAAAACTGCAATAAGAGACAAAGAATAGAAACTGCAGTTTTAGTGCGCAAAACTCAAACATAAGCAGTTTTGATATATAAGAAACTGTAATAAACTAATAATACTAATACCACAAAATAGAAACTGCACAAACATCAGCAGAAAACAAAAAATAGAAAACAAAAGGCAGAAACTGCAATAATGCCAGCACAAAACAGAAAAACAAACTGCAGAGATTTAGATTGGTACCTAAGATGAAGAAGTTGATTTCGGATTAGCACCGGAACTAGTAGCAGCAGATTTAGATTGCCTCTTCATAATGTTTGCTACTGATCACTCCTATTCAAATTCAAGGAGTTGCAAACTGCAATTAGCTTACTGCATATAAAAACAGTAATATATAGTCTAGTATAAAAATTGCAAAATCACATCAGAACATCATTACACAATATTATACTAATACCACATTATACATAATAAATCAAGTACTACCTAAAATTGCAGAACATCACTATAGAACATGAATAAGAGTATGAAACTATGAAATATGAACATTGAATAACGTCTGGGAAAATCAGAGAAAAGATCTTTTAGCAATTCAGAGAGAACTTTTAGCAACTCATTAACAAAACCTGACAATGCTTTTAATACCAAACCTATATCCCAACCTCTACAAGCAAACAGATCGTAATAAAAGATAATACATTTGAGTTCAGTAGCAACTCATTAACAAAACCTGACTGAGAGAGAGACATTTTGGAATCCCCTAGTACTCAAAACCCTAATAAGTACTCCAAATGATCGATTCTATACACAAATGAGCAAAAATGAATCACACCCATCGATTCAAGATTATGCAATCCAACCCTTACCGGCGTAAAGATTCAGATGAGTGTACTGAGGTGGAGGTGGCTTGCTCGCTTGCTGCTGTGGAGGAGAACGAGCCCAGAACTCCAGACAGAACGAGCCCAGAACTGCTGTGGAGGATTCGAGGAGGCGAGCTGGTGACTTGGTGAGGAGAGAAACTGAGGGCTGAGAGATGAGATAGAGACTCAATCAGATCGATGAGAGAAACTCAAAAACTAGCCCTAAATATTAGATCGATGAGAGATACACAATGCTTACCGGCGAGATCGATGAGAGCTGCGATTTCTGGAACGTGATCGGCAGAGAGGTCGGTCTGAGAGAGAGGTCGTTAGTCGCCGAGTCTAGAGAGCTTCGATTTCCGGAAGGTGATCGAGAGAGAGGTTGGTCTAAGAGAGAGAGGTCGCCGATCTGAGAGAGTTAGAGGCTTAGAGGAGGCGATCTGAGAGAGTTAGGCTTAGAGAATAGAGAGTTAGAGGAGGCTGAGGAGCGACTAGGGGTGGGTTCGACAGAGATCGCGGTGAGAGACTGAGAGTGCGAGACTGCGAGGGTTAGGCGAGAGTGCGAGACCGAGTGGATTAGGTCATTAGGGTAAGTTAAAAACCCTATTCAAAAACGACGTCGTTTTGAGGTTTGCGGTGCGGTTTTTGCGGTTTTGTGCTGTTTCGGCAGGTCCGAAACTGAAAACCGAACCGAACAGATTCGGTGCGGTGCGGTTTTTTTTTGCTGCGGTTCGGGTATCGGTGCGGTTTTTTTCGGTTTTCGGTTTCGTGAGCCCACCCCTAATTGGAAAGATTGGAAAACAAACTGGATTATATCAAAGAACTTCCAAAAACGGAAAAAGAAAAGCTAACAAGTGTTAGCAGAAAAATCAATGAACAGCAAAAAACGCTGGAATCTATGAAAAATATACTGAAGGACAAGAAAGTGCCTACAGTAAAAAAGAAAGAGAAAGCTAATGGATTCAAACCATTAGAAAAACCAAATTCAAATCTTGTTCCAAACATGATTTTTCTGGAACCATCTACTAGTCAGACTAGTATTCGGTATGAAAAGCCGAAGGATACTCGACATGTAAAAATGATGAGCATCTTCGGTAAAAGAAAGGAGTACAACTCCTAAATTCTGAAGAATTTGAATATAATGAAATCGAGCAAGAGGTAAAAAACGCCTCAATTCCAAAGCTAGATTTCAAACAGATCTACAAAAGGGGATCATTTGATCTAATGGACAGCCATCATTTCAAATTACTTGAATTCACAACCCCCTCTACAGCAGGAGGAGAGACAGATCTCTTGATGATCACTCCAGCTGAAGTTGCCAGAGCACAAGCAAAGAAGTATCAATTTATGCACATTGGAGCAGTCCAAGTCGGCATAAAGCTATTGGCAAGAGAAGGCATCAACTGCTCAGTCCTATGTGTCCTGCATGACAACAGACTGACAGACTTTCAAGCTAGTTTGCTGGGAACTCTAGAAGCATCACTTTGCAATCAAGTGGCGTATTTCAACTGCTTCCCTAACTTCTCAACCAGCTTGAAGGATGCAGCCCACTGTCTCCGACTGAGAATCAAGATAGATGGCATATCAATGAAAAATGATATGCAAGAATTGGCGATAGTATACAGAATATACTATAAACTGATGAGCACCACAGTAGAGCCGAAGACACGGATCTCCAACATCCCTGGTCTCACTACTGGATTCCTCACCAGCCAGAAGAACCATTCACAACAGATTCACAAGGTTGCTTGGAACGAAGTAACTTTTCCTCTTGAATGGAAATTATCAGGTCCGAAGCTACCAGCAGAAAGTGCAAAAGCAAAAATCTACGAGAGTTGAAGAACTGGAGAAATCAGCCTCAACTTCGACAACCACAGAAAAAAGATGTCAGTCCTGAGAATCTCAGGATAAATAACAACCTTCTGAGAAGAAGCTACAGCACTAGAGAAGCTAGTGTCAGTGGTACAAAACCCACTATTGAAGATCCAATTTCTGAAGAAGAATTGGAAGCTGATCTGAACAGACCAGTCCACATGCTCAGAGCTGAGAGGCTCTATGATCTTTATGAAGAAGCTGAGAATTGTGAAAATCCTGAACGATTAGAAAAACTAATCGAAGAAATGAAAGAATTCAAAATCAGAAAGACGAGAAAAGTTTTTCCTTACCAAGATGTTGAAATGGAAGATGGAGAGAGCTCCAGAATTTTCATTAGCAGAGAAAAAAGGGAAACAAAACTCCCATTTCAGAAAGCCCCCACGGGTAAAAAAGGGGAAAGAAATTCCCAAAGATTTGTCCCAGAGGACAATCTGCCAAGAGTTCCTATCACGAACTACGGCATCTGGTTAAATCTAGACAAGAGTCTAGACAAAAGAAAAACCATTGACCAATGGGTAGATAGCCTGATGATGGCTTCTGCACTTACCCTTGGCAAATTTGAAGCACCAGATTTGCAGGTGTACTATGAAACTACTCTTACCGGAGTGGCAAAAAAGTACTACCTATCCTTCAAAGAAACTGCCAGAGGAAGAGACTGGCTTGAAGAGATCAAGAATTCAAAGTCTCGGTATGATTTTGCAGTACCCTTGTACGATCAGTTCTGTGTAGATCTTTCAAATCTGAGTGAGAAAGCCAAAGAAACGGCAAAGTCGAATATCTATGCTCTCAAAATCTGTGATGACAAGACCCACCCCGAATTCCACCCTGAAATCCGAAGTGGCCCTGCGGGACCCACCTTTAAAGGAGATTTACCAAAAATTTCGGCATAACCTCCCTTAAAAATGGATAACCCAAAATCCTGCGGAAAACCAAAATTCACTTCTAATCATCCAACCATAACTCCTGGAGCCACCATGCTCCCAAATTCAACCAAAACCATCTCAAAGTTAATAACATCATACATAATCTCCAAAAGGTAAAAGTTACTACAATCACCAAAGTTAGGTCATCGACCTCAAATATAATTCATACAAGTTTGGGTCACATCCCTTAGTAATCAGAGCATTCTAGGAATATAAATAGACAAGGAGTGCAGTAGGTTAAACAGGTAACCTACAGAAGGTGATGGCGGAAGCAGGTGCGGTCATTATGCCTCACACTCGTACACCGAGCAACAATACTGCAATTTGGGCATTTGAAACCGAAGGGCCCAGGGAAAAGTATATAAAAACGTTAGCGTGAGTGGACAAAAATAAATAATTGAAAGAAAAAGGGTTTTATACTTTTCCACATTTATATCCATAAAACTCCCGATGCATGCAACAAATAAGAAAAACCCGACTAGCCCCGCTAGTCAAGAACAACAACAAAGAATATGGGGAAAAAAATGGGTTCACCATACGGGAATGGAGCCCCTCGGGCTCAACCTACCCTCAACTGCCACTCACACATAGATTGTGCGAGGAGGAGAACTAATAACCTCAACTACCACTCACACATAGATTGTGCGAGGAGGAGAATATCACCTCGACTACCACCCACGTGAGGAGGAGAAAGCTACCTCAACTGCCACTCACAAACACAAAGTAAGTGAGGAGGAGACCTGAGCACATGACCCGCGTATGGTGAGGAAGAAGATCGTCGAAAACCAATAAATCTGTATAGTTCCCCCACATATCTCACGAAATAAGAATCCAAGTGTATAAAGACGTGACCCCGCACACCAAGATCATCTCAAGTTCCAATATAAGTAGGGTATAAAGAAGTATAAAGTTTTGCTTCCTCGAATTCTTATTTCGTAAATCTCATAAAAAGCTCAAAGAGCTGAATATAAATATAAAATCAATAGTATAAATTTCTGAATCCGCATAAAACAAAATCCTCAAATCGAGCATAACGAATCTTAATTCAAAAGTTCAAACCAATAAAACATTCAATAATCCAAACCAAAATAAAATGCTCGATAATTAAGTTGATAAATCAATAACTTAAAACTTGCGGAATTTAATTTGCATGCATCAATTAAAATCAAAGGTCTACTCATAATATGCAGTCAATCCTGACGTCGCTCGTGATTCTCCTCTTATGGAGACTCCTCTCGTCCTGTACGAATAACAATCATAAATATATATAATTCACAGGACGGAACTTTAACTTTACGATACTTATAATTGGAAATTCAAAACATCCCCCTTCCTAACATCTGACTCCTCAACCCTCTACAATTTCCATCCTTAATACTCCATCCATAATCATTCATCGATAAATAAATTCTAGAGTGAATTCGAAAGAATTCTGGCGATCGAATTCACATAAATCGTTAATTAATCAATTAAACACAATTCGTAATTCCTCTAATTTCCACCAAACTTCATACATTACATTCTACAATCGTTATAGAGTATATGGGATTAAAACTGCAATTAAATCACAGTTCTACGCACCACCACGCGCTACCCACAGTGGCGGCGCGTGAGGACCACGAGCCGGCAACCACTTCCTCCGATGACCACCAAATTCCGGCACTAGCATATACACAACAGGCCTAACAATTTTCCCAACTACAACATCATCCAATTTTACCTCGAAGTGGTCGAATCAAGCCGGCGAAGGAAAGCCCCGAAACTTCAAGAACCCTAGAAATGAAAAATTGTCAATTCAACCTCTACAACACAAATTGGAATGAACTACCTTAGGGGAAATAATCTCCATCAAAAACCAAACCTTCGATGTGAATCTGGTGGCCGGAGGTGGCCGGAATGGCCGGAAATCGGCAAAATCCCAAAACTGCAACCGGAGCAAACCTTGCTTCGATCCGGACTTTCACGGCCAAAACTCCAAAATCCTAGGTCACTAGTGTCAAGAGCGGGTTGAGGCGCCCCTGTGGTGAGCGGTTGCACGCCGGATGGTGGCCGGAAAGTGAAGAATCGAAGGGGAAGAGGAGAACCCGAAGGGGAAAGGAGAAGAATCGGGGGAGAGGAGAGAGAAAGAGGGGTGGGTTTCCGGTTTTGGAAACCTACCCGGGTAACTTTCTATATATATTAAAATTTTACCATGAACAGTTATTTTTGTAATTCACTCATAACTTTTGCATACGAACTCCGATTTTTACGTACCACATATGCACGCGCTCGGTTTAACGCCCTCTACAACTTTCATGAAGGAAATTTTCTCAAATTATTAACTCACAAAAAGTCAATTTTTAACCACCCCCCTAAACGTTACAATTATAACCGCGAACGGTAACCATAAGGAATTTCATGCAACTCAGTAAAAAGGGTATCTCAGATATGGGGTGTAACATGTGACATGAGATATTTCGAAGAATACCTAAATGAGTTTCAGGAATATTACTGTACAATTGGTGAACTAGAGAATACTGATCTAGTTCATCTGTTGCACAGAAAGCTCCCTGAACCATGGAGAACAGCTGTGAGAGAAAGCATAGCTGAGAAACCAATTGAAAGATTTTCAGTTGGAGGGATTGCCGACAGAATCCGGCAATTACTGAAGGAGCAATGCAAAGCCAATCTTAGAGCTAAGATGGCCAAGAAGCAACTCAAAGGAGTTGAGAATTTCTGCTATGGAATACTGGATATGCCCACAAACTGGGGATGTCATGAATCCAAATTCCACAGAAAAAAGAAGAAAGAAAAATATTACTCTAAAAAATTCAAAAAGAGTAATCAGAAGAAGGATTGGAAGTTCAAGAGAAGTTCCAATTATAAGAAGCAGCAGGATGAAGATCCTAAAAAGAAATTCTTCAAGAAAAAGAAGAATACTCATCAGCATAAACAACCTAGCAAGAAAGCTTGCAGATGTTGGTTGTGTAAAGCTGAAGGGCACTATGCCAATGAATGCCCGGAAAAGGGTAAAAGATCTACTAATGCTCTCTTTGAAGAATATGAGCAGATAGTAGAAGTAGCAAACATGAAAGGCTATGAAATAGCCTATTCTGATGAAGAAGAAGACGACAGGTCAGTTTACTTTGCCTGGTCTGAAGAAGAAGATTCATCAGAAGAGTCTGAGATAGATTCTGAAGTAGAGTACTTCGAATCCAGACAAATGAATGTTTTGAGAATCAAAAACTGGGAAGAAAGCAAGACAGAAACTTTCATGTCTTCTTATCAAGTGAACCCTGGTACATTCGTTTGTGACTACTGCCTATGTCACGAAAAGAATGGTCTCCCAATGTTTTGTGAAGAGTCTAAGAAGACTTATCACAAAGAATGCTTCATAGCTGAAGCAAGAAGGAAAACCAAGAATGGCCTTGTAAGCCAGTTGGTTGAACAAGAATATGAAGAGTACTTCGCTGAGCAAAAAGTGAAAGAAGTAAAAACTCTGTTCCAGGAAACCATGGAACCATCTTCCTCAGAAATAAAGGAAGAAATCATCGGTGAATAAAAAATCAATGAAGATGTTGAACTGGTTGAAACACCAGAAATTGTTCCAAAAGAATGTAAACCATTCATTCCACAGGAACAAGCTCAAGAAAATGAGCTTCAACAATCGAAAGTCGTCTCTACTAGTAGATACAGCAACTATATAGAGATTGGACTGAAATTCCCTGATCACAAAAAATATCATCTACATGCCTTTGTTGACAATGGATCGGGATTTACTGTTGCAAAGAGATTTGCAATTCCAGGTGAACTCTGGAAAGAAGATAAGAAAAAATCTGCTACTGGTGTTACATTTGATGGAAGCCATCTCACCATGAAAAAAGTAGCAAAAAATGTTCATATCACCATTGGTGGAGGAACATTTATCATCCAGAATGTTTGGCAATCTGAAGGCCAAGGAGCTGATTTCTTGTTGGGAAATGATTTTATTCTCCAACAAAGATTCATTCAGGATGAAGAAGCGATAGGCTTCAGGAAAGGAGAACGGGTGTTCTGGGCAGACCGACTTACACAAGCAAAAAGTGTAGTAGGTCCCGATTTTACTAATCAGTATCAGAGATCGCAACAGAATAGTGGTGATCTTACCCCCTACAAACCCAAATTTCAACCCATACTCCAAATCAAACAACAAGAAGAATTACTTGTTGAAGAATCTTCTGAAGAAGAAGAAGAAGAAACTAGTGAAGATGAAGAAGCTAGTTTCATCCATAAGCATAACCTCAAGCACTTTCAGAACAAGCTTGAGTCTTAGCAAATTCCCACTCTTGAAAAAATCAAGAAACTACTCGAGCAGAATGTTGATAAAAATCCTCAGAAGTTTTGGGAAAAAAACCCAGTGGTCTGTGAATTGAGATTGCATGACATGAATGCCATATGTCATGTCAAAGCCATTCCTCAGTACAAAGAGGAAGATCAGAAAGAATTCAGAACTGATATTGAAGATCTCCTGAACAAGAGATTAATTCAACCTTCCACTAGCCCTCATCATGCTCTAGCATTCTACGTGAGAAATCATGCAGAGAATCTACGAGGAAAAGCTAGAATGGTGATTGACTACAGAGATGTCAACAAGAAGACTGTCAAAGACGGTTATCAAATAGCTCAAGTAAGAGTTTTGATCAACCAGCTCAGAGGAGCCAAAGTCTTTTTGAAATTCGATGCAAAGTCGGGTTTCTGGCAGGTCAAGATGCATCCTGAGAGTATTCCTCTCACTGTACTTGGAACACCACAAGGTCATTACGAATGGTTGGTAATGCCTTTTGGTCTAAAGCAAGCTCCCTCAATCTTCCAGAGAAAGATGGACAACATCTTCAAACATGTTGCGGAGTTCTGCGTCGTTTATATAGATGACATTCTTGTCTTCTCCAAAAACAGAGAAGAACACATGAAGCACCTCCACGAGGTTGTAAAGCTGATAGTTCAGCATGGAATTATCCTAGGTGAAAAGAAGATCTTCTTTATCCTCGATGAAGTTGATTTCCTAGGAATAAACATCAAGAATGGAGTGATAAAACTCCAACCACATATCCTTGAAAAGATCTGGAAGTTTCCAGACAAAATTCTTGATGCTAAGAGTCTAGAGAGATTCCTTGGTGTCATAAATTATGGGAGAGATTTCATCCCTAAAATCTCAGGGTTAACAGCAATGTTATCTCCTAAGACAAGTTCCAAAAGAAAATGGAACTTCACAGAAGATGATGAAAAGATCTTGAAGCAGATAAAAAATCTCTGCAAAAACCTCCCTCCTCTTCAAGAACCAGAAGAGAATGATGAAATTATCCTCCAAACAGATGCGAGTGATAATTACTGGTCTGGTGTAGTTCTAGCGAGAGCGCCTGGAACTAACATTGAAAAGATCTGCAAATTTTGTAGTGGCAAGTTTAGCCCTGCAGAACTGAATTATCCCACAGGGGAAAAAGAAATCTTGGCTGTCAAAAAGACAATTTAATATTCTCCAGCTTATCTTGGAAAACCTTTTACTGTCCGCACCGATTGTGCCAGAGTAAAGAATTTCAAAAATTTTAAACTTGATAAAGCTGCTGATAGAGGAAGATTAGCTAACTGGCAATTATTTCTTAACCAATATGATTATACTGTTGAATTAATTGCAGGAAACAAGAATTATCTTCCAGACGCATTGACCAGAGAAATGGCAATGTTCAGCCAAAGAGAAGACGACGAAGGTCGTAATCCCAGAAGCAGAAGAGCTGGGAAAGAACAGGAACCTGAAGAGGATCCAAGAGAAACCAAGGAAAAAATCCTTAAAAGGTTTTGCTAAGCTCAAAAAGCTTGGCCTCAACTGATCAATCCCAGGGTAAAGGATTGGCTAGCCCGTCTCAAACGGCAGACGGTAAAGGCACATCAAGACCGTTGATGGCTGCTGCTTTGCCAAAAAGCAGACCAACTCCAAGTGGAGTTATAAATGTTTTTAATTATGAATTAAGAACTTTCAAAAATCCTGTGTTCAGAACTGGCAGGAGACTGGCTTATCACCAGAAGGCAATCCTGGATAACCTCTTATTTGCCTTCCAGAAAAGAAGCAGTGGTCTAATGTTCCCGGCACTCTTTGCTTTAGCTGAAGAACTCTATGAGAATGCCAGACCACAGACTGAAGAAATTCATATGCAGCAGAGTGCTGTCAGAAAAGAGAAAATTCACTTCCTTGAAAGTCCAGAAAGTGCTAGGATTCCTATCATGGCACTCAATGAATCAGACTGGCATGAATTCCATAGTCTGATAGGAAGACATAATCCAGAAGACCTAGTTCCTCCAACTCTCTTTATCGTTTCAGGTCCTTATGTTGGAAGATACCTGGTCAATGTTCAGAGTGAATATCCTCAGGAACACAAGCTCTGGCTTGTTGAAAATGGTTTTGTCCATAATCTGTGGACTAAAACTAATGATGATCTAAAGGGTTTGCCACCTATTATTGTCAACACAGTCAAGAACATCAGGAAAAATGACTGTATGCTTCGTCTGAAGTTTAGATCCACTCCTCCAGAATGGATCTAGAAGGCAAACGGTGAAATTGAATATATTTCTCCATATCACTATGTGAGAATTATCCCAAGGAAATATCTTCAACCAGCCTGTGTTGGGTACAATGGTCAACCAAATTCAATCATTCCCTGGATGAAGGCCATGGCCCTGGAATACATGAAGAAGATCATCTCTGAAGATATCAGCAATACCTTCCTGGCAGCAGGAGAGAAAACAATTATCACTGCTTACGATCATCCTGACCTAGTCAGCAGTGACCTATTCCTATCTTTAACCAGAAAAGAGATAGATTCGACGATGGCATGCATGCGCTGGGTGGAAAAGCTTGAAAATGACAACCACCACAAAATGTATGTTGATACAGATGTCGAGGACAACGCAACAACAACTCGCATGGCCCAGACAGACAACAACTCCTTTGTCTTTGGCCACCATTCTGAAACAGACGAGAACATGTGAAGCTACAGGTGAAGAATCAGCACCAAAATAGCAACTGCAGACCTTTAGACTTTTCTAAAACTACTTTTGCTTTTTCCTTTTCACAAAAGAAAAGGACAAGTAAAAAACACTTCACTTTTCACCTAACTTGCTTTTCCCCGAACGACCTCCACCAACAGGAGCACTCAGAAAAGCAGGAGTCACGGAGTTGTTCTGTACATTTATGTGTTTTGAATTGTATTTTGAGTTCCGCTCCCTATATAAGGAGCTTTAGCTTTCCTTAGAAGATATTCGAAAAAACATCGAATAACTCTCATATCAGATAAGATTTAGAAAATTGAGCAGAAGAGTCTTCTCTCAAATAGTATAGCAGTGTGCTTCCCTTCCTGTCTAGGTGTGAAGTAGTGTGCTTTCATTAAAAGTAAGTACCTGTTCTCATTCTTATGAATAGCTAAACAGCTTTTGCTGTTTACCTGAGAATGAGGCTCTGAATATTTTAACTATATGTATATTTGAATAAATTCAGATGGTTGTTCACCCACTTCTTTAACCAATATTGTTTTTATCAGTTCATAATTTTTATCAGTTCGTGATAATTGTCATTCATAGTGTTTACTATTTAAAATGCATGCATCCCATGGAAATCTAAGGTTCTAAAACTTTACTGTTCACATGAAAGAATCAGTTTTAAAACAGAAAAAATTAGGACAAGCAGCAGTGATTCCGCCCTGTGAGTAGCCGTTTAGACAAGGAGTCGTTAGGCGAAATGTGGCATGTTGAAGGCTAGACTTGTTTTTGTTTTGATGTTTTAAATACTGATCCCTTTTTATTGAATAGAACTGTAGAAGAATCCAAAGGTCAACATAGGATACAAAAGACATTTGTTTGTTTAAACCATCCCTGTTAGTCTTTTTCTATCAACAACAGTGTAATACCAAAGTGTTGGGCAGTTGGGAAAAATACCAAGGCTTTTTGGGTATACGGGAAAAGACCCTTTTTGTTACCTGATTCGTTACCTGACAAGGTTTTTAACTAGGCAACAATAAGCGCGTCCAATACCATCATTCATTGGTGGACATCCAAGGGAGAGTGTTGTAAATATTATTATCTATGTGGATGTCCGTGTAAGTACTCATTAGTTATGTACTTTGATGTAAACCCTACCTCTATATAAAGGAGGCTAATGAGACTGAATGATACACTTCTACTTCTCCCCAAACTATTCTCTCTCTATCTCTCCCTACTTTATAACAAATCAAATATTCATAAGTATATTCACAACGTGTTGAGTTTTGATTTGAATCTATAGAGGATAGAAATGCGATACTCGATCAACGGAGCGAAACAAATATGGATTTCAAAACCGATTCAATTTGGCTTAATTACAAGTGATATTATTATGGATATACTTTCGTCTTAGCAGAAAAGAAATGAGTAGGGACTCACGCATCTTGAATTGGCAAAGTGCACCCAATCATAGATTCATTACGAGTAAAACGGTAGGGCCCACAACCCAACTAGAACCCGGGTCCGGGTCGGGTTCACTGACCCTGTTTGTTTTGTCCATTTCACAGTCCACATATGATACACTAGAGTGAGTAGTCACTCTTCTCCATCCGATCTCTCATCCTCTCTCTCTCTCTCTCTCTCTCGTTTCGCTCTGTGGTTTCAGTTACAGTCAAATCCATGGCGACCCAAGGTCAAGTCATCACCTGCAAAGCGGCGGTGGCCTGGGAACCCAACAAGCCTTTGGTTATCGAAGACGTCCAGGTGGCTCCGCCGCAGGCCGGAGAGGTCCGCGTCAAGATTCTCTACACCGCTCTCTGCCACACCGACGCTTATACCTGGGGCGGCAAGGTCAAAACTCTCCCTCTCTCTGTATTTTTTGACCTTTTTACCTTTGTAAAATTAAAATTATAGACTTGATTACTTATACGGCACTAGCTATGTGATCTTTGTTTGGTGGCAAATAGTATTTTTGATAAGAAGTTTAACTAATATTAGGTGTGTTGGAAATGGGGACTTTAGACATCCCATCAAAGCTTATCTTTGTTTGACAAGACTTTGTTTTGATAACAAGTTTAACTAATATTAGGTGTGTTAGATAATCAATTGTGAGTTAAGACGTACCATCTAAATTGAATTTTCCCATTATACTCTATTATTAGCCGTGTTATGTAAAAATGATTATATGAATGGAAGCACTGTAAATATAAATTATATATCAATGCCGACTTGTTATTATAAGGGTATGTGGTAATAGAACTCACTGAATACAAAAATTTCAAAGGATTCTTGGAAACGGTAGGAGGAACTCGAATTTATTAAGGCTAAGGGTAGTGAGCTTCGGTAAGGCAGCACTTTCGTTGATAGGTTCTTTTCTGCATTTCGAAAATATAATGCTGCTGTTTGAATCTAGTTTGAAAGTACTCTGATTGATTACCAATTTTATGCAGAGGGAAATATAATACACTGATTTCACTTTATTTGCCTTGTAGGACCCTGAAGGTCTCTTCCCTTGTATACTTGGTCATGAGGCTGCAGGGTATGTCATTCACGCTATATCATGTATTAATTGTTTTGTTGCTTCTTTGATTCAAAGGCGGCCACTTCAACTTAATGCAGGATTGTTGAGAGTGTTGGTGAAGGTGTTACTGACGTTCAGGCGGGAGACCATGTCATCCCTTGTTACCAGGCTGAATGCGGAGAATGCAAGTTTTGCAAATCCGGGAAGACGAATCTCTGTGGAAAAGTACGTGCTGCCACTGGAGTTGGAGTCATGATGAGTGATCGTCAGAGCCGTTTCTCTATAAACGGAAAGCCTATTTACCATTTTATGGGAACCTCGACATTTAGCCAGTACACTGTTGTTCATGATGTTAGCGTTGCCAAGATAGATCCAAAAGCTCCTTTGGAGAAAGTATGCCTTCTCGGATGTGGTGTTCCTACTGGTAAGGATAATAGAACTTTTCTAGTTAGTCCCCGGTTTCAACTTTGGATAAAATCATACATCTCAATTCAGTTTGTATTGAAACTGTATATTCATACAGCAGTGATACTTATTTCCGCTTTCCTAAGAAGTTGCCTGGTTCTTTCTAAAAGGAAAAAGAAAGAAGATAAAAGTGTAGCTATAGAGAGGATGTTTTGCTTAATATTTTGATACATGTTTTTGGCAGTTTTGGCCTTTTGTATGCATGATATATGTGAAATTTCTCTCCATCTTGATTACTCATATGCATGTAATTCCAGGTCTTGGAGCCGTTTGGAACACAGCAAAAGTAGAAGCAGGGTCAATTGTTGCTATTTTTGGCCTTGGAACTGTTGGTCTTGCAGTAAGTTTCCACGGGACTTTCAGTTTCATAATCTTATGATGGAGTTCTGAATTGTAAGGGGTGACTAGTTGACATGCTTGACAGGTTGCCGAGGGTGCCAAAACAGCTGGTGCATCACGAATAATTGGCATCGACATCGATAGCAAGAAGTTTGATACCGGTAAATCTGAAGTTCTTCCACATCATAACCTTATACAGTAAATCTTGATTTATCAGTTTTTGTATTCTTTTTTCGTATGATTCTCCATGCTTTTCAACAAAGCTAGTGTGACCTTGGGTGAAAGGAAAAAGTTGACTTCTACTTGTAAATTTTAATGGAAGAAGGAATGAAGCATTTAGGCCACCAGTAATGGGTAGTCAGAATAGGTGGCATTCACACTAACTGAAAATGAGTTGATGTCACAAGCTTTTTCCTGCAAAAATTATACCCCTCTGACCAAATATTTGAAGTACATTCAATTTGCCTCTGTCAAGAGTATTATAGTTCCTGCACCTAGGACTGTCTTTTGGCTACTGCTTTTAATTTGTCATAAAAGTCAAAAAATACTTATTGATGTATCTTCAGCTTCTGTTATTAATGTCTCGTCTCTCAAGCAGTTTCTCAATTTCTTTGGTATCGTTTTAGCGAAGATTCTAAAATTTACATGTATTGTTTGCAGCAAAGAACTTTGGAGTTACTGAATTTGTGAATCCAAAGGACCATGAGAAGCCAATCCAACAGGTCATAGTTGATCTCACTGATGGTGGTGTTGACTATAGCTTTGAGTGCATTGGGAATGTTTCAGTGATGAGGGCTGCCTTGGAGTGCTGCCACAAGGTGAGTGCTTTTTTGACTGGTGGATTGATCTATTGTGTATAGAACAAATCTTGACATCACTTGAAAAACTTGCAGGGCTGGGGAACATCAGTTATTGTAGGTGTTGCGGCATCAGGGCAGGAGATATCAACTCGTCCTTTTCAGCTGGTGACTGGTCGTGTGTGGAAGGGAACAGCCTTTGGTGGTTTCAAGAGCCGCTCACAGGTGCCTTGGCTTGTAGAGAAGTACTTGAAGAAGGTGACAAATGGTTTGACAAGTGTTCAACAATGTGAATTCCTCTTTATTAAAGTAAATGAATTTGAACATTATGCTCTCTTGTTACAGGAAATCAAAGTTGATGAATACATCACCCACACTTTGACCCTTGGGGAAATAAACAAGGCATTTGATTTGATGCATGAAGGGGGATGCCTCCGGTGTGTGCTTTCTACAGAAGCATAAGAGCGCCTGCCTCCAAGTTTCGCATGGGATGAAACTTCTTGTTCCCTTTTTCTTTGTTATATATCCCTCTTACCGATGGCTGTTTCAAAAAATAACTGGATGTTGCTGCTTTTTAAAGTAGAACTGCAGACTGGTTTGCTGGATGTTGTGTATTGAAGGAGGCTTTTGCTTGTTAAGAAGAGTGAAACAGTCTTGATATTATGCTTTCTTGTTGGTCACAATTCAATCATTTTACCTGCATGCATACATTGACAATAGCAGCTGTTGAACCCAGTCTAGTCCAAATAGGTTGATCGAGAAACTCTGTCAGGATGAATAATTGAATACAATTAATGCATGATAAAAACAGAACGCAATGGTTATCAGAAAATTAAAACAAATCTGGGCATTGTTGAAGAAGTGAAGAACTTAATGGCCATGCTTCATTGCCATAGGTTTCTTCTATGCCTAATTCCGGTTCCCTTTATGGCAAAACTATTTCATTTTGTCCTTGGATTTAATTTAAAGAGTTGAGATTAAAATACTTAAAACTCATTCTATAATTCTTTTGAGTAACGGGAATAGTTTTGAGTATTAGGCCAATTCACTAAATCCTAATATTTGCTTGATCATTAAATGTGCATCTGATATTGAGTGTCTTGGTTTCTTTAACAGCAAATAAAGTTCAATCAATGCCTGTTAGAAAGCTGCACATTTTCAATGTCTTCAGTTGATTTATGCAGGGGAGTTGGGTTTTAGAGAGACTTCAAGGGATTAAGTGACCGAAACCAAGGAGAGTTGCAGCTTCTGAAGCAACTAAAAGACAGAAATCCTTGCGCCAAATTCAGTAGCATGGACCAAACTCATGTGAGCGGTATCAACATGACCCATTTTTGCAAGGGACAACAAGTTGCAAGAGGAAGATGCCGATTTTGAGCTGATTCCGAGAAATGCTTGAAGGTTTCTATTCAGCGACGTATTACTTGAGGTGTTTTCAATCTGTTTTGGTACATTTAGAAAGAGAAGAAACTCTTGATTTTGTGTATGTGGGCTCTTGTTTTATGGATTTGTGTTTAACTCGGGTGGTTTTAATGAAGTAGACAGATGACACTACATGCTCAAAACACAGGAGAATTTCTTATCAAACCACACAAACACAAGTTAGACTAGAAGTACAGATAATTTTATTTTACTTGACCTCAACATATGATATCATTGAAACCACACAAACTAAGCAAAATGAAGCTAAATGAAGAATCAATGCATTTGTAATCTAAACAAAGTCCAGCTACTACATGTTTCATAAACTAAAATTACCTAATGGACCTATAGATACATGCATGTAGAATTTAAAGCTAACTAGCTAGGATCATCAAATCAAACATGTGGAGGACCAGTGTTAGACACCATATATCCAGATTTCATGCCACTTTCATCAGTATAGACATAAGCCAATCCTCCATGACTCGTCACATCCATTCCTGCCATTTCCTCGTCTGATGAAATCCTCAACAGCTTCAACTTGTGCAGCAAGAAAAACAATGTCCCCATCGTCACACTCACAAACACAGCAACCACCACAATCTGCACCAAATGCGCAGCTAACAGTTTGGCACCGCCTCCCATAAACAGCCCAAATGGCCTCTCCGGGTGCCCTGGATAGACCTCATTCACATAAGCCTTCTTGGCAAACAAGGCCGTGAATATGATCCCCCACGTACCACACCCACCATGAAGCTGTGCAGCCTCCAAAGGATCATCATACTTCAACTTCTCGGCAAGCTTGTTGCACCAGATTAAAACCCAAGCCGCCACAATCCCACAAATAATTGCTGCCCAAGGATCAACCACTGAACAGCCAGATGTAATAGCTGCGAACCCGCCAAGCAAGCCATTGCACACATCAGTGACATTCCAGTGCCCGGAGAGCAGCCGCTTTCCGAAGAGGGTAGTCAATGCTGCCGAGCATCCGGCCAAGGTGGTTGTCACGGCGGTCCGGCCCACAGCACTCCATTGTCCATAGTAAGATCCACTATCACCATAAACCTTCAATATGTTGAGAAATGAACCTGCATTGAAACCATACCAACCAAACCACAACAAAAATGTGCCCAAAACAACCAATGTGCCACTATGTCCACGCATTGCCACGGACCGGCCTTCATGATCAAACCGGCCGATCCTAGGCCCCTCGATCAGGGCACCCCACAAACCGGCAATGCCTCCGACCAAGTGGACAACTCCGGAGCCTGCAAAGTCAATCACACCAGAACCAAACAAGAGATTCTCAGCACGAGCAGGGCTAGCCCATCCATCTGCAGACCAAAACCAATGTGACACAATCGGGTACACAAATCCGGTCAAGAAAGATGAATAGATCAAATAGGCCACGAATTGGGTCCGTTCGGCGATCGAACCACTAGTGATTCCGGCAGCTGCAATGGCAAAGGCCCATTGGTAGAGGAAGTAGCCGTAGTCGAAAGAGGGGGAAGGAAAATGGCTGAGACCAAAGAATTGCTTGCCAATGAAGCCATTGGAGGGAGTTCCAAAGGCGAAGGCAAAACCGAAAAGATAGTAGAAGATGCCGCCGGTGGCGGCGTCGAGGACATTGGTGAGCATAATGTTCATGGTGTTTTTGGCGCGAACGGAGCCAGCGCAGAGCATTGCAAAGCCGAGCTGCATGGCAAAAACAAGATAGGCAGAGAAGAGAAGATACGTGTTGTCAACTGCATAGCCCGTGTCGACAAACTTGTTCGACACGGCACCAAAGCGGCCGCAGATGTATTCTGCAGCTGCAGTGGCATTGGGGCCCAGGAGGGGCTGGAGGTCCGAGGCGGAGCAAGTGATGGCCGCCATTGGAGGGAGAAATGTGGAGAGGTATAGGGAAATCTGAAAGCAATGAATGGAGAGTTTTTATAGTGAGAAACGGAAGATTCCAAGGATTTGGTTATAAACGGGAGATTCTCAAGAGATTCCGGAGTGGAGTAGACGTCTGGTTTTCCATCTTTATAGGGATTACAGTTCAGTAGTTACCACACTGGCTGTAAATTTGTGAACTTTAATTCCTTTTTTGAATTTTGAATATAACGTGAGGAATTCAAATTACATACCAAGTTAAATGTATATTTCAAGAACACGTTAGTGAAATGAACGCAAATTAAACGAATGTTTTAAGTACACGTTAGTGAAATGAATGTTAAAAATTAATTTCTTTTTCTTTGGTCAAATGAAATTTTCTTTCCTCTTTTGCTTCTAATTTCTTGTTCTGGGAAATGGAAAAATTCCAATTTCGGGTCTTTTTCTATAGGAGTAAACACTCTCCATCACTATTGTCTTACGTATCTCACAGCTGCTAACAACCTAAAACACTAAGCGTTAATTCCGTGTAGAAATATTTTGAAGTGTTCATTAAAAGGCAAGGACAATGAGAAGTCTAGAGAATAGAGATTCCACAATGAAGAAAAAGACCTGATTCAACGAAAAGCTGGGCTATATTTTTTTTTGGTCATATAGGCTGGGCTATATTTAGGGTCTTCATGTCGATGGTGTAAGAACTAACTTAACTACTAAACAAACATTTCTAAAGAAACACAATTGTACAACGTTGTGACTTGCCTTGCCTTCATTCTGAAATGGGTGGTCCAAAGCCAGTCCTGTAACAAAAACTATGACTCCTAGACATACCTAGCTATTGTTTGCTTTTGACTAATTCAATAGGGAGCCAAACCAGGAACTCAGTATCTTAAAATTGCAACCTACCCTGGAAGAGCCCAGCCCCCAGCTTTGAACTCTTTGTAGAAGCTGGATTTTTTAGAAACAACAGCGAACACTGCACACACGGCAAAGAGTTGTGTCAAGGAAACAAGAATTTAAAAAATGAAAACTTGACTAAAAACGAGTGTTAAATGCACACCTGGGATCCCTTGAATAATGAAATTAGCTTCTTTCAGAATATCATAAAGGGTTCTTTTCTCATTTACTTTGACCCATCTAGAGGAACCTTTGCCTGAGGAACATCAGATAAAGAAAGATTAGCTAACCCTGTGGAGCAAAGTAAAACCTACAGAGTGGGTTGGATCATTTTCTATGCAATCAGCCAAAGCAATAACTTGAATCGCTATAAGAAACAGTTTGCAAAAATTATAAGTTACATACAACATTTAGTTGGAAGTTGGAACAGAACTAAAGAAGATGCATCAAAAGTAAGAGATAACTATCAGCTCTCCCAAATGAACTGAAAGATTGTATATAGTCCATTAGGTATCAATTTTCATAAAATGATCGTATTGTAGAAGTAGCTCAAAGACCCTAACTTAAATCACCAATCTAGTGTTCAGTCTCTCAACTTGTATCAGCATGAGCACATATAATCTACAATCACAAATGAAAGTTCATATCCTAAAGCCAAGTGAAAACATAATTATGTGTAGTGACTGAACGCAGAAGAGAAGACATGGGACAGATGATTTATTAAAATAGCAAAGGTGTAAACTTCGAAAGTAAGATAAACAAAGTTGCCATATAGTGTAAGATTTCTGCACTAGTATTCTAATAATTATATGAATAGGAGAAGCTATATCCACAGACCACTGACAACATAAGTATTCATAGACCTCTAGTCCTTGATATACGCTCACAAACCATGATTTTGATTGATTTCTTGCCTAATAGCTGAATACTCAGGTGCATATTAATGAACTACAGATAAAAGGTACAGAAATAGAAAAAACAAATATTGTATATATCAGTTAGCTGTCACTTGAAATAGGAAAATGGAAGGAAAAATAATTTGAATGAAGCCTACCAGCTGAGCTGCCAAAATTAGAATTTTCAGCTGCATCTTTTTCCTGAACCATGCTTTCCAGATTGGATGCTGGAGTTCCCTCTAGGAGACAACGAAGAATCTTCGTCTTTGACAGTGGAACTCCTGATTTAGCCTGGTAAATAAAGGGCAGAGGAATTAGAAACGAGACACAACTATGCGATGTTTAAAGGTACAGAAAATCATTACTTGGAGTACTTGGATATGCATCAGGTCTTCAGGGAAAATGAAAAATGAGAGGGCTAGTTTTATATAAGTTCTCTAATACACAGACATGCACACAAAAATCCCAGAAAGAGCTAGTCGCAACACAAAAGAGAAATATCCTGTTTCAAAAGTTGATTTATATCAACAAGCCAGCTGTGAACTCATTTCCTGACAGTTGGGAACTAGACAAACCTACAAACTAATCAAAATTTGATTTCCAATAGGCATGCCAGAGTCCACTAAAGATCATGCAAAAAAGTGAATAGCACCATCCTAGCAGTATAACTATCATCAGCTCATGTGGTTGATATCGTCAAATTGCTGAGTTGAATTAGCTAATTAATCTCAAAATGATAAGAAACCAGAAAAAATAGAACAGCATGCTAATTAAAAGAATTATTTGCCAAAAAATTCAATATGGAAGAATCTACAAACGACTCTTGAAGAAGGAACTTCCTTCTACTTCAAGTAAACAAAACATTATACATATAGAGGGAATTTAACAACAAAATCACATTTAAATAAATGACTTACTTCATAGAATAGTTCAACAGCATCACGAGTATAATTGTGTTTCTCATCCCACGGCAAAGGCGGGGCGCTTTCTGAAAACATGTTTGGGAGTTCAGGACATAACAAAATCCGCATGTCGAAAAGCATTGCATACCACATAAAACACTCATTGACAATTCATCTTTAAAATATAGGACAACACTTTAAGAGAAGGATATCATATCAAGATGAGCCGAGAACATTTCTGTCTCACAGAAATCCTCGATAAAGTCACTCGACATAACCTCTGGATACAAAAGAAGAACAGGCCAATGAAGAATACTATTCTTGTCCAATACAGGCTTTCTTGATCCAGTAAGGTCTTGATACATTGGCTTCCCAACCTTCAAGCCTCTTTTTTCAATCGCAGAAACAATGTCCTGCTCAACCAAGAAACAAAAATCATCTTGAGAACAATCACCACAAAACAACTATAATTCACAATGGTATCATCCCAGTAGCACGAAAATTCAGACCTTAGCCTCAGCAAGAGCTTTGGAGACTTGAGCCTCACGCTGTTCAAGTTCCATCTTCTTTGACTCAACCTGCCCTAATAGCTTCTCTAGCCCTTCATTACTGGGGTCAATTTGAAGCCCATTTTTGCAATGTGAAATCGATTCAGCCAACAAGTTCAATGACAAACACGCTTTCGCAGCTCGGTAACATGCCTAAGCCAACAACACCAAAATATGCTTAACACCCCAAACAACCAAATATTCAAACTTTGTATACAAATCCCAGCTGAGAACTAAGAACAAGTTCAAGAATCAGTACTACCTTGACATTAGTGTTACTGAGCCTAATTGCTTCCTCGGCATCAGTAAGAGCACGTCTGTAATTACCAAGCAAAAGATTGACATGGGCTCTATTCGAATACAGAATAGACGTCTCTGGGTCACTCAAAGCTTGGTTATTGATTGCCCTGGTGTAACAGTCTATGGCGTCCGAGTAATGCTTCTTACCCTTTTTCACAAACTCGTTGCCCTTCTCCTGCAAACCCAGTAAAATTTTAAACACAAGAGACCAGAGTCACAAAGTTGTTTACTTGTTGAGAAAGAGAGGACCTTGAGTTCAATAGCAGCAGACTCTTTGAGGGCGGCGATGGCATCAAGGTCAGCCTTTTCGCTTTCGGTTTGGGGTTCGGCGCCTTTCTCCATCCATAGTGCCATTGCTTTGCTTCTCTTGAGTTCGCTTCTTCCCTACTAGTTTGTTCTTCTGCTGCCTAGTGTTAGTGTTACCTGCAACTCAGCTAGAAAAGGAGGCAGAGGGCTGTTTCTTGTTTGGTTTATACTTGAGATTTTGGAGTCCATGACATGTTGACCACATTACCCTACGCTAGAATGTTCACTCCTTTCCTTTTTGGCTCTTTAAATAATTTACTCTTCGAAAAAAATTGAATAATTATTATATAGTTCGAGACTTTCACAAGGTCATCGATTAAATCACTAATTCACATGCGTAAATGCGGTATAAAAATAAAAGTAAGAGAATTGATCAATCACTATCAAAGCAAGGCCACATGAATCAATCAGATTATCTTAAATTACAATCCGAAATTATTTAATAATTTTTCTAAATGCATCGGAGTATGATGCTTATCGGAGTAAACATTATCTAGAGAATCTAGAACCATGTCAATCTTGTTTATTAGTAAAAAGTTCAAATAAAAAACAAACGATTAGAGTTAACATCAGGATCATCTAAGTTGATTAACCTTCTCATGGGACTTTCGAAACTTAAGTAATCCATGTCTTACGAATAAACACGATGCTCCTTATATTTACTCGATCACAGAATTTGCAAGTCTTGTTAACTACAATCGTACTGCATGATATTGATTTGTTCCTTGAGCAATGAAAAATTCTGTAGCTTTATGTATTGGGTTCTTTTCTAACAGGTGTAGCAACCAGGTATTTGCTAACAAACTTGAAAACGCTTGACGCTAATATTCGACGAATTGACTAAAAAGGCTAAACCACTCGCAAATTCGCAATCGAATGGGGAATTGTTTTGATCTCAAGAGTAAGCACAAAGTTGTCTATACAATAGGCGTGGGATACATCAATATTGCATTTTGGTATGGACTTCACGCACCAACAACTCAGACCTACAAACAATGCGTCTGCTTTCACAAACTATATGATCAATCATCTCATGCGTTTCTGCTGGCCTCAACGGTTTCAATAGCAAGTGCGTGCTCCTCACCGTTTTCGATCTGTTACTAAAAATCTCCCTCGCCGGTTGAACATGTTTCCACCAAAAATCCGAGAGAGCTTGTTCCAAAACACCCCAATACTCCCTGTCCCTGTACAACTTAAACAAGCTACTCCCGTCCAGTGTCCAAACATAGAAATGCATCCACTCTTTGTCAAGAATCTCCATCAATCCCTGAGCCTGGGGGATACAGTGCACCGGAATGCGCAACCACGGCAAGGCCTGGCTCTTCTCTCCGTCGAAAAATGGGCACTTGATTTCCAGTACTCCTGTCGAATTAGAAGGCAATTCGACCATCCCATCCGGTGAAGCTGCGAGCCAATCAGCTTTGCTATGGACTCGGAACCGAGGAGGCAAAACATTGTTTTGGGTTATCATCTTGTATCTTTGGACAGCTTCTTCTTCTTTGATGTTACTCCAGGAGGTAGATAGGTTACCGGAAAACGGCTTAACAGCTGCAATCTTCTCTCGCCAGAGCTTGACCCGCTGGCGAGGCCAGAATCCGACAGCCGCGGCGAATGTGCTCGCCGCCAGTTTCTCTTCTCTGAGCTGTTGCCAATTTTTGGAGCTGTTCTGAAGACTGATTGCATAAGCAGCAGGGTAACTTCGAGAGCACTGAAATTGGGTGCGGATGATGTGTTTGTGGATAGCAGCAAGCATACTAGGATGAAGATGATCGAGAATTATTAGACCGCGAGCATGTTCCTGGGTTTTTGGGGATTATACTTTAGGGTTTTAGGCTCCACGATTTTGGGGGGATTAATGACACAGGCTGAGGTTTTGGAAATTGGATCTGCGCTTTCAAAAGGTGCTACATTATTTTGCTCTTATAATCTTCGACAATCTTTCATTTCTTTAACCACGGTAATCTGGTATACAAAAGCCAAAACAGCTTCATACTGGCACTACTGCCAAGCACGAAGCTTTCTATTTCAGGCAATTCAGAAATGATGCTTAAACTAGAAAATTCAGAAAATGGGAGAATATTAATTAATAAAATGGGTGTATTGGAACAACCAGACTCCCTATACAGCATCTCCAAGACTCCAACCTAGGGGCACTTTGTACACTGGCGCTTCAAAAGGACTATACAGTGCTGCTACCATAGCTCCATAACTATTACACTTGATCTCAAATTGGGTTAACTAGCTTCCTTCTATTCTAAACCACAATAGGTAAGAGTTGCTAAACCTCTGCAAGCTTCGTTCTTTTAAGGAACCACAAAGGAGTGACCGACAGTCAGCTACACCTGTGTGAGACTGTTGAGAGAGGTTTCAAAATCAAACAGAAGCATCCCCGCGTCAGCAAGAGCAGGCCCTGGAGACAAGAGATCCAGTTGAGAAGGCACATAATCATTTGTTACTGGTGGAGTTGGCTGATTGTCCAGTAGCCAGTTCTCGAAATCACTTTCCAACCCCTGGAAATTAGGGTATCCGTTGGACTGGAAATCAGGTTCCTTGACTGGAGATGGCCCATATATAGCCTCGGTGCTTTGAACTTGAGAATTTCCAATGGGAGGTTGAGGTTGCTGAATGCTTTGACTGGTGTTGTTCGTCCAACTGTAGTTGCAATCTGAAAACCCTAAGTCCACAGCACTGGGACCTATGCCTTGCAGAGAGACGTTCTGGCTTGCATTTTGACTTTCAATCCCATATTGATAGATATTTTGGGCATCATTTTGAATTTGACTCCCTTGCTGAACATTTTGGCTATATGCTGACTGAGCAAAAGGTTGACTGTATGTTTGGGGCTGCTGGGGAGGCAATGCACTTCCAACAATACCACTGCCCATGGGCACGGAGGGGATCCGATTCAAGCTGTTATGAACCTCCTGCCAACTGAAGCGAATTCCGTCATGTGATGCTGCCATGGGGGAGGGAATTCTGCCATATTGTGATGGATTGGCACAGCCGCTGTTATTTAACGAACCACACTGTGATGGATTAACATGATTGCTGTTATATGATGAACCATATGCAGAACGGTTCCTTCCCAAAGAAATCCGAACAGGCCCTGCTCTTTTAAACATTGTCGGTGAAGAGGTAGAGTGAAGGCCTCCATTACCAATATTCTGAGCTCTGCTACTCCTTACAGCATTACTATGCAACTGCTGAGAAGCTGAAGATGGTTGGACAGAAGCTGGTTGGACTCCATTCTTGGATGAAAGAAATCTTGGTTGGTGGCTTCTACCTTGATTTCTGACAGTAGAATTGATAAGGGTGGTTGAGGGGGGAGCACGGATCAAAGTTGACCTCGGGACCTGATTCAGTGGTATAGAGGTAGGTGCTGGCAAAGTAGGGCTGGTGGAGGAGACAGCATGGGTCGTAGTTGGCCTACAGACCTGAGTCTGTGGAATAGAGTTGGGTGCCAATCTAATAATATCAAGAGGTGGAACTTGATTAAGTTGAGGCAGAGCCAAAGATACTTTTATAACTGGCATGGAAGCACTTCTCCCCATCTTGAAATTTCTCCTCAGTACTTTCCACATCTCTACTTTCTCCGTAGCATGACAATGGCCAATATGCGAAGCGCCAATGCCCCAATGTACACAGGGTGCCAAAGAGTCACAGACATAACAGTGACACTGCATTTCAGCAAGTATAGAATCACAGTGGTGAGTAGCTAACCTAGCACAATAAGTAGCATAATGTTTTATGAATTCATGGCTCACAAGAATTAACTTACCAGGTCACAGTGCTTCTCATGTGGCGTAGAAGTGAAAGGGAATTTGGCACAAAGATGTCGTGGATGAGGATAGTCTCTGCACGCTATCTGCAACAACAACAAAAATAACACGAATTAACCAAGAAACAAAATGGTTCTACATCTTTCAAAGCAATTAAAATCCTAAAGCATCCGATCATTTGCGGTACTAAGATCAGGCACATGTAACTATGTTTAGCATAAAATATAACAAGGAAATACCGAAAGATTAAGCCACCAGACAACAAATAACACATATATAACCCAAGCCAAGAAGCCCCATAATCTAAGAAACACTTCTTCAAAACCACAGATTTTCAGATTCAAGGCTGTGATAAACAAGAAACTAAGTGTTGATGGTAAATCAACGGGAGCAAAATCAATATGGTGCATACTCATCGTACAAAAAAAAAAAAAAAAAAAAACTATAACTGATATCAGGAATAAGAAAAACTCTCTTTTGATGATACCTCCCATGGACCCCAGATCAGGTTGCTACTTGTCACTCCATGTAAAAAGGAGTTATCTCAAACCCGGCAGCTGAAGTAGCTAGCCAAAGGTCCATGTATTTTGCCATCTCAAGCATTGGCGCTGAAATCCTGCAAGAATTTACCATGAGGCAGAACTATGCAGAGCTTTATTGCAACTAACAACCTGATTTGGGGTAAACATTATGAGACCTTTTGTCTATCCTGTCATGGGCAAATCAAAAATATACTTTCAAAGGACCACTACATCAGTTAGCCAAGCAAGCTAGCTCACCTTACAAGACCCAATCTTCACGGGCTTGTTTAAACCAAAAGTTCATCTAGTCAAGCACAACCACTGTTGATGCTTCACACATCCATAATCGAATTCCCCTCACTGAAAACCCAGAACCGGAAAAACTATTACTAGATTGTTCTTCTTTCATATCTCAATAATCCGATTAGCCTAATTTGGAAAACACTTCATGTTGCAATCCTTTTTTCTATAGGAAACAAATCATCATTCCCCCAATTCTATATCAGTTTTCATTTCAAAGAAAAACGCCCAGCATTTACTTCTCCTTCTCTAACCTCTCTCCTTGTGATTATATAAAACCATAGAATGCAAAAACCCCACATAGCCAAAATCACAGCACAATTTTCCACATAAAAAAGAGTACAAATTTCTGTAATACAATACCTGGCCCTTCTCGCCCACCACAACCAAATCGTCCGACCCGCTACCCGACTCGTCGTCCGCAACCGAAACCGCCTTGTCCGGGTCACCATCCAAGACCACACAATCGTCATCCACCTCCTTCAGGGAACACTTTGACCCGCTGTTAACCTCGCCGATCACCACCACGTCATCGGAATCGTCGTCCCCAAACTTTTTCTCGACGGACTCGATGAGATTGGAGAGCCAGTCGGCGCTGTCGTCATCGAGGTCGTTGAGACCCGTATCCTCGTCGGAGCTTATCTCTATGGGGCCCGAATTCATCGTTAGAGAATCAAGAAATCGCCGCGTTAGGGTTTTCAAGAAATCGTCATTGGGGCGCCTCGAGAATATTGGGTTAGGGTTTGTGGGTGGAGGGGGGGGATTGAGGAGATGGGGGAATTGAGAATTGTTGGGGTATTTCTGGGTTTTGAAATGGGATCGTGGCGGAGAGACTGAGTGAGAAGTGAGTCGGAGTCGCCACTTTACCAACGTTTTGGTCTCTTTTCACTCTGGGGTTCTTGTACTTTTCTGCAGAGGGGTATTTCTGGAATAGAGCGAGTCGGTGGGATCGTGTGCCGCAAGGCGCAACGGCAGCGTAGTGGATGACCCAAGCGTATGCAGGCTTTGTTGCATTTTGGGCTTGAAAAATCTTCGTATTGGACCAAACAGGACTGTGAGGATTTTTTAGCATAAACCAAATTTTGAATTTCGAAAATTTTCATATAATGTGGTAATGTTGTTGTATTTACTTGGCCATGATTTATTATATATCACATTTCATTCACATCACATAAATAAAATATGATTATTAAACGCCCTTTTGGCATAGGATCGGATCTAGTGACTCGAACTTGAGTAAATATTTTCACGATTGTTTTGAATTTCAAACAGATTAGAGCGAATCACTTTCGAAATTACTTATTATGTGAAAACAATAACAAATGTTGTAGATGATTGTTAGGTAAACCTTTTTCCCCTATTCAAGTGTTAGTCATGTATTAGTTCTCAAAAAAAAAAAAAAAAACTTAAATCATGTATCACGTCTTTTTTTTTTTTTTTTCCTAGAAGGTGTATCACGTCTTTCAAGTAATGTTTTCAATAACACAATTTGTTGCTAAAAAAGTTTAGATTTCTTTATTAAAGTAATAAAATTAAACACCAATCGCAAGATGTCCATATGGCTAAGATGCCCTCCTCCACTCATTGTGGTAAAGCATTAGTCTTTTGCCAACAGTCCAACACACACTCCGCATCAAATCACTTATTGGGCAAAAACAATGATTGTTAATCTTTGCACTTTAAGATGAGAATGAGACGTGCAATGGCGGAGCTAGCCCAAAACTTTTGGGAGGTCTAATGATATATTTTCTCTTAATTTTAATAATTATAATGTGTAATTTATAAAAACTATGATCAATCAAATACAGCCACACGGAAGTTTGGGGAGCCAAGGCCATCTCATAATATAACGAGACCCAGCCACTCGAGACGTGTATCTTGAGAAAGAGCCCTTCACTTTTTGTCAATTATCTCTATATTTAGACTACCGCACTCGAGAAGTGTGTATGTATGTATGTATTTCTGCAACCAACCAACTTCAACTCATGATCAATATATATATATTCCTGAAGAGCATCTTTTACTTGCGTGTGCAAAAATATATATAGTAGCACCCAAGAGAAGAATTCCTAGCCAGAAATAAGGCATATTAACCAAATATCCAATATGGATGGATCTGAATATCAACATCTAAACCATGCAGACCGTGTGCATTAGACTATACTGGGGTTGTTTGCCAGAAAAAAAAAAATTCCTTTAACTCTACTGATGTAGATTGTTTTTTCGATTACGACTATACTTGTTTTGTTGATTCGTCTAAGAATGTTTATTTGTATGGACACAGTATTATAAATTTGTATGTGTGTAGTAGTTGAGGAATTAATACCAATATCTGGGTCGATGTATAGGTTGATCGATGGGCAAGTAAGACCAACATCCAGACAACCCTACCTAGCTCGATCCCTGCTCCGACACATTTTTCCTGTTAGGTGTAGGAAGTTGATCGTTCAGTTCTATTCATTTCTGTGCTTGTTTCTAATTATGAATAACCACTTTTGTTATATGGGTTGCTTGGTTTTGGGCAGCTCATATATGCATGCTTCTACTATCATGAATGATAGACTATTTCTATGCACCTAAATAGATGCATAAATACCTATAACTTAACTCTACAAGAATGTCGAAAATAGTATAGGTAAGTAGGGATCGTTCCCGCAAGAGATTGTGGTCTAAGCACTAATCTAAAGACTCAAAACAAAACAAATCTTAAACTGTTCATGTAGAAAGATCTGACTGGCAGACGACTGTAAACTATTCTAAATGTCACAAAAATTTACAGACAAACTCTAGACATGATAAACTAACTACTGACAAAGTTTGATAATTTTTGAAGGTGTTTTGGTTGACGAACTAATTAAATAAAAACGAAACACTAAATGACTACGAAAATAAAAAGACTTGATTCAAGGTTTTGAAAATCAAAGATAAAACAAGTTAGAGGAATTGCATCCACCACCAATCAATCAAGTAAACTAATCATGTTCAACCTAATTTCATTTATTTATGGATGAAGATGCTCAAGTTAACCCAACGCCTGAATTAACCTATTGTTTTTCCTTACTTGTATGCTAGGTGAGAGACGCTCTACACCTAACCTATTTTCTAAAATGCAACCTAGGTTGACGCAACTCTAAATTTAACACAAAGAAATCATTACGCAATAGAAAAACGAGACATCACAAGGCATCTTGAGTACGACTCGTCTCAATTAACCGCTAGGGACCTAATCACTTGCCTTATAGACAATTTACTACTCTATAACTCTCAACGGAACCCTCGAAGCAAGGCACAGACAATGATCATTCATAGCAAGAGAATCCTAAACATGCAATCTAAGTTGCGCACCAAAGAAAACATGCAAATGAATCATCAATGTGAAGATAGAAATTAGGTTCTCATCCAATAAATAAACAAAATTAATTGAAAGTCATAACAAGTTTACAATCATGATTTGGGCCTTCAACAACCCCTAATTAAAGAGTTAGTTTCTCATAGAAAGAAAAACGAAAACAAAATAAACTAAAGAAAGGGACGAAGAAGTCACGGGAGATGAAAAGAAGAGAAGAGAGAAGAAAGAAGAGAACTTTTTCAGATTTGCACAACCTTTTTATATTGCTCCTTGAGCCATCTTTCATTCCTTTTTGGTTTGAGACTCCTTGAATTGTAGAGAAAGGCAACTTCTTGATTCTCTATTTAATTTAAGATTCTCCACACTTTGTCCAATGAGAATTTGCCATGTCATCATCAATATTTCTGCGAATATCTCCATAATTTGTTGCGATATCTCCATGAATTGGGCTCCTCAATCCATCAAGGTCACTTGCTAGGGCCAGGACTTCAAGCTTTTCTTTATTTGCACATCTTTCCTCAATATTATTATTTTTTTGTATATTTGCTCCGAAAAACCTAATAAACATAAAAATAAATAAATAAAAGGAAAATACAATAAACTAACAAAGATTAATATAGGGATTAACATTATAAACATTGCATAAAATGCTCCTATCAATGAAGCTACAAACCATTTGGCATTTGCAGTCTGAATTCATCTCGTACCAGTAGTAATGGGGTGCATAATTATCAAACTATCAATTTCCAGAGTAAAATCAAAGGTATATAGGGTTAGACCTGAAATTATTATTATTATTATTTCGACTGGTAGAAAAATTTCATTGTATTAATGAAACTAACCAAATTAGTCAAAATATATAGAACATACACCAATACATAAGCTAGCGCAAACAAACCTACATTGGTATACTCGACTACTCTTTAAGCAATAAAGCTCCAAAGTTTATAATTAAACAAAAACACTTCACTTTCAAAAGAAAATATAGTTTGTTACCTATTCTCACCGAGCACGCAATTGTGGTATGAAAATAGATATAGCTCTTCTAAGAAGACTATAGAAGAATTTTTGATAGTAAAAACCACAAACAAAACACTTAAATTATGCATAGATTAACTCCCCACCTTTGAAACTAGGCCCAAATGCCCAATTTCAAAGAGGGAGAGTAGAGGCCCAGCCCTGCAGCCTCACCATGAAGTCAGGAGGTGGTTCATCCTAACAAAACATAGCGATCCCCATCGCCGGCAACTCGAGGAAACAACCTTGCACCCAAGGTGCGGTGCCAAAACAATCACCGCATGGGGTTGGGGACGACCTTTGAATTGGAGTACTATGTCGCATTTAGTCTTTGTCGCCACCGAACACACAATCATAGGAACCAAGGACCTCTTTGACTTCCACCACGCTTGCCCTGGAGAATCACTAAGTAGATTGTCAAACATTGAGGCGAAGTCAACGCCAAATTAAAGCTCGATGACGAAGAATCAAGAGGAGGAGAATCAAGAGGAGGAGGCACGATGATAAGCATCGCTGGAAACCAACGTCAGGCTTTGCCTAGACTAACGCCAAAATGTCGCGGGTTGACTACGGGGTGGCTAGAGAGATGGGAGGCCAGGGAAATTAAGAAATTGCGTTAGACTTGTAATTGTTTCATTATCAATGTATTTAAGTGTAACATATCTTGAATCAAACTTGTGAACAATAGTTTGGGATGTCAATGCATCAAGCACCTCCCTTTAATAGGGTTGTGGGGGTCTACCTCAAAAATATGTCGGAATTTGTGTTTACGATATAGTAAATTATGAAATAATCTTCATATGTTATACAAAAACTTTAAATCTGTTTAAGGAAAATTGAAATTGGGAGAGAATTGAGTCGTGCTTTCATTGATAATAGGGGCATCTTTTTATAGAGGATTACAAGGAAAGATAATTGTACAATTAATTAGATATCTATGAATATCTCTAATTCAAAACCCTATTACAACTAGGTCAAGTAACTTAGAGTTTGGGCCAAACGTGGTGCTCCTTGCGTTGCCTCATTAAAAACCTTGCCGAGTAACAAAAACCTTGTGGGACAAAAATAACCTCGGTCAAGGGGAAAAAGAGTACAACACACCCTTCACGTTTTGAGACCATACATGTAGACATCTCCCCTTAATGTCTGCATCTCCCTCTGATGACTACGGTCATGGGAGTTCGGATAACTTCAGCAAACGATTCTACCAAATGTTTCTCGAAAGTAGAATTTAGGTAATGACTTAGTGAGCAAGCCTGCCACACTGTCCTCAGATTGAACCTAGTTCACTTTGATCTTGAGGAGAGTTTGTTGTTGCTGATTATCCTTAGTGTTGTCGCTTTTGATGTAGCCTTGCTTCACTTATTCAAAGCAAATAGTATTATCCTAAATGCTTGTAGGCTCATCTGTGGTAGACTTCAAACCACAATTTTTCGAACATGTGTAATTATGGATCCAATCCATAACCATTCACAAACAACTTTGTGAAAAGTAATAATCTCTGCATGGTTCTAAGATATAACGACTAGGGTCTGTTCTGTAGACCTCCAAGATATGACGGTCTTTACCCATGGTTAATACTTAACCAGTTTGTGAATGACCTTTGTGTGGATTAACGAGATACCCAATATCAGCAAAACCTTCCAAAACACATGTCGTTTTGGGATGAGGATAGTGGATGTAGGCCAGTATTGGCAGCGTTACTGGTGTGTGATGGGTCTGAATCCATCATCTCTATGTAGGGATAGAACAAACTCATATCAATCGTACATCTCAAGTATCAAAAGGTATCTTCTACACCAATCCAATGGGGTCGCGTTGGCGCAAAGATATATCTAGCTAACAAGTTCATGGCAAATGAGATGTCTGGTCTCGTGCATTGAGCTAAGTACAATAATGCGCCTATTGTACTTATGTAGGGCACTTCCGCCTCTAGCACATCTTCTTCATCGTCCTTCGAACGACGAGGATCCTTTTTAGGATCAAGACTACGGACGATCATGGGGGTGTTTGGAGGTTTGACCTTGTCAAAATGCCTAAGTATCTGTCATGCCCCTGATTTTACACACATGAAAATCGATATATAATCTCATAATTACATATGCGTGAACGTTCAGCCATCAATACAATATATATCTATTACTTTTTCCTTTTAACCCAAGTACATATTGATGCCCTGAACTCACTATCTCAATATTGACCCGCTCCATAGAGTCATATATTACATAAGCTTACGAATTAAATTGTCAACAACAAAATAAAACGTAAATGCTGCTCAGAGTTAACTATACAATGGAAGTCCTTATCGACGGTAAAGTTACAAAAATGGCTTCCTACCGTAAAGCTGCAAAGGCGCTACCTCAGCTTCAGCCCCGATTATCCTAACCTGCAGGATTAACCCCTACACCGTTTGAATAGTGTACCGGGTTGCCACACAACAAACCCGGTAAGCTTTTGCAAGCCCGTATGAGTAACTCAAAACACACATGCACAACTCACGCCAAAATAAGGAAAACAACTCACGCTTTGAATTCTTAAAACACGAAATAAAGGAGAATAACTCACACTTTAATTTCCTTCCAAATCGAAATAAAAGAAAGCAACTCACACCTTGTTTTCTTTTAAAACGAAACATAGAAAAACAACTCACACTTGAATTCTATCAATAAAACATAGAAAGCAACTCACTCCTTGATTTCTATCAGTAAAACATAGAAAACAACACACACTTGAATTCTATCAATAAAACATAGAAAGCAACTCACTCCTTGATTTCTATCAGTAAAACATAGAAAACAACTCACACCTTGTTTCCTATCAAATGTACCATAATCGTACCATAGAAAGCAACTCACGCCTTGATTTCTATCAAAACGTTAATAAGGAAAACAACTCACACCTTGTCCCCTTAAAAACCATTAATAAGGAAGCAACTCACACCTTGTTCCCTAAAAATACGTAATGTCATGAGTTGTAAATAACCAATTCCCGTTACCCCATGAATTACCTATATGGCAGACAGATTAGAGCTCTAACTGAAAACGTAACCACTCGTCCGGCCAAAGACGTGGTCACCTGATATTCTGCCCAAGGTCTTAGACCTTCGATTCTCGGGCCGCACTGTCCCTTGGAGCAAATCATTAAAGGAGTCGCATTGGACCCAAAATGTTACACAAATCGCAACGCTTTTGAAAACAATCGAAATCAACATTTCCATAATCATTGTTTTCCGAAAAAGCCATAACACAAAACAATAAAAAGCATCAATTCATGCCTATTGTTTTCATACCCAAATCTCAACACTTTTCTCAAATCTCAATGCTTTTCAAAACAAATCGAAATCAATCATTTCCACAAATCATTTGTTTTCCAAAAGCCACACCCCAAAACAATAAAAAGCATCATTTCATGCATATTGTTTTCATAAATCCACAAACCACCCAAAACATATATATATCACGCAATATATATCTATATGTAGTCATCCGCTCAGGAATGCCTACTAATACCAACTATATTTTGCAGTTAACTAAATAACTCTCAAAACAATTAGGTATTCCCGTTCGTGAATGAACTTCGTGAGATTACTCACCTCAGAATCCCGCTGCGTCTTCTATACAGAACCGAACTAACACTATCACCAACAACTCGTCCAATTCACCTTTTAGAAGCACCTATTCACCAATGATCTCAAATCAGTAACGATTCATAACCAATTTAAGTCCGAAACCCCTGTTTTGAACTAAAATCCCCCAAAGTGGCGCCAATCGAGGCGAAACCACATTCGAGACCTCCCAAAGTCTCTGAAATACGTCCACGATCGATGTGACCAAACCACAAGTCGATCGGACGCTCAAATCCTCACGGATAGAATAAATCGATCGGTATGAAACTGCAAAAATCATAACAATTCCAAACGAACTCCAAAACTTGCATATTATATATCGAAACGCTCGTATCAACGAGTAGAACATATATAATACCAACAACAGTTCCTTAAGTGGCCGGAACACCGCCGGAACGCCACCACAGACGGTGGTGCATCGCCGCCGGCCAAAAACTCATTATTTCACAAAACTCCCAACATCAAAAAGCTTTATCTAAGCATGCTTGTGAACTTTCATAACTGGCTCGAAGTCAAAAAACAAGCTTAAGGGATCGAAAACTACCTCACAAGCCGTGAACAGTAATCTCATCCGAGTTGATCGAAGTTTCACGTGAATCAATCCAAACAACCACCAAGGATCAATCAACGAGGCTGCTCTGAGCTCAACCAAGAAGACTTGAAGCCTCGCCGACGTCGGAACAAGGATTTCCGACCGGGTCCGAAAACACCAACCTGCACCGCCTTCTACCGCCGCCACCACCGAGAATCGGTGCTAGAGGACACCACAGGGACGACTAGATGGAGGAGACGAACTGATCTGGAAAGTTTCGTCGTCGGAGACCGCCGCAGTTGGCCGGAAAGTCGGGTCGGATCGTCCGGGTTCGGGTCGGGTCAGCCGGATAATTTCGATTCTGAAGGTGTGAACGAGAGAGAAGAGAGAGAAAGGAATGGTTTCCGGAAAAGGAAATTATGAAAATAGTAAGTTTCTCCTTCGGGAAACTTCTATTTATACCAAAATGGAAATTCCTTCCAATGGCCATAACTTTCTCATACGAACTCCGATTTACGCATTCCACATATCCACGAACTCGTATCGACGCGCTCTACAACTTTCGTGAAGGAAGTTTTCGGAGAATCCCAACGAATAAAAAGTCAACCTTGAACCCCCCCTAAAGTCATACTTTTCAAATAGAAATTCGTCCGAAACGCTTCCGCTCCATCCACGAGCCACGAAACCGTCCAACAACCATAAATTAGATTCCGAAAATTCCTCGGAAAATAATTACGAATTTCCGAGGCATCACAGTATCTATCAACACGATGCTCAAGTTCTAAACTGAGACATAATCGTGTTTTCCCAAAATCCTTCATCTCAAACTCAGATTTCTAGTGTTCAGCGGTTTCCCTTAACTCTTTAAGGGCTTCCAATGAAGATCATGTCCAACATGAACCGCGATAGAATCCGAAACTTGTTATAGAAATGCGTGGGCATATCCCTTTCCAATCAAGTAGTAACTTTAGTGAGCGTTTCAACCTCTTTGTAAAATCGCTCCGTGGTCTAGAACCACTTGACTTGGATAAATAAAGTTCACCATGAACCTTCATGTATATTCCGTATTTAGATCCTTATAGAGATACGTAGTGACCATATTTGTAAGCTACATGTTCAATTATTCGGAAAATACCAAACTGATAGGGTAGTGGAGTGCAACGACATCCATTACGAGAGAATATGTCTCATCGTAGTCAATTCCAGGACGTTTTATAAGAAGTCTTGCTCCATAAGGCGAGATTACCATCTCTTTTTATCATCACGCTTTCTAACGAAGACCTATTAGTCAATAGGTTTTAGGTTAGGAGGTGTTGGCATTTGGCATAACTGGCTCAAAAACCTTCATCTTCGTTAGAGAATCCATCTTAACCTGGATTGTATCTTTCCATTTAGGCCAAATTTCTCTATGTTGGCATCCATTCATCAACGGAGCATGGTTCAATATCATCGGACTCAACAAACTCATGCGCAACTACATTATAAATGATGATGGAGTTTCTATCTGATGTCTCATGTACACTAGTGTGATTTTCAAAGAGCTCTATATTCTCAGGAATAGGTTCTGATGTTGAGGCATCCCCTAACGATAACCATAACCTAGAAGATTCTCATAAGACAGATTTTGAGTCTTGATGATCAAATGATTGGAATGTGCCAAAGTATCCTTTGAACCCAGGGGCCTCCCACGCATCCTAGCTGGAGCCATGACCTATAACGCTAGAGTGCCACTCTCTTTGGCGTTGGTGCCATGCCTATCTCCGTGTAGGGTGGTGCTACGTCCTCTTGTAGAGACGTCCATCCTTGCAGGCATGTTTGCAACATATTTGTGTGATCTCGTCACTTTAACGGGGATCGAGATGAGACATAGTGGGGACAGGCCGCTACAATTTCTGTCGTTCCTGCTGAACATCCGTGTTCTTATCTCCCTCTAATGACGGGAAGACTGTCTCATCAAAGTGACAACCCGCAAATCTAGTGGTAAGGAGATTGCCTTACAAGGGCTTTAAGTGGCAGACGAATGTTGGAATCTCAAATCCAACGTAGTTGCCTATTCGTCTGCAAGGACCCATCCTAGAGAGCTATGGCAGCGTAATTGGCACATAAATGGTACACTCACATATGCGTAAGTACGATACTTGTACCCAGTCACTAGCTGTAGAGCAGATGTAGATTGAGTGGCGGTGAGTCGTAGACGAATTAACATAGCTGCATGTGATATTGCATCAGCCTAAGCGGATATAAGGAGATTGGTGTGCATTACCAATATCCTGACTACCATCCTAGTCGTTTCCGCGAGACCATTTGGGTGTGTACATGAGAATATGATGTCCAACATCAATCCCATTGCAATAACCATCAAAAGTCTTCGATGTAAACTCTCTAGCATAGTCAAATCCAATTGACTGAATATGATGATTCAGGGAGTGAGCCCATTGTCATATGATATGTGCTAGGAGTGTAGCATAAGAAGTATTACAAGTGGCTAATGGCGTAACACGTGACCAGTGTGTTTGCATGTCAACCAACATCATGAGATATTTAAACGTCTGCAAGTTGGTTGAATCAGTCCATAGAATCTCCATGGATTCTATGTAACAACAGAATGAGTATTTTCATATCTTTTGCATAGGACTGTCTCAGTCCTAATTTCCCTAAGAAACAGGCTTTGTAAACAAGCGAGAGGCTTTAGAAGTAACTAATGAGAATTGTGGTTGGGCCTGAGTGTTTGAAACGCTATTTGAAGCAAAGTTGGTGATTGCAGCATCACCTAGAGCACCATCACCATGATGGATGCCATCCATGGCGTCATGGATAGGGACTGTGCCAGCCCTAGGCTGGTGGCGGACGGCGGCTGTGCCAGAGGCAGCAGCGGCGGTCACACTTAGTCCAGGAATCAACTTTTGATTCATGTTTCGTTTCGCTGGAAAGAATATATGTCCGTATGAAGTCTTTAGTAAACGGATCATCATGACTAGGATGACCTATCCTATCGTGACAAAGCCATTCTGTGTCTAAATCCAAGAGATTCTCTTTCATAACTTTATTGGATTTAATAGCTCAAATAGTGACATAGAGTCCACTAGAGAGACACATAAACTTCTCTAAAATGCTCATTTGTTCGCAATCATTAGAGGCATTGCAAAAGAACTCATTTCTGTTCTCTACATGTGTTTTCGCATAGAATCCATTGGCTATTCATATGTGCGATTTGCCCTAAGAGCGTAGAGAGTTTTTGTGACAGTAATCAAGTTGCCATTTGACAAGGGGAACTTGGGCTATTCCATGTCCTTGAATTAATATTTATGACCCAGCCATCGTAGTCACAAAAGTAATATGCTCAGAATCAAAATGGAGTCATAATGAAAAGAACTCGAAATTTTATTCATAAGCCAACGGAGTACATCATTGTCTCTTAACCATTAGGAGAATCTAATCCAAATGCTAGCTAATGCAAAACAAAAGTAGTCGTTTGACTTCTTTTGGTAACTCCAAAATAAATATGACCAGGTGAGTAGAGAGATGTCGGTGCAGCAAAGCTTGCTTAAGTACCACTTATCTCAAAACCTTCCTAGACATCATATTCATTTTGGATGAGCCTATGTGAAGAAAAACAAAATCAATGGAATTTACTACAAAGTATATGACAATTGCCTATTACATATCTTAGAAAAATAAAGACTTAAACAGAATTGACGATCTATTGATCCCAGCCAGATTTGTAGTCTTCAACTTTCACTCTAGATCATCTTCTTGATCTTCTTGTTCCACATAGTGAGCTTCTCTTGCTTCACAATATGCTTTGCAGGCGGTGACAATTTCTTCATGAGCTCTACAAATGTGTGCCCAATGACCGGATACTCCACATCGAGAACATACATCTCTTTGCTTAGACTCCATTGATTGAAGCTCTTTGAAAGCGTCATTTAGATGGCTCTTAGTGTTGGTGGAGCCACCAACATGGCCAGTGGCATTGTCTTCCTCTCTCTTTCCATGTTGACCTCTTCAGTTCTGTGTTCGCCTATTTTGGCAGTTACCTTCCCAAGTAGAGCGATTATATGGACCAGAACATCTAGAAGTATTCCTAAGATTAGGGTTTTGCTCTTGGTACCCTCTCTTAGGGGTGCGACTATAATTGGATTATGGAATATGCTCTGTTTCCACGGATCTCAAATTATAGTTCTTCACAAGGATGTTGTCATGCTTTTCAGCGACATTCATAGCTCTAATGAGCTCATGAAACCTTGTGATCTGTCCTGCAATAACATCGATTCGATAGTTCTTAGCAACCATCAATGCAGAGACGAGGAAGGTAGAGAGAGTCTTCTCAATCAACATCGCATTTGTGATCTCTTTACCACAGAATTCCATTAAGGATTTAATACAAAGTGCTTCCGAGTTGTAGTCAGGAACTGACTTGAAATCACAGAAGCGGAGGCTATGCCATCTCACTTCTAGGTCAGGAAGCAGGGAGTCACGGACGTTGCCAAATCTCTCTTCGAGTGAGACCCACAACCTTCTGGGGTCTTCTTCATTCATACACTCGTACTAGAGCAAATCATCCATGACGAGTCATTAGGATGATGGCTTTCGCCTTATTCTAAGGCTGCTCTATTTGCTTCCAAAGCTTGAGCTTACTCTACAGTTAGCATGATGATGAGGCAGAAAAGAGAGAATATAAAAAAGCAGAAGAAAAAAAATAGGGAAGAAAATATGATGAGGCAGTGACTCGATGAACTTGTGAGGAAAGAGGGATTGAGATAGATATGGAGGGAAACTTTGAGAAAAGAGAAAGTTTTTTTTTTTTTTTTGAGAATGAGAAAAGAGAGCGTTTTCTTGTTTTATGAAAGAGAGAAAGAGGTTGTAAAGAAAGAGGAAAAATGCCTAGAAGAGAGAACCTATTTTAATTCTATTTAATTAGAATCTCCTTGGTTCATGATCAGTTTTTTTTTCCTGTCTCTATCATTACAAAAATGACATCATATCACATACATATATATACTAAAATAAATTGGAATTTTAAATTTGGTGCCCCCTTCAATCTGCGGCCCTGGGCTATCGCCAATGTTGCCCAGCAGCAAGGCCGATCCTGACAATGTCGTAAGTGGTCGATCATAAATTCTCTACAAACTCTAAGTTTGGAGATCTCAACAAGCTCCAAGCTTGGAGTGAGCACGAACCCCCACAGTTCGGCTTAATTAGGTCTCTCCTATGATGAAGAAAAGGGGGGGGGGGGTAGAAGAAGGGAGTTTGCAAGTAAACGGCGCCAAAAATTGACAACGCTAAAAGTAAGCGTTCAATTTAACCCTGAAATGTCATCGTTAGTATAGAATAAGTAGGGATCGTTCTAACCGGGGATTGAGGGTACACCTGTAATTGCAAAAACAAATAAAGAATTAAAATAAGCATAAAGTATTATTTACAAAAATAAAACAAAGAATAGAAATATATACAAGTGAACACAAAAGGGGGTTTTAGAATTATAAAATCAAAAATTAAAATAAATAAAACATAAAAACATATGTACAAGGGTGGAACGCAAGGAACAAAGATAAAATCCACAATCATATGAATGAAATCTAATCACAATTCCTATAGTTGATCTTCTATGTCATGAGAAAGAAGTTGACCATGTGAAACGTTAGAAAGCAAACGATTTCCCATATTTTACTTTCCTTGAATAATTAATCTAAGTGAAAGCACCTAAATCAATCCTATTGAACATGCAATCATAGTCTAGAAAGCTAGCTAATCAAGAACACATTCAACGCATGAAGAACAAAGAAAGGATGTCAACCAAAGTGCACAACCTAGTTATGAATAAGTTCACCTATTTGCAATCCTCCTTAATTGATTTCGACTTTTGTCCAAAGCCTTCACTACTTAAATTAGCTCCAATTACATGCATATATCCTAAGTTGGCCACCAAAGAACATAAACATGAAAAAGTTTTCTATAATCCAAAATCAATCAAGCAATCTCACATAAGCAACATTTAAATCAGGGAAAAAGATGTAAACAGTACCTGACCTTTGGCCCATTAGTAACTTTAGTACCTGACAAAAAAAATATATCACTTTAGTATCTGAAGTTCAAACCCCGACCCAACTTTAGTACCTGGAGCCGTTAACTCAATAACGGCGTCTGACAGGTGGCATATATTGAAGGGTAATTTCGTCCTTTCATATTTAATTCATTATATATATATATATATATTTTTTTTTTTTAACCTCCTCTTCCAGAGCTCTCTCTCTCTTTCCTTAACCATTATCAATGACCACCCACCACCACCGCCAGAACCCTCATTCCTCTCGCCGACGCTTCTACCCCACCACCTCCTCCACAAAAACCAAAACCAAAACCCTAGAAGAAAAAAATTCTTTGCCGCCACCCCAGACCAAAAAAAAAAATTTCTTCTAGCATTGCAGCACCTCCTCCTCTTGCCTCCACCTCTTCAGCCCCACCCACCTTGTAGCAGCCCCTGCCGCGAAGCCCCACAGCCGGCCAGACCAGCACACCAGGCCAAGCGCTGCCTAACCTCACCCAGTCGCCCGCCATGCCGAGTCGTTGCCCAGCATCACCCAATCGCCCTCCGCGCTATTGCCCCCGCATCAGCAGCCCCGCCCAGCGTCTCGCGCCTGCCAGCCCGCCCCACGCAGCAAGCCTGCAGCCTGCAGCGCCCACCCTCAATCTCGCCCTGCAGCCTGCCCACCCTCGATCCATCAGCAGCCCCGCGTCCCGTGCCTGCGTAGCCCACCCCATGCAGCAAGCCTACAGCCTGCCCACCAGCGCCCACCCTCGATCTCACCTGCAGTCTGCCCACCCTCGATCTACTAGCAGGTGAAGGAAGAAGAAGAGAGAAAAGAAAAAAGGAAGAAGAGAGAAAGAGAGAGAAAAAAAAGGGTGACCCGGCCCAGGAAGAAGAAGACGAAGAGCTTGAGGAAGAAGAAGAAATTTAGTGAAAGGACGAAAATACCCTCAAAGTTTGACAGTTGACTAACGCCGTAACGGCCAACAGTGTTTTAGGTACTAAAGTTGGGTCGGGGTTTGAACTTCAGGTACTAAAGTGATTTTTTTTTTTTGTCAGGTACTAAAGTTACTAATGGGCCAAAGGTCAGGTACTGTTTGCATCTTTTTCTCTTTAAATCAACATATAAAAATCACAACTTTTTTTCAAAACATAAAAATAGACTTTAAACTTTGCCCTTAACGTTTATGTCAATTAGAAATCAAGTTCATACGAAATCAAAACAAAGAAAACCAAAAAGGTTACAAGGAATAAGATAGAATTACACCATGAAGGATGAATGGTGGAAAGCTTGAGACGTTGGTCTTGGATCTTGAAATCAAGGCTCCAAAGCTTCATGACACAAGGTGGATGATGGCGGCTAGGAGGCTTCATGGCTTCTTCTTCTCTTCTTCTCTTTGCTTGAAGACGCAGAGACTTGAAACTAGAGGATGGAGAGAAAGCTTGACGTTATGGAGAGAATTTTCTGAATGAAGAGGTGTGTTTTGTGGTGTAGCATAGGGGGGGTTTATATAGGGGAAGGCAAGGCTTCATGAATTTAATTTCTGAGGAATTTTCTGGTTGCACCACACAACTCCAACCAATGAATTAATGTCACGTCAGCTCTGTCATGTCACTCAACCAATCAAAAAGCTCCAAAATAAATCCATAATCTTTCCAAATACATTATTGCTGATTTTCCCAAGATTTAATATGATTTTATTCACCATTTTCGGCCAAATATGTAGGCATGAACCTAGACAATGTATCCGGATGCATTTTGGACCTTTTCTCTCTTAAATCTATCCATGGCTTTATCCTTAATGTCCTCCCCTTGATTTTCTTTTGATTTTCACATTAAAATTGCAGATTTTATTCTCTAATTTCAGCCAACATATCTTGAGGGAATTGAGGAACGAATCTGGACTTGTTTTGAACATTTTCTTCCTTGAAATTCTCCCTTGATATTCTCAATGTAAACTCCTTGATTTCCCATGCAAAAATCGGATTTAATCTCCCAAAATATCTCCCACGTCATCATGTGGTCTCCTAGCCTCATTAGGATTCCTGCGTTGACTGGGATTCCTAGTCAGACCAGGAAAACTCCATTTCTTCATTTCAGCTCCATTTATTGCAAGGTACCTAGAAAATAGAAACTTTTATTAAAATTACTAAAAATAGAAACTTTCTAAGGATGGAAACTTTCCTAAACAAGAAGGATTTATTTAAGGAAATAACTAAGTAAATATGAGAAAATAACTATTAAAACATCGCATTAAAATGCTCCTATCAAATTCCCCCACACTTAACTTTTGCTAGTCCCTTAGCAAAATCAAAACAAAGAAACTAAAAATAAAGACTCAATGAAAATTTAAAGAAACAAAATACGAAAGCGTTACGACAAACAATGACTCTATTGCCCTTCAACATTTTGTCTCAGAAATCTCTTACTTTCACAACATCAAGATTAGCACTCAACCAAGAATCAATATGTAGATATTCAAGAGTTAATTAAAACATATAATCCACACATACACAAGTAGGACTTGGTTGTAACAATGGTGATGGGGTGGAGCTCAGCATGTTTCAAACAAGTATGATTCATATCCTCACAAGGTATATCCACTCTTTCTTCTCTCAAATCAAGGCAATGCTTAAAAGGTTATCATCATTCAATTATATGTGAGAGAAAATATTTTGAGGCAATCAAATAACTCACATATATAAGAAACGAAAAGCACTTTGTGAATGTAGTTTTCTTCAAAAGATCTCATTAAAGATATCAACTACTTGCACGGATAGACCCAAGCCATAGGTTCAACTCTTATAACTCATCTCTACAGATCAAAGACTGTCCCATCTTAAGGATAAAAAAGGTCTTATAAAGGGTTGTAATGGGGCCAAGGCTCAAGGTTTTAAGAAACAAAGGGTAAGGAATTTAACAAAGTGTCCTAAAAACCTAGCAGAGCTCATGTAGATGTAGAGAGGCTTCTAGAAATCCACCAAGGCATATAAAACGTCACATCCCATAGAGGTAAAATAAAAGGGCCTAATGTCTTGGGCCCAACCTTCATTCTAAACTTCTCTTGAACTAGTGAACTGGACAAAGACCAAATTTTCCAATAGTGGGCCTTCAATTCAAAACGATCTCCAAACTCACCAAGTATGGGGGACTAAAATCCATAGACATATTTTTCCTTTTTTTCATTTTCATTTTCACGGCTTTCACATAATTTTTTTTTTTCATGGACAAGTTTACCCCCACACTTGAACTTTCACCTCTTCTCATCCTTCATCTTCAAATCCAAATCCTCAAGCAAAGTCTCAAATTTAGCTCCACTAAGTTTTTAGAACAAAGGGTAAGGTTGTAACTATACTAAGGTTCAGGTTAAAGATTTTTATGGTGATGAAAGAAAAGGGTTAATGTAGGCTCAAAGGGGTTTATCTAGGGGAGTCCCACGACGGGCACAAATGGGGACACGGGTTTATTTGGCAATGGTGATAATTCTTAGAGTGCCTCTATCCCTTCCAGAATCAGGGCCATGTATTGATAAAAGTCTCAACAAGCACAAGAGCGAATTCTAGCATTCTCTAGTCCATCAAACTTAATCTATGGCAAGCAATCAATCAAATGAAAGAATAATGAGATCATCAAAACATCGCCAAGAAAATAAGAATATATTTTTCATTTCACTCCGAGAAAAAGGGACATGGGCTCAAATATCTCACATGAGTTTTTATGAATCAAAACTCATCCTAACATGCTCTATTCTGTACCAAAGTCACGAAATCCATATCCACTACACATGCATACATTTTTCATATATCTCAATTAACCAAAGAATACTATTTAAAAATCAATTCAATGTTGTGATCCTCTTTTAGCCATAATTTCAGAGATATAGAATCATTCTAGACAGTTGAAAGGCATCCTATGACTCAAAAACAAAAACAAATTTTTTTTTTTTGACATTTTTCCATTTTTTTGTATTTTTCAATATATATGACTCAAAATAAAAAACAAAAGTATAAATCCCTTCCCCCACACTTAAATATTGCATTGTCCTCAATGTAATCAATCATAAGCATGCAATGAAACAATTAAGCATATAGCGATGGAATTTACGAAAACAAAAACAAAAGAGAAAAATTGAAAAATAAAAGAAATAGGGAAGGAGAAAGCAAATCTGTGTTTGTAGTCTCCAGCACAGCTACTTTTGAATTGGGTTGCCTCCCAAGCAGCGCTTGAGTTTAACGTCTTTCAGCCAGACATAATAGAAATTAAAAAGTTAGTAATGATTACAAGTAAGAATAATTAAACAAGTATAATTAGCAAGTACATTGTACATAAGACACAAGTTAAGTACACAAGTGAGTATAAAACAAGAAAACTATTTTTTACAAGTGTAAATTTTTTTTTTTACCTTAGTATATCACAACATTTTCTTTTGTTATAAATATTGTTGATATCGAATCTAATTGCAAGTGGTAAATCAAGTGGACATGCGGCCCAAGTATAGTCTTCTAGACACAAACTCCCTTTCAAATCCTTTGAGCAACCTTACTGAAATGGCCAGGCGGGGGAGGACGAACACGAGAGGAAAAATCCATTTTGGCATGAGCTACTCCCACATAGTGGTTTAGGCCCATTTGCAAGCACTTTTGGATTCAAAAACCCGTCATGAACATTGTCCTCTTCCTAGACACTAATCCACATAGGCTATACTTACTAAGATGAAAAAGGTCATAAGTGTGAAGACAGTTCAACAAGTGTTAATAAAGGCTGCCCTCAACCTTAAGGGACCTGAGCTAGGTACCAATAAGGGGTTTAGGCCAATATTAACAAAAGAGACTTCACCTATTCCATTCAATTTACAACTTACAATTAAAAATCGCGTTCAACAATATAAAAAACAACCTAGTTAATTTAAACTAATTTTTAAACAGTTTATATACAACAACTATAAACAAAAACAAGTGATTTTTCAATCCCCGGCAACAGCGCCAAAAATTGACAACGCTAAAAGTAAGCGTTCAATTTAACCCTGAAATGTCATCGTTAGTATAGAATAAGTAGGGATCGTTCTAACCAGGGATTGAGGGTACACCTGTAATTGCAAAAAAAAATAAAGAATTAAAATAAGTATAAAGTATTATTTACAAAAATAAAACAAAGAATAGAAATATATACAAGTGAACACAAAAGGGGGTTTTAGAATTATAAAATAAAATTAAAATAAATAAAACATAAAAACATATATACAAGGGTACGGTGGAACGCAAGGAACAAAGATCAAATCCACAATCATATGAATGAAATCCAATCACAATTCCTATAGTTGATCTTCTATGTCATGAGAAAGAAGTTGACCATGTGAAATGTTAGAAAGCAAACGATTTCCCATATTTTACTTTCCTTGAATAATTAATCTAAGTGAAAGCACCTAAATCAATCCTATTGAACATGCAATCATAGTCTAGAAAGCTAGCTAATCAAGAACACATTCAACACATTAAGAACAAAGAAAGGATGTCAACCAAAGTGCACAACCTAGTTATGAATAAGTTCACCTATTTGCAATCCTCCTTAATTGATTTCGACTTTTATCCAAAGCCTTCACTACTTAAATTAGCTCCAATTACATGCATATATCCTAAGTTGGCCACCAAAGAACATAAACATGAAAAAGTTTTCTATAATCCAAAATCAATCAAGCAATCTCACATAAGCAACATTTAAATCAACATATAAAAATCACAACTTTTTTTCAAAACATAAAATAGGCTTTAAACTTTGCCCTTAATGTTTATGTCAACTAGAAATCAAGTTCATACGAAATCAAAACAAAGAAAACCAAAAAGGTTACAAGGAATAAGATAGAATTACACCATGAAGGATGAATGGTGGAAAGCTTGAGACTTTGGTCTTGGATCTTGAAAGCAAGGCTCCAAAGCTTCACGACACAAGGTGGATGATGGCGGCTAGGAGGCTTCATGGCTTCTTCTTCTCTTCTTCTCTTTGCTTGAAGACACAGAGACTTGAAACTAGAGGATGGAGAGAAAGCTTTACGTTATGGAGAGAATTTTCTGAATGAAGAGGTGTGTTTTGTGGTGTAGCATAGGGGGGTTTATATAGGGGAGGCAAGGCTTCGTGAATTTAATTTCTAAGGAATTTTCTGGTTGCACCACACAGCTCCAACCAATGAATTAATGCCACGTCAGCTCTACCATGTCACTCAACCAATCAAAAAGCTCCAAAATAAATCCATAATCTTTCCAAATATATTATTACTGATTTTCCCAAGATTTAATCTGATTTTATTCACCATTTTCGGCCAAATATGTAGGCATGAACCTAGACAATGTATCCGGACGCATTTTGGACCTTTTCTCTCTTAAATCTCTCCATGGCTTTATCCTTAATGTCCTCCCCTTGATTTTCTCTTGATTTTCACATTAAAATTGCAGATTTTATTCTCTAATTTCAGCCAACATATCTTGAGGGAATTGAGGAACGAATCTGGACTTGTTTTGAACATTTTCTTCCTTGAAATTCTCCCTTGATATTCTCAACGTAATCTCCTTGATTTCCCATGCAAAAATCGGATTTAATCTCCCAAAATATCTCCCACGTCATCATGTGGTCTCCTAATGCCTTCAGGTTTCCTAGCCTCATCAGGATTCCTGCGTTGACTGGGATTCCTAGTCAGACCAGGAAAACTCCATTTCTTCATTTCAGCTCCATTTATTGCAAGGTACCTAGAAAATAGAAACTTTTATTAAAATTACTAAAAATAGAAACTTTCTAAGGATGGAAACTTTCCTAAACAAGAAGGATTTATTTAAGGAAATAACTAAGTAAATATGAGAAAATAACTATTAAAACATCGCATTAAAATGCTCCTATCACCCGAGAAAAAGAAGAGAAAAGAAATAAAAACTTACAAAAAAAGGGGAACTTTTAGTAAAAAAATACCTCGAAATAGGTAACCAGAAAATTTGAAAGGAAAAAGTCACCAAAAAAAGTGGCTAGAAAAGTCGCTGGAAAGTTGCCCGGAGTTGACTGGTGCTGATGTGGCAGTGGTCCTGGTGATGTCGTGGCTGTGGGCCCCCCAGATGATGACTTGGTAGTAGGTCCCTTTGCTGACGTGGCAGCGGGTCCCTGTGATGACGTGGCAGTGGGCCTCTGGGCTGCCTTCTTTTCCTTTTTTTTTTTCTGCCAATTTTTCTGCAGGCCAGTTCAGTAACTTTTAGACCAGTTTTGAGAGTTTTGTTTCCGGTTCCTGGATCCTAGGATCGAGACGCTGCTGGTGGCAAAATTTGGTAACAATCAAAGGTCTGGAAGGTGGTGAATCGGTGCAGGTTCGATACTGGAAGGTGGAGATATTCATACATATCCGATTAATTCTTGGAGGGTTGGTTCGATACTTCCGGTGGCCGGTTCGGTGGTTTTTTGGCCGGTCAGGTGGTTCCTCCGCCGGTTCTGGAATCCTGGGATTGAGGGCTTCAATATATGTGATGGTGGTGGCTAGGGTTTGAAGGCTACAAATTTAGGGTTTTAGGGTTGGGGCTTCGTGTTGATAACATGTTTAAGGAAAACTGAAATTGGGAGAGAATTGGGTCGTGCTTTCATTGATAATAAGGGCCTCTTTATATAAAGGATTATAAGACATAGAATCAGAGTTGTACAAGGAAAGATAATTGTACAATTAATCGGATATGTATGAATATCTCCGAGAATATCTCTAATTCAAAACCCTATTACAACTAGGTCAAGTAACCTAGAGTTTGGGCCAGTTACATATTCTGGATTTACTTAAACAAAATCATAATAATTAAACGTGTGATTTTTTTTTATCGAGTAAAACAACTCATATACAACAAGTACTTTATTGTGAGTCGAGCTCACGACCTATTTATAAAGGAAAGACTTATGCCACTAGACCAAATGGTACTGAGCATGTTTCTACGTCAAATATCACAAAGGGCTGATTATCAAGATTGCATGGCATGCATGTGTACCACCAAAGGTATGTTGCTTTACTTAGAGATTATTAAGCGTATATTGCCTACTAACAGGGCCCTACCTAAAAAGTGTCATTTAGATTATTTGAGTTGTGTATTTTGTCATCAAGCGGTGGAAGATGACCTTCATGTTTTTAGAGATTGTAAAAGGGTAGAGGAGTACTGGTTCTTTGGTCCTTTAATCTTGAAGACAAAGACGTTACCTGTTGCCAGCCTTGCTGCATGGGTTCGTGATGTCTCTAAAACACTGCCTCAGCAGCAACGCGACACTTTCTTGATGTTATTATGGGCAATTTGGACCGAAAGAAACAGAGTACTCTAGAAGGGCGGCTCCTTCAACCCTTTGAACACGGCATGCTGGACATCCAAACTTCTTTCTGACTATTAACAAGTGCACAAGGTGTCAAGGTTAAAGTGTCAAAGAAACGTCCCAGGACACGATGGCAACACCCATGGATAGACTGAAATTGAATGTTGATGGAGCTTTTAACGCTGACAGTGGGCAAGAAGGAATTGGGGCAGTTATTCGTGATGAAAATGGTACTTTTTTATCTGCTATTGCACGTTCCTTTTCTTTTGCTTGCTCTGCTATTCACATGAAAATTGAAGACATGAGAGCTGGTCTCCTACTTGCTATTCACCTAGGCATGATCAACATTGTGGTTGAGACTGATTGTGCTTTGGTGGTCACTTCTTTTAATGAAGATATGGGGGACTTATCTGAGATAGGCTGTATTGTGGAGGATTGTAAGGCTTACTTGAGCTCTATTCATTCAGCTAGAATATAGTCTATGAACGGTGTTGCAGATAGATTGGCACACATCGCTATTTTATCTTATTTAGATGAGTATTGGTTAGAGAAATCTCATGTTATTATTCAGAATGCTCTCTATGAGGATTCTTGTACTATTACTCGAGGTAAAGGTTTTATGTCCCTCTCGTTGTACAATTTTTCTCCTATTAATAATAATACACGGGCGTGGGGTTGAGCCTCCCAATTGGGTTGGGTTCCAAACCCCTTTCAAAAAAAAAAAAAAAAACTTTGGATTTGAAAATTAGTTGTTGAGATTATGTTCTGACCCTTAAACCCAAATGCTGTAGTAATTTTTATTATTATTATTTTTTCTTTCAGAATTGCAAATTATTAAGCAATTTATATATATATATATATATATATATATATATATATATACAGACCCTATCCAGAGCGAGGCATCGCTTTGAAATTTCAGAGCGAGGTTAGGGTTTAGGGTCACTTTTCGGTCGCATATCCACATATCAACCGTTCAGTTTTTAGGTACTAATGTATAGATCATCTCTGCCTTAACGACTGAATCTGTCAACCTGAACCGTACTAGCTTTAAGGCAGTTATCAATGCCTTAACGACCATCAATTTGGCTAAAATTTTGTAGAGATGATCTATCCATTAGTACCTAGAAACTGAACGGTTGAGATGTAGATATGCAACCGAAAAATGACCCTAAACCCTAACCTCGCTCTGAAATTTCAAAGCGATGCCTCGCTCTGGATAGGATCTGTATATATATATATATATATATATATATATATATATATATATATATATATATATATATACAGATCCTATCCAGAGCGGAGCTCCGCTTTGAAAATTAACTTGTGAAGTTCGAGTTTTTGGTCACTTTTCTGTCGCAGATCCACATCTCGACCATTCAGTTTTTAGGCACTAGTGTATAGATCATCTCTGCAAATTTTCAGCCAAAATGATGATCGTTAAGGCATTGATAACTGCCTTAAAGCTAGTACGGTTCAGGTTGACAGATTCAGTCCGTCCATTAGTTTAAGCGAGTTAGATACCTTAAGATCATCAATTTGGTTGAAAATTTACAGAGATGATCTATACACTAATACCTAAAAACTGAAAGGTCAAGATGTGGATATGCGACCGAAAAGTGACCAAAAACTCGAACTTCACAAGTTAATTTCAAAGCGGAGCTTCGCTCTGGATGAGATCTGTATATATATATATATATATATATATATATATATATATATATATATATATATATATATGAGTACACTAGATAACTAATGGGGTCTATCTGCCACCAAATCTTGAATGCAAGAAACAAAAGCGCGTTCCTAACTAATACATGTGTTGCTTGCAGGGGCATATTTACTCTAGTGGCTGGTTAGGCTAAAGTCCGACCCAGATTTCCATAAATATTTTATGCAATACAGGCTTAAAGAAATCATTCTTAGTTCAATTGGCAAAGCATTAAGCTTATTATTTGGCTCTTGACCATGGTTTGACCGTTTGAATTCGTTCTCCCATGTTCATATTCTTTTTTATTCTTTTGTTCCTGTTTTTTTTCCTCTTTCCCCCATTTTCTCCTCCCTCTTTGTCTTCCTTTCATTTTTTTTCTCCTTTATTGCAATATTTTATTGGCTTAAAAATTTCTTCCTTAAAAGCAAATATTTTATGTTTTTTTTTTCCTCTTTCCCCATTTTCTTCTACCTTTTTTTTATCTTTAGTTACAAGATTTTCTATTAATACTTCTTTAAAATTTCTTAAAAAACCTAGTCTTAAATTCTTGAAAGTATTATCGACAACAAAAAATTTTCTTAAACTATAGCTGATCGGTTAAATTAATAGCCAACTATTTTCCTACTACCAATTATGAATGTCACTTGTAGAGTTGTAGTTTAGGGAAGCAAGGTCTCCCGCAGAGGATTATTGGATCTAAATGTTTCAGAAAAAATTTAATTTTGGATTGTGAAAATAAATAATTAAGAACAAGAATTAAAGCAATATCAAAATACGTTGTAAGAAATCAATCAGAGAAAAGAGCTAGGGAATGTCTACACCTCATCTAAACAATCAATCAATAGCAATTCACTTAACTCAATTCCATGCAATTGGATGACTATGTCCACGATTAAGCCCAGGGTTTTAAGGTCAAAACCGTATTAGATACTCTCTTAGTTGACATGTTATGTGAAAGTCTTATCACCATAACTTGATATGCAACAAAATGGTAAAGAAGGGTGTTATCAATACCTAAGATGCAGCACTCATTAAACAAGAAGAGTATATGAACATAACAAGATACCTAATTAAGGATGTTATCACTAGGTTACCTAGAAATTGTCTACCACAAAGAGGGCTAAGTTCCTTGGTTGTTTCTTATTAAACATGCATTGATTAGGTGGTCATCTACATGCTTAAAACAATAGAGCTAGAACATGCTTCTACGTAGGCCTCCATATATAGAAAACAAATACAAGAATCATCAATGGGAAACCAGAAAACCAAAATTCATCCAATAAACATAAAAAGAATCAAGTATCACAAAGCTATTGAAATCATGTTTAGGGCTTCAACAACCCCTAACCTAGATGTTTAGTTACACATGGTTTGGACTGAAAGTTCACAAAACTTAATAAGAAAGAAAACAGAACAATCCTAAAACTGGAGTTGAAAATCACCGAAATTCAACTAGTCTAAAATTAGATTCAACTTGTCTAAAATCGCTCTGTTCAGATTCTTGTGCTTGGATTTTTTGCTTGATTCTCACGCGTAAGAGTCTTCTCCTTAGCTTTTCTAGCCTTTATATAGTGCTCTTGAGTCCTCTTTCATTCCTTTTTTGTTTGAGATTCCTTGAGGTGTAAAGAAAACCAACTTCTTGATTTTTTGATTGAATTAGGATTTCTCCACATCACTTTGTCCAATGAGAATAAGCCATGTCATCACCAATACTCTCTGAGTATTTTCTCCTTTATTGCTGCGATTTCTCCATGGATTGGGCGTCTCGATCCATCAAGGTCTCCTACTTGGGTCTAGACTCCAAGATTTTCCTTATTTACGCATATTTCCTCCATATTATCTCATTTTTGTATATTTGCTACGAAAAAGAGAGATTTTAAATACACACCCCAAACTACCTAATACACATCCCTATTATTTTATATTTCAAATCAGATTTTATAGGTAGATTAAATGACCAAAATAGACATCTATATATTAAAAGAAAAATAATAATAATAATCATATCTTCCTTATATGATTCTATAATTATAAACACAATAAATTTCTATACATGCATCCTCATTTAAAACAAGAATAAAGTTAGAAATCATCTAATTTAAATTTTCCTTAAATAAATTATAATTAAATGGGGTGAGAAACCATATCATTTAGAATTTCAAAATCAATGGCATTAAATGTTTTTAAAACAAATCGCTTTACTCTCACTTTTAGTTTTTTTTTTTCTTTCTAAAAGTTTTTTTTTTTTGTTCAAAAAGAGGATCAAAGGGTTTCACTCATGCCCCCATGGTGACTCGAACCCATGACTTCGTACATAGGTAGTGGGTGCTCTAACCACTGAGCTAAAAATGATGATTAGTCAATTTATTATCTAATATAAAAAATCACAGGTATAAAACTTTGTAATTGTTAATTTGTTTGACCATCCAATGACAATTTCGTAGTTCCGCCATCGTGGATAAATTACTGATACAGTCTTGGTTGAATGTTCGACTCAAAATTTTATACTTGAACAATATGGTGTTTGGTGGATGGGAACTTAAATAATACAAAACTATTTCTAAGCATCTATTTGAAGGGAACAATAATAATTCCTTATGGATTTCTCAATAACTAACACAAATAATTAATATGGTCAATTATAAAATACTAATATGTTAATATATACTAATCAAATTAAATAGTAGCCTTAATGTAGTTAAATAATAGTGTATTTCATGGTTTTTTAGGTTAAGGATATTTTAGGCAATTTGGGTTGTGTATTTAGTAAAATATTAGAATGAGTAATTAAATAGTAGGTGTATTGAGTAAGGAGTGTGTATTAAGTAATTAGGAATGTGTATTTAAAACTTCTCTACGAAAAATCTAATAAACATAAAAGTAAATAAATAAAAAGCAAATATAAGAAACTAACAAAGATTAATATAGGGATTGACTACATCAATGTCTCATAAAATGCTCCTATCAATAGCCCACCCCAAATTTACATCCTGGATCCGCCACTGATTGCTTGATTACATTTTTACAGGTATATGTACATATAACTGGACTAAAGAAGCGAAAAAATGTTCTCACTTCTTTTAACAATATAGCTTTCACACCAGAATTACATTTGGAGAGTGAAAGCCATCATATATAGTAAAACAATGATAGCACCAAACCGTAGCATATATATAGTTCAATGGCCTTAGTAGCAATTGTGAAACATTAAACACGCACGAACTCATCCACAGAAAGCACCAAGAGAGCATGGGGGGGAACAACAAAATTCTCTGCTCCCGATTGCTAATTAATCCCTTGCATGGAAGGAGGTACCCAACTAAATACGTACAATTTCTAGAAGCATAATAGAAATGTAATCTATTGGATGAGCGTCTTGAAACTTTCGCAACAACCAAGTCTTGCTTGTGCAACCAGACATGCAGCCCTTGAGAAATATATGTCCCAAGTAATTAAGCTATAATATCAACAGATCGCTACTCTTTCTGTTGTGTTTGGAATCCTCATAAAATAGTGCATCGCCAAAGCGATATCTAACATGCACGAGCATTTAGATTTGAGGAGTCTTTCAAAATAAACAAATAATCACACTGCATAGCCTCATGGAGTTCAGAGCAGTAGCAGTAGCATAATCCAATGATTCAGTAATCAATTTGCAAATCTCATCAGAGACCCACCCGCTGCTCATGCATGTTACTCCAAAGTACTCACCATAACAAAAAAAAAATTTAATTTGTCACAAAACTCTCACAAACTGCCAACAACCTCATTCCAGTGGAAGCATTATGCCAATCAAACATTCTCGTTTCCTCATTGTCCGAAGCAAGTTTCCATTATATCCAACTCATCGTCTTCAGTTGTTAACCCAAATGTTGGACTTGAACCGCTAACACCCTATATACACTAGTTTCAACCAAAATTCGGCACTACCTTGCAGATTGTAAAAGTACATGTCTAATTAAGTAGTAGATGTGTTTTAGACAAAGATTTATATAATTAAGTTCCAATTTGCTCTTCATACCAAAGGATCAGCACCTTACACCTCAGTGCCTCACACTATCATACTCAAGGATTTTGGGGAAATCAATCCGATCCTTCATGTATATGATTTACTTTAAAATATACTCAATCGAGACCATGTAGGGCCGCAAGTATAAATTGGACAAACATGCTAGTGTGTTAATTAATCCCTAACTATTATGATAATGAAGCAAAAGATGCTTACTGATGAACAGAACGATATGGAGATTATGACTAAAAGTGAATATTATCGCCTAGGATTAGAACTCATAACATTATTATCACTAAATGTGATTATATTAATTAATCTTTAATACTTCATCATGTAAATTAAGAAAAACAAAAATGCTAAAAATACATCCTTAAACACAAATGGTGAAATAGATTATTTTACTTTTTAAAATTTAATTAGTTCACACAGATTTTAAGTACCAAGTAATTTAATGGCATATTGGGTGCAGAGAAGGGTCCCTCTAAAGAGTTCATACTGATTTTTTTTTATCAGTAAGGAGATCGAGACCAAAGACCACCCCCCTCAAATGGGACAAAAATTAAATGTTTGAGTGTAGAATAGCTAATAGGCTTCTCACACAAATATTAGTGACTATTAGCATTTATATACACTGATTATAGTCAATTATTCTAGTAGTGACAGATATAACTCTCAAACTTTAAAATATTAATCTCACAGGTTATCAGAGCAATCTAAAGAAAGAAAAAAGAAATCAAATTACACATAGGTTAAGTGGTAGGAATTGTTTAATTTGTTTTTCAATTTGATAGAGACTAAAAGGTATCATATCCTCCATGCTATGTTGGTGCTGGCAGTGTACAGCGGCTTGGTGGTGGTGGTGGTGGTGGTGGTGGCATGGTGGATTCTATTCCTTTTAAATCAGTAGTGACCTAGATCTCAGTGAAGGCCTTGCCCCTGGCCCCAAATAATGTGAGACCCACTGTGCAAAAAAATCTCCACCTACATGCTTATGCGAGGTGTTGTTTGAGTGGTTCGTACCTTCACATTAATGGCTGTTCAACCAAAGGTTATGTGGTTTACAAAATGGAAGGCCAACATTTATTGCCATTTAGATCTGACGGCCAAAATTCAACAATTTCAATTAATTCAATGCATTTTTGTTTGGGTGTTGAATTTTTGATGTGATAATGATGGAGAAACCAACGCTAGATTGTGGGAACCATTCCAATGAAACTTACCATGTTAGGGCAACGCGTGAGCAACCTCCCCACCACTATGGTTGTCCTGCAATGCTTGTTACGTCTCCTACCTTAATTAACTGGTTTATTAGTCATTTAGATAGTAAACGACAACTATCATCATTTTTCACCTTGTTTCAAACTTGCCGTTGACCAAAAACCTGACTTTTTAATTCAGGAAAGTTGTAGTGGATGTTAAACTGAGTTCGTGAGCACATGGAACGCTCAAATCAAAGTTTGTATGTGAAAGTTATGGTCGATCTAAAAAGCAAAATTATTGTTTTGAGAAACTTACTATAAATAGCCAATTACCTTTGGTAAGTTTCCATTTTCGGAAATTTACCCCAAATCCTAAGTGAGATTCTCTCTATCTCAACTTGGACATTAGACCCAACCCGAGACCAGACGAGTTCTCCGCCGTCCGGCTGTACCAGGTCGCCGCACCTGCCCCGTTTGGCCCCTACACTTGCTCATTCAATTTTCGGCCTCAGTTTCCATCAACAACCGACCACCGAGGAGCATCGATCTCGAAGACGTTTTCCATTCGGCAGCTGTCACTGGTCGACCTGGTCGAAACTTGTGATTGTGGCCACCTTCGACTATGAAACTACTTGGGCTTTGAAGCACTCCAGACGTTTAACAAACCCTCCAAATGTTTCAGATTTCGAGTTATGATTCGAGAAAATCTAACCTTTGATCGTTTTTATTTTTCGTTAAGATATTGAAATCATTACGACGGCGAAACTCTTGAAGTTTGAGCCAAAACCGATGTGATTTAGGAGGGGTTTTCAGGTTTTGTTCTAGAATCGTATTTAACTTTTGAATCTTCAATATATTGTAATAAATTAATTGTAATGAATTTTATGCTTGATGTTGATAAATATCTCTTATATACACTTATTTATATAATATTTTGAACTTAACTTGGGTTAAATATATACCTTCCAAACAAAAAAACAATCTCGTGCGATGCACATGTTATTGTTGAAAGGAGAATGTGAGAGTTTATTTCTCATCCACTTCCTCCATTTTATGTGTTTTGTGTTTTTATTTTACCATAATAGCTTTTTAGATAATTTCATTATAAGCTTTATTTTGATTTTAAATGGTATTGTAGGCATTTCAAAATATGATGAAGCTTTTGACACCCAAACTTTGGCTACCTTTTATAGTAGCAGATATTTATATAATATGTTGAACTTAATTTAGGTTAAATATATATCTTCTAAGCAAAAAAACAATCATAAAAATAAAAGGCTCAAATTTGAGGATGTTTAAAGGTGGAAGGATTTGTGTTATGGACCTAAATATGAGTCCAACAAAATCAGTCCAAAAATAAGTCTTGCATCACTACAACACCCAATGAAAGTAAGTCTTTTTGTACACTATTTAGATAGACTCAAATCACAATTCCACTAATTTGGACCCAAATTTGAGCCTAAAAAATGAGTCTCCATTGCTGATGCTCTAAGAACTTCGTCGTCACTTCTCTCACAAACTGAGAGAATAATAATCATATAACTATATAAAAGGTTGATTTTTCTTTTTATTTAAAAAAGGGTCACATGCCTTGACTAATGAAATTGTCAACTATAAAGGGGGACATATAATGCTTAAACCTCAAATTACATTAGATAACGAGAAAGTATCTCGAATCGAAAACAAACCCCCCTTCCCCTTTTTCTTTTGCCCAGATCTTGATTCCTCAGCATCCTCAAGAATTTACAATTCCAGTCTCACCTTTGTGGTGTCTTTTGCTTCTTTTGTAGTCATTTCTGGCTATGTCCAGTTTGTTTCTGGCTATGTCCAGATTGGGAGGACCTTGTTCCTTACCTTTTCTTTTCTTTATTGCTCACTGTCAATCGATCCCACATCTTTCGAAATCAATGCTGACCAAACCCCAAAACGGTTCTTCTCTTTTTACTATCAATCTCCATGAGGGCTCTTGTGACCGCGAGGATATAGTGCAAGGCACTTACTTAGGCGAGTATGGGTGCTCAAGCATGGTTTCATCACCCCTACCATTCTTTATGGTTCTCGGTCCTCTTTTGACAGCCACGGCTCTTTCTTAGTTTGGATCTCAATGGTGGACAATATGGTGTTGTTTTGAGAGATCTTCTCCCCTTGGTTGTTGGATTTCATGTGATCTGTGTACGGGGATTTGATTGGCATCGATTATTCAGAACGAAACTACTTTGTGTTCTACTTCCGACGACACATCGATGACTCTGAGTGGTCGACGACGCGAGGTGGTCTACAGTAGCTAGGTTTTTTGTTATGGGTTGGGCTTGTTCTTTGGGCTTATGCTTTAGTTGTTTTATAAAGGTTAATTTCCTTGTACTACCACTTTCTGAGCCCAGTTAGAAATTAAATTTCTTTTGTTTCCAGTTAGAAATTAAATTTCTTTTGTTTTACTGTCTATTTGGGTATGTCCATCAAACTTATTAGTTGGTTCTAGTTTCCGCCTTTTGGCTAGCTTTGGGGTAGCTTTATCAATCCCCATTTCCGAAAAACAAAACAAAAAAAGAATCGACTCACCAGCAATCTGGGCAACTTCATTTGCTTTACAAAGGTATTATACCAAAAAGATAATGTTAATATAAAGTTATACAACAATTAAACAAGATTAACACTGTTGTCAACAAGGACTAAATCTAGCGAAACGTCGTTTTATCTTGTCACTAAGAGGTTGCTTTCATTAAATCGTGCAAATGCCTCACCACTTACAGTTGAAATGTATTATTACCAAGTTGTGAATGCAGTTAAAAAAATAATTATTATTCCAAAGTAAATAGATTAAAAGCGACTGACTTGAAGGTTGATGGGTTGACTAAGAACACCAACTTAAGAATTCTGTCTTGGCATTAGACTAATGAAATGAAATTTTCTATCTCCTCTGGAAGTTCAACATCTTGATTGCCAAGGCAAAGATAAATGCAAAGAGTACTGCAAATCCAACAACCACAGCTGCAGCCACTCCTAGAAATTCATGTTTGAAACCAAAGTAGCTCCTCATAAATTCTTCTACAGTTTCTCCCGTCTCAAGGTTGTTCTGTGAATCTCCAAACTGTGATGTAGCCAATCCATACAAGCTCCAAGCCACTGGACATACCCAATAGTACCATCTCCACCATATAGGAATCCTCTGCACCAGATGAACAAGACAAAGAATTGCACTATCAAAAAATAATCAAGTCATCATTGTAGATTCTATGCACTGTACAGAGCGAGCAATGCTTACAGTTCGTGGGATTAAGAAGCCGGAAAAAAGATTCCATAGTGAATAAAATGCACTGGTGGTTATAGCAGCAACGTGAAGGTTTGGTGTAACGGCCACTCCCATCATACCATAGAAGGTGAAGTACAATAGTGTGAAAAACAGGAAAAATAGATACCATAAGAATTTAGTAGTCCACTCTAATCCAATCATGGCATAAACTATGACACCATAGAGAATTGTTTGAGCAAAAACATAAGGGAGCTCAATTACAACCTGCAAACAGATATAAATCGCGTAAGATCAAGAAGAAAAGTAAATCAGTTATCACTTGGTAAAATTGGTAAATTGGCCGGTCACCCACCTGTGCAAACGAATAAGCTAATGGAGAATACATTCCAGCAGCCCGTTCTCTATAAAAGACTGTTCGTTCGACAGACACTAAGGACTGAACTGTTGTTGAATTCTTAATACCGAGAAAGAGAAGCGTAGCATACATAGAACCAATTACATTGAAGAGATCTTGTTGTTTTGTCCTGCACTCAAAGTTTTCGAAATCACATTAATTGGAGTAAATATATTTGCCAGAATATCAAGTTAAATACTATCAATATTAATGTAGCTTACTTTTTGGAGCCAAGGTCCCAGAACATTGTCCCCAACATCAAGGCTAGCATGGTTGTGTATATCAACTTTATGGCAGTGTATGGTGGATTACGCCAATACGACCAATGTTGTTTCCATAAACAGGCCATGCATTGTGTTAAAAATGGCTGAGCGTATTGTGTAGGGAAATACAGGTCCTTCGAACCTGGAGGAGGGGTGCTCAGTTCTTCAATAAGTGTTCTGTTTCTCCTGAAATATATGCCATAAATAAGAATAACTTTCCTCACCAGATAATTCTCAAGTGAAAGGTTTTGTCAAACCTACCTGTATAGCTCAGATTTTTTGTACACATCAGCAAAATCGATCCCCAGAGCGATTTCTTTCGCAGAACTGGTCACTTCCAACATCCAAGTTGCTGGATTATAGCCATCCTTAATCTTACTGACATTTTCAATTCCCTTCAAGAAGAAGTACATGTATTAGAAAGATCAATTAACAGAAAGAAGGATATTTGATCTCAAATTTCGGGGTCTGAATACCTCGAAGTACTTAATTAAATGGCAAGAATGACGCCCCAATGGCCCTACGTATAGCTCTTGTCCTCCTTTCTTCAGTAGGAATAACTGCAATGACATGTTAAATATATAATAGTCATCCACGGAGAAACTAAAACATAGTTTGTAAAGTCCACTCTTGTTATCTATCGATCTACCTCATCAAATGATTCAAATATATCAATGCTTGGCTGATGAATGGTGCACACAACTGTTCTTCCGGTGTCCACGGTGTTCCTAACTGTTCTCATAACGATCGCAGCTGCTCTTGCATCTAGACCTGACGTTGGTTCATCCATGAAAATTATGGAGGGGTTAGCCACTAGTTCAACTGCAATGGTCAGCCTCTTTCTTTGCTCAGTTGAGAGACCATTAGCACCAGGCAACCCTACTAGTGCGTGCCTTAACACATCCAACTCCACAAGTGCCATCACTTCCTCCACAAACATCTACAAGAATGTATCAATTCATAAGACACAAATGAAGTTACGCTGGTAGTTGCCTAACAAATCTGCTTTGGAAGTTAAGATACCAACCTTCTGTGTTTCAGAATCGATTTCTGCAGGTAAACGCAACCATGCTGAGTACATCAAGGACTCATAAACAGTAACATGTGGAGAGTGGATGTCATTCTGCTCACAGTATCCAGAAATCCGAGCAAATGATTCTTGCTTCTTGGGGTGCCCAGAAATTGTGATATTTCCCTCAATATATCCCCCAGTTTTTCTACCAGCTAGTACATCCATTAGAGTTGTCTTGCCAGCACCACTCACTCCCATAAGAGCTGTGAGAACACCTGGCCTGAAAGCACCACTCACGCGCCTGAGGAGCACCAATTTATCCTCAGGAACACCTTGGTTCTTCATTTCCTGCAATTTTGTATAGGATTCACACAAGTTATGTTGAGAGATCGAGTTGCACAAGCTTGTCTAGTGTTGAACACATAATAATTTTGGTTGCACATATCACCTGTGGCATGTCCACCGAGTATGAGATTTCATCGAAGGTGATGGAATATGGTTCAAATGGAAGAACCATTCCTCTTTTAGTGTTATGAGTTGTACTTCCATATCCTTTCTCTGCATTTCCAAAAAAATTATGTCTATCTAAATGGCATGTAGTCAACAGATATACAACAAAACTTCTATACAAGATATATCACCTTTGCTGATTTGAGGAGTCAAGCTTTTGTCATCATCTTTATTGCCTTGATATTCTTCTGATTTAACACCCTGTGGCTTGTCCAAAGCTGCATAATCATTTTATGATATTATGAGCTAAACTTTTTTTTTCCTATGTTAATTGCAAATTAAAAAAGGTGAATTTGCATACGGTTTAGATAAGTAAGAGCCAGAGTGTAACAAATGTTGAAAAAGAGCATGTATCCAGCCAATGCTCCAGCGCCAATCCAATACCAATATGCATGTGTATGGAATCCACGAGACTTCAGAACAGCAATTCCTAATGATTCTGTTGAGTTTGGAATTTCCTTTGATAGCAATAGACAAATATCAAACAATTAGTCTTTGATTAACGAATGCCATTGTTTGAAAAAGGACTTACATGTCTCCAACTCTTGCCAAGGAACTCATTAACTACAATAGCATTCTGCCCATACATCAAAGGTGATATCCAGTAGCCCCATTTCCACCATTTCTTTATATTCTCTGTGAAGTTAACCAAAGAAAAATGAACATCATGATATTGATAGAAATGAAGTTTCCCGAAATCAAGTATCTGTACTTGGTTTTTTACCTCTTGACAGGATAAAGCCTCCCAAAGCCACATATATGCATGTTGCGAATGAGGCAAGTGTATTAGCAATAGTCAAGCTTCTACCAATTCCAGCAATGAATTTGAATAATGCATTAGCCATTTGATGCATGAGTAGGAGGAGAAGGTATTGCTTGAACAACCTGCGGCATGTCCATGACAATACATTATTCGGGATGGGAATAAACATAAAAACAAGTTTCAAGGAGAATGTGATTAACAATTTCGTTTCTAGTTATTTTTACCTTCCAACATTTGGATCATATCCAATGACATAATAGGAAATAAATACCCAAACACCAACTTCAACACAGGTGAGAGGGATCTTGAGGATCCACGTGGGAAGTGCATATGCCCATGGTGGAAAAAAGAGTAGCTTTCTTTGCTTAAAAAAAACTGGAAGCTTCGCTACCGTCATCGATATCTCTGCCACTGCATTGAGCACAACAGTATACAAGGAGAAGAACAAAGCACCAGCATAAAGTCCACCATTAATCACTGTGTCATGGTGCATCTTAGTCCTTAGGAATAGTGTCATTGTAATCAGAGCCAATATTGATTGCTAAAAAGGAGGAAAAAAAATTATATTGGATTAATTAAAGCCATATTTCGAGGATATATAAAAAGGTTATAACTTATATATAGAAGCAAAACTAAGTTGAACCTACTTGGGTAAGCTTGAAAAGGTAAACAAATGAGTTCCTCTTCATCAGCAAGAACTCCCTTGAGAGACAAGCTTTCACCAGTTCTGCTTTTTTAACACCATATGTATTGGTTGATAATGCAGCTGGGTGACTCTTGGTCTTGTCAAATGGAGTTGCAAGTTCATTAGTAATTGTGCCCCCTACATGAAAAGATTGGAATGCCTCCGAGAATTCTTGGACTGTGATGAACCTGTAAGGCTCATCTCTGCTTCCCCAATACTGCTCCTGATCTTTCTTTGATGTCACCTACACCATATATATATATATATATATATATATATATATATATAATTTACACGTACTCTTCAATATATTATGTGCATTTCTCATTTTCATCTTTGTCATAGCTAGTATCAAACAAAGCTATAAATGGACTTACTTCTTGCAGAAAATCGGCCACACCTTTTCTCTCGGGACATCTGAAGCCCATGGATTCGAAAAAGTCAAGAACATATTCACGGGGACCTTGGTACACAATTTGACCTTCAGAAAGAAGAATAATGTCATCAAATAGATCATAAGTCTCAGGTGCTGGCTGCAGCAGTGAGATGAAAGCAGTCCCTTGGAGAATGTGAACAGATTGCTTGATTGAATTTACTATTTGATAAGTTGTTGAACTATCCAAACCAGTCGATATTTCGTCCATGAATAGTGCCTTAGCAGGTCCAACCAACATCTCACCTATATATATATATATATATATATGATCCACTTAATCAAACATCTGCCACTTGAAATATTTATACAGAATTTAGAGCACAATTTGTGTGTGAGAGTTAGGACTTTGTGTACCGGTTGTGACACGCTTCTTTTGTCCTCCAGATATACCCCTTATCATTTGATCCCCTACCAAGGTATCTGCACAGCCATCCAATCCCAAAATCTGCAAATCAAATGGATTATTGGTCAATAAAGGGAAGTTCTATATGTAAAAGGTAATTTTTTGAAAATCCTGTTCTTATTACAGAAAAGAATAATAATATATGTTACCTTAAGAATATAACTTGTCACAAATACTGCCCTTTGGCTTTCTGATGCTATTCCCTACAATTGCAGAGAGGACGAATTAAAACCACCGCAAATGGTTGAAACCCTTTAAAACTGGGGAAATTAAGAAGTCCGTTAATTTTAAATGGTCATTTCTCACCTTCATGTAGATATCCAAGTCTATATCTGGCTTAATTCTTGCATCTTTCTCTCTTCTACTTAACTCTTCTAGCATCTCTGCCAAAATACAACATTATAATCGATTATCTTTTGCCATTAATAAAGTCAGTACGTGGTCTAACCCAGCAATTTAAAGGAAACTAAACATAAATGCAGCCACAAACGAACCATAACGAGTTCCCGCGCCTTGGCATCTTGCCGAAAAAGCCAAGGTTTCTGCAACTGTCATTTCTCCGATATGAACATCATGTTGACTGATATATGCAGCACTTCTCTGAGGTACAAATTCGTGCATGTCATGACCATTGTAAGTCACACTTCCTGAAACCTGCACAAGAATTTTCACTGAAACACATTAGTAACAAAATACAACAGTAATACCTACATATCAATTGAAAAACCTTGATCAAAGTCCCACTTCATTTCATTTAACCTTGAGATCCTTATCAAGCTCTCCAGCCAAAGCCAACAAGAGCGTGGTCATCCCAGAACTTGGAGGACCCAAGAGCAGTGTCATTCTGCATCACAAAAATCTAACCAAGTGAGTATCAGGCAATTTAAGCCACGTACACCAACTCTAATAATTACTTAAAGTAGAACTAAATGAGTTTTCTTCACCTGCAAGGCTTGATGATCCCACTGACATCTTTAAGTATAGACAAGGGTTGCTTCTTAACAGGAACAATATGAAGGTAATTCAAGAAACCCTATGATACCAGACACAAACAATTAAATATCTACTATTAGTCTATTACTGACACGAAGATCGATTTTGGAGTATAATTATAAGCATTACCTCCACTAAATTAACACAGTAATTGAAGACTGTAGGTAGAGCTCTGCCTCCTATATAAGATTCAGCTGCAATATTTAAATGCTCGAATCTGACTTCAATTGTAGGAAGACTAATCCCAACTCTGACATACACACACCAAGAATAAACCAATCACGTTATTATCAAAAACAACGAAGAGGTCCAGAAAAGAACCAATATGTGGAGTAGAGGAAGTCTGAAGTGTTACCTATCGATTCGATTCTTGAACCTCAACAAGAAGTTCTCATGATCCTCTTCGACTACTCCCACAAGCCTCTCAATCAAGCCTTTCCTTTCTTGCAGCTCCAGGTGATGCAAGTCAACTTCGATGGCAGGGCCTTGAGGACTAGTGAGCAACCCCTTTTTCAAACGAGTGAAAGTAGGAAGTCTCTGCAGAGCTTCCCATTTGAGAGCTTCCTCATCGTCCTCGTTGTCCTCTCCAACTGAAGATGTTGAGAAAACCGCCCTGCCATTGTCAGTCCAAAACGAACCGCTTTGGTGGAAACTGTGACCGACGTTTTCAAGGTCACAGCTGATGATCTCCATTGCAGAAACTAAATAACTAGCTATCTAGCAGCAAATTAAGCAACAAACCCAGGTCTTTTTGAACGAAAAGGGAAACAAACTTAAGGTTTGAAAGCAACACACATTACTCTGGCTTGATACAGAGAACAATGCAGTTGAGATTAAGCATCAGGGATGAGATCACTGGACATTAAATTTTAAACTAGATTTACAGTATATCAGCTATACTGCAATAAAGCCTACGTTTTTGATTCTACGTTCAGCGCCCACGCAGCCTAAATCAGCGCCCACGCTGCCTAAAGCCTTTTTTTTTTTTTAAATTAATTAATTAATTTTTTATTTGGGACTGTGCCCAACCAAAAGCTATCGGACTATTTCAATCGTGATTTATTTTTATGAACATGAAAGCTTTAGGTTTGATAGATTTGGTTCGTCTATTGATTAGATCTAATTCAGTATCTTAATGATTTTTAATTTGGCTAAAAATTTATAGAAAATATCTACTCATGAAGGTCTAAACATTTAACGATTGATTTGCCAAAATGTGATCGAAAACAACGAAAAATGGGTCTCACAATTATTGATATTATAAAGTCTTCATGAAATCCTCATTTTAAAAGTCCCTCATTATGGCCCACACCTTCAGCTATATAGCCCACATAAGTTGTTTCTTATAAGTTCGGCCCAAGCCTAGCCTAAAGCTATTGGTCTACTTGAACTGTTTGATGAAAAGTTGAAAACGAGAAAAATGAAAAGTTGGCGTTGTTTACCTCATTCATAATACTACAATTACTATAGCTCACATGATTCAACTTGCTCATACCTAAGAATTTCTCTATACGAAAGAATTTTAAGTAGGGCAAACATGTCACGTGATTTGTACGCTCAGTCAATCATTGCCCATGCAAAGGGGTAGTGAGGAATATTTTGGGTACTTCATTTTAATAAAATAGGGTTACTTTCTTACCGGAGGGGTTAGGTTGATGTCCCCTCTATCTAGTTAGTCTTCTTTTCTTTCTTCTTTTATTAATAAATTTGAGGGGAATTTTCCTCTCTCATTCAAAAAAAAAAAATTACAATTAAGAGACAAAGAAACATGATTAGCTGGACATACTAGCCACGTGGCACGCTGCCATACCTAAGAATTTTTCTACACACATATCTATCTATACACTTTCACATTCAAGGTTTATGGTTTAGCGGTGACACACTTGAATTAAGGCCTAGGGGCACCCCTAGAGAATAGATCAACTGCTTTATAGTTTTCTTAACTTTTGCTTAAATTCAATGACTTTGAAGGAAAATGTTGACTTTCGCATCCAGATAATAAATGCAACGGTACTACAACTCACACAATTTACATGTGCAATTTTTGTTTCGCTATACGCTTTTACTTAGGAGAATTAGTTAGGAAGATTATCATTGCAAGCTATGGGGATGGAAAAGATTATGATAATATGCTAATGACTGTCTAATATTTGCAAAAGCTACACATACAGCAGCCAAACATATTCTTTCAACGTTAAATGATTTTTCTTTGGCATCTGGACAGAAGATCAATCAATTACCATAAGTCCACTATTTATTTCTCTGTTAATGTCCATGCTAAGTTAAAAGGGATCTGTCTGCTTGTCTTGGTATACAACATAAAACTTCCATTGGAAAATATCTTGGTATTCATAGTATAGTTTTTTGGAAAGATCATGTTAATATGAAGGAGCTCCTCTTAAGGATTCAGAAAAAGCTTGCAGGGTGGAAGGCAAATAATTTATCTCAAGGTGGAAAACTTACCCTTATCAAAGCCAATATTACAGATATGCCAAACCATATTATCTCTTGCCGTTGAAGTTATGGCTGTTATCCAAGCTATTGAACTAGCTTGGGTAAGGGAGTGGAAGCATATTTGGTTGGAAGTGGATTCAAAGCTAGTTCTACACTTCCTTCGCTCTCCTAGCTAGTGACTTGGCAACTAAGTGTAGAGTGGAGGAACTACTTGTACCGGATTTTCTAGATGGAGTTTCGCTCTTCTCATATTTTTCGTGAAGGTAACCGAGTTGCAGATGCTTTGGCAAATGAAGGGATAAATTCATCAAGTTTGACATGGTGGGACTTGCCACCCGATTTTGTTCTCTCTTTTTGTAAGAGCGATTGGTTGGGGCTTTCCAACTTTCGGTTATGTTAGTTGCAAGTTATAAGTTAGTTTTTGGTCTCTAGTGGGCTATGATTTTGGCCCCTCCTACTTTACTATACTTTTTTTCCTTTTAATAAATTATCCTCGCTCCGTCGGGGTTTAATAAAAAAAAAATGCCTACTAATTTGAGTAATAAAATTGATAAAACTTGCAGCTCATTCTTCTAGGGTAATTCTAGACCACATATTGCCTAGGACCAAGTTGCTATACCTAAATCAAAGGGTGGACTGGGAGTGAGAACTGCTTCTTGCTTTAATAAGGCAGCTCTAGCCAAACTAGGTTGGAAAATTCTTACTAACCTTGAGAATTGGTGGGTTCAAGTGGTGTCAAGGAAGTACTTACATCACTCACACATTTTTACTTTATAGAAAAAATCTTCTTATTCTTTTACTTGGAAATTATTCTGGATGCTAGCTAGAGATATTCTTCTTAAAGGCGTTAGATGGATTGTAGGTGATAGTAACTATATTCTATTCTGGTCTTTTAACTGGGTGTTCCTTTTTCCTTTGTCTAATCTAATTCTGGTGCAAGAAAAACATAATTTAGATTGGTCTCTGAAGGTGTCTAACTTCACTCAGAATTCCACCTGGAATAAACAAGCTTTGTTGAATTTACTTCCTCCGGATATAGTGGATAAGATTATTGCCATTCCTTTACCTATAAACCCTACTGAGAATGAGTTTGTTTGGGGTCCTTCTGCTAATGGTATGTTCACCATTAAGTCTGCTTCAGCTATACGGTTTGATCAAACTATACCTCATATTAACTCTGCACTAATGAATAAAGTCTGGAATTTAAATCTTCACTACAACAAAAACAGCATCAAGCAACACACTTCACACAACTGCAGAATTTTTAACTGTCGTCTGATACTTTAGCACAACAACAAAAATTATTATGTTGTCTGAATTTTTGAATCAGACAACAGTTGTTACATTGCTGTTGTGCACTTATAAATCAGACAATGATTGTTTTTCTGATGTTGTTTGAATCAATCAATTCAGACAACAGTTATTTCATTTATGTTGTCCAAGGTTGATTAACACAATAGTTGAGAAAATATGTTGTCTAATTATTTTTAATCACATAATAGTTGAGAAAATATGTTGTCTAATTGTTTTTAATCACACAATAGTTTTTACTTCTCTATTGTGCAACTATTATTCAGACAATGGTGGCATTTTGATGTTGTTTGAGTAATTTAATTCAGACAATAGTTTTTTTATGTCTGTTGTGCGATTATTATTCAGATAATGTTAGTATTTGATGTTGTTTGACTGTATCTTCAGACAATAGTTTTTTTTTATTTGTTGTGCAATTATTATTCATATAGTGCTAGTATTTGATTTTGTCTGACTATATATTCAGACTATAGTTTTTCTATGTTTGTTGTGCAACTCTCCTTCAGACCATGACTTTCTATGTTTCTATTGTCTAAGTTTTTAAATGCTGCTGCCCTAATTGAATTCACACACTTAGCCAAAATTCAATTTTTCAACTCCCTATATTTCGATGAATTGCATGGCGTCGTTTTAACACTTCGCGTATATATGTTTGGGGGTTGAATTTCGTCACTGTCAGTCATTAATGACAGAAATGGGATTCCTTAAGGTGCAGGTCCCACCATTACTTTTTAAGGAAAAATATTTCTCACAGATGGCCCCACTTGTTGGTGATGAAAAATTTCGTAGAGGATATTAACTTACCAATGAATACGGACTGAAGCGGGAGCTGACCAAAAAAATCAAGAAGCTTCCTTTGAGCGTTGACTAATGTTTGACTATCGGCTCGAAGAGGAGGGGTCGCCTAAATTAGTACGTTTCTTAGTCGAGTGTAGCAAAACAAGTCGGAATGAGATGGTTTACTTGGACATCAGGCTGCCTTTATATAGGCAATGACTTACTTGGGGGACAAGCCGCCATTATTTGCGCCTTTATGGAGGCAATAACTTTACATACTTATGACTATGATTAATGCTGCACTAACGGCGGTTAATCATGACACATTTACGACGGTCATTCATCGTGTATTCATAGTTTTTTTTTTTTTTTTTTTTTTTTAAGAAAAAGAAAAAAGAGGATAAAAGGATTTCACTCCTACCCCATGATGACTCGAACCCAGGATCTTGATCTTAGGTAGTGGGTGCTCTAACTACTGAGCTAACACCACATCGTCGTGCATTCATAGTTGTAATCATTGCGCGTAGTTATTATCGTAGTTAAAACAGTAATAATTGCCTCTTTTATGACCGACATTTATCAACATACTAACTATGGAGTTAATTGCCTTAATTGCAAGTCTAGTGGTAGTTGACCACTCCCACTGACAGTAAGCATACTCAAAGGATGTCCAAGGATTGTTATATCAAGTGGTACCCTCCCTTGGGAAATTTCGTTAAACTAAATTTTGACGGATCAGTTAAGAATGGTAAGGCTACCATTGGGTTTGTTATTCGTAATTCTGATGCTAATCCTATTGTTGCTGCTTGTAGGGTCATTGGTTCGACAAACAGATTGATAGCTGAGACAACATCATTAAGGGAAGGCTTATACACATCATATTTACAAAACTTGTGTTAGATCATTGTGGTATTTAATAGGAGCATAATAATGCGATAATAATGTTGTTAATTCCCATATTTACTTTTTTAGTTTATCTTATTTTCTGGTTAATTTAGTTGTTTTTATGTTTATTAGATTTTCCGAAGTAAGGAAAGAAATAAAAGCAAAAGGAAGGAGATATGTGCAAATAATAGAGAATTGTGGACTCTTGATGAATCAAGGAAGCTTAAGGCAACATGAAGAAAAAGATATTCAGCAATTAATTCTCTTGGCTGCTCCTATTGGATAGAATGATGTCAATTAATCCTAAATCAATCAGAACATAACTAAGGGGATTACCGTTGAAGCTAAGGGGTGAGAGTCCCAAAAGGAAAGAAGGAAAGAGTTACAAACTGAATAAAATCTCTCCTTGGACGTTGAAGAACCAGATCATCTCAGATACGAAGAAGCGGAGACGCACCAGAGCTCAAGAAGAAGCAAGATTGCAAAACCACACCAGAAACGATCGATCGTTGGAATTTCCGAGATCGATTGCCGATCCCGTATTTTCCAATTTTCTGATTTTTGTTGTCTTCTTTCTCCATGAACTCCTTTGTGTTTTTGATTCCCATCATGTGTAACTAAATTTTCAGTAGCTGGGGGGCAGCCGGGCAGTTGAAGCCCCTAGACATGATCCATAATATGCTTTGACATTCAATTTGTTTTCCAATTAATAAAGTTGAGATTTTGTTTACCGATTTCTCATTGATGAATTCTATGTTTTCCTTGAGGAATCAAACTAACAAAAATTGATAGCTAAATTTATAAGCTATTGATTTTCCTTATTCTCCTGCAAATATGTCAATTGTAATATAGGGAAATAAGGGTCTCCTACAGAGGATTAAGTTAAACTAAAAGCTTAAACAAAAGTCACAAAACGTGACTGCAGTTCCTACTGAACAGCAGTCGAAAAAAAACTACAATCCTAATCAAAACAATCCAGAAAAATATGAAAATTTACGAAGTTGTACTAGACACACAATGTGTATAGCACACAAAATTTGGGAATTTTTGGAGTTCGTTTACTATGGAAATAAAATACATAAATACAGAGAACAGAAAGAAAAACGAAACTGAAACAGATTTGAGATTGGTTGATATCAAGATGATGAAACTAGCTAGGAAGGAAGTATCCACCTCTAACAATCACACACAACACACTTTGTCCAATTTACTTCCAATTAACTTAGTTGAAAACGCTCAGATTGGCTCGGTACGCTTGAACACAACCTATTACTCTTTCTTACTTTGTATGCTAGGCAGGAAGTGCTCTACACCTAGACTATTCCCAAGCAAAGCAACCTAAAGGTACGTTTATTAGATTAAACATGCAGAGATCATTGAGTTTGAAAAGAGTTTGAGCAATCACTAGGCATCGCAAATAACTTAGCGCCTCGCTAAACCTAGGGTTTTGTTTACTTGCTAGTGAAAACTACCAATTACTTCTCTAGACAATTTGAGGAATCCAACTATTGATCTAGGCATCAAACAATCAAAGTATTAGAACCCTAGCATGCATACTAAGTAGGCCTCCAAAGCACACAAACATAGAATTCATCAATGAGAAATCGGCAAACAAAACCTCAACTTTATTAATTGGAAAACAAATTGAATGTCAAAGCATGTTATGGATCATGTCTAGGGGCTTCAACTGCCCCCTAACTACTGGAAATTTAGTTACACATGATGGGAATCAAAAACACAAAGGAGTTCATGGAGAAAGAAGACAACAAAAATCAGAAAATTGGAAAATATGGATCGGCGATCGATCTCGGAAATTCCAACGATCGATCGTTTCTGGTGTGGTTTTGTAGTCTTGCTTCTTCTTGAGCTCTGGTGCGTCTCCGCTTCTTCGTATCTGAGATGATCTGGTTCTTCAACGTCCAAGGAGAGATTTTATTCAGTTTGTAACTCTTTCCTTCTTTCCTTTTGGGACTCTCACCCCTTGGCTTCAACGGTAATCCCCTTAGTTATGTTCTGATTGATTTAGGATTAATTGACATCATTCTATCCAATAGGAGCAGCCAAGAGAATTAATTGTTGAATATCTTTTTCTTCATGTTGCCTTAAGCTTCCTTGATTCATCAAGAGTCCACAATTCTCCATTATTTGCACATATCTCCTTCCTTTTGCTCTTATTTCTTTCCTTACTTCGGAAAACCTAATAAACATAAAAACAACTAAATTAACCAGAAGATAAGATAAACTAACAAAGTAAATATGAGAATTAACAACATTATTATCGTATTATTATGCTCCTATCAAATATCCCCACACTTAGGTTTTGCTAGTCCCTAGCAAACAAAGAACTAACAAGAACAAAAGACACGGACCTAATATCTTCCAAACATCTCAGAGAACTTATAATGCCCACAAGTATGGTCAACAAAATTCACGCAATCACATGTCAGAATTCACAACCTCACTTAAAAGCTAATTTATTTTGATAACCATAGTGCTAAAGTTATAATACAAGGACAATCAAACTAATGCAACAAAGAGAACCAACCAATTCATGGGTCAAACAAGCGTCAACTCAGTTTCTCACAAAGATGCTCTCAAATTCTTTCCACTCATGATTTTCTGACTTGATGTATAAGCATATATTTCACTCAAGTTATATGTGAGAGGAATGATATAATAAGACAAACAAATAGCTCACATATGATAACAAGAAAGAAAGGCTTTTTCTAAAAAATTTTTACATATGATCCTATGATTGGAATGCCAAAACTCGGACAAAAGGCTAGTGACACCATATGCTCACCCCTCCACACAAGTCTCCACAAATCGAATGCACAACTTCAAAGATCAAAAAGGTCTTTATTCAGGGTTATAATGGGGCCAAAGGTTAAGGTTAAAAGAAAGAAAAGATAGGGAATAACAAAGATCCTAAGGAACCTAGTGGAGCACTAGAAGAACATAAGAGATAAAAGAATCTTGAAACTCTTCAAGGTAATCAATCTTCGAACATGAAGCAAGTAATTTTTTTTCAAGGCCAGATGTCATCTTTTTGAGCCTTTGCTTCATTCTAAACCTTCTTTTAACACTTGTGAAATAGGACAAAAACCACATTTTCTTGAACAGGCTTTCAATTCAAAATAAACTCCTTATTCACAAAAGGGGGACTAAAATCCATTCACACTTTTTTTTTTTTGCTTTTGCCGTATACTTTTTTCTTTCATTTTTTTTCTTTTTCTTTGCGGCATACATATATATATATATATATATTTTTTTTTTTATGGACAAGTCTTACCCCCACACTTGCTTACAAAGTACCTCGAACATAAATATATCTCTAAAAATATTTGCTCCACTAATTCCTTAGGATAGGGTAATGATACATCTATACTAAGCTTAGGGTTAAGGAATTTGTGGTGATGAAACAAAAGGCTTAATGTAGGCTCAAGGGGGTTAACTAGGGGATTACACATCTTGTGTGCATATAAGGGACACAGGTTAATTTGGCTATGATGGTAATCCTAGTGCCTAGCTTTATCCCTTCCCATCCGTCATGCAATTCAACCATACACTTCAAGAGGCTTTGGGGCAAGTTCTAGCATTTGTCCTTATAAGATATGCAAGTCGAATCCGAGTCTCAACCAAGATGAATAAAAGATGAGATCATGCAAAATCCTCGCAAGAAAATGAGATGATTCTATACTAAACACTCAGAAAAGAAATAGCATATATATATATAGGCTCAAAAGCTTACAAGGGTTCAAATCAAGTTTAACCTATCATAGCACGCATCCATCAATTCTCAAGTGTTACATTAATCCAACCATCAATGTACATAAATCACGCACAATAATCATCAAAATCTATTAACAATTATTTGAAATCAAGAATCTAACACATGCTTGCATTCTTTTTGTGACCAAAATATAAATCCGTAAAAAGTTCATGCTCATCATAGAGTTGGAAGACTCCTAAGACTCAAAGAAAAATAAAACCTAAAACTAGACTCTTTTTTTTTTTTCTTTTTTTTTCTTTTTGACTTTTTTAGTTTTTTTTTTTTAAACAAATAATGACTCAAAAACAAATTGACAAATTTGTATTTTGTATTTCCCTCCCCCACACTTAAAGTAGACATTGTTCTCAATGTATGGCAATGTAACGCACAATGCACAAGGAAAGCATAGAGAAAGAAAATACAAAAGAGGGCAAGTAGGAAGATAAGAAAGGTTATAGAAAAGCTCCCCCTTGTAGACCTCCCACTGCTCACGACCTTTGGAGAAGACCAACGTTAGGCACCATCTTCAAGGCACAAGACCTCGACTTCCAAAATGTAAGCTCCGTGCTATATGGACTCCAAAAGAAGTGATGATGGGGTGAAAGGGAGAGAAGGAAGGAAAATTGCACTTTCCAACTTCGCAATTTTGCGTCATGAGGCCAACTTCCAGCCCTTATAACTTCTTCAGGGACAGTCTGATGGATGTACTGCTACTGGGAGCTGAAAATTGGTGTTACAATATGTCCGTGCATATGTGGCACGTCTCCTAACTCCAAATAGATTGAAAATGGCAGCCCTGCAAAGTTAGAAGAAAAACAGAATTTTGCACAGAAAAGCTGAGAAAAGGACCTTGACCCATTCAAACCTCAATTCGGAAGGGTTACAGTGCTCCAATGGAGATGATACTCTAAATCAATTTTGAAGTAGACATCTCAAGCTTTAAGTTCATATAAGATTTGTCCTCATTGGACCCCGGGAATTATTCCATGTTTTTCTTTTTATGTGATCCAATTGCACAGATTTCTGCTTTGTTGGTCTGACCTTCCTGTACTCCAGGTGGAACTGGGAACATATAAGAACTCCGAATCCAGTTTTGTAAAAACATACAAAAACTAGACTCATAGATCTTTCTATGCATATATGGCACATCTGCTGGTTCTTTCTGAGCTAAAAACTGGAGCCAGCCAAATTGACGGACTGCACAGCCTGCACTCTGTTTTCGAGCAGGAAAGTGTAACTGCCTCGCCTTTCTTAATGGGTCCACCTGCATACTCAAAAAACACATTAAAATGAACTAAAGAAAATAAGCTTAAAAATAAAAACAAAAAGTTCGGGTTGCCTCCCAACGAGCGCTTGTTTTAATGTCCTCAGCCTGACGGTACCACCAACAATTAGGCAAAGGTAAAGAAGCCTCCTTTCGAAGACTTCGCAAGAAATTTCACCGTTTTCTTCATGAATGACTTTTTATTTGGATCAGGTGGATATGGGGGATCACCACTTGAATTTCTCTTCAATGGAGGCTCAGTAAAACCACTTGAGAAAGGAGATTTGGTCGGAGGATAGCAGTTGCTTGGCTTAAAATCCCCATGAAGCCACCTATCATCAACACTCACACTCTCTATATTAGCTAAAGGAACAAATTCATTACAGAATATAGACTTACCTTCATGACATGGAATTGCTTGTTGAGCAGCCATGGTTTCATTTAGACTCTTATGCATGGTTGTAGCCACCTCTTCCTCGACAATTGGTGGAGAATGACCATTGCTTGCCATTGCCAACAACTCCGAATCGCCGAGATCCCTTGCCTTGACTTTAGGTGATGTCCAAGTTCTAAGAAATCGAACATCTTCTCTTATTTGCCCACCATCACCTAAAAGATCTTGCTCATTAATTTGAGGCTTCAAGGGTTCAAACACCTTGAACGTCACTGTCTCCCCAAAAACCTCCTTACTCAAAGTGCCTCTGAACACATCAATGTTGGTGTGAGCTGTGGCCATGAATGGGCGCCCCAAAATTAATGGTAATGATGTAGGCATAGGCGCTTCCTCCATCTCAAGAACAAAGAAGTCTGTAGGCAAAATTAATCCATCCACACGTACTAGTACATCTTCAATTACTCCCCTAGGATAGACTATTGAGCGATCAACTAGCTCAATGATCACCTTTGTCTCCTTTAGCTCACCTAGTTTAAGAGTTGAAAACACAAAATATGGCATTAAATTAATCGAAGCTCCTAAATCCAGTAAAGCATGATCAAACCTCTGTGCACCTATGGTGATGGAATTGTGAAGCGTCCGAGATCCTTAAGTTTAGGTGGAAGCTTTCTTTGAAGAACAGCTGAGACTTCTTCACTAAGGGCCACTATCTCATTCCCATTGAACTTTTTCTTTTTGGAGCATAGCTCCTTAAGGAATTTGGCATACTGAGGTACTTGCTTGATGGCATCCAGAAGAGGGATGTTCACTTGGACTTTACGGAAAGTTTCCAAGACATCCTTCTCTTCTTGATCTTTCTTGGATGTCACGAACCTGCGAGGAAAATGAATACATGAAGTAACCAACTTAGAAGGAGTAGGATCTTTTACCTTTGAAGGGGAAAAAACATGAACATTCTTATCAGCCCCCGTGAGGTCGATCGTTTTTCACCAGCGATGATTTTCTTTTCCTCCTTCGTATTTCTTTGCTCCTCCTTCTCTTCTTGATCTTTCTTGGATGTTCTTTGGTGCCCAGAGACTTCTTCCAATTGTCTACCACTTCTTAGAGTGATTGCATTAAGCTCAGCCATGCGTCCATCCCTTGAATTTTGAACGGTTGTGCTAAGGAGGGTGCCAGGAAGTAGGGATGTAAATGAGCCGAGTCGGAGCGAATACCAAGGTGATCATGTTCGGTTCATTTGTTTTTTTATCGACCTCGAGCCGGGCTAAAGTTTGAAATTTTTTTCCATGCTCAAGCTCGGCTTGGCTTGAATATTTTTCTTAGGCCCGAGTTAGGCTCGGCTCGGCTTGATTTATTGGACGAGCTCGAGCTTGAATAGGTTCGGCTTGGCTTATTTGACTTTAAATTTAAAAAATAAAAAAGATAGAAAGAAAATTTAAAATAATAATCCAAATTTGATGTCTAACCATCATATATTTTTTTTTTTTGAACCAAACATCAATTTCATTCATACTCAAGCCAGAATGGCACGGATACATACCTTCTCTTGCCATCATATAAATCCCTTTTATTGTCTAGAATAAACTCAAAATGATGAATCCAACTCAAAATTGCACTTAAACTAATTAAATAAGAATGGGGCCTTCAACATATTGATTCAAAGGGGGTTATTTGTATCTTCATTTTTCCTTCCATGCAAACTCCCAGCGAATCTTCACCATCTATAAAAACAAAGTGTGTGTGTGTGTATATATATATATTTATATATAGATATATATATTAATAACTTTAAATAAGTTTGTTCAATATGATTTTATGAAAGTAAGAAGATTGTTCATTACGTGTATATACCTTTACTCCAAGCAAATTTCTTCCATTGAATCCTCATCACCCTATATTATAAAAAAGAATAAAAGAAACAAGATTAGTGGCTGCCCGATCTTAATTCTTTTCCTTTTATAATGGTTGCTAGGGTTTGATTTAATTGTTGCACAAATATTGTTATTGATTGTAATATATTTTATTTAAATTTTCAGATTCACTTCCAATCACTAGGCCAAAAAAGTGAACAGACAACGGACCAAATTCGTTGTGTGATTTGGACGATTTCCGTTGTGTATCGGAGCGTTGTGTGATTAAAAATCACACAACGGTGGAAACCCGTTGTGTGAATCACAAACAGTCAACACTTATTTTGTTAAAACCGTTGTGCCTTCTCTCAGCAGATGGCAACCACAGTTGCCGCGCAGTCATTCTGCACATGTCATTGGCATCATTCACACAACGAAAGTTGTTTCCGAGCCGTTGTATGAAAGGAAATCAGACAACTGCATTTTATTTTATCTGTTGTATGAATTATCCTCACACTTCACTTTTGGAAATTTTATTGTTGTGTGTTAGTTTTAGATAACGTATTCTAGTTATTACAGTTGTGTGATTGTAAATCAGACAACGTATATTTGTTAGAACCGTTGCATGTTATATAAGAATTCATTGTGTGTTAGTTTTAGATAACGTATTCTAGTTATTACAGTTGTGTGATTGTAAATCAGACAACGTATGTTTGTTAGAACCGTTGCATGTTATATAAGGATTCATTGTGTGAACATCCAAATTGTTACTTCAGACAACATTATTAACATTAGAAATTATGTTGTGTGATAATCGTCTTTCCTCGATTGTGTACATTGATAATAATGCTCGATTTTACCTAATGAACAGTGACTAATTGTAAAGAAAAGACACTGGAATCCATGAAATGATCAGTAATCCAACTCATACTATTTGAAGAAAAACATTCAAACTTTAAAAGGGAGGATTTCCCAATCATCCAAGCCAACATTGAAAGAAGTAAAGCATTCAAATGCATGCCCATCTACTTGGGACATCAAAAGCTGATACAAATACAAACTATTTGTTACAAAACATGCCACACAGTGCATGAATATTGTACCAACAGAGAAGCACAAAAATGATGCTTTCCTTCAACAACAACCTACTTCCTCTTGTGCTTTCCTTTAGCTCCTACACATATGCCTTCACGACATACTTTGCCCATTCATTTCGCATCATATCTATGTCTGCTTGGGTATATTGATTATTGCCTCTCCTCTCCCACTGAATCAATTTATTATATGAAAGTGAGGCATGGACATAAAAGAGTCAATATAAACCAAGTTAAAGTGACTACATTTATAAACTACACTTGTACCTTTCTTGGAAACAATGTCAGGTCTTTATCCTCAATGATGTCTCTCATGTAACGCATAACAAAGTACCCGCACTCCTTATTAGTGGGTTGGGGAGGAATACCCTAAAAACAAATGATGTGTAAACAAGTCGAAAAATGAACCAAATCCAGTATTTTCAAGACAAAAATATACTTAGGTGCATGAAACTTACGGCCAAATTTTTCCACAAGACTGAACTCCGACCTTTCTTCTGCCTTTCAGCATTGAACATAGCTATTGCACTATACCAGAACAAGAAAATTAAGACTTCAGAAAAACTAAAGAAGGCAACAATTATTTTTAAACAGATTTAATGATCTCAATATGTATGATCAATACAAGTGACTTTCGATTCCACAATCTTCATCCAATCTCCGGTGGGCAAGCGTCTTTTAAGAGGATCCATAAAATAGGCAGTGCTTTGGTCCGGATCGATAATTGTCAACATCCAGTGATCACTACATACATAAAGTATATATGTTCAACAGAGCTAAAATTAATTGCAAATAATAAACGAAAAAAAAACCTTCATGGACTTACCCCGAGTTGAATGGCAACATGAACATCTGTCTAGGTTTTGCAGTTACAAGCCTATCTCTAATGTGTTTGGCCCTAACAGTTCCAGTTCCAGACCCTTTTGCACCAATTAGTGAAGGATCAACAAATGCAACCATGTCCACCATTTTATAAACAACCATCTGCTCATAGAAGTACCTAAGCGTCAACCATTTACACCAAACAAATTACTTTCAGCAATAGAATTCAGCAACCATATGTAATGAACAATTTGAATGTTTTATACCTTTGGTACACAACAATACAAGTTTCAGAAACTTCCCTCATGCTTGCAAGTCGTCGAACATCTGATCCCATTATAAAGGTCTTGCGAGAGAATCCAAAGACTTCAGGTTCTATGTGGAAGCTGATGGTACGTCCATCTCTGAATTTGTCCTCACCCCATTGGCATAACATCTTCAATGATTCTGGTAATTTAGATGCCATTGATGCCATGCTAAATTGAACCTCTGAGTCTTGTTCCTCTATCTCCTTCTTTTTCCTCTTCTTCTCAGCATTATCCAAGACAGGTTTCTAGAACAAATATAAATGCAAGGTATATGTTATACATCTGATATAAAATTAAGCAAATTTATTTTAACAAGTGAATGTAATCTTAGTAGCTCAAATTATACTAACTTCTTACCTTCACAAGTGACCTTATGATTAGGTCTTTGGGCCATGCTACCCAACTCCCCATAGCTTGCTTAACAGTTTCAATTTCATCTTTAACAGGGAATGGGACCTTTGCTTTTTCCTCAACCGCCTCATAGATGGAAACACGCATATTGCCATCGCCGAGTGGAGCTCCATGAATAACTTGGGAGCTATCATGACACTCCATAACAGTGGCATAGGCCACAATATGGTCAACAGAACCTAATGCCAACTGGCATTTAATCTCAGAACTAGGTGACTGAAAAGAAGAAAAAATAATATTAGACTTTGTGCCTATATCTTTGAATTTATAACAGATCCTAACGTAATGAAACAACCATATCAATCCTACCATTATTGGTGTAAAGTGGAACTAACTTACCTTTTTTGAAGCGGAAAGCAATGTCAAATCCACAATTCTGCTCCATCCTGAAGCTCTAGCTCCTTAGGTACAGCATTGTCTTCCAAAGTCTCTTTAACAGTCTCTCTCACATGCTTATCCAATGCAGGCTGGACAACTACTTTGTCAACCATGTTTGTCAACTCAGTAGGGTCCTTGGAGCATGGCGATACATCCAAAAGGCCTTCCTTCACGACCTTTGATCCCTTCCTTGTACGATGCATGGTCTTTTGTTCAATAAGATCAAAAGCTCCTATCACTGCCTTGAAACCAACATGGTCCACATAATGTTCTTCCACGGGTTTTGGTACTTGTTCTTGAGCAGCCTCATCTATTGTGCGTGAACAACTTCCTTGACCAGAAACATATGTATTATTAGGTGTAACACAATTCCCATCTTCTTTTGCACCTACCTTTGATTCTAGTTCTGCAAACTTTGCTGCCCAAAATGCCCGCTCCTCGGCAATAATCCTTTCCTTTGCATCCTCGATAATCTTTTCCCTTGCCTCCTCTACTATCTTTTGTTTCTCTTCTAACATTATTTTTTGCACACTAACTCTAACTGTTGCTTCTAAACTCTCCTTTCTCCGTTTGGGCATATGGAAGTAGGAAGAGGGAGTGATACGACCTCCCACTCCACGCACTCTTCCCCCATGTTCAGGAGTCTCCAACGCTAATGTCAAGACATCGTCACTTCCCTCGACAGATAGGTCTCCATCAGCAACTCTTTTCTTCAATGATTCCTGACATATTTATAGTACAAGCATTAATGTTCTACCTACGCAAACTGCATACACATACATTGGTTATTTATACTTACTATTTTGTCAGCAGTTTTTTTAGTCCTTTCATCTTTGAAACTGCCATCCTTGGACTGCCGTCCTTTGATCCAGAGTGTGGCCCTATCAACTTCCTCATCACCCATCTCCTCAACCTACAACAAAAACTACTTAATCAGCCAACTTTCTTATTGTAAAAACTACACACAAGTAGTTTAAAAAACAAGTTTTTACTAACCAGCTCTTCCTCTAACCCTGCATATCCCTTACGGGACAGTCTATGAGGAGATGGGATATGCAGCACGCTTTTTTTCCGTCTTTCTTGTTGCGCAGCACGCTTTTCCTGCAAAAACCAGCACTCATTTAATAACTATTTCATATTTACAAATGCAAGATAGGAATACAACTAAATTAAACAACAGTGATCTGTTGCTTTCATACCAAGAATGCAGGTGTTGTGCGTGATTTGACAAAAGCTGTCCAGTGATCTACATTTATGAAAGGATAATCATCTGGAGGATAATTCAACGCCTCAGGGTCATTCAGATAAGGAATAATGTAGTTTGAAGTTAGTCGAGACTTGAATTCCCTCCACTTGCTTGCAGCAGAGTCCATTACCATCTTCTTATTTTCAGGACCAAGCACAAATGGAATCTGTGAACATTATTTCAAGGCTAAGCATCAGTAATAAACTTCATTTACTAAAAAAATTGAATAGTTATATAAACTCAACAAGTTTGTACCTGAACACGTGACCAGATCTTGCCCTTCTCATCGTTTGTTACTTGTTTCCATGTTTCTCTTATTATTGGCACCTTCCTTCGTGCCAATACGCCTATATAGGACTGCAACTCCTTAGCCACCTTCCCACAGGGAGTACCTTTTCTGTTAAACAGAACCATCTTCTTTTGTCTACGACTCTTGCGGCTTGTAATGCGTGACATGGTAACCGCATTCTTTTTCAGCAGCTTGAGACCTCCGGTTGATTCATTTTCTGCATTTTTAGAACTCCCCTTCTTCAAATAAGATGCATCAGAACATGTTGGTGATGTGGAAGACTTGGCAGACTTTGTCTTCTTATGCTTGTGTCGCTTTTCCTTGGACTTTGACTTCTTCGCTACACTTGCAGATTTTGATGAGGCCATTATCTACACACACAAGGCACATTAGACTTAAATACTTTCAGAAGTAGTATATCAAAACAAATAATAAAACTATGGAATTGCAGGACAAGTACGCAGCACAAGCCATCAATAAATAGTGGGATAAATACAAATTTAGTTTGCTTGAATATGTTAAGAGGACACAATAACTCAGAATTCCAAAGTACCATCACCAAGAAAAGAAAAATTAAATAAAAACCAAAGCAAATACAAATAAATCAAACTGCTCTATTCCCCATCAACTAATATATCCTCGTCTCCTACACGCATGTAACCCACTGGTTCCTCATCGATCAAGTCATCTAGTGAATGGATAGATGGCATTGTACTTGCGATTGGAGGGAGGGAAATAACGGTGTCCCCAAGCTCATCAACCTGAACAGAATCGATGTAATCTTTCTTTGGGGGACTTAATACGACTGACCACCTATGATCTATAGGGTCTTGAACATAAAAGACCTGCTCCACACATTTTCCCAAGACAAAAGTGTCTTTTACATGACCTTTCCTATTCAAATTCACCAAAGTGAACCCAAGATCATCTACTCTAACACCCTTCTGATTCTCTACCCAATCACACTTGAAAATCGGAACCCTAAAATGATCATAGTCAAGCTCCCATATTTCAGCAATAACCCCATAGAAGCTCATGTCTTCAGTAACCACATTTTTATCCTTAGCACTAGCTACTTGAGGTGTCTTAGCAACCAAGTAGACCCCACTACTTTGTGTAGTACGAAGATCATTGCGCATCTTTGTGTTATATTGCACTCCCCCTATTCTATAACCGCTAAACTTTGGTACTTCATTCCCTGGTTTTTCTGCTAGCCACCTCACAATCTCAGGAATATCAGCACCAGGTTCATTAAGTTGAAAAGCAACCTGCAAAATAAAGAAAATGTTTAAAACAAGCTATTCACAATCACTAAACCCACAATTCTCTACTATATATGTAAACTTTAATTAAACTGAAACTACTTACCCTTTCCTTCACCCAATCAGCAAAAGTCTGGTTTTGTTTATCGACCAACCACTTTTCATTTTTTTTGTACTTTGGAAACTCCCTCTTCAAATACTCCTTGTGTTCCCTACACACAAAATCAGTGATTATTAATATAGGAAAACCAATAGAAGCAGAAAATACATAAAACTGTAAATAAAGGGGTAGTGACTTACAGAAAATAGCTTCTGAATTCATCGGTGTTTTGAAGCACACACAAATGAGCTTGGTCATAGTCCTTGCCAAAAACAGACACAACAGTAGCACCTGAGGTGGGTTTGTCATCTGTGATGGGAGCCTCTGGAATGCCAACAGTCTTGTCGTCGAAGAAAAGTTCGGCTAGAAACTCAACCGCTTCTTCAGCAATATAACATTCAGCAATGCACCCTTCCGGAAGACGTCTATTTCTCACATATCCTTTGCACACCTTCATATATCTTTCGAAAGAATACATCCAGCGAAAACAAACCGGTCCACATAATTCAACTTCTCTAACCAAATGGACCGTTAAATGTATCATTATGTCAAAGAACGAAGGGGGAAAATACTTCTCAAGCTCACATAAAGTTTCTACAAGATCACTTTGGATTTTTGGCAGCCTTAAAGCATCTATGGTTTTACTACAAATTTCATTGAAAAACATGCAAAGTCGGATTACAGCAACTCTAACAGGTTTTTCCAGCACACCTCGGATTGCAACAGGGAGTAATTGTTGCATTAAGGCATGACAATCATGGGATTTAAGTCCGGTCAGCCTTAAATCCTCCATCGAAACAAGGCTGGAAATGTTTGATGAATAGTCTTCAGGAACCTTCGTGCCATTAAAACAGCCACACATACATTTTTTCTCATCTACCGTTAGGTTCCAGCTTGCCAATGGCAACCGCTTCTTTTTCGGACCATCTAGATTGGGCTGCAATCCTAATCTTATACCCAATTCCAACAAATCTAACCGAGTCTTCAGTCCACCCTTTGTTTTTCCGGGAATGTTCAACAACGTCCCTATTAGACTATCACACACATTTTTTTCAATGTGCATGACATCAAGGCAGTGCCTAACAGGGAGATATTTCCAATATTCAAGCTGAAAAAATATCGACTTCTTCTTCCAACAAGGCCTCGTTTGATCCTCAGCACCTTTATAAGTAGGAGGAGGATATTTCTTCCCGTAAGGCCATTGTGGAACTTCTTCTTCCAACCTTCTCAACAGTTCCTCTCCAGTCAACGGAACTAGAGCTGGTGAATGTTCTGGACGGTTATTGAAAGCAGCCTTTTGTTTTCTATAAGGATGGTGTCTCCCTAAAAATCGTCGATGAATGGTGTAGGCCATCTTTCCTCCGTGAACCAACCTTGTAGGTTCTGTTTTATCAAGACAAATCGGACATGCATTGTAGCCTTTAACTATACTCCCTGAAAGGTTACCATATGCTGGAAAGTCATTGATTGTCCATAATAGTAAAGCCTTAAGAGTAAAAGTTTCATTCCTAATAGCATCATAAACTCCACTCACTCCTTCCCACAACAACTTCAGATCATCTATTAACGGTTCAAGGTAAACGTCAATGTCGTTTCCCGGTTGTTTAGGCCCTGATATCAATAAGGTAAGCATCATGTGTTTTCTTTTCATTACCAGCCATGGAGGCAGATTGTAGGTTACCAAAATTACGGGCCAACAACTGTACTTGCTGCTCAATGAACTGTGGGGATTGAATCCATCTGACGACAATGCAAGTCGTAGGTTTCGTTGTTCTTTACCAAAGGCTGGCCATTTTTCATCCACTAACTTCCAAGAAGCTGAATCTGCAGGATGACGAATTAAGCCATCCTTGTTTCTCTCTGCAGCATGCCAAATTAAATTCTTTGATGTTTCAATTGATTGAAACATTCTTTTGAATCTGGGAATAGGAGGAAAGTACCATAACACTTTTGCAGGCACTCCCTCTTTTTCTTGACCGTTTTTGCAAACTTTCCACCTAGAAAGACCACAAGTAGGACAGATAATGTCATCGGAAAACTATTTTCTATAGAGAATACAGTCATTAGGGCAGGCATGTATTTTGGTGTAATCCATTCCTAATGCACTCAAAGTCTTCTTTGCTTCGTAGACAGAAGCAGGTATCTCATTTCCTACGGGAAGATATTCAGAAAAGGCAATCAGCCAGTCCGAGTAAGCCGCGTCACTCATACCATGCTTTGCTTTCAAGTTGTAGAGCCTCACAAGCACATTCATCTTGGTGTGCCTAGTGCAACCAGGGAACAAGGGTTTGTTGGCATCATCAACAAACTTCCTGAACTCATTGCACTCACTTGAAAGCTGCTCATCCTCATCGCCTTCCAAGTCCACATCACTATCCAATTGTACTTCATAATCTACCCCCATGTTGCCCTGAACAGTGTCAGACTCACTAGACTCTGTTTCATCAATGCTTTCACTATCTGTATCTGATCCTGACTCCACTACAACCTCCCCATGTTCTGTCCATTTCTCATATCCCGTGTCAATCCCATTTACAAACAAATGATCCCTTATCACTTGAGCAGAAAAATCTTTCACATTTCCACACTTTGTGCAAGGACAACAAATACGATTAGGGTCTCTAGCATTTCCCAAAGCAAACTCACAAAACTCTGCCACCCCTAACTTATATTCATAAGACCTCCTATCAGCATGCATCCATGACCTATTCATCTACATTAAAATAAAAACATAGACCAAAACTAAGTCATCTATCAACAAAACCCCAATAACATATCCTACATGCAATCATTAAGTTCCATAATCCTAACAAAAACAAAAAAAGCTGCTCAATTTGAAAAACAGAAATCAATCAAAACATACTTTAATCAGAACCCCTTTTCAAAAAAAAAAAGATTAATAATAATAAAACAGAAACCAATCAAAACATACTTATATTAGAGTCAAAGAGAAACACTTTATATCACAATATATCACAATCATGTTATCCTTAATTAATCAGTAATAGTATATCCCCACTCCCCCAACTAATCGATTATCCCATGCAAGCTTAACTCAACTCAACCCTATATATATATATATATATATATATATATATATATATATATATATATATATAGTAATTGAACAGAGAACAGAGAATAATTTATGTATTGTAATTGCAAATATTGGCACATATATGCCAATGCATTTGATGTAGATTATTTTTAATCCAGACCACGATAATATTGAAAATCAAACCAACTACTTCATGCATAAAACCATCACAGCACAGAACATTAATGCCTTCCAGCTTCAACATATATAACAACTCATAATACCAGCAAATGCATTCCAGCTTCAACAAATGCATTCAACAAAACAAAGGCAAAGAGTAGCAGTCAAGCGACACTCACCAGTCAAGCTACCTCCTTACAACTCCAGCAATAGTAGCACAACCAACAATAACAGCTCTCCAACAAGAAAACTCTTTCTAACAATAGTCAGCTCCTTTAATATGTACTCCTAAACACAAGCCCATAAAGGTAATTAGAATTTAATATAGGAAAATTTACCTATATGTACATATCCATCAGGACGATCACCAGATTCGTTCAATCCACAAAAGAAAAACAAATACCAAACCGACCAGTAATTAATTTTGGGAACAAGAGAGGTGCTTGGGACTAATTTTTATAGCTTTGGGAGATATATATATATATATATATATATATATATATATATATATATATATATATAGATGTGTCCCAGACCTGCCATACTTGTTTCCCACTGCATGAAAAGCACCAAAGCTATAACCTAAATTTATATTATTCCAGATTTGAGTTTATTAATTGGTGAATGAAACCGCTAAAAGCTTAAGAATTAAGGTTCTATAATTTTGGTGGAAAAACTTGCCTAGTAAAGGCAGAGATCTGTAATACTGAGCAGAAGTTTCTCTTATCAATTCCAAGTTACTATCAAACTTATAATGGCTAGAAAACCTGTTATCCCTAATAAGAGCTCTTCTCCAACATTCCATGTGACAACATGATGGTACATGTAGCATTGAACAACATATAAATCGGTAAAATAAACCAAAGTCTATCATCAAACAAAACAGAAACCAAAGTCAAAAGCATATTTTGCTTATAAAGCTGCATCCATACAAAAGAATCCTTCACAAGTAAAGCTATGTTTTCTGCATTTCACAAATTATGGTTGCAAAACATAGATGAAAGTCTTAACAGAGAAACTGAAAAGCAAAGTACATTTATAGAATACAATAAGACACTAAAACAGAATAGAAATGTAGGCCTCAGAAGAAAGAACAAATGAGTTCTTACATCATCTGCTTTTAATTTCAATCCTTAGATTTTTTGCTCAGCTACCCTTGCTTGGGCTTCCAGTTGGTCTTTTTCTTATTCTGCAATATGATTTCCTCAACAACCTGCTAGGAAACAGAAACATTACACATGCAACAAGACAGAATATATAATTAACACAATTGACAATCTATAAAAGCAATGTGATCAAACATAGAATCCAAACTCCAATGCTCTTGCATTTAACTCTTTTACTTAAACACCCAATAACTGCCCACCCAACAAAAGTGTGAACACTCTCCCCAAAGTTCTAGTACAATCATCATGAGTTCCCAAGGAAATAGATTACCATTACAAAAGTACAACAGTACATCAACTTAAGCCCAAAATCATATTTTATAAATGCATCAGATTTCATGGCACATATATTCAGCGAATTATGCATTTAGTTGAAAGCAACTTTAATCAAAGAATAGCATATGTAGCATCACCAACAATGAACATAGAAGGGTTTCAGTTCTATTACATATGCATTGTTTATGAACCCAAATCAGAAGCAAAACCAAAATAGAGAAAGAAATTCTTCACCTCCTTTGCAAAAGCTCAGCTCGTCCAAGCACCAAAGAGCATTAATAGAACACTACAAAAATCACAAAGAGAGTCAATTTCTTATAACAATGTAACCTAGTTTCATCAAAAACAAAAACCCAAAAACCAACTTAATTACTATATCATTTATGGACTGATGAAATCACAAACGGTTTCAGTTCTTCTTCTCACCTTCCGAACAACTGACGAAATCTATTATCAAACCTAATAACTGAAAGGTATCCCAAGATATAAACTACAAATAACTGAAGAAGGTGAAAACCAACATACCAAATCGATTGCTTCGAGAAAGCCCTAAATCGAGTTGCTCAGAAATCCCCAAAATGAAGAACCCTAGCCTAATCCAAACCCCTTTCTCCTCCACCTTCTTCCCAATACAAACTGAGTTGAACTCTAATCAAACTAACGACAATCGAACCCAAATCGAACCCAAACCTATGAGTACAATCGAACCGACATCGATGGATAGAATCGAACTATCCATACGCAAATTAAGGAGAGGTTGGACGATTCGGTGATGGTGTTTTGATGAGAGATTACGGTGGTGAGTTGAAATTGGTGACAGTTTACTGTGAGAGGTTGCGGGGCTACTGAGAGATTATGAGTTTTTGGTTTTGCGGTAGAGATTGTGAGGTTTCCGTTTTGGTAGAAGTTATTTCTATGTCAGAAAATTGGTGTGTTATTAATTTGTCTAAGTCAAAACCCAACACTCTTTTATTTTTTATTAATGCATCACACAACAAACACATCCCATTATGTTGTCTGATTGTCTACAACTTAAATTTCAGCTTAGGTTCCAAGGAGGGAAAGTTCCCGCCCAGCCGCGCTATGTACAATGATTTTGGTGGTACGATAAACAAGTTTCATTCAGACAACAGAAATAAGGTTTTTACGTTGTAGGATCCTCAAATCATGACCTATAAGTTCTCCAAAATTGTACGTTTTGGGGTAGAAGGAGTAGCATTTGGGGGCACATCCAGAATTGTCAATAATATATAATTTTATCATACAACACAAGTCTAAAACTGTTGTATGATAAATTGCAACCTAGTATCACACAACAGGTATAACCATGATGTTGTGCAATGTAGTACATATTTGGACCCAAATTTGTGTCAACCTAGGCGGGAAATCTGCCACTCTTTTTTTAATCATTCACACAACAAAATATTCCTGCCAGTGTTGTGCAATCACCTTCTCAATGAAAACATCAAAATATTTACGGCCTTATACAACGTATGGTTCTTAGTCATGTTGTGTGATTGACTTTCCATCATCACACAACACTTTTTTTTTTTTCGTTGTGTAAAAAGTGTTGTATATTGAGGTTATTGGCCTAGTGAATTGAAAAGGAATGTAATAAAAAGAATTGAAGAATTGAGATTAGAGAAATTATATTTTTATAGTAAAAATTTTCATTAGTCGAGCTTTAACAAGCGAGCTGAGTTTTAACAAGCTCGAGCTACTCATGGAAAATATGAGCTACTCACGAGCTGGACGAGCCGAATATATCCTTGCTCAAGCTCGGCTCGTTTTTTTTGTCAAGCTTAATATTGAGCTCAAGCTCGGCTCATTTATCTTACGAGCACGAGCCGAACGAGCTAAAATCGAGCTGAATACGAGTCGAACACGAGCTGTATCGAGCCTACTTACAGCCCTACCAGGAAGTCTAGTTTTCATCTCTGTTGGAACTTGCCCAACTTGCCTTTCCAAATTCTTGATGGATTGACCATGCTCTTTGAGTTGAGATCTTGCCTCTTGTATGAAGGATGAGGTATCCTTTTGGAAGGATGCGGTGTTCAGAGCCATCTCCTTCAGTAGTTCTTCCAAGGACTTGCTTGAGGATTGTTGAGGAGGATTTTGTTGATAGACTTGTTGCTTGGCCCCTTGTTGGAATCTAGGTGGTCCATTGTAGACACCACGTTGTCATTACCGCCCCAACAGAAGTTTGGGTGATCCTTCCATCCCAGATTGTACGTGTTTGAGTAAGGGTCATATTTAGGCCTTTGTTGCCCCATATAATTCACCTGTTCCTCAGACATAGCAAACATAGGACATCTATCAGTAGTATGATCAGAATAGGAACAAATAGAGCATACCTGAGGTGTTGCCTTAATGCCATTGCCTAAGGCATTCATTAACATGTCAAGCTTTCTTTCTACAGCCACCATTTGGTTCCTTGAATCAACTTGATACACTCCACGTCCTCTTGTACGTTTATCCCTTATGTAGAATTGTCTATTGTTGTTGGCCAAATCATCAATCAGATTATATGCTTCTTGACCGGTTTTATTCATGAAAGTGCCTCCACACGCAGAATCAACGCTGCCCCTATTAGATATGTCCAACCCATCATAGAAAAATTGGACAAGGTCATTCAGACTGAAGTTGTGATGGGGACGCTTCCTTTGCAACTCTTGAAATTCCTCCCATGCCTCATATAGTGTATCTCCATCCTTTTGAGTGAAGTTTTGAATCTCCCTCCTTAGTCGTTTTGTCAGTTGAGCGGGGAAATATTGTTTCAAAAATTTCTTAACCATTTCATCCCAAGTTGTGATGATACCTGCAGGTAACGAGTACAACCAACGTTTTGCATCATCTTTTAAAGAAAAGGGAAATAGAAGTAACCTGAGTCCTTCCGGTTGGATGTTCTGAATGGTTTGCAGCTTGCAAATATCCAAGAATTCCCTAATGTGAACATTAGGATCCTCAGATGGTGTGCCCAAGTACTTAGGCAACGAGCTCAAGAGCTGCACAGGAATAGAGAAAGCCTGATTGCCCGGTGGTGTGTAAGATATGCATGAGGGGGATTCTGAAGCTGTCGGAACAAAAGCATCCTTCAATGCCATGTCGAGTCTTAATGGTGTGTTCTCCTCCTCCTCCCCTTGTGAGGAAGTAGAACTCACCGTTGTGTCGTCAATTGGCAAACTTGTTCCCTTCGTTTGCTTCCTATTCGACTTGCAAGTGCGTTGTATCTTTGAATCCAAGGGGGTAAGGTTGCCTTGAGCAGTTCTACGAGTAAGCATACACCTGAAAACACAAACAAATAAACACTGAGTAAGAAACTAAAACAAAAATTAAATTAAACAAACTAGTAGAAGCAATTAGAATAAAAGTAATCCCCGGCGACACGGCGCCAAAAATTGATAGCTAAATTTATAAGCTATTGATTTTCCTTATTCTCCTGAAAATATGTCAATTGTAATATAGGAAAATAAGGGTCTCCCGTAGAGGATTAAGTTAAACTAAAAGCTTCAACAAAAGTCACAAAACGTGACTGCAGTTCCTACTGAACAGCAGTTGAAAAATAAACTAAGAATCTAACCAAAACAATCCAGAAAAATATGAACATTTACAGAGACGTACTAGACACACAATTCGTCCAGCACACAAAATTTAGTGATTTTTAGAGTTCGTTAACTATATTAAATAAATACGGGAAAACAGAGAACAGAGCGTAAAACAAAGAAAAGCTGATTTGAGAATGGTTGAGATCAAAATGATGAAACTAGCTAGGGAAGAAGTATCCACCTCTAACAATCACACACAACACACTTTGTCCAATTTACTTCTAATTAACTTAGTTGAAGATGCTCAGATTGGCTCGGTATGCTTGAACACAACCTATTACTCTTTCTTACTTTGTTTGCTAGGCAGGAAGTGCTCTACACCTAGACTATTCCCAAGCAATGCAACCTAAAGGTATGTGTATTAGATTAAACATGCAGAGATCATTGAGTTTGAAAAGAGTTTGAGCAATCACTAGGCATCGCAAATAACTTAGCGCCTCGCTAAACCTAGGGTTTTGTATACTTGCTAGTGAAAACTACCAATTACTTCTCTAGACAATTTGAGGAATCCAACTATTGATCCAGGCATCAAACAATCAAAGTATTAGAACCCTAGCATGCATACTAAGTAGGCCTCCAAAGCACACAAACATAGAAATCATCAATGAGAAATCGGTAAGCAAAACCTCAACTTTATTAATTGGAAAACAAATTGAATGTCAAAGCATGTTATGGATCATGTCTAGGGGCTTCAACTGCCCCCTAACAACTGGAAATTTAGTTACACATGATGGGAATCAAAAACACAAAGGAGTTCATGGAGAAAGAAGACAACAAAAATCAGAAAATTGGAAAATACGAATCGGCGATCGATCTCGGAAATTCCAACGATCGATCGTTTCTGGTGTGGTTTTGCAGTCTTGCTTCTTCTTGAGCTCTGGTGCGTCTCCGCTTCTTCATATCTGAGATGATCTTGTTCTTCAACGTCCAAGGAGAGATTTTATTCAGTTTGTAACTCTTTCCTTCTTTCCTTTTGGGACTCTCACCCCTTGGCTTCAACGGTAATCCCCTTAGTTATGTTCTGATTGATTTAGGATTAATTGACATCATTCTATCCAATAGGAGCAGCCAAGAGAATTAATTGCTGAATATCTTTTTCTTCATGTTGCCTTAAGCTTCCTTGATTCATCAAGAGTCCACAATTCTCCATTATTTGCACATATCTCCTTCCTTTTGCTCTTATTTCTTTCCTTACTTCGGAAAACCTAATAAACATAAAAACAACTAAATTAACCAGAAAATAAGATAAACTAACAAAGTAAATATGAGAATTAACAACATTATTATATTATTATCGCATTATTATGCTCCTATCAATTGTGGAAGCCGACTCCAACACATTAACTGATTGTATTATGGGAAAGGCTACTGTGCCATGACAACTCAAGACGATAATTAAGGATATTATACAGATTGTACAAAGCTTACAAAATATAATATTTAGGCATGTATTTAGAGAAGCTAATTTTGTGGCTAATCATTTGGCTAGTTTGGCATATAAACATCATGAGTTTTTCTATTGGAATCTTCAAATTTACTCACTTGACCTCCTATGCTTTTAACACCTCCCATCAACTTTGCAAGTACTAAATTTACTCACTAAACCTCACTAAAGTTCCTCAAATAACCTCATTCATATAATTTGCAAACAAACTATTATGTTTAAAATAAAAAACTTAGTCATTTCAATGATTTAATTACTCTATAAATCTTAATTACATATCAATTCCTTAATCAGATAACATAAATCTCTTTTTCAGTAAAAGAAAATCAAACACAAGGTATTGAGTTTCAAAAATTAATTTCTAATCAACAAGAAAATAACATGAACTATTATGTGGCTTTTTTTTTCTTTCTGTTTTAGCTGTGCAAAAAAAAAGAAAGATTAATAATTTTTTCTTAATGTTTATTTTATTTTCTCTATTTTATGTATCTCATGATTAATTATTTAAATATTTATTTAGTTTTTAATAATTACTAGCTCATTTTTTGTTTTTAACAAATACAATGGATAGACTTGGATTTAGATCATAATATGATTTATTTTGTTTTCTCTCACCAATATGAGTTCAATACGTATATCATACATTTTTATGTCACATGATCTTAATCATAGTTTTAATTCTTATTAAATATAGATGAATACTTTAATGAGTATGTAGTGAAATTGGAAAATGAAAATAGATAAGGAAAATAATAAAGAATACAGTCTAATGTCATTGAATTGGAAAGTCTAGAGAAAATTAATATAATATTTCTTTGGTATAATTATTGTCCTTAGTAGTCATTTTATAGTAGGTTATATATGTTATTTAATAATTCAAAATAAAGTGAGGTCAAGTGAGCAAATTTGGAGGTCCCAATAGAAAAACTCAAATATCATAGTCCTAGAATTTGGTTTTCTTGTTTGCCCCTTTTCGTGTGTCTAGCGTTCCATTTGGATCAAATAGGAGGGGGTATGGTTAGAGGTTTTTGTTTTGTTGTGTACTGTATTTCTGTCATAAAAAAGAAGAAGATGATGATAATAAATCTCTAATTATTTTTAGTTAAACTTTTTTAGAACAACGCTAAGCCTAGAGTTCTGTGATAGCAGCGGCTTTTGCTTAACCATGCTCAGAGCCATTTCCTGTTAGGTGAGATTGTTGACGTCGACCTTTGGTGGTTAGCAATGATCGACATGTTAGAAAGTAGAGCAGAACTCGTAATGCTATTTCAGGCTAGTGCAGTGGTTTCGGGTCGGACTTTGGTGAAGCAGCGACGACATGATTTCGTGGTAGTTGTGGGTGTCGAAGGGATAGTCTTTGATCTCCCTGATTCTGATCGGCTCAGCATTTTTCTGAAGCAACAGTTTCAGGGGGCGAGGCGGTGAGCTTCTGTTCAACGTACATATGGTGCGACCAACAATCAAGGTAGGATCAGGTTGCTGATATATTTTGGCCGGGTGGTTTAGTCACATGGCAGACTGGGGTGGTCGGCCACTGGATCTAGAGGCTTTGATAGTGGCATAAGAGGCGGTATAAGTCAATGACCTCCTGGGCTATTGGTTTTGGGCCTTTGGTTGTGGGATGTGCGGGTTCAACTTTGTTTGGGCCCATGTGATTGGGTCTGGTTCTCTTGAGAACTGGGCTAGGCAGGAAGGTCGCTTGACACCCTTATCCATTACTTAGTATTTTGAGTTGGTCTGGCCCAAGAGTTTGACCTACTTGGGCAATTTTGGGGCCTTTTATGGTCTTTAAGGGCTAGTTTCAATTCAGATCATGATTCTGGTAGAATTGGTAATTATCTCAAGTTTGACCGGTGTCCTTTAGCGGCTTATGCATAAAGATTTGGTTCATATTTATTTACTAGGAAGCAGCATTTTGTTTCGTAGCACAATTGAGTGTAGGTGGATGGACAGCTAATCAATGATTTAGTCCTAGAAGACAAGAAGTTATTCCTTGTTTATAGGTTTTTTTGAAAAGCGAGCTCAAATAGATTTGTAATTAGTATGCAGTGCTTAGATAGGAACTTGGTTGTTATTCTGCCAATTTTTTTGTCTTTAAAAGTGTTTATATACTTTGGCCTTTTGGCTGTTGATATAATGATGTCAACTTCTATTAAAAAAAATTATTTAAGAAGATTATTATGTTACTTGAACTGTGAACTATGTAGTCACACACAGAAAAAAAAAAAAAAAAAAAAAAAAAAAAAAAAGTCCAAATTACTCTAAATTTCGTACGCCTTTTGAGAGCGAGGAAAGAAATGGTTGGCTTTGTTTGACCTCATCCATAATGCTACAAATGTTAAATTTGCAACACAGAAAATAACTGAGTCAAAATAGAATTACAGTACCAGTAAAAAAGGTAAAACATTAAAAATAAAAAAAATAGAGAGGAGAAGCCATTGCGGTGATTAACTGGGGATCCACCCTAATCCGTCGGTTACAAATTTAATGTGATTTAACTTTCAGTTACGAGAATCTTACTTAAGAAAAAATAAAAATACTATTCGCACACCCATTTTCTCTATTCACACATTCCCTTTATTTTTCCATTACTTTAATACAATTTTTTTTACAAATTACCCTAACTACCCTTTCTTGTAATTATGTTTCTTTTTCTTTTTTCTATTTGGCAAGTCAATCATGAATTAAACATCATTACACAATAAACTAATTTTTGTCTGGTGAATGTCATTGTTGATTTAGGAAAAAAAAAATGATGGGCATGACAAAGTGCAATATATCAAAAATTCTGCAATTAGTGTGGCAAAGTTTAGGGCTCAGATGAAAAATCACGATGTAACTGATATTGAGGATTTAGATATGTCATCATTGCAATACAAAACTGGAGAAATTTTTCAGTGCTACAGTAGAACCATGTGGCAATTTGACGTGGTGTGACGTCCCTATAATAATATGACACCTGTCTTCTTCTTAAAAATACCCCTCAAAACAGAGACATTTCTGGGTTTTCTTCCTTCATAGGCTCCATGGCTCCATGCAACTCTTCCTGAATAAAATTGAAAGTCTAATTATCCCAATTCGTTTTGGCAAAAATTTTATCCTACTTCCAATCGACCATCCAAATAAACAACATGTCTTGAATACAGTTGGTAGACATGAAACCTTGATCAAGGATGCGAAATCTGGACTAACTTTCAGGTGTCTATCTAGATGCATCCATGATAGGAGAAATTAATAAAGATAAATTTGAGAAGCTTTGTCCAACTTCAACTGCGATTGGTTGGGTTTTCATTAATAAGTTTCACTTCTTGATTCCAAAATTCATGAAATTAATCAATCAATAGGATTATAAATTTCAATTTCAAGAACCCAAATTGAATTTGTGAGATTCAATTACTTATTGGAGGCTTTTGAGGACGAGCTCGGTCTCCCGACGACGAACAATGGAGTTATGAGCGAGGAAAGGGAAATGGAGGCGGCCGATTTCACGGTGACTCCTCCGGCGGCTGCATTGGGGGGAATGCTTTGCAACTTCCAATTTCAGAATTGATGGATCTCTTGAAAAGTTACTCAAAGATACAACAAAACTAAGACTTATTATCCTAGGAATTGTTCCACTCGCAGAAAGCCAGAAACTATAATTGATGAATCTGCAACAAGATGAACATGCTTTAGAGCTCAGAAGCCACGGAACGAAGACCCAAAAAGGTCTTTTCTGAAAAAAAAATAAACATAATTGAATTTGTATTATATTTATTGGAAACCAGCTGTCATATTATTATAGGGACGTCACACCATGTCAGATTGCCACGTGGTTCTACTGTAGCACTGAAAAATTTCTCACAAAACTGAAGAAATTTATAAGCATATCACTTAAACTAAAGGAGATCCAAAACCTCTCATATCTGATTAACCAACGTTGATTCAAGATACCAGTCTGATTGACAAAGAATTATGCAGAGTGATGATATGACTAAAGTCAAAATGAAATCAAAGAGTCAATAATTATTAATTTCAAAATTATCAATCAATTCAAGTCAAAACCATGATTAGCAAGCAAGCCATACCAAAATCAAACTAAGACGAACAAAATGCACAAATTTAAAGCTCCCACTCCACCAAATCGTTGAGAAATTGATCTTTTTAGCGGAGAGCGATTAGTTGAAATACACCAAATAATTTTAGTAGAATATTATCAGGAATGAGGGATAGGGGCTCGAATGTTCACTAAACTCATATTTTTCTTTATGTCTCTATCGCAAATCAGATGTAAAATTTTCTCTAAAGATGGGTCTAAGATTACTTCAACTTCAAAGCATCATGTTAGAGAGATAGAATGACTATGCTAAAGAAGTTTTTGATGGAAAGAAAAGAGAAAATTGTAAAGAGTCTTGAAGTTTTTTGTGTCTGCAGGTAAATAAGGGTTTAAGATTTAGAGATGATTGACTGATTGACTTGCCCAAAAAAAAAAAAACAAAACAAAATTGCAAGGGAGATAGTTAAGGGTACTTTGTAAAAAAAAAAAAAAATTAAAATAATAAATAATAGAGAAAATGAGTGTACGGCAGCAGCAGCACCCAAAATAAAAGATGGATTTTATTATAAGCGCCAAGTTCCAAATTGCGCGCGAAAATATTATTATTAATTAAAAAAATCACACAAGTTCCAATAAACACAGACTGAGAGGCACGTGCAACCTAGGAGGATTTCCCGCTGGCTATTTATTAATTTAAATTGAACGCCCTCGAGCGGACGGTCAGGATTTATGGAGCTTTTAGCGTCATCGCAAAACGGCTTTCCTGGAGTGGGGCCCGCCTCCATTTAAAACACAGTTCGTCAGGTGGTTTCTGCATGCGACACGTCGGATTTAAAAGTCAAAAAAGCCCATTCTCGCCTTCTCGTTATTGGAAGTTATTGCGATTTTTTTTATAAAAAAAATTGATCATAAATTTTTAGGCGGTGAGGCTTCCGGGGTAAAATATCAGAAGCAGTCCCATACTTTGTGATTTATGTCCCCTGCGAGCTCTAACCCAGGGAGGTTGGTGCTATTATCTAAATTATCTTTTCTTTTCTCTTCTTTTCTTTTCTTACGTTGTCCTGACTTCCGTTCATTTGCACCAAATCCCACTCTCCCTATATTTAGCAACTTTCCATCTCTCGCTCTCTCTCTCTCTCTCTCTCTCTCTTTACTCTCCCCATATCCCAAGCACATTCCTCTTTCTTTCTCCTGAAACAATAACCATCTACAGGTACTAATCATCTTCAAATCCCCCCCTCCTTGTTTTCCATGCTTTGTTTTTCAAATAAATGCCATTCATTTTTCTTGTTGCGGTTGTAATTTTAATCTGTTGTTCATCTTCTGTTGCGGTTACGAATCATGCATGATGACGTTGCCAAATGTGAAATAGGGAATCATAAACACTTGGTCTCCCTCTCCTGCGTTATTACACTTAATGCTTTAGAAGCTGGTCACATTTTATGTTTTGCTTCCCATTGTTTGTAATTTTCAGGATATTTGTTTTGTTCATGGTATATAGGTTGGAAATTGCATGCAAATAGTGGAGTGCACGTGACGAGGAGATGAGTGTTCTGATTGTTTGAGCATATTGAGTGTTGATGTGATTCGGGTGTTTTAGGAATTGAGGAACAAGCACATTCAAGGAGAAAACCCGATTCAAAATATTTGTGTTATTTGCATTTGGGTGTTTTTGTTAGGTGGTATGTTGTACAAGTTGTGAGACATGGAAATTGGTGAAATTGGGTGAAAGCTATGCTGGTAAGCTGGGTTCTGGCCACATGTAAGCAATGGGGTGATGAAGTGTATTCGATCATTTGGTGCGTGAGCATTTACAAAGATGAGCTTAGTGTTTGAAATGGATGCAAAAGAAGATGCTGAAGGACACGAAGAAGGGGGTTTGTCCCCTATTCAGGTTATATCTGAGGAGGCATGCACAGTGGCAGGAGAAGCCCCCAATAACTTGGCCAGTCCGAATATGCCGCCATTGGCACCGGGGAATGGGCATAGGCGGACCCAAAGTGATGTTTTGACCACCAAACACAGGCGCAGTCATAGCTTTCAGAGATTGAAAAACCAAATGCAGAAGGCTTGGAGATGGGGGACCAATCATGATTCCCGGCTGGCTTTCAATCCTGAGGTTTTGGCAAACCAAAAACGCCAGTGGTATCAGCTTCACTCCAAATCAAAGGTGTTCTTTTCTACAATTTGCATTTAGCCTTTATCCATCATGCTGTTACTAGCTATAGATTCTTTAGTCATGTTTGAAAGGGGATGGCTGTGTGGCTGGCCCCTGTCACTGTTCAATACACTGTTACTTATCCAGAAAGGAAAATCTGAAGAAAGAATCATACTATTTGAGGGATTCATGCTCTTGAGTTATAGCAAGCATAGGGTTTGTTCTTAGTCTATTGTGTAGTCGAGTTAGTTTTGTTTAAGCTATTTTCTTCTTCAGAGGAAAAATCAGTTTCAACCTTTCCTTTTCAGATTTCATTTTCTTAGTTTTATATGTCAAACTTGTCAAAGGGATATATGATATATTAATTGGCTTATCAGACAATGTAGAATCTAATATTGGAAAACCCCCTCCCTCTCGTTACTGCCTGTAATGTTATTCCTTAGAGATCAATTATTTATGAAGTTATTAGCTAAAGTTTATGATGATGCCATTGTAGGGTCATGTAAATTATCAGGAGCCAACTTCACTCTTTGAGCATTTTATAATTGCGGGGCTTCATCCAGATACTAATCTTAAAAATGCCGAGGCAGCATTCATTAAAAGAAAGAGATGGGAGACGGACATGATAAGCTATGGAATTACCGACCTTAAATTACTGCAGCAGAAGGGACCTCCAGCCCCAATATTAGAACCTCAGGTTGAATGCATGACTGCTTATGAAGCTTCCTGCAAACCTCTTTCCTGTTTTGTTTTTGGTGTAAAAATCTATTTTCTATTTTCAACAGTGTATATGAATGAGTGATGGATATGTGGTATTTTCTCAGATTTAGTTGTCAACAATTATGAAATATGTAACGATTATTCTAGTACTCCTGAAAACTAATTTTTGGACCATGTATTTCAATGATTTGTGCTTGTAGATACAAAGTTTTATTTTCTTCAATGGAAAGACATTGTAAGCTAGCATGAAAAAGAAAATAGAGGATGGTTTTATTCATTTCTGAATATTTGCAAGAATTTTACATGCTACGTAAATAGACAGTCCTTTCTTGTCCTCTTCTGGTGGGAGAAGATAATATACCTATTTTTGAAATATTTCTTTTTGGGTTCACAGGTACTTTTTAAATATCCTCCCGGGAAGAGGCTAGCAATGCGTTTGAAAGATTTAGCTTCCTTTTGTTTTCCTGGAGGTGTTAAGGTTTGATATGCCTTTTTCTTTTGATACTATATTCTCCCATTAATCTTATAATCATATAACAGTTGTTATACTGATGTATGCTGTATGATCCCTTGTGTGAATTGCCATGATACAGGCACGATTAATGGAGAAGACTCCATCACTAAGTGACCTTAATCAAATTGTGTATGGACAGGTACGGCATCTCACCAAGATCTATATGTTTCATTTTGAAGTTACACAACTTATTGTCTGTTGGATTGGTACCAGTAACAAGATTGTAGTAGGGTGTGAGCTATTATCAAGTGTGTGTATCATATATAATCATGTCCACATATATATACCTTAAAGACTTTTAGCTTTTCATAGTCTTTCTCCTTTAATTACCCTTATTACTTGATTAAACAAAACCAAGTGAGCGACAAAAGAAAAATACAATGTGCAACAGTTATTCAACGATGGATATGTACAAGCTATAGATTATCTTTCTTTTTGTTTCATTGCGCTCATATACGTCGTTGTTTTAGTGCAGTGTCCATTTAAAACAGTCCAGTATGTGAGTCAGAGTTTAGTGCTCAATTTAAGATGTTTAGCAACCACTCTGTTTCTTGGAAAGTAACAACAACAAGATGTCAAAAGCTTAGATATTTATGGAATAGACACAGATTTATACTAAGCTGACACCCTTTCCATATGCAGTCCACCCTGCATGTTGAGTGGCAATTATACCTGAAAAAACAGAGAAACATACCTGCAGCCCCAACCTGCAATTCCAAACTAATAAGTTGGGGAAAAATATGAGGAGGCCTCTGATATAATGTTAAACAGGCAATATCTTCAAAATCTTAAACTGTTAAGAGAATGAGCTCACAATGTATGACAAATAACTGAGTTAAGATGATCTCGCCAAAACTGAGCCAACAATAGTTTTGAGGGTTGGTTTTTTTTGAAGCTATTTATTTTTATACTAAACAATGTTAGGAAACTGATCTTGAATTGAAATAGGTCCTAATAAGTTTCATCAATCATATATAGCTATGCAAGAGTGTTACTGTTAAGTCATACCCATTTGTAGCTTTGGAAATAGTCTTACCACTTCATGACTATATTTTATCTCATTGGTTGCTGATTAGTTAATTTATTTTCTTTATGATTATGTAACACATAATAACACTCCAATTATTTATATCCTCAACAGGAGCATTTAGGCAAAGATGATTTAGCATTTATCTTTTCACTCAAGGTATTAAGCATTTATCTTTTCTGTTTTGAAGATTTATACTATCTTCTTTGTAGCACATGTGGTTACAGAAAATAACTTTTTGTGCCTTTTGATCAGGTAGCAGACAATGCAACACTTTATGGTATTTGCCTACATGTGTTGGAAATAGTTCAGAGGCCTCCTGCTATCTTAGGCATCACATCACCTCTTCCTCATTCATCTGAAGGACTCTTCCGTTTTTTGGTTTCTGCACCTCGGTGCTACTGTCTGTTATCCAAATATCCTTTTTTTGAGTTACATTACGAGATGTTGAACAGGTAAGAAGTTATCATAACAGTTATATAACTTGTAGTTCTAGTAATTGATTTTTCAACATTGCCGTTTTAAGAAAAACATTTATAAAATTCAAAGCAATGCACCATCTTTTACTTGGATGCAGTATCATTCAACAGGAGCGCCTGAGTCGAATAACACAACTTGCTAATGGAATGAGCCTCAATGACCATGTCCCTTCAATGCCCAAAATAGATGATGAAATGAATAATAATGAGGAGTCCCCTGAGACAGAGTCTTTTGATGATTGGATGAATTCTGCAATCCCTGTTGACAGTGCAATAGCCCGTACAGCTGTTGCTGCAGGAATTACACCTGATGATGAGACTTCAACTTCTTCACTCAAGATATGGGAACCACAGTCCCCGGAAAGTGCTTCTGCTAGTGAGGCTCCAGATTTTATTCAAGTACGCTATTTAGATAAGGATGATAGAAAGGATTCACAATGTTTTGATGACTGTGGTTCCTCAGAAACTTCAGAAAGAATATATGGAAGTCACACAAATGGCCATACTTCACGCGAGAGTCTTGGGAGTTCTGAATCTCTATTTAGGTGGTAAATATACGAGTATCTTACCATCTAATATGTCAGTTTATGCTGAAAATATTATCTAATAGATTATTATCACCTTTTTTCTTTTGTTTTTTTCTTTTTCTTTTCAGAAATTGTCATACTTCTCCAGAAGTTGGGACATCTTTCTCCTCCAGGAATCGCACATTGGAGCGTTTTGGGAGTTCTGAATCTCTATTCAGGTGATTGTTCATTTGTTTCTCATTTTATGCCTAAAACATAAAATAGGAGAACCTTCTTTCTGTACTTTCAGTGTATATATGCTGTTACATGAGATCACATAGTACTTGGAAAATCTTTGCTACTCTGACATATCTCTGAATTCTTCTAGTCTTTGTTGTATCGTACTTAATAGTTCTTATCCTACTTATCATTCAAGAACAACTTCAGTAAACTATTGTTATCTGTGGCAGTCCAGCTAGAAGCATGTCAGAGGATGATGATGATGACCTTTCCTCAACTTGTGAGCAAGATTTTAGCGATGACTTGATAATGGCATGGGCTAGGGTGAGTCTATCAATGTTGTAGATTTTGATGAAATTCATGTTTTAGGTGATATTTTGATTTCCATTTGATGTTTTTTTTCCCTCCATGATAGGAGAATAAAAACGATTTGCTACAGATTGTATGTGGTTTTCATGCTCTTCCTCTTCCCGAACGAGGAAGTGAGTTAGTTTTCCAACCTCTTGAACATCTACAGGCAATCCAGTATAATCGACCTCCAATTGCTGCCCTTGGTTTTGATGAAAAAAATTTAGATTCACCTGAAGATCCGGGGGTATTGTTTGATTGCTCTTTGTTCAACTGTTGTTGGTCCTTTTTTTCTTTTCTTTTTAAATACTCACTCAATAGTTCTCGCTTTGTTAAAGGTTGATGCAAAGTTGGCTGCTGCTGAGGAAGCGCTTTCACTATCACTGTGGACAACTGCTACAATTTGCCGAGTTCTCTCTGTTGAAAGTGTAAGCTCAATTGTTCAGTCGAGTCCAGCTGTGTTAAATCATTTTACTATGTTATATTTTTCTTTCCATGGTAAGCAATATTTATTCTCATCATGTGAGGTAATGGTTTCTTTTTCACCTTCCTATGATCAATAACTTCTGAATGAAGGGTTCACAGGAATGTGCCTAAAGATCTGACTTTGAAAAGATAATCTGATAATAGGAAGCCAATAATAGAATTGATGTGAGCCTTCCTGTAGTTAAGACTCGAGTGTTCTTTTATCTTTTTCAAACTGGAAGAGCAACAAGTATGTTCTCATAGCTCCTAGGATCAGACAGCGAGGTACTTTACAAATAAAATTTCTAAACCTTTTGAGACAATACAACTCTGAAAAAAGTCCATCATCATCATCTAAATATTTAAGTCAGTGTAGTGATAGAATGGTACTGCCACTGACAGTGATGTTCACGCTTCAGTTTAAGACTTTTTGTGATTTACCTCTCAATAACTTGGTAGATAAGGTATTGAGATCCAGAAAATTTGTGGTAAACTTTGTAGCAACTGAACACTTTAACCCTTCACGTTTTACTTAAGACTCTGGGCTGACTTGTATGGTAAGCCTGCACTGAATTTCTCCCAGTTCCCCTCCCCACACCCTAAAGTAGTAAACCTTCTTGTGTACTTTTGTTAATTAGTCAATGGTGCTTTTGCCAGATTTTGGCATTGGTTGCGGGAGTACTACTGGAAAAGCAAGTGATATTAGTATGCCCTAATCTGGTAAGTTTAGTGTTTGTATCGGAACAATATTATTATTTCTGAGGTCAATAATATGCTTTCAATAATATATTTGTTTCTTTCCTTTTGACTAATTTTCAGATTTTTATTATTTGACACTTCAACCATTGCAGGGTGTTCTATCAGCTACAGTGTTATCTCTCATACCCATGATTCGTCCATTTCAATGGCAGAGTTTAATGCTTCCTGTAAGTAGATATTTTCTTACTGATGTATTCAGTGTCAATTTCAAAAATTTTTGATAAGCTAAGTGTAAATATATTCTGAAACCTCTGTGAACTCAGCATAAACTATGGCAGGTTCTTATTTGTAAATAACCGTTTTTGACCTACTAATTTCTCTGTTTGACTTTGCCGTTTCCTTGTACTTATAGCCACAGTTTGGTCTTTGATGATTTTGTTTTGTAAGTGCACTGTTATGTACTTCTGAATCCAGTGTATGTGATTCTCTAAGTTCCTTCAATATTCTTCAGGTTCTACCAGGGAAAATGCTGGATTTTCTTGATGCCCCAGTTCCCTTCATTGTAAGTTTTGTTGCATTGTAATTCTAGTTTATTTTCGCTAAAACCATGCTAGTTAGTTAAGCTTCATTGAAGTTTATTTTTTCGTTGCCCTTCAAAGATCCTTCATAAGATTTACAGATATTCCAATACTGAGAAATTTCTTCTATCTATTGCTTATTAGTTGACTATGCTTCTGTTTTTGCTGGGGTCAATTTTTGCTCTTTGATTAGTTTAGTCACCTTATTGTTCAGTTTTATTTTATTTTTTTATATTATATATATATATATATATATATATATTTTAATTATTGACAATCATGTACTATTAGATTATGCTTCAAACTGTGTAGCGTTCCATGGAACTTATAAATTCTTGGAATTCTATTTTATGCCAAAATGTTATATACACTATGTAATGTTTCTATCGTGTTGCCATATTTTGCATGCAAGGGGAGCTTGCTCGATTCGATTTATGTAACTATGTTTTAACTTATATTTCAGGGAAACTTGTAAGGAAATGATCTCACTGTTTTAATCTAATTATTTTGTCCTTATCATTATGCAGATTGGGATAGAACAAGTTCCTGCAGATCTAAGGAAGAAAACATCAGATCCTGTTGTAGTTAACATGCTCATGGATCAGGTATTTTTATTTTATTATTTATTATCTCTATTAAAGTCTCTCTGCTTACCTTATCAGACTTGGGTAGATTGTCTCTTGCAGAAAATGGTGAAAGGTTTATTTTATATTTTATTTGCTTGCAGCTACTTTGGTGGAATCAGAAGATTTTTGTTGATATATGCTATAAGTTTAAAGTTGTTCAGTGATTTTCTGGACTTTTTCGTTGTATAATAATTGTACTTTATGGTTTATGCAGGTGAAACTGCCTCATCACTTGCCAACATTACCACGATATAGGGATCTTGCCCTTGAACTCGCGCCAATCCATTCTAAACTGTCACTCGAAGGTTCATTTGCTAAAAAGCATCCTGTATATAGGTGCAACGAAGTGCAGGTTTTTACTTTCATACTTGCATGCTTATTGCTTCTGCTCAGGTCTATGCGGGGTTTTACAAATGGAAACTTCATTTCTCATTCAGAGAGACATTGTTGATATTGCAAGTGTCTCAATGAGAGCTAAAGAGTTCTAAGTGAGAGTTTTAAGTTTATCAAATAATCTCTTTGAAATTTTATAAGCAGTTCCAACTTCTAAGGATTTTTTTTTCCCATTGTTTGTGCACAACGAATTTGGATCCTTACCGCTTGTTATGATATGAATATCTTATGTTATTGTGCTAGATGATTTGGGAAGCTGCTGATGTGTAATACATTTGCAGGCTGAAGCTGCAGCCCAGTTTTTGAAAGTCATGAAGAACTACATTGAGTCACTTTGTTTAGAGCTAAGGTCTTACACCATAACAAGTGTACAGTCAAATAATGACAGGGTAGAGAATCTCATTCCAGGGCTTATTATACATACTGCAGAAATCACAGAAATCACAGATGACCTGGCTCATTATACTTCTGTAACATGCAAATTTTCACTGTGTTTCAGGTTTCGTTACTTCTCAAAGATAGCTTCATTGATTCCTTTCCTAGTAAGGACCGGTCATTTATCAAGGTAACTTTCTTTCCAAAGAAGCGTTGATGATTCATTTTCTTTGGTGATTTAATTAAGTTGTAACTGAAGGCCAGTACTTTGTCACCTTTCATTTGTTTTGCAATTTCTGACTTCTGCAGTTGTTGGTAGACACACAAATGTTCACAGTTCTATCCGACTCTCGTCTGTCAAGCTTAGAGAATGGCAGCCTTTAAGTTAAATGCCGACCATCATGTCCAAACCTGTTACAACTTAATGCACCATTTTAAGATTCCAAGTTGCATTTCAACTAGTCATCTCACGCGTAATGGTTTTTATCACTGTCAGCGATGGCGATGACATGTTGGTGGATCATGAGGACAAGTGAAAGGGTAATGGCTTCTGTCCCTGCTGTTCATAACCTCTCAAGGAATCCTGTTAACACAATGATTTGGAGCCCCACATTTGCCATCTGCTAAGAAATCTTGTGGCAAATACTCAATTGCGTTTTGTCAGTCATAGATGCAAATCAATCCACACCAGTCTATTTCATATTTTCGTCTCAGAAATCTTGTAAATGTAAATAGAAAAAATATTGTATCAAGAAACCTTTGTTCATAGTATCAGAGGAAAGATGCACTTTCTCCTAAGTCACATATGTCTTAGCCTCTGATGTTTATTTTTTTTTTTTTGGATATATCCTCTGATGTTTATTTGCCATTGCATGAGATGTGCATTACGATACATTTCCCTGCATTCTATCGCAATACATTTCCCTTTCTTGGCAGAGAACTGAACTAATGGAACAGAGAAAAATGAAACGGATATGGATTAACATCTAATTTAGGCAACACAAGTTGAAGCTAGAATACCTAATTTCAGTCATAAAGTACTACAAAACTTTACTGTCACAAAGTTTTAAAGAAATGTTTTAGACAAACCTGCACCACTTGCTATCACACTTACATTTACATTGTGATGGCGTAATTTTGGAGGACCACATCCATTAATATAGCAAATTCAACGTATCACATTTCATTCTACCAACTACCAAGTATAGTTCTAGCATTTTTCCTTCAAGAGTTGAATCCTCAGTACGACCATTAGTATGGCGCTCACATTGTTTCTGCAGATGCAACGCTGCGGAGCTTTTGGTTTCATCCTTGGTCAAGCAACAGTCACATTCCAGTAATGACTATCATCGGAGCCATAATCAGATCATTTCTCCTCGTCCTCAGAGTCTGATTTCGCAAAAACTGTTTCAGGCTGGGTTTCTGCATAAGCTGGAGCTATGTACTTTGGATCTTTTGCTGCAACATCTGCATACTTCAGTATGGCTTCTCTTGGATCTTCGTCCATCCACGTCTCCTTGATCATACCACCTTGCTGAGATGGGAAACAAACGATGAGAACTGTCTTCATTTCTTCAGTATATTAATTTGAAAAGGAAAGATGACTATTGAATTGGACAAATAGCATACCTTCATTAGGTACTGGGTCAATAAGCTTCCTTTACTTGCACCAACTCTTCCACCAAAGCCTGGTCCTGTCATGGGAAGGTCAGGCTTATGGGATTTAACTGGATCCTTCAATGTTTTCTCTCGCTCACGTTTACGGCTTGGTTGATCTCTAAATAAGGGTAGAGCATGAGGGTTGTGTATGACTGGGTTTGCCACAAAATCATCAACAGATTTTTTCCTAGGGGCACGTGCAACACAGACAAGAGCTCCTCTTTCACTAAGAGTTGGATCATATAGTACATGAGTTCCGCCTTGGCTTTTATCTCCTGATGTTGCAAAGATCTTCAGGGATAAAAGAAGTGTGCTTCTCAATAGATCAACAATGCATGGAAGACTAAAGAAAACGATTGATTAAACAAGGATGTTAGCAATGAGAGTATTACCTGATTCAATTTTGGGTGCCAGGCACATTGCACAACACTACAAGTAGCGGATATCCCAACTTTAGAAACAAGTTCCAGTTTTGCTCGATCAAAGAAGCATAGTAAACCTCCAGTTGTGCTCTCCCTTTCAATTGAGGTTCCAGTCAGAAAGAGTTGCTCATCAGGACTAAATGCGACATTGGTTTGTGCATAGTTATTTGGGAGATCCTGAAACACCTTCAGAGGATCTTTCATCTGACGTAAGTCCCAAACCTGGTACATATTTCAAATGTTAGAAGGTAAATCCACCACAGAGAAAATCCATAGAGGCACCAATTTGTCTGGTAGTGGATGGCAATATACTACACACATTACCTTCAAAGTGCCATCACAGCTTCTTGAGAGTAAGATTCTTCCATCCCTAGAAAACTTAAGCCCAGTAATATCATCTGAATGAGCTTCCTGAACGTGTATGTCCGGCCTACTTCCCCATCCGGGCTTAATGTTCCAAACCTAATAGAACGATTTGAGTTATGTGAGAATAATCCGAGACATAAGAGTATTAATTATTCATCTAGGAAATCAATGCAAACTTCCCTCCAAAAAAAGGAATAGACAAAATGAGGTTATTTAAATAAGAGATATTCAGACAAAACGTACTTGTATAGAACCATCTCCTATACCACCTGCAATCCGTTGTCCTTCATGATCCCAAGTACAAGTGGTGACTGGAACTCTTCCAGGCCTAGCAAGTTTTGGCTTGATTACCTAGTTATAGAAGTATTGCATGATTTAGTCGAAAACTCTTGTTCAGTGAAAACTATTCTCAATACTAAAAGCAAAAAAAGGTCTCCACATTAGAAATCAAATCTGAATAGCAGACAATGATTGTGCATCAACATAAACCACGTCCAAAATCTCAAGAGAACAACACACAATGCAGTGCTGGCAAGGTTATGTGTGATACTTAAAACCCATACATTCCTATGAAATTGTCTTGCAAGTAAAACCCAAAATTTTTGTTTACCTGTTTCTGAGTATTGAAGTTATTAACATCCCAAATGCGCAGTGACCCATCCTCCGATGATGTCAAGATTTCGTCTTTCTTTCTAGGGTGCCACTGTCCACAGGTCAATCCAGTAATATGCCCCTTGGTATTCTTAAGATCACGAATATACATGTCCCCTTTTACAAACTCTCCTAGCGTAAGTCCGTCACGATCATAAATCTGATAATGCAAATGTTTTCACTTTTCAGAAACCTTATAACAAATTCAAATTGCAAAACAAAACACACAACCATCATATAACAAATTGCAAAACCCCTCAACCCCATACAGATAAAAACAAAGCTAGGCAATGCACACAATAACAAGATGAAGCTAATGGGGATTCACCTTTGCCTGAGCTGAGCCGGTGACACACAGAAACCGGTCGCCGGTGGGGCTCCAGCTTATAGTTCTGACCTGATGACCTTCAGACGGCTCCAGCTGCCGGAAAGATTGCAACTTTGCATTCATTCCTTGAAAATCGTACATTCTCACAGAATAGTCATAGCTACCAGATATAACTCTAGAACCAGTGTGATCAATGGCGAGGGCCGAAACCACCTTGGTGTGTCCCTTCAGCACAATCTCATTGCTCACCGGAATCCGGTACTTGTTCTCCTCTTCCGCATCGGAATCCCAATCGTCTCTATTGGACCTCCCCGGCGCCGGCGGTCCAATCATCTCACCATCGTCGTCGCTCTCGGCACTCCCGGGAGGCGGCGGCGGTCCGATGAGGGCATCGCCGTCGTCGTCGGAGGCCGAATCAGGCTGCGGTGGACGAGGCGGTCCGATAAGGGTTGCATCCGAATCGCTAGGGTTAGGGTTAGGGTTGGGGGTTTTGGCGGTACGGAGGGAATTGAGCCAGGTTTTGGAGGAGGAGGAGGAGAGAGAAGGGAGGTCGGCGGAGGAGGGTGGTGGTTGTCGTTGCTGTTGTTGAAGGTTCTGGTTACGACGGGTCGTATTGTGGATGGCTTCGAGAGGGGTTTGAGATTTGGATTGCTTACCGAATGTGAGAGGAAATTCGGCTCTGGCTCCGTCGTAGATCTCCGCTGCGTCGTCCGCCATTTGTTCTCCGCACTGTGATTTTTGTTCTTCGTCGTTGGCCGGAACCAGATTGGGTTATATATGGCGAAGCTCTACCGCCATGGAAGTTTGAACATGAGCTATTGAGATAAACAACTGGTTCGGGGTAGTCCATCCCAGCAGGCCCAACTACAACTGAGCCCAATTATTGTGTTTGGACCCGAAATAAGACGTGAATTTAACAGGTGGTCTCGGGTCAACCCGTCAACTTTCAAATGACACAATCTTCTATTTACTTTAGAAGGGTGAAATTTGCACCCCTCAATTTACAAACCACACTCCATTTTATTTTTTTAATAATATTTCTTATCATCTCTTTTTCCACTTCCTAAAACACCCTCAAAGTCTCTATCTCTCCTCCCCCCTCTCTCTTCCAGACCACCACCAAGGTCCCTGTTCTTCTTCCCACTGTCCGCCAAGTCCTCAACATCCACTGCTGAAACCGCCGTCAAGGCCGCCGCTGCCGCACCAAAATCGAAGGCAAAGGCGAAGCCCAAGAACCTTTTCTTCAAAGCAAAGCAAAACCGAATCATAATTTGGGTCCATTGATTACCATATCAAGATCATGAAGAACCACACAACCAAGCGCTTACATACATATTCTGTGATCGATTCGTTAGGTAATCTTTTTCGCAAAATTAAAGCCGTTTAAGCCATAATTCGGTGAAACTCATTAAAATCAAGCACCCCATTTCCATAAGTATCATAAACTTGGATCATAGTCGCACACTCATCATAGGACTTGGTGTCTCCGAGTAAGCAGACGCCGACGCGATCAAGCCCAAGAGAAACGTCAATAGGAATGTTGGCATTCTGAAGCCGATCTTCGCCAAGGACTCCGCCGCCACCGCCATTATCAACCTCCACCACCTCGCCACCTCACAATAACCTCTCATTGACCGTGAAAACCTTAAGTCCGAGCATTCTCATCATCATCTTCGTCGTCACCATCGTCGCCTCATTCTCCCTTTGCCGAATCCGCCGCCGCCTCGCTCCCGGTCTTTGCCTTCTCCACCATCAAGCACCGCCGAGCCTCCTCCACTGCCGTCGTCGCTTCCGACCTCGAAGTTCGAGCAGGACGATCAGCTCCGGCTACTCCCTCTCTGCTGTCACGTAAGCCTTCCCACGTATCATGCATCGACACGTGGCTCCACTCCCAGCAGACCTGCCCGCTCTGCCGGTCCCCGATTTCCTCGTCCGACTCCGAGCTCATGAAGATCGGGAAGAAGAGAGAGAGAGAGAGAGAGGACCTTGGTGGTGATCTGGAAGAGAAAGGGGGAGAGAGAGACTTTGAGGGTGTTTTAGGAAGTTGGAAAAGAGATGATAAGAAATATTATTAAAAAAATAAAATGGGGTGTGGTTTGTAAATTTGGGGGTGCAAATTTCACCCCCCTTACTTTAGCGTGTTTGGACTTTGGAGGAGGGAAAGATGATGGAATTTTTCTTTTGCGTTTTTTTTTTTGGCAAAAGAAAAATGTATTAAGTGAAAGAGAGAACAAATATCATCAGGGGAAGACATGAGACCAAAACCTCGTATAAGGAATAAAAAAGCAACAAGCATTACCAAACTATGGATATGGTTGAAGATAAACCAAAGTCCAAAGAACCAAAGTTGAGACGCATCATGTGTGTTCTATTGCGCGTCGTGTACCTTGAACTCATTTGACATTGTTTTGCTTGAATTCTTTGTGTTCAGGCTTTGGAAGAGTGCGAAGAAGATTCTCATCTAAAGCTGCTTCACCCTCATCAAACCAAGTTTCATAATTAATCTCAGATTAAGCATAAAGTGTATGACCAAGAGGTACGGTTCTTCTTTTTCCAAATCACCCCAACAAATCTTTGGAACATTATGTTCTACTCAGTGTCAACCAAAGTGTTTAAGCAGAGTCCAACTATCTCTTGTTCATTTGCAACAATGGGCTCATCTTGTTGCACTTGAGTAAGGATCTTAAAGTTGTTACTAGTCGAAACATTGTCATTACATGTAGATCTTGTTGGAGCCATGCTATCCTCACGCATTTTCTTTATTAATTTTTGGGTTAAATACTGTTTACTCCTTGAACTTTTACCCAAAAAATATTTCAGTCCCTGTCCTTCTAATTTCACACGTTTACTCCCTATACTCTCAATTTTGAATCAATAGGTCAATTCCGTTACCCTCCCTCCAAAACTTCCGTTAAATAGCTGACGTGACAGTATTTTTGTGGTAAAATGACTATTATACCCTTATTTACTTTTTTTTTTTTAAATTTATTATTGTATTTTTTTTTCCTTCTGTTTTCTTATTCTTCTTCCAACTCTCTCAACATTCAACCTCTCATATCCGACTCACCATCCAAATTCACTAAGCCTCGCCTAAATTCAAGGAAGAAGCTCTATCTGTTTCTTCAAACCATGGATGGCCGGCCATCAAAGAACTGGCTATCGTTTTTCAGTCGAGAATTTCAGCTCTCCTGCTTGCTATGCTCTCCACCATGGCCGCAATTTACATCACCGATTGGTGAGTTTGGTTTTTTATGAATGTTGGGGTGCTAAGGAAAATGCCTCATGATCTCCACATCACGTCTTACATCCTCGCTATCCACATCAGTCTAAGTTGACTTTGAAATCCATTTGCTGGAGAATTTCTCACCTGATGACAAATCTATGCAGAAATAGGTGATTCCAAATTCTCCATGGCCGAGCTCCCTACCCAGATCATATTGGGCCAAAATATCTTTCCCCATCAGGTTTTTCAAAACGCACAGCTTTCCCCACCCTCATTGCCATTAACAACACTGAAACCAGTAGCAAATAAAGCAAACCCAGAACTCAAATCAAGCTACACAAACAGAATATAACCCGAAAATAACTCCTCAGTACCAAGTAATGTTCTGGGCCGATAAAGTGTTGAACTTGGGCATCTGGGTCTTCTTCTTCATCCATTTCTTGCTCATGGGTTTCTGGGTTTGAAGCAAACAGAGATCTTAGAGCTATGTGTGACTTGAAACTCATTCAATTTCAGACCCACACTCTTCCAATTTCAGACCGAAACTCCTTCTATGGTAACCGAGTACGAACCTCCATCTTTCTCTCTCAACCTTGATTTTGGGTTCAGATTGGCAGTGTTGGGCTGAGGCTTCTGGCCCAACGAGGCCAGTTGGGGTTCACTTGAAATTGGCAGTTGATTAGGGTTTAGGGTGAGCGAGATGTTTAGGGTTTTGAAGGAGAAGGGCTTCGTTGCAGCCCCATCTCGTGTTGCTCATGTTGAGGTTTCTAAAGAAGAGAGAGCTCGAAGAAGGAAGAAGAAAGAAGAAGAGATGAACATATTGGGAGAAGGAAAAAAAAAGTGAGGGTATAATAAGCTTTTTGACGCGGAAGGAGTGCCACGTCAGCAAGTTAACCGATTTTTTGGACGGATTGTAACGGAATGGACCTATTGGTCCAAAATTGATAAGTACAAGGATTAAACATGTGAAATTAGAAGGACAGGGACTGAAGTGTTTTTTGGGTAAAAGTTCAGGGAGTAAACAGCATTTAACCCTTAATTTTTTTTTTCCGTGATCTTAAACTACCAGTGTCATGCCAACATAATTTGCCTTATCCCCATTGACCTCGCTTGGTGAGGCAAGTTTTGAAACTGTACCATGATATGAAGTTTCCAGTCCTTTCGTGAGGTCAAGGGATTGATCACTTGATCTGCAATTTCCTCAACTTACTGCTAAGAACTATGACTACTTTGTGATGCGCTACATGAGAGATACATTTGAGGATAAGGATTTATCATTTGCCAACAAGGTACACTTAATTATAAGCTATACACCTGTTTTCATTCACTTAGTATTCTATATGTGTTTGAATGATCTGTTTGGTACTGTTGACCTACACTTTATATAACTTGGGTTTGTTACTTGAAATCGTTTCAGTGGGAGATGAGAAGCAACCTTGTGTATTGCCAAGAGGACATTGATGTGATGCGGAGTGAGTGGCCAAAGTTTTCGTCAAGTCATATATGTAGGAGCTAATTAGTGGTAGGTTGAAGGAAACATATCACTTTGTTAAGTTCTGCTGATACATGCATATGAATGATTGTAGCAGATGCATGTATATATGCATATATGGTTTTGGAATAAGTGGAAGTCTTCTGCTGTTTTCAACGGTGCATCTAGAATGGTTTCTTTACTTATAGAATGCAACTATATGTGTGTGTGTGTGTAATACCATGGTGTTCTATTGTGAAATGGTATATTAAAGTGATGAAAGGAAGACCGAGAATTACTTTGTTGGTTAAGTTTTTGACTAGGACAAATGGTGTTTTGAAGCATGCATTGTTTTGACAGACATGTGCTTTGGGAATTCCGTATTTCATATCCATTTTGGTTCCATTAGCTGATCTTAATGTTTCTTTAGTTTTTTCAAAATATTTAGAAGGTATTAGACCTTCTTATATGTAGTTGAGATCTGCACTTGAATCAATAAGTGTTGTTGTTATTAATTGAAGGTCTTTGATTTTAAGGTGTACTTCGGCATACCATTTTTTGAGTTGGATTTGATGCATAATACTAAGGGTTTTTTGCTCAGATGATTCTGCATCGTTTTACTCAGATAGTTCATTGTTGTAGGGTTTTTGGTAGGATGGTGTATTTTAAGGAATTGATTATCTATTTTAAGAATATTTAAATCATGTTTGATTTTGTTTGTTGTCATGACTGATTTCTAAATTTAGTTTTTTTGTAATGATTGTATTTGTGTTTTAATTGTCTTTATTTCTTGTTGTAAATCTTGAATTGTTATTTCTTTTTTTACTAGTTTTGAATTTGTCAAAGGTGGAAGTGAAGCAAATTCTTTACTGAGGAATGTTAACAATATTTTCCTGTGTGATTAATTTTTTCAACTTCTTGAGGTATTCAGATTTTAATTCTTGGTTATCGATTTTTGCAATTAGGTCGATTAATAATGATTCTTGTTCTTGTTTAGAAAGAACATTTATTGTTTTGCAACAAGTATCTTTGCCCAAAAGTGATATCTAGTGAAAAATGTTCATTAGAATCAGCTGAGATGAAAGATTCTATTGATGTAAAATTATTTTCACTATGTTCATTTTCAGAATCAGTGTTTCTTAATTCTAAAATCCAGGTAAGATTTTCACATTCTTCATTACTTATTTTTAATTGTTTAATAGTATTTTTTACCGGGCAATTATTTGCAAAGTGACCTGTTTTGTTACATTTATAACATTTGGTTTTACTTTTGTCAGAAAATTTTCTGTTTGGGTGGCCAGGGTTTTCGGAAATTTTTTTAGAGTAAAATTTGTTTGGTTTGAAATTATTTTTGTTTCTTGAGTAAAATTTATTGGGAGTAAATTTTCATTTTGTATGATGATAATCAAATTCATTGTTTTTCTTTTTATGTCGGCGTGATGGAGGTAGAGGTAATAGACCATATTGTTCACAAAAGTTGCCTAATTCATATTTGGCTGTTTTCTTATCTGATTTTACTTGAGAATTTAATTTCATGTCTATGCACATTTTTAATCCTATCTTTTTGAATAATTGTAATAATATTTCCATAAGTAAGGCTATCGTAATTAATGTGCCCTATTTCATTACTCAGGACTTGTCAAATTTTGTGAGCAAATAGTTGGGGCAAGCTATTTATGAATTTTTCTTTCCAAAAGGGTTGGTTACTATCATCTCTAAGCATAGCTCTAGAAATGAAAACATCTTTATACATTTAAAATCACTTAAGGTTGAACATCTGGGATTGCTAAGTTGATCATGGATTCTAGAGGTGATGTGGCTAGGTCTGCCTATGAAATGTTGAATAATTGTGAATGGCCGACTAAGTGTACTTAGTTGAGGGTTTATTTGAGGAACAACCTCAAAGTCAGTAGCTTTGGGAGATGTTTGTTCCTCATCTAAAACTTGTTAAGTTTCAGTTTCTACATAACTGGGGTAACTAACATGAGAGGTGGTTTTAATATTTTTAATTTTTAGTTTTTGTAATTCTTCCTCTAATTCTTTTATTCTAATATTCTTTACTTCTTTATCTAGGTCATAATCTTGTCTTGACATAGTTTCGGCGGAGGTGGAACAGGCAAAAGAATGCCTTGAAGCTGTGAAAGAATGCCTTGAAGATTGTCCTAATTCATGGATCCTAAGATTTTGACTTATTGACTTGGTTCATATACTTTTGCAAGCGTACGAATCGTTGTTAAGTAAGGGAAGTATTTGGACCTTGATTATCGTACTCGGGGATTAGGCGTTGGACCTAATCAAGGTAATTGGCGCTAGAATAATTTAAAAGCATACAATGAAAAATAAAAATAAAATAAAGCAAAATAATATTCACAAGGCACCAAGCCTCGACAATGCTCGGCTTAGCTCACACTAAGCCTAATCAAAGCCACTAACTTGGAGCCCAAATGAGTTATGCACAATGGAAGGTAGAATTTTGTTTGGGAGTTTTGAATTGAGAATTAACTAAATTAAAGTAAACTAAAATAAAAGTAAACAACTAATTATCAAGCAAGAAATTAAATTTCGATTTTCAAATTAATGGGAACATGGGAGTGTCGGGTGATTCATACTAACTATCTTCAAAATATCGATGCCAATTTCACAAATGCATGCATTTCCTATATGTGTCGAGTCCCGTATCTAGTACCGGTCAAGGCTACTAAACCAATTATCCTTTCGGTGTATCGATTATGCCGGTTAGGGCCACAATCAACTCTCTAATTTGGGCATTACGCCGGTTAAGGCCGCAATATTCAAAATTAGAGGCCTAGAGAGCAAGATAATAGAGACCCAAGCAATCTTAGCTACAATTAAGCTAGCTAATGGTTACCACACTTAAATCTTAGATGCCACAAGATTAATAAGTTGTCAATTTATCAATCTATTTATCACAATTGCCCACAACATAATTTCAAAGGGTGACAAAGCCTAGAAACATGCTTCTAAGGACTAATAAATTCGGATTTAAAGCATACACAATGGAAATTGCATTTATTTCATTTAAAGCATCAATATTTACACAAGATGAGTTAGGGCTTCACAACCCTAACTCCCAAAATTAAACTACTCACAACCCATACAAGAATCCATCAACAAAAGTATATAAAAATTATGAAATAGATAATAAGAAAGAGAGGGGAGAGTTAGCTTGGTCACTTCTAGCTATGAGCTAGTATGAATCAAGCAATTTTTTCACCCAACTACCCAAATTAAGGTATGGTACTTTTGATGATGATTCCCTTGAGGCCTTAAGTGAGTCCCAAAAAAATGAAAATTACAAAAAAGAAGAGAGTGAGTGGTGATGGGTGAGAGAAATGAGAAGGGATAATAAATGGGGTGGTGGTGGTGTGTGTTGCTGCACTGTTGAAAAGAAGGAAGAGAGAGGAAAGGGAAAATGGGGTCTCTGGCTTTCGCTGCACAAGAGAGGAAGAGGAATGGGTTAATTCAACTGAGTGGCTGGGATAGTTTCGTGAGAAAGAGGAAAGGAAATGGGACAAATGGCATGGTTGCAATGGTTGAGGGGGAGGGAGTGACGTCATGGCTGGTTAATCACAAATGGCATGGCTACAAGGAAAAGGGAGAAGCACGTGGAGCTGCTGACTTTACTAAGCTTGATTAATCAAATAATTGGTTAATTAACCAATTAGTTAATTGGTTAATTAATTGATTATCTGCCAATTCATTTAATTATGTCTCCTTTGCTTTTTCTTGTTTTTTTTTTTTTTCTCTTCTTCCTTTGCTTTTCCCGAGCTCAAGCCAAAGATTTTCACGTATTTTCTTGCATTGACTCATTGACCATTGTTGACTTTTCGTCTTTTTTTGTCGATAACTCCAATTAGCTCCATTTTTGCATAACTTCCGAAATCCGCAACTCCGCTTATTTACTACAAAATAAATAAAAATGGATTAATTACATAATAATTGATTTGAGGATTAACTTATTTATAGTGTTTTAGATACAATTATATGCATAAAAATGCATGTAATCACACCCCCACACTTGAACTTTGCTTGTCCTCAAGCAAACTAAAATGAAATTTAATCCAAAAATATACTAACTCACAAACATAAAGATAATGTAGTATTAGCCTTTCCAACCATAGCCCTCAGAGAACTAATTATGTACATGACCATGAAGTAGACATAAACACAACATAAGATTTTTGAATTTGTAAGACAATTAAGATGCATGTGTAATAGATGCTCAAGTATATGCATATGTGACCATGTGTCAAATTAATCCACCATAATTAAATAGGCATATAAAAGACCCAACATAACCCGCTAAACACACATAGGTTCACTAAATATTACCGCTCAAGTGTTTAGGGGCTATATGTGTTTCACTCAAAAATGATTTCATAACATGCGCTGCCATATGCTTGCTCTTCGATCTCATCTCCGTTAGGTAGCTCACAACATTCAAGATTAAGAGGCCTTTTATTTGGTTGTAATGGGGCTAAGGGCAAGTGGCTAATAGAAATGAAGGATAAGGAAATACAAAGTCCATAGAAATCGGTGAAGCAGCTCTCTCTTGTAGAGATTTAAGACTTTTGCTTTCGAATGCTAAGTCACTCACTATAAAACCCAATGTACAACCCACACAATACTACGTAATACTTTTTTTTTTTCTTTTCTTTTCTTCACACAACTTACTTTTTTTTTAATTTTTTAATTTTTTTTTCCTTCTACTTTTCTTTTCCTTGAACTTTCTTTCTATTTTCACAAACTTTCTTCTCTCTTTTTTTTTTGAGAACTTTCTTTTCTATACAAATCACCCCCATACTTATTCTTTTGTAACCTCACACTTTTTGACTTTTTCTTTCTTTTGAAGCACTCAAACATAAAGTCATTCTCTCGAATCACTTCACCAACTACCATGGAAGGGTGGGATAAAAGTTTTTAAGCTAGGTAGGAATTTGTGGTGCGAATGAACAAAAAGGCTAACTATATACATAGGCTCAAAGTGGCAATCTAGTGGTAAATATCTTTAGGCACATGCTTCTTTGGCCCTGGTGGTATTAACCTAATTGCCTCAATCCTTTCTATCCTGTCGTAAGCTAAAAGTAGCCTCGAGAGATCTCAAGCAAGTTCTAGATACGCAATGTCATGAAATTGTACACACATGAAAGAATAAGTGAATGAACGATGCATACACTATAGATATAGGCAGTGGCGGAACTAGAAAATTATATGTGGGGGGGCCGAAAAATGATGAAGTATTTTTGACAAAAAAATCTATTATAAAAATTAATTTAACATATGATATATTTATCAGTTGTAAATCAAGCTTTAATATTTTAAGTTACGTATTAATGTTTTCTTTTACAGCATTCATTTAGATCTTCTTTTTATTTTTTCACAAGCATTTATTAATAGATTAGATAAACAAATTGTGTGAAATATATTATTATTTCTTATTGCTTTCATCAGTTCATGCATAGCTGAGTAATTGAGGGAGCCATGATTATGGTCTCAATCTCATTAAATCCACAACCAATTACATATGCACACATGTATATTTTCAGAAGTTTGGGGGGGCCAGGGCCATCTCCCGCCCCCATGTAGTTCCGCCTCTGGATATAGGCACAAAAGCTCACAAATAAGGGCATGCAAGTCAATCAAATCATGTATATGCTTCTCTAATTATGATGAACCAACCTAACCATAGGCTATGTGCACACATATAGTCAAGCATAGATCACATATACGCTTAATCACAAGACAAATTCAAAGTCCTAGATCATGCTCAATCTACCCACAATCACAACAAGTTAAGTCTACGGCTCGTCATTGGGGTTGGAAAAGGCATTAACCACTAAAATATAATTACAAAAAGCTAATCTAAAAAAAAAACAATTTTTTTTTCATAGGCACACAAATTAACTATGAAAATGAAAATCTAAATGATTTAGAAGAAAAGATACAGAAAACCCCCTTTGTAGACACCTCCATTGCTCACGACCCTTGGAGAAGACCAATATGAGACACCAACCTCAAGGCACAAGGCCTTGACTTCCTTAATGTATGCTCCAAGCTAGCTTTAGGTGCTCATGAAAAGATCAACTCCATTTAAAACATAAATGTCCTTGAGCAATACGTCACACAACAACCACTTCAAAGAATAAGGAAAAGAGTCCTCCATTAAGCACATGGTCTTGACCACATCCAACACACCTCCCAATAGCCCAATAATGGCCTCCACTGAAGAATTGAAGTGCAAGAAGTCCAACCAACCCGAGTGAACAAAAACTAGTGAGTGCAGAAAACTTCTAGCAGTGACCTTTCTGTCTTCATATACCCATATCTCAAAATCAGAAATAGATAAGTATGTGAGACTTCATGGAATAGAAAGTAGACTTAGAGAGCTTTGTATCCATATAAAGTAAGCCACCTATATCCAAATGAGATGAAAACCAAAGCTGGTCAAAATTGTTGATCTGTCATGAAGTCTTTTGCTGACCCTCAGTCACCAAAACAGAAATATCTGAAGCTCCAGAGGCGAAAAGAGGGTGAGACGAATGGCAGATGAAACTAGACTCAATGACTTATCTTTTCCTGGAATTTCACAGAAAAATAAATTCTGAGTCAAAAATCATTGGCCTCAAAATTCACAGATCTTTTATACAGTTTCTGCTGTGCTCTGTTTCTAACCTCTGCCACTTGGAACACAAAATATGAAGGTAGGAAGGTTCAAATTAAAAACCGTTGTTTCAACATATAGAAGACATGTGAAGATATATCTCTAAATTTTTTTAACTCCAAATAGCTTTATATGTAAAGGGTGTAGCTTCTCAAAGTCACTCTACAGTAGCTATCTCTGTTCTGACCTTCTTGCATTGACCACTAAATAACTTGAGTTCCAGTAATCCAAAGAGACTCAAATTTTGGCACAAGATAGAAGACACATAGAGTAATAGATCCAGAAAATTTCAGCTCAGAATAGCATGTATAATGGAGACTATAGTCACCCAAATTCAACCAAATATTTTGGACAGAAATTGCTCACCACCAAATTAATTCTCCTTCACATTTCAAAGTCCGGACACCTCCCATCCTCCAAAAAGATGGCTAAATAGCCTTATTGATGCAAAATGAACAAGAAAAAAGATATTTCAAAACTACCTAGGGTTGCCTCCCTAGAAGCGCTTGTTTTTAAAGACCCCAAGCTGGTCTATAGAACTTGGTCTCTTCAAGGTGGCTCTTTCTTTCCACCTCCACCCACACAAGCTTTAGTACTAGAACCTCCACAAGATGATGCAAGAAACTTGATATTCACCGGAGTGTTCCACTCAGGATATCCTTTCTTCTTCTTCTTTTTCAACCCACAAATCTCCTCTATTGTCTTGATTTGATTCTTTTGCTCCTCACTCAATGCAAGATCCTCATTCACATATATCTCATCAAGAGTAGAAATTGCAAACACTTGGCAAGGAGAGGAAGAATGAGAAACCAATGGCTCTTGGTTGTAGTGTGGGACTTGGTTCAATGGGCCCAAAATTCTATCTCTCTTTGCTTCATTGCCCTTGACCAAGTTAATAGAAAGCACACTTTTTACCACCTCCGGAGGGTAAATGGGTTTAAGCCTCTTGAGTAATACTTTTTCGCCCAATACCTTCATTTTGATAGTGCCCTTTTGAACATTAATTTTTATCCCCGCGGTCGCCATAAAAGGTCTACCAAGAATAATAGGTATGTCTTTGTCACAATGAGGTTCATCATCCATATCTAATACCACCAAATCCGCCGGTAAGTAGAACTTATCAACGTTGATTAACACATCTTCAACAATGCCCATAGCTCTAATAATGCTCTGGTCCGCAAGTTGTAAGTATATAGGAGTAGCGTTTATAGGACCAAGGTCAAGTTTCTGAAAAGTCTCAAAAGAAATAATGTTAACACTTGAACCAAGGTCCATCAAAGCTCTATCAAAGACTTTCTCACCAATAGTGCAAGAGATAGTAAAGCTTCCCGAGTCCTTGAGTTTTTAAGGGATCCGTCCTTGCAAGATAGCACTAACCTCCTCAGAAATCTCAAATCGCTCATCATTCTTTATCTTCCTTTTGTGGGTGCACAAGTCATTTAGAAATTTTGCATAAATCGGCATTTGTCGAATGAGCTCAATCAAAGGTATATTGGCATTGACCTTCTTCAAAATATCATGCACTTCGGACATCAAACCAACTTTCTTCTTCTTCCTACCCTTCTTTACATTTTCCTTTCTTGGCACATTAGGGTAGGGAAGTTGAGGTTCCGGTGTGCTCAAAGCAAGAGGTGGATCAAAGGTGAGACTCCCGGTGGTGCCCCTAGGGGTTGTCACGGTCCCACTAGGGTTCTTAACCCTCAAGGCCTCGCCTAGTGATGAGTAGACATGACCACTCCTATTCCTAGAGCTACCATGCACATATAGGTCTTCCTCCTTATTTCTCTCCTCTTTTTCGGTTGAAGTAGATGACTCAAACTCATAGGATGTGGGTCTAATATCATCAAGAACGTCCCTAAAGGTGTCATCGGCCTTAGATGGGTCCCTAGCCTTCATAGACTCACCATCTAATCTTGAGGCCGAGATATCCTCATCCCTAGAAGTGTTCTTTCTCAATAAAGCTCTTTCCTTGCCACTATCAATCAAACCATATTTTCTCGCATCATTCTCAAAGGATAAGAAATCATAACCACTATTAATAATAGCTTCTCCAGAAGGTACATTTTCTTCCCCTCAGGCTACCTTATCCACCCCCTTATTTCTTTCTTTTGCATTTAAAGTCACATCACCCACTCCATATTTACCAGAAGGTACATTTTCTTCCCTTCCAGTCCCATCCTCCTTATAATAAAAAGAATCATGATGTTTATGCAATTGGTCATCAACAACATGGCCAAGAGGTACATTTTCTTCTCTCTTGGCCCCATATGAGTGCAAATCATCATCATGCACAAATAAAGGATTTGAATGGAAACTAGAAGATGAGGGCATGTAAACATGATTATCATATACCTTTCCCGAACGTAAAGTGGTGACGGCATTGCATTCATGGACTTTTCCTCTTGGGTTTGGCTCCGGTTGTGAAGGTAGGGCTCCTTGTGGACGTGCTCCAAGCTCTTTTGCCATTTGACCCAATTGAATCTCTAACTTCCCCACACATTGTGCAAGTGAACTTTGACCTTGAGCGAGAATACTAAGAGTTTGATCGGTCTTTGCTTGGCTTTGTGTAAGAGAAGTATGACTTTGAGCTAGGGTGGCCAATATATCATCCATATGAGACTTCTTTGGTTCCGGTTGTGGTGCTTGCCTATTTTGAAATTTGGGAGGAGCATTTTGTGTAGGATTGGCACCTCCAAATGAATGGGAACTTTGACCAAACCCTTGAGTATCATGTGGGGCTCTTCCATAAGCATGTGCAGCACCAAAAGATGGCCCTTGGCCTTGAGAATTATAACTACATGCTTGCTGCCCATAATGATTTTGTCCACCAAATTGTGTGTTTCCATGACTGTGAGGACCAAAAGATGAAGAATTAAGGCCTTGATTCTCTCCATATGAATGAGAACCACCTTGGTGTGCATTAAAGGACCCTCCACCATCTTTCTATGAGAAATTTGGGTGGTTACGCCAACCCGGATTATATGTAGGAGAATAAGGATCATTTTGTGGTAGCCTTTGATAAGAATTAATAGCTCTAACTTGCTTCTTAGCAAATTCCGGAAATTGTGAAGCCAAGTGACAATCATGAGTAGAATGATTAGGGGACTCACAAATCAAGCAAAGATGTGAAGAAGACCTACCATTACCCTTTTGTGCTTGAAGAAGCATCTCAAATTTCTTGTCAATCTTTGCTTCAAGCCTTTCAAGTTTAGAATTCATAACTCCATCATCAATCTCTAGAAACATGAGAAACATCATATACACCTCTACCACGAGGCTCCATCATATACACCTCTACCACGAGGCTCCATACCAACTCGGCCTCTAGATGTAGTGTGGTCATCTCTACCTCCTCTTCTCCTTTGATGATTATCCCATTGACCGGATTGTGTAGCCACTTCTTCACAAATATCCCAACTGGCATTAGGACCTTTCTTTAGAAAATTTCCACCCGATGCATTATCCAATCTCCTTCTATCATCAATAATCAACCCATTGTAGAAAGATTCACAAAGAAGCCACTTGGTGAGTCCATGATGAGGGCAACCTAACTCAATATCTTTGAAGCGCTCCCATGCATCATAAAAAGTCTCATTATCCTCTTGAAAGAACTTGGTCAAGCTATCCCGCATATAAGTAGTCCGATGATGTGGATAATAAGCATTCAAGAAGACTCTTTGCATATCGGCCCAAGAGAGAATGGATCTTGGCTTAAGCTTATGAAACCATGTGCGTGCTTGATCTTTCAAAGAAAATGGGAACAATCAAAGCTTCAAACCTTCCAAAGTTAATCCTCCCAAGTGCATAGTGGAACATATGGCATCAAACTCAATTATATGATCATATGGCCTCTCACTAGCCATGCCATGAAAAGTAGGTAGAAACCGTAGAATAGACAACATGTTAGGCTTGATCTCAAAGTTGGCATTTGTCGGAGGAAGCACAATGCAAGATGGAGCATTTACAATGCTAGGACATGAATAATGGCTCAATGAAATCTCATCCTCATCTTGTGGTTCTTGACGCTCGTTGGCCATATCTACTACTCGAATAGGAGACCTAGAAGGTGCTTGTGAGCGATGTCTTGGTCTCCTAACTCTCCTTGTTGGTCTTCCTCCAGGTAGTCTTTGCAAAACACAACCACTTCTCAAATTGATGGGTAGTAGAGTATCGCTCATATACCTACAAAGGACCAATAAGAAATCGAGTATCTTAATGACCAAAATATAAGCAAGATAAGCACCAATTCAACCCACGAAAAATTGACAAGTAATTAGAGGGGTGAAGAGAGAATTAAACACAAGTAGTACTAAATTTGACTAAACTAACCAAATCAAAATGAAAAATAAACAAAGAAACAAGATATATAAGTAAAAATAAAAATAAAAGTATGCTAAAAGTGACCCAAAATGCCAATTACCAAGGGATTAAGATCCGAAGACCCTAATCCCCCGCAACGACGCCATTGACTTGTTTCATATACTTTCGCAAGCATACGAATCATTGTCAAGTAAGGGAAGTATTTGGACCTTGATTATCGTACCTCGGGGATTAGGCATTGGACCTAACCGAGGTAATTGGCGCTAGAATAACTTAAAAGCATACAATGAAAAATAAAAATAAAATAAAGCAAAATAATATTCACAAGGCACCAAGCCTCGGCAATGCTCGGCTTAATCAAAGCCACTAACTTGTAGCCCAAATGAGTTACGCACAATGGAAGGTAGAATTTTGTTTGGGAGTTTTGAATTGAGAATTAACTAAATTAAATGTAAACTAATATAAAAGCAAACAACTAATTATCAAGCAAGAAATTAAATTTGGATTTTCAAATTAATGGGAACATGGGAGTGTCGGGTGATTCATACTAACTATCTTGCAAATATCGATACCAATTTCACAAATGCATGCATTTCCTATATGTGTCGAGTCTCGTATCTAGTACCGGTCAAGGCTACTAAACCAATTATCCTTTCGGTGTATTGATTATGCCGGTTAGGGCCACAATCAACTCTCTAATTTAGGCATTACGCCGGTTAAAGCCGCAATATCTAAAATTAGAGGCCTAGAGAGCAAGATAATAGAGACCCAAGCAAGCTTAGCTACAATTAAGCTAGCTAATGGTTACCACACTTAAATGCTAGATGCCACAAGATTAATAAGTTGTCAATTTATCAATCTATTTATCACAATTGCCCACAACATAATTTCAAAGGGTGACAAAGCCTAGAAACATGCTTCTAAGGACCAATAAATTCGGATTTAAAGCATACACAATGGAAATTGCATTTATTTCATTTAAAGCATCAATATTTACACAAGATGAGTTAGGGCTTTACAACCCTAACTCCCAAAATTAAACTACTCACAACCCATACAAGAATCCATCAACAAAAGTATATAAAAATTATGAAATAGATAATAAGGAAGAGAGGGGAGAGTTAGTTTGGTGACTTCTAGCTATGAGCTAGTATGAATCAAGCAATTTCTTCACCCAACAATCCAAATTAAGGTATGGTACTCTTGATGATGATTCCCTTGAGGCCTTGAGTGAGTTCCAAAAAGATGAAAATTACAAAAAAGAAGAGAGTGAGTGGTGATGGGTGAGAGAAATGAGAAGGGATAATAAATGGGGTGGTGGTGGTGTGTGTTGTGGCACTGTTGAAAAGAAGGAAGAGAGAGGATAGGGAAAATGGTCTCTGGCTTTCGGCTGCCCAAGAGAGGAAGAGGAATAGGTTAATTCAACTGAGTGGCTGGGATGGTTTTGTGAGAAAGAGGAAAGGATATGGGACAAATGGCATGGCTGCAATAGTTGATGGGGAGGGAGTGACGTCATGGCTGGTTAATCACAAATGGCATGGCTGCAAGGAAAAGGGAGAAGCACGTGGAGCTGCGACTTTACTAAGCTTGATTAATCAAATAATTGGTTAATTAACCAATTAATTAATTGGTTAATTAATTGATTATCTGCCAATTTATTTAATTAAGTCTCCTTCTTTGCTTCTTCTTGTTTTTTTTTTCTTCTCTTCTTCCTTTGCTTTTCCCGAGCTCAAGCCAAAGATTTTCACATATTTGCTTGCATTGACTCATTGACCATTGTTGACTTTTCGTCCTTTTTTGTCAATAACACCAATTAGCTCCATTTTTGCACAAGTTCTTCCAAAATCCACAACTCCGCTTATTTACTACAAAATAAATAAAAATGGATTAATTACATAATAATTAATTTGAGGATTAACTTATTTCTAGTGTTTTAGATACAATTATATGCATAAAAATGCATGTAATCATTTATTCTAGGATTATTAAAGTTGATTCTTACTGTGTCATCATTGTATTGTTGGATAGAGTTTAAATCAGATAGATTATGCTATATATTGATAGGTTGGTTCTCACTAGTGAGAGACCATTCAGAAGGGAAATGGACATCAGACCATCTGATTATATGTGGAACTCTAATATTAGCATTTTCTCGACTACTTTGAATTAAAAAAGTTTGATCTTTTGGGCTTTTACTTATAGCTTGAAAATTCATATTTGTACCAGTAACTTTATAATGGATTCTATAAATTAAGGCTAAGGGTTGGATTCCCTCTAGGACATGGTATCCTAAAGTTTTAATATTTAAAATTAAAGCTTTTAGGACAAAATACTATTTACTCCATATACTTATAGAGTCTCGATGTTTCAATTTTACATAGATGCTCACTAAACTCTCTAATTTCACACAAAAAGTCCCTGCCGTCAATTTTCAATCCAAAATTCCGTTATCTTGCTGACGTGGCATTCATTTCACACTGAAATAACTATTATTCTCTCACCTTCTCTTTTTTTATTATTTATTTGTTCTCTCTTTTTTTGTTTATTGTTTAAACATTTTCTTCTTCCAGCTCTCTCTCTCTCTCTCTCTCTCTCACCCCTCCTTTTGCCTCCAAAGAAGAAGCAGCTGTAGCAGCAGCCCAAGAGGCGGAGCTGCAAACCCCAACTAGCCTTTTCAAGCCAGAAGCCTCAGCTCAATTAAAAAAACTAGCCTCCTCCATCTGACATTCTGATAAACCCGAGTTAGATAGAGAGGGGTGCTGGTGCTTGTCGCCATGACGGGGATGATGGATGGATGGTGGGATGGCCAGCACTTGCTTGGGTTTGCAGTGAAGATGAGTACAGAGACGAGAGAGATGGGAAGAAGAAGAGGTTAAAAGGAAAGAGAGGACAAAAAAGAAAAAGAAAAAAAAGGAGACCGACCTCTCCCCAACCCGTTTTGCAACGACGGGCGATCCAACAATTTCTCCATCTTCTGGCCACGGATGGATGCCTGACTGGTCTGGTTGACTCGTCTTGGTGGTACGATGCGTATCTCGGTAGTCTCTGCTTCAAAATACCGGTGATTGCGGCAAGTGGAAGCCTGAAAAGTTTTTGGGATCACCAGCGGGTTTTCCGGTTCTAGCCAAATCGCGATGCCGTACCTAATTCAGAGTCTTCCTCTCGATCTCACCGATCTATCCATGGTGTTTATTTGTTCAGATGATGATTCAAGCGAGAGAATTGAAACGGGGAAGCTTTTGGATTATTACGGCAAGTTTCCTTCCTTTTCTGGCAGCTCCATGAACGGCGACAAATAGGACATCATACACCATCACCTCATCGAGCTCTACATACTGGTACTCTTAGTTTTCACTTTTAGTTGGGTTTGCAAGAATTGAAGTTTTGGGGTTTTTGAGGTTATTGCGGGTTCATTGTTGGTAGATTTTGAAGTTCTTTGATTAGTTTTTTTTATTACGGATAAACTTTATAGCATAAATATGATTGTTGATTATGTTTGAATTTGAAATTGGAGAACTCAGATGATCTCTCTACAGAATAGTTGATGAAAGCAGGACAATACGTACTATTGCTATGGTTTGTGTGGTTTTGATCTTATTTCTAAAGCCTAAATGATGAAGGAAAAAAAAAACAAAAAATGAGAGAACAAATAAATAAATACTAAAAAAAAGAGAAGGTGAGGGTGTAGTAGTCATTTCAGTGTGAAAGGAATGCCACGTCAGCAAGATAATGAAATTTTGGACGGAAAATTGACAGCAAGGACCTTTTGTGTGAAATTAGAGAGTTTAGGGAGTATCTCGGTGAAATTCAAACGTCATGGACTGAAACATCGAGACCCTATAAGTATATGTAGTAAACAGTATTTTATCGAAGCTTTTAATAAGTGAGGTTCACTAAGGCTTATTGTAAATTTTGGATAGCAATCAAAATAGATTGGACCGTTGAATAGGCTTGACTCAATTATTTCGAGGGTACTATCATTGAAGTCAGTAAACCAGGAATCTCTCAGTTATGGAAGGATAGAGGCATTGAGACCTTTTCGGGTTAGTGGTTTGACGCCTATTTGAACCAAGCCTATGTGTAGGAAATTGTGACCATCTTTTTTGTGTTTTTTTATTGACCCAGGGCTAAATAATTGACAAGTTTCATGTTGTTTACTAATAGCATAAACTCAGTTCTGATAGATTATCAATGTTCCATTCGTATGTTTTATCAAAAAAGAAAGAAAACTGATTACTGGGATATGTACTGGGTTGAATACTGTTAATGTCTAAAAGTTCAGCGGTAGCTGAACCTCAGTGAACACGGATCCGATGGGCGGACCGCTACTTATGATATTCAGAGCTTTCGTTTACCTGTCAAATAAAATACAGAGGGCGTCAAAGGGAGACTGCGCTGGGCGGTCTTCTCTTCTCCGATGCCTAAGTTAGTCAATGTATTTATGTTGACAAAGTAACAGTAGCTAATTAGTTAATGAGTAATTAATGAGGAGAGAACCTTTTATAGGTGAGGAGGGAACCGATTTTCTCCATGTAATCGATGTGGGACTGATGTGCTTCAGTCCCCAGCTTCTGGAGCTTCTGATGCTAACTTGGCGCGGCGCGTGGCGGTGCGTCAACGGTGATATGGGGGTGAGCTGGGGCTTAGGCGGTAGCCTGTTTGGTTGTGTTTCCGTAGGTCACACAGTTGGCAGTAGTTGGTACCGCTGGCGATATCATGAGTGTGGCTCATTATAGCTAATTATGCTTGCAAATGCTCATGTAAGTACAAGTCCCCCAAGTCCCCAATCAAGGAGGGCAATCTTGGTTGGGGAGTTACATAGCGGTTCGAAGTATTACTTCCGCTAGACTTGCAAGAGCATACACTACTAGAAATATGGGCTATAAGGACACATTTTTATCAAAGTGTCCTAATAACCTTATGAGGACACGACTAAAAAAACAGGACCAAACTTTGTTGACCCACCCATTTTCATTTGCCAAAAGTTAAGGTGGCGTTCGGTAACGTTTTCAAGTCATCTTTTTCATTTTATAAAATGAAAATGGCTTGAAAATGCGTTCGTTGGTCTGTTTTCGAAAATGCGTTCGTTGGTCTGTTTTCAAAAATGCAGAAAATAATTTTTGAAAATAATTTTTTATTTTACTCGTAAAACAGGAAAACGACAAATAGACGTTTTCACATTTTCATTCTCATATTTTAGAAAACACGGAGATATATTTCCAAAACAAAGAAAAAAAAGATTGCGCTCTCTTCTTCCATATTCTCACGTCGCTATCTTCTTCTTAGGTCTCTCTCTCATCTCTAATCGCAATCTTCTCTCATTTTTTAAAATTATTTTCGGAATAAGCTACCGGACACATTTTCGGATATCAAAAATCCAATCTTGTTTTCTCGTTTTTATTTTCAAAATCGATTTTTGAAAAATCATTTTTAAAAACGTTACCGGACAAGCCCTTACTTCCCACCTTTTTTCCCCCACACAAATTTGCACTTTGGCTTCTATTTTTAAGTTGACCTACGACCTACCCTCTCTCTGCATCTCTTCTGGTCGAATTCAGTCACCACAGACGATGGTATTCTCTCTCTTATCAATCTGTGTGTTAGGGTTCTGGGTAACCTAAATTAATGGAGCAGCGCAGAGAAAATGGAGAGAGATGGAATCACCGTTTAAGGCGGATGCGTTGAAAGGGAAGGTGGCTTTGATAACGGGAGGCAGGTCGGGTATTGGGTTTGAGATTTCGACCCAGTTCGGGAAACATGGAGCGTCTATTGCAATTATGGGGAGGAAGAGGCAAGTGTTGGACTCTGCTGTGTCTGCTCTCCGTCTTTTAGGATTCCGGTACTTTCTTGGTTTCAAGCACTTCATTTTTGCATCTACTTATCTGGGTTGTTTTTATTTATTTATTTATTTTTTTACATAATTGTGTTTCTACTTTGTGCATTTGTTATGTGGTTGATTGGTTATGGGTATTGAATTTCTGGGGATTGCTTTGGTGTTGACTTTACTGAAATGGATCATATATTTTGAGTTGAAAAGGTGTGCGAGTAGTTTTAACCTGGGGATGGAGGAGGAAAATATTATGTCAATGGACTGAAACCAACAGTTCAAAGTTGGAAGGTCTGCAAATCAACCAAAGAAGAATCTGTCTTCACTGCAACATTGACTATCTCTGCTGTATGTTTTAGTATGAGGCTCTTTTGATATGTCCAGAAATCATTATGGTGATATCTCTCTGCTCTGCTTTACCACAGACGGGTATTTCGCTATGCTCTGCTTCTCGATCTTGTTTTCTTCATGATTCCCCGTTGGTTTGCTTTCACCAGGATCTAAGAGTTTTCTCCGATCGAAGTGTTGATGGGCGGTGGCTTTCTTCTCTATCCAAATCAGAATTAGGTGGTATGTCAGATTTATATTCATTAATTATGTGGATGAGATCTTAGAGGTTTAATTTTGTTTTCAACTACTCTTCTGCAGATGCCAAGCCTCATCGTCCCGGAATGTGATGATTGAGAACATTGACAAAGTGTTGGAGGGAGGTGATTGGTTGGAATTGCTGGTTGATAAAACTGCTAATATGCAAGGCAATACCTTTCGATTCCAAAAACAAGCTCGCTGTTTCAGAAGCACTGTTTGGTGGAGAAATGTTAAGCTCATGTATACATTCTATTCCAATCTAAAACCTTAGTTTGCTAAAGTTATACCTTGGAGTACTATGGATAGTGTTTTTTATATAGTAAGATAGAGCCTTGAGCTTTGTTGCTGTTTTAGAACTGTGAATGGATTTGAACTAGTACTGTTTGTGCATTGCCTGTGTAACTTACCAAATGCTTTGGATTTTGCAAGATTGCATTGATATTCCTTGTGAGTGCTTATTTATAGGGTTGTTTTTGTAGCATTACAGATTCGCTTGGACAACAACTTCAACTTCAACTGTTATTTGGTAAGTTTATTGTTTTTTTTTTTTCCTGATGACATCTATGTTTGCTGCAAGTTTGTACAGTTTGAAATTAGTTACCAGCTTTCCTATTCAATCATGAAGAATGTATGCTTTTGGTGTTATGACTTCAAATGTGGAATGAATATTTAAGGGATTATAGATTATCTTCTTTGTTCATTTTTAATTACTTTTAGAGTCTAAAAATTACCTTAAGTATTCTGATATTTAGTTTGATATAAGTTTATGATTTCTAAATGTTTTAGTTGACTGCAGGGAGGTTGCAGGGAGAGACATCGGCAGCAACTAGGAGAAGATCTGAGATTACTCTTGAGCTGGACAAGCATAATAACCAGGTAATTCGAACTTTGTCTAACACAATTATGGCCTTTTGTAAATTATGTTTTAGTTAATTTATCTAAATCCCTGTGAGTTCCTTAACAGCTAGGTTGAGTTATGTTATGTTGTTCAAGTGCTTTTAGGTGGTTTTAAGTTAGGGCATTATTAATCAGACAAGGTCAGGTATTTAAATAGGTAAGAAAAGGATTGTTTTATTTGTTAATCACCGTAGATATGTTGATGATGTGCTACTGCAGTGGTATTGCATGAAGTATGAGGATCACAGATTTGTGTAGAGATTTGTTAGATGAATTTTTGGACTAAAAGCATATATAGTTATATATATTGGGTTACGTGAAAGCAGCTGCACTTTTTCATTGATATTGTTGTAGAGTTTTTGACTTTGGAATCAATTTGTATGATATTTCTACTCTTTCAGTATTATTATGACAGTGACTATTAACTGATAGCAAATAGTAATTATGGAGGCCTAACATATTGGTGTCTTATTGAATTGGAGAAGAACCTGCAATGCATAATTTTGGTCATTATTCAATATTTGGAAGCTTAGCAAATAGTAATTCTATTTGCAGTTTTTGTATATGGATGAAGTGAAGCTTGCGAACTACTCAGCCTTAATGATGCTTTCGGTTGTGCAGATCAATACTATAAGGATAAATTCTCTTTGGAAGTTGGAGGTTATTGCAGTGATTAGAATGAAAGTTCAGTTTAGTAACTGACTAACTGTTAAATTAGGACAGAAGAGGTTTGAATCATAAACTTTTTTCCTTCTTTGTTTTGTTGATTTATAGGAAATGGACAGATCTAGATTTATGTAGCTGTAGGATTCTCAAAAGTGCTTATAAATCTTTCAAGTTCTAAATTCTGTCATCGGTTTGCCTGTTTCCAGTTTATGCTAATGGAAGCATTTGTTTGGACATCCTACAAAATCAGTGGAGCCCTATTTGTGATGTAGCAGCTATACTTACTTCCATTCAGGTATTCGATGTTGTTTCCATTGCTTGGTAATAATTAGTCATTTGATTTTTCGTCTCATGTTTAATTGTATCATGTCATAGGCTTGTAAATTGCTAAGGCACCATTTGTGAAATCATGGTTTATTATCTTTGAGTTCTGTTATTTATTTCATATATTCCTGAATCCTTCCTTACCTTGTTCAGTTGAATCTATAAGCAAAAGCCTTTGTAACGCAATAGCCTCTTTACGTAACTACATTAGGAAGGCAACGTTGGGTATACTAATTTGAGTCTCTCACTTCAAAAAAAGAATCTGAATTATCTGTGCACTTTTAAACATCTTAAGGAGGCCATAACTATTAAAAATTTCAAGTATATACACTCTGCCTCATTATCTCATTTAAAGAACAAGGGCTGTAGAAGCATGTAGATCATTGAGAATGGAAATAGCATTTGACACTAAACTACCACCTAGTTGATGGAAGAAGTTTTTCTAATTCATATTGTTTATCTGATTGCAGTCATTGCTGTGTGATCCAAACCTGAACTCTCCAGCAAACAATTAGAATGCTAGTGTAGTCTATCCCAAATACTCAATATCTTGAATTATTCTAATTCGTAATTGAGTATAGCTGGAAGATTTGAGATTGTATTGAACTGAATATTGCTAGTTTGAAAATTATTTTGGTTGACAAAGTCATATGTATTGTGATATGAACTTGAATCGGAGTATAAATCATATTTTTAATATATTTTTTTTGGACAATTTTTTAGTTTTAAGGACACGGTTTATGCGTCTTCTATTATATTTAAGGACATCTATTTTTGGATGTAAGGACACAACTCAAGTGTCCTCTTATACATATAAGGACATTGTTTTTGATAATATAAGGACACAAATCAAGTGTCCTCTTATAGTTACAAGGACATTGTTTTTGATGATATAAGGACACAATTCAAGTGTCCTCTTATAGATACAAGGACACTGATTTTTTACTTTTAAGGACACAGTTTAGGTGTCCTAGTAGGGAAAAGAGGACTCTTTTCCAGTGTCCTTGTATATGACTTACAATGACTGTTGGATAGAGGACTCTCTAAACCTTAAATGTATTAGATGACACTGTTCCAGTGTCCTTAAATGCAATTTTTTTAGTAGTGATAATTAGCATCAGTGCGTTGTCAACCATGGACTTACTGAGCAAACGCTTTGTACCCTTTCGGGTGGGTCCCTGCTAGGCCCCCCAGGGAGTCCCCCACTCCCCCGCTAAGATAGACCTCCGTTTGGTCGGTATATTGTTTGTTGAGGGGACTGAGCAGAGGGTGTTGGGTAGCGAGCCCAAACTTTGGTACCCAAGTGGCGGGGGTCAACGTGCCTGATCAGGGCTACCGTAGACTGTTGAAGTGTCCCCGTGTCCCGGAGAGACGCAGCCTGATTGTAAAGCCACGTAGTGGTCGTCGTCAAGACGAGGCATTGCCTTGGGAATCGCAGTTGGTGGAAGTCCCTCCGCTGATAGTAAGCGGAAGCAGTATTGCTGGGACCAACCTAGTGGTGGTCCAGTGAACGCAGTTGTGCTCCATTGCAAGATGCAAAGGGAGAAGTTCCGCTAGCAGAGTTGTGCTTAGTGGAGACTGCCTCACTTGCAAGATGATAAGGGAGAAGTTCCGCTAGCGGAGTTGCGCTTAGTGGAGACTGCCTCGCTTGCAAGATGACAAGGGAGAAGTTCTGCTAGCGGAGTTGTGCTTAGCAGAGACTGCCTCGCTTGCTGTTGACATAAAAGAGAGGGAAAACCTGGAGGTTTAACACTTTGTACTTTGTCTATTATCGTCGTCCTTAAGCCTTGCTCTGAGTTCTGAGAAGGTTCTGCAATCTCCGTGAAGCTGTTGATCTTTGGAAGATGAAGATCTCCTGAAGCGAAGACGAGCACCTTCGAGCATACCAGAGTTTTTGTCGTTGAGGTTGGTAACCCTAAATCTAGTTCCTGTTTTATTGGTTTTTTTTTTTTTTGCTTCTGTCGATTTCTGGTTTTTTATTGTTTCTCCAAGTGGTTTCTGGCACTTTCTGGTGTCCCTAAGGGTCTAGAGTTGTGTTTGGGGGTTGGTTTTGGGTGTTTGATAGGAGGTTGAGGATTCTTGCCCTGCTAGATGGTCGAATCTGGGTTGGAGTGAGTGCGTTTTGTTCTTGTTTTGGCACTTTCTGGGTTTTCTGGGGATGGGTATTCTTGATGTTCTTGGCTATAATCTGACATAGGCACAGTTTAGATCACTATTGAACTAACTCACCTGGGTTTTAGGGTTTGTGATGGCTAGCGTCATAGATATCTCGAGCAGTGAGGATTCCGGGTCTGACGTGTCGTTCAGCGTGGCAGATATGGTATTTATTAACTCGTTGCGTCCGTCTGCCCCTGCAAGAACCTCACTATCCGAATCGCTAGATATCGAGCTGCTACAAACCATACCTTGGGAGGTGGCAATGGGTCGTGTCGGTCGTGCGGAGAGCTCTAGGGTGGGGGAGGAAGCCGTGGCTCACCATAGGCTCGAAGAGCGGTTAGCGAGCAATAGCGCCGCTAGTGGTTCCGTTTATGGGGGAGAGACTGTAGCGTCCCGTATCTTAATTTACCCTTTTACTAGTCATTTGGACTGTAAACGACAACTATTTTCACTTTTACTGTCGTTTCAATACTTTTAGTGGCCCTAAAAGTTGACTTTTTGTTCGGGTCAAATTTGAGAAAATTTCCTTCATGAAAGTTGTAGAGGACGTTAAACCGAGCGCGTGCATATGTGGTACGTAAAAATCGGAGTTCGTATGTGAAAGTTATAAGTGAAAAGGTGAATTTACTGTTCATGGTAACTCTCTATATATAAGGAAACTTACCGAGGTAAGTTCCCATTTTCAGAACTTACCCCTACCCTCTCTCTCTCCTCTCCCTCTTCCCCCTCGTCGCCCTCCCTTTTTCTTTTTCCGATTTCTTCACCGTCCGGCGTCCGATTGACGTGATTCCAGTTGTCCTTAGACCGTCTCTTCCTCCTCCATACGATGGTATCAGTGGGTATCGGTGATTTGGCTGGAAAACCCCGAATTTATGCAATCATTGTTACTGTAGCAATTTGCTTTTCCGGTGAAATTCTCCAGTTTTCGGCTATCTCCGGCGGGGAAATCGGCTCTATTAGAAGCGTCTCGAGTCACTGATCATCTTCCCTCAAGACTTCTAGTTGAAATTTCCACGTTTGGAAGGTGAATTTGAAGGATTTCCAAATTGGTGGGTTTGTGTTCATCGGCAAAATCGGAGCACTTCAAGGTATTTTCTCACTTGGTCACAGTTATGAAAAATGCTTAGAATGTTGAGATGATTATGTGGTTGAAATTTGGTGGCCGGAGGAGGAGTTGACTGCCGCATGAACAGTGTCAATCGTGAATAGTGCGGTGCGTGAACAGTGGTGGCGTTTAAACAGTAATTTAAATTCTATTTTTTTTAGCTAGTTAAATCCTATAATTTTTGTAGAGGTTGAATATGTGAATTTGGTTGGAATTGGAGAAGTTTTTAATCGATTATGAATTTCTGAAAATTTAGGATTTCGATTATCGATTTACGAGAATCCGACTGTCGGATATCTCTCGGTTCTGCCTTGGAACTTTTAAATAAACGAATTGGTATTAGTGGTATAATTTGGGTTGCATCCGAGGAGAAGTGGAGATATAATTATGAGGAATTGATTTAGGAATCGTATTAATTTGTTGAATAACTATTCACGGAATATAATTGTGTACAGGGCGATGTACCGAACTATTGCTCGACGAACGAACTCGTATGCGTGATCGCCTGAATAGTACTGTGAGTGGACTTTTGTTTTAAATAATGATGCATGCGTTTATTTTCTTGAATTAATGCTTTATTTAATTAACATATTACTTTCCGAGCATATGAATTGATTTCGGAATTTGATTTCGATTTATCTCATGGATTTGTTTTCAATAATGATTTTCATGAAGTATTTATGATTTATACCGGTTGTGCATTACGGATATTAATTTGTTATGCTCGGATTTGAAATTATGATTTATGTTGTTTTTCAATAAAGTATTTTCCAGGGTATTTTCCAAAACGTAATATTAGTTCATTATTGAACTTCCTTGCTTATTCATTATTGACCCGAGAATATTTTGGCGTGTGGGACACGCCGTTGATTTATTGATCTTTCCTATTTATTTATCGACTTTCGATTTTGGCATTGGGAATGCCTTGATGATGATTTTAGAATTGGTTTTTTTTCGGTTTACGGGGATTACGATTTATTATTATTTCTCGCCTTTTTGCTATTGATTTGGAGATACTTTTGGCGTGTGGGACACGTCGTTGGAAATTCTTTTACGAGAGATGGGGGAAGCCTTATGTATTTTGGATTTACTGGATTTTCGGTTATGTTTCCCTGTGCTATACTGAGGGGTGATTTTATCATGCTAGCATTGATTTCCGCCTTTGTGGCGCGGTGATGGGATCACCATAGCCCTTCCGCCTTTGTGGCGCAGATTACTGTCTCTGTGACAGTGATTCTGTAGCCCGGTATCCTATCGCTACACTTAGTGGCGTAAGGGTATATTACGGGAGTTATGGGAGTATTTTAGCCTGGGAGGCTATCACCTGAGCCTGGGAGGCTCATTCGTATGGCTATCATCTTCCCCTACTTATACTATTTTTGACAAGCGGGGACTAGTCTGAGTTTTCTTAACCAGCGGGGCTGGTCTTATATTTTCGATTATTGAAATTTCAATCTTTTACTCTGTTGTTGTGGCTAGCGGGGCTAGTTGGTTTTTTTAGAGTTCCACGTTTTTCGGATTATTTTCTTAAGTGTTTTATAAATGTTGCATGCATCCGGATTTTATATATATCGAAAAATGTGGGAAAGTATGAAGTTTTATTTTGTTTTATTCATATTAAATTATTTATTTTTGTCCACTCACGCTAACGTGTTTTTCAATTACTTTCCCCTGGGCCCTTCGGTTTCAAATGCCCAGTTTGCAGGCGAAATTAATTGAGGTCGGGCGTCCATTAGAGTTGAGGCATAGACAACAGCGTGTCTTTCGCGTTTTTATTTGATTTAGGTTTTCCTTGATCACCCTTGCTATTAGATTTGCTCTGATTACCTGAGGAAATTAATGTTATTTAAGTTGTGTTTTGTGTCATATGATTTTGGTTGATGTTGTTTGGGGGAGTAGGGTGGCTCCAGGAGAGTAAGGATGTGTGATTTAGAAGTGTAAATTTTCTTTCTACAGGTTTTGGGTTGTCCACTTTAGGGGAAGTTCTGTCAAATTTTGGCAAAATTTCTTCTAAGGTGGGCCCCGCAGGTCCACTTCGGATTTCAGGGTGAAATCCGGGGCGGGTCCTGTCAGAGACTGGTGGGGAGGAGATCCAGTCAGCATGGGTTCTCTGTGACGGTACCCCTGTTGACGAGGCACCGGGGGAGGGAGGGGAGGCGATGACCGTTGCCGCCATAAACCAGTTGAAGCGAGTGTTTCGACTGCCAGGCATCATGAAGCTGTGTCCGTCGCTGAAGGACGAGAGATTGTCAATGCTGCCAGCGGGGCATGCTGCCATGCATGAGGCTATCTTCCACCAAGGAGTGACATTTCCCCTCCTGCCAAATCTCCAAATTTTGGTATGCGAGTTTGGCCTCGCCTTTGGGCAAATTTGCCTTATCATGTGGTGGTTGTTGATGACGATCAACTCGTTGTGGTGGTGTACGTAAGGCGCCAAAGTTGTAGTGGGCAGGTGAATCTGAGTCGCAGTCAGTGGCCGCCCAAGTTGATCGAGAATTTGAAAGATTCCATGTCTTACTGGCGGGGGATTTTTTGTGTTGCAGCCGCCGGATGGGAATACCAAACGGGGTCGAATGAGGGGGAGCTGACGTTCAGGATTAAGTCGAAGTTCCAACCTATCCGAGGTTACCGCTGGACTCCACTGCTCTATTGGTTTTGTTTGTACAATGATTCCTTGTGCTAATGAGTTTTGTTTTGTTTTGTTTTTTTTTTTTGTAGCGGCCTTGCGCTATAACCTGACTCGTGAGGAAGAGTGCCGCATGACAAGGATCCGAGGCTGTTGGCAGAATCGCAACCTGCTAGATCTCCGCCTACTCACCGAGTGAGAATTGTTGGTCGATCTACAGTTGACACGCTCCCTTGGTAAGTGACTTCCACGGATCCCTGCCGTAGCTTTGGTTTTGTATTAGGCTAACCTGTTGTTTTTTTTTTTAGACTCTTCGCCTGGTAACAAAGCGAGCAGCGACGCTTTCGCCAAAGCGATGAACCGTACCGAGATAAATAAATTTCTTGAGAGCATGTACGCCGCCGGGTTGGCGACCCAGCAGACGATGGTGAATCTACAGACATTGGAGGTGAGCCAGTCTGAAACCCCAGTGGTGCTGCCGATGCTGCACCACTCTCATCTCGGTGCCGACGGTCTGCCAGTCATTCAAGCTAGAGCTGGCGGTGATCACAATGTTGTCGGTGGGAGCCCGACTCCGACTGCCCCTGCTCAGCGGAAAGAAAGAGTGCTCGCCACTCGGCGGGGGTCCCAGCAGGAGCGGGCGGTGCCCCCGAAGGCACCAGTTACCATTGCGGGGTTGGAGCCGCAGATGACAGCGAGGCCTGTGGCAGTTAGCACTACACGGGCGGCTTTGCTGAGGAAGCGGCGGTAGAAAGACGTCGATGAGGAGGGTGAAACTACTAGTATGGAGACCATCGGGGTTCGCCAGCAGAAGAAGGCAAAGCAGGCTCCGCCCACGGTGATTGCGGCCGCCAGCGGGGATGTGCAGATGAGTGACCTGGACTCGTTTGCCTTGTACGCAGAATTCCTGACTGACCCAGAGCGGGAGTTTCTATTCCACCTCTGCGAGAGGCTGGGATTTGGCTGATTGGATGGAACCGCCAGCCCAACGGTGCTACAGCAGTAGCCGTTTCGCTCGGCCTTTGGCCATCTATCCGTCGGGCTGCACGAGCTCTTCCTGGAGGTTTTGAGGCAACCAGAGGTCGAGCTGCAGTTGTAGGAGGAGCTCAAAGTCCTGCGGGGGGAGTTGGCGGATGCTCAGGCCAGATTGGCAAATAAAGAGCGGCAGCTGACCAAGGCGGAATGCGATGCCTCGGATGCTCGTGGCAAGTTGAAAATCGCCATCGAGCAAAACCTTGAGTGGAACGACCACATAAACAGGCTCCAGCAGGACATAGTTCAGCTGAAAGAGCATATGGCGGCCAAGGTTAAGAGGATCGACATTCTTCAGAAAGACTCTGCAGCCAAATCCGCTGAGGTGAAGAGATTAGAGGGTGTAGCTGCTTAGCTGGAGGCGGAGAGGAGCGATGTTGAGGTCGCTATTGTGAATGCCTTCAAGGACTCTATGGCGTACAAGCAAGCTTTGACGGAGGCAGCGAAGGCCGGTGTTGCTGCCAACGTAGAGCTTCTGAATAAAAAGGGCGCCATTGACTGGGCGAAAGCGTCCGGGTCCGTTAGCACACCCATCCAGCCGTTAGCCCCAGGGGGCGGGTCCTCGGTCGTTCAGCCTGCCGTATGCTTCTGCTGTGGGGAGAGTGATCATGACCCGGTGGAGGCCTCCCAGCGGACTCTGGTACCTACCCAGTCTGAGGTCTCTAGGGCCAATGTTCTGGCAGCTCGTACCAGGCCGGATGAGACCATCATGACCCCAAGCCCGACTGCTCAAGGCTCCGATCAGATAAGCCGTATGGGCTGGTACAACCGCCGACAGAGGGTGAGCAAGGCGGTGCTGAAAATTGTTGAAGATGTTGCCTTCCGCCACACTTTCGTATTGTAATGCCTCTAAGGCCTGCATATATATTATTTTTTTTGTAATGACTATTTTTGGGCTAGGAGTCCTGACCCTGAATAGATGGAAGTGTGCTTGAAAATTTTTAGTGTCGTATGCCTTTCGATTATTGTTGTTTGAATGTTGCTTTTACCGCCAGAGTTTTGACTTGTGCTTTTGTTAATCATTGAAACATTAAAGGAATTAAAATTGTTCCAAGTGCACAGTGTAGCGGACGTGGTCCGCCGAATATTGTTGGCGTTGCCACTTGAACCTGTGCCTGGACTTGGTGACAATGGTTTGAATAATTCCTTGTTTCATTAATTAGCTGACTTATCAGCGTTTACAAAAAGCGACGTTTTACCCGTTGGGTAGCTTCCCTTAGCTAAATATTGAACAAAAATTCAGCTAAGTCAAGATGCTCTAGGGTAGCGGCGTGGCTACTTGTAATAATACCGAAGGTGTTCGGTATTCCAAGGGTGGGTAGTTGTGACGCCATCCTTGTCCATTATGTAGAAGGTGCTGGGGCTAACGACTTCCACAATTTTGTATGGGCCTTCCCAAGTTGGGCGGAGTGCCGTTGGTGGCGGAATAACCTCCTTCATTACGCAGTCCCGCAGCTGGAGGTTCCGGGCCTTGACTCTAGCGTTATAAAAACGTGAAACCCGTTGCTTGTTTTGCAAGTAGTGCAGATGGGCTTTGTGGCGTTTTTCCTCGAGGAGGTCTTTGTCGAGGTTGACACCTTCGCCGTTGGTCTCGGAGTTGTAGCCTTCTATTCTGGCGGTAGATTGTGTGACCTCAATGGGTAGGACAGCCTCAGTATCGAACATCATGCAGAATGGCGTTTCACCGGTGGAGGAAGTTGGAGTAGTCTGGATGGCCCACAGAACTTCCAGGAGTTTTTCCGCCCATAAACCCTTGGTGTCGTCGAGCTTTTTTTTTGGCAGCTTTTTGATTATCTTGTTTGCTGCTTCGACTTGGCCGTTGGTTTGGGGGTGAGCGACGGATGCAAAGCTCATCTTGGTGCCCAAGTTAGCGGTAAAAGAGATGAGTTCCTTGTTGTTGAACTGTGTGCCGTTGTCTGTGATGATTGTGTGGGGAACGCCGTAGCGGCAGTAGATGTTCTTCCAAAGGAAGTGAGTTACCTTGGCGGTAGTTATTGCCATCAGTGGTTCTGGTTCGATCCACTTGTTGTTGTAGTCGATGGCGACAATGATGTATTTGAACTGACCTTTAGCGGTTGGGAATTTTCCCAGTAAGTCTAGGCCCCACATGGAATGGATCCATGGGCCGATAATGATTGACAGGGGTTCCGCCGGGGCATAGGGGAGGTCAGCGTACTGTTGACATTTGTGGCAGGACCTGGACACCCTTCTAGCATTGTCACCGAGCGTGGGCCAAAAGTATCCCTGTCGCATTGTGCGATTGGCCAAAGACCTAGTGCCCGAGTGGTTTCCACACTCCCCGCTGTGTATCATTGTAAGCACGTCTTTTCCCTCATCTGGGGTCAGACATCGGAGGTTGGGATAAGTGAACCCCTGGCGGTAAAGTTTGCCATTTTGTATGTTGTAGCGGGTTGCTCTTTGCTTGAGCTGTTGTGCTTCTACTTTATCCGCTGGTAATGTCCCATTGCGCTTGTACTCGATGATTTCATCCATCCAATTGGGCCTGGTCTCAATGTTCAAAATCTCCGCCAGGGTTTTTGTGATGCTTGGCTTGTCAAGGCGTTCCACCCTTGTGTCCCCTGGACATTGGTGTGGTTGAGTAGTTGCTAGCCTCGCTAGTGAATCAGCCTTGGTGTTCTTTTCCCTAGGGATTTGTGTGATGGTGTGAAATTTGAATTTTTTGAGGAGTGTCTTGACGTACCCCAAGTATGCCGCTAACTGTTGGTCCTTGGCCTGGAAACTGTCATTGACCTGGTTAACGACTAATTGGGAATCGCTGAATATGTTGACACTGTCAGCGCCCGAGTCGATGGTGAGGAGTAAGCCGGCGATGAGTGCCTCATATTCCGCCATGTTGTTTGAGGCTTTGAAATTGAGTTTCAACGCGTATTCTATGTTTAGTCCCCCCAGTCCTGTGAGGATGACGCCGGCGCCACAAGCCTTGGCGCAAGCGGAGACATCAACGTGGAGGTTCCAGTCTGATTGTTGCTGGGGGGCTGGTTCCTCAATAGTTATCATTTCCATGCTAGCCTCTTGTGTGCCCTGGGTGGGTTCATCCTACCGCTCGGTGAGCTCAGCGATGAACTCTGCCACTGCCTGGCCTTTCATGGTGGTTCTTGGTTTGTAGTCGATGTCAAACTCGCTGAGCTCGATGGCCCATTTGCTAAGGCGCCCCGAGTGCTCAGGGTTTTGCATTACCTGCCTCAGCGGTTGGTTTGTTAAGACATGAATGGTGTGGACTTGAAAATATTGGCGGAGGCGTCTAGCTGCAACAATAAGTGCGAGAGCGAGCCATTCCAGGGGGCATATCTTGTTTCTGCCCTGTTCATGCCTCTGTCGATGTAGAATACGGGGAGCTCCTCCTGGCCCTCTAGCCGGATAATGGCTCAGCTTACCGCTGATTGTGATACCGCTAGGTATATGTACAGTGTCTCCCCTTGCATAGGAATGGAGAGAAGTGGGTCTGCTGCCAAGTACTCTTTCAAGCTCTGGAATGCCGCCTCATAGTCTGGGTTCCAGTTGATTACCTTCTTGTGGGTCGTCTTTAGGACTTTGAAAAATGGGAGGCATCCATCAGTGAGTTTGGAAATGAACCGAGAGAGAGCGGTTAGCTTGCCCTGGAGGCTCTGAATGTGCTTTTTCCATTATGGAGCCTTCATGTTGAGGATGGCCTGCACCTTGTCAGGATTGGCCTTTATGCCCCGTTCACTGACTATGTAACCTAGGAATTTGCTGGCGGTGATGCCAAAGAAACATTTTTCTTGGTTAAAGTGTATGCCATAAGTCAATAGAATGGTGAATATGATGCGGAGGTTGGCCACGTGTCCGCTAGCTTTGATGCTTTTGACTAGCATGTCGTCCACGTATACCTCTATGATTTTGCCCATATGTTTAGCGAACATGGCATTCATCAACCGCTGGTAAGTTGCACCGGCGTTCTTCAAATCGAAGGGCATGACATTGTAATAGTATAGGCCCTTGTCGGTCGTGAAGGCGGTGCACTCCTAGTCACCAGGGTGCATCTTGATCTGATTGTAGCTGGAGAAGGCGTCCATCATGCTCAGTAGCTCGTGTCCAGCGGTGGCATCGACCAGTTGGTCTATGCGGGGTAACAGGAAGCTATCCTTGGGGCATGCCTTGTTGAGGCCCTTGAAGTTGACACACATCCACCACTTTCCGCTTGGTTTTTTGACCATGACTAGGTTGGAAATCCACTGAGGGTAATTGACCTGGCGGATGAACCCAATGTTCCGTAGCTTGGTGACTTCCTCCCCTATTGCACTATACCTTTCCTCATCGAAGGCCCTCCGCTGTTGTTTGACAGGGTAGAAGGATGGTTTGATGCTCAACTTGTGTGTGATGATCTCAGGGGAGATGCCAGGCATGTTTGCGTAGGACCACGTAAAAACGGTGGCGTTGTCACGTAGAAACTGGCTGAGTTCAGCCGCTACCTCTGTGTCTAGCTGAGCGCCGATGCGGACTGTCCGCTCAGGGTGTTTGTCGGAGATGTTGATAATCCACAAAGATGTTTCTAGGTTGACAGGCTCCTTTTTTACATATTTCTTCTCGTCGTCTCTAGGGTCCTCAAAGATGTCTGGTGGTGGCACATTGTCTCCTACTATTAGTATCTCATGGCGGTGTGTAGACCGTGCCACGGTTGTGGAGTAGCATTCTCGTGCCAATTGTTGACTTCCTTTCACACAGCCTGTCCCATTGGGCGTAGGGAACTTCATAAGAAGCATGTATCCGGCTATAATGCACTTGAGCTTGTTGAGTGCCGGTCGACCGATGATGGCATTGTATGAACTGAAGCAGTTAACAATGATGAACTCCGTATGGATTTCCTCCATAAATGGACTGGTGCCGATAACTAGTCGCATGTAGTCAGAACCCAATGGTTGCGTGATGTCTCCGGAGAAGCTGAGCAATGGCTCATGATCCTGGAGTAATTTTCTATTCCGCTGGAGTTTGCCATAACAGCCATTGAAGATGACATTGACAGTGGATCCACTGTCCACAAGAACCTTCCCCCTGACCATTTATCGAGTATGGCGTCGATTAAGAATGGATCGTCGTGGGGTAGACGCACTCCGCGCTCTTCCTCCTCTGAGAAGGTAATGGGTTCCCAACCAGACCTTGGGAGTTTAGCGGACCTCTCGTAGCAGATATTGCAAACTTCGTTGGAGTGGTTAGCGTGCGCATATCGCTTTTTTGCCCTGTGGGACATGTTGGTAATTGGAGCACCGCCGTCAATGGTATTGATGCAGCCCATTTGTTCGATGTTGGAGACCACGGGTGGCGGCTAACGTATCTTGAATTGCTCTATCTTACAATCGCAGTACAAAGTCTCAACAGCTGTCTTGAGATCATTGCAATTGTTGGTGTTGTGGCCGCTGTCCTCATGGTATTTGCACCATTTGCCGATTGTCCTGGGCTTTCCTACCCTAGGGTATTTTCTTAGGGGTGGTGGCGGAATCTGGTCTTTGCACTGGTCCTATATTTCTTCATACGAGGTTGTGAGGACTGTGAACACTGCATACAGCTGGGAGGACTCCGTCTGTTTATTACGGCTATCCCCATAGGATGAGCGGTTGCCCTTGTTGTAATGCTGGTCCTTCTGCCGCTTTTTCTGGTAGGTGCCTTGTTGCCATTCTTTTTTCTTATCAGTTGGCGGCGTAACAGAGGTTTTTCTAGCAGTCTCCTGATGGCTGGCAGAAGGTTGAATGGATTTGGCAGGCGTTGGCGGCAGTGGGGGGGTTTCACCATATGTGATGAATTCTGCCTGTGCATTGATCACAGCCTCGCTCATGACATAGTCATATGCGGCATTTGGATGATTGTAACTGAGATGATAGAGAAATGGTCCCTTGAGGAGTCCCTGCTTGAAGGTTGCCAGCGCCATTGTTTTGTTGAGATCGCGGCACTGAGATGCCGTCGCTGGACACCTGGTGACGAACGCTTTCAACGTTTCCGCTGCCCCTTGCTTTAGGTTGAACAACTGAGTTGTGTTGTGATGCCCGGCGGCCAACAGGATGAACCGCGAGAGGAAAGTGTTTGACAGTGCGTGGAATGAGTCGATGGAGCCTGGTGGGCATTCGAAGAACCAACTCATTGCCTCACTATCCAACGTTTTGCTGAACAAGTGGCAGAGGGAGGCGTCATCAAATCCCTTATTGTTAGTGACTTTTTTGAAGGTGTCCATGTGGACAAAGAGGTCGGACATGCCGCTGTAGTGTGACATCTTTGGTGTCTTTGCGTGTGCTGGTCTGACAGCCTGCAGGATTCTGGCGGTGAATGGTCTTGGTCTAGATGTAAAGAGCGGATTTTGAGTTGGTGCTGGGACGCCTGCCTCCGTCCGGATTAGCCTTTGCTCTAATTGTTGCATCCTTTCTGGGATTAAGGCGGTTGCGTCGCCAGCGGGCCTTGCCTGGAGGTTCCGCTGAACCAGCTCCTGCCTGGGAGTAGGTGGATTACCTTCAGTTCTGGCCCTGGCTACAGGGCGGTTGGTGTTTGGCTATGATTCTGCATCCTGCTCCATCATTAGGAGGGGTAGAGGAGCCGGGCCCATCATTTCTGGTGGGTTCAGCGGTACTTGCATATGTATGACTGGTACGGGTACCATTCCACCTGTATTGGGTCGATTGCGTCTAGTGCTCCGCGATTGCTCGCTCTGTGCTGTGTTAGCATTTGCTTCCAGCGACTTTTTTAATTCGTCGAACTTTGACATTAGCGTGGCCACCTGCTTTTGGGCCTCGGCCTTCTCTATGCTCTCATGTTCGAGCTCCTTGTTTGCCTTGTAGAGGTCCGTCAATGCCAGCTCATACATAGCGGCGAGGTCCCGGACCGGTGGGCGACTGCTGCCCTGCTGGGTCTCCGCCGTAAGGTTTGATGGGGTATTGAATAGTGCACGATTAACGTTTACTACTGGGTCAACGTTAGCTGCTAGGTTTGTGGGGTGGGGGTCGGCGGACTAGTCCGCTTGCTGTTGAATGTTTACCCCGCTACCGCTAGTCATGGTAGTTGTGGTGGATCACCTTTTGTTCAAGGATTCCCATAGACGGCGCCAGTGTTAATGTCTAAAAGTTCAGCGGTAGCTGAACCTCAGTTAACGAGGATCCGATGGGCAGACCGCTACTTATGATATTCAAAGCTTCCGTTTACCTGTCAAATAAAATACAGAGGGCGTCAGAGGGAGACCGCGCTGGGCGGTCTTCTCTTATCCGATGCCTAAGTTAGTCAATGTATTCATGTTGACAAAGTAACAGTAGGTAAGTACTAAATGCGTCATTAATGAGGAGAGAGGAGAGAACCTTTTATCATGAGTGTGGCTCATTATAGCTAATTATACTTGCAAATGTTCATGTAAGTACAAATACCATCGTGCTGCATGCTACAAATAAAGAAACCATTCTGGCTGCACCATTGAAAATAGCAGAAGACTTCCACTTGTTCCAAAATCATATATGCATATATACATGCATTTGCTACAATCATTCATATGCATGTATTAGCAGAACTTAACAAAGTGATATGTTTCCTTCAACCTACCACTAATTGGTTCCAACATATATGACTTGACGAAAACTTTCCACACTCACTCCACATCACATCAATGTCCTCTTGGCAATACACAAGGTTGCTTCTCATCTCCCACTGAAACAATTTCAAGTAACAAACCCAAGTTATATAAAGTGTTGGATTAATTTCAGTTTACCCCCTTGAGGTGATGTCACCCCCTCCACTCTCAATTTTGTGATGTCACCCCCGCTACTCTCAATTTTGAATTTTTAACCCCCAAGCTTTCCAATTTCAATCAGTCTTGTCCAATTTCTCAGATTCCATCCAAATTGGACGTTAATTTGACCCACTTTAAGGGATAGAATGGTCATTTCAAAGAAAAAAAAAAAACCCTCTCTTTCACTTTCGGGGGCTTCTCTCTCTTCTCCAAATCCCTCTCTCTCTCTCTGATCTGCAACTCCAAAAATTGAATTTGCATGCATTCCCTCCCTTCGCTCTTACAGTATCCTCAATTGCCACTAAAACATCGACACGATGCTAGTAGTATAGATCAATGTAGTCAACATCTAGCCGCTTTAGACTAGCTTCATAACATGCTCTTACATATTCTGGGCTCCCATTTATCTAGAGTTGTAAGTTATCCGACTTGAAAATGCCGAATTTTGTAGCCAATTGAACCTTTTCTTGAGGAAGCTGTTTCAAAGCCTGAAAATACAAGACAAGTGAGAATTTCAATTTTCTACCAAATTCTTCCCACTATCATAAATAGAATGTTTCTAAAAAAGAAAGTTTCAACATTTACCTTCCCAACCATGATTTCATTATCATGATTATGACCATAATGATATGAAGTGTCAAAGAAGGTGATGCCCCTATTAATTGCTTCCTTTATTACTGAACACCCAGCTTCATGAGAGAGAGGAGCTTTGTATATTCCAGATAGTCCCCCACATCCAAAACCTAATCTAGAAACCTGCAGATAGAAAGTAAAAGCCAACTTCCATTTAAGTATACATAAGACCAGATAAACAGAAGTATTGTGTCTATCATTACCTACAACTATAAGACTCAAATTGTTCAAAAACACCAAGAAAACTTTCAAAGTTGAAGATCGCGATCATAAGGTCTCTCTCTGGTAAATTAGTAGTGTCATAGGCATTAAGGAAACCAAAAACAAAATTTTGTATATGCATCCGTTGACTTGCAAAGCTTTCTGATTAAAGACGCAAACATCATATAAAACTCAAATTACTACAGAGAACTGATCACATCATAAACTGAACAGTGTTTTACCCATGGAAATCTCAGCTTGATGGGAATGATCAGCATTGAGACTGTTCAAGATTGATCAGCATAGTTTAGTTGACTTTCAAACGAACAGTATGATAAAATTGATAAACTTACCTTTAATCCCTGACTACCCAGTTGAACCTCTGGGATCTTCCTCCTCATCTCTCAGATCCTCACTCTGATCCCAATAACCAATCCCTCATTCCCAAAACCCAGGTCGACCCAAAACACCACCTCTCCTCGAAAATGGACTGACCCAGATTCATAATCGAAGCCTCAGAGGCCTAGTCAATGGCCAAGCAGAAAGGCCTTACCGTCGTCTAGCTCCTCCAGTCCTTCGTCGAGCCCGCCAATGCCCTCGCCCTGGTCCCCATCTTTAAATTCCCTGTTGGAGCCCTTGGGTACGGGTCCTCGGGTTGGGTCTCCTTCGGAGTCAACCTCGAGTTCCTGGGCCTCCCCTTCCACTACTCCATCCACGCCGAGCAGTTCCTCATCACCAATCTCTCGATCTAGTTAAAGCCTCGCCTCAAATACATCGCCGTCTCTGCCGCCCCATGCGGCCATTGTTGCTAATTCTTCCAAGAAATCTGCCGCGCCGAGGACATCAAGATCCTCATCACCTCCGTCGGAGGAGACAACGATGACAAAAACGACGCATTTGGGTTTCGATTTCCATGGTGGTGCCCTTTGCTTTGTTTGGGTTTCGATTTCCATTTTTGAGTTGCAAATCAGAGAGAGAGAGAGAGAGAGAGAGAGAGAGGGATTTGGAGAAGAGAGAGAAATCCCCGAAAGTGAAAGAGATAGGTTTTTTTTTTGTCTTGAAATGAACATTTTATCCCTTAAAGTGGGTCCATTCGTCAGAGTTAACGTCTAATTTGGACGGAATCTGAGAAATTGGACACGGCTGATTAAAATTGGAAAGCTTGGGGGGTAAAAATTCAAAATTGAGAGTAGAGTGTCACCCCCAAACCTCAGGGGGGTAAACTGAAATTAATCCTAAAGTGTAGGTCATGGTCAATAGTACCAAACAGATCATTCAAACACATATAGAATACTAAGTGAATGATATATATATATATATATGTACATATATTTTTTGGAACAAGTTTCAGCTTTTGCTGTTTTCAATGGTTAGGTTTGGTGCAGCTAGAATGCTTTTTTTGTTGGTTTTATGGTCTAGAAACTTGAATTATGGATGATTGACAAATATATTGGAGCATTGTTTATACAAAAATATATATGGAGCATTATAGAATTGCAAATGGAGCATTATTTTTGTGCAAATATTCTAGGCAAAGAATCGATAATGAACAAACAACAATTCATAAATTGCATTGTATGAGTACTTGTATGTTGTAAATCACACAACAAACCACTTATAAATCACCCAACGGTTGCTAAAACACTTTTTCGTCAGATTTGAACTCACACAACATAACAAACAAAAAGCAGTTGTCCAATTGTTAAATCACATAACCATATAGAAACAATGTGTTGTACAAATGGTGCAAATAATCTCTCACATACAACAGTCATTGCTTGCTCACAGATAACAACTATCACACCACAATTATTTAAAAACATCTATAGTGGTAATGATAATCCAACAACATTTTATTACATTTGTTTTCAAGCCCCTGATTTTTAACACAAATAAAAATCAATATATATAATCCCATAATTATACATGCGTGATGGTTCAGCCATCAATAAAATACCTGGAAAACTTTTTCCCTTTTAAACCAAGTAAAAACTTATGCATGAACCCACAATATGTGATACCCCGGAAATTCGTAATTATTTTCTGAAGATTTTCCGGAATTAATTTTATGTTTATTGGACGGTTTCGTGGCTCGTTGATGGAGCAGAAGTGTTTCGGATTAATTTTCATTTGGAAAATATGACTTTAGGGGTGGCGCAAAGGTTGACTTTTGATATGTTGAGATTCTCCAAAAACTTCCTTCACGAAAGTTGTAGTGCGCGTCGATACGAGTTCGTGGACATGTGGTTCTTGTCAATCGGAGTTCGTATGAGAAAGTTATGACCATTGGAAGGAATTTCCATTTAGGTGTAAATAGAAGTTTCCCAAGTTGGAAACTTACTATTTTCATTTGGTTTCCATTTCCAGAAAATGATATCTCTCTCTCTTCTCTCTCGGCTGCACCTTCAGTATCGAAGAAACCCGTCCGACCCGACCCGGCTTTTCCGGCGAACTGCGACGGTCTCCGGCGACGAAACTTTCCAGATAGGATCGTCTCCTCCATCTGGTCGTCCCTCTGGTGTCCTCTAACGTCGATTCTCCTCCACGGCGGCGCTGCAAGGAGGCGCAGTTGAGTGTTTTCGGACCCGATCGGTTCTCCGATCTTCGACGTCTGCGGGGCTTCAAGTTGAGCATGGGGAGCCTCCTTGATCGATCCTTGGTGGTTGTTTGGATCGATTCACGTAAAACTTGGTTCAACTCAGATTGGATGACTGTTCATGGCTTGTGAGGTAGTTTTCGACCCTTTATGCTTGTTTTCTGACTTCGAGCTAGTTATGAAAGTTCACAAGCATGCTTAGATGAAGCTTTTTGATGTTGGGAGTTTTGTGAAATATTGAGTTTTGGCCGGCACCGGTGCGCCACCATCTGTGGCGGCGTTCCGGCCACTTAAGGAACTGTTTTTGGTATTATATATGTTCTACTCATTGATACGAGCGTTTCGATATACAATATACAAATTGTGGAGTTCGTATGGAATTGTTATGATTTTTGTAGTTTCATACCGACCGATTTATTCTATCCTTGAGGATTCAAGCATCCGATCGACTTATGGTTTGGTCACATCGATCGTGAACGTCACATCGATCGTGGACGTATTCCGGAGACTTTGCGAGGTCTCGGATGTGGTTTTGCCTCGATTGGCGCCACTTTGGGGATTTTAGATCAAAACAGGGGTTTCGAACTTAAATCAAATGTGAATCGTTACTGATTTGAGATCATTGGTGAATAGGTGCTTCTAAAAGGTGAATTGGACAAGTTGTTGGCGAGAGTGTTAGTTCGGTTCTGTATAGAAGACGCAGCGGGAGTTTTGAGGTGAGTAATCTCACAAGGTTCAAGGTTCATTAATGAACGGATTTCCTTTATCGTTTTGAGAGTTATTGATTTAACTGCAAACTATAGTTGATATTAGTAGGCATTCCTGAGCGGATGACTACGTATATATATATATATATATATATATATATATATTTTCGTGAAATATATATGTTTTGGTGGTTTGTGGATTTGTGAAAACAATATGCATGAATGATGCTTTTTATTGTTTTGGGTTGTGGCTTTTGGAAAACAAATGATTGTGGAAATAATTGATTTCGATTTGTTTTGAAAAGCGTTGAGATTTGAGAAAAGCGTTGAGATTTGTGTATGAAAACAATAGGCATGAATTGATGCTTTTTATTGTTTTGTGTTATGGCTTTTTCAGAAAATAATGATTATGGAAATGTTGATTTCGATTGTTTTCAAAAGCGTTGAGATTTGTGTAACATTTTGGGTCTAGTGCGACTCCTTTAATGTTTTGCTCCAAGGGACAGTGCGGCCCGAGGATTGAAGGTCTATGACCTTGGGCAGAATATCAGGTAATCACGTCTTTGGCCGGACAAGTGGTTACGTTTTCAGTTAGAGCTCTAATATGTCTGCCATATAGGTAATTCATGGGGTAACGGGAATTGGTTATTGATAACTCATGACATTACGTATTTTTAGGGAACAAGGTGTGAGTTGCTTCATTATTAATGGTTTTTAAGGGGACAAGGTGCAAGTTGTTTTCCTTATTAACGATTTGATAGAAGTCAAGGTGTGAGTTGCTTTCTATGGTACGATTATGGTATAACTGATAAAAATCAAGATGTGAGTTGTTTTCTATGTTTTACTGATAGAATTCAAGGTCTAAGTTGTTTTCTATGTTTTACAGATAGAAATCAAGGTGTGAGTTGCTTTCTATGTTATATCGATAGAATTCAAGGTGTGAGTTGTTTTCTATGTTTCGATTTGAAAGGAAATTAAAGTGTGAGTTGTTCTCCTTTATGTCGTCTTTTAAGGAAATTAAAGTGTGAGTTGTTTTCCTTATTTCTGGTTTGAGTTGTGTTAACTGTTTTGAGTTACTCATACTGGCTTGCAAAAGCTTACCGGGTTTGTTGTGTGACAACCCGGTACACTATTCAAACGGTGTAGGGGTTAATCCTGCAGGTTAGGATAATCGCAGTTGAAGCGGAGGTAGCGCCTTGCAGCCTAACGGTAAGAAGCCATTTTTGTGACTTTACCTTTGATAAGGACTTCCGTTGTATAGTTAACTCTGAGCAGCATTTACGTTTTATTTTGTTGTTGACAATTTAATTCGTAAGCTTATGTAATATATGACTCTATGGAGCAAGTCAATATTGACATAGTGGGTTCAGGGCATCAATATGTACTTGGGTTAAAAGGGAAAACGTTTCTAGGTATTTTGTATTGATGGCTGAACGTTCACGCATGTATAATTATGGGATTAATATCGATTTTCTTGTGTGTAAAAATCAGGGGCGTGACACAATATCAATATATACTTGCTACACAGGTTATATATTATACGTGTTTACAAATTAAATTGCCGCAACAACATAATAAGTAAATGCTCCTCAGAGCTTACTGCAAGCGGAAGTCTTAATAAAGGTAAAGTCACAAAATTGGCTTCCTACTGTAAAGCTGTTAGCACGCTACTTCAATTTTAGCCACGATTACGCTGACTTGTAGGATTAACCCCTACACCATTGAATAGTGCACCGGGTTGCCACACAACAAACCCGGTAAGCTTATGAAAGCTCGTATGAGTAACTCAAAACAACTCACACAAAATCACGAGATAAAACCCGCACGTTTCAGCAAATCACAGGATAAACCCACACGTTTAAATCAAAGAACAACTAACGCAAATCACGGGATCACTACTAGAAATCTGTTCATTTACATCACATCATTTAAATCGGTCAGACTTGCACATGATGTAAAAAAGTAAGTTAACATCGTTTTAGAAAAATAACGATTTAAATGTATGTCATTAACATCAGTTCTTAAAATAACTGGTGTTAAAAGTTTAGTTCGAAAATTTGCGGGAACCTATTTTTGCAAAAAGCGCTAAGTCTTTTAAGTGAAATGAAGAAGCGGGGACTAAAACTTAAAACTTTTACACTTAGAAAAAAAAGAGCGCCCGACCCAAAACTGAAACATAAACCCTAACCTCAGTCTTGACCTCAATTCTCAACCCAGATTTGAGCTCCTCCTCCCCAAACTCGAGCTCCTTCTTCTCACCGTAACAATCATTCCTCCTCCATTCTCTGGCGATATCTGAAGCACCGAGAGAGTCAAAGAAACGTAGACCCCGACAATGTCGTTGAAACCTCAGCTCCCTCCCAGTGCCCACCTTTCTCCGCCTCCGACCAAGATCAATCAACTTATCATCTCAGGTAGGTCAGTTACATGGAATTATTGTATAGATCTGTGGGCTATTTATAAATTAGCTGAAGCCTCTATCCGATTGCAGCAACACTGACACCGTCACCGTCACCGATAGCACCGCCGCCACCTTGACTACCAAAAACGTCGCAGTTTGGAACCCTGGGGGATCTGCTCCTTCTACTCCTCTGGTTTCCTCCTTCATTTCAAGTAATTTCTCTGCTCCGCTTCGTTGTTGTTCTTCCTTTACGAATAGAGAGGGCTGGGTTTTTTGTTTCAATTGTGAAGTATTCAGTTTTTGAAATTGAATCTGCAGATTTTGGGATTAAGCTGTGAGTTGTTTGATTTATCTGCTCGGAGAGCAGTAGTTCAAGGAGTTGAAAGCTGAGTTTAAGGGGAAGATTTGGCATCCTATACACCTGGAAAGTGTGAAGGTTAGGCTGATTGCCAAGGATATTATTGATGCGTTGAAGAGAGGGTTGAGGCATGATCAAGAGTAGACTGACATGGGGGATGCATCGGAGGAGGTCAACTGGAATTCGAAGGCCGGGGGAGTAAGACTGTGCAGTCATTGATGGAGGGTGAGAAGGGGAAAATGGAGGGGAATTGGTCAGGTGAGGATGAGATTCTTGATGATAAGTGGATTGAGCATAGTAGGAAGAACGGTAAGGATAGTGGTGTTAAGGATGCCACTTAGCATTTGGTTGATTTGGATTGGGAGATTTTGGTAGTGGATGAGCCGAATGTCAATGTGTTTTGCTTGTCGGGTGGGAAGATTGTGGTCTTCATAGGGTTGCTCAAGCATTTTAGAAGTGATATATGCCGATATAGCTATGATAATTGGTCATGAGGTATGATGAGTTATTGTTTAGTTTTTTGGTTCTGTGTAGGTGTTAGTTATATGTTGGGGATTTGATAAAACTTGTCCTTTGTGTTGTGATTGAAAACTAGGTTGGGCATGCCGTAGCTTGACACTATCAAGAGGGCATCACAAAGAGCCTGTGGGTTGCAATCCTGCAACTGGTTCTTTATCAACTTATTTCACCTGATTTTGTCAACCCATTATCCAATCTTTTCTTAAGGCTTCTTTTTCCCCGAAGGTATGTTACTGTTGATTATCATTTGCTTATGGATAAAGGATTATGTGCTTTATGACTCTTCTTAGTGTTGGTTCATTTTGATAGAGGAAGATGCACACTGTAAATGGTTTCATATGGCTTCTTGTTTTGTAGTAAGGTTACTTTGATGATCAGTATACTAGGACTTAACCGGAGCATGCGTGCAGTACTTGTTGACTGGCTTGCAGAGGTGATTGATCTTTGTTGATAGCTTGATGAGGTACTTTGTTGATAGCGTCACATGGCATTTGACAACAAAACTACCATAATAACTGTCAAAGAATAACAGATTTCTAGTTTTATTTCTTAATTATGAATTACAGAAATTATTTTTGCACAACATGTACTAGTTTGAGCCATGTACAGCGTGCCTTAAGTAATTTACTTTTCTTTATATATATATATATATATATATATATATATATATTACAGGTTCTGGCATCGCTGGACGGTGCCATAAAGATAGAATATTTAACTTCAAACTCTGAGACTACTGGTGAGCTGCTATATTCCTCAAATGAAAAAGGACGCACATGTTACTAGCAATTTTTCTTTTCCTGATAGCGTTGTTGTGCTTCCATGGATACCACTTACAACAGTTGCTGTGGCTCTTAGGCTCATGGAGTTTGATATATGTGGCCATCGTAAACATGCTACAGAAGAAGCTGGAGACTCAGAAGAACAAGGAATCTGAGAATTTTATAGTAAGTAATATCATATAATTTATTTTAGAAAATTATCCGGAATGGGTATAATGAGGAGGAATGAATCACTTGGTTAGTGCATGCAGATGTTGTGTTCCCTAATCAAGTAATCAGTAATTTTCTCCAAGCCATATATTAAGCATTCAAGTTTTGTCAATAAAAGATAGATGTGTGTGTACACTTGAAGTGGAAATATTGAAATTAGGCAACTGTGATCAACTGCGATATATTTGATATCCATATACTTATTTGTTGGTCAGTGATCCTGATCAACTGTATTAAATAGTTTCAAGGTGCATAAGTGAAAAGAGGGGTGGAGATTTTAATTATGGTTTTAATAGACGTCTAGAGAGAGATATATCTATTTGAGTAAAATAATAAGGGATGTTGATTGGACTTTGGGTATGGTATAAGCACAAGGCTGAGAAAGAAAAAAGAACAAAGAAAACAATTAATCACAAGGTCGTAAGAACTTACATCCTTCTTTGTTTGCAGTGTGTTAAAATTACCTATGTGTACCTACATGTGCTAGAACGAGCATAATTAGCTATAATGAGCCACGCTCATTGTACCGCCGGAGGTACCGAATCTCACCAAGGGGATGACCTGCGAAGTCACGGCCAGGCGGGCTACCGCTCGAGCCCCGGACCGCCCCCAGATCACCGCTGACGCGCCGCCACCCGCCGCGTCAAGATAGCATCAGAAGCCCCTGACGCTGGGAATCGAAGCACATCAGTCCCACATCGGAAACAAGAAGAAGATCAACCCCTTCCTCGCCTATAAAAGGTTCTCTCCTCTCTCCTCATTAATTACGCAATTACTACTCATTTATTGTTATGCTGCGCATATACAGTGACTGACTTAGGCATCGGAGAAGTGAAGACCGCCCAACGCGGTCTCCCTCTGACGCCATGTCATTCGTATTGCAGTAAGAGGAATCACCTAATCCTAGGAGTAGCGATCCGCCCACCGGACCCGCGTTAAGCAAGGAATCGGCTACCGCCGGACTTGAGCATTAACATTGGCGCCATCTGTGGGAACCCTTGAACAAAAGGTCATCCCGCCACAATCACCATGACTAACGACAGTGGGGAAAACGCTGAAGAGCAGGCAGATCAGTCCGCCATTCCCCAACCTACCAACCCAGCGGTAGGCGTCAACCGCGCGTTATTCACCACCCCGGTCAACCCTGGCGATGAGACAAACCTAGGTAGCAGCCGCCCGCCAGGCCAAGACCTCGCCTCCTTGTACGAGCTGGCACTGGCGGATCTTCACAAGGCAAACAGATAATGTGAACAAGAGCGCAAGGAAAAGGCTGAAGCCCAGAGGCAGGTGGCCACCCTGGTGTCCCGCTTCGACGAGCTAAAGAAAGCGCTGGAGGCAACCGCCAACCCGGCACGAAGTGAACAGTCACGAAGCACCAGGCATAGCTGACCCGGCACAGGAGCATTGATGCCAGCACCGGTCATACACATGCAAGTCCCGCTACACCCACCAGAGCTAGCGGTAATGGGACCCCCCATGCACCCCAGCCAATGTTGGAACAGGAGGCGGAGTCATCACTGCGCACCCACCGCTCGAGACCTAGGGCGAGAACAGAGGGAGACCTGCCCGCTCCCGGGTGAGGATCAGTTCAGCGGAGTACCCGCCTAGATCCCGCCGGCGACGCAACCGCTCAAATACTGGAGAGGATGCAGCAGTTGGAACAAAGGTTAATCCGGGCGGAATCGGGTACCCCGGCAGCAGCTTCAAACCCGCTTTTCGCGGCCAGGCCAGGACCATTTACCGCTGCAATTTTGCTAGCCGTCAGACCGGCGTATGCAAAGACCCCTAAAATGTCACATTACAGCGGTAAGACGGATCCCTTCGTCCATATGGACACCTTCAAGAAGGTCACCAACAACAAGGGATTCGATGACGCCACCCTATGCCACTTGTTCAGTGAAACGCTGGACAATGAGGCAATGAATTGGTTCTTCGAATGCCCGCCGGGATCCATTGACTCATTTCAGGCATTATCGCATGCTTTCCTTTCTCGGTTCATCCTACTGTCCGCCGGGCACCACAACACAAGCCAACTGTTCAACGTCAAGCAGGGTACGAAGGAGACACTGAAGGCTTTCGTCACAAGGTGGCGAGCGGCAGCATCTCAGTGCCGTGATCTCGATAAAACAATGGCTTCGGCGGCTTTTAAGCAGGGACTTCTCAAAGGGCCATTTCTATATCACCTCAACTACAATCATCCAAATGCGGTATACGACCACCTCATGAGTGAGGCGGTTATTCATGCCCAAGCAGAATTCATCACATATGGGGAGGCCCCACCGCCACCAGCGGCATTGGCAAAATCGACACAACCCTCCTCCAGTCAGCAAGGGACCGCTAATAAAACCTCCACACCGCCAACTGACAAGAAGAGGGAATGGGAGCAGGGTCAGTACCAAAACAAGCGGCAAAAGGATCAGCACTACAAGGGAAACTGCCCATCCCATGGGGACAACCGCAACAAACATGCGGAGTCTTCCCAGCGGTATGCGGTATTTACAGTCCTCACGGCTTTACATGAAGAAATATACAATCAGTGCAAGGATCAGATCCCACTGCCGTCCCCGGGAAAATACCCAAAAACAGGAAAGCCAAGGAACACCGGCAGGTGGTGCAAATACCACAAGGACAGCGGTCACAATACCAACAGCTGCAACGCCCTCAAAACGGCCATCGAGACCTTATACCGGGACAGCAAGCTTGAGCAGTTCAAGGTACGCCAGCCGCCATCTGTGATTGCCGATATTGAGCCCATGGGCCGCATCAACACAATCGACGGAGGTGCTCCAATCACTAGCATGTCTCACAGAGCTAGAAAGCGTTATGCTCGAGCTAATTACCCAAAGGAAGTCTGCAACATTCGCTACGAAAGATCCGCCAAACTCCCAAGGTCTGGTTGGGAGCCCATTACCTTCTCGGAGGAGGAGGAACGCGGAGTACATCTGCCCCACGACGATCCTTTCTTGATTGACGCTATTCTGGGCAAAATGTCAGTGGGAAGAATCCTGGTTGATAGCGGCTCCGCTGTCAACGTTATATTCGGCGGTTGTTACAACAACCTTAAGAGAAACAGAAAATTGCTCCAAGACCATGAACCACTGCTCAGCTTCTCCGGCGACGTCACGCAACCGCTGGGTTCTGACTATATGCGGCTCGTTATGGGCACTAGTCCATGTATGGCTGAGATACATACGGAGTTCATAGTTGTCGATTGTTCGAGTTCATACAACGCCATTATTGGTCGGCCAGCGCTCAACAAACTCAAGTGCATCATCGCCGGGTACATGCTGCTCATGAAATTCCCCGCACCCAACCGCACAGGATGTGTTAGGGGAAGTCAGCAATTGGCACGCGAGTGTTATTCTACTACCATGGCACAATCGGCCCGCCGCCACGAGATCCTAGCGGTAGGCAGTCAGGCACCGCCACCAAACATTTTTGAGGACCCCAGGGAGGATGAAAAGTACGTAAGGAAGGAGCAGGTCAACCCAGAAACATCACTGAGGGTTGTCAGCATCTCGGACGAGCACCTTGAGCGGACGGTCCGGATAGGGGCTCAATTGGACCCAGAGCTGGTGGCGGAGCTTACCCAGTTCCTACGTGACAACGCTACGGTCTTTGCCTGGTCATATGCAGACATGCCAGGTATCTCCCCTGAAATCATCTCACACAAGTTGAGCATCAAACCATCCTTCTACCCTATCAAACAGAAGCGCAGAGCCTTCGACGAAGAAAAGTACCGCGCTATCAGAGAGGAGGTTGCCAAGCTCCAGGGCATTGGGTTCATCCGCCAGGTCATCTATCCCTAGTGGATTTCCAATCTGGATATGGTCAAGAAGGCTAGCGGCAAGTGGAGGATGTGCGTCGACTTCAAAAACCTTAACAAGGCATGCCCGAAAGATAGCTTCCCGTTACCTCACATCGATCAACTCGTCGACGCAACCGCTGGACACGAGCTTCTCAGCATGATGGATGCTTTCTCCGGTTATAACCAGATCAAGATGCATCCCGACGACCAGGAATGCACCACCTTCACCACCGACAAAGGCCTGTATTGTTACAATGTGATGCCTTTCGGTTTGAAGAACGCAGGGGCAACTTATCAGCGGCTGATGAACGCCATGTTCGCGGAACATCTGGGCAAGATAATCGAGGTCTACGTAGACGACATGTTGGTCAAAAGTATAAAAGCTAGCGGACATGTGGCAAATCTGAAAATCATAATAACCATCCTCTTGGCCTACGGCATGCGCCTTAACCAGGAGAAATGTTTCTTTGGCGTCACCGCCAGCAAATTTCTGGGATATCTTGTTAGTGAACGGGGCATCGAGGCCAACCCTGACAAGGTACAGGCCATCCTCAACCTGAAGGACCCGGAATGGAAGGTGCACGTCCAAGGCCTCCAGGGCAAGCTAACCGCCCTGTCTCGATTCATCTCCAGACTGACCGACAGGTGTGCCCCATTTTTCAAAGTCCTCAAAACAACCCACAAGAAGGTCATCGACTGGAACCCAGAGTGCCAGGCGGCATTCCAAGGCCTGAAGGAATACCTGGCGGCAGTACCGCTCCTTTCCATCCCTGTCCAAAGAGAAACACTGTACATTTACCTAGCGGTATCTCAGTCAGCGGTTAGCTGCGCTATCGTCCGGCGGGAGGGCCAGGACGAGCTCCCAGTTTTCTATGCTGGAAGAGGCATGAATGGAGCGGAGGCACGGTATCCTCCATTGGAGCAGCTTGCTCTCACACTCATCGTTGCCGCCAGACGCCTTCGCCAGTACTTCCAAGCCCATACAATACATGTGCTAACCAATCAACTGCTGAGACAAGTTATGCAGAACCCTGAACATTCGGGGCTCCTCAGCAAGTGGGCCATTGAGCTCAGCGAGTTTGACATTGATTACAAACCACGAACCGCCATGAAGGGTCAAGCGGTGGCAAACTTCATTGCTGAGCTCACCGAGCGTCAGCCCGAAACCAAGATCGATATACCGCTCGGAACAGAAATTTTTACGGCTGTGGAGCCGGCACCCCAACAATTAGACTGGAACCTACACGTCGATGGTTCCGCTTCAGCCAAGGCCAGCGGAGCCAGAATTATCTTGACAGGACCAGGGGGCTTAGCGTCGAGTATGCGTTGAAATTCAACTTCAAAGCTTCTAACAACATGACGGAATATGAGGCACTCATTGCCGGCCTACTCCTCGCCATTGATTCAGGAGCCGACAGTGTCAACATCTTCAGCGACTCTCAGTTGGTCGTTAACCAGGTCAACGACACCTTCCAGGCCAAGGATCAGCAGTTAGCGGCATACTTAGGGTACACCAAAATGCTGCTAAAAAAATTCAAGTTCCACACCATCACACAAATACCCAGGGAAAAGAACCCCAGGGCTGATTCACTGGCAAGACTGGCAACCGCCCAACCACACCAGAGCCCAGCAGACACAAGGGTAGAATCCCTGGACAGGCCAAGTATCACCAAAACCCTGGCGGAGATCTTTAGCATTGAGGCCAATCCTAGTTGGATGGACGAGATTATCCAATACAAGCGCAACTGGACATTGCCAGAGGACAAGATCAAAGCGCGGCAGCTCCAGCGGAGAGCAACCCGTTACAACATGCAGAGCGGCAAACTTTACCGCCAGGGATTCACACACCCCAACCTTCGTTGTCTAACCCCAGAGGAGGGAAAGGTCGTGCTGGCAACAATACATGGCGGGGAATGCGGAAATCACTCAGGCGCCAGGTCTTTGGCCAATCGCACAATGCGGCAAGGCTACTTTTGGCCTACGCTTGGTGATGACGCCCGGCGGATATCAAGATCCTGTCACAAATGCCAACAATTTGCAGACTTTCCACACGCTCCTCCGGGACCTCTGTCGGTTATCGTCAGCCCCTGGATTCACTCAACGTGGGGCCTCAACTTGATGGGAAAATTCCAAACCGCCAAAGGTCAATTCAAATACATCATTCTCGCCATTGACTACAGCAGCAAGTGGATAGAGGCAGAGCCACTAACGGCAATAACTACCACCAAGGTAATCCACTTCCTCTGGAAGAACATCTACTGCCGCTACGGTGTCCAGCATGCAATCATCACAGATAACGGCACACAGTTCAACAATAAGGAACTCATCTCTTTCACCGCCAATCTGGGCACCAAGATGCGTTTTGCATCGGTCGCCCATCCCCAAACCAACGGCCAGGTCGAGGCGGCAAACAAGATAATCAAGAAACTATTGCAGAAGCGGCTCGATGAGGCAAAGGGTTTGTGGGCGGAGAAGCTCCCGGAGGTTCTGTGGGCCATCAGAACAACCCCAACCTCCGCTACAGGTGAAACCCCCTTTTGTATGATGTTTGGGACCGAGGCTGTCCTGCCTATCGAGGTAATCCAACCAACCGCTAGGGTCGAGGGTTACTGCCCCGAGACCAACAGCGACGGCGTTAACCTCAACAAGGATTTACTAGAGGAAAAGCGAGACGCAGCCCATTTGTGCAATCTCCAGAATAAGCGGCGGATATCACGTTTCTACAACGCCAGGGTTAAGGCCCGCAACCTCCAACTGGGGGACTAGGTAATGAAAGAAGTTATACCCCCGCCAACGAAACTCCGCCCAACTTGAGAAGGTCCATACAAAATTGTAGAGGTCGTTAGCCCGGGCACCTTCTACTTAATGGACAAGGATGGCATCACAACGACCCACCCTTGGAATACCGAACACCTTCGGTATTATTACAAATAGGCATACTGCTACCCAAGAGCATCTTGACTTAGCTAAATTTTTGTTCAATATTTAGCTATAGGAAGCTACCCAACGGGTACGACCCTGCTTTTGTAAACGCTGTTCAGACAGCTATCAATGAAACGAGGAATTATTCAAACCATTGTTACCAAGTCTAGCACTGAGGGCAACTGGCAACGCCAGTCAGCGGACTACGTCGGCTACATTGTGCACTTGGACCAATTTTAATTCCTTTAATGTTTCATTCATGACCAAAAGCAAGTATCAAGACTTCTAGCGGCACACACATTATCACAAACAAAAAGAAACACTTGGAATTTGGGTGCCAACAAATTTCATTCATCTCAAAACAGAATTACATCATTATGCCTCAATGGCTATACAAAAAAAACTTTCCTACTATTTAGGGGTTGACAGGGTTGGCGGGATCAGCAGGGTTGGTTGGGTCGACCCCGCTACCTTTAGCAGTTCCACCGGCGGCCTGCGGAGGATGGGAGCTGCTCGTCTGGTCGGACCCTCGGGCCGTGGGACTGGGAGTCTCTATCGTGCCATCCGCCCGGGTGTGGGCCACCAAGAACCCAGCGCGGGACGCCTCCGACTGCGTAGGCATCCGCTGGGAGTCACCTTCTGGAGGCTCGCCACTCTCCCCGCTACCAGAGCAGACTCCGGGACCAGGTGCGGCAGCTGGAGAGGTACTTGTTGTCGGCGACGCTTCCTTACTCGGCTGCACCACCGGCATTGCAGCTTTCGCCCAGTCAATGGCGCCCCTCTGCCTCAACATCTCTACATTGGCCAGGGCACCGGCCTTAGCTGCCTCGTTGAGCGCCTTCTTGTGCTCCGTCGAATGCTTGAACGATTCAACAGCGGCAGCCGCAGCACGGCTTCCCTCAACCTCCAGGCGAGCGACTTCACCCTCCAGCCGCTTGATTTCAGATTGTTTAGCGGCGGACTCCCGCTGAAGGATCTCAATTTTCTTCTCCTTCGCAGTCACCCGGTCCCGCACCACAGACATGTCCTGCTCCATCTTGGCGTACCGCTCATTCTGATCCAGGTGCCGCTCAATGGCAACGTTCAGCTTGCCCCTGGCATCCTCCGCATCGCAGTCGGCCTTTGTCAGACGCCGCTCGACGTTAGCCAACTTCTCCTGGGTCTTCCCCAAGTCCCTCTGGAGGCCCGCCACTTCCTCCCTCAGCTCCTACTCAACCAGGGGCTGCTTGGACGCCGCCTGGAACATCTCGTGAAGCCCGACGGCGACGTGCCCAAAGGCTGTGCTGAAGGGCGACTCGCTGACGGCGGTCGACCGAACGATTCCCTCCAGGCCGCCGAACCCCAGCCGCTCGCAGAGGTGATACAGGAAGTCCCGCTCACCGTCGTTGAGGAACTCGGCGTAGGCAGCAAACGAATCCAGATCGCTCGAACCCACCTCTTTCGTCACGTCCGCGACAGCCCCGGGAGGAGCCTGCCCCGACTTCTTGGGCTGCTCTCGGGCCCCCGTTACCTCCACTTCCTCCTCTTCCCCACCAGAGACCGGCTAGCGGTGTTTTCGCTGGAGCACCCGCGTGCTCCCAACAACAGCTGGCCTTGAACCCCCCGCCAGCGGCGCCAACCCCGCTATGGTGACACCCTCGGTTGGGCGCACCGTTTTCTGCGCCACGCCGCCCCGAAGGGCCGGCGCCCTCTCTTTCCTCGGTGCCGCTTCACTCGCCCCGCCGGTCCCTTCCTGGACGGCGGGCAGCCCATCACCACCAAGATGGGAGTGGTGTGGCATTGGCAGCACCACAGGAACCTCTGACTGGCTCAGCGCCAGTGTCTCTGGATCCACCACCGTCTTTTGTGCCACCATCCCGGAATCATACATGGCTTCAAGGAAGTTGTCAATTTCAGCGCGGTCCATGGCTTTTGAAAAGGCGTCGCGGCTAGCCTTGTTTCCCGACGGAGTCTCTGCAAAAGTTAGTGGCAGGCCAGTTAGCATGGGACAACCTCACCAAAGGTACGGTACAGCTAAGATTACTTACCAACGGCGCGCGTCAATTGTTGAGCTACCAGCAACTCCCACCCGCTAAGTAGACGGAAGTCCAGCAAGTTGCGGTTCCGCCAGCAACCTCTGATGCGTGCTACCCGGCACTCTTCCTCACGAGTTAAGTTGTACTGCAACCCCGCTGCACAAACAGGTCATCAGTAGAGTACACAAAAAAAAAAAAAAAACAGAAACCACGTCAGTCATGTTCAGCGGAAACAACAAACAACCTCGGATGGGCTGAAATTCTGACTTAATTCTAAACGACGGCTCCCCCTATTTAGCCCCCGCCTGGTACTCCCATCCCGCTGTGGCAATGCAAAACGAGCCCCGCCAGTACGACATTGAGTCCCGCAGGTTTTCAATCAGCTTGGGCGCTCCTTGCCGAAGGCTGAGGTTTATTTGCCCTCTACAACCCTGGCGCTTCACGTACACCAATTCATAGAAATGCAACACCTCCGCCACGGTCGGTCCTTCGCAGCCAGACAACCGCCACAACGAGTTCAGCGACAGCAGTAACCGCCACATGTTGGGGCACACTTGCCCAAAGACGATGCCGAACTCGCACAGCAGAATCTGAAGGTTGGGCACCAGCGGGAGGGTCACTCCCTCGCGGAATATGGCCTCGTGCACCGCGGCATGGCCTACTGGCAGAATCGAAGCTTTCTCCTCTACCGACGGCGGATGCAGCTTCACCGTGCCGGGCAACCGGAACACCCGCTTCAGCCTATTGACGGCAACCGCTGTCATCCCACTTCCCGCCTCGTCAACGGGGGTGCCGTCCTCGAACACCCACGCAGACTCGGTATCCTCCCCCGTTCCACCTCCCCCGCCAGCGGAACCGCTAGTGGCACTATTACTTTCTAGCCGTTCTTCGTGCAAGGTGTGCGCAGCAGCAGCCTCCCCCTCCGAACGCGACGCACGACCCATATCTACGTCCCACGGAATGGTCTGTAGCGGCTCGACTTCTAGCGGTTCTGGCAGTGAGGTTCCTGCACGGGCAGACGGACGCAACGAGTCAATAAAATTCCTATTTGCCGCGCTGAACGACACTTCAGATCCGGAATCCTCACTGCTCGAGATCTCTATGATATCGGCCATCCCAAAACCCTAAAACCCAAATCAGTTAGCTCACACAGGATCTAACCTCTCCCTATATCAGTTAGTGCCCAAGAACATCAACAATACTCAACCCAGAAAATGCCAAAACAAGAACAAACCGACTAAAACCCAGATTCAACCATCTAGAAAAGCCCTAATTGTCAATCACAACCACCCTTCCCCAAACTCACTCACACCCTCACAAAACGTCGACAAAGAGCATATCACAGAAAAACCCAGAAATCCAACCACGCAGACACCCAATCAAACAGGAAAAAGGCCAGATTACCAACCTTGACAGTGGAGCCTCTGACGGCAGTGTGCACACTACTCTTCGCAGCCGGAAATCGTCTGTTTGTCCACGTACAAGAACTCGCCGATATCGCCTCGCCTTTCTTCTCCGATCTCAAACACAGAACACTTGAAGACGACGAGGGCACAGTTCGAAGTTTAGAGCAGTGCCAAATATGCGCCCTTCCCCCCCTTTTATGTCAACGTCAAACAATCCCACGTTGTCCGTTTAAAAAACGACATCGACTGCCAGCAGTACGCGTGTCCAACAGCTGCAATTACTCTCCGGATTAACCGAGGCGTCGCCTCGGTTACGTAATCCATCATTACTCGACATTAATGGCGAGGAGACAGCTCGATGAGGGAGACACGCCTCCGCACGCTAACCCTTTAGGGGCTTGCCACGTGTCCACCACCATTAGGCGAAGCGTCCGACAGAAGCCACAACTTTTGGGTAAAAGGCTCCAAGTATCGAAGTCCGCTGAGCGAAACCCCGCTAGCAGAACTTCTCACTTGTCAGGCTCCAAGTATCGAAGCCCGCTGAGCGAAACCCCGCTAGCGGAACTTCTCTCTTGTCATCCTCCAAGTATCGAAGTCCGCTGAGCGAAACCCCACTAGCAGAACTTCTCGCTTGTCACCCTCCAAGTATCGAAGTCCGCTGAGCGAAACCCCGCTAGCGGAACTTCTCGCTTGTCATCCTCCAAGTGTCGAAGTCCGCTGAGCGAATTCCCGCTAGACTTCCACTTGACAAAAACAACCTCGGCTATACATGGCACTGCCGGCAGAGCCCTCTCCATCTTGCAAACCCCATGCATTGCTGAGCGCAGTTCCGCTCAGTTACCACGGCCGAACAGGTCTACCCGACTCTGTTTTCCTGCTGCATCTAGCGGGGGGTATCCGCCAGCGGCGGATCCCGAGGCTACTCCTCATTCTGACAACTACCGCCGCGCGGCGTCACGGTCAGATCGTCCCTACGGGACACGGGGACTTGTCAAGTCTATCTATGGTTGCTCAGTAAATCTATGGTTGACAACGCACTGACGCTAATTATGCTGTTGCAAGTCTAGCGAAAGTAACGCTTCACACCGCTGATCAACTCCCCAACCAAAATTGCCCTCCTTGACTGGGGACTTGGGGGACTTGTACCTACATGTGCTAGAACGAGCATAATTAGCTATAATGAGCCACGCTCATTGTACCGCCGGAGGTACCGAATCTCACTAAGGGGATGACCACGCTCATTGTCACGGCCAAGCGGGCTACCGCTCGAGCCTCGGACCTCCCCCAAATCACCACTGACGCGCCGCGTCAAGATAGCATCAGAAGCCCCTGATGCTGGGAATCGAAGCACATCAGTCCCACATCGAAAACAAGAAGAAGATCAACCCCTTCCTCGCCTATAAAAGGTTCTCTCCTCTCTCCTCATTAATTACGCAATTACTACTCATTTATTGTTATGCTGCACATATACAGTGACTGACTTAGGCATCGGAGAAGTGAAGACCGCCCAACGCGGTCTCCCTCTGACGCCCTGTCTATCGTATTGCAGTAACAGGAATCACCTAATCCTAGGAGTAGCGATCAGCCCACCGGACCCGCATTAAGCAAGGAATCGGCTACCGCCGGACTTGAGCATTAACACTATGTATTGATTGTTCATCTTATATTTTGTTCTCTTTTACACTTGGCACATGATTTTGACAAAATACTTTATATTTCCAGAAAATATGAGGAGATCTGTGCACTCCTGGTTGAAGAATTTTGTTACATTACTTATAGGGTCCCTTATTGATAACACATGTTTTAAGGAAAGATGTAAGACTTTATCCTACTTTGAGTGAACTGTGGGATTTTACCCAATGATTGTGACTTACATATTGTTTTATACATTTCTAGTGGGCAGTAAAGGCGCGCAAATCATATAGCCAAAATGATATTGACGAGGTGTGCATTGAAGTGGCTGATTATATACAGAGTTTGGTGTAAGACTTTTGGCTTCCATGATTTTGAGTAAGGCTAGTTTTTGCTTTGAAGCAAAGTTTGGTGTAGAACGTATGTTTGTAGTTGGTTGCTAATATGTTTCTAAGCTAGCCTTTGTAGGTTTTGGGTTTTATTTTGTGAATCATGTTGAATCATGAATTTGGAAAGAAAATTAATGGAAAGCTCCAATTTTTGGGTGATGAGAAATGTATTTCTTTTTCCAGCAACTAGATGAAATCAATGTCCTATGATTATCAATATATCGAATTGTAACTCAAAACTGATGTAATCAAAACTACTGCACATCGATTTCTCGATTTCTAATCACCAAACCGTAATCTATTATGAACATACAAATCACCTACCATGGAGCAAACCGATGTGTGGTCAAAAGGTGAACATCGGTTTTGGAAAGCAAAAACGATGTCTTCAATGAACTAACACATCAGTTTGAATAAAAATAGCCGACGTACATAATACCATTGAACATCGGTTTATTTAATTGGAAACGATGTTCTGTCTTAAAGGAAACATCATTTCTGGATAAAAAAACGATGTAGGATAAAGATACAGACATCGTTCCTAGGAAAATAATGTGGCAACCTACATGTAAAAATGGCCACGAACAAACAATACTCATGGGAACTGATGTCTACAAGTGTACTGGACATCGCTTCTGGAATAGAAATCGATGCAAATGTTCAAGTAGGTATTGTTTGACATATACTTTTTTAAGCATAAAATGTGAGAATATAAAGAATTAGACATACCTAACATACAAAAATATGATGATTATAACGATTTTACATCGATTTGTTTTTTAGAATCGATGTTGGTTGTTGTCTGGGACATCGGTTGAAAACACGCTTATACTGATGTCTATACTTTTCTCTACACCCACTAAGACATCGGTCGAAAATTAGTTTAACATCGGTCCAGAACTGATGTCTATGAACAAAATTCTAGTAGTGGATATACCCACACGTTTCAATCGAAGAAACAAATTACAAGATAAACTCACACGAATCACGTTTCAATCGAGAAACAAAGTACGAGATAAACTCACACGAATCACGTTTCAATCAAGAAACAAAGCACGACGGACAGACTAGAGCTCTAACTGATCTTATCCAGTAACCCGGCCAAAGGAGTGAATTTCTGATTTTCCCACCCACGATCACATTTCGTGATCCACGATCGACAACTCGTAAGTCTTTGGATCCATGGTATAAATACCAAAACATTAAAAGAGTCACACAGGACCCAAAATGTTACATGAATCTAAAATAAAAAATTCCCCGTAATTGATCCCTACCAATTACTCCCGGTATAAGACTCATATTTAAATAAACCACCCGTGAACTAAAATGTTCCACAATACACAACACTTTTCAAAACAATAGAAATCAACTCTTTCACAAAATATTGTTCACGAAAAGTCACACCCAAAACAATAAAATGAACGCACCCACAATTATCATTTTATCACAGAAATCCACCTACACATATACATTTCACATAAATATATATACACGTAGACATTCACTCAGGAATGCTACTAATACCAATTATAGTTTGCAATTAACTAAATAACTATCAAACGATAAGGTAAACCCGTTCGTAAATGAATATTGTGAGATTGCTCATTTCGAAACTCCTGCTGTGTCTTCAATATAGAACAAAGCAGCCAAACCGCAAATTGACCGTCCAAGAATACTTCGTCAAGTACCTAATCACATACGGTCTCAACTTAGTAACGATTCACAACCGATTTAAGTCCGAAACCCCTGTTTTGGACTAAAATCCCCAAAGTGACACCAATCGAGGCAAAACTACATCCGAGACCACCCAATGTCTCCGGCGTACTTCTACGATCAATATGTCAAAATCACAAGTTGATCGGACGCTCAAATCCTCACTGATCGATAACCGAAACTATCGAAATCACAAAAACCCTAACATGCTCATACGATCTCCAAAAAATTACATATTGTATATCAAAATGCTCGTATCGATGAGTAGATCAAACTCAGGAATAGAAACTATCCTAGAGGTGCCCGGAAACTGCCGGAAAACACCACCATAGTGGCGGCGCCACCACCGGCCCAAAGTCAGAATTTGACAAAACTCCCAACACCAAAGTTCTCCATCTCAACTCCAATTACAACTTTCATAACTAAACCAAAGTCCAATTATGAACCAATCGATCGAATTTTACCTTAGACCAAATCGGCCCGATTGAAACCATAGAATTTCAATTCCAAAATTCGACCTCCACGAGTTGAATCGATGCAAGCCACCTTGTGGAAAGCATCTACATCCTCCGAGCTCCAAAAGCCCTCAAGAATCACAGCAAAGGTGGCCGGAATCCCCAGTTCTGCCGAAGGCGATTTCATCCCCGACGAGGCTTCTTCTCGGCCTTGCAGCGCCCACCACAGCTCGTCCCACGCTCGATGGTTACCACAGACGAGTAGAGGAGGTTGAGGCGAAGAAAGCCCACTTAGAATTGTGTCCAATGATGGTCAGAGGAGGAAGAACGAAGTTGGCGAAGTGGAGAGGCGAAACTGATGTCGGGACAGTAGAGAGAGAAAATCCTTCCAAAAATGGAAACTTGGTTTTTTTTTTTTTTTTTCTGAATTTTTACGGAAAAATCCCATATATACCAAAATGGAAACTTTTTCCGACGGCCATAACTTCTTCATACGAACTCTGATTTCCGCGTTCCGCATATCCACAAACTCATATCGACGCGCTCTACGACTTTTGTGAAGGAAATTTTTGGAGAAACCCAACGAATAAAAAGTCAACCTTTGCAACCCCCCTAAAACCATATTCTTCAACTAATAATTCGTCCGAAACACTTCCGCTCCGTCCACGAGCCACGAAACCGTCCAATAACCATAAATTAGATTCCGGAAAATCCTCGAAAAATAAATACGAATTTTCGGGGTATCACATTTTTGCTGTTTGATAAGGTAACCAACGACATCTTGGATCTTAATTTTGTTATGCGAGAAGCCATGGAAAAAACAAATAGATGTAGTGCATGCCTGACAGCCATTGGCATGCCCAAAATTGGTACAATGGTTCTAAAATAGGCATTAATCTTATGATCAACACACAACGGTGTTTCACCATTGTTTGAGTGTTGTAATCACACAACACCGAGATATACAATGAAACTTTGCTCTTGGGACAATGGTCATCCACTGTTGTGTGATGCATTTTTTGTAATAGTGCCTCATTGTACCACATAAATAATTGGACTAAAAGTCAGTTCAACCTATTATAGAAAACCTATTCCTATAAGGTAACTACTGAATGTACATAATCTCTTAATAATCATAATAATGACTCACATGTTAACAAGTTGAACATGTGGACCAATTATTGCATTACACTTTATTTTTCTTTAATTTGGTATTCTATCTTGTTTAATTATTAACCACAAAGGAGATATCTCATAATTTTTTGATTTTTTTAATAAAAGAACACTTATACAAATATAATGAGCTCGACCCTACCGCCTATAAAGCCTTGGGCATATGGGCAAGCTTGGGCTATGATTTCTAAGAAAAAGCTCTGCCTTGCCTTGTCTAGCGGCCCTAACAGATGAAAGAATATGTTGTGGCCCTGCTCGGCCCAGCTCGAGATGGTTGATTTTGAGTAGCACAGGGCCGGCTCTACCCAATGATTACCTCTAAGTCATATACAAAAAATCACATTATACGTACACCTAAAGCGAATCACTATTCATACTTGAAGTGGTGGTTTTTCTCTCATTTACAGGATGCCATCCTTCTATAGTCAAGTCAAATATGTTTGGATTTCATTTGTGGTTTCTAGTGGAAACAGAGAGAGAGAGAGAGAGAGAGGTATCTGCGTCTGGAATAGTTGCAGGTCTGGATTTTTTTATTTTTTTTATTTTTTATTTTTATCTCTCATCGCTGTTGTTGGGTTCTGAATGATGATGGGCGTTTATCAATCTTGCTTTTTTAAATTCAATTTTCAAATCAGTGTTGTGATTCTTCAATGTTCTGTTTATCTTTTAAGATAAGATCTTTGGTTGATTGTACTTTTGTCTATATATACTAAAGCAAAATTAAGGTTACTATGCTTATGAACAGTATCTTGACCGTTTCGCCCCTGCATTATCTCTGAGCATTAACCGAAGTGCCCCTAAGGCAGGTGTTTGCAGCCTATTGCGCCGGGTGGTTATGGCTTGACTCTACATGTTCATTTGGAGAAAGACACATAAATTATACATATACAAAAGTAGAATGAGATTTTTACTGTTCAATAAACAGTAAAACAGTGATTTCCTGGATTTGCCCCCTATTTTCTTTCATCTTTGACGCTTTTGTCCCTCAGTTTTTTGTTTTTGTTTTTTTATATATATATTTTTTTATATTAGCTCAATTAAATTATTACAAATAGAAGCGAAAGATAATTATGATCTTAAAATTTATTTGTTCTTGAATCCATGGTTTTATCTTGGTAGGATTATACAAACTTTTTATCCGTCTTTATATATGGCTTAGGTTTGTCAAATGTGCAATAACCTGAGCCTAGAACATAAGCCTTGATTTAAAATAATTTTTTTAAATAGAAATAGAAAAAGTCAGTAAACATGGTATTATATAGGTGGGTGTCTTGAGTAATTCTTAAATTTGAATTTATAACTTTATATGTTTATCACAAATCAGTAAATTGTTATATAGATTTTTGAAAGCTTCACTGCTAAGTTTCATATGCTGCTCCTTATATTAGATCGTTTGTATCCAAAAACAAATGAAGGGTCTTCAACACCATATGAACCAATAAGTGATACATCAGAGGATGATTAGTTCCAACTTGAAATGTATGATATTTTGATGAGATTTAACCACGTACTTTTTAAATTTGTATGTAAATAATATCTTTGTTAGACTATCCATTTCTTTTGAAAAATGTAAATACAGAAGTTTGGTTAAAATATCAGCTCATACTCAACACTTCCATTTAAAGTTAGGTTAAAATACCAGCTTTCATAATATGCAAAATGATAATATATTTAGTTAACATTTTTTATATTGTCATTTCTATCCTACCCCGTATAAAATTTACGACAAAAAATACAAATCTGCAGCATCGCGCTGACGAGTTGCCTAGTGCTTCTTTAATTAATATCCATAGAGAGATATAGAGAGGGAGTGCATACAATGGGCAAGGACAACCGGCCCATAAGGCCATAAACTCTTAGATTCTTTAAACTCCATGAGTCCATGTAGTATGGTGCTATGTTATTGTACATACCGCCTATATTACATACCGCCAAGCATAATCAACGACCTCATAGGTGGGCCCCACAACATGGCTAGCCCCGCCTATGACATGCATCCGGTAGGCCGACACCCGAGCTACATTGCCATGGTGGAGGTCGGCCGGTATCTAGTCGGGAGGCCACCCTCCCATGCTCTCCAAGAGGCTTCAAGGGAAGCAATATATGTATTATTGTCCCACATCGAGAATATGTAAATGGAAGGGGACTCATTTAGCTATAAAGGGAGTCCTCTCCTTCTTGGGAAGGGATGGATCCATGATCCCCACACTTGTATCACTACAAAGGTCACTTGACCTCACTCATAGTAAAATATCTAAGTGGACGTAGCCTTGCCCCAAGTGCAAGGTGAACCACTATACATCCAGTGTTATCTTTCTCTCTCCCCATCATACTTCTTACTTTAGGTCCCGTATTCTTCAACAGAAACATTAGCGCTAGAAGGAGGGGCCCTAAGTTAGGGTATGAGCCTCCAACCTTAAGCAAGGGTCATAGACGGGAATCACCAATCATGTAGGCACAAGACACCTCTGACCAGGTCATGCTCCGGGTACATAAGCTTCCGGGTACATGGGCCTCCTAGGAGCCAGCGGGTACTATGATCGGCGGGTACATGAGCCATCGGGTACTTGCACATCCCCGTACCCTCAACCCCACTCCCAAGCCTTACCCTTCTCCGGGACTCTCATGAGCAGGCGGGTACGCACAGGACCCCGTACCCTTACTTCTACAACCAAGGTCCACTTTCAAAAGTTCCCGACCGGGACTCTTTGAGAAGACCCCGCTCTTGGTCCTCTTCCAATAACCTCATCTCTCCGGCAACACTAATGCATATAAGTTCCCGACCGGGACTCTTTGAGAAGACCCCGCTCTTGGTCCTCTTCCAATATCCTCATCTCTCCAGCAACACTGATGCATATAAGTTCCCGACCGGGACTCTTTGAGAAGACCCCGCTTTTGGTCCTCTTCCAATATCCTCATCACTACCTTGGTCAACGAACCATCTATCCGGCACTTTGGATACCCGCACCGTCCGGGACCTCTTTGATTTCTAATCCTCCGGATGGTCATCAACATCTCGGTGACGGTCACCGATACCCCCTGCCCTCACCGGTACTACCAGCTGTCCTTATCGGTACCCTTTGCTCCCGGTGTTCTGTCCTGGTCTCGCTGACCCGTCTTGCAGCATTTGAAACTGATGAAGCCGGTATTCAATTATGAAAAGTACCGTTCACAAAAAAAGAAGAAGGAATTTTTGGCACCCGAGTATCTACTATGGACACCCAGCCCAAACACCAGAAAATTTCTCGCTTCAGCTACGTGAAGATCGGTCTCGCTCGACCTCTAGTCATCACCCTCACCCTTGCCAACTTGAACTGGGTACCTGCAGCTCTTTCCTAGATTCATACCCAGAAGAAGCGTTTCCTACTGATGGCTCCGTCATCCCGGTGTCTCACCTCATCCCGCTGCGGTTTCATCTTCTCGGTGACCATCACCAATAGCCCCCGTCACTTCCCGGTCAAACACTGACCGACGAGCATGCTCCGGGTACATACGGAACAGCTGCATCAGATTTTCGCAGCTCCAGCCATGAACGAGCTCCGGGTACATACGGCTTCAACTGAACTGCTACCTCACCGGCCTCGTGCACCCACAGCTAAGTATTCATATACACGCTTAATTATAAGTTCAGTGGATGCTTAATTATAAGTTCAGTGGATGCATGAGTTTTCTAACGAAATATCCGGCATCTGTCTTCACACACGTGTATACTTCGAGCACACACACATGCTTCAGCAACACCTGTCCACAATTAGCCACAAGCATGGGTTATTAGTTTTCAAATAGACACCTCACCATAGCACGCAGTGGACTATGCTTTGCATGAACTTATGACTTTGTAATTCATGCATGATTACCACCTTCAGGGCACGTGTTTGTCAAAGATTAATATAGCAAAACTCATACATGCATGGCCACTAACCGGTATACATGTCAAGTGTCAACCACGCCTATTCATTTACATATATGGCACCATCAATCTATATATACATTAGCTTGCCTATCTTCGTTTCCAAGTGAAAGTTATGTAGAAAAAGCATGTTCTCCTTTTTCCATGGTTCACAAACATTGCAATCGTGATGAACATATGTCTACCTCCTAGGCTATCACATGATAATATTCCCCACACCTTTTAAAGGGGACGCACTACATGTTATTCTAACACCAAAATCATATATGCCTATTGGTTTCATTCTTAAATGACTTTACTATGTTTGTCTGCCAGTTTGAATTTCAAAAATGTACACGCAATTAAGGTCATCAACCATTGCATTCTTCATTCAGTTGGTACATATATTCAAATTCTCCTCTATTCTATCAAAATAGCATACTTATCTGCTTGTGCATGCCTACTGCTAACAGCTCTATATTCATGCTTTCACCTCCATTACTGTATACTTATATTCAATCATGTGTTCAATTACATAAGCATGTCTCATGACCACAAATTTAATTAGTCTTCACCAAATTCACACATGCTCACGCTTGTGAAATTCAAACATTAGTTGTCTATTAAATGTCATGTAGTTATAATTACGCTATGTTTCAACATGATTACACGAGGTCTCAACTACATATATTTAGTCAATCTAATTATATGAACAAAGTCGCTAATCCCTTATCTTATACTAAAGACTCATATAACGGAGCATCGCTTCCATCAACAAAATATTGAAGTACTCATTCAAAACAATGGAGCGTCATGCTTGGACAACTCCAACATGATTTGGTATTTGGGTCAATCCCAATTCTCACCTCCTCCAATTAGCACAAGGTAAGTTCTCATTTACACTTTTCAAATTTGAGCTAATACAATGGTTTCCATGCTTCAAATAACGATTTCTATAATCTAAGCATGCCTACGATATTTGATAATTTCGATATCATATCCGTTATGCATATGTGCTTATATCATGCTTTATTTAATTGCTCATCAATTAAAATTTCTACATATATACATATGGCACTAAATTAGTGTCAAATACGGCACTTAAAATCCTCGCCCCGAGCGAGGTACCCCCAAGGGGTAAGTCAAGGTCAAATCCTTACATAAATCCTCTCCAATCGGCGAGGTACCCCAACGGGGTTAGGAGGCACAAGTCCTCATTCTACCCGGGGCCACGCCACTGGGTACCAGACGTAGCCTTACCTCAACGAGGTTACATCATTCTCCCAGGGCCACGCCACAGGGTAAAGGAGGCCCACTGGCCCTCATTCAACCCTATTCGGTTAAGGAGGCTCATGCCCTCACATAACCCCACCGGGTCACGAGGTTCAAACCCTCATTCACTCCACCGGGTACACAAGGCTCGAAGCCTATCTACTCCACAGGGTGCTAAGGCTCAAGCCTATCTACCCCACCGGGTATATGAGGCCTACAGGCCCTCATAAATCCTCTACTCGAGCGAGGTATCCCAACGGAATCACTAAAGGGTAGCTCCCTTACAAAAGCCAAGGTCCAGTCCCTTGCATCCAAATCCTTGCCCCGGGCGAGGTACTGCCAAGTCCTCAATCTACCCTTCCGGGTATCAAAGGCTCAAGTCCTCAATCTACCCTTTCGGGTATCAAAGGCTCAAGTCCTCAATCTACCCTTCCGGGTATCAGAGGCTCAAGTCCTCAATTTACCCTTCCTGGTATCAGAGGCTCAAGTCCTCAATCTACCCTTCCAGGTATCAGAGGCTCAAGTCCTCATCTACCCTTCCGGGTATCAGAGACCCAAATCCTCATTCTACCCCATCGGGTACCATAGGCTCAAGCCCTCAGAAAACCCCACTTGGTACCGGGGGCGGGGTAAGCCAAGGTCTAGTCCCTTGCTTTTGAGTCATCTCACCTCCTGAGCGCTCTCTACACTTGGGGGACTTATACATACCACTTATCACAAGTGGAGATAGTACCCGACCGGGACTATCATCGGGCTTCACGCTCATACTTTTCGTGCTATGGTCTATTAATGGAAATATTGAAATTTTTCACCTATTGTTGATCGCAACAATTAAATTTCTTTTACATCCCATTAATAAGACCATAGGACAAAACTCACACCCGCTCAACTCTTACGTTCCCGTTACACATAAGCCAAACAATCTGGTTATGGCTTATACGTTCGGGTTAAGTAAGTTAGCGTTCCTTCCTCTAACCTATCCTTTGGGGACTATCATGGTCACGCCATAGTCTCGCTAGTATTGTCAATAGTTACTACAATACCAGAGCTCTATGCTCAACCTCACGGGCATCCTCGAGCGTAACCTAAGTACCAACTACGTGACTTGGGGGACTTGGCGAGTAACTACACTCCCGGTCCTAACATGTGTTCATCATATGCATACAACATAGACATATCATTATGTACATATCATTGTATTCATCACACATCTATGCATCATATGCACTTTGTATGATATCACAACCACATACATTTTCGACTTATACGTCGTATGTCAAACATTACATAATACGCGCATACACACATTGTGTAACATGCATCTCACATAAACATTCATGCACCTCGATGCATGTGACTCAAATGTCACTTAGATTGCCCTAGCGTAATCAATATGTATTTTGTACACTCTTATCTTATGTGCAGGTACTAGCGTAATGAGGGCCCCGTGGCACCAACATACCCGTAGAGCCCCTTCTTACTTACGGAGTTGGGCGACTAGTATGGGTATGGCGTTCAACAAGGTCATCACTCATACTTGGCGGCATCACATTTAAACTCCCCAACCAAGAAGCGCCTCTTACTCGGGGACTTGTACATACTGCCTATATTACATACCGCCAAGCATAATCAACGACCTCATAGGTGGGCCCCACAACATGGCTAGCCCCGCCTATGGCATGCATCCGGTAGGCCGACACCCGAGCTACATTGCCATGGTGGAGGTCGGCCGGTATCTAGTCGGGAGGCCACCCTCCCATGCTCTCCAAGAGGCTTCAAGGGAAGCAATATATGTATTATTGTCCCACATCGAGAATATGTAAATGGAAGGGGACTCCTTTAGCTATAAAGGGAGTCCTCCCCTTCTTGGTAAGGGATGGATCCATGATCCCCACACTTGTATCACTACAAAGGTCACTTGACCTCACTCATAGTAAAATATCTAAGTGGACGTAGCCTTGCCCCAAGTGCAAGGTGAACCACTATACATCCGGTGTTATCTTTCTCTCTCCCCATCATGCTTCTTACTTTAGGTCCCGTATTCTTCAACAGAAACAGTTATGATGAGATGAGAAATAGGAATTAAGATGGTTAGAGACGGAAGATGTCAATTACTGAAGCAAAGAGGAAAGTAGTTCATTGTTTGCAAATCCCAATGAAATTGTATATGACAATTACAATCACAATGAATCTTGCTAAGCATTTATATGCAGATAAGAAACCCGCAGCAAAGCGCGGGGCTGATAAACTAGTCAAATATAACAAACGAAGCTCGCTCTCAGAAGTTGCCACCATCACCTTCTTCTTCATCTTCTTCCCTCCCTGCAGCTGCTCTATTAATTTTCTCTCTATTTTTGAAACAAGGAGAAAACAATGGACTGAAGAGATAATTTCATTAACTCAGAATCGTGTCCTTTATACAAGTGTGATTACAAAATGTCCCTACAAGTCTGGAATCTATTAACTACCTAAAATACATACAAGGAAGGTTACAGCTATTGTACAAATCGAATGATAGAGCAATCTGTAATAATAGGACAGATTATGACAGATCTGCAATATTATGGCAGATCACTTTCCTTACACTCCCCCTCAAGTTGGAGAGTGGATATCTTGCACTCCCAACTTGCGAATCATAGGGACAAAGACATCTTTCCCCAAAGGTTTAGTAAGAACATCAGCAAGTTGATAAACTGAATTCACATACCTCGTGGCCACAGTACCATCTAGAATTTTGTCTCTAATGTAGTGGCAATCCATCTCAATATGCCTAGTTCGCTCATGGAATACAGGGTTAGCAGCAATATGCAGTGCAGCCTTGTTATCACAAAACAGCAGAGCCGGTTCAGAGAGAGATAGATTCAGATCTCTAAGCAAATAACGCAACCAAGTCAGCTCACAACACGTTCCTGTCATAGCACGATATTCCGCCTCTGCTGAAGATAAAGATACTGTCTTTTGACGTTTTGACCTCCAAGAAATTAAGGAAGGTCCAAGAAAAACAAAGTATCCGGTGGTAGACCTTCTAGTGACAGGGCATCCCGCCCAATCAGAGTCACAATAAGCCCTCAATTTCATTTCATTGGTGGAAGAGAAAAACAGACCTTGTCCAGGAGCGCCTTTTAGATAGCGTACTACTCTCAAAGCTGCCTCCCAATGCATTTTTCTTGGTTGATTCATGAATCTGCTAAGGACATGGACTGCATAAGTGATGTCAGGGCGGGAAACAGTGAGATATATAAGCCTGCCAATTAACCTCCTGTACTTTCCAGGGTCTTTGAGAAAATCACTATGATCAGACAATTTTAAACCCTTTTCCATAGGAGTATCCACAGGTGCAGCTCCAAGTAACCCTGCATCTTCAATAATCTCTAGAGCATACTTACGTTGACATATAAAAATTCCCCGTTTGGAAGTCGAAACTTCAATACCAAGAAAGTACTTTAAGTCTCCAAGATCTTTGAGACGAAATTGACTATGTAAGAAAGCTTTAAGTGCAGCAATAATCTCCAAATCATTTCCGGTAATCAATATATCATCAACGTAGATCAAAAGTGCAGTAAATGAATTCCCATGCTTTCTAGTGAATAATGAATAATCAGCTTTAGATTGGACATACCCGGCTAACCGTACAGCATCAGAAAACTTCTCAAACCACTGCCGTGAAGCTTGCTTTAAACCATATAAGGATTTATGTAATCTGCATACCAGATTCTCCTCCCCCTGTCGCCGAAGACCAGGCGGAGGAGACATGTAAATTTCCTCCGACAAATTTCCATGAAGGAATGCATCATTCACATCCAATTGATGTAATGTCCAACCACGAGCTGCAGCCAAAGCCAACAAACATCGAACAGTAATGATTTTGGCAGTAGGAGAAAAAGTTTCTTGACAATCGACCCCTTCTAACTGAGTAAAACCCTTAGTAACCAAGCGGGCTTTATACCATTCCACAGAACCATCGGCCTTGTGTTTCACCTTATAAACCCAACGAAAACCAATAGGGACCTTACCGGCAGGAAGAGGAGTCAAGGTCCAAGTTCTGTTAGCTTGAAGAGCCTGTAATTCAGAAAGCATGGCAGCCTGCCACTCAGAATGAACGACAGCCTCAGAATAAGAGAGGGGCTCGGAAACGCTGCTGAGGTAAGAGCACACTCCCCCAAAATTAAGAAGGGAGGTGTGCTTGAAATTTGAGTGCATGAGCCACTTGAAGAATGTGTCGATGTTTACGTTCCACAACCCCATTTTGTTGGGGCGTGTAAACACAAGAATGTTGGAAAACGACACCATTATCATTAAAAAAGGAGCGAAGGGATAAGAATTCACTACCATTATCACTACGGAAAGTTTTAATGTGAGAATCAAATTGAGTGAGAGCATAGCTAAAAAAATGTTTAATGAGTGATTGGACTTCATCTTTATGGCGCATTAAAAAATCCAAGTAAAACGTGTATAGTCATCAACAATGGTAAGAAAATAATGAGCACCAGAAATAGAAGGAAATCGATATCGACCCCAAATATCACAATGAATAATTTCAAATGGTTTGACTGAAGATATGGTACTAGTATTAAAAGGTAGGCAACTCTACTTGGCCAAAGGACATATATGGCAAGCATTATTAGACGGAATGGAAACATGCAAAAAATTCTTAGCAATGAAGCCTAAACAAGAGGATGACACATGCCCTAAGCGGTTGTGCCATAAATCGGTGGAGGTGACGGTAAGATGACAAGCTGGGCGTGCGGTGGAAAAGGAAGGATTGTTTTTGGACTTCTCCGTCGCTAATGCCATCAAATAATATAATCCGTTGCGTTGTTCACCCAAACCAATCGTCCTCCTCGTAGCCAGATCCTGCAAAACACACCAATATGGGTAGAAAGTCACTAAACAATTCAATCCTCTGGTCAATCGACTAACCGATAATAAATCGACTTTAAATTTAGGCACAGAAAGCACATCGTGCAGATAAAACATGGTACTCAGTGGTATTGATCCTTTTGCAACAATGTCAACTTTATCTCCACTAGGCAATAAAACTGGTGGTAATGGGCATTTATTATTTTTATGCAATAATTGCGTAGAAGAAGTAATATGATCAGTTGCACCGCTGTCAATGATCCAATTGCGGGAAACAACTTTAGACAAACCTGGTTTTGTCACAACATTAGCTTTGGAACCTGAGCTGGCATTTGAATCGGGCTTCAAAGTCGGATTACTAAGGGCAGCCATAAACTGTTTAAACTGAGCTTCAGTGAGAGTCACCGTCGGCCCATTACCATATTCACCTGCTTCACTAACCTGATTTGCTGAAGGCATTGTCGCTCTTGATTGCTTAGAAAAACCGGTGCCCTGCTTTGCTTTAGGATGACCTGGGGGATACCCAATTAATTGATAACAAGTCTGTACCCAATGACCCTGATCTCCACAATAGGTACAATGCGGTCTCCCCTTGCCGGATCCTTGACGCCATTCAGTGTCAACACGGCGTCCTTCCTGGGACCCAAAACTACGATCTGGACGTTGGTTTTGGCGATCAGTCCTCTCAAAACGTCCCCCTCTTCCTGAATTGTAATTGGATCTTCCTGGATTACGCACAGCCATTGCGGCGCTAGAGGATTCTGCAGTGGGATGAGAAGCACAAAGAGAACGTTGCTTCTCATCCTGAGCGACCGCTGCATATGCTTTACGGACTGTTGGCAAAGGAACCATCAAAAGAATTTGTCCGCAAACTGAACTGTAAGTATCATTCAGCCCCATCAGAAATTGCATGAGTCTTTGTTGTTCTGCCTGTGGTCCACGAGATATCTCGGAATAGGTAGCTAGTTCATCCCATAGGCTTTTCAATTTTGTATAATAAGCTGAGACTGACAGCTGTTCTTGTCGGAGACAGGCGATCTCTCGCTGAATTTCAAAGATTCGTGGGGCGTTACCTTGAGAGAACCGTTCACGAAGGTCTTCCCATACTTCGTGTGCGGTAGGATAGTAGATGACACTGTCACTGATTTCAGGATCTACTGTTTTAATGATCCATGAGTGGACCATATCATTGCAGCGTGACCAAGTAGCATAGCCTTTTGGATCGGTCTCTTCTGAAGGGACCGTTATTGTACCATTCACAAAACCCAGCTTGTTCTTGGAATTCAGAGCTAAAGTCATAGCCCTCTTCCATCCTGCATAATTGTCTCCATTCAGAGGTTTAGAGACTAGGACCAGCCCTGGATGATCTGAATGATGGGTGTAATAAGGATTAGAAAGTTCTGATTTTGATATTTCGGATGTAGGAGGATTAGAGGAATCGGCATGTGACTTGCCGTGATCTTTTGAAGGTGGAGGATCATCTTTAACCATGTTGGTTGGGTCGGTGAGAGGCTAGAGAGCAAGCTACACGAAAAGATAGAGTGCAGCAGGGAAGAAGAAGAGTCAGGATCTAGTCCTGCTCTGATACCATGAAACAAGGAGAAAACAATGGACTGAAGAGATAATTTCATTAACTCAGAATCGTGTCCTTTATAAGTGTGATTACAAAATGTCCCTACAAGTCTGGAATCTATTAACTACCTAAAATACATACAAGGAAGGTTACAGCTATTGTACAAATCGAATGATAGAGCAATCTGCAATAATAGGACAGATTATGACAGATCTGCAATATTATGGCAGATCACTTTCCTTACAATTTTATCTACCGTTTGGCGATTTTTAGATTATTAATTATATAAAGCGCAAGTTATAATCAAGACATACTCGAGGTTGCTATGGAGATTGATTTGTCGTCTCTTCGTCCTAACATGTAAATTCCCTGACCCGACCATCAAACTACTACAAGCACGTATCATAATGGTCCAGAAAATCAGATACTCCCTCTGACGACGATAGGATCACAGGCCAATAATTTGTGAGTTCGGAACGGAAAATCATGAACTTTATTGAAACATTTATTACAGAAATTATCTGTCTCACATAGATATATGCTAAAGAACGGAAAGAACCCTGTACTTACTATAATATTTTAATACTAACAACAATCTAAATTACTTAATTAATCTGCGAATAAAATCTTTTTTTCTTCTTCCTCCGTTCTCCTGGTACGTACCAGCGGGAAAGGAGATATTATTGTCCTACTGTAGGTTTAGTAACGAAGACTTTCCCTCGCACCAACTCCTTTTTGGAGAACACCGTTAGCTAGACTCCTTATGGCGATGAAACTGGACAAATTTAGATATCACCTCCGATGGAATACGGACAGGGCGATAGTCTTTATTAAGCCACACAACTGTGGCCGTTCCTTCGAATATAGGCTGTTTTGATATCATGCCATGATTAGAAAGTTACTCGGCGTCAAGGGAGTCAAATGTGATTGTAAATAAGATTAGAGTGATTATGGAAAACCTCTAGATTTGGCAGCTTGAAAATGAATTGCTCAAAATACAGGCGAGCGGCTGAGGAGTTAGTCATCCGCAACTTTATGACAAACTTGTCTCCACTCTATTTGCACATCATGTAAAAGAAGCAAGGATGAGTTTTCGCACTACTCACAGCGCACACATACAAGCATGCATGCTATAGTAGAACAAGGGATAAAAAAATGGTGAACATTTACATTTTGCGGTGACATACGTTTACTAAATTGCAATATTAACAGATAATGACTTGAGAGAGATTCGAATGAAATACATACCTTTAGAGGTGCAATGAATTTGTGAGACGATGCTGACAAAGCCATTACTTCACCGGTTTGGGCAATTGCATCAGCACTCAGGCCGACGCTTTCTAAATGTTCATCAAAAGCTGATCAAAATGTTGAAGCACGAATGTCAATCTATTATCACATATGGGTATAGATTTGGATTCATTTAAAGGCCATGTGTTACGCCATGGATTCATTTCCCATGAGAAAATCAACACCCTTGATGCCTTGATTTAAATTTGGCAACCAAATTAAGCAAGCATGTACGAAAAACAGTGTTGATATTAAAGAAAAGCCTTTCAAAATATAGAAATGTTAACTATATAGTTCTGATACAAATGAATATAGAGGTCTCACCGTGCTGGTAATAATCTACATAGACAGCATTGTTAACCACGCCATACCGATCAAGCTCATATTCTCGGACTTTAAGCTCAACATCATAAAAACCACTCATTCTGCAAGGTTCAGAATGGAGAAGGGTTTTTTTTTATTACATAATGAACTTTATGATCACTTGCAGACATCCAATAGCTTAGAAGTTAAAACATATAACATGCCTAGGAACATTACACAATTTTGGTCGGACAATCAACAAAACCATGTCAGATAGAAGGTTAAACAAATTGTATCTTTTAGTCTCCAAGAAACACGAATTAAGCAAATGCTAGATCAACAATGTCCAATTCTTAAATATGTTTTAGTCACCAAAATGCACGGATTAAGATGAAAAGAAAGGTGCAACAAAACCCATGCACCAAGCAAAAATTATGACTTTAACAAGGGTAGCAAGCACTTGAACCCAAATAACAGAACTTTTTAGTATAATTGAATTACGAACTTTGGCTATGACATATACATTTTTCGGATTTTTTACCCACTTTTTGTGGGTTGTATTTATTAGGACCTTAAGCGACCTCCCATATCGCATGCTACGGAAGTGCTGCATATTCTGACAGTGGGGAGTGATCGGAAACGTGTCCGTGTGGTTGGAAAAGATACCGATTGACGGTGGGAATGGAGTGAAGTAGGAATGACGTATGAGGAGGGAAAGGTCACGTGATTGTAGTCGGCAATTGAACATGCCTGCAACCTCAACATCTCTGCTGCTTGGGAAAGCTAGAGAGTGAAAGCTTTCGAAGAAAATAGAGAGAAATGAGAGAAAAAGAGGTATTTTACTAAACTGAAATGAACGGGAATGAAAAGTATGAGGCTGAGGTTCAACATTTATACAACGAGCTGGGTTAGCAGTTGAGTGACACGTCGTCTACAGCTATAGGGGCCACAATGTAGAGCTAATAGCATATACAGTAAGTAATTCGATACCTAATTAATTACTACAGAAAATAGGGCTAATTAGAGCTAATTAACTAAACTAATTAAGTAACAATTATCAAGGACCAAAATATCGAGTTTCGAGGAAATATCGATGGTCCCGAAAACGGAAATTTCGACGGAAATATCGAAGATATATCGATTTCGGTAAATAATCAAGAAAACTGATGGAAATTTGAAGAAAAATATGGAAATTTTAAGTGAAACTTTTAGATATGTTTATTTTATCAATTGTCTACTATATATAGAAAGAAAACCTTGAATAAACCTTGTTATATAGTAATTTGTAATAATTTAAGATGAAACGGTAAATGCTGAATCGCCGATAACTCTGAATTTTTTTTAAATAAACATCTAATTTTTTTTATGGCTGGAAACCCAATGGGAGGCTAAGTCATCACGCTTTATATACATTTTTTGTACATATCATACATTACACCTTGAATTACATGAGTAACTTAGAACCACGTACGTAGAAGACCTATGAGGTACAAGGTATGAAGATTATTTGGCGCAAGGTATGAAGATTAGTTTAAACTATTTATAGAAGTTATAATTTGAAATGTTGTTGTAAAATATTTGAACATTTAGTAAAAAAAAAAATTCAATATAGTAATTAAGTGTTTCAAGTTAGTTATTGATTGGACGTGTATCTAAGTTTTCAGATTCGTAGGCAAATGAATATATATTAGAATGTTGTGATTAATATGTAAAGGTTTGTGCAACAGAGTTAGCAAACTCTCTCAAAGGGTAGTGGGATGACCAAGGTTCGATCCTTGGTGTTGTTGTTGGTTTTTTTGATTGAATTTTATGCCAACTACTCATCCACTACACGTGTTGGGCCCACGGAGATTGACTTTGCATGTGAGAATTGTTGGTGGAGATGGAATGTATGGGGAAATATCGAAAATTTCAGGAAATATCGGAAATATCGGGAAATATTGAAAATTTTGACCGAAATTGTCATGGTATGCTATGGATATATCAAGCCTCCAAAAAAACGAAATTTTCGGCTAAATTTCGCCGCCGATTTTTTCGATTTTTCAGTCCTTGACAATTATCAGAATCTTCGGTAGCAAGGCAGCTTGATTTCCATCTGACCTTATCAAGTTAATAGAGAGAGTGTGGTCAGTATCAGAGACGGAAGCTAGTTAGTTTTTTTTTTTTTTTTTTTTAATATCAAGAATAGAACATGCATAGGCACTATGAACACACTAAACTGCTAATACTTTCCACAAAAAAATTATAGACACACACACACACACAGTCTTTCTATGCTAAGGAGATTTTAAAATCTAAGGATATCCTTGAATAGACTCACTTTTCGATCGCATATCCACATATTAACTGTTCAGTTTGTAGGTATATATGAGTAGATCATCTCTACTAATTTTCAGCCAAATTGATAATCATTAAGACATTCAAAACTGCGATTTACAATTATGAATACGAACGGTTCAGGTTGGACAGATTTGGTTTGTTCATTGATTTAATCTAATTCGATACCTTAACGATCATCAATTTGGCTGAAAATTTGCATAAGTGATCTATACATTAGGACCTAAAAATTGAATGGTTAAGATGTGGATATGTGATTGAAAAGTGAGACTATTCAAGAATATCCTTATATTTTAAAATCTTAGGATATTCTTCAATAGACTCACTTTTCAATTGCATATCCACAGCTCGACCGTTCAATTTTTAGGTATATATGAGTAGATTATCTCTGCAAATTTTCAGCCAAATTGATAATCATTAAAGACATTTAAAACTATGATTTACAATTATGAACACGAACGGTTCAGGTTGGACAGATTTGGTTTGTTCATTGATTTAATCAATTTGGTTGAAAATTTGTAGAAGTGATCTATATATTCGAACCTAAAGACTGAACGGTTGAGATGTGGATATGCGATTGAAAAGTAAGTCTATTCAAGGATATCCTTAGATTTTAAAATCTAAGGATATCCTTGAATAGACTCACTTTTCGATCGCATATCCATATCTTAGCCGTTCAGTTTTTAGGTATTTATGAGTAGATAATCTCTGTAAATTTTCAGCCAAATTGATAATTATTAAGACATTCAAAACTGCAATTTACAATTATGAACATGAACGGTTCAGGTTGGACAGATTCAGTTCATTCATTGATTTTATCTAGTTTGATACCTTAATGATCATCAATTTTGCTGAAAATTTGCAGTAAGTGATCCATACATTAGGACCTAAAAACTGAACCGTCGAGATGTAGATATGCGATCGAAAAGTGATTCTATTTAAGGAAATCCTTAAATCTTAGGAAGTCATTGGCATAGAAAGACCACACACACACACACAAGGACGTTCAAAGGCGAACGCCCGTGGAAAATGAAAAGATGCGGATGTCTAATGTCAACCGTTAGATTTCATTAATGAGATCGGACAACGATGCTCCATTTATGTAGTGTTCGTCTTTCTCTCCCTTCAAAAACCGAATTATTGAGTGAAGATGAAAAATTTTATGTTGCTTTTGAAGCCAATTTAAGATTCAAAACAACACATATCAACCCATTAGAGAATCCATGACTCTTTATCAACAATCTCTAATCTGCAAAATCTAAGTTTTTCCTTTTTAATCAAATTTGGGGAATCGTAGTCACAAATCAAAATTTGGGAGAATTTTGTAGCATTTTGAGATAAGAAATTGATCTATGAGAGAAGAAGGTGGGTTTGGATCAATGTCAATTTTGAGCTATTAGTCTGAGTGAGTGGAAAACAAAGAAGAAAGACACAAAAGAAAAAGAAGAGGAAAGAAGGAGAAGCAGAGCTGCTAAAGATCATTGATGGGTTATACATAGCCACATTCATAGTAGGCTCATAGATTGTGAAATAGGAAATTAAAATTCCATGATGGAGAACCCTTATTGCCAATAAATGCTTCTAGAATCGAGAAAATTGTATAGATCCTTTAAATAACCTTTATCATCTTTGAAAACAACTCTTAGCGCACCTACACCGTGTTTTACATCACACGCGCCATCAAAAATTAATTTCAGGCAACCTATAGAAGGAGGCTGCCAAATAGTAGTAATAACAGCCGGTGGAATGATCGCATTCTGTCTCTTAGCATTACACCGTTCAAACTCCAAGTGGCATTCATAGGCAATCAAGGCATTGTTAATTAAGTCACTAGGCTTCAAAGCTGTTTCTCCATGCCTATGTAGATTTCTATTCCTCCACAGCCACCAAAGGATGAAAGCAAAAGATTCAAAATCATTGCCAAAATTAATTGAACTTACATGTTTAATAAGGTCAGCAATTGATGGTTCTCTCCACACTTTGGACACGTCACTTAAATATATGTTTTAACTTTTTAAGTGCAGCTAAAAAATAAAAAGAAAAATTTATTATACACCTAATTTTCTAATCACATATTAGATTAACCTTACTGATTAATACACCTAAACCAATTTGGTTTCTCTCAAACTAAAAAATTTATTAAATAGAATAAATAATAAAACCTGTTTTTGTTAAAAATTACAAAAGATACCACAAAACCTAAATATATCGTAGATGAAATTGATGCCCATAGACATCTCCCATATGGGAGAGGATCTTCTCCTAATTAAGCTGCTTATTTACCTGAGCTACCTAAGCTTTCCATCCTAAACCGCCACGTGTAATATAACACATCTAATGGCTGAAATAGGGAAACTGTTATTGCTCAACTTCTTCTTTCACGGTTTCACTGGTTCTCTCTCTCACTTTTATCTCTATCTTCTTTTTTTTCCAGATTTGGTTCCTTCGTTTCCACACCACCAAGACAATTACTCTGATTCTCAGTACTCTCAATACCCAATTCTTGTAATTTTTCCGAAACATTTGTGCACAAAGGACTCTTCTTCGACATGCTTATCTCTCTCTCCACCTTCCAATACATTCAAATTCAACTCAACAGTTTGTTTCACTGGACTTGAAGTTTGGTCTCCTGACTTATCACTCTGTGTTTGCCTTTACCCAAAAAGTTTAGATTTTTCAATCATCACGAGCACACATGATAAATTTTAGATTTTCCTTTACCGAAAAATCATTGAACTTCAGATTTTGCTTCCCATACCCAAATGGTGTAATTGAGGAAGAAAGATTCTGACCTTTCAAAACCTTGAGCCCAAATTAATTCAATTCCTCAAATCACCCCCAGTTACCCAAAAAAAAAAAAAAAAATCCACAATTTGAAGAAATGCCCAGATGCCATGAAAACTCAGAACTCATTGATGCCCAAAAAGTTTGAAATACGAGGAGAGAAAAGCTTCAGTGTTCCCGGGTTTTATTGGTACTTGCCAGAGTGGGTGTTCTTGAGGAATTGATCAAGCATCTTTGCTGAAACTTCTAAGAAATTCCCTTCCTAAATCTGATATCCAAGAGCTCATTGCAATTTGTCCTTTTAGATTGAAATCTGGAAAAATAAGAAGATTGAGATGGAAGAGTGAGAGTGAGATCGGGCAGAAGAAGAAGATAAGGAATAGAAGTAGTTTGGTTCAATTTCAACCGTAGGATTAAGCTGCAAATTATACAATAATTATAATAAAATATAGGAACCGTTAGGTTTTTGGACACATGGCGGCTTACCATGAAAAGCTTAGGTAGCTAAGGTATAAAAGAGCTCAGGAGAGGATCCTCTCCCCTACCATAAACCCACTTACTCTACTAAGGCCTCATTTGGTTTGCAAAAAGGAAATCAATTCCTTAGAAAATTCTATGGGAAAGAAAAATAAACTTCCCACTAACTTTCCTTTCCGCTGTTTAGAAATGTTTGGAAAGCAAGGAGAAAATATATCCTCATATATTAAAATATATAGTTACACAAATCTCATAAGTTTTTTAAATAAAATTGTCAATAATAATTTTCAACAATTGTACTATGTAATTGTTAATGTCTAAAAGTCTAGCGGTAGCTGGACTTTAGCTAACGCTGATCCGATGGGCGGATCGATATTTGTGTTGTTGTAGTTCCCGTTACCTGTCAAGTGAAATACAAAGGGGCGTCAGAGGGAGACCGCGCTGGGCGGTCTTCAGCTCTCCGATGCCTAAGTTAGTCGATGTATTTATGTTGACAAAGTAACAGTAAGCAAGTATTGAATGCGTAATAAATGAGGAGAGAGGAGAGGACCTTTTATAGGTGAGGAAGAGGATGATCTTCTCCTTGTTTTCGATGTGGGACTGATGTGCTTCAGTTCCCAGTTTCAGTAGCTTCTGATGCTAACTTGACACGGCACGTGGCGGCGCGTCGGCGGTGCTTTGGGGTTGCTCCGGGGCTCAGGCGGTAACCTGGCTAGCTGTCTTTACGCCAGTCACTTATATGGTGGGCGTTGGTACCCCTGGCGGTACAATGAGCGTGGCTCATTATAGCTAATTATGCTTGCAAATGCACATGTATGTACAAGTCCCCCAAATCCCCAGTCAAGGAGGGCAATCTTGGTTCGGGAGTTGATCGGCGGTTTGAATCGTTTCTCCCGCTAGACTTTGCAGAAGCATAATTAGCGTCAGTGCGTCGTCAACCATGGATTTACTGAGCAAACGCTTTGTGCCCTTTCGGGTGGGCCCCTGCTAGGCCCCCCAGGGAGTCCCCCACTCCCCGGCTAAGATGGACCTCCGGATGGTCGTTATTATTGTTTGTTGAGGGGGAGCTGCATGGAGCAGCGCTGCACGGAGCAGAGGGTGTTGGGTTGCGAGCCCAATCTTAGCACCCAAGTGACGGGGGTCAACGTACCTGATCAGGGCTGTCGTAGACTGTTGACTAGTCCCCGTGTCCCGTAGGGACATTCTGACCGTAACTCCGCGTGGCGGCGTTGTCAGAGAGGCGTGGCCTCGGGATCCGCCGCTGGCGGAAGTCCCCCTGCTAGATGTAGCAGGAAGCAGCGTCAAGTAGACGTGCTTGGTGGTATTTTATTGAGCGGTATTGCGCTGAATAAAGTACGCAGCTTGTCAGATGAGAAAGGGGGTCCGCTAGCGGTGTGCTGTGTAGCGGAGGACGCCCCGTTTACCGAATGACGAGGGAAGTTCCGGTGGAGACTTCGATGGTGACAAGAAAAGTTCCGCTGGCGGGGTGTCGCTCAGTGGACTGTCACCTGAGATGACAAGTGAGAAAATCCTCTGGCGGGGTTTCGCTCAGCGGAGATTCCGTCACTTGGAGAATGGCAGGTGAAGGTCCGCTGGCGGGGTTTCGCTCAGCGGAGACTCCGTCACTTGGAGAATGGCAAGTGAAGGTCCGCTGGCGGGGTTTCGCTCAGCGGAGACTCCGTCACTTGGAGAATGGCAAGTGAAGGTTCGCTGGCGGGGTTTCGCTCAGCGGAGAATCCGTTACTTGAATGACAAGTGAAGATCCACTGGCAGGGTTCCGCTCAGCGGAGACTCCGTCACTTGGGGTTTCTTCTCAAGTGGTGACTTCCCTTGGAAGCTGAAGAAGACGACGGTTGACACGTGGCCAACTCCTAGAGGGTTAGCGTGTGGAGGTTTGTCTGCTAAGCCTAGCCGTCTTCTCGTCATTAATGTGAGTAATGATGGATTTCGTAACCGAGGCGACGCCTCGGCTAATCCAGGGAGTTAGTGAAGACGTGGGACACGTGTACGGTTGCTACGTGATGTCGTTTTGTAGCGGACGGCTCAGGATTACTTGATGTTGACATAAAAAGGGGGGAACTGAGCGAGTTTCGACACTTCTGGAAAATCTTCAAATCTGAGTTGCCTCCTTCGAGCCTTGTTCTTCTGCGAATTGCGAAGGAGATCCCCGGGTTTGCGTGGAGTAGTCGGACTGGAGAGGACGAAATCTGTCAGTGAAGACGAGCTGCACTCCAAAGTCTTCGACGTGAGGTTGGTATTTCGGATCCTTTTCCTGTTTCATTGAATCTGCAATGGTGGTTTCTGGGTTTTGGTATTTCTGTTAATGGTATGATATTGCTTCTGTGTTATTCTCGGAGGGTGTAGGGAGAGATTTGAGGGAGGTTACGGTGTTTGACAGAAAGTTGGGGTTTTGGGTTTTGCTAGATGGTCCAATCTGGGTTGAGTGTGTGGTTGTTTTTGTTTTGGTATTTTTGTGGGTAATTGTTCTTGACATCTTTGGCTATATCTGATGTGAGAGTAGGTTAGATCTGTATTTGTGCTAACTGATGTGGGTTTTAGGGTTTGGGATGGCCAACGTCATAGAGATTTCGAGCAGTGAGGATTCCGGGTCTGATGTGTCGTTCAGCGTGGCGGATATGACTTTTATTGACTCGTTGCGTCCGTCTGCCCATGCAGGAACCTCACTGCCAGAACCGCTTGAAGTTGAGCCACTTCAGACCATCCCCTGGGAAGTAGCTATGGGTCGTGGTTCGCGTCCAGAGAGCTCTAGGGCGGGTGAGGTTGCTAGGCGCGACGAGCGCTTGGCGAGCAATAGTGCTGCTAGCGGCTCCGCTGGCGAAGGGGAAGTGCCGGGCCAAAATGTCGAGTCGGCGTGGTACCTCTCAGACGGCACCGCCGTCGACGAGGCAGGTGGGCGGATGGATGCCGCCGCTGTTAACCGGATGAAGCGGACGTTCCGGTTGCCGGGCTCGGTGAAGCTGCGCCCGCCGACAGCGGATGAGAAGGCCTCGATGCTCTCAGCGGGATGTGCTGCCGTGCACGAGGCCATATTCCGCCAAGGAGTGACATTCCCGCTGGTGCCCAATCTCCAAATTCTTGTGTGCGAGTTTGGCCTTGCCTTTGGTCAGATCTGTCCCAACATGTGGCGGTTGATGTTGGCGATGAACTCCTTGTGGCGCTTGTCGGGGTGCGAGGGGCCTACCGTGGCGGAAGTGCTTCATTTCTACGAGCTAGTGTATGTGAAGCGCCGAGGTTGCAGAGGGTGTGAGAACCTGAGCCGCCGCCAGGGAGCGCCCAAGTTGATTGAGAATCTAAGGGACTCAATGTCCTACTGGCGGGGGACCTTCTGCGTCGCCACAGATGGCTGGGAATACCACACCAGGTCGAATGTGGAGGGCCGACGTTTAAGACTAAGTCGGAATTCCAGCCCATCCGAGGTTGGCAACTGGTTTCCGCTAAAAATAACTGGCGGGTTCAAACTTTTGCAAACCTGCGCTTTTTGTTAATGATTATTGTGTTTGTGCAGCGGGATTGAGGTACATTTTGACGCGCGAAGAGGAGTGTCGCGTGGCGAGGATCCGTGGCTGCTGGCGGAACCGCAATTTGCTTGACTTCCGTCTTCTGACCGGTTGGGAATTGCTGGTCGACCTGCGGCTAACTCGTTCTATTGGTGAGAACATTTCCGCCACACCTCTCTGTTTTTTTTGTAAGTGATCCGGACTGACGGGTGTTTGTGTTTTTCTTTGCAGAAACCCTGCCCGGTAACAAATCTAGTCGCGACGCTTTCGAAAAAGCAATGGATCGTGCCGAGATAGAAAATTTTCTGGAGGCTATGTATGCCGAGGGGCTGGCGGCCCAGCAGACGGTGGTGAACCCGGAGACGCTGGTGCTGAGCCAGTCCGAGGTTGCGGTGGAGCTGCCGATGCCGCACCACTCCCATCTGGGTGAGGATGGTCTGCCGGTAGTACAGGCGGATACTCAAGCGGGCGGCGGGGATAGGGGGATTGTTGCTACCGGGCCGCGGGAGCGGATGCCTACCACCCGGCGCGGTCCTCAAAAGAAGACGGTGCAGCCGACGGAGACTGCCACCGAGTCCAGGGGTGAGCCGCCGGTGCGGGTGACGAGGACCGCTGCTGGGACACAAAGGGCGCTGGAGAAAAAACGCCGGCAGCCTGACTCCCCCGTCGAGGAAGAGGAAGAAGGGGTGGTGATCGGAGTCCGCCAACAAAAGAAGGCCCGGCAAGCTGCGTCGAAGGTTGCAGTGGCGGAGGGAGAGGCGGCAGCCGTCAGTGATCTGGACTCCTTCGCCGAGTATGCTCCATTCATGACAGAAGGGGAGCGGGCGTTCCTTTTCCATTTGTGCGAGCGGCTGGGGTTCGGGGGTCTGGCGGGCCTATCGCGCCCGACGGCAATTGACCAATTGCCCTTCAGCTCGGCGTTTGGTCAAATATCTGCGGGATTACATGGTATGTTCGAGGCGGCGTCTAAGCAGCCCCGGATTGAGGAAGAGCTCAGGGGAGAAATCGGAGGTCTCCAGAGGGAGTTGGCGGAGGCCAAGGAGAGACTGGCGGAGGTCGAGCGGGGACTGGTCAAGGCGGAGTGTGATTATGCGGACGCTCGTGGCAAGCTTAATGCGGCCATCCGGCGGGATCTGGAGAGGAATGAGCGCGTCTCCAAGTTGGAGCAGGAGATCGCGCTGCTGCAGGAGCGGATAGCCGCTAAAGATAAGAAGCTCATTATTGTGCAGCGGGAGTCTGCCGCCAGACTGGATGAGGTGCAGCGGCTGGACGGGGAGGTTAACCGCCTGAAAAATGAACAGAGTTCCTCTGCGGCCGCCGCCGTTGAAGCGTTCAAGCTGTCGGCGGAGTATAAAAAGACATTGACCGAAGCGGCGAAGTCTGGGGCCCGGGCCAATATAGACATGTTGAAGCGGAAGGGCGCCATTGACTTTGCAAAGGCGTCACAGCCCGACGTGCCGGTGGTCGAGAGTGTCCCGCCGGAGACAGAAGTCGTGCCTGACCCTGCGGCGGGTACTCATTCGGGCAGCGGGGAAAGTGGCTCCCATCCGCCGGAAAGGTCCCGGCAGACTCCCCAGCAGACCCCGTCGGAGGTGTCACGTGCCGGATTTCTGGAGGCACACACCCGGGCGGATGGTACTATAGAGACTCCCAGTCCGACAGCTCGAGGGTCCGATCAGGCGAGCCGATCGGTCGTGCCGCCGCCTGTTGAAGCCGTAGAAGCTGAAGACAACCGCTGAAGCTAGCTGAGACTTCCATAGCTTTTTTTTTTTTTTTTTGACACTTTGTAATAATGAACTACTTTGGGTGGGGAGTCCCAGCCCTGAAATGAAATTTCAGAGTTTGACGTTTGTCATGATGTGTTTGTACCGCTAGAGTTTTGACGTAGAGATTTTTCTTTTGCCAAGCAATGAAACATTAAAGGAATTAAAATTGGTCCAAGTGCACCACGTAGCGGACGTGGTCCGCTGACGATTCCTGGCGTTGCCAGTTGCCCTCAGTGCTAGACTTGGTAACAATGGTTTGAATAATTCCTCGTTTCATTGATAGCTGACTGATCAGCGTTTACAAAAGAGGGGTAGTACCCGTTGGGTAGCTTCCCTTAGCTAAATATTGAACAAAAATTTAGCTAAGTCAAGATGCTCTTGGGTAGCGGCATGACTATTTGTAATAATACCGAAGGTGTTCGGTATTCCAAGGGTGGGTCGTTGTGACGCCATCCTTGTCCATTAAGTAGAAGGTGCCTGGGCTAACGACTTCCACAATTTTGTATGGACCTTCCCAAGTTGGGCGAAGCTTTGTTGGCGGTGGAATGACTTCCTTCATTACCCAGTCCCCCAGTTGGAGGTTCCGGGCCTTGACTCTGGCATTGTAGAAACGCGATACCCGCTGCTTGTTTTGCAGGTTGCATAGGTGGGCCTTGTGTCGCTTTTCCTCCAGGAGGTCCTTGTCCAGGTTGATGCCGTCAGTGTTGGTCTCTGGGCGGTAGCCCTCGACTCTGGCGGTAGGTTGAGAGACCTCAATAGGCAGGACAGCCTCCGTTCCGAACATCATGCAAAAAGGAGTTTCACCAGTTGCGGAAGTTGGGGTTGTTCTGATGGCCCATAGAACTTCCGGAGTTTCTCCGCCCATAGACCCTTTGCTTTGTCGAGTTTTTCTTCAGCAGCTTTTTGATTATCTTGTTTGCTGCTTCGACCTGACCGTTGGTCTGGGGGTGGGCGACAGATGCAAAACTCATCTTAGTACCCAGGTTGGCGGTGAAAGAGATGAGCTCCTTGTTGTTGAATTGTGTGCCATTGTCGGTGATTATCGTGTGTGGGACACCGTAACGGCAGTAGATGTTCTTCCAGAGGAAGTGAATTACCTTGGCGGTAGTTATTGCTGTTAGTGGTTCCGCCTCTATCCACTTGCTGTCGTAGTCGATAGCCACTATGATGTACTTGAACTGGCCCTTGGCGGTTTGAAATTTTCCCATCAGATCCAGGCCCCAAGTTGAGTGGATCCATGGAGCGACGATGACCGATAGTGGTTCCGCCGGTGCATGCGGGATGTCAGCAAATTGTTGGCACTTGTGGCATGATCTTGATACCTGGCGGGCATCGTCGCCGAGAGTAGGCCAAAAATAGCCTTGTCGCATTGTGCGATTGGCTAAGGATCTGGCGCCTGAGTGGTTTCCGCATTCTCCGCTATGAATTGCTGCCAGAACGACCTTTCCCTCCTCTGGGGTTAGGCAGCGGAGGTTGGGATGGGTGAATCCCTGGCGGTACAGCTTGCCGTTCTGGATGTTGTAGCGGGTTGCCCTCCGTTGGAGTTGTCGCGCCTTAACTTTGTCTTCCGGCAATGTGCCGTTGCGCTTGTATTCAATGACTTCGTCCATCCAGCTGGTATTGACCTCAATGTTGAAAATCTCCGCCAGGGTTTTGTGATACTTGGCTTGTCAAGACACTCCACTCTTGTGTCCGCTGGACTCTGATGTGGCTGGGCGGTTGCCAGTCTTGCCAGTGAATCAGCCTTGGCGTTCTTTTCCCTGGGGATTTGTGTGATGTTATGAAATTTGAATTTCTTGAGGAGTGTCTTAACGTACCCCAAGTATGCCGCTAACTGTTGGTCCTTGGCCTGGAAGCTGTCATTGACCTGGTTAACGACCAACTGGGAATCACTGAAGATGTTGACACTGTCAGCCCCTGAATCGATGGCGAGGAGTAAGCCGGCAATGAGTGCTTCGTACTCCGCCATATTGTTGGAGGCTTTGAAGTTGAATTTTAGCGCGTATTCCACATTCAGCCCCCCAGGTCCTGTGAGGATGACTCCGGCGCCGCTGGCCTTGGCGCTGGCGGAGCCGTCCACATGCAGGTTCCAATCTGATTGTAGGGGAGCTGGCTCCTTAGCGGTGACCATTTCCGTCCCGGCTCATTCTCCGTGCTGGGGTTGGGCTGACGCTCAGTGAGCTCGGCGATGAAGTCCGCTACCGCCTGGCCCTTCATGGCGGTTCTTGGCTTGTAATCTATGTCAAATTCACTGAGCTCGATGGCCCACTTGCTGAGGCGCCCTGAATGTTCAGGGTTCTGCATCACCTGTCTTAGTGGTTGATTGGTCAGCACGTGGATTGTGTGCGCTTGAAAATACTGGCGGAGGCGTCTGGCGGCAACGATGAGTGCAAGAGCTAGCTGTTCTAAGGGTGGATACCTTGTTTCTGCCCCGTTCATGCCTCTGCCGGCGTAGAAAACTGGGAGCTCGTCCTGTCCCTCCCGCCGGACAATGGCGCAACTCACCGCTGATACCGATACCGCTAGGTATATGAACAGTGTCTCTCCTTGCACAGGGATAGAGAGTAGTGGGACTGCCGCTAGGTAATCCTTCAAGCCCTGAAACGTCTGACACTCTGGGTTCCAGTTGATGACTTTCTTGTGAGTCGTTTTGAGGAGCTTGAAAAATGGGGCACACCTGTCAGAGAGCCTGGAGATGAATCGAGAAAGGGCGGTTAACTTGCCCTGGAGGCACTGGACGTGTATCTTATACTCAGGGTCCGCCAGGTCGAGTATGGCCTGTACCTTGTCCGGGTTAGCCTCGATTCCTCGTTCACTGACAATATAACCCAGAAATTTGCTGGCGGTGACGCCAAAGAAGCATTTTTCTGGGTTGAGGCGCATGCCATAGGCCAGGAGGATGGTAACTATGATCTTGAGATTTGCCACATGTCCGCTGGCCTTTATACTTTTGACTAACATGTCGTCCACGTAGACCTCGATTATCTTGCCCAAATGTTCAGCGAACATAGCATTCATCAGCTGCTGATAAGTTGCACCGGCGTTCTTCAGACCGAAAGGCATGACATTGTAGCAGTACAGCCCTTTGTCGGTGGTGAAGGTGGTACACTCCTGATCTCTGGGATGCATCTTGATCTGATTGTAGCCGGAGAAGGCGTCCATCATGCTGGGGAGTTCATGCCCGGCGGTCGCGTCGACCAGCTGGTCAATGCGTGGCAGAGGGAAACTGTCTTTGGACATGCCTTGTTGAGATTTTTGAAGTCGACACACATCCGCCACTTGCCGCTAGGCTTCTTGACCATGACCAGGTTGGAGATCCACTGGGGATAGACTACCTGGCGGATGAATCCAATGCCCTGGAGTTTGGCGACCTCTTCTCCTATGGCGCGGTATTTCTCCTCGTCGAAGGCCCTTCGCCTCTGCTTGATGGGATGGAAGGATGGCTTGATGGTTAGTTTGTGTGTGATGATTTCGGGAGAGATACCTGGCATGTCCGCATATGACCATGCGAAAACGGCGGCGTTGTCCCGCAGGAATTGAGTGAGTTCTGCGGCCACCTCTGGGTCTAGCTGAGCTCCTATGCGGACTGTCCGCTCTGGGTGCTCGTCAGAGATGCTGATGACCTTCAACGATGTTCCGGATTGACCGGTTCCTTCCTTACATATTTCTCCTCCTCATCCCTAGGATCCTCGAAGATATCTGGTGGCGGTGCCTGATTTCCTACCGTTAGGATTTTGTGGCGGCGGGTTGACCGCGCAATGGTGGTTGAGTAGCACTCTCGTGCTAATTGCTGACTTCCCTTGACACAGCCCGTGCCGTTGGGTGTGGGGAACTTCATGAGAAGCATGTATCCGGCGATGATGCATTTGAGCTTGTTGAGTGCCGGCCGTCCTATGATGGCATTATACGAACTGAAACAATCCACAACTATAAATTCAGTATGCACCTGTGCCATACATGGACTGGAACCGACGGTTAACCGCATGTAATCAGAACCTAGCGGTTGAGTGATATCGCCGGAGAAGCTAAGCAATGGCTCATGGTCTTGTAGTAGTTTCTTGTTCCGCCTAAGGTTGTTGTAACAACCGCTGAATATGACATTGACAGCAGATCCGCTGTCCACCAGGATTCTTCCCACTGACCATCTGTCGAGAATGGCATCGATCAGAAATGGGTCGTCATGGGGTAGATGTACTCCGCGCTCCTCCTCCTCTGAGAAGGTGATGGGCTCCCAACCAGACTTTGGGAGTTTGGCAGATCTCTCGTAGTGGATGTTGCAGACTTCCCTTGGGTGACTTGCGCGTGCATACCGCTTTCTTGCCCTGTGAGACATGTTGGTGATTGGAGCCCCGCCATCGATGGTGTTGATGCGGCCCAGTGGCTCAATGTTGGCAATCACAGGTGGCGGTTGGCGCACCTTAAACTGATCCATCTTGCCGTCACGGTACATGGTCTCAATGGCCGTTTTGAGAGCGTTGCAACTGTTGGTATTGTGACCGCTGTCCTCGTGGTATTTGCACCACATGCCGGTGTTTTTTGGCTTACCCTTTTTGGGGAATTTCGGTGAGGGTGGCGGTGGTATCTGATCCTTACATTGATTGTAAATTTCCTCGTACGAGGCTGTGAGGACGGTGAATACTGCATACCGTTGAGAGGATTCCGTCTGCTTGTTGCGATTGTCCCCATGGGATGGGCGGTTGCCCTTGTAGTGGTTGTCTTTCTGCCTCTTGCTTTGATAACTGCCCTGCTGCCATTCCCTCTTCTTGTCAGCTGGCGGTGCAGTGGGGGCTTTGCTGGCGGTCTCCTGATGGCTGGAGGAGGGTTGAGATGACTTTGTTGGTGTTGCTGGTGGCGGTGGGGTTTCTCCATATGTGATAAATTCCGCCTGGGCATGAATGACCGCCTCACTCATAAGGTGATCATACGCCGCATTGGGATGATTGTAGTTGAGGTGATAGAGGAATGGTCCCTTGAGGAGTCCCTGCCTGAAAGCCGCCGAAGCCATCGTTTTGTCGAGATCGCGGCACTGAGATGCTGCCGCTCGCCATCTTGTGACGAATGCCTTCAACGATTCGTCCCCTCCCTGCCTGACGCCAAACAACTGGCTCGTGTTGTGATGACCGGCGGACAATAAGATGAATCGAGAGAGGAAAGCATGAGATAATGCGTGGAATGAGTCGATGGACCCTGGCGGACACTCGAAAAACCAACTCATTGCCTCACTATCCAGCGTTTCGCTGAACAAGTGGCACAGGGTGGCGTCATCGAATCCCTTGTTGTTGGTGACCTTCTTGAACGTGTCCATGTGGACGAAGGGATCGGTCTTACCGCTATAATGTGACATTTTTGGGGTCTTTGCAAACGCTGGTCTGACGGCTTGCAAAATTGTAGCGGTGAATGGGCCTGGCCTGGACGCGAAGAGTGGGTTTGGGGCTGGCGCCGGGGTGCCTGCCTCTGCCAGGATTAGTCTCCGTTCTAATTGCTGCATCCTCTCCAAAATTTGGGTGGTTGCGTCGCCGGCGGGGCCCGCTCGGACGCTCCGCGGAACTAACCCCCGCCCGGGAATGGGTAGATTGCCCTCAGTCCTTGCTCTAGTCCTCGAGCGGTGGGTGCGCAGCGATGACTCCGCCTCCTGCTCCAACAGTTGTGGGACAGGGGGTGGTCCCATTCCCGCCAGCTCAGGTGGGTTTGGCGGTACCTGCATTTGCACGATGGGTCCTATACCAGCGGTAGGCCGGCTGTGTCTGGTGCTGTGTGAATGCTCACTTCGTGCGGGGTTGGCGTTTGCGTCCAGCGTCCGCCTTAGCTCGTCGAAACGTGTCATCAGTGTGGCCACCTGGTGTTGGGCTTCCGCCTTCTCCTTGCGTTCCTACTCGCATTCCCTGTTTGCTTTGTGGAGGTCCGCGAGCGCCAGCTCATACAAGGCGGTGAGGTCTTGACCTGGGGGACGGCTGCTGCTTGGATTTGTTTCACCGCCTGGGTTGACCGGGGTGTTGAATAGTGCGCGGTTGATGCATACCGCTGGGTGGGCGGGTTGGGGAACGGCGGACTGGTCTGCCTGCTCTTCGACATTTTCCCCGCTACCGTTAGTCATGGTAATTGTGATGGGATGACCTTCTGTTCAAGGATTCCCACAGACGGCGCCAATGTTAATGTCTAAAAGTCTAGCGGTAGCTGGACTTTAGCTAACGCTGATCCGATGGGCGGATCGATATTTGTGTTGTTGTAGTTCCCGTTGCCTGTCAAGTGAAATACAAAGGGGCGTCAGAGGGAGACCGCGCTGGGCGGTCTTCAGCTCTCCGATGCCTAAGTTAGTCGATGTATTTATGTTGACAAAGTAACAGTAAGCAAGTATTGAATGCGTAATAAATGAGGAGAGAGGAGAGGACCTTTTATAGGTGAGGAAGAGGATGATCTTCTCCTTGTTTTCGATGTGGGACTGATGTGCTTCAGTTCCCAGTTTCAGTAGCTTCTGATGCTAACTTGACACGGCGCGTGGCGGCGCGTCGGCGGTGCTTTGGGGTTGCTCCGGGGCTCAGGCGGTAACCTGGCTAGCTGTCTTTACGCCAGTCACTTATATGGTGGGCGTTGGTACCCCTGGCGGTACAATGAGCGTGGCTCATTATAGCTAATTATGCTTGCAAATGCACATGTATGTACAGTAATTAATGTAGAAAAAGTGGAAGGAAAAATGAATAATTTAGAGGATGAGAGGATTCATTTTCCCTCATATTTTTTCTTCTTAAAAGGAAAGTTCTTCATTTCCTTATACACACCGGCGGACCTACGTTGTGCCTAATGGGGGCTGCCGCCGTCACTCACCAAACATTTACATACATAATTACATATATAGAATTAGTTTGCCCCCATAATTACATACATAATTACTTGCCATGCTATGGAAAAGTATAATAAAATATCAAGGTCATCCCCCACTTAAAGAAATTAGTCTGGCTTTGATACATTAATTGGTCATAATTAACTACAATCTTGTTCTATATGAATTAAAAATTATAACTACCATCACATCTCTTATGGACACAGAACTCTGCTTTTTCTATATGTATTCATACACATAATTCAGCTTGGTGTTTTCACATCCCTCATGTAACGCCCCGATTTGAACCTCCTAAAATCAGTCACGTTACAGTGCCGCGAACCATTAGGAGCATAAGCTAAAAATAGTTCAGCCACACTCCTAAAGATACGCAAGGCATTTGAATAAGATCTGACATAAAATTACTTTTCAATGGAAGGTAAAATCGAGCTAGAAGCGTGAATATGAATGAGGTGAAATTGAGAAGACTCTTGGTGCAATAACTTGTTATGTCAAATACTAAAATAAATTCCATTTCTAAAACCAAGATTCATGGAGTTCCAAATCATTGGTCCGAGTAGCATTAATTGAGAGCAAACAAGTAACAGATTTCAAGAAGAATTGAAAGAGATAAGCTAATCAAGTTGAGTAGAATACCGAAGGAACTTTTTTTGGGGGGGGGGGGGGGGGGGGGGGGGGGGGGGGGGTGTATTCATTTAAGAGTCTACAAGATTTTTTTGTATTTTAGAAGTCTATGGGTATTCAACTGAAATTTTAAACCATCCTTTAAAATCTTGATGTATTCAATTAAGATTTAAAATTATCCATGTAAATCTGCTGATATTCAAAAGTATACGGATTTTTAAGGATTTCATTAAATGCTAGATTTTTGAGGATTTTATAGTGCTTTTTATACATATCAAAACTCAAAAACAATCCGACCACACTTCCCGAGAGATTTTAATGGATTCTTTCTCACTCAAAAAATGAAGAAGCTCTTTACCCAAAAAAAAAAAAAAAAACAGGTCTCAATAGGTGACACTCATCCATTTTGTCTTAGACCTATTTTCCCACTATCTTCCTATGCCTCTGCTCTCATCTAATAATTTTTTATTTTATTTTTATCACTATAGCTCTAAAAGCCTTAATCTTTCCAACTAATTATGTCATTAGTTTACTACTTTATTTTTTGTGTAAAATTTTGGCTGGTTAATTTTCTCTTATTGTTCATATATCATTATACACAACATAAAGAATGGTAGATTACCATACTTTCTTGTCATTGATATAGCATTATAGTTGGATCCATATATCCATTGCTTAATTAAAGAAGAAGAAGAAGATGAAGAAATTAACCTACCAAAAACATTATAAGGATTTGTAAAATCTACACAAATACTAGTAAATCAATCCATTGGAATCAATCAGAGTCCATATAGAATTTAAACAATCCGTAGATTAAGTAGATCCATGGATTATAAAAACTCAAACAAAGTCTTTTAAAATCTGAATTGAATACACCCCCCGTAGTATGCAATTTCTGAACCAATAACTTCTAACAAACACATAACCAGCATAAAATAATTGAAGAAGATGTTCTGATCAATTGTTACAAACTTACTACAAAACAAGGAATTATGAAATAGGTAGAATCATGAGATAGATAATAAGATTTGGAATCCACAATCCAAAACCTGTTAACTGGAACAACTTTTCGACAATACACAAATTCAAAATTGACAGAAAGCATGCCACACCCATCGCCAATCCTAGCTGTCCCGTCTTCGTGCACAGTACCTGCAATTACACAACTGTTGTAGGGATGAGCAATCGTCCTCGCTGGCCCAATATGGCTCAACCCTAGCTAGGTTTGAAAATAATTGTAATATATAAACATAGGTGCCGACGAGTAAGTAAAAACTACATATATAGATAAAATCCACATTGAAAACATTTTCTGTAAACTCAAATATTCGGATATCCGATTAACAAACCTGATGACCGATCATAAAGCCAACTACACCCTTACCACGATTACTATCGTTTAAACCGGCAAGGCGTAGCGAGAGTGTCCACTTACACCGTATCACCTAGAAGCAGTACGTGCCACACGTCAAAGGATGTCAGACACTCTACCATCCATACGGCCCCTCCGGAGGATTAGGGTATCGAAGGCTAAGGAAGTCGCTATGCTCCTCTCACTCTCAGGTCACCCTCATTATCTCAAATAAGAATAGTCATTGAAAACCAATTTTCAAACTATAAAACATTATAGAAAACCACTAACTAGGGCGAGTCCCCCTACCTGGAGTCCAAAGCTAAGCGATGTTGGGTGAATAATCGATGCAACGCCATCGTCCACTGATCTCCTTTGAGTTATAGGAGGCCCTAATCTGGAAATAAGCAAGTGTCACTAACTATATGGAAGTGAAAGATGACAAAGCTGGATTATTTTGGAACTAGACAGTTTGATGGTTTAGACATAGTAAACATTGACCAATCAAGCTAAAAATTTCCAGAAATAAAGTTCAAGGTGTAGTGAATACATCCCAAAAAGAATCAAGTAAAAAGGATGAAAATTGAAAGAGTTATGCTCAAAACATTTCAGCTGGTCAGAAATTGAACGAAACTGAATTGGTTTCCAGATTCCTTAATGATGCTGAAAATAACAAGTTTTAGATATTAGCTTTAGTAAAAAACACAATCGATTTTGATGTGTTCAGAAAGAGAAAATGGAGTCTCTTTCAAATTGAAACTCACAAGAACAGGCTTTGATATGCAAGGAATTTAATCCAAAAAAGGATTCTGTAAGAGGTTAATATAAAACTAAGGGAGTTTGATCAAGTAAACCCAAATTTCAAACACAAACTAAGCAATACGAGAGCATGTTGGACGAATGTAGATACAAAACCAGAAACCAACCAATCATATCATTAACCACATTAAGAACAAAGTTGAGAGAAAAATAAGGCACTCACCACTGAATCAAACGTATGGGATGGGTGAGTTCCCTCATGAAATTCGACAAGAAAAGATGGAGACAAGATGAATCTAGCCAAGCCCAGTCATATATCAAGGAATGCCACTTTCGATTTAAACATGCAAGGTAAAATAAGAGGACCTCATTGAGTAGGATACCAATAAAGTATATTGAGTTCTAAAATTGGTAGGAAGAGAAGGAAATATAAACTGAACAACCTCTTAATGGAATTAATTCCAAAGGAATTTGAGGAATCCTGACAAAGAAAGAGGATAAAGAAAAGCTGAAACTTGAAATCTGCTGATTTCTGAGCAATCTATACTCAGATCAATGTACAGACTTCATTACAGATCTGATCGCACTGATTTTTGGATATGTTATAGAAGAGATGATGATGAACAACTTTTATGAAGAACGTTTTTCGATCAAAGGCCTCAATTTAGGTACATTAAGGCATGTAAATTGACTGACGTAAACATGACTAAGAGAAGCTTCAGGAGGAGAAGAAAGGGGAGATTTTGTTTTCTGGCAGAAAAAGGTTAAGCTTGTTTCTTAAAGAACTACTTTTGAGAATTGGGCTTAATAAGGTTAGTATCGATGGAGTTCTCTAAAAAGAGCTTAATGATATGGGATGATAATAATAAACTTAAGAAAATAATATGTTAGGAATATAAATTGTAGAAAAGAGATAATTATTTAAAAGTAATATAGAAGTTGAAAATTTTTTGCAAACAATAATTTTGCAAGAGTTGTCATATCTCTTAAGATTAGGAAATAACTAAAAACTTATTCGTCAAAACTCAAAAGAGACATTTCCGGTTCTCAGACCTCATTAGTCAAAAAACAAAAAACAAAAAACCTCACCCCCAGAAGATTTGTAATACCCGTGGTATTGAAATAAAGAAAAAAAAATATATATTTAATAATAGGGTAATAATAATAACAAATTATTGTAATATTCGGCTTTTTGAACTAAGTAATCGTTCATTCATCTCAAGCCAGAATGGTACGGATACATACCTTTCCCTTGCCAACTCAAGGGCAAATTTAGGACATGGTATGCTAGCACCACCTATTAGACAACCAGTGCACACTTATTAAGAGTGAGCCTATAAAACTATAAAAATAAACATAGTACATAGACACATCCCGAAACATAAAGAAAAAAATGGCACGTAGCTGAGACAATCCTCCTGGATCCCAGATGCGAAATCCCATAGAGTTAAAGCCCATTAGTTTGATTTGTGAAAGAACCCAGGCAACATCCAAATTTGCTTTGGACACCCCAAGCTTCCAACTGGATTTGGGCCACTGAACTGATATGGGCGCCCAATTGGAGTTGGGCCTCCCAACTGATCTGTGCACCCCATAATCGGGCACCCCTTCTCTGGTAACCATCCCAGTCGAGACCGCCACTGCCATCACCGCTTGTAACCCTTTAACTTGCACTCTGACCATCACCTGTGCACCTGCAACCATTGCCACCACATCAAACTTCACACGACCCACAATCCCAGCGCTGATCCAAATTGAAAATCCTCTCCAAACCTTCATCTCAGCAAGTCTGAACTGAACTCTCCTCGCCGTCATGCTCTGAACAGAGAGGAATTTCCTGTGCCATGGCTGAAACATCCCACCAGATCTGGATAGTCCCCATAACTCAAGCAATTCATCCTTTAGTCTCGCTCAACTCGGTCGGATCCGACCTGATGTACCCTGTTTTGCAATCCGGTGTCAGAAGGCTTCAACGCCCCAACACCGAAGGCCAGTTCTTCTTTGAACAAACCCATGGGAAGATCCGGGTTCATGGTCGAGAAAACCAGTCTGACAAAGAGGTTGTTTTGGTTGGGTGTTCGCTGAAAACAAACGGCGTTGCAGGGCCAAAGAGAAGCCACAAAGCGTGGAGAGGAAGGCTCCAGTTAGAGGCGAGGCCGGACTTGGCCGCCATTTGAGAACCCCAAAACCAGGGCGGCTAGGGTTTAGGGCTGCCATTGCAGCTATAGATAATTTACTTCCTTACCATGTTATCTATTGTTTAGCTATAGATAATTATTGTAATATTCGGTGATATAGTGGGAGTTAGTTATATTCATTAAGTTGTTTGGAATGTATTATAAAGTGAAATTTATATCATTAGATTTGAGATCAAACTACACAATTTGATAAGTTTGTGAAAAACCTTCGTGAATTTTCTAGACAACCGATCTATTTATTACAAATCGAGGAAATTTTAAGGTAAAGAAAGAAATAAATAAAAGTTTATAAATAAAAACGATGTGATCTGAGCCATTAATAATAATACCATTTCATCAAACCGTCCATTTGTATTTATAAATACATGATAGAACCTCGCAAAAAGGGGAGGAGGATTCTTTCAGGTTCTGGAGAACTCTATGTCTCGTTACTGTTTATCTCCTCCTTTCCTCGGCATGTCTATCAATTTGGCTCCTACATTATGATCGAAAACCAGATTTTTCCTTCTCTCTTGCTGATCTATCCATGCCTTTCCTTTCACCATCACACGTTACCAGTTGGTTTCTCTAATAGTTGCTGACATCTCTCAACCAAAGGTTTGGTAAATCGATTACCGGAGATGGTTGACTGAGACCTGAAAATTCTTGGCGGTTTTCAACATATATCATTTTGCAGTGGCTCTTGTTAAAAATAACTGGGGAGTAGGGGCAAGGTATGAAACTCTGTCTAATCATTGCACTGGTATAATTTGATTTAGTCTAAAAAGGGTGTTAACAAAAAACTGATCTATTTGGATGAAATTCTTTAATCCACAAAATGAATTTGGATTGTTTTTCTTTATTAATTCGGGTTGGGGTATTACAAAAATCCTGGGTCCGCCACTGCTTATACACAGCAAACATAGGAAAGGAATAAATTTCCTTTCCCAAGCCCTCCATTCCGCAAACCAAACGTGTCCTAAGAGATTAGTGTGCCCACATGGTAAAAAGATTGTTTTTGACAAAGCTCAATCATAAAATTACAAGCATGGCACTCTCCAATAAAAGTTTATTGAGTTTAGGTGTTAGCCAAACAACCGTTGCGGGACTTCGAAACTTTTATTGGGGTAATAAACTTTTATTGGGAGTCAATAAACATCTTAATACTTTCAAAATCACAATTATCTTCATTTTTCACTCAATAATCAATAACATTTTTATTCGGGCAATAAAACTCAATCAAACTTTTATTGGGGTGTAATAGCAGATTTTATTGGGGGTCAATAAACCTCCTAAAAATATTTATTGTCCCCTAATAAAACATTTATTGTAAATTAGGGTCTAAATATTTATTGCCCTCACTAAAGTCGCTTTGATTTTTGATGCGTCAATTCTTATTAATCGGTGCATGCTTGAATACATAAAATTGGTGGATACTTCTACTATTATTCAAGATATTTTCTCGTTATCTATTGTAAATTAGGGTCTAGACATTATATATCTCCTTTTGTAGTCGACAATTTCATTAATCAAGGCTTTTAACCGTTATTTAAATAAATAAATAAATAAATCGACTTTTTATATAGTTATATGATTACTATTAGAGAAATTTTAAATACACACCCCAAACTACTTAATACACATCCCTATTATTTTATATTTCAAATCAGATTTTGTAGGTAGATTAAATGACCAAAATAGACATTATATATTAGAAGAAAAATAATAATAATAATAATCATATCTTCCTTATATGATTCTATAATTATAAACACAATAAATTTTTATAGATGCATCCTCATTTAAAACAAGAATAAAGTTAGAAAACATCTAATTTAAATTTTCCTTAAATAAATTGTAATTAAATGGGGTGAGAAACCATATCATTTAGAATTTCAAAATCAATGGCATTAAATGTTTTTAAAACAAATCGCTTTACTCCCACTTTTAGTTTTTTTTTTTTTTTTTAAGTTATGACTAGTCAATTTATTATCTAATATAAAAAATCACAAGTATAAAACTTTGTAATTGTTAATTTGTTTGACCATCCAATGACAATTTAGTAGTTCCACCAGTGTGGAGAAACTACTGATACAGTCTTGGTTGAATGTTCGACTCAAAATTTTATACTTATCAATATTGTGTTTGGTGTATGAGAACTTAAATAATACAAAACCTATTTCTAAGCATCTATTTGAAGGGAATAGTAATAATTCCTTATGGATTTCTCAATAAATAACACAAGTAATTAATATGGTCAATTATAAAATACTAATATGTTAATATATACTAATCAAATTAAATAGTAGCCTTAATGTAGTTAAATAATAGTGTATTTCATGGTTTTTTAGGTTGAGGATATTTTGGGTAATTTGGGTTGTGTATTTAGTAAAATATTAGAATGAGTAATTAAATGATAGGTGTATTGAGTAAGGAGTGTGTATTAAGTAATTAGGGGTGTGTATTTAAAACTTTACATTATTCTATAATTATAAACACAATGAATTTCTATACATGGCATCCTCATTTAAAACAAGAGTAAAGTTAGAAACCATCTAACTTAAATTTTCCTTAAATGAATTGTAATTATAGAAAATTACTTAGAAGTGTTATTTTGAAATTTTAATTAGCCATAAGAGCAACTCCAACAGCTTCCCCATATTTTGATTTTTCTCTACTTTAGGGAAAAATAAGCCTCTTTTGCTCCAACAGATTCCCTACAACAATCTCTATTTTAGGGAAAGTGAGGAAAGAGAAAACCAAATTCCCTATATTTACAACAATCTCTAAAAATTTAAGGAAGAATATGGAGATTTTAGAGATTGCTGTAAAATAAGGAATCTGTTGGAGTTTGAGAAGAAAAAGATGCTAAATCTTTGACTTTTGCTTATCTATTATATCAAAATTATAGGAAAATTACTGATGCTCTTGCTCTTCATTCTCTGACGAACCACTCATCGCGCACGGCTTCAACGGCGCTTTCTCCGTCGTCGATCAACTTGTCCTGGCTCTCCAAGGCTGTTGGTTTCTTCTCTGTCGCTCACTCAGAGGCCAGAAGCTTAATCTCCAATCTCGAGGTAACGGCTTTGTATATCTGAAGGCTCTAAGCTCTCAATTTCTTCTCTGAAGCTTCATCGCCGTTTTGAGCTCTCAATTTCATCTCTTTCACCACTGCCTCTATCCTCGGCCAAGAGAGCAGCGTTTGGTCTAAGAGCGCCAACTTTCCTCAGGTTCACTCATTTTTTTCATCTCTGGAAGTTTAAGCTTCATATTTACTTCATCTTTAGATCTGACTTTTTAGGGTAAACTTGCTTATTGGAAGTTGGAGTATGATATGATGATCAAGCTTCAGAAAAATTACTGATGAACTCAATTTTGAAGTGTTTGTGTTGTTATTGATTTGAAGATTTGATATATGAAATCAGATGTTTAATTGAGGTTTAGAATGGGAATCAGAGTAGCTTAGATTGCTTGGTATATTATGTATGCAATTGAAAGTGAATTGGAAAATGTTAGACACAGTAGCAATTTCTTAATGTCTGTGTGCATTGATAGCTTGTAGTAGCATATGTGAAGCTTAATTTAGGCTGTGATATGTTGGGAATTGTCGGAGTTATGGCAACTTGCTGATTGTGAATTTCTTTGAATCGCAGCTTTGAGGTTGAAGTTTCCATTGGCTTGATGATTTTTTATTTTATTTTTTTATTTTACTAGTTCAGTGCATTTTTGATTGAATATGAATTATTTTTCTTGCTTCGTATTCGTGTTTGTGTTTGTTTTTTTAATGAAACTGATGGATTGATGATCAAGTAGTTTCCAATCAGTGATCTCTGTTCTTCAGTTAGCAGTTTCAATTTGAGAATGGTCAAGAAAATAATGCAATTTCAATTTGAGGCATGACTTTTGGTGCCTTTGTTAGTGTAATTAACAACTGAACTGATAAATGCATTAGATATGATTTGTATATTTTAATCACTAAAAACACTTCAAATGCTATACAATAATGCATTTGTCTGTATCTGTTGTCAATGCAACGGAAGTTTCATTCTAGTTTCCTCTAATTTGTGAAAATGGCTAGTTGCAGTTTGTTATGTGGGTCCGCCAACGTGTAGCCTACTCGATGTACAAGTGGTTGTCGTCGAGAGATTATATGAATACCACTAATATGGAATCAAAAGAGAGTGTAGATATTGTTGATGTGGAAGACAACTCAGGTAACTCTATTTATGGATCATTTTTGTGTAATCAGTATTTTTGTTAGTAGCTTTTTATTACTGGTTCAGTAGCTTTGTACATGTGTTATAGTAGTTTTTTGTACTTATGTCAGTAGCTTTTTATTATTGGTTCAGTAGCTTTGTACATGTTTTATAGCAACTTTCTATACCTATGTTAGTAGCTTTTTATTACTAGTCCAATTTGTTTATACGTGTGTTATAGTAGTTTTCTGTACTACAATAGTAGCTTTTTAGATTGCTTATTTTTTTTAATCTAGTTGATAAAGAGTGCCACGTTTGCGGCGCAACAGTACATTGTTGTTTTTAGTTTTCATTTCAAATACTAATATTTTGTTGTATCTTTATTCTTGCAGAATTCTTCCCCCTTGCATTTGTAATAGTAGATTCAAAAATCATGTGAATCTAGATATTGAAGCCTCCATTGACCAAAAGATCATTCAGCCAACTAAGAAATGTTGAAATGAAGTCTCGTGGTGAAGGTGTGAGATAAGTGATTCTAGAACTAGAGAGAAACAACTCGATCTATGACCGCCTCCATCTCTCTCTGTAGGTATCTAGAACCCTCTGGAGCATTTTTCTTTCTCTCTCTTCTTTGGAGGACGTAGGGGCGACTCTTTATGGATTTCTCTAGCTCTCTTCATCACGAGTGATCTAGCTTTCTGTTTTCCGAACTCTCATCTTCGTTTGTTTAGAGGAGGGATAGAGTTGACAATGGAGTTTGTGGAACGTGACACCTCTCACCCAAAACCCTATCGGCCTATATGGGAGGTTATTTATAAAGGTCTTGACCAAATGAAATTTGGGCCAACATGAATCCACTTACTACTAACCGATTAATGTGCCCACTTACCCCATTTAAAAGGAAAACGACTGTTTTGGACAAATCTCAATTATAAAATTGCAAGCATGCCACTCTCTCCAATAAAAGTTTATTGGGGTTTTATAAAAAAAAATAAAAAAATTATTGGGTTTGGTGTTTATCAGACTCTTATAACCGGTTACCGGAATCCGATCGTCAATTGGCAGAATTAGCAGGAATCCAGTCACTGGTCGATGAACTTCAAATTTTTTATTAGGGGGTCGATAAACTATTAATACTTTCAAAATCACAAACATCTTCATTTTTTACTGATTATTGACCATCAATAAAACTTTTATTGGGGGCAATAAAACTCTAAAACTTTTAGTTTGGTGCAATAAAAGATTTTATCGGGGTCAATAAACCTCCTAAAAACATTTATTGCCCCCAAAAAAAAACATTTATTGGTGGGCAATAATAATTTTATTGCCGGCCGATAAAAAATTTCTAAACTTTTATGCCCCCCAATAAAACATTTATTGGCCCTAATGAAACCTAAATAGTTTACTACCCACTAATAAAACCTCTGGCGAAGTTCCAATAAGGTCCGGTGGGGTTAGAGGCCTAACTCCCTGGGGACTAGGCTTAATATGATTGAAGTTGTTCACATTGCTTTTGGTAACAGTTGATAGTTTTATCTTCAAGCTGTTACTTTTCTGTCATTCATATTTCTGCCATTTTTATTTACTTTCTTAAACTTTTTCAATCGCTCTTTACTTTTTCACTCTTTGAGATACGGCTTATTTAGTTTCTTGCAATTTACTTTATTGCTCTTTATGTTTTAGCCCTTAATCTACAATTCACTTCATTTTGTTTCATTATCTTGTTTACGCTTTTGTATTAGGAGTAGTTGTAACCAATATTCTAAAAATTACAAGACGCTAGTCAGGTTGTCGCTAGGGGCCTAACACCCTGGGGACTAGGCCGAAGCCTAGGCTGTTTTTATTTTTTTTAATTATTTTTTTAAATTTATAATTTATTTTATAGCCTATAATTATACAAATAAGAATACATAAAGTATAAATTGGTTGAAAATAATTAAATTACCCAAAATAGAGAGAAAATGTTATAATGAAATAAAATAAAATGACACAAGTTGCTGCAAACCATTCAACAATCACATAGCTTGACAGGACTTGCCCCAAATTTCATCCTGAAATCCGAAGTGGCCCAATAGGGCCCACCTAAGAATGACTCTACCAAAAATTTGAAAGCGCCACCCTTAAAATGAACTACCCAAAACCTGTAGCAAACCCATTTACACTCCTAAACAACCATCCTTATACTTCTGGAGCCACCCTGCTCCCCAAATGACATCAACTCCACTTTCACATTATACAAATCTCATTTTAACAGTATTAATCCCACAGGTTATCAGAGCAATTCTAAATAATAAAAGGTATACAAGAATATAGAAATAAGAGGGTAAAGGATCGATAGATCCTACACTGTGGAAGCATTTACAACTATGCCTCAACTCTATGTACGCTTAACCTCAACTAATCTCGCTTGCAAACTAGGCATTTGAAACTGAAGGGCCCAAGGGAAAGTAATTGAAAAACACATTAGAGTGAGTGGACAAAAATAAATAATCGAGATAATTTAAATTAAATGAGCTTTGATACTCTCCCACAATTTGAATTATTTACAAAAATGTCGATGCATGCCACATTTATAAAATATATTTCTCTATTCTCAAAATCTCGTGGAAACCTACCAGCTCCGCTGGTTAAGAGAAATTGGACTAGCCCCGCTAGTCAAGTAATAGTAAAGTAGGGGGAAGAAGTTATCACCATACGAGTAAGGGAGTCTCCCAGGCTCGGGTCAGAGCCTCTCATGCTCTTTGCTCAACTCACCCACAAGCATATAGTAAGCAGGAAGGAGCACTAATACGCTAGCTAACAATAAAATAAAACGACCCAGGTATGGTGGAGTAAAATCATACAAAAACCGAAAACCAATAAAACTTCCTCAAAATCTCGCAAAAGGAATCATGAGTACGATTCCCAACCGTCTTGGAGAATCTCAGGAGAAAATAATTATATCAACGACGTGTCCCACACGCTAAAATATTCTCGAATCAATAAATAAAGAGTGATTCTAGTTGGACCTCCAAATTTGATATTTGGACCTCCAACTTTTTTCAATTATTAATATACTTTGTCAAGTCATATGAAAAGACAAATAAGGACAAAGAGAGAAAACTGAAAGAAAAAAAAAATACTCTTCTTAAATTACCTCCCTAAATATAACATTCAATTAAATTGATTTTTTATTTTTTATTTTTCCAAAATCTCCTTATATTGACATATAGTTTTAAAATGGGAGCTTCTATTCATACCTCCAAAATTGGCATTTAGACCTCCCCACTTAATAGACCTCCAACTTACTTTTACAAATAATCAATATGCTATCTACGCCTCCTTACTTTTCCCATAATACCCATTGTCCAAAAATATCAATAATTTTTTTTTTAGAGTGTTGTATTCATATACATCCAAAATCGGTAGTTAGATCTCCATCAATTTTTGAACATTTCACAATATTATTTTACTCTTGATACGACTAAGCCAAAGAAGAAAAAAAAAACTTTCAGTTGATAGCTCTCTCTCCCCCTCACCCCCCCCCCCCCCCCCCCCCTCCCCCTCTCTTATTATTGTTGTATTTTGTAGTCATATGCATCTTTAGAGGCCAAGAGCAATTCATTTCTTCAACTTCCTAAGATTCCCTCGTTTCATATATTTGCTCGATGGGAACAGTATGCTCCAATGAATGAGTATGATTTTAAGAGAAAGTGGTCTGTTGGTGTTTTGGTTAGAGAATATTGCATATCTGAAATTGACTTGAGGAACTACAAAGTAAGGAATTGGTCTGTTGATTTCTCTGCTGCTTGGTAAGGATGAAGACCATAACAAAAAAAAGAAGGGAAAAAATGGCATGAGGATGACCATTTGTTGATTTCATACCTCTAAAAGGGAAAAGACTTTTTTATATATTTTTTTTTTCTTTCTCTTTTGTGTCTTTATTGGTAATTTAACATGAGTTGACAAAGTCAATTATCTCTTGAAAAAAAAGAAAGAGGTCAAAATACTAATTTTGGAGGTATGAATAGAATCTCCCTTTTAAAATTTACCGAAAACAATTAAGTAAAAACAATAATTTCTATACATGGCCCATCATTTAATACAAAAATAAATTCAAAACAATCTAATTTGGAATTTCATTAAATTAAATTCATTGAGTATTATAATATAGTTATTACTCGATCTTCCAACCTAAAACCCTTGAAATTCCTTCTTTTAGCAAATTCAAAAGGATTCCAGCAACATATCAAGATCGAGAAAATTAATTGGTGGAGGAGAGACTTACTCATAAGAGAGCAATATCATGTGATTTTGATTCATTCTTCCTCTCATGTTGAAGATAGAGATAAAAAGTAGAGTAACATATTGTTGTATCTTATGTTCAAGGGTGTTTTGGTAAAAATAAAGAGGTCTACTTAGCCTTTTAAGTATTCTAAAAAGTAAATTAGAGGTGTACTAAGTATGGGAGGTCCAAATAGAAAATTTGGAGGTCCAACTAGAACCACCCATAAATAAATAGGTGAGATTAAACAAAATCATATATCCCAATCTGAAATCATTACTAAGGCATTCCCAATGCCAAAACCAAAGATCAAATATATAAAAGATAATTATAGTTCCATCGAAAATCCCATTTTCAAATATCTTCCAGGAATCTCAAAATCAACGAATAAAATATAATTCGTCGAAAATTATCAGAAATCATAAATCCAAATCCGAGCATAACAATTTCATATGGAAAATCAAAGCCAAAATTATTATTCAAAACCAAATAATGTGCTCGATAATTATCACGATAATTAAATAAATCAATAATTCAGAAAATATTCGCATGCATCATTTAAAATCAAATGTCCACTCACAGTACTATTTAAAAGACCATGCATACGGGTTTCTTCGTGGACCAGTGTTAACAAATAGTAAAAAAAATTACAGCTTTTTACCAAATATACAGCTATGTACACGTGTCCAAAACTATATAAGTCTGCTGTTGTAACTTTTCATTAAAAAAATTCAATCAATACAGTAGCATAGCCTCTCTATTTCCTCTACATTTCTCTTCTTCTTAAAGGTTTTCTTCTTCAAGCTTTCATGGCATCAGAGCCAGGTTGCGATCGGTGACCTTGGAGCACTTAAAGATCAAGATTCATATTCAAAACTACAAAATCAGTCATATAAATACTCGATTCGATCGAAGTTTGGTTTCGTTTTCAAATAAGTTTTCATCATCAATCTTGAAGAAAGTTTTATGATTTAATCTTTGGTTTTGACACTACTATCTTGCATCTAGGCTTTGGTTTTGTATTGTGATACTAATTGAAGAGATTGATCAGGATCGAAACCGCTTTTCTCAATTTCATTCAATTTCTATTGATGTCTTTCCCCAATTTCAAACCCTAATCCAAATTCCTAGATCACCCCATTTTTCTCTGCTTCTAAGTTTAAGCTTTAGTTGTTTGATGTTACTTGTTGATGTCAGTCATCCATGAAATCGTATAACTATTCAGGAAGTGTAATCAAGTATGTTGGATTTGGGTAGAAGGAAATTTCACTTAAGTGTAGTTTGGGATAATCAAGGACTGTAGCTTTTGTATTGTATTTCTGGAATTTCAACATAATTTTGGGATTTGATTGATAGTTTGACAACTTGGGAGAACGCTTGTGAATCTGAAGTTTTGGGGATAATTGAAGCATTTCATTTTTTAGTTGATTTTGGCCTCCTATTGAAGAAGACTACTCAGTTGTTAGAATTTCTTGGTTGTTGAGTATTTGAAGAATTATGGCTTTGGCTACTCTGATGATTTGAAGTATTTTTTTTTTGTTCTGCATAATTTGAATCCCTATTTGATTTGATCAGCTAATTGAAGACCACTGGTGGCATTTGGGGTTTGTCTGGATCAATTGTTTTTCAGTGAAAATAATAATGGGAAATCTCTTCTTTTGTGGTTAATGGTTGATGAAGAATGAAGTTTGCTACCTCTTATTGATTGTGTGCTAATCACTTGAAGTAGAAGCATTGGTATTTTGTTACCTAGTAGTCATGAACAACAATAACCAGCCACTCATCCATTTGCTTTCAAGCATTTATAACTTACTGCCCGTGAAGTTGGATAATAGCAATTACCTTACATGGTCATTTCAAATGCACAATATGCTCAAAAGCCTTAGTTTAGAGGGATACATTGATGGGTCATATTCTTGTCCGCCTCAATTTTTGGTGACTGATGGTAGTGCATATGCTGGAGTTACAAGGGAGTTTCAAGAATGGGAAAAGAATGATAAAGCATTGATGACTCTTATCACTGCCACTTTATCTAGTGAAGCATTATCGTTTGTGGTTGGAAGCCATAATTCATGTGAAGTTTGGAAAAATTTGAGGGTGAGATATGGTGTTCATTCTAGATCAGCCGCTATGTAATTCCAAACGAACCTGTACACAATTCAGAAAGGTAATGACGCTATAGACAAGTATTTTCAGCATATATCAAGGACATTATTGATCAATTAGCTTCTGTTGGCATTCATATTCCTGATGAAGAGATTATTATCATTGTTGTTAATGGCCTTCCCTCCAAGTACGTGACTATCAAAATCGTGATCAAAGCTCATATCACAACTATGTCAATGAACAAACCGCATTCTCTTTTACTTGATGAGGAGTCTACTATGGATCAATCTACAAAGTTTTTGCAGGTTCCTGATACAGTTGCAATGGTTCCTATAACTCCATACTTGGCTTCTAGTATAACACAACAACGTGGTGGTCTTCTGTCGCAAGTCAATACTAGACTTGTTAACTCTAATGGTGAAGTACAGTTCAGTAAGTGGTTCTCTCAACCCAACAATGGCTTTCATTATGAGCTTACTAATGGTTTACCTCAGAGGGGTGGACAGAGAGATAAGTTCAATTTAGGTGATCGCAGGTACTATCGTAGAAATTCTCCAGGTTTTGGTATCTATGCTAACTTTGGTATTTTTGCTCCATTTCAGTATTATCATAGCTATGCATATAGGAATTCAAATACTGGTTTTGTGAAATCTAGAGGTTTTAGTAATCCGCGTGGAAACTTACACAATTTTGTCATTGATGGTGGATGTCAACACAATAACAATACTCATGACAATTCTAGAAATGGAGGATGTGGTCAATTAGGACAAACTGCTGAATTTTGTGACTTCAATAACAGATTCACTCAAAGTGTTTCCTATTCATGTGAAGTTTGCCAAATTTGCTCACAACTTGGACATCTCTCTAAAAGTTGTCCTCGACGGTTTGCTCCTAGGAAAGTTGTTGCAATTGTCTTTGCTTTACAATGTCAGATTTGCTCTAAGAGGGGTCACAGTGCAGCAGAATGTTTCCATAAGCATCATTATGTTTTTCAACCTCAAGTTTCTGCAAAACATCAATTTATGGCTACTTCTTTCTCCTCTCAACCCAAGTCAGTATCCATTGCAGCTCAACCAAGTCCTTGTACTTCCATGCCACTCATTCCTCCTGGTTGAGGCATCTGGTATGAAATCCTCACCAAAGGTCTGTGTTCTTCGCATCATACTTGCTCTATTCAGCAGCTTGATGCTCCAAATCTTCCATCAAGCTGAGGAGGGGTGTTAATAGATAATAATAAAAATTTACAGCTTTTTACCAAATATACAGCTATTGTACATGTGTCCAGAACTATATAAGTCTGCTGTTGTAACTTTTCATTAAAAAAATTCAATCAATACAGTAGCATAGCCTCTCTATTTCCTCTGCATTTCTCTTCTTCTTAAAGCTTTTCTTCTTCAAGCTTTCAACCAGTAGCTTGGTACGTCACCCTGTACACATAATTATATTGCGTAAACAACGTCTCGCAAAATAAATACAATTCTATAATGAACCCTCATAACCCAACATCTCCTTTTATTTCTCGGACCTCAAACTTTTCTATCAACAATTATTCAATGATCAGTTATTTTTATGCCAACAATTTTTCTACTACCGATTTGAATGTCAATTGTAGAATAAGGAAGTAGGGTCTCCCGCAGAGGACTTATGGAACTAATTGTAAGACTTTCTGAGTTTAAGAGTTGATTGTGAAGTTTGTGAAAACAATTGAAAGTAAATAGCAAATAATGAAATTACTTAAGGTTGAGAATCAATAGGGAAGCAGAAGTCAGGGAATGTATCCACCACCAATCAATCAAGTATGCAAACCATGTTTAACCTAGTCTTATTCACTACTACAAAAAAAGCATTTTAGGACGTTTGAAAAACGTCATTGAAAACTTTAGATGACACGCAAAAAAAACGTCATCTATCAAGGAGTCGTTGTAAGTCACTTACAAGGACGTTCAAAAAACGTCCTCTAATGTTTATAAGGACACCAAAAAAACGTCCTCTAATTTAAAAAAAAAACGTCATCTAATGTCTTTAAGGACACTTAAAAAGCGTCCTCTAATGTCTTTAAGGACATTAGAAGAGTGTCCTCTAATGTATATTAAGACACTTTTTAAGTGTCCTTAAATCCGATAAAAGGGTCATCTAATGTATACTAGGACGCTAAAAAAACGTCCTTATATCTATTATAGAACACAAAAAAAAAATGTCCTTGAAACAAAAAGAAGACATTTACATACAAATAATCTTTACAATCCCAAAACGTCATTGTATCTATTACTCGTTACAATATACTTGACTACAAGCACTTCTTGTAACTAATTCCTAGTTAAACGTACATTCTAATCTTATCTAATTCCTAGTTAAACGTACATTCTCATTATGAACAAGTGATACTAAGCACGAGCCATGAATCTGAACAAATAACTATATTTGAAGCAACTACTGGTATAACTCTGCCCTGCATAAGTCAATAGTTGAACATAAGTAATAGGAAGGGATCAGATAAAATTGAACTTGAGATTAACAATTTATCCCATCGCCTCAAGGCTCAGAGGTAACCAGACTTGATGACTTAGTACTTGTAGAGTAAACCAATAAGACATAATCAAAATACAAACATTCTCAACTTTACCTGTTATAAACTTTAACATTTAAACATGCCAGCAGCTACTAGCAACTTAAGTTGAGCATGTGATCTGCCCAGTAAAAAAAAAAAAGATTAAATAAAGTACAGAAAAGCATATCAAAATATGCAAAGTAAACTTAAAAGAATAATATAAAGATGTATATTAAAGAAAGCTACCTTTACTTGGTCTCGAATATTATAGACTATCTTGTTCAGAAACATTAGCATATCAAGATGGTTTCTTACTTCCAGCATATAGGATATTACAGATACCAAGAAAAATTAGGGTTTAGTTAGACCAGATTCATACCTTGCAAGCAGTCACAGTTCTCCACCTCTGCAGAGGATAGCTGGGATGCGCGTGCAGGGTTGTAACAAGGTAAAGTACACCATAGCAGAAACAGCACCTTGTGCACCCTAAATGCCACAAACAAACCCAAGAGTTAAATGACCTAAATTTTCAAGTTTAGTGCAATATACAAAACCAAAACATGAAGATGATGACAGCTGCCAAGGTACCAATTGCAACTAAACATGCATATTTAAATTAAAAAGTTGTATGAGCAGCAATACCTCTTAAGCGTTGTAGAAATGATAATGATTTTACTAATTGAAACTCTAAGAACCTTGTGCTCAGAAGAAATATGAATGAAAGGATCAATAAAGACCTATACTTTAAGTGAAACGTAATTACCTTCAGTGAATTTTCTAAATATAAAGTGCAAAACTGTAACAGTGCAGAAAAATATGTGAATAAAATTTGGCCTTATTCCCATGACTCACTCCCTTCTCACCTTCAATCATATACACTTGATCCCTCTGTTGCCAAGGCCAAATCCATCTCTCCACCATGTACTACTCTTCTTGATCCTCTCTACAGCCCTCCACTGACCACAGTAAGTATCAAAGAGAAAAGCATAAACTAAACCAAAAAGAGATACTGCAAAAAACAATTCACTGAAATAAACTCCTTGAGTTGTGGTCTATTACTTGGGAAAAAAATGAAAAAGAAAACATGCATTGTAAGTCCTTAGGTAGAGATCTGCAGATTGTTAGCAAATAGAGTAAGGACTAAACTGAAAGTATCAATATCCAAGTGCAAGCAAGAGTCTAATTCTTGATATCATCTATTTGATTCAAGTGAAACGAACGTCACATGCTCTGAGAATGATGCCTATTATGCAAATGATCAAATATCATAATTCCTAGGAAAACGATGTATACTGCAGTAGTAGCCAATTAATTTATCCAAAATTAAAGATGGTTTCATAAAATATATACATTCATATAGGCACAGAAGCAAATCTCAGAACAACAAACAGAGACAATTTGAGTTTTACCTCCCAGCGATACATACAGATTGCAGTTCAGAAGTGTAAACAGCTTTTGAGGAATTCTTTTTAACATAATACAACCCCATTCTCAATTTCCCTGCAAAAGAATGTATGAGTTTGAGAAGTTAAAAAAAGATAACTCTGCTAGTCTCATTAAATTCATTTAATAACTCTGATGGAAAATTAGTTGCTAATTGTAGTCAATGGAAACATAAATTAGTAAAAGACATGGTAGTCACAGTTCAATCTAATGCACACCATCTCATGACCACGACCCGACCCGACTATCTTCAGCCACCACCATTCGAACGAACCCAAAGCACCGCAGCCCAAGCAGCCACCATAGTCGAACCCGAACTGGCTTCCATCTATTCCACCACCGCAGCGTCATGCCACACCGCAGCACATTACCGCGCCACCACAGATTGAATCTGTTCGACAACTGCAACCCGATCCCAAGGCAGCCGTGCAACCACCGCGGTAGAAACCGATCCGGGAACTGGCCTTTCCGCCACCGCCACAGCCACCGCTCAACCGTGCCGCACCTCCGCACCACACCAGCGAGACGAACCGACCAGGATCCAAGCGTCCCCAGCCTGACCCAAAGCTCCTGCACAGCGTTGAAGAAGACAACTGAAGAAGACAAAATGAAGAAGAGCCGCCCCCAACCCTCGAGCCAACGATCTGGATCCGGAGGGATCAAGATCAGGGCAAGAGAGGAGGGGGAGGGGTGTTGGTTGCAGATCTGTTTTCTCTCTCTAGTTTTTAGAGAGAGAGGCTCTCGAACTTTAGACTTCTGTTTTTGGAATTTGGGGTCATGTAGCGGACGAACGCCCTGCATGGATTCCTTATGGCCTTATTCAACTATTATGGTTTTTGGGTATTCTGTGATTCGAACCCGAGACCTCTGTGGATTTTAGACACGCTGGCCTTTGCGCAACTTTTCCTGTTTTTGCTTTTGAAATGCTAGAGTGGTGTTGACGTCGTGGCATATATACAAGGACATTCAATACAAAAAAACGTCTTAAAAAACATTAGTGGGTGTCCCCAAACCTGGTTTGTGTAGTAGTGATTTATCTATGGATGAAGATCGATGCTCAAGTTAAACCAACGTCTTAATTAACCTATTGTTTTTCCTTACCTATATGCTAGGTGAGAGACGCTCTACATGCACCTAACCTATTTCCTAAAATGCAACCTAGGTTGACACAACTCTAGATTTAATGCATAGAAATCATTAAGATTAAGAAAAAGGAGACATCACCAGACATCATGATTACGACGCGTCTCAATTAATCTAGAAACCTAATCACTCACCTTATAGACAATTTACTACTCTAGAACTTTCAACGGAACCTTCTTAAAAGGAACAGGCAATGATCATTCATAGCAATAGAATCCTAAACATGCAATCTAAGTTGGCCACCAAAGAAAGCACATAAAGAAATCATCAATGTAAAAATAGTAATTAAGTTCTCATCCATTGAATAAACAAAAACTAATTAAATGTCATAGCATGGCATACAATCATGACTGGGGCTTCAACATGCCCTAACTACTAAGAATTTAGTTGCACATGGTTTGAATTGGAAGCACAAAAGAATTCATAAGCAAAGTAAGACAGAAAAACCCTAAAAATCAAGTTGAAAAATGGTCAGAGCGACTGGTCAGTGAATGGCTAATCTACTTTCTTCTGCTCGGGTTTCTTGCTTGATTTATGCGTGTAAGAGTCTTTTCTTACTTTTTGAGCCTTTTTATAGTGCTATTGAGTCCTCTTTCATTCCTTTTTGGTTTGAGAGTCCTTGAAGTGTAGAGAAAGCCATCTTCTTAATTCTCTGATTGAATTAGGATTTCTCCACATCACTTTGTCCAATGAGAATTCACCATGTCCTTATCAATATTTCTGTGAATATCTTCATAATTTGCTGCGGTCTCTCTATGGGTTGGGCTCTTCGATCCATCAAGGTCTTCTGCTTGGGCTAGGACTTCAAGCTTTTCCTTATTTGCGCATCTTTCCTCAATATTATCTTCTTTTTGTATATTTGCTCTGAAAAACCTAATAAACACAAAAGTAAATAAATAAAGAAAAAATAGAATAAACTAACAAAGATTAATACAGGGATTAACCATATACACGTCGCATAAAATGCTCCTATCATTCAACTTATATAACTTTTTTCTACTAGCTTCCCTCTGACTCCAACACTTCCAATTCACAATTTTCCCAATTTATTCTCAACACCAAACCCCAATTTCTCATCCAAAATTCTACAACTTTACTTGAGGTAATACTAACACATCCTAGGAAGTATGATAAATCTTAAAAAGGATAAAAAAAAATGGTTATGAAAGGCCGCCAGAGGCGGTAGATCCACAGTAGCTCAAGGTAGCCGGAATTCCAACTTCTAAAATCTTCAAATCTATATGCAATATTATACTCAACAGAAAGTCCATGAGGTAAGGAACAACTTTATACCTTGGGATTTCTCCAAATTCTAGATGGTTTGACCGGAAATTGAAAAATAGCCGGGAAAACCCAATCTACTACTGTAACCTCCTTGCCTTCGATTCTCTCTTCTCTGGCCAAGATACTGTGATCCACAACCATAGGCTTGAGCGGGAGAAGGAAGCTCGAACAAGACCGGTGTCATGCCGTCAGGTGGCCAGACAATAGCGAATTGAAGGAAAGACCAGAAAACTCGAAGAAATGGCACTGCTGTGACTTTCTTCTCCTTGATGCACCTTACACAATCCAAGACAAGCTACCAAACCACCATAGAATTGAAATTGAAGAGGAGAAAAGACACTACTAAAAAAACTTCAATTGAGACGGAAAATTTTTCCGTCACAAAAAGTCAGCTCTTGCTACGGCATTTTTCCGTCATAATAGATTTTAATTTTGCGACGGATATAACATTGTCGTCGTATAATTAAAACCAATTGCAACAGGTTGGTCACGCCGTCGTGTGAATTGTTAGGAAAAAGAAAAAAGAAAACCAACTGCTCTAGACATGTGGCCATACTCTCTTCTTCTTCCTTCCAAGAATCTTTTGTCTCTCTCTCTCTGCTCTTTTCGGTCTCCTCTTTGATGGCCACCCCGACCACAACCGCCTCTCTTATTTCTTCTCATAATCACTCTATAGTCCGATTTCCTAACCCTCTAAATGTGTGTTAGGGTAGAGGCCTTAACTGTGAGCGATTGCAAAGAAACGTAAAGGAAAGGAAGAAGATAATGAACTGATATTCAACGATAGGGTTTTCAGCTACAGATTGAGGCATATATAGCCCATATCATGTGGACACGTGTCGCACATGGAGTGATTAGACTTAATTGAACTCATAACATGCTTAATTAGACTAACAACTAATTAACAGAAGGAACTAATTAACCACGTGCCAACACATGCACGAGACTGACTTCTCCCAGCTAATTAGGATCCTACTTCCAAGCTATTTTTCATAACAGTCCAGCCCCCATAAGATAAGCTTGACCTCAAGCTTGAAAATCAGGAAATCGTTGCATGATCTCCTCCGCTTCTTCCCATGTAGCTTCTTGTTCAGATGTACCTAGCCATTGGATCAGCCACTTTGTTACTGGTGCGTTCCCTTTTTTGAACATCCTTCTGTCCAAAATTTGAGCTGGATACCACCTTGGACTATGTGGATCAACAGTAGGCGGTAAATGAGCAGAAGTTACTATAGCATTGCCCACCTTTTTCTTCAAGAGTGATACATGGAATACAGGATGCACTCGAGCAGAGCTTGGCAGTTTAAGCTTGTAAGCAACAGGACCAATTTTCTTCTCAATTTGGTAGGGGCCATAGTACCTTGGAGCTAACTTGTGAATAAGTCTTTTTTCCACAGTTTGTTGCCTGTATGGCTGTAGCTTCAGATACACCCAGTCCCCTTCTGAAAAAGATCTCTCCGTGTGTTTTCGATCATAAAAAACTTCATTCGGGCCTGTGCAACCTGCAAATTGCGTTTGATAATGGCTAGTAACTCATCTCTTTGCCTCAGTTGGCTATCCACTGCTTTAACTGCTGTGGACCCCGGAGAATAAAGGGAGATAGTAGGTGGTTCATAGCCATACAAAGCCTAAAAGGGCGTCATGCCAATTGCAGAGTGATGGGAGGTGTTATACCACCATTCAGCCCAGGGTAAGGCATTAGTCCAAGTGTGTGGTCTCTCCCCAGCCACACATCGTAAGTACTGCTCCAGAGTTCGGTTAAGATTTTCAGTTTGACCATCAGTTTGGGGATGATAAGCTGAACTTTTGCTTAGAACAGTGCCTTGAGCTTTGAAGAAAGCCTCCCAAAAATTGCTGAGGAACACAGGATCTCTGTCAGAAATTATAGACTCAGGCATTCCATGTAATTTAAAAATGCCATTAACAAAATGCTGGACAACTATGGTAGCAGTATAAGGATGTGATAGAGCCAAAAAATGACCATATTTAGTGAAACTATCCACCACAACCATTATCACTGTCTTCCCAGCAGAAGCAGGTAGGCCTTCAATGAAATCCATAGAAATGTTGGTCCAGGCCTTATCTGGTATCACATTTGGTTGAAGCAAGCCAGGAGGGTTGATGGTTTCATAATGATTTTGTTGACAAGTATGACAAGCTGCAACAACTGCCTTAATATCCTTGTGCATGCCGGGCCAGGAAAAAATCTAGCAACTCTCTTCTGAGTTCGATGAACACCTGCATGTCCTCCACAGTACCCATTGTGGAACTCGTGAATAATCTTGGTCCTCCAATTATCAGACTTTAGTACAAAAATCATGCCCTTGTATAACAATTGAGAGTTGACTAGTGAGTATTGAGGTTCAGAAGTGGGGTCCTGTTCCAACTGCCGTATGATCTCACCTGCCTCCATATCCTTCAAACAAGTAGCTTGGATTTCATTAATGTAGCTATGAACAGGAGAAGAGATACCCGTGCTAGCATATAAGTTGCCATACTTAGAAATGACATCAGAGTGAACTCCATGTAGCTCCTCCTTTCTAGACAAGGCATCTGGTGCTACATTAGTCTTACCTGTCTTGTAGTGTATTGAGTAATCATATCCAACCAACTTTAGTAGCCACCTTTGTTGACTTGGTGTAGAAATCTTTTGATTAAGAAAATATTGGATGGTTCTGTGGTCAGTATAGATCTTGAAATGATTTCCTAGCAAATAAGGCCTCCAATGCTACACGGCAAAGACAACAGCTAACATTTCTTTATCATAAACTGGCAGTACCACATGTCTAGGAGCAAGAGCTTTGCTTAAGTAAGCAATGGGGTGGCCTTCTTGGGATAGAATAGCCCCAATACCAATGCCAGATGCATCATATTCAACCACAAATTCCTTGGTGAAATCAGGTAATGGTAGGACTGGAGTACTCATCAAGGCTTGCTTTAATTCTTCAAATGCTGCTTCAGAAGTTGAACTCCATTGAAAGCCTCCCACCTTGAGCATGTCAGTTAACGTCTTGGCAATGATGCCAAAATTTCGAACATACTTTCTGTAATAGCCTGCCAGCCCTAGGAACCTTCTCAAGCCTTTGATAGTCTGAGGCTTCTCCCAGTTTTTGATACATTCAATTTTGGCAGGGTCAACAGCTACTCCTGCTCTACTAATCACATGGCCTAGATACTCCACTTGAGAAACTCCAAAACTACATTTGCTGTGTTTAACCTTCAAGGAATGCTGTTGTAGTTTCTGAAATACCTTCTCCAAGTGATCTAGGTGTGCCTCCATGGAGGGGCTGTAGACCAAAATATCATCAAAAAACACCAATGCAAATTTTCGTAAATAGTCCCTTAGTACATCATTCATCACAGACTGAAAAGTGGATGGGGCATTGGTAAGCCCAAATGGCATCACCAAAAATTCATAATGGCCATTATGAGTCCTAAAAGCAGTCTTGTGCACATCAGCTGGATTCATTCGGATTTAATGGTATCCTGACCTCAAATCCAGTTTAGTGAAAATGCTGGATCCTTGGACTTCATCCAATAGCTCGTCTACTACAGGGATAGGGTATTTATCCTTAACAGTCACAGCATTAAGTGATCTGTAATCAACACACATCCGCCAAGTGCCATCTTTCTTTTTAACAAGTAACACAGGAGAAGAGAAGGGGCTGACACTTGGTTTGATCACACCATTATCCAACAGTTCTTGCACAATTTTCTCGATTTATGTTTTCTGAAAATGAGGGTATCTATAGGGTCTGACACTCACAGGGGAAGTATTTGGTAGTAATTCAATCCTATGATCTTGAGTCCTTGTTGGTGGAAGAGTAGATGGTGTAGTAAACAGCTCTTCATATTTGTGGATCAAAGCTTGGATTTGTGGATCCTGTACCAAAACCTCTTGACTCTGTAAGATTGGCTGAACCTGAACTAGCATAGCTTCTTTTTCCTTTCTGAGTAGCCTTGTCATAGCCTTGCAATTTATTACAGTGGCTTCAGTAATGGTCTCACCCTGTAACTGAAACTCAGAACCATTAACAGTGAATCTCATTCTCATAGTATCAAAGTTCCATAAGATATCCCCCAATGATCTAAGCCATCCTGCTCCCAGTACTATTTCACAACCAGTTACAGGTAGTATGTAAAATTCGTCAGTGAATTGAAACTGCTGCAACTGAAGATCAATGGTAGCTTCACCTTGTGTTTTCATTTTGGCCCCACTTGCCAAGATAACATTCAGTGGAGGTAAGTGATGAACGTGCACTTTAGTGCCCCTAAGCAAGTGTGGATGGATAAAATTATGCGTTGCCCCAGAATTAATCAGAACATGAACTGTTCTCCCATGAAATCTGCCTTTAACCTGCATAGTGGCGGCTTTGGAGTGGTTATCACCCATGACTTGTAGTCTAATCAGGGGTTCATCCAAGTCAATAATAGGGGGAACTTCCAATAGTTGAGTGTCATCAGTGGGGTCAGCTAGTTCACTCTCAGCAGGGACAATCTCCATTACCATCAACTGCCCCTTTTTTCTACAGTTTTGTCTCGGCTTATATGGCTCTTCACAGAAAAAACATTGATTTCTGGCTCTTCTAGCCTCATATTCAGCTTCTGACAGTTTCCTACTTCCACTACTGGTATGACCTGCTCTGGAAGTGAATACAGGACCTGTGGATTTGGCTTGATGATTAATTGAAGTGGACTTGTGAGCATTGGGAGAGTAAGGAGTCACAGTAGCCTTATGAGTGCTATGTGAGTGACAACCCTTAAGAGAATTTCTATGTCCTTCATTTCGTGTCTCATAAACTCTAGCTAGTTCACAAGCCTCATACAGGGATCGTGGTTTTTGTGCTTGCACATCCACTCTTATGTCCTCCTTAAGTCCACCAATGAAGCAGGAGAGGAGTACCTCTGGTGGAAACCCAGGGCATCTCCTAGACAATTTTGTAAACTGCTCTTTATAGAGTTCTACACTTCCAGTTTGATTCATTCTAACCAAAGCAGCCTGATATTTAGACCTATTGTAACCACTAAACTCTCTCATCAAGAGGTCAGCAAGTCCCTGCCAAGTGTTAGGGAATTCATGCCTGAACATATACCATCGATCATAAGCTTTATCAGTTAAGTGCATGGTAGCAATTGAGAGCTTCCTATCTTCTGGTATTTGATAAAACTCAAAATATTGGTCAGCCTTGTTTAACCATTCCACTGGATCTCCTCCACCGTATACACTAAATTCCAACAGCATTTGTTTCATAGTAGGTAAATTGGGATCCACATGTGGGGGTTGGAACAAGTGATTCTGAAATTGGGGATGAGGGTGGCCCATTTGAACAGGGAAATTAGGTTGATAAAAGGGTGTGGAAACGTGAGAGAAGTATGGAGGTGGGTGGAACATATGGGTGGTGGTGGTTGTGGCCATAGTATGTAAAGCATTGGTACCAATGAAAGGTGAGGTCATAGTAGGTAAAGCATTGGTACTAATGAAAGGTGAGGTGCCTTTAGCTTGTGACTGATTATGACTACTGGAAAGTGGAGGGGGTTTTGAAGGGACATGATGCATAGTAATAGAATAAGGCCCAGAATATGTCATGACAAAGGGGTTATTATCCTGCAAAACCAAAGAAGAAGCATGTGATGCAGGACATGCAGTACCGGACTGAGGGAATTGAAGTGGAGCCCCATGGCAAACAGTATCAAACTGTGGAGGGATATCACAATAAATATTTCCCACTGACTTAAGACCAAGCATGTTAGGTACTACTCCTTTGTCCTTCTCGCCATAATTAGGAGCAATTGCATTCATATGCATGTTCACAGCTTGAGTAGTCATGGGATTTGTGGTGTACAATATCACATCATTAGCATTACTGTAGGAGGAAGATGTAACAAGAGGGAGGTGTGCGAAATTACCCTCAGATCTCACCACCACTGAAGAGGACTCCTCCGTTGTCGGGACTGGAACCAAGTGGTCAATGGGAGAAGATAGAGACCCAAATTTCACAGATCCATCAGGTTGAGGGATTGCTGTGCTACTCGGAATGAGTGGTGTGGATTGTGGTTGGGTCCCCGAGCTTTCTTTGGTGAAATTAGAGAGCTGCTGTTTAAATTCATCCATCAACAAGGCTTTGAAGCTAGCCAGAGTGGTGGCCATAGAATCATGGAGGGAAGCCTGCATCGCATCTAACCGCGCACTGGTTTCATCACGATGGACCTGAAGCTCGAATTCCAAGTGAGATAGCTCACCGGAAACGTGAGGGTCATCGGATGGGGGTTTCCCACCCCCCTTCAATTTGCCCATGAACAACTAGGCTCTAGATACCAAATGTTAGGGTAGAGGCCCTAACTGTGAGCGATTGCAAAGAAACGTAAAGGAAAGGAAGAAGATAATGAACTGATATTCAACAATAGGGTTTTCAGCTACAGATTGAGGCATATATAGCCCATATCATGTGGACACGTGTCGCACATGGAGTGATTAGACTTAATTGAACTCATAACATGCTTAGTTAGACTAACAACTAATTAACCACGTGCCAACACATGCACGAGACTGACTTCTCCCAGCTAATTAGGATCCTACTTCCAAGCTATTTTTCATAACAATGTGCAATTAGATTTTGGTTCCCACAGGGCGATGCCTTCCTCCACTATTCATGTTCCCAATCGACGATTCCGTTCAAATCATGATAGCGGCCGTCACCCGCCGCCGGACTATGAAAACTCACCAGACGACACCCAAAATTAGAAAGCTATTTCTCACTCTCTCTTGAAGCTTCTTAATCTGAATCTGGCATCGCCGGTGTATCTGACCATCAACCATCGTCTCCTCCTTCTCCTTTTTATTTCCTGCACTTTCCCTCACACTTGTAGTTTCTTTTTATCTATTTTTTTTTTTTGTCAAATTTATTTGCAGGTTGCAATCTTTTTAATCTTAGAATTTCAAATTTGGGGATTTTGCAACAACCTATCAAATTTGTTGCTCTTGTCAAAAATTGGAGTTTATCTCCACATGTAGATTGACTTTCCATGCCGAGTTCAGTCATTGTGATTTCAATTTAGATCGGTATAGATCTATATCCACTTGGTTTGTTTCTTTTACTAGTTTGCTATTTGGCTATCTTATTATCTCTTGATTTTATTATTCTGTAAGAATTCGGTAGACATATTGGACTTTCTGAGCTGCTCATGTATCTAGCTTTGTATCTGATTATCTTGCATTGAGAAATTTGATATACAATGTCTCGCTTCTGGTCCCTGAGCAATGTTATTGAAGTTTCATCACAGCAACAGAAAGTCTTGGAGTTTAGGGTTTATCTTTTGAAGTTTATAGTCAACATATAAATATTTAGCTTTGGAAATCACCATGCTATTGTTCTTGCAATTCTTTGGAAATCACCATGCTATTGTAAGATGCGAGGCTTCTGGTTATCAAAAGCTTTTGATGAAGAGGGTAGAGGAAAATCTGGGTTCAATTACTAATTCAAACGTAGTTTAGTTCTCACTTGTATAAAGCCAAGGGAATTCTAAGTTGTTTCTTACCATGCATATATCATTTTCACGCCCGGTTAATGCACAACTCTGTTATGGAGCTTCGAAATATATGCAATCATCCATATCTTAGCCAGCTTCATGGGTCTTAGAACTTATGGTTCTATAGACATCACACGAATGTTTTTCTCGTGTGTTCCCTATGGGATCCATTGTTCATATTTATGAACTCTTCGAAACCTTTGTTTCGTATATGAATTTTTCATAGAACATATTGTTCTAATAATTATGGATCCTAATATATCTCATCTTTTCTGTTTGTAGAAAGATGACGCATCTAACCAAATTGGACTATGATCCTCTTAAAAATTTTGGCAAGAACTATTTGATGCTGAAATTCACCTTCTGGCTAAAAACCTTGGAAATGCCATCAAAGTTGACAATAAGTCATCTGTGCAAGATCCCGCCAAACCTATGATTTTCTTACGTTATCATCTTCATAAGATCCTAAAAGATGATTAACTTACGGTGAAAGATCCACTTGAGATTGGCAAGCATTGGCTTATCGATTTGCACACCAGAAAACCATTGTTCTATCTAGAGTACGATATGAATGGACGCATTTTGCGGCTTCAGAACTTTAAATCTGTCACTGATTTTCAATTCCGCTAAACATATGATTACCTCCCAACTAAAATTATATGGAGAATCAGTGAAGATAACAAGCTCAAAGTCCTGTTTTTTTTGTGGACAATGGAAAACATATTGATTACATGATCAGCGGCGGTTTTCTTGATACTGATAAATTTTAAGCCTATGTTTAGGCCTTTTTTTTGTCTCTATTTATTTTGTTTAGTCATTTTAAGCCTATGTTTTGGCAACGATTAAACATAATTATGTTTCATTATCTTTATCTGTTTAATCATATTTATTATGTTTAAATTACCTTAATTTGTTACAATTCTTTCATAACTGAATTTGTCATGAGTATTTGTTGCAAGAGCTACAATTATCATGATAATATTTTTAATTGCCATTATCTTGTAGTTATTGTTATTGATAACTCATTTTATTATCATTCTATTACCATTATTCGATACTCACCATAGTTATTTATTTTATGCGATTATAATGAACATTTATTACTTATGATTATATCTACCTCATATGATTATGTCATTTGTGAAAAATAACAAAATTATTTTTCCATCGCTGGGACTTGAACCCAGGTCTTTTTGGGTGCGAACCAGATATCCTAACCAGCTAGACTACAACAAATTTATGATTATTTTGTTATAATGTTATATTAATGCATATTTCAATTACTGACTCTAAATGAATCTGCCTCTATTTTGGCATATGGTACTCACATATTGGTATCAAAAATATCAATTATATTTTCAACAGAATCGAGGTATATATTTTCATGAGTTTGACAGCTTCAATTTAATTTCCTCTTATTATCTTATCTGATAATTTGATATAAAACTGTCACTCATGTTTCTTGTTTCAATTACATGAGGACTTAAAATTCCTCCACTGATTGTTATACAATCAAATAGATCGAAACATCTTGTTTCTTGATCTCCAATTATGTCAGGACCTTTGTCCCTTCTCTTTATGAGTACATGTGAACCTCTGTTAACTCCACTTTTAGAACATGCTTCTAATTGTGAAGACTCAAACTAAATGTTTTGAATATGAGGGCTATGGTCCCTAAATCTATTATTATTGGAGTATATGCTTATACCCATATGGACTACTGTCCCAAACTCGAAATTTGAGTATATCATTTTGACATTTTTCAGTGTCAAACAATAATATGAACCACGTGTTCATTAATAAATTCATTTTGGACCATGAATGTTTATGATAAATATAATGACAAACATAGTTGTCTTGCATGCATATAATGCAACTATGGACATGATCCATTGCAATTGTTGATAATTTTTCACAAATGATGCTTCCAAAAGCTAAGGTAACAATCATCTCAAGAGTTGCATATCTTGATTGGTGGCCGACTCCAACTGAGCTCATATTATGTTACATATATGGAATTACCACTGCATATATTGGTGATGAAATTTCCACCGACTTTATGTTGTATTAATCAACTATGAGTATACTACTGTATACTATATCATGAATTAAAAATTTCATTGAGCCAAATAAATTTATTTTGGCGTGACTAATGTGTCATTACTATGTCATGTAGACTCATCTACATACATACTCTACATTGTTGTTTAATACAACAATAATTGCAAACTTTCCTAACGAGGATATTATAATTTATCATATATCTACGAGTTGTCACTTTAATAAGACAATTCGCCCATCATTAGGGGGAGAAATATTATGAAAAATGATATGAATTGGTGTGTGATATTTATCCACCATGTCTTATTATTATCTTAAGAAAAAGTCTCAATTAATTATGAGAAATTGAGAAAGTGACACTTATTAAAGACAAGTTTTTGACCTAAAAATTGGTTTGGGCTCGCCACCCACCAATGGATTTCCAATCCAAATTTTTTACACGCATATTTTGCGAGTGGTCAAATAACTAGATGGTCTTCCCACCATTAGGGGGAGGAAACACTATTGTAACGGCGTGCATTATGTGGGATATATCCACCAAGTCCAATGTTTTAATCTCCCTATAAGGGAAGATTATACAAGCCCTATAACACTCGTTATGAGGTTATACAAAGATCCACATTCTTTAATTAATTTGTCCTTGAGAGACAACAAATGCCCTAAAAGAGGCATGGGTACTGGATATGAATAAGCTTATTATAGCTAATGCATGCATATATTTTGAATGTGTGATAGATCTCTAATTGATGATCATTGATGATATCTCATCTGTAGTTGCAACTAAATATCATCAAGGGCTATATACTACCACGTTTCATTGTGTCGACAAATCATACTATTGGCCAAATTGGAAAGAGGCAATTCCAATGAATTTAAATATTGTAAACGTGATGATATAGTTGGACTTTATCTACCCTAAAAAATTACAAAGGGTGTATTAAAGTGAATTGAAATCACTATGACACAATTCTCTTTATAGAGACATGGGCATTCTTCTCCAAGCGACAACTTTTCTATAAGTACAGTGTTACATATAGCTATTATATTGACGAGAGGCTTATAGCAGGTTGTCATGATTATTATGAAAATCTTAAAGGCAAATTACTAAAAGCAAATCCCCAAATGTGTCATTATAAGCATGCATATTGCTTAATCAAATCATTGACCGATTCATATTGCCAAAGGCAAGTCCATGAATGAATGAGCTTAAAGCTTACTCATGGAATCAAAAGTCTAAAGCTCATACATACTCATTCAATTACGGTCAAAGTGACTTATTGCCTCAATGAGTACTATGACAAGACTAAGAAATCGAATTCGAATCATGCTCACAATGTAGCAACATATTCTAACTTTCGCGAAGTTATGAATTGTCTAAAGCTCATATTGAGCCTATATGAAATTATCAATTACACTAATTGATATTTATGGCTAAGTATGCCATACATAAATTTCAATGCTCGGAATATTGTATAAAGGTAAATGTGTCAATTGTTGTTCCTTTATATTGTTATTCTTTGCTAATATCTTTATCTATAATTTGAGCATATGAAATTGGTTCTACTTGAGGTAAGATTTATTATCATAGTTTTATTGGTATTACCCTAACCTTTTGCAGGAATTGCAATTCATGATGAGTCCCCTTTATGCAAAGCACACATGGTCTCACCTATGTGATCGGCACACCATATCCAATATACATGGTGCATGTATTTTATTGCATACATGATTGAAGCTTGCAAAAATCAGGGGGAGATTATCATCAGGGGGAGCATTCAAAATTATGCTACCTAGGACATATACGCGTTGTACTCTTTTTCTCCTTCGACCAGGGTTGTTTTTTGTTACCTGGCAAGGTTTTTGACGAGGCAACATTAAGCGCGTCCAACACCATATCATTTAGTGGTGAACATCCAAGGGGGAGTGTTATAAATATTATATATATGTGGCTGTCCACTGTAAATACTCATTGGTTATGTCCTTATGATATAAACATTACTCCTATATAAAGGGGTCTAATGAGAATGAAATAGACACTTCTACCTCCTCCATATTCTGTTTCTCTCTTCTATCTCTATATTTTTCTCTAGTTTATAACAATTGAAACATTATTACACAAATTATCTGTCTCACATAGATATATGCTAAAGAAAGGAAAGAACCCTGTACTTACTATAATATTTTAATACTAACAACAATCTAAATTACTTAATTAATCTGCGAATAAAATCTTTTTTTTCTTCTTCCTCCGTTCTCCTGGTACCAGCGGGAAAGGAGATATTATTGTCCTACTGTAGGTTTAGTAACGAAGACTTTCCCTCGCACCAACTCCTTTTTGGAGAACACCGTTAGCTAGACTCCTTATGGCGATGAAACTGGACAAATTGAGATATAAACTCCGATGGAATACGGACAGGGCGATAGTCTTTATTAAGCCACACAACTGTGGCCGTTCCTTCGAAGATAGGCTGTTTTGATATCATGCCATGATTAGAAAGTTACTCGGCGTCAAGGGAGTCAAATGTGATTGTAAATAAGATTAGAGTGATTATGGAAAACCTCTAGATTTGGCAGCTTGAAAATGAATTGCTCAAGATACAGGCGAGCGGCTGAGGAGTTAGTCATCCGCAACTTTATGACAAACTTGTCTCCACTCTATTTGCACATCATGTAAAAGAAGCAACGATGAGTTTTCACACTACTCACAGCGCACACATACAAGCATGCATACTATAGTAGAACAAGGGATAAAAAAAAAGGTGAACATTTACATTGTGCGGTGACATACGTTTCTTAAATTGCAATATTAACAGAAAATGACTTGAGAGAGATTCGAATGAAATACATACCTTTAGAGGTGCAATGAATTTCAGAGACGATGCTGACAAAGCCATTGCTTCACCGGTTTGGGTAATTGCATCAGCACTCAGGCCGACGCTTTCTAAATGTTCATCAAAAGCTGATCAAAATGTTGAAGCACGAATGTCAATCTATTATCACATATGGGGTATAGATTTGGATTCATTTAAAGGCCATGTGTTACGCCATGGATTCATTTCCCATGAGAAAATCAACACCCTTGATGCCTTGATTTAAATTTGGCCACCAAATTAAGCAAGCATGCATGTACGAAAAACAGTGTTGATATTAAAGAAAAGCCTTTCAAAATATAGAAATGTTAACTATATAGTTCTGATACGAATGAATATAGAGGTCTCACCGTGCTGGCAATAATCTACATAGACAGCATTGTTAACCACGCCATACCGATCAAGCTCATATTCTCGGACTTTAAGCTCAACATCATAAAAACCACTCCTTCTGCAAGGTTCAGAATGGAGAAAGCCTTTTTTTATTACATATTGAACTTTATGATCACTTGCAGACATCCAATAGCTTAGAAGTTAAAACATATAACATGCCTAGGCACATTACACAATTTTGGTCGGACAATCAACAAAACCATGTCAGATAGAAGGTTAAACAAATTGCATCTTTTAGTCTCCAAGATGCACGAATTAAGCAAATGCTAGATCAACAATGTCCAATTCTTAACCGTAGATAATATGTTTTAGTCACCAAAATGCACGGATTAAGATGCAAAGAAAGGTACAACAAAACCCATGCAACAAGCAAAAATTATGACTTTAACAAGGGTAGCAAGCTCTTGAACCCAAATAACAGAACTTTTTAGTATGATTGAATTACGAACTTTGTCTATGACATATACATTTTTCGAATTTTTTACCCATTTTTGGAGGGTTGTATTTATTAGGACCTTAAGCGACCTCCCATATCGCATGCAACGGAAGTGCTGCATATTCTGACAGTGGGGAGTGATCGGAAACGTGTCCGTGTGGTTGGAAAAGATACCGATTGACGGTGGGAATGGAGTGAAGTAGGAATGACGCATGAGGAGGGAAAGGTCACGTGATTGTAGTCGGCAATTGAATATGCCTGCAACCTCAACATCTCTGCTGCTTGGGAAAGCTAGAGAGTGAAAGCTTTCTAAGAAAATAGAGAGAAATGAGAGAAAAAGAGGTATTGTACAGGACTGAAATGAACGGGAATGAAAAGTACGAGGCTGAGGTTCAACATTTATACAACGAGCTGGGTTTAGCAGTTGAGTAACACGTCGTCTACAGCTATAGGGGCCACAATGTAGAGCTAATAGCATATATAGTAAGTAATTCGATACCTAATTAATTACTACAGAAAATAGGGCTAATTAGAGCTAATTAACTAAGCTAATTAAGTAACAATTATCAGAATCTTCAGTAGCAAGGCAGCTTGATTTCCATTTGACTTTATCAAGTTAATAGAGAGAGTGTGTCAGAGACGGAAGCCAGTGTTTTTTTTTTTTTTTTTTAATATCAAGAATAGGACATAGGCACTAATGCACTATGAACACACTAAACTGCTAATACTTTCCACAAAAATTATAGACACACACACACAGTCTTTCTATGCTAAGGAGATTTTAAAATCTAAGGATATCTTTGAATAGACTTACTTTTCGATTGCATATCCACATCTTAATCGTTCAGTTTTTAGGTATATATGAGTAGATCATTTCTGCAAATTTTCAGCCAAATTGATAATAATTAAGACATTCAAAACTGCGATTTACAATTATGAATACGAACGGTTCATGTTGGACAGATTTGGATTGTTCATTGATTTAATCTAATTCGATACCTTAATGATCATTAATTTGGCTGAAAATTTGCATAAGTGATCTATACATTAGGACCTAAAAATTGAATGGTTAAGACGTGGATATGCGATTGAAAAGTGAGTCTATTTAAGGATATCCTTATATTTTAAAATCTTAGGATATTCTTGAATAGACTCACTTTTCGATTGCATATCCACATCTCGACCGTTTAGTTTTTAGGTATATATGAGTAGATTATCTCTGCAAATTTTCAGCCAAATTGATAATCATTAAGACATTCAAAACTATGATTTACAATTATGAACAAGAACAGTTCATGTTGGACAGATTTGGTTTGCTCATTAATTTAATCAATTTGGTTGAAAATTTGCATAAGTGATCTATATATTAGGACCTAAAAACTGAACGGTCGAGATTTGGATATGCGATTGAAAAGTAAGTCTATTCAAGGAAATCCTTAGATTTTAAAATCTAAGCATATCCTTGATTAGACTCACTTTTTGATCGCATATCCGTAAATTAGCCGTTCAGTTTTTAGGTATATGAGTAGATAATCTCTGTAAATTTTCAGCCAAATTGATGATCATTAAGACATTCAAAACTGCGATTTACAATTATGAACATGAACGGTTCAGATTGGACATATTCAGTTCGTTCATTGATTTAATCTAGTTTGATACCTTAATGATCATCAATTTTGCTGAAAATTTGCAGGAACTGATCTATGCATTAAGACCTAAAAACTGAACCATCGAGATGTAGATATGTGATCGAAAAGTGAGTCTATTTAAGGAAATCCTTAGATTTTAAAATCTAAGGAGGTCCTTAGCATAGAAAAACTACAAACACACACACATACAAGGACGTTCAAAGGTGGACGCCAGTGGAAAACGAAAAGAAGCTGATGTCTAATGTCAACCGTTAGATTTCATTAATGAGATCGGACAGCGATGCTCCATTTATGTAGTGTTTGTCTTTCTCTCTCTTCAAAAACCAAATTACTGAAGTGAAGATGAAAAAATTTCTGTTGCTTTTGAAGCCAATTTAGGATTCAAAACAACACATATCAACCCATTAGAGAATCCATGACTCTTTATGAACAATCTCTTATCTGCAAAATCTAAGTTTTTCCTTTTTAATCAAATTTGAGGAATTGTAGTCACAAATCAAAATTTGGGAGAATTTTGTAGCATTTTGAGATAAGAAATTGATTTATGAGAGAAGAAGGTGGGTTTGGATCAATGCCAATTTTGGGCTATTAGTCTGAGTGAGTGGAAAACAAAGAAGAAAAACAGAAAATAAAAAGAAGAGGAAAGAAGGAGAAACAGAGCTGCTAAAGATCATTGATGGGTTATACACAGCCGCGTTCATAGTAGGCTCCTACATTGTGAAATAGGAAATTAAAATTCCATGATGGAGAACCCTTATTGCCAATAAATGCTTCTAGAATCGAGAAAATTGTATAGATCCTTTAAATAACCTTTATCATCTTTGAAGTCAACTCCCAGCCCACCTACACCGTGTTTTACATCACACGCGCCGTCAAAAATTAATTTCAGGCAACCTATAGAAGGAGGCTGCCAAATAGTAGTAATAACAGCTGGTGGAATGATCGCATTCTGTCTCTTAGCATTACACCATTCAAACTCCAAGTGCCATTCATAGGCAATCAAGGCATTGTTAATTAAGTCACTAGGCTTCAAAGCTGTTTCTCCATGCCTATGTAGATTTCTATTCCTCCACAGCCACCAAAGGATGAAAGCAAAAGATATGAATTCTTAGTTGATGGTTATGATAGCTAAAGCAGGGACCAAGTAGTTCTTTATATAGGCTTTTAGTTTTAGGTTCCTTCCCATAAAGGAAATCTAAACATAATAGCAATAGGAACCATATTCCTGAAGTGTGTACAGAACAATTTTACCTACTGTAATAAGGCATGGTCATACATACCCTTATTGTAGGAGGAATGCAATTAGAATAACATAACTTAGTCCAATTACATGTTCTGTATGAAGAGTAATGAGTTACTGTGACTTTAGTTGATATTGATTAGTCCACAAAGCCTTACAATCTCCCACTTGGACTTGTCAATATTCAACACAGCAAGAATTATCACTTTAAACCAGATATTGTAATTATGAAGTGCTCGCTGGACAAGTCATGAATTCCAAATCATCCTCACAACTTAGTCAATTTGCAGTTAACAGCATTAGACAATGAGAAGACAGATGTTTAACCAAACACCAGCACCTCATTACCAGAATGTAGCAACCACAAATCACAGGAGCAATTACCTGTACACAAAATACTCATAGGTGCTTATGAATGTGAAATATAATAGCACAAATAAGGTCCTTACTGTTGGATTCAATAATAGAATCAGAATGCATTTGTTTAGGGTTCTTGTTCTTTGTTGTTCTATATTGTTGGCTTTTGTAAGTTTCTATAGACACCCATTTGATTGGAGCCAAATTGTTTTTGTTTTTTGGGTTAAGGAAGCAAAGGTTTCCTTGAAAGGATTTTTGGACCTTAAACTTCTCTAATCAAATCAACCGTTTTGTGAAATTGTATCAATACAGACTTACAGCCCCGGCTGATATCGGTTTGTTGTTGGATATGCAGGGAACTGCTGTGGAGTTTCTCTCTCAACTATCTCAAGATAGCGCAGAGGAAGAACTCTTGGTGTTAACAGTGTTGAATAGTATTAGGTACTAGGCATCAGGTCTAGTAAGGGTGGTTGTTCTATACATTTTATATTTCATATTTACAGATGAAATTCTATCAGCCATAACCATTTGTACCGAGGGAGGTGACATTTAGAGCCCCTTGCACATTATCATTTTAGGCTTGTAATTTGTATCAAATAACAAATTACTGGTGTTTTCTTATTTTATCCAAAAAAAAAAAATGGTCTTGATGCTCATTATGTCAGCGATCATGACTTGTGGGATTGAGTGTTTTGTTAAATTATTGCTCCTATAGCACATAACGTTTAGTATTCTTATTATGAAATCACATCTAGGCCAGGTCCTGTTATACATTTAATACACATGTCAAGTTACTGGCCAAGTCACATTGCATGTCAGTGGCTAGTAACTTGATCATGTCACTGTTAGATACTTATACTCATGTCACTGACTAAGTCACTGGCCAGGTCAGGTTCCTAGTTAATGAGGTCACTTTTAAGCCCAAGTCACTGGCCAAGTTACTAGCCATGTCACAGTCATGACTATATCACTAATTAAGTTACTAGCCAAGTCACATTGCATGTCACTATCAGTGTTAATCTCAAGTCACTGACCATGTCACTGTCAATTACTGGCCAAGTCATTGGCTAAGTCACTGTTAATCTCTGGCCAAGTCACTGACCAGATCAAGTCCCTAGTTAGTGAGGTCACTGCCCAAGTTATTGTTAACCTCAAGTCATTGGCTATGTGATTAACAGTGACTTGGCTATTAACTTGTGACTTGGCTACTGACAGTTACTTGGTTAGTGACATGGTCAGTTACTTAGTTAGTGACATGGTCAGTTACTTAGTTAGTGACATGTGATTAACAGTGACTTGGCTATTAACTTGTGACTTGGCTACTGACAGTTACTTGGTTAGTGACATGGTCAGTTACTTAGTTAGTGACATGTGATTAACAGTGACTTGGCTATTAACTTGTGACTTGGCTACTGACAGTTACTTAGTTAGTGACATGGTCAGTTACTTAGTTAGTGACATGTGATTAATAGTGACTTGGCTATTAACTTGTGACTTGGCTACTGACAGTTACTTGGTTAGTGACATGGTCAGTTACATAGTTAGTGACATGTGATTAACAGTGACTTGACTATTAACTTGTGACTTGGCTACTGACAGTTACTTGGTTAATTAGTGACATGGTCAGTTACTTGGTTAGTGATATGTGATTAACAGTTACTTGGCTACTGACAGTTACTTTGTTAGTGACATGGTCAGTTACTTCGTTAGTGACATGGTCAGTTACATGGTCAGTTACATGGTCAGTTACTTGGTCAGTGACATAGTCAGTTACTTGGTCAGTGACATGTGATTAACAGTGACTTGGCTATTAACTTGTGACTTAGCTACTGACAGTTACTTGGTTAGTGACATGGTCAGTTACTTGGTTAGTGACATGTGATTAACAGTGACTTGGCTATTAACTTGTGACTTGGCTACTGACAGTTACTTGGTTAGTGACATGGTCAGTTACTTGGTTAGTGACATGTGATTAACATGTCACTGTTAATTCCTAGTCATGTCGCTGTCAATTCTTGGCCAAGTTTCTGGCCATATCACTGGCTATGTTACTGGCCAAGTTATTGTTAACCTCAAGTCATCGATAAAGTCACTGATCATGTCACTAGCCAAGTTACGATGACAGTTGTTTGGTATACTATCAAAAACAAATACATCAGCTGGTATTTCTATTACAAACTGATCAAATGAGCATGATCCAAGGTCAAAGTCATGTATTTTGACAGTCGCATAACTATCATAAAATAATTAAATAAGAAAGACTAGCTGTGCGAGCAAGCATTGCTCTGTGGATAATACATCTGCCATGAAAAGCAAGCACGATAAGTAGAGAAAAGTAAACAGAAACCCAGATGCAAAATTGAGCTCTATAGTCAGTAAAGAAAAACAACATTTTATCTATTAATAGACTATTGGGACACATGGCTTGGCTTCAACATCTTGTTGTACTCCTGAATGATAAAGAACAACTTGTGCATCATAAAATTTATACATAAAATTCCACGAGGCATTCTTGGTTTCAGCTCCAGCAATTTCTGACATATACCATCTGCAAAATAATGACGAGCATTTTTGTGTAACCCAAACCTAACTGAACATCATTTTCTACTAGTAGCAAATCATACTATTCACACAGTTAGCCCTCAATTCCCTTATAGTCACCCTAGTAATAGTTTCCAGGTTCCAACTACAGAAGGCTGTGTATCTAGCACTACAAAGACTAAGTTAGCATTCAACTTTTTTCTAAAACAAGAACAAAGGCGGCAAGTCAAAACATTTAATAAATGAGTGAAAAGAAAGGTAAAAGAGTAAACTAAAATGAGGCATTGACTCAAAACTTTGTAACTCAAACTTCTTCCTAAACATGTGCAGATCTTGACTCAACTTCAAACAGAACTACAAGGAGGCATGAGAGATCATAAGATATATACCACTCACTCGTGCATATTTCTTTTTAGTAACACAACATCTGGGGGACACCTGCTAACCCACAGAACAATTCAAATATTAAACTGCTATCCAGATTAGATCACATTTGAATGTCGATGAATGTCAAGAAATGTAAGCTAATACCAATTCGAGTCATAATTCATAGATACAACTGGCGTCCCATCTAGGGTATCATTGCCTTTCACCAAATATTTTGTACTCTGGCAAACAGAAACTGTATTACAGAAAGAGACAAGTCTCGCACAGACCCCTAATTTAATCACTTAAATGACTTGACACTTTAAATACGCATAGTAATAGTTTTCTGCAAAAAAGTAGCCTAAGAATATTCAGGTTTTCTTTCTTACCAAATAGCCGGCTATAGCATGATTTTCATATATAATATATCTATTTCAGAGTAGGTAACATGGTAGGTTATTTCAAAAATTCCATTTCCTATGGAGACCATCAGAAATTGAAGGCCACACCATTCATGAGCTAATTAGCAGGATGTAGATATGTGATGCATACAAGCGGAGAAATCAAATAGGCATATGTATATTCATTTGCCATGCCCGTACCTTTCTTCTATGAATCTGTAGAAAAAATGTGGAAGAACAACCAAATTTAACATAAAGATAAACCAATTCTAATAAACATAAACAAACAGAGAGGTCGCTCCCACCAACCAGCCATCCACAACCCATTGGGTTGATGAACAAGGCTCTACTTATACCTTCAAGCATTTTCTACAGTATTTACAAGATTTTACACCATATAGATGGTTCAAACATTTTCCATTATTAATTACAGGAGTCCAGTTTTAATTCTTCATTCCTTCCTGGTTCAATAATTTTTGCTCAGAATAAGTGAGGTCCCTTATTCAACAATATGAAGGGAAACAATACTCACTGCAACAAAAAAACACACACAACTTCTGCAGCACAAAATTCAAGAACAACCGCAAAACCCAACAAGGCAAAAACCTCAGAGACCAAACACACAAGCTCAAAAATCTGCTTGCTTCCAACTTCATTCCAACTAAACTACACCAACCTTAATCTCAGCACATAGAAATGCTCAAAACTGAATGAGAAGTAAAGAATGACACAAAAATCCATTGGAGACGGCCTTTACATTTCAATTTACAAGATTGTTTCCAAGAGGCATCATTTTTAAGAGGGGAAACAGATTGACCTGTTGTCAATCAATTCAATTCTACATAGGCTTTTTTTTTTTCCCAAGCAAAACTGTGGTTTCTTCCAGTTATGTCTTTTTCTGTAAACAAGCCTTACAACCAACTCATTACTAGCAGCAAACTCTTCAGATGAAAGCCCTTTAACCTGTGAGCAAATAGTAGCATTTATAAACCTCACTGCACAAACCCTAAGCAATCAAGAATTCTATACCAAACAGGCAAAATTGACAACTCAACTACACATGTTCTTCCACTTCAATTTACTATCGAGTACTAAAACACCGTATCCGAGTGCAATCATCTTTCAATTTTCAGTTTTAGAATGTAGCACACTAAACATCAATTTCTCAAACAGTTTTATGAAAATGCATAATTACTAAGAAGCACGATAATAGAATTGATTCAAACAGTGGAGGCCAACCTTCTTTACAGCCGATCTCTGCAACTTGGAAACCTCTTTAAGCAATCGAGCCTTGGTCCGGCGAATCACGACATTCAGAGCAACTGCAAATGCCCTACTTTTCTCTTTTGAAGCAAGCTCCGCTTTCTGCAGATCAAAATTACTCAAAATTCAATCTCAATTTGAAAAATAGGACCAAATCATAACTAAAATTCTAGTCAATTTCAAAGAGATTCGAAATTCTGAACTCTCAAAGAGATTTCATCGCTCTGAAACACATAGTTTGAATCAGAAAGAGACTGAACCTGAAGAGCAGCTTCAATGTCGAACTCGACGGCAGAGTAGAGGCGAGCGAAGGCATCGTCGCCGGAGACATTAGAGTCCTTCTACTTGTCGATGCCGTATCGGTCGTACTTGTTGCAGATCACGGCGAAGGCATCGTCGCCGGAGACGTTAGATTCCTTCCATTCTCGCCGACGGCGACGTGTTTCAGCGGATCATGGAGGAAGAAACCGATCAAAATTGTTTGAGATCTCGAGAGAGTGAGAGTGAAAAAGACCGTGAATTTTTTTCTATGAGGAATTTTATCTCCAACATCTGGTTCAACCTGAGGAAAGTGAAGAAGATAATGCAATGAGATTATCAGAGAGGAAAGATCAGGAGGAATTAGATATGAAGATTCTCTCACAAAGCTTATAGCTTAAAAGGGCATAATCGGAATCAAAAAAATTAAAAACTGACCTTTTTTAACATCACTTCATTATTAATAAAGACTAAATTAATCTTATTGACAATTCATGATGGACCATTTTATCAAGTGGGAAACTAGGTGACATTTTTATCATTTCACACTGTAATGTGACCTTTTCCATCATTTCCCTTACTTAAAACCCACATATTCCTGCGAAATTGTCTCGAAAGTAAAACCCAAAATTTTTGTTTACCAGTTTCTTTGTATTGAAGTTATTGAAATCCTAAATGCGTAGTGACCCATCCTCCGACGATGTCAAGATTTCGTCTTTCTTTCTAGGGTGCCACTGTCCACAGGTCAATCCAGTAATATGCCCCTTGGTATTCTTAAGATCACGAATATACATGTCCCCTTTGACAAACTCTCCTAGCGTAAGTCCGTCACGATCATAAATCTGATAATGCAAATGTTTTCAGAAACCATATAACAAATTCATATTGCAAAACAAAACACACAACCATCATATAACAAATTGCAAAACCCCAGCTTTGCAAAACAAAACACACAACCATCATTGGATACATAAAAACAAAGCTAGACAATGCACATAATAACAAGATGAAGTTAATGGGGATTCACCTTTGCCTGAGCTGAGCCGGTGACACACAGAAACCGGTCGGCGGTGGGGCTTCAGCTTATAGTCCTCACTTGATGACCTTCAGACGGCTCCAGCTGCCGGAAAGATTGCAACTTTGCATTCATTCCTTGAAAATCGTACATTCTCACAGAATGGTCATAGCTACCAGATATAACTCTAGAACCAGTGTGATCAATGGCGAGGGCCGAAACCACCTTGGTGTGTCCCTTCAGCACAATCTCATTGCTCACCGGAATCCGGTACTTGTTCTCCTCTTCCGCATCGGAATCCCAATCGTCTCTATTGGACCTCCCCGGCGCCGGCGGTCCAATCATCTCACCATCGTCGTCGCTCTCGGCACTCCCGGGAGGCGGCGGCGGTCCGATGAGGGCATCGCTGTCGTCGTCGGAGGCCGAATCAGGCTGCGGTGGACGAGGCGGTCAGATAAGGGTTGCATCCGAATCGCTAGGGTTAGGGTTAGGGTTGGGGGTTTTGGCGGTACGGAGGGAATTGAGCCAGGTTTTGGAGGAGGAGGAGGAGAGAGAAGGGAGGTCGGCGGAGGAGGGTGGTGGTTGTCGTTGCTGTTGTTGAAGGTTCTGGTTACGACGGGTCGTATTGTGGATGGCTTCGAGAGGGGTTTGAGATTTGGATTGATTACCGAATGTGAGAGGAAATTCGGCTCTCGCTCCGTCGTAGATCTCCGCTGCGTCGTCCGCCATTTGTTCTCCGCACTGTGATTTTTGTTCTTCGTCGTTGGCCGGAACCAGATTGGGTTATATATGGCGAAGCTCTACCGCCATGGAAGTTTGAACATGACCTATTGAGATAAACAACTGGTTCGGGGTTCAGGGTCTGGTCCGTCCAGCAAGCCCAACTATAAATGAGCCCAATTATTGTTTTTTGCACCCGAAATAAGAAGTGTATTTAACAGGTGGTCTCGGTTCAACCCGACAACTTTCAAATGACACAATCTATTTACTTTAGCGTGTTTGGACTTTTGAGGAGCGAAAGATGATGGATTTTTTTTTGGCAAAAGAAAAATTTATTAAACGAAAGAGAGATCAAATATCAACAGGGGAAGACATGAGACCAAAACTTATAAGGAATAAAAATGCAACAAGCATTACCAAACCATGGATATGGTTGAAGATAAACCAAAGTCCAAAGAACTAAAGTTAAGACGCATCTTAGGTGTTCGATTGATGTCGGGTACCTTGAATTCATTTGACATTGTTTTGCTTGAATTCCTTGTGTTCAGGCTTTGGAAGAGTGCGAAGAAGATTCTCATCTAAAGCTGCTTCACCCTCATCAAACCAAGTTTCATAATTGATCTCAGATTAAGCATAAAGTGTATGACCAAGAGGTTCTTCCTTTTCCAAATCACCCCAACAAATCTTTGGAACATTATGTTCTACTCAGTGTCAACCAAAGTGTTTAAGCATAGTCCAACTATCTCTTGTTCGTTTGCAACAATGGGCTCATCTTGTTGCACTTGAGTAAGGATCTTAATTAAAGTTATTACTAGTCGAAACATTGTCATTACATGTAGATCTTGTTGGATCCATGCTATCCTCACGCATTTTCTTTATTAATTATTTTTTCCTTGATCTTAAAACTACCAGTGTCATGCTAGCATCATTTGCCTTATCTCCATTAACCTCGCTTGGTGAGGCAAGTTTTGAAACTGTACAATGATATGAAGTTTCCAGTCCTTTCGTGAGCTCAAGGGATTGATCATTTATTTCATTGATCACCTGATCTGCCATTTCCTCAACTTACTGCTAAGAACAATGACTACTTTGTGATACGCTACATGAGAGATACATTTGAGGACAAGGATTTATCATTTGCCAACAAGGTACACTTAATTATAAGATATACACCTGTTTTCATTCACTTAGTATTCTATATGTGTTTGACTGATCTGTTTGGTACTATTGACCTACACTTTATATAACTTGGGTTTGTTACTTGAAATCGTTTCAGTGGGAGATGAGAAGAAACCTTGTGTATTGCCAAGAGGACATTGATGTGATGCGGAGTGAGTGGGCAAAGTTTTCGTCAAGTCATATATGTAGGAGCTAATTAGTGGTAGGTTGAAGGAAACAGATTACTTTGTTAAGTTCTGCTGATACATGCATATGAATGATTGTAGCAGATGCATGTATATATGCATATATGGTTTTGGAACAAGTGGAAGTCTTCTGCTGTTTTCAATGGTGCAGCCAGAATGGTTTCTTTACTTGTCGAATGCAGCTATATATGTGTGTGTGTGTGTGTGTGTGTGATACCATCGTGTTTTGTTGTAAAAGGGTATATTAAAGTGATGAAGGAAGACCGAGAATTACTTTGTCGATTAAGTTTTTGACTAGGACAAATGGTGCTTTGAAGCATGCATTGTTTTGACAGACATGTGCTTTGGGAATTTCGTATTTCATATCCATTTTGGTTCCATTAGCTGATCTTAATGTTTCTTTTGTTTTTTCAAAATATTTAGATGGTATTAGACCTTCTTGTATGCAGTTGAGATCTGCACCTGAATCAATAAGTGTTGTTGTTATTAATTGAAGATCTTTGATTTTAAGGTGTACTTCGGCATACCATTTTTTGAGTTGGATTTTGTGATGCCCCGGAAATTCGTATTTATTTTCGGATGAATTTCCGGAATCTAAATTATGATTATTGGATGGTTTCGTGGCTCGTGGATGGAGCGGAATTGTTTCGGACGAATTTTTATCTGGAAAGTATAACTTTAGGGGGGGGGGGGGGGGCAAAGGTTGACTTTTTATTTATTGGAATTCTCTAAAAACTTCATTCACAAAAGTTGTAGAGCGCGTCGATACGAGTTCGTGGACATGTGGAATGCATCAATCAGAGTTCGCATGAGAAAGTTATGGCTTTCGGAAAAGTTTTTGTTTTTGTATAAATAGAGAAATTCCGAAATTCTTTTCATAAATGCATATTTCCATTTTCGGAAATATTTCTTCCTCTCCCGACTGCACCTTCTGAATCAAAGTTATCCGGCTGACCCGACCCGAACCCGATATTCCGACCAGGTCGGAACTCCATTTTCCGGCGGCTTCTACCGGTGAAACTTTCCAGATCGGTTCACCACCTTGCTCCAGTCCTCCCTCTGGTGTTCTCTAGCGGCGATTTTCCTCCACGGTAGCGCTGCAAGATGGCAAAGATTGAGGTTTTCAGACCCGACAGGAAAACGTAGCTCCGGTGACGGTACTGCTTCAAGTTTCCTCCTTTGGCTTCATGGGAGCCTTCTGGATCGATCTATGGTGTTTGTTTGGATCGATTTACGTGAAAATCAGTTCAACTCGGATTGGGCAAAAATTCAAAGCTTGTGAGGTAGTTTTCGACCCTTTATGCTTCTTTTCTGACTTCGAGCATGCTTAGATGAATAGCTTTGATATTGGAAGTTTTGTGAAATATTGAGTTTTGACCGTCGGTGGTTCTGGCTGCGTTCCGGCCATGTAAGGGACTGTTTCTGGTATTATATATATATATATATATATTCTACTCGTCGATACGAGCGTTTCGATATATAATACGCAATTTTTGGAGTTCGTATGAAATTGTTATGATTTTTATGGTTTCATACCGGTCGATTTATTCGATCCGTAAGGATTTAAGCATTCGATCGACTTGTGGTTTTGGCATATCGATTGTGGAAGTATTCCGAAGACTTTGGGAGGTCTCGGATGTAGTTTCGTCTCAATTGGCGCCACTTTGGGGATTTTTGTTCGAAACGGGGGTTTCAGACTTAAATTGATTGTGAATTGTTACTAAGTTGAAACCTTATGTGATTAGGTTCTTGACGAAGTATTCTTGGACGGTTGTTTTGTGGTTTGGCTGCTTTGTTCTATATTGAAGACGTAGCGGGAATTTCGAGGTGAGTAATCTCACAATGTTCATTTACGAACAGGCTTATTTCACTATGCCAAAAAGGCCTTCAGACGACAGAACTGTTCTGTCGTCTGAACGAACAAAAATGTGTCGTCTAGTACGGTGTCGTCTCTTGGGGGCATCAGACGACAGAAGTGTTCTGTCGTCTGAAAAATCAGACGACATAAAAAAATAAAAGTCTTGTGTCGTCTGATGAGTTTTGCATTTTGGGAACATTGTGATCTGTATCTTTAAAAGCATTCAAACAACAGTTTTGTATTGTCTGATAAACAAAACAACCACAGTATTTTTTAAATGCTATTGTGTGAAGCATATTTGCAAGACTTATTTGTGTGGTCTGAATGCCCATAAATAAGAAATATGAAGACTCGTATGTAGTGTCTTCTCTCATATAACAACAATTAAAGGTTGTGCTAATTTACTTTAAACGACAATTATATGTGGTCGTAAAGAGCATCAGAGGACAATTAAGTGTCGTTCTAGGGTAGGTTTGTATGACATTTAAGTGTTGTGTGAAAGGTTTTGAAATTATACATATGTGATGTTGGGAAATGGTTTAGACAATAGATATCATATTCTTTCTGTTATGTCAGTCTCATTACGACGACAATTTACTGTCGTTTGAGATTATTTAGACGACAAATATTTGTGGTGTGAATATAAAAATCACCACTAATAGTACATATTTTATATTGTCTGTAATCACGTCCAATCACACTTATTTATTGTTGTTATACACTTTAGCCAATACTTTTATCTAACTTATGTTATTGTTTTGCCTTTCAGACTACAATTTTCTGTTATCCCATTGACAAAAAGACAATAGACTTCTAATGGGTTTTTGTGTTGTTTTTATGCAGCAGCAACCACACATTTTAGTGTGCTTTTGTTGTAGCTTGCAATTTGAGATAACACATATTAGTAGTCCCCTGTTGCGATTGGCATGCATGCATTTGGAAATTAAAATTGCCATTCATTAAACCATAAAATCCACATCCAAAATCATTCTGGAAATAATCCATCATTGTCTCGTGTACACAAGCCTAATCATGAACATTAGTTCAAAATGGCCCATATCTAAAAATCTAGGCAGACAACAAAATATATGCATGCAGTACTGCAAGCTAATAAACTAGAAGCACTACACAATCCGGGCAACCAAGTAAACAACATAGCAAAATAGCTAGCAATACTGCAAGTTTGTCCAAGGTTTTATTGATCTTGAACTTGGGTAAATGGAAAAACTTTGACCCTAAACTGAAGCAAAGCAGTAGCAGCGTGACACTACTGTGAAGGTACCTTATCCAGCAGATCGGTAGAGTTTGGAGCGTGACAGGTACCATGGTTGCAGTTCCCATAGCTTCCAGGTGGAGTACCGAAGCTTGAAAATTTAATAGTAGAAATGGATTGCCCGTTTGTACACTCTAGGCGAAGTTTAGGCTTCTTTTGCTCCTTCAGTTTGCCTCGGTTCTTGGTCTGCCATTTCTCAACACGTGGGTGACTTTCAGAAGATCAATCTTTGTAACATCGCCAGCAAGCTCCTCAAATACCACCAACAAATTTTGGGATGGCTTGAGCCAATACCGAGGAACATGATACCTGAAACATAGATAGAATATAGGAAATTAGTAAATAGGTACTTAATGCTTTTTTCTGATCTAGTTGTAAACAAGTTTATACATACCATTGTTGAGTCGGTTGGAGACAACCAAATTGGCACTTGTTAATCCTGAATGTACCAAAATAATTGCACGCGCTGCAGCTACCATTAGCATGAACAGTCCAGTATCTTCCAATGAACAATCCAGTTACCATAAGCTCAATTATTCCTTACGTTTTAGTTACCTCTAGCTAGGAGTGATATACCATATGATTAAATCAGTGGTTGATCCTAAACTTTATTTAGCATGACATGGTGCTTCATTTGATTGCTGAAAAGTACACACAAGTAGAGACTGTTAGATCATAATGTCATGGTGTCCTGAAAAGTACATTGCTGCTAGCTCACTGCTTTATTACTGATCCTAGTGTCCTGTAAATTGCTGACTCACTTTGGGACCAGAGCACCCCATTTAGAACATTTACTCAAAACCCAAGGCCAGCTTAGCCCCTCCCCTTCCCTTCCCAGGCCCTAGGCTTCCTTTGTACCCAAAACAAGAAGGAAAAAAAAAAACAAAAGATGAAGACAAAACACACCAAGAGCGAAGAAGACAAAACACACAAAGCACCAAAGAATCAAAAATCGAAGAAATCAAAGAAATCAAAGAATTGAAAATTTGAAATGGTAGAGCAATAGAGCATTAACCAATTGAAACGGCAGCTTACAAAAATGAAAAATGAACCAGCAGAGCGTTAACTAACACTAACAGACCTGGGATCTCTTATTTTAGACATTAAGCAATGGAGGCGACAAGCTTCATATATAATAAGCATCATCATTTTGGACCTGTACTAACCTTGTACTTAACTCGTCATCATACAATACGAAAAGGAAAACAGCATATCATATGTACCAGACTACCAGCAATGAAAATCACTATGATTTACAAAAGGAAAACACAAAACAAAATCAATCTCAGCCAAATAGAAAAACTCACGTAAATAAGCAAAATTAGAAGTAGCTAACTCATCCAAATCAAGACTAAGTACCAAAATTAGAAGTAGCAAACTCATTCAAACAGATACGAAGAAGTGAACCACTGAAGAACAAATTCTTCTCTTCAAAGTTCAAATTGTCCAATACTCCAATTGTTCAATCCAATTGCAAAATATTGAAATAGATTCAGTACCCAACTACCCATTAAGTCATTAACCAATTCAAACATCCAATTCAAACTTAGAACTTACCTTAAGAGACTGAATATGATGTGTGATGCACTCTGAAAATAGAACACCAGAGAGATATTTATAAGCAGCCAGTTTGTGCACCAACACTATCAAACAACAACAAAATTCACCACAGTGAGTTTTAGACCTTTTTGATGTCCTAGATCTGAAACTAGATTCAGGTTCTTGTACAATTTAATTTGAGGGGTGCAGATAGTGGACTTAACCCAAGTTTGAGAGACATTTAAAGAATGTTGCAGTAATTTTCTATTTAAGAGAAAAAGGGAAATTTATGTGTACCTGGAGCTGCTACCCTTGAACTGGTGAACATGAGGCACTAATCTTTTTGAAGTCTACACTTGGCTGCTCTGTGCAATGAAAAGAGAAAAAGGAAAACCTCATGAACAACAAAACCGAAGTATCCAAAAGCAAAGCATGAGCACAAAACCAAGCAACCCAACAGCTCAAAAATGACCAAATAATCCCCCACCTTCTCGGATATGAGATAAGTAACAGTGAGGAACATTTCGTGGGGCTGGTAAACATTAAATATGAGATAAAGTAATGCACAAATAAGCCCCCACCTCCTCAGATAGCATGTCATTGTTCTTCATTGCATTAAGCCAGAAACAGGGCAGTCCTTTCCCTGCAATTCGTGTAAAGCAACAAATAAATTCTCATTGTCAAAGAACAAACAGTTACTAAATGAACCGCCAATACTATACCTTCAGCTTCCTGCATAGCTGTGAAGTAGATCAATGCAATTCAATTTTAGAAAAAAGAGATGAAAGAGATATTAACTATTTCCTTTCTTGCAATATCATATCCCTTCAGCACACCAGAGAGCTCAGTTACATCCAAATTCTACATATTATAATAAATGAAACACCTTTGTTTCCAAACAAAGCTGAAATATAAACTTTCGCAACAAAAATATTGCCAAAAACGATGGGGAAAGTTTCCAAATATCAAATGAGTACATGCTAGGTAACAATAGGGATAATAGTAATCACCAAAACCATTAAGAATGATAAACAAAGACTGAGCACTGGAAACATGAGTTGCTCAATTACCCTTTGTAATTAATTAATTTCATTTGGACGCCTCATTAATTTCTTTATCAGTCACTTTTCTTTAATCTTTCCAAACTCCCAAAAAACGATTGCCACCATTGTCAGATAGCCAGGCAGTAGTGCTGTCAGCAGGCCAAAGTCTTAGGGAGGGGAAGAGGAAGAGAGAAGTGGGTTGAGAATATCCTTCTTTTGTTTCTATAGTCATTCACGAAGAGGGGTCAACAAAACAATCTATCAGGTTAAATATTACCTCAAGTATGTCCATTTCAAGAGTAGCTTCTAAATGACACTAAGGAAAAAATGAAAACTCAAATACTGAAACCAAATAAGTACAACAAAGAAATATACCCTTTCTAATTGAGTACTTGTTGTGAATCTGATTAACTATAGCCAAGCTGAACTACACATATCTACTCCAACCATAAGGCAAAGCCTGCGAATCCGCTACATCCAAATACATTGACAAGTAGTCCACATTGTTTCCTTTAGGAAAAATCAGTATCCGCCTGATCAAACAAACCAAAGCAAATTTAACCAAAAAAAGAAGAAGCCATCACCCAGATACAATATAAGCCAACTTCATGAGCGCAAACACATGATTGCCATGAGAAGGATACCATTTATAACCACCGACGATGAACATGTCAGAGTAGTGCTTTTTGGTGTGCAACCTAGAAAAGCTCTCAATTGTCCAAGTGAATTTCATTGTTGGAGGCTCCTCCACTGGCTGATTATCAACTGTACTCGCCGGCTCCACTTGAGCTACTGTAAACACATCAAATACCATTAAACATCAGAAAACAACAAAACCAAAACCCTAACAAAAACAAATCCATTCACTCGCACTCTAATCCCCCAACTACACCAAATTCGCATAAACCTCAACCATCCAGATCAACTACGCAACACACAAAATTTAAGAAATTGAAACAGTAAACGATAGCGTTAGTCTTGAAAACACAAACCTTCCATGGGCTGAGGACCTTTGACCAAATCCGTATTCGGCACCAGCTAAAAATTGCGGAAGAAACAAAGCAGCTGGAAAGACGGAAAGAATTCAACTCGATATTAGACAGACTGTCCTGGATTGCATTTTGCACTAGTCTACATTTCAATGAACAGGGATAGTCAGGTAAACTCACTTTGGCAAATGATATGGCAAGCTAGCCGATGACATTAGGAATGGTGGCGATCATTAAAGACTGCAACCAACACAGAATAATAATGGATGTTAAAATCTCAAACACTACAACCAACTCCGAATTAAGTAAAGAACATTACGGCAAAGATAGGATGATGCTTAATAAGGAATGAATGGTTAGACTAAGTGACCAAAATCTTACCCCTTTGCGCCCAATATACTCAGAAATCTGACCACTGGCTATAGCCCCACCATGGCACCCACATTTGATAAAGAACCAAAAAGAGAATACTGAACCACAAGACTAGTATTAGAAGCTAAAAACTAGACAAGAAATCAAAAACACAAAGTTTCATTAAAAAAAGAACCGAGATTCAAACCTCTCACACTGAGAGTCCAAGATCAACGATGATTGCTGCTTGAGTCAGAGAAGAATATCCAGACTGCAACAAACAACAAGCAAAAAATCAAACTGGCAATTCACATTTCTTTAAGCTCTCAACAACCAAATAGCTAAAGTGCTGGGGTTACTTACAGTGAAGCCGAATTGGATAGGACCCAAAGCGACAATCAGAACACAAGCGACTACAGAAATGGAGCTATCTCTCATGACCTGAGACGAACCCATCATACTGGATTGCCTGGAACCCATCCGGTACCAGCTCCCAGTATGCAGGAACGACTTCTTGATATCCCTCCCTTCTTCACCATTGTCCTCCCTGAAACCCAGCGGCCGCTCACACTCTCACCACCCTCTTTGGCCGCTATCTCCTCCACCACCAGCCCGCTCTTCCTCATGGTCCTTGGCGAACGCCCAGGGGGTACTAAATCTACTTACGGGAACAGCAAGACGTGAGTCCAATCGAAACCATAAAATCGAAGACTGAATCCAATTGAAACCCTAAAATGGAAGACTGAATCCAATCAATCGATTGAATCCAATGCAAAGGATTCTCGGGGTTGAAGGAGAGACTAGGTTTGGGTAAGTATTATCAAGTTTGAGAGATTGAAATGGTTGAGATTGAGATTGTGATTCGGTTGAGTCTTTGGGCTGAGAGAGAGGATATAGTTCTAGATAGTTTCTTTTGAGGGGTTGAGTTTTTGACCGTGATATTAGGGGTTCAGTTTTATGTCCAAAGAGAGACTAGATACAATTAAAGTCAAACTCATCATATTCAGACAACACAATTGTGTCATCTGAATATCACCCCATTAACTAGTCAGCTACAGAGTTTGGGTACTTGAGAGGGAAAGACCAAATTTTTTGGGGGGAATTCAAAATTGTTTGCTAGGGTTCAGTGTAGAAAATCTCCCTCTTTTACAACAACATATAACTGTTGTCTGAATTTTACTATATTTTCCAAAAGTTCAAAGTATGGTTTTTATGTGTATTCAGACGACAGAAACAAAAATTATGTCGTCTGAAAAACTCAGACGACATAAAACAATACTTATGTCGTCTGAAGGCCTTTTTGGCATAGTGTTTTATCGTTTTGATAGTTATTTAGTTAACTGCAAAGCTATAGTTGGTATTGGTAGCATTCCTGAGTGAATGTCTATCTGTGTATATATTTACATGAAATATATATGTGTAGGTGGATTTGTGTGATAAAAAAATAATTATGGGTGCGTTCATTTTATTGTTTTGGGTGTGACTTTTCGTGAAACAATATTTTGTGAAAGGATTGACTTTTATTGTTTTGAAAAGTGTTGTGTATTGTGGAACATTTTAGGTCGCGGGTGGTTTCTTTAAATGTGGGTCTTGTATCGGGAGTAATTGATAGGGATCAATTATGGGAAATCTTTTATTTTAGATTCGTGTAACGTTCTGGGTCCAGTGTGACTCATTTAATGTTTTGGTATTTATATCGTAGATCCAAAGACTTACGAGTTGAGGATCGTGGATCATGAAATGTGATCATGGGTGGGAAAATTGGGAATCACGCATTTGGTCAGGCAAGTGGTTACGATCAGTTAGAGCTCTAGTCTGTCCGCCTTGCTTGGTTTCTTGATTGAAACGTGTGAGCTTATCTCGTGATTCAAGTGAGTTTATCTCGTGGTTCATGTGGATTTATCCCGTGATTTGTGTGATTTGTTTCTTGATTGAAACGTGTGAGTTTATCTCGTGATTCATGTGGGTTTATCCCGTGATTTGTGTGAGTTGTTTCTTGATTGAAACGTGTGAGTTTATCTCGTGATTCGTGTGGGTTTATTATGTGTTTTGCGTGAGTTATTTGAGTTACTCATACGGGCATGCAAAAGCTTACCGGGTTTGATGTGTGGCAACCCGGTGCACCATTCAAACGGTGTAGGAGTTAATCCTGCAGGTCAGGGTAATCGTGGTTGAAAACTGAGGTAGCGAGCTAGTAGCTTTACGGTAGGAAGCCAATTTTGTGACTTTACCGTTATTAAGGCTTCCACTTGTAGTGAGCTCTGAGGAGCATTTACGTTTTATTTTGTTGTTGACAATTTAATTCGTAAGCTTGTGTAATATATAACTCTGTGGAGCGAGTGTATATTAACCTTGTATATTCAGGGCATCAGTATGTACTTGGTTTAAAGGGAAAAAGTTTCCAAGTATTTGTATTGATGACTGAAAGATCACACATGTATAATTATGGGATTACATATCGATTTTTATTTGTGTTAAAAATCAGGGGCGTGGCAGATTTGATGCATAATACTAAGGGTTTTTTGCTCAGATGATTCCGCATCGTTTTACTCAGATAGTTCATTGTTGGTATTTCGGTAGGATGGTGTATTTTAAGGAATTGATTATCTATTTTAAGAATATTTAAATCATGTTTGATTTTGTTTGTTGTCATGACTGATTTCTAAATTTATTTTTTGTAATGATTGTATTTTTGTTTTAATTGTCTTTATTTCTTGTTGTAAACCTTTAATTGTTATTTCTTTTTTACTAGTTTTGAATTTGTCAAAGGTGGAAGTAAGGCAAATTCTTTATTGAGGAATGTTAACAATATTTTCCTGCATGTGTGATTAATTTTTTCAACTTTTTGAGGTATTCAGAATTTAATTCTTGGTTATCGATTTTTACAATTAGATCAATTAATAATTATTCTTGTTCTTCTTGTTTAGAAAGAACATCAAGTATCTTTACACCCAAAAGTGATATCTGGTGAAAAATGTTTATCAGAATCAGCTGAGATGAAAGATTCTATTGATGTAAAATTATTTTCACTATGTTCATTTTCGGGATCAGTGTTTCTTAATTCTAAAAGCCGGGTAAGATTTTCACGTTCTTCATTACTGATTTTTAATTGTTTAATAGTATTTTTTACCGGGCAATTATTTGCAAAGTGACCTATTTTGTTACATTTATAACATTTGGTTTTACTTTTGTCAGAAAATTTTCTGTTTGGGTGGCCGCTTGTTTGTTTTGGCCAGGGTTTTCGGAAATTTTTTTTAGAGTAAAATTTGTTTGGTTCGAAATTATTTTTGTTTCTTGAGTAAAATTTATTGGGTGCAAATTTTCGTTTTGTATGATGATGATAGGAGCATAAAATGCGACGAATTTATAGTTTAACCCTTTACACTTTTGCTTAGTTATTTCGTTAAAAAGATCAAACTAACTTTGTTATGTTCTTAGGAGGTTTGTGGAGCAACCGTGGAGAAATATGAGCTCAATTGAGGCAAGTTAAGGCTCGGGTGTATAGTAGTGATGCAAAAGCTGAAAGATCACCATTTATATGGTCAGAAACAAGAAGGAAAGCTTGTGGAAAAATTCGTGCAAAACAGTTGCCGAGAAGCAGAAAACAGAGTACTAGAAGCTGCCTTATTTTCTTCTGTATTCAGAATGTGTTTTGAAGAACTTTCCAGTGGAATCATGAAGAAAAGCCTAGCAATATTTGAAGATCACATGTTCTACTATAACTGCAAGCAAATATTTGGTCCAGAATGATAAAGAAGAAATCGGAGGCTGTGGTCAAATTTGGCACCTCGAGAACTGTTTCCATCAGCTTTTCAGGAAGCTTTTTCAAGGGCTTTTCTACTAGACTTAAAGCATGACACGCATAAATTTTCCCACCCAGATTTGAAGTTTAGATGTTGTAGAGAATTTTAAAATAAGAATCATCCAGAAAGGTGGTGGAATGCATAAGTTATGATGCCGCAAAGATGTGCAGAGGATAAGAAAAATCTGGAATTTTTGACAAGTCTTATCTGCGAAGCATGTTTGAGCCGTCTTTTGGAGACTTTATTGGAGCATCCTTTGGAATATTATTGTTTGGACATCAATAAATGATGCTATAGGGTATTGTAGGCCTGAGAAATATACAGAAAGATTGCTACAAAGTCATTCTACAAGCCCATAAATTTGACCAAACAATAAGGAAAATCTGGAAATTTCTGACAGATTTGATTGTGAAGACTTTTCAAGGCTGTTTTTGGGAAACAAGTTGAGGGGATTTTTAGAATATTTTTGCAGACTTTTGAAGGCCAATATCAAAGCTTTTACCTGCCTGAAAATCACGTTCAAATCTGAGATGGAACCTAGTTAAGAGAGGGGCTAAAAAGGCTATCAAAAGTGAGGCAGATCCTTTGCATCTCTTGGCAGATTGTGTGTATCTATTGGCAGATTGTTTTGAGGCTTCTTGGGGACTCTTTGCTGAGTTTTTAATGAGTTGTACACATTATATAGGAGCTGTGAAGGATATAGAAGTCAAAGATTTCAACCCAAGAAGAAGAGTTCACATTGGAGAAGTAAAAACTCAATTTAACTGCAAGAATACCCTTGAACTTGTAACTCCTATATAAAGGGCCTCCTTCCACATTTTTAAGGGAGATGAAAACACAGACACACACCATCTACTTCCCTAAATCAGAGACCACAGCTCCATACTCTCCTCTCATCATAGTTCACGAAATCCCTACTCCAAGGAGAAGCCGTAGCCACCATCTTCCATCAGATCACTTCCATCATCCTGTCGTGCTCTTGCTTTGTAGACGCCTCAAGCTTTCTTGGAGAATATTCAAAGTGAGATCGTGATATCTACTACCCTCTACGGTTTATTCCTTTTGTACTTTTCGAATTCAATATGTATATGTCTTCGGATTTCCAAACTATGAGCGAGTAATTTTCTATGTTGAGAGCTAGTATGAAACCCTAGTTATGTGATGGATTTTTAGCTTTTGAATCTCTTTCTCAATTACAAGGTTTTGTGAATGCTTTGTTTGGTTTTGTTTTATAAAATCTTTTATATGTTTATGTCTTAGATTGATCACCTAAAATATGAGCATGTAATTGGAGCTAGTTTTAAGGTGCAGTGCATTCACGATCTTGAAACACTTAAGTAGTAAAGCCTACATGTTAGGTGAAATCAAACAAATAGAATGCATGCTAGGATGGCGTTCCTCACTAGTTTTGTACTCTAAAATCAATCTTTCCAAAGAGCTTAATGTGTTTATGTGTACTTAATGAGTTAATTTGATAGGGTAGCGTTCTACACCTTGATTGCATATAAGCAAGCTTAGGATGTAGTGCGTTCACAGTTCTAAGTAATTTTGGGAAAAATAAGGCTTTAGCGGCGATCCTAAAGTTCTTGATTGGTTTCATTCACATGCCTTAGTAATTGAAGATTAGGTTAAATTGTCTCTCTCTGATCATAACTAGTGGTGGATTATGAAGTTCTCAACGTCCATACATCTGATTTAAAATCCCTAAAAATTGCAACATTTTCTTTCTTTTATTATTGCTTGCGTTTTCAAAACCTAAACCCCCCTTTCATTTAGTTCTTGTGTCAACTTTATTTCTCTTTTCTTTCTTTAGTTTTTGATAGTTTTGTTCAATTAGTGCAATTTGTGAAAGTACCCTCAATCCCCGGACTGAACGATCCCTGCTTATCCTATACTAACAATTGTCTTTTGCAGGGTAATTTTGTGCGCTTAATTCAGGCATATCATATGATAATCAAATTCATTGTTTTCTTTTTATGTCGTTGTGATGGAGGTAGAGGTGATATACCATATTGTTCACAAAAGTTGCCTAATTCATATTTGGCTGTTTTCTTATCTGATTTTATTTGAGAGTTTAATTTCATGTCTATGAACATTTTTAATCCTTCTTTTTGAATAATTGTAATAACTAGACTCTTAACACACGCTCACGCGCGTGTCAGTTGGCCCTTTTTTTATATACTTTATTTGTGTCTATAATATTTTGTTTGAGTTTTTATTAATATTTCTAAAAAAAGAGTTTGGTTTCATAATTTATCTAAAAAATATTTATTTTTTATGAAATTATGAATAACTTTTTTTTTCTTCAAAAAAAAAAAAGAATAACTTTCTGTTTAATAAGCAATTTTTTTATTTAAACTGCCAACTCCAAAAAAAAAAATTTAAAATTGCCATCGTAGTTAACAAAACGTCTAAGATCTTTTTTTTTTTTTTTTTTTTTTTTTTTTGTAATTTCTTCAATTAAGTTTACTGTTATATTTACTATTTTATCCTTCATGTGTTAAATTATAGATTTTTAGACTATAATTAAAGAAGGGTAAATTGTGGGTTTTTGAAAATTTAACCATAAGCCTGTGTTTGAGCCCAAAAGTAATTTTGGCAAGATCCTTTAGTGGATTTAGCACAACGGGCCGATACCTGCGGCAAAAAAATAAGCCTGCTTGGGTTTGGGATACAGCTTCGCCCATTCCGTAATCCATAAGGAAAACGAAATCTTATTGGAGTCAAGTAGCAGAGATTGAATAGGAAACTTCAATCAATAATCCTTCTATAGCAAGGAACAGTCGAAACCCTAGTTATAAATACTAGGTTTCAAGGACGAAAGAGGGGATCTCTCGAATCAATCAATCCCAGCAATTACAAAGCCTCCCCGGAGCAAACCTTCAACCTCGTTTAAACCCGGTGACCGCGCGCCAGTCCTAGTCTCTCCAAGAGTCGACTGTCAGCATCACAAGATTAACCCGGCGACCGTACTTCCTGTCCTAGTCTCTCCGCGAGCTGACTACCAGTACCACTGCCACCGATACGACCTGCGAAGCAAGGGTGACGCCCTCGTAACCCAGCGAAGCTAAAGTCACGCTTTAGCAAAACCTGAGCTTTCTCCAAACTTCCCAGTGATTGCTCTGCTCAGCCTACAACGTTGAGTATCGATTCGGTGACGCGAAGAGATCACACCCAAAGTCCTTATCCGTAAGGCAAGAAGTCCTTTCTCGAAAGGCTAGAGAAGAACCTTGTGGTGAGGTTGGTGCTCTCCTCATCCACAGTGCTTGAAGAAGAAGTCAGGTCAAGGGATTCCCCCGACGACTGCACCCCACAATGCTGGCACCCCCGCACACTCGCGCTCAAAAGAGACAATTTGCAAGCCAACTGGTTTTGGAGCCAAACAGCCTTGTTGGCTTAATTAATACTGATATTTCCATAAGTAAGGTTATCGTAATTATTGTGCCCTATTTCATTACTCAGGACTTGTCAAATTTTGTGAGCAAATAGTTTGGGCAAGCTATTTATGAATTTTTCTTTCCAGAAGGGGTTGGTTACTATCATCTCTAAGCATAACTCTAGAAATGAAAACATCTTTATACCATTTAAAATCATGGATTCTAGAGGTGATGTGGCTAGGTGTGCCTATGAAATGTTGAATAATTGTGAATGGCCGACTAAGTGTACTTAGTTGAGAGTTTATTTGAGGAACAACCCAAAAGTCGGTAGCTTTGGGAGATGTTTGTTCCTCATCTAAAACTTGTTGAGTTTCAGTTTCTACATAACTAGGGTAACTAACTTGAGAGGTGGTTTTAATATTTTTAATTTTTAGTTTTTGTAATTCTTCCTCTAATTCTTTTATTCTAATATTCTTTAATTCTTTATCTAAGTCATAATCTTGTCTTGACATAGTTTCGGCTAAGGTGGAACCGACAAAAGAATGCCTTGAAGCTGTGAAAGAATGCCTTCAAGATTGTCCTAATTCATGGATCCTAAGATTTTGACTTATTCTAGGATTATTAAAGTTGATTCTTACTGTGTCATCATTGTATTGTTGGATACAGTTTAAATCAAATAGATTATGCTATATATTGATAGGTCTGTTCTCACTAGTGAGAGACCATTTAGAAGGGAGATGGACGTCATACCATCTGATTGTATGTGGAACTGTAATATTAGCATTTTCTCAACTACTTTGAATTAAAAGAGTTTGATCTTTTGAGCTTTTACTTATAGCTTGAAAATTCATATTTGTACTAGTAACTTTATAATGGATTCTATAAATTAAGGCTAAGGGTTGGATTCCCTCTAGGACATGGTATCCTGAAGTTTTAATATTTAAAGTTAAAGCTTTTATGACAAAATATTGTTTACTCCATATAATTATAGAGTCTTGACGTTTCAATTTTACCTAGATGCTCCCTAAACTATCTAATTTCACACAAAAAGTCATTGACGTCAATTTTCAAACCAAAATTCCGTTATCTTGCTGACGTGACATTCATTTCACACTGAAATAACTATTATACCCTCACCTTCTTTTTTTATATTTTATTTTATTTGTTCTCTCTTTTTTTATTATTTATTTATTTGTTCTCTCTTTTTTTGTTTATTGTTTATTGTTTTCACCTTTTCTTCTTCCAGCTCTCTCTCTCTCTCTCTCTCTCTCTCTCTCTCTCTCTCTCTCTCTCTCTCTCTCTCTCTCTCTCTCTCTCTCCTCCTCCTCCTCCTCCTCCTCCTCCTTTTGCCTCCAAAGAAGAAGCAGCTGCAATAGCAGCCCAAGAGGCGGAGCTGCAAAACCTAACCAGCCTCTTCCAGCCAGAAGCCTCAGCCCAATTAAAAAAAGTAGCTTCCTCCATCTGACATTCCGATAAACCCGAGTTAGATAGAGAGGGGTGGTGGTGCTTGCCGGCTTGACAGGGATGATGGATGGATGGTGGGATGGCCAACACTTGCTTGGGTTTGCAGTGAAGATGAGGACGGATATGAGAGAGATGAGAAGAAGAAGAGGTTAAAAGGAAAGAGAGGACAAAAAAGAAAAAGAAAAAAAAGGAGACCAACCTCTCCCCAACCCGTTTTGCAATGACAGGCAATCCAACAATTTCTCTGTCTTCTGGCCACGGATGGACGCCGGACTGGTCTGGTCGACTCGTCTCGGCGGTACGATGCTTATCCCGGTAGTCTCTACGTCGAAATACAGGCGACTGCGGTAGGAGGAAGCCCAAAAATTTTCTAGGTTCACTAGTGGGTTTTCCGGTTCCAGCCAAATGGCGATGCCGCACATAATTTAGAGTCTTCCTGTCGACCTCGCCGATCTATCCATGGTGTTTATTTTGTTCAGATGATGATTCAAGTGAGAGAATCGAAAGGGGAAAGCTTTTGGGTTATTACTGCAAGTTTCCTTGCTTTTCTGGCGGCTACATGAACGGCAACGAATAGGACATCATACTCCATCACCTCATCGAGCTCTACATGTCACGCCCCTGATTTTACACACATGAACATCGATATATATAACCCCATAATTATATATGCGTGAACGTCCAGTCATCAATACAAATAACCTGAAATCTTTTTCCCTTAAACTTACACACATATTGATGTCCTGAACCCTCAAAGTTAATATACACTCGCATCCAAAGAGTTATATATTACACAAGCTTACGAATTAAATTGCCAACAACAAAATAAAACGTAAAGGCTGCTCAGAGTAACTATACAACGGAAGTCCTTATCAAAGATAAAGTCACAAAGATGGCTTCCTACCGTAAAGCTGCTAGCTCGCTGCCTCAACCTCGATTTTCCTAACCTGCAGGATTAACCCCTACACCGTTTGAATAGTGTACCGGGTTGCCACACAACAAACCCGGTAAGCTTTTGCAAGCCCGTATGAGTAACTCAAAACACACATGCACAACTCACGCCAAAAACGAGGAAAACCTTTCAACTCGCGAATAAAGAAAACATACCATCCTTCCAAAATCAATACTCTTTTCCCAAAAGAAACAACGAAAGTCACACCGTGACAAAATCATATAAATCGTTAACCTAACAATTCAAATATGATAAATCGATCCAACCTGGATAAAACAATAATTAGGTCCAACCTGGACAAAACATCAACACAAATAAATCATACCTATTGTTAACCTAACAAGTAGAATATGATAAATCGATCCAACCTAGATAAAACAACAAATCGGTCCAACCTGGACAAAACAACAAATCGGTCCAACCTGGACAAAACAACAAATCGGTCCAACCTGGACAAAACAACAATCGGTCCAACCTGGACAAAATATGTACCCAGGAGTCTTAAGTAACCTACTTAGATCCCTAAAGTACGATGGCAGACAGACTAGAGCTCTAACTGAATCGTAACCTGTCACCCGGCCAAGGTTCAATCTTACGATATAATATTGCCATGAGGATGCAACCTGCACCCCCAGATCCTTAGGCCAACCTGACCCTCAGATCAAAACGTCAAATCAAATCAAAAGGAGAAATCACAACCTGTGACTCTCAAATCCTCAGACCACCGGTCGTCAGATCAAAACGTTAAATCAATTCAAAAGGAGAAATCACAACCTGTGACTCTCAAATCCTCAGACCACCGGTCGTCAGATCAAAACGTTAAATCAATTCAAAAGGAGAAATCACAACCTGTGACTCTCAAATCCTCAAACACTTTTCAAAACAACAGAAATACCATTTCCCACCAATTGTTTTCCAAAAGCCACAACCCAAAACAATAAAAAGCATCGCTTCATGCATATTGTTTCACAAATCCACAACTAATACATGAATACGTATGTATATATATACATCCCATAATATATATATACACACACATAGTCATCTACTCAGAAATGTCACTAATACCGTCTACAGTTTGCAGTTAACCAATTAACTCTCAAAACAATAAGGTATTCCCGTTCGTGAATGAACTTCGTGAGATTACTCACCTCAGAATCCCGCTGCGTCTTCAATACAGAACCGAACTAACACTATCACCAACAACTCGTCCAATTCACCTTTTAGAAGCACCTATTCACCAATGATCTCAAATCAGTAACAATTCACAAACGATTTAAGTCCGAAACCTTTGTTTTGAACTAAAATCCCCAAAGTGGCGCCAATCGAGGCGAAACCACATCCGAGACCTCCCAAAGTCTCCGGAATACGTCCACGATCGATGTGACCAAACCACAAGTCGATCGGACGCTCAAATCCTCACTGATAGCATAAATTGGTCAGTATAAAACTGCAAAAATCATAACAATTCCAAACGAACTCCAAAACTTGCATATTATATATCGAAACGCTCGTATCAACGAGTAGAACATATATAATACCAGAAACAGTTCCTTAAGTGGCCGGAACACCGCCGGAACGCCACCACAGACGGTGGTGCACCGCCACCGGCCAAAAACACATTATTTCACAAAACTCCTAACATAAAAAAGCTTCATCTAAGCATGCTTGTGAACTTTCATAACTGGATCGAATTCAGAAAACAAGCTTAAGGGATCGAAAACTACCTCACAAGCCGTGAACAGTAATCCCAACTGAGTTGATCGAAGTTTCACGTGAATCGATCCAAACAACCACCAAGGATCGATCGACGAGGCCGTTCTGAGTTCAACCAAGAAGACTTGAAGCCTTGCCGACGTCGGAACAAGGAATTCCGACCGGGTCCGAAAACGTCAACCTGCACCGCCTTCTATCGCCGCCACCACCGAGAATCGGTGCTAGAGGACACCACAGGGACGACCAGACGGAGGAGACGATCCTATCTGGAAAGTTTCGTCGCCGGAGACCGCCGCAGTTCGCCGGAAAAGTCGGGTCGGATTGACCAGGTCCGGGTCGGGTCAGTCTGAAATCTTCGATTCTGAAGGTGCGAACGAGAGAGAAGAGAGAGAAAGGAATAGTTTCCGGAAATGGAAATTATGAAAATAGTAAGTTTCTCCTTCGGGAAACTTCTATTTATACCAAAATGGAAATTACTTCCAATGGCCATAACTTTCTCATACGAACTCCGATTCTCGCGTTCCACATGTCCACGAACTCGTATCGACGCGCTCTACAACTTTCGTGAAGGAAGTTTTTGGAGAATCCCTACGAATAAAAAGTCAACCTTTGGCAACCCCCTAAAACCATATTCTTCAATTAATTATTCGCCCGAAACATTTCCGCTCCATCCACGAGCCACGAAACCGTCCAACAACCATAAATTAGATTCCGGAAATTCCTCGGAAAATAAATACGAATTTCTGGGGCATCACACTACATACTGGTACTCTTAGTTTTCACTTTTAGTTGGGTTTGCAAGAATTGAGATTTGGGGGTTTTTGAGGTTATTGCGGGTTCATTGTTGGCAGTAGCGATTTTGAAGTTCTTTGATTAGTTTTTTAATACAGATAAACTTTATAGCATAAATCTGATTGTTGATTATGTTTGAATTAGAAATTGGAGAACTTAGATGATCTCTGTACGCAATAGTTGATGAAAGCAGGACAATACATACTATTGCTATGATTTGTGTGGTTTTGATCTTATTTCTAAAGCCTAAATGATGAAAAACAAAAAAACAAAAAAAGAGAGAACAAATAATAAAAAAATAAAAAAAAGAGAAGGTGAGGGTGTAGTAGTCATTTCAGTGTGAAAAGAATGTCACGTCAGCAAGATAATGGAATTTTGGACGGAAAATTGACAGCAATGACCTTTTGTGTGAAATTAGAGAGTTTAGGGAGTATCTAGGTGAAATTGAAATGTCATTGACTAAAACATCGAGACCCTATAAGTATAGGAAGTAAACAATATTTTATCCAAGCTTTTAATATGTAAGGATCACTAAGGCTTATTGTAAAATCTAGATAGCAATCAAAATGGATTGGACCGTTGAATAGGCTTGACTCAATTATTCCGAGGGTACTATCATTGAAGTCAGTAAACCATGCATCTCTCAGGCATAGAAGGATAGAGGCATTGAGACCTTTTCGGGTTAGTGGGTTGACGCCTATTTGAACTAAGCCTATGTGTGGGAAATTGTGACCATCTTTTTTGTGTTTTTTTATTGACTCAGGGCTAAATAATTGACATGTTTCTTGTTGTTTACTGATAGCATAAACTCGTTCTGATAGACTATTAATGTTCCATTCTAATGTTTTATCAGAAGAGACAGAAAACTGATTACTGGGATATGTACTGGGTTGAATACCATCATGCTGCATGCTACAAGTAAAGAAACCATTCTGGCTGTACCATTGAAAATAGCAGAAGACTTCCACTTGTTCCAAAATCATATATGCATATATACATGCATCTGCTACAATCATTCATATGCATGTATTAACAGAACTTAACAAAGTGATATGTTTCCTTCAACCTACCACTAATTGGCTCCTACATATATGACTTGACGAAAACTTTCCACACTCACTCCACATCACATCAATGTCCTCTTGGCAATACACAAGGTTGCTTCTCATCTCCCACTGAAACAATTTCAAGTAACAAACCCAAATTATATAAAGTGTAGGTCAACAGTACCAAACAGATCATTCAAACACATATAGAATACTAAGTGATATATATATATATATATATGTGTTTCTGGAACAAGTTTCAGCTTTTGCTGTTTTCAATGGTTAGGTTTGGTGCAGCTAGAATGCTTTTTTTGTTGGTTTTATGGTCTAGAAACTTGAATGTATGAATGATTGACAAATATATTGGAGCATTGTTTATACAAAAATATATATGGAACATTATAGAATTGCAAATGGAGCATTATTTTTGTGCAAATATTCTAGGCAAAGAATCGATAATGAACAAACAACAGTTCATAAATTGCATTGTATGAGTACTTGTATGTTGTAAATCACACAACAAACCATTTATAAATCACCCAACGGTTGCTAAAACACTTTGTCGTCAGATTTGAACTCACCCAACATAATAAACAAAAAACAGTTGTCCAATTGTTAAATCATATGACCATATAGAAACAATGTGTTGTACAAATGGTGCAAATAATCTCTACATACAACAGTCATTTCTTGCTCACAGATACGATTACAACTATCACACCACAATTATTTAAAAACATCTGTAGTGGTAATGATAATCCAACAACATTTTATTACATTTCTGTTGTCTGATCAGCTAGCCGACGTCATCTTGGATCTTAATTCTGTTGTGCGAGAAGCCATGGAAACAGGAAATAGATGTAGCGCATGCCTGAAAGCCATTGGCATGCCCAAAATTGGTACAATGGTTCTAAAATAGGCATTAATCCTATGATCAACACACAACGGTGTTTCACTGTTGTTTGAGTGGTGTAATCACACAACTCCGAGATATACAACGAAACTTTGCTCTTGGAACAACAGTCATCCACTGTTGTGTGATGCGTTTTTTTGTAGTAGTGCCTAATTATACCACATAACTAATTGGACTAAAAGTCAGTTCAACCTATTACAGAAAACCTATTCCTATAAGGTAACTACTGAATATACATAATCTCTTAATAATCCTAATAATGACTCACATGTTAACAAGTTTTATTTTTTAGTTGAAAAGGTTATCCATTTTTGAATTTCAGCAAGCAGTACAATAACGGCTTGCCCATAGGGCCGTCAGAAAAAGTCATTACACAGAGTACACCAAATAAGCACACTCAGAAACTAAGCATACCTTAAAGTACACCCCTAACACACCTACCTTTTTTGAATAAGCACAGAAACAAGAAACTAAATAACTCCGAAATTAATAAACTACCAATGAAGCTATTCGAGTCTTGTTGATCTTTTCCACTCATGCAGAAATCAAAACAGTCTCCACATCCTCAGTTGAGCTAAGCACCTCCTCAACTGGATACAGACTCTTTGTAGCTAGAGTAGAAACCACCTCCTGCTCTTCCATCTCAATCCCCACATTCTTTCCCACTTCAAGTATCTCCACCATTGAAGTCATCACCTTTTCAATGGTTTCAGTACGCTCCTGAGAAGCCAAAGCATCAGTCCCCATATCCTCAACTTCAAGTATTTTGAGGAAACATTTTCTCCCTTTAACCTTCACACGTGAATTCTTCAGGACCTTAGGACTGTTGACCACCTTTGCCTTGCTTTTGGACCCTTTTGGCCGTCCAACTTTCTTTTTCTTATGAGGAGAGATTATCAACCTATCATCCTTCTGAGGAAGACAGAGAGATAGCTCACCCATCCCATCCATTCCCGGAGCAAGTACGGCAAGCAACTTCTTCCCTGACCGCACCAGAGGGACAGCAGCAGAATGCTTTATGCCATTGATACCCGGCACATCACCATCTATACCAGGAACCATGAACCCACCTTTTTTGCAAGCCTGAATAAAGCTGTCCCCAAGAGAACCACTTGCCAAAGTGCTCACCAAAGGATGTTTTGGTCCTAAAGCAGGAGTTGGATTAACAAGCTTCTTCAACAGACCGGCTGCTTATAGGCTGAAATTGAGATGAGCAAAGAAGAATGCAGCTTGGCTTTTGTGTTGAGATGCTCTATCTGCAGCCCTAGCCAGAAAGAGACTGTTACCCGATAAAGCCCTATTCCAAAAAAAACCAACCCTAGTTTTAGAAACCCTAACCTCACCCACGATGGAACCAGATTCATCCACTGTCGCCCTAGGAGTAGCAGCCAACAGAGATAAACCCGCCATTCCATTCATCGGAGGAGAAGCCAACATAGCCTCCCTTTCCTTGGCAAACATACGGTCACATCCATCAGTTGGATGTTTAAACCTCCCACAGTCCCTGCAAAGACCTCGAACCCTTTCATAAACAATCGATAGCTTCACTTCGACTGCTGCAGAGAAAGAGAAGCTTCTGAAAACCGTAAACCACCTCCTGGTGTTAATGATCAGACGAACTCACTGTTCTTCATCTTTGCGGTTCAACGCCAATTGATCAAGACGCAGCACCCTTCCAATAGCAGATCCAACCATCGATAGTGCAAGTTTTTTGCGCAACCCCAGGCAAACCCTTAACTATGATCCAAAGCTCCATAGAATGGATCAGAATGGCCTCAACATCAGAGATGCCATCATATGGTGCCAACAGCGGCATTATATTACTGTAAACCCAGGGGCCCCATGCAGGCATCGATTTCGGTCAATCTCACAATCAAACTGGAACACAAAGCGATCCCCAACTGCACGAATCAATAGGCCATCTCGCATCCTCCAGATCGTTGGCATGGTGCCGAGAAAACCAGCAATATTCGGCCTCCTGGTAAGCAGCCGCCCCACCATATAGTTATGAGGATCTTGCAGCGCTTCTTCCCCCGCCAAGCCAAGGTCAACGTGTGCATCTTCAGAGAGAGTAAAAGCCACGGCAAGGCTGGCAATTGGATCTGACATGGTAGAGGGAAACAGATGTACTCAAAGAGAGTCGACGAGAAAACCCTAGCTTAGACGAGAGCGGCTAGGTTAGTAAATGATGTAATCTAGAACTGTTTCTTGTTTCACATGTTAACAAGTTGAACATGTGGACCAATTATTACATTACACTTTATTTTTCTTTAATTTGGTATTCTTTCTTATTTAATTATTAACCACAAAGGAGATATCTCATAATTTTTTTTATTTTTTTAATAAAAGAACACTTATACAAATATAATGAGCTCGACCCTGCCGCCTATAAAGCCTTGGGGATATAGGCAAACCTGGGCTATGATTTCTAAGAAAAAGCTTTGCCATGCCTTGTCCAGCGGCCCTAATAGATGAAAGAATATGTTGTGGCCCTACTCGGCCCGGCTCAAGACGGTTGATTTTGAGTAGCAGAGGGCCGACTCTACCCAATGATTACCTCTAAGTCATATACAAAAAATTACATTACACATACACCTAAAGCCGAATCACTGTTCATAAGCATTGTTCATTCAACTGTTCATACGTGAAGTGGCAGTTTTGCCCTTCTGTTTCTCTCATTTACGGGATGCCATCCTTCTATAGTCAAGTCAAATATGTGTGGATTTCATTCGTGGTTTCTAGAGGAAACAGAGAGAGAGAGAGAGAGAGAGAGACTGTGAGAGGAAAGAAGAAGTGATCGATCTGGATTTGTTGCAGAAGAGGTAGAGAGAGAGAGAGAGAGAGAGAGAGGTATCTGTGTCTGGAATAGTTGTAGGTTTGGATTTTTTTATTTTATTATTATTTTTGTTTTTTATCTCTCATCGCTGTTGTTGGGTTTTGAATGATGATGGGCGTTTATCAATCTTGCTTTTTTTAATTCAATTTTCAGATCAATGTTGTGATTCTTCAATTTTCTGCTTTATCTTCTTAGATATGATCGATCTTTGGTTGATTGTACTTTTGTCGAAACTAAAGAAAAATGAAGGTTACTGTGCTTATGAACAGTATCTTGACCGTTTCGCCCCCGCATTCTCTTTGAGCTTTAACCTAAGTGCCCCTGAGGCAGGTGTTTGCAGCCTATTGCGCCGGGTGGTTATGGCTTGACTCTACATGTTCATCTGGAGAAAGACACATATATTATACATATACAAAAGTAGAATGAGATTTTTACTGTTCAATGAATAGTAAAACGGTGATTTCCCGGATTTGCCCCCATATTTTCTTTCATCTTTGACACTTTTGTCCCTCAGTTTTTTTTTTATATAGCTCAATTAAATTATTACAAATAGAAGTGAAAGATAATTACGATCTTAAAATTTATTTGTTCTTGAATCCATGGTTTTAGCTTAGTAGGATTATACAAACTTTTTATCCGTCTTTATATATGGCTTAGTTTTGTCAAATGTGCAACAACCTGAGCCCAGAACATAAACCTTGATTTAAAATAATTTTTTTAAATAGAAATAGAAAAAGTCAGTAAACATGGTATTATATAGGTGGGTGTCTTGAGTAATTCTTAAATTTGAATTTATAACATTATATGTTTATCACAGATCAGTAAATTGTTATAAAGATTTTTGAAAGCTTCACTGCTAAGTTTCATATGCTGCTCCTTATATTAGATCGTTTGTATCCAAAAACAAATGAAGGGTCTTCAACACCATATGAACCAATAAGTGATACATCAGAAGATGATTAGTTCCAACTTAAAATGTATGATATTTTGATGACATTTAACCACTTTTTTAATTTGTATGTAAATAATATCTTTGTTAGACTATCCATTTCTTTTGAAAAAATGTAAATACAGAAGTTTGGTTAAAATATCAGCTCATACTCAACACTTCCATTTAAAGTTAGGTTAAAATACCAGCTTTCATAATATGCAGAATGATAATATATTTAGTTAACATTTTTTATATTGTCATTTCTATCCTACTGCGTATAAAATTTACGACAAAAAATACAAATCTGCGGCATCGCGCGGGCAAGTTGCCTAGTGCTTCTTTAATTAATATCGATAGAGAGATATAGAGAGGGAGTGCATACAATGGGCAAGGCCAACCAGCCGATAAGGCCATAAACTCTTAGATTCTTTAAACTCCATGAGTCCATGTAGAACATAATGATGAGATGAGAAATAGGAAAGATGGTTAGAGACGGAAGATGTCAATTACTGAAGCAAAGAGGAAAGTAGCTCATTGTTTGCAAATCCCAATGAAATTGTATATGACAATTACAATCACAATGAATATTGCTAAGCATTTATATGCAGATAAGACACAGCAAAGAGCGGGGCTGATAAACTAGTCAAACATAACAAACGAAGCTCGCTCTCAGAAGTTGCCACCATCACCTTCTTCTTCATCTTCTTCCCTCCCTGCTGCTGCTCTATTAATTTTCTCTCTATTTTATCTATCGTCTAGCGATTTTTAGATTATTAATTATATATAGCGAAAGTTATAATCAAGACGTACTTGAGGTTGCTGTGGAGATTGATTTGTCTTCTCTTCGTCCTAACATGCATGTAAGTTCCCTGACCCGACCATCAAACTACTACAAGCACGTATCATAATGGTCCAGAAAATCAGATACTCCCTCTGACTACATTAGGATCACAGATTCACAGGCCAATAATTTGTGAGTTCTGAACGGAAAATCATGAACTTTATTGATGTTATAAATATTATATATATGTGGCTGTCAACTGTAAATACTCATTAGTTATGTCCTTATGATGTAAACATTACTCCTATATAAAGGGGTCTAATGAGAATGAAATAGACACTTCTACCTCCTCCATACTCTGTTTCTCTCTTCTATCTCTATATTTTTCTCTAGTTTATAATACATTATCAGCACGAATTTGCTCTTATTTTTCTTCTTCTTCTTCTTTGAACTCCATGATGATTTGCAAGCCTTATGGTGCAACATAGTTGCTTATAACCAAGGCTAATGATCTATGAGTTTTTCTTCTTTCTCTCCAAGATGAATATCAATTTTCTTTATGCGATCATTTACATATATTTGTATGTATCTTTTATATAATATAATTGTTGAAAATTTATATTTCATATACTACAATGAGAACTACATGTTCCATTGCTCAAAACTCGAGTCCTCTGACCGAGTAGTCTTAGAACTTATGGTTCTATAGACATCACACGAATGTTTTTCTCGTGTGTTCCCTATGGGATCCATTGTTTATATTTATGAACTCTTCGAAACCTTTGTTTCGTATATGAATTTTTCATAGAACATATTGTTCTAATAATTATGGATCCTAATATATCTCATCTTTTCTGTTTGTAGAAAGATGACGCATCTAACCAAATTGGACTATGATCCTCTTAAAAATTTTGGCAAGAACTATTTGATGCTGAAATTCACCTTCTGGCTAAAAACCTTGGAAATGCCATCAAAGTTGACAATAAGTCATCTGTGCAAGATCCCGCCAAACCTATGATTTTCTTACGTTATCATCTTCATAAGATCCTAAAAGATGATTAACTTACGGTGAAAGATCCACTTGAGATTGGCAAGCATTGGCTTATCGATTTGCACACCAGAAAACCATTGTTCTATCTAGAGTACGATATGAATGGACGCATTTTGCGCCTTCAGAACTTTAAATCTGTCACTGATTTTCAATTCCGCTAAACATATGATTAGGGCTGTCAATTCCGATACGACCCGATAACACGACTCGAAACCCGCACGAAATAAAGCGGGTTGAACCCGCACGATTAAAAAGCGGGTTAGCCATGGGTCAACCCGCCATGACCCATTTAATAAATGGGTCGGCCACGGGTCAACCCGCCAACACGAAGTGAACCCGTATAACCCGATTATGCTATACTTCTTCTTGAAATTTTGGGCGTTGGAAGTATTTGATCATAGGATTAGACAATTTGAAATATTTTTGTTTATAATTATTGGATTTAATTATTTATGAATATATATATATAATTATTTATATTATTAGTCTTGTGGAGTTTTTAGTGAATTCAATCAATTTATGCATTTTTTTAGTTAAATGGGTCGCATTGTTAACCCTTAAATGAGTCATTTTGTCTAACACGACATGACCTATTTGTTAAATGGGTTAAGCGGGTTGGAAATGGGTAACCCGTTTAATAAATAGGTTGGGTTTGGGTTTAAATTTTTGACACGATTATTAAATGGGTTGGGTTTGGGTTTGTATATTACGACACGACAAATACCTTGACCCGACACGAACCCAACCCGACACGACCCATTGACAGCCCTACATATGATTACCTCCCAACTAAAATTATATGGAGAATCAGTGAAGATAACAAGCTCAAAGTCCTGTTTTTTTTGTGGACAATGGAAAACATATTGATTACATGATCAGCGGCGGTTTTCTTGATACTGATAAATTTTAAGCCTATGTTTAGGCCTTTTTTTGTCTCTATTTATTTTGTTTAGTCATTTTAAGCCTATGTTTTGGCAACGATTAAACATAATTATGTTTCATTATCTTTATCTGTTTAATCATATTTATTATGTTTAAATTACCTTAATTTGTTACAATTCTTTCATAACTGAATTTGTCATGAGTATTTGTTGCAAGAGCTACAATTATCATGATAATATTTTTAATTGCCATTATCTTGTAGTTATTGTTATTGATAACTCATTTTATTATCATTCTATTACCATTATTCGATACTCACCATAGTTATTTATTTTATGCGATTATAATGAACATTTATTACTTATGATTATATCTACCTCATATGATTATGTCATTTGTGAAAAATAACAAAATTATTTTTCCATCGCTGGGACTTGAACCCAGGTCTTTTTGGGTGCGAACCAGATATCCTAACCAGCTAGACTACAACAAATTTATGATTATTTTGTTATAATGTTATATTAATGCATATTTCAATTACTGACTCTAAATGAATCTGCCTCTATTTTGGCATATGGTACTCACATATTGGTATCAAAAATATCAATTATATTTTCAACAGAATCGAGGTATATATTTTCATGAGTTTGACAACTTCAATTTAATTTCCTCTTATTATCTTATCTGATAATTTGATATAAAACTGTCACTCATGTTTCTTGTTTCAATTACATGAGGACTTAAAATTCCTCCACTGATTGTTATACAATTAAATAGATCGAAACATCTTGTTTCTTGATCTCCAATTATGTCAGGACATTTGTCCCTTCTCTTTATGAGTACATGTGAACCTCTGTTAACTCCACTTTTAGAACATGCTTCTAATTGTGAAGACTCAAACTAAATGTTTTGAATATGAGGGCTATGGTCCCTAAATCTATTATTATTGGAGTATATGCTTATACCCATATGGACTACTATCCCAAACTCGAAATTTGAGTATATCATTTTGACATTTTTCAGTGTCAAACAATAATATGAACCACGTGTTCATTAATAAATTCATTTTGGACCATGAATGTTTATGATAAATATAATGACAAACATAGTTGTCTTGCATGCATATAATGCAACTATGGACATGATCCATTGCAATTGTTGATAATTTTTCACAAATGATGCTTCCAAAAGCTAAGGTAACAATCATCTCAAGAGTTGCATATCTTGATTGATGGCCGACTCCAACTGAGCTCATATTATGTTACATATATGGAATTACCACTGCATATATTGGTGATGAAATTTCCACCGACTTTATGTTGTATTAATCAACTATGAGTATACTACTGTATACTATATCATGAATTAAAAATTTCATTGAGCCAAATAAATTTATTTTGGCGTGACTAATGTGTCATTACTATGTCATGTAGACTCATCTACATACATACTCTACATTGTTGTTTAATACAACAATAATTGCAAACTTTCCTAACGAGGATATTATAATTTATCGCATATCTGCGAGTTGTCACTTTAATAAGACAATTCACCCATCATTAGGGGGAGAAATATTATGAAAAATGATATGAATTGGTGTGTGATATTTATCCACCATGTCTTATTATTATCTTAAGAAAAAGTCTCAATTAATTATGAGAAATTGAGAAAGTGACACTTATTAAAGACAAGTTTTTGACCTAAAAATTGGTTTGGCACTATGCCAACAAACCCATCAGACGACAGACATTGACTGTCGTCTGATATGAAGAAAATCTGTCGTCTATTAAGCTGATATCTGATTGACGTTCAGACGACGGGTAAAGCCCGACGTCAGAAGTTCACTCAGACGACAGACACCTCAAAAAAATCTGTCGTCTGAGTGTGCCTAAATATGCACAAATTGTAAGTATATGTGGTTAGATATGAAATAGAACGATAGTCAAATGTTGTTGTCGTCAAACTCTAGCAACAGACTTTAAAAATAATCTATTGTCTGTTTTAATGTGAGACGACAATAAAATGTCGTCTGAATGTGCAGAATTTCAAAGTTTCTTTGTTACATCTGTTGTGTGCAATGATTTTACACAACAATAATCAGTCGTGTGAATAACACTATGACTATAAACTCCATCTTTGTCTGTGGATTTTGGTTGTTTCAAACAACATAATTTTGCTTGAATTCTGTTGTTTGATGTTCAATTGTTTTCCTTTTTATGTTGTGTGATTTGGTTTACAACCACAGAATTTGGCTTCAATGTGTTCTTTTCTTAATAAAGCAACATACATTCTAAAACCTGGAAACCATAATAATGTACCATACATTCATCAGAACCTGGAAATATAAACCAAAATATACCATTCATATAGAAAGTGGAAATCGCTTTGTACCATATATTCATCAAAAACCTGGAAACCAGTAACAACATATCCATTGATAAACACTGCAAAAACTGTACTACTACTTCAAGCAACCACCAAACTACATCAATTGTTCCAAATATTCAACAAAGTAAAATCGATCTAGCCTGAAGTAGCCTCTTTAACGAATCCATGAAGTGAATGGTTTCTTCATCCAGATTCACAACAGCCAACGTCCAATGACCACAGTTCACAATAGAAATAAGTCTAGCTCTCATTCAACTAGTTGAGACAGAGCATAATGATATGTCTTATGTCTTCTTCTCTGAACTTTATCATCAACACTCTGCCTTCTGAACACATGCAATAGTTTGAAATATGTTTATAGCTACTGTAAGATTGTTCAGTAAGTGGTGCATTTCAGTAAAACAGAACAAAGACTACATAATTGAAGTCTTAAGATGCACAAAGTATATATGTGAAACCCAAGTATGATACCCCAATCTTTGTATTCATGAGTAGTAAAGCGATATAACGAGTAAGAAATAAACATTAATATAATAAAAGCTTTCAAATTTGATCTGATGAAGAGAGAAAGTAGGATAAGGATCACTAAAATTTAACAACCTAGGTCCCCACCAATCAATTAACAAAGAACTTAAAGCAGCAGTTCGGAATTGGTATATTTGCAATGTTAAAGGGGCCAGACTATATGCAAGTGTAGTTCAACACAATGATCGTCTAGGGTATTATAGCATTACCTTTGACAATGGGAGGTTGAACAGTTTGCAATTCTAGGCATTGTAGTTTGATCAAAGTGTCAGTCAATGTTCAGGTATAACTTACCACAACAGAGTGCTTTCTAAGTGTCATTATCTGGACCATATATTTACCTTCAAGTAGCCTTCAACGATTGAGATGGCAGCATTTGAACGGTTCATTTGCAGAAACACCAATTACCGAGCTCCCTGCTGCTTATTGTCAAAATACAGATTGCAGAAAAAGCTTCCGAACCCCAATTACTAGTCAAATCCCAGTCAGCATCCATTCCACAAAATCTTCAGCCTAAGACAGGAAAACCCATGCAATGGAAATTAGAACTGTCATGCCTAAGCACAAAATCTTCTTGATGATTACACTGTCATGCTCTCGATTTTTATTTCTTTTGGCTGATTGGAACTTGAGGAAAACCATAACCTTTCTTTGCACAATTGCACCAATAAGTTTGCAGCAATCCAACTCAGTAGATCAAATTAATCTCACTTTATCTGCAGCAATGAAAACAGAAAATGTACCTCCCAACCATGTGAAGTGTTGCTACATACCACTTCAACTTCATCCCCTTGCTCCATGACAAAGGCCTGGACAGATATGTCACAAACGAACCCTGCAATGCGATAAACAAAAACAATACAAAGTTAAAATTTCTATTAAAATAGAAATAATAAGAAATTTATCAATACAAAAGGCCATGATTTGAACACGAAAAATCATTCTATACAACTAGAAGTAATCTCACGAAAGTGATTTCTGATCTTCAGTTTTACAGGTAGTGTTTAGACAAAGACAGAAACCCAATGCATTATCAGACTCGAGAGATTAGCTAAAAAGCAGCAATATATTGGAATATATGAAGGGCAAAAATTTCCCGTGGACATTGCTTCAAATTACCTACATTTGATGGGTAACCAATGCCATTGTCTCCACCTTAATGACCAAATCATTTACTCAGCAGGGCCTAATTTGATAAACAACCGCAAATAAGCACTCACTTCTGCAGTAAAGAAAATACAAGGAACAACATAACAAGAAGTAAGATACACAGAGATAAGTTCGAGAATTCCAACCAACTTCAACATGTCACCATCTCAACTCCAATAAGAAGAATTCATATAACCCATCACAATATTAACTGATATATCAAAATTTTGAAAGACTAATTCCTTCTCAAGCTAAGGGACCACAATTAATTTCAGAAGCAAAACTTCAAACAAACCCAGAATACCATAGGAGAAGAACTTGAAAACCCATTTCCCCTTTTCTTACCCTCGAAATTTCTCATAACTAGAGGATTCCCAAATCTACACAAGTACAAAAGAAGATCAAATTCACCAAAATCAAATGTAAAGCTTCAAACTTTGTTCCCCCACTTTTCTCCATTTCATGAAAAACCAAAAAGCTCAGCAATTTCTGCTCATAAAACAAAACCTAACAGATTCAAGTTCATAATTGAAAGCCAAAATGAAAGAATCCAACTAACTTGTCATGAGCTTCTACAGCATCGTATACTCTCAACCCCACCATCATTACTCTTTCCTTCCACCTCACCCTTCCAACTTGCAGCTTTTGGTTATGTATTGCTATTGGTATTGAGATTAGTACCTTCAAAGACCTCGCTGTATTTCCCTCTCCCAACTTTCCTCACAACCTCATAATCATATTGATCACTGCAAAATCACAATACAAATTCCAACAATAAATCCCTAATCTAGCTCAACTCTACTCCATTTTAGCTAATCTCACAAAATCGGATTGAAAAAAATCGAGGAATCAGATTCGGTTAGGGTTTACTTACCCCCATTTGACGGTGAAGGACTCGTAGTCCGGGTACTCCTTGGGGCGTAGGATCTTGATGTCGGCGTAGCCACCAGCTTTGGACATGGCTACGAGATTGGGAGGCGAGATCTGAGTGGGCTTGGGATAAAGGAGAGGAAACCAATTTTTTTTTTTTTGTTCTGTTGTATGAGGGAGTTCGATATGGGTGAAGAGGGAATTAGAAAATTGGATGAGGAGGGAATCTAAAAATTGGATGAGGGAATCTAAAAAATGGGTAGCGAAAACGTTGTTGTGCAGCGCGAAACCATTCTTTTGAGTTTGATAAATTTGTCGGGGTGGGGGGGAGAAATTTGGAACTAAATCCCTTCATGTTATGCCAAAAAAAAAATTGCTATGGCAAATTTCAAAGTCATTATCTCCTTTGACGAGACCACAGATAAATGTTGTCTGAATACAAACAAAAAACAAAGAGCTACAACACAAACTAAAATTAATTTATCTCCTTTGATTAAACGACAGATAACTGTGGTATGAAAACAAACATAATTCTCAAAAGTAACTTACCATGGTATGTTGCTATATTCAGACAACAGTTTTTGGGCTGTCTGTCGTTAAAATATATCAGACGACATAAAACAACTTGTCTGTCGTCTGAGCCCTGTCGTCTGATGAGGATATTGGCATAGTGTGGGCTCGCCACCCACCAATGGATTTCCAATCCAAATTTTTTGCACGCATATTTTGCGAGTGGTCAAACTAGATGGTCTTCCCGCCATTAGGGGGAGGAAACACTATTGTAACGGCGTGCATTATGTGGGATATATCCACCAAGTCCAATGTTTTAATCTCCCTATAAGGGAAGATTATACAAGCCCTATAACACTCGTTATGAGGTTATACAAAGATCCACATTCTTTAATTAATTTGTCCTAGAGAGACAACAAATGCCCTAAAAGAGGCATGGGTACCGGATATGAATAAGCTTATTATAGCTAATGCATGCATATATTTTGAATGTGTGATAGATCTCTAATTGATGATCATTGATGATATCTCATCTGTAGTTGCAACTAAATATCATCAAGGGCTATATACTACCACGTTTCATTGTGTCGACAAATCATACTATTGGCCAAATTGGAAAGAGGCAATTCCAATGAATTTAAATATTGTAAACGTGATGATATAGTTGGACTTTATCTACCCTAAAAAATTACAAAGGGTGTATTAAAGTGAATTGAAATCACTATGACACAATTCTCTTTATAGAGACATGGGCATTCTTCTCCAAGCGACAACTTTTCTATAAGTACAGTGTTACATATAGCTATTATATTGACGAGAGGCTTATAGCAGGTTGTCATGATTATTATGAAAATCTTAAAGGAAAATTACTAAAAGCAAATCCCCAAATGTGTCATTATAAGCATGCATATTGCTTAATCAAATCCTTGACCGATTCATATTGCCAAAGGCAAGTCCATGAATGAATGAGCTTAAAGCTCACTCATGGAATCAAAAGTCTAAAGCTCATACATACTCATTCAATTACGGTCAAAGTGACTTATTGCCTCAATGAGTACTATGACAAGACTAAGAAATCGAATTCGAATCATGCTCACAATGTAGCAACATATTCTAACTTTCGCGAAGTTATGAATTGTCTAAAGCTCATATTGAGCCTATATGAAATTATCAATTACACTAATTGATATTTATGGCTAAGTATGCCATACATAAATTTCAATGCTCGGAATATTGTATAAAGGTAAATGTGTCAATTGTTGTTCCTTTATATTGTTATTCTTTGCTAATATCTTTATCTATAATTTGAGCATATGAAATTGGTTCTACTTGAGGTAAGATTTATTATCATAGTTTTATTGGTATTACCCTAACCTTTTGCAGGAATTGCAATTCATGATGAGTCCCCTTTATGCAAAGCACACATGGTCTCACCTATGTGATCGGCACACCATATCCAATATACATGGTGCATGTATTTTATTGCATACATGATTGAAGCTTGCAAAAATTAGGGGGAGATTATCATCAGGGGGAGCATTCAAAATTATGCTACCTAGGACATATACGCGTTGTACTCTTTTTCTCCTTCGACCAGGGTTGTTTTTTGTTACCTGGCAAGGTTTTTGACGAGGCAACATTAAGCGCGTCCAACACCATATCATTTAGTGGTGAACATCCAAGGGGGAGTGTTATAAATATTATATATATGTGGCTGTCCACTGTAAATACTCATTAGTTATGTCCTTATGATGTAAACATTACTCCTATATAAAGGGGTCTAATGAGAATGAAATAGACACTTCTACCTCCTCCATATTCTGTTTCTCTCTTCTATCTCTATATTTTTCTCTAGTTTATAACAATTGAAACATTATTACACAAATTATCTGTCTCAGATAGATATATGCTAAAGAAAGGAAAGAACCCTGTACTTACTATAATATTTTAATACTAACAACAATCTAAATTACTTAATTAATCTGCGAATAAAATCTTTTTTTTCTTCTTCCTCCGTTCTCCTGGTACCAGCGGGAAAGGAGATATTATTGTCCTACTGTAGGTTTAGTAACGAAGACTTTCCCTCGCACCAACTCCTTTTTGGAGAACACCGTTAGCTAGACTCCTTATGGCGATGAAACTGGACAAATTGAGATATAAACTCCGATGGAATACGGACAGGGCGATAGTCTTTATTAAGCCACACAACTGTGGCCGTTCCTTCGAAGATAGGCTGTTTTGATATCATGCCATGATTAGAAAGTTACTCGGCGTCAAGGGAGTCAAATGTGATTGTAAATAAGATTAGAGTGATTATGGAAAACCTCTAGATTTGGCAGCTTGAAAATGAATTGCTCAAGATACAGGCGAGCGGCTGAGGAGTTAGTCATCCGCAACTTTATGACAAACTTGTCTCCACTCTATTTGCACATCATGTAAAAGAAGCAACGATGAGTTTTCACACTACTCACAGCGCACACATACAAGCATGCATACTATAGTAGAACAAGGGATAAAAAAAATGGTGAACATTTACATTGTGCGGTGACATACGTTTCTTAAATTGCAATATTAACAGAAAATGACTTGAGAGAGATTCGAATGAAATACATACCTTTAGAGGTGCAATGAATTTCAGAGACGATGCTGACAAAGCCATTGCTTCACCGGTTTGGGTAATTGCATCAGCACTCAGGCCGACGCTTTCTAAATGTTCATCAAAAGCTGATCAAAATGTTGAAGCACGAATGTCAATCTATTATCACATATGGGGTATAGATTTGGATTCATTTAAAGGCCATGTGTTACGCCATGGATTCATTTCCCATGAGAAAATCAACACCCTTGATGCCTTGATTTAAATTTGGCCACCAAATTAAGCAAGCATGCATGTACGAAAAACAGTGTTGATATTAAAGAAAAGCCTTTCAAAATATAGAAATGTTAACTATATAGTTCTGATACGAATGAATATAGAGGTCTCACCGTGCTGGCAATAATCTACATAGACAGCATTGTTAACCACGCCATACCGATCAAGCTCATATTCTCGGACTTTAAGCTCAACATCATAAAAACCACTCCTTCTGCAAGGTTCAGAATGGAGAAAGCCTTTTTTTATTACATATTGAACTTTATGATCACTTGCAGACATCCAATAGCTTAGAAGTTAAAACATATAACATGCCTAGGCACATTACACAATTTTGGTCGGACAATCAACAAAACCATGTCAGATAGAAGGTTAAACAAATTGCATCTTTTAGTCTCCAAGATGCACGAATTAAGCAAATGCTAGATCAACAATGTCCAATTCTTAACCGTAGATAATATGTTTTAGTCACCAAAATGCACGGATTTAGATGAAAAGAAAGGTACAACAAAACCCATGCAACAAGCAAAAATTATGACTTTAACAAGGGTAGCAAGCTCTTGAACCCAAATAACAGAACTTTTTAGTATGATTGAATTACGAACTTTGTCTATGACATATACATTTTTCGGATTTTTTACCCATTTTTGGAGGGTTGTATTTATTAGGACCTTAAGCGACCTCCCATATCGCATGCAACGGAAGTGCTGCATATTCTGACAGTGGGGAGTGATCGGAAACGTGTCCGTGTGGTTGGAAAAGATACCGATTGACGGTGGGAATGGAGTGAAGTAGGAATGACGCATGAGGAGGGAAAGGTCACGTGATTGTAGTCGGCAATTGAATATGCCTGCAACCTCAACATCTCTGCTGCTTGGGAAAGCTAGAGAGTGAAAGCTTTCTAAGAAAATAGAGAGAAATGAGAGAAAAAGAGGTATTGTACAGGACTGAAATGAACGGGAATGAAAAGTACGAGGCTGAGGTTCAACATTTATACAACGAGCTGGGTTTAGCAGTTGAGTAACACGTCGTCTACAGCTATAGGGGCCACAATGTAGAGCTAATAGCATATATAGTAAGTAATTCGATACCTAATTAATTACTACAGAAAATAGGGCTAATTAGAGCTAATTAACTAAGCTAAGTAAGTAACAATTATCAGAATCTTCAGTAGCAAGGCAGCTTGATTTCCATTTGACTTTATCAAGTTAATAGAGAGAGTGTGTCAGAGACGGAAGCTAGTGTTTTTTTTTTTTTTTTAATATCAAGAATAGGACATAGGCACTAATGCACTATGAACACACTAAACTGCTAATACTTTCCACAAAAATTATAGACACACACACAGTCTTTCTATGCTAAGGAGATTTTAAAATCTAAGGATATCTTTGAATAGACTTACTTTTCGATTGCATATCCACATCTTAATCGTTCAGTTTTTAGGTATATATGAGTAGATCATTTCTGCAAATTTTCAGCCAAATTGATAATAATTAAGACATTCAAAACTGCGATTTACAATTATGAATACGAACGGTTCATGTTGGACAGATTTGGATTGTTCATTGATTTAATCTAATTCGATACCTTAATGATCATTAATTTGGCTGAAAATTTGCATAAGTGATCTATACATTAGGACCTAAAAATTGAACGGTTAGGACGTGGATATGCGATTGAAAAGTGAGTCTATTTAAGGATATCTTTATATTTTAAAATCTTAGGATATTCTTGAATAGACTCACTTTTCGATTGCATATCCACATCCCGACCGTTTAGTTTTTAAGTATATATGAGTAGATTATCTCTGCAAATTTTCAGCCAAATTGATAATCATTAAGACATTCAAAACTATGATTTACAATTATGAACAAGAACAGTTCAGGTTGAACAGGTTTGGTTTGCTCATTAATTTAATCAATTTGGTTGAAAATTTGCATAAGTGATCTATATATTAGGACCTAAAAACTGAACGGTCGAGATTTGGATATGCGATTGAAAAGTAAGTCTATTCAAGGAAATCCTTAGATTTTAAAATCTAAGGATATCCTTGATTAGACTCACTTTTTGATCGCATATCCGTAAATTAGCCGTTCAGTTTTTAGGTATATAAGTAGATAATCTCTGTAAATTTTCAGCCAAATTGATAATCATTAAGACATTCAAAACTGCGATTTACAATTATGAACATGAACGGTTCAGGTTGGACATATTCAGTTCGTTCATTGATTTAATCTAGTTTGATACCTTAATGATCATCAATTTTGCTGAAAATTTGCAGGAACTGATCTATGCATTAGGACCTAAAAACTGAACCATCGAGATGTAGATATGCGATTGAAAAGTGAGTCTATTTAAGGAAATCCTTAGATTTTAAAATCTAAGGAGGTCCTTAGCATAGAAAAACTACAAACACACACACACATACAAGGACGTTCAAAGGTGGACGCCAGTGGAAAACGAAAAGAAGCTGATGTCTAATGTCAACCATTAGATTTCATTAATGAGATCGGACAGCGATGCTCCATTTATGTAGTGTTTGTCTTTCTCTCTCTTCAAAAACCGAATTACTAAAGTGAAGATGAAAAAATTTCTGTTTCTTTTGAAGCCAATTTAAGATTCAAAACAACACATATCAACCCATTAGAGAATCCATGACTCTTTATGAACAATCTCTTATCTGCAAAATCTAAGTTTTTCCTTTTTAATCAAATTTGAGGAATTGTAGTCACAAATCAAAATTTGGGAGAATTTTGTAGCATTTTGAGATAAGAAATTGATCTATGAGAGAAGAAGGTGGGTTTGGATCAATGCCAATTTTGGGCTATTAGTCTGAGTGAGTGGAAAACAAAGAAGAAAGACAGAAAATAAAAAGAAGAGGAAAGAAGGAGAAACAGAGCTGCTAAAGATCATTGATGGGTTATACACAGCCGCGTTCATAGTAGGCTCCTACATTGTGAAATAGGAAATTAAAATTCCATGATGGAGAACCCTTATTGCCAATAAATGCTTCTAGAATCGAGAAAATTGTATAGATCCTTTAAATAACCTTTATCATCTTTGAAGTCAACTCCCAGCCCACCTACACCGTGTTTTACATCACACGCGCCGTCAAAAATTAATTTCAGGCAACCTATAGAAGGAGGCTGCCAAATAGTAGTAATAACAGCTGGTGGAATGATCACATTCTGTCTCTTAGCATTACACCATTCAAACTCCAAGTGCCATTCATAGGCAATCAAGGCATTGTTAATTAAGTCACTAGGCTTCAAAGCTGTTTCTCCATGCCTATGTAGATTTCTATTCCTCCACAGCCACCAAAGGATGAAAGCAAAAGATATGAATTCTTAGTTGATGATTATGACAGCTAAAGCAGGGACCAAGTAGTTCTTTATATAGGCTTTTAGTTTTAGGTTCCTTCCCATAAAGGAAATCTAAACATAATAGCAATAGGAACCATATTCCTGAAGTGTGTACAGAACAATTTTACCTACTGTAATAAGGTATGGTCATACATACCCTTATTGTAGGAGGAATGCAATTAGAATAACATAACTTAGTCCAATTACATGTTCTGTATGAAGAGTAATGAGTTACTGTGACTTTAGTTGATATTGATTAGTCCACAAAGCCTTACAATCTCCCACTTGGACTTGTCAATATTCAACACAGCAAGAATTATCACTTTCAACCAGATATTGTAATTATGAAGTGCTCGCTGGACAAGTCATGAATTCCAAATCATCCTCACAGCTTAGTCAATTTGCAGTTAACACCATTAGACAATGAGAAGACAGATGTTTAACCAAACACCAGCACCTCATTACCAGAATGTAGCAACCACAAATCACAGGAGCAATTACCTGTACACAAAATACTCATAGGTGCTTATGAATGTGAAATATAATAGCACAAATAAGGTCCTTACTGTAGGATTCAATAATAGAATCAGAATGCATATAATTTTGCTTACTGATATTACAAAAGAAAATTCAAGTTCTAACTGAATCATCATAGTTATGCAAATCTGCAACTGATGTTTAATATCCTTGAAAAATTCTGAACTTTCAAGCTTAACAATGTATGCAGAACCTTTATAATGATGAGAGCTTTAAACAAATAAACTTCTAAAATAAATATTACTTAAGATAATTTAAAGTTTTCAGCTACTAAAGTATGATTCATATAATGAACTCATAAATGACTCCCACTCATTCAGCCAAGTCAAAATTCTTTAAGACACCCATATTTTTGACATGTACCTGAAAAGGTGCTACTGCAATGGCCTTTGTGAGAGGATCTGCAAGTTGAGCTAGGGTGCCGATTTTGATTTCATTGTTTCTCACACTTTCTCGGACTGCATAGTACTTCATATCTATATTCCTCGAGGCTGTGGATCTCTTATTGTTCTTAGCAAAAAACACTGCAGCTGCATTATCACAATAGAGACATATTATGATAATGGCCTTTCTACTGAATCCACTACCTTTATCTCAATCGTGAAGTTTCTAAGCCACAAAGCTTGACCTGTGGCATCATGAATAGCGACATATTCAGCCTGCATGGTCGATGTAGTTGTCAAAAATTGTTTAACACTTCTCCAAGAGATTGCATCCCCTGCCAATACATAAATATACTCTGAAGTCGATTTCAAATAATCAATGCATCCTTTGTAGTCACAATATGTATATCCAATCACCTCAAGGTCCAGATTTTCAACTCTTCTGTATACTAGCATGTAATCTTTTGTTTTCTGTAAGTACCTGAATACCTTTTTGCCTGCAACCCAATGCTCATTCCTCGGATTAGATTGATACCTTGCCAACACACCAACTGAGAAAGCAATATTTGGTCTTGTGCATACTTGAGCATACATTAAGCTCCCAACCAGTCTAGCATATGGTCTTTCGTCCATCTCTTTCTTTTCTAGCGAGTTTTTGGGACATTGCCCTGAGTGTAGCTTATCCCCTTTTGACATTGGTGACTCACCTGCTTTACATGTTTCCATTGCAAACCTCTTAAGTACTCTGTCAATGTAGTTTCTTTGACACAATCCCAAAGCTTTTCTTTCTCTGTCTCTCTTGATTTCTATACCAAGTACAAACGCAGCTTCACCCATATCGTTCATATCAAAATTCTTCAAAAGAAAATTCTTTGTTTCTTTTAACATATTCACATCACTACTTGCCAACAAGATATCATCAACATATAAGATTAAGAAAGTAAACTTGCTTCCACTGATCTTCATATATATGCATTCATCTAACCTATTTTCCTCAAATCCAAATGAAGTAATCAGTGAATCAAACTCAAGGTACCATTGTCTAGAAGCCTGCTTTAAACCATAAATGGATTTCTTAAGTTTACATACCTTGTCAATTTGTCCTTCAGCAATAAAACCCTCGAGTTGCACCATGTATATCTCTTCATCAAGATTTCCATTCAGAAAAGCTGTCTTGACGTCCATTTGATGCAGCTCAAGATCAAAGTGAGCTACTAAGGCCATTAATATCCTGAAGGCATCTTTAGTTGACACTGGTGAGAATATTTCTGTGTAATCAATCCCTTCCATTTGAGTGAATCCTTTGGCAACCAACCTTGCCTTGTGTCTTTCTATATTACCTCTTGGATCTTTCTTGGTCTTGAATACCCATTTGCATCCCACTGGTTTGTATCCTTCTAGTTTATCAACCAATTCCCACACTTTGTTTATTTCCATTGACTTCAATTCTGACTCCATTGCCTCTATCCATTTATCTGCATATGTTGATTGTAGTGCCTGCGAATAAGTAACTGGATCTTCTTCTTCTCCAAGATCAAAATCTGTCTTTGTCAAAAATGTTGTTTCGTAACAATCTAGAATGGCTGATCTTCTTTCCCTTTGTGATCTTCTCAATTGTATTAGATCTTGTTATTGCTGTTGTGGTTCTACTTCCTGAGGTTGCTAAACATTTTCATCATACCGATGAGGCTCATCATGAGGTTCTTGTTGTTGTGCAGCTTCATTTTGTTCAAATTGTGGTTGAATGTCATCATGTTGAGCTGCAGGTGTTTCTGCTGGAGGCACAACATTATGCATATATGGTACTTCAATTTGATCCGTCACTTCAATGCTTATTCTTTCATCGCTGCTGTAAACTGATAGACTCATATTTTCATACATTTTTATTCCCTTAAATATCGGATTCTAGGCTTAGTTCTTGTCATTTTTGAGTCTTTTACTTTGTGTTTGTGTTTTTAGGTTAAATTGGAGAAAAGAAAGATTTGGAGCTTAGAGTCACGCAGGATTGAAAGGATGCTGGCCATCCTGATTTTCCAAAATTGTCTCTGTTTTGCATCAACTTCAAGTATTAAACTATACCTTCTCACAAGGAACTAGCAGGCGAGCCATATACCATTGGAAAGATAAGGATGTTAGCTTTCTGAGGAATTTTACGGAAGTGGATTCACATTCTTCAGGAGGAAGTTATGATGATTTAAGTGAACCTAGTTCGGGAAGGTAGATTCTGACGGATTTTGCATATCTTTTCGGAATCTGATTTGTGAAGCCCAAGTCCATTGCTCTTAGCACTTTGATGAGATAAGACTGAACGTGTCTGGTATGTTTGGAGTAATTCCTTGCGTTGACTATAGTAGCCTTGCGTTTTCTTTGGAGAGAAGGAATCTATTCCAAGTTGGACTAGAAGACCTAAGAAACCTAAAGTCAAGTAGGATTTGGAAAGAGAGATAGAGGGCAGAAAACCTAGCACGCCTAGAGACACAAGACACAACATATTCTGGAGAGAACAAGGAGAAGAGAAGCTCTCACCATCGTTGACCCGAGTTCCTCAATTCTTCCATTGTCTGTTTCATGATTTCTTTGATTCTAGTCATGCTTTTCATAGTTATGGATTGCTAAACTTCTAAGCTAGGGCTGAGATGAAGCCCCTAGTATGACTATTCTATTTGTTTAGTTGGTTTGCTATTGAATTTCTGGATTTCTGTGTTAAACTCTTAATCACTGTTTCAATAGAACTTTTATTCAAAATCTTTGCTCGGGATCAATAAGACTTAGGTTTTGTTTATGAGTTATTTAGTTGGAGAACATGATGTTTGATCAATGAGTAGATGTTTTCTAGGGTGCCAAAAGATAATTCAGTCTTGTGATTAGAGAGTTGTGAATTGAGAATACAAGTGCTTGATCATAGTCGGTATTCTTGTTTGCATGATTTCCTAGTTCTTTTGTGCTTAATGGAGTTGAACATGTTTGCTTGAACCTGATCATTAAGTGGAGTAAATTATAGTTTGGCTACTTGAGTTCTATACATGATCAATAAGTTGGAATTCATAGGTTAGAAGAACTTTGGCATATGTCTGGGATCAATAAGGCTCATGTACGGAAATCTTTAGATGAAATCAAGTGAATTCAATTGTTATCAACTAGAGAATAGGATAGAAGTATTAGGTGGTGGATTCAATGCTTTAGCATCTTCATAATCTGCTTTCTTTAGAGTTTAAATCTCATTGCTCATTCTTGTCTTTAATTTTAGTTTTCCTTTCTTTAATTTTCTGTTTAAATTAACCTCAATCACATCATAAAAATCAGTTTGTTTCACTTAAGTATAGCACACTTGTCATAACAAAATTGCCTCAATCAGTCCTTCAGGGAATGACCTCGTGCTTGCACCTCTATTCTACAATTGATTCGTGCACTTGCGAGTACTAAATTAAAATTGACAACAAGTTTTTGGCGCCGTTGCCGGGGACTGACTTAATTCAATTTGATTTGTCAGTTGTGCCATACTTAATTTTTGTATAGTTTTTAGTTTTTCTTTTCTTTTACTTTTTTTTTGTTTGTTTTTCTTGTAGGTTTGAATTGTGTTTATGCATGGTTGTCGATCCCAGAATTTAGCTTTCATTGTCTACGATCCGGAGATTGAACAAACTCGTAGACGACTTTTAAGGCAAACAAGAACTCAAACACAAGTTGCGGTTCCAATGGCAGAAGATGAAACAAAAGCATTGAAGGAGTTCACGGCTCTTACTGCACTCACAACATCATCTTGTATTGTTGTAGCTCCCATTCCTGCAGGAGTGCGTTTTGAGATTAGACCAGCAACAATCCAGAGCTTGCCTAACTTTTATGGGAAGACAAATGAAGATCCTTATCTCCATGTAGAGGAATTCAAAGACATATATAGAACTTTTCGGTATGAGATATCAGATGAGCAGATCCGTTTAAGGCTTTTTCCTTTTTCATTGAAAGACAAAGCAAGAAAGTGGCTGAGCTCTCTTCCCCCTGGTTCCATCAATACTTGGGATGATTTGGTTAAAAAGTTCTTGTTGAAATTCTTCCCAGCTAAGAAAACCAATGCACTCCAAACAGAAATCTTTGGCTTCTCTCAACCTAAAGGAGAACCTTTTTATGAGAGTTGGGAGCGTTATAAGGATTTGTTCTTGAAATGTCCTCACCATGGATTTTCTAAACCCCAGAAGGCTCAATTTTTCTACAGAGGTTTGAGCTCCCAAAGTAGAAGTATGGTGGATGCTACAGTTGGTGGAACCTTGATGGGAAAGACGGCAGATGAGGCAATTCAAGCTTTTGAGACTATATGTGAAAATTCGAAGCAATATGATCCTTATACAACAGTGCCCAAAAGAGGAGGACTATATGAGGTTAGTGCAAGTACTAAGTTGGAAGAGCAAGTTGCAACCTTGGCAAGACAAATGAAGAGCCTTACTCCTCTGTTAAATAAGGCTGCAAGGGAGACATGTGCTTTGTGTTCAAGTATTGCACATACCACCGAGGCATGTTCCGAAAATTTCTTCCAAGATGAGCAAGTCAACATGGTGAATAATTATAGAAGGCTTGTGAATGATCCTTTTTCAAATACCTATAATTCAGGTTGGAGACAACATCCAAATTTCTCTTATAGCAACAATAATCAACTGCAGTGCCAAGGAATCCTCCCATGCAAAATTATCAAGGGTCAATTGAACAAAAGAAACCATCTCTTGAAGAAACCATGCAGCAACTTGCACAAAATTAGATGGAATTTCAAAAGGCTAATGCTCAGATGCTTCAAGCTATTCAGGAGAACAAGAAAGAGCAGCAAGTTCAATCTTAAGCTATTTCTAAGCTAGAAGTTCAAGTTGGTCAGATTGCCGCTGCCTTGAATGAGAGAGAACAAGGGCGTTTACCTAGCCAAACTCTTGCTAATCCAAGGGGTCAATTTGAGAAACATGAACCTATGAAAGCTGTGATCACGTTGAGGAGTGGAAAAGAAGTTGATATTAAAGTTCGTAGCCTAGGAGATATTCAAAAAGAAGAACCAAAAGAAGAAGTCGAACAGAGGAACCCAGAAATTAATGAATCAGCAGAGAAGGATTCTGCAGGAGGATTCAAGCTGCAACAGCAATCCCGAAAACGAACTGATTCGAACCCAGCGACTTCCAGCACTCCAGAAACGACTTTAAGGCCTACTACAGAGTCTCAATTTGTTCCTAAACCTCCATATCCAGAATTACTTCAGAAGCCAAAGAAAGATAGGCACTTGACTGAGATTATGGAACTATTTCGCAAGGTGCAAATTAATATTTCTTTGCTTGATGCCATTAAACAAATCCCAGCTTATGCGAAGTTTTTGAAGGAGTTAGGCACAAACAAGAGAAAATTTGAAGATCATGAGAAGGTGTTGTTAACAGAAGAGGTCAGTGTCGTAATTCAAATAAGACTCCTTCCAAAGTTGAAGGATCCGGGCAGCTTTACAATCCCTTGCACAATTGGTGATCATTATTTTGAGCGTGCTTTGATGGACTTGAGTGCAAGTGTGAATCTGATGCCGTACTCTCTGTTTTTGAAATTAAAGCTTGGTGACCTGCAACCAACATCAATCACTTTGCAATTTGCAGACCGATCAGTCAAGAGGCCAAAGGGAATTGTTGAAGATGTGTTAGTGAAGGTTGATAAGTTCATATTGCCTGCAGATTTTGTCATTCTTGAAACTAAACCAGATGCTTATTCAAGTGAGGATGTACCAATCATTTTGGGTCATGCATTCATGGCTACTACTGATACCATAATTAAAGTAAAAGATGGACTTCTATCTATGACAGTTGGTGACATGTCAGTGGAGTACAAGATTTTTGACACTGGGCGACGTCCCTCTGAAGATGGTAAATGTTTTATGGTTAATTCAATTTCTCCTATTACTCATGAATCTTTTATTTTGAATTCATCTCAAGATTCCCTTGAAGTATGTTTGACACAATCTGGAATGGATTTTGACGCGAAGAAAGAGGTTGATGAGTTGGAGAAGCTTCTTAATGCTGCACCGGTTTTTGAATCAAGAAAGTGGAACCAATTTGAGTCGTTACCTTTGTCCAGAAATAAATTTGTGCCTTCCATTCAGCAAGCACCCAAGTTAGAGCTCAAGCCACTGCCATCACACTTGAAATATGTATTTTTGGGTGAAAGTGAGACACTTCCAGTGATTATTGCTTCGGACCTTTGTGAAGAAGATGAAAAGAAGTTGTTGCAAGTTCTTCAAGCTCACAAAATAGTGATTGGATGGAAAATTGCGGATATTAAAGGTATAAGTCCTACAATGTGTATGCACCGAATCCATCTTGAAGACAATGCGAAGCCAACACGAGATGCACAAAGGCGTTTGAATCCACCAATGAAAGAAGTTGTGCGTGCTGAAATTTTGAAGCTTCTTGATGTTGGAGTTATATATCCAATTTCAGATAGCCAATGGGTTAGCCCAGTTTAAGTGGTGCCTAAGAAGTCGGGAATAACCGTTGTGAAGAATGAAAAAGATGAATTAGTGCCTACAAGAATGACTACGGGTTGGAGAGTGTGCATTGATTACCGAAAGCTCAACAGTGCCACACGCAAAGACCACTTTCCATTACCTTTCATTGATCAAATGCTCGAGCGATTGGCGGGTCATAGTTATTATTATTTCCTTGATGGCTATTCAGGGTATAATCAAATTCCTATTGCACCATAGGACCAAGAAAAGACTACATTTAGTATCAGTTTCTTCAAATTCACTGATATCGGCAATGTTTGAACCATCTAATTCTCCAACAAAAATGGCTCTATTGGTTTCTAATATTCTTGTGCTACCATGAGGACTATAAAACCTATACCCTTTAGATTTGTTCAAGTAACCAGCAAAATAAACACTCGAGGTTCTATAATCCAATTTTTGTTGCTGAGGGTTGTAAATCCTTGCTTCTGCTTTGCAGCCCCATACATGAAAGTGATGCAAACTAGGTTTCTTGTTGAACCATAACTCAAAAGGTGTTTTATTCTCAACTGATTTGCTAGGGGTCCTATTACAGATGTAGTTAGCTGTCTTCAGTGCTTCCCCCCACAAATATCTTGGCAAACCAGACTTACATATCATACTTCTCACCATATTTATCAAAGTCCTATTCCTTCTCTCTGCAACTCCATTCAGCTGTGGGGTTCCTGGTGTGGTGTACTGAGCCTTGATTCCACATTCTTGAAGATACAGAGCAAAGGGACCCTTGTTTTGCCCTGATTCAGTGTACTTGCCCTAGAATTCTCCACCTCTATCTGATCTAACAACTTTAATAACCTTGTTCAGCTATTTCTCTGCCTCTGCTTTAAAAATTTTAAAAACTTCCAGAGCCTTTGATTTTTCATAAATAAGAAAAATTTGACAGTATCTGGAAAAATCATCAATACAAGTAATGAAGTATTGATTTCCACAGATGGTGTTATGAGGAAAAGGACCACAAATGTCAGTGTAAATAAGTTCTAATAGCTTTTAACTTCTAATTGACCCTTTCTTCTTAAGATTGGTGGTTTTACCCTTAAGACATTCTATGCAAACACCGAAATCTGAAAAGTCTAAAGAAGGTAAAACATTTTGTTTGATTAAGATTTTCAGCCTTTCTTCTGAAATATGACCCAAACGTTTATGCCAAAGAAAAGCAGATTTTTCATTCAATCTAGGCCATTTAAAACCAACAGATTTTTCAGTCAAAAACACTTCAACAGAATTCCTGCAATTCATATGCCAATAACCATCAATTAAAGAAGCATCACCAATAAAATCAGAATTTTTGAAGAAATCTAAACCTTTATTATTGCCTGTAAAAGTACAGCCATTGTTTTTGACTAAAAGAGAGCCTGAAATCAGGTTTTTTTGCATAGAAGGAATACAAAATACATTATCTAAATCCAAAGAAAAACCAGTAGTAAAAACAAGTCTAACGACTCCTATGGCCTTGACAGCTACTCTGTTCCCATTCCCCGACCTAATCCTAGCTTCATCCTTGTTTGGAATCCTCTTTCTCAGAAAACCCTGCATAGATGTAATATCATGAATTGGAGATGCAGTATCAAACCCCTAAGAGCTACTAGACACATTGACAGTTTTTGACTCTAAATGAAAGACAATTTTATTTTGAAAACTGAAATTATTACCTTTCTTACTCATCCAGTCCTTAAAACCTCTACAATCTTTCTTAACATGCCCTGGTTTACGGTAGAAGAAACACTTAACTGAACTTGACTTTTGATTCTTAAAGTTGTTAGATCCTTGAGTTGCCTCATTTTGTGTTTTTGAGGTAGATGGTGCAGAATACTTGGAGTTAAAAGCTTTCTTCTTGAATTGTGGTTTGCTGACCAGATTAATAGCTACCCCTTTTCTCTTCTTAATTCTATCTTCTTCTTGCACACACATTGAAATCAACTCATTCACACTCCATTTTTCTTTCTGTGTGTTGTAGCTGCATTATAGCTGAGAGTATTGTGAGGGTAAGGAATTCAGGATTAGGTGAACTAGAAAGGGATCATCAATGGTGACACCTAAAGCCTTTAATTTTGTTGCAGTTTCTGTCCCCTTCAGAATGTATTCCCTAATGCTCCCTACTCCATCGAACTTCATGCTAGTAAGAGCATTCATTAATGCTCCAATTTCAGCCTTGTCAGACACTTGATACTTTTCTTCAATATTCTTAAAATACTCCCTTTGCTAGCTTCGCATCTGGGATACCTCCCTTTACAGCTTCTGACATGGACCGTTTCATGATAACTAGGGCCATTCTGATTTGTTTATGCCACTGAATATATTTATCTCTTGTTTCCCTAGTACTGGTAGATGTTAACTCAGCTGGGGGGTCTTCATGCAGGACATGCTCATAGTTGCTATATCCTAGGCATAATTCTAGGTACTTCAAATAAGACAGATTACAATTTTTAGTCAAATAAGACAGTATTGAGAGAATCAATTTTTACTTATGATATTATTACACCCATTCTGTGGTGTATATAAACAGATTACAATCGTACTACAACGTACTACACCTATTGTGTACAACTGTACTACACAACATACACAAGGTAAGTAATTACAACAATATATTCCCGTGTAGTCTATTCCTAATAGGGAACAATGACTCGCACTAACACTCCCCCTCAAGTTGGCGCATATACATCAACCATGCCCAACTTGCTAAGTGAGTCATAAAACGCCTTCCTGGAAACTCCTTTGGTAAGTACATCTGCAAGTTGCTCTTCAGTTGGAACAAAAGGAAAGCTAATAATTTTGGCATCTAGTTTCTCCTTTATAAAGTGACGATCAACCTCCACATGTTTAGTACGATCATGCTGTACTGGATTCTGTGATATGTCAATAGCTGCCTTGTTATCACAATACAACTGCATGGAATTTTTGAGTTTGAAACCCAGATCAAGTAACAGATTTCTCAGCCACAACAATTCACACACTCCGTGAGCCATACCTCTATACTCAGCCTCAGCACTAGAACGTGCCACAACTTTATGTTTCTTACTCTTCCATGTAACCAGATTACCTCCCACAAAGGTAAAGTAACCTGATGTCGACCTCCTATCTGTGATATTTCCAGCCCAATCTGCATCTGTGAAGCCACAAACCTCAAGAATGTTGTTGTGTTTAGAAAACAGTACTCCCCTTCCTGGAGCTGACTTCAAGTACTTCAGAATCCGCATAACCGCATCCATGTGACTCTCACTCGGATTATGCATGAACTGACTTACCACACTCACTGCATATGCAACATCTGGTCTAGTATGAGCCAAATAAATCAAGCGCCCAACTAACCTCTGATAGCGAGCTCGATCAGTAGGTACCTGATCTGGATACTCGGCTAAACAATGATTCTGCTCAATAGGAGTGTCAATAGGTCTGCAATCTAACAATCCTGTCTCTGTTAGCAAATCAAGAACATACTTCCTCTGGCACAGATAGATTCCTTCTCTCCCCTTGGCTACCTTAATTCCTAAGAAGTACTTTAGCTCACCCAAGTCCTTCATCTCAAACTCAGAGGCTAGCTGTCTCTGTAGTCTATCCATCTCAACAGTATCATTACCAGTGATTACCATATCATCCACATAAATAATTAGAGCTGTTACCTTCCCTTGTTGATGTTTGAGGAACAAGGTGTGGTCCGAGTTGCTCTGCCTGTAACCAACCTTCCGCATAAACTGTGAAAATCTTCCAAACCAAGCACGTGGTGACTGTTTGAGACCATACAGAGATTTTCTCAATCTACAGACAAAATCACCAGGAGAAGCAACTACATACCCAGGTGGAAGGCTCATGTACACTTCCTCGGCTAACTCTCCATGAAGGAATGCATTCTTGACATCAAACTGTCGGAGTGGCCAGTTTAAACTAGCAGCAAATGAGATCAGAACCCGAATAGTGTTCATCTTGGCAACAGGGGCAAATATTTCATCATAGTCTATGCCATATGTCTGAGTAAACCCCTTTGCTACAAGGCGAGCTTTGTACCGATTCACTGATCCATCTGCATTATGCTTCACAATAAACACCCAACGACAACCTACAGCTTTCTTGCCTTGTGGTGGAGGCACAAGTTGCCAAGTATTGTTCTTCTACAACGCCTGCATCTCTTCCTCCATTGCCTTCCTCCACTTTGGATTCCCCAACGCATCCTGCACTTTGTTAGGTATTGATACAGCAGATATTTGATTCACAAATGATTCATATGACTTAGACAATCTCCTAGTGGACATATAATTAGCTACTGGGTATTTTGATTTGGCAGTAAGAGTAGGTTCATATCTTTTGGCTGATTGACCTCGAGTGGTCCTATTTGGTAACACATATTGCTCAACACTAGACTCACTACTACTAGTACTAGTGGGTGGACATACCTCAAATGAGTGATCTTCCGTACCAGGGAGCTGTGGGTCAGGGATAGAATTGATGGCAGGAGGGGCAGTTGTGTCTTCAACTTCATTTTCAGCCATAGAAACTGGTGCCTGGATGCTTGGAGCTACTGCTTCAAGAGGTGGCGAGCTAATGGTCTCAGCTGAATCCGTCAAAATACCTCCTGCCTGTGTGACTTCTTCCTCTCCTCCTTCTGTTTCCTCCCCCTCTCCATGATACAGCTCTTCAAAATATGAATTCTCCCCCTGAAGAGCTGTATCTGAAGAGGAAAAATAACTCATGTCCTCAAAGAAGGTAACGTCCATAGTGACATAGTACTTCCTGGTAGGTGGATGATAGCACTTGTATCCCTTCTGATTCCCTCCATAGCCAACAAAGACACACTTAAGTGCCCGGGCATCCAACTTAGACCTTTGGTTTTTAGGAACATGGACAAAGGCAACACAACCAAAGACATGAGCTGGAAAATTATGAAAGGAAGGTAAGGAGACATGAGATGCAAGAACCTCAAATGGAATTTTTCCCTGAAGGACACTAGATGGAAGATGATTGATAAGATGGGAGGAAGCCTGTACAGCATCGCCCCAAAGATATTTAGGCATATGAGCACTAAAGAGAATGGCACGAGCCATATCAAGTAAATGACGGTTTTTCCTTTCAGACACTCCATTTTGTTCTGGTGTTTGTGGACATGTAGTTTGGTGAACAATCCCATTGGTTGTAAAAAACTCTTGGAAAACATGATTAACATATTCCCCCCCCATTGTCAGAACGAAGGACTTTAATGGTGCTATGGTATTGTGTTTGAACAAGAGTACGAAAAGTTTGAAAAGCTGGAAAAACTTCATCTTTGTTTTTAAGCAGAGCAACCCATGACAATCTCGTACAATCACAATAAACAAAACAAAGTATCTCATACCCGACACAGTGGGTTCTCTAGATGGCCCCCAAACATCAGAGTGAATCAACTCAAAAGGAACAACACTTTTATTAGAAATGCTAGGAGAATAAGTAGCACGATGACTCTTTGCCAAAACACATGTTTCACAATGTAAAATAGACTCATCCACACCAATAAACAAAGTCGGCATGATTTTTCTCATAAGACTAAAAGAGGGATGCCCTAAACGGCGATGCCACAACCAAATTTCACTTAGCTTATCAGAACTCGAAGTCAAAGCAGCGTGGGACTGTGCTCCTGGTTTCTCTCCTGCGTATGTCTGATCCAGGTGGAACAACCTGCCCCTCAGATACCCTCGACCAATTATCTCCCTGGTGAGAAGATCCTGAAAAATCACATACATAGGATAAAAGGTTACAGAGCATTTAGACTCAGTGTTCAATTGTGGGACAGATATCAAGTGATGAGATAAGTCAGGCACATATAACACATTATGAAGTTCTAAAGTGGGAGTAAGACGCACTGACCCTGACCCTAACACAGGAAAAGCCTCACCATTGGCATTGGTTACATAGGACACTGATGGGGAAGACAATTCAGTAAAATATGATTTATCATAAGTCATATGATCGGAGGCACCAGAATCAATAATCCATGTATCAGAACCAACAAAGTTAGAAATCTGTAAAGCTATACCAATTTTACCTCGACCAGCTATAGAGGCTGTGAGGGTAGCTCCACCTGCTGTATGATGATCTTGGCCAGCCACTCCATAGAAATCCGGTTCTTGGACCAATTGAACAGCAGCTGCTTTCGCCTTAGGACGATAACCCTGCTTTTTAGGTTTAAGGTGTGGGTTCAACTTCCAACAAGTCTCCCAAACATGCCCAAGGTCGTTGCAATAAGAACATTGAGGACGAGGGCGATTGATGAAACCTTGTGGTAAACCTTGCGGATGAAATGGGGCTGAACTCTGCTGCTGAAGGAAAGGTGTCGGTGGCTTGGCCTGAATGGCTAAGCTAGATACTTCAATCTGTGCATGTTTGACACTCTCCTGTTGAGACTCATCCTTACGGATGTAAGTAAACGCTGTGTTCAAGCTAGGAGGGTCTGTCATTCTAAGCAATTCTCCCTTGGCACTGCTATGCTTCTCATCAAGCCCTCTCAGAAATACATGGACCCTTTCTAGCTCCTTCTCTTTCTGGTACCACACAAGATCTTCTTGATTCTTAATCTTGCAAGGACGCTTTTGATCAATTTCAGCCCATACATTTTTCAGCTTGGTGAAATACACAGCGACTGGTTGCCCATTCTGTTGCATACTAGCAGCTTTACACATCAATTCATGAACCTGTATAAAATCAGAGTCATTGGTATACAAATCCCCCAATGTCTTCCAGATTGCCTCAGCAGTTTCACATTCCTCCACCATCTGTAGCACATCATCAATCATGGCTCAAAATAGAATGGACATTACAAAACCATCATCATCTTCCCACTTAGCATAGGCCTCCACATCATCTGCACTAGGAGCCTTGATTGTTCCAGTCACATGCCCCATCTTGTGTATTCCACGGAGATAAACTGACATAATCTTCTTCCATGTTCAGAAATTGGTACCAGTGAGTTTGGTACCCCCGAAAGAACCACCTTCTGAGCTCTTGACAGAGACCTCAACCTTCTGGACCTCATTGGCCTTAGAACTTTGACTGTCATCACCACCCATTGCAATAGTACAATAGCAAAAGAAACACAAATCCCAATCGTATGCAGCGGAAATAATAAGAAATAATAATAACAGATTTTTTTATATATTTATATATATATATATATATATATATTTTGAAACCTGTTGAGGTGGACCGGGTTGAGTTGACCGAGTTGAGTTGACTCGGTTGAGTTGACTCGGTTGAACTGAACTGACTCTGACTCGGTTGAATTGATCGATCTGGGTTGTGACGGGGCGGGGAATCAGGTCAGACCTGGTCGACTCGGGCTGCCAAGTGAAGAATCCGGCCGACTTGGGTGAGGAATGGAAGCAACGGCGGTCTGGGTTGTCAGAGACGAAGCCGGATCTGGGCGTGAAACGTCGAGTGATGAGGACGACCGGTGCAGATGAAGACGACCTGACGAGCGACGCTGCTGTGAGATGAAACAGATGCCGGTGAAGACAGCAGCTGGTGCAGATGGGTCAGGAACGAATGGTGAGGACGACCGGAATGAGCCAGGAGCAGCTGGTGCAGATGAGGACGACCGGTCTTTGAATGAATGACGGCGTCGATCTGAAGGAGAGAAGACGAGGGTGGCCTTTGGCTGAAGGCGAGGTCGGTCTGAGTAACGTCCAAAAAGAAGATGCTATTGATCGTTCTTGGACGAAATAACCCTAACAATGGTTTTTTGAATTAATTCCTCACACTAAAGAAAAGAGACAAAGTCCTCTCGGATCTTTGCTCTGATACCAAGTCAAATAAGACAGTATTGAGAGAATCAATTTTTACTTATGATATTATTACACCCATTCTGTGATGTATATAAACAGATTACAATCGTACTACAACGTACTACACCTATTGTGTACAACTGTACTACACAACATACACAAGGTAAGTAATTACAACAATATATTCCCGTGTAGTCTATTCCTAATAGGGAACAATGACTCACACTAACAAATTCTAGGTCTTGTTTCCATCTCTTAAAATTTGAACCATTAAGAGTTTCCATTTGGTTGCAATTAAAAAGCATATTCATAGCTGAAAATTTTAGAAGTTTGATTAGTAAGCAATGCATTTAGTTAACTGGAAAGGCAATGAATGAAGTGCCTATATGAATGCTGAATGTGTCATGCTTTACCTAGAGTGTCAAAAAGACTTTTGACACTTATTTTGCCTTAATCATATACCCAAAATCTAAGAAACTCAACTGTAGGTATCTTGAACATGTTAACACCTAGAGTGGCAAGAAAACAGTTCATGTTACCTTCTTAAGGCAAGTTTTAGACTTTGTTATATGCTGACATTGACCTCAGAAGCTCTAATCATTTATACCTCCTGTATGGAGCAAGGATTCAAGCTACTAAAACCAATGTCACAAGCTGCTGATCCAGTACTAATGTTTTAGTATAAATTTTTATTTTATTATTATTATTTTTTTCACAAGGGACTGCTATCGACAGTACTATCTGGAAAAAAAAACTTCAACTAAAACTGGACCAAGACAATTAAGTGCTAGAAAAGAGTTTTATGATTATAATCTTACTGTGAAGTTTTTTTTTTTTTTTTTTTCCTCAATGAAACATGGGACTAAGCATACTATTCAACAATCACAAAACTCAATCAAAACACAATCAACCTGCAAGAATTACATGTATAGGCCTCAACAAGGCTATTTGAATTTAAATTTTTCAGAATAATCAAAAACAGGAGCATATATTAGAACCGCATACCTATGTTAATCCGAAGACAAAATAGGAGATGCAAAGGTTCCCTGATTAAGAATTCGACAAGATGTAGAGAAATTTAGGCGGAATTCTCTTGTTGAAGACTTAATAGAGGAGCCCTAGCATCTAAAGCAATACCCAGAATTGGGTTGTCCGTTGAAGAAAACAATGGTTTAGAATTTTGCTTCACTTTGCTATTTGTCGAAGGCTAAAGCATAGTGGGCCAGGTTTTATGTATCAGCCCAGATCAAAAATATGAATGCTCTACTCCTTATGGTATTTGGTTATAATGTTTTTTTATTTTTTTTTTATTTTAGTTTATGTAGGCTCCGAATGAGTAAAGAAAATGAGTTTTTCTATTGGAACCTCCAAATTTACTCACTTGACCTCTATGCTTTTTACACCTCCTATCAAATTTTCTAATATTAAATTTACTCATTAAACCTCACTAAAGTTCCTCAGATAACCTCGCTCATATAATTAATTTACAAACAAACTAAGATCTTTATAGTAAAAAACTTAGTCATTTCAATGATTTAATTAATCTATAAATCTTAATTACATCTCCATTCCTTAATCAGACAACATAAATCTCTTATCCAATAAAAAAAAAATCAAACACAAGGTATTGAGTTTTAAAAATTAATAAAAATAAAATAACATGAAATATTATGTGATTTTTTTTATTTACTTTTTCTTTTTTAGCTGTGCAAAAAAAAAATTAATCATTTTTTCTTAATGTTTCTCTATTTTTTGTACCTCATGATTAATTATTTAAATATTTTTTATTTATTTTTATTTGCTAGCTCTTTTTTTTTTCTTCTTCTTTTTACAAATATAATGGATAGATTTAGATTTAGGGCATAATACAATTTCTTTTGTTCTCCCTGACCAATATGAGTTCAATATGCATATCATACATTTTTATCTTAATCATAGTTTTATTTCTTAATAAATATACATATGAATACTTTAATGAGTATGTAGTGAAATTAGAAAATGAAAATGGATAGGGAAAATAATAAAGAATGCAATCTAATATTATTGAATTGGAAAGTCTAGAGAAAATAAATATAACCATTTTTTTGGTATAATTATTGTCCCTAATAGTCATTTTATAGTAGGTTATATATGTCATTTAATAATTCATAATAAAGTTAGGTCAAGTGAGTAGATTTGGAGGTTCCAATAGAAACTTAGATTTTGTATAAAACAAAATAGATTTTGCAAAAAATTAGCCAATTCTTAATTGAGCACAATGGCTTTGATACCAAATATAAGTAAAAACTAAATGTATGCATATGTTAATTGTACTCAATGTAAGAACACAGACTTACCTGGAGTTGCAGCCATTGTTGAAGAATACAAGTTGAACTTGAGAGCTGATGCACTTGGTTGGTTCTCCTCTGAGCTATCCTTTAGTGAGAGTCTCCAATGGGTAGAGATTATGAATTCTCAGTTGATGGTTATGACAGCTAGAGCAGGGACCAAGTAGTTCTTTATATAGGCTTTTAGTTTTAGGTTCCTTCCCATAAAGGAAATCTAAACATAATAGCAATAGGAACCATATTCCTGAAGTGTGTACAGAACAATTTTACCTAATGTAATAAGGCATGGTCATACATACCCTTATTGTAGGAGGAATGCAATTAGAATAACATAACTTAATCCAATTACAAGTTCTGTATGAAGAGTAATAAGTTACTGTGACTTTAGTTGATATTGAATAGGCCAAAAAACCTTACAAAAGATTCAAAATCATTGCCAACAGTAATTGAACTTACATGTTTAATAAGGTCAGCAACTGAAGGTTCTCTCCACACTTTGGACACGTCACTTAAATATATGTTTTAACTTTTTAAGTGCAGCTAAAAAAAAAAAAGAAAAATTTATTATACACCTAATTTTCTAATCACATATTAGATTAACCTTACTGATTAATACACCTAAACCAATTTGGTTTCTCTCAAACTAAAAAATTTATTAAATATAATAAATAATAAAACCTGTTTTTGTTAAAAATTACAAAAGATACCACAAAACCTAAATATATCGTAGATGAAACTAATGCCAATATACATCTCCCATAAACCCACTTAATCTACTAAGGCCTTGTTTGGTTTGCAAAAAAGGAAATCAATTCCTTAGAAAATTCTATGGGAAAGAAAAATAAACTTCTCACTAACTTTCCTTTCCGCTGTTTGGAAAGCAAGGAGAAAATATATGTTTGTTTCCATTCTAGTGTTTGGTTTGTGTAAGGAAAGGAAACAAAATTATATCCTCATATATTAAAATATATAGTTACATAAATCTCATAAGTTTTTTAAATAAAATTGTCAATAATAATTTTCAACAATTGTACTATGTAATTAATGTAGAAAAAGTGGAAGGAAAAATGAATCATTTGGAGGATGAGAGAATTCATTTTCCCTCATATTTTTTCTTCTTAAAAGGAAAGTTGGTCATTTCTTTATACACACCGGCGGACCTACGTTGTGCCCAATGGGGGCTGCCGCCGTCACTCACCAAACATTTACATACATAATTACATATATAGAATTAGTCTGCCCCCATAATTACATACATAATTACTTGCCATGCTATGGAAAAGTATAATAAAATATCAAGGTCATCCCCCACTTAAAGAAATTAGTCTGGCTTTGATACATTAATTGGTCATAATTAACTACAATCTTGTTCTATATGAATTAAAAATTATAACTACCATCACATCTCTTATGGACACATAACTTTGCTTTTTCTATATGTATTCATACACATAATTTAGCTTGGTGTTTTCACATCCCTCATGTAACGCCCCAATTTTCACTTCCTAAAATCGGTCACGTTACAGTGCCGCGAACCATTAGGAGCATAAGCTAAAACTAGTTCAGCCACACTCCTAAAGATACGCAAGGCATTTGAATAAGATTTGACATAAAATTACTTTTCAATGAAAGGTAAAATCTAGCTAGAAGTGTGAATATGAATGAGGTCAAATTGAGAAGACTCTTGGTGCAATAACTTGTTACGTCGAATACTAAAATAAATTCCATTTCTAAAACCAAGTTTCATGGAGTTCCAAATCATTGGTCCAAGTAGTATTAATTGAGAGCAAACAAGTAACAGATTTCAAGAAGAATTGAAAGAGATAAGCTAATCAAGTTGAGTAGAATACCAAAGGAACTTAGGGGGAGGGGGGGGGGGGGGGGGGGGGAGGGGGTGTATTCATTTAAGAGTCTACAAGATTTTTTTTGTATTTTAGAAGTCTATGGGTATTTAACTGAGATTTTTGTGATGCCCCAGAAATTCGTATTTATTTTCCGAGGAATTTCCGGAATCTAATTTATGGTTGTTGGACTGTTTCGTGGCTCGTGGATGGAGCGGAAGTGTTTCGGGCGAATAATTAATTGAAGAATATGGTTTTAGGGGGTTGCCAAAGGTTGACTTTTTATTCGTAGGGATTCTCCGAAAACTTCCTTCACGAAAGTTGTAGAGCGCGTCGATACGAGTTCGTGGACATGTGGAACGCGAGAATCGGAGTTCGTATGAGAAAGTTATGGCCATTGGAAGTAATTTCCATTTTGGTATAAATAGAAGTTTCCCGAAGGAGAAACTTACTATTTTCATAATTTCCATTTCCGGAAACTATTCCTTTCTCTCTCTTCTCTCTCGTTCGTACCTTCAGAATCGAAGATTTCAGACTGACCCGACCCGGACCCGGTCGATCCGACCCGACTTTTCCGGCGAACTGCGGCGGTCTCCGGCGACGAAACTTTCCAGATAGGATCGTCTCCTCCGTCTGGTCGTCCCTGTGGTGTCCTCTAGCACCGATTCTCGGTGGTGGCGGCGGTAGAAGGCGGTGCAGGTTGACGTTTTCGGACCCGGTCGGAATTCCTTGTTCCGACGTCGGCAAGGCTTCAAGTCTTCTTGGTTGAACTCAGAACGGCCTCGTCGATCAATCCTTGGTGGTTGTTTGGATCGATTCACGTGAAACTTCGATCAACTCAGTTGGGATTACTGTTCACGGCTTGTGAGGTAGTTTTCGATCCCTTAAGCTTGTTTTCTGACTTCGATCCAGTTATGAAAGTTCACAAGCATGCTTAGATGAAGCTTTTTGATGTTGGGAGTTTTGTGAAATAATGTGTTTTTGGCCGGTGGCGGTGCACCACCGTCTGTGGTGGCGTTCCGGCGGTGTTCCGGCCACTTAAGGAACTGTTTCTATTATTATATATGTTCTACTCGTTGATACGAGCGTTTCGATATATAATATGCAAGTTTTGGAGTTCGTTTGGAATTGTTATGATTTTTGCAGTTTCATACTGACCAATTTATGCTATCCGTGAGGATTTGAGCGTCCGATCGACTTGTGGTTTGGTCACATCGATCGTGGACGTATTCCGGAGACTTTGGGAGGTCTCAGATATGGTTTCGCCTTGATTGGCGCCACTTTGGGGATTTTAGTTCAAAACAAAGGTTTCGGACTTAAATCGTTTGTGAATTGTTACTGATTTGAGATCATTGGTGAATAGGTGCTTCTAAAAGGTGAATTGGACGAGTTGTTGGTGATAGTGTTAGTTCGGTTCTGTATTGAAGACGCAGTGGGATTCTGAGGTGAGTAATCTCACGAAGTTCATTCACGAACGGGAATACCTTATTGTTTTGAGAGTTAATTGGTTAACTGCAAACTGTAGACGGTATTAGTGACATTTCTGAGTAGATGACTATGTGTGTGTATATATATATATTATGGGATGTATATATATACATACGTATTCATGTATTAGTTGTGGATTTGTGAAACAATATGCATGAAGCGATGCTTTTTATTGTTTTGGGTTGTGGCTTTTAGAAAACAATTGGTGGGAAATGGTATTTCTGTTGTTTTGAAAAGTGTTTGAGGATTTGAGAGTCACAGGTTGTGATTTCTCCTTTTGAATTGATTTAACGTTTTGATCTGACGACCGGTGGTCTGAGGATTTGAGAGTCACAGGTTGTGATTTCTCCTTTTGAATTGATTTAACGTTTTGATCTGACGACCGGTGGTCTGAGGATTTGAGAGTCACAGGTTGTGATTTCTCCTTTTGATTTGATTTGACGTTTTGATCTGAGGGTCAGGTTGGCCTAAGGATCCGGGGGTGCAGGTTGCATCCTCATGGCAATATTATATCGTAAGATTGAACCTTGGCCGGGTGACAGGTTACGATTCAGTTAGAGCTCTAGTCTGTCTGCCATCGTACTTTAGGGATCTAAGTAGGTTACTTAAGACTCCTGGGTACATATTTTGTCCAGGTTGGACCGATTGTTGTTTTGTCCAGGTTGGACCGATTTGTTGTTTTGTCCAGGTTGGACCGATTTGTTGTTTTGTCCAGGTTGGACCGATTTGTTGTTTTATCTAGGTTGGATCGATTTATCATATTCTACTTGTTAGGTTAACAATAGGTATGATTTATTTGTGTTGATGTTTTGTCCAGGTTGGACCTAATTATTGTTTTATCCAGGTTGGATCGATTTATCATATTTGAATTGTTAGGTTAACGATTTATATGATTTTGTCACGGTGTGACTTTCGTTGTTTCTTTTGGGAAAAGAGTATTGATTTTGGAAGGATGGTATGTTTTCTTTATTCGCGAGTTGAAAGGTTTTCCTCGTTTTTGGCGTGAGTTGTGCATGTGTGTTTTGAGTTACTCATACGGGCTTGCAAAAGCTTACCGGGTTTGTTGTGTGGCAACCCGGTACACTATTCAAACGGTGTAGGGGTTAATCCTGCAGGTTAGGAAAATCGAGGTTGAGGCAGCGAGCTAGCAGCTTTACGGTAGGAAGCCATCTTTGTGACTTTATCTTTGATAAGGACTTCCGTTGTATAGTTACTCTGAGCAGCCTTTACGTTTTATTTTGTTGTTGGCAATTTAATTCGTAAGCTTGTGTAATATATAACTCTTTGGATGCGAGTGTATATTAACTTTGAGGGTTCAGGACATCAATATGTGTGTAAGTTTAAGGGAAAAAGATTTCAGGTATTTTGTATTGATGACTGGACGTTCACGCACATATAATTATGGGGTTATATATATCGATTTTCATGTGTGTAAAATCAGGGGCGTGACAATTTTAAACCGTCCTTTAAAATCTTGATGTATTCAATTAAGATTTAAAATTATCCATTTAAATCTGCTAATATTCAAAAGTATACGGATTTTTAAGGATTTCATTAAATGCTGGATTTTTGAGGACTTTATAGTGCTTTTTATACATATCAAAACTCAAAAACAATCCAACCACACTTCCCAAGAGATTTTGATGGATTCTTTCTCACTCAAAAAATGAAGAAGCTCTTTACCAAAAAAAAAAAAAAAAAAGCAGGTCTCAATAGGTGACACTCATCCATTTTGTCCCTAAGGAAGTTGCTATGCTCCTCTCACTCTCAGGTCACCCTCATTATCTCAAATAAGAATAGTCATTGAAAACCAATTTTCAAACTATAAAACAATATAGAAAACCACTAACTAGGGCGAGTCCCCCTACCTAGAGTCCAAAGCTAAGCGATGTTGGGTGAATAATCGATGCAACGCCATCGTCCACTGATCTCCTTTATGTTATAGGAGGCCCTAATCTAGAAATAAGCAAGTGTCACTAACTATATGGAAGTGAAAGATGACAAAGCTGGATTATTTTGGAACTGGACAGTCTGATGTTTTAGACATAGTAAACATTGACCAATCAAGCTAAAAATTTCCAGAAATAAAGTTCAAGGTGTACTGAATACATCCCAAAAATAATCAAGTAAAAAGGATCAAAATTGAAAGAGTTATGCTCAAAATATTTTAGCTGGTCAGAAATTGAACGAAACTGAATTGGTTTCCAGATTCCTTTTTTTTTTGGTAAAATGGTTTCCAGATTCCTTAATGAGGCTGAAAATAACAAGTTTTGGATATTAGCTTTAGTAAAAACATCACTGAGGTGACGTGAAGGCCTCGCAATGCTTGCAAATCATTTAACTAGAGACAAAAACATACTGAAAACACAATCGATTTTGATGTGTTCAGAAAGAGAAAATGGAGTCTCTTTCAAATTGAAACTCATAAGAACAGGCTTTGATATGCAAGGAATTCAATCCAAAAAAGGATTCTGTAAGAGGTTTATATAAAACTCAGGGAGTTGATCAAGTAAACCCAAATTTCAAATACAAACTAAGCAATATGAGAGCATGTTGTATGAATATAGATACAAAACCAAAAACCAACCAATCATATCATTAACCACATTAAGAACAAAGTTGAGAGAAAAATAAGGCACTCACAACTGAATCAAACGAATGGGATGGGTGAGATCCCTCATGAAATTCGACAGGAAAAGATAGAGACAAGACGAATTTGGCCAAGCCCAGTCATATATCAAGGAATGCCACTTCCGATTTAAACATGCAAGGAAAAATAAGAGGACCTTATTGAGTAGGATACCAATAAAGTATATTGAGTTCTAAAATTGGTAGGAAGAGAAGGAAATATAAACTGAACAACCTCTTAATGGAATTAATTCCAAAGGAATTTGAGGAGCCCTGACAAGGAAAGAGGATAAACAAAAGCTGAAACTCGAAATCTGCTGATTTCTTAGCAATCTCTACTCAGATCGATGTACAGACTTCATTACAGATCTGATCGCACAGATTTTTGGATATGTTATAGAAGAGATGATGATGACCAACTTTTATAAAGAACGTTTTTCGATCAGAGGCTTCAATTTAGGTACATTAAGGCATGAAAATTGACTGACGTAAACATGGCTAAGAGAAGCTTCAGGAGGAGAAGAAAGGGGAGATTTTGTTTTTTGGCAAAAAAAGGTTAAGCTTGTTTCTTAAAGAACTACTTTTGAGAATTGGGCTTAATAAGGTTAGTATCGATGGAGTACTCTAAAAAGAGCTTAATGATATGGGATGATAATAATAAACTTAAGAAAATAATATGTTAGGAATATAAATTGTAGAAAAGAGATAATTATTTAAAAGTAATGTAGAAGTTGAAAAATTTTTGCAAACAATAATTTTGCAAGAGTTGTCATAAGAGATATGTTGAAGATTAGGAAATAACTAAAAACTTATTCATCAAAACTCAAAAGAGACATTTCCGGGTCTCACACCTCATTAGTCAAAAAACAAAAAACAAAAAACCTCGCCCCCAAAAGATTTGTAATACCCGAGGTATTGAAATAAAGAAAGAAAAAAATATATTTAATAATAGGGTAATAATAATAATGAATTATTGTAATCTTCGGTTTTTTGAACCAAGTAACCATTCATTCATCTCAAGCCAGAATGGCACGGATACATACTTTTCCCTTGCCAACTCAAGGGCAAGTTTAGGATGTGGTATGCTAGCACCACCCATTAGACAACCAGTGCACACTTATTAAGGGTGAGCCTATAAAACTATGAAAATAACCATAGCACATAGACACATCCCAAAACATAAAGAAAAAATGGCACGTAGCTGAGACAATCTTCCTGGATCCCAGATGCGAAATCCCATAGAGTTAAAGCCCATTAGTTTGATTTGTGAAAGAACCCAGGCAACCTCCAAATTTTCTTTGGACACCCCAAGCTTCCAACTGGATTTGGGCCACTGAACTGATATGGGCGCCCAATTGGAGTTAGGCCTCCCAATTGATCTGTGCACCCCATAATCGGGCACCCCTTCTCTGGTAACTATCCTAGTCGCGACCACCACCGCCATCGCCGCTTGTAACCCATCAGCTTGCACTCTGACCACTGCCTGTGAACCTGCAACCATCTCCGCCGCATCAAACTTCACACGACCCACAATACCAGCGCTGATCCAGATTGAAAATCCTCTCCAAACTGCCAACTCAGCAAGTCTGAACTGAACTCTCCTCGCCGTCATGCTCTGAACAGAGAGGAATTTCCTTTGCCATGGCTGAAACATCCCACCGGATTTGGACAGTCCCCGTAACTCGAACCATTCATCCTTTAGTCTCGCTCGACTAGGTCGGATCAGACCCAATGTACCTTGTTCTGCAATCCGGCGTCGGAAGGCTTCAATGCCCCAACACCAGAGGCCAGTTCTTCTTTGAACAAACCCATGGGAAGATCCGAGTTCATAGTCGAGAAAACCAGTCTGACAAAGAGGTTGTTTTGGTTGGGTGTTCGATGAAAACAAATGGCGTTGCAGGGCCGAAGAGAAGCCACAAAGCGTGGAAAGGAAGGCTCCAATTACAGGCGAGGCCGGAGTTGGCCGCCATTTGAGAACCCCAAAACCAGGGTGGCTAGGGTTTAGTTATAGATAATTACAGGCGAGGCCGGAGTTGGCTGCCATTTACTTCCTTACCATGTTATCTATTGTTTAGTTATAGATAATTATTGTAATATTCGGTGATATAGTGAGAGTTAGTTATATTCATTAAGTTGTTTGGAATGTATTATAAAGTGAAATTTATATTTAAAGATTTGAAATCAAACTACACAATTTGATAAGTTTGTGAAAAACCTTCGTGAATTTTCTAGACAACCGATCTATTTATTACAAATAGAGGAAATTTGAAGGTAAAGAAAGAAATAAATAAAAGTTTATAAATAAAAATGATGTGATCTGAGCCATTAATAATAATACCATTTAATCAAACCGTCCATTTGTATTTATAAATACATGATAGAACTTCCCAGAAAGGGGAGAGGATTCTTTCAGGTTCTGGTGAACTCTATGTCTCGTTACTGTTTATCTCCTCCTTTCCTCGGCATGTCTATCAATTTGGCTCCTACATTATGATCGAGAACCAGATTTTTCCTTCTCTCTTGCTGATCTATCCATGCCTCTCCTCTCACCATCACACGTTACCAATTGGTTTCTCTAATAGTTGCTGACATCTCTCAACCAAAGGTTTGGTAAATCGATTACCGGAGATGGTTGATCCAGACCTGAAAATTCTTGGCGGTTTTCAACATATATCATATTTTACAGCGGCTCCTGTTAAAAATAACTGGGGAGCAAGGGCAAGGCATGAAACTCTGTCTAATCATTGCACTGGTATAATTTGATTTAGTCTAAAAAGGGTGTTAAAAACTGATCTAATTGGATGAAATTCTTTTAATTCACAAAATGAATTAGGATTGTTATTCTTTATTAATCTGGGTTGGGGTATTACAAAAATCCTAGGTCCGCCATTGCTTATACACACCAAACATAGGAAAGGAATAAATTTCCTTTCCCAAGTCCTCAATTCCGCAAACCAAACGTGGCCTAAGAGATTAGTGTGCCCACTTGGTAAAAAGATTGTTTTGGACAAAGCTCAATTATAAAATTACAAGCATGCCACTATCCAATAAAAGTTTATTGAGTTTAGGTGTTAGCCGGACTACGATCGCCAGACTTCAAAACTTTTATTGGGGTAATAAAATTTTATTGGGAGTCAATAAACATTTTAATACTTTCAAAATCACAATTATCTTAATTTTTCACTCAATAATCAATAAAAATTTTATTCGGGCAATAAAACTCAATAAAACTTTTATTGGGGTGCAATAGTAGATTTTATTGGGGGTCAATAAACCTCCTAAAAATATTTATTGTCCCCTAACAAAACATTTATTGTAAATTAGGTAGGGCTGTCAATGGGTCGTGTCGGGTTGGGTTCCTGTCAGGTCAAAGTATTTGTCGTGTCGCAAGATACAGACCCAAACCCAACCCATGTAATAATCGTGTCAAAAATTTAAACCCAAACCCAACCTATTTATTAAATGGGTTGCCCGTTTCCAATCCGCTTAACCCATTTAACAAATATGCGGTGTCGTGTTAGACAAAATAACTTATTTAAGGGTTAACAATGCGACCCATTTAACTAAAAAATCCATAAATTGATTAAATTCACTAAAAACTCCACAAGACGAAGAATATAAAGAATTATATATATATATATATATATATATATATTCATAAATAATTAAATCCAATAATTATAAACAAAATATTTCAAATTGTCTAATCCTATGATCAAATACTCCCAACGTCCAAAATTTCAAGAAGAAGTATAGCATAATCGGGTTATACAGGTTAACTTCGTGTTGGCGGGTTGACCGCCGATCCATTTATTAAATGGGTCATGGAGGGTTGACCCACGGCCGACCCGCTTTTTAATCGTGCGGGTTCAACCCTCTTTATTTCGTGCGGGTTTCGAGTCGTGTTATCGGGTCGTGTCGGAATTGACAGCCCTAAGAATAGGGTCTAAATATTTATTGCCCTCAATAAAGTCGCTTAGATTTTTGGTTCATCAATTCTTATTAATTGGTGCATGCTTGAATACATAAAATTGGTGGATACTTCTACTATTATTCGAGATATTTTCTCGTTATCTATTGTAAATTAGGGTCTAGACATTATATATCTCCTTTTGTAGTCGACAATTTCATTAATCAAGGCTTTTAATAGTTATTTAAATAAATAAATAAAAAATTTTATATAGTTGTATGATTACTATTAGAGAAATTTTAAATACACACCCCAAACTACTTAATACACATCCCTATTATTTTATATTTCAAATCAGATTTTATAGGTAGGTTAAGTGACTAAAATAAACATCTATGTATTAAAAGAAAAATAATAATAATAATAATCATATGTTCCTTATATTATTCTATAATTATAAACACAATGAATTTCTATACATGGCATCCTCATTTAAAACAAGAGTAAAGTTAGAAACCATCTAACTTAAATTTTCCTTAAATGAATTGTAATTATAGAAAATTACTTAGAAGTGTTATTTTGAAACTTTAATTAGCCATAAGGACACTTAGTTTTTCTTGTACATATAAGGCCATTTACCCTCCCAAATTATTTGGTCTCTGACAATTTTACCCTTCCACTTAACAAAATGTCAAAACCAACTAAATAGAATATCAGATCCATTCTCTTCAAAAAAAAAAAATCTGATCCATCGTTCTCTCTCGTTGGCGATCCATCATTCTCTTTCTGACTCGCCCGAGGAAGCCCTCTCTCTTTCTCTTAATTCTCCGACGAACCACTCATCCCACGCTACTTTGACGGCGCTTTCTCCGTCGTCGATCAACTTGTTCTGGCTCTCCAAGGCCGTTGGTTTCTTCTCTGTCGCTCACTCCGAGGCCAGAAGCTTAATCTCCAATCTCGAGGTAACGACTTTGGATATCTGAAGGCTCTAAGCTCTCAATTTCTTCTCTGAAGCTTCGTCGCCGTTTTGAGCTCTCAATTTCATCTCTCTCACCACTGCCTCTATCCTCGTCCAAGAGAGCAGCGTTTGGTCTAAGAGCGCCAACTTTCCTCAGGTTCACTCATTTCTTTGATCTCTGGAAGTTTAAGATTCATATTTACTTCATCTTTAGATCTGACCTTTTAGGGTAGACTTGCTTATTGGAAGTTGGAGTATGATATGATGATCAAGCTTCAGAAAAATTACTGATGAACTCAATTTTGAAGTGTTTGTGTTGTTATTGATGTGAAGATTTGATATATGAAATCAGATGTTTAATTGAGGTTTAGAATGGGAATCAGAGTAGCTTAGATTGCTTGGTATATTGTGTATGCAATTGAAAGTGAATTGGAAAATGTTAGACACAATAGCAATTTCTTAATGTCTGTGTGCATTGATAGCTTGTTGTAGCATATGTGAAGCTTAATTTAGGCCGTGATATGTTGGGAATTGTCGGAGTTATGGCAACTTGCTGATTGTGAATTTCTTTGAATCGCAGCTTTGAGGTTGAAGTTTCTATTGGATTGATCATTTTTTATTTTATTTTTTTTTTATTTTACGAGTTCAGTGCATTTTTGATTGAATCTGAATTATTTTTCTTGCTTCGTATTCGTGTTTGTGTTTGTTTTTGTAATGAAACTAATGGATTGATGAACAAGTAGTTTCCAATCAGTGACCTCTGTTCTTCAGTTAGCAGTTTCAATTTGAGAATGGTCAAGAAAATAATGCAATTTCATTTTGAGGCATGACTTTTGGTGCCTTTGTTAGTGTAATTAACAACTGAACTGATAAATAAATTAGATATGATCTGTATATTTTAATCACTAAAAACACTTCAAATGCTATACAATAATGCATTTGTTTGTATCTACTGTCAATGCAACGGAAGTTTCATTCTAGTTTCCTCTAATTTGTGAAAATGGCTGGTTGCAGTTTGTTCTGTGGGTCCGCCAACATGAAGCATACTCGATGTACAAGCGGTTGTCGTTGAGAGATTATATGAATATCACTAATATGGAATCAAAAGAGAGTGTAGATATTGTTGATGTGGAAGACAACTCAGGTAACTCTATTTATGGATCATTTTTGTGTAACCAGTATTTATGTTAGTAGCTTTTTATTACTGATTCAGTAGCTTTGCACATGTGTTATAGTAGTTTTTTGTACTTATGTCAGTAGCTTTTTATTATTGGTTCAGTAGTTTTGTACATGTTTTATAGCAACTTTCTATACCTATGTTAGTAGCTTTTTATTACTAGTCCAATAGCTTTATATGTGTGTTATAGTAGCTTTCTATACTACAATAGTAGCTTTTTAGATTGCTTATTTTTTTTAATCTAGTTGATAAAGAGTGCCACGTTTGCAGTGCAATAGTACATTGTTGTTTTTAGTTTTCATTTCAAATTCTAATATTTTGTTGTATCTTTGTTCTTGCACAATTCTTCCCCTTTGCATTTGTAATAGTGTTGGGTGACATTTTCGCTTACTGTGTGTAATTTTTAATTTCACTCGTATTCGTTTAGTGAACAGAGTTTTAATTGTTTATGGTTCGATCCATTCAAGACAGAATGTGTCTCTTATTAATTACAATCCCTTGTTACAGGGAAACACTCTTTGATTCCATTTATGAAGAAACCAATTATGGATGTATGTTTGTTTGTTTGTTTTTGTGGCTGCACCCGGATATTTTGAATGGGTTGCCTACGTACCCTTGGAAAGGGATCAAACCACTCGTAGTTCAAGAATTCCAATGGGTGAATGACGCATTGGAAGATATTGCTTTTTTAGAATAGGAATAGTGTTTGGATGAATTTGGTGTAAGTGAACCAGAGATTCGATTTGTTTGGAAACGTTGTGACGTTTCCTGGTGTTTGGCGGAATTTGACTGATGAGGTCAGGGATTCAGATTGGATGAACCAGGGAGTCATGAATTTTATTTGGAAAGGTTGTGACGTTTCCTGGTGTTTTGCAGAATTTGACTGATGAGGTCAGGGATTCGGATTGGATGAAGCAGGGAGTCAGAGATTTTGTTTGGACTTACGGTTACATCTAATGGGTCGGTAGATTGCCTACGTACCCATTGTGGGATCAAACCGACCGTAGTTCATAAGAATTTGAATTTCTGGTGTTGGGAGAATTTTGTGTCAACGGATGTACATATATTTATTTTCGAATCCGTCAGATGTATTTCTGTCACGCCCCTGATTTTATACACAAGAAAATCGATATATATATATATATATATATATAATCCCATAATTATACATGCGTGAACGTTCAGTCATCAATACAAAATACCTGAAATCTTTTTCCCTTTAAACCAAGTACATACTGATGCCCTGAACCCTCAAAGTTAATATACACTCGCTCCATAGACTTATATATTATACAAACTTACGAATTAAATTGTCAACAACAAAATAAAACGTAAGGGCTGCTCAGAGTAACTATACAACGGAAGTCCTTATCAAAGGTAAAGTCACAAGGATAACTTCCTACTGTAAAGCTACAAAGGCGCCACCTCAGCTTCAGCCACAATTTCCCTGACCTGCAGGATTAACCCCTACACCATTCCATTGAATAGTGTACCGGGTTGCCACACAACAAACCCGGTAAGCTTATGAAGCTCGTATGAGTAACTCAAAACCACAAAGCAAAACACATTTATTAAGTCACCTCAACCTAAACACGATATACACACAGTTCACACCTACGGCCATCAATTCCATATCCTTCTATAATGTGTTTACATAAGTCAACTAGTGACTAAAGCCTCATGCTCAGAACCTCAATCCTAGCATCCAATTACACAAATTTCTGTCATACAAGACTTCCTCACTCAATGTTTGACGCCATCCTAACGCCCTATAGCGAATTCCAGAATCACACTCATTCCCCCTTTCCCCCTAGGAGCTTTTGTCATCAACATGACATCAAAGGCGAAAATCAAAGAGTCACATTCCTATACTCAACACAGAGTACAATTTGTCACCACTGTGGCTCTTAAGATAAATCAATACAATCAAGAAGAAACAAGGCAATCACATATCAAAACAAGAAAAACAATTCATAGTAACCCCTGCATATAATTTAGTTCATGAGGTCACATCAAGTCAAGCAATTCAAGTCAAGTAGTCATCGAAGTTCCACACTCTGACGTCTGTAGGTAGCCCCAACCATCACAGCAGTCCTCTCGATCTTTGTTAACTTAATAACAATTCAGCTCCGTTACCGAGCAGTCATCACACTGATCATCACATAGATTTCAAGGATCATCACATAGATTTCAATTGTCCAGCTGATCATCACACAGATTTTGCTGGTCATCACATATATAGAGATCATCCTACTAATCATCACATAGATATCGCTGGTCATCACATAGATAGCGATCATCCTACTAATCATCACATAGATATCGCTGGTCATCACATAGATAGCGATCATCCTACTAATCATCACATAGATATCGCTGGTCATCACATAGATAGCTATCATCACATAGATTCATGCAAATATTGCCAATCATCACACAGATAGCGATCATCACCTAAATTCATGGCAAGTCATCACACAGATATCAACCATCCTATTAACATTCCTATACAAGCTTTACATGACGATCATCACAAAGATTCACCATACTGATGTCATCGATTCATTACACAAATATTCCTACACAAACTTTACATTACAATCATCACAAAGATTCACCACGAAACCACTAATACATGAATACATATGTGTATATATACATCCCATAATATATACACACACACACATAGTCATCCACTCAGAATGCCACAATAGCAACTATAGTCGTAGTTAACCTAATAACTCCAAGACAATAGGGAAATCATGCTCATAACAAATATCGACCATATTCATAACAAATATTGATCCTACTCATAACAAATATCGATCCTGCTCATAACAAATATCGATCATACTCATAACAAATATCGTGAGATTTACTCAACAAACGATAAAGGTAATTCGTTCACTAATGAACCTTGTGAGATTACTCACCTCGAAACTCCCGCTGCGTCTTCAATACATAACAAAGCAGCCAAACCACCCAAAATAGCTGTCCAAAGAATACCTCGTCACGTACCTAAGGAATTACAGCCCTCATTCAGTCAACGAATCACATGGAATAACGTTCGAAACCCTAAATCGAACCAAAATTCCCAAGGTGAAGCCAAATGAGGCGAAACCACATCCGAGACCTCCCAAAGTCCCCGGAATTCGTCCACAATCGATGTGGCCAAACCACAAGTTGATTGGATGCTCGAATCCTCATGGATAGAATAAATCGATCGGTATGAAACTGCAAAAATCATAACAATTCCACACAAACTCCAAAATTTGCATAATATATATCGAAACGCTCGTATCGACGAGTAGAACATATATAATACCAAAAATAGTTCCTTAAGTGGTCGGAACATCGCCGGAACGCCACCACAGACGGTGGTGCACCGCCGCCGGCCAAAACTCAATATTTCACAAAACTCCCAACATCAAAGTTCCTCATCTAAGCATGCTTGTGAACTTTCATAACTAGCTCGAAGTCAGAAAACAAGCATAAAGGGTCGAAAACTATCTCACAAGCCGTGAACAGTAATCCGGATTGAGTTGAACAAGGTTTCACGTGAATCGATCCAAACAACCACCAAGGATCGATCAAGGAGGCTGCTCTGAGCTTAACCAAGAAGACTTGAAGCCTTGCCGACGTCGGAACAAGGATTTCCGACCGGGTCCGAAATCCTCAAACTGCAGCGCCACCGTGGAGGAAAATCGGCGCTAGAGGACACCAGAAGGACGACCAGATGGAGGAGACGATCCTATCTGGAAAGTTTCGTCGCCGGAGACCGCTGTAGTTCGCCGGAAAAGTCGGGTGCGGTCGACCGAGTCCTGGTCGGGTCAGTCGGATTACTTCAATAGTGAAGGTGTCGACCAAGAGAGAAGAGAGAGAGAAATGTGAGCTTCCGGAAATGGAAGAAATGAAAATAGTAAGTTTCCAACTTGGGAAACTTCTATTTATACCAAAATGGAAATTCCTTCCAATAGCCATAGCTTTCTCATACGAACTCCGATACTCGCGTTCCGCATGTCCACGAACTCGTATCGATGCGCTCTACAACTTTCATGAAGGAAGTTTTCTGAGAATCTCAACGAATAAAAAGTCAACCTTTGCAACCCCCCCCCCCCTAAAACCATATTCTTCGAATAATTTATTTGTCCGAAACACTTCCACTCCGTCCACGAGCCACGAAACCGCAATAACCATAACTTAGATTCCGGAAAATCCTCGGAAAATAAATACGAATTTCTGGGGCATCACAATTTCTTCTACAGACACTCGAATTTGATTTGGGCACCCGATGTGTTGAATTTTGTACTGAGCCGTGTAATGGGCTTTTGTGTTGTCGACAAACGAAATTGGCCAGGCCCAAATATCGAGATAAATTGTCTTGAAAGGGGCTTCAGAATTTGATTCAACCAACTATAGACTGTTTTGGACACCCATTTTTTTAGGCCTTTTAGCTTTATTTCGCGTCAGGCCCAATTGCAAAGCCCGCTACAGTCGTGAGACCAAACTGATAGACTCTTGTCTTCACATCAGAAAGCTGGGATCTTTCGTAGTTGCCTCGAGCTGGTATACTGGAGAAGGAAGCTAGCACTTGTAGTTCGATTCAGAGAGGGAAACCTGAAGCCCGGCTCTGTGTAAATAGCGGGATTCATACCTGTGATGCTGTACTCTTTATCGAAGCCTCGAACTGGGTAAAGCCTCCAACTTTCTTATTTCTTCTCACTGGGCTTCGATCAATCGAAATACTGATCAAAATTCCCAAATTTATTTCTTTGCTGCTGTAAACTCGGTGTGGCAATTGGACGAATTTTTGTTGCGGCAACTCGTCAATCAGCTGGTATGACCCCTTTTTTTTTTTGGTACAGTCCGCCTCTCTGAATGATCAACTAAGCCTTTGTTTTTGTCTTCTTATTGATCATGTGTAGCACCACTTCAAGAAAGTTGAAATGATTAATTCAATTATGCTTGCCACCGTTTGACTTCTGCTTAGGACATATAGCAAGCTCCAGATTGAATAATAAAGCCATGTTTCTTATCTTCTTGTTAATCATGTATGGATGGTACTGATTCTAGAAAGAAAACAATTAAGCTTTGTTTTCATTTCGTTGCTTCCCAGCCTATATATAGCACCTCCATTATGCTTTGACTTCTTACTGATCACATCATGTCCTCAAAAGATCATTTAATTAGTCTTGCCATCATTTGTCTTCTTGCTTGTCACATACAGCAAGTTCCAGTTTGAGTTCATGATCTAATTAATCAATTAAGTTGCCTCATTTTGTTGTCTTTTACCGATCAGACCACCGCTTCAACAAAGCAATACTTTAATCATTCTTTTTTTTGTTTTTGAGCGTCTGAGCCTTGTCTTCTAATTAACTTGCATCCACACTTTGATAATTGCTTTTATATTTGTATGTAGGCCTTAGTTGTTCCGGTCTCCACCAAGCTTTTCACCGCCAAGACATCATTTTGTTTGATATATTTTCTCGGTGGCTTTAGGGCGGCTTGTTTGGAAATGTTTGCAAGGCCAACTTTTATCGTGGTGAATGGGAAGGCAGAAGGCTGGAAAGCTCTTCGGTGGTGACTGATATTGCCGATTTTGTAAGAGAGTGAATGTGGCGTCTTGTGCAGATTTTTAGCATTGGAACTCGACCGTTCATGAACGACCATATGTTCCAACACTGAAAATCACAGTAGCCAAGTGCGTTAAGACTCCGGCCGTTCATGAACGACCATATATGTCTTAACGCAGGAGCAGCCACAGTGAAGGTTGGCCGTTCATGAACGACCATGTACTTCTTGGTAGGTTGAGAGAACTTCAACAAACGAAGGAAGGTTGTTTTGTTGACAGCAAGCTTTCTGGACGGTATATTTCCCTGTCAAAGAAGACGAGAATAGCATAGATGCGTTGTATACCTGAGCTTCACCTTTGGAGCTTGACTTGTTGACGGATCTGCTTTGATTTCACTTTCTGTTTTGGCAGAGCTTTACCTTTTTGCTTGCTGAATATTTCTCTCTCCCTCTTGCTCCGTCCCTTTCTTTTCACGTTGCCACCTTTATATAAGGGTGGTTGGATAAGTGTAGCCGGATAGCTGGTAACCCACCTTGTATTTGAATTTGAATAACAAGCTCAACTTTATCACTTGTTATCTGTTGAATAGGTCAAAAAAACTTGACCAAGACTTGAATCAAGGTTAACAGAACATTATCCTTTATAGCTTGACGCCATTCAAAGCTACATGACTTTGAAAAAAATCCTTGTTCGCCGTTTGAACTTGGTCAAAGTTGTAACAACTTATCCATGTGTGAAACTGAATATATTTCTTTGTGAATGTATTTCTTTTCTTCTTTTTTTCACAGCAGCTTGTAGGAATATCGATGTTGTAATGGGCTCCCACTTTTTCCAATTTATTTTGCAAGACCATCACCATGTAGTTTCTAGACTCATGATTTCTTTCGGTTTCAATAAATAGTAGATTCAAAAATCATGTGAATTTAGATATTGAAGCCTCCATTGACCAAAAGATCATTCGGCCAACTAAGAAATGTTGAAATGAAGTCTCGTTGTGAAGGTGACAAAATTATGTTGGGCTCAAACACTATGCCTATAGGTTTAGAGCGTCACCATTGAAAAATGACAGTAGCATTGCAACATTGACAGTAACTTTATACAACTATTGTAATAGATTTTCACAACTATGGTAGTGGCTTTTTACAACTATGGAAGTAGCTTTGCACATAGTTATCTCATTGTTGAACGTTGCATACTTCTTGTATCATTGACTATGTTTTCTTCTCTCGATTGCAATAGCATTTTTATTTTGGTTGTATCTTTTACATTTCCATAGCTTTGTTAGTCTCTGAGAATAATTTTCTCAGTATCTGGGAGTAGCTTTTGTTTTGCTTGGTAGTAGTTTTTGTTCTGCTTGGTTATTGCTTTTGGCGTTGATAAGAGTAACTTTTGGTAATGGTAAGAGTACCTTTTGTTACTGGTGAGAGTAGTTTTTTGGTGTTGGTGATAATAGCGTTTGTTGTTAGTGAGAGTAGTTTTTAGTGTTTGTGACAGTAGCTTTTGTTGGTGGAGATAGTAACTTTTGGTTTTGGGGAGTGTAGCTTTTGTTGGTGACAGTGGTTTTTGTTGTTGGTAATAGTAGTTTTTGTGATCTCGTTGGAAATCTCATCAGCGTAGTTTTTGTTTGTGACATTATCTTTTGTTGCTGGTGATAGTAGCTTTTGTGACCACCAGAAATCTCACCAACGTAGCTTTTGTTGCTAGTGACAGTAGCTTTTATTGCTAGTGATAGTAGCTTTTGTGACCTCACCGGAGGTTGCCGGAAATCTTATCAGAGTGGTTTTTAGTGTTAGTGACAGTAGCTTTTGAGGTCGCCGGAGTTCACCTGAAGTTGGCCAAAGTTGACCGGAGACCTCACCGGAGAGGGGAGAGAGAGAATGATTGTTGACTTTTTACTCTAATGACATTTATGTAAATATGTTGGTTTTTATATCTAAAATATAACACCATTTTTAATCTAGTGGCCTTATGAGGGAAAAAATTAGTTGGTGGCCTTATGGCTAAAAAAACATTCAAAGATGCACTTATATGTAATTAACCCTTGTAATTAAATGGGGTGAGATACCATGTAATTTAGAATTTTGAAATCAATAGCATAAATGTTTTTAAAACATGTCGCTTTACTCCCACTTTTTAGTTCTCTTTTTTTTTTTTATCTAAAAGTGATTATTAAACAATTTATTATCTAATATAAAACATCACAGTATAAAACTTTGTAATTGTTAATGTGTTTGGCCATCCAATGACAACTTCGTAGTTCCGCTATTGTGGAGAAACTACTGATACAATTTTGGTTGAAATTTGAATGTTCGACTCAAAATTTTATACTTGATCAAAAAGATGTTTAGTGGATGAGAACTCAAATAATATAAAACCTATTTCTAAGCATTTATTTGAACTTTGAAGGGACCAATAATGAATCCTTATGGATTTCCCAATAACTAACTAACATAAGTAATTAATATGGTCAATTATATATACTAATCAAATGTTAAATAATAGTGTATTTCATGGTTTTTAAGTTTAGGGATATTTTAGGTAATTTGGGTTTTGTATTTAGTAAAATGATAGAATGAGAAATTAAATGATAGGTGTATTGAGTAAAGGAGTGTGTATCAAGTAATTAGGAGTGTGTATTTAAAACTTCTCTTACTATTATCTCACTTTCCGCGATCAAGCGGGAACAAAGTTTTCAATGACGCATATTTAGGGCCTAACCTCACAGTGCATAAGACTCAAATTTTCTCACCACTATCTCCTAGGTGGTGATACCACCACCGAATAAGAAGTTGCCATCTCTTATAAATCATACTCATGATTAACCATAGTTAGTTTAATTAATTATCAGGAAAGAGAAAATGAGATTTAATAATAATAAAAATACTTTTATTATTATTATTTTTTAGAAGAAAATACTTTAATTACTTGGACGAGGTGATGACGGCTGTGAATGCGACCTTCGGCAGCGCGACGACATTGTCTTCGTAGTGAATGGTAGCAATTTCGGCGAACCTCGCTCTCATCTCCGCCTTCCTCGCCTGCGCCGTCACTCAGTTCCTCAAGCTCTTCACGTCCTGGTACAAAGATAGGAGATGGGATTCGAAACGAATACTGGATTCCGGAGAGAAGTGGTCGTCGCATTAGGTGACTATGACGGCGCTGACGGTGGCCGTTGGGCTAGACTAGGGCACCGAAGGACATGCTTTTTCTCTTGCTCAACTTACATATCGCCCAAATTAGTCTTGAGAAATTGAAATTCTATGAATTTGAGTTTGGGTATTCGTAGCGACTCGAATTCAATAAGAATTGCAGAATCAGAAGAGAAACAGAAGAAATTGTTGGGCTTACGTGATTCGCTTAAATTGAGGAGCTGAGAAGAAGAAGGTGAATGTGGAACTGGGTTTTGGGGAGATGAGGAAGGCTTCCTCTTGCAGAGTTGCAGCTGTGAGAGGAAAGAGAGAAAGAGGAGTGAGAGAATAATAAACAGAAATTAAAAATTATTAATTTGTAATTAGTAACCAGAGTTAAGTTATAATACACATGACATGTGTTTATTGAGTGGTGATACCACCATCAATGTTTAGGTGGTGAGCAAATTTGAATCCCATTACACACGTCATTTTACGGTGACTTTTTTGTTTGGGTATGGATTTGGACATCTCCGCATCTTTTGGCTATGGATTTGAGATTTGTGACACGTCATGTATGGACTGAAGAATTGGGTGAAGAGATTTTACTTCTCCTGGGACCCTGGGAGGGGGGAATGTAGTTTTGTTTACGACTGCTCAAAATAAAATGTCAAATAAGTAATAAGTTGGGGGCTTGGGGCACGTTATCATAGTATGATTATCATACATGCAAATATATATATCATTTTCCGTTGACACAATTATAAAATTGTCACCTACTCTAGACATTACATAAGGGTCATTGATGTCATCAATACCCATCCTTCTTTAATATAGGCAATATACTCATCCACATGTATTATATTCCTCCCCTTCTTATTTTTGGTACAGATGCAGGGTATCATATATCAGATCCAACATGAAAAAAGTTAAAACCCACTATGTTTCGGAATTAAAAATCCCCAGATTTAAGTGTAAGTGTAAAGTACAACAGAAAGATCTCAATGGGAGTATGGGACATAGAAACCCCCCTGTAAAAAAATGATTAGTGATAATATAGGGGAGAAGAGGTACCAGCCACAAGTATACTAATAGCTGAGAGATCATAAAAAATGTAATAATTGACTAGAATTCATTTGTCTGGTTTTACCTGGTTGCTCCCGAGACAGGTGATTACAACCTATTGCGTCGGGTGGTTACGGCTTGGCTCTGCGTGTTCATCTGGAGAAAAGCACCTACGTCTTTGATCTGCATAGAGAGATATAGAGAGGGAGTGCATACAATGGGCAAGGCCAGCCGGCCCATAAACTCTTAGATTGCTTAAACTCCATGAGTCCATGTAGTATGGTGCAAAGAGGAAGATGGAAGATGTTAGAGATGGAAGATGTCAACTGCTGAAGCAAAGAGGAAGGTAGTTCATTGTTTGCAAATCCCAATGGAACTGTGTGTGACAATTACAATCATAGTGAAACACTGAAACTTGCTAAGCATTTATACGCAGAGAAGAAGTCGGCAGTAAAGCACGAGGCTGATAAACTAGTCAAATATAACAAACGGAGCTTGCTTTCATAAATTGCCACCATCACCTTCTTCTTCATCGTCTTCCCTCCTTGCTGCTGCTTTATTAATTTTCTCTCTATTTTATCTACCGTCTAGTGATTTTTAGAATATTAATAATATAAAGGGCGAGTTATAATCAGGACCGGAGGTTGCGAAGAAGATTCATTTGTCTTCTCTTTGTCCTAACACCGAAGTTAACCCTGCTGACCCGACCATCAAACTACTACAAGCACGTTTCATAATGATCCAGAAAATCAGAGACTCCCTCTAACTACGTTAGGATCACAAGCCAATAATTTGTGAGTTCTAAACGGAAAAACATGAACTTTATTGAAACATTATTACACAAATTATCTGTCTCACATAGATATATGCTAAATCCTAAAGAACGCAAAGAACCCTGTACTTGCTATAATATTTTAATACTAACAACAATCTTAGTTACTTAATCTGCAATTGATATCTTTTTTCTTCTTCCTACCAGCGGGAAAGGAGATACCATTGTCCGACTGTAGATTTAGTAACGAAGACTTCCCCTCGCACCAACTCCTTTTTGCAAGCCTAATGGCGACGAAACTGGACAAATTTAGATATCACCTCCGATGGAATACGGACAGGGCGATAGTCCTGATCAAGCCACACTACTGTGGCTGTTGCTTCCAAGATTGGCTGTTTAGAAATCATGCCATGATTAGAAAGTTACTCGGCGCGTCAAAGGAATATTCAAAGGTGATTGTAAATAAGAGTAGAGAGTGATATTATGGAAGACCTCCAGATTTGGCAGCTTGAAAATGAAGTGCTCAAAGTACAGGCGAGTGCCTGAGGAATTAGTCATCCTGACCTTTATGACAAACTCGTCTCCACTCTATTTGCAAATCATGTAAAAGAAGCAAGAATGAGTTTTCACAATATCACAGTGCACACATACAAGCATGCATACTATAGTAGAACAATGGAGAAAAAAGAAGGTGAACATTTACATTGTGCGGTGACATACGTTTACTGAATTGCAATATTAACAGAAAATGACTTGAGAGATTCGAATGAAATACATAACTTTAGAGGTGCAATGAATTTCATAGACGATGTTGACAACGCAAATGCTTCACCGGTTTGGGCAACTGCATCTGGTTTTAGGCCAACCCTTTCAAAAAGTTCCTTAAGAGCTGATAAAAATGTTGAAGCACGAATGTCAATCTATAATCACATAAGGGGTAAAGATATACAAAGATGTGATCTATTACTGCTGATCAATTTAAAGGCCATGTGTTACGCCATGGATTCATTTCCCATGAGAAAATCAACACCCTTGATGCCTTGATTTAGGTTTGCCGATTTGGCCACCAAATTAAGCAAGCATGTAAGCAAAACTGTGTTGATATTAAAGAAAAGCCTTTCAAAATATAGAATTTATAACTAGTTCTGATATGAATGAATATAGAGGTCTCACCGTGCTGGCAATAATTTGCAAAGACAGCATTGTTAACTACGCTATACTGATCAAGCTCATAGTGTCGTACTTTAAGCTCAACATCATAAAAACCGCTCATTCTGCAAGGTTCAGAAAGGTGAAAACTTTTATTATAACTTAGAAGTTAACATATAACATGCCTAGGCACATTACACAATTTTGATCAGACAATCAACAAAACTATGTTAGATAGAAGGTTAAACAAATGATATCTTTTAGTCACCAAGATGCACGAATTAAGCAAATGCTAGATTCAACAATGTCCAATTCTTAAACGTAGATAATATGTTTAATTTAGTCACCAAAATGCACGAATTAAGATGAAAAGAAAGGTATAACAAAACCCACCATGCAAAAATTATGACTTTAACAATGGCGCAAGCACTTAAATCCAAATAACAGAACTTTTTAGTATAAATGAATTACGCACTTTGTCCATCATATGTACATTTTCCGGATTTTTCACAGAATATTCATTGAGGGTTGTATATATTTGATAAAGTAATTTAAGGTTCACATCCAAAACTAATCGGTAATTGATGAAGTGGCTCAAATTCTTATAAACTCATAGACAATGTCATTTTTTTCCCATTTGGGATCTATATATTCTTAACATGCCCCCGCACGTGTGGTGACTTTTCAAGTGATACACGTAAACAACTTTGGATGACGTGAAGCCGGTGTGGCTGTAAGGCATGCACATGTGTGATAACCCACTCTGATACCATGATAAAGTAATATGGGCTTCACGAGAAATTTTTCTATACTCCCGTCACACCATGTCAGTCGTGTGATGCCCAACCAAATTTTGACATGTGTCTTTTTTATTCAAATTAAAACTCCTTAACTTAACACCGTTAAGTATAGGGGAGGAAAGAGATTGATATGCAGCTTGTTATCTCTTTTTGACTCACTATTCAAACTCATCAACTACAACAAACCCAGATTCAAACACCATGTTTTTCTGTTTCAATCTTTTTCTTCTTCTTCTTCTTCCCCTTAAGTTTATATCTCAGAAATTACCATATCATTTCGAGACAAATTTCCACTAAAATTCCTAAATTAGAAAACCTAATGCCTTTATGTGAAATATTTCACATACCCTTATTTTTCCTGACCTGGAAATTCGTCGACTCATTAGGGATCTGGCCATCAGGATAAGATAACCAAATAATACCTCAAACTTGTGTAAGTCTTGAGAAGAAGAAATTTCACTCTTTTTTTTTTTAAGACCAAAATACTCCAGATTCTCACGATTATGAATATTAAAAGCAATAGAAGAGAAAGACGATGTGATTGTGAAGATTTAAACATAAAGAAGTTTGCTTTCTTGATTATGAACAAGAGATAAAAGCTTAAAGTTGAGGTTGAATCCATGTTTGATGAGCTGATCTGCAAATGAGATGAAGAAGAAAATGAGAGGCCAAGGTTATTTGGGTGTTCTAATATTTTATCATTTTGTTCATTTTCAAAAACCTTTAACAGAGTTAAGTTCTTAAGACTAATTGTATAAAAAAATACAAACACGTGTTAAAATTTCGTTGGGGCGTCACATGATTAACGTGGCATGTTGGAAGTATAGAAAAATTTCTTTGGGGTTCACATCCAAAACCAATTGACAATGGATAGAATGACTCAAACTCTTATAAACTCATAAGCAAAGTTTCATTTTTCTCATGTGGGATCTATATATTCTCAACAATATTAGTACCTTAAGCGACCTCCCTTATCGCATGCAACGGAACTGCTACCTATCCTGACAGTGGGGGGTGATCGGAAACCTGTCCGTGTGGTTGGATACGATACCGATCGACGGTGGGAATGGAGTGAAGTAGGAATGACGCATGAGGAGGGAAAGGTCACGTGATTGTAGTCCGCAATTGAAAATGCCTGCAACGTCAACATCTCTGCTGGTTGGGAAAGCTACAGGGTGAGAGAGAAATGAGAGAAAAAGAGGTATTTTATTAAACTGAAATGAACGGGTATGAATACTACAAGGCTGAGGATTAATATTTATACAACGAGCTGGACAAGCATTTGAGTGACACGTGGCATACAGCTATACAGGCCACAATATAGGGCTAATAGCATAGTAACTAATTCGATACTTAATTACTACAGAAAAATAGGGCTAATTAGAGCTAATTAACTAAGCTAATAAAGTAACAATTATCAGAAGCTTCAGTCCAAGGCCGCCCGATTTTCATAATTAGACCTTATCATGTTATTAACTGAGAGAGTGTGGACAATATCAGAGACGGACTGAGAATAGGACATCAAGCATTATGAACACACTAAACTGCTAATACTTTCCACATAAATTATATATATAAATACACACACACACATGTTTATAAATTAGAATCCCTCGGCCACATGCTACATTTTATGACTTGTATTTCTAAACCCTATTGTACCAAATGTTCTAGAAATTACTAGGCGTTAAGTTAGTGGTGGGGAGGCCTAGCACCTATGAGATTATCAGACCCTTGATTTAAACAATATGAATCAATACCTAGATAGGAAGTTATTTATAGTTATTTATGGAAATAATCATGAATCGGAGACAACTGGAATAATCATGTGTCCACTTATCATATTTAAAAGTAAAAAGACTGTTTTGGAAAAAAAGTCAATTATAAAATTACATGCATGCCACTCTCTCCAATAAAAGTTTAGGGTGCGGCTATTGTCAACTTACAATTTTCTTTGTGCACCCTCCTTGCTCATTGCACCCATATTTTAATTTCAATTATTAAATTTATTTATCTAATCCATTTCTCTTTCTAGAAATATCCTTATAATATATATTCAATTAAAAAAGATTTTTTAAAAAAAACTTAAATTTCTCATTTAATTTATACCAATAAAAAAAAATATCTTATTAAGATTGCATCCATATTACGCCCCGTATCCAAATTTACCTGTTTACCAGTCATTTGAACGGTAAACGATAATTATCTTTACTTTTAGTGGGTCAAAAGGTTGACTTTTTGTTTCGTATACTTTTCGAGAAAACTACCTTCTAGAAAGTTGTAGAGTATGTTAAACCGAGTTCGTGGACAGGCAGCACGTTAAAATCGGAGTTGTAAGGAAGAAGTTATAAAGGTTAAAACTCAGTGGCAATTTTGTAAATTTAAAAAAAATTGGTTTAGCATATTTAGGTGTTTTCCGAAGGGGAAACTTGCTATTTGGGGGACTTCCATTCCTGGAAGTCAAAGAGAGAGAAACCAGAGAGAGAGAATCGGCGGCAAGCTTTCCGGCCACCTCTGTCAGTGAAATTGGTCCAATCTGGACCGCCTCAACTTCCTCTTTCTATCTGTGGAGTGGTGCACGCTAAGTCTGGCGGTAGGAGGCGCAACGGGCAAAAACTCCAGCGACGTCAATTTCGCTTTTCCGGCCAAATCTCTGTTTTTCAACCACCTCAGTCTGCGCCACCACCCACATCTTGAAGCTCTCTTCTTCATGGTTCAAACCCAACCAGTGGCTGGGCAACTCTAATTTTGCTGGAGGAAGGAGAATCGACAGCAAAAAAATCTATGATTTTTTTTTAGGTTTCAAGGTAAATTCTGATCTATACACTTGAAATTGATCAATGTTGTAGTTGAGAAAGTTGTTGGGAATGTTGTAAGGATTGTTTTGATGAAATTTGGTGACCTAACTCAAGGTCAGAGTCGGCGGTGCGTGGGGGTGCATCCGGCGGTTTCTGGTGGTTTGCTTTGGTTTTTTAGATAGAGCGTAACAGTACGTACATGTTGATATGAACTTTGTATCGCTTGGTCTATGTTTTGAAAATGATCAGAATATCTGAAAGTGTAGGTTTTGATTTGGGAATATCAAACCGTTGGATCGACCCTAGCTTTCGATAGGTTGTTATAACTATTGAGTCAACGTAACATATGAAATTTGAGCTCGTTCTGAGATAATTTCTAGGTTTCGATGAATCATCATTTATAGGGATTCGATTTTATTATTGTCCATTAATTCTGATTATCAAAAAATAGTTAATTATAATATCAATTTATTCAGGATGACGTGTAAATCGAGTTCGAGGAAGAAATCGTTGGACGGCCTTCATAGCCGCAAATTTGTGAGTGGACATTTTTTTTTAAATTAGGATTAATTTTAGTTTACCCCCATAAGGTTTGGGGGTGTCATCATATCACCTCCTCTACTCTCAATTTTGAATTTTTATCCCCCGAGCTTTCAGATTTCAGTCAGCTGTGTCCAATCTCTCATGCTCCGTCCAAATTCGACGTTAAATCTAATAATAGGGCCACTTTAAGGGCTAAAATAGTCATTTCAAGAAAAAAAACAAAACAAAAGAAAAAAAACCCTCACTCTTTCACTTTCGGGGGTTTCTCTCTCTTCTCCAAATCCCTTTCTCTCTCTCTCTGATCTGCAACTCCAAAAACCGAATTGAAACTCAACGAGATCGACTCCTCTGCCATCACGCCTCTCTAGGCAGTCAAGCTCCTCGCCCTCTGCAACTCCAAAAATTGAAATCGAAACCCAACAATCGGGTCCGCGGTCTTGGTGAAGATCAAGCTATCGAGGTCAAGACCCATATGGTTGTCGTTCGGGTCGGCGAAGTGGGTATCTTGCAGGGTATCGAATTCGATGGCGATAAATTTGTTTTGGGTCAATTGGGAGGAGTTGAAGAGACCCTGATAGCTGCCAGAGCTGCCGAGGGTTTGGTTGTTGGGGGAGAGGAAAAACGACATGCCATCGCCGGAGGAGGAGGGGTTAAGGTTGGAGAAAGAGAAGGTGAAGGTGAAGTGGGTGGAGAAGGAGGCGGTGATGTTGGAGTCGGGGTTGGAGAAGCCGGTGAGGTCGATGCGGTTTGAAGTATCAAGGATTGTCGACATCTACTGTAGAGTTACTTTAGAATTTTTCAGATATTGTGATGTTCTGGTGTTCAGTTTAGCGTAGGCATATATGGTTTCGGTGAATTGGAAGTTCTTTAGGGGAACTAGCCAGATAGGATTTAGAGTAATTGGAATTTGAAGAACTGTGTAGTGTGTGGTGTGTACATGGAGGAGTTTCAGATGAGGAATCAATTTAATTCAATTTTAAGAAGCGCAACTATGTTCTTTTAGCTTTCTCTTTGGAAAAGGATTGGAATATTACTTTATATTCTTATGTTGATAATAAAGAAACAAAATGTACCTCATCCTTGTGCACTAGTAGGAAAATTGCAACAAAATGTACCTTATCCCTGTGGAGAGGCCTTCTTAGAGCAGGGAAAAGTCTTTACAAACTCCGACACTCAAATAAATGATCTTAGGATAAACCTTGCGCATACATGATCTCAATAGAAAGAGTTTTAGGAAAATCTTGAGAAGAGTAGAGCTCAAAAGGAAGAGCTTTGGAAAAAGATTCTGCATAGCGAGGCTCAGAACAAGGAGCTTAAGAAAACTAAACCTCAAAGGAAAGCACTTAATGAAGTGCTTTAGAAGATTGAAACTCAAAACAATACTTTGGAATTGTAATTGTTCTCACTCAAAATTCAGTTAAAGTATCTTTTGTTTTCAGTGCAGAATTGCGCCTTACTTTGGATTTTACTAGGTGTTTTTTACTATTGCTATGAGTCTATTTACTTGGTGTTCATACTATTAGAATGAGAATTTTACACTTTTACTGTTAGAATTGAAATTGTTAGAAAAATGTTTCCTTTCTCAGAAGATAGAGAAATCAATTGCAGACGGAGTCTATATTGTTCTTCTCTGTGTTCAAGTATATTTTTGTTCATGGGAATTCTATCGGTTGGCTAAAGTTATACTGCGAGCATTAGCTTTGAATCATAAATTTAATTTCAATTTTGTTTACTGCTCTTTACATTTAGAAAGGGTGTATGGTAGAAAGGCCAGGTTTAGAAATGTGGTAGTTGTTCACTCTTCAGGATTCATTTAAGCTTGCCAATATGTTTGAAAAAATTTATTTTTTGCTGCTTCCTTTTGGTATCTCTGAAGTCATTGCCTTTGTTTTGTGCTTGCTCAGTTCTTCTGAGCTCAAATTTTTCCTTTAATATCGTTTTAATTGCACCTTTCGTTGTCCATTAAGCTTCCGGATGATTCATTAAGTCTTCAATCTAATCTTCTATATTTAGCTGCATCAAAGTATTGCTTTCTCTCTGAAAACAATTTCATAATATGATGTTTGTCTGGTGACTCTTTTTGTGTAATATCCATACACCTCCTTTCACCAATAGAGAAATTTCATTAACGAAAGGAACTGTAGCGCATCGGCCAACTTAAATATCCTTTTATCTTGCTTTATGTATATTTGATAATGGCACTTTATGTCATGTTTTTGCACCCTATTTGAAATATGATGCATCTCAAGAGCTGGCCATAATGGTTTAACATAATTTGCATTGTTTAATGTTAATATGTTTTCTGCAGGTAAGATTTGTTTTAATTGAGGTAAGAAAGGGAATCTAGAAGACAATTACTTTAGTTCTTGATTGTGCTCATGGCCTCTGTAAGTGTGACTCCTTTATCTGGGTTAAGATACGGCAATGGAATTACAGTTGCTGTCAATAGTTTTCCTAGTGAGATTTACATTGATTGTTTTTCAGGGACCATTAGCATTACAACAGCAGACATTTTGTACATCAGTTGATCAGTGTACATAAAAGCTTTTTGGCTATTCTTTGTTTTCTCATTCTGTTTTTTTTGGAAACAATCCACCAATTATTACTACGACTACAAGACCCGCAGCATCGCGCGGGCCTTTCTAGCTAGTATATATAGAAGCCAACCCTATTCCCAAGGGAGATATCACGACTCTCTTCCTCTTACCAACAACGCCGCACACCAAAGGAGGGCAGCCTTTAGGCTGCTCTCATCCCATCTCCTCCCCTCTATTTTCTACATTTTCTTTAGTTTTACTTTAGGAATTTAAAGGACTCACTCAAGCTTCAAGGAGACATCATCAAGAGCACCACACCTCCATTTTGGGTAGTTGGGTGAAGAAATTGTTTGGTTCATACTAGCATATAGCTAAGAGTGACCAAGTCAACTCTCCACTTTCTTTCTTATCATCTCTTTCATATTTTTCTATACTTTTGATGATGTATTTATATATGGGTAGTAACTAGTTTCTTTGGGAGACTAGGGATTGATGTAAAAATATGTTTTGATGTAAAAATATGTTTTGATTTAATGGTTTTCAATTTCGTGTTTGGCATTTGTTCTATTCTATTATATTTGGCTTAGATGCATGCTTAGGAGCTTGATTAACTCTTGAATGTGTAGATGAGCATGTCTAGAAGTAATCACCTTCCTAATTTATGGCTAGGACACTTGTTTAGAACATGGTTAGTTACAATACCAATTTCGATTGCCGTATTGGCTAGCTTGGGAACCTTGATTCTAGGACTCTTGGCCTTTTGGTGCAACTAGAGGCCCTAACAAGGCTCTAAATTATAACAATTGAGTTTCTACGGCCCTTGATCCGGAGTAGGAATACTCTTTAAGGAATATAATGACCCATGAGCCTTGAAAAGCCTTGGGTACGGTTCTTGATGTCATTATGAATTAAATGACCATTATCGGAACATACTTGTGCATTGAATCTGGTTAGGAGGATACCCTAGTGACCTAATTTCCATTTCTTACTTTTCTTTTTTTTATTTAATTTAGTTGTTAGCTAAAGCTTTCATTTAAATTCTTGTAATTTAGTTATTAGAAAATTACAAACACAATTTTGAATGACAATTTCTCACTCATTTGTACATATCCACCACTAGGCTCTTAGTTTTGATTAGGCTTTGGTGAAAATCAAAGCCGAGCATTGCTAAGGCTTGGTGCCTTAGAGTAGCATGTTTATTTTATTTACTTTATTTTTCTTTTGTTTGCTTAGTGACTTTAGTTCCAACCACCCAATGATTGTGGGTTAGCCACTAATCCCCGTGGTATGATAATTTTGGATATAATACTTCTTTATCTTGACAAGGATACGTACGCTTGCGTAAATGTGTATCAAGTCAGGGGTCAATAAACCTCCAAAAAATATTTATTGTCCCCTAATAAAACATTTATTGCAAATTAGGGTCTAAATATTTATTGCCCGCCCTAAAGTAGCTTAGATTGTTGGGGCGTCAATTCTTATTAATTGGTGCATGCTTGAATACATAAAATTGGTGAATACTTCTACTATTATTCGAGATATTTTCTCATTATCTATTATAAATTAGGGTCTAGACATTATATATCTCCTTTTGTAGTCAACAATTTCATTAATCAAGACTTTTAACCATGATTTAAATATAGTTATATGATTACTATTATCTCACTTTGTGAGATCAAGCGGGAACAAAGTTTACAATGACGCATATTTAGGGCCTAACCTCAGATTGCATATGTCCTCTTTTACGGTGACTTTTTTGTTTGGGTATGGATTTGGACATCTCCGCACCTTTTGGCTATTTGAGATTTGTGACACCTCATGTATGGACTGAAGATTTGGGTGAAGAGATTTTACTTCTCCTGGGACCCTGGGAGGGGGGAATGTAGTTTTGTTTACGACTGCTCAAAATAAAATGTTTTTTTTTTTTGACAAGATTAAATGCATTAAAACATGAAGAACAAAATACAGAGCAAAAGTCCTGCCCGAATAACAGAATCAGAAAAGATAACTAACTTAAAATAGAAACATCATCTAAATAGAGGATATTGGATAAAGAGGAAGGAGGATGATTAAACCAATCTTCCGGACACCTCGCAAAGGGAGCTAAACAGGCAAGATATTGAGCGGCCTGATTTGCTAATCTGCTGACCGAAGACCAGCTTGATGAGGGTAAAACAACTGTCCAATCCCGAACAAGATCTATCAGAGGCGACACTGACCAATCTGAAGATAGAGAGAAATCCTTAAGGAGATGGACAAGATGAAGTGAATCCAATTCGAACAGAAAGGAAACACCAGCAGTTGAAAGAGCTACCAATTTATGAACCACAAAAACACCTAAACTGGAAGCCAGAGCTTCAGCATAGAGCAAAGATGGAGCTGACGCAGAAAGATGTGAACCCCCGATCACATCTCCAGTACAGTTCCGAGCAACTGAAGCAATCCCGACGATTGAGTCGGACCAGTAAGCTGCACAGTTAATCTTGATGTGATGAAGAGGTGGAGGAGACCATTTTGGCTTAGGGGGAGGTCGCAAATGAGGAGTGGATTCGTCAGGAAGCTGAGGATGAGGCAAACTAGAGGCAAGATACTCCACGGCAGCATCGTAAGAAAACGAAGCTACCAAACTAGAATTTGGTCTGGAATGGGTGAACACACAGCTACACCGATGTTTCCATATATTCCATAAGATGAAACTAAGATGAGTGAGTAGTTCTTGTCTTTGGTACTTCGAAGAGGAGGAAGGGAAGGTAAGGTACGTGCTGAAACCAAGCATCCAAAGTGGAAAGGTGATGAAGCTGAGGACGATATCCAATCTAATGGCTACGCCAAGCCTTTTGCACCCAAGGACAAACAAAGAGAATGTGCTCAATTGTTTCTGGAGCCTTAAAACAAAAAGAACATAAAGGATCAGGGGCCAACTTTCTGAGAAACAGATTTGCTTTAGTGGCCAAAGCATTTGACAGAGCTCTCCAAATGAAATTCTTAATTTTAGGAAGGGTACACAATTTCCATAAACGATCCCAAACAACCGAATCTGGAATATGAGAGCTATAAGGATGAGGCACCACTCCTCCAGAGGAGAACAAATGGGCTGCATTATAACCTAACTTGACAGTATAACTCCCAGACTTAGTCAGTGACCAAACAAGCTTATCAGATATGGATGAGTTGATTAGAGGAACTGCCCGAATAGCTTGAGCCTGCAACAGAGACAAGGCTCCCTGGATAGGGGTAAGGTTCCATGAAAGAGAAGACCAATCAATAAGAGAAGAAACAGTAAGAGAGAGATCAGACGACACCAATGGAGTCAGAGTGAAGGCCCGCATCCTCGGGATCCAATTTGAATGCCACACCAAAATCTGAAGACCATTACCAACCCTCCAAAGCAATTGGGATTTAAGCAACTCACGACCATGAAGGAGGCTAGCCCACAACCAAGAGGGAGAAGGGCCCGATTGTAGCTTCTAAGAACGAAGAAGATGGGAAATAACGGTCTTTGAGAAGCTGCACCCATAACGCTGACGGGAAGGTAAGAATCCACCATCCTTGTTTCGCTAAAAGAGCTTGGTTGAAATCTTCCAACTTACGGAAACGGGAAACACATTCCCCCTCTAGATTTAGGAAGAGTGAGCGTTTGCCAGCTCTTCCAATGGTTTTGCAGAATTATTGCTCCACCAAAAGCGAACAATATCTGAAGTAATATGATCACAGAGGGATTTTGGAAAGCGAAAACAGGTCATGGGGTAAGCCGGGATTGCCGTCGCCACAGATTTGATTAAGACTTCTTTTCCCGCCTGAGTTAACATCTTTTGTTTCCACCCTTGAAGTTTAAGAGAAATAGAGTCACGAACATAAGCCAATACCGCACGTTTCGATCGTCCCCAAACAATTGGAATCCCCAAATACTTACCCGGGTTAGCAACTGAGGCAATCCCAAACTGAGCAAACAGAACGTTATCATCGTATGATTATCATACATGCAAATATATATCATTTTCCGTTGACACAATTATAAAATTGTCACCTAGTCTAGACATTACAGAAGGGTCATTGATGTCTTCAACACCCATCCTTCTCCTTTAATATTACCAATATACTCACCCACATGTATTATATTCCTCCCCTTCTTATTTTTGGTACAGATACAGGGTATCATATATCAGCTCCAACATGAAAAAAAGTTAAAACCCACTATGTTTCGGAATTAAAAATCCCCAGATTGAAGTGTAAAGTACAACAGAAAGATCTCAATGGAACATAGAACCCCCTGTAAAAAAATGATTAGTGATATTATAGGGGAGAAGAGGTACCAGCCACAAGTATACTAATAGCTGAGAGATCATAAAAAATGTAATAATTGACTAGAATTCATTTGTCTGGTTTTCCCGGTCGTTATAGGCCGCCGGTCCCTGTAGCCACTTTTGGCGGATTATTATACGCCGCCGCCACCGTGGGTATCCGAACTTTAGAGTAGACAAAACAATCGTCATTATATCCGTGCTCTATTCATTACCCTAGATTATCCTTATTTGGTGAATAGGCATGTATATATATGGATGGTGACTTGTATGTTTTGCATTCATGATACATGAACTTGGTCGATCTCCATATATACACTTATACAGGGATCTTCATTTGAATAAATTATGAAGATCATTTCAGCACTGGCTCCGAACCCTTAAATGAAACCATTTCTTGATTGAGTGCATCTATTTTCACCCTACTAAATACGTTGTTCACCCTATAATCAAATTTTTTCTTAAAAGTTTCAAAATTATCCTTAACAACAATTAATAACAGAAAAACAATGAAAATGAGAAATTATTATTTTTTAATTAAAACTTCACCCAACAGACATCCCAATTAACATATTAGTTTTTTTATACCAAAAACAAAATTATCATCTTAGCTTCTTCATCGCTAGCCGACCAAACAAATAATTAGATGAAATTTTCAAGCTATAACAAGAAGTGAAAAGAATTGTTGGTTATTATTATTTTGTTCCACTTCATGTGACTCGTGTTTGATTCTATGTCATAGTAGTTGATGAAGAGAGAAGATAGAGGAAAAAAAAATGAAAGAGTAAAAAGAAACTAGAAGGCAAGGGGTTGATGGTGTGCCAATTTTCTTTTTTCTTTTCCAGTTTCACATTTTCAATGGTAATATCTTTTTTTTTTTGTTTAAAATTATTTGAGGGTGAAATTGAAAGTTTCAGGATAAAGATTTAATTGTAGGGTGAACAAAGCATTTGGTGGGGTGGAAATAGCCTCACCTTCTTGATTTTCTTCCCTTGAATTCTTCTTTCGGCTGCCTTCATTATTAATTGATTTATTATTTTTTAATAAATACATGATTTTGTTTTAAAAGAAAATTCATTAATCACGGAAAAGATTACAATACAATAAAATAATCGGTTGGTTCTCATCACCACGACACATATTCTTAACATGATCTATAATTACGGGTCCGTCACTTTTGATGACATCCATAAGCCAAAATGGCCCAACCCTTAACCAACTTACTCCCATATCCACAAACTATAATTAAAGGTAACCATTCCCGAATGTTACGATACAAACTCACCACCAATATGAAGACCAACCTTTTGACCCTCTTCCACAACATGTCCCAAAACAGCTAAACCATGTGTAAGGGAAATTCACCATCACATTGATAACTAGAAGATGCTGAAATTAGATCACATAGCTCTCGGGAATAATGCCAAAAAGTTGGTACATCAACAGACTAGTACCCCTAAACCCTAACTCAAATGGGTAGGGACTTATTTCACCTAGCCAAAAACCAAAAAATAAAACCCTAAAAAATAGAACGACTAAGCTGCCACGATATGTTTCCCGCAACGTCAACTCCAGCCTCTCGTAGATTGCCACCGTAAATTTGGGTTCCTGGTGATGGTAAATTTGACCTTTAACCATAAGCCTTGTGGCCAAGGAATAACCGGCCATCACCAGTCCACCACTATATTGGATACAGTCATACAACCACCTGAGTTCAAACCATTCACAAGAAAAGCCAACATCCATCAACATCGAGTATCATCCCAGACCACCCCGTTTCAAATCCCACCACCATGGAAGCACCAGTCTCCTCACTGATCCCCACCCATCTCTATGTTCCAACTCAAACCTCCCAGCTACTCACCATAGCCATTCAGCCCCAATAGACTTCTCTGCCCTAACATCCAACCCCTACTCTATTGCCCAAGCTATCGCTTAACAATTCTTCTCCAGCCAGAAAATCTTGTCCTTAGATCTCGGGTCTAAAACCAAAATTGAGCACCCAACCTCCCACCTACCATCGATTGATTTTATTTTTATTTTAAGAAGAAACGATAAACTTCATTATCAAGTTAGTAAAATAATAAAAGAAGCTATGACTTAGTCATCCGTCAAAATTTTTGGAACTTGTGGGACTCCACATGGAGGCAGTTTTAAATGGCCTTTATAGGGAACTTCCCACGTAAAGAAGTAAATGGATGACATGTATAGAGGTGGGCTTTGTAGGCCTTTCTAGTGGGTTTCCCATTGGATTATGCAAATATATAAATGTCAAAAGATGGGCCTTGGGCCTCTTGGGCTCAGTTTGATTAAATCTGGTTTTATTTTTTTGCATCAGTATTCAATTTTTGGATAAATGCAAACAATTGCAATGGATAAAATCAATCGACGCCAACCGCCGACATAACTGTTCGCGTTAACCTCTATATATGGACGACCCAAGGTCGTCAATCGATCATCGAAAATCCTCTTCTTCTTCTTCCTCCTAAATTGTTTCTGAGAGAAGCATAAAGTAAAATTTGCCAGGGTCAAGCTTGACCAGATAGTTGTATCCTCTAGATAGACGTCCAAAAACTACAGCACAAGTGGGGGCTAATTTTTGTCTTAGGTCACTGCGTTGCAGGCCTCTATCTGATCAAGTTAGTGAATTAAATTTCTGTACAAAACTATTTGGTCTCAATTTTGTTTATTAGTTGTTATATAGATATTTGTTTATATTCGTATAAATAATTATATTGTTCGTTACAAGCATATACTGATTGGATTTAACAATCTAAGACAGAAATTAAAGATGGATCAATCAGGATCTGTTGTGAAAAATCATATGGAGAAACCTGAGAAATTCAAGGGTTCAGATTTCAAACGCTGGCAACAGAAGATGTTGTTCTATTTGACAACTCTTCATGTGGTAGATGTTCTCACAACCGAGGCTCCAAAAGCTCTTCTCGAAGGAGATGGAGAGAATGTTCCAACTAATGCTCAAAAGGCCGAAAATCATTGGGCCATTGTTGCCTGGGCAAGCAATGAGTTTCTGTGCAGGAACTATATTCTCAATGCCTTAGACGATTCCTTGTATGACATCTACTCATCCTTCAAAACAGCAAGGGAATTGTGGGAGTCGTTGGACAACAAGTACAATAATCAAGTTGCCTGTTCAAAGAAGTTTGTCATTGGCAAGTTTCTGAACTACAAGATGGTCGATGCCAAGTCTGTTGTCAAGCAAGTGGAGGAACTCCAAGTCATTGTTCATGAGTTAGATGAAGAAGGTATGGGACTGAACTCAAATTTTCTCGTTGGTTCTGTTATTGAAAAGTTCCCTCCTTCATGGAAAGATTTCAAAGTTTATCTAAAACACCTAACTGAGGACATGAATTTTGAGCAATTGATTCTGAAACTTCGTGTTGAAGAGGACCGCCGAAAAAATGAAAGGGCTGGTGATACTTCTATGGAGCCAACTACTAATACGGTTGGAGGGAGTCTATCAAAGGCCAAGTTAATTTCAGAAAAACAAGGGTAAGAACGATGTTGCCAAATCAACTCTTGCTGCTGCTGCAAAGAAGCCACTCGCCCCACAAAAGAACAGGGCCTTCAAAAAGCCACAAACTGGAGGTTGTTGGGTGTGTGGCAAACCAGGGCATAGAGAAAAAGAGTGTCGCTTCACGAAAGATCAAGGAGGTGGAGGTTCTGGAAGTTCCAACAACCTAGCAAACCTTGCTGACGATCAATTCATTGTTGTGGTTTCTGAGGAAAATCTGGTGACTAATTCAACCGATTGGTGGATTGATACTGGTGCTACAAGGCACGTATGCTCTGCAAAGGAGATGTTCACTTCATACTAGCCAATCAAGGAAGGAGAACCTCTATTCATGGGGAATGCCACAACTGCCAAAGTTGAAGGAAAAGGGAAGGTGATTCTGAAATTCACTTCGGGAAAAGATCTTGTACTCATTAATGTACTTCATGTGCCTAAAATCTATAAGAACCTCGTGTCTGGTCCTGTTCTAAGCAACAAGGGATTCAAACTAGTGTTCGAATCTGATAAATTTATACTCACCAAAGGTGGGGTGTATGTGGGGAAGGGTTACCTTAGTGAAGGGCTCTTTAAACTAAATGTGGTACCTACTATGGATGCTATTATTAATAATAATAATGCAGGCACTAGCACTGCTTCTATATACATGATTGACTTCTCTTCTTTATGGCATTCTAGATTAGGCCATGTTAATTTTTGTTCTATACAAAGAATGGTAAATTTAGGCATGCTGCCAAAGTGTTCAATGAACAATATGACTAAGTATGAAATTTGTATTGAATCAAAATATGTAGGTCATTCTCATAAATCTGTAGAGAAATCCAATGAAGTACTTGGTCTAATTCATAGTGATCTGTGTGATTTTAAATCAACTCCAACTCGTGGAGGAAAGAACTATTACATTTCATTCATAGATGATTGTAGTAAGTATTGTTATGTTTACTTGATACATACCAAAGATGAGGCTTTAAATATGTTCAAAACATACAAAGCTGAAGCTGAGAATCAACTTGAGAAGAGGATAAAGATTCTAAGGTCTGATAGAGGTGGGGAATATGAATCCAAGGACTTTGAAAAATTTTGTTCTTCTCATGGCATTGTGCATCAAACTACAGCTCCATATACTCCACAACAAAATGGAGTTGCCGAACGAAAGAATAGAACTTTGAAGAATATGATAAATTCAATGTTAATTAGTTAGGGAGCACCACATAATCTGTGGGGTGAAGCCTTGCTTACTGCAAATATGATATTAAATAGGATTCCTCATAAACTAAGTGATCAATCTCCTTATGAACTATGGAAAGGATGATTGCCTACTTATAAAACAATGAAAGTGTAGGGTTGTCTTGCCAAAGTTCAAGTTTCCTTTCCAAAGAGAACTAAACTTGGACCAAAAACAATAGATTGCATATATATTGGCCCTGCCAATAATAGTGCTGCCTATAGATTCTTGGTTTACAAATCTGATGTTGCTGATATAAACATAAACACAGTCATAGAATCTACCGAAGAAGAATTCTTTGAGGATATTTTTCCTTACAAGGATAAGTCTAATCCAAGGAAAAGAATATATGGAGATATGTTGCCACAAATTGAGTTAAACAAAAGTACTGAAATTGGTGAATATAATACTTCTACTATTCAAGAAGAAATTCTAGAACCAAGGAAAAGTAAACGTGGAAAAATTGCCAAAGATTTTGGACCTGAATTCATGACCTTTAATCTTGAAGGAGAACCTCAAACATATAAGGCTGTCATGGAATCATCGGAAGCACCTTATTGGAAAGAGGCTATTCAAAGTGAAGTGGAATCCATTTTACAAAATAATACTTGGACATTGGTTGATTTACCTTCGGGACATAAACCAATAGGCCATAAATGGATTTTCAAAAGAAAGTTAAGACTTGATGGTACCATAGAAAAATACAAAGCTCGTACAGTAGCTAAAGGGTATAGTAAAAAAGAAGGTGTAGATTTTTTTGATACATATTCGCCAGTGACAAGAATTACGTCATACGAACATTAATTGCTATAGCGGCTATATACAATTTGGAAATACACCAAATTGATGTGAAAACCGCATTTATAAATGGCGAACTAGATGAAGAAATCTACATGGAACAACCCGAAGGGTTTATTGTTAAAGGTCAAGAAAATAAAGTTTGTAAATTGGTTAAGTTCCTTTACGGACTTAAACAAGCTCCAAAGCAATGACATGAGAAATTTCACAATACACTATTATCAAATGGATTCAAAATAAATGAATGTGACAAATGTGTCTATGTCAAAGAATGTAGAAACGCATTTGTCATTGTATGCTTATATGTAGACGACATGCTCATTATGGGAACAAGTAAGGATGTAATTAATCAAACAAATAAAATGTTGCATTCCTCCTTTGATATGAAAGATATGGGAATAGCGGATGTGATTCTTGGTATTAGAATTAAAAGGAATTCGGATGGTTACATGCTTACTCAATCTCATTATATAGAAAAGGTTCTTAGAAAATTTGGACACTATGATGATAGGCCGGTTGTTACTCCATTTGATCCCTCTAGTCATCTTAAGAAAAATCAAGGTGATAGTGTGTCTCAATTGGACTATACTCAAGTTCTTGGAAGCTTAAGGTACATAATGAATTGTACAAGACCGGATTTGGCATATAATCTAAGTCGACTTAGTAGGTACTCAAGCAATCCTGGAAAAGAACATTGGATTGCCTTAGTAAGAGTATTACGATATCTAAAGCATACAATAGACTATGGGTTGCATTATACCAAATATCCTCCTGCGTATTAGAAGGGTATTGTGATGCAAATTGGATTTCCAATAATTCAGAAAGTAAGTCCACAAGTGGGTATCTATTTACACTTGGAGGTGCAGCCGTATCTTGAAAATCATCAAAACAAACTGTGAATACACGTTCAACTATGGAAGCAGAATTTGTAGCCTTAGACAAAGCCGCCGAAGAAGCGGAATGGCTTAAAAATTTCCTAGAAAGTCTTCCATTGTGGCCAAAGCCTGTCACGGCCATTTGTATACATTGTGATAGTATGACTGCTCTTACCAGAACAAAGAACCAAATCTACAATGGCAAATCGAGGCATATAAGGCGACGTCACAAGACAATACGAGACTTGCTCAAAAATGGAATTATTTCCATTGACTATGTAAAATCAAAGGGAAATATAGCGGATCCTTTGACTAAAGGCTTTAATAGAGAGCAAGTACAATTTACATCGAGGGGAATGGGCTTAAAGCCAATACAATGAGTCACTACTTGGTGGAAACCTAACCTAGCAACATTGGAGATCCCATGGTCTAGGTTCAATAGGCAAACTAGTTGGGGAAGACTCAAGATGCATAACACACACAAATATGCTCATTCCTAAGATGACACAAAGTGTGTTTTTCGTTGACGATTAAGGGATGAATATTAATATATTCTTAATAATGCTAATAGCTTTTAAGTGGGATAGTACGGACTATTCTTAATTAGCATTACTTATATGAGACTGATGTGGGCTCGCATCTATGAGAACCGACATGGTTAAGTTCTCTAAAAGTCTCATGAAGTAAGGAGTTGTTTTGGACCAAAATGAACACAAACGTAAGAATTTGAAATATGTCTAGATATGATATGTGTGATACTTATTGTCTTGGTTTACTGCACAACGTGACTAGTTCAACACTTGAGTTCACTACTTCACAAAGTAAATCCGATCCGTATTCACTACGAAATGTTCAAGTCTAAAAGACACATTTTCCGATGCATGTTCTATCTACGTTCTCCGAAATGACAATAAAGTTCTTTATTATCTTATTTTCTATTCAAATGTGGGGTATTGTTAGGGTTTGAATAGAAAATGTGGGGTTGGAACTTGTGGGACTAAAGAAGCAATTTTAAATGGCCTTTACAGGGAGCTTCCCATGTAAAGAAGTAAATGGATGACATGTATAGAGGTGGGCTTTGTAGGCCTTTCTAGTGGGTTTCCCATTGGATTATGCAAATATATAAATGTCAAAAGATGGGCCTTGGGCCTTGGGGCTCTTGGGCTCGGTTTGATTAAATCTGGTTTTATTTTTTGCATCAGTATTCAATTTTCAGATAAATGCAAATAGTTGCAACAGATAAAATCAATCGATGCCAACCGCCGACATAACTGTTCGCGTTAACCTCTATATATGGACGACCCAAGGTCGTCAATCGATCATCGAAAATCCTCTTCTTCTTCTTCATCCTAAATCGTTTCTGAGAGAAGCATAAAGTAAAATTCGCCAGGGTCAAGTTCCTGTGCAAGAACTTGACCAGATAGTTGTATCCTCTAGATAGACGTCTGAAAACTACAGCACAAGTGGGGGCTAATTTCTGTCTTAGGTCACTGCGTTGCAGGTCTCTATCTGATCAAGTTAGTGAATTAAATTTCTGTTCAAAACTATTTGATCTCAATTTTGTTTATTTGTTGTTATATAGATATTTGTTTATATTCGTATATATAATTATACTGTTCTTTACAAGCATATACTGATTGGATTTAACAAAAATAAATTCTTTTATTTAATAGATGATATATAGCTAAGTCAATAAACTTAAGGGGAGTGCTACGTATATACGCAAGACGCATATGAGAATTCTCAGACTCAGATCCTTATTTGACATGTGGCTCCTCACTTTCTTATGAAATATATATTTTTTTTTTTTTTTGAAATAATGGTAATTCCATTGATAATAGCGCATGCCAAGAAGGCCATTACATACCCATCCGCTGACACATAACAATGGCCAGGCAAGACTTTGTGGAGGAGCCACAGTGATACATAGGATAGACCAACTATATTTGAACTTATCGCTCGCATAACAGCGAGCCTATAAGCTATGAAAAAACATAGCAAATAGACAAGCTAAACAAAACACTCGTTAGGTTCCTAATACAAGGGAATGAATTGTAATTAGACAAAAAGCTAAAAACATAGATTTGGGCCAAGAGCCAAAACCCTAGCCCAAAATAGTAATGGACTAGAGCAGAAACCAGCCCAATATTTTGTGGCCCAATAGGGTAGTCCAGCAAGGAAATTGCACCAGGCCCATCAATTCAGTACGGTCCAGTCCACCTTTTCCTCCCCTCCCCTGACGTGCATCACCGTCCGGCCAAGTTCCTGTTGACACACATCACCTAGCCTGCGTCGTCTCGATCGCCCTGCCACGCTTCCCGAGCTACGCTGCCGTGACGTACCCCAGCACAAAAAAACAATCTGGATCCAGGCCTCGAATTTCCACCACCATCGATTAATATCCATGGCAACGCCGATCCAAGAACCCAACAACACAGATCGCCACCGAACAGTAACGCATGAACCCCGCCGTCGCCAACCTCCCAGCCGAAACCTTATGACAAAACCCGAGCAAATCCTCCGACTGAGTCCTATGGGCATTAGGTCTCTCGTCCGGCAGCAAACTCCATGACTGCGGCAAGGCCGGAGACCCACCCCCATGTCCGGGCGCCGCCGGACGAGAATGAGAATTCGAACCGCGTAGGCCTTAGGGTTTCCTGAGGTGAGAGAGAAACCTTAAATGTCTATACTTTCTTATGAAATATTTAGTGAGGAGCCACATGTCAAATAAGTATCTGAGTGCGTGTGTATGTAGCACTCCCCTAAACTTAATAGTGATGTAAGATTCATGTGGATTCAGTATCATTTGACCAAGTTATATACAACACCTGAGGATTAATGGATGAAGTTATAAGAGAGTGTGATGAGTTAAATACCCAAATACTACTGAGAGATATTATAGAGATTCGATCACACTACTAGATTGTCTTTTACTGGTGGAGCATTGATGTGATTCTCCTCCGTATAAATTAATGAGGTCATGTAACCTCTAATACACAACTAACACAAGTTTAAATCGTCTTGCCCCATAGAGAGCACTTGAACTTTACAGAGTTGACAGAAGCCCTTGTTTCCATTCCTAGCTGCTCCAGCCTCCAGGTATGACTCCAAGAACCCTAATTTATATCTCACTAAAATTAATACAAACACATGTCAAATGGTATCCTAAACTATTGTTAGTGATCTTGGTTGTTTAATATATATGTATCTATATTTTCAACAACGGTTCATTGTAATTTTCCTAAACAGTAAATGTGCACGTATATTCGCTGTATAGGTACACACATATCGTTGCTTACGTCTGTGGTGAGCGAACCCAAAACTACATCTGTGAATTGTGAGCTCTAGTAGTCTGCAGCATTTATTTTTGGATGAAGTACACAAATCACAAACGCCAACATACTTCTCCTTTTGTTCTCCTTTTCGGTTGAACTTTTCATTGGTCCATCTCTTGTGTTGACTTGACTGTTCCATTTTTCTTTGATAAGGTGGTTATTGTCAAAACAGTTGCAGAACTTGAAAAGTTGAAGGATAAGTAGTATCCCCTCTCTATGGATACAGATATATACTAATTGGTCACCATCAGACCAAACCCCTTATGTTTCAATTTGCACTGAAGAGGGCTAAAAATTATTATAAAATTAAATGCCAAGTGATATCATCCATGCCATCGCATTCCCTCCAACTTTCTTTTTCTATAAGTATCTACCTAGATAAAGTGGCCAGCTAAAAAGCCAAGCTCATTTGTGTTGGTTTCTAGACATAGATCTGGTTTCCTTTTCATTACAAAGACCTGGGTTTTGTTGCTAGCTAGCTAGCTAGCTTTTTAGCTTCTGCAATGTAGATCTTCATCTGTGACCTTGAAAAAGCCCGTCATAGTTTCAACAGAAGGGGTTCGTTTTGGAATGACGATGGCAGGGCGCGCGCGGTTTTCTCAGCATCTTCTGCTAGAGAGGACGATGAGGAAGCTCTTAAATGGGCAGCTCTGCATAGACTTCCTACCTTCACTCGTTTGAAAAAAGGGTTGCTCACTACTCCACAAGGCCATGCCAACGAAGTCGATGTGCATCACCTTGAGCTCCAAGAAAAGAAAGACTTGATCGAGAGGCTAGTGGGAGTTGCTGAGGAGGATCATGAGAAATTTTTGTTGAGGCTCAAGAGCCGAATCGATAGGTAATGTATAGTTCTGAGTTTAGATTTTGTTGAATTTTCTTTATTCTTGACAATAATGTGGAGTTGATGATTTCTTTTTTCTTGGTATGTGTATCTCAGAGTTGGAATTAGTCTTCCTACAATTGAAGTTACGTTCGAGCATCTGAAAATTGCGGCTGAAACTCATGTTGGAGGCAGGGCTCTGCCTTCTGTCTTCAATTGTTGTGTTAATGTATTGGAGGTACTAATAGACTACCACATTTCAAGTTTTGGGTAGCCATTGAAACAGCAAATAGATGCGGTGCATGCCTGACATTTAATTTCTGGCATTGACATGCACAGAATTGGTACAACTGTTCTAAAATAGGTGTCAACCCTATAATCGACACACAATTGTGTTTCATCATCGTCTGACACCAAGATATAAGGCGGAACTTTGCTCTTAGGACAACTGTCATCCACTGTTGTGTGATGCATTTTTTGTAGTAACGCATAATTTTACTACATAAGTAATTTTACTATAAGTTAGTACAATTTATTACAGGAAATCTGTTTTTATCATGTAACTACTGAATATATATAATCTCTTAATAATCTTAATAATGACTCAAATGTTAACAAGTTGAACATGTGGACCAATTATTCCATTACACCTTATTTTTCTTTAATATGATATTCTATCTTGTTTAACTATTAACGACAAAGGAGATATCTCATAATTTTTTGAACTTTTTAATAAAAGAACAAATATACAAATATAATGGGCCCCACCTTGCCCACCTAAATTGTCCGGCTCGAAAAAGCATGTAAAGCCCTAGGCAATATGGGCTACGATTTCTAAGAAAAAGCCCTACCCAGTGGGCCTAAGCCCCTAACAGATGAATGAATATGTTGTGGCCCTGCTCGGCCAGGCCCGATCCGATTGATTTTGGGCAGAACAGTATCTTGACGGTTTCGTCCCTGCATTCTCTTTGAGCTTTTACCAGGTTGCCCCCGAGACGGGTGATTTCAGCCTATTGCGTGGGGTGGTTACGGCTTGGCTCTGCGTGTTCATCTGGAGAAAAGCACCTACTTCTTTGATATGCATACAATGGGCAAGGCCAGCCGGCCCATAAACTCTTAGATTCCTTAAACTCCATGAGTCCATGTAGTATGGTGCCATATGTCATGTTGAGACGAGGAACAGGAAAGATGTTAGAGATGGAAGATGTCAACTGCTGAAGCAAAGAGGAATAAGGTAGTTCATTGTTTGCAAATCCCAATGGAACTGTGTGACAATTACAATCATAGTGAAACTTGCTAAGCATAATAAGCATTTATATGCAGAGAAGAAATCCGCAGTAGAGCACGAGGCTGATAAACTAGTCAAATATAACAAACGGAGCTTGCTTTCATAAATTGCCACCATCACCTTCTTCTTCATCGTCTTCCCTCCTTGCTGCTGCTTGATTAATTTTCTCTCTATTTTATCTACCGTCTAGTGATTTTTAGAATATTAATTATATAAATCGCGAGTTATAATCAGGACTGGAGGTTGCGAAGAAGATTGATTTGTCTTCTCTTTGTCCTAACACCGAAGTTCCCTGACCCGACCATCAAAACTACTACAAGCACGTTTCATAATGGTCCAGAAAATCAGAGACTCCCTCTAACTACGTTAGGATCACAGGCCAATAATTTGTCAGTTCTAAACGGAAAAACATGAACTTTATTTGAAACATTATTGAACAAATTATCTGTCTCACATAGATATATGCTAAATCCTAAAGAACGCAAAGAACCCTGTACTTGCTATAATATTTTAATACTAACAACAAGATCCGCGAATGATATCTTTTTTCTTCTTCCTACCAGCGGGAAAGGAGATACCATTGTCCGACTGTAGATTTAGTAACGAAGACTTTCCCTTGCACCAACTCCTTTTTGCAAGACATCGTTAGCCTCCTAATGGCGACGAAACTGGACAAATTTAGATATCACCTCCGATGGAATACGGACAGGGCGATAGTCCTGATCAAGCCACACTACTGTGGCTGTTGCTTCCAAGATTGGCTGTTTAGAAATCATGCCATGATTAGAAAGTTACTCGGCGCGTCAAAGGAATCAAAGGTGATTGTAAATAAGAGTAGAGAGTGATTATGGAAGACCTCCAGATTCGGCAGCTTGAAAATGAAGTGCTCAAAGTAGAGGCGAGTGGCTGAGGAATTAGTCATCCTGACCTTTATGACAAAATCGTCTCCACTCTATTTGCAAATCATGTAAAAGAAGCAAGAATGAGTTTTCACAATATCACAGTGCACACATACAAGCATGCATACTATAGTAGAACAATGGAGAAAAAAGAAGGTGAACATACATTGTGAGGTGACATACGTTTACTGAATTGCAATATTAACAGAAAATGACTTGAGAGATTCGAATGAAATACATACCTTTAGAGGTGCAATGAATTTCATAGACGATGTTGACAACGCAAATGCTTCACCGGTTTGGGCAACTGCGTCGGGATTTAGGCCAACCCTTTCAAAAAGTTCCTTAAGAGCTGATAAAAATGTTGAAGAACGAATGTCAATCTATAATCACATATGGGGTAAAGATATACAAAGATGTGATCTATTACTGCTGATCAATTTAAAGGCCATGTGTTACGCCATGGAGTCATTTCCCATGAGAAAATCAACACCCCTGATGCCTTGATTTAGGTTTGCCGATTTGGCCACCAAATTAAGCAAGCATGTAAGCAAAACTGTGCTGATATTAAAGAAAAGCCTTTCAAAATATAGAATTGTTAACTAGTTCTGATACGAATAAATATAGAGGTCTCACCGTGCTGGCAATAATTTGCATAGACAGCATTGTTAACTACGCTATACTGATCAAGCTCATAGTGTCGTACTTTAAGCTCAACATCATAAAAACCACTCATTCTGCAAGGTTCAGAAAGGTGAAAACTTTTATTATAACTTAGAAGTTAACATATAACATGCCTAGGCACATTACACAATTTTGATCAGACAATCAACAAAACTATGTCAGATAGAAGGTTAAACAAATGATATCTTTTAATCACCAAGACGCACGAATTAAGCAAATGCTAGATTCAACAATGTCCAATTCTTAAACGTAGATAATATGTTTAATTTAGTCACCAAAATGCACGAATTAAGATGAAAAGAAAGGTATAACAAACCCCACCAAGCAAAAATTATGACTTTAACAAGGTAGCAAGCACTTAAATCCAAATAACCGTACTTTTTAGTATAAATGAATTACGCACTTTGTCCATCATATATACATTTTCAGGATTTTTCACCGATTCATTGAGGGTTGTAGATATTTGATAAAATAATTTAGGGTTCATATCTAAAACTAATCAGCAATGGATGAAGTGGCTCAAATTCTTATAAACTCATAGGCAATGTCATTTTTTTTCCATTTGGGATCTATATATTCTCAACATGCTCCCGCACGTGTAGCGACTTTTCAAGCGATAAACGTGAACAACTTTGGGTGACATGGAGCCCGTGTGGCTGTAGGACATTCACATATGGGATAACTCACTCTGATACCATGATAAAGTAATATGCGCTTCACAAGAAATTTTTCTATGCTCCCGTCACACCATGTCAGTCGCGTGATGCCCAACCAAATTTTGACATGTGTCTTTTTTGTCAAATTAAAACTCCTTAACTTAACACCGTTAAGTTTTAGGAGGAAAGAGATTGATATGCAGCTTGTTATCTCTTTTTGACTCGCTATTCAAACTCATCAACTACAATAAACCCAGATTTAAACACCTTGTTTTTCTGTTTCAATGTTTTTCTTCTTCTTCTTCTTCGATCCCCTTAAGTTTATATCTCAAAAATTACCATCTTTTCGAGACAAATTTCCACTAAAATTCTTAAATTAGAAAACCTAATACCTTTTATGAATATTAAAAGCAATAGAAGAGAAAGATGATGTGATTGTGTAAGATTTAAAATTAAAGAAGTTTGCTTTCTTGATTATGAACAAGAGATAAAAACTTAAAGTTGAGGTTGAATCCGGGTTTGAGGAGCTGATCTGCAAATGAGATGAAGAAAGTGCAGAATCAATGATGATGAAGAAGAAAATGAGAGGCCAAGGTTATTTGGGTGTTCTAATATTTTATTATTTTGTTCATTTTCAAAAACATTTAACAGAGCTAAGTTCTTAAGACTAATTGTGTAAAAAAATACAAACACGTGATAAAATTTCGTTGGGGCGTCACACAAACTAACGTGGCATGATGGAAGTATAGAAAAATTTATTTGGGATTCACATCCAAAATCAATTGGCAATGGATAGAATGACCCAAACTCTTATAAACTCATAAGCAAAGTCTCATTTTTCTCATGTGGGATCTATATATTCTCAACAATATTAGTAACTTAAGCGATCTCCCTTATCGCATGCAACGGAACTGCTACCTATCCTGACAGTGGGGGGTGATCGGAAACCTATCCGTGTGGTTGGATACGATACCGATCGACGGGGGGAATGGAGTGAAGTAGAAATGACGCATGAGGAGGGAAAGGTCACGTGATTGTAGTCCGCAATTGAAAATGCCTGCAACGTCAACATCTCTGCTGGTTGGGAAAGCTACAGGGTGAGAGAGAAATGAGAGAAAAAGAGGTATTTTATTAAACTGAAATGAACGGGTATGAATAGTACAAGGCTGAGGATTAATATTTATACAACGAGCTGGACAAGCAGTTGAGTGACACGTGGCATACAGCTATACAGGCCACAATATAGGGCTAATAGCATAGTAACTAATTCGGTACTTAATTACTACAGAAAAATAGGGCTAATTAGGGCTAATTAACTAAGCTAATAAAGTAACAATTATCAGAAGCTTCAGTCCAAGGCCGCTCGATTTTCATAATTAGACCTTATCATGTTATTAACTGAGAGAGTGTGAACAATATCAGAGACGGACTGAGAATAGGACATCAAGCATTATGAACACACTAAACTGCTAATACTTTCCACATAAATTATATATATAAATACACACACACACACACATGTTTATAAATTAGAATCCTTCGGCCACATGCTACATTTTATGACTTGTATTTCTAAACCCTATTGTACCAAATGTTCTAGAAATTACTAGGCGTTAAGTTAGTGGTGGGGAGGCCTAGCACCTATGAGATTATCAGACCCTTGATTTAAACAATATGAATCAATACCTAGATAGGAAGTTATTTATAGTTATTTATGGAAATAATCATGAATCGGAGACAACTAGAATAATCATGTGTCCACTTATCATATTTAAAAGTAAAAAGACGGTTTTGGAAAAAAAGTCAATTATAAAATTACATGCATGCCACTCTCTCCAATAAAAGTTTAGGGTGCGGCTATTGTCAACTTACAATTTTCTTTGTGCACCCTCCTTGCTCATTACACCCATATTTTAATTTCAATTATTAAATTTATTTATCTAATCCATTTCTCTTTCTAGAAATATCCTTATAATATATATTCAATTAAAAAAGATTTTTTAAAAAAACTTAAATTTCTCATTTAATTTATACCAATAAAAAAAATATCTTATTAAGATTGCATCCATATTACGCCCCGTATCCAAATTTACCTGTTTACCAGTCATTTGAACGGTAAACGATAATTATCTTTACTTTTAGTGGGTCAAAAGGTTGACTTTTTGTTTCGTATACTTTTCGAGAAAACTACCTTCTAGAAAGTTGTAGAGTATGTTAAACCGAGTTCGTGGACAGGCGGCACGTTAAAATCGGAGTTGTAAGGAAGAAGTTATAAAGGTTAAAACTCAGTGGCAATTTTGTAAATTTTTAAAAAATTGGTTTAGTATATTTAGGTGTTTTCCGAAGGGGAAACTTGCTATTTGGGGGACTTCCATTCCTGGAAGTCAAAGAGAGAGAAACCAGAGAGAGAGAATCGGCGCCGAGCTTTCCGGCCACCTCTGTCAGTGAAATTGGTCCAATCTGGACTGCCTCAACTTCCTCTTCCTATCTGTGGTAGTGGTGCACGCTAAGTCTGGCGGTAGGAGGCGCAACGGGCAAAAACTCCAGCGACGTCAATTTCGCTTTTCCTGCCAAATCTCTGTTTTTCAACCACATCAGTCTGCGCCACCACCCACATCTTGAAGCTCTCTTCTTCATGGTGCAAACCCAACCAGTGGCTGGGCAACTCTAATTTTGCTGGAGGAAGGAGAATCGACAGCAAAAAAATCTAGGATTTTTTTTTAGGTTTCAAGGTAAATTCTGATCTATACACTTGAAATTGATCAATGTTGTAGTTGAGAAAGTTGTTGGGAATGTTGTAAGGATTGTTTTGATGAAATTTGGTGACCTAACTCAAGGTCAGAGTCGGCGGTGCGTGGGGGTGCATCCGGAGGTTTTTGGTGGTTTGCTTTGGTTTTTTAGATAGAGCGTAACAGTACGAAAATGTTGATATGAACTTTGTATCGCTTGGTTTATGTTTTGAAAATGATCAGAATATCTGAAAGTGTAGGGGAATATCAAACCGTTGGATCGACCCTAGCTTTCGATAGGTTGTTATAACTATTGAGTCAACGTAACATATGAAATTTGAGCTCGTTCTGAGATAATTTCTAGGTTTCGATGAATCATCATTTATAGGGATTCGATTTTATTATTGTCCATTAATTCTGATTATCAAAAAATAGTTAATTATAATATCAATTTATTCAGGATGACGTGTAAATCGAGTTCGAGGAAGAAATCGTTGGACGGCCTTCATAGCCGCAAATTTGTGAGTGGACATTTTTTTTTAAATTAGGATTAATTTTAGTTTACCCCCATAAGGTTTGGGGGTGTCATCATATCACCTCCTCTACTCTCAATTTTGAATTTTTATCCCCCGAGCTTTCAGATTTCAGTCAGCTGTGTCCAATCTCTCATGCTCCGTCCAAATTCGACGTTAAATCTAATAATAGGGCCACTTTAAGGGCTAAAATAGTCATTTCAAGAAAAAAACAAAACAAAAGAAAAAAAACCCTCACTCTTTCACTTTCGGGGGTTTCTCTCTCTTCTCCAAATCCCTTTCTCTCTCTCTCTGATCTGCAACTCCAAAAACCGAATTGAAACTCAACGAGATCGACTCCTCTGCCATCACGCCTCTCTAGGCAGTCAAGCTCCTCGCCCTCTGCAACTCCAAAAATCGAAATCGAAACCCAACAATCGGGTCCGCGGTCTTGGTGAAGATCAAGCTATCGAGGTCAAGACCCATATGGTTGTCGTTCGGGTCGGCGAAGTGGGTATCTTGCAGGGTATCGAATTCGATGGCGATAAATTTGTTTTGGGTCAATTGGGAGGAGTTGAAGAGACCCTGATAGCTGCCAGAGCTGCCGAGGGTTTGGTTGTTGGGGGAGAGGAAAAACGACATGCCATCGCCGGAGGAGGAGGGGTTAAGGTTGGAGAAAGAGAAGGTGAAGGTGAAGTGGGTGGAGAAGGAGGCGGTGATGTTGGAGTCGGGGTTGGAGAAGCCGGTGAGGTCGATGCAGTTTGAAGTATCAAGGATTGTCGACATCTACTGTAGAGTTACTTTAGAATTTTTCAGATATTGTGATGTTCTGGTGTTCAGTTTAGCGTAGGCATATATGGTTTCGGTGAATTGGAAGTTCTTTAGGGGAACTAGCCAGATAGGATTTAGAGTAATTGGAATTTGAAGAACTGTGTAGTGTGTGGTGTGTACATGGAGGAGTTTCAGATGAGGAATCAATTTAATTCAATTTTAAGAAGCGCAACTATGTTCTTTTAGCTTTCTCTTTGGAAAAGGATTGGAATATTACTTTATATTCTTATGTTGATAATAAAGAAACAAAATGTACCTCATCCTTGTGCACTAGTAGGAAAATTGCAACAAAATGTACCTTATCCCTGTGGAGAGGCCTTCTTAGAGCAGGGAAAAGTCTTTACAAACTCCGACACTCAAATAAATGATCTTAGGATAAACCTTGCGCATACATGATCTCAATAGAAAGAGTTTTAGGAAAATCTTGAGAAGAGTAGAGCTCAAAAGGAAGAGCTTTGGAAAAAGATTCTGCATAGCGAGGCTCAGAACAAGGAGCTTAAGAAAACTAAACCTCAAAGGAAAGCACTTAATGAAGTGCTTTAGAAGATTGAAACTCAAAACAATACTTTGGAATTGTAATTGTTCTCACTCAAAATTCAGTTAAAGTATCTTTTGTTTTCAGTGCAGAATTGCGCCTTACTTTGGATTTTACTAGGTGTTTTTTACTATTGCTATGAGTCTATTTACTTGGTGTTCATACTATTAGAATGAGAATTTTACACTTTTACTGTTAGAATTGAAATTGTTAGAAAAATGTTTCCTTTCTCAGAAGATAGAGAAATCAATTGCAGACGGAGTCTATATTGTTCTTCTCTGTGTTCAAGTATATTTTTGTTCATGGGAATTCTATCGGTTGGCTAAAGTTATACTGCGAGCATTAGCTTTGAATCATAAATTTAATTTCAATTTTGTTTACTGCTCTTTACATTTAGAAAGGGTGTATGGTAGAAAGGCCAGGTTTAGAAATGTGGTAGTTGTTCACTCTTCAGGATTCATTTAAGCTTGCCAATATGTTTGAAAAAATTTATTTTTTGCTGCTTCCTTTTGGTATCTCTGAAGTCATTGCCTTTGTTTTGTGCTTGCTCAGTTCTTCTGAGCTCAAATTTTTCCTTTAATATTGTTTTAATTGCACCTTTCGTTGTCCATTAAGCTTCCGGATGATTCATTAAGTCTTCAATCTAATCTTCTATATTTAGCTGCATCAAAGTATTGCTTTCTCTCTGAAAACAATTTCATAATATGATGTTTGTCTGGTGACTCTTTTTGTGTAATATCCATACACCTCCTTTCACCAATAGAGAAATTTCATTAACGAAAGGAACTGTAGCGCATCGGCCAACTTAAATATCCTTTTATCTTGCTTTATGTATATTTGATAATGGCACTTTATGTCATGTTTTTGCACCCTATTTGAAATATGATGCATCTCAAGAGCTGGCCATAATGGTTTAACATAATTTGCATTTTTAATGTTAATATGTTTTCTGCAGGTAAGATTTGTTTTAATTGAGGTAAGAAAGGGAATCTAGAAGACATTTACTTTAGTTCTTGATTCTGCTCATGGCCTCTGTAAGTGTGACTCCTTTATCTGGGTTAAGATACGGCAGTGGAATTACAGTTGCTGTCAATAGTTTTCCTAGTGAGACATTTACATTGATTGTTTTTCAGGGACCATTAGCATTACAACAGCAGACATTTTGTACATCAGTTGATCAGTGTACATAAAAGCTTTTTGGCTATTCTTTGTTTTCTCATTCCGTTTTTTTTGGAAACAATCCACCAATTATTACTACGACTACAAGACCCGCAGCATCGCGCGGGCCTTTCTAGCTAGTATATATAGAAGCCAACCCTATTCCCAAGGGAGATATCACGACTCTCTTCCTCTTACCAACAACGCCGCACACCAAAGGAGGGCAGCCTTTAGGCTGCTCTCATCCCATCTCTTCCCCTCTATTTTCTACATTTTCTTTAGTTTTACTTTAGGAATTTAAAGGACTCACTCAAGCTTCAAGGAGACATCATCAAGAGCACCACACCTCCATTTTGGGTAGTTGGGTGAAGAAATTGTTTGGTTCATACTAGCATATAGCTAAGAGTGACCAAGTCAACTCTCCACTTTCTTTCTTATCATCTCTTTCATATTTTTCTATACTTTTGATGATGTGTTTATATATGGGTAGTAAGTAGTTTCTTTGGGAGACTAGGGATTGAACCCTAGCATGAATTTGATGTAAAAATATGTTTTGATTTAATGGTTTTCAATTTCGTGTTTGGCATTTGTTCTATTCTATTATATTTGGCTTAGATGCATGCTTAGGAGCTTGATTAACTCTTGAATGTGTAGATGAGTATGTCTAGAAGAAATTAGGGAGTGTAATCACCTTCCTAATTTATGGCTAGGACACTTGTTTAGAACATGGTTAGTTACAATACTAATTTCGATTGCCGTATTGGCTAGCTTGGGAACCTTGATTCTAGGACTCTTGGCCTTTTGGTGCAACTAGAGGCCCTAACAAGGCTCTAAATTATAACAATTGAGTTTCTACGGCCCTTGATCCGGAGTAGGAATACTCTTTAAGGAATATAATGACCCATGAGCCTTGAAAAGCCTTGGGTACGGTTCTTGATGCCATTATGAATTAAATGACCATTATCGGAACATACTCGTGCATTGAATCTGGTTAGGAGGATACCCTAGTGACCTAATTTCGATTTCTTACTTTTCTTTTTTATTATTTAATTTAGTTGTTAGCTAAAGCTTTCATTTAAATTCTTGTAATTTAGTTATTAGAAAATTACAAACACAATTTTGAATGACAATTTCTCACTCATTTGTACATATCCACCACTAGGCTCTTAGTTTTGATTAGGCTTTGGTGAAAATCAAAGCCGAGCATTGCTAAGGCTTGGTGCCTTAGAGTAGCATTTTTATTTTATTTACTTTATTTTTCTTTTGTTTGCTTAGTGACTTTAGTTCCAACCACCCAATGATTGTGGGTTAGCCACTAATCCCCATGGTACGATAATTTTGGATATAATACTTCCTTATCTTGACAAGGATACGTACACTTGCGTAAATGTGTATCAAGTCAGGGGTCAATAAACCTCCAAAAAATATTTATTGTCCCCTAATAAAACATTTATTGCAAATTAGGGTCTAAATATTTATTGCCCGCACTAAAGTAGCTTAGATTGTTGGGGCGTCAATTCTTATTAATTGGTGCATGCTTGAATACATAAAATTGGTGAATACTTCTACTATTATTCGAGATATTTTCTCATTATCTATTATAAATTAGGGTCTAGACATTATATATCTCCTTTTGTAGTCAACAATTTCATTAATCAAGACTTTTAACCATGATTTAAATATAGTTATATGATTACTATTATCTCACTTTGTGAGATCAAGCGGGAACAAAGTTTACAATGACGCATATTTAGGGCCTAACCTCAGATTGCATACGTCCTCTTTTACGGTGACTTTTTTGTTTGGGTATGGATTTGGACATCTCCGCACCTTTTGGCTATTTGAGATTTGTGACACCTCATGTATGGACTGAAGATTTGGGTGAAGAGATTTTACTTCTCCTGGGACCCTGGGAGGGGGGAATGTAGTTTTGTTTACGACTGCTCAAAATAAAATGTTTTTTTTTTTTTGACAAGATTAAATGCATTAAAACATGAAGAACAAAATACAGAGCAAAAGTCCTGCCTGAATAATAGAATCAGAAAAGATAACTAACTTAAAATAGAAACATCATCTAAATAGAGGATATTAGATAAAGAGGAAGGAGGATGATTAAACCAATCTTCCGGACACCTCGCAAAGGGAGCTAAACAGGCAAGATATTGAGTGATGGGCCTCCCACCAATTAAAGGACTAACTTGTCCAGTGAGGCCATTCTAGATGGTGTACCGTTTCATTCATAATACTTTGCGTTTAATTAGTTACTGATGTAGGATGTAGATGGTGACAACTGTCCCTTTACTGCATGACTGGCTCGTGACCTCTTGGACTATATAAGTCATGTATTCCCTGCTGTTTAGAATCAATGAGAATTTGCCTTCTTTGTTTTCTTCTTTCTCTAGTCTTCTGCAATTTCTATTTTTAAAACCCAGACTCCTATTAAGTGGTATCAAAGCCCTCTCATGGGACCGCGGAAGGGTGGTCTGCCGCCACCTCCACCACCTTCACCTCCACCACCGCCGTCAAGTAGTTCACAGTTTCCTCCGCTGCCGTCACATCCCAGTTCTTCATCTTCGTTGCGCCATCAGGATCCTAACCCACTGGAGTTGGATCTTCAGCTACATCGTGATCAAACGTCGGCTAATTTCCAAGACATCAGGGTGTCCTTGGAGTATATGCGCTCTCAGAATTCTGCTTTACGCTCGGAATTGCTCGACGAAATTCGTCAGCTGCAGGTGGGTCCTAAGAACCCACTAAAGGGTGCTGGTACTTCTCAAGCTGGGGGCTCGTCGTCACCCAGATTTTCATCGTCTCCGAAGTCGTCGTCGTCGTCACCACCAGCATCGGTACACCCCCCAGCTTCCCTCGGGAGCTCGGCTTTGGGTAACTTTCATACTGCAATTCCAGATCTATTAGTACTACCTTTATATAGTTCGTTTATGACCGGTGCGATGACTAGTGTCCCAAATACACATATGATGAGTATGGAATTGCCTAATTTTCTGGGTTCTATGGTCTCTTTGCCGATGGGCTATTCGAATAGCATGGCTTTAAGTAGTGGAGCTACGATGATGGAACCTGTTTCTCAATATTATTCAACACCACAGTACTTTCACATGCCTAGTATAAGTTTACAGCCACAGTATGTTTCTCACAATATGCCATTATCACAACCACAGGGTCATCAGAGCTCTTTCAATATGACATATTCTGGACCTTACCCTGTGTCTTATATTGATTTTCCACCAAAGTCATCCCAACTGTGCTCACAAGCTCCACCCTACTTCCCTAATGTGAGCCACCTTCGATCCAAACCGCCTATCAATCCATTGTCGTCTCACCCAACATATGCTGTTACTGCAACCCCATACCCTTAGTTTTACAATCTGTCACCTAACATGATTCACAATCCCCAATATGCTCAAATGGCTCTCAATTCACCGGATGTTCCTAATTTACAGGATCCTCAGCTCCCTACTATGAAGCAAATGCGACTTGATTTTGCTATGTTTGCAGGGGGTGATCCTGTGGAGTGGCTGAATAAGGCGGAGCAGTATTTTTCTCTTTATCAGATTCCAGATGATAGGAAGGTGACGATTGCAGTGATGCATCTTGTTGGAGAAGCAGCGGATATGTGGCATCTATTTAAGGATGATTATCCTAAGAATTGGGTGGGGTTTGCTGACTTGATGATGAGGCAATTTGGTTCTTACAACAGTGTGGATTATCAAGCGGCACTAGCTAAGCTCCAGCAAGTGGGTAGCGTAGCTGATTATAAGGCACAGTTCACTAAACTTTCTTGCAGGGCACCCGGATTTTTCCCAGGAGCTTTGGTAGCTTGTTTCATTGGTGGTCTCAAGGAGGATATAAGGGTGGATGTGCGAGCTTTGAATCCCAAAACATTGTTGGAAGCTTATGAATTGGCAAAAATCTACGAAGAAAAGTATGTTGGTCACAAGCATCAGTTCAGGTCAGCTGCTGCAAAATTGATACCAACTATCAGCAGACCTGCCAATAGCACTTCCCTTACTCCGAAGTCGAGTACACGAACCCCCTTGGTGGTCAACAACAATGAGATGGGACATAAGAAATTAACTCAGGCCGAGTATCAAGAAAGAAGAGCTAAGAACTTATGTTTCTTTTGTGAAGAACCTTTTAAGCCTGGACATAATTGTCGGAAGGGAAGAGCATTTCTCATTGAAGTATGTTCAGGAGATGAGGGACATAAGGATAATAATGCAATTGATGTTACGGAAGAGTTAGCCTCTGATCTTAACAAATTGGATGAGCCCTTGATTCAATTGCATGCTGTGTTAGGTGAACATTCTGAAACAATGCAGCTAAAGGGAGAAGTGGGTCATAAGAGGCAAATACATGTTCTGATAGATTTGGGAGCAAGTCATAACTTCATTCACCCTTCAGTTTTAAAAAAATGTAAGTTGCTTTATGGTTCAAAGTCTCCGTTGAATGTGAAAGTGGCTAGTGGTGCTATCATGCAAACTATGGGACACCTCTCTAGCTTCCAAATGACATTGCAGGGGTACACTTTTCAAGCTGAGTTTTATGTCCTGCCAGTCTCGGGTTGTGAAGTTATTTTGGGAGCTTCTTGGTTATGAAGTTTAGGGGACATTCTTTGGAATTTTGAAGATCTTACTATGAAGTTCGACAAGGGAAGCACTCGTTATACTTTGCGAGGGTTACTTCAAGAGGAATCTTCTGTTGTCTCGTGTAAGACCATGAGGAGAATCCTGGAAAAGGAGACTGAGGCTATGATATTGCAGGTAGAGTTTTTGGCATCAAAGGATATACCTCAGAATATCCCTCCAGAGTTGACACCAGTTCTCAAGCAATTTGAGCAGGTTTTTTCACTCCCTACTTCATTACCTCCTAACAGGTCTCATGACCACAAAATTGTGTTGGCTTCTGGAACAGCTCCCATAAATGTTCGACCATATAGGTATGCACATTATCAAAAGAATGAAATTGAGAAGATTGTCAAGGATTTGCTGGAGTCTGGGGTAGTGAGGCCTAGTAACAGTCCTTTCTCTTCACCAGTGTTACTAGTTAAAAAGAAAGATGGAACATGGCGTTTGTGTGTTGATTATCGCTCCTTGAACGCTGCAACTATAAAGGACAAATTTCCCATACCTGTGGTGGACGAATTGCTCGATGAAGTGCATGGTGCAGCAGTATTTTCCAAACTGGATCTCAGATCTGGTTATCATCAAATTAGGATGAGACCTGAAGACATCGAGAAAACTGCTTTTCGGACGCATGAGGGCCATTACGAATTCCTTGTAATGCCATTCGGCCTTACAAATGCACCCTCGACCTTTCAAGCTTTAATGAATGCTGTTTTCAAAGAATATTTGAGAAAATTTGTTCTTGTGTTTTTTGACGATATTTTGATTTACAGTTCATCTATGGAGGAGCATGTTCATCATCTTACATTGGTGCTTCAAAAGCTGCAGCTGCATCAGTTAAAGGTTAAGCTTAGCAAATGTATTTTTGGAGCTGCTCATGTTGAATATTTAGGTCATGTGGTGTCAAGCAAGGGAGTAGCAGTGGATCCTAGTAAAATTGAAAGCATCTCACAGTGGCAGAAACCAACTACTTTGAAAGGACTATGAGGTTTCTTGGGGCTTGCTGGATATTATAGAAAGTTTGTTCGGAACTTTGGGATAATTGCCAAACCCCTCACCAATATGCTCAAGAAAGACAACTTTAAGTGGAGTGCGGAAGCTGACAAGGCATTTGAAGAACTCAAAGGGGCATTGATTAGTACCCCAGTGCTAGCATTACCGGATTTTTCCAAGGAATTTACTGTTGAATGTGATGCTTCTGGTGTTGGAATTGGTGGAGTCTTATCTCAGGAGGGTCATCCAATTTCTTTCATGAGCAAGACATTATCACAGAGGCACATGGGTTTATCGGTCTATGACAAAGAAATGTTAGCGGTTGTATATGCAGTACAATTATGGAGGGCCTACTTGATAGGTCATCACTTTCGAATAGTGACAGATCATCGTACTATTCAACACTTCTTGAATCAAAGGATCACTACGCCAATGCAACAAAAATGGTTGGTGAAATTAATTGGGTATGATTATTCTGTGCATTACAAGGCTGGAGTTAATAATGTGGTACCAGATGCACTCTCCAGAAAGGCTGAGTTGAGGACAATAGCTGCTATATCTTCTCCTGTCCATGACTTTCTTTTGGAACTCCAACAAGATTGTTTGCAAGATCAACATACAAGAGAGCTGTTGCTAGAAGTTACATCAGGATCTTCAACAAAGAAACAATATTCAGTAGTAGAAGATGTGTTGTACTATAAGGGTAGAATATTTGTTCCTGAATTGGGTGATTGGAGACAGCGAGTATTAGCTGAGTTTCACGCTGGCGTTGGTGGGGGACATTCTGGATATCTACGGACCTACAAACGTGTCTCAAGAAGTTTCATGTGGCCAGGTATCAAAAAATTTGTGAAGAAGTTTGTGGCGGAATGTGATGTGTGCCAAAGAACACATTATGAGTCGATTTCCCCACCCGGGTTGCTGCAGCCCTTACCAATACCAGATGGTGCTTGGTCTGATATTTCTATGGACTTCATCGAAGGATTGCCCAATTCTAAAGGTAAGTCAGTTTTATGGGTAGTTATTGATCGGCTAACGAAATATGCTCATTTCATTCCTCTACCTCACCCTTATTCTGCACAAATAGTGGCCGAGTCATTCATCAAAGAGATATTTCGACTTCATGGTATGCCCAGAACCATTGTATCTGACAGAAACCCGGTGTTTTTGAGTTTATTCTGGGAGTCATTCTTTACCTTGCAGGGCACTAAATTGCATAAGAGTACTGCATACCATCCACAGACAGATGGTCAGAGAGAGAATCTTAATAGGACTATTGAGCAGTATTTAAGGTGTGTTTTGTGTGAGAAACCTGGGAACTGGGTAAACTTGCTGGCATGGGCTGAATGGTGGTACAATACCACCTTTCATTCTGCAATTAGAATGACACCTTTTGAAGCTTTGTATGGTTATTCTCCACCGAAGGTTCAAGCTTACTTGCCTAATTCGACAGCCGTGAACCAAGTGGATTTGGCATTGAGAAGTAGAGATGAGTTATTGACTACCCTGAAGAATAATCTACATCAAGCTCAAAACAGAATGAAGGAATATGCAGACAAGCATAGGACAGAGAGGGAATTTCAAATAGGTGACTTTGTGTATCTGAAACTGCAATCTTATAAACAGCAAAGTGTGGAAAGAAGGACTTCACACAAACTAGCACCCCGATTTTATGGACCTTACGAGGTGATTGAAAGGGTTGGCCAAGTCGCCTATAAACTCAAGTTGCCTGTAGGAGCTAAGATTCACCCAGTCTTTCATGTTTCGTTGCTCAAGAAAAAACTGGGGTTGAATGTTGCTTGCAATCCTCACTTACCTCCAACCATTGATCCTTCAAATCCGAGGTGGTTTCCAGCAAAGGTCTTAGTTAGAGGGTTGTTCAAAAGGGGTAATGCTCCGGTGACTAAATGGTTGATACAATGGGTAGGAGCTACAGCTGAAGATGCAACTTGGGAGATTGCTAATGATATCATTCTCAGGTACCCAGACTTCAATGCTGATGCTGCGGAGGACCTTGTTGACAAGGAGGGTGGAGTTGATGGGCCTCCCACCAATTAAAGGACTAACTTGTCCAGTGAGGCCATTCTAGATGGTGTACCGTTTCATTCATAATACTTTGCGTTTAATTAGTTACTGATGTAGGATGTAGATGGTGACAACTGTCCCTTTACTGCATGACTGGCTCGTGACCTCTTGGACTATATAAGTCATGTATTCCCTGCTGTTTAGAATCAATGAGAATTTGCCTTCTTCGTTTTCTTCTTTCTCTAGTCTTCTGCAATTTCTATTTTTAAAACCCAGACTCCTATTATTGAGCGGCCTGATTTGCTAATCTGCTGACCGAAGACCAGCTTGATGAGGGTAAAACAACTGTCCAATCCCGAACAAGATCTATCAGAGGCCACACTGACCAATCTGAAGATAGAGAGAAATCCTTAAGGAGATGGACAAGATGAAGTGAATCCAATTCGAACATAAAGGAAACACCAGCAGTTGAAAGAGCTACCAATTTATGAACCACAAAAACACCTAAACTGGAAGCCAGAGCTTCAGCATAGAGCAAAGATGGAGCTGACGCAGAAAGATGTGAACCCCCGTTCACATCTCCAGTACAGTTCCGAGCAACTGAAGCAATCCCGACGATTGAGTCGGACCAGTAAGCTGCACAGTTAATCTTGATGTGATGAAGAGGTGGAGGAGACCATTTTGGCTTAGGGGGAGGTCGCAAATGAGGAGTGGATTCCTCAGGAAGCTGAGGATGAGGCAAACTAGAGGCAAGATACTCCACGGCCGCATCGTAAGAAAACGAAGCTACCAAACTAGAATTTGGTCTGGAATGGGTGAACACACAGCTACACCGATGTTTCCATATATGCCATAAGATGAAACTAAGATGAGTGAGTAGTTCTTGTCTTTGGTACTTCGAAGAGGTGGAAGGGAAGGTAAGGTACGTGCTGAAACCAAGCATCCAAAGTGGAAAGGTGATGAAGCTGAGGACGATATCCAATCTAATGGCTACGCCAAGCCTTTTGCACCCAAGGACAAACAAAGAGAATGTGCTCAATGTTGAAGGAATATCGATTTAGTGTGCCTTATCAAACTAGGAGTAGCAATAGGAGAGAAGGTTCTAGATTTCCCAATCCTACACGGATTGGTATTCCTTGTAACATTAGAACTAGTACTTTGTAATCCCTATATATAGGGCTCCTATTCTCAATAATATGACACACAATTCTCTCTACAATTTCTCTCGAATCTCTTTTTCCTTAAACACGTTATCAGCACGACTCTAAGCCGCAAAGCAAAAACCAAAAACAAAACCCGAATTCCTCTTCATCAAAACTGCCGCAGCACCTAGCCACTTGCTAGCCCGCCTGCCTCGCGCCCGTGCGCCTACTGCTGCCCCGCGCACACCTGCGCACCCTGCTTCCCTGCGCACACCTGCGCACGCTGCTGCCCCGCCTACACACCCGTGCACCTGCAGCCCTACACCACTGCTGCTGCTCCTGCAGTTTGCCTCCGCTGCTCCTGCACCACTACTACCACCGCAGCCCCTGCTGCCCCGCATTCGCTGCACGCCTCTACTAGGATTGCTTCGCTCCATCACGCCTGCATCGACACGCGCGTGATCCAAATACAAGTAAGTATTCAAAAGAGTAAGTTTTGAAGTTCCTATAATTCGGAATTTATATTTCTTATTCTTTTCTCGAGGACTTGAAAACCTCCCTTCTTCTACATCCCACCTTTCTTATAACGTGGGTTCGATCATTGAAAAGCGGAATCGTGGGGATTCACGCAATTAACGAACTAAGAGCGTTCGTAAGACTTCGGACTAAGAGCGTCCGCAAGCATCAATTTATGACCTTATAAACATCATTGTTTCGGTCTAATCCAAATTTCTTGGAAATCGATTTCTTGGTAGCATTACTGCTCAGAAATCTCATATTAGTTTTCGTGGAAGCATTGACTCCGAAACTAATACGTTCTTGCTTTCCTTTTTAGGATGTAAGACTTGAACGAGCTCGATTTTACTCCATTGGATTCTACGGGCACGGAATTTTCATGTGGACTCAAAATGTTGAGCTCCACCTAATTGCCCTTGATTTATTGCCTACAGCCCAGGAGTCTTGTTCTAAAAGAACCACTCAAGGCCCTCAAACTGAGATAGATAATTCTAGGGCATTTACCCTGATGAAGCGCCACATGATGATGGCCCTCCAGTTTGAGTACATGAATGAGGATAACACTAACAACCTTTGGGTTGCGCCTCGTGAACGTTTTAGTAACATTCACAATTTTCCGGACTTAGAAGCATAATGGAATAATATCTGCTTCTCTAAACTTTGAAAGAGTTATGAAATATTGTTCGGAGGCTCTCTACATCATATTATTGATGCATGATTGTGAAAAACACAAAAGAACAAATTGATTGAGAAGACCCTAACATGACCATAGGAGTCATGACGTTGAGGGTATAGGGTTGGACACCATGGCGCCACTTTTGGCCATCGTTGCACTATTCCAACGCCATTGGTCCTAGGGACCATATGTATTGTGTTAATACATCTCAATCAAGAGAGCATCCTCTTCATGGTATTTTATGTAGTACCTGATCAATGGTAATCAAGATATCGAGCTATAAAAGACTTTAAATCTAGCGATGAAGATAGAATGCCACAGATTTTTATTTAGAATAGTCTTTTAATTTCCAAGAATTATGTAATGACAATTATGCCTTAATCAATAAAATGACTTATTGGATTATCTCTTTTCCTCTAGGCGTACTCAATTAAGTATGATGTCTAGAAAAGTAATTGAGATTAGTGGTACTTAAGAGAGCTTCGCTCCACCGACATCTCTCTCTACTTCCCTGGTCATATTTAATTGGAATTACCGAACGAATTGAGTGACTACAATTTGTCTAATGTTTGATTTTACTTTGGATTAGATTTTAGTCAAGAAACTTTGATGTAATCATTGGCTATCATTAATAAAGTGTCGACTTATTTTATTCAAATGTCTTGGACATAATATTCTAAATTCGAACTTTATTTTTTTCAGTATGTTTCCCGGAGAGCTCGAATGCCTCGTGGACAGTGCCACTACACATACCATCCTTCGAAATAGACAGCTATTCCTATGGATGGCGCCTACTCGATCTTCTGTGACTACGATGGCTGGACCATCTCAATTGATTCATGGTCGAGGACCAGCTCAATTTATGTTGCCTAATGGCACTACTTTGAATGTCACCGAAGCTCTTTATGCTCCTAGGGCAGGAAGAACCCTATTGAGCTTCAAAGATATAAAAGCCAATGGTTTTCATGTGGAAACACATTGTGAGAATGGACAAGAGTTCCTTTGCATCACCTCTAATGACTACGGACATAAACGAGTATTAGAGAAACTTATGTGTCGCTCTAGTGGGTTGTATGCAACCACTATTCGAGTCATTGAATCCAACCATGTCATGAGAGATGATTTATGGGATTCCGACACGTATAGGCTTTGGCACGACCGTTTGGGACACCCAGGTCGTGACATGATGATCCGTATATTAAAGACTTCACACGGACATCCCTTTTTCAGAACGAAAGGAAGTAAAACTTGAAATTTGGATCAAGGAGGAGCACCTGCGCCTCACGGCGCCTTTCCCCCTCAAGTCCGGCCATCCCCGGTCGGCGCCGCCATCCCCCTGCGGCCCAAGGGTGGTTTTGACGCCACCCCTGCTCCCTTGACTCCCATTTTTACTTCTAAGGTCCATTGTGACTTCATGGCTCAACCAAAATCCTCATTGGTTGTTTCCAAAGCCCATCATTCGTTCTGCAAAGCCTGCTCTTTAGTAAAGTTAGGATCGAGACCATCCTATGCAAAGGACACCAAAGAAAATATACCATTCTTGCAAAGAATCCAAGGTGATATTTGTGGACCTATTCAACCACCATGCGGACCATTTAGATATTTTATTGTGTTGGTTGATGCATCGACACGCTGGTCACATGTCATGCTATTGTCCACAAGGAACGCTGCATTTGCTAAACTCCTAGCACAAATAATTAAGTTACGGGCTCACCACCCTGATCATCCCATTAAGTCTATAAGATTAGACAATGCTGGGGAGTTTACATCAAAGACTTTTGATGATTATTGCATGTCCATTGGGATTGATGTTGAACATCCTGTTCCTCATGTTCATACCCAAAATGGTCTCGCAGAAGCCACCATTAAACGACTACAAATGGTTGCTCGAGCATTGGTGATGTGCACCAATCTCCTTATTTCTGCTTGGGGCTATGCAATATTGCATGCAGCTGTGCTTATTCGTCTGAGGCCCACTGCCACTCAACCCTTCTCTGCGTCCCAGATGGTTACTGGGTATGAGCCTGATGTCTCACACTTACGCATATTTGGGTGTGCAGTCTATGTGCCTATTGCACCGCCACAGCGCACCAAAATGGGTCCTCAGAGACGATTAGGCCTTTATGTTGGATATGATTCTCCAACGATTATCCGCTACATAGAACCCTTGACAGGCGATCTCTTTACCGCTAGATTTGTGGATTGTCACTTCGATGAGACAGTCTTCCCGTCGTTAGGGGGAGATAGGAACATAAATGTTCAACAGGAACGACAGGAATTGTCGTGGTCTGTCCCCACTATGTCTCATCTTGATCCTCGAACCGCACAGTCAGAAATTGAAGTGCGAAGAATTCTCGATCTTCAGAACGTAGCAGATTCGATGCCTGATGCCTTTTCTGATATCGCTAAAGTGGCAAGATCACACATACCTGCTGCAAACGTGCCTGCAAGGATTGATGTCCCTAAAAGTAGAGGACATGACGCCAACTTAAGAATGCATGAGCATGGTGCCAACGTCCCATCTCTCAATGATGGTGACATTATGGCTAGGCCCACGGCTCCCGCCAAGAAACGCGGGAGGCCCATAGGTTCGATGGATTCTCGCCCAAGAAAGAAAGCGAGTTCGGCACAAAATAATCCATTAATCATCGATGTAAATAATCCATCTCATGAGAATATTCCAGATTATGGTTATGTCCAAGAGACATCATTGGGGGACGCTCCAATGTCAGAACCAACTCCAGAGAATAGAGAGATCTCCATGAATTACACTAGTGTACATGAGATGATGGATAGAAATTCTATGGCGATTGATGATGCATTTGCATATCATATTGCAAAAGGAATTATAGAATATGATGATATCGAACCTCGCTCTGTTGAAGAATGTCAACGAAGAGCGAATTGGCCTAAATGGAAAGATGCGATCCAAGTTGAATTGGATTCACTAACAAAGAGACAGGTATTTGGGCCTGTAACGCAGACACCCCCAAATGTAAAGCCTGTTGGCCATAAATGGGTCTTTGTTAGAAAGCGTAATGAGAAAAATGAGGTTGTTAGATACAAAGCCCGCCTTGTGGCGCAAGGTTTCTCACAACGCCCTGGAATTGACTACGAGGAGACATATTCTCCCGTAATGGACGTTATAACGTTCCGCTACCTTGTCAGTTTGGTAGTTTCCGAAAAACTTGACATGCAGCTTATGGATGTGGTTACAGCATATCTCTATGGGGATCTAGATTCAGAGATATATATGAAGGTTCCAGATGGACTTCAATTACCCAAATCAAGTGGCTCTAAACCACGGAGTGCGTTTTCAATAAGATTAAAACGCTCACTATATGGATTAAAACAATCCGGACGGATGTGGTATAACCGTCTAAGTGACTACTTGATTGGGAAGGGATATATTAACAATGAAATATGCCCATGCGTGTTCATTAAAAGAACAAGTTCCGGATTTGCAATCGTAGCAGTTTATATCGATGACATGAACCTAATTGGAACTCTAGATGAGTTGAAGGAAACTGCTAAATACTTGAAATCCGAATTTGAGATGAAAGATCTTGGGAAAACACGGTTTTGTCTCGGTTTAGAACTCGAGCACCGTAGTGATGGAATCTTGATCCATCAGTCTGCATATACTCAGAAAATCCTAAGGCGCTTTAATGAAGATAAAGCAAAGCCTACGAGTACTCCCATGATCGGCCGTAGTCTTGAGCCCGGAAAAGATCTGTTTCGTCCAAGGGATGAGGACGAAGAACCATTAGAGGCCGAGGTGCCCTATTTGAGTGCAATAGGCGCATTATTGTACTTAGCTCAATGCACAAGACCGGATATCTCATTCGCAGTGAACTTGTTAGCTCGACATAGCTCTGCGCCAACATGCCGCCATTGGATTGGTATAAAGACAATCTTTCGATACCTAAGAGGTACGATTGATATGGGCCTATTCTATCCCTACAGAGAGAAAAGGAATGACGGAAAATTGGGATTGGACCCCAAAAGGCAAAACGCCCCCGTCCATGGAATGGCCGCCGGCCATGTTGCCACCGCCGGCGCCGCCAACGCTCATGGTGGCCGGCGTTCTCCTATCTCCCTCCATCAAAACGACAATGATGTCTTGATGGGTTTTGCTGATGCAGGGTACCTCTCTGACCCTCACAAAGGTCGCTCCCAAACTGGTTATGTCTTTACCATGGGAAGCACTGCGATATCTTGGAGGTCTACAAAACAGGCCCTTGTTGCTACTTCCTCAAATCATGCAGAGATTATTGCTCTACATGAAGCTGTACGTGAATGTGTATGGCTAAGGTCTGTAATTCGACACATTCAAGGAAGTTGTGGTTTGAAGTCTACCACAAATGAACCTACATGCATTTATGAGGATAATGCAGCTTGTATTGAACAAATGAAGTTAGGTTTCATCAAGGGCGACAACACCAAGCATATATCGCCTAAGTTCTTTTATAATCAGCAACAACAATCACTTCTAAAGATTGAAGTGAATCAAATCCGATCAGAGGATAATGTAGCGGACTTATTCACTAAGTCGTTACCTAAATCCACCTTCGAGAAACATGTGAAGAGCATCGGATTGAGAAAGTTATCCGAACTCCCACGATTATAGCAATCAGGGGGAGATATCGACATCAGGGGGAGTTATGATGTCTACATGTTCGATCTCGAAGAGTGAAGGACGGGTTGTGCTCTTTTTGTCCTTCGACCAGGGTTATTTTTTATCCCACAGGGTTTTTGTTACCTGGCAAGGTTTTTAACGAGGCAACGGATGAAGCGTCACCACCAAGTTTGAAGCGGCACAAGGGGGAGTGTTGAAGGAATATCGATTTAGTGTGCCTTATCAAACTAGGAGTAGCAATAGGAGAGAAAGTTCTAGATTTCCCAATCCTACACGGATTGGTATTCATTGTAACATTAGAACTAGTACTTTGTAATCCCTATATATAGGGCTCCTATTCTCAATAATATGACACACAATTCTCTCTACAATTTCTCTCGAATCTCTTTTTCCTTAAACACTCAATTGTTTCTGGAGCCTTAAAACAAAAAGAACATAAAGGATCAGGGGCCAACTTTCTGAGAAACAGATTTGCTTTAGTGGCCAAAGCATTTGACAGAGCTCTCCAAATGAAATTCTTAATTTTAGGAAGGGTACACAATTTCCATAAACGATCCCAAACAACCGAATCTGGAATATGAGAGCTATAAGGATGAGGCACCACTCCTCCAGAGGAGAACAAATGGGCTGCATTATAACCTAACTTGACAGTATAACTCCCAGACTTAGTCAGTGACCAAACAAGCTTATCAGATATGGATGAGTTGATTAGAGGAACTGCCCTAATAGCTTGAGCCTGCAACAGAGACAAGGCTCCCTGGATAGGGGTAAGGTTCCATGAAAGAGAAGACCAATCAATAAGAGAAGAAACAGTAAGAGAGAGATCAGACGACACAAATGGAGTCAGAGTGAAGGCCCGCATCCTCGGGATCCAATTTGAATGCCACACCAAAATCTGAAGACCATTACCAACCCTCCAAAGCAATTGGGATTTAAGCAACTCACGACCATGAAGGAGGCTAGCCCACAACCAAGAGGGAGAAGGGCCCGATTGTAGCTTCTAAGAACGAAGAAGAGGGGAAATAACGGTCTTTGAGAAGCTGCACCCATAACGCTGACGGGGAGGTAAGAATCCACCATCCTTGTTTCGCTAAAAGAGCTTGGTTGAAATCTTCCAACTTACGGAAACCCATTCCCCCTCTAGATTTAGGAAGAGTGAGCGTTTGCCAGCTCTTCCAATGGTTTTGCAGAATTATTGCTCCACCAAAAGCGAACAATATCTGAAGTAATATGATCACAGAGGGATTTTGGAAAGCGAAAACAGGTCATGGGGTAAGCCGGGATTGCCGTCGCCACAGATTTGATTAAGACTTCTTTTCCCGCCTGAGTTAACATCTTTTGTTTCCACCCTTGAAGTTTAAGAGAAATAGAGTCACGAACATAAGCCAATACCGCACGTTTCGATCGTCCCCAAACAATTGGAATCCCCAAATACTTACCCGGGTTAGCAACTGAGGCAATCCCAAACTGAGCAAACAGAACGTTATCATCGTATGATTATCATACATGCAAATATATATCATTTTCCGTTGACACAATTATAAAATTGTCACCTAGTCTAGACATTACAGAAGGGTCATTGATGTCTTCAACACCCATCCTTCTCCTTTAATATTACCAATATAATCACCCACATGTATTATATTCCTCCCCTTCTTATTTTTGGTACAGATACAAGGTATCATATATCAGATCCAACATGAAAAAAGTTAAAACCCACTATGTTTCGGAATTAAAAATCCCCAGATTGAAGTGTAAAGTACAACAGAAAGATCTCAATGGGACATAGAACCCCCCTGTAAAAAAATGATTAGTGATATTATAGGGGAGAAGAGGTACCAGCCACAAGTATACTAATAGCTGAGAGATCATAAAAAATGTAATAATTGACTAGAATTCATTTGTCTGGTTTTCCCGGTCGTTATAGGCCGCCGGTCCCTGTAGCCACTTTTGGCGGATTATTATACCCCGCCGCCACCGTGGGTATCCGAACTTTAGAGTAGACAAAACAATCGTCATTATATCCGTGCTCTATTCATTACCCTAGATTATCCTTATTTGGTGAATAGGCATGTATATATATGGATGGTGACTTGTATGTTTTGCATTCATGATACATGAACTTGGTCGATCTCCATATATACACTTATACAGGGATCTTCATTTGAATAAATTATGAAGATCATTTCAGCACTGGCTCCGAACCCTTAAATGAAACCATTTCTTGATTGAGTGCATCTATTTTCACCCTACTAAATACGTTGTTCACCCTATAGTCAAATTTTTTCTTAAAAGTTTCAAAATTATCCTTAACAACAATTAATAACAGAAAAACAATGAAAATGAGAAATTATTATTTTTTAATTAAAACTTCACCCAACAGACATCCCAATTAACATATTAGTTTTTTTATACCAAAAACAAAATTATCATCTTAGCTTCTTCATCGCTAGCCGACCAAACAAATAATTAGATGAAATTTTCAAGCTATAACAAGAAGTGAAAAGAATTGTTGGTTATTATTATTTTGTTCCACTTCATGTGACTCGTGTTTGATTCTATGTCATAGTAGTTGATGAAGAGAGAAGATAGAGGAAAAAAAAATGAAAGAGTAAAAAGAAACTAGAAGGCAAGGGGTTGATGGTGTGCCAATTTTCTTTTTTCTTTTCCAGTTTCACATTTTCAATGGTAATATCTTTTTTTTTTTGTTTAAAATTATTTGAGGGTGAAATTGGAAGTTTAAGGATAAAGATTTAATTGTAGGGTGAACAAAGCATTTGGTGGGGTGGAAATAGCCTCACCTTCTTGATTTTCTTCCCTTGAATTCTTCTTTCGGCTGCCTTCATTATTAATTGATTTATTATTTTTTAATAAATACATGATTTTCTTTTAAAAGAAAATTCATTAATCACGGAAAAGATTACAATACAATAAAATAATCGGTTGGTTCTCATCACCACGACACATATTCTTAACATGATCTATAATTACGGGTCCGTCACTTTTGATGACATCCATAAGCCAAAATGGCCCAACCCTTAACCAACTTACTCCCATATCCACAAACTATAATTAAAGGTAACCATTCCCGAATGTTACGAGACAAACTCACCACCAATATGAAGACCAACCTTTTGACCCTCTTCCACAACATGTCCCAAAACAGCTAAACCATGTGTAAGGGAAATTCACCATCACATTGATAACTAGAAGATGCTGAAATTAGATCACATAGCTCTCGGGAATAATGCCAAAAAGTTGGTACATCAACGGACTAGTACCCCTAAACCCTAACTCAAATGGGTAGGGACTTATTTCACCTAGCCAAAAACCAAAAAATAAAACCCTAAAAAATAGAACGACTAAGCTGCCACGATATGTTTCCCGCAACGTCAAACTCCAGCCTCTCGTAGATTGCCACCGTAAATTTGGGTTCCTGGTCATGGTAAATTTGACCTTTAACCATAAGCCTTGTGGCCAAGGAATAACCGGCCATCACCAGTCCACCACTACATTGGATACAGTCATACAACCACCTGAGTTCAAACCATTCACAAGAAAAGCCAACATCCATCAACATCGAGTATCATCCCAGACCACCCCGTTTCAAATCCCACCACCATGGAAGCACCAGTCTCCTCACTGATCCCCTCCCATCTCGATGTTCCAACTCAAACCTCCCAGCTACTCACCATAGCCATTCAGCCCCAACAGACTTCTCTGCCCCAACATCCAACCCCTACTCTATTCCCAAGCTATCGCTTAACAATTCTTCTCCAGCCAGAAAATCTTGTCCTTAGATCTCGGGTCTAAAACCAAAATTGAGTACCCAACCTCCCACCTACCATCGATTGATTCTTTTTTAATTTTAAGAAGAAACGATAAACTTCATTATCAAGTTAGTAAAATAATAAAAGAAGCTATGACTTAGTCATCCGTCAAAATTTTTGGAACTTGTGGGACTTGTGGGACTCCACATGGAAGCAGTTTTAAATGGCCTTTATAGGGAACTTCCCACGTAAAGAAGTAAATGGATGACATGTATAGAGGTGGGCTTTGTAGGCCTTTCTAGTGGGTTTCCCATTGGATTATGCAAATATATAAATGTCAAAAGATGGGCCTTGGGCCTTGGGGCTCTGGGGCTCGGTTTGATTAAATCTGGTTTTATTTTTTGCATCAGTATTCAATTTTTGGATAAATGCAAACAATTGCAATGGATAAAATCAATCGACCAACCGCCGACATAACTGTTCGCGTTAACCTCTATATATGGACGACCCAAGGTTGTCAATCGATCATCGAAAATCCTCTTCTTCTTCTTCCTCCTAAATCGTTTCTGAGAGAAGCATAAAGTAAAATTTGCCAGGGTCAAGCTTGACCAGATAGTTGTATCCTCTAGATAGACGTCCGAAAACTACAACACAAGTGGGGGCTAATTTTTGTCTTAGGTCACTGCGTTGCAGGCCTCTATCTGATCAAGTTAGTGAATTAAATTTCTGTACAAAACTATTTGGTCTCAATTTTGTTTATTAGTTGTTATATAGATATTTGTTTATATTCGTATAAATAATTATATTGTTCGTTACAAGCATATACTGATTGGATTTAACAATCTAAGACAGAAATTAAAGATGGATCAATCAGGATCTGTTGTGAAAAATCATATGGAGAAACCTGAGAAATTCAAGGGTTCAGATTTCAAACGCTGGCAACAGAAGATGTTGTTCTATTTGACAACTCTTCATGTGGTAGATGTTCTCACAACCGAGGCTCCAAAGGCTCTTCTCGAAGGAGATGGAGAGAATGTTCCAACTAATGCTCAAAAGGCCGAAAATCATTGGGCCATTGTTGCCTGGGCAAGCAATGAGTTTCTGTGCAGGAACTATATTCTCAATGCCTTAGACGATTCCTTGTATGACATCTACTCATCCTTCAAAACAGCAAGGGAATTGTGGGAGTCGTTGGACAACAAGTACAACAATGAAGTTGCCTGTTCAAAGAAGTTTGTCATTGGCAAGTTTCTGAACTACAAGATGGTCGATGCCAAGTCTGTTGTCAAGCAAGTGGAGGAACTCCAAGTCATTGTTCATGAGTTAGATGAAGAAGGTATGGGACTGAACTCAAATTTTCTCGTTGGTTCTGTTATTGAAAAGTTCCCTCCTTCATGGAAAGATTTCAAAGTTTATCTGAAACACCTAACTGAGGACATGAATTTTGAGCAATTGGTTCTGAAACTTGGTGTTGAAGAGGACCACCAAAAAAATGAAAGGGCTAGTGATACTTCTATGGAGCCAACTACTAATATGGTTGGAGGGAGTCTATCAAAGGCCAAGTTTCAGAAAAACAAGGGTAAGAACGCTGCTGCCAAATCAACTCTTGCTGCTGCTGCAAAGAAGCCACTTGCCCCACAAAAGAACAAGGCCTTCAAAACGCCACAAACTGGAGGTTGTTGGGTGTGTGGCAAACCAGGGCATAGAGCAAAAGAGTGTCGCTTCACGAAAGATCAAGGAGGTGGAGGTTCTGGAAGTTCCAACAACCTAGCAAACCTTGCTGACGATCAATTCATTGTTGTGGTTTCTGAGGAAAATCTGGTGACTAATTCAACCTATTGGTGGATTGATACCGGTGCTACAAGGCACGTATGCTCTGCAAAGTAGATGTTCACTTCATACCAGCCAATCAAGGAAGGAGAACCTCTGTTCATGGGGAATGCCACAACTGCCAAAGTTGAAGGAAAAGGGAAGGTGATTCTGAAATTCACTTTGGGAAAAGATCTTGTACTCTTTAATGTACTTCATGTGCCTAAAATCTATAAGAACCTCGTGTCTGGTCCTGTTCTAAGCAACAAGGGATTCAAACTAGTGTTCGAATCTGACAAATTTATACTCACCAAAGGTGGGGTGTATGTGGGGAAGGGTTACCTTAGTGAAGGGCTCTTTAAACTAAATGTTGTACCTACTATGGATGCTATTATTAATAATAATAATGCAGGCACTAGCACTACTTCTATATACATGATTGACTTCTCTTCTTTATGGCATTCTAGATTAGGACATGTTAATTTTTGTTCTATACAAAGAATGGTAAATTTAGGCATGCTGCCAAAGTGTTCAATGAACAATATGACTAAGTATGAAATTTGTATTGAATCAAAATATGCAGGTCATTCTCATAAATCTGTAGAGAAATCCAATGAAGTACTTGGTCTAATTCATAGTGATCTGTGTGATTTTAAATCAACTCCAAATCGTGGAGGAAAGAACTATTACATATCATTCATAGATGATTGTAGTAAGTATTGTTATGTTTACTTGATACATAGCAAAGATGAGGCTTTAAATATGTTCAAAACATACAAAGCTGAAGTTGAGAATCAACTTGAGAAGAGAATAAAGATTCTAAGGTCTGATAGAGGTGGGGAATATGAATCCAAGGACTTTGAAAAATTTTGTTCTTCTCATGGCATTGTGCATCAAACTACAGCTCCATATACTCCACAACAAAATGGAGTTGCCGAACGAAAGAATAGAACTTTGAAGAATATGATAAATTCAATGTTAATTAGTTAGGGAGCACCACATAATCTGTGGGGTGAAGCCTTGCTTACTGCAAATATGATATTAAATAGGATTCCTCATAAACTAAGTGATCAATCTCCTTATGAACTATGGAAAGGATGATTGCCTACTTATAAAACAATGAAAGTGTAGGGTTGTCTTGCCAAAGTTCAAGTTTCCTTTCCAAAGAGAACTAAACTTGGACCAAAAACAATAGATTGCATATATATTGGCCCTGCCAATAATAGTGCTGCCTATAGATTCTTGGTTTACAAATCTGATGTTGCTGATATAAACATAAACACAGTCATAGAATCTACCGAAGAAGAATTCTTTGAGGATATTTTTCCTTACAAGGATAAGTCTAATCCAAGGAAAAGAATATATGGAGATACGTTGCCACAAATTGAGTTAAACAAAAGTACTGAAATTGGTGAATATAATACTTCTACTATTCAAGAAGAAATTCTAGAACCAAGGAAAAGTAAACGTGGAAAAATTGCCAAAGATTTTGGACCTGAATTCATGACCTTTAATCTTGAAGGAGAACCTCAAACATATAAGGCTGTCATGGAATCATCGGAAGCACCTTATTGGAAAGAGGCTATTCAAAGTGAAGTGGAATCCATTTTACAAAATAATACTTGGACATTGGTTGATTTACCTTCGGGACATAAACCAATAAGCCATAAATGGATTTTCAAAAGAAAGTTAAGACTTGATGGTACCATAGAAAAATACAAAGCTCGTATAGTAGCTAAAGGGTATAGTCAAAAAGAAGGTGTAGATTTTTTTGATACATATTCGCCGGTGACAAGAATTACGTCAATACGAACATTAATTGCTATAGCGGCTATATACAATTTGGAAATACACCAAATTGATGTGAAAACCGCATTTATAAATGGCAAACTAGATGAAGAAATCTACATGGAACAACCCGAAGGGTTTATTGTTAAAGGTCAAGAAAATAAAGTTTGTAAATTGGTTAAGTTCCTTTACAGACTTAAACAAGCTCCAAAGCAATGACATGAGAAATTTGACAATACACTATTATCAAATGGATTCAAAATAAATGAATGTGACAAATGTGTCTATGTCAAAGAATGTAGAAACGCATTTGTCATTGTATGCTTATATGTAGACGACATGCTCATTATGGGAACAAGTAAGGATGTAATTAATCAAACAAATAAAATGTTGCATTCCTCCTTTGATATGAAAGATATGGGAATAGCGGATGTGATTCTTGGTATTAGAATTAAAAGGAATTCGGATGGTTACATGCTTACTCAATCTCATTATATAGAAAAGGCTCTTAGAAAATTTGGACACTATGATGATAGGCCGGTTGTTACTCCATTTGATCCCTCTAGTCATCTTAAGAAAAATCAAGGTGATAGTGTGTCTCAATTGGAGTATACTCAAGTTCTTGGAAGCTTAAGGTACATAATGAATTGTACAAGACCGGATTTGGCATATAGTCTAAGTCGACTTAGTAGGTACTCAAGCAATCCTGGAAAAGAACATTGGATTGCCTTAGTAAGAGTATTACGATATCTAAAGCATACAATAGACTATGGGTTGCATTATACCAAATATCCTCCTGCGTATTAGAAGGGTATTGTGATGCAAATTGGATTTCCAATAATTCAGAAAGTAAGTCCACAAGTGGGTATCTATTTACACTTGGAGGTGCAGCCGTATCTTGGAAATCATCAAAACAAACTGTGAATACACTTTCAACTATGGAAGCAGAATTTGTAGCCTTAGACAAAGCCGCCGAAGAAGCGGAATGGCTTAAAAATTTCCTAGAAAGTCTTCCGTTGTGGCCAAAGCCTGTCACGGCCATTTGTATACATTGTGATAGTATGACTGCTCTTACCAGAACAAAGAACCAAATCTACAATGGCAAATCGAGGCATATAAGGCGACGTCACAAGACAATACGAGACTTGCTCAAAAATGGAATCATTTCCATTGACTATGTAAAATCAAAGGGAAATATAGCGGATCCTTTGACTAAAGGCTTTAATAGAGAGCAAGTACTATTTACATCGAGGGGAATGGGCTTAAAGCCAATACAATGAGTCACTACTTGGTGGAAACCTAACCTAGCAACATTGGAGATCCCATGGTCTAGGTTCAATAGGCAAACTAGTTGGGGAAGACTCAAGATGCATAACACACACAAATATGCTCATTCCTAAGATGACACAAAGTGTGTTTTTCGTTGACGATTAAGGGATGAATATTAATATATTCTTAATAATGCTAATAGCTTTTAAGTGGGATAGTACGGACTATTCTTAATTAGCATTACTTATATGAGACTGATGTGGGCTCGCATCTATGAGAACCGACATGGTTAAGTTCTCTAAAAGTCTCATGAAGTAAGGAGTTGTTCTGGACCAAAATGAACACAAACGTAAGAATTTGAAATATGTCTAGATATGATATGTGTGATACTTATTGTCTTGGTTTACTGCACAACGTGACTAGTTCAACACTTGAGTTCACTACTTCACAAAGTAAATCCGATCCGTATTCACTACGAAATGTTCAAGTCTAAAAGACACATTTTCCGATGCATGTTCTATCTACGTTCTCCGAAATGACAATAAAGTTCTTTATTATCTTATTTTCTATTCAAATGTGGAGTATTGTTAGGGTTTGAATAGAAAATGTGGGGTTGGAACTTGTGGGACTAAAGAAGCAATTTTAAATGGCCTTTACAAGAAGCTTCCCATGTAAAGAAGTAAATGGATGACATGTATAGAGGTGGGCTTTGTAGGCCTTTCTAGTGGGTTTCCCATTGGATTATGCAAATATATAAATGTCAAAAGATGGGCCTTGGGCCTTGGGGCTCTTGGGCTCGGTTTGATTAAATCTGGTTTTATTTTTTGCATCAGTATTCAATTTTCAAATAAATGCAAATAGTTGCAACAGATAAAATCAATCGATGCCAACCGCCGACATAACTGTTCGCGTTAACCTCTATATATGGACGACCCAAGGTCGTCAATCGATCATTGAAAATCCTCTTCTTCTTCTTCATCCTAAATCGTTTCTGAGAGAAGCATAAAGTAAAATTCGCCAGGGTCAAGTTCCTGTGCAAGAACTTGACCAGATAGTTGTATCCTCTAGATAGATGTCTGAAAACTACAGCACAAGTGGGGGCTAATTTCTGTCTTAGGTCACTGCGTTGCAGGTCTCTATCTGATCAAGTTAGTGAATTAAATTTCTGTTCAAAACTATTTGATCTCAATTTTGTTTATTCGTTGTTATATAGATATTTGTTTATATTCGTATATATAATTATACTGTTCGTTACAAGCATATACTGATTGGATTTAACAAAAATAAATTCTTTTATTTAATAGATGATATATAGCTAAGTCAATAAACTTAAGGAGAGTGCTACGTATATACGCAAGACGCATATGAGAATTCTCAGACTCAGATCCTTATTTGACACGTGGCTCCTCACTTTCTTATGAAATATTTAGTGAGGAGCCACATGTCAAATAAGGATTTGAGTGCGTGTGTATGTAGGACTCCCCTAAACTTAATAGTGATGTAAGATTCATGTGGATTCAATATCATTTGACCAAGTTATATACAACACCTGAGGATTAATGGATGAAGTTATAAGAGAGTGTGATGAGTTAAATACGCAAATACTACTGAGAGATATTATAGAGATTCGATCACACTACTAGATTGTCTTTTACTGGTGGAGCATTGATGTGATTCTCCTCCGTATAAATTAATGAGGTCATGTAACCTCTAATACACAACTAACACAAGTTTAAATCGTCTTGCCCCATAGAGAGCACTTGAACTTTACAGAGTTGACAGAAGCCCTTGTTTCCATTCCTAGCTGCTCCAGCCTCCAGGTATGACTCCAAGAACCCTAATTTATATCTCACTAAAATTAATACAAACACATGTCAAATGGAATCCTAAACTATTGTTAGTGATCTTGGTTGTTTAATATATATGTCTATATTTTCAACAACGGTTCATTGTAATTTTCCTAAACAGTAAATGTGCACGTATATTCGCTGTATAGGTACACACATATCGTTGCTTACGTCTGTGGTGAGCGAACCCAAAACTACATCTGTGAATTGTGAGCTCCAGTAGTCTGCAGCATTTATTTTTGGATGGAGTACACAAATCACAGACGCCAACATACTTCTGCTTTTGTTCTCCTTTTCGGTTGAACTTTTCATTGGTCCATCTCTTGTGTTGACTTGACTGTTCCATTTTTCTTTGATAAGGTGGTTATTGTCAAAACAGTTGCAGAACTTGAAAAGTTGAAGGATAAGTAGTATCCCCTCTCTATGGATACAGATATATACTAATTGGTCACCATCAGACCAAACCCCTTATGTTTCAATTTGCACTGAAGAGGGCTAAAAATTATTATAAAATTAAATGCCAAGTGATATCATCCATGCCATCGCATTCCCTCCAACTTTCTTTTTCTATAAGTATCTACCTAGATAAAGTGGCCAGCTAAAAAGCCAAGCTCATTTGTGTTGGTTTCTAGCCATAGATCTGGTTTCCTTTTCATTACAAAGACCTGGGTTTTGTTGCTAGCTAGCTAGCTAGCTTTTTAGCTTCTGCAATGGAGATCTTCATCTGTGACCTTGAAAAAGCCGGTCATAGTTTCAACAGAAGGGGTTCGTTTTGGACTGACGATGGCAGGGCGCGCGCGGTTTTCTCAGCATCTTCTGTTAGAGAGGACGATGAGGAAGCTCTTAAATGGGCAGCTCTGCATAGACTTCCTACCTTCACTCGTTTGAAAAAAGGGTTGCTCACTACTCCACAAGGCCATGCCAACGAAGTCGATGTGCATCACCTTGAGCTCCAAGAAAAGAAAGACTTGATCGAGAGGCTAGTGGGAGTTGCTGAGGAGGATCATGAGAAATTTTTGTTGAGGCTCAAGAGCCGAATCGATAGGTAATGTATAGTTCTGAGTTTAGATTTTGTTGAATTTTCTTTATTCTTGACAATAATGTGGAGTTGATGATTTCTTTTTTCTTGGTATGTGTATCTCAGAGTTGGAATTAGTCTTCCTACAATTGAAGTTACGTTCGAGCATCTGAAAATTGCGGCTGAAACTCATGTTGGAGGCAGGGCTCTGCCTTCTGTCTTCAATTGTTGTGTTAATGTATTGGAGGTACTAATAGACTACCACATTTCAAGTTTTGGATAGCCATTGAAACAGCAAATAGATGCGGCGCATGCCTGACATTTAATTTCTGGCATTGACATGCACAGAATTGGTACAACTGTTCTAAAATAGGCGTCAACCCTATAATCGACACACAATTGTGTTTCATCATCGTCTGACACCAAGATATAAGGCGGAACTTTGCTCTTAGGACAACTGTCATCTACTGTTGTGTGATGCATTTTTTGTAGTAACGCATAATTTTACTACATAAGTAATTGTACTACAAGTTAGTACAATTTATTACAGGAAATCTGTTCTTATCATGTAACTACTGAATATACATAATCTCTTAATAATCTTAATAATGACTCAAATGTTAACAAGTTGAACATGTGGACCAATTATTCCATTACACCTTATTTTTCTTTAATATGATACTCTATCTTGTTTAACTAATAACGACAAAGGAGATATCTCATAATTTTTTGAACTTTTTAATAAAAGAACAAATATACAAATATAATGGCCCGACCTTGCCCACCTAAATTGTCCGGCTCGAAAAAGCATGTAAAGCCCTAGGCAATATGGGCTACGATTTCTAAGAAAAAGCCCTACCCAGTGGGCCTAAGCCCCTAACAGATGAATGAATATGTTGTGGCCCTGCTCGGCCAGGCCCGATCCGATTGATTTTGGGCAGAACAGTATCTTGACGGTTTCGTCCCTGCATTCTCTTTGAGCTTTTACCAGGTTGCCCCCGAGACAGGTGATTTCAGCCTATTGCGTGGGGTGGTTACGGCTTGGCTCTGCGTGTTCATCTGGAGAAAAGCACCTACTTCTTTGATATGCATACAATGGGCAAGGCCAGCCGGCCCATAAACTCTTAGATTCCTTAAACTCCATGAGTCCATGTAGTATGGTGCCATATGTCATGTTGAGACGAGGAATAGGAAAGATGTTAGAGATGGAAGATGTCAACTGCTGAAGCAAAGAGGAATAAGGTAGTTCATTGTTTGCAAATCCCAATGGAACTGTGTGACAATTACAATCATAGTGAAACTTGCTAAGCATAATAAGCATTTATATGCAGAGAAGAAATCCGCAGTAGAGCACGAGGCTGATAAACTAGTCAAATATAACAAACGGAGCTTGCTTTCATAAATTGCCACCATCACCTTCTTCTTCATCGTCTTCCCTCCTTGCTGCTGCTTGATTAATTTTCTCTCTATTTTATCTACCGTCTAGTGATTTTTAGAATATTAATTATATAAATCGCGAGTTATAATCAGGACTGGAGGTTGCGAAGAAGATTGATTTGTCTTCTCTTTGTCCTAACACCGAAGTTCCCTGACCCGACCATCAAAACTACTACAAGCACGTTTCATAATGGTCCAGAAAATCAGAGACTCCCTCTAACTACGTTAGGATCACAGGCCAATAATTTGTGAGTTCTAAACGGAAAAACATGAACTTTATTTGAAACATTATTACACAAATTATCTGTCTCACATAGATATATGCTAAATCCTAAAGAACGCAAAGAACCCTGTACTTGCTATAATATTTCAATACTAACAACAAGATCCGCGAATGATATCTTTTTTCTTCTTCCTACCAGCGGGAAAGGAGATACCATTGTCCGACTGTAGATTTAGTAACGAAGACTTTCCCTTGCACCAACTCCTTTTTGCAAGACATCGTTAGCCTCCTAACGGCGACGAAACTGGACAAATTTAGATATCACCTCCGATGGAATACGGACAGGGTGATAGTCCTGATCAAGCCACACTACTGTGGCTGTTGCTTCCAAGATTGGCTGTTTAGAAATCATGCCATGATTAGAAAGTTACTCGGCGCGTCAAAGGAATCAAAGGTGATTGTAAATAAGAGTAGAGAGTGATTATGGAAGACCTCCAGATTCGGCAGCTTGAAAATGAAGTGCTCAAAGTAGAGGCGAGTGGCTGAGGAATTAGTCATCCTGACCTTTATGACAAAATCGTCTCCACTCTATTTGCAAATCATGTAAAAGAAGCAAGAATGAGTTTTCACAATATCACAGTGCACACATACAAGCATGCATGCTATAGTAGAACAATGGAGAAAAAAGAAGGTGAACATACATTGTGAGGTGACATACGTTTACTGAATTGCAATATTAACAGAAAATGACTTGAGAGATTCGAATGAAATACATACCTTTAGAGGTGCAATGAATTTCATAGACGATGTTGACAACGCAAATGCTTCACCGGTTTGGGCAACTGCGTCGGGATTTAGGCCAACCCTTTCAAAAAGTTCCTTAAGAGCTGATAAAAATGTTGAAGAACGAATGTCAATCTATAATCACATATGGGGTAAAGATATACAAAGATGTGATCTATTACTGCTGATCAATTTAAAGGCCATGTGTTACGCCATGGAGTCATTTCCCATGAGAAAATCAACACCCCTGATGCCTTGATTTAGGTTTGCCGATTTGGCCACCAAATTAAGCAAGCATGTAAGCAAAACTGTGCTGATATTAAAGAAAAGCCTTTCAAAATATAGAATTGTTAACTAGTTCTGATACGAATAAATATAGAGGTCTCACCGTGCTGGCAATAATTTGCATAGACAGCATTGTTAACTACGCTATACTGATCAAGCTCATAGTGTCGTACTTTAAGCTCAACATCATAAAAACCACTCATTCTGCAAGGTTCAGAAAGGTGAAAACTTTTATTATAACTTAGAAGTTAACATATAACATGCCTAGGCACATTACACAATTTTGATCAGACAATCAACAAAACTATGTCAGATAGAAGGTTAAACAAATGATATCTTTTAATCACCAAGACGCACGAATTATGCAAATGCTAGATTCAACAATGTCCAATTCTTAAACGTAGATAATATGATTAATTTAGTCACCAAAATGCACGAATTAAGATGAAAAGAAAGGTATAACAAAACCCACCAAGCAAAAATTATGACTTTAACAAGGTAGCAAGCACTTAAATCCAAATAACCGTACTTTTTAGTATAAATGAATTACGCACTTTGTCCATCATATATACATTTTCCGGATTTTTCACCGATTCATTGAGGGTTGTAGATATTTGATAAAATAATTTAGGGTTCACATCCAAAACTAATCAGCAATGGATGAAGTGGCTCAAATTCTTATAAACCCATAGGCAATGTCATTTTTTCCCATTTGGGATCTATATATTCTCAACATGCTCCCGCACGTGTAGCGACTTTTCAAGCGATAAACGTGAACAACTTTGGGTGACGTGGAGCCCGTGTGGCTGTAGGACATTCACATATGGGATAACCCACTCTGATATCATGATAAAGTAATATGAGATTCACGAGAAATTTTTCTATGCTCCCGTCACACCATGTCAGTCGCGTGATGCCCAACCAAATTTTGACATGTGTCTTTTTTGTTCAAATTAAAACTCCTTAACTTAACACCGTTAAGTTTTAGGAGGAAAGAGATTGATATGCAGCTTGTTATCTCTTTTTGACTTGCTATTCAAACTCATCAACTACAATAAACCCAGATTTAAACACCTTGTTTTTCTGTTTCAATGTTTTTCTTCTTCTTCTTCTTCGATCCCCTTAAGTTTATATCTCAAAAATTACCAGCTTTTCGAGACAAATTTCCACTAAAATTCTTAAATTAGAAAACCTAATACCTTTTATGAATATTAAAAGCAATAGAAGAGAAAGATGATGTGATTGTGTAAGATTTAAAATTAAAGAAGTTTGCTTTCTTGATTATGAACAAGAGATAAAAGCTTAAAGTTGAGGTTGAATCCGGGTTTGAGGAGCTGATCTGCAAATGAGATGAAGAAAGTGCAGAATCAATGATGATGAAGAAGAAAATGAGAGGCCAAGGTTATTTGGGTGTTCTAATATTTTATTATTTTGTTCATTTTCAAAAACCTTTAACAGAGTTAAGTTCTTAAGACTAATTGTGTAAAAAAATACAAACACGTGTTAAAATTTCGTTGGGGCGTCACACAAACTAACGTGGCATGATGGAAGTATAGAAAAATTTCTTTGGGATTCACATCCAAAATCAATTGGCAATGGATAGAATGACCCAAACTCTTATAAACTCATAAGCAAAGTCTCATTTTTCTTATGTGGGATCTAAATATTCTCAACAATATTAGTACCTTAAGCGACCTCCCTTATCGCATGCAACGGAACTGCTACCTATCCTGACAGTGGGGGGTGATCGGAAACCTGTCCGTGTGGTTGGATACGATACCGATCGACGGTGGGAATGGAGTGAAGTAGGAATGACGCATGAGGAGGGAAAGGTCACGTGATTGTAGTCCGCAATTGAAAATGCCTGCAACGCCAACATCTCTGCTGGTTGGGAAAGCTACAGTGTGAGAGAGAAATGAGAGAAAAAGAGGTATTTTATTAAACTGAAATGAACGGGAATGAATAGTACAAGGCTGAGGATTAATATTTATACAACGAGCTGGACAAGCAGTTGAGTGACACGTGGCATACAGCTATACAGGCCACAATATAGGGCGAGTAAGTAACCAATTCGATACTTAATTACTACAGAAAAATAGGGCTAATTAGAGCTAATTAACTAAGCTAATAAAGTAACAATTATCAGAAGCTTCAGTCCAAGGCAGCTCGATTTTCATAATTAGACCATATCATGTTATTAACTGAGAGAGTGTGGACAATATCAGAGACGGACTGAATAGGACATCAAGCATTATGAACACACTAAACTGCTAATACTTTCCACATAAATTATATATATAAATACACACACACATATTTATAAATTAGAATCCCTCAGCCACATGCTACATTTTATGACTTGTATTTCTAAACCCTATTGTACCAAATGTTCTAGAAATTACTAGGCGTTAAGTTAGTGGTGGGGAGGCCTAGCACCTATGAGATTATCAGACCCTTGATTTAAACAATATGAATCAATACCTAGATAGGAAGTTATTTATAGTTATTTATGGAAATAATCATGAATCGGAGACAACTGGAATAATCATGTGTCCACTTATCATATTTAAAAGTAAAAAGACTGTTTTGGAAAAAAAAATCAATTATAAAATTACAAGCATGCCACTCTCTCCAATAAAAGTTTAGGGTGCGGCTATTGTCAACTTACAATTTTCTTTGTGCACCCTCTTTGCTCATTACACCCATATTTTAATTTCAATTATTAAATTTATTTATCTAATCCATTTCTCTTTCTAGAAATATCCTTATAATATATATTCAATTAAAAAAGATTTTTTTTAAAAAACTTAAATTTCTCATTTAATTTATACCAATAAAAAAAAAATATCTTATTAAGATTGCATCCATATTACGCCCCGTATCCAAATTTACCTGTTTACCAGTCATTTGAACGGTAAAAGATAATTATCTTTACTTTTAGTGGGTCAAAAGGTTGACTTTTTGTTTCGTATACTTTTCGAGAAAACTACCTTCTAGAAAGTTGTAGAGTATGTTAAACCGAGTTCGTGGACAGGCGGCACGTTAAAATCGGAGTTGTAAGGAAGAAGTTATAAAGGTTAAAACTCAGTGGCAATTTTGTAAATTTTTAAAAATTGGTTTAGCATATTTAGGTGTTTTCCGAAGGGGAAAATTGCTATTTGGGGGACTTCCATTCCTGGAAGTCAAAGAGAGAGAAACCAGAGAGAGAGAATCGGCGCCAAGCTTTCCGGCCACCTCTGTCAGTGAAATTGGTCCAATCTGGACCGCCTCAACTTCCTCTTCCTATCTGTGGCAGTGGTGCACGCTAAGTCTGGTGGTAGGAGGCGCAACAAGCAAAAACTCCAGCGACGTCAATTTCGATTTTCTGGCCAAATCTCTGTTTTTCAACCACCTCAGTCTGCGCCACCACCCACATCTTGAAGCTCTCTTCTTCATGGTTCAAACCCAACCAATGGCTGGGCAACTCTAATTTTGCTGGAGGAAGGAGAATCGACAGCAAAAAAATCTAGGATTTTTTTTTAGGTTTCAAGGTAAATTCTGATCTATACACTTGAAATTGATCAATGTTGTAGTTGAGAAAGTTGTTGGGAATGTTGTAAGGATTGTTTTGATGAAATTTGGTGACCTAACTCAAGGTCAGAGTCGGCGGTGCGTGGGGGTGCATCCGGAAATTTCTGGTGGTTTGCTTTGGTTTTTTAGAGAGAGCGTAACAATAAGAACATGTTGATATGAACTTTGTAGCGCTTGGTTTATGTTTTGAAAATGATTAGAATATCTGAATGTTTAGGTTTTGATTTGGGAATATCAAACCGTTGGATCGACCCTAGCTTTCGATAGGTTGTTATAACTATTGAGTCAACGTAACATATGAAATTTGAGCTCGTTCTGAGATAATTTCTAGGTTTCGATGAATCATCATTTATAGGGATTCGATTTTATTATTGTCCATTAATTCTGAATATCAAAAAATAGTTAATTATAATATCAATTTATTCAGGATGACGTGTAAATCGAGTTCGAGGAAGAAATCATTGGACGGCCTTCATAGCCGCAAATTTGTGAGTGAACATTTGTTTTTAAATCAGTATTAATTTCAGTTTACCCCCATAAGGTTTAGGGGTGTCATCATATCACCTCCTCTACTCTCAATTTTGAATTTTTATCCCCCGAGCTTTCCGATTTCAGTCAGCTGTGTCCAATCTCTCATGCTCCGTCCAAATTCGACGTTAAATCTAATAATAGGGCCACTTTAAGGGCTAAAATGGTCATTTCAAGACAAAAACAAAACAAAAGAAAAAAAACCCTCACTCTTTCACTTTCGGGGGTTTCTCTCTCTTCTCCAAATCCCTTTCTCTCTCTCTCTGATCTGCAACTCCAAAAACCGAATCGAAACTCAACGAGATCGACTCCTCTGCCGTCATGCCTCTCTAGGCCGTCAAGCTCCTCGCCCTCTGCAACTCCAAAAATCGAAATCGAAACCCAACAATTGGGTCCGCGGTCTTGGTGAAGATCAAGCTATCGAGGTCAAGACCCATATGGTTGTCATTCGGGTCGGCGAAGTGGGTATCTTGCGGGGTATCGAATTCGATGGCGATAAACTTGTTTTGGGTCAATTGGGAGGAGTTGAAGAGACCCAGATAGCTGCCAGAGCTGCTGAGAGTTTGGTTGTTGGGGGAGAGGGAAAACGACATGCCATCGCCGGAGGAGGAGGGGTTAAGGTTGGAGAAGGAGAAGGTGAAGGTGAAGCGGGTGGAGAAGGAGGCGGTGATGTTGGAGTCGGGGTTGGAGAAGCTGGTGAGGCCGATGCAGTTTGAAGTATAAGGATTGTTGACTGCTACTGTGGAGTTACTTTAGAATTTTTCAGATATTGTGATGTTCTGGTATCTAATTGCTGAGTAATTAAACGTGTTGGTGTTGGATTTGGAGTAGTGAAGATTTCAAGTTGGTCATACTGTTTGTATTGCTGCTGGTGTTCTTTCTCATTCTTTAGGTAATTAATCTTCATCTTTTGCTCCTTGCATGTATTCTAATGGTTATACACGTATCTGGATATGTATGTTTGTATGTGTATTTATGGTCTTGAAACTGGATTTGAGCCACCATAGATGTAATTTTTGAGTTGAATGCTTCGATTTTATGTCCGTTTATATGAATTTGCTTTAGAATTGCAACTTCTGATTACATTTCGGACTGCATTTGTGTGATTTCCATTTCCTATGGAGAAGGGGCTGAGGAAAGGAGGATTGGGATGGTGGAGTAGAGGCCAAGAGGTCAAATGACGTAAGATTAGCCCCAAAAGTTGTTATTTTTTGTTATTTTTTTTGTATTGAAATGAAAATTCTAGCCCTTACAGTGGGCCCCCAACATAGGATTTAACGTCGAATTTAGATGAAGCATGAGAGATTGGACACGGCTGACTGAAATTGGAAAGCTCGGGGGGTAAAAATTCAAAATTAAGAGTAGAGGGGGTGATATGATGACACCCCCAAAGCTTAAGGGGGTAAACTGAAATTAATCCTTTAAATTAATTGGGCATGCAATATTTTTATTGTTTTTCGATTAAGATTTAATATATGATTTTACAATATAATGATTTCCTCTAATTGTTGATTCATTGGAATTTCCTATCATTTTCGATAGCATGGTGATAATATTCGAGTATTCGAGCATGATTATTTTCATCGAGATTTCATGATTTATATTCTCAACGATTTATAGACGATATACGAGGTTGATTAAGTTGAGATTGAGTTTCACTTTTCGAAAGCTTTAATTTACTTAATTATTGAGTTATTTCTAAATTATCGAGAATTCTTGATATTATGATTTTCGAATATCGATTTATATGATGATATACGAGTATGAATGATTTATCGAGATTTCTTGATTTATGTTTTCGATGATTTATATAATTAATATTGAGTTTTCCTTCCGAAAGCATTTGTTACTTTCTAGTTATGCGAATATTGAGTTATTGAGAGAAACATGGAGATTTTTTTTTTTTTTTGAAAGGGGCTGGTGTGGCTGCCCTTAAGCCTTGATTAATGAAATTGCAGAAACCCCATATTACAATAAGCATAAAGAGATAATCCTGAAATAATACCAAGACTTTCTATAAAATCTATGTATTCTAACAAGCACCAATTAGCAAAGAGTGCACAAATGGCTACTCTATTTGCTTTGACAAAGCGGTGACCTATCGGAAAGATAACTCCATTACGAAGAAGCATCATTACGAATAGCACAGCTTTCCCACTATGTTGCCGCATGGAAATAAATCTGGCAACACTCAATTTCATCCTGCCACTAGGAGGTTGCGTCCATTTGATCAAGCAAATAGCTCGCCGCCTCGCTAGGCCAGACAAGAAACATGGAGATTTAGATGCTTTGAGTTTATGAGTTAACTACGATATGAGAATTTATGATTTTCAAGTATTTGAGTATAAACGAGTTATCGAGATTTAATGTTTTGTTGAGATTGATTTCAGTTGTTCGAGGAGGTAAATCTCCCTAGCCGACCATATACATCGATAAAGCCTACCTACTTGTCGAGAAGGTACATTTGAGTTTGCCATTTTGAATGCGTGACTCAATGGCATTTTTAAGAGCCATGCATAAATTGGTGTTGTGTTTGGCATCGTCGTGGTAAGAACAGAACTTGTCCGTATCTTTCTGGTTAAGCTTACTCTTAGGAAATTTTCTGGGTAGTGGTCTGGGTATCTCATCCCTGCTCTCATTCCAAATAGTCTCGTATGAGGCATTCAGAATAGTGAAGACTTTATATCTGGGTGATGGAGTGGTTTTGGGGTACTGTTGCTGCGACCTTTCTCCCCGATGGTAAACCTTGTTGGAGTACTCGCTGGGCCTACTTGAGGATTCTTTTCCATGTTTAGTAGCGGGATAGGGTAATCTGCTATTGTCGTGATTTCATTCTCTCTTCTTAGATTCATCCCTAGTCATCAGGGTTGGGGTTGGGGTTGGTATATCTCCCCTTTTATTTTCTATTTTTACCTGACTGATGTTGCCGTATGTCTCAAATTCTGCCTGGGCATGCCTAATCGCAGTGGCCATAAGTTCATCATAGCTCGCCGGGGGATGATGGTTAATCTCGTAGATGAAATTCTCGGGTGTGCAACCCTGCCTGAAAGCCATTTAAGCTAACTCCTTGTTCAGATCTCGGCACTTGGCTGTGGCTGACTGCCACTTGTTGACAAAAGATTTCAAAATTTGACTTTCTTCTTTTTGTATCTTCAATAGTCCCATAGCAGTGTAAAATCCATCGGTGCGCAGAATGAAACGAGCTACGAATTTATCTGCCAACTCTTTGAAAGATCCTACTGAACTGGCCGACATCTCGTAAAACCAACTCAGAGCCTCCCTGGAGAGTGTTTCTTTGAACATGTTGCAACAGACTGCGTTTGTGTATCCCTTAGAGCTTATCTGTGACTGGAAAGTCTGCAGGTGTTTATATAGGTCACCGACTCCGGTATAGTCGATTTTAAGCGACTTTATGGTATTCGAGCGCACCGCATTCCTGACCGTGGGTGTGAAAGGTCCCGGCCTATCCTCAAAAGTAGTTAGAGGACGCCAAGTTTCTCTATTCTCGCTTGCCTCCACCCTTACTTGGAGAGCTGCTAGGGAATGACTCATTTGTATGAGGAGAGCTATGTTGGGGTCTGTTACTGGTGGTTCAACTTGTGCCAGCCTGGGTAGTGGGGGCGGTAACTCTCTTAGGCTCTTAGGGTGGAGTTCGATAGGCTAGCTAACCTGTTGGGTTCATGTGCAAAGGCCCCGCCCCGAGAGTCCCCTTGATTGCGGGTGCCAGAGGAATCGTTACCTCTGGCACAAGTGGTTGTGACGCTTTGGTTAGGGCCTCATTTAGAGCCTCGTTCTGTTAGTGTCACCTGTCTAGTGCACGGGCTAGTGTTGTGTTCTCATCTTCCAGTTATTGTAACCTTTGCTACGAGAGGAGGCTCGTCTCTCTATCAATCCTTTGCTGCTCCGGGTCGATTCGACTTTGTTCTTGGAAAGCTGCAATCTCGGCCCGCATGGCCTCCTTTTCTGAAATTGAACTGACAGGATCCCGTGCTACCCTCCTAACGGGTTCATGTCTCCTTATCCATGGGTCTCGATGATTGGATTGGAAACCTTTGCAGTAGGAGTGCTGGAGGAGAAAATAAGCTCCCGGGCGACACTCCTGCCGACACCTGCCATCTTGTCCTGCTCAGACATAGTGTTAGGAGGGTAGGGTTACATGATTCCTATAGACTGCGCCAATGTTTCTGCAGGTTTCTCAGGGGTAAACTGACAGAATTCTGCACCTGCTGGCAGATAGAGAGAGTGCTCTGGGACCCTGGCAAAGGAAACACTTGAGTAAGGCTACGTATGTATTTGATAGAGTAATAGTAAAAGATCAGAAGTTATTACCCTCCTCAAGGTGGTTGAGCTTGGTTTATATGTGTTGAGCAAGGGGAATGATTCTCCCTTTCTTCGATGTGGGACGTGAATCCACAGTTTCCAGATTGATGTCGGGTTCTAGTATGAACTTTGGTTTGCCCTGCCGGGCTAGGCTAAGATCTATACCACCCAAGGTGCCGCCCATTGTGAGCACTGCCTTGCTAGCTACCGGTCCTAGCCTATGACCTGGCATTTGGATGATCCTGTGAGGTTTGGTTGTAGTATGAAATCGAGTGACAGTCGAGAGGTATTTGCTAGTATGTACAATAGCAATAAGAAATTTGGTGACAAGGGCGCAAGTGCATAAAGAAGGAAAAATAAACGTTGATGATGGAAGTTAAATAAAATACCAAAATTTCATGCCCAGATTAAGGCAATGAACTAGATCTGGAAATCCTCATTGACAGGCCACAAAAGAAAAAGAGAAGAAAAATAGTTCATTGATAAACAAATCGAGATTATAAGATTCAAATAGGAGAGAGGGAATCAATCATATCAGCCAGGGTTTTTCTTTTTTCCCAAAAAAGCTCAAAGACGACAGCCCAAAAAAGCTCAATCATATTTTAGATTTTTTTTGTTTTTTTAAAAAGTTAGTGATTAGACAAATGTGCTCTCAAATTAACGACTTGTAACAGTAAATCTAACAACAGTGACCAAAGTGATAGACGAAGTTGAGTGACTTGTTAATGCTCAAGTCCGGCAGTAGCCGAATCCTTGTTTAACGCGGGTCCGGTGGGCGAACCACTACTTCGAGGATTAGATGATCTCCGTTTACTGCAACACGAGAGACAGGGCGTCGGAGGGAGACCGCGTTGGGCGGTCTTCACTTCTCCGATGCCTAAGTCAGTCACTGTATATGTGCAGCATAACAATAAATGAGTAGTAATTGCGTAATTAATAATGAAAGAGGAGAGAACCTTTTATAGTTGAGGAAGAGGTTGATCTTCTTCTTGTTTCCAATGTGGGACTGATGTGCTTCGATTCCCAGCGTCTGGAGCTTCTGATGCTATCTTGACGCGGCGCGTGGAGGCGCGTCAGCTGTGATCTGGGGGCTGTCCAGGGCTCAAGCGGTAGCCTGCCTGGCCGTGCCTTGGCAGATCACCCCTTTGGTGGGAGTCGGTACCTCTGGAGGTACAATGAGCATGGCTCATTATAGCTAATTATGCTCGTTCTGGCACATGCAGGTACAAGTCCCCAAGTCCCCAGTCAAGGAGGGCAATCTTGGTTGGGGAGTTGATTGGCGGTGTGAAGCGTTACTTCCGCTAGACTTGCAACAGCATAATTAGCGTTAGTACGTTGTCAACCATGGATTTACTAAGCGAACGCTTTATACCCTTCCGGGTGGGCCCCTACTAGGCCCGCCAGGGAGTCCCCCACTCCCTAGCCAAGACGGACCTTCGGATGGTCGGCAAATTGTTTGTTGAGGGGAAGCTGCGCGGAGCAGAGGGTTTTGGGTAGCGAGCCCAATCTTAGTACCCAAGTGACGGGGGTCAACGTACCTGATCAGGGTCGTCGTAGACTGTTGACAAGTCCCCGTGTCCCGTAGGGATGATCTGACCGTAACGCCTCGTGGCGGTCGTTGTCAGAGTGAGGCATAGCCTCAGGATTCGCCTCTGGCGGATACCCCCCGCTGGATGTAGCAGGAAACAGCATCAGGTAGACGTGTTCGGCGGTGGTTACTGAGTGGAGTTGTGCTCAGCAATGGACGGGGTTTGCAAGATGGAGGGGGTTATGCCGGCAGTGTCACGTATAGCTGAGGCTGCCCCTTGCAAATTCACAAGTGGAAGTTTTGCTAGCGGGGATTCGCTCAGCCGACTTCGACACTTGAAAGATGACAAGTGAGAAGTTTCGCTAGCGGGGTTTCGCTCAGCGGTGACTTTGACACTTGGAAAGTGACAAGTGAGAAGTTCCGCTAGCGGGGTTACGCTCAGCGGTGACTTCGACACTTGGAAAGTGACAAGTGAGAAGTTCCGCTAGCGGGGTTCTGCTCAGCGGTGACTTCATCACTTGGAAAGTGACAAGTGAGAAGTTCCGCTAGCGGGGTTCCGCTCAGCGGTGACTTCGTCACTTGGAAAGTGACAAGTGAGAAGTTCCGCTAGCGGGGTTTCGCTCAGCGGACTTCGGCACTTGGAAGATGACAAGTGAGAAGTTCCGCTAGCAGGGTTTCGCTCAGCGGTGACTTCGACACTTGGAAAGTGACAAGTGAGAAGTTCCGCTAGCGGGGTTTCGCTCAGCGGTGACTTCGTCACTTGGAAAGTGACAAGTGAGAAGTTCCGCTAGCGGTGACTTCGTCACTTGGAAAGTGACAAGTGAGAAGTTCCGCTAGCGGGGTTTCGCTCAGCGGTGACTTCGACACTTGGAAAGTGACAAGTGAGAAGTTCCGCTAGCGGGGTTCCGTTCAGCGGACTTCGTTGACGATTGGCGCCTTCCTTCCAAAAGTAGTGGCTTGTACCAGACGCTTCGTCTGATGGTGGTTGACACGTGGCGAACCCCTAAAGGGTTAGCGTGCGGAGGTGTGTCTCCTCTGCCTAGCCGTCTCCTCGCCATTAATGTCAAGTAATGATGGACTTCGTAACCGAGGCGTATCTAGAGAGTAACTGTAGTTGTGGGACACGTGTACGGCTGACAGTTGATGTTGTTTTTCAATAGGATTGTTTGACGTTGACATAAAAGGGGGGGGAAGTTGGCATATTTGACACTGCTCTAAACTTTGAACTGTGCTTCGTCGTCTTCAAGCTTTCTGCGTCTGAGATCGGAGAAGAAGGTTGAGGTGATATTGCCGAGTTTTCGTACGTGGAAGAACCGACGACCTCCTGCTTCGAAGACAAGTGCTCACACTGCTGTCAGAGACTCCATCGTTGAGGTTGGTATTCTGACTTATATCCCTGTTTCATTGGATGTCTGGAATGGTGATTTTTTGGGTTTTGGGTGTTCCTGTGGTACGTTCTTTGATGTCCTGTGAGGGTGTGAGTGGGTTTGGGGATGGGTTGCTGTGTTTGACAGAATTGGGGTTTTTAGGGATTTTCTAGATGGTCGAATCTAGGTTTGAGGGCGTTTGTTCTTGTTTTGGTATTTTCTGGGTTGAGTGTTGTTGATGTTCTTGGGCACTGACTGATATACGGGTAGGTTAGATCTTGTGTGAGCTAACTGATTTGGGTTTTAGGGTTTTGGGATGGCCAACGTAATAGAGATTTCGAGCAGTGAGGATTCCGGATCTGAAGTGTCGTTCCGAGCGGCAGATAGAAATTTTATTGACTCGTTGCGTCCGTCTGCCCGTGCAGGAACCTCACTGCCAGAACCGCTAGAGGTCGAGCCGCTACAGACCATACCATGGGACGTAGTTATGGGTCGTGCATCGCGTCCAGAGAGTTCTAGGGCGGGGGAGGCTGCCGCTGCTCATACCATGCACGAAGAGCGCCTAGAAAGCAATAGTGCTGCCAGCGGTTCCGCTGGGGGGGGAGGTGTAGCGGGGGAGGATACGGAGTCGGCTTGGGTGTTTGAGGACGGCACCCCCATTGACGAGGTGGGCGGTAGGATGACTGCTGTTGCCGTCAACCAGCTGAAGCGGGTGTTCCGGTTACCTGGCGTGGTGAAACTACGTCCGCCGATGGTAGAGGAGAAGGCTTTGATCCTGCTAGTGGGCCACGCCGCGGTGCACGAGGCCATATTCCGCGAGGGAGTGACCTTCCCGCTGGTGCCCAACCTACAGATCCTGGTGTGCGAGTTCGGCATCGCCTTTGGGCTAGTGTGCCCGAACATGTGGCGGTTACTGCTAGAGCTGAACTCGTTGTGGCTGTTGTCTGGTTGCGAAGGACCGACCGTGGCGGAGGTATTACACTTCTATGAACTGGTGTACGTGAAGCGCCAGGGTTGTGGAGGGCAAGTAAACCTCAGTCGTCGCCAAGGAGCGCCCAAGCTGATCGAGAACCTGAGGGACTCAATGTCGTACTAGCGGGGTTCCTTCTGCATTGCCATGGCGGGATGGGAGTACCAAGAGGGGTCTAACGAGGGGGAGCCGACGTTTAGAATTAAGTCGGAGTTTCAGCCCATCCGAGGTTGTTTGCCGTTTCCGCTGAACACGATTGGCGGGGTTTCTGTTTTTTTTTTTTTTTTTTTTTTTTTTTTTTTTTTTACTCTGTACTGATAATGACCTTTTTTGTGCAGCGGGGTTTCGGTACAACCTAACTCGTGAGGAAGAGTGCCGCATAGCACGCATCAGGGGTTGCTGGCGGAATCACAACTTGCTGGACTTCCGTCTCCTTACCGGGTGGGAGTTGTTGGTAGCTCAACAGCTGACGCGTGCCGTTGGTAAGTACGTTCCGCTGTATCGCACCCTTTGTGAGGTTGCCTCATGCTAACCGGCCTGCCATTATATATTTTTTTGTAGAGACTCCACCGGGAAACAAGGCGAGCCGTGACGGTTTTGCAAAAGCTATAGACCGCGCTGAGATCGACAATTTCCTGGAAGCCATGTACGCGTCTGGGCTGGCGGCTCAGAAGACAGTGGTGAACCCGGAGACGCTTGAGCTGAGCCTGTCCGAGGTTTTGGTGGTGCTGCCAATGCCGCACCAATCTCACCTTGGTGGTGACGGGTTGCCTGCTGTTCAGGTGGGGACCGGCGTGGCGAGCGAGGCGGCGCCGCGGAAAGAGAGAGCGCTTGCAATACGGTGCGGGGTGCCGAAGAAGGCGGTGCGCCCAATTGAGGGTGTGACCATAGCGGGGTTGGAGCCGCCAACGAGGGGTTCGAGGCCTGCTGGGAGCACGCGGGTGCTTCAGAAACTCGGCGTAAGCGGCAAATGAGTCCAGGCCGCTCATACCCGCCGCTTTCGCCAAATCAGCGGGAGCCTCTGGCAGAGCCTGCCTTGACTTCTTCGACTGCTCGCGGGCCCCGATTATCTCCACTTCCTCCTAAACCCTAAACCCTAAACCCTAAACCCTAAACAGGAGTTCCTGTATCACCTTTGCTAGCGGCTGGGGTTCGGCGACCTGGAGGGGATTGTTCGGTCGACCGCCGTCAGTGAATCGCCCTTCAGCACAGCTTTTGGGCACGTCGCCGTTGGGCTCCATGAGATGTTCCAGGCGGCATCAAAATAGCCCCTGGTTGAGCGGGAGCTCAGGGAAGAGGTGGCGGGCCTACAGAGGGAATTGGGGAAGGCCCAGGAAACATTGCCATTGAGCGGCACTTGGAGCGGAACGAACAGTTCGCCAAGTTGGAGCAAGACATGTCCCTGCTGCGGGATCGGGTGGCCGCCAAGGATAAGAAGGTTGAAATCCTTCAGCGGGAGTCCGCCGCCAAACAGGCCGAGGTTAAGCGGCTAGAGGGTGAAGTCGCTCGCCTGGAGGCTGAAGGGAGCCGTGCTGCAGCCGCTGCTGTTGAGTCATACAAGCAGTCAGCGGAGTACAAGAAGGCGCTGACCGAAGCAGCGAAGGCTGGTGCCCTGGCCAATGTGGAGATGCTACAGCAGAAGGGCGCCATCGACTGGGCGAAGGCGTCGATGCCGATCGTGCAGCCAACTAAGGAAGCTCCGTCGACAACAAGTACCGCTCCCCCTGCCGCCCCTGGTCATGTTGAAGGAGCCTGCTCGGGTAGTGGGGAGAGTGGCGGGCTTCCAGAGGGCGACTCTCAGTGGACGCCTACGCAGTCCGAGGTGTCCCACGCTGGGTTCTTGGCGGCCCACACCCGGGAGGATGGCACAATAGAGACCCCCAGTCCCACAGCCCGAGGGTCCGACCAGATGAGCCGTTCCCATCGGCCACAGGCCGCCAGTGGAAATGCCGAAGGTAGCGGAGCCGACCTCGCCAACCCTGCCAACCCCTGAAAATAGGAGTAGGAAAGTTTTTGTAGCCGATGAGGCATAGATATTTTATGTAATTCTCTTTGGGATATAAATGAAATTTTGGAACCTGAGCTCCTATACTCTGTTTTTTTTTTTTTGTTTGTGATGATGTGTGTACCGCTAGGGGTCTTGACAATTTCGTTTTTGGCCATGAATGAAACATTAAAGGAATTAAAATTGGTCCAAGTGCACAATGTAGCCGACGTAGTCCGCTGACTGGCATTGCCAGTTGCCCCCAATGCTAGACTTGGTAACAATGGTTTGAATAATTCCTCGTTTCATTGATAGCTGTCTGAACAACGTTTACAAAAGCGGGGTCGTACCCGTTGGGTAGCTTCCCTTAGCTAAATATTTGAACAAAAATTTAGCTAAGTCAAGATGCTCTTGGGTAGCAGTATGACTATTTGTAGTAATACCAAAGGTGTTCGGTATTCCAAGGGTGGGTCGTTGTGACGCCATCCTTGTTCATTAAGTAGAAGGTGCCTGGGCTAACGACCTCTACAATTTTGTATGGACCTTCCCAAGTTGGGCGGAGTTTTGTTGGCGGTGGTATGACTTCCTTCATTACCCAGTCCCCCAGTTGGAGGTTGCGGGCTTTGACCCTGGAGTTGTAGAAACGTGATACCCGCCGCTTGTTCTGGAGATTGCGCAAATGGGCTGCGTCTCGCTTTTCCTCTAGTAGATCCCTGTCGAGGTTAACGCCGTCGCTGTTGGTCTCGGGGCAGTAGCCTTCGACCCTAGCGGTTGGTTGGGTTACCTCGATAGGCAGGACAACCTCAGTTCCGAACATCATACAAAAGGGAGTTTCACCTGTGGCAGAGGTTGGGGTTATTCTGATGGCCCATAGAACCTCCGGGAGCTTCTCCGCCCACAAACCCTTGGCCTCAGCGAGCTTCTTCTGTAACAGTTTCTTGATTATCTTGTTTGCCGCTTCGACCTGGCCGTTGGTTTGGGGGTGGGCGACAGATGCAAAACGCATCTTGGTGCCCAAGTTGGCGGTGAAAGAGATGAGTTCCTTATTGTTGAACTGTGTGCCATTGTATGTGATGATTGCATGCGGGACACTGTATCGGCAGTAGATGTTCTTCCAGAGGAAGTGAATTACCTTGGCAGTAGTTATTGCCGTCAAAGGCTCCGCCTCTATCCATTTGCTGTTGTAGTTGATGACGACAATGATGTATTTGAACTGACCTTTGGCGGTTTGGAATTTTCCCATCAAGTCCAGGCCCCACGTTGAGTGAATCCAGGGATTGACGATAACCAACAGAGGTTCCGCCGGGGCATGTGGAAGATCAGCATATTGTTGGCATTTGTGACAAGATTTTGATATCCGCCGGGCGTCATCACCAAGAGTAGACCAAAAGTAGCCTTGTCACATTGTGCGATTAGCCAAGGATCTGGCGCCTGAATGATTTCCGCATTCCCCGCCATGTATTGTTGCCAGCACGACCTTTCCATCCTCTGGGGTTAGACAGCGGAGGTTGGGGTGAGTGAATCCTTGGCGGTAAAGTTTGCCGCTCTGCATGTTGTAACGGGTTGCTCTCCGTTGGAGCTGTCGCGCCTTGATCTTGTCCTCTGGCAATGTCCCGTTGCCCTTGTACTGAATAATTTCGTCCATCCAACTAGGATTGGCCTCAATGTTAAAGATCTCTGCCAGGGTTTTTGTGATACTTGGCCTGTCCAGAGATTCTACCCTTGTGTCCGCTGGGCTCTGGTGTGGTTGGGCGGTTGCCAGTCTTGCCAGTGAATCAGCCTTGGCGTTCTTTTCCCTGGGGATTTGTGTGATGGTGTGGAACTTGAATTTTTTGAGCAGCGTCGTGGCGTACCCTAAGTATGCCGCTAACTGCTGGTCCTTGGCCTGAAAGCTGTCGTTGACCTAGTTAACGACCAACTGAGAGTCCCTGAAGATGTTGACACTGTCGGCCCCTGAATCAATGGTGAGGAGTAGGCCGGCAATGAGTGCCTCATATTCCGCCATGTTGTTAGAAGCCTTGAAGTTGAATTTCAACGCGTATTCGACGCTAAGCCCCCTGGTCCTGTTAAGATGATTCCGGCGCCGCTGGCCTTAGTGGAAGCGGAACTGTCCACGTGTAGGTTCTAGTCTGATTGTTGGGGAGCTGGCTCCACGGCCGTAACTATTTTCGTTCCGGGCGTTACATCGATCTTGGTTTCGGGCTGACGCTCGGTGAGCTCAGCAATGAAGTCTGCCACCGCCTGGCCCTTCATGGCGGTTCGTGGTTTGTAATCTATGTCAAACTCGCTGAGCTCAATGGCCCACTTGCTGAGGCGCCCCGAATGTTCAGGGTTCTGCATTACTTGTCTCAGCAGTTGATTGGTTAACACATGGATTGTATGGGCTTGGAAATACTGGCGGAGGCGTCTGGCGGCAACGATGAGTGCGAGAGTAAGCTGCTCCAATGGAGGATACCTTGTTTCTGCTCCGTTCATGCCCCTACCGGCATAGAAAACTGGGAGCTCGTCCTGGCCTTCCCGCCGGACGATGGCGCAGCTCACCGCTGACTGAGATACCTCTAGATAAATGTACAATGTTTCTCCTTAGACAGGAATGGAGAGGAGTGGAACTGCCGCCAGGTATTCCTTTAGGCCTTGGAACGCCGCCCGGCATTCTGGGTTCCAATCGATGACCTTCTTGTGGGTTGTTTTAAGGACTTTGAAAAATGGGGCACACCTGTCGGTCAGTCTGGAGATGAATCGAGACAAGGCGGTTAGCTTGCCCTGGAGGCATTGGACGTGCACCTTCCATTCCGAGTCCTTCAAGTTGAGGATGGCCTGCGCCTTGTCAGGGTTGGCCTCAATGCCTCGCTCACTGACAATATACCCCAGAAACTTGCTAGCGGTGACGCCAAAGGAACATTTTTTTGGGTTGAGGCGCATACCATAGGTCAGGAGGATGGCTACTATGATTTTTAGGTTTGCCACATGTCCGCTGGCTTTTATACTTTTAACCAACATGTCATCTACGTAGACCTCGATTATCTTGCCCAGATGTTCCGCGAACATGGCGTTCATCATCCGCTAATAAGTTGCCCCTGCGTTCTTCAAACCGAAAGGCATCACATTGTAACAATACAGGCCTTTATCGGTGGTGAAGGTGGTGCATTCCTGGTCGTCGGGATGCATCCTGATCTGGTTATAACCGGAAAAAGATTCCATCATGCTGAGAAGCTCGTGTCCAGCGGTTACGTCGACGAGTTGATCGATGCGAGGTAACGGGAAGCTGTCTTTCGGGCATGCCTTATTAAGGTTTTTGAAGTCGACGCACATCCTCCACCTGCCGCTAGCCTTTTTGACCATAACCAGGTTGGAAATACACTAGGGATAGATGACTTGGCGGATGAACCCAACGCCCTGGAGCTTGGCAACCTCCTCTCTTATAGCACGGTACTTCTCTTCGTCAAAGGCTCTGCGTTTCTGTTTGATAGGGTAGAAGGATGGTTTGATGCTCAACTTGTGTGAGATGATTTCAGGGGAGATACCTGGCATGTTTGCATATGACCAGGCAAAGATCGTAGCGTTGTCACGTAGGAACTGAGTGAGCTCCGCCGCCAGCTCTCGGTCTAATTGAGCGCCTATGCGGACTGTCCGCTCAGGGTACTCGTCCGAGATGCTGACAACCCTCAGTGATGTTTCTGGGTTGACCGGCTCCTTTCTTACGTACTTCTTTTCATCCTCCCAGGGGTCCTCAAAAATGTTTGGTGGTTGTGCCTGACTGCCTACAGCTAGGATCTCATGGCGGCGGGTTGATTGTGCTATAGTAGTAGAATAACACTCGCGTGCCAACTGTTGACCTCCCCTGACACAGCCTGTGCCGTTAGGTGTGGGGAACTTCATGAGCAGCATGTACCCGGCGATGATGCACTTGAGTTTGTTGAGCGCTGGCCGACCAATGATGGCGTTGTATGAGCTGAAACAATCGACAACTATGAACTCCGTATGTATTTCAGCCATACATGGACTAGTACCGATAACTAGCTGCATATAGTCAGAGCCCAGCGGTTGCGTGACGTCACCGGAGAAGTTGAGCAGTGGTTCATGATCTTGGAGCAATTTTCTGTTCCTCTTAAGGTCGTTGTAACAACCACTGAATATAACGTTGACATCGGACCCACTATCAACCAGGATTCTTCCCACTGACATTTTGCCCAGAATAGCGTCGATCAAGAAAGGATCGTCATGGGGCAGATGTACTCCGCGTTCCTCCTCCTTTGAGAAGGTAATAGGCTCCCAACCAGACCTTGGGAGTTTGGCGGATCTTTCGTAGTGGATGTTGCAGACTTTCTTTGGGTGATTAGCTCGCGCATAATGCTTTCTAGCTCTGTGAGACATGCTGGTGATTGGAGCACCTCCGTCGATTGTATTGATGTGGCCCATGGGCTCAATATTGGCGATCACAGGTGGCGGTTGGCGTACCTTGAACTGCTCAAGCTTGCCGTCCCGGTACAGGGTCTCAATGGCCGTTTTGAGGGTGTTGCAGCTATTGGTATTGTGACCGCTGTCCTCATGGTATTTGCACCACCTGCCGGTATTTCTTGGCTTTCCCCTTTTTGGGTATTTTCTAGGAGGCGGCGTTGGGATCTGATCCTTGCACTGATTGTATATTTCTTCATACGAGGCTGTGAGGACTGTAAACACTGCGTACCGCTGAGAAGACTCCGTATGTTTGTTGCGGTTGTCCCCATGGGATGGGCGGTTCCCCTTGTAGTGTTGGTCCTTCTGTCGCTTGTTTTGGTACTGGCCCTACTGCCACTCCCTCTTTTTGTCAGTTGGCGGTGTGGAGGTTTTGTTAGCGGTCCCCTGCTGATTGGAGGAGGGTTGTACCGACTTTGCTAATGCTGCTGGTGGCGGTGGGGTCTCTCCATATGTGATGAATTCTGCTTGGGCATGAATGACTGCCTCACTCATGAGGTGGTCGTATATCGCATTTGGATGATTGTAGTTGAGGTGATAGAGAAATGGCCCTTTGAGGAGTCCCTGCTTAAAAGCCGCCGAAGCCATTGTTTTATCAAGATCACGGCACTGAGATGCTGCAGCTCGCCACCTTGTGACGAATGCATTCAGTGTCTCCTCCGTACCCTGCTTGACGTTGAACAGTTGGCTTGTGTTGTGGTGCCCGGCAGACAGTAGGATGAACCGAGAAAGGAAAGCGTGCGATAATGCCTGGAATGAGTCAATGGATCATGGAGCTAAAGAAAACGCTGGAAGCAACCGCTAACCCGGTACGAAGTGAGCAGTCACGAAGCACCAGGCATAGCCGACCCGGCACAGGAGCATTGATACCAGCACTGGTCGTACACATGCAAGTCCCGCTGCACCCACCAGAGCTAGCGGGAATAGGACCACCCCCTGCACCCCAGCTAATGTTGGAACAAGAGACGGAGTCATCACTGCACACCCACCGCTCGAGACCTAGAGCGAGAACAGAGGGAAACCCGCCAGCTCCCAGGCGAGGATCAGTTCAGCGAAGTACCTGCCTAGATCCCGCCGGCGACGCAACCGCTCAAATACTGAAAAGGATGCAGCAGCTGGAACAAAGGTTAATCTGGGTGGAATAGGGCACCCCGGCACCAGCTTCAAACCCACTTTTCGCAGCCAGGCCAGGACCATTTACCGTTGTAATTTTGCTGGCCGTCAGACCGGCGTATGCAAAGACCCCTAAAATGTCACATTACAGCGGTAAGACTGATCCCTTCGTCCATATGGACACCTTTAAGAAGGTTACCAACAACAAGGGATTCGATGACGCCACCCTGTGCCACTTGTTCAGTGAAACGCTGGACAATGAGGCAATGAATTGGTTCTTCGAGTGCCTGCCGGGATCCATTGACTCATTTCAGGCATTATCGCATGCTTTCCTTTCTTGGTTCATCCTACTGTCCGCCGGGCACCACAACACAAGCCAACTGTTCAACATCAAGCAGGGTACGGAGGAGACACTGAAGGCGTTCGCCACAAGGTGGCGAGCGGCAGCATCTCAGTGCCGTGATCTCGATAAAACAATGGCTTCGGCGGCTTTTAAGCAAGGACTCCTCAAAGGGCCATTTCTCTATCACCTCAACTACAATCATCCAAATGCGGTATACGACCACCTCATGAGTGAGGCGGTCATTCATGCCCAAGCAGAATTCATCACATATGGGGAGGCCCCACCGCCACCAGCGGCATTAGCAAAATCGACACAACCCTCCTCCAGTCAGCAAGGGACCGCTAATAAAACCTCCACACCGCCAACTGACAAGAAGAGGGAGTGGCAGCAGGATCAGTACCAAAACAAGCGGCAAAAGGATCAGCACTACAAGGGTAACCGCCCATCCCGTGGGGACAACCGCAACAAACATGCGGAGTCTTCCCAGCGTTATGCAGTATTTACAGTCCTCACGGCTTCACATGAAGAAATATACAATCAATGCAAGGATCAGATCCCACCGCCGCCCCCGGGAAAATACCCAAAAACAGGAAAGCCAAGGAACACCGGCAGGTGGTGCAAATACCACGAGGACAGCGGTCACAATACCAACAGCTGCAACGCCCTCAAAACGGCCATTGAAACCCTGTACTGGGACGGCAAGCTTGAGCAGTTCAGGGTACGCCAACCGCCACCTGTGATCGCCGATATTGAGCCCATGGGCCGCATCAACACAATCGACGGAGGTGCTCCAATCACCAGCATGTCTCACAGAGCTAGAAAGCGTTATGCGCGAGCTAATCACCCAAAGGAAGTCTGCAACATCCGCTACGAAAGATCCGCCAAACTCCCAAGGTCTGGTTGGGAACCCATTACCTTCGCAGAGGAGGAGGAACGCGGTGTGCATCTGCCCCATGACGATCCTTTCTTGATTGACGATAGTCTGGGCAAAATGTCAGTGGGAAGAATCCTGGTTGATAGCTGTAACGTCCCGAACCTGAATTTACCGGTTTACTAGTCATTTGGACGGTAAACAGCCTTTACTTTCACTTTTACTTTCGGTTTAGTACTTTTTGTGGCCCTAAAAGTTGACCTTTTGTTCGGGTCAAAATTTGAGGAAAGGTTCTTCATGGAAGTTGTAGAGGACGTTAAACCGAGCGCGTGCATATGTGGTGCGTAAAAATCGGACTTAGTATGCGAGAGTTATGGCCAAAAATGTGAAGTTACTGTTCATGGTAATTTTTGATTAAAATAGAAAGTTACCTAGGGTAGGTTTCCATTTCCGGAAACCCACCCTTCCCCTTTCTCTCTCCTCCCCCCCCCGAGCTCTCTCTTCTCCGGTTCGACCCTTTCCTTCCTCCCTCCGATTTCCGGCGATTCCGGCCACCAACCGGCGTGCCACCGGTCACCAGAGGAGCGCTTCCTCCCTCCGAGCACCCCAGCAGCCTTGGTTTTCCACGATTTGGCCAGAAAACCACGGATCGAAGCCTAAACCACTCCGGCTGCAGTTTGGGACTTTTGCCGATTCCCGGCGATTCCGGCCACCTCCGGTCCCCATTTCTTCGTCGAAGGTTTGGTTTTTACCACTGATCATTTCCCCTATGGTCTTGTAACGCGATTTGAAGTGTAGAGGCCGGATCGAATTAGGGTTCTTGAAATTTTCTGGGTTTGTGTTCTTGGATTGATTTCGACTGTTTCTAGTTGTTATTTGGGAATGTTGTAGTTGAGAAGTTGAATCAGTGTGTTGAGTAGGTGCTGCTGCCAAAGTTTGGTGGCCATCGGAGCTGGTGGCGGTGGCGGCGGTGCCGCCACTGTGGGCGGCGGTAGCGGCGGCTAGGGAAGCTTTTTAATTTCATTTTCTGGCTAGTTAAATTCTATAATTATCATAGGGCATATATGTGAAGTTTGGTGAATTTTGGAGGAGTTTGGAATTGTTTGTGAATTTTCGAAGTTTGGAGTTTTGTGGTGGAATCATGGGACATCCGGCCGTCGGATTTCCCTCGTTTTCATTATTGGAATATGTAAATTGAGGAATTGGAATTGTGGAAGAGATTTGGGGTGAATTTGAGAAGTATTGGAGATAGAGATTTTCAGGTTTCGTTTAGGTTCGTAATTATTTTATCGAATTGCCGTTTACTGAAATTTAATTGTGTACAGGGCAATGTTGCGAGCTACGGCTAGATAAAGGAACTCGTTTGTGTGGTCACCCAATAGTACTGTGAGTGGACCTTTGATTTTAATTGATGCATGCAAATTAAATTCCGCATGTTTTAAGATATTGATTTATCAACTTATTTATAGAGCATTTTATTTTGTTTGGTTTATGATTGATTTATTGGTTTGAACATTTGAATTAAATTTCGTTATGCTCGATTTGAGGACTTTGACTCATGCGGATCAATTTATACTATTTATTTATTTCTACTCGACGATTTGAGATTATTAATGAGTTTCGAGGAAGTATAATTTTATACTTATTTATACCTTACTTATATTTGAACCTGAGTTGAGCTTGGCGTGCGGGGTCACGTCTTTATACATTTGGATTTTTTACTTTGTGAAATAAGTGGGGAAATTATACAGTTTTGCTTGGCTTTCGACTATCTTCTTTTTCACCATACGCGGGTCATGTGTTTAGGTCTCCTCCTCACTTACTTTGTGTTTGTGGGTGGCAGTGAGGTAGCTTTCTCCTCCTCACGTGGGTGGTAGTCGAGGTTATATTCTCCTCCTCGCACAATCTATGTGCGAATGGTAGTTGAGGTTATTAGTTCTCCTCCTCGCACAATCTATGTGCGAATGGCAGTCGAGGGTAGGTAGAGCCTGAGGGGCTCCATTCCCGTATGGTGAACCCATTTCCCCTATGTTCTTTGATTGTTGTTCTTAGCTAGCGGGGCTAGCTCGATTTTCATTTAACCAGCGGGGCTGGTCTTGTTTTCCTTGAGTATCGGAGTTCCAACTTTTTCTTTTAAATCATATGGGACTAGCGGGGCTAGTCGGTTTTTATGAGTGGAATTTCTCTTGTTTTGTTTTCGTTAATCATTGCATGCATCGGGAATTTCTAAAAGAAATAAATGTGGGAAAGTATAAAATCCATTTGGTTTATATTTGTTTATTTTTGTCCACTCACGCTAACGTTCTTTTATGTACTTTCCCCTGGGCCCTTCGTTTTCAAATGCCCAGTTTGCAGGCGTTATTAGTTGAGGTCGGGCGTACGTGGTTCGAGGCATAGTTGACGAATAGCTTCCGCACTTCTTTGTTTGGCTCTGATCTATTGTGGGTTACTGTTTTGGGTAGTCCACTTTAGGGGTGACTCGACCAGTTCTCGGTAGAGTTATCACTAAGGTGGGCCCCGCAGGGCCACCTCGGGTTCCAGGGTGGAATCCGGGGCGGGTCCTGTCAATAGCGGTTCCGCTGTCAACGTTATATTCGGCGGTTGTTACAACAACCTTAAGAGGAACAGAAAATTGCTCCAAGACCATGAACCACTGCTCAGCTTCTCCGGTGATGTCACGCAACCACTGGGCTCTAACTATATGCGGCTCGTTATGGGCACTAGTCCATGTATGGCTGAAATACATACGGAGTGCATCAACGCCGGGTACATGCTACTCATGAAATTCCCCACACCCAATGGCACAGGATGTGTCAAGGGAAGTCAACAATTGGCACGTGAATGTTATTCTACTACCATAGCACAATCAGCCCGCCGCCACGAGATCCTAGCGGTAGGCAGTCGGGCACCACCACCAAACATTTTTGAGGACCCCAGGGAGGATGAAAAGAAGTACATAAGGAAGGAGCCGGTCAACCCAGAAACATCACTGAGGGTTGTCAGCATCTCGGACGAGCACCCTGAGCGGACGGTCCGCATAGGCGCTCAATTGGACCGAGAGCTGGCGGCGGAGCTCACCCAGTTCCTACGTGACAACGCTACAGTCTTTTCCTGGTCATATGCAGACATGCCAGGTATCTCCCCTGAAATCATCTCACACAAGTTGAGCATCAAACCATCCTTCTACCCTATCAAACAGAAACGCAGAGCCTTCGACGAAGAAAAGTACCGCGCTATCAGAGAGGAGGTTGCCAAGCTCCAGGGCATTGGGTTTATCCGCCAGGTCATCTATCCCCAGTGGATTTCCAACCTGGTTATGGTCAAGAAGCCTAGCGGTAAGTGGAGGATGTGCGTCGACTTCAAGAACCTTAATAAGGCATGCCCGAAAGACAGCTTCCCGTTACCTCGCATCGATCAACTCGTCGACGTAACCGCTGGACACGAGCTTCTCAGCATGATGGAATCTTTTTCCGGTTATAACCAGATCAGGATGCATCCCGACGACCAGGAATGCACCACCTTCACCACCGATAAAGGCCTGTATTGTTACAATGTGATGCCTTTCGGTTTGAAGAACGCAGGGGCAACTTATCAGCGGATGATGAACGCCATGTTCGCGGAACATCTGGGCAAGATAATCGAGGTCTACGTAGATGACATGTTGGTCAAAAGTATAAAGGCCAGCGGACATGTGGCAAATCTGAAAATCATAATAACCATCCTCTTGGCCTACGGCATGCGCCTCAACCCGGAGAAATGTTTCTTTGGCGTCACCGCCAGCAAATTTCTGGGATATATTGTCAGTGAACGGGGCATCGAGGCCAACCCTGACAAGGTACAGGCCATCCTCAACCTGAAGGACCCAGAGTGGAAGGTGCACGTCCAATGCCTCCAGGGCAAGCTAACCGCCCTGTCTCGATTCATCTCCAGACTGACCGACAAGTGTGCCCCATTTTTCAAAGTCCTCAAAACAACCCACAAGAAGGTCATCCACTGGAACCCAGAGCGCCAGGCGGCGTTCCAAGGCCTGAAGGAATACCTGGCGGCAGTTCCGCTCCTCTCCATTCCTGTCCAAGGAGAAACATTGTACATTTACCTAGCGGTATCTCAGTCAGCGGTTAGCTGCGCCATCGTCCGGCGGGAGGACCAGGACGAGCTCCCAGCTTTCTATGCCGGAAGGGGCATGAATGGAGCAGAAGCACGGTATCCTCCATTGGAGCAGCTTGCTCTCGCACTCATCGTTGCCGCCAGACGCCTCCGCCAGTACTTCCAAGCCCATACAATACATGTGCTAACCAATCAACCGCTGAGACAAGTTATGCAGAACCCTGAACATTCGGGGCGCCTCAGCAAGTGGGCCATTAAGCTCAGCGAGTTTGACATTGAATACAAACCACGAACCGCCATGAAGGGCCAGGCGGTGGCAGACTTCATCGCTGAGCTCACCGAGCATCAGCCCGAAACCAAGATCGATATACTGCTCGGAACGGAAATTGCTACCGCCGTAGAGCCGGCACCCCAACAATCAGACTGGAACCTACACGTCGATGGTTCCGCTTCAGCCAAGGCCAGCGGCGCCGGAATTATCTTGACAGGACCAGGGGGGCTTAACATCTAGTATGCGTTGAAATTCAAATTCAAAGCTTCTAACAATATGGCGGAATATGAGGCACTCATTGCCGGCCTACTCCTCGCCATTGATTAAGGGGCCGACAGTGTCAACATCTTCAGCGACTCTCAGTTGGTCGTTAACCAGGTCAACGACAGCTTTCAGGCCAAGGATCAGCAGTTAGCGGCATACTTAGGGTACACCAAAACGCTGCTCAAGAAATTCAAGTTCCACACCATCACACAAATCCCTAGGGAAAAGAACGCCAGGGCTGATTCACTGGCAAGACTGGCAACCGCCCAACCATACCAGAGCCCAGCAGACACAAGGGTAGAGTCTCTGGACAGGCCAAGTATCACCAAAACCCTGGCGGAGATCTTTAGCATTGAGGCCAATCCTAGTTGGATGGACGAGATTATCCAATACAAGCGCAACGGAACATTGCCAGAGGACAAGATCAAGGCGCGACAGCTCCAGCGGAGAGCAACCCGTTACAACATGCAGAGCAGAAAACTTTACCGCCAGGGGTTCACTCACCCCAACCTCCGCTGTCTAACCCCAGAAGAGGGAAAGGTCGTGCTGGCAACAATACATGGCGGGGAATGCGGAAATCACTCAGGCGCCAGATCCTTGGCTAATCACACAATGCGACAAGGCTACTTTTGGCCTACGCTTGGTGATGACGCCCGGCGGATATCAAGGTCCTGTCACAAATGCCAACAATTTGCTGATCTTCCACACGCTCCAGCGGGACCTCTGTCGGTTATCGTCAGCCCCTGGATTCACTCAACTTGGGGCCTGGACCTGATGGGAAAATTCCAAACCGCCAAAGGTCAATTCAAATACATCATTGTCGCCATTGACTACAACAACAAGTGGATAGAGGCAGAGCCACTGACGGCAATAACTACCGCCAAGGTAATCCACTTCCTCTGGAAGAACATCTACTGCCGCTACGGTGTCCCGCACGCAATCATAACAGACAACAGCACACAGTTCAACAATAAAGAACTCATCTCTTTCACCACCAATCTGGGCACCAAGATGCGTTTTGCATCGGTCGCCCATCCCCAAACCAACGACCAGGTCGAGGCCGAAAACAAGATAATCAAGAAACTGTTGCAGAAGCGGCTCGATGAGGCAAAGGGTTTGTGGGCGGAGAAGCTCCCGGAGGTTCTATGGGCCATCAGAACAACCCCAACCTCCGCCACAGGTGAAACCCCCTTTCGTATGATGTTTGGGACTGAGGCTGTCCTGCCTATCGAGGTAATCCAACCAACCGCTAGGGTCGAAGGCTACTGCCCCGAGACCAACAGCGACGGCGTTAACCTCGACAGGGATTTACTGGAGGAAAAGCGAGACGCAGCCCATTTGCGCAATCTCCAGAATAAGCGGCGGGTATCGCGCTTCTACAACGCCAGGGTTAAAGCCCGCAACCTCCAACTGGGGGACTGGGTAATGAAAGAAGTTATACCCCCGCCAACGAAACTCCGCCCAACTTGAGAAGGTCCATACAAAATTGTAGAAGTCATTAGCCCGGGCACCTTCTACTTAATGGACAAGGATGGCGTCACAACGACCCACCCTTGGAATACCGAACACCTTCGGTATTACTACAAATAGTCATACCGCTACCCAAGAGCATCTTGACTTAGCTAAATTTTTGTTCAATATTTAGCTAAGGGAAGCTACCCAACGGGTACGACCCCGCTTTTGTAAACGCTGTTCAGACAGCTATCAATGAAACGAGGAATTATTCAAACCATTGTTACCAAGTCTAGCACAGAGGGCAACTGGCAACGCCAGTCAGCGGACTACGTCGGCTACATTGTGCACTTGGACCAATTTTAATTCCTTTAATGTTTCATCCATGACCAAAAGCAAGTATCAAGACCTCTAGCGGCACACACATTATCACAAATAAAAAGAAACACTGGGAATTTGGGTGCCAACAAATTTCATTTATCTCAAAACAGAATTACACCATTTATGCCTCAGCGGCTACACAAAAAAAACTTTTCTACTATTTAGGGATTGGCGGGGTTGGCGGGGTTGGCGGGGTTGGCAGGATTGGCAGGGTCGGCCCCGCTACCTTCAACAGTTCCACCGGCGGCCTGCGGAGGATGGGAGCGGCTCGTCTGGTCGGACCCTCGGGCTGTGGGACTGGGAGTCTCTATTGTGCCATCCACCCGGGTGTGGGCCGCCAAGAAGCCAGCGCGGGACACCTCCGACTGCGTAGGCGCCCCCTGGGAGTCGCCCTCTGGAGGCTCGCCACTCTCCCCGCTACCCGAGCGGACTCCGGGACCAGGTGCGGCAGTGGGAGCGGTACTTGTTGTCGGCGGCGCTTCCTTACTTGGCTGCACGACCGGCATTGCCGCTTTCGCCCAGTCAATGGCGCCCTTCTGCCGCAACATCTCCACATTGGCCAGGGCACCGGCCTTGGCTGTGTCGTTAAGCGCCTTCTTATGCTCCACCGACTGCTTAGACGATTCAACAGCGGCAGCCGCAGCACGGCTTCCCTCAGCCTCCAAGCGAGCGACTTCACCCTCCAGCCGCTTGATTTCCGATTGTTTGGCGGCGGACTCCCACTGAAGGATCTCAATTTTCTTCTCCTTCGCGGTCACCCGATCCCGCACCAGAGACATATCCTGCTCCAGCTTGGCGTACCGCTCATTCTGGTCCAGGTGCCGCTCAATGGCAACGTTCAGCTTGCCCCTGGCATCCGCCGCATCGCAGTCGGCCTTTGTCAGACGTCGTTCGACGTCAGCCAACTTCCCCAAGTCCTTCTGGAGGCCCGCCACTTCCTCCCTCAGCTCCATCTCAACCAGGGGCTGCTTGGACGCTGCTTGGAACATCTCGTGAAGCCCAACGGCGACGTGCCCAAAGGCTGTGCTGAAGGGCGACTCGCTGACGGCGGTCGACCGAACAATTCCCTCCAGGGCGCCGAACCCCAGCCGCTCGCAGAGGTGATACAGGAAGTCCCGCTCACCGTCGTTGAGGAACTCGGCGTAGGCAGCAAATGAGTCCAGGCCGCTCGCACCACCTCTTTCGTCACGTCCGCAACAGTCCTGGGCGGAGCCTGCCTCGACTTCTTGGGCTGCTCTCGGGCCCCCGTTACCTCCACTTCCTCCTTTTCCCCACCGGAGTCCGGCTGGCGGCATTTTCGCTGGAGCACCCGCGTGCTCCCAGCAACAGCTGGCCTCGAACCCCCGCCAGCAGCGCTAACCCCGCTATGGTAACACCCTCGGTGGGGCGCACCGTTTTATTCGCCACGCCGGGCCGCAAGGCCGGCGCCCTCTCTTTCCTCGGCGCCGCTTCACTCGCCTCGCCGGTCCCCGCCTGGACGGCAGGCAGCCCATCACCACCGAGATGGGAGTGGTGCGGCATTGGCAGCACCACAGGAACCTCTGACTGGCTCAGCGCCAGTGTCTCTGGGTCCACCATCGTCTTTTGTGCCGCCATCCCGGAAGCATACATGGCTTCAAGGAAGTTGTCGATTTCAGCACGGTCCATGGCCTTCGCAAACGCGTCACGGCTAGCCTTGTTTCCCGGCGGAGTCTCTACAAAAATTAGTGGCAGGCCTATTAGCATAGGACAACCTCACCAAAGGTACCATACAACTAATGTTACTTACCAACGACACGCGTCAGTTGTTGAGCTACCAACAACTCCCACCCGCTAAGGAGACGGAAGTCCAGCAAGTTGCGATTCCGCTTGCAACCTCTGATGCATGCTACCCGGCACTCTTCCTCACGAGTTAAGTTGTACCGCAACCCCGCTGTACAAACAGGTCATCATCAGTAGAGTACAAAAAAAAAAACAAAAGAAACCACGCCAGTCGTGTTCAGCGGAAACAACAAACAACCTCGGATGGGCTGAAATTCTGACTTAAATCTAAACGACGGCTCCCCCTCGTTAGCACCCGCCTGGTACTCCCATCCCACTGTCGCAACGCAAAACGAGCCCCGCCAGTACGACATTGAGTCAGGTTTTCGATCAGCTTGGGCGCTCCTTGCCGACGGCTGAGGTTTACTTGCCCTCTACAACCCTGGCGCTTCACGTACAACAGTTCCTAGAAATGCAACACCTCCGTCACGGTCGGTCCTTCGCAACCAGACAACCGCCACAACGAGTTCAGCGACAACAGTAACCGCCACATGTTGGGGCACACTTGCCCAAAGGCGATGCCGAACTCGCACAGCAGAATCTGAAGGTTGGGTACCAGCGGGAGGGTCACTCCCTCGCGGAATATAGCCTCGTGCACCGTGGCATGGCCCACTGGCAAAATCGAAGCTTTCTCCTCTACCGTCGGTGGACGTAGCTTCACTGCCCCGGGCAACTGGAACACCCGCTTCAGCCGATTGACGGCAACCGCTGTCATCCTACCTCCCGCCTCGTCAACGGGAGTGCCGTCCTCAAACACCCACGTAGACTTGGTATCCTCCCCCGTTTCACCTCCCCCGCCAGCGGAACCGCTGGCGGCAATATTACTTTCTAGTCGCTCTTCATGCAAAGTATGCGCAGCAGCAGCCTCCCCCACCCTAGAACTCTTCGGACGCGACGCACGACCCATATCTACGTCCCACGGAATGGTCTGTAGCGGCTCGACTTCTAGCGGTTCTGGCAGTGAGGTTCCTGCACGGGCAGACAGACGCAACGAGTCAATAAAATTTCTATCCGCCGCGCTGAACAACACTTCAGATCCGGAATCCTCACTGCTCGAGATCTCTATGACGTCGGCCATCCCAAAAGTCTAAAACCCAAATCAGTTAGCTCACACAGGATCTAACCTATCCCTATAGCAGTTAGTGCCCAAGGACATCAACAACACTCAACCCAGAAAATGCCAAAACAAGAACAAACCGACTAAAAGCCAGATTCGACCATCTAGAAAAGCCCTAACAACCCCAATTGTCAATCACAACCACCCTTCCCCAAACCCACTCACACCCTCACAGTACGTCAACAAAGGACATATCACAGAAAAACCCAGAAATCCAACGACGCAGACACCCAATCAAACAGGAAAAAGACCAGATTACCAACCTTGACAGTGGAGCCTCTGACAGTAGTGTATGCACTACTCTTCGCAGCCGGAGATCGTCTGTTCTTCCACGCACGAAACTCGCCGATATCGCCTCGCCTTTCTTCTCCGATCTCAGACACAGAACACTTGAAGACGACGAGGACACAGTTCAAAGTTTAGAGCAGTGCCAAATATGCGACCTTCCTCCCCTTTTATGTCAACGTCAAACAATCCCACACCGTCCTTTTAAAAAACGACATCGACTGCCAGCCGTACGCGTGTCCCACAGCTGCAGTTACTCTCCGGATTAACCGAGGCGTCGCCTCGGTTACGAAATCCATCATTACTCGACATTAATGGTGAGGAGACGGCTCGGCGAAGGAGGCACGCCTCCGCACGCTAACCCTTTAGGGGTTTGCCACGTGTCCACCACCATCAAGCGAAGCGTCCGACAGAAGCCACAACTTTTGGGCGAAAGGCTCCAAGTATCGAGGTCCGCTGAGCGAAACCCCGCTAGCGGAACTTCTCACTTGTCATCCTCCAAGTATCGAGGTCCGCTGAGCGAAACCCCGCTAGCGGAACTTCTCACTTGTCATCCTCTAAGTATCGAGGTCCGCTGAGCGAAACCCCGCTAGCAGAACTTCTCACTTGTCATCTTCCAAGTATCGAGGTCCGCTGAGCGAAACCCCGCTAGCGGAACTTCTCACTTGTCATCTTCCAAGTATCAAAGTCCGCTGAGTGAATTCCCGCTAGACTTCCACTTGACAATTTGCAAGGGGCAGCCTAGGCTATACATGGCACTGCCGGCAGAACCGCCTCCATCTTGCAAACCCCGTGCGTTGCTGAGCCCAATTCCGATCAGTAACCACCGCCGAACACGTCTACCCGACGCTGTTTCCTGTTACATCCAGCGGGGGGTATCCGCCAGCGGCGGATCCCGAGGCTACGCCTCATTCTGACAACGACCGCCACGCGGCGTTACGGTCAGATCGTCCCTACGGGACAAGGGGACTTATCAACAGTCTACGACGAACCTGATCAGGTATGTTGACCCCCACCACTTGGGTACTAAGATTGGGCTCGCTACCCAACACCTTCTGCTCCGCGTAACTTCCCCTCAACAAACAATTTGCCGACCATCCGGAGGTCCGTCTTGGCTAGGGAGTGGGGGACTCCCTGGCGGGCCTGGAAGGGACCCACCCGAAAGGGTATAAAGCGTTTGATCAGTAAATCCATGGTTGACAACGCACTGACGCTAATTATGCTGTTGCAAGTCTAGCGGAAGTAACGCTTCACACCCCCGATCAACTCCCCAACCAAGATTGCCCTCCTTGACTGGGGACTTGGGGGACTTGTACCTACATGTACTAAAACGAGCATAATTAGCTATAATGAGCCATGCTCATTGTACCGCCAGAGGTACCGACTCTCACCAAGGGGATGACCTGCGAAGTCACGGCCAGGCGGGCTGCCGCTCGAGCCCTGGATCACCCCCAGATCACCGATGACGCGCCGCTACGCACCGCGTCAAGATAGCATCAGAAGCTCCAGATGCTGGGAATCGAAGCACATCAGTCCCACATCGGAAACAAGAAGAAGATCAACCTCTTCCTCACCTATAAAAGGTTCTCTCCTCTCTCCTCATTAATTACGCAAATACAGTGACTGACTTAGGCATCGGAGAAGTGAAGACCGCCCAACGCGGTCTCCCTCTGACGCCCTGTCTATCGTGTTGCAGTAACAGGAATCACCTAATCCTAGGAGTAGCGGTCCGCCCACCGGACCCGCGTTAAGCAAGGAATCGGCTACCGCCGGACTTGAGCATTAACACATATAGAGAGGCGAGGTCTTGGCCTGGCAGGCGGCTGCTACTCGGGTTTGTCTCACCGCCGGGGTTGACCGGGGTGGTGAATAATGCGTGGTTGATGCCTACTGCTTGGTTGGTGGGTTGGGGAATGGCGGATTGATCTGCCTGCTCTTCAGCGTTCCTCCCGCCGTCGTTAGTCATGGTGATTGTGGCGGGATGACCTTTTGTTCAAGGCTTCCCACAAACGGCGCCAATGTTAATGCTCAAGTCCAGCGGTAGCTGAATCCTTGTTTAACGCGGGTACGGTGGGCGGACCGCTACTCCGAGGATTAGATGATCTCCGTTTATTGCAACATGAGAGACAGGGCGTCAGAGGGAGACCGCGTTGGGCGGTCTTCACTTCTCCGATGCCTAAGTCAGTCACTGTATATGTGCAGCAAAACAATAAATGAGTAGTAATTGCGTAATTAATGAGGAGAGAGGAGAGAACCTTTTATAGTTGAGGAAGAGGTTGATCTTCTTCTTGTTTCTGATGTGGGACTGATGTGCTTCGATTCCCAGCGTCTGGAGCTTCTGATGCTATCTTGACGCGGCGCGTGGCGGCGCGTCAGATGTGATCTGGGGGCTATCCAGGGCTCAAGCGGTAGCCTACCTGGCCATACCTTCGCAGGTCACCCCTTTGGTGGGAGTCGGTACCTCTGGCAGTACAATGAGCGTGGCTCATTATAGCTAATTATACTCGTTCTGGCACATGCAGGTACATGACTAAAGTGATATTTTCAAAAGTTGAGTGACCAAATTGTCGAACAAGTCATATTTTAGTGACCATTTGTGATATTATTCTCTCTAGCTAAAATGTCAGTTCAATTCTTTAGTTGTTAGCACTTCTTGTTTCAATTGGCTTAATATGATATTAGTTGTTCACATTTCTTTTCATAACAATTGATAATTTTATCTTCGAGAAAATATTTCAAACAGTACCCGAACTTAGGCCGACTCCTAACTTCAGTACCCGACTATGCAAAACTATCACTTTGGTACCCCAAGTTTGAAGCCCGACCCAAGAACGGTACACGCCGTCCATGACGGCGTTAACTAGCTAACCACGTGGCATATTTTGAGGTGTAATTCAGTCCAACTTTTTTTTTTTTTAATTTAATTCAAAAAAATTATGAGACCAATTTTTTGGTCTCACCAACAACACCTGTCCCTACGTGAGAGAGAGAGAGTGAGAGAGAGAGAGAGAGAGAGAGAGAGAGAGAGAGAGAGCTCGGTACTCTCTGACCCCGACACCAGCAGTGACCCGAGAAAGAAACCAAACTTGAGGGACGACGTCCGGCCACCCCCATACGGCGCACAATCACCATTCCCTTAATCTCTGAGTCGCCTACGTCCCTGTGCCTTTGGATCACTCATGCATTGAACGTAGAAGGAGCAACGACGACTGGAAGCTGCGAGACTTCTCCTACGAGCTCTGCAATTCCCAGCGATTCCGACCTCCATTTTGGCTACCTGTGGTATGAAATCTCATCTCCTCATCATGCCCAACAAGCCTGTGCAATTATTTTTTGAATTTGATCAGGTTTTGACTTGGTTTCTGGGTTTGGTCTCAGGCAACCGTGTTCTTGGACATCGGCGACATTTCTGGCTGTTCTCAACTCATTCCTACCTAGTTTCTGGTTCGACTGCTTCTCTGGACAAGGCCTGGCCCTGCGTGGGAATTAAACTCTGAAGATTTCTGGGTTGTGGTCATTGAGGCTTGAATACCAATTCATCATCGAGTTCTCCCCTGAGTTTCCAACAGCCCCACAGAGCAAAAATGGTGACCCTGAGAAAGATAACCCGAGCCCGAAAGCCACAGATGGCACCATCTGTTTTTCCTCAGACCCATTCTTCTCTTCCTGGTAATGGAATGTTTGCTTGATTGGTTTTTAGAGCTCTTGTATGTTCGAGTGCTTTGGAATTTTCCAATCACAAGTTGACAAAACCCAGATGAAGGAGATAAGGAGAAGAAGAAGGATCTGCTAAAGAGAAGGTTCATTGATGAAATGACCAAAATACCCTCTAAATTTAGCATGTGGATTGTTAGTTAACACTGTCATGGACGACGTGTACCGTTCTTGGGTCGGGCTTCAAACTTGGGGTACCAAAGTAATAGTTTTGCATAGTCAGGTACTGAAGTTAGGAGTCGGCCTAAGTTCGGGTACTGTTTGAAATATTTTCTCTTTATCTTCAAGCCATTTACTTTTCTATCATTCATTTTTCAGCCGTTTTATTTACTTTCTTGAACTTTATCAATTGCTCTTTACTTTTTCACTCTTTGAGATACCAATCATTTACTTTCTTGCAATTTACTTAATTGCTCTTTATGTCTTACACCCCACATCTGATATACCTTTTTACCGAGTTACACGAAATTCTTTGTGGTTACCGTTCACGGTTATAATTTTAACGTTTAGGGGGGGGGGGGGTTAAAAATTGACTTTTTATGAGTTAATAATTTGAGAAAACTTCCTTCATGAAAGTTGTAGAGAACGTTAAACCGAGCTCGTGCATATGTGGTACGTAAAAATCGGAGTTCGTATGTGAAAGTTATAGCTTAAAATGTGAAACTTACTGTTCATGGTAACAAAAATATAAATATGGAAAGTTACCACTGTGGGTTTCCATTTTCGGAAACCTGGTAACTCTCCCTCTCTCTTCTCCCCCGACCCCTTCCCCTCTCGGCCCGAACTGATTCACCTTCGATTTCTCCCTCCTTCGGCCGACCCACGACGGAATCCGGCTATCCCCGAGCTCACCTCCTCCCCCTTGACACGTTGGCGGTGGTATTTTGCGAAGATTTGGCCGGAGAAGCTTGATTTCACGCCGGGAAGGTAACGGTTGCAGTTTGCTATTTTTGTCGGTTTCCGGCGATTCCGACCTTCTCCGGTCACTAGACCGGCGTCGAAGGTCGGGTTTTTGCTGGAGATTATTTTCCCTAAGGTCTTGCTTCTCAATTTGCAGTGTAGAGGTCGAATCGATCGAACCCGAACCTAGGGTTCTTGAATTTTTCTGGAAAATCTTCACCGGCTTAATTGGAGCTCTTTCAGGTAAAATTGGCACTTGTTGTAGTTGAGAAAGAGATTAGGCATGTTGAGTAGGTGGTGCTGCCAAAATTTGGTGGCCATTGGTGGTGGTTGGCCGGGGGCGCGTGGGCCCCACGCGCGGCCACTGTGGGTGGCGCGTGGAGGCGTGTGGAGTTGCAATTTATTCTCTGTTTTGGCTCCATAAATCCCTTAACAATTGTAGTAGTTTATACATGAAGTTTGGTGGAGATTGGAGGGATTACAAATTGTGTATAAACGAATAATTAACGATTTACGTGAATTCGATCGCCGAAATTCGTTCGAATTCACTTTAGAATTTATATATCGATGAATGGATATTGATGGAATTTCGAGGATGGATTTATTGTGAATTAAGGAGTTGGATTTGAAGGGGGGGACGTTATGACTTTCAATTTCTAATTATCATAAAGTTAATTGTCGTTCTATAAATGTATTTTTACGAGTGCTATTCGTACAGGACGAGAGGAATCTTCGTACGAGGAAAATACCGAGCGACGTCAGGATTGAGCATATATAGTGAGTGGACTTTTATTTTTCAAAGAATGATGCATGCATTTATTTAAACAGTTCCGAAGTTATAAATTATTTATCAATTTACTTTTTTGAGCATACGGTTATTTTCGGAAACGGTTTTGGTTAATTGATTTACTTGGAGATTTTATGGCGTGCGGGGTCACGTCATTGGATTACGCTTATCTTCTTTTATTTATTTATTTCCGATGTAATTTCCGGATTTATACTATTTATATTATACTTATATTCGGCAATTTGAGATTTCTATGAAATGCGATGAAGTTAATCTTTATACTTATTTATATCCTATTTATTTTGAAGATGAGAATATCTTGGCGTGTGGGACACGTCTTTGGAAATTCATTTACGAGAGTTGGGGAAGTTTTATGATTTTACTGTGGTTTTCGGATTTCTTTTTGCCATACTTTGGGTGACTTATCATTGCTATCATTGATTTCCGCCTTTGTGGCGCGGTGATGGGATCACCGTAGCCCTTCCGCCTTTGTGGCGCAGGTTACTGTCTCTGTGACAGTAATTCTGTAGCCCGGTATCCTATCGCTACACTTAGTGGTGTAAAGGTATATTACGGGAGTTATGGGAGTATTTTAGCCTGGGAGGCTATCACCCGAGCCTGGGAGGCTCACTCGTATGGCTATCGCCTTCCCCTACTCACTTTACTACTTAGCTAGCGGGGTTAGCTCGATTTTTGTTTAACCAGCGGGGCTGGTCTTACTTCCCTTGAGTATCAGAGTTCCAACTTTTTCTTATAAATCGTATGTGACTAGCGGGGCTAGTCGGTTTTCATGGGTGGAACTCCTCTTGTGTTATTTTCGTTAATCACTGCATGCATCGCGAATTTTTAAAGGAAATAAATGTGGGAAAGTATAAAATCCTTTTTGTTAAAAAATTGTTTATTTTGTCCACTCACGCTAACGTTGTTTTTTATATACTTTTCCCTGGGCCCTTCGGTTTCAAATGCCCAGTTTTCAGTGTTGCTGCTCGGCGTTCTGAGGTGAGCCATAGTGACCGCATCCGCTTCCGTCATCATATTTTGTAGGTTATTTATTTAGCCTACTGTATTCTATGTTAAACTTATATTCCTAGAATGCTCTGATTACTAAGGGATATGTGACCCAAACTTGTATGAATTATATTTGAGGTCTACGACCTAACTTTGGTGATTGTAGTAACTTTTAACTTTTGGAGATTGTGTATGATGTTATTAGTCTTGAGATGGAATTGGTTGAATTTGGGAGCAGGGTGGCTCCAGGAGTTATGGTTGGATTATTAGAAGTGAATTTTGTTTTCCGCAGGATTTTGGGTTATCCATTTTTTTAAGGGAGGTTATGCCGAAATTTTTGGTAAATCTCCTTTAAAGGTGGGTCCCGCAGGGCCACCTCGGATTCCATGGTGGAATTCGGGGTGGGTCATGTCATTATGTTTCAGTCTTAGTCTACAATTTACTTCATTTTCTTTTATTATTGTGTTTACGCTTTTGTATTAGGAGTAGTTGTAACCAATGTTCTAAAAATAACTAGGTGCTAGTCGGGTGGTGGCTAAGCCGAAGCTTGGTAACTTAATATGATTTCAGTTGTTCACATTGCTTCAAGCCGTTTACTTTTATGTTATTTATTTTTTAGCTGTTTTTATTTACTTTTTTGAACTTTATCAGTCGCTCTTTACTTTTTCGTTCTTTGAGATACCACTCATTTACTTTATTGCTCTTTATGCTTTTGTATTAGGAGTAGTTGTAACCAATATTCTAAAATTCATTAGGCGCTAGTCAGGTGGTGGATAGGGGTCTAACACCCTGGGGACTAGGCCGAAGCCTAGACGGTTTTTTTTTTTTTTAAATTTATAGTTTGTTTTATAGCGTATAATTATATAAATTAGAATAAATAAAGTATAAATTGGTTGAAAATAATTAAATTAGTCAAAATAGAGAGAAAATGTTATAATGAAATAAAATAAAAAGATCACACTTGCAAGCCTACAAGTTAGAAATAAACAACTACAACTAGATCAGGATCGAGAACTTCTTGATGAGGTTGAAGAAACAATCGATAGGTAACACGTACTTCAGACTTCCTCTGCTCTACATATTGGTTCTTTCTTGACTTTTCGTTGTTTTTGATAACAATGTGATTGATTTTTCTTAATGTGTGTATCTCAGAGTTAGGGATTTATCTTCCTACAATTGAAGTTAGATTTGAACATTTAAAAATTGCAGCTGAATCATATGTAGGACGCAGAGGTTAGTCTACAGTCCTCAATTACTTTGTTAATTTAGGGGAGGTAATGCTTATTATACTCAATAATCTTAGTGTCCCTTAGTAATAGTACTTTTTTCTTAATTATTTGTGTCTAATATCTCTTGAATTGCCTTCATAATCTTTGATGTAGGACGAGAATGGACCCAGTTTAGCTGGAAAACCATAAAAGTAAAGAAGCGGCGTATAATTAAGAAGAGTGATTGGATAAAAGGTAACTCACGCGTAATGAAATTACTAGCCGTTGAAATATTCAAGAAAATTTGGTTTTGGACTTTTCGGGTTTCTCGTGCGAAAAAGTCAGGTATTAATTGTGAATCAGATTGGATAAACTTTTAGCCAGAATGTCTGTTTGAGACGCATGATACCTTTCCAAAATGGAAACAACGAGATCTTCAATACTCACTTTAGTGAGCCATATCATATTAAAATATATCTTCTTAATTATCCAATTCGTGATTTAATATTTTTAGGCTAATTTTACATTTGTTTTAGGATTCTTTTTATTTTAGGTTCTTAGTTTCCTTTTAAATTTGGATTATGATTTTAGGTCTTGGATGCCTATATAAGTACTATCATACTTTGTATTAGAATTAGTTTATTATATCAAATTTAATAAAAATGAGAGTTTTTTCTCAAGTTCCCTGGTGGATTCCAGATTTATCTTTTTAGGGTTTATTGCTTATAAACTCAAATTAATTCCGCTTGCGTCAGGTGGTATCAGAGCAGGTCTTTCCTGTCTATTTTATTTACCTTTGTAGCAATGGTTGATGAACGTGCTCCAATTACAAGAGCAGATTTGGATGCCCTTACCACTCAGATGATCAATACCATGAACACTCAAATGGCAACCATGAACACTCAAATAGCAAAATTTTGTAGGTCGTTGGAAGGAAGGAACAAAAACAACAACTGTAATAGGGCAGGGAAGGACAACATGCTAGAGCTCCATGTGGTGGTGGAGGTGATATTAATTATGATTCCGAGGATCTCATAACCAAGGATAATATTCCTTACTTTTCTGGTCACATGAGCGTGGAGGATTTTCTGGATTGGCAGGTTGAAGTGGATAGATTCTTTGAGATCATGGAGCTAGGTTCCAGAACACAAGCAAGCTAAGATGGTTTCTCAGAAGCTGAAGAAGGATGCTGCTTATTGGTGGGATCAGTTGTGGAGTTCTCGTCAGAGGCAAGGAAAATAGCATGTTTGAATATGGCGCAAGATGAAAGGTCTTCTTAACAAAAAATTTCTGCCTAGAGATTTTTTGATTAAGAATTAGCCTTCTAAGGTTTTCGAGAAGAAGTTAGAGTCCAAGTTTTCTTTGCCTGTTGAGATTAATAGTTTATTTGAAGAAAAGCCAAAAGAGTTTCTAAAGGAAGAAACTCCACAAGAAATCATCCATGATGACCAAGAAGAGGTTGAAGATGAGATTGTTCATGTAGACATGGTTATTAATAATGAAGAAGTCTTGGAGCTTGAAATTAATCATTCAAAACTAGATGTCATTGAAGAATGCAACCTTGAGAGCCGAGAAGAATCTACTAAGGTTGCTTATGAAAGCCAAAATGCATATGACAGACTCATCTATGGTGTTGGGTTCATGATTGTGTCATCCGATTATGCAGAAGATCCGACTAATAATCCACAAGTTCAATTGTTTAATTTTTTCTCGGGTCTCTTGTCTACCTATTATTGTCTTTTATTCAAGAGGAACTCGAGGGTGAGTTCTTTCATAGTGGAGAAGAATGATGTAGGACAAGAATGGACCCAGTTTAGCTGGAAGAACATAAAAGTAAAAAGCGGCGTATAATTAAGAAGAGTGATTGAATAATAGGTGTTAATGTTAGAAACCAGAGTCTCTTATTAACGTGAATGAGAGAGAAAGAGAGAGACAGTGTGTGTGACACGAGATGTATAGTGGTTCGTCTCCTATCTTAGCGGGAGACTACATCCACTTGAATGTTTAACTATGTGTGTTAGGCCTTGCAGCCCAAAGAGGATTACATGAGTTGTAATGGGATGGTATGGAATGTCTTTCTAAGTGGGAGGAGAGTTCCTTTTATAAGTAAGGAAGCCTCTCCTCTTACACTTGCTTTCCAATTTGGGATGCAAAACATAACTATTATAGTGTAGAAAGCATGTTGTGGAGGCTTGTTGGCAAGGCTGGGAAGGTGGCTTCCTGGCGAGGTATTGGTCGCTTCCGACTACCGTGGCATAGCTTGGACATCGGGCTACTGGATGCATGTCTTGGTTAGGCCCCACCATGGCTTATGGGCCCCCCCAAGAGGGTGTTACTTATGCTTGGTGATGTAGAAAATAGCCTTGCTAGTAGAGGTATCTACAAGTCCCCGAAGTCCCCAAGTAAGAGGAGCTTCTTGGTTGGGGAGTTATAATCATGAAGTCATCAAGCATAAGTAACTGGGTAGCACGGACCCCCTACAAGTCCCCGAACTCCGTAAGCAAGAAGGGACTCGTTAAAGATAAAAACACGCATATGGAGAATGCTTATTGTATTGAGCAACGTATGTGAGTTGCATTGATATGCAATGGCATATATGAATGTACTAGGTGCATGATACATATTGATGTGTGCATGTAAATGGCGCTGAGTGTGATCGGCTATGACATATAAACTCGAGAACGCATATGGTTGTGTGAGCAAACGGATTGCATATGATAAATGCGTGATGCACGCAAGAAAACGAACGAGGTCGAGTTTGACGAGGTTACGCTCGGTGTAAGTTGCATGAGTGCCATAAAGGCAAGCGTTTGTAATTTTGTGAACGATGAATATGCGAACACTTGTGTTTGTTTGGTTTTAACTCGTATTAATGGAACGCGAAAAGAATTCGATTTGTTGCAAACGACACATGGTAGAAGAATTCAATATTCCATTAATATGCACTATGTCTTGGACATGTGAGTGTAAATCTCAGGATTGCCGGGAAGGCGTGAGCGTTAGAGCTCATGAGAGGGAAGCTCGGGGATGCCGGGAAGGCTTGAGAGGAAACTCATGAGCGGGTGCTCGGGGTTGCCGCGAAGGCATGAGCCGGAAGCTCGGGGGTGCCGGGAAGGTAAGAGCGTGAGAGCTCAGCGGTGCCGTTAGGGAAAGAGAGTGAGAGCTCGGCGGTGCCGCTAAGGCAAGAGCGTGAAAGCTCGGGGATGCCGCTGAGGCAAGAGCGTGAGAGTTCGGCGGTGCCGCTAGGGCAAAAGAGTGAGAGCTCGGCTGTGCCGTTGAGGCAAGAGAGTGAAAGCTCGGGGATGCTACTGAGGCAAGAGCATGAGAGCTCGATGGTACCTCTAGAGCAAGAGCTTGAGAGCTCGGGGATGCAACTGAGGCAAGAGCGTGAGAGCTCGACGGTGCCGCTGAGGCAAGAGCATGAAAGCTAGGGTGTGATGTCCTGGGGCGTAACCGTTGCTAATTATGCTAGGTTGTATATACAAGTCCCCGAAGTCTCCGGTCAAGGAGGTTTTCTTGTGGGGTTGATACCAAAGAGTGGCTTTGTGCCGTATTGCGAGCATAATTAGTGCAAGTGCGTTGTCCATCTAGAATTGGTCGGAGCGAACGCTTATGCCCTTTTGGGTGGGCCCATGCTAGGCTCTCCAAGGAGTTCCCCACTCCTGGCTATAGACCTCCGTATGGTCGGAAAATTGTTTGACGAGAGGAGCTGCGTTTAAGCAGTGGGTGTTAGGTAGTGAACCTAATCTTTGATACCCAAGTGTCGGGGGTTAACTGCCGGATCAATGGCTGCCATGGGCTGCGTTAAACTGTCCCTTTACTCTTTCTTGGAGGAGAAAAGCTTACTGCAATGTCGCGTAGCGGTCATTGTCATTATGACGCGTTGCCTTACAGCTTGGCGGTTGGTCATAGACCATAGACTCGTGGAGTCTAGACCCGTTTAGGTCTCTTTCCCATGGGAAAAGTTTGACAAAGTATGGTGCTCGGAGGCTAGACCATAAGTTTACATATAAAGTACATGTAAAGTTTGTGAGTGTATGAACAATACCAAATAAGTATAGCAAGTAATAATATATGGATCTTATGGCCATGTAACATGCACAATAGATAGTGGCAAGTGTAATGGGTGTCCATATAAAATTTTGGGGGTAGCTCCCGGTGAATAGTATGAAGCATTGTCAACTTGGGACTTTAATTAAAGCATGCTGGATGTGTTTGTACCTACATGTACGTTTGCAAGCATAATTAGCTATAATGAGCCACGCTCATTGTACCGCCAGAGGTACCAACTCTCACCAAAGGGGTGACCTACTGATACACAGCCAGGCGGGCTACTGCCCGAGCCCGGGATCCCCCCTAGATCACAGCTGACGTGCCGCCACCCGCCGCACCAAGACAGCATCAGAAGCTCCAGATGCTGGGGACTGAAGCATATCAGTCCCACATCGAAAACATGAAGAAGATCAACTCCTTCCTCACCTATAAAAGGTTCTCTCTTCTCTCCTCATCAATTACGCATTTACTACTCATTTATTGTTATGCTGCCTACATGCATTGACTGACTTAGGCATCGGAGAAGTGAAGACCGCCCAACGCGGTCTCCCTCTAACGTCCTGTCTCTCGTGTGACAGGTAGTGGAGGCCATCAAACCCTCAGAGTAGCGGTCCGCCCACCACACCCGGGTTAAACGAAAGATCGGCTACCGCCGGACTTTGAGCATTAACATTAGCGCCGTCTGTGGGAATCTCTTGAACAAAAGGTCATCCCACCACAACCACCATGACTAACGATAGCGGGGGAAACGCTGAAGGGCAGGCAGATCAATCCGCCATTCCCCAACCCACCAACCCAGCGGTAGGCATCAACCGCGGCTATTCACCACCCCGGTAAACCCCGGCGGTGAGACAAACCCAAGTAGCAGCTGCCCGCCAGGCCAAGACCTCGCCTCTCTATATGAGCTGGCACTGGCGGATCTTCACAAAGCAAACAGAGAGCGTGAACAAGAACGAAAAGAAAAGGCCGAGGCCCAAAAGCAAGTGGCCACGCTTGTGTCACGCTTTGACGAGCTAAAGAGAACACTGGAAGCAACCGCCAACCCGGCACGAAGCGAGCAATCACGGAGCACCAGGCACAGCCGACCTAGTACCGGAGCATTGATGCCAGCACCAGTCGTGCATATGCAGGTCCCGCTGCGCCCACCAGAGCTAGCGGGAATGGGGCGCCCCCCGCGCCCCAGTTAATGTTGGAACAGGAGGCAGAGTCATCACTGCACACCCACCGCTTGAGACCTAGGGCAAGAACTGAGGGAAACCCACCCGCTCCCAAGCGAGGATCAGTTCAGGGGAGTATCCGGCAAGGCCCCGTCGGCGAGGCAACCGCTCAAATACTCGAAAGGATGCAGCAGTTGGAACAAAGGTTAATCCGGGCGGAATCAGGCACCCCAGCGCCAATTTCGAATCCACTTTTCGCATCCAAGCCAGGACCATTTACTGCTGCAATTTTGCTGGCTGTCAGACCGGCGTACGCAAAGACTCCAAAATGTCACATTACAGCGGTAAGACTGACCCCTTCGTACATATGGACACCTTCAAGAAGGTCACCAACAACAAGGGATTCGATGATGCCACCCTGTGCCACTTGTTCAGCGAAACGCTGGACAATGAGGCAATGAATTGGTTCTTCGAATGCCCGCCGGGATCCATTGACTCATTCCAGGCATTGTCACACGCTTTCCTCTCTCGGTTCATCCAACTGTCCGCCGGGCACCACAATACAAGCCAACTGTTCAACTTCAAGCAGGGTACGGAGGAAACACTGAAGGCATTCGTCACAAGGTGGGAAGCGGTAGCATCTCAATGTCGTGATCTTGATAAAACAATAGCTTCGGCGGCTTTTAAGCAGGGACTCCTCAAAGGGCCATTCCTCTATCACCTTAACTACAATCTTCCAAATGCGGTATACGACCACTTCATGAGTGAGGTGGTCATTCATGCCCAAGCAGAATTCATCACATATGGAGAAACCCCACCGCCACCGGCAGCACTAGCAAAGTCGACACAACCCTCCTCCAGTCAGCAGGCGACCGCCAACAAAACTTCCAATTCACCACCAAGTGATAAAAAAGGGAGTGGCAGTAGGGCCAGTACTAGAACAAGTGACAGAAGGACCAACACTACAAGGGAAACCGCCCATCCCATGGGGACAACCGCAACAAACATACGGAGTCTTCCCAGCAGTATGCAGTATTTACAATCCTCACGGCCTCGTATGAAGAAATATACAATCAGTGCAAGGATCAGATCCCATCGCCGCCCCGGGCAAAATACCCAAAAACAGGAAAGCCAAGAAACACCGGCAGGTGGTGCAAATACCACGAGGACAGCGGTCACAATACCAACAGCTGCAACGCTCTCAAAACGGCCATTGAGACCTTGTACCGTGATGGCAAGCTGGAGCAATTCAAGGTGCGCCAACCGCCACCTGTGATCGCCGACATTGAGCCCATTGGCCACATCAACACCATCGACGGAGGTGCTCCAATCACCAACATGTCTCACAAAGCTAGAAAGCGTTATGCACGGGCTCATCACCCAAAGGAAGTCTGTAACATCCGCTACGAAAGATCCGCCAAGCTCCCAAAGTCTGGTTAGGGGCCCATTACCTTCTCAGAGGAGGAGGAGCGCGGAGTGCATCTGCCCCATGACGATCCTTTCTTGATCGACGCCATCCTCGGCAAAATGTCAGTGGGTAGAATCCTGGTTGATAGCGAATCCGCTGTCAACGTCATATTCAATGGCTGCTACAACGACCTTAAGCGGAACAGAAAACTACTCCAAGATCATGAACCACTGCTCAGCTTCTCTGGTGACATCACGCAACCGCTGGGTTCTGACTATATGCGGCTAGTTATCGGTACTAGTCCATGTATGGCTGAAATACATACGAAGTTAATAATTGTCGATTGTTTCAGCTCATATAACGCAATCATTGGTCGGCCAGCGCTCAATAAACTCAAGTGCATCATTGCCGGATACATGCTGCTCATGAAGTTCCCCACCCCCATTGGCACAGGGTGTGTCAGGGGAAGTCAACAGTTGGCACGCGAGTGTTACTCAACTACTATAGCACAATCAACCCGCCGCCATAAGATCCTAGCGGTAGGCAGTCAGGCACCGCCACCAAATATCTTTGAGGACCCCAGGGATGACGAAAAGAAATATGTAAAGAAGGAGCCGGTCAACCCAGAAACATCATTAAGGGTCGTTAGCATCTCTGACGAGCACCCTGAGCAGACAGTCCGCACAGGCTCTCAATTAGACACAGAGCTGGCCGCGGAGCTCACTCAGTTCCTACGAGACAACGCTACGGTCTTTGCCTGGTCATATGCAGACATGCAAGGTATCTCCCCTGAAATCATCACACATAAGTTGAGCATCAAACCATCCTGCTATCCTATCAAGTAGAAGCGCAGAGCCTTCGACGAGGAGAAGTACCGTCCAATCGGAGAAGAGGTTGCCAAGCTGCAGGGCATTGGGTTCATCCGCCAGGTCATCTATCCCCAGTGGATTTCCAACCTGGTTATGGTCAAAAAGGCTAGCGGCAGGTGGAGGATGTGCGTCGACTTCAAAAATCTTAACAAGGCGTGCTCAAAAGATAGTTTCCCACTACCCCGCATCGATCAACTGGTCGATGCAACTGCTGGACACGAGCTCCTCAGCATGATGGATGCTTTCTCCGGCTATAATCAGATCAGGATGCATCCCGACGACCAAGAGTGCACCACCTTCACCACCGACAAAGGCCTGTATTGTTACAATGTGATGCCTTTTGGTCTGAAGAACGCAGCGGCAACTTATCAGCGACTGATGAACGCCATGTTCGTGGAACATCTGGGCAAGATAATCGAGGTCTACGTAGACGACATGTTGGTCAAGAGCGTAAAAGCCAGCGGACATGTGGCAAACCTCAAGATCATAATAACCATCCTCTTGGCCTATGGTATGCGCCTTAACCCAGAAAAATGCTTCTTTGGCGTCACCGCCAGCAAATTTCTGGGTTATATTGTCAGCGAATGGGGCATCGGGGCTAACCCTGACAAGGTGCAGGCCATCCTCGACTTAAAGGACCCAGAGTGGAAGGTGCATGTCCAAAGCCTCCAGGGCAAGCTAACCGCCTTGTCTCGATTCATCTCCAGGCTGACTGACAGGTGCGCCCCATTTTTCAAAGTCCTTAAAACAACCTATAAGAAAGTCATCGATTGGAACCCAGAATGCCAGGCGGCGTTCCAAGGCCAGAAGGAATACCTGGCGGCAGTTCCACTCCTTTCCATTCCTGTGCAAGGAGAAACATTATACATTTACCTAGCGGTATCACAGTCAGCGGTGAGTTGCGCCATCGTCCGGAGGGAAGGCCAGGACGAGCTCCCAGTGTTCTATGCCGGCAGGGGCATGAACGGAGCAGAAACACGGTATCCTCCCTTGGAGCAGCTTGCTCTCGCACTCATCGTTGTCGCCAGACGCCTCCGCCAGTACTTCCAAGCCCATACAATCCATGTGTTAACCAATCAACCGCTGAGACAAGTAATGCAGGACCCTGAACATTCGGGGCGCCTCAGCAAGTGGGCCATCGAGCTCAGCGAGTTTGACATCGATTACAAACCAAGAACCGCCATGAAGGGCCAGGCGGTGGCAGACTTCATTGCTAAGCTCACCGAGCATCAGCCCGAATCCAAGATTGATGTACCGCCTGGAACGAAAATAGTGACCGCCGAGGAGCCGGCTCCCCAACAATCAGACTGGAACCTACACGTGGACTGCTCCGCCAGCGCCGGAATCATCTTAACAAGACCAGGGGGACTTAGTGTCGAATACGCATTGAAATTCAACTTCAAAGCCTCAAACAATATGGCGGAATATGAAGCACTCATTGCCGGCCTACTCCTCACCATCGATTCAAGGGCAGACAGTGTCAACATCTTCAGTGACTCTCAGTTGGTCGTTAACCAGGTCAACAACAATTTTCAGGCGAAGGACCAGCAGTTAGCGGCATACTTGGGATACGTCAAGACACTGCTCAATAAATTCAAGTTCCACACTATCACACAAATCCCCAGGGAAAAGAACGCCAAGGCTGATTCACTGGTAAGACTGGCAACCGTCCAGCCACACCAGAGTCCAGCGGACACAAGGGTAGAGTGTCTGGACAGGCCAGGTATCACAAAAACCCTGGCGGAGATCTTCAACATTGAGGCCAATCCTAGCTGGATGGAGGAAATTATTCAGTACAAACGCAACGGGACATTGCCAGAGGACAAGATCAAAGCGCGACAGCTCCAGTGGAGAGCAACTCGCTACAACATCCAGAACGGAAAACTTTACCGCCAGGGCTTCACTTACCCCAACCTCCGCTGCCTAACCCCAGAGGAGGGAAAGGTCGTGCTGGCAACAATACATGGCAGGGAATGTGGAAACCACTCAGGCGCCAGATCCCTGGCCAATCGTACAATGCGACAGGGCTACTTTTGGCCTACACTCGGTGATGACGCCCGGCAAATATCAAAATCTTGTCACAAATGCCAACAATATGCTAATCTTCCACATGCGCCGGCGGAACCACTGTCGATCATCATCGATCCATCGATTCACTCCACGTGGGGCCTTGACCTAATGGGAAAATTCCAAACCGCAAAGGGTCAGTTCAAATACATCATTGTTGCTATCGACTACAACAGCAAGCGGATAGAGGCGGAGCCCCTGACGGCAATAACTACTGCCAAGGTAATTCACTTCCTCTGGAAGAACATCTATTGCCTCTACGGTCTCCCACGTACAATCATAATAGATAACGGCACACAGTTCAATAACCAGGAACTCATCTCTTTCACTACCAAGATGCGTTTTGCATCCGTCGCTCACCCCCAAACCAACTGCCAGGTCGAAGTGGCGAACGAGATAATCAAGAAGCTGTTACAGAAGAAGCTCGACAAGGCCAGAGGTTTGTGGGCGGAGAAGCTCCTGGAACTTCTATGGGCCATCAGAACAACCCCAACTTCCGCCACTGGTGAAACCCCCTTTTGTATGATGTTCGGAACTGAGGCCGTCCTGCCTATCGAGGTAACCCAACCAACTGCTAGGGTTGAAGGCTACTGCCCCGACACCAACAGCCACAGCGTCAACCTTGATAGGGATCTCGTAGAGGAAAAGCGAGACGCAGCCCATTTGCACAACCTTCAGAACAAGCAACGGGTCTCGCGTTTCTACAACGCCAGGGTCAAAGCCCGCAACCTCCAACAGGGGGAATGGGTAATGAAAGAAGTCATACCACCGCCAACAAAACTCCGCCCAACTTGGGAAGGTCCATACAAAATTGTAGAAGTCGTTAGCCCAGGCACCTTCTACTTAATGGACAAGGATGGCGTCACTACGACCCACCCTTGGAATATCGAGTACCTTCGGTATTACTACAAATAGTCATGTCGCTACCCAAGAGCATCTTGACTTAGCTAAATTTTTGTTCAATATTTAGCTAAGGGAAAGCTACCCAACGGGTACGACCCCGCTTTTGTAAACGCTGTTCAGACAGCTATCAATGAAACGAGGAATTATTCAAACCATTGTGTTCCCAAGTCTAGCACTAGGGGCAACTGCCAACGCCAGTCAGCTGACCACGTCTGCTACATTGTGCACTTGGACCAATTTTAATTCCTTTAATGTTTCATTCGTGGCCAAAAGCAAAATTGTCAAAACTCTAGCGGAACAAACATCATAGAAAGAAAAACCAAACGCTGAAATTTCATTAACTTTAGGACTATTCATTACATCAGTTAAATACGCCTTAGCGGCTACAAAGTGGGCACTTCCATCTTCAGGGGTTGGCAAGGTTGGCTTGGCTGTCTTCGGCATTTGCACCCTCTGAGTCCGGCGGCGGTTGTTGGCGGCTTGTCTGGTCAGATCCGCGGGCTGTGGGACTGGGGGTCTCTATGGTACCATCTGCCCGGGTATGAGCCGCCAAAAACCCGACACGGGACCCCTCTGACTGGATAGGGGTCCGCTGGGAGTCATCCGCCGGACAAGCGCCACTTTCCCCGCTACTCGAGTGGGTACCATCAATCTGAGAGGGGTCATCACCCTTTGCCGACGGAGCTTCCTTGGCTGGCGGCATGGCAGGCATGGACGCCTTCGCCCAGTCAATGGCGCCCTTTTGCTGCAGCATTTCCACATTGGCCAGAGCACCGGCCTTCGCTACTTTGGTTAGCGCCTTCTTGTACTCCGCCGACTGCTTGTATGACTCAACAGCAGCGGTAGCAGCGCGGCTCCCCTCAGCCACCAGGCGGGCGACTTCACCCTCTAGCCACTTAACGTCGACCTTTCTGGCGGCGGACTCCCGCTGAAGGATCTCAACCTTCTTGTCCTTGGCGGCAACCCGATCTTGCAGCAGGGACATCTCTTGCCTCAATTGGGTGAAATGTTCGGTCCATGCCAGGTCCCGCTCAACGGCAACAACCAACTTGCCACGAGCATCTGCTGCATCACAGTCAGCCTTCGTCAAGCATCGCTCCACGTTAGCCAACCTTTCCTGGGCCTCCCCCAAGTCCCTCTGCAGCCCCGCCACCTCCTCCCTGAGCTCCCGCTCAACCAGGGGCTGTTTTGACACCGCCAGGAACATCTCATGCAGCCCGACAGAGATGTGCCCAAATGCCGTGCTAAAGGGCGATTGGTTGACGGCCGTCGACCGAACAATCCCCTCCAAGCAGCCGAACCCCAGCCGCTCGCAGAGGTGATACAGGAACTCCTGTTCACCGTCATTCAGGAACACAGCGTAAGCGGCAAATGAGTCCAGGACGCTCATACCCGCCGCTTTCGCCACGTCAGGGGGAGCCTCGGGCGGAGCCTGCCATGCCTTCTTCGGCTGCTCGCGGGCCCCAGTTATCTCCACGGCATCCTCCTCTTCCCCGCCGGAGTCGGGTTGACGGCGTTTTTGCTGAAGCGCCCGCGTGCTTCCAGCGACGGCAGGCCTTGAACCCCTCGTCGGCAGCTCCAACCTCGCTATGGTGACACCCTCCGCTGGGCACACTGTTTTCTTCGGCACCCCGCGCCGTATGGCCGGCGCTCTCTCTTTTCGCGGCGCTGCCTCGCTCACCACGCCGGTCCCCGCCTAAACAGTAGGCCGCCCGTCACCGCCAAGATGAGAGTGGTGCGGCATTGACAGCACCACTGGAACCTCAGACGGGCTTGACGCCAGCGTCTCCGGGTTCACCACTGTCTTCTGAGCCGCCAGCCTAGAGGCGTACATGGATTCCAGGAAGTTGTCAATTTCAGCGCGGTCCATGGCTTTCGCAAAAGCATCCCGGCTCGCTCTGTTCTCCGGCGGAGTTTCTACAAAAAAAACAACAAACCAATCAGCATGAGACAATCTCACCAAGGGTGTGGTATAGCGGAGAGTACTTTACCAACGGCACGAGTTAGTTGTTGATCGACCAACAACTCCCAGCCTGTAAGGAGACGAAAGTCCAGCAAGTTGCGATTCCGCCAGCAGCCTCTGATGCGCGCCACGCGACACTCTTCTTCGCTAGTCAGGTTGTACCGCAACCCCGCTGCACAAAAGGTCATTGTCAGTACAGGATACAAGGCTGTATAAAAAATAAAAAAAAATAAAAAACAAGAAAAGGAGAAACCCCGCCAGTCATGTTCAGCGGAGACGGCAAACGACCTCGGATGGGCTGAAACTGCGACTTAATTCTAAACGTCGGCTCCCCCTTGTTGGACCCCGCTTGATACTCCCACCCCGTCGTGGCAACGCAGAAGGTATCCCGCCAGTAGGACATGGAATCCCTCAAGTTCTCAATCAACTTGGGCGCTCCTTGACGGCGACTCAGGTTTACCTGCCCTCTGCAACCTTGGCGTTTCCCGTACAGCAGTTCGTAGAAGTGCAGCACCTCCGCCACAGTCGGTTCCTCGCAACCTGACAACCGCCATAGCGAGTTCAACGCTAGCATCAACCGCCACATGTTGGGGCAGATTTGCCCAAAGGCCACGCCAAGCTCGCACACCAAAATTTGAAGGTTTGGTACCAGCGGGAAGGTTACTCCCTGGCAGAATATCGCCTCGTGCACAGTGGCATGGCCCGCTGGCAGGATCGAGCCCTTCTCCTCCACCGTCGGCGGACGCAGCTTCACCACTCCGGGCAACCGGAACATTCGCTTTAGCCGGTTGACGGCAACAGCAGTCATCCTACCTCTCGCCTCATCAACGGGGGTGCCGTCCTCGAACACCCACGCCGACTCAGTATCCTCTCTCGCTACATCTCCCCCCCTCCCCCCCAGCGGAACCGCTGGCTGCACTATTGCTTTCTAAACGCTCTTCGTGCATATTGTGGGCAGCGGCAGCCTCCCCCTCCCTAGAACTCTCTAGACGCAGTGCATGACCCATAACTACGTCCCACGGTATGGTCTGTAGCGGCTCAACCTCTAGCGGTTCTGGCAGTGAGGTTCCTGCACGGGCAGACGAACGCAACGAGTCAATAAAATTTCTATCCGCCATGCTGAACGACACTTCAGATCTGGAATCCTCACTGCTTGAAATCTCTATAACGTCGGCCATCCCAAAACCCTAAAACCCAAATCAGTTAGCTCACATAAGATCTAACCTATCCCTATATCAGTTAGTACCCAAGAACATCAAGAACAGTCACCCAGAAAATACCAAAACAAGAACAAACACTCAAACCCAGATTCGACCATCTAGCAAATCCTTAAAAGTCCCAACCTTGTCAAACACAGAACCCATCCCCAAACCCACTCTCACACCCTCACAGCACGTCAACGAAGAACATATCATAGAAATACCCAAAACCCAAAAATTCGCCATGACAGACATCCAATGAAACAGGGATATAAGTTAGAATACCAACCTCAACGATGGAGTCTCTAATAGGAGTGTGAGCACTTGTCTTTGGGGCAGGAGATCGTCGGTTCTTCCACGAACGATAACTCGGCAATATCGCCTCAGCTTTCTTCTCCGATCTCAGACGCAGAGAGCTTGAAGACGATGAGTACAGTTCAAAGTTTAGAGCAAAGTGTCAAATATGCTAACTTCCCCCCCTTTTATGTCAACGTCAAACAGTCCTACGCCGTCCATTGAAAAATGACATCAAATGTCAGCCGTACACGTGTCCCACGACTCCAGTTACTCTCCTGATTAACCGAGGCGTCGCCTCGATTACAAAATCCATCATTACTCAACATTAATGGCGAGGAGACGGCTAGGAGGAGGAGGAGACACGCCTCTGCATGCTAACCCTCTAGGGGTTCGCCACGTGTCAACCACCATCAGACGAAGCGTCTAGTAGAAGCCACCGCTTTTGGGAAGAAGGCACCAATCGTCGGCGGTGTCCGCTGAGCGAAACCCCGCTAGCGGAACTTCTCCCTTGTCACTTTCCAAGTGTTGAACTCCGCTGAGCGAAACCCCGCTAGCGGAACTTCTCCCTTGTCACTTTCCAAGTGTTGAAGTCCGCTGAGCGAAACCCCACTAGCGGAACTTCTCCCTTTTCACTTTCCAAGTGTCGAAGACCGCTGAACGAAACCCCGCTAGCGGAACTTCTCCCTTGTCACTTTCCAAGTGTCGAAGTCCGCATAGCGAAACCCCGCTAGCGGAGCTTCTAGTAACTTTCCGTGTTGAAGTCCGCTGAGCGAGACCCTGCCAGCGGGAATTCTCCCTTAGCGCCCTACGACTGTCAAGGTCTCCGCTGGGCGAATCCCCGTTAGCAGAACTTCCACTCATCAATTTGCAACAGGCACCCTCTGCTCGGGGCAACACTGCCGGCAGAGCTCCCTCCATCTTGCAAACCTCATGCTTTGCTGAGCGCAACTCCGCTCAACAAACTATCGCCAAACACGTCTACGCGACGCTGTTTCCTGCTACAACTAGTGGGGGGTATCCGCCAGCGGCGAATCCCGAGGCTACGCCTCACTCTGACAACGACTGCCAAGCGGCGTTACGGTCAGATCGTCCCCACGGGACACGGGGACTTGTCAACAGTCTACGACGACCCTGATCAGGTACGTTGACCCCCGTCACTTGGGTACTAAGATTGGGCTCGCTACCCAACACCCTCTGCTCCGTGCAGTTTCCCTTCAACAAACAATTTGTCGACCATCCGGAGGTCCGTCTTGGCTAGGGAGTGGGGGACTCCCTGGCGGGCCTAGCAGGGGCCCACCCGAAAGGGTATAAAGCGTTCGCTTAGTAAATCCATGGTTGACAACGCACTGACGCTTATTATGCTTTTTGCAAGTCTAAGCGGAGATAACGCTTCACACCGCCGATCAACTCCCCAACCAAGATTGCCGTCCTTGACTGGGGACTTGGGGACTTATACCTACATGTACGTTTGCAAGCATAATTAGTTATAATGAGCCACCCTCATTGTACCGCCAGAGGTACCGACTCTCACCAAGGGGGTGACCTGTGGATACACAGCCAGTCGGGCTACCGCCCGAGCCCGGGATCGCCCCCAGATCACAGCTGACGTGCCGCACGCGCCTCGCCAAGACAGCATCAGAAGCTCCAGAAGCTGGGGACTGAAGCATATCAGTCCCACATCGAAAACATGAAGAAGATCAACTCCTTCCTCACCTATAAAAGGTTCTCTCTTCTCTCCTCATTAATTACGCATTTACTACTCATTTATTGTTATGCTGCCTACTTGCATTGACTGACTTAGGCATCGGAGAAGTGAAGACCGCCCAACGCGGTCTCCCCCTGACGCCCTGTCTCTCGTGTGACAGCTAGCGGAGGCCATCAAACCCTCAGAGTAGCGGTCCGCCCACCGGACCCGAGTTAAACGAAAGATCGGCTACCGCCGGACTTTGAGCATTAACAGTGTTTGAGAGAGTTAGGTTGTGTTCGAGCAAGTTGGGTGCAGTTGAGTGTGTAGGTGCTGTGCGAGCATGCGGAGCGTGGCCCAAGCGCAAGTCGTGGCCATACTCGATACCCACGAGAGTCGTAACCTGAGCAAGTCATTTATCCGGGCATGTTTAATTAAGTCATAAGTGTCACAAGCTTCTAGATGCATGTCACATGAAAGTGAATATAAGCATGTATGTGTGTAGCATGTACTTGTAGTAAAGTTGCTAATAATATTTTTGCATTATTGTAAACATGCTTAGAGATCATGAAGACATGTAAATGCATATCAAGTGTAATATATTTGTAGGCACGCTTAAAGTAGTAAAAGTATGTGATTGGTATGGCACTAGCTCAAATTGAAAGAGCGTAAAAGAGAAGATATAGTTACTTATCTTATGCCGATTTGGAGCGAGTTGGAGTTGGATTTGATATAAGTACCCAAATCATGTTGGAGTTGTCCAAGCATGACACTCCAATATTTCTTTGGTGAAGTTCCTTAGTAGAAGGATAATGATTTCACTAATTGGAGAGGTGATCGGTGATTATGTCTCCTTGAAACAAGATAGGTGATTAGTACATGAGTACATAAAATCAACACTAGTATCTTGCATATGTACTTTGATAAAATTGTAAGCAAAATGTATAAGCAATGTAATAGTTGATGACAAATGACTTGCGTGCATATCAATTTGAGTGTCAAATTTGCGGGGAACAAAACCCATTACATGCAACGATGGAGCATAGCCATGACGCCATCATTTATATGTAAATGCACTAGTCAAATGGTACAAGTGAGACAATCACTTTGACATATGCATGCAACAGCCTATATATGTGTGTACACGTTCCTGCCCATAAGATATATGTTTAGAAGCATGCGCTCAATTAGTTGTATGCTTGTGTCAATAGGTCATGCTCCATGAAGTAGAGACCTGAGGCTATATATACAAAAGAGTATTTAGGAAGGGACATGAATTGACCATGCATAAACAATTATATGTGTTTTGCGTTTGACCATGCTGTAGGTCACACACACACACACACACACACACACACACACACATATACCAAGTGACTAAATTAATGTGTCCCATATTTATTTGCACTTGGGCTGTAGGAGCACATACATATATCGTGAACCATACACTTGAGATTATAGTTTTCATGAAGGTATATGTATGTCAAGTAGAGATGCTTATACCGCAAGGCAGGAAGTAATTAAACATGTGTAAGCCATGTGCAAATAATGTGTCCAGCGGACATGGCTGCAAGTAATTAAACATATATGTGGCTGCAAGTAACTAAACAAATAATGTGGCTAGCGGACATGCACCAAACACGTGTGTAAGCTATGTAAGTAGCCATGCATGCCGAGGTGAGCTGCACGCTTGTAGGGGTGCACACATGTGTTAAGTACTCAAGTTATATGACAGCAATTTACAGATGGTCATGAGCAGCAGTGCAGCCCGCAGTGATTTATGTTTATTAACAAATGAGAGACCACAGAAAGTCAACGAAGACTATCTTTGAGGTGGAGATTTGCACGGATAGCCAAGAGCTGATCGATCAACTAAGAAGACCTCGAGTTCAATCTAGCACTTGGGCTGGCACTGGTAGCACTCTCTTTTATAAATCTAGCGGAGGAAGTGTCGTTGAAGGAGTTTGAGCTGGTAGTGTTACCTAGCAGTTGCAGAGCCTTGCTGGCGGTTGTGGCTGGCGGAACTGTGTCTAGCTGAGGCTAGAGAAGAAGGAGGTAGCCACCTAGTGGAGGCTGTCCGGGCCATGGCTAGCGGTGGAGGTGTGCTCATTGAAGTTAGCTGCTACGTTTTGTAGGTTTGTTGGTGATTGGCACTTTGGCGGATGGCTCGCTAGGTAGAGGAGCTTTGGTTAGTGGTGACTCCTAGCGGTGAAGCCCAGCGGTGATGCCTAGCGGAGGAGCCTAGCGGCAATGTGGCTAGCGGAACTTTGGGCTGGAGACCTGCACATATAGCTAGGGCTAGTCAATCAACTAAGATGACCTCAAGTTTAGTTTGATCAAATGAAGTGCAGAAGCCGCCGAAGTGAGGGCAGTGAGGGAGGTGAACACCAAAGAGTGGTGATCAACGACGAAGCACGGTGAGTTGAACACTGATTCTAGGCGAAAGTTTACCAGTGCCGCTGATGAAGCTTAGTGAAGGAATTTTGTAGCTGGGGAAGCTTAGCGGATGCTTGGCTGTTGGATGTAATCGAAGAAGAAGGTTGGGTACCAAGAGCAAATTCTTGGGTGTCCAGAGTAAAATAGAATTTTTTTTCTTACCGCCAAGTGATTTACCGCTGAGGCTGGGCTGTTGGCTGGTATCACTAGCCTTGCTAGTAGTGAAGCTCAAAATTCTTTTTTTGTTTTTTGTATTGTTTTTTGTTTCACCGCTGAGGATGGATAGCAGCGGATGTTGATCAAACTTGGGCACACATTTTTTTTTTTTGTTTACCGCCAAGGATGGGGTAATGTTTGGCACTGATATGTATCTTTTCTTTTGACCTTGTACACAAGTTTTGGCACAAGTTACCTCTAATAATTTTGTTCAAAAGTTAGGCAATGTTGCCGCTAAGAACTTTGCTCTAACTTGAAGTTTGGATTGGGAGCTAATGATCATCCAAGTTTGAGTGATGATCAAAGAAAATGAGTGCTCAGTGAGCAACTCAGAGAAAAAAAAATATTTCTCAAATTTCTTTTAGTCCCGTTAAGCTGACTTAACACATGGTAAGTGACGAAGCCATTGTATCGGCTTCCCACAGACGGCCCTAATGTTAATGTTAGAAATCAGAGTCTCTTATTAACGTGAAAGAGAGAGAAAGAGAGAGACAGTGTGTGTGACACGAGATGTATAGTGGTTCGTCTCCCGTCTTAGCGGGAGACTACGTCCACTTGAATGTTTAACTATGTGTGTTAGGCCTTGCAGCCCAAAGGGGATTACATGAGTTGTAATGGGATTGTATGGAATGTCTTTCTAAGTGGGAGGAGAGTTCCTTTTATAAGTAAGGAAGCCTCTCCTCTTACACTTGCTTTCCAATGTGGGATGCAAAACATAACTATTCTAGTGTAGAAAGCATGTTGTGGAGGCCTGTTGTCAAGGCTGGGAAGGTGGCTTCCTGATGAGGTATTGGTCACTTCCGACTACCCATTATGCCAAAAATGTCATCAGACGATAGACATCAGACAACAGAAAGCTGATTTTCTATTGTCTGAGTTTTTCAGACGACAGACAAATTAAATATGTTGTCTGAATACACTGAAAAACAATACTTGTTTCATTTTCAATATATGATCACATTCAGACAACATATATATGTTGTTGTAAAAGATTGAAATTTTTCATATCAAACCCAAAGTAATTCCCTCCAAGAAGTTGAAGTACTTTTCGTCTCAAAGTTTCAAAACCCAGGCTGACTAGTCACTAGGGGTGATATTCAGACAACACAATTTCTTAATTGTGTTGTCTGAGTAAGCTGTGTTTGACTTTTTTATGTTAACTCTCCCTTTCTCTTTCTCTCCCAACGATTGTAGTCCCATTCTCTCTCTCTGTCTCCATCTCTTTCTTTTGCTTTCCCAAACCTTCAAAAACCAACAACTTCCCCAACAGACCACTGCAATCAGCCTCATCTCTACGGTGCCTCCGCCTTTTCCTCTTCTCGCTCAACCCTCCATTCAAATCCAGTCCTCGAAAGAAGACGGTGGTTTTTCAATTTGGGCGTTTAGGGTTCTTCTAGTTTTGGGGTTTGCCTGGTTTTGGGGTTCTTTTGGTTTTGGAGGGGAGAGAGTCCACTTGATCCACTTTCTCTCTCCCTATCATCCACTCATTCTCTCACACCTTCTCTGCTCAAAAACCCAGATCTGTCTTCAAACCAAACGCTTGTCGGACCGCCTCCCCTACTCGTCGAACTCTTCTTACTCTGATTCCTGCCAAAGAGAGGTCGTCGAAGCCGCTCGCTTTTGGTCGCGTGCTGCACTTCGTCGTCGCCGCTATGGTAAGCTTCTCTCTCTACTCTCAGTTCGTTTGCTTAATTCATATCTAGACGTGATTTATTATTTTTTTCGGTCTAAATACCATCTGTGATTGTTGGCAAGAAGTTGATTACAAAATATGCCAATCGAAAATTCCCACTAGTTTCTCGCCAACCAAATAACAGTTCAATCAACTCTCGCGTTATACATAGTTTTCATCTTTAGTAGTCAGATTGGAATGGAATTGAACTATATTGTTAACTGTTAAGATTTTTAGATTTTGTTTACCATGTGGTAATTGGATTTATACACTCTTAGTTTCTTTGAGAACTGGTAGTGCAATAAGTTTTGGTAGTTTGTATGTTCTATTACCGAATTTAAATGGAATCTACTGCTTATATATGTAGTATTTTAATTGTGGTTTCTTCATGATTGCTGATTATTGCAATTTGTCTATTGGATTGTGTTTATAGTTCAAGAGGAAGCTCAGAGAGCCCAAGGGGGAGAATGTCACTCTTGGACCTGCTGTCCATGATGGAGAGTATGTACGTTTTTGGTGTTGCTCACAACTTTGCCTCGTTCAATGATACCTTCATTCGTTTGGATGGTTGGTACATCTCTATTTGCAGGTATTATTTTTTACTTTGACAATAGAATCTTATTTGGGTTTTGATTGTTGTCATGATATATTGGTTTAATGCATGTGAGAAGCTTCCTCCTTGTTGGAAAGAGAAGGCAGTAGAGATTTAATTTATGAACATAGGTTTTGTTGGTAATGAATTGCTTGATTCATGTCTTTGAGTTTCTGTGTATAGCATTTGGACTTGATTTAGTATTGTTTTTTTAACAGAAATGTTTCTGGAAACTTTCATATATGTAGTATGGTTTTGAATTAAGTTTTTCTTTAGAGACCATGTGTTTACTGTGGTACATATTTTTAAACCTTGTTTCAGGTTTAGTAGGCATGGATCTGTATGGTCCTTCTTTACTCATCAAGTGGGTATAAATTAGGTGAACTTTCTTATCTCTATATTATAAATCATCTTCTCATTTGCACAGATCAACAATACTCATGCTCTTTTACACAATTATTTTGGGGTTAAACAATTTCTAGGGCTTATGAAAAAGAAAAAAGTACTTTTTTCCAAAAAAATTGGGTTATGTATATGAATTTAAGGGTTCCTTTTTTAATAAAAAGTTCTTTCTAATTCTAGGTGAGTTTTTAAAAGTTATAACGCAGTACCAGCTTGATATGCTGGACTGTTTGAAGAAAGGTATATGTTAACCTTATTCCATATTCCCATTGCAGTTGTCAAAATGTTTTCTTGATTATTGTGTCTTACTACAAGTAATATAGTTTGGTTTTTTATTATACGTCCTTCAATTTTATTCTTCTTTAGTATGAGTCATGTGATTACAGATAAAGAAAATCACCATAATACATTTATATGCTATTTACTTCTGAACAGATGATGAGGAAGATGGTACTATCTGCGTTACTTAATCTAGAAGCTAAAGAGTCTAACTGAGTACATACATATTAACACCTGAGTTTCAATATGTTATATCGGGCCACACTTAAACACCTAACTTTCAATATGTTCTCTAAGCTTCTTTCCAAAGCTGTTTTCTTCCATAGGAACTTCTTGGATACTTACAATTTCTCTACCTTCATGTGGAAGAATTTATCATCTCTGATTTATATTGAGTTTGGGGGGTTATGTGTTGGGTTTTATACTTCAGTTTTTTATGCTCTTGCAGATGATATGAAGACATTGGTGTGATGCCAGTGGTGTCCTCCAATTTGGCTGAAAGAAGGTAAAGCTTTATTTCATTTTCTTAATATCTTTGCCAATCTGCATATTAAGCTGGATGAGGGTCAGGAATTGTGTGAATGTCACTCTCCTTCAACTTATCGAGGTCTATGACTTTGTTTATAGGCTAAAATGTTTTTTATACGACTCTTTGTTTATAACCTGTTAAACTCTCGGTACAACTAATCTCTGCATTCATCAATAGGGGTGGCAGTTATTGAGTTATGTGTCTTTTATTTCAAAACTTCTTCATTCACTAATGATATCAAGCCCCTTTAAAGTTTTAGACAAAAATAGATTTTTTTAAAAGCGAAAACAATTTCAAACGGGACCGAAGTCTATCTTAACTAATGAAAAATGTTGTTTTCCAGTACAAATGAACGAGAGCTGAGCTCTGTGGCTTTAAGCATTTCTTAGAGTTAAATAAGTTGATAGTTGCTCGGTCCCATATGGCTCTAGGCCCGTCAGGCACCATTCAATGAAGAATTAAGAATATGTGGACATTGAGTTTACTTGCTCTGTTTTTGGTGAGATTTGGATTTGAGTTTTGGCTTTGGGTATTGGATGTGTTTCGGTTCTGATTTGGTTATGAATTGGGTGCATGGGTAGAATAGAAGGGCTTGCGTTTTGAACCGTTCGATTCAAAACCATATGGAAAGAATGGGTAGAGTGCTCTGGTTAATGATGGGGTGAGTTTAGAAAACCACAAGGTTTCGTTCTAATTGAGTTTCGGTCTACGTCTTTGAGCAATTTAGTTTGAACTTGCCCAAGTTGTGTGGTTATCAAACACTAATGATCATGACTTACTATGTAGCTATGTAGTCTGAATTTGAAATTAGTATAGTGTCTGAATTTAAATTTAGTTGTATGGCAGTTGTGACCAAGTGACTAGATAGCTGATCAAAATTGCAATTTAATCTTTTTGTTTTTTTATTAGTTGTTCATTCCAAATTGTGTATGAAGATGCATTTAAGCATGAAAGAGAGAACATAAATTTTGATTGAAGTATATGATAAACTGATAATATAGTGATATAAGGAATGTAAAACAAAATGTCAGTGATACTGCAGTCATAATCTGGCTGAAATTCATTTTGTTGGGATTACAAATTTACAATGCTGTTTTGGATATATACGCTCTCAATATGCAGTTATCAATTGTATTTCCTTTGTTTTTTTAATTCTATTTCTTGATAAATAAATCAGCAGATGAATCAGTAGTTACATTTGCTTGGACTTAGCAATTTGCTTTTGTATTGTGATTAGTTACATTTGTTTGTATTTCTTTTCATGAGTCACTGAAATGGATTGATTAAACTAAATCGGTCTTGCAATTTAAAATGACCTTACTTGGTCTTGCAACCTGGTCAAACACTCCTTTTATTATTTCTCAGCCTTTCAATTTTCTTGCAAGTGCATCAGATGAAAAGGAAAAAAAAAAAATAGATTAAGACAAATGTACTGCAATAGTCTGTGAACCATAGACCCATTATACATCATCTTAAGTTTTTTCCACTGCAGTGTACAAGTTTGCTGACTACGGTGCATAAGGACTACTCTACTATATATATGATATCAGAAGCAGGTGTCCAATCCCAGCCTGAAGGTATGGATAGTTTCTTTTCCTGTTATATTTAGTTAATGTATTGCTTGCTTTGTCTTTTCATCAATCTTAGTTCTCATTGTGAAAAAAAGTATCTATTTAAGTCATTCATCTCATCTCCATGAACTGATGTAATTGCATTGAACTTTTTTTTACTAATGCTTTTTGTTTACTTAGAATAGTGTAAATTGAGAATGAGTGTGTGAAGAGTAAATTATTTTGTACTGGTCTATATATATGCATACAGAACATTTTGTCACTTCATAAACCAAAGAGCAACATTTTTTTAATCAAATGTACAATTTCCCTTACTACTTTTGTTACCAAAAGTGAAAAGCTTTTCTAGAAGATTCATTCTACCGGCTTAGACAAAGTGACCAAAAGAAATGCATTTGCTTGAGAGAAGAAAAGTGTTTCATTGAGTGCCTTTGAATTTTTTTTTTTTGGTAATGGATTTTCAATTTCATGCTAGGATATGTCTGCTGGAGCAAAGGACAACTTCCAAAACTAGTTTTGGGCTGGAAACCAAGATAGTGGCAGCATCCATTCCTTTTATAATGTCGCTGCTAATCCAGATTCGTATGGCAAAGGCACCAGATTTTTGAGACAAGTAGAACAATGTATAATGTAGTTTTACCATATCTAATGTATCTATAACGTAATTTCGATGTAAATTCAACCATATCAATAGTATACTCGCAACACCGTGCGGGCATTTTGCCTAGTAGGAATATAAATGTGACATTTGAAATACCATGCAACCACTAAATCAAAGTCAAAATATGTTGTTGGAGCTACTTAAGAACAACAGAATTTAGGAAAAATCTATTGTTATATTCCCACTCAAACAACAGAAAATTGTGCTCTCATAATTAAAACAAAGACAAAAATATATAAACTTCTGTTGACTCAAAATAAAAACAACGACATATAATTGTATTTTAAATGAATGTACAACAACAAATAATTGTTTTGTGTTAGTAGTTTAACAAACAGTTAACTGTTAGTTATTTTCCCACTTAAACAACAGAAAACTGTGGCCTTACAATAAAAACAACGACAAAAATATATAAATTTTCGTTGATTCGAGACAAAAACAACAACATATAATTGTATCTTAAATGAATGTACAACAACAAATAATTGTTTTGTGTTGGTAGTTTAAATAACAGTTAATTGTTATTAGAATACAAAACAAACAACAGAAAACTGTTATTGTAAGTCATTATAAATAACAGATAACTGTTGTCTGAATTCTCTAACAGACAACAGATGACTTGAAAACCTTCTGTCGTCTGAAAAATCAGACGACAGAGGAAATCTGTCGTCTGGTACCCCCAAGAGATGGCACCGTACTAGACAATAGAATTTTTTTTAATCAGACGACAGATCTCCTCTGTCATCTGATAGCTTTATTGGCATAGTGACCGTGGCGTAGCTTGGACATCGGGCTACGGGATGCAAGTCTCGGTTGAGCTCTATCATGGCTTGTGGGCCCCCCTAAGAGGGTGTTACTTATGCTTGGTGATGTAGAAAATAGCATTGCTAGTAGAGGTATCTACAATAGGTAACTCACACGTAATGAGATTATTAGCCGCTTGAATATTCAAGAAAATTTGGTTTTGGACTTTTCGGGTTTCTCGTGCGAAAAAGTCAAGTATTGATTGTGAATCAGATTGGATCAACTTTTGGCCAAAATGTCTGTTTGAGACGCATGATACCTTTCCAGAATGGGAACGACGAGATCTTCAAGACTCACTTTAATGAGCCCTATCAGAGATTTAGGCCAAAATATATCTTCTTAATTATCCGATTCGTGATTTAATATTTTTATGCTCGTTTTACATTTGTTTTAGGATGCCTTTTAGTTTAGGTTCTTAGTTTCCTTTTAAATTTGGATTGTTTAGGATTTCTTGTTAGATTATGATTTTAGGTCTTGGATGCCTATATAAGCACTATCATACTTTAGGGTAAAGTTATGGTATGTTAACATTTCTCATACATCAACTATTTTTACCCCTTTAAGAACTCATGTTACCACTTTGAGGACTAATATTACTATTTTGAGGACTCATATGATAAACTAAGAAAATTTGCCACTTGAAGGACTCATGTTACCACTTTGAGGACTAATATTACTATTTTGAGAACTCATTTTACTACTTTTATTCATGTTATACGTTAGCACATTGTAGAATTTTTCCATACTTTATATTAGAATCAGTTTATCATATCAAATTTAATAAAAATGAGAGTTTTTTTTCTCTCAAGTTCTCTGGTGGCCGGATTCCAGATTTATCTTTTGAGACAAGTTATGGTATTGTCATGTTTATCATACACTCATTTTACATCTACTTGAACAAAAATATAATTTATATGAATCAAAATTACAATAGTGAGAACAAAGTTACCATATTCATTTGCACTATTTACATATAATTAAAATAAAATTACACATTGACAAAAAATATGTTCAAAAACTTGTAACAATGTTGTAGGTGGTGTAATTATCATTAATAGAACTAAGATTACACAAAATGTGACTCAGGTTACCACTTTGACAATAAATTTGTTGTCACATTTGTAAATGTATGTATGATATACATGTATATATTATAGAATTTTCCTTATCTTTTTAGGGTTTATTACTTGTAAACCCAGGTTACTTCCGACTGCGTCATTCTTCTAACCCTTGTCTATACTTCAAGATGTCAGTGGGATCATCAAACCTTGCAGGTGAAGAAACTCATTTAGTCCTACTTTTACTTATCAGAGTTGGTGTACGTACGTGGCCTAAGTAGCCTGATACTCGCTTGTTTAAATTTTTGTGATGCAGAATGACACTGCTTTTGGGTCCTCCAAGTTCGGGAAGACCACGCTCTTGTTAGCTTTGGCTGGAGAGCTTGGTAAGGATCTTAAGGTTAAATAAAATTGAACGGACTTTGACCAAGGTTTTTCAAGTTGTTTGTAGGTATTACTATTGGATTTTGTTACCAATGTGTTTCAGTGAAAATTCTTGGGCAGGTTTCAGGAAATGTGACTTACAATGGTCATGGCATGCACGGATTTGTACCGCAGAGAAGTGTTGCATATATCAGTCAACATGATGTTCATATTGGAGAAATGACAGTTGGAGAAACCTTGGCTTTTTCGGCAAGATGCCAAGGGGCCGCAACTCTTTATATGGTTTATTTATGGGACTGCATTTGTGTTTAGTTTCCTTTCAATTTCTGAGTAGACCACTGACTTTATTAATTGCAGAAGATAATCGATTATAATGTTGTATTTTGGGTAGAAATGCTAGAAGAGTTAAGTAGAGAGAGAAAGAAGCAATAATTAAGCCAGAAATAGATTTGGATATCTTCATGGAGGTGAGAAATGACCATTTAAAATTGACAGACTTCTTAATTTCCCCAGTTTTACAGGTTTTGAAATGATCAACCCCTTACAGGAAATTGTAGGGAATAGCACCAGAAAGCCAGAGGGCAGCATTTGAGACTACTTATATTATATTCTTAAGGTAACACTTTTTTTTTTCTGTAATGACAAAAGGATTTTCAAAAAATTACCCTTTTTACATAACTTTGCTTTATTGGCCAATAATCCATTTGTTTTGCAGATTTTGGGTTTGGATGGCTGTGCAGATACCTTGTGTGAGAGCTAAGATTTTGTCCTCCATAATTCTATTAGATCTATCTTATGTACTTATTAGATCGAACAAGTACCTTGTGTCAGAATTGAGAAATTCTATGGTTTGAATCTTGAGAAATTTTATGGTTCGAATCTTTAGTATTCTCTTATTTATTACGTGTATCTACTATTTAGGCAGAATACCGTCACCCCATTTTTACTAAGAGCAAGTTCACCCATTGGGTCACCAGGTCACCCACTATTCACTGCTTTTTAGTGTTAATTTCACCCTCTGGGTCACGAGTACAGTGTATTTCGTGCCCTGGGTCACGAGCACAGTGTATTTCGTGACCCAGAGAATGAAAATATACACTAAAAAGTAGTGAATAGTAGGTGACCCGGTGACCCAACGGGTGAACTTGCTCTAAGAAACTGAAAGAAACCTCAGAAACAGAAGAAATGGGGGAAATGAGGAAGAAACAGATGTAGAAATAGAAACGTACAACTTCCAAAATTTATCTAGATATACAAGATCTTAAATTCAAAAATATAAGACAAAATAACTTAATGCTTTTTTTATTGTTGTGTTGGATCCATAATTAATCCATAGGATTGGTGTATTCTTATACTTGTAATGTAATTATCAATGTCTTTAGTATTTTTTTATGGGTTAAATACTGCTTACTCCCTATACTTATAGAGTTTCATCGTTTCAGTCTCTGACCTTTGAATTTCACCTAAAAAGTCTCTGAACTCTCAATTTCCTCCCAATTGGTCCCTGCCGTCAAGTATCCGTCAAAAACTCTGTTATCTTCCCCTAAAAAGTCTATTATACCCTCATTTACTTAAAAATATATATATATATATATATATATATTTGTCTTCCTCTCTTATTTTTTTTTATTTTTTTTTTTCTTTTTACCTCTTCTTCTTCCAGCTCTTTCGCCTCCTTCTGTTCATCTCCTCATCAAGATAGTTCCAATCCACAGACCTTCAAGAGGTGAAATGAAATAAAAAAATAAAACAGAGAAAAAATAAATTAAAAAAAAAAGTAAGTGAGGGCATAATAGACATTTTCGGCAACTTTAACAGAAAATTTTGACAGCAGGGACCAATTAGGAGGAAATTGAGAGTTCAAGGACTTTTTAGGTGAAATTCAAAGGTCAGAGACTGAAACGATGAAACCCTATAAGTATAGGGAGTAAACAGTATTTAAGCTTTTTTTTATATTATAGTATAGCCAAATCCTACGTTTTGGGATTATGGATCGAGCCAAGTAGCCTCTTTTACCCATCATGTATATTGTCCTTTTCGTTCTGTGTTGGAATAGAAACTGATTAGATTATTAGGCAAGATTTTGCAGAAAAGTTTTATTCGTAGCATAAGAGAAACAACTTGCAAAGGCAAAAGGGAGCTTGACTGCAAGACCCACCCATTGAGCAAGGACGAAAGTCGGCCTTAGTGATTCAACGGTGCCGAGGGGAAGGGTTGTCGCTCAATGGGTAAAAGTTACTCTAGGGATACTAGGTGCCCAAGGGGTTGCGGGTTTTTTTTCTACCAACTGGGGCCCTCCCTTCACCACTCCCATGGGGATGGTCTACAGGGTTCATAACTACTCCTCTTACTACATGACACTTACCTACCCAATATTCCCCACTTGTCTGACTATTGCTGAGCAGTTTTTAGATATCAAACATACCTCCTCAGAAAGTAATTTTAATGTGGCCGATTTCCCCTGTTTTGCAATTAGTTTCGCTATAGCACCTGGAGCAATTACTTAGAAGTACATTTTGTGCAACGGCCCTTCTTATTTGGTCGAAAAGAATCCTATAATTCTAATCGATCTTACTTGGGTCTTCGACCCCCTCAATCACTATGAACGCCCCCGATTAGTGCAATGGGATGTGTCTATTTATCTATCTCTGGACTCGAAATGGGAGTATGTTTGAAAAAGAATCTTAGAGTGTCTAGGATTGGGCCAAGAGGGTCTCTTAATGCCTTCTTTTTTCTTCTCATCAGAGTTATTTCATAAAGACTTATAATTACAAACCTTTTTATAACTTCATTCAAAAATGAAACTTTCTTCTGGAATAAATTTGAAAAAGAATTTGGATCCTTTTTTATTGTATCAAAATATCGATTCCATTTTCAAACGACCAGTGAACTCAATAGTAGTTCATTCAAATAATTTCGTGATTGAAAAGATAAAAAGTATCACATGACCAGATCAATCAAAATTTGGTTTTACATTTTGTCCTTTCATATCCCTAAGCTTCCTCCTTGAGATATCTATCACATTGTTAGAGAAACCGTTGACACAAAAACTTACTGCTCTTTAACCCCATGAGTAAATACTTCGAGTATCTACTAATAATTAAACTTGTTTCATTCAAACCTTTATTGTGATTAGCATTTGCTGTTGTAGAATAAACCAATTTTAAAATGTCACAACATGCTTGATTAAGCATGAGTTCTAGTATCATAAGTGTTTCTTCATAGGAACGCCCATGAATTTGATCAATTACTCTTCTCGCTTTGTGAGTAGAAATACATATTGTTGGCCTGAAGCGGCTACTTCTGTATATTGGTACGGCTTTTTTTTTTTCTCCGTAATTATAAGGTTCACCTCTCATTAATAAACGATAAGCATCTATATTCACTTTTATTATTTTTATTATTTATTAATTCTAATTAATAAATTATTAACCCGAAGATCTATTATCATTTTTCGCATGTCCAATATATATGCATTACGATCCCGAATCATGGATCTCTCGGTTCGAGAAATAAAAATAAGAGGATCGAACCATTTCTTCTGACTCTTTTTCAAATTTGATAAATGTTGGTTGATCGTATATTTCATTAATTATAGTTCTATGATTCAAAGTATCATTTCTTATTTGATCCCTTTGAATTCCAGAAAAATAGTTTTGCTTCTATTTGTAAGTTACAAACATTTTGTATTTCTTCTCTAAACATGGTGTTAATTAATCCATTATAAATTCTTTTCTGTAAAAGTAAAATGGGAATTGGTCTACTCATTTCATTTCATAGTACCTTTATATAGGGATAGAATTACAACGGAAACATCAATTAACATCAATTACAATAATGATAGTAAATGCAAATTGTGATGTGATTGTAATTCTTATATTTCCTCTTCGTCAATTACTTTGATGAAGGCACATAATGTGCTTTTCCTTTAACATTCCCCCTTGTGCCAAGTCAAAGATGAAATGGTGCATGAATTGTTGCCTCACTAAAAACCTTGCCAAGTAACAATAAAAACAATGTGGGACAAAAAATACACCTTGGTCGAAGGAAAAGAGCATAACGCACCTTCTACATTTGAGGATGACATGTGTGTGTTAGACTCCCCCTGACGTCTACACCTCCCCCTGATACTTACATTAATCAAGGGAGCTTGGAAAGTCTTCGCATTCCTATGTTTTTCACATGTTTCTCAAATGTGGCCTTAGGCAATGATTTGGTGAACAAATCTGCCACATTCTCCTCAGACCTTACATAGTTCACTTGAATCTTGAGGAGAGCCTGTTGTTGCTGATTGTAGAAAAACTTTGGCGATATATGTTTTGTATTATCACCCTTGATATAACCTAGCTTCATCTGTTCGATGCAAGCTTCATTATCTTCATAAATGCAAGTGGGCTCTTCAGTGGTAGAACTCAAACCACTAGTCCCTCAAATATGTGTAATGATAGCTCCTAACCATATACACTCACGAACCGCCTCATGTAGAGCAATTATCTCTGAGTGGTTTGAGGAGGTAGCCACAAGGGTTTGCTTGGTTGATCTCCAAGATATCGCCGTGTTCCTAATGGTAAATACATAACCAGTTTGAGAACGAGCTTGATGTAGTCAGAGAGGTATCCAGCATCAGCAAAACCAACCAAAACATCATTTGAAGTTTCGGTATAGTGAGTGGCGATTTCACCATCAACATTTCCTTTAAGGATTGCAGTTCCACCACTGGGTGTTCTGAACCCCCTCAGGCCCTGTAGCAGTTCCACCAATGGGTGTTCCTGAGATAAATTGGTGCGTAAGTGGTGCTTTCAGGCTAGGTGTTCTCACAGCTCTGATGGGAGTGAGTGGTGCTGGTAAGACAACTCTAATGGATGTACTAGCTGGTAGAAAAACTGGATCGAGGATATATAGATCTAGGGAAATATCACAATTTCTGGGCACCCCAAGACGCAAGAATCATTTGCTCGGATTTCTAGATACTGTGAACAGAACGACATCCACTCTCCATATGTTACTTTTTATGAATCCTTGATGTACTCAACATGGTTGCGTTTTCCTGCAGAAATCAAGTCCGAGACAAGGAAGGTTGGTATCTTATCTTGTAAAGTATATTTGCAATTGTTAGGGAAGCACCAGCTGTTGGTAAAATATGTTGGTCTAATTGCTATATTAATGAAAAATCAAGAAATCATTTATGCAGATAATATATATACTAGGTAAAAAGCATAAATCTAAACAATGCAAAAGAATAAAAGTTAGAAAAACCTTAAACAATATGGTCGGGTCTAGAACTTGGTTCTATATCCTTAAGACGAAATTGCGTCCTCATCAGTGCTTAAAGGTTTCAATGGCAAACGTCTCCTATGATACAACGACCTTCTTCTTGTGGTAGTAGCACTCCAAACCTCAATAATAGCAAACTTAGATTTTGTATGAACTCTATCTTGAAAAGACTTAATTGGTTTTCAAGACACTAGGAAAAACTCATATCTAAAAGCAGAGGAGGAAATATGAATTCAAGAAGTGTTAATCAGAATATGGTGTAGCAAGTGTTTTATAGATGTAAGGTGACTTTTGGAGGAGAGATGACTTTTCACCAAAAGTTATTTTTTGTGAACAGTCATGACTTCTCATTGCATAGTCATTTACATTATTCAACTTCACACCTTTTCACTAATTTAGTCATCCACAAATTTTGAAAAATTAAGAATTCAATATTTAATTTTTCAACACCAGCCTAGCTAATTTTTTTGTTGTCTTACAAATTGATGCATTCTTGTAGGTGTTTGTCGAGGAAGTGATGAGACTTGTGGAGTTAGATCCATTAAGGCAAACACTAGTAGGGTTACCTGGTTAGAATGGACTCTCAACTGAGCAAAGAAATTAAGAGGCTGACTATTGCTGTTGAACTAGTGGCTAACCCCTCCATGATTTTTATGGAAAAACCAACTTTAGGCCTAGATGCAAGAGCTGCTGCGATCGTTATGAGAACAATAGGAATACTATTGACACTAGAAGAACAGTTGTGTGCACCATTCATCAGCCAAGCATTGGTATATTTGAATTTTTGATGAGGTAGATCAAAATCTTTGTAGATAAATTTACATAACTATATTGGTTTCATCTATAATACACAAGCATGATACATTTAACATGTCATTGCAGTTATTCCTACTGAAGAAAGGAGGACAAGAGCTATATGTAGGGCCACTGGGGCGTCATTCTTGCCATCTAATCAAGTACTTTGAGGTATTCAAAAACCGAAAGTTTGAGCTCCAGTATCTTTGTTTCTTTTGAAGGTTTTCTAATACATGCACTTCTTCTTGTAGGGAATTGAAAATGTCAGTAAGATTAAGGATGGCTACAATCCAGCAACTTAGATGTTGGAAGTGACCAGTTCTTTGAAAGATATAGCTATAGGGATTGATTTGCTGATGTGTAAAAAAAAAAAAAATCTGAGCTATACAAGTAGGTTTGGCAAAACCTTTCACTTGAGTATTATCCGGTGAGGAAAGTTATTCTCATTTATGGCATATATTTCAGGAGAACACAAAACACTTATTAAAGAACTGAGCACCCCTCATCCGAGTCGTTCAAAGGACCTTCATTTCCCTCCTCAATACTCTAAGCCATTTTTAACACAATGCATGGCTTGCTTATGGAAACAGCATTGGTCGTATTGGCACAATCCACCATACACTGTGTCACGGACACGTTCTCGAGTAGGGAATTTTTTTCACTTCCCTCAAGTCTCTGATGGCACCTTACTGCCCCCCATATGACAACAAGACCAACCTAGCACACCTCAGAGTAAAATGTGCTTATCACTTAAGTGTTTCGTTGCCACCCAACACTCAAAGTGGACACCAATGTATGGATGAATGTTTCAATCAACAAGACACACGAAATACAGGGAAACCCCAACCCTTTATTAACTCATACTTAACAAAAGGAACTTGTGTTGGATCTCCATAATACACTCCCTATTGGATGTGTTTAGAGTCTCAACACACTTGGCTATTTATAGAGGGCAACCAACCCTCGGAAGTTGACAACCCCAACTTCCCTAGGTACGTGTGTCCAGCACCCCACGCTTTTCTCATACTGTTGACAACCCCAACCGCCTAGGGATAAGATCGCTTAACTAGTCGATCTTGTGGTTGACAACCCCAACCACCTAGGTTTATCCAAAGGGGAGTTACTCAAGGCAACCTCCTCCAACTTCCTTTGGATAGGAGCTAATAACCTATGCTAACCGCCGCTTGCATCGCCCTTGCATCAACTTTCTTGTTCGCACTTGTGTCACACATTTGTAGCTTGCTTGCTTGTTTGTCAGCATGCCATCCTCGCCCCTCGTTGTGCGCTAGCTGCCTCTGGCAGTCCCTCACACAGGCAATGCATTGCCTACTCTCAATGCATGGGCTTGCCATCAGTGCTTAGCGAGGTTAACCCTCGAGTCTCCCTCCTTGCCTACTGACGGGCCAATGTTGGGTTTGACTGCTGCGTGCATGCTTGGCGAGCGAGGCTTGCACACTCGAACACTGGACTTCCTTGCCTTGTCTTCCTTGGACAACCCTTACTACCCTTCGACACTCGAGGTAGGCGCAAGACATGCCTTAACCTCGGTGCTTTCACCCCTTACACCTACAAGGGTGTAACAAACCTCCCCTACCTGGATTTGGCAATGCCCTCGTTACTAACGGGGTTTGATTTGTTGACTTTGCATCGCTTGCAGCACCTGCTTGACGATCGGCATCATTTTGGAACTCCTCCCAAAGTTGGTTGATGTTGGCTTGCTCCCTGAGCCTTACCTCGTTACATACTTTGTCCACGAGGTTGTCCAACCTAGCCTGCCTCTCCATGGCAGCAGGGTTGAACCAACTTGGTGGTCCCTCATGGATCCACCCTAGGTGGCCTCTTGCCCCTAAGTCCCCATTGCGTGCTTGGTTTCCTTCTGCTTCCAAGACTTAGTTGTCAATCCCAGAATGGACTTCCTTGCTCCCGTCACTGATCTCTATCACTTCGGGGGTCTGCCATGGGCCTTCCTCCCAGGTCTTCGTCGTCATCTAGCACGATGACTTCTACTTGTGGTTGTGGCATGTTGTGAAATTTTAATAAAAACTCACAAGCGCACAAATCGTCGTTAGTATAGTGTGCAAGTACGGGGTCGTTCCAATTGAGGATTGATAATTAATTTAAACCCTAACTCAATTAATCCAAACACAAAAACACATAAACAATCAAACTAAAGAAGATATGGTTTTGAGGTTTTAATTTCGACTAAACAAATAATGTGAAAATTAAAGAAATCAACAAACAAACAAAATATAGTTTATAGGTTGAAAAGCAAAGATGATAAAACGTAGGGTTTCAGAATCAACCACTAACAATCCTATTTATGTTTTGATGCAATTAACAGATTCTTTTGTTTCTTTTGATGACAATTCCTGTATCTAAGTCCAGGTACAACACTTAGACCATAGTTTTCCTTAAGTGTATCATTCTCTCCAGGTACGGCTGAGGTCGTATATCCTAACATGCAGTTTATCCAGGTACGGCATAAATTTAACACATAGGACTCATTACGTTTTAGAAAACAAGAGAATCATGCAAACCATTACTTCTGGTGCGACAATAATGTAATTCACAACTCTTAATCACAAGAAGCTAATTTGAATTATATTGTAGGTACGCCTCAAATTCATCTTCTAATTACTAGATGCAAAGCCCTAAGGTGATCAATCAAAGAACTTAAACATAAAGCATCAATTCAAATAGTGACTAAGAATTCATCATAAAGAAACTATAAATTCATCAATAAAACATCAAAGTACATAAACAATCATGTTAAGGCATCATCCTAACCCTAGAAAAAGGTTTAGCAAAAGATAACTAAATAAAACATAGGAAAAACATAAAAAGAATGGAAGGGAAAAGAAGGGGAATGATGGATGAGTCGTCTCCGCACCTTAGACGTATTCAATGTGCTCCGAGACTCCCATTCTCATGTAAATTCGTGCTCCCTTATATAGGGAAGATTTCTGCTCATCTTTGGCTTCATGTTTCCTTGTAAAACTTGGGTTCAGATTCCTTTCTTCATTTGGAATGGGAAGACCTTGAAATATCTCTTGTAGAAGTAGGAATAAGTTCATCATTTAATCCTCATCTGAATTAACTTCCTTGAAACATTAGGATTGACGATCTTGTGCCACGGAACTTGAGTTCTCCACGAATGGTTGTAAATTCTGGAGCAGATTTCCTGTCTGACCTATCGTCACTCAAATAATCATAACTTTCTCCAGAAGTATCGAAATCGAGATCTGTAAAATTATACAGAAAGTAGACATCTGTAGATTTCCAATGCTATAAGGCTCATTATCTGATTCGATCTAGGTAACTCTCAATAATTCAGCGAAGTTGGGAGTTCTGCACAGACAGATTCCTAGTCTCAAATTGCACATTGCCTTTCAATCCTAGTTAGCTCATTCTAGCTTCGTTTCTTCTTTCTATGGAACAAACCTACAAAAACACTAAAACATGTAAATGAATCATAAATGAGGATAACTAAACATAAAAACCAAGATTAAGAGACATAGAAATATAGGATAATATGAGCACATCATGGCACCACATTGATCTCGTCATGAAGAGCAGCCCATCTCTTCCATGTGAACTCGAATGCTTCGAGTGCCTTCTTATACAGGGCATACTTTGTGATCCACTTCTTGTAGGGGTCATGGCTTACCCCTTGCCTCCGGAACAAGGTTAAGCGTAGGCTAAACTGATTGCCTAGCAAAGGACCTGCCCATAGACTTAGGCAGCGATGGACAGCAGCTATTTTGATTTCTTCCAAAGACATTGTTCCCGCGTTAAGGTCGAGGTCATGCCTCTTGATCATGTCAATGGCCTTTCCATCCTCGTGCAGCACTGCTACGAGTGTCAGGTGCCCTCCCCGATGGATGTAGGCATCAATGAGTACTTCCAGATTGCTTGGGGTCGCCTCGAAGGCCCCTCATGCATGTCTCCTTGAGGCTCCACGACTGCAGCATTGAGCAACACCATGGTAATGTCCTGGGCTTCCATTTCTTAGTCAGAATCTGTTTCTTTGGTGGTGGTGAGGGCGGCAGTGGCTTGAATGTGTAGGCAATCTTTAGGTTTGTGGCTGCCTTGGCATAGGTAGCACCTTAAATTCAGGTTATTGCTTTGGTGGGCAGTTGCAGCAGTTTTTCTTCAGTATAACCGCCCCCAACTGCTCTAGGATCCACTACTTCACCCTTGCCACGCGTCCAGCCCTTGTTTTTCTGATTTGCATGCCATGTATGCTTGCTAGAAGCACCCCTAGACAGGCCCAAGGGTTCTCCATGAATGTTGGACGCCCCTCCATGCACGTTGGCAGCAACCTTGAAATTTGACATGCGGCGTTCTGCCACCACCAAGGCCGCGGCTAGGTCGCACACGTCATGCCTTTGTACTTACGCTCTCGCCCAAGCATGTAATCCCATCAAGAAGTAAAATAGTTTGTCCTCTTCAGATATATTATGCACATCAAGCATCAAAGAACAGAAATGCTTACAGTATTCACTTATGGACCCTTTCATTTTGAGATTCATCAATGCTTCTCGCGCCACCCACTTGGAATTGCATGGTAAGAACTGGTCTCCTAGTTCTTTCTTCAATGCCTCCTAATCCATGATTAGAGGTCTTCCTTGATCTTTGACTCTTGTGCGCCACCATAGCTTTGCATCCCACATAAGATACATGCTTGTCATGGCCACCTTCTTGTTGTCGTTGACATGAGCAGCCTTGAAATACTACTCCATGTCCCACAAGAAGTTCTCTAACTCCTTGACATTCCCCTCTCCAAGGAATGACTTTGGTTCTGGTACCTTGATCTTGGGCACGCCACCTCTTATGCTCGTCCCACCTTCATTGATGCTAGCGCATTTTAGCAGTCCAGTGTCGGCATCAAGAACCTCAAACTTTGCCTCCACCTCTTGCGAAAGGGGTTCGATCTCATGGATGGACGTCTCCATCTTTTCTTCCAACTCGTGCACGTGGCCATCAATGCGACACGCAATGATGCCAATTCTTGCTTCAATTGTCCACTTGAACAATTAAGCTTGCCTCAACATCTCCAATTGGCAGGCCAAGGACTTCTTATACCCTTGCCACTCTCTCCTTCAAAGTATCATTGCCCCCTGCCATCTGCGACTAGATTGGGCAGCCCCATGTCAACCATTACCAGGTCAGGCTTACTAGGCTTCCCTCCCCCTCTTAGCAATCAGCTTCGCCTGCACCTTCTCCTAAGGCTGGCCAATTCTTCCCCTCACCCTTGGACTTTGCCCTTTGGCAACACCTACCCTTCTCAAGGTTTGGTGAACTTCTCCCTCTTAGCAATCTGCTTCGCCGCTCCTTCTCAAGGTTTGGCCACTTCCCCTTGCCCTCGGATTTGCAACAATCTAGCGACCAGGCTTACGTATCTGCAACTACGTAATCCAACCTGGTGCTCTGATACCAGATTGTCACGGACACGTTCTCGAGTAGGGAATTTTTTTCACTTCGCTCATGTCCGTAATGGCACCTTGCTGCCCCCCATATGACAACAAGACCAACCTAGCACACCTCAAAGTAAAATGTGCTGATCACTCAAGTGTTTCGCTGCCACCCAACACTCAAAGTGGACACCAATGTATGGATGAATGTTTTAATCTACAAGATACACAAAATATGGGGAAACCCCAACCCTTTATTAACTCACACTTAACAAAAGGAACTCATGTAGGATCTCCATATTACACTTCCTATTGGATGTATTTGGAGTCTCAACACACTTGGCTATTTATAGAGGGCAACCAACCCTCAAAAGTTGACAACCCCAACTTCCCTAGGTACGTGTGTCGAGCACCCCACGCTTTTCTCATACTGTTGACAACCCCAACCACCTAGGTTTATCAAAAGGGGAGTTACTCAAGGCAACCTCCTCCAACTTCTTTTGGATAGGAGCTAATAACCTATGCTAACCGCCACTTGCATTGCCCTTGCATCAGCTTGCTTGCTTGCGCTTGCAGCTTGCTTGCTTGCTTGTCAGCATGCCATCCTCTCCCCTCACTGTGCGCTAGCTGCCTCTGGCAATCCCTCACACAGGCCATGCATTGCCTACTCTCAATACATGGGCTTACCATCAGTGCTTAGCGAGGTTAACCCTCGACTCTCCCTCATTGCCCGCTGACGGGCCGATGTTGGCTTTTCCTGTTGCTTGCATGCTTGGCTAGCAAGGCTTGCACACTAGAACACTGGACTTCCTTGCTGCCCTTCGACACTCGAGGTAGGTGCAAGACATGCCTTAACCTCAGTGCTTTCGCCCCTTGCACCTTCAAGGGTGTAACACTAGCCTTGATGTTGGGGTTAATGCTCTGGGACCTTGGCTCCAAAATGTAAGCTATATTAATATTGATAGTATTTAACTTGATATTCTGGTAGATATATTTGCTTCCCTATATGATTTCAAAAACTTTGAGTGTAGGACAAACCAACAGGATCTCTTCAATGCAATCGGTTCTATGTATGATGTGCTTCTCTTTTAGGTATTAAGAATTCAACAACAGTTCAGTCAGTAATGTCTGTCGAATGAACAGTCTTTTATAGAGAACAGGTTGCTGGAATGTATTCTCCATTAGCTTATCCCTTTGCACAGGTAGGTGACCGAATTTTGCCAAGTGACAACTGATTTACATTTTTTATTAGTCTTCCACTATCTATATTTGCACAAACAATTCTCTCTGGTGTCATAGTTTATGCAATGACTAGATTCGAGTGGACTTTGATTAAATTCTTGTGGTACCTTATATCCCTTATGATATAATGGATCCGGCTCTGTTATTGATAGAGTGAATAGATCTGCCATTTCTTGAAATCTCTCTTCTTATTCAAAATCGTGGTGTAACGTGTATCCCCCCTATTCCGGTCATGGAATAGATGAAATAAATCACAAAATAGATTTTTGTTCAAGAATGAAATCTTATTGGAACTGTCTAGTTCATCCTTTGGAACCATATCACATCCCGGATCTGATGAAATAGGAAGAATTGAGACAGTATTTTGTAAATACGTAATAATTATCTTGAATATATTAACTATTTCTTTATTTTCCGATCGCTAGGAAGGGACAAAAGAAACATCTTGTTCTTTCTTCAACAATTTCTTATCTCTAGTGGACGTTTCAGTAGGATTAGAACCCAGATGAAGTTCTGACCATCTGTCAGAGAAAAAAGAACGAAGGGATCTTGTAGTTTTCCCAAGAAATTCTTCGAACATTCTATGTGTTAATGTTTAAAGTTTAGCGGTAGCTAAACCTTTACTAACGCTGGTCCGATGAGCGGACCGCTACCTATGACATTTAGAGTTCCTGCTACCTGTCAAGTAAAATACAAAAGGCGTCAAAGGGAGACCGCCCAGCCGCGCTGGGGGGCCTTCTCTTCTCTGATGCCTAAGTTAGTCAATGTATTTATGTTGACAAAGTAACAGTAGGTAAGTATTAAATGCGTAATCAATGAGGAGAGAGGAGAGAACCTTTCATAGGTGAGGAGGGAACTGATCTTCTCCATGTTTTCGATGTGGGATTGATGTGCTTCAGTCCCCAGCTTCTGAAGCTATTGATGCCAACTTGGCGTAGCGCGTGGCGGCGCGTCAACAGTGATCTGGGGGCGAACCGGGACTCAGGCGATAGCCTGTTTGGCTGTGTTTCTGTAGGTCACTCCTTTGGTGGGAGTTGGTACCGCTAGCAGTAGCATGAGTGTGGCTCATTATAGCTAATTATGCTTGTGAATGCCTATGTAAGTACAAGTCCCCCAAGTCCCCAGTCAAGGAGGGCAATCTTGGTTAGGGAGTTGCTTAGCGGTTCGAAGCGTTGCTTCGGCCAGTCTTGCAAAAGCATAATTAGCGTCAGTGCATTATCAACCTTGGACTTACTGAGCAAAAGCTTTATATCCTTCCGTGTGGGCCCCTGCTAGGCCCCCTAGGGAATCCCCCACTCCTCGGCTAAGATAGAACTCCGTTTGGCCGGCGTATTGTTTGTTGAGGGGAGCTGCGTTGAGCAGAGGGTGTTGGGTAGCGAACCCAATCTTTGATACCCAAGTGGCGGGGGTCAACGTGCCTGATCAGGGCCGTCGGAGACTGTTGACGCATCCCCCTACCTGTCCCTGAGGTTCATGTTTTGACTGCAACGCCGCGTTACGGTCGTTGTCGAAGTGAGGCTTTGCCTCGGGAATCGCCTCTGGCGGGAGTCCCTCCGCTGCTGATAAGTGGCTGGAATTGTCACGAGGACCTGCCTGGAGGTAGCCTGGTGCCATGGCGTTGTGGTCAGCGTTGACTGTCTTCCCAAGTGTTGAGGGAGGAGTCTTGCTTGCAAGATAGAAAGGGAGAAGTTCCGCTAGCGGAGTTGCGCTTAGCAAAGACTATATCGCTTGCAAGATGGAACGGGAGAAGTTTCGCTAGTGGAGTTGCGCTTAGCGGAGACTATCTCGCTGAGTGCTTCAATGATTGACGATTTTCCTTTTCGATGGTTACCTTGGACAGACGCTTCGTGTGATAGTGCCAGACACGTGGCCTACATGTATTGGATTAGCATGTGCGATAACGTCTCCTCAGCAAGCCCGTCGCCTCACCATTAATATGGATAATTATTGATTTTGTAACCGAGCCATCGCCTCGGTTAATCCGGAGAGTAAGTGAGCTTGTCAGGCTCGTGTACTGTTGTAATGTGATGTCGTTTTTCAGCGGACGGCCTAGATTAGTTTGACGTTGATATAAAAGAGAAGGAAACCTTGTGTTTTGGCACTTTGTACTTTTTACCTTATGTCGTCGTCTTCAAGCTTCGCTCTGCGTTCTGAGGAGTGCTGCTGAGATTCCGTGAAGATATCCGATTTGTGGAAGCACGAAGATCTTCTGCAGAAGAGAAGTGTTTTCGGTTGCACTCTAGTCTTCATATTTGAGATTGGTACTCTGAATCTCATCCCTGTTTTATTGGATTTTTGTGTTTGCTTTTTGTCGATTTCTAGGTTTTTTTTTTTCTTCGATTTGTGGTATTGTGTTCCTCCCCGGTGTGCTCTGAGGGTGTAAAGCAAGTTTGGGGATGGGCTTTGGTGTTTGGTAGAGGGTTGGGGTCTGGGGGTTTGCTGGATTGTCGAATCTGGGTTTTTGAGTATATGGGTATGCTGTTCTTGTTTTGGTATTTTCTGGGCAAGTATTCTTGATGCTTCTGGATGTAACTGATAAAGGGCTAGCCTAGATCCTGTGCGAACTGACTGGTTTGAGTTTTAGGATTTTAGGATGGCTAGCGTCATAGAGATTTCAAGCGGTGAGGATTCTGGGTCTAACAAGTCGCTCAACGTGGCGGATAGGGTTTTTATTGACTCGTTGCGTCCGTCTGACCCTGCAGGAACTTCCTGGTCTGAACCGCTAGACATTGCACTGCTACAAACCATACATTGGGAAGTTACAATGGGTCGTGCTGGTTGTCCTAAGAGTTCTAGGGTAGGGGAGGATGCCGCTGCTCGCAAGAGGCAGGAGGATAGGCTGGCGAGTAATAGCGCAGCTAGCGGCTCCTCTGATGGGGTGAGAGAGGCTGGCGGGGAAGAACTTGAGTCGGCCTGGGTTCTCCGCTACGGTACCTCGGTTGAAGAGGCGGGAGGGCCGATGACTGTGGCTGCCGTCAACCACGTGAAGCGGGTGTTCTGCCTGCCAGGAGTTGTGAAACTGCGACCGCCGCTGAAGGACGAGAGAGTGTCGTTCCTGCCAGGGAGTAACACTCCCGCTGCTGCCAAACCTCCAGATTTTAGTTTGTGAATTTGGCATCACTTTTGGGTAGATTTGCCCTAATATGTGGCGGTTGCTGATGGCGCTCAACTCACTTTGGCGTATGTCTAGTTGTGAGGGTCCAACCGTGGCGGAGGTGCAGCACTTCTACGAGTTGGTGTACGTGATGCACCAAGAATGTAGTGGACAAGTGAATCTGAGTCGCCGCCAGGGGGCGCCCAAGCTAATCGAGAACTTGGAGGACTCCATGTCACCCTGGCGAGGGACTTTCTGCGTTGCTACCACCGCCTGGGAATATCAAGCGGGGTCGAACGATGGAGAGCCGACCTTCAGGATTAAGTCTGATTTCCAACCTATCCTAGGTTGTCGGTCTGCCGCCGCTTAGAGTTGATTTTTGTTGCGTAATGCTTCCCTGTTGTAATGACCGCTTCGTTGTTTTTTTTGTGTAGCGGGCCTGCGCTATAGCTTGACGCGCGACGAAGAGTGCCGCTTGGCAAGGATTCGCGGCTGCTAGCAGAACCGCAATTTACTAGATCTCCGCCTACTTACAGGCTGGGAGCTGCTAGTCGATCAGCAATTGACATGAGCCCTTGGTAAGTACCTTCTGTTGATGTGTCCTAGTTTGATTGCCGTTAAGCTAACCCGTTGACTTTGTACAGATTCTCCGCAGGGAAACAAAGCAAGTCGCGAGGCGTTTGCGAAGGCTATGGACCGCACCGAGATAAATAATTTCCTGGATAGCATGTATACCTCTGGGCTTGAGGCCCAAAAGACCACCGTCGACCTCAGACATTGGCGAATGATGCCGCATCATTCGCATCTCTGCCCCGACGGCTTGCCCTTGGTGCTGGCGGGAACTGGAGGAGGCAATGTCCCTGCTGCGCCAGTGCAGCAGAAAGAGAGGGTGCCCGCCATTAGGATTGGGTCGAAGGGGAGGGCGGCGGCCGCAACGGGGCTAGTGACCATTGCAGGGCTAGAACCGCAGACGGGAGCTCTCCCCGTGGCCGCTGGTGTGACCCGGGTGGTACACCAAGGGAAGTGGCCACAAAATGATCTAGTCGACGAGGCTGACGCGGATGATCTGGAGATCATTGGGATCCATCAATGGAAGAAGGAAAGGCAGTCCTCCTCGAAGGCCACAGTGACCGATGGGCCAGAGGTGCCGATGAGCGACCTCTACTCTTTTGCCGCATATGCTGAATTTTTTACGGAGCCTGGGTGGGAGTTTATCTTCCACCTCTGCGAGCGGCTCGGGTTTGACGGCATGGAGGGGATTGTGCGCTCAACCACCATTAACCAATCGTCCTTCAGCTCGGCGTTTGGACATCTCTCCGTTGGGCTGCACGAATTGTTCCTGGCGGTGTCGGCACAGCCCCAGGTTGAGCGGGAGCTCAGGGAAGAGATCAAGGGTCTGCAGGGGGAGCTGGGGTAGGCTAAGGACAGACTGGCGGATGTGGAGCGACGCCTGGCCAAAGCAGACTGTGATGCATGGGATGCTCGTGGGAAATTAGCCATCGCCGCTAAGGATAAAAAAGTTGAGATCCTTCAGCGGGAAAGTGTCGTTAGGTCTGCTGAGGTGAAGAAGGGTGGTCGCTCGCCTGGGAGCTGAGGGAGATTGTGCGGCGGCCACCGCTGTGGAGACGTTTAAACAGTCGGTGGAATACAAAAAGGCCATGACTGAGGCGGCGAAGGCCGGTGCCATGGCTAATGTGGAACTGCTGAACCAGAAAGGCGCTATCGATTGGGTCAAGGCATCCCAACCCGCTGGGCCATCAGGTCAAAGTGCACAGCTCGCGAGGGGTGTGGTTCCCATTGAGGCTGAGGGTACTCGCTCAGGTAGCGGCGAGAGCAGTATGCGTCCAGCGGACGACTCTCAGCGAACCCCACTGCCTACGCAGTCCGAGGTCTTTCGTGATGGCTTCCTGAGTGCCCACACCCACGAGGACGGTACCATTATAACGCCAAGCCCTACCGCTCGTGGGTCAGATCAGATGAGCTGTCAGTCCTCGCAACAACCGCCGCCGGAGGGCAAGACTGTCACTGATGCTCGGCCATGAAGATACCTCCCCATCCTGAAGTAGTGCCGCTGAAGGCTTTTGTCGCTCCTTGTTTTGTTTTGTTTTTTTTTTTTTTTTTGCGCCGCTAAGGCCTATTGTAACTGAACAATATTCTTGGGCGGGGAGTCCCGACCCTTAATATAAAGTTGGTATTTTGCTTGAGAATTTTTTTTTTCAAGTGTGGATGCCTTTGCTGATTGTATTGTTTGAATACTTATGAACCGCTAGAGTTTTGACTGCTGTTTTGTGACTTAATGAAACATTAAAGGGATAAAAATTGTTCCAAATACACGATGTAGCCGATGTAGTCCGCCGAATATTGTTGGCATTGCTAGTTGATTCTTGTGCTTGGCCTTGGCGACAATGGTTTGAATAATTCCTCATTTCATTGATAGCTGATGTGTCAATGTTTACAAAAAGCGGGGTTGTACCCATTGGGTAGCTTCCCTTAGCTAAATATGAAGTCAAAAATTTAGCTAAGTCAAGATGCTCTGGGGTAGTGGTATGACTTTTTGTAGTAATACCGAAGGTGTTTGGTATTCCAAGGGTGGGTTGTTGTGATACCATCTTTGTTCATTAGGTAGAAGGTGCCAGGGCTAGCGACTTCCACTATTTTGTACGGACCCTCCCAAGTTGGGCAGAGTGCCGTTGGCAGTGGAATGACCTCCTTCATTACCGAGTCCCCCAGCTAGAGGTTCCGGGCTTTGACCCTGGCGTTGTAGAAACGCGATACCCTCTACCTGTTTTGCAGATTGTGTAAATGGGCCTTGTGTCGTTTTTCTTCTAGGACGTCTCTGTCGAGGTTGACGCCTTCGCCGTTGGTCTCGGGGCAGTAGCCTTCGACCCTGGCGGTAGGTTGAGTTACCTCAATGGGTAGGACGGCCTCAGTTCCGAACATCATGCAGAACGATGTTTCACCAGTGGCAGAAGTTGGGGTAGTTCTGATGGCCCATAGAACTTCCGGCAGTTTCTCAGCCCATAAACCCTTAGCGTCGTCGAGCTTCTTTTTTAGCAGTTTCTTGATTATCTTATTTGCTGCTTCGACTTGGCCGTTGGTTTGGGGGTGAGCAACAGATGCAAAAATCATCTTGGTGCCCAAGTTAGCGGTGAAAGATATGAATTCCTTGTTATTGAAATGAGTGCCGTTATCTGTGATGATGGTGTGGGGGACACCATAGCGGCAGTAGATGTTCTTCTAGAGGAAGTGAGTTACCTTGGTGGTGGTTATTGCCGTTAGTGGTTCTGCTTCGACCCACTTGCTATTGTAGTCAATGGCGACAATGATGTACTTGAACTGGCCTTTGGCGGTTTGGAATTTACCCATCAAGTCAAGACCCCACGTTGAGTGAATCCATGGGCCAATGATGATCGACAGTGGTTCCGCCGGGGCATGCGGGAGATCAGCATATTGTTGACATTTGTGGCAAGATCTTGATATCCTCCTGGCGTCATCGCCGAGCGTGGGCCAAAAGTAGCCTTGTCGCATTGTGCGATTAGCCAAGGACCTAGCGCCCGAATGGTTGCCACATTCTCCGCCGTGTATCATTGTCAGAACGGCCTTCCCCTTGGCCGGGGTTAGGCACCGGAGGTTGGGGTGGGTGAACCCCTGGCGATAAAGCTTGCCATTCTGGATGTTATAGCGGGTTGCTCTCCACTTGAGCTGTCTTGCTTCGACCTTGTCCTCTGGCAATGTTTCGTTTCGCTTGTATTCGATGATCTCGTTCATCCAACTGGGATTGACCTCTATGTTGAAGATTTCCGCTAGGGTTTTTGTGATGCTAGGCCTATCAAGACATTCCACCCTTGTGTTCGCTGGACTTTGGTGTGGTTGAGCGGTTGCGAGTCTTGCTAGGGAATCAGCGTTGGTGTTCCTTTCCTTGGGGAGCTGAGTGATGGTGTGGAATTTGAATTTTTTAAGGAGCGTCTTGACGTATCCCAAGTATGCCGCCAACTGTTGGTCCTTGGCCTGGAAACTGTCATTGACCTGGTTAATGACAAGCTGAAAGTCGCTGAATATATTGACGCTGTCAGCTCCTGAGTCGATGGCGAGGAGTAAGCTGGCAATGAGGGCTTCATACTCCGCCATGTTGTTTGAGGATTTGAAATTGAACTTTAATGCGTATTCCACGTTTAGTCCCCCTGGTCCCGTCAGGATAACTCCGGCGCCGCTGGCCTTGGCGCAAGCGAAGCCGTCCACGTGTAGGTTCCAGTCTGATTGCTGGAGGGCTGGCTCCTTGGCGGTTATCATTGCTGTGCTGGGCTGTGTCTCTATGTTGGGATCATCCTGCCGCTCAGTGAGCTCAGCAATGAAGTCCGCCACCGCCTGGCCCTTTATGGCGGTTCTTGGTTTGTAGTAGATGTCGAACTCTCTGAGCTCGATGGCCCACTTGCTGAGGCAGCCCGAGTGCTCTGGGTTCTGCATTATTTGCCTCAGCGGCTGATTCGTTAAGACACGAATTGTGTGGGCCTGAAAATACTAGCGAAGGAGCCTAGCGGCGACGATGAGTCCAAGAGCGAGCTGTTCCAGGGGTGGATATCTTGTTTCGTCCCCGTTCATGCCTCTGCCGGAGTAGAATACGGGGAGCTCATCCTTGCCTTCCCACCGGACAATGGCGCAACTTACCGCTGTCTGTGATACCGCTAGGTATATGTATAATGTCTCCCCCTGTACAGGAATAGAGAGGAGTGGCACTACCGCCAAGTACTCTTTTGAGCTTTGGAATGCTGCCTCCCAGTCCGGGTTTTAGTCGATGACCTTCTTGTGGGTTGTCTTCAGGACTTTGAAAAATGGGAGACATCTGTCAGTGAATCTGGAGATAAACCGAGAGAGGGCGGTTAGTTTGCCCTGGAGACTCTGAAAGTGTTTCTTCCATTCTGGAGCCTTCATGTTGAGGATGGCTTGTACCTTGTCAGGGTTGGCCGTTATGCCCTGCTCACTGACTATGTAACCTAGAAATTTGCTGGCGGTGACGCCGAAGAAGCATTTTTCTAGGTTGAGGCACATACCGTAGGCCAAGAGAATGGCGAATATAATTCTGAGGTTTGCCACGTGTCCGCTGGCTTTTATGCTTTTTACCAACATATCATCCACGTAGACCTCGATGATTTTGAGCAGATGTTCAGCAAACATTGCATTCATCAACCGCTGGTAAGTTGCCCCGGCGTTCTTCAAATCGAACGGCATGACATTGTAGCAGTATAGGCCTTTGTCAGTGGTGAAGGTGGTGCACTCTTGGTCACCAGGGTGCATCTTGATCTGATTGTAGCTGGAGAAGGCATCTGTGAGCCCCGGAAAAGTTTAACGAGCTAAATTGAGATCGTTCGATAAACAACTTAACGATCTCGATAAACGTTAAGTTGCTCGAGAATATTTTCATGAATTTCCGAAGTTGTGGGATTTTAGAAAATGAATTAAAGAAAATGGAAATTACTGTTGTGCAATCCTAGCTGTCCAAAACATCCACTGCTTCATCAGGGCCGTCTAAATTAATTAGAGGAAGGTTATAAATAGAGGAGAGGCTGATCGAATGTTCCAGATCAACCTGGAGGTACCCAGCGCTCTCAATCTTTCTCGGTGCCCGATGACCCGTGACTAGGCCCGAACGTATTCTCGTCGTCCAACCACCTCACGACGGTGCACCACCACCAATGGCTTCCTCTCCTCATGGCTGACGTCTCTCTGGGGTCCGGTCTTTCAACCGGAAGCTCTGGCGTGAGAATCGACACCATGAAGCCTCATGTTTTCCGGTGAGTTTCTGCAAATTTCGATGACCGATTGGGCTGCATGTGGTACGGAACTTACTCCTTTCGTCGTCCTCTACGTCATAGTTTAATTAGTTTTCGAATTGGATTAAGTTCTGATGATTTGAGTTCTGGGTTGCTCTCGGTCTCGACGCTGCCACCAACACCGGTGACTTTTTCGACTTGTCTGGCCTTGGCTTCTGTCTTACTTGCATGTGTGGATGCATATTGACTCAGATTGGAACTACAATTTCAGAAGCTCTGAATGGGTGGAAGTCGAGTTGGCAGTATGTTTATCGCCGGGTTCCGGGAAAGAGTTGAATTAGAAGCTTGGGTTCTCACCTCCAAGTCGCACTACTGAAGGTAAAATTCGAGGTTCTAGAAGGAATTGTTTCTTGTTTTGTATTTGGATTGAGAAAGTATTGATTGTTATGTTGGCACTCTGAACATAGATTCAAACTCGTTTGTCTGGTGTGGTGAGATTATCAAAGCATGAGTATTTTTGTGGAAGCATCTACTGGTGCATAGCCTGGTATTCATTGGAAATTAGACATATAGTGGATATAAAATTGTTTGAGTTGGCTTGGAGAATCCAGAGTTGTATGCACGGGGTGTGTGTAAAGATAATAGAGAATTGGTTTAAGTACATGTCTAAATGGCATTGTGCATAAAGTAACTAATTGAATGGGTATAATTGTTTAGAACAATAAATTAGTAGAAGCTGGTAAAGAGTAGAGTAAGTTTTGGTGGCATTCCATATTTAACTAGATGGCAAGGTTTGTATGGAGAAGTTAATTAACTTAGTTTGAAGTGAAATTAAACTAAGTGGGTGTCCATAGTAAATTTGTTGGGATTACCTTGTGGTGTGATATTTAAGGAACTTGAAGATAATTGTTAAAGGCATGGAAATTGGCCGATAGTCCAATTAAAAGTAAAGTGTTGATGATTCCGGACTATTCGTGGTTATAGTCGTGATTGGTCAAATTTGGTCAAAGTTTGGTCGATGTGGTCAATCCTGGTCAAACCAGGAAAAATTGGTTGGACGATTTGTTAATCGTCATGATTTCATATAATTGTTCAATGTGATATTAACTGTCGAAATGTCGGAATCTAGGACTCCAGTTACCCAAGGAACGGAAGGTTTGCGACTCTCGGAGTACGTGAGAGAAAGCATCGGAATCCAGGTAGGGATTCAGGACTCTCCTCGGTTAGTGATTTTCTTATATATATTGTTATTAAAGTGATGCATGTTAATTGGTACGGTTTGGTTAAGTTCAAATGCAACGCATACTAACCAAATCATGAGAAAATGTGTGATGGTTTGAGAGCGAAGGGTGGCTCTGACTTCCTTGGGTTCGATCCCCAAAACCTCCGAAGGGTTAGTTACGCCGGTCGTCCGGGTATTCCGATCGTAATGACGAGCTTGGTACTTGTGAGTTGCTAGGTAGCGGACGCTCTCGCTACGCTTACCTGGTGATAAATTAATTTGACGTAAGGTCGTGTAGTGGGTCTATGGGAACGGCCATCATGTAATATTTGGATTTGGCGCCGTATTTATTTAAGCATCATGCATCAGTTTTCAAGTTGAAAAACATTAAAGTTTGTCGTTCCTTTTAAATATTTGGTTTAAGCATGTTTTCATACTGGGATCCCAAATATATATTTACTGGTTTCAAACCTAGTTGTGGTAGAGTTCCTGTAGAGTAGCAAGGACGAAAGCTCACCCCCTACAACAGTTTGGATGCAGGTACTGTGCATTGGTACTGTGCACTGGTGATGGGACAATAGCGGACGGAGCTGGGTGTGCAGAACAAGTTCGGTAAATTTTGTCGTTTAGACCTTGTTCTAAATTCTATTTCTCGAACTTCGTATTCCGAGATTTGTTGATAGTTAACCTTGTGTCAATTTTGGTTGAGTTCTCATTTCCTTGAAGTTCGTACCTCGTGTGTGAGAATTCATTTCAAGTTCTAGACGAATGAAATAAATTTTAGCAACTCAAGGATTTTCACCTTCTAAATGTCTGTAGCTTCCGCTGTGTTTATACGAAAGGTTTTCAAACAAAATGCCTAGCGGTCCTCTAGAATGTAAATCGAGCGTTCGGTTTATGTTTTAGAGACTCGCGGCACTGTAACGTGCTTAAGCTCGTGAGGTGCAGCTTGGGGCGTTACAGAAAGTGGTATCAAAGCAATGCTTCCGAGTTTTCGATTTCAATGATTAAAAACCTCTGATACGTGAAAAGTTTCTGTCAGCTCGTGAAAACTTTCAAATCCTGTTGAAAAATTGATTTGAGAAACTCTTGTTCGAGAGCAAGTTTGCGAATCTTTGACTTGGAAGGTTGTGAGAATTTCGGAAAATGTTTCGGAAAAAGGGTTTCAAAAAAAAAAAAAAAAAGGTTTATGAAGGAGTTTCTGAAAGTGTTTTGAAGAGGAGTTTCGACGAGAGATTTGAACAAGAAACAACAATTCGAATGTTTCAATTTTCTGTTGCTTAGCGATTTACGTGTTTAACCCGAGTTGACTTTGAAATGTGTTTTGTCGGAAATATGCTTTGTGCCAAAAAAAAAAACAAGAAGAAGAAGCATGTTTTAGTGGAAATCGTTGTTTAACTTTAACGTGGGAGATTTCTGGAATTTCTTTACCATGAAATTCCGGTTCACGGTAAAAATAAAGTTTACCTGAAAGGATTGTTGCTAGTATGTGTTCATATAATTACAACTCTTCACTCGGTTTAGGGCCCGACTGGCCACCGGATCCCCCTAATGTATACTGAGGTTGAAAGTTGTTAATTACTGAATACAACTTGCGACAAATAAATTATTCTAGAGTTATTCTCCGAAACATCGACTTGTTGTTAGTCGGAACTATTGTTTGTTTTTCCCTTTGGATTCCTTAATCCGACAATCGTTATCCCTTCTTCGAAAGGATGACTTATGTTCCGACTTGTCCTTGTAATTGAACTTGTGTTTACCATTGCTTTGTTCAATGAGTCCGGTTTGTTGAAAATTGTGCTTGTTGCTGTTGTTGTTGGACTTGGTAGTTGATTCTTCTTTGGATATCCTGTCGAGTCTAGTTTACTTGATTTCTTCCGCAGACCCGATTATTGTGATTTGTCTCATCATCTTTTCAAGTCCAACTGTTATATGTTCATACTCTGTGTTGAATTGGTTTATGGATTCCCTTTCAAATTGTGCACATTCACGTGAATCTTGTTCATTGAAATATTGTTGGTAGGGCTCGATTTGCATCTGTCTTATAATCTTTATCGAGTCCAGTTATTGTTCATCCTTTTATTTGTTTTTTGAATCTGAACGAGTATTGTCGTCCAAAGCTCCTCCACAGTGCACAGACTGCGAGAAAGATTACGTGGGCCTAGTATGAGGTAAAAGTAAAAAGGGAAAGGTACGTGAACGACAAACTTTGAGTCCCCATAAGAAAAGTTGATGTTTGGACAGGGAAATTGTCTTGTGAGTTTCTCTTGGTTATCTGAGTGGTGTTGATTATTGCTCTCATGTTAGACTTGAAATGTTGTTTGACAACTCTCAAAGAATTCGAATCGTGATTCCGAGAAGATCCTGTCGAGCGCAACTCGTTGACACCTCTCGTGTCTTAGGAGTACGAGTCAAGGAAAAGTGGATCTTCTGCTACTTAATCTACTAAACAACGGAATGATAATCTTCACTTGGACATTTCAACATTCAACAGGATGAAATGAAGGAGGAGAGAGCGAATTGCTACTTGAACGGCCTCCGTCCCGAAATCTAAGCATGGATTCAGTGAGTAGTACCATATAAGGCATTGCTTTGTGGTAGCTGAGGAAGCTACGAGATTAGAAAACTTATATGTTTGACTAAGGTCACCTTATGATATACCTGGTAGTATTTAGACCTCCTTGGGAATGCTTTAGCAAGTTAATGTGTATTCAGCATGGACAGGAAGTGTATCATAAGGGAAGAAGGAAAAGAGGTGTGTGTCCACTGTACGACCTCTATGGCGACTTCTCGAATTATGTTTCTTCGACTGACTCGTATGTGCTGCAAAAACTCTGTGCCAATTATGGCTATATTTGACTAGAGTTTTTGGATGTCGAGATTCGCGTACGTATGAAGAAATAAGGCTATTTTGTTTCGTGGACCAAATGGTTTGACTTTAGGTAACGATAGATTGGATAAACATCGACGTGTTTTGACTCTTGCATGGTTGAGTTCGTTCAGAGCTCCACCATTTTCTGAAGTCAAAAATGAAAGGTCATGAAATAAGACATCTTTCAAGGAAGGAAAGGCAGATGACTCTCTGGGATTCTGGCCGTCTACAACAATACGTATTATCGGTAAGGACATCATTTAAGGACTGCAAGTATTTCTTCCTTGTTGGTAGTTGCGTTGAATTTTATTTCCTTCTTTTGGTTGATGTTGTTTTATCGTTCTCTTATATCATTAAAGTCTTGGCTGTGGTTGAGATCGAAATTGTTTTTAAAATTGTCTTCTTCAATTCCAACCAAGTTCACCCAAAGGTGAGAACATTTTAACCCTTCGAATCAGTCTCAAAGCTGAGATTGTTTAATCTCAAAGTTCTGCTGATTTTTCCATTGCAGTAACTTTGGAATCAGTTTCTAATGACTTCCAGAGCTCCGAAATTTTGAAATTTTAAAACAACAATGTTTGGCATCTTGGCCAATGATTTGGAAAATTTCACTTCATTTTGACTGGACATGAAGTCGTGGAAATTTCTCCAAATATGCTTTATGAGAAAGGAAAATTTGAAAACTTATTGGCCAGTTGTTTTGGTAAAATTTTCACTTCCTTTCTCTTCCCTTCTTGGAGGTTTACAGTTGTGGTATTGAAAATCATTTGGGAATTTCCAAGAGCTCAAATTCATTTTCTTAGAAAATTTGCAAAGCAAAGTTTTAGTATTGCTTTTGGTTGCTTATTCATATACGTCAAGTTCAACGTTAACTGTAGTAAGGGAGGATATTCTCTACACTACTAGTTGATTGGCAACCAAAGGACAAGAAGGAGATATGTGAGGAATGAAAGGAGGAAAGCTTGCGTCATCACCATTAGAAATGCGACTAGTGTGTACTTAGCTTTTTGGCTTAACAGGGTCTTGTTAAGGTGTAGACTAGAAAAGTGTCTTGACGTCAAGTACGCTACGAGTGTTGTCCATGGTTGCTTAACCATCAGTTCCTCTAATTTTGGTGAAGTTTTCGAGATAGACGATGTGCTATATGTGGAAGCGTGTGAGCCTTCAGTCTCAAAGAGGTACACCTTCAACAGTGATCCTTGAATTTAGTCAAATCGTGATAGAAGCGCTTGTTGAAGCTCATTATCAAGACTGGTCGTCGGTTCGACAAACTAGTGTCCAAGGACCTGTTGGCACATGGTTGTTGCGGGAAGGGCAGCATGAGTTGATGTTGCTAAACGACGTGTATCGTCCGCGTGGTTAGAAAAAGTACTTCACTTCCGAGTTCATGGAGTGGATGCATTAGCCAAGATGGAGGTCATAAATGGCTACTTGACGAACTCGAATGCACCACGAGAAAATACGTAAAGTGTCATCATGTAGGAATTCGTGGAATAACTTCAGAATCGGTTGTTAGGCTCCGTCGTGTATTCCTTGTAAAGCGTGATTAGGCAAGACGAATGCTCAACTAGTTCTGCATGTGTATGTCCTTCTGAGGACAGTGGCTTCTTCTACGGTGAACTACGGGTTATATGTTAGTGAACGACCGATGAACTCCTAACAGAGATTTTATTCCATTAGACAATAATGGTCGTCAAAGATACGGATCACAGCGACAACGTCAACTTGTTCTTCATATTTGACGTGGGTTCCGCGTGAGGAACATAATTTTTCCTACGGGTAGTTGTATTCGACTACGAGTACTTAAGTATGTCTTTTGGTAAAACTGAAAATCCCGGAATGTTGTACTTGTAATGAGCGGGAATTGGATGAAGACGTAAGTTGGTTATGAGTTGCCAGTTGTGGCAGTATTGTGTTGGGGTAACAAGGTTAGTAGTTACCTAGTCGTATTGGGTGTAGACACAAATTGTCCGTGGAAATGACAAGTATAGTAGTGTTATGAGGAGAGTAATGAAATTGCTACTCAGTCCAGTTGTAATAAGAAAATTCTTGTGGGTACAGGAGAATAAAAAAAAATTAATCGGAGCGAAGTGTATCCTGTGAACGATAGATAAGGAATACTTGCTAAAGAAAACGGTTAGCTCCGATAGTAGTATATATGACTAGTAAAAGTCGAGTTGTACCACAAGAAATCAAAAATTGGAAAGGTTATGGGTACTGGAGTCCGACAAGAAAGATAAAGTATTATTGACCGTTTGACCAATCATGAAATTTCGAGGACGAAATTTATTTAAGGGGGGTGGAACTGTGAGCCCCGGAAAAGTTTAACAAGCTAAATTGAGATCGTTCGATAAACAACTTAACGATCTCGATAAACGTTAAGTTGCTGGAGAATATTTTCAGGAATTTCCGAAGTTATGGGATTTTAGAAAATGAATTAAAGAAAATGGAAATTTCTGCGGTGTAATCCTAGCCGTCCAAAACTTCCACCGCTTCATCAGGGCCGTCTAAATTAATTAGAGGAAGGTTATAAATAGAGGAGAGGCTGATCGAACGTTCCAGATCAACCTGGAGGTACCCAGCGCTCTCTATCTTTCTCGGTGCCCGATGACCCGCGACCAGGCCCGAACGTATTCTCTCCATCCGGCCACGTCACGACGGCGCACCACCACCAATGGCTTCCTCTCCTCGTTGCCGAAGTCTCTCTGGGGTCAGGTCTTTCAACCAGAAGCTCTGGCGTGAGAATCGACACAATGAAGCCTCATGTTTTCCGGCAAGTTTCTGCAAATTCTGGTGACCGATTGGGCTGCATGTGGTATGGAACTTACTCCTTTCGTCGTCCTCTACATCATAGTTTAATTAGTTTTCGAATTGGATTAAGTTCTGATGATTTGAGTTCTGGGTTGCTCTCGGTCTTGACGCTGCCACCAACACCGGTGACTTTTCCGACTTGTCTGGCCTTGGCTTCTGTCTTACTTGCATGTGTGGATGCATATTGACTCGGATTGGAACTAAAATTAGAAGCTCTGAATGGGTGGAAGTCGAGTTGGCAGTATGTTTATCGCCGGGTTCCGGGAAAGAGTTGAATTAGAAGCTTAGGTTCTCACCTGCAAGTCGCACTACTAAAGGTAAAATTCGAGGTTCTGGAAGGAATAGTTTCTTGTTTTGTATTTGGATTGAGAAATTAGTTCGAGCTATGTTGAATGGGTTATTGAATGAAATTGATTGTTATGTTGGCACTCTGAACATAGATTCAAACTCGTTTGTCTGGTGTGGTGAGATTATCAAAGCATGAGTATTTTTGTGGAAGCATCTACTGGTGCATAGCCTGGTATTCATTGGAAATTGGACATATAGTGGATATAAAATTGTTTGAGTTGGCTTGGAGAATCCAGAGTTGTATGCACGGGGTATGTGTAAAGATAATAGAGAATTGGTTTAAGTACTTGTCTAAATGGCATTGCGCATAAAGTAACTAATTGAATGGGTATAATTGTTTAGACCAATTAATTAGTAGAAGCTGGTAAAGAGTAGAGTAAGTTTTGGTGGCATTCCATATTTAACTAGATGCCAAGGTTTGTACGGAGAAGTTAATTAACTTAGTTTGAAGTGAAAGTAAACTAAGTGGGTGTCCATAGTAAATTTGTTGGGATTACCATGTGGTGTGATATTTAAGGAACTTGGAGATAATTGTTAAAGGCATGGAAATTGGCCGATAGTCCAATTCCAAGTAAAGTGTTGATGATTCGGGACTATTCGTGGTTATAGTGGTGATTGGTCAAATTTGGTCAAAGTTTGGTTGATGTGGTCAATCCTGGTCAAACCAGGAAAAATTGGTTGGACGATTTGTTAATCGTCGTGATTTCATATAATTGTTCAATGTGATATTAACGGTCGAAATGTTGGAATCTAGGACTCCATTTACCCGAGGAACGGAAGGTTCGCGACTCTCGGAGTACGTGAGAGAAAGCATCGGAATCCAGGTAGGGATTCAGGACTCTCCTCAGTTAGTGATTTTCTCATATATATTGTTATTAAAGTGATGCATGTTAAATGGTACGGTTTGGTAAAGTTCAAATGCAACGCATACTAACCAAATCATGAGAAAATGTGTGATGGCTTGAGAGCGAAAGGTGGCTCTGACTTCCTTGGGTTCGATCCCCAAAACCTCCGAAGGGTTAGTTACGCCGGTCGTCCGGGTATTCTGATCGTAATGACGGGCCTGGTACATGTGAATAGCTAGGTAGCGGACGCTCTCGCTACGCTTACCTAGTGATAAATTAATTTGAGGTAAGGTCGTGTAGTGGGTCTATGGGACCGGCCATCAGGTAATATTTGGATTTGGCGCCGTATTTATTTAAGCATCATGCATCAGTTTTCAAGTTGAAAAACATTAAAGTTTGTCGTTCCTTTTAAATATTTGGTTTAAGCATGTTTTCATACTAGGATCCCAAATATATATTTACTGGTTTCAAACCTAGTTGTGGTAGAGTTCCTATAGAGCAGTGAGGACGAAAGCTCACCCCCTACAACAGTTTGGATGCAGGTACTATGCACTGGTGACGGGACAATAGCGGACGAAGCTGGGTGTGCAGAACAAGTTCGGTAAATTTTGTCGTTTAGTCCTTGTTCTAAATTCTATTTCTGGAACTTCGTATTCTGAGATTTGTTGATAGTTAGCCTTGTGTCAATTTTGGTTGAGTTCTCATTTCCTTGAAATTCGTACCTCATTTCCTAGACGAATGAAATAAATTTTAGCAACTCAAGGATTTTCACCTTTTAAATGTCTGTAGCTTCCGCTATGTTTATACGAAAGGTTTTCAAACAAAATGCCTAGCGGTCCTTTAGAATGTAAATCGAGCGTTCGGTTTATGTTTTAGAGACTCGCGGCACTGTAACGTGCTTAAGCTAGTGAGGTGCAGCTTGGGGCGTTACAGCATCCATCATGCTGAGCAGCTCGTGGCCAGCGGTTGCATCGACCAGTTAGTCTATGCGGGGTAGTGGGAAACTGTCCTTGGGGCATGCCTTGTTGAGGCCTTTGAAGTCAACACACATTCGCCACTTTCCGTTAGGTTTTTTGACCATGACCAAGTTGGAAATCCACTGAGGGTAATTTACCTGGCGGATGAATCCAATGCTCTGGAGCTTGGCAACCTCCTCTCCTATAGCACGGTATCTTTCCTCATCAAAGGCCCTCCGCCGCTGCTTGGTAGGGTAGGCGGATGGTTTGATACTTAATTTGTGAGTGATAATCTCGGGGGAGATACCTGGCATGTCAGCGTAGGACCATGCAAAGACGGCGGCGTTGTCACGTAGAAACTGGGTGAGTTCAGCCGCTACCTCTAGGTCGAGCTAAGCGCCGATGCGGACTGTTCGCTCAGGGTGCTCATCAGAGATGCTGATAACCATTAAGGATGTCTCTGGGTTTACAGGCTCCTTTTTGACATACTTCTTCTCGTCATCTCTGGGGTCTTCGAAGATATCTAGCGCCGCTGCATGATTTCCCACTGTTAGGATTTCATGGCGGCGTGTTGATCGTGCCACGGTTGTGGAATAGCACTCTCGTGCCAGTTGTTGGCTTCCCCTCACACAGCCTGTTCCGTTGGGAGTGGGGAACTTCATGAGGAGCATGTATCCGGCGATGATGGCATTGTATGAGTTGAAACAGTCCACAATGATGAATTCCATGTGGATCTCCGCCGTTCGTGGACTGGTGCCGATAACCAGTTGCATATAGTCAGAGCCCAATGGCTGTGTGATGTCACCAGAGAAACTAAGCAATGGCTCGTGATCCTGCAGTAGTTTTCTATTCCGCCGGAGTTTGTCGTAGCACCTGTTAAAGATGACATTTACAGTGGACCCGCTGTCGACAAGGACCCTTCCCACTGACCATTTATCGAGTATGGCGTCGATCAAGAATGGATCGTCGTGGGGCAGATGTACTCCGCGCTCCTCCTCCTTTGAGAAGGTAATGGGCTCCCAACCAGATTTGGGGAGCTTAGCAGACCTCTCATAGCGGATATCGCATACCTCCTTGGGGTGGTTGGCACGTGCGTAGCACTTCTTTGCCCTATGAGACATATTGGTGATTGTAGCACCACCGTCGATGGTGTTGATGCGGCCCAAGGGCTCAATGTTAGCGATCACAGGTGGTGGTCGGTGTACCTTGAATTGCTCCATTTTACCGTCTCGGGACAAGGTTTCAATGGCTGTTTTGAGGGCGTTGCAATTGTTGGTGTTGTGGCCGCTGTCCTCTTGATATTTGCACCACTTGCCATTATTTCTGGGCTTTCCCACCCGTGGGTATTTTCTTGGGGGTGGTGGCAGAATCTGGTCTTTGCATTGATCGTATATTTCCTCGTATGAGGCCTTGAGGACAGTGAACACTGCGTACTGCTGGGATGACTCCGTTGGTTTATTACGGTTATCTCTCTGGAATGAGCGGTTACCCTTGGTGTAATGTTGATCCTTCTGCCGCTTGCTCTGGTGGCTGCGCTATTGCCACTATCTCTTCTTATCAGCTGGCGGAGCAGCAAAGGTTTTGTTAGCAGTTTCCTGATGGCTGGAGGAGGGTTGGGTGGACTTTATAGGTGTTGGTGGTGATGGTAGGGTTTCTCCGTATGTAATGAATTCTGCCTGTGCATAGATGACAGCCTCGCTCATGACATGGTCGTAAGCGGCATTTGGATGGTTTTAATTGAGGTGATAGAGAAATGGTCCTTTGAGGAGTCCCTACTTGAAAGCTACGAACGCCATTGTTTTATCAAGATCGCGGCACTGGGACGTTGCCGCTCGCCACCTGGTGACAAACACCTTCAATGTCTCCTCCACCCCCTGCTTGAGGTTGAATAGCTGAGATGTATTGTGGTGTCCGGCGGCCAATAGGATAAACCAAGAGAGGAAGGCATTTGATAGTGCATTGAACGAGTCGATGGACCCTGGCGAACACTCAAAAAACCAACTCATTGCCTCACTGTCCAGCGTTTTGCTGAACAAGTGGCAGAGGGTAGCGTCATCAAAGCCCTTCTTATTGGTGACTTTTTTGAAGGTGTCCATATGGACAAAGGGGTCAATCATGCCGTTGTAATGTGACATCTTTGGTGTTTTTGCGTGTGCCGGGCGGATGGCATGCAGGATCCTAGCGGTGAGTGGTCCTGGTCTCGACGAAAAGAGTGGATTTGGTATTGGCACTGGGGCGCCTACCTCTGCCCGGATTAGTCTTTGCTCTAATTGTTGCATCCGCTCCAGTATTATGGCAGTTGTGTCTCCATCGGGTCCCTTCTGGATGCTCCATTGAACCAGCTCTCGCCTAGGGACAGGCATATTACCCTCGGTTCTGGCCCTGATTGTCGAGCAGCTGGTATGTGGTTGTGACTCCGCCTCCTGCTCCAACATTAGTCGGGGTTCAGTAGGTGGTCCCATTCCCTGTAGCTCTGGTGGGTTCAACCGTACTTGCATCTGTATGATTGGTCCGTGTACCAATCTGCCGGTGATGGGCTGACTGCGGCTAGTGCTCCGCGACTGCTCGCTTTGCGCTGGGTTAGCGTTCTCTTCCAGCGCCTTCTTCAGCTAGTCAAATTTCGACATCAGTGTGGCTACCTACTTTTGGACCTCGGCCTTTTCTCTACACTCCTGCTCGCGCTCTCGATTCACCTTGTGAAGGTCCGCTAGTGCCAGCTCATACATAGCGGCGAGGTCCTACACCGGAGGTTGGCTGCCGCTCGGGCCGCTCGGCTGAGCCTCCACTGTAGTTTGAGTTGGCAGGATCTGGTAACTGGCCTGTCCCTGCTGGGGTTGACCAGCGTGTTGAACAATGCACGGTTAACGTTAACCGCTGGATTAACGTTGATCATGGGGTTGGTGGGGTGGGGATTGGCGGATTGATCCGCTTGCTCCTCAGCGTTTCCCCCGCTACCGTTAGTCATGGTGGATGTGGTGGGATGGCCTTTTGTTCAAGGATTCCCACAGACGACGCCAATGTTAATGTTTAAAGTTTAGCGGTAACTGAACCTTTACTAACGCTGGTCCGATGAGCGGCCCGCTACCTATGATATTCAGAGTTCTTGCTACCTGTCAAGTAAAATACAGAGGGCGTCAAAGGGAGACCGCGCTGAGCGGTCTTCTCTTCTCCGATGCCTAAGCTAGTCAATGTATTTATGTTGACAAAGTAATAGTAGGTAAGTATTAAATGCATAATCAATTAGGAGAGATGAGAGAACCTGTAGATACCTCTACTAGTAAGGCTAGTTTGCTACCTCACCAATCATAAACAACACCCTCATGGGATCCAACCGCTACTTGCATCTTGTAGCCCTATGTTCATGCTACGCTACGGTATCCGGAAGTCGCAAATCCGTCTCCGGGAAGCCACCTTTCCGGCCTTGCCAACATGCCCTCACAAATAGGCTTTCTAGACTAGAAATGGTGGTTGCTTGTCCCTCATCGAAAACCATGTAAAGGAGATGGCTTCCTTCACCTATAAAAGGAATGCCTCCTCCCACAACTCAAAGAACTCCATGACACACTTTGTAATCTCAAACATACATACTACAACATTCAAGTGGACGTAGTTTCCCGCTAAGGCGGGAAACGAACCACTATACTTCGCTTGTGTCGCTCTCTCTCTCTCTCTCTCTCTCTCTCTCTATGCTAACTAGAGACCTCCTCGGTCACTAACGTTAACATTGGCGCCGTCTGTGGGAAACTCTTGAACAAAAGGTCATCCCACCACAATCACCATGACTAGCGGTAGCGGGGAAAACGCTGAGGAGCATGCAAATCAGTCCACCATTCCCCAACCCACCAACCCAGCGGTAGGCAACAACCGCGCATTGTTCACCACCTCGGTCAACCCCGGCGGTGAAACAAACCCAAGTAGCAGCCGCCCGCCAGGCCAAGACCTTGCCTCTCTATATGAGCTGGCACTGGCGGATCTTCACAAAGCAAACAGAGAGCGTGAACAAGAACGCAAAGAGAAGGCCGAGGCCCAAAAACAAGTGGCCACGCTTGTGTCACGCTTTGATGAACTAAAGAGAACGCTGGAAGCAACCGCCAACCCGGCACGAAGCGAGCAGTCACGGAGCACCAGGCACAGCAGACCTGGTACTGGAGCATTGATACCAGCATCAGTCGTGCATATGCAGGTCCCGCTGCACCCACCAGAGCTAGCTGGAATGGGGCCGCCCCCTGTACCCCAGCTAATGTTGGAACAGGAGGCAGAGTCATCACTTCACACCCACCGCTCGAAGCCTAGGGCAAGAACCGAGGGCAACCCACCCGTTCCCAGGCGGGGATCAGTTCAGCGGAGTACCCAGCTAGACCCCGCCGGCGATGTAACCGCTCAAATACTGGAAAGGATGCAGCAGTTGGAACAAAGGTTAATCCGGGCGGAATCAGGCACCCCAGCGCCAACTTTAAATCCACTTTTCGCGACCCGGCCAGGACCATTTACCGCTGCAATTTTGCTGGCCGTCAGACCGGCGTGCGCAAAGACTCCAAAAATGTCACATTACAGCGGTAAGACTGACCCCTTCGTCCATATGGACACCTTCAAGAAGGTCACCAACAACAAGGGATTCGATGACGCCACCCTGTGCCACTTGTTCAGTGAAATGCTAGACAATGAGGCAATGAATTGGTTCTTCGAATGCCCGCCGGGATCCATTTACTCATTCCAGGCATTGTCACACGCTTTCCTTTCTCGGTTCATCCTATTGTCCGCCGGGCACCACAATACAAGCCAACTGTTCAACGTCAAGCAGGGTACGGAGGAAACACTGAAGGCATTCGTCACACGGTGGCGGGCGGCAGAATCTCAATGCCGTGATCTTGATAAAACAATGGCTTCGGCGGCTTTTAGGCAGGGACTCCACAAAGGGCCATTCCTCTATCACCTCAACTACAATCATCCAAATGCGGTATACGACCACCTCATGAGTGAGGCGGTCATTCATGCCCAGGCAGAATTCATCACATATGGAGAAACCCCACCGCCACCAGCAACACTAGCAAAGTCGACACAACCCTCCTCCAGTCAGCAGGGGACCGCTAACAAAACCTCCAACACACCGCCAACTGACAAAAAGAGGTAGTGGCAGCAGGGCCAGTACAAGAACAAGCGGCAAAAGGACCAACACTACAAGGGAAACATCCCATCCCATAAGGACAACCGCAACAATCATACGGAGTCTTCCCAGCGGTATGCAGTATTTACAGTCCTCACGGCCTCGTATGAAGAAATGTATAATCAGTGCAAGGATCAGATCCCACCGCCGCCTCTTGGAAAATACCTAAAAACGGGAAAGCCAAGAAACACTGGTAGGTGGTGCAAATACCACGAGGACAGTGGTCATAATACCAACAGCTGCAACGCTCTCAAAACTGCCATTGAGACCTTGTACCGTGATGGCAAGATGGAGCAATTCAAGGTGCGCCAACCACCACCTGTGATCGCTGACATTGAACCCTTGGGCCGCATCAACACCATTGACGGGGGTGCTCTAATCACCAACATGTCTCACAGGGCTAGAAAGCGCTATGCATGGGCTAATCACCCAAAGGAAGTTTGTAACATCCGCTACGAGAGATCCGCCAAACTCCCAAAGTCTGTTGGGAGCCTATTACCTTCTCAGAGGAGGAGGAGCGAGTAGTGCATCTGCCCCATGATGATCCTTTCTTGATCGACGCCATTCTCGGCAAAATGTCAGTGGGTAGAATCCTGGTTGATAGCGGATCCGCTGTCAACGTCATATTCAGTGGCTGCTACAACGACCTTAAGCGGAACAGAAAACTACTCCAAGATCATGAACCACTGCTCAACTTCTCTGGTGATGTCACGCAACTGCTGGGTTCTGACTATATGCGGCTAGTTATCGGTACTAGTCCATGTATGGCTGAAGTACATACGGAGTTCATAATTGTCAATTGTCTCAGCTCATATAACGCCATCATTGGTCGGCCAGCGCTCAATAAACTCAAGTGCATCATCGTCGGGTACATGCTGCTCATGAAGTTCCCCACACCCAACGGCACAGGCTGTGTCAAGGGAAGTCAACAGTTGGCCGCGAGTGTTATTCTACTACTATAGCACAATCAACCTGTCGCCATGAGATCCTAGTGGTAGGCAGTCAAGCACCGCCACCGAATATTTTTGAGGACCCCAGGGATGACGAAAAGAAGTACGTAAGGAAGGAGCCGGTCAACCCGCAAACATCATTAAGAGTCGTCAACATCTCTGACGAGCACCCTGGTCAAATAGTCCGCATAGGCGCTCAATTAGAACCAGAGCTGGTGGCAGAGCTCACTCAGTTCCTACGTGACAACGCTACGGTCTTTACCTGGTCATATGCAGACATGCCAGGTATCTCCCCTGAAATCATCACACACAAGTTGAGCATCAAACCATCCTTCTACCCTATCAAACAGAAACGCAGAGCCTTCAACGAAGAGAAGTACCGTGCTATAGGAGAGGAGGTTGCCAAGCTGCAGGGCATTGGGTTCATTCGCCAGGTCATCTATCCCCAGCGGATTTCCAACATGGTTATGGTCAAAAAGGCTAGCGGCAGGTGGAGGATGTGCGTCGACTTCAAAAATCTTAACAAGGCATGCCCGAAAGACAGTTTCCCACTACCCCGCATTGATCAACTGGTTGATGCAACCGCTGGACACGAGCTCCTCAGCATGATGGACTCTTTCTCCGGCTATAATCAAATCAGGATGCATCCTGACGACCAGAAGTGCACCACCTTCACCACCGACAAAGGCCTGTATTGTTACAATGTGATGCCTTTCGGTCTGAAGAACGCAGGGGCAACTTATCAGCGACTGATGAACGCCATGTTCACGGAACATCTGGGCAAGATAATCGAGGTCTACGTAGACGACATGTTGGTCAAGAGTGTAAAAGCCAGCGGTCATGTGGCAAACCTTAAAATCATAATAACCATCCTCTTGGCCTATAGTATGCGCCTCAAGCCAGAAAAATGCTTCTTTGGCGTCACCGCCAGCAAATTTCTGGGTTATATTGTCAGCGAACGGGGCATCGAGGCTAACCCTGACAAGGTGCAGGCCATCCTCGACTTGAAAGACCCAGAGTGGAAGGTGCATGTCCAAAGCCTCCAGGGCAAGCTAGCCGCCCTGTCTAGATTCATCTCCCGGCTGACCGACAGGTGCGCCCCATTTTTCAAAGTCCTTAAAACAACCCACAAGAAAGTCATCGAGTGGAACCCAGAGTGCCAGGCGGCGTTCCAAGGCCTGAAGGAATACCTGGCGGCAGTTCCACTCATTTCCATTCCTGTGCAAGGAGAAACATTATACATTTACCTAGTAGACACAAGGGTAGAGTGTCTGGACAAGCCAAGTATCACAAAAACCCTGGCAGAGATCTTCAACATTGAGTCCAATCCTAGCTGGATGGACGAAATTATTCAGTATAAGCGCAACAGGACATTGCCAGAGGACAAGATCAAAGCGCGACAGCTCCAGCGGAGAGCAACCCGCTACAACATCCAGAACGGAAAGCTCTATCGCCAGGGATTCACTCACCCCAACCTCCGCTGCCTAACCCCAGAGGAGGGAAAGGTCGTGCTGGCAACAATACATGGCGGAGAATGCGGAAATCATTTAGGCGCCAGATCCTTGGCTAATCGCACAATGCGACAAGGCTACTTTTGGCCTACGCTTGGTGATGACGCCCGGCGGATATCAAAATCTTGTCACAAATGCCAACAATATGCTGATCTTCCACATGCCCCGGCGGAACCTCTGTCGGTTATCGTCGGTCCCTGGATTCACTCAACATAGGGCCTTGACCTGATGGGCAAATTCCAAACCACAAAGGGCTAGTTCAAATACATCATCGTCGCTATCGACTACAACAGCAAATGGATAGAGGCGGAGCCCCTGACGGCAATAACTACCGCCAAAGTAATTCACTTCCTCTGGAAGAACATCTACTGTCGCTATGGTGTTCCGCATACAATCATCATAGAAAATGGCACACAGTTCAATAACAAGGAACTCATCTCTTTCACCGCCAACCTAGGCACCAAGATGCGTTTTGCATCAGTCGCCCACCCCCAAACCAACGGCCAAGTCGAAGCGGCAAACAAGATAATCAAGAAGCTGTTACAGAAGAAGCTCGATAAGGCCAAGGGTTTATGGGAGGAGAAGCTCCCGGAAGTTCTATAGGCCATCAGAACAACCCCAACTTCAGCCACAGGTGAAACCCCCTTTTGTATGATGTTCGGAACTGAGGCTGTCCTACCTATCGAGGCAACCCAACCAACCGCTAGGGTCGAAGGCTACTACCCCGAGACCAACAGCGACGGCGTCAACCTCGACAGGGATCTCCTAGAGGGAAAACGAGACGCAGCCCATTTGCACAATCTCCAGAACAAGCAGCGGGTATAGCGTTTCTACAACGCCAGGGTCAAAGCCCGCAACCTCTAACTGGGGGACTGGGTAATGAAGGAAGTCATACCACCACCAACAAAACTCCGCCCAACTTGGGAAGGTCCATACAAAATTGTAGAAGTCGTTAGCCCAGGCACCTTCTACTTAATGGACAAGGATGGCGTCACTACGACCCACCCTTGGAATACCGAGCACCTTCGGTATTACTACAAATAGTCATGCCGCTACCCAAGAGCATCTTGACTTAGCTAAATTTTTGTTCAATATTTAGCTAAGGGAAGCTACCTAACGGGTACGACCCCGCTTTTGTACAACGCTGATCAGTCAGCTATCAATGAAACGAGGAATTATTCAGACCATTGTTACCAAGTCTAGCACTAAGGGCAACTGGCAACGCCGGTCAGCGGACCACGTCCGATACACTGTGCACTTGGACCAATTTTGATTCCTTTAATGTTTCATTTGTTGGCAAAAGCAAAATTGTCAAAACTCTAGCGGTACAAGACATTGAAAACAAAGTAACCAAATTCTGAAATTTCATTAACTTTTAAGGCCGTCAATTACATCAGATAAAACACGCCTCAGCAGCTACAAAAATTTTCTACTCCTATTTCAGGATTGGCGGGGTTGGCGGGGTTGGCTCCGCTACCTTCAGCATCTCCACCGGCGGCCTGCGGCGGATGTGAGCGACTTGTTTGGTCAGACCCTCAGGCTGTGGGACTGGGGGCCTCTATTGTGCCATCCGCCCTGGTGTGGGTCGCCAGAAACCCAGCATGGGACACCTCGGACTGGGTAGGTGTCCGCTGATAGTCACCCTCCGGAAGTCCGCCACTCTCCCCACTACCTGAACAGACACCTTCAACCTGACCAGCGGCGGTAGCAGGGGTAGTACTTGTTGTCGGCGGAGTTTCCTTCGCTGGCGGCACGACCGGCATCGACACCTTCGCCCAGTCGATGGCGCCCTTCTGCTGCAGCTTTTCCACATTGGCCAGAGCACCGGCCTTCGCTGCTTCGGTTAGCGCCTTCTTGTACTCCGCCGACTGCTTGTATGACTCCACAGCGGCGGCCGCAGCGCGGCTTCCCTCCGCTTCCAGGCGAGCGACTTCACCCTCTAACCGCTTAACCTCGGCCTGTCTGGCGGCAGACTCCCGCTGAAGGATCTCAACCTTCTTGTCCTTGGCGGCCACCCGATCTCACAGCAGGGACATCTCTTGCCCCCATTGGGCGAACTGTTCGGTCCATGCCAGGTCCCTCTCAACAGCAACAGCCAACTTGCCACGAGCATCTGCTGCATCACAGTCGGCCTTTGTTAAGCGTCGCTCAACATCAGCCAACCTTTCCTAGGCCTCCCCCAAATCCCTCTGCAGGCCCGCCACCTCCTCCCTGAGCTCCCGCTCAACCAGGGGCTGTTTTGTCGCCGCCAGGAACATCTCATGCAGCCCGATAGAGATGTGACCAAATGCCATGCTGAAGGGCGATTGGTTGACGGCCGTCGACCGTACAATCACCTCCAAGCTGCCGAACCCCAGCCGCTCGCAGAGGTGATACAGGAACTCCCGCTCACCGTCATTGAGGAACTCAGCGTAAGCGGCAAATGAGTCCAGGTCGCTCGTACCCGCCATTTTCGCCACGTCAGCGGGAGCCTCGGGCGGAGCCTGCCTTGCCTTCTTCGGCTTCTTGCGGGCCCCAGTTATCTCCACGACATCCTCCTCTTCCCCGCCGGATTCGGGTTGACGGCGTTTTCGCTGAAGCACCCGAGTGCTTCCAGCGACGGCAGGCCTCGAGCCCCCCGTTAGCGGCTCCAACCCCGCTATTGTGACACCCTCCGCTGGGCGCACTGCTTTCTTCTGCACCCCCGCGCCGTATGGCCGGCGCTCTCTCTTTCCGCGGCGCCGTCTCCCTTACCGCACCAGTCGCCGCCTGGACAGCAGGCAGCCCGTCACCGCCAAGATGGGAGTGGTGCGGCATGGACAGCACCACAGGAACCTCGGACGGGCTCATCGCCAACGTCTCCAGGTCCACCACCGTCTTCTGCACAACCAGACCGGAAGCGTACATGGCCTCAAAGAAGTTGTCGATCTCGGCACGGTCCATGGCTTTGGCGAAGGCGTCATGGCTCGCTTTGTTCCCCGGCGGAGTTTCTAAAAAAAAAAAAAAAACAAACCAATCAGCATGAGACAATCTCACCAAGGGTGTGGTATGGCGGAGGGTACTTTACCAACGGCACGAGTCAGTTGTTGATCGACCAACAACTCCCAGCCTGTAAGAAGACGAAAGTCCAGCAAGTTGCGATTCTGCCAGCAACCTCTGATGCGCGCCACGCGGCACTCTTCCTCGTGAGTCAGGTTGTACCGCAACCCCGCTGCACAAAAGGTCATTGTCAGTACAGGGTACAAGGCTAAGAAAACAAAAAAAAAAACAAGAAAAAGAGAAACCCCGCCAGCCATGTTTGGCGGAAACTAACAAACAACCTCGAATAGGCTGAAACTCCGACTTAATTCTAAACGTCGGCTCCCCCTCGTTGGACCCCGCTTGGTACTCCCACCCCGTCGTGGCAACGCAGAAGGTACCCCGCCAGTAGGACATGGAATCCCTCAAGTTCTCGACCAACTTGGGCGCTCCTTGGCGGCGACTCAAGTTTGCTTGCCCTCTGCAACCTTAGCGTTTCACGTACACCAGTTCTTAGAAGTGCAGCACCTCCGCCACAGTCGGTCCCTCTCAACCTGACAACAGCCATAGCGAGTTCAGCGCCAGCATCAACCGTCACATGTTGGGGCAGATTTGCCTAAAGGCAACGCCAAACTCGCACACCAAAATTTGAAGTGATTATTGTTGCTGATTGTAAAAGAACATAGGCAATATATGCTTTGTATTGTCACCCATGATGGAAGCTAACTTCATTTGTTCAATACAAGCTGCATTATCCTAATAAATGCATGTAGGTTCATCTGTGGTAGACTTCAAACCACAATAAGTTCCTCGAATATGTCTAATTATAGACCTTAGCCATATGCATTCACGCACAGCTTCATGTAGAGTAATAATCTCTGCATGATTCGAGGAAGTAGCAACGAGGGTCTGTTTTGTAGACCTCCAAGATATCGCGGTGCTTCCCATGGTAAAGACATAACCTGTTTGGGAGCGACATTTGCAAGGGTCAGAGAGATACCCTGCATCAGTAAGACCCATCAAAACATCACCATCGTTTTGATGTGAGGGAGGTGGGTGAGGCCGGCTACCCTTGGTGGCAGCAACATGGCCGGCCACGGTGGTGTAGACTGCGGTGTTTTGCCGTATAGGGTCTGATCCCATAATTCTGTCATTCCTCTTCTCTCTGTAGGGATAAAACAAGCCCATATCTATCACACCCTTTAAGTATCGAAAGATTGTCTTTACACAAATTCAATGGCATCGCGTTGGCGCAGGGCTACATCTAGCCAACAAGTTCATAACAAATGAGGTGTCCGGTCTTGTATTGTGTTAAGTAAAATAATGCGCCTATTACACTTTAGGTAAGGCACTTCTACCAATTAACACGTCTTCGTTATCATCCCTGGGACGAAACATAACCCTCTTAGGGTCAAGACTACGGACGGCCATGGGAGTGCATCTTGACTTTATCAAAATGCCAAAGCATTCATTGACACGGTATACAAGTTCTAAATCTAGACAAAACCGTGTTCTCCCAAGGTCCTTCATCTCAAACTCGAATTTCAGGTGTTCAACTATTTCCCTTAACTCTTAAAAGTTCCAATTATGTTTATCAACATAAACTGCGACAATTGCAAATCCGGAACTTGTCATAGAAACACGCGGGCATAGTTCATCATATCCCTTCCCAATCAAGTAGTCACTTTAGTGAGCGTTTCAACCTCATTGCAAACACGCTCCGTGGTCTAGAACCACTTTGACTTGGTTAAATGAAGTTCACAAGAACCTTTATTATATTCCGTATCTAGATCCCCATAAAGATACGTAGTGACCACATCCGTAAGCTGCATGTTCAATTATTCGGAAACTACCAAACTAACAAGGTAGTGGAGTGCAATGACATCCATTACGAAAGAATATGTCTTCTCATAGTTGATTCCAGGGAGTTTTGTGAGAAGCCTTGTGCCATATGGCGAGATTACCATATCTTTTTCTCATCACGCTATCTAACGAAGACCTATTAATGTCAACAGGTTTTATGTTAGGAGGTATTGGCATCTCAGGCCCGAAATCCTTCCTCTTCGTTAGTGAATCCAATTCAACCTGGATCACATCTTTACATTTAGGCCAATTTTCTCTACGTTGGCATTCTTCAACGGAGCAAGTTTCGATGTCATTGGTCTCAATAATCCCACGTCCTCATGTACACTAGTGTAGTTTGTAGAAATCTCTGTATTCTCAGGAATTGGTCTTAACATTGAGGCATCCCCCAACAATGTCTCTTGGACATAACCACAGTCCAGAATATTCTCATGAGACGGATTTTGAGTATCAATTATCAATGGATCAAGTTGTGCCAAACTCGCTTTCTTCCTAAGGCGAGAATCCATCGAACCTTTGGGTCTCCTACGCTTTCTAACAAAACCCACGGCTTGTGACACCATTATGCCACTTTGTGGCATCACTATGCCACCATCCATGGTGGTGGTGCCATGCCCATCTCCTCTAGGTGGCGACATGTCCTCTTGTGGGGACATCAATCCTTGCAGGCATGTTTCCAGCAGGTATATGTGATCTTGTAACTTTTAGGGGATCGAGATGAGACATAGTGGGGACAGATCACGACAATTCCTGTTGTTCCTGTTGAACATTGACATTCTAGTCTCCCCCTAACGACGGGAAGAATGTCTCATTAAAGTGACAATTCTCAAATCTAGCGGAAAAGAGATCGTATGTCAAGGGTTCTACATAGCAGACTTATAGTTAGAGATCTATATCCAACACAAATAGGTATGCATTCGTTACTAATGACCCATTTTAATGCGCTGAGGAGGCACGATTGGCACATAAACCGCACACTTAATTATGCGTAAGTACGAGATGTTAGACTAGCACTTAGTCACTAGCTGTAACGCAAAAGATTGAGTGGCGTCGGGTCGTAGATGAATTAGCATAGCTGCATGCGATATTGCATAACCCCAAGAGGAAATATTGGTGCGCATTACCAATGTCTGGGCTACCATCGTAATCGTTTAATGGTGACTTTTCCGCGAGACCATTAGGGTATGTACATGGGAATATGATGCCTAATATCAATCCCCAATGATATGCAATAGTCATCGAAAATTTTCAGTGTAAACTCTCTAGTATTAACAAGTCAAACTGACTGAATGGGATGATCCAGGTAGTGAGCCCGTAGCCAAATGATCTGGGCTAGGAGTTTATCATAAGCAACATTACGAGTGGACGATAGCGCGACATGTGACCAGCGTGTCCGCACATCAACCAACACCATAAAACATCTAAGCAGTCCACAAGTTGGGTGAATCGATCCACAGAATTCCCTTGGATTCTATGTAAGAATGAAATTAGTTCTTTAGTGTCCTTTGCATAGGATGGTCTTGATCCTAAAGAGCAGGCTTTACAAAACGAAAGATGGGGTTTAGAAGCAACCAATGAGGATTTTGGTTGAGCCATGAAGTCACAATTGACTTTAGAAGTAGAAAGAGGAGTTGAATTAGGATTCTTGGCATCAAAGCCCAGTGATGGCCACAAGGGGTAGGCGGCGTCAGCCATTGACGGCCAGTCTAGCATGGTGGCGACGCCGTGAGGAGCAAGGGCATGCCATGCTTCTCCTCGAATCAATTTTTGATTCTTCTCTTCGTTCTAAAGAATGGATGTCCGTGTAAAGTCTTTATTATACGGATCATCATGTCACTACCTGGGTGTCCCAAACGGTCATGCAAAAGCCTATATGTGTCGGAATCCCATAAGTCATCTCTCATGACATGGTTTAATTCAATGATTCGAATAGTGATTGCATACAACCCACTAGAACGACACATAAGTTTCTCTAAGACTCGTTTATGTCGTAGTCATTAGAGGTGATGCAAATGAACTCTTGTCCATTCTCTCAATGTGTTTCCACATAAAAACCATTGGCTCTTATATCTTTAAAATATTAAAGTTCAAATTTAAGATATGTCCAAGACATGAAATAGAATAATCGATACTTTATTAATAATAGCCAATGATTACATCAAAGTTTCTTGACCAAAATCTAATCCAAAATAAAATTCAAACTTAGACAAATCGTAGTCAGTCAATCCTTTCGGTAACTCCAATTAAACATGACCAGGAAAGTAAGAAGAGATATTGGTAGAGCAAAGCTTGCTTAAGTACCACTAATCTCAACTAGTTTCCTAGACATCATACTTAATTGGGTGAGCCTAGTGAGAAAGAGTTAAGACAATTGTCATTTATTGATTTAAGGCATAATTTCCATTACATAATTATTGCGGCATTTTATCTTCATCGCTAGATTTAAAGTCTTCCATAACTAGATATCTTGATCACTATTGATCAGGTACTCAATAAAATACCATGAAGAGAATGCTCTCTTGATTGTGTTGTATTGACGCAATACACATGGTCCCTAAGACCAATGGCGTTGGAATAGTATCACCATGGCCAAAAGTGGCGCCATGGTGTCCAACCCCTATACCCTCAATGTCATGACTCCTTTGGTCATGTATTCGCCAACTTTGGCTATTACCTTCATGAGCATGTTGATCATATGGATCATATCGTCCATGGCGACTTCTTCTAGGCATTGAACGGTGCTCATGGTAGCTGTAATACCCCGTACCTTAAAGTCTTTACTAGTTACTTTTTACCGTGGTTGACCGAGGAGTAACTTTTTCTTTAGTCCGGTAAATTAGAAAATTTATTTGAGATTGTCGTAGAATACAAAAAATCAAGTTCGTGGACACGTAGTTTGTTTAAATTGGATTTATATCGGAAAAGTTATGACCAAAAATAGAAATTTCTATTTTTGGCATGATTTTCTTTTTTTGTGAGCTACTATATGTGGAAAGGAGGGGTTAAAATCAGATGGGAGGAGAGAGAAAGTTAAAAAGAATCAAAAAAAAAAGAAAAGAAAGGAAGAGAGAGCACGGGACGAACACGAGTCTTCCCCCCCCCCTTTTCTTTTTTTCGCCGCCGCACTTCCTCCGGCAAATTCGTCGCCGTCTGGCCACCTCAGGACGCATCGTTGGTCACGGCTTGATCCTCTCTTCCTTCTCCTTCTATCCATGTAAGTATTTCACCTTGGGTAGCTTCGGTTTTATAGATTTGAGGAGAATTGCAAAAAGGGGAAAATCGGAATTTGGCTCCGATTCGATTTTTCCGGCGATTTCCGCCGGATTTCTTTGAAGTTTTGGGTTGCTGGGTTGTTGTTGATGATCATATCTAACTATTGCAGCTTGTGTTGGCCGGTGGAGGAAGATTTGAGGGTGTTTGGAGACGTGAACAGTAGCGTGAATAGTGCTGCCGAGTGCTTGATATTTTTGGGTTTGAATTTCGACTTTTCTGCTTGTTTTTGGTGGCTGTTGCAGGTATAGAGATAGTTATGTGGATTATGAAGTTGATTTTGGAATAAATAGGTTGATTGGAATTGAATTTAATCTTTGAGTTTGTGTTAAACTTGAGGTTTGTTGGATATTGAGTTTTCTTTGGTTTGTGATGTTGAACATGGTTGATGGATTTGTCATGTTTGTAGTGTTGGGTGAAAACTCTTGGTAAAGGGCTATTATGAATTATTTGTTAGGAAGTAGAGAGAATTTGAGATTGTTAGAGTTGAAATTGTGATTTTTTTTGCAAAGGAGAAAAATTAAGAAAGGATGTGGAATTGTTGGAAAAGGATTTATTTTATAAATTGGTGGTAAATTGTGTTGAAGGAAGTGAATTAAAAATTTGTTAAGGAATCGATTTAAGAATCGATTGAGTGGTTATGAGTTAGAGGGCATTGAGATTGTAAGGAATTATAGAATTAATCCCAAATTAAAGTGTGGGAGTTTTATAACAATTTGTGAATAACGGATGCTTATTCCGAGGGAAATGAGTTGTTTTTGAGAGTATTTCCTTATTATGGTTAATTATATCCATGCAATTGTGACAGGACGTACTGAGCCCTCGAGCGAGGAGGACACAGGCAGGCAGCAGGGTTAGCTGCGGGATTCACTTGTGAGTGGACCTTTATTTTTATTTAAATAATTCATGCAGCATGGTATTAAGTTTTGAAATGTGATTTTATGGAAAGAAAAGGATTAAAAAAAGAAACAGTTGACAAGGAGGCCAGTTTGGCGCATGTGTATCTTACCTAGTTGGCAGACCCTTCTAGGTAATAGTCTGGTTGGCAGTCCCTTCCAGACTACAGCTCGGTTGGTAGTCCCTTCTAGGTAATAGTTGCTCTGATAAACCTTTTCTTTTAAGTTTGATGGATGTTGTTGCTTACGAAGGATTATGTTGGGTTTTGAACTTTCCGGATGTAATATATGTGCTTAGATTGTAAATATGATATCGTAGGTTGAGTAGAAGTTAATGTTGTAATCATATCCAGGTTTGTGAAATTTTTGGGTAGCCCATATTTAGGGGAGGTTCTGCCGAATTTTCGGTAGGATTTCGCTTAACGTGGGCCCCGCAGGCTCGTATCCAGGTAATTGGGGTGATTCCTGGGTCGGGTCTTGTCAGTTGGTATCAGAGCACTAGGTTATTAGATTCTGTGGCCGATATCTTCTTATAGTTGTCTTACATGCTTGATAGTATTCAATACCTCCCGAGTGATGGCCCGACTGCAGCGGTTCCCCATCATATACTCTTCGGTGCTGACGTACCAATCAAGTATGTAAGATAGTTGTTATTGGTATAAATAACTTGGTGTAACTCAGTTATGGGAATTTCAGGTGTAATGAGACCCGGATGCAGATCTCGTGCTGGCAGGAACCATTCACCCGCTAGTGAAGGTGATGATGAGCAGGTTCCTCGTGGGTTGTTACGAACCGTGGAGCGGTTGTTTGAGCGTTTTGCAGCTGCACTCCCCAATCCCAGGACTGACTATACTGTGGAGCGTGCCAGACGCCATGGGGCGTATACTTTCTCTAGTGCTCCTACGGAGTCCGTAGCAGGAGACTGGATCACCCGCATGGAGAGAGTATTTGAGTCCTTGGGTTGTCCAGCTGCTAGGAGGGTTCCTTTGGCTATTGACCTCCTAGACAGGGATGCATGGCTTTGGTGGCAGGGTACCAGGAATATGGGTTTTGACCCAACTACCATGACTTGGGAAGAGTTCAAAACGGAGTTCTCAAATCGGTACTATAATCAGGCATCCCAGCACCATCTCCGATTTGAGTTCATGCAGTTGAAGCAGACTGAAGAGATGACTGTGTTACAGTATGAGGAGCGTTTTATTGATTTGTCTCGGTTTGCCCGTGAGTTGGTGGCGACAGAAAAGTTGAAGGTTGATCAGTTTATCAATGGCCTCCTACCTGTATATCGAGATTGGTTGGCGCCTCATGATTATCTGACTTTTAAGTTAGCTGTGGAGGCTGCTATGAGGTGTGAGGCTAGATATCTGGACGGTTCCCAACCTTTGGAGATTGGCGGTCCCAGTCAGGGGCCATCTAAGAGGATTGCCTCTAGTTCGGGTTCTGCATCGTCATCAGGCAGTAGACCGAGCAGTTCAGATTCTAGCTCTCGTCAGCGCTTCAGGGGACGCTTCAGGAGGCCTGGGCAGACAGGTAGGAGACAGTCCAGGGGTGGCACTGCTAGTTCCAGTGGAGGCTTTGGAAGACAGGCGATTCCGAGAGACTATCCCCAGTGTGCTACTTGTGGTAGACACCATGCAGGCTCGTGTCTGGCAGGTGTGGGGACTTGTTACCAGTGTGGCCAGTGGGGTCACTACAGGAGAGAATGCCCTCAGTTGACCCAGGGAGTCTTCACTACTACTAGTCAGAGTATGGGTCAGACCTCTATGGGTGCTACTAGTTCGGGTTCTCATGACAGTTTGTCAGGCAGGAGCAGCACTCAGCCGGGTCGTGGACAGAGAGGGCGTCCAGTGACCCAGGCCCGTCTTCATGCTATGACCCAGCAGGAGGGTCGCACTGCACCGAACGTCATTATGGGTATGTTAATTGTTTTTGGCCAACCAGCTTTCATTTTGATTGATCCTGGAGCCTCTCACTCCTTTATGTCTAAGAGGTTTTCTTTCTTTGCTAATGTGCCCCCATCTCTCCTACTCGGAGAGTGGCATGTTGTTCTACCATCGGGGGAAAGACATAGAATTGAATGGGTACATCATTTTTGTGGAGTGTTTGTAGAAGGAGTTTGCTTAGAGGCGGACTTGATTCCATTTGAGTTAGTGGAGTTTGATGTAATCCTAGGGATGGATTTCCTTCGGATGCATCATGCCTTAGTGGATTGCTTTTGTAGTACTGTATTATTTCAGAGTCCGGGTAATCCAGTTGTCACCTTTTATGGTGAACGGGAGGTTCTCCCATCTTGCATGATCTCAGCTTTAACTGCTAAGAAGATGTTGAGTAAGGGTTGCCAAGCTTATTTGGCACATGTGGTGAATTCAAATGCCGAAGTTATGGATCTTAGCCAAATTCCTATTGTTGGTGACTATCCAGATGTATTTCCAGAAGAATTGCCTGGATTGCCCCCGATGCGAGAGATAGACTTTACCATTGATTTACTTCCAGGTACAACACCCATCTCTCAAGCACCTTATAGAATGGCACCGATGGAACTGAAAGAGTTGTACCTACAGTTGCAGGAGTTAACGGATAAAGGGTTTATACGACCTAGTGTATCTCCCTGGGGTGCACCTGTGTTGTTTGTGAAGAAGAAAGATGGTACCTTGAGGCTTTGTATTGATTACCGGAAACTAAACAGGGTGACTATAAGGAATAAATATCCCTTGCCCCACATTGATGATTTGTTTGACCAGTTGAGGGGTGCTAAAGTTTTCTCAAAGATTGATTTGAGGTCGGGTTATCATCAGTTACGGATTAAAGAGGAGGATGTAGCCAAAACTGCTTTTCGATCACGTTATGGTCATTATGAGTTCCTTGTTATGCCTTTTGGGTTGACTAATGCACCCGCTGCTTTCATGGATCTCATGAACAGGGTGTTTCGCCCGTATCTTGACCGCTTTGTGATTGTGTTCATTGATGACATACTGGTTTATTCTAAAAGTGAGGAGTTACATGCTGAGCACTTGAATATTGTGTTGGAGACTCTATGGCTACACCAATTGTATGCTAAATTCAGTAAGTGTGAGTTTTGGCTTGACCAAGTGACATTCTTGGGTCACGTTATTATAGCTACTGGTGTTAGTGTTGATCCCCAAAAAGTGGAAGCAGTGTTAAATTGGGAAAGACCTACCAATGTAACGGAAATTCGTAGTTTCTTGGGTCTTGCTGGTTACTATCGACGTTTTGTGCAAAATTTTTCTAGAATTGTCGCTCCTCTTACTAAGTTAACGAGAAGGGGTGCCAGATTTGTTTGGTCTGAAAATTGTGAGCGGAGCTTCCAAGAACTTAAGAGTCGGCTGACTAGTGCTCCAATTCTATCATTGCCTAATGATAGTGGGGAGTATGTAATTTACAGCGATGCCTCTAGACAAGGCTTAGGCTGTGTATTAATGCAGCATGGCAATGTGATTGCTTATGCTTCTAGACAGTTGAAGCCACATGAGTTGAATTATCCCACACATGACTTAGAGTTGGCAGCTATTGTACTTGCTCTTAAGTTGTGGAGGCATTATCTGTATGGAGCCAGAAGTCAGATCTTCACTGACCATAAAAGCCTCAAGTATGTGTTTACACAACCGAATTTAAATTTAAGACAACGAAAATGGATGGAATTGATTGAAGATTATGATTGTACCATTGAGTATCACCCCGGTAAAGTGAATGTGGTGGCGGATTCACTTAGTAGGAATCCATCCGTGACCTTGTCATATTTAAGGGCCACTCGAGTACCCCTATTGTCAGAGTTGAGGTCTACGGGGGTTGAGTTGTCGGTTGATGGGGTTGGTACTCTGGTGGCTAGTTTTCATGTGAGACCAGCATTCATTGATAAAATACGGGAAGCTCAGCCTCTTGACCCATGAATTGAAGGGATTAAAGAAGGTGTTCGTGGTGGTTGGCAACTTGAGTTTTCTATTCGAAGAGATGGAACATTGATGTTTGGAAAGAGACTTTGTGTTCCTAACATCGAACCACTTAAACGAGAAATACTTAATGAAGCTCATAATTCCGCGTATGCCCTACATCCTGGTGGTACAAAAATGTATCGGACTCTCAAAGAGTACTATTGGTGGCCAAATATGAAAAGAGAAATTGCAGCTTTTGTGAGTAAATGTCTTGTGTGCCAACAAGTGAAAGCGAAAAGGAAAAAACCGTCGGGGTTGTTGCAACCTTTGCCCATCCCAGAATGGAAATGGGATCATCTCACCATGGATTTTATTTACAAGTTACCTCGTACGCAGGATGGTAATGATGGTATTTGGGTGATTGTAGATCGACTCACCAAATCAGCTCATTTTCTGGCGGTTAAGGAAACCTTTAGTTTGGATAAACTGGCAAAGTTGTATGTGGACGAAATTGGAAAGCTTCATGGTGTTCCCGAGTCCATTGTTTCTGATCGTGATGCTCGATTCACATCAAAGTTTTGGAGGAAGGTTCACAAATTTATGGGAACAGAATTACAATTTAGCACTGCTTTCCATCCTCAAACTGATGGACAATCTGAGCGGACTATACAGACTTTGGAAGATATGTTGAGGGCTTGTTCTCTACAATTTAAGGGAAGTTGGGATAAGCATTTGGCTTTGATGGAGTTTGCATATAACAACAGTTATCATTCGAGTATTGGTATGGCTCCCTACGAAGCGTTGTATGGGAAACAGTGTAGGACCCCCTTGTGTTGGGATGAAGTGGGAGAAAGACAACTTATTGGTCCTGAGATTATTGAAATCACCACAGATAAAGTTAAAGTGATTAGAGAGAGACTTAAGACGGCCCAAAGCAGACAGAAAAGCTACGCAGATAAACACAGGAAGCATCTTGAATTTCAAGTTGGTGATTGGGTATTTCTGAAGTTATCTCCTTGGAAGGGTGTGGTAAGGTTTGGCAAACGAGGGAAACTAAGTCCAAGGTATATTGGTCCCTATGAGATTGTAGAATGAATTGGTCTTGTCGCTTATCGCTTGGCTTTACCTCCACAACTATCTCAAGTACATGATGTTTTCCATGTCTCCATGCTTCGCAAGTACATCATTGATCCTTCACATGTGTTACCAGCTCAACCCATCACACTTACATAAGATCTAACATATGAAGAAGAACCAGTACAGATCCTTGATCGTCGTGAGCAAGTACTTCAAAGTAAGGTTATACCTTTGGTTAAGGTATTGTGGAGGAATCACCTGATTGAAGAAGCTACTTGGGAACCAGAGGATCAAATGAGGCAACAGTATCCACATCTTTTCCTTGACAGGTACAATTTCGAGGACGAAATTTTATAAGGAGGGGAGATTGTAATGCCCCGTACCTTAAAGTCTTTACTAGTTACTTTTTACCGTGGTTGACCGAGGAGTGACTTTTTCTTTAGTCCGGTAAATTAGAAAATTTATTTGAGATTGTCGTAGAATACGAAAAATCGAGTTCGTGGACACGTAGTTTGTTTAAATTGGATTTATATCGGAAAAATTATGACCAAAAATAGAAAATTCTATTTTTGGCATGCTTTTCTTTTTTTGTGAGCTACTATATGTGGAAAGGAGGGGTTAAAATCAGATGGGAGGAGAGAGAAAGTTAAAAAGAATCGAAAAAAAAAAAAGAAAGGAAGAGAGAGCACGGGACGAACCCGAGTCTTCCCCCCCCCCCTTTCTTTTTTTCGCCGCCGCACTTCCTCCAGCGAATTCGTTGCCGTCCGGCCACCTCAGGACGCATCGTTGGTCACAGCGTGATCCTCTCTTCCTTCTCCTTCTAGCCATGTAAGTGTTTCACCTTGGGTAGCTTCGGTTTTATAGATTTGAGGAGAATTGCAAAAAGGGTAAAAATCAGAATTTGGCTCCGATTAGATTTTTCCGGCGATTTCCGCCGGATTTCTTTGAAGTTTTGGGTTGCTGGGTTGTTGTTGATGATCATATCTAACTATTGCAGCTTGTGTTGGCCGGTGGAGGAAGATTTGAGGGTGTTTGGAGACGTGAACAGTAGCATGAATAGTGCTGCCAAGTTCTTGATATTTTTGGGTTTGAATTTCGACTTTTCTGCTTATTTTTGGTGGCTGTTGCAGGTATAGAGATAGTTATGTGGATTATGAAGTTGATTTTGGAATAAATAGGTTGATTGGAATTGAATTTAATCTTTGAGTTTGTGTTAAACTTGAGGTTTGTTGGATATTGAGTTTTCTTTGGTTTGTGATGTTGAACATGGTTGATGGATTTGTCATGTTTGTAGTGTTGGGTGAAAACTCTTGGTAAAGGGCTATTATGAATTATTTGTTAGGAAGTAGAGAGAATTTGAGATTGTTAGAGTTAAAATTGTGATTTTTTTGCAAAGGAGAAAAATTAAGAAAGGATGTGGAATTGTTGGAAAAGGATTTATTTTAGGGGCCGTGACCACTTACCCAATTTTAACCAAAAAATTGCCCACTTACTCCACTAAGGGTTTTTTGACCCCATTTACCCAATCTAACTTCTACTGACATAATTACCCTCATTTTAATCTCTCTCCTCCCCCCTCACCGATCTCTCTCTCTCTCTCTCTCTCTCTCTCCACCGTCGCTGGAATTTCATCGGAAATCCAACTCCAAACCACCAGCTTCTCGTCTCCTCCCACCTCCCAACACATGTCGACCTAGAACCTCCGCTCCACTCCATTTCCGGCGAGTCCAGCTCTCACCGTGGATCGGAATCCCTAGACATGTGATCTCCTCGTGGTTCGATTGCAGTGGCTCTTGATGATCACGGAGCCGAAATCGCCGCCGTTGTCATCCTCGTATTTGAAGTAGTTGAGTGAGGCGCCGCCGCCGAAGTCCTTGGGAGGCGTTTGAGGAGCGGAGGGAGGGAGGAGTTGTCGTCGTAGACGAAGGTGGAGTACGGGTCGGGTTCTTGGTCCGTGGAGCTATTGAAATTGCTGTGTCGCTGCTGTATCTGGTCTTGGTGGACAACTACAGTGGATTGTGGCATGATAGAATGGGTGCCCCACACACGTGGACTTCGGCATATACTTCAAGACATATATATGAACTGTGGAAACTTTGGTATTGATACAAATTCAAAGATCAAGCGCTTATATGATCACCGTGGACAACTACAGTGGAGTAGGGGTCGGGTTTCGGCATGATTTCGTGAGAAAGGCTTCTTGGAAATTCACAAAGAGTTAGAATTTCATGAGAAAACCCAGTGGGCCATTGGTTTGGTAATTTTTGGGGGGCAGTAGACACATTATTGGCCCCCAGTAGACTTTGATACGAGGGACAGGGATCACTATAGTGTGGTGTTTTGATAAGTTACATGTTGTTTTCTGTGTATTAAAGTCAAATTATCTGTGAATCCTACAAAATGGTGCATTTTTGGTGGTCTATTGGGAGGCAGTAGAGACATTGGACTTTGTATTGGGGGGCAATAATATGATTACTGGGGGGCAGTAATATGATTATAAATTGATCAATTGTGCCTGTAGTGTATTCATTTTGGTTTTGGGAGTTCATACAATTCACTGGACGGCAATAATATGATTTTTGGAAGGCAATAATATGATTACTGGGGGGCAGTAATATGATTACTGGGGGACAATAATAGCCGGATTCCGGTCATCGGTCGCCGGATTTCGGTTACCGGTTTCCGGAATCCGGTTACCGGTCGCCGGATTCCGGTCACCGGTCGCCGGATTCCGGTCACCGGTCGCCGGAGACCGCGCCGGCCACTGGTCACCGGAGCACAGCAAGGTGGAAGGTGACTTCTCTCTCTAAGTGAGAAAGAAGGAGAGGGCAAAAAAGTCTCAAAAAAAAAGAAAAAAGAATTAATTGGGTAAAGGGGAAATAATCCCTTAGAGTGTTTTGGGTAAATGGGGTTAAAAAACAGTTGGTGGAGCAAGTGGGCAATTTTTAGCCTAAAATCGGGTAAATGATCATTTTCCCTTTATTTTATAAATTGGTGGTAAATTGTGTTGAAGGAAGTGAATTAAAAATTTGTTAAGGAATCGATTTAAGAATCGATTGAGTGGTTATGAGTTGGAGGGCATTGAGATTGTAAGGAATTATAGAATTAATCCCAAATTAAAGTGTGGGAGTTTTATAACAATTTGTGAATAACGGATGCTTATTCCGAGGGAAATGAGTTGTTTTTGAGAGTATTTCCTTATTATGGTTAATTATATCCATGCAATTGTGACAGGACGTACTGAGCCCTCGAGCGAGGAGGACACAGGCAGGCAGCAGGGTTAGCTGCGGGATTCACTTGTGAGTGGACCTTTATTTTTATTTAAATAATTCATGCAGCATGGTATAAAGTTTTGAAATGTGATTTTACGGAAAGAAAAGGATTAAAAAAAGAAACAGTTGACAAGGAGGCCAGTTTGGCGCATGTGTATCTTACCTAGTTGGCAGACCCTTCTAGGTAATAGTCTGGTTGGTAGTCCCTTCCAGACTACAGCTCGGTTGGCAGTCCCATCCGATGCGTCATCTGGTTGGCAGTCCCTTCCAGATGACTTGAGGTAGCTAGTCGGCAGTCCCGTCTACTACCTGTGGCTAGTTGGCAGTCCCAACTAATCACCGCCTCCTACTCCGGTTGGCAGTCCCTTCCGATGCGTCATCGGGTGGCAGTTCCTCCCCGATGGCATGAGATGCCTAGGAAGCAGTCCTTCCTAGCCATCAAATGAGTTTCATGGAAAAAGGATTGAGTTGGAACTTCATAGGGTTCAGCTGCATGATGGTTTTGTTAAAAAGAGAAATGGGGAAGCATACCATAAATTGTTTTGATTCTAGTTTCGGTTTTGTTCACTCACTCTAATGGATTTTATCTGTTTTCCCCTGGGCCCTTCGTTTTCAAATGCCCAGATTTTAGATTAGCAGAGATTGCGTCCAGGCTCAAGGACTTTGGGAATCAGCGCTTCCGTTTTTGTCCGTAGGTTATTACTTAACCTACCTTGTATGATATCGGCTTAGTTTAGTGTTGCTCTGATAAACCTTTTCTTTTAAGTTTGATGGATGTTGTTGCTTACGGAGGATTATGTTGGGTTTTGAACTTTCCGGATGTAATATATGTGCTTGGATTGTAAATATGATATCGTAGGTTGAGTAGAAGTTAATGTTGTAATCATATCCAGGTTTGTGAAATTTTTGGGTAGCCCATATTTAGGGGAGGTTCTGCCGAATTTTCGGTAGGATTTCGCTTAACGTGGGCCCCGCAGGCTCGTATCCAGGTAATTGGGGTGATTCCTGGGTCGGGTCCTGTCAGTAGCCAACTTGAGGCCTACCATATTCTCTATTCACAAATTCATGGTTATGCCTTTCAACACAAGCCATAGCTCCAATTAGTTGATGGAGATTTGTGATCTGTCCTTCGTTGATTAAGATTCAATAGAATTCAGAGAATCTTAATTCAGTGACAGGGGAAGGTAGTTAGGGTTTTCTCAATCAATTGTTCTTCTGTGATAGTTCTTCCATAGACATGCATCAATCTGATGTGGAGAGCTTCCGAACAATATTCCATAACTATTTCAAAGTTAGAGAAGCGGAGATTATTCCATCGTGCTTCTAAGTTCTGAAGATAGTGAATGCTTACTAAAAATGTTCACGAAGCGCTACCCAAAGGTTTCTAGCGCTATCCTCATTCATGTACTCAAACTGGAGTGTCATCTCTATGTGGTGCTTCATCAGGGTAAGCGCCTTGGAATTATATATGTCAGTTTGAGAGTCTTTGAGCTGTTCCTTCATAACAGGCTTTTGGATTGTAGGCAATAAATCAAGGGTAATTAGGTGGAGCTCAATATTATGAGCCCACATGAAATATCCCGTGCCCGTAGAATCCGATGGAGTAAAATCGAGCTCGTTCAAGTTTGACATCCTAAAAAGGAGAAACAAGAATGGATTATTTTCGGAGTCAATGCTTCCACAAAAACTAATATTAAGATTTCCGAGCCTTAATGCTACTAAGAAATCAATTTCCAAGAAATTTGGATTAGACCGAAACAATGATGTTTGAATGGTTAAATTTTGACGCTCACTGACGCTCTTAGTCCGTAGGTTATGAACGCTCTTAGTCCGTAATATTTCGATACTCACGAACGCTCTTAGTTCTTATAGCGTGAATCTCCACGATTCCTCTTTTATAGAATCGAACCCACGTTACAGAAAGGTGGGATGTAGAAGAAGGGAGGTTGCAAGTCTCGAGAAAAAGAAAAGAATTTAAAGACAGAAAGCAAGAACTTTAATTTTAAATACTTACTTGGTGCTTTCTTGATGCTTGATTTTCTTGTTCTTCTTTTCGTTGTAGTCTTGTGATTTTCTTCGCAAAACCGTGCGCAGAGATGGTGGCGCGCATGAGGTGATCCTAGGGTAGGGTTCTAGGGTTTCACGGCAAGAAGAGAGAAGAAAAGAGTTTTGGCTTCTGATTCAGGGTTAGGGCTCGTGCTGATAACATGTTTTAGGAAATTGGATATAAAGAGAGAATTGAGAGAGAATTGTGTGTATTCATTGATAATAGGAGCCATATATATAGAGATTACAAAGTACATAATTTTGGAGTACAAGGATTCATATTCTAACTCGGAGTAGGAAATCTCTCCTATTACAACTACAACTATAGAACTAATCCTAGTTTGACAAGGCACACTAAATGTCAACATTCTTCAACAGTTATATGATTACTATTATCTCACTTTGCAAGGTCAAGTGGGAACAGAGTTTGCAATGACGCATATTTAGGTAGGGCCTAGCCTCACATTGCAAAAGGTCCTTTTTTACGGTGACTTTTTTGTTTGGCTACGGATTTGGACATCTCCTCATCTTTTGGCTACGGATTTGAGATGTGTGACACCTCATGTGTGGACTGAGGATTTGATTCAATGGTTAATAAACTTACGTAAGAACTTTGTTTTTTAACTTTTTTTGACAATTACTTACGTAATAACTTCAATATCGTTTTAGGTGAAGAGATTTTACTTCTCCTGGGACCCTGGGAGAGAGGAACGTAGTTTTGTTTACGACTGCTCAAAATAAAATGTTAAGTATTAAGTTGGGGCACGTTATCATTGTATGATTATCATACATGCAAATATATATCATTTTCGGTTGACGCAATCATAAAATTGTCACCTAGTCTAGACATTACGTTAGGGTCATTGATGTGTACACCCACTCCTTTAATATTGGGCAATATACTCATCCACATGTATTATATTCCTCCCCTTCTTCTTTTTGGTACAGATACAGGATATCATATATCAGATCCAACAGGAAAAAAGTTAAAACCAATATATGTTTCGGAATTAAAAATCCCCAGATTTAAGTGTAAAGTGTTGACCACAACAGAGAGATCACAATAGGACATAGAACCCCGGCCCCCTGTAAAAAAATGAGTAGTGGTGATAATATATGCAGCCATTCCAGTGAAGACTAGTGGGAGAAGAGGTACCAGCTACAAGTATACTAATAGCTGAGAGATCATAAAAAATGTAATAATTGACTACAATTCATTTGTCTGGTTTTTCCGGTCGTTATAGGCTGCGGGTCTCTGTAGCCACTCTTGGCGGATTATTATACGACGCCGTCACCGTCGGTATCCGAACTTGTCTAAAAACAATCGCCATTACATCCGTGCTCCATTATTACTATAGGTTATCCTCAGAGGCGGAGCCAGAATGTTAAGCTTACTGGAGCACATATTAATGATCAACTCGCAATAAAATTTGATTTTTCTTTTGAATATATTAAATAAAGAAAATGTTTTGAATGTATTAAATAAAAAAATCTTTTACAATTAATTAATTCATTCATGATTTCAAAAATAATTAATTAATCCATTCATGATTAAACAAAAATCTTTTACAATTAATTAATCCATTCATGATTTCAAAAATCTTTTACAATTAATTAATCCATTCATAATTAATCTTTTACGAGGCTGGACAATCCTTAGAGCGGAGGCAGAAGGCGGTCAGCAAGCGGATAGGCTGGACAGATGGGTGCCCACTTCCTATTGGGTGCCTAGATCAAATGCATTGCAAATTTTGGTCATATTCCAACTCGAGAAATCGTGTGTGCTGCAGTCAAAAGGATCCAAACAAATGAGCTCTATCTCTATGAGTTTCGCATTTGGGATCCAAGAGGATTGTCTCTAGGGAGCAAGAGACTTGGTTCGCTTATCTTTCCCAACCTCCTAGCTAGCCCAACTGTTCAGGGCAAGGAGTAAATTTAATTTTTGTTATTTTCTTTCTAGACTTTGCCTAATTAGTATGCACTAGTTTTCATAGTTCTTAGGCTCGCTTTTGAATAAGTGAGCACTGATTGTCTAATGAGTGGTGCTAGCATACCACGTCCTAAACTTGTCCTTGGTATGGCAAGGGAAAATATGTATCTGTGCCATTCTGGCTTGAGTATGAATGAAATTGATGTTTGGTTCAAAAAAAAAAAAGTAACTAACCATAAACAATTAAAACAAAAAAAACTGAATTTTCTTTTGAATATATTAAATAAAGAAAATCTTTTGAATGTATTACATAAAAAAATCTTTTACAATTAATTAATCCATTCATAATTTCAAAAATAAAACATTACCACAAATTAGAGACTAATTAACCACTAGGGATAGTGGGGTGGTAGAAAGTCCCAGTCTGGAACGCCCAGGTCTGGCTTTCGAATCCCCATGAGGCCTTGGTGGCCAGCTAATGGGTGCTTAATGCCCCGCAGCGTTCGGAAGGGATTAGTCCGACTCTGATGGGATACCCCCGAAGGGTGTGTGTGTTGCTAACTATCTAACGCTAACCTCCCCCAATCAAAAAAAAAAAAAATAGAGACTAATTAAGTAACTAACCATAAACAATTAAAACAAAAAAAAAAACTGATTTTTCTTTTGAATATATTAAATAAAGAAAGTCTTTTGAATGTATTAAATAAAAAAATCTTTTACAATTAATTAATCCATTCATAATTTCAAAAATAAAACATTACCAGAAATTAGAGACTAATTAAGTAACTAACCATAAACAATTAATTGATATTATTATTTTTAATAAAATAATAATTTTTAAAATAAAATAAAATAAATAAAATAAAAAGAGAGAGAATTCATTAATCACCAAAAAAATGAATAATCGGTTATGGTCTCAACACTACAACACATATTCCTAACATGATCTATAGTTATGGGCCGTCACTATTAATAACATCTATAAGCCAAAATGGCCCAACCCCTAACCAAACTTCACGCCCATATCGGCATACTACAATAAAAGGTAATCAATTCCAATGTTATGATACAAACTTGCCACCAACATCAAGACGAACCTTTTGACCCCCTTCCAAACCGTGTCCAAAACAGCCAGACTACATGTAAATGAAATTCACCATCACATTGAAAACCAAAAGACACTGAAATTAGATCACATAGTTGTCAGGAATAATGCTAAAAATTTGGCACAAATACAGGACCAATTCCCCTAAACCCTAGCTCAAATGGGTAGGGACTTATTTTACCTAGCCAAAAACCAAAAAATAAAACCCTAAATAACCGAATGTAAGCTACCACAATATGTTTCCCGCAACGTCAACTCCAGCCTCTCGTAGATTGCCATTGTAAAAAATTGGGGTTTTTTTTTTTTTTTTTAGAATTAAAAATTGGGTTCTTGGTGATGGTAAATTCAACCTTTAACCACAAGCCCGTGGCCAAGGAATAACCTGCCACCACTAGTCCACCACCATATTGGTTACAACCACCTGAGTTCAAACCATTCACTGGAAAGCCAACATCCACAGACTACCCCATTTCAGATCCTACCACCAAGGAAGCACCAGTCTCCTCACTGATCCCCTCCCATCTTGATGTTCCAACTCAAACCTCCCGGCTATCCAGCACAGCAGTTCAACCCCAGTGGACTTGTCTACCCCAACATCCAACCCATATTCTACTGCCAAGCCGTCGCTCAACAATTCGCCTCCAGCCAGAAAATCGTGTATCCAGATCTTGGGTCTGAAACCCAAATCGAGTACCCAACCTCCCACCTGCCATCGATTGCCACAATAAATGGATGATTTTTTTCAGAAGAGACGATAAACTTTAGGGGAGTGAAATTTGCACTCCTCAAATTACATTCTTCACTCCCTCTTCTTTGTTTAATAATTTATTTCGTTCTCCTTATATTTGTTTCCCACATTACCCTTACAATCATAACTGACTCCTTCCATCTCTCTTATCTCTTCCTCTCGCTAGAACCTCTCTTCCTTCTCATCATCTTCCCATTTCTCTGATCTGGCTTCTACGACTTTTGTTACCTGATTTGGGAATTACATCAATTAGATCATTTTCCTCTAATTGTCAATCTCTATCTTGATTTGTTTCGTGATTAAACAACCGAACATCTTTTCTCTCCTTTGCTCTCACAATGGATTTCATGTTGTTTTTTACTTGATTGAAACTCAAAGATCGAAGAGGAACAACCCAGAAAACAAAAGATTTTTATTTGAAAATTCGAGTCTCAAATGTGGGTACACATCTGGGCTTGGTTATGCATTTTGATTTCGAAGAATGAAGGTAATCTTCATACCATACATTGGGAAATCTTAAACATGTTCTGTCTGCTGATGATCCTGCAGTTAATGTAATTTCTCTCCCTCCCTTATTTAATCAGCCTAAGCCTAAAATTATACGCTCCAACCAAATTTTACATATTTGTTTGCCACAAACAAAGACCAACATTAGAAAAGCAACAAAAGAGAACTTTAGGTGAATCGTTATTGTGAGATTGATTGATTTTGAACATCTGTATTCATAATTTTGGCCTTGGTGCTGGATTCTAATCTATCGAGTTGCAGAGAGAGATTAGAGAGCAGGGGAAAATAAAGTGACTGAGAAGGGATATTTTTCGATTAACATCTGGACTTATCCTTTTTTTCTTCAGTAGTCAGATTATAATGTTGCAAGAGAATAAAAATACCATTTCTAAACTCAAAATTCCATACAGGTCAGTTCGTATTCTTCAACAAGAACAAAAGACACAAATACTGAACTATGAGCACCTGAACAACCATAAACTCAGAATCTTACAACCATGAACCATCCCATGACTGAAGAACAGCTTGAAATTCCATCTTTATTTTATTTTTATTTTTTTTATAGTTCTTCCAGCTAATAGTGGCAGAGTATTTGAGCTTGTGGGCTATGTATCAGAACCAGGTCGATAGGGAAACCATCGCAAACACAAAGATTCACCCAGGGATATTTTCGAAAGACAAGAATTCATCAGTCAACTAAAACTATTAAAATACTAAGAGGGAGTGTGGTTTTTAAAAAGGGGAGTACAAATTTCACTCCCCTAAACTTTATTATCAAGTTAGTAAAATTACTAAAGAAGCTATCACATAGTGTTCTGTCCAAATAAATTTATTTATTTTTAGGGGAATTTGATTCTACACCCAAATTCACACACTCCTTTTAAAATAAACTCATCCATAATAGTGTTTTAATATTTATGAGAAAATATAGGGATGGGTTTTTCTTAATAGGAGCTTTGTTTTTTGGGTTTGTATCTAATTTTCTCATAAATTATGAGTCTATCAAATACTCCTAAGTCCTAAACTTAGATTTTGCTAGTCCTCGAGCAAACAAGAAAAGAAAAATTAATACAACTCAAAACATAGACTTAATGTCTTTAAAAAATCTCATAAAACTTATAATGCCACAAACATGGTCAATCAAGATTCAAGCAGTCACAACTTTACTTAAAAGCACATGTATCTTACATTATTATTTAGTATCGTTGACGTATTATAATGAACATCTATCATGTATTAAAAATAAGAGAAAATTAGATACAAACCCAAAAAACAAAGCTCCTATTAAGAAAAACCCATCCCTATATTTTCTTTTGATCTACACCCAATTCACATAATTGAACCTTCCTTATAGGTTTTAAATCTATAATTAAGATTTTTCACGTTTTTTAGTTTGACGTTTTTGCCCTTCTGATTGAATAAATAAAATATTCCTCAAATATAGCTGTTAATTATTTTTTGAATTCTAAAATTTAATACAATCAATTTAATCCTTGATTTTTCTCTTATTTAAAAAGATTAATTGCCTTAATTATCCTATATTTCTTCCTTTCCGATGTGATCTATATATTTGCTATTTTTTAATAAATATGGTTGTGTATCATCCGATTCTGTTATATTCCTATTAGGGAAAAATTCACCAACGGTGTCTGGACATTTAGGGGACTTTCAGAATGATACCTGAACTTTCAAAGTTATCAATGTGATACCTGGACTCATTTTTTCGTATCAACGTCATACCTACGTCAGAATTCCGTTATGGGTCCGTTATCCGGAGGCACGTGAGGCGCACGTGATCAAAAAAGTGAGGGCAAAACCGACTTTTTCTCCCAATTTCCCCTAAAATCGATCAAAAATTTAATTCCTTCCAAAGTTTAGAGGACATGACGTTCGAACCCCCAACCTCTCTCACAACAACTCAACTCCCCACCACTAGAGCACGAACTGACCTCAACACAGTTGCTCCAAACTTTATATTTATACTCTTTTTAGGCGATACCGAATAATTATAAAAAACATACAAACGTTGGAAGACATGAGATTCGAACCCCCAACCTCTCTCACGACAACTCAACTCCCCACCACTGGAGCACGAGCTGTCATCGATGTAATACCTCCAAACTTTATATTTATACACGTTTTAAGAGATACCGAATAATATACAAAATTTACAAACCGTGGAAGAGATGAGTTTCGAACCCCCAACCTCTCTCACAACAACACAACTCCCCACCACTGGAGCACGAACTGTTGTCGACATATTATCTCCAAACTTCATATTTATACTCTTTTTAGGCGATAACAAATAATTAAACAAAATATATAAAACTTGGAACACTTGAGATTCGAACCGCCAACCTCTTGCAAAACAGCTCAACTCAGCAACTCCCCACCACTGGGGCACGAGCTGCCGATGTTATAACCTCTACGATCTTTATATGTATATTGTTCTTAGGTGATAGATTAAACACCAAAAAGAATCTTATCTCTCTCTCTCTCTCTCTCTCTCTCTCTCTCTCTCTCTCTCTCTATGTCCTGGTCTTCGACCTTTCTTCTTCTTCTTTTGCATTTAGTTCTGCAATTCTGCTTCATCTTTTGTTCTTTTTTCTTCCTCCCCAATCCCCATCAACTTCGTCGTCATGGCCGCAGTGGGGCGAACCTAGTTGGACAAGAGCGGGCGGCCGGGGGAGAAAGCGAACTCGACATCGAAGGAGTGAGGTGGCGGTGGGATCGCGACGGGAGAGAGAGAGAGTTGCTTGGAGGGGGAAATGTCGGAGACAGGAGGGGAGGAGGCGATGGGCTCTGGGGCGGCGAAGAACCCGACTTGGCGGACCTTCGAATTGCTGACGAAGAAGCTGAAAGAAAGCAAAGGGAAGAAGAAGTTGAAAAAGAAAAAAAGAAAGGAAGAAAGCAAAAAAATAATAAAAAAATACTTTTGAGGGTAAATTAGTCTTTTACCCTTATTTTGTGCCTCACGTGCCGGACACGTGGTCATAGTTAACTGTTTCGTGACGGAAATTGACCGTAGGTACTACGTTGATACGAAAAAATGAGTCCAGGTATCACATTAATAACTTTGAAAGTTCAGGTATCATTCTGAAAGTCCCCTAAGTGTCCAGACACCGTTGGTGAATTTTTCCCTTCCTATTATATAAATATTTCTCTTTCTCGACATGATTAAACATCCTCTCATTAAGGTATGTTATTTTGGTTATCTGTTCTAATAGGTGTAGTTATAAATCATTCCATATTCATTAATTTTCTAAAATGGTCGAGTTAATGTAATTAGCTCATGTAAAATGTATTTGATGTAGATTGATTGCTTTAAGATTTTTTTTTCCGCCCCTACATTTTTCTCCACATAGGTGCCTGATTCTATGGGGTGGTCAAGGACCACATAATAGTTATGTGTAACTGTAGAGTTTGATTAATATATAATTATCCCTTAATTTTGGCACATTAATTTTGAATGTGCAAGAGTTTTGCACTATAATTTAGCAAACTCATTATTATCATTCATTGTTTTACAATTGAAAATGAACTTTACAATATTAAGAAGTTTATTTCTAATATCAAGGTAATTTAAATACACATTCTTTTTTAATGAATAAACCTAAAATTTTTTGAAATAGGGACAATGAGCATGATGTTCATCCAGTATTGAAATAAACAATTTTAAATTTGTTTTTACAATTGAAATATAAACTTTACATTTTTGAACCTAATATAAAGAACATTATAACACTTCATCCGTCATCTCGACTAGCACTTTGCAATGTAGTCTTCAAAAATCTCGCAACTACTAGTGCCCTGCATGTTGTGATTCCTTATACAATTGCAAAACCTTCATGGATCTATTGTTAAATCTACATGATGCAACAACCAACACATCAAACACAAGATCATATCATACAACACATATACAATATCAATTAAACCAGCTGCACAACATCCACACAGAAACTGCAGAATAGCTTTTCTAGTGGTACTAGGACTCCACCTGGATCATTGACGCTCTGGATCCCTGCAGAAACAACTTGACCAAAGTTAGACATCTTGAGCAACTGGAACTGAGAATGAATAGCAATAGAACTAGAGCAGAAAGCCTTCTGTATGTCAACACCAAAAGCTTCAGAATGGGGCTGAACAATGTGCTTAACAACGGATGATGAATACAGGGACTTTGCTCCCTTATTGGCCAAAACCATGAGTTAGACTCATCCCATAAGGAGTCCAACACTTCTTCATGTTTATCGAGATAGGAGACTTAGAGTTTATCACAAACACTTAATGTAATTCAGGTTGATTACAAATGAGTTTCCTACTTCTACTAGGAGATATACACCCACGTAGATAACTGGAATTAGAGTTATATTCATGTACTTCTTGTTATTTACATATGATTAAATCAGCTGGTTTTATCTCAATGTGATTAAGATAATGTTGAGTCCACATATTCTAACATCTATTTCAAAGGTAAAACTCTATTCATCCAAAATATATTATCTAAATTATAGGTATATTAATTGTCAATACTATAGGTTAATAAACAACCTATGATATAGAGTCACACAAATAATTTAAAACAACAAAAACAAACATCTAAATCATAGGTATTACATATTAAAGCAATCTAAGTATCAGGTAATTAGAAACAACGATTCTATTTTGAAGGAATGAAACTAAGTTTTGTACCAGATTCATAAATTGAAATTTCTAATTACTAAAAATCCATCCAATTCAAGCTTTACACAAAATCAAGAGATTAACAAAGATATTATACTAAATAAATCTGATGAATAAGTAATTTGAATTACGAATATGATATATCTACCTATTTGAAAGAAAGTCTCTAACCCATAAGAAAATGATGAAATAAACCTCATAAATAGGTCGTTTGAAATCATCCTTTGAAATCATATGCAACATTGTGAAAGGTCTCCACCCAAAGAAAAAATGACGAATGAATTCACTAGCTTCTATATATAGGAAGAAACATACCAAAAGTTCATCATTATATGATAATAATGAGATTAATGTAAACACCTAAAATTAAGTACTGATAAAAACCTGCTTCTCAAAAAAAAAAAAAAGTACTGATAAAAACCTAAAGTGAAGGTAATACCAATAATAACGTCAATCAAACTCCATAATATTTCCTAGATGATTTTGACTATTAATCCTATTTAATAGGTGAATGGGGAATTTGATAGTGGCAGCTTTAGTAATTTTTAACAACATTGAGTTTTAATATTTATCCTATTTAATAGGTTTTTTTTATTTTGAATAAACCTAATTAATTGGTTTGGGTGTATATTAAAACACTATTATGGATGAGTTTATTTTAAAAGGAGTGTGTGAATTTGGGTGTAGAATCAAATTCCCCTAATTTCATACATTTTTATACCCTTATATGTAGGATTTTAAGTTTCGTTCTTGTCATTTTTGGAGTCATTTAATTTGTGTTTGTGTTTTGTAGGTTGAATTTCAATATCATTTAACTAGGTTATACACAAACACCTGATGACTTATGCATGAAGTTATAAGAGAGTGTGATGAGTCAAATACTTAAGTACGACGAGATATTATAGAGATTCAGTCACATTACTAGATTGTCTTTTACTGGTGGAGCACTAATGTGACTCTCCTCCATATAAACGAGGTCATGTAACCTCTAATACACAAGTTTAAATCGCCTTGCCCCACAGAGAGCACTTGAACTTTACAGAGTTTTCAAAAGACCTTCCTTCCGTTCCTAGCTGCTCCAGCCTCCAGGTATGACACCAAGAACCCTAATTTATATCTCACTAAAATTAATACAAAAACACATGTCAAATGGTATCCTAGACTATTGTTAGTGATCTTGGTTGTTTAATTAATATAGGATTAAATTCAGTTTAGTTCCTCGAATTTTAGGGCTAAAATCAGTTTGGTCCCTGACTTTTTTTATAATCAATATGGTCTCTGCACTTTCATTTTCCATCACCCGAGTCCAAATTTCAAAATTAACTCCAATTGTGACGTCATATGGTGAGTTGGCACCGACAAGCATGACCCACTGTTCAGTTTATGGTTCTCACCCCTGACTTTGACTCTCACACTCGGCTCTGCCATATTCTTCTTCTTCCTCCACCAAATTCGACACCTCCACCATCCCTAGTTCAAAGCAGAACCCCATATCCATTATCTATGTTAATAATCTACTTCCAACCAAATCACAGCAAAACAAGAGCACATTATCAAAGCTACAAAACCAAAAGTAATCAACATTTTTTCTTCCCTGAGCTAGAATAAAAGCTAGAATTCTCATCAACATTAGGACTAAAATCTCTATCAACATTTCCATCAAATTTCACCAAATTACGAGCCTTTAACGAAAACCCACCTCCAAACTCACCACCATTATCCAATTCCCGATCTGGGTCGGATTCCATTTGATCCATGAGATGAAACAAAGCCACGACGAGGCTTATGACAGCACTGCAACGCGATCTTGGGCGGCGAGGAGGGAGCCAAGGAAGCGGTGGCAGCGGCGACGTGGTCCCAGTTGGCGGATTTAAGATTGGTACGGTGGAGAGCCAACCAGCGGTCACGATCGGCGAGGATGAGGGAGCGGGCCTCGTCCTGGGTCCAGCAAGGGGGTGAGCGGCGGTGACGACGATGGACATGGTTGGGTTGCCCGGACGCCCTCCCACGACTCCAGCACGCTCATGGTCTCGTCATTGACCTCAAATCCAACATGCAAAACGAGATCAGCAGTGGAGGAGAGCGACTGAGCTCTGGATTTGTTGCTTAGCATGGTGAACTGGATGTGGTACGGGTATGGGTCAAAAAGAAGAAGAGAGATGATCTGAGGGTGTGGGTCAAACGGGAATGGGATCCCATTTTCTTTGTGTTTTTTGGATTAATTTGGGCTAGGAACGGCGCTGGAGTTATTGTGGTCGTGATCTGAGGGTGAAGAGGACATGGGTTGAGACGTGGTGGAGGAGAGGGAGGAGCTTTCGGGGAAGAGAGATGAGGAAAATAGTATTCAGGGTAGTTTGGACGAAATGTCCAAACTGAGAGTCAAAAACTAAACAGTGGGCCATGTTTGTCGGTGTCAACTTATCATATGATGTCACAATTGGAGTTAATTTTGAAATTTGGACTCGGGTGATGGAAAATGAAAGTGTAGAGACCATCTTGATTAAAAAAAAAAATTATGGGCCAACTGATTTTAGCTCTAAAGTTTGAGGGACTAAGCTGAATTTAATCCATTAATATATATATATATATATATATATATATATATAGTTTCAACAACGATTCATTGTAATTTTCCTAAACCGTAAATGTGCAGGTATATCGGCTGTATAGGTACACATATATCATTGCTTACGTCTGTGGTGAGCTGAACCCAAAAGGCCAAAACTACACCCGTGAATTGTGAGCTGTAGTAGTCTGCAGCATTCATTTTTGATGAAGTACACAAATCACAAACGCCAACGTACTTCTTTTGTTTTCCTTTTCGGTTGAAGTTTTCATTGGTCAATCTCTTGTGTTGACGTGAATGTTCCATTTTTCTTTGATAAGGTGGTTATTGCCAAAACAGTTACAGAACTTGAAAGGTTGGAAGCAGTATCTCCATGGTTACGGATATATACTAATTGGTCATCATCAGACGACCAAACCCCACATGTTTCAATTTGCACTGAAGAGGGCTACAAGTTATTATAAAATTAAATGCCAAGTGATGTCATCCATGATGCCCAAGACCAAAGCCATCGCATTCCCTCCAACTTTCTTTTTCTATAAATATCTACCTAGACAAAGTGGCCAGCTAAAAGGCCAAACTAATTTGTGTGTTCTAGCCATAAATCTGTTTTCCTTTTCATTACAAAGATCTGGGTTTTGTTGCTAGCTAGCTGTTTAGCTTCTGCAATGGAGATCATCAGCTGTGACCTTGAAAAAGCCGGTCACAGTTTCAACAGAAGGGGTTCGTTTTGGACTGACGATGGCAGGGCGGTTTTCTCAGCATCTTCAGTTGGAGAGGACGACGAGGAAGCTCTCAAATGGGCAGCTTTGCAGAGACTTCCTACATTCACTCGCTTGAAAAAAGGTCTGCTCACTACTCCTCAAGGCCATGCCAACGAAGTCGATGTGCATCACCTTGAACTGCAAGAAAGGAAAGACTTGATTGAGAGGCTAGTGGGAGTTGCTGAGGAGGATCATGAGAAATTTTTGTTGAGGCTTAAGAGCCGAATCGATAGGTAATGTATAGTTCTGAGTTTAGATTGTGTTGAATTTTCTTTGTTCTTGACAATAATGTAGAGTTGGTGATTTCTTTCTTCTTGGTATATAATATATTTGTGTATCTCAGAGTTGGAATTAGTGTTCCTACAATTGAAGTTAGGTTCGAGCATTTGAAAATTGCAGCTGAAACTCATGTTGGAGGCAGGGCTCTTCCTTCTGTCTTCAATTATTGTGTTAATGTAGTGGAGGTACTAATAGACTACCACAGTTCAAGTTTTGGCATATATAATCTCACTGTTAATTTGTTTATTCTTACATAACTATTTGTTTCTGGGTACACAGGGTTTCTTGAATTGCCTGCACGTTCTTCCTGAAAAGAAGGAACATTTGTCTATACTGAAAGATGTCAGTGGGATCATCAAGCCTTGCAGGTGAAGAAACTCAGTGGTTCTACTTATTATAGTCTGTGTGGCATAAATTGCCCGATCGATACTCAACTTGGTTCACTTCCTTGTGTTTGTAGGATGACATTGCTTTTGGGTCCTCCAAGTTCGGGGAAGACCACGCTCTTGCTGGCTTTGGCCGGAGAGCTTGATAAGGATCTCAAGGTTGTATAAAATGAAATGGGCCTTTTAACTAAGGTTTTTCTGTTTTATGTTTAGGTATTAGAATTACTATTGGATTTTGTTACTAATGTGTTTAGTCAAAATTCTTGTGCAGGTTTCAGGAAGTGTGACTTACAATGGTCATGGCATGCACGAGTTTGTGCCTCAGAGAAGTGCTGCGTATATCAGTCAACATGATGTTCATATTGGAGAAATGACAGTTGCAGAAACCTTGGCTTTTTCTGCAAGATGCCAAGGGGTCGGACCTCGTTATGGTTCGTTTATGGGACTGCACATTTCTTTAGTTTCCCTTAATTTGCTGAGTTGGACCAAAACTTTATTGATTGCAGAAGATAATTGTTTATAATGTTGAATTTTGGCAGAGATGCTAGCAGAGCTAAGTAGAAGAGAGAAAGATGCAAGTATTAAGCCAGATCCAGACTTGGATATCTACATGAAGGTGAGAAAATGATCATTCAAAATTGACAGACTGTTTACCTTCCTTAATTTTACTGAATATTTTTGAAATGATTATCCATGTATGGTGATTTTAATTTTCTGCTATTGTAGGGAATAGCATCAGAAAGTAAAAGAGCAGCATTTGTGACAAATTATATTCTGAAGGTAACATCATTTTTGTTCTGTAATAAGAAGAGGATTTCTAAAATAACTCTTTAGTGATGACTAATGGATTCGATTTGCAGGTTTTGGGATTGGAGGGCTGTGCAAATACCTTGGTAGGGGATCAATTGATAAGGGGTATCTCTGGAGGACAAAAGAAGCGAGTCACAACTGGTAAATAAAGTCGTAACTCTTACATGAGCACTAACTGTGCTCTAATTTTTGTATGAATATATGAAGTGGAAAAGGTTTGATGAGTGAATCATATATATAGGTGAGATGTTAGTTGGTCCTGCTAAGGCACTATTCATGGACGAAATATCGACTGGTTTGGATAGTTCAACAACTTATCAAATAGTGAATTCCATCAAGCAATATGTTCATATTCTCCAAGGGACTGCATTCATCTCACTACTGCAGCCAGCACCCGAGACTTATGATCTATTTGATGACATTATTCTCCTTTCTGATGGTCAAATTGTGTATCAAGGTCCCCGTGAACATGTTCTCGATTTTTTTGAGTCTATGGGCTTCAGATGTCCAGAGAGAAAAGGCGTGGCCGATTTCCTGCAAGAAGTAAGTCCATTTATAGATTATCTTTCATACTGTGACAAAAATTAAAATCAGAATTATAGTTGATGAAGTGTGCAAGTAATATGGTGTAGGTGACATCAAGGAAAGATCAGGAGCAGTATTGGTTTAGCAGAGATGAACCTTACAGGTTCATCACAGTCGAAGAATTTTCCGTGGCATTCCAATCTTTCCACGTAGGGTGCGCAATTACACATGAACTTGCTACTCCATTTGACAAGACCAAGAGCCACTCAGCTGCATTAACGACAAAAAAATATGGTGTTAAAAGAGCAGAACTGCTGAAAGCTTGTTTCTCAAGGGAGTTCTTGCTCATGAAGAGGAATTCATTTGTTTACCTTTTCAAGCTTATCCAAGTAGGTTTTTAACTTTATTTATTTGTTTTGTTTAAGTTGTAACCAGTTCTATCTTTCTCTATGCATGGTATTAATTAATACATTATCATCTCCTTCCCTCCTTAGCTCTCAATATTGTCTCTGATTACAATGACACTGTTCCTACGAACTGAGATGCACCGCGATTCAGTAATTAATGGAGGAATTTATGCTGGCGCATTATTCTTCTCCTTGGTTGCTGTTATGTTCAATGGAATGGCAGAGCTTTCGATGACTATAGCCAAGCTTCCAGTGTTTTATAAGCACAGAAAGCTGCTCTTCTTTCCACCGTGGGCATATGCACTTCCGGCATGGCTCCTCAAGATCCCTCTCACCTGTGTTGAAGTTGGTGTTTGGGTATTTATCACCTATTATGTCATTGGCTTTGATCCAAATGTTGGAAGGTAAACGTAACATACTAGAAGCAAAATTGTTGATCACTTTCTCCTTAACATTTGTTTTCATGTTGGTTCTGACCCCAAATCATATACTGTCATGAACGTGTAATGCAGATTGTTTAAGCAATACCTTCTCCTCCTACTCATGAATCAAATGGCTTCTGGATTATTCCGATTCATTGCTGGAGTAGGTAGAAGCTTGACTGTTGCTAATACATTTGGCTCATTTGCACTAGTCATGCTTTTCGCTTTGGGGGGCTTTGTCCTGTCAAGAGGTAAAAAATCTAAGTAAAGATACTTGACGTCTGGTAACTAAATTTCTGTATCAATTAATTCCATGTTTCTCAATTTTTTTTGGTTGACTCCACAGAAAGTATAAAGAAATGGTGGATATGGGGCTACTGGATATCACCTTTGATGTATGGGCAGAATGCAATTGTAGTTAATGAATTCCTTGGCAAGACTTGGTCACATGTAAGTCCTTCATTGAGCCATTTCAAACATTTTGTAGTTGTTCATCTCTAAGTAATTCTCTGATTTTGATCTATTACTGTTAAAGGTTCTTCCAAACTCAAACGAATCATTAGGAGTTGAAATTCTGAAATCTCGTGGATTTCGTACACATGTATATTGGTATTGGATTGGCACAGGAGCATTGGCTGGATACATGCTCTTATTCAACATTTGTTACACTCTGGCTCTCACTTATCTAAACCGTGAGTGCATTCACCTAGTAAGTTTGCACTAAACTTTAAGAAAAGACAGAAAAGATTAGCTCATGATACCATAAAATGATTATGCAGCTTTGGACAAGCCACAGGGTGTTAAATCAGAAGAATCTCAAGGCAATAAAGATGATGACAAAAGCTTGACTCCTCAAATCAGCAAAGGTGATATATCTTGTATAGAAGTTTTCTTGTATATCTGTTGACTACATGCCATTTATATACACATAATTTTTTTGGAAATTCAGAGAAAGGGGATGGAAGTACTACGCATAACACGAAAAGAGGAATGGTTCTTCCATTTGAACCATATTCCATCACCTTTGATGAAATCTCATACTCAGTGGACATGCCACAGGTGATGTCTGCAACCAAAATTATTATATGTTCGACAATGGACAAGCTTGCCCAACTCTCTCTCAACATAACTTGTGTGAATCCTATACATAATTGCAGGAAATGAAGAACCAAGGTGTTCCTGAGGATAAATTGGTGCTCCTCAGGCGCGTGAGTGGTGCTTTCAGGCCAGGTGTTCTCACAGCTCTTATGGGAGTGAGTGGTGCTGGCAAGACAACTCTAATGGATGTACTAGCTGGTAGAAAAACTGGGGGATATATTGAGGGAAATATCACAATTTCTGGGCACCCCAAGAAGCAAGAATCATTTGCTCGGATTTCTGGATACTGTGAGCAGAATGACATCCACTCTCCACATGTTACTGTTTATGAATCCTTGATGTACTCAGCATGGTTGCGTTTACCTGCAGAAATCGATTCCGAAACAAGGAAGGTTGGTATCTTAACTTCCAAAGTAGATTTGTTAGGCAACTACCAGCTTAAGGTCTTTTGTGTCTTATGAGATACATTCTTGTAGATGTTTGTCGAGGAAGTGATGGCACTTGTGGAGTTGGATCCGTTAAGGCAAGCACTTGTAGGGTTGCCTGGTGCAAATGGTCTCTCAACTGAGCAAAGAAAGAGGCTGACCATTGCAGTTGAACTAGTGGCTAACCCCTCCATAATTTTCATGGATGAACCAACTTCTGGCCTAGATGCAAGAGCTGCTGCAATTGTTATGAGAACAGTTAGGAATACTGTGGACACCGGAAGAACAGTTGTGTGCACCATTCATCAGCCAAGCATTGATATCTTTGAATCTTTTGATGAGGTAGATCAAAATCTTCATAGATAAATTTACATAATTTATCTATAATACACAAGCATGATATATTTAACATGTCATTGCAGTTATTCCTACTGAAGAAAGGAGGACAAGAGCTATACGTTGGGCCATTGGGGCGTCATTCTTGCCATTTAATCAAGTACTTTGAGGTATTCAGAAATCAAAAGTTTGAGCTCAAATATCTTTCTTTCTGTTGAAGGTTTCTAATACATATACTTCTGCATGAAGGGAATTGATAATGTCAGTAAGATTAAGGATGGTTATAATCCGGCAACTTGGATGTTGGAAGTCACCAGTTCTGCAAAAGAAATAGCTTCTGGTGTTGATTTTGCTGATATTTATAAAAATTCAGAGCTATACAGGTAGGTTTGACCTATTGACTTGAGAAAGATTTGGTGATGAAAGTAATTCTAATTTATTTGTGCATTTATTTCAGGAGAAACAAAACACTTATTGAAGAACTGAGCACCCCTCCTCCAGATTCCAAGGACCTGTATTTCCCTACTCAATATTCTCAGCCATTTTTAACACAATGCATGGCTTGCTTATGGAAACAACATTGGTCATATTGGCGCAATCCAGCATATACTGCCATAAAGTTGATATACACAACCATCATAGCCTTGATGTTGGGGACAATGTTCTGGGACCTTGGCTCCAAAACGTAAGTTACAATACTGATAGTATACTAGTTGATATTCTTGCAAATATATTTGATTCCCAATCTGATTTTGAATACTTTTGGGTGCAGGAAAAAACAACAGGATCTGTTCAATGCAATTGGTTCTATGTATGCTGCTGTTCTGTTTCTTGGTATTAAGAATTCAACAACAGTTCAGCCAGTAGTGTCTGTCGAACGAACAGTCTTTTATAGAGAACGAGCTGCTGGAATGTATTCTCCATTGGCTTATGCATTTGCACAGGTAGGTGACCAATAGTACATTTTACCAATTGATAACTGATTTACTTTTCTTATTTGTCTTACACGGTCCACATTTTTTTGCAGGTTGCAATTGAGCTCCCATATATTTTTGCCCAAACAATTCTCTATGGTGTCATAGTCTATGCAATGATCGGTTTTGAGTGGACTGTGACTAAATTCTTATGGTACCTATTTTTCATGTATTTCACATTTCTGTACTTCACCTTCTATGGTATGATGGGAGTGGCCTTTACACCGAACCAGCACGTTGCTGCTATAAGCTCTAGTGCATTTTATGCAGTATGGAATGTCTTCTCCGGGTTCTTAATCCCACGAACTGTAAGCATTCCTCGCTCTTAATTTCTATTGCATGTTTCTTCAGTGCCTGGAATGTACTTATTTTCTGATACTACTATTCTTTATCTTGTTCTTTTGGTACAGAGGATTCCTATATGGTGGAGATGGTACTATTGGGCATGTCCAATGGCTTGGAGCTTGTATGGATTGGCTACATCACAGTTTGGAGATCTACAGAACGAGCTTGAGACGGGCGAAACTGTGGAACAATTTATGAGGACTTACTTTGGCTTCAAACATGAATTTCTAGGAGTGGTTGCAGCAGTAGTTGCTGGATTTGCAGTACTCTTTGCATTTGTCTTTGCCTTTTCAATTAAGATGTTGAACTTCCAGAGGAGATAGAAGGTTTTGTTTCATCAGGAAACATGTCAATTTGTACATCAGCCATGGATTAGTCTTCTCTTCAGCTTTCATCTCAATAGTAATTGACAACCTGTTTATAAGTGATATGATTCTTTTGAACTATTAGTGTACATACCTCCAACAATATGGAGTATTTACTACATCACCAAGCATAAGTAACACCCTCTTTGAGACACCCACAAGCCATGGTGAGGCCCAACCGAGACATGCATCTTGTAGCCCTATGTTCAAGCTACGCTACGGTATCCGGAAGTCACAAATCCGACACCGGGAAGCCACCTTTCCGGCCTTACCAAGTTGCCCTCACAAATAGGCTTTCTAGACTAGAATAGTAATTTTAGTCATCCCACATCTAAGAGAATGTAAAGGAGAAGCATTCCTTCACCTATAAAAGGAATGCCTCCTCCCACTTAAACACGATCCATTCACACCATGACAACACACTTTGTAATCATGTGAGGCCGCAAGGCTCAACACACATAGTTAAACATTCAAGTGGATGTAGTCTCCCGCTCATGCGGAGACGAACCACTATACATCTTGTGTCAATCTCTCTCTCTCTCTCTCTCTAAAGCTAACTAGAGATCCCGCTCAATCTCTAACGTTAACATTGGCGCCGTCTGTGGGAAGCCAACACAAAGGCTTCGTCACCTACCACGAACTTTGACCCGAAAATGTCGAGTCGACGCTCATTCAACATCAAAAGGGGTCCGGTCAACGCCCGGCGGGTCCGGTCAACGTCTGGTCAACGCTGACAAGGTTGGTCAACGCTGAACCTTCAAAAAAAAAAAAATTGCAGGTGCCAAATTGCTCTGGACACCCAGAGATCTTCTCTGGACACCATTCCATCTTCTAGCATCACCTCCGCTCCGCTGAGCCTCTGCGCTTGCTCCTCAGCTGGCACAACAGCTTCTGCCATGGTTAGTCAGCCAAGGCCCAGTGCCCAGAGCTCCGCCAGAAATTCCAGTGGCAGCGTCGTCAACTAGCGCGCCCAGCGGCTACTCCTTCCGCCAATGTCCGTCAGCGGCCCTCCTTCGCTGGTAAAACTCCATCTCTGCTAAGCTACAGGCCTCTGCAGGCATCTATGGGATATCTTCGATCATCAGAGCCTCCGCTAGGACATTGGCGGAGCTCCGCCGCTGGTAACATCCGCTAGCCTGGATCACCCGACTCCCTTTACTGAAAAAAACCACCGCTGGGCACCGAGCTCTTCCCTGAGCTCCGAGTTTCCGCCACACTCCGCTCCGCCAACCGGCAGTCACCGCTAAGATACACCAGCGACAAAACCTCCGCCAGCCGCAATCCACTGGCCAAAACTCTTCTCCAGCTCACTGGGGCACCACCGCCCAACTTCCTCCGCTGGGGCACCACCGCCCAACTTCCTCCGCTGGGGAACCATCGCCCAACCTCCTTCGCCGGCGAACACCTCCGCTGGCTAGGTGCTCCGCTTAACTCGGCGTCTCCACTGCACTTTGATCATCCGCCAAGCTCCAGACCCGCTCTCCCCGCCTCAGCATCTCCGGCGGTCGATCACCGCTAAGCAAAACCTCCGCTGAGCTCCGAGTTCCGCCGAACTCAAAACCTCCGCTGAGCTCCGAGTTCCGCCGGCCATGGACAAAGCTACCGCTGACCAAAACCTCTTCCGCTAGTCGTACACCTCTAGCACACCAAAGCCTCTTCCGCTAGTCGTACACCGCTAGCAACCAACGACGAACTTCCTCCGCTAAGCTTCGTCAGCGGGAAACTTCTTCCGCTAGGATCCATCGGCGGCATCACCAAGCTTCCGCCGCTAGCTAACAACAGCGCCAGTCCAAATCTGATTTTAACACTTAAATTTTTGCAAGATCAGGACCTCTCACCTCTCTCCGATCATCACCAGCTCCGCCAGCATTATCAATGGAGTTCAACTCAATCATGAGTTTCTGGATGCTTACCAAAGCCATGGGTCTCTGGGTGCTGATTTACTTTGGAAACCCAAGCTTTATCTTCGATCAGCTCCCTCTCGTTTGATCTGGACACCCTTGGAGTTGATCTCAACACAAAGCAACCTTTCCTCTCCACTTCCACCAGCTGAAACATCCTGCTACTGAGCAGCTTACTCAGATCAGGGAACCCACATGACTGCTACCAGGCAATCTCCAAACCCAGATAAGTGTCTTCGGTTCATGTCTGCCTCCCGTTAATAACAGCTCAATGCTTTGAATATCTCTCTAGTTACTATTCTCCTAACATATCTATACTCTGAGATAGCATTGATTACACGAGTACTCTATTACTGTTACTAGTCAATTTTGACCGACTAGCTGCTTTATTCAAAGTTTCGAGCAAAGCATGTTCAGACTTACCCATGCTTTGTGAGATATACATGAAACGGTGAATGCCACATGCTTCTATTTTACACAACTGAACTACTATCTGAAGATAGCATAACCCTTGCTTTGGTGACATGTGCTTTATATTACAAGCTACACATAACCATGATCCTATATATAAGCTATCTATCAAATACCTTGGCAGACTTGTATATACTCATGCATGCATGTATATGCTCCATGATTTAGCAGCAGGTCCACCATATTTTCCTCTTATTAAAAGCCACTTAGTCTTACGAAAGGGCATGATCACACACATACTACACACGTATTCATCTCGGTGTATTGTGATTTTTTACAACTAGCCATGAACATGTAAATATATATTCATTGCTATACTAAGACTATGTTCATTGGTCACATGCACCATCACATGTAGTTAATGGACAGGCGCACAACACACATAGCTCTAAATATTGCAACATGTGTAGCTTCTTTAGCTAAACTCAAATGTGTGTACACACACACACATGTTCCATCACCGCACATAATGGGTTTCGTTCCCCACAAATTCAACACTCAAATAGACATGCATGCAAATCGTTTGTCATCAAATACTACCTTGCTTATACACTTTTTCTTACAATTTTATCGAAGTACATATGCAAGCTATTGATGTCGATTTTACAAATCTACATATTAATCATCTATTTTGTTGCAAGGAAATTCAATTATTTCTATCAAGCATCCAACCGCAACTACAAGTTGACGTACATTATTGGAACACTTTATCCGCCAAAGCAATGAAGCGTCATGCTTGGACAACTCCAACATGATTTGGGTACTCATATCAATGCCAACTCTAACTCACTCCAAATCGGCATAAGATAAGTAACTTTATCTTACATTTTACGCTCTTTCAATTTGAGCTACCGCCATGCCAATACCATGCTTTTACTACTTCTAAGCATGCTTATAGAATATCACACTTGATATATCTTTACATGCTTCCATAACTTTTAAGCATGCCTACAACATTTCGTAGATTTGGCAATACTTTCTAGATCTCACATACTAGATATGCCATGCTTCACATACCGATCTCAGTGATCCTTTAGCATATCTACAAAAAAAAAAAAAAAAAAAATGATATTACCATCCACATTACAAGTAAATGCTATACACATATGCCATGCTTCTATTTTAATTGCAAAATTAAATAAGTATGGAAAACTCAAACAAAATTTTATTACTTGCTCTATGTGTTTATCATTTTTCAACCAACCGCCAAGCGGTAAGGCTACGCCTCATAATGACAATGACCGCTACGCGGCATTGCAGTCAAGTTTCTCATTTGAGAAAACAGCTAAGGACTAGTTAACACAGCCCACGGCAGCCATTGATCCGGCAGTTAACCCCGACGCTTGGGTATCTAAGATTGGGCTCGCTACCCAACACCCTCTGCTCCGCGCAGCTCCCCTCATCAAACAATTTTCCGACCATCCGGAGGTCTATAGCCAGGAGTGGGGACTCCTCGCAGGGCCTAGCAGGGGCCCACCCGAAAGGGCAAAAGCGTTCGCTCCAACCAATTCTAGATGGACGACGCACTCGCACTAATTATGCTTGATATACGGCACAAAGCTACGCTTTGGTATCAACCCGCTAGAACACCCTCCTTGACTGGGGATTTCGGGGACTTGTACATACAGCCCAGCATAATTAGCAACGGCAACGCTCATGCCTCAGGGCATCACCATCGAGCTACCCGTTAGTGCCTCAGCGGCACTGCCGAGGTTCCGCTCATGCCTTCCCGGCACCCCGAGCTTCCGCTCATGCCTTCCCGGCACCCACGAGCTTCCGCTCACGAGCTTTCCGCTCATGCCTTCCCGGCACCCCGAGCTTCCGCTCATGCCTTCCCAGCACCCCGAGCTTCCGCTCATGCCTTCCCGGCACCCACGAGCTTCCGCTCACGAGCTTTCCGCTCATGCCTTCTCGGCACCCCGAGCTTCCGCTCATGCCTTCCCGGCACCCACGAGCTTCCGCTCATGCCTTCCCGGCACCCACGAGCTTCCGCTCACGAGCTTTCCGCTCATGCCTTCCCGGCACCCCGAGCTTCCGCTCATGCCTTCCCGGCACCCCGAGCTTCCGCTCATGCCTTCCCGGCACCCCGAGCTTCCGCTCATGCCTTCCCGGCACCCACGAGCTTCCGCTCACGAGCTTTCCGCTCATGCCTTCCCAGCACCCCGAGCTTCCTCTCATGCCTTCCCGGCACCCATGAGCTCCCGCTCATGCCTTCCCGACACCCCGAGCTTCCGCTCATGCCTTCCCGGCAACCCTTGAGCTTCCGCTCACGAGCTTTCCGCTCATGCCTGCCCGGCAATCCTCGAGCTTTACACTCATGTCTACTCGACACACAACACGTTAATGGAACATTGAATTCTTCTACCATCTGTCGCCCGTGACAAATTGAATTCTTTTCGCGTTCCATTAACACGAGCGACAACCAAACAAACTTAAGCGTTCACGTATTCGTCATTCACGCTCACACGACCATACGCGCTCTCGAGTTTGTACGTCATATTTGATCGTACTCGGCGCCATTCGCATGTATACATCAACATGTATCACGCACCCCATACGTTCATATATGCCAACGCATATCATTGCAACTCACATTTGTTGCCCAATGCAACGAGCATTCTACATATGCCTGTTTTTTGTCTTTGTTGTGCAGGTTCACGAGTCCCTTCTTGCTTACGGAGTTCGGGGACTTGTGGGGGCTCCGTGCCGCCCGGTTACTTATGCTTGATGACTTCGTGGTTATAACTCCCCAATCAAGAAGCTCCTCTTACTCGGGGACTTCGGGGACTTGTACATACCTCCAACAATATGGAGTATTTACTACATCACCAAGCATAAGTAACACCCTCTTTGAGACACCCACAAGCCATGGTGAGGCCCAACCGAGACATGCATCTTGTAGCCCTATGTTCAAGCTACGCTACGGTATCCGGAAGTCACAAATCCGACACCGGGAAGCCACCTTTCCGGCCTTACCAAGTTGCCCTTACAAATAGGCTTTCTAGACTAGAATAGTGATTTTAGTCATCCCACATCTAAGAGAATGTAAAGGAGAAGCATTCCTTCACCTATAAAAGGAATGCCTCCTCCCACTTAAACACGATCCATTCACACCATGACAACACACTTTGTAATCATGTGAGGCCGCAAGGCTCAACACACATAGTTAAACATTCAAGTGGATGTAGTCTCCCGCTCATGCGGAGACGAACCACTATACATCTTGTGTCAATCTCACTCTCTCTCTCTCTCTAAAGCTAACTAGAGATCCCGCTCAATCTCTAACGTTAACAATTAGTAAAGCCAACCAAATTATTTCGTTGGAATTGAAAGCACTCAATCAAATGGACTTCCTCTCTGTATTATACAAAGCACGTACTCGCATTTCATGGCGCCACAAGCTACCCTTGCAACTATTCTTCCAAGAATTTACATGTCTAAAACAAATGAATTCAATTAAGCAAAACTCGTTTACTACTAAAATAAGCCTCATAGGATACATATTTTTTTTCCGTATCTTTTGCTTTAAAGGATATGGATAACCGTATCAAAAACTCATTAGGTACAGTGCAGCCACGGAATGAAAAAGTGTATTCTCGATTGGAGGTTCTAGTAATTAAAGGATACAGATTTCATTTCCGTATCTCTCTCCACTAATATGGGTCCCATCATATTTAGTTTTTATTCTTATTAATTCTTTTTTATCGGAATAATAATTCTGTTTTTTTTCTTGAAAATTAATATTAATTATTTTCTATTTTCAGAATATTTATTTGTTTTTCAGAATAATTCTGTTATTCCTTTTTCTTTTTTCTTTTCTTTTTGTCATCTTATTATTTGTTCACCACCGTAATTATTTGTATTTGTAGTCTGAATCCTATTTTTTTAGAACTATACGTACAATAGCAAATGGGAGATCCCAGATCTTGTTGCCAATCTCGCTGCTGGCTCCGGCAACCAAATACTCCCCTAATCCCCACCACACATACCTTCTCTCTCTCTCTGTTTTCTCTTCATCTCTGTGCAAATCCAGATCGAGCAACCGAGTCGTGGAGGTGCCCTACCCATCGCTACCACGCAGAGAAACGCACAGATCGACTCAAAAATTACGAACCCTCCACCGCTTCACCGCCTTAAGAAAATGGTCAAATCCCAAAACATGCTGACCCACCGAGATGACGTTGACTGCCGATTTGATATCCCCATTGACATAAATACAACCTGAGGTGAATAAGAATAAACATGTCAGAGATATATGATAGGAAGTGTGTCAAACATGTAAAACTGAAATTTGAGTGCAATCGGTTTTCATACCAATTTTTGAGGAGATTGCAGCCCAGTTGTCACTTAGCCAAACCAGATTGCAGAATGAAGCCATATCTTCATCATTTTTGTTCAAAGAGAACGAATTCGTAGACGAAAAACAATTTTGATACTAGACGAAATCTATCCCAGCAAATGCCTTATACAGTTATACAGCACTAGATGGCCACTATGATTTCCTGATTTTGTTTGTTTGTTAGCTTTTTATATGGCATATATATGAAATTATAAAGTGAATTTATTATCTTGCATGGCAGAAATAGTCAAATCGATTTTGCTTTGCCTACAAACAGAATTCCATGGTTAGTGAACAACAAATACGGATAGCAGTGTGCACAAAATGGCAGTGTATTGAGTACGGATATATATAAACTAGCCTTCCTTCACACATACTCTGCATGTGCAAGTAATTTTTTTTTTCAAGAAAATAAAAAAGAAAAGATAATGGAAGAAAACGATTATTGCAGAGAAAAGTTAGTGGGAGAGAAAAGTGGGTTGTGGGATTTATTTTGTTTATTTTTATTAAGAAAAATATAATTTGTAATTGTCGTAATAGTCTTTGTGATTTAATTAATTCTCAAAGTATTTTAATCTCTTAAGGTCATTTCTGTCAAAATTTTTGATTTTGGCTAACAAAACCTCTTCTCTTAATAATAGTATAGATATGGCTAATGAATAATGAATACTGATACACTTAGTTAATTTTGCAAGTATGCATATTACCTATTGATAGGAAAAGCTTTAATAAAATTTTTAATAGAAAAGAAGTTAAAGAATATATATTAATTGAGGTATTTTGCAATACTGCTACAAAGACGGGAGCAAATTTGGATAAATTAATGTAAAAAAGTGGTTTGTTAATATTACTTCACACTTTTAACCATATATATAAGATGTTTATCTGAATATTAAATGATAATACATTAATTTGGTTTTTTCTTTAACAATGAATACGGATTTTTGTTTTTATCTAAATATGTATTTTTGATAAAGTATTTTGTTGATTATATCTTTTATTTTGTCACAATTATTAGTATCCATAAAGCAAACAAGCATGGCGGTTGCTGGAAGGCAATTTGGAGTGCGAAAGTGCCTGGTAAGGTGGCTCTGCATGCATGGCGGTTGGTAAGTAATATTCTTCCAACTCGAGTCCGGCTTAGTACTAAAGGCTATACTGGTACGTTGAATTGCAGTTTGTGTGCCCATGATTATGAGGACAGCTTACATTTGTTTGTCACTTGCCCTCATGCAAATGAGGTATGGACTAGAGCGGGTATGAGCGGGCCGGGGTTTGGGTTTTGATTCCTTTCACGAGTGGTTTCTTGCATTCATACCCACTCTAACTCAAGAAGAGCTGAATAAGGTGTTGATGTTACTTTGGGGGATATGGAGGAATAGAAATGCTCAAGTTTGGGAACAGAAGGGGAAACATGCTTCTGAGACTTTATTACTAACCGTGGGGTGGTATGCTGATTTTAAAAAGTATAATGCTAGTGCACAAAGAAGAAGTCAATCACCTGCACGTTGGGTTGCTCCACTTACAGGTAGGTACAAGATGAACTGTGACGGAGCATATCAAGCCTCCTCTAGACGAGGTGGAGTGGGTTGTGTGATGCGTAATGATGGGGGTAGTTTCATAGCGGGACAGATGAAGCCATATGGGCTACTCACTTCACCTTTTCACACGGAACTGCTGGCTCTCCGGGATAGTATTCTCTTAGCCCGGTCTTTGCACCATGAAGAGGTAACTTTCGAAAGTGACTGCTCACTTTTGGTCAAAGCTATCACCTCACCTTCTCAAGATCTATCCACTATGAATATATTGATTGAAGAGGTCAGGCAACTGCTGCAAGGTAACAGGGGTTTTAGTGTTACTCATGTCCGACGTGAAGCTAATGTAGTTGCCCATACCTTAGCAACCCAGGCAGCAAGAACTAGTGACAGTCAAGTTTGGTTTACTCTAGCTCCCGAATTTATAAGGGATGTCATTCGAAACGATGTACTCGTTACCTGATTCAATGAAATTACTTTTCAAAAAAAAAAAAAAAATAAATAAAGCAAACAATACAAAAATTACTAAAGGGTGTCATTACACGGTTAGTAAAGTGTATCCAAAAGGGGGTGGCTATTGGCCATTTTTCTAGTATTCCTCATATTTTTGTCCCAAGACACGTTTCTCTAGGGCTGAAAAATGAGAATTATGAGGAAATATTAAGAAATGATTGCGAAGGAAGTATTTGCCGGCCCGCATTTGATACTTTGGTGCCGATTCATGTCCAATGAGGACACCCTGGTTCCAATAAGGTGCCTCATATATTGGATACCATCTTCAAGATTTGATGACTGGATACCATTACATGCCTTGCCCTCACTTTCATGCTCGTGTTGGACTCCAAGCTCTATTAAGATCTGAACATCTTCGATTTCTAGAGAAAAACGTAGCTCTTGCCCAACCTCTATCTCATCATTCTCAAACTGCCAATGGCTTAGCCACGACATTTCTTCATTCTCTTTTGGAACACCTACACTGACAGGGGAATATGACCACACAAGACCCTATGCTTCAAATCATCTGGCTCAATTGCCAATTTGCTCACCTAGTTTTCACTATGGTGTCAATTTGCTATTGTAGGACTTATTTCTCTAATTTGCTATCCTAGAATTCTCAAATTAGCCAATTTTCTAACCAACCATCAAATTAGCTAGTTTCTATTAATTTTTCCGTCTAGACGTCAACACATGCATAGCATGTGAGGGTATTTTTGTAATTTAAAAAAATTCTGGAAATTCGTTAATTTTTCAAAACCAACCGATGCATCTTAGAAAAAAAAAACAATACATCTAAGATGACCCAAAAAAAAAAAATACAAAGCAATAGCATTAGACATCAAATCAAATGAATTATACCATAACATAAAAAAAAATTAAAAAAAAGTTCAATTTTTCACAAACCATAGAAGATGATCTAATCATCAAAACATCACATGGTTTTTTTCACATGCATCAGATGACTAACCCAAATAGAATATGGTCTGATGACTTAATTCTAACTTGGATATCACAAAAGTTGTCACCCTGTCCCTACAGCCTGATTCTTTTATCAACTCTAAGGACTTACCCTCTTGGCAATGACTGAGGAGTGTGGTGTTGTTGTAGTAGCAGATTGTCCTGACACTTGCCTCACCCGATTTCCAGTTGTTTGTGTGCTTATTGGAGCTGTAGATTGCCTTGGTACTTGCCTCACATGGCCTTCTCTATTTACCTAGAAGTTCAATTATCCATATAAATAGCAATGAAAACGAAATAATGCATTTGTCATATTGTTCATACAAAAAAAAAAAAAAACTGAAAGCTCCAATTAAACATGAAATGGACAATCTACCTGTGGTTTCCCCAAATTGAAAATTATACTTCCAAAATCTTTTCGATATTTGATCTTACATGTTGGAGTACCCAATAGCTTTCCTAACTATTGGTGCCTTACCGGGTTTTCAACTTCTACTAGAATCTATTTGAATCTCTCATCGAATTGCTCTGATATGAAGAACTCATTTTTGTTGAAGGATGCGTTAAGTTGAATGAAATTGAAGGAGTCATATTGGAAGTGAGGGTTTAGAGAAAGCCTGATTCAAAAATACAAAAATATCCTCACGTGCATAGCACATGCTGACATCTGGACGGAAAAAATAACAGAAACTAGCTAATCTGACAGTTGGGTAGCAAATTGGCTGATTTGGAAATCCTAAGGTAGCGAGTTGGTTAATTTGGGAATCCTATGATAACAAACTGACATAAATAAATTTTAGAGTAGCAAATTGACATCATGATAAAGTTAGGGAAACAAATTGGCAATTAAGCCTTATCGACTTTTAGAATGAGTAAAATATACATCTCGGAATCCATATATGGGGTCCACAACAAAATCTGTGTAATCTTGAGTTTAGGATGGGAAGGAACAACGACAGATAACTCTGATTCACCCTTGTACTTGTACCAATCAGGAATCTTGCTTCCATGAAGGAAAATGCTGAATATTAGGGGTGGGCATCCGGACCCGAAAGACCGAGGACCCTACCCGAACTGAGGAAAAAAGCCTGATTCGGTTCAGTTTTAGAATAAAAATTTTCGGTTCGGTCTCGGGTTTCATATTTTCAGGGCCCGAAAGCCCGAACCGACCAGAATACTGTAGCAGTTGCCACATGTCAGTCCATGATTGGGTGTTATAATAATAAGTTAAATATTAAAAAAATAAAAAATAAACAACCCTAAAGGCTACACTCCTCCAGTCGACTAACTCAACCTCAGCCTCCCTCTCTTTGCTTGTCGATAGTATCGATACCATCTCAGTCTAAGCCCCAAATTTCAGAACTTGATAAACCCAGATTAGTGATTACCAGCTGAAAATCTGAAATCTCCCTCTCACTCTCTCAGTCCCTCCCTCACCCTTCTCTGAGTTGTCTATCTCTCTCTCTCTCCTTCCATTACTAGCTCCTGCTCCAGTCTCGATCTCCGAAAATCAAAATCCTCCTCCAATGAAGCTTTAGAAGCTCGTCGTCGCCGTCGATTCTCCCTGAGCCTTGATGGTCTGCAGTCTACACTTCGCTCCTCGCAGCGAATTTCGGTGAGTAATCTAGATTCTAGGGTTTTCAATTTGACTTTTCAATCCTCTTGGGTTTTTTTTCGTTTTTTCTTTGCAGTTATAAAGTTATGATCTTTCTGGGTTTTTTTGTTTTGTTCAAACTAGTGATAATGATTAATTCTTGGGTTCAGATCTTCTTGGGTTTTATTATGATGCGGAGAAGAATAGGTACTTCCCCGACAAGGGCCCAGTACCTGGTTCTCGTAGTACTGCTGCTGCTGCTTCTTCTAGTGCTCAGAAACTGAACCAGGTGCATTGGGTGTTCTGCATTTGGGCCGAAGTTCATGTTTTTTTAAGTGATTTTTTACCTGTTTTGATTTGGTATATTTGGTGCTTACATTGGGGTTCTTAGAATTGGGTGTTCGAAGTTGCATTGTATTTGCTTTGGTGAAGTTCCTTAGTTGCTTATTGTGGGATTTTGGAAAAACACTATGCCAAAAAGGCTTTCAGACGACAGAACAGTTGTGTCGTCTGAACAAACAAAAATATATCGTCTAGTATGGTGTCGTCTCTTGGGGGCATCAGACGACATAAAAAAATAAAAGTCTTGTGTTGTCTGATGAGTTTCGCATTTTGGGAACAGTGTGATCTGTATCTTTAAAAACATTCATGAAGAAGTTTTGTATTGTCTGATTAACAGAACAACCACAGTATTTTTTAAATACTATTGTGTGAAGCATATTTGCAAGACTTATTTGTGTGGTCTGAATGCCCTTAAATAATAAATATGAAGACTCGTATGTAGTGTCTTCTCTCATACGACAACACTTAAAGGTTGTGCTAATTTACTTTAAACGACAATTATATGTGGTCGTAAAAAGCATCAGAGGACAATTATGTGTCGTTCTAGAGTACGTTCAGATGACAATTAAGTGTTGTTTGAAAGGTTTTGAAACTGTACTTATGTGATGTTGATAAATGGTTAAGACAATAGATATCATATTCTTTCTGTTATGTTAGTTTCATTACAATAACAATTTACTGTCGTTTGAGATTGTTAACACGACAAATATTTGTGAAATAATGACATAAACAATAAGTAATTCACTTTATTGAATAAGGACACAGTTACATAGTTGCTATCTCCAAAATACAGTACAAAATCTAGATTTTCTAGGTTGATGTGCTCATATATAGTATAGAATTGCCTCTAAGCATTGTGTCGAGTCTGGAGGAAAAGCTAATGCAAATTCTAAGACAAGTATATACTGCAATTTATGCTTGGGTTGTCATTCAATTCCAAGTTTGCAGGACCATGAGTTTTATCTCCTCCATGGAATCCACGGATTGGGGATTGTTGCACTAACTGATAGACCATCAAGTTATCAAATCCATGCTTTTCATAGCTCATGAATGCACCCAATGCTCCAAGAAACCCTTCGTACCTTGAAAACATTGCTTTGGCTTCACCTTTAGACATGTAAAGAAGGACCAGATAGAGGAACGAGATTGTAATAATAAATCATGAGAAATGATGGATGAGTAAAAACCAAACTTCATCATGTTCGCGGTTCAGCCCAGAAAGGAATCATTTGTGACATCAACAAGGGAATTGATCTATATAAGGAATAGAAGATACTTACGTGAAGGTTAAGATCGTACCTTAGACGGGAGGTAAAAAGAAGATATTTGAGGTGCATCTCCTAATGTCAGAGATATATACAGGAACATTACCAGATAGGTTACCTGATATGATATAGGACAAGAAGAATTAAAATGCCTATTTCAGTATAAGGTCAAGTATAGTAAAGTTTGCAGTATGGTCAAGATATCATGAAGACATTTATCTCTTGCATATTGCTTGAGTAATGTAAAAACATCGAAGTCTGGGACTTACTATTATGGTTGTAACATCAACAGTACTTTCTCTTTTTAACTCTTCCTCAATTGAGCTTTCGGCTGAAAATGAGAGACTCAGTTCCAAGACAGCACCAGTAGTTTTTCCTATAAACATATTTGCTCCAGATCTCAATATCAAGTATCATTAGCATAAAAGTTTACGAAAATCAATATATTTGCTCCATATTTGCATAAAATTTGAAATGCCCACAGGAAACAGCAACAATGTAATGCAGGATGTGCATTGCACAGTGTTTAAACCTTTGCTAACTAAATAAAAGCCTTCTCCCGAGCCATTGCATTCCCATTCTCATTTCCTACATTATCAACTGCATTATTAATTGAGTAGGTGACTATGAATGCAGAAGCTTGGAATTTGAAGATCATCATAGAATTAGCATACAGATAGATATCATAGAATTACCTCATAGTAGTAGTTTCTGGAGAATCCTCCCAAGGCAATGCTTGGATCAAGTGGAGCTTGAAAGGCACTTAAACATGTATCTGCAGAAGAATAATGTTATAGGTGAAAACAAGGCGAGGTAACTAAATATACAATAATCAAATAAAATGTCAAAAACCACAAGACAATATGAGCAGGAAAAAGGAATACATTTTCCAACAGTAACAAAAATGAAAGGAAAAAAAAAAACAGTACTAGCTACTATGCCAGAAAAGCAATCAGACGACAGAGGAGATCTGTCGTCTGATTAAAAAAATTTCTGTTGTCTAGTACGATGCCGTCTCTTAGGGCATCAGACGACAGATTTCCTCTGTCGTCTTATTTATCAGACGACAGAAATTTGTTAGGTCTTCTGTTGTCTGATGAAATCGAGACATGAGGCTAGTGAATTCAAACAACAGATAAATGTGGTATGAACTAGAAACAAATAACAGTTCCTTATAATTTCTGTGGTCTGAATGGACTTATAATAACAGTTAAGTATTGTTTTATTCCAGTTCAATAACAGTTAACTGTCATTTGTATTCAGTTTAGAATACAATTATCTATCGTCTTTAGTCACCTAAGATAACACTTATATGTTGTGTTATATGCATTATAGTCACAGATAAGTGTGCATTGAACTTAGTTCATACCATATTTATTTACCGTTTGAGTTTAGTCACAGATGACAGTTAAATGACATTTAAAGGGAATACAAATAACAGTTGTCTGTGGTTTTTATTAACTTATAGTAATAGTTATCTGTTGTGGCATATAACTTGGAATTACAATTAAGTGTGGTTTAAAAGTTGTTAAGGTTACATTTATCTATTGTTGTGGTTTATACTCTACAACAGTTAAATAAAGGTTGAAGAGCATAGACAGGACAATTATTTGTTGCTTGAAGCTAATTTGAGAAACAGTTAAATGTTGTTTCATTTTGTTTGTAACCATAGAATTTTGTGGTTGTTTTAGTTTTTAGTCAACAAATTTTGTTCGACTCTGTCTTTGTTTTGACATGAAGACAACAATTATCTGTTTTTTTGAGTGCATATAAAACAACATACTTGAATTTCATTCTGTTGTTACTTTCTATTTTAGATGACAATTTTCTGTTGTTTAAGTGTCCAAATATGAACACATTTTTTCTTGTTTCTGTTGTTCTTTGATGCGTCCAACAACATCATTTTGTTGTTGCTTTCTATTCCAGATGTCATACACGCATCCCTGTTGTGCCATAATCATATAAATCTGGGAACAACACAACGCATTCATCAAATATGAAATCCATTCACAAAAGTACCAATATTTGATCAATTTGTTCCTGCAGCTATATATACATACATCCACCATGGAGCTAAACTTAATAAGCATCAGTTCAATAACCCATAGCAGTTGGCATGATCAACAAATGTAACCCAAAAACCACTGATATCTCACACTACCCATGATCATAATTAAACTGTACTTGAAGGCCAAAAATAGATACTTAGACCAACTGCATAACTAGTTAATATGGGTTATAGATGATGCATGTCCAAAATTAGAATCTTCTCGACACACTAGCTTTGTTGAAATTGGCTGACATACTTTGCCCACTCGGCCCGGACCTGATCAATGTTTTTTTGTGTGTAGAAGTGATTTGCTTTCCTTTCCCACTGCAAGTATAAAAAAAAAATACAAGTTAATGTGAATGGATATGTTTCACAACATTAATCAGAATTGGAAGGAGTTGATATATATATACATACCTTAGCACTCCAATGTTGATTTTTGTCCTCCGCTATGTCTTTCATGTAATGCATAATCCACAGTCCATAAGTTTTATCGCCCAATTGCTCCAGAATGCCCTGAAACATCATAAAATTATTGAATACTTGGCTGATGCTATGGAATAAAAAGAACATTTGTTGAAGTAAAATCAACTAGCATATAGTTAGCTGGTTTGCAACTCGTACCGCACAATTTTTCCATTGAACTATTTTTCTGCCTTTCCTATTTTTCTGTGCATTGTATATTCTGATGGAACTGAAACAACATGATGAGAACAACAATCAGCCAGAAACTGAACAACTTAAAAGTAACATTTAGATAGAAATAATTCCAGCAAAATGCAAGTATAACAACCAATTTAACATTGAACCAAACTAATATCCTCTTACTCGTCCACAATAGTTTTCCATTCACCGGTGATGAGTCGCCTCTTTAATGGATCCATGAAGTGCACCACTTCTTCACCGGGGTTCACAACCGTCAACATCCAATGACAACTAACATTAAAATGTTCAACTCAATACCCAAATTAATGAAGATAACATGCATTTATACTGTAGGTATTAGGAGGTAAGGTCTAAATCAAAATTGCTTACCCTGAGTTATAGGGAACTAGAAAAACCTGGCCAGGCTTCCCATTTCCATACCGAACAGCTAGAGAACGAGCTCGTTCTGTTGGATTTCCACACGCAAGTGCACCAATGTGATCAGGGTCTATGAAGGCGATCATTTCCAGCATCTTTGTTTTCTTCAAAACCTGATAGAGGTAGCTACAAAAATAGCAGATTTAGTTTAACAGCAATTACAACACTGAAGATGGCCACCATACAACCTAATACAATTTAACAGATTTAATGTGCACTACAAACCTCATATACATCACTAATGAGCCGTTCGATATATCCTTCATATTGGTCATGGCATACACATCCCTCCTAAAGATAGCTACCTTCTTTGGATGGCCGAAAAGATCTTCTCCCAAAGTGGTGTGGATGGTGAACCCATCCTTTAAGAATGTGTTGGCCCATTGGCACAACATCTTTAGGGGTAAAGGCAACTTGGCTAGCAGGTTTTGAAGGTCATCATGATCATCATCAACATATATGTCTCTATTTCTCTTCACAATTTTACGCTTTACTCCTTCCTATATTTATAAACAATAATATGCATCATTATTAGATAAAAATAGTTTAGGGTTTCTGAAAATGTACTAATGAACAAATGAAATTACCTTTTGCTCAACTGTGGGGGGTATAATCAAGTTTTTAGGCCAAGCAACGCATGTGCCAATCGCATCGCGTATTTTGACAATCTCATCTTTGATAGGAAATGGTAGCAAAGCATCTTCAACAATAGCTTTGGTGACTGACACGCGCACATTTTCCTCTCCCATTGGAACACCATGGATTGTTTGTTTGGTAGCCTCAATATCAACTTCAACGATGGTTCCAAGAGCAACTACATTATCCAATGAATTTATTGCTAGCTTAGACTCCAACTTGACCGTATTGGTCATAACCTGAGATTTCTGAAACAGTTAGCATAAATCAGATTTCAGAAATCGGCATGCATCAATAAGTGTGATCTATCAATCTAACCATAAGGGTAACAGAATGTAAAGGAAGGAAGGTAAGGTCATAGGGTGCAGTTTACCGGAAGTTCTTCCCAGAATTTAGTCTTCATGAGAGGTCTACCAACTATCCCAACATCATCCTCAATAACCGATGCAAATTTGCTGCTCAATTTACTATCCAGAAAAGGCATAGCAGTCTCCTCTTCAACATCCACTTGTGCAGCATTGTTCAAGATTAACTTCTTCTTGACATTTCTAGCAAGCTCAGTTTGACCAAGCTTCATACCCTTGTCATTTTGCCGGGAACAACTGCCTTGTCCAGAACCAATATCATTCAACGGTGTCAATGTTTTCAATGAATCATTGTCAACCTCTTTCCTCACAACCTTTTCTTCCAACTTCTTAAACCTATCCTCCCAAGCAGCTCTTTCCTTGGCAATGTGATGTTCCATCTCCAGCTCCCATTTAGCTCTTTCATTGGCAATGATAGTTTCTTTCTCTTCAGCTAATATCCTCTTCACACTCACCCTCAAGGTGTCTTCTACAGATTCCTTTCGGCGTTTTGGTATATTAAAGTAAGCAGCCGGCTTGACAAAGCCACCAACACCTCGTACCCTGCCAGGGGCCTCAGGGTTTCCCAATGCCAATGTTAGAATATCATCTGATCCAGAAGAATTCACTTCACCTTCACACAATTTTTGCCTTAGTTTGTCCTGTAAACATAAAATAGAAGCAATGGATGCATGACTGATGTAAATTAATTATAAAAATTCAGAACAAAATAATTACACTTGTAATTGAACTTACAATTTTTTCAACTGTCTTCTTGACTGCCGGCCCGTTGAAGTTGCCGGTCTTGTCTTGTCGTGCCTTTACCCACATTGTCGCACGATCAAGTTCTTCGATCGGTATTGTTTCAGACTATATGAAAGGGTTTAATGATCATTACTCTGTCCTAAATCCAAGGAAGAACAATTATACAGTAAAGTACTCTAGAAAAGGCTATACTAACCAGTTCTTCTTGAAGATTAGCATATCCTTTTCGCGCCATTCGATGAGGGTACTTATTCTCCTTTCGCTTTTTTATTTGTGCCTCGCGAAGTTCCTTCAAAGAGTATGCAGAAGTGTCCACAATATTAGAGCGTCTTGAAGATTTTAACCGATATAGACATAGAAGAAATGCATTATATGCAATTGGACTAAAATTCAGTAGTTGCCAAACCTTAAATTTTGTGGTAGTCCTATCAGCAACAAACTTATCCCAGTCATGTTGGTCAATGGATCGATAATCATCGGGAGGGAACTCCAACAGTTCAGGGTTATCCAAATATGGCATAATGTACCAGTTTGTCAACTTGCTCTTGAATTCTCTCCATTTATTGGCGGCTGATGTAATAACCAATTTCTTCCACTCCTTAGGCACCACAAATGCTTCCTGCATATGTTCAAAACCATAAGCGGGAACCTTTCTTTAATATTTGTTCATTGTTAATGAAAATAAGAAGAATACAAGTAACACAGCTATAATAACAACATTATCATACAATTAAACATATAGTCAGATTAATTACCTCAATACTTTCCCAGATTTTGTCTTTCTCATCTAATTTCACTCCTCTCCAATCCTTTATAGATATTGGGATCCTTGTACGTGCCAATACCCCAATATAGGACTGCATCTCTTTAGCTGCCTTTCCAATTGGTTCCCCTTGAGCATTACACTCAACTTTCAGCCTCTTTCCACGAATAAGTCGCCTTGAAATGCGATTCATCGTTACCATCCCACGCTTAAGTAACTGTAGTCCACCGGTTACGTTGTCCTCTTCATCAGGGGCCTTGCTCTTTCCAACATTACGTGCATATGCTGCCTTCTTGGACTTACCAGCTTGCTTGGATACACTTCTCTTTGGGGATGCAGATTTGTTCGAGTGAGCAAGTCTGAACCTTGTTTTTTTTTTATGTCGCTTGACCTTTCTTGGGGGTTGCAGCTTTATTAGGGGCTGCATCTTGCTGAGCAAGGGTAGATTGGAGTGGTACATAAATCTCTTCAACAGCTGGTTTTGACACTATCTTTTTACCTCTTTTCATTTGCAATGCCTTCATCCTTAGTGCTATAGCTCTAGCTTTGGCTGTGTTGTTAGACCGGGGAGCCATGACCTAAAAGAAACAAGTAAACAGTTAGCAATATGTATAAATAAATGGTTGAAAACAAATATCACATCGCAGTACACAAAAGTACACAAGACATTAGCAGCTAAATTGAACCTAGTACTAACAAAACAACTAACATATTAAAAAGGTTCATATATTTCATCAATAATCACACAGTACAAAGAAGGGTGAAGCAAACAAAAGTGCAAGGAAACAACCCTATTATCTAATCCTATAAGCGACGATGACTATTTTCATTCTCAACCCATATGGCTTCATCTCCAGGTCGCATATAATTGATGTGATCATCACCAACTATATCATCAAAAGTCTCAACAGATGGCAATGTGGCATTAAATGGCTGCTGTTCGACTTCAATATCTTGTAGCTCCTCATCATCATTAGCCTCTTGGTAGTCTTTATCTGGACACCTTACTACCATTGACCATTGCACATCAAGGGGGTCTTGTATGTAAAATATTTGCTTAACATGCGTAGCTAAGACAAAAGCATCATTTAAGTGCCCTATCCTATTCAAATTCACCAAAGTAAACCCAAGTTCGTCTACTTTGATGCCCCTAACATTCTCTACCCAATCACATTTGAATAATGGTACCCTAAACTTGTAGTAGTCCAACTCCCATATATGCTTAATCACACCGTAAAAGTGCATATCATCTGTTCTAGGGTTTTTATCCCTTGCATTAGAAATCTGCATTGCATCAGCAAGCAAAAATACCCCACTGTTTTGAACAGATCGAAGATTGTCATGCTCCTTGGTGTTGAAATCAACACCATTAACCTGGTATCCACTAAATGTTGGCACTTCATTCTTTGGTCCACCTGCCATCCATCTCATTGTTTGTGAAACATTATTGTCAGCAAACATGAGTTCATTTGAAACCTGCAAAGAGTACATACATTACATAACCATCAAAACATAATATTTTATTGTTGCAAATGTATCAATAATGAAGAACTTACCCTCTCTTTTAACCAGTTCGAAAAGGTTTGATTCTGTTTATTCTTCAACCACGTTTCATTTTTGGAGAACTTAGGATAAAGCAACTTTAATAACTCCAAATGTTCACTGGATGGAGGAGAAAAACAAAACACTTAGCAAGAAATAGAAAAAAATGAAGGGAAATGTTTAGCAATGTAATTACTTAAAAAAAAAAAGGAAAAAGGAATAAGTAATGACTTACAGAAAATATGGCAACGCATCCTCCGTATTCTGCAATACACAAAGATGTGCTTGATGCATTTCTTTTCCATAAATAGAAATCATGGAAGCACCTGATAGCGGTTTGGATGCATTCTGAAATTCTGCTTTGCTACTTTCTGGGATTCCAGCAGTACCAGCATCATCAAGCATACGTTCAGCACAAAACTCAACAGCCTCTTCGACAATATAACACTCTGCTATGCACCCTTCAGGGTGCCTACGACATCTCACCCATCCTTTGAACACTTTCATGTATCTCTCAAATGGATACATCCATCGAAAAAATACTGGACCACAAAGCTCTACTTCTCTGACAAGATGCACAGTCAAATGAATCATGATGTCGAAAAAGGATGGTGGGAAGTACTTCTCAAGCAAGCAAACTGTAATAACTAGGTCTGCTTGCATTTTTTGTAGCTTGGAAACATCAATCACTTTGGCACATATAGCCTTGAAGAATTGGCAGAAGCGAATGATTGCATACCTAACAGGCTTCTCAAGAACAGATCGTAAAGCAACAGGGAGCAGAATTTGCATGACAGTGTGATAATCATGCTATTTAAGACCAACAAGTCTTAAATCATCCATAGAGACAAGGCTCCTAACATTTGAGGAAAACCGCACAGGCACTGTCATATTGAAAAAAGAGTTGCAAACTATTTTCTTTTCATTTAGCAGCAAATTCCAACTAGCTAAAGGTAACTTGTCTCTTTTGGCACCAATTTTGGGATTCAAACCAGTCCTAATGCCCATTTCTACCATGTCTAAACGAGCAGCAACCCCATCCTTTGTCTTCCCTGGAATGTTTAGCAATGTACCAATGATAGCATCACAACAGTTCTTCTCAATGTGCATTACATCGAGATTATGTCGTACAGGAATATATCTCCAATACTCTAGTTCAAAGAAAATTGACTTCTTCTTCCAACAAGGCCTGCTTTGGTCTTCAACACTCTTTGCAGGACGACACTTTTTGCCAAATGCACAGTTCATACCCTCTACTCTAGCAAACACCTCCTCTCCGGTTAATGGTACAGGAGCAAGCTCCTCCTCTACTGTATTGTCGAAAGCAGCACGCTGTTTTCGATAGGGTTGATGTCTAGGTAGGTATCGACGATGCCTCATGAATGACATTTTATTACCTTTCTTCAACCTATATGGTCCACTCTTATCAACGCATATCAGACAAGCATTGTATCCTTTCACAATGCTGCCTGACAAGTTCCCATAAGCGGGAAAATCATTAATGGTCCAGAGGAGTATAGCTCTTAGTTTAAAGTATTCCCCTCTGAAGGCATCATATACTCCCTCAACCCCATCCCACAAGACTTTTAGATCATCTATTAAAGGTTGTAGATATACGTCAATATCATTACCAGGTTGTTTTGGTCCGGAGATCAGCAGCGTCAACATCATATACTTCCTCTTCATACATAGCCATGGCGGAAGATTATATGTCACAAGTATAACCGGCCAGCAAGAGTACCTGCTACTTAGAGAACTATGAGGATTAAACCCATCAGATGAGAGGGCTAGTCGAAGGTTCCTAGGCTCACTACCAAATTCCGGCCATTTCTTGTCAACTAAATCCCAAGTCGGGGAATCAGCTGGATGCTGCATCATTCCATCTTTCTTTCTGCCATAATCATGCCAAGTCAGATTCTTAGCTGTAATGGCCGATTGGTAAAACCGTTTGAATCTCGGGATTGGTGGAAAGTACCATAAAACCTTGGCAGGTATCCCTACTTTTTCAGTTTTATCCTTGCCTAATTTCCACCTTGAAGCACCACAAGTGGGGCAGATAATAGCATCTGCATGCTGCTGTCTATATAAGACGCAATCATTTGGACAAGCATGAATCTTATGGTACTCCATACCTAATGCACTAAGTGATTTTTTTGCCTCATATAAAGATGCAGGAACCTCATTTCCTTCAGGAAGCAAACCGCTGATCATTATCAGCATGTCAGAATAGCAAGAATCAGTCATTCCATGCTTTGCTTTCAGATTGAATGTTTGAATCAGACCATTTAACTTGGTTGTCTTGGTACAACCAGGGTACAAAGGCTTATCGGCATCCTGCACATACTTCAGAAACTCATTTGAGTCTTCTGAAATCTCCTCATCCTCACTCTCTCCTTCTACATCATTCTCTCCCATCCTACTACCCCCATCCCAATCTACAGTTTCAGATTCCCCTCTTCTATTGCCAGAAATGGCAGCTATACTATGTTCTCCATGCCACCTCCAATGCTTATAACTACTATCAATGCCATTCCAAAAAATATGGTCCTTAACAACTCCAATGGAAAATCCATCAGTATTGCAGCATTTTAGGCAAGGACAATGTATTTTTGCTTTGTTGTTGGCATTAGCAGAGGCAAATTTCAGAAACTGTCCTACTCCTACCTCAAACTTCCGTGACCTTCTATCAGCATTCATCCATGATTTATCCATCTTACACAGAAAAAATACAATAATCAAGATTTGTACAACACCTTACATACATTTATATATCCCAAACACAATACATGCTATACTGATCAGTACTCATTACTGCTCAGTGCTCATTACTATTGCATTTCAATAAAACTCTAAGCTTTACAAACATACTTACATGAGCCAAAACCCTCAAAACTAACTATAGAAGTAAAAAAGAAAAATGTACAAGATCAATCCTCAATCATCTATATTTAATGAAAAAACTATACAAGAGCTGCAAGTCATGCATTGAGATACGATGTTAAGAAAAACTTACTTGTAATTGCCTGACAATATGCCTGAATTACGACCTTGCTGGAATACCAAACCCTTCACAATGAAGTTAGCAACAATCTCAGCGACCTGTACAGATGTATCAAAACATTAGATAAGCCACACAATGTAATTATCAAAGATAAAAGAAATATTAATATCATTTAATAATTGCATTAGGCGGCCAGAGATGCCAGAACATACTCATACATGCATTAAATCATTTAATGACATCCATAATGAATTTGTTGATAAGTGTTTAATTTGATAAGTTTGTTCAGGTCAAGAATTCATGTCTATATTATATCTTATGGTATTTGGATTAAGTTAATATAGACAGGTTCCTTCAACCCCCAACCCACAATGCCCCATCTCCCTCTCACTTAGACTAATGGAATGCACATTTGCACATATATTTTAGATATGTCGCAATGCAAAACAACTAACACATTAACATGTGTTGACATTCTAACAGATATAAGATTTAAAGAAGCTAAAGAAATAAGTCATTAAACAAGTAAGTTCTCCAAATTGAATGATAATAGCAAAATGACTAGAAGAAGCACGATTGAAGAATATGACAGAACACCAATTCAGTTATTCCAAACAATATTACAAATGAAATCTCCCACATTGAAATTCCAAATGAAAAAATATAAACCTGTCAAAGATAGTAGCAGAATGCTAATTTCATTGGCAAATGATGCCTTTTTCCTTTTGCAGTAATATAGGATATAAAAATATATAAAGTCCTACTAACCTTCTTCAAAAACCCGGCTATTGCTACCGTTCAACAATTCTGGAGTCATCCATGGAAGCTTTCCCCGCACATCACCAGATACCAAAGTATTGTGATTGATTCTTGATAATCCACAATCTCCAACCTAAAGAGTAAATAATTCCAAGTACAGGTTAAGAACTCCTTTGAATCAATAATTCCAAGAATAGGTCAGTAACAACTAACAACAACACATGACATCCAAATTGAATTCATAGAATTGAGGTAAGAATGCACAACTAACAACAACACATGATTGCTTTATGCAAGTAAAAGATTACAAGAAAGACTTAAAAGAAGTGAAGATAAACTTTGGGTTGGTGATTTTGTTCCTCTTGAGATTAATGTACAGGAAAAGATCAATTTGAGAGGGGGAAAAAAAGGTATCATTTTAGAAAATGTAATGGTGAAGAATAATAATAATTTTTTTTTACAAATATCCACAAGTTAAAGTAAAAACTATCTAGAATTTTGGTCAACTTCTTTTGAACCGACCGGTTTTGAATATCAAGTTCTTTTGTACCTTAAAATGAACGCGGAGATCGCTGCCTCTGGCTTTGCAGGCTGATTCATCATTGCAAAAAAATAAAAACCATTAGATTTTCAAAAACACTCAAACTCATACTAATAAGCCCACGAAACAAACACATTGGTTAAACTACAAATTACTTACAGTTGTATTGTTGTCCGACTCTTGCGAATACTTCACCTGCAAAAAACTCAGTAACCCAATCTCATAAGAATTTGAACCCACCAACACAAAACCACAGATTCAATGACCCATACATTTTGATTTCGGACTAAAAACATATAAAACATGCTTCATTTTCACTGCTTCTGAAACCCAGAAAACCAAAACTATCTAGAATTTTGGGTAACTTCTGAGTCAAAGAATCTATCAAATTCCTGTTTCAGTAATAGAACAACTACAGTTTATATTTGGTCATTTGGATGCCTAAAACACAAACATGCTATCAGATTGGTATCAATTATGCTATCCTAATTATGCTATCAGATTGACAGCAAAACACAAGCATCCTATCCTAATTGCAAACGGCATTAAATCGTAATTGCAATTATATCATTTTGAGTCTTTTGATTGTCTGCAATTATACCATCAACATCAAATGCAAATTCGAAATCAAACCCATTACCCATTACCCATTTCAAGTTTTCAACTATACCATTATGGTATTACCTTAGTTAAAAACCAACAAGAATACAAGATCAAATGGAAATCGATTATTTACTGATTGGAAATTGATTATTTACAAGAATACAAGATTAGAGGAGGATCGAAAGGACCCTTCGGCAGTCACAGAGGAGGAGAAGAAAACGGAGAGGGAGAGAGATGGTGAGATACCTGGAGGCGGAGCCGCGGAGACGAGTTGCTGGTGGGGATTGAAAGACTGGAGGCCCAGGTCGGAGACTGGAGATGGGTTGCCGAGTCGGGAGCACTCCAAGTCTCCAATCGAGTTGGCGAGTTCAGCGATGGGGGAGCAGAGATGTGTCGCTGCCCGTCAAATGGAAATCGATTATTTACTGATTGGAAAATGATTATTTACAAGAATACAAGATTAGAGGAGGATCGAAAGGACCCTTCGGCCGTCACAGAGGAGGAGAAGAAAACGGAGAGGGAGAGAGATGGTGAGATACCTGGAGCCGGAGCCGCGGAGATGGGTTGCTGGTGAGGATTGAAAGACTGGAGTCGGTGGCCGGTGGGGCTTGAAAGGCTGGAGGCCCAGATCGGAGGCCGGAGATGGGTTGCTGGTTCTAGCGTTGCACTCTTGCAGGTTGCCGAGTCGGGAGAACTCCAAGTCTCTAATCAAGTTGGCGAGGTCAGCGATGGGGGAGCAGAGATGTATCACCGTCGATCATCGATTCGACAAGGAGAGTAGGAGACAAATCTGGGTTAGAGAGGACTGGGTTTCAGAAATGGGTGATTTTTGAGAGGTATAGATCGAGTTTCTGTTGGTAAGAGAGTTTAGACAGAGCGGCGCGAGAGGTAAAACGAAGCCTGCTAGGTTTTGTGTTATGTAAAAACAGACTTCAAATAAAAAAAGTCAAACTCACCTTATTCAAACAACAGAATTTCTTAGCTCTGTTGTCTGAATAGTTTTACATTCACTGGTCATCGATAGGGTTTGGGAATTTAGGAGGGAAAAGACTTATTCTTGTTGGAGGGAAATCCAAACGTTTTGCTAAGAAAATTTTTATTTGTTCAGACGACACTTAAGTGTCGTCTGAGTCTGACCATATCTTCAAAATGAAACAAGCATGGTTTCTCATTGTATTCAGACAACACATTTAATTTATGTGTCATCTGAGTTTAGTCTGAAACACTCAGACGACAGAAAATGACTATTCTGTCGTCTGAACTCTGTTGTCTGATAGCTTTTTTGGCATAGTGATATATAGAAATGAACAACAACAGCAATGGTGTCCATGGTATAAGCATGACTCTGAAGATGAGCATATTTCCACATTATTGTTCTACTGACTAAGAGACCATAACCAAACAACCGACAAGGAACAATTCAATTCAGATCAGAACAAAACAACAATAGAAGCATAAACCTTTACCTTTTTTGTGTTGCAGAAAATAACAGCTTGTGTAATTGTAAGAGTACCATAAAGATCACATAAAAGTATCAAGTAAACCTACATAATCATAACTGATTTCAGACCAGCAATCTAATTTTGACAAGACTATGCAATATTAGATCTTACTGTGATCAGAAACAATATGTACAGAGGGATATAAAATGCAGAAATAAACCTAGAGCTAAGGTAAGATATATGGGAGAGAAAAGTATATGATCTATTTAGTTTTACTCTGGGAGAGAAGAGTAATGATTGTTACCTACCCACATGTTTGTTATTTTTTATATAACATCATCAAAATGAGGCAAGAAAGCAACCTGGAGTCTTTCCTGATCTCATTTCCTCTAGAAATAAACAACAGAGAACACTTAAGCTTCTATGACCAAGTTATAAATGAGCAAGTTTAGAGAAAGCGCATATGTAGTTTTACCTAATATCCTAAGATTTGAATAACTGAAATTGGAAGTTGAAATGAATTTTTTTCAAGAAGGAAAGGCATGGCTTCTATGAAACCATGATGGAGAGAATCGAGAGATATCCAATCTAAACCATATTGCAAAAGAAAACTCTAGATTAATCAATATCCCATCAAATTGCAAAGCATTCTTATCTAACAGACACAAATTTAACCAATTAGATGTTATGAGCTAATTTATCAACACCAAAATGCAACCAAGATAATCATTTAGCTCCAAGATCCAATAAAATCCAAAGCTAAAAGAGGCAAAAAAAAAACTCACAAACTTCAAGATCGCTGCTACAAAACTCATTTTTGCAGCCAAGACAGGCAAGAAGGAACCAGCCCATGAAAGAAGGGAGAACACAGACTTCATCTGATAAAAGTTTTGCTCTTTGATCTCTCTCCTTTCAGGTGTTTTCTGAACATAGTTCATCCAAACCAGTTTAGAACAAAGGTAGTAGATCAATATATTTCCCCCATTTAAGTCACAATTCCAAGTAAGAAAATGGTTTTGGACTTTGCTTCAACTAAAGAAAAGCAATTACTGCCACTTGAAATCTTATTAAATTTGGTACCCACCTGTCGATAATATTTAAATGCTAAGATTTATACAGGATTTATGATCCACTGAACTAAAACTGCATATGTTTTAGATGCATCAATGGTTTAAGCAAAACTGCAAATAGACATAATGCCCCCAGAAAAAAGGTTAATAGAAGACAAACCAATGTAATATAAATTTAAGAAAGATACGAACAAAAAATTAATTAATTTCTCTGATGAGCCAACAGCTTCTAGGAAGCAAGAATCATACAAAGAACTCAAAAGATATTTATGAAGAACACCCACTACAAGTTTGAGATGTCAGTAAGAAACATATACAAAGTAAGTTCTTAAGAAAGGAAAATGGGATAGAATGTACCATATATTTCTGACCATGATGATGACCAAAATGACCAAAATGAGTAAGAAACATATACAGAGTAATCTCTTCTGAACTATAGACAAATCTAAGGCAACCCATGTTTGTTATGATTTAGTGATTTCCACATTACTATCAACTTGGGGTTCAAGTTTAAAAAGCAGTCTTAATAAGCGTGCAAGTGTTGCAGAAAAATGGTAATAGATGTGTGGCAAACATAGTAAAATCAACGACTGCTAAAGAGGAACTTTCTAATTTGGGGTTATATTTGGTTGCTTCATTAGCCAAATCATATTTTATAATGTTACAAATTCCAGACAAGTAAGCTTTCGATCACTCTTGTACATGCAATAAACACAAAACAATCGGCTTTGCCATTGAATATAGTCGCTTGCGTTAACTCAAGGCTGCCATACCACACACATTCAAAATTGAAACAAACCATATTCATGCTAGGCAGTAACAGAGCACATTAACCATGAGAGCCGAGAAATACCTTTGCCATTGCAGAGGTTATATATTCTGGAATTCCGTGTCACCAATTCTAAGGGGAATTATTTTCGCATCAGGGTACTTCTCCAGGTGTGCATTCCTCCTCCTAGCAATCTAAAACCACCACCCAAACACAACAAAAACGAAATCTTACATAAAAAAATCAATCACGTAACCACAATCAGCATTATCGCAACCGATTACGGTACTCAGAACAGATTAACAAACATAAAAACTTCAGAGATCGATGGTGAATCGAGGACTTCCCTAACAAAATCAACATTAACAAAAGTCCCAAACACAAGCAAAAACGACAAGATTTCATGAAAAACAAACATATTTCTCAAATTAGCAGTCTTAAGATTAGAGCAGTACCTGGACGCCGGAATCAAAGGCTCCATGGACGGAGTTCTCAGGAAGCATCTCAAGGCCGTGGCGGCAACAGACTATTCAACTTGGCCGCTGGAGAAGGCTTTGAATCCAAGGCCATATAGAGGAGATCTGAAGGCGGAGACTCGTTCTCCTTGGCGGCTTTATACTTTCACGGAGGCTTGCTAGACCCTATTGGGGCGGCTCCATCGTCTCCCGTAAGAAATTGTGGCGCAGATAGACTTCATCTCCGTCAATTTCAGAGAGAGACGGAGAGTATTGTAGAGAGAGAATGTGAGATTCGGAGACACAGACAGAGGGAGAGGGAGAGGGAGAGTAGGGTTTGGAAAGACAAGGGAGCGAGAGAGAAGGAGAAGAGAGTTGGTAGATCTTCTACTGAAGTGGCCAGATTTGATAGAAATATGATGAAGAAGTTCAATCTTAGCCAACAAAGAATCGAGAGAGTGAGAATTGAGATCTGAGAGAGCTGAGTGAGAAGGAGAGAGGGCTGGTGTTTGAGTTTTCCTCGCGGTTTCTAGGTCGAGTTGAGAGAGCTCGAGTGAGAAGGAGAGAGAATGAGTGAAGGGTCGAGGTCAATCTCTATAAGCACAGGTCAAAATAATTAGAAAATTTTAAAAGAAGCTCCACACTCGGACAACATTTAAATGTTGTCTGAATGTCACAATATTTTCTAGTCAACTAGGGCTTGGTTATTTGAGAGGGAAAAGTACCAAATCAATTTTTGGATATCCCTCCAAATTTGAGATAGGAAATCACAATCTTCTACAACAACAAATATGTGTTGTCTGAATGGTGACTGTTAACGTTTGGATCCGTTGGGGATCTAATTAACGTAAAGAGAGAGATAGAGAGATTGACACAAGATGTATAGTGGTTCGTTTCCCGCCTTAGCGGGAAACTACGTCCACTTGAATGTGTACTAGTGTGTCGAGCCTTGCGGCCTAATGAGATTACAAGAGATGTAATGGGATCTGGAGTAAGTAGGAAGGAGTCTCCTTTTATAGGGGAAGGAGGCTCCCTCATTTACATTTTCTTAGATGTGGGACTCAAAGTTACTATTCTAGTCTAGAAAAGCATATTGTGGAGGCAACTTGGCGAGGCCCGGAAGGTGGCTTCCCTGCGACGGATTTGCGACTTCTGGATACCGCAGCGTAGCTTGAACATAGGGCTACAAGATGCATGTCTTAGTTGGGCCTCACCATGGCTTGTGGGTGTCCCAAAGAGGGTGTTACTTATGCTTGGTGAGATAGAAAACTAGTCTTGCTAGTAGAGGTATCTACAAGTCCCCGAAGTCCCCAAGTAAAAGGAGCTTCTTGGTTGGGGAGTTATAATCATGAAGCCATCAAGCATAAGTAACAGGGCGGCATGGAGCCCTTACAAGTTCCCGAACTCCGTAAGCAAGAAGGGACTCCTAAACCTGCACAACAAAGACAAAAAACAGGCATATGTAGAATGCTCGTTGCATTGGGCAACAAATGTGGGTTGCATTGATATGCGTTGGCATATATGAACGTACGGGGTGCGTGATACATGTTGATGTATACACTCGAATGGCGCCGAGTACGATCGCTTATGACGTACAAACTCGAGAACGCGTATGGTCGTGTGAGCATATGGATTGCATATGATAAATGTAAGTTGTATGAGCGCTGCGGAGGTAAGCGTTTGTAATTCATGAATGATGAATGCATGAACGCTTGTGTTTGTTTGGTTGTTGCTCGTATTAATGGAACGCGAAAAGAATTTGATTTGTCGCAATCGGTAAACGACAAATTGTAGAAAAATTCAATGTTCCATTAACGTGTAGTGTGTCGAGTAGACATGAGTGTAAAGCTCAAGGATTGCCGGGAAGGCATGAGCGGCAAGCTCGGGGGTGCCGGGAAGGCATGAGCGGGAGCTCTTGAGCCGAAGCTCGAGGGTTACCGGGAAGGCATGAGCGGTGAGCTCGGGGGTGTCGGGAAGGCATGAGCGGGAGCTCGGGGGTGCTGGGAAGGCATGAGCGGGAGCTCGGGGGTTGCCGGGAAGGCATGAGCGGGAAGCTCAGGGGTGCCGGGAAGGCATGAGCGGTAAGCTCGGAGGTGCCGGGAAGGCATGAGCGGGAAGCTCGGGGGTGCCGGGAAGGCATGAGCGGGAAGCTCGGGGTTGCCGGGAAGGCATGAGCGGAAGCTCGTGGGTGCCGCGAAAGCGTGAGCGGAAGCTCAAGGGTGCCGCGAAGGGGTGAGCGGTAAGCTCGCGAGCGGAAAGCTCGTGAGCGGAAGCTCAAGGGTGTCGCGAAGGCGTGAGCGGAAAGTTCACGAGCGGAAAGCTAGTGAGCGGAAGCTCAAGGGTGCCGCGAAGGCGTGAGCGGTAAGCTCGTGAGGGAAGCTCAAGGGTGCCGGGAAGGCGTGAGCATGACATCTCTGCGGTACCGCTGTGGCGAGAGCGTGAGAGCTCGAGGATGCTGCTGAGCCGAGAGCATGACATCTCGGCGGTACCGCTGCGGCGAGAGCGTGAGAGCTCGAGGATGCCGTTGAGGCTTTAACGGGTAGCTCAAAGGTGATGTCCTGAGACATGAGTGTGACCGTTGCTAATTATGCTGGGCTGTATGTACAAGTCCCCGAAGTCCCCAGTCAAGAAGGGTGTTCTCGCGGGTTGATACCAAAGCGTAGCTTTGTGCCATATATCAAGCATAATTAGTGCGAGTGCGTCGTCCATCTAGAATTGGTTGGAGTGAACGCTTTTGCCCTTTCGGGTGGGCCCCTGCTAGGCCCGCTAGGGAGTCCCCCACTCCCCAGCCACGACGGACCTCCGGATGGTCGGTAAATTGTTTGTTGAGGGGGAGCTGCACGGAGCAGAGGGTGTTGGGTAGCGAGCCCAATCTTTGGTACCCAAGCGTCGGGGTTAACTGCCGGATCAATGGTTGCCGTGGGCTGTATTAACTAGTCCATTTACTATTTCTCGGAGGAGAAACTTGACTGCAATGCCGCGTAGCGGTCATTGTCATTATGAGTAGTTGCTTTACCGCCTGGCGGTGACCACAGACTCGTAAAGTTTGTACTTTGTATGAAATATGACAAACAACTAGAGCAAGTAACAAAATTTTGTTTGATTGTCCCATATTTATTTAATTTTACAATTAAATAGAAGCATGGCACGTATGTATAGCATTTAAGTTGCTAATAACATTATGTATTATTGTAAACTTGCTTAGAGATCTTTTGAGATCGGTATACGAAGCATGGCTTATCTAGCATGTGAGGTCTAGAAAGTGTTGCCAAATCTACGAAATGTTGTAGGCATGCTTTAAAAATTATGGAAGCATGTGAAGATATACCAAGTATGATATTCTATAAGCATGCTTAGAAGTAGTAAAAGCATGGTATTGGCATGGCATTAGCTCAAAATTGAAGAGCGTAAAAGAGAAGGTATAATTGCTTATCTTATGCCGATTTGGAGGCTAGCAGAGATGGCCGAGCATGACGGTCCATTGCTTGTGGTGGATAAAGTACTCCGATAATGTCCGTGAACTCGTAATTGCGGTCGAATTAATGCTTGATAGAAATAGTTGAATTTCCTTAAGCAAAAATAGATGATTAATATGTGGATTTGTAAAATCAATATAAATAATTTGCATATATACTTTGACAAGATAGACAAGTTATTTGAATATATGTATCAATTCGTGTGATTGTCTAACCGCTAGCTCACAAATCAAGAAGGTCGCACACGTGTAGAAGCGTAATTTCAATGCTTTGAACAAGCAAATAAATGAAATGCATGCTGATAAGCTAGTTTTACTGTGATAGAGTTGATTAAGAGCATATGTGATCAATTAATATGCTTGTACAGAGAAGGTACGTGCATGCAGGCATGCATATATTAAAAAAGTAATCTGAGTGCCATTTGTATATGCCAATAACAATTAGGATATGATATTATAATCATGGAGTCATATGAATGAAAACTATGCATGCTTTTTTTAGTGGCATCATGCGTCGTAGGTACACCACCTAGATTTTCTAATATACAGCGGAGCATGTGCAAGTCAATTATGTGGATGTGTGCTACTTGGGTACTAGCGGTCAAGTAGAACTTGTGTAGCGTTACACAACGACGACAAGTACACTGCCGTGGTCATTTAGCTAATGAGCTCTTGTACAGATAATTTATTATTTGTCCCTCTTGCAAAGCCATGGATACGTGGCGTGCATATAAAGACTACTATGCAGATAAAGGACGAAGGAAGATAACTTAGCTTTATTGGTTGCTCGACCACCACAGAAACCCACAGTTCGACTGCATATTTGAAGGCAGAGTTCGCCGCAGTACATATATCTTTCGGCATGTGACAGATAAGATCGGACGATCGTTGAAACCTCCTTGGGTGAGGCCGGTGCTGATCAAAGAAGATGGTGGTGGGTGTCCAAATCAGATTTGGATTGGGTGTCCGCCAGTTTTCTGCTTGCCGCTGGCGTTCAGCCTTACCGCCGACGATGACCACGTTAAGTTATGCAGGTGAGGAATTGCAGAGGGGTGTTGGCGAGTATTGGCCGCTAGGCCTTGGTCAGCGGAGTTTTGTCCGCGGTGGTTGATCGGCGTAGATGATCTTCCGCAATGTAAGTTTCTCCCTTTCTCCGTACTTTGCAAGCTGGTGGTAGAGATGGAAAGAAGAAACAACCAGCGGTGGTGCTGATTTGGCGGAGCTTCTGGTCAGCGGTAGCTTCGTCGGAGCTTTGGCGGAGATGCTGGTTAGCGGAGACCACCCAGCGGTGAAGTCTAGCTGAGGAGAAGTTTAGCGGTGGAGAAGCTCGGCGGAGCGGAGTTCGTTGACGTTGACAGCTAGCGGAGCTCGTTGATGGAGCTTTGGTCAGTGGTAGTCGAGCTTGGCCAGCGGGTTGGCGGAGCCTTTTGGCGGGAAGATGGTAGAGGATGATTGCCGGCGGTTGTTGTGGTTGCGGGTCGAGGAAGAGAAAACATGCCGCTGATGAGAACCGGCGGATAGCGTCGATGTGTAATGAGGAGAAAGATTGCACATGGTGCGGACGCTATTAATGGAGTTGCTCGAAGCTTGACCCGCCTGCCATGGGTAGTGGACTGAAGCTTGGCTTGACGCTGACTGGAGCCTTGTGCTGCTGTCGATGGGGGCTCAGCGCTGCCTTCTATCGCTGATAGAAACTTAGTGATGTTGCTGCTTCGTTTTGGGCTTTGTTTAGCGATGCCTAGCCTGTGATGGCAAGATCCAGACAAGGAAAGTTGTGTCGGGGAGCTCCGTTGATGCCCGGACTAGCGGTGCACAGTTCAGCGAGGGCGCTGATGATGACTGAAATGCCTCTGGGTGTCCAGAGCAAATTGGCAGAAAGATTTTTTTTTTTTTTTTTTTTTTTTTTTTTTTTTTTGAAGTTGGCGTTGACCAAATTTTATTTTGATGTTTTACCGCTGGCCTGGCAGAGGTTGCCGCTGAGAAGGTTGAGGAATTTCCGTTGACCAAACCTGATTGGCGTTGACAAACTTGAGCTCAGAGTGGGTGTAGCGTTGACTTTTCTTTAACTTGAAATCTTGCAACTTGGCAAGCACTGGGAACAAATTTGTTGAAATTTTTTTTTTTGTTACTGCCAAGGATGGGGCTGGGTGCAATGCTTGCTAGCGGTTTATATAATAATTCAAAGAGAAAAGAAAATGCCAGTGAGCAATTTTGATAACTCAAAGAAGAGAAGAAAGAATTCTTCTGAGCTTCGTCAAGATGACTTAACTCAATGGTAAGTGACAAAGCCTTTGTGTTGGCTTCCCACAGACGGCACCAATGTTAACGTTTGGATCCGTTGGGGATCTAATTAACGTAAAGAGAGAGATAAAGAGATTGACACAAGATGTATAGTGGTTCGTTTCCCGCCTTAGCAGGAAACTACGTCCACTTGAATGTGTACTAGTGTGTCGAGCCTTGCGGCCTAACAAGATTACTAGAGATGTAATGGGATCTGGAGTAAGTGGGAAGAAGTCTCCTTTTATAGGGGAAAGTGGCTCCCTCATTTACATTTTCTTAGATGTGGGACTCAAAGTTACTATTCTAGTCTAGAAAAGCATATTGTGGAGGCAACTTGGCGAGGCCGGGAAGGTGGCTTCCCGGCGACTGATTTGCGACTTCCGGATACCACAGCGTAGCTTGAACATAGGGCTACAAGATGCATGTCTCGGTTGGGCCTCACCATGGCTTGTGGGTGTCCCAAAGAGGGTGTTACTTATGCTTGGTGAGATAGCAAACTAGTCTTACTAGTAGAGGTATCTACAGTGACCATTTTTTCAAATTGAACGAGTATGGTTTTAGTCTATATTTAGACAACAGAAAAAAAAATTATGTCGTCTGAAAAACTCAGATGACATAAAACAATTCTTATGTCGTCTGAAGGACTTTTTGGCATAGTGAAAGCTTGTTTCTTTGGGTTTTCTGGGTCTGATTTGAGTTGGCCTGGGATTGCAGGATTTGGATTAGCTCTTCGAAACTCAATCAGAGGGAGGTAACTTGCTCAATTTGCTATGCTGCACTTGGTTTTGTTGGAAAGTTTTTTTTTTTTTTTGTTTCCTTTTTTTCATTGGAAGTTGAATTCATATGGTAAAAAATCTAAAGCTTCGGTGTTTTTTTGTTCTTTGTTGAGATGCTGCATATCTTTCTTGTGATCCTGATTTTCGGTATTCAATTATCTCTAAATATGGAAGAAAAAAAATTGTAGTACTTTTTTAATGATTACGCAACTTGACATAGCAGCTCTGATTATGAGTTGAGCTTCCTTATATGAATCGATCATAGGCTCTAATTCTGGTATGCGGTGTATCTATTATTGCAGTTCTTGTTGGTAAATGCCATTGATTGATCTGGGGTCTGTTTTTTTATTTTTTATTTTTTGCTGAACTTGGTTCTTCTGATCATAGGATTTTCACCAAAAAATCCTATTTAAGTGTGAATTGGTTTTGAATTATTAAATTGGCAGTAGCATGCTTATCAATCCTCATTGTTTATTGTTTATAACAAATTAACAATTAACAATTCCTTGTTTACTATTTGGGTAGGCCATTCTTAATTGAATTTAAAGTTGTCATTGTCATAGCATTTCATGGCTTCTCCTTAGAATTCATCCCAAAGTTCTGATTTCAATTCCAATTCAAAAGCCATTGCTCTTCCAACACCAACTGATGATTCAAGGGTCCGATTCCAATTCATCCCAAAGTTCTGATTCCAATTCCAATTCAAAAGCCATTGCTCTTCCAACACCAACTGATGCTTTAAGGGTTCAGATGATTCCCAAAACATTCAAAAGCTCGAAGAGGAAGGCTGGACAATGTATTCTGGACTCTTGAGTTTGTGTTGTAAACTGTAAACTGTGGCTAAACTTGATTATTGCAAATTGATTACAGTTATGTTAATGATTTTTATTTCACAGCATTATAATTTGATATGCATTCCAGTCTTCCAGGTACCAAAACTGGCCAAACTGGCATTTTGGGCACGAAAAGCCCGAAAACTTAACCGGCCTGAATGGGTTCGGTTTCTATCGGTTTTCAGTTTACAAAAAGCCCGAACCGGCCTGAACCGATAGTTTCGGGTTCGGTCTCAGTCTCACTAATTTTGAATATGCCACATTCATACAGTTTCAGATGTTGGAACAATAAAAATCTAATTATTCAAACAGTGTTGAAGGAAAATCGATTTAGTGTGACTTATCAAACTAGGAGTAGTAATAGGAGAGAATGTTCTAGAATTCCTAGTTCTATTTAGATTAGATTTCCTTGTAACATTAGAACATGTACTTTGTAATCCCTATATATAGGGCTCCTATTCTCAATAATGAAATACAATTCTCTCATCAATCTCTCTTGAATTCTTTCTTCCTTTAACATGTTATCAGTACGAGCCCTAACCTTCAGATCAAAAAACCAAAACCAGAAAATTCTTCAACATCACCTTTTCATCGTTGCACCTCGCCCGTGCTAGACTAGCTGCTGCTGCCCACCTGCGTGCCCCTGCGCTGCACACTGCCCCTGCAGTCCTTACGCACCCGTGTGCCGCCTACTGCCCCAGCAGCACAGCAGGATGCTAGTTCTTGTGCAGATTAGCCTGCTTGCAAGCCCCGAAACGTCTGTATAGGGACCTCAGATCAAAATTCTTCCTACGTCAAAGTTGTTCGTCTCTGTCTCTTCTATCTGAGTTCCAAATTTCAGCCATATCGGAGTTGTTTTGGGACCTATACACCAATTGAATTGAAAACTGTTCAGAGGCAAAAAAAAATCCGAATTTCAACAAAAAAAAAATTGTTGAAAACCGCTGCTGCCACCTTCAAGCATCACTGCAGCAGCTCCTATCCCACGCTAGCCTCATCTGCGTGCTTTCCCCTACAGCGCCTACGCACCCCTACGCACGCATCCGTCGGCCAGCTCCTTGGCTTACCTCGGCATAACCTGTATCGGTCACACAACATGGATTGAAAGATAGTTTGCAATCCCCGACCCAGGATCGATAGCACGCCTGCAATCCTACATGCCTGCATCAACACGCTTATGTATTGAGAATTTCAAGTTCCGAAATTCATGAGTAAGTTTTCACAAGTAAGTTGTTCCCGTTTTTGAAATTTAAATTTACTTTTCTTCGGGGACTTACAAAATCCCTTCCTCTACATCCCACCTTTCTGTAACGTGGGTTTGATTTGCTAAAAGCAGAATCGTGGGGATTCACGCTATATACGAACTAAGAGCGTTTGTGATCTTCAGACTAAGAGCGTCCGTGAGCATCAATTTTTACGAACTAAGAGCTTTCGTAGGCTACGGACTAAGAGCGTTCGTAAGCATAAAAATTTGACCATATAAATGTCATTAGTTTCAATCCAAATCCAAAAAATTTGGACACTATCAACAAAGACAGTGGTTATAACTCTTTCTCACTAGGTGTACTCAAGAGTAATTGTGATGTCTAGGAAAGGTTTGAACTGAGAGAACGGTTTTAAAAGTGAGCAACGCTCCACCAAAATCTCGCCTTACCTTACCTGGTCACAACCAAATTGGAATTGCCAAACGGATTGAGTAACTACTACTTGTCTAAGCTTGATTATCCTTTTTGGATTAAATTTAGAAACTTTGACGTACTCATTGGCTTTCATTGTGATAAGAGCATATTTATGCGATGTTAATAGCGTTAATCTCCATACTTTCTTTGTTAGTTTAGTGTATTTTCTGGTTATTTACTTTGTTTATTTGTTTTATAGGTATCTTGGAGTAAAGAAGAAGAAAAGAAGTAAAAGAGGGATTGAAAAGCAAAATCGGGAAATCTGCCTGTGCAGATCAGTTAACTTCGACAGAGCACTGAGACCAGCTCAGAATGATCCAGAGAATTATCTTTATATTGATGGATAGCCTCTGATGTCTAGTTTCCGAATCTTTTTACGGCTCATCAATATCATTTTTCTAGAGAAAGTTATGGCCGATTTAGTACAAGAGGTCAGGCTGCGCGTGAATCTGAGGTTGGACGGGAATTTATGTTTCGAGGCCCAAATCACACCAAGAAGCCCGAGGAAGAGTTTGTGCTTCATATTCCGACTCATGATGGACAAATGGCACGATGTGAATGGTTAGAATAAGTCATCAAGTTCAAGAGCCAATAGGAAAACTCGACCTAAGCACGTGAACCCGAATTCTTTTAGGTTTTGGATTTCCTAACCTCTAAGCATATAAAAGGAGATCAATTTGCAGCAGCTCTCTCTCTCTTCTTCTTCCTCCCTTTTTCATTATTTTGTGTTTTTGATTCCAATTATGTGTAACTAAATTTCCAGTAGTTAGGGGGCAGTTGAAGCCCCTAGACATGATCCATAACATGCTTTGACATTCAATTTGTTTTCCAATTAATAAAGTTGAGGTTTTGTTTACCGTATTTCTCATTGATGAATTCTATGTTTGTATGCCTTGGAGGCCTACTTAGTATGCATGCTAGGGTTCTAATACTTTGATTGTTTGATGCCTGGATCAATAGTTGGATTCCTCAAATTGTCTAGAGAAGTAATTGGTAGTTTTCACTAGCAAGTAAACAATACCCTAGGTTTAGCAAGGCTCTAAGTTAATTGCGATGCCTAGTGATTGCTCAAACTCTTTTCAAACTTAATGATCTCTGCATGTTTAATCTAATAAGCGTACCTTTAGGTTGCATTGCTTGGGAATAGTCTAGGTGTAGAGCACTTCCTGCCTAGCGTACAAAGTAAGAAAGAGTAATAGGTTGTGTTCAAGCGTACCGAGCCAATCTGAGCGTCTTCAACTAAGTTAATTGGAAGTAAATTGGACAAAGTGTGTTGTGTGTGATTGTTGGAGGTGGATACTTCCTTCCTAGCTAGTTTCATTATCTTGATATCAACCAATCTCAAATCTGTTCCAGTTTCGTTTTTCTTTCTGTTCTCTGTTTTGACGTATTTTATTCTCATAGTAAACGAACTCCAAAAATTCGCAAATTTTGTGTACTAGACGCTTTGTGTGTCTAGTATGTCTCTGTAAATTTTCATATTTTTCTGGGTTGTTTTGGTTAGGATTTTAGTTTATTACTCGACTGCTGTTCAGTAGGAATTGCAGTCACGTTTTGTGACTTTTGTTGAAGCTTTTAGTTTAACTTAATCCTCTGCGGGAGACTCTTATTTCCCTATATTACAATTGACATATTTGCAGGAGAATAAGGAAAATCAATAGCTTATAAATTCAGCTATCACATTGAAATAAAGTGTCGATTTTGATTCGAACTTTATTCATTCAAGTATGTTTCCCAGAGAGCTAGAATGCCTCGTGGATAGTGCTACTACGCACACCATACTTCGAAATAGGCAGTTATTTCTTGAGATGACGCCTACTCGATCTTCAGTGACTACGATGGCAGGGTCATCTAAATTGATTCATGGTCGAGGACCAGCTCAATTGTTGTTGCCATATGGCACAATCATTAATGTCACTGAAGCTCTCTACGCTCCTAGGGCTGAAAGAACCCTTTTGAGCTTCAAAGATATAAGAGCCAATGGTTTTCATGTGGAAACACATTGTGAGAATGGACAAGAGTTCCTTTGCATAACCTCTAATGACTACGAACATAAAAGAGTATTAGAGAAACTTATGTGTCGCTCTAGTAGGTTGTATGCAACCACTATTCGAGTCATTGAATCAAACCATGTCATGAGAGATGATTTATGGGATTCTAACACATATAGGCTTTGGCATGACCGTTTAAGACACCCAGGTCGTGATATGATGATCTGTATATTAAAGACTTCACACTGACATTCATTTTTCAGAACGAAAAGAAGTAAAAATCAGTTTTTGGACACCGAAAGAGCCTCTGGGCCTCACGGCGCCGTTCACCCCTAAAACCGGTCATCCTTGGCCAGCGTCGCCGTCCCCTTATGGCCTCAGGGTGACATTGATGCCACCAACGCTCTTTCTACTCCAAATTTTGCTTCTAAAGTCAATTGTGATTTCGTGGTTCAACCAAAATCCTCATTGGTTGTTTCTGAAGCCCATCATTTGTTCTGCAAAGCCTGTTCTTTAGCAAAATTAGGATCGAGACCATCCTATGGAAAGGACACTAAAGAAAATATACCATTCTTGCACAGAATCCAAGGTGATATTTGTGGACCTATTCAACCACCATGCGGACCATTTAGATATTTTATGGTGTTGGTTGATGCATCGACACACTGGTCACATGTCATGCTATTGTCCACAAGGAACGCTGCATTTGCTAAACTCCTAGCACAAATTATTAAGTTAAGGGCTCACCACCCTGATCATCCTATTAAGTCTATAAGATTAGACAATGCTGGGAGTTTACATAAAAAACTTTTGATGATTATTGCATGTCCATTGGGATTGAAGTTGAACATCCAGTTCCTCATGTTCACACCCAGAATGGTCTCGCAGAAGTCGCCATTAAACGACTACAAATGGTCTCTAGGGCATTGGTAATGCGCACCAATCTCCCTATTTCTTCTTGGGGCTATGAAATATTACATGCAACAACTGTGCTTATTCGTCTGAGACCCACTGCCACTCAACCTTTTTATGCGTCTGAGATGGTGACTGGGTATGAGCCTAATGTCTCACACTTACGCATATTTGGGTGTGCAGTATATGTGCCTATTGCGCCGCCACAGCGCACCAAAATGGGTCCTCAACGATGATTAGGCGTTTACGTTGGATATGATTCTCCAACCATTGTCCGCTACATAAAACCCTTGACATGCAATCTCTTTACCGCTAGATTTGTGGATTGTCACTTCGATGAGACAGTCTTCCCGTCGTTAGGGGGAGATAGGAACGTAAATGTTCAACAAGAACGACAGGAATTGTCGTGGTCTGTCCCCACTCTATCTCATCTTGATCCCCGAACCGTAAAGTTGGAAATTGAAGTGCGGAGAATTATCGATCTTTAGAATGTAGCAGAATCGATGCCTGATGCGTTTTCTGATATCGCTAAAGTGACGAGATCACACATACCTGCTGCAAACGTGCCTATAAGGATTGATGTCCCTAAAATTAGAGGACATGATGCCATCTCAAGGGCAACTAAACATGGCGCCAACATCCCCTCTCATAGTGATGGTGACGTTGTGGCTAGGCCCACGGCTCCTGCCAGGAAGAGCGGGAGGCCAATAGGTTCGATGGATTCTCTCCCAAGAAAGAAAGCGAGTTTGGCACAAAATAATCCATTAATCGTCGATGTGAATAATCAATCTCATGAGAATATCCCGGATTATGGTTATGTTCAAGAGACATCATTGGGGGACGCTCCAATGTCAGAACCAATTCCAGAGAATAGAGAGATCTCCATGAATTACACTAGTGTACATGAGATGATGGATAGAAATTCTATAGCAATTGATGATGCATTTGCATATCATGTTGCAAAAGGAATTATAGAATATGATGATGTCGAACCTCGCTCTGTCGAAGAATATCAACAAAGAGCGGATTGGCCTAAATGGAAAGATGCGGTCCAGGCTGAATTGGATTCACTAGCAAAGAGACAGGTATTTGGGCCTATAACGCAGACACCCCCAGATGTAAAACCTGTTGGCCATAAATGGGTCTTTATTAGAAAGCGTAATGAGAAAAATGAGGTGGTTAGATATAAAGCCCGCCTTGTGGCGCAAGGTTTCTCACAACGCCTTGGAATCGACTATGAGGAGACATAGTCTCCGTAATGGACGTTATAACGTTCCGCTACCTTGTCAGTTTGGTAGTTTCTGAAAAACTTGACATGCAGCTTATGGATGTGGTTACAGCATATCTCTATGGGGATCTAGATTCAGAGATATTTATGAAGGTTCCAGATGGACTTCAATTACCCAAATCAAGTGGCTCTAAACCACGGAGCACGTTTTCAATAAGATTAAAAAGCTCACTATATGGATTAAAACAATCCGGACGGATGTGGTATAACCGTCTAAGTGACTACTTGATTGGGAAGGGATATATTAACAATGAAATATGCCCATGCGTGTTCATTAAAAGAACAAGTTCCGGATTTGCAATCGTAGCAGTTTATGTCGATGACATGAACCTAATTGGAACTCTAGATGAGTTAAAGGAAACTGCTAAATACTTGAAATCCGAATCTGAGATGAAAGATCTTGGGAAAACACTTTTTTGTCTAGGTTTAGAACTCGAGCACCGTAGTGATGGGATTTTGATCCATTAGTCTGCATATACTCAGAAAATCCTAAGGCGTTTTAATGAAGATAAAGCAAAGGCTGTGAGTACTCTCATGATCGGTCGTAGTCTTGAGCCCGGAAAAGATCCGTTTCGCCCAAAAGATGAGGACGAAGAATCATTAGAGGCCGAAGTGGCCTATTTAAGTGCAATAGGCGCATTATTGTACTTAGCTCAATGCACAAGACCGGATATCTCATTTCTAGTGAACTTGTTAGCTCGACATAGCTCTGCGCCAACACGCCGCCATTGGATTGGTGTAAGGACAATCTTTCGATACTTAAGAGGTACGATTGATATGGGTCTATTTTATCCCTACAGAGAGAAAAGGAATAACGGAAATTTGGGACCGGACCCCAAGAGGCAAATTGCCACCGTCCATAACATGACCACCGCCCATGGTGGCCGGCCTCACCCTATTCCCCTCCATCCAAATGACAATGATATTTTGATGGGTTTTGCTGATGCAGGGTACCTCTCTGATCCTCACAAAGGTCGCTCCCAAACGGGTTATGTCTTTACCATGGGAATCACTGCTATATCGTGGAGGTCTACAAAGCAAACCCTTGTTGCTACTTCCTAAAATCATGCAGAGATTATTGCTCTACATGAAGTTGTGCGTGAATGCATATGGCTAAGGTCTGTAATTAGACATATTCAAGGAAGTTGTGGTTTGAAGTCTACCACAGATGAACCTACATGCATTTATGAGGATAATGCAGCTTGTATTGAGCAAATAAAGTTAGGTTTCATCAAGGACGACAACACCAAGCATATATCGCCTAAGTTCTTTTATAATCAGCAACAACAATCACTTATAAAGATTGAAGTGAATCAAATCCTATCAGAGGATAATGTAGCGGACTTATTCACTAAGTCATTACCTAAATCCACTTTCTAGAAACATGTGAAGAGCATCGGATTGAGAAAGTTATCCGAACTCCCATGGTTGTAGCAATCAAGGGGAGATATAGACATCAGGGGGAGCTATGATGTCTACATGTTCGATCTCAAAAAGTAAATGACGTGCTGTACTATTTTTCTCCTCCTCGAAGTAGTTTTTGTCCCACAGGGTTTTTCAATGTGCAAGGTTTTTAACGAGGCAACATATGAAGCGTCACCACCAAGTTTGAGCGGCACAAGGGGGAGTGTTGAAGGAAAATCGACTTAGTGTGCCTTATCAAACTAGGAGTAGTAATATGAGAGAATGTTCTAGAATTCCTAGTTCTATTCGGATTAGATTTCCTTGTAACATTAGAACACGTACTTTGTAATCCCTATATATAGGGCTCCTATTATGAAACACAATTCTCTCATCAATCTCTCTTGAATTCTTTCTTCCTTAAACAAACAGCTAATTTTATATAATAATAATAATTACAGGTGTGAGCAAGAGTGAGAACCTGGAGGGGACATGTCCTGGTTGTATGTGTCAAGCAATTTATAATTTCATGCATGCCAAGCTACTCAGTGCGTCTAAAGGGTACCAAATTGTACAGGCCCGTATTTCTTATAATTTCCACGTCAAGCTTGCTGATCAATGGCTTTATACTGAACAAGCTTTGAACTTCAACTAATTCTCCATAACCATCAGGTGTAACTAGCATAGTGGACATATAATTTGGTACATTTGTTACTTTTTTCACTCATGTACACTTTCTTGCGTTCAGATTAATCATTTAAACTTGGTGGGAGCTCCGGAAGCATTATGAGGTTTGTGCAACTGAGTCATTGAAGAGACTCGAGCACAATAAGCACTTCATGTTTTCAGGTAGCCTAATAAATGGATCCCAACTTAGTTCCAGTTCCTTCAATGAGAAAAGGATACTAATAAGTCATTGCAAATCTCTGGTAGATTGCAAGGAGCCAGACTTAAAGAATGTGGCAATTAATGCAAATTTTCCAATGAAAAACCAGTTGGTTAAAAACTTTTTCTTGGTGATACACGCGACCAAATTGATTGCCGGCCATGATTTATTTGATAACCGGCTGAAGAAATTCTTCATATCAGTTGTTGTTTTAATTAGCATGAATAGCAAGGTTTGAACAAGCAGAAAGGTTAAGCTCCTGAAGAGATCGATGTCAACTTGTCAATTGTTTCTGGGAGCTTCATGAGATTTTTGCAATCTTTGAGATTCAAGAAAACAAGGTTTTCAAGGTCACCAATGGATTCACCAATCTCAGCAAGCATACTAATGTTGTGCACCATCAATAGACATACAAAGTTGATCAATGAAGTAATAATAATAAACTAATAAATATCTAAAATTCTTGAAGGGTAAAATCCTCATATAGTACCCGAACTATCACGAAACTTTTTAGTACCTACAAATTTTTAGAGAGTCTAGTGGTACCCATACTATGATTACTATCCTTATGTTAGCCCCTATAGTACTTTTGTCCATTATTCCGTTAAAAATGCCTATGTGGTGTCATGTGACACATGTGAGTAAAATCTCAAGAGTAAAATAGTATTTTCATTCATATTTGGAATTATAGTATTTAATATAGGGGCCTTAACCCATAGCCCAATTTTCACACAAAATATTCCCCATTACCCCACCAACATATTAAAAGGAGACCTTCTAATGAGGAGCATTATAATGATGACTAGTTGATGACTTTTTTGTGAGACTCACTCTTAAGTCACATGGTTTACTCAACTCCTACAAGTTAGCATGGGTATAATGGATATGGTATAGTCGAACAACCTCTATGTTAGATATGCAACTAATACAAATCATTATATGAATTAAATTCTTAATAACATTTCATCAAATACATTGAATGTACTACAGAAAAAGTCATGCGGTTTACCCAACTACTACAAGTTTTTTTTTTTTTTTTTTTTCTAACTTTGTCAAGGGGAACCCAAAGGCTTCCTAGGCCCAAGATAAACCCCTTCGGCGCATGTGAAATGCTCCAACTGTGCATTGCAGCACAGTGCCTAGCCACTTTGACAGGTTCGGGGTTCGAACCTAGGTTGGGGAGCACACCCAACTAGGCAAGAACCATTAGGCCACTTGCAGTGGTTCTCCTACAAGTTAGAATGGGTATAATAGATATGGTATAGTCAGACAACCTCTATGTTAGGTATGCAACTAATACAAATCATTATATGAATTAAATTCTTAATAACATTTCATCAAATACATTGAATGTACCGCAGATAAAGTCATGCGGTTTACCTAACTCCTACAAGTTAGCATGGGTATAATAGGTATGGTATAGTCAAACAATCTCTATGTTAGGTATGCAACTAATACAAACCATTATATGAACTAAATTCTTAATAACATTTCATCATTACATTGAATGCACTGGAGAAAAAGTAAAAAACTCAAAAACATCATGAATACCGTTCTCCACAATCTCAATCAGATCAACAATTACTATAGATAGTAAGAATCAAATAGCTTACCTATGTGATAGAATATTTGTGAACCCAAAAGAAAGAGATGCAAAAATCTCAAGCATTTGGTTCATTTAAAGCCTGCAAAAAAGACATGCAATAATTTTCCTTTAGTGACAATTTCTGTTATTTTGAGAAAAAAATGTTGTGTTATTTATCTTACATGACAATTTTTTGGTGTAAATTAAAAAGAAATAGTCGATGAGTTTTACCTAATATTTCTTATTGAGATTGGGCCAATAATTAATTGCCCCTTCTTTTTCTCTTCATTCTAAAGTAACAAATCAGAAATTCATTTCTTTAATCTTCAATTCATTTCTTTTATTTTTCAGAAAAGTATAATCAACAAGTGGTATGAGTTTTGAAAAAAGATGAGGAAAAACCCTAGGTTCTCGAAGAGAGTAGAGAGCAGCGGCAGCGGCGGAAATCTTACTTGGGTGTATATACATGGTATTGTCAAGTATAATCAGCTAGGACTTAAGACTGCCTCTACATGCCCAAAATGTTTTAATGGTGTAACATCTGGAAACACCAGCAAACAGGCTGTCCCCTAAGCTCAATCTTAGGCCGAAAGCGGTCCTAACGCGCCCACACGTGCCACGTTAAGATAGCCTCCCAATGAGGCCCAAAAGCACAGAACTGATATGCATCAATCCGACATCAGAAACAAAGTGAAGGCCACCCTTCACTTCACCTATAAGAGGTCTCTCCTTCTCTCCTCATTGATTACACATTAAATACCCTCTAACATTATTATGTCGATATAAATACATTGATTAAGTTAGGCATCAGAGTAGCGAAGACCGCTAACCGCAGCCTCCTTCTTGACGCCAATGTATTTCAGTTGACAGGTAACACTGAAGCTTCCCCTGATTAAATCAACTGAGACTCCAAACCCCTTGTCCGCATTAACAAGATCAGGCTGCCTCCCTGTTTCTTGTGCATTAACATTGGGCTTTCTCTGATTTTCGTCTAATTTAGCAGGCGAGACTCTTCGTTGTGGGGGTCGAACATTTTGTTGGACTTTGTTTCTACGTTGGGTGGTGTGTTTTGGTGGGGATTTCTGGTAGATTCCTAATTAGATGAAGATCAATATGTGGATCCTTGGTGGTGGCAATGTTTCCTTTCGATCTATTGCGGCTTTGGTAGCGGGTTTTTACCTGCGTCCCTTGTTTGGAAGTCAAACTGCACAGTTGCACGGTTTTTTGGTGGGATCACCTCCTGCGACGTTTGTTTGGCCTAGTGGTCATGCCGGCACTGTGGTTGCACTACTAATCGGTGCTCGATTGCGGAAAGGTGTGAACTTCTATTCGACGTGCATCTGTTGCGGCCAACAATTTGTTTTGGCTGGGTGGTTTTAATGGTGATGGGGATAGCTAACTAGGGTGGTCGCCCTTCGGATCTAGAGCCGAAGATGCTAACACAGGAGGCGTCGCAGGTTGGCGTTGACTTCTGGGCTATTGGGTTTGGGCCTTTGCTGGGCCTGGGCTATATGGTTCAGATTCAATTGGGCCATATGATTAAGTCAAGTTCTCTTTGAGAATTAGGCCAAGCAGGAGGGTGCCTTGCCACCCTTATGTATTACTTAGTGTTTTGGGCTGGCTTGACCCAAGAGTTTGACCTACTTGGGCGGTCTTTGGGCCTTTTTATGGTCTCTAAGGGCTTGTCTTAAATCAGATCATGATTCTAGTGGAGTTGGTAATTATCTCGATTTTGACTGGTGTTTTTCAAGTGGCTTGTGGATAAGGAATTGACTTATATTTGTTTGCTAGGAAGTAGCATTCTATTTTGTACCACAATTGCGTGTAGGCGAATAGAGGGCTTGTCGATGATTTTTCTCTAGAAGGCATGGAGTTATTCTTTGTTTATAGGTTCACTTTAAAAAGCGAGCTCAAATACATTTGTAATGAGTTCCAGTGCTTAGACAAGAGTTTTGTTGTTACCCCGCCATTTTTTCTATCTTTAAGTGTTTGTAGGCTCTGACGTTTTAGCTGTTGATTTAATGTTTGATGTTATCGACTTCTATTTCAAAAAACAAAAAATAATCATAACTGCAAATAATCTGTGCTCTAAACTAATTAAGCTGAGTTCCTTGCCAAAGGTACAATTTAAATTAAAAGTCCAAAATCTGGCTCACTGGAAAGTGACGTCTTAGTCGCAGAAATGAATAGGAATGATTAATATTTTATATTGGATTCCTTAAGATTGCTAGCCAAATAACAATGGGAAAGTTAAATAATCAGCAGATTATGTGCAGTTCTTATCTGTTAATGACTTGATCTTTTCTCTCGTTAAGCAAATTTGCAGTCTTAAAGAAGAGAAACATTTGCAAACAATATGAACTCCACATATAGCGGAATCTTAGATGAAGCTTAAGTATTTTGTGCATGATAGCAGCTTCTAAGCTTGCCGATCTACTTAAAGAACTCCATAACCCAAAAATCACAGACAAAACATTCATATCTGATGCCGCGAAACCCAGCAGCAGTTGCCAAGGCTATGAATTCTTCTTTGCTTCGCTCTTTTCCTCCCGGGTTCTGTGTCATCATAAGCACATCAATTTGGGAGGTGCTCTTCACAGCAGTGCTAGTCTCTGGCACAACTGGAAGAAGTGCTTCCACAACAATTACTTTTCCATTGTTTGGTATAGCGTTGTAACAATTTTTCAGGAGCTTCAAGCAGTGTTCATCACTCCAGTCATGAAGTATCCACTACAATTTAGCAAAACATGGCAACATCAAATTGCCTATTCTTTACAAAACAAATTCTAAATGAAAAAGCTTCACAAATTCACAAGACGAAAACATAATGCTTGAGAAACTGAAAAATCACCTTCATAAAAATGGCATCCCCACTTGGAACACTTGCAAACATGTCTCCTCCAACATGTTCCACTCCTACGTACAAAGCAATTTAACCCCCAAATTAAACAAAAAAAATGACAAATGTGAACCGTCAGTTTCGAACATGTTGCCACGTTAAGATCGATAACCACTATACTGGCCTGATAAACTTAAGTCGTTAAAAAATAGACCAATAATGTATACATTACAGTAAAATACTGAAGGTCATGATCATACCAGTGTAAGAAGGGGCATCTTTGATGACATGAGGCAAGTCAAAGTTGATGCCCTTAATGTGAGGGTATCTAGAAGTGATTAGGCTAAGAGTCACTCCAAGGCCACCCCCAACATCAACAAGTTGCTTAAGGTGCTCAAAACCCTTGTAGAGATCAAGAATTTTCTTGATAACAATAGTGGTGTGGTTGAACATTGCTGTGTTGAACACTTGGTTAAACCTGGGATCCAAACCTGGATACTCAAAGGCATGTGTGCCATGGACCCTGTTAAATGGGATTCCTCCTTCTACAACAGCACCTTTCAACTGGAACCTATATTTCAACGCGTGTACCAAATTAGAGTTAGGAACTGAAATCAGATGCGCAAGTTTAAAGATCTTAATAGTCTTTTTTGTTTCTTTGGCTTGTGCTTGTGGAAATAATACAGATGCGCAAGTTTAAAGATCTTAATAGTATTTTTTGTTTCTTTGCCTTTCTTCAATTATTGGGCTTGATTCTCATAGGGGCTCAATTATTTCTGGTACTTGTGTACATAAATGGAGATATTGAGTGATCCTCCTCCACTCCACCCCACTCGTGTACAGAAATGAAGATAATTAAGTTATACTACCTTGTTCTCGTATGAGTTAATCTATACTATTATTTAAGAAAACGGATCGTAGTAATATCCATATTCATCTATAGTCTGTACTAACTAAACTCAAAATTCTTAGAAAAGAAACAAGGAAAAGAGAACTAATTAACAAGAGAAAACAAACCAGCTGTCCAAGTAGACCTTGTCTTGAACCAATGCCATCAGGGCGCCTAAAGAAACACCGTCTTCATCACTTTTCACGAAGTACTTGGACACAGGAGCAAGACTATAAACCCTCTGAAAATTAGGCCCATCACTCTGATCATCATCATTAGCATTAACCACGGTGCAGTTGAGCACAGAGTGACTTGCCAGTAGCCTGAGGATTCGATCCAACATCTTGGGCGCCTCGGAGTTCTGGGTGCCTAGCTGAGCTACAATCTTGGTTGAGGAGAGACCCGCACCCGCACCAGCTTTGGCTATGATGTCGAAAACTCCAAGCTCAACTGCTGATTGCATGGACATAGACAGCACAGTAGAAGTCACCAGCTGCATTGCAGAGCTGAAGCTTTCTTCTTCTTCTTTTGTGGACGTCATTACTGGCTTCGAACTATCAATGCTCATTCTGAACTCAAAGGAAAACTGTTTTATTTAAAGGTACAAAACTATACTATATAAGAGTACATTTCACATGTGTCTAATTTTCATATAATGTAAGAAGCGGTGGTTGGTGGATGATTGTTTTTAATAGGCAGTGAATTATTAAGGGGTGGAAAAGGCTAGAGGTATTGTAGTACGTGGAGGACCCAACATCATCAATTCATCATGAAAGACATGTTACATGTGCTTTAATAATGTTTGCTTTTGTTACTTTTGAAAGGGGAAGATCCTAATCAGTGAAAGTTTAGAGAGAAAAAGAGAGAAAGCAAACTTGTGTACGAGTCTATATTGATCGATCTAAGAGAAGTAGGTACAAGAACAGCTTATATACTCTACTGAGAGTGAGCAGATTTGCTCCACGTGTACTCTATCTAGAGGCTTCCAGCTAACTAACCATGCACTAATGTGTTTCTGTAACTAATTAACCTCTAATTAACGACTAACAGCTAATTAATGACTAACAGCTAATTAACGACTAACTAACTAACAATATTAGCTCCAGCCTTCTAACACCCCTCCTCAGCTTGATGTGAGGGGACCAACATCAAGCGGTTGCAGAGATAAGAATGTTGAGGAAAGCAGAGCCTTTAGTAAACAAATCAGCAAGTTGCTCTTTGGAGGCAATAAATTGTAATCTGAGAGTCCCGGCCTTTACTTTGTTCCTGGTAAAATGGACATCCACTTCAATATGTTTCAGTTTGGAATGATGAACAGGGTTAGTAGCTAGTGCCAATGCTGAAATATTATCACAATGGAGAGTAGGTGTGGTCTAGAGTTCAATATGCAGATCTTGAAGCAAGTGTATAAGCCACTGGAGCTCAGAAGTAGTATCTGCCATACATTGATATTCTGCCTCAGTTGATGATCCGGACACAGCAGCTTGCTTTTTACTACACCAAGAAATGGGGGATTGATTGAGTAAAATAACAAACCCTGTGGTAGACTTGAGATCATTAGGATCTCCAGCCCAGTCTGCATCACTATAGGCTTGAAGACTTACAGCGGGATCAACATCACCATGTGCTTGAAGTGTCAATGGAAGCCCTAGACTAGTACCCCTCCTGAAGATAATGCCATGATCCAAAGTGCCCTTGATATATCTAAGTACACGTTTGGCTGCATGAAGATGATCCTCAGTTGGTGCTTGTAGAAATTGGCAGATGCTATTAACACTATAAGCTATATCTAGTCTAGTGAAAGTAAGATATTGCAGGCAGCCAACCAAACTTCTAAAGAGAGCAATATCATGAGAAGATAGAGGAGTGCCAACATCTTTAAGAAGCTTAACACCAGATTGACAGGGAGTGAGATGAGTGTGACAGTCATCTAGACCAGCTTTGTGTAACAGATCCTTGGCATATTTATATTGAGAAACAAATAGACCATTTTTGACATACTTGATCTCCAAACCCAAGAAATAATGCAGATCACCCAAATCCTTCATTTCAAACTCAGTTTGTAACTGTGTCTTGATCTCTGCAATTAGAGTTTCACTATTTTCAGTGATAATGATATCATCCACATACAGAAGCAGGTAGACTTTGATGAACTAGTAATCTTGACAAAAAGAGAAGGGTCTGCACAAGAATATGTGAAGCCTAGGGCAGGAAGAAAGGATGTGAACTTATCATTCCAAGCCCTAGGAGCCTACTTTAAGCCATATAGAGATTTGTTCAGCTTGCACACATGAGTGGGATAATCAGGATGTTCAAATCCTCCAGGCCGTTGCATATAGACCTCCTCATATAATTCTCTATGCAAAAAGGCATTCTTGACATCCATTTGATGCAATTTCCAACCATAATATGTAGCTAATCCAAGAATAAGTCGAACAGTAGTGTGTCTCACAACTGGAGAAAATGTTTCTTCATAATCAACCCCATATTCTTAGCTAAACCCCCTTGCAACCAGTCTTGCTTTATGCCTTGACACAGTACCATCTGCATTTCTTTTGATTTTAAAAATCCATTTGCAAGAGACAAGATTTTTATCAGGTGGAAGAGGCACCAAGGTCTAGGTATTTTGATGCATAAGAGCATCATATTCTTCTTGCATGGCTTGATGCCAAATTGGAATGTGTAAAGCTGATTTGTAATTTGTAGGCTCAGTTTGATCAGAATTAGCAGCCGTATTGGTCAAGATTGACAGACAACAGGTTTTCTGCTTCACAATACCTCTCTTACTTCGAGTAAGCATGGAATGATCATTGATAGTAGATGTTTCTAATCCAGCAATGGGATGCAGAATATTAGAAGTAGAAATTTGATGTGTAGGTCTGTCAGGTGCACATTAATTCTAAGACAATAGAAAGACCATTTCCAGGCTGAGTATTAACAAACACAGTTTCATTTTCTTCACCAAAATGTATCATTGTGTGTGTCTATGACATCAGAAGAATGATTTGGAGGAATAGTAATATCTTGTGACTGATTGTTCAAGGATAGAGTGTCTGACTGGTATGTAGGACCGATTACAGAAACATTGTGATTTTCATTAGGAGACAATTGATGTAGACTTGGAGAAGAAGAAATGGACTGACCTAAAGAAGATGTAGCTGCTGCAGTGACCTGAGTACTTGTGTGTTAAACAGGTGAGGGCAATACTGTTTGAGTTGTGGACTGAGTAATATGGAGAGATTGTCAGCATGGTTGCATTGTTGTAGCTGAAATAGTCCTTCACTGTAGATTGCTTGATGGAGAAGTGGACTATCTTGCATATGGAAGAGAATCTTCTTCAAAGATAACATGCCTTGAGACAATATATTTCTTGGAAACTGGATTGTAACATATATATCCCTTATAGCCAGTAGCAAACCCTATGAAAACACACTTAACAGTCTTTGGTTGAAGCTTATTGGACTTATATGGAGTCATTAATGGATAGCAAGCACACCTAGAGTCATTAATGGATAGCAAGCACACCCAAACATGCACCTTAAGGATATCAAGTGATGGACTGGTGTTATATAATTTTTCAAATGGAGCCAATTGGTCAAGTATTGGTATTGGCATTCTATTGATAAGATATAATGATAAAGCACAGGCATGATACCAAAACTCTGAAAGAAGTGAAGCATTTTGCAGTAAAGTCACAGCTGTTTCTCTTACATGTCTGTTCTTTCTTTCAGCTATGCCATTCTGCTATGGTGTATATAGACATGACACTTGATGTATTATTCCTTTTGAGCTAAGAAACTCTTTGAATCTATTGTTCAGATACTCACCTCCTCCATCTGTTCTAAGTGCTTTAATTGTAGTTGAGAATTGATTTGAAACAAAAGCACACAGAGAAGCAAAATGAGTGAAAACTTCACTTTTATTTTTCATTGGAAACATCCAAGTGTACCTTGTACAGTCATTTATGAATAGTACATAATACTTGAAACCATCTAGAGACAAGTAGGGAGATGGCCCCCAAACATCTGAATGCATCAGTTCAAAGGGCAATTGACACCTAGAAGTTGAACTAGAGAAAGGTAATTTGTGAAATTTTCCTAAAAGGCAAGCTTCACAAGTTGTTGTGGTTTCAAGGTCTAGTGAAGTACTGTCAGGATTACATTTATTCAACATCTGCTTTACTATTTCATTTGAAGGGTGTCCAAACCTCTGATGCGAAAGAGAACACTTCACATGCTTCCCAAGATATGCAGAATGTGTTTTCTCTGTTGATGATTGACTAGATACTGCTGAGTGCTTCTGAAGTCTCTTAGGTAGATCAAAGGGAATGGGATACAACCTGACAGGTCCCGACCCAGGAATCACCCCAATTACCTGGATACGAGCCTGCGGGGCCCACATTAAGCGAAATCCTATCGAAAATTCGGCAGAACCTCCCTTAAATATGGGCTACCCAAAAATTCAAAAACCTGGACATGATTAAAACTTTAACTTCTACTCAACCTACAATTCCATATTTACAATCCAAGCACATATATTATATTCGGAATGTACAAATCCCAACATAACCTCCGTAAGCAACAACAATCTGAACAACAACATCCATCAAATTTAAAAAGGGTTATCAGAGCAACATTAATAACTAAGCCGATATCATACAAGGTAGGTTAAGTAATAACCTACGAACAAAAACGGAAGCGCTGATTTCCAAAGTCTCTAGAGCCTGGACGCGATCTCGGCAAATCTGAAATCTGGGCATTTGAAAACGAAGGGCCCAGGGGAAAACATATAAAATCCATTAGAGTGAGTGGACGAAACTGAAACAAAATCTGAAACAATTAATGGAATGCTTGCCCATTTCTCTTTTTAACAAAACCATCATGCAGCGAGACTCCATGAAATTCCAACTCAATCTTTTTTCCAAGAAAATCATTTGATGACTAGGAAGGACTGCTTCCTAGGCATCTCATGCCATCTGGGAGGGACTGCCACCAGATGACGCATCGGAAGAGACTGCCAACCGGAATATGAGGCGATGGTTAGTTGGGACTGCCAACTAGCCACAGGTAATAGACGGGACTGCCGACTAACTACCTCATATCATCTGGAAGGGACTGCCAACCAGATGACGTATCGGATGGGACTGCCAACTGAGCTGTAGTCTGGAAGGGACTGCCAACCAGACTATTACCTAGAAGGGACTGCCAACTAGGTAAGATACGCATGCACCAAAACTGGCCTCCTTGTCAACTGCTTTCTTTTTAAATCCTTTACTTTCCACAAAATCATATTTTCTCAAAATAATAAACCAACTGAAAACTTATTTCCATGCTGCATGCATTGTTTAAATAAAATAAAAGTCTACTCACTAGTAGTCCTGCAGCTAAACCTGCTGCCTGCCCGTGTCCTCCTCGCTCGAGGGCTCAGTACGTCCTGTAATAAATGGACATAATCATTAACCTTAAAGCGGAAACAATCTCAAGATCAAAACTCCTTCCTTTGAGAAAATTAGTATTCATTCTATAAAATAAAACTCACTCTTCAACTTGAAATTTACATTCTTGAATACGGAAATTCCCTTACAATTTAACGTCCACGCTTAATCTTTAACCTTCACCTTCACAAGGATCGTTCGATAATCTAATCAATTTAAACTCGATTCCTTGACCATAATTGATCACCAAATTAAACATAATATCCTTTCCAAAATTTCCAAATTCTTTCTTAACTTTCCCTATTTCCCTTCACAAATCCAACTCTAAATCTCAAATCCTCTCTAAATTTTCTTTTCCAAACCACAATCTCAACACCAAATTCCTCAACAAAAAAGACCAATTCCACAATAACATTGATAGTAAATTATCAAGAGATTAAGCCAAAAGATTCATCAACTAAAACATTCAAAACATCCAAAATTCCAAATTTCTCTTTGACATTCAAAACCCAATATACTTCTCCAATCTCTCAACACTCTCAACTCAACACTAAAAACATGACAACAAATTCTCAACCCAAGATAATAATCTTAACCACCTTAGAACCACAACCAACATCAAAACTCCAAGGAAACTCATTAACCAACAACCTTAAATCTAACACAAAAATTCATAGATTACAACTAACAGTTCCTATACCTGCAACAACAACCAAATTCAAGTAGAAATATCCAGAAAAATCAAACAAGAACCCAAGAATTCGAGAGTTACTGTTCACAGTACTGTTCACAATCTCAAACACCTTCAAATCTTCCTCCACCGATCAAAACGAGCTGCAACAAGGTTAGGAACACGTTCAGCACTTCCCCAACAACCAAAACCCCCAAAGAATCCGGCCGGAAATCGCCGGAAACCGAACATCAAAGCAAAAATCCAATTTTTCCCATTTCTGCAATTCTCTTCGAAACTCAACAATCAATGATACCCAAGGTGAAAAACTTACATATCTAGGTAGAGAAGGGGGAGAGGATCATGCCATGCCAAGCGGTTCGTCCTGGGGTGGCCGTACGGCGACTAAATGGCCGGAAAACCAGAAATGACGCACAGGAGAAGAAAGGAGGAGGGGGAGGTCGGGTCTGTCCTTCCTTGGGCTGCTTTGACTTCTCTCTCCTGTATTCCAAAATAAAAACTCATTTAAAAGCCTTTACCCAAAATAGTAGTTTCCAATTTGGTGATAACTTTCCCGTAGAAAATCCGATTTAAACAAACTACGTGTCCACGAACTCGATTTTTCAAATTTTACAACATTCTCAAGGAAAATTCCAACTTAACAGACAAAATAGAAAGTCAATTCCTCAGTCAAAACCGATAAAAATGTACTTCATAAAAATATTAAGGTACGGGGCCTTACACAACCCTTGTTTACTCAGTCCTCTGTACAATATTTTGCCCAGCACCTTGTCCTGTATCACACACATAAACTCATCAAACCAAGCAGAACAATTGTTCTGTTTGCATAGTTGATATATGGAAAGCAGGTGAGCAACAAGTTCAGGAATTAATAAGACATCATCAAGTTTAAGTAGTCCAAGTATAGCTTTACCAATGTGAGTAATACTAAGTTTGTTACCATTTCCAATCTTAACAGTGTCTGAGGCAGTATATGGAGCAACATTATTGAGAAGTTGCACTTCAGATGTCATGTGATTGGATGCTCCAGAATCTGCTAGCCAAAATTGAGGTCCAGAAGTTGAAGGTGCAAACATTGCATTCCTAGAAGATGTGTTAGTTGAAGCAACTTGATTCAGTGGTTGATTTTGTTGTCCAAGGAAACCAATAAGATGATAGCATCTATCTGCAGTGTGATTCATCTTTCCACAATACTGACAACCTCCATTGTTTGAGAAGATGTTACCCTGCTGAAAATTCTGTTGGAAATTCTGCAGAGATCTACAAGTCTTGGCCCCATGACTATTCCTTCCACATAGTTGGCATTGCAGAGAATTATTGCCATTCCTGAAAAATGAATTGTTTGTTGTAGAGAATTGGATAATTGTATTGTATTCATCTCACCATGAGGTTTATATAGGGTTACATCATGTATATAAAAGGCAATACATAATAGTTATACTAATCAATCGCACATTACAAGTATGTCAATCGCATACATTATGAGTCTGTCAATCGCATACATTAAGCAATACCTATTGCATGAATAGTCATTATCATTTACAACACTCCTCCTTGGATATTTCATGTCAATAGTGTTGCCTCTGCTATGAGCTTCTAAGTTGCCTCGTCAAAAACCTTATCAAGTAATAAAAACCCTGTGGGAAAAAACAGCCTTGGTCGAAGGAGAAAAAGAGTACAACGCGCGTGAATGTGAAGTAGTCGACATCCTTCCACACTCCCCCTTGTGCCGCTCAAACTCGGTGATGACGTTTTGATCGTTGCCTTACTAAAAACCTTGCCAGGTAACAAAAACCCTGTGGGACAAAAATACCCTGGTCGAAGGGCAAAAAGAGCACAACACGTCCTTCACTCTTCAAGATTGAATATGTAGACATCATACCTCCCCCTGATGTCAAGGTCTCCCCCTGATTTCTACAATTATGGGAGTTCGGATAACTTTCTTAATCTGATGCTCTTCACATGTTTCTTGAAGGTGGATTTAGGTAACGACTTGGTAAACAAGTCCGCTACATTATCCTCTTAACGGATTTGATTCACTTCAATATTTAGAAGTGTTTGTTGTTACTGATTGTAAAAGAACTTAGGTGATATATGCTTGGTATTGTCACCCTTGATGAAATCTAACTTCATTTGCTCAATACAAGCTGCATTATCTTCCTAAATTCATGCAGGTTCATCTGTGGTAGACTTCAAACCACAAGTTCCTCGAATGTGTCTAACTACAGACCTTAGCCATATGCATTCTAGCACGGCTTCTTGTAGAGCGATAATCTCTGCATGATTTGAGGAAGTAGCAACAAGGGTCTGCTTTGTAGACCTCCACGATATCGCAGTGCTTCCCATGGTAAAGACATAACCCGTTTGGGAGCGACCTTTGTGAGGGTCAGAGAGATACGCTGCATCAATCAAGACATCGTTGTCATTTTGATGGAAGGGAGGAGAGCACGGAAGGTGGCGTTTTGCCTTGTGGAGTCTGATCCCACACTTCCATTATTTCTTTTCTCTCTATAGGGATAGAACAAGCCCATATCAATCGTACCTCTCAAGTATCGAAAGATTGTCTTTATGCCAATCCAATGACGGCGTGTTGGCGCAGAACTGTGTCAAGCAAACAGGTTCACTGCGAATGAGAAGTCTGGTCTTGTGCATTGAGCTGAGTACAATAATGCGCCTATTACACTTAGATAGGGCACTTCAGCCTCTAATAAGTCTTCGTCCTCATCCCTTGGACGAAACGGATCTTTTTCAGGCTCAAGACTATGACCGATCATGAGAGTACTCACAGGCTTTGCTTTATCTTCATTAAAGCTCCTTAATAATTTTTGAGTATATGCTGACTGATGGATCATAATCCCATCACTACGGTGCTCGTGTTTTCCCAAGATCTTTTATCTCAAATTCGGATTTCAAGTACTTAGTAGTTTCCTTTTAACTCATCTAGAGTTCCAATTAGGTTCATGTCATCGACATAAACTGCTACAATTGCAAATCCGGAACTTTTCCTCTTTATAAACACGCATGGGCATATTTCATTGTTGACATATCCCTTCCCAATCAAGTAGTCACTTAGACGGTTATACTACATCCGTCCGGATTGTTTCAATCCATATAGTGAGCGTCTCAATCTTATTGAAAACACGCTCCGTGGTTTAGAGCCACTTGACTTGGATAATTGAAGTCCATCTGGAACCTTCATATATATCTCTGAATCTAGATCCCCATAGAGATATGCTTTAACCACATCCATAAGCTGCATGTCAAGTTTTTCGGAAACTACCAAATTGAAAAGGTAGCAGAACGTTATAACGTCCATTACGGGAGAATATGTCTCCTCATAGTCGATTCCTGGGCGTTGTGAGAAACCTTGCGCCACAAGGCGGGCTTTGTATCTAATAACCTCATTTTTCTCATTACGCTTTCTAACAAAGACCCATATATGGCTAATAAGCTTTATACTTGGGGGTGTCAATGTTATAGGCCCAAATACCTGTCTCTTTGTTAGTGAATCCAATTCAGCCTGGATCTCATATTTCCATTTAGGCCAGTCTGCTCTTCGTTGACATTCCTCAACGAGGCGAGGTTCGATATCATCGTGTTCTATAATTCCTTGAGCAATAGAATATGCAAACACATCATCAAGGATAATAGAATCTCGATTCAACGTCTCATGTACACTAGTGTAATTCATGGAGATCTCTCTATTCCCTGGAATTGGTTCTAACATTTAAGCGTCCCCCAATGATGTCTCTTGGACATAACCATAATCCTAAATATCTTCATGAGACGGGTTATTTATGTCGATGATTAATGGATCTTTCTGTGCCAAACTCACTTTCTTTCTCGGGCGAGAATTCATCGAACCTTTAGGCCTCCCACATTTCCTTGCTGGGAGCCCGGCCTGAGCCACATTGCCATCACTATTAGTGGTGGAGGCGCCATGTCCATGATTTTTAGGGACATCAATCCTTGCAGGCCAGTTTGCAGCCAGTATATGTGATCTTATCACTTTAACGATATCAGAAAACGCATCGGGCATAGAGTCTGCTACGTTCTGAATATCAAAAATTCTCCGCACTTCAATTTTGGACTGTGCGGTTCGGGGATCAAGATGAGACAAAGTGGGGACAGACCACGACAATTTTTGTCGTTCTTGTTGAACATTATTGTTCCTTTCTCCCCCTAATGACGGGAAGACTATCTCATCAAAGTGACAATCCGTAAATCTAGCAGTAAATAGATCGCCTGTCAAGGGTTCTAAGTAGCGGATAATGGTTGGAGAGTCATATCCAACATAAATGCCTAATCATCTTTGAGGACCCATTTTGGTGCGCTGTGGCTGCGCAATTGGCACATAAACTATACACCCAAATATGCGTAAGTGTGAGACATCAGGCTCATATCCAGTAACCATCTGGGACGCAGAAAAGGGTTGAGTGGCAGTAGGCCTCAGACGAATGAGCACAGCTGCATGCAATATTGCATAGCTCCAAGCAAAAACAGGGAGATTGGTGCGCATAACCAATGCTCTAGCGACCATTTGAAGTCTTTTAATGGCAGCTTCTGCGAGACTATTTTGGGTGTGAACATGAAGAACAGGGTATTCAACCTCAACCCAATGGACATGCAATAGTCATCAAACGTTTTTTATGTAAACTCTCCAGCATTGTCAAGACGAATTGACTTAATGGGATGATCAAGGTGGTGAGCCCTTAATTTAATGATTTGTGCTAGAAGTTTAGCAAATGCAGCATTTCTTGTGGACAATAGCAGGACATATGACCATCGTGTCGATGCATCAACCAATGCCATAAAATATCTAAATGGTCCGCAAGTTGGTTGCATAGGTCCACAAATATCACCTTGGATTCTTTGTAAGAATGGAATATTTTCTTTAGTGTCCTTTGCATAGGATGGTCTCGATCCTAATTTTGCTAAAAAGCAGGCTTTGCAAAATGAAAGATGGGCTTTAGAAGCAACCAGGGAAGTATCCGGTTGAGCCACGAAGTCATAATTGACTTTAGAAGTAGAAAAAGGAACCAAGGAGGTATTGGTGGTGTCAATACCACTTTTGGGCCGCAGGGGGTAGGCGGCACCAGCCCTACCTTGGATCGAATTTTGGTTCTGACTTCTTTTCGTTTTGAAAAATGGATGTCCGTGTGAAGTCTTTAATATACGAATCATTATATCACGACCTGAGTGTCCCAAACGGTCATTCCAAAGCCTTTATGTGTCAGAATCCCATAAGTCATCTCTCATGACATGGTTGGATTCAATAATTCGAATAGTGGTTGCTTACAACCCATTAGATCTACACATAAGTTTCTTTAATACTTGTTTATGTCCGTAGTCATTAGAGGTGATCCAAAGGAACTCTTGTCCATTTTCACAATGTGTTTCCACATGAAAACCATTGGCTCTTATATCTTTAAAACTCAATAGGGTCCTTCCAGCCCTAGGAGCATATAGAGCTTCGGTGACATCAATACTTGTGCCATTTGGCAACATAAATTGAGCTGGTCCTTGACCATGAATCAATTGTGATGGTCTAGCCATCGTAGTCATAGAAGATCGACTAGGCGTCATCCATAGAAATAGTTGCCTATGTCGCAATATTGTATGTGTGGTGCCACTATCAACAAAGCATTCCAACTCTCCAGGAAACATACTAAAAAATAATAAAGTTCGGATTTAAAACATGTCCATGACATCGAATAATAATATGATACTTTATTAATAAAAATAGCCAATGATTACATCAAAGGTCCCAAAAAGTCTAATCCAAAATAAAATCAAACTAAGACACATTGTAGTCACTCTATCCGTTTGGTAACTCTAATCAAATATGACCAGGAAAGTAGAGAGAGATGTTGGTGGAGCGAGGCTCTCTTAAGTACCATTAATCTCAATGACTTTCCTAGACATCATATTTCATTGGGTGCACCACATAAGAAAGTGTACTTACATAGGCATTCACAAGCATAATTAGTTATAATGAGCCACGCTCATGCTACCGCTAGCGATACTAACTCCCGCCAAAGGAGTGACCTACGGGAACACAGCCAAGCAGGCTACCACCTGAGCCCCGGCTTGCCCCCAGATCAACGCTAACGCGCCATCACGCGCCGCGCCAAGACAACATCAGAAGCTCCAAGAGCTGGGGACTGAAGCATATCAGTCCCACATAGAAAACATGAAGAAGATCAGCTCCTTCTTCACCTATAAAAGGTTCTCTCCTCTCTCCTCATTAATTACACATTCAATACTTACCTACTGTTACTTTGTCAACATAAATACATTGACTAACTTAGGCATCAGAGAATAGAAGACCGCCCAGAGCGGTCCCCCTCTAACGCCCTCTGTATTTTACTTGACAGGTAGCGGGAACTCTGAGTATCATTGATAGCGGTCCGCCCGTCGGACCAGCGTTAGTAAAGGTTTAGCTACCGCTGAACTTTAAACATTAACATTGGCGCCATCTGTGGGAACCCTTGAACAAAGGCCATCCCACCACATCCGCTATGACTAACGGTAGCGGGAGAAACGCTGAGAAGCAAGCGGATTAGTCCGCCAATCCCCACCCCACCAACCCCACGATCAACGTTAATCCAGCGGTTAACGTTAACTGTGCACTATTCAACACGCCGGTCAACCCCAGGATAGTTACCAGATCCCAACTCAAACTATAGCGTAGGCTCAGCCGAGCGGCAGCCGCCCTCCTGTGCAGGACCTCGCCGCTATGTATGAGCTGGCACTAGCGGACCTTCACAAGGAAAATCGAGAGCGTGAGCAGGAGCACAGAGAAAAGGCCGAGGCACAAAAGCAGGTGGCCACGCTGATGTCAAGATTTGACGAGCTGAAGAAGGCGCTGAAAGAAAACGCCAACCCAGCGCAAAGCGAGCAATCGCAGAGCACCAGGCACAGTCATCCCAACATCGGCAGATTGGTACCCAGACCAATCATACATATGTAGGTACTGTTGAACCCACCAGAGCTAAGAGGAATGGGACCCCCACCAGAACCCCAACTATTGTTGGAGCAAGAGGCGGAGTCACAGCCACAGACCAGCCGCTCAATAATTAGGGCCAGAACCGAGGGTAATATGCCTGTCCCCAGGCGAGAGCTGGTTTAGCGGAACATCTAGGCAGGACCCGATGGAGACATAACCGCCCTAATACTGGAGCGGATGCAACAATTAGAGCAAAGGCTAATCCGGGCCGAGGAAATCCACTATTTGCGTCGAGACCAGGACCACTCACCGCCAGGATCCTGCATGTCATCCGCCCGACACAAGCAAAAACACCAAAGATGTCACATTACGGCGGCATGACTAACCCCTTTGTCCATATGGACACCTTCAAAAAAGTCACCAATAACAAGGGCTTCGATGAGGCTACCCTCTGCCACTTGTTCAGCGAAACGCTAGATAGTAAGGCAATGAGTTAGTTCTTTGAGTGTCTGCCAGGGTCCATCGACTCGTTCAATGCACTATCAAATGCCTTCCTCTCTCGGTTTATCCTATTGGCTGCCGGACACCACAATACATCTCAGCTATTCAACCTCAAGCAGGGGGGGGAGGAGACATTGAAGGCGTTTGTCACCAGGTGGCAAGCGGCAACGTCCCAGTGCCGCGATCTTGATAAAACAATGGCTCTCGCAGCTTTCAAGCAGGGACTCCTCAAAGGACCATTTCTCTATCACCTCAATTACAACCATCCAAATGCCGCTTACGACCATGTCATGAGCGAGGCTGTCATCCATACACAGGCAGAATTCATTACATATGGAGAAACCCCCTACCACCACCAACACCTGTAAAGTCCACCCAACCCTCCTCCAGCCATCAGGAAACCGCTAACAAAGCCTCAACCACGCCTCAAACTGATAAAAAGAGAGAGTGGCAGCAGGGGAACTACCAGAGCAAGCGGCAAAAAGACCAACAATACAATAGGGGCAATCACTCATCTCATGGGGATAACCATAATAAGCAGGAGTCATCCCAGTGGTACGTAGTGTTTACCGTCCTCATGACCTCGTACGAAGAAATATACAACCAGTGCAAGGACCAAATACCGCCACCACCCCTAAGGAAATACCTAAGGGTGGGAAAGCCTAGAAACACTGGCAAGTGGTGCAAATATCACGAGGACAGCGGCCACAACACTAACAATTGCAACGCCCTCAAAACAGCCATTGAAACCTTATACGGAGACGGTAAAATGGAGCAATTCAAGGTACACCAACCACCACCCATGATCGCTAACATTGAGCCCTTGGGCCGCTTCAACACCATCGACAGTGGTGCTCCCATCACCAATATGTCTCACAGGGCAAAAAAGCGCTATATTCGTGCCAACGACCCCAAGGAGGTGTGCAATATCCGTTATGAGAGGTCCGCTAAACTCCCAAAATTTGGGTGGGAGCCCATTACCTTCTTAGAGGAGGAGGAGGAGCACGGAGTACATCTGCCCCATGACGATCCATTCTTGATCGACGCCATACTCGATAAATGGTCAGTGGGAAGGATCCTTGTCGACAGCGGGTCCGCTGTAAATATCATCTTCAACAAGTGCTACGACAAACTCCGGCGGAACAGAAAACTATTGCATGATCATGAGCCATTGCTTAGCTTCTCCGGTGACGTCACACAGCCATTGGGTTCTGACTACATGCGACTGGCTATCGGCGCCAGTCCACGAACGGCAGAGATCCATACGGAGTTCATCATTATGGACTGTTTCAGTTCATACAATGCCATCATTGGTCAACCGGCACTTAACAAACTCAAGTGCATCATCGTCGGATACATGCTCCTCATAAAGTTCCCCACTTCCAACAAAACAGGCTGTGTGAAGGGAAGCCAACAACTGGCACGAGAGTGCTATTCCACAACCGAGGCACGATCAGCAAGCCGCTAAAAAATCCTAACAGTGGGAAATCATGCATAGGCACCAGATATCTTTGAAGACCCCAGAGATGATGAGAAGAAGTATGTCAAAAAGGAGCCTGTCAACCCGGAGACATCCTTAAGGGTTATCAGCATCTCTGACGAGCACCCTGAGCGGACAGTCCGCATCAGCACTCAGCTAGACCCAGAGGTAGCGGCTGAACTCACCCAGTTTCTACATGACAATGTCGCCGTCTTTGCATGGTCCTACGCTGACATGCCATGCATCTCCCCCGAGATCATCACTCACAAATTAAATATCAAACCATTCGCCTACCCTAGCAAGCAGCGGCGGAGGGCCTTGATGAGGAGAGATACCGTGCTATAGGGGAGGAGGTGGCCAAGCTCCAGAGCATTGGATTCATCCGCCAGTTTAATTACACTCAGTGGATTTCCAACTTGGTCCTGGTCAAAAAACCCAGCGGAAAGTAGCGAATGTGTGTCGACTTCAAAGGCCTCAACAAGGCATGCCCCAAGGACAGTTTCCCACTACCTCGCATAGACCAACTGGTCGATGCAACCGCTGGGCACGAGCTACTCAGCATGGTGGATGCCTTCTCCATCTACAATCAGATCAAGATGCACCCCGGTGACCAAGAATGCACCTCCTTCACCACCGACAAGGGCCTATACTGCTACAATGTCATGCCATTTGGTTTGAAGAACGCCGGTGCAACTTACCAGCGGCTGATGAATGTTATGTTCGCCGAACACCTGGGCAAAATCATCGAGGTCTACGTGGATGATATGTTGGTAAAGAGCATAAAGGCCAGCGGACACGTAGCAAATCTCAGAATCATATTCGCCATTCTCTTGGCCTACGGTATGAGCCTTAACCCAGAAAAATGCTTCCTCGGAGTCACCGCCAGTAAATTTCTAGGATACATAGTCAGTGAACGGGGCATAGAGGCCAACCCTGACAAGGTAGAAGCCATCCTCAACATGAAGGCTCCAGAGTGGAAGAAACATGTTCATAGTCTCCAGGGCAAACTAACCGCCCTTTCCCGGTTTATCTCCAGACTCACTGACAGATGTCTCCCATTTTTCAAAGTCCTGAAAACAACCCACAAGAAGGTTATCGACTGGAACCCAGACTGTGAGGTAGCGTTCCAGAGTGTGAAAGAGTACTTGGCAGCAGTTCCACTCCTCTCTATCCCTGTGCAGGGAGAGACATTGTATATATACCTAGCGGTATTACAGTCAGCGGTAAGCTGCACCATTGTCCGGCTGGACGGCCAGGATGAGCTCCCCGTATTCTACTCAGGCAGAGGCATGAACGGGGCAGAAACAAGATATCGCCCCTGGAGCAACTCGCTCTCACACTCATCGTCGCCACTAAGCGCCTCCTCCAGTACTTTCAGGCCCACACAATTCATGTCTTAACAAATCAACCGCTAAGGCAGGTAATGCAGAACCCTGAGCACTCGGAACGCCTCAGCAAGTGGGCCATCGAGCTCAGTGAGTTTGACATTGATTACAAACCAAGAACCGCCATGAAAGGCCAGGCTGTGGCAGATTTCATGGCTGAGCTCACCGAGCGACAGGTTGAACCCAGCACGAAAATGGTAACCATTGAGGAACCAGCTCCCCAATAGTCAGACTGGAACCTACACGTGGACGGCTCCACTTGCGCTAAGGCCAGTGGCGCCGGAGTCATCTTGGCAGGGCCAGGGGGACTAAACGTGGAATACGCATTAAAATTCAATTTCAAAGCCTCAAACAATATGGCGGAGGATGAAGGGCTCATCGCCGGCCTACTCCTCGCCATCAACTCGGGGGCTGATAGTGTTAATATATTCAGCGACTCCCAGTTAGTCGTCAACCAGGTCAACGACAGTTTCCAGGCCAAGGACCAACAGTTGGCGGCATACTTGGGTTACGTCAAGATGCTCCTCAAAAAATTCAAGTTCCACACCATCACGCAGATCCCTAGGGAAAAGAACACCAAGGCCGATTCACTGGAGAGACTACCAACCGCTCAGCCACACCAAAGCCCAGCGGACACAAAAGTGGAATGCCTCGACAAGCCAAGCATCACAAAAACCCTAGCGGAGATCTTCAACATTGAGGTCAATCCCAGTTGGATGGACGAGATCATCGAATACAAGCGCAATGGGACATTACCAGAGAACAAAGTCGAAGCACGACAGTTCAAGCAGAGAGCAACCCGCTACAACATCCAGAATGGCAAGCTTTACCGCCAGGGGTTCGCCCACCCCAACCTCCGGTGTCTAACCCCATAAGAGGAAAAGGTCGTTCTGGCAATGATACACAGCGGGGAATGTGGAAACCACTCGGGCGCCAGATCCTTGGCCAATCACACAATGCGACAAGGCTACTTCTGGCCTACGCTCAGCGACGACGCTAGGAGGATATCAAGATCTTGCCACAAATGTCGACAATATGCTGATCTCCCACACGCCCCGGCAGAACCACTGTCGATCATCATTGGTCCATGGATTCACTCCACGTGGGGCCTGAACTTGATGGGAAAATTCCAAACCGCCAAAGGCCAGTTCAAGTACATCGTTGTTGCCATCGACTACAACAGCAAGTGGATAGAGGCAGAGCCACTGACGGCAATAACTACTGCCAAGGTAACTCACTTCATCTGGAAGAACATTTATTGCCACTATGGTGTCCCCCACACAATAATCACAGACAATGGCACACAGTTCAACAATAAGGAACTTATATCTTTCACCGCTAACCTGGGCACCAAGATGAGTTTTGCATCTGTCGCTCACCCCCAAACCAACGGCCAGGTCGAAGCAGCAAACAAGATAATCAAGAAGCTACTAAAAAACGAAGCTCGACGACGCCAAGGGTTTGTGGGCGGAGAAGCTTCCGGAAGTTCTGTGGGCCATCAAGACTACCCCAACTACCGCCACTGGTGAAACGCCATTTTGTATGATGTTCGGAACTGAAGTCGTTCTACCTATTGAGATAACTCAACCTACCGCTAGGATCGAAGGCTACTGTCCCATCTGCACAATTTGCAAAATAAGCAACGAGTATCGCGTTTCTACAACGCCAGGGTCAAAGCCCAGAACCTCTAAATGGGGGACTGGGTAATGAAGGAAGTCATTCCACCGCCAACGGCACTCCACCCAACTTGGGAAGGTCCATACAAAATTGTGGAAGTCGCTAGCCCTGGCACCTTCTACTTAATGGACAAGGATGGCGTCACAACGACCCACCCTTGGAATACCGAACACCTTCGGTATTACTACAAATAGTCAGGCCACTACCCTAGAGCATCTTGGCTTAGCTAAATTTTTGACTCAATATTTAGCTAAGGGAAGCTACCCAACGGGTACAACCCCGCTTTTTGTAAACACTGACATATCAGTTATCAATGAAATGAGGAATTATTCAAACCATTGTCGCCAAGTTCAAGCACAAGAATTAAAGGGCAATGCCAACAAAGGTCGGCGGACTACGTCCGCTACATCGTGCACTTGGAACAATTTTAATCCCTTTAATGTTTCATTAAGTCACAAAACAGTAGTCAAAACTCTAGCGGTAAAAGCAACATTCTGACAACAAATAATCAAAAGGCATATGACACTTAAAATTCACACTTCCATCCATGTAGGGTCGGGACTACCCGTCCAAAAATAGTCAATTACAAAAACAAAAAGACCAAAAGCACATATGCAAGCCTCGACGGCATTACAATACAAAGATATCGAGGGCACCATCTTCAACGATTTTCAGCACTGACCTACTCAAACTCGACAGGCGGTTGCTGCTCACCCTCGGCCGGCGGTTGCCGCGCGCCCATACGACTTGTTTGGTCGGAGCCATGCGTAGTCGGGCTAGGGGTCATGATGGTCCCGCCCGGCTGGGTACGATCCGCCACAACATTGGCCCTGGAGACCTCGGACTGGGAAGCACTGGAGTCCGCTGGGAGGCTTCCACCGGGTCATAATCACTCTCCCCACTGCCGGAACGCAAGCCAGACTGAACCGCCAAGGACCCTTCCCCCTGGGGATGACGGCTTGCTAGGTGTGCAGGCGGACCCGGACGCCTTCGCCCAATCAATGGCTCCCTTCTTATTCAAAAGCTCCACATTGGCAACAGCACCGGCCTTCGCTGCATCCATAAAGGCTTGCTTATACGCCGCAGATTGCTTAAAGGCATCCACAGCGGCGGCCTCAACACCGCTCCTCTCCGCCTTCAGCTGGGCAGCCACACCCTCTAATCTTTTTACCTCTACTGATTTGGCAGCAAAATCTTTCTGCAGAATGTCAACCCTCTTAACCTTGGCCGCCATCTACTCTTTCAGCTGAACTATGTCCTGCTGAAGCCGGTTGATGTGATCATTCTGCTCAAGGTTTTGGTCAATGGCAATCTTCAGCTTGCCGCGAGCATCCGAGGCATCGCATTCCGCCTTGGTCAGCTGCCGCTCCTTATCCGCCAGCCTGGCCTGAGAATCCGCCAGTTCCCCCTGCAGGACTTCGAGCTCCTCCCGCAACTGCAGCTCCACCTCGAGCTGCTTCGAGGCTGCCAGGAAGAATTCATGCAATCCAACAGACAAGTGGCCAAAGGCCGAGCTAAATGGCGACTGCTGCATCACCATTGGACTGACGGTCCCATCCAATCCGCCGAATCCCAGCCTCTCACAGAGTTGGAACAAAAACTCCCGCTCCGGTTCAGCCAGGAATTAGGCGTACGTGGCAAACGAGTCCAGGTTACTCGTCTGCACCTCCCCGCTGGCGGGCGAGGTCACCTTGGGCAGAGCTTGTCTGGCCTTGTTTTGCTGATGGGCACCGATGGTCTCAGCGTCGTCCCCTTCCTCTTCCTCATCCGTGTCATTTTGGCAACGCTTCCTCTGTAGCACCGCCCGTGTGGATCCAGCAGCGGCAGTCATCGACCTCTTCTGTGGCCCCAACCCCTCAATAGTGACTGTTTCAGCCGACGGCACCACTTTCGCCTTCTGCGGCCCACGCCGGCTAGTAAGCATTCTCTATTTTTGCTGCACAGTTACAGTAGGGTTCTCGCCAACGGGCGAACCGTCGGCACCAAGGTGAGAGTGGTGGGGCATTGGTAGCACCACGGGAGCCTCAGACTGACACAGCGCCAGTGTCTCTGGATCAACAACGGTCTTCTGGGCCGCCATCCCAGAGGCATACATACTCTCCAAGAAGTTGTTCATCTCGGTACGGTCCATGGCTTTCTCAAACGCCTCGCGGCTCGCTCTGTTGCCCGGCGGAGAATCTATACAAAAGAAAGAGTTAGCCTGACAATAACGAACTAAAACACTCATCCGCGGATGATACTTACCAAGGGCTCGGGTCAGCTGTTGATCGATCAACAACTCCCACACGGTGACTAGGCGAAGATCTAGCAGGTTGTGGTTCCACCAACAGCCCCAATCCTCGCCACACGACACTCTTCTGCACGCATCAGGTTATAGCGCAGACCCACTGCACCAAAAAAAAAAGAGTCACTATAACAGGAATTATTGTGCAACTAAAACCAACCCTGAGCAGCGGAAGCCAGCGACAACCTCGAATAGGTTGGAATTCTGACTTAATCCTGAATGTCGGCTCCCCCTCATTCGACCCCGCTTGATACTCCCATCCGTCGATGGCAACGCAGAAGGTCCCCCGCCAAGATGACATAGAATCCTTCAAATTCTCGACCAATTTGGGCCCCCCTTGATGAAGACTCAGGCTCACCTGCCCACTGCAACCTTGGCGTCGCACATATATTAATTCATAGAACTGTAACACCTCTGCCACGGTTGGACCCTCACAGCTGGACAATCGCCATAGCGAGTTGAGCGCCATCAGCAACAGCCACATGTTAGGGCAAATCTGCCCAAACGCGAGGCCAAATTCACAAACCAAAATCTGGAGATTTGGCAATAGCGGGAATGTCACTCCCTGGTGGAAGATCGCCTCATGCATAGCGGCATGCCTGTCTGGCAAAACCGACGCTCTCTCATCCTTCAATAGCGGTCGCAGCTTCACAACGCCTGGCAAGCGGAACACCTGCTTCAGACGGTTGACGGCGGCCACCGTCATCGGCCTTCCGGCCTAGTCAACTGATGTACCATCGCGGAGAACCCAAGCTGACTCAAGCTCTTCCCCGCCAGCCTCTCTCACCCCATCAGCAGAGCCGCTAGAGGCACTGTTGCTCGCCAACCTCTCTTCCCGCCTTTTGCGAATAGCGGCATCCTCTCTTGCCCTAGAACTCTCAGGACAACCAGCACGACCCATGGCAACTTCCCAGGGTATGGTCTGTAGCGGTGCAATGTCTAGCGGTTTGGACCAGGAGGTTCCTACAGGGGCAGGCGGATGCAACGAGTCAATAAACACCCTATCCGCCACGTTGAGCAACTCGTCAGACCCGGAAGTCCAGAACCCTCACTGCTCGAGATCTCTACAACGCTAACCATCCCAAAACCTTAAAACTCAAACCAGTCAGTTTGCACAGGATCTAAGCCACCCCTTTATCACTTGCATCCAAGAGCATCAAGAACAATTTCCCAGAAAATACCAAAACAAGAACAAAACGCACCCATATACTCAACCTAGATTCGACCATCCAGCAAATCTCTAAACCCCAACCCTCCACCAAACACCAAAACCCATTCCCAAAACTCACTTTACACCCTCGAAGCACACCCGGGAGGAACAGATAGTACCCCAAATCCAAAAACCCATAAACTGACAAAAGCAAACACAGAAATCCAGTAAAACATGGATGGGATTCAGAACACCAACCTCAAAGGTAAAGGCTATGGTGCGATCGAAGGCACTTCTCTTCACTGCAGGAGATCTTTGGGCTTCAAAGATCGATAACTTCACTAAATCGTAGCAATCTTCTTCTCCAAACGCAGGGCGAAGCTTGAAGACGACGACACTAAGAAAAAGTATGAAATGTCAAATCTCCAGGTTTCCCCCTCTTTTATGTTAACATCAAACTAATCTAGGCCATCAGCCGAAAAATGACATCGCACCACAACCTTACATGTGCCCCACAAACCCACAACCTTACATGTGCCCCACAAACGCACTTACTCTCCGGATTAACCGAGGTGACGCCTCGGTTACAAAATCAATAATTACTCGCATTAATGGCGAAGAGACAGGCGTGCTGAAAAGACGTTATCACACACGCTAACCCAATCTATGACGGCCACGTGTCTGGCATTGTCAAACGAAGCGTCTACCCGAAGTAACCATTGACGAGGAAGACTATGAATAGGTGGAGTCTCCGCTAAGCGCAACTCCGCTAGCGGAACTTCTCTCTCTCCATCTTGCAAGCGAGCTAGTCTTCGCTAAGCTCAACTTTGCTAGCGGAACTTCTCTCTTTCCATCTTGCAAGCGAGATAGTCTCCGCTAAGCGCAACTCCGCTAGCGGAACTTCTCTCTCTCCATCTTGCAAGCCAACTAGTCGCCGCTAAGCACAACTCCGCTAGCGGAACTTCTCTCTCTCCATCTTGCAAGCGAGATAGTCTCCGCTAAGCGCAACTCTGCTAGCAGAACTTCTCTCTTTCCATCTTGCAAGCGAGCTAGTCTCCGCTAAGCGCAACTCCGCTAGCAAAACTTCTCTCTTGCCATCTTGCAAGCGAGTGTCTCCGCTAAGCGCAACTCTAGTAGCGGAACTTCTCTCTTTCCATTTTACAAGCAAGCTAGTCTCCGCTAAGCGAAACTCCGCTAGCGAAGCTTCTCTCTCTCTCTCCATCTGGAAAGCGATCTAGTATCTGCTAAGTGCAATGCCGCTAGTGAGACTTCTCCCTTGACACCTTGGACGTAAGACCGTCACTCCTAACCACAAAGCCATTCACCAAGCTACCGCCAGGCAAGTCCTCGCAACATGGCCGGCCACTTATAGTCAGCAGAGGTACTCCCGCCAACGACGATTCCCGAAGCAACACCTCACTTTCACAACGACCGCAACGCTGCGTTGCAGTGAAAACATGGTCCTCAAGGACAGATGGGGGGCGTATCAACAGTTTTCGACGGCCCTGATTAGGCATGTTGACCCCCGCCACTTGGGACTCAAAGAGTGGGTTCGCTACCCAACACCTTCTGCTCAGCACAGCTCCTCTCAACAAATAATACACAGGCCAAACGGAGGTCTACCTTAGCCAGGGAGTGGGGGACTCCCTAGGGGGCCTAGCAGGGGCCCACCCGAAAAGGTATAAAGCATTTGTTCAGTAAGTCCATGGTTGACAACGCACTGACGCTAATTATGCTTTTGCAAGACTGGGGGAAGCAACGCTTCCAACCGCTAGGTAACTCCCCAACCAAGATTGCCCTCCTTGACTGGGGACTTGGGGAACTTGTACTTACATAGGCATTTGCAAGCATAATTAGCTATAATGAGCCACGCTCATGCTACCACCAACTGTACCGACTCCCGCCAAAGGAGTGACCTACGGGAACACAGCCAAGCAGTCTACCGCCTGAGCCCGGTTTGCCCCCAGATCACTGCTGACGCGCAGCCACGCGCTGCTCCAAGACAGTATCAGAAGCTCCAGAAGCTGGGGACTGAAGCATATCAGTCCCACATCGAAAACATGAAGAAGATCAGCTCCTTCCTCACCTATAAAAGTTTCTCTCTTCTCTCCTCATTAATTACGCATTTAATACTTACCTGCTGCTACTTTGTCAACATAAATACATTGACTAACTTAGGCATCGGAGAAGAGAAGACCGCCCAGTGCGGTTCCCTCTGACGCCCTCTGTATTTCACTTGACAGGTAGCGGAAGCTCTGAGAATATCATAGGCAACGGTCCGCTCATCAGACCAGCGTTAACAAGAGTTTAGCTACCGCTGAACTTTAAACATCAATAGTGACCTTCATGAAGAGGTTTATATGCTTCCTCCACCTAGATTCAGTCGACAGGGGCAGAATCTGGTACGTCGACTAAATAAGTCATTGTATGGTCTCAAACAAGCTTCCCGAAATTGGTTCTCCAAATTTTCCAATGCTATTCAAAAGGCTGGTTACAGGCAATCCAAGGCTGATTATTCATTATTTACACGTGTGGTTGGTAATTCTTTCACTGCTGTGCTCATTTATGTTGACGATATTGTGCTCACTAGAAATGATCCCAAAGCCATTGAATTATTAAAGGCATTTCTTCATAAGGAATTTCGCATAAAAGATCTTGGCAATCTTAAATATTTCTTGGGCATTGAAGTCTCACGGTCCAAGAAAGGAATTTTCATTTCTCAACGAAAATATGCATTAGATATTCTACTTGATGCAGGTCTTACAAAAGCACGTCCATATCATTTTCCTATGGAACAAAATTTAAAGCTTACACCTACAAATGGGGAAATTCTTAAAGATCCCACACGTTATCGGAGATTGATTGGGAAACTCATTTACCTCACTGTGACAAGACCAGATATTGTGTATTCTATTCGGATTCTTAGCCAATTCATGAATCAGCCAAGGAAACCTCATATGGAAGCCGCCATGAGAGTATTACATTTTATTAAGGGAAATCCAGGTAGAGGCATTTTCTTTCCATCAGAAAATGATTTGGCTTTAAAAGCTTATTGTGACTCAGGTTGGGCAAGTTGTCCAACAACAAGAAAGTCAACAACTGGATATTCTGTTTTCCTTGGTAATTCATTGATTTCATGGAAATCTAAGAAGCAAAGTAATGTGGCGTGTTCATCAGCAGAAGCCAAGTACCGTGCTATGGCTATGACTTGTCGAGAATTAACTTGGTTGAGGTACATTTTACAAGATTTTCAGATTATTCAAGATAAACATGCTTCTTTGTATTGTGACAACCAAGCTGCATTACATATTGGTGCCAACCCGGTTTTTCATGAAAGAACAAAACATATAGAGATTGATTGTCATGTGGTTCAAGAGAAGCTACAAGCCGGATTGATTTCTACTAGATATGTTCCTTCTTCTCGACAAATCGCAGACATTTTCACAAAGGCATTAGGAAGAGATAGTTTTGAATCTTTACTTTCCAAGTTGGGACTTCATGACATTCACTCTTCAACTTGAGGGGGAGTGTTGAGAATCTCTCATGATATTGAAAGAATTAGATGTAAATGCTAATATTGTTTCCCTTCACATTTTGTCAATCGTTGTAATTTATTTTTGTGATAATACTTAGGATCTAGATTATTCCATACCATAGAAGGTAGATTGTTTTCCTATATATCTTGTAATATTCTGAATTGTAATTATCATCAATATACTAATTATCATTTTTTACAAATCAAATAGATAGAAGAATATGAAACATGAAATTCCTCAGTAATAAAATGCGCGAAATTTTCCCGGTATTTGAAGACGAAGCTTCTTCTGTGGAGGACTGAAGTCAAAAAGATAGTGAGTACACAGCTGGCCGGATAAGGCATCTAGTCATATATAACCACCTGGCTTGGATACAGTGTGGACTCGTTTTTCTTTTTTTTAATCGACACTCCTTCGCTTACAAACTACACACCCTCCGGAAGTGATTTTTCAATAGACACATGCATAAATGACGATGATACAATGTGGTTTATTAAAGAAGACTGGATCACCCCCGATTTTTTATTACATACTATGAAATACATAACTCTTTTCAAGTTTCACAGTTGCAATTTTCAAATCGAAAATTTTGTCTCTCACATATTATTCAATCACTTTTTGCTTATACCTAACATATCATGAGCACTGCCATGGGAAAAATATGACCAGCTAGCCAATTAGGAGTCTCCACACCACCTACCGAAACCGTCACTGGAGATAGAGCCATGTGGCCATGGAACCCAGAACCACCCACAATGGTCGACATGGCATGGACATATAGTTACCTCCTAGCAAAAGGAGGACTAGAAACTATCCCATATCGGATATTAAGCAAACGAGACTCCCTATCCTAGCTTGCTATAAAAGTCATCACATACTTCCAAATGAGGTAAGTCCAAAAACTCTTTCTTCCGTGCTGATACTTTGTCTTTATTCAGCACCGATATTGACTTAAGCATCAGAAGGTTTGAGACCGGAATCCCGGTCTCTCCCTTGACCAATTCATTCTTTGGACAGGTATTAAAGTGGAGTATTAGTGATTCTTAAGGTTTCCTCATCCTGCAAAACTATACATAAACATTGTATTATAGTCATGTAGTGTCAACCGTCATAATTCAGCGTTTATATATATATATATATATATATATATATATAATGGTAATTTGGGTATAAAATTATAAATTTCTTCTACTATTCAAGGGATATTTTGGGTATAAAATTATCAATTTGTTGTAGAATAAGAGAATTTGAGGGAGAAAATTATAGAGAGAAAGCTAGTTCTTTCATTGAGACCAGGATGATGGGGATGGTGGAGCAGAGGCCAAAAGGCCCATAACAAAGTCGGATTAATCCCTAAACAAGATTATTTTTGTTTTTTTTTTTGTCTTGCAATGACAATTTTAGCTCTCAAAGTGGGCTCCGATAACAGAGTTAACATCTAATTTGACGGAGCATGAGAGATTGGACACAGAAAACTAAAATTGGAAAGCTTGGGTGGGTAAAAATTTAAAATTGAGAGTGGAGGGGGTGAAATGATGACACCTCCAAGCCTCAGGGGGTAAAACTGAAATTAATCCATTATTTATTTAGGTATGTTTCCCTGAGAGCTACAATACCTCGCGTACAATGCTACTATGCGCACCATTCTCCGACATAGGCAATTGTTCCTTGATATGATGCCTACTCAATCTTCTGTGACTATGATGGCAGGGCCATCACAATTAATTCATAGTCGCAGACCAGCTCAATTTTTGTTGCCAAATGGCACATTGATTAATGTTACCGAAGCTCTCTACGCTCCTAGAGTCGAAAGAACCCTTCGAGCTTTGAAGATAATAGAGCCAACGGTTTTCATGTGGAAATACATAGTGAGATTGGACATAAGTTCATTTGCATTACCTCTAATGACTGCGGACAAAAACAAGTATTAGAGAAGCTTATGTGTCGATCTAGTGGGTTAGATGTAACCACTATTTGCGTTATTGAATCCAACAACGTCATAAGAGATGACATTTGGGAATCCAACACATATAGCCTTTGGCATGACCGAATGGGACATCCCGGTCGTGATATGATGATCGGTATATTAAAGACTTCATACGAACATCCTTTCTTTCAAGTGAAAAGAAGTATATATGAATCAAAAATTGATTCATACGGCATGTACTTGGTTTTGACGCCAAAAGTGGCACGTAGCCACCTCTCCCTGCTTCTCAAGTCCATTGTGACTTTCTGGCCCAACCAAAATCAGATCCTCATTGGTTGCTTATAAGGCCCATTGCTCATTTTGCAAAGCCTGCTCCTTAGCTAAGTTAGGATCGAGATCATCCTATGCAAAGGACACAAAGGAACTTATTCCATTTTTACAAAGAATCCAACGGGATATTTGTGGACCTATTTAACCACCTTGCGGACCATTTAGGTATTTTATAGTGTTGGTTGATGCATCGACACGCTGGTCACATGTCGTGCTCTTGTAAAATCCTTCTCCTTTCCTATGAAGAAATATGATATATGAAGAAACAAATTTTTGTCGTGATCATCTTGTAGAGATTCAAAGCTTATTCTGAGTACTTTTTGGATTTTTCCATCAGGAATCACACCTAACTTCTCTAATGTGCTTTGCCACACATCTACACTTTTTCCAAATAAAGAAGATCCCAGAACTTGAAGAGCTAAATGAATTCCTCCAGAGTGTTGTAGAACAAGCGTTGATAGCTCCATGTAGCTTTTTATAGGATAAAACTGAAAAGCTCAAGTGAGTCTCGCTCGTCTAGTTCATGAAACACAAACATTTTAGAAACTCCATTAGCCTTCAACATATGTTCATGTCTAGTGGTTATGATAATCTTACTTCCCGGATGAAACCATTCTCGCATTCCAATAATTGCATTGAATTGGTCTGAGTCGTTCACATCATCAATTAACAATAAGAACATTTTTGCAACTAACAACATGCTTGATCCCATTCCATAAATCCAGCTACACCAATATCATCTGATCCATCTCTTAACCATAAGTTTAGGCCTTCCACACGATCATCTATTCCAACGGCAAAGGGAGCACCCAATGTTGTGAGAGTCAATTTTTTTCCAATCTCCTCCACAATACTCTAGATCAGCTGCGACTCAAACCTATATATATTGATATTAAAACACATAAAGCACAAAACAAAGAAAGGTTTTATTTCATAAGAGATAAGTGCATGACAATCATCCAAGTGAAATGAATCGTAAAATATCTCATGCTTATGCAAATTGAATGGATATAAAACAAATGAACCTTCTATATAAAAGTGCTGTGCAGATAAGAGAATATAACCACTCTACCTTCCATTAATTTCTTAAGCAGGCACTCCCAATGACTTTTCTTTTTTAGTGTCTCCTTATTACGACTTGGTATTCTTTGTGTTTGACATTCTCAAATTGCATGTGGTTGTGAAGAAAAAACTACTAATGTTAAATTAAAGTCCATGATAGAGTACTAGAACCTTTAGGGATTAAAATAACGTACTGATCTCCTAAAACCATTCCACCCAGATCCACGACATCTCTAAAAGCTCTTCTCCGCTTCATCACCATTGCCTCCTCAAAAAGCTCTTCATGCTTGGCAAATGCTTGTGCCAAACTGTCACTCTGCCACTCCTCAAAAAGCTCTTCATGCTTGGCAAACACCATCTTGAGGAACCATAGTCCTTGGACAAGACAATTATAGATACATGTCACTATGCCAAAATGTGCTTTAGATGACACACTTCAAACGACATAAGAATTGTTTTCTGTCGTCTGAGTTTTTCAGATGACATAATTTTTTTTTGTGTTCTCTAAATATAGACTAAAACTATACTCGTTCAATTTGAAAAAATGGTCAGCATTCAAACAACACATTTATGTTGTTGTAAAAGATGATGATTTCCTATCTCAAATGTGGAGGGATATCCAAAATTTGATCAGATACTTTTCCCTCTCAAATAGCCGAACTCTAGTTGACTAGAAAATGTTGTGATATTTAGACAACATTTAAATGTCGTCTGAGTGTGGAGCTTGTTTTAAAATTTTTGAAGTTATTTTGCCTTGTGCTTTTTTACATAGATCCCTCGCAATTAAATCATTTTCTGTCCTTCTCACTCCAACACCAGCCCACGCACTCTCTCTTGCTCACTCAGCTCGACCTAGAACCCGCGAAACTGGAAAACTTGAACACCATCCTCTCTCCTTCTCACTCAGCTCTCTCAGATCTCGATTCTCACTCTCTCCTCTCTCCTTCATCTTCTCACTCTCTCGATTCTTCTTGGTCTCTCCTTCTTCTTCTTAGCCTCTACTTCATCTTTCGCGACTGGATTAGTGGACCTCCCCAACAACAACAGAGTTGTTTTTAATTCGGATATTGGTAAGCAATTTAGGGTTTCAATCATTTTTTAGTTTAGGGTTTTGATTGGGTTTAATCCTAGATCAATTTTAGGGTTTTATCTGCAAATTTTAGGTTTGCTTATTATCCAAAATTTCGATTTTAGTTGATTTCGATTAGGTTTTTCTTCTATTTGGGGATGGAATGATTGAAATGGATATAGCTATATTGGGGTTTTGTCTTGCGGGTTTCTCTTCAATTTAGTGCTGTGGTTTTCCTTCGGTTGAAATGGATTTATGTGTTGGGGTTTCATTTTCCATGTTGTTTCACAAGAACTCTTTCTTCTTTCAATTAAAACTCATTTGGGTTTTGGGGTTTTGAGTTTGGATAATAGTTCTTCTGTTGTAACATGCTTCTTCTATTTTGTTGGCCTTGATAGGGAAACTTAGTGCTACAAAAGGATTTGCTGGGAAGGATATAGTGATTGTGGCCTGAGTAATTGACTGAAATGAAAAATTTGTTTAATCTTTTGCAATCTATATCTTTTGATAATGTTTATACCTTCCCTGTGCTTAATATTGCCTTGAAAATCATGTTAAATAGGGCCTACCAAACTGCCATTTACAAAGCAAAGCGAGACCGTTTTAAGGATACTTTAGCTGATGATTTGTTGGCACCTGTTTTGAAGGTAAGATAAACGTACAGTTGAATTTTCATAGGAAAGAATGTAGAGTCTCGGGATTTGTATGTTTCATCTTAGGTCTATAGGGCTAATTTATCTGTGATGTACTTGTTATGTAGGCAGTTATAGAGAGAACAAATTTGAACCCAAGTGAAGTAGGGGATATAGTGGTTGGCACAGTTCTCGCTCCTGGCTCACTTAGAGCAATTGAGTGCAGGATGGCAGCATTTTATGTTGGTTTTCCTGGTAAGTCTTTAATTGTACATGGTATTTAAAAGGGCACCTTATATTCAGTTTTATCTATAGTCAGAAGCTTATAGTCCATCTGTTTTATCCAGATATAGTTCCCATCAGAACCGTCAACATGCAATATTGTTGATCTAGCCTTCAGGCAGTTGCTGATGTAGCTGCATTCATAATGTACGTAACAACCGAGAAAAAAAAAAGATTAAAAAGGGTTTTGTTAAAGGTCTTTTTGGTATTTGGCCACAAGGTAGGAGGGTTTGTTGCTGTCGTGCTTTCCAGATTTCACCGTTGGGTTTTGATAGATATGGAGGATGAAGTTAGAGAATTGGGGGAAAGAAGAGGAACTTCAAGTTTGGATGCCCAAGGTAAATTCGTGCTCTAATTCCCTTAGTAAGGCTTCATTATGTATTTTTAGATGCGTTTGATTAATTCTAGGTTTGGATTTATGGAATTCCAATCATTTTAAGGTCTTTCAACGAAATCCAAATTTGGATATTCTAGTGATGAATTCTGAGAGATGACACTAAGTATTCATGGAATTCATATAATTGTCGTAGGCTGGGAAGGTTGGTAGGGATTCAAGGGGGATGCTTGGCCTACATTACCTGTAAATGATCTTCACCTTAACTGGTGTTTGTTTTTCTATTGCTAAACTTGTTTTACTGAATATATAGCTTCCTGATATATATATATATATATATATATATATATGAATGAAGCCATTGCAATGTTTTGGTCTCACAATGAGAGATATGGATTCCAGTAAATGGTATGATTACTGAAGTGTTGATTTCTTAAGGCTTTGGTGAAAAGCTTAACAGGGATCAAGCATGCTGTTTCCTTTTCCTAATGCAATTTATGATTGTAATTACTATCATCTTGTTAAAGAACCGCCAATCTGATTGCTTTAGCTCTTTGAAGAAGGGTGTTTATTAGGATTCTAATGTGAGTTGGGACACATTCCAGGATTGTGTGTCTTTGTTATGTGAAACTACAGATTTTTTTGTAAAGAAGTTGTTGGTTTTGGGGAGATCTGCTATGAACGCGATGTTGATTAGTCTGGGCATCATGAAGGGATTCAGTTTCTTCAATTTCTAGGAATAGCTCCTTTTTTGCCTTTCAAACAGATTGGAATGTGGAAGTTAGTTTCGTTATTTTTGGTGCTTATTGTTTCTTTCTGCTAGGATTGTTGTACTTACTGGGTACTTTTTCTCACTGTATACTTGTCCACTTATCTATACTTATTCCTTTTTTGTCAATGACTTTCTCTTTGATTAAAAATAGATACAGATTCTGGTGCAACTTCTTTATTTGTCATTACATTGCGTCTTTAAATTAAAATTAAATTCTGAAGCAGTCTTGGACAGGTTAATCCTACCAATAATTTCCCATTAGAGTGTGTTATAAGGAGAGTGTTCAGAAGCTCACGAGGGGATGAATGTATGCTGCTTTGCCCTATTGACACGTACGTAATGTCACTTTTTTTTGTTGCTGAGCAATTTATCAAGAAATATTATTGAATTTATTTTAATATTTATCTAACATATATATATAAATATAATTTATTCAGAAATATTGTTGAATTTATTTTAATATTTATCTTTTATATATATATATATATATATATATATATATCCTGCAAGCCCGTTCAGATATTAAAGAGCACCAATATAGATGGTTGGTCAGCGGTATATTTTTCTGGTCCACATCTACTTTCGTGTTCACTCATAATTTTGTGTAGACATTGTATGAAAATTTGGACACTACATAGAAAATAGTCCTGATGCTTTTAGAGATTGCTTGCAATTTGAAATTGTTTATTGATTACCTATAAGAACTTGTTTATATTTTTTTCTTTCAAAGTTATTTGTGGTCGTATTTAAGTCTTTGTATCTTTTGAGGTAACAACATAAATGGTTGGCTGTGATCATTGTCTTCTTTCTCATGCTTTACCTTCACCTCCATTTTCTAAAAGGCTAGAATGGACTTTTACTTGGATGGACGAAAACCTTATACAAAGTTCATTTATACAATGTTTTATTTGAGAGAAAGGAGGTGCCCTCAACACCTAAAGGCCATCAGAAAAGTAAAACTGTATTAGACTCTTGAGTGGTAGTGTAAATGGTATGATTACTGGAAGTGTTGATTTCTTGAGTCTTTGGTGAAAAGCTTAACAGGGATCAAGCATGTCGTTTCCTTTTCCTGATGCAATTTATGATTGTAATTACTATCATCTTGTTAAAGAAGCACCAATCTGCACAAATATATGCACAGAGGTTTTGCCATCCCATTATATGAATGCACTGCACTAAACTAAATTGTTATCACACATGTATAATCATATATATACATCTGCCTTTTCTTAACTTTTATGCATATTTATACATCTATATATATATATATATATATATATCTATATATCTATATATCTATATATATATAACACACACTGCCTTTTCTTAACTTGTGGTTTAGAGAGTTGAGTATGTATTGCATGTCAAGATTTGCATTTATTTGTGTATACTGCACATACTAGACTAGGCAGTTAGCAAACAAGAGTAGACTTGGCTTAATTTTTCTTTTCAAGGTCCAGAGAAATAAAAGGACGTCTGAAGCCTATGGTAGTGCGGAGTTGGAAGAGTTGTGGGAAAGAGTTAAGATTTGGGATTCTCTTTGGGCCTCTATATTTGGGGAGTATGAAGATTACACTCTTTCATCTCTTATTCTAGATTGGCAAGCATGTTTACCGTCAGTTGAGCATCTTGTTCTGTTCCTCAAACTATATTTCTTTTCTTATGTGGACTTCTTGTCCGCTTCTTTGTATTATGGTAATTGTTTTGTCAATAAAAAGTTGTTTCCTTTCAAATAAAAGAAAAAAAAGGGTCCAGAGAAAATGTAGAAACAAAAATAAAATGTATGAGACTAAAATGTCTAATATTCATTGCTGCATGTGCCTGTGTATGTGTGCGTGCGCGTAAGATTGCTATCTGGAAGGCTGGTAATATGCCTATCCAGTATCGCAGGTAGGCAACCAAAGCAACAATTCCTTATTAGCTCATAGCTTAGCTTAGCTTTCACTGCTAATGGTTTTAATTTTACTTTACTGTTTCATATTCAGTTATTCGCATCAGGACAGTCATCAAGTGTGATGTAGTAGTTGTAGTCATCTCGTTTTCAATCATGTTGTAGATGCACATTAAATGACTAAGACTGAAGGATTGACTGACAATGTACTTTGATAAAGTTCCACTTTGCTGATCGTACCAAAGTGGTTTCTTTCTATTGTTTTAGCTTGCACTCATGACCTAGTTACATTACAAGTGTTTTTAGAGTTAGGTGCAGTTATACTACGACCAAACTTAGTTTTATATTGTTGCATGAGCTGCAACAGTTTCTGCAGTTCTGCGGGAACATGGCACTGTTATTATGGCATTCCTTGAAGTGCTTGAAGATTTATGTTGCATAGATATGTATGTTAGAGAAACAAAATAGTGTTTGACAAGTGAGAAGATAGGAGAATAAATAAAAAAAATCTCCTTTTCAATTAGAGTGCTATTTGCTTATTGTGGAGGACATTGAGATGGTTTGTCTTGCACAGATTTTATTTTGCAGTTTTGTTTTGAAGGCAGAAAAAGAATAGTTGAGTTCTTGTTCAATGTGTGTTTCATCATTCTTCCTGGACTTGGTGAAATCAAGGGTTGAAAATTATAAAGATCCCTAGTCAAAACGGGTTTCCATACTATCTTATTCCATTTATCTTAAGCATTCCCTCTTAAACTACTTTTGACTTGGCTACTAAGATAAAATTGTGAGTAGTAGTTGAGTAGGAAAAGTGTGACATATTTACTAACAGACTTCTTGGTACTAGGCAATATAAGTTTTCTGAGATAAAACTTGCTTTTGGCTAACATTCTGAGAACTTAGGGATGTGAGAAGAATGGTAAGACTAATGTTCGTTACTTGCTGCATATTAGAGTATGCATCCTATCGTGATCCCTTCAAAAAATTCTCCAGAACAGTCCCAAAGTCCCTAATACATAAGTATCCTGGAATTCAAGCAAGCAGTTCTTATTCAATCCTGTTAGTTATGTATTGTATCTTAGTTATTTAATATAATTCTATAAATCCCTGAGTCTGTGAACCCTTCAACTATGAATCCCAAAATTCAAGCAACCAGCTCTTGAATTCATGGACTTTGGAATTTGAAATGCCTTTGCAAAAAGTTAATATCATGATACATTAAAGAGTCAACATGTCTTTGGCTTACCTTTGTTTCCCTGAATATTTTAATGTTTCTTAGGAGCACACAAAAATTGTAAAAGGAAAAAAGTGTTTCTGATATTCATTGTTGCATGTGCGTGTGTGTGTAAGCGCACCATGTGTAAAAGAGACAAAGACTGAGAGGGAGAAAGCAAGCAATGCATTGCATATATTTTGAATCTCTGAACAATCATCCCATGTTTACATTTCGGTAGTTGATTATTTGTTTGCATAGATTGTGGATCCAAAAACTGGAGAGGAGAGGCATGTTACAATTTATGTGGATGATGGCATCCGACCAAATGCAAACATGACTGATTTGGTGAAATTGAAGCCTGCATTTAAATCAGATGGGACAACAACTGCAGGTATTTCATCACTCAAGTATCAAGTAGCTTGTTACTCATAATAGTATCTTCATTTATCAGGATTTTTGTCATTCTTTAATGCATATGAATCAACCATTGTGAATTCAGCTCATTTATTTTTTATTCTAGGAAATGCTAGCCAGGTAAGTGATGGTGCTTGAGTAGTACTCCTGATGAAGAGAAGTGTAGTTATTCAGAAGGGACTTCCTATTATTGGTGTTTTCAGGTATGACATTGTAGTTTTATTAAACAATTGCTGATCCATTGCTTGATTAAGGAAAATATATTGGGCTCTTGAGAACTTGAGATGACTATAACTCATAGCAATGAACTCAGACCACTAAGGATCATATTAGTTTATAGTATTTTTGTTGTAAATGTTAAATGAGTTAGTTCCTTGGGATCAAAGTTTTTCTTTTGCATGTTTTCTCTTTATTTTGTTGATCATAGAGGTTATGGTTAATCAAAGGAAAATTAGTTGCATAGTTGTATATAACTGCTGAACACTCCTTAGGTTAACCTTGTTATTGAGGTTCTGAAAATAACAGTCATATTACCATCATAGATAGATGAATATGTAGAAAGGTTCAACAAGATACTTTGGTTGACTAAGGAAGAAGACTTCTTTGTAAGCGGCAAGGATAGATACTTCAGTGTTAGCTTATGCTTGGAAAACATAATCTTTTGTTTGCTTCGAGAAGACATAAAAGACTCATTCTTATGCTCATAGATATATTTACATCAGCTCTTCTAGATTTTCCATCAATAAAAGACTCATTCTATCTCCCTTAGCCAGTTGAGAAAATACCTGCTACAATTAGGTGCTAAGTGGAGGCTTCTTTAGCTGTGTCTTTGGGGAGTATTCATTGTTGGTCTCTGAGATATTGTAGTTCTTCTGTTAGTCTGTTGGCTCCTTATATTTTTCCTATAATTAGTGCATTTTGTTTCTAATCAGTCCCTGTAATCGGTTTGAATATAATTATACTCTGAGAACTCATTAGGTTCACAACACTAGTATAATTATGAGAGCAGTCAATGGTTTAACCAATATAGCTAGATAAATTAGGGAAATTTGATCACGTATCATATCATCAATATTACTCGCATGGTCTTTTCCTGTAGTTTGTTTGATCTTGTGGATTTGTCTGATTGCATAAAAAGACCAGTACATGGATAATATCTTCCATAAGGCTTGTTATACCCTAGTTACCATCTTATGTGGATCTCCCTCACACGCCATTATTAATTAATTTCTGCTTAGTATCCTCATAATCCTTGTGCAAATAAAGTTAGAATTCTGTTATTTGTATACTCTTTATTTAACCAAATCTCTGCTTGCAAAACCAAGGATGAGACTACTCCAAAAGATATCCTCATAATCTAAAAGATTAAACTAATCCACTGTAATATTGATTTATTGGATTAATCCACTGTGATCTATGACTAAGCTTTTGTCCTTGTTGTCCTTGCAGTGGGAAAGAAAAGCAAATCACTACACAATGGAGAATGTTGGTGTTGTCCGGGCAGAGTAGGCAAAGTATGTTCTTAAGTTTAAAGATAGCTAGTGTGTAGGTTAATTAGTAGTTGGAGATATGTAGCATCAGCTTTTGGACATGCATAGTTGATATATAGGCCAGACTTTGACTTATAGTACTGCTAGCTATTTTGCTGTGTTGTTTAGCTGGTTGCCCAGATTGTTAAGTGCTTCTGGTTTATTAGCTTGCAGTACTGCATGCATATATTTTGTTGGCTGCCCAGATTAGTAGATTTGGGCCATTTTGAACTGATGCTCATGATTAATTTGTGTACATGAGACAATGGTGGATTAATGGAAATTGCAATGAATAATTTTGGATGTGGATTTTATGGTTTCATGAATGGGCAGTTTTATTTTCCAGAATGCATGCATACCAATTGAAATAGGGGACTACTAATATGTTTTATCTCAAATTGCAAGTTACAATAAAAGCACACCAAAATGTGTGGTTGCAGCTACACAAAAACAACACAAAAATCAGTTAGAAGTCTATTGTCTTTTTAGCATTGGGACAACAGAAAATTGTAGTCTAAATGGCAAAACAACAACATAAGTTAGATGAAAGTAATGGCTAAAGCGTATAATAACAACAAATAAGTATGGTTGGACTTGATCACAGATAATATAAAAGGCCTACTGTTTGTTGTCTCTTTTATATTCATTCCACATATATTTGTCGTGTTAATAACCTCAAATGACAGTAAATTGTCATTGTAATGAGACTGACATAACATAAAGAATATGATATCTATTGTCTAAACCATTTCCCAATATCACATAGGTACAATTTCAAAACCTTTCACACAACACTTAAATGTCATATAAACCTACCCTAGAACGACACTTAATTGTCCTCTGATGCACTTTACAACCACAGATAATTGTTGTTTAAAGTCAATTTGCACAACATTTAATTGTTGTTGTATGCTAGAAGACACTACATATGAGTCTTCATATTTCTTACTTAAGGGCATTTAGACCACACAATTAACCAAATATCTGTCTTGCAAGTATGCTTCACACAATAGTATTTACAAAAGACTGTGGTTGTTTTGTTTATCAGACAATACAAAACTGTTGTTTGAATACTTTTAAAGATACAGATCACAATGTTCCCAAAATGCAAAACTCATCAGACAACACAAGACTTTTATTTTTTTTATGTCGTCTGATACCCCTAAGACACGACACCGTACTAGACGACATATTTTGGTTTGTTCAGACGACAGAACAGTTCTGTCGTCCGAAAGCCTTTTTGGCATAGTGTGACTCTTTTATAGCTTTGTGTAGCTCTGCTGCAATATCTGCTCCTTTCTCAATTTCCTCATCATCTCTAAACATGTGAATTCCTGCCAACTCCAAAGCCCTATAGAGATGATCACTAAAGCCCTTGCGTGTATCTTCACCTCTGAAACTCAAAAAGGCATGATAACTACACCGGTAAGAGGAGGAGGAGGAAGAAGCAACCATTGAGAAAACTCTCTCAATGAAATTATGAATATCTTGTGCTTTAGAGAAAGAATATGGAATATATATATATATATATATATATATATTTTTGGTGAGGAAAATAGATAATTTCATTCATTTATCCATGGCCAGAAGGCACGTACATCAAATGCTGTCTTACACCAAAGTCATAAATGGTATAAGAAATCAAGCAAAGGACAGGTAACCCTCACTGCTAACACATTCGCTCACTTATTGGGCCTAACAACAAGAAACAAAATCCTCCCTACCAACTTCCCATGAAGTAGTAACCTAGCCGCCTAGAGACCTCAATTGGTGTACAACTAGAGAACCTAAGATGAAAGTAGTAGAAAACTGAACTTCTAGTATTAGGCAAGGAAACCTGGAAAAGTCTAAAGCTTTCCCTTGTCCTTGTCGCTAGGGTTAGGATCAATACCAGTAATTCCAGGGTAAGAGAGTCGTAAAGTAGCGACATTCGGCTTCTTGCTAGGGCGATGATTCTTGTTTCTACCCCCAAGTAGCTTGCCCGACTTCTTCTTTAACATCACCAGAGTGACATCCATCCAGGTACAAAGGAGGTGAGCCTTGAAGGCCGTAGGGTTGACCGGTCGGCAGGTCAGAGGCTTCCTAATCAGAAAAGATTTGGAAGACCGACGAACAGGGCCGCCACCAATTCTCCCCAGATCAGAAGCACTACCTCCCTCTGCAAGCACAAGGGAGGCAGCACAGCTAGCAGTGATAGCATCAATGGAGGGTATATGGCTAAGTGAGGGTTGAGGGTGAGAGATGTAGTGAAGAAAGCTAGGAGAAGAGGAGACGAGGGCGCCGTAGAGAGCTAGGATGAGAGAGAAAATCTCTCCTAGGGTTTTTTTCATAAGAATATGGAATATTTGAAAATGGGAAGGGGTAGATAATAATGATACGAAGTCAATGCTATCTACCAAACACGAAATTCAACATTGAGATGTAAGATGCATTGAAGAGGAAGCTTCCTATAGGGGATGAAGTCAATATGACTCAATATTTATAGAAAACAATCAGAAAGTCACTACGTTTGAGTTTCAAGGTCCTTTGTTTTATCATGTATATTGTAATCTGTTTTAGTGGTGCATTGACATGTTCTTTTATCTCAGTTCATTTTTCCCCTAATTCTCATCTCAGATCATGCAGTCACAAAAGGCTATAGCTGAAACACTGAAACTTTGGACAAATATGTAAAATTTGTTTCAGTTGAACCCAACTAACTCGAAAACATAAAGCTGAACATGAACACAAGAACATAACTTCATCTCAGACTAACATAGAAACTATGAATCCGAGGCAGAATTTTGATACACTAGTGGAAACAAAATGCAAACACAGCGTAAGAGTAAGCAAAAACCTTTAGTTGGCTCTGCTCCTAATTTGGAAAAACCCTACCGCCATGCCATGGCTTCAACAAAGCCTTTCTTATTTTGTTCTGTAAAGAATTTTTCTTTTGTTTTTGTTTGGAGGAGGGTTATAATAGGCAGTTTAGTATATTGTCTTCGCTAAAGGAAAATTTAGTTAGAAATGTGGTCCTTTTCGACCAAATTGAGTAGGGTTGTACTAGAAGTTTTACCTTGTAATTTTACTTTTCTTATAAAAATTTTTTAAAAAATAATTAAAAAAAAAGAAGGAAAATTTGCAAGGCTTGTGATTCGCTGTCATATATCGTCCACTCAGCAGAGTCCACACGAAAAGACAAACCTTTTCTGAAAATACAAGGACAGAATGTGTTTTCTGGAAAATGGTGATTGCAAGGCACAGATCAATCCTTACTGGGCAGCAGAAACCAAAAGTAACAAACAGAACAGCAGATTTTGGTTACATAGTGAAAAGCTCAAATATGAAATTAAAAACACTGCAGAGCTCTTACTCTTGAGAACCCAAAATAAGAATTAATTTATGATGAAGGATATGTTTTTTACAAACTTGAATAGCACTAGCTCGACTACAATAATTAGACAAAAGCTAATACAAAGTTTATCTTCCGTCTTGAACTCCTTCACTTGAACGATCACCAAATATCACTCTTCTTTCTTCACAGCCTCTCTGCTGATCTCAAGAGAATTTATGCATATGAAAACTTGATCAAGAACACTTATACATGGACCAAGTGTTTTGACTCTTGTAAAGACTCAAACTTAGATGAACAAGCAAGACTTCCAAATATTCTTGCGTTCAAGACCTCTATTACTATGAACGTCTCTTTTCTCAACATATACCAAGGAGGCCTCACCATGCACAAAACAAAACAGATTTTTCTTACCCTAATTCCACTCCTACAAGGAAACAATCTTTTGTTTTAAAGATAACCAATTAAAGACACCAAACCCTAAAATACTTGGGAAATCAATTACACAATTTGGCAAACAGAAAAAATATCTTTAAATAAAGAATATTAAACCCCAAAGATACTTTCCTAGACCAACCACTAATCTACCATGTATGCATGGATGCATTTACCTAAGATTCTCTTGGATCAGCTTGGAAGATACTTCACCGTCAATACACCAAGTTGGTCAAAACTTGTACCTACATTTTCTAACTTTGCCGCCTCCAGTTTAGTGTTACAGTCTTCATCTCCCTCTTTTCTAATCTTCAGCCAAAACCCGGAGGCCAGAGCATCATCACCACAAGATGTAACTCACAATCTCTCTATCAGTCTCTGTTTTGTTATATATCATGATGACCATACTAAAATACTTATGAGACTTTATTTCTTTCTGCACATTTGGGTTTTATGAAACAGGGAGGGTGGATTAAAGCCAATGGATACTGAGCAGCTCAGAGAGAATGTTCACAAGATGGTTGATTTCATAGCTGATTACTATAAAACCATTGAGAACTTCCCCGTTCTCAACCAAGTTCAGGTTACTCGAGTAAGGTTTTTAATGAGGCAACATTTGAAGCGTCATGACATCACCGACACCAAGTTTGAGTGGCACAAGGGGGAGTGTTGAAGAATATTTGATTTTAACGAGTCAACATTTGAAGAGTCATGATGTCACCAGTGACACCAAGTTTGAGCGGCACAAGGGGGAGTGAAGAATATTTTACTTTTGTGTGTCTGGTCAAACTAGGATTATTTTCTATAGTTGCAATAGGAGAGAATGTTCTAGATTCCAAGTTCTAGTTAGAATGAATCCTTATACTCCAAGATTATGTACTTGTACTCCCTATATATATGGTTCTTATTATCAATGAAAGACACACCAATTCTCTCTACAATTGCCTTTGAATCTCTTATTCTAAAACAAAATGCAGATGTACAAATTAATTTGTACAGGTTTTAGATAATAGTAAAAGGCGGAGTAGTCTGCTACTAGTGTTTATGTATGCATGTGGGCTTCAAGGGATATATATACCTTCTTCTTCTTTTTGAGAAGAACAAGGGATCTATACCTACGCCATATATATATTTGATGGTTTGCTTGATTACTTTCTGATTAGTATAAATTATAAAACTATTCATCAGCCAAGTTCATGCATGTTTCTTTCTTCATCAATTTGTGGGAAAGAAATCACGAAGAAAACCGCGATCGCAGCGTAAATGTTCTAGCAGAACGAATTTGAATGCTTGATGAGTCTCCAAGGGAAGAGTGGGTACCAAATAGGCTCATATGAATGTCCTGACAAGAAATGCTAGGACAGGCATCCGGAACAAAATTAGTTTCTTAGATAAATTAAACACAAGAAACTTGATATCACACAAAAGGCATGCACCAAGGAGGAGCATGTTCTTCCTGAATGCAAGCAATAAGAATCTTTAAGTCTCCCTCAACTATAATTTCAGAACACCGAGCGTTTATTGTATTTCAAAGACCCTCCCTCGATCAGAACTTGGTCAAAATTAAGCACATCAGAACAACCAATCTCTTATGGTCATGGCACTAGAGGAGACCCAAACAAGCTCAGAATACAATACACCATCTACCTCGCTAGCTCTCGTGCACACTGTCACTTACATTTAAAAGCAAAACAAAATTATTTCATTGGAAACAACACAATTTCCCTGGTTTTCATTGCAGGACAAGCGACCTTGCAAGCAGGAAGAGTTAGAATTTTTGTAGTACCTGGAAATTAAACATCAAAGTGTTCCACCTGAAGTACTCTGATGAACAGAATGCCCTAGTTTATCATACAAAGTACTTCCATTCCATTGCATGACAAGCCATGCACCCTTTGCGAGAACTCAAATCCCCCAAGAAAATCCATTATAAATTATGCATCTACCAAAAATGAAATTATTTAAGCAATAGCCCTTTCTCATGAACTCTTTTTTATACACAAACAACCACCCAAATCCACTGAACTTGATGTTGGTTTCAGTTGTGTCTGAAACTGCCACTCCTACAAGCACAAAACACCGCCATTACAAGTACTCAAATCTTCCAAGGAGAACATTTCAAGACAGCAAATATTGCATCAAGCAAAGATGAAATTCCATCTTCAGAAATCAGAAATATACATATGAGTGATATGACAAAGAAAAACTGTCTTTGCCACGGTGTTAATGTCAAGTAATGGAGGCCAATCCTGTGTACCTAAACAAAGAGATTCAATACAAACTCAAATTTTTTCTTGTGAAAGTGAGTGTGCTCAAATAAATGACGGCAATATCCACTCAAACGATCTTTGGGCTCATATGAAAAATCAAGATGAGCTGGATTCTCCTCGCAATTTCTGAAATGAATCTGACGCATATTGTAAATATAATTGCAAAGAAAGTATTTGCCTGTCCACATTTGATACTTTGATGCTGACAATGATCCATTCCCAGTAACAATATTGTAACTCCAATAAGGCGCTTCAAGTTGTACCGTAATATCTTCACTTTTGGATCGGACGTCCTTATTTTCCGATTCATACACAAGTTGGATTCCAAATTCCTTTGCTGGAAGAACGTCTCGATGACCAAGAGGGTCAAAGAATATAGCTCCATTATGCACCGAGACACGTAATTCATCCCCAGCCTCCAACTCATGGTTCTCAAACAGCCAATGACTTAGCCATAGCATCAGTCCATCCTCTTTAGGAACACCAACAGTGACGGGGCAGTATGTCCACATAAGACCCTTCGTGTCATTACTGACTTTAAGGTGCTGGCATGGGCCTAGTGCATATAGAATACATACATTTAAGCCTCGGATCTTAAGCTTAAGATGGGAAGGAACAGTTATAGACAACACTGAATCACCCATGCTTCTGTAGGTGTAGCAGTCAGGAATTGTGCTTCCATGAAGGAAAATGCTAAATATTCCACATTCATAGAGTCCCTGTTTCATGAAGATCATATCTTCAGAAATTATATATGAAGCTAGGTAACTTCACATTGTTCTTTTTTTTTTTTTTTTTTTTTTCTTTTCTTTTTGCCATCAAAGCTAATTAATCATAAAAATTATGCATATAAAAGAGAGACAGAGAGAGGAAGAAAGAGAAACCTGGAGTGGACCTGTCTTGTTTGTATCTGTCAGGTGATTGCTCATTTCGACTTCAATGCTTTCAGTGGATTCCAAATTGTACAGACCCATATATTTTATCATCTGTATGTCGATGCTTCTCAATGGTTTTATAGTGAATAAGCTTTGAACTTCAGCTAATTCTTTGCAATCCGTAAGATATGGTTGTAGGGATATGAAAAAGTTTGGTAAGTTCGTAACTTTTCTCAACGATGTACAACCTTCTGCATGCAAAGTACTTAAACTTGGTGGGAGCTCTGGAAGCATTTTGAGCTTGGTGCAGTCTCCAAAGAAAAGAGTGTCGAGCATAGTAAGAGTCTTTATGCTCTCTGGAAGACTTAGCATTGGGTTGTCACTTATATCCAGATGCTTTAACGAGGACAGAACACTAATATCATCGGAAATCTTTGATAGATTGCAACCAGCCAGACTTAAGCTTCCTAAAGACCGTGGCAAATATGCCAACGAGAAGCTGCTGGTTGCTTCAAGACTTTTTCTTGGTGATACCCACGAACAGATTGATAGCCATGGTTTATTTGATAAAAGACCGAGTTTCTCCGTATCACCAAGCTTTGAGCAGCCAGAAAGGATTAGCTCATGAAGAGATCTCAACATGATAATTCTTCTTGGAAGCTTCAAGAGATTTTTGCAGTCTTTTAGATTCAAGAATACAAGTTTCTGAAGTTCTCCGATGGATTCATCAATCTCGACAATATTTATGCAATCCTTAAGAATTAATCTCTCAAGGTTTGGGAGTCCGGACAAGTCTGGGGTTCTAACAAGACCCTGTGAATGACTGAGATCAAGGATTTTCAATGCTGGAAAAAACTGTTTCAAAGAGAAGTAATTAGAATGTAAAATAACCCCTAAATTTTTGACACAGAGAAACAGAGAGTAACATACCTTGGTTTCCTTCCATACAACTTGCAGGATGCTATGCTTCAACTCAAGAGCAACTAGATTTTTCAAACAAAAATCGGCTGGTATTGATTTCATGGGGAACCCTTGCCAAGACAACCATATTAGTGTTTTGGAAACTCTCCGTAGCCACCACTGACTTTTACATTATTGAGCAGGAGAAGTTGAAGATTGGGCATCTTTTTGAATGCCTCTGTCTTGAAGTCTGCCACACTCGATATAGAAGCTAAATTTGTAGAGGAATAGTTGATTGATTGCCAGGAGAAGAAACTAAGTCGACGCCGTCTTGAACAATTTCCATCTGATTCTTCGGCATGCCCTCGTTTATTGTTAAGTATTGCCTTGGAACTTGGAAGACATACCATCCATTAGCATAGAAAGGTTGAGCAAGAGACCCTTGATAGTTTGCGTGCCCTGCTAACATATTAGAAGACTGGGTAACTAGTTAGTGATTTAGTACACATGTACAATATAATTATGATTTATGAATAACAGAATGCTTCTTACCGATGCGTTTTTCAAAATATCATAGGCATCTTTTTGCGCCACTCTACTACGTTTTCCAGGGTCCTCAACTGATTCTTCGCGAACAATTCCTCTTCCCATGTCTCTGATTAATTGATGCATCATCAACCTGCCGTCATTAATTTGCAGTAGACATCTATCAACTAGATTTTGAACTCCACTTGCTGTGAAAAACTCAAGGTTGTCCAGTACTGTAAATGTCAAGTTTCTCTTCTTTCCTATGAAGAAACATCCTATATGAAGGAATAAAGTTTTGTCATGATGATCTTGTAGATAATCGTAGCTTATTCTAAGAATTCTTTGAATTTTGCTATCAGGAACCACATCTAACTTCTCTAATGTACTGTACCATACATGTACACTTTTTCCAAATAGAGAAGACCCCAGAACTTGGAGGGCTAACGGTAGCCCTCCACAGTGTTTTACTATGAGTGCTGAAACCTCCATGTAGCCTTCGATAGGATGAGCTTGTCTGAAGGCATGCCAACTGAAAAGCTGAAGTGATTCATGCTCATCCAATTCTGGAACCATGAACATGTTAGAAACCCCAGTGGCCGTTAACAAGTGTTTATCTCTAGTTGTTATGATAATCTTGCTTCCTGGATGAAACCACTCTCGCATTCCAAGAATCGCATTGAACTGGTCCAAGTCGTTCACATCATCAAGAACAATAAGTACTCTTTTGCAGCATACAACATTCTTGATTTTGCTTGTACCTTCATCCACGCTGTTTATCTTTTTTGTTTTTCTCCTTTGAATATCTGAAAGAAGGTTCCTCTGCAAGCGAACCAAACCATTAGGTTGTTCTGTAGTTGCTCTAACATCTGCAAGAAAACTTCTTCCTTCAAATCTATCCCGGTTCAGATTATAAGCAGCTTTAGCAATAGTGGTCTTGCCAATTCCACCCATCCCGTAGATGCCAGCCGCACCAACATCAACTGATCCATCTCTTAACCACATGTTGAGGTCTTCCACACGAGCATTTATTCCAACAGCATATGGAGCAACATTTAATGTAACGGGATCCATTTTTTTTTCAATCTCGTCAACAATATTTTGGATGAGCTGTGATTCGTACCTGTTGTAGATTGATATCAAAGATTTAAAATAAATAAAGCAAAATGAAATAACATTTCCATTTCGTTAGGGTGCAACGACTATTTGGCATCATATAAACAATGATAATCCTTCTGCTAATTCAAATTGAATACAGGAAATAACACAACTTAATTTCCTGAGAAAAGTTCTGTGTGGAACTGTGGATTCATGACAGAAGACAAAACTAAAGTCCAACAATTCCACAATGCTTTACCTACAATTCACTTAATTAGTTAGTATTATAGATATTTTGAATTATAACAGGGTCTTTAAGATTCTCAAATTGCATGTGCTTATGAAGAAAAAGTGAACAATTTAAAGTTAAAGTCCATGGTAGAGTTAGCTAGGGAATTATTTACTTACTGATCTCCTAAGACCATCCCTCCTAGATCGGCTACATCTTTAAGAGCTTTTCTCCACTTGTCCACCTTGCCGATCTCCTCCTTGAAGCGCTTTTCATGTTTGGCAAATGCATCTGCAAAACTCCTAATCTGCCACCTAACAACAGATGGATCCACCTTATAGAAAACTGGCACTACCATGTATCCATCGGTCCTTTTACGTTCCATGATCTTGGTAAGTTCGTCCAAGCACCAACTTGAGGAAGCATAGTCATTAGAGAAGACTATTATGGCTACTCGTGACTCATGTATAGCTTTATGTAGCTCTGTAGCTATATTTGCTCCTCTCTCAATTTCATCATCATCTCTGAAAGTGTGAATTCCTGCCAACTCCAAAGCTCTATAGAGATGATCACTAAAGCCCTTGCGTGTATCTTCGCCCCTGAAACTCAAGAAGGCATGATAATGACACCGGTAAGTGCTGGAAGTAGTATCCAGAACACCAGCCATTGAGAAGACTGAATTAATCTATCTTGCAAATCAATCAATGAATGATGAAGATATTGTGCTGGTTGTGAGAAAATGGATGGATTATGTGAAAGTCAATCCAATAACATGAGATCCCAAAAGGACCAGGTATAATGAGATTGAAGAGGAAGCTTCTTCTAGGGAATCTGGAAGTCAATATGAGTATGTGGATACAGCTAATTAAGGCTCCAACTTCTTTATTCATGAGAAAGGACCAAGTCTTACCTGTTTCTATCATACTTCTTTAGTTCTTTACGAATTCTTTCTCTGTTTTCACATTTTACTTAATTTCTCAATAAAAAATAAATAAATAAAATAAAAAAACTGAAGTATGAATATAAACGAGACAAGAATTGTGAATCAGAAGAAGAATTAATTCCGTCACTCTTGTGAAAAAATAAAATGCAGACCAGACTAACATATATATAGGGTTTAGGAAGATTAAAATTCTACCTCTACATGGTTCTGCTCATGTCATACAGTTCACATTCCATTTCAGGTAACAAAAATCTACTCATCCTGCAAAGAAAAAAAAGATCCGCTTGATTCTTTTTCCCTCTGAAGTTAGTTCGACAGTGAGAGAATCCTTTTCATTTCCCTAGCTCCTCCGTTTGCTATAACCTTGATAGGAAAAGCAGAGTGTCGATCAGCACCAAAAGAGGCAGGTCATTATCTCTCCATCTCGTTTTTTGTTTAATATGGAGATCCGTATCCTTACTATTCAATTTGGGTAAGAGCATCATTTGATGGTACCAAGTAACAAAAACAAGAGGAGCATTATAATTTCATCTCAGACTATAACAGAAACTGTGAACCAGCGGAACAATTTTGATAAAGAACATGCAAACAGAACACTAGTAAGAGCAAGTATAAACCTTTAGTTGGCTCTGACCCTATGGATCAAACTCTGACTGGAAGAAACGCCATGGCGGTAGGTTCAACAAAGCCATTCTTATTCTCTTTCCCTTGTTTTTATTTGGAGAAGGGTACAACAGGAAGTTTAAATATATTGTTTTCGCTAAAAGAAATATTTGCAAGGCTTGGGAAGTTGTGATTCGCGGTCACATATCGTCCACTCAGCAGAGTCCATACGAAAAGACAAACCTTTTTCTAACTTTGCCGCCTCCAGTTTAGTGTTACAGTCTTCATCTCCCTCATTTCTAATCTTCAGACAAAACCCAGAGCATCATCACCACAAGATGTAACTCACAATCTCTCTGTCTCTGTTTTGTTAGATATGATGATCATACTAAAATACTGATGAGACTTTATTTCTTTCTGCACATTTGGGTTTTATGAAAACAGGGAGGGTGGATTGAAGCCAATGGATGCAGAGCAGCTCAGAGAGAATGCTCACAAGATGGTGGATTTCATAGCTGATTACTACAAGACCATTGAGGAATTCCCTGTTCTCAGCCAAGTTCAGGTTACCATACCATCCATCATCTCTCACTTACATTTATATGCAAACCCAATCATTTGATTGGAAATAACTCAAAAGTCGAATTCTTTGTAAATTGTCCAGTGATCCTAATATTTTGGCCCAGATCATGATTGCTGGCTCTCTTACTTTGAAATTTCCATCAGTGTAACTTTGTTTAGCCACATATTGCAGCCTGGATATCTCCGTGAACTTCTACCTGATTCTGCGCCTACTCAACCCGAATCTTTGCAACATATTTTTGATGGTGAAGTTTCATGATTGGGTTCTCATGTTCTAGACATAGCAACTTTCAGTGCACTTCATTATGCTGTCACTTGTTTTTTCTCATATGCTTGAGTATGTCATTCTTAAAATCTATAAAATGTTGCGTTATGTGAAGAACAAAGTGTTATGTGATTGCAGATATTCAGGCTAAGATACTACCAGGGGTGACCCACTGGCAGAGCCCAAACTTCTTTGCTTATTATCCTTCTAATAGCAGCATTGCCGGATTTTTGGGAGAGATGCTCAGTGCTGGTCTTAACATTGTGGGTTTTAGTTGGGTAACTTCTCCTGCAGCTACAGAGCTCGAAATTATTGTTCTTGATTGGCTCGCCAAATTGATTAAACTTCCCGACGAGTTTCTTTCAGCAGGTGTGGCTCTAGTGACTATTTTCTGACTGAAATTGTTTGTGTGAACCTTAAAGCTTATATTTTGCCAAAGAAAGAATATAATGCTTATATTTGATGACTAGGAAATTTTCTTCAGCTGTGTGTAGTGGGATGAGAATCACATATTTAAAATTGACAGTAATTCAATTGCGTTGAGCATATGGACTTAAAGTTGGAGATGTTGTTGCAGGACAAGGTGGTGGTGTGATACAAGGCACTGCAAGTGAAGCTGTTCTGGTTGTAATCCTGGCTGCTCGTGATAAGATTTTGAGAAGGGTAGGAAAAAATGCCCTTGAGAAGCTTGTTGTTTATGCATCTGATCAAACACATTCAGCTTTGCAGAAAGCCTGTCAGGTATCATAGTTTCTCTTTTTTCTATTCTTATTTTTACACTTCAAATTTTCAGAGCAGAATGTTTATAACCCATTTATAGTTCTTAGTAGATGGGCAGTGAGGATAATTTCAAGCAGGTTATTTATGTACTAACATGATGCCATAAAATCTGCAGGCATTCTCTCAATTCTTTTGTTTTTTGCAACTTTTTATCTCTACTTCATGGTGTTTGCATGACTTAATCAACATGCATTCTTGTATTTATTGTTTAACTGCATATTGATTATGTATTTCAATTTTCTTGGTGTTTCTTGTTTAACGGCAGATAGCAGGAATCCATCCTGAGAATTGCAGGACGCTGAGTACCGACTCAACTACTAATTATGCTCTTTCGCCCAGTGTACTTAATGAAGCAATTTCAAATGACATCACCAGTGGTTTAATTCCTTTTTTCTTATGTGGAACAGTATGAAACAAACACTTTGTATACTAGTTTGTTTTTTACCATTTTGTTCTCGATCATACCTTTTCTTTTCAAAACCTACAAATTGGTTTTGCCTTGTTATCTCAGCTACTGAAATTTTGCATTTGAATTTACAGGTTGGTACTACTTCTTCAACAGCGGTTGATCCTTTGGGAGAACTGGGAAAGATTGCTAAGGTAACTAGTTATTTTAAGATCAATACAAATATCTAATCTTGGTTCTGCATCGCCAATCAATTTTTTGAAAAACCGTTTAGATATTAAGACCTGGCAGAATAGTTTTTTGGTGCTTGTTCCCAACTTCCTGCTTGTAGTGTTGTGGTGTTGGAAGTCAGTTTTCACAATAACGGAACACAATGTAATCAACACACATTAAAGCCTTTATCCAGTTTTAACATAACGGTATTGCTTTGCATCTTCCCAGAGCAACGAAATGTGGTTCCATGTGGATGCTGCATATGCTGGTAGTGCCTGTATATGTCCAGAATACCGCCACTACATTGATGGTGTTGAGAAAGCAGACTCATTTAACATGAATGCACACAAATGGTTTCTCACAAACTTTGATTGTTCGGTGCTTTGGATCAAGGTATGTCATTTTTCTGTTAGTGTGAATTTTTTGTTTGCTTATTACTTTGAAGATCCTCTGCATTTTTTCCACTGCTCCTCTGAATCATATGCAACATCTTAAGAAGGATTCAGCCTGATATGAAACTTAAGAACCTGACGCATACAGTTTTACAAAAAGAATACCTCTGGGAGTTGAATTGAAATGCAAAAAATTTTATTTTCTTTACGTCAACCTTTTGCTCTCATCTGTCAGTTCATGTTGCCTATTAATACAGCAGATACTTATTTCTGATAACAGGATAGAAATGCTTTGGTCCAGGCCCTGTCTACAAATCCTGAGTTCCTGAAAAACAAGGTAAACTTGTTTCCACATTATTATCTTTTGGGAGATTCGACATGAAAACAGACCACATTTAAATCCAAATTACGAATATACATTGATGCCTATGTTTATGCTGCCAGGTTAAGACCTAAGAGTTACTTGATGTTGTCCGACTTTTCTCTCTACCAGGCTATTTGTTTGCTTAATAATGCTGTTGATACTGCAGTCATCTGAAGCAAACATGGTTGTGGATTACAAAGATTGGCAAGTTCCACTTGGACGTCGGTTTAGGTATGCCTTTAAACGTATTTTTGCAATACGAGATAGTGAGTACAATCTTTCTGTTTGAGAAGGTAGTATAAGTTGCTTTTGAGCTTGATTGCTTGAATGATAAGAAAGCTTCATGTCACATTCTAGCAGATTTATGTCATCTAATGGTTCTCAAGCTGTATGCTTTAGAATGAACTAAATGTAATTCATCTTAAAGAACTGACTGATGCGTCCAGATCATTGAAGCTATGGATGGTGTTACGACTTTATGGTTTGGAGAACCTCCAGTCCTACATAAGAAACCATATCAATTTGGCCAAAAAATTTGAAGAGCTTGTTGCTCAAGACCCTAGGTTTGAGGTAATGGCATTCTCCATGAACTTTTTTGTTTGACTACTATATTCTTAACTTGTGTGACTTCTTCAACTACTTTGCTTCTTTCTGATAATTTGCCATAACTGGCAGATTGTTACTCCAAGACTTTATTCGTTAGTTTGTTTCCGCCTTCTGCCCCCTCATGGAAATGAGGCCTGTGCGAGCAAATTGAACAATGAACTATTAGATGCTGTAAATTCAACAGGGAAGATTTTCATTTCTCACACGGTAAGCTCACAATCAAACACCTCCGGACACATTGACACTATGTCTTGGTTCTGGTTTTAAAATGGTCATTATTGTAACGTGTACCTAATGAGAGATTATTATACAGGTCCTGTCTGGTACATACATATTACGTTTTGCAGTAGGAGCTCCATTGACTGAGGAGAAGCATGTGAATGCAGCATGGAAGGTTTTGCAAGATGAGGCCTCTGCACTGCTAGCAACCTCTTTAGGATGACCTTTCTTCCCACTACTTCTTAAGCCTTTTTTTTCTGTCGCAGTGCAATGCCAATTAAAACCCATAACATATTTTTACATTTAAAAAAGGCCCTTAATCGTAATTTTCGTACAAAGGTACAGTCAGCTAGCTAGTCATGTCTGCACAACCAAATGCCTCGAAGGCTTTAGTTCTTTTTTCATTTTTCCCCTTTCATAGCCAATGCTAAAAATGCTTGAAAAGAATGCTATTGTTTTTGAGGCATTTGGATATGAGGAGGAAAAAATAACCAATAAAAAGAAGACATGTGTTCAATAACTTATGGAATATTCTTCACATTCTGGTTAGTCAAGTATTATCCATTAATTATCTCAATATATACCTATGCCGTTAAACTCAATTGCACAACTTAATTGCTTCAAATCCCTCAATGAGCAATTGAGGTTTGAGCATGTCAATGAGGTTGCTTTCTCTTGGGATGTCATTGGGTCCATTATATTTTGCAGTGGGATAAAGAAGTAGATACTCTTACTCAAAAATGAGGCCGGTATAATCCCCTCGCTATACACATGGCTCAAGAGCTCTTGTTTTTATTTATCTTTGTCCATCTCTTACTTCGTCGGAGGACAAAATAAGTAGAAGGAAGAAGTTAGTAAGTAAATAACAAAATTGTCCTACATATATCCAAGTGGGCTTTACATCTGTATATTTTCATTATTTTGATCTAGAGGACTCGTCGAAAGTTGGAGAGAAAATGGTCATTTCCCTTCAATTCCAATCCTTAACGTTTTTCTTTTTATTTTCTGTTCCAACTTATGAAGGGGCTCGAAGGGATTGATTACGGTTCTAATTAATTACCAAGACCTTAATTAGTTTTCTTTTTATAAAATTAAATCAACTAATTAGTTCAAAAATAGAAGTTTTTGATGCTCTACAATCTCAATTTAGAGATAATTAACAGAAGGAATCTTACCCAGGATTTTGTACACCCTCTAGTGGCGGCGAGATTTTCCCGACGGTTGAGACTTGGAGGCTTCATCATCATCTAACAACCATTGCCTCCATCTTGGTGTGGTGGGCGGTGTCGTTTTTAATTTCGTCAGGGTGTTGTTTTATCTCGTCGGATCCAACTTGTAGGGACTTATTGACTTTTGGGTTGGTTCGAGGGCCTTGACGTGGATTTGATCGGCGACAAGGGCTGGTGATCAGCAGCATGGTGTTTGGTTGCCTGCATCTGTTGTATATCTATTTTGATCTTCTCTGGTTGTGATATATCAATTGTTGGTTTCGGTTCATCGGCGATTTTTCAGTGCGCTAGAGGAATATGATTTACTGGAAGTGTCGACTGCAGGAACCTTGGCGGCGGCGGTGATAGACTGGCAGAAGGTGCAGGTTGCATGTGCTCTCGTCGACTTTGCTTGGGTTTGGGCCTTGGGCATAGACCTAGGTCTTGTGGGTGCAAGTTCACATGGTTTTTTTTTTAACTCTGCTAGGAAAGCTCTTAGAGAGCTCTTTGTTTTTTTTTTTTTTGAAATGAGCCTTTGTCAAAATATTTGGTTTCATCGTACTACAATTGTGTGCTTGGTGTCTGAAGTCAAGTGGAATACATTACCTATAATGCGAAGTGTTTTTGTTTAATATAGATTACTCAGTGCTCATATTATTATCATAGAGTAGTTGTCTTTGTACTATTTTAACTCATTTTCAGAGTCATATTTAATACTATTAATCAGAATTTTTTGCTGGTGTTTCTAATTAAGTTATTTCTCTCATAGGAATCATTTAAAATGGATCCCACAAGCGCCGATTTTTTTCATTTCTAGTCTAAATGAAAAATATTTAGGTCCAATTGATCTAGAAATGAGTTGGTCCACATAAAAATGAAAAATTGAGTAAGATAACTGATAGGGAAAAAGATATAAACAGTACCCGACCTATGGTCCACTAGTAACTTCAGTACCCAAGTTTTCAAAACTATCACAATGGTACCCAAAATATCCTGCCCGACCCAACTTTCATACCCGCCGTCCATGACGGCGTTAATTATCATGCCACGTGGCATTTTCTTAGGGGTAAAACCGACCCTTACCTCCACCATTCCCAGTTCCCACCATGGTTGCCATCTGCAAATCCAAACGCAGAGGAGACCAAGGCTAATCTGCAAGCATCTTTAGGGGAGGTTAGGGAAAGAATATAGGCTCAAATCCATTTTTCAATCACAACCCAAAGAAATCTTGTGTGTATGTTTCAAATGGAAAATTAGGAGGAAAAAATTTCTATTTTCAACGAGAGAGAGAGAGAGAGAGAGAGAGTTTAGGGAAATCGGTGAGCGATCTCGGTGGTGGAATCGCTGGTTGAAGCCCCACAGCTGGCCAGACGAGTACACCAGGCCGAGCGCTGGTTCCAGCAGCCCCGCGTCTCCTCCTCTCCAGCCCAGCGTCCCCCCCCCCTGCCGCAACCCCTGCCGCGAAGCCCCCGCCAGACCAGCAGCCTCGCCTACCCCCCCTCTGCGCGTACATCTCCCTCCACGCTATTGCCCCAGCATCAGCAGCCCTGGGTCCGCGTCCCGCGCCTGCTCTTGCGCAGCCCACCCAGCGCAGCAAGCCTACAGCCTGCCCACCCTCGATCTACCAGCAGGGGAAGGAAGAAGAAGAGAGAAAAGAAAAAAGGAAGAAGAGAGAAAGAGTGGAAAAAAAAATTGTGACCCAGCCCAAAGAAAAGAAAAAAAAGAGAGAAAGATGGGTGATGCCTGATCAGATCCAAGAAATGAAGTTAATTTGCCCCAATTCTGGGTTTCATTCTTTTGCCAATGGTCCGGAGAAGATGATGACAGAGTTAGGAGGAAGAAGAAGATGAAGAGAGCTTGAGGAAGAAGAAGAAATTCAGTGAAATGACGAAAATACCCTTCAAAATTTGACAGTTGACTAACTCCGTAACGGCCAACAGTGTTTTAGGTACTAAAGTTGGGTCGGGGTCCGAACTTCAGGTACTATTGTGATAGTTTTGAAAATTTGGGTACTGAAGTTACTAGTGGGCCATAGGTTGGGTACTGTTTATATCTTTTTCCCTAACTGATATTATGTATTTGATTGCTGAGAGATTTGTGACGTGTGAAAGTAAAGATAAACGTCTATAAACATCTAATAACCTAGTGTATGTTGCAAGGTCCATCACCATTCACAATCACATTTTGCCTGTTCCTAGCATACAAATCTCTGGCAACATTGTATCAAAATAAAGAATCTGTGGCAACATGTAGCTTTGCTAGCCTTGGACCACTAATGTACCATTTTGAAATGAGCTCCTTTTCGCCATCACAATCAAAATGTAACACATATGATATGACTTTGTGATCAAGAAAATTTGAAAGGGATTTGAGTAAAAGGCTAAGCGGTTGAATTGAGTGCTTGACCTTTCTAGCTGCGCATCATAATTGCAGAGAAAAGGATGATGGATTATTTCCAGGATCTAAGTCATCATCACAATCCACTACACCCACAAGGAGACAATGGTTTTGAGTCATCTCTCATAAATTATGATCTTGTTGAAGATAAAAAGGATATTTATTGACGATACAACAAAATTTATTGTGAATTGCAATACATCATCTTACATGACACATGTTAAAGAAATAGAAGAGACAATTAAATGAAACATTGACACAAGGATTGCAAGGCAAAAGAAAAACCATTCCATCGCGCAAAGAAAAAAAAAATCTTGTGTTTAATTGTTTGTAATGGCACCAATTCTGAAGTTTCTCAGCCTGGCTTTGATTTTCAGTGTGATTGTAGGAGTGGACTGTAAGTGCTCTAAGAACAGGCTCAAAGTCACACAGTATCGAACAGGAGAGTTGTTGCTCACCAAGCCAGTGTGGAGGGTGAAGATCACCAATGACTGCCCCTCTACTCAACTCGATGTTAAACTAAGTTGCAAGGGATTTCAAGCCGTGCAAGATATTGGTCCTAAGCCAATCTTGGCCAAATCCGGTGGCGAGTGTCTCCTCAACGATCGAGCTTCCAAGTAAGTTTGTTGACTATGGTATTGCTATGATTTACTCCTTAACTTGATTAGAGTTATTCAAGTAATTTTTGTTCATCAGTTTTGTGTTGACTAGGGTTACAAGGAAAAAAAGAGGGTGTTGCCATATATACTCAGCAAATACAGCAAAATTTTCACATTTTAAATAATTAACTAACCTCTTCACACACATTCGAAACTATTAGTTGAATAAAGAAAGCCAAGGATAGCGGAAGCAGATTAATTGCTTGGTTTGTTAGAATGGTAGTTCGTCTTCGTCTTCCCAACCTATCTATGCGCACGAGGATTTCATTTTCACCTATGCTTTTGGCATTCGGTTTCCTTTTCACCTGCTCTCCTCCCGAATTGCCTGTTCTTAAGAGTTTGAGCTAGCTCAGTTAAAAATAAAAAAATAAACAAAATAAGAGTTTGAGGCTTTAAGCATGTAGTCATGTACCGAGTTATATGACTGCATCCAATGACAACGTCGTTAATGTAACTTTCATTGTGGATGAAGAAAGAAGTGGCTTAAAATTTGTTATCTAATTCGATATTATAGAGAGAAATATATCAATACCTAGCCCATTTATTAATATCAAGATTGTGTCGATTGCCTCCACATGGTTAGGACAATTGAATTCCAAGTCCGTTTCTCAAATTTAGAATTGTTGAAAAGAAAATCCTTCTCATGGATTTGATCAAGGTTTTGTAAAGGCGAGTAAGTAGCACTGCGGCACTGCCTATATTGTTTCGATCAACTGCTCACTCATGAATCTTGTATTGGGGAAAAAAGAAGAACGAAAAATTAGACATTGACGACTTGAATTGTCAAGTTTTGCCGCATGCAAATGTGATTGATTTTCAATGAATTAGCATACAAGCTGAATTTTATTATGATTAAACGTGGGCATAGTTAATATTTAATCTTGGTGGAAATCTGAATTTTTGATTGACAATAATGTCGGACTTCATGCGCAGACGATGTGTAAACCAAAGAGAGCCACTATACCATCAGTTGATAGTTCTCACATCCTTTCCCAGGATTTTGTTCCTTCGGGTTTTGATGTTGGATAGGTTCTGTTGTACTCTTGTTCTGCTCTTTTAATATTCGTTGTTTCTCATCCAAAAAAAAAGAGCCAGTATATGATGACGGGTGTGGGGCTTATATTCAGGCTGCTTTCTAGCAACTCCGCCGTCTCCATTAAACCCTCAAGCCCCAACCCTCAAAGAAGGACTAGATTTTAACCTCCTTGATCAGTCTGGCTCCATATTCGTCCACCGATCTAATTTTTAATCTAGCTGCAATCATATTTCTTTTTAAGGAATTTGATAATTTTTTTCAAATTTAATTGGCCATCTATTGGTTTTTCTAGCGCTTGCAAACTATGGGAGAGATTATGAATTTTCCTTTCTTTAAAGAAATGGTATTTTCTGCGATTATATTGACAAGCGGAGTGCTAGACAATTTTTCCTTAAGGGCAACAAGTTTTTTTTGTTTTTTTCTTCTTATGTTAAGTAAAAGAGAATTCAAGAGAGATTGATGAGAGAATTGTGTATTCAACATTGAGAATAGGAGCCCTATATATAGGGATTACAAAGTACATGTTCTAATGTTACAAGGAAAACTATTCCGAATAGCACTAGGAATTCTAGAACATTCTCTCCTATTACAATCATGAAACTAATCCTAGTTTGAATAGGCACACAAAACTGATTTTCCTTCTGTTGACACCCAAATTTCCACAAGTTCAAATTCTATGAGTGATAAGCGAAGAGGGCAAGTCATCAACCTCGTAACCTAATTGGGCCTTCAAGCAAGCCCATTTCACGTCAAAAGGAAGCCCTCTATTTAGCAAGCAATACGAGAAGCCCAAATTCTCAAACGATTGACATGCATTTTCAAATGAGCCAACACGCTTATTTACCATGCGATACGCGTAGACCCAAGCTACGTTTGGGGCTTATACGGAAGGGTGTGGTGTGGAAGGTAACGGATTCTGTGAGGCCTATTGTTAAGTTAAGGTCCATCGACAATTTTGGGCTTGGGGATGAAAATTCATACTTGAGGGTCTAGAATCTTAACAAAGGTTAGTAGAGATGAAAGCAGGCCAGCAAAACCTAAAGCCCACTAGAGTTATTTCTTTACCTGAAGTCCATTACCCAAAGTCCACTGCAGCAGCTAGCCCAAAGCGAGCGTTGAAACCATCTTCTTCCCCAAACCAGAAATATCGCTCTATCAAGGTTGCTACTGGGATTAATGCTTCACCATTTCTTGCAAGAACCCAGAATCTATGGAGAAGCTTTGATTCATATACCCAACAATCCCGTTTCAATTTCCAATAGCCCTCAAACTTTGTGATTACAATTTACAATAGCAGAAAATAAGGGATTAGAATCCCTCAAAGATCACAGCAGCACAAAATTTGGGATCTTCACCTCCCTATGCTTATACCATCGACCTTCACTCTCATAGCTAGACCCAGCTTTCACCCTTTGGGTTTCATGGAGAAAACAAAACATGAAAGCTTTAGGATTATCCCACCAAAACTAAGATTACCACTTCAAAACCCCCAGTTCTTAGAACGAGTCTTTCCCTCCTATCTCCGCTATAAAAAGCGGGTTCATCGCCGTTGGAAGCAAGCATCAACAACCCATAAACATGCAAGAGATCAAGCTCTATCTCTGAATCCCTAGCCTTCAATTTCTCCCAATCAACCTTAACCCAAAACCTAGAAATCATGCCATTGCTGGAACTCTCTCTCTCTCTGCTAAACTCCCAAGCATCTAGCTCCCACACCATACCTACCTATAAATTCTGTTCTCGTGAAATTAAGTCCAATCGTTGCTGTTATCATCTAGTCCAATCGTTGCTGTTATCATCTAGTCTTATCGCTGCTGTTATTATCTAGTCTAATAGCTGTTGTTATCATCTAGCAGGTTGCAATGAAGTTGTTCTTAGGTCCAACCTTTGAACAATTTTGGGCCTAGTCTTGCTTAATTAAGAGGGTCTTGCCGTAAAAGGTCCAAAACACAAAATCACCCTCACAACTTCAACACTCCCCTTTGTGCTGCTCAAACTTGGTGGTGACGCTTCGCCCGTTGCTTAGTTAAAAACCTTGCTCGAGTGAAAAACCCTGTGGGACAAAAAACTACCTCGAGGAGGAGAAAAAGAGTACAATACATCCTTCACTCTTCTAGATCGAACATGTAGACATCATAACTCCCCCTGATGTCGATGTCTCCCCCTGATTTCTACAATCGTGGGAGTTCGGATAACTTTCTCAATCTGATGCTCTTCACATGTTTCTCGAAGGTGGATTTAGGTAACGACTTAGTGAATAAGTCTGCTACATTATCTCTGATCGGATTTGATTCACTTCAATCCTTAGAAGTGATTGTTGTTGCTGATTATAGAAGAACTTAGGCGATATATGCTTGGTGTTGTCGCCCTTAATGAAACCTAACTTCATTTGCTCAATACAAGCTGCATCATCCTCATAAATGCATGTAGGTTCATCCGTGGTATACTTCAAACCACAACTTCCTTGGATATGTCTAATTACAGACCTTAGCCATATGCATTCATGTACAGCTTCATGTAGAGCAATGATCTATGCATGATTAGAGGAAGTAGCAACAAGAGTCTGTTTTGTAGACCTCCAAGATATCGCAGTGCTTCCCATGGTAAAGACATAACCCATTTGGGAACGACCTTTGTGAGGGTCAGAGAGGTACCCTGCATCAACAAAACCCATCAAAACATCATTATTGTTTTGGTGGAGGGGAGTAGGAAGATGCCGGCCACCATGGACGGTGGCGGCAACATGGTCGGTGGTCAACTTTTGGACGACGGTTTTTTGCCTCTTGGGGTCCGATCCCAAAATTTCATCATTTCTTTTCTCTCTGTGGGGATAAAATATGCCCATATCAATCGTACCTCTTAGGTATCAAAAGATTGTCTTTGCACCAATCTGATGGCAGCGTGTTGGCGCAAAACTATGTCGAGCTAACAAGTTCACTGCGAATGAGATGTCCGGTCTTGTGCATTGAGCTAAGTACAATAATGCGTCTATTGCACTTAAATAGGGCACTTCAGCCTCTAATAATTCTTCGTCCTCATCCTTTGGACAAAACGGATCTTTTCCGGGCTCAAGACTACGGCCAATCATGGGAGTACTCACAGGCTTTGCTTTATCTTCATTAAAGCGCCTTAGAATTTTCTAAGTATATGCAGACTGATGGATTAAAATCCCATCACTACGGTGCTCGAGTTCTAAACTGAGACAAAATCGTGTTTTCCTAAGATCTTTCATCTCAAATTCGGATTTCAGGTATTTAGCAGTTTCCTTCAACTCATCTAGAGTTCCAATTAGGTTCATTTCATCGACATAAACTACTACGATTGCAAATCCGGAACTTGTTCTTTTAATGAACACGCATGGGCATATTTCATTATTAATATATCATTTTCCAATTAAGTAGTCACTTAGATAGTTATACCACATCCGTCCGGATTGTTTTAATCCATATAGTGAGCGTTTTAATCTTATTGAAAACGCGCTCCGTGGTTTAGAGCCACTTGATTTGGGTAATTGAAGTCCATCTGGAACCTTCATATATATCTTTGAATCTAGATCCTCATAGAGATATGCTATAACCACATCCATAAGCTGCATGTCAAGTTTTTCAGAAACTACCAAACTGACAAGGTAGCGGAATGTTATAACGTCCATTACGGGAGAATATGTCTCCTCGTAGTCGATTCCAGGGCGTTGTGAGAAACCTTGATCCACAAGGCGGGCTTTATATCTAACCACCTCATTTTTCTCATTACGCTTTCTAACAAAGACCCATTTATGGCCAATAGGTTTTACATATGGGGGTGTCTGCATTATAGGCCCAAATACCTGTCTCTTTGCTAGTGAATCTAATTTAGCCTGAATTGCATCTTTCCATTTAGGCCAATCCGCTCTTCGTTGACATTCTTCGACAGAGCGAGGTTCGATATCATCATATTCTATAATTCCTTTTGCAACATGATATGCAAACACATCATCAATAGCCATAGAATTTCTATCCATCATCTCATGGACACTAGTGTAATTCATGGAGATCTCTCTATTCTCTGGAATTGGTTCTGACATTGGAGCGTCCCCCAATGATGTCTCTTAGACATAACCATAATCCGGAATATTCTCATGAGATAGATCATTTACATTGATGATTAATGGATTGTTTTGTGCCAAACTCGCTTTCTTTCTTGGGAGATAATCCATCAAACCTATGGGCCTCCCGCGCTTCCTGGCAGAAGCCGTGGGCCTAGCCACTGTGTCACCCATATAGGGGACGTTGGCGCCATGTTCATGTACTCTTGAGGTGGCGTCATGTCCTCTAGTTTTAGGGACATCAATCCTTGCAGGCACGTTTGCAGTAGGTATATATGATCTCGTCACTTTAGAGATATCAGAAAACGCATCAGGCATCGATTCTGCTACTTTCTGAAGATCAAGAATTCTCCGCACTTCAATTTCGGACTGTGCGGTTCGGGGATCAAGATGAGACAGAGTGGGGACAGACCACGACAATTCTTATCGTTCCAGTTGAACATTTATGTTCTTATCTCCCCCTAACAATGGGAAGTCTGTCTCATCAAAGTGACAATCCGCAAATCTAGCTGTAAAGAAATCGCTTGCCAAAGGTTTGAAGTAGCGGACAATTGTTGGAGAATCATATCCAACATAAATGCCTAATCATTTTTTGAGGACTCATTTTGGTGCGCTGTGGAGGCGCAATTGGCACATAAACAGCACACCCAAATATGCGTAAGTGTGAGACATCGGGCTCATACCCAGTCACCATCTGGGATGCAAAAAAGGGTTGATTGGCAGTGGGCCTTAGACGAATAAGCACAGCTGCATGCAATATTGCACAGCCCCAAGCAGAAATAGGGAGATTGGTGCACATTACCAATGCTCTAGCGACCATTTGTAATCGTTTAATGGCGGCTTCTGCGAGACCATTTTGGGTGTGAACATGAGGAATATAATGTTCAACATCAATCCCAATGGACATGTAATAATCATCAAAAGTTTTTTGTAAACTCCCCTGTATTGTCTAATCTTATAGACTTAATAGGATGATCACGTTGGTGAGCCCTTAACTTAATAATTTGTGCTAGGACTTTAGCAAATGCAGCGTTCCTTGTGGACAATAGCATGACATGTGACCAGCATGTCGATGCATCAACCAACACCATAAAATATCTAAATGGTCTGCAAGGTGATTGAATAGGTCCACAAATATCACCTTGGATTTGTTGCAATAATGGTATATTTTCTTTAGTGTCCTTTGCATAGGATGGTCTCGATCCTAATTTTTCTAAAGAGCAGGTTTTGCAGAACGAATGATGGGCTTTAGAAACAACCAATGAGGATTTTAGTTGAGCCATGAAGTCACAATGGACTTTAGAAGTAGGATTTGGAGACAAAAGAGCTGTGGTGACGTCAAAGCCACCTTTAGGCTGCAGGGGGATGGTGGAGCCGGTCGGTGAAGGCCAGTTTTGGGGATAAACGGCGCCGTGAGGCTTAGAGGCTCTTTCGGGGTCCAAATCCCGATTTTTACTTCTTTTCGTTCTGAAAAATGGATGTATGTGTGAAGTCTTTCATATACGGATCATCATATCACGACCTGGGTGTCCCAAACGGTCATGCCAAAGCCTATATGTGTCGGAATCAGCCTATATGTGTCGGAATCCAATAAATCATTTCTCATAACATGATTAGATTCAATTATTCGAATAGTGGTTGCATAAAACCCACTAGATCGATACATAAGTTTCTCTAAGACTCTTTTATGTCCGTAGTCATTAGAGGTGATGCAAAGGAACTCTTGTCCATTCTCACAATGTGTTTCCACATGAAAACCATTGGCTCAAATATCTTTAAAGCTTAATAGGGTTCTTCCTGCCCTAGGAGCATAAAGAGCTTCTGTGACATTTAAAGTTGTGCCATTTGGCAACATAAATTGGGCTCGTCCTCTACCATGAATCAATCGAGATGATCCAGCCATCGTAGTCATAGAAGATCGAGTAGGCGTCATCCATAGGGATAATTATCTATTTTGAAGGATGGTATGTGTAGTTGCACTATCCGTGAGGCATTCTAGCTCTCCGGGAAACATACTGAAAAATAATAAAGTTCTAAATTAAAATATGTCTAAGACATTGAATAAAATAAATCGATACTTTATTAATAATAGCCAATGATTACATCAAAGTTTCGTGACCATAATCTAATCCAAAATAGAAAATCAAACTGTAGACAAATTGTAGTCACTCAATCAGTTCGGTGATTCCAATTTGGTTGTGACCAGGGAAGGTAAGGCGAGATTTTGGTGGAGCATTGCTCACTTTTAAAACCGTTCTCTCAGTTCAAACCTTTCCTAGACATCACAATTACTCTTGAGTACGCGTAGAGGGAAAGAGTTAATACAATAAGTCATTTTATTGATTTAAGGCACAATTGCCATTACATCATTCTTGGAAAAATAAAGGACTATGCTAATCAAAATCTACAGCATCCTTGTGCAATTCCTTGTCAGATTTGAAGTCCGCTATGGTGAGATTGACGTTGGCATCATCACCATCTTCTTCTTCTTCGGCAAGATAGGCTTCATGCTCTCTAAAGTCTCTATATGCCTTGTAGTGCACAGCTAATTGATTGCTTGCATTGCATTGCTTGAACCAATGCTCACTTGATCCACATCGATGACATACGTCATTGTGATTGCCTCCCTTTAATTGAGGTGCATTGTTTGCACTAGGGTGGCGTCCCCTAGAAGAATTGGCGCCATTCCCACAACCTTGGGTAGCTCCACCACGTCCTAGAGCCCCATGGCCTCCTCTCCCATGTTGCCATGTGTTGCCACGTGTTCGTCCTTCATTCTGATGATTACCTTCCTTTGTAGGGCTGTTATATGGACCAAAACATCCGTTGTGTCCCTTATTTTTAGGGTTCCGCTCCTTGCGCCCTTCTTTGGGTGTATTATTATAATTCGCCTCTTGAACGCTCTTAGTTTCGACAGGCCTTGAATTATAATTCTTCACGAGGATATTATCATGTTTTTCAGTTACAGATATAACATTAATTAGCTGATGAAACCTCGTGATCCGTCCAGTATTGTATTCGGTTTGATATTGCTTTGATACCAAGATTGCTGAGATGGGGAAGGTGGAGAGAGTTTTCTCAATTAGCTCTTGCTCCGTGACAGGTTGTCCATAGAACCCCAACATGGTTTTAAGGCGTAGAGCTTCTAAATTAAACTCAGCTACGAACTTGAAGTCGGCGAATCGTAGATTGCTCCATAGAACTTTCAAGTCGGGGAGGAGGGAGTCCTTGACATTGCCAAAACGCTCTTCTAGCGCAACCCATAATTCTCTAGCATCCTTGATTGCCATCTACTCCAATCGGAGTGATTTATCCATGCGGTGTCTTATCAAGATGAGAGCGGTGGCATTATTTGTAGCCGTACGCTAAAAAATAAGCGCAGGATTTGGTGCTTGAATTACGGGTAGGATCCCTTTTGAAGTGAGATGGTTCTCAACATATGTGACCCAACTATGATATTCTGAGCCAGTTGAGTCAAGTATAGGGAAGTCAAGCTTCGGCTTCGACATTTTGAAATCAAGAAGAAGAAATATATTAGTTTCGGAGTTAATAACTTCCACGACAGCTAAATAATAAGATTTCTGAGCTATGCTACCAAGAAATTGATTTCCAAGAATGATTGGATTAGACTGAAACAATGATGTTTATATGGTCATAAATCGATGCTTACGGACGCTCTTAGTCCGAAGTTTTACAAACGCTCTTAGCTTTTTAATAGCGTGAATCCCCACGATTCAGCTTTTCAAGAATTGAACCCACGTTATAAGAAATGTGGGATGTAGAAGAAGGGAGGTTGCAAGTTCCCGAACAAAAAGAAGAGGAATTTAAATTCGGAAAGCAGGAACTTTAATTTAAAACTTTCTTGTTAATTCGAAGCTTGAAACCTTAAGTCTTGAAATCTTGAAAACTTGAGATGATGTAGGTCGAGTTAGGAAACCTTAGGTGGTTCGGTAGTCATAGCGGCAAAGAGTTTTGATTGCTGCCGAGTATTGCAGGGAGTTAGGTAGATTTGGTGGCTGTTTGGCTGGCTGGAAGAGCTGCACGGGCAGCAGGAACGAGTGGTTGTCCGAGAGGATGCAGTGGGGAATTTGGAAAAGAGGTGCAGCAAAGCTGCAGGAGCAGCAGCATCTTGACACAAAGCTGCAAGCGCACGGGCTCGCAGGTGGCAGCAATGGGCGAGGCAGGTGCTGCAGGGAGTAGCAGACGTGCGGCAGGACTGCATGGGGCAGCAGGTGGTGAGGCTAGCGCGAGCTAGGTGCAGCGGTAGTGAAGGAAGATTTTTCGGGTTTTGGGTTTTGGTTTTTGTTTTGTGGTTATAACTCGTGCTGATAACGTGTTTAAGTAAAAGAGAATTAGTGAGAGATTAATGAGAGAATTGTGTATTCAATATTGAGAATAGGAGCCCTATATATAGGGATTACAAAGTACATATTCTAATGTTATAAGGAAAACTATTCCGAATAGGACTAGGAATTCTAGAACATTCTCTCCTATTACAATCATGAAACTAATCCTAGTTTGAATAGGCACACAAAACTGATTTTCCTTCAACATCTTATTGTTTTAAGATGGATTTGGTAATTTTAATGAGTTTTACTTGCCACTTGTGAATTCCTAGCTTGAATAACTAGAATTAGGTACTTAATTTTGGTGTATGCATTTTTGATTTTTTTTTTTTTTTTTAATCGAGCCCGAGGGCAAAAAAATATATTCATCATAAGCCAGAGTAGGTCATTACATACCCTTCCGCTGCCATATAGACAGACAAGAAAATAATTGTAGTACCCACAATGGTACATAAGAAATAGACCTGGTCATTGTACAGTCAAGTACGTAGACATAGCGGGATCCCCCTTTAGTACTACGCCAGAGGCTCTAAAAGTGCCCGGTCCTCCCAACCTAACTTATAAAACAGTAAATCTAGTCGCCTAGAGACCTCAATTAGTGTACAACTAGAGACACTGAGAATTAAGTCGACAAAGCTAAGACCAAATGCTAAACTAGGTAGGAAAAAAATCCACTAAACTGCCCCAAAAAAGAGCTAAAGAAACTAGAAAATAAACAAAACTAACTAATGGCCCAATTGGCCCAAAGAAGAGCGAAACCCTAGGCCCAACTCGCTGACCCAACCCTGTTGCACTTCCACCTTCCTATGTTGAAGACGTCGTACGCCACATGCCGCAAGCAAGCCACTACCATGCCTGCACCATACCATCACCGCCCACACCACACAACCACCACCGCAAGGACAACAAAGAACCCGAAAGACACCAGACTCAATCCAAAATTAAAAGGATCCCCTGTGTCCCTAGAGCATCGGCTACATCCCGACGATGCCGTTGCGCTCCCGCTTCAGGCCCGTGCCGCCCCTTGAACCAGACCCCACGACTCCCCTAGCCAAAGAGAAGCTTCGACCCAAACAAGACCATATCAGCATAAACAAGCTTCGAGCCACTGCAGATCCATGAAGCCAGTAAACCCTAGACCATCATCGCATGTCCAACAACTTCATAGTGATGACAAGGCAAGCCCCACCAACGCAGAGTGCCGCCGGACGAGAGGACGTCGGCTGAAGACTCGACCTTTCCTTGGTGAGCGTGCGGCGCTGTAGTTCAAAAACTTGTAATTGGGAAGAAACCTCCCCTTTTGTTGAAGCTTGTGAGTTAAACTCTTGAAGAGAATATGTATATTTGGTTATATTGGAGGAGAATCGAACTACTAAACTAGTCTAGTTTCTTTTTTAATGTAGTGTTTGATTTTAAATCAATCAAATTAACTTTGCTTTTTGAAAAAAAGGAAAAAAATTATGAAATGCAACACTTTATTTTTGACAACTAGTCGTGAAGATGGTTACTTTTGGTTTTTAAATGAGTTTACTCTCTTCCTTCATTTCTATAAAGAACTTGAACTCAAGCATGCCCATTGTTTAAGTTGTCATTAATAACTTCTTATTTGTCTATCAAAACTGCTCGATCACCATTTGGAGTTTTTGGATCAAAATATGATGCCAACATAATTAAGCTTGGTGCTACTCATATGGCTCGTGCAAGCTATTGCATACTATACTGTAGTACTCATCAATTTATCTGCAAATTGCCTACATAAGATTTCTTGTTGTAAAGGATTTGATAGTTCCCTTTGCTGCCTTCCCAATATGAAGTAGCCCATTAATTTATGTTGAAAAAATACCATGACTTTTACTCCCCCTCTCTCTCGCTCTGCTAGGGTTAGGGTTTTGAGTTTTTAAGTTGTGCAACGTCCCATTTTCATGGCTGCTGCTATTGCCTCCATGACTGCCAGACTTGCGACCAAACTGTCGCTCAAGGAAGGAGAAGAACCGGTAGATTTGGGGAATCTTAGGGTCTTAAGGAAGGAGTTTCTGGCCCGCAATTTCTACTTCGTGGGTAGGCTCAACACTTGCAGGGCGTTAGTGCTAGATTTATTCCGAAGTGCAGTGTGATCGATGTGGAGGTTGACGGGGACCGTAGAGGTTCAACCATGGGGTGACCGCATTCTATTTTACGTTCACTCATGAATGGGATGTCGCTCGGGTGAAGAAGGGTGGTCCTTAGGGTTTTCACTAGCCATGATCCTCTTAAATGACTACGATGGCTTCTTGAAGATCTCTAAGGTGAAGTTGGACTTTGTTTGGACTTGGGTTGTGCTGCAGAGTATTCCACCGGGCATATTGACGGAACCTACCGTCTGGTTAGTGCGTGGGACAATTGGAGAGGTCCTGGAGGTGGAAAGGATAGCGCTATGCTGGGGAGAAGCTCATGTCTAGCTCGTCCTATCCATCAATGAGCCAGTGCGTGTGGATCAGAGGGTTAGGGCTTCTCCAATTGATGTCTTAGCACTTCGATTTAGGTATGAGAGACTTCTAGGGCACTACCGCTCCTGCGCCTTGTTGAATCATGTTGGCTAGCGTTGCCCTAGGAAGGAAGAATCGGAGACAGATACCGCTATGGAGGTGGGGTCACAGTAGGCGGCGGGGCCAATCATTCCAGCCTTAGTCTTTAGGGAAAATGTCCAGCCTTCCATTTTTTCTTCTCTGCTATCTGCTTTCAGGGTTCCCAACTTGTTGAAGAAGAAACCGATGCAAATCCGATCACTTCCGGAGCTAGTGACGACATTAGGGACTAAGGGGACCTCTACTCAAGCTCCGGTTGTTGGGGTATGTCGTCCAAGAGAGGAGGATGATCCTAAAGATGGTTAGAGATCCAAACACAGCTTGGCTCTTACTCTGGTCAATCTGCAGTCAGAAAATCTTGGTATATACTTCTCTTCTAAGGGTCTGGTAGATGTGAAGGTGACCTCAGCTCCTAAGGTCTACAAGAAGAAGGGCAGGCCTCATGGTCGAAGAAACAAATCTAAAGGCTCGCCGGTGGTGTTTGTTTGTGGAGGGACTAAATCCATGGTGTCGGGTTCTACTGAAGGAGGGCCTGAAGGTGTGCATGGAGTCCATAATGGCCCAGCAGGATTGGAACCCGTTTCCTAGTCCGGGTAGGAAATGATTCTCTACTTCATCTAGGGTGGGATGGGTCTTGCTTGATTATGGCGACGTACACCAGGAGGGTCTTAGGCGTCAAAATGATCAAGGAAGTGTCTCACTTTAGGAGGCATAGGGTTTCGCATTTTATTTTATTGCTTTTTTGCTAGTAGTTTTCTTTGTTTGAACTTTAGTTTTTTGGATTTCCTCTTAGTTTTTAGCACTCTAATGAGCTTACATTGTAATCTGAGGGGTGTTTGTACCCTTCATGCTTGACCGAGTGAGGTTGTCTTGATTTTATACAATGAATTAGTCTTCCATTGCCCTAAAAAAAAAAAAAAATTTCTTGTTGTAATTGTTTTTGTCCATCTTAGAACTTGTCTAAGGACAAAATTAGAAGAAGAAGAAGATGAAAATGTCTAACAAAATCGTGTCTATGTATAGAGAGGCGTGAACAATTGCATCTGTACATTTTGGAGCTGAGTGAGGTTACCTCAATGAAGCACAGCTCTGCTAACAATTTCTAACCCTTTTTTTTTTTAACAAAACTAACTTGGTCTTGGTAAGCAAACATGACTTAGAGCGAATTCAATGGATTAGCTCAATGAGTTTTTACCTTCTTACTTTACTCGTACTACGCTCTTGATAATAAATTTATTATGGGGCTCATACATATGAGGCAAGATTAAAGTGGCTCCCGAGTATGGTGGGAGCAATATCATAGTAGCTCATAGTTTAGCTTTTAGTTATTTTATCTATAAATTTGATAAAAATAAAGAGTACTGTTAAAAGGGTACTCTATACTTTGCTTTTGGTATATACAACATACCAACTTACCAAGCTACATTTCATACAATAGTTCTCACATGGTCAATAACTAAGCAATGAAATTATGTTTAGTCACCATTAGATGTAAATATAATGGTGGAATTAAGTTGAGTTATTCTATTTTTCATCGTTGATCAGGTGAACACCACTAACCTTTCATTACTTTCAGTTTGTCTAAATCAACCTTCATTTGTCTTTAGTCATCAACCACCATTGGATAATTGTTGTGCTAAAATAAAATCCTGATTAAAATGAATTGTTCCATCGAGCACAAACGACATCGCTTGTACTCGAAAGCTATATATAGAAGCGTGATACGTGTCATAAAAGGCCTGACCTTCACACTATGATCAATGTTAACATTGCAATTAATAAAGCCCAATATTCAATATTCTGACTAATTTGGATCGTCGTAAAAGCCCAACTCGAGCCCACCAAACTATTATAGGAAACAACTCAACACATTTTCGTATAGTTGTCATCCGAATCTCCAAGACATACAGTTGGCAATAGAAATATATTCTAACTCCGTACCTTTACATAAGCATCTCCACATTGAGTGACGCTTGAAAGATTCTTAGGTATGACAGGTGTGCCATGTGGCAGTACGCCCACCCACAAATGGCGTGCATAAAGGGTACAATCGCCAATATTTGGCATGAAAACTCGTGTTCGATATAATGCACTCAAAACAGTTAATGACAGTTGTCGATCTTTGTGACATTCTTTTCGCTCAAAATGAGTCCACGTAGAAGAAGTGAAAAGCTTCCATTAACGTTTTTATTTTAATGTATAACTATTATAACAAGCAAACAACCCACTTTGATGAGATCCAAATAGACGACCCCATAAAGTCCGTGGTAATGAAGTTTAAATTGCTTAGGGACCTTGTCTTTCATTTTTCAATCAATCAAGAAGATTGCTCCACTTTACCTTACTACTAAAGAGATCGAAATGAAAGTATTCGCTCGTGAATCAATCTGATATCTGGTCTCAAAGAGATCGTAGTAAATCCCAATTTTTTTTCTACATCATTTTCAAAGGAAATGAATTGTAGATGGAGTTGAAAGCTAGAGTTTTATACTAAAAAAAATGTATAAAGCAATGACAAATTAGTCGGGAGTAGTCTATGATATATAATTTTTTTTTTCTAGTATTTCGTCAATTAGAACCAAGAAATATCACAACTTATATCAAAGAGATACAACAGAAACCCTAGCCTCCCAACGAGCTTTCAACAGTTAGAGAATTCTTGTTTGTCCAGCAGTGCGTTCTTGGATGTCGTCTTCGGACGGGCATCTAGGCGGCATCCCTTGACGTCATACAGCTGTTCCTGGGTGGTGAGACTGGTCTCCATGGCCGCGATCTGGCTTTGTTGGGTCAAGGAGGACAACTGTACTGCGGGTTAGATGAAGGCAGAGTAGACGACATGATTCGTTATTGACGGCGGTTGTAGGGGTGGTCGGGAGGTAGCCGATTGCTCCTGAATCTGGGGTTGATGGTGATTTCATTGCTTTTCTTTGGATTGGCCGATGATTGTGGGCACTCATAGAGTGGTTACCGGTTTTGGTCATCGACGTTTGTGGCTTCGTTGTTACCAGAGGTGACAGAGAGGGTGCGGCGCACTGGAATTGCTCATCATCGGGATTCGCTCGGGCTCATGTGATTGGGCTTGGTTTATGGGTCTTGCTCTTGGACTTATGGTCTTGTTAGTTTTTTTTTTCTTTTTTATTTTCTAGTCTCTTTTTAGGCCTTTCTTGGCAATCTAGTGATTTTTTTCTACCTAGTTCAGCATTTGGTCTTGGTTTTTGTCGGCTTAATTCTCAATGTCTCTAGTTGTACACCAATTGAAGTCTCTACACAACTAGATTTACTATTTTGAGAGTTAAGTTGGGAGGATCGGTCCTTCTATTTTTAGGCTTAGTTCATCTAGCACCTTTAGCGTAGTACTAAAGGAGGATTCCGCTGTGTCTACGTTGTTGATTGTACAATGAGTATGTCCATTTCCTATATACCACTGTAGGTATTACCACTACCTTCTTGTTTGTCTATAAATGGCAGCGGAAAGATATGTAACGGCCTATTCTGACTTGTGTTGAATATAATTTTTGCCCCATGGACTCGATTAAAAAATATATATATAGGTATTCAAGGAAGAAGGAACAATAGCAAGGTTATATGAAGTGTAGACTTAAACTATACGAAGTGGAGGCTATTAAACAAGCAGACTATAAGGAGACATAAATCTTCTAGGCTAGACTCCTTAAACTGTTGTTCAATACAGAAACACAAGGAAGCGTGAAGGCAACAATTATTAACCATGCAAGTATGTCACTAAATATATATTCTGGAACAACAATGCATATATTTGTTAAATCAAATATCCCCACCAAGGAGGGAGATCATCAATATCAGTTCAGATAGTTGCACGTCCTATTTGACTCAATCAGCAATGTCTACATAGATTTTTATGCAAAACGAGATGCAAGCATGTAACAATGTAAATAGAGGATTGGTACAAAAACTTTCATCCAAGTGTGAAAGTTAAAACTAATAGCTGTACTCTGACCATTGTCTCTTCAGTGATTGCATAAATTAGAAGATCAAACTACAAGTAAGCATGAGTCCATAGAAATCAATTCTCATAAAATCAAATTACTAGGAATATAAATCAAATTACAAGGACAAAACTCCTAAGATCATGATCTTTAAAGAGAATATAATGAAAAGTAGTAAACTAGAAAGCATAACTAGACTAGTAATAGGAAACCTAGATAACATGATCAATAAGTAACAAGTCTAGCATCCTTTGATTACAATCAAATATATCTTTATGTTGGCAATCCACAATCATGATTAGCTTCTTCCTTTAAGACCGCAACCAACAATTATTAGGACTCTTAAACATAAAGGAATGCAAACGTAGAATATTGGACTCAAGTAGTTATAGCTAAACGTGTATATTGGATTCGAGTAGGAATACTCAATCCTAGAACTCTTGAAGGACCCTAAATTAAACCCTAAATCTTCAAGAACATAATTAAAATAGCAAGCGTTGGACCTTTATTTGACCACGAAATTATAATCCAATTCTTGAAAAGAAAAATAAAGAGATTATTGATGTACATACCTTGAACACACAACAGTTTTGAACTTTTGATTGTGTTCCAAATCAGTAAGATAGTGTTTAGGTTTTAACTATAAGAGAAATTGGTTGTCGTGGTAAAATAGAAGCAGGAATGATAGAAAAGAAAAGGAAGAGGTAGAGGGTAGAGAAGTGAGTGGTTCATTAAGGGTAATAAAATCATATGGTTATCTTTCAACTAAATTAGAAAATAAGGTTATAAATCATTTTGAAGAGCCAAAAAGGGTCATTTTTCAAAATTTCTCTTGTTTCTATCATATTCTCTCGAGGAGAAACTAAGTCATTTTTGTTCTAAACGATATTTCGTAGCATGGTACATGACACAAAAACGTTTGTTCTACGACCAATATTGGTGCTACGATCAAGCATATTCTACATTCAATCCTTGAACAAATCCAAACCGATGCTGGTGCTGCTGTCAAGCAGACTCAACATTCAATGCGCTTTGACTAATCCAAATAAATCAAAACGTCAAACTCGAGCCAATGAACTATTACTAAAGGCTACTCGACACATTTTCATACAACTGTCAACCGACATAAGGACTCCCACCTCGAGGCAAGCATACAGTTGGCAAATAAAAATACAACGCAACTATATTCTTTACCTCGGGGATGGGGGATGTTGGTCAGTGGGTCTCACTAGTAGCGTACATAAATCGTGCAATCGTGATTAGCAGTCAAATCTCACATAACGTAACATGATATATTGAAGAAAATAAACGATAAATTCCAGCAATCGCCTCAAAGTGATTTGCACATAGAAACACTAGAAAAGTTCTCATTCACCTTTCTATTTAAAAGAATCATTATTTTCATGTGTATGACAAATAATTAGGATGCGTCTATTGCCACCCTACCGTTTTCTTAGTTCACCCTATAAATATTTGAATTATTGAAAGACTATATTACCCAAGTGTAAAATAACTACTAATTAAGTACATTAATTTTCTAAAATCTAAATTTGTAAGGAAAAATAAATAAATAAATAACCAATGAATTAAATAGAAAGATTACTTAATTTCTCATTAGATAACATTAATCTTCATCTTCTCCACCCAAATTTGTATTTATTACTATTTTTTTGTCTTTTTGTTACCTCTTCATCATGAATTCGTTATTTAATTCACAGAATCATTAGTGTTAACTACATCAAAATCTTTGCAATACCTTTTGTGAACACTGAAAGTAAAAATTTAAAACACGCAAGAAAAATCTCAATATCTTCTTCATTGCGCTTAGTTGTTAACTAACTAATATTTTGACATAGATTGAAATAGATGAACATTGAAGTAGAAAGAAAAAAAATTAAAAAAATGGAAGTAAATTAGATTATGATTTTGTTAGGAAACTTTAATATATTATAGTTTTTTTTATTGGTATAAATTAAATGTGAGATTTTAATTAAAAAAAATCTCTTTTAATTCGATATGTCATATAAGGATATTCTAGGAAATAGAAATGGGTTACCTAAGTAAATTTAATAATTGAAATTAAAATGTAGGGTGTAATGAGTAAGGAGGGTGAACAAAGAAAATAGTAGGGTGGAAATAGCCGCACCCAATAATTATTACCAATGCACTTGAGTTTCGTTCATGTAGATAGCCTGTCATCCCTAGATGGCCGAGCTATCCAAACAATCCACATAAACCCTAACTCGAGATTGAGTCCTAATATCTAGTGAAATAGAGATATAACACGAGCAAACAAAAGTGTCGGTCCTATTAGTTAATATTTGTAACATCATTAACTCGAGATTGAGTCCTAATATCTAGTGAAATAGAGATATAACATGAGCAAACAAAAGTGTCGCTCCTATTAGTTAATATTTGTAACATCATTACAGTGAGAGTCATGAATCCAAATCTCACTGAAAAGAAACGGATAAAGAGAATATTACGAAACACTGACACAACACCTTGTGTCAGTTGACCATAATTAAAATGTTGAAAATCATGTAGGTGTATGCAGAGCGGTCTCAATTGATTAGACATAAACTGGTCCAACTCAGGTGGGGTTAATGTGAACTAGGATTTGCCCAAAGTCAAGCATTAATCTGGCCAGAATTGAATCCCAATTTGAAAAAAGAGTTTCGTGATAGGTACCCAGAAGCTAACTTTTGGAAAGATAGTAGGTTTGATACCAAAACATGTGAATGTTTGGTGGTTTAACAAGTATGAACATAGGTTCTTGAAGCTTTGAAATCTTGGTTAGAACAGTACTATAAAAACTTCTCTCTAAACAAACTTTAAAAAAAATAAAGTTTTTGAAAAGAAAAATTAACCTAATTAAGTAAAGAAAAAGGATAACAGATCTAAAAGACATAAAGTGGAGTCTTCCTTCTCCAATAAGTAAGTATCAATGTGTAGATGAATTAGGTTCGTTGAATGCTCATAATTATCTCGAAATCGTTGGGCTAAAAGTATGTGATTAGAGGTAGGTTTTGATGCATGCGCTATTGCTCATTGTATCATCTATATATATAGCATGCGATCTTCACATATACTTTCTGCACTAAAAGGTATCAATGCTAAATTTTTAATCCGCAAACCAAAGGTAGGAGTAAAAAGGAGACCCAACTCCAAAAGGAATAAGTTTTGATTCTCCTTTTGAAATGCATGGCAATGTACTACACTCAATTGCCAACTTTTCAACCTTTTACCTACATTTCTTTCTGAACTTTTGATTTCATGACACAGAAAGGAACCTCCTTTTCTTTGGGGCTACTTTCCTCATACCTCATTGTACTGGCTTTTAAATGCAATGAAAGTGTTGGGATTGCCTTTTGAAGCTGCACACTTTACTCATCTCCTCTAAAATTGAGTGAATGACAGATGATCATGAACCAGTAGTCTAACTTACCCCACAGTCACATGAGCATGTCAGCTTGGTTAGAAAGAGATTTTTAGTTCATCCTCTTTAGGGATGGACCATTACCAATACTCACCAGAAAAGGATTTTAGATTTTGTCACCATCTTCATGTCTAGGTAGAAGCAGCCAAGGTCGGTGATAAGTAAGGTACCTGATATGTTCAACGCAAAAAATAAGCAGAAATTTTCCATTCAACCCCACCACCCAAAGTCATGAATTTCATCATGGTAGTTTAAGGGGTCCCCTAGTTTAATCTTCAAAACCAAAAGGGCAGTAATGGAATTTGACTTCACTTTAAAATGAAAATGAGAAAGGAATTATTCAAAAATAATACACACACCCTTAAGAGAAGGAGTTGAGAAGAAAAGGAGTTGAGAAATGAACTTCCAACCACTAGTGCACCCTGAAGAGGAGTTGAGAAGAAAAGGAGTTGAGAAATAAACTTCCAACCACTGATGCACCCTAAATAGGAGTTGGGAAGAAAATGAGTCGAAAAATGAACATCTAGCCACTAGTGCACTCTGAAGATGAGTTGAGAAGAAACATAGTTGGAAAATGAACCTCTAACCACTAATGCACCTCGGAAGAGGAATTGAGAAAAAACAAAAATAGTCTTAAAACGAACATCTAGCCACTAATGCACCCTAAATGAAGAGTTGAGAAGAAAAAGAGTCGAAAAATGGACATGTAGCCACTAATGCACCCAGAAACGGAGTTGGAAAATGAAACTCTAGCCACTAATACACTAGGAAGATGAGTTCAGAAGAAACATAATTGGAAAATGAACCTCTAACCACTAATGCACCTCGGAAGAGGAATTGAGAAAAAACAAAAATAGTCTTAACACGAACCTCTAGCCACTAATGCACCCTAATGAAGAGTTGAGAAGAAAAAGAGTCGAAAAATGGACCCGTAGCCACTAATGCACCTAGAAACGGAGTTGGAAAATGAAACTCTAGCCACTAAACGAAGATGAGTTGAGAAGAAACAGAATTGGAAAATGAACCTCTAACCACTAATGCACACCGAAAGAGGAATTGAGAAAAAACAAAAAAAGTTGAAAAATTGACCTCTAGCCCTTAATGCACGTAACTATTGCTTAATGAGACTTTCCTTAACTAAATGATTATACGAAGCAAAAAAGTGAAATCTGGACAACCAAAAATTTTGATTCTAAATCTAAAAAAATAGTGGTTTAGCTTAAAAAATCAATAGAACTTATTATTGTCTCAAAATTAATAAGCACCCTAGTATTTCCAATTTCCTCCATTTCTAGGAACAATTTTGTGATGTAGCAAATTTTATTTACTTACTTATTTAATAAAGCTTAATATTAGAGTTGTCAATTCTGACACTGACCCGATAACCGATAACACGACTCGAAACCCGAATGAAATAAAACGGGGTGACTTGCACTATTAAAAAGCGGGTCGGCCGCTATGACCAATTTAATAAACGGGTCAGTCACGGGTCAACCCACCAACGCGAAGTGAACCCATATAACCCATTTATTAAATTAGTTGGATTATATATTATATATAATCCGTGTAGACGACCAATTTAAAAAAGTTAATATTATATGTATATAAAGGTTGAATAAGATTTTTCTCACTTTAAACTAGAGTTACCACTTCACCATTAATACTATAAATTCACTAGTATATATGCACTATATGCAATTTTTTAGATAAATTGGTCGCAATGTTAACTCTTAAATGAATCATTTTGTGACACAATCTATTTATTAAATAGTTTACGCGGGTTGAAAATAGGTAAACCATTTAATAAATAGTTTGAGTTTGAGTTTAAATTTTCGACACGATTATTAAATGAGTTGGGTTTGAGTTTGTCTTTTGTGACATGACAAATACTTTAACCCGACACAACTCATTTACAGCCCTACTTAGTATTTTCAATTTCCTCCTTTTCTAGGAACAATTTTGTGATGTAGTAAATTTTATTTACTTATTTTCCACTTACCAAACACAACAAGTGTATCTCTTATCTCATTACCAAACAAGGGAGATGACTTGGATTGGAAACAACTCTCATTTCTTCCACAACCTTAGTAATGAAATGCTAAAACCTTATTGAATTTTTTTTAGATGATGATATTTATAGAACTTCAAAAAGCTTATCATTATGGCATCACAGTCATAATGTCATTATTAGAATCTAGTAATCCACCACCACCCACCACACAGAGACACACCGTAAAGTGTTAAAGTATAAACAAACAAAATCCCACAGATAACAAGATTATTAACAAATGGACTGTCAACTCTCTCATGCTCATATCTCAATTTTAAAACCACATTATGATGGTGAGATCCCTATCATGATCTGATGTCCATCAATAACCACAAACCCATGCTTATAATCCACAATATTCTTTTTTGATCTCCCCTATTCTGCAAAATAAATTGTAGTAAATGAAGCATATCACAAACCTTAAATCAAGTTTGGCTCGATTCAAGGTTGAATAAACCAGCACACACCTGCAACATATGCCACATTCCACCAAAACTACCCTTCCTCAAATCGCTTTCTGCTTTTAACAGCATGCACAGAGGGTTTAAAAAACAATTGTTGTAAATAAAGAGGAAGAAGAAGAAGAGAGACTCTCTCTCTTCCCGGACTCCTACACGTTGAAGTCTCCAGCTTTTGTCATATTCCATGAGTTTCTAGTTCATTACACGTTCTGGGTTTTCTTCATTCATTTTGCAAAGGAGGCAGAGAGCCTGTTTAGGTGTTTTCATACTTGTCTTCATCGCTCACAGGCTTGTCTCCACCGCTGGTTCCCCATTAAAGCCCCTATTTTGAGGTCAGTTTTTGGGGGTCCTTCTTGTTCTTTTCTGCATCAGAGTTTATTGCTTTCCTTCGTCATGGTCCTTTGTCCGGTTGTGCTCGCTTAGAGAACAAAAGAAGAGAAATTGAGAGAATCCTTTTTCTCATCTCTCTCTCTCTCTCTCTTTCTTCGTTTTCCGTGATGATGAGATAAAATCTGTTTGTTTCCATGTGCAATGTGTCCTCCTGTGCAGGTTTTGTATTGCATCTCAAAACCCAGATGGTGAAATGCCCAAACGATTCGATCTCTCTCGCTTCTTATTAATACTAGCTCCTTGCTTTCACTACTCTTCTTCTTCTTCTCCAATTCAGTCCTTTTGCTCTGTTCAACAATGGGTCTCACTCTCTTGCTTCACAAAATCTCAGCTTCTTCTTCATCTTCAAACCCAGCTCAGCTATCCCAGACGACCCCTTTGGGAGCTGTGCAAGGTCTGCCCTTCCTGGAGCTGTCTTCTATTGTCATCAATTTGGCGCTAGTTCTTGCGTTTCTCTTCATCGTTTCGGCCCGGCGGATGGTTGTCTGTCTGGGCCGGATTAGGGTGCTGAAAGACGATTTGGGTTCGAATGGGAACCCAATTCAGCATGATAGTGCTGTTGATAGGGGAATCCAGGAGGTTAGAGTGGGCACAGACTTTAAATTTTCAGTGTTTTGCTGCTTCTATGTGTTGTTTGTGCAAGTTGTGGTGTTGGGTTTTGATGGGGTTGGTTTGGTTAGAGGAGGAGGAGGGGGTGGTAGTGGGAGGGTGGTGGTTTGGTCTGTGCTTTGCTTACCAGCTGCACAGGGCTTAGCTTGGTTTGTGATGAGCTTCTCGGCTTTGCATTGTAAGTTCAAGGCGGCCGAGAAGTTCCCATTGCTGTTGAGGGGTTGGTGGGCTGTCTCCTTTGTGCTTTGCTTGTGCACTTTGTATGTTGATGGGAGAGGTTTTGTACAAGAAGGCTCGATACACCTTCATTCTCATGTTGTGGCTAATTTCGCAGTCACACCGGCCCTAGCGTTTCTCTGTTTCGTTGCAATTAGGGGTGTGACTGGTGTGATTGTTTGTAGAAACTCTGAGCTTCAAGAGCCATTGCTCGAAGAAGAAGCAGGGTGTCTTAAGGTTACTCCTTATAGTGATGCTGGGATTTTCAGCTTGGCAACACTATCTTGGATAAACCCTCTTCTTTCAATAGGGGCAAAGAGACCGCTTGAGATCAAGGATATTCCTCTTCTTGCACCACAAGATCGAGCCAAGACCAATTATAAGGTCTTGAATTCAAATTGGGAGAAATTGAAGGCTGAAGATCCTTCAAATCAGCCTTCTTTAGCCTGGGCAATTCTCAAGTCATTTTGGAAGGAGGCAGCTTGTAATGCCATTTTCGCCGGCTTGAACACTCTTGTTTCATATGTGGGTCCGTATATGATCAGCTATTTCGTTGATTACTTGGGGGGAATAGAGACTTTCCCCCATGAAGGGTATATCCTTGCTGGGACCTTCTTTGCAGCGAAGCTAGTTGAGACCTTAACAACCCGGCAGTGGTATCTTGGGGTGGACATTTTGGGTATGCATGTAAGATCAGCTCTAACAGCAATGGTATACCGAAAGGGACTCAGGCTTTCCAGCTCAGCCAAGCAAAGTCACACTAGTGGAGAGATTGTTAACTACATGGCTGTTGATGTGCAGAGGGTAGGGGACTATTCCTGGTATCTCCATGACATATGGATGCTTCCTCTGCAAATTGTTCTTGCCCTTGCAATTTTATACAAGAATGTTGGAATTGCTTCTGTTGCTACATTGATTGCCACCATTATCTCCATTGTTCTTACTGTTCCTTTGGCAAAGATACAAGAAGATTATCAAGACAAGTTGATGACGGCAAAGGATGAAAGAATGAGGAAGACTTCTGAGTGCCTGCGGAACATGAGAATTCTTAAGTTGCAAGCTTGGGAGGACAGATACCGACTGATGTTAGAGGAGATGCGTAGTGTGGAGTTTAAGTATCTACGCAAAGCCCTCTACTCGCAAGCTTTTATCACATTCATGTTCTGGAGCTCTCCTATATTTGTTTCAGCTGTCACTTTCGGTACTTCTGTATTTTTGGGTACTCGTCTCACTGCAGGTGGTGTTCTTTCTGCTCTCGCCACTTTCAGGATCCTCCAAGAACCACTCAGGAATTTCCCTGACCTGGTATCAATGATGGCTCAGACAAAAGTTTCCCTTGATCGTATTTCTGGATTCTTGCAGGAGGAAGAGTTACAGGCAGATGCAACAATTGTCCTGCCACGGGGCATCACAAGCACGTCAATAGAAATTAAAGATGGTGTGTTTAGCTGGGACCCTTCCTCTGCAAGACCAACGTTATCGGGAATACAAATGAAAGTGGAAAGAGGGATGCGTGTTGCCGTATGTGGAATGGTTGGTTCTGGAAAATCAAGTTTTCTCTCTTGCATCCTTGGGGAGATCCCGAAAGTCTCCGGTGAAGTAAGTTGGTATCATGAACCCTTAGTTCTGTTTTGCATCTGAAGTTTATTTTTGAAGTTCTGCCTTAGGATGACTGTTAAGCATAAATATTTCATAATACTTGTCTCTCTTCGTAACATTTCAGGTAAAGTTATGTGGTACTGCTGCTTATGTTTCTCAGTCAGCATGGATACAGTCTGGTAATATAGAAGAAAATATTCTTTTTGGCAGCCCAATGGAGAAACCAAAGTACAAGAAGGTTATCCATGCTTGTTCACTGAAAAAGGATTTGGAACTTTTCTCACATGGAGATCAAACCATAATTGGTGATAGGGGTATAAATTTGAGTGGTGGCCAGAAGCAACGTGTGCAGCTTGCAAGGGCACTCTATCAGGACGCTGACATTTATTTACTTGACGACCCCTTCAGTGCAGTTGATGCACACACTGGATCAGAGTTGTTTAAGGTTAGACTTTCTGATAGTATCATTGATATCATGTTTCTGCTAGTTTGACCATGGCTGAAATTTATAAATATGGAAATGCAGGAATACATATTGACAGCATTAGAAGACAAAACTGTTGTTTTCGTGACCCATCAAGTCGAATTTCTGCCTTCTGCTGATTTAATCCTGGTATAGTCTTCAAAGTTGTAACATATTGTTTCGGCAAAGAAAGGTCCACATTGCCATCTTCAATCTGTAGCTTATGTGTATAGTTTAGTCTGGCAGCATCTGTTGACTTCAGTTTTTAAGGTGTTTCATACATGTCAGCTGTAGTGATGGTATTATCTCACTGGTTGGTTGGAGAATGTATACCCATGTTTCTTTTTTTCTCTATCTTTTTTGGGGTACCTCGGTTCTTCCTTTTCCATTTTTTGTCAGTTTAGTTTCATAAATCTGTTTTTACATAATGTATGATTGTATGAGAAGTCTTTCCTAACCTTCATTTCAATATCTGTAGGTTCTTAAAGAAGGGTGCATCATACAAGCAGGAAAATATGATGATCTTTTACAGGCAGGAACTGATTTTAAGACACTAGTCTCAGCTCACCATGATGCAATTGAAGCTATGGATATTCCCAATTATTCATCAGGCGACTCTGATCACAACTTGTGTCCAGATGGCTCTGTTGGACTTGGCAAAAATCCTGATTTACCAAGCAGCAGTGTTGATTGTTTGGCAAAGGAAGTGCAAGAAGGTCCATCAGCTTCAGAGCAGAAAGCAATTAAAGAGAAAAAGAAGGCAAAGCGGGCAAGAAAGAAGCAGCTTGTACAAGAAGAGGAAAGGGTAAGAGGAAGAGTCAGCATGAAGGTTTACTTGTCATATATGGCTGCAGCATATAAAGGATCGCTGATTCCACTCATAATTATTGCACAAGCAATATTTCAATTCCTTCAAATTGCTAGTAGTTGGTGGATGGCTTGGGCGAATCCCCAAACACAGGGAGATCAGCCTAAAGTGAGTGCTATGGTCCTTCTTGGTGTTTACATGGCCCTTGCATTTGGGAGCTCTTGGTTTATATTTATTAGGGCTGTGTTGGTTGCTACCTTTGGTCTAGAAGCTGCACAGAAATTGTTTCTGAAGATGCTTAGGAGTGTTTTCCGCGCACCAATGTCTTTCTTTGATTCTACTCCTGCTGGACGGATCTTGAATCGTGTAAGTTTCTTATTTATCTGGAATTTTAGTTTGTCACAAATATGAAATACACCAACTTCTTTCATTGGCATATAAAATTTCATGAATCATTTAAAATCTATAGGTATCAATTGATCAAAGTGTGGTGGATCTTGATATTCCTTTTAGACTTGGTGGGTTCGCTTCAACGACAATACAGCTTATAGGCATTGTTGGTGTGATGACAAAAGTTACCTGGCAAGTTTTGCTTCTTGTTGTTCCTATGGCAATTGCTTGTTTGTGGATGCAGGTAATTAAAATTTATTGCTTTGAACTAGTGTTAAGAATTATTTTGTATTTTGGAAAAAAGAAGAAAAATGGTGTTGCGCAATGTTAGCATCCATTTCTAGCTGAAAAATTGTTGAATATTGGACCTGAGTGTTAGCATTCCTCGATGCAGAAATACTACATGGCTTCATCAAGGGAATTAGTCCGAATTGTTAGCATTCAGAAATCTCCAATTATCCATCTTTTCGGTGAGTCAATTGCAGGGGCGGCCACAATAAGAGGATTTGGACAGGAAAAAAGGTTCATGAAAAGGAATCTTTATTTCCTTGATTGTTTTGCTCGCCCATTCTTCTGCAGTATTGCTGCTATTGAATGGCTCTGCCTACGGATGGAATTACTCTCGACTTTTGTATTTGCTTTCTGCATGCTTTTACTTGTGAGCTTTCCACATGGAACCATTGATCCAAGTAAGTTCATGTTTTCTATTGCTGAAAGTTGTCTCTATGTTATCATGAGGAACTGAGTGTGGTAAAAACATTGTTGAGGGGAAGTGGTGAGTATATGTATACTTCTATTTCAGTGTACACAAAAGAATGAAAATTCTTTAAACTAGATGGTGCAAATCAGAGTATGACATGTTATCTTTTTCATGTTGACATTTTCCATTTGGCATGACTATTAATTATAACTGAATTGGAATCTATGAGCTCATAATTTTGAACTAGCAAGTATCCTATCTTATCTTATTTTTAGCTCAATTCATTGTGACCTTTTCATTCAGTATGACATTTCAGTGTGCACTGTAGTGTAAAATGCTCATTTGCTTTCTTAATAAACTGAAGTGGTCTTTAAGCTGGATCTAGTGTTCACTTATTTTAAATTTTAGTCACACTACATCTCAAATTTTAGTTGACTTGATGGGAAAATGTTAAAAGAGTAGATGTTAACAATAATTGGTTTTCCCATGTAGGCATGGCGGGTCTTGCTGTAACATATGGCTTGAATTTAAATGCACGGTTATCACGGTGGATACTTAGCTTTTGCAAGCTTGAGAACAAAATTATTTCCATAGAAAGGATTTATCAGTACAGTCAAATCCAAAGTGAAGCTCCCCCAGTTATTGAGGACTCTCGTCCTCCAACTAGATGGCCCGAGAATGGAACAATTGAACTGCATGATTTAAAGGTATGCCCAATTCCAGTTTATCGTTACTTGTGCCATGAGTAAAGGGGGTTAATTTTGTTCCTGTGCCTATGATTCAAGTGATAAGTTTGGTTATGCTCAGTGTTGGGTGAAACTTTTAGTTTTAAAATAGATTAAATATTTCCATTGAATTGGAAAATGCTAACAGTTCTGCTTCCTTCTTCCTTTTGAAGGTTCGTTACAAGGAAAATCTTCCTGTAGTGCTTCATGGGGTAACTTGCACTTTTCCTGGCGGAAAGAAGATTGGAATTGTTGGGCGTACTGGAAGTGGCAAATCCACTTTGATCCAGGCCTTATTTCGACTGATTGAACCAGCAGGTGGGAGGATCCTTATAGACAAAATAGATATTTCAACACTCGGTCTTCATGATCTTCGTAGCCGTCTCAGTATCATACCCCAGGATCCTACCTTATTCGAAGGAACTATTAGGGGGAATCTTGATCCCCTTCAAGAGCATTCAGATCATGAAGTTTGGCAGGTATTATTGCTGTTTGATATTCTATCTCTCCATTTTAGAATGAGTATATAACCATTTCTCTGGAATCAAGTAATCTTCTTTACTTAGCAGCAGAGAATATTGTTTTATTTGATTATGCAGAATGTTCTTAGTTTAGAATGCAAAATTCTAACCAATCCTTGGAAACATTATTATGCGGCTCACTAGCCTTTTTCGCAACAATATACCAATCAATCATTTTACTTTGTTGGATAGAAGGATATTCCTCATATTATGACCTATTCTCTTTGTATATTTATTGTGTTTTAATTGGTGCAGGCACTTGACAAATCTCAGCTTGGAGATGTAATCCGTAAAACAGAGCACAAGCTTGATTCACCAGGTACCCACTCCACTCTAAAAAATGAAAATTCTGGATGTCTTTGTTTTTGTGTGATTTTCAGTGAGTTGATTTATTATTTTGCAATTGCAGTGCTAGAAAATGGGGATAATTGGAGCGTGGGGCAGCGACAACTTGTTTCTCTGGGTCGGGCATTGCTTAAGCAGGCCAAAATACTGGTGCTTGATGAAGCAACAGCATCAGTTGATACACAGACAGACAATCTCATCCAGAAAATTATTCGAACAGAGTTTAAGAACTGTACTGTGTGCACTATAGCGCATCGTATACCAACCGTCATTGACAGTGATCTAGTATTGGTTCTGAGTGATGGTACGTACAGTTACATCTTATTGAGTTGCAAGAGACTGACTATTCATAGAAAGGAAAATATTCTAAAGTCAATTTAAAAAAATGAAAATATTTTTATACCCGTTTGCAAGGTATTGAATATGTTTGTGCATTAGTAAGAAGCTCAACTTGAGGAGGTTATTCATTCATGTGTCTCCCAAGTAAGGACGTCTTCTTCTGCATTGAACCTTCATTACCTGATTCTGCATATTCGCTGAGATATTCAATATTTTTGCAGGTCGAGTGGCAGAGTTTGATACTCCTCAACGGCTATTAGAAGATAAATCGTCCATGTTTCTAAAATTGGTAACTGAGTATTCATCAAGGTCAACTGGTATACCGGATTTTTGAATCAGATGGCATGCCATAGAACCTTTGATTCAACGGCAGCAAGAACAAATGGTACAAAATGAAGCAGTTGACTCCACTTTCCTTGCTGCTGCTGCTGCGTTCGGCAATTGGGAAATATATAAAGGTGCATGTCATGTTATCAACCCAAAACCCCATAAGAGGAAACTTGTTTACAATCTACAGGGATTACGCGTTAATTCATCCCCCAACAAATCGGGGACTTCGTTCATGTTCAGTGTACTTGGTCAGAAATAAGTCGGGTTAGTGAGGTTGATAATAAATAAAAGTAGACAAAAGAGGCAAAAATTTAGGGGCGGAGTCGTGTCTAATCATGTTCAATAATGTGTAGTCATTAGATCGAATCAGTAGGTCTATGTAGTTAGGAAATAGGTGGAGCTGGGTTGTAATGTTTTTGATCTGAAGGACTAGTTAATGTTTATTCCACAATTTTGGTGGCAAGAGTACAGTTTTAGTCTTTTAGACCCTGGTGCTAGAATCATAAATCCACTTTTTGTTCGTGCTTTCCACGGCACTGAATGAACTTCATCAAAACTTGACCTGTAACTTATGCAACCTTCTATATCCTCTTCTTTTGCTATGGATGGTTACATGCAACCCTGTTTTGGATTCACAGGATTTCATAATACTTCGCTTCTCTACATTTTGGTTTTTCTTTATTTAGAGAAAAATGAGTTTTTTTTGCTCTAACATATAACTATCCTCATTTTAGGGATAGTGAGGGAAGAGAAAACAAAATTCTCTAAATTTACAGCAATCTTTAAAATTTTTAGGAATAATATGAAAATTTTAGAGATTGTTGTAAAATAGAGAATCTATTGAAGTTGGAGGAAAAAAAGATGCTAAAGCTTTGACTTTTGATTTCCTATAATGTAGAAATTATTGCGAAGCTGTTAAGAGTTGTTGTACATCTATATAATGCAGCATCTCCAGCATCCTTATCAAATTTCTTCTAGTGTCTTTTGCTAACCTGTATGGCACTTGAATGTAATAATTTGTTATTTAACAAGAGATTTTTCTTTTATTATGTTTACTTTACAGTATTTTCTTTCTGTAATTCAACTGACCTACCGGACGCTTTGGTTTTGATTCAAGGGACTCTATAAACACAATCTGTTGTTATTATGTTTTTAATGACAAAAGATTGCACACACTACAAGCTAAAATGGAGAAACTCCTTGTACAACCAGAATAAAAGAAAAAAAATAAAAGGCATTTAGAGGATCTTTTCAAAATTCAGCCCTTGTATACACTACCTAACATTTTCTCTTAGGGGGGTGTATTGTATTTGGATTTGTGCAGACTTTTTTTAAATGACAGACTTTTTGAAAAGTCCACAGACTCTTTAAAAAGTTGATATACTGTTATGGATTTCTTAAAACCATTGATTTTAGCAACAGACTTTTATTGATTCATGAAAATCTATATACTTTATTATGAATGACTTCTACATATTTCCTATGATGTACAAAATATAAAAAAAAAAAAAAAACAATGCAGCCCAAACACAAAACAAAATAATAACTTGTTGTCTCTTCAATGCTCCAGTATCTTCTAATAGAAATTGACTCAAATAAATGATTGTTAGTCTGTCTAGCGAGTTTGTTCTCATTCCTAATCTCCCAACAACATAAATATACAATATAGATAACTTGATGTCTATAGTTAATTATTCTCATCAATTTTGTTTTCACCGATTAACATATAGGGGCCGTGACCACTTACCCAATTTCATCTTCAAAATTGCCCACTTACTCCAGTAAGAGATTATTGTGCCCACTTACCCATTTAAAAATAAAAAGACTATTTTAGACAAATTTTAATTATAAAATAAAAAGCATGCCACTCTCTCTCTCTCTCTCTCTCTCTCTCTCTCTCTCTCTCTCTCTCTCTCTCTCTCTCTCTCTCTCTCTCTCTCTCTCTCTCTCTCTCTCTATCCTTTACTTCCCGAGGCCGTCGTCGGAGGCCTGCATACCCGCCACCAGCGCTGGTTCTCATTCTCTTTCTCCAGATCATCCTGCATCGCCTCTCCGCCTTCCTCGGAGACCTTATCTTCCGGCAATGGAGCAACCCGGGCCGGGTACGACACCGGGCTTATGGAAGGCCAGTCGTTCACGAACCGGGCGTGTTCTCTGGTCTACGGCTAGGCTGAGTGTCTGGTGATGTGGGCACGGGCTGTGCTGCTCTGTTACTGTGGTGCTGAGCACGAGGTCGGACGGTGCGATCTGGCTGTGTGTTGCAGGCTGCATAAGGAAGACTGCGCTTGCAAGGCAGGGGTCTGGTGCTGCAGGGATCGCCGGATCGGTGCTGGGATGGGCTACTGGGCGCAGGTCTGCAGCGAGGTCTGCGTGGGCTGTGGGACGCGCGCTAGAGGCCGGTAGGGAGCAGCGCTGTTGCAGGCGTTGGACTGCTGGGGGATGCCGCATGCAATTGGGTTGGGGTGGAGGCCCGTGTGGGCTGGCGGCAAAAGGAAAAGGCCGAAATTTTTTTTTGTTTAGGGTGGCTGCAAAGAAAAAAAAATTCTAGGGTTTTGTTTTCTCCTTTATGTTTTTCTTCCCCCTCTTTCTGGTCAAATGTGTAGGAGGCCTCCAATGGTTATTGCGGTGGTTTGTTTCTCCAAAAAATTGGCCAATTTCAATATGGGATGTTGCTAGCAGTGATTGTTTTGTTTATTATGATTTGGTTGGGCAATAATAAGATCATTAGTGGGCAATAATAAGATCATTAGTGGGCAATAAAATGATTATTGGAAGATAATAATAAGATTATTGGGGGGCAGTAAACAGATTATTGGGGGGCAATAATGTGTTTATTGGGGCAATAATAAGATTATTGCGGGGCAATAATAAGATAATTTATTTGGATAACCATACTAAAACTTTCAAAATTATAAACATCTTCATTTTTCATTAATTATTGATCCCTAATGAACTTGTTATTGGGGGGCAATAATATGATTACTGGGTATTATTGAGGGGAATAAAATCAGACGCCAGAATCCGATCACCGGTCAGGTCGCCGGATTCTGGTCGCTCGTCCCCGGATTCCGGTCACCGGTCCCCGGAGACTGCGACCGGCCATTGGTCACCGGAGCAAAGCAAGGTGGATGATGACTTCCCTCTCTAAGTGAGAAAGAAGGAGAGGGCAAAAAAGTCCCAAAAATAAATAAAAAGAATTAAAAAAGAATTAATTGGGTATTAGGGAAATAATCCCTTAGAGTGTTTTGGGTAAATGGGGTTAAAAAACTGTTGATGGAGCAAGTAGGCAATTTTTAAGCTGAAATTGGGTAAATGATCATTTCCCCTAACATAATATATTGTAGCAATATCGGTCAATGTCTTAGGCTATAACAATTGAAATTCAATTGTTTAACCTTTTTTTGAACCATAATATAAATTCAAATTAATGAGAATAATTAATTAATAAAATAAAATTTAGTATGGTTCAAGGTCTTAGGGTTAGACCACAATATTAGGGTTCAAAGAATCACAATTGAAAAAAAAAAAAAATCACATTCAACAACTACAATGAATATGTTGGGTATCAAAAAAGGTTGATATCATAAAAGATTAGAGAAAAGACAAAAAATTAAGAAAGAGAGATGATGAAGGACAAACTTCTTCGTGCGTAGAGAGAAGAACTTTGATACACTTTTTTTTTTTTTTTTTAATTTTTTTTAAGAGGAAACTTTGATAGACTTTTTGAAATATTTGGTCTGGAGGTTGGAAAATTATTGGAGTTTGGTATGTATAGTTAACACTACAAAGTCCATGATTATCTATGATTTTCTAATTCCATAAGTATGAATGATATTTTAAATACCTCTGTACTTTTATTCATTTTTAAAAGTACTAATTGAATACCCCTAGATTTTGGTGGAATTCATAAAGTCTTTAAAAATCCTAATTGAATACCTCAAGACTTTCATGGACTGTTAAAAGTCTATATTGAATACACCAAGACTTTTAAATTCCATAGATTTCTTTAAAAGTTTCACTAATTCCATATACAATACACCCCCCTTAGACGATTCACCATATCAAGATCATCTTTATGGAAAGCTAATGAGCTTGAGTATCGTTGAGTCACGGTTCATTATGAGAATAAGTTAGCCTAACTTTAATAAATGGGCGGGTTCATGCGGGTTACAGATTTAAATGCCAGGCCTAAAGTTAGGTAAGTAATTTGCCCACTATCATTTGGTGTAAAATATTTTTCTCTAATGAAATGTTAATAGATTGAGGTCCCAGCTTCAAATCTCCCCTCCGTCTTTGTAACCGCTACCGGATCATCGGATTTACTACCAAAGAGGCCAAGTGAAAATACTAAGCCCAAAATACACTATTGGGCCCAGTATCAAAAGCCCACCGTATGAGATAGTAAAGCATGCCCAACTGCCATCTTGTTCACACTACCCCGCCCTTTGATTCTCGCTCCGGTCTCTCTCCGTCCGTCCCTCTCAGAGCTGAAGCTGCAAGTGAGCAACACGATGCAGGCGATTACGAGGCGCGCTGGGCAGCGATATCTGAATCCCTCATCGTCGCTCAAGTCAATCTACCCTCTCTCCGATCACCGTAATCCCTCATTATCTCTCCACTTTTAGGTTTTCGGCTTCCGGATTCTCAATCTCCGGTAACTTCAATTTCCTCGGGGCTTTTTTTTTTTTGCAGATTATGGAGCTGAGCGTCCCAAGTACGGATCTACCCTCGCCACTAAGGGAGTGGGGCACCTTGTACGCAAGGGCACGGGTGGAAGATCATCTGTTAGGTAAGGTTTCCTTTCTTCATTTCTTTTTAGGCAAATGAAGAGCTTGGAAGGTTGAATTGCAGTTGCTCTGGTTTGTTTTCTGAGGAAATGTAGGAAAATGTTCAAACTATTAGTCAAAATTTATTTTACTCAATTTGGAGCTGAAATGAGGCAATGAGAGCAGGGTAGGTTTCTCACATTCTCGTAAATGGAGTTTATGTTTGTCATTGAAGCTAACTACCAGCTCAAATCTTGGGAGAAAATTGTAATAGTTCATGTGAGGTGAACGATATTATGCTATTGATGGTTTAACTATACAGTTAAGTCGAGCTTTTTGTATCTAATGATGAAATTGGAGAAGAAAACCTAGAAAATATAGAAATTTGAACTCGTCCTATAGTTAAGCTCTTCTTGGTCTTTTCATCATCTAGAAGTAAAGTAATATGCACTATGCTGGTTAGTGGTTACGATGGATTATTTGTTTTAGATGACATTATGAACCTTGCAAATTTACTCGGAGGGATAGGCTTGTACTTTTATATTGCTCACATCTGTGATGTTCATGTGATTTGAAAATTATCTGTCTCTTCAGTGGCATCGTCGCTGCAGTTTTCGGATCTACTGGGTTCCTTGGTCGATATCTTGTACAACAACTCGGTGAGTATATGTTTATAGTATCTTTTAATAGGCAATTCCCTAGAACTTGATTACATTTCTAGTAGGAGGTTGTTGGACTTAACATGATTCATTAGGTTGTTATTGCACTGAACTTGAATGATGGGAGTATGTTTGAGTCTTTTTTCCTTTACAAATTTGCTTTTACCCTTTTAGTGTGTTAGTGTGCTGATTCTTACTTTTCTTCTAGCCAAAATGGGAAGCCAGGTATTAGTTCCGTTCCGTGGTTCTGAAGATTCCCATCGTCATCTCAAGTTGATGGGAGATTTGGGACAGGTATAGTACTCTCTGTTGTTCCATATAGTATAATATATTTTTGTTTCTTATTACTCGAATGAATGTTGTTATTGATAAATTATGTCTCTGATTCACTTACTCAGATAGTACCAATGAAATACAATCCAAGAGATGAAAACTCAATTAAGGCAGTAATGGCGAAAGCTAATGTGGTTATCAATCTTATTGGTATACACACGTCACTCGTAATTTACATGTTATAGATATTTAGATCTTGGATTCAATGAAGGAAATCACACTTTGTAGCTTTGCAGGTAGAGAGTATGAGACAAGAAACTTTAGCTTTGAGGAAGTGAATCATTCCATGGCTGAACAACTCGCAATGGTATGTATCCTGCAGTGACTATCTTGCCTGTGCTTCTCAGCTTAGTCATCCATTCATCTTAAAGAATTGTTTTGCAAACCATCATCCATACAATGAGAACAAGAAGTGTTGATATTCACAAGATCATATTGCCATAATTCAATTTTTTGTAGTGTATAATGATACTACTGCACAACACTGCACTTTTCTTTTAAGATAGCAAGAAATTTCTTATGGGATCTGGAAGTCTAATCTGCCCAATATGCAACTATTAAGCAGTCAGTTGGAAAAAGTTACATAACTTACGTTGGTGAAGATATAGAAGTTGGATGTCAGCTGCGAGATTGCATGTATCGAATAAAATCATATAGATATTGGCTAGGAAGTATAGAATAAGTTTAATATTGCAACACATACAGGTTGCACATGAAGAGGTTCTTTTTATTGATGTACTTTGGATGTTGAATATTTCTTCTGTTTCTTACCATGATTTTTCATTACCTGCATTTTTTTTCCTCTACTCACTCTTTCATTTTGTAGCAATTCATTCGCTGGTCTGTTTCTTATTTTACTTATAGCATTCAATCTTTTGAATGTGATCGCAGATTTCCAAAGAACATGGGGGTATCATGAGATTTATTCAAGTTTCTTGCTTAGGGGCATCTCCCTCATCACCATCCAAATATCTAAAGGCTAAAGCTGCTGCAGAGGGTGCTGTTTTAAGTGAACTACCAGAGGTAGAATTATAATACTTTGATCTGATCCTCAGATTTTGCCATGTTTATTTCAGGATCATATCTTTTGACAACCTCTTATCTTCAACAGGCCACAATTATGAGACCTGCTGTGATGATTGGTACAGAGGATCGAATTTTGAATCGGTGGGCCCATGTTTCGAAAAAATATGGCTTTCTTCCACTTGTTGGGGATGGGTCTACCAAGTATGTCTTAAATATATAAATACAAGTTAACAATTAATTTCTATAATGAAACAACTTTCATCATGCACTTGTATGCTGTTTTCTGACCCTCATTTGAATATTTTTCTCATAATACCTGCCCTGTAGAATCCAACCTGTATATGTTGCTGATGTTGCTGGTGCAATTGTTTCTGCCCTGCAAGATGATGGCACAAGTATGGGAAAAGTTTATGAACTTGGTGGGCCTGAGGTCTATACAGTGCACCAATTGGTAATTCTCATCTGTTTCTCTGAAGTTGCTGTGTGAATATGAAATGTACTCTTACTGACTTCCCAGAGTAATGCAGGCAGAAGTTATGTTTGACATGATCCGAGAATGGCCACACTACGTGAAGATTCCTCTCCCAATCGCTAAGGTGACTATGCAACACTCTTGGTGTTGGAAGTGTGTATCGAGTTGCTTCCGTTTCATAATAACTCTGATAGTTCATCATAATTTTTCTAAGCAAAGGACTTCCATATGATTATTATGCCAACTTAAGGTCAATAACTAAAATAATACATCAGGGGTTGCCTTAAAAGAAACCTGTTATGCTAACTCAAAAGATATTTGGAAACTTAAGAGTTGGAGTTAATACAAAATGTATCTTTTTCATTGACCACTGAGGGGGTTTAATCACTTCTGCCATAATCGTGATTATGTAGTTAGACTGCCTTTACTGCAAACCACAATACATAGGACCTGCAGGTGTCTTAATTTGTAAGAAATTTCCAGCAACCATTGTATACTTGCGTTTGTCTTCATTTTCCATCATGTGATATCCGTACCCAAGTGTTTCTTGTAGTGATCATGTCGTCCATATAAGTTTATAGCCCTGTAATGTGTTGTCTCCTAGCCCTGCCAATATATGTCCTCTTTTACACAATTGTGTTGATGTACACCTCAACTAATTATGGTTTTAAATGTTGCAGGCAATTGCAATGCCACGAGAAATACTGCTTAAAAAAGTTCCATTCCCATTGCCAAATCCTGAAATTTTCAACCTAGATCAAATCCTTGCCCAAGCTTCAGATACAGTTGTCTCAGGAAATGGTAAATTTTAGGATGAGGCTTGTTGTTCCTTCTTCTCATAGTTTTTTCATTATTTTATTGTTTACAGTTAATTAATTCTCTTTTCCTCAATTGTGTGGGATCTGTAGCCTTGACTTTCAATGATCTTGGAATTCTTCCCCATAAGATCAAGGGCTACCCTATTGAGTTTCTTATCCAATATCGTAAGGGAGGCCCAAACTTTGGTTCTACAGTCAGTGAAAAAGTATCTCCAGATGCTTGGCCATGAGCTTCTTAGGCATTCTTAAGTCCAAAATGCTTTTAGTCCTAGAGTGCAACCCTTGGAGACTGAATCAGGTTTATAATGCAAAACTTCAGTTTCATTCAATCTATTTCTCGAATACTAAATCCAGTTACTTCTGACCGTTCTCTATCAAAACGGTGGATGGTGATATACTTGAGTTTTTAGGGGATACTAATGATATTATCCTTGGCATGACAGGTTTTCAGAGGCTGCCTTCTTCTGTTGAGAAATAGTAGGAAACAATAAAAGATATGGAGATTATTCTTTTGCGGTTCATATCTTTAACATTTGACTCAATTTCAACCATTTGTAATTTTCCTGGTATTTTCTTTCTTTTTGGTTGGTTGTTCATAAGCCCTGAGTTATGAGGGGAATTCCATGTATCTTATTTTTTGTTTAACATGAGTAATGTTATCCTCCCCTATGAAATAGCTTCTACTTCTGCGGTACAAGCAGCTCCTGATCTTTTTCGGAAGTAGCTGTAGAGGTTCCTTTGCAGCCTGATAGATAGCTATACACTAAAGCATGTACCAACAAAAATTTCAATCAAAAATAACATGTGCTACAGACTATGTTTGAAAATCCAGCTCTATATTAGACTCGCGTACGTCCCATAGAAAAGTAAATAATTTTATCTTAGAAAAGAAAGATGGATGATGTATGCACTTTGTGTATCGATCTGCCAGGGTTTTGTGGTGTAGCTGCCGGCCTCGCTATACCTTTGTCATCTTCACAGATGGCTACTTCGGGATTGAACTCCTTGACAACCTTTTTTTCCTTTGTAAGTGCTGCTGATTGTCCTTACCGTTGTGATCTGGGAGGGTGGTTTTGTTCTCCAATCTGATCCTCTCGAACAGTAGAGGAGGTGGTGACCGCAGTGGATGGTGGTAGTTATGTGGTAAGACTCTGTCCGCCTTGGTCTGGTTCATGGAGGGAAATTTTCCTTCCGGTGGTGGTGATTGATAGCTCTAGACGGGGCTACTAGATATGGAATGGAGGCTAGATAATCCTTGGAGGGCGGCATTGATGGCTTGGGGGGTCACGGTTTCTCATTCGTGGCGGTGGTAGAGATTAATGGATTTGGGAGAAACATGGTGGCTCGACTAGCGTTGGTATTGACTGTGATGATGATTGCTGTTGCGTCAGTGACGGCTATGCTGGTGATAGAGGTGGCAATATTGTTGGCTACAAGGGCAGCTTTGGTGGCGGTGGTGGTGGTGGTGGCTCGACCCCCAAACTAGAGTTTTGTCTAATTTGGCATTTTGGCCTCTATTTGGGTTCACATGGCTTTTAGATTTATAGTTTGGACTTCATCTTTCTATAAAGAATGACGATATGAATATTTTCTTCAGAAACTGAGATTTCGTTTTTTATTTGAGCTTAGTCTTAAAGTGGTGTGCAAGGACTATGTTCTTGTAAAAAATACTGTGTAAGGAGTAAGGAATATTTCTGACAACCTTAAGACAATCTTACTAGATGTGTCGTTACTGTACTATTTACTGAAATGTATAATAGATTAGCTTTTTCTACCAAAAAAAAAAAAAACATTATTCCTATTGGAAGTTTTGAAAAAAACTTGCTCAGGTGAATGTTTACAGAAATAATTCTGACGAAATTTGCTCAAGCGAAAATTTGCAGAAATAGCCGTACTTCGTGCCTTACTTACTGCTACCATACCTTACTGTTCATCACTACAAATGTATTTCATACCTTACTTTGTGCTTAATTTGTGCACATGTTGCGATAGAGTAAGTTTTATGTTAAGTAGGTTTATGGCTTGTTCCTTAAATCAAGAGAAAGCATTTGAGAATTTGAGAGAGTGATTGAAGTTTGTTTCTTCACTCCATCTCCTCCATATATAGGAGATGTAAATCCTTTTTTATTAATGAAGTAATATACTAGAAAACTTCCACATTATTTTCTTCAATTCCTTTCTTAGATTTTCCTTTGAATGAGAATATTGGCTTTCCTTGCAAAGTGAATGTGTAAATACCAAACTCTTAATGCAAGCAAGGAATCAAGAAGCATGAATTGGAAATATGGTCCGTGAGAAACTTGAAGCGGAACCCCAGACAGAGCAAATCTCTCCATCCACTATGGAGCTAGATCCCGATCATGATTCTTTGGATGTATCAATTTAGAAGGAAAGAACACTGGGGCAGCATTTGTCATACCTACAGGCACCAAAGCTGAGTCGCACACGCATCATTAATTGTTGCTGCATCAACATTTACATAAACAACAATGTTCAGGTTGCCAACAAGTCCCTATTGCATGGTAGCTTTGTCAAAATGAGAGATCCTGGAGTTCACTTGGTCTTCAGAGACATTAAGTTGAGTAAGTCTTTATAAGAACAACCAAGAAGAGGAGAACGAAGAAAGATAACTCATCTTCTTCTGAGCCAGGGGCTTTTCTCATGTTAATCTTTGCAGTTTTAATTCCATTCCTCTTGTTGCTTTCAGTGTTTTGTCCCTGAAATTGATTCAGATTTGTAGGAATCTTGGCTGCTATGTATAAGCTTCACTTGATTCAACTATTTGACATTTGTGTTTGTAAATAAGTATATTGTAAAGTGGGTGATGGTAATTTGAGTGATCGACTTAGCAATGCAATTGTTAGGTCTCAGTTTATTTGCAGATTAAATGTCCTGCTACCTGAAGACTAAATCACCAAATAAACCTCACTCTTCCACTTGAGTTGGCTCTCTCTTTCTCAGAGAATCCAGTTTCTCGAACCAAACAGGGGTGGAAATAGGGGATCTGTGGAGTTCTGAAGAAAAATCTGTATAGTTTTGATAAATATAAAGTTCAATGAATTTATTAAAGATGCTTTAGATATTTTATTTTGATCCCCAAAATGATTGTATTTTGTGTAATGTAGTGGATACATGTATATGTAGAAGGGTCATGAATCATTCATAATGCAGTTGTATGTTACGAAGAGGACTAGTGCATGTGGTCACTGAAATACTAAAGGCTAGTGCATTAGTGGTTGCCCACTCTGTTTGGCCTGCACATTAAAACTATGCTTCATGGTTGAAACATATCGAATCTGCAACCCACAGTTTAAGTATTCATAAGAACTGAATTCAAAGAGATATATATTTGACCAGCCCATCAATTGGAGTACTCGATGAAGGCAAAAATAATGTTGTTAACTCGGATCTTATTCTGACTGTAAACTTTGTCAACCTTGGTTATATAATATATCCAATGTTTGTAATTGCTATTTTATCAAGCTCAGTCATATCAATGATAAAATTCAGGCATATAACAGACCCGCAGCATCACGCGGCTTCTTACCTAGTTCAATCTATTTTAGAATAGATATCAAAAATTAATAATCTATATGACTGATTGCTTCTCACCATTCTCTATCAAAACTGTGCGATCTGAATATTATTCATTAGTTTTCTGGGGACTGATGTGATGTTATCCTTGGTTTGGCAGGTTTTCAGAGAGGGTTGCCTTCTGTTGAAAAATTGTAGGAAACAATAAAGGATATGGAGAGTTATTATTTTACGGTTTCATATCCGTAACAATTGACTGAATTTCAATCATTTGTAATTTCAAGATAGCATGGATTTTTGTTTCAGACCAAAAAAAAAAAGATAGCATGGATTTTTGTTTCTTTTTCGCTGGTTAAAGCCCTGAGTTGAGGGGAATTCCATGTATCTGCTTTTGGCTCAGCTTAGTAAAGAAGTGTTTATCAAAAAAAAATTTAGTAAAGTAGTGTTTTCCTCTTGAACTAGAATCTTACTTTCAGCACTAAAAACCAGCACCAGATTTTATTTTGGGGGGCGGGGGTGTGGGGGTTGGCAAAATAGCGCTAAACACAGTAAACAATTTTTCAGCCTGATAGAAGCAAAAATACTAAACTGCATAATACCAAATACTACTGCAATAATCTTCTGCCATAGACTATATATGCAGTATCTACATTATGAAGCATTCTATTCTCCAATTCTGGAACAGATAGTTTGGTTGTATAGCAATTTTTTCCAATTGGATTCAACATGATTCGTTTTTAAAAATTCCAACTGGATTCAGCATGACTTTATTCTGGAACAGATAGTTTGGTTGTATAGCAATTTTTTCCAATTGGATTCAACATGATTCGTTTTTAAAAATTCCAACTGGATTCAGCATGACTTTTTTTAAAGTTTTTTCAACGAGAATATTGGCTTTCCTTGCAAAGTGAATGTGTAAATACTAAATACCAAACTCATAATGCAAGCAAGGAATCCAGAAGCATGAATTAGAAGGAAAGAACACCTAAAGGGGCAGCATTCTCTCAAACTTGAAACAAGTCTCAGACAGACTGCAAATCTCTTAGTTTTTCTATGAAGCCAGATCCTGGTCATGATTCCTTCGAACGTATCAACTTAGTAGGAAAGAACACTGGGGCCGCATTCGTCATACATCCGAGCGCCAAAGCAGAGTCTGCCACGCATCATTGCTGCTGCATCAACATCTACATAAACAACAATGTTCAGGGTGCCAACAATTCCCTATTGCATGGGAGCTGTGTGAAAATGAGAGATCCAGGAGTTCACTTGTTCTTCAGAGACATAAAGTTGGGTAAGTCTTTAAGAACCAAAAAGAAGAGGAGAAAGAAGAAAGAGTCGACATCTTCGGAGCCGGGGGGTTTTCCCATGTTAATCTTTGCATTTTTAATTCCATTCCTCTTGTTGCTTTCAGTGTTCTGTCCCTGAAATTGATTCAGATTTGTAGGAATCTTGGCTGCTATGTGTAAGCTTCACTTGATTCAAGTATTTGACGTATCTTTTTTTTTTTTGGTGAAATATTTGACATGTGTGTGTAAATTGTAAAGTGGGTGATTGTAATTTGAATGATCAACTTAGAAATGCAATCGTTAATTAGTTCTCAGTTTAATTTGCAGATCAAATGTGATGCTACCTGAAAACTGAGTTACCAAATATGGGAAAATGAAACCTAACTCTTCCATTTGAGTTGGCTTTCTCTTTTTCAAAAAATCTAGTTCCGCTTCCGCAAACAAAACAGGGGTGGAGATTTGAGATATGTCGAGTTTGAAGAAAAATTTGTACAATTTTAATAAAAATAATGTTCAATGAATATTTTATGGATAGATATTTTATTTTGGTCCCAAAATAATTGTATTTTGTGTAATGTAATGGATACATGTATATGTAGAAGGGTCATGAATCATTCATAATGCAGTTGTATGTTACGAAGAGGACTTGTGCATGTGGTCATTGAAATATGAAAGGCTAGAGCATTAGTGGCTGCCCGCTCTGTTTGGCCTGCACATTAAAACTATGCTTCCCAACCCTGGCGCATAGTTGATATTTAGCTTCCTTACATGCTGGGATGTAATAGCTCCTAGATTAAAAATAATGCAACTTCGTATGTAGAAACGACAATGGAGGATGCTATTTGTATATGAAGCATATATTGTCACTTCACCACTAGTCCTTTTCTTAATTTGTTTTTCTGATGTGAAAAATATGCAAGTCAATGTCGACTTCGACGAGTCCTTGTAGCAGATTTGTTTTCAGGGAACATGGTGGCCAAACAGCATTTTATGTGATTAGTTATAGTATCCAATATGTAACTAGTAGACATTGTTTAAAACCTAACAAATTTTAGGTGATAGGCATGTAATAAAGTATGTGATTAATCTTACATTAGAAAATAATCCCAAACTTCTTCCAGAGTTTTGTTTGTTGCTCGACGTGTTGCTAGTGGTTACATGTCATTGGAATACTGAGGGTCTGCTTGTAACTCATTTGGCCAATTTCGACACCTTGGCAAATTTATCAGCTTTAAGCCTTTAAGAGACAAGTTTCATTTCTAATGTAATCAAGCATTTAATTGGTATTCTTCTCAAAAAAAAAAAAATATATTTAATTGGTAGAATACACATTTGTATTAAGATTTAAGTCATGTATTTGATTTTGATTTTCGGATTATTTTTTGGATGATGTATTAATATATTGGGATAGCTTCTAACGAGAACTATTAAAATGAAGACTTTATGAGGATCTCACAACTATTAGAGATCCATTTTCCTATCACATTTCTCCAGATCAACCGTTAGTTTCTAATAAGGACCATTATAATGAGGACTTTATGAGGACCATTATAATAGGGACTTTATGAGGATTTTAATAGGGACTTTATGAGGATTTTCTAATCAATAGTTGAGAGATCTATTTTCTGATCACATTTCTGCAAATCAACCTTTAAATATTTAGATGTTCATGAGTAGATCATTTATGCAAACTTTCAGTCAAATTGAGAATCGTTAAGGTATTCATAATTGTCTCATTGATTTGATCCAGTTCGGTACCTTAAAGATTAACAATATGAAAGAAATTTTTTAGAAGTGATCTACTCATGCATGCACAAATATCTAACGGTTGATTCACAATAATTTTCAGATGAAGTCCTTATTTTAAAGATCCTCATTAGAAGATCTCCCTTAATATATTATTCCTTTTAGATGTTGGATACATGTATTAACTCCCATCCTTAATCGATCAAGAAGAACAAAAATAAATAATCCGAAAAGTAATGTTGATAGGGGCAAATTACTTGTGGGTACCATGATCATGATCATAATCATAATCTCCGTGCTTTACATAGAAAAATAGATGGTGGCACAACATAAAGCACCCAATTATCCAACTTAGGGAAGTCTTTGATTGATTCCATGTTTCTGAGGTAACTAAATTGATTGGTCAGGAAATTATTTATTAATTAAGACAATCCAAAGCTGCCTCATGAAATCAAGGATCCTGCTCCCCACATACGTAGGAGAACGCCATCCGAAAAGTGGGGCATCAATCCATGGTTGCAATTCCAAGTCTCAATAGTCAAAACCGTGTTATTTAATTTTCATGCTTTAGTAGAATGCATCAATATGAAGTTTTTTTTTTTTTTTTAATAGAAATGAACTTAAAATTTTATTCTCTCTGCGACGCATCTATTCGAAGGTCATGCTCAGTTAGTAATAACCTCCAGACTATAAATTGCCTAGAATAGACTTTAGAGGTCATGCCCAGTTACTAATTTATCCGACTTATGTAAAAATTAACTGCCTATAGCAAAATGGCCATTTAAAGAATCTGGAGGTCTAGAAAGATCACCGAAGTAATCCTTACTAGGGACATAACTACCACCCCAAAATTACCCATGGGTAAGAAAACCTAGATACACTCGGCCATATATATGCAACCAAAATTCACCAAGTCCCACCGACAACAAAAATCTTGATGCACTAACATAGGTAAAGAATATTAAAAAAATAATTTACAAGCGGTTATGTTATAGATTTATATACGTTGAAATTTGAAAAAGATTAAGGAAAAATTACTTTCCTTCATTATATATCAGGAAATAAATCTCATATTTTAGTATACCCTTTTAATTCATTACCATTTGAACACAAATCAGGTCAAATGACAATAAGAATTCTTTTGGAAAGTAACTAATACCTTTGCTCATCATTTTGTATCTTTTCCTTACATTTCATTTCTCTTTTGTTACAGCATCTTAGCATCTACTTTGACAAGGAATGTTCACAAATTAAGATTGCTAATAATTCCCATATAACTTTTGCCAATAATTCTCACATGAGTCATAAATGCACACTTTTTATTTCCTCATTTAGAGATATTATTAAAATGAAATATTGCCAAAAAAGAAATAAAGTCAAAACTACAACTGTTGCAAATATTGTCTGGTCATATGGCATGGGAAAACAGTTGTAAATTTTTTCCTTTCTTGAGTGACGTCACCTCTCTCCACGTGGCGAAATCCCACCGGCTACCGACATACGACAACGCGGCCTGATGCTAACATGCACCCCCCCTTATAATATCGCCACTCTTCGCTCGCAATTTCCATCATATTTCATTTTCTCTCGCTACCCATATATTTTTCTGTGCTCTCTCTCTCTGAAAAACACAGCAGCAAATTAAGCCGAAAGTTTCGATCTTTCTTCAGCGAATCAACGTCACTGTAAGTCCTCTCTCTTTCTCCATCTCTTCCCAAATTAAATTTACAGTATTGCCGTTGCCTTCCCAGAGCTTCTTTACTCTTTCTCTCCTCTAAAGTTTGTTACTTTTTCCCCATATTCGTTCCCTGCAGAACAACCCCTAACAGATCGAACCGACTCCCTTCGGCTCTGCTTCTAGATTTGGTCAATTTTTGGTATTTTGGGTACTAAACTTCCGGCCCCGGAAACTTACATATCACTTGATTCATTCATTACAGAGAGAGCTGTGAGTATTCTAAATGTATGTGCAAGTCTGTTTAGAATATAGCCAAACAGTGTGAGGTGTTGTTTTGGTGATTTTGTTGTGGATTTGGTCTGTGGAATTTGATTTTCGATTGTGTTGGAAAAGAATGGGGTTTTTGTGAGTGATTGTGTGATTGATTGGGGTTGGATTTGGGCGTCAAATGAGGCGGCGGTCGCCGACGAACTTCCCGTCGGAGCAAATGGAGAAGGGGACGGGGAAGAATCAGAATAGCAAGATTTGTTTCTTGGCGTCATTGTCGGTTTTCTTCTGGATGCTCTTGTTGTATTTTCATTTTATTGTGCTGGGTGGTAGTACTGTGGAGCAATCTGTCAAATTACAGAATGGTCCTATGTATTCGGAGTTGCAGCCTGTCCTTGTGACCAGTCCTCCTCGGGTGGAGAATCTAAACGCCGAATCGGAGCAACCCCCTGTGACTTATCCTCCCCCATACACTGAACCGAAGCCTACTCCTGTGACCAGTGATCCTGAGATGGAGAAGCTAGACACTGAATCAAAGCCCACCATTGTACCTGTTACTCGTAAAATTGGGCCCCCTTCGGAGACAACTCAGAGTCGAGGGGCTGAGAAGTATCCGTTTATGAGGGCGCTGAGAACCGTGGAGAACAAGAGTGATCCGTGTGGCGGGAGGTACATTTATGTTCATGACCTTCCGCCGAGGTTTAATGAGGATATGCTCAAGGAGTGTAGGAGTTTGAGCCTGTGGACTAATATGTGTAAGTTCACAACCAATGCTGGGCTTGGTCCTCCACTTGAGAATGTTGAGGGGGTGTTTGAGAATACGAGCTGGTATGCGACAAACCAGTTTGCTGTGGATGTCATATTCAGCAATCGGATGAAGCAATATGAGTGCTTGACAAACGACTCATCTCTGGCGGCAGCTGTCTTTGTTCCTTTTTATGCTGGCTTTGATATTGCCCGGTATCTTTGGGGTGGATTCAATATATCAAGGAGGGATGCAGCTTCACTGGATCTGGTTGATTGGCTTATGAAGAGGCCAGAATGGAGCGTTATGGGTGGCAAAGATCATTTTCTTGTTGCAGGCAGGATTACATGGGATTTCCGGAGACTTACAGAAAATGAAGAGGATTGGGGCAATAAGCTTCTCTTTTTGCCGGCTGCTAAAAATATGTCAATGCTTGTGGTGGAATCAAGCCCATGGAATGCCAATGATTTCGGTATTCCTTATCCCACATACTTCCATCCAGCAAAAGATGCTGATGTATTAATTTGGCAGGACCGCATGAGAAACTTAGAGCGTAAATGGCTCTTCTCATTTGCTGGTGCCCCACGTCCTGGCAATGCCAAGTCGATTAGAGGGCAGATTATTGATGAATGCAAGAGCTCAAAGGTTGGTAAGCTGTTGGAATGCGATTTTGGTGAAAGCAAGTGTCATTCGCCAAGCAGTATCATGCAGATGTTTCAGAGCTCCCTTTTCTGCCTGCAACCTCAGGGTGATTCATACACACGAAGATCTGCTTTTGATTCGATGTTGGCTGGTTGCATACCTGTCTTCTTCCATCCGGGGTCAGCATACGCGCAATATACTTGGCATCTTCCAAGAGATTATACAACATATTCAGTGTTCATCCCGGAGAATGATATTCGTAAGAAGAATATTAGCATAGAGGAAAGGCTTAGTCAAATTCCTCCTGAGAAGGTGAAGGCCATGAGGGAGGAAGTTATAAACCTTATTCCTAGGCTGGTATATGCGGATCCCCGCTCTAAGTTGGAGACTTTCAAAGATGCATTTGATGTTTCTGTACAAGCAATAATCGACAAGGTTACAAGGGCAAGGAGGGACATGGTTGAAGGCCGTACAGATGATAACTTTATTGAGGAGATTAGTTGGAAGTATGCTTTGTTGGAGGAGGGACAGCGTGAGGTTGGACCTCATGAATGGGATCCTTTCTTTGCAAAGCAGAAGGATGGCAATGGCGATTCTGGTGAAGCTGCAAAAAATTCTTGGGAGAATGAACAGCGACAACACTCATGAGTGGAAGATAGGAGCAGAGCAATAGGAATTCCAATGGCTAATGCATCCTGCAGTGAGTTTGGGCAGGTACGAGTTCTAGGTGGTACCTTGCAAAGAATACTCAACACAGAACTCATCTTCAAGGTCTCCATGCCTACAATCTTGTTTAAAACCAAAACACAGACATATTTACTGTTTCTAGTGCAAATTTTCCTATAGGATATATATCTTTCTTTTTGCCTTTGTGTATTTGGCCAGTAATTCTTTCTGATGTATTTAGCCCGAGTTTTTCATCTTATCAATCTACAGGAAATAAAAATAGTGATTATCAAGCCTTTACTTGTGTCGTGCAAATTTACACTTGCATTCAGTTTATTCCATACCAGGAGAAATATGTTACCACATGCTGTTGCTTGTGGGATTTATTTTGCATATCTTTCAGTCATTTCCGAAACAAGAAAAGTCAGCTTTTGGTTGATTGGATATGCTTCCCCACCTCTCCTTTCTTAGGAAGAGATGGATGTGAAACCCTGTATTACATTTTCAAGATTCAGATCTCTTTTCGTTTCTAAAGTCTACTCCTTAATTTAGTTGAAGTTAGAATGAGCTGGAGTCGTTTTTTAATTGGTTTTGATTTTTGGGCAGTGTAGAATGAGAATTGGGTCAACTAGACGAAAGAATCAAAGGTAGATTAAACCAAAAGAAACCACAAATCCCATTAGATAGTGTATTGAAATTTAAGAAAACAGAGGATGAATCCGTAAATTTGAAGCTCTTATTAATTATGCGTAATTACATATTAATTTACAGGGTGTGCTTATATAAGCTAGTGAACACCCTGTGTAGTGTAATGAGGAATGAGACAGATCTACACTAGGGTTCCACCGACATACGCGGAGAAGACCAAAGCTAGAGGTGTGCATATAAGCCAGCTGTGAAACGTAATGAGCAATGAGAGAGAGATCTACACTAGGGTACTGCCAGTCACGTACTCGGTGAAGGCCAAAGCTACAAGACCCAACATGGCCAACCTTCCATTCCAGAGCTCTGCATCCGAGGTAAAGATCCCGTCGGATTTGGACTCCACGGTCACTCCTTTCAATAGAGGAACCAAGGATGCTACTGATAGCAAAATACTTGTGCCGATGAACAAAGGTACTCCGGGGCCGTTGGATATCTGAGCAAACACATCTTGCCCCTTTGATAGTTCGACAGCCAGAGCTGCAACGAAGCCCACCATTGCCAGCCTGCCGTTGATTCTCTCCGGTGCTGGTCCACTGAATGCAAACACGTCTGAAAACTTGGGAGATGGTGGAGAAGCTGCTGGCTGGGGATCCTTTGAGGCTTTTGTTACAGTTGTTGGTTGCTTCTTTTGACCATCCTGCAAATGAACCATGCAAGCTTAATATCAATGATGTACTGCAACATCTTAAGTTGAACAAAATTCATCCCAAAAGTAGCCACACTCTAGAGATATTTGATACATTATGTCGTCGTACAGAATAAAGTTCACACATATGAGGCTTTCTGATAAGAAAATGTTTGTTGTAATTACCTCGGCCATTGAGCGAACCCTGAGATAGCTCGAAACTGCATAACTAGCCGGAACGGTACTCCATAGGTTCAGTGGTCTGTTGTTGCCTGCAGCTCCGTAGGCAATGGAGCTTCCAAGGACTGATTGCATAGCAGTTGTTGCAGCCATTGTAGATTCAAGCTAATTGAGCAGGCTTTTGATTGAAGTTTGTTGAAGATGTAAAAATCAATGTTGGTTTATGAGTGTGGAAGTTGCATGCCTTGGAGTGACTTATATACTACTTGAGGCAGCAGAGCTCAATGGCTCATATTTTGGCACCCCAACATGGTTTGGTTTCATAGTGATGAGTCATATGACGCGTAGTATGGAATTACAAGACATACGTGGTTTACTGGTTTTGCTCATACAACGAATCGAACATGACTAGTAGTTTGGTGACTTGATGCTGATTTCTGTGGTCGCATTTGGTTTAAGGTTTCACAGTTTAGTAACGAGCACGTAGCACATTTACAAGGTATTTTCCCAAAGGCTTCTCAGCTAGCTAGGTGCCAATAATCAAAAGACTAAAAATCTTCACGGTGAATTTGCTACTTGTCGTCCTGGCTGCTTACATTTGTTAGTATAGAGTTGTTTATTTCTCCCGACATCCGATAAAACTAGACATGGTGACCTTGCGCTCTGATGGCTTGCCCAAATTGACAAATGATCCAGTTTTTTTTTTTTTTTTTTTGAATTTGTATTTGTATTTTTATCTCTGAATGTGGCGAGGTGCTTAAGACATTTTTTTATGGTTGGTTTACTAAAGAAAATGTACAATTACAACACATAACATATGAAATTGTACGTGATTTACCACCGTTTAAAAATTTATTACTATTTATCAAATATCAAATTTATTACCAAGTCATAGGATTTCATTTGTTATATGCTTTAGGTGTTTTTGGCATATATGTCAGTTCCGAATTCATATGGGTTTGATAAAAGTTTGCTACGATTGATGCACAATTAGATAATTAAAAAGAGAGCTCTTACCAGATCAAGCTCATAGACAGCTTTTCTTGTTTAGGTATCGTCAGTAACGTGAGGATTCAGTTCGTAAGTGTAATCCCAATTGTTCGCAATTGTTTTAGGGTTTCGCTTTTGGATCTATGAGTCTTTTAGGAAAGAGAGTTTAGATATAATCTAATTTTGTTGTTCATGAAATTTAGTGCGCTACTATAACAAAAAGATCGTTGTATTCTAGATTTCTAGGAGATATTTGCTATTGAAATCTCTAAATACCAATCAGGAGACAATTTCCTCTTAAGAAGATATAACTAAGTTCTAAAACTGACCCAATTATTTAAGGTTTTACTTTTCTATTTAGCGTTTTGTTTGCATGAATGACTTCTTGATTTTCTTGTACACATAGAAATTAGACCACTAAATTTACCAACATTATGTAGGCTAGGCAATGAGTCCTGTTTAATTTTGATAATAGGACGTTGCTCTGTTGAAGATAAATATTGATAAATTTTCTTATAATTGTATATATAGTATGGTTGATATTGGTAGGATTATATCTCTTCAAAAGGGTTGTACAACATAGGGAAACATTTTAATTACTTCAATACAGATGAACAAGTTGTAGATTTCTTGGCATAGCCGCATAGGTATTAAATGTGATATCTCATATTGGGTGTGTTGATAGATCTGTGAATGGATCAGATTGACCTAAATCCAAATCCGTTTACTTAAAAAAAAGGGAAAATTCTCATACACCCCAAATCCACTAATATACTTCCCATGGAAATGTCTGGAATACGCAGGCCGTAACTTGCACCTCAGGGTTAGGTGCATTGTTGGGGGAACGCTGTCCACACTTTAGGATAATAGTGGGGTATTCGGTAATTTCCAACAGACGGAGGTCGATCATAGATGGTTTGACATTGGAATCCAAAAAAAAAAAAAACTATTATTTATCCTTTTATTATTATTGTTACTATTTCTTTTTGGCAGAGTGTTGCCTCTATCCAGATGCTTCTGCTTGTTCTTGTTCTTGTTCTTCTTCATCACCAATCCTTTACACTTTAACCCCATACAATATGAGACAAGCTGCTGTCTTTTATCTTTTCCTCTTTCAAACTCGCTGGCTTGAAGCTTTCTGGGCTTTGAAGAAATTCAATGTCATTAGATTGAGCATGATTACATAGGCTATTAAGAATTGATAACATCCTTATCGTTTTCAGGATTATGGAGACTAATTGATCAAATCCTTTAATAGCTGGGAGTGTTTGAATGTTTTTTTCCTTTTTTTTATCGGTCCGTGCTCATGCATAGATAGTTAGTTAATGAATCCCCGGATATGAATTTTTTTCAAAGATTGACATCGTTCTTGAGATGAAGGCAAACAATAAATAAAGTGTTTGAATTTCATATCTGGTTATTCTTCAAGATGAAGACCTTGATCGAATTCATTGCTTGAAGAAGTTTGTGTCGGTGAGAAAGAAAAATTCTTCTTTCGGGTATTTGTAGGATTTGCGAGTTTTAAGGCCAACAATTTGATGTTTGGGACACACCACCGGAGTTGTGATGATTCAATCCAAGATTGTAGAAAAATTATATGAAAGATTGTACTGCAGTTCCTATTCTTCTGCAGTTGTTTATGAAAGAGCGGTGAAGCATCAAGTGTTTACTGTGGGTATTTCAGACTTATCATAAAATTTGACGCCGTTAGAGGTTGTAAGTTACAACCTGCGTATTCTAGCCGCCTCACACCCCACCAACTTATTTTTCTTCCCACTCACACAAATCTTTTCACTTTTTCCACTACTGTCCAAAATACCACTTCCTATTCATCTCACCTCTACCCCTCCTTTTTATTTTTAAGTTTGTCATTTATGTTTTTTAAAAGCGTGGTGGGCCCATCTTGAAATTATTTGTCTAGATATAATTGCAGCTAAATGGCATCCTCTATTCGACGGTAAACAGTAAATTTTCTTTACTATTCACAATATCGATCGCAGATAGACTTGAATTAGTTGCTATTTGTAAAAATATTAGCAAAGAATTGAAAAAAGAAAGAGAAAAATTGAAAAAACTGAAAGACTATAGAGATAGTCTTAACAGAGAAACTCCCAACTACTGGGATATTATTTATAGACTCCAAACTAGGATCTATAAAATAGAAGAAGATATTGATAATCTTTTGTATGTTCTAAAAGAGGAACAAAAACCGCTTGACTATTTGAGCATTGGTTAGATCCGCAAATCACTGGTATCAGAGCTTGTAAAATAGCTCAAAGGAGAACCCCTCCTAAATGGGGACAATGTCAGAATTGCTATTAGAGAAAATAAATTCTCTACTAAAATCTTCTGATGAGAAATATCAGAAGCTATTACTAGAATTATCTAGATGTCAAACTCATCTAGAAAAAGTACCTGCTATAATCCACCAATTAGAAAGATTGGAAAACAAACTGGATTATATCAAGGATCTTCCAAAAACGGAAGAAGAAAAACTAACGAGTGTTAGTAGAAAAATTAAAGAACAGCAAAAAACGCTGGATTCTATACTGAAGGACAAGAAAGTGCCTACAGTAAAAAAGAAAACTAATGGATTTAAACCATTAGAAAAACTAGACACAAATCGTGTTCCGAACATGATTTTTCTGGAACCATCTACTAGTCAGACTAGTATCCGATATGAAAATCCGGAAAAAAGAGAAATGAAGATGTTAAGCATCTTTGGAAAAAAGAAAGAAGTACAACTCCTAAATGCAGAAGAGTTCGAATTCAACGAAATCGAACAGGAGGTAAAAAACTCCTCCATTCCAAAATTAGATTTTAAACAAATCTACAGAAAAGGAAAGTTTGACTTGATGGATAGCCATCATTTTAAACTATTGGAAATCACAACCCCCGCTACAGCAGGTGGAGAGACAGATCTTCTACTGATCACTCCTGCAGAAGTTGCCCGAGCCCAAGCAAAAAAATACCAATTTATGCATATTGGAGCAGTCCAAGTAGGCATAAATCTGCTTGCTCGAGAAGGCATAAATTGTTCAGTCCTATGTGTTCTACAGGACAACAGGTTAACAGACTTCCAAGCTAGTCTGTTTGGAACTCTTGAAGCATCCTTGTTTGATCAAATAGCATACTTCAATTGCTTCCCAAACTTCACCACCAGCTTGAAAGATGCAGCTCACTGTCTCCGATTGAGAGTCAAGACAGATGGCATATCAATGAAAGAAGATATGCAAGAACTCGCAATAATATACAGAATATACTATAAATTGATGAGCACTACAGTAGCCTCAAAGACAAGGATAACCAATATCCCAGGTCTTACTACTGGGTTCCTCACCAATCAAAAGAACCATTCACAACAGATTCATAAAGTTACTTGGAATGAAGTAACTTTTCCTCTTGAATGGAAATTATCCGGTCCAAAAAAGCAACCGGAAAGAGCAAAAGCAAAAATCTACGAGAGTAGAAAGACAGGAGAAATTAGTCTCAATTTTGACAATCACAGAAAAAGTGATGTCTGTCCTGAAATCTTCAGGATAAACAAAAATCTTCTGAGAAGAAGCTACAACAATAGAGAAGCTAGTGTCAGTGGTACAAAACCCACTATTGAAGAACCAATTTCTGAAGAAGAATTGGAGGCTGATCTGAACAGACCAGTCAATATGTGCAGAGCTGAGAGGCTCTATGATCTTTATGAAGAAGCTGAGAATTGTGAAAATCCTGATCGATTAGAAAAACTAGTCGAAGAAATGAAAGAATTCAAATTCAGAAAGACGAGAAAAGTCTTTCCTTATCAAGATATCGAAATGGAAGAAGGGGAAAGCTCCAAAACTTTCATTAGCAGAGAAAAAAGGGAAACAAAACTCCCATTTCAGAAAGCCCCCACGGGTAAAAAAGGGGAAAGAAATTCCCAAAGGTTTGTCCCAGAGGACAATCTGCCTAGAGTTCCGATCACGAACTATGGCATCTGGTTGAATCTAGACAAGAGTCTAGACAAAAGAAAAACCATTGACCAATGGGTACATAGCCTGATGATGGCTTCTGCACTTACCCTTGGCAAATTTGAAGCACCAGATTTGCAGGTGTACTATGAAACTACTCTAACTGGAGTAGCAAAAAAGTACTATCTGTCTTTCAAAGAAACTGCCAGAGGAAGAGACTGGCTTGAAGAAATCAAAAATTCAAAGTCTCCGTATGATTTTGCAGTACCCCTGTACGATCAGTTCTGTGGAGATCTTTCAAATCTAAGTGAAAAAGCCAAAGAAACGGCAAAATCGAATATCTATGCTCTCAAAATCTGCGACATGAGATATTTCGAAGAATACTTGAATGAATTTCAGGAATATTACTGTACAATTGGTGAACTAGAGAATACTGATCTAGTTAATCTGTTGCACAGAAAACTCCCTGAACCATGGAGAACAGCTGTGAGAGAAAGCATAGCTGAAAAACCAATTGAAAGATTTTCAGTTGGAGGAATTGCCGACAGAATCCGGCAGTTACTAAAAGAGCAATGCAAAGCCAATCTTAGAGCTAAGATGGCCAAAAAACAACTCAAAGGAGTTGAAAATTTCTGTTATGGAATTCTGGATATGCCGACAGACTGGGGATGTCATGAATCTAGATTCCATAGAAAAAAGAAAGAAAAATATTACTCTAAAAAATTCAAAAAGAGTAATCAGAAAAAAATTGGAAATTCAAGAAAAGTTCCAATTACAAGAAGCAGCAGGATGAAGATCCAAAAAAGAAATTCTTCAAGAAAAAGAAGAATACTTATCAACATAAACAACCGAGCAAGAAAGCTTGCAGATGTTGGTTATGTAAAACTGAAGGGCACTATGCCAATGAATGCCCGGAAAAGGGTAAAAGATCTACTAAAGCTCTCTTTGAAAAATATGAGCAAATAGTAGAAGTAGCAAACATGAAAGGCTACGAAATAGCCTATTCTGATGATGAAGATGACCACAGATCAGTTTATTCTGCCTGGTCTGAAGAAGAAGATTCATCAGATGAGTCTGATTCTAAAATAGAATACTTCGAATCCAGACAAATGAATGTTTTAAGAATCAAAAACTGGGAAGAAAGCAAGACAGAATCATTAATGTCTTCTTATCAGGTGAACCCTGGTACATTCGTTTGTGACTACTGCCTATGTCATGAAAAGAATGGTCTCCCTATGTTTTATGAAGAGTCTAAGAAGACTTATCACAAAGAATGCTTCATAGCTGAAGCAAGAAGAAAAACCAAGAATGGCCTTGTCAGCCAATTGGTTGAACAAGAATATGAAGAATATTTCTCTGAGCAGAAAGAGAAAGAAGTAGAAACTCTGTTCCAAAAAGTTATGGAACCATCTTCCTCAAAAATAAAGGAAGAAATCATCGGTGAAGAAAAAATCGATGAAGATATTGAACTGGTTGAAACACCAGAAATTGTTCCAGAAGAATGCAAACCATTCATTCCAAAGGAACAAGCTCAAGAAAATGAGCTTCAACAACCGAAAGTCGTCTCTACAAGTAGATACAGCAACTACATAGAGATTGGACTAAAATTCCCTGATCACAAAAAGTATCATCTACATGCCTTTGTAGATAATGGATCGGGATTTACTGTTGCAAAGAGATTTGCAATTCCAGATGAACTCTGGAAAGAAGATAAGAAAAAATCTGCTACTGGTGTTACATTTGATGGGAGCCATCTCACCATGAAAAAGGTAGCAAAAAATGTTCATATCACCATCGGTGGAGGAACATTTATCATCCAGAATGTTTGGAAATCTGAAGGCCAAGGATCTGATTTCTTGTTGGGCAATGACTTTATTCTCCAACAAAGATTCATTCAGGATGAAGAAGCAATAGGCTTCAGAAAAGGAGAACGGGTGTTCTGGGCTGACTGACTCACACAAGCAAAAAGTGTGGTAGGTCCCGATTTTACTACTCAGTATCAGAGATCGCAACAGAATAATGGTGATCTTACCCCCTACAAACCCAAATTCGAGCCCATACTCCAAATCAAGCAACAAGAAGAATTACTTGTTGACGAATCTTCTGAAGAAGAAGAAACTAGTTTCATCCATGAGCATAACCTCAAGCACTTTCAGAACAAGCTGGAGTCTCAGAAAATTCCCACTCTTGAAAAATCAAGAAACTACTCGAGCAGAATATCGATGTAGATCCTCAGAAGTTTTGGGAAAAAGACCCAGTGGTCTGTGAATTAAGATTACATGACATGAATGCCATCTGTCATGTCAAAGCCATTCCTCAGTACAAAGAGGAAGATCAAAAAGAATTCAGAAAAGATATTGAAGATCTCCTGAACAAGAGATTAATTCAACCTTCCACTAGCCCTCATCATGCTCCAGCATTCTAAGTGAGAAATCATGCAAAAAACTTAAGAGGAAAAGATAGATTGGTGATTGACTACAGAGATGTCAACAAGAAGACTGTCAAAGACGGTTATCAGATTGCTCAACTAAGAGTACGAGTACTGATGAACCAGCTCAGAGGAGCTAAAGTCTTTTCGAAATTTGATGCAAAGTCGGGTTTCTGGCAGGTCAAGATGCATCCCGAGAGTGTCCCTCTCACTACATTTGGAACACCACAAGGTCATTACGAATGGTTAGTAATGCCTTTTGGTCTAAAGCAAGCTCCCTCAATCTTCCAAAGAAAGATGGACAACATCTTCAAGCATGTGGCGGAGTTCTGCGTTGTCTACATAGATGACATCCTGGTCTTCTCCAAAAACAGAGAAGAACACATGAAACACCTCTATGAGGTAGTAAAGCTGATAGTTCAGCATGGAATCATCATAGGAGAAAACAAAATCTTCTTTATCCTCGATGAAGTTGATTTCCTAGGAATAAACATTAAAAATGGGGTGATAAAACTGCAGCCTCATATCCTTGAGAAAATCTGGAAGTTTCCAGATAGAATTCCTGATGCTAAAAGTCTAGAGAGATTCCTTGGTATCATAAACTATGGAAGAGATTTCATTCCCAAAATCTCAGGATTAACAGCAATGTTATTTCCTCAGACAAGTTCCAAAAGAAAATGGAACTTCACAGAACATGATGAAAAAATTGTGAAGCAGATAAAAAATCTCTGCAAAAACCTCCCTCCTCTTCAACAACCAGAAGAGAATGATGAAATTATCCTCCAAACAGATGCGAGTGATAATTATTGGTCCGGTGTGGTTCTGGTAAAAACGCCTGGAACTAACATTGAAAAAATCTGCAAATTTTGTAGTGGCAAGTTCAGCCCTGCAGAAATGAATTATCCCACAGGGGAAAAAGAAATTTTGGCTGTCAAGAAAACAATTTTAAATTCTCCAGCTTTTCTTGGAAAACCCTTTACTGTCAGCACCGACTGTGCTAGAGTAAAGAATTTTAAAAATTTTAAACTTGATAAAGCTGCTGATAGAGGAAGATTAGCTAACTGGCAATTGTTTCTTAACCAATATGATTATATTGTTGAATTAATTGCAGGAAATAAGAATTATCTTCCAGACGCATTGACCAGGGAAATGGCAATGTTTAGCCAAAAAGAAGACGACGAAGGTCGTAATCCCAGAAGCAGAAGGACTGGGAAAGAACATGAACCTGAAGAAGATCCCATGGAAGCTAGGGAAAAAATCCTTAAAAGGTTTCTGCTAAGTCCTAAAGGACTAGCCTCAACTGATCAATCCCAGGGTAAAGGATTGGCTAGCCCGTCTCAAACGGCAGACGGTAAAGGCTCATCAAGACCGTTGATGGCTGCTGCTTTGCCAAAAAGCAGACCAACTCCAACTGGAGTTATAAATATTTTTAATTATGAATTAAGAACTTTTGATACTCCTGTGTTCAGAACTGGCAGGAGACTAGCTTATCATCAGAAGGCAATCCTGGATAATCTTTTATTCGCCTTTCAAGAAAGAAGCAGTGGTCTGATGTTCCCAGCTCTCTTTGCATTAGCTGAAGAACTCTACGAAAATGGAAGACCACAGTTTGAAGAAATCCATACACAGCAGAGTGCTGTCAGAAAAGAAAAAATTCACTTCCTCGAAAGTCCAGAAAGTGCTAGGGTTCCAGTCATGGCACTCAATGAATCAGACTGGCATGAATTCCATAGTCTGATAGGAAGACACAATTCAGAAGACCAAGTTCCTCCAACCCTCTTTATCGTCTCAGGACCGTATGTTGGAAGATACTTAGTCAATGTTCAGAGTGAACATCCTCAAGAACATAAGCTCTAGCTTGTTGAAAATGGTTTTGTCCATAACCTGTGGACTAAAACAAATGATGATCTGAAAGGTTTGCAGCCTATCATTGTCAACACGGTCAAAAATATTAGAAAAAATGACTGTATGCTTCGACTAAAGTTCAGATCCACTCCTCCAGAATGGATCCAAAAGGCAAACGGCGAGGTTGAATATATCCCTCCATATCATTATGTGAGAATCATTCAAAGGAAATATCTTCAACCAGCCTGTGTAGGGTATAATGGCCAACCAAACTCAAGCATTCCATGGATGAAGGCCATGACTCTAGAATATATCAAGAAGATCATCTCTGAAGATATCCACAATACCTTCCTGGCAGTAGGAGAAAAAATTATCATCACTGCTTACGATCATCCTGACGTAGTCAGCAGTGACCTATTCATATCTCTTACCAGAAAGGAGATAGATTCGACACTGGCATGTTTAAGGTGGGTGGAGAAACTTGAAACTAACAACCAATACAAGATGTATGTTGATACAGATGTCGAAGATAATGCAACAACTGTTCAAATGGCCCAGGCAGATAACGACTCGTTTGTCCTCGGCCACAATTCAGAAACTGACGAGAACATGTGAAGCAGCAGGTGTAGAAAACACCGAAAGTACTTTTGGACTTTTCCCAAAAGATACTTTTGCTTTTCAAAAAAGCAGGTGAAAAACATTTCACCTAAAGGAATCTGCTTTTCCCCCGTCCGACCTCCACCAGCAGGAGCACTCAGGAAAGCAGGAAATCACGGAGTCGTTCTGTACATTTTGTTGTTTTGAATTGTAATTTGAGTTTCGTTCCCTATATAAGGAGCTTTAGTTTCTCTTAGAAGGCATTCGGAAAATCCGATATCAGTTCTCTCAAAATAAGTAGTAGTAGCAGTGTGCTTCCTGTCCTGTTAAAGAGTGAAGTAGTGTGCTTTCATTACAAGTAAGTACCGGTTCTCATTCTTATGGATAGCTAAACAGCCCTTTGCTGTTTACCTGAGAATGAGGCTCTGAATAACTCTTTAGTCTGTAATTATGTTTAAATAAATAATTCAGATTGCTCATCCACCTTGTCTTCATTTTATTATTATTATTTTTTTTTTTTTAGCATGTATATCTGTTTCTGCCTTGACTCCTATACTATTTTTAAGGTCTAAATCCTATTTTTCCAAAAGAAAAATTGACTCAGTTTAAGATAGAAACAAGCAGCAGTGATTCCGCCTGTTAAAGTAATCGCTAGGCAGGGAGCCGTTAGATGAAAAACTTGGGCATGTTGAAGGCTAGATTTGTTTTTGTTAAGAGTGTGAACAAGATTTCTAAAGAAAAAGCAAGGATTAAACACCTAAAAGTCAGCATAGGACATATTAGGCGCTAGTTTAGAAAAAACTACCCTTATAGGTCTTTTCCCCAAAGAGTTGTGTACTTGGGCAAAATACAAAATTTGTTGGTGCAAGTGGACAAAATACTTGTGATTTCTGGGTAAACAAGAATTAACCCTAAAAAAATATTTGATCCAAATCCTATTCAAATTTAGTAGATGCACTATATATACAGTCTCTTTCGGATGATATATACCACATACACATCCACTTCTGAAATGAAAATGGAACATCTTTGTCGGAAAATTAAGCGTAAAACGTGAATTAACCCATAGAATTTCAATCAATTGACAAAAAAAGAAAGGATTAGATCAATATATATGAAACTTGATATTCATTGAAGAGAGTATATTAAACCCAAAGAAACCACAAGTTCCATCAGGATACATGCATTCTTTGATTATAAAGATTACAAAGAGAAATTAAAAAAAGACCGAGGACGATCGAGTTAATCCTAGGTGTGAAGCTCTTGTATATTAAATGCTTATATATATGAATCTATAGGGTGTGCTTATACGAGCTAGCAAGCCCTGCCCTGTGAGTTAATTGTAATGACTGTCAGACTGATCTACACTAGGGTTCGACCAGTCACATATTCGGTGAAGGCCAAAGCTACAAGACCCAACATGGCCAACCATCCATTTATGAGCTCTGCCTCTGAGGTCATGATCCCGTCGGATTTGGACTTCACGCTCACTCCTTTCAATAGAGGAACCAAGGATGCCACTGATAGCAAAACACTTGTGCCGATGAACAATGGGACTCCGGAGCCATTGGATATCTGAGCAAACACATCTTGTCCCTTAGATAGTTCAACTGCCAGAGCGGCAACGAAGCCCACCATTGCCAGCCTGCCGTTGATTCTCTCTGGAGCTAGTCCACTGAATGCAAACACCTCCGAAAACTTAGGAGAAGGGGGAGGAGGTGAAGGTGAAGGAGTTGCAGCTGGCTGTGGATTCTTTGAGGCTTTTGTTACAGTTGTTGGTTGCTTCTTTTGACCACCCTGAAACATTAATTAGACACATGGTTAGGACTGGTTGTGCACTACATATGCATATCCTAGAGTTTATGTTGACATACAAATAAAAATTATACGTAGAAGAGAATGATTATCGTAATTACCTCGGCCATAGAGCGCACGCGGAGATAGCTTGAAACTGCATAACTAGCAGGAACAGTACTCTGTAGGTTCAGAGATCTGTTCTTGCCTGCAGCTTCGCAAGTAATGGAGCTTCCAAGGATTGATTGCATAGCAGTTGTTGCATCCATTGTAGATTCAAGCTAATTTTGAAGGCTTTGATTGAAGTTTGTTGAAGATGTAGAATTAATCTTGGTTTCTGAGTGTGGAAGTTGCTTGCCTTGGAGTGATTTATATACTACTTTAGGCAGCAGAGCTCAATTAATGGTTTACATTTTGGCACCCCATCGTGGGTTTGGTGTTCATAGTGATGAGTCATATGACGTGTAGTTATATCGAATTGGAAAATGATTTGTGGCCTCAATGAGGCCTAAGATTTATGGCCTCAATTCTAGGTGTCATGCCATGTCACCTGCACACATCACCTATTTGTCAAATCATGTCATGTAATTCTTAAGCATAAAGACTATCTTATCATTCCAAAATCTAATGGCTCTAAATTATTTTGGTTTTCATGTAAAAATAAAAAATATTTTTTTTTTCTTTTTCTTTTTTTCGTTATATATATAATTATATATATATATATATATATGTTTTTGAATATATATATATATATATATGTTTTTGAATATATATATATATATAATTATAGATATATATTTATAATTCGTAAAAAAAATTATATACAAATATGTGTTTTTGTGTATAAATAAATATATATATATATATATAATTCCTTACAAAAATATATATATATATATATGTATATTGTTTTAGAGAAACATGAATTGAGAGAAAATCGCTGTGTATTCTCATTGATAATAGGGGCCTCTTTATATAGAGGATTACAATGCATAGAATCTGAATTGTATAAGGAAAGGTAATCATACAATGAATGGATATCTCTAAGATATTCTCCGAGATTCTCTCTAATTAAAACTCTATTACCACTAGGTCAAGTAACCTAGAGTTTGGGCCAGACACACAATTAGAGATTTACTTGAACACTCCCTCTTGTGTCGCCCAAACGTGGTGCTTCTCTCGTTGCCTCGCTAAAAACCTTGCCGAGTAACAAAAACCCAGTGGGACAAAAATAACTTCGGTCGAAGGGGAAAAAGAGCACAACACACCATTCACGTTTCGAGACCATACATGTAGACATCTCCCCCTGATGTCTGCATCTCCCCCTGATGACTACGATCATGGGAGTTCGGATAACTTCCGTAAATAATGCTACCGACATGTTTCTCGAAAGTGGAATTTAGGCAATGACTTAGTGAGCAAGCCTGCCCCACTGTCCTCAAATTGAATGTCACGCCCCGAATTTAGAATAAAGAAATTCAAATCCGAAACGCGATAACTTAACAAGCACAAGAAAACACACATAGAAAATTTTTCATTTAAACTAAGCAACAAACAAACTGAGCTCACAATGTCAATACCGACTAGTTCTTTAGAGTCACATATTACATTACAGATAGTTTACAAATCAAACTGAATGACAATTCAATAAGTAAACACACCCACCACAACTCATCACTACCCAGCGGAAGACTTAAAACTAAGAGCACCCTTCCACGTCCACGCTATCGAACGTACACCTTAGATTTGATAATGATCACTCGATATTCTAACCTGCACAATAGACCCTACACCATAGAATAGTGCACCGGGATTGAACAAAACAAACCCGGTAAGCTTTTTAAGCCCGTATGAGTAAACTCAATTAAAGTGACTCACGTCACGCATGCTTATAATTTCTCAACTCGTGAGATGAATTAAAGCAACAATATTTAATTCCACAAAATACATGCTTTCACCATCTTAGCCTAACAAAAACAATATGCAATTAACACAACAAAAACATCAAGTTCAAATTAAACAATAACATGCTCAATAATTTCAACCCAACTAAAAACCCACATGCTCTGTCTCTCAATTCATTTTACGTCCCCACAATCTATTAGATCACTATTCCTTTGCCTCAACGGCACAACCAGGAAATCATACTCATTTCCCTCAACATAACGCGGTTGCCAAGATCATGCCACCCAAACTCATTTATCAATCACTACAGATCACAAGCCACAACTGTACCCACAATAAGAATTAAGCAAAATCAGTAATTCCTACATAGAAACTTAGTTCAGGAGATCACATGAAAACAAACAAAAGAATTCATAGTAATCCCTTCATATGGTTTAGTTCAGGAGATTACTAATAAAACAAACAATACAAAATGCAGTAATCCCTGCATGTAACTTAGTTCAGGAGATTACATTAAAACAAACAATTCAAAAGACAGTAATCCCTGCATATGACTTAGTTCAGGAGATTACATTTAAAACAAACAATTCAAAAGACAGTAATCCCTACATATGACTTAGTTCAGGAGATTACATTTAAAATCAAACAATTAGAATGACACGGAAAATAGATAAAGAAGTCAAACAACTCACACCAGAGTCGATGATCACCTATCAACTCCAAATAAATCATCTCACAACATGACTCGTTTTCAAAACTCGACATCCTTACCCCTTAAGGTAACATACATCACAAAAGTGATAAAAAATCATATTATCCCAACTCACCCATAATATGAAAATCAAGTCCCTCTTGGACAATAAAAGAAAGAACCCACACCACACTCTCAATTAAAAACATGTATTCAAAGGCTTCATGTAACCCTCGTGTTACTCCCCTGAATATACAATGGCAGACAGTTTAGAGCTCTAACTGAATCGTAGCCTGTCACCTCGGCCGAGGTTCAAACCTACGATAATGATTGCCTCTGTCACTACTTGTGACCCGGATCCGTAAACCCGAAAACTTTTAAAGTTCCACGTGACTCAAAACTTTACCGAACTCGACTACTCATTCAACACAATAAGCAACAGTTTCAAAACAATATTCTGAATAAATCACAATTCACTCATATCACAAAATCATCTTTTATTTCCAAAACCATATATTTTCCTCAACATCACATTGCACAACAATAGTAAACTACACATTCAATTCCACCAAGATATATATATTTCACATAAATATATATATACATAGTCATCCACTCAGGGATGCCACTAATACCAACTATAGTTTTATAACTTATACTTCTCGAAAATCATTTTATATCAAAACATTGTTTTCACTTACCCATGAACCGTTGTCGATCAAGTTCATATATTTTAAAACAAATAATTTGTTTCGAAAATGATTTAACAATTAAACAAGTAATTCTGAGTAATAAATAAATCCGTTCGTAAATGAACCACGTGAGATTTACTCACCTCTAAATCCAGTTGCGTCTTCAATACAGCCTAAAATCACAATCACAACCGTCCGCCCAACCAAAACCGTCAATCACCTAAACAAATACGATCCTAACTTAGCAATTGATTCATAACACCCTTAAACGACGATTCAACGGTCGGATTCTCACGGATCGCCCTTGGGATCATCCTATCAAAATTATACAAAGATCCAACGCTGGGATCCTCGCGGATTGCAAACCGAAGATAACTCATAAAACCGAAACCCTAGCATGCATCAACTTTCTCCAAACTGACCTTATAATATAACAAAACGACCATATCGATGCATAGATGAATATACTGAAAACAGAACACAAAAATAAGGCCAGACGCGCCACCACACGCCGCCACAAGCGGTGGTTCAGATTGTGGTCAACCACGGCGGTCAACGCCGGATCAACCACCTCCGATGCCAAAGTCACCAACTACAAACATGTTCAAAATGAAGAGATGAGCCACTTTCATACCTGGAGCAAAGTGAGATTCGGTCTAGATCGTCCTAGATCAAGCTTGGAAGTTGGATCACTCTCGTGCGTCTGATCAGATCCTAGATCGAATCAGGACCATCGAAAAAGTCAAACCTTGATCTAGCGCTCTACACCCCAAATCGAGATGCAAGGCCTATATGGGGATAATCAGCAGGAAGAGACAATCCCAGAACCGCGAAGAGATAGGCCGGGAAGTCGCCGGAGATTGGAAAACCGGTCTGATCTCGAAAGCATAAACTTTGGGCGCTCCGATCTGCTACTTCCGGCGAGGCACCGATGAACCCACCACCACAAAGAAGTCGGCGAGGCAAGTCTAAGTGTTCCTTGGCTTGTCTTGTCGCCGGAGGTGGCCGGAGATGAAAGATTCAGTCGGGTCGGGATGCCGGGTTTCGCCTCTGGTCGGGCTGCGCGGAGGAGAGAGAACTCTGGGGAAGAAAATGGAAATTTCGGAAGTTTTGGGATTTTTGGAAAAATCTCAGATTTTCTTATATTTATAGAAATTTCCCAAATTTCAATCGCTCATAACTTTCTCATACGAACTCCGATTCTCACGTTCCACATGTCTACAAACTCGTATCGATGCGCTCTACAACTTTTGTGAAGGAAGTTTTCACAGAATCTAAACGTATAAAAATTCAAACTTTGTGAACCCCCTAAAACGTGCACTTCGAATTATTATTCGTCCGAAAATAATTCCACTCCACCCTCGAACCACGAAATCATACAAACGAACACTTTATTAATCCCAGGAAACATTTAGGAATTAATAACAAATTTCTGAGGTCTTACATTAAACCTAGTTCACTTTGATCTTTGAGGAGAGTTTGTTGTTGCTGATTATGCTTGGTGTTGTCGCTTTTGATGTAGCCTTGCTTCATTTGTTCAAAACAAGCAGCATTATCCTAAATGCTCGTAGGCTCATCTGTGGTAGACTTCAAACCACAATTGTTCGAACATGCGTAATTATGAATCCAATCCATATACATTCACGAACCATTTCGTGAAGAGCAATGATCTCTGCATTGTTCGAAGATATAGCGACTAGGGTTTATTCTGTAGACCTCCAAGATATCGAGGTCTTACCCATGGTGAGCACTTAACCAGTTTAGGAATGACCTTTGTGTAGGTCAGAGAGATACCCAACATCAGCAAAACCTTCCAAAACACATGTTGTTTTGGGATGGGGATAGAGGACGCAGGCCAGTGTTGGCGGCGTTCCTGGTGTGTGATGGGTCTGAATCCATCATCTCTCTGTAGGGATAGAACAAGCTCATATCAATCATACATCTCAAGTACTGAAAGATATATTTTACACCAATCCTGATGGCGTCGCGTTGGCACAGAGCTATATCTTAGCTAACAAGTTCACAACATATGAGATGTCCAGTCTTGTGCATTGAGCTAAGTACAATAATGCGCCTATTGCACTTAGGTAAGACATTTCTGCCTCTAGCACATCTTCGTCATCATCCTTTGGACGAAGAGGATCATCTTCAGGATCAAGACTACGGACGATCGTGGAGGTGCTTGAAGGTTTGACCTTGTCAAAATGCCTAAGCATCTATCAACACGATGCTCAAGTTCCAAACTGAGACAAAATCGTGTTCTCCCAAAATCCTTCATCTCAAACTCGGATTTCAAGTGTTCAGCGGTTTCCCTTAACTCTTTAAGGCCTTCTAATGAAGATCATGTCCAACATGAACCGCGATAGAATCCGAAACTTGTTATAGAAACGCGTGGGCATATCCCTTCCCAATCAAGTAGTCAATTTAGTGAGCGTTTCAATCTTATTGTAAACGCGCTCCATAGTCTAGAGCCACTTGACTTGGGTAGATGAAGTTCACCATGAACCTTCATGTATATTCCCTATCTAGATCCCCATAGAGATACGTAGTGACCACATTTGTAAGCTGCATGATCAGTTATTCGGAAACTACCAAACTGACAAGGTAGTGGAGTGCAATGACATCTATTACGAGAGAATATGTCTCATCGTAGTCGATTCCAGGCCGTTTTGTGAGAAGCCTTGCGCCATAAGGCGAGATTGTCATCTCTTTTTCTCATCACGCTTTCTAACGAAGACCCATTAGTCAACAGGTTTTATGTTAGGAAGTGTTGGCATCATTGACACAAAACCTTCCTCTTCGTTAGAGAATCCAACTTAACCTGGATCGCATCTTTCCATTTAGGCCAAATCTTTCTACGTTGGCATTCATTCATCAACGGAGCGTGGTTCGATATCATTGGACTCAACAAACTCATGCGCAACGATATGCGCGACTACATCATTAATTATGATGGAGTTTCTATCCCACGTCTCATGTACACTAGTGTAAGTTTCACAGAGCTCTATATTCTCAGGAATAGGTTCTGACGTTGAGGCGTCCCCAATAATAACCATAATCGGCCAAAGTATCCTTCGAACTCACGGGCCTCCCACGCATCCTAGCTGGGGCCGTGGCCGGTAACGCCAGAGTGCCACTCTCTTTGGCGTTGGCGCCATGCCTACCTCCATGTAGGGTGGCGCTATGTCCTCTCGTAGGGACGTACTTCCTTGCAGGCATGTTTGCAGCGTATTTGTGTGATGTCGTCACTTTAGTAGGGATCGGGATGAGACAAAGTGGGGACAGACCACGACAATTCCTATCGTTCCTGCTGAACATATGTGTTCTTATCTCCTCCTAACAATGGAAAGACTGTCTCATCAAAGTGACATCCGCAAATCTAGCGGTAAGGAGATCGCCTAGCAAGGGCATGAAGTGGGGGACGATTGTTGAAGTCTCAAATCCAACTGAGTTGCCCATTCGTTTGTAAGGACCCATTATAGAGCGCTGTGGCGGCGCAATTGGCACATAAAGGCACACTCAAATATGCGTAAGTACGATACTTGTACGCAGTCACTAGCTGTAACGCAGAGGTAGGTTGAGTGGCAGTGGGTCGTAGACGAATTAGCATAGTTGCATGCGATATTGCATCACCCCAAGTGGATATAAGGAAATTAGTGCGCATTACCAATGTCCGGACTACCATCGTAGCCGTTTCCGCGAGACCAATTAGGTGTGTTTATGGGAATATAATGTCCAACATTAGTCCCAATGCAATAACCATCGAAAGTCTTCGATGTAAACTCTCTAACATTGTCAAGTCCAATTGACGGAAGAGGATGATCCGGGGAGTGAGCCCGTTGTCATATGATATGTGCTAGAAGTGTAGCATAAGCAGCATTTATAGATGGACAGTGGCATAACACGTGACCAGCGTGTTTGCGTATCAGCCAATATCATGAGATATTTAAACGTCCGCAAGTTGGTTGAATCAGTCAATAGAATCCCCATGGATTCTATGTAAGAACATAATGAGTATTTTCATATCCTTTGCATAGGACGGTCTCAGTCCTAGTTTCCCTAAGGAACGGGTTTTGTAAAACGAGCGAGAGGCTTTAGAAGCAACCAATGAGAATTTTGGTTGGGCCTGAGCGTCTGAAACGCTATTTGAAGCAAGTTGGTGATTGCAACATCACCTGGGGCGTCATCACCATGATGTACGCTATCCATGGCGTCATGGATAAGGACTATACCAGCCCTAGGCTGGTTGTGGATGGCAGTGATGGTGGTCACACTTAGTCCAGGAATCAACTGTTGATTCATGCTTCATTTCGCTCGAGAAAATAGATGTCCGTGTGAAGTCTTTAGTAGACGGATCATCATATCATGACTAGGATGACCTATCCTGTCGTGACAAAGCCAATATGTGTCTAAATCTAAGAAATCTTCTCTCATAACTTTATTGGATTTTATAGCTCGAATAGTGACATAAAGTCCACTAGAGAGACACATAAACTTCTCTAAGATGCGCCTTTGTTCGCAATCATTAGAGGTATTGTAAAGGAACTCATTTTCATTCTCTACATGCGTTTTCGCATGGAATCCATTGGCTATTCATAGGTGCGATTGGCCCTAGGAGCGTAGAGAGTTTCTGTGACAGTAATTAAGGTGCCATTTGGCAAGTGGAACTTGGGCTATTCCATGTCCTTGAATTAATACTGATGGCCCAGCCATAGTAGTCACAAAAGTCATATGCTCAGAATCAAAGTAGAGTCATAAAGAACTCGAAATTTTATTCATAAGCCAACGGAGTACATCATTATCTCTTAACCATTAGGAGAATCTAATCCAAATGCTAGTGAATGCAAAACAAAGGTAGTCGTTTGACTTCTTTCGGTAACTCCAAAATAAATATGACCAGGTGAGTAGAGAGATGTCGGTGGAGCAAAGCTCGCTTAAGTACCACTTATCTCAAAACCTTCCTAGACATCACACTTATTTTGGATGAGCCTATGTGAAGAAAAACTAAACCAATGACATTTACTACAAAATATATGGCAATTGCCTGTTACATCTCTTGGAAAATAAAGACTTAAACATAATTGGCGATCTATTGATCCCAGCCAGATTTGTAGTCTTCAACCCTTCACTCTAGATCATCTTCTTGATCTTCTTGTTCCATATAGTGAGCTTCTCTTGCTTCACAATATGCTTTGTAGGCGGTGACGATTTCTTAACGAGCTCTACAAATGTGTGCCCAATGATCAGACACTCCACATCGAGAACATACATCTCTTTGCTCAAACTCCATTGATTGAGGCGCTTTGAAAGCGTCATTTAGATGGCTCTTAGTGTTGGTGGCGCTACCAACATGGCCAGAGGCGTTGCCTCCCTCTCTCTTTCCACGTTGACCTCTTCGGTTCCGTGTTCGCCTATATTGGCGGTTACCTTCCCAAGTAGAGCGATTATATGGACCAAAACGTCCAGAAGTATCCCTAAGGTTAGGGTTTCGCTCTTGGCGCCTTCTCTTAGGGGCGCGACTATAATTGGATTTTGGAATATGCTCTGTTCCCACGGATCTCGAATTATAGTTCTTCACAAGGATGTTGTCATGCTTTTCGGCGACATTCATAGCTCCAAGGAGCTCATGAAACCTTGTGATCCGTCCTGCAGTAACATCGATTCGATAGTTCTTAGCAACCATCAATGCAGAGACGGGGAAGGTAGAGAGAGTCTTCTCAATCAACATCGCATTTGTGATCACTTTACCACAGAATTCCATTAAGGATTTAATGCAAAGTGCTTCCGAGTTGTAGTCAAGAATTGACTTGAAATCACAGAAGCGGAGGCTATGCCATCTCACTTCTAGGTCAGGAAGCAGGGAGTCACGGACGTTGCCAAATCTTTCTTTGAGTGAGACCCACAGGCTTCTGGGGTCTTCTTCATTCATACACTCATACTGGAGCGAATCATCCATATGACGAGTCATTAGGATGATGGCTTTCGCCTGATTTGCCTCTAAGGCTGCTCTATTTTCTTCCAAAGCTTGAGCTTGCTCAACAGTTAGCACGTCCTGGCTAGGCTCGAGAATCGTATCCAGGATTCCATCGGCCTTGAGATGCTGGCGGACATCACGAACCCACCTGTGATATCCAGAGCCAGTTGTTCCCAATGGAGTAAAGTCCAATTTGTTTAGGTTACTCATCCTGAAAGAGAACAAGAAAAAGGGTTAGTTTCGGAGCGAAAAAGTTATCACGAAAACATATAAAATTCGTGAGCGTAATCTTTTCCAAGAAATTAGGAATTTATGAGCGTAATCGCTTCCAAGAAATTCAATTCCAAGAGATATTGGATTAGATCGAAACAATGACGTAAGTGGTCGATCATAAATTCTCTACAAACTCTAAGTTTGGAGATCTCAACAAGCTCCAAGCTTAGAGTGAGCACGAACCCCCACATGTCGGCTTAATTAGGTCTCCCCTATGATGAAGAAAGGGGGTAGAAGAAGGGAGGTTGCAAGTCCCCGAGAAAAAGAAGAGAAAAACAATAAAAACTTCAAAAACGGGAACTAAAGGAACCTTTAAAACATACTTTTGAAAAGTGTAGAAAATTGCCAGAATTTGGTTGGAAAAAGTTGCCGGAAAAATCGCCTGTGGCTGGAGTTGGCTGGTAGGCTGCTTCTTCTTCTCTCAGTGGGCTGCAGGCCTCCTTTTTTTTTCTTTTTTTGTTTCTTCTTCTTCTTCTGTCAGTGGGCCGCAGGCCTCTTTTTTTTTCTTTCTTTTCTTCCTCTTTTGGCAGGTGGGTCGCGTGCCCTTTTTCTTCTTCTTCCTTTTATTCTTTTATTCTTTTGGCAGTGGGGCCGCTTCCCTTTCTTTCTTCTTCTGCTAGCTCACGTGGGCTTACTCTTTTTTTTTTTCTTTTTTTCTTTCTTGTAGTCTGGGGCCTGCTTCCTTCTTTTTCTTTCTTTGCTGCTTTGACTCTAAACGTGTGGGCCTTTGTGGATGATAACTGCACTGGGCTGGGCTAAGTGGAGGACGAAGTGCAGGTGTTGTAGACTACTTCAGGGGTGCCCGGCGGTTCAAGGGCGTGCAGACTTCTTTGAGGCCGGTCCGGTTGCTTTCCGGCAGGTTCTTGGAGGTCTGACACCGGTTCACGAATTCTGTAGTCAGGATGCAGGTGGTGGTCAAATATTATGGTAAATGGCGGTATGGAAGGTGGTGAACCGAGCAGAAATTCTTTATTTTTTCAGGGGGCCGGTTCGGTGCTCTTTGTTGAGTCACAAATTACTTACGCAATTGTGCCCCATAATTATGAAAATTGATTTGTCTTCCATGCTATTTTACCTTTTTTAATCCATTTCCTTTTATTTGTAGGAAACCTTGCATTGAGAATAAAATGACTATTTGAGGCTTGAAATGTGGAGATTTGAAGCTAGGGGAAGAAGACACGGAGATTGGAAGAAAATTGCAAATCGACTTTTCCGGCGAACCGCCACTCATGGATGGTCTTTTCTCCAGCAAAGGAGGACCATGGTGGTGAGAATCTCCCATCACTTGAAATTCAAATATCTCCCTACACCTTGTCCTTTTATCACCTTGCCAATTTGGGACCATTTGGGGGACAATGGTGTAAGAGCATCTCTTGCACACTTGGGGATCAAAGATGACACACCTAGCTGATCAAAAAGAGGCCAAAGACCAATTATTCAGATTCTTGGCTCCATTCAATCATCTTCATCCTATCCAAGATCCATTTTTCTCTCTAGAGAAGACACCATCATTTCCACCACTAAAACCACCATCTCCACCTCTAAAACCTCCATTTCCTCCACCATTCAACACCACAACTCATCTTAGAGATCCCAAATTTCACTATTCTTACCAATATCAAGAGCTTGGAGCAAGGAGAAGGAGATGACTACCACCACATCATGTTCTTGGAGACCTATCTCCACCACCTCTTCCGGCATCATAAATAGTCACCCTTTACTCTCTATCTCTTTATGTATTTGATGTTTAATAGAATGTTGAAGCTTGTGTATCTAGCTATGTGTGAGTAGTGAACTAGTTGGGGCTAGTGTTGAAAGCCCTAGCCAAACTTTCTTGGATTGATGCTTTTGTTTATAAATCGATGCAAATTCATGTTGTCATTCTCACATGCTAAGTCAATAGTTGAATGCATTACTTAGACCTAATCAATTTGAGTTATGTGTTTTCCATGACATGAAGTTTTTCCTAGAGATTGATTACCTCTAGGCAAAAAGGGAGCATGAAAGCACACCATGTGTGCATGTGAGGGTAGTGAGCTAAAATCACCTAGAGATAGGATTGGTTTGCTTGCTTGGTTACCTAAACTCTAAGCTTTATGCATTTAGGGGCAAATGATTGAGACTTATCCGGTAATTGAATTTGTCTCTAAGTAGTTATCTCTAGACTTATCCGGTTAGAGTTAATAAAATGAAAGGGGTTTAAGCCTTAGTAGTCCTATCCGGATGCTAAGAGGGTAGTTGGACAATTAGCTTTGCATCATTCATATTCAATTGCTTTAATGCTTGCAAGGGAGGCAAAAGGTGAAACCCGATGCCCTAACTCCCATCCATTTGATAACAACTTGTTTTGTTTAGGTTAGTTTATGTTACTTGCTTTCATTGTTTCAATTTGAATAGAAACCAATCTCAAAATCAAAATCAAATCTCTACACACCATCTTGCACATACTCACCATGAACTTTGGTTCACTTGTGAGCCTTTGTTTGTGATTGTACACTTGCATATTCTTCTAGTTTTTCCTTAGGTTTTCCCTAGCTAGGAAAGGATTTACCAATCCTTGTGGGTTCGACATCCTTACTTAATCCCCTATTCTATAACTTGTACCTCTTGCACTTGAGGGTGGCTTTAATGCTAACACTCTTCCAGCCGGTTCCGGTGACGATGCTGGCGGTTTCAGGCTCTTGAGATTGAGAGCTTCAATATGGGGGTCGGTAGTTGCTAGGTTTTGAAGGCTACGATTTTAGGGTTTCAGGGTTAGGGCTTCATGCTGATAACGTGTTTTAGAGAAACAGGAATTGAGAGAAAATCACTGTGTATTCTCATTGATAATAGGGGCCTCTTTATATAGAGGATTACAATGCATAGAATCTGAATTATAAAGGAAAGGCAATCATACAATGAATGGATATCTCTAGGATATTCTCCGAGATTCTTTCTAATGGATATCTTTTTAATTAGAAAGAATCTCGGAGAATATCCTAGAGATATCCATTCATTGTAGAATTAATATAATTTGGTATAAATATATAATTTGTACAGAAAAATTTATACATATATTCAATGTAGAATTAATATGGTATAAATATATATATATATATATATTAATATATATATATATTAATGTCATAATTCTAACCCACAAAATTTAAAAAAAAAATTGATTAAAAAAAAGTCAAATTTAAAATTGATTCCACAAGAATGGAAAGAAAATATATTAGTATCTTAATTATAACCCATCAAATCTGGTAAAATATTCAACTCTTTTAATAAATGAATTTAATAAAATTAATGGAAGATTAGTTACCTTACACTAACAAGTTAATTAGAAAAGTCAAAAATTAAATTGGATCCACAAAAATGGAAAGAAAATGTATTGAAATCGTATTAAAACCTATGAAATCTGGTAATTGAAGAGGTAAGGAAATATCATTAATAGATTGAATTGATGAAATTCTAAATTCCATCATTTCAAAATTTCTCGATAATTTAATATTGTCTCATCCAAACGCAACGTTAGGAAGTGTTCCTTAAAGGTCAATTGAGACTTCATTAATTCAATTGTTCGTTTATTTTTACATGAAAAAACAATCATAATCTTATTAATACTATGTAGAAATTCAATGAATAATAGGTGTATAACACAGCAATAATCAAAGAAAAAGTGCAAGTAAGGAGGGTGTAAAATAGAAGTCATCGTCCACATTAACATTAAGGTCAGCTAACATGTCTTACACAAACAAATAAGTAATAAGCAGCTAATAATGAGCCAGTAAAGTTTACTGGGGACTTTTCCCTAATGGCATATTTACAATGAAATAGAAATCATCATCCACACTGAAATTTAAAGTCAGCTAACATGTCTTACAATAACAAACAAGTACTAAGTAGCCAATGATGAGCTAGTAGAGTTCACTGGAGACCTTTACCTAATGGCATATTCACACTTAAATAGAAGCCATCATCTACTGAAACTGAAAGAGCTAACATGTCTTGCACGAACAAGTATGTATTAAGTAGCCAATGATAAGCTAGTAAAGTTTACTGCGAATCTTTTCCTAATGACATAATTACACTAAAATAGAAGTCATCATCCACATTGTCTAACAGTAACAAATAAGTACTAAGTAGCCAATAATGAGCTAGTAAAGTTCACTGGGGACGTTTTCCTAATGACAAAATTACACTAAAATAGAAGTCATCATCCACACTTAAATTTAAAGTTAGCTAGCACGTCTTACACGAACATTAATAAGTACTAAGTAGCTAATAATGAGCCAGTAAAGTTTACTGGAGACCTTTCCCGAATGGCATGTTCACGCTAAAATAGAAGTCATCATCCATTGAAACTTAAAATAAGCTAGTGTGTCTTGCACGAACAAGTAAGTACTAAGTAGCCAATAGTAAAGTTCAGCGGGGAATCTTTTCCTAATAACATATTCACACTAAAATTGAAGCCATATATCATTCACATTGAAATTGAAAGTCAGCTAAGTACTAACATGTCTTATACGAACAAAAAAGTACTAAGTAGCTAATAATCAACAAGTAGAGTTCACTGAGAACTTTTTTCTAATGACATATTTACATTAAAATAGAAGCTATCATTCACATTTAAAAATCATTATTGTCTATTGAAAAATTTGGGATCAATAGAACAAGTATACTTTCAAAAATTAATTTCCTCATGTGCAATATATTGTATTCCATCTTAAGCAATTTCTTTTCAGATATCAACTTCCCAATCAATTTAGATATCTAGGTTTCCAAACGAGAACATTATTTAATTCTTTTTAAATTTCCTAGTAAGGAAAACTACTCCAATAAAATAGGCCTAATGTAGTGCATAATTTTCCATCTTCTAAACTCACGTCATTTAATTTTCATATCTTCTAATATCCATTAATTGCTTCTTTCAATAACCATTTAGATTTTCTTGCTGGGTATGTGTAAAAGGTTGGATCTTGTTTATGCAAATAAGATATATGGTTGAAATTCTTGTAAGTTGACAATGGCGACCAAAGAAAAATTAGGATGCAAATCAAATAAATAAAAAATTCTAAGAGTCTCAATTTAATAGAATTTATAATTATCTCCATCATCTGATTCAACTTCGTTTGATATAATCACGTCATCATCTTCCTTGACGTAGGGTACTTGTGAGGTATCATTTCCATCCATTAGTTCTAGTAAGAGTACACCATGAACAAAAAGATTATCACCAGTACGTGTAAGAGAAAACAAAAAGATTGCATACCTTCCTATGGATATCGTTGACCAAGCTTTAGTTTGTAGGCTCTCTACTTTTTCTTTTGTTCTTTTTTTTTTCCTCTTTTCGAAGCTAGAGTTTAAACGTTAGATTTGAGTTTATTGTTATTTTCTTCCTTCCATTTAGATTATAGATGATAATTATAGATGCTATTAACACGGAATATTTTTCAAATTCAATATATTAATGATACTTTCTTACCTCTTCAATCACCAGATTTTATGAGTTAAAATTACGATCTAAATACATTTTCTTTCCATTTTTGTGAATCCAATTTAATTTTTGACTTTTCAAATTAACTTCTTAATGTAAGGTAACTAATCTTCCATTAATTTTATTAAATTTATTTATTAAAAGATTTGAATATTACTTCAATTTACCAGATTTCATGGATTATAATTACTATATTAATATATATATATATATATATATATATTCTATATACACACCACATTAATTCTCCATTGAAAATATATAAATTTTTTTGACTAATTATATATATATATATAACTTTTTTTTTGAACGAATTATATATATATATATATATATATAGATATATACACCCATACTTTTTTTTGGAATATGTATAATGAAAAAAAATCCAAAATAATGAAAAAGAAAGAAAGGAAAAAAAACCAAACAATATTTTTTTTAGAGGAAAATAAAAATAATTTTTTTTTCTTTTAAAAAAAATAATTTAGAGCAGTTATATATTCGACAACATATATATATATATATATTTTGACGAATTATGGATATATATATATATATATATATATTCACAAAAATATATAAATATAAATTTTTTTAGACGAATTATTTTATTATATAAAAAAAGAAAAATAAAAAAATAAAATAATATATCTTTTCTAGAAGAAAACTAAAATAATTTAGAGTCATTAGATTTTGAAATGATAAGATAGTCTTTTTATTCAAGAATGACATGGCATGATTTGATAAATTAGTGAGGTGTATAGGTAACATGGCTTGACACCTAGGATTGAGGCCACAAATCTTATGCCTCATTGAGGCCCTATATCATTGCCCTATGGAATTACAAGACGTACGTGGTTTTGCTCCTACCAAGGCAAAGAAGCAGTATAGAATTCTGTGGTCGCATTTGGTTCAAGATTTTCACAGTTTAGTTACGAGCACATAGCACATATAAGGAATTAAGGTATTCTCCCAAAGGGTAGCTAGTTAGGTGCCAATATTTAAAAGACGAATGATCTTCATGGTAAATTGGCTACTTGTCGTCCTAGCTCCTTGCATTTGTTAGCATAGAGTTGTTTGTTTCTCCCAACATCCAATAAAATTAGATGATCGGACATTAGCATGGCCTGCCGTAATGATGGTTTGCCTAAATTCACAAATGTTCCATTCATTTATTTACAATTGATGTAGGACGAGATTTTTGCCAATTTCAACCAAAAATCTCGAAAAGAAAGAAGAGTCTTCACATTAAGAAGAATAATTTGAATATTGGAAATTGGTATTCAAACAGGCTTCTTAATGATGGAATTAATCATAAATTACTCTTTTGGATATTTCAGGATTCTCGAGTAAAATCTTGATTGAGATTCCAAGCGTAATATTCTTTAGTATCTAGGATTTTATTTTCGATTTTTATTTAATCAGGTTTAATTAGGTTTCCTAGTTTTAGTCAACAATAAATTCTTCTTTATGTTTTCTAATTGTATTAGGTTTATGCTATGTGCCCTATATAAGACACCTCTTAAATTGTAATTTTCATTCAAGTTATCAATAAAAAAAACCAAATATTAGAGAAGTTTCTCTATGTTTCTTATGGTTGTGCCCGTAATTGCTAGTGGATTCTAGCTCATCTCATATGGCTTTCGACGCTTGACGAAGCCTCTTACTATCGTGTTCACGCTTCCCGCATCATTTGGTATCAGAGCGGGTATCGCCCGCTTCTTAGCAGACGACGATCCAAGGGAGAAGTTCACTACCACCAACCTCAACGACGCTGGTTGTAAAGTATCTATCAAAGAAAGTTTCATTGAAGAGGAACATACCGAGGGATTTGCCCTAGGACGACCTCATCAATCCGAAAAAAAAAAAAAAAAAAAAAAAAAAAAAAAAAAAAAAAAAGAACGTTGGATATTTACAACGTCGGATTACGACGACTTCCAAACAACATGTATCATCAAAGACAAGGTATGCTCGGTAATACTTGACTGTGGTCTACGAGAGAACTTTGTAGCAAACAAAGTTGTGGATTATTTTCAATTACCGACAGTGAAGCTGAGTGATCCATACTGGATTCCATATGGGGAGGATAAATATGCACAAGTAACAGAGGTTTGTAAAGTTCATGTCTCTATGGGAAAATTTTATAAAGAAGAGATTACTTGTCATATGATTGACATGAACAACACTAATGTGCTTTTTGGAAGACCATGGCATGAAAGCGTCAATGGTGGTTATTGCAAGGACAACACATATTTATTTAGGTGGGATGCGTACAAAATTAAAATCAAGCCTAGAAGGAAGAACATCAAGAATGACCATCCTGAGATGTGTGAAAAGAAGCATGAAGAAGCCACTTTGAAGATTGAAGAGAAACTTATTAAAGACAAGGAAGCTGATTCATTCATCACATCGATATCCATGTCATGCATGCTTAATAGTGTTCAAGACCAACCCAAAGAGAAGTCAATGGCCATTCCTTTTCAAGTGGAGGAGCTTATGTTTCAAGATGCTTATTCTAAACTTGTCTACGGTATTGGATTCATGGTGATACCTTCTAATTTCGAGAATATTGAAGTTAATGGCTTATCATGTTTTATTCCTACTAACGATCGAGTTGCATACAAGAGGAACTCGAGGTCGAGTTCTTTTCGAGTGGAGGAGACTGATGTAGGATGAGATTTTAGCCAATTTCAATCAAAAATCTCGAAAAAAAAAAGAAGAGTCTTCACATTAAGAAGAATAATTTGAATATTGGAAATTGGCATTCAAATAGGCTTCTTAATGATGGAATTAATCATAAATTACTCTTTTGGATATATCGGGATTCTCGAGTAAAATCTTGATTGAGATTCCAAGCGTAATATTCTTTAGTATCTAGGATTTTATTTTCGATTTTTATTTAATCAGGTTTAATTAGGTTTCCTAGTTTTAGTCAACAATAAATTCTTCTTTATGTTTTCTAGTTGTATTAGGTTTATGCTATGTGCCCTATATAAGGCACCTCTTAAATTGTAATTTTCATTCAAGTTATCAATAAAAAAACCAAATATTAGAGAAGTTTCTCTATGTTTCTTACGGCTGTGCCCGTAATTGCTAGTGGATTCTAGCTCATCTCATATGGCTTTCGACGCTTGACGAAGCCTCTTACTATCATGTTCATGCTTCCCGCATCAACAATCCACCCCTATTTAAGAGGTACCTGGAGTTGTAAAGATGTAAAAAAGGATGATATCTCTATTGAGGTTTTTTTTTTCTTTTTTTCTTTTTATTTATTTTATTTTATTTTGCTCCCTCGCTTTTCTCTCCTCTTGGACGGCAGAGTCTTTCCTCGGTCGACAGACATCTAGGTGTACGGTGTTTCTCCCGTTCCTAAGCTTTGCTATGTTCAAGGCCTTGTGACCAGTGTCTCGATTATCGATTGATTGTATATATGGGTCCAATGGTTTATTTGATGAGGTTATGCATGAGAGAAATTCTTGCATGGGGGCTGCCGCACCACGAGGCGAGGCTACGCGGCCCTCCAATCAAAATTTTTATTTTATTTTTTTGCTCCCTCGCTTTTCTCTCCTCTTGGACGGCAGTCTTTCCCTCCGTCGACGGACATCTAGGGGTACGGTGTTTCTCCCCTTCCTAAGCTTTGCTATGTTCAAGGCCTTGTGACCAGTGTCTCGATTATCAATTGATTGTATAAATATGTCCGATGGTTCGTTTGACGAGGTTATGCATGAGAGAAATTCTTGCATGGGGGCTGCCGCACCAAGTGGCGGTGCGGCCCTCCAATCAAAAACCAGAAATTTTTTCCCCTTTTCAGAAACTACCTCTGCTTTTTTAAAGTAAAATACCCAAAACACCCCTAAACCCTAAACCCTAAACCCCTGCTTTTTCTCTATGCATGATAGCTTCTTTGGTATACATGATGCCTTTTTGTTACCAGTTTTGTCACACCTGTTGGAGCGATACAGGTTCCCCTATAGTCGAAGGCTTTAGCTGTAATGATCAAGATCAATAATCTTTTTTTCTTTTTGAGTGGAAACGTCGTAGATAGGTAGCTAGGTTCTGTTACTTTCGGTAGTGGCATTTTGTTTACTCTTTATTGGAAGGTCATTGTTAGTAATCTGTGAAAATTTTGTCACTCAAAAATAAAAATAAAAATAAACAAGAAGGAAACTTTCCTTGTTAATGTCAATCCTTTGGTTGATTTACAAATAAACTGTACAATCACATCGTGTAAGAACATAAAATTGTAGGGATACGCAATCAGGGTTACATTGGTAGGGTATTTATTACTTATTATGTTTTTTGGCCATTTTTGTCAAAGAGAAATTTGATATACACATCCCTAAATACTTAATACACACCCTCTTTTTTATTTATTTATAATACAATTTTACCCTTTAAATGATGTTAAACAAAAAAACAAAATTGAGTCGTGGCTGAGAAGATCCAACTGTGATGGATCTGGTAGTAGTCTTCTTCTTCCCTTTGGCCAGTGAAGGATCTTGGGATGTTTCTTGAACTATTTTTGGCTAGGAGCACTTCTCTTTGTTCAATTGTTGGGGCCAATTGGTGGCTTCCAATGATAGAATAGCCAAGACTAAGACTTAATTAGGGTTTCAAAAGAATCTTGATCTCACTCCACGTTGTTACAACTTGAGGGTCTCATGATAGGGAAGTGGTTTCTTCTGATTGTGTTGCAACGTTCTTTACTGTACAAGGCCGGCCCTGTGAGTTCGGAGGCTCAAGGCAAAAAAAAATTTGAGGCCCCAAAACCAACATATACATACAGCAAGAAAACTGGGTAAAGTGCTAGATCTTTTCTCCTGGGGTTGACTGCTGAACTCATGAAAGGATATGCAGATCAAGAACTCCAAGCCAATGTAATGCTTACTACAACAACCTTCAATATCACATTGTCCTTCACCATAGACTAAAGCTCCAACATCCAGAAGGAATAAGCAATAACCAAGAATTCATTCAATTCAAGATTCAACATTTCAACATCAACTGGAAAATGGAAATCCGAAATCAACCCATTTCAACAATTCAAGGAATCAAGGCTACTGGCTAGTGGCTACAGTCTATTGCCAACAACTCAACAAGTCACAAGATCAAATGATCAATTAGATCAATATACGATATGATGGATTCCCAATATATGAAATGAATCATATGTTGCTCATGCTCTGATGCTTACCCAGTCACCCAGAACAGCAGAAGTGCAGAACTCCAGATGATGAGAAGAGGAGGCGAGGTCGCGAGAAGCCAACCGAGCAGTCGCCACTCGCCAAGGAGCAGAAGAAGACGGAGACTCAGAGAGTTGGAGAGGGAGAGAGATATCAGGGTTGCTGGAGCTCGGATCAGACTCGGGAGTGCCGGCGTGCTCCAAGTCTCGGTGATGGCGGCGGCGTCTGGGGCGACGGAGGGAGTGTCAACTTCTCCCTTCTTCTCCTTATTTTTTTATTTTTTATTTTTTATCTGCAGGCCTATATAAATTTTTGTCTTTTTTAGGCCCCTAAAAATCTGAGGCCTTTTTTTTTTGAGGCCCTTAAAATTCTAAGGCCCTAGGCCTGGGACTGCTTCGCCTAGGCTCAGGGCCGGCACTGTTACTGTAATAACCCTAGATCTCAACCACAACGAGTGACATATCTCTTTCTTCTTGGGTGTGTGTTCAACGTCTCGGTACAGACCTTTAATTTCTTTTCTTTAATAAAACTATGGAGGCATTAATGGAAGTCTAAAGTAAAAGTTGGACAAATAAATATGAGGGGTGTGTATTAATTATTAAGTAATTAGACATGTGTGTATTAAGTAATTAGTGATCGGTGAAAATTTTGACCTTTTTTGATAAAAAAATAAAATAAATAAGAAGTACGTACATAGAGTTTCTTTGTTAATGTCAATCCCTTGGTTGATTTGCAGAGAAATGTACAGTCATATCGTGTTAGAATAGGGTTGTCACTCGGTCAGTTCGAATCGGTTATAAGTCTTACCTGTAAAACATAAACATGATTGTACTCAATCTAAGAACACATAACATAATTAAGATTAACATAAGCATACCATTAAGATGAACAAAATATAAATCATGTATACCAACTTGAATTAGTCATGATAGATCTTCTCCTCTATCTAATCATGTATGCAAACTTTTATGGGGCGAAACTTATGAATAGCGTGGTGATTGATAGAGAAGGGATCTAAGACTTTTATAGGCATCAAGGACTAGGTACCTCCCATAAAGGATTCTTAGTCCTAATTGATGTAGGCCTTTGTCAAACTATTTCATGTACATTTAGGATTACTTTATAATTAAGTAATCAACAATATATACCGTATCCAATACTGATTATAGATAAAGAGGTCATGGACTCAAATAATTCAAGTACTGTCTAATTACTTATTCTGCAAATAAGGTAGCTAATAAGTTGTTGTGGTTCTTATTGAACATTGATAAGTCCACATTAATTCTTACATTACCAACTTCAATTATATCGACCAAATTCGATATTTTGATTTTCGGTATTACCAACTTTACAACATGTTTTTCTTTGTAATATAAATTAGAATGAACAATACTATATTATTTACTTTGATAAGTTGTTGAAAACTTTATATTCATTTGCTTATCTGATTATAGCTCTCTTTATTTACAGATGACATCAAGTTTTAGTTATTTTCAATAAAACTAGTCATTTAGCTATCTTTTACCAGGTTACTTAAAATACATATACTATTAATCTAGTATTAGTAATAATGTTAATACTATTATGAAAGTAATTGTGTTTACATTTCTTAATATACATGTATGTGTATTGAAAACTAGAGTATATATAGATCATTATTTAGAGAATCGGTAGATTCGGTATTTACCAAAACCAAACCAATTTTTTTAGTAATATTCGATTTCCGTATATCGGTTTCTATTACCAAGAAGTCTGTTTACCAAACCTAAAATATCGGTTGGTGTTCAGTTGGTTCGATAATTAACAAACCAAGTGTCAGCCCTACTTAAGAACATAATATTGCAGGGATACCCAATCAGGGTTACATTGGTAAGGTATTTATAACTTATTATGATCGGGTGTTTTGGCCATTTTTGTCAAAACCAAATTCTTGTGGGTTTAATGAAGTTTGTTGGATAGTTTGCCATTTGATCGATGCACAGTTGCATAGTTAGAGAGAACCTTCCCAAATCACGCCTATATTCTACAATTTCTTCTCATAGATACTGTGAATTATATGGTAGCAGCACTAGGGTTGTCAATTCCGACACGACCCGATAACATGACTCGAAACCCGCACGAAATAAAACAGTTTGAACCTGCGCGATTAAAAAGCGAGTCGGCCGTGGGTCAACCCGCCATGACCCATTTAATAAATGGGTTGGCCACGGATCAACCCGCCAACACGAAGTGAACCCGTATAACCCGATTATGCTATACTTCTTCTTGAAATTTTGGACGTTGGGAGTATTTGATCATAAGAATAGACAATTTGAAATATTTTGCTTTCTAATTATTGGATTTAATTATTTATAAATATATATAATTAATTATATTATTCGTCTTGTGGAGTTTTTAGTGAATTTAATTAATTTATGCATTTTTTTAGTTAAATGGGTCGCATTGTTAACCCTTAAATGTGTCATTTTGTCTAACACGACACGACCTATTTGTTAAATGAGTTAAGCGGGTTGGAAACGGGTAACCCGTTTAATAAATAGGTTGGGTTTGGATTTAAATTTTTGACACGATTATTAAATGCGACACGACAAATATCTTGACCCGACACGACCCATTGACAGCCCTAGGCAGCACACATTCAGTATGTGAGATTAGTCCTAATTTACAGTTATGGGCTCTTTATGCGTTTGGTTTTAAGTTATGTGGGCTTGGTTTAATTTTGGTAATGTGAGCTTTATAGTTATCGCTGCGTTTGCTTCTCTTCAATTTATTTTGTCCTCTTTAATGTTACCCCTTGCCATTGTCCTAAACTTACACACATTTCATGTGATTATTGGTTGTCCCTAGCTACTAATCCCATGGTGGATCAGTTTGACCCAAGCCCTTGTAAAACGAATATGGAAAGTCTTTGTATTAAAGCACATGCTTTGATTATAAAGATTACAAATAAGTGACTGCATTGAAATTTAAAAAAGACTGAGCATGACATGTGAATGAAGACGTGAAGCTCTTATATTTATATACATATATATATATATATATATATATATATATTTTTTTTTTTTTTTTTTTTTTTTGAGAAAAGCTCTTATATATTACATGTGTAATTGCATGGCTAGCCTTCCATTCCAGAGCTCAGCATCTGATGTCATGATCCCATCTGATTTGGACTCCACGCTCACCCCTTTCAACAGAGGAACCAAGGATTCCACTGATAGCAAAACACTGGTGCCGATGAACAATTGGACTCCGGGACCGTGGGATATCTGAGCAAACACATCTTGCCCCTTGGAGGCTTGGATAGTTCAACTTCCATAGCTGCAACGAAGCCCACCATTGCAAGCCTGCCGTTAATTCTCTCCGGTGCTGGTCCGCTGAATGCAAACGCGTCTGTAAACTTGGGAGAAGGGGGAGGAGGTGAAGGTGAAGGAGATGCAGCTGGTTGTGGATTTTTTTAGGCTTCTGTTACAGTTGTTGGTTGCTTCTTTTGACCGTCCTGCAGATTAAATATTAGACACATAATTAGGGCCATTTATGAACTACATTTGCATATTCTACAAATTATGTTCTCATACTATCAAATGGACATTTTACGTAGAAGAGAATATTTACAGTAATTACCTCGGCCATGGAGCGATCCTTGAGATATATAGCTCGACACTGTATAACTAGCCGGAACAGTATCTTCAAGTTCACATATCTGTTCTTGCCTGCAGCTCTTCCATAAGCTACGGAGCTTCCAAGGACTGATTGCATAGCAGATGTTGCAGTCATTCTGGTTACAAGGAAAATAAGCTAGCTTTGTTCGAAGTTGAAGATGTAGAATTAATGTGTACGTTGGTTTCTGAGTGTGGAAGTTGCATGCATGGAGTGACTTATATACTACTTTAGACCCACTCGAGGCAGCAGATCAGCTCAATGGTTCATACTTTGGCACCCTATCATGGGTTTGGTTTCATAGTGCACAGTATGAGATACGCAAGACGTACGTACGTACGTGGCTTGCCGACACAACACAATTCAGCAGTCCAGCGGTTCTTTTTCTGAGGTTGCATTTGCTGCAAGGTTTTCGCAGTTCAGTAACGAGCACGTAGCACAATTACAGTGTTCTCCCAAGACTTTTCAGCTAGCTAAAGGCCAGCATGTAAGAGAAGTAACGAATCTTTTATGGTGAATAGGTTACTGGTACGTGTCCGCTTAGTTACTTCCATTTGTCTAGCACAGATCGACTTGCAATTAATTAGTACACGCAAATAAAAAAAATGGTCAAATTTTAAATTTGTAGTTTTATTTCTAAGTGCCACCGTAGTTAGGAAGTGGAGTTACCTAATTGCTTATAACATTCTTCCTGGTTGCCTTTCTAGACAAAACGTACGTACCATTATATCGCATAAACACGTAAAAATGTACGTGATACGTAATTGGAGTTATGTCCTTAGCATGAATAGACTTGTGACTCTTGAATAAAAGCATGAAGAGATTGCCTAGCTAACGCCTTTCTATCATTCTAGTTTATATAAATATGTGTGTGTCCCTTTAATTCGCGGATATCACAAATATTGCCCCGACCATCATTAGACCTGCGAACTGCTCTATGGCTAAACAGGAGAGAGGTCAACAGCGGCAAGGATAGGAGTCTTACCCATATACGTCCGAGGTTCTAAAGCCGATAAGATTTGAATTTCATTTGTAAGAAATTATATCATAAAATTAGAAGAAAAAAAAAACAAATGTGGATTTCAAAAACAGTTTGCTCAGTTGGCTTGAAAACTGAAAAGAAGGGAGGGAGAGCTGATTGCTTCACATTATATCTGGGCCGGTTTCTATAATTTATATATTTTTTTATTATTATTTGATTTTGTGCTAAACCTAATTAGTTCCAACCACAGTTACTGATTTTATTTAGTAATCATAGTTACTCTTTTGGCATGACAACTTTATGTTAGAATATAACTACCAACACTTGTTTTTTTTTTTTTTATATACTGATGAAATTATTTGGCTGCAAAAGTTGGACCTTTTTTTTTTTTCATGGGAGGCTTTTGCAAATGAAACATTTGTCGGAAAAGTTGTCTCTTTAATTTTTAATACTTTTGAGAGGCTTTTGCCAACGAATAATTGATTGATAAAAGCTTGTTTCTTATTTATGATCGAGAGGCTTCTATCAATGGAATTATGGAAGGATACAACGGCCAAGGTGTGTCTCTTTTATTTTTTTTCATTTTTGGGGAGGTTTTTAACAAAAATAATATGTTGGCAACTGTTTGCCCATTTGTGCTATGGATGATACAGTTATACCAACGTAATTTTTGTCACCAAAGCAAGTCTACCCTTTTATTTCTTTCTTTAGGAGCCTCTTAATGACAAAATATTCGTTTTTGCTGAATTGACGCAACTTTCTTCGGCAAAGTGAGCCGACCCTATTAGAATTATTTCTTTTAAATTCTGATCTAGTTTGACAGATTTTTTTTTTTTTTTTTTGTAGTCGTTTTCCTCGTACAGCCTATTGATGTCCATCCAAGAAATTGGAAGATCTTAATGGCCGGGAAAGCACGTGAAACCCAAAACACAGACACCTAATTACTGCTCAATTCAAGTTCATTTTTCCAATAGGACGGATTTATATCTTTTACATACAATCTGATGATTTATAAACTTTGGCTAGTAATTTAGCATTTCAGTTTGATATTGCCTAAAGTAGATTATATCCAAAGAAAGTAAATTGAAGAGAGTATATTGAGCACTGAGACTGAGATAGTATATTGAAATTTAAAATGACTGAGCACTAAAACACGTGAAGCTTTTAAAAAAACATGCGTAATTAATTACATATATGTGAATTTACAGGGTGTGCTTATATAAGCTAGCAAGCACCCTTTGACTTGTGACGAGTAATGAAACAGCTCTACACTAGGGCACTGCCGGTCACGTACTCGGTGAAGGCCAAAGCTACAAGACCCAACATGGCCAACCTTCCATTCCAGAGCTCTGCATCCGAGGTAAAGATCCCGTCGGATTTGGACTCCACGGTCACTCCTTTCAATAGAGGAACCAAGGATGCTACTGATAGCAAAATACTTGTGCCGATGAACAATGGTACTCCGGGGCCGTTGGATATCTGAGCAAACACATCTTGCCCCTTGGAGAGTTCGACAGCTAGAGCCGCAACGAAGCCCACCATTGCCAGCCTGCCGTTGATTCTCTCAGGTGCCGGCCCGTTGAATGCAAACACGTCTGAAAACTTCGGAGAAGGAGGAGGAGGAGGAGATGGTGAAGGGGCTGCAGGCTGTGGATTCTTTGAGGCTTTTGTTACAGCTGTTGGTTGCTTCTTTTGACCATCCTACAAATAATTAATTAAAAACGTGTTAGGATCACTCAGGAACTATAGCATGTAAAGATGATCAAAAGTGAATGCAAATGTACCCAAACACTTGGAGATATCTGACATATTATGTCATCATATGTGAAAACTTCTGATAATAGAATATGTTTTAGTAATTACCTCTGCCATAGAGCGAACCCTGAGATAGCTTGAAACTGCATAACTAGCAGGAGGAGTACTCTGCAGGTTCAGAGATCTGTTCTTGCCTGCAACTCTTCCATAAGCGACAGAGCTTCCAAGGATTGATTGCATAGTGGATGTTGCAGCCATTGTATCTAGATACAAACTAATGAAGCTAGTTTTGAAGTTGAAAATATAGAATCTTAATTTCTGTGTGTGGAAGTTGCATACCTTGGAGCGACTTATATACTACTCTAGAGTCTAGACCCATTTGAAAGCTCAACGGTTCATATTTTGGCACCCCATCGTGGGTTTGGTTTCCTACTGATGAGTCATATGACGCGTTGTAGGAAACAAACAGGACTTACGTGGCTTCCCTCCACAACGCAAGGAAAGCAGGGTCCAGGTTTCTTTTCTTACGGTGTTGCATTTGGTTCAAGGTTTTCACGGTTCAGTTTACGAGCACGTAGCACGTTTTAGAGTATTCTCCCAAGGTTATATACAGTTGTATTTGTTTGTCTCTTCGGGGACATCCCATGAAATTGGAACCGACTAGAATTACCGATCTTTACGGTGCATTTAGATGAGAAAATTATAAAATTCATAAGAATTTATAAATGATGGAATCTTTAACTCCATCAATCTAAAATTCTATTAATTGCAATTTCTATTGTTTGGTTGCATCTATTTAGGATTTGAAATGTGTAATAAATTAAGAAAGTTTAAAACAAATAAAAAGATAAAATAAAAAAAAGGTCTTGTTTTGGAAATAAAAATTGAATACTGCAAAAGAATTCGTAAATAACACCTATTTTGGTGGAAATTGAAGTGAGGACTTTAAATAAAGAATTCCTTCGTTTTTTTTTTCCACAGATAAATTTAAAATTGCCAATCTGATAATGCCAAACGAGGGAATTGGCTTTTAAGAATTATGAAATCCTCACTTTCAATTAAATTCTATCATTTTTTCCCTCATCCAAACACACTTATGGTAATTGGTTATTCCTCTTTTGTAAGTTTTGTTAGCCTGACATAATTTATTATTGAAGCACGTACTTATCCCTACAACTCCATTTATCTCAATGATGATGAACGAATGCAGTTGGTTTTAGTCCCATTGAGGCCTCGTACCCTTCCTAGCCGTAATTAATTGCTTCTGTTTACTAACTTCTTTTGTCTCTTGAATATACTCATGAGTGTGACGGTCATATTAGAGATTGCTGAGGAATTCAAAAGCAAATTAATATGATTATTTTATCGATCCTACTATATCCTATGGCTTACAAAGCTGGACATGGAGTTCAATGAGTATGCTTTACCAATATTTTCTAAGTATTGTTTTCACTTTTACTTACTTACTGTCACATGTGTGCTACAGATTACAGAACAGAGATGGACTGTTCATAAGAGAAACATATTTCAGCACACTTCCACATCATTTAGTTGCGAAATATTAACTAGCTTTGTTCTAATCAAGTTGATGTGTTTTATTTGCCAAAATAATAATAATAATAAATTGATGTGCTTGAGAAGCTTGATGTTAGAGTAAAAATTTATGGATGCGGTCATTGTTATATTATCGGGTGTGGTTAATTTGATTGTCATGATTATTATTTTCATGGAATCAAAAATTTAAGTTGGAGAAGAATTGGCCAACGAGGGTTCAGAGTTGCTTGCCCGTTGAAACCTTTCAAACAAATTATATGTTTTAGGTAACGTGTAAACACTTGAAACATAGGGAACACTGATTAATTTTTAAAAGCAAACAGATCAAAATTAATGCAACTTGATAACAAAATTCCACTAATTGTTGAGTCATAAAAGTAAACACAAGTTCTTCTAACCCTAAAGGAACTACATATACATGATTGTAAAGAAAAATTCCTTTAGCTAGGTTCACTCATAAGCCCCTTTTTTTACTATGGATGACTTATACCAACATAATTTTTGTCGCCAAAGTAAGTCGACCATTTTATTTCTTTCTTTGGGAGGCTCTTAATAACAAAATATTCATTTTTGCTGAATTGACGCAATTTTCATCAGCAAAGTGAGTCTAATACTAAATTTTTGTTTAGTTTGACAGATTTTTTTTGTTTTGTACTCGTTTTCCTTGTAGAGCCGATTGATGTCCATCTAATTGGAAGATCTTAATAGCCGAGAAAGCACGTGAAACCCCAAAACACAGACACTTAATTACTGCTCGATTCCAGTTCATTTTTCCAATAGGCCGGATATATATATATCTTTTACATACTATTTGATGATTTATGAACTTTGGCTAGTAATTCTTTGTGATTAATTCATTTATTAAGATGTACAGGAATGCAAAAGAGGTGATAATTAAGCATTTGAGTTTGACATTGCCTAAAGTAGATTATATCCAAAGAAAGTAAATTGAAGAGAGTATATTGAAATTTGGAATAACTGAACACTTGAGTATGAATCTAAAGACTTACGTGAAGCTCTTAAATAAGACGTGTAATTAACTACATGTGAATTTACAGGGTGTGCTTATATAAGCTAGCAAGCACCCTTTGACTTGTGACGAGTAATGAAACAGCTCTACACTAGGGCACTGCCGGTCATGTACTCGGTGAAGGCCAAAGCTACAAGACCCAACATGGCCAACCTTCCATTCCAGAGCTCTGCATCCGAGGTAAAGAGCCCGTCGGATTTGGACTCCACGGTCACTCCTTTCAATAGAGGAACCAAGGATGCTACTGATAGCAAAATACTTGTGCCGATGAACAAAGGTACCCCGGGGCCGTTGGATATCTGAGCAAACACATCTTGCCCCTTTGATAGTTCGACAGCCAGAGCTGCAACGAAGCCCACCATTGCCAGCCTGCCGTTGATTCTCTCCGGTGCTGGTCCACTGAATGCAAACACGTCTGAAAACTTGGGAGATGGTGGAGAAGCTGCAGGCTGGGGATCCTTTGAGGCTTTTGTTACAGTTATTGGTTGCTTCTTTTGACCATCCTGCAAATGAACCACGCAAGCTTAATATCAATGATGTACTGCAACATCTTAAGTTGAACAAAATTCATCCCAAAAGTAGCCACACTCTAGAGATATTTGATACATTATGTCGTCGTACAGAATAAAGTTTACATATATGAGGCTTTCTGATAAGAAAATATTTGTTGTAATTACCTCGGCCATTGAGCGAACCCTGAGATGGCTTGAAACTGCATACCTAGCCGGAACGGTACTCCGTAGGTTCAGTGGTCTGTTGTTGCCTGCAGCTCCGTAGGCAATGGAGCTTCCAAGGACTGATTGCATAGCAGTTGTTGCAGCCATTGTAGATTCAAGCTAATTGAGCAGGCTTTTGATTGAAGTTTGTTGAAGATGTAAAAATCAATGTTGGTTTATGAGTGTGGAAGTTGCATGCCTTGGAGTGACTTATATACTACTTGAGGCAGCAGAGCTCAATGGTTCATATTTTGGCACCACAACATGGTTTGGTTTCATAGTGATGAGTCATATGACGCGTAGTATGGAATTACAAGACATACGTGGTTTACTGGTTTTGCTCATACAACGAATCGAACCAGACTAGTAGTTTGGTGACTTGATGCTGATTTCTGTGGTCGCATTTGGTTTAAGGTTTCACAGTTTAGTAACGAGCACGTAGCGCATTTACAAGGTATTTTCCCAAAGGCTTCTCAGCTAGCTAGGTGCCAATAATCAAAAGACTAAAAATCTTCACGGTGAATTTGCTACTTGTCGTCCTCGCTGCTTACATTTGTTAGTATAGAGTTGTTTATTTCTCCCGACATCCGATAAAATTAGACATGGTGACCTTGCGCTCTGATGGCTTGCCCAAATTGACAAATGATCCAGTTTTTTTTTTTTTTGAATTTGTATTTGTATTTTTATCTCTGAATGCCACCCAAGTTAGGAGGTGCTTAAGACATTTTTTTATGGTTGGTTTACTAAAGAAAATGTACAATTACATCACATAGCATATGAAATTGTACATGATTTCCAACCGTTTAAAAATTTATTACTATTTATCAACTATCAAATTTATTACCAAGTCAAAGGATTTCATTAGTTATATGCCTTAGGTGTTTTTGGCATATTTGTCAGTTCCGAATTCATATGGGTTTGATAAAAGTTTGCTACGATTGATGCACAATTAGATAATTAAAAAGAGAGCTCTTACCAGATCAAGCTCATATACAGCTTTTCTTGTTTAGGTATCGTCAGTAATATGGCGGTGAGGATAATCCCAATTGTTCGCAATTGTTTTAGGGTCTCGCTTTTGGATCTATGAGTCTTTTAGGAAAGAGAGCTTAGACATAATCTAATTTTGTTGTTCATGAAATTTAGTGCGCTACTATAACAAAAAGATCGTTGTATTCTAGATTTCTAGGAGATATTTGCTATTGAAATCTCTAAATACCAATCAGGAGGCAATTTCCTCTTAAGAAGATATAACTAAGTTCTAAAACTGACCCAATTATTTAAGGTTTTACTTAGTTTGATTAATGCATTCTATTTAGCGTTTTGTTTGCATGAATGACTTCTTGATTTTCTTGTACACATTGAAATTAGACCACTAAATTTACCAACATTATGTAGCCTAGGCAATGAGTCCTGTTTAATTTTGATAATAGGACGTTGCTCTGTTGAAGATAAATATTGATAAATTTTCTTATAATTGTATATATAGTATGGTTGATATTGTTAGGATTATATCTCTTCAAAAGGGTTATACAACATAGGGAAACATTTTACTTCAATACAGATGAACAAGTTGTAGATTTCTTGGCATAGCCGCATAGGTATTAAATGTGATATCTCATATTGGGTGTGTTGATAGATCTGTGAATGGATCAGATCGACCTAAATCCAAATCCGTTTACTTAAAAAAAAATTCGATCCAAATCCGTATCCGCCGGATTAACGGATACCCGATCCGCTAATCCGACCCGTTTATAATTTCAAATATTTTAACATTTTAAATAGTTATATTAAATTTATATCATGATTCTTCATAAAATATTAATAAAAGATTAAAACAACATGAAAAGTATCACCAAAAGTAGAATTACAATATCAAAATTCTTAATGCTTCTTGGAATCTTGGGTGATTGACCGTCCCTTAGATTTTTGCAAAAAATTTGTATTAGAAATTCTTCATATTTTATATTTTTAAAAATAATAATATATTAATAAAAAATAATATTTTATTATTACAAAAATGGGTCAGATCATTAACGGATCGGATCGACCTAAATTCGTATTTGATCCGTTAAATAAAAGGGTTAACGGATTCATATCATTAACGAATCAACGGATCAAAATTTTCTATCCAAACCCGTCAAATAACCACAGATCTGTAGCAGGTCCAGATCAAAATCCGGTTCATTTACAGGTCTATGTGTTGATCACTAATCTAAATGACAATGAAGATAAAGAGAATCACTCATATTCCACTTCAATAATATTATTAACAGTAAGAAAATAAATTTTTTGTGAGATCTATGAGAAAATTTGGAATGATGACCCCATTTTTATTTTGGGTGGGGGATATGGTACTGCTTCATAGGATCCAACTTTTTACATCAAAATTACCCCCACTTCTTTTACAATTTTGCAAAAAGCATCCTATATTTGTGTGTGTGTGTTTTTTTTTTTTTTTTTTTTGTGAGAAATCCTATATTTGTTCTAGAATACAAACTTTTTTACTAACAAATTGTCCATTATTTAATATTAGAAAAATTACATATGTATTTGTATTGACATTCGAGTTACTAGTAAATATCTTAACGTGTTGAAGGATGTTGAATTATAGTGTACTTCTTCAAATTAGGGTTTTGTTCTAGAGTTGTAATATGAGAAGGTTCTAGATTTCCTAGTTATATTCAGATTCTATTACCTTGTATGTACTTTGTAAATCCCAATATAAAGGACTCCTTTTATCAATAATAGAATACACAATTTCTCTCACAATTCTCTCGAATCATATTTTCTTACAACACGTTATCAGCACAAGCCCTAACCCTAGCCCTAAAAACCAAAACCCTAAAACTCTCCTCACCAAAATTGCCGCAAGCCCTAGCACGAGTTAGCCTCCCCACTGCCGCCTGTTGCCCTGCACGCGCCCCTGCGCTCGCTGCTCCCCGTTCCCGTCCTGCCCCTGCTGGCCCCGCAGCCCTTCTCTCTCCTGCTGCCCCCGCAGCCCTACGCTCCCCCGCTGTCCTCGCAGCCACTGCATACAGCTAGCCCACGCTAGCATCTGTCCCCCGCAGCCTGTGAGCCTGCCCGCCTACCGCAACCCGAGCACCAGCCTGGCAGCTTCCTGCATCTCTACAGCCCCACAGCTCCGCAGCCTCGCACTGCAGCACCACAGCCTCGTAGCCTCGCAGTCCTGCAACCCCGCAGCTCTACTGTTTTCCTCACCTGCTGCCACTACAGCATCACTGCAGCCCCTGCTCCCCCTCACATCTGATACTGCTGCAAGCCTCACTTCACCATCTCCTCGGTTAGCTTCGCTCCATCATACCTGCATCAACATGCGCATGACTCAAGCTCCGAATCAACAAGTAAGTTTTTAAAGATTAAAGTTCCTGCTTTCTTGTCTTTTAAATTCCTTTATTTTATTCAGGGATTTGCAACCTCCCTTCTCCTCCATCCCACCTTTCTATAATGTGGGTTCGATTATTTAATAAGCGGAATTGTGGGGATTCATGCTACATACGAACTAAGAGCGCTCGTGATATTCGAACTAAGAGCGTTTGTGATCTTCGGACTAAGAGCGTCTGCAAGCATCTATTTTTGACCATATCAAACATCATTGTTTCGGTCTAATCCAAATATTCTTAGAAATAAATTTCTTGGTAGCATAGCTCGAAAATCTTATTAATATTAGTTTTCGCGGAAGCATTGACTCCGAAACTAATTCGTTCTTGTTTCACTTTTCAGGATGTCGAACTCGAACGGACTCAATTCTGTTCCATTGGATTATGCAGGCAAAAGATACCTATTGTGGGCTCAGGACTTTGAGCTCCATCTGATTTCCCGTGATCTATTGCACACAATCCAAGAGATTTGTTATGAAGAAACTGCTCCAGACCCTCAAACTGAGATTGACATTTCCAGGGCACTTGCCCTAATGATGCGTCATATGGATAGAGACCTCTAGTTTGAGTTCATGAATGAGGATAGCGCTATAAAGCCGCTTCATGAACGTTATGGTAATGTTCGTGACTACATCCTTCCGAATTTAGAAGCAGAATGGAATGATATTCGCTTCTCTGACCTTGATACAGTCAAGCAATTTTATTCGGAATCTCGCCGCATCAAAGCAATGATGCGCATCTATGGCAAGACGATCACAGAAGACCAATTGATTGAGAAAACCCTCAATACCTTCCCTGTCTATGCTATGAGGTCCTCTAATTTATGACGTATGACGGATCACAAGTTTTCAACAGCTTATTGAAGCTATGGCCATTGTTGAAAGACATGGCAACGAGCTTGTGAGAAGAGAAATTGATAGGCTTCGAGATGGCCACCAAGAGCATCGTTCCATGGCTAGAGAAAGTCGCCATAGACGTCATGATCCATATGATCGAAATGCTCATGAAGGTAATCGCCAAAGGCGACGATCACATGACCGTAGGAGCCGTGACTTTGAGGGACGAAGGGTTGGAAACCATGTAGCCGACGTTGGCCATGGTCATAATTTTCCAATGCCTCAGGTCCTAGGGCCCATGCACATTGCGCCAATGCGCCTCAATCAAGGGAGAATCCTCTTCATGGTATATATTTTTGATATGGAACGTCTGATCAATGGGCCTGAGTTTGTACCTATGAAGGTAGCTGCCTCACGGTGATCAAGACATTGAGTTAAAGAAGACTTTAAATCTGGCGATGAAGACAAAATGCCGCAGATTTCTTCAATATAGTCTTTTATTTTTTCAAGAATTATGTAATGGCAATTATGCCTTAATCAATAAATGATATCTTGTATTAACTCTCTCTCACTAGGCTCACCCAATTAAGTATGATGTCTAGGAAACTAGTTGAGATTAGTAGTACTTAAGAGAGCCTCGCTCCACCGACATCTCTTCTTACTTTCCTGGTCATGTTTAATTGGAGTTACCAAAAGGATTGAGTGACTACAGTTTGTCTTAGTTTGATTTTTATTTTGGATTAGATTTTTGGTTACGAAACTTTGATGTAATAATTGGTTATTAATAAAGTGTCGATTCTTTTATTTCATGTCTTGGACATACTTTAATTCGAACTTTATTATTTCAAAGATATAAGAGCCAATGATTTTCATGTGGAAACACATTGTGAGAATGGAAAAGAGTTCCTTTGCATCACCTCTAATGACTACGGATATAAACAAGTATTAGAGAAACTTATGTGTCTCTCTAATGGGTTGTATGCAACCACTATTCGTATCACTGAACCCAACCATGTCATGAGAGATGACTTATGGGATTTTGACACATATAGCCTTTGGCACGACCGTTTGGGACACCTAGGTCATGATATGATGATCCGTATACTAAAGACTTCACACAGACATCTATTTTTTCAAAACAAAAAGAAGTAAAAACAGAAATTCAGTCCAAGGAAGGGCACATGCACCACACGGTGTCGTCCCTATGCACAACCGGCCATCAATGGTGGGCGCCACCTACCCCCTGTGGCCCAAAGATGGCTTTGACGCCGACAATGCCTCCCTGGCCCATTTTTCTACTTCTAAAGTCTATTGTGACTTTGTGGCTCAACCAAATTCTTCCTTGGTTGCTTCTAAGGCCCATCGTTCTTTTTACAAAGCCTGCTCTTTAGAAAAATTAGGATCGAGACCATCCTATGCAAAGGACCCAACGAAAATATTTCCATTCTTACAGAGAATCCAAGGGGATTCAGTGGACCGATTTAACCAACGTGCGGACTGTTTAGATGTTGGTTGATGTGTGGACATGCTGGTCACGTGTCGCACTATCGCCCACTCGTAATGCTGCTTATGATAAACTCCTGGCCCAAATCATATGGCTACGGGCTCACTACCCAGATCATCTCATTCAGTCAATTCGACTTGATAATGCTAGAGAGTTTACATCAAAACAATTTTCGAAGACTATTGCTTATCATTGGGGATTGATATTAGGCATCATATTCCCATGAACACACCCCCATGGTCTCACGGAAAAGCCATCATTAAATGACTACGATGGTAGCCCGAACATTGGTAATGTGCACCAATATTTCCGCTTGGGCTTATGCAATATCGCATGCAATTATGCTAATTTGTCTACGACTCATAACCACTCAATTTTTATTTGCGTTACAGCTAGTGACTAGGTGCGAGTCTAAATATCCCGTACTTATTGATGGATTTCCTGCAAGTATACAGGGTGGATGTAGTATAGTAATGGAAGAGAAGGGGTTGTCGTTCCCACAAGGATATTAAGTCAATTCACAATATGAAAACCTAAATTAATTAAAACTAAAAACACACAAAACAAGAAACACAAATCGACTAAAACAAACAATGACTCAAACTAGGACTTACGATTTTTACGGTTTTGAAAGAGATTATGATAATGGAAAAATTTCTTGAAAACAAAAACTTAGAAAGTAAATCTAAATAAATTGGAATTGAAAAGAGTTTCTAATGATTAGAAGTGAGAACGTGATGATGATGAGCCTAGGGTGTCGGAATCAACCACAAGCAATCTTATCTACGTTTTGAACCAACCAATGGATTCTTTCGTTTCTCCAGATGATAATTCCCGTATCTAAGTCATTCTCAGGTACTCTAGACCATAGTTTTCCTTAAGTGCATGATTCTCTCCCTCTCGGGTAAAGGTTGTATATCCTAACTATGCAGTTTATCCTTCTTAGGTATAAATTTAACATGCAGGACTCATTATGCTTTAGAAAACAAGGGAATCAAGCAAATCATTATTCTTTCTCAAGTAATAATGTAATTTATAATTCTTAATCACATGAAGCTAATATGAATTATATTGCAGCTATGCCTCAAATTCATCTTCTGATAACTAGATGCAAATCCCTAAAGGTCGCGAACCAATAAAACTTTAACATAAGCAACAATTCAAGCAGAGATTAAGAATTCATCTGAAAAGAAACTAATAATCCATCAATTGAATATCAAAACATGTAAACAATCATGCTAGGGCCTCATCCTAGCCCTAGAAAAGGAGTTTAGCTACTCATGTTCAAAGAAAACATAATAGAAAATCTTAAAAACATAAAAGAACTTGTTAAACAGAGATGGAAGGTGAACACGTGATGGCAGCAGCTTTCTTTGATGAAAATCTGATATTGAATGGTCCTTCTCCATCTTGACACATTCTCCTTTTATAAAATGCAACTTTTCCTTCTTGCTTTAGGCCTCTGGAACTCCTTAATAACTTAGCACAAAAGAAAGGTGATGTGGCACTTCTAAAATTCCAAGGAAACATATGTTGGGCTCTCAGAGGGTCCATAATGCTATATCAATTTTCCCAGAATTTTGCCAAGTCATTTAGGCCTTGAAAACTCGAGCTCTTAGAAACACATCACAGATTCGCGTATCGACTGGACTGTCTGTACTTAAACTGCCATATCTCCCTCTAGCGATATCGAAATCACTAACCTAAAATTCTCCAGAAACTAGACATTCGGAGCTTTCTGTGCATATAAGGCTCATTTTCTGGTTGTCTCTGGATCAGTACATTTTAATCCTCAAAGTTAGCTGTTCTGCAGAGGCTGCTTCAGTTGTTAGGATTGCAAACCACCCTTCAATCCTTTTCCTCTCGTTTTGCTTCTTTTTCTCATCCTTTCTCTTCATACCTATAAAAATACTAAAATAAGTAAATGAACCATAAACAAGGAGAACTAGACATAAAAATCAAGATTAAGAGGCATAACAAATTAGGAAAATATGAGCATATCAAATACCCCCAAACTTAGTCTTTGCTAGTCCTCAAGCAAAACAAGAATAGAAACTAATGACTAACTAGAAAAAACACACAAGAATAAAGAAAAGTTCCTAATCCTTCCAATCACCTCAGAGAATCAATCTCAAAATTATAGCATCCAAATAACAACAATTATCAAAACAAGTCCATAAAACTTTCAATCGAGTGCTAATAAATTCTGATAACAACCATGCTTGTATAGACAGCCATAAATCAATACAAATTTCCACAATCCAAATAGACACATGAAAATCAGCTTCAACTTCAAATCTCACCAAGGATTTCACTCAGAATAAAGCGCTCAGATTTTCTGGGTAATTCTGCTCACTCATGTTTATGTGAGACGAAGGATATATAAAAGCAAAATAGCTCACATAAATGTTAAGATGGAAAGGCTTTTTCTGGAAAGTAAAAATAAAGAATGATCTCATGCAAGAATAAATATCACTTGAATTATAGAATTGCCCCATAGGCTCACCTCTTTGACTCATCTCCACAAATTGCCTCACACTTTTCCTAGGATCATAAAGGTCTTTGTTTCAGTTGTAATGGGGCTAAGGGTTTTGCCTAAAAGAAACGAAAGATAAAGGAATTCAAAGGTTCTAAGAAATCAATAGAGCAAAAATAAGTCGAGACTTAAGATCGCCGAATTCTCATAGTTGTTACACTTTTACTTCTCAAAAGAACAAACAAGGAAGGCCAAATTTCATTGTGTTGGACCTTGGCTTCAATCTAACCTCCTTATACTCCAAAAGTCTTCATGAAAACTTCAAGACATAGCTCTAACGTTTGTGATTCTCAATACTTTAGTCTTCTGAATTTTCTGTAATTTTTTTTTTCTCACACCATTGAACAATGAAGACAATCAGCACCATAAACTCCAAGTTTCAAATCTTACTTCTTGGTACCACGTCAACTTCCTCTATTTTAACACACAGCCTCATTTTTTTTTCTTTCTGTCACTTTCCCAATGCAGCTTCTCATTCTTGCTTTCACTTGCCAAGCTTGGAAAACTTCCTTTCAGAGCTCTTCTATTGTAACGTCAAATTTGTTTTTCTTCTTCTTCTCTTTAGCTCTGTTTTGCATTAAAACATCCCATATCCAAGCTGCTACTACAAGTTCATGCTTTAGACAACAGCAATTTCCTTCGAACAATAACTAAGGTGTGTCCAACTTTTTTTTCTTTTTTTCTTGTTGTCACTATTCAGACACACGCTTTGCATTCAAAACTACTTAGACAATGATAACTCCTTAACTGAAATTTAGGAGTATGACCTGCAAACTCCACTTTGCCTTCAAGTACACATCACAAACCCTAAACTTGTTTTCTTCAGTACACATTCTTTACTCCAAAGTTCCTCATATGCATCTTCATAGTGCTCCATCAATTTCTCAGAACATAGGTAGGACATGTGTTTAAGGGTGAAGGGTTGGGAATATGTGTTTAATGAAAGAAAAGGCTTATTTTGGCTCAAAGGGCTATATATCTAAGGGATAATATATCAGGGATATAGGCTTTTGGCTATGGTGGTGATGATCCTAATTGCCTTAATCCCTTCCCAAAAATCATGTGAATCAATATAAAGTCTCGAGAGTCATTGAAGCAAGTTCCAGGACAAAATAATGAGATCATGTACAACCTATCTAACAAGAAAGATCACAGAACTATATAAAGCACTCTCAAGAATAGGCAATAGGCTCAATACTCACATAGGTTATACAAGTCTACACTAACCGTCACATGCTTCTCTAGATCACAAATTTTCATATTAACAATGGCTGTTGTGTTTCAAGCATAATCACCATAAGAGAATATTAACAAAAGATTGATGTCCAGACCTAAATTGATGCTTATCATATTCATCAGCTCTAACAAAAGATTAAATTCACAAGTTCTCATCCTAGGTGTTGGAAGAAACTAAAGCAAAAGACACACAAAATAACACGAAGTAGAACTTTTTTTAAATTTTTTTATTTCCAGTATTTTCTACTAAGCTATATATTCTACCACATGTGAAGCTAAAAATATAAAAACTAGAATCTAAATTCCTCCCCCCAAACTTAAGTGAGACATTGTCCTCAATGTTGAAAATATTAGCTGGCAGTAATGCATCAAACAAGTAAGGGAAGAAGCACAAAAAGTAAAGAAAAGAAAAGAAAGAGTTTAGAGCTCCCTGGATGTAGACGAAGAGGAAGAAAGGCCATGCCAAGACATGCTCCAAGTAGAAATCTCCATGGTTGTTGAAACTTAACTCCTGGAATGGACACGGAAGACAGAATTATTTGGCCAAAATTTGTCGGGGCTCATTGCTAAGCAATGACTCTCGTAGCTCTGGTCGAATCACATAAAATCGACATATCACACGTCAAAAACGGACACTTCTGCTGCAAGTTAGCAGATTCAGTACTCTCCTTTGCTGAGCTGCTGTGCATCACCACTTCATCCTCCAAAAACATGGGTTGCCTCCCAAAAACGCTAAGTTTTAAGTCTTCAGCCAGACTAAGCAACTCTCACTTGTACATAGGGTCCATGAGGTACATAATCTCAAAGTGGTTTGCTTGAAGAGTCACAGCAGAAACTTCTTCTACCCTTGTAGATAGCTCTGTAGATTTCTCATCCTCATTCACAGCCTCAGGTAATTCCAAGTAAGGTTTTAATCGATGACCATTAACCTGAAAGAAATAGTCCCATCTTTCAAATTTTTTATCTCCACAACACCATGGGGGGTATGCCTTAACAACTAGAAAAGGTCCAGACCACCTTGAAAGCAGCTTGCCAGGAAATAATCGTAGTGTTGAGTTAAACAATAAGACCTTTTGGTTTGGCTCAAAGAGCTTTGGCATCAGAGCTTTGTCATGAGCTATCTTTGTCTTCTCCTTATAAATTCTGGCATTCTCATAAGCTGCATTTCTCATTTCATCCAACTCATTTAATTGAAGCTTCCTTAAAGTCCCTGCTTCATGAATGTCAAAATTTAACTTCTTTAATGCCCAATAAGCTCGATGCTCCAACTCCACCGGAAGGTGACAAGCCTTTCCAAAGCCAAGTCTATAAGGAGACATGCCTAATGGAGTTTTAAAGGCTGTCCGATATGCCCAACATGCATCACTCACCTTTAAAGACCAATCTTTGCGGTTTTGACTCACTGTTTTCTCAAGAATATGTTTAATCTCCCTATTCGAAACTTCGACTTGCCCATTTGTTTGGGGATGGTAGGGAGTAGAGACTTTATAAGTAATGTTATACTTCTTCATGAGAGCTGCAAAAGACTTGTTAATGAAGTGTGAACCTCCGTCGCTGATAATAGCTCGCGGTGTGCCAAAACGAGTGAAAATATGCTCCTTTAAGAAACTCAGAACCACCTTATAATCATTGGTCCTTGTAGGCAGTGCCTCTACCCATTTAGAGACGTAATCCACAGCAACAATAATGTAGAGAAAGCCATGAGACATAGGGAATGGACCCATGAAGTCAATTCCCCAAACGTCAAACAATTCGACCTCCAAGATATTTGTCAATGACATCTGCGACTTTGAGAAGATATTCCCCATTCTTTGGCACCTATCATAGGTTGTGAAAAAGGTATATGCATCCTTGAAAAGTGATGGCCAATAAAATCCACTTTGCAATACCTTGAGAGCAGTTTTCTTGGCTCCAAAATGTCCTCCACATGCATATGTATGACAAAAGGTGAGAATACTTTGAGTTTCTTCATGAGGGACACACCTGCGAATTATTTGATCAGGGCAGTACTTCAATAGGTATGGATCATCCCAAAAGTAGTTCTTCACTGTAGAGAGAAACCGCTTCTTCTGTTGCTTGTTTAAATCTGCCGGTAGAAACTTGCTCACCAAGTAGTTTACTATGTCAGCATACTAAGGAAGGTTGTCAACAACGAAGAGCTGCTCATCCGGAAAATATTCATTAATTGGAGTCACATCATCGCTAACATCTTCCTTGATCAATCTGGAAAGGTGATCAACAACTACATTTTCGGTCCCTTTTTGTCCTTAATCTCAAGATCAAATTCTTGCAAGAGCAGGATCCATCTTATCAATCTTGGCTTTGCATCTTTTTTTGTCAATAAGTATCTAAGGGCTGCATGATCAGAGAATATTGTCACCTTAGAGCCAATCAAATAGCTCCTAAACTTTTCCAATGCGAAAACCACCGCAAGCAATTCTTTCTCTGCTGTAGAGTAGTTTAACTGAGCATCGTTCAAGGTCCTACTTGCATAGTATATAACATGAGGAAGCTTATTAACTCGCTGCCCTAAAACAGCTCCCAAAGCATAGTCAGAAGCATCGCACATAATTTCGAAAGGAAGATCCCAATCCGGTACTTGAATGATAGGCGCATGTGTTAATTCCTTTTTGAGAGTTTCAAAAGCCTTCAAGCACTCTTCATTGAACTCAAACACAACATATTTAGCCAACAAATCACATAATGGTTTATTGATTTTTGAAAAATTAGGGATGAATCTCCTATAAAAGCCAGCATGCCCTAAAAAAGACCGAACTTCTTTAACTGTAGATGGAGGAGGAAGCTTCGAAATCAATTCCACCTTAGCTCTATCAACTTCAATACCCTTTGCTGATATTATATGCCGAAGTACAATGCCCTTCTTCACCATGAAGTGGCATTTTTCCCAATTTAAAACTAAATTGGTTTCTTGACACCGTTGAAGCACTAAGGAAATATGGTAGAGACATTCGTCAAAAGATGAACCAAAAACTGAGAAATCGTCCATAAATACCTCTATTATTCTTTCCATCATGTCGGAGAAGACACTCATCATGCATCTTTGGAAGGTTGCTGGAGCGTTGCATAATCCTAAAGGCATTCGGCGATACGCGAAGGTTCCGAAAGGACATGTAAATGTAGTCTTTTCCTGATCTTCTGGAGCTATTGGAATTTGATTATAACCTGAATACCCGTCCAAGAAACAGTAGTGACTATGGCCTGCAAGTCGCTCCAACATCTGATCAATGAAAGGTAGAGGAAATTGATCTTTTCGAGTTGCACTATTTAACTTCCTGTAGTCAATACATACCCTCCAACCTGTGACTGTCCTTTGAGGTATGAGCACATTCTCTTCATTTTTTACCATTGTAATTCTGGACTTTTTAGGCCCCACCTGCATTAGACTCACCCATTCGCTATCTGAAATAGGATAAATAACTCCAACATCAAGCAATTTCAAGACCTCTGCACGAACCACTTCTTTCATGTGCGGGTTAAGGCGTCTTTGAGGATCTCTAGTAGGTTTAGCAGCATCTTCTAAGAATATTCTAAGCATGCATATGGAAGGACTTAACGCCTTAATGTCTGCAATTGTCCATCCCAAAGCTGTTTTATGCTCCCTTAAAACTCTAAGTAATTTCTCCTCCTCTGAACTACTCAAGTCTGAAGCAATAATCACTGGAAGAGTCTATGAATCACCAAGATATGCATACTTCAAAGTTTCTGGAAGAGGTTTCAATTCGAGTGTAGGAGGCTTGACAATAGAAGGGACAAGTTTGGTTTCAGAGTGTTGCAAAGGTTCAAAGTTTGGAGACCATCTAGGTGCATATGTACCAGCAGCATTTAATGTTTCTTGAGCTTCCAACACTTTACTATTTTCAAACTTCATTTCTTGTTGAGCAATACACACTTCAAGAGGATCTGTAGAGCTTGTTTCAATGAAAGATTGCTTCACAAGGTGTTGCACCATATCCACACTAAAACAATCATAAGGATCTGCAGGTTTCTTCAAGGCTTCAAAAATTCTCCAAGAAATTGTAATATCATGCACTGTCATAGTCAACAACCCTTCTTTGACATCAATTTTTGTACCTGCAGTAGCCATGAAGGGACGCCCCATAATGAGGGGAAGAGATTTGCCTCTGATCTTTGTATCTTCCATGTCCAAAACAATAAAATCTGCTGGCAGAATAAAATCTTCAACTTTGACTAGCACGTCCTCCACTATGCCTCTTGGATACTTCACGGAACGATCTGCAAATTGTAGGGAGATATTTATGTTCTGCAAGGGTCCAATACCAAGAGTTTTGTAAACCGAGTAGGGCATTAGATTCACACTGGCCCCAAGATCAAGTAATACTTTCTCAAAGTTTTTCTCTCCAATGGTACATGGGATTGTAAAGCTGCCCAGGGTCCTTAAGCTTCGGTGGCAATTTTCTTTGAAGCACAGCACTCACTTCTTCTGACAACATCACTTTTTCATCTTTTTCAAACCTCCTTTTGTTAGTACAGAGCTCTTTTAAAAATTTTGCATAAGAGGGAATCTGTTTGATGGCATCTAGCAGCAGAATGTTAATTTGCACCTTCTTGAACTGCTCCAGAATTTCTCCCATATATTTATCTCTTTTTTCTTGTCTTGCACTCTGTGGGAAAGGTAATGGAGGGTTGAAAACGTTCTCCTTGGAGGCTAGCCCCTCTAAGGTCTTTTTAGCCTTTATAGGTGCAAAAACATTAGTTTCCTGTGCTTTTTCTGCTAGGCAGTCCCCACCCACGAGTTTGGCACCATCTTTGGTCTCTTCAATGTTATCTAAAGGTGACACAGTACCTCTGGAATCAGACCTTAAGACCTGGTCATTTTGGTTCAGGGCCTCCTTTGTTGAATTTTCAACTTCTCCAGGCATTACTACCTTGTTATCAATTACTTTTCCACTTCTCAGTATGGTAATAGCCTTGGCATGCTCTTGACCTCTTGGATTAACCTTAGTTTGACTTGGAAATTGGCCTTGTCCTCTCTCCATTCTATTTAAAACAGTAGCTATCTGTCCCACCTGAACTTCAAGCTTTTGTTGACTCTTTTCCAAGTTTGATTGGCTTTATTTCAACGTTGCAACTTCATAATCATACTTTTCTATTCTCTTCAATATTTGAGCCAACATATCTTTAATGGAAGGGTCTTCTTGTTGCACATGGGGTGGTTGATAAGCTTGCTGATATTGTCTTTGTTGAGGTTGAGAGATTCCAGCTCCTTGATTATTGCTCCATGAGAAGTTTGGGTGTTGTTTCCGACCCGGATTGTAAGTGTTGGAATAAGGATCATTCCGAGGTCTCCCATTGAATGCATTAACTTGCTGCACCTCATCTATCATAGGGTTTGCTGGGCACATCTCAGTCTCATGGGCATCACTAGAACACAGAGCACAGACTTGTCTTGCTACCTTACTCACCAATGGTGTCAATAACTTAGTTAATGCTGCTACTTGCTCCTCCAAACCTGACCTTGTTTGAACTTCATAGATGCCTCCTCATTTTGTTGATGAAGAATTCAATGCCCTAGGATCCCTTACACAGTAATCCCAATGCTGAGAGTTCTCACAAATAGTCTCAAAAGCCTGAATAGATTCCTCTGGAGTTTTATTCATCAAACTTCCACCTACTGTGGCATCAACCATTCCCCTGGTCTGAGGATTTAGTCCTCTATAAAAGTATTCAACCTTCTGGTAATTTTGAAAACCATGGTGAGGGCATTGACGAACTAACTCCTTGTAACGCTCCCAACTTTCATGAAAAGGTTCACCCTCAGGTTGAGTGAAAGTAATAATAGCTGTCAGTAGAGCACTTGTCTTTCTTGCAGGGAAGAATTTTGCAATGAACTTTGATGAAAGATCTGCCCATGAATTTATTGATGCTTCAGGAAGCGAGTCAAACCAATCCTTCGCCTTATCCTTTAGAGAGAATGGAAATAGTCGAAGTCTAATTTGCTCTATGTTAACTTCCGTATAATTAAATGTTGAGCATAAATTGAAGAACTCCTTGACATGCTTGTATGGATTCTCATTCTCCTTCTCCTTCCCATAGTATGTTGGCAAGAGTTGAATAGTTGTTGACCGAATCTCGAACTGCTGAGTTATGGGTGCTAAGACGAGACAAGTAGGCGCGGTGTAGTCTGTAGGAGCAGTATAATCTCTCATGCGCCTTGGTGGTGGTGGGGGTGGTGGATTATTATTATTCGGAGGATCTTGTCCATTGTTTAGAACCAAATCAGCCATCCTATCAGGTGGTAATCTACTGCTCAGTTGTTGCCTTCGTAGATGTCTAAGTGTCCTCTCAAGTTCGTGATCAATAGGAAGAAGATCTAAGTGTTGTGATCGCCTTCCGTGCATAAGCCTTCAAGAATTAGATTTGTGTACCTAGAGCACCAGAACACGAGGTTAAATATTGACTTTTAAACACAATGACTAGGAAAAGTAAGCCAAACTCGAATTGGAAAAGGAAAAGAACAGCTTATGTCTAAACACAAAAGGAAAAAGAAATCCTGTTTTGTCAAGGTAAACTTCCAGGTTTGCACACTGTCCACTCTTTTGATGATTTCTCCCGGCTCAAAACTCAAAATCCCAATCCGCTTCTTGCGTTGGAAACTAGACTTCCGTATCTTTCCAGTGATATATGACACTCCTAGAGAAATAAGAAAATAAAAGTTCGTAATCAGCTTTGTAAAATAGTTCCAGAACGTAAAAGAAATAAAAACTGGACTGCCTTATTTTAACACAACTTTTTTTTTTTCGACTCCAACCTTGAAAAACTAATCAAGTTAACACAAATAGAATTAAAGTAGGAATTCAATATTTTAAATAAAACTAAATTATCCCCGCAGCCGGCGCAAGAAACTTGATGGATTTCCTGCAAGTATACAGGGTGGATGTAGTATAGTAATGGAAGAGAAGGGGTTGTCGTTCCCACGAGGATATTAAGTCAATTCACAATATGAAAACCTAAATTAATTAAAACTAAAAACACACAAAACAAGAAACACAAATCGACTAAAACAAACAATGACTCAAACTAGGACTTCTGATTTTCACGGTTTTGAAAGAGATTATGATAATGGAAAAATTTCTTGAAAACAAAAACTTAGAAAGTAAATCTAAATAAATTGGAATTGAAAAGAATTTCTAATGATTAGAAGTGAGAACGTGATGATGATGAGCCTAGGGTGTCGGAATCAACCACAAGCAATCTTATCTACGTTTTGAACCAACCAATGGATTCTTTCGTTTCTCCAGATGATAATTCCCGTATCTAAGTCATTTTCAGGTACTCTAGTCTCTCCCTCTCGGGTAAAGGTTGTATATCCTAACTATGCAGTTTATCCTTCTTAGGTATAAATTTAACATGCAGGACTCATTATGCTTTAGAAAATAAGGGAATCAAGCAAATCATTATTCTTTCTCAAGTAATAATGTAATTTATAATTCTTAATCACATGAAGCTAATATGAATTATATTGCAGCTATGCCTCAAATTCATCTTCTGATAACTAGATGCAAAGCCCTAAAGGTCGCGAACCAATAAAACTTTAACATAAGCAACAATTCAAGCAGAGATTAAGAATTCATCTGAAAAGAAACTAATAATCCATCAATTGAATATCAAAACATGTAAACAATCATGCTAGGGCCTCATCCTAGCCCTAGAAAAGGAGTTTAGCTACTCATGTTCAAAGAAAACATAATAGAAAATCTTAAAAACATAAAAGAACTTGTTAAACAGAGATGGAAGGTGAACACGTGATGGCAGCAGCTTTCTTTGATGAAAATCTGATATTGAATGGTCCTTCTCCATCTTGACACATTCTCCTTTTATAAGATGCAACTTTTCCTTCTTGCTTTAGGCCTCTGGAACTCCTTAATAACTTAGCACAAAAGAAAGGTGATGTGGCACTTCTAAAATTCCAAGGAAACATATGTTGGGCTCTCAAACGGTCCATAATGCTATATCAATTTTCCCACAATTTTGCCAAGTCATTTAGGCCTTGAAAACTCGAGCTCTTAGAAACACATCACAGATTCGCGTATCGACTGGACTGTCTGTACTTAAACTGCCATATCTCCCTCTAGCGATATCGAAATCACGAACCGTAAAATTCTCCAGAAACTAGATATTCGGGGCTTTCCGTGCATGTAAGGCTCGTTTTTTGGTTGTCTCTGGATCAGTACAGTTTAATCCTCAAAGTTAGCTGTTCTGCAGAGGCTGCTTCAGTTGTTAGGATTGCAAACCACCCTTCAATCCTTTTCCTCTCGTTTTGCTTCTTTTTCTCATCCTTTCTCTTCATACCTATAAAAATACTAAAATAAGTAAATGAACCATAAACAAGGAGAACTAGACATAAAAATCAAGATTAAGAGGCATAACAAATTAGGAAAATATGAGCATATCACTTATGCATATTTGAGTGTGCGGTTTATGTGCCAATTGCGCCACCACAGCGCATCAAAATGGGTCATTGCAACGAATGCATATATATATATATATATATATATATATATATATATATATATATATATTTATGTTGGATATAAATCTCCAACTATGCATCCGCTATGTAGAACCCTTGACAGGCGATCTCTTTACCGCTAAATTTGCGGACTGTCACTTTGATGAGATAGTCTTCCCGTAGTTAGGGGAAGGTTAGAATGTCAACATTCAACAGGAACGATAGGAATTGTCGTGGTCTGTCCCCACTATATCTCATCTCGATCCTCTAAAAGTGACGAGATCACATATACCTACTGCAAACATGCCTCCAAGGGTAGATGCCCCCTCAAGAGGACATGGTGCCACCCAGAAGAGATGAGCACAGCACCACCACTATGGATAGTGGTATAGTGACGCCACAATGTGGCATAATGGCGTCATAGGTCATGGGTTCCGCTAGAGAGCGTAGGAGACCCATAGGTTCGATGGATTCTCGTACTAGGAAGAGAGCGAGTTTTGGCACAACTTGATCCATTGATCATTGATACTCAAAATCCGTCTCATGAGAATATTATGGATTGTGGTTATGTCAAATAGACATCGTTGGGGGACGCCTCAACGTTAGAACCAACTCCTGAGAATATAGAGACCTCTACCAATTACACTAGTGTACATGAGGACGTGGGATTATTGAGACCAGTGACATCGAACCTTGCTCTGTTGAAGAATGCCAACGTAGAGAAAATTGGCCTAAATGGAAAGATGTGATCCAGGTTGAATTGGATTCACTAACGAGGAGGAAGGATTTAGGGTCTAAGATGGCAACACCTCCTAACATAAAACATGTTGACATTAATAGGTCTTCGTTAGATAGCGTGATGAGAAAAAGATATGGTAATCTCACCTTATGGCTCAAAGCTTCTCACAAAACGCCCTGAAATCGACTACGAAAAGACATATTCTCTCGTAATGGATGTCATTGCATTCCACTACAGTAAGTAAGTAAAAGTGAAAACAATACTCAGAAAATATTGGTAAAACATACTCATTGAAACCTTTCAAACAAATTATAGGTTTTAATTAATTAACGTTTAAACACTTGAAACATAGGGAACACTGATTAATTTTAAAAGCAAACAGATCAAAATATATTAATGCAACTTGATAACAAAATTCCACTAATTGTTGAGACATGAAAGAAAACACTTCTTCACTTCTTCTAACCCATAGAGGCAAATAAGAAACTACAAATATATGATTGTAAAGAAAAATTCCTTTAGGTTCACTCAAAAGCCCATGAGTTCTTACTCCGAATCTCTTCTTCTTCCCCAGGAGGGAAGTCGTTCTTGATGTTGAAAGTCTTGCGAATCTCTTCAGGAGTCTTTCCCTTGATCAAGTCCGCGGTTTTCTGGGCGGTCAGCTCCAGCAAGCCCTTGATGTTCAAATAGTTGGCTGCCATGATGACGTCAAAGAGGGTGTTCGTGTCGAAGTCGACAAAATCTGCGTCCCATGCCCTGAGAGCCTCCTCGCCGCCCTCCTCCACGTGCTTCTGGCAATACTCGAGCACCTTCGCGAGGATAACTCCGGTGACATTAGGTAAAGGAATGGTGTTGTTGGCACAGTCGTCCTCCACCATGTGCTTGATCATCTGGGATTGGAGGGCTACCGCCTCTTCAATATGAAAAGTCTCATTGTCCGAGCTCTGCAGGACTATCATCTTCTTTTCAGTCGACATTATTCTGAGAATTTGGGTTTTAAGGTTTGCTGAGAGCGAGCTAGTTCTTCAAAGTTGTTGCTGATGGGAATGCCTTATCCCTGCAGTGCCCTCTATTTATATTGAGAAAGATGTGTACTGTGCAGTGCAAGGAAAAGTTTGTGTCAGATTTATATTGGAAGTCTAATGCAATTGGGATTGGGAGGATCATTTCCTGGTATGTTTTGGACTTTGGAAAGTGCATGTCCTAAGTCGTAACCATTCTTATTGGTCCCTAGCCATACATTTGGGGTGAGCTGAAGATTTCTATCTAAATTCGGCCCGAACTCAACAAGACCCAGGCCCAAATGTCAAAACGGGCGGGTGTTAGTCTCTTTCAACGAACGGAAGCTAAATGACAGTGACATTTTTCGACTCAAAATAAATATTTCAATGTCTAAATAATGTCATTATTTTTTGATTGAGTTTTAAATCATTGTGAAAATAAATAATAATACTAGATGAATCACATTTTGAAGATATTAGGTTTTTCATGAAAATCTTAGTATATATTTCTATTAGTCTTTTTACACAAAACGAGCAAAAAGTCAAGATCACGCAAATATGAACTTCATCTCAAGATAGGCCGAAGGAAATCAAAATGAGTGTCAGGCATATCCAAAAGGATGCATGAGAGGACTTGCTTGCAAAAGGACCCTCCCCCAAGTCTCCTCCCCATCATCCATCTACATTCCACAACCACCTTTTTTTTCATTATCCACTTTTCCTTGGCCTTCGGAACAAAAACTTGCTTCGTCTTTCAACCCGAAGCATTTCTCTATTTTTTGACTAAAAAAAAAAAAATAATTCATAAGACTAGTTTCCAATGCTTAAAAAAAATTAGTGAATTGGTTCCCATGGGGTTATAACAATTGTGTGAGCACCAGTGCCCGAAACCGAGATTTTTCGTAACAGGGATGCTTCATCGGCAATAATCCACAAGCTCCATGCGGCGGACGAAACCATGGAAACCAAATCTAGCTATAGAGCGTGTACATAAATGCAGAGCTCCCACAAGAGGCATGCATTAAATGACCAACATAGTTTTCTATTCTTAGTACAAGGATAAAAAGGAAGAAAAAAAAATACCAACTGATAACTCCCTAGGCATCAAGTTGAGAAACAGAGATTCACAGAATTCTGAACATATCGGCTGCTTGGATATAAACGAATTAAAGCTTCACCAAAACATCTCGTGAAGCTTCATAGCTCGAAGCTCTTCACAGTCTTCAACATAGTTCAGCTCCACCCAGCTTAAACCATATATACCTGAGCCAGCTTCTCAAAAGATCCTCGTGATGCAGAGCTCTTAAATTTCACGAGTTCTGTATTTCAAATCAGACTTCACAGAAACAATGCCTCCCAATCCCAAACCCCGTTTTGAGTTCTTTCCTTCTCCTTCAAATACCCCACAATTCTTTCAACAAATCATCCACATGCAGCAGCAGCAATGGAGTATACCAAATCACATTTCTTTGTTTCAACACTCTTTCTTTGCTTGCTTTCTCTTCGGGCAAACACGCTCCAAACTTACATAGTTCAGCTCCACCCACAAGGTGTAACTAGCTCTTCTTTCGCATCCAAAGCCGATTGGCATATCTCTTTTCTCGAACAAACCATGTCCTCTGTTGACGAAGATCCTTCTTCTCGCCTTCTTTACTCTTACCATTCCGCCATGGAAGGCTTTGCGGCTCAGCTGTCAGAGTCAGAGCTCGAGTCCTTGAAAATGCTGCCTGATGTGGTTGCAATTAGGCCTGACCGAATTCACCAAATTCACACCACTTACTCTTACAAGTTCTTGGGGCTCGACCCTGCTTCCAAAGAAGGCGCGTGGCACAAGTCCTCATTCGGTCGAGGAACCATCATTGGGGTGCTTGATACTGGAGTCTGGCCCGAGAGTCCAAGCTTCAATGATTATGGAATGCCGCCGGTTCCCAAGAAATGGAGGGGGATTTGCCAACAAGGGGCAGACTTCAATTCCTCAAATTGCAACAGAAAACTCATTGGTGCCAGGTTCTTCACCAGAGGCCATCGTGTGGCTTCCATGCCAAACTCGCCTGACGGTGTTCAAGATTACGCATCTCCCCGTGATACCCAAGGGCATGGTACTCACACATCATCAACAGCTGGGGGTGCTTCAGTCGGAATGTCAAGTGTTTTGGGCAATGCAGTTGGTGTGGCTCGAGGGATGGCTCCCGGAGCACATGTAGCGGTGTACAAAGTCTGCTGGCTCAATGGTTGTTATAGCTCTGATATCCTTGCTGCAATGGATGTTGCAATTATAGATGGAGTAGACGTTCTCTCCCTCTCTCTTGGTGGCTTCCCCATTCCACTTTTTGATGACACCATTGCCATTGGAAGTTTTCGAGCAATGGAGCATGGAATTTCAGTTGTATGTGCAGCAGGAAACAATGGTCCAATTGAAAGCTCAGTTGCCAACGAAGCTCCTTGGATTGCCACCATCGGCGCGAGCACATTAGACCGGAGATTCCCGGCCATAGTTCAAATGGGTGATGGAAAAGTCCTTTATGGAGAATCCATGTACCCAGGAAACCATTTGAAGAGAAGTACTGGAAAAGAGGTTGAAGTTGTTTATGTGACTGATGAAAATACAGGAAGTGAATTTTGCTTCAGGGGGTCTCTCCCAAGAGCAAAAGTACGCGGCAAGATAGTGGTCTGTGACCGTGGTGTCAATGGTAGGGCGGAGAAAGGTGAAGTGGTAAAAGAAGCTGGAGGAGCTGGAATGATTTTGGCCAATACAGAGGTAAACTTGGAGGAGGACTCTGTTGATGTCCATGTCTTGCCTTCGACTCTGATTGGCTACAAAGAGTCCATTCACTTGAAGGCTTACATAAACTCTACTAGGAGACCAATGGCTAGAATTGTGTTTGAAGGCACAGTTATAGGGAAGTCCAGAGCACCAGCAGTAGCTCAGTTCTCAGCTAGAGGACCCAGTTTTTCGAACCCTTCAATCCTCAAACCTGATGTGATTGCTCCGGGAGTCAACATCATTGCTGCTTGGCCTCAAAACATGGGTCCCACCGGCCTTCCAGAAGATTCTAGGAGAGTGAATTTCACTGTCATGTCAGGGACTTCAATGGCATGTCCTCATGCTAGTGGAATTGCTGCACTTGTACGCACAGCTCATCCGAAATGGAGCCCCGCAGCTGTCAAATCCGCTATTATGACAACTGCTGATGTAACTGATCATTCAGGGAATCCGATAATGGATGGAGGCAAACCAGCCGGAGTTTTTGCAATTGGTGCTGGACATGTAAACCCTGTGAGAGCTGTTGATCCGGGGTTGATCTACGACATCAGGCCGGAGGAGTATGTCACTCATTTGTGCACTCTTGGATACAAGAAATCGGATATCTTAACAATCACTCACAGGAATGTTAGCTGCCTTGAAATTTTGAAGATGAATAGGGGTTTCAGCCTCAATTACCCCTCCCTTTCAGTAACTTTCAAACACGGCATGAGAAGTAAAATGATCAGAAGACGAGTAACAAACGTAGGGAATCCGCATTCCACTTACTTGCTGGAAGTAATGGCACCTAAGGAAGTTAGAGTGAAAGTTAAGCCTCAGAGGTTAGTTTTCACAGGCATCAACCAGAGTTTGAGTTATAGGGTATGGTTTATATCGAGGAAGAGAATCAGAAAAGAGAACATGAGTTTTGCACAAGGACATTTAGCATGGGTGAATTCTAACAATAGTAGCTTTCACAAGGTCAAAAGTCCCATCTCTGTGACTTGGAAGTAAAGGTCGTGCTCAAGCTCTACTCAATAGTCCATTGTTAGTGACTCACTGGATTCACATTTATGAAGATTCAAGGGTGAATATCTTATCCTGTCTTTGGGGGGAGAGAAAACTCCAGACAAAAACTATGCTGTTTATCATCTGATAAAATTATAAGCTTTCATTGTATTAACTACTAGTCTTCGATGATGTTTTGAGTAATTAGATTAATTACTTTATATGTTTTAGTGGTGATATAGGTTTATATTACCCTCATTTAAACTCGATATTCAATAATATATCCCTGTTTTCTATCATCTACATTCTTGGTTGAGCAGAACTTAATGTATATACCTGCAATTTGAACTCCTAGCAGAAACAAGCTCACAAAGTAATCATTACCTTAAACAAGACTGAATCCTGAAACTAAATGATCAAATACATTGAATGACTCATTTAACCTGTCGCCATCATTGTATCATTTCTTCAAATTACAGTAGAGTAATCAAAAGAAAGAAGGCTTTGAAACATAAACTATCTCACCTCTTTAACTCGAATGCAGAAGACTGGCATACATCTTAATAACAGAAAAATTGGTTGAATCAGAAGGAACATGGTGTACTTACATCAAGCTACATTGATGGACTATGATTCTCGAGGTTCATTTGACTTCGAAAAAGGCCAGCACTGCTAAGATGCCATGGAAGAGCAAGATAACAGATTACGATATACATTGCCTCATTTTTTGATGAAACTCAAGCCATTGTCATTAGCATAGCGCTCCATGAATCTCATGAATCTGTCCCATTCTCTTGGTGTCCGCATTATATACTTTGCTTCAATTCCTGCAGGCTTTCCGTTGACAAATTTTGCGTTAACATCAACAGATGAAATGACCCCTTCTTCATCAATCATGTAAAAGCCAGTGATATCACCAAATTCGCCAGATGAGTCGAAAACAGAAGGCTGCTCAAACCTGAATATAGCCACGCCATTGGTACCATCTTTTGATTTGGTTAGCCTCACATCTGGTATTGTCTGCTCATCAGTTCCTTGGATAAACTGAATTTTTGGTTTTGCCATCATTTTGATGGATCTAGATGCTTGACTAGACCGCCTTAGTGGCACCCATTGGGGCCGAGAAATGCGCAAAGACTGGCCATTGAATGTGGACTCTGCACTTCTATGAACCGCCCAAGATAACAACCCTATCCAACAAAAAGAGCACATATTATCTAAGTCAGTATTAGAGTTATATTCTCTCTTATCAACAAGGATCTCTCTAGTTACAGTAGGTAAGGACCTAGTTCAAACATTGCTTCTGTGTTTTGGTAATTAATAAGACTGCTTTTAGTGTTTTGTCACCAGCATCAGTTCACAAACACAAAGAACTCTTATTCTTTCTGACCAACTGTCAACTCCAATCTCATCAACTTAGAAAGTTCTGAATTTGACACAAATTAAACTTAAACAAACCCATCAAAAAATGTCTACCCCATTTTGTTCCTTCACCTTTAATGGCCCAGAAACATAAAAAGGAGAAAGCTTGGTGTACCTAAAGCAAGTCAAGTACTGGGTTCTTGAAAGTGATCAAAATTACAGTACATGCAGTGAAAGCAAGAAGCTTGAATTACCAGAATGAGAGCGTGATTGCTGGAGACAGTGGGAGGCTGGAGAGGAGAATGCAAGTGAAGACTGCAAGGTTGCCATTGCACAACTGCAAGCAGAGAGAGAGACAGAGAGAGACTTAGAGGTGGCTGGTTAAGGAGAGGAGTTGTGGTTTGAGGATAGAGTGGTGTGTAATAAGGACAGCCATTCACTCTGAAAACATTCTAGCTTTTCAATGAATTGGTGGATATTGGAGAGTGAGATTGTCACTTGTTAGATTATGGTACCTTGTAATTGTGGATCATGGTCCATGAACAACCTACAAATCACTATCACCCCCAAGGAAGCTTTGGGCCGGATAATGGGTAATCCATACAAGGAATTGGATAATAGATGATTGAGATTTGAGAATGATCATCCAAAGGTCCTTTTTTTTTTTTTTTTTTTTTTAAGGGCAAAAAAAAATAGTGCAAATATAGGTACCATGAGGATTAGCCCTGTAAAATGGGCGGGCTAGGCCGGCCCGGCTTTAAGATATGATGACCTACATATTGTCTGGTCCCAACTTTTGTGGCCCTAAGTGTTAATTTTCAGCCCAGAGTCTGGTACGTGTCATGTTCATCAATATTCATGTAGAATAAATCAAAGTAGTTTCACTTCACACCCACTTCAAACATATTGGATGTGAGATGAAACCCCAACCCCATCCTCAAACCGTAATCCTTGATGAATTGTCTAGTTCATCAATATTCATGTAGAATAGATCCATTGATCAATGTAGTTTGATTTTTCTAATTAAACCCTAACCCCAATCTACTTTTCTAATTACTGTGTTTTCTCTTAGTTCAATGAAGTTTGATTTTTTTAATTAAACCCTAACCCTAATTTTCTTTTCTAATTACTTTGTTTTCTCTTAGTTTTTACTTCTTTAACTTTGCAACTATGTCATTTCATGGTTACGATCCTGGGGATCGTAACAGATATATTTGATGTGCTTTTGAATGAATGTCACAGCCATGCGAAGTAAACTTTCTTCACGTTATGTGTTGTGACTGTTATGCATTACTCTAGCACATTTACTACTTCTTAATGTGATAGCAAGCCAAGAAAATGTAGTTTCTATATATTCTCGTTCTAATCACATTTTTGTTGTGGCCATTACTCTAGTTTTAACCCTAATCTGTTAATGTGATTGGAAGCTTAGAAAACTTAATTTTTATTAACAAAAAAAAATTATCGATTGTGAGGAGATATTGCTTTAATTTATTTTGCAAGGTAGTACTTTGAACTACCATTAACATAATCCGACAATAATTTTTTCAAAACAAACTAATACTTAGAAATACTAATCCAAAAAATCATTCAAAATATTATTCTCGTTGCCGAATTCATTCTCTATATGTAAGTGGTTAATGGTGTCACCAATCAGTCATCCCATTATAGCAAATGAATTTTTATCTTTAATATTTAATATCTTAACGTGCGTAGTTATTATTATTATTATTTTAATTTTTTAAATAATTTTGTAAGGTTACATATGCTAATAGGACCAAGTAATTAAACAATTCAATTCAAGTGCTTTAACCCAACATTAATATGTTTCAAGGAGTAAAGTACTAAAAGCCATCATCAACAAACTTAAAGATACGTTCCTTGAAAAAATATCCCCAGTAGCTTTATATCACTCTGTAATAACTTGCATTTTGTCTTGTATCTGCAGCCCAAAACAGCTGCTGATACTGTCCAGGAGGACCAAGAGGAGGATCCACCAGAAGTTGTATATGAAGCCCTCAAGGCGTTCTCGCTTCGAAACCTAGTGATGGTACATCGAGTCACCCCCGATGATGTAGTCCATTTCCTTAGGAAAGTGTATCTTGAGATTTATGGAAAATATGTTTTTATTTTGCATGGCCAGGTCAAAGATTTGCTAATAATAAGACCGGTGGAATAGGTCAGCACCACACCCCAGATGTTCAAGATAACTACCTTGTGTACTATCATGACCCGAAAAGAGCGGATAGGCAATTGATCCGCCTGGAGTGTCCAGTGATGACTATTGAGTGGGACTTGTTTGATTTTCTTTTAGATGGCGTCCGACCGTATGACATGGATCTTGTTGATGAGCTTGTCTCGGATAATTTCTGAAGAGAAATATGGATGTCTCACCGAGTCACTGTTATCAATTTGAGATTTTGGGTTCAGAAAGGTGTTAAGATCTCGGTTGTAATACCCCGAAAATTTGTTATTATATTTTTGAGGATTTTTTGAAATTAATTTAGTGGTTGTTGGTACGAGTACGTAGTTTGAGGATGAGGCGCAAGTATTTCGGACAAATAATTACTCGAAACGTTTTATTTTTTAGGGGTCATAGGGTTGACTTTTATTTGTTGGGTTCTCCGAAAACTTTCTTCACGAAAGTCGTAGAATGTGTCGATATGAGTTCGTAGATATGTGGAACGCAAAAATCGGAGTTCGTATGTGGAAGTTATGGCTATTGGAAATTTCATATTTTTTTGGAAATCACTATAAATAGAAATTTCCGTTTCCGTTTTTGGAAATTTACTATTTTCAATTTTGGAAACTTCCATTTTCGGAAATTCAGAAAGCTCTCTTCTCTCCCCTAAACTCCGACCGACCCGACCCGTATCCGAGTTTTCAACCCGGCCGGCGTTCCTTTTTCCGGCAACATCTAACAACGAGACCAACCTAGACAGCTTCGACTCCTCCATGAGCTCTTCCCTAGAGGCGATACACCCACGGCAGCGCAGCAAGGAGGCGAAAACGAGAGCAGTTGGACCCGATCGGTTCTCCTATCTCCGACGACGGCAGGGCTTCAAACCAACCTTGTTGAGCTCGCAGCAGCCTTCTCTGTCGATCCTTGGTGGTGGTTTTGATCAATTTTCAGTGTGAAGTTGCAACTTGAGGTGAACAGTAATTTCTAGCTTATGGCGGCGATCTAGACTGAGTTGGCTTGAACTCCAGGTATTAAAGTTACTCTACATACTTGGTATTCTTGACAATTTGGACGGTTGGATTGTTGTGGTTTTGAGTTTGGCCGGCGGCGATGTGTCATCACCTGTGGCGGCATTTGGCAGCTATTTCCTGTCATGTCAGGGACAATTTTTGGTTTTATTTATTATCTACTCGTCGATACGAGTATTTTGATATATAATACGTAATTTTTGGAGATCATATGAATTTGTTAGATTTTTACTTTTTTTGATTGTGTCGGTCATCTATCCATGAGGATCCGGCCTTTCGATCAACTTGTAGTTTTGTCATATCGATCATAGCAGTATTCCGGAGACATTGGGTGGTCTCGGATGAGGTTTCGTCTCGATTGTCATTACTTTCGAGTTGTAGTTCAATATGGAGATTCAAACTTTAACTTCTTTGTGATTCGTGTACTGAATAGAGGCTCTACTTTCCTTAGATGCTTGACAGAGCGCATTCTGTAAGATATTTAGTGAAGTGAAGACGCAATGGGAATTTCGAGGTGAATACGTAATCTCACAATGTTCATTTATGAACAGGTTTACCTTATCGTTTTGGGAGTTATTATTTAACTGTAAACTATAGTTGGTATTAGTAGCATTCCTAAGTGAATGACCACGTATATATATATATTTACGTGAAATATATATGTGTTGATGGATTTGTTATGATGAAATCAATATTTGTAATAGGGTTCATATTATTGTTTTTGAGGTTGACTTTTCCGAAAACAATATATTGTGAAAAGTGTGGATTTCTATTGTTTTGAAAAGTGTTGAGAATTGTTGAACATTTTTAGATCAGGGGTGACTTGTTTAAATGTGGGTCTTTGTACCGGGAGTAATTGATAGGCATCAATTATGGAGAATCTTTTAGCTTAGATTTGGGTAACATTTTGGGTCTACTGCGACTTGCTTAATGTTTTTGTCTTTTACCAGGAGTAATTGATAGGGATCAATTACAGGGAATCTTTTATTATAGATTCGGGTAACATTTTGGGTCCAGTGCGACTCGCTTAATATTTTGGTATTATACCTGGGATCCAAATACCTGAGGGTTAAGGATCGGGGATCACAAATTGTGATCGAGGGTCACGAATGTGACCATGGCATGTTATCTGGAATCACTTCTTGGTCGGGTTAGTGGTTACGATCAGTTAGAGCTCTAGTCTGTCTGCCAGGATTTTAATTGTATCTTATAGGGGTAATAGTTGAGATTACTTGGAACTCATAAGTACGGGTTTGAAAGAGAGTTTCGGGAGTATTCTTTCTGTTATTGTCCATAGGGGACTTTGGGTTTCATATTCATTTTTTTGTGTGATCAAATGGTATGATTTTTGTCACGGAGTGACATATGCATCTCCTTCGGGAAAAGGAATCAATGCGTGGGTCGTTTCTCATTCATTTGAATGGGTGGTTTCTTGTGGTTGGTGTGAGTTGCTTAATGGTTGGTGTGAGTCACTCATACAAGCTTTCATAAGCTTATCAGGTTTGTTGTGTGGCAACCCGGTGCACTATTCGATGGTGTAGGGTTAATCATGTAGGTCAGGATAATCGTGGTTGAAGCTGAGGTAGCTTGTTTGCAGGTTTACAGTAGGAAGTCAATTTTGTGACTTTACCGTTGATAAGACTTCCGTTATGTAGTAGCTCTAAAGAGCATTTACTTATTATTTTGTTATGACAATTTAATTCGTAAACTTGTGTAATATATGACTCTAAGGAGCAAGTATCTATTGACTTTGTGGATTCAGGGCATCAGTATGTACTTGGTTTAAAAGGAAAAAGTTTTCCAGGTATTTTGTATTGATTGATGAACTATCACACGACCCAGACCTACATATTGTTTGGTCCCAACTTTTGTGGCCTAAGTGTTAATTTTCAGCCCAGACCCTGCTCATGGGCTGATAAAGTTCAGGCCAATAAAGCATGCGGCCTGCCTTGTATTTTTTTTATATTAAAATAAACAACTCATATACAATAACTAGTCTATTGTGAGTCGAACTCACGACTTCTTACTTACAAAATGAAAACTTATGTCACTAGACCAAATGACTCGCCTTGTATTTGACTAGTGATTTGTGAAATAATATTGACTTCTATTAAAATTGATATGATTAAGTTGACAATCGAACTCAATTTTTTTAAAAAAATTTTAACCTTTTCAAATCCACCCATTAAATAAAAAATTAGTTATAATCAGTGTTCTAAAAGAGGCCGCCTAGGCACTGGGCGGCAGCAGACCGAGGTGAGTAAGGGTTGATCAGTGGACTTAGGCGGGGAATTAGGCGGCTGCCTAGGCGGTCTGGGCGTCCGACTGGGCTGCCTGGGCGTCCGTCTGGGTGGTCTTGCCGATTAGGCGGTTTTCTTTTTGTGAGACATAAACTCCAAAACAACTATATTTTCTCCCCAAACCATTCAATCCCCAAAACTGCAAATAGACCGTATTCGCTCTCCCCACCGCGCCTCTGCTCCACGTCTCCACTAGAGCTCCCCCCGAGCCACCGCAGCTTCCTCCCAAATCAAGATCTTGAATCTGAGAAGTGAGAACTGAAACCTTGTTTTTGTAGAGTTATTCATGAGGTGATTGAACAATGAAAAAGAAGAAAAATTGATGAAGAAAAATATGAGAGACAGTGGAGGGTGGTGGACTGGTGGCTGTTGGTTTTGCGCAAGAGAGGAAGAAAATTTCAAGAGAGAGAGAGAGAACGGCGGGGCTGCTATTTGTCGAGAGAGAGAGAGAAGATAGATGGGCAAGTGGGGCGTGTCTTCCACTTTTCCACGTTTCCTATATTAAATTATTAATTATATAAATATTCAATCAATTAAAGAAGAATGAAGATAGAGAGGGAGAGGGGAGGAGAGTAGGAGAAACAGAGATGATTTTTTTTTTTGTCTTTCACGGTACCCTTTTTGAAGTCCACTTCCCTATGTCCCTCCTTTTAATTCATTGGTTATTAAGTTTGTGGGCAACGGAATGTTGAAATAAAATATAGTTTTATAGAATATCTTATAATTATTTTTATAAGTTATAAAGTCTTCATATATTCATTTAAAAGTTTTATATATATACTCTTATATATATTTTTATATGATATAAAAATTAAAAAGTATAAAACCGCCTAGGCGCCTGGGCGCTCCTCCCCAGCCAACCGCCGGACTAGCGCCTAGCGATTTTTCGAACCTTGGTTATAATAATATAAATCGATTGACAAAATAAATCAAATCTAAAGTTACAACTTGTAGTTCAAATGAAATTATGATACATTTAACATAGTTATTTAATATGCTCTAAATAATTATTTTATATCAAAAAAAAAAAATTGTACTTTTCATAGACAGGACTGATTCGGCCCTAAACTTTACTAAAATAAGTAAGGCCTGGGCCAGCCCATACCGTAGCCTACGTAAATTGGGTTGAGGTAAGCCCGCCCATTAGTTTGGGCAGGTCCAGCCCATAGCCCAAAATTGGGGCTGGGCTTGGTCATGTCGACCGGACCTGGCTTGATTTTAGAGGCCTAATGAGAATAAATAGTCCAAAACAACGACACAAAAAAATATTAGGTATTCTCAAATGAGCATGATTTACAGCAATAACATATCATCAAATTTCAATTTGCACCATTCAATAGTACCATTCACTATTTTTTAAGAAATTTAGGCTTGGCTAACATTAGAAGTAATTGATAGACAATACCTTGAAATTTTAACTTTGAAATGAAATTAGATGTAATAATATACTATCTAATGAGAGTATGTCATACCCAAATATGCGGTCGGCTACTCGGCTTTCCACTTGTTTCCCCTGAATATAAAAGATAAGTGTCTTTAAATTTTAACTTTGTTTGTTCCCTGTTTATGAGATCTTAATAGATCATAATCTTTTTAATGTGTCATATAGATCATAATTTTTGTTGCTAAGGATGACGGCGTAGCCTACACATAATCATTCTTTCCTACTAAATTACTAGTGTCATGATCGAATGAAAGGATTAGGGGTAATGATGCTAGTATTTTATATGGGATTGGATAATTTGTTCAAGATCATGATCTCAATTCCATGATGATTTGCCACTTGTCAAAAGTTGCTAATTCTAAGAAACAAATTGTTCAATCATGTACATAGCAATCATCCCAATTTTGTGTGTCGTCTACGGCTCTAGCTAGTTTCCACTCTTCACGGCAATCAATAATTTCTTTACAACTATTGATATAGGACAAGAAAACGATGAGATCCAACAGTAAAATAATTTGCGGAACATTTGTTATCTTTAGGACTATAGGCTTGTTTGATTCTCTTTGTTTTTCAACATATATCAATGAACTTTTCACGCACTGTGGATATGCATGTTTCTTCAAATTTAGGCACCGCACATATCAAACTTCTCGAACATCTTCAAGACACGAATACATGCAGTGACAACAATTGGGAAGTAGTTATTCAACGGGATAATTTCATCATCTTGAAGGGAAATATAACCAGAATACTTAAACTTTATCCTACAAAAGCAAGAAAAAAGGAATACATGAGATTTTTTTTTTTTTTTCATGAGAGAGGGCAAACTTGCATCCCCCAAATTATTAAAAAGAAGAAGAGAAAACAATTATTTAGAGAGGGAAAGACATGAAACATTTTCTTAAAAAGATTGCTGAATAGAACAACAAAACAGAACATCAAAGTAAAAACATTATACTAAAAATAAAAATCAGGAAGTCCCATAAAGGAATTTTTACAAAAAGAAACAACGGAATTCGGAGACCAGTTCCACCAAACCATAGACAACTTTTCCAAGTCAGAGATGAGTTAGTTTGTTGGTTGTGACTTGTGAAGTTGAAACCATCTCCATCTTTTCCAAACCGTGGGAAATTTAATGGAAAAGAACAATTCAATTTTCTCTTGTTATCAAGAATCATGAGACTATGGTCTTTCTCTCGAGAACTCAGTTTTCCTTTTTTGATTAGTCAAAGTCAGCCGGAGATAGCTTCTTAGCTAGGCATGATCTCCGCGTTCAAAAGTGTTTGATGGGATTGTTTTTTTTAGTTTAAAGAGGTAAAAGATGTCGAGTGAGTGAAAGACGCAGAAGGAGTTGAGGTTACGAGAAAATTTATCAAACGAATTGTCTCGAAAAATAAAATAAATTAAAGAGCTAAACAATTGAAAATGTTAGGAAAATGTGACTTAAATTAAAGCGTTTGAAATCTCACAACAGAAAGTGAAGAATCATAATACTTTTTATATAAAAACTTCATACTCGTTTTTACTTGGGTGGTGACTAATGTGAGACTCATTGGTCGCTTTAGCAATGAATTTGGCTCTCTATTGCTAATATGAATAAGATTCCACCACGGTGTTCATTTTCCTATGAAATCATAGATCGATCTTTGCCATCACGTTGGTTTTTAGTGTTCAAGAACTATTAACTGACTTTTTCGGGTCAGCACACTCGGCCATAAAATCCAGCGGGACCCGAACCGTTAACGACTTATATTGAATATTCATATCCCATAGATACATATATATATATATATATATATAGTGTAGCACAACTTAAAGGAAGAATTGGTCTGGCTCATATTATAAAGGTCCAAAATGAGTAATAGTTGTGTTCCACATTTCTGTGTTGTCACAAAGCCAGAGTTGAAAAGTTCGATGGGTTCTATTTGAAGTTCACAACCCATAATTTGCCGTAGCATTTAGTCATTTACGATATATGGTCCGGTATGTAACAGCGATGGTTCAATGAACCCCATTAAAGCACCAGTATGTTACAGATAATTCGTATTTGACTTGCTTTGCGTATAGATCACCACCAATTTCTTCTAGCTCTTTGATTACTACTGATCCACTTTTGTGTGAAAAACAAGATCGGTTCTTTGAACATGATTCTGACGACGCCTTTGGTCGAGTTACCATCTCTCTGTGTCTCTATTTATGATAAACCAAAATGTCAAGCCACCTATAATTAGGTACCACTCTAGAAAATCATATGATATCTAATTCCAAATCAAATTTTTTGTGGCGGTCATTAAAATCGTCACCGATAGAGTTTTTTTATTTTTTTTTATTTTTTTTAACATTAAAAAGGATTGGACCCTTGATCTAGCTGTTAGAATGTTCTCACTCTTTAATTATTTGGACTAACTCGAAAGACTAATATCACGTCAGATTAGTTGTGGAATCAATCATCATAAAAACGCTCTGAATAAATTTTATACATTAAGGATTTAAGGTCAAAACATTCGATTTCATTTCAAGAAAAAAAGAAAAGAAAAGAGGAAAGTATTGGTGTCAAATTTCATACGGTAAATGTGACTCGTGTCATTACAACCCCATTATAACTCTTCTCAATTGCTCGAAATCTACTACATATGCATTATTTATATATTATATTATTGTAGATTATAAAATTTTGAATAACACTTTGAGTCAAAACTTAGACCAACGATTTAAGTACACGCGTTAAAATTCAGTAAAATCTCAAAAAGAAAGAAACCTATAAATGATAGTACAAAAAGCATGAAAACAAACGCCTATTTTGCGGCAAGGAAAATAGCACAACCCTGTCAAACACTGCGAAAACAAAAAAACATGAAATTATTTAAAATTATAATAAATGACGTAAGCGATGAAACTGGAGAAGACGGGATTAGATGTTTGCCTAGCTGTTGACTAACGGCGGCTTAATGGAGAGTGGAGACTACGAGACCGAACCAAAACCCCTAAATATTTTCTCCCGCAATTTTGGACATTTCCGGACCCATCATGGACCCCTATAAATACCCCCAACCAAAAATTCACAACAATCCAATTCACCAAACTCTCTCTCCCTTTTTCTCCATCATACTCAGTCCAAATCAAAATTCAAAGAATCACAGAGAGAGAGAGAGAGAGAGAGAGCATGATGGACGAAGCAGGCCTCGCTCGTCGGCTCTGGATCAAGTTCAAAGACGACTCCGTCTTCGCTCTCTACACTCCCTTCTTCGTCGGCCTCGCCTCCGCCACTCTCGACTCTCACACCTTCCGCCATTTCGTCGCTCAGGACCTCCATTTCCTCAAAGCCTTTGCTCAAGCGTAAGCAGATTTTCGATCAAATTCGTTTGAACCTTTTCGTTTCTTGCTCTACTCGTCGATCACTGAATCTTTGATTTTCTGGTTTTTTTTTTTTTTTTTTCAGGTACGAATTGGCGGAGGATTGCGCCGACGACGACGATGACAAGGCCGGCATACGCGCTTTGAGGAAGCGCGTTCTCCAGAGGCTTCAATTGCACGATAAACTAATCCGAGTAATTAATCAATCTTTAATTGGAAATTCTTGTTGACTTGTGTTTGTTCGTTTGGCTAATGTGATGCAATGTATTCTAATTTACTGGTTATGTACTTGCTAAGCTAAGAATTTTGGACTAAGTTGAAGAATGTTGGACTATTGAATCCGTAATTAGTGGAGTTTTGGTGTTTATGTAATGTAATTATGCAGGAATAGTTGCAGGAATGATGACGTTTATCATTTTATATGTAATTATTGAGGTCACTGGTACTATTGGACTCATAGCCATCATATTCATTGCCATATTGGATAAGTAATTATGTTGTACTGTTGTTATCCGTTTGGTTTTTTTAACCGAAAGAAGAATGATGATCTTGAATTCTTGATCATTTATTCTAGAAGCAGGAATAGTATTTAGACATATGCCATTACTATTCACAAGAGTTTCACTTTGCTTGTTGTAATGTCCTGTTTCTTTTAGCTTCAATTTGTATTCTTGCTAGTTATATAGTTGGATGAACATGATGTGCAGGATTGGGGAATTGAAGTCCCAGATGAGGGTGTTTCTAATGATGCAGCAACCAAATACACAGATTTCTTGCTTGCAACAGCATCAGGGAAAGTTGAAGGAGGAAGAGTTCCGGGTAAAATTGCTACACCATTTGAAAAGACAAAACTTGCTGCTTATACACTTGCTGCTGTGGCTCCTTTTATGAGACTCTATGCGTATATTAGCAATAAGATTCAGGGTATTCTGGATCCTGATGATAATAGTCACATCTATAAAAGGTGGATAGACAGTTTCTCGTCTAAAGATTTTGAGGTATGGATGGATGTCTAATTATGAATGTGTATTATTTCTTCTTATAATTTTTTTTTTTTAAGTTTCTGTTCTGACATGAATATTTTTTATTCATTACTCTGGATTCAGGCAACAGCTCTACAAAATGAAGAGATGCTAGATAAACTTAGTGTCTCTTTGACTGGAGAGGAGCTTGAGATTCTAGAGAAGCTATATCATCAAGCTATGAAACTTGAAGTAGATTTCATCATTAATAGTGGACTGCCAATTCCTCATAAAGATGTAGTCCCTTTGTCTCGGGTGCATGACTTTACCGACTGCCATCTTACCATACTTTGCGACTTTGACTTGGCATGCACTACTTTCGATTCCTCTGCCATATTAGCAGAGATTGCCATCAGAACAGTACCAAAGGCTGAAACTTATGGATCTGAAACCCAACTTGTCCGGTTGTCTTCAGCAGACTTAAAGAGCACATGGGATATTCTTTCCACCCAATATACAGAAGAGTTTGAACAATGTGTAGAAACCATCTTGACCAGCGAGAAAGGTTTGTTCAGTAATTGATATTAGAAATGTATTTTGATTTATGTCTTCATAGGTAACATGGCATGAAAAGATTGTGTTCCTAAAATTTTGCAGTGGAAGGATTCCATTATGAAGATCTATGCAGTGCCCTTGAACAACTTGCGGAGTTTGAGAGACAGGCAAATGAAAGGGTGGTTCAGTCAGGAGTGCTAAAGGGTTTAAATCTAGATGATATAAAACGGGCTGGCCAGGCTCTTATTCTTCAGGATGGTTGTAGAAGCTTCTTTCAGAAGATTGTGAAATATGAAAACCTTAAAAGCGATGTTCATGTACTTTCATACTGCTGGTGTAGTGACCTCATTGTATCAGCTTTTTCTTCAGGTATCACTACCTGGAAGATGCATTTCTGCTTGCGCTTTTTTCATTTAAGAGCTATCATTTCATTGTTAATGCAATTTGGCCCTCTTAGGTTCAAATTTCAATCAAATATCATGAAATTCATTTTGGTTTCCATTGCGCAGGAGATCTAAATGCCTTGAGTGTACACTCAAACGAATTGGCTTATGATGAATCGGTTACCACTGGGGAAATTATTAAGAAATTGGAGTCTCCAATGGAAAAGCTTCAAGCTTTCACTGGCATCCTAAAGGGTCCCTGCAGGAGTAGTGAAGACGAGCACAAGCAATTGACAGTTTACATTGGAGGATCAGTTGGTGACTTTCTTTGCCTCCTTCAAGCAGATATTGGTATTGTAATCGGCTCAAGTTCATGCCTAAGGAGACTAGGTGATCATTTTGGCGTTTCTTTTGTCCCATTGTTCTCTGGTTTGGTGAAGAGGCAGAGACAACTTGCTGCCGATGAAGAAGGTTCCTCTCAATGGAAGCCACTGTCTGGCACTCTGTATACAGTCTCTAGCTGGGCCGAAATACATGCATTCATTTTAGGTACATAAGCACCTCCCCCTCTTAATCTTTTCTTATTGTTAAAACATACCCAAAGAGAAATTCGTCGTAGTAGCTAGACTATATGTAGACAGTTGGTGGCCAAGTTTTAATTTCAGTGCCACCGGCCATACATTTTTCGTTTCTCCTTAGTAACTGCCAGAGAAAAACCATAAAATCTCAGTAGCATCACATTGAGAGTCGGTGTAGAGAAATATCTCACTGGAAACTTTCTGACAGGAGAGAGAAAGAGAAGAAGAGTAGTAGTGTGAATTTGTTTGTCTATAAATTTTGTAAATCACAGATTCTCTATTCTTTTTACCCACCTCATTGCTTCTGATGATATATCTTCCAGAAGCGTTTTGGAAATTATTGGGTATACTCTGTGATTTTGTGGATCATATTATATACTGTTGCATTGATTCAACTTTGCTTTTTCCTCGAGAAAGTTTATGAAATACAGATGCATTACTTTTATCAAAATTATTTGAAAGAAGGAAGATGGTACCTCAAGTTTTTCTGGCATTTGATCATCAGATTGGGCTTCGGCTATGGATACTATATTGAGCTTCTTGTTGGACTGTTGTGGGTCTTTCTTAGGCGTAGACTGTGTCCAAATATATCAACCAAGAAAGATTAATTCTAAACATCATTAATATACTAGTTTATAAAGAGGAGAACTGGAGTATATTAGTTTTGTGCAAGGTTTAAAATTTGATTCGAATTTCCAGTGTTCATTGAAAGTTTGATAAACATCGATCAGTATTGGTAAATTAAAGTTTCGAAGATATTTTCGATTTCGGTTATATATTAATAAGGATGATATTGAAAAATTTTGTCGAAATTTAGATAATGAGAAGAAATTTGAACCCTTGCTTTTGGTATATATCTCATTAACCAAAAAACTAAAAATCTTAAGAAAGGTGCAACCATCTGGCGGTTTCACCGTCATTCGATTGGTTCGATACTCGCCAAATCAAAGCAATGATTCTCAACCTTAAGAACAAGGCAATGATTGTGAACCCATCAACTGAAGCATCAAAATACTGTTTTCCCTTAATCCAGAACCAGGAGGAGGAAAACATTGGTTTAGACATATAGTGTCAGAGAGAGACCCAAAGGCCATGAACTGGCATATAGTAGGTCTAGCTTAGTGCTAAGCACTAGGATTTCAATCTTGATTAGTGTACCTAATCAAATCAAAAATGGGTCCCAGAAATCCATGGGACCCCAACTCAGGCATGTGCCACACGTGTAGCAGACACCAGCACCAGTGATCTTTACCATCATGAAAGGTTGGCTTTGGTGTGCATCAGCATAAAGCCATGTGAAAGCACGTAAGCACCCATAACCCTTCTTCTTCTTCCTTCCCAAATCTAGGGTTCAATTTACAGATCCAATTCAATTAAGTCACACCCCTAAAATCCCTTAATCCTCAGCATTTAGCCAAGTCTTTGTTCTTCGTCTTCTTCTCTCTCCAATAATAGGGTGGAGGCACTTCCCAGGGAAGCTGCTTTTTCACATGGCCTCCCTCCCCATCTGGTTCTAAATTTAGCAGAATAGTACAGTCATTGTTATAAACTATAGTGCCACTATGTGACATTATCAATTATTTTACATTGGACCAGGTCTACATGTGCATGTGAAACTAGGCAGATTATGAACAAAGGGAGCAAGGGGGGAAAGGAAAAACAAAGACTTTAATCTGATGCAGAAATGGTAGTTGGCGGCCTGACCTCTGCGAGATCATCATTCATAATGTGCACATCACCTTCTTTCATTTCCTCCTCCTCCTTGAATCTGATCCTCCCCTTTTGTACTGTGTTTTCTCTTTTCAGTTCAATCACTTGGGGGCACCACATTTTCTCCCATTAAAGTCGCATCATATTTGTCCACATATTTTCCTTCTTTCTTAAGCAAGAATGCACGCACAGAAAAACAAAAATCATTTTGCCTGGTCATGAAACATGTTTTAGGGCCATGTTTACTGCAGATTCCTTCTTTTAAGACGTCTCATTGTAGTCTAAAGAAAAAAAAATCATATCAAGAATTATCTAGTCGATGAATTAATTATCATTATTTTTATTTCAGTTTCATACAAATGAATTTTTTGTAGATATTATATAGACTAATAACCGAACATATCTTGATATGATTGATTTTTTGTTAAAATTGATTTTTTTTGTTAGAAGTTAAAACTACGTACAAAAAGCGAAGATGAATGCTTTTGATTTTTTGAATTACCCTCCACTTGATATTCAAATATAAGGGTATATTTAGACTTTAGTCCTTGGAAAAAATAGGGGACACTAACACGGACATAGGAAACCTACCCTGCAAATTAACATATAGGCATGGCCCCCGTCAAATGTATGTTTTTAAAATTGGATCAGAGTTTTTTGTCTTTGTTTTAATCTTTTGGTTCACCCTGTAACATGCTAAGATTCCCTCATATCAATCATGAGGAATAATTGACATGTTCATCGAATTATCGAGTATAATTAACCATATAACTTGGTAGATAATGGGTATGAACTGGCGGTGCTTTTATATTGTTTCATCCACAAACTGGAAAAACGAAACTTCAAAAAGTACTCTGCAGTATATAAAATTTAGAAACTTAACAAACTAGCTAGTAGCTAGTAACAACCATCATTTGGGTTTGATATATGTTACCGTATACACACGTTTTGTACTTCTTCTTTTAATTGATTCAATCATGAAACCCAAATCTTTGTCATACTTAGAAGTTACCCTTTACAAGTAGAGAAACCTAGGATCATGGGAAGTTGGGAACCCATATCATTCAAGCATGTTGGTTATAGTTCCATATCTTTGTGTGAGGCTTAAGATATAGTGGCTTTTAAGAAAAACCTGTACAATTAATGTTCTTGGTGTTTTGAACATAAAAGATGTGGAACATTTCCTTTTCTTATATAAAACGATTGATGAAAAAACTAACGGTATTTGAAAATTAAGAGACTTGATCAAATATTCCGAACGTCAATAATAAATACAAAACTCTCGACATTTGATATGCATTCAAGTAAAATGATATGTATAATAAATATACAATTTGGAGGTTCTCAACTTTGCAAGTGGCCTGGTGGTTCTTGCCTAGTTGGGTGTGCTCCCCAACCTAGGTTCGAACCCCAAAGCTGTCAAAGCGGCCAGGCACTGTGCTGCAATGCACAGTTGGAGCATTTCACATACGCCGAAGGGGTTTATCTTGGGCCTGGGAAGCCTTTGGGTTCCCCTTGACAAAGTCCAAAACAATTGCCTATATCAAAGTCCAAAAAAAAAAAAACTTTGAAAGTCCAAAACAATTGCCTCATTTTGCTATGTGAAGATATATGAAATGTCTAAAGAAAGCATGAGTATTCAAATTTTTTTTTTTGAAAGGCGAGTATTCAAAATTTTAGATACCTGAAATGGGAAATAAAACCCTCCACATGAAATAATATCCAGAACTGACTTGGAGGTCTTAAATTTTGAGCGTCCAAGATGAATGCATCATAATCAGGAGACGAAAACAGAAGGATTGATTAAATAGGGTTCTGGTCAATTGACTCTTTTGCTTTGAATTGGGAATATGTGATCCATTTTTCATTGGGATCGACACTTGCCCAAATCCCAAGACCAGTTATAAACATAGGGTTACAGAAAAAATAGTATTAATAGTGAAGGAGAGAATTACCTGAAATTTACCTTTTTTTTTTTTTTTTTTGTGATTATGATGACCGACTACTCTAAAGTTGACTATATACAGGATATAAAAGATGACAGAGAAGAAGAAAGAAGCACTGCATGAGAGAGCCTAGACCACATTCTCTCCCATGTTTGGTGTCGGAGAAACTTCCAATGAGTCCAAAACCCTCACAGCTGTTCCTGCATTGGCCAAGATCTCACGAGCTAGCTCATCAACCAATTATTAGCAACTAATCAGTCACCCCAAAACCCAAAATTCAACCAATTATTTATATACCAACACATAATCTTCATCCAATCTTCTTTCCACTACTTCAGTTTCACTCTCTCTGTCTAACTCTAGCAGTTTCAGATTCTGAAAATGGTGGAAAATCAGACAGAGTAGCTCAGTAGCCAATTAGAAGAACCCAATATGAAGATTTTGCTCATCTTCTTCTTCTTTCACTGTTCCATTGGTTTTGCTTCTTATGGTTCTGCTGCTGTGGCTAACAATGATGAAGCATCTGCCTTGCTTTCACTAAAAGCAGGTCTGATTGATCCTTTGGAGAGTCTTAAGGATTGGAAAGTCCAATCTGATCACTGTAACTGGACTGGTGTATGGTGCAATAGTCAGGGTCACGTCGAGAAGCTTGATCTCTCCCACATGAATCTCAGTGGTTCAGTCTCAGGTGACATCCAATGGCTCAAAAGTCTCACTAGTCTCAACTTGTGCTGCAGTGCATTCTCTTCATCATTGCCGAAATCCATGTCGAATCTCACAGCACTGAAGAGCCTTGATGTCAGCCAGAATTCCTTTGTTGGTGATTTTCCAGTGGGACTTGGAAGGGCGGATGGCTTGTCATATCTGAATGCTTCCAGCAACAACTTCTCGGGTTTTCTGCCCGAGGATCTTGGCAATGCCACAATGCTCGAGACCCTGGATCTTCGAGGGAGCTTCTTTGAAGGGGAGATTCCGAAGTCCTTCAGGAAGTTGCAGAAGCTGAAGTTTCTTGGCCTCTCTGGGAATAACCTCACAGGTCAAATCCCATCAGAGCTTGGGAAACTTTTGTCATTGGAGAGCATCATTCTTGGGTACAATGAGTTTCAAGGTGGGATTCCATTGGAATTTGGAAATCTCACCAACTTGAAGTATCTTGATTTGGCAGTCGGCAATCTTAGTGGTGAGATTCCAGCTGAGTTGGGGAAGCTGAAGCTACTAGAGACAGTGTTCTTGTACAAGAACAACTTTGAAGGTAGAATCCCACCTCAAATCAGCACCATTCCTTCGTTGCAGTTTCTTGACCTATCCGATAACAAGTTATCGGGTGAAATCCCATCAGAGATAGGTGAGCTGGAGAACTTGCAGCTACTGAATCTCATGTGCAATAAGTTGTCCGGTTCAGTACCATTGGGACTTGGAAACTTGACTCAGTTAGTGGTTCTTGAGCTGTGGAACAATTCTTTATCAGGCTCTTTACCAAGTGATCTTGGTAAAAATGCTCCATTGGTGTGGTTGGATATATCATCCAACTCATTCTCCGGTGAGATTCCAGCGACATTGTGCAATAAAGGCAATCTCACCAAGCTCATCCTCTTCAACAATGCCTTCACAGGTCTAATTCCAGTTGGCTTATCAACCTGTGTTTCACTTGTTCGTGTCCGAATGCAGAACAATCTTCTTTCAGGGACAATCCCAGTTGGTCTTGGCAAGCTTGGGAGGCTTCAAAGGTTAGAATTGGCTAATAACAATCTCACTGGTGCAATCCCAGATGACATTTCTTCTTCTACTTCAATTTCTTTCATTGATCTCTCTCGAAACCACCTCCATTCTTCTGTTCCTTCAACAATTCTCTCTGCTCCAAGTTTGCAAACCTTCATGGCCTCGAATAATTTCTTAGTAGGAGAGATTCCAGACCAGTTCCAGGACTGTCCTTCACTTTCTGTGCTTGATCTCTCATCAAACAGTTTCTCTGGAACCATTCCAGCAAGCATTGCTTCATGTGAGAGATTGGTGAATTTGAATCTTGCCAACAACCAATTAACTGGTGAAATCCCCAAGTCAATTGCCATGATGCCCACATTGTCCATTTTGGACTTGTCCAACAACTCTCTCACTGGTGGAATACCAGAAAATTTTGGAATCTCTCCAGCCTTGGAAACTCTCAATGTCTCATACAACAAGCTAGAAGGTGCTGTCCCAGCAAATGGTGTGCTTAGAACAATAAACCCAAGTGATCTTGTAGGCAATGCTGGTCTCTGCGGTGGTGTCCTCCCTCCTTGTGCCCGAAATCCAGCATTGGAATCGAGGCATAGGAGCTTGCACACTAAGAATATTATTGCAGGATGGGTGATTGGCATTTCATCAGCTTTAGCAGTTGGAATTGCACTTCTTGGTGCAAGGTCTCTATACAAGAGGTGGTATTCGAATGGAAGTTGCTTCGAAGATAGATTCGATGTGGGAAATGGAGAATGGCCATGGAGATTAATGGCATTCCAGAGGCTTGGTTTCACAAGTGCTGACATTTTGGCTTGTGTGAAGGAATCAAATGTGATTGGAATGGGAGCTACTGGCGTTGTCTATAAGGCTGAGATAACAAGATCAAACACAGTTGTTGCAGTTAAGAAGTTGTGGAGACCAGCAACAGATGTTGAAACTGGAAGCAGTGGTGATCTAGTGGGGGAAGTGAATCTCTTGGGGAAGCTAAGGCATCGAAACATTGTTCGGTTACTAGGATTTCTGAACAATGATACCAATTTGATGATTATATATGAGTTTATCAACAATGGCAGCCTTGGAGAAGCCCTTCATGGCAAGCAAGCTGCGAGGTTGCTTGTAGATTGGGTTACAAGGTATAACATAGCAGTCGGAGTTGCGCAAGGTCTTGCTTATCTCCACCATGATTGTCACCCACCAGTCATTCACAGAGACATCAAGTCCAATAACATACTACTCGATGCAAACCTTGAGGCTAGGATTGCAGATTTCGGGTTGGCAAGGATGATGGTCCGAAAAAATGAGACAGTTTCCATGGTGGCTGGTTCATACGGCTACATTGCCCCTGGTGAGTTTCACATCTTAATCTTGTGTTTTGTTTCCTTGTCAAACTATTAATTGAATCGTGAATAATTCGTTATATAAAGTTTCTGTAACTTTTTCCCTCACTAACATTGTAATTTTGTGACTTGATCAGAATATGGATACACATTGAAGGTTGATGAGAAGATTGACATCTACAGCTATGGTGTGGTTCTATTGGAGCTTCTAACAGGAAAGAGGCCATTAGACCCTGAGTTTGGAGAGTCGGTAGACATCGTGGAATGGATTCGAAGGAAGATTAGGGACAACAAATGTTTAGAAGAAGTATTAGACCCCAGTGTAGGAAATTGCAAGCATGTTCAAGAAGAGATGCTCTTAGTCCTTAGAATAGCACTTGTTTGCACTACCAAGCTTCCCAAGGACAGACCCTCCATGAGAGATGTCATAACCATGCTTGGAGAGGCTAAGCCTCGACGGAAAAGCAGTAGCATCAACAATGATGCATATGCAACTAACAAAGACCAGCCAGTCTTTAGTACCTCACCTGTAAATGGTCTTCTATAGGGACAGAATTATGAGTTCCCTATTTGGTCATCATTATTTTGATTTTTCAAGTTGTATGTAAGATTAAGATTGTATTTTTGTTAATGTTTGTAATCAGTGGTTCGTATTTGTGTATGAAGATGAGGATTGTAACCAGAGAATATTGTACCCATTACCAGAATAACAACAACGTTCAACATAAGCCTTGAGCTTAATTTTCCCTAAACTTGCTTACAATTTATAAGGGGAACCCATCAAATATATTCCTTCTTACAAACACAAATATAACAGGATCCTAACTAATAGAGACAAAACTTGAAGCAACATCAGATGGGATACTTTGATCTTCAGTTACAACTCTAGTCCTCTTCCCATAAACAATCTTCCCTTGAGCACTCTGATTCGCCTTGAGAGGATTCTCACTCATATTCTCCTTGAGGAGATTTCTCCTCACCCAGATTCCCCTTGAGGAGACTACTCCTCACCCATCGCCTTGAGGGGATCTATTAGAACATTTCCTGACTACAACTCATTTTAAAAATTTTACACCCCACAAAAACTCCATTATATATGTTTCTGTATGAATAACTGAGTTATTATTATTTTTTCTCTAGTTGTTAAAGTAAAATGACAATTGGAATTGGTCTACTCATTTCATTTCATAACCCCTTTATATAGGAAGATAATTACAATGGAAAGAACAATTACAATGATGACATTAACTACTGATTGGTCCGTAATCCATGCTGATTGATGGTAATTGCTAATTGCTTGATTTCCTCTCCGTCAATCACTTTGACGAAGGCACATAATGTGTTTTTCCTTTAACACTCCCTCTTGTGCCAAGTCAAAGATGAAATGGTGCATGAGTTGTTGCCTCACTAAAAACCTTGCCAAGTAACAATAAAAACCCTGTGGGACAAAAAATACACCTTGGTCGAAGGAAAAGAGCACAACGCACCTTTTACATTTGAGTATGACATGTGTGTGTTAGACTCCCCCTGACGTCTACACCTCCCCCTGATACTTACATTAATCAAGGGAGCTTGGAAAGTCTTCGCATTCCTATGCTTTTCACATGTTTCTCAAATGTGTCCTTAGGCAGTGATTTGGTGAACAAATCTGCCACATTCTCCTCAGACCTTACTTGATTCACTTGAATCTTGAGGAGGACCTGTTGTTGCTGATTGTAGAAAAACTTTGGCGATATGTGTTTTGTATTATCACCCTTGATATATCCTCGCTTCATCTGTTCGATGCAAGCTGCATTATCTTCATAAATGCAAGTAGGCTCTTCAGTGGTAGAACTCAAACCACTGGTCCCTCGAATATGTGTGATGATAGCTCTTAACCATACACACTCATGAACCGCCCCATGTGGAGCAATGATCTCTAAGTGGTTCGAGGAGGTAGCCACAAGAGTTTGCTTGGTTGATCTCCAAGATATCTCCGTGTTCCCAATGGTAAATACATAACCAGTTTGGGAACGATCTTTATGTGGGTCAGAAAGGTACCCAGTATCAGCAAAACCAACCAAAACGTTATTTGGCGTTTCGGTGTAGTGAGTGGCGCTTTCGCCATCAACATTTCCTTTAGGGATTGCAGTTCCATCTGCGGTCCCTCTTGTCTCTCTGTAGGGAAAGAACAGTCCCAAGTCAATGGTTTCTTTTAGGTATCGGAAAAAGTTCTTGATACCATTCCAGTGACTCTGCGTTGGCGTTGAGCTAAATCTAGCTAACAAGTTCACTGAGAATGCAATGTCTGGTCAAGTACATTGGGCTAAGTACAACAATGCGCCTATTGCACTTAGATAGGAAATTTCAGCTCCCAACACCTCTTCGTCATCTTCCTTTGGACGAAATGGATCTTTCCTTGCATCCAAACTTTGACCGATCAAGGGAGTGCTAGCAGGATGCGCTTTGTCCATGTTATATCGCCTGACTTTTGGACATATGCAGACTGGTGGATTAGTATTCCATAAACTCGGTGTTCTAGTTCAAGGTCTAGACAGAATCGAGTTTTCCCAAGATCTTTCATCTCAAATTCAGATTTCAAGTAGCTTGCGGTTTCTCTTATTTCATCAAGAGTACCTATTATGTTCATCTCATCGACATATACAGCTACAATTGCAAATCCGGAACTTGTTTTCTTTATGAATACGCAGGGGTATACTTCATCGTTCTTATATCCCTTCCCAATCAAGTAGTCACTTAGACGGGTATACCACATCCGCCCGGATTGTTTCATTCCGTAAAGTGAGCGTTTCAACTTAATTGCAAACGCACTCCGTGGTTTAGAGTCACTTGACTTGGGTAATGTAAGTCCATCAGGCACTTTCATATATATCTAGATCCCCATAGAGATCTGTAGTAACCACATCCATAAGCTGCATTTCCAGTCCTTCGGAAATTACTAAGCTAACTAAGTAGCGGAACGTTATAACGTCCATTACGGGAGAGTATGTCTCCTCGTAGTCAATTCCAGGGCGTTGTGAGAAACCTTGCGCCACAAGGCGAGCCTTGTACCTCAGGACTTCATTCTTCTCATTATGCTTTTTGACAAAGACCCATTTATGTCCTACAGGCTTTACACTTGGTGGGGTTAGCACTACCGGACCAAATACCTGTCTCTTTGTCAGAGAATCTAATTCTGCCTGGATTGTTTCTTTCCATTTAGGCCAATCTGCTCTTTGTTGACATTTTGCAACAGAGCGTGGTTCGATATCATTGTGCTCTATGATTCCTTGAGCAACAGTATATATCATCAATGTGTATGGAAGATCTTTCTATCAACTCATACGCACTCTCATAATCCTTTGAGATTTATTCGTTCTCTGGAATCATTTTAAACATCGGAGCGTCCTCCAGTATTGATTCATGGACATAACTATAATCAGAGACAATCTCATGAGAGTGATTCTATACATTGATGATTGGTTTGTGCCTTACTCGCCCTCTTCTTCCTTGGGTGAGTGTCAATCGAACCAAGTGGCCTCCTCCTCTTCCTTGGGGAGCCAAGACCTCAACCACACCTCCACTAAGTGTGGTTGTAGTGCCTCTATCTGCGGCACCGTGCCCCTTTGTTGGGGACTTCTAACCTTGCAGGCACATTTGCAGCTGGTATATGTGATCTCGTCACTTTTGGAATATCAGTAAACGCATCAGGCATCGAATCTGCTACGTTCTGAAGATCGATTATTTTTTTCACTTCACTTTCACTTTGTGAAGTGTGGGGATCAAAAGGAGACAAAGTGGGGACAAACCACGACAATTTCTGCCGTTCCCTTGGAAAATCCTTTTTCCTATCTCCGCCTAACGACGGGAAGACTGTTTCATCAAAGTGACAATCCGCAAATCTAGCGGTAAAAAGATCGCCTGTCAAGGGTTCCAAATAGCGGATAATTGTTGGGGATCCGTATCCAACATAAATACTTAATCGTCTCTGAGGACCCATTTTGGTGCGCTGTGGGGGCGCAATAGGCACATATACTGCGCAACCAAATATGCGTAAGTGTGAAATGTCAGGCTCATATCCAGTTACCAACTGGTACGCATGAAATGGTTGGCTAGCAGTGGGTCTGAAACGAATAAGTAAAGCTGTGTGCAATATTGCATAATCCCAGGCAGATATAGGCAGGTTGGTGCACATAACCAATGCCCTAGCCACCATCTGTAGCCTTTCGATGGTGGCTTCTGCGAGACCATTTTGTGTATGCACATGGTGTACATAATGCTCTACGTCAATCCCAATAGACATGCAATATGCATCAAATGCTTTTGATGTAAACTCTCCAGCATTATCAATCCTTATAGACTTGATAGGGTGATCAGGAAGGTGAGCCCTTAAACGTATAATCTGTGCTAGGAGTTTTGCAGCATTTCTTGTGGACAATAAAATGACATGTGACCAGTGTGTCGAAATATCCACCAGAACCATAAAGTACTTAAAATGGTCCGCATTCTGGATGGATAGGTCCACAAATATCTCCTTGTATCCTTTGTAAGAATGAAATGTTTTATTTTATATCTTTAGCATAGGAAGGTCTCGATCCTGTTTTTGCTAAAGAGCAGGCTTTGCAAAACGAGTGATGTGCCTTTGAAATAGTCATTGAGGCATAATGGGAGGGAGGTAGTGCTTCTGGTACTTCAGAAGGCAATGACTGCATTTGAGCAGTACTAGAACCGACACCTTGCAGTGTGACGGATTTTTGTCCCATTTTATTTTTCACTCGAAAGAAGGGATGTCCATATGAGTTCGTTAAAATACGGATCATCATGTCACGACCGGGGTACCCTAGGCAGTCATGCCAAAACATGTATGAGTCAGTGTCCCATATTTCATTGTTGGTGACAGCATAGGATTCAATGATCCGAATCGTAGTGAGGTACAGTCCACTAGATTGACTCATAAGTTTCTCTAAAATGTGTTTCCTTCCACATTCATTAGAGGTAATATAAAAGTATTCAGTTCCATTCTCACAATTTTTGTTTTTACATGATAACCGTTGGAACGAATATCTTTGAAACTTTAATAAGGTTCGATTAGTTCTTGGTGCATACAGAGTATATCTCATATTCTTTAGAGTATTTGTATTTAGGTAGAATGATAATCTTTTCATTCTAATAATTTTTCCTCTAGATGTATTGCTTTACATCTTTATAGTGCAATTTCGAACCATGTAAATATGTGTAGTAAATAAATTTGAATAAATTCAGTGCTTCAGAATAAAATTCAAAATTTATTAATAAGCCAACGATAATCAAATCAAGGTCTTTGTTCAGAAATCTAATTCATCAAACCATTCTTTCAGACCAAATAATAGTCTAATTAAAAATGAGGCATTATGCCTTCACATCTGTCTTTGGAAAATAAATAGATAAAGCAGGTCAGTCAAAATCTAGTGTATCCATTGACTGAGCAAGTTCCTTGTTGCCATTGAGGTCTGCAATTGTGAGGTTGACATCTGGGTCATGGCCTCCTTCTTCCATATAGTGAGTTTCTTGTTCTTTAGACTCCCTATATCTCTTGTAAGTGGCTGCAACTATGTTGCTTGCTTGGCAGTTCTTGTACCAATGTCTAATGACTCCACACCTATAGCATGGTTCATTGCCAACTCTATCCTGTTTGACTGAAGGGTTCTTAGGTGCCTTTTGCACCTTGTTTCCATCACCTCCATGTCCTTTTCCACGTGGTGCATTGTTGCCACGTGGGTAGGGATCAACACGTCCAAACCCCTTTGCATCAGAGTTCTTTCCACCTTTCATTTTTCCATAATTAGCCTCGGGAATTTTCTTTGTCCCAGTGGGCCTAACATTGTTGTTCAAGATAACCTCATTTTGCCTCTCAGCCACTTGCAGTAAGCTGATCAACTTATTGAAGGTTGTGATTCTTTTGTTGTCAAACTCCAGCCTATACTTGTCCGCTAGCATAAACGCTGAAGTAGGAAAGGTGGAAAGGGTCTTGTAGATCATTTCATATTCTGTGATTTCCCTTCCACAGAAATTGAGACGTACCTTTAAGCGTAACATTTCCTTGTTGAATTCTGTGACCCTTTTATAGTCAAGTAAGCGGATTCCATTCCACTGAACAGCCAGTCCTGGGAGCAAAGTATCGTGAATGCTCCCAAAACGTCCCTTAAGGGCATCCCACAGTTCTTTGGGTGTCTTCAACTGAAGGTACTCCCAGCGTAGGCTGGGATCAATATGTCACCTCAGAAACAGTAAGGCATCTGCTTTCACCTTATTAGATAGTTCATCATCTTTGGTAATGGTGGCAGTGTAGTCTTTTGCCACAAATGCAGTTTCTACATCGGAAACCCAACGGTGGTACTCAAGTCCTTTTGAGTCCAAAATGTCAAACTCAAGTCGAGTTGGATCAGCCATCTACATAAAACAAGAGGGAAGGTATAAATTACGCAGTCATAAAGACATCCACGTGAATTATTTTCCAAAAATATGAATTAGAGTTCAAGACCAAGATTCGTAATGGTCACATTTTTTCGATGCTATGTGAAAATACTTTATCACAGTAAGTGTGTATGGATAATGCGCATGAATTTTCATTATCATGGCAAAACGGATTTTATATGTTGCATTCTAAAAATTAATCATACCACATTTAAACATAGCATATATAAAAATAAACTACATGGCATGCTCAAATTTCACAAATATACAACAAATTATATACCACACATAATAATAGCAAGAATATATCATGCATAAAATAAAATGTAAACATAGCATAATACAAAGCATGTGTAGGGATAATTTATATAAGCGTAAATAAAATGAAATTTTGAGCATGTTTTCATAATAAACCATAAACAATAAAATATAAAAGCATGCTTAAACATAATTATAAATCATGCTTAAAGATAATCATATAAAACCTAAATAATAAGGTATGCTTAAAATAATCAAAATTATTTAACTAAACATGCTCAAAAATCCTAATTAAATATACCATAGCATGAAATTAAATAAATAAAAGAAAACATACCTGGTTTGGAGAAAATAAAACAATCCTAGCGCATGCGCATGTTGATGCAGACGTGCGTAACGATGCTTTTAGGCTTTGAGAAAAACTGGGTCGCTTTCTCTTTTTGTTGTTTTTTTTTCAGCAATGGGCCACAAAACCTTTTTTTTTTTTTTTTTTTTTTGTCTCGGCCACAGGGCCTGATTCCCTTTTTTTTTCTGGGCCGAAGGGCCTTTTCTTTGGCCTTCTTTTTATTTTTTTATTTTTTTTATTCTTTGGGCCGGCTCTATACTGTGAGCCAAGTCACCTTCTTTTTTTTTTTCTTTTTTTTTTTCCTTTTTCTTCCTTCTTTCTCTCTCTTCGCGTCTTCTTCTTCCTACAGGTTCTTTGTTTGCAGGTGGCTGACTCAGGTCGTGGGCGAGCGCCGGTGTCCGGGCGTGGATGTGAAGGTCGGTCTGCAGCGAGGTTGGGAGAGCGCTACTATTCGTGCGCCGATCTGGATGTGGAGGCCAGTCTGGGTTGTAGGCGGAGGCGGAGGTGAGCAGCAACGCGGTGGCAGGGGCTGCGCTGGGCAGATTGAAGGTGCTGTGGGCTGGATGAGTCCGTGCTAGGATCGGTGGGCTGCTGGGAGGAGAGGGCGGGGCTTTGTATAGGGGAGCAGGCTGCAGGTGAGCGACTAGGAAGACGGCGCAGATCAGAATCGGGCTGGAGGAGCGCCGGATTGTGCCGGAATTCGGTCGCAGTCGGAGCTGGGCTCGGAACTGTAGCCGGGTTGGGTCTTCTTTGGAGGTTACTTCTAGGTGGGTGTCCAAAGGGAAAGCTTGGCTGCAGGCGGGCTCTGCGCGGGGCGCTGGAACTGCGCGGCCGGGGGGAGAGAGATTTTTTTTTTTGTTTAGGGCGGCAGAGGAAAAAGAAGAAAATATTTTGTTTCTTCTAGGGTTTTTTTTTTTTGATAGAAAGAAAACTAGAAAATTATGATCTTTTCTCTTGGCTATTTGCTCTGAGGGTGCTGATATCGTGTTAAAGTAAAATGACAATTAGAATTGGTCTACTCATTTCATTTCATAACCCCTTTATATAGGGAGAGAATTACAATGAAAAGAACAATTACAATGATGACATTAACTACTGATTGGTCCGTAATCCATGTTGATTGATGGTAATTACTAATTGTTTGATTTCCTCTCCGTCAATCACTTTGACGAAGGCATATAATTTAACCACTAGTCAGATTTTACATATATCTCTTCATTTTTCACTAATCATATTTGACAATATCAAAGAAATTTTGCCGAAATAGAAAAAAATAAAATATTTTTCTTGTCTAATATATCAATCACTCGAAAAATATCTGGAAATATATCGGCAGATATTTCAAACGCTACACGCCTACACCAAGTCACTTCATGCACTTTGTTTTTTACCTCCCTAAGGTCAGGTCCGCTAATATGTACAAATTTTAGTTTCAGAAATTTCGTGAATATGACAACTCACACTTTGTCAAAACTTAATATCACACAATTTCTCTCTCCATTAGAATGGGCGAAAGGAGCCCACAGCTGAGCAAACAAAAGCAATTGAGTAACCCCCATATATACATCAGCAAAAAAATTCATCAAAGGCATGTGTATTATATTTGTATTACACTAAAATATAAGATAGCTGTGGCTTTGAAAAGCAGGGACATACTCCTAGAGAAGGCACAGCAAGAAAGAAATGAAATCACATTCCACATGAACCAAAAATGAAACAGAAAACGATGGCTTCTCTGCTTCTCCATATGCTCCAATTATACGTTTTACTCACTTTGTACATTTTAAAACATAGGTTGTTTTGTATCTTCTTACTGAAGTTCTGACAAATGGTTTTGTATCAGCTCGCGCATCTCTGCCTTGCATTCCTTTCCTGCAGCCTCGGAGCTGCAAATTAAAGTAAAAGAGTTAGTATCAGATGCATTCCAGCTTTTGGAGGCAACTTTTGAAGTTTATTCTTGCACATCTACATACCAAGTCCATTAGCCTCAGATGTCCTCATGATTCTTAGCCTCTTCACAGAACAAAGAAACATCCTGAATGCCAAAAACGTAAAATTGCATAAGATATGAGAAAAAGACTAACTGAAAACCAGATCAGTCAACGAGAAACAAGCAAATATTTACTGAAGCGTATAGAGATTTGTGTTGCACATGAAGCGACTATGATTATTGAAGAATCTTACCCCCAAGGAACATCCCCAACAAGCATCCAGTCGCCTTCTTTGTCTTCATAAGTGAGTGCAAAATCAAATGATCCATCTAGCAATTTTGAGGGTGTAGTTTCTCCCACCATTATATCATGCTCCTGACCACCAGAACCTAAATATAGATACACATAACACCATTAGTCAAAGGAAAAACAAACAATTTCTATCATTAGTCAGCTATATGATCAAATTCTCTCTTCTTGTCCAAAAAAAAATCCATGCATTTTGAGTGACAGAATTGTATACATATGACAGTAATCTTAAATCCCAACACATCCATTATTCAATACATACCAATATCTTTCGACTTATCCTATTAAGAGAATTTTGACGAAATTGTGACGAAAAAGCATAACTTTTTGGATTATTTTTTCCTTCATTTAATTGACATTCCAAGAAAGCAAGCAAGAAGATACCAACTTCCACAAAAGAATCATTGAGCAACTTACAATCTAGTCACCCAGATTTAAAAATAAAACATTTGACTACACCTATGGATCTTCAATTTAAATAGGGAATATAATGGCTAAGAGTACTAACGTATCAATTTCGCATTTGCAGAGGGTCCCTGGAACATATCCTCCAAAGTTTGTGCTAGGGCTTCATAGCTGCTATGCGCAGTTAGGTTAACCTTCCTTCCGATTGCACTTCCATCCATATTCACCTTCACAAACAGGGAGCTAGTGAGGCGTCCTCCCTCCTTAGCATTTGCATTGTTTTCTTGACCACCAATGTTACCCTTCCCTGAAGTAATCTGGCATTCACCTTTCTCCGAGTTAAATACTTCAGTGGCTGAAGATTTTGCTTGATGAACCAAGGAATTCATTCTATAAGCTCTGATAGGAGGCCATCCCACAACCTGACTGCTTCAACACATGACAAAAATGTGATCCCATCAGAGAAGCAAACAATAAATTAGAACATATAGATACCATCAAAAGAATTAACATAACTCAATATGTATGGCTTGAGAAAGGTAGCATCTAACAAGCACGATATGATCCATATATCTCATACAAAAATGAAATGAAAGAAACTGAGATTACAAGATCAAAAATAACTGAAGGACCTTATAGAATGAATAACTAGAAACAAAAATAACTATATATGTAGATCTGTAGCGTTGGCCTGATGAGATGACGTAACACATAGGATCTATGGATCAGAATAACCTTATACCCTATATATAGAGAATCAGAATAACCCCAATTGGCCACAAGGATGTAAATACCCATCTGTGCCATTCCATCAGATTCAATCCAGTGAACATGCCTATCCCTGTAATCTTTGTGCTAAATACTGCATTGGTTCTTAACTACAGGACTTTTGGGATCTCATCTGTTCATTATTATTATTACTGTGCACTCCTTGTATGATTCTGAATCTACTAATGCATTTATGCTAAACACTTTCCTTTTTTGGCTTTGGGGCAGTATTAGGTATTTTCAAGCCGTTCTTTGATATCAAACCGAAGACTACCCCTTATACCTGTTGGTCATTAACATCTAACACCAACCAAATCAACAAAATAAAATTTGGGAAACTATAACAGTAACAACAACTTGATCCAGCAAAAAGAGAGAGCCTTAGAGTACCTAAAACAAGAACCAGCAAAAATTGAACCACACATTAGAAAAGCTCAAAACAGATCACTTATAAAAAATTGGAGTCAAGTCTTACTTGGCACCATTAGCCGCCGCCACAGAATCAGCACTCCTCTTAGTCCCAGCCGTAACATTAGCACTGCTCAACGAAGAAGACGACGACGAAGAAGAAGCAGCGGCCGCCGACGACTTAGAGTTAGAACCCACATAACGGAAATCCTTGGCCGTCAGAATCCTAGCATAATTCCCAACTGGGCCTTGCTGGGCGGCCTTCCCGCCACCGCCGAGACTCAGCCCAAGACAGAGCTCGAGGTCAGACTCATCTGGGCTACAAGAATCCTCAGAAGACATAGCAAAGTTCTCATCTTTGGACACGGTCGACATGTTAGTCACAGACCCAGTTCCTAAACCTCCAGAAAAACCCTGCATTCAAATCTTTCCTCACGATTCAGCACAAAAGCTCAGAGCTTTAAGAGACCCAGAATGGCTTGAGCTTGAGGGTATTGATAATGGAAGAGTTGGGTTTGGTGATTGATTTGCCTGGTCGGTTTTGGGAAATTGAAAGGAAAGTTAGGTTTTTGCAGGCTTGGGTTTGGTGCGGTTGGGATTGTTTTAGAGAGGGGAAAGCTCTGAGAGGAGTCATAGCTATTATGGGTACGACGGCCCCACCTGTCTTCTCTACTGTCTCCTTTTATGCGCCTCCATCAAATATCTTCGCTTGCTTCTATGCAAATAGTCCTCCATTCCCACCATCCTCTAAGTTAAAGAGCATTTTCCAATTTCTCGCATCACGCGGCTACGATACATTTGCTAATTTTAACGGGAACATTCAAAATTTATTCTGATTTTTTTTTTTTTTTGGAAAGGAGTTTGGAACCCAGTCTAGCTGGGAGGCTCAGTCACACGCCCGGTGCCATTTATTAAATTTAAAACTTGCATCGAGGGGACATATAACCTGAATCCCTAGCCACATAAGTACTATTACAATAATCCTCGTAGATAACATCCTGAATAATAGCAGGAGTCTCCTCTAACCACACATCATCAATACAAAACAAACTAGCTAGGTGTGCAAGCCTATCTGCAACACCATTAGCTTCACGGTAGATATAACGAATCCTAACAGATTGAAAAGAAGACATATAATCCTTAGTTCCTTACAATCATCTAGAATCTGACTAACCTGCGAAAAATTCTTCTCTCCGCTATTAAGTGCAGCAACAAGAATGGCAGAGTCGCTTTCAATCTCAATGTCAGACCAACCTTGATGAATACCAAGAAGTAGACCAGCTCTACACGCCTCAGCTTCCATATTGAGGACTGAGTGTGCATGTAGAAAAGGCCTAGCCAAAGCAGCAATACCCATGCCAACATCATCCCGGACTACTACACCAATGCCTCCACAACCCACATCCGCTCGAAATGCTCCATCCACATTTATCTTCAATCTCCCTCTAGGAGAGCACTGCCATTTCATGGGTGCCTGCTTCTTCTTTCTCACAGCCTTTGGATGGTACTTCTGGAACTCAACAAGGTGACGCACAGCCCACTCAATCAACATCAACGGTTGGAAGGCATCATTCTTCCAAACCATCTTATTTCTTTCGAACCAAACAGCCCACAGCCCCATGAAGAAAAAATCACACTGGTCAACAGACAAGATGTCTAGCATATCCAACGTCCATGAAGAAAGAGTCTTGGCTGGGTGCTCAACGGGGTTTAAATGCAAAGGCCCATACAACCAAAAGCAAAGTAATGTTGGGCAATCTTTAAATAAATGTGTACCTGATTCACATGCAGCCATGCAGAACGTGCACTTCTCATCAGGGAGAGAAACCTTCTTTTGTACTAGATTGCATTTAGTTGGCAAGATTCCCTTAATCAACTTCCACATGAATAACTTAACTTTTGGGGGAACAGAAGCACTCCATAGCATATGCCAGTAACGCCTCCAAGCACCACCCTCCCCCATCGACCCAGATGCACAATCTCTCACCGTTTGCGCCTTATGAAAAATGTAGTAACCGCTCTTAACACTATAAATGCCTTTCCGATCGTAATGCCACACCAACCGATCATCAGAATTCCGTAGACTTAAGGGAATAGCCGCAATAGTATCAACTTCATGACTTGTGAAAAGTTCTTCCAGGAGCTCCATTACCCACTCTCGGCCACCCTCATCTATAAGATCAGCTACCATAAAATCCTTTGTCCCTTCCATCAAAGGAGAATACGGTTTGAATGAAAAAGGTAAAGGCACCCATGGATCGCGCCAAACCGAAATACTCTGGCCATCTCCAACTTGGAACCGCAGACCCTTCTTCAAAACTTCCCTACCAGAGATAATACTCCTCCAAGTATACGAGTCCCCCCCTTTCACCTCCGCTTCCAAAAAAGAACAATGAGGATAGTATTTAGCTTTAAGGAGTCTAGCCACAATAGAAGCCGGTTGTTGAATCAATCGCCATCCTTGCTTGGCCAAAAGAGCCAAATTAAAGTGATGCATATTTCTAAAGCCCATACCGCCTTCATTCTTAGGAGAACAAAGTTTTTCCCATGAAACCCAATGAATCTTCCTCACCGACTCATCTCCCCCCACCAAAACCGGGCCATCAAACGGTGCATCTCCTCACACAAATGCTTCGGAAGCTCAAAACAATTCATCACATACGAAGGAATCGCTTGGCCCACCACTTTAATTAAAATTTCCTTTCCAGCCACACTCAGAGTTTTCTCCCTCCAACCTTGTGTACGGTTCCGGATTTTCTCCTTTAGATAACTGAAGGCTTCTTCCTTAGATTAAATTTCCGATTCATATAGATTAAATTTAACATCTATTATTTCTCCAGTGTTGAATTTGTTAATATGAAATCGGGATGATACATAGTATTTTCATGATTTGTAATCAAATTAAAAAAATACTTATGATATGTAGTTTAAACGTTTAAATTAATAAACTTAGAATAATATTGAATTTTCAATGAGGGCCACAGACCAAGGAAAAAACAAAGGAAGAAGCTAGCTAATGGTCACTCTAGAACGAGCAGTGATGTCATTAAAAATATTAATCACAAAAAGTTGGGAGACTTTGAAGGATGCAAATACCAGGTTAGTATGAAACACTAGTTCTGGTTAGAGCATCATCAACTGCCATATTTCTCTCTTTATGAATGTGATTGACATGGACGTAAATGAATCTTATTGGTCTTGTGTTCCATAGGACATAGTTTAGATTTGGGCCAACATTTTGTTTTTTTTTAGAATCCTTTTATATTATTGAGGGAAGATGATATTGATGCCCGGTTTCGGCCAAAGGTTTTGACACTTGATTTGATTGGTTTTTCAAAAATTAACCGACTAAAAAAAAAAAAAAAGATGAAGATATTCTCTTTGGGCTTCCAGAAGAAGAGCAGAGAGGAATTTTTAAGGAAAAGAGAAATTTAAGTGGCGAGAAAATGAGATTATCGTAATTATCTCAGGGCGGAGCCCGCAAGTCATACGCTCCAAACGACAACCCGACAAGGCGGGCCCACGACCTACTGGTCTCGACACGGCGTTGGAGTTAGGACCGCGATGGGGGGACCCAGGCTTGGCAATCACGTAAATAGCGACACGTGGGGACCATTTCGAGCATCGAATTTAGTGATGACAGCTCAACGGACGATCAGATTGGCCCCACGGTTCGGGGAGACGTTTCCCACTCGGTCGCCAAGTGGCGACGGCTCAGCTGACCGACGGCGTTCGCGGTTGTCTTTGCGACTGGGAACAGAGTCCGTTATACCGTGGGCCTGCTCAGGTCGTGCCACGTGCCACGCACCAACTGTGACATGGTGACTCTTTGTTTCTGTACTCTTTTTTAATTATTCCTCCTAGAGGCTACAAAAGAAGAAATAATCAGGAAGAGTAATTAATTACATGATGTGCAATTTTGCCAACCAAAATTGAATTATGAGAAAATGAACCAAGAAGTTGATGCCATCTTCAATTCAACCCACATGAATTATTACGCTCATTGTTAATTATCTTAATGAAGATAATGTTTTTAGAGGAACAAACAAGAGGTTTTTAAAGCGGTTTTGTTAGAAGGTCGGCCTCAGAATCAGAGGTTAACCTACTATAATCAAAATCTAGGAGCTATGGTTGTATTTTAGTGTTTGACAAGGCCTCAAGTTTTTAATTCAAAAAAAGACACAGTCTCAAGTTCAAATTAGTGTTCTGATTCATCGATGGAATCAAGGATGTCAAATCTGAGGGTCTTAAAGAATTTAATGGTCAGCTAGAAAAATAAAAGATGGTGAGATTTCATTGTTTTGTGAGGGAGATCCTTGTCCAAAGTAAGTCAAATCAAGGCACGTTTTCAATTGTTTTGTCTTGTCATGAATGGACAAATACTAAAGCAATTGTTATACCTTTTTCAGAAATTAGTCGATCACAGAATGACATCGTGAAACTTCATTTCATTTTGGTCTACACCAAACATTCCGTGACGAAATTTTCATGCCATCTGTTATTAAAGAGAAAAGAAGACGGTTTTTTAGGAGACAGGCCAAAGAAATGAGACCAAAAGCTTTACAAGCTGTCGAGAACTACTGTGCTACTGGTAATTCACTCTGAAAGGTGCTACTGGTAATTCACTCTGAAAGTTTTGACCCTATTATCACCTTCTACCAAGCTTTTCATGAAAAAGATTATCACCTTGCGCTGTGTTGCATTTAGTGCTCTATTTCTTCTCTGGATTCTGAGATTCTTGAGTGCTGCAACTAGGGCCGGTGCATGCTGAAGCCGTGCAAGCAGGCGCTGGGATGGTAATCCGTATTGTTTGCTGCTTCTCTTCATTTTCAGGAATATGGAGGAGAGCATCCATGATTAAGATATCCCAATTGCGAGGTATGAGATATGAAATCCAGGAATCATCTGCAGGGAGAAAGAAACTAGCTGATCAAAGTACTAAAAGAGCTATCAAATCCTAGAGTGATAATGGAGTTCAACTCTAGCATCATACACAATGTAGTTTGCATAAGCTCAAAGTGGTCCTTCTCGTAAAATTTGAACACAAATTCAAATAGAATGGTTGTTGGAGAAAAAGTAATCTGGAAAGGACCGACCATTGGCAAAGACAATTGTTACAGATCAGCAAAGGTTTGCTTATCTATTAAATGGTTTTAGATGAAAAATTAATTGCGCATGCATGAAGAAAAATCTGAACATCAAAATAAGATATATGATGAAGCGAAGAACGTATGTCTTCAAGAGCCTGTGCTTGTGGCTATGCGCACACGACTATATATGTGCATGTAGATCAATACTAACCTCCATCACGTACAGCCTTCACGCTGAGAACTCCTGTGCCTTTTGGTCCATACACAGGAAATTTGCAAGATACAGATTGCCTCTTATGAGCTACTCCAAGCTGTGCATTGTACCATGGGCCCTTCAAAACAGGTTCCCCTAGAGCATCTCGAATGGCTGGGTCCTTACTGGCTTTCTCCATGGCCTTGCTGTAAATAAAAATTTTAACAAATGGGTTAAAATGAAACATTAATTTTGCATATTTTTGACACACTGAAATGGTCCAGGGTAATTCCTTGACCTCTCTATACCCCTTCCCCTACAAGAAAAGTTCTCATGTCTCCCTCTGCCTCCCTCATTCTTCTTACATACTAAACAACAACAACAAAAACCAATTCCTCACCAAACTTTGCTAGGGACACCTAAAGTAATATAAGCAGCCTTATGGCTAGATTCTTTCTCTATAATGTTTGTAATCTCTGTGTTCTATTATAATGGTAACTATTTGATATTTCTCATCAAGATTACAATGTAATGTTAAGAATATGATGCTAGAATTCAGTCAAACAAAGATATTGATTGAACATTTGAACCGGTAAGTATGGTAGAACCAGTAATACATTTGGTCCAAACTAGTGGCAAACACAACAAATTAAGACCACATTTACAATTACGAGCTTAGATTCTAAATTAGAGTAGAACAGCTCTTCATTTTGGGGTCTGAGAATAGAACAGCTGTACAGACTACAGAATGTAACTATCCCAACCTCCACTAACCCCCAAGACATCGTAAAATTATAACAACTAGCGAAAGATATTGTTTATGAAAATACCTAAAGCAGCTATCTAAAGTTCCCTATTTGATCAACCAAACCAAATCTGTCATAATGTTCAAGACATACCTGCTACAGCTCTGATAAATAATAAGATCATCAAGAGCACTCAAAGCAACGCCGCCGGTAACAGTAATCAAAAGATAATTCACAGCCTTGCGACCAAACCATTTGGTCTTCCCTTCATCCACAGTTTTCGCCGAAGCAGCCACACTGCAGTAAAGCCATCTCAATTACTCACACATTGATATCATCATCAAGTTCATGCTCATTGCAATGAGAGATGCATTCACATCATGGTCTCAAAACACCAAAAAAGGGTCCACTTCAGAATCAAAAAACACAACCACTCATGTTATACACACAAACCTAATTAACTTTCCAAGCATAACTTCGGTTACTACATACATTTTGGATCCAAAACTACATCACGTTTTGATACACAAACTAAAGTATGAAGCTTTAGTCCATAACAGTATCACAGAATTGAAAAAACAGATACCCAGATAAAAATCTTTGTTAAATCACCTAGTGATGCTATGATAGCTGGTATTGAAACTAATGGGTGCTTGGTGAATCAAACTTCCACAGGATTTAAAACATAGAACCAGAATTTTCAGAAGAAAAAGAATACCTGGAAAAGTGTGGAGCTGAGGAGCTCTTCAAGAACGAGACGGCCCTCCTTGCCAGCATTTCTCTGCTCTCTGGTTTTTGCGGTGATGTGGTGCGCTTTGCTTCCAAGCAATCGACCGACTGAACCGTCTTCCCTTTTTACTAGTAAAGAAGATGGGTCGGGTTTTCCACCCAAACAATGAGAAACATGGGCCGGGTCGGATCTGAAATGTGAATTAGAGGTTTTTTTTTTTTACTTTATTTTAAATTTTAAGCTTTATTTTGGAAGATCATTTCGATTGGGATCATTTCTTTGTGTCCATTGTTGAAGCCTGCTGTATTGTTATGATTTTCACATTGCCACTTAAACGATTATACCGGTTTAATTTAGTTTGATTATATTTACAAGTTTTGATTCGCTCTATACGGTAATCAAATAAAATAAAAAAACTATAATTTCATACGATTGATAAGAAATGAAGTTAATCAATATTTGCGTGTTGCATGAAATGTCAAATAACTGAGAAATTGAATAGTAATGATAGTTGAGGGCCTTGAACAAACTAGCATAGATTGAGGGGTTTGTCATTTAATGAACTTTAGCCTAATATGCTTCAGTCATTTTTGATGTGCTTCACAGTCACTTGTCTTTCCTAACTTCCCCAAGGAACCTTGTTTAAATGTCTAATCTTTCTGATGTTATGGCTTTGATAGAATCATTCACCACCTGCCGAAGTAAGCATTCTTCTTTCGGTAATCATTTACCGGAAGTATTTTACTTCTGCTGGGCAGCTGGGGTAAGGAATGTGTTGGGGACTAGGGAAGATTGATACCAAAATATCAGGACGATACAAATATAGCACTCTTTTTATTATTACATAATCACTCACCGACAATATATGACTAATCTCTTAGTCGAATTCAGGACCTTCCATTTATTAAGGGGAGAGACTAATTTCACTAGACCAAATGGTCTAGGCACAAATTTAGCATTCTTTGGGATACAAAAAAATGAAAAGAAAAAAAAATCCTATGGGACTAAAAGAAATAGGAAGAACACACCTCACAATCTCATATTTTTGTACTTCCGCAACACTGATAACACTAGAAGGGATCAAACCCTTAATCTATTGTAGTTCTAACCTATTTCCCCATCCCCCCTCTCACCACTATCTTATATTGTTATTTCCATATGGCACCGCTACCATCTTTCATCTCCCACGCAATTGTTCTTCTCCTTTGGTCCTGTAGGACCTTCCTCCCCAGAAAGCTCAACTGGAATTTTTGAAAAGATGTTCTCCACAGGATATCTCAACATCACAGGCAAAACATTGATGATCTTATCCAGCTCAGTCCTTGAATTGTATACAATTTTTGGACCCCATTCTCTCATAAACTGCAGCCAACCTGGCTCAGTAACAACTCCATGTCCAAGATACTCCGCCTCAACTACTTCATATTGGCGGCTTGAATCCACAGAAAACTCACTGCGAGCAGCATCATTCCTAATTCCAATCCCAAGCTTTGCAGACCCCTGAAGGTAAAAGTCCCAGCATGTGGGAAGTTTGCATGTCCATTTTTCGTCGAGTAGATAATGACTTTGTTCCCGCTTATGTACTCCAAAGCGTATGCATCTACCAATTGACCACCACTGTGCTGTGAGAAGTATATACTACAAAGCTCTCCGGTAAAGTTGCATATTCGGAGTGTGAAATGCTCCCAGTCACTCACATGCTGTCCAATCTTGCTGAGAGCGATATCCACAGGTCCGACTTCGAGAGTGGCTGGTCCATTAAAGGGACAAAATACCCACATTGCAATGTCAGTAAAAGTCCCACCAAGAGCTGGTTTCACATGAACGTAGAGTTTTGCACTTTCCAAGTTTCCATATATCACATTCTTTCTTCGATCACCACTAGGCAAGTCTATCCAAAACTGCTTATCATTTGTCCCCCCACCAGGCAAATTTGAGCCACTTTCATCAATTGCTTCGCCCACATCTGTGCCACTTTTGTACAATAGCGCTCCATTTTTGAAGAACCAGGCAACAGAAGGTGGCAAGTAGACCTCTTCTGGATGAAAGAAAACAGTGGGTCCATAATGATTGATAAGTGAATGAATTTGATCAAGATTTGGCATTCCAGAGAGCTTAGGATTCAGATTCTTCAAGCACTCAATCTGCAGTTCCTCTCCATTACTCCAGTGCCTACTGCAGAAAAATGTACCTACAGAGACCCCTGTCCCCATCATTCCCCGATGACGTGGTCTCATAGTCCAAACTTGAAAAGGAAGACTTGCAGATTTGATGCTGGTATTAAAAAGTAGGCTGTGAGTTTCGCATGTGTCATTCAAATCAGCTCTAACACACCTTACTTCATCCAACTCAGGTTTTCCTGGCTTGTTGGTAACTAAAAAGCCCATTGCTCTGTAACCTTCAGGTGGATCAGGTAACCAAAAGTAGCCACATGAACCATAACTTTCCTCATTCCCATCACCAGGGCTCCACACCAGTGTGTAATCAAGTGGCTCTCGAAGAGCTGCCGACTTCACATGCTCCTGAACACCAGCTGTTTCTGGCAAATCTACTTCTCGAACTACAAGAACATAGCCCTGTAAAGGCTTACCATTGAGTTGGCAATAATGACCCATGCTACGGAATCCATCAGGAATTCCTGCTGGCTTATAAAATGTAACTGTTTTTTTTCTTGTCCTCTGGCAGAGTGCAGGCCCAGATTCGTTCAAATCTGGTGATCTCGGAAACCTCTATTTCTCCAATACTTATTTTTCCAGAAGCAAAACCTTCACCTGAAAAAGAAAACACAATGCTTAAATCATTTAGAACGCAATCCAAATTGTCATATCAAATAAATAATTTCAATCACCAGAGCCAAATTTCCAATCTCAGGTTCACAAAATCTGGTCATGATATATTTTCACCATTCTGTACTATCAATTCTCGACCAGTAAGTTTCTCCTTGACTCTATATTCTATATATTTGTTTCATTAAGTCAATACTTCATCACACTTGAAGATATTGTTTCTGAATTTGTACAACCTCAAAATTTTGCATGCTCATCAATAGTCAGCTCCAAAAAAAGCTGAATATGAGGCATGAAAAGACTGAAAATTTTTCAGAACCAGCACACTAAAATTTATCCTGATAATGAAGATAGCTAAATAAATATAAGAATCTCACTTGTTGCACAGAGTTGACAATATCTATCACTAACAAAATAGGAAGAGACGAAAAATGGAATACTTACGGAAATGGAGGCCAAAAGAACATATAAGCTATATATATATATATATATATATATATATATATATATATATTACCAAGTTTAGTTTTATTCATTTTCAAGAGAGAAATATAGAATAATCTAGAAATCTTTGTATGAACATACATGACGCACCAAAAGAAAAAGAATAATATCATCCAGAATAAGATGAATTTCAAAGTATATTGCAGCACAAAACTAAGAAGCAGATCTCTCATTTTTCTTTATTCAAGTAAAGATCAATAGACCCCAAGTGCTGGAGCTTTCATGAACTAAGAAAAACAGAAGTTAAATTGTCTGCCTAGCAATATGAATAGCATGACTGCATGAACAATAACTCAATGGAGCAAATAACAAGAAGCAACAAACTGAAACTACCAAGCAAAATTGTAACCTATTACAGTATTCAAGTAAAGGAAGAATAAATAGATCCCAAGTGCTGCAGTTTCCAGAATAGCAATCATGTACTCAGAAAAACAAAACAAAATAAGTGCCTAAAGACAACATGAATGGAAACCCAGTACCAGAAATTCAAGCAAGTAAAGAATATTAAAAGTTGCTTTCAAGGCTCAACAAAAGTGCATTCTCTTCTAACTCATATCTACTTATCTTCAATTTAAAGAACATGATCAATGAAAAGAAACTAGTTGAGCAATTTACTTGTTGCTGTCAAGCCTCGAAAAAGTGCATTCTTTTCTGCATCACTTATCTTGAACTTAAAGTACATGATCAGGGTCATTGAACCAAAGTGCAAACTTCCATAAAAAGAACTAGGTCACCAGAGCAACTATTCAACAATGATATTACGAATTTCGACAAGTAATACGTGCATTGCCTACCAGAGTATACAAAATCACATATGCAGACAGTAAAGAGAGTTGATGATGATCAATAAGGGCCTCTTGCATAGATTGTGATTTGCATGTCAGCAATTAAGCTCAAATTCAAAATATGCTGAATTTTCCGAAGTCAAATGCTCATCATTTTTTTTTTTGGCAGAGAATAAAAGGAACCCAGTAAGCACTAATTCAATGCAACTACCAAACATCCATTTCATCAAAAACAAAAAGAAGCAAACTTTACCACCACAATTGAATGCATTCAGCACAATCCAAAAACCCTTCACCCCAAAATCCATGAACAACCCAAACACTAAACAAAACCCACATTCAAATTTCCAAAAAAATCAAATTTTTGCACTCAAATCCTCATACCTGGAGGCCATTGAGGAATTGGAGCAGGCAGGGAGAAGGGTTCAGGCTGTGGTGGAAATAAATCTTTGAGTTGATTCCAATAGAAGCACTTGCACAAGAACATAATTGGCCCAAGTGAAACTCCAAGTCAGTCTTATAGCTAGAGAGAATGGGTTCTCGTATATATGAAATAATAGTGTAACAGTCCAAGATAATCCAGTGTGGTTGAATCATTGAAATTGAAAGCGTACCTGGTGATGTCATAGACAAGCAAAGCGCCAGCGCTCCCCTATAGTAGGATCGTGTAATGGATCTGAATGACTCTTGACCTGCCTGATAAATTCATATTTGATTGAGAATAGAATAGCTTCAGAATTCCATGTATATATATTCCAAAAAGAAAAAGAAAAAGAAAAAGAAAATTAAAGCATGAAGCAAGGTGACAAACATCTCAAACTATTGCTATTGATGGTGATCATTGTTAAACAGCGACAAGCGTGGCCCGTGACCCGTCATTGTACCGATATTGTCTCAACTTAACCACCTGTTAGGTGTTGGGTTTTAATTACAAAAAACCTCGGTACAATTGGGTGAGATCCACCCACTTATAAGTTATATTTTATTTGTCACTTTTCCAATGTGGGATCTTTTCTCTCCAACAGGTCCCCTCACGTGCAACCTAACTCTAGGTCTGCAAGTGAAATTAATTAATCCAATTCCCACATTGGAAATTGGGACACAAATCTCATATCGAAGACTTTGTCAATACAATCCAAGGCCCACATTGAACACTTGGTAATAATTCAATAGGAATATTTCGATGGCAATACAAGGAACCCCAATTTGGGCTCATGATACGTGCCTACGTGGAGACGCAATTGCAGAAGGACCCGCTTTGATACCATATTAAACAGCAACAAGCTTGGCCCGCGACTCACCATAGTACTGATACTGTACCAACTTAACCACCTGTTAAGTGTTGGGTTTTAATCACAAAAGGCCTCGGTACAATTGGGTGAGATACACCCACTTATAAGTTATATTTTATTTGTCACTTTTCCAATGTGGGATCTTTCCTCTCCAACAATCATCCTAGCTCCAAACTCAACACCAATAGTCAAATCGTGCACGGCCTGGAAGCTCTTGTCGGTGAATTGAAGAAGAAGGCATGATTTGCCAACTCCTGCAAAACAACAAATCATAATCGAAATCGAAATCATATAAAGGGTTGAATCAAATTCCGGGGGCGGAGAGACACCTTCTAATTTAGGATTCCGGGAGCTGAATCAAATTGGGGAGAAGGATGACGACGAGCGAGATCCGCTTTAGGCTTTAGACAACCACATCTATGGAGTACCCATCCACCCATTACTTAACCGCCCGTGACCGACAGGCGCCAATTTCCGGCTTGGTGCAGGTGGACCTTGATCCACAGAATACTCTTTGCTTAATAAGGAGGCACTTGAGGACCCAAAAAGGCCGAGCATTAAGCATGGAAGACGTTCTCTGCGTTTTTACTCTTCTGTCTTTTCAAACAGGACATTACATCTTGGCACGCATGATTGAGATTTCAGAGAGAGAGTCAGTCACTTTCATGGATTACTAACGTATGCACAGGTCCCCTAGTTTTCAGACTTTCTCTGATCTGCATTCCCAGGCACCAAAATGGGAAATGCCTTATTGGAATCACTGGGAAAGGGCTTTTGTAATACACATTACCTAGGGCCACCTATTGACTTGTGCGTGGATAAAAAATAGAGTGAAGGTTGAACTGGGTTTATAAAATGGAAGGACGTTGAAAGTTGGGGAGATGCAGAGACAAGGCTTTTCAAGCTGAGGTGGTTTTAAGTTTAGGACGATGATAGAAATTGGGAAGCGTTTCACCCATTCTGTCTTTTCATTTTGAACATTGGCCTGCAATAACAGGACAAAGCCCCCAATAATAGGACAAAGCTGCAATATGAAAGAAGGTGATTAAGAGAGAGAATCATGGATTCACGCATGCACACAACCCCTAGTTTTCTCTGCCGGGGGATCCAGGGACCAAAAAGGGAAAGGCCTTATCTGGAATCTCTACACACACACAAAGCAAAGCAGAAAGATAGCAGTATCTTTGTATAAATACTTATAGCTTCTTTCTCAACAAGCAGCAAAATGGCTGTAGCTTTGACAACTAGTTTTTGCATTTCCAAGCCCAACACCGCCACCACCATGTCAGCCAAATAGCCACCCTCAAGTATAAGGGCCAAGTTATAGTGTAGGGATTATGGGTATGGGATATCGTACCCAAGGGGTTGGAAAACCGACTCTAATTGGGGAAAACCTAAATGGTGCTAGATGAATATGCAAATGTACAAATTACAAACAAGGGCTCACAAGTGAACCAAAGTTCATTATGAATATATGAAAGATGGTGTTGTGGTTTGATTTTGGTTTTGGAGATGGTTTCAACTCAAATGAACACGCAATAAAAACTTGAAATGTAAACTAGATGTGATAGAATGGATGGAAGTTAAAGCTTTAGGTTGTTCACCATAACCTCCCTCGCATGCATTGATGTTCAAACTATAAGTAAAACAATCTCAAGTATCCAATTACCCTCTTAGCATCCGGATAAGAATACTAAGGCCTAAACTCTTTTGATTTTATCAATTTCTACCGGATAAGTGCGAAACTAACTACCCAAGAACAAGTTATATTACCGGATAAGTATCAATTCCTTGCTACTAGATGCATAAAGGTTTGAGTTTAGATAATCAAGCAAGCAAACCAATCCTAGGTCTAGGTGATTTTAACTCAATACCCTCACATACACACCTAGCGTGCTATCATGCTTTCAATTTTCAAAGCTAGCTACTCTCTAAACATTGGTCATGTAATGACAAATGCAAAGTATTCAAATTAGCTAGACTCAAATACAAACATTCACTTCTTGAATTAGCATGTGAAGATGATATGGAAATTGCTTCAAATAAGATTCAAACATCAATTCATTACAAGTCTGGGTAGGGCTTTCAACCCTAGCCCCAACAATAGACTACTCACACATATCTACATAAACTAGCATCAAAAAAATGGAAAACATTAAGCTATCAAAGAATAGAGTTTAGAAATGACTAGGGATGATCACAAATGAAGGATGATGAAGTGGTTGATCACGGAAACTTTGTCATGAAGATGATGTGGTGGCTCCTCTTGTGCTCTAGCTTCTTCCTTGAACTCCTTCTTCAAGACTTGAGATGATGATGATGCTTGGTATATGTGAGATGTTATGAGTAGGGATGTAGTTGGGAAATGAAGTGGTGGAGATGAAGGTTTTGTGGAGGAGATGGTGGTGGATTGTGTAGAGAATAGAGAGAGAAAAATATGTAGTGGCTAAGTGTGGTTGATGCCTCTTCCTTGAGAGAGTGGGTGGTTAAATAGATGGAGAGAGAAAGGTGTTGAGAAGCAAAAGAGAGCAGCTCACAACTTCCAAGAAGCATGGAGGTGGAGTAGAAAAGTGGTAATAGATCCCAAAATTAAGGGAAAATGTCATGGGAGTGATGGTGTATGTTGGAGTAGGAAATGATGAGTGAGGGATGGTGATTAAACCTAAAACATGATGGATATTGGAGTATTAATGATGATGGACTTTTGGGTAATAGAGTGTTTGGTTGAATTGGAACCAAAATGGTTAGAATTTGGTTGAGATAGAATGATGGTGAATGGATGTAATGACATGGATGCTATGGTACTCATCCTCCTTGCTCCTCCATGAATGTGGCCGGAAAATACATGGCACCACCGTGAGTGGTGGTGCACCGCCTCTTGTGCGGCCAAAATTGGTGGTGCATGGAAAACTTGCCGGAGGATGAGTACCCACCCACCCATCACGTGCCTCCCATGTGGAGTACCCATCCACCCATTACTTAACCGCCCGTGACCGACAGGCGCCAATTTCCGGCTTGGTGCAGGTGGACCTTGATCCACAGAATACTCTTTGCTTAATAAGGAGGCACTTGAGGACCCAAAAAGGCCGAGCATTAAGCATGGAAGACGTTCTCTGCGTTTTTACTCTTCTGTCTTTTCAAACAGGACATTACATCTTGGCACGCATGATTGAGATTTCAGAGAGAGAGTCAGTCACTTTCATGGATTACTAACGTATGCACAGGTCCCCTAGTTTTCAGACTTTCTCTGATCTGCATTCCCAGGCACCAAAATGGGAAATGCCTTATTGGAATCACTGGGAAAGGGCTTTTGTAATACACATTACCTAGGGCCACATATTGACTTGTGCGTGGATAAAAAACAGAGTGAAGGTTGAACTGGGTTTATAAAATGGAAGGACGTTGAAAGTTGGGGAGATGCAGAGACAAGGCTTTTCAAGCTGAGGTGGTTTTAAGTTTAGGACGATGATAGAAATTGGGAAGCGTTTCACCCATTCTGTCTTTTCATTTTGAACATTGGCCTGCAATAACAGGACAAAGCCCCCAATAATAGGACAAAGCTGCAATATGAAAGAAGGTGATTAAGAGAGAGAATCATGGATTCACGCATGCACACAACCCCTAGTTTTCTCTGCCGGGGGATCCAGGGACCAAAAAGGGAAAGGCCTTATCTGGAATCTCTACACACACACAAAGCAAAGCAGAAAGATAGCAGTATCTTTGTATAAATACTTATAGCTTCTTTCTCAACAAGCAGCAAAATGGCTGTAGCTTTGACAACTAGTTTTTGCATTTCCAAGCCCAACACCGCCACCACCATGTCAGCCAAATAGCCACCCTCAAGTATAAGGGCCAAGTTATAGTGTAGGGATTATGGGTATGGGATATCGTACCCAAGGGGTTGGAAAACCGACTCTAACTGGGGAAAACCTAAATGGTGCTAGATGAATATGCAAATGTACAAATTACAAACAAGGGCTCACAAGTGAACCAAAGTTCATTATGAATATATGAAAGATGGTGTTGTGGTTTGATTTTGGTTTTGGAGATGGTTTCAACTCAAATGAACACGCAATAAAAACTTGAAATGTAAACTAGATGTGATAGAATGGATGGAAGTTAAAGCTTTAGGTTGTTCACCATAACCTCCCTCGCATGCATTGATGTTCAAACTATAAGTAAAACAATCTCAAGTATCCAATTACCCTCTTAGCATCCGGATAAGAATACTAAGGCCTAAACTCTTTTGATTTTATCAATTTCTACCGGATAAGTGCGAAACTAACTACTGAAGAACTAGGCCTCATCAAAAAGCCAGTAAAATATTATATTATATTATATATATATATATATATATGTTTGTGTGTGTTTATATATATATATGTAGATATGTGTGTGTGTATACACACACACACACACATATAGATATATATTTGTGCGTGTGTTTATATATATATATATATATATTTGTGTGTGTGTGGATGTTCTTATACTTCTATATAGAATATGTGCATTAGTGCATATATATATATATATATATATATATATATATTCTACATATCGGTTGACCAATTCGATCGGATTCAAAAATACGGTGAAATTGGCTAAATTTTTTACCACACTCATAATTTGTTGTAATAAACTTATCTAACGGTCGGTTTTTCCATTTTCTTTGAATTGATAGGGGTTGCTCTTTGGAGTGTATAATATATAAATATAGGTTTATAAGAGTAACTAAGTTTGACCTAGTTGATCGAATTCGAAACAAGAACCAAATTGGCTGAATTTTCTATAACCACCATAAAACATTACAATCTCTCCATCGAGCGGTTGGTTTCTCCGAATTCATTTTCCACTTCATGGTTGCTTTAGAATGAATCGCAACAATTTAAATGCAATGTATAAGTCATACAACTTTACGAGAAAAATTGGTATAGGCCAATGTGTTTGTAATTAAAAAAAAAAATTTATCTGATGTCCACGCACATCCATCGATGGAATATTTACAAACGTGATGTGAAAAAATAAGCACGTTTCGCGGTCGTCATGCCATCGGTCAACTAAGAAGACGTACAAGTGACGACGGTTGACCAATTCGATCGAATTCGAAAATATGGTGAAATTGGCTAAATTTTTTACCACACTCATAATTTATTGTAATAATGTCATCCAACGGTCCATTTTTCCATTTTCTTTTAATTGATAGGGGTTGCTCTTTGGAGTGTATGATATATAGATATAGGTTTATAAGAGTAACTAAATTTGACCTAGTTGATCGAATTCGAAACGAGAATCAAATTAGCTGAATTTTTAACAATCACCATAAAACATTACAATCTCTCAATCGAGCGGTTGATTTCTCTAAATTCATTTTCCACTTCATGGTTGCTTTAGAATGAACCTCAACAATTTAAATGCAATATACAAGTCATACAACTTTAGGAGGCAAATTGATATAGGCCAACATCTTTGCAATTAAAATTGAAATTTTTATCTTATGTCCATGCACATCCATCGATGGAATATTTACAGACATGATGTGAAAAAATAAGCACGTTTCGCGGTCGTCATGCCATCGGTCAACCAAGAAAACATACAAGTGACGACGGTTGACCAATTTGATCGGATTCTAAAATATAGTGAAATTGGCTAAATTTTTTACCACAATCATAATTTATTATAATAATCTCATCCAACGGTCGGTTTTCCCATTTTATTTAAGTTGATAGAGGTTTCTCTTTGGAGTGTATGATATATAAATATAAGTTTATAAAAAATATTATCTTTAAAGATTTATTTGTAAATAAAGCCCGCAAGGCCCGCCCCGAAAAAGCCCGCAAGGCTTAACCCGACCCGGCCAGAAAAAGCCCATGAGGCCCGCATTAAATGGATGGGCTTGGACCCTTCAATTTACAATAAAGCCTGGCCAGGCCCGACCCGTTGATGAGGCCTACCAAGAACAAGTTATATTACCGGATAAGTATCAATTCTTTGCTCCTAGATGCATAAAGGTTTGAGTTTAGATAATCAAGCAAGCAAACCAATCCTAGGTCTAGGTAATTTTAACTCACTACCCTCACAAACACACCTAGTGTGCTATCATGTTTTCAATGTTCAAAGCTAGTTACTCTCTAAACATTGTTCATGTAATGAAAAATGCAAAGTATTCAAATTAGCTAAACTCAAATACAAGTATTCATTTCTTGAATTAGCATGTGAAGATGATATGGAAATTTCATCAAATAATATTCAAACATCAATTCATTACAAGTTTGGCTAGGGCTTTCAACCCTAGCCCCAACAATAGACTACTCACACATATCTACATAAACTAGCATCAACATAATGGAAAACATTAAGCTATCAAAGAATAGAGTTTAGAAATGACTAGGGATGATCACATATGAAGGATGATGAAGTGGTTGATCATGGAATCTTTGTCATGAAGATGATGTGGTGGCTCCTCTTGTGCTCTAGCTTCTTCCTTGAACTCCTTCTTCAAGACTTGGGATGATGATAGACAGCTGAGGGCAACTGAATCTGAAACAGAAATTTAAATAATAGACAGCTGAGGGTAAAATATGTATAACATAAAAAGGAGCTGATTATTTTGGGCCCCAAAGTGGTACAAAACAATTTAGGTGGCCTTATGACTAATATAAGTCTACGGTACAGAATCAAAGTAAAAATCATCGGAGCTAATATGAGAGCTCTCGCTCTCTTCCTTGTGCGGCGGCCAACCCTAGGGTTGTGCTTTCCGATCGTTGATGGTACCCTTGGTACCTGGCTGCCGAGTTCTCTGAACTCGTGGATTCTCTCCGTCCAACCCCTTGGTTGTTGCACTCGAATCTTGTCAGTTTCTAGATGGGATTCAATCACTTCTGTTTGGCGTGATATTGCTCGTCCTCCGGCAGGTTCCAGAAGGAGACTCCTTTGCGGCTCTGTGGATCCAAATCACATTTGGGATCCTAGCTCTTATTTTCCGGTTTGCTCTCAGGCTAGTAGGGTTGATGCCGTGTGGTTCCGACGTTGGTTGGAGTCACGGCGTTCAGACCATCTCCGGCGACGGAGGTTTGACTTCTGGTGGATAAAGGCACTGAGATCAGGTTCGTTGGGCAAGAGGCATCTCGATCAGGCCACCTGGTTGCAGTGTTCTCACGTTAGTCTCTGCCATGCTATCCTGAAGGTGCGGCGGTCTGTTTCGGCGGCTCGGCTACTTGGTGGTGTGGCTTAGGAAGGGTGCCCAACCGCTCGGGTGCCCAGGCTGTTTTCATATGGGCTGGATCTTGGTTATGCAATTGGGCCTAGATCTTGGTCATGTTTGTTTTGGCAGACTTGATTTTGGATTCTGGTCGGATTTGGATCCGTATTTGGGACCCGGGTCGTCCTCAATTCTAGATCTTGGATCCAAGACAACTGCTCATTTTGATCTGGTATTGGTTCTGGTTCTTGGGAGTTCGTTTGCTAATTTTTAAGTTTTTAACACCCTCGGTTACTTTCGAACTCCGAGTGAGTGAATCACCTCCCCTAGGTGTTCGTATCATTGGTTACAGTTACGGTTACTATTACATTTACACTGCTCTAGTGACATATGCAGTGCAGCGATGCCAGTCGGCATCAAGTCACATGGTTACCTGGCTACCTTTCCTTCTCGATGCGATTGTGCATCTAGTTATGCTTTATTATTTTTTCTTTATTATAGATGTGTCTGTGCATTTTGTTATGTTTTATTGCTTTCTTTCGATGTTTTGTGCATCGCTCCATGTACTCCTTAGTTTCACTTAATATAGCTTGTTGTCTTTCCTTTAAAAAAAAATGACTAATATAAGTTTTAAAGTGACACTTTTTTGTAATTTTCTATAAATATAATTAGATAAAAGTTGTACTAAATTACTATATTATTCGTGGTCACCAATTATTGTCGATAAGATAGATATTTATGTATCATTGTTGGTCCTTAAAGATAAATTTCCCTTCCATACTCCACCCATTTTGCTAACTCTAAGGTTAGTGTACATCAAAGATGAACGAAGACAAATCTCGATCACACGAACTAACACGCCAACTCGTGCAACGCATCAATCAGGACTCAATCAGAGATGGGACCAACTCATAATTATTGTAAGTGAAATTCTAACCTTAATATCCAATCAGAGATGGGACCAACTCATAATTATTGTAAGTGAAATTCTAACCTTAATATCCAATTAGAGATGGGACAAATCAATGAAACATTGTAGCTAAAGGGGGAGATGGAGTTTCGTTTGACTGAGTTTCAAGGTAATCTTACGTCACTACATTCCATGAAACATTGACAATTCTATATATTAAGAGAAGGTGCAAACTATAAGTGGTAAATTTTTCTTTTTGTAACAATCGATTCAACGAACGTTGGTGACTGAAAAATATTGCGTAAGAAATGTTTATGCGCTATAACAAAAGATGAACCTGGACCATTTTGATAGATATCATTCTCCCGAATGAGTTAAATTATATAATTGATGATGATACACCATAGAACTAGTTCAGATGATGATTGATTTGTATAGTGAGTCTATGTCCCCGTCTAAGGCATTCCTTAGCAAATTATCTATTCTTTTTTGTTTTTTACATTATCTAATCTTTTTAAGAAAATAGTTAATTGTCATTACAGTCTGCAATCTAATAATTTGAACAGTTAAAAATATAAAAAAACTTTCAAAGGGATACGGTATTTTTATTATTACCTCATTGCTGCTAGATGGTTGGGCTTCTAATTAATATTAATATACTCTATACCCAAGCCCAAAGATGAATTTACTGTTCATAACCGTTCAATGATCAATGACGTGACAGTTTTGCCCTTCCCGTCCAATCAAATTACACTCTTGACCTGTCAACATTAAAGCTCAATCCAGTATGAACAGTAACCTGCAATATCGCAACTCACACACCATATGAATGGTGAGTTGGCAGTTTCTACTGTCTTCTAAACATGATTATACACTCCTCTGTAGGTAGACTATTTGTTTGGACTATATATATATATATATATATATATATATATTAACACAATGTATCACATTTACTCGTAAGAAATGAACGACCCACTTGATAATCGATAAATACTGATATATACAACAAATTTTATCCACTCATTCATTTGAACCATGTGATTGTGTAAGTTTCTCCATCAATAAATATGATTCATTATTAATGAATGTCTTTCTAAGCGTATTGGAGTTTATATATGGCTACATGCCGTGGAAAACCTGTATCTGAAAGTATAACAGGGATATCATTATTTGACAAAATACTGATCTTAATTAAGATATTTTAGATTAGTAATTTGTACTTAATGATGTCAAATTTTGTAATGGATATCAATCCTTCACTGATGTTTAACATCATAATTTTCGATGTTAACTTTTGTAATACACATAGTGTTCCACCATATCTAAAAGTGATAGAATAGTCATCACCTAGCGAAACATCGGTTGTTTACTAAAATAGACATTAGTGCAGCACCAATGTCTACCGACATCCTTTTACTTGTGCAGATTCATGTCCTATAAAAATCCATAATCATCGTCATTTTTTGCGCTTATTTTGGTGATAGAGTTGATCGGTATATTACTCTTGAGAAAGCCGAAGGAGGTTGAGCAGAGAATTGGTATGGTTGTTGTGGCTATGGCTGTGGCTTTGGTGAGGTACGGTAAGGTACGGTACTGGTGTTGTGGAAAATGAGGTGATCTGGTTACTACATCCACAGTGCATGTTTCGGTCACGATGAGTTGGAGGAGATGTTAATGTACGTAGCAGTGCCTGATGTGTCATGTTGCTGTGCATCTCTCCTTTGTGAAAACCCTGCACATAACCCAATCCTCCTGTGACAAGGAAAAAAGGATATTAATTAGCTCGAGTAATTATCAAAATACAAAACCATGCATATATACACTCATCCGTTGTGTTTACTTTTTGTCGAATTTTACGATTGAAAATACAATCTTGTATCCTATGGATCAATTGACGATTTTTGAAACAGAAGAAGTATAGCTGCACATAACCCAATCCTCCTGTAATCACAGTAAATGCGCGTGATCGATAAAGCTAGGAATATACTAATATAGCCAGGCTAGGAAGTTGAGAATGTGATTGAGAGAGATGGTTTGGCATTTGGGTTGAGAGATTCTGGGGACATGGTGAGGACTTGTTGGTCTCTGAAAATGGAACAAGGGCTACATATTGAGCTGTGGATCGATAACGGAGTGAGCGTTTTTCGAAAATTCTTCCATGCTCCGAGCTTGCCATGCTTGGGCACGTCAGCTTATTATGGAACGTTGGATATCAAGTTTGAAATCTAACGGTTAACAAAATTGTTAACCGGGTGAGTCTCCTATTCTATTTCTGACATATCACACCAGACGACAAAGTTTATCGGCGTTCGTCTTCGAGAAGGAAGCACATGATTCCAGATCTGTAATCTGTTCGATGGATAGCAGAGAGAGACAGATGAGTTTGTCCAGTCCAAGATGATTGGTTTCTGAAAGGAGGGGGAGAGAGGGTTTGATGTAGTCAAAATGATCACATTCTGTAGGCATGGCATTCCTCTTGAGTGAGTTTCTTTTCTCTTACTGAATTGGGTGCAATTGAATATTATCTACACATATGGTGAATCGGTCGAATTCGGGTCATGGGACTTAAACCCCGCTGCAAGTTGCCTAGGTCTTTCTGTATGAGACAAGAAAATGTCATTTGAAGTGAATTCAGAGATTTCAACCAAGCCAAACCATGGGTATGCATACAATAATTGAACTACCAGCATGAGTCCTCCTTTTTTAAGAAATGAAGTTGACCAATGGTTGCGTGTTGCATGAAATGTCAAATAACTGAATAGAATAGTAATAATAGTTGAGGGCCTTGATCAAACTAGCATAGATTGAGGGGTTTTGTCATTTAATAAACTTTAGCCTAATATGCTTCAAACATTTTTGGTGTGCTTCACAGTCACTTGTCTTTCCTAACTTCTCCAAGGAACCTTGTTTAAAATGTCTAATCTTTCTGATGTTATGGCTTTGATAGAATCATTCACCACCTGCCGAAGTAAGCATTCTTCTTTCGGTAATCATTTACCAGAAGTAAAAAGAAGTATTTTACTTCTGCTGGGCAGCTGAGGTAAGGAATGTGTTGGGGACTAGGGGAGATTGATACCAAAATATAAGGAAGATACAACTATAGCACTCTCTTTATTATTACATAATCACTCACCGACAATATACGACTAATTTTAGAGTCGAATTCAGGACCTCCCATTTATAAAGGGGAGAGACTAATTTCACTAGACCAAATGGTCTAGGCACAAATTTAGCATTCTTTGGGCTACAAAAAAATGAAAAGAAAAAAAAAATCCTATGGGACTAAAAGAAATAGGAAGAACACACCTCACAATCTCATATTTTTGTACTTCCGCAACACTGATAACACTATAAGGGATCAAACCCTTAATCTATTGCAGTTCTAACCTATTTCCCCATCCCCCCTCTCGCCACCATCTCATATTGTTATTTACATATGGCAAAAATACATGAGAGTTACAACCACAACAAGGCTGGCCTTGAAGTTCAATGATTTCTCAAAGCGTGCATATAGAAACAACATGACCTGCAGGATGAAAGAAGTATATAAAAACAACATGATCTGCAGGATGAAAAAAACATGAAGTAGGGTCTGTTACGAACCTAGCATCGCTACCATCTTTCATCTCCCACCCAATTGTTCTTCTCCTTTGGTCCTGTAGGACCTTCCTCCCCAGAAAGCTCAACTGGAATTTTTGAAAAGATGTTCTCCACAGGATATCTCAACATCACAGGCAAAACATTGATGATCTTATCCAGCTCAGTCCTTGAATTGTATACAATTTTTGGACCCCATTCTCTCATAAACTGCAGCCAACCTGGCTCAGTAACAACTCCATCTCCAAGATACTCAGCCGCAACTACTTCATATTGGCGGCTTGAATCCACAGAAAACTCACTGCGAGCGGCATCATTCCTAATTCCAATCCCAAGCTTTGCAGACCCCTGAAGGTAAGTCCCAGCATGTGGGAAGCTTGCATGTCCATTTTTCGTCGAGTAGATAATGGCTTTGTTCCCGCTTATGTACTCCAAAGCATATGCATCTACCCATTGACCACCGCTGTGCTGTGAGGAGTATATACTACAAAGCTCTCCAGTAAAGTTGCATATTCGGAGTGTGAAATGCTCCCAGTCACTCACATGCTGTCCAATCTTGCTGAGAGCGATATCCATAGGTCCGACTTTGAGAGTGGCTGGTCCATTAAAGGGACAAAATACCCACATTGCAATGTCAGTAAAAGTCCCACCAAGAGCTGGTTTCACATGAACGTAGAGTTTTGCACTTTCCAAGTTTCCATATATCACATTCTTTCTTCGATCACCACTAGGCAAGTCTATCCAAAACTGCTTATCATTTGTCCCCCCACCAGGCAAATTTGAGCCACTTTCATCAATTGCTTCGCCTACATCTGTGTCACTTTTGTACAATACCGCTCCATTTTTGAAGAACCAGGCAACAGAAGATGGCAAGTAGACCTCTTCTGGATGAAAGAAAACAGTGGGTCCATAATGATTGATAAGTGAATGAATTTGATCAAGATTTGGCATTCCAGAGAGCTTAGGATTCAGATTCTTCAAGCACCCAATCTGCAGTTCCTCTCCATTACTCCAGTGACTACTGCAGAAAAATGTACCTACAGAGACCCCTGTCCCCATCATTCCCCGATGACGTGGTCTCATAGTCCAAACTTGAAAAGGAAGACTTGCAGATTTGATGCTGGTATTAAAAAGTAGGCTGTGAGTTTCGCATGTGTCAGTCAAATCAGCTCTAACACACCTTACTTCATCCAACGCAGGTTTTCCTGGCTTGTTGGTAACTAAAAAGCCCATTGCTCTGTAACCTTCGGGTGGATCAGGTAACCAAAAGTAGCCACATGAACCATAACTTTCCTCATTCCCATCATCAGGGCTCCACACCAGTGTGTAATCAAGTGGCTCTCGAAGAGCTGCTGACTTCACATGCTCCTGAACACCAGCTGTTTCTGGCAAATCTACTTCTCGAACCACAAGAACATAGCCGTGTAAAGGCTTGCCATTGAGTTGGCAATAATGACCCATGCTATGGAATCCATCAGGAATTCCTGCTGGCTTATAAAATGTAACTGTTTTTTTCTTGTCCTCTGGCAGAGAGCAGGCCCAGATTCGTTCAAATCTGGTGATCTTAGAAACCTCTATTTCTCCAATACTTATTTTTCCAGAAGCAAAACCTTCACCTGAAAAAGAAAACACAATGCTTAAATCATTTAGAACGCAATCCAATTTGTCATATCAAATAAATAATTTCAATCACCAGAGCCAAATTTCCAATCTCAGGTTCACGAAATCTGGTCATGATATATTTTCACCATTCTATACTATCAATTCTCGACCAATAAGTTTCTCCTTGACTCTATATTCTGTATATTTGTTTCATTAAGTCAATACTTCATCATACTTGAAGATATTGTTTCTGAATTTGTACAACCTCAAAAATTTTGCATGCTCATCAGTAGTCAGCTCCAAAAAAAGGTGAATATGAGGCACGAAAAGACTGAAAACTTTTCAGAACCAGCACACTAAAATTTATCCTGATAATGAAGATAGCTAAATAAATATAAGAATCTCACTTGTTGCACAGAGTTGACAATATCTATCACTAACAAAATAGGAAGAGACGAAAATTACTCCATAAATTGCGGAATACTTACGGAAATGGAGGCCAAAAGAACATATGAGCTATATATATTACCAAGTTTAGTTTTATTCATTTTCAAGAGAGAAATATAGAATAATTTAGAAATCTTTGTATGAACATACATGACGCACCCAAAGAAAAAGAATAATGTCATCCAGACATAAGATGAATTTCAAAGTATATTGCAGCACAAAACTAAGAAGCAGATCTCTCATTTTTCTTTATTCAAGTAAAGATCAATAGACCCCAAGTGCTGGAGCTTTCATGAACTAAGAAAAACAGAAGTTAAATTGTCTGTTAGCAATATGAATAGCATGACTGCATGAACAATAACTCAATGGAGCAAATAACAAGAAGCAACAAACTGAAACTACCAAGCAAAATTGTAACCTATTTCAGTATTCAAGGAAGAATAAATAGATCCCGAGTGCTGGAGTTTCCAGAATAGCAATCATGTACTCAGAAAAACAAAACAAAATAAGTGCCTAAAGACAACATGAATGGAAACCCAGTACCAGAAATTCAAGCAAGTAAAGAATATTAAAAGTTGCTTTCAAGGCTCAACAAAAGTGCATTCTCTTCTAACTCATATCTACTTATCTTCAATTTAAAGAACATGATCAATGAAAAGAAACTAGTTGAGCAATTTACTTGTTGCTGTCAAGCCTCGAAAAAGTGCATTCTTTTCTGCATCACTTATCTTGAACTTAAAGTACATGATCAGGCTCATTGAACCAAAGTGCAAACTTCCATAAAAAAACTAGATCACCAGAGCAACTATTCAACAATGATATGACGAATTTCGACACGTAAGACGTGCATTGCCTACCAGAGTATACAAAATCACATATGCAGACAGCAAAGAGATTTGATGATGATGAATAAGGGCCTCTTGCATAGATTGTGATTTGCATGTCAGCAATTAAGCTCAAATTCAAAATATGCTGAATTTTCCCGAGTCAAATGCTCATCATTTTTTTTTTTTTGTTGCAGAGAATAAAAGTAACCCAGTAAGCACTAATTGGTAACTGCAACTACCAAAAATCCATTTCATCAAAAACAAAAAGAAGCAAACTTTACCACCACAATTGAATGCATTCAGCACAATCCACAAACCCTTCACCCCAAAATCCAGGAACAACCCAAACACTAAACAAAACCCACATTCAAATTTCCAAAAAAAATCAAATCTTTGCACTCAAATCCTCATACCTGGAGGCCATTGAGGAATTGGAGCAGGCAGGGAGAAGGGTTCAGGCTCTGGTGGAAATAAATCTTTGAGTTGATTCCAATAGAAGCACTTGCACAAGAACATAATTGGCCCAAACTCCGAGTCAGTCTTATGACATAAACAACAAGGGCCTGGCTCTGAATCTGTGATCGTAGATTTCAGATGGTTCTGGAACTGGTGGTGTGTTGATTCCTACGAATTTGTTCTTCTTGTTGAAGCAGACATATCCAAAACAACAAACACTCATTTTTGTGGGGCAGTCTCCCACCATGCACAATAAAATAGCTCGATAAAGAGAGGTGTTGATGATTAGATGATATTTATTAGCTTGTGTCCATGGTTCAAAAGACTTGCAAGCAGGCCTGCCTTTTCCCTGCTTTTTTGGTGAATAAAGGTACGTAAAACTGTAACAGTGTCCATATTAGATATAAACACGTATACATTTGTGTTTTCCTTTTTCTTTTTTCTTTTTTCTTTTTTCTTTTTTCTTTTTTCTTTTTTCTTTTTTCTTTTTTCTTTTTTCTTTTTCTTTTTTCTTTTTTCTTTTTTCTTATCAAATCCTCAATAGATGAAATCTTTTAATTGGATGCATAAAAAATTAGGGTGGTTCTTAGGCTTGGGACTTTTCGGGTTTGGAAAAAAAAAATACAGGAACCGAACCGGAACTGCATAAGCTGTTTTCAGTTCGGGTTTGTCACATTTCTAATCTGGAACCGTGCACAAACCGAACCGTTTTCATTCGGATCAGTTCTGCCGGTTTCTCGGTTCCTGCTGTCTGCAGAACAGGCAAAACACAAACTGCAAAACTGAAGCATAGTGCTCCTAAAGTCCCAATCTGGGCAACTACTAAAACTCACTGTTATTTACCATTACATGTATACACATGCATAAAACTGAAATCAATGAATAAAATTATCATTATCAAGACAGTATTACACAATCAATGAATCAAATTGTCATAGAAAGTTAGAAACTGTCAAGCAAATAATCAAGTTATCAAATTGTCAAACATCAAAGAGTCAAAGTCATCAAATTCAACAAGTAAGAAAACAATCAACTGAAATAAACTTAGTACACTCGTACAGCTCCATAGTGCATAACCAACAACATAGTAACATAGTGCAATAGTCCAATACTCCAATTCAACAAACAATGAAACAATAAAAGTTGGGCTTCTGAAATAAGTCAAATAACAATGAAAAAAATGCAGCATTGCAGCCTTCCACAGTTCCAACTTCCAAACACAACCTGGCAAAAAAAAAAAAAAGTAAACTCACTAAACTGAAAAAACAGAAAAAGTATATAAATTCATAACAAATCAAAGAATGCAAACTGTCAAACTTGAGTTACAGAAACCATAGACTGAGTTACTGCCTTTCATAATGCAAACATGATGAAGACATCAAGTCGTCAGACTCAACAAAGAATGCAAATTTGCAAACAACAAGTGAACAAACCTGAGGTTGTTTATTTTATTTTTTTTCCACCTTTTGAACTGATTTGGAAGAGTTTGATGCATCACTACTCTTTGACAGTTTGGAAGCCTTTTCACCCTTTCGGCTTTGTTGAGTGGCATGAGTTTCTTCCACTGCTACTAATGCATTGATTTTCTCCAATCTCTTTCTCTCTTCTTCTGCTTGTTCTGCATAAGTGTAAAAAACAAAAACAGTTCACATTATTGAAGGCTTAAACTCTTAAAAGTTGCAAAAACAAGCTATGCAAATATGCAATAACAGTTATAACACTGAAAAGTAAAAATGCAAGTGAGCAAGTTACATATCTTTTTCAACATCCTCAAACCACACCATTTCCTCAATGGTTGGAATATATTCTAACCCCATTATTGCATCAGATTTGAGCCAATTTTGGAGGCAGATTAGGGCTTCAACTGTTTTAGGAGTTAATGAACTCCAATGTGGATCAATTACCCTCTTTCCTGTGCTGAAACTACTCTCACTAGCTACTGTGGAAACTTGGATTGCTAAAACATCCCTTGCCACAGCTTGCAAGTTAGGATACTTTGAACCATTAACCCTCCACCAATCCAAAATCTTCCAATTTTCATTGTCTTTGTGCAGCAGCCACGAGCTCATTGCCAGTTACTGAATTAGTGGAGTGACTAGATTGAGTTCTTGAATCAGAGCCTTCAGAGGCCATTACAAATTGGGGATTTGGGGTGAAGAATTGGAGATCTGGGGATTTTCGAATTGGAATAAGTGGAATGAGTTTCAGACTTGGGGAGAAGAATTGGGGATTTGGGGATTTTCGAATTGTTTGAACTTTTTGAATTGGGGATCGGGTGAAGGCGTGAAGGAATGGCCGGAGGCCATAATTTTAGGGTTTCAGTATGGTGAAATCGAGGATGTCAGGATGAGGTCGAGAAGGAGGAGGAAAAACCGAAGAAGAAGTGAAGAACTGAAGTGGAAGGCTCGAGGCTGCGTTTACAATTTTAGGGTTTTAGTCTAATCCGTTAGCTGTAAGCCAATGATACGATGCCAGGTGGAAATTCTTCCATTATATCGGTTCCTTCGGTGTTTTGTGTTTTAAACATATAGGAACCGGACCGACCTCTCTTTTCTATATCGGTTCGGTTTTCTTCCGAGAGCCACTGTTTTTCTTTCAAGAACCGCACCGAACAGCCGGTTTCGGTCCTGTTCGGGCCGGTTCTGCGGGTTTTCGGGTCAAAAGTCCCAGGCCTAGTGGTTCTAGTTGGACCTCTAAATTTGTTATTTGGACCTCCCATATTTAGCACACCTCTAGTTTACTTTTTAGAATACTTGAAAAGCTAAGTAGACTTCCTTATTTTTACCAAAACACCCTTGAACATGAGATACAATAATCAGTTATTCTACATTTTATCTCTATCTTCAACCATGAGAAGAAGAATGAATCAAAATCACATGATATTGCTCTCTTATGTGTAGGTCTATCCTCCACCAAAATTAATCAAAGGATTGCTTATCAATCTTCATAAGTTGCTGGAATCCCTCTAAATTTGCTAAAAAAAAGATTTCAAGGGTTTTGGGTTCGAAGATCGAGTAATAACTATATCATAATATTCAATGAATTTAGTTTATGGAAATTCCAAATCAGATTGTTTTGAATTTATTTTTGTATTGAATGATGGGCCATGTATAGAAATTATTATTTTTACATAATTATTTTAGGTAAATTATAAAACAATATGACAATATAAGGAAATTCTGAAGAAAAAAAAATTAATTGAATGTTATTTAGGAGGTCCCTAAATAACATTCAATTAAATTTTTTTTTTTTCCATTTTGCTCTCTTTGTCCTTATTTGTCTTTTCGTATGACTTGACAAAGTCTATTAATAATTGAAAAAAAATTGGAGGTCCAACTAGAACCTCCCAAAAAGTTAAACAAAACTAACGAAAAAAAAAATGACGACAAACAACAAGTTTAAATGGCTAAAATTGTATCTCGTAAAAATAATTACAAATTTCATCTATACTATAGGGAGAGATTATAATGAGAATCTTTAAATCGAGGACTTCATAAGAACTTTTTAATCAATGGTTGTGAGACACTTTTTTATTACATTCGACAAATCAACCGTTAGATGTTTAGGTATACATAAGAATATAACTTTTGAATTTTTATTTTTACATTGTTAATTGTTAAGGTATTAAAATAGATCAAATCAATGGAGAACCAAATTTGTCAAATTTGAACATTTCATGTTCATCTGCCAATTTATAAATGATCTACTCATGAATACCTAAACATCTAACGGTTAATTTGTCGAATCGAAAAATGGGTCTCACAACCATTTATTAGAAAATCCTCACGAAGTTCTAATTTTAATAGTCCTCATTAGAAGCTTTAAGAGAAAGGGTGTTGTCAACCATAACTAATTTTATAACCGTTAACCCTTAAAGATTGAAATAATATGGATAAAAACGTAAAAAATAAAATAAAAAATCTAAACTATATTTAAGAGAAGTGGTGTTGTCAACAATGAATGATCCTTTTTACCTTTATAACCCTATAAGGTTAAAATATCATGGATAAAAACGTAAATAATAATAATAATAATAAAAGAAAGAAATTGTTTTAAACTACCTACTCTCACAAGTATAATTCCCCACTACTATTTTCTAACGTCATTATAATTATGATAAACGTAATGAACTAAAATAACATCATCACAAATTTCATCATGTCTAAAAAGGAACATAGTGCATAACAAGGATTGAATATGAGAATGATTCTATCTACAACTATTCAACTGTACAAACTACATTTAACCTCACAATAATTTGAAAATCATCAAAAACGCCAGAGCATATAACTACTAAATTTTACAATGGGGGAACAAATCTAAATATACAAAATAGAATCTTTATAGAATATGTTATGAGCACGGACAGATTAGGCAGGGGTGGCCCTGGGATATGGGGTGGTGCCACCGCACAAGGCCTCTAATTTTATGACACCTCAATTAGGTCATTATATATTTTTAAAATGTGACAATATATGGATTAGAAGTTTCGAATAGTAGTGTAGTTCATATAACAAATCAACTCAAGTAGCAGGGCCTAGAGAAGTTGTAACTACTCTTCCTTAGCTGTATATATATAATATACGGTTAAATACTGTTTACTTCCTGAACTTTTACCCAAAAAATACTTCAGTCCTTGTCTTTCTAATTTCACACGTTTACTGCGTGTACTCTCAATTTTGGACCAATAGGTCCATTCCGTTACTCTCCGTCCAAAAATTCCGTTAAATTGCTGAAGTGGCAGTTTTTTGGTTGTAAAATGTCTATTCTACCCTCGCTTACTGTTTTTTGTTTTTTAATTTAGTTTTTTCTCCTTTTTTTCTCTTCTTCGTCCTTCTTCTTCTTCTTCTTCCACCTCTTTATCTCTTCTTCTTCTAGCACTAGCACTAACAGTAAAAATGGCCGACCTCAAGAAAAGAGCTCCTTCTACATATTGCAAATGGGTCCTCTGACTTTCCCTCACCCTTCACTTCTTCAGCTCCTACCTCATTAGTAACCACCCAAATCAGAACAAGCCCACCACCTCTCTCTCTAAAACCCATTTCTCCAACTATCCTGCGCCCTTTTCGAATCCGCCATTGACAACACCACTGCCGACGTCGTCTTAGCTCAGCCGCCACCAAAGAACATCCCCAAGCCCATTGGAGCTCGTTCGTCGTCTTCTCCCTAGATCGGATCAGCTTCTCCCTGGATTGGATCATCTTCTTTCTCGGGCTCGATTTTGGGTTCGAATCTGAGCTCCGAACAACTGCTCCACCTTAGAGCACTTCGTCGCCGACTCCGTTTCAGGTTTGGCATTGTTAGGCTTGGGCTTCTTGCAAGACGAGGTTGTTCATGGGCTGGCTTCAAAATTCAGCCTTTTCACGGGGAATTCCGCAGTTGGGTCATCTTTTGTTTACATGTACTCGAAATGTGGTCGAATGGGGGATGCGTGTGTCGTGCTCGATGAAATTACTGAGAGAGATGTGGTGTGTTGGACTGAGGTTATAATTGGGTATGTGCATAATGGTGAGAGTGAGAAGGGTCTGGAATGTCTTTGTGAGATGCATAGGATTGGTGGAGATGGTGTGAGGCCAAATTTTAGGACACTAGAAGTTGGGTTTCAAGCTTGTGTGGATATGGAAGCTATAGGAGAAGGTAGATGTTTACATGGTTTTGTTGTGAAAAGTGGAATTGGATGTTCATAAGCTGTTAAGTCTTTGATTTTTTCTATGTATTCCAGATGTGGGACACCTGTTGAATCCTTGGTTTTGTTTCATGAATTAAGAAATAGAGATCTTTTATCATGGACATCGGTTATTGGTGCTTATGCTAGATCTGGGTTAGTGGCAGAATGCTTGTGTTTATTTTAGGAAATGTAGGATAGTGATATTGTTGCGGAGGTCAAGAGTTGGAAGAAGAAGAAGAAGAAGAAGAAGAAGAAGAAGAAGAAGAGAAGCAGAGAAAAAAGAGAGAGAAAAAAAAAGGAGAAAAAACTAAATTAAAAAACAAAAAACAGTAAGTGAGGGTAGAATAGACATTTTACAACCAAAAGACTACCACGTCAACAATTTAACTGAATTTTTGGACTAAGAGTAACGGAATAGACCTATTGGTCTAAAATTGAGAGTACATGGAGTAAAAGTGTGAAATTAGAAAGACAAGGACTGAAGTGTTTTTTGGGTAAAAGTTCATGGAGTAAACAATATTTAACCCTATCATATATATATATATATGTGTGTGTGTGTGTGTGTGTGTGTGTGTATAGAACTTTGCTTAGGAACGGAGGTTTATGGAACAGATTTCTAGTTTTTTCCCACTTTTCGATCATACATTCACATCTTAACCGTTCAGTTTTTAGGTCCTAATGTACAGATTACTTCTGCAAATTTTCAGCTAAATTGATGATCATTAAGGCATCCAAAATGCAATTTACACTAACGAACCGAATATGTAGAACCAGAACAGTTCGTGTTTATTGTTGTAAATTGCAGTTTTGAATGTCTTAACAATCATCATTTTGGCTGAAATTTTGCAGAGATGATCTATACATTAAGACCTCAAAACTGAACAGTTAGGATGTGAGTGTGTGATCGAAAAATGGAAAGAAAAAAAAAACTAGAAATTCGTACCTAAGACAAGGTACGGACGTCCGTAGCGGAGATGGACTCTGTGTGTGTGTGTGTGTAGGACCCTTCTAGTGAGGAATCCATTTTTTGATCTTTTCTAGGGATAGGGCATTTGACCAACTTTTCGATCATATTTTTGTATCTCAACTGTTCTGTTTTTAAGTCCTAATGTATAGATTATTTCTGCAAAGTTTCAGCCAAATTGATTATAGTTAAGGCATTCAAAATGGCGATTTAATATTATAACTATGAACTGTTCAAGTTTGCAGATTTGGTTCGTCAGATTACCTTAACGATCACCGATTTGGCTGAAAATTTGCACAAATGATCTACACATTATGGCCTAAAAACTAAACGGTTGAGATGACAAAATGTGATCGAAAAGTTGGTCTAATGCCCTATCCCTAGAAAAGACCAAAAAAAGGGATCCCTTAGTGGAAGGGCCCTATATATATATAAATATATATATATATATAAAAGGATTTCTATATTTTGTCTACTTTTCGATCGCATATTCACATCTTAACCGTTCAGTTTTTAGGTATATATGAGTAGATCACTTCTGCAAATTTTTAGCCAAATTGATGATCGTTAAGGCATCCAAAACTGCAATTTACACGAATGATTCAGGTTGGACAACTTCGGTTCGTTCGTGTAAATTACAGTTTTGGATGCCTTAATGATCATCAATTTGACTGAAAATTTACATAAATGATCTCGTTGAGACATTCATAATTGTGATTTATCAGTTATGAACATGAATTGCTCTTGTTTAACATATTTGGTTCGTCAATTGATTTGATCTACTTCGGTACCTTAATAATTAGTAATTTGGAGGAAAATTTCAGAAGTGATCTACTCATGCATACATAAACATCTAATGATTGATTTGTCGTAATGTAATCGAAAAGTAAGTCTCCAAACCATTTATTATAAAATCTTCAGCTAGTCCTCATTTTAGTGGTTCTCATTAGAAGGGCTCATTAGGAATATGATATCAAGAAAACTTACACTCTCGTCTTCGGTTCTTCACCTTGTGTTTGCATTAATGTTTATCTGGCGTAACTGAGTAAAAAATTATACTCAATCACCCTTAGATCTATATCTGACCGTGGAAAAAATTATTTATAAGTTTAAGTTACTTTTATCTTCTACCAATGGATCTAGATCCAAGAGATTGTTGTCCTTACTCAATTACTTAGCAAGTGACTGCAACTGCTAATATACACTAATAGTGTGATTGAGAAAGTTTCAAAAAAAGAAAGTTTAAGCCTTGCTTATCCAAAAGCGTGGCTTTTTTGAAAACACCCACTTACCGAGCAAGGACAAAATCTTTATTTTATCTTTTCCCTATTTCTTAATGTAAAAGTGTAATTTCATAGTAAGAAGTTATTCCTCTTTTATTTATTTATTTTATTTTATTTTGAACTAATGAAAATTTTATTGATAAAAAAGCGCATACCAAGAAAACCATTATATACCCACCTGCTGACACATAACAATAGCCAGAACAAGGATTCGTGGAGGAGCCATAGTGGTACATAAGATAGACCAACAATATTTGAACTTATCGCTCACTTATTAAAAGCGAGCTTATAACTATGCCAGACAATTACATAGTTTATAGGCTAAACATAGAAGAAAAACCTATATCTTCTCCTTGCCCTTTAAACTAGGCTCGGAGGTTTACTTGAATACAGAACACTCAGGACATCTTCAGCAGGAACTTTCTTTTCTTTAGGAGGATTTTTGTTCTTGGTTCCCAGCGACCCACCTCTCTTCTTCTTTCCACCAAGAAGCTCTACTTGTACAGGTTTAGGTATCATTACCTTAGCAAGCACTAACATACCCTCTGGTGCAATGACTAAAATATCGAGTTTCAAGGAAATATCGATGATCTCGAAAACGGAAATATAGAGGATATATTGATTTCAATAAAAAATAAAGAAAAATGATGGAAATTTGAAGAAAAATATGGAAATTTTAAGTGAAACTTTTGGATATGTTTGTTTTATCAGTTGTCTACTATATATGAAAAGAAAACCTTGAATAAACATTGTTATATAGTAATTTGTAATAATTTAAGATGAAACGGTAAATGTTGAATAACAATAAGAACTAAATGGTTAATAATATTAACTTATTACTTACCATAATTATAGAGTGAAGAAGTAGTAAAAGAAAGAAGAAAGAAACTTTGTTCTTTCGGTGCAAGGAATGAGTGGAACCCTAAACCCTATTTATACAAGTTCAAAATTGAAATGTTGTTGTAAATTTTTTGAAAATTTGGTAAATAAAATTCAAAATGTAATAGATTGTTCTATGTTAGTTATTGATTGGACATGTATGAGTTGGCCAAGGCTCTCAAAAGGCAATGGAGTGACCAAAGTTCGAGCCTTGGTGACCTTGTGGAGAATGAGTGGTAGAGTGGGAACTGGAAAGAGACGGAAAGTTCCCAAAAAAAAACCCAAAATTTAGCAAAATATGGCCAAAATAGCGATATTTCCGGAAATTTCCAAAATATCCTTTGAAGGTTCTAAAAAAATGCCCAAAATTTCGCAAAATATCGCCAAAATCGGGATATTTCAGGAAATTTCGGGAAATTTCCAAAATATCCATCGAAATCTACACGGAAGGTTAAGGAAATTTCGACAAGTGAAAAAACCGAAAATTTCGATTTTTTAGTCCTTGCTTTGGTGTCTCCACTAAACCCAGAGATTTTGCACTAAACGTGGTAGGGAACTCATGCATTTTTACCTTCTTGGAGGGAGCAATAGGGCTTGTCTTGCCCTCCAGTAAATTAGACATAAAAATTTGAAGCTTTTTTGGAGAAGGGAAGGGTCAGTCCATCTTTGCTTGCTGCTCAGTGTCCACGAGTACTAAAGCCAACACATTGTCTTCACTAGCCTGTCTTTTTTTGCACTATGAATAATAGTAGGTTTGCGTACCTTACGTGTCTCAGCTCCTCCAAAATAGAGACATTCCAATCGGTGGAAGAATGGGGGTGGTAAGACCTTGGAAGTGAAACATTCCATCCTTTTTTCTGATTTCCCTGAAACTCTACAAAGGAGCCATTGAGCTCTAGCTTTCTTGCCGCCGGTGGTGGAGCAACAATGACCGTCGGCGCTGCAGCTTCAACATTACATGCATCCCCATCATGAAACACACGATGACATGTCTTGCATTTGCCCACGAGATTTTTAAAGAAGAAGTGAACCTCTTGCTCAACACCTTTGGCAAACTTTAGGGTTTTTTGCATGAAGAAATGTTTCGAAATTGCATGTGAAACCCTAACCCTAATCTCTCCAGTTGCATCAAAAAGCTTTTGATCCAGATAAAGGAATTTACCTGCAATAGAAGCAACGTTTGCAATAGTGTTCCTTTGCTCATACGCCGACGGCATATTTGTGATGCGAGCCAAAAAAAAAATAAATCCTCCATCTCTATAGATCGCAAAGACGACACTCCATTACATGGCTGTATAACAACCAAACCACGACTGAAACTCCACGGGCCACCCATTAATACCTTGTTTCTATCTCCTTGAAGATCAAAAAAGAAAAGAAATCGGTCAGGAGTTCATTGCTGAACATTAAAGACCTTATTCAGCACCTAAATTCGATGAAAATGCCTTTTCAAGTCTACAGCATTTGTTGGCTTTTGTGTTAGAGGCCTTACCAGAAGATACGACTGGGAGTTTCGCTGTGCTCCCCCATCTGACATGGAAGAGATGTCCACAACCTCATTGGTAGCAATGGCAAGTGAGGTAGCAAAGCTTTTGGTAATAGAATCAATGTTTGACATGATAAAATTGGAGGAGAGATCTCGAAATTGTGATACAGAATCAAAACTGTATGGGAAGGGATCGGAAAACGATGGATAATGGCGACAAAATGGGTCGTCGTTAGGCTAGGGTTTTAGTGCGGCAAGAGAGCCGCCTTTTGAATATGGTTCGTGGACATTTCTTTTTTATTTATTATGAGAATTGTATCATTAAATAATTTATTATGATAGTCATGATTTTGTTATGATAGTTAAAATTTGAAGGAACTTTTTTTTTTTTTTATCAGATAAACAATTCAAATGCCATAACTAGTCTTTGGTTAGTCGAACTCACAACTTTTCACTTATGAAGGGAAAACGACCAAATGGTACTGAGCAAAACTTGAAGGAACTTAATAATAAACTTTTACAAAATTATAAACCCAAAAATAGTGACTAATTTTGTATTCTGGAACATATTCTATTTGAAAAAAGAGTACCACACATACTTAGATAACTACGAATCTAGAATATCATGATCTAAACATTCCATTAACCAATTGCCATCAATCTCGAATCAATAGAATTTCCTCGTTCAACACGAGCACAACATGAGGTCATGAGCAAAGCCTCATCATGACTATGGTGTTATGAAGCATGTGGTGTATAGTGTATAATGGAAAGGGAAGAAACTACTGCCCATTAAATTACCCACAACTGTTTGTGGCTTAGAGCCGTGTACGGATACAAAATACTTTGTAGCTAGGAGGACAAGGCACATGTGTTTTCTGTTTGGAATAACGCTCTTATATTGTTCAACGCCGGCGTCTTCTATTCCCTTTTGTAGCTTCCATGAAACACATGCCATGTTTCTGTTTTATTTCCCCTATTGTAACCAAATTATTAATTAAATAAAAAAAATTTGCAATCGAAAATAAAAACGATGTAACGTTTGACCAATTGTATTGGCAATTGATTTCTCTATCATTCTTCACCACTCAGGCCTAACCCTAATAGAAGTCTCTCTGTCTCCGGTCTGATATGCTTATACACAACTAAGAAGTCAATATATACTTTTACAATTTAAGTATGTAAATTATTTTTGCCAACCAAATTTATCATTAAGAGTGATTATTTCCCTACTTTTGCCAAATTTTCCCATGATTATAACATTTAATAACTGGAGGGTATTGTAGCAAATAACAAAATTGTGAACTGTGGAAGGAGAAAAAAAAACTACCTCCCCCAACTTTTTGTTCACTCCCGCTAATGTAAGAATTTTTCTATTGGAGCCTTCAAATTTAATTTTTTTTTTATCATATATAAAGAAGATCAAATGATTTCACTCCTACCCCCATGCTTTTTACACCTCCAATCAATTTTTCAAATACTAAATTTACTCATCAAACCAAAGTTCCTCAAATAACCTCACTCATATAATTTGCAAACACACTATTATTTTTAAAAGAAAAAACACAATCATTTCAATTATTTAATTACTCTATAAATCTTAATTACATATCCATTCCTTAATCAGACAATATAAATCTCTTTTTTAATAAAAAAAATCAAACACAAGGTATTGAGTTTTAAAAATTAATTTCTAATTAACAAGAAAATAACATGAATTATTCTGTGGTTTTTTTTTTAAACTTTTTTTGTGTTTTAGTTGTGCAAAAAAAAAATGAAGATTAATCATGTTTTCTTAATGTTTAGTTTATTTTCTCTATTTTCTGTACCTTATGATTAATTATTCAAATATTTTTTAATTTTGTTTAATTGCTAATTTTTTTAATTTGTTTTACAAATATAATGGATAGACTTAGATTTAAGTCATAATATGATTTATTTTGTTTTCCCTCAACAATATGTGTTCAACATGTATATAATACAATTTAATGTCACATGGTCTTAATTATAGTTTTAATTCTTATTAAATATATATGAATGCTTTAATGAGTATGTAGTGAAATTGGAAAATGAATATAGATAAGGAAAATAATAAATAATGCAATCTAATATTATTGAATTGGAAAGTTTAGAGAAAATCAATATAATATTTTTTGGTATAATTATTGTCCTTAATAGTCATTTTATAGTAGGTTATATATGTCATTTCATAATTACTAATAGAGTGAGGTCAAGTGAGCAGGGGTGTAAATGAGCTGAGTCTGAGCGAATACCAAGATGATCATGTTCGGCTCATTTGTTTTCTATCGAGCTCGAGCCGGACTGAAGCTTGAATATTTTTTTTCCATGCTCCATCTCGGCTCAGCTTGAATATTTTTCTTAAGCCCGAGTTGGGCTCGGCTCGGCTCTATTCATTGGACTAGCTTGAGCTTGAATAGGCTCGACTTGGCTTATTTGACTTAAAATTTTTTTTTAAAAAAAGTAAATTTAATTGTTGCACAGGTATTGTTCTTTATTTTAATATATTTTACTTAATTTCTCAGATTCTCTTCCAATTAAAAAGGAAGGTAATAAAAAGAGTTAAAGTTTTGAGATTAGAAAAATTATATTTTTATCTATACTATAAATTTTCATGAGTTAAGCTTTAACAAACGAGCTAAGCTTTAACAAGCTCGAGCTACTCACAAGCTAGATGAGCTGAATATATCCTTGTTCAACCTCAGCTCTTTTTTTTTTTTTGTCGAGCTTAATATGGAGCTCAACCTTAGCTCATTTATCTTACGAACATGAGCCAAATGAGTTAAAATCGAGCCGAATACGTGTCGAACACTAGCTGTAAAGAGGCTATTTATAGTTATAGATTTGGAGGTCCCAATAAAAATACTCCTAATGTAATCATCCACCATCTACACTCATTCGAGTTAAATAACACCTCCTGCGCTAAACAGGTGTGTAATTTTTTTAGTTTTTATAAGGGTCTTTTTATAAATAGAAACAAGAAATGTGTTTTCTAATTGAGGTTGAATTTCAATCTAATTCATTAACAAGTCTAAATAAAAAAACCGACCCACATACATGACTCGTGGTTCAGTATTCTTTCCTCCAAACTTTCCCGCACTCAACTATGTGGTATGTAACTAATGACAGACCAATTCATACACACTTATCATTTTGAGCCTTGAATCTAAATTTCCAAAATTAATTTCATACCCCATAAAATTATGAGTTTTTCTTCTTTTATTTTGTTACTAAAAGGTCCGATTTTTCTTGTGGTGTTGTGCAGAAAAGTCCAAGATTTAATGACCATTGCACAGTTGTGACCTGAGATATTTACAGGTCAGTGTCTCATGAGTTTCCAAAAGGTTAGATGTAACCATTCAACGGAGCATATAATAGAGGACACAGCTTTCAGTCTATCATGGGGTTCCTGTGACCTTTCCCATTTGCTTCCTTTCCAACCTATCAACATTAGACCTACTGCAAATTGCCATTGATATTTTGCACCAAAGTTAAATCTGGCCCTCTTGTCCACCATTCATATAATATCATAATTCTTTTTTCGTCATTTTTTCAATAAAAAAAAGACATCAAATTCAATTAGAAAACACATTCCCATCTGTAAGCTGCTGCCCTTTATAAGAGAGGCCAGCTTCTCATTATTTCTTTGTCATTTTGGGGATTGCAAGTCTCTGGTTTTCCAAAAAGTGGTATGCTTTCTTCTTCTTCCTCCTCCTTTTCCCAAAAGCAATTCAATTTTTCTTAACCCATATAGAATGCAGATTCATAGCAATAAAGCTTTGATTCATTTGCATATATTCATGTATATACGTACTGTGTTTTTTCTTTACAGAGTTTTATAATCAGAAGCTAATCTAGATCAAAGGTTGAATCATGTTGCTGAGGAGCTCTTCAACACCAGTTATTGGATCCCTTCTTGCATCATTCTCAGCTGAAAGTCCACTTGGCAATCACTTTGAACCAAAACCAACCTCAATCCACCACACTCCCACTAAGTTTTCATTTCACCAAACTGGGCCTCTCAACATCTCACACGGTTCCTCACCAATCTCTCCCTCCATTGATCTTTCCTCCGGGTTTCTTCGGAGGGCTCAGTCTGATGGAAACTTGCAAGGACTGGCGTATGCTGCTTCTTGTGATAAACATGAAGATGATCCGTTCTTCTGTGATTTATACCAACCCAACAAGTCGAGATCCAGGGGAATACCGTTGCAAACTATAGATTCTTTTTCGACTTATAACTCGGGTGCTTTGGGTGAAGATGAAGAAGATAGTGATAGGGAATTTGATGAAGAGGTTGAGGAAAGTGAGAGAGTCATGGCTATTGAAGGTGATAGTGTTGGTTTGGAAGAGAAGGTGAGGAAGGTGAGTTTATCCGAGGACATGAGAACTATGCAGAAAATGTGGGGTGGGGGTTATGAAGAACAAAGAGAGCTAGAAAGTCGAGAAATGCACCTTGCAAAGGGACTTGGGATTGGTGGTGGAAGTGGCGGTGGCCGGGGTGGTCACGAGGCTAATTGGGAAAGCACTGGTGGAGATGGAGATGACAACAACCAGAGGGTTGAGGAGCATTACAAAAAGATGGTGGACGAACATCCTGGGAACCCATTGTTTCTCGGAAATTATGCTAATTTTTTGTATCAGGTGAGCTTATTCTGCCTTCTGTAACTTTGTGTTGTACATGTTTGAGATTCTCTTTTAACGTCTTTGTGACTGTACTAACTTGTCTCATCAGACCAAGAGAGACCTTCCTTTAGCAGAGAAATACTACTCTCGTTCGATCCTAGCAGACCCAAACGACGGTGAAATTTTGGCACAATATGCCAAGGTAGTATGGGAGTTGCACCATGATGAAGATAGAGCCTTGAGCTACTATGAACGAGCAGTCCAAGCTGCACCTCAAGATAGGTATGTGATATCATTGGTTGAAATAGAGAGTTTCAGTGTTCTATCCTTTTTTACTTTAAGGCCAGAGTTTGACATGACTTTTCCTTCTTAAATTACAGCTATGTCCAGGCAGCGTACGCTGGCTTCCTATGGGAAACAGAGGAAGATGAAGCAGATCTGGGACAAGATCTTGGCGCCATGTCGCCATATATTCATGAAGGAATCATGACTTCTGCAAGCGCCTAAGTAGACTGCAGAAGTTTTGTAATAGAGTTGACCGTGTTGTAAATATAGTTTCTGAGTGATTAGTTTAAATAGGGAATTTTCAAGATGAAACTTGTTTAGATGAGAATAAGAGCAATCGCAACTATAACTTCCATGAAGAATTGCCCATAACCTAAACACTTCATCAAATTCATACATAAGCATTCTTTCTATTGTTGCTGGTGACCATGGGCTTTGCTACCAGACCAAAATAGTAGGAAAAAAAATTAAGAGCTCTTGAAATAAAAGTGTGGAATCCAGAAGAACAAAAGCAAAATATATCAAAATCTGAAACGCTTCTTATAGAATAACTTAGAATAACATGAAACAAACATCTTGATCATATTCCCTCACAACTTGGGGCCTCAATGGCCCCAAAATTTCCCACTTGAATTGCATGATAAAAACAAGCCAAGGGAGGGAGAAAACATATACCCAGAAACGGAGACTGAATTGTCCACATAAACTTATCAGCTCATGTAAAATGACACTCAAAAAAGTACACATACATTTCATGAAACATCTAGCGGAAAACATTGGACCTGGAATCCGCACCTCGAGGAACTTTTCCTTGGATATATTCCTTGCGTGGATTCAGAACTTCCAAAACCACTTATCGTGTACCACGCTGATAAAAGCCATTGCCTCTCCCTCTATTGTAGTCGCCACTATCCTGGTAACTACCTCTGCCCGAACTACGACCTCCAAAACGCCCCCTTGTGGCGTCAATTGGGTAACTGCTTCTGCCTCTCCCCCTTCCTCCTGGTCAAACAAATCAAATGCATCATATCACAAGCAAATTAGGTACCAGAAACATGCAGTACATAATACCTGGAAAGTAGATGCTTGACAATTTAGTACACCATATGTTAAGTATTTAATAGTTTAATCCTATAAATGCACAACATATTTGCTTAACTAGACGATCATTTGGTTCCACGGAAACTCTGGAACTAGTAAAGCAATCAATAAATTGTGTTGGACAAGTACATTGTATAAAACCTACCAATGCCCTTCGGAATGGACATCTCAAAAATTATTTTCACCGAGACTGATAATGAGAAAAATGCTACCATTCGACTTCTTAAGACTTATGAATGCAACTTTCATGCACTAAAAGTTAACCCGCCAGCATTGAAGAATGTACATAACTTGTATCATTCCAAAGTTAACTTAGATAGTATGTAACAAAAGACATATGTGCATCATCTGAAAATACATACTTCCTCGAGCAGCACCGGTGCTGTTCGGTCTTCGCTCCTCAATGTACACTTGTCTTCCAGCCAAATGAATTGGAGATGCCTACAGGAAGGAAAGCACTTGTCAGGCCATGCAAACACTACACACAGAAATTGGCACTGGAGTCTATGAAAATTAAATCCAATGCGCAGGATAGGAAAAGGAGGCTGACAGATAGCAATGGTATTGTTATGCAATACTAAAAGTAACATGCGAATGGAACAAATCAGATTTCTTTAAGGCATCTTCTGCTCAACTAAAGAAAAGAAATATAAAACATTGATTCTATATCTAGGCTCCAAGATTCATACAATTCTCACAACATTAGGGCTCCTCAAGGAAGGTAAACATCTGAAAGATTGCAAGAATGTGTATGGGAACTTTCTACTTAACAAATGGGCCAAACATATGTGCAAAATGCCCAAGACTCCCCCATATGAGAATGATGACTTTCATCAAATAACAGGAAACTGAAAAGGTGAAGCAAATAAAACTATAAAAAAATATAAAAGGCCAACCTTGAGGGCATTGTGAACACCAGCCATGTCTTCAAATTCAACAAAAGCATAGCAGACTCCAATTTCCTGTTCACCAAATTATACTTCAGCTTCATTCGAATTCACATATAATGGTGCAACTATAAAAACAAACTCACCTTGCGAGCCCTAACAAAGACGCCATCAGGTATTATTTGACCAAAGTGCTTAAACTCTTCCTCGATTTCACCTTCGGTAACTGTAGGAGGTAAGTTTCTTACGTACACCGATTTCATTTCACCTGAAGAATGACAGAATTTAACATAAGGTTCAACTTACAAATGCTTAATATACCAAGTGTTAATTCATCGGACTAACCACCCCAAGTAAGAGGCATATAGCAGCAAATTCAGTGTGTGATAACAAGTTCCGTTAAGAAATGAGTTCATTTGTTAAATTCATCAGGCATGTTGGACCTCACAAGGCATCCAATTTCTAATAGTTATTTTCACTAACCATTCTCTCAATTCAAAAACTATATACCGATAAGAAAGAAATAATCTCTTTAATTTCCCACTAAAGTCAAAATATAGTAGAAGGCAATATAACTAGGAGGAACAAACAACGTAGTCAACAAAAATAAATGATTAAATTTAATTATACTACGTCACAGAGGCATCAAAGAATGGTAAAAAAGACTACCTTCTTCCTCTGGCATGTAACTCTCCTCTGCTGCTTCTACAGTGGGCTGAGGTGTGTAACTCCAGTCTGAAGCAGAGTTTGATTGTTCAACAGGGGGCTGAGGGATGTGATTCCAATCTGGAGCAGTTTGAACACTTCTAGAAGAGGGTTGTTGAGTTACTTCTGGTGCTGACGGTCCCTTAGCAACTCGCAACTGTTATTTACATACAAAAGGGTTGTAAGTTATCAAAGCAAACTCAACAACACCAGATGATTTATCAGTGAATAAATGCAATGTAGGCAATGCAGAAGCCAGACAAGTAAAATTATGCATAAGGACAAGTTATAAGAGGGGGTATAGGGACATACTATAGAAGCCCAAGTCTTCTTCTGAGGTTCTCCCACTGGTTCCTCCACAGAAGCAACAGGAGTGTCTTGCACAGTGTTCACCGCACTTTGAAATGAGGCATAGGTCTCCTCTTGAGGAGTTTCCTCCACCACCACTTCAGTCTCAAATTCTTGCTGTACCTGTTGCTCTGGCAGACTATACTTATCAACTGGATCGTCTTCTATGTCGACAGAGTTCACATACTCCCTGGCCTCTTCCTCCAGAACATAGTCGGAAACTGCAAAGAAACACACCTAGTTATATCAAACACAGATAGGCCAAACTTTCTCCTAAAGAAATCCTAAACATCTTTTGAACAGTGAATAGAGAGAACATCTCTAATGAACAAAAGGATTTTGAGCTTCCTAATCTACATACATGCACAACTTCAAGCAACAGAGTATATCCATCTGTAACAGCAATATTACCACTTGTTTAATCACTACAGCTTCAAAAAACTAGTTAAATGTAAAGAGCCCTAATAATACACTTATAAAAGATGCTTGTATCTGTTAACCGAAAGACTACACAAGCGAAAACATCACAAGGATAACTCAAAAGGAACAAAAATGAAAGAATAGCTCAACAATGATGAAATATATGCCAACAGTACAGTGTCAAAATACCTGGCGGTTCTCGATGAGGGCTAGAAGCATTTAGTTGAATATCAAATTGGCCCTCCGATATCATGTTTGAAGGATGTTGTAAAACAACCTCATCCTCGAGAAACTGGAAGATATCATTGAGAACATAGTATCCTTTATTCTGAGGAGCCAGAAAGAAGGTCTGGGCAAACTTCCTCCTCCCATTGAATTCCTTCGACTTAACAGAACCGGTAACCATCACAAGAACACCTCCACCCAAGGAATTGATGGAATTGATAGTCTTGATCTCAATCGAAGTAAAATACTGTGACAATATGAGCGTATGAATTTGCTGCAGAACCACAAACAACACCAAAACCATAAGTATTTCACACTAAACAAAATCGATTCGGATGTTCTTCAAAACCAAATAAATAATTAAATCAACCACAATTCAAAGAACATAAGCAACAAAAAAAAACTTACCAGCATTTCATTAGCAGACTCTGTCGAATCGCCATCAACACGAATCATGGTGCTGCCATCAGAATAAAACTGATGAACAAGATCGGGTTGCTGCTGAAGAACCTGGTAGTACTGTCCCACAAAGTACGACCCTACCTGCTCAAATACACACACACACAAATACATAAATAAATACAAAAATACATACAGAAAAATACATACTGTAAAGAGTACGGAGACTGAATCTGACCTGAACAGCACTAACAGGTCCAGGATACGAACTCGCCATTGCTTCCTCCAACTCTCAAAGCATGCAATCGCAGTGGACTATTTTGTAAAATTCTCCACTAAAACCCTAACTCACTGATCGGCCACAGATCCGGCTAAATTTCCGAAACCCTAAACCCCGCGTTCACGGCGCCTCGGGATTCCCAAACCTTTCCGAGCTCAAAACGAAGAACAACCTTCCGATAGGAAACTGAGAGAGCTTCAGAGATGGAGAGCTTTGGGGGCTTTGCGTTCCTCTCACAGGGGTTCTGCTAGCTTCTGCTTCCGCCTTTCTTTAGCCTGATTCGCTAATCCTTAAAAGGGTTTTGCAGGAGCCCCATCACAGCCGCTGATTCAACTCCCAATCAGAGCCGTCCGTTCGAAACCTCGGGAGCTAGCGTGTGATTATTAAATTTTTAAATGGCAGGGAAAGGGTAACTACCGCGGGATGATTCTCTCAAACGAACGGTCGGTGTTGCGTGGAGGGGAAAGGTGCGGTGATCGGACGCTCCAGGTGGATTTGATTTTCCTGACACTTCCAAATCTTAGGTGAGTGCACAGGTTTCCAATTCGGGTCAAGTCGTCTGTTTGGGCCCTCTTATTAGCAAACACAGAACATAGTTTAGAACGGCAAGGAATCACTGATTTTACATACAAGTGTCCCTATCAAAACCATTACGTAGAGACTGGGGGAATCTCAGTTTTTCACTACTTCTGGTAAAAAAAGGGAATTTTCCGGCCAGAGAAAAAGGCGATGTATTACCCACCAAGAGATAATGGAAACATAAAGGTCCTTTCACACGTATACACAACTACTACGGTAAGTTACTGAAGACTTGATTCCGAGACAAGACTTCAGAATATCGACTTCTGCTTGTTGGAAGGAAACTGTAACAGCCAGCAGGTAACGGTTGGATTGAACTTCTGAATAATGGCATTTGAAGATTAACCTGAATAGCATTGGCGTTCGAAGGTTTAACGAGGATGACAGTGGTTTTCGCAGAGATGATGAATTAGGAGTAGAGAGAATAATGACAGCAAACCTCCACGAATACTATTATATTAGGAAGGAAATCACTATATCTAAAATACATACGTTACTGGAACTAAAGCCGACTGATCAAAACCAAGATGTTTTGTTCACTACATGTCCCCAAAGAGAAACATCTATCGCTCAGGTTCACAAAAGGTGAAAATTAGATTACATAGGGAAAAATATAGCAGACTTGTCCTGCAACCTCAATTACTGGTAGTAATTCCCATAATACGCCTGTTGAGCCGGAGCAGGTTGCTGAGCTGGTGCTACAGCTGCTACTGCAGTAGCTGCGGCTGCTGGCTGTGCATAGCTTTGTGGGGGGAAAGCCGCCGGCTGAAATTGTAATTACACCGTTAGCTCAAAGACAAGTTGGCGAGGAAATAAAAAGTGAAAGAAGCAAACTAAGCAAAAACTAAAAACTTTCCCATCTCATATTTTTAGTACATTTTCTTCTACTCAGATAATGTTAAAACTTACTCAATATTAAGCAGGTACAAATGCAGTTTACCTCATTACTTTTACACATCTTTTGAGTATTTAATTAGACAACTAATCTAACAATAGAGACACCACTTATAAATGACCTACTTGTAACATTGTCACAAAACATCTTGAAAAGATTGAACAGTCAACAAAAGAAAAGCAATAAAAATGTATATTGGATACCTGAGCAGGATATGTGGCGGGATATGTAGCAGGATAAGCAGCAGTCTGTGGCACTGCAGCAGGTACTTGCTGATAACCACCATATGCATTGTATGCCTATTAAAAAAAAAAAAATTTGAACAAACAAATTAAATAATCAAACAAAGAGAAACAGCAAGCTGCAACTCTTATTTTGGAACCAAATCATCATCTGGAAACATCCCTATATTAAACTCAGTCAGAACTAAAATATCCTAGGGAACAAAATCCTCCGTATTCAATCTTAAACAATGACAGATGAAAACCTCTATAATGTTTCATCATATCAGAAAACTACCTGTTGGGTATAACCAGGGGTCCATTGTTGTCCCTGTGCTTGTGTAGCTGGTGGCCAAGCTTGAGGTTGCACACCATAACCAGCTGCCCACTGATTTTGTGCATTTGGATATGCTCCCATAATAGACTGGGCAGGTGAAGGAACACCAGAGTATGATTTTGCCATCTTTGTTTTATCAGAAGATAGGTAATCTTCAGCTTGCCGTTTTTTCAATTCTGAAGTGGTGCTCCTATGAAGTAAAAAGAGCTTAGCATGCCGATCCTCAGCCTTCTTGATAGACTGTGCATCCCCAAAGAGATTTAGAAACTGCAAAATCATTCCTGAGCACATTAGAATTGCAGACCATACAGATAACATTGACAATGAGATTCAGGCAACGAAAAGTTATATCAACTTTACTGCATATTTGACTTCGAGAGGGATTTCATGAAAAGCATGAAGACAAATAGGGCAAGACTGCAAGCTAATACCACCCCCAAAAAAAATAAAAGGAAAAAAAAACCCTCAATTCTTCCCAAACCTGAGAGTATATGCACTAAAATCTCTTTGAAGCGCTAATCAGAGAAGACATAAAATATATACCTCCAAATAGATGCAAGATAACTCCTCTCTGTCAGCAACACTCGCAAAATTGGGGTTCTCTGAGTTGGACTCCACGAACTTCACAACCAAGGAATCTATGTAATCAATTTGCTTTGGCAACGAATGTATCGACTCGAAATGTATCAGGGCCTGCATGCAATATTGTAGGATATATAAGGTATTAGTCCATGGTCAGAGAGAGAGAGAGAGACAGAGAGAGAGAGAGAGAGAGAACCTCGAGGAATGCTTTTGACAATTGAACATGCTCGACCGCTTCAAGAAAGATAGCCCTGGCTTTTTCAGCATTCAAAGATACCTGAAAACAAAATAAAGAAGGGAAATAAAAATTCATGTATACAATGATGACATAATATATTTGGTTTTCACTGTTTCAATCAAGCTAGTGGTTTAAAGCATACACACAAGATCTGAAAGGAATCTAGGATTGTTCACAAGACTTCATAGCCAAGCTGCCAGGTTATAACTTATAACCTACCAAGTATGCGAACCGTGCGTATTGAGCAAACAGCACGGGTAAGGTCTGAGAATGCTCCTTTCCTTTTTCAATGGCAATGGCCTGTTCAAACAAGGAGTAGGCAGCTTCCATATTTCCCTGTGAAATATAACAAAATAATCAGGTTTTTAAATGCGACATCCATAAGTAAATTGATGAGATTCAAGTTGTTTACAACTTCTTACCAGACGGTGTTCCATGTTTGCATGCTTAATGATTGCTTCTAGAAGACCAGGTGAAATTTCAGAATGTACGAGTTGATAGGCAGCCTGAGCACCAGGGATATCTCCACTTTGCTCTTTGAAGCGAGCAGCAAAAAGGTGAATCTCTGGTTGTCTCTGTTATTTCAAGACAAAAAGGTCATACACAAAACATAACCAGACGGATTCATTTTGTATTTAATTGAGAGACAAGAATCTATTTCCTGACCCAACGGGTGTTTCACCATTGTTGATCATTTATGAGCAATATCAAGAGTTATTATACTTGCAATAACACAGTAATATGCCATCAAATGCAAAAAAACAAGACATGTCCATCTGGTGTCATATGACTGATACTATAGTGACACTGACGCAAAAAGGCAAGGGGTATAAAAAATGAACAAAATGCCCATTCTTGGGAAAGACAAGGTTCTACCCATAAGAGGAGCGAAATATAGAAGGACAAGGGCAGGGAATACTGATAATAACAGTCCAGCTCACTTTGAGGGTTCACTAGTAAACAATCTACAATAATTTAAAGACTCGAGGCCAAATTCTACAGTGGACTTCAAAACCATGAATGTAATGGGTACATTACTACGTAATAAAAAGATACACGTGTTTATTCATAGCATTAAAGTTCATAACTTAAAAGACAACTAGATAGCATAAACCATCTCAAGGAAAATTTGCACCAACACTCCAATACCTAAGGGGATTAATCTTAAATCAAGCTATCTCATTCACTAGATTTACCAGACCATTAATACTCCAGATATCAAATGAGGATACTAAAACAAACTACAAGGTATTACCTTCACAAAGACCTGGGTTGCACGATCAAGAGCATTATTGGCAAGATCCAAACTTCCACTAGCTTCCATACTTAGGACATAACGAATCCAGTATTCAGGATAATTAGCACAAGCAATCAGGCATCTTTCATATAACTTGACCACCTGATTCATTAAAAAGAAGAAGTAACGATATAACAACACATCCAATAGCCATAACAGTAGCTAATGAAGAAATGAAACAGAAGGAGATATGCACAAGAAATACTCCGTTAGCAGAACAGAGAGGCCCCTCTAATAGGAAAGGAGGGACCCTCCTTGCCTGACAGACAGATGTTTAGGATAGGAAGATAAGAAGAGACCTGCATGCATAACATTGGAACTTTAAACAAAAATTCAATTTACCAACACATCATGAACCTAGAACGTCCACTGACAAAAGGGTTTGAAATACTTATCCTCAAAGAAACCAAATCGAGGCCCATCTTTAGTCTCAGTTCAAATTCCCGTTTTAAAAGTTGCTTCATCCAACGATTTAGCCAATAAAGCATATGATTCCACGTGAGTCAACATATAACAAGCAGGGCAACTAAAATTAACCAATATATAAATATACATAATTGAAAAAAGAAAAATACCTTGTTAAAGTCACCTTCCCTTTCAATAAAGTCAAGATAGTTGTTCCAATTTTCAAGCTCTGCAGCGTTAAGAGGCCTCACGTGAAAGTAAGGCCTCCTAATAGCTGTTTCAAAATTAATTATCTTAGAATCGAACTCTTTAGCTTTTTTATACATCTCTTCTCGAATGGCGATAAACTTCTCCAACTCCTCCGCTTCTGTTAAGATAGCAGGAGATGGTTCTGCACCATCAGGTTGAGCATCTTCCCCGTTTGCTTGTACACCATCCTCTGAAGTGGCACTTGCTGCTGCTGCTGCAGCAGCAGCTTCTTCAGCAGTTCTCAATTCTGAGAGAGGCCGACTTCCAGCTAACTCCTTAAAACTGTTAAAACCATTGGCATCAGGAATACAAACAAAACAGTTGCAAAACCTTAGAGTGAAACAACACATTCAAAGAGTAATCACCTGTTTAAATATCGATCCAGTTGTTGGTTCGGATTCTCTAATATTCGTGAGTAGATCACAACAAGCTGGCCCCATGCTTGCTGCATAAATTCATAATCAATGTACCTGTCCCAAAGAGGAAAGGACAAGTAATCTGTTCCAACATACGCTAATCCTCGCTCAAAAAGCCTGAAAGCCATAAAAGAGAAAAATTGAAGGGAAAAAAAAGAAAGATCAGATGGGTACAAGTATTAAAACAGCTGAGATAACACATCCATGAAAGGGAGAGACCGCAGAACTGACTCTAACACCATATGACACTTCTAAACGCTGCATTTACCTTCCTGATATAAACCATACTATGTCCGTCAAATGGAGCAGTGCTAGAGGCCATCTAAGCCCTTAACTGGACGAGATCTTCCCAGCAGCAATTTGCATAATGATGCACTTCAAAGTGTCAAAGTTAAAATAGAGCCAGAATTCATTGACCACTAAATTACTAAGACGTGTGTCTTCATGGGAAGGGAGATAGAATGGGTATTGTGAAGCCAAAATATAGAATTAGATCCTTAGGGAGGGGAGAAAAAGAACAAGACAAAACAAAAAGCTACACCCGAACAGTAGCCTCAAAACCAAGGGATTGCACATCAGAAAACATTTCTAAAGTGCATTCCCACCAAACCTTTCCGTCATATATGTGAGGAACCACTGTTGCAATCATACTGAAGTGAGGTTAGAAAACAAGGACACCAGTTCCTTGCAACTGAGAAAACCATGCAATCATAAACTCCCAACATGACTAACAACAAGAATGCATAAGGAATAGTTATTACCTTCTGATAGTGTCTGGATCTCCAAAAGTAGTTGTGGCAAATGTACAGTAATGCAACCAAATGTCAACTGAATAGGTAACAGCTTGAACTGCTCGCTCATAAACCTCCACAACTTTATCAATAACACCAAAACGCGCCTCATGATCTGCATACTTTTTCCAATACCCATAACACAAAGGAAACTCTGCTAGAAAAGCATCATAAACTTTTCGAATTTTTAATATGTTATCCTGCATATAAATTAGGGAGATTAATTAGTTCCATAGGAAACAGCTACAGATAAAACATAGATAGAATTCATACACTAAGTGATTAACAAATGCATGAGCCTGAACAAAGCCTACAAAACCTATTATATGAATCTTTAGACACCACGGAAAATCAAACCAGTCAGAAACTAAATGTTCCTTTGAAGGAGAATTCTCACTGAAGGAACCAGGAACTATTTTCACATTGAAATGGATAACATAAGCATATTCTTTTTGATAGGGAGACAATTTATGAAATGGAAGAGAACTCAGACCATTTAGAAAGCAACTAGATGGTATCTTTAACGCGACAATATACTATGGAAGAACCAAAACACGCAGACAAGGTTGACTTGTACGAACAAGAATCTGAGTGCCAATTTCCCGTATCTAATTATTTTCTATTCAAAAGAGCAGGACTATATAGTTGGATGAACCTCCCTTTCCGCTCCCTGCCAAGGACAATTACTATTACTAATTTGATGTTTGGACCCCAAAAGCCATATAAAGTTAACCTCTTAGTTCTCTAGAGATTTATAGATATAATAGCATATAAAACTACAGAGGTGAGTGAGATATCACCTCAAAGTGCTCTACAAAATTGCAACACTACTTCGAGAAAGATTCAAAAGGTACCTATTTTCACATTTCTACACATTAAAACCCACAAGAAAACCATTTTACATACCCAAGCAGCTGATTATGACAGCGCTATTAAAAAGAAAGGTTTATTGTTAATTTCCAAATTTTATGAATGATTCATAACTGAGCAAGAAACATGACCAAAGCATTCTCTTTTGTTTCTTATAAAACAACAATGAAAATTGACAGCCATCACTCAATGAACTTCAATTGGTATAACCATGAAAATTGACAACCATGAAAATTAAACAGGAGCAGTCAACCATATGATCCAACTAATGACACAAAACATAACATACCTCTGCAACCTTCTCTGTCTCTTCAATTAAAGCAGTCCAGGCATTAAAATCTAAAGAATTAGCCCTAACAATGTTCCATAGTCTATCTTCTTCGGCAGACATAGCTGCAACAAAGAAAAAGAAAGAAATAACATAAGAATACAAAAGGAGCAATTGGCAAAGATGACGATCAGAAACATGGTTCAGATGAGATTGTTTTATCAACTGTATTTAATTATTACTACCAGATGTGATTTTTTTACTTTGCAAACTAATCCTTAACAAGGTTCAGATGATATTTACATAAATAAGTTTTGTTGAACAGAGTCCTATTATATAATCACGAACCTAACTTCTGGATAGTATAGTAGTCAAATTTAACTCATCTAAAAGTCAAAACCTCCACCAAAGAAACATGCAAGAAAGACATACCAGAACAGTCCACATATTGTTGTGTATCCAGAGATCCAGCCATGTTGTCTGAAGCATCTCCATTTCCAACAGATGAAACAGTTCCCACCCCAGAAGTAGCAACACCATTAGCAGTAGAATCATAATTGGCAGCTTGCAATGATGCCATGGTTTCATGTTCACTGTTAGCAACATTCCCACCAGCATCAGCAACACCAACAGCTGGTTGAGCCTCATATGTTGCATAAGAATGTGATTCTTGCATGAGAGAATCGGAAGCCACAGAATATGCATTTCCATCACCAGGCATTGGATGGGTTGCATCTACAGGAGCAGGAGGAGCAGAAATTTCTGTGGTAGCCTCCTGAGCAATATTTGAGCTGGAATCAGAATAACCTGTCGTAGTATAGGCTGCTGATGAATATCCCATCATTGCATTTGTTTGAGCAACAACAGTCTCACTGTCTCCCATGCTTGAAAATCAAACCTTTCCCTTAGTTTAAAACTGCAATAATACCAACAATAAAATTAGGGCAGTCCAACCAATTCAAGAGGTAAGAGAGGGAGAAAAAATGGCTCTGTAAAATAGTGCAGTGTATCATGCAGGAAGTTTAAACAAGAGTTAAACACAGTTGGGCATTAAGTAATACACAGCCCTTAATTTTTCAAATAAAAAACCATTCTGCATTTACTTTTTCATACACCTCACAACAAATAAGCATCCCCCATCTTAAACCCGTAGCATGTAGTGTTCAAGAATATTGCATTTCATATCCAAAACAAAACTCCAACAATAAACAATCACCGCTTCCACTAACAACCTCGCATGCAAAAGCATTTAACTCCATTTAAACAATCAAGACCACTCTAAACCTATTATATAAATGTGAGGGAAAAAAACTTGGGTAGAATGTGTGCCGTTTATAAATCATAAATGATACCATTAAGGCAAAAAAAAAAAAAAATGAAGAAGAAGAATAAGAACAAGAATCAATCTTGATGAATTCTGATAAAAACATGAAACTTCTCACTCTAATCTCATAATCGAAACAGCAATTCTTTAAAAAAAAATAAAAAAAACCTAAAAATAAGTAATCGTAACTAGTTATCTAATTCAATTTACACACTAAATCAGTAGGGAGAAAACAAAAACCCCTATCAAGGGATTAATACAAAATTGTAGTCAAGTTCAAGCAATAAAGCGCAGATTAAAAGCTCAGCACCAGAAATTAACACAAAAGAAGCGAAATTAACGACGCCTAGGCCTAGGGTTTGGCAGGATAAACCCTAATTGAAAATCGTGACCGGAAGAAACTGAAACGCGAGTTGAAGTGGAGGTGATGGAAGACTTACCTCGAGGTCGGAAAACGGCGCCGTATCCGGAGAGCTCCGTAACTGAGCTTCGCGGAAGAGAGAGAGAGAGAGAGAGAGAGATGGAGAGAGAGAATTTGAAAGGGTTGTGTACTTGAAACTTTTGGTGGTAAAACGAAAACGCTGAAACTGAAGAAGGGAGAAGTGGTAGGCGCAGGGCATATAATGCGTGTGTGTGGCTTTGGACGGTGGACCCGCGGTGCTATGCAAATCTCTTTTTCTCTTTTGGATTTGGGCCGTAGAAGACCGGTCCAAAATTTCTTTCTTGTTTTTGTTTCTTTTCCCATTTTTTCTTCCCATTTTGTTTTTTAACAAAAACAAAATATAAAAAAAATTTGAATTACAACATGAGTAGATAGGTGAAAACTGGAAAGAAACATTTGCCGCGAAATTTACTTGTTTTGGTTCAGAATTAATCCGATTTTGCTAAAAATTAATTAAACGAAGCAAGAGCATCTGCCACAAAATTAACTTCTTGATAACGTCACAAAAATATATAGAAAGAGTGTTACGCTCTTTGTTTTCTTTAACTTAAAATCGATTTCATAAGAGATATACCATCCAAAGTTTATAGATTGCTTTAGGCATGAAATTTTTTCCATAGAGAATTGGAAAGTTGATTGAAGAGATTGAGCTATACAAATACATACATATATATATATATATATATATGTTATTGTATGTGGAATGCATACCTATAGCTATATGGTTGTACAAGAAATAAGTACAATAACTCAGACTTTATGATTGCATCTGCGACATGATATTGTAATGTTCCTTAACATCTTGGATCACAGTAGATTTTAAATTTGTATTTGGGTATATTGTTGTTCTATGCATTTACTATAAAGTTTTTTTAAGATTTGTAAGTATTTATGAACACATGATATTAGAAATGATTCTACTCTATTTTTGAAAGTAGAAGATTTGTTAAGAACTATTTACTAGGGCTGGGCACGGGTCGGGACGGGCCTGTTACTAACTGATACCGAGCCCAGTACCTAAAATTTTATACGGGACAGGACAACGTTTTTTCAAAGTTGGTACCGAAGGTACCGAAACTAATCGGGATCGGGTCGGGCCCGGGCCCGGGCCCAATTCGGGATACCCGATTCCTTTTTTTTTTTTTTCCCACACTTGAGTACTTTAACAGCCACATCCAAAATTTCCAAATTTCAATCATTTTAGGATGCAGCTGTCCTCTTAGCACTGCAACTTCTAAATCTACACAATCAATTTTGCCTTAAACCAAATCAAACAATGTAAAATGAATTGAAGAATTCTTGAAAAGAAGAAATGAACTAGGGAAGATGAACAATAATACAATATGTGCAAAACTGCATATTATAAATTCAAAGTGCAGTAATGCAGATTATGAGTTTATGACAGGAAACAAGTGCAGTAATGCAAATTGCAGATTATGACAGATTGCAGTAATGGTTGTAATGCAGTAATGCAAATTGCAAATTATGATAGGAAACAAATGCAGTTATGCAAATTGCAGATTGCAGTAATGGCTGTAATGCAGTAATGCAGTAATGCAAATTCTTGAATTCAACAATAAGTCTAGTAGGTCTTAAACAAGGAATTAAAGTCTGAAATAAGAAATTTAAAGTCTACAAACCATTACATGATAAAAACTAGTTAACTACTAGTCTTGAAGTATTAAACACATTTGAAAAAACCTTCATCAGTTCATCACACTCAGTCTCACAAGTCACAACCTCATAAACTCATTAGTCAACATTTACCACCGCAGCCTTTCCCTTCCCCTTTGCTTTCGGGATTGTTGAACGTGTATTTCTGCTGGAGGCAGTGCTCTTATGATCTAAGTAAGCATTTAAAGTCAATAATAGAGAACCTACATGTAAGAAAACAGAAAGCAAAAATTAAAATTGAAACTTATCAAGGTACCTTTCTCAGCCTGCTCATAGAACTCTGTGTTCTCAATTGTAGGCTCCTCTACCTCTTGAGCAATATCATCTCCCAACAACCAATTCTACATGCAGATTAAAGCCTCCACTGTTTTAGGAGTCAATGAACTCCTAAAAGCATCAATAACTCTCCCTCCAGTGCTAAATGCAGACTCCGATGCAACTGTGGATGTTTGAACAGCAAGTGCATCTCTTGCTATTGCTGCCACCACAGGAAACTTGGATCCATTGTAGGGCTGGGCGTCCGGACCCGAAAGACCCAGGATCCGACCCGAACCGAGGAAAAAAGCCTGATTCGGTTCGGTTTTAGAATAGAAATTTTCGGTTCGGTCTAAAGCCCGACCCGAATTCATGTAATCGGTTCGGTCTCGGGTTCCATATTTTCAGGGCCCGAAAGCCCAAACCGACCCGAATTCATGTATTTGCTTATTGTTTTAGATATATGACTTCTTACATAAGTTTTCCTTTCTCTTTTCTTTGCAGGATGACTTGTAAAACGTTCCAATGTACAACCTGGAAAGGTTCCCTTGTAGTTTCCATTAGGATAGTTATATTCTAGTGATACTTTACAATTTATATATTACAACACAGTGACACACCTTATATTAGGTTGCCAGAAAGAGACCCATCCAGGGGCCCCGTGGCTACGGGTGGCCTTTGATTTGTAGCTAAATGAAATCTTTATCTTGATCACATGTAACATATACAATGATGTGGTGTTGGGCATTAGAAAAGGAAAAAAAATGTTTCATTTTTGTTTTTCGGTGGAAATAAACATTTGGGCCCGAAAAAGCCTGAAAACCGAACCGGCCCGAATGGGTTCGGTTTCTGTCGATTTTCAGTTTACAAAAAGACCGAACCGGCCCGAACCGATAGTTTCGGGTTCGGTCTCGGTCTTACTAATTTTGGGCCCGGCCCGACCCGAGCCCAGCCCTACCATTTATCTTCCACCAACACAAAATATCGAAGCCATCTTCCTCCTCCTCAACAAACTCTAGGGGAGCATTTAGATATTGATCAACTTCATGTGCCATTACAGCCTCTTCACTCTCTTGGACCACCTTTCTCCAAGAGTTTAGCAACTGACCCCGCACACCAACTCTCGTATTGCTGCTTCTACTCGTGATTGTGATGCCTGAACTTGTAGGGCTTTGATGTCTCTGCATATGTCTCCCACCATCTACGATCGGTGCATACTATAAAAACAAGAACATGCATAAACACATAAAATTAGTATTAATACTCATAAGATCAGAAAATCTAATATTAAAAAAACTGAAATAAACAGAGTTGTACCTCATCATATAGCGCCATTAACAAAGATCTAATCTCATTGGTTCTACTTTGCACATCGGTTCTACTTTGCACATCGACATCATCCATACCCTCTTCCTTCAAAAAATGTATATAATTCCTAAGCTTGAATCTTGCATCTAGCACAAGTCCAACAATAACAAAGTGGTTTAGGTCTGTAAAGCCACCATAGTACTTCAAGAATTTGCTTCTCATATTTGCAGCCATATCAGTTAATACATTTTCAGTGTCGGAACCAGTGCAATCTCGGGTGCAATGAAGAGGTTTTCTATGTTTCTCTCCATGGTAACAACATCATGGAATGTTGTATGCACAGTTGGATGCAAGCTTGCACTAACTCTAAGGGTCACATCATAAAATACTCGAAGCAAATCAACAAAAATCTCATCCTTGTCCCAATCTGGTTCCTCCGGAGGCCCAACTCTGTTTCTTTTGTTCTTACTAGGAACGACATTGCCTTCCTCATCATATTCCTCCCCTGGTTCCTTGAAATAACCTAGATAAAGCTCATCATCATCATCTTCCTCCATCCTTGCAAAAGCCTTCTTAAACTTCAAGGCTGCCTCCAACATTAGATAAGTTGAATTCCACCTAGTTGGGACATCTAAACAAACCAGCCCTGTAAGAGGACGCTTTTCTTTCTCGACAGCTTTCCTAAAGCTGTCTAGTCTATTAGGTGAAGACCTAACATACTTGACAGCATTCCTAATGGCTAAAACACTCTTTTGCAGCCTCTTCAAGCCATGTCCCACTATCAAATTGGTTATGTGTGCTGTGCACCTCACATGCATGTATTTACCACCTAAAACTGTTTTGTAAGATGAACACTTATTCATCTTTGATCTAAGCCACTCTAAAGCCGACTTATTTGCAGATGCATTATCAACAGTTATGGTCAACACCTTCTCAATCTCCCACTGCAGCAAACAAGACTCTATAAGTCTACCTATGGTTGCCCCTTGACGGTTTTGGATAACACAAAAATTTATAACCCTCTTGTGCATCTTCCAATCAACATCAATAAAATGGGCAGTAAGCACCATATAATTGATGTTTTGGACACTAGTCCAAGTGTCCGTTGTGAGACACACTCTATACTCCTTCATAATTTTGGATAGTTCTTTTTTGTGTGCATCATATATGCTTAGGAACCTTCTAACTAGTTTCCTACGAGACGGTTCTTTAAACAAATGGCACACTCTACCACAAAACCGGTTAAAACCTTTTTTCTCAACAAAGCTAAAAGGCAATTCATCCATGACAATCATTTCGAAGCAAGCATCTACGTAGTCATCTTGATCATAAGCTACTGCAGTAAGTTTGTTTCCTAGAGATTTATCTCCCACAAGAACCCTCTGACTCTTACTAACATTTGGGGGATAATACCTGCAGAATTGATTAATATGCCTAATCATCCCCGAAGTCCCATTTCTAGAACTATCCGCTGCAAAATCACCTATTTTTCCTCTAGGACAGTGAATACAATAAGCTCATTTCTTAACAATATCTACATCATTCCCTTCAGCATCTTTTCCCTTCACAACCTTATCATACGTCTTAAAGTGTTCCCAAACAAAACTACGCTTAATAGTTGCTGAACTAACCGGATTAGAATGATCACTTTGAGTTGCACTAGTAGGAACTTGCGCATGAGCTTCATCACTTGCAGGAGTAGGAACTTGCTGGTTTGAACCCGTAGGAGCTTGCTGGGTTGAACTTGTTGGAGGAAGAGCTTCAATTTCCCCAGGAGCAGAAGGTGAAGTTGCGGTTGAAGAGTCTTCAAGCCCCGAAGCGGTCGGATGAGGCCGAGCAGCTACCTTCTTTGCTCTAGCCATCGAGTTATTTGAATCAAATAACTGACTTGGAGATGAAGTATGAATCAGCAGCTATGGTTAGTATTTTTGTTTCATAATAGTTGGAGAAACAAACTAAGAGATTGAGATTAAAAAGAAAAAAAAGTATGAATCATAGGTTAATATTTCATTAGCTAGTTAGCTACTGCTACATGCTAGACAGTAGACAGCCCAACAAGTACTTTTCTCTATATTAGTTACCAATTTTAGATCCATATCATAGCAACACGGCCAATCCATTGTCTCATATCAACAATAATTGTGAGCCCCGGAAAAATATATCGAGTTTAGCGAAGATCGTACGAGAAATTATTCAACGATCTCGATAAATGTCAAGATGCTCGAGAATATTTGCAGACATTTTGACAAAGTGAAATCCTCAATTTAGGAGGTGGATAATAAAGTGCACAATACGACGAGTTCGTGGTAATTTTTCGGGAATTTTTGGGATACCCAATGTATTTGTTATGATTTTCCGAAGTTGTGGGATCCTAGAAAATAATTTAGAGAAATAGAAATTTGCTACGGTGCAATCCTAGCCGTCCTTAAATCCACCATCTCCACCGCTTCATCCTAGCGCTTGATTACAATTTAGGTTGGGGTATTTTTATTCCTCGATCAGATCAAAGACTGAGGTTAAACCAGAAAACTCAAGAGGAGGGAGAGCTCGGTGCTCTCTAAACCAAGACGGAGCACGACCCGAGAGAGACCCGACTAGAGGGACGCCGTCCGGCCACCCCACGACGGCGCGCGACCACCATCTTCTTCGTCTTGTCGTCGCCAACAGCCTCCCGTCCTTGGATCGTCCATGCACTGAACGGAGAAGAAAACCTGACAACCAGAAGCCCGAACCCTCACCGGCATCCTCTGCAATTTCCGGCGCCTCCAGCCACTTTCTGGGCCGTCTATGGTATGAAACCTCCTCTCCTCGTCATGCTCTTCAAGTCTGGGTAATTAGTTTTCAATTTGGATTATGTTTTGACCATCTCGTTTCTGGGTTTGTGCTCGAGCTGCCGTGTTCTTCGACACTGATAGCTTCTCAGGCTTATTTGGGCTCCATCTCTTGCTCAACTGCACTTCTAGTCAACAATCAAGGAGTTTGTCCAGTCGCTGGTGTGAAAATCATCAGTTCATCACCATTCCAGTCTCGACAGTGAGTTCTGGGGACTGAGTTTGGATTGATTGAAATTGATTTCTGATTTTCCAAGGTATAATCCCGACCTTGAATCAAAGTTTGGCACTTGGTGATAATCGGATGTTAATCCCTGAAAGTTGTTGGGTTGGCTGTGCGGTATGGTTTGCATGTGCAGAATGAGTGTGTATGTCTTGATTTGAAGTGTTGTAGTTTCGATAGCTTGGAGTTTATGTTTGGAATGGATAAGAAATCTGATAATGTGTTGTTGAAAATTTGGTTGCATAGAATCGATTGTGTCGTTGTGCTTGTGATGGTACATTTAGAATGAGCTATGGAGATTTGAAAATGGTCAAGTCATGAAACTTGGGTGTCCTTAGTAGTTTTGGGTACACCTTCTATGAAAATTGGAAAGTATTGGGTGTCCATAGTAAATTCCATTGAATTACTATGTGACGAAAATATTAAGTAAAGAAAACAAAATAACATCTTGGGTGGCCTTAGTAAATACGGATGCACCTAAAGTGTTTGGATTTAAGTCAATGTTTGATTTGTTTCGACATAGTCATAATTGGTCGATATCGTAATTTCAAGTAAAAGTTTGGTAATTTGGGTTAATTATCGAACAAGTCTCGATTGGTCCAAGTTGGTCAACTCCTGGTCAAACTAGGAAAAGTTGGTTGTACGATTTGTTAATCGTCGAGATTTCAGTTATTAATTCAATGCGATATTAACTATCGAAATGTCGGAACTTAGGACTCCAACTACCTGAGGAACGGAAGGTTCGTGATCTCCGAACAATGTGAAATGGTAAAGCTTCGAAATCCAGGTAGGGGACTTGAGACTCTCTATTGGCTAGTGATTTTCTGTATTTGATTGAATATTTGATGCATGATGAAAGTACATTGTCAGTTCAAAATTAAAATGTTTTTAAGTTAACGTGCGTATAAGATTGTTGATGGCGGTGTGTGAGAGCGGAAAGGTGGTTGATGACTTCCTTGGGGATTAGCCACCCCTAAACCTCCGGAGGGTTAGCTACACCGGTCGGACGGTGCGCAATCGCAATGACAACCCGGTTTCGTGTGTGTAGCTAGTGTGTAAAGTTTGGCGCTCTGTGACTGGTAAGGTCAGATATTGGTTCTACAGAACCAGGCCATCAGGTAAAGCGCACGTAGTTTTCTAATCATGCATCGGGTTTTTAAGTTTGTCATTCTTATATATATATATATATATATATATATATATATATATATTTGCTTTGTTTTCACACTGGGCCCAAATCCAAATTATTACAAAGTTGAGTTGATTTTCAAACCTAGTCGTGGTAGAGTTTCCTGCAGAGCAGCGAGGACGAAAGCTCACCCCTACAAAACTGTGGATGCAGGTACTGTGCACTGGTGACGGGACAAAAGCGGACGGAGCTGGGTGAGAGGAATAAGTCCGGTAAACCATTGTTTGGACTTTGTTCTACATTCTTTTTCTCGAACTTCGTGTTCCGAAACTTGTTGATAGTTAGCTTGTGTCAATTTTAGTTCTCATTCCTTAAAATTCGTATCTCGTGTGAGCCTTCATTTGAAGTTCTGGACGAAGGAAATAAATTCTAGTGATTTAAAGATTTTCACCTCAAAAGTACTTGTAGCTTCTGCTGTGTTTTTCAAAAAGTATGCCTAGCGGTTCTCTAGGATGTAAATCGAGAGTTCGGTTTATGTTTTAGGGACTCGCGGCACTGTAACGAGCTTAGGCTGGTGAGGTGCAGCTTGGGGCGTTACAATAATATAATTGATAAACATCAAAGTTGATAAATAATATAAGCAGTAAATTCCTATATAAACATCAAAGTTGATAAACATCAAAGTCTATACTAACACGCAGCACCCAAACAATTAAAATACTGAATATATAAGCAGTAAATTCCTTTCAAATTCGGTAAAAGAACATATAAACTACTAAAGCTTATTGCACTACCAGTTGGCGAAGAATCTAAGTGTGTATAAATCCAATTTACCACACAACACTACCAGTTGGCGAAAAATCTAAGAGTGTATAAATCTGGAAGCAACAACCCTCGCTCCTACCATTTATATGATATAATAGCAACAACCATCGCTCCTACCATATGATTCAAAATAAAATTTGACAGAAACAGATGATTAAGAACAGGAAATTTCCAATCTTTTTTTGTGAATTTCAATTTCCAGTAAACCCAACAAGAAACACAACAAAGAAAGGTTGAGGCTACTTACTAAGAGAGTTAGAGTCTTGGATGGTGCTTGAACAGAAGAAGATCTGGAGAGTGGAGAAGACTCGAAGAGAGCTTAGAACTAGGGTTAGTGAATTGGGGATCGACTGATCGAGGGGGATTGGGGATTTAGATGAAGAACAGAAGAAGATCTGGAGAGTGGAGAAGAGAGCTTAGAACTAGGGTTAGTGAATTGGGGATCGACTGATCGAGGGGGATCGGGGATTTAGATGATCGAGAAGAACTGAAGAAGATCTGAAGAGTGGAGAAGACTCGAAGAGAGCTTGGGGATCGAGTGATCGAGGGGGATCGGGGATTTAGATGATCGAGAAGAACTGAAGTTGATCTGGAGAGTGGAGAAGCAGAAGACTCGAGGGAGAAGCAGAAGACTCGAAGAGAGCTTGGGGGTCTTCGTTAGTTCGTTTAGCGGCTTACGGCCTTAGGTTGATTAGGACTTTAGGTCAAAATGTTTTGATCAGCTGTGGTCATAAATATGTGTTCTCACATGTTTGACTAAACTACCCAATCAAAATCAACCAAGTAATATAAAAAATTAAAGATTTAATTTAATTAATTTAAACGGGACGGGACGGGATCAACCGGGATCAACTGGGCTAGTACCGGTACCGGGCCCGTTTCTACGGGACGGGCCCAAATAGTAATTTTCAGATTTTGATCTCGGCCCGTACCGGGGGATTTCGGAACGATACCGGGATTTCGGTTTTGGATGCCTAGCCCTACTATTTACAAACTCATGAAAATTCAAGCTTGATGCATTCCATTTGTCAACATTTTCTATGTAATTTCTCAGGACGACTGAGATTGTGCACGTTTATTCTCATATGTATGTAGTTGGGTGTTGTTGATGTTCCTTAGGTTAAAACAGTACTTCACACTATCGTCCAAGCAGTATTTGAGGAAGGTTGTCTCCTTTGTGCTTGGTTCGATGACACCATTAGAGGGGCATTATCTTGAGGCCTGGAGCTTGGGTTGCGCGCGGTTGACTTGCCAATAACATGGCCCTGGATCTTCCCAAAATTAGGCAGCAAGGAGTTCCAGTTCCATCCACCTACATATCATCCTCGTCTTCATCATCCTCTTGTTGTGTCACATAACACTACACCTACATATCTATCATGTTCGAAGGACTACATGTCTACAGCTCCTTGTTATAGAGCTGCGACACTTTCTCGCCCCACAATTTACCAAGTAATGGTGCACAACGAAATGATCCACTATTTTTGATAAGTAAAGGGATGTCATTTGTGCTCCAACCTCGTAATTTAGAGGTGATGTGATCCAGCATAATCAAGCCAATTCATGATCCTTAATAGATGAACACAAATTCGTCTACACATTGGAATGAATATAAATTCATGAATGTTAATTCTATCCATAACCCAGCGTAAAGCAATTCACTGAAAGCACATACCTTAGATCACAAATCATGATGTGAACACATAAACATAGTAGATGCCTAAAGTGTGGGTTATAGATTATATACCTTTGGTAATTCCTTGATTCGATTACTTGACACTGCAAAGTTCGCCATCAGCATCACGTTTGTCTTCATGTTGGCTTTCTATAGCTACCCCCAAGGGCGTAGGCACATTAGGGCCAGAAAGGTCATTTGACCCTTCTCAACTTTTGGAAATAGTCAGTGATTGGTTAAACTTAAAATTTTATATTTTTTGATCAAAAGAGGTAAACCCATTATATAGATTCAGCAAGCAGTACAAAAACGAAACACCCCTATGGGGTCAACAGAAAGAATCGTTTCTCAGAGTACCCTAAAACTCCTATTCTAAAACAAGAACAAGAACCTGTTTGAGCCCAAAATTGATTTTGGCAAGATCCTTTAGTGGATTTAGCACAACAGGCTGATACCTGTGGCCCAAAAATAAACCTACTTGGGTTTGGGTTACAGCTTCGCCCATTCCGTAATCCATAAGGAAAACGAAACCTTATTGGAGTCAAGTGGCAGAGATTGATTAGGGAACTTCAATCAATAGTCCTTCTGTAGCAAGGAACAGTCGAAGACCTAGGTATAAATACTAGGATTCGAGGACATAACAAGGCTCTCTCAACTCAACTAATCCCAACGATTACAAAGCCTCCCCTGAGCAAACCTTTAACCTCGTTGAAACCGGCTGACCGCGCGCCAGTCCTAGTCTCTCCAAGAGTCGACTGTCAGCATCACCAGATCAACCCGGCGACCGTGCTTCCAGTCCTAGTCTCCTCGCGAGCCGACTGCCAGTGCTACTGCCACAGATACTACCAGCGAAGCAAGGGTAACGCCCTCGCAACCCAGCGAAGCTAAAGATACGCTTTAGCAAACCCCGTGCTTTCTCAAGATTTCCCAGTGATTGCTCTGCTCAACCTACAACGTTGAGTATCGATTTGGTGACCGAAGAGATCACACCCAAAGTCCTTATCCGTAAGGCAAAAGTCCTTTCCCGAAAGGCTAGAGAAGAACCCTGTGACGAGGTTGGTGCTCTCCTCGTCCACAGCGCTTGAAGAAGAAGTCAGGTCAAGGGACTACCCCGACGACTGCACCCCACAGTGCTGGCACGCCTGCACAATCACTCGCTCAAAAGAGACAGTTTGCACCCCTACCGGATTTACGCGTCAAACTTTTTGGCACGCCCAGTGGGACCTGTAATAGTGTCTCTTCGTGAACGCAGCCATTGGGAAGTAGAGCGAAAACCCTTACCAAAAGGTTTACACTAACTGCTCAAGACATAAGACCTCCAGTTACAGACCGCACTCTAGCGCGGACTGTCGTGGTCTTTCTGAAGAACAAGTAACTCAACGATTCTCTCATCCTGCTCAATCGTCCGACATGTCTACTGAACGGGAAGAGAATCACCCTGCCACTACTGAGGGCCAGAATGTTACTACTCAACATTGTCACTACCGTTGTTCCTAATACAGTGGAAAGTGGAGGAATAGAGGCTTTTGTCAGGAAGCCTATTCCAGAAGGAGTGACCTCGAAGGTGAGGTTCGCGATCATATTGGAGAACATTGAAAACCACCGCCAGTTTATACTCGCTGATTTTGAAAGGGAACAAGCAAAGACTGTCCAGCGCATGCGCGAGTTAGACCAGCGCATCACCCAACATGCAGTAGATACCCAACAGCAGATCGCAAAATCAGAAAGTGTAGTCAGGGCTCATGTCACTGATGTTGCTAGTCAGCATAGTCAGCAGCAAAAAGAGATCCTGGCAGCCATCACGAACCAAACTCAGCAGACTGCATCAAATATGGCAAATCTTCGCAAGGACGGCGCTGGCCTCGCAACCGAGGTGGCCATGCAGAGAGCCCAGCTGAACCAAGCAAGAGACGTGCTGAACAAGGCTTTAGGGGACCCTAATGCTCTCCTCGATTCTCTTGGCCAGCCATCTGGCTCTAGCAAGTACGTACCGCCTAATCAGCGAGAAAAAGCTAGCAGCAGTACCGCTACACCGGCCGCAACAGTTGGCGCTACGCCACAGAAAGGCAAAGAGCAAGCTCTGGTTATCGGTGGCAGCAAAGAAAAGGGCACCTCGACAGATGGACAGACCGCCAGACAGAAGATTCCAACGTCGAGGGTTATTGGAAATGCATCTGGTTCTACCACTTTTATCCAATATGATAGCGACGGGGCAGAAAATGTGTATCAGGAGCTACCAGGAAGCTATTATGGTATTGACCAGACGGGTAACCCGGTTAAGATAACAGCCTTGGCAAAAGAAATGCCCATCCCCACAGTAACTCTTCAGCCACCAGCTACAACCCACGTGGTACATGTAGGAGATGGAGGAGGAGCTTTGAACCAGGCACTACCCTTGCAGGCTACTCGCCATACTGTGGCAACACCTCCTCCTCCACCTCCGGGTCCGGAGTGTGTGAGACACGACGAGGTAGAAGAGATAATCAGGCTGGCTAATCCTAGGAATCAGGTTGATGGGGTCTATGAGGGACCTTTCCCGCCGCATGTGATGCTCGTGCCCTTTCCCAGGGGTTATAAAAATATCATATTTTCTACTTTTTCAGGAGAAGATACAGAGAACGCGGCTACACATCTAGCCAGGTTTAGGGTACAATGCGGCCAGTACCAGAATGATGACATCCTCAAATGCAGGATCTTTGGCACTTCTCTCTCAGGTGCTGCCTTTAGATGGTTTTCCAAACTTCGGCCAGGGACCGTCGCAGATTGGCCCGCGATGGAAAAGATGTTCCGAGAAACCTTTGGAGCCATTGAGCCTGAGGTCGACTTGGCTTCTCTCACTCAGATGGCCCAACAGCCTACAGAGTCTGCTGTGGCCTACCTTCAGCGCTTCCAAATCCAGAAAGCCAAGCTTAATGTCATCCTGCCCGAGAAGGAGTTAGTCAAACTGGCGGTCAAGGGCTTGGAACCTCACCAATGGAAAAAGCAACATGGCAGCATGATCCAATCAATGGGAGAACTCATCACAGAGGTAGGCAGCTTTGAACATCTCCTCAGAGAAACAGACGCTAGGAAGAATGCGTCCAAAGGGACATATGTGCCAGGAAAGCATCGCACCATAGCGGCCCTGAGCTACCAGCCAGCTACCTATGACCCTTACTACCATCACCACACTGAAGAAGTGTTTCAGGATGACGAAGAGGAAGAGGAGAATGATGTCGCTGCTTATGAGCTGACCGAGAAGAAGAATCCAGCCCTGAAGCAGTTGAAAATATCCAAAGAACCTGTCAAACTCAAAACCATGGCCTTCACCAAACCTGAGTTCGCGACATATACTCACGATGCCAATAAGGCACATGAGATCTTGGATGAGATGATCGTCGCAAAGATGGTGAAGACCGATTTTGGGCCTTTTCCTAGACCGGACCAGCTGAAAGGAAAAAAGTACTGCAAATTCCACAACTTGTGGAACCACAATACCGCAGACTGTGTGAAACTCAAAGACCAGATCCAGGTATGGCTCAATAATGGCAGTTTGCAGGTGGAAACGCCGGTACAGGCGACAACGCTCGTAGACTTGAGCCTTTTTCCTGACACCGGGATCAATATGGTCGATGTAAACTGGTCCAGGCAGAAACAGAGGAAACCAACCTTGGATTTAAATACCAAGGGGCGAGAAGGAAAGTCTACCGAGGGTGAGGTTCCTGCGCAACAGACAACTAAATCAGTCGGGAAAGCCTCACCAGTAATTCTATGCTCGCGATGCAAAGAAGAGTGTGGCATCCAAGTGTTACATGAAGAGGTTGAGCAGACGTTTCTCTTTGGCTCTCTCCCGCCCACTAAGTGGGCCTCACCATCGCGGAACTATCAGCCTTCTAGCCCAAGAGACAAGGAGAGGGTGGAATCGCCACCATCCCCCAAGGACTCCAACTTGTTCAGGAAACTGCAAGCAGCCGCGGTCGATCAAAAACAAGCGGAGAAGGCCACGAACGAACGAAAGGACGTTCTAACCAAGCCCTACATCCCACCTGCTCCAGCTGCCACCATCAAAGAAGGAAAGTGGTACACCAGGGAAAAAGGGAAGGCAGTGGAAATAAGCTCTTCCAGGAAAAGGAAATTGCAACGTAGGTTCGGGAAAGCCAAGTGCGCTCTAGAGGCTCTGGATCAGGGCCTAATCAAGCCTTCGCAATTGGTCAAATCGCCGAAACAGTATCAGAAGGAAATGGAGACACTCGCTGCCAAGCCATTAGTGGCTCCCTGCAGCCTCCAGAAACAAACAACAGGGGCAGACAAGCCCAGTGTTTTTTGCAGGATCACTGAAGAAAGGGTACCTCCGCCAACTCAAACGAAAACTTCGCCGGCAAGGCGACCTCATGTTAGGCGTAGGTTATTTCGGGAAGAACCAGAAGTTAAACCTTCGGTTTTCAAGATACTGGGGGGCAAGGAACAGACTTCCGAGACCTTACATTGGAGGCCAAAAAGGGTCCAGAGTGTAGTGGTCGCCTCCCCAAGGTCAGCGTAGAAGGGGAACCGGAGCCAGGCTCGCCCAAACAGACACTTGTAGTACAGGAACGCGAGCAGTGTGAGGTCAAAGGCCTTACAGAGGAGTCATTGGTCGATCGGTTGGCTAAGCAGTTCAACACTGACACCCCTTCCAAAGAACCCAAGCTTAATATAGATGACGATATGGAGGAGACCGACGTGGTTGATACGTCTTGCAATATGGTCTACGTGCTTCCTGTGAGGTATGCACTGCCGGTCACCGCTCAGGAATGCGTCGAAACTGGGGAAAACAGTGTGCAACCCTTGCAGATCACATCAGCAGTCACGACACCTGTGGAAGAAGCGGCTTTGCTTGATACGGAGGATGCTCATAGCAAAGAATTCTTCATGAGCTTCACCAAACCAACACCTGCGATGGTCCAGCACATGAGACCTCTTTATATAACTGCAGACGTTGGTGGCATCAAGGTTAGCAAGATCATGGTAGATACCGTCGCTGCCGTTAATGTGGTCACTACCAGAACCATGCACTTGCTCGGAATCAAGAGGGAGAAGATCTAGTCCACATCCCTTACGCTCAAGAACTTCGCAGGGACTGTGACAAAGACCTTAGGACTTCTTTTCTTGCGCATCAAGGTTGGCCCAGCTGACGGAGTTTATGCTTTCTTTGTGATAGATTGTTATGCGGCCTACAGTGCTATTCTGGGCCAAGACTGGATCCATAGGAGCTATTGTGTTCCGTCGACTCTTCATCAGGAGCTCGTTATGTGGAACCGGAAGACAGATAAAGCGGAGGTGATTCAAGTGGATCCTCGTCCATTTCCCGTTTCCGCGAACTACGTAGATGCCAGGTACTATTTGGAGCCTATCACTCCATTACAGGTCGGTGGCATCGATGACAAAGGCCGCCCCACAAGGGTGACGACCTCTGAATTGGCACAGTGGGGGCTGACGCTCGTAAAAGAAGGCTTGGAAAGGCCTGGCCATGCTGTGCCCAAACCCTTAAATGATTAATGGATTACAACTTTCCAGAAGGAGGGATAGAGGCCTTCCACTCGCTGTACGAAAGACTATCATCATATTTAGTGGAAAAAGAGGCCTACGATCAAGTCGTGACCTTAGAGGTCGTCTATGAGGAGCTCTCTGACCAGGAACAAGAGGCTGAGGTAGATATTCAGCTCGCTCCAGCAGCGCTGGACGATACACCTCCTAAAGTCAGAGATCCTACCGAGAAAGTCAATCTCGGAACAGCAGATGAGCCTATGGAAGTGGCCATCAGCGCTAACTTAGAGCCTAGCGAGAAATGGAGGCTCATTGAGTTATTACATGAATTCAAAGACTGCTTCGCGGAAAAGTATGAGGATATGCCAGGCCTGTCACCGAACTTAGTTTGCCATCAACTACCAACACTCCCTGACAAGAGGCCTGTGAAACAAGAGCCGCGACGAATGAATTCTGAGACCCAAGTCCTCGTCAAAGAGGAAGTCGAAAAAATGCATAAATCAGGCATTATCAGGGTAGCCAAGTACAATAAGTGGCTATCCAATATCGTGCCAGTTCGCAAGAAGAATGGTAAGATGAGGGTCTGCGTTGACTACAGAGACCTTAATAGCGCTACACCTAAAGACGTCTACCCCATGCCGGTCGCGGATATGTTAGTAGACGCCATAGCAGGACATGAATTATTATCTTTCATGGACGGCACTGCAGGGTATCACCAAATTCCGGTCGCAGAAGAAGACAGACATAAAACCACATTCCGTTGTCCCGGCTTCACGGGTGTTTTTGAATATGTGGTTATGCCTTTTAGACTGAAAAATGCCGGAGCAACGTATCAGCGAGCCATGAACCTGATCTTCCATGACATACTGGGGAAAATTTTAGAGGTCTACATCGATGACGTAGTGGTGAAGTCTCAGAAGAAAGGTGACTATATCACCGATCTCAGAAAGGTATTTGAGCGCATGCACCAACACAAGCTCAGGATGAATCCAGCCAAATGCGTGTTTGGGGTTCAAGTAGGAGATTTTCTAGGATTCATTGTCCATCAGAGGGGCATCAAAGTCCCTGAAGACAAGGCAAGCGCGGTCATCAACGCCATCGCCCCACGAACAAAGAAGGAGTTGCAGCGCTTGCTGGGTAAGATCAACTTTCTGAGACGTTTCATCTCTAACTCTGCAGGTAAAATCTAGCCCTTCTCCCTATTACTGAAACTACAGGGTCAGGCTGAGTTCGTATGGGAGCCTAAACATCAAGAGGCTTTCGACAGAATCAAGACCTACCTCGCGAGTCCACCTATGCTAGTTCCTCCGAGGGCTGAATTTCCATTGAAGTTATATATATCAGCAGCTGAAGCTTCCATTGGCAGCCTGCTCGCCCAGGATGATGAAGAGGGCATCGAGCATGCTATTTTCTACCTCAGCAGGACACTTACAGACTGCGAAAACAGATATACTCCAATGGAGAAGCTGTGCCTTACATTGTACTTCTCCTACTGCAGGGACATGGGGGCAGGCTCCTGGATCACCACATTTCCACAGATGGGGTCCGCTGGATCAACGACAGGTACCTCCGCAGCGGTAGCTGTTTCCCCGACAGGATCAGGATTCTGTGGTTAAAGAGGACTCATTAGAGTACACAAAAAATAAAATAAGGACTGAGGCCTTTTGTTCAAGAGAAAGTGTACCTCTGCGGCCAGAGGCTCGTGCAGGATTGCTATCGGCGCAGGCTCTTGAATTGCTTCATCAGGAATGGGATTAAGCGCTACCTGCATTAGGGGTTGTGCAGCGATCGGTTCCTCAGGAGGCAAGTCTGAAGGGGTTATTCCTTCGTCCAGCTTGGGCGAGCTGTCATCTATGACCTGCACCGGAATCAAAGCCAAATGCACATCGCTCATGTTGTTGGCGGGAGGTGGGAGATTATCAGAATCCGTGGGTGTTTGAGCCCGCGGGGCAGTTGTTCCTTCACCAGCAGCGGAAGAGCCTTCCCCAGTGTGTCCGGAGGACCGGTGACGGACCTGTGAGTGAAACAGTTATAGGAATTGGGCTAAAAGATGGATGATTTCTAGTATGATTTTCCTATCTCTTACCAGTCGATCAGCGAGTGGTTCATCCTCTTCCCATGGGTCAGTGCGATGGTCCGAGCGGTTGCGCTTGCGAGCCAAAGCAGCCGCGATCTGCCAAAATTGCAAAGTTAGACTTAACTCGCAGAGATGCATAATCCTAAGAGTAGAGGGTTCTTACAGTTTGCGGATTATCGTCGTCAGAAGAAGAATCTTCAGCTTCAGGCTCTACGAGCACCGCCTTCTGCTTTCCAGACTGGCCAGCGGCCGGGGAAGCACGGATTGTACGAGCGCCAGAACGTGGCGTAGTTCCCTGACACAGCGAGGGGTGAGTGGAAACTAAAAGAAAAATATAGAAGATAAGGCTCAGATACTTACCTCTGGAGGGGGCTCACGGATCACTATACCAGCCTGGACCGGGCGAGGAGCCCGCCTCGGTTGTGTTACCGGAAGAGGCTGGGATCGTGTCGCATCCTCAGGGAAGCGAGCGAGCATTTCAACATCGACAGGGTAGGGGTTTTTAAGTTCTCCAAAGAGTGCGGCGAAGAGTTCGTCGTCCTGCTGAGTCCAGCAATTGACGGAGACCTCTTCCCACCATGTCTCATATCCTTCTTCAGTTCCGTCCATGGCATTGATGGCCTGAGCCCAATCAGGAAGATCAACCAGCGCGAGCATACTTTGCGCCGGTACAGGTCCGAGAGGGGGCCCGAATCTGCGCTAGGAAGTGTTGTAGTTCCAGGCGTCGTACAAAGGGAATGGCACCAATTGGACAAGGCCGAATTGGCGAGCAAAATGATTAGGAGTGTAGAGCTCGTAGCTGAGTTCCTCGGCAGCGATCCTGATGTCTGAGCAGGAGATCGGGAGGCGAAAGGCCAAGCGCGCGCGATCAGTGTAGCGAGGATCACCGGGAAGAAAACCATATTCAAGTAAAGAGGGGAATCTTCTACCCAAAATTATGTCACAGTACGGCATCTCATTCAAGAGGTACAGGTAAGAAAAACACTCGGAGTAAGGGAGGGATGAGTACCTTCCCTCGCGGCTGAACCACCGACCCAAGAGTTGGTCAGCCGGTGGGAGTAGCGGGATGTCATCGCGACGAAAGAATGGAAAGTAAGTCTGGATCCAGAAATCCAAAATCCAAAAGGGGCCAGACATGCTAGTCTCAAATGGATGCATTGTGGCCTGGTATAACATGCGGTAGAGGGCTCCTAACACTGGTTGCCCAAGCCCGATGTTGCGGCCGTTGTAGAGGGCCGTCGCCAGGAGAGTCCAAGTACCAGTAGGCTTGCAGGAAGAGGTGCAGAATATGAATTTGCAGAGCCAATACTCCAGGAAGGCAATTCCGCCGGTCGCATTGTGTTCCCGGCTGTAATACGCCAACCATCGCGGGTAGGAGCCGCTGTGGGCGCTTCGACCGTGCTGGGCCATGGTCGAAGTGAAGTTGACAGAATCGAATTGACCATGCACATAGGGTTCGCCATCGATGGGCAGGCCAGTGATGGCGAGAATATCCAACAGAGTAATACTCATTTGACCAAATCTAAAGTCAAATGTGTTGGTGGCAGTATTCCAGAAACAAAGGAAAGCAGCGCGCGGTGAGCGATTGCCACTACGAGGAAGTTTGAAACATAGGTCGATAGTATGCGTGATACCTGCGGCGTTCCAGTGAGCCAGATCCAGCGCCCGCGTTGTGCGATACCAAGAAGTTTCTGCTGCACTAATGGAGGACGGCCAATGCCCTATTTTGGCTCAATGGTTTTGGGCGCCCCAGTTACTGAAATCGCCAGGGGTCCTTCGGAGGACTGGAATGGGCCGACGAACTAGTAGGCCGTAGAGAGCGATTGCGTCGGCTGGAATAGCATCTTGTGGCGCTGGACCCAGTCTGATTTGATGGTCGGAGAATCGAAGGAGCAGGGGTCGATGGATAGGAGTTTGGAGACGAATGCGGACACCGTTGTTGGTTCCCCAAGTGTGGGCAACTTTTTCGTTTAACTCTTCCTCTTGATCGATAACTATTTTCTTTGGGGGAGCCATTTCTGGGTTTCTGCGAAGGAGGGAGCGGAAGAAATGGATTTTTCTGGGTTTAAGAGACTAGAAGGGTTTCTGATGTGACAGGTCTCGCGGCCGTGGATTTAAATAAGAAATTTTGTGAGGGAAACGATACGATAGAAAGGCGTTTTGCACACGAAAGGACGCAACCTTCATTAATGACATCGTCTCAAGCGACCGGCGCGTCGTTCTAGTCCCCTTCAAGTAGTTACATCTTCGCGGGCCTGCTTTCGGGGCCTGGGGGTAATGTTTGAGCCCAAAAGTGATTTTGGCAAGATCCTTTAGTGGATTTAGCACAGCAGGCTGATACCTGCGACCCAAAAATAAGCCTACTTGGGTTTGGGTTACAGCTTCGCCCATTCCTTAATCCATAAGGAAAACGAAACCTTATTGGAGTCAAGTGGCAGAGATTGATTAGGGAACTTCAATCAATAGTCCTTCTGCAGCAAGGAACAGTCAAAGACCTAGGTATAAATACTAGGATTCGAGGACATAACAAGGCTCTCTCAACTCAACTAATCCCAGCGATTACAAAGCCTCCCTGGAGCAAACCTTTAACCTCGTTGAAACCCGGTGACCGCGCGCCAGTCCTAGTCTCTCCAAGAGCCGACTGTCAGCATCACCAGATCAACCCGGCGACCGTGCTTCCAGTCCTAGTCTCCTCGCGAGCCGACTGCCAGTGCTACTGCCACAGATACTACCAGCGAAGCAAGGGTAACGCCCTCGCAACCCAGCGAAGCTAAAGATACGCTTTAGCAAACCCAGTGCTTTCTCAAGATTTCCCAGTGATTGCTCTGCTCAACCTACAACGTTGAGTATCGATTTGGTGACCGAAGAGATCACACCCAAAGTCCTTATCCGTAAGGCAAAAGTCATTTCCCGAAAGGCTGGAGAAGAACCCTGTGACGAGGTTGGTGCTCTCCTCGTCCACAGCGCTTGAAGAAGAAGTCAGGTCAAGGGACTACCCCGACGACTACACCCCACGGTGCTGGCACGCCTGCGCAATCACTCGCTCAAAAGAGACAGTTTGCACCCCTACCGGATTTACGCGTCAAACAGAACCCAATATACCCCCAGTACACCCACCTTTTAGACAATTCATGCACCATTATTCCAAACAAAGATAAAAAATCTTCGAAGCAAGAATAAAAAACCCTCAGAGATTATGATCTTTGCAACCTAAAAAATTTTCCGAAAGAGGAGTAGCAAACTCCCCTTCCATTTCTACCCGAGCCCACAACGTCCACATCACCATCCAAAGCAAGCCTGATCCAAAGAGCCCAAAGTGTGGAAACCCTAAGGGCACCCAATCAGGATATGCTAAGGGCAACCCATAGCTTTCTCCATGGAATTCCAGACTACCACCACCGGCAACCTGCGCCGCTGCCAGAGGACTTCGACATCACAGACCACCTCGCCCAACGATGGTAGAGCCACCGCGATCATCCTTGTCAGCCGGTCTGCAACCACCAAAGGCCAAATCACCACCTCCTCCGCCATACGTTGCAGCTATATAGCAACGCCACATATCCGATTGAAACCAGTAGCCTACCATTAGAACCGGCCATTCTCTTCCTGTGTTAACCCAGTCATCAGCATTGACCTGAGACCCCAGGGGTGGATCACCATCGCTGTCGGCAATACCCAACACACTAGGACCTTCGATATTCTTAGGAAGAAATTCCCAGTATCGCCTCTTACAAAACCTCATATCCTTCAAAGATTCCGGATCCAGGCTCCACCCAGAAACCTGTGTTACCCCAAAAGCAACACCAACAGAGGTACCACACCTCAACCCACCACCACAATAAAAACTAAGTCAATCCATCCCAACAGAATCAGAAAGCTCCGCCCGCTCCACTGTCGAGCTCGCACCGATCAAATAGAGAAAGAAGTTTGAAACCCTAGCAGAGCTAGGTCAGGTTTATCCGTTAAGAAGAACTTAAAATTTTATATGTTTCTATGTAAATATTATATTTTAATATGTGATCTGACCTTTTTGACAGCAAAAAACATTTGCTTTAACAGTTTTGTCCCATCACCAGGTAGTACCCACATACAACTTGGACAATTACGAGACTCCAACATTCTTTTTAATTTCTACTACCTCATATCCTTTTTTCTTTTCTTTACTTGACATATTTCTATCTAGTTATCTATATTTCCCAAAGAATTCATCTTTTGTCTTTCTCAATTTTCTCTCCACGAATGGCAAGACTCCGACATCAACTAGAGCGTAAGATTTGTTATCTTGTTAATAAATCACTTCAATTAAAGAAATTTCTTTCATTCATTACAAAGTTTAAATTTTTTTAGAGATTAGTTCATTTAATTTATTCTACCATGAAGATCATAAATAGTGATTTCCGAAACCAAATAGAATATATGTGGATGAATGGCAGTATCATTTATTTTTTTAAAAGGGGTTTGGAACCCAGCCTAGCTGGGAGGCTCAGCCCCACGCCCGGTTCATTTATTATATTAATAGGACGATTTTGCAACCGGGAGGGGGGGGGGGGGGGGAGGAACATAAAACCTGAACCCCGTGCTATAGGAAAATACTTACAATAGTCCTCGTAGAGAACTTCCTGAATAATATATAGCAGGAGTCTCATCTAACCAAACGTCATTAATAGCAAACAAACTAGCAATGTGCGCAAGTCTATCAGCAACACCATTTGCTTCTCAGTAAATATGATGAATTCTAACTTACTGAAAAGCATTAAAATAATCTTTACAGGCATCTAAAATCCGACTTACATCAGAGAAATCCTTCTTCGAACTATTGAGTGTAGCAATCAGAATGGCAAAGTCGCTTTCAATGTCAATTTCAGACCAACCTTGGTGAATACCAAGTAAAAGACCCGCTCTACATGCCTCAACTTTCATATTTAGGACTGAGTGAGCATGGAGAAAAGGTCTAGATAGAGCAGCAATACCCATACCAGCTTTGTTCCTGACCACTACACCAATGCCTCTACAACCATTATCCGCTCTAAAAACCCCATCCATATTGATTTTCAGCCTACCACTAGGTGGGCATTGCCATTTGATTATAGGCCTCTTCTCTTTCTTCACAGCTTTAGAATGATATTTCTGGTAATCATTCAAAAAATGAACAGCCCAATCAATTAGAAACATGGGCTGGAACGCAACATCATTCCAGACCACTTTATTTCTTTCTCTCCATATGGCCCATAGTCCCACAAAGAAGAAGTCTCTATGATCTTTGGATAACACATCTAGCATGTCCAACGTCCACACTTTAAGACATGTGGCTGGATGCTCCAAGGCATTCAACTTCAAGGGCCCACATAACCAAAAGGAAAGTAAAGCATGGAAATGTTTAAAGAGATGGGTACCTGTTTCGACGTTCCCCATGCAGAACATGCAACGTAAATATGAATAGGGATCTTCTTCTTGGCCAGAGAACATTTAGTAGGCAAAATATCTTTGAGTAGCCTCCACATAAAAACTCTCACCTTTGGAGGCACATTAGCTCCCTAAATGATCTGCCAATACTGCCACCAAACGCCACTCTCCACGGCCACGGAAGTAGTAGCTTTTTCCAAAGCAGTATCATTACATACATTGGGAAAGATATATTTGGTTGTATTGATAATGAAACCACCATGTATAGAGTTCAAAATAATTAAGAGCAATCGTTGCAAACAATTATAATTGGTTTGGAGATATTTGTTATGTTTGAGTATATTAATAATTTATGATTTTTCTTTTATCAAAAGAATGATACATAAACTAGTATATTTTTTTTAACAATAAAAATATGCGATTTTATGTTATTTGATGAAATTATATTTTTGTTTAATATGATCGTTATGATTTGAAAAATGACCCTCCTAATTCATATTTTTGGCTACGCCACTGGCTACCGCCCAAGTATTAACCATGGATATGTTATATATTCAATCTCGCTAAATTAACAAACCTTGTGAGATCGAATTTTGTTCGTGTATCTATTGCGAGTGACTTAATTTATAGATAAGACAGTTCCAAAATACTACTGATTTTTGCAAAACAATGGACTAAAAAAACTACTAATTTTGACAAAACGATGGGTTAATTAATACTATACATGAATCTTTTTTTTTTTTTAGAATTCTTATGTCATCGTCTTATCCTTTTATTTTACTTTTCTATTTTTACTTAGAGTGCTTCTATTCATACCTCCATTATTTGTATTTGGACCTCCAATGATATTTTTACCACTATTTTTTCAGTTTTGCTCTTATTGGTTTCTCTCTACACCTTCCTGCTCCCTTTGTACCTCCACTACGATCTGCCTCATCAACGTCTTCAATCGAAGAGATTTTTCTCCCCAATCCAAATGATAGTTTCATTACTCAAGTTGAGAAATGACCTTAGGATCATCAACAACATCCTATGTTATTCAAACATTAAGCAAAGCAATCTATGCGACATCTATTTGTCTATTTTATTTAAATTATTTTGGAACATATCGGAGAACCCAGAAGCCTAATGTTTTTCAGCAGCTTATGTGGCTCTTTTTCTCATCTCTTGCTATTATTACCACCCCCAACTCGTTTAGAAGCAATTGTTGCCTACTTATCTCAAGTCCAATCCCTTTGTTGGCTTCAGGAACAACTACAATCATAATTATCAGAATTATATAAGGATACTATAGTAATTAGAGAGAGAGAGAGAGAGAGAGAGAGAGAGAGAGAGGATTACCAACTAGAGTTTTATTTTATTTTTTCAATTTTTTTTCAGCTTAATTGTATCAAGGGTGAAATAGGATTATGAAATGTTCAAAAATTGAATGAGGTCCAACTACCAATTTTGGAGGTATGAATAGAACCTCCCTTTTACTTATCATGATGATCTTTTTTTTCACAAATTGAACTTTTTCTTTCGATAAGAAAAGAAAACTACAACCTAAATCCTCTATTACATCCTATATTATGGAAATCAAAATTGAAAGTAGTTGCTGCATTAAGTGGTAGAGCTCCGTTCCAACTTCCAATTCCTATAGTATGACCTAAATTTTCCAAAGAATCAGCTACAAAATTCTATATCCTCCAAATATGTCTAAACAATAGCTTCAAACTGTCTGCTTGATGCTTGATATCATGTACGTACAAGTGTCTTGATTCGCCATAGAGTTGCTATTATATTGTTGATGGTATATATTATGCATGTTGTTGTTATCGTAAATCCTCCATTCCTCTCAATTTTCCCCCTCCTTTCCTCTGTAATCTTGGCTTGACTACTTCATTACTAAATAACCATCCAAAACATCATTGAGTTCATCGCAATAAAATACTTTTTATAATTGGGTTGAAATGAGCAAGTGAGCAGCATTAGAAAATCTTTAGTGCAGACCGTTGAGGGAACAATAAGGTTGTTCTTTAAAATCTATTCTTAAAGTTCATAATCCTGCTCAATTTTACTAGAAGGTCTACTTGTATGAATTGATTGAAATCCCTCACTTTCACTAATGAGCATTAGAATTAATCTATTTACTTGTCACGTAATGGTACGGGTAAATTTAGAGCTTACTGGTATTGGGTCGGAATGAGTCTTTTCTTTTTCTATAGATGGGCAACAATTATGGTGTTCAATTTCTTTAATTGACTTTACTTAGGTTCAATAGTTGTGGCAGGACTTGGAAAGTACTGGGTTCATTGTAAGTTAAATTTTTGTTCGTAGGTTATTGTGCGAAGGAGATGAAGAAGGCGGAAATGGCAAAAATGAAGGTATGATGTGAAAAATGAGAATGAGAGGTCCAAATGCTAATTTGGGAGGTCTGAATAGACGCGCTATTTTGTTTTTTCTTTTTTAACAAGAACAAGTTGTAAAAAAAATTGTGGTTCTAGTTGGACCTCCAAATTTGATATTTGGGTCCCTATGTTTTTTCAGTTATCAATAGATTTTTTCAACTCATATATATGAGAAGACAAATAAAGACAAAGAGAGAAAGAGAAAAAGAAAAAGAAAAAAAAAACAAATACTCTTCTTACCTCCCCTATTAATGTAACATTCAAATTTTTTTTTTGGACAATCGCATTAAATATAATGTTCAATTTTTTCCGAATTTCCTTATATTACCAATATAACTTTATAATTTATCTAAAACAATCAAGTAAAAATAATTAGGGTGTGTGTGTTTGGTGGGGTGGTAAGACTTTGGTCTCATATATAAGAGGTCAGGAGTTCGAGCCTCATCAAGGGTGGGACTGAGGTGGGGTTTTTTTTTTTTAAAAAAAAAAGTAAAATAATTAATTTCTATACATGATATCATTTAATACAAAAGTAAATTCAAAATAATTTGATTTGGAATTTCCTTAAACTAAATTTATTGAATATTTTGGTGTAGTAGTTATTACTAATTAAGATCCAAGGTAAACTCCTTTTAATTAGATTTAATCGATATATATTCTTTGTTTGAAAACCAAAGTCTTTTCTAGAACCATTCATATTGCAAAACAAATAAAACAACTATGATTGTGTCTAGATTAATAGAAAAATCATTGCAATTGTCTACTTGTTCGGCCTCTCCAAGAATCACTTTCTGGTCCCGTCATTGAAAGTACACCAAAATATAGGCAACTCATTCACAAAATTCTTCGTGGTTGAGATAAAATAAAAAATATAAAAAACAACAAATTGTTGAAGATACAGATTTAATTATTCAAGGGTGCTTGGTAAAATTAAGGAGGTGTACTTAGCTTCTTAAGTATTGAAAAAAATGAATTGGAGGTTTAATAAGTAAGAGAGGTCTAAATATCAAATTTGAAGGTTCAACTAAAACCACTCATAAAAAAATTATGAATTACAACATGAATAGATGGCTAAAAACAGAAAGAAAAACTTGCCACAAAATTAAATTATTTTGGTTCAGAATTAATCTAATTTTGCTAAAAAAACAATTGAGCAAAACAAAACCATCTGCCATAAATGTCTTCTTGAAGACGTAGCAAAAAGAGTATTATGCTCTTTGCTTTTTTTCTTTGTCTTTTGTTTAACTTAAGGTCGATTTCATAAGAGTATATATCCAAAGTTTATAGATTGCTGTAGGCGTGAAATTCTTTCCATTGAGCATTGGAAAGTTGATAGAAGAGACTGAGTTATACAAATAAAAGGAAATTACAAGGAGAATCCTCTAGAGTAACCACAACCGAGCAAGTCTAGATTAAGGGCAGCGACTACTTGAATGGGAGTACGGTCGAACCAGATCGTAGGGTTAGAAAGACTGTGGCCTAAAGACGATATCACGTCTGCTATGAAATTAGCTTCTCAAAGAACATGAGAGATAGAGTAAGAGTAGAGTTTGGATAACAGGATCTTGACATCACAAACAAGGGAACGGAAATGCCAAGGGACTTCACAAGATCTTTATGTAATTAATAACCAGAGTCGAGTCACATTCTATAAGAATGTTAGAGAAATTGAATCTAATAGCAGGTTGAATGTTAGAGAAATTGAATCTAATAGCAGCTTGCATACCATCCTTAAGAGCAGCACACTCAGCAGCTGAGACATTAGCAGAGCCAATATTCCTAGACTCAGCCACTAGAGGAAATCCATTGCAACCTCTAATTATGCAACCAGCAGCATCCTTCCCATTCAAAACAAAGCCATCAAAATTTAGCTTCACCGAGTTTGGAGGAGGCGGAATCCATTTGATTCCTTCAGTATGAGAGCGAGGATCTCTAGACACTTATTGATCAAAAGTTCTGAAGGAGGAGCCCATGAAAGTAGTAGCATGTACTACAGAAGAAGCATTGAAATTAGTAGACAGAAAAATGAGGTTGTTTCTACCTTTCCAGACCTGTCAACAGGTGAAAATGCAGTCTTCTATGGTGGCTGAGGCTTTATTTTGGAAAATTATATTGATCCAATCTTTCAAGGAAGGGGCACTTGAAGGTGGAGGGAGATGATGAGCAATATTCCAAACACTAGTAGATATAGGGCAGGCATGGAAAAGGTGATTGAAGTCTTCCATTCTTGTTCCACACAAAGCACAAGAAGTATCCAAATTGTTAATATAACGAGCTAAGCGAGCTCTTGTTTTTAAACTATCCCTAAGAATTTGGAGGGATATTTAAATTCCAAATCTTATTAAGAGTTTTGGTCTGAGAGTGAATCTGAGAAGAGCATTGCATCCAGGTGACTAACTTAATGGAGAACTTACCATTAGGAGCTGGCTTCCAGACAAATTCATCATCAACATCATAAGGAATATTGATACTCGTAATAGTCTTTACAACTTGATCATCCAAGACAGAGGAAAGTTTAGAGATATTCCAGTTTTCATAGTTAGTAAAAAACGGGACGTGTATAGTACCCGAAAAATACGTACGTGTATTATTCGGACATTTTATCAAATAGTTTGTTGAAAAGTTCGGCAAAATATTTTTAATTAATTAAATAATTAAAAATTTTAATTAAAAATGTTAATTTATATTCATTTTTGTTCAATACTATGTGTAAAATATGGAAAAAATAGTAAAAATCGTGTATAATACTTTTGGTTTCAAAAGTACGGGAAATTTAACGAGTCCCTTTCATAAATACGAAGTACATAAGTATTTTTGAAAAAAACGTAAGTACCTGTTTTATTCGCGTATAATTCAAAAAATTACTAACTAGGCCAATTTCCATTCTCAATATAGTTAATTAGTTAGCCACATAATCATCAAGGTTAATAAAGCTTCTAACATCATGATCAACAAGATTTAAGATTAGAGGCAAATAAAAACCCCATTTAAAAGTCCAAAACTTAATATCCCTACCATCACCAATAACCCAACGCATACTTTTAATAATAATCTTTCTAGAGTCCAGGATACATTTCCAGGCTAGAGAGTGATTAGACTGCTTTTGAATATTGAAAGAACGCTCATAAATACTTTTGTCTCACTATTTCAACCCACCAATTATTTCAACTGAATATGCAAATACATCATCAATGATGATGGCATTTTGATCCCACGTCCCATGTACACTAATGTAGTTAATAGAGATCTCTCTACTCTCAGGAATTGGTTCTAACTTTGAAGCGTCCTCCAACGGTATCGCTTGGACATAACCATAATCCAAAATATTCTCATGGAACGGATTTTGAGTGTCAATGATTAAGGGATAGGGTTCTGTCAAATTAGCTCTCTTCCAAGGGTGAGTATCCATCAAACCCACGGGTCTCCCACGCTTCCTTGTGTGGGTCGTGGCCTGTGTTGCCGCCATCTATGGTGGCGGTGCCATGCCCAATTCTTCCTGGAGTAGCGCTACGTCTCTTTGTAGGGACGTTTATCTTTGCAGACACATTTGAGACTGGTATATATGATCTCGTCACTTTAGCGATGTCAAAAAACTCATAAGGCAATGTATATAGTGCACTTTAGCCTATAGATAGAATGATTGTACATCAAGAGAGACATAATATATACATATAAATTAAAGAAGTTGGCCTAAGCCGAATGTGGAACATGGTTTAACAAACCCCATGCCATCTATGGAAAAAACTTCGCTAACCAGCCTTGGTCAGCATGGGCTGCCCATGATTCCCTAGTAACCAATCAATGCTTTACACGTAGGGCACTTTTTTGTCTCTTCCTTTACCAAAACTTCTTATGTTCTAGTGCAGATCTACTATTACTTACAATTATTAATGAAGCGTAGTTGGCCCATATTTTGAGTTTGTTTATTTTAACATGTTTCAATTATAAATCTATCCTCTATACCCGAAGGTAAACAGTTAGTTTTTACTATTCATAATTTCGATCATCGATAGACTAGAATTGATTGTTATCTGCAAAAATACAAGTAAAGAAATAGCTGAAGAAAAAAAAGGCTGAGAAAATTAAAAGATTACAGGTCAAGGCTTCAGAGAGAAACTCCCGATTATTGGGATATTATTTTCATAGTTCAAAAGAGAATCTATAAAGTTGAAAAATCAATCGGAGATCTTGAATATATTCTCCGAGGGGAACAAAAACCTCTTAATTATTTGAGCACAATGTCTGAATTACTATTAGAGAAGTTGAATTCTTTACTGAAATCTTCTGATGAGAAACATCAGAACCTGATACAAGAAGTATCTAGATGTCAAGATCATCTAGAAAAAGTACCAAATATAATCGCCCAATTAGAAAAATTGGAGCACAAAATAGATTATATCAAAAAACTTCCTAAAAGGGAACAAGAACAGCTAACAAGTGTTGGCAGAAAAATCAATGAACAGCGAGAAATGCTGGATTCCATGAAAAATATACTGAAGGATAAGAAAAAACCTCCAATAAAGTCAAAGAAAGATAATGGATTCAAACCATTAGAAAAACTTGAGAACAATCCTACGCCAAGCATGATTTTTCCAGAACCTTCTACTAGTCTAACTAGTATAAGGTATGAAAAACCAAAACACTTGGTAGGAAGAGATGTCAAGATGATGAGCATTTTTGGAAAAAACAAAGGAGTACAACTCCTAAATGCTGAAGAATTTGAATACAATGAAATTGAATAGGAGGTAAAAAACTCCGCAATTCCAAAGTTAGATTTTAAACAAATCTACAAAAAGGGAAAGTTTGAACTGATGGATAGCCATCATTTCAAGTTACTAGAATTTACAACCCCTTCTACAACAGGAGAAACAGATCTCTTGATGATCACTCCTGAAGAAGTTGCTAGAGCAAGAACAAAGAATTATGAATTTATGCACATTGGAGCAGTCCAAGTAGGCATAAAACTTCTTGCTCGAGAAGACATAAACTGCTCAGTTCTATGTGTCCTACAAGACAACAGACTAACAGATTTTCAAGCTAGTCTATTAGGAACTCTTGAAGCATCTCTATGCAATCAAGTGGCATATTTCAACTGCTTCCCAAATTTCTCAACAAGCTTGAAAGATGCAGCCCACTGTTTAAGACTGAGAGTCAAGATAGATGTCATATCAATGAAAAAAGATACGCAAGAGCTTGCAATAGTATACAGAATATACTATAAACTGATGAGTACCACAGTAGAATCTAAGACAAGGATATCTAATATCCTAGGTCTTACTACTGGATTCCTCACCAGTCAGAAGAACCATTCACAACAGATTCACAAGGTTACTTGGAATGAAGTAACTTTTCCTATTGAATGGAAATTATCTGGTCCAAAGAAACCACCAGAAAGTGCCAAAGCGGCAATATATGAAAGCAGAAAGACTGGAGATATCAGTCTAAAATTTGACGATCACATAAAAAGTGACGTCTGTCCTGAAAATGTCAAGATAAACAAAAATCATCATAGAAGATGCTACAACACTAGAGAAGCTAGTGTTAGTGGTACCAAATTCTCTGTTGAAGAACCAACAGATCCCATTACTGAAGAAGAATTAGAAGCTGATCTAAATAGACCAGTAAATATGCTTAGAACAAAAAAGCTCTATGAACTCTATGATGAAGCAGAATCTTGTGAAAATGCTGAACTATTAGAACAACTAATCGAAGAAATGAAATCTTTCAAAACAGGAAAGGTAAGAAAAATCTTTCCTTATCAAGATATAGAAATGGAAGACGGAGAAAGCTCCAATTCTAAAACTTTCATTATTAGAGAAAAAGGAAAACTGAAACTCCCTGTGCAGAAAGCTCCTACAGGCAAAAAAGAAGAAAGAAATTCTCAAAGATTCATTCCAGAGGACAATATGCCTAGAGTACCAATCACGAATTACGGCATATGGCTAAATCTAGACAAAACTCTAGACAAGAGAAAAACTCTTGACTAATGGGTAGACAGTCTCATGATGACTTCTGCTCTTACCCTTGGAAAATTTGAAGCACCAGATTTTCAGGTGTACTATGAAACTACTCTCACTGGAGTAGCAAAAAAGTACTATTTGTCTTTCAAAGAGACTGCCAGAGGAAGAAACTGGCTAGAAGAAAATAAAAATTTAAAATCTCCGTATGATTTTGTAGTACCCCTGTATGAACAATTCTGTGGAGATCTCTCAAATTTGAGTGAAAAGGCTAAAGAAATAGCCAAATCAAATATCTATGTTCTCAAAATGTGTGACATGAGATATTTTGAAGAATACTTGAATGAATTTCAAGAATATTACTGTACAATAAGTGAACTAGAAAATACTGATCTAGTAAACCCGTTACTCAGAAAACTCCCTGAACCATGGAGAACAGCTGTGAGAGAAAACATAGCTGAAAAACCAATTGAAAAATTTTCAGTTGGAGGAATTGCCGACAGAATTAGGTAATTACTAAAAGAGCAATGCAAGGCAAACGTTAGAGCCAAAATGGCCAAGAAACAACTCAAAGGAGTTGAAAACTTTTGCTACGGAATACTGGAGATACCTACCAACTGGGGATGTCATGAATCCGAATTCCGAAGTAAGAAAAAAGAAAACTATTATTCAGAAAGAGTAATAAGAAAAAAGATTAGAAATTCAAGAAAAGTTTCAATTTCAAGAAACAACAAGATGAAGATCCAAAAAAGAAATTCTTCAAGAAAAAGAAGAATCACCAAAACACCATCAGGATAACCAACAAGGCAAGAAAGTTTGCAGATGTTGGTTATGTAAAGCTGAAGGGCACTATGCCAACGAATGCCCAAAAAAGGATAAAAGATCCACTAAACCTCTATTTGAAGAATATGAGCCTATAGTAGAAACAAATAATATGAAAGGCTATGAAATAGCCTATTCTGATGAAGAAGATAACATGTTAGTTTACTCTGCCTGGTCTGAAGAAGAAGAATAATCTGATTCTGAAACAGATTATGAAGTAGAATACTTAGAATTTAGACAGATGAATGTTCTAAAAGTCAAAAACTGGGAAGAAAGTAAGATAGAAGCAATAACGTCTTCATATCAGGTGAACCTTGGTACATTCGTTTGTGACTGCTGCCTATGTCATGAAAAGAATGGACTTCCTACGTTCTGTGAAGAGTCAAAAAAGACTTATCACAAATAATGCTTCATAGCTGAAGCAAGAAGGAAAACCAAGAATGACCTTATCAGCCAATTGGTAGAACAAGAATACGAAAAATATTTCTCTGAACAAAAAGAGAAAAAGATAGAAAATTTGTTCCAAGAAATTATGGAACCCGAATCCTCTTCCTCAGAGATAAAGGAAGAAAAGATCGATGAAAATATCGAACTAGTTGAACCACCAGAAAATATTCTAGAAGAATGCAAATCATTCACACCACAAGAACAAGCTCAAGAAAATGAGCTTCAGCAATCGAAAATCGTCTCTACCAGTAGATATAGCAACTACATAGAGATTGGATTGAAATTCCCTGATCACATAAGCTATCACCTACATGCATTTGTAGATAATGGATCAGGATTTACAGAGATAAGAAAAGAATAGCTACTGGTGTCCAATTCGATGGAAGCCATTTAACTATGAACAAAGTAGCTAGAGATGTTCACATCACCATTGGTGGAGGAACATTTATCATCCACGCTCTTTGGGAATCAGAAGGCCAAGGATCTGATTTTTTGTTGGGAAATGATTTTATTCTCCAATAAAGATTTATTCAAGATGAAGAAGCGATAAGCTTCAGAAAAGTAGACCGGATGTTCTAGGCAGACCTACTTACTCAAGCAAAAAGCGTAGTCGGTCCAAACCTTACTACTTAGTATCAGCGATCGCAACAAAATAGTGGTGATCTCTACAAGCCCAAATTTGAACATGTGCTTCAAATCAAGCAACAACAAGAGTTGTTTATCGAAAATTCTTCTGAAGAAGAAGAAAAAGAAGAAACAACTAGCGAAGAAGAAGAAGCTAGTTTCATCCATGAGCATAACCTCAAGCACTTTCAGAATAAGCTTGAGTCTCAGAAAATTCCTACTCTTGATAAAATCAAGAAAATGCTCCAACAGAATATAGATGTCGACCCACAGAAATTTTGGGAAAAAGACCCAGTGGCTGTGAATTAAGATTACATGATATGAATTCTATATGTCATGTCAAAGCCATTCCTCAGTACAAAGAAGAAGACAAAAAAGAATTCAGAAAAGGCATTGAAGATCTCCTGAACAAAAGATTAATTCAACCATCCACTAGCCCTCATCATGCTCCAGCATTCTATGTGAGAAATCATGCAGAAAACTTTAGAGGAAAAGCTAGAATGGTAATTGACTACAGAGATGTCAATAAGAAGACCGTTAAAGACGGTTATCAAATTGCTCAAGTACGAGTACTGATCAACCAGCTCAGAGGAGCTAAAGTCTTTTCAAAATTCGATGCAAAGTCGGGTTTTGGCAAGTCAAGATGCATCCAGATAGTGTTCCTCTCACTGCATTCAGAACATCACAAGATCATTACGAATGGTTAGTAATGCCCTTTGGCTTAAAACAAGCCCCTTCAATCTTCTAGAGAAAGATGGCTGACATCTTCAAACATGTTGCTGAATTCTGCGTCGTCTACATTGATGACATTCTTGTCTTCTCCAAAGACAAATAAGAACACATGAAACACCTCTATGACGTTGTAAAGATGATAGTTCAGCATGGAATCATCTTAGGAGAAAATAAAATCTTCTTTATCCTAGATGAAGTTGATTTTCCTAGAATAAACATCAAGAATAGAATAATAAAACTCCAACCCCACATCCTTGAAAAAATCTAGAAATTCTCAGATAGGATTCCTGATGCTAAGAGTCTAGAAAGATTCTTAGGAGTCAGTAATTATGGGAGATATTTTATTCCCAAAATCTCAGGACTAACATCAATGTTATCTCATAAAACAAGTTCCAAGAGAAAATGGAACTTCACAGAAGATGATGAAAAAATTGTGAAGCACATAAAAGCTCTCTGCAAAAATCTCCCTCCTCTCCAACAACCAGAGGAAAATGATGAGATCATTCTCCAAACAGATGGTAATGATAATTACTGGTCTGGTGTTGTTCTAGCAAAAACGCCTGGAACTAACATTGAAAAGATCTGTAAATTTTGTAGTGGCAAGTTCAGCCTTGCAGAACAAAATTATCCTACATGAGAAAAAGAAATTTTGGCTATCAAGAAAACAATTTTAAATTCTGCAGCTTTTCTTGGAAAACCCTTTATTGTACACACCGATTGTGCTAGAGTAAAAAATTTTAAAAATTTTAAACTTGATAAAGCTGCTGATAGAGGAAGATTAGCCAACTGGCAATTATTTCTGAACCAATATGATTATAATGTTGAATTAATTGCAGGAAACAAGAATTATGTTTCAGACGCCCTAACCAGAGAAATGGCAATGTTTAGCCGAAGAGATGACGACGAAGATCGCAATCCCAGAAACAGAAGAACTGGGAAAGAACCTGAAAATGCTGAGGATCACTAGTACAAAAATTGAATCAGACGACGGCTAAAAACTGTCGTCTGATGTAGAGCTGACTGTCGTATATCTCGCTGCCGTCTGATGAAATATGATTTAGAGAACTGTCGTCTGAAGAACTCGGCATCCATGTCGACAACATGTCGACAGGCTGTCGATAGCTTGTCGACATCATTAACTGTCGTGTGAACGTCACTCAGACAACGGGCAACTTAAGAACCCGTTGTGTGATTGTGATTCAGAAGTCTTTTTTTTTTTTTTTTTTTATAACTGTTGTGTGAATAACAAAACATTGATAGCACCCGTGATCTGTATTACTCTCACACAACAATTTTTATTGTATGGCTGTTGTGAACATTGTGTACGTATAACAGAAAATGAAATCAAAAATTACCAAATGAACAGTAATTTCCAATATATATATATATATATATATATATATATCTAATATTGTTATAATCCACATAATTGTAGTGAAATGTATTAGACAATATTGCTAAAAAGGAGCACTATATACTACTCCCAACACCAAAATATGGAGCACATCTAGGAGGGTCAAATTGACTGATTCTATTTCCTCTGTAACATTCTTCACTGCATCAACATGCAGCTGATTCTTCCTGGCATTATCTTCATCTTCAAGTTCTCCAATTGCTGCTTCAAAGTCAATGTTTGTCAGTGTAATAGTACCTTAGACCTCATTATCCCATAAGCACCAAATGCCTTTGCCACTTCCCCAGCTCTGCCATAACCATCAATCAGTGCCCCATATGTGTGAACATTTGGTTCTATTCCAGCACTAACCATGAAATAAAGTGAATGATCAATCACATCTACAGAAACTTGCAATTAGATTAATTAATTATGAATGTAACATCTTTGTGTGTTTTTCAATATGATCATTGGATGGGTGGAACATACTTGTATATTGAGGAGAAAGCCAGGTTGACTGAAAGTGCTCAAACATAAGACTGCTGTAAGGAGTACCGCTGTAGCCGTGGGTGTGTTGGCATAGTTCAAGCACAACAATGACACTCCAGGCCCAATGAAACCAATAGACTGTTTGGTACACATATATATCAAAAAGGTGCATTAAAACATGTAAATGTTCAAGTGAGTTTACTGTAAATCAGCATTTGATACAAAAGACTTTGCTTTCCTAATTGGATTCAATTAAATTCAACTTAGACTTCCTTATAGAAGCAGATTCCATCAAACATATAATTTAAACAGGTAAGAAATTTCCCTGTCACATGGTACATGATTTTTGTTTCAAATTAAGATTTATTCAAGAACTCCTGTTTCCCTTTTGCAGACAATTCTTTTATAAGATTGAAGAGGTACTATTTTTCCCTATAATTATAGTGACACCCAAAAGAGATACCTGCATGATCTTTCGAACTATCGTCAAAGAGTAGCCAACCTTGATTAAGAAATCTGATGTTGTGCCAGCAATGCAGCTGGAAATTGCATTGCCTTCAAATATAAATGAGTATGGATTTGTATATTGAGCATGTTACAAACATAAACATCCTTCTGCATTCGTGTAGCCATTAAAAACATTCTGCTAACATAGCAGTTAGCACGTACCTTTTCTCTTAAATGAGCAGGGGAGAACTGCAGTGTTAATAGCTGGCTGAAGATTTTGCAGATGCCTAGTTTCTAAGCAAGATACTAGTACTTTCACAAGGTTCCTTGCTAAAAGATAGAAAGTAATAAGTAATAACTAGGAATTGGTAATTGACCAAAACTTGGTTTAAATAAGAAGCAGGCAAGCAGCTGTACTAATATAAGGGTATAAACTTGAAGCTCTCTTTTCTATTGAATAAGAATTCTTACCCTTCCCTTTAGAAAAGCAATATGAGCCGGAATAGCTTCATCATAGGTAGAAATGGGAAAGTAATCAGTTCCTACATTCATAACACATAAACAAGAGTGCATTAGAGCAAGCACATAAATGGATTACATGTAATTAATTATTGGAAACTGTGGGATGAATTTATGAATGCAATCATATGCTTGGGGTAGCATAAATTTATGAATTTATGTGCATCAGAGCAAGCACATAAAGAAAATAAAGTTTAAGATATGCTTGGCCAAACCTCCTCTTCACTCGCATCTCATAGAGAGTTTGATCATCAGCGAATCTCACAGAGAAATTTGCAAAAAGTATGAGAATTTTTGGCTGAGAAGGGGGGATGAAAGATAGTTTGGTGCGTGGGTATTAAATTGGTTCCATTCCATTATTGATTACTTGTACTGTGCTGACATGAGGGATAGGCCACAGCTTTATCAATTTATGGTGAAAAACAACAATATATGAAAATCTGTCTCTCTCTCTCTCACACTCTCTCACTCTCACTCAAAGGGGCTCTCCTTCTCCCTCGCTGAAACTACTTTCTGTGATGGATATGATAAGGGGGGTGGCAGTGAGATTAACACCAGTACACAAAACCTCATTATCAAATCAGTATATCTTAAAGAAAAAATCCTCAAAAGGTTTCTGCTAAGTCCAAAAGGACTAGTCACAACTGATCAATCCAAGGGTAAAGGATTGCTGGATTGGTTAGCCCGTCTCAAACGGTAGACGGTAAAGACTCATCAAGACCATTGAAGGCTGTTGCTTTGCCAAAAAGCAAATCAACTCCAACTCGAGTATAAATGTTTTTAATTATGAACTAAAAACCTTTGCTGATCTTGTGTTCAGAACTGACAGGAGGCTAGCATACCACCAGAAGGAAATTTTAGATAACTTCTTATTCGCCTTTCAGGAAAGAAATAGTGGAATCATGTTCCCAGCTCTCTTTGCTTTAGCTGAAGAACTCCATGAAAATGCTAGACCGCAGTTTGAAGAAGTTTATGAAAATACACACCAGAGTGCTGTTCAGAATGAGAAAATCCAGTATCTTGAAGATCCTGAGAGTGCTAGAATTCCTGTTATAGCACTAAAAGAATAAGAATGGTTCGAATTCCATAATCTTGTTGGAAGTAAGAATTCTGACTCATGTCTGCCTCCAACTCTCTTCACTATCCCTGGACCTTATGTTGGAAGATATGTAGTCAATGTTCAGAGTGAACATCCTCAAGAATACAAGCTTTGGCTTGTTGAAAATGGTTTTGTCCACAATCTCTAGACTAAAACAAATGATGATTTCAACGGTTTGCCACCCCTCATAGTCAATACACTCAAGAACGTCAGAAAAAATGACTGTATCCTCAGATTGAAATTTAGAGCTACTCCTCCATAGTGGATTTAGAAGACCAATGGGGAAGTTGATTATATTTCTCCATATTATTATGTGAGAATCATCCAAGGGAAGTATCTTCACCCTGCATGTGTTGGATACAATGGCCAACCAAATTCCAGCATTCCCTGGATGAAGGTCATGTCACTAGAATATATCAAAAATATCATCGAAGAAGATACAGAAAATACTTTCCTGGCAGCAGGAGAAAATATTATTGTTACTGCATTGATCATCTTAATGTTATTAGCAGTGACCTCTTTCTGTCTCTTAAAAGAAAAGAGATAGACTCCACGTTAGCTTGTTTTCAATGGATCAAGAAGATTAAAAATGACAACCACTACAAGATGTATGAAGATACTGACGTGGAAGAAAATGGAACTAAAACTAGGATGGAAAACAGCTCTTTTGTCCCTGGCAACCACTCTGAAACAGATGAAAACATGTGAAGCAGCAAGTGTAAAAAGCACCGAAAGCAACTTTGGCTTTTTCCCTAAAGATGCTTTTGCTTTCCAAAAAAAAAAAGGTGAAAAACATTTCACCTAAAGGAATCTGCTTTTCGTTGTCTGACCTCAATTATCAGGAGCACTCACAAGAGCAGAAAATAATGGAGCTGTCCTATACATTTTTATGTTTTGAATTCCAGTTTGAGTTTCGCTCCCTATAAAAGGAGCTTTAGGTTCAGTTTGTAAGGGATTAGAAAATTGAGGAGAATGATATTCTCTCAAAGAGTAAGAAAACCAAGGTCATAGAAATAACAGTGTGCTCTTTTCTTTCTATAAGTTCCAGTTTGGAGTATGCTTATATTTCAAGTAATTAAGTTCTCATGAACTCAGCTATGAGTAACTAAACAGCTAAGCTGTTTACCCAAGAGTGAGGCTCTGGGTTTTTAATCTGTATTCATGTTTGCATAAATAAATTCTGTGTGAGCGCCGTACACTGTTACAAAATTTGTTTGTTTTTAGTTCCTGCAAAATTATCTGTTTACCTTACCATTTATCAAGCTAAAGATTATTTTTCTAGAGCCTAGAACAGCAGTGATTCCGCCCTGAAAAGTAACCGTTTAGACAGGAAGTCGTTAGGTGAAAATGTGGCATGTTGAAGGCTAGATCTGTGCTTTAGGATTTTATTTTGCAAGCTTGATGACTGAAGAAAGATAAAAAAGATAAAAGTAGAAAAGGAAGAAGGGACACGTGTAAACTTCTTAGAAGGACATCCCAAAACCTGGTCAAGAGGTGCTAACCACACCTGGTCAGCCAAGTACTATCCGCCATCTATACATCATAGTGGACCAAAACAACAATGGCCTTAATCAACGGTACAGTAGCGGCAACATGAAGTCGTGAACTAGGTCCAACGCATATAATCTTTGTCTCGATCAATTATTTGACTAAAAATAAAATACGTATTTGAAAGTTGACTTGTAGTTATATATGAAGATGAGGATCTGCTGGTAAAGTACCAAAGACAGAATGATCTCCTTAAGATTTCGATTATTCCTTTCACTCATTCCCATGATCATCATGATCACCAATATCAGGCCTACTCATCAAGCCAGTGAGTATTCATTTAAAAGCAACATCTGTTCTAAAAGCACCTTCAACGGCACCTTCAGCAAAAACCTCAATAATCTCTTCTCCTCCCTCCTCTCTTCAATCAACGCCACCACGTCCACCGGGTTTTACAGCTCCTCGTACGGAGAAATCCCTGACAAAGTTTACGCAATCGGATTCTGTAGAGGAGATCTCAAGCCCTCTGCATGCGCTGCTTGTCTTGCCGCCTCCACCGCCCTGATTGTCAAAAACGCTTGCCCTGATGCGAAGAATGGAGGTGTAGGCTCCATAAATTGCACGCTACGTTACTCCAACATCTCCATTAGTGGCATCAGAGTAGAAGCACCATCTATATCTGGCTACAGCCATGGTGACAATGTCTCATCATCCTCAAGGTTTGATTTTAATCAAAGGCTCACCACATTATTTGAAACATTAAGAAGTAAAGCCGCGGCGGGTAGTGTTCTTAAATTTGCTGTTGGGCACTCAAACGCTCCGGTTAGTTCTGGTATAACGATATACGGACTTGCGCAGTGCAGTCCAGACTTATCGGAAACAGACTGCAGTGTTTGCATAAGTAAGGGTTTGAAGCAGCTCCCACCATGTTGTTATAAATCTTGGAGTTATCTTGGTGCCAGCTGTAGCTTAAGGTATGATCCTGACCTCTTCTACGACCCCGCAACTGATCCGACACCACTGCCTCCGCCATCACCACCGCCAGCCACTACACCACTGCCTCCGCCATCACCACCGCCAGCCACTACCACAAGTAATTCTGGAGGTAAATTTACCTGCATATATATTATATTATTATATATGTAGTGAATGTATTGAGGCTTAATTTCATTCACAATAAAAAAAAAAAGGGTAATTGACCTCATGATTAGATATTATTTTGTTCATTGATCGGTACCGCAACACCCATTAAAAAAAGCATCCCTATATAAAATGGCAAATACCTTTTTTAGTTGAAGAAAAAATGAAAATCATTTAGTTGGCTCATTAATTTGCATCATTTCATCATCATTATTTTAGCTTGATATAATGGTTGTATATATCCATATAGATGACACGAGTTCCAACTGAGTAATTTTCTTTGCATACGTTTGATTAGAAGTGATGATCGGATTTTCAATTTTTGCAGGAATCGAAAGTGGCACATCTCGGATGGTCATCACTACTCTTGTGCCAGTCGTGGTTTCCATGTTTCTAATTGTATCTCATTCTCTATCCAATGATCTGGTGTACTTTTTCGTTCAGTTTGTTTGAATTTACTGTAATTTGGTTTCTAGTTCAATAAAACATTTTTTTTACTAGTTATAATTTTATATTGTTTGACTCATATTAATTAGTTAACCACATGAATCTCACTTCTAATTCACAAATTATGTATGATAACTAATATTTAGCTATCTGGTAATACTTGTCGCTTTTTCATAGTTATTTCAAGTATGACACGCTGTTATCATTATGCAAGGATTGAAATATCTGATATTTCTCTCGATATATCTCTTTTGAAGTGACCGATACATCATAAAGGAAAAATATATTATCTTTCACTGTTTCTGCGAAATTTCTCCAATATAGTCAAATATCCTCGATATATAAGATATTTATGATATATTCCGATCAAATTAAGAAATATCTGTAAAATCTGATGAGAAAAAAAAAAGTTACTTAGTTTTTCAAAAAGAAATATATATTATGGAATATGGAGGTTATGTGGGGGTTTAAAATTATTAACAAATTACATATAAGTTATTGACAAAAGATGACTTAACAAATACATCCTTTAAAGATTGAATTAAACATATAAGGACTAAATCTTACAAATAAGGACAATGTGCTTTCCACTTGCCACATGTCATGAGTTAATTTATTTTTTTATCCTTAACTGCTTCTTTTGACTTCTAATATATTTATAATGATTAAATTTTACAAATAAGGACAATATGCTCTCCACTTGCCCCATGTCATGATTTAATTTACTTTTTTACCCTTAAATACTTATTTTGACTTCTAATCCCTTTGTGTCACCTTTTTTTTTTTAGAATAATCCACTTATGTTACTTTTTTTTAGAATAATCATTTTATGTTACTTTTTTTTTCCTGAGAATAATTCGTTAATGTTACTTTTTTTTTTTTCTTGAGAATAATCTCTTTATGTTACTTCACAAAACCTCACTCTCCTACTACTCTCATCTCGTCGCCTAATCTTGCTACTAGACTCGTCCAATCCTGCTGCTGCACTCACTGCACTAATATTCGTCTAGTTTTGCTACTCATGTTCTGCTACTGCACTCGCTACACTCATACTCGTCCAGTTCTGCTATTGTACTTATACTCGTGTTCTGCTACTGCACTTGTACTCGTGTTCTGCTATACTGCACTCATTATCGCCTAATCTTGCTACTGTACTTGTACTCGTGTTCTGCTACTGCACTTGTACTCGTGTTCTGCTGTACTACACTCGTCATCGCCTAATCCTGCTACTGCACTCGTCCAATCCTACTACTGCACTCATCCTCGTCCAGTTCTGCTACCGCACTTGTACTCGTGTTCTGTTGTACCACACTTGTCATCGCTTAATCCTGCTACTGCACTCGTCCAATCCTTCTACTACACTTGCTGCACTCATACTCATCCAGTTCTACTACTGCATTTGTACTCGTGTTCTGCTACTGCAATTGTCATCGCCTAATCCTGCTACTGCACTCATCCTATCTTGCTACTGCACTCGCTGCACTCATACTCGTCCAGTTATGCTACTCGTGTTCTGCTACTGCACTCGCTACACTCATACTCGTCTAGTTCTGCTACTGCACTCCTCATTGCCTAATCCTACTACTGCACCTCATTAGTACATCTGGACAAGGAAAATAAGTAAATAACACTCAGGTAGATAGTAATAATGATACCTCTGCCATCTCTCCCCCAGTACAGTATCAAAATGCTCAGTAAAAGAACGCAGCAGTTGTTATACTAATCAAGAATTAATTACGAGGCTACTATATGTGGAAAGCTACAAATGCCGTGTCCAAACCACCCAATACATGCCACCTCCGTTGTCACGAACATCACTTCTATAGCCACGTGTCATTTGCCACCTCTTCATCTCCATCATCCCTTCACAAATTCTGATCAAATTGGGATCACCACTTAAAAAAATTAAGAAAGCCATGTTCAGTGAAACTTAATCATCTCCTACATAGCAGTAGTATGAACTCAAAATGAAGAAGAAGGAGAAGAACTATAAACCTTTCATTATCTTTGTTCTTCTTCATTCTCAGGTACTTATTAATTAAACAAACGAGAATTTAATCAAACAAAAATTAACAAGCAACTCAACTGCAATAACCAAAAATCTACTCTATCATATATCAACTTTACAATCAGGAGAACCCAGCAATGGAACTTGACCCACGAACCCTTTCTTCAACCCATCCAGCACATCACACTTGACATAAATCCCATAATGCCTGCTCCTCATCCCTAGCCCCGTCACCTTCAATCTCAGCCTCCCCAGTCGCCACCACCACCACCTATAATAATAGCACAGAGAATGTTTTGACATTTGAAGCAACCCACGTTTCCTTCACACACCGCAAAGCTGAGACCTTCCCCTCACCTTCTTCCCATTACTTCAAATCCAAGTGAAACCCACCTCTAAATTTCAATTCTCTCACCTCCGACCACAATTCAATTTCCAAAACTACATTCTTTCTTTCCTAGTTATCACCACAGCCACCACATTTGATGACCAGAATCTAATAAGGTCCAAAACGATGCCGTTCAAGGACGAGGAGGAGTCGTTCGAGCACACGCTGCTGGTGGTGTGCGAGGTCGCCGTGTACAAAATCCCGCTGCGGTCGATGTCCCGCGGGTACAAGTTCGGCGAGTGGCTCCAGTCCGACAAGATCTAGACGGGTCGCCTCCGGGTCGTCTCCTGCAAGGACCGCTGCGAGATCCGACTCGAGCATCCCAAGTCCAGCGATCCAATCTGTTGAGTTTCCGGTACGGCGACCTATTCACTTCCGGCGTTGCTCCGCCCATGGCGTCGTTACTCGTGGAGTTGTGGCTTTGCTCGACGGTGCTAATATAGAGGAAGCTCGAAGGCGCCACTCTGGAATCGTTGGCGAACCACTAAGAGCTGCTTCCTCCGCCATTCACAAGTTTCTGAGTCTCTGATTGGTGCTTGACAAGGTGGCAGTAGAGAAAAAACGCAACGGACATGGATGGGGTTTTGGGTTTTCTGTTTTTGGATGGTGGAAATTGGGTCAGTGGTAATGTCCGTAAATTGTTATGAAACTCGAGCATTTTAGTTATTTTCTATCAAAATTTGAAGTCAGGCCTGCTTCATTTGATTTTGGGCCTGGGCTTATGTCCTTATTTGTATAAAACAAATTGAAAGTGGGTTTTCTGTGTTTATATCTTTTGTCATGTGCTACTATGTAATTTTCTATAAAATTTTAAGAATGGTTTCTATAGTTTGGAAAATTAAAAATGCCTCGAGGTGAAACCTCTGAAAGTAGATTTGGGTGAGGCAAAATCTCCTCAAAAGGAACTTGGGTGAGGAGAAATCCCCGGCGAATATAGGTGAGAAATAATTCCCTAAAGGAGAATCTGTGTGAGGAGAAATCCTCTTAAGGAGAATATGGGTGAGGAGTAATCCCCTCAAGGTAGATTTAGGTGAGGAAAAATCCCCTCGAGAAGAATTTGGGTGAGGAGTAGTCCCCTCGAGGGAAATCTTGGTGATCGAGGAGTAATCCCCTCAAAGGGAATCCAAGTGAGGAGAAATTTCCTCAAGACGAATCTGACAGATATTGTCTGAAATTTGTACAATATAGGGGAAACAATTGACAGAGACAATCTTCTTTTCGCAGTCTTGGGGGTCGTTCCTGTTCTGGAGTTGGGTCAGCAGCGGTGGCGAAAAGTCTGGCATAGACAATCATCCTTGGCCTTCTAGTGGGTCCTTCCTGTCTGGGATTGGGTCGGAGGAGTTGGCGTTTTGGAGCAGTGGTGGATGGATGGTGTTGACAATAGGGAGGTGATGGTGTTGGTGTTTTAGTCCCAGGTTTGAATGTCCGGCAATCCTTTTGGTCAAGTGTAGGTCACAACGAGTGTTGGCTTGGTCGATCAAAAACTGGTCAGGAGGACTCTGGTTGGTGAGTTAGTGTCGACACAAGTGAGTTGTCTAGTTTTAGAGTTCTTACTGGCTGGACGAGAGGTGATATGTCAAGGATTTACTGCTCCTGCGCTTGTTGTCTTTGTCATACAGTTGTAGTGCAAGTTTAGAATCAGTATATAGGTTTCCAGTGGGAAGTCTTGTGGCCATTTCTGAGTAAGAAATGTCGCCAAAAACTCGTTGTAAGCAGTTCATTATTAATGAAGTTCTTATTTGATCCAAAAAAAAAAAAACAACCACCCTAAACTCCTGGAGCCTATTTGCTTCCCAAAATTCTCAACTAAACTCCATAACCGAATATAACACAATATAATTATGAATCATCCACAGAGTTTGATAATTAGAGCAATCTAATAATTTCACATGATAAACAAGATATAAGAGTAGGATATATAAATCTTACGATGCGGAAGCAGTGACGACTATACCTCAACTATACTATTCGAAAACGAAACTAGTCTAGGAGCTATTAAGATTGTGAACAAATTTCTAGAATCAAATTGATTCTGAGGAACACGCTTAAATTCTACGGGAAGTGTAAATTGATAATGAGTAGACTCTAAAACTAACCCAACGATCATGCGAGTAATTAATTCAAATTCCAACAAAACATACTTATAAGAAGTAGAATCGGAAAAGGCAGATTTTGGATTAGGACTTATCTTGATATTCGCCGAGCAGGCACCAAGAGATGAGCGGTGAATCGAAAAGCTGAAACTTCCTTGGAGCGTTGATGGCAATCCGACGGTTGAAATTGTAACTCGGGATAAATCTTGCCTCGAAAAGGAGCACTGGAGGTCAAAATGTAGCTTTCGGAACATCATGATTAGAAGCGCCGCCAATCAAGATTTTCACTCGACACCCAGAGTAAAGGAGATTCAGGTAGCAGGAACTAAATAGTGCTAAAGTGATAGAAATCTGTTTAGTAAACCTAGGCCAGTTAGCCCTCCAAATGGAGACCCAGGACACCCAAAGGATAGGACTAGGCTCGAGAATCGAGATTGAGTTTCAGACACCAGAGAGAGACGAGAAACCCAATTTCCAATTTTGGTAAGTGCATGAGGCGCGTACTAGACCTGACATCTTCGTTGTTCTTAGCTTTAAAAGTCATGAGTTCAATCCTCACTGGCATATGTAAGGATAAGTGGACTAAGAGTTTTTTATGATTACATCTGCCATACATATAGTACTGAAATGTTCCTTAACATGTTATTGGATCGCATGAGATTCCAAATTTGTATTTGGGTACATTGTAGGTCTATACATTTACTATACAGTTCTAAACTTTGTAAATATTTATGAAAACATTACATTAGAAATGATTCTACTCTATTTTTGAAAGTAGAAGGATTTGTTAAGAACCATTCAGATAATAAATTAATCCTGACTAAATGCCTTAACAAACTCATGAAAATTCATGCTTCTTGCATTCCATTTGTCAACATTTTTTGTTTAATATCTTAGGACGACTGAGACTATGCATGTTTATTCCCATATGTATGCAGTTGCATGCAGATGGATGTTGTTGATCTTCCTTAGGTAAAAACAGTACTTCACGCTGTCGTCCAAGTAGTATTCGAGGAAGGTTGTCTCCTTTGTGCTTGGTTAGGCACTTAGGTGACGCCCCTCTAAGGGGCATTATCTTGAGGCCTGGAGTTTGTGATGTAGGACGAGAATGGACCCAGTTTAGCCGAAAAACCATAAAAGTAAAGAAGCGGTGTAGAATCAAGAAGAGTGATTGGAAAATAGGTAACTCAGGCGTAATCAGGTTACTAGCCGCTGGAATATTCAAGAAGATTTGGTTTTGGACTTTTCGGGTTTCTCGTGCGAAAAGTCAGGTTTTGATTTTGAATCAGATTTGACTAACTTTTGGCCAGAATGTCCGTTTGAAACGCATGATACCTTTCCAGAATGGGAACGACGAGATCTTCAAGACTCATTTTAGTGAGCCCTATCAGATTTAGGCCAAAATGTATCGTCTTAATTATCCGATTCGTGATTTAATATTTTTAGGTTAGTTTTACATTCTTTTTATTTTAGGTTTTCTAGTTTATTTTGGATTTGTTTTGTTTTAATCCGTGGGCTTTAGGGTTTCATTGTTAGTCCCCTTAGGGTTTCTTTTTCTCATATATAAGCAACCTTAAACGGCTGCAGAACTATCTTTTATCATATTATCAATCAAAATTGAGAGTTTTCTCTTTTATCTCTGGTGGACTCCAGAATCTTTGTTTTAGGTTTATTGCTTGTAAACCAAGGGTTACTTCCGCCCGCGTCAGTTTGGCGTCCAATTGACCTGCCAATAACATGGCCCTAGATCTTCCAAAAATATTAGGCAGCAAGGAGTTCCAGTTGCACACTTGCACCTTCAGATCATCCTCGTCTATATCGTCCCCTTGTTGTGTCACACAACACTACACCTACAGGATTACAGTTCCTTGTCATAGAGCTGCGACACTTTCTCGCCCCACAATTTACATTTGAAGTGTGCACAAACAAATGATCCACTATTTTTGATAAGTAAATGGGTTCACTTGTGCTCCAACCTCGTAGTTAGAGGTGAGACACTGCATAATCAAGTCAATACATGATCCTCAATATATGAATATAAATTCATGAACCTTAATTGAATTCATAACCTAGCTAGCCTAAAGCGATTCACTGATAACACATATCTTAGAACACAAATCAGTACTTCAATTTAGTCTGTTGCATTGTGCAGGACTGGAGGTGCCTATCAATATATAAGACTGCAAAAATTGTGCACCACATCTTCACCATCAGTAGGATGCAAACTCAGTCTTAATATTTGAAAATAAGTAGTTTGGAGGTTGAGCACAAGTGTTATAAGGACTCAAACTCAGTGGCTCAATATTTGAAAATAAATAGTTGGAGGTTGAGCACAAGTACTGTGATGGGGACGCAAATTCAGATTCTCAATATATAGTTGAAAATAAACAGTTGGAGGTTGAGCACAAGTAACTCATCACAAGACCCAAGCAACTAGCATAAACTTCTGTTGCTCCATAACCATTCATAAATTTAAAAGTACTCTACTCCAAAGGACCATACTACCACACCTTTCAGATCTCAATTCAAGAAGGAAACAAATCATTTGACATATCCAAACTGATTCAATCTGATTTGTTAAATAAATAGGCTCAAGTAGTGAATATTGATTTCCCCATTCCAACACTTGCTTGCTGCTGTTTTCCAATCATGGTCTTTTGCACTTTACTTTGCACAAGACCAGTCTTGTTAGACACTGCTCTATTGGAGCCTTTGGTCATGCTCATAGGACTTGGGGATGTCTTACTCTGTTGCCTTTGGGCAGCAGGTACCCTCTCCTTTGTGTTAGGCACCTTGGAAGCAGAAGGTTGCTTATCAATTAGCTTGTTTACTAGTCCAATCATCCCATCATTGTCTGAAACCACAAAATTACTTGCAACTTAAAACTGAAAAATCATACTATACGCGTCATATTAACCGACCACATTACTGATCAAACTACATACCAGGACTAGATAAGACTGCACGAGGACGCGGCTGTACTGCAGAACAAGCTCTAACATCTGGTTTTGCATCCTTGTCAAGACGTCTGCTCTTCTCTGTCAATGACAACTATAAGTATTTGCTTTTGCCAGATATATTTACATGGTAATTATAAAATGAAACTATGAAATATATATTACTGACCAGAATTCATGTAAGTGTGACTCAAGGTAATTTATTTTCAAGCACCAACCTTTGGATGAAGAAAGTGGCTGTCCTGCTGGTACATTAGGTACAGAAGCCTTCATGATTCTGGGTTTCAATGGTAGAGAACAGCCTTGAGTCACCTTCACTGCAAATATGTACGTCTGTCATTTACATTTAAACAAGAGGTAATTGGGTCTAAACATAAAGCTTATCTGGAAAAACAGAATCGGAACCTGGTATAGATAGAGATTCATCAGAGACCTTCGTCACCGGTACACTCTTGTGATCATTTTGTGGAGGAATATAATTTTCTTGTTGATGCACCCTCACTCTCACCGTAGGATGCACTTCAAAACGAATCAAAATCACATATTGATTGATCAGGCCCAAAAGCTCATAGAATGAATTGTTAGAACTTGGAACAGAAAACCGGATTAGAATAACATACTCACTCTGCTGTTTGTGCCTCAATTATTCGAAAACGAAGATTACCCGCAATGAGATACTGGAATGAAACGTTTTTAAGAGAAGGTTTTGTTTATAAAGAAAAAGACAAAAAGCTCAAAAGAAGAAAGATATGAAAACTCACTTTGCGATTGTCGTCTGTTTTCAAATTCGAATGACTTTGGTGCTCTTCTCAGTTCCTTGGAGAACATGCTTTTGAAGCATAATTTTATACTCAAATTTGTGTTTTGAGTCTGGGAGAAGTAACGAGTACCAGATAAAATGAATAATGTCAGGGAACCTCCTCCATGTATCTTGACTTGAAAACCAAGCAGAATCGATTCTTCTGTCATTGCTACACATGATTATGCTTTCTTCTTCTTTAATGATTTTCCCTCTTTTAAAAAAAAAAAAAATTCTAAAAATAGAAGATTTGACGTTCGTACGTCGTGTACTCTATGACGTCTCTACTCTTAAAAAGGATTAATATAACGGTGACGGGAACTTCTTCCGATTCCGAAAAGTAAATTGTACAAATGTTTATAAACAATTACACGAAGCCACGAAGGGTAAGGGCGGCACCCTACTCACTATATTACTCATAATTATATGCCGCGTTTGTTACACAGGACTGTCATTGCCCGCCTTAATTTCTATAAGAGTCCAGGAATCCTCTAGCCTGGCTTATGCTATTCTAGTACTTGACTCATGTTTGGTGATGACAGGACTATCATTGATACTTCCTCTTCAATACTGCAAACTTCTTCGAGAGTTTAATCATCTCTAGATGAGCGTTCCTATGAAGTTCCTCAAAAACTTGGTGAAGTTCCACTCCGGAAGTGAAGAAAGACTCTCCGACTCCAGCGAAACCCTTCCCCAGGATCGCAATCATCTCATATTTGGTCTGAATCTGAGCTTCGTCTTCATCTTGGTTTGAATATGCAAGTAGAAATACAATTAGTCAAGATAGTTGATAATTAGCATGGTAGCAGAGAGAAGAGTGAAGAGTTGGAGTGACTGACAGTATCAGGATGCTGGTCTGCTTTGTGCTTAGTGATGCTCTCAGAAACCCAGCTGCCATCGAGCTTGACGGAGATGAATCCTGACAAGTTCTTGACGGCTATCACCACTGCCTCCCTTAATTGTTATAGTAGATAATAGATATTAGTGAATTGGCCCAAATTGAAAAAGAAAAGAAGAATTTGGATTACCCTTTGAGAAACAAATTGATTTGCTTAGGGGAAGCTGTATCGACGTCGGGGATCCGGAGGCCAACGGAGACCTTGTCGCCATCATAGAGCTTAGCGAGCCTGTCAGCGATGGCGAAGAGAGCAGTAGAATCAGAGGTCTCGACACCCAAGACGTCGTCCCCGTCGGAGAAGAACAACTTGTACAGTCTGTAAATCATCAACCCGCGCAGATGATTTCGAACCTAGAAAATTGGGGGTTGGACTGGCAGATGGAGACTGCGATTTGCCCAGTGGCTGATCCGAAATGAAATTGGGGGGGGGGGAGAGAGAGAGAGAGAGAGAGAGAGAGAGAGAGAGAGAGAGAGAGAGAGAGAGAGAGAGAGAGAGAGAGAGAGAGAGAGAGAGAGAGAGAGAGAGAGAGAGAGAGAGAGAGAGAGAGAGTGAGAATGATGAATAGTGGAGTAGAAGGAGGCTTGCACAATCCCATGGTTTTTGGTGGGTTTGTGGTAGAAGGTGTTAAGGCTGCTGTTGGGATTGTGGAGTCTCATTAAAAATTGTCCTTCTTGCTGCCAAACATGGGATAACTAGGATTAGACTAGATAAGGATGTTCAATCCCATGTAACAAACACCACTTATATGGATAGGTAGTAGCAAAATAATTGAGATTATCTGTAATCACACTTTACTTGGATGTGATGTAGGAGCCCCAGTCCAGAGGGGCAGAGGGTGGGTAGGTAGCAAACTACTCATTGAATAATGAATCGTTTGCTTGATTAACACGCTAACACGCAACCCTCATACTCATGCAGGACTGACTCATCGACATGTAAGAGTCTAACCCTCGTACCCATCGATTAGAAAATTATAAAGTTATTATGCTTTAATCGCAAGAGATGGTGAATTTGTTCATTCAACATAAGGGTGAACCTAAGAATTGTTCGTAGCAAAATAACTTGTTAAATAAGATATATGCACTTAATCGACATGCAAGAGCCTAAGCCCCGAACGTTAGAAGGGCCCACGATGGGTAAGTAGTATTTTAGGTCATTATTTTTTTTATTAAGAATCTTGATTTCCCTATTCCACCTTGCTTCTTGCTATATATAGCTGTCAGAACTCAGAAACATACTATCACCATGCATAAGACCAGTCATAGGACTTGAATGAATATCCTAGTCTCTGGCCTTTGGGCTGGTACCACTCCTTTTGTATCATGCACTTTGAACCCCAGACATATATGATCTCTTATATATTAACTAGCTTGTTTCTACTTCCAATCATCCCATCATCATCTGGAAGCCAAAATATATGCATCATATTTACTAAACACGTTGTGTTCTTGATCCAATAACGTACCAAGACTAGATATAACATGCGCGACGACATGGGGCATCTCGTTTAGTAGTATCATTGCCAAGATATATAATAATTAACCAATTTAAGAGTGTACGTTTCAAGATAAATTTCTTCTCAAGTCCAAACCGTTGGATGAAAAGATCGACTGTCTAACTTTTCGAAAACCAAGCAGAATTGATTCTCGCTTTCATTGCTCATTGCGACACATGCATTAATAATATTATGCATCATTCTTCGTTTCTAGTGACCATTGCAATAGATAGATGGGAAATTAACGGGAGGGGTGAAGTCCGCAAAATTCTGTGACGTACCTCACATACCGCAGTTCCTAGCTCTTAAAAAGGAAGAGACGCTAAAATCTCACGTACATTTATAAGATGACGGGTAGATGGAAATTAATTTTTTTTATGAACAGTGGCATATATGGGGAGAAATAAAAATAAATGGGGCCGTGACCACTTACCCGATTTTAGGCTAAAAATTGTCCACTTACTCTACTAAGAGTTTTTTAACCCCATTTACCCAATCTAAAATCTACTGACAGTTTTGCCCCTATTAATTAACTCTCAGACTCTCTCTCTCTCTCTCTCTCTCTCTCTCTCTCTCTCTCTCTCTCTCTCTCTCTCTCTCTCTCTCTCTCTCTCTCTCTCTCTCTCTCTCTCTCTCTCTCTCTCCATGTCTGCAGATCCGACGTCGGGTTCGGGTTTGAAAATGGGTTTGGTTTGCCGGAATCGAGGGAGAGCCAGGCAAATCGATCGGTTGCTCAGTCTAGTTCCGTACGGCCACATCGATGACGACGGTGGAGGAGATCCAGGTAGGTCGGTTGCTCGGTCTGGCTCCGTACGGCCACATTGACAACGACGACAATGGAAGAGATCCAGGCAGGTCGGTCGCTCGGCCTGGTTCCGTACGGCCACATCGACGACGACGACGGTGGAAGAGATCCAGGCAGGTCGGTTGCTCGGCCTAGTTCCGTACGGCCACATCGACGACGGTGGAGGAGATCCAGGCAGGTCTGTTGCTTGGTCTGGCTTCGTACGGCCACATCTACGACGACAACGGTGGAGGAGATCCAGGCAGGTCGATTGCTCGGTCTGGTTCCGTACGGCCACATCAACGATGACGGTGGAAGAGATCAGGTCGCTGACGGCGGAGGGTCTGCTGACGCGAGTGGCGGGGATGGCTGCAAACTACGTGTGGCAGTGGCCGGCTGGGATTTGGTGCCCTGTTTTGGGTGCCTAAAGTAATCTGGGTTACCCAGATGGCTGGTGTTGGGCTGATTTCATGAAGATATTTCTGGGCTGTTTTTGGGTCTATAACTTTCATAGTTGCCTAGTTGGTTATAATTTGGTTGGCAATAATAAGATTATTGGGAGGCAATAATAATATTATTGGGGGGCAGTAGACACATTATTGGCCCCCTGCCACTGGTCACCGGAGGCCTCTAAGTGAAAAAGAAGGAGAGGGCAAAAAAGTCTCAAAAAAAATAAAAAAGAATTAATTGGGTAAAGGAGAAATAATCCCTTAGAGTGTTTTGGGTAAATGGGGTTAAAAAACAGTTGGTGGAGCAAGTGGGCAATTTTTAGCCTAAAATCGGGTAAATGATCATTTCCCCAAAATAAATAATAGAAAACCTAATTTGTAAAGACAATAAATTTGAGTTGTAATAACATTACGAAAATAATGCACAGTTGGAGCATTTCACATGCGCCGAAGGGGTTTATCTTGAGTCTAAGAAGCATTTGAGTTCCCCTTGACAAAAAAAAAAAAAAAAAAAACACTACGAAAATAATAAATCATATTGCACCATTGTCCGGATTGAAAATTGAACGATTTTCTGTAATACTTAAAAATATTTACATAATACATTTGATTACTCCTACCCACGATAGGTAGGTAGCCAAACCACTTATTGAATAATGAATCGTTTGCTTGCCTGACAAAGAACTTGTCAAATGAATGATATTGTGAGAGCCTATACTCCAGACGTTTAGTGGAGCTCATGATGAGTAGATAATTTTTTAGGATATAGCAAGATTATTCCATAATTCCTTAGTAGAATCATGCTGGTTAGAATGTGTAGCCAACAGAAGGATTATGTTTAAAAGACAAAAACCAAGCAGAATTGATTGTATTGTCATTGCCCCCTATACAAATATCGGGCGTTTGCGATGATTGGGGCGACAACATTGCTTTCACAGGGATGAGACTGCACCATGATGAAGATAACTAGTGCCAACCAGGCCCTAAGCTCTGACGTGATCATCATCTGTATGAAGATAACTTGCCTAACTTGGGCTGTATCATACTGCGACTTTGCACTCAATTGCAACAAAAATCAAACTATAGGGGTCAATGTCGCTACATTTCCAAAACCACAAGGACTCAAAAAGAAAAACCTTAACCCTTCAACAAAGGGTAACGACATGTCGTTTCCACAGCCATTTACATAAACAGAAGGCAAAGGCCAAAAGCCGCAGAGAGAGAGAGAGAGCAACAACCACACACACTGAGACACACACACACGAAGAGCTCTTCTTCTCTCTCTCTGTGATGGCAAGCCCAGCTCGCAAAGGCGGAGTCTCCCTCCCGGAGAGGCGGAACCCTAAGAAGGACGACGGCGGCGACGGCGTCATCGCCAGGATCTCCCAGTCCCAAATCCTCGCTCGCGGCAAGCAAGTCACCTCCGACGCCGGCTACGTCGCCAAGAAGCTGCTGAAGAGCACCGGCAAGGCCGCCTGGATCTTCGGCACCACCTTCCTCATCCTCGTCGTCCCTCTCATCATCGAGATGGACCGCGAGCAGCAGCTCACCGAGCTCGAGTTGCAGCAGGCCAACATCCTCGGCACCTCCGCCGGCGGCTCCGCTCCTCCGGCCAAGTGAAATCGGACCGGGTCGGGCCGGGTCCGAGCAATCCGGTACCTTACCGTTTCATTTTCTGTATCGCTAGGGTTTGAAATTGGTATACCTGTTGGGGATTTTGTATGATGCTTTGCTTAATTTGCTAGTTTTAGTGATGAGATTCGGTGCTTGATCGCAATAATCTTTACTTAAGCAGTAGTTTTAGGGTTTTATCAGCGCCGGCCGATGGGTTTGTATTAGTCATATGTGGGATGTAATCAGTTTTGGAGCTGAATTTTCTTTTGAGTTTTATCTAGGGTTCAATAATGATAGTGTTATTTGGAAATGGATTTACATGTGCTGCTTGTTTTGCTTGATTTTTGAAAAGTTTCTATGTGCAGTGCATTGGGCTGTAGCTGAGTTAGGTTAGTTTCTCATGTTGGCATAGGATTTTGTTCAAAGTGTGTTGTTTGGTAGGGATTATGCAGAAGAAAGGCTGTTTTTGTGTTTGATCAGGGTTGAATCGTAGATATCTGGGTGAGTTGGGGCTTCTAATTTTATGGCAGTATAGTGGCAGAACTGAAGAACTTGTAGTTGAGATATGTACAAGAAGAAAGGTTGTTAGTTAGCATTATCATATATTTTTTTTTTCTTTTTCTCCTTTTCCCCCTAGGGAGATCTATGGAGTTAGAGTCCCTTAGTCCCTTGCTGCAAAGAGAGGCTTTCAGTGCCATGAGACTCTAAGAATATCAGGATATGTGGTGAGGCCAGGCCATTTAGTGGTACAATATAGATAAGTGAACCCTCTTTAGGGATCCAAGACCCTTGTTACATTGGTTGTCAGCTATACCCGTGCCAGATTTAAGAGTTTATATAGGATTGTTTAGAGATACAAACCTAGATGTTGTGGATACCTTTCCTGCTTCAAACTTTAGGTGATAAGGAATTTGGCAAATGCTTTTAATTAGTAGATGATGAGACCCAACAAACTTGGAAGATCACTCAGAATCCTCTCTGCACAACTGATTGAACTATAACCATTTTCACTTTTGAGAACTTTGTAGTGTTGCGCATTTTATTTTGTGGCATTGTGACTAAATTCAGTGTGCAGTGATTAATCATCAACTCTATTAGAATGTTCATTTCAGTGCACGAACTTTTGCAGCTTGTTGTTCCTTTATATCTGGTTGTTGGCCACTCGGTTTGGAAAACAGGATAGGTTGTTTGAATGTGATGTACGTAAAAACAGTGACTTTTGTAGGTACTGCCTTCACACATGTAAAGATTGAGTGTTGAAAAGTCCCTTTGGTCTCTGTGATATGCATTATCTCCCTCGTTCTAATCCATTGAGTGGTGATATGCTGGTTAAGCATTCTTCTTGTAATTGGGCTTGATTTTGCCAGTGCCGGTCAGATTTGGTGAGTTATGAGTTGAGAAATGGTGGGTTTGAAATATGTAGGATTACCCGAACTCCATAGACATTGATGCAAAGCAAGCTAGCTGTCCACTTTTTCCAGATTAGGACTTCTTAGACCTAAACTATGCAAAGCAAGCCCCTTTAAAGATTCTTTTGAATTTGTTTTTTGTTGCCTTGTTCACATTTGGTTTTGCTTATGAGGGATCTAGTTTTATTTGATGTTTCCTTTTCCTTACTGATAAAACTAAGCTTATTACTCATTCAAGATTTACATGTCGTTATTTGTTTTACATATAACTTTAGCAGATAGAGTTTACCCATGTTTGGTATCTGCTATATTATGTACTCTTTCACTCTAAAGGCTCACAGAGAACCACTTTGGACAACGAAAGGAATATCTTCTGTGGGGGCAACAAAGTTCCCCATCCGACAATGTTCAGAATCCTATGCACCTATGAGATGCAAGGAATTTCCCCCAAAATTAAGTGGAAGAAACATTCCTAGTAGACCTAGGAAGAAAAAAGTCGTCTAAATATAATCTTACATATTTCAGTCACTTTCCCAGTTATACCTTTCGCATTAAGAGGAGAAAAAAAAAAAAACACTGATAATTTCATACCCTAGAAAGCCTTTCGAGATTCAATTAATTGCCTCTGAAGTGTACTAATACTAATGAGGAAGAAACCGCGAAGGCCTAATTCCGCATGGTGGACAACAAGGCACATACAAGGATCAACAAGACCGATTTGTAATTTATAATTGTTGTATTGTGGTTTGGTTTGATTGTGGCTATTAACGAGTATAATTGTGATTTTTATTACTTTTTTATTTTGATAATTATGATCTTATTTTTTTATTTTGATAAATTATGATTAAAGTGTGCTCTCGATATTTTTCACTTACAAGGCGTGGTAAAACAGAATGGTTTCCAACGCCAAATTGATGAACAAAGTTAGAACACAACTGAGGGATTAAAGCTTGCTAGTTGAAACAAAAGAAAAAGAAAAAGGTAATTACTTCACTTACAAGGCGAGGTAAAACACATTTGGTTTCCAACGCCAGTACATGAACAAAGTTAAAACACAGCTAGAAGGATTAAAGGTAGCTAGTTTTTAGATGCAGCTAGGAGAGGTCACCTGGATCCTTGCTAGTGATAAAACCAACAGCACTTTCGGTGGTCTTGTCTGACCAGTCCATAAAAATTAAGCTTAACAAAATATGGAATAGGAGGGTGCCACACTGCCACTTAATGAATGAATTGATCCTCACTTTTCCTTCTAAGAAAAATAGGTTGATGCCTAATAAAGCGCTAGTTGAAAACAAAGAAAAAGGGATTGTAGCACTTAAATTTCCTTTCTTTTTTTCTTGGACAATTGTCACTTAAATTTTCTAAGAACAAATAAAATACCAACACACCTGGGTTGTTCTTTCAATCACCAAGGAGGGGTCCAATCCCAAATAATGCAAATGTGTTCTAATAAAGTGGGGTTAGCTATGTTTTCTTTGCAAATCCTAATTTACGGCTTAATAGCCAAGGTACCCAAATACAAGATGAAGAAACAAGCTCCTTTTCCAACTTTTTTTTTTTTTTTTCACAATCATTGAAGCAAAGCAACTGAACATTCATGCAAAAAGGAGAATGAAATCAAAAGCTAAAGGTATGTCAGCAGGGGAAAGAAAACAATTTGAAAATCCATAAGATCCTTATCTGCCAAACATGATTCAATAAACAAATTCCACAGAAAGTTAGTGTTTGCTGATCCCTAAACTCAAAACCCATTTCAAGCCCTTGATAACCTTCACTGAACCCTCAAGCTTTTCCCCTATAATATACTAAACAAAAATCATATCTTCATTGACAGCAACCAAATCAGTAGTAGTCTCCATGTTTGGCACCACGCTTCTTCTTTAACAGAGACTTGATAAACATCAAGCATACAAATACAAACCCCACAGCTGCTACACCTCCCACAACAATGGCCACTGTCTTCTGTGTTGTGTGATGGTTAGACCCTACAGTCCCTACACCATTTAAACACATCACAAGCATTAATAATATTTGACTTGGTGTGGAAAGAAAACAGCAAACTAGAAGATGTAGAGGACTAGAGGGAAACAAAGAAACCCATCTTTTCCATCCCCATACACATCCTTATCACCCTTCACCATACCAATGGAAAACCAATAAACAAAACAAAGAGTGACTCCCATTTACTATTTTACTAGTTAATCACAAGATTAATTAAGAAATCCTGCTGATCCACTATCTCATGTAATCACCTGAATTTTTTGTTCTTTAGTAGTCCCCAAAACCCCAACTTGAAATTGAATATTCATGATAATATTATCAGTTATATGAAACCAAATATAAACCTCTAGACAATGACCCAAACAGAATAATACCAACCCTTTTTACTAAAAACAGAGATGAGACTGTTTGCTCTATGAGTTTACCTGATGAGGAAGTTAAGGTTGGGACGCCATTAGCATAGTAGCTGTAGCTGATATAGCACTTGTGCAGATAAATCTGCCCAGAAACTGAATCACCACACTCGGAATCGGCTTGTTCAGTAGCAGTTTTGACACAATCCCCACAATCACTGTTGCTCAAATCACCCTCACACTGGCCCAAAACATAAACCGACTCATAGCTCCCAGTATAGAACAACACACTACCATTCTTGATCCCACCTTCCAATTTGTCAAAAGCAGAGTCCCTTTTCTGTTCAAACTCAGCAGACCCACTAGACCGACTCGACCCGCAAATCTTGTACAGCAGCTGTGTCCCTGAAACCTGCTTAAACCCAGAAAGTTCATAGCGCAAGTAGCACCCACTGAGCTGGACTCTACCTGCTATGGCTTTTCCACAGTATTTTTGGGCTAAAGATGGAAGCTTTGTGACACAGGTGGCGCAATCAGCTGTGGAGAGGTCTCCTCTGCACTGATAGAGACCCATGATTGCATTTGTGGAGTCACCAGAGGTGGTGGTGAAGAAGGTCTTTTGCTGCTGGGCTGAGGATACTAGAGAGTTGAATAGAGATTTGAGGTTTTGGGTGTAAATCCCATTTGAGTCTTGGAATTTTTGATTAGCACAACCCTTGTAGACCAAGGCTGTGTAATCCTCAGCTGTGATTACAGAGGGGAAGGAGGCAAGGATTGTGAAGAAAAGCAGAGCAGAGCAAAAGAAAAGGCCTTGTTTTGTGGGGAAATCCATTTGGGAATTGAAGTGTTGTTTTTTTCTTTTTCTGAGAGGCAAAAGAGTGGAACAGAGCAGCGGAAAAGGAAAGGGTTTTGTAGGGGGAGGAAATGCACAAAGTGTGTGTGACTTATTAGGATGCACGGTGTTCAAAGCATTAAATGGGTGCAAAGATTAACAAAGTTAGATTGCTGACATAGAAGGAGTTTGTTGGTTTTACTTTTACTCTCCCTTACAGTAACAACTGTGGTTGTGAATTTGTGATTTGTTTTACCACTAACTCCGTGGTTTTAGGAGAAGTTTCTGGAGATGGGTTTTTGCAAGATCGTATCTGGGGCACAAGAATTTAAAGAACAGGGAATATTATTTGATTTGATTCTGCTGTAATCTGTGAACGGTGAACCTGGACTTGGGAGTACACTGAGATCGTTGACCAGCACCGTTTCTCTCATTCAACTCATTGGATATATTTGTTGACCACAATTGCATTTGTATTTTGACACTTTGACTGCAATTTTATAAGCATCTACATAAATGGGCTGACACATGCCCACTGCATGGACAGAGTAACTGAAAGAAAACAGTTGACCGAAAAGAAAAACAGTGTGGGTGTTGGGTTACTTTCTCACCAAGCAAAACTCAGACGAGAAATTGGTACCAAACGACCAATTGACCCCCTTCTGAAGTAAAACAAAGAAAAAATACCAACGTTGGGGCTTTACTGGTTTGGTTGAAAATAAGGGGAAAAATAAGGACATGATCGAGATGGGTTTTGCTGTGAAACGAGTGAGAGTTCATTGTTTAGATGTTGAAGAAAATTCTTGCTTTCATTTAACATGAATGTCTCGTTTTTGTACTCTAATTGACCAAAAGAATTTCCGAAGAATTCATGTTAGGTGACTTAGGTCTTTGAAATAAAAAATTTACTACGTCTTTAAATTGTGGTATGCATCATTTTTTTTAGTTGGAACTCATATTATATATCAAGATGAGAAAAATTCAGTCATCATCTCCAAACTTTACTGCCAATGCCAATTTGATACCCGAACTCTCAAAAGTATCAATGTGATACCCAAAGACGTATTTTGATATCAACGTGATACTTCCGTCAAAAATCTCTAACGGCGCCGTCTGTTTGCTGACGTGGCAAGCATCTGGGTCTCATGTGATATTTTTATCAAGGGTAAAATTGTCTTTCTCTACTAATTATTTAAAAATAAATAAAAAAACAGATCGAGCTCTGTCTCTCTCTTTCTCCCTTTCCCAATCTGATCCTCTCTCCTTTCTATCACAATTGATTATTTTTTGGGAATGGATTTGTGAATTTGTGTGCTCTCTCTAAACTATGGCCACTTCCTCCTACCTGGAAACCCCCAAGACGTCAAGAAAGTCCAAGAACATGTACACGTGGAAGGGTTTTGGCGTGGTCCCTAACGCCCTAAAGGTGCTTAGAGAAGAAGGCCTGGATTTGACTCCGATCCCGGTGGCCTGCAATAACAACAACAATAATCCCCTGGATGAGACCAAGAGGGAAAAGTCTCTGGCGCAGAATTTCGTGAAGCTGTTCGTGTGTACCGGATCGAAATCGGAATCGATTTCTCTTGATGAAGCTGCGAAATTACTGCCTGGAGTAGGGGATGCACAGAATGTATCGGTGATGAGGACGAAGGTGAGGAGGATCTATGACATTGCGAATGTGTTGTCGTCAGTGAAATTGATTGAGAAGACTCATACGGCGGATACAGGGAAGTCGGCGTACAGGTGGTTGGGGCTGAATGAGAGAAGAGATGGTTTGAATTTGAATTTGGAGCCGAATTTGGAGCAGGCTAAGAAGAGGAGCTTTGGGACAGATTTGACGAATGCGAGTAGTAAGAGGAGCAAGGTTGTAGAGAAGAGAGTTCAAGATCAGGGTGAGGTTGAGAACTGCAATTCGGATGGCTGTGGGGCGAAGGAGATTCGAAGAGCTACCAGTTTCGTCCTTTCACTCCGGTAGCGGTTCCAAGAGCTAGGAAGGGTGTTGACATCAACAAGGTTTGCTGGGAGAGTCTTGGGGCTTATTATTGGCCTCAGTATCAGAACCAAGTGATAAAGGAGCTGTTTTCACATTATAGGGAAGCGTGGATGTTGTGGAACTCTCAAGTTGCTGAGAAGAATCCAATTCAGAGTTCTTGATGCTTCAAGGTACATTTCTTCAATTCGATTCTTAGAGACGACGCCGAGGCTTCTATTTTGGCAAGGAATCAGTGACAGAGAGTTTTGAGTTTCGTATTTCTGGTGGTGCTAGGAATGGAAAAGAGCTCTGCTTGTAAGTGTGTTTAAATGTTTCAGTTTTGTTTTAGGTGGTAGTTGAATAGCGATAGTGGATCCAGTAGGTGTGTTATTTTGATGATCAGTGAAGATGTACTGGGTTATGGCGGAGAAGAAGACATGGGCGTCTGTCGGGTGCCCATAGCAGTTTTCTGGGTGCGGAAAGATTTTTTTTTTTTAGCAGGAATTAGAGAGGATGATGGCAGCATTAGTGATGGTTTGGGCAGAGGAGAATGAGAGGAGAGAGAGAGAGAAGAAGAAGAAGACTGAGTTGAAGAAGAAGCAGAAGCTATTTTTCTTTGATTTCTTGGGCAGGGGAGAAGGAGCGGAGCTTACGGCGGTTTGGCTATAACAAAATCCCAGAAGAACAAGAAGAAAAAAAGAAGGAAAAGAAATGAAAAAAAAAATGAATTAACAAAAACGAGAGAGGGTAAATTGGTCATTTCACTTTTTTTAGGGGCCCACATGCTTGCCACGTTAGCAAACAGATGGCGCCGTTAGAGATTTTTGACGGAAGTATCACGTTGATATCAGAATACGTCTTTGGGTATCACATTGATACTTTTGAGAGTTCGGGTATCAAATTGAATTTGGCAGCATAGTTTGGGGACGTGGGCTGAAATTTTCTCTATCAAGATATTCTCTTGATGTGGATTATAATCTGGAGTATAGGCACTATGTCCCCCCCTCAAAAATAAAAGACAATTCTTAGGTTCACCTCGGGGTGAATGATCATATTCACCCTTTATTGTGATTAATGCGTTTTAACTTTATAATTTTCTAATCCAATCATTCATGTTGCATAGCATCATACAAAGATTAGCTTTGTAAAAAATCAATCAAATTGAAGACCTTTTAGTTATTCATTTCTGTGAAATACATGGACGGTTCATCATATAATAGTAAGTGTTGTTAGAACCATCCATTTGTTTGATTCAATTAGATAATCAAATGATTTCTGATTCAATTGATTTTTAACAGAGATGATCTTTAAAGATTAATCTAAGATATGGACCGTTGGATGATAAATTTATTAAGTAAAAGTATGTTAATTGACAATAGAGGTGAATATGCTCGTTTACCCAAGGGCTGAACCTAAGGATTGTCCCTCAAATCAATATAACTTTAGAAGAATGCGCCTCACACGCGTATCCAAATCTCACCTTCAAACGTACTTCCTTCCTCGTCCGGCAGCCTTCCGAGTCGGCACGAGCCTCTGGCCTCATCACAGTGCTACGGGTGTGGCCGGGCGGGGCCTCTTCACCTTTTTTAGTGCCATGGGTCCTTGATGGACAACAATTGGTTCTTCGGGAATAAACCAAGTTGAAGTGGAGGTGGCCGTGAGGGTAACAACGCCAATTTTCTCTTGTCTGAGATGGTTGGGATTTGCGGAGAGTCCAAACAGAGGGCTAGAGGATGGTGGAAGGGGCTGGGAGTCTTTGGATGGGCACAAGATCTCTGATTTCTTCTCCGTGCGCCCTTGGATCTGTGTGCAGATCGGGGTAAGGCACTTTGGTGGAAGAGATTTGATGGTGACAAATTGGAGGTCTCTTATGGCCGGCCTAGATCTAAGCTTGACCTGTTGGTGGGGCAGTTGACATTGGACAGTGGCAGGTGTGACAGCGATGGTGTGGTAGCGGTAGGAACTCAGGCGAAGAGGTGGTGTTGGGCTCCTTACAAAAATCTTCTTGGACTTGGGCTTGGAAGTGATTGGGCCTGGGCTTGGGCCCTTGACCCATATTATTTGGTTTTATCATTTATTTATTGTTGTTTACTTTTAATTAAACGTGACTTTATACCGATAATAAGTCATCCAATTTTTTGGTACAGCGACGTGAGTTTTGTCTCGCTTGCACTCTCAGTGTGCATTGTTTGGCCTAGCGAGGCGGCAAGCTATTTGCTTGATCAAATGGATATATGCAACCTCCTAGTGGCAGGATGAAATTAGCTGAAAATTTCATCAATTTAGCTGAAAATTTGCAGAGATGATCTATACAATAGTACCTAAAAACTGAACGGTCAAGATGTGGATGTGCGACCGAAAAGTGACCAAAAACTCGAACTTCACATGTTAATTTCAAAGCGGAGCTCCGCTCTGGATATGATATGTATATATATATATATATATATATATATATATATATACATACATACACACACACGCACACGCACACGCACACGCACACGCACACACCAAATCAATTACAATTCAAGTGCTTTTGGTTGTTAAATGACACTTTGGAAAATAAGAAAAAGAAAGTGTTAAATATTCTCTAAAAAAAAAAAAGGTTTTGGGTCTCACAAACACTTTCCAAATCCATATCAAATTCCCATGTGCATTGAAGAAATAAATTCTCATTCCTACAGGGTTTAGGAATCGATTTCCCCTCAAGAGAAGCATTGATTCCTATATATAATTTGAAATAATTTATTAAATTCCCATCGACTGTTGAGTAAGACAATATCATCACCCTTTCAGAGGGCATTAAATTAACTAGCAGCTAGGTTTTTTTTTATTGATGGCTAGTTCTATTGTACGTACCAAAAGGAAGAGGAAGCTGTGCTTATTCGACCATTCGGTCTCATCCGACTCCAAGAGGAGCAAACCAAATGGTGGTGGAGGAGCAACCTCAACGAACCTCGATACTAGTATTGATCTCATCAACAACAGGTGGACTGGAAGGCCTTACTCAGAAAGGTACTATGAGATCCTTGAGAAGAGGAGAACTTTGCCTGTCTGGAAATATAAAGAGAAGTTCTTGCAGGAACTCAAGGGCACCCAATGTTTAGTTTTAGTTGGTGAAACCGGCAGTGGTAAAACTACTCAGATTCCTCAATTTGTTTTGGAAGCTGTTGCCGAGAATGTATATCCAGAACTAACACGCAGCAAGAGGAAGATGATGATCGCGTGTACTCAGCCCCGTCGAGTGGCTGCAATGTCAGTGTCCCGCCGTGTTGCTGAGGAGATGGATGTGGTCATCGGAGAAGAGGTTGGTTACAGCATCCGTTTCGAGGAGTGCACCAGCGGGAAGACAATGTTGAAGTACTTAACTGATGGTATGCTTTTAAGAGAAGCAATGGCAGATCCACTTTTTGAGAGATATAATGTCATAATTCTTGACGAAGCTCATGAAAGAACTTTGGCCACTGATCTTCTGTTTGGGATTCTCAAGGAAGTGTTGAAAGTTAGAGCTGACCTGAAGCTGGTTGTGATGAGTGCTACTCTTGAGGCCAAGAAGTTTCGAGATTATTTTAATGGTGCACCCCTCATAGAAGTTCCTGGCAGGCTTTATCCTGTGGAGATTATGTACACTCAGCAACCCGAAAGGGATTACGTAGAGGCAGCAATACGAACTGTTGCACAGATTCTTACTTGTGAGGCTCCTGGAGATGTGCTTGTTTTCCTAACTGGAGGGGAGGAAATAGAAGATGCATGCCTCAAAATTAATAGAGAAATTAATAAAATCAATTACCAGTGTGAAATTGGTCCTGTGAAAGTGATGCCATTGTATTCAACTCTCCCCTCTGATATGCAACAGAAAGTGTTTGATCAAATTCCTGAGAGGAAAATTGTGGTGTCAACAAACATTGCAGAAACTTCTCTTACCATAGATGGAGTTGTTTATGTTGTTGACCCCGGATTTTCCAAACAGAAAGTTTATAACCCACGAGCGCATGTTGAGTCCTTGTTGGTGTCTCCAATTTCTAAGGCAAGTGCACGTCAGAGGTCAGGGCGTGCCGGAAGAACTCAGCCGGGAAAATGCTTTAGACTATACACTCAGAAAAGTTTCCACAACGATCTTGAGCAAGAGACATATCCAGAGATATTGAGATCAAACCTTGCAAATACAGTACTTACCATGAAAAAACTAGGAGTAGAGGATTTGAGTCATTATGATTTCATGGATCCTCCTGCTCCTGAGACAATGATGGATGCACTAGAGGTTTTGTATTTTTTGGGAGCCCTTGATGAAGATGGTAACTTGACCATGGTGGGGGAGATTATGAGTGAATTCCCACTAGACCCTCAGATGTCAAAGATGCTCATTGTCAGCCCTCAATACAACTGCTCCAATGAGATTTTGTCAATTTCTGCGATGCTTTCCGTGCCCACCCCATTTATCCGGCCTAGGGATGAGGTTCAAGAAGCCGACGAAGCCAAAGCTGAGTTTGCCCACATTGACGGAGATCACCTCACTTTGCTCAATGTGTATCATGCTTACAAGCAACACAATGAGGACCCATCCTGGTGCTATGACAACTATCTCAGTCATAAGGCATTGAAGGCTGCAGACAATGTTAGGCAGCAGCTGATGCGCATTATGGCTCGTCTTAACCTCAAGCTATGTAGTACTGACTTAAGCAGCCCTGACTACTACATCAACATAAGAAAGGCTCTGCTGGCTGGATATTTCAGGCAGGTAGCTCATCTACAACGCAGCGGACAGTACCTGACTAGAAAAGAGAAACAAGTAGTACATTTGCATCCCTCAAATTCTCTGGATCACAAACCAGAGTTTGTGATCTACAACGAGTATGTCTTGACAAGCAGGAGTTTTATCCGAACGGTGACCCAGATAAGTGGTGAATGGCTAGTCGAATACAACATCTGAACTCTATATATAATCACAAATTAATCTTTCCAATTATCAGAACTTTTTGTATTATTTTGTTATGAATTTCCCTATTTCTAAATAGAAAATACTAAATTGAGTCAAAAAAATCTATTGATTTAGAAATGGATTTGAATGGATTTTTTTTTCAATTGGAATATTGGAAATTTCCAATAAGCCTGATACTTATTCGATTCAAATTAGGTACCAGGTCTTATACAGGTCAACTATGAAACACCTCGTTTGTTACCATTACAATACTTCCTACAAAAAGTTCGTCCATTGGACTAAGAAGGTAAAGGAAAAAGTGAGTTGGACCCTCATCCTCAAACCAGCGATTTCCATGGGCTGTTGTTCCTAAGTAATTTAATTATAGGAGTTAAATATTAAAATAATTTGAAAAATATGTATTTTTAGGATTAAACAAAAGGATTCACCAAATTTGATTAACTTAAAAAGAGAGAGAGAGAATTAAATCAATTGCTGGTCACTAATAATCCGCACCGACCCTTATTTCAAAAAATTGTGGTATGTATTTGTTTAAGGACACCTAGTTTGTGTCTCTAACTCAAACTCTAATTACTTATCTTAGTTGTAATCAGGTTAGTCTTACAGAAATCTAAGGAGATATTCTAATCATTGCATGTACGATTTAGTTTTCTTGTAAGACGTAGATTCTTTGCTTGTAATCCTCTATATGAAGAGGCCCATATTATCAATTAAAGCACAGATCATTCTCTCCCAATTTATGATTCCCTGAAATATGTTTTCAACGCGAAATCCTAATCCTGAAACAAATAGCCAAACCCTAAATCTAAATACGAAACCTTCAAACCCTAACTGCCTCTGCCTTACACTTTGTAGCGGTTGATCCCAGGAGCCCAGAACCAGCGACCAAACCACAAGAACTGGCCAGAAAAGTACCGAACCGGCCCCTAAAAGCAGAAAGCAGTCCCTTCCTGGTTCGCTGCCTTCCAGACCGCCTCATGCCACCAAACTTGGCCACAAGCAGCACCTCGATATCAGGATTCAGGAATCATAAACAAAACCCCAAGAACTAGCTGAGAAGACACTGAACCGACTGCCACAGCCATCGAATCAGCGTCAGAAAAACCGACATAAGCAATTTCGGCCAGTTCCAACCAGCCACCGACCATAAGCAAAATTTTTCGGCCAATGTTCAGCCAAAAGCTCCAGCAACTCCTTTTGATCCTTTTTGACATAATTTTTCATTAAAGTTCCCTTTTTCGTTTACTTTTCTTTATGATTTCAATTATTTTCTTTTATTCGGCTAATTCCAACATCCCTTCTTCTACCTCCTACTTCTTTTTGTGGAAAGACTACACTGAATAGTGGGGGTCCGTGCTATCTCCAAACTTAGAGTTTGTAGAGAATTTACAATCGACCACACACATTATTGTCTCGATCTAATCCAAGATCTCTTAGAATCAAATTTCTTGAAAGCGATTATGCTCAGAAATTCCTTTTGTTTTCATGGTAGCCTTTTTGCTCCGAAACTAACCCCTTTTCTTGTTCTTTTTTAGGATGAGTAACCTGAACAAACTGGACTTTGCTCCATTGGGGACAACTGGCACTAGATACCACAAGTGGGTTCATGATGTCCGCTAGCATCTCAAGGCTCAAGGGATTCTATCAACAATCCTTGATCTCTCTCAGGACGTGCCTACCGTAGCCCTAGCTCAAGTTTTGGAAGCAAATAAAGCAGCTATGGATTTAAATAAGACAAAAGTCGTCATCCTAATAACTCGTCATATGGATGATTCACTCCAATACGAGTACTTGAATGAAGAAAACCCCAGAAGGCTGTGGGTGTCACTCGAAGAGCACTTTGGCAACGTTCATGACTCCTAACTTAGAAGTGACATGGCGTAACCTTCGCTTCTATGATTTCAAGACAGTTCTTGATTACAATTCGGAAGCACTTCGCATCAAATTTTTAATGGAATTCTGTTGAAAATGCATCACAGATGCAAAGATGATCGAGATGATTCTCTCTACCTTTTCCATCTCTGCATTGATGGTTGCTATAAACTGTCGTATAGATGTAACTGCAGGATGTATCACAAGGTTTCATGAGTTAATTGGAGCCATGAAAGTAGCTGAGAAGCACAACAATATCCTTATGAAAAACCATAATTTGAGAGTCGTGGAAATCAAGTTTATTCTGGAGTCCAATTATAGTCACGCCCCTAAGGAAGGGCGCCAAGAGCTAAACCCTAATTCTAGAGACAGTTCTGGACGTTCTAGTCCATATTATCATTCCAATGAGGAATGTAATCGCCAAAACAAGCGGACACGGAACCATGGTGGTCAACGTGTAAAAAGAGAGGGAGCCAATTGTGAGATCTTGGAAATTGGGGTTTTTTTTTTTTTTTGAAAAGGAAAATTAATTTTCAAGCTATTTTTAGTTAAGTTTCCATTAGTTTTAAACTACTTATAGCTTGCAAAAATTATTTAAATTTTTCGAACTTAGAGTTCGAGTTGCAAACTTGGAGTTCGATTATTGGAGTTTGATTTGCAGCCTTCAAGTTCGATTATTGGAGTTCGATTCGCAGACTTCGAGTTCGATTATTAGAGTTCAATTTGCAGACTTGGACTTCGATTATTGGAGTTCGATTTGCAGACTTGAAGAGGTGCTTGCAGATTTGGAGTTAGACTTGTAGACAAGATTTGAAGGTACAATTCCAATTGATTTTCGCACTTTGAATGTTTAGGCTCTGGTTTTTAAAGGCTTTGTGAATATAAGATTGTTGATTGTTACAACTAATTCGGAATTGCTTTGTATCATTGATTGAATGCATAGATGTTGGTTGGTATTGTTCAAATTAGCTGCCCAGATTTCATCGGACTCCTTGCCCAGATGTTGATTTGGTTACTATTGTTGTTGTGTTGTGGGTGGGAGCCAGAGAATGGCTGGTTACATGTGGTGGGACTTTTGGACAAGTTTCCCGAGTTTACTATGTCGATTGTGCCCATATATTGTTTGCTTGATATATGCTTGTCTGCTAAATGTTGGTTAATTGTTATCCCCAGATTGTCAATTGTGCCCAATCTTTATTGCTTGATATATATATATATATATATATATATATATATATATAATAGGCTTGTGTACTAATGTTGTTTAATTGTTATGCCCAAATGGTTATTTTATATGTAATTGATAGGATGTTATGTTTAGTGCAGCAACAATGAGGATATGATTTCCAAGCATGAAGTAGATTTCAACATTTGTTCTTGATCTTTGGTGTTTGAACTTTAAATCCTTGATTTCATTTTATGTTGGTAATTTTGTTGAATCGTATGCTTCTAGTACTTTATTTATTGTGAGTGAATGGCAATTAGTAATGTTCTTTTGGTTACTCTTAATGTGGTATATATAAGAGTGATAATTACAAGAATATAAGGCATTTATACGTAAGGCTTACGCCTTACGCCTTATGCCTCAAGGCGAACGTCTCACTGAGGCTCACCGGAAAACGCCTCGCCCTACGCCTCAGCGTTTTAAAACATTGGTTAAAACTAGGCGGAGAGGTTTGTCAAAAAAAAATATACTAGTTGATTATAATTCATTGTCTATAATTGTCATTTTACAATATAATATATATGTAATTCAATAATTTAAAAGATATAGAGGTCAAATGAACAAGCTTGAAAGGAAATGCCTTGTGAACAACATATTTTTAATTATGTTGCATAGAGTCGATATGCGATGAAGATTTAAATTGTCATATGCTATACTTGTTGTAGACAATAATTTGTACCCATGCTAGAATTGAGATGTGGATTGATGAAAAATTTCTCTCTTTAGTTGGTCTTCTTTTTCTTTTTTTTTCTCTCTGTAGTTAGCCTTGATATTAATGCTCGTAGTCAGCGCTCAGTACAACTCCTCTAATCAGATCTTTTTCTCTAGTTGGTATTTGTTTTTTGTTTTTTTTCCTTTCTTTCTCTAGTTAGCCTTGATATTTATGCTCGTAGACTGCCCTCAGTACAACTGCTCTAATGAGATCTTAAGTTACCGGGATCGCTCCTCTCCCCTGCGACCCGCGTTCCGGATCGATCGATCCCGATCGTGGTGCGTTGGCGAAGTGGATCGCTGTGTTTGGTGATCTGATATTGAAGCTATGTTTACCCAAAATATCTTCTGGTGTTATCTGAGTGAAGGAAAAAGAAAGAGAAGATGAAAGGAGATAACCCACGGCTTCAGATGTGCAACTCTTCTCCCAGTCCAAGAAGAAAATCTCCTCTTTCTCTGCTTCAGTGGTTTGAAGTTCTTTATATTGCAACAGTGGCAGCGAGCACTGAGAGTTTTTAAACCCATGAGTTCACTTTTAAGGTATCTAAGAGAAACAAGCATCTCCATTCGCCTTGTTAATGTCAATCTAAGGTTTCTTATTCGAAGAATCGAAGTCCGTATTTAAGTATTTCTTCACCTTTGCAGACGTCAGCTACTAATATATTTTTTGCGCAAATGAGCGAGTCAAATAGCTAAACTCCCATTCTAGCTCCAAGAGAGTATCCAAAATTACTATGTTTACTTTTCACAAGGACTAGCAAAGCAAATATAAAAGAAAGGGAAAAGATCCTCCCTTTCATCAACCAGCTTCATAATTCTAACTTTTGCTGTGGACTTATCGTAACTACCTCAACCAAGTTATTTGCAGTTCATGGACGGCAGTACAACAAAGATTGATTGGGAATTTATCTAAAATGTTTAACAAGATCCTACACGGTAAAAATAGACCGAAGGGTTACACCATTGGAATAATACCCAAAGGAACATAAAACAAGAAAGCAAGAGAGACAATTCCCAACATGTCATGCAGAACTGAGTATGCTCTCCCTTCCCTCCCCTCCCCTCCCCTCCCCTCTCCTCTCAAACAGAGTGCAAAAACAGAACAACAACAACCACGAAAACATATATGTCATGGTGCCATTTTTATATCATTTACCTAATGACAATATGGGTGAAGTCAAAATATCCACCTATAAAGATAATGAACGTGTAAATAGCGACTTGAAGGAATATCATAATTGAGAATGTAAAAGAAGAACTCATTGGAATCCATGAACAATGCATGCTATTTTCATGTATTCTATCCCTTTAAAGGTCAGGGCAGCAATAATACCACAACAATAAGCACACTAGTACTAATCTAAATGGAACAATGTAAACGGAAATGCGGCAAGATTAAACTAGAGAAGATTAATACCTATATAATGTAGGCAGATATAATAAAAGAAGAAGTTCAATATATACATTTCCTAACATATTCCAAATACAAGACCACTAAGTTCTAAAGGGGCAGATCGTGAATTGAGGATTGAATAAACTATGAGAAAGACGATGTTGGATAATGTTGGGATTGACAACTAACTCAATATAGATACCAACCACTTCCACAAATTCTCTTGCATATCATGCTAAACGAAGCCTTTAATGTATATTATGGTAAACCAAGCCAGTGGATTGGGCTTTCACTAAATTACATATCAACATACACAAGGGCAAGCACAATTATCATCAACGTTAAGCAAGGCTTAATTAAAAACACTTACAGCAAAAACGCGCCCAGCGTTAAGGCATGCTCGGTTGCAGGAGATGGAGTATGCTGCTGGATATTATAATCAAAGATGACAGGATTACTCAGGAATTGACAGCTGAAAGAAAAGGAAATGGGTGATTCTTCCCTTGTTCCTTTCATGGTAGTTTCAGTTTTGTACTTGAATGTTGTCACAAGAAAATGCATCATCTCACTTTCTTCCCAACGGCCACTGCTTATTGGGCTGCTAAATGTAGCCAGAACCAGGCATACTCTTTGATCTCCTAGACTAACTAAGTTATAGCTTACTGGTTCTTGAAATATGAGAGGCAACTCATCTGTAAATGGCAGTTCCACAGTTGCTACATCGGTCCAAGAACCATAATCTTGGGACATGTGGTAGACTAGTATTCTTGGAAATCTAGTTTGAGGCCAATTCCCATCATAATTCGAATTTTCTGGCTCAATATCTATGGCAAAGATTATGAAACCACCATAAACACAGTCATGAACTAGAGTTGTGCCTCGAAAGGGAAAAGATTTTCCAGAACACAAAGATTCCTGTACAGACCATCCTGCATTCGGCTTCGTGATGTCAAACCGGAACACAGGGGTAGCCTGACGTGAGAAAAGAATGCTGGTGTCTGTGATTACATAACCTGAACCGACAGGAGTGCTATAGTATGGAGAGTCAGGATCCCAAATAGGAGGTCGGGCCAGGGGTGACCATTTTTCGCAGGACGGGTCAAATCTCTCAAAATGACTATCGTATCTCAACTTCATCTCGTCACCGGGAAGAGCATAAAGTTGCCCCTTCATCTCCACTAGCAGCGGTTGAGCTTTTCCTCCTATGAAAGGGGGAAAGCTCCCCAACTTGAGTTTCTGATTGAGTTTCCGATCGGTTGTGTCTGTCTCAAAAAAATACACAGGCGAAGCTGGAGATGGATGGGCCCCCGGAATTTTCTTCACGCCGCCGCCGATGAGAATTTTGGATTTGAAGACACCACAACCCACCAACAACGGAAGGTCATGGCCGCCAATTTCATTAGCCACTTGCTTGAAAGGCAGATAACGAATATGGTCTTCCGATGCAGATAACACATCGCTCATTTCGATTCGGTGAACAACCCACCGATCGAAAACAGATTTGTGCATTTCACAGGTACATATGTAGAGATACTTGCTCTCCATCGCCGCTAGGGCTAGGGATCGTTCCGCTATCATCTCCATGCCTGAGGCTGCTGACTGTTAGGGTTCGGTCAAAAACCCTTCTGATTTCCGCTTTGCCGTATGGTATAATTTTCTGTGCCTCTTAACTTCTACCAAATAGAGCTTGGCAAATAAGTAATAACAAATTACATATAAGTTATTGACAAAAGATTACTTAACAATTACATCCTTTAAAGATTAAATTAAACATATAAGGACTAAATCTTACAAATAAGGACAATATGTTCTCCACTTGCCACATGTCATGAGTTAATTTACTTTCTTACCCTTAACTACTTATTTTGACTTCTAATCCCTTTATAATGATTAAATCTTACAAATAAGGATAATCTGCTTTACACTTGTCACATGTCATGGGTTAATTTTTTTTTTTACCCTTAATTACTTTTTTTTTACTTCTAATCCCTTTATGTTACTTTTTTTTTTTTTTTTTTTCTGAGAATAATCTCATATTCGTCCAGTTCTGCTACTGCACTTGTACTCGTGTTCTGCTACTGCACTCATCATCGCCTAATCCTGCTACTGTACTAGTCCAATCCTGCTACTGCACTGCACTCATACTAGTCCAGTTCTGCTACTGCGCTCGTCATCGCCCAATCCTGCTACTGCACTCGTCCAATCCTGCTACTGCACTCGCTGCACTCATATAGTCCAGTTTTGCTACTCGTCATCGCCCATTACTGCTACTGCACTCGTCCAATCCTGCTACTGCACTCGCTGCACTCATATAGTCCAGTTTTGCTACTCGTCATCGCCCATTACTGCTATTGTGCTTGTCCAATCCTGCTACTGCACTCGTGGCACTCATACTGTCCAGTTTTGCTACTCGTCATCACCTAATCCTGCTACTGCACTTGTCCAGTTCTGCTACTGCCCTCGTACTCGTGTTCTCCTATTGCACTTGTTCAATCCTGCTACTGTTATGACCTCACTACTAGTGCAGTCAGTGACGGACACACGTAGGGATGAGTAGGGGCTACTGCCCCAGTCAGCTTTTGACATGTGGCAACTGAGATTCTTTTTTATATTTTATGTCAGCTATTTTTATATAATAATATAATAGATAATTGATTGTTGATGTGTATGGCCATATGGTGCTATTCTGTTTCACCAAAGCACTATCATATATAATTAAGTATATGTAGAGGCTGAAGGCGTGCAGCTTGCCTTTCCCAGAGACCCATACGACCCCATTTCCCATTGTTTTTGTTCCACTGAGAATCTCCAATCCCCAAACAACAAACTCAATACTTCCTGACTTTCTTCGATTTAGTCCGACTTCGACTCTTTGAGTCTTCATGCAATCTCTGCCCTTCTGCAACTCAGTCTTGGATTGACGATCTTGAAGGTTAGTTCTAGTTTACTTTCCAAATCGATGACTTCGTTGATTAAATTAAATTACTCTTTTCTATATATTCCTGCGTCCGCCACTGAAGTATTGTGCATTCCCAATTGCTCCAATTGCGATCACTCTTACAATTCCACAGCAATTTACAGCAGCTTTGTCTCAAATTTCTAAACTCAATGCCACAGCTCTAATCTCTTTAATTACCTGCCAAGGTAGCCCAAGAATAATAACGAGTAGCCATGCACACCCAGTGTTCGAGAAAATGCCCAAGTGAAATTTCAGCCTTCCATTATTGAGCTTCAATATAGTGCAGCTTGTTATCTTGTGGTAGATTGCAGTGACAACGGTGAATGTTGGATGACCATGAGTATAGTATGGCTGAGGTCTCTGCAGTGAAATCGAAGGTTAGTTTCTCGGCGAATCCGACAGTACTCTCACTCTTCGATCTTAGAGGTTTCGGAATCCGGAACTCCATTACAATTCCATCACCACATGGAGCCGCGACGGAATCTTTCTCCGCCATCTTCTTCAGAAATCACCGGAGTCGCAAGGTGGTGGAGATCGAAAGACGATTCTGAATCAGCAATGAAGTTCGAAACCTGCACCAATGTTTCGGATCTCGGCGAGCCTAGTTCCGGCATGCACGGCGTCTTTCTCAATGGACTCGGCATTTTTCGCTGCCGCTCTTCCCTTTCTCAGTGATCAAAACCCAGATTGCATAAACACAATGAAAAGCAGAGAAATCGAAACCCACCTTTCCGGAACCGAGAAAACAGGTGATAATGGTCGCCGGAACATTGGTATCGATACCCAAGGTCGGATTCTCATCGAGATTACAGAGACCATGCTATTCTTTTAGAATACCCAGATTGAGGGTTTAGATCGGTTTACGGTTTTGGGTATTAGATAGTGGCAGTGTCGTAAATTGTGGTGAAACTAGAACATTTTGGTCATTTTCATTAAAACTGGGAATCAGGCTTGTATCATTTGGTTTTTGGGCCTGGGCTCATGTCCTTATTTGTATAAATCTTTTAGTAAGTGGGTTTTCTGTATTTACATCTTTGGTCATGTGCTACTATGTAATTTTCTAAATAAGTAAATAATAATTGATCACGTGATGATGAACAATAACTATAATTCAAAGGGATTTTATACCTTATCAGTGATATGTTATACACTTGATTGAAGACTATTTTGGCCTTTAAATGCATTTTGTCAGGTATTCTTGTTTTGCTAGATTGAACAGATTTGTAAACCACATTGCTAGGTTGGGCTATCACGTTTTTGTTTTTGCATATTGATTAATTTTTTAGAGTCTCTATTGAGATCTCCAAATTTACTCATTTAACCTCTCATACTCTCTACACCTTCTTTGTGCTTTTAAATACAAAAATTTGCTCACTAAACTTTTTTTTTGAATTCCTCAATAACCTTAGTTATATTATTCACATGCAAAAAAATAATATAATCATTATACCTCTAATTCGCTAACTACATCTCCATTCTTTTCTTCTTCTATTTTGTTCTTTTTTGCATGCAAACCTAAAAAATGCCCAAAATAAATTTCTAAAACTTTGAATCATAAATCAAACGTCATAACATAGAAATTGATCAAGCAGTCATAAATCAAACGGTTAGACAATGATTCCTATATTTCTTACCCTTATAAAAGATGAAAGGTTGTTCAAAAAAAAAAAATGAAAGGTTATAGAAATTGATATAAATAAATAATTAAAATTAAAAAAACACCATCTCCCACCCAAAACTCATCCTCCAACCAAACCTTGAACGAAGTCTAGACTAGGAATTCAATAAAAGTTCGCAACAATTTCTTAGTCTTTAAGATGTATTAAAACAAGGCGGAGAGGTTTGTAAAAAAATATATATACTAGTTGATTATAATTCATTGTCTATAATTGTCATTTTACAAGAGGATATATAATGTAATTCAATAATTCAAAAGATATAGAGGTCAAATGGTCAATGAGGCCTAAAATTTATGGCCTCAATTTTAGGTGTCATGTCATAACTTGCCGGGCTTGAAAGGAAAAGAGCCCCATAACTTGTACTTGCCGGGCTTCATCTTTAATATCAATGGTAATACAAAGAGACATAACTTGAAAGGAAAGACTTGCTCATCTAAGGGACAATTTTTAAGGGACTGTGAGGGACAAGTGAATCTGACGGCTGAAAATAAATGCACAATTTTAAGTTGTTATAATTTCTACTTTTATATTTAATACATATGGTTAAGATGCATTTATCTCTCACAGTCCTTTAAAATTGTCCCTTAGGTGAGCAAATCTGCTTGAAAGGAAATGCTTTATGAACAACATATTTTTAAGAGGGCAATGATATGGGGCCTCAATGAGGTCTAAGATTTGTGGCCTCAAATCCTAGGTGTCACACCATGTAAGCAATTCAATGCAAATTTTTTTTTAATTCCACATAATATATCTTGCCACATCATACTATTGCAACACCAACTTTACCCTTTTATATTTTCTTTTAGATGTTAAGGGGTGAATCAATTACATTAATGAATTTAATTAGGTGATAAAAAATATTAACTATTAATTATGTACTAATTTAAGAGATATGTCTACAAATTATTTGACCAATATTTTTCTTCATTTAATTAAATTCTTTCCTATAATTTTTCTTTCCAAATAGCATTAATATATTGAATTAGGTGTCAAGAAATAGGCAATAAATTTTCTTTCCAAATATTGATTAATTTCATCCAAAAAAATAGCATTAATAAATTGAATTTTGAAAAATACGTATGTCTAAATTAAGAGGTAAGAAAAAATTTCATGTTAGTAGCAGTCATTAATTATCATCTACAATCTAAATATTAGGGAAAAAACAAACAAAAAATAATAAACTTGTTCAAGTAAATCTAGAATATGTGTCTGGCCCAAACTCGAGGTTACTTGCTCTAGTTGAAATAGGGTTTATATTAGAGATATTCTCGGAGAATTTTAGGAGATATCCAATCAATGTACGATTATGTTTCCATGTACAACTCTATCTCTATGCTTGTAATACTCTATGGCTCTATATAAAGAGGCATCTATTATTAATGAAAGTACGACTCAATACTCTCTCAATTCAGTTTTCCTTAAACACGTTATCAGCATGAAGCTCTAACCCTGAAACGAATAGCCAAACCCTGATTCAAGAAACTAAAAACCTTGAATCCGAATACAAAACCTTGAAGCTTTTTCTGCCTCCACCTCACACCTTGAGGAAATCGATTCCAGGAGTCCAGAACCATCGGCGGCACCCCAAGAACCGGCCGGAAACCTACCAAACCGGCCACCGGAAGCTCCATACAACTCGCAGCAAATAATCTACCGGTTCACCATCTTTCGGACCTCCAATTTCCACTAAATTTTGGTAGCAGAAGCCCGTTGATCTGAAATTTCAGGAACCGGAAGAAAAAGTTCAAAAACTGACCTAAAAAGACGTGAACCGGCCACCTGAGCAGCTGCATCTTGAACAGGCAGAAAAGAAGAAAAGAAAAAAAGAAAAAGAGAAGAAATGAGGCCCAGCCCAGAAGAAGAAAGGAACAAGCCCAGAAGCCCACTGACCCAAGCCCAGAAGCTCGCTGACATCAGCCCTAGGACCCGTGGCCACGTCAGCCTTCAGGTCAACCCCCGGTCAACGACTTTTCCAGCAACTTTTCGGCCATTTTCTGACCACTTTTTCAGGTCAAATTTTCCGACGACCTATATTGAGGTATTTTTTTTTACTAAACGTTCCCCTTTTTTTAGAGTTTGTTAATTCAATTTCTCTTCTCTTTCGGGGACTTGCAACCTCCCTTCTTGTACCCCCCTTTCTTCATCATAGGGGAGACCTAATTAAGCCGAACGGTGGGGGTTCGTGCTCACTCCAAGCTTGGAGCTTGTTGAGATCTCCAAACATAGAGTTTGTAGAGAATTTATGATCGACCACATATGTCATTGTTTTGATCTAATCCAATATCTCTTGGAATCGAATTTCTTGGAAGCGATTAAGCTCAGAAATTTTATATGTTTTCATGGTAGCCTATTTCGCCCCAAAACTATTGTCCTATTTCAGGATGAGTAACCTGAACAAATTGGACTTTGCTCCATTGGGAACAACTGGCTCTGGATATCGCAGGTGGGTTCGTGATGTCCGCTAGCATCTCTAGGCCGATGGAATCCTGGAGACGACTCTCGAGCCTAGCTAGGACGTGCTAATTGTTGAGAAAGCTCAAGCTTTGGAAGCAAATAGAGCAGCCTTAGAGGCAAATAAGGCGAAATCCATCATCCTAATGACTCGTCATATGGATGATTCGCTCCAGTACGAGTGTATGAATGAAGAAGACCCCAGAAGGTTGTGGGTCTCACTCGAAGAAAGATTTGGCAACGTCCGTGACTCCCTGCTTCCTAGAAGGGAGATGGCATAGCCTCCACTTCTGTGATTTCATCTTGACTACAACTCAAAAGCACTTCGCATTAAATACTTAATGGAGTTCTGTGGTAAAAAGATCACACATGCGATGTTGATTGAGAAAACTCTCTCTACCTTCCCCGTCTCTGCATTGATGGTTGCTAAGAACTATTGAATCGATATTATTGCAAGACGGATCACAAGGTTTCATGAGCTCATTGGAGCTATGAATGTCGCTGAAAAGCATGACAACATCCTTGTGAAGAACTGTAATTTGAGATCCGTGGGAACCGAGCATATTCAGGAATCTAATTATAGTCGCACACCAAAGAGAGGGCGCCAAGAGAAAAACCCTAATCTTAGGGAAACATTTGGACGTTCTGGTTTATATAATCGCTTTACTAGGGAAGGTAACCGCCAAAATAGACGAACACGGAACCGAAGAGGTCAACGTGGAAAGAGAGAGGGAGGCAACGCCTTTGGCCATGTTGGTGGGGCCACTAACACTAAGAGCCATCTAAATGACCCTTTCAAAGCACCTCAATCAATGGTGTTTGAGCAAAGAGATGTATGTTATCGATGTGGAGTGTCTGATCATTGAGCACACATTTGTAGAGCTCGTGAATAACTTGTCACCGCCTACAAAGCATATTGTGAAGCAAGAGAACCTCACTATATAGAACAAGAAGATCAAGAAGATGATCTAGAGTGAAGGGTTGAAGGCTACAAATCTGGCTGGGATCAATAGATCGCCAATTCTGTTTAAGTCTTTATTTTTCCAAGAGATGTAATAGGCAATTGTCATATATTTTTGTAGTAAATGTCAATGGTTTAGTTTTTCTTCAAAGTAGGCTCACTCAAAGTAAGTGTGATGTCTAGGAAGGTTATGAGATTAGTGGTACTTAAGAGAGCCTTGCTCCACCGACATCTCTCTACTCACCTGGTCACATTTATTTTGGAATTACCGAAAGAAGTTAGACGACTACCATTGTTTTGCATTAGATATCATTTTGGATTAGATTTTGTTTAGTCAAAGAGACAATAATGTAACTCCGTTGGCTTAATTCTGAGCATATGACTTTTGTGACTACGATGGCTGGGCCATCAGTATTAATTCAAGGACATGGAATAGCCCAAGTTCCACTTGCCAAATGGCACCTTATTACTGTCACAGAAACTCCCTACGCTCCTAGGGCCAATCACACCTATGAATAGCCAACGGATTCCATGCGAAAATGCATGTAGAGAACGGAAATGAGTTCCTTTGCAATACCTCTAATGATTGCAAACAAAGGCGCATCTTAGAGAAGTTTATGTGTCTCTCTTGTGGATTCTATATCACTATTCGAGCTATTAATCCAATAAACTTATGAGAGAAGATCTCTTGGATTCAGACACATATTGGCTTTGTCACGGCACGATAGATCATCCTAGTCATGATATGATGATCCGTCTACTAAAGACTTCACATGGACATCATTTCTTTCGAGCGAAACGAAGTATGAATCAAAAGTTGATTTTTGGACTAAGTGTGACCAACGCAGCTGCCTAGGGCACCGCCTCCGTCCACCACCAGCCTAGAGCTAGCGCAGTCCCTATCCATGACACCATGGATGGCGTCTATCATGGTGATGGCGCCCTAGGTGATGCTGCAATCACCAACTTGCTTCAAATAGCGTTTCAGATGCTTAGGCCCAACCAAATTTCTCATTGGTTGCTTCTAAAACCTCTCGCTCGTTTTACAAAACCCATTCCTTAGGGAAATTAGGACTGAGACCGTCCTATGCAAAGGATATGAAAATACTCATTATGTTCTTACATAGAATCCATGGGGATTCTATGGACTGATTCAACCATCTTGCGGACGTTTAAATATCTCATGATATTGGTTGATACGCAAACACGCTGGTCACGTGTTTTGCCATTGTCCATTTGTAATGCTGCTTATGTTACACTCCTAGAAAATATCATATGACAACAGGCTCACTCCCTGGATCATCCTATTCCGTCAACTGGACTTGACGAAACTAGCGAGTTTACACCGAAGACTTACTTTCGATGGTTATTGCATTGGGACTGATGTTGGACATCACATTCCTATAAACACACCCAAATGGTCTCGTGAAAATGTCTATGTTGGTACTCCGGACATTGGTAATGCCCACCAATCTCCTTATATCCGCTTGGGGTGATGCAATATCAAATGCAGCTATGCTAATTCGTCTACGACCCATCGCCACTCAATCTACCTCTGCGTTACAGCTAGTGACTGGGTACAAGTATCGTACTTACGCATATTTGAGGGTGCCATTTATGTGCCAATTGCTTCGCCACAGCGCTCTATGATGGGTACGTACAGACGAATGGGCTACTACGTTGGATTTGAGACTCCAACAATCTTCTGACACTTAATGCCCTTGCAAGGCGATCTCCTTACCGCTAGATTTGCGGATTGTCACTTTGATGAGACAGTCTTCCCGTCGTTAGGGGGAGATAAGAACACGAATGTTCAGCAGGAATGACAGAAATTGTTATGGCCTGTCCCCACTATATCTCATCTCAATCCCTACCCTACTAAAGTGACGAGATCATACATCTACTGCAAATATGTCTGCAAGGAAGTACGTCCCTACAAGAGGACGTAGCGCAACCCTATATGGAGGTAGGCATGGCGCCAACGCCAAAGAGAGTGGCACTCTGGCGTTACAGGCCATGGCCCCATCTAGGATTTGTGGGAGGTCCGTGGGTTCAAAGGATTCTTTGGCACACTCCAATCCTTTGATCATCGACACTCAAAATCCATCTCATGAGAATCTTCCAGGTTATGGTTATCGTTGGGGGATGCCTCAACCATTCCTGAGAAAATAAAGCTCTATGAAAATTACACTAGTGTACATAAGACGTGAGATAGAAATTCCATCATAATTGATGACGTAGTCACGCACTTCGTTGCATATGAGTTTGTTGAATCCGATGATATTGAACCATACTCTGTTGATGAATGAATGCCAATGTAGAGAGATTTGGCCTAAATAGAAATATGCGATCCACGTTAAGTTGGATTCTCTAACGAAGAGGAAGGTTTTTGAGCCAGTGATGCCAACACCTCCTAACATAAAAGCTATTGACTAATGGGTCTTCGTTAGAAAGCGTGACGAGAAAAAGATATGGCAATCTCGCCTTATGGCGCAAGGCTTCTTACAAAATACCCTGGAATCGACTACGATGAGACATATTCTCTCATAATGGATGTCATTGCACTCCACTACCTTGTTAGTTTGGTAGTTCCCGAATAACTGAACATGCAGCTTACAAATGTGGTCACTAAGTATCTATATGGGAATCTAGATATGGAATATACATGAAGGTTAATGGTGAACTTCATTTACCCAAGTCAAGTGGCTCTAGACCACGGAGCGCTTTTACAAAGAGGTTAAAACGCTTGCTAAAATGACTACTTGATTGGGAAGGGACATGCCCATGCTTTTCCATAACAAGTTTCGAATTCCATCGTAGTTCATGTTGGACATGATCTTCATTAGAAGCCCTTAAAAAGTTAAGGGAAACCGCTGAACACTTCAAATCCGAGTTTGAGATGAAGGATTTTGGGAGAACACGATTATGCCTCTGTTTGGAACTTGAGCATCGTGTTGATAGATGCTTAGGCATTTTGACAAGGTCAAACCTTCAAGCACCCCCATGATCATCCGTAGTCTTGATCTTGAAAAATGATCCTCTTTGTCTGAAGGATGATGACGAAGATGTGTTGGGGGCAGAAGTGTCTTACTTGAGTACAATAGGCGCATTATTGTACTTAGCTCAATGCACAAGACCGGACATCTCATTTGCAGCGACCTTGTTAGCTAAGATATAACTCTGCGCCAACGCGACGCCATTGGATTGGTGTAAAAAATATCTTTCGATACTTGAGATGTATGATTGATATGGGCTTGTTCTATCCCTACAAAGAGATGATGGATTTGGACCCATCACACACCAAGAATGACGCCAACACTGGCCTGCGTCCACTATCCCCATCCCAAAATGACATGTGTTTTGGAAGGTTTTGCTGATGTTGGGTATCTCTCTGACCCATACAAAGGTCATTCCCAAACTGGTTAAGTGTTCACCATGGGTAAAGACCATGATATCGTGGAGGTCTACAGAACAGACCCTAGTCGCTATATCTTCAAACAATGCAGAGATTATTGCTCTTCACGAAGTGATTCTTGAATGTATATAGATTGGATCCATAGTTACGCATGTTCGAACAATTATGGTTTGAAGTCTACCATAGATGAGCCTACGAGCATATAGGATAATGCTACATGTTTTGAAGCAAGGCTACATCAAAAACGACCACACCAAGTATAATCAGCAATAATAAACTCTCCTCAAGATCAAAGTGAACTAGGTTCGATCTGAGGATAGTATGGCGGACTTGCTCACTAAGTCATTGCCTAAATTCCACTTTTGAGAAACATGTTGGTAGCATAGTTTGAGGAAGTTATCCGAACTCCAATGACCGTAGTCGTCAGGGGGAGATGCAGACATCAGGGGGAGATGTCTACATGTATGGTCTCCAAACGTGAAAGGTGTGTTGTGCTTTTTTCCCCTTCGACCAAGGTTATTTTTGTCCCATTGGTTTTTTGTTACTCAGCAAGGTTTTTAATGAGGCAACGAGAGAAGCATCATGTTTGGGAGACACAAGGGGGAGTGTTCAAGTAAATCCAGAATATGTGTCTGGCCCAAACTCGAGGTTACTTGCTCTAGTTGAAATATGGTTTATATTAGAGATATTTTCGGAGAATCTTAGGAGATATCCAATCAATGTACGATTATGTTTCCATGTACAACTCTATCTCTATGCTTGTAATCCTCTATATAAAGAGCCCCCTATTATCAATGAAAGTACGACTCAATTCTCTCCCAATTTAGTTTTCCTTAAACAAAACTCAATTTTTCACATGAATATGTAATAATCATATGAATATGTATTTTTCACATTATATTTTCAAAATTTGCAGGAACCCAATAAAGGTTGAATTTATATACATGTGTTATGCAAATCTTTTGTTCGAATGTATGTGCAAATCTATTGATTGAATTACATGAAATTTTTTCTGTTCTTGATTGAAGAAAAAAAATTGTTGTTTAAATCAAAGCATGAGTGTAATGAAAAGGAAAAATGAAAAAAAAAAAAAAAAACCAAAATATATATTTTTTTAGAAAAGGGTTATTATCACAAATGGTACCTGAATTTATCCTCTATTTTATCGATGGTACCTGAACTTCAATTTTGATCACAACCAGTACCTGAACTTTTCGATTTCATTTTAAATGGTACCTAAGGCCACATTCGGTCACTATTCCGGCCAAATCTAAGAAAACAAAAAATAAAAAAACAAGTTCAAGGCAAGTCTATTACCAAAAAATCATCACTATATATGATTGCAACCCTTGAAATCATCAAAAATCATCACTACGATGGCCTCCCATACCGTTTTTAGTAGGAATAGTGACCGGAGGTGGCTCTAGGTACCATTTAAAATGAAATCGAAAAGTCCGGGTACTGGTTGTGATCAAAATTAAAGTTCAGGTACCATCGATAAGATTGATGTATAGTTCAGGTACCATTTGTGATAATAACCCTTTAGAAAAAGCCAAACTAATTTAGGGTAGGAGTGTGCAAAACATGGTACAAACCGGCCAAAACCGACCGATAAATATGGTTTGGTTAAGGTTTTTTAACTTTAAAAATTGAAAATTGGTTCAATACCGAACCAAACCATTTATGAATTGGGTTGGTTTGGTTTCTCTTGTACTTAAACCACGAAACCCAAACCAACCGGTATGTTTGAAACATAAGAGAAATTTATATATATATATACACACACACACACACAGAGTAAATATACATTCATTTGTTCAGTTTGTCCTAAGTAAGTTCTAAATCTCCAGTTATATAACTTTATTCTCAAATGATATACTATCATATTGAATTCAAGGCTCAAAGGCCTAAAACCTTAGTATATAATCGCTACAATTTTTTTGATCCTTTCATATCACATCTCTTATCTCTCAATCTCTGATTCTTTGACCTTTAATACTATCATATTAAGCTAGTATTGATGGCTAAGTCATTAAATAAATGAATCACTTTGAATCTAATTTAGGTTTTTGTTTTGGACTATATGTTTTGGATTTTAATTATTGAATTTTAAATTTAGATCATTTAACATAATTTCAATTCTTGAGACTGAATTTTTACTATGAATTTTTTCATAAATAGCATGTTAATATTATACAGGTGAAAACCGCCTAACCGACCAAACCAAACCATCTTTAATTGGATTGGATTGAGTTTTATTTTTATTTTTTTATGACCGGTTTTCCAAAATGCCTAAACCGCTCACTTTGGCATAGAGACGGTTTGGAGTCAAAACCGATCCAACTCAATCCGTGTGCAGCCCTAATTTAGGGTCATTAGATTTTGGAATGATAAGATGGTCTTTTTTTCAAGAATTACATAACATAATCTAACAAATAAGTGACGTGTGTAGGTGACATGGCATGACACCTAAGATTGAGGTCATAAATCTTAACCCTCATTGAGGCCACAAATCATTTTCCTTTTTAATTATAATGCTTAGAGTTGATATGCGATGAAGATTTAAATTGTCATGCTATACTTGTTGTAAACAATAATTTGTACTTATGCCAGAATTGAGATGTGGATTGATGAAAAATTTTCTATTTCTCTAGTTGGTCTATTTTTTTTAATGAGGTTTATGTACATATATGCAGAAGTTGATGAGTACATGCAGCCTCAGCATTCTTGAAGTTCATGAATAATGAGTACTACAAATTTCAAGCTGCTAGTGTACAAAGCGAAATCCTCCTCGATCTGTTTTATTTATTTAATCTTTTTTCTTTTAGCTTACTCATCCTTTGACTTTTTAAATTCAGACCAAAAAAAAAAAATCCTTTGACTTAAATTAAAAGGTGGAGAAAAATAACAGAATTGAAAAAAGTGAAATTTCACGAATAGAAAAAATTATTTATCATAATTGAATTTCGATATGCTCATTATTTCCTAATAAAAAATCACATCCAAACTATTGGAATACAAACAAGGAATTCTACTCTCGAGCAAGGAAAATTATTTTATATTGAACCAGCAGATTCAACACATCTCATCCACTGTTATTTATAGGCAATTTTTTTTAATAAAAAAAAAAACTTATTATTATCTAGCCATCTAATTCTATCGATGCAAGTACATGTCGATGTATTGAATACTATTTCTATTTTTTCCTTTTTTTTACTAAAATTATACACCATCGATTTCCTTATAATCACTTTATCTGCCAAAGGGACCGATTATTTATTAATAATTAAGTTGAAGTACATCAGCTAACAAAGTCTCAGGGACAGACCCAAACACACAATCGATTTCCTTTTATGAAAAGTAGACGGATAGATAATGACGAGCCGGATCCCCAAATCCTTCTTTTTTACCTTCTCCCCACTTAAGTCTTAATATACGCATCACGTGCGTCGCGCGTGCCCCACTGGTTGCCAAACCTATATAACCGGCAACGAGCAAACCCGAACGGTCACGTTTTTTCTTCTCAAGGTGCTCTCATTTTCGCCACCATCTGTAGGTGTTCTCTGACTCTGACCAAGGGTCAAACCACTGACTCCTATCCAATTTGACTCGTCACATTGGTTTAGGGTTTCTTGAATCCAAGTCTACTTGATTTCTTTGCAGGTCCACACCCATTTGGGTCAGGGTCTGAAAATCCAACGGCTACAAATCCCAACATGGACATGGAACCGGTGGTATGACTACTCTTCTCACTCTCTCATAATCTTTTCTTTATGTGATTATTTTCTTGAACCCAAATGATAGTCATTGTTGCACTTTAATTTTGATTTTGAGAGTTGCGGGTGTTTGATTGGTCTTGATGTGACATGAATGGACTTTCTTGTATGTGTTATTGATCGAAATGGGGTTAATGGGTTTCCAAATGTTCACTAATAACATTGACTTTGTCAAGTTTTATGAGGCGTCGTCTTCGAATGGAATCGAGGAGCCAAAGGGAGTGCCCAAGTTTCTAGAAATGCAGGAGTGCTATAACATATGTATGGCAGCTTACAAAGAGGTCATGACTATGGCTGTGAAAGCAAACACTTGGGTTGTGGAGGTTCCACTGCTCGGTTCGATTGAGGAACTCCAGCAGATGTTCAGGGCTCCACCCTCTCCTGGGATGGAGATTGAGTATTCCATTGACAGCGGTGTTGTTCCGTTCAAGCTAGAGACTGTGGTTGCTGCCATGACAAATGTGGTGTGTGAGATTAATTTCTTAGTTGGTTTATTGTTTAAATTTCTATGTTTGTTATGAGCTCTTTGATTCTTTCTTTAAATGTTGAGTATGTTGTTCTGTGTCGTTGTTTCCAGGATGAATGGGCTTCAGCCTTGAGCAACATTGTTCATCACAGAACTGATGAAGTGCCGAGTGGTGTTATGAGTAATTTGGCGTGTAATACACCACCACATACCCGTGACAATTTCAAGGGTGTAAAAACGGTAAACATTAAGCACATGATACTGGTGTTTTGTTACAATGACTACTTGGAAAAAGAGAATTTCCACTTTATTGCTAATTTATATGCCAGTGAGGTCTAGGATAATCTGATTATATATAATGATGCTCATCTGATGTATGATTTATATTTGCCAGATAAATGCTGAACTTCTCTTGCCCATGCCATGTATGCCAACACGTAAATTCAGTTTCGTCAGGTTTTTGAGGCAAGTCATACCAGATGTATGGGCTGTTGTTGATGTATCGACCGACTATTTTCCGCACATTGACTCTACACTGAAAGTGAACTGTAAGAGAAGGCCTTCTGGGGTCATCATTAGGAGGCGTGATGATCATTCTGAGGTAGCTAATACACTATCTGCAAACATTTGTAATTATATACAGGGTATGGTCTTATGGAATACTGGCGGTATGGAACTTTTAATCCAACATTTGAGTTGCTCTATCCATGCAGGTTATATGGATTGAGAATATGGAAGTACAGAAATGCAATGTCCAAGATAGTATATACTCTGGAGTAATCAATTCAAACCTGGCATTCGGAGCAAAGCGCTGGATTAGTACATTGTCAACCAAAGAAAAGCGGATCGAAAGTAGATTTGTCACTCTTAGACTGCCTAATAATTTTTCTCAAGGTAATGTCTTAACCATGTGAATGCTTTGATATATTTGTGTATGACAGCTAAACATGGCTGTAGTAGTCCAGAAATGCAATACTTAATGCAAATGTGTCATCTAAGTTTTCTATTACTGGTAGTTGTCTCAAGGTGATCTTGACTATTTTGAGATAGTGAGTACATATTTGAATTATTTAACTATGCTGTGACTATATATTGTGTATTTCTCTTGGAATAACCTTTGTAATTGAATGTAGCATTTTCAGTTCGTGTTGCTCTGCTGACATTGACTAGAAGGTTGAAGAAGGCATATTTGAATTACATAACTGAGCATCCAGATGAAACTAAATGGGATTTACTATCAGACACAGGAGTTCAGATTTTGAAGGATGCTGATGCAGAAGGAAAAGATAATTACATGGCAGTGACTACCTTCCGAGTCAAAGCAACTCCGAGCACAGTTTTTAACTTTCTTGTCAAAAGGACTCGGGAATTACAGGTATGGAGCAACCTTATAACTTTGCTAAAATATTAGATATGGTGTTAAGCTGTTTTGAATCACTCTATATGAACTGCTAACATTTTATACATGGCAGTGGTCACATTTAGAAGAGATGGAAGAGCCTGAAGAAGTGATAACGTTAGTCACGGACGATGACAGCAACTGTATTACTTTACATGCAAAATCAGTTATGCAAACAGAGTCTGCAGAGGTGATATATGCTCTAACTAGTTCATGTTGGTGCTTCCTTGTTCCGGATTGACTTACATGAAACCTTTTAAATGTGACAGAATTTTGAATATGTGTTACAAGAGGCTTCCAGGGATGAGTTTTGCTCTTTCATTATAGCATCACCTATCAGCCAGTCAGAAGTTAATAGTGCTTTAGGGCTTGGAAAATCATCTTGTGCCTTAAGACCTTTTGGTTTTTCCATAATACCTGATGGGTCTCGGGGACTCCTATCCGGTGCCTCCCTTGTAACTATGGCCTTCCAACGAGAGCTTGACGCTGATCTTGAAACTAGTGAAGTGATTGAAGGAATGAGCAATCATGTCAGCGATATTGTTGGAGCGATAAATGAAGCATGTAAGTTCCTTTTGTACCCTGTGTGGATTGTCTGAAGTTGCAACTGCCCATTTGTTTTTTATTTATTATTTTTTAATTTGGCCTGTACATATTATTGGGTCACTGTTAAATGTAAGTTAAGCATAAACAGAGCATACATTAAAGGGGAACAGGAAACGTTTTCAAACTGAAATTTCATTTGTGGATTAATTACATCACGAATCTGATCAGCTCATTATATTATCTAATTGAAGATGTCCCAAATTATTGCTGCAATTTAACTAAAGGAGTAATTGTATGATACAACATTAACTCATGCTGGGGCAGTGTGGAATGAAAAATTACATGTCATTTTCTTTTGTTGAGATGCAGATCTTGCTCTTGTGAACTTCTAGTTTCGAAGTTAATATTTTTGTTTTGGTTGTTGTTTCTTAAGATTCTGCAGTTACAGTAGGGGAAGAAGCAACAGAGCTGTAGAGAATTCTTGGAAAGATAACAGATGTTGGGAACCAGCTGATCATTGTGCAGTCCATTCCTAAACTACTTTTCAGTTGTAATAGTGAAACTTTCAACCTTTTGACAGTATTCAAAAATTACAGCGGTGATAGAGAGCTGAGGTTCAAATACGGTTCTAGTTATAAGGTTCAAATACAGTTCCAGTTATGAGCTTCAAATACAGTTCCAGTTATTAAGTACATGTGGCTTATTATCAGGTATTAGATTTTCCTCTTGTGTCGATGCTTTTCAACTCTAATAGTTGCCTACACACAAGTATGAAAGATATTTTTGACCTTATTTTGACGATTTGACAAACATTGGCTTATTTTGAAACTTATCGGTGCCAAACTGCCACTTATCAAGGGTGCTAATTGACAGTTTGGTCAAAACATGGGTGTCTTGGAGAATTTTCATCTCTGAAACCCGAGTTAGAAAGCAGATCAAATCCAATTGGCCAATTCTTTATGCACAATATTGATACCAAAGAACAGAATATGCTGATTGAAAAATAAGAGAAGTAGAAACGTTTGGTTTATTAGTCAAGTAGTCAACTTCAATTGAGTTCCTTGAGCCACAAGACATCAAACAATAACCCAAAAAAAAAAAAAAAAACCTTCAAAGACTAGATTAGCCAAAGTTCTCACTGCAGCAATATCTGTTCTCTGTGTATCTAAGTTCCGTACACCAGTTAAGCTCATCTCTAGCATTGAATGTTTGATTATGGGAAACATGAACAATTAGGGAAATGAATAACCAAAAAAGAAACAAATGAAATCAATATGTCTAAATCATAAAAAAGATTTTCAAACTAAGAACATTGAAAGATGCATTTTTTTAAATTCATAAATATGTCTATTCTGTTGTTAGAATAGGGTTCACAGGTACTCTGTAAACGAGGTTTTATGAAGACCACACAGGGATACATCGTTCTTGTGCTGCTTTCTTAATTTCAATGAGTGGTTGACCTTTTCTACTCAAAATAGATGTATGTGAGTATGAATCTCATATTTTAGTTCTTATATATATGTTTTAATATTTCAGTCACAACTATACATGTTAACATGGAAACCGAAGAGGCTTATTACCTTTTTGCTTTTTGTTCTTCATCCTCAAAAGAACAAAATGTTTGAAATTTTAGTTGCCCCCTCCAGCAGTGCTTAAGATGTTTTCTCCCAGGTATGTTCCAATTTTGAACAACTTTGGAAAATACGTGAAACATTTACCCAACATATTTTTGAAATGGTTGCAGCTATTGCCACAGTACTAACTATTTTGTTCACCATACATGTTCTTCTTACTCAACATATTTTTCTATTAATTTGAAGTTTACTTAGTTCACCCATTTACACTATCAAAAATACTCTTTTTCAATGTAGGGTTTAACTCGAATTCTATTTCTATCACTACTACAATAAGTTAGTCACACGACAGATATTTAGAGTTGTGTGATGACCAGCTTCACTGTGGTCTAAATGAGTGTTGTGTGATTGAAAAATCACACAACAGTGATTTCACCGTTTTCCTATATTCATTTCCTCAACAAATAATTATTTCCATTGTGCAAATTCTGCGCAGGCATGTGCCTGGCATGGCATGCGCGGGGATGCCTCGGCATTGACATAGCCATTCAGACAACACAAAATAAAATTTAGCTGTTGTCTGAGATTCATAACACACAACAGATAGAATTTTTTCTTTGTTGTCTGAGATAAGTAACAGACAACTCAATGAAATGATATCTCTTGTCTGTTGATTGATTCAAACAACAAGGATAATTTTATTTCTGTTGTGTACTATGAATCTCACACAACAGAATTTTGTTATTTTCTGTTGTTGGTTGTTAGTTCACACAACAGCTATATTGTCTTAACTGTGGTGTGAATATTGTAATCGAATTGGCTAACATCTAGTAACTGTTATACGATAAGCCTTAATTTTGAATCCTTTTACAGTCAGATAACATATTATTATGCATTGTGTTGTATGACTGAACCTTGGACAACTGAGATTGCCTTATCAAATTGTGTGAGGAGAATTCAAACAACATATGCTTTTTTATCAACCATTGTGTGAGCATTATAAACCAGTTGTGTGATTATTTCATGATTATTAATTTGGATTCTTTCTTTTCTTATTTTTTGCTATGCTGTGCTTTTAGGGTATTCCTTCTCAACCTAACAGCAAGGAGTGTGGCTACTTTATCATGCGATACATGAGAGACATCATTGAGGATAAGGACTTTTCATTTGTTAACAAGGTACAATTAAAGCTTGTTTATTCTGTTTGTGTTTCAACGAGCTTTTTATGGTAATTTTGACTTGGGTTACTTGAATTTTTTTCAGTGGGAGAGGAGAAGCAACCATGTTTATACCCAATTGGATATTGATGAGATGAGGAATGAGTGGGCTAGGTTTGTGGTTAATAGATATGTGTAGAAGCCGTTGCATATGTTTTTGGAAAGCATGATGAATTTTTGCTTGTGCTGATAGATATCGATCACATGAAACAATTATCAGCTTTTGATTCATGCATGCATTGGTCTAGCTAGACTAGGAATGCTTTCTTTGTTTGTTTGGTAGTTTAATTATCTACTTTGGATGTTTAGTTGTACTTGACAAATTCAACTTATATAGTTACACTAATGATATGGATCAATGTGGCTTTATATGTATCTTTTGTGGTAATATACATGCAACATTGTTTCTGGAAAATTATTCCAGCTAGTTAGGTCATGATTGATAAACAAACTGTTGTTCACAACCAAGTTGTGAGAACCAAGCTCAAGCAACAGACCCTAAAACCCAATCCAACATAGCAAATTTCCAAACATTCCAGAATCTAACATAGCCAAAATGTACATACTGACAAATTTTTCCATAGAGGCGAACTTCGGCCTTTCCTGCCCTTGTGTGCATTATACATGGATATTGCACTAAAACATAACACATGCACACACAATCAGGTTTTAAGAAATAGCCATGCTACCCAACATGCATTATTCAAACTTATATGACTGTGACTTACCTATTAACAATCGAAACCCATTCTCCAGTGGGTAATCGCCTCTTCATAAGATCCATAAAATAGACAATTTCTTATTCGGGATCGATAATAGTCAACACCCAATGTTTACTATATAACAATATAATCAGATTTTAATTAACGGCCCATATGTATCACTACAAGCAAAGTATTACATATATAACAATAGCTAGCAGTAAGTTGCCGATACTTACTCTGAGTTATATGGGAGCATGAAAATATGTCCAGGTTTTGCAGATATCAGCCTCTCCTTTATATGTTAGGATCTTTCCTGGCCTTTCCCACATCCAATTGCACCAATCATCGTAGGGTCAACAAAAGCAACCATATCTAACATTTTATACTGACTCAGGATATCATAGAGGTACCAAATTACAAGTATATACACCAATTTGAATCTAGCAACAGATTATTCACATTGATACACCAATTAGATAACTTTTGGTACTTAATAGAAATAGATTCATGAAATTTACCTCTGGTATATGGCTATGTAGTTACCAGTTAATTCTCTCATGGTTGCAATTCTGTTCACGTCTTGTCCTAGTATAAATGTTTTCCGTGCACGCCCAAACACTTTAGCCTCAATTTGAATGGTGATAGCCTTCCCATCTTTGAATCCGACCTCACCCCACATGCACAACATGCTCAATGAATTTGGTAATGAAGCTACCAATGACTATAGGCTAAACTCATCCTCAAAGAGATCGTCTTCTTGTACCACTTTCTTTTTTCTCCTCTTCTCAGGTTTCTACACATACATAATTAATATAAGATTTTCTAATCTTATATGCTACAAGCTTAAGCAAATAGGAATATGAACAGATCAATGTTTGGATATATATATATATATATATATATATATATATATATTACAATTATTATGAGAACTTACGTACTTGCATAGGTGACATTATGACAAGCTCTTTCGGCCATGCTACCCAACTCCCCATGGTCTGCCTAACAGTTCGTATTTCATCACCCATAGGAAATGGAACCAAGGCATTCTCCTCAATTGCAACAGAGACTGAAACACGCAAATTACTATCCCCTAGCGGATAACCATGACAAACTTGGGAGGGATCATTGTGTTCCATAACAGTGCCAAGAGCTACAATATGATCAACTGAACCTAATGCGAACTTGGCCTTAATCTCAGTTCCTTGTACCTGGAACACCCAAAAAAGCTGGAATTTTAAAATCAAACATAAATATATACATTGCGTGTGTGTATAGTCCACAATCAATAAAAACTATACTACTTTGCAATAAATATAGACAAATGATTAAATAACTAACCAACTTCTCTCCAGCTAATTGTCCCTGAACTCCATGATCAACCACCTGTTTCTTTTCTTGGTCACTCAACTTGCTTAGCTCATCATCTTTTTTGGAGTTGGAAACAGATTTTCCATCACACTCCTTCCTCTTTGAAACTTTGTTTTTACATCCCAATACCCTTTCCTCAATTACATCAACAGCTTTATGAATTGATTTTCCATCCACAAGATTCAGTACTTTGTCTCCCACTTGACCACATCAAGCTTCATTAAATGTTGGACATGCGGTCTGTAAACAACTACCTTATGTAGATCCATGTGGAATGTGTTTCTCTAGTGCTGCTGGAGAACTAGCTGCTTTCCCAACCTCCCTTACATCTATCTTTGCTTCTATCTGTGCTAACTTACGAACCCAAAATTCTCTCTTCTTTTATTGCCTGCTGCTTTGCCTCTTTAATGATCTTATCTCTTTCCTCTTCTAATATTTTTTGCACACTAAACCGGACCGTCTCTTGGAAGCTCGCCCTTTTACATTTATGGAAGGGAAAGTAAGATGAGGAATTCACATAGCCTCCCATCCTTCACACTCTACCACCATGCTCAAGAGTGCCCAAAGCCAAGGTTAACACATCATCACTTCCACTAGTGCTTAGTTCTCCACTAGCAATCTTCTCCTTCAAGTTCCTCTGCTCACATTCACAAAATATTAAATAAGCATAATAGTTAACAAAAGGTCAGCTGTACACATTGAACTTCACAAAATTATACTCACAATTTTGTCAACGCATTGCTTTGTCTCTTCATCCTTGAAGGTTCCCTGCTTGTTTTATCGTCCAGCAATCCATAGTGTTGCTCTATCAATTTTCTCCTCGTCCATTGTTGTAGACTACCAAAAATATGAGTTACTAAACTTGTGGTGATAAATTAACAGCTAAGTTAACAAATTACCTATCCAATTATGTTAACTTACCAGCTCTTCCTCTAATCTAGCATATCCCTTACTGGACATTCGGTGGGGATACTTATTCTTCTCACGTTGCGCTTGTGCAATCCTACGCAATTCTTGAAAAACATATGCACTTAATCCACCATATACCATATTAATATAACAACTTAACACAACAACCTTAATGTAAAACTTACGAGAAATTTTGGGTTTGTCTGTTCAGCCACAAATTGGTCCAATGATCTTAATTTGTTGATGAATCTATAATCATCTGGAGGAAACTTTAAGATTCACGGTCATCCAAGTAAGGCATAATGTAATGGCTTGTAAGCCGGGAATTGAACTCCCTCCATTTTGATGAAGCTTATTCCAGTACAATTTTCCTCTTTTCAGGACCAATCTCAAATGCCCCCTGTGTACACAAACACAGTTCTGACTAAGTGATAGGAAGATAAACAAAAAGTCAAATTCTATTATCATTCATAATATATAGGCAGAAACTCAAGGTCAAAAGGTAGATTTCATAGGAATAAGTTCCACTAATAATTTAATAATAAAATAATGTATATCAACCATCCATGTTTTATCCATTTATACTACGCAAAAACAGAAAAGCAAATAAGAAGACAAACTTAATTGCAGATATATCAACAGAAACACACATTTAAATTTGTTGGTTTCTTTTAAACTGATAGGTACTGGAACAGGGAATCTCAGTGTGAAATGGGCTGAAACAGCTACCAATCCAAGATTATGTTTTATCCAATATACCTTCAGCATACAAACTACACAAATGCACCTAAACATGAAGACAAATTTTAATCCAGTTTTTCTCATTATTACAAAGTGGATAATGTTTGAAATATGGCTAATGAAAAAGCAATAATTGCTAGTTGTCTTTCATGCTTTACAATGCTTCTAAAATTAACATAGGCAAATACATAATATATCAGAAGCAACATGTTGTAAAAAACAAGCAAGCAAAATAACATGATATGCAAGTATCATAAATATATCAGAAGCAAGCAACCAAAAATAACATGATCTGCAAGTATCATGTTATCGCCATAGAGTAATCCCCAAACCGTAAACACAACAATTCAATAATAGACACAAGTTCTTGGATTTAGTATAGATTGAGTGGGTAAAAGACAATTATTATCTGACCATTCCAGAAATCACTACATCCACAGGGTTCAAGAAAACAAGATAAGGAAATAGTGATAATACTTTAACTATGACATAAATATTATAACCAATTCTACCAAAGAAATGGAATCGTACCTGGGTTGTCTGATTACAAGTACAAACGGCTCAATGGCAATAACAGGGGAAAAAAAAGAGGATCTTCACGGTTCTCTTCAAGGGGCAGCGGCGCCATCACCGTCAACTTGCGCGGTCTGGCTACTAAACGGCTCATATGGTCGGACCCTTGAGTGGTGGGGCTCAGCGTAATTATAGTGTCATCCTCCCGTGTATGAGTCGCCAGATATTGAGCGTGAGATACGTCTGACGCTATCGCCATTGGCGTTTGCTGAGACCCATTACCAGTCCGCTGGAGTGTCTCTCCACTGCCAGACCGCACACCCTCGGGTTGGTCAGTGTCAGATCCGTCTTCGGAGGATGGCGGCTGACTCAACAGCCCGTTGGATGGGTTGCTTTATCCCAATAAATGACGCCCTTCTCATCCAACATGCGGAAGTTCACCACAGCACCAGCCTTCACAGTCACCGTTAGCGAGTCCTTGTATTCCTGGGACTGCTTGAAGGCCTCAACAGCAGCGACTCCTATCTGACGCTTTTCAGCTTCCACCCGGGTAATCTCGCCCTCCAGTCATTTGAGCTCCTCGACTTAGGCGGTGGCTTAGCGCTGAACCATGTCAATATGTCTAACCTTTGTTATCAGCTGCTTTCTCAAACTCTCTATTTCTTGCTCCAACTCAGACACCTTGATGTTCTGTTCAACATCTCGGGTAATGGCGACGTCCAACTTGCCCCTATTGTCTACTAGGTCTACCTCCGCCTGTGCCAGTGCACGATTGGAGTCCGCTGGCTGCCTCGACTTCTCCTCCAGCTCCCGTCAAAGACCCTCAGATTCATTCTCCAGTTGGGGCTCAACGAGCGACGGCTTCAACTCTGCCAAGAATAACTTATTCAGCCCAACCACGAGATGGCCAAAAATCGAACTAAAAACTGATTGCTAGAGGACTGTGGGGCGCGTCTTGCTGTCCATGCCGCTAAACCTGAGCCGTTCACAAATGTGAAAAAGGAACTCCCACTCAGTATTGATCAGGAACTCAGCATAGGAGGCAAAAGAGTCCAGGCAGCTAGTCGACACCTCCCCGTCAACAGCAACAGTCACAGACTGCGTGTCTTGCCTTGATTTCTTTTGCTGCCAAAGGGCTACCGGGATTTTGTCCACATTTTCAGCACTTTCTTTGGCTTCATTCTACCGTCGTTTCTTTTGCAGAACAGTACTTTAAGTAGCACCTCTGCCAGCCGCCTTCGTCAGGGACTCAGGTTCCAAATTCGCTATGGTGACAGGTTCTACGGCACCAAACTCCTTCCACGGCGCCACCCTCTCCCTCTAAGCTCCCCGACGGGTGGTGGCTACCCTCTCGACAGCCTTCTCTTGCCCTCCGCCAACTTTTCTCCCTGCAGCAGCCCCATGTTTGGAGTGAGGCTCAGGTCGAATCACGGTCTCTCTGGCGGCAGCCAAATGGGAGTAGTGGGGCATCTCCATCACGACCTCGACCTCCGACAGACTCAACTTTTTGGACTACGGATCAAAAACGGTCTTCCGCGCGTTCAAGCCAGCAGCAAACATGCCCTCCAAGTAGTTATTCAACTTCACACTATCCATGGCTCTATTAAATGCCGCTCGACTTGCCTTCTTACTAGGAAAGGGATCTACACAAGGCAAGAGGCAAGAAAACCAGTCAGTCACAAGCAAAATATTCTCGAAGTATAAGCCGTTGTACAAAAGCTGTAAAGCGTATTCCTGGGAGTCGGGTCAACCTCAACTCAACCAACAGCTCCCAGCCGGTCAGCAGGCGTAGGTCAAGATGGTTGCGGTTCTTCCAACAACTGAGGATTCTTTCTACGCGATACTCTTCTGCAGACGTTAGCACGAAGCGCAATTCTGCTAAAAAAAAAAGGGAAGACATGTTAGTTTGCCCATACCACGAAACCAAAAACAAGGAAAAAACAACAACAACCTCGTATAGGTTGAAACTTGAACTTAATTCTAAACGTTGGATGTTCCGTGTTCGCCTCCTCGTCATACTCCCAGCCCTCGGTCACGACACAATAAGTTAATCACTAAAAGGACATCGAATCCAGCAAATTTTCAATCAACTTTGGTGCCCCCATTCGACGGTTGAGATTAACTTGTTCGCTACAGCCCTTCCGCTTTACGTACACAAGTTCATAAAAATGAAGAACCTCGGCCACAGTCGGACCTTCGCAACCGGTCAACTGCCAAAGGGTGTTCAGCGCCATCATTACCTTCCACATATTGGGGCAAACTTGCCAAGAAGCAATAGCAAACTCGCACAATAGAATTTGCAAGTTGGGCAATAGCAGGAGCGTAACGCCTTGGTGGAACACGGCTTCATGCACGGCGGCATACCCAGCCGGCAAAAACGACGCTCTCTCATCCTTTTACGGAGACCTCAGCTTCACCACGCCTGGAAGGTGGAACACCCGTTTTATCCTGTTGATTGCCGCCTACATCATTGACCCTTCTGCCTCATCAATAGTAGTACTATCGCGAAGCACCCATGACGACTCCACGATTGTTTCCTCGCCAGCAGGGTTGTTGTCACCATCCTCGGAACCGCTGGCAGCATTATTGCTGGCTAATCCTTCCTCCTGTTGATGATGGGCAGAGGCATCTCCCCCGCCGCCGAACACTCTGCTAGACCATCACATTGCTTAGCCATGGTTGGAATCATTTGCAAAGCAGTTCAATGTCTAGCGGTTCAGGCAGCGAGGTTCCTGCAGGGGCAGACGGACGCACTGAGCGACACGTCAAACCCGGAATCCTCATTGCTCAAAATCTCTATAATGCTAGCCATCACAAAAACCCTAAAACCCAAACTGTTAGTTCCAAACAGATCTAAACTACCCCTATGTTAGATTTCATCCAAGAACACCAAGAACAAAAAAACACGACAAAACCCAGAAACCAACAAAGACAACCCCGAACCCAGATTCGACCATATAGCATAATACCCACGACCAATCCTCTGTTAAACCACCAAAATCCACCCACAAACCCCTTTAGACCCTCAAACACAGTGTCACAACATCACAAACTTTAAAAACAAAAACAAGCACAGAACCAGGACATAAAGTGCATGAAAATACGAGTAAAAGGCTCAAAGATGATACGCTAAAAGCAAGCGCGCAATTTAACCTTGCAAAATGTCATCGTTAGTATATGGTAAATAGGGATCGTTCTATTCCGGGGATTGAGGGTACACCTGTCATTGTACAACAAATAAAGAATTAAAATAAGTATAAAGTATTATTTACAAAAATAAAACAAACACAAGGGGGTTTTAGGATTATTAAATTAAAAAATAAATAAATAAAATAAAGAAAATGTAAAAGCATATATACAAGGGTGGAATGCAAGGAACAAAGATCAAATCCACAATCATATGAATGAAATCCAATCACAATTCCTATAGTTGATCTTCTATGTCATGAGAAAGAAATTGATCATGTGAAACGTTAGAAAGCAAACGATTTCCCATTTTTTTACTTTCCTTGAATAATTAATCTAAGTGAAAGCACCTAAATCAATCCTATTGAATATGCAATCATAGTCTAGAAAGCTAGGTAATCAAGAACACATTCAACGCATTAAGAACAAAGAAAGGATGTCAACCAAAGTGCATAACCTAGTTATGAATAAGTTCACCTATTTGCAATCCCCCTTAATTGATTTCGACTTTTGTCCAAAGCCTTTACTACTTAAATCTAGCTCCAATTACATGCATATATCCTAAGTTGGCCACCAAAGAACATAAACATGCAAAAGTTTTCTGTAAAATAAAATCAATCAAGCAATCTCACATAAGCAACATATAAATCAACATAAAGAAATCACAACTTTATTTCAAAACATATAAATGGGCTTTAAACTTTACCCTTAACGTCATGTTAACTAGAATTCATAACTCTACGAATCAAACAAGTGAAAACAAAAGAAAGTACGAAATACACTGTGAAAGATGGATGACATGGCCTTGAGACGAAGAACTCGAAGATCCTTGAAAGCAAGCAATCTTCTAGGGACGACACAAGAGTGGATGGCGGATAGGATCTTAATGTATTGCATGACTTCTTCTCCTCCTTGGTTGAGACACAGAACTTCTGAAAACTAGAGAATGGAGAGATTTATTCTGATGTTTATTTACTGAGGGAGAGAGGTGTGTTGTGGTGTTGGAAAATTTTCTGAATGAAAGTGGTGTTGGTGTGTAGAATGCTCCTATTTATAGGAGGATGGAAACTTAGTCTCCAAGTCTTCAAGAATGATCCACACAGCATTAGCCAATCAAATAACGCCACGTCAGCTCTGCTATGTCATCCAACCAATTAAAAAGCTCCAAAATCAATCCCTAATATTTTGTTGCTGATTTTCCCATGATTTAATCTGATTTTATTCACAATTTTCGGCCAAATATCTAGGCATGAACCTAGACAATGTATCAGGACTCATTTTGGACCTTTTCTCCCTTAAATCTCTCCATGGCTTTATTCTTAACATCCTCCCCTTGATTTTCTCTTGATTTTCACATTAAAATTGCAGATTTTATTCTCTAATTTCAGCCAACATATCTTGAGGGAATTAAGGAATGAATCTGGACTTATTTTGAGCCTTTTCTTGTTGCACAATCCCTTGAAACTCTCCCAAGATTTTCTCAACGTAATCTCCTTGATTTTCACATTACCTTCATCATTTCCCATGCTAAAATCAGATTTAATCTCCCATAATATCTCCCACGTCATCTTCAAGCCATGTGGTCTCCTAATGACTTCAGGTTTCCTAGCCTCATCTGGATTCCTGCGTTGACTGGGATTCCTAGTCGGACCAGAAAAACTTCATTTCTTCATTTGAACTCATTTCTTTGTCATTTATTCCAATGTACCTAGAAAATAGAAACTAAATTAAAAATGATTAAGTAAAAGAAATAACTAAGAAAAATATGAGGAAATAATTATTAAAATATTGCATAAAAATGCTCCTATCAAGAGATCAATAACCTTGAGTTTGCGAAGCGCAGATACCTCGTGTGCTTTACAAGTGTCTTAATCCCTAACTTGCCCTTTTCTTCTCCTCCAAATTCAAAGTTCTGTCTGCAACAATCTCTCACAAGCAGCCAAAGAAGATAATGAACTCGAAAATTGGAAGTACGAAGCAAAGTGGTAAATCATCTAGTTTCCCCCTTATTTATGTCAACATTGGGTACATCCAGCGAGAACACTACACGAGATGCTTACGGGTGTCCCACTACCACACCCACTACTCGGAGTAACCGAGGCGTCGCCTCAGTTATGCAATCACTAATTACTCGCATGTATTGTGAAGCGACGGGCATGCTCAAGGGATAACCCACACGCCAACCCAGTAGATAGCCAACACGCGTCGGGCGATGTTAGAGGTAACGCTTATCCATTCCAACCGTCAAAAGATTCAAAATTTCTCATTAGAAAAGCCTTCGCTAGCGGAGCTTCTCACCTTCAAATTCCAAGAGAGAAAGCCTCCGCTAGCGGAACTTCTCACCTTCAGATTCCAAGGGAGAAAGTCTTCGCTAAGCAAAACACCGCTAGCAGGACTTCTCATCTTTAGATTGTCTCCACTAAGCGAAACATCGCTAGCAGGACTTCTCATCCTTAGATTCTAAGGGAGATAGTCTCGCTAAGCGAAACACTGCTAGCGAAACTTCTCGCCTTCAGATTTCAAGAGAGCAAGTCTCCGCTAAGCGAAACGCCGCTAGTTGAACTTCTCAGCTTCATAATCCAAGGGAGCAAGTCTCCGTTAAGCGAAACACCATTAGCAAAATTTCTCACCTACAAACTCCAAAGGAGAAAATCTCCACTAACGAAGCTCCTCATTTTCAAATCTCAACTGAGAAGCTGGCACCAGCGACACCTCTTGGAGCAACTCCCAATATCGTCAACGACCACTACGTGGCATTGCAGGCAAGCTTCTACTCATCCTTAAAAGAGTAAAGGGACAGGTCAACAAAGTCTTTGATGGTCCTGATCAGGTGGTTGACCTTCGATGCTAGGTATCAAAGATTAGGCTCGCTACCTAACACTTACTGCTCAACGCAGCTCCCCTCATCAAACAAACATTCGGCCAAGCGGAGGCCTATCTCAGCCGAGGAGTGAGGGACTCCCTAAGGGGCCTAGCAGGGGCCCACCTGAAAGGGTTCAAATAGTTTGCTCAGAACAAATACATGGTTGACAACGTACTGACGCTAATTATGCTCGGCAAGACTAGCAGAAGTAACGCTTTAGAACCGCTAGGCAACTCCCCAACCAAGATAACCCTCTTGACTGGGGACTTGTACTTACATGAGCATTTGCCTAACTATAATTAGCTATAATGAGCTACATTCATATCACCGCCAGCTGTACCAACAACCGGCAAGGGTGTGACCTACGGAAACACCACTAAGCGGGCTATCATCTGAGTGCTAGCTCAGGCCGAGATTACAGCTGACATGCCGCACCAAGATCAACCCATCGAAATATCAGAAGCTAGGAACTGAAGCATAGCAGTTCCACATCGAAAACAAGGAAGAAGTCAGTCTCTCCCTCGCCTATAAAAGATCCACTCATCTCTCCTCATTGATTACACATTTACTACTTACCTAACGTTATCCTGTCAACATAAATACATTGACTGACTTAGGCATCGGAGTAGAGTAAATCGCCAATTGCGGTCTCTCTCTGACACCCTATATATTTTACTTGACAGGTAGCGGAAGCATTAAGATCTCTATAAGTAGCAGCCCATGTCGTGGACCAGCGGTAAGCAAGGTTTAGCTACCGCTGAATCTCAAACATTAACACCACTAACCACTTATATATAGAGAATGAATTAGGCAAGAGGAATAACATTTTCAATGTTTTATGGATTAGTATTTCTAAGTATTAGTTTGTTTTCAAAAAATTATTGTCGGATTATGTTAATGGGACAATAGTTCAAAGTATTAGTTTGCAAAATCATTTAAAGTAATATCGCCTCACAACCGATTTTTTTAATTTTTAATCTTTTACAAAAATTATGTTTTCTCAGCTTGCAATCACATTAACATATTAGGGTTAAAACTAGAGTTATAGCCACATAACAAAAATGTGATTAGAACGAGAATATATAGAAACTACGTTTTCTTGGCTTGCTATCATATTAAGAAGTAAATCTGCTAGAATAATGCGTAACAGTCACAACACATACCATGTAGAAAGTTTACTTCGCATAGCTGTGATATTCATCCAAAAGCACATCAAATATATCTGTTACGATTCCAGATCGCAACCATGAAATGACATAGTTCCGAAGTTAAAGGAGTAAAAACTAAGAGAAAATTACAAAGTAATTAGAAAAAGCATATTAGGTGGTTAGTGTTAGAATTTAATTAGAAAAATAAAACTACATTGATGGATCTATTCTACATGAATATTGATGAACTAGACAATTCATCGAGGGTTAGGGTTTCACCTCACATCCAATATGTTTGAAGTGGATGTGAGATGAAACTACTTTGATTTATTCTACATGAATATTGATGTAAAGAGAATTGACAGGTTGAAGAGCCTTTGAAAAGGTGAAGGCTGAAAATGTGTTTTGTATTGCCTTGAATTGCTTTGTATAGTAGATAACTATTTATACAACAACTGTAGAAACTAAGAGACAAAGAACAACTTGTGAAGCTACTGGTATATAGTTGACAATGTGGTTAGGATTGGTCTTGCTCTACTGATATACAATTAAAGATGCGGTTAGGATTGGTCTTGCTCTGAAATGTGGTTACAAGACTTGTCTGGTGTACTTTGAGGACATAGCACGCCTTGTCTCTTGGTGGTGTGTTCTTCGGCTTCTGAGATAGTGTCATCCTCTTCATTCTCAAGGCATGTGAGATGGTAACTTTGTTCTGGTGGAGAGTTACTGTTATTATGATAAACATGACATGTACCAGATCTTGTACAATTAAGCTCCATGAATATTTATAACAAGCTTTGAGCGAGTGAGGTTTCACCATGTTACCGAATTTGAAATATTGTCATATTAAGTACCTCCAATATGATTGGATAAAATTTTTAATATCTCATAGGTATTGTGTCGAATATATAACTAAATTGAGGCATATACTATCATGAACTAGAAGTTCATTGAACTAAATTCACTATTTTGACATGATCAATTGCATCAATTTTTTTATCTACCATGTTACGTATAATCACTTACAAATTTTAATGATTGCTAACCTTACTCAAGCTCAAATTATTCATTTATCGATTATTTGTGACTTGTCACTTTAACGAGACAATACTTCTGTGATGAAGGGAAGATCGCTCTTGAAGAACGACATCAATTGGTATGACATATTTATCCACTGTCTCACTTTAATTTTGAGAAATATTTAAATTATTGAATTTATAAAAAAAAAGTGACAAAATTATATGCTTAATGCTAAGGTATCTGCTTAGGTTAAAGTCCCAAAAATCCAACTATATTAGCACAAATAATCTAGATTCTATTTGATCTGTGGTATGCATGTGTATGTAAGTGACATGGTCTACTAAAGAATGTCATTAAATAATGTCAGAGCTCTTAATATGACTACACATGTAATTGTTGTAAGTATTGCCCTTAAGGAATGATGTCGTGGTGAGACAATAATTCATCAATATGGTTAATGTTCATGAACTAAATGTTTTCTATCCTAAAACTTGGTTTGGATTTGCCACCAGCCAATGAATGTATTCGATAAAAAAAAAAAAAGATAAAAAAAAGCAAGATCTTTGAACACATGTCTTACGCATGGTCATAATAAGACTACCTTCCCGCCGTTAGGGGGAAGAAAAACTAGTATCATTTGAATAACAACATTAATTTGTGTGAGTTGTTCCTATAAATGAAATGGAGATGCTGTTAGTTTAGGAGCAATAAATTTTAAAGCAGTAGGTATATCAAATAATTCTAATATATGTTTTTTTTTTATTCTATTTTTCAAAAAGAGATATTCTACAATCCATTTGCGCGAGACTGGGCCTAGGGGTTTCAAAAGGAAGTTTGAATCCCAAGAACATTTGGATCGAGGATGGCGGTTGTAGGATTCCACCAGCAAACAAAGACATGCGCCCTTATCTTGAGGGATTTCAGAGTCTTTATAGATGTACATGTATGGGGATCTGCAGGGTCGCAGTGATGTTGAATTTGATGACTTTTTGAAATGTCTTCCACAGCTCACTGACTTGTAAGATTCATAGTGTTGATTTTTTGTTTTGGACCTAATTTTTGATATTATTTCAAACCTATCTAATTACATTGTCCTATGAAGGAGCTCGTTTCGCCGTTTGCTGCTCCACCCTTTTCTGCATACCACACAACAAAAGTACATTTACCCGGTAATTGCAATCCATGTCATGAACACCTTGAAGAGCTGGAGGCCGCAATATATTTCAGTAATGAAAACTGAGGATTACGGGGGGTGCTTAGACCTTGCCCTGATTGCTCAAGATCCATTGTTTGCACAAGTGTTGGCTTCAAGAAAACAAAAGTATCCACAAAATCCTAACTATTCTTCTGATATCGATAGTGTGGTCGATTTCGTCAGAAATGTGTACACACACTGCAATGATCATCCAAACCCCATCACGTACTGTATGTGTATTATTTTATTGCTTTTTCATGATTAACATGTTTTTGAAATACTTATTCATATTAAATTATTGCAGCAAATGAAGGACGTAGAGTTGCAGTAGCCCGTAGTTTCATGTACAATAATCTTAACCTCTATAACTTCTTTGAGTCTTTGGGTGTAGAGGAGTGGTTCGACTTTTTTGGAGTGTTCATGTATGTTTATTATCTTTATACATCTTGCATCTTGTACAAAAAGTTTTTACATATGTTGTACCGACCCATTTGATTTGTGAACGGGAAGACGTTGGACTATGGGGATCTTAAGGCTTGCACACAGTGAATTCAGATTAAACCTTTTGTAGCACCGTGGAGTTTCAGTATGTGAACAGATGCATGTGGAGTTTTCATAATTTTTTATTGAAACTCTTAGTCTAACGTAGTGGAGTTTCCATTGAAATTTGTTGTCTGACTTCATGTGTGTCCAGAAACAATGTTAGAAACCTTCAAGAAACAATGGTAAATTTCAGGGAACAAAGCATAGTTTATCCTTGTAAATTGGTGTTTTGAATACAAAAACAAGGTTTGGTAGGTAGATTTGAGTGGTTAATTTGTATTGGATGCTTGCTGGTTTAATCACAATCCATATATGTAACATCGAAACTTGTTTGACTATATTTTTATTCCGTTTCAGATTTGAGGTGAGAGACTACCTTATCTGAATTTAGTTTTTCTCCATCGGCAGATAGGTTTACTGTTGTATTGGTGACTTACAAGTTTTCCCTAATTGTTCATGTTTCCCATACAACTTCTCGTCAACTGCATATAGTCGAGTGTATTGCTTCACTTCATTTCTATTTTCTAGTGGAGTGAGCAACCATCGTTTTCCAGGGCCCAAGACATCAAAAAAGTATATAACCTAAGAACTCCAAAGCTCTAAAGCTAGACAATAGTCATGAAGTGAAGCAATGGAGCATCATCTTTCTGCTGTGTTCTATGTACCCTACACAAGCTGATCACATCACAGCTGATATACAAATGCTTTGCCATATTAACTTGTATTACCAGCAGAACAAATAAATTAAGATATAAAAACCACCTATACAAATCAAACAAGCACTACTATTTACTATTTTGAGCATCTGTATTTCCTTGCCCTTTTCCCTATCCTAAGATAGGAGTTGCTCTGACTATTTCTATATTCAATTTGTCTGCGTTTCGCATGCTAGACCTATTAGGGTTCCTACTACAATGGAGCTAGTTATCTCATGATTCATGACAAGTAGATACCGTGGAAATTTAATTATCAATTGATCTGCCTTGAAGAGTTTCTCTAAGATCATTCTATATATTGGCCTACATTAATTAAAGGAAACTTTTCCTCCAGAGGCAACAAGCCACACTCTTGTCTTTATAAAAGGAATATATTAAGTAGATCCTTTTGCTGACTTTCTCACAACCATTGTACAGAAGATAATGAAATTGTAAGCTAGATATTCCAAATCTACCAGTTACTGACTTACTGACTCACAAATGATCAGTGTCATCTCCCAAAATCTGATTCGAAACCATAATTGATGATGCAAAACATGAATTTCATCTTCTTAATTACGAGTAACGTAGAACAATGCAAGACTGAGTTACAAAATGCAAAGGCTGAGTGGGAGCAAAAAGAACTTCAGTTGGTGAATTTTGTAAAGAATTCAGAAGAAGAAAACTCTTCTATGGAAAAAGAAATAAACAAGCTGCTAAATTTGCTCAAAAGCACCCGGAAGAAGCTTGTGCTGTGAGGGAAGAAGAATTGAGTTGAAAGATAGCATGAAGGAAATTGAATATGAGGTAATCTGTTTGCAGGAAGCTCTTGCAGAAACAAAGGCTGAGAACATGAAACTAAGGGAAAGCATATTGAACAAAGAAATTGAATTCCATAGTGTTATACATGAAAATGAGGAGCTCCAGAACAGGGAGGCTGTTTCTCATAAGAAGGTGGAGGAATTGTCAAAGCTAATTGAAGAAACTGTGGCCAAGAAGCAAGCCAAGGAAAATGGTGAGCTAACAGTCAGTGAAAAAGACTATGATTTGCTTCCTAAAGTAGTCGAATTATCTAAAGTGAATAGGCATGGAAGAGAAGAGAAACTTAGAGTGAAGCTTCCATCACCTCAAAGTGAGGAACCGAACAGTGAAAATTTATGGCAAGAGAATAATGTCTCAATTGGCAAGGCCAAACATGTGAGTTATGCTCAAATCGATACTCTAAACGGGGAGTTGAAAGGTGATGAAAGCAGAGAGAAAGAAGATGAGTCAGTAGAAGTTGAATATAAAATGTGGGAAAGCTGCAAGATTGAAAAGAAGGAATTCTCACCGGAGAGGGAACAAGATCGTGTAATCTTGGAGAAAAATACTAAATCAGCAATGGAAGTGGATCTATGTGATCAAAGAAGTAATAATCCTGACACTCAGAATAGTCAATGTCTTGTTAATGGTTCTTCAGATTCTTGGAACCATGTTGATGGTAAAATTCTTTGTGCTGGTTCTGCTGCTTTCATAGCTCCTGTAGGTGGTGTGCTATTTGCACTGGAAGAAGTTACACGTTGGTGGAGGAGTCAACTTATGTGGTGTGTGTTTTTCACTTATGCTATTGTGGCTGTTGTGGTGCATACTGCACTGAGATGGTGCAACAGTGGAAAATGTGGACATTTTGGCTTAGGTGGCTTCATAATATGGGACATATCTGATGGTCAAGACTCAAGAGGACTATTCGTTTGAGGGGTTCTTGACAATGGTGGTTAATGGGGTCATTGGAGCTTTACTAGGAGCCTTGTTTAACAAGGGGACATATGCACTGCATGAAGCCGCTTCCTTTCTTGGAGGTTCAATGCGAATGAAGGCTGTTCATGATGCATTCAACAAAGGCCTGTATGAAGAACAGTCATGGTTAAGGAGCATTCCACCATTAGAATCAAAACCTAAAATTCAAATGCGAAAGATGACAGCAAAGGAGGACTGTGGAAAAAGGAACTTAAAGTTGAGGAGATATATTACAACATACTTATCTTTGCTGTAGCTTGAAGATTGTTTCCAATCTTCAAGCTGAGGAGGGTGTTAAGGCACCATTAGCCTTTCAATCCTAGTTATTGCTCCTAGCACAGTAAATTCCTTCATTACTTTGTGGTAATTACTTGTTGGTTAGTCTTGTAATAGCCTACAGCTGTCTGCCACGTGTTGATCATCTATTACTACTGAGCTTATATTTAGACCAGCTCATAGTCACTTTGCGATGTATAGCCTTCAAGTTCATTTTCTCTCAATTTTTCTTGCTTTTCTTGCGTTTATTTCCTCAAGCTAACAATAATTTGGTATGGGATTTTTATTTTGGGCTTTTGTCAATTTACCCCATTTCTAGAGATTCTTTTCCTACTACCCCATTAAGTTTTTTAAATTCTCTCTTATACAAAACACTCTAAGGAGGTCTTCCCTAATACCACATTAAGATTTTTTTTAATTTTTTTTAATATCATTTTACCCTCAACTCTTGTTACTTAAAGAGAGAGAGAGAGAGAGAGATGGAAGAGAGAGTAACCATAGGAGACTTCACCGGAGCCCTGTCACCGGCAGCCGGAATTCGGTCACTGGCCGTCGCCCATCGGAAAGATTTACGGCCCCAATAGACGTCTATCAGTCATGTATTGCCCCCCCAATAGACGTCTATTATCTTCCAATAAAACTTTTGGTTGTCAGAATATGAACTAATTTCCTAAAATTTAGGCAATAAAACTTTGTTTAAAGGGAAAAAACGAAGAGAATAGACGTCTATTCCCTCCCAATAGACATTCAAAACTTTTTTTTTTTCTTTTCCTTTTGTCCCATTACTTAAAAGAAAGAAGAAAAAAGAAAAAAAAAAAAAAAAAGGGAGAAACATGACCGAAACAATAAATTCACATGAATAGCGTATGGCACTGAACCCTAATATGCCATTGCAAATACCGAAGTACAACACATATCTATGGCCCATAGAATAATAGATATGAAGATCTTTGGAGGTTGTAAATGTGCCTTGTTCTTCAGACTTCGTGTCACTACTACTTTTCCTCTTTGGGGTTTGATTAGAGTGGGACCTCGTTTCATGAACCTTCATTTTTCTCCAGCTATTTCTCTCTCTTCAACAAACAAAGTGAGAACTTCCAACTTCAGAGCTAAACAGACTGGATTTTAAAATCAAGAACCACCAGGTAGGCATTTGGTTGCAGCTGAAGGACATGCAATTCAATTTCGCCCAATTGAGAGGTGCAGCCGATTTCTGTGTAGAAGGAATTGGGGTCGGAAATCGGGTCGGACCTTGGTGGATATCGCCGTCCATGCTCGGCCTCCTGATTGCTCTCCTCCGCGACGACTCTTCCTTTCCTAGAACGATCCCGACACCGTGAGCGGCGGAGGCGTCAGATTGTACCCCGGCGGCATCCATTGTCGCTGAACTCCATCATCGGAGACGACGCGGCTTCTCCATCGCCGGAAACTTCCTCCATGAAAACCACCGATCTGAGCACCCCTTCCCACAGTCCTTCACATCCAAATGTAGCTCGGGATCCGAACTGCTAGGTTTTCAACTTGTAACCGATTGAGTTTCTAGTTTCTACAAGTAGATGAGGGCGAGAGAGAGATGAGTCATGAGAGAGGGATGAGTGGAGTAGCTGCAGTTTATTAATTAGATTGTGGAAAAAATTGTCATATTATTTTAAATTGGGTTTGTGGGAATAAAATTCTGTTATTTTCATAAATGACATAATTTTAATTTTGGTGATTTGTGTCAAGGATTTTTTCTTTTTTACTAAAAATGTTTTTATCAATGAAAATCAAACGACCAGAAATTAATGAAATCAAAAAGTTTAAATTTAAAATAAAATATCAAAAATAAAATAAAAAATATTTTCGAACTAAGAACATTCAAAGATGCATGTGAGTGAGTATTTTGGGCTTCGGCCTACCATTGGGTGTAGAAATTGTCTCCAATTTTGAAGACGAGAGAGGTTGGTTGGGATCGAGATTTCAGAGCATTTTGGATCCAAATTCGTTTATGATCGGGGCCAGAGGTCGTACTTGGTGGATGGTTAGCCTGGTTTGGCAGATCGTGCGTCGGGTTTTTGGGCTTCGGGTCCAAGGATTGGTGGTGGCCATTTGCAGGAGGTGACTGCGGTGATGTAGGACCATCTGTGGCAAGAAAGTCTCGTGGTCAACTTTCTTGCCACAGATGATTTGAGTTGGTCGATGACATTGACAGGTGGACAGGGACAGTCATGACTTGGTGTGGCTGGCCGCTATCTGATTGGAGGTGCAGGTGGCTTTGCGAACCTAGGCTTCAGGGCGGCGACAGGCGTCTTGGGCGATGGTTGCATCAATGGCTCCAGCAAGGATGTTGGTGGAGATAGCGGTTGTTGTTCACTATGCGTCCTTGGTGGCTTGTGTCATTTATGATTTTTGTATAAGACAACATCTAATATACGTGCTTCTGGCCATTGATAAATGATGAAATTATCTATTCTTTGTTAAAAATTAAAATAAAAAAAAAGTACTTTGAGCTTGCTTTGGTTAAGGTTTTGTTTTATTTTTTATTTTTTCACTTGGAAAGGAATTTCTAAGTAATGCAGCTCCCATAGATCAATATAATCTACACATCCTAATATAATGTAGGACTAAATTCAGTTTACTCTATTCTAAAAAAAAAAATATCAGTTTATGCCCTCCAACTTTGATTCAGTTTATCCCTTCCAACTTTGATTCAGGTTACTCCTTCCAATTTTGAATCAAACATCACTGAGTGGTTCTAGTTGGACCCCCAAATTTGCTATTTGGACCTCTTATACTTAGTACACCCCTAATTTACTTTTTAGAATACTTGAAAAGCTAAGTAGACCTCCTTATTTTTACCAAAATGCCTTTGAACATGAGATACAACAATCTGTTATTCTACTTTTTATCTCTATCTTCAACCACAAGAAGAAAAATGAATCAAAATCACATGACATTGCTCTCTTATAATTAAGTAGGTCTCTCCTCTACCAAAATTAATCAGATGGTTAGTTCTCGATTTTGATATGTTGTTGGAACCCCTTTGAATTTGCTAAAAGAAGGATTTCAAGAGTATTGAATTGGAAGATCGAGTAGTAACTATATCATAATATTCAATTAATTTAGTTTAAGAAAATTTCAAATCAAATTGTTTTGAATTTACCTCTGTAATAAATGATGAGCCATGTATAGAAATTATTATTTTTACTTAATTGTTTTGAGTAAATTATAAAACTATATAGGCAATATAAGAAAATATCGGGAAAAAAAAAATTAATTGAATGTTATATTTGGTTGGAGGAGGTAAGAAGAGTATTTATTTATGGGAAAATTTTGCAAACAGTACCTGCACTGAAGCCAATTCTTAACTTCAGTACCTGACTATGCAAAACTATCACTTTAGTACCCCAAGTTTGAAGCCCGACCCAACATTCATACACGCCGTCCATGACGGCGTTAACTAACTGACCACATGGCATATTTTGAGGGGTAATTCGGACCAACTCTTTTTTTTTTTACTTAATATACATATATATATATGTATATATATATATATATATACATACAGATTTTATCAAGATCGGAGCTCCGCTTTGAAATTAACGTGTGAAGTTCGAGTTTTGGGTCACTTTTCGGTCGCATATCCACATCTCGACCGTTCAGTTTTTACTTTTTAGGTACTAGTGTATAGATCATCTCTGCAAATTTCCAGCCAAATTGATGATCGTTAAGGTATCTAACTCACTTAAATCAATTGGCGGACTGAATCTGTCAACCTGAACCGTACTAGCTTTAAGGCAGTTATCAATGCCTTAACGGTCATCATTTTGGCTGAAAATTTGCAGAGATGATCTATACACTAGTACCTAAAAACTGAACAATCGAGATGTGGATGTGTGACAGAAAAGTGACCCAAAACTCGAACTTCACAAGTTAATTTCAAAATGGAGCTCTGCTCTTAATAGGACCTATATATATATATACATTTTTTTTTAAAATAATGTGCCTATTAAATTGAAATTAATAATGAAAAACTTCATCCCCTTCAAAATCTAAACAAGGGAATAAGAATCATGGAAAGAGTACACCCATGCGCGAATCTTAAACAAAATCACAGCTTTATCAGAACAACTCAGATATCAATACAATAAGAAATCAATCTTGAGCAAATTTCTCAACTTAAAACAATTGGAGAAAACCTTATACGTGTTTCATTTGGATTGATAAAAATTCCAAAAAGCTGCTAGCCTGGTGTTTCCCCAGAAACATGAACTAATCTCACAAATTTCTCGTAGTGGATTATATACGGATCATGTATTTTATTTCACTCGAGAACAACTTTTGCTCTAAGACCTTTCAGCTTCTCTACAAGTTGCTCTCCTTCCTTCTTAATTAAAAAAAAATTATAAGACCTTTGTTTTTTTACATCAACAACACCATTCCACAATTGTACCTCTACAATCTTCACTGACCGCCGAAGTTCAGGTTACACTCAGACTTCAAGTAGAGAAATTACAGGGAGAAGAAATTGAGGAGAGAGATGATGAATGTTGTCGCTTTGTTCCTCGTTGTGGCTTCACTTGTCAGCGCGAGAATTTGGTCTCCGAGCCCAGATCAACAGAACCAGAGGTGGTTGTTGTTGAGTATGAGGATCAACAAGGTCGTTCCATTACAGAGGCTAGAGAGAGAGAGAGAGTGGTGGCAAATGGGAATGGCTACCACATCCATATCTCTGTCCCCATCAACTTTTCCCCCAATTCTCAAACCAAACCATTACCAATTTCTAAGAACCCAGAAACCAAATTCTCTGCGTTTCACTTTCTCATTCTCCAGTAATTCCACCCAATTTAGGCTAGTCGTTCCCTCCCTCCTCTACACTCCCGCCCAACAAGGTCTAGGTTTTCTATTGGCCATCAGAATTGCGAACCTGTATTTCTTGTTCTTATCGTAGATCAGTGATCATCTCCTGAAGCTTGAACACCACCTGCTGGTCGGGAATCACAACGGAGTTTTCGGTGATAGCGAAGTCATGCATCATTGTGGACCCAAGTTTGGTTTCAAAGTCGTTGAGGCCAACTGTTTCGAGGTCGCCAGAGGGAGTGATCCTGACAGGACCCGCCCCGGATTTCACCCTGAAATCCGAAGAGGCCCTGCGGGGCCCACCTTAGAAGAAATTCTATCAAAAATTTGACAGAACTTCCCCTAAAAATGGACAACCCAAAACCTGTAGAAAAACAATTACACTTCTAAATCATCCATTCTTATTCTCCTGGAGCCACCCTGCTCCCTATATCACAACATCTCTCATATCACCAAACAATTCTGAAACTTAAGAATATTAATCTCATAGGTTATCAGAGCAATCTAATATACAGGCGAACAAGAGAATAGAAAGCAAGATAAATGACCGATGCTTTTATAATGCGGAAGCTATGACAGCTATGCCTCAACCCCAAGTACGCTCGACCTCAAGCTAAACTGGCCTGCAAACTGGGCATTTAAAACCGAAGGGCCCAGGGGAAAACATTTAAAATCCGTTAGAGTGAGTGGACGAAAAATAAGTAATTTCAAATGAATAAGTAAAACTTAATGCTTTCCCAAGTTATTCTCTAAAACCTCGCATGCAGTAACAATCTTGAAAACACTCTTAATCATCCTCTTTACTGAAATCTCAATCACATAACAAGAACATCTTGAAACCTTTTAAAATCTCATCCTCAATCCTTATAAAAACATCCTTTTCATGAGGCTCGTTTGATGACTAGAAAGGACTGCTGTCTAGTCATCTCATGCCATCTAGGAGGGACTGCCACCCAGATGACGCATCAGAAGGGACTGCCAACCGGAATAGGAGGCGGTGGATAGATGGGACTGCCAACTAGCCACATGCAGTAGACGGGACTGCCGACTAACCACAGGTAATAGACGGGACTGCCGACCAACTACCTCATGTCATCTGGAAGGAACTGCCAACCAGGTGACGCATCGGATGGGACTGCCAACCGAGCTGTAGTCTGGAAGGGACTGCCAACCAGACTATTACCTAGAAGGGACTGCCAACTAGGTAAGATACGCATGCGCCAAAACTGGCCTCCTTAATAAACTGAATAGCCTCCTCAAGAACTGAACATAACCTCTTTCAATCACTTGCTTTCGGAAAGAAACTTGATATTACCTCAATAAATCAATAATAATTCACCGAAAGCATAACTCAGTAATAACTCACTAACTCAATCCTCGATATCTCAATAAATCCTCGAAAGCATAATCACATACTCTATAATTCAATAATTGCTTTCGGAAAGAAAGTTCCATCTAACCCAAGTCTGATAAGTGCGGAATTCAAAACCCAATAAATCTCGATAAATCAATCATGCTCAAATATTTGCTAAATCCCTCGCACTCGTATATCTTCATAAAAACTGATATTCGAAAACAATAATTCTCATAATATTTTTCCGAATCAGTCACTTCCCGAAAATCATTTCCCAACTCAATAACTCATGAATGACGATCTCAAAAATCTACTAAAAGCCCTCGGGAAGGAATTTCAATACTAATCTCGTAATCCATAAATAAATCTCGATAAACTAAATCTCAAATATTCAAAACATAATTAAATCTCAATTGGAAGAAAATAATAATAATACTGCATGCGGAATTAATTTAAAAACAAATGTCCACTCACAATACTGTTTAGGCGACCATGCATACGAGTTCCTTCGTCGAGCAATAGCTCGGTACGTCGCCCTGTATACAATTATTTTCCGTGAATAACTATTCAACAATTAAATACGATTCTCAAAATCAAATCCTCATAATTACATCTCCACTTCTCCTCGGATGCAACCCAAATTATACCACTAATACCATTTCGTTAATTTAAAGGTTCCAAGGCAGAACCGAGAGATATCCGACGGCCGGATTCTCGTAATTCGATAATCGAAACCCTAAACTTCAAAAATTCATAATTAAATCCAAGCTTCTCCAAAATTCACCAAATTTCATATACAAGCTCTACAATATTTATAGGATTTAATGGGCTAAAAACTGGAATTAAAACACAGCCCAACACGCCTCCACGCGCCACCAACAGTGGCAGCGCGTGGGCCCCACGCGCCGGCGGCAACCACCTCAGATGGCCACCAAAATTTGGCAGCACCATCTACTCAACAAACCCAACCTCTTTCTCAACTACAACAAGTTCCAATTTTACCTGGAAGAGCTCCAATTAGGCCGGTGAAATTTTTCCCGAAAACTCCAAGAACCCTAGAAATTGAAATTGTTAATTCGACCTCTACACTGCAAATTGAAATGAAAGACCTTAGGGGAAATGATCTATGTCAAAAACCGAACCTTCGACGCCAATTTGGTGGCCGGAGACTGCCGGAATCGGAAAATATCGACGCTGCCTCAAAAATGCTACAGTGACCGTCATCTTCTTCTCGTTGCTGCACCTTCCACAGTTCATATTAAGCTACGAAACGAACCCAGAAATCAAGAGAAGGAAGAGAGCTTTCCAACGACATCTTACACGTCAAAATCCGTCGCCGGATGGAGGAGTTATGGCCGGAAGAAGGTGACGAGGTCGGAGAGGAAGAGAGAGTCGGGGAGAGAGAAAGGAGACGGCTCGGTAAGTTTCCGAAAATGGAAACTTACCACAGTAACTCGTCCTATTTATAGAAACTTACCATGAACAGTAACTTTACCATTTTGCTTATAACTTTTGCATACGAACTCCGATTTTTACGTACCACATATGCACGCGCTCGGTTTAACGTCCTCTACAACTTTCATGAAGGAAATTTTCTCAAATTTTGACCTGAACAAAAAGTCAACTTTTAGGGCCCCCTAAAAGCATTGAAATGACAGTAAAAGTGAAAGTAAAAGTTGTTTACCGTCCAAATGACTAGTAAACCGGTGAATTCGGGTTCGGGACGTCACAATCTCCCCACCTTATAAAAATTTCGTCCTCGAAATTCCATACTGTTGAAGTAGAGATGGGTGCACACGCCAATCCATAGTAAACAGTCACAAGATGAATAGCACATCAATCGTACGGCCGTGGCGATGATAAGGCACAGAAAAGATGTGCAAGTCTGCTCAAATCATGTAGAAATTACCTTCAAAACTGATCCAAAACTTGACCAATTAGAACATGGAGATCAACCGTTATAAGAAACAATTCTCTAGCTGAAATCTAGCCAATTATTGCGATCTGAATAATTCCCACAGCGTTCTTACTAAATTCAGTGTCTTAATAGATAGATTTACTTCCACTCATTACTGACAGTCCTTAACAACTAAGGGAGAACATCGTCAAAGCATTATGTTTGAAGCAACCTGTAAACTGTTCAACTATGTGAGCAGAAACACCTACTAAAATTCTCAGAATAAAGACTCAAGACTAAATCAAGGTCGGTTACTTGAAAGAACTACACCTTGAAACTGCACAACGAAAATCAAATCTTCTTTGGATTAAGTTTTCCCTTTGCAATCTTAAGTCAACGACTGGAGTAGCTGATAATCTCGACAATCTCGATTACACAAGCAACCAAAAACATATACTTAGAACCCCAAATGTATCAATGTTCCAAGTTGGATACCCTTGTCTTACCTAACTATGTAATAGTACATACTCACAAGTACACAACTTCGACGTCAAGAAATTTAGGTCAAATAATAGTTCAGATGACTCATGGTATCAATATCACAAACTATGCAGTTTGAATAGTAGCATTCATACCTTTTCATATAACTCGTACAGTGAAGATCCACTTTGTTCACCAACAACATGATAATACATTTACTCACACTTAAAACAATTTCAATTCGTACACGGGTTATGGAAAGTCCAACAGTTAATAAAACACCACAAGATGCTCACTGATAACCCACATGTCTTAAACAACCAATTTCCTTAGCAACCACAAAAACCACACTTCCTTTTTATCTGTTTGTGCTTAAATTTCTGATCGAATGTCGTGCACGTAGAGATCCCATAGTTGTCAAGCATATCAAAGAGTAGCCTCGATCCAACCTATAAGTTCTTAATCATGCATGTTATGGGGCCACTACACTTTCATTGCGCTACTTTGATACCTGACTAAAACATTGATCAAAGCCTTGAGATGACATCTAAGTCAACTAGAGAAACTTCTTTGATACATACCCTGCTGGCCATAAGGCGACACATTTCACACACCTGTTTATGTTCAAAATTCTGTACCAGACTGCTAGCAAGATAGTCCATTCTTTCTTCTCTATGTTTCCACACCATAATCTTCCAATAATCAACGTTAAACTTGCAAGTACTTGAGTATAGCGAACTCTCCTGACATGGCTCAAAGCCGGTATCCCCAAGCGACGCTGTCATCACTAAACTGCGGATAAAGTAGCTGAAGATCCACCCTCTAACACACTTATTCAATAATATTCCAGCTACAACAACAATTTCAAAAACTAATCCGTACAATTGCACCAAAATTTCTCAATCCTTATCTCGCTAAGCATAAATCCAACAACACAACTCAACCATACTCGCTCAACAATTTAGTACTTCAAGAGTAAATTGAAACCCTTGATAAAACCCAAGGTCCAAACAAGTAATTTCCAAACTCAACTCCAACATCCCGCTAAGTCAACGTACCTATAAACCCGTGATGGTGACCGAATATCAATCGTACTAACAACTTCCTGTACTTCTCCAAATATGGGCCACCATACGGTAGAAATATCAATTAAAGTGTGAATTAAATCTCAAACAGTTTAACCAATTCCACCAGTAACGGTACCAAGGTAGTAAAATTCACTTAATTCCTTCAAAGCAATCTGTTAGTGTATGTATGCAACTCAAGCAACCACCAAAATTCCTAGATGACAAACACCGTTCACAGAGTCTTTCCTCGAACAACAACCTTGATGTAAAACAGACACCCGTCCAACATCTCATTTCACACAAAGCGGTACCTGGATCTGAAATTTTTCCAACCACCTGGCAATCCAATTCCTCCATTTAATCACTGTTGAAATACGTCACTGCCAAGACAAACCGCATTACGTCTGACCCACATATAACAAGAATTATGGTCAAACCTTAATCTAAAATATTTCTGGAGCCAACTGAGAAACTTATTTCCTCAAAGTTATTCCACTAACCACTCTTACAATATCCCAATCTAACTGTCTAGCAAAAACTTCACCAAGGATCTATCACAATTAATCTTTAAGGCTCCACAATTTATAACTCAATTCATACTCCGTATCACAAGTAATTCCACTTGCACCATTATGAATACCCAACGAGATCACTACCACTATTCTCCAATTTTTAGGTACAACCATTTCAACCAAAACGGATAACCAATTGAGTACACGCATAGGCACAATCTCATATACAAAAGTTGTTTCTAATCTTCTCAATTAAATACTGGCAAAGATCGTAACTCGATTGTAAAGCTCTATGCGTCCAACTAAATACTCAAGTTTCAAACATAAAACTATATCAAACCTAAATTCTGTCTATCTCCTTACTCAATACGATCCACAACTTCAAAAGGATCAATTATAAGTCAATGTATCAAAAATCAATTCCTTCCAATCTGAACAAAACAAAATCCAAATATCATGGTTAGGTCAAAGAGCCAAGATAACCAGTCATGATTTCCAAGTAATCTCCAACAACTATCAATGATATCACAAATGTCACATACATGCCATATCACATCACGTAACACATCTCCTGAAACTTGGTTCAACGTCAGAACCACTAATATTACTAGTTCCATTTCCATCAAAAATTCTGATTCTAAAGCAATTTATAGCAACCAGAGACAGCCCAAAGCTATGTCCACTCAACTCTAACAATCAAACACAAAATCGAACTCCAGTCTTGCACCTTAAACCTTGCCCCAACAAACTTGTTGGCATCGAGGGAGAGATAACCACCACATTCCCTCGGATCACATTTCGTAACATAACTCAAACCTGTAGAGTAATCTAACATCACCATCACCAGGAAAAGATGCAAGACACGTAATTAATCTGATACGCGGAGAAATCCCTATGAGGTCGGCGTATACGAGGCATAGCACCTCAATGAAAGTCATTAACCACGTACCTTACATACTTGATGAATACTTCAGCACCGAAGAGTAAACGATGGGGAACCGCTGCAGTCGGGCCATCACTCGGGAGGTACTGAGTAACATCAAGCATATAAGGTAACTAGAATAGAAACGAGTCTACAGAACCTAACAACCTAATGCTCTGATACCAACTGACAGGACCCGCCCCGGATTTCACCCTGAAATCCGAAGAGGCCCTGCGGGGCCCACCTTAGAAGAAATTCTATCAAAAATTTGACAGAACTTCCCCTAAAAATGGACAACCCAAAACCTGTAGAAAAACAATTACACTTCTAAATCATCCATTCTTATTCTCCTGGAGCCACCCTGCTCCCTATATCACAACATCTCTCATATCACCAAACAATTCTGAAACTTAAGAATATTAATCTCATAGGTTATCAGAGCAATCTAATATACAGGCGAACAAGAGAATAGAAAGCAAGATAAATGACCGATGCTTTTATAATGCGGAAGCTATGACAGCTATGCCTCAACCCCAAGTACGCTCGACCTCAAGCTAAACTGGCCTGCAAACTGGGCATTTAAAACCGAAGGGCCCAGGGGAAAACATTTAAAATCCGTTAGAGTGAGTGGACGAAAAATAAGTAATTTCAAATGAATAAGTAAAACTTAATGCTTTCCCAAGTTATTCTCTAAAACCTCGCATGCAGTAACAATCTTGAAAACACTCTTAATCATCCTCTTTACTGAAATCTCAATCACATAACAAGAACATCTTGAAACCTTTTAAAATCTCATCCTCAATCCTTATAAAAACATCCTTTTCATGAGGCTCGTTTGATGACTAGAAAGGACTGCTGTCTAGTCATCTCATGCCATCTAGGAGGGACTGCCACCCAGATGACGCATCAGAAGGGACTGCCAACCGGAATAGGAGGCGGTGGATAGATGGGACTGCCAACTAGCCACATGCAGTAGACGGGACTGCCGACTAACCACAGGTAATAGACGGGACTGCCGACCAACTACCTCATGTCATCTGGAAGGAACTGCCAACCAGGTGACGCATCGGATGGGACTGCCAACCGAGCTGTAGTCTGGAAGGGACTGCCAACCAGACTATTACCTAGAAGGGACTGCCAACTAGGTAAGATACGCATGCGCCAAAACTGGCCTCCTTAATAAACTGAATAGCCTCCTCAAGAACTGAACATAACCTCTTTCAATCACTTGCTTTCGGAAAGAAACTTGATATTACCTCAATAAATCAATAATAATTCACCGAAAGCATAACTCAGTAATAACTCACTAACTCAATCCTCGATATCTCAATAAATCCTCGAAAGCATAATCACATACTCTATAATTCAATAATTGCTTTCGGAAAGAAAGTTCCATCTAACCCAAGTCTGATAAGTGCGGAATTCAAAACCCAATAAATCTCGATAAATCAATCATGCTCAAATATTTGCTAAATCCCTCGCACTCGTATATCTTCATAAAAACTGATATTCGAAAACAATAATTCTCATAATATTTTTCCGAATCAGTCACTTCCCGAAAATCATTTCCCAACTCAATAACTCATGAATGACGATCTCAAAAATCTACTAAAAGCCCTCGGGAAGGAATTTCAATACTAATCTCGTAATCCATAAATAAATCTCGATAAACTAAATCTCAAATATTCAAAACATAATTAAATCTCAATTGGAAGAAAATAATAATAATACTGCATGCGGAATTAATTTAAAAACAAATGTCCACTCACAATACTGTTTAGGCGACCATGCATACGAGTTCCTTCGTCGAGCAATAGCTCGGTACGTCGCCCTGTATACAATTATTTTCCGTGAATAACTATTCAACAATTAAATACGATTCTCAAAATCAAATCCTCATAATTACATCTCCACTTCTCCTCGGATGCAACCCAAATTATACCACTAATACCATTTCGTTAATTTAAAGGTTCCAAGGCAGAACCGAGAGATATCCGACGGCCGGATTCTCGTAATTCGATAATCGAAACCCTAAACTTCAAAAATTCATAATTAAATCCAAGCTTCTCCAAAATTCACCAAATTTCATATACAAGCTCTACAATATTTATAGGATTTAATGGGCTAAAAACTGGAATTAAAACACAGCCCAACACGCCTCCACGCGCCACCAACAGTGGCAGCGCGTGGGCCCCACGCGCCGGCGGCAACCACCTCAGATGGCCACCAAAATTTGGCAGCACCATCTACTCAACAAACCCAACCTCTTTCTCAACTACAACAAGTTCCAATTTTACCTGGAAGAGCTCCAATTAGGCCGGTGAAATTTTTCCCGAAAACTCCAAGAACCCTAGAAATTGAAATTGTTAATTCGACCTCTACACTGCAAATTGAAATGAAAGACCTTAGGGGAAATGATCTATGTCAAAAACCGAACCTTCGACGCCAATTTGGTGGCCGGAGACTGCCGGAATCGGAAAATATCGACGCTGCCTCAAAAATGCTACAGTGACCGTCATCTTCTTCTCGTTGCTGCACCTTCCACAGTTCATATTAAGCTACGAAACGAACCCAGAAATCAAGAGAAGGAAGAGAGCTTTCCAACGACATCTTACACGTCAAAATCCGTCGCCGGATGGAGGAGTTATGGCCGGAAGAAGGTGACGAGGTCGGAGAGGAAGAGAGAGTCGGGGAGAGAGAAAGGAGACGGCTCGGTAAGTTTCCGAAAATGGAAACTTACCACAGTAACTCGTCCTATTTATAGAAACTTACCATGAACAGTAACTTTACCATTTTGCTTATAACTTTTGCATACGAACTCCGATTTTTACGTACCACATATGCACGCGCTCGGTTTAACGTCCTCTACAACTTTCATGAAGGAAATTTTCTCAAATTTTGACCTGAACAAAAAGTCAACTTTTAGGGCCCCCTAAAAGCATTGAAATGACAGTAAAAGTGAAAGTAAAAGTTGTTTACCGTCCAAATGACTAGTAAACCGGTGAATTCGGGTTCGGGACGTCACAGATCCGCACTTGGTACGGCATGAGGATGAGGAATTGATGAAATTTGAGTGAGGAATAAGGAGGTGGTGGTGTGTTCGAAGCTAGAGAGAATGAGAATGAGGAAGAGGTTGATTGGCTACTGTTTTTGTGAAGGAAGAAAATGGGTGTGATGAGGTAGATAGGTGGCTATGCACAAAACAGGCGAAGGAGATAGATGGGTAATGAAATGACCCAATTACCCCTCATGGTTTGCCACGTGGCTTGAGACGTAATGCTGTTATGGACGGCATGTATGAATGTTGAGTCGGGCTTCAAACTTAGGGTACCAAAGTGATAGTTTTGCATAATCGGGTACTGAAGTTAGGTGTCCGCGTTAGTTCGGGTACTGTTTGCAAAATTTTCTCTTTATTTATTTACTTACTTAATTTTTCATTTTTCTCTCTTTGTCCTTATTTGTCTTTTCATATAAGTTGACAAAGTCAATTAATAACTGAAAAAAATTAGAGGTCCAAATATTAAATTTGGAGGTCCAACTAGAATCACCCAACATCAATAAATCAATTTGGTCACTGATTTTTTTTTTCAAATCATGATCATCCCTAGACTTCCAATTTTCATCATTTGTGTCCAAATCTCAAAATTTCGTCCAATCGTGACGTCACAAGTTGACTTGGCACCTACATGAGGGCCCACTTTTCAGCCTTTAAACCTCATTTAGACAAATTTCCCAAATTAACACTTGACGTCACTTTCTGGCTCTCTTTCTCTCTTCTCTCTGTCTCACCTAGTTAATGGCGTGGTTCTCAGACCATCACCGCCTTCTCATAATCTCATTCTCTCAGGAGCCCTAAATCGCCACCGAGCCGACTCAGCTTCCCCCTCGATCTTGCTTCCTTTGAACCCAACTTCATACCCTAAAAACAGAAATGCTACCTCCGAAGTCAAAGCTGTTGTGTAGATTAGTAAGGAGAGACGTACGATCTTGAGCCCTCTAAGGAGGACGTGATCGTCAAAAATTTGAAGTGATTTTGGGTAGATAGGCGGAAGTTGAAGAGCGAGATCTCGAAGCTTTTGAGCAATATAGTGGTTTCAGATTTCAACCAACTTCCTCCCAAATACATCCTGGTCTTTCCCTACCCTGCACAATCTAAACCTAAAACCAAAGCACCCAGAAAATTTTTCTCCAGTGAAAGACCCAATTTTTCAATACCCATTTCTTCCCTTACCAATTTTTCAATACCATTTCTTCCCCTACACTGCACACAATCATCACCAGATTAGCGAATTCAAATCACAGTTGAGAAACGTTAGAATCAAATCAAAATCAAAATCAAAATCAAAATTAGAGCATTAAATGGTGGTGATGCCCAATTGGCCATGTTCATCATGTCATCAATTTTTTATTTTTTATTTTATTTGTATAGGGGTTGTTTTCTTGGAGCTTTTTCTTCTAATATTGATATTCCTAGCTTCATGGTGGTAGAGGTTCTGACAGTTATCAAGGCAATTGAGCTAGTTTGGGTTCGTGATTGGAAACATATTTGATTAAAAGTTGACTCCTTTGGTACTTGATTATTTTCGTAATCCTTCTCTTATGCCTTGGAATCTTCGAGTTCGATGGAATAATTATTTGTTCAATAGCTCTATGGTGACATTTCGGTCTCGTCATATGTTCCGTGAAGGAAATAGAGATGCAGAAGCTTTTACAAATTATGGTTTATCTTTTACTGGAATGATGTGGTGGGATGCAACTCCTTCATTTATCCTCTCACACTACAGGAATGATAGATGAGTTTTCCTTAATTTTGTTTCGTTAACTAGCTAGAATTTCATTATGCTTGTTTTTTGGATTGAGAGATTTTGGTTTTTGGTTCCTCTTCATCATATTCTTTTTTCTTTAATCTCATGAAGTGATAGAGATGACACTCCTTTCTATCTCTCCCATTATCCAGGGGAAAAAAAAAAAGATTTGGATGTTTGCGCTAGTGTTTTTGATAGTATTGCTATTGTTCTTATTATTTTCCTCCTTCCCTCTTCTTTTACTTTTCTTTCAAGTTAATAATTTGGATGTTTCTATATTGACAATCTAGTAAGCAGAAAGTTTACTGGGATAGTGATTCTTGCATGTTGTAATGCAAAGAGTTTGTTTCATGGGAATTATTGACATATCTAACTTGAAACGTGTTAGGCTACCACTTCTATTTCAATTGTTAAAAGACAAAACTAAATTCGACTTTGAAGTTGGGTGAAAAGTCTATTGGAAATGGAACTGGTCATTGACAATCTTTCTCATTCTTTAGATTGATGCTCACGTTAGCGGTGTTAATGACATTGCATTTGCTCATCCCAACAAGCAATTGTGTGTTGTTACTTGCAGAGAGATTTGATGTGGTTTGTACACAGAAGTGGTCCGGACTTCCTGATTGTGAGTATCTTTGTGACAAGTATGGGATGCGGCAGCAGGACGCAGACAATATACATTTGAAGGCCATGAAGCTCCTGTATATTCAGTGTGCCCTCATTACAAAGAAAATATACAAGTACGTATCCTTTTTTTTTTTTTAATAATAAGAGATTAGGCGATATTAGCTCCTCGGAGGCAAATGATGTAGGGAACAAGTCGCACCCTCTATCCCAAAGGAGAGGGGTTTGCCACACTCTGGGAACCCACCGGCCGTCCCCCTATTTTTATTTTATTAATAACAGAAAAAGAAAATACAACCTAAAGAAGGGGGGGACATAAACCTTACCCCAAAAACTAGAAAGAAAGACAAAAGGAAGTGAAAAAATTGAAGCAGAACCTCAAAATTTCCCAACTTCCAAATAATTAAACAGCTTGCAAAGCAAAACAATGCAAAAAAAAAAATAAAAATTGCACTATCTGCTAAGAGAAGCCATCCACACCCAGCTTCGTAATTAAACCAAAAAAACCCCTGTAACATCATGTCCAAGTAATAGCGACCAACGTTTGCATTATAAAGAATGTAGAAAATATAGCAGCCAATGTTAAAACAAGCCCAACACCAACCCATGCAGTTAACTATGACGAAGGTCCTTTAAAAGTGCATCATTAGCCTTGATAGTGTAGCTTTTCAACATGTTGACTTGTAGATATTAGTTGGAGTGCCATTCATTCACATAACAAATGAAGCTGGGAAAATCTCCATTATACTTGTATAACCAGTGCACCTGTCCTTGTTTCAGTTTATTTTTTCAATCGCAATTGATTGGAAGATCAAAGCTTGGCTATATGATTGTTTGGGGTCAAGGATGGACTATGATGCTCTTGGTCTTTGGTGCACCATGATGGCTTATACTGCATATGGAACCAGGTAAAATTTGTACAGATGAAAGTGAGGTCCTAATAAACTGTTGGATGTGTTGGTGTCTATATTATTATTTGCCATATGTGAACTCCATTATATTTAGTTGATTGCAAATTTTTGAATAATAAATCACTCTTGAGGCGGCTTTTTCATACTTTATTTTCTTTTCATTGGTCAGTAAGCCTCCTCATTTCTAATGATGCAAATTTGAGGGAGTTTACAGTAATTTTCCCATCTCCCCCCTTTATGGAACATTTCCATCAATGTTTTTAATTATTAATTCTTTTATAATCTTAGAAGCCATTAGCGTATATTAAATTTATCGCTCAAATATATATGTTTCTTAAAGTAGATGCATATTATATGTGTAGACTCTTCTCATGTGGAACGAGTGAAGAAGGTGAATCTCATTTGGTGGGGCCATCAAACAGATATATTATGGGTTTAGAAAACTCTCTTTGGTTGCTAATATGTTTCTAGGATAGCCTTTATAGGTTTTGGGGTTTTATTTTGTGAATTATGTTGAATCATGAATTTGGAAAGAAAATTAATGAAAAGCCCCAATTTTTGGATGATGAGAAATGTTTCTTTTCCCACTAATAGCTGGATGATTATTTTGCACATCATGCTTGTCAAAATGAATTAATGTATATAAAAGCATAACAAAACAGTAATGTCAAAGAAAACGATGTCAATTCAGAGATTAGAAATCAGTACCAAAATAAAAATCGATGTCTCATGATTATCAACATATCGAAATGTGACCTCAAAATCAATGCACATCGATATCTAAACACCAAACCGTAATCTATTGTCAATGTACAAATAAGTTGCTATAAAGTAAACCGATTTACCATACAATATAGGACATCGGTTTTGAAAAATAGAAGTGATGTTTATAACGAAATAACACATCAGTTTATGTACAAAGAAGTGATGTACATTAACTAGTAAACATCGTTTTACATAAACAAAAATGATGTTCTGGGTAAAGTAACATATCATTCTTCATAAAGTAACTGATGTTGCCTAAAGGCACATACATCGTTCTTAGGAAAATAGGGTGGCAAGATGCACGTAAAAATGGCCAAGAACAAACAATATTTTTTTAACACTGATGTCTAGAATAGTATCAGACATCATTTCTGAAATTGTAATCGATTTAAATGTTCACTTAGGTATTGTTTGAAATATACTTTATTAAGCATAAAATGTGAAATATGAAGAATTAAATATAGTTAACATACAAAATTATGATGATTGTAACGGTTATACATCAATTTGTGTTTTAGAAGCAATGTTGGTTGTTATCCGGGATATCGATTTTTGACCAATGTCTAATTTTCTCGATCTTTTACATCACCCACTAAGAGATCCGTCGGATTTTAGTTTTACATCGGTTCTGGACTGATGTCTATTAACAAAATTCTAGTAAAGGATGAATCAACTCCTAACATTAGTTAATACCATTGCACAACCTAAGTTTGGCGGCAGGTAACTAATGGTTTTATCACCCCCCAGGCCATTCCTAAGCTTAAGGAAATAGAAAGAGAACATATAAACGAAGAACCCAAAACAGAAAGGATAGAAATTAGACTGAAAAATGTTGTAAAAACTCAAGTAGAAACGAAAATATACAGAACTTAAGTATGCAATCACATCAACAAACGTAATTTAAGCTCCATGAATATTTATAATAAGCTTTGAGTGAGGTTTCATCATGTTACTGAATTTGAAATATTGTCATATTATGTACCTCCAATATGATTGGATAAAAATTTTAATATCTCATAGGTATTGTGTCACATATATAAGTAAATTGAGACATATACTATCATGAACTAGAAGTTCATTGAACTAAATACACTATTTTGACATGACCAATTGCATCATTTTTTTTATCTACCATGTTATGTATAATCACTTACAAATTTTAATGATTGCTAACCTTACTCAGACTCAAATTATTCATTTATCGATCATTTGTGACTTGTCACTTAAACGAGACAATACTTCTGCTATGAGGGCAAGATTGCTCTTGAAGAACGACATCAATTTGTATGACATATTTATCCACTGTCTCATTTTAATTTTGAGAAATATTTAAATTATTGAATTGATAAAAAAAAGTGACAAGATTGTATGTTTAATGCAAAGGTATATGCTTAGGTTAAAGTCCCTAAAATCCAACTATATTAGCACAAATAATCTAGATTCTATTTGATTTGTGGTATGCATGTGTATCTAAGTGACATGGTCTACTAAAGAATGTCATTAAATAATGTCAGTGTTCTTAATATGACTACATATGTAAATGTTGTAAGTATTGCCCTTAAGGAATGATGTCGTGGTGAGACAATAATTCATCAATATGGTTAATGTTCATGAATTAAATGTTTTCTATCCTAAAACTTGGTTTGGATTTGCCACTAGCCAATGAATGTATTCGATAAAAAAAAAAAAAAGCAAGATCTTTGAACGCATGTCTTATGCATGGTCATAATAAGACTACCTTCCCGCCGTTAGGGGGAAGAAAAACTAGTATCATTTCCATAACAACATTAATTTGTGTAAGTTGTTCCTATAAATGAAATGGAGATGCTGTTAGTTTAGAAGCAACAAATTTTAAAGCAGTAGATACATCAAATAATTTTAATATATGTTTTTTTTATATTCTATTTTTCAAAAAGAGATATTCTACAATCCATTTGCGCGATACTGGGCCTAGGGGTTTCAAAAGGAAGTTTGAATCCCAAGAACGTTTGGATCAAGGATGGCGGTTGTAGGATTTCACCAGCAAACAAAGACATGCGCCTTTATCTTGGGGGATTTCAGAGTCTTGTGATGTACATGTATGGGGATCTGCAGGGTTGCAGTGATGTTGAATTGGATGACTTTTTGAAATGTCTTCCACAGCTCACTGACTTGTAAGATTCATAGTGTTGATTTTTTGTCTTGGACCTAATTTCTGATATTATTTTGAACCTATCTAATTACATTGTCCTATGAAGGAGCTTGTTTTGCCGTTTGCTGCTCCACCCTTTTTTGCATACCACACAACAAAAGTACATTTAGCCGGTAATTGCAATCCATGTCATGCATACCTTGAAGAGCTGGAGGCCGCAATATATTTCAGTAATGAAAACTGAGAATTACGGGGCGTGCTTAGACCTTGCCCTGATTGCTCAAGATCTATTATTTGCACAAGTGTTGGCTTCAAGGAAACAAAAGTATCCACAAAATCCTAACTATTCTTCTGATATTGATGGTGTGGTCGATTTCATCAGAAATGTGTACACACACTGCAATGATCATCCAAACCCCATCACGTACTGTATGTATATTATTTTATTGCTTTTTCATGATTAACATGTTTTTGAAATACTTATTCATATTAAATTATTGCAGCAAATAAAGGATGTAGAGTTGGCAGTAGCCCGTAGTTTCCGGTACAATAATCTTAACCTCTATAACTTCTTTGAGTCTTTGGGTGTAGAGGAGTGGTTCGACTTTTTGGAGTGTTCATGTATGTTTATTATCTTTATATACCTTGCATCTTGTACAAAAAGTTTTTACATATGTTGTACTGACCCATTTGAATTGTGAACGGGAAGACGTCAGACTATGGGGATCTTAAGGCTTGCACACAGTGAAAACTGAGGATTACAGGGGGTGCTTAGACCTTTCCCTGATTGCTCAAGATCCATTGTTTGCACAAGTGTTGGCTTCAAGGAAACAAAAGTATCAACAAAATCCTAACTATTCTTTTGATATCGATGCTGTGGTTGATTTTGTCAGAAATGTGTACACATAGCAATGATCATCCAAACCCCATCACTCATTATTACAAATATGACATTTAATGACAATGTTTAGATGACATTTGCTCAAAAACATCATTAAATACTCTTTCTATGACGTTTTCTAATGGAAACGTCATGGATCAAAATTTTGTCTCAAGTTTATGACGTTTTCGAAGAACCCAAAACATAAAGGATAGAAATTAAACTGAAAAATGTTGTAAAAACTCAAGTAGAAACGAAAATATACAGACCTAAGTTTGCAATCACATCAACAAACGTAATTTAAGCTCCATGAATATTTATAACAAACTCTTAGTGAGGTTTCATCATGTTACCGAATTTGAAATATTGTCATATTAAGTACCTCCAATATGATTGGATAAAATTTTTAATATCTCATAGGTATTGCGTCAAATATATAAGTAATTTGAGCCATATACTATCATGAACTAGAAGTTCATTAATTGAACTAAATACACTATTTTGACATGATTAGTTGCGTTATTTTTTTTATCTACCATGCTACGTATAATCACTTACAAATTTTAATTATTGCTAACCTTATCAAGCTCAAATTATTCATTTATCGATTATTTGTGACTTGTCACTTTAACGAGACAATACTCCTACGATGAGGGGAAGATCGATCTTGAAGAACGACATGAATTGGTATCATCCACTGTCTCATTTTGATTTTGAGAAATATTTAAATTATTGAATTGATAAAAAAAAAGTGACAAAATTATATGCTAAATGCAAAAGTATCTGCTTGGGTTAAAGTCCCTAAAATCCAACTATATTAGCACAAATAATCTAGATCCTATTTGATCTGTGGTATGCATGTGTATCTAAGTGACATGGTCTGCGAAAGAATGTCATTAAACGATGTCAGTGCTCTTAATATGACTACACATGTATATGTTGTAAGTATTGCCCTTAAGGAATGATGTCGTGGTGAGACAATAATTCATCAATATGGTTAATGTTCATGAACTAAATGTTTTCTAACCTAAAACTTGGTTTGGATATGCATATAAGTTCTTGAACCCCATGCCACCTTCATGCTTTGTTAAGCAAAGCCTTTCCTAACTCCTCCAATGTATCTTTTTCTTTCATTCCATGTCACCACATAAGAAGGAGGCATAGAGTTTATGAATGTCATCACATAAGCTTTTTGGTATAAGGTAACAGTTGATAGCATAGGTTCTCTCTTTATCTTATTTTTACCTTATAACAAAATATTAGGGTTGCCATTTAGTTTGGTAAATACCAACTGATATTTTAGGTTTGATAAACCGACTTTTTGGTAATCAAATTGATAAAACCAAAATCAAATATTATAAAAAAAGTTGGTTTGATTTTGGTAAAGACGAGTCTACTGATTATCTAAATATTATCTATAACAAATTACATATAAAGTTTCTAAAATAAATCACTATGTAATTTTCCAATATATAACAAATTACATATAATTTTCTATTAGATAAGCAGATGAATATAAAGTTTTCGACAACTAATTAAAAAAATCTAGTATGGTTCGTTCTAATTTCTATTACAAAGAAATATTTGTTGTGGAACTGGTAATATTGAAAAACAAAATACTGAATGGGTGATTCTAGTCAGACCTCCAAATTTGCTCTTTACTCTTAATTTTTGTAAAAATTTAATCTCCATTTTATCCCTCAAGCAAAAAAAAATAAAAATAAATGAAGATTATAACAGAAGAAGCAGCGCAACAATCTTCTCTCCCTCTCCCCATTCTCTGACTAAAGCTTAAATTGTCATCGGAAGGTGGAAGTTTATCAGATGTCAAATGCAATTTTTTCTAGATTTCAAACTACATGGATAGAAACTTATTATTTTCTCGTTGTTGAAGACTTAGACTTGTTTATAAAATATGAAGTTCTAGGCTTCTGGCCTTGTGGGACTTAATTGATCTTGGCTAATTACGACATATCTAATACGGAAAGCTTGGCATATCTTAGGGGAACTTTGTATTATGAAAGGAGCTTCAGCTTGAGTCTTGAGGAAATGGTTTTCTCATGTGGATTAATATTTTCTTTTGCAGTAGAAGAGATCGACTCCTCCATGCATTAATCAAGTACTATTTTTGCTCAACACAACATTTGATCATTTCGTACCTACTGTATCGAATTGAGAAGGTAATATAAGGATGGTGGCTGGTGACTCATGTGGAGGTCGATAGAAGTCCTAGAACAAAGATCGAAAAGGTAATTAAAATGAACATAAGGGTAAAATAAGAAGTTTAATGGTAAAAATTAAAATGGGAAGTCCGAAGAGTAAATTGTAAGGTATGAATAGAACCACCCATACAAAATTTGGTAGATATAATTAAATAAAAAAAGTTTAGTTAGTTATTGAGAGGTCCATTTTAAAATCAAAATGATTTTAAAGTTAATAGGACTTATAAACGATTCGAATTGGGCAAGTGATAGCCCTATAAAATATATAATATATAATTTCGCATACAGTGAAAAATTAATGCTTCACTAAAAACGCCCAAAAATAAAAATTACCGTACGTTGAGTTTTGAATTTTCACCCTTCAGCCCATGATGGCAGAGGCCTGCCTTCAATCCTTCCAGACACCCAGTCGCTCTACTCGCCAGTAAGCAAAGCCAAGTGGCTCTGAAATCCGAATCCTTTTCCCTCACGCCTCTCGCTGCGCGTGGCCAATGTAACCCCATGACTACCAATAACAAGTGAAGCATCAGAGGAGACACAGAAGGACCTGACTCTTCATTTCTAAATTCATCATAAACCCTATTCTTATTTTCAGTCCTCTCCACACTCTCTCTTTCTGGGTTTCCCAATTTCTTTAGAATGCTGGTAAAGCTCAAATACCCATGTTTCTAACTTCGGTTTTCTTGAAACAATTTTCCATTTTCTTCTCCTTCTGATTACCAAAACGTTTTTTTTTTTTTTGTGTTTCTTGTAATTTTTCCAAAATATTTCTATTTCTGTGTTCTGGGTTTTGATTTTTATGATTTCTGGGTGCCTTGCTTAAGCTGGATGTGATACTCTGGTCTTAAAGTTTGGTTCTTGAGAATTGTATGTTTTGATTCTTAAGAATTGTGGGTTGAAGTTTGGTTCTTTGAGAATGTGGGTTTTAGTTTGGTTCTTGATACTTACTTGTAGTTTCTCACTGTTGTCTTGGGTATTTTCAGGTCTTGATAGCTTGAATCAAGCTCCAGATTCTTGTTTTGGTAAGTTTTTACTTTTTTTTGAGTATTTTTGTGCTCTATTTTGCATGCATGTATATCTGTGGTTCATGTTATTCTTTTTGATTTATTTTTCTGAAATTCTGAGAGCTCGTTGTGTGGGGTGCTGGAGAGAGTCTGACATCTGAGTCTGTGTGTGAAGTTCTTGATAGTTTTTGAAATTACAATTCTATATGTTCATATAATGGATGGATGGTTGTTTTTTAGAAATTTTGAGCTTTGATGTAGGTGTAGATATGGTCAAGTTTCATGTTGTCCTGCTGTGGTTTTTGGTAGTATAAGACTAGTGCAGAAAAAAAAAAAACAAGTGAAATTTGTATATGTGGAACTAGGTACCTGTTAGTGCACTTGGTATCATCTGAATTCATAATTGTTGCATATGTAGTCTTTTAGACTCAAACTGATCATATCCTTTGAAAAACATTGGACACTGTAGGCACATTTGGTATTTGGGAAGCTCATAGTTGAATTCAGCGGTGAGTGGGACATTAGACAGTGATGGCGCCACCAAGTCCACAAGTTTCGAAAGCCTTTCGTGCAATGGCAGCTATTGGTATTAGTGAACAACAGGTGAAACCAGTTTTAAAGAATCTCTTGAGGTTGTATAACAGAGATTGGTCACTGATTGAAGCAGAGGAATATAGAGCTCTCGCTGATGCTATATTTGAGGCAGAAGATGCTAAGGTGTGTGTGTGTGTTTCTCTTTTGTCAGGCATATTCCATCGGCTTCTGTGTTTGTGTATTATAGTATTCTTCTGTGTGCTTAATTTTTGTTTCATCTGTTAGGTTGCAGCAGAAAAGAAGAAATGCAACAATTATGATGTATGTATTTTAACTTTCTCTTCATTACCCTGCTATACCTTCTCATTTTCAAATAATTGAGGCTATAGTTTCTGTCATATCTTGGCCTATTAACTATCAGCAGGAAGATATGGAAGCAGAATCACATCCACACCACGAACCTGAACTTCCGTTGACGAGGTTACGTTCAAGAAGTCAAGATGAGAGTCCATCACAGAAGAAGAAATCTTTAGATGATGAAGTATGTACACTTGGCTCCATTACTCACTGCTTTTGTATTCCCACGCTTCTACATATACATGCTAATACACCTTTTTCTCTATTGTCTAGCCGGTGGACAATATAGAGGAAGATTTCTCCGTTCCTCATCGTCCCTTGAAAAGGTTACGCCTACAAAATCATGAGTGTCAGGTGTCACCTTCCTCAAATACCTGCAATCCTACGTCTGGTGGTAGTTTGCTCATAAAGCCAAAAGTGGAAGCAGAGGAACTACTTGACACTCGTTCTGCACAACAGCCCCAAAATACTTCACATTCACCTGAGTCAAGGCCACCGGTTTCTCCTCATTCTGGTATTAAAGATAAGGGCAAGCAACCTCTTATATCTAAACCTTTGGCACTGCAAGGGAAGAGTTTATCGGAAAGATCATCTAATGGTGTTCGCTTTAAAGAGACAGCGGTTGAACCAGGGATCATTCTTATGCCTAAACAGAATGTTAACAGTTTAGCATTAATCACGCCTAAAGATGAGCCCTTCACTGATGACATGGCCCAAGACGAGGTTCCTATTGCCATGATCCATCCAGGTACATCTTTGTTTCTGTTGTATTGTGCTGTCATTGGTATACCACCAGATAGATAGTTGGAACTAGGAACCGAAAATATATATACACTACGCTAAGTATATTAATGATTGCTAACTGTTAACATCAAAGGTGCAGTGACTGAGCTTTCTTTTGCTATCAGTAGTGCCTTAAATATACTTCTCATAGAGTGATCTTTGTCTTGTTTCATGTGCAGATGAATCAGATAATGTACACCGTCCTCTATTGACAGAAGGTGCGACTGGGAAGCAACATGATGAACCCGTGGCTTCCCAAGAGAGAGAAAGTAGAAATGATACTCCAGTTTTATCTAATGAGGGGAGTATGAATGATGGGCTTGCAACTATTCCAGAGGGCTCTCCTTCTAACTTGGGGGAATCTTCTTGCTTAGAGGTTGCCTCATCACCTTCAGGAGAGGTAAAGCTTTCTCTGAGTTGCAGTTCAGCTATTGGAAGACCAGGCTTTCATATGCCTAATCTAGATGCAATTCTAAAATTGACGGAGGAAAAATGTCTGCACACATACAAAATCATTGACCCTAAGTTCTCTTTGAAAAATCTGTTGGGACATATGTGTGAGAGCTTCTTGGAATTGGCAACTAATTCTAATGATGAATCACAGGATGGATCAATTAATGTAGCACCAAATCTTGATTCATTGCAAAGATCTCCTGCTTGGGATGCTGTGGGTGGAAATAAGGAAACACTTTGCATGCAGTCATGTGCTTTGAACGGGCCTGTTATTATGGATTGCCCCAGTCCAGTTACTGATCCTGAAGTGCCAAGAATTCCCTTCACTTTGAATGGTAATTGTGCACAAGTCTCTGGTACTGTTGTTTCTAATGGTTTTTCTGAGGATAATGTGGATGAGTCCCTGAGTCTGGTGGTTGTTCAAAACTCTGATCTAACTCCTGATGATCTAAGGACTATTCATGATATAAATGATATAGCTAGAGGAGAAGAAAGAGTCAAAATATCGTGGGTAAATGAAAGGAGCAGGGATCGTCCACCATCCTTCTTCTATATCTCCAAAAACCTTGTCTTCAAAGATGCTGATCTTAAAATATGTCTCTCTAGCATTGAGGAAAAGAATTGCTGTGCAACTTGCTTTGGTGATTGTGTATCAGCGTCTATACCTTGTGCATGTGCATATCAAACTGGGGGTAAGTTTGCTTACACACCAGAAGGCCTCATTAAAGACGATCTATTGGAAGAGTGTATCTCTATGACTCGTAATCCGCAACCACACCATCTCTTCTACTGTAAGAACTGCCCGCTTGAAAGAATAAAGAATGACGATTGTTTAGAGCCATGCAAAGGCCATTTAAGGAGGAATTTCATTAAAGAATGCTGGGTTAAATGTGGCTGCCATGGGCAATGTGGCAACAGGGTGGTCCAGAGAGGCTTGAATTGCAACTTGCAGGTGGAAATCTGTGCAATACCATTTTTATTTGTTGTTAGTTAGAGTTTTGTGTTTCTTGTTCTGCATTGTCAGTTTTTGTACGTAAATTGTTTTATAAGTTATAATGCTATATTTTATGGAGTTGCAGATTTGCTTCTGCACTACCATTAGTTCTCTCACAGTTTCTCTAATTAATTTGCCCTGTGTATTCCAGGTCTTTTTTACTTCAGAAGGAAAAGGATGGGGTCTTCGAACCTTAGATGGCCTGCCTAAAGGTGCATTTGTGTGTGAGTTTGTTGGTGAAATATTAACCAACAAAGAGCGGCACCAAAGGAAAATCCAAAGCACCAGAAGTGGGAGACGTCCTTATCCGGTATTACTCGATGCAGATTGGGGTAGTAAAGCCAATCTGAGGGATGAAGAAGCTCTCTGTTTGGATGCGACAAAATATGGAAATGTTGCTAGGTTTATTAATCACAGGTAAATTTGAAGTTCACAGACATGTCATTAGCCTTACAGAGTTCCCTTTTGGGTTCAGCTATTCATATCCTTAATTCATTTTATCTGTTATGCTTCATTTGCAAGAATAACATATATTTTGCATATGCTTAAGTAGAAATCATGAAACTTGGAAGTCTTCTCGATTTCTTGTTTCTGCATGTGCTTGAACTTATACAGAAAGGATATAGTATGAAAATAGCTCAGAGTCGGGAATGTACTGATAACCCCTGACTACTGCAAGCCAGACCAGAAAAGAAACTTCGGTAATTGAAGTTCACAGTAAGCAATGCCTGTCAAAACTTACCGGAGAGGTTACTTACCTTGAGCAAATTTAGGGATTTCATGCTGGATGGTCAAGCAGAAGAGGCAAGTTATGGTATTATAGAACTGGAGTTGGAGTTTGCCCTAAACTTTTTGCCTGTCATTGAACTTATCTCATACTTGGATGTTATTTTACACGTAAGATGCTCATTAGGAAGAAATAGCAAGAGTTCTCAGTCAAGTGTATGAAGTCACTATAAACCTTTAAGTTAAGCATTCATTAAAACACCAAGGGTCATTGAACTTATCTCATACTTGGATGTTATTTTACACGTAAGATGCTCATTAGGAAGAAATAGCAAGAGTTCTCATTCAAGTGTATGAAGTCACTATAAACCTTTAAGTTAAGCATTCATTAAAACACCAAGGGTCATTGAATGATTTGGTTGGTAATTGTGAATCTTGTTAAGACCATCTTGGGATAATGTCTTCTAATACCATCAGAGGTGATATGATCATGTGTGTGTGTTTCTTTTGTCACATATTAATTCTGAATTAAGCTTCAGAATATCTGATGTATTTTGTATTCTACTAGATGTTTGGATGCAAACTTGGTTCCGATCCCTGTCGACGTCGAGACTCCTGATCGTCGCTTTTATCATGTATGGGACATTTGATCCTTGATTTGTATGATTATTGTTCATCTGGATGTATGATTATTTTTATTTTTATAATTTACCATATTGTGCAGGTTGCTTTCTTCACCACAAGAAAAGTAGATGCCTTGGAAGAGCTTACATGGGTGAGTAGTTTTTATGCTATTGGTTGATGGTGGTTTAGTAATTTGTGCTTTCAGAATTCATCTTTTAAGCTATACATATTGCTGGTCTCCTTGATGAGGACACAGTGAGATTTAATATCAACATTCAAACACTTGAATGATTGATGAATGAAACAGTGGGTTGTACCATGTTTCAGTAAATTAAATGTTGGAAATCTTATTCAATTTGAAAATGGTTACTTTGTTCTTTTTTTCTTCTTTTTTCTTTCTTTTTTTTCTCTTTCCTCTTCAGTTGTATTTATTTAGCATAGTCGTAATATGACTGTTTGAACATAGAAGTACATTATATCCACCATCTATGGTTTCCCTTTCATTAGATGTTTCTCATTTTGAATTTTGCAAACAATAGTGCCAAGTGTACCACACTTTGATATACCACATTTGAACACATGATGTGGCAGTTAAATTTGGATACTAAAAAGACCAAATGATGTAGACCCTTGATACATCAACTGCCATATCATGTGGTTCGCCAAACTATGATTCACCCGGCATATCCTTTTGCATAATTGATTAATTCTGTTTTTACCATCCATCCTTAGTAATGTGCTAGAATGGTTATGCAAATATGTTATACAATTCTATACTTGTATGCTAGTTCAGTTGACTTTTTATGCTGGTACCAGATTATAATAGAACCGACCGTTTTTTGTGCAATGCTTCTTTTTAATTGAAATATCATTCATCAGAGTGCTTTGTTGATATTGCCTAGTTAAACCTATCTGATTCTTGAGTGTCCGCTTTGGACCTACCACCACCACCACATGAGTCGACTTGTGAGGATTTTCTGATTACGATTGTATATGATGCTAGGACCTTGAGCAGAAGAATGTATCTGAAGGTGTATGTTGCCTTTCTTCTCTGCTAGAAGAGTTCAATCAGAATATATTGCATATTTAGCTTGTAGTACCTAATTGCACAGTTCAAAAAGTTCCGATGAAAGATATATCCTATTCCATGGGACGATGTCTTGCATTATAAAATAATAATATTGTATACTGGTTATACTTTCATGTCATGCAGTTACAATAATGGTAATTCATGTATAAATCACTCTTTTATCTTTGTGTGTCCACACTTAAGCCTGCTATACATGCTCTGTCTGCAGGATTATGGCATTGACTTTGACGACCATGATGATCCTGTTAAGGTGTTCAACTGCCAATGTGGCAGTAAATTCTGCAGGAGTATGACACGTTCAAATAGTAAGTGTACTGAAAATCGTCCTATCCTGCGCCAATTTTTTTTTTTTTTTAAACCACTTATCGGGGTGCATTTTCTATAATCTCTATTCTATAAGTCCGAGTTGAAGTTTTCATTAACTTTGGAAAATAATTGAGCCACTTTGATGGTTCTTATACAGTTGATCCTGATGCTGACCTTCGTTTTCATTCGACATTACAGGATCAAGATCGGCCTCACTTGCAAGATGAAGGTTTGAGACTATTTTGAGTGCTTCTTGGCAAGGCACGGCCTTACCCTCACTGAAGAATTAGTAACTAAGCATATTTTACTGGACTAATTTTGGTTTCAACTGGCTGTCCTGACGGGGCCAGTTCATCATGGAGTAGCGGCTAACCTCATCCAGGTTGTTTGCACATGATGGATATGCATAAAGCTGTGGTAGATATTTTGGATGCTCTTGTAGGTTTTGTACATGTTTAGGCCAGTTTAACGGTCTGATGTCCGTAGTGTAGTTTTAACGGTCTGATACCAGTATATACTGCTCTAGTTATTCTGTAATTCTGAAGGGGGGAAATCTTTGCTTAGAATTGTTCGGAATTAGCTTATGGTATGTTGATATTATATATGCATCACCAAAATATACAACCTATGGGGACAGACAGGCACCCTTGAGGAAGGCAGTATAAAAAAAAACGTCATTACATTTTCCGTAGGTTCATGTACGCATATGTACAAACTTGCCGTATCCGTTAAGAAACAGAGAGTGCTGCTGCTGATTCCCTGGCGTCTTTAAGGGACAATGAATCCCTGTTATGCGGCCTCTGAAGTTCTTGATGCTCGGATCCGGCAGGAATTATAGGCTGAATGCTGCCTGGATTGAGTGGGAAAAGGGTTTTGTAGTAGCCCTCCATGATCAACTGAAAATTGCAAGTTTCTGCAACCTTTGGAATCTGTTTGGAAAAGATTAACAAGTCGAGTCACTATAACAAATGGAAAACTAAGCTCGGTAAAATTGCGCGGTGAAGAAGGCGGTACCTGGTAAATGTCACGCATGTAAGCATGAAGGTTTGGATACTCGACCAGCTTCCTCCTGGTGCATTTGAACAAGACATTGTAGGCGAGATCGAACCGGATGAGAGTGGTGAAGAGGCAAACATCGGCAAGCGTCAGTTCATCTCCGCACAGGTAGCGAAATCGGCTCAAATGATCTTCCAACTTGTCCAGTGTGTTGAACAAGTCATTCACTGCTACATCATATGCTTGTTGAGACTGAGCAAATCCACACCTGCAAAAATGTCACACCTTTAATCCAATCCGATCAATTACCAATGCTAAAAAATTGGACCTGGGAATTCCACCTATAGACTCCATTATTGACATTGGGGTAGATTATGCTGTTCCATTCTTGAATCTTTGGCTTCAATGCTGGCGGTGAAAGATCCAAACCCGGGTTACGGGCCAGTTCATTCAGACCCGAATTGAACAATTCGATTATATCGTAGCTTTCGTTGCATAGTACTTGTTTGTTCTTTGCGTCCCATAGCATTGGCACTGTGGACCGACCGTCGTACCCTCCCGCTCTAGATTTGTAGACCTCTTTCAGAGTCCTGAACCCGTTTGCTTTGTCCCGGGTCGGGTCGAGGGTATCCGGATCCGGGTCGCGGGTAGTCTTGAATTCCCAGGAGCCGTCCGTGCCCGGAGAGGCGATTGAGACGGGGACGGCGCCGTCGAGGCCCTTGAGGGCTCGGACGATGAGGGTGCGGTGGGCCCAGGGGCAGGGGAGGCCCACGTAGAGGTGGAGGGAGGTCTGGTTTTGGCGGGGGATTTGTGTGGCTCGAAACCTTGAAGGGGGTCGGGTGTAGGCGAGGGAGGGATCGGAGGGGGCGAGCTGGGACATCATGAGCCGCCACGTGGTGTTCCAGGCTGCGCGGACGGTGGAGATGAGGAGGCCGGGAGGGAGGGATGGGCCCCAGAGGAGCTTGGTGACGGAGGTGAGCAGGGAGGTTGGGTCCGGCGGTTGGGGGGGTTGTTGGTTGAGGGACATTTTAGTGGTGACGCGGCGGATGAGGGGCTTGGGTGGGGCCCGTGGGAAGGAGGAGGAGCTGTTGGGATTCAATGGTGGAGTTGGGTGGAAGGAGGAGCTCAGCAGCGAAATGGAAGTGCAGTTCATCTTTGTGTGGGTACAGGTGTAGGTTACGTTGGTATTTCTGCTACAACCTCATCATTAACAGAGCTCAATGGCGAATTTAATATTTTTCATTAATGTCGATTTTTTTGTGTTGTTGATGTAAAAAAGAAATTTACAACGAAAATTTTCGTGAAATTTTGTTATACAATATTTTATCAAACAATATCACTTGCTATAAATTTTTAAGAAAATGTTATTAAACCAAACACAATTCTGATCGTATGTATATAATAAAGAAGTTTATCTACGAGCGTATTTGTTTTTTCATAAACATATATATGTATTTTGGTGCATCTTTGATATGAGAAAATGCATGTCTTGAATGATTGTTTGAAGTCATTTAATATTTATCTTACTACTATGAATTTTAAGTTATTTTAAGTTTTGAAGATGAGCCAATTTACTATCTCTTTGAGATAGCTTCTAGTGTGAACAGGTTCTAGGAGCTTTCTGAGATGTTTATATTCTTCATTTGTACAACAATTGAGCATTTGAGTGTAGGCATGTGAGGTGTAGCTGATCGATTTTTTGTTAGGAGGCCAAACTATTTTTGTTTTTACTAGGCTTTGTATTTATGCAAGCGTTCTTGGATTGTAATGACCTGCAGTGGTTGGGTACAGATTTGGTTATTTCCCTCCCAATCGCTCTATTTCAAGTTTTGTTAGTGTGCCTGGCTTGATTTGGCTGTTCATCTAATGTAATTTTTTCTTCAAATAAAATTACTCTTTCTCTGCTCTAGAATTTCAAAATAGGCAGAAATATCACTTTGGTCATCGAACTATGGCTCGCTCGACACTTTGGTCATCCAACTTTTAAAAACTTCATTTTGGTCATCGAACTATATCATTACATATCACTTTGGTCATTCCGTCTGTTTTCTCTGTTAACTCCAAGGGTATTTTGGAGATTTAAAGGTTTACTTACCATTTTTATAACTTAATCTAACTTTTCCCGCCTAAACATAAAACTCCAAGGGTATTCTCCGCCAATTGCTCTATTTCAAGTTTTGTTATTGTGTCTGGCTTGATTTGGCTATTCATCTAATGCAATGAATTTTTTTTTAATAAAATTACTCTTTCTCTGCTCTAGAATTTGAAAATAAGCCAAAAGGATTGTCATTTGTCAAATTAACTAATTTACACCCATTCTTTGTGTTACGGCTCACGTGTTATATTTGCACAAAAATTAGTTGAAAATTAATTTGCTAAATGTAGCAAATTGGCAGAAATCTAGAAGAATAATTAAGATAAAACCTTTGGATAAAAAAAATAATAATAAGGTAAAACCAAGGGTAGTTTTTTTTTTTTTTTAAAGGGAACTTAGGGTAAAGTTGACCCAAGTAAAAACCACTAGTTAGCAAACCGGTCATTCAGCCAATGACACGTGTTTGAAAGCAGAACTTGGTTCAAACGACGTCGCGTGGTGTATGTGAAGGGAAAACCCTAGCACTATAAATACCGATATCAAATGCCTCGGCATTCAGTTTTATGACTGATTGAGTGGCGGTAGAGAGAGAAAATGTCGAAGCGAGGGAGGGGAGGATCGGCCGGGAACAAGTTCCGTATGTCGCTGGGTCTGCCGGTGGCGGCGACGATCAACTGCGCCGACAACACCGGAGCCAAGAACCTCTACATCATATCCGTGAAGGGGATCAAGGGGCGCCTCAACCGTCTGCCGTCGGCCTGCGTCGGCGACATGGTGATGGCCACCGTGAAGAAGGGAAAGCCGGATCTGAGGAAGAAGGTGCTGCCGGCCGTGGTGGTCCGTCAGCGCAAGCCCTGGCGCCGAAAGGACGGAGTGTTCATGTACTTTGAGGACAACGCCGGCGTGATTGTGAACCCCAAGGGAGAGATGAAGGGGTCGGCTATTACTGGGCCGATCGGGAAGGAGTGCGCGGATCTCTGGCCCAGAATTGCAAGTGCTGCCAATGCTATCGTCTGAGAGTAATAGTAGTGGTCTTTGATTTTAGTTCTATGTTTCCAGTGTTGCTTTCTTATCTAGGAAGACCTTATCTTTTGATATTATATTGTGATGGATTATCTCAGTTATGCTTAAATTTTGGATTTTAGCATTCGGGATTTTTGTGTTCTTTTAGTCCTTTCAATGTTTAAAGTTTGAGTTCTGTATTATGCTTGCGTGGTTGGTTCGGGCCCATAGGGCTTGTTAGCCTTATGATAGAGATTACTGTGAAATAGTTTCGACCAATATGGTGATGAACATTGTAGAGATTTCACATCTTTGCCTGGCACATAAATGTTTTAACAAAATTACGGAGAACAGCAATTTAGCATTTTAAAACAGTTTTGGTTATGGCTTTTCTTGAGTACGCAATGTGTATCATCTTTAGGGAATCAGTTTTTCTGGTGTCTTTTTATGTATTAACTGGTGTTATATTTTGGACGTTAGCAAGATAATACTTTTGGGATGACACAAAGTTGGCGTCTTAAATTGTGTTCCTGTTCGGATTTTGTTTGTTCATTTTGAGATTGCAATTGCTCTGCCCCATTGTGAATATAACCAATCTAGCCGGAACTTCTGGAGAGGGGGCTTTGCTGAAGCGCATAGCGAATTTCATATGATATGAGATGATATGTAGTGTATAGCTTAGATTCTTTTCAACACTTCATCATGTGGATAGTGTGACTTGAAGCTGATGGAGTGTAATGCCCCCTCGGTGAGATTGCATTTAGTATGTTCTGTTTGTGATTGAAATTGCGTTTACTGTGTTTCTACTTGAAAGAGCTCTGTTTTAAGGCAAGCTATGCCAATGGTTGACCCTAGTTTTTGAGTCATATAAAGTGTTCACGGAATTCACTGAACCAATTTACCAATAACTGCGACGGTTCCAATTGAATTTCCCTGATGCTATTAGCAAATTGGACGGTGTTCCAGTTAGAGGTCATTACAATTTCCAAACCAGAAATTAGAGGAGAAGAATACTGGAACATTTAAGGCTTGCTTAGCCACATTTTATAGGATGATTTTTAAAACTGTTTTAATGAAACCAATAAAATGGATTTTATATTTCAACACTTGACAATGCGTTTGATGTGTGGCCTGGTAAAGAATTTGTGCTTTGTTTGCATACCTCTTCTTTTCTTTAATAAACGAGTAGAGGATTTGCGTCTGCAAGCTCAATCGTCGTTGTCTTGCACCATACGTAAAGCTCTTCCTTGGGCGAGTTGTCAATGGCGTCTTCTCACCTCTTCTTTTTGGAGATGGGTCTTCTTGACCTAACCCTTACATCTTCTCCTGATAGTGGCGACGGGCTTTGTGATGGCAGCTCTTGTTGGTCTCAAGCATCTGGTGGCCTTTGTTATCCTCCTTTCCTTATTCTCTATTGGAGGTTTCTGGGCGTATGGTTGTGGGGACGGGCTTTGTTCTCCTGCGGGGTTGGGACGTTCAGGTTAACCTCTGGCCATCTATGGTGGCAATGAATCGTGCGGGGTTCGATCCTTGTCTATCTTCTTTGTGTTTTGGTGGTAGGGGTAGTTTGGATGGTGTTTTGTTGATAGAGGCATTGCCTCTGGTGGAGGTGGCGTGTTTCAGGGGCTTTGGGTCTGGTGGCTTGTTGTTGCGACAGATTAGTGGGTTGGTGCTGGCGGAGTAACTTGCGGCTGTGGACGGTCTGGTATTGAGCCTGGTGTCGCAGGGGTGGTGGCGCCTAGAAACAGCTAATGACGGCTTTGGTGACGGAGTGGTTGGGGATGCGATCCATGACGGCGTTGTTGTAACTTGTCTAGGGTTTCTGGTCTTAAGGCTTGATTTTGGGCCTGCTGGTTTTGGGTTAGCATGGCTTTCTTTTGGGTCTAGGGCTTTGTTTTGGGTCCATGTATTTTTTATTTTCTTTTCTTAATTGACCCGGGAAGCCCCTTCGCATAGGGGAGTCTTGGGGAGCATGAATAAATTAGGGTTGGGGCTTGAATCACTCGGCGCCAACCCTAGTAATGTCAGGTTACTGATTTCAGAGCTTTCTTTCTAAGGTAGCTTTAGGGTTATCTAGACAATTATACAATTCTGTCGTATCCCTAAGGGGTGGTCATTGTGTATTGTTACCTACTTTTATGTTTAATGGACTGACGCCCAATTTTCCATCAAAAAACAATGCGTTTTGATAAATTTTGGAAAATAATATAAATACGAAAAACTAAGAAAGTGTGTTTGGCAACTTTACTTAAGAAAGGAGTCGCAATTCAGAAGGTGCTGGTCATTAGTGTTCTAGGTGCTGGTCAATCGGTGAGGTCTTCCAATGGTTGATAGTATCTTCGATCAATTATTGAGGTAGTTGGTCAATTGATGAGAGTCAATTAGACGGTTGTTGAATCATCGTAAGGTGGTGATAAGTTTGTCAGTTGGTGGCTGAATTTGTCGATTGATAAGATCACAGGTTAGTTGGTTCTGGAGTCGTTGGTGAGGTTGTCGATCAAGAGATTGTGGAGTCGCCATAAAGTGGTGCTAGGTTTGTTAGTTGGTCGTTGAATTTGTCGGTCGGTAGGATCGCTAGCTAGTTGCCTGTGGGCCATGCTGTCGGGGTCTAGTTAGCTTGTGACGTCATATTAGGAGCCAAGTTTGAAATTTGGACTCGGGTGATAGAAATTGGAAGTGCATGGATGATCTTGATTAAAAAAAAATCAGGGACCAAACTGATATTTTGTCATGATGGATAAAGAGTCTGCGACCTCTCTGCTTGCTTAGAAGAGATGTTGCAGATTAGCCCGCATTTCCTGTGCCTCCATTGATTGATCATGGGTTTTGTAAGGGCTTTTCTAGCTGGGCTTAATAGCTTGAAAATATGGTTTTACTTAGGTAATGACTCTTTTGTCAGTCCCACGAGGGTGGGTCGTTATGTGTAATTTCGTTGAATTATAAAAGAGATGACAGTTTCTTCAAAGTAAAAAAAAAATAATAATAATATATATATATATATATATATAGACACACACACAGATCCTATCCAGAGCGAGACCTCGCTCTGAAATTAAAATTAAAGTGCACTTTTCGGTCGCATATCCACATCTCGACCGTTCAGTTTTTAGGTAGTAATGTATAGATCATCTCTGCAAAATTTCAGCTAAATTGATGTTCGTTAAGGCAGTTATCCTACGGTTTAGGTTGGACATATTCAGTTCGTCCATTGGTTTAAGCGAGTTAGATACATTAAAGATCATCAATTTGGCTGAAATTTTGTAGAGATGTTCTATACATTAGTACCTAAAAACTGAACAGTCGAGATGTGGATATGAGACCGAAAAGTGACTCTAAACTCTAACCTCGCACTTTAATTTCAGAGCGAGGCCCTCGCTTTAGATAAATATTATATATATATATATATATATATATATGTATGTAGCAACAAAGTATAGGAGCTTTTGACACCATTACATAAGAACATATCATATTTCACATAACTCATAAAGGTTGAATCGCCACAGCTCAATGATAACAATTGAAGGAAGCCGAAAGGTTCACCTTCATCTTCTAGGGTAGAAACTTCATCTGCTATCTCTGCTACAGGCCTTTCAACTGCATTGGACGATCATCCCAATCTGAAGCCAGTGGCGCACTCTTGTTAACTGAATCCTGAGGAGCTACAGATGGTGCAGGTTGACCTTTAGCAACGCGTAACTTCAAAAAAGAATAAAGCAGAAAATTTGGGTCAAATGGTCAAATACAATCGTTGCTCTGCATAGCCATAGTTGTCAACTGGACTAGTTCCATTAACATCAGGCACCACATAATCTCTAGTATGAGTTAAAAAAAAAAAAATTAATGCCATTTTAACTAAAAATAGCTCAAAAGATATGAGACCATGATCGAGTATGAACATGATTTCAAGTCAAGTTGCTATCGGTACTTAATTACTGAAGACAAAGTATAGATCACTAAGAGCAAGTTCACCCATTGGGTTACCATGACACATACTATTCATTGCTTTTTAGTGTTTATTTTCACTCTCTGGGTCACCATGTCTTTTTTTTTTTGTGTGAACTTAGATTTTAAGAAGTTTTTATATGTTGTTAAGCACAACTTTTTTTCCTTTAATTATGATGTGCTACGTTATATGTGGGACTGTGTGAGTCAGATACACAAAGCACAACTATAAAATTACTGCATCTTATATGCACCTCTTATTCATAACTGTGTAGATACAGAAGTTGTGAATTCTGTTTCTAGGATTAATGACCCATAAAGAATGTTGTTTATCTTTGTTAAAGCTAAATTTTGATTTTGGCCTTTATAATCATGGCAAGTATTTATCTAACAAAGACATAAGTATAATTGAAAATGTTAAGAGAAGTTACCATTCAAGTTAATATACTGAACCTGATACAAAAGAACTAACCACTCATATTTACTCTTTTATTGTAGATGGACACAACAATAACTTACAAGGATATGGAGACCGAAAAAGTTGAACACTGACAAATATGATGGGCTTCATTAATTTTCTTAAAGCTGCAATCCATGAAATCTCTCTCTACTTGCTCAATTGTAATATGATGTACATATCATATTTTTATGTATACAAGTTATCCTCTAAGTTTCAGTTCCAAGCAAGTAACTGTTCCATTATGTAGTGATTGATTTTAGTTCAATCTTGAAGTATATCTTTCCTCAAAATTATCATCCTAACAAAAAAAAACCCGCACTATCGCACGGGAGAATTAGCTCCAAACCCCGCAGCAAAGCGCGGGCAATATTGCTAGTTTCTGACTATACTAAAACGCAAATCGCTAAAAGACAAACGAAATGAGCAGTCAATTGACGATTATGCGCTACATTTTTCTGGTCTTTTGCTTGATTGCCCCCTACAGGTGTTGGCTGTGCATGAGGCCGTGTTGATATTGCTTGCTCTGCATGTTTGCTCTGGAGAAGGACACATCTTCTTTCTTTTGGGTTTTGGTGTTCGCTCGAGAGAAAAAGAGAGAGCGAATAGAACAGGGGAAGAAGGGAGAGAACGCAGAGAAGCGGAGGAGGGGGACGAGAAGCTCTCAGGTTTTTGTTTTGATTGCGCAAGAGTTTTGCTATTTTCTTTTTTCGGAATCAAAACCCGATCTGTTTGTAGGTATTGGTATTTTTTCCCCCTGGAATTTCTGGGTTTGCATGGTTTTTGCGATCATCTGAATGATGAGTTTGATTGTATGAGCTTAATGTCTGTGTTCAAGGCGTGCGAAGCGCTGGTTTTTGGTATTAGAGTTTCTGATGCTAATGAGTTCGATTTGTCTCTTGTCTAGAATCTCTTCTTTTTTGCTTCTGGGGCTTCCTATTTGCTGATTTCGGTGAGTTGTTTGTGTTCTATTTTGTATTGGAATGGTTTTTTTTTTTTTTTGTTTTGATTTTGGTGGATTCAGGTCTAATCGATTTTTTATTTTTATTTTTAATTTTGTTTCTGCTTTTGCTGTTCATTCTCTACCCGTTGCCGTTGCTGCTCTCCGGTTTTGTTGTTCGCTCTGCATGCATCGATTGGCTCTTCATTCTCTTCTTTAGCTTTTTTAGTTCTTCATATCTTTTGTTCAAATCCTTTTGAGTTTGGTTATTTGCATAAGGGGTTTGTCTTATATGCATATGGTGCATGGTTGAGCTGAGAATAAATTAGACGGTTGATGCATATGGTGCACAAACCTTAAATTGCAGAATGCCTATTTGAAATTGCAGAATGGTTGAATCATTTGTTAATTGATGTTTTAGTTCCCATGCTTTTTTAGTTCCATATTCTGGTTGTGGATGATAGCATCATACATAGGAAGGTCATTGAAAAGCTATATAATATTTCTTGCTCTAACGGTAGCTAGATGTCTGTGAATGAGTCACTGCAAGAAACATTGGATTTTGTTTTGCAGTGACTGCTTTTGATAGTGGAACCGGGGTTTTAAGATAACTACGGGTGAGTGCTTTTGCTTTTAGTTGTGTTTCTGTTGCACCTATTTTTTATCTGCTGAGGAAATTACAATGCAGCTGTTGTTTAGTCTCTTGAAATTGAGGTTCTTCTGATTCTTTGTGTGGTTGTAGTCTTTGTTGTTGATAGTTCTCTTAAGTTTAGTTGTCTTGGAAACTCTTACTTTATAAGTAACGAAGTTCAACATCCATATTCACAATATATTTACCAGCAATAGTTAGATTGAGATTATGAATGAGAGGATTAAGGGAGAGATAATGGGTCAACCTCTTATGAAGCAATGGGAATAATTTATATTTCGATATTGTATTTGTACTTGAAAACATTCAGTATTCATCATGTTCTTATTTTCAGTATTGTTTGGTTTCAATATGACATGGATAAGCAGCAAAGTGTAAGTAGTAAGGATTAAGCCTTAGTGTGTTTATGTTTATAAGGCCAAACAATTGATACTTCTGTGGTATTATTACTCTTATGATTAGCAGATTGCATAATGGAGTCCATTATACTTGCCAAGTAGATTTCTTATACAGTTTCAATGGTATGTAGGAAAAGAGTGGCAAAATTGCAAATGATTTTCTAATACCTCCGCCACTTGAATCTTAATATCTATCCGGCATCCCACATCTTACTTCTTTTCAGTTTTCTCTCCCTTCTTTGATAAGTAGATATTTACATTATTGAAAGGTAATAGCCACATTGTGCAGTCGGTACATGAAAATGTAGAGACCATTTTTTTACTTTCAATTTTATTTGTGTTATCAATGTAGTTACTTCCCTGCGTTATCAATGTAGTTACTTCCCTGCATTGTTCCTTCTTCTGTGGTTATCTAACAGAGTCCACTTGAAAACCATATGTTTCTTTTTATCGAACAGTTATAGAAGATTGACAACTTTGTGGCTTTAAATGATGCAGTGATAGTGTGAATCTGTTTTTGTATAATCACTTAATTTTCAAATTCGTTTGTTCTGCTTAGCCAAGTTTAGATTTTAACAAATAGCATTGTTTAGTTGCCATTGTCTTTTGTCACTGAGTTTCTTGGCTTGGATTCTGTTTTTTTTTTGCAGTGTTTCATATTTCTAATCAAAAGGAGAATAATGATGCAATAGCTGAAAATATTAAACAGGTAAATATTCACAATTGATCTCCTTTTCATTGAATTTGTGCGTTCAGCTTAAACAGCTAAAAAGAATGTCATGTGCTCATATTTCTTATGATGATCTAGCTTTACATTTCAGTTAGCTTAAGGCTCTATATCTTATGTATATATAGATTGTGAGCAGGTTCTGAATATAAAGAAAAACAAATTAAGACAAACACATAGGCATGGAAATAAAAAACAAAAACCACATCTAAATGGAACCCTTGCTCAACTGACGTAAAAGCATAGGATACTTCATTAGCAGGATGCATCAGCAAAAGACATATTAAATCAGAAGCATACTTAGTATTTCTGTAATATATATGAATCTGCATAGCTTTTGTGTATTGTATTAAATATTCGCATGAGAAACAATCATGCATATACTCCCACATTTCAAGAAATCACATATGTTAGGGGTTTTAAATTGACTTCTGTATGACTTTGAGGATAAGGTTCCAACTTGATTATCGAGCATGAAAGTGCATTTGGATATTGTTCCTGTTGCATTCAGGAGCCCTGCTCCTCTTGAAGCATAACTCACCCCACAGAATATTGCTTTCCCTGTAGCGTTGGGAGCTAGAAGTGAAACTACATAGTTTAGTTGTCTCAGTTCTTCACTTGCATATAAACAGAACAACAAAGTCAAGGTAAATTTTATAACATTCCTTTGCTTCCCTTGCAGTTTTAGTAGCTAAAAATGGAACTGCATAGTTTGGTTGTAAAATAGAACATTACCAAACATGCTGGAAAATTATTCCAAATTATATTTGTAGTTACGCATAAGTGAAGTGTCTGCAGCCATGTATATATAAAGAAGTAGTAGTTCAAGTAATCAACCGTTTTTCAAGAAACAATCCAATTCAATAATAATTAATAGCAACATGCTTCAATTCATTCAGTTAGTTGTTTGTTAAAAACAGTAAGATTTTGAAGCATTGTGTGCTTGGACAATTAGCTTTTGCCAGTTTAGATATTTAAATGACATTGATTTTCCTTGCAGGTTTCATTTAGGTCATTGTTCGTGCACTCAGAGCTGGATTAGTTGGATCTTTCTATGCAAATATATTGACCTTCTGTATTTCAGGTTAACTATTTTTGGAATCGATCAAACACGTGTGTAGAATAGCCTAGGTCTATAATTTGCTTGCTTGGGCAGCTTAAACAAATCAAGTTAATTGTTGACAAGCTACTAATTTAACTTGAGGCTTTTGAGTAAATTTCCTACTTGCTCCATAAGTAAATCTCAGTTGGATTGTCTTGGGTTAAAATTTATTTTGTATGTAATGTTTATAAATGCAGTACTATTAAATTGAATCATAGCAATGATAAACCCGCAGCATCGTGCGGGCTTTATACCTAATTTAATATGTAAGAGCATCACGTATTCATTCACATGCCATGCTCAGTCTTTTTTAAATTTCAATGCAGTCACTTATTTGTAATCTTTATAATCAAAGCATGTGCTTTAACACGAAGATTTTCCATTTTCATTTTACAAGGGCTTAGGTCAAACTGATCTACCATTGGGGGCAACCAATAATGACATGACATGTGTAAGTTTAGGACAAACGCAAGGAGTAACAGTAAAGCGGACAAAATAAATTGAACAAAAGCAATACGCATTGAGCTAAGTTAAGCAAACGCATAGCGAACCCATGCCTGTAAAATGAGTGTAAATTAGGACTACACTCACAAGCCAATTGTCTGCTGCCATGGGGGGGGGGGGGGGGGGGGGGGTGGGGGGCGCATAAAAGATAAAAAGATCTAAATCTCATAGCATAAAACATAGAAAGATCTAAATCTCAAAAGGTAGCTTTGGGTTTCAAGCGGGCATAGCATAAAACATAAAAAGATCTATATCTCAAAAGTCAGCTTTGGGCTTCAAGCGGGGTAACCCTCCCAAGTGTGTTTATACACTCGAACAGGCCTCTTCGGCTTCTTTTCATCCTCCTTCTTGTTCGTCTTTTTCTCCTTCTCTTCCTCTGCGTCTGGAGGACCGTCTTTCAACCCCTTCAGCTGCTCCAATATGTGCTTTTTGGCAGCCACGATGATTCCCTTCTCCAGCTGTTTAGTTTCTGCATTCTTGTAAAACAATTCTTCAACATCCGGCAGGTTGTCAATTATATGCCAAGGGATTTGGGGTTTTTGAAGGAATTTAGCTCCACTAATTTCTTGAAAGGTCTCCTTCAGCATCCCTAAAAAGGAATTGACCGCCATTGAAGCACAACCTCCAAATTTCAGAACAACTCGATCATGGTGCACGTCATACTCGAGTTGCACATAGATTTTTAACGGCCTGTTTCCCACAGCGTGCTTCTGGTTGAAGAACAAGTCGTTTTTAATTTCTCCTGTCTGTTGTAGTAAAACGTATTGTTCACACCTCTTACCTTTTTCGAGTTGTTGAAGCTTGCTGACTTCCTTCAGGAGAATTTCGCGAAGAGTCGGAACTTACGGTGTCTCTGGCATTTCTCGTAGCCGGAACTTTGGCCGGAGTTGTGAGAACTTGGCACATAGCCCAAGTTTGAGGGGTTGGAGGTCAGTGAAGGAGGAGGAGGGGAAGGAGAGGGAGAGGGAGGTGGTGGTGTTGGGCTTGGGAATGCAGAAACTTGTTGTTAAAGCTACAACCATTTTGCTGATTGTTGAGAAAGAAGCTATAAGTATTTATACACTTGAACATGCCTCTTCGGCTTCTTTTCCTCCTCCTCCTTCTTCTTCTTCTTCTTTTTCTCCTTCTCTTCCTCTGCGTCTGGATGACCGTCTTTCAACCCCTTCAGCTGCTCCAATATGTGCTTTTTGGCAGCCACGATGACTCCCTTCTCCGGCTGTTTAGTTTCTGCATTATTGTAAAACAATTCTTCAACATCCGGCAGGTTGTCAATTAAATGACAAGAGATTTGGCGATTTTGAAGGAATTGAGCTCCACTAATTTCTTGAAAGGCCTCATTCAGCAGCCCCAAAAAGGAATTGACCGCCATTGAAGCACAACCTCCAAATTTCAGAACAACTCGATCGTGGTGCACGACGTACTCGAGTTGCACATAGATTTTTAACGGCCTGTTTCCCACAGCGTGCTTCTGGTTGAAGAACACGTCGTTTTTAATTTCTGTTGTCTGTTGCAGTGAAACGTATTGTTCACACCTGTTACTTTTTTAGAGTTGTTGAAGCTTGCTGACTTCCTTCAGGAGAACTTCGGGAAGAGTCGGAACTTGCGGTGTCTCCGGCATTTCTCGTAGCCGGAACTTTAGCCGGAGTTGTGAGAACTTGGCACATAGCCCAAGTTGGAGGGGTTGGAGGTCAGTGAAGGAGGAGGAGGGGAAGGAGAAGGAGAGGGAGAGGGAGGTGGTGGTGTTGGGCTTGGGAATGCAAAAACTCGTTGTCAAAGCTACAACCATTTTGCTGCTTGTTGAGAAAGAAGCTATAAGTATTTATACACTCGAACATGCCTCTTCGGCTTCTTTTCCTCTTCCTTCTTCTTTTTCTCCTTCTCTTCCTCTCCGTCTGGAGGACCGTCTTTCAACCCCTTCAGCTGCTCCAACATGTGCTTTTTGGCAGCCACGATGACACCCTTCTCCGGCTGTTTAGTTTCTGCATTATTGTAAAACAATTCTTCAACATCCGGCAGGTTGTCAATTAAATGCCAAGGGATTTTGGGATTTTGAAGGTATTGAGCTCCACTAATTTCTTGAAAGGCCTCTTTCAGCAGCCCCAAAAAGGATTTGACCGCCATTGAAGCACAACCTCCAAATTTCATAACAGCCCGATCGTGGTGCACGACGTACTCGAGTTGCACATAGATTTTTAACGGCCTGTTTCCTACAGCGTGCTTCTGGTTGAAGAACACGTCGTTTTTAATTTCTGCTGTCTGTTGTAGTGAAAAGTATTGTTCACACCTCTTACTTTTTAAAAGTTGTTGAAGCTTGCTGACTTCCTTCAGGAGAACTTCGGGAATAGTCGGAACTTGCGGTGTCTCCGGCATTTCTCGTAGCCGGAACTTTGGCCGGAGTTGTGAGAACTTGGCACATAGCCGAAGTTGGAGGGGTTGGAGGTCAGTGAAGGAGGAGGAGGGGAAGGAGAGGGAGAGGGAGGTGGTGGTATTGAGCTTAGGAATGCAGAAACTCGTTGTCAAAGCTACAACCATTTTGTTGCTTGTTAAGAAAGAAGATATAAGTATTTATACACTCGAACAGGCCTCTTCGGCTTCTTTTCCTCCATCTTCTTCTTCTTCTTCTACTTCTTTTTCTCCTTTTCTTCCTCTGCGTCTGGAGGACCGTCTTTCAACCCCTTCAGTTGCTCCAATATGTGCTTTTTGGCAGCCACGATGACTCCATTCTCCAGCTGTTCAGTTTCTGCATTCTTGTAAAACAATTCTTCAACATCTGGCAGGTTGTCAATTATAAAACAATTCTTCAACATCCGGCTTGGGAATGCAGAAACTCGTTGTCAAAGCTACAGCCATTTTGCTGCTTGTTTAGAAAGAAGGTATAAGTATTTATACACTCGAACAGACCTCTTAGGCATCTTTTCCTTCTTTTTCTTTTTCTCCTTCTCTTCCTCTGCATCTGGAGGACCGTCTTTCAACCCCTTCAGTTACTCCAATATGTACTTTTTGGCAGCCACGATGACTCTCTTCTCCAGCTGTTCAGTTTCTGCATTCTTGTAAAACAATTCTTCAACATCCGGCAGGTTGTCAATTATAAAACAATTCTTCAACATCCGGCATTCTTGTAAAACAATTCTTCAACATCAGGCTTGGGAATGCAGAAACTCGTTGTCAAAGCTACAGCCATTTTGTTGCTTGTTGAGAAAGAAGCTATAAATATTTATACACTGGAACAGGCCTCTTCGGCATTTTTTCCTCCTTCTTCATCTTCTTCTTCTATTTCTTCTTCTCTTCCTCTGCGTCTGGAGGACCGTCTTTCAACTTTTCAGTTGCTCAAATATGTGCTTTTTGGCAGCCACGATAACTCAATTCTCCAGTTGTTTAGTTTATGCTTTCTTGTAAAACAATTCTTCAACATCCGGCAGGTTGTCAATTATAAATCAATTCTTCAACATCTGACATTTTTGTAAAACAATTCTTCAACATCCGGCTTGGGAATGTAGAAACTTGTTGTCAAAGCTATAGCCATTTTGCAGCTTCTTGAGAAAGAAGATATAAGTATCTATACACTCGAACAGACCTCTTCGGCTTCTTTTCCTTCTTCTCTTCCTCTACGTCTGGAGGACCGTCCAGCCACGATGACTCCCTTCTCCAACTGTTCTGTTTCTGCATTCTTATAAAACAATTCTTCAACATCCGGCAGATTGTCAATTATATATCATGGGATTTGAGGATTTTGAAGGTATTGAGCTCCACTAATTTCTTGAAAGGCCACCTTCAGCAGCCCCGAAAAGGATTTGACCACCATTGACGCACAACCTCCAAATTTCATAATAACCCGATCGTGGTGCACGTCGTACTCGAGTTGCCCATAGATTTTTAACGGTCTGTTTCCCGCAGCGTGCTTCTGGTTGAAGAATACGTCGTTTTTAATTTCTTCTGTCTGTTGAAGTGAAACGTATTGTTCACTCCTCTTACTTTTTTCGAGTTGTTGAAGCTTGCTGACTTCCTTCAGGAGAACTACAGGAAGAGTCGGAACTTGCAGTGTCTCCGGCATTTCTCGTAGTCGGAACTTTGGCCGGAGTTGTGAGAACTTGACACATAGCCCAAGTTGGAGGGGTTGGAGGTCAGTGAAGGAGGAGGGGAAGGAGAGGGAGAGGGAGGTGGTGGTGTTGGGCTTGGGAATGCAGAAACTCGTTGTCAAAACTACACTCATTTTGCAGCTTGTTGAGAAAAAAGCTATAAGTATTTATACACTCGAACAGGCCTCTTCGGCTTCTTTTCCTCCTTTTTCTTCTTCTTCAGCTGCTCCAATATGTGCTTTTTGGAAGCCAGGATGACTCCCTTCTCTAGTTGTTTAGTTTCAGCATTCATGAAAAATAATTCTTCAACATCCGGCTTGGAAATGCATAAACTCGTTGTCAGAGCTACATCTATTTTGTTGCTTGTTGAGAAAGAAGCTATAAGTATTTATACACTCGAACAGGCCTCTTCGGCTTCTTTTCCTCCATCTACTTCTTCTTTTTCTCCTTCTCTTCCTCTGCGTCTGGAGGACTGTTTTTCAACCCTTTCAGCTACTCCAATATGTGCTTTTTGGCAGCCACGATGACTCCCTTCTCCAGTTATTTAGGTTCTGCATTCTTGTAAAACAATTCTTCAACATCCGGCATTGTTGTAAAACAATTCTTCAACATTCGGCTTGGGAATGCAGAAACTCGTTCTCAAACCTACAACCATTTTGCTGCTTGTTGAGAAAGAAGCAATAAGTATATTTATACACTCGAAGAGATCTCTTTGACTTCTTTTCCTCTTTTTTTTTTTATATTTTTTATTTTTTTCTCCTTCTCTTCCTCTGCGTCTGGAGGACTGTTTTTCAACCCTTTCAGCTGCTCCAATATGTGCTTTTTGGCAGCCACGATGACTCCCTTCTCCAGTTATTTAGGTTCTGCATTCTTGTAAAACAATTCTTCAACATCCGGCATTGTTGTAAAACAATTCTTCAACATCCGGCTTGGGAATGCAGAAACTCGTTCTCAAACCTACAACCATTTTGCTGCTTGTTGAGAAAGAAGCAATAAGTATATTTATACACTCGAAGAGACCTCTTTGACTTCTTTTCCTCTTTTTTTTTTATATTTTTTATTTTTTTCTCCTTCTCTTCCTCTGCGTCTGGAGGACCTTCTTTCAACCCCTTCAGCTGCTCCAATATGTGCTTTTTGGCAGCCACGATGACTCCCTTCTCCAGTTGTTTAGTTTCTGCATTCTTGTAAAACAATTCTTCAACATCCGGCATTGTTGTAAAACAATTCTTCAACATCCGGCTAGGGAATGCAGAAACTCGTTGTCAAAGCTACATCCATTTTGTTGCTTGTTGAGAAAGAAGTTATAAATATTTATACACTCGAACAGGCCTCTTCGGCTTCTTTTCCTCATTTTTCTTCTTCTTCAGCTGCTACAATATGTGCTTTTTGGAAGACAGGATGACTCACTTCTCTAGTTGTTTAGTTTCATCATTCTTGTAAAACAATTCTTTAACATCCGGCTTGGGAATGCAGAAACTCGTTCTCAAACCTACAACCATTTTGCTGATTGTTGAGAAAGAAGCTATAAGTATTTATACACTCGAACAGACCTCTTCGAATGCTTTCCCTCCTTCTTCTTTTTTATTTTTTTTTCAATTTTTTTCTCCTTCTCTTCCTCTGCGTCTGGAGGACCTTCTTTCAACTCCTTCTGCTGCTCCAATATGTGCTTTTTGGCAGCCACGATGACTCCATTCTCTAGTTGTTTAGTTTCTGCATTCTTGTAAAATAATTCTTCAACATCCGGCAGTTTATCATTTATAAAACAATTCTTCAACATCCGGTATTTTTGTAAAACAATTCTTCAACATCCGGCTTGGGAATGCAGAAACTCATTGTAAAAGCTACAGCTATTTTGTTGCTTGTTGAGAAAGAAGCTATAATTATTTATACACTCGAACAGGCCTCTTCGGCTTCTTTTCCTTCATCTACTTCTTCTTCTTCTCATTCTCTTCCTCTGCGTCTGGAGGACCGTCTTTCAACCCCTTCAGCTGCTCCAATATGTGCTTTTTGGCAGCCAAGATGACTCCTTTCTCCAGTTGTTTAGTTTTTGCCTTCTTGTAAAACAATTCTTCAACATCCGGCTTGTGAATGCAGAAACTCGTTCTCAAAGCTACAACCATTTTGCTGCTTGTTGAGAAAGAAGCTATAAGTATTTATATAGTCGAACAGACCTCTTCGACTTCTTTTCCTCCTTCTTCTTCTTTTGTTTTTTTTTTTTCTCCTTCTCTTCCTCTGCGTCTGGAGGACATTCTTTTAACCCCTTCAGCTGCTCCAATATGTGCTTTTTGGCAGCCACGATGACTCCATTCTCCAGTTGTTTAGTTTCTGCGTTCTTGTAAAACAATTCTTCAACATCCGGCAGGTTATCATTTATAAAATAATTCTTCAACATCCGGTATTTTTGTAAAACAATTCTTCAACATTCGGCTTGGAATGCAGAAACTCGTTGTTAAAGTTACAGCTATTTTGTTGCTTGTTGAGAAAGAAGCTATAAGTATTTATATACTCGAACAAGCCTCTTCGGCTTCTTTTCCTCCACCTACTTCTTCTTCTTTTTTGGTCATTCTCTTCCTCTGCGTCTGGAGAACCGTCTTTCAACCCCTTCAGCTGCTCCAATATGTGCTTTTTGGCAGCCACGATGACTCCCTTCTCTAGTTGTTTAGTTTCTGTATCCATGTAAAACAATTCTTCTACATCCGGCAGGTTGTCAATTATAAAATAATTCTTCAACATCCGGCTAGGGAATGCAGAAACTTGTTGTCAATGCTACAGCCATTTTGCTGCTTGTTGAGAAAGAACCTATAAGTTTTTATACACTCGAACAGGCCTATTCGGCTTTTTTCCCTCCTCCTCCTCCTCCTTCTCCTTCTTCTTTTTCTTCTTCTCTTCATCTGCGTCTGGAGGACCGTCTTTCAACCCATTCAGCTGCTCCAATATGTGCTTTTTCGCAGCCATGATAACTCTATTATCCAGTGGTTTAATTTTTGAATTCTTGTAAAACAATTCTTCAACATCCGGCTAGGGAATGCAGAAACTCGTTGTCGAAGCTACAACCATTTTGTTGCTTGTTGAGAAAGAAGCTATAAATATTTATACACTCGAACGGGCTTCTTCGGCTTTTTTTCATTCTTCTTCTTTTTCTCCTTCTCTTCCTGTGCGTCTAGAGGACCGTCTTTTAACCCCTTCAGCTGCTCTAATATGTGCTTTTTCGCAGCCACGATAACTTCATTATCCAGTTGTTTAGTTTCTGCATTCTTGTAAAACAATTCATCAAATATCCGGCAGGTTGTCAATTATAAAACAATTCTTCAACATCCGGCATTCTTGTAAAACAATTCTTCAACATCCAGCTTGGGAATGCAGAAAATGGTTGTCAAAGCTACAGCCATTTTGCTGCTTGTTGAGAAAGAAACACTAATATGTGCTTTTTGGCAGCCACGATGACTCATTTCTCCAGCTGTTTAGTTTCTCCATTCTTGTAAAACAATTCTTCAACATCCGGCTGGTTGTCAATTATATGCCATGAGATTTGGGGATTTTGAAGGAATTGAGCTCCAATATGTGCTTCTTGGCAACCACGATGACTCCCTTCTCCAACTATTTAGTTTCTGCATTCTTATAAAACAATTATTCAACATCCGGTAGATTGTCAATTATATGTCAAGGGATTTGGGGATTTTGAAGGAATTGAGCTCCAATATGTGCTTCTTGGCAACCACGATGACTCCCTTCTCCAACTGTTTAGTTTCTGCATTCTTATAAAACAATTATTCAACATCCGGTAGATTGTCAATTATATGTCAAGGGATTTGTGGATTTTGAAGGAATTGAGCTCTACTGATTTCTTGAAAGGCCACATTCATCAGCCCCAAAAAGGAATTGACCGCCATTGAATCACAACCTCCAAATTTCAGAACAACCCGATCGTGGTGCACGTTCTACTTGCGTTTCACATAGATTTTTAACGCCTGTTTCACTAAGCATGCTTCTGGTTGAAGAACACGTCGTTTTTAATTTCTGTTGTCTGTTGTAGTGAAACATATTATTCACTCCTCTTACTTTTTTCGAGTTGTTGAAGCTTGCTGACTTCCTTCATGAGAACTTTGGGAAGAGTCGGAACTTGCGGTGTCTCCGGCATTTCTCGTAGCCGCAACTTTGGCCGGAGTTGTGAGAACTTGGCACATAGTCCATGTTGGAGGGGTTGGAGGTCAGTGATGGAGGATGAGGGGATGGAGAGGGAGAGGGAGGTGGTGGTGTTGGGCTTGGGAATGCGGAAACTCTTTGTTAAAGCTACTGCCATTTTGTTGTTTGTTGAGAAAGAAGCTATAAGTATTTATACACTCGAACAGGCCTCTTCGGCTTCTTTTCCTCCCTCTTCATCATCTTCTTTTTCTTCTTATCTTCCTCTGCGTCTGGAGGACCGTCTTTCAACCCCTTCAACTGCTCCATTATGTGCTTTTTGGCAGCCACGATGACTCTATTCTCCAACTGTTTAGTTTAGGCATTCTTCTAAAACAATTCGTCAACATCCGGCAGGATGTCAATTATAAAACGATTCTTCAACATCTGACCGGTTGTCAATTATTAAACAATTCTTCAACATCCGACATTCTTGTAAAACAATTCTTCAACATCCGGCTTGGGAATGCAGAAACTCGTTGTCAAAGCTACAGCCATTTTGCTTCTTGTTGAGAAAGAACCTATAAGTATTTATACACTCAAATAAGCCTCTTCGGCTTCTTTTCTTCCTTGTTCTTCTTCTTTTTCTCCTTCTCTTCCTCTGCGTCTGAAGGACCGTCTTTCAACCCCTTCAGCTGCTCCAATATGTGCTTTTTGGCAGCCACGATAATTTCATTCTCCAGTTGTTTAGTTTCTGCATTCTTGTAAAACAATTCATCAAATATCCGGCAGGTTGTTAATTATAAAATAATTCTTCAACATTCGGCTTGGGAATGCAGAAAATGGTTGTCAAAGCTACAGCCATTTTGCTGCTTGCTGAGAAAGAAGCATTAATATGTGCTTTTTGGCAGCCACGATGACTCCCTTATCCAGCTGTTTAGTTTATGCATTCTTGTAAAACAATTCTTCAACATCCGGCTGGTTGTCAATTATATGCCTTGAGATTTTGGGATTTTGAAGGAATTGAGCTCCTTCAGTAGCCACAAAAATGAATTGACCGCCATTGAAGCATAACCTCCATATTGCAGAACAGCCCGATCGTGGTGCACGTCGTACTCAAGTTGCATATAGATTTTTAACGGCCTGTTTCCCACAGCGTGCTTCTGGTTGAAGAACACGTCGTTTTTAATTTCTGCTGTCTCTTGCATTGAAATATATTGTTCACCCCTCTTACTTTTTTCATGTTGTTGAAGCTTACTGACTTCCTTCAGGAGAACTTTGGGAAGAGTCGGAACTTGCGGTGTCTCTGGCATTTCTCTTAGCCGGAACTTTGGCCGGAGTTGTGAGAACTTGGCACATATCCCAAGTTGGAGGGGTTGGAGGTTAGTGAAGGAGGATGAGGGGAAGGAGAGGGATGTGGTGGTGTTCGGCTTGGTAATGTAGAAACTCGTTGTCAAAGCTACAACTATTTTGCTGCTTGTTGAGAAAGAAGCTATAAGTATTTATACACTCGAACAGGCCTCTTCAGCTTCTTTTCCTCCTTCTTCATCATCTTCCTTTTCTTCTTATCTTCCTCTACGTCTGGAGGACCGTCTTTCAACCCCTTCAACTGCTCTAATATGTGCTTTTTGGCAGCCACGATTACTCCCTTCTCCAGCTGTTTAGTTTAGGCATTCTTCTAAAACAATTCTTCAACATCCGGCAAGATGTCAATTATAAAACGATTCTTCAACATCCGACAGGTTGTTAATTATTAAACAATTCTTCAACATCCGACATTGTTGTAAAACAATTCTTCAACATCCGGCTTGGGAATGCAGAAACTCGTTGTCAAAGCTACAGCCATTTTGCTTCTTGTTGAGAAAGAAGCTATAAGTATTTATACACTCAAATAGGCCTCTTCGGCTTCTTTTCATCCTTCTTCTTCTTTTTCTCCTTCTCTTCCTCTGCGTTTGAAGGACCGTCTTTCAACCCCTTCAGCTGCTTCAATATGTGCTTCTTGGCAACCATGATAACTCCATTCTCCAGCTGTTTAGTTTCTGCATTATTGTAAAATAATTCTTCAACATCCGGCAGGCTGTCAATTATATGCCCAGGGATTGGGTATTTTGAAGGTATTGAGCTCCACTAATTTCTTGAAAGGCATCCTTCAGCCGCCCCGAAGAGGAATTGACCGCCATTGAATCACAACCTCCAAATTTCAGAACAACCCGGTCGTGGTGCACGTCGTACTCGAGTTGGACATAGATTTTTAACGGTCTGTTGCCCACAGCGTGCTTCTAGTTGAAGAACACGTCATTTTTAATTTCTGCAGTCTACTGCATTGAAACCTACTGTTCACTCCTCTTAATTTTTTCGAGTTGTTGAAGCTTCCTGACTTCCTTCAGGACAACTTCGGGAAAAGTCGAAACTTGAGGTGTCTCCGGTATTTCTTGTAGCCGGAACATTGGCCGGAGTTGTAAGAACTTGGCACATAGCCCATGTTTTTGGGGTTGGAGGTCAGTGATGGAGGAGGAGGGAAAGGAGAGGGAGGTGGTGGTGTTGGGCTTGGGAATGCAGAAACTCGTTGTCAAAGCTACAGTCATTTTGCTGATTGTTGAGAAAGAAGCTATAAGTATTTATACACTCGAACAGGCCTCTTCGGCTTCTTTTCCTTCATCTGCTTCTTCTTCTTCTTCTTTTTCTCCTTCTCTTCCTCTGCGTCTGGAGGACCGTCTTTCAACCCCTTCAGCTGCTCCAATATGTGCTTTTTGGTAGCCACGATGACTCCCTTCTCCAACTGTTTAGTTTCTGCATTCTTGTAAAACAATTCTTCAACATCCGGCTGGTTGTCAATTATATGCCAATGGATTTGGGGATTTTGAAGGAATTGAGCTCCAATAATTTCTTGAAAGGCCTCCTTCAGTAGCCATAAAAATGAATTGACCGCCATTGATGCACAACCTCCAAATTTCAGAAAAGCCCGATCGGGGTGCACGTCGTACTCGAGTTGTACATAGATTTTTAAAGGCCTGTTTCCCACAACGTGCATCAGGTTGAAGAACACATCGTTTTTAATTTCTGCTGTCTCTTGCAGTGAAACGTATTGTTCACTCCTCTTACTTTTTTCAAGTTGTTGAAGCTTGCTGACTTCCTTCAGGAGAACTTTGGGAAGAGTCGAAACTTGCGGTGTCTCTAGCATTTCTCGTAGCTAGAACTTTGGCCGGAATTGTGAGAACTTGACACATATCCCAAGTTGGAGGGGTTGGAGGTTAGTGAACGAGGAGGAGGGGAAGGAGAGGGAGGTGGTGGTGTTGGGCTTGGGAATGCAGAAACTCGTTGTCAAAACTACATCCATTTTGCTGCTTGTTGAGAAAGAAGCTATAAGTATTTATACACTCGAACATGCCTCTTCGGCTTCTTTTTCTCCTTCTCTTCCTCTGCGTTTGGAGGACCGTCTTTCAACCCGGAGCAGTTGAAGAATATGTTCTTTTTGGCAGTCACGATGACTCCTTTCTCCAGCTGTTTAGTTTCTGCATTCTTGTAAAACAATTCTTCAACATCCGGCAGGTTGTCAATTATATGCCAAGGGATTTGGGGATTTTTAAGGAATTGTGCTCCACTAATTTCTTGAAAGGCCTCCTTCAGCAGCCCCAAAAAGGAATTGACATCCATTGAAGCACAACCTCCAAATTTCAGAATAACTCGATCGTGGTGCACGTCGTACTCGAGTTGCACATAGATTTTTAACGGCCTGTTTCCCACAGCGTGCTTCTGGTTGAAGAACATGTCGTTTTTAATTTCTGCTGTCTGTTGCAGTGAAAAGTATTGTTCACTCCTCTTACTTTTTTCGAGTTGTTGAAACTTGCTGACTTCCTTCAGGAGAACTACGGGAAGAGTCGGAACTTGCGGTGTCTCCAGCATTTCTCGTAGCCGGAACTTTGGCCGGAGTTGTGAGAACTTGGCACATAGTCCAAGTTGGAGGGGTTGGAGGTCAGTGAAGGACGAGGAGGGGAAGGAGAGGGAGAGGGAGAGGGAGGTGGTGGAATTGGGCTTGGGAATACAGAAACTCATTGTCAAAGCTGCATCCATTTTGCTGCTTGTTGAGAAAGAAGCTATAAGTATTTATACACTCAAACAGCCCTCTTCGGCTTCTTTTCCTTCTTCTTCTTCTTCTTCTTCTCCTTCTCTTCCTCTGTGTCTGGAGGACCGTCTTTCAACCCCTTCAACTGCTCCAATATGTGCTTTTTGGCAGCCACGATGACTCCCTTCTCCTGCTATTTATTTTCTGCCTTCTTGTAAAATAATTCTTCAACATCCGGCAGGTTGTCAATTATATGCCAAGGGATTTGGGGATTTTGAAGGTATTGAGCTCCAGTAATTTCTTGAAAGGCCTCCTTTAGCAACCCCGAAAAGGAATTGACTGCCATTGAAGCACAACCTCCAAATTTCAGAACAACCTGACCGTGGTGCACGTCGTACTCGAGTTGCACATAGATTTTTAACGGACTGTTTCCCACAGCGTGCTTCTGGTTGAAGAACACGTCGTTTTTAATTTCTGCTGTCTGTTGCAGTGAAACGTATTGTTCACTCCTCTTACTTTTTTCAAGTTGTTGAAGCTTGCTGACTTCCTTCAGGAGAACTTCGGGAAGAGTCGGAAATTACGGTGTCTCCGGCATTTCTCGTAGCCGGAACTTTGGCCGGAATTGTGAGAACTTGGTACATAGCCCAAGTTGGAGGGGTTGGAGGTCAGTGGAGGGAGGAGAGGGGAAGGAGAGGGAGTGGGAGAGGGAGAGGAAGGTGGTGGTGTTGGGCTTGGTAATGCAGAAACTCGTTGTCAATGCTACAGCCATTTTGCTGCTTTTTGAGAAAGAAGCTATAAGTATTTATACAAAGATACTGTTATCTTTCTGCTTTGTTTTCTGTGTGTGTAGAGTTTCCAGATAAGGTCTTTCCCTTTTTGGTCCCTGGATCCCCCATAAAAGAAAACTAGGGGTTGTGTGCATACGTGAATCCATTATTCTCTCTCTCTCTCTCTCTCTCTCTCTTATAATCACCATCTTGTAATGTAGCTTTGTCCTATTATTGTCGGCTACACTGTTCAAAATGAAAAGTCAGAATGAGTAAAAACGCTTCCCAACTTCTATCATCGTCCTAAACCCTCATTCTGAAAAGCCTTGTCTCTGCTCCATCTCCCCAACTTTCAACCCCCATCGTCTGTTTCATTTTCAGATTCAAACTCCTTCCATTTTAGGCCACATCAACTGGCCGGGCCTTACTATATTTTTAAATAGTAGTGGGCCGGGCCGAGTCGGGCTTTATTGTAAATCAAAGGATCCAAACCCATCCATATAAAGCGGGCCTTGCGTGCTTTTTCGGGCTTTTTCTAGCTTTTGTGGGTCGGGCCTTGCGGCCTTTTTTGGGCCGGGCCTTGCGGGCTGTACATACATGTGCATTTGCAAGCATAATTAGCTATAATGAGCCACGCTCATTGTACCGCCAGGGGTACCAACGCCCACCATATAAGTGACTGGCGTAAAGACAGCTAGCCGGGTTACCGCCTGAGCCCCGGATCAACCCCAAAGCACCGCCGACGCGCCGCCACGCGCCGTGTCAAGTTAGCATCAGAAGCTACTGAAACTGGGAACTGAAGCACATCAGTCCCACATCGAAAACAAGGAGAAGATCATCCTCTTCCTCACCTATAAAAGGTCCTCTCCTCTCTCCTCATTTATTACGCATTCAATACTTACCTACTGTTACTTTGTCAACATAAATACATTGACTAACTTAGGCATCGGAGAGTTGAAGACCGCCCAGCGCGGTCTCCCTCTGACGCCCATTGTATTTTACTTGACAGGTAACGGGAACCACTAACAACAGAAGTATCGATCCGCCCGCCGGATCAGCGTTAACTAAAGTCCAGCTACTGCTAGGCTTTTAGACATTAACATTGGCCAAATTCGCACACCAATATCTGGAGGTTGGGCACCAGCGGGAATGTCAGTCCTTGACGGAATATCGCCTCGTGAACGGCAGCAAAACCCGCTTGGAGAATCGAGGCCTTTTCATCCGCTGTCGGCGGGCGCAGCTTCACCGACCCCGGCAACCGAAACGTCTGTTTCATCTGGTTAACGGCAGCGGCAGTCATCCGCCCACCTGCCTCGTCGACGGCGGTGCCATCTGAGAGAAACCACGCTGATTCGGCATTCTGCCCCGCTACTTCCTCTTCGCCAGCAGAGCCGCTAGCAGCACTATTGCTTGCCAAGCGCTCGTCGCGCCTAGTTTTGGCGGCAGCGGCCTCACCCGCCCTAGAGCTCTCTGGACGCGAACCACGGCCCATAGCTACGTCCCAAAGGATGGTCTGAAGAGGCTCAACTTCTAGCGGTTCTGGCAGTGAGGTTCCTGCATGGGCAGACGGACGCAACGAATCAATAAAAATCCTATCCGCCGCGCTGAACGACACGTCAGACCCGGAATCCTCACTGCTCGAAATCTCTATAACGTTAGCCATCCCAAACCCTAAAACCCACATCAGTTAGCACAAATACAGATCTAACCTACTCTCGCATCAGATATAGCCAAAGGTATCAACAACAAAACCCAGAAAACTCCAAAGTGCAAAACAGACGCACTCAACCCAGATTCGGCTATCTATTCCTTAACCACCAACACTTAGCCAACCATAATCCAACCCCCCCCCCCCCCCCCCCCCCCAAAGAAATCCCATTCACACCTCAAAACACACCCAGCAAAACCAGCAGTCATCTCAGAAAGGCAAAAACAGCAAAACCCAGAAATAAACAGACCCACTAAAACAAAAACAAAAAGGGGAAATCCAGGTACCAACCTCAGTGGTGCAATCTTCAGCACGGTCGTGCACGGTGACGATCGACGTCTCTCTGGAAACGGTATACCCACGCTCCGGCAGGCTCTCTCTTCGGTCTCGGACAAACAGAACTCGAAGACGACGACTAGGTTTTCAAATTTTCGCAAAGTGGCAAATCTCCCAAGGTGCCCCCCCCCCCTTTTATCTCGGCATCAACGCGTCCTAAGCCGTCCGCTCCATAATGGCATCACGTACCAGCCGTACACGTGTCATCAGTCTCCACTCACTCTCCGGAGTACCCGAGGCGTTACCTCGGTTATGAAACCCACAATTAATATCATTAAAAGCTAGAAGATGGACAGGCTTAGGAGACAAGCCTACGCACGCTAACCCGCTATGGGTTCGACACGTGTTAAACAGTTGGGATGACTTCGTAAAGAACCGCCTGAAGTCTCCGCTGAGCAAAACCCCGCCAGCGGATCTTCACTTGTCATCCTCCAAGTGACGGAGTCTCCGCTGAGGGAAACCCCGCCAGCAGATCTTCACTTGTCATCCTCCAAGTAACGGAGTCTCCGCTGAGGGAAACCCCGCCAGCGGATCTTCACTTGTCATCCTCCAAGTGACGGAGTCTCCGTTGAGCGAAACCCCGCCAGCGGATCTTCACTTGTCATCCTCCAAGTGACGGAGTCTCCACTGAGCGAAACCCCGCCAGCGGAACTTCTTTTGTCACCATCAAAGTCTCCAGCGGAACTTCTCTCGTCATTCCGTAAACGGGGCGTCCTCCGCTACACAGCACACCGCTAGCGAACCCCCTTTCTCATCTGACAAACTGCGTACTTTATTCAGCGCAATACCGTTCAATAAAATACCACCAAGCACGTCTACTTGACGCTGCTTCCTGCTACATCTAGCGGGGGGACTTCCGCCAGCGGTGGATCCCGAGGCCACGCCTCTCTGACAACGCCGCCACGCGGAGTTACGGTCAGAATGTCCCTACGGGACACGGGGACTAGTCAACAGTCTACGACAGCCCTGATCAGGTACGTTGACCCCCGTCACTTGGGTGCTAAGATTGGGCTCGCAACCCAACACCCTCTGCTCCGTGCAGCTCCCCCTCAACAAACAATAATAGCGACCATCCGGAGGTCCATCTTAGCCGGGGAGTGGGGGACTCCCTGGGGGGCCTAGCAGGGGCCCACCCGAAAGGGCACAAAGCGTTTGCTCAGTAAATCCATGGTTGACGACGCACTGACGCTAATTATGCTTCTGCAAAGTCTAGCGGGAGAAACGCTTCAAACCGCCGATCAACTCCCCAACCAAGATTGCCCTCCTTGACTGGGGATTTGGGGGACTTGTACATACATGTGCATTTGCAAGCATAATTAGCTATAATGAGCCACGCTCATTGTACCGCCAGGGGTACCAACGCCCACCATATAAGTGACTGGCGTAAAGACAGCTAGCCGGGTTACCGCCTGAGCCCCGGATCAACCCCAAAGCACCGCCGACGCGCCGCCACGCGCCGTGTCAAGTTAGCATCAGAAGCTACTGAAACTGGGAACTGAAGCACATCAGTCCCACATCGAAAACAAGGAGAAGATCATCCTCTTCCTCACCTATAAAAGGTCCTCTCCTCTCTCCTCATTTATTACGCATTCAATACTTACCTACTGTTACTTTGTCAACATAAATACATTGACTAACTTAGGCATCGGAGAGTTGAAGACCGCCCAGCGCGGTCTCCCTCTGACGCCCATTGTATTTTACTTGACAGGTAACGGGAACCACTAACAACAGAAGTATCGATCCGCCCGCCGGATCAGCGTTAACTAAAGTCCAGCTACCGCTAGGCTTTTAGACATTAACACGGGCTTTATTTACAAATAAATCTTTAAAGATGCTAATTTTTTTATTAACTTATATTTATATTTCATACACTCCAAAGATCAACGTCTATCAATTCAAAGAAAATAAAAAAACTAACCGTTGGATGTGCTCATTACAATAAATTATGAGTGTGGTAAAAAATTTAACCAATTTCACCATATTTTCGAATCCGATCGAATTGGTCAACCGTCGTCACTTCTATGTCTTCTTGGTTGACCGATGACTTGATGACCGCGAAACGTGATTATTTTTTCACATCTCGTCTGTAAATATCCTATCGATGGATGTGCGTGTACATAAGATAAAAATTTCAATTTTAATTACAAAGACGTTGGACTATATCAATTTGACTCCTAAAGTTGTATGACTTGTACATTGCATTTAAATTGTTGAGGTTCATTCTAAAGCAACCATGAAATAGAAAATGAATTTAGAGAAACCAACCGCTTGATAGAGAGATTGTAATGTTTTATAGTGGTTGTAAAAAAATCCAACCTATTTGGTTCTCGTTTCGAATTCAATCAACTAGGTCAAACTTAGTTACTCTTATAAACCTATATTTATATATCATGCACTCCAAAGAGCAACCCCTATCAATTCAAATAAAATGGAAAAACCGACCTTTGGATGAGATTATTATAATAAATTATGAGTGTGGTAAAAAATTTAGCCAATTTCACCATATTTTCAAATCCGATCGAATTGGTCAACCGTCGTCACTTGTATGTTTTCTTGGTTGACCGATGGCTTGACGACTGAGAAACGTGCTTATTTTTTCACATCACGTCTGTAAATATCTTATTGATAGATGTGCGTGTACATAAGATAAAAATTTTAATTTTAATTACAAAGACATTGGCCTATTTCAATTTGCTTCCTAAAGTTGTATGACTTATACATTGCAGTTAAATTGTTGAGGTTCATTCTAAAGCAACCATGAAGTAGAAAATGAATTTAGAGAAACCAACCGCTCGATGGAGAGATTGTAATGTTTTATGGTGGTTGTAAAAAATTGGTTCTCGTTTCGAATTCAATCAACGAGGTCAAATTTAGTTACTCTTATAAACCTATATTTATATATCATACACTCCAAAGAGAAACTCCTATCAATTCAATAAAAATGGAAAAAACCAACCATTGAATGAGATTATTACAATAAATTATGAGTGTGATAAAAAATTTATCAAATTTCACCATATTTTCGAATCCAATCGAATTGGTCAACCGTCATCATCATATGTAGAGTATATATGCATATATTCTATATAGAAGTATGAGAACTTCACACACGCACACACACGCACACACACACATATATATATATATATATATATCTATAAGAATATATATTTATAAACACACACACACATATTCTTATAGATATATATATATATGTGTGTGTGTGTGTGTGTGTGTGTGTGTGAGGAAGTTCTCTTAATTTTATATAGAATATGTGTTTATATATATATATATATATATAGATATATATAAGTATATATAGCTATATATATATATATATGTGTGTGTGTGTGTTTATAAATATATATACTTATATAGATATATGTGTATTTATATATATATATATATATAGGCCGGTTTTGCGGGCTTTTTGACGGGCCGGCCCTCTACCCACCAAGGCGGGCTTTTGCGGGCTTTTTAACGGGCCGGGCCGGCGGCCTCCATCGGCCCACTTGATCCGCGGGTTTTTTGATGAGGCCTATTCCATTTTATAAACCCAGTTCAACCCTCACTCTGTTATCACAACTCAATAGGTAGCCCTAGGTGATGACTATTCTATCACGTTTAAACATGGTGGAACACTGATGTGTATTACAAAAGGCCTTTCCCAGTGATTCCAATAAGGCCTTTCCCATTTTGGTGCCTAGTAATGCAGCTCAGATAAAGTCAGAAAAGTAGGGGACCCGTGCATACGTTATTAATCCATGAAAATGACTCTCTGTCTCTCTCTTTCTGTGTGTCAAATCTCAATTATGCTCCAAGATGTAATGTACATTTGTCCTGTTATTGCAGGCTACAAGTTCAAAATGAAAAGACAGAATGAGTAAAAACACTTCCCAATTTCTATCATCGTCCTAAACCTGAAACCACCTCCTAAAAAGCCTTGTTTCTGCTCTATCTCCCTAACTTTCAACCCCCACTGTCCGTTTCATTTTCAGATTCAACCTCCTTCCATTTTATAAAGGGACCCAGTTCAACCCTCACTCCGTTATTGGTCCACAACTCAATATGTAGCCCTAGGTGATGACTATTCTATCACTTTTAGACATGGTGGAACACTGATGTATATTACAAAAGGCCTTTCCCAATGATTCCAATAAGGCCTTTCCCATTTTGGTGCCTAGGAATGCAGCTCAGAGAAAGTCAGAAAACTAGGGGACCTGTGCATACGTTATTAATCCATGAAACTGTCTCTGTCTCTGTCTGTCTGTCTGTCTGTCTGTCTGTCTGTCTGTCTCTCTCTCTCTCTCTCTCTCTCTCTCTCTCTCTCTCTCTCTCTCTCTCTCTCTCAAATCTCAGTCATGCGCCAAGATGTAATGTACAGTTGCCCTGTTATTGCAGGCTACATATTCAAAATGAAAAGACAATGAGTAAAAATTATAGAAATTACTATCATCGTCCTAAACCCTCATTAATTAGTACAAATTACTAAACCCTCATCGCCGTCCTAACAAATTACTAAACCTTTCCCAATTTCTATCATCGTCCTAAACCCTCATTAATTAGTACAAATTACTAATCTAAAATATCTTATTAAGATCAATATTTTGTCGGATAATGATATCCCTATTATACTTGCAGACATATACAGGTTTTCGACGGCATGTAGCCATATATAAACTCCAATTCGCTCAGAAAGACATTCATTAATAATGAATCTTATTTATTGATGAAGAAACTTACACAATCACATGGTTCAAATGAATGAGTGGACGAAATTTTCTGTATATATCAGTATGCGTCGATTGTCAAGTTAGTCGTTCATTTCTTATGAGTAAATGTGTCGCATTGTGTTTATATATATATATATATATATATATATATATATATTGTCCAAAAAAATAGTCTACCTAAAGAGGAGTGTATAATCATGTTTAGAGGATACTAGAAACTACCAACACACCATTCATATGGTGTGTGAGTTAAAATATTGCAGGTTACTGCTGGTAGAGGATGGAGCTTTAATATTGACAGGACAAGGGTGTAATTTGATTGGAAGAGAAGGGCAAAATCGTCACACCATTGTTCATTTAACGGTAATGAACAGTAAATTCATCTTTGAGCTTTAGTATGGAGTATAATAGTACATACTATAGAGAAAGCCCGACCATCTAGCAATGAGACAATAATAAAAATACCGTATCCCTTTGAAAGTTTTTTTTAATTTTTTAATTTTTAATTTTAATTATAATGACGCTTTGTTCAAGTAAATCCAGAATATGTGTCTGGCCCAAACTCGAGATTACTTGCTCTAGTTGAAATAGGGTTTATATTAGAGATATTCTCAGGAGAATCTTAGGAGATATCCAATCAATGTATGATTATGTTTCCATGTACAACTCTATCTCTATGCTTGTAATCCTCTATATAAAGAGGCCTCTATTATCAATGAAAGTACGACTCAATTCTCTCCCAATTTCAGTTTTCCTTAAACACGTTATCAGCATGAAATCCTAACCCTAAAACCTAATAGCCAAAACCCTAAATTCGAATACAAAACCTTGAAACACTTTCGGCCCCCGCCACCCACCTTGAAGCCCTCCATTCCAGGAGTCTAGAACCGGCGGTGCCACCCCAAGAACCGGCCGGAAACCTACCGAACCGGCCACCGGAATCTTCAAACCGCCCGCAGCAAATATTCCACCAGTTCACCACCTTCCGAACTTCCAATTGCTACCAAATTTTTCCAGTAGTAGCATCTCAAACCCAGAAATCCAGAACCGGAAGAAAAACCCTAAAAACCGGCCTAAAAGTCACTGAACCGCTAGCCTGAATCGTCAGGCAGAAAACCGGCAGAAGGAAAAGAAGAAAAAAATTAAATAAATAAAGGAGCCAGCCCAAGCCACAGTCCAAGCCGAGCCCAAGCACTGCCACGTCATCACAAGGACCCACCGACAAGTCAGCACAGGGACCCATAGCCACTTCAGCAGCGGGCCCCAGCGCCACGTCAGCACCGGTCAACTTCTCCGTTCAACTTCCGGCGACTTTCCGGTCAACTTTCCAGCTACTTTCGGGTGACTTTTTTCGACCAAATTTTCTAGCGACCTATTTCGAGATATTTTTTACTAAAAGTTCCCATTTTTGAAGTTTTATTTCTTTTCTCTTCTTTTTCTCTGGACTTGCAAACTCCCTTCTTCTACCCCCCTTTCTTTATCATAGGGGAGACCTAATTAAGCCGAACTGTGGGGGTTCATACTCACTCTAAGTTTGGAGCTTGTTGAGATCTCCAAACTTAGAGTTTGTAGAGAATTTATGATCAACCACTTACATCATTGTTTCGATCTAATCCAACCCCTCTTGGAATCGAATTTCTTGGAAGCGACTACGCTCGGAAATTCTTAATTTCTTAGAAGCGACTACGCTCAGAAATTTTATATGTTTTCGTGATAGCTTTTTCCGCTCCGAAACTAACCCTTCTTCTTGTTCTCTTTCAAGATGAGTAACCTGAACAAATTGGACTTTGCCCCATTGGGAAAAATTGGCTTTGGATATCATAGGTGGGTTCGTGATGTCCGCCAGCATCTCAAGGTCGATGGAATCCTGGATATGATTCTCGAGCCTAGCCAGGACGTGTTAACTGTTGACCAAGCTCAAGCTTTGGAAACAAATAGAGTAGCCTTAGAGGCAAATAAGGCGAAAGCCATCATCCTAATGACTCGTCATATGGATGATTCGGTCCAGTATGAGTGTATGAATGAAGAAGACCCCAGAAGGTTGTGGGTCTCACTAGAAGAAAGACTCGACAACGTCCGTGACTTCCTGCTTCCTGACTTAGAAGTGAGATGGCATGGCCTCCGCTTATGTGATTTCAAGTCCATTCTTGACTACAACTCGGAAGCACTTCGCATTAAATCCTTAATGAAATTCTGTGGTAAAGAGATCACATATGCGATATTGATTGAGAAGACTCTCTCTACCTTCCCTGTCTCTACATTGATGATTGCTAAGAACTATCGAATCGATGTTACTGCAGGACAGATCACAAGGTTTCATGAGCTTATTGGAGCTATGAATGTAGCTGAAAAGGCATGATAACACCCTTGTGAAGAACTATAATTCAAGATCCGTAAAAACAGAGCTTATTCCGGAATCCAATTATAGTCGCGCCCCTAAGATAGGGCGCCAAGAATGAAACCCTAATCTTAGGGATACTTCAGGACGTTCTGGTCCATATAATCACTCTACTTGGGAAGGTAACCGCCAAAATGGCAAACACGGAACCTAAGAGGTCAACATGGAAAGAGAGAGGAAGGCAACGCCTCTGGCCATGTTGGTGGTGCCACTAACACTAGGAGCCATCTAAATGATGCTTTCAAAGCACCTCAATCAATGGAGTCTGAGCGAAGAGATGTATGTCCTCGACGTGGAGGATCCGGTCATTGGGCACACATTTGTAGAGCTCGTGAAGAAATTGTCACTGCATACAAAGCATATTGTGAAGCAAGAGAAGCTCACTATGTGGAACAAGAAGATCAAGAAGATGATCTAGAGTGAAGGGTTGAAGACTATAAATCTGGCTAGGATCAATAGATCGCCAATTTTGTTTAAGTCTTTATTTTTTCAAGAGATGTAATAGCAATTGCCATATATTTTTGTAGTAAATGTCAATGGTTTAGTCTTTCTTCAAAGTAGGCTCACCTAAAGTAAGTGTGATGTCTAGGAAGGTTCTGAGATTAGTGGTACTTAAGCGAGCATTGCTCCACCGATATCTCTCTACTCACCTGGTCACATTTATTTTGGAATTACCAAAAGAAGTTAGACAACTACCATTGTTCTGCATTAGCTAGCATTTTGGATTAGAATTTCTTTGGTCAAAGAGACAATGATGTAACTCTGTTGGCTTATGAATAAAATTTCGAGTTCTTTTCATTATGACTATATTTTGATTCTGAGCATATTACTTTGTGACTACGATGGCTGGGCCATCAGTATTAATTCAAGGACATGGAATAGCCCAAGTTCCCCCCTGCCAAATGGCACCTTGATTATTGTCACAGAATCTCTCTATGCTCCTGGGGCAAATCGCACCTATGAATAACTAACGAATTTCATGCGAAAACGCATGTAGAGAACGGAAATAAGTTCCTTTGCAATACCTCTAAGGATTGCGAACAAAGGCGCATCTTAGAGAAGTTTATGTGTCTCTCTAGTGGACTCTATGTCACTATTCGAGCTATTAAATCCAATAAAGTCATGAGAGAAGATCTCTTGGATTTAGACACATATTGGCTTTGTCACGACAGGATAGGTCATCTTGATCCTGATATGATGATCCGTCTACTAAAGACTTCACACTGACATCCATTCTCTCGAGCGAAACGAAGCATGAATACTCATCACACACTAGGAACGCCGCCAACACTGGCCTGCGTCCACTATCCCCATCCCAAAACGACATGTGTTTTGGAAGGTTTTGCTGATGTTGGGTATCTCTCTGACCCACACAAAAGTCTTCCCAAACTGGTTATGTGTTCACCATGGGTAAGATCGTGATATCTTGGAGGTCTACAGAATAGACCCTAGTCGCTCTATCTTCGAATAATGCAGAGACTATTGCTCTTCACGAAGAGGTTCGCAAATGTATATGGATTTGATCCATAATTACGCATGTTCGAAAAATTGTGGTTAGAAGTCTACCACAGATGAGCCTGCGAGCATAGGATAATGCGGCTTGTTTTGAACAAATGAAGCAAGGCTACATCAAAAGCGACAACACCAAAGATAATCAGCAACAACAAACTCTCCTCAAGATCAAAGTGAACTAAGTTCAATCTGAGAACAGTGTGGCAGGCTTGCTAACTAAGTCATTGCCTAAATTTCACTTTCGAGAAACATGTTGATAGCATCGTTTGAGGAAGTTATCCGAACTCCCATGACTGTAGTCATCAGTGGAAGATGTCTACATGTATGGTCTCGAAACGTGAAGGGTGTGTTGTGCTCTTTTTCCCCTTCGACCGAGGTTATTTTTGTCCCACAGGGTTTTTGTTACTCGGCAAGGTTTTTAATGAGGCAACGAGAGGAGCACCACGTTTGGGCGACACAAGGGGGAATGTTTAAGTAAATCCAGAATATGTGTCTGGCCCAAACTCGAGATTACTTGCTCTAGTTGAAATAGGGTTTATATTAGAGATATTCTCAGAGAATCTTAGGAGATATCCAATCAATGTACGATTATGTTTCCATGTACAACTCTATCTCTATGCTTGTAATCCTCTATATAAAGAAACCCCTATTATCAATGAAAGTACGACTCAATTCTCTCCCAATTTCAGTTTTCCTTAAACACGCTTCACATTATTAGATTGCAAACTGTAATGATAATTAACTATTTTCTTAAAAAGATTAGATAATTTTTGCAAAACAAAAGGGATTAGATAATCGCTAAGGAATGCCTTGTTGAAATTTAGACGGGGACATAGACTCACTATACAAATCAATCATCATCTGAACTAGTTCCATGGTATATCATCATCAATTATATAATTTAACTTATTCAGGAGAATGATATCTATCAAAATGGTCCAGGTTCATCTTTTCTCATAGCGCATAAACATTTCTTATGCAATTATTCTCAGTCACCAACGTTCATTGAATCGATTGTTTCAGAAGGAAAAATTTACCGCTTACAGTTGTCACCTTCCCTTAATATATAGAATTGTCAGTGTTTCATTGAATGCAGTGACATGTAAGGTTACCTTGAAACTCAGTCAAACGAAACTCCATCTGCCCCTTTAGCTAGGATGTTAATTTCATTGATTTGTCCCATCTCTAATTGGATATTAAGGTTAGAATTTCACTTACAATAATTATGAGTTTGTCCCATCTCTAATTGGATATTAAGGTTAGAGTTTCACTTACAATAATTATGAGTCCTGATTGATGCGTTGCACGAGTTGGCGTGCTAGTTTGTGTGATCGAAATTTGTCTTCGTTCATCTTTGATGTACACCAACCTTAGAGTTAGCAAAATGGGTGGAGGAGTATGGAAGGGAAACTTGTCTTTGCGGACCAACAATGATACATAAAAATCTATCTTATTGACAATAATTGATGACCACAAATAATATAGTAATTTAGTACAAATTTTATCTAATTATATTTATCACTTGAAAAATGAAAATAAAGTAGAAAGTCACATACCATTCATGATAGTATTCAGTTGAAGCAATGTTTGCTATTGTGTGAGAATGCGGCAGGACAAAGGATTAATTTTCAGAAGTCGGCTTTATCTTTTGGTCCAAATGTCCCTGATCAACAGAAAATAGAAATACAAGAGATTTTCAATGTGCCGGTTGTCGATTTCCATGAAAAATATTTGGGGTTGCCAACAACTATTGGTAGGAATAAAAAAGAAGTTTTTCGGAAGATGACTGAGAGATTGGATACTCATTTGCAGGGTTGGCAAGGGAAGTTCCTCTCAAAAGCGGGTAAGCTTGTTCTTATTAAAGCTGTGGCTCAAGCTATTCCCACTTATTCTATGAGTGTGTTCTAGTTGCCAACACTACTAGAGAAAACTCATTCAGGGACAAAATCAGTTTGTCTCTAAAAGCTGAGAATTCATCCCAAAAAAAAATTTGAGACAAAATCATTTTGTGGCTAAAGTCGTCTCCTAATGCTCGTCCCTAATTATTAAAGGCAACGGCTGATAAATTCCGTCTCCTAATGCATTTGGAGAAGAAATTAAAATTGTCCCCTATTCAACAAAATTTCATCCCTCATTCTCATTCAGGTTGGCGGGAAAATTAGCTATAAATGGCGCCAATCAGATGAATAAGGGACGAAACTCATTCCGTCGCATTTTATTTTCAAATTTTAAATTGTTTTCAAATTTAATGGTGCCTATCAGACGAATAGGAGACGATTAAAATAGGCAAATACTGAATTTGACACAGATTCAAATACAAATGAGCAAAAACAAACCCCAATTCCATTATTATAGATGGCAAAAGTTCAAACACTAATAGGACATCGACATAGTTTAAGATAAGACCGTCTAAAGCACAACACATCATCAACTGAATACAATGTTTATCTGAAATGCATATCTAACTCGAGTACAATTTTGCATCTGCATATGCAAAACTTGACGTATAATAACCATTTATTATTGGCAATGAAGAGGCCCCACTTCTGCTCTCCAGAGTTAGTCCTAACCATCTTTGCCTTCCATCCACCATGTCATTGTAGTCCTCCTTAACATATTTTGATTGCAAAGAATCAGGATTTCATGAATGCATAGAACTTTAATAACATATCAAATGCCCAGAGAAAACGAGGAAGAAACTCACCTTATAAAAGTCGTCAATGAATGCATCCTTGTCCTTCTCAATGGCATTTAATTCCCGCTGCAGAAATTTTAATGAATGCATCCTTGTCTTTCTTTAATAACCTGCAAATACAGAAACGCCACAAATAGGAAGCTAAGTTAAGCTTTTTCTGATGTCAAATGGCCATTATAGAAAACAACTATTATAAGCGAATTCATTTTGAAATCTAAATGACACAGCAAAAATAACTTGTATAGTACCAAACTGCAGTGTAAGCTTGTCAAACAAGTATATTTAATTTGTACCAGTAATAATCAGAGTTTTACATTATTATTACCTTATTAAAGAAAGACAACTTGTAGACTCTGTTAATCCTGCATGAATCAAACATGTATAATACTATTAATACACGAGAGAAAAGAATCCACCTGAGAAAAAATAATAAAAGTAAATGCCAAGAGACCAATTTCCAGAACAGATATTATGCATATAACAATTAAAAGGGGAGTTACCCCAATTTTCTCCTCAGTTCGCAAATATTATTGAAATCTCCGATAAGAGACCAAGGTTCATTGTTTTGAGAAACAACCTCACGATAGTCTTCAAAAAGAACTCCTGAAGACTATTAGAAATGCCAAAACATTTATAATAAACTAAAGTCTAGAACAGTACTATAGACTAGATGAAGACTGGAAGAATTCTGGAAATTTAAGAAGATGAGGTGCAAGCCATTCCCTAATATCCATGTCCATGTCCTTTCGAGTCTCGCTCTCCATCGAACTCAAGCTCCTTTCAGAAGATGAGGTGCAAGCCATTTCCCTAATATATCAAACATAATCATCAATTTATAATCATTGCACGGTTTCTTACAATCATAATCATTTTCCACATATCCACAGTTTCACTAGTGTAGTATTCTAGTGTAGTATTGTATAAATGGTTTCAAGAAGACAATGAAAACTAAGCATTCTGCATCCACAGATTTTTGATTCTTTGATTCATTAATCATTACCAAAACATTATCCCCATTATCCCAAGTACAGGACCTACTCGACTACTCCACCACAAGACAGAAGCCAATAAGAATATTTGATATCACTCATATTAGTGTATTAGACATTTATAGTATTACAGCCTAAACCTCAATTGGTATCTCTGAGAAACGTTACCACACTCAAATATTTATGCTTCAATTATTTACACTGTCGAATCGAAACAAAATGATATTCAAACAATCACCAATTCAAACAATAACATTTCATTTAATTTGAATCAGATAATCAACAAAAACGGGGAATAATAATCAACAATTCACCATATATTCATTCAATTTGAAAAGGCCCAGAATTCAATTCACCATATTCAAGATTAAATGAACAGAAACTCCGGTAGACATATCAGAGGTTTGAGAGAAGGAGAGAGAGACTTACTTCCGAGTTTTCACCGATCGAAGGGGAGAGAGAGAGGGACAGATTGGAGGAGAGAAGAGAGAGATGTTGGGATTGGGACTGCAAAGTGCTGCCGGTGCTGGTGAGAGGAGAGACAAGAGCTACTGTCATCGTTCATGTCGTCGAGGAGAGACAGACGGCGAGAGAGAAAGAGATATTGACGTTTGTTTTACCTAAAGAGATTTCTATCCTTCTATCCTTATTACTTTTAATAAAATTTCTCAAAAAAAAATTTACCTTTAATAAAAGATCAAAATATATCTATTTTTTTATTTGTAATTTTACTTGTTTATCCTTTTTTATTAAGGTGGTTTTCCTAGTATCTACATAAGGGGTATTTACGTAAAAAATTATACTTTGGCTAACAAACATTTAATTTTTTAATAGATAAAATAATTAAAATAAAAGAATCCTAATACACTAAACTCTTTTCATATAAAAGATGATCTAGAATTTGGATTTTCAAAAAAGTTCTCTTAGATTCTTACTAGTAGTCAGCAATGCAATTGTCTTCTAGTCAAGCCTCTAACCTTACTACGATATCAACAAACAAATATTAGCAGTACAAAAACTAAAAACAGATTGAAATTATGCAACATTGAAAACCCTAATTTGAGATTTAGGGTAGTAAATGAGGAGAAGAGAAACTAAGAGAGGCGAGATAGATGAGAGGGATTGCATGATAAGAGACACTGCTGTTGGGAGTATTGGTGTTTGGAGGCTAAGATATGGGGAAGTCGCAGAGCAGTGATCGTCGAATAGTTCGAAGAACTAAGATAAATGGATAGGCTAAATATATGTGAGATCGAAACTACATTGTTTCAATCTCAGTCAGTTGCTACACACTATTTATTTTCGCCAAACCCTGTCTAGATGAAAGGTTTTTTTTTTTTTTTTTTGATCAAGAAGAACTTCATTAATAATGAACCGGTTATAATAAGAAGTAACTTGTCTAGATGAAAAGTTTAAAAAATAAAAAATAATAAAAAAATCTGCTAATGAAATAAGGGAGGAAATTTTTCTCCCCTAATTCTTTTCATCCAAAATTTGAAATTTGGTGCAACACTTAAATTTTACCAATTATTTGTAAAATCTAAAACGCATAAGAGACAAAATTAAATTTCATCTCCAATTAAATTTTGGGACAAATATTTTTTGTCTCTAATTGAAGCTTATTTGTCTCTAAATAGGTCAAACGGAGAGTTTTGAAAAACAAAACTTTTAGGGACAAAATAATTTTTTTTGTCTCTAATCATGTGTTTGGGGGACGAAAAATTAGTCCGTCCCAAAATGATTTGTCTCTAAATGGGTTTTCTCTAGTAGTGCAATTGGCGTTTGTAAGAAGTTCCAATCTAAGGTGAGCCAATTTTGGTGGAGTAAAGGTGGTGGTGCTAGAGGTATACATTGGGGTAGCTGGGAGAAGTTATGTAAACGAAAAGTAGATGGAGGTCTTGGTTTCAGGGATTTGCGGACGTTCAATCAAGCAATGTTAGCTAAAACTGTCTGGAGGATTTTCTGGGGTAGGAGGTCGTTAGTTAGTGAGATTTTGCAAGCTAAGTACTTTCCGAACACATGTTTTTTGAATGCTTCTTTGGGGACAACCCCTTCGGCAGTTTGGAGAGGATTGATTTGGGGTAAACAGGTGCTTGATTGTGGAACTAGGTGGCGTATTGGAAATGGTCAGCGCGTTAGACTTAAAGACGATCGTTGGTTACCTTGCCCTACTAGTTTTAAAGTTGTATCGCCTGTAAATCTTCCAGCAAAGTGGACTGTGGCTAACCTACTTACAGAGTCTGGGGCTTGGAATGTTCCTTTAATAAAATCAAGCTTCCTAGATCATGAGGCAGAGATGATATTAAGTATGCCTTTGGGGTTACGAATGATTCCGGATAGGTTGGTTTGGCATAATACGAAGAATGGAAGCTACAGTGTGAAAACGGGGTATTGGGTGGCTCGTGATTTGATAGCAAAAAAGAGTGGAAGTGTGGCTGAATGTAGCTCTTCAAGTGTGTCGGTAGTTTGGAGGAAAATTTGGGCTTTGAAAGTACCACATAAAATTAAACTACTGCTTTGGAGGGCTATTCTTAATTATATTCCATGTGGCCAGAATTTGCAAAGAAGAAAGATAACACCAGATGCCTCGTGTTGGCTTTGTAATGCAGCTGTGGAATCTACAATTCATGTATTTTGGGCGTGTCCTCATGCAAAAAGGGTTTGGAAGCTTTCTTTTTTACGTGAAGTATGTAAGGTATGGCAAGAACCATCTCTATTTGACCTTATTGCACATGTCATTGATACCGCTGTTGGAAGTGACTTGGAAGCTTTTGGATTTATTGTTTGGTGGATTTGGAGAAATAGAAATCTTCACCGTCATGGTGAAAGGACTTTAAAGCCAGAGGAATTAGTTTCTGCAGCTGGAGAGTGGCAGCTACAATTTGATGCAGCCAATGCGAAAGCTAACAAGTGTGAACCGAGAAGAGATGTGCAAGGAACAGCGAAGGAGAATCTGAATTTGGAGCGTCATGTTTGGAAACCTCCTGATTTGGGCTGCCTCAAGATGAATTTTGATGGGGCAACGGATGTTAAGAAAGGTGTATGTGGGCTGGGAGTTATTTTCCGAGATCATCAAGGAAAACTACGGGAGGCTATGGCAGTTCCCCAGGTTGGTAATATTTCACCGAGGGCTGTGGAGTCTTTGGCACTACTGCATGGTCTCAGGTTTGCTCTACATGTTGGATTTTTGAGTTTAGAAGTTGAGGGAGATGCGCTAACAGTACTAAATGCATTGCATGATGTAAGTGGTGATCTAAGTTCGGAAGGCCATATTTTAGATGAAGTTAAGCAGTTAGTTTTATCGTTTTCTAGTTATAATTGGCACTTTGTGAAGCGTGATTGTAACATGGTTGCACATCGCCTTGCAAAGGAAGCCTTGCAGTTAAGTCAACCTTTTTTGTGTTTGGAGTCGGGGCCAGTTTGGCTCCATCAGTGTGTCAGTATGGACTCTAAAGTGGGGAGAGTCTTCTTTAGAGCTCTTTGTACCCCATATCATTGTAATCTTCGTTCTTTAATGAAGTTAGTCATTGATAAAAAAAAAAAAAAAAAAAGTAGAAAGTCACATTTAAAAAGGGCATGCGCGCCCTAGAGAAAACACTAGTGGAATTTTTTTCCTGTAATGGGTTTAAATCGTTTTACTATTCACCGTCTATCAAAGCTACATTATCCCTAACCAGAAGGTAAAATATATGATTCTTTCTTCTTACCGTCTCCAATATTACGAAGGTTTTATATATGAGATGGGAAATGAAATATACCGCAATTATGTTATGTCAATTGTGTTAACATAAGAAAAACACGTACATCTATCAAATTTGACGAATAGCAACAATCCTAGCTAGATATGGCCCTCCAGTGACGTGTAGAAATTAACATTGATCATACTTAAACGGTTTATAATAAGCTCAGAAACGTATAGGTCATGAGAGATAGAGATTAGAGGAAGACAGAGGATCTTGTCCCAAAAAAGAAAAAAAAAATGAGAATGGATATACCAATCATACAAGGAGAAACGGAGGGAAAAAAAAAAAAAAGCATTGAATTCCGTAAGGGTTCAACTGCAGGTCGACACGTGTCCCAGCCGACACGTTGATTGGCTGTCACGTACAAGATGAATGGAGTCTTCATTCCACAGATTGTTCATGCTTATCGCTTGCACTTGTTGGCTTTGTTTTTGCTTGTTTGTATAAATTGGACTCATTTTTCTCTCTCTTTATTCTCCTTCTCTTAGGGATCGAGTAGACCCGGTTCCAGCTCCCTCTTCTTTGGAGAGAGAGCTAGAGATGGATCACGCATTATGCATATTCAAAGAAAGAGTACTACAAGAAAATTGAGCTATCATGCATGGAATCTTTGACACACATATTTATTCTGTTTCAAAAATCGTCAATTGATCAATAGGATACAAGATTTTATTTTCAATCGTAAAATTCGACAAAAAGTAAACACAACGGATGAGTGTATATATGCATGGTTTTGTATTTTGATAATTACTCGAGCTAATTAATAGCGTTTTTTCCTTGTCACATGAGAATTGGGTTATGTGCAGGGTTTAGCAACATGATTACATGAACCTCTTATGTTGGAGACTAACACATCATGCACTGCTACGTACACTAACATCTCCTCCAACTCATCGTGACCAAAACATGCACTGTGGATGTAGTAACCAGATCACCTCATTTTCACCACGCCGGTACCGTACCGTACCTCACCAAATTAAGCCACAGCCACAGCCACAACAACCAAACCAATTCTCTGCTCAACCTCCTTCAGCTTTCTCAAGAATAATATATCGATCGACTCTATCACCGAAATAAGCGATAAAAATGAAGATGGTTATGGATTTTTACGGGATATGAAACTAGCTGGAAGAAAATAGCTTCGAAAATGGAACTTTGGATCACATGAGATTTGAGATGGAGAGAACAACATGGTTTTGCTCTGAATTAAAAAACATGCATATCATACGTACTCCACATTACACACATGCCCCATTTGTTGCTTTGTGATATAAATATATGGGAAAAAGATGCAAACAGTATCTGACTTTTGGTCAATTAGTAAATTTAGTACCTGACAAAAAAAAAATATCACTTTAGTACCTGAAGTTCGGACCCCGACCCAACTTTAATACCTGGAGCTGTTAACTCAATAACGGCGTCTGACAGGTGGCATATATTGAAGGGTAATTTCGTACTTTCATATTTAATTCATTATATATATATATATATATATATATATTTTTAACCTCTTCTTCCATATCTCTCTTTTGCTCTCTGTCTCTCTCTATCTCTCTCTCTTCCTTTAACCATTATCAACGATCACCCACCACCACCACCAGAACCCTCATTCCTCTAGCCGGCGCTTCTACCCCACCACCTCCTCCACAGAAACCAAAACTCTAGATTGCCGCCACCCTAAACCAAAAAAAAAAAAAAAAAAAAATCTTCCAGCAGCCCCGCGCCTCCTCCTCTCCAGCCCCACCTGCCTTGCAGCAGCCCCTGCCGCGAAGCCCTACAGCCGGCCAGACCAACACACCAGGTCGAGCGCTGCCCAACCTCACCCAGTCGCCTGCCTTGCCCAGCCTCACCCAGTCGCCCTCCACACTACTGCCCCCACATCAGCAGCCCCGCATCCCACGCCTGCACAGCCCACCCAACGCAGCAAGCCTGCAGCCTGCCCACCAGCGCCCACCCTCGATCTCACCTGCAGCCTGCCCATCCTCGATCTACCAGCAGGCGGAGGAAGAAGAAGAGAGAAAAGAAAAAAGGAAGAAGAGAAAGAAAGAAAAAAAAAAGGAGAAAAAAAGGGTGACTCGGCCCAAAGAAAAGAAAAAAAGAGAGAAAGATGGGTGATGTCTGATCGGATCACGTACATGGGTGATGCAGCACCAGCTCTAGCAGATGGTGATGAATTTATATACTCATGCCTGCAACAGAGACTAATTCGTATTCGAAGCCATTTCCGAATTCTCGCCGGAATTTGAAACATAATCGCAACAAGGCCATTATTCAGGCATCCAAGAAATGAAGTTAATTTGCCCCAATTCTGGGTTTCATTCTTTTGGCAATGGTCTGGAGAAGATGATGGGAGAGTTTGGAGGAAGAAGAAGATGAAGAGACCTTGAGGAAGAAGAAGAAATTTAGTGAAAGGACGAGAATACCCTCAAAGTTTGACAGTTGACTAACGCCGTTATTAAGTTAACGGCTCTAGGTACTAAAGTTGGGTCGGGGTCCGAACTTCAGGTACTAAAGTGATTTTTTTTTTGTCAGGTACTAAAGTTACTAATGGGCCAAATGTCAGGTATTGTTTGCATCTTTTTCCCTAAATATATTTGTGGTATATATTTTGCTTGATTGGATATTAATGTTAGAAGCTTGTGCTTAGTCTGTGTTTTGGTTCCATTTTTTTTCTTTTTTTTTTCCTTCTTGTATCGACCTTCTTTATTTATATAAATTCTTCATTAGTATTAGATATTAATTTTTATTTTTCAATGTTCTCTAGTTCTACGTGACATTTAATGATGATGACACTTGCTGTAGGATCACCACTTTTCGATCACATTTCGACATCTTGATCATTCAGTTTTAGGGTTCTTATTAGTAGATCATTCTTGTAAATTTTTAGCTAAATTGATGATCGTTAAGCCATTTACCTAGATCAAATCAATGGACGAACCAAATCTGATCAATCTAAACCGTTCATGCATAGAAAATAAAATCACGATTATAAATGCCTTAACAATCATCAATTTGACTGAAAATTTGCAAAAGTGATATACTCATATAGACCTAAGAACTGAATGGTGGAGATCCCGATATATGATCGAAAAATTAATCTAATAAGCAATTCCTTAACATGGCTAAAAAAAGGATCCCTCACTAGAAATGATATATCGTTAAGTTCTTAGGTTTATATGAATAGATCACTCTTGCAAATTTTCTGCCAAATTGATGATCGTTAAGATATCAAACTAGATTAAATCAATGGAGGAACCGAATCTGTCTAACATGAACCGCCCATGTATATAATTGTAAATCGCAATTATGAATGCCTTCACTATCATCAATTTGGCTGAAAATTTGCATACGTGATCTATACATTAAGACCTAAAAAATGAACGGTCGAGATGGCGAAATACAATAAAAAAGTTTGTCCCACAAGGGATCCCTTAATGGAAGGGCCCTATATATATAGAGGCCCAGTATAGAAATTAAGGACCTCCTTACTTTATGAATTTGAGGATTTTTGTTATTTTACACTAGTATGTGATCTAATTCAATAACCTCAACCGTTGATTCTTTAGATTCCTATGCAACATTGATGTCTACAAAAAAATCAACCAAATCCATAATCATTTGGTCATTCAAAATTGAGTGAACAAATGTAATACGTTAGAAAAATTAAAACGAACAATATTGTGCTAATCAAATGGTTAAACGTTTTCTTATTTGGCTAATTTTGTGTAGATTCTTATGTGTGCAGGCAACTAGAGAATGAGTGGTTGCGATTATTAAAATACATCCTAAAAAATGAAAACTGGATTGAAGTTCGGGTGAGCTCGTTGCCTAGACCTTCAACCTCGAATATGGCCTTAGGCAATGATTTGGTGAACAAATCTGCCACATTCTTCTCAGACCTTACTTGATTCACTTGAATTTGGAGAAGGGCCTGTTGTTGCTGATTGTAGAAAAACTTTGGCAATATGTGTTTTGCATTATCACCTTTGATATAACCTAGTTTCATCTGTTCGATGCAAGCTGCATTATATTCATAAATGCAAGTAGGCTTTTCAGTGGTAGAACTCAAACCACTAGTCCCTCGAATATGTGTAATGATAGCTCTTAACCATACACACTCACGAACCGCCTCATGTAGAGCAATGATATCTGAGTGGTTTGAGGAGGTAGCCACAAGGGTTTGCTGGGTTGATCTCCAAGATACCGCCTTGTTCCCAATGGTAAATACATAACCAGTTTGGGAACGACCTTTATGTGGGTCAGAGAGGTACTTGGCATCAGCAAAACCTTTGGTGTAGTGAGCGGCGCTTTCGCCATCAATGTTTCCTTTAGGGATTGCAGTTCCATCTGCAGTCCCTCTTGTCTCTCTGTAGGGAAATAATAGTCCCAAGTCAATTGTTACTTTTAGGTATCGGAAAATATTCTTGATACCATTCCAGTGACGCTGCGTTGGCGCTGAGCTAACAAGCGAGCTTAATTATCTTATCATTGTGACTTATTTGTTTCGATTGAACTTGGTATGTCCTGTTCAAGTCTATCAACTGTAACTCACCTTAGGGTAAAGCTTAAATCGAGTGTCGAGCTTCAATGGTCTTAATTGTGACTATGCTAAGGTCATAACGAATTATGGATTATGGTCTTCATCAAATTCTACCGCCTTAACATTTTCATGATGCAGAATAAACATGGCTATAACCTAAGGCTATCACTTGATTTGGTAGTTATTGAATCGACTGAATACCAAATGATGTTTTAGATTTGATAAATTGATTGTTGGTAACCGAAACCTATAAAACCGAAATCGAAAATTACTGAAAAAGTTAATTTGGTTTTAATAAATACCGAATCTACCTATTATCTAAGTATTAGATTTATATACTATATATTTCAATACACATACATGTATATTAGGAAATACAAACACAAATATTTTCACTTCCAAGATTTGATTTGGATGAAGCTCTTACCAGAATATATTTTTCATAGGCGGATAATCAAACATCAGATCTCTTTAAGCATTCAGCTCACATTCATCTAACTTACGGGTCTAGCTAGATTTCAACTAGACTGGTGCGTAATGCTAAGCCTTTATTTGCTTTTTTTTCTCTTTATTTACTTAGGGGGGTGTATTGTATATGGAATTAGTGGAACTTTTAAAGAAATCTATGAAATTTAAAAGTCTAGGTTTATTCAATATAGACTTTTAACAGTCCATGAAAGTCTTGAGGTATTCAATTAGGATTTTTAAAGACTTCATGAATTCCACCAAAATCTAGGAGCATTCAATTAAGACTCTTAAAAATGAATAAAAGTACAGAGGTATTCAAAATATCATTCATACTTATGGAATTAAAAAATCATGGATAATCATGGACTTTGTAGTGTTAACTATACATACCAAACTCCAATAATTTTCCAGCCTCCAAACCAAAGATTTCAAAAAGTCTATCAAAGTTTCCTCTTCAAATAAAAAAAAAAAAAAAAGGTCTATCAAAGTTCTTCTCTCTACCCATGAAGAAGTTTGTCCTTTATCATCTCTCTTTCTTAATTTTTTGTCTTTTGTCTAATCTTTTATAATATCAACCTTTTTTGATACCCAACATGTTCATTGTAGTTGTTGAATGCGATTTTTGTTTTGTTTTGTTTTTTTTTTTCAATTGTGATACTTCGAACCCTAATAGCAATAAAAATGATTTATGAAACCCTAAAACTCAAATATTGTGGTCTAACCCTAAGACCTTGAACCATACTAAATTTTATCTTATTAATTAATTATTCTCATTAATTTGAATTTATATTATGGTTCAAAAAAAGGTTGAACAATTGAATTTCAATTGATTGATTATAGATCAAGACATTGACCAATATTGCTACAATATATGTTAGTCGGCGAAAACAAAATTGATGAGAATAATTAACCATAAACATCAAGTGATCTATATTGTATATTTATGTTGTTGGGAGATTAGGAATGAGAACAAACTCGCTAGACAGACTAACAATCATTTATTTGAGTCAATTTCTATTAGAAGATACTAGAGCATTGAAGAGACAACAAGTTATTATTTTGTTTTGTGTTTGGGCTACATTTGTTTTTTTTTTATTTTTATTTTTTTTTTAATATTTTGTACATCCTAGGAAATCTGTAGAAATCATTCATAATAAAATATATAGATTTTCATGAATCAATAAAAGTCTGTTGCTAAAATCAATGGTTTTAAGAAATCCATAACAATTTATCAACTTTTTAAAAAGTCTGTGGACTTTTTAAAAAGTCTGTCATTTAAAAAAAGTCTGCACAAATCCAAATACAATACACCCCCCTTAATTAATACTGATAATCTTGAAAAGGGGCAAAATAAAAATAGGTCCTGGAGGGCGGGAAAATCAGAATAGCCAACCCTTCTTCTCAATTGCATCCTCCAATTCACTTTACCCATTCATTCTTTTCATCAACGCATCTCCGGCTTCCTTTCAGTCCTTGAAAATTTCCAAAAAAAAAAAAAACGCAAGTAATTGCCAAGTGGAAACTTTGACGGGGCGAACAAGACAATGAGTTGGAGCCACCCAGATATTTCATTGGAAGAATTCATGAAACTGGTTAAAGGGTTCGTCGATATTCTGATTCTGCTTTCTGGGTACCAATCCTCTGGTCATCTTGCTCACTGGGACTCCCAGAATATCAAGAAGGCCTTCCAATGGGGCCTCTTCTTCGAAAATGTGAGTATTCACTACTCCCCCAATTCATATTTGGTTTCAATTTTAAGGGTATTTCAGAATTCCTGTCGTTTATTTGGTGCAAAGTTTTGATTTTGGCTTTGTATGGTTAGTTTCTGGGGAGCTTTAGCAGCTCTGATGATTATGTGGACTCTGTGATGGAACTTGATGGGGCTATTTCTGAAATGACATCTGCTGCTTCTTTCCCTAAGGTTAGGGATTTTTAGAATTTAATGTTTTGGTTAGTGTTTATTGAGTGAACTAGTTCTTTTATGGCGAAGTTTAAAGTCTAGCCTTCTTAGATTAGTTGTTTTACTACAGGGCCTTGCACATATGTCAACTGCTACTCTTGCTACGGCGCGGCGTTTTGTGTTAGAGCATCTCATCCATAGTTTACCTTTGAGAGATGCGCATCTGCGAGCTTTGCTGACGGCGACTGTGGAGATGGATCTTGAGGAGCTATCGGAAATTGAGCATGATTTTCTTAATGTATACCTCAGCAAGTTGAAGCTGCAGGATACACTGATGCAGCAAGGCATTGAGCCGGCTAGAAAGTTTGGAGATTGCGGTGGTAATGGTTTGACCAAGTACGCGGTTCAAGAGCTCCTGAAGAGGTGGTCTGTGGTTTCTTTGATATCAGCTGTTGAGTCAGGCTTAGACGTTCTTTCTCAAAGTGTCAGACATAGCAGTTGGAGCGAGTTTGATGATAACTTATTGAAAGAGCAGCTAGAGCATGAAAATACTCCAGTGTAAGTGGAACTGTATGTGTGTGTGTTTGTATCTTAGAAGAGTGAGTAATTGAGCTGGTGAAGTAAAATCTATCCTATGCCCAATATTCTGGTGTGAGTAGTATTAGTAGGACACTGTGTATTGAAAAGTGAGTGTCTTGTCTCTTGTTTTCTTTTTCTTGGTTGAAAGTGTCTAGTCTGTTAGTGATAGGAGATAGTATCTCACATTATTGATTCTTTGTTTTTTCTGGGGATGCAGTTAGTTGAGGCATAATGTTTTCATAGATATCTAGAAAACTTCACACGACAAATCAAAATGTTAACTTTTCACTTTTTCAGGATCTCACTGCTATGGCCTGAACTGAAATATCTTGTGGCTACTTGTTCAGGACTGTAGACTGGTTGGTTGGTTCTCTGACATGGAACCGCTGGAAATCAAATAGCCTCTCTTATTTTCTTGATAAGAGAACTGTTCAATTAGTCTCCGGTGCCAGCATGGTATTTTCTACCCCTAAGATTCAGTGGGTACAAACTTTTCAACAGTTGAACTTCAGTGATTTAGCAGGAGGCAGTGATAATGGTTTGTGCGAAACAATTGTAAGTCAGTCCAATGCCTCAAATAAATTACAATAAAGTTTTATCGATTCCTTGAAGGCTTGATTCTCTTCAGCAATACATGTTTTCTAGTTTCATGGTCATGTGCTGCCATAGACTAGTGTATTATTACACAACTGCTCACATGGGCATTACATGGCTCTTGTATTAGGTGTACCTAATTACGTTGTCAATTCCATTGTCTAGGAAATAAATCGTATCCTTACTTCTAGAAATTGTGTTGTGTGTTTTACATCTCTTCACTTGATAAAGTCTTGCTGCATATGATGGCTGATGTTAACTCTGAAAGCTGAATATGTTAACGGATCGCACTATGTGTAATGGTTCTTCCCTCTTCAAACAGGAGCTCATGTTACTAGGATGCATTGCAAGCAGATGGACTTCTGTAATTGAGCATTTGGTGTCAGTTTCTTATGATTCCCACACTGTTTTGGAGCAATATCACGAAGTGTGCAACTTACTCCATGGAAGATCTACTACTCTTAGATCTAAACAGGAAGCAATCAGCCAGGTTAGTTATTGACTGCAAAGTATATGTGTGTGCATGCAAAATTTGAAAAGCATGACATATTGTTTGTTTGTTTATTCTGTGTCCTTTTCTTGCAAGTAAATCTCTCAGTGCCTCTGTCTGCTACTTTGCAGTTTGGGTTCTGTGAGTTCTTCTTTACTTCTTCATACTTTTATCTTCCATTACTCATCATGGTTGGCTTTTGTGCTGGAACTAGGCAACTGACGTTCTTGAGTATCTGAGTGGAATGCTGGATGGCCAGGTGCATCTGTTATGGAAGATATGCCCAGCTCTTGGAGCCGTTGCAATTCCATCCTGGTATTTTAACACTATCCTTTGCCATGCTTGGATGTGCTTTGGACTTTGAATCAATCGTCTTGTTCTCATAGGACCTGAACTGAGTCATTTGGTTTTGAATGATTCTTTTTCTCCATTTAATCTATATAAAACAAGCACCTTCCTTTATTTCTTACCAAGCACATTACAATAGCTTTACCAAATAGTATACAATTCTTCTAAGCACGAGCGCATGACTGATGATGATATAGCATATGAAAGTGGACTGGTTTAGTCTCAATGGAATTCTAACATACCCTCCCTCCATGTTTATACTTATGTACTTACACTTGTTTTCAATCTGTATGTATTCCAATTTAAGAAGGCAATAATTGTGTTGCAGGTCACCTTTGTTTAGACTTTATTTGAGTGAAATTCAGATTCAAGTCAGGGGAGATCTTTCAACAATGAGGTTTTGTGTTTTAACTCCTTTTCTCCGATTTGTACTTTTGTATGTTTGTCGCACAAAGATAATTCTCTTGCAGCGGCAGCTCACATGTATTCATTTCTTTTTTTGTAGATGTTGTGACTGTGCTCATAATAGGAAGGAGCACACTGACTGTGAGTATATTGAATTAACTCCATACTAACTCTATTCCCTGATTCAACGAAAATGTTTCCATTGTAGAAACCATATCAGAAGAAAATGCCCAGCAAATAATTAACGCAAAACTTATTTCCAGGTGAACTTGCTCAGAGAATTTGGTGCCTTTATGTTTTTCATGTTTATGGCTCTCGTCTAATTGCCCATAGCTGACGGTTGTGCTCTACTGTTTTGAATTATCAGGTCAGTCTTCTGATAAGAATCTTGATCCTCCATAAGTGTGAATAATTACTACCAGTAGTCAAGTATGCCCTTCAAATAAATGCTAGAAAAATCATTTTAACGTAAGTCTGGACTTTATATAACTAACTATATAGGTTAAAATTTGAAATAGTAGTTGAAACTTGAAATTTTCCAATAAGTACTTTATTGGTTCCAAAACTTGTAATTGGAATATCTCAAGTTTAATTTTATCTGGAGCATGATTTTGTAGGATATATGATACAAGGAAGCCTTGTTTTGCCAAAGGGTGAACATCATTTTCTTTCCTCCTTGCAAGAACGTGATTTTCATCCATTTCTGGTTTACTAGGTGCCTAGGTGGTTTATTCTCAGTGCAGAACTGTTTTTCCGGGTAAAACGAACACTTTTGATAAAAAAATGTTTTCATCATACACGTGTCAAACACGGTTTCGAAAATCCTCATGATCTTTGTAGGCCTATGCCCTATTGTGTATAAAGCGTGATCAACCATGTGTAAAGCTACATAAAAAAGCTAACAGCAGTGTCATTAATCAGGTTACTATCGTTTTCTGGGGATGGACGGTGTGATCTTTTGACGTAGGAGTGGACCTCATTCTACTTGCAAGCTTCCAGGAAAGTTCACTATCGAGTCTATGGTCGAAACAGGAGCAAAATACAACCCCCATCAACACAAGTGACTATGCAGAAATCAATCCATTCCAAAAGTGATTTGTCATCATCTATAGTTCTATACCGACATTGCATCACTAGAGGCAAGTTTCCATCCCTTTCTGTAGAATGGGGCCTTGGTGACCTGGATATGGTATCAAAGCAAAGCATATCAGACCCCTGATAATAATGTTTATCAACTTCGACCAATGAGAATGTGACACCATACAGATTGCCTGCAAGTGGGAATAGACACCTGAAAGCTTCATCTACATGTTTTTTTTTTTGGTTAGCAATTGACGCTTTTGCCTTTTCGCTCCTGCCCATATAAACTCTATATAAAACAACTGTCACAGCTGAAGGTGGATAAGAAGAGCTAACAATGAAGGTTTCAAGGATCTCTAGCCTTTGGAGAATGCAGTTTTTGAAGTTGGGGAGGAGAATTGCCAGCTCCAGGCCTGCAGTCACACTTGGTAGTGTTGAAACAGGAGCATCATTTGGTTTTTTCAGCGGATCTCATCTTTTGGGGCAGCTGATTCGGAAGTTGAAGTCACAATGCAAACAAGCTTTCGGGCGGCAAAAGAGATATGCCCAGTTCAGCTATGATATTCATAGCTATTCTCTCAACTTCGACAATGGTTTCGATGATCATGTCTCACCTCATAGCTTCCGGTGATGATTTCCCAGAGATCATTGAAGGCGCAAGGTTTTACTTCTATATGTATAGATATTTTCCAGTTTACTTTAGTCTGTATAGTCATGCAACTTAAATTTTCCAGGGGATTGTTGGCTGTTAGTAGCAGGCCAAATTTATTTTCACTGTCGACCTATTCTTGTCTCTGCAATGGCCTTTTTAATGGTCATTTTGTTGATAAGAAGGAGCAAACTGACCTTGAAAGTTCTGTTTATAATGGTAATTCCCCTATCTTCATTTTTCTTTTACGAGTGGATGAATATTGTTCTTCTTTCAATCTTTCTATCTTTGACAATCTAAAAGATAAAGTGAATGAAAGATGAGTCAGCTTTGCATAATGGTTGGTTTTGGGTCCTCCACCATTCATTTCCATGATTCTTGTGTTTGAAGATCGAAACCATCAACAAACTTGACCTAAATTGTGCTTCCTTTCCTTTTAAAAATGGCAAAGAATCAAAACCTCACCACCAACACTTCAACATGGTCATAATGGATTGCTGAAAAAGTGAAAATTATAGTAAACCATCATGGTTCGTATACTTTTTGTTTATTGTTTCTTGAGGCAGATAGAAAAACCGTATAGTTTGCATCAAACTTTCATACCATGTCATCACTATGTTAATGCAATGTGTTTAACCACTCACAGAAAGTCATCAACAAAGGAACCTAGTAATATTTTGTGAACAGAAAAAGATGAGAAAAAGAAGCAATTTATAGAATAACATATCACATTCAAGAATCTTGTTCACTTAGTGACTTTCATGCTCAGATATGTTTATTATCTTTGGATTTTGATTCAACAGTAGATAATAGTAAAAAACTAAGTAAAGTCCAACAACCTTATTATTCTCCACCATGTGATTAAATCCAACGAACAGTTGATCTCAACTGAACAAAGAATTCATTTAGTAGGTGAACGGCATTTTAACATCCAATTCATCAATATACATCGAAATCCTTCGAAAGTTGTTAAGCTCTATGAGACATTATAATCACTGTCTAGTTACGTAGTATGGGTGAGAGTGTGAGACTTGTGTTCATATGTGAAACCCATCACTTCATCAGTATGATGGGCACGCCTGACCATGCTATTTGATATTGAAGTTCCAAAAATAATGAGCATAATGGGTACAACTTAATAGATCAGATGATCCATACACCATAGCAAACAATTCTCATGAGTTGTGAAGCATAGATCTGCCTTTTGATTTTGCTTTTTGTCCATTTGTCCATCATTTGCATTCATTAATCCCCAAATTTGATTGCAAACCATGTGATCTCCAGTAAAAGACCAAAAAATTCATACCCCACAGCCCATGCCACCCTTTTATTTGCCCCTTATTCTTCATCAAATTGTCTAAACTCACCCATTTCCACTTCCTCAGTCCCTCATTTTGCTAATGGGAAAACTCATAGGATTCCTGCTTTTGATCTCAAGCCTCTTCATTGTGGTTGCAGCAGATTGGAGCATTTTGAACCGTAGAAAGAAGAATACCAATGGGGTAGTGGGAGATGGCTTGAAGAAGTACTGTGAGAGTTGGAGGATCAATGTTGAGGTCAACAACATTAGAGGGTTTGATGTGGTGCCTCAAGAATGTGTTGAGCACATAAAGAAATACATGACATCTTCTCAGTACAAAGCTGACTCAGAGAGGGCCTTGGAGGAAGTCACTCTCTACCTGAGCAGTAGTTGCTGTTGCACTTTGGAGGGTGATGGTAAAGATGCTTGGATTTTTGATGTTGATGATACACTCCTCTCCACTATTCCTTATTTCAAGAAACATGGTTTTGGGTAAGTGAAACTTCAGATTATATTCCACTATGTTATCAGAATGTTGTGTCGTCATTGCGAATCAAATAAATTCTTATTGATTTGAATATGCATGTGATCTAGAGACAAACATAACATTATTTGATAAGGGAACATTACCCATCAATGCATTACGTTTTTCATTGATCAATTGATGTGTGCCAGCAATCTAGCTAGAGTCAAATATGTGACTAGACAACATTACAGATTAGATATTACAAGGTTGCTGTTCTTATTCTACTGTGGGATGACTAGGTAATTTTTAATTTTAATTTTGGAAAACTTAAACTAGGGGAGAGAAGCTGAATGCAACATCCTTGGAAACATGGATGAAAGAGAGCAAGGCACCAGCTCTAGAGCACACACTAGAGCTCTTCCATGATATCAAAGACAGAGGATTTAAGATCTTTCTCATCTCTTCAAGAAGGGAGACCCTTAGATCTCCAAGTGTAGATAACCTCATTAAGGTTGGATACCATGGATGGACTAATCTTGTGCTAAGGTATGTGCGTACTACTAATCAAGATTTCAAATCCCTCTTTTTGAGGATGAACACATATACTAACAATGACTAGATTTCATGATGTATACCTATAACACATTACAGGGGTCTTGAAGATGAATTCATGGAAGTGCAGAAGTACAAGTCTGAGGCAAGGCATCGACTCGTCGATGAAGGTTACCGCATTTGGGGCATAATAGGAGATCAGTGGAGCAGTTTCGAGGGACTTCCCATTGCAAAAAGAACATTCAAACTACCCAATTCAATGTACTATGTCTAGCTTGAAATTTCAGTCCATTACTGGAAAATTACAAGGCTAATGAGCAGACATATTGCTGTATTAGGCTACCTATAGTCTTTGTCCTCTTTTTTCAGTTCAGTGTTGCTGGGTATCAAAGTATATTCTCCCATATTGCATTGCAAAGTTGACAACTTGGTCATAGCCTTGTTTCCCTATATATAAATCCTTTGAATTACTCATAGGAGCATAAATTATAGGAATTTATAACTTCTGAAACCGTCATTCTTTTCCAGATGAAAGAACAAAAAGCTTCCTTTCTTTTGAGTTTTGAGCAAGTTAGAGCAGATGATATAACTTGTTTGAATTGGGCTCATAATAATATGGCATGCATAGTTTTGCCTCGTCAAGCAATTGCTTGCAACACGGTAAAGAAAGCGAAAATGAAAAAGAAAATTGAATTTTCTCATTAAAACCTTAATTAAGTTATAATCCCAGTAGTAGTGGAAGGCGTGAAGCATTTGCTCATCGTTTACAGGTTTTTCATGCCAAGACCGGTTCACCCTTTACAAGCTTTCATGCCAAGCAAAAGGCTTTACCAAGACAGAGTTAGTTCTTAGTTTTCTTTTGTTGAGGTTACAAAATCGAGTTGGACGCTACCTATGAATAGAATATAAACGTTAGGAATATTAAAATAGCAATATCCAGGAGCACACATTTGTGGCGCTTTCACCATGGATCCAAATGAGTAGATTTTTACATAAAGCTCCGGAATATGTCTTGTTTCAAAATACGGTGGGAAGGTCTAATGGAAAAATTCTAAACCATATACGATATCTATAATGCATTCTTGGCCTTATATTGGAGTATATTACTCGGCACAAAAAATTTTGGTATATTGTTTGGAAAATGGGCAGAGGTCCCAGTCTAGTTGGGAGATCCTCAACATTACCTCGGATGATTTTATTGAATGATATACTAATGTTTACCCGGTCAATTGTTGACCAAATAAATACTGCAATTACTTGTAAATTTAAGATATAATGCATTCTTAGCATTTTTATCTTAAAACACTTAATTATAATGCATTCTTGGCATTTTTATCCTAAAACACCTTAACTATAATGCATTCTTGGCCTTGTAGTGGAAAACAAAAATGTACTTTTTAGTGTTTTTTGACAAATATACTGGCAACTTTAACAACTTCTAACGATAAATTTAATGACAGTGAGTTTATTGAAAGACGAATTTAAAAGTAATCGAGTTAAGTAATATTTTTAAAAACATAATAAGTTAAATGTCAAATGGATAATATGACCCGCGTTACTAATGGTAAGAGTTTCTTGTTACAAACATTAAATTTAATTTTTAAATGAAAACCTATATTTTGTCCCATGTTGTCATGATGTGTCTGGGTTTGTTACACGTGTGCCACTACAAATCCAATGGACCAATACTTGTGTCCGAGGAGGAAAGACCCAAGAGAGACCCAAAAAGAAAATGTCGACACTCGACACGGTGGTCTTTTGAGCAACTCCAAAAGACCATTTCAATACAAAAAAAATAAAAAAATAAAACGTTTTAAAAAAAAAGAGATTTCCAATAATAAATGATCATATATACACACACTGAAATCCTTGCCCCACGTGCACCCCTTCACATACTTCCACAGCACACCCGATCACTAGCCGCCAGCTGTGGGCCCCGCCACATATTCGCGGGAGAGTGGTCCGCACGCCCCACTAGGGCGCGTGGAGTAAATCACTGTTTTCTTATAATGCGCACAGAGAGAGAGAGAGAGAGAGAAAGGGATCCCCAAAAAGGCCCAGAAATAAGGGGGCACGCACTCGTCATCGTCTCTCTCGCTCTCTCTCTCTCTCTCTCTCTCGCTCGCCGGTGACGGAATTCAAAAACACCCGTCTGTTAGCGTAGACATATCTCTCTCTCTCTCCCCGTCGCCAACTCTCTCTTGGTTTACGATTCGATTCTTCTGCGCCTTTTTCTGGTTCGTGGTCGCTTTTTTGGGTGCTGCTCGCTCTCAACTTCTTCGGTACGAATTTCAATTTCAATTTCCCATTTTTTTTATAATTCTGCTCATTATTGCGATTCTCAATTGGGAATTCGATTGAATTGGGATTATTAGGTCTGAATTGAATTGGTGCTCCCATCGTTTTGGTGATGGATAATGTGTTTTTTTTTTGGTTTGGCATGTAGCTACTGTTTTTGCATGGTGGAGCTTAATGCTTTTTCTTTGTTAAATTATTGAATTATTCTGATTCTTCGAGCTGGTTTTCAGTTCATATGCGACTGTTTTGGGTTGAGAATAGAGAGGACAATATAGGATATAGGACTATAGCTGAACTATAGCTTTAGGATACATATGTGGCCGCCTTTGGGAGGTGAGAAGTCTGAAATTTTATTCGGAAAATTTGTAGCTGAAGGTTTTAAGATTATGTTGGCTAATCCAGAATGTGAACATGTGATTGTGTTATGTACCGGTACAACTTACTCGTGAACTGGCTCGGAAATAAGACGAAGAGAAAGTGTTGGTTTTTTCTGGTTGTTTTTTGGACGAGTTCTCGTGTAATAATATGGCTCTTCTGCTGGACTTGTAGTTTTCGGGGATGATTGAGTACAGTCTTTGGCATTGAGTCTGGGAAATGTGACGTAACTGTAGAGGCATGCGTGTGCGTTCTGTTTGTCAAATCTTTTTCTTTTTTTTTTAAAGGTTAAGGGGGAATTTTATCATTTTTGCGGCCTTGAAATGATTTTATGTTGTTATGGTTTGTTTTGGTGTTGACTTGCTTTTATTGATTATTCACAGGTGAAATTGATGATTGGTTTCTGTGGTTCAGCCATAAGAACAAGAAAACAGGGCGCTTTCTGTAGGTTTTAAGTTGGTCAGTGTTACCACTATCACAAGCTTAGCTAGTAGCTAATTAGTAATGACTAATCGACTGATGTTCAGTTTTCTGATTTGCTCTGTTTTCTGATTTAGAACTATCGATGGAGGCACGCCCTGCCATTCGGAGATCAGCTGCAAAGCAGCTTAGTCACATGGGAGTCTCTGGAGCATTATCTTCATCTTTACCAGTCCTTCAACCCTCATCGGAGGAGACGTATCCCAAGTTGCAAGACACACAGCAGGTTTCGATGGAAAGGCCTGTGGCACAAGCAGGTCACTTAACATCCAACAGTGGCGTAGTTGGTCACATATTTTCATCACCCTCAAGATTCTCTACAGATCTTCACTACTCATCTGTTTCACCTCGTGAGAAGCAGTCAAGAAATAATCCTTTCATTTTGCAATCCTTAAGTTCTGTGTCTATGCCATTACCACATTCTTCTCCTTCAGGAGTTTTTCAATCTACAGCATCTTGTGCCTATTCCAAAGAAAACAATGGTTCCTGGGGTACAGATTCTCTGCCAGGGTTCCTTGATTTTCCTGTAAATACCCCTGTTGAGAATAGTCAAATAGAGAGCAGTAGTTGTAGTGGCATTCTGGCTGCTGAAGATATAAGTAAGCAAAATGATTGGCAGGAGTGGGCAAACCAGCTAATTACCGATGATGATGCTCTGACTTCTAACTGGAGTGACCTTCTCGTTGACAACAATGTTACAGATCTGGAACCAAAGGTTAAGACTCTCTCATATTGCTGTTCAATATATGTATGAAAATTTGAAGTGAATAATGCGTGGCAGAAAAACCAATTTGGATCTGATTTTGTTATTTCAGATGACATACCAGGTTCCCAAACCATCTTTGAATTTTTCAGCTCAGCAGTCCCAAGTTTCTCAGCAACAACCTGCTTCATCTAGAGAAATCATTCCTGCTCCATCTAGAGAAATCATTCCTGCTCCATCTAGAGAAATCCTTCCTGTTCAATCCGAGGATATCATTGCTGTTACTACTCCTTCCTCGGCTAACAGTGCCGCAGCGAAGCCACGTATGCGTTGGACACCAGAACTTCATGAAGCTTTTGTGGAAGCTGTTAACCAACTCGGTGGTAGTGAAAGTGAGTACTTATTTGGCTTCACTAATTATTAGCCCAAGATTAGATATTCTGCCCCAGTTAAAGTTTCACTTGTTACAGGAGCAACTCCTAAGGGTGTGCTGAAGCTCATGAAAGTGGAAGGCTTGACTATCTATCATGTGAAAAGTCACTTGCAGGTAAACAAGCTCATTTCACCTTAACATTGTTCTCACAGAAAATCTTTCTGATTATGCATCTTTGTAAGAAGGAACTTTGTTTTAATTGGAGATATTTGAATTGCAGAAATATAGGACCGCTAGATACAGACCAGAGTCATCAGAAGGTATATAGTAATTGACTTTTTGTAATGTAAATTCATGCATTTATATCTAAATTCTGTTTCATATTATGTATATCTTATGCATTAAAAGATATTTTTTTAGCGTGTATTTACGTAGGCATGATTGTGGTCTGTTTCTCATGATGTTTTGTTTTTCTCTGATCATATTTGAACTTTTAAGTTTTGACAGTTTTGGATAATGATTCTTATTCAATTGTCTATGTGTTATGTCAATGAAACCTTTTGTATAATATTTGTAGTTTGGGGCAGAGGTAAATAGATCACATAAACAAGGAGCAAATAGTAGCAATCGGATACAAAATAACAAAGACTCCTTGTTAATGACAAATTCTTCTATGTTTCCTGTTAATAACAAAGTTCTCTGACTTTCTGACTTTTTTGTTGTCCTTTATGGACTAGTTCATTTTTCTCATTCTTTACGGACTGGGCTATCTTATCAAATTTCCCATTTTTCTGAGCATGTTATGTATTGCTAGAATTTTCTCATTAGTCTCTCTTTATCATCTTATTTACTTCGGTTTTTTATAAATCCATTCACCAGTACCATATTTATGCTGAAATGCTTGTTTCTGTTTCCTGGAGTTTGATGCTCTATTCGATTATAGTGGGATTTGTATATTGACCTCATTTAACATCGTATGGTGTTGTCAACGTTTTTCTGTAGGATCCTTGGAGAAAAAATTGACTCCTATCGAAGAAATGACATCTCTAGACTTGAAAACGTAAGTTTCTGAAGAACACTTCAATCTGAATTCATTGCAACAGCTGGTGAACCCCTTGTGGTTATCCAGTTATTGTTATTAGCTTGGGGGGTAGGTTGTTTGTCCGATTACACTAGTTAGTCATTGCTTTCTAGAAGTCTTAACATTGCATAACCAGAGGTTCTTCCTCATTCTACTGTGAATACTAGTGTAACATAAAAGTTTTGAAAGCTTTAGGGCTATGAGTTAAAGGTTGCTTTTAAGTGGCTGTTCACTCACTAAGAGCAGTCAGTTGGTGGAGGGATGGAAGTAGATCTGAAAAGAGGCCTAATGTCTGCCTCAATTGCTCAAGTGTAACAAGCAATATGAACATAATTAAGACATGATTAGGGTCTTATCACATTTCATTTTTTTTTTCCTATACTTATCCATTGTTTTCTTATTTCGGTTAATAGGGGTATCGAGATCACTGAAGCTCTGCGACTGCAGATGGAAGTTCAGAAGCGGCTGCATGAACAGCTTGAGGTATGAATTTGCTCCTTTGGAAAAAAAAGAAAAAAAAAAGGATGTTCATGTCAACTTGTGTATGATCCCTAATATTTCACTTGGATATAGTAATGCTACTTCCCCCGGTATCCATTTGTCTTATTGTTTATTGTTGAGCTTTCCTGGGTTTCTCTCTGGGTAATTTGCAGTGTGATTTTTGTAACTCTCCCTTCTCTGCAGATTCAAAGAAATCTACAGTTACGAATTGAAGAACAAGGGAAGTACCTTCAAATGATGTTTGAAAAGCAATGCAAGTCAGGTGGTGACAAGCTGAATGCTTCATCATCCAGTTTGGATGATCCTTCTGCTCAGCCTTCAGTGGCAATGCAAGTTTCTCCTGATAAAAGTGAATTGGAGCCCTCCAAGGTGGAGCATGGTGAGATTGAAGCTGATGCTGTCAAATCCAAAGTCACATCAGTAGAATGTGCTGAGGAGCGGATAGGGAAGCAAAAGTCACCCGAAACTGAGGCTCCCAAGGATTGTGAGCCGGATGTTTGTATGTCCAGTTCCCAACCTCCTAAGCGTCCCAAAATCAAAGAATAAGCGTATCATCTGTTAAACCAGTGTTAGATTGACAATCATTCTTGATAATAGAAGGTTTTAAATTTTAAGATAGGCTTGGTTGCCTATGAAAAAGAGCTTTTCTAGTCTTTTTTCTTTTTTCTTCTTCTGATCTTTATATTATAATATTTACGTCGGCATTGAATAATGCGAATGCAGTCTGTTCTGTCTTGCTGATGGTTTAAAGCTAATTAGTCAAGTTTTGATCCTAATACAGTTGAACCTCGTTTCTAATAGCGTTTTGCGTTCTATTGTTAAACTCGGCAAGATTTTAACAAGGGAACACTAAATGCATTCATTTCTTCTATAGTTAAGTGGAATTCCAAAGGGGGGTGATATATTATGTTCCTTATGTTGCCATTCACGTAATTATTATGTAAATATGTAATATCTCATAAGATGATACACTTGATTACTCCACACCATATAAATGTGGCTAATGATGAAGCACATTTCTACGCTTATAAACCGCTGAAGGATTATGAGAATGGTAGAATCCTTAAGAATTTGTGGTTAGATTTGTCATAAATCAGAGAAGAATGACGAGTTACCTTTCTAGCACAGTAAGGCTTAAGGATTAATAAGTTGGGTACGTGACACATGGAGAAGGTGTCTGAATATCTGTTTTGTTGTTATTTAAAAAAAAAAAAAGTTTGGTGTCTACTTCAGAGACACCTTTGATTCTAAGCTAACTAGCCATGGAGATCTTTAACATACCAAGCAAACAAAGAAAGCAAACCCAAAGACTCTCTCTCTCTCTCCTGTAGTTTCATGAATAACGTCTCTTAGACTCAAACCTATGACTTCCCAACTCACAGTAGGTAGAGACAACACACTCACACTTCAATATTATTCTTTCACAACCCCCAAACATTTCAATATAATGCCCTCCTTCCCTTTCGTCCTCTCTCACCATCCATCTTTGGATCAGCAACATCTCCTTAGGTTTGGTTGCATTGCGTGCCATGGCCTCAAACTCCATGGGAGGCTTGTATACTGGTTCTCACAACCAAGGCGAAGACGAACTCCATGTATTGCGCGCCTCTGAAGAGGTACTACTACTATAGCCTATCCTGAGCCTTCTTGATAATCATTGGTATCAGTTAATGTTAACTTGTTACTGTTGATGCAGAACCGGCATCCAACACGGCAGTCAGTGCCGAAAGTGTGCAGAGTTTGTGGAGATGATATAGGATACAAAGAAGATGGGGAGTTGTTCGTGGCATGTCATGTGTGTGGCTTCCCAGTTTGTAGGCCTTGTTATGATTATGAGAGGAGTGAAGGCACCCAGTGTTGCCCTCAGTGCAACACTCGCTATAAGCGTCACAAAGGTACAGTGTACAAATAGATCTCATGAGTAAATCACCTCTCTTTGATTTTCTTATGATTCTATCTAATGACATGTTGCCTTGGACTTCAATCATGTAACTTGTAGGTTGTCCTAGAGTTGCTGGAGACGACGAAGATTTTGATGCAGATGATTTTGATGAGGAATTTCAGATTGTTAAGAATCACAATGATCATGACTCTGCTGATGAGAAAAATCATGCCATTCATATTCCTTCGGTAATTAATCTCGTCTAGTTGTTGTTTTCAGAGATATTATAGATCATTTTGAGCAGTAGGAGAGATCTTAAGGTGCCAAAGTGATCATTTGGTGACTTTTGCAGGAGAATGGAGACCATAATCAACAGAAATGGCAAACCAATAATCAACCTTTCTCTGTTCAAGGAAGTGGTACGGATATAGCTAAATCAGAATAAAAGTTATATTTTACTATAATTATAAGGGACTTGATTCTTTAAGGAAATTGTTTATCTTAATTGTGTATTGTTGGGTTCTGTAGTTAAGGATTTTGAAGGAGACAAAGACGTTTTGGGTAGTGCAGAGTGGAAAGAAAGAGTGGAGAAGTGGAAAGTGAGGCAAGAAAAGAGAGGCTTGGTGAACAAGGATGATGGAAATGATGATGATCAAGGCCTAGAAGATGACTTCCTGTAAGTTCATTTTGTAAACTTTAGCTATACTCCAGAATTTGTTTACCAACTTTTGTTGACTGAGTGATGTAGTAGTAGTTCCTCATCTGTTCAAGTGTCAACTTTTCTTGCAGAATGGCTGAAGCTCGGCAACCACTATGGCGAAAAGTCCCCATCCCCTCGAGTAAAATCAGCCCTTACCGCATAGTCATTGTCATCCGGCTTGTGATTCTGGCCTTCTTTTTCCATTTCCGTATCTTAACTCCAGCCTATGATGCTTTTCCCTTGTGGCTCATATCTGTGATTTGTGAGATATGGTTTGCTCTCTCATGGATACTTGACCAGTTCCCTAAATGGCAACCCATCAACCGGGAAACTTACTTGGACCGCCTATCCTTGAGGTTTGAGCGTGAGGGTGAGCCTAACACCCTAGCTCCAGTTGATGTCTATGTGAGTTCAGTGGACCCTCTCAAGGAGCCTCCAATCATTACTGCAAACACAGTTTTATCCATTTTATCTGTTGACTACCCGGTTGACAAGGTGTGCTGTTATGTTTCGGATGATGGTGCTTCAATGCTCCTCTTTGATGCACTAGCTGAGACTGCTGAGTTTGCAAGAAGATGGGTGCCATTTTGCAAAAAGCACACCATTGAGCCAAGGGCTCCTGAGTTCTATTTCTCTCAGAAGATTGATTACTTGAAGGACAAGGTTCATCCAAACTTTGTCAAGGAGCGCAGAGCCATGAAGGTGAGCAAAAATACACAAGAGAAGAAGAAATTAATTTATGTCTTTTACTATTTTGTTGCAAAATTTTCACAACAAATACATAAGGTCTAATATAAAAGATTTTTTTTGGTGTGGTACTGCAGAGAGAGTATGAAGAATTCAAAGTGAGGATTAATGCAATGGTAGCAAATGCTCTGAAGAAACCTGAAGACGGGTGGGTGATGCAGGATGGTACTCCATGGCCTGGAAACAACACTCGTGATCATCCTGGAATGATTCAGGTATAACTATGTTATGCCTGTTGTCTCTTTTTTCCCCAGTATATCCATACATTGTCCAAAGTGGTTTTTAAGTTGGTTTTAGCTTTATTAGTAGAGAAAGAGGGAAAATTAGAGAAATTGCATATGAAATGCTTTCACCAGTTGAGTCACCGAGCATTTTGCTTGCTTTGCAGGTTTATCTGGGAAGTGAAGGAGCACTGGATGTGGATGGTAAGGAACTGCCACGTCTTGTGTATGTTTCACGCGAGAAACGTCCTGGATATCAACATCACAAGAAAGCTGGTGCCATGAATGCTATGGTGAGTTTGAGTAGATTTAAATTTGCATAGTCCTATTGATGTGAGACTGGTGCATTCAGCAATGTTTATAACATGGAAATGATCAACAGGTTCGAGTTTCTGCAGTGCTTTCTAATGCACCTTTCATGTTGAATCTGGATTGTGACCACTACATCAACAACAGTAGGGCTATAAGAGAAGCTATGTGCTTCCTTATGGATCCCCAGCTTGGAAAGAAGCTCTGCTATGTCCAATTCCCTCAAAGGTTTGATGGTATTGATCTTCATGACAGATATGCTAATCGGAATATTGTGTTCTTTGATGTAAGTAACACTAGAGCTTTAATTTAAAATTGACATCCTTTATTAGAATACATAATTCTCTGCCTGTAAAAATTTAGCTCAATGCTTTGACTGTCTTTTGGTTATAGATCAACATGAAAGGCCTAGATGGCATTCAAGGACCGGTATATGTTGGCACAGGATGTGTCTTCAACAGGCCGGCATTGTATGGCTATGATCCGCCAGTGTCAGAAAAGCAACCGAAGATGACATGTGACTGCTGGCCTTCATGGTGCTGCTGTGGATGCTGTCGTGGGGGTTCGAAGAAGTCCAAGTCTAAGAAGGGTGGAGTAAGAAGTCTTCTTGGGGGACTTTACTCGAAGAAGAAGAAGAAAATGATGGGGAAGAACTATGTGAGGAAAGGGAGGGGACCAATGTTTGATCTTGAAGAGATTGAAGAAGGGTTTGAAGGTTATGATGAGTTGGAGAAATCATCTCTCATGTCACAGAAAAACTTCGAGAAACGATTTGGACAGTCCCCGGTTTTCATTGCTTCCACTCTCATGGAAAATGGTGGGCTACCTGAAGGGATTAATAGCACAGCACTTGTTAAGGAGGCCATTCATGTTATAAGTTGTGGCTATGAAGAAAAAACTGAATGGGGAAAAGAGGTGACTATCATTATGATGAACTTTTCTCTATATTTGCAGATTCAAAATACTTCATGTGGAGACTACAGAAACTAAAATGATTAATCCTTGGTCTCTCTTTGCAGATTGGTTGGATTTATGGTTCAGTTACAGAAGATATTTTGACTGGCTTCAAAATGCATTGTAGAGGATGGAAGTCAGTCTACTGTGTGCCAAAAAGACCAGCTTTCAAGGGATCTGCTCCTATCAATTTGTCAGATCGGCTGCACCAAGTTTTGAGATGGGCTCTTGGCTCTGTTGAAATCTTCCTCAGCCGTCATTGTCCCTTATGGTATGCCTGGGGAGGAAAGCTGAAATTGCTGGAGAGACTAGCTTACATCAACACCATAGTCTACCCTTTCACTTCCATCCCCTTACTTGCCTATTGTACCATTCCAGCTGTTTGTCTTTTGACTGGAAAGTTCATCATCCCCACAGTAAGTACTTTTGGACATTATTTGGAAAAGGCCAACTGAAATTCCAAACTAAATTTCTTTATATCTTTTTCTAATCAACATTTCATTCTTTGCAGCTGAACAACTTTGCCAGTATATGGTTCTTGGCTCTTTTCCTCTCCATCATTGCAACCAGTGTGTTAGAGCTCAGATGGAGCGGTGTTAGCATCGAAGACTTGTGGCGTAATGAGCAGTTTTGGGTGATCGGTGGTGTCTCTGCACATCTGTTTGCAGTCTTCCAAGGCCTCCTCAAAGTCCTTGCTGGAGTTGACACCAACTTTACAGTCACATCAAAAGCAGCAGATGATGCTGAGTTTGGGGAACTCTACCTGTTCAAATGGACTACACTACTCATCCCACCAACGACCCTTATCATCTTGAACATGGTGGGAGTAGTTGCTGGAGTTTCTGATGCCATTAACAATGGCTACGGCTCATGGGGTCCGTTGTTCGGAAAGCTCTTCTTTGCCTTCTGGGTCATTGTTCATCTGTACCCTTTCCTCAAAGGTTTGATGGGAAGGCAAAACAGGACTCCTACCATTGTGGTACTTTGGTCAGTTCTTCTTGCCTCCATCTTCTCATTGGTTTGGGTAAGAATTGATCCCTTCTTGGCTAAGCAAACTGGACCAATTCTTAAACAATGTGGGGTGGACTGCTAAGCCATGACAATGCTGTTGGTGTCTTTTCTTTACCTTCTTCATTGATTGTCTTTGAAGTAATGCAAATTTTGCTTTTTTTTTTAATGTTCCAAGGTGGTGATTTGTATATTACACTATCCATACATTCACTAATGTTCAGACAGACTGCCAAATTAGTGTGTTCCTCTTTTTCTTTTTCTTTTTTTCCTTTTGATGATATAATAATTTTATTAGATGCATGCCTTCTAGAAATTTACAGGCACTGAGACCAGTCTAAAATAAGGAAGAATTATTACCACTAAAAGTCAACTTTGAACAATAACAAAAGGTTTGACTAGGTGCAAAGTATTTAGTTGGTCAAAAACAAAAAAAGACAGGTATGATGTGATTCCTTAGTCTCTGCACATTTCTTACTAAATAATCAATGAGATTCAGTGGGAGCAAGCTGTTTGAAAGCTGTGTCTTCCATTCAACAAAAAGCATATTTTTAAACTTTAAAGGATTTTTGCATAAAATGAAGGGGACTACTAGAGTGTAGAAGCAATAAAAACTGAGACTTGTATATGAAACTAGTATCTCTAAGCTGAGATATACACTACATTACAAGTGCAATACTTAACCTGGGCTAACCCCAAAAGATTATTTTCTCAAGGCATCTATAATACAGTTACACAAAGATTCAGTTGACAAACATACAGCTACTGGTATCATTCCCATTCATTTTTGAAGACCAGTTAATTTGTTGATGGTTAACGTACCAAATGGTTCAGAAATGTAAGGCTGCGTCCGAGCCGATAGTTCTTGTGCCACAAAACGCATTGTGGGTCGTAACTCTGGACGGGAACGTGTGCAGGCCAAGCCTATGCTCACCGCAAACACCACTGCCTCAGCCAATTCACCAGTTGGAGGCTCCAGCCTTTGGTCTAACACATCTTTCAAAAGCATTTCTGTGTTGTCCTGCAATGATTTTGATGACTCTAGTAGAGCTTCTAGCATTTCCCCTGGGTGCCTTCCCATCAGGACTTCTAGTGCTAGCACTCCAAAGCTATATACATCACACTTATCCGTCACCTTCATAGTGTATGCAAGCTCTGTGCATCAAGAAAAAACACAATTAACCACGTCAATATCCAAGTCACAGAAAGATAAGCCACTAATGAACAAACTTGAGTGTTACATTACCAGGTGCCATGTAGCCATAAGAACCAGCAGCACTGGTCCAGTTGGATGAATCCAGACTCAACAGTCTTGCTGTTCCGAAATCTGATAGCCGGGGCTCAAAATCCCACTCAAGCAGTACATTGTTGATAGAAACATCCCGGTGTACAACTGGTGGAGAGCAGTCATTGTGCAGGTAAGAAAGAGCATGAGCTAGTCCTTGCACAATTCTGACCCTTGTAGCCCAGTCAAGTTCTGCATTCCCTTCAACCCCATATAATGCTTTTCCGAGACTGCCTCTCTCTAAATACTCATAAACCAAGAACATGGAACCTCTCCTTGAACAGAACCCAAATAGCTTGATGATGTTCCGGTGCCTGACATGTGTCAAAGTTCGAATTTCATTCTCAAAACTTTGTCGATTTATTGCTGGAATGTCACTAGAGTCGGACATGTTTAGCTTCTTGACTGCAACAATTTGACCTGAAAGCAGCTCAGCTTTGTAAACTCTTCCAAACCCTCCTTTTCCAATGCAGTAATTCTCATCAAAGTCCTCTGTGGCCTTCACAATTTCCCCAAATGTAAACTTTACTTCTCTTTCCCATATATTCGACTCAAAACTCTCAGACTTCTTAGAACTTTTGGTTTCCTCATCAAGCGGCTTAGGTTTCCTACGGAAAATAAGGATCAGAGCAATAACAGTTACAATCACTATTAAACTACAAATAGGAACAAGGACTCCAATAAGAACTTTCTTGTTGTTCTTGTTGGACTTTCCACTAGAGGAATTGCATGCTGTTAGTCCTGCACCTCCACACAAACCAGAGTTGCCAACAAAAGCATTTGCTGGTGCAGTTTGGAAAATTCCACCAGTTGGGATTGGACCAGTCAAGTTGTTGTAAGAAAAATCATAGCTGTCTAGACTAAGCATGTTGGAAAATGCTGATGGTATGTCCCCTGACAGATTGTTGTGTGAAACATTGAGAACCACCAACTGTGTGAGCTTGCCCAAGTTTGAAGGTATGTCTCCTGAGAGCAAATTGCTGCTAAGATCCAACAAGTACCTCAATTCTGAGTTACCAATCTCTGCTGGTATTTCTCCTGATAACTTGTTGTGGCTCAAGTTTAAGCTTGTTAAGCTCTCAAATGTGCCAGTTTCCACTGGTATTACCCCTGTAAAATTGTTATCAGACAAATCAAGAGTCTGGAGCTTAGCCAATTGGTGGATCTGCGGGATGGTTCCTGTGAAGTGGTTCCTGCTGAGATTGAGAGTGTATAACAAGCTTAGATTCCCAATACCAACTGGAAATTCCCCACTGAATTCATTAGAACCTAGTGTTAGATACTGCAAGTTCTTCAACTTCAGAAGCTCAGGTGGAATTTGACCAGAAATTTTGTTGCCGTCCATACGCATGTCAGTGATGTTTATGCACTCTCCCCAATGTGGTGAGAGTTCACCAACAAACTTGTTGTGACTAATATAAATTTCTTCAAGACTGGGATGGACACCAAATGCATTGGTAATATTTCCGGTGAATTGGTTCTCATCAAGACGGATTCTATTTAATGCAGTACAATTTCTCAAGCACTCGGGTAATGGCCCTGTGAAGTTGTTGACATTCACTGTGAATACTTGCAAAGAAAATCCACTGCACAACTCTGGTGGCAATTCTCCAGAGAAGCTGTTGTTTGAAAAGCTAAGATATCCCAATTTAGGACTATACTTCCCAAAATCACTAGGAATAGTTCCGGACAACTTATTGGTGAACACAGAAAATCCCTCGAGGTTAGTGAGCAGAGAAATGGTCTCTGGCAACTCCCCCTCAAATTGGTTTGTGTTGACATCAAAGACAGACAATGAAGTCATGTGCCCAATCTCTGGGCGGATTATGCCACTGAGGTTATTGGAGAAAAGCTGTACACTTTGAAGATTAGTGAGATTCCAGAATGCCATAGGAATAGGCCCGGAGAGCTGGTTTGCCGACAGATCCAAACTTGTCATAGCTTGCAAGTTTCCTATCTCTGAGGGAATTGGGCCGGTGAAATTATTTTTGTACAGAAAGAGGATATTAAGATTTGTCAATAGGCCAATTTCTGCTGGAATGTTGCCACTGAAGCTATTGTTTTGGAATTGAATAGAGGCTATTGCAGTCCAATTGGAAACCAGAGAAGGCAAGATTGGCCCAGTAAATTGATTATCAGATAAACCCAAATTCACCAAGTCGGTCAATTTTGACAAGGACAGAGGCAATTCCCCACTGAGTTTGTTCACAGCCAAGGCCAAGAAAGTGAGGTTGGTACATGAACCAAGCTCAGAAGGGATTGAAGAGTTTAATGAATTTGATGAAAAATCAAGGTGCTGAAGCTCCTTGAGTTGGCCTATGGAGGATGGGATTTTCCCTTCAAGGGAATTGTTAAGCACTTCAAAAATTTCCAGACCAGATAACAGACCTATGTCTTCAGGAATTGGACCACTAAAGTCGTTCAATCCCAAATAAAGGTGTTTGAGGTTGGGAAAGTTATATGGCATTGGCCCTTGGAATTGGTTATTGGTGAGATTGAGATATTCAAGCTTGACCAGATTGGTAAATACCACTTCTGGTATTTGGCCAGTCAAAGTATTTTGAGACAAATCCAGGAATGTCAAGTTCCTACATTCAGATATAAATTCTGGGAATTTTGAATCTAAATAGTTGAGGCAAAGATCAAGGTATGTCAAAACAGGAAAGCCTGAGAATTTAGACCAATCAGCAGGCTCTAAGTAGTTACTTCCAAGAAGCAAATATTGTACCTTTTTGAGATTGTCCAGCTGATACGGGATGGCACCAGTGAGACTGTTGCTGTAGAGACTAAAATACTCAACCTGGGTTAGCTTCCCCATCTCCACAGGAACTTCCTGTTCAAAAAGATTGTTGCCCAAATCCAAAGTTGTGAGCTTGGTGAGATTGCCAATGGCAGATGGTATTGCCCCTGTGAAATTGTTGCCATTGAGGTTGAAATGGGTGAGATTCAGGAACTGGGTGAAGTCCAGTCCTGTTAGAGTTGCAGTGAGGTTGAAATTTGAGAGGTCAATCTGGGAAACTGTTTTGGTTTTGGGGTCACAGACAATGGAGGTCCAGTTGCAGAGGCTGTTGATGTTTGTGAGGGACCATGAACTGAGAGAAGGTGGGGGAGAAAAAAAGCTGCCCTTCCAGCTAACCAAAGCCTCTGCTTGTGTTCTGGGTGATGAGGTTGCCTTCAATGGAAGCCAAGAGAGCAAGAAAATGTGAAGCAGAAGGAGCAGAGGATGAGGCCTTGGAACACTTCCCATTGCTTGCAAAGTTGACTGTTGATGTTATGTTGGATCATATCTATATAGAGACTGCAGTGGCCAGTGGGTCCATTTTGGCTCAATTCTAATTTATTGTCAACTAAATTAAAGGGCCCTAGGTTTCATGTGTGGGGAAGAGATTGATCATGGTCTCATGGATTAGCTAACTGCAACTTGGACTGGGTAATGTTTTTAAAAAGAGGTTTGGTGAATTGACTTTTCAGGAAACGCTTAAGAACGACGTGTTAATGCTGTGGATTCATGTGCGAGTTAATGTTGAATGTCCACAACCAACAACCATCCCAAACCTATATAACCTGGGCATTATATATACTCTTTTCACACGGTTTTATCTGTAACGTGTTATTTGTCACATGCACAGTTTTGTTTTATTTTGTTTTTGGTTTTTTTTTTTAACTCCTAATCATAATTTAATTCAAATCGATGAAAGTTTTTTTTTTTTTTTTGTTGACAAAGTGAAAAAAATTACAAGGAAAACCCTCTACAACAACCAACCTCTAATTCTGAAAATAGATCAAAGTTAAGAATTGAGAGTCTTTCTCTGAAACTTATTAAAATATTTTTAATTGTATTTTATGTATATTATAACTAGTTGAACATAATTTACCTTGTCTTCATCGAATTGAAATCGCGTTATGTATCGTGTCAAACACGAGTCATTTCAAGAACTACCGAACGTGTACATAGGAAGCATTGTTTTTTTTGTTTTTGACATGTACGTACAGTATGAACCATGGCTACAAGCCTATATACATCTCGATTCCAATTTATCAAAGTTTAAAGAAACGAAAGCTTTATTAATTAGTCAACATTATTCATTACATTTTTAAAATATTTGTTTTCAAGTATAAATATATATGTATATATATATATATATATATAGCACCATCATCATCAAATTGATGGAGCTGGCTAGGTTTGCGGGACTCATTATTGAATATACAATAATCTAGCTTCAAATGATTAGTTTGTCAAATGGAAAATTATTTTAAGGTTTAGAAATTTGGGGGCACTTAAGTATTTTAATTGAAAAATGATTAATTTAGCTTAAGAGCAACACCAATAGTTTTTTTTTAGAGGGATAGTGAGGAAAGAAAAAGCAAAATTTCCTAAATTTACAGTAATTTCTAAAATTTTAAGGAATAATTATGGAGATTTTAAATATTACTGTAAAATATTGGAGTTGGAGAAGAAAAATTATGGAAAGATTTGACTTTTACTTCCTTATAATACAAAAATTATAGAGAAACTGTTGGAGTTGTTCTTATAGGGAATCTATTTGAGCAAAAGAGACTCATTTTTCTCTTAAATAGAGAAAAATCAAAATATAGGGAAACTGTTGGAGTTACTCTAATGCATATTTAAGGTTAGAAATTTGAGCACTTATCAACTTTAGAGCGTGAATAGAGGAGCACCCTTTTCAGTGGAAATATTATAACTGAATATTTTGCTTAGTGCTAATATTATTCGTAACATCGATCCATCACAAAATGGGAGTCTGAATTGTAATTATGATTTAAGCAAAGTGGCTTAATTCATCTTCGATCATATCTAGCTAGGGATCTCCTAATCGATGATTTGAGAGATGATAAATTTTGTTTATTTAGTGCCATGATCTTTTTTTTCCCCCCTCTTTAGAATGGTGTTATTTAGTGCCATGATGAATGGTAAAGGCACGTGAAATTATTTGATCTAACATTTTGACCAACTTAAATTAATTAAAGACCTTCATTTGAGAATGTTCTCATATGTGATGTACATTTTTACAAACATACAATTTTACGTACGACATACAATGTCACTAAACTTTCCCTGACTTTATATGCATGACATTCTAACAGTATATATGTGATCACTGTGAATGTAGCATCCATATATCAACTTCCATATCGAGTTTGGTGAAATATATAGTTTCAAAGAAAAAGGGTCGATCAAGGTCATGATGCTACATTTACACTGCTCTCGTGACATATGCAGTGCAGCGATATCAAATCTTTTGGTATCAAGTCACGTCCTGGTTACCTTTTACTCTAGGTGCGTTTGTGCATATTGTTATGTTTTATTGTTTTTTCTTCATTATAGATGCGATTGTGCATCTTGTCATGTTTTATTATTTTTCTTTCGATGCGTTTGCATCGCTCCATGTACTCCTCAGTTTCAATTAATATAGTTTGTCGTCTTTCCCTTCAAAAAAAAAAAAGGTCATGATGTGTTCGGACAAATTATGGTTACTTCATTTATCTTCGATATTAAAGTCTCCTTTAATTCACTCTGATTAATTTCACTCTTTCTATCAGGCCTTTTGAAAAAGCAAATATTCATTAAGAACTAATGCATTCCCTCGATAGAAAAAGAAAAAAGTACATATGTAAGCACTACTTAGGCTCCTAGCTACCATGATAACAACGTGAACGAGTATCGTCCACTATAGAAATAACAAAAATTAGTTAACAACCAAATGAACAAGGTTCAAGATATCAGGTGAACACTTAGTAATTGATTATAAAAATTATGTTCAATCACCGTTGGATGTATATCTATCTGATGATAAAAAATAAAACGATTCAATTTAAAATAATTATTTTTATCATTGAATTTACATCTAAATATGATTTACTAAGATCTTCTTAGCGAGTAATTCTGATCAAGTGAATATTATTGTATGAAAGAAAAAGGATAAAGTGGATGAAATAACGGCATCTTCTCAAATGAACTTCCGGGTAATTTCCGAATGGTGTAGGGTACCCGACCATTAAGCTATTTGTAGGGCGCCAATATCAATGTCTGTCAATTAAAACAAAAATTGAAGATGCTACTGCAAGAAGAGGTTGACCAGACTTGGACAAAATTGAGTGAGTACAACAAATTAAACAATGCCAATATATATATATATATATATATATATATATATATATATATATATATATGTTAAGACAAATAATTAAGAATAATTGTTCTTTTATGTTCCTCGAACAATAATGACAATATGCATGGTTATAGTCATTTGGATAATTGCAATTACATGGACAACGCAAATTAAACTAATTGCAATGAAAAAAGGCGAAGGTTGAACTTTGACCTGACCATATAAAGCTTGATTAAGGTCGTTCATGGCGGCCGGACCTATCTGTTCATTTTGTGGTGAAGGTATAACCGTGAAAGCTAGGGCTTGGTCTTTCTTTCCTATATGCTTTATTAAGATCTAACCCTAGTCACAAACATGCACGCATTGTCCAAGGTTATAACGTCCAGAAGTTAACAATTTTCTTATTCAGGAAAGTTACAACAATAGAATTGACCTATATAATTATTGGCGACTAGCAAGTGGGCTACAAACTTAGTCGACGAGATTAAATGTACTAGCTAGGAGGATGATTCCTCACGCTTATATTATCGATTGTTAATGAAGAGTACAACGAGAGATACAAATCATAAAGAGTGAATATTAGAACAAAAGTAATAGAGGTATACTTGTTTGCCAGGATTAAGTGAGCTTATATTAAATAAGAGCCAACTAGCTTGTTTGGGTTTTGTTTGGTAATTAATCACCACAGGTGGTCGAGTTGGTAAGAGCCTCCAGGTAGGGAACCTCCATACCCGGATTCGAATCCCGCCGACGCTTATTGGAGTTAAATCCCAATATATTCTTGGTGACCAGGGGGGAGGAAGCGTTTTGACAAGATCCCCCGAGCACGGATTAGTCTCTGGGCCTAGGAAGTCTTTAAGGACACCGTGTGATTGAACAATAAAAAAAAAAACCAACTAACAACGGATATAAAAATTAATGGTATACCACATGCTTTCCTTTTCAGCCTCTTTGGGTGGGTGTTAATAACTTGAGTTATTAACATTTATAGCTTACACTTGCTTTCTATTTCTTCATTGTCGCTCTCTCAACATCCTCATCACTCTTTTTCTTTCCTCATCGTTCTTCTTTTTTCCTCATTGCTTCATTTCCTTGATCAAGAGTGAATTTGGGTATGGATATTGCATGCAGCGCTTTATAAAACAAGCAAAATCTGTATTGATTCATGGGAATTTTAAGATTTGGTAGTATGTGTGTTTAGGTATCGCGCGCGCATGCAACCTATAAATATGCATGAACTTCAATCAATTTGGAATTTTGCGTGGGAGTGCAAAATCTTAATAAGAAATGAGAAATAATGGGTTCTAAATCAAGAAATAGGCTAGAGGAGAATCAGCCCGAATTATTTGGGAAATTCTTCAAAGTGAAATCCCTTCAAGGCGGATTTAGATAAAATGAAATTAAGTTCTAGTCAATAAATGGGCTGAGAAAGATGCTGCCCAACATATTTGAAAATTTTCATGAGGTGAAATCTCATTGAGGTGGATTTAGATAAGGTGAAATTAGGTTATAGTCAAGAAATAGGTTGAGAGAGAGGCAACCTAACCTATTAAGGAAATTACTGAAATCCCCTCGAGGTGGAACTGAACAAGATGAAATCAGTAGCTCGACTGAATTGGTAGCAAGTGGGACACACTCCCCCACGTTGTCTTAAAAGTGATGTAATGGATTCATTAATGCATGACTTGCGAAAAGTTGTACACCACTACAAGCACTAACCTAGATATCCACTCAAGCTCACATATAAATACTTGATAAAGTGAAAAATTGAGGCAGACAATCAACCTCTACTCCAATTATTACAACTTAAACATTCACTGACTTAGGGCAACTCCAACCATGGGCACCATTTGGGGGTGCTATTCTCATTTTAGCACCCCTTTGTTGCACTATTCATATAGGACTCAATTCTCATCTCCAACCATGAGGTGCTATATGGGGGTGCTATTTTTACTGTTCTTGACTAAAATATAATATGAGTATAATTTTGATGAATATTATATTAAAAATATGTTAATTTAATTAAATAAGGTAAAAAAAATAATTTAACATTTTATCATAATATTTAAAAATTATTTTTATTATTTAATGAATTTAAAAAAAGTTTTGAATTTTTTTTTTTGTGTCGGCATATACGACAAAGAATCTAACTATTTAGAAGATATTTTGATGTTTTGTGTCGGCATATATGCCAAATAGCCGAATTTCGATGTGATTTCAGCGCCACGTGTCAATTTCTAATTGGCTGTCCAAATTACGGTTGAGTCTTTGTCCGCCACGTGTCATATCTTATCTAATGATATGAACTCAAACCGTCCATAAATATGGGGTCATTGTCATCCTCATCTCTCACAAATTCACAAACACTTCTCATATCCAAATCACACAAATCTTTCTTTCTTTTCCGTTTTGATTTTGTCAAACCATTTATGCAATGAATCGTTTGACGAAATGGTTGCAGAAAGATCAAGAAGAGGCCGTCACGAGAAGCCGTCGACGAGCCTTGATGATGTCTGCCGCTGCCTTGCAAATCCAAACTCTGGAAGATGAGGATTCACAATGGGGTGGTTCTTCAGAAGGTCGTACCTATAAGGCCAGGGATCGAGAGCTGATGGATCTTCGACTCAAAGCTCAATACTTCACTGATCCGTGCAGGTATGAACCAAACATATTTCGTAGGCGATATAGAATGCAACCTTGGGTCTTTGACAGGATGATGCGCGACGTGGCTAACTACGACCCATATTTTGTTCAAACAAGAGATGCTTGTGGGAGACTAAGCTTATCCACTGAACAAAAGCTGACATGCGCCATGAGAATGCTCGCGTATGGCATCACAGCTGATTTCTGCGATGATTACCTAGATATTGCGAAGAGCACTGCCATTGAGATTTTGGAGCACTTCACAATAGTAATCTGGAATGTGTACCATGAGACTTACCTCCGCCAACCAACACCAGCGGATTTGCGACGGCTGCTGGACAAAGCTGCAGAACGGGGATTCCCGGGGATGGTGGGTAGCCTTGATTGTATGCACTGGCAGTGGAAAAATTGTCCCACCGGATGGGCAGGGCAGTATACTGGCCACAAAGGGAAACCGACAATCATCTTAGAGGCGGTGGCCTCCTACGATACTTGGATTTGGCATGCCTTCTTCGGACTTCCAGGTTCCCTGAATGATATTAACGTTCTTGGATGTTCACCATTGTTCAATGACGTATGCCTTGGTGAAACTGCTGAAGTAAACTACCAGGTATGTAATAGGCATTATCGTCAATGTTATTACCTAGTTGATGGCATATACCCTAAGTGGGGGTCATTTGTACAAGCAATCCGAAACTCGAGGACGCCGCAGACACAACACTTCACAAGGATGCAGGAAGCATACAGAAAAGAAGTGGAGAGAGCATTTGGTATTCTCCAAGCTCGTTGGGCAATCATAAGAGGACCAGCTCGTGGGTGGAGTAAGGAGAACCTTCAATACATCATGATGACATGTATTATCTTGCACAATATGATTGTTGAAGACGAGCATGATGAAGATGCAGCAGAGCCATTTGATCCGGATGATATCCCAACTAGACCCAAGAAAGCAGAGATATATGACAGACCAATAATTCCCACCGATGTTCATCGCAATCCGCATCAACTAAATCAATTCTTGCGTCGTCATAGGGAGGTTAGATGTCCAATGATGAATAAAAACCTCCAAGATGATCTAGTCGATCATCTATGGACCATGAAGCTATAAGCTGATCAGAACCACCAGTGAGGAGTATGCCTTGGTGTTTTTTTTTTTTTTTTGCTTTCAATAAGTGGCCATGTAGTCATGATAAGTGGTCATGGCCTACTATGTATTGTGTGGTATGCGTTTACTTTGTATTGTGTGCTTTTAATTTGTGTGGTGTGCTTTATTATGAAAATAAAGTTCAATGCTTTATTATGAAGATGATCTACTGATAAGTGGAATAATTTTTATTATCATAAATTAAAACACAAACAATTCAAGTTAATAATATGAATTACATCCAAGATGTCTCTTGACGTGAATCATAAGTGGCCAAGCCTGTGTTGTCTCCTCCAGAGGGTGTAGGATCTTGAGATTGTTCCGGGATGCTTGAAGTTTCTGTCTCCTTATCAATTATTTGTTGTTGCTTCCTCTCCCAATAACTCCTCTTTCTTGGGGTGAAAATTGATGGATCCACCTGCATCGTGCGAGCATCCTCAGCGCGTTGCTCAATTAGTTGGCCTTCCTCAAACTATCTTTGCCTTTGTTGGTACTCGCGCTCTGTTTGTTCATAACATTTCTGCATTTGAACTCGTAGGCCATCCGCATCCTGCTTATTGCCTTTTTTCTTAGCTAGCTTCTGAGCTTTCTGTCCTTGAGGACGTGCCTTCCTTGATGGAGTCGGCTCATCATCAGTATTGGGTGTTCCATCGTCATCCAAGTCAACATGATTAGGAACACTAAAGGGGGTGTTTTCCATTGATGGAATTTTCCCAAACTTTTCCGTATTTTTCAACTCTCTCCAACAATGCTCAAACAAAAAATCACAACCATTTGTGTCGTAGTACGTTGATTTGACATTCATGAGCTACATATAATATTAAGTAAATAAAATATTAATTAAAAAATTAGCTTAGTATAAATCGATCAATAAACTATATAAGAACATTTTACTTTTAACAACTACATGAAAAATAAAAAATAATTATTATTGAACATATTTCAATATAATTACCTCGTCCTCCATATTTTCGCTGCTTCTTCGTTGAAAATGTTCGACCTTGTTAAGAGCATGGCGCCACTTCATACATGCCGGACTTATTTTCTTCCAACGAGCTTGGCAACTAGAAGTTGTTCTCTCCATGCAACCTACCGGTTTGTGAGCATTGTACTTCTCCGAAACACGACTCCATAATAACTCCGACGTTTGATCTTTTCCGACAGCACCATCACCCCAACGGTGATCCAAGCTCGGCAAAGAATAACTTCTTCATTGTGTCTCCATGAATCCCCTCTTGGAGCCATTTTTCACAAGACAAAAAAAAATATATAGATATATTTAAGAACAAGAAGATGTGTTTATGAATGGAAAATTGTAAAGGAGATGGAGTATATTTGGTGTGAGGAAATAGAAAAGAATTGGTTGGTATTTATAGAATTTTCTACAATTTACTGTTCCAACGGATATATTTTTTTCCCACAATTTTCTGGTCATTTTTTTAATTTTTTTTGGAACAAATAGGCCACAATAACTTTTCATTTAATAAGAGCCGTTGATAAATTTTTTTCCCTCAAATCTGAGCCATCAGATTGAAAATAGATCCGTTTGAATAAAAAAAAAAAAATTCAAGGCACATCAGACCGTCCATTTTCAAAATGGAGCGATCTCAGCCGTTCGTGTTTTGACCGTTGCAGCTCCCAACGGTAGGCAGCAGACAGCCCAGCATGGCGGGCCCACTGGAGCAGAAAGCATAAAATCTGACTTTTCTCTCTCCAGCGCGTCTGCGCGCGTTCTCTTCCTCCCCCCTTCTTTTTTCCGCGCGTCCTTCTCCTCTTCAATCTCCAGCGCGTCTCTCTCTCTATTGGGCTGGGTCAGCGGGCTTGTGGTCCCAGACCACTGTTCATCGGTCTCAGTCCTGGAAAAGTCTCAATTTTGAGACTTCAAATGGCCCCAAGTCTCATTTTTATGAGACCAGACCCCCTAAAAATCAAGGTTGGAGATGAGAAGTCTCAAACTTGATCAAATTCTGATTTTTAGTCCCAAGGTTGGAGTTGCCCTTAGGCATCAGAAAATCTTTTGCCAGTATCCCCTCTTCTAACTTGACTTGACGACGCCGACCAAAATCCCAAGGGCATAGGCACAACATCCTGACCAAGAAGCCTTCACTCTCAAATTGCAGTAAGCAAAGTACGAATATTTCCACTCCAACATTTTGTATTATTGGGTATTGCGGAGCAAGTTAGGAAATTATTCAAGGTCGAGCGGATTTGTGTAAGGTGAAATCAAGTTCTAGTCAGTAAACAGGTTGAGAAAGAGGCTGGCCAACCTATTTGAAAAATTACTCAAGGTGAAATCCCATCGAAGTGGATCTGCGTAAGGTGAAATCAGGAGCTAGTCAAAAAACAGGCCAAGAGAGAGATGACCCAACTTATTTGAGGTGAAATCCCCTTGAGGTAAATTTGGGTAAGGCGGAATCGGTCAGCTCGACTAAATTCGTAGCAAGTAGGAAGCACTTCCCCACGTCATCTTAAAAGTGGTGTTATGGATCCACTAACGCGTGATTTGCGAAATTTGGACACCACTACACGTACTAACCAAGATATCCGCTCAAATTCACCTATAAATACTTGATGAGGTGAATAATCGAGGTAGACAGTCAATCCCTACTCCAATTATTACAACTTAAACACCCACTGATTTATATATGCATCAGAGAATCTTTTGCATGTAACCACTCTTCCAATTAGACTTACCAATATCGACTCAAATCCTGAGGGCATAGAAACAACCTCTAAAGTCTAAACTAAGAAGCCTTCACTCTTACTCCAATCAGCAAAATAGGTGAGGAGATCTTCTACATCATTTTTCCGCACCAACACTTTAACATGATTTTATGGTCCCTTGATTTACATATTAATACAAAAAATATTACAATGGTTATTCCCCATTGATGACTTTGAAGAAAATGAATATAAATTTGATTCTTCTATATGAAATTTCTGCCTACGCCACTACTCATCTTCTTACCTATTATACTCATGATCAACAAAAGTTACCATTGTGCTTGAGTCTTGCAGAAATATATAGGCAGTAGCACCATTGAACACCGAATTTCACCATTAATTGAACACCGAATTTCTGCTACTATAACAACTTTGGTAGAACAAGTGGGCTCATCTTGAGTAGGTTTAGGACTCGTTTGGGATTGCTTCGCTTTAAAAAAAATCAGTTTTTGTTTAAAATTTTAGATTTTATTGTGTTTTGTAAATAAATAAAAAGTAGCTTTAATTGAAAATTATAGGTCACTGGTAGCAGATTTTAGAAGCAGCCCAAACGTTGCTTTTAGAAGCTGCTATGGATCAAAACACGCTCTCAAGTTGTTTTATGTACTGACAGCACTTTTAAAAATATTACTTAACAAACACGAAATCGTTTTAATTCACAGCTGATTATTCTCACAACACAGCAGCGGTAGTTTTTTTTTTTTTTAAAGTCACAGCAATCCCAAACTAGCCCTTAGTTTTACTTGCTTCTAACTAGGTCTAACTTCCGACCCCGCAACTTCAAGTTCTTTTTTTCCTGTTTGAGAATGGTTCTTCTCGCTTTCTAGGACTAATAGTGCCTCGTACTATTTTTTTTTTCTTTTGACTTTGTCAAGGGAAACCCAAAAGCTTCCTAGGCCCAAGATAAACCCCTTCGGTGCATGTGAAATGCTCCAACTGTGCATTGCAACACAGTGCCTAGCCACTTTGACAGCTTCGGGGTTCGAACCTAGGTTGGGGAGCCCACCTAACTAGGTAAGAACCACTAGGTCACTTTAGTGCCTCGTACTATAATTGCGGACAACACTACGCTTGGCGCTTCCATACATATGTGCAGACGCCCCATCGGTTGAGGCGGCCAAATTTCTTGAGTATTCTCAAATGAGAATACCGAAACATTCTCACTGTAGACATAAACCCGGTCCCCTTGGCCATCATCACTATATTCAAAATTCTGAAGCAACGCAAATCCCAACTCTTCCATTGAAAAATTAGGGCAAACTGTCACCGGAAAATCGATCCATGCAACCAATCTCAGAGTCTCAGACGCCTCCTTTTCCTGAAGAAATCATACACAAGGTTGCCCGTCAAATCTTTACTCAAATGCAGAGAGTAATGTCGCTCTCTAATCTAGAAGTACTAGCTCTATCTTCATCCACGCTCACCTCAACACTCCAACAGCCAAAACGACGATGAAAGCAGTTGCGTTGGGACACTGGAACAGCCCTTCATTCGGTGAGTATACCAGGGTTATAAACCCACATACATCTTACAATGAATTCTCTAAAATAGAAATAGATCTATCTCAGCACGTAGATATGATCAGAACATGTACATGGCTCGTATGCCCTAGTGTTGCCTTCGATCAAAGAAGATAGCTTTTTGGTACAAGTTGTAGAGCAAGTTATGTCTTTAGCCATGTTCCGAGTACCAATGACTATAAGTCTTTGGGGATTATATCATCAGTAAGGTCATGTTAAGTTGAGATTTGTTACTTAGCCATGTGCTCCTGGAAGAGTCTTAGTGTTGCTGTTATTCCTGTTTTCCCGTTCGGCCTGGGATTTTTCTTCCTGGTGGTACATTTACTGATTGTGCACATGCTCTAGTCAATGGTGCTCTACATTGGGTTCAAAGGTTAGAGAACAACTTCATTGTGACGTTTTATATGTCCACTGAACTGTTTGACGAAATAATGATACCTGAAGTTTAATTTGAGAAAATGAGATGTTTATGGGGAAATCACTTGCTTTTTTTTGAGAGATCCGCTTATGGGGAAGTGTTTATAAAGAACTTGACATGTAGATAATGCACAAAATATGTTGTGGCGGATCATGGACCAAACTATTTTCTATATGCCCGCATGAATCTGTGTTCATGCTGCTTAGGTTTAGAAAGAGTAAAGTAGTGCCCAGTTTTCTTACTGGAGTACAACTGTACAAGTATCGCTGGACCTAAGACCAAGCAAGTTAATTATTTTCAAATTTGTACGTGTGCCCTGAGTGGTGCTACTTCATAGACAATGTTGTAGAGGACTAGTCTCAGTTGATCACCCAATGCTATTTCGTACTACGAGCAAGACCAGTTTGGTGGTGTTTATTATTATTATTTTTGTTTGGAAACTATGCCTATTATTTCCAGCTTATTCTGAATATTTTTATAAATGATTAATTATTCTAAGTCATTCAATCATTCTCATGTTTTACTCCAAAATTAAGGGGACTGTGACTGCAATATGTTTTTGTTTAAAAGATTTTTGAGCTTGATTTATATAAAATGGTAATTTTTGTGAGACAAAATGTCGCAGCTAGTAACATAGAAGGCTAATAACTGTTCAAGGTACATGGTTTGGTTTACAGATCATGAATATATCATATGCTAGCCTGTAGCTTTGCCAGTTTTGTGTTGCAATACTATTATGAATACTAGCTATGACTTAATTTCCTTCTTCAATTTCTGTTTAAGATTCTTGACCTACTAGCTCTGACAGATCATGAGAGTATATCATATGCTACCCTCTAGCTATACCAGTTTCTAGTTGCAAGACTATTATGAATACTAGCTCTGACTTAATATCCATCTTCAATTTGTGTTTAAGGTTCTAGACCTATTACGTTCCATATTTGATTAAACTTTTCTACTAATCTGTCACTGGAGATTCTTCATCTCCATAGAGATTCTGAGATATTCAAGCTTTCCAGATTCAGGTATTTGCTAGTCTGAACAAGTCGAGGAACATCAAGCTTTAACATTTGGATATGAAATCTAAGAATTCTAAGTTAGAACATCAGCATCAATATTAATCAAGGTATGTTAATGAAGGCAAGCCTTATCACTAGACAACTCAACTACTCAAGAGCTATGAATATGCTTAATTAATCAGGTTGTGAGTTGCAGTTGTTATATTTGATCTGATTATGAGTTTGTAACTGAGAATTGGGAATTGCTGTTATATATGCATGCATGTCTGCTTATATTTACAGGCATGAGTTGCAAATCTTAGTTGGAACTTAGTCGTTATCATAGTATATCAGTAATCATGGTGTTTTAATCTATTATCTGTTTAATCCTCACATGTTTGGCTTTAAAAAAGTGACCAAATGCATGCATGCTCTTTCAAATAAGATAAATGCTAATGCATAATCGTTATAATCCTATTAACTAGCAAAGAAGAACTATGGCCACTTTCTCGACTAAATTAGTCAGTTAATTCATATTGCTTTTAGTTGGTTAGGAGTTTGTGCACTAGCTGGCCAGAAATAAAAAAACAGGGTATGTACCTGGGCACTTAACCATTTAAAACGTGGAAGGAAAAACACTCAAGTGGAATTACTATAACATTCATAGTAGAAAAGAAAGAAAGAAAAAAGTGGAATTACTATTGTTCAGCATTTTACTTATAGGTTAGATTTTAGAAAGAACTGGCATTTCCTGTTGCATAGTCTGCCTGCTATGTGAGAGTCTTTCAAAACTTTACAGATAAGTAACAAAACCTACCTCTTACTTCATAACGGACCATCTCCTATAGCTTAGTTGGATTGAGTACAACATCATGAATGGGTTTCAGAAGCCTCCTCTGTTTTGATCTCCTCCATATTTTCGTGCTCTTTTTGCTTCCATTGAAGGCCACCTCATCACTAAGAATACAGGCTGAAGCTCTCATGAACTGGAAGCACAGCTTTACATCTTCATCACCTTCTCTTAATTCATGCTCTTTCGCATACCTAAACAACCTCTGCAACTGGACTGCCATTGTCTGCAACCACAACAGCAGAACAGTCTCCAAAATTCACCTCTCAAACTTGAGCATCAGTGCAACACTAACCCAGTTCAACTTCAACAAGTCTCTGGATCTCACCCATTTTAACCTGAATGGCAACAATTTGACAGGGTCTATACCATATGCCATTGGCAGCCTCACCAAGCTTACAACCTTGGATTTGGGAAACAATGTTTTGCACAAGAAGTGCTTGCACAAGGGTGAAAATTATGCAAGGAGGAGCACATGCAATCTTTCACTTGCACAATGACTGCTTCAAGCTCATCGTTCACCTGTACATAACGCTGAACAACATATTACTACAGCGGGATTTTGTGCCATGGCTATCAGACTTTGGAACGGCAAGACTATTGAGCTCGGATTTCTCAAACTGGACTGCTGTAGTGGGTCTTATGGCTACAGGGCTCCAGGTAATCAGTCATTTGGTAAACTTATAAGCTATGTATTTCCATTATACAAACGTATATACTGACACATTAGTGATAAAAAGAACTTTGGTTTATTTATCATTGTTGTTTTATCTATGTATATATATGATGGAAGAATATTGGTTGATTTTATATTGTAATGTGCATGAAGAGTGTGATGTATACAGCTTTGGGGTGGTGGCATTAGAGATCATGATGGGAAGGCATCCAGGGGAGCTATTGGAATCTCTATCAGAAAACAGAGGATTGTATTTGAAGGATTTGCTAGACCAACGACTTCGGTCTCCATCAAGTCAGTTAGCTGCGGGAGTGGTTTCCATCGTAACAGTGGCCTTGGCATGCATGAGCACTGATCCAGGTTCATGACCCACTATGCAGTTTATGGCAAAAGAACTGTCAGCAGACTTGCCTCTCTGAGCCGTTAGGCATGATAACCATCAACAACTTGCTAAGTTTTCGAAACTAGAAGCGACTGAAATTAAAGTTTAACAACCTAATTCTACTTGAAAGAGTTTTGCATGTCCTATAGTTTCTGCTTTCTAGTTTCCAATGAACAATTATTATTACTCAACAATGTGAGATCTAGTAAAAAAGGTAGTTTTTCTGCCTATAGAACTAAAACCTTTTGTGCAGTTGCAGTGTAGATTATTAGTTTCTTTGGAGGCTCATCATGTCTTGTGGTATCAAAAATGTAGGGTACGTGTACAGTTGCACTGATGCACTGATGCACTATAGACTATAAGTTAGTTTGGATGCTCATTATGCCTTTTGAATTTTTAAATTTCTTACATTTAGTGCTCGTGCTATTACTTACATTTATACCGATGATGCACATGCTCTAGTCAATGGTGTGTTTCATTTGTCTCAATCTCATGTCGACTATTTCATTTGATAATATTTGGAGAGATAAAGATATCTGAAGTTTTGAGAGATATTTAATTTGCTTTATTTCAAAATATGAGGAATCCCTGGCCTTTTTGGAGAGATCAGATATAGAAGTGCTTATGAAAAGTTTGATATGTGGGTGATTCAAGAGTATGCTGTGGTGGAGAAGTACATGTGTTTTGAATTAGTTCCCAGAATAAGAGTATGCTTATAAATTATTAGCAGAAATCAAGTTGTGTTCAAGGTGCCTGGGATTAGAGAGAGTACTGGTGTAGTACTGCTCAACATCCTTACTGGAGTCCCTAAACAAAAGGAGTTGATGATTTTCAAAGTTGAGGGAACCAGTAGTGATGCTTCAGTTCGTGGAGGGGCACATCTTACTTGACAAACACAATGCCATTTCGTACAAAATGCAAGACCAGGTTGGTTGGAATATGTTTCTGTTCTGTTCTTTTCTTGTTTATTTATTTGTTCATGTATTAAATTATGCCCTATTATTTGTAGCTTATATTGAGATTTTTTTTTTTGAATTTATTCTAAGATTCATTCAGTCATTCTCATGTACTGATTGAGAATTAAGGGGAGTGGGAATGCAATATGCATGTTTTTATTCAGATGATTGTATGTTTCATTTATGTGTAAAATTGGTAATTTGTTGTCTTACTGGAAAATTAGTAGTCCAGCTAGAACTTTACTTTAGAGACATGAGAGGGGAACGATCTGTTGTGAAACTAACATAGAAGGTTTGATCTTTTTCAAGTTATGTGATTTTGTTCACACGCATTATGATTATATCATTGCTACCCTCTAGCTATGCCAGTGTCTTGTTGAAATACTATATTGAATACAATCAATACATAATCAAGTCAAAAGGGATGTTAGGACTAGCTCAGGCTTAATTTCCATATTCAGTTTGTGTTTAAGATTGCAGACGCATTAGAATCCTTATACTGTACCCTTAAGCTTTTTCCATAAGTGAAACTGTGGAATTCTTCAATCTTTGTAGAAACTCTAGGCCTATTAGTTCATCAAACGAAAAATATAAATACCAAGCTTTACACACAAACTATTATAATATACATAAGCAACAAACAGGTAATAACCACCACAAAGAAACCACACAATCCACTAAGCATATGATAGGAAGACTACTCAGCTAGAATGTTTAAAGAAAACAAACAAAACTTGATTACAATTTACAACAACCATAAGTCATCTTCCAAGAGTCCAGAGGAAAAATCCAATGTCGAAGACTCTTTAAGTCATCTTCCAAAAGGAATTGATTTATACTGGCGAACAAAACTTGACTCTATATTCTATACGAATTACAATAATTAATGACCTGAATTTTCTAACCAACTAACCATCTGCAGTATATTTCTTCTTTGCATATTCTGCATGCTATGCTATTTTTACTAATCTCATCTGAACTATTTAGAGAAGTAACCACACCTGAGAGATATAACAGTAAAGCTGACCAACACCATGAAAGGTGTTCTTGAGGAGCAATCGGGTAATAATCCACTAGGCCTATGGATATGAAGACTACTACTGAGACTATCATGCCATATATTTCCTCTTTGCATACTCTGCGTGCTATATATAATATCGTTTGTAATCGCTTCATGTAATTTAGCTGAAATTTGAATAAGTAATCTACTCATGTAGACATGAAAACTGAACGGTACCTGTAGATGTTAATATGTAACAAAAAATTAGTCTAATAATCGATCCGTCAAATTAGCCAAAAAAAGGAATCGCTCATATATTAGCGATTCCTTTAGCTAACAAATTCAAAAGGTTAAAACATGAAACACCTTAATTTAGTAAAGAAAGTGGACTCATAAGTGGTATTTACTTACCTGTAGTTTTTGCCTAGGAATTTCTGCTCTTACTAGCTAACAATTTCAAACGGTTAAAACATGAAACACGGAGCACTCATAAGTGGAGTTACTATTGTATTCAAAAGAAAAACTACAAGTCAAGTGGACTTACTTACTAAATGAATTTCCCAAGTCATTTTAAGTCTCTTCAAAACTATTAAGAGAACTTACAAAATCAACCTCTTGCTTCAACATTGATCATCTCCTGGTGTAGACTCCTTCTTCTATGCAGCTTTACTGGATCGAGCACATCATCATGAAAGCAGTTCAGGAGACTCCTCTGCGTCTCCTCCTCCTCCATATTTTCTTGCTCTTTTTGCTTCCAATGGAGGCCACATCATCACAAAGAATACAAGCTGAAGCTCTCCTAAAATGGAAGAACAGCTTTACTTCTTCACCACCTTCTCTGAATTCATGGTCGCTCACAAACCTAAACCACCTATGCAACTGGACTGCCATTGTCTGCGACCGCAATACCAACACAGTTTCTGAAATCCACCTTGCAAACTTCAACATCACTGCAGCACTAACACAGTTCAACTTCGACAAGTTTCCCGATCTCACGCATATCAACCTGAATGGCAACAATTTCTCAGGGCCTATACCATCTGCCATTGGCAACCTCACCAAGCTCACAACCTTGGATTTGGGAAACAATACCTTGGAACGAGAAGTGCCTGCAGAAATGGGCAAGTTAACGGAGCTTCAGTTTCTAAGTCTCTACAACAACTATCTCAATGGTACCATTCCCTATCAGCTGAACAATCTCAAAAAGGTACAATATTTGCTTCTTGGAGGTAACCACTTAGACACTCCTGACTGGTCTAAATTTTCAGGCTTTCCTTTGTTGAGGTACCTTGATTTTTCTGAGAACAATTTAGATTCAGAATTCCCAGAATTTATATGTGAATGTAGGAACTTGACCTTCCTGGATTTGTCTGAAAATCTTTTGACTGGCCAAATACCAAAATTGGTAGTTACCAACCTGGTCAAGCTTGAATCTCTCAATCTGACCGACAACCGATTCCAAGGACCATTCCCATATAACTTTCCCAACCTTAAGCACCTTTATTTGGAATCAAACAACTTTAGTGGTCCATTTCCAGAAGATATTGGTTTGATATCTGGTCTTCAACTTATTAGCCTTTTTAACAATTCCCTTGAAGGCAAAATCCCATCCTCTGTAGGCCAACTGAAAGAGCTTCAGCACCTCGATCTTCGAGAGAATTCCTTGAACTCTTCAATCCCTTCTGAGCTTGGTCTTTGTACCAACCTCACTTACTTGGACTTGGCTGTGAATAAACTCAGTGGGGAACTGCCTATGTCCTTGTCCAATCTCAATAGCTTGAGGGAGTTGAAGTTATCTGATAATCTATTTACTGGGCCAATCTTGCCTTCTCTGGTCTCCAATTGGACTAAGATGATCTCTTTGCAACTCAAAAACAACAGCTTCAATGGGAATATTCCACCAGAAATTGGCCTGTTGACAAAACTTGATATCCTCTGGCTGAGCGAAAACAATTTCTCTGGATCAATTCCCTCAGAGATAGGAAACTTGAAAGTTTTGAAATATTTAGGTCTTTGGGAAAACCAGCTCTCAGGGCCGATTCCTATGAAATTTTGGAACCTCACAAATCTTCAGCTCCTTGATATAGGAGCCAATAGCTTCAACGGGAATATTCCAGCAGAAATTGGCCTGTTGACAAAACTTGATATCCTTTGGCTGGGCCAAAACAATTTCTCTGGATCAATTCCCTCAGAGATAGGAAACTTGAAAGTTTTGAGAGAATTGTACCTTGGGGGAAACCAGCTCTCAGGCCCGATTCCTATGAAATTCTGGAACCTCACAAATCTTCAGATCATTTGTATGGAAGACAATAGCTTCAATGGGAATATTCCACCAGAATTTGGCCTGTTGACAAAACTTGATCGCATCTGGCTAGGCGAAAACAACTTCTCTGGCCCAATTCCCTTGGAGATGGCAAACTTGAAAGATCTGACAACTTTTAATCTTTCGAGAAACTACCTCTCCGGCCCAATTCCCCCAGAGATTGGAAACATGAGTTCCTTGGTTAACTTTGATGTCAGCACAAACCAACTTGAAGGGGAGTTGCCGAAAACTATTTCTCACCTCAGAAAACTAGAGTGGTTTGCCGTTTACATTAATAGGTTTTCGGGGAGCATTCCCAGTGATTTCGGGAAGTATAGTCCTAACTTGACATTTGTTGGTTTCGCATGGAACAGCTTCTCTGGAGAATTGCCGCCAGGGTTGTGTAGTGGATTTTCTTTGAAGCTTTTCTTAGTGCAATTCAACGACTTCACAGGGCCGTTACCTGATTGCTTGAGAAACTGTTCTGCATTATCTAGAGTCAGACTTGACGAGAATCAATTCACCGGAAACATTAGCAATGCATTTGGTGTTCATCCCAGTCTTGCAGTAATTTACCTTAGTAACAACAAGTTTGTTGGTCAACTCTCGCCACAGTGGGGAGAATGCAAGAATATCACTGATATGCGGATGGAGGGAAATAGAATTTCTGGTCAAATTCCACTTGAACTTGGGCAATTGACACAGTTGCGGTATCTAACTCTAAGCTCTAATGAATTCAGTGGGGAGTTGCCAGTTTCTATTGGGAATCTAAGCTTGTTGTTCACTCTTAATCTCAGCAGGAACCACTTGACGGGAACTATCCCTCATGTTCTAGGCAAATTGACTAAGCTTGAGCACCTTGATTTGTCTGATAATAATTTTACAGGGGTATTACCAGTCGACCCTCGGATGTTTGAGAGCTTAACAAGCTTGAACATAAGCCATAACAAATTATCAGGTGGAATACCTGAGGAGACTGGTAATCTGTACCTGCGGTACGTGTTGGACCTAAGCAGCAATTCATTCTCGGGATCACTACCATTAAACCTTGCCAAGCTTATAATGCTGGAGATTCTTAATTTCTCGCATAACCAACTCTCCGGAAACATCCCATCAACATATTCCAGAATGGTTAGTCTTCTCGGCATTGATTTTTCTTACAACAACTTGACAGGTCCAATCCCAACCGGTGGCATTTTCCAAAAGAAGCTTCCGAATAATGCTTTCATTGGAAATAGTGGTTTATGTGGTGAAACAGAGGGGCTAACTTCATGCACTTCGGGTCCCAAAAAGTCCAACAAGAAAATTCTTGTTGGCGTCCTTGTTCCCATTTGTGGTTTATTGCTGATGATGACCATATCTGCTGTAATCCTTAAGTTCTGCAAGAAATCAAAGCTTGGAGAAATCGATCATCCTAAGGTGTCTAAAAGTTTTGATTCAATTATTTGGGGAACACATGGTAAACTGACATTTTCTGAAATCATCACTGCCACCGAGAACTTTGATGAAAAGTACCTCATTGGAAGAGGAGGTTTTGGAAGTGTCTACAAGGCTGTGTTGGACAGAGGCAGAGTCGTTGCAGTTAAGAAATTGAATATGTCAGTAGATTCTAGTGACGACATTACAGAATTGAATCGCAAGAGTTTTGAGAATGAGATAAGAACATTGACAGAAGTGATGCACAGAAATGTAATAAAACTTTATGGATTCTGTTCCTGGAAGGGGTGCTTGTACTTGGTGTATGAATATGCAGAGAGAGGCAGTTTGAAAATGGTATTGTATGCAGTGGAGGGCGAAGTAGATGTACTTGGCTGGGGAACAAGGGTGGAAATTGTGCAAGGAATAGCTCATGCTATTTCTCACTTGCATAATGACTGCTCTCACCAAATCATTCACCGCGACATAACGTTGAGCAACATATTATTAAATCGGGATTTCGTGCCATGGCTATCAGACTTTGGAACAGCAAGACTATTGAGCTCAGATTCCTCAAACTGGACTGCTGTAGCGGGGTCTTATGGCTACATGGCTCCAGGTATCACTCATTCAATAAACTTATAAACTTGTTTTTCATTTATACAGATGTTTATACTTGCCTATTAGCATATATTATTGTTTTCTATAGGTATATGATGGGAAAATGTTTGTTGATTTTGTTATTCTAATGAGCATGCAGAGCTCGCATTCACAATGCAAGTGACAGATAAGTGTGATGTATTCAGCTTTGGAGTGGTGGCATTAGAAATTATGATGGGAAGGCATCCAGGGGAGCTACTGACTTCTCTATCGGAAAATGGAGATATGCTTTTGAAAGATTTGCTAGACCAAAGACTTCGGTCTCCTTCAAGTCAATTAGCAGTGCGAGTGGTTTCCTTGTTAACAATGGCCTTGGCCTGCACCAGCACTAATCCGGATTCACGACCAACCATGCATTTTGTGGCAAAAGAACTGTCATCAGCCAGGCCCCGGAGTTGCCTTTCTGAGCCGTTCAGTACGGTAACCATCAATAAATTGGCAAATTTTCATAACTAGAAGTGGCTGAAATAAAAAAAGGGGTTTAATAACTAAATCCCTTCTCCAAAATTGAAAGAGTCTTGCATTTCCTCTAGTTTCTTGTTATTTGGTGAATAAATGTATTACTCTAGTGCCAGCAATGTAAGGTCTAATAAGTAGTAATTCTGTTTATGTAAATAACTGGTACAGTTGTACTATAACTCAAGTTAGTTCTGCTCATCATGTCTTGTGGTATAAATTTCAATTACAATTTCTTGTGGGTTGCTTTCGTTTGTGTTTTCGATTCTTGAATATTAGGGATCATACTATATTGAAGTTATACAGCAGAGAATATCTACTTGAGCTGTATTAGTGCAATACACATGGAGTAGCTCCAAGTGACATGAAGCAGTCTACAGTTTTTTTTTTTTTTTTTTTTTTTTCAGCATGCTTTTTCATAGATGTAACTTTTAATCTGCTAATGTTTATGATCAGGAATTTAGCAACATACACAGTCTGATATATGAAAAAAGGAAACTCATTATTAATCCAGAAAGAGTTTTTCTATTGGAACCTTCAAATTTACTCACTTGACATCTATGCTTTTTACACCTCCTATCAAATTTTTAAATACTAAATTTACTCATTAAACATCACTAAAGTTCCTCAAATAACCTCACACATATAATTTACAAACAAACTAAGATCGTTATAATAAAAAACTTAGTCATTTCAATGATTTAATTACTCTATAAATCTTTATTACATCTCCATTCCTTAATCAGACAACATAAATCTCTTAGCCAATAAAAAAAAAAAATCAAACACAAGGTATTGAGTTTTAAAAATTAATAAAAATAAAATAACATAAACTATTATGTGATTTTTTTATTTACTTTTTCTTTTTTAGCTGTGCAAAAAAAAAAAAAAAAACAGATTGATCATTTTTACTTAATGTTTCTCTATTTTTTGTACCTCATGATTAATTATTTAAATATTTTTTTATTTATTTTTATTTGCTAGCTCTATTTTTTTTTTCTTTTTGCAAATATAATGGATAGATTTAGATTTAGGTCATAATACAATTTATTTTGTTCTCCCTGACCAATATGCATATCATACATTTTTATCTTAATCATAGTTTTATTTCTTATTAAATATATATGAATGCTTTAATGAGTATGTAGTGAAATTGGAAAATGAAAATAGATAGGGAAAATAATAAAGAATGCAATATAATATTATTGAATTGGAAAGTCTAGAGAAAATAAATATAACAATTTTGTTGGTATAATTATTGTCCTTAATAGTCATTTTATAGTAGATTATATATGTCATTTAATAATTCATAATAGAGTGAGGTCAAGTGAGCAGATTTGGAGGTCCCAATAGAAACTCTCATCCAAAAAAAGTAACGAGTTATTGATTAATAAAGGCAAGTATTTACAGATGTTAAATTTATAGCTCCAACGACAGTGTGGTAGCTAGAAGGTCTTTCTATTGGTATACAACTAAAGCAATCGTACAACTATAAGTTAGTTTGGAGACTTATCATCATATGAAAATATAGGGTGTAAGTTTGATTTATTTTCATCCATCAGAGTAACAGAAATCTCTCTATTGATCGAAGTCTTGCTGTCCAGGACAAACAGATCGAAGTAGAATTTAGGAAAAACAACTGAATATGTTATGAATTAATGGTAGGAATGCACAACCATTAGGTACTAGCTGCTTGTTCATATTCAGCAGCTTGGTTCACGGATCATGATCAGGATAACCGTGTATATGCTGACCCTCTAGCTAGGCACTTCTACTGTCTAGCTAGTTGCAATGCTACTATGAAGGGGTGAATTCCAGGACTATCTCCGACTTTATTAGTGAGGGATACTCAAATATATTTATTAATATAGCGAAGATTAGAATATTAAACAAATTGAGTATAGTATATGCATGCAGGGTCTCGTACTAAGTACCCTAGCTTTATTAGTTGGGATATAATCCCTATAATATAGTATCTGGACCCGTAGTTCGTAGGGCAACTTGTTTTAGATTTACAATCAACAACGTTATTTTCCGTAGTAATCTTATGAACTTTGGGCACGCACAACCAATATAAGGGTCATGCGAAGTGTTTTCTCTGATGGCATTTTCTATGGCGGACAAGCTATACTTTTTGGGTCCTGGGATGATGGACGACTCTTTCAAGGATCTCGCCTATCACGTTTTTCTTCCACATATCGCGACACCATTGGAAATATTTGGTATGTGGAAACTGGAAAGACGGTGTCTAAACACTGTCCATGAGCCTGCCACTCATGCTTCCAGAAACCTATATGGTTTCCCTTCTCCACATCCGACCAAGAATGTTGATCCAAGTTTGCTTTTAGTACTGTTTGGTGACTCATCTAAATATTGCACAAAAATAAGATATGATCTTTAGAAACTAAGCTAAAAAGTTACTAAACATATAATCGCATAATAATATGTGTTACCAGTGTTTCACTAGATGTCACAACGCCAGAGCACTTCAAGCGAGGTCGATTATAGTTCGATGGCCATAAACCGTGTACCGTGATGATTGGAGGGGAAGTGTTAGGGCAGTTGATATCATAACAAACAGACATTGGCCACCGTTGAACAAACAACAGGTATTGGTAGGGTGTATATGATGACGTCAGACTGAAGACCAAACCTAGAGCAGTGACGACAAAAGCCACATCGTTCTCTACGCAAGCAATACACAGATGAATCGATGGATCAGTATATGAATTTGGATTTGGGATTGGGATTGGGTTGGGGGAATTTTATAGGAGTTTCTACCTTCATCTTTCGATCATGCAAAGATTGTATGGGCAGTCATGCACTAGTACTAAACCACCTAATTATCCTATGTGCAAGGATCGTGAGCACGAAATCATAATTATATGCATTCTTTTATTTTTGATAAAACATGAATCATTTCAAGTGAAATTAATGGAAGCACAAGTTGCATTTCTTCTAAAATAGTTGTGGATGAAACTGATTTTGCTTTGAGAAGACTTGAAGAATTGCACAGGCTGCTCCAGGCACTCCAAATTAACAGAGGTCGGTTGAGTGCTCTTTTTTCTGTTTACACACCCTATCCACATTTCTTTTTTTTGAATAAACCCTATCCACATTTCTTGAGAGTCTAAGTTTGCATTTTATATATGCTTACCAGTTTTTCATTTATCTCCTTCTTTTGCAGAGTGATAGGCTGAAGCAGATACAGGCCCATCTGGCACGTACATTGAACTCTCTCTGCTTAGTTGGTATGGATTTCAAACAGACAATCGGTGAGGTTCATCCCAGTCTAGATAATTCAGAAGTATGTAAACATAAGTTTGAACTTCACTGAGCGCGCAATTGGCCACTGGAATAAACAAATTACGCAATGTTAAATTACAGAGAATCCAGAGCATAAAGACTGTTCTTCAGAAACTTTACTTTCGTTGCTGTATATTTTTTATCTTTTTCGAAGAGAGCGTAGGGATTACTATATGACTAATATTTTGATTCGTGAATTGAGAGTTTAGGAGCAGTGGTCATCATTATACTGTCTGGGTTATTAGCTTACCATCAACAAGTTGCGAATGCAATCTTCTCAGGCTTAGAGAAACTTTCTTCTGGTTCATCGGTTTACTAAGCCAATCTCAGCTCCTTGTCGGATTGGATACATCGATAGAAAACTTCTGGATTCCCGAGCGAGTTCCGGACTCCGGCGTTCGTTGTTGGTGGGCGGTGTGGCCTTCCGGTGCATGATAGTAGGGATGCATGTTGCTGTTGATCCGTGTCGGGCCCGGCCACATAGAGAGCGGCTTAGGATGTCGGAAAATTGGTTGATGGACTCTCGCCGGACTCAGGGGGTGGAAAAGCAGTACAGTCGATCATGCTGAGGCACGGGTCTTGTGCTCCGAGCAGGCCGGCGAGAGGCATGGAGCTCCGATCTGCAGAAGGGTGGCGAGATGGTCTGCAGGTGCGGCGGTGTTTTTGCAGCAATGTATTTTGATCTCGATCGGGTCTTCTGGAATGGATGGGCGTGTGCGGACCAGAACTGACTCGGGGCCATCGTGTCTACGTCGCCAGAGGGCTGGCGTTTTGAGATTACGGTATGTCCTTCGGGCTAGGAAGAACAGATGAATGAAAGTTGGGCTTTGGGTGCCCACAGTGATTGAGAGGCCCAAAGCAATGACTGTTGAGGACTATTGGGTGGGGCAATTCCTTTGTACTATTGAAGGTATATGGCTTTGTAGTTTTCTTGAGACCTTCCATATTGACCAGTATTTATCTATACTATTATTAAGAGAAAATATTTTGTTAGTTAAAACTGATTTTTTATTTTTTTTATTTTAAATTAAATAGAGGATTAGGCGATATTAGTTCCTATGCGATAGCCGATTTGAAGTGATTGGCACCCACCCACAATCTCGAAAGAAAGGGGGCAATCACAACCGGGAACCCACCGCCCATCTCTCTATTTTATGTTATTAATAAAAGAAAAGAAATTACAAGAAGAGAGAGGGGGACATGAACCAAAACCTCTCTGAGAACAAAATGAAGTAAAGTACTCAAAGTGAGCAGTAAGCAATAGTTACAAACTGATGGAAAGAAGAAGGACATGCAGTAACCATGCAAATATATGTGACCACGCAACAACTACATATATGGAACACACCTATAGTTCATCAGCAACCATGCAGCAAAAATCACCATAACCCAAACCCACCTTTTCATGAAGTCTATCAAGCACCACAAAATTAGCTAATACGGAAATTCGGTAAACCTTGCAGATTGTGAACAAAGGCAGCCGAAGCACAAGGAGGGCAAGAGTCCCACCAATAATGCCCCTCATGATCTACCCCATAGTTAGCTAAGCAGTCAGCCACTTGATTCCCTTCTCGATAAATATGTGAAAAACGTATCTGCATAGAGGAGAGAATGGTACAACAATTGACCCAATCAACAGATAGACGCCAAGGGACTGAGTAATTATTAGTGGCAAGAAAGTGAATTGCTATCGCTGAATCACACTCAATCCAGAGAGAATTCCATCCTTTTCCTGATGCTATTGTAACTGCATGAATAATGGCTTGAAGCTCTGCTTCTAGGGCAGTAGCAATACCCATGGAACCAGCAAAACAACCCATAAAATTGCCCAAGTGATCACGAAAAATACCTCCATAGCCTGCAAGCCCTGGCGTCCCACGAGCAGCACCATCAGTATTAACCTTTAATTGAAAAGCACAAGGAGCAAGCCAATTTACTTCATGAATTTGATGTATTCTTGAGGCTCTACCACTGATTCCAAGAGCACTAAAAATACAAAGCTCATCTACTGAGTTACGCATAATTCCAAAACCCTAAGAGTCAACCTCTCGAATTTGTAGCTTGATAGAGTGAATCAAATAACCAACCGTTAAGCGACGCTCATCAAAACGAATAGAATTTCTAGCATTCCAAAGAGAGTAGAAGCCAGCTCCCATCATTCCCCACCAAAGCAATTGCAATTGAGTACCAAAGCGGATATATCCAAGAAAAGAGTAGTGACTTTAAACCAAGATAAAATTGCGGACCAGACCTTCATAGAGAAATAGCACTAAAAAAAAAGGTGGTGGGCTGTCTCAACCGATGCATGACAGAGGGAGCACATAGAAGCAAAAGAAAAGCCTCGTTGAAGCAAGAGATCATATGTTAAAAGCTTACCATGAAGAAATTTCCATAACGTAACAGAGTTTCGAGGGTGAAAGCACTGACGCCAAACCCATCTATCCCAAGGAACAATTGCTTGTTTACTCCTCTTCAACTCATAGGCTATAGATAAAGATAAGTTCCCATCAGAAGAATCCAACCACACTAGCCTATCCTCCATGTCTGAATAAGGAAGTCTAATAGCTGAAATTTCTGACCAAAGTGTAGCAAGATCAGCATATAAATTAGTAGAGCAATACCAAGAGCCATCTTTGATGAAATCATAAACTTTGGCACATAATAACTTGCCAAGTTGATGGTCAATACCCAATTTGTCAACAACTGAACCATTAAGCCAATTACCATGCCAAAAATCAATTGAACGACCATTGCCTACTAACCATTTAGAGCTATAGAAAATATTCATAAACAAGGGTCGCATGCCATGCCAAAGAGATGATTTTTTATAGTAAGGACATGGCTGACCTGAATGTTGAAGAAACCGAGCAGAAAAAAAAGCAGCCGCTGGTGTAGACTTAGTTAAGAAATCCCAAAATTTTTTTAGGAGGAAAGCTTTATTAAGAGCCCTAATATTACGAACTCCAAGACCACCCTCCTTCAACGGAGCACAATACTTTTTCCAAGACACTGGATGATAGGCTCTAGAAGACACATTGCCGGTCCAAATAAAATTCCTCATCCAATTTCAAACTTGTTGCAATACAGTCCTTGGCCAAGCATAAATTGTGAAACAATGGGAAAGCATACTAACCACCACATAATTGACCAGAGTTACCCGTCCTGCCATGGAGAGAGAATGCCCTCTCCATTGAGACATAACATTACGAATTCGATCAGCCAAGACTTGGAAATAAATTCGCTTTGGTCGGCCAGCAAAAATTGGCACGCCAAGGTACATGAAGGGCAATTTACCCACTGGAACACCCAACCAAGAATATATTAGAGTACGACGATGAACAACTGACTTGCCCAAATAAACATGAGCCTTGGTTTTGTTCACCAACTGGTCCGAGTTGAGGCCGTACTCCTCAAAGAAAGCCATAAGATTTAGTAGGCTTCTTTTATCGCCCTTACAAAAAACCATTATATCATCGGCAAATAAGACATGAGAAGGGACTTTCACAGGACGAGGAGAGGAAATAGCTTGGACATGCCCCATATCAACCAGAAGCAAGATACCACGGCTAAGAACCTCTTCAGCAAGACAAAAGAGAAGAGGAGACAGTGGATCACCTTGTCGAACTTCGCGGCTACAACCAAAAATCCCACTGGAGAGCCATTAAATAAGATGGAGAGGCGAGCTGAAGCCAATATAAAACTAATCCATTCTACGAAAGTTGCATGAAAACCAAAAGCATTAAGAACCCTTCGAAGGAAGTCCCAATTCAGAGTATCAAAGGCCTTTGCTACATCAAACTTAATAGCAACATTCCCTCCACGACATTTATTATCCAACAAGTTAACACATTCAGAAGCTAGAAAGATGCAATTAGAGATTTGTCTTCCTTTCAGAAAAGCAAATTGGTTTGGCAATATAATCCTAGAAGCAATAGGAGCAAGACGGTCTGCTAGTATGCGAGTAATAATTTTAAAAGAAAAATTAGCCATAGCAATGGGCCGAAATTGAGTGATAACATTAGCCTTTTGAACCTTTGGAATGAGCGCCACAAAGCTGGAATTTAGATTGGGCAATATATAACCTTACTGAAAGAAAGATCTAACAGCACGGACCACATCCAACCCAACAACATCCCAACAAGCCTGAAAAAAATGACCAGTATAACCATCCAGACCTGGGGCGCTATCAGCATTCATGGAAAATACAACATTTTTGACATCTTCAGCAGAAGGAATAGCAAGTAAAGAGCAATTTTCTGAATCCGAAACCATTGAAGGAATGAGATTTTCAACCAAACCTGTATCATCAATATTTCCATCCTCTGAAAAGGCACTTGTGAAATGTTAAACGACATGATCACGCAAAATATTAACATCATCCACCAAGTCATTCCCAATGCGAAGAGAAGTGATAGAGGAGCGTGCTCTTCGAATTTTTGCCAAAGTATGGAAATAGCCAGAATTTCTGTCACCTTCCCTGACCCATCTCACCCTAGCCTTCTCTGCCCAGAATTTTTCCTGAACCAACAAAGCATTCGACAAAGCATCCTCGGCTAAAATTTCCTCAACATGACACACTTCAGTAAGCCCATCAAGAGATATGGCTAGTTGAATTTTTTCAAGTGCAGCGCATGTACTATCCACAGCAATATGAATATTACCAAAGACATTAACATTCCACTCCTTGAGAATAGGTTTTAAAAGTTTAAGCTTCCTTTGCAGAATAAACATAGGACAACCACATACCTCAAAGGATTGCCATGCGGCGTGAATAATTTTAAGAAAATCTGAGTGCCCCAACCAAATCTTCTGAAAACGGAAAGGAATCGGGCCTTGTGCAACATAGTTGGTGAAAGAAATCAAGAGAGGATTATGATCAGAAGAGTGCTGAACCAAAGTGGAATAACTAGTCATCGGCCAAGAGTCTAACCATGGAATAGAACAAAAGCACATGTCCAACAACATTTCAATATGTGAGCCAACTCCTCGACCATTTGTCCATGTAAACGGTGACCCTTTAAGATCAATTTGTGTCAAATGACACACATCCACCATAGTCTGAAAGTCGTCACAGGAAACACGAGTAGGCAGCCTACCACCAGTCTTTTCATGGGCTCCTAAGATTGCATTGAAATAACCAACTAACAGCAAAGGACCCGAGAAGCTTGTATTAATTTGTTCAAGTGCGGACCATAAAGGACGACGTGCCACACTAGTTGTTGCCGCATAGACAAAAACTAGACCATGAGCAATACCACCAACAAAAAACTGCACAAACAGATGTTGACTAGAAGAAGATATCATAGTAGGAGGTGATATGTTTGTCGAATGAAAAACCCAAATATTAGGAAATAACTGACCTCGATCATTGACACCTACCAATTGCATACCAATAGATCTCCAAAAAGAATCAGGAATACGCGTCAAAGATGTCATTGGTTCCGATAAACAAAGGAAATCAGGGGAGTGCTTTCTAATCAAACTACGAAGAGCAGTTCTTGTAGGAGCATTAGCTAAACCCCGAATATTCCAAAAGATAATCTTCATAAATTAAGCTTTTGGGGAGGACCCCTATTTCTAGCGGGGTAATGGTCCACAATGCCCTCTTCTGGCTGTTGTCCATCTCTTTTCTTTTTTAGTAGTTTCTTTTTCTGCCCTTTGGAAAGAACAAGGGTCATATCTTCTAGTCCTGTATTACCATCACCTTTCAACAAGGAATTCACAGCAACCATTTCTACCTGTCCTCTGGGAGGAGTAACCGGAGTCTGACTAATTTCAGAAAAATTATTCTGACTTCGAGTAGGAATTTGGTCCTCCTCAATCAGATCATTCCAATCTTGACCACTTGAGTTATAAGGCACCAACGCATGAACAATTGGTTCTGGCTCCTCAGCCTCATTAGAGCTAGAATCATCCTCACACTCCTCAATACTAGTGTTTTGTAAAAGCAATTGGTTAGACGGCTCATCCACAACACGTTGAGCAATGACATCCAACTCCTCCATAACCGCCTCTTCAATAACAGATTGCGCCAGTTGGGCCACTGCACAATCAGTAGTAGCAGGAGAGGCACCAATATTGGTTTGAATTCTATGTTCTCCTGAATGGTTTTCGGTAGGAACAATCGGTTCTATTGACGTCGGAATAACCTCATGAACAGGAGGCGCTGGTGGAATAGTCTTATTTTGGTGATCAGAAACAATGTTCTTGTTGGAAGCCTGCTTGGGTCGATACTCTTGACGTGAGACACGATCAAATTTCTGCACAAGTTTTTTCCCTTGAGCATTGGGCACCATTTTGGAACCGTTCAAATGTTTGCAGTGATCAGCCATGTGACCGACCATCCCACAATGAGTACACAAATTCTCATAAACAATTTCAATGGGGAAGCAATGAGTCTCCCGCTCAACCATCAAAGACGAAGGTAATTCACCAGCGAGATCCACGTCTACCAAGACTTGAGCAAAATACCCGAATTGCCGCTCTTTTGTAGCTTTATCAATCTGCAATGGAGTGCCCACACCCCTAGAAATCTCCATTAGATGCTGCTGATGCCAATAATCTTGACTCAAACCATATAATCTGACCTAAACTTGGGCATGTGTCTGTGGAAGAGTATCGCCCGGGACGAAGTCTGGCTTCCATTGCGTTAGACGAAAAATTCCATCAGGGAGGGTACAAGTACCTCCACCCCAAACCCTACGAAGGTCTTCTTCTGTGGCAAAATGGATGTCAAAGTAACCCTTACCAAGAGGTACCAAACGCCATGGCTCTGAAGGGTGCCATAAAGCAGCAAGCAATCCTTTCAGGGTAGCAGTCTTTAGTGGTGTTGAACCCTTTCGTAGCAATAATCGACCAATAAGGTTGGTTTTAAAGTTCTTCAATTGCTCTTGATATAGGGATTAATTGATCTTAACATAGATTTTATCCCCTCAAATGACAGGAGCAGGTAATTGACTAAGAGGAATTGAAGATTCATTCGAGTTGGAAAGAATTGATGCAGAGGTGCGTGCCTTTGGGGCTGGTGGAGGAGAAGGCAAGGCAGCGTCGAGGCCGCCCATGAACTCCCAAGGACAAACCATCGTCCTAACATCCGATCAAGCAATTAGAGCTACGAACAGTTTGATTGTTCTTGGGCAACTTGGCTCAATATCATGATAGAATGAGGCCTAGAAAAGACCAGGCTAAGGTAACAGTTGAAACTAAGAGAACAAGAAGCTTTAGAGAACAAGAAGCTTTGGAGGATGAATTCTCACTTATATTTTATATCTTGTACAGAGGCATATTTATACAACTTCATACAACCCTAATTCTAGACTAACAAGGAAAGTAATTAATCTTGATTCTATACAATTGATATAATCCTATTCCTACGAGTATTCCTCAAATAACTTATGACTCACAACACTCCCCCTCAAGTTGGAGCATACACATCTCGAATGCCCAACTTGTTAAGTGAGTCATGAAATGCCTTAACTGATACACCCTTAGTCAGAACATCTGCTAACTGCTCCTCGGTTAGTACGAATGGGAAGGCCATCAGATTTGCATCCAACTTCTCCTTGATAAAGTGTCGGTCAACTTCCACATTGTCACGCCCCTGATTTTACACACATGAAAATCGATATATATAACCCCATAATTATATATGCGTGAACGTCCAGTCATCAATACAAAAAACCTGGAATCTTTTTTTTCCTTTAACTTACACAGATAATAATGTATTGAACCCTCAAAGTTAATATACACTCGTCCATAGAGTAATATATTACACAAGCATACGAATTAAATTGTCAACAACAAAATAAAACGTAAATGCTGCTCAGAGTTAACTATACAACGGAAGTCCTTATCGATGGTAAAGTTACAAAAATGGCTTCCTACCGTAAAGCTGCAAAAGCGCTACCTCAGCTTCAGCCCCGATTATCCTAACCTGTAGGATTAACCCCTACACCGTTTGAATAGTGTACCGGGTTGCCACACAACAAACCCGGTAAGCTTTTGCAAGCCCGTATGAGTAACTCAAAACACACATGCACAACTCACGCCAAAATAAGGAGAATAACTCACACTTTAATTTCCTTCCAAATCGAAATAAAAGAAAGCAACTCACACCTTGTTTCCTTTTAAAACGAAACATAGAAAACAACTCACACTTGAATTCTATCAATAAAACATAGAAAGCAACTCACACCTTGATTTCTATCAGTAAAACATAGAAAACAACACACACTTGAATTCTATCAATAAAACATAGAAAGCAACTCACTCCTTGATTTCTATCAGTAAAACATAGAAAACAACTCACACTTGAATTCTATCAAATGTACCATAATCGTACCATAGAAAGCAACTCACACCTTGATTTCTATCAAAACGTTAATAAGGAAAACAACTCACACCTTGTCCCCTTAAAAACCATTAATAAGGAAGCAACTCACACCTTGTTCCCTAAAAATACGTAATGTCATGAGTTGTAAATAACCAATTCCCGTTACCCCATGAATTACCTATATGGCAGACAGATTAGAGCTCTAACTGAAAACGTAACCACTCGTCCGGCCAAAGACGTGGTCACCTGAGATTCTGCCCAAGGTCTTAGACCTTCGATCCTCGGGACGCACTGTCCCTTGGAGCAAATCATTAAAGGAGTCGCACAGGACCCAAAGTGTTACACAAATCGCAACGCTTTTGAAAACAATCGAAATCAACATTTCCATAAACATTGTTTTCCGAAAAAAGCCATAACACAAAACAATAAAAAGCATCAATTCATGCCTATTGTTTTCATACCCAAATCTCAACACTTTTCTCAAATCTCAATGCTTTTCAAAACAAATCGAAATCAATCATTTCCACAAATCATTTGTTTTCCAAAAGCCACACCCCAAAACAATAAAAAGCATCATTTCATGCATATTGTTTTCATAAATCCACAAACCACCCAAAACATATATATTTCACGTAAATATATATCTACTAATACATGAATACGTATGTATATATATACATCCCATAATATATATATATATATATATACACACATAGTCATCTACTCAAAAATACCACTAATACCAACTATAGTTTGCAGTTAACTAATAACTCTCAAAACAATAAGGTATTCCCGTTCGTGAATGAACTTCGTGAGATTACTCACCTCAGAATCCCGCTGCGTCTTCTATACAGAACCGAACTAACACTATCACCAACAACTCGTCCAATTCACCTTTTAGAAGCACCTATTCACCAATGATCTCAAATCAGTAACGATTCATAACTAATTTAAGTCCGAAACCCCTGTTTTGAACTAAAATCCCCCAAAGTGGCGCCAATCGAGGCGAAACCACATCCGAGACCTCCCAAAGTCTCTGGAATACGTCCACGATCGATGTGACCAAACCACAAGTCAATCGGATGCTCAAATCCTCACGGATAGAATAATCGATCGGTATGAAACTGCAAAAATCATAACAATTCCATACGAACTCCAAAATTTGCATATTATATATCGAAACGCTCGTATCAACGAGTAGAACATATATAATACCAAAAACAGTTCCTTAAGTGGCCGGAACACTGCAGGAACGCCACCACAGACGGTGGTGCACCGCCGCCGGCCAAAACTCAATATTTCCCAAAACTCCCAACATCAAAGTTCTTCGTCTAAGCATGCTTGTGAATTCTCATAACTAGCTCGAAGTCAGAAAACAAGCTTAAGGGGTCGAAAACTACCTCACAAGTCGTGAACAGTAATCCAATCCGAGTTGATCGAAGTTTCACGTGAATCGATCCAAACAACCACCAAGGATCGATCAACGAGGCTGCTCTGAGCTCAACCAAGAAAGCATGAAGCCACGAAGTCGCCGGAGTTGTGTTTTCCGGCCGGGTCCGAAAACTCAAACTGCACAGCCTTGCAGCGCAGCACCCGGTGGATCTCTTCACTAGAGAACACCACAGGGATGACCGGACGGAGGAGGCGAACCAGCTGACGAAGTTTCACGGCCGGAGACCGCCGCAGTTCGCCGGAAAAGCCGGGTCGGGTCACCGGGTTCGGGTCGGGTCAGTCGAAAATCTTTGATTCTGAAGGTGCGAACGAGAGAGAAGAGAGAGGAAGTGAGTTTCCAGAAACGGAAATAATGAAAATAGTAAGTTTCCAACTTGGGAAACTTCTATTTATACCAAAATGGAAATTCCTTCCAATCGCCATAACTTTCTCATACGAACTCTGATTCTCGCATTCCACATGTCCACGAACTCGTATCTACGCGCTCTACAACTTTCGTGAAGAAAGTTTTCGGAGAATCCCAACGAATAAAAAGTCAACCTTTGTAGAACCCCCTGAAGTCATACTTTTCAAATAGAAATTCGTCCGAAACGCTTCCGCTCCATCCACGAGCCACGAAACCGTCTAACAACCATAAATTAGATTCCGGAAATTCCTCAGAAAATAATTACAAATTTCCGGGGCATCACACACATGCTTCGTACGATCATGTTGCACTGGGTTATGTGAAATTTCAATAGCTGCTTTGTTATCACAAAACAACTCCATAGCTCGTTTTGGTTTGAACCCCAAATCACGCAATAAGTTACGTAACCATAACAACTCACATACTCCATGAGCCATTCCTCTATACTTGGCCTTTGCACTCGACCTCGCCACCACTTTTTGCTTTTTACTCTTCCAAGTGACAAGGTTCCCTCCAACAAATGTAAAGTAACCTGAGGTCGATCTCCTATCAGTAATACAACCAGCCCAATCAGCATCAGTATAACCACTCACCTCCAGGCAATTATTGACAGGACCCGACCCAGGAATCACCCCTATTACCTGGATACGAGCCTGCGGGGCCCACTTTAAGCGAAATCCTACCGAAAAATTCGGCAGAACCTCCCCTAAAAATGGGCTACCCAAAATTTCACAAACCTGGACATAATTTTAACTACAACTTCTACTCAACCTACTATATCAAATTAACAATCCATGCACATATATTACATCCGAAAAGCTCAAATTCCAACATAATCCTCCGTAAGCAACAACAACCCATACAACAACATCCATCAAACTTCAAAGAAAAGGTTTATCAGAGCAACACTAAACTAAGCCGATATCATACAAGGTAGGTTAAGTAATAACCTACGGACAAAAACGGAAGCGCTGATTCCCAAGTTCTTGAGCCTGGACGCAATCTCTGCAAATCTGAAATCTGGGCATTTGAAAACGAAGGGCCCAGGGGAAAACATATAAAATCCATTAGAGTGAGTGGACAAAACTGAATTGAGAGTCAAAACAATTTATGGTATGCTTCCCCATTTCTCTTTTTAACAAAACCATCATGCAGCCAAATCCTATGAAGTTCCAACTCAAATCCTTTTCCATGAAACTCATTTGATGACTAGGAAGGACTACTTCCAAGGCATCTCATGCCATCGGGGAGGGACTGCCACCTGATGACGCATCGGAAGGGACTGCCAACCGGAGTAGGAGGCGGTGATTAGTTGGGACTGCCAACTAGCCACAGGTAGTAGACGGGACTGCCGACTAACTACATCAAGTCATCTGGAAGGGACTGCCAACCAGATGACGCATCGGATGGGACTGCCAACCGAGCTGTAGTCTGGACGGGACTGCCGACCAGACTATTACCTAGAAGGGACTGCCAACTAGGTAAGATACGCATGCGCCGAACTGGCCTCCTTGTCAACTGTTTCCTTTTTAATCCTTTTCTTTCCATAAAATCACATTTCAAAATTTAATACCATGCTGCATGAATTATTTAAATAAAAATAAAGGTCCACTCACAAGTAAATCCCGCAGCTAACCCTGCTGCCTGTCTGTGTCCTCCTCGCTCGAGGGCTCAGTACGTCCTGTCACAATAGAATAGGATATAATTGACCATACAATGAAATACTCTCAAAACAACCCATTCCCCTCGGAATAAGCGTCTATTAATCACAAATTATTATAAAATTCCACACTTCTATTCGGAATTAAATTCTATAATTCCTTACAATCTCAATGCCCTCTAACTCATAACCACTCAATCGATTCCTTAACCATTCAATGACTTCACTTAATCTAAACCTTCACAAGGACCGTTCGATAACTAAATCAATTTAATCTCACTTCCTTCATCACAAAAATACCACCAATTACCATAAAAATCCTTTCCAAACATTTCCACATTCAATCTTAATTTTCCCCATTTCCACTCACAATTCCATCTCTAAAATTTAACTCCTCTCTAAATTTTCTTTTCCAAAACACAATCTCCATTCCAAACTCCTCCACAAAATAGAACAATTTCACAATAACATTGATAGTAAATTATCAAGAGATTCACCCATAAAATTTATAATCCATACTATCCAAAATAACAATAACTACACCAAAATTCCAAAAAAAAACTCAAACCAAACAATCCTCAAGTTTAACACAAAACATCAAAGGTGGAATCCAATTCCAGTCAACCTATTTAGCTCAAAATTATCTCCACAACACCCCCAACAATTCTATACCTGCAATCACATCCAAAACAAGCAGAAAAAGCTGGAAATTCCAAACCCAAACTCAAGAACTCGGATGGAACTGTTCACGCTACTGTTCACGTCCCCAAACACCTTCAATTCTTCCTCCACAGCCCAAAACAAGCTGCAACAAGGTTAGGGACTCATTCAGCAACTCACCAACAACCAAAACCCAAAGAAATTCGACCGGAAATCGCCGGAAAACCGAGATGGGAGCTAAACTCCGGTTTTCCCCTTTTCTGCAAATTCTCTTCAAAACTCAAAAACTAATGATACCCATGGTGAAAAACTTACATAGCTAGAAGGAGAAGGAAGAGAGGATCACGCCGTGCCCAACGATGCGTCTTGGGGTGGCCGGACGGCGACGAATTCGCCGGAGAAGGGAAGAGCAGCGACGGAAGAAGAAAAAAGAAAATGGGAGGGGGTGACTCGGGTTCTACCCGTGCTCTCTCTCTTTCCTTTTAATTTTTTTCTGATTCTTTCCCTTTCTCTCTCTTCCATCTGTTTTATTTCTTGCTTTCTACTAAAAGAAACTCACAAACAAAAGTCATGCCAAAAATAGAAATTTCTATTTTTGGTCATAACTTTTCCGATATAAATCCAATTTAAACAAACTACGTGTCCACGAACTCGATTTTGCGTATTCTACGACAATCTCAAATAAATTTCCTAATTTACCGGACTAAAGAAAAAGTCACTCCTCGGTCAACCACGGTAAAAAGTAATTAATAGGTACGGGGCATTACAATCTCCCCTCCTTATAAAATTTCGTCCTCGAAATTATACCTGTCAAGAAAAAAGATGTGGATACTGTTGCCTCATTTGATCCTCTGGTTCCCAAGTAGCTTCTTCAAACAGGTGATTCCTCCATAATACCTTAACCAAAGGTATAATCTTACTTCGGAGTACTTGCTCACGACGATCAAGGATCTGTACTGGTTCTTCTTCATATGTTAGATCTTCTGTAAGTGTAATGGGTTGAGCTGGTAACACATGTGAAGGATCAGTGATGTACTTGCGAAGCATGGAGACGTGGAATACATCATGTACTTGAGATAGTTGTGGAGGTAAAGCCAAGCGGTAAGCAACCAGACCAATTCGTTCCACAATCTCATAGGGACCAATATACCTTGGACTTAGTTTTCCTCGTTTACCAAACCTTACCACACCCTTCCAAGGAGATAACTTCAGAAATACCCAATCACCAACTTGAAATTCAAGATGCTTCCTGTGTTTATCTGCGTAGCTCTTCTGTCTGCTTTGAGCCGTCTTGAGTTTCTCTCTGATCACTTTGACTTTATTTGTTGTGATTTCAACGATCTCTGGACCAATAAGTTGTCTTTCTCCCACTTCATCCCAACACAAGGGGGTCCTACACTGTTTCCCATACAAAGCTTCGTAGGGAGCCATACCAATACTCGAATGGTAACTGTTGTTATATGCAAACTCCATCAAAGCCAAGTGCTTATCCCAACTTCCTTTAAATTGTAGAGAACAAGCCCTCAACATGTCTTCCAAAGTTTGTATAGTCCGCTCAGATTGTCCATCAGTTTGAGGATGGAAAGCAGTGCTAAATTGTAATTTTGTTCCCATAAATTTGTGAACTTTCCTCCAAAACTTTGATGTGAATCGAGCATCACGATCAGAAACAATGGACTCAGGGACACCATGAAGCTTTACAATTTCGTCCACATACAACTTTGCCAGTTTATCCAAACTAAAGGTTTCCTTAACCGCCAGAAAATGAGCTGATTTGGTGAGTCGATCTACAATCACCCAAATACCATCATTACCATCCTGCGTACGAGGTAACTTGTAAATAAAATCCATGGTGAGATGTTCCCATTTCCATTCTGGGATTGGCAAAGGTTGCAACAACCCCGACGGTTTTTGCCTTTCCGCTTTCACTTGCTGGCACACAAGGCATTTGCTCACAAAAGCTGCAATTTCTCTTTTCATGTTTGGCCACCAATAGTACTCCTTGAGAGTCCGATACATTTTTGTACCACCAGGATGCAGGGCATACGCGGAGTTATGAGCTTCATCAAGTATTTCTCGTTTAAGTGCTTCAACGTTAGGAACACAAAGTCTCTTCCCAAACATCAATGTCCCATCTCTTCGAATAGAAAACTCAAGTTGCCAACCACCACGAACACCTTCTTTAATCCCTTCAATTCTTGGATCAAGAGGCTGGGCTTCCCGTATTTTATCAATAAATGCTGGTCTGACATGAAAACTAGCCACCAGAGTACCAACCTCATCAACCGATAACTCAACCCCCGTAGACCTCAACTCTGACAATAGGGGTACTCGAGTGGCCCTTAAATATGACAAGGTCACGGATGGATTCCTACTAAGTGCATCCGCCACCACATTCGCTTTACCGGGGTGATACTCAATGGTACAATCATAATCTTCAATCAATTCCATCCATCTTCGTTGTCTTAAATTTAGATTCGGTTGTGTAAACACATACTTGAGGCTCTTATGGTCAGTGAAAATCTGACATCTGGCTCCATACAGATAATGCCTCCATAGCTTAAGAGCAAGTACAATAGCTGCCAATTCTAAGTCATGTGTGGGATAATTCAACTCATGTGGCTTCAACTGTCTAGAAGCATAAGCAATCACATTACCATGCTGCATTAAAACACAATCCAAGCCTTGTCTAGAGGCATCGCTGTAAATTACATACTCCCCACTATCATCAGGCAAGGATAGAATTGGAGCACTAGTCAGCCGACTCTTAAGTTCTTGGAAGCTCCGCTCACAATTTTCAGACCAAACAAATCTGACACCCTTTCTCGTTAACTTAGTAAGAGGAGCGGCAATTCTAGAAAAATTTTGCACAAAACGTCGATAGTAACCAGCAAGACCCAAGAAACTACGAATTTCCGTCACATTGGTAGGTCTTTCCCAATTCAACACGGCTTCTACTTTTTGGGGATCCACACTAACACCACCAGCTGTAATGACGTGACCCAAGAATGTCACTTGGTCAAGCCAAAACTCACACTTACTGAATTTAGCATACAATTGGTGTAGCCGTAGAGTCTCCAACACAATATTCAAGTGCTTAACATGTAACTCCTCACTCTTAGAATAAACCAATATGTCGTCAATGAACACAATCACAAAGCGGTCAAGATACGGGCGAAACACCCTGTTCATGAGATCCATGAAAGCAGCGGGTGCATTAGTCAACCCAAAAGGCATAACAAGGAACTCATAATGACCATAACGTGATCGAAAAGCAGTTTTGGCTACATCCTCCTCTTTAATCCGTAACTGATGATAACCAGACCTCAAATCAATCTTTGAGAAAACTTTAGCACCCCTCAACTGGTCAAACAAATCATCAATGCGGGGCAAGGGATATTTATTCCTTATAGTCACCCTGTTTAGTTTCCGGTAATCAATACAAAGCCTCAAAGTACCGTCTTTCTTCTTCACAAACAACACAGGTGCACCCCAGGGAGATACACTAGGTCGTATAAATCCCTTATCCGTTAACTCCTGCAACTGTACATACAACTCTTTCAATTCCGCCGGTGCCATTCTATAAGGTGCTTGAGAGATGGGTGTTGTACCTGGAAGTAAATCAATGGTAAAGTCTATCTCTCGCACCGGGGGCAATCCAGGCAATTCTTCTGGAAATACATCTGGATAGTCACCAACAACAGGAATTTGGCTAAGATCCATAACTTCGGCATTTGAATTCACCACATGTGCCAAATAAGCTTGGCAACCCTTACTCAACATCTTCTTAGCAGTTAAAGCTGAGATTATGCAAGATGGGAGAACCTCCCGTTCACCATAAAAGGTGACAACTGGCTTACCTGGACTCCGAAATAATACAGTACTACAAAAGCAATCCACCAAGGCATGATGCATCCGTAGGAAATCCATCCCGAGGATTACATCAAACTCCACTAACTCAAATGGAATCAAGTCCGCCTCTAAACAAACTCCTTCTACAAACACACCACAAAAACGATGTACCCACTCAATTCTATGTCTTTCCCCCGATGGTAGAACAACATGCCACTCTCCGAGTAGGAGAGATGGGGGCACATTAGCAAAGAAAGAAAACCTCTTAGACATAAAGGAGTGAGAGGCTCCAGGATCAATTAAAATGAAAGCTGGTTGACCAAAAACAACTAACATACCCATAATGACGTTCGGTGCAGTGCGACCCTCCTGCTGGGTCATAGCATGAAGACGGGCCTGGGTCACTGGACGCCCTCTCTGTCCACGACCCGACTGAGTGCTGCTCCTGCCTGATAAACTGCCATGAGAGCCTGAACTAGTAGCACCCACAGAGGTCTGACCCATACTCTGACTAGTAGTAGTGAAGACTCCCTGGGTCAACTGAGGGCATTCCCTCCTGTAGTGACCCCACTGGCCACATTGGTAACAAGTCCCCACACCTGCCTGACACGGGCCTGCATGGTGTCTACCACAAGTAGCACACTGGGGATAGTCTCTCGAAATCGCCTGTCTACCAAAGCCTCCACTGGAACTAGCAGTGCCACCCCTGGACTGTCTCCTACCGGTCTGCCCAGGCCTCCTGAAGCGTCCCCTGAAACGCTGACGAGAGCTAGAATCTGAACTGCTCGGTCTACTGCCTGATGACGATGCAGAACCCGAACTAGAGGCAATTCTCTTAGATGGCCCCTGACTGGGACCGCCAATCTCCAAAGGTCGGGAACCGTCCAGATATCTAGCCTCACACCTCATAGCAGCCTCCACAGCTAACTTAAAAGTCGGATAATCATGAGGCGCCAACCAATCCCGATATACAGGTAGAAGGCCATTGATAAACTGATCAACCTTCAACTTTTCTGTCGCCACCAACTCAGGGGCAAACCGAGACAAAGCAATGAAACGCTCCTCATACTGTAACACAGTCATCTCCTCAGTCTGCTTCAACTGCATGAACTCAAATCGGAGACGGTGCTGGGATGCCTGATTATAGTACCGATTTGAGAACTCCGTTTTGAACTCTTCCCAAGTCATGGTAGTTGGGTCATAACCCATATTCCTGGTACCCTGCCACCAAAGCCATGCATCCCCGTCTAGGAGGTCAATAGCCAAAGGAACCCTCCTAGCAGCTGGACAGCCCAAGGACTCAAATACTCTCTCCATGCGGGTAATCCAGTCTCCTGCTACGGACTCCGTAGGAGCACTAGAGAAAGTATACGCCCCATGGCGTCTGGCACGCTCCACAGTATAGTCAGTCCTAGGATTGGGGAGTGCCGCTGCAAAACGCTCAAACAACCGCTCCACGGTCCGTAACAACCCACGAGGAACATGCTCATCATCACCCTCACTAGCGGGTGAATGGTTCCTGCCAGCACGAGATCTGCGTCCGGGTCTCATTCCACCTGAAATTCCCATAACTGAGTTACACCAAGATATTTATACCAACAACAACTATCTTACATACTTGATTGGTACGTCAGCACCGAAGAGTATATGATGGGGAACCGCTGCAGTCGGGCCATCACTCGGGAGGTACTGAATACTATCAAGCATGTAAGACAACTATAAGAAGATATCGGCCACAGAATCTAATAACCTAGTGCTCTGATACCAACTGACAGGACCCGACCCAGGAATCACCCCTATTACCTGGATACGAGCCTGCGGGGCCCACTTTAAGCGAAATCCTACCGAAAAATTCGGCAGAACCTCCCCTAAAAATGGGCTACCCAAAATTTCACAAACCTGGACATAATTTTAACTACAACTTCTACTCAACCTACTATATCAAATTAACAATCCATGCACATATATTACATCCGAAAAGCTCAAATTCCAACATAATCCTCCGTAAGCAACAACAACCCATACAACAACATCCATCAAACTTCAAAGAAAAGGTTTATCAGAGCAACACTAAACTAAGCCGATATCATACAAGGTAGGTTAAGTAATAACCTACGGACAAAAACGGAAGCGCTGATTCCCAAGTTCTTGAGCCTGGACGCAATCTCTGCAAATCTGAAATCTGGGCATTTGAAAACGAAGGGCCCAGGGGAAAACATATAAAATCCATTAGAGTGAGTGGACAAAACTGAATTGAGAGTCAAAACAATTTATGGTATGCTTCCCCATTTCTCTTTTTAACAAAACCATCATGCAGCCAAATCCTATGAAGTTCCAACTCAAATCCTTTTCCATGAAACTCATTTGATGACTAGGAAGGACTACTTCCAAGGCATCTCATGCCATCGGGGAGGGACTGCCACCTGATGACGCATCGGAAGGGACTGCCAACCGGAGTAGGAGGCGGTGATTAGTTGGGACTGCCAACTAGCCACAGGTAGTAGACGGGACTGCCGACTAACTACATCAAGTCATCTGGAAGGGACTGCCAACCAGATGACGCATCGGATGGGACTGCCAACCGAGCTGTAGTCTGGACGGGACTGCCGACCAGACTATTACCTAGAAGGGACTGCCAACTAGGTAAGATACGCATGCGCCGAACTGGCCTCCTTGTCAACTGTTTCCTTTTTAATCCTTTTCTTTCCATAAAATCACATTTCAAAATTTAATACCATGCTGCATGAATTATTTAAATAAAAATAAAGGTCCACTCACAAGTAAATCCCGCAGCTAACCCTGCTGCCTGTCTGTGTCCTCCTCGCTCGAGGGCTCAGTACGTCCTGTCACAATAGAATAGGATATAATTGACCATACAATGAAATACTCTCAAAACAACCCATTCCCCTCGGAATAAGCGTCTATTAATCACAAATTATTATAAAATTCCACACTTCTATTCGGAATTAAATTCTATAATTCCTTACAATCTCAATGCCCTCTAACTCATAACCACTCAATCGATTCCTTAACCATTCAATGACTTCACTTAATCTAAACCTTCACAAGGACCGTTCGATAACTAAATCAATTTAATCTCACTTCCTTCATCACAAAAATACCACCAATTACCATAAAAATCCTTTCCAAACATTTCCACATTCAATCTTAATTTTCCCCATTTCCACTCACAATTCCATCTCTAAAATTTAACTCCTCTCTAAATTTTCTTTTCCAAAACACAATCTCCATTCCAAACTCCTCCACAAAATAGAACAATTTCACAATAACATTGATAGTAAATTATCAAGAGATTCACCCATAAAATTTATAATCCATACTATCCAAAATAACAATAACTACACCAAAATTCCAAAAAAAAACTCAAACCAAACAATCCTCAAGTTTAACACAAAACATCAAAGGTGGAATCCAATTCCAGTCAACCTATTTAGCTCAAAATTATCTCCACAACACCCCCAACAATTCTATACCTGCAATCACATCCAAAACAAGCAGAAAAAGCTGGAAATTCCAAACCCAAACTCAAGAACTCGGATGGAACTGTTCACGCTACTGTTCACGTCCCCAAACACCTTCAATTCTTCCTCCACAGCCCAAAACAAGCTGCAACAAGGTTAGGGACTCATTCAGCAACTCACCAACAACCAAAACCCAAAGAAATTCGACCGGAAATCGCCGGAAAACCGAGATGGGAGCTAAACTCCGGTTTTCCCCTTTTCTGCAAATTCTCTTCAAAACTCAAAAACTAATGATACCCATGGTGAAAAACTTACATAGCTAGAAGGAGAAGGAAGAGAGGATCACGCCGTGCCCAACGATGCGTCTTGGGGTGGCCGGACGGCGACGAATTCGCCGGAGAAGGGAAGAGCAGCGACGGAAGAAGAAAAAAGAAAATGGGAGGGGGTGACTCGGGTTCTACCCGTGCTCTCTCTCTTTCCTTTTAATTTTTTTCTGATTCTTTCCCTTTCTCTCTCTTCCATCTGTTTTATTTCTTGCTTTCTACTAAAAGAAACTCACAAACAAAAGTCATGCCAAAAATAGAAATTTCTATTTTTGGTCATAACTTTTCCGATATAAATCCAATTTAAACAAACTACGTGTCCACGAACTCGATTTTGCGTATTCTACGACAATCTCAAATAAATTTCCTAATTTACCGGACTAAAGAAAAAGTCACTCCTCGGTCAACCACGGTAAAAAGTAATTAATAGGTACGGGGCATTACAATTATGTTTTGAGAACTAAGGCCCTTCCTAGGAGCTCTTTTTAGATACCGCAGGATTCGCACGACTGCATCTATATGGTCTTCACTTGGATTATGCATGAACTGACTCACCACACTCACTGCATATGCCAAATCAGGTCTAGTGTGGCCCAAATAGATTAATCTACCAACTATCCTTTGATACCTTGCCCTATCCGTTGGGACTTGATCAGGGTACTCCGCTAACCGGTGGTTCTGTTCAATTGGTGTATCAGCAGGCCTGCAATTTAACATGCCCATTTCTGACAATAAGTCTAAAACATATTTCCATTGACACAAGAAGATGCTGTTACTCCCCTTGGCTACCTCTATCCCAAGGAAATATCTCAAGTCACCAAGGTCTTTCATTTCAAACTCCGAAGCTAACTGCGGCTGCAATCTCCTAATTTCCTCTCGATCATCACCTGTGATCACCATATCATCAAAATAGATTATCAGTGCCGTTACTTTACTCTTCTGATGCTTCAGGAAGAGGGTATGATCCGAGTTGCTCTGTTTGTAACCAAATCGCTTCATTGCCAGAGTAAAACGCCCAAACCATGCACGAGGGGATTGTTTCAAACCATAGAGTGACTTTTTCAATCTACACACAACATCCGTTTTATCAGCAGTTTCATATCCAGGAGGGAGACTCATATACACTTCTTCAGCCAAGTCTCCATGTAGAAAAGCATTTTTCACATCAAGTTGCTTAAGAGGACAATCTAAATTAGCTGCTAGAGAGAGAAGCACTCTGATAGTATTGATCTTGGCTACCGGTGCAAACGTTTCATCATAATCTACACCATATGTCTGTGTAAACCCTTTTGCTACCAATCTCGCCTTATATCTACTAACTGAGCCATCTGAATCATGTTTAATTGTGTAGACCCATTTACATCCAACTGGTCTTTTCCCATTAGGTAACACCACCAATTCCCAAGTGTGATTCTTTTAGAGGGCTTCCATCTCCTCTTCCATCGCTTTTGACCACTTTGGGTCTCTTAGAGCATCCTGCACTTTGTTAGGAATAGATACAGAGGAAATCTGATGCACAAATGACTCATTTGACTTGGACAACCTATGTGTAGATACATAATTGGCAACTAGGTACTTAGACTTATCTTTTAGACTAGGTTCATATTTCTTTGGTGGTTTACCACGAGTAGAACGGGAAGGTAAAACAGACAAATTAGGTTCAGGGATTACCTCGGGTTGACCTTCAGAACCTTGGAGATTTTGGCTCGAGGGAAGAGATGAAGAAGAGGGAGAGGGTCTGTTGTACTCAGTACTACTGCCAAAAATGACGTCGTTCTGTCCTTGGTTAGAAACAACGTCGTTCTGCTCCAGATTACTACAGCCATCGTTCTACTTCTCCGTCTCCCGAGCACCGTCACCGGTCTCCTTCCCCGACGTCAGACCACCACGACCTTCCAGCTCACGTAGTGGACCCAAAACTGGGGACCGCTCCTCTATTCCCGGTCGCCCATGTCGACCCGAGGCTATCAAGTTCCTCGGTTCTTCTTCAAACCTGCTACCAGATCGGGCAACCCAACCCAGATCGGTCCCTCCGCCGTCTCCAAGCGTACCCAGATCCGTCCCTCCACCCTCTCCAAGCGTGATCGGTGGAGCTCCACCAGTTTCGGGGTCTCCGACTTCTTTTGCTTCCTTTTCGCCAACCTCTTTTTCTTCTGTGTCTGCTCCCACATCTTTTTCTTCTTTGTCTGCTTTTTCTGCTTTGTCGTCTCTTTCTTGCTCTTCTATCTCTTTGCCATTGTTATCCTTTATATTGCCAACACTGCGACTGACCATTTCTTCAAAAAATTCATATTGCTCCCCCTGAAGAGAAGGTTGCGTAGGAGAAAAATAGCAGGCATCCTTGAAAAAGGTGACATCCATCGTTACATAGAATTTTTTTGTAGGAGGATGAAAACACTTGTACCCCTTTTGATGGGTTCCAAACCCAACAAAAACACACTTCAAGGCACGAGGTTCTAACTTTGAGCGTTGGTTCTTAGGAATATGAACAAAGGCAATGCACCCAAAGACTCGAGCATGAAGATTATGGAGAGAAGGAAGAGACACATGGGACGAGAGAACCTCAAGTGGAATATGAATTTGGAGAACACTTGATGACATCCTATTGATAAGATGAGAGGCAGTAAGAACTGCTTCTCCCCATAAATACTTGGGCATATGTGCACTAAAGAGAATCGAACGGGCAACTTCACGAAGATGAAGATTCTTACGCTCAGAAACACCATTCTGTTTAGGGGTCTGGGGACATGTGGTTTGATGTATGATACCCTGTGTACAAAGATATTCCTGAAACTCGTTGCTCATGTATTCCCCCCCCCATTGTCAGACCGAAAGAGTTTGATCTGACCATTGTACTGTGTATGAATCATACTTTGGAAATTTTTGAAAGCTGGGAACACAGCATCCTTGGACTTGAGTAAAGCAATCCAAGAAACACGAGTACAATCATCAATAAAAGACACAAAATATATAGCGCATACCAGAAGGAGTAGAATCCCGTGAGGGTCCCCATAAATCAGAATGAATCAATTCAAAAGGTACAAGACTTTTATTTGAAACACTCAGAGGGTAGCTAACTCGGTGGCTTTTGGCCAGAACACAAGTTTCACACTTAAAAGATAACTCCGAAACACCCAAAAACAAAGAGGGCATAGACTTTCTCATATTACTAAAGGAAGGATGACCGAGACGACGATGCCATAACCAGACTTCATTTAATCTCTGCTCAGAACTTGAAATCAAAGCTACTGGGGCCTTCTTCCCTGGTGTTATCCTTGCATACATCTAATCCAGATGAAACAACCTCCCCCTCAAATCTCCTCGGCCAATTAACTCCTTTGTCTGAAGATCCTGAAAAATCACATACATGGGAAAAAAGGTCACAGAGCACTGAGATTCAGTATTTAATTGAGGAACAGAAATTAAGTGGTGTGATAAATCAGGAACATATAACACATTCCTAAGCTCTAAGTTTGGTGTGAATCTAACAGTTCCTATTCCTAGGACGGGAAAGGCTTCTCCATTATCATTAGTAACTTTGGACACTGGTGGAGTTGAGAGAGAGGTAAAGAATGATTTATTGTAAGTCATATGATTAGATGCACCAGAATCAATAATTGCAAGTATCTTCCCCAACAAAGTCAGAGACAAATAAAGCCTTACCAAACTTACCTCTTCCAACAAAAGAGACTGAAGCATTACCCGGCTTCTGATCATTTTCCTCCATACCCTGGTAGTCTGGGTTCTGAATTAAATTTGCAGCAGTAGGACGACCTGATTTATTCCAGGTATTTTGTTGATTGGGATACCCATTCAATCGATGACACTTAGTCCTCCAATGCCCATATTCTTGCAAAAAGTACAAAACGGTCGTGTTCCTCCTTGAGAACTTGATTGTGGTCGAAGTTGTTGGGGTGGTGGTACATACTTTGACAGTGAAAGCTTGGATTGGACAGTGAGACTTGATAACTCCGAATGGATTGCTTTGGTGCTATCAAGCTGAGCCTCATCTTTGCGTATATATGCAAAGGCATCCTCAAGAGTAGGTGGAGTTCCACGTCTAAGCAACTCACCCTTTGCACTAGCATGCTTGTCGTCAAGACCATGAAGGAAGATATGTAGCCTCATTAGATCCTTCTCTTCATTGTGTAACTTAATATCATCAGCATTCTTCATCTTATTGGGACTCCTTTGATCATTTTTCAGCCATAAGCCTTTGAGGGCAGCATAGTATACCGCCACAGGCCGCCCATCCTGAGTCATCATGAACGCCTTGGTATGGAGCTCATGTATTTGTGCAAAATCTGAGTCATTCAGATACAATTTCTTCAGAGTACTCCAAATTTCTGCTGCAGTTTCACACCCAATGATTAATTGTACCACCTCATCCATCATGGCTTTGTAGAGCACAGACATCACGGCACCATTGTGAGTTTCCCACTTTGCATATCCTACTTCTTCTTCATCCGGTGTCTTAATCAATCCATTCACATATCCCATCTTGTCCAGACCGCAAAGATGAGCAGTCATCATCTTCTTCCAAGTACGATAATTCATGCCATTCAGCTTGGCACCCCCAAATCCCCCTCCTGAAGATTCTTGATTCACAGATACCTCCACCTTCTGCACATCAGAAGTCACAATCTGCTTGGAACTTTCTTCTCCACCCATGATACCTGAATTGCAACAATCTTCTCCCTTTATAGTGCGGAAGCAACGAACAAAAAACCAAGACCAAAAATCCCAGATCGGATTCTTGGCTCTGATACCAAGTTGAAACTAAGAGAACAAGGAGTTTTAGAGAACAAGAAGCTTTGGAGGATGAATTCTCACTTATATTTTATATCTTGTACAGAGGCATATTTATACAACTTCATACAACCCTAATTCTAGACTAACAAGGAAAGTAATTAATCCTGATTCTATACAATTGATATAATCCTATTCCTACGAGTATTCCTCAAATAACTTATGACTCACAACAGTAACAAGGTCTAACTTTGTTCACGACTGACTTCCTCTACAAAAGAAGTCATATAATAAGATGCCAGAGAGCCATGCCTTTAGAACTAGAAGGTATTGATACTGGGGTCAGCTGGGATCAAGATTTGACACTAAATAAAGAGAATGCGAACATTATTAAAGTACCAGACAAGCAAGTATGAAACCCCAATGGATAACATTTTATTCATCAAGGACAAAAGTGTCAAAACAAAATAAACAAAATAATAAAAAAATTAATTAAAAAAATATCCTAAACTACCCACTTATATAAGCATAACTACCCACTACTCCCACACCCATCGTTTTAAATAAGGAGATTGATTTTGTACTGCGGTCCACTAATTTGAGAATTGGTGTCGCGGATGAGTCAAGTGTTCCATTAGATTTTATTTTAGGGAAGTGAAATTTGCATTTCTCGTTTTACAATCTACACTTCATATTTTCTTTTATAGTACTTAACATCAACTACTCAAAAAGAAAACATGAAGTGTGAATTGTAAAATGAGGAGTGTGAATTTCACTCCCCTTATTTTATTGTTCATTCCCTGCAATTTGGTGGAGAGAATTCTCAAGGACTTCTATGAGTCTCATTTGGGCTATAGTATTGTGAGCACCCTAACTGCGAGCATTGGGGAGCAACATAGCTGGATTTTCAGGGACAAAGATAATTAACATTAGTTTGTAGTTGCATTGTTTTTTTTATTTCCAAGAACTGAGCTTCAACTTTGAAATCGAACTACCATTCCGACAACTCATGATTTATTCTGCCTTAGATTTTCAATTTAACTATATTAGGTCAAATTATGCTCCTATGAATGTTCAGAATGTTCCTATAAAGATTGTAACCATCGTTGAGTATTAATATTAGCTTTCTTTTACTAAAAATAAAAAATATATTGTTCAGTTTTTGGACATCTTCCTTTGACAATCTACAGTTGAAAAACATTAGATTTGTATATGCAGTCCTTGCTTAACTAGGACATGGATCATTCATCATGATTATTTTAACCAGACTTTTTTTTTTTTTTTTTTTTTTTTTTAAAATTAGAAAAGAAGACTTTTCATTTAAAAAAAAAAAAAAAAACATTAAGGGAGGACCAGCGAATAGCAACCGGCCAAGCGTACAAGCTTTTAAAAAAGGTAAGGATTTTTCAGTATTTTCAAATTCAAATCAGGAGGTAATGGCCGTTACGTACTCAGAGCAAGTTCACCCGTTGGGTCACCAGGTCACGGTCACCAGGTCACCAGGTCACGGTCACCAGGTCACCAGGTCACGGTCACCAGGTCACCAGGGCAGGAAACTATTCACTGCCACTGGATCTTTGCTTCCACCCATTGGGTCAGGGTCACCAGTCAGTTACTGTTCATCGAATATTTTATAATTTTTTTTTTGGAAAATGAGAAATGTATGATGTAAATAAATAGTATTGATAAACAATTTGAAAATGCAACCAAAGAAAATTTTATTGGTAGACAAATTATATGTCCACCGACACTCTTTTTTATTTTTTTATTTATTTATTATTATTATTTTTTACTCCACCGACAGTTTTATCATATATACACTACCGACAAGTTTTTGAAAAGTGTGAAAATATTTAAAACTCCACCGACACTTTTATCATGTACACCACCGACAAAGTTTTTGAAAAGTGTGAAAATTTTTTTAACTCCACCGACACTTTTATCACATGCACACCACCGACAAGTTTTTTGAAAAGTGTGAACAAAGTTTAAAATCCACCGACACTTTTATCACATGCACACCACCGCAAGTTTTTTGAAAAGTGTGAACAAATTTTAAATTCTACCGACACTTTTATCACATGCACACCACCGACAAGTTTTTTGAAATGAGTGAGTGATAACCCACCGACACTTTTATGTGTGGAAAATTTCAATAAATAGACATGATGTTTTCACTACATACACACACCATCCGAGCTTAACAAAACTTCACCCTTTTCATATCTCTAGCATTACATATTTCCTAAATTCCCCTCGTTGCAATGAACAATTTGTGGGATCAAATTCGACGGTCTCAGGATGAGGATGATGAAGAGATGATGGCCACTAACGCCATTGTCATGGCTGCAGTCGCTCAAGAATCTGGAAACCAACACCGAGGGCGCGGTTCTCATCCGGGTCGTGCACCAAATGAGGAACGATTTAGAGAAGAGAGGGGCAAAGGTATGTTGGCCGACTACTTTGTCGACCGGCCAGTGTTCAAAGATGCGGAGTTCCGAACACGTTACAGGATGAGTCTCAATCTCTTCCAGCGTATATCTACTGACCTTTGCCAGTATGATCGTTACTTTGTTCAAAGGTCAGATGCTACTGGCAAAGTCGGACTGCTCCCGGAGCAGAAGATGACAGCTGCCTTGCGAATGCTTGCGTACGGTGCAGGGGCAGATCAATGTGCTGAGTATTGTAGGATGGCGAAATCCACCTCCGTTGCAGCCCTTCAGCACTTCACACGAGGAATTGTTACTCTTTACTCAACACAATACCTCCGCGCTCCAACTGCAGCCGACCTCAGACGACTTCTTACCAAAGCTGAGAGGAGAGGTTTTCCAGGAATGATTGGGAGCATCGACTGTATGCATTGGCAATGGAAGAATTGTCCGACAGGTTGGGCTGGAGAATATAGTGGTAGGAAACAGATCCCCACTATCATCCTGGAAGCAGTCGCATCTTACGATACCTGGATTTGGCACGCATTCTTTGGAATGCCTGGGGCATGCAACGACCTGAACGTCTTGGCAAAGTCTCCATTGTTTGATGAGCTTACCGCCGGTACAGCACCTCTTGTCCAATTCCAAGTTAACAACAGAGCTCACAATCTAGGGTACTATCTCGCCGACGGTATTTATCCTCGATGGGCGACTTTCTTGAAAACTGTTCGAAATCCTACACGCCCCAAGGAAATCGAGTTTGCAAAGGCTCAAGAGGGGTATAGGAAGGATGTAGAAAGATGTTTTGGTATATTACAGTCACGGTTTGGTATTGTTCGAGGAGTTGCTCGTGGGTGGCATAAAGAGGACCTTCGATACATTATGTTGACGTGTATTATATTACACAACATGATTGTCGAAAATCAACGACCTGAAGATAGCGATGATGAGTTGGAGTCCGATGATGAGGAGGATAATAATATGAGGCCCAGGATTGCTGAGGTATGGGAGGGACCAACCGGTAGAGACTTTGATCCTGTTGGTAGAGATGCTCATCATATGAACGGATTCATGGACCGCTACCAACAAATTAGATCTGAGCACAGTCACTCCAACCTTCAGGAAGACCTCATTCAACACTTTTGGGAATTTCAAGGCAATAGGCGTATCTAGATCTGCTATTTGTGTGTGTTTTCTATTAGTTTTTATGTTTTTAATTATGTTTGTGTGGTTTCTACTTTAGTTTTAATGTTTTTAATTATGTTTGTGTGGTTTCATTTAGCTTTTCATTTGTAAGGGTATTATTCAAATAAATTTTAATTTCATCAATCTAATATTACATAAGTCAAAAACCAAGCATTGGAATCATAACAATACAATTATTTAAAATATATAACTCCCTAATTTTCCTAATCCTCATCTTCATTAGGAATCCAATTTGTGTTTGTGGGGTCATCCATATGGTTGGGGTTGGTGGATTCACCCGAAGAGAAAGGTGGGGAAGGGACACCACCGGTGAATGGTGGTTGTGGGAAGCCACCGGGGAAAGGAGATTGTGGATAATACCCACCGGGGAATGGTGGTTGTGGATAGCCACCGGGGAAAGGAGGTTGTGGATAGCCACCGGGGATAGGAGGTTGTGGATAGCCACCAGGGAAAGGAGGTTGTGGATAGCCACCAGAGAAAGGAGATTGTGGATAATACCCACCGGGGAATGGTGGTTGTGGGAAGCCACTGGTTGCATCTTCAGCTTCTTTCTCTGCAATTTTTTTTTGTTTTCTTTGCCAGTAATTCTTTTTGGTTGGCGTCATCTTACTTGTGTCCATCTCCATAATACGCTCTTCCCTCTCTTGAATTTTGAATGCCTCGTTTCGCATATCCATTTGCAAGCGTATATAATCTCGTTGTTGTTGGTCACGGAGATGTCGAGCATATTCCTCATCACGTTTCTCCTTGGCAGACATCATTGATGTTTGGTTCGTTGCTATAGTCTCCACAGCGGATGTCAGAGGACTGGAATCATTAGATGCTTTCTTTCCTTTCCGAAGAGCTTCTTTGGCAGCCTTCTTTCCTTGAGGCCTCACCGAAGGATTGGGAGTTGCATCGGCGTTTACCTCATCTGCATCTATGTCCAACTGGATATGAGAATCAGGAACGGATTGTTGTGTGTGCATCCGTTGAGTTCCTCCCCTGGAGGTTCCTCCAGCCGAAGATGAATGGTTTGGAATGTCATCAAATTGTTGAAACCCCTTAACAATCTCGTAACATTCTAAACTAATGAAATCACCTTTTTTTTCTTTTCCTTTCGATTTGGTCATCGCAGCTCTCCACAAATCTTGTGCTTGACGTCGCTATTTAATTTAAACAAAAAATTATAAATCTATTAGTACAAATATAAACGAGGTACAATGTATCAACTATTTAAGTATAAATTGGTATAATGTATAATTTAAATAAAATGAAGTATAAAGTTTGATTATAAAGTACTAATTTGAAGTATAATTATCAACTAAATTTTAATATATGAACTAATAATTTAAAGTATAATTATCAACAAAATATTTCAACTAATAATTTAAAGTAAGATGTATCAACTAATTAAATTTTAATATACACTAAAAGAATCATAAAAATTAAAATTCGTGTTACACTACAAATTCATACCTCATCAATCATATTCGCACCACTCTTGTACCAAATTTTCGCTTGCCTTAATGCACAATGCCAAGCATAAAGTTCGACTTTCAAGGTTTTCCACCTCCCTTGAAAAGCTTGCAATGATCGGACATATCCATCCCAATGTTCGGCATAGTGTTGGCGTACCTCTATCCATAGATCATCTTTTCTTCGTTCCGTACCCTTTGCCGGATCTTTGCTAACATCCTTCCAAGACTTGCACAATTGAATGTCTTCACTAGTTTGCCAACGTGTCCCGTCAATACTTGGATCTCCTACGGGTTGGACAATCGTATTGTCTCGTACACTCATATTGGAATCAAAAAATTGTAGAGTATGAAAGCTACGAGGAGAAGGAAAAAAAAATATTTGAGGAAGAAAGATGATTTTTTTGGTGTGAGAAGTAAAATAGGAGGTGAGGTATTTATAGGAAATTGTGGTTAATTTTTTTTTGTTACCGTTGTAATCTAACGGTTAGTTTTTTTTTTTTTTTTTAAACCTCTTGTACCAGCCGTTAGATCCTTTCAAGGCTCAAAATCAACGGTCCAGATCTGTGGACCGTTGCATTCAAATTGCAAAGTAGCCCAACGGCTACACGCCACGTCGCACCCGACTGCACCCCCACGCCACTAGACGACAAAAGCGTGGCGCCCAAGCGCCTGCTGTCCTGTCGCCGCTAGAAGACAAGCGGTTGGGCTTCACGTCTTCGGCTACGCGCGTCTCCCCTGTCGTCTTCTTCTTCGGCCAGCCTGGCAGCCTGGGTCACCGGCTCAGTCACCATGGTGCCCGAGATGGTGCCTTCGGCCTCCCCCTGTAGTCTTGCCCCAGATCCGGTGGAAGGATGAACAGTGCGATATTCCTCCCCCCCGGCCTCCTTTTGACGTGGTGCCCGGGCAAGAACAAGCCCGGTGAACTTGCTCTCAGTACTCACCTATGTGTCAAATTATTATTTGTTGACCTGATAACGGTCTGGCTACCCAACCTAGAGAAGACATCCCCAAAACAGAGTCCTGGTTTCTCCCGTCGGTATTTCCTTCAACCCTCCCGCCTATAGCGACCTATCACCGCCTCAGAACCAGCAGCAACTAAAACCCCAAAAGCCCCGACTCCTCCATTGAAACATCAAAGCAAAATGTCACCGGAAAATCGATCAATGCAACCACTTTCAGACGCCTGTCAAATCTTTACTCAAATGCAGAGTAGTATGCATTATGCAAATCACTGTCCTCATCCGCCGCAAAACCATCCAATCCAACAACCAAAAACGAGGACGCCCTCCTCCTGCCCGACGAGGGAAGCATGCAGCATATTTTCTTAGGTACTGGTCTTTGTTTGAATAATTACTTGCAAGTTTGATTTCATGTGTAGACTGCAACAACTTCTTTAATTAATTAATCTCATAAGAGTTAAGGGACTGATGATGAGTTTAACTCATCTCATAAACCGAAAGTTTGATACCTTACAATCTCTGTTAGAGAAGTAGAGATATTCAATTACCTAGATCGAATTGTCCTTGGAACAGGCTGATAGTTTACCACATTCTGGGGTATTTGGCTAGTCAAGTACTCAGTTCGAGACAATTTGAGGCACGTCAAGTTTCAACAATTGGATCTTAAATATGATCGAGAATACTCAACTCATCAGAACATTAGCATCAATATCGGTCAACATATTATAATGAAGGTAAACCTCATATCTCACATAACCCAAGACTTTGTACAGCTCTAAGATGCCTAAATCAAAGTCTGAAAGAAATGAGCTTTCCTTCGATTAAGACCATTAGCTGTCATGAAATCTTTCCGCTTTTTCTTTATCTCAATGATATGTAGCTATCAATCATATTGCAATTTTACAATTGATGTCAGATTTCTTAACAAAGGCAATCAAATTATCATGCCGATCATTAAATCCGCCGCAACGCACGGACATTCTACCCAGTTCTTTACTCAATTAAGGTATTTTTTTTGTTTTGAAAAGCTCAATTAAGGTATTTACTTGTGACTGATTAGTTGATTCAAATTAATATTAGTTGTCAGTTAGGAATTTCTGCTAACCTTGAAGCACGGGGCACTCATAAGTTGAGTTACTATCAATGAATTAAAAAACGCGCCTTGTGGTGCGCCTAAGGCTTAAAAAGTGGAAATCAGCCCTTAAATTGAGTGAGTTTCAATGATAAGGCGACGAGGCTTATGAGGCAGCAACCAAGGCGTCCAAGGGGCAAAAAACGACGCCTGAGGCGTCCTAGGCGCACGCGCAGTGTTTTTTTTTTTTTGGGGGTCTTTTCCGATACGACGTCGTTTTGGGTTTTGAAGGCTTAAAGACCTGCCTAGGTCGAGCGACACCGAGCAGAGGACATCGTTCTAACCCCCATTTCAGCTTTTGCACTTCCAAAGAGATAAAAGGCAGCAATCTGATGCAAATCCCTTAGAACCCATTCAACCCATTATCCTTCTCAAGGATTTGGCTGTAAAGGAGACAAGGAGACTATTTTCGAACTTGGAGTTCGAGTTGCAGACTTGGAGTTTGATTTGAAGCCTTCAAGTTCGATTTGGAGTTCGATTTCAGACTTAGAGTTCGATTTGGTGTTTGATTTGCAGACTTGGAGTTCGATTCGCAAACTTCGAGTTCGATTATTGGAGTTCAATTTGCAGACTTGGATTTTGATTGTTGGAGTTTGATTATTAGAGTTTGATTTGTAGACTTGAAGAGGTGCTTGCAGATTTGGAGTTCGACTTGCAGACAAGATTTGAAGGTACAGTTCAATTGATTTTCGCACTTTGAAGTTTGAATGTTTAGGCTCTGCTTTGTAAAGGCTTTGTGAATATTAGATTTTTGATTGTTACAAGTAATTCGGAATTGCTGAATGCATAGATGTTGGTTGGTATTGTATCATTGACTGAATGCATAGATGTTGGTTGGTATTGTCCAAATTAGCTACCCAAATTGCATCGAACTCCTTGCCCAGATGTTGATTTGGTTACTATTGTTGTTGTGTTGATTGTGCCCCATATATTGTTTGCTTAATTGTTATCTCCAGATTGTGTATATATAATAGGCTTGTCTACTAATGTTGTTTTATTTACTTTGCCCAGATTATTATTTTATATGTAATTGATAGGATGTTTTGTTTAGTGCAGCAACAATGAGTTCTAGTACTACTACTAGTGGGACAACAAAGAAAGATCATGCTTGGAAATGGACTAAACCAATTCCGGGGGAGTTGAAGTATTTTTTGTTCTTGATCTTTGGTGTTTGAACTTTAAATCCTTGATTTCATTTTATGTTGGTAATTTTATTAAATCATATGCTTCTAGTACTTCATTTATTGTGAGTGAATGACAATTAGTAATGTTCTTTTGGTTATTCTTAATGTGGTATATATAAGAGTAGTAATTACATGAATATAGGTCATTTATGCGTGAGGCTTACGCCTTACGCCTCAAGGCGAACGCCTTGCTGAGGCTCACTGGAAAACGCCTTAGCGTTTTAAAACATTGGTTACTATTGCTTTCAAAAGAAAAACTACAGTTCAAGTGGACTGACTGACTGACTGAATTTCCCAAGTCATTTTAAGTCTCTTCAAACTATTCAGAGAACTTGCAAAATCAATCTCTTGCTTCAAAATTGATCATCTCCTGGTGTAGATTCCTTCTTCCATGCAGCTTTATTGGATCGAGCACAACATCATGAAAGCAGCTCAGGAGACTACTCTTAGCCTCCTCCTCCATATTTTCTTGCTCTTTTTGCTTCCATTGGAGGCCACATCACCACAAAGAATACAAGTTGAAGCTCTCCTAAAATGGAAAAACAGCTGTATACTTCTTCACCACCTTCTCTGAATTCATGGTCGCTCACAAACCTAAACAACATGTGCAACTGGACTGCCATTGTCTGCAACCACAATACCAAAACGGTTTCTGAAATTCACCATGCAAACTTCAACATTACAACAGCACTAACACAGTTCAACTTTAACAATTTCCCAATCTCACCCATTTCAACGTCAATGGCAACAAAATTTCTCAGGGCCTATAGTCCTATACCATCTGCCATTGGCAACCTCACCAAGCTCACAACCTTGGATTTGGGAAACAATACCTTGGAACGAGAAGTGCCTGCGGAAATGGGCAAATTAACGGAGCTTCAGTTTCTAAGTCTCTACAACAACTATCTCAATGGTACCATTCCCTATCAGCTGGACAATCTCAAAAAGGTACAATATTTGCTTCTTGGAGATAACTACTTAGACACTCCTGACTGGTCTAAATTTTCAGGCTTTCCTGTGTTGACATTCCTTGATCTTTCTCTGAACTTTTTAGATTCAGAAGTTCCAGAATTTTTATCTGAATGTAGGAACTTGACCAACCTTGATTTGTCTGAAAATCATTTGACTGGCCAAATACCAATATTGGTAGTTACCAACCTGGTCAAACTTGAATCTCTCAATCTCACCAATAACTGATTCCAAGGACCATTCCCATATAACTTTCCCAACCTCAAGCACCTTTATCTTAAATCGAACAACTTTAGTGGTCCAGTTCCTGAAGAAATAGGTATGATATCTGGCAATTCCTGAAGATATTGACCTGTTTAACAATTCCCTTGAAGGCAAAATCCCATCCTCTCTAGGCCAACTCAGGCAGCTTCAGAACCTTGACCTTGGCAAGAATTCCTTGAACTCTTCAATCCCTTCTGAGCTTGGTCTTTGTACCAACCTCACTTATTTGGCCTTGGATGGGAATAAACTCAGTGGGGAACTGCCTCTGTCCTTGTCCAATCTCAACAGCTTGATGGAGTTGGGGTTATCTGATAATCTATTTACAGCTGGGCCAATCTTACCTTCTTTATTCTCCAATTGGACTGAAATGATCTCTTTGAAACTGGAATTCAGTGGGGAATTTCCAGTTTCCATTGGGAATCTAGGCTTGTTGTTCACTCTTAATTTCAGCAGGAACCACTTGACAGGAACTATCCCTCATGGTCTTGGCAAATTGACTAAGCTCGAGCTACTTGATTTGTCTGATATGTTGGAGGAAGTCGACATCATGTGTGCCTCTTCAAACTAGGGTTTAGTCTTAGAGTTGTTGACAGGACCCGCCCCGAATTTCACCCTAAAATCCGAGGTGGCCCTGTGGGGCCCACCTTAGGGATAACTCTACCAAAAATTCGGCAGAGTCACCTCTAAAATGGACTACCCAAAAACCTGTAAAACACACAAAAACACTTCAAGCAAACCAACCTTATACTCCTGGAGCCACCCTGCTCCCAATTACCAACAACTCCACTTTCACAAAACACAAAACTCAAAAATACTAATCCCAAAGGTTATCAGAGCAATACTACTATACATAAGGATATAAAAAGAAGAGTAAAGGATCAAGCGATCCTACGCTGCGGAAGTAGTGACAACTATGCCTCAAATGTCATGTACGCCCGACCTCCACTAATTCGCCTACAAACTGGGCATTAGAAACCGAAAGGCCCAGGGGAAAGTAGACGAAAAACGTTAGCGTGAGTGGACAAAATAAACAATTTAAAAGAAAAAGGATTTCATACTTTCCCACATTTATTTCATTAAAAACCGATGCATGCAACAATTAGAAAAACACATTTAGCTTTAAATCCAAGAATTCCAAAACGATAAATCGACTAGCGCATCACATTCGAAAAATACATCGTAAAACCGAAATCTCGTTTCTCAAGAAGATAAGACCAGCCCCGCTGGCTACAGTGAAAATCGGACTAGCCCCGCTAGTCAAGCAACGAAAAAATATGGGGAAAAAGTTTCACCATACGAAAGAAGGGAGCCTCCCAGGGTCGGAGTGTCCCACACTCTGGAGCATCCCATGCTCTGCTCTTACTCACCCACGAACACATAGTAAGCAGGGAGGAGTACTAATAGGCTAGCTAGCAATAAATATGACGACCCAGGCATGGTGGGTTAAAATCATACGAAAATCGAAAATCAGTAAGGCTTCCCCATAAGTCCCGCGAATAAAGAAAACACAGGTACGATTCCCAACCGTACCCGAAAATTCTCGTAGACAATCACATAAATCAACAGCGTGTCCCACACGCTAAAAGAATAATTAGATTATCAATAAGGCATTCCCAATGCCAAAACCGAAAGTCGATAAATAAATAGGAAATCACTTCATCGAAATCCCATTTCGAAAATCTTTCCAAAAATCTCAAATCAACGAACAGGAATATACTTAATTCCGGAAATCACCTCGGAAAAATAACTAGTCGAAATTCAACATAAATTATAAATTCGAATCAGAGCACAACAAATTAATATCCGAAATTCACAACCGATAAAAATCATAATTACTTCATGAAAATCATTATTGAAAACAAATCCACGAGATAAATCGAAATCAAATTCCAAAATCAATTCATATGCTCGGAAAAATAATATGTTAATTAAATAAAGCATTAATTCAAGAAAATAAACGCATGCATCATTATTTAAAACAAGAGTCCACTCACAGTACTATTGGGCGACCACGCAAACGAGTTCCTTCATTTAACCGTAGCTCGCGGCATTACCCTGTACACAATTATATTTCCGTAAACGGCAATCCGATAAAATAATTACGAACCTAAACGAAACCTGAAAATCCCTATCTCCATTACTTCTCAAATTCAACCCAAATCTCTCCCACAACACCAATTCCTCAATTAACATATTCCAAAACGACAACGAGGGAAATCCGACGGCCGAATTTCCAACAATTCAATCACAAAACTTCAAACTTCGGAAATTCACAAATAATTCCAAACTCCTCCATAATTCACCAAACTTCACATACAAGCTCTACAACATATATACAATTTAATGGGCTAAAAACCAAAATTAAAACACTGCCCTACACGCCTCCACGCGCCACCAACAGTGGCAGCGCGTGGGCCCAACGCGCCACCGGCAACCACCTCCGATGGCCACCAAAATTTGGCAGCACCATCTACTCAACAAATCCAACCTCTTTCTCAACTACAACAAGTTCCAATTTTACCTGGAAGAGATCCAATTTGGCCAGCGAAAAATTTCCAGAAATTCCAAGAACCCTAGAAATTGAAATTGTTAATTCGACCTCTACACTGCAAATTGAAATGAAAGACCTTAGGGGAAATGATCTATGTCAAAAATCGAACCTTCGACGCCAATTTGGTGGCCGGAGATTGCCGGAATCGGAAAATATCGGCGTTGACTCAAAAATGCTACAGTGACCGTCCTCTTCTTCTCGTTGCTGCATCTTCCATAGTTCATATTAAGCTACGAAACGAACCCAGAAATGAAGGGAAGGAAGAGAGCTTTCTAACGACATCTTATTCGTCAAAATCCGTCGCCAGATGGAGGAGTTATGGCCGGAAGAAGGTGAAGAGGTCGGAGAGGAAGAGAGAATCGGGGAGAGAGAATCGGGAGGGCTCGGTAAGTTTCCGAAAATGGAAACTTACCACAGTAACTCGGCTATTTATAGAAAATTACCATGAACAGTAACTTTAGTATTTTGGCCATAAATTTCTCATATGAACTCCGATTTTTACGTACCACATATGCATGCGCTCGGTTTAACCTCCTCTACAACTTTCATGAAGAACATTTTCTCAAATTTTGACTTGAACAAAAAGTCATATTTTAGGGCCCCCTAATAGTACTAAAACGACAGTAAAAGTGAAAGTAAATGGCGTTTACCGTCCTAATGATTAGTAAATCAGTAAATTTAGGTTCGGGACGTAACAGTTGTAATAGGAGAAGGTTCTAGATTTCCTAATTATGTTTGGATTCTATTATCTTTTGTGTACTATGTAAATTCCTATATATAGGGCTCCTATTATCAATAATACTACTACAATTCTCCCATCAATTCTCTCTGCAAATCATATTTTCCTTAAACACGTTATCAGCACGAGCCTTAACCCTAAAACAAATAACCAAAACCCTAAAACAAGTCGAAACCCTCAAACCCTAATTACCTCCGCCTCACAACTAGTAGCCCCCGACCCAAGGAGTCCGGAACCGGTAGAAACACAATCAAAACTGGCTGGAAACTTACCGAACCGGCCGCCGAAAGCCCCAAACCATCCGCTGCGATATCTCCACCGGTTCACCACCTTCTGGACACCCAATTGCCACCAAATTTTGTCAGCAACACCATCTCTATCCTAGGATTCAGGAACCTGAAGCGGAAGGCCAAGAACCGGTCCATAAGTCCCTGAACCGGTCGTCACACCAACCTATCCTCCTGCAGAAAAACGGGCAGAAACGATTTTTTGCCCAGTTTTTCCTGTTTCGGCCAATACCAACTGCCGCAAGCTCCTAGCCCTAGCTAGCCATACCGTGCGCTGCCCCTGCAGTCCCTGCGCACCCTTGTGCCCTCCTGCTGCCCCTGCAGCACCGCCGCACGCACGTTGCATCCTCCTCCTCTCACCTTTCCTCTCATTTCTGTGCATATCAGTCTGCTTGCATGCCCCGAAACGTCTAGTTTGGGATCTCTGATCAAAATTCTTTCTTCATCAAAGTTGTTAGTATCTGTCTCTTCTATCGAACCTCCAAATTTCAGCCCTATTGGAGTCGTGTTAGGACCTGTATACCATTCGAAGTAGGAGCTGTTCAGAAGCGAATCTGCTCCGATTTCAACAAGTAAGTTTTTGTGATTAAAGTTCCTGCTTTCTTGTCTTTTAAATTTCTTTATTTTCTGCAGGATTTGTAATATATGAATATGGGTTCGATTATTTAATAAGTGGAATTGTGGGGATTCACACTAAACGAACTAAGAGCGTTCGTAATCAATGAACTAAGAGTGTTCATAATATTCGAACTAAGAGCGTTCGTAATCAATGAACTAAGAGTGTTCATAATATTCGGACTAAGAGCGTCCGCAAGCATCAAATTGTGACCATATTAAACATCAATGTTTCGGTCTAATCGAAATATTCTTGAGAATCTATTTCTTGGTAGCATAGCTCGGAAATCTTATTATTATTAGTTTTCGTGGAAGTTTAGCTCCAAAACTAATTCATTCTTGTTTCACCCTTTTTCAGGATGTCAAACTCGAACATACTCGATTTTGTTCCATTAGATTATGCAGGCAAAAGATACCTAATGTGGGCTCAGGATGTTGAACTCCACCTTATTGCCCATGACTTATTGCATACAATCCAAGAGCTTTGTCATAAAGGAACTGCTCTAGACCCTCAAACTGAGATCGACAATTCTAGGGTACTTTCCCTAATGATGCGTCACATGGATAGGGACCTCAGGTTTGAGTTCATGAATGAGGATAGCGCTATAAAACTCTGGCAAGCGCTTCGTGAACGTTATGGCAACGTTCGTGACTCCATCCCTCCGAATTTAGAAGCAGAATGGAATGATCTTCGCTTCTCTGACTTTGAAACAGTCATACAATTTTATTCGAAATCTCTCCGCATCATAGGAATGATGCGCTTCTGTGGCAAGACGATCACAGAAGAACAATTGATTGAGAAAACCCTCAATACCTTCCCTGTCTATGCTATGAGGTCCTGTGATTTATTTCGGACTCATATAAATACAAGACAGATCACAAGCTTTCAACGGCTTATTGAAGCTATGGAAATTGCTGAAAGGCAAGGCAACAAGCTTGTGAGAAGAGAAATTGATAGGCTTCGAGATAGCTATCCAGAGCATCGTCTCATGGCTACAAGAAGTCGCCATAGACGTCATGATCCATATGATCAAAATGCTCATGAAGGTAGTTTCCAAAGGTGACAATCACGCCACCGTAGGAGCCGTGACTTTGAGGGACGAAGGGTTGGAAACCATAGAGCCAATGTTGGCCATGGTCATAATTTTCCAACGCCTCCGGTCCTAGGGACCATGCACATTGCGCCAATGCGCCTCAATCAAGGGAGAATCCTCTTCATGGTGTCTATTTCTGATATGGAACGTTTGATCAATGGACATGAGTTTGCAATGTACCTAAGAAGGTAGCCGCCTCATGGCGATCATGACATCGAGTTCAAGAAGACTTTAAATCTGGCGATGAAAAAAAAAATGCCGCAGATTTTTATTATAGTCTTTTATTTCCAAGAATTATGTAATGGCAGTAATGACATTTTGTATTAACTCTTGCTCTCTAGGCTCACCTAATTAAGTATGATGTCGATTAGTGGTACTTAAGAGAGCCTCACTCCACCGACATCTCTTTCTACTTTTCTGGTCATATTTGATTGGAGTAACCAAACGGATTGAGTGACTACAATCTGTCTTTGATTTCATTTTGGATTAGATTTTGGTTAAAGAAATTTTGATGTAATCATTGGCTATTAATAAAGTGTCGATTCTTTTACTTAATGTCTTGGACATACCTTTTACTTAATGTCCTAGACATACCTTAATTCGAACATTATTATTTGAAAGATATAAGAGCCAATGGTTTCATGTGGAAACACATTGTGAGAATGGACAAGAGTTCCTTTGCATCACCTCTAATGACTACGGACATAAACGAGTATTAGAGAAACTTATGTGTTGCTCTAGTGGGTTGTATGCAACCACTATTCGAGTTATTGAATCCAACCATGTCATGAGAGACGACTTATGGGATTTTGACACATATAGGCTTTGGCACGACAGTTTAAGACACCCAGGTCATGATATGATGATCCGTGATACTAAAGACTTCACATGGACATCTCTTCTTCAGAACGAAGAGAAGTAAGAATCAAAAGTCAATTCAAAGAGAGTATTGCACCGCCGCTGCTCCTTGGGGTGCCGCCGCCATGCACCACCGGCGCTGTGATCCCCCTGCAGCAAAATCATGGCTTTGACGCCATGTATGGAGACTTGACTCCTCTCTCTACTTCTCAAAGTAAATTGTGACATTGTGGCTCAACCAAAACCTTCATTGGTTGATTATAAGGTCAATCTTTCATTCTGTAAAGCTTGTTTTTTAAGGATCACGACCATCCTATTCAAAGGACACTAAAGAAATAATTTTATTCTTACAAAGAATCTAAGGGGATTATGTGGATCGACTTAACCAACTTGCGGACTGCTTAGATGTTTTATGCTGTTGATTGATATGCTGACACACTGGTCACGTGTCACACTATCGTCCACTCGTAATGCTGCTTAAGATGAACTCCTAGCCCAAATCATATGGCTACGGGCTCATTACCCGGATCATCCCGTTCAGTCAATTTGACTTGAAAATGCTAGAGAGTTTACATCGAAAATTTTCAATGACTATTGCATATAATTGGGTATTGATATCAAGTATCATATTTCCATATACACACCCAATTGGTCTCGCGGAAAAGCCACCATTAAACGACTACGATGGTAGCCCGGACATTGGTAATGCGCACCAATATTTCCGCTTAGGTTATGCAATATCGCATGTAGCTATGCTAATTCATCTATGATTCATAGCAGCCACTCAACTTTTATTTGCATTACAGCTAGTGGCTGGGTTCAAGTCTAATATCTCGTACTTATGCATATTTGAGTGTGCGGTTCATGTGCCAATTGCACCGTCACAGTGCATCAACATGAGTCATTGCAACGAATGCATATATATATATATATGTATGTATGTGTGTGTGTGTGTGTGTGTGTGTTGGACATGAGTCTCCAACTATAAGTCCGCTATGTAGAACCCATTACTAGCGATCTCTTTTTTCGCTGGATTTGCGGATTGTCACTTTGATGAGACAGTTTTCCCGTCGTTAGGAGGAGATTAGAACGTCAACGTTCTACAGGAACGACATGAATTGTTGTGGTCTGTCCCCACTATGTCTCATCTTGATCCCTAAAAGGGACGAGATCACATATACCTGCTGCATACATGTCTGCAAGGATTGATGTCCCACAGGAAGACATGGTGGTATGGTGATGCCACAAGGTGGCATAATGGTGTTATAGGCCATGGGTTCCGCTAGAGAGCGTAGGAGACCCATAGGTTCGATGGATTCTCGCCCTAGGAAGAGAGCGAGTTTGGCACAACTTGATCCATTGATCATTGATACTCAAAATCCGTCTCATGAGAATATTCTGGATTGTGGTTATGTCCAAGAGACATCATTGGGGGACGCGTTAGGGGTCGCCTCAATGTTAGAATCAATTCTTGAGAATATAGAGATCTCTACGAACTACACTAGTGTACATGAGGACGTGGAATTATTGAGACCAATGACATCGAACCTTACTCCGTTGAAGAATGTCAACGTAGAGAAAATTGGCCTAAATGAAAAGATGTGATCCAGGTTGAATTGGATTCACTAACGAAGAGGAAGGATTTCGGGCCTAAGATGCCAACACCTCCTAACATAAAACCTGTTTACATTAAAAGGTCTTCATTAGATAGCGTACGTAATGAGAAAAAGATATGATAATCTCACCTTATGGCGCAAGCCTTCTCACAAAACGCCCTGGAATCAACTACGAGAAGACATATTCTCTCGTAATGAATGTCATTGCACTCCACTATCTTGTTAGTTTGGTAGTTTCCAAATAACTGAACATGCAGCTTACGAATGTGGTCACTACGTATCTCTATAGGGATCTAGATACGGAATATAATGAAGGTTCTTGTGGACTTCATTTACCCAAATCAAGTGGCTCTTGACCACGGAGCGAGTTTGCAATGAGGGTGAAACGCTCACTAAAGTGACTACTTGATTGGGAAGGGATATGAAGAACTATGCCCCTGCGTTTTCATGACAAGTTCTGAATTTGCAATTGTCACGGTTTAAGTTGATAAACATAATTGGAACCCTTGAGAGTTAAGAGAAACCGCTGAACACTTGAAATCCGAGTTTGAGATGAAGGACCTTGGGAGAACATAGTTTTGTCTAGACTTAGAACTTGTATACCGTGTCAATAAATGCTTTGCATTTTGATAAAGTCAAAGATGCACTCCCATGGTCGTCCATAGTCTTGACCCTAAGAGGGATACGTTTTGTCCCAGGGATGATGACGAAGACGTGTTAATTGGCAGAATTGTCTTACCTAAGTGCAATAGGCACATTATTGCACTTAACACAATACAAGACCGGACACCTCATTTGTTATGAACTTGTTGGCTAGATGTAGCTCTACGCCAACGCAACGCCTTTGGATTGATATAAAGACAATCTTTCGTTACTTAAAATGTACGATAGATATGAGCTTGTTTTATCCCTACAGAGAGAAAATAATGACGGAAGAATGAGAACATATCTCATTAGCCCAAGTGGCACCGTCCAAAATGCCATGATCGGCAAAGCCGCCGGCCACCCATCCTCCTCCCTTACATCCAAACGATGATGATGTTTTGATGGATTTTGCTGATGTAGGGTATCTTTTTGACCCTCACAAAGGTCGCTCCCAAATGGGTTATGTCTTTACCATGGGAAGCACTGCGATATCTTGGAGGTCTACAAAGCAGACCCTTGTTGCTACTTCCTGAAATCATGCAGAGATTATTGTTCTACATGAAGCCGTGCGAGAATGCATATGGCTAAGGTCTGTAATTAGACATATTCGAGGAACTTGTGGTTTGAAGTCTACCACATATGAACCTACATGCATTTATGAAGATAATGCAGCTTGTATTGAGCAAATGAAATTAGGTTTCATCAAGGGCGACAACACAAAGCATATATCGCCTAAGTTCTTTTACAATCAGCAACAACAAGCACTTCTAAATATTGAAGTGAATCAAATCTGATCTGAGGATAATGTAGCGGACTTATTTACTAAGTCGTTACCTAAATCCACCTTCGAAAAACATGTGAAGAGCATCGGATTGATACAGTTATCCGAATTCCCATGATTGTAGCAATCAGGTGGAGATATTGACATCAGGGGGAGGTATGATGTCTACATGTTCGATCTCGAGGAGTGAAGGACGTGTTGTGCTCTTTTTGTCCTTCGACCAGGGTTATTTTTGTCCCACAGGGTTTTTGTTGCTTGGCAAGGTTTTTAGTGAGGCAACGATCAAAGCGTCATCACCAAGTTTGAGCGGCACAAGGGGGAGTGTTGTAGGAAGTCGACATCATGTGTGCCTCTTCAAACTAGGGTTTAGTCTTAGAGTTGTAATAGGAGAAGGTTCTAGATTTCCTAATTATGTTCAGATTCTATTACCTTTTGTGTACTCTGTAAATCCCTATATATAGGGCTCTTATCATCAATAATACTACCACAATTCTCCCATCAATTCTCTATACAAATCATATTTTTCTTAAACATAATAATAATTTTACAGGGGTATTACTAGTCGACCCTAGAATGTTTGAGAGCTTAACATGCTTGAACATAAGCCACAACAAATTATCTGGTGGAATACCTGAGGCTGAGGAGATTGGTAATCTACACCTGCGGTACTTGTTGGACCTAAGTAGCAATTCATTCTCGGGATCACTACCATTAAACCTTGCCAAGCTTATAATGCTGGAGATTCTTAATGTCTCGCATAACCAACTCTCTGGGAATATCCCATCAACATTTTACAGCATGGTTAGTCTTGTCCGCATTGATTTTTCTTACAACAACTTGACAGGTCCAATCCCAACTGGTGGCATTTTCCAAAAGAAGCTTCCGCATAATGCTTTCATTGGAAATAGTGGTTTGTGTGGTGAAATAGAGGGACTAACTCCATGCACTTCGGGTCCCAAAAATTCCAAAGAGAAGATTCTTGTTGTCGTCCTTTTTTTTTTTTTTGGCTGAATAGAGGGTTAAGAAAGGAAATGAACCTCCTTAACGCCTCAAAATTTATTTAAAGAAGTTAAAAGAGATACAAGGAGAGGGGGACTAAGCCAAAACCTCTCTAGTAAATATCCAACACACAAGAAACAAACTAGCGAATGTGAAATTGTGGAAAACCTAAACGGTCACTATTACATTGATCATCCTACGGTGTCTAAAAGTTTTGATTCAATTATTTGGGGAAGACATAGTAAACTTACATTTTCTGAAATCATCACTGCCACCGAGAACTTTGCTAAAAAGTACCTCATTGGAAGAGGAGGTTTTGGAAGTGTCTACAAGGCTGTGTTGGACAGAGGCAGAGTCGTTGCAGTTAAGAAATTGAATATGTCGGTAGATTCTAGTGACGACATTCCAGAATTGAATCACAAGAGTTTTGAGAATGAGATAAGAACCTTGACAGAAGTGATGCACAGAAATGTAATAAAACTTTATGGGTTCTGTTCCTGGAAGGGGTGCTTGTACTTGGTGTATGAATATGCAGAGAGAGGTAGTTTGAAAATGGTATTGTATGGAGTGGAGGGCGAAGCAGAAGTACTTGGCTGGCACACAAGGGTGGAAATTGTGCAAGGAATAGCTGATGCTATTTCTCACTTGCATAATGACTGCTCTCACCCAATCGTTCTCGCCATGACATAACTTTGAGCAACATATTACTAGATCAGGATTTCGTGCCACGCCTATCAGACTTTGGAACAGCAAGACTACTGAGCTCAAAATCCTCAAACTGGACTGATGTAGCGGGGTCTTATGGCTACATGGCTCCAGGTATCAGCCATTCAATAAACTCATAAACTTTGTATTTCATTTATACAGATGTTCGTGCTCGCCCATTTGCATTAATGTTTTATATATGTATATATATGATGGAAAAATGTTGGTTGATTTTGTTATTTTAATGAGAATGCAGAGCTCGCATTCACAATGCAAGTGACAGATAAGTGTGATGTATACAGCTTTGGGTTGGTGGCATTAGAAATCATGATGGGAAGGCATCCAGGGGAGCTACTGACTTCTCTATCAGAAAATGGAGAATAGCTTTTGAAGGATTTGCTAGACCAACGACTTCGTTCTCCTTCAAGTCGATTAGCAGTGCGAGTGGTTTCCTTAGTTACAATGGCCTTGGCCTGCGCCAGCACTAATCTGAAATCACGACCCACCATGCATTTTGTGGCAAAGGGACTATCATCAACCAGGACTCGGACGTGCCTTTCTGAGCCGTTGAGTACAGTAACCATCAATAAATTGGCAAGTTTTCATAACTAGGAAGTTACTGGAATAAAAAAGGTGTTTAACTAGTAAATCCCTTCTCCAAAATTGAAAGAGTCTTGCATTTCCTCTAGTTTCTTGTTATTTGGTGAATAAATGTATTATTCTAGTGCCAGCAATGTAAGGTATAATAAGTAGTATTTCTGTTGATGTGACTCAAATAACTCGTACAGTTGTACTATCACTTGAGTTAGTTATGCTAATCTTGTCTTGTGGTATTACAATTTCTTGTGGGTTGCTTTCGTTTTTGTTTTCCATTTTTGACATATTACGGATCATACTACACTGAGCTTATACAGCAGAGAATTTTTCCATGATCCGTATCAGAGCAATAGACGTGGAGTAGCCCCAAGTTCTATGGTAGTACAAGTGACATGAAGTAGTCTACAGTTTTTTTTTTCATCCTGTTTTTTCATATATGTAACTTTTAATCTGCTGTGATGGGGAATTCAGCAATGTACATGGCCTGATGTATGAAAAAAGCAAAACTTCATTATTACTCCAAAAAAAACTAACGAGTTATTGATTAATGAACTAATGAAGGCAAGCATTTACAGCCTGATGTTAAATTTATGGTTCCAACAGTGTGAGTTAGCAAGAAAGTCTTTCTGTTGGTATACAAACTAAAACAACTGTACAACTATAAGTTAGTTCGGAGATTTATCATCATATGAAAATATAGGGTGTAAGTTTCACTATAGACTATAAGTTGGTTATAGTTAAGTCTCTAGAATAGTTGATTAAACTTCATCCATTAGAGTAACAGAAACCTCTCTATTGATCGAAGTCTCGCTGTCCAGGACAAACAGAAGTAGAAACTCGCTCCTAAATGGAAAACAACTGAATATGCTATGCATTTATGGTAGGAATGCACAACTATTAGGTATTAGCCGCTTGTTCATATTCAGCAGTTTGGTTCACAGATCATGATCAAGAGAACCATGTATATGCGAACCAGCTAGGCACTTCTACTGTCTAGTTGCAATACTAGTATGAAGGGGTGAATTCCAGGACTATCTCAGACTTTATTAGTTATTATACTTGTTGTAAATAGTTATGGCTAATATCATGTAAATAGATGGAGAGTCATATATGCCTTTCACTATAGATTAGTGATTGATAGGATTGTGAATAGGAGTAATTGACGTTGCTATTAAACGTTGCCTATTTGTATACATCCTGTACTCCTATATAAACCCCCTCATGGTGAGATGAATAGACACTCTATCTCCATGCGTCCAAACTCTCTCTCTCTCTCTCTCTCTCAAAAATTTTTCTGTTTTATAACACGTTATCAGCACGAAGCTCTAACCCAAGCCCTAGCCAGAGGAAAAAAACCCCCTGCTGCAGCCTGTTTGCACGCTCCGAAACCTCTTGATCGGGACCTCAGATCAAAATCTTTCCTTCATCAAAGTTGTTCGTCTCTGCCTCTTCTATCTGACCTCCAAATTTCAGCCCTATTGGAGTCGTTTTGAGACCTGTACACTATTCGAAGTGGGAGCTGTTCAGAAGAGAATCTGCTCCGTGTTCACGACTAGCTCTAAGATTTGGATCGAATTGTCACGCCCCTGATTTTACACACAAGAAAATCGATATATATAATCCCATAATTATATATGCATGAACGTTCAGTCATCAATACAAAATACCTGGAATCTTTTTCCTTTTAACCAAGTACATACTGATGCCCTGAACCCTCAAAGTTAACATACACTCGCTCCATAGAGTTATATATTACAATGCTTACGAATTAAATTGTCAACAACAAAATAAAACGTAAATGCAGCTCAGAGTAACTATACAACGGAAGTCCTTATCAACGGTAAAGTCACAAAGATGGCTTCCTACTGTAAAGCTGCAAAAGCGCCACCTCAGCTTCAGCCACGATTTCCCTGACCTGCAGGATTAACCCCTACACCATTCCATTGAATAGTGCACCGGGTTTCCACACAACAAAACCCAGTAAGCTTATGAAGCTCGTATGAGTAACTCAAAACCAATTACACAAATTTCACAAAAGCCTCCTGCTCATAACCTCAATCCTAGCATCCAATTACACAAATTTCGGTCAAACAAGACTTCCTCAAGCAATGTTTGACGCCATCCTAACGCACTACGGCGAATTTCATAATCATACTCATTTCCCATTCCCCCCCCCCCCTAGGAGCTTTTGTCATCAACATGACATCAAAGGTGAAAATCAAAGAGTCACCTTCCTATCCTCAACACAGAGTACAATTCGTCACCACTATGCTCTTAAGATAAATCAAACCATCAATCAATACAATCAAGAAGAAACAAGGCAATCACATATCAAAACAAGCCAAACAAATCATAGTAACCCCTACATATAATTTAGTTCAGGAGGTCACATTAAGTCAAGCAATTCAAATCATAGTAATCCTACACTCTGACGTCTGTAGGTAACCCCAACCATCACAGCAGTCCTCTCAATCTTTGTTAACTTAATAACAACTCAGCTCCGCTACCGAGCAATCATCACACTGATCATCACCTAGATTTCAAGGATCATCACATAGATTCATGCAGATCTCGCCAATCATCGTACAGATAGCGATCATCACATAGATTTCGCTGGTCATCACATAGATAGCGATCATCACATAGATTTCACTGGTCATCACATAGATAGCGGTCATCACATAGATTTCGCTGGTCATCACATAGATAGCGATTCATCACATAGATTTCAACCATCCTACTCATATTCCTACACAAGCTACACATGACAATCATCACAAAGATTCACCACGAAGTCACTAATACATGAATATATATATATATATATATATATATCCCATAATATATATATAGACACACATAGTCATCCACTTAGAAATGCCACTAATACCAACTATAGTCGTAGTTAACCTAATAACTCCAAGACAATAGGGTAATCATGTTCATAACAAATATCGATCCTGCTCATAACAAATATCGTGAGATTTACTCACCAAAAGATAAAGGTATTCCATTCATTAATGAACCTTGTGAGATTACTCACCTTGAATCTCCCGCTGCGTCTTCAATACAGAACAAGGCAGCCAATCCACAAAATAGCCATCCGAGGAGTACTACGTCACGTACCTAAGGAATTACAGCTCTCATTCAGTCAACGAATCACATAGAATAACGTTCGAAACCCTAAATCGAACCAGAATTCCCAAGGTGACGCCAAATGAGGCGAAACCACATCCGAGACCTCCCAAAGTCCCCGGAATACGTCCACGATCGATGTGACCAAACCACATGTCGATCAGACCCTCAAATCCTCAAGGATCGAATAAATCGATCGGTATGAAACTGCAAAAATCATAACAATTCCATACGAACTCCAAAATTTACATATTATATATCGAAACGCTCGTATCAACGAGTAGAACATATATAATACCAAAAAAAGTTCCTTAAGTGGCCGGAACACCGCCGGAACGCCACCACAGACGGTGGTGCACCGCCGCAGGCCAAAAACACATTATTTCACAAAACTCCCAACATCAAAGTTCTTCATCTAAGCATGCTTGTGAATTCTCATAACTAGCTCGAAGTCAGAAAACAAGCATAAGGGGTCGAAAACTACCTCACAAGCCGTGAACAGTAATCCAATCCGAGTTGATCGAAGTTTCACATGAATCGATCCAAACAACCACCAAGGATCGATCAACGAGGCCGCTCTGAGTTCAACCAAGAAGACTTGAAGCCTTGCCGACGTCGAAACAAGGAATTCCGACCGGGTTTGAAATCCACAACTGAACTGCCTTGCAGCGCCGCCGTGGAGGAGAATCGGCGCTAGAGGACACCAGAGGGACGACCAGATGGAGGAGACGATCCTATCTGGAAAGTTTCGTCGCCGGAGACCGCCGCAGTTCTCCGGAAAAGTCGGGTCGGATCGACCGGGTCTGGGTCGGGTCAGTCGGATTATTTCGATTCTGAAGGTGCAGCCGAGAGAGAAGAGAGAGAAAGTAAACTTCTGAAAATGGAAGTAATGAAAATAGTAAGTTTCCAACTTGGGAAACTTCTATTTATACCAAAATGGAAATTCCTTCCAATGGCCATAACTTTCTCATACGAACTCCGATTTCCGCGTTCCACATGTCCACGAACTCGTATCGACGCGCTCTACAACTTTCGTGAAGGAAGTTTTTGGAGAATCCCAACGACTAAAAATTCAACCTTTGGCAACCCCCCTAAAACCATATTCTTCAATTAATTATTCGCCCAAAACACTTCCGCTCCATCCACGAGCCACGAAACCGTCCAATAGTTATAAAATTAATTCCAGAAAATCCTCGGCAAATAATTACGAATTTCCGGGGCATCACAGGAATAGCTTTGAGATTCGGGATTTCCCACTAAAAGAGGCGAATAGCTCTTGGATTGGCTGAGAAGACAACCTTCTCAGTTCTGTACACATAAGCTGAAGATTCATCCGTTCTTCATCAAGTAATGTTTTCCAAAATCTAATTTTATATTCATGCTTCTTACTTATTGAAGCCTATTGATTGAATATGAAAAATCACCCTAATGCATGAACCCTAGCAAATCCTACATGATTTATTTACTTGGTATACGTATTTGTATATATTTGTTCATGTGTTTTGGATTGTTTGATTGGAAAAAGAAGAAGAAAAAAATTAGGATACTTTGGCTGCATTTGGTCCAGTAGCACCAATTTACAACTAGAGAGCATCAATCAATCATGCAAAAATAAAATCTGCTATTTCTGGGATTCGAACCCAGCCACAGTGTGTACCAGCCCAGCATGTCGTCCACTGTGCCATTATGGCAAATTGGTAATTATAACCACCATTTAATATTAATACTGCCAGAAGTAGATTCAACTCCATTTAATTGGTACTTGATCAATTGATTCAATTCATGTTTTGGTTTTGATTGACATTTATCCAAAACAATTGCCATAATAATTTCACAATGTATCTTTTATTACTACATCTGAATATTGTGTATTGTGTGATTTATGGGCTTAATTTTTGGTTACACAAATTTGAATCTGCCATTATAATTCTTTATGCTAGAAGCATTATGGGCGAAATTATTACGCGATTATTACATAAACATTGTGCCAGAAGCATTTGCCAAATTTATTACCTGTACGTAATGCCATAAGCATTAATGGGATTTGAACCCATTTCCTTAGGTATATAACCGCTGCATTAATTTATTTATGTTACGATTTAATAACATATATTGAATTTTGTTATCTTATAATTGTGAATATTAATAGAGGCTGAGTCAGAAGCTCAAATCAAGCCCAAAGTCATAACAACAAATTCGAGCCAGAAGCTCAGGCCTAAGTTGCAAGGCCAGAATAGAAGCTCACTACATGTTACCATGACAAAAGTTATGAATCTTCTCAAACTAGGCTCATCCAGTTGGATGCGATGTCTAGGAAAGGTTCAGATGAGGCCGTGTACTTAAGCGAGCCTCGCTCCACCTAAACCTCATCTTTCCTTACTTGGTCGTATTCAATTGGAGTTACCGAAAGGGTTGAGTAATAACTTTTCATTCCTTGGCAGACTAGTATGAGCCCAGCAGACTCACTCTCCCTCTGCGGGACCTAGCAGCCTAGCAGGCCTCACATACTCTTTGACTAGCGCATGAAAGCCTAGGTCACTAGCCTGCAGACTAAGCCCGATAGGCTTCACTATCAAGCCCACTCCTTTGGTCCATCAGAATCAAATAAAAGGAAAAATGATTTCATATTGTAAATAGATTCACCATATTTAATATGTGTAATTAATTGCCAGAAGCATTTATTCACATAATTGTGTGATAATTAATCTGTTATATTACCAGCATACAATTAATATCTCAATTGATTTGTGATTTCCATTTAGCCAATTTGTGAGATATTATTACAATTTGCTTTATTCAATATCATTTTGTTACTTGCCAAATTTTTGCATTAGAATATATGTGTAGAAAATGCAGGTATCTGATGAACCAGTAGTTCATACATAAATCGAACTTGTAGTTTCGATAATGCCATTTAAGAAACTTGAAGTTTCCTTTCATAAATTCACCACACATGATAAAACCAGTAGATTTTACATGTCTAATCCAATTTTTCATACCATGTTATAGAACCTGAAGTTCTCATTTCTTGCTTATGGATGATATTACCCAAAGCACTAATATTATTTGTTCCTTTCCTGTAAGAAATGTCAAATCTCAACATGTTTGACTTTGTTGCTTTGGAGGTTTCCGGAAGAAACTATTTAAAGTGGACTCAAGATGTGAAAATTCATCTAACTACAAAGAAGATGAGATCAACAATCGATACTCATGACAATGTCGTCACTGAGGCTTTTAAGGCGAGTGCCATAATGTTCATAAAGAAACATATGGAGAAAGCACTCCAAGTTGAGTATCCGATGAAGAGGATACACAGACTCTTTGGGTCTCTCTAGAAGAACACTTTCACCATCAGATGACCATTTCTTGCTTGAAACAAGACATGATTGGCAGAACGAAATTAACCCATATGACCGTCTGCCACTTGGCCAAAGTCCAAGAGGCCATGTAATTAGGCTCCACGTGGTAGGAACCATGATGCCATAACTCAGCAAGCCCAAGTTGAAAGGAACACTGGTCCGGCTTGTCGCCACCAGAATCAGCATGATCTTTGTTATCGATGTGGAGAAATTGACTGCTGGTCTCGCACCTGTTGTACGATAGCCGAAGTAGTAAATGAGTATTACGTCGGTCGCGGAACTTGAAATACCAACTTTATTGAAGGGTAATTTTCTATCAATTCCACACTAGAGATCATGGATTTTTAGGCAGTTACTGAACATACTGAGGATTAGAACTCGAAGACATGGGTATAATTGGTCCCTTGTGTCATATCTATTTCATCTTAATGAATGAAACATCTTCGGATTATTTTTGGTGATTTATGTTTTCAATCATTTTGGATTATGAAAATGTGGTTATGTTCAAATGTATTTAATTCAATAAACTTATTTATACATGTGATCCATTGAATTAAATAAATGAATAGACATATTCTGTGGGGAAGTTTGTTGTCTGGTTAAAAGTGCTATTAGACACACCATACTCCCAGATCGGAGATGTTTTCCAAACTTATTGTCTATTCATACCTCTGTGACAACCGTATTAGGGCAATCCAACCTGATAGAGGGCTATGGCAAAACCTACTTTATGTTGTCCAATGGTACTGAACTTACCATTAATGAGGCCTTATATTCTCCACGTTCCAGAAGAATGTTATTGAGTATTAAGGATATTCGAACCAACAGTTACCACATTGAAACCACTGAGAAAACTGCGTGGAATATCTTTGCATAACCTCCAAGTGTGCGGCCAGAAGCGTACGTTGGAGAAATTGAAATCTGTTAGCTAGAAACTAACTAATTCAAGCAACTACTTGCTATGGCATGACCTTTTGGGACCAGGTCAAAGTATGATGCACTGTATCCTCAACTCATCGCAGGTGCATCCCTTTCTGAATAAGGGTCCTGTATATAATGACACACTATGCCATACTCGTTAAGAATATTTAATACTAGACCATTATATGCAAAGACTAGTACATACACCACCATTTTTCTGCACAGAATGCAAGGGAAATTTGTAGACATATCCAATCACCATGTGGACCAGTTAATATTAATGGTTTTGGTTGATGTATCGACAAAGTGATCACATGTTACACTATTGCCCATAAGAAAATACTGCTTTTGCTAAACTCTCGCCCAGATCATGAAATTGAGGGCTCACCACTCGGATTATCCCATAAAGTCCATAAGACTTGATAATACCGAAGAGTTTACATTGAAGTGTTTCGATGATTATTGCATATCCTTTGGAATTGATGCTGAACATTTAGTTCCCTATGTTCACACCGAAGATGGTCTCGCAGATAGAATCTTGGTAATGCGCACCAAGCTTCTAATTTCTGCATGGAGCTATGCAATCTTGCATGCAGGTATGTTGGTCCCATTGAGGTCCACTGCTACCAACCTTACTCCGCGTTACAGCTGGTGACTGGGTACGAACCTGATGTTTCACACTTACGTGCATTTGGGTATGCAGTCCTCGTGCCAATTGTGCCGTCACAACGTACAAAATTGGGTCCTCAACGAAGGATGGGCATACATGTCGATTATGAATCCCATCCATTATGTGCTCTTTCGAGCTCTTGACAGGCGATCTCTTTACCGCTAGATTTGCGAATTGTCACTTTGATGAGACAGTCTTCCCGCCGTTAGGGGGAGATAAGAACGTTACCGTTCCTGATGAACGACGTGAATTGACATAGAATGTCCACACTATGTCTCATCTTGATCCCCGAACTGCACAATGTGATAATGAAGTGCGGAGAATTCTAGATCTATAGAGTGTAGCCCAAAATATGCCAGACGCTTTCTCTGATCTAGCTAAAGTGACGAGATCATATATACCTGCTGCAAATGTGCCTGCATAAACGTCCATGTAGGATGTGTCGTCCCAGATGGACGAGGTACGACCATGGCGGCTAACCAGTCATATGTCCCTGCCCAGAAGCGAGGTAGACCATTAGGTTCGAAGGATTCTTATCCCCAGAAGAAGGTAAACTTGGTACAAATGAATCCTCTTAACATCGCAATCTCAAACCAATCCATCTCATGAGATAAATCCGGATTATGGGTCTGTCCTAGAAGAGACGATGTCGGGGGACGCTTCAACATTTGAACCCACTCTCGAGAATAGAGAAACTCGGTAAATTTAGTGAGATTTGGAATCGGGTTGAGATTATCATCGATGATATATTAGTATTTGCGGTGGCCACCGAATCTATAATATGCGATGACCTCAAACCTTGCTTTGTTGATCAATATCAATGAAAAGACGACTGGCTAACAAGGAAATAAGCAATATAGGTCAAATTAGATTCCTTGAGAAAGAGAAAGGTGTTTGGACCTGTTGTTCCTACACCTCCCCTTGTTAAACCCGTAGAATTTAAATGGGTATTTGTAAGGAAGTGTAATGAGAAAAACGAGATTGTGATACACAAGGCTCGTCTAGTGGCGCAACAATTTTCTCAACGCCCTGTGATTGATTACAAGGAGGCATATTCTCCCGTAATGGACGTCATAACGTTCCACTACCTTTTCAATTTGGTAGTTTCTGAAAAACTGAATATGCAGCTTATGAATGTGGTCACAGCTTATCTATATGGGGATCACAATATAGAGATATACATGAAAGTTCCTGAAGGACTTATGATACCCGATGTAAATAGTTCTATACCACAGAACACGCTCTCCATTAGTTTTGAGGCGTTCACTTTATGGATTGAAACAATCTAGACGGAGGTGGTATAACCGTCTAAGTGAATATTTGATCGGGATGGGATATGTGAATAATAAACTATGCCCATGTGTGTTTATTAAGGAAACAAGTTCCGGGTTTACAATTATAGCGGTCTATGTCAAAGACATGAATTTGATTGATATTCCTGAAGAGATCAAGGAAACCGCAAAGCACCTGAAGTCAGAATTTGAGATGAAAGGCCTTGGGAGAACAGATTATATTGTCTCGACCTGGAGCTCGAGCACAGTGCAGATGAAAATTTTGGTCCATCAACCAAATTACAATCCGGAAGATGTTAAGACGCTTTAATGAGAATAAAAGCAAGCACACCCATGGTCGTCCGAAGTCTAGAAAGAACCGTATCATCTTGCAGATGATAACGAAGAGATATTGGTGCCAGAAGTCCCATATCTGAATGCAATAGGCGCATTATTATACTTGGCTTAATGCCCTAGACAGGACATCTCATTCGATGTGAACTTGTTAGCTAGATATAACTCTGCACCAACACGCTGCCACTGGAATGGCATAAAAGACATTTTTCACTACCTTAGAGGTACGGTGGTTATGGGCTTATTCTATCCCTATGCATCAAGGAATGGATCAAACCCCCTTGATCCTCAGAATGATGCTCGCCTTGTTGGATATGCTGATATAGACTATCTATCAGACCCGCATAAGGCACGTTCCCAAACTGGTTTGGTCTTTACCATTGGGAATACTGCAATTTCTTGGAGGTCTATGAAATAGACACTTGTTGCTACCTCTTCGAATCATGCTAAGATACTACTAGCTCTTCAAGAAGCAATATGTGAATGTACAGGGCTAAGAGCCGTTACAAAGCATGTTCGAAGCACATGTGGACTGCATTCCACCACTGATGAACCAACCATTATCTACGAGGATAATGCTGCTTACATAGAGCAGATAAAGACAAGTTTCATCAAAGGAGACAACACCAAACATATTGTACTGAAGTTCTCCTTCAATCAGCAACAACAAGAGCATCAGAAGATTGAAGTCAAGCAGATTTGATCTGAAGACAATCATGCAGACCTCTTCACCTAGTCACTACCAAAGTATACATTCCAGAAGCATGTTCAAGATATTGGTCTACGTAAACTATTTGAATTACCTAACTTGTAATTTTCAAGAGGAGTCGAAATCAAGGGGAGTATCCTGAAGCATACCTATTTGACCACGTGTACTCTTTTTGTCCTTCGTCCAGGGTTATTTTGTCCCACTGGGTTTTGTTACCTGGCAAGGTTTTAACGAGGCACATCTTTAGCATGGTCACCCCAATTATAGTACATCCTGAAGATGCTTTGATTTGACATATATGCATTTGCTCATCTTTTCCCTTCGACCACAGGTTTCTCCCACTGGGTTTACCGGGCAAGGTTTTGGTGTAGCAACTCTAATGCATCCCTCTCGTAGACATACTATCTACTTATGAGGCTGATAAGAAGACTTCACCTATCTCTATTGTGATACGACTACTCCACATTCACGCGCGTTGTGCTCTTTTTGTCCTTCGACCAAGGTTGTTTTTCTCCCACAGGGTTTTTATTACTTGGCAAGGTTTTTGACAATGTAACTTAGAAGCGCTCAGCCTAGGCAACACTATTGACATGAAATATCCAAGGGGGAGTGTTGTAAATAGTTATGGCTAATATCATGTAAATAGATGGAGAGTCATATATGTCTTTCACTATAGATTAGTGATTGATAGGATTGTGAATAGGAGTAATTGACGTTGCTATTAAACGTTGCCTATTTGTATACATCATGTACTCCTATATAAACCCCCTCATGGTGAGATGAATAGACACTATCTCCATGCGTCCAAACTCTCTCTCTCTCAAATTTTTTTCTGTTTTACAACAATACTCAATTTGTTTAATATTCTAATCCTCACTATATTAAGCTCAACTCTTCAACAACAATCTCATTAGTGTGTTAGAACAGCAGAAGAGTTGTAGCCACTTGATTTCACTTCGTACTATATTTAATGGTGTAAGGCTATATGCTCACAACATCGTTCACCAAGAGATAATTTTGAGCTACTTATTACTACAACTGGATTCAGTGCCACAGCTGTCAGGTGAAAATCATGAAGGAATGTAACTCATATGTGCTGAATGTGTTGCCATTGAATATAGTATTGGAAACTGTTTGATCTAAAACAGAGTCCATATTTACAAATTTACAAGTTAGTTTGGAAGGCCATCATGTCTTGTGACATTGAAAATGTGGTTTCAACGTTTTTGATTGAGATTCAGGCATATTAGGGGTCTTGCTATAACTGACTGTAAGGTCGTGTCTGAGCAGAAACTATTGAAATATTGCCTCTTCATTAACAGTGGAGAATTTCTGCTTGAGCAATACTAGTACAGTTGACATGGAGCAGTAGCTCCAAGCTTTCTGGTCCTATTCGGATATCCATGGACATGGAGCGACTACAATTGAGCTATCTCATAAGCAGGAGCTGTGGAAAATGTTCTGCTTTTGTTTAATAGAAATTTCCTAAACTAACATGCAGCACCATTAGACATAATAGGGGTCTTGCTACAACTTACTATAGGTTTTGTAAAAGCAGAAGCTGGACATAGAGCGACTACAATTGAGCGATCTCATTTCTGCTTTTGTTTAAAAGAAATTTCCTAAACTAACATACAGCACCATTGTTTTATCTCATTTCTGACTCAACTCGATGATAAATTTCTTAAGACTTGGTTCAAAACCAAACGAAATCTGGGTTTTGAAGTGTGAAATTTGTGATATCCCTTTGGCTTCGATAGAATTCCATTATCTGATTCAAGGTCACAAGCACTCCGATTGCAAGCATTGTGGTTCAATCCATTTACTCGACAATTACTTGAGTATAGAAATCCCTCTATTGATTCTACAATTTCATCTTCGTAGAAAAGTAATGACTGTTGAAAGTATAAATCTCACATGCGAAAAATGAGACCTTGCCTATGAGTTTATAAGGGTTTGGCCAACTCCTAGGCCTGGGACTTAGAACCAAAAAACCGGCGGATCCGCATCGAACCGCACCGAAAAACCCGGTTCGGTTCGGTTTTACAACATATGTGTTGCCAAGATTTTCGGTTCGGTTCTTGGTGATGCCTTCTTGGTTTGGTTCCGGTCCTTGTATTTAAAACTCACTTGGAACCAAAATACAGATGTCATAGTATAAGTGGATAATAGGGCCGAGCTTATTCTAGTAAAATACACCTCTTCTCATGTGTTCACACCAACTTAAGGACTATGCGATCAGCAATTCTCCATCTCATATCCAATTATCCATTTGACTTTCGATCAAAACCTAACATCTCCTCTCTCAAACAGTCGAACTCTCTCAGTCTCTCAAACCCCATCGATCTGCAATATATCAAAACCCCCTGAAGCCCCAGATGAACTCTCTCAGTCTCTCAAACCCCATCGATCTGCAATCGATCAAAACCCCATAAAGCCCCAGACGAACTCTCTCATTCTCTCAAACCCCATCGATCTGCAATCGATCAAAACCCAAATTAAAGTGCCAGACGAACTCTCTTAGTCTCTCAAATCCCATCGATCTGCAATTGATCAAAACCCCATGAAGCCCTATCGTTCTGCAATCGATCAAAACCCAAATTAAAGCTCCAGACGAGGGTCTCGCTTCTCTCATAGTCTTGAACCCAGAAACTGGTAAGCTCGCTGTACTCTCAATCTCTCATCGATCTACAATTTCACTTTTTCAATTATAACAGGATGATTATCATTAACTCCTCTTCATTTGAACCTAGTTTAGGTGATCTTCCCGTTTCCGACTCACAAATCTCCAGAGTCCAGCGAAATTGCGGTATGGTTTAATTTGTATGGAGGCTTTGAGCTTATTTGTGGTATGGTTTAATTTGTATGGAGCATTTGATCTTATTTGTGGTATGGTTTAATTTGTGTACAGGCCGACATGGATTCAACAGTGGTTGTTGTAAATGGTGGAAGTGGAAGTGGAAGTGGAACTGGAAGTGAAGAATCAGGCGGGTCTCCGAAGAATGCAAAGGAAGTGCCTATTCCTAAATCAAAGAAGACAAAGTCTGCTCACTCTGCTGCAATGAAGAGGAAGAGGAAAAGTAGAGCTGTTATCACAAGAGAGAGGTCCCAGGTCTGGCAGCATTTCACCAAGGAGGATCATCCTATCATTGAAACCGTTGATGGAAAGGAAACTGTTGTCGGGAATACGAAGAGGGCACAGTGTAAGTATTGCCCTACTTATCTTGCATGTCATTCTACTAACAATGGTACTAGCAGCCTTAGAAAGCACATTGAGCAAGTTTGCACTGGATACCCGGGTGGAACAGATTTAAGTAAGGGTCAGACTCATCTGAACTTCGATGGGTCTGATGATGTTGTTTTAAAATGGAGTCAAGATAACTGTGTCATAACTGCAACTGAAATGATTGTAATTGATGAACTCCCATTTAGTGCCATTGAAAGACCGGGATTTAGAAGGTTTTGCAAGGTAGCAGTCCCTAACTTTGACATTCCCTGTAGGAAAACCATAGTGAAAACCTCTTAGGGATGTATGATGCAAAGAAGCCAAAGCTAAAGAAGGAGCTAAACAACCATTGTGTGTGTTTGACAACCGATACTTGGACATCGGTTCAAAACATAAACTACATGGTTATTACAGCTCATTTCATAGACAATGGATGGAGAATGCACAAAAGGGTGCTTAACTTCTGTCTAATTCCAAACCATTAGGGAAATACCATAGGTAAGATTCTTGAGTGTTCTTTGCTGCAGTGGGGAATCAAAAGGGTTTTAACCATTAGTGTAGATAATGCCTCAGCCAACAAGGTGGCGATTGATTACATTAGGAAGAAATTGTGCAATCTTGATCAGCAACAAGTATTGGGAGGGCAATTTCTACATGTGAGGTGCTTGGCTCACATTGTGAACCTGATCGTTAAGTCGCATATTTTGTACAAGTCTATTACTAGCATTAGGAATGCAGTTCACTATGTTAAAAGCTCACCATCTAGGCTTGATGCTTTTAAGGTTTGTGTCAAGAATGAAAATCTGGACAGCAATAAAGTTTGTGTTTTAGATGTTCCAACAAGGTGGAATTCCACCTACATCATGTTGGATACTGCATTGCAGCTGAAATGGGGGTTTGATAGGATGGCTGAGGAGGAGGATTCGAAGTGGAGAAGTTAATTTGATGAGAATGAGGAAGAATATGAGGAGGATGAAGAGATTTTTGTTGAAGCAAGGCAGCGAAACTCAACGAAAAGGATAAGGCCACCTAATGAAGCAGATTGGGACAAGGCTGGTGTTTTTGTGAGGTTTTTGAAGGTTTTCTTTGATGTAACAGTGAGGGTGAGTGCAACAAACCACCCTATTGCACTCAAAGCCTTCCATCACATGGTCATAATTGAATCAGAAATTGAGGAGTTGTGTATGCAGCCATATTCATCGGATGGAAGTGAGTCTGAAAAGGTTCTGTTTCAGATGGCAATGAAAATGAGGAGCAAGTACAAGAAGTACTTTGGGTCCTTAGATGACTGTAACCAGCTGCTGCTGGTTGCTCTAGTCTTGGATCCAAGGTATAAGCTATTAAACTTCCAAAGAGTTTGCCAAAAAATGTTGATGTTCGATGATGAAACAGTGAAGAAAAAAGCCGAAGAAGTGAAGGACTTGGTGACCAGATTAACAGATTTGTATGCTTCTACATTTGGTACTCAAAGTAGCCAAAAAGGCAGCAGAGTGGCGGAACAAGTTACTGGCAGCAGCAGCTATCATTCCAAAAATGTGAGTGGGAAGATGGCTAAACTTCTTGAGGATTGGGATAGGGAGTTAGAAGAAGGTGATGCAATTGTTGTAGGCCATGAAGTAGATAGATATCTACTTCACCCCATTGAAAAGTCTCCTAAAGGGATTGATTTCGAGATATTGACTTGGTGGAAGCTTAATGGAAGCAAGTATCCCAATCTGCAATTAGTTGCTAAGGATGTTTTAGCAATTCAAGTCTCCACTGTGGCATCCGAATCATGCTTCAGCACTGGCAAGAGAGTGATTGATCCATATCGAAGTTCATTAACTCCTAGATCTGTGGAGGCCTTAATTTACCTCCAAAATTGGCTAAACTCTGATAGCATTCAAGGCTTGGAATACACTCCTACACCTAAGGAAATGGTGTGGCTTGAAGCTGTTGAGAAAGGTAAAATATTTGTATAAATGTTAAACTATGATGTTTAAGGCTGTTATGTTTTCATTTTTTTACAACCATTGGTCCATTGTGCTTACTGCCTCTTTTGTGTTTGTTACTTTTGTAAATGCAGAACAAGAGAAAGAAGAAAAAGAAAAAAGAGAGAAGCGTGATGCAGAAAAGGCAGCAAAGGCAGTAACGGCCCCAAAGGCTCCAAAGGCCCCAAAGCTGCACAAGAAGTCTGATGCAGCAAAAGCAGCCAAAAAATGAACGGACTGTAAGTGTATATTCATGTTGTTAATGTTAGAAACCGAAGGCTCTAATTAATGTTAAAGATAAAAGAGAGAGAGAGAGAGAGAGAGAGAGACGCAATGTATAGTGGTTCGTCTCTCACCTTAGCAGGAGACTACGTCCAATTGAATTATATGACTATATGTGTCGGGCCTTGAGGCCCAAGTTGATTACAAAAGTAAGTTGTAATGGAGTGGAGTTTGAGTGGGAGGAGTGGTCCCTTTTATAAGGAAGGGAGCCACTCTCCTTTACATTTTCTTAGATGTGGGATGACTAAAATCACTATTCTAGTCTAGAAAGCATGTTTGTGAAGACAACTTTGCAAGGCCGGGAAACTGGCTTCCCGGCGACGTATTTGTGACTTCCGGATACCGTAGCGTAGCTTGAACATAGGGCTACAAGATGCAAGTAGCGGTTAGGTCTCACCATGGTTTGTGGGTGTCCCAAAGAGGGTGTTACTTATGCTTGGTGAGATAGCAAACTAGCTTTGCTAGTGAGAGGTATCTACAAGTCCCCGAAGTCCCTGAGTGAGAGGAGCTTCTTGGTTGGGGAGTTATAAACATGATGTCACCAAGCATAAGTAATCTCCGAGAGGCGCCTATCCCCTACAAGTCTCCAAACTCCGTAAGCAAGAAGGGACTCATTAACTTGCACAACAAAGACAAGAAAAATGCGCATACGTAGAATGCTTGTTGCATTGGGAAACATACGTGAGTTGCATTGATATGCACTTGGCATATCCGAATGTACGAGGTGCACGATACATATTGATGTATATATGTGAATGGCACCAAGTATGATCGGTTTATGACATATGAGCTTGAGGATGCACATGATTGTGTAAGCATAGTAAGAATGAGCATATGAAGTGAATATGATGCGTAAAATGCATGGTGTGCGTAAGAAAACGAACGAGGCTGAGTTGATGAGGTTATACTCGTGAGGCATAAGTTGCACGAATGTCGTGAATGCGAGAGTTTGTAACTCAAATGTGAACGTTTATGTTAATTTGGTTTCCGCTCGTATTAATGAAACACGAAACGAATTCGATTTGTGGCAAATGACAAATGGTAGAAGAATTCAATGTTCCATTAATGTGCATGATGCCAAGGAGATGCGAGTGTAAAGCTTGGGAATGCCAGGAAGGCGAACGCGTGGAAACTCAGGGATGCCGAGAAGGCAAGAGCGTTAGAGCTCAAGATGTTGGCATGAGGCATTAACGGGTAGCTCGAAGGTGATCCCCTGAGGCATGAGTGAACCATTGCTAATTATGCTGGGTTGTATGTACAAGTCCCCGAAGTCCCCAGTCAAGGAGGGTTTTCTTGCAAGGTTGATACCTAAGCGTAGCTTTGTGGCGTATATCAAGCATAATGAGTGCGAGTACGTCGTCCATCTAGAATTTTGTTGGAGCGAACGCTTTTGCCCTTTCGGGAGGGCCCCTGCTGGGCCCTCCGAGGAGTCCCCAACTCCTGGTTATAGACCTCCGTATGGTCGGAAAATTGTTTGATGAGGGGAACTGCGTTTGAGCAGTGGGCGTTAGGTGGCGAACCTAATCTTTCATACCCAAGCGTCGGGAGTTAACTGCCAGATCAATGGCTGCCATGGGCTGTGTTAATCGGTCCCTTTACTCTTTCTTGGAGGAGAAAATCTTGACTGCAATGCTGCGTAGCGGTCATTGTCACTGTGAGGCATTGCCTTACCACTTGGCGGTTGGTCGTAGACCACAGACTCGTGGAGTCTAAACTCGTTTTAGATATTTTTCCCGTAGAAAGAGTTTGACAAAGTATGGTGCCCAGAGGCTGGACAATATGTTTACATATAGTGTTCATGTAAATCTTGATAATTGTATGAAGGACAATAAATGAGCATAGCAAGTAATATATGTGGATCTTATGACCATGTAATGTGCATAATTTAGATAGTTGCAAGTGTAATGGGTGTCCATATAAATTTTTTTGGAATAGCTTCCAGTGAATAGTATGGAGCATTGTGAACTTGGGGCTTAACTAAAGCATGTTGGATATGTTCGAGTGAGTTGGGTTGTGTTCGAGCAAGTTGGGTGTAATTGAGCGGGTAGGCGCTATGTGAGCATGCGGGGCTTGGCCCAAGCAAGTCGTGGCCATGCTCGATACCCAAGCGAGTCGTAACCCAAGCAAGTCGTGGTCCGAACAAGTTTAACTAAGTCATAAGTGTCACAACGTTTCAAGCATGGCATAGTTTGTTTAAGTGAGTGTCACATGTTTATTTAATTAGATTGCATTTAAATAGAAACATGGTATAGGTAGCATGTACTTGTATTAAAGTTGCTAATTAATAACATTTTTTGATTGTTGTAAACATGCTAAGGATCGTTGAGATATAAAGCATGGCAAGAGCTCTAATTGCAAGAGCGTAAAAGATGAGATATAGTTACTTATCTTATACTGATTTGGAGCGAGTTGGAGTTGGAATTGATATGAGTACCGAAATCATGTTGGAGTTGTCCAACCATGATGCTCCATTGCTCCAGCAAGTGAGGTGTTCCGATAAAGTGCACCATGCCAATAGCCATTGAGATATTCTTTGTAAGTAAGTAAATGCTCGAAGTTAGATCTCCTTGAAACAAAATAGGTGATTAGTATATGAACTTGTGAAATCAACACTAAAAGCTTTATGTAGGTATTTTGATAAAATTTTAAACAAAGTGTATAAGCAATATAGTGGTTGATGACAGATGACTTGAATATTATCTATTTTGAATGTCAAATTATGTGTGATGACAATTGAAACATGGCGGTGAAGGTAAAAATACTTCATTTATATGTAAATGTATTAATTGTATGGCATGAATGAGATAATCATTTGATATACAAAGATACACAGCGGCAATGTGTGTGTTTGTCTGGATATGTAGTCCAAGCAACTAAATATGCTCCTTCTTTGCACAAGTTAATGTGTGAATCAGTAGCTCTAAGTGGTGATATATAACATAATATGTTGAGTTGAAACAAAAACAATGGACGTGATAATGGGAGTACAACTGTACAACCCATTGTACTATCATATTGCTAGTGCTTTAATGGAGACAAAGTGTACATAATTGGTATTGACAGCTAGCGTCGCCAGCATGAGTATGTGTCTGTGATCAAGTAAAGATGGAGCATGCATTCTCTATTTAATTTTCAATTGGACATGAAGATAGGCAAACTATTGTTTCTATTGATGATGTCATGTGCAAAAGATGCATAGCTGGGGGCATACAATTGAAGTAAACTATGTGCATAATCTGTGAGATGAGCAGTGTTTTAAAACGCGCGCGTCAGGCGCGCCTTCAAGCACAAAAGGCGTGAGGCGTGAAGAAAAGTGAGTCCGTTTTCCAGATGAGGCGCAGAGGCGCAGCAGGCGGAGATGGAGGTGTGGAAGGCGGAGAAAGCGCGCCTTAAGGCGTGCTGCGCGTACGCCTGAAAGTTTTTTTTTTTTTTTTTTTTTTTAAACACACCAAAACGACGTCGCTTTGGTGTTTTGAGGGTTGATATTCATTTAGGTCGCGTATTATGCCCGAGCGAAGCCCCAAATCCCTCAACAGCCTCCTCCCGACTCTTCACTCTGAAGACCCAATCCCTTACTCGAAAAGTTAATCATGAAGAGCAATAATATGTTTTTTGAAGAATTGGAATAAGAAGGAGGTACGATCTTGCTTTTCTCTCAACTTTCCTTGCTTTCTTTGGTTGTTTCGTGTTTATTTGGCTCCCATTCGAATTCAGTCTCATTCTCTCCCATTCATATTGCTTTCCTTCATTTCTCTGTCTGTCTCTGATTCTCAGTTTCTCACACACGCACAAATCGATCGAAAGAGGCGAATTGGAGCTCCGATTATAGAATCCGATCGGCGAGTTTAGTGTTGAATTCGGATCGGCAGTGGAGACCATGAAAATAGTTGTGTGAAAAGGAAGTTGCTGTTGGAAGCCCTTGCAAGTGAACTTCCTGCTGGTGCATCTTGCTGACGGAACCATCCTCAAAGCCAAGGTATAATAACATTGCCTTTTACTGTTTTTAAAACCATGACTAGTGTTACTAATGTAGTTTGCTCAAAACCCAACTCTATTCCCCTGTTTCCTTCCCAAATTTGACAACTGCTTTTGGGGTTCCCACATTTGACCAACGCAGCCGAGCATTATAGTACGGTTAGTACCAGAGCAACCATAAACATATATGCAAAAAAAAACTTTCTAGTTAATTTGATTACTGAAGTTGATTTCAATAATTGTTCTTGTTCTTTGGTCTTTCAACTTTATATCTTGGGATTTATTTTAGGTTTGGTGATTTTGTTGAATCATATGGTTTTAGTACTTGTTTATTATGAATGGACGACAATTTATAATGTTTATTTGGTTACAATACATGTTCTATATATAAGACTAGTTCTATACATGAATACAGATAATTTATACGTAAGGCTTACGCCTTACGTCTCAAGGCGAACACCTTGCCGAGGCTCTCCCGGCTACGCCTCGGCTACGCCTCAGCCTTTAAAACATTGGAGATGAGAACCTTAATCAAGCACCAGCATGTTTTCATATTATATGGACAAGCATGAATGGTTCTAATAGTTGGTTTCAATGACACATGTAACATAATTATCAATATGCAATTAACAATAATGAAAAGCATGTGGCCGATACAGGCATTAAGGTGAAAGCACCATATCTTGATGTATGAACATGCTTAGTTGATCATAAAGGATATACAGACACGTCTCTATAGTTACATGCTGTCGTGGGCTTGTAGGTGCCATGCACTTGTAGACATGCAGGGACAAAACTATAGGATAATGCAACGTGTATAGATTATAATCAACCAGATATAATGATTAAAAGAAATAGACTTATCTGGTTGGTTGGAGCGTTTCCATAGATAAGCTGAGAGCTAGTGAACTGATGAAAGTCAAGCGTCTAGTTTCGACTAGTTGATGAGGGTCGAGCGTCAAGTTTCGAGCTTCGCATCATATTCGCGCTGCATAGTGCTTGCAGTGCCTGGCGCTCATCATAGATGAGTGAGAGGATGACGGATGAGCGTGAGCTCGTCATGGGCGGGTAAATGTTTGATGAGGCAGCACGCTGGCTGGTCACAGCTGCTGTGGTGTGTTGTGCTGACGTCGATCACGAGTTGAGCGTTGTTGGAAACTTCATGGGGGCTTAGTGGTCTGAGTGTGCGTGTGGCTGGATGTACACAGTGAAGAGAGGAGCTGATGTCGGGGGTTAGCAGGAGAGAAGGGCTTGGCGCTGTGCGTGCGTATGTTGCCGCTGGTGTTGGCTTGGGCTGGCGCTAGACGAACTAGCTGACCAGTGATGGCCTCGCAGTGATGGCGACAAGCTATGATTGACGCTGACGGAAGCTGTTGCTTGGCTGTTGGCGGTTAGCTGTTCAAAGTTGTTGTTTGGCGGTCGACGGTCACCAAGATGCGACGGAAGCTATTGCTTGGCGGTTGAGGGTGTCGCTTGGCGGTTAGCGGAGCTTTGCCTAGCGGTTGCTCCTAGCAGGACTTTTTAGCTGAGGCTTGGCTCTTGGTGGTACATTAAGAAGAGGAGTTGATGCTCCGTCAAGAAGAGGAGTGAGTTGATAGTGATTGTCGCTATTGCCAGATGGTTTTTTGCACTTGTCGGAGCACTGGTTGATGGGACATAAGGAATCGAAGCTTGCTGCTGTAATTTTTTTTTATACCACTTGCATTGATCAAGTTTGGCGATGGTGCTTGGAGTTTGGCGCTTTTGGCAGTGATTGACGACAAATGTGTCGGAGGAGCTCTGTTAAGAATTGTGATGAGAAACTCCGTCAAGAAGAGCTTGCAGTGAGTCATGGCGGATGGCTGATGGGGGATGGCAGATGGCGGTGATTGACGACAAATGTGTCGGAGGAGCTCTGTTAAGAATTGTGATGAGAAACTCCGTCAAGAAGAGCTTCCAGTGAGTCATGGCGGATCGCTGATGGCGGGTGGCAGATGGCGGTGATTGACTACAAATGTGTCGGAGGAGCTCCGTTAAGAATTGTGATGAGAAACTCCGTCAAGAAGAGCTTGCAGTGAGTCATGGCGGATGGCGGATGGCAGATGGCGGTGATTGACGACAAATGTGTCGGAGGAGCTCCGTTAAGAATTGTGATGAGAAACTCCGTCAAGAAGAGGTTGCACTGAGAGTTGACGAGCGCTGTTGGTGCGTCAAAATCGTGTTTGATGGAAGGCTGGTGCGTCAAGTGTAGTTGGATCTGTGCTTGGATGCTGAATGCATCGAAGAAGAAAACTGGGTGCAAATGAAAAAGGAAGGTTGGGTGCGAAGAGTATGTTCCTGGGTGTCCAAAGTAAATAGGCATCCAAAAATTCTCTTTTGTTTTTGTTTTTTTTTTTTTTTGTGTTTTGCCGCCAAAGATGGGATTTAATTTTGGATTCTTGTGTGTTACCGCTAAGGATGGTTAATGGTGACGGACAAGCCACTGGAAGCTGATGATAATCCAAGAAGAAAAGTGATGATCAAATAAGATGATTCTCAGTTGCTAATTTTGATAACTCAAAGAAGAAAATAAAAAATTCCTTGAGCTCAGTTGACTTAACGCATGGTAAGTGATGAAGCCATTGTATCGGCTTCCCACAGACGGCGCCAATGTTAAATGTTAGAAACCAAAGGCTCTAATTAACGTTAAAGAGAAAAGAAAGAGAGAGAGAGAGAGAGAGACGCAATGTATAGTGGTTCGTCTCCCACCTTAGCGGGAGACTACGTCCACTTGAATTATATGACTATATGTGTCGGGCCTTGAGGCCCAAGTTGATTACAAAAGTAAGTTGTAATGGAGTGGAGTTTGAGTGGGAGGAGTGGTCCCTTTTATACGGAAGGGAGCCACTCTCCTTTACATTTTCTTAGATGTGGGATGACTAAAATCACTATTCTAGTCTAGAAAGCATGTTTGTGAAGGCAACTTTGCAAGGCCGGGAAGGTGGCTTCCCGGCGACGTATTTGCGACTTCCGGATACCGTAGCGTAGCTTGAACATAGGGCTACAAGATGCAAGTAGCGGTTGGGCCTCACCATGGCTTGTGGGTGTCCCAAAGAGGGTGTTACTTATGCTTGGTGAGATAGCAAACTAGCTTTGCTAGTGAGAGGTATCTTTTTTTTTTTTGAGATGAACTAGTGAGAGGTATCTACAATGTCATTAATTAATATTACTAGAGTGTTGTGCTATGTATGCCAAAGAATGCAGTTTATGCTATATATGCCAAAGAATGCAGTTTTCAATTGCTAGAGTGTTCTGAAAATGAAATATGTGTGTGTATGAAACTATGAATTATGATTGTAATTGATGAAGTGTGAATGCATTGCAAAAGAATGAGTTGAAACTATGAGTGCAGATTTCAGTTGCTATATATGCCAAAGAATGCAATTTCAGTTGCTATATATGCAGATTTTGGTTGTGTTATATGTCAATGCATGGCAGATTTTGGTTGTGTTATATGCCAAAGAATGCATTGCAGTTTTCAGTTGTGTTATATGCCAAATAATGCTTTGCAGATTTCAGTTGTGTGTATGAATGCAGGTTTCTGTCAAGATTTTGGTTGTAGAAGTAGTCAATGTTATAGTTTTGAGTAAGAATGCCTATAGAGTTGAAGATTTTTCTGTTAATCACTTAATCTCAGTACACTGAAGCTAAGAATGCATTGCAGGTAGTTTTTAGTATGTTGGAGAAGCTAAGCTTGCTGATGATATTGCTTATGTTCAAACTATAGTTTCTGTTCATGTTAGTTTTTGTTCAAAGAAAGTCGTTCATAATGATATTGCTTGTCCTCTTGATTTCAGGCCTATGGAAATATTGAAGTTGGAGTGTTGGACATATGCTTGCTGTCTTGGAGATCTGCTTGCTTCCTTGCTGCCCAGCTGCATTCCTACTTCAAGATTCAAATCATCAATTCAACTTAATGTCTTTTCTATGTTATTTGTTAAGTTTTAACTTTGATATTTGGAATGTTTGTAACTTAACTTAAAACTGCACAAATTTGTATTTCTGATATGTCTTTGAACTTTGAAAACTATTAAAGTTTTTATGCAGCTACTAATTTGTGTTACATGAAACGGTTCCAGGTACATACAACAGGTTCTTAAGGAACCGAAAAAGGCAGGAACCGAACCGTTTACAGTCGGTTCGGTTCCAAGACGGTTCCTATAATTTTGTTACCATAACCGAACCGATTATAAGAGTTCATTCTTTCTTTCGGTTCCACAACTTTTTAACCGGAACCGACCCGATCCCAGGCCTAGCCACTCCATCTATGGCCAATTGGTTTTGGATGTGAACCCCAGATTACTTTATCATGATATCAGAGCGGGTTATCCCACGTGTGCATGCCTTGCGGCCACACGAGCTCCACGTCACCCAATATAAGTTGTCCACGTGTATGGCTTGAAAATTTGCCACACGTGCAGGGGCGTGTTGAGAGTATAAATCCCACATGGGAAAAATAAGACCTTACCTATGAGTTTATAAGGGTTTGGGCCACTCTATCTATAGCTAATTGGTTTTGGATGTGAAACCCAAATTACTTTATCAATGACTACATTGTGGCAAGCTGAAGTTGAATAATAATGCCATTCGTTTTTGGCTTGGGCACTGGAACGTACAATGAATAATTTGTTTCTTCTCGTATCAATAGTCTTATAGACTTTTATGTGATGTTCATGTGGTAAATGACATTGTTTTCAGAACTAATATATATTGATCCAGGTTTGTGTAGGTTCATGATACAAGCAGAGTATATTTCATATAAACAGTACAATACCCAAGCAACTATCTCACAAACAACTCATAGAAGGTCTAGTTTAGACAAAAAAATTAAAAATTGGACACAATGAACAGACAACAACAATCATAAAACAATCCTACAGACCATGAAGTGTACAAGAAGAAGAGTAAGCATATGTAACAATTGATGTATACCGTACAACTTCCAAAGAAAAAACAAAATATGAGATTTTATAATATCTTTTTACTTCCTCTTACCCGTTACATTAAAATTCGGTATATTTTCGTACAACAACTATTATGTCATCATGAAGAGTCGAACTAAAAAAAGTTAAAATACAATGAAACTTATGTCACCAAAACTAAATAGTCATGTATTATGTCACTATAGAAAGTATGGTTTTAGTAATTTTTCCATTTTGAATTTTTTCAGTTTTGTAATTAAAATTCAATTTATCAAACTTAAATTAAATGAGAAAATTGGGCGACCAGCGAATAGAAACTCGCCAAGTGTACAAGCTTAAGAAAAATGCAAGAATGTTTCAGTATTAATGTTCAAATTAGGGGCATTTGTGGTACTGGCTGTTACTTGCTCCAAAAAACAGAGCCCTAGTTTCTCCCATTATTCATTCAATCAACTCTCCCATAGTGTAAAAAAAACCCTAGGAGAGATTTTCTCTCTCACCCTCGCTCTCTACGGCGTCCTCGCCTCCTCTTCTCCTAGCTTTCTTCTCTACGTCTCTCACCCTTAACCCTCACTTAGCCACATGGCCTCCATTGATGCTATCACCACTAGCTGTGCTGCCTCCCTTGCGCTTGCAGAGGGAGGTAGTGCTCCTGATCTGGGGAGAATTGGTGGCGGCCCTGTTCATCAATCTTCCAAATCTTTTCTGATTAGGAACCCTCTGACTTGCCGACCGGTCAACCCTATGGCCTTCAAGGCTCATCTCCTTTGTACCTGGATGGATGTCACTCTGGTGATGTTGAAGAAGAAGTCGGGCAAGCAACTTGGGAGTAGGAACAAAAATCATCGCCCTAGTAGGAAGCCGAATGTTACTACTTTACGACTCTCTTACCCTGCAGTTACTAGTATTGATCCCAGCCCTAGCAACAAGGGAAAGGGAAAGCTTTAGGCTTTTCTTGGTTTCCTTCCTAGTACTAGAAGTTGAGTCTTCTACTACTTTCATCTTAGTTTCTCTAGTTGTACACCAATTGAGGTCTCTTGGCGGCTAGGTTACTACTTCATGGGAAGTTGGTAGGGAGGATTTTCTTTCTTGTGGTTAGGCTCAATAAGTGAGTGAATGTGTTAACAATGAGGGTCACATGTTCTTTGTCTGGTAGCTTATACCATTTATGATTTTGGTGTAAGATAGCATTTGATGTACATGCCTTCTGGCCATGGATAAATGAATGAAGCTATCTATTTTCTCAAAAAAAAAAAATCAACCCTCCCATTATTATTCGCTTCTGGAACAACACTTCATGCTTTATGCACTTGCCCCAAAGCTAAAGAGATTTGGGTTCTTACTTCTTATCAATTGATTGTTGGTGGTTGGCACCAAGGGAGATTTGTAGACTTGTTTAGAGCTGCTATTTCAGTTCTATCAAAGATAAAGTTATCCTTTGCAGTGGTCCTTTGTCGACGGATCCGGCAGGCTCGTAATGAAGAACTCTTCCAACATAAATTTGTCAGTGCACAATCTCAGATATCCCAAGCTCACTCTTTCTTATCTGACTTTGTTCTTACTACTATCGTTATCCCAATGTTTCGTGGTCCTCCAGTGAAATCCTATTGGTCCAGGCCTTGTCTTCCTTTTCTAAAATTAAATGTAGATGGTGCAATTGATGATTTGACAGGAAGAAGAGGCTTAGGGGCTGTTTTGAGGAGTGAAAATGGTAAGTTAATGTTGGCTGCGTCTAAAGGCTTAATGGGAGGTTTTGGTGACAAAGCTACGGAACTATATGCTGCAGCTCTTAGGCTTCGAACTATTTTTCAAGCTGGCCTCCAAAATTCACAAATTATCTTGGAGATGGATGCTTTATTGGCAGTTAATGATCTCAAAGAAGATGAACCAAACTGGTCAATTAAAGGTGCTTTAATTAAGGAGGTGAAGGCAATGTTTCACCTCTTCCCCTTAGTAATGTGTACATATTGCCCTAGAAAATGTAACCAGGCAGCGCACTCTTTAGCTAGGCACGCACTTTTGTTTCCTGCATCAGCAACTAAACCCCAACTCTTGCATAAATGTCGCCGGAAAAACCGTCAAAGCAATCAATCTCAGACAGTATGCAAATCATGGTGCTGCAAAACCATCCAATCCACCAACCAAAACGACGTCGCTCACCTCCTCCTATCCAATGTGGGAAGCATGCAGCAAATTTCCTTGGGCACAAGTCTTTGTTCGAATGATTGCTACTTTGATTTTATGTGTACACAAGAAATGCTATTATTGCAACAACTTTGAATTTAGGTATCACGCCCCGAATTTTGAATACATGAATTCAAATCTGAAACTCGAAAACTCAAACCTTCGCTCGTAAATACGTAGAAACTTTTTCAATTAAACCAAAAAATAAAACAACTGAGCTTACCAACAGAAATACGAACTCGTTCTTTAGAGTCACATATTACATCACAAAGAGTTTACAAATTAAACTGAACAACAATTCAATAAGTAAACACACTCACCACTCTCACTACACAGCAGAAGACTAATACCAAAATACACTTCTACGTCCAAGCTACGATAACAACAAAACCTCAGCTTCGACGACTGTTACTCTAACCTGCACAATAACCCCTACACCATGTAATAGTGCACCACGTTGAAACAACAAATCCGGTAGGCTTTTGCAAGCTCGTATGAGTAAATCTAAATAACCACAAACACATTTCCAACTCAAGGACAACAATTTAAGAAAATACAATAATCCCTGCATAGAAAATTAGTTCAGGAGATCACATTAAAGTCAAACAAAAGAATTGTAGTAATCCCTACATATAATTTAGTTTAGGAGATTACTTAAAAATCAACAATAAAGATGAAAAAGAAAAATAAATAAGGAAAACAAACAACTTACGCTAAAATCAAGAAATCGTCTTTTCAACTCAATTAAAAACTTCCACCTTTTAAGTGCAACACCCATGTCCTTCCTGTACCATAAAATAAAGAAATCACCCACCATGATTCCTTAAAAAATCCCATATTCTCTTCCCAAATGACACAATGCAAGTCACACAATTTATTGTTTTGAGGTATAATTTTTGGGAACCAATAAATTGTGGGAATTCGAAATGATATCTTCTCTTGTTTTGAAAAGTGTTTGAAGATTGGAAGTTACAGGTTGTGATTTCTCCTTTTTGGTGATTTGGGTGACATTTTAGGTCCAGTGAAACTCATTTTAATGTTTTGATCTAACGGTCAGTGACAGGACCCGCCCCGAAATTTCCCCCTGAAATCCCAGGTGGCCTTGCGGGGCCCACTATCTGAGAAAATTCGACAGAAATTTCCCAAAAAATGGACAACCCTAACCTATGAAAGGAGACAAAATCACACTTCTTGATACTTACTCATTTTTCCAACTCCTGGAGCCACATTGCTCCCCAAATCAACAACTTAACCAACCAAATTATCAATAAACTCAAATGATAATTTATAAGACCACAACTGAACACTCCAAGTTTACAATCCATCTCGGAATAATTCAACTCAATCTCAAATCCATAATTATACATATAATAATATAAAACCTCCCACGGTTATCAGAGCAGTCTAAAGAAAAGGAGATAAAATACACAAAGTAGGTTGGCAAGTAACCTACGGAAGATAGGTGGCAGTGGTGGTGCTAAGCCACAACTCCTAAGCCGAATAGCTACACTGCGAATTGGGCATTTGAAAACAAAAGGCCCATGGGGAAAATATACAAAAACTTTAGCGTAAGTGGACAAAAACAAATATTTCACAAACAATCGAAAATAAAAAGAATTTAATATTTTCCCTCGTTTAATCATTTGTAAAGTCCAATGCATGCAATATTTATTAAATAAATATTTTTCTGGCAACACGAAAATTCATGAGAACATTCCAGCTACACTGGTTAAAAGAAATCGAACTAGCCCCGCTAGTCAAATAAACATAAAATAAAGGGAACATGAATATAACCATACAACGAAGGAGTCTCCCAAACTCAAGTCGAAGCCTCCCAGGCTCTATCCTCGACTTTCGACCCACAAACACAAAGTAAGTGAGGAGGAGCCTCGACTGCTACTCACGTGGGGAGGAGAACTAAACAAACAACTTATATCAACCCAAGTATGGTGAAGAAAATCATTCAAAAACCAATAAATCCATAAAGGTTCCCCAAATTTCGCAATAAAGTCACGAGAAAATAAATATATTCCAATTATGTGATCCTGCATGTCAAAATATTCTTGAATTCATAAACAAATAGACGAGAATTAAAAATATATGTAATTCTATCGGAAATCTCATTTCCATAAATAATAAGGAAATATTATAATTTACATAAAATGGTATAATAAATTCCAGAATCACCTTGGAAAATAATTTGTCAAATATTCCAACATAAATCACAAGTCCAAAATCGAGCATAAGAAACTTCAATCCGAAAGTCCAATCGCTATAATAATAAATATTTAAATCTGATTAATCTGCTCGTTAATTTAAAACAATAATTTAAATCACAATTCCAATTCCTAAATCATAATTGAGATAAATTATAATTAATTTCTGAAAATCATCATTTGCAAGTAAAACCACGAGATAAATCGATATCAAATTCCTGAAAATAAATTATAAGCCAAAAATGTGATAAAATAATAAATAAATAAATAAATAAATAAATAAGTAAATCATTAATTCGGGAAAAATCATCGCATGCATCATTATTTAAAAATAAAAGTCCACTCACAATATACGGCTAAGCTTGCCGTCTATCTGAATTTTCCTCGTGAGGGTCCTCTGCACGTCCTATACAATACAGCTTTTAGAAATCGAAATTCCAAACGTCTCCTCTAAGCCCAACGCCTTCAATCCTTATTGGATTCCATCAAAACTTCACCAATAATATTGATTCGTCGATTTACAAATTCTAGAAAAAATTTGAGAGAAATCCAACGGTCGGATTCTCGTAAATCAATAATCGAAATTCTACATTTTCATAAACTCACAATCAATACAAAACTCCTCTGATCTTCACTATGAACACATGTACAAGTTCTACAACAATTATAGGATTTAACTGGCTAAAAACAAGAAATAAATCTAAGCCCTACGCGCCGTCGGCCGACTTCAAACCAGGGCACCAAAATCTAGCTACAACATCTTCTCAACTACCACCAAGCCGTAAAACACCTAGAATTGCCGGAAATCAATGCAAACAATAAATACCTGATTTTGAACAGTAAAAATTTCAAACATTCAATTCTTCCTCCACGCTTCAAATTGCTTCAAGAGACTTAGAGGGATTCTTTAGCAAGTAATGAGCTTTCCAAAATGACTGGAATAGTAGAAGTTGGTGGTCGGAATCAGGAGAAATCTCAGAATTCATCAACTGCTACAATGAACTTTAGAGGCTCGATTTGCAAAATTTCGACCAAATCGCCGTGAGCCACTACATGAGTGTGTGCGGGAGGAGGAGGCGGTCCTAACCAAGCTTGTGGCGCGGCGATTGGTGGCCGGACGGCAGAGTTATGCCGAAAACTGCAGAAGAGAGAGAGAGAGAGAGAGAGAGAGAGAGAGAGAGAGAGAGAGAGAGAGAGAGAGAGAGAGAGAGAGAGAGAGAGAGAGGAAACGCGCGGGAGAGGAGAGAGAGAGATAGTTACTCGGGTAGTTCTGACCTACCACAATAACTTTTCAAATATATACTCAATTATCATGAACAGTAACTTCATTTTTTTGCTTATAACTTTCGCATATGAACTATGATATTTACGTACCACATATGCACGAACTCGGTTTAACGACCTCTATGACTTTCATGAAGAAAATTTTCTCAAAATTTGACCCGAACAAAAAGTCAACTATTAGGGCCAGTAATAGTATCGAAACGTTCTAAAAAGTAAAAGAGTTGTCGTTTACCGTACAATGATTAGTAAATAGTAAAATTTTAGGTTTGGGTCTTAACAGTCTGGTTGGCCTAAGGATCTGGGGTTAGAGGTTGTAGTCTCAGAGCAGTATCGGATGCCAGAACCTTGGCCGGGTGATGGGCTACGGTTCAGTTAGAGCTCTAGTCTGTCTGCCAATGTATTGCTTGGGGGATGACTTTGTGTTATCATGCTTATGACTGCATGTTTTGTAAAAGAGAGTGCCGGGTGTGTACTTTCTTTATTGTCCAGGTTGGACCGAAATTTCTTGTTGATTTGTGAGGTTAACATTCTATATGATTTCGTCAATGGAACTCACTCACACATATTGTTCTTATCACCACAAAATCACCAATACATATATATTTCAAGTTAATAATATATATACGTGGTCATTCACTCAGGAATGCCACTAATACCGACTATAGTCCACACACACCAAAAATTGAAAAATTTATTTTTATAATTAAATCCACATTTTTACTTACCCATGAACCGTAGTCGATAAAGTCCATGTAATTTTAAAAAAAATATTTATTTCCAGAAAATAATTTCACAATTCAAAAATTAAACCGACAATAATGAATTTCGGTTCATAAACGAACCATGTGAGATTTACTCACCTCTAAATCCAATTGCGTCTTCTCTAATAGCCAAGATCAAACAGTCACAAAACGTTCACCCAATACAATTCCCATCAAGCACCTAATCACATACAGTCTCAACTTAGCACACAAATTACAAAATACAATTATACGACGATCCAACGGTCGGATCCTCACGGATCGCCTTGAGGATCATCTTTACCAATTTGTACGACGATCTAATTGTCAGATCCTCACTGATCTCTTTTAGGATCATCCTCACAAAATTATACGACTATACAACAGTCGAATCCTCACTGATCGCCCTTCGGATCATCCTCTCAAAATTATATGACAATCCAACGGTCAAATCCTCACAGATGACCTTTAGAATGATCTTTACAAAATTATACGAAGATCCAATCGTCAGATCATCTTCCGAGACCATCCAAAGTCTCCGGAACACTTCTACGATCAAAACAAAAGAACTACAAGTCGATCGGACAGTCGGATCCTCGCGGATCGAAAACTGAGACAATCAAAAAAGTAAAAATCCTAACATATTCATACGATCTCCAAAAATTACGTATTATATATCAAAATGCTCGTATCAATGAGTAGAAGAAATAGAGAATCAGAAACTACTCCTTACTTGGCCAAAACCGTCTCCAAGCGCTGCCGCTGTCAACCTCTGAATTGGGCAACGAGACCTATGTCAAACTCTTCCTCTCAACATGCCCAAGAACTTTCACAACTAGCACAAGGTCTAAATCAAAGCGAGATTGGCTCAAATTACCTCGACAGAAAGTGGATCGGAGATTTTTCCAGTTTTCCAATCGGCCTTGGTTCTCCTTCCTTGCTTTGATTCTGTTAAAGCCACTTGGTGAATATGATTAGCGTCTTTGGGGGATTCCAAAATGACCGGTGCCGAAGCTTAGGGTGGCTTGACGGTGAAGAAATCGGTGTTGACTGAAAATTGAGCTTGGATCAGACCTTGCTTGCTGAACCATGTAGCGTCGGAGATAGGCCAAGATGCTACACCATATCGACAGAGGAGGAGGCGAAGCAATTGCAAGGGGTGGCGCGTCCAACGGCGGACGGACAGAGAAGATATCGCTAGGAGAAGAAAAAGGGCGATTTCCTGTTAGGGAGAGAGAGAGAGAGGGTCGGTTTCCAAATTTGGAAATCTATCATTTTTTGCAAATTTTAGAAAATTTCGTCATTTATAATAGAATGTTTTTCCTAATGCCATAACTTCTTCATATGAACTCCGATTTTCGTGTTCCACATATACAGGAACTCGTATTGACGCACTCTAGAACTTTCATAAAGGAACTTTTCACATAATCATAACGTATAAAAAGTCAAACTTTGTGACCCCCCTAAAACGTTGCGTTTCAAATAAAAATTTGTCCGAAAGTAATTTCAATTTCTCGATTGCTCAGGGAAACGTTAACAAATGTAAATTGTACCAAATAAGACTTTTATCAATTTCTCGTAAATTACATGAAATTCACACTAAAATTTAGGTTATTACTTTGGGTTTAAGATTGTTGACCTCTTAGCATCACACATACAACTAAGCTTTGCTCATAAATTGGAAGTGTGCAACTTTTCCATCTTTGTTAGAGATGTCGAGATGTTCAATTACCGACAACGAGTTGTCCTTGGAACAAGCTGAGATAAACTTGCCACTTTCTGGTAGTGGGCATTTTGGCTAGTCAAGTCAGTTCGAGACAATTTGAGGAACGTCAAGTTTCAACAGTTGGATCTGAAATGTGATCGAGAATACACAACTCAGAACATTACCATCGATATATGAAGATAAACTCATATATCTCAAATAGCCGAAGAACTATTAGGACTTAATATAGTTTTGAGTTGGATTTGCTGTATTGTTTTATCTGGTTATGAGTTTGTAATAGGGTATTTCGAAATTTCTGTCATATGTCTGCCTTCTTATACTTGCAAGCATGAGTTACAAAACTTGCATTTGTTGTATTGTTTTATCTAGTTATGAGTTTGTAATAGGGTGTTTCGAAATTGCTTTCATATGTCTACCTTCTTATACTTGCAAGCATGAGTTACAAATCTTACTTGGAATATTGGAACATAATTAATAGTAACTTATCAAGAAACACGGTGTTAATTTGAATCTAAAATCACTTTTCAACCTTCACAAATAGCTTTATGATCAAGCAATTTTTATTCATACTTCTAAAATTAGCATTTAGACTTCCTCACTTAGTATATCGCAAATTTACTTTTACAAATAATCAATATACTATCTGCACTTCTCTAATTTTCTCACAATATCCCTTATTTAATAAAATTTATAGATAATGCCACATTTATGTATCAATGAATAGGTCAGTTCATTGAAAAGGCAGAAAATGGCGTCAACATCTAGTACTGTTGCTAATGTGCCACCAAAAGTCAATGTTTTCACTTGGCGTCTGCTGAATGGAGCATTGCCCACCAAGTCTGCACTTTTTTCACGTAAAATTTTGTTACATGATTTAAATTGTGTTCTCTGCCGCAATTCGGTGGAGCCCGAAAAGCATATATTTAAAGACTGCATGGCCGTCCAGTGTTTCTGGAACTTCTGTCCCTTAAAAGGACATAAAGCTGAAACCTATGAATCACGTTGCTTATGATTTGAAGGCTCGGGTCTTTGATGTGATAGATATATTGTGTTGTTAGCAGTGTGATTACTCTATGATGGGTCTTTGGTTGATTTAGTGTGAAAGGAATAACCTAGTTTGGAAGGGTAGTAATTTTCAACCCATGCGTATGATTGAGTGGTGTAGGTAGGAGGAGGAATTTTAGCCATACTATCCCAAAGCTTCGAGAAAAAAGAAGAGGCTTTTGACTAAATGGGAATATCCTCTGAGAGGAAGACTGAAAATTAATGTTGGTGGGGCTTTTAGGATGGACTGTGGAAATGGAGGCATTAGGGCTAGTGGTCAGAGATGATTTGGACACTTTGCAGCTATTGAAAGGTCTTTTCTGCATGCACATTCGAATATTGATATGGAAGCGGAGGCATGTAGAGCTGGCATTCTTTTTGGTAAACACTAAGGTTGGATGGAAATTGACATTGAAAGCGACTCTGCCATTCTGATTGCTGCTTCAATTGCAAGGTGGAGAATTTTTCGGAGGTAAGTCGGGTTTTGGATGATTGTAAATTTTACTTAATTATCTGCTTTTTAATCAGTTAGAATTCGACATATCTACCATGAAACAAATTGTGTTGCATATATGCTTAAATAATATTTGGTTAGATGGAACTCCTGCTATTATTTAGGATGTACTCTACGACGATTATAATAATTGTTCTAATATAGTACGGCATTCAGGTTTTATGTTCCTCCATTGCAAAATATTATTTCAATAAATGAAAGGCGTGGAGCAGTCTAGAGCCTCCCAGCTAGGCTGGATTTTAAACCCTATTTCAAAAAAGGAATAGGTCGTGTATACCAACTAAAATTGCTCAATTACTAAATTGAGCTCATAACCGTTTGCGTATATTTACCACCCCTGAGGTTATATGTATAGCTACTTACTGTCGATAGTTCTACAATACATTTTTAATTAACTTACTTCTATTTCCAAAATATACTTAACTGTAAGTATTTATGGATTGTAGTATGCACTTGAATAGCCCATAAGTTGACGAGCAGTAGATGCTGCAATGGCAAACGAAATCTGAACTCTTACTTGGTACATGATCAAAGAAGTAAACACCATGCATGCAAAGAAAAGCACAGTAGGATGTGGGGGTGGAAATTTTTGAGAAAGATTTTAGGAAGAGACTCTATGAGAAGAAATCTCCTCGAGGGTAGTTTAAGTGAGGAAGGATCTCCTCAAGTGAGATTCAAGTAAGGAGATATCTATTCTAAAGTGATTCAAGTGAGGAGGGATCTCTTCGAGGGAGATTCAAGTGAAGAAAAATCTCCTCAAGATAGGATCTTAGTGAGGAGGGATCTTCTCGAGGGTAATTCAAGTGAGGAGAATTTCTCCTCAAGGGTGATTCAAGTGGGTTGAGCATTGTGTGAAAAACAACGCACCAAGAGGGCATGATTATGCCGTAGTAAGTTGGGAGCATTTCTTAACTGAGGAGCAACCCATAAATAAAATCCAGGCTGCTGGGCCCTTGCTGGTAGGCTTTCTTTATTTATTTGTTATGTAATATAGGTTATTTCTAATTTAGTAGGATTTTAATTACAATAAGTCTCTACCAATCTGTGGTAGGGCTTGGTTCCGGCTTGCGCACTCGATGTGCCTTGTCTGACCTAATGAGCTGACGAGTCATTGCTAAATGGATACATCTTAGTGCCAAAATGAAACGAAGTGTAGTCGATCTTATTTCCGACTGGCAACGTAGTTAGAAAGCTATTTTTGTTTGCCATAGATGCTCTTCATGACGGTGATCTTTTTGGATGTCACCGCTTTTGTAAAGCAAATGAAGTTGCTAGAGGTGCAACCATTGCTAATAGATGCATATTAGAATACATAGATTTTGTAGAGATTCTTGTTATTATTGCGGGGCATTCTCTCGATGCTAATAGTAAGTCGGGGTTAAGGCACCATGTCCCCCCTCCCCCCACATCTATTCTGCAGTTTCATTAATCGAGGCTTTACAATAGTTGCACCAGCCCTTTTTTATAATAAAAAATAATAATAAATAAAAAAAAACTTTGCTATTTAAAGGGAGGAGATCACCTGTCCCCAAATTTGATGTATCAATTCTATCACTATATTGTAACGCTCCAAATTACACCTTACCAATTTGAGCAAGTCACAATGCCGTGTCTCTAAGACATAAACTAAAGGTTTGATTTACATTCTAGAAACCCACAAGACATTCAGTTAAATAATATTTTTCGTGAAACGCATAGCGGAAACTTGAAGATATGTTTGAGGTGAAAACTATTGAAAATCATTGAGTTCACTTTCTTCGTCTAGAACTTACAACCTTTGAACAATCGAAATATAACGACTTAGCAACAATAATTAACTTTCATCAAGTTCAGGAATAACAACTTCAAGAGATAAGGGTCGAGATTTTAAAACCGGAACCTGGTTATCTTTATGATGAGTTATCAAATTCCGCACATCTAGTTCCGTATGCTACTGTCCCGTACTAGTGCATAATACTTGAAACCACATTGTTATAAGAGTGAGTGTTCATCCTCGCAGCTTAGTAAGCTTCACCCTTGCTAGGTTTGAAAACTTTATAGATAACTTTTAATTGGCAATGCCAGTATGAAAACAAACTTTAAAACTTTTCTTTAAGAACGACAAACTTTAATTATTTTCCAACTTAAAACTGATGCATGAAGTCCAAACGAATACGGGTCCTAAGAAATACCTGATGGTTAGTACCGTAGATCCCACTACACAACCTTACCTGAAATCAATTTATAACCAAGTAAGCATAGAGAGGGCGTTCACTACCTAGCTACACACCCAGAACTGGGTCGTCATTGCGATCGAAATACCTCGTGACCAGTCTAGCTGACCCTCAAGAGGTTAAGGGAATTGAACCCAAGGAAGTTAGTGCTACCCTTCGCTCTCAAGCCATTAACAATATCTTTCATGGAGTGATTAGTATACATTGCATTTTAACATAACCAATCCAAAAAACTTATCATACATCATTTTATATAAAATATGAAAACAACTAACCGAGAAAGACCCCGAATTCCCTACATAGATTCCAAAGTTGTTTACTTCATGTTGTTCGAGATTCACGAACATCTATTTCTCAGGGAACTGGAATCCTAATTTCCGACATAATTAACGTTAACATTTTTCCATAAAGAAACAAAGACGAGAATTTCATCAATTTATTCGTCCAACCAATCTTTCCTAGTTTGACTAGGATTTAACCAATCACTCTTTTCGACCAATTCGATAATTGTCCCAAATCCTCTAATATATCATTTCGAGTCATTGATCTCATCACATGGTATTACTATGAATTACTATGGACACCCAATATCATTACTTGACGATTTTTAAATTTTCACAACCATTTTCATATATATCCGTTATGCTCTCAGCATAATGCAAGGCAAATCAAACTCTAAAATTTACCCAAGTCGATTTGATATCCAATGTACATTCAATTTCCAACAAATACCAAGCTATCTTAACAGTAATCGAGATCTGTACAACACAAATTCACAGAGACATGCGAACTCGAGAAACTACAGTTCCAAAACATCAATTCCAACAATGCGATTTCCAGAGTTTTCAAGGAAAACCTTGACGGTCCTTTGTGTTGAACAAGGGCCAGGAGATGATCCAAATCAGTAAAATGTTGTTATGAAATGTTAATTAGTCGTTAATTTGGGTTAAGTTGTTAATTAGCTGGGTTGTTATTGTAGCCAATACATGGAAGCCACGTGTCTGGGTAGGTAGCTTATCCTTGGGTTTTATAAACCGGAACTCTGTACTCCTTTGATTTTTATCAATCAATATATCGAGTTATTTCCTTTCTTCTTCTTTAGTTCTCTTAGTTTTCTCTTTGTGATCATACCTGGTTAGGGCTCTTACCCTAACAATTGGTATTAGAGTAGTCGACCATGGGGAAATTGAAGGGGGTGGGGAAGCCCCTGTCGCCACCTCGTACTTCCGGCGAACTTTCACACCTAGAATTTGAACTTCAAATTCATCGTGATGAGACCAACGCTCGATTAGATGAGATGCAAGCTTCTATCCAGGATTCACTCGCAGTCTCTTTGGCGAGCTTTCGATCTATGCTTATGGATGATATGAAGGCGCAGCTCACCGCGCTCAAGGAGCCTCCTGTGGTCAACCAAGGTAGTGCTGCGATACCACTACCTGATGGCACTGTTTGTTTTGGTTCACCGCCTCCTTCATCGGCGGTCGCAGCCATGGAGGATACATCATCCACTATGGCCAGATCTAAGGGTAATCCAACTCATACCTCAAGATCTGAGGGTAATCCCACTCATACCTCATCTTTTCCTGATTTTAACTTTACTACTGATGATGTGTTGTTACAATTAACTAGTACTGTGCGTACTAGTTCTATTGAGGTCACCACTGAGTTAAAAATTACGGGAAATGATGCTGAGAAAATGGAGTTCAAGGAGACAGGAATGATTGGAAATATGGGGGTTAAACCTATAGGTAGTGGTAGTACTATGGCCTTAGCAAGTAGTTCAGTAAATGGATCATTAAGTGCCTGTTGAGCTCTTCAGATGATATGGATACGACAGGAGTACCTCCAATTTTGGATACTGAAGAACCTTTAATCCGACTACAGGTAATGGGGGAAAGCAATGCAGCTACTATGTAGTTGAAAGGGAACTTCAATGGTAAAATTGTGCATGTGCTCATTGACTCAGGAGCTACACACACAACTTCATCCATCCTCAACTACTCAAAGGTACTAAGGTACAAGTTCATAAACTTTCTCCCTTGAATGTGATACTAGCTAGTGGTGCCAAAATGAAGACTCGAGGTGAGGCCAAGATTGAACTCAAATTACAGCAATTTACTTTTTCTGATGATTTTTATATTTTACTTATGACTGGATGTGAAATTGTGCTAGGGGCCAGTTGGCTCAAATCTTTGGGTGACATATTGTGGAACTTTGAGACCATGAAAATGGGATTCAAGGTAAAGGGATCAGAATTCTTACTTCAAGGTAAAGTTAACCCACAAGCTACTATCATAGGATGCAAGGCAATAATAAGGTTATTACGAAAAGAAAGGGAGGCAATCATGATCCAAGTCCAACCGACACTGATGAGCCAAAGTATTGCACCCAAGAACACATAACTTCAGACTTTGATCAACAGATATGAGGATTTGTTCACTCCTCCAACCTGCTTACCTCAAATCAGAAATCAGGACCATAAAATTGAGCTCTTACCAAATACTCCACCTGTGAATGTGAGGCCTTATAGGTATCCTCACTTCCAAAAAGCTGAAATAGAGAAAATAGTGCAGGAGCTGCTGGACAATGGGATAATCCGGCCTAGTGTGAGCCCTTTTTCTTCTCCTGTGTTGTTGGTAAAGAAAAAAGATGGCACTTGGAGGATGTGTGTGGATTACAGATCATTGAATGCTGCCATAGTTAAGGACAAGTATCCAATTCCTGTGGTCGATGAGTTACTGGACGAAGTGCATGGCTCAACCATTTTTACTAAACTTGATTTGAGGTCCGGATACCACCAAATTCGAATGAATCCAGGTGACATCAACAAAACTGCTTTCAAGACACATAGTGGCCATTATGAATTTTTGGTCATGTCATTTGGACTTACCAATGCTCCTTCTACATTCAAGTTAGTAATGAATGATATATTAAGAGAGTATCTGAGAAAATTTGCATTGGTTTTTTTTGATGACATTCTTGTGTATAGCCCTAATTTTGAGTTACACTTGCAGCACTTGGAATCAGTTTGTATCAAGTTACAGCAGCATTCTTTAAAGGTCAAACAAAGAAAATGCAGCTTTGGTGTTGATAAGGTAGAGTACTTGGGACATGTTGTGAGTGCTAATGGAGTTTCTGTTGATCCAGCTAAGATTGAATGCATTAAAAGTTGGGAGCAACCAAAGACTATCAAAGGATTGAGAGGTTTTCTTGGATTGGCAGCCTATTATAGAAAATATGTCAGTAATTTTGGTATTATAGCCAAACCATTTATGGACATGTTGAAACTTGGGGGTTTCCAATGGACTCCAGCTTCTGAAGTAGCTTTTAACAAGCTGAAACAAGCACTCATGAGCACCCCAAGTTTGGCATTGCCAGATTTCTCTAAAGAGTTTGGCATTGCCAGATTTCTCTAAAGAGTTTGTCATCGAGTGTGATGCCTCTGGAGTGGGAATTGGGGCTATCTTATCCCAGGAAGGCCATCCCATTGCATATTTGAGCAAGGCTCTAGCCCCCAGGCATGTGGCATTGTCAGTGTATGATAAAGAAATGCTGGCTGTTGTTTTTGCTGTGCAACATTGGAGATCTTACTTGTTGGGAAACCATTTCAAGATCTACACTGATCACAAGACCATTCAATATTTCTTGGATCAAAAGATATCCACCCCGGCTCAGCAAAAATGGCTATTTAAGCTTGCAGGTTATGATTACTCAATTCACTATAAAGCTGGGAAAAATAACACAGCTCCAGATGCTTTGTCCAGAAAAGAAGAGCTGAGTAGCACTCACACTGAGGCTATCACTAAATATGGCGCCTTAAATGCCATTTTTGGTTCTCCACACCAGTTCACAACTATGTGCTAGAAATCCAAGCTGCTTGTCTAATGGATAAGGAAGCAAGTGCCATAATCAAGCAACTGGAGCAAGATCCCGCACTTCACCCTCAATACTTAATGATTCAATCTCAGTTGCACTATAAGGGTCTCATTTTTGTACCTGTCCAAGGAGGTTGGAGAACAAAGATCATCACTAAATTCCACAATGGTTATAGTGGAGGACATGCAGGTACACACAGAACTAAGAAGAGAATTACAAGATCATTTGCATGGCCTGGACTTCATAGAGATGTTAAGACTTTTGTAGCAAGTTGTCACACATGTCAGCAGAACCACTATGAAACCATTCACCCTCCAGGGTTGTTACAACCAAACGCCATACCAGTGAAGGCCTGGGCCATCGTATAGATGGAATTTATCGAAGGCTTGCCTAACTCTACAAGGAAGACAGTCATTATGGTGGTGGTGGACAGGCTAACCAAGTTTGGTCACTTTGTCCCTCTCTCCCATCCCTACACAGCTACAGTTGTATCTCAACACTTCATCAACAATATCTTTAAGCTGCATGGGATGCCAGAAGGTATTATCTCTGATAGGGATCCGGTTTTCTTGAGCAATTTTTGGGAGGCTTTCTTCAAGGCCCAGGGAACTACTCTCAACAAAAGCTCTGCTTATCATCCACAAACAGATGGGCAAACCGAGAACCTCAACCGAACTTTGGAGCAATATCTCAGGTGTGGGCAAACCGAGAACCTCAACCGAACTTTGGAGCAATATCTCAGGTGTGTAGTGGGTGAAAGACCTCACTCATGGGTGGAAGCCTTACCATGGGCTGAGTGGTGGTATAACACTGCTCATCACTCTGCAATAGGCATGACTCCTTTCCAAGCTCTCTATGGGTATGAACCTCCTGCAATCAAATCCTACATCCCTGGGTCTACATTAGTGGAAGTTGTTGATTATCAATTGCGGACTAGGGATGAATTATTGGCTATCTTGAAGAGGAATTTGCAGATTGCACAGGCTAGGATGAAAATTTTCTATTACAGGAAACACACATAGAGGTCTTTTGAGGAAGGAGACTGGGTGTATCTCAAACTACAACCCTACATGCAACAATCTGTGAGTAAGAGACACATCCATAAGCTAGCACCAAGATATTATGGTCCCTTTCAAGTGGAAAAGAAGATCGACCCAGTGGCATACAAGCTCAAACTTCCCAACTCGGCCAAAGTACACCCTGTGTTCCATGTCTCACTGTTGAAAAAGAAGCTGGGAAATGCTGCAGTTATTTCAGCACATTTGCCTCCTACCATATATAGACCCTGATAACCCAAGATGGTATATTGCACAGGTCTTGGACAGAAGAATCTTCAATGTTAAAAATGAGCCGGTTACCAAGTGGCTAGTCCAATGGCTGGGAGCAGCAGCTGAAGAAGCTACTTGGGAGGTAGCTCATGACATCATGACTAGGTTCCCAGATTTCAAAGCTTGAGGTCAAGCTAGTTGTTTAGGGGGCAGCAATGTTATGAAATGTTAATTAGTCATTAATTTGGGTTAAGTTGTTAATTAGCTGGGTTGTTATTATAGCCAATACATGGAAGCCACGTGTCTGGGTAGTAGCTTATAAACCAGAACTCTGTACTCCTTTGATTTTTATCAATCAATATATCGAGTTATTTCCTTTCTTCTTCTTTAATTCTCTTAGTTTTCTCTCTGTGATCATACCTGGTTAGGGCTCTTACCCTAACAAATGTCTTCTCTGACGGAAAACATGGCCTCCGGAAAACTCCTTGCCGAGCTCACCATTGTCACAATTTCTCGATTCCTTCGATTGTGCACAACCAAGCATCACTCCATTTCGCAACTTCTGGAAAATTTAACCATAATCGAACATCGACGTGTAATTCGCAAATTCAGAGGAGGAATAAACCAAGGCAGCCACCACAAGCGGTGGCAGAACATACCTAACTCACCATTTCAAAGTTCAAACTTCTCCAGAAATCAATTCATGCTTTAAGACGTCGGAAACGAACCCAGAAAAACCGAAACAACCGTCGTGGACGGTAGTTTCGAAAGTACCCAGAATCACCCAAAACACGATTCCATCAAAACTTAATCGAATTCCAGAACCAGTTATACCATCATGTAGAGTGTGAAGAGGAGATCGATTTTCATACCTCAAGCACCGCCGATGGTCGTCGGAGACGCCTGAAAATTCTTCGAAACCGCCGAAAAAGCTTAGAGCTTTCAAGCGTCATATCATCTCCTTCTGTAGCCAATTGGACAATTAGATGCCAGAATCACGTCGGCACCGAGGAGACGAAGCGAACGCCGATGTTACACATCCCAGATATGTCCGAACGGAGGAGTTCCGTTCGGGTAGTGGCTTTGGGTCGTCGGGCTGCAGAAACGGGTCGAGAGCTCTGATGGGTTCTCGATCATTCTGGGGCGTCCATCTGATCTCACTGTATTTATAGCCTTTCCCAATTAATTTTGGACAGCCGTGATGAAGCGATGGAGGATCTGTGTCGACCAGATTGCACCGAGCTAATTTTCCATTTTCTTTAAATAATTTCCTTAATTCCAACACTTTCAAAATTCATAAGCAAGCTATGTCCAAAAAATTTCCTAAAAATTTCTACAAACTCGTCGTGTGGCGTATTTTATTATCAAACTCTTAAATTAAGAATTTCACCTAATGAAAAATTCTGAAAAAATATTCTCGAGCACCTTTACAATTTTCGAGGTCAATAAATAATTTTTGAGTGATTTCACTTAAGCTTGATAAATTCTCCGGGGCTTATATATATAGTTTGTTGACACTTGTCTCTATCATATCTTACCACTAACATCGTTAACTCTATCTAAAAACATAAAACAAAATTTACAGTTCTTCTACAACTTTTGAGTTTATCCTTGTCTCTCTCATCGCAATCTACAACGCTAACTTTGACGGTCTTTGTCGCTTTCGGCACCTCTATCTCCGACTCTAGTTGCCATGGAAGATTGGGTGGATGGGAACAGCTATTTTGGAAATTGATGGCTGGGAGAGAACTGAATTGTAGATTGAAATCGGTGTAAGTTACCAGACTAATTAAAGTCTAGTTCTGGGTATGGAGACCTGGGTATTGCCATTAATAATTCAGTAAAGGTCCTACCGATTTAGATCTAACTCCCACAAAATGGAATGAAGGATTTGGAGTGATGTGACAGAGTTGGGACAGAAAAAAATGGGATAGGTGGTCATCTCCTCTATTTCAATTTAAATGAATTAAGAGCATCTCCAACAGAATACTTATTTCAAAAAAAATTTGAAATTTAACTAGTTTTAGACTAAGTTTGATCTCCAGCAGACTAGCTAAACAAAAGCTAAATTTAGCTTTAGCTAAAAGACCTAGCTATATTTAGCTAGAGAGGAGAGAGAATTTAACTAAAAGTTAAATTTAACTTGAGATTTAGGTATTTGCTGGAGCATAACTCAATATTCAACTAGCTATATTCCAATTTTAGCTACTTTTAGCTATCAAGATAGCTATCACTGTTGGAGATGCTCTAAATGGGTAATCATTAAAGACCTATTAACTAGAAAACCATTATAAAAAAAGTTTGTACGTGGCCACTTTCTTGACTAAATTAAGGTACGTGGAAACTTTTCTTTTTTAATATTTATTTATTTATTTTCTGAGCGACAATTTTTTTTCACCCCACTCCTCTCGTTATGTTATTGAAATTTAAACTCATAACCTCTGCGATGTTAATTAGACCAGCTAATAACAAGCCACGACTCACCTACGGGACCAATTAATTGATGCAAAGGACCAGTTAACTGATGCAAAGTGATATCAGTTGTCGGTCAGGAATTTCTGGTCTTACTGGCGGCTAACAAATTGAGAAGGTTAAAAACATGAAAAGTGTGGAACACGGGGCACTCTCATAAGTGGAGTTACAAACTTACAATTGCTTTCAAAAACAAAAACGGCAGGTCAAGCGGGACTGACCTATTAAATGAATTTCCCACGTCATTTTAAGTCTCTTCAAAACTATTCACAGAACTCCCAAAATCAGCCTCTTATTTCAAAATCTATAAGCTCCTGGTGTAGATTCCTTCTTCTATGCAGCTTTATTGGATAGAGCACAACATCATGAAAGCAGCTCAGGAGACTACTCTGCGTCTCCTCCTCCTCCATATTTTCTTGCTCTTTTTGCTTCCATTGGAGGCCACGTCATCACAAATAATACAAGCTGAAGCTCTCCTAAAATGGAAGAACAGCTTTACTTCTTCACCACCTTCTCTGAATTCATGGTCGCTCACAAAGGTGTGCAATTGGACTGCCATTGTCTGCGACTGCAATACCAAAACAGTTTCTGAAATTCACCTTGCAAACTTCAACATCACTGCAACTCTAACGCAGTTCAACTTCGACAAGTTTCTCAATCTCACCCATTTCAACCTCAATGGCAACAATTTCTCAGGGCCTATACCATCTGCCATTGGCAACCTCACCAACCTCACAACTTTGGATTTGGGCAACAATCTTTTTGCACAGGAAGTTCCTGTGGAGATGGGCAATCTCAAAAAGGTACAATATCTGCTTCTTGGAAGTAACTACTTAGAGCCTGCCGATTGGTCTAAATTTTCAGGCTTTCCTGTGTTGACTTTCCTTGATCTTTCTATGAACAAACTAGACTCAAAATTTCCAGAATTTATATCTGAATGTAGGAACTTGACATTCCTAGATTTGTCTCACAATGCTTTGACTGGCCAAATACCAGAAGTGGTATTTACCAATCTGGTCAAGCTTGAATATCTCAATCTCACCAGTAACCAATTCCAAGGGCCAATGCCATATAACTTTCCCAACCTCAAACACCTTTATTTGGGATTGAACGACTTTAGTGGTCCAATTCCTGAAGACATAGGTCTGTTATCTGGTCTGGAAATTTTTGAAGTGCTTAACAATTCCCTTGAAGGGAAAATCCCATCCTCCATAGGCCAACTCAAGGAGCTTCAGCACCTTGATTTTTCAGCAAATTCATTAAACTCTTCAATCCCTTCTGAGCTTGGTTCATGTACCAACCTCACTTTCTTGGCCTTGGCTGTGAACAAACTCAGTGGGGAATTGCCTCTGTCCTTGTCAAAATTGACCGACTTGGTGAATTTGGGTTTATCTGATAATCAATTTACTGGGCCAATCTTGCCTTCTCTGGTTTCCAATTGGACTGCAATAGCCTCTATTCAATTCCAAAACAATAGCTTCAGTGGCAACATTCCAGCAGAAATTGGCCTATTGACAAATCTTAATATCCTCTTTCTGTACAAAAATAATTTCACCGGCCCAATTCCCTCAGAGATAGGAAACTTGCAAGCTATGACAAGTTTGGATCTGTCGGGAAACCAGCTCTCCGGGCCTATTCCTATGGCATTCTGGAATCTCACTAATCTTCAAAGTGTACAGCTTTTCTCCAATAACCTCCGTGGCACAATCCCGCCAGAGATTGGAAACATGAGTTCCATGGTTAAATTTGATGTCAGCAGAAACCAACTTCAGGGGAAGTTGCCAAAAACTATTTCTCTCCTTAGAAAACTAGAGGGGTTTTCTGTTTTAATTAATAGGTTTTCGGGGACCGTTCCCAGTGATTTCGGGAAGTATAGTCCTAACTTGACAGTTGTTAACTTCGCGGAGAACAGCTTCTCTGGAGAGTTGCCGCCAGACTTGTGTAGTGGATTTGCCTTGCAGATATTCTCAGTGCAGTTCAACGACTTCACAGGGCCATTACCTGGGTGCTTGAGAAATTGTACTGCATTAACAAGAGTGCGGCTTGATGAGAACCAATTCACCGGGGAGATTACCAACGCATTTGGTGTTCATCCTAGCCTCAAAGTAATATATCTAAGTCAGAACAAGTTCGTTGGTCAACTCTCGCCACAATGGGGAGAATGCAAAAACATCACGGATATGAAAATGGACGGAAATAGAATTTCTGGTCAAATCCCACCTGAGCTTGGCCAGTTGACACAGTTGCAGTGTCTGACTCTAAGCTCTAATGAATTCAGTGGGGAATTTCCAGTTTCCATTGGGAATCTAAGCTTGTTGTTTACTCTTAATCTCAGCAGGAACCACTTGACGGGAACTTTCCCTCATGTTTTAGGCAAATTGACTAAGCTCGAGCTTCTTGATTTGTCTGATAATAATTTTACAGGGGTATTACCAGTCGACCCTGGAACGTTTCAGAGGTTAACAAGCTTGAACACAAGCCACAACAAATTATCAGGTGGAATACCTGAGGAGATTGGTAATCTACACCTGCGGTATCTGTTGGACTTAAGCAGCAATTCGTTCTCGGGATCACTACCGTTGAACCTTGCCAAGCTTATAATGCTGGAGATTCTTAATGTCTCGCATAACCAACTCTCCGGGAATATCTCATCAACATTTTCCAGAATGGTTAGTCTTGTCGGCATTGATTTTTCTTACAACAACTTGACAGGTCCAATCCCAACTGGTGGCATTTTCCAAAAGAAGCTTCCGATTAATGCTTTCATTGGAAATAGTGGTTTGTGTGGTGAAACAGAGGGACTAACTCCATGCACTTCGGGTCCCGTAAAGTCCAACAAGAAAATTCTTGTTGGCGTCCTTGTTCCCATTTTTGCTATATTGCTGATGGTGACCATATCTGCTGTAATCCTTAAGTTCTGCAAGAAATCAAAGCTTGGAGAAATCGATCATCCTAAGGTGTCTAAAAGTTTTGATTCAATTATTTGGGGAAGACATGGTAAACTGACATTTTCTGAAATCATCACTGCCACCGAGAACTTTGATGAAAAGTACCTCATTGGAAGAGGAGGTTTTGGAAGTGTCTACAAGGCTGTATTGGACAGAGGCAAAGTCGTTGCAGTTAAGAAATTGAATATGTCAGAACATTCTAATGACGACATTGCAGAATTGAATCGCAAGAGTTTTGAGAATGAGATAAGAACTTTGACAGAAGTGAAGCACAAAAATGTAATAAAACTTTATGGGTTCTGCTCCTGGAAGGGGTGCTTGCACTTGGTGTATGAATATGCAGAGAGAGGCAGTTTGAAAATGGTATTGTATGGAGTGGAGGGGGAAGCAGAAGTACTTGGGTGGGGCACGAGGGTGAAAGTTGTGCAAGGAATAGCTCATGCTATTTCTCACTTGCATAATGATTGCTCTCACCCAATCATTCACCGCGACATAACTTTGAGCAACATATTACTAGATCGAGCTTTCGTGCCACGCCTATCTGACTTTGGAATAGCAAGACTATTGAGCTCAGATTCCTCAAACTGGACTGCTGTAGCGGGGTCTTATGGCTACATGGCTCCAGGTATCAGTCATTCAATAAACTTATAAACTTTGTATTTTATTTACGCAGATGTTTATACTCACCCAATAGCATTAGTGTTCTATGTACGCATATGATGGGAAAATGTTGGTTGATTTTGTTATTTTAACGAGCATGCAGAGCTCGCATTCACAATGCACGTGACAGAGAAGTGTGATGTATACAGCTTTGGAGTGGTGGCATTAGAAATCATGATGGGAAGGCATCCAGGAGAGCTACTGAATTCTCTATCGGAAAATGGAGATATGCTTTTGAAGGATTTGCTAGACCAGCGACTTCGGTCTCCTTCAAGTCAATTAGCAGTGCGAGTGGTTTCCTTGGCAACGATGGCCTTGGCCTGCACCAGCACTAATCCCGATTCACGACCCACCATGCATTATGTGGCGAAAGAACTATCATCCACTAGGACCCGGACTAGCCTCTCTGAGCCGTTAGGCACAATAACCATCAATGAGTTGGCAGGTTTTCATAACTAGAAGTGGCTGAAATAAAAAAGGGGTTTAACAAGTAACAACTAAATCCCTTCTCCAAAATTGACAGTCTTGCATTTCCACTAGTTTCTAGTTATTTGGTGTATAAATGTATTATTATAGTGCCAGCAATTTAAGGTATAATAAGTAGTATTTCTGTTGATGTAAAACTCAAATAACTGGTACAGTTGTACTATAACTGAAGTTAGTTCTGCTCATCATGTCTTGTGCAATAAATTACAATTACAATTTTTTGTGGGTTGCTTTCATTTTTGTTCTAGATTCCCTCTTGACATTTTCGGGATCACAGTGTAAGGTAGCAAGATATAGTCTTTCTGTTGGTATACAACTAAAGCAATTGTACAACTATATATATAGCTAGGTTGCACAATTTCACTATAGATTATAAGTTGGCCATGGTTAAGTCTCGAGAGAAGTTGATTAAACTTCATCCATCAGAGTAACAGAAACCTCTCTATAGATTGAAGTCTTGCTGTCCAGGACAAAAAGTAGAAACTGCTAATTGGAAAAGCAACTGGATATGTTATGAATTTATGTTAGGAGATCACAACTATTAGGTACTAGCTGCTTGTTCATATTTAGCAGTTTGGTTCACAGATCATGATCAAGATAACCATGTATATGCTAACCCTCTAGCAAGGCTCTTCTAGTGTCTAGTTGCAATGCTACTATGAAGGGTTGAATTCTAGGACTAGCTCTGACTTAATTGGTTACTATACTCAATTTGTTTAATATTCTAATCCTCACTATATTAAACTCAACACTTCAACAATCTCAGTAGTCAGTGTGATAGAAAAGCAGAAGAGTTGTAGCCACTTGATTTCATTTATATATAATGGTGTAAGGGTATAGGCTCACAACATCGTTCACTGGGAGATAACTCTGAGCTACCTATTACTACAGCTGGCCTCAGTGCCACAGCTGTCAGGTGAAAATCATGTGGAAAAGTAACTCATATGTGCTAAATGTGTTGCCAGTGAATAGTATTGCAAAGTGTTTGATCTAAAACAGAGTTCATAATTACAAATTTATAAGTTAGTCTGCAAGCCATAATAGGGAAACTGTTGAAGCACTAGTACTAGGGAAACACTAGTACAACTTACTGTAAGATTTTGTATAAGCAGAAACTGTTGAAATATTGCTCTTCATAAACAGCGGAGAATTTCTACTTGAGCGGTACTAGTACAGTTGACATGTTTGCACTTAAAGGTAACTAACACCAAAAACTTCTCATCCCAATGCCACAACAATTAAACTGGACCTATTGATTAAAATTCAAGATTGTAAAAATTTATCGATGAGATTGTTGAGTCAAACAAAACAGAGAAGAAGAGTCACAGTGGTATTACAATGAAATAACTTTTACATTTTATATGGCAGGAAAGCCCTAGCCTCCTTTTATAGGAGTCAAGCCAGACTAAGCTCCTAAAGCGTAGTCAGGCAGTTTATTTAGTTATTCTGATCTCTATTATTTCAGTCTACTGCTGAGCTCTAGTTAACTTGATATCATTAGTAGAAGTAGCCCTATAAAATCCAGAAGAACACTTCAATTTATAATCTGATGCATCATTAATTTAAGTAGCATGCAAGAAGAAACCCCAAATTGTAAAGGTCAAGTTCCAACCCCATCAAATCAAGCTCAACCTCAAACTAGTCAATGTATCGATGTCTATGAGAAAGATATCCATCTATTTATTAGACATGAAGATTATCGAGGAGAATTGGCCACTGGTGCTCAAATTTGAAACAAAGCCCAATTAGTTTCATATCAAAATTGAACTCCCAATCTAAATATTGACCTCTCATATACAACCAACTGTTCCCCAAGAATTACCAGAGCTCAATTATGAAACTGAAACTAAACTAAGATTATAAATATTAATATTCACCAGAGACAAATGGAAAGAACAATAGAATTTACCTTATATAATTGATCGGGGTTTATTGTGTCTGGGGTGAGAGAGCTGTTGTTACGGTTTATTTGGTAAAGGAGGAGCTGTTCGACGGAAAAGAGGAGCTTGTCGGTCTCAGTGGTAGGTTCCGGTAAGCGGACCTCTTCAAAGTCGGCGGAGGAGCTCGTCGGTGTCGGCGGTAGGTTCCAGTTCGAGGAGCTGCAAAGCTTGGGCGAGAGAGAGGTGATGTTTGGGAAAAAGAGGGAAAATGAATTAGGGATGTTTTGTTGGGTGCGTCTGGGCGTACGATACGCCCGGCGCGTGTTGTTTTGTTGGTAGAAAATTTGGCCAAAAGAAAAAAAAAAAAAAAAACAGAGGAAAAAATAATTGGGCTGGTGCCAAATGTAATACAGTGACGTTCATGTGTTTGTGATGGGATACAGAAACTAAAGAGCAGAAAAGGAAGATGCAATAATATCAAAACATAGTTATATTTCTCTGATAGTCCAAAATGGATTGCAATAAAGCATATAAACAGAGAAGGGGGTCCTTGATAATAAGGTAGGTGGCTATTCTAGATGGCTGACAAAATGGATGTCCTTAGCATTTCAACAAAATAAAGAGGTAATTATAAAGTAGCTTAGTCGGTGCAGTCTCAACAGTTTGCCACGGGCTGTTTCCGTTGTATGATCTTTTTTTTTTTCTTTTTTTTTTGTAAAATACATATATAAATAAATTTTACGAAAGCAAGACAAAAATTCGTCTCAATTGATTACAAAGTCACTACGGTAAAGATTTTCCGTGGCAAATAACAAGACTTAATCTCGACGGAACATTTTCCGTAGTAATAGGGTCTCAATTGCAACAACAACTGTTGCTGAAGTAAAAAAGCGAAGCAATTACAATTCTTTTTAGTAGTGCAGGAAGTGTAAGTTCATGATACAAGCAGAGTATGTTTCATATAAATATTACAATACCCAAGCAACTATCTCACAAACAACTCAAAGCAAAGTCTAGTTCACACAAAAAATTAAAAAAAATGGATACACTGAACAGACAACAACAATCACAAAGCAATCTCACAAACCATGAGGCGTACGAGAAGAAGAGTAAGCACCTGCAATAATCAATGTACCGTAAAACTTTCAGGGAAAAAATAAAATATGATATTTTAAAATATTTTTATATTCTGTCTTGCCCGTTACATTAAAATTCGGTCTATCAATGATTTTGGTACATTTTCATACAACAACTATTATGTCATCGTGAAGGGTCGAACTAGAAAAAGTTTAAATAAGTACAAGAAAACTGATTATGTCACTAAAATAATTTTTTTTTTAGAAAGAGATAATTTTATTAACTTATCCATGGCAGAAGGCACGTACATCATATGCTGTCTTACACCTAAAACCTAGATGGTCTAAGCTACCAAACACATGATAGGTAACCTTCACTGTGAACAAAGTGAGCACAATATTTAGACCTAGCCATATGAAGGCAAATCCAACACTACCTAAATCCTTACTAGAGGAACCCTAATCGCCTAGAGATCTCAATTGATATACAATTAGAGAAACTAAACTTAAATAGCAACAGACTTGAAGCTTCAAATGCTAGGTACTGAAGAAAGAAAGCATAGAGCGGCTTTCCTTTGCCCTTATCCTTAGGGCTAACCTCCTGGGTCCGAAATTCAAATTCCTGGAGAAGTGAAGCCTAACATATGATCCCTAACTTGGGCCTAGCAGCAGCCCAACTCCTTAGCCAAGTTTGATCTGGGCACCTAGCACACCAACTCATGGCTTCCAAATGGCTGCCATTGACCACCGTCGTCTGCCCACAACAAAACCACAGCCAACTGCCTCCCTGGAATAGCAGATCAACCTAGAAACTGACCAGCCAAACTAGCGATGACGTCGGCGCCGTCTGCATCAAGGTTGTCTCGATCCAGCGCAGCCACCATAGCCATTGGAGTTCTCCAACCCAGAAGCCAACCAGAATCCATGCCACCACCCCTGGATCCCATAAAATTCTTGGAGCAATTATACCCAACAAGACGGGCATCCACATCTCGGCAAGAATAGCCAACACCGAAATCAGATGGAAGGAGAGAAAGGAAGGGGTAGCTTTTGCCTCAAAAAGTCGAACATCTCAAAGAACAAGGAAGCCGTGAGGCCTCCTCCTGTGCACTGCCAACGAAGGCAAGCAAATTTGCCTACAACGATGGAGAGTAGGGAAGCGGCGACCATGGTCGTGCTTGGTTGGCTCAACGCTCTGCATTGCGTCGCTAGATGTCACTAAAATAAATAGTCACGTATTCATTGTGGAAAGTACGGATCAAGTACTTTTTTCATTTTGAATTTTTGAGTTTTTTAATTAAAATTTGAGTTATCAAACTTAAATTACATGAGAAAATTAGACAACCAGCGAATAGAAACTCGCCAAGTGTACAAGCTTTAGAAAAATGCAAGAAACTTTGTGGTATTGGCTGTTACTTACTCCCAAAAACAGAGTCCTGACTTCTACCATAAGCATTTCATTCAATGAACCCTCCCGGCCTTTCATGGCTTCAGAACCAGCAGCAACTAAAACCCCAACTCTTGCATTGAAATATTATAGCACAATGTCACTGGAAATCTCAGACGCCTCCTCTCCTGAAGTGGTTGCCTGTCAAATCTTTACACAAATGCAGAGCAGTATGCAAATCATGGCATGGAAAAACCATCCAATCCAACAACCAAAATGACGACGCTCACCTCCTCCTATCCAATGTGGGAAGCATGCAGCAAATTTCCTTAGGTACGGGTCTTTGTTCGAATGATTGCAACTTTGCTTTATGTGTACACGAGAAATGCTACTATTACAACAACTTCGATTTTGGGTTTAAGATTGTTGACCTCTTAGCATCCCACATACAACTAAGCTTTGCTCATAAACTCAAGAGAGTGCAACTTTTCCATCTTTCTTAGACATGTTGAGATGTTCAATTACCGAGATCGAGTTGTCCTTAGAACAGGCTGTATAAACTTGCCACTTTCTGGTATTTGGTATTTTGGCTAGTCAAGTCAGTTCGAGACAATTTGAGGAACGTCAAATTTCAACAATTGGATCTGAAATGTGCTCGAGAATACTCAACTTAGAACATTACCATCGATACATGAAGGTAAACCTCATATATCTCAAATACCCGAAGAACTATGAGGACTAAATATAGTTTTGAGTTGCATTTGTTGTACTTTCTTATCTGATTTTGAGTTTGTAATAGGGGTATTTCAAAATTGATGTCAAATGTCTGCCTTCGTATACTTGCAAGCATGAGTTACAAATCTTACTTGGAACATTGGAACATAATTAATAGTAACTTATTAAGAAACATGGTGTTAATTAACAAACTGCTTTCTTTTTTTTTTTTCTTTTTTTTTAAAGGAGGGCCAGTGCAGCTACCCTCAAACCTTGATTAATGAAATCATATAATATAAGGCTGCGAGTTCCTTACTTTGTCAAATGGTCGCTACCACCTAGCCACAGGGTGAAGATAAGTGTCATCGGATATAACCTCCGGCAGCAACATAAAAGGAAAGCTGTGCTTATGGTAATTATGCTACATTCTAATTGGGTACATATTGATTTATTTTTCCATTATGTCACCGCTATATCAAAGCAAATAGAGTAGTTAGTAGAGCACTCTTTGATAGTTGGTGCCTGATTGAATACATTTATTTGGTAGAGACTCTTGTTATTAATTATTTCAGGATGTTCTTTATATGCTAATTGTAATCAGGGGTTTAGGCTCAATGTCTTCCCTTGTATTCGACGATTTCATTAATTAAGAGTACTTGAGGGCATCCACACCAGCTCTTCATTCCAAAAAAAAAAAAAAATCAATAGATAATGCCAAATTTATATATGTATTGATGAATAGGTTGTGTAAACCAACTGAAATTGCTCAATTACTAAATTAAGCTCATAACTGTTTGCTTATATTTACCACCCCTGGGTTTGTTGATCTAAAATCAGAGTTCTGTGGTACATTTTTAATTTACTTACTTCAATTTCCAAAATATACTCAATTGTAAGTATTTATAGATTGTAGTATACACTTGAATAACCCTCAAGTTGATGAGCGGCAGATGCTGCAATGGCAAATGAAATCCGAACTCTTATTCGATACTTGATCAACGAAGTAAATACCATGCATGCAAAATTGCAAAGAAAAGCACAGTGAGGGGTGGAAATTTTTAAGAAAAATTTTAGGAAGAGACTCTGTTAGAAAAATCTCCTCAATGGTAGTTTAAGTGAGAAGGGATCTCCTCGTGGGAGATTCAAGTGAGGCGATATCTAATATAAAGCGATTCAAGTGAGAAGGGATCTATTCGAGGGAGATTCAAGTGAGGAAAAATTTCCTCAAGATAGGATCTTAGTGAGGAAGGATCTCTTTGAGGATCAAATGAGGAGAAATCTCCTAAAAAAAAAGAACTTAGTGAGGAGGGATCTCCTCGAGGATGATTCAAGTGAGAAGAATTTCCCCAAGAATGATACAAGTGGGTTGAACATTGTGCGAAAAACAACACACCAAGAGGGCCTGATCATGCCATAATAAGTTGGGAGCATTCCTTAACTAAGAAGCAAACCATAAATAAAATCCCAAAGCATTCCTTAAGTTGAAATAGTACCTTTTGTCAATAAAAATTTTTTTTAAAAAAAATCATTCTCTTGTGTTCTTATTGGTAATTTAACATGTGTTAACAAATTTAACTATCACTAGAAAAAAAAAAAAAAAGTAAGGACCAAATGACAATTGGTTGGTTCTAGTTGGACCTTCAAAATCAATATTTGGACCTTTCTTATTTATTAAACCTCCAATTCACTTTTTTGAATACATAAAAAGCTAAGTGCACCTCCTTAATTTAAGCAAAACACCCTTGAACAATTAAATATGTATCTACAACGTTGTTGTTGTTGTTTTTTTGTTTCGAGCTCCCTACAAGGAAGCTAGAGAGGCCCAAAGATTCGATGGATTCTCGCCCAAGAAAGAAGGTGAGTTTGGCACAAAATAATCCATTAATCATCGATATAAATAATCCGTCTCATGAGAATATTTCAGATCATGATTATGTCCAAGAGACATCATTGGGGGACGCTCCAATGTCAGAACCAATTCCAGAGAATAGAAAGATCTCCATGAATTACACTAATGTACATGAGATGATGAATACAACTTCTATTTCTATTGATGATGTCTTTGCATATTCTGTTGCAAAAGGAATTATAAAGTATAATGATATCGAACCTCGCTCAGTTGAAGAATGTCAACAAAGAGCGGATTCGCCTAAATGGAAAGATGCGATCCAAGCTGAATTAGATTCACTAGCAAAGAGACAAGTATTTGGGCCTATAATGCAAACACATCCAAGTGTAAAGCGTGTTGGTCATAAATGGATCGCTGTTAGAAAGCATAATGAGAAAAATGAGGTTGTTAGATACAAAGCCCACCTTGTGGCTCAAGGTTTCTCACAACGCCCTGGAATTAACTACGAGGAGACATATTTTCCCGTAATGGACGTTATAACTTTCTGCTACCTTGTCAGTTTGGTAGTTTCCGAAAAACTTGACATGCAGCTTATGGATGTGGTTACAGCATATCTCTATGGGATCTAGATTCAAAAATATATATGAAGGTTCCAGATGGACTTCAATTATCCAAATCAAGTGGTTTTAAACCACAGAGCGCGTTTTCTATAAAGTTAAAACGCTCACTATATAGATTAAAACAATCCGGACATATGTGGTATAACCGTCTAAGTGACTACTTGATTGGGAAGGAATATATTAAAAACAAAATATGCCCATGCGTGTTCATTAAAAGGACAAGTTCTGAATTTACAATTGTAGCAGTTTATGTTGATGATATGAACCTAATTGGAACTCTAGATGAGTTAAAAGAAACTGCTAAGTACTTAAAATCTTAATTTGAGATGAAAGATCTTGGGAAACACGGCTTTGTCTTGGACTAGAACTCGAGCACCATAGTAATGGGTTTTTATCCATCAGTCAGCATATACTCAGAAATTACTAAGGCGCTTTAATGAAGATAAAGCAAAGCCTGTGAGTACTCCCATGATTGGCCATAGTCTTGAGCCTGGAAAATATCCATTCTGTCCAAAGGATGAGAACGAAGAATTATTGGAGGCCGAAGTGCCCTATCTAAGTGCAATAGATGCATTATTGTACTTAGCTCAATGCACAAGACCGGACATCTCATTTGCAGTAAACTTGTTAGCTAGACATACCTATGGGCCAACATACCGCCATTAGATTGGTGTAAAGACAATCTTTCGATACTTAACAGGTATGATTGATATGAGCTTATTTTATCCCTATAGAAAGAAGAGGATTGACAGAAGAATGAGATCGAACCTCATTAGCCAAAATGGCGCCGTCCAAAGTATGGTCGCCGGCTACCCTCCTCCCCTCCATCAAAATGACGGTGATGTTTTGATGGGTTTTGTTGATGCAGGGTACCTCTCTGACCCGCACAAAGGTCTCTCTCAAACAGGTTATGGCTTTACCATGGAAAGCACCGCGATATCTTAGAGGTCTACAAAACAGACCCTTGTTGCTACTTCCTTGAATCATGCAGAGATTATTGATCTACAGAAGCTGTGCTTGAATGCATATGGCTAAGGTCTGTAATTAGACATATTCGAGGAACTTGTGGTTTGAAGTCTACAACAGATGAACCTACATGCATTTATGAGGATAATGCAGCTTGTATTGAACAAATGAAGTTATGTTTCATCAAAGGCAACAACACCAAACATATATCACCTAAGTTATTTTATAATCAACAACAACAATCACTCCTAAAGATTGAAGCGAATCAAATCCGATCAGAGAATAATGTGGCGGACTTATTTACTAAGTCGTTACCTAAATCCACCTTCGAGAAACATGTGAAAAGCATCGGATTGAGAAAGTTATCCGAACTCCCATAATTGTAGTAATCAAGGGGAGATGTTAACATCAGGGGGAGGTATGATGTCTACATGTTTGATCTCAAAAAGTGAAGGACGTGTTGTACTCTTTTCTCCTCTTCGAGATTGTTTTTTTTCCCACATGGTTTTTATTACGCGAGCAAGGTTTTTAAAGAGGTAATGATCAAAGCGTCATCACCAAGTTTGAGCGGCACATGGGGGAGTGTTGAAGAATGTTGACTTTAATATGCCTTGTCAAACTAGGGTTAGTTCTATAGTTGTAATAGGAGAGATTTTCTACTCCAAGTTAGAATAGGAATCCTTGTACTCCAAGATTATGTACTCTGTAATCCCTATATATAGGGCTCTTATTATCAATGAATACACATGCACAACTATTCTCCTAATTCTATCTATAATCTCTCTACATTCCAATTTCTTTAAACAACATAAGGGTATTGTTGGAAAAGCTGTTGGGTGTAGTTAGATTTTATAGTTTTGGTGGGTGTAAAAAATTTGCTTGGTTTACATAGACATTTGCTGGGTATATTTAGAAATACCCTTTAATAAAGTCAGATGCTTTTTTTAACTCAAGCAAAACCATGAAGTCAATTTTCTTTAGGAGTTTTATGTTAATACTCGTGCAATATCATGGTCCAATTAGATGGAATTTTCCGGTTTGATAGAGTTTCTAGATACTTGATAGTAGAGTTTCTACATACTTGATAGTAGAACCTGATGTGGTTCCGTCAATACAAATGTCATCCATGAGCCAAAAGGGCCCAACCCTTAACCAAATTTTATGTCCATACCTCCGGGCTACAATGGATAGTGACCAATCTCGTGTGTAAAGATATAGCCCCGCCACCAACATTAAGATGAACCGCTTCATCCTCTTCGACACCTTATTCCAAAACAACCAAAACACTTGCAAGGACGATTCATCATCACATTGACAACTAGAAAGCACCGACAATAGAACACATAGTTCTCGGGGAAAACGCCATAAAGATGGCACAACAATACGAACAAGACACCAAACCAATGGCATCGACACTCCACTAAAACACCCAAACCCTCGTTCAAGGGAGAAGTGACTTATTAATCCTAACCACGAACTAATTAAAGAATAAAACCCTACTTATTAATCCTAACCACGAACTAATTAAAGAATAAAACCCTAAAAAAATAAAAAAATAAACTGCCACAATCAACTTTCCTTCTCCACAAAATCGGGTCAAGATTCACAGAAACAACCATAGTATAGTTGGGATTGAGATTGGTAAACTCGACCCCACTTAATTAACTTAACAGTTAAATGTGTCAAAAGTTGGAGTTACTGGAGAGTTGGGACAGGAAAAAAATGGGACAGGTATCTGTTCCTCTATTTCAATTTAGGGCTAATTACTGTTTAGTACCCTGTGGTTTTAGTCCAACATCAATTCAGTCCCTCGACTTTCAATTTCATCAAAAACACCCCTGTAATATCATTTTCTCATCCAATAAGTCCCTTCGTCGGGATTCCGTCAATTTCAGCCGTTAACTGCTGACGTGGCAGTCCAACTCAGCAAAAGTGGGACCCACATGAAAGTAAAATACCGAAAATGACCCTAACCAACAAGATATGGAAAAATCTAAAATAAACCCCAAATTTTGGGGTTAGGGAGATTCGAACCCAGACCCCCTTGCATGCAAAGCAAAAGTCCCAACCACCATGCCACTTGCACAACATTAATACATGTCAAACAACATAATATATATATCTGTATACCCAACAAGATATGGAAATATCCAAAATAAGCCCCAAATTTTGGGGTTAGGGAGATCCGAACCTAGACCACCATGCATGCAAAGCCAAGGCCCAACCACCATGCCACTTGCACAACATTGTTATATGACAAACAACATAATATATATATCTGTATATGTCAACAAAATCTGAGATTTATTTTATATATTATGTCAACATGTATATGTGTATATATATATATATATATATATATATATATTGTATATTATATATATATATATATATATTATATTGTATATTATATATATTTTATATATTATGTCAACATGTATGTATGTGTATATATATATATATATATATATATTATAATATATATATTGACATAATATATATATATATATATATATTATGTCAACATGTATGTATGTATATATATATATATATATACAATAACAAAAAAGGGTGTCAATATATAACATAATATATATTGTCATATAACATAATATATATATATATATATATATTATATTATATATTATGGCAATATATATATTATAATATAATATATATATATATATATATATATATATATACATGTTGACATAATATATATATATATATATATATATATACATGTTGACATAATATATAAAATAAATTCCAGATTTTGTTGACATATACAGATATATATATTATGTTGTTTGTCATATAACAATGTTGTGCAAGTGGCATGGTGGTTGGGCCTTGGCTTTGCATGCATGGTGGTTTAGGTTCGAATCTCCCTAACCCCAAAATTTGGGGCTTATTTTGGATATTTCCATATCTTGTTGGGTATACAGATATATATATTATGTTGTTTGACATGTATTAATGTCGTGCAAGTGGCATGGTGGTTGGGACTTTTGCTTTGCATGCAAGGGGGTCTGGGTTCGAATCTCCCTAACCCCAAAATTTGGGGTTTATTTTAGATTTTTCCATATCTTGTTGGCTAGGGTCATTTTCGGTATTTGACTTATATGTGGGTCCCACTTTTGCTGAGTTGGACTGCCACGTCAGCAGTTAACGGCTGAAATTGACGGAATCCCGACGGAGGGACCTATTGGATGAGAAAATGATATTACAGGGGTGTTTTTGATGAAATTGAAAGTCGAGGGACTGAATTGATGTTAGACTAAAACCACAGGGTACTAAACAGTAATTAGCCCTTCAATTTATTTGAACATAAATTGGTAATCATTAAAGACCTATAAACTAGAAAACCATTAGAAAAAGGTCTACGCGTGGCCACTTTCTTTACTAAATTAAGGTATTTACTTGCGACTGATTAGTTGATACAAAGTGATATATATATATATATATATATATATATAGTTTTTTATTTTTTTTGTGTACACATTGGGGGCCAAAGGCTCAGAAAGAAAAGCAAAAAATAGCCTAGCTCAAACTGCTAGAAAACATTCTAGAGTGAGCTACTGCAGCTATGTCATCAACTAAGGTAATGGTAACCATAGCAGGAGGTCTTCGGTGAAGACAAATTCCAGGAGAATTAGAGACACTGACCTCAGCAAGAATATCAGCTGCCATATTTCTCTCTATGAACATGTTGGACTTGAGAGTAATTGAAATATTGCAGAAACTGTTTGCAATTGATCAAGATGCATGGTTCCCAAAGGGTGATAATCAATGTCATCTTGCTTTAGAAGGTTCACCAAAATAGTAGAATCAGACTCAATTTCCAAATGCATGATTGATAGGTCCAAGGCAAGCTTCATCCCATCAAACAAGCCCCAGGCTTCAGCTTGCAGAACTTCTCCAAACCCAATATTTCACATGAAGCCACTAATCCAGTTACCACAGAGCCGGACCTAACATGAGGCCTGTGAGTCAGTCGTCTCATGCCCAATGTCTCGTCGGGGCCTATTTTTTTTTTTAGGGTATTTAAAAAAATTATTAAGTAAATAAAATGTAAGTCTTTTACTAAAAAATGAGATTGGTTTAGTTGGCAAGTTGCATTTTTTTTTTTATGTTATTCCTAGCCTATGTTCGAATCCCCTTTCTATTGTGTATTTATTTTTCTTTTTAATTTTTTTTTTATAAATATTTTTTGGCTATTTTTTTTCTTCTCTATAAAAAATGTAGGCCCATTTTTATTTTTCTTCTCAAGTCCGGGCCTGAGTTACCAGAGGAGTCTCTAATGAGACCACCAGCACCAATGCTTCCATTTCCAGATTTTGACCCATCAACATTAAGTTTAAAATGACCAGGCATAGGTTTGTTCTGAGATAGCAACCCCACTTGAACACTTATATAGAGAACAGACTTTTGACTTGCTTTAAACTATTCATAGGCATATCCAAGGATCACATCAGGAAAGTTGAAAGGAATACATGCAAAAACTTGGTTCAAAAAATTTCCTTGATACAAAGTGATAGCATAACTGCCCAAGATTTATTGCATACAATCCAAGAGCTTTGTTCTATAGAAATAGCTCCAGACCCTTAAACTGAGAAAGATAATTCCAGGGCACTTGCCTTCATGAAAAGTCACATGGATAGTGACCTACAGTTTGAGTTCATAAATGAGGATAGCGCCAAGCGCTTCGCGAACAATATGACAATGTTCGTGACTCCATCCTTCCGAATCTAGAAGTAGAGTGGAATGATCTCGCTTCTCGGACTTTGACACTGTCATGCAATTATATTCGGAAGCTCACCTCATCAAAACAACGATGCATCTCTGTGGAAAAACAATCACAGAAGACCTATTGATTGAGAACACCCTCAATACCTTCCCCGTCTATGCTATGAGATCCTCTGACTTTTTCCGGACTCATGTAAATGCAAGACGGATCACAAGTTTTCAACAGCTTATTGAAGCTATGGCCATTGCTGAAAGACATGGCAATGAGCTTGTGAAAAAAGAAATTGATAGGCTTCAAGATAGCCATCAATAGCATCGTAATATGGCTAGAGAAAGTCGTCATCGACGTCATGATCCATACGATCGAAATGCTCAAGAAGGTAATCGCTCAAGGCGACAATCACACGACCGTAGGAGGCGTGATTTTGAGGGACAAAGGGTTGGAAACCATGGAGCCAATTTTGGCCATGGTCATCACTTTCCAACGCCACTAGTCTTAGGGACTATGCATATTGCGCCAATGCACCTCAATCAAGGGAGAATCCTCTTTATGGTGTCTATTTCTAGTATGGAACGTCTGATCAATGGACCTGAATTTCCAATGTACCTACAAAGGTAGTCGCATCATGGTGATCAAGACATCGAGTTCACAAAGACTTTAAATCTGGCTATGAAGACAAAATGCCGCAAATTTTTATTTAGAATGGTCTTTTATTTTCCAAGAATTATGTAATGGCAATATGCCTTAGTCAATAAATGACAATTGTATTAACTCTTTCTCATGTGGCGGATCCAATGAAGTATGATGTCTAGGAAAGTAATTGAGATTAGTGGTACTTAAGAGAGCCTCGCTCCACCGACATCTCTCTCTACTTCCTTGGTCATATTTGATTGGAGTTACCAAACGGATAGAGTAACTATGATTTGTCTAAATTTGATTTTTATTTTGGATTAGACTATGAAAACTTTGATGTAATCATTGGCTATCATCAATAAAGTATCGATATATTTTATCTCATGTCGTGGACATATTTTTCGAACTTTATTACTTCAAAGATATAAGAGCCAATAGTTTTCATATGGAAACACATTGTGAGAATGGACAAAAGTTCCTTTGCATCACCTCTAATGACTACGGACATAAAAGAGTCTTAGAGAAACTTATGTGTCGATCTAGTGGGTTGTGTGTAACCACTATTCGAATAATTGAATCTAATCATGTTATGAGAGATGATCTATGGGATTCCGACACATATAGGCTTTGGCATGACCATTTGGGACATCCAGGTCGTGATATGATGATCCGTATATTAAAGACTTCGCACGGACATCCATTTTTCAAAACGAAAAGAAGTAAAGATCGGATTTTGGACCCTGAAAGAGCCCCTGCGCCTCATGGCGCCGTTCACCCCCAAAACTGGCCATCCTTGGCCGGCGCCGCCGTCCCCCTGCGGCTCAAGGGTGGCATTGAGGCCACCAATGCTCTTTTGTCTCCAAATTTTACTTCTAAAGTCAATTGTGACTTCGTGGCTCAACCAAAATCCTCATTGGTTGTTTCTAAAGCCCATCACTTGTTCTGCAAGGCCTGCTCTTTAGCAAAATTAGGATCGAGACCATCCTATGCAAAAGATACTAAAGAGAATATACCATTCTTGCAAAGAATCCAAGGTGATATTTGTGGACCCATTCAACCACCATGCGGACCATTTAGATATTTTATGGTGTTGGTTGATGCATCGACACGCTGGTCACATGTCATGCTATTGTCCACAAGGAACGTTGCATTTGCTAAACTCCTGGCACAAATTATTAAGTTAAGGGCTCACCACCTTGATCATCTTATTAAGTCTATAAGGTTAGACAACGTTGCGGAGTTTACATCAAAGACTTTTTTTATGATTATTGCATGTCCATTGGGATTGAAGATGAACATCATGTTCACACCCAAAATGGTCTCGCAAAAGCCGCCATTAAACGACTACAAATGGTCACTAGGGCATTGTTAATGCGCACCAATCTTCCTATTTCTGCTTGGGGCTATGCAATATTGCATGCAGCTGTGCTTATTCGTCTACGACCCACTGCCAATCAATCCTTCTCTGCGTCCCAGATGGTGATTGGGTATGAGCCTGATGTCTCACACTTACGCATATTTGGGTGTGCAGTCTATGTGCCAATTGCGCCGCCACAACGCACTAAAATGGGTCCTCAAAGACGATTAGGCATTTATGTCGGATATGATTATCCAACGATTGTCCGCTACTTAGAACCCTTGACAGGCGATCTCTTTACCACTAGATTTGCGGATTATCACTTCGATGAGACAGTCTTCCCATCGTTAGGGGGAGATAAGAACATAAATGTTCAACAGGAACGACAGGAATTATCATGGTCTGTCCCCACTCTGTCTCATCTTGATCCCCGAACCGCACAGTCCGAAATTGAAGTGCGGAGAATTCTCGATCTTCAGAACGTAGCAGAATCGATACCTGATGCGTTTTCTGATATCGCTAAAGTGACGAGATCACACATACCTGCTGCAAACGTGCCTGCAAGGATTGATGTCCCTAAAATTAGAGGACATGACGCCATCTCAAGGGCACCTGAGCATGGCGCCAACGTGCCCTCTCATAGTGATGGTGACGTTGTGGCTAGGCCCATGGCTCTTGCCAGGAAGCGCGGGAGGCCCATAGGTTTGATGGATTCTCTCCCAAAAAAGAAAGCGAGTTTGGCACAAAATAATCCATTAATCATCAATGTAAATAATCCATCTCATGAGAATATTCTGGATTATGGTTATGTCCAAGAGACATCATTGGGGGACGCTCCAATGTCAAAACAAATTCCAGATAATAGAGAGATCTCCATGAATGACACTAGCATACATGAGATGATGGATAGAAATTCCAGGGCTATTGATGATGCATTTGCATATTATGTTGCAAAAGGAATTATAGAATATGATGATATCGAACCTCGCTCTGTCGAAGAATGTCAATGAAGAGCGAATTGGCCTAAATGGAAAGATGCGATCCAGGCCAAATTGGATTCACTAGCAAAGAGACAGGGGTTCGGGCCTATAACGCAGACCCCCTCAAATGTAAAACCTGTTGGCCATAAATGGGTCTTTGTTAGAAAGCATAATGAGAAAAATGAGGTGGTTAGATATAAAGCCCGCCTCATGGCGCAAGGATTCTCACAACGCCCTGGAATAGACTACGAGGAGACATATTGGTACGTCTAAAAGATGCACAACTTAAACCTTGCACTCAAATATCATCGTTGATAATATAGTGATCAAGCAAGGGTCATTACCCGCTGAAGATTGTTCCTAAACTGCTAATCAAATGTCACAAACTACTCTAAACTATGCTACTGAACAGTTAACGAAAATAAATTATTTAACTAACCTAGACTCGATGGAATTTTCTGAAAATTTTACAGGACACTAAAGACACATTTAATAACACTTATAAAAAATTTCAAAACAATCGGAGTTGATTTGATATATTAAATAATTCACGTAAAACTGAACACAGAAAGATAACAAAGCAGAAACAGATTTTATAACTTTAAACTATTGATAGAAACAAAGCTAAGGACTCATTCTCCACCACCAAACACACTCAATCATATCAAAGTTCAGTTATGGAATCTTAATTCTCAATTGAATTTACCTAAAGTTAACTCACAAGCTCGAATTAACCCATTACCCTTTCTTAGTTCCTCGTTAAGTGAATACAAGCTCACCACTTAATCTATTTCCGATTATGCAACCTAGACACAAGCTCGCTAAGTTTAACATATCAAAATCATTAAGCAATAAAAGGGTTTGGATAAATCTAGGGTCACAAGTACATTGGTAGTCTTGCTAAACCTAGGGTTTGAGTCACATGTAATTCAAGAAAACATTTTGCTACTCAATTGGAATCAACACACGACATATACGAATCTAGTGTTACTCCTATCATTAGAACCCTAACCTATTCATTTAGTTGCGCACCTAAACAAACAAGCAAAGATTCATCTTGTAGACACGGTGAAACAAACACTCAATAGATAATATAGAAAACCAAAAACTGAATTGTCATCAATATGAATTGAACATGTTTGGGGCTTTGAAATTGCCCCTAGCTACAAAAGTATTTAGCTAGACATAGTCATGAATTCGCTAAATGCATACATCAAGAGAATTGAAAAGAAAAATAGAGATGAAAGAAGGAGATGATATCACGGCTAGATGATGGCAGAAGATGTCGTTCTCCCCTTTCTCTTGTGCAGCAGACCCTCTACTCAACTGAACGTCTCCCTTCTTTATTGCTTAGGTCAGTAAATTTTCACTTCTTTTCCTTTTAGGATTCAAGTAGCTTCTCCTCTAAGATTTCTAATAATTTTCACCCATAAAAAAAATATGTCATATATCTCTAATAAACAGAGATATTCAGTTAATACTCGTCGGTGGGCTTCTAAAAGGAATTCGGGCCTCAAATCATGGATTTCCGTCAAAGTGTCAGATTCCAGGACTGCCCGACCTTGCTGTACTAAATCGGCCATAACTTCTTGCAGAAAAATGATATTAACGAGCCGTAAAAAGATTCAGAAACTAGACATCCAAGGCTTTCCATCAATATAAAGATCACCCTCTGGATCGTTGTGAGCTGGTCTCAGTAATCCGCCGAAGTTGACTGATCTGCACAGGCAGATTTGCCGATTTTGCCTTTCAATCCCTCTTTTACTTCTTTTCTCCTTCTTTGCTCAAAATACCTATAAAACAAGTAAACAATGTAAATAATGAGAAAATACACTAAACTAACAAAGAAAGTATAGAGATTAACGTTATTAATATCGCATAATCATGCTCATATCACATATTCTCCCGTAATGGACGTTATAACGTTCCGCTACCTTGTCAGTTTGGTAGTTTCCGAAAAACTTGACATGCAGCTTATGGATGTGGTTACAACATATCTCGATGGGGATCTAGATTCAGAGATATATATGAAGGTTCCAGATGGACTTCAATTACCCAAATCAAGTGGCTCTAAACCACGGAGTGCGTTTTTGATAAGATTAAAATGCTCACTATATGGATTAAAACAATCCGGACGGATGTGGTATAACCGTCTAAGTGACTACTTGATTGGGAAGGGATATATTAACAATGAAATATGCCCATGCGTGTTCATTAAGAGAACAAGTTCCGGATTTGCAATCGTAGCAGTCTATGTCGATGACATGAACCTAATTGAAACTCTAGATGAGTTGAAGGAAACTGCTAAATACTTGAACCTAATTTGAGATGAAAGATCTTGGGAAAACACGGTTTTGTCTCTGTTTGGAACTCGAGCACCGTAGTGATGGGATTTTGATCCATTAGTCTGCATATACTCAGAAAATTCTAAGGCGTTTTAATGGAGATAAAACAAAGCCTGTGAGTACTCCCATGATTGGCCGTAGTCTTGAGCCCAGAAAAGATCATTTTCGTCCAAAGGATGAGGACGAAGAACCATTAGAGGCCGAAGTGCCCTATTTAAGTGCAATAGGCGCATTATTGTACTTAGCTTAATGCACAAGACCGGACATCTCCTTCGTAGTGAACTTGTTAGCTCGACATAGTTCTGCGCCAACACGCCGCCATTGGATTGGTGTAAAGACAATCTTTCGATACTTAAGAAGTACGATTGATATGAGCCTATTTTATCCCTACAGAGAGAAGAGAAATGACGGAAATTTGGGACCGGACCCTAAGAGGCAAATTGCTACCGGCCATGTTGCCGCCGCCATCCATGGTGGCCGGAGTCCACCTACTCCCCTCCATCAAAATGACAATGATGTTTTGATGAGTTTTGCTGATGCAGGGTACCTCTCTGACCCTCACAAAGGTCGCTCCCAAACGGGTTATGTCTTTACCATGGGAAACATTGCGATATCTTGGAGGTCTACGAAACAGACCCTTGTTGCTACTTCCTCAAATCATGCAGAGATTATTGCTCTACATGAAGTTGTGCGTGAATGCATATGGCTAAGGTCTGTAATTAGATATATTCAAGGAAGTTGTGGTTTGAAGTCTACCACGGATGAACCTACATGCATTTATGAGGATAATGCAACTTGTATTGAGCAAATGAAGTTAGGTTTCATCAAGGGCGACAACACCAAACATATATCACCTAAGTTCTTTTATAATCAGCAACAACAATCACTTCTAAAGATTGAAGTGAATCAAATCCGATCAAAGGATAATGTAGCAGACTTATTCACTAAGTCGTTACCTAAATCCACATTCGAGAAACATGTGAAGAGCATCGGATTGAGAAAGTTATCCGAACTCCCATGATTGTAGCAATCAGGGGGAGATATCGACATCAGGGGGAGTTATGATGCCTACATGTTCGATCTCAAAAAGTGAAGGACATGTTGTACTCTTTTTCTCCTCCTCGAGCTTGTTTTTGTCCCACAGGGTTTTTCACTCGAGCAAGGTTTTTAACGAGGCAACGGATGAAGCGTCACCACCAAGTTTGAGCGGCACAAGGGGGAGTGTTGAAGGAAAATAAGTTTAGTGTGCCTAATCAAACTAGGAGTAGTAATATGAGAGAATGTTCCAGAATTCCTAGTTCTATTCGGATTAGATTTCCTTGTAACATTAGAACATGTACTTTGTAATCTCTATATATATAAGGCTCCTATTCTCAATAATGAAACACAATTCTCCCTACAATTCTCTCTTCAATCTCTCTTGAATTCTCTTTTACTTAAACAATATTAGCTATCCGTTAGGAATTTCTGCTCTTTACTGTCTAAAAAATTCAAAAGGTTAAAATAGGAAACACGGGGCACTCATAGGTGGAGTTTCTATTGCATTCAAAAGAAAAACTACAGGTCAAGTGGACAGACTTGTTGAATGAATTTCCCAAAGTCTCTTCAAAACTATTCAGAGAACTTACAGAATCAACCTCTTGCTTCAAAATTGATCCTCTCCTGGTGTAGATTCCTCCATCTGTGCAGCTTTATTAGATCGAGCACAAAGAATACAAGCTGAAGCTCAGGAGACTCCTCTGCGTCTCCTCCTCCTTCATATATTCTTGCTCTTTTTGCTTCCATTAGAGGCCACGTCATCACAAAGAACACAAGCTGAAGATCTCCTAGAATGGAAGAACAGCTTTACTTCTTCACCATCTTCTCTGAATTCATGGTCGCTCACAAACCTAAACAACCTTCCTGGATTTGTCGGGAAATCTTTTGACTGGCCAAATACCAAAATTGGTAGTTACCAACCTGGTCAAGCTTGAATCTCTCAATCTCACTGATAACCGATTCCAAGGGCCATTCCCATATAACTTTCCCAACATAAAGCACCTTTATTTGGAATCGAACAACTTTAGTGGTCCAATTCCTGAAGATATTGGTTTGATATCTGGTCTTCAATTTATTAGCCTCTATTACAATTCCCTTGAAGGCAAAATCCCATCCTCTGTAGGCCAACTCAGGGAGCTTCAGCACCTAGACCTTGGATGGAATTCCTTGAACTCAATCCCTTCTGAGCTTGGTCTTTGTACCAACCTAACTTATTTGTCCTTGAATTCGAATCAACTCAGTGGGAAAATTCCAGCAGAAATTGGCCTGTTGACAAAACTTGATCTCCTCCGGCTGGGCGGAAACAATTTCTCTGGATCAATTCCCTCAGAGATAGGAAACTTGAATGTTTTGAAATATTTATATCTTTGGGGAAACCAGCTCTCAAGGCCGATTCCTATGAAAGTTTGGAACCTCACAAATCTTCAGATCCTTAATATAGGAGACAATAGCTTCAAGGGGAATATTCCAGCAGAAATTGGCCTATTGACAAAACTTGATATCCTCTTGCTGTACGAAAACAATTTCTTTGGATCAATTCCCTCAGAGATAGGAAACTTGCAAGTTTTGAGAGAGTTGGACCTTGCGCAAAACCAGTTCTCAGGGTCGATTCCTAGGAAATTCTGGAACCTCACAAATCTTCAAAACATGGACCCTTACAACAACAACCTCTCCGGCCCAATCCCCCCAGAGATTGGAAACATGAATTCAAGTCAGCGTAAACCAACTTGAAGGGGAGTTGCCAAAACTATTTCTCACCGCAGAAACCTAGAGGGGTTTCCGTTTTCACTAATAGATTTTGGGGGACCATTCCCAGTGATTTCGGGAAGTATAGTCCAAACTTGACACTTATTCAGTTGGCATGGAACACCTTCTCTGGAGAATTGCCGCCTGAGTTGTGTAGTGGATTTGCTTTGGAAAAGTTGATAGTGAACTCGAACAACTTCACAGGGCCATTGCCTGAGTGCTTGAGAAATTGTTCTGCATTAACACATGTCAGGCTTGAAGTAAACCAATTCACCGGAAACATTACCAATGCATTTGGTATTCATCCCCGTCTTGTTTTAATTCATCTTAGTCATAACAAGTTCGTTGGTCAACTCTCGCCACAATGGGGAGAGTGCAAAAACATCACGGATATGCAAATGGACGGAAATAGAATTTCTGGTCAAATCCCACCTGAGCTTGGCCAGTTGACACAGTTGCAGTATCTAACTCTAAGCTCTAATGAATTCAATGGGGAATTTCCAGTTGCCATTGGGAATCTAAGTTTGTTGTTCAATCTCAGTCTCAGCAGGAACTACTTGACAGGAGTTATCCCTCAGTTTCTTGGCAAATTGACAAAGCTTGAGTTTCTTGATTTGTCTGATAATAATTTTACAGGGGTATTACCAGTCGACCCTGGAACGTTTGAGAGGTTAACAAGCTTGAACATAAGCCACAACAAATTATCAGGTGGAATACCAGAGAAGATTGGTAATCTGCACCTGCAGTACTTGTTGGACCTAAGCAGCAATACATTCTCGGGATCGCTGCCATTAAACCTTGCCAAGCTTATAATACTGGAGATTCTTAATGTCTCGCATAACCAACTCTCCGGGAATATCCCATTAACATTTTCCAGAATGGTTAGTCATGTCGGCATTGATTTTTCTTACAACAACTTGACAGGTCTGATTCCAACTGTTTTGTGTGGTGAAACAGAGGGACTAACTCCATGCACTTCGGGTCTCAGAAACTCCAACAAGAAAATTCTTGTTGGCGTCCTTGTTCCCATTTGTGGTTTATTGCTGCTGGTGACCATATCTGTTGTAATCCTTAAGTTCTGCAAGAAATCAAAGCCTGGAGAAATCGATCTTCCTAAGATGTCTAAAAGTTTTGATTCAAGTATTTAGGGAAGACATGGTAAACTTACATTTTCTGAAATCATCACTGCCACCGAGAACTTTGATGAAAAGTACCTCATTGGAAGATGAGGTTTTGGAAGTGTCTACAAGGCTGGGTTGGACAGAGGCAGAGTCGTTGCAGTTAAGAAACTGAATATGTCAGTAGATTCTGGTGACGACATTCCAGAATTGAATCGCAAGAGTTTTGAGAATGAGAATAGAACCTTGACAGAAGTGAGGCACAGAAATGTAATAAAACTTTATGGTTTCTATTCCTGGAAGGGGTGCTTTTACTTGGTGTATGAATATGCAGAGAGAGGCAGTTTGAAAATGGTATTGTATGGAGTGGAGGGCAAAGCAGATGTACTTGGCTGGGGCACAAGGGTGAAAATTGTGCAAGGAATAGCTCATGCTATTTCTCACTTGCATAATGACTGCTCTCACCAAATCGTTCACCCTGACATAACTTTGAGCAACATATTACTAGATCGGGATTTTGTGCCACGCCTATCAGACTTTGGAATAGCAAGACTATTGAGCTCAGATTCCTCAAACTGGACTGCTGTAGCGGGGTCTTATGGCTACATGGCTCCAGGTATCAGTCATTCAATAATCTTATAACTTTGTATTTCATTTATAAAGATGTTTACACTCGCCCATTAGCATTAATGTTTTATATATGTATGTGATGGGAAAATGTTGTTTGATTTTGTTATTTTAATGTGCATGCAGAGCTCGCATTCACAATGCAAGTGACATATAAGTGTGATGTATACAGCTTTGGAGTGGTGGCATTAGAAATCATGATGGGATGGCATCCAGGGGAGCTACTGACTTCTCTATCGGAAAATGGAGATATGTTTTTGAAGGATTTGCTAGACCAACGACTTCCGTCTCCTTCAGGTCAATTAGCAGGGCAAGTGGTTTCCATGGTGACATTGGCCTTGGCCTGCACCAGCACTAATCCGGAATCACGACCCACCACGTATTATGTGGCAAAAGAACTATCGTTGACCAGGACCTGGATTTGCCTCTCTGAGCCGTTAGCCACGATAACCATCAATAAGTTGGCAAGTTTTCATAACTAGAAGTGGCTGAAATAAAAAAGGGGTTTAACAACTAAATCCCTTCTCCAAAATTGAAACAGTCTTGCATTTCCTTTAGTTTCCTGCTATTTGGTGAATAAATCTATTATTCTAATGCCAGAGATGTAAGGTAAAATAAGGAGTATTTCTGTTGATGTAAAACTTGAATATGACAAATTCCACAAATGGTCACTCAATTATGACTCATTCGACACTTTGGTCACTCAAGTTTCAAATATATCACTTTGGTCACTCAACTATTACATTGTTAATCACTTTAGTCACCTAAGGAGTTTTTTTTTTTAATGAAAAAATTAACAAAGTGACTAAAGTGATTGACAGTGTAATAGTTGAGTGATCAAAGTGATATATTTGAAACTAGAGTGACTAAAGTGTCGAATGAGTCATCGTTGAGTGACCCAAGTGTCTTTTCTAGAGATAGGGCACTAGACTAACTTTTCAATCATATTTTAACATCTTAACCGTTCAGATTTTAGGTCTAAATGTGTAGATCACTTCTGTAAATTTTCAGACAAATTGATTATCATTAAGGCATTCAAAATGGCGACTTAAGATTATAAGTATGAACGGTTCAAGTTTGACAGATTTGGTTCGTTCATTGATTTATTCTAGTTTGATACCTTAACGATCACCGATTTGGCTGAAAATTTGCAGAAATGATATACACATTAAGACCTGAAAACTGAACGGTTGAGATGCCGAAATGTGATCGAAAAGTTGGTATAATACCATATCCCTATAAAATACCAAAAAATGGATCAAAGGGCCCTCTATATGTGTGTGTGTTAAGAGAAATAATTAAGAATAATTGTTCTGTTCTGTTTTCCGAACAATAATGACAATATGCATGGTTATAGTCATTTGGATAATTGCAAATTAAACTAATTGAGTAATTGCAATGAAAAAGGCAAGGGTTGAACTTTGACCTGACCATATAAAGCTTGATTAAGGTCGTTCATGGCGGCCGGACCTGTCTGTTCATTTTGTGGTGAAGGTGAAACCGTGAAAGCTAGGGCTTGGTCTTTCTTTCCTAGCTATATGCTTAATTAAGATCTAACCTAGTCACAAACATGCACGCATGGTCTAAGGTTATAACGTCCAGAAGTTAACAATTTTCTTATTCAGGAAAGTTACAACAACAGAATTGACCTATATAATTATTGGCGACTAACAAGTATGCTACAAACTTAGTCGACCAGATTAAGTGTACTAGCTAGGAGGATGATTCCTCACGCTTATATTATCGATTGTTAATGAAGAGTACAACGAGAGATACAGATCATAAAGCGTGGATATTAGAGCAACGAGGTATGTTTGTTTGATGGATTAAGGCTATGTTTGGTATGGCTGAACTTTTCAGAAAAACTGGTTTCTGCTTATTTTTGAGAATAAGTGGCTGAAAAGCAAAGTAGCCGAGTGTTTGGTAAACTGGCTTTTTATAAAAGCTGTTAGTGGCAAAATATTTGGTAAACTTAAACTGGCTTGTGCTTTTTATTTGTGGAATGACCAAATTAGACATGAAAGATTATTTTGTCTTGATTGTTTGGTAATACAATGTTGTTCAAATGCTTTTGTTATTATTTTTAATCTTCATTATGTCCTTATTAATTTTTGTTAACTATCAATTTTTATAAATCATGGTGACCATATGATTAATATTGGACAATTTTAAAAATAATTTATACAAATATATTAGTAACATTAATAACAATTGGTTTCTGGTTCGCATCAAGTAACCACAAAAAATATCATAACATATTCAAATGTTCACGTTATTATGCGCATTCATCAAATTTTGAGTAATGTTATTTCTTATTGTTTCCATTTCTTGTGCACCATGACCATGATATTCTTCTTCTACATCATCATCCATTTCTTGCTCACTCCACTGCATTATGTCGTCATGGTCATCTGCACTAGTTTCATCACTATGAACGGGTTCTTCGTCTTCCTTTATTACGGGACTAAGCAAGGAAGGAGACCCTGGATACCTTGAGGACTGCAGCATAAAAGAGTAAATATCTGAGCAACCAATACTACAAACATAAATTTGCTAGCAGAATTCCAATTGTCAAATCTGGTAAACAATTGTCCAATGATGCAACATAAAATCAGTTGAAGCATCAAGCAACATATAAATGGTTCAATGGAATCCGTAGTGATTTGCAGAGATTGAATCCTCTGTTAAGTGAGGATCATTTGAGCAGATAAAAATAGACCATCAGAATGTTATGATGCATCCCAACACATCCGCCAACATAAGAACTCAAGATACTAGATGAATGCACTATTGTAATTGGTACCATGGCAATAGAAGATCCCATATATTAGAGACTAGTATCAGTGTTTCATGCTCCAATCCCTTCATGAATGAAAAAAATACAACATGACAAAGGTGGTGTGAGATGTGATAAATATGTTCAGAATCATTTAGATCCTGAAGAACACTAACCCAAGCAATTAGTTAGTATTGCCACAGGTGACCACATCTTGCTGTAAGTTAGACCATTCAGATGTTTTTTGCCATTGGACTCAACAGCACAAGGTGTCAGGACTCAGGAGTCAAGACACTATAATGGTGAAAATAAGGTGAGATAACAGGAATCACTAATATAGTTGGATGGTGGGCCACTTAACTGCATCATGGAAGAGCTATGAACTTAAACTGCATAATGATGCAACTAAGGGAACACTACTCTTTGTAGCACACTAATGACATGGCAAGTTGTAAGTGTCTCTAATAATGTGAAGACAAAGTAAACAGCTTGTTGGATCTAGTAGTTACTGTTTTACCAATACTTTTTGTTCATGCTATTCTCATCTAAGCAAAAGAGAACTAAAGGGACCGCGTTTGCATTCTAATTCCTAGATGAATGAGGAAAACTGTTTTTACCGAAACTAAGAGGAAACTGAAGACTAACAAGAAGCCTAAAACCATTGCTTGTTTCAAACTTCATTTTGTTTTTATTTCATCCATCCTGCGGGGAACAAAGCTAATATACACTGAAATCATTCCCCATTCCTTGTTTCGAAATAAAATGGAGTCTCATGAACTCTGCATTGTTCTAGGCTCTACACTCATTCGCAAGTTTTCATATACAATCTGATAACTATAACCTGTAGTCTACAATGTGGAAACAAAATGTAGTGCACTCTATCTATGCTACAGAAACTAAACCCCTGTATCCCTGTGAATTCTTTCACAACTGGGTTATCAAATTCAAGTGAAATTCAATTCCATAAAACAAAAACCATATCACTGCATTACATTAAACAAACCCAAGAAACAATTGAAACTAAAAACAGAGCAGAGGAATAAAGCAACTACCTGAGGAGAATTAAACTCTATGAAACAATGACCCAAGGTTTCTTGGCTGCTGGGGTTCACAGGCATCGAAAACCCATCTTCTTTAACAACACCAACTTCACTAAACACACACTCGAATTTCGCTTTCGAGCTCCTGGGCCATCTCTGCCTCCACAATGGGAAGGTTATTAACCACCCATTTTTATTAGGATTTGGGTTTTGGGTTTTGGTTCTGGTTGAGGAGTCGATAAACAATGATTCGGTAGGAAAAAAAGGTACATACCTTCAGATATGCATTGTGCCGCTTGCCCTCCCTCCAGCATCGAATAGTGCCATCATTCAATAACTTAAACCGGGACTTGTAAGACCTGATCAAGAACTTTCAAAACCAATTACCATACGAAACTATTACCAAACAGCGTATGGACGGAGGGCCTCAGAACCAGAAAGTCCCAGCAGAGAGAAGCAAACAACGTAAAATCAGAAAACTGCACTTGATGCAAATAGAGAACTGCAGAAAAAGCACCCTAACGGCCAAAAACTTGGAATAAAGCTGCCTTCCAGTGAAGCAAACACAAACACAAACACAATGTCATATATTCAAGACTGCAGGCCAGATAAACACAAACACAGGCACAAAGACAAACACAAAGACAAAGAGGGTCCTAAATGCTGATAACAAATTACAACTTTTCTCAAATACGTACTCTTAACCTGAAACTCTTGGCAGTTAAAGATTGCAGACTCAAGAAGGATCTTAATGGAGTACGGTAGCTTATCTGCATCACAAACATCAATACAACCAGAGTCAATACATCATCACAAAAATTCACACTCGAAACTCAAAACAGTAAAACAATGCACCGCTCACAAGAGAATCACAAAGCCATTAATACAACCATTTCCAGTATTCCATTACTCTTGAATCAAAAGAAACAAGAAGATTCCAAACACAGAATCATCGATCCAAAACAACTTGGCATATCAAACCACCACAAATCATACATATGCAATTTCATTTCCTAATGTTCACTCTCGGTCACCAGACGCAAAACACAATCACAAGTAAATTGGAGCTAAAAATTTACCGACCCTAGGATCATTGAGAGCTGGCAAGCTGTAGTACTCCGAACTCGCCGCCGTCCGGCTTCTCAAGCGATTTCAATATACTCTTGAACGGTTTCTCCTTCGCTGCGATCAATCAAACCTGTCACAAATGAACCAAAAAAAACAAAAATTCACAATCAGAAAAAATAGACTGAGACACAGTACCCATAGCGAAATCGATCGGAGAAATAGAGAAGCTGATCTGATCGGAGTGGTTAGGGCTCTGATATGATCGGAATCGGAGTGAGTGATTTGATGTCACTTCAGTTCTCTCTTCATAATCGGAGTGAGCAACAGGGAATTGTTTTGTGTCTGCGTGAAGAGACTCCGGTGTAATATGATATCTTCCTGGAGGGCAATTGCTGGTATTAGAGAAGTATCATTAATCTACAGTAGATAGCGCTGCAGCTTCTGCTTGCTTCTAAAAGCAGGTCTCTCCCCCTGACTTGGGCTTTTCCCTTAAAAAAGCCGCCGCTTCTATTCTATAGCCGCCGGTTAGGAATTTCTGCTCTTACTGGCTAAAAAATTCAAAAAGTTAAAACATGAAACACTAGGCCCTCACTCATATATATTATATTATATAAGTGGAGTTTGTATTGCATTCAAAAGAAAAACTACAGGTCAAGTGAACTGACTTGCTGAATGAATTTCCCAAGTCGTTTCGTGTCTCTTCAAAACTATTCAGAGAACTTACAGAATCAACCTCTTACTTCAAAATTGATCATCTCCTGGTGTAGATTCCTCCTTCTGTGCAGCTTTATTGGATGATCATGAAAGCAGTTCAGGAGACTCCTGTGCGTCTCCTCCTCCTTCATATATTCTTGCTCTTTTTGCTTCAATTGGAGGCCACGTCATCACAAAGAACACAAGCTGAAGCTCTCCTAGAATGGAAGAACAGCTCTACTTCTTCACCATCTTCTCTGAATTCATGGTCGCTCACAAACCTAAACAACCTGTGCAACTGGACTGCCATTGTCTGCAACCGCAATACCGAAACAGTTTCTGAAATTCACCTTGCAAACTTCAACATCACTGCAGCACTTACACAGTTCAACTTCAACAAGTTTCTCAGTCTCACCCATTTCAACCTCAATGGCAACAATTTCTCAGGGCCTATACCATCTGCCATTGGCAACCTCACCAAGCTCACCACCTTGGACTTGGGAAACAATATCTTGCAAGGAGAAGTGCCTGCGGAAATGGGCAAGTTAACGGAGCTTCAGTTTCTAAGTCTCAACAACAACTATCTCAATGGTACCATTCCCTATCAGCTGGACAATCTCAAAAAGGTACAATATTTGCTTCTTGGAGGTAACCACTTAGACACTCCTGACTGGTCTAAATTTTCAGGCTTTCCTTTGTTGAGGTACCTTGATCTTTATGGAAACAATTTAGATTCAGAGTTCCCAGAATTTATATCTGAATGTAGGAGCCTGATCTTCCTGGATTTGTCTGGAAATCTTTTGACTGGCCAAATACCAAAATTGGCAGTTACCAACCTGGTCAAGCTTGAATCTCTCAATCTCACCGATAACCGATTCCAAGGGCCATTCCCATACAACTTTCCCAACATTAAGCACCTTTATTTGGAATCGAACAACTTTAGTGGTCCAATTCCTGAAGATATTGGTTTGATATCTGGTCTTCAATTTATTAGCCTCTATTACAATTTCCTTGAGGGCAAAATCCCATCCTCTGTAGGCCAACTCAGGGAGCTTCAGCACCTAGACCTTGGATGGAATTCCTTGAACTCTTCAATCCCTTCTGAGCTTGGTCTTTGTACCAACCTAACTTATTTGTCCTTGGCTATGAATATGTTGGGAAATTAATCCCCTGTCACGCAAGTACTACTAGTAGAGATGGAAATAAGAAATAAGCAAGCCAAGAAGACAACAAGTTTTAACGAGGTTCGGCCAAAATCCATGCCTACGTCCTCAGAGAGTTTTCATCTTCACTATGAGAGAATCACACAAGTACAAGATACACCACTCAAGTTTATACACAACTAGAGCACTCAAGTTTATACCCAGCTCAAGCCTTGTATCCAATCGGATACCCCTTGTACACCCTTTCTCAATCCTAGAAGATTACTCTATCCCAAGAGCTATACACGCCCTTGAACACACTCCCCTATCTTCTACATCTTGAAGACCCTTGGAGTTGCTACTGAAACTCTCTTTTTGTTTCAGCTCTCTCTCTCTCTGGAGTTTGGGCTATCTGCCCTCTCTCATCTTTTGCTGTTGCCGATATGGGGATATATATAGGCAGTGCACTTCATGCACATACCATGCAGTGAGTAGAAGCAAAGTCATAGGTGTGAACACATGAAAAGCAAAGCCATGCTTTTCCCTTTCTCACGTTCCATGTTTCCATGCATGTCTCCTTCTTTTTCTTTCCCTTGCATGCTTTCTCCTTTCACCTTTCCTTTTTGCTTTCACTTTCTGCTATTTTTCCTTTTGCATGTTTTCTGCAACTTTCTTTGTCTCCCACATGCTTTCTTCTTTATCCTGGAGACAACTCCGTTCTTTTAAGGAGGGACTTACCTAACAATCTCCCCCTCCCGACTTAAATGGAGAGCTCAGCAACACTACTTCAATCTTTGAAGTCATCTCAATCTGAGACACAGCTTGTTATACCCACAAGCATTCCATTGGCCTTCTAGTTGCGTAATTACACATAATCAGAGTCAATTGCTTTTGGTCCTAGCTCCCCCTGATTCAATCGGCCAATACCATGTGTAACTACCCCGAGACAACGATCACCTGTTGGCTCTGAAGAGGAACCTTGACTTGACCTCTTCCCTAGCAGGATTTACCTTCTCACCATCATCTGGACTCGGAAACTTGTCAACGACGTCTCTGCTGTACCCGCAAACGAGACTCGCCTATGCGCACTCATGTTTCCCATTATCCATCAAGGTCTGACATACCAGATGATACCTACCACACTGTTCTCCCTGTATGAGGACCGTACCGCCATGTGTGATTTTCATAACTCCCCCTGCTGACGAAACCCTGCAGCCTTTGGAGTCTAACTGGCTCAAGGATATTAAATTTCTCTGTAACTTTGGGACATCGTCACACCACCCAAAGTACGCCAATCCCAAATCTAATATCCAGTCAAAGAACATGTGTCACCTATGGAGATTGTGAGAGCATCTCCATATGAAAATCGGTTTCTGCTACAGCAATGCAATCCAAGCCTTTCGCTTCATATGACCCTAGTTACGACACTTGTAGCATCCCTGCCTCTGGATTTAGACCTGCTATGATCACTAAATCCCCGACAGTTTTCCTTGCATTATCCGCTGTCTTCTCCGGTTTCACATCCTTCCCCTTCAACACTTTACTAAGCCCTGTTGAACTATGATGTCTTTCACTCTCCTTTGCCATAGAGTGAAATTTCCTTTTTCCATCAAACTGCTCCACCTCAAACTATGAGGCAATACCTGAAGTCATGATGAGCAACCACGATCAACATGCAAACCTTCGACGAACGAAAACCATGAACGACGAACAAGCACGATCGCTGACACCACGAGCCACCTTAGTGAGATATACGCTCTCACCAACCATCATTCCCTTGAGTCATATCTTGGTCTCTTGCAACTCCACATTTAATTAGGATTTTTGAGTCTGGCTCGCACCACCTAGCCTCCGAGTCACTCCACCTATCAACTACCTTTGATTAGGACTTTCTTGAGTTTTTGACCCGCTCCACGTTGCTAGGAATTTTCCTCGAGCTGGCTCCACCTAATGCACTTTTGAGTTAACACCTTAACCATTTAATTGACTCCACCTTGAATGATGAGGTGCTAGAACTTGCCATGACAAACAACCTCACCAGCCATCATCCCCTTGAGTCATATCATGATCCCTTGCAGCTCCACTTTTGAATAGGATTTTCCTGAGTCCACCTTGCTCCCCTTAGCTCGCGAATCACTCCACCTATCGATACACCATCGATGAGGATTTCTTTGAGTCTCCGACCCGCTCTTCTTGCTAAGAACTTTTCCGAGCTGACTCCACCTATTGCACCTTCGGGCTGCCACCTTGACCATTTGCTTGACTACACCATGGATGCATGACTTGTCCTAGCCAAACCATCGGCTCTGATACCACTGTTGGGAAATTAATCCCCTGTCACGCAAGTACTACTAGTAGAGATGGAAATAAGAAATAAGCAAGCCAAGAAGACAACAAGTTTTAACGAGGTTCGGCCAAAATCCATGCCTACGTCCTCAGAGAGTTTTCATCTTCACTATGAGAGAATCACACAAGTACAAGATACACCACTCAAGTTTATACACAACTAGAGCACTCAAGTTTATACCCAGCTCAAGCCTTGTATCCAATCGGATACCCCTTGTACACCCTTTCTCAATCCTAGAAGATTACTCTATCCCAAGAGCTATACACGCCCTTGAACACACTCCCCCTATCTTCTACATCTTGAAGACCCTTGGAGTTGCTACTGAAACTCTCTTTTTGTTTCAGCTCTCTCTCTCTCTGGAGTTTGGGCTATCTGCCCTCTCTCATCTTTTGCTGTTGCCGATATGGGGATATATATAGGCAGTGCACTTCATGCACATACCATGCAGTGAGTAGAAGCAAAGTCATAGGTGTGAACACATGAAAAGCAAAGCCATGCTTTTCCCTTTCTCACGTTCCATGTTTCCATGCATGTCTCCTTCTTTTTCTTTCCCTTGCATGCTTTCTCCTTTCACCTTTCCTTTTTGCTTTCACTTTCTGCTATTTTTCCTTTTGCATGTTTTCTGCAACTTTCTTTGTCTCCCACATGCTTTCTTCTTTATCCTGGAGACAACTCCGTTCTTTTAAGGAGGGACTTACCTAACAGAATAAACTCAGTGGGAAAATTCCAGCAGAAATTGGCCTGTTGACAAAACTTGATATCCTCTGGCTGTACGAAAACAATTTCTCTGGATCAATTCCCTCAGAGATAGGAAACTTGAAAGTTTTGAGAGAATTGAACCTTTGGGGAAACCAGCTCTCAGGGCCGATTCCTATGAAATTCTGGAACCTCACAAATCTTCAGAAGCTTTTTATGGACGGCAATAGCTTCAATGGGAATATTCCACCAAAAGTTGGCCTGTTGACAAAACTTTATATCCTCTCGCTGAGCAAAAACAATTTCTCTGGCCCAATTCCCTTGGCGATGGCAAACTTGAAAGATCTGATGAGTTTGAATCTTTTGGGAAACTACCTGTCAGGGTCAATTCCCACAACATTTGGGAACCTCACAAATCTTCAATACATGGACCTTGCCCAAAACAACCTCTCCGGCCCAATCCCCCCAGAGATTGGAAACATGAGTTCCATGGTTAAGTTTAATGTCGGCACAAACCAACTTGAAGGGGAGCTGCCGAAAACTATTTCTCACCTCAGAAAACTAGAGTGGTTTGCCGTTTACACTAATAGGTTTTCGGGGACCATTCCTAGTGATTTCGGGAAGTATAGTCCTAACTTGAGATTTTTTGGTTTCGCATGGAACAGCTTCTCGGGAGAACTGCCGCCTGGGTTGTGTAGTGGATTTTCTTTGGAACAATTCTTAGTGCAGTTTAACGACTTCACAGGGCCATTACCTGATTGCTTGAGAAAATGTTCTGCATTATCTAGAGTCAGACTTGAGGAGAATCAATTCACAGGAAACATTAGCAATGCATTTGGTGTTCATCCCAGTCTTGCAATAATTTATCTTAGTAACAACAAGTTTGTTGGTCAATTGTCGCCACAGTGGGGAGAATGCAAGAACATCACTGATATGCGGATGGAGGGAAATAGAATTTCTGGTCAAATCCCACCGGAACTTGGCCAGTTGACAAAGTTGCAGTATCTAACTCTAAGCTCTAATGAATTCAGTGGGGAGTTTCCAGTTTCCATTGGGAATCTAAGCTTGTTGTTCACTCTTAATCTCAGCAGGAACCACTTGACGGGAACTATTCCTTATGTTCTAGGCAAATTGACTAAACTCGAGCTACTTGATTTGTCTGATAATAATTTTACAGGGGTATTACCAGTCGACCCTGGAATGTTTGAGAGCTTAACAAGCTTGAACATAAGCCGCAACAAATTATCAGGTGGAATACCTGAGGAGATTGGTAATCTACACCTGCGGTACTTGTTGGACCTAAGCAGCAATTCATTCTCGGGATCACTACCATTAAACCTTGCCAAGCTTATAATGCTGGAGATTCTTAATGTCTCGCATAACCAACTCTCTGGAAAAATCCCATCAACCTATTCCAGAATGGTTAGTCTTCTGGGCATTGATTTTTCTTACAACAACTTGACAGGTCCAATCCCAACCGGTGGCATTTTCCAAAAGAAGCATCCGAACAATGCTTTCATTGGAAATAGTGGTTTGTGTGGCGAAACAGAGGAAATAACTCCATGCATTTCGGGTCCCAAAAAGTCCAACAAGAAAATTCTTGTTGGCATCCTTGCTCCCATTTGTGGTTTATTGCTGACGGTGACCATATCTGCTGTAATCCTCAAGTTCTGCAAGAAATCAAAGCTTGGAGAACTCGATCACCCTAAGGTGTCTAAAAGTTTTGATTCAATTATTTGGGAAAGACATGGTAAACTTACATTTTCTGAAATCATCACTGCCACCGAGAACTTTGATGAAAAGTACCTCATTGGAAGAGGAGGTTTTGGAAGTGTCTACAAGGCTGTGTTGGACAGAGGCAGAGTCGTTGCAGTTAAGAAATTGAATATGTCAGTAGATTCTAGTCACGACATTACAGAATTGAATCGCAAAAGTTTTGAGAATGAGATAAGAACCTTGACAGAAGTGATGCATAGAAATGTAATAAAACTTTATGGTTTCTGTTCCTGGAAGGGGTGCTTGTACTTGGTGTATGAATATGCAGAGAGAGGCAGTTTGAAAATGGTATTGTATGGAGTGGAGGGCGAATCAGATGTACTTGGCTGGGGCACAAGGGTGAAAATTGTGCAAGGAATAGCACATGCTATTTCTCACTTGCATAATGACTGCTCTCACCAAATCGTTCACCGCGACATAACTTTGAGCAACATATTATTAAATGGGGATTTCGTGCCATGGCTATCAGACTTTGGAACAGCAAGACTATTGAACTCAGATTCCTCAAAGTGGACTGCTATGGCGGGGTCTTATGGCTACATGGCTCCAGGTATCACTCATTCAATAAACTTATAAACTTGTTTTTCATTTATACAGATGTTTATACTCGCCTATTAGCATGTATTATTGTTTTCTATATGTATATGATGGGAAAATGTTGGTTGATTTTGTTATTCGAATGAGCACGCAGAGCTCGCATTCACAATGCAAGTGACGGATAAGTGTGATGTATATAGCTTTGGAGTGGTGGCATTAGAAATCATGATGGGAAGGCATCCAGGAGAGCTACTGAATTCTCTGTCGGAAAATGGAGATATGCTTTTGAAGGATCTGCTAGACCAACGACTTCGGTGTCCTTCAAGTCAATTAGCAGTGCGAGTGGTTTCCTTGATAACAATGGCCTTGGCCTGCACCAGCAATAATCCGGATTCACGACCCACCATGCATTATGTGGCAAAAGAACTATCATCCACTAGGACCCGGACTAGCCTCTCTGAGCCGTTAGGCACAATAACTATCAATGAGTTGGCGAAGTTTTCATAACTAGAAGTGGCTGAAATAAACAGGGGGTTTAACAAGTAACAACTAAATCCCTTCTCCAGAATTGAAAGAGTTGCATTTCCTCTAGTTTCTAGTTATTTGGTGAATAAATGTATTATTATCGTGCCAGCAATTTAAGGTATAATAAGTAGTATTTCTGCTGATGTAAAACTCAAATAACTGGTACAGTTGTACTATAACCGAAGTAAGTTCTGCTCATCATGTCATGTGGTATAAATTACAATTACAATTTCTTGTGGGTTGCTTTCATTTTTGTTCTAGATTCCCTCTTGACCTTTTCGGGATCACAGTGTAAGGTAGCAAGATATAGTCTTTCTGTTGGTATACAACTAAAGCAATTGTTCGTTCTACACTACAACTATAAGTTAGTTTGGAGACCCATCATCCCATGAAAATATAGTTAGGGTGTACAATTTAACTATAGATTATAAGTTGGTTATGGTTAAGGGCGAGTTTGGCCCCGAGGTGATTAATTTAAAATCGGCTTTAGCTGTGCTGTGAGAATAATCAGCTGTGAAATTAAGTAGCTGGGTGTTTGGTAAACTGTGCTTTTAAAAGTGCTGTGAGTACAAAAGCAGTGTTTAAGTGTTTGGTAAACTTTAGTATAAAAGTGTTGTGAGTTTAGAAAATAATCAAAAAGGACATTATGTTAAAATGATGTTACTTATATATTGTGACTTTCCGAAGTTCTGGGGTTTTGAAAATTTATTTAAGGAAATAGAAATCAAGTGGCGTGATCTGAGCCGTCAATTTCCTCCACCATCCAATCTGGTCCGTTGATTTGGCTTTAAAAAGGAAAGGAATTGGCCTAGAAAGCTCGAGAGAGAGAAGGAGCTTGGAGTCAGAAGGCCACCGACCTGGAAGAGAAGCCTGACCGGAACTTTCACCTCCGGCCACCCCACGACGGCGCACGGGCACCATCCTCTTCGTCTCATCGTACCCGTCACGTATGTGGCCGTTGATTGTCCATGCACCGGACGATGAAGAAGAATCGAAGGTGAGAAGATCCAACTGCTCCGGCGAGTTTCAGCGAATTCTGGTGACTCCGACCACCGATTGGCTTGCATGTGGTATGAAACCTCATCTTCTCGTCATGGTCTACATGCCTGTGTGATTATTTTCTGAATTCGATTATGTTCTGATGATTTTCGTTTTTGGGAATTCTCAGCTTCGTCGCGGTTCCTCGACGCGGCGACTTTTCCAGCTCTTCTCGGCTTACTCCTAGCTTCGTTGCATCTGTAGAAGAAAGCTGACCACGTTTGGAGTTGGAAGTCATGAACTTGCTGGATTGTAGGCATCAAATCCTCAGTCCATCTTCAAACCATTTTGGCAGTGTTGGGATATAGATGAGGGCAATATAGGTACACATCTCAACTTCTGAAATCTCTTAATCTAGAAGCATCACTTTTGCAACTTGTGGATTATAGCATTGGGAAGTGGGAGATTGGATTATAATCACCAACCTCTTGTTTTACCAAACACCCATCCAACTTAAATTATGGAATAAGCAGCTTAAGCTGCTCTAACCTCAGGGCGAAACTGGGCCTAAGTCTCGAGAGAAGCTGATTAAACTTCATCTTGTTTAAGTAAAATAGATTCGAGAGAGAATGTAGAGAGAATTGTAATCATATTATTGAGAATAGGAGCCCTATATATAGGAATTACAAAGTACTAGTTCTAATGTTACAAGGAATACCAATCCGTGTAGGATTGGAAATCTAGAACCTTCTCTCCTATTGCTACTCCTAGTTTGATAAGGCACACTAAATCGATATTCCTTCAACACTCCCCCTTGTGCCGTTCAAACTTGATGGTGACGCTTTATCCGTTGCCTCGATAAAAACCTTGCCAAGTAATAAAAACCCTGTGGGACAAAAATAATCCTGTCGAGGGACAAAAAGAGCACAACACGTCCTTCACTCTTTGAGATCGAACATGTAGACATCATAACTCCCCCTGATGTCGATATCTCCCCATGATTGCTACAATCGTGGGAGTTCGGATAACTTTCTTAATCCGATGCTCTTCACATGTTTCTCGAAGGTGGATTTAGGTAACGACTTAGTGAATAAGTCCGCTACATTATCCTCTGATCGGATTTGATTCACTTCAATCTTTAGAAGTGATTGTTGTTGGTGATTATAAAAGAACTTAGGCGATATATTCTTGGTGTTGTCGCCCTTGATGAAACCTAACTTCATTTGTTCAATACAAGCTGCATTATCCTCATAAATGCATGTAGGTTCATCTGTGGTAGACTTCAAACCACAACTTCCTTGAATATGTCTAATTACAGACCTTAGCCATATACATTCACGAACGGCTTCATGTAGAGCAATAATCTCTGCATGATTCGAGGAAGTAGCAACAAAGGTCTGTTTCGTAGACCTCCAAGATATCGTAGTGCTTTCCATGGTAAATACATAACCTGTTTGGGAGCGACCTTTGTGAGGGTCAGAGAGGTACCCTACATCAGCAAAACCCATCAAGACATTGTTGTCGTTTTGATGGAGGGGAATAGGGTGAGGCCGGCCACCATGCATGGGCGATGACGGCGCTGGCGGTGACAACATGGCCGACGGTCATGTTATGGACGGCGGCTCCATACCTAATGGGGTCTGATCCCATTCTTCCATCATTCCTCTTCTCTCTGTAGGGATAAAATAAGACCATATCAATCGTACCTCTTAGGTATCGAAAGATTGTCTTTACACCAATCCAATGGCGGCTTGTTGGAGCAGAGCTATGTCGAGCTAACAAGTTCACTGCGAATGAGATGTCTGGTCTTGTGCATTGAGCTAAGTATAATAATGCACCTATTGCACTCAAATAGTGCACTTCAGCCTCTAATGGTTCTTCGTCCTCATCCTTTGGACGAAACGGATCTTTTTCTGGCTCAAGACTACGACCAATCATGGGAGTACTCACAGGCTTTGCTTTATCTTCATGAAAGCGCCTTAGAATTTTCTGAGTATATGCAGATTGATGGATCAAAATCCCATAACTACGGTGCTCGAGTTCAAAACCGAGACAAAACCGTGTTTTCCCAAGATCTTTCATCTCAAATTTGGATTTCAAGTATTTAGCAGTTTCCTTCAACTCATCTAGAGTTCCAATTAGGTTCATGTCATCGACATAGACTGCTACGATTGCAAATCCGGAACTTGTTCTCTTAATGAAGACGCATGGGCATATTTCATTGTTAATATATCCCTTCCCAATCAAGTAGTCACTTAGACGGTTATACCACATCCGTCCGGATTGTTTTAATCCATATAGTGAGCGTTTTAATCTTATTGAAAACGCGCTCGTGGTTTAGAGCCACTTGATTTGGGTAATTGAAGTCCATCTGGAACCTTCATATATATCTCTGAATCTAGATCCCCATAGAGATATACTGTAACCACATCCATAAGCTGCATGTCAAGTTTTTCAGAAAATACCAAACTGACAAGGTAGCGGAACGTTATAACGTCCATTACGGAAGAATACGTCTCCTCGTAGTCGATCCAGGGCGTTGTGAGAAGCCTTGTGCCACAAGGAGGCTTTATATCTTACCACCTCATTTTTCTCATTACGCTTTCTAACAAATACCCATTTATGGCCAACAGGCTTTACATTTGGGGGTGTCTGCGTTACAGACCCAAATACCTGTCTCTTTGTTAGTGAATCCAATTCAACTTGGATCGCATCTTTCCATTTAGGCCAATCTGCTCTTCGTTGACATTCTTCAATAGAGCGAGGTTCAATATCATCATATTCTATAATTCCTTTTGCAATATGATATGCAAATGCCTCATCAATCGCCATAGAATTTCTATCCATCATCTCATGTACACTAGTGTAATTTATGGAGATCTCTCTATTCTCTGGAGTTGGTTCTGACATTGGAGCGTCCCCCAATGATGTCTCTTGGACATAACCATAATCCGGAATATTCTCATGAGATGGATTATTTACATCGATGATTAATGGATTATTTTGTGCCAAACTCGCTTTCTTTCTTGGGCGAGAATCCATCGAACCTATAGGCCTCCCGCGCTTCCTGGCAGGAGCCGTAGGCCTAGCCACAACGTCACCAAGGGTGGGGACGTTGGTGCCATACTCATGTCTTCTTGAGGTGGCGTCATGTCCTCTAATTTTAGGGACATCAATCCTTGCAGGCACGTTTGCAGCAGATATATGTGATCTCGTCACTTTAGCGATATCAGAAAACGCATCAGGCATTGATTCTGCTACGTTCTGAAGATCGAGAATTCTCTGCACTTCAATTTCGGACTGTGCGGTTCGAGGATCAAGATGAGACAGAGTGGGGACAGACCACGACAATTCCTGTCGTTCTGTTGAACATTGATGTTCTTATCTCCCCCTAACGATGAGAAGACTGTCTCATCGAAGTGACAATCTACAAATCTAGCTGTAAAGAGATCGCCTGTCAAGGGTTCTAAATAGTGGACAATCGTTGGAGAATCATAGCCAACATAAATGCCTAATCGTCGTTGAGGACCCATTTTGGTGCGTAGTGGAGGCACAATTGGCACATAAACTGCACACCCAAATATGCGTAAGTGTGAGACATTAGGCTCATACCAGTCACCATCTGGGACGTAGAAAAGGATTGAGTGGCAGTGGGTCTCAGACAATAAGCACAGCTACATGCAATATTGCATAGCCCCAAGCAGAAATATGGAGATTGGTGCGCATTACCAATGCCTTAGCGACCATTTGGAGTCGTTTAATGGCGGCCTGCGAGACCATTTTGGGTGTGAACATGAGGAACTGGATGTTCAACTTCTTTCCCAATGGACATGCAATAATCATCAAAAGTTTTTGATGTAAACTCCCCAGCATTGTCTAATCTTATAGACTTAATAGGATGATCAGGGTGGTGAGCCCTTAGCTTAATTATTTGTGCTAGGAGTTTACCAAATGTAGCGTTCCTTGTGGACAAGAGCATGACATGTAACCAGCGTGTCGATGCATCAACCAACACCATAAAATATCTAAATGGTCTGCATGGCGGTTGAATAGGTCCACAAATATCACCTTGGATTCTTTGCAAGAATGGTATATTTTCTTTGGTGTCCTTTGCATAGGATGGTCTCGATCCTAATTTTGCTAAAGAGCAGGCTTTGCAGAACGAATGATGGGCTTTAGAAACAACCAATGAGGATTTTGGTTGAGCCATGAAGTCACAATTGACCTTAGAAGTAGAAATTTGAGTCAGGGGAGCAGAGGTGCGTCAAAGCCTACCTTGGGCGGCAGGGGGAAGGCGGTGCCTGCTTGTGGTGGCCGGACTTGAAGGGGGAAGGCGCCGTGAGGCGTAGGTGCTCCTCCTTGATCCAAATTTCGAAGTTTACTTCCTTTCGTTATGAAAAAGGGATGTCCGTGTGAAGTCTTTAATATACAGATCATCATGTCACGACGTGGGTGTCCCAAACGGTCGTGCCAAAGCCTATATGTGTCGGAATCCCATAAATCATCTCTCATGACATGGTTGAATTCAATGACTCGAATAGTGGTTGCATACAACCCACTAGATCGACACATAAGTTTCTCTAAGACTCTTTTATGTCCGTAGTCATTAGAGGTGATGCAAAGGAACTCTTGTCCATTCTCACAATGCGTTTCCGCATGAAAACCATTGGCTCTTATGTCTTTAAAACTCAATAGGGTTCTTCCTGCCCTAGGAACATAAAGAGCTTCGGTGACATTTAAAATTGTGCCATTTGACAACATAAATTGGGCTGGTCCTCGACCATGAATCAATTGAGATGATCCAGCCATTGTAGTCACGGAAGATCGAGATGGTGTCATCCATAGAAATAGCTGCCTATTTCGAAGGATAGTATGTGTAGTTGCACTATCCACGAGGCATTCTAGCTCTCTGGGGAACATACTGACAAATAATAAAGTTCAAATTAAAATATGTCCAAGACATTGGATAAAAATAAATCGAGACTTTATTAATAATAGCCAACGATTACATCAAAGTTTCTTGACCAAAATCTAATCCAATAAAAATCAAAGCGTAGACAAATCGTAGTCACTCTATCCGTTTGGTAACTCTAATCAAATATGACCAGGGAAGTAGAGAGAGATGTCAGTGGAGCGAGGCTCTCTTAAATACCACTAATCTCAATTACTTTCCTAGACATCATACTTAATTAGATGCGCCACATAAGATAGAATTAATACAAAATGTCATTTATTGACTAAGGCATAATTGCCATTACATAATTCTTGGAAATATTAAAGGACTACACTAATCAAAATCTGCAGCATCCTTGTGTAACTCCTTGTCAGATTTGAAGTCCGCTATGGTGAGATTGACGTTGGCATCATCACCATCTTCTTCTTCTTCGGCAACATAGACTTCATGCTCTCTAAAACCTCTATATGCCTTGTAATGCGCAGCTAATTGCTTGCTTGCATTGCATTGCTTGAACCAATGCTCACTTGATCCACATCGATGACACATGTCATTGTGATTTCCTCCCTTTAATTGAGGTACATTGTTTGCACTTGGATGGCATCCCCTAGAGGAGCTGGCGCCATTACCACGGCCTTGGACGGCTCCTCCACGTCCTGGAGCCCCACGGCCTCCTCTCCCATGTTGCCATGTATTGCCACGTGTTCGTCCTTCATTTTGACGATTACCTTCCTTTGCAGGGCGGTTATGGACCAATACGTCCGTTGTGTCCCTTATTTTTAGGGTTCCGCTCCTTGCACCCTCCTTTGGGTGCATTATTATAATTTGCCTCATGAACGCTCTTAGTTCCGATAGGCCTTGAATTATAATTCCTCAAGAGGATATTATCATGTTTTTCAGCTATAGACATAACATTAATTAGCTGATGAAACCTCTTGAGCCGTCCAGTGTTGAATTCAGTTCGATATTGCTTTGATAGCAAAATAGCTGAGACGGGGAAGGTGGAGAGAGTTTTCTCAATTAGTTCTTGCTCTGTGACTGGTTATCCACAGAACCCCAACATGGTTTTGAGGCGTAAACTTCTGAATGATATTCAGCTATAGATTTGAAGTCGGCGAATCGTAGATTGCTCCATTGAACTTTCAAGTCGGGGAGGAGGGTATCCTTTACATTACCAAAACGCTCTTCTAGCGCAACCCATAATTCTCTAGCATCCTTGATTGCCATGTACTCCAATCGGAGTGATTTATCCATGTGACGCCTTATCAAGATAAGGGCGGTGGCATTATTCGTAGCCGTACGCTCGAATAGGAGATCTGGATTTGGTGCCTGAATTATGGGTAGGATCCCTTTTGAAGTGAGATGGTTCTCAACATCCGTGACCCAACTATGATATTCTGAGCCAGTTGAGTCAAGGATAGGAAAGTCAAGTCTTGACATCCTGAAATAAGAAGAAGAAATATATTAGTCTCGGAGTAAAAACTTCCACGACAACTAATAGATAATAAGATTTCCGAGTTATGCTACCAAGAAATCGATTTCCAAGAATGATTGGATTAGACCGAAACAATGATGTCTATATGGTCGTTTAATCGATGCTTACGGACGCTCTTAGTCCGAAGTCTTACTAACGCTCTTAGTTCGTTTGTAGCGCGAATCCCAACGATTCCGCTTTCTCAAAATCGAACCCACGTTATAAGAAAGGTGGGATGTAGAAGAAGGGAGGTTTTCAAGTCCCCGAAGAAAAGAAGGGGAAATTAAAGTACGGAAAGCGCAAACTTTAATTATAAATACTTACTTGTTTGTTTGGAGCTTGAACACGTGATTCTTGAGCTTTTGGAAGCTTGGATTATTTGTTGATTGATGGAGGCAGTTTTGGATGGCTCGGTGTTGGTGGCATCAAGGTGTTTTGGTTACTACCGAGTGTTGCAGTGGTGTAGGCCGAGAGATGGCAGGGTGGTTGGCTTGTTTGCGCAGCAGGGCACAGGTATGTGATGCAGGGATGAAGGCCGAAAACTGATTCAATCCGGGGTTAGGATTGCAGAAGCTATTCAATCCTAAACTAGGATTGCAAATAGTTTGCAATCCTGTCGTAACAGATGGCTGAAATGGAGCTACGGGGGCAGTAGGCTTGCAGCAAGGCAGCAGGGGCTGCTGTGAGGCTGCAGGGGCAGCGATACGGCGCTGCAAGCGCATAGGCGCGCAGGCTGCAGCGAAGGAGCACAGGGGAGCGTAGCGCGGGGCTCTCGAAGGCAGTCTGCAGCGAAGGACTCGGCTAGCTCGGGCTAGGGGCTGCGGTGGAGAAACAAGATTTTTGGGTTTTGGTTTTTGGTTTTTTGTTTTGTGGTTAGGGCTCGTGCTGATAACGTGTTTAAGTAAAATAGATTCGAGAGAGAATTGTAATCATATTATTGAGAATAGGAGCCCTATATATGCTAACCCTCTAGCTAGGCTCTTCTAGTTTCTAGTTGCAATGCTACTATGAAGGGGTGAATTCTAGGACTAGCTCTGACTTAATTAGTTACTTTACTCAATTTGTTTAATGTTCTAATCCTCAGTATATTAAACTCAACACTTCAACAACAATCTCAGTAGTCAGTGTGTCAGAACAGCAGAAGAGTTGTAGCACTTGATTTCATTTCGTACTATATATAATGGTGTAAGGGTATAGGCTCACAACATCGTTCAATGGGAGATAACTCTGAGCTACTTATTACTACAGCTGGATTCAGTGCCACAGCTGTCAGGTGAAAATCATGAGGAAATGTAACTCATATGTGCTAAATGTGTTACCAGTGAATAGTATTGTAATGTGTTTGATCTAAAACAGAGTTCAAAATTACAAATTTATAAGTTAGTCTGCAAGCCATAATAGGGGTACTAGTACAACTTACTGTAAGGTTTTGTATAAGCAGAAACTGTTGAAATATTGCTCTCCATAAACAGCGGAGAATTTCTACTTGAGCGGTACTAGTAGAGCTTACTGTAAGGTTTTGTATAAGTAGAAACTGTTGAAATATTGCTCTCCATAAACAGCAGAGAATTTCTACTTGAGCGGTACTAGTACAGTTGACACGTTTGCACTTAAAGGTAACTAACACCAAAAACTTCTCATCCCAATGCCACAACAATTAAACTGGACCTATTGACTAAAATCCAAGAATGTAAAAAATTTATCTATGAGTTTATTGAGGCAAACAAAACAAAGAAGAAGAGTCACAGTAGTATTACAATGAAATAACTTACCCAAAAGGAAACTTGAAAGCATCCAGGTCTTGAAGTCAGAGATGGGAAGCACCTTCCGGTAATGGAAAAAGAAACCGATTTCAAACTAGAGACCCTGCTGCTGCATGCCTGTCAACATTGAACCACAAGAACTGAATGTCAAGTACAACAAAAGAAGTGAAAAAAATGTACTGAACGAAACTAAATTTCCAACATCAATTACTGGACAACTTTTACATTTTATATGGCAGGAAAGCCCTAGCCTCCTTTTATAGGAGTCAAGCCAGACTTTAAGCTCATAAAGCGTAGTCAAGCAGTTTATTTAGTTATTCTGAGCTCTATTATTTCAGTTTATTGCTGACCTTTAGTTAATTTAGATATCATTAGTAGAAGTAGCCCTATAAAATCCAGAAGAACGCTTCAATTTATAATCTGCTGCATCATTAATTTAAGTAGCATGAGAAGAAACCCAAATTGTATAAGTCAAGTTCCGACCCCATCAAATCAAGCTCAACCTCAAACTAGTCAATGTATCGATGTCTATGAGAAAGATATCCATCTATTTACTAAACAAGAAAATTCTTGTTGGCATCCTTGTTCCCATTTGTAGTTTATTGCTGACGGTGACCATATCTGCTGTAATCCTCAAGTTCTGCAAGAAATCAAAGCTTGGAGAAATCGATCACCCTAAGGTGTCTAAAAGTTTTGATTCAATTATTTGGGGAAGACATGGTAAACTTGCATTTTCTAAAACCATCACTGCCACCGAGAACTTTGATGAAAAGTACCTCATTGGAAGAGGAGGTTTTGGAAGTGTCTACAAGGCTGTGTTGGACAGAGGCAGAGTCGTTGCAGTTAAGAAATTGAGTATGTCAGTAGATTCTAGTGACGACATTACAGAATTGAATCGCAAGAGTTTTGAGAATGAGATCGATAAGAACATTGACAGAAGTGATGCACAGAAATGTAATAAAACTTATATGGATTCTGTTCCTGGAAGGGGTGCTTGTACTTGGTGTATGAATATGCAGAGAGAGACAGTTTGAAAATGGTATTGTATGGAGTGAAGGGCGAAGCAGATGTACTTGGCTGGGGCACAAGGGTGGAAATTGTGCAAGGAATAGCTGATGCTATTTCTCACTTGCATAATGACTGCTCTCACCAAATCATTCACCGCGACATAACTTTGAGCAACATATTATTAAATTGGGATTTCGTGCCATGGCTATCAAACTTTGGAACAGCAAGACTATTGAGCTCAGATTCCTCAAACTGGACTGCTGTAGCGGGGTCTTATGGCTACATGGCTCCAGGTATCACTCATTCAATAAACTTATAAACTTGTTTTTCATTTATACAGATGTTTATACTCGCCTATTAGCATATATTATTGTTGTCTATATGTATATGATGGGAAAATGTTTGCTGATTTTGTTATTCTAATGAGCATGCAGAGCTCGCATTCACAATGCAAGTGACAGATAAGTGTGATGTATTCAGCTTTGGAGTGGTGGCATTAGAAATTATGATGGGAAGGCATCCAGGGGAGCTACTGACTTCTCTATCGGAAAATGGAGATATGCTTTTGAAGGATTTGCTAGACCAAAGACTTCGGTCTCCTTCAAGTCAATTAGCAGTGCGACTGGTTTCCATGTTAACAGTGGCCTTGGTCTGCACCAGCACTAATCCAGATTCACGACCAACCATGCATTTTGTGGCAAAAGAACTGTCATCAGCCAGGACCCGGAGTAGCCTTTCTGAGCCGTTCAGTATGGTAACCATCAATAAATTGGCAAATTTTCATAACTAGGAAGTTGCTAGAATTAAAAAAAAAAGGGTTTAACTACTAAATCCCTTCTCCAAAATTGAAATAGTCTTGCATTTCCTCTAGTTTCTGGTTATTTGATGAATAAATGTATTATTCTAGTGCCAGCAATGGTATAATAAGTAGTATTTCTGTTGATGTAAAACTCAAATAACTCGTACACCTGTACTATAACTTGAGTTAATTCTGCTCAGCATGTGTTGTGGTATAAATTTCAATAACAATTTCTTGTGGGTTGCTTTCATTTTTGTTTTCAATTCTTGACATATTAAGGATCATACTACATTGACGTTATACAACAGAGAATTTGTCCTAGAGCTGTATCAGTGCAATAGACATGGAGTAGCCCCAAGTTCTATGGTAGTACAAGTGACATGAAGTAGTCTACAATATATATATATATATATATATATATATATATATATTTCACCCTTTTTTTTCATATATGTAACTTTTAATCTGCTGATGGAATTCAGCAATGTACACAGTCTGATGTATGAAAAAAGCAAACTTCATTATTACTCCAAAACATACAAACGAGTTATTGATTAATAAAGGCAAGCATTTACAGTCTGATGTTAAATTTATAGCTCCAATAGTGTAAGGTAGCATGAAATAGTCTTTCTGTTGGTATACAACTAAAGCAATTGTACAACTATAAGTTAGTTATGATAAGTCTCTACATATATAAATATAGGGTGTAAGTTTCACTATAGACTATAAGTTGGTTATGGTAAGTCTCCAGAATAGTTTATTAAAGAGCTTATTAAACTTCATCCATCAGAGCAACAGAAACCTCTCTATTGATTCGAAGTCTTGCTGTCCAGGACAAACAGAAGTAGAAACTCCTAATGGAAAATAACTGAATACATTATGAATTTATGGTAGGAAATGCACAACTATTAGGTACCAGTTGCTTGTTTATATTCAGCAGTTTGGTTCACAGATCATGATCCAGATAACCATGTATATGCGAACCCTCTAGCTAGGTTCTTCTACTGTCTAGTTGCAATACTACTGTCTAGTTGCACAACTATAGGGTTGATTTCGTTTTTGTTTCCGATTCTTGACATATTAGGGATCATACTACATTGAGGTTATACAGCAGAGAATTTCTCCTTGAACTGTAATAGTGCAATAGACATGGAGTAGCCCCAAGTTCTATGGTAGTACAAGTGACATGGAGAAGTCTACAGATTTTTTTTTTTTTTTTTTTTTCATCCTGTTTTTTCATATTTGTAACTTTTAATCTGCTGATGTTTATGAAGATGAATTTGGCAATGTACAAAGTCTGATGAATGAAAAAAGAAAACTTCATTATTACTCCAAAAAAATTTACTAGTTATTGATTAATAAAGGCAAGCATTTACAGTCTGATGCTAAATTTATAGCTCCAACAGTGTAAGGTAGAAAGAAATAGTCTTTTGTTGGTATACAACTAAATTAATTGTGCAACTATAAATTATTTTGGAGACTTATCATCATAAGAAAACATACGGTGTAAGTTTCATATAGACTATAAGTTGGTTATGGTTAAATCTCCAGAATAGTTGATTAAACTTCATCCATCAGAGTAACAGAAACCTCTCTATTGATCGACATCTTGCTGTCCAGGACAAGCAGAAGTGGAAACCCCTAAATGGAAAACAACTGAATATGTTATGAATTAATGGTTCGAATGCACAGCTATTAGGTACTAGCTGCTTGTTCATATTCAGCAGTTTGGTTCACAGATCATGATCAAGTTGCAATACTACTGTCTAGTTGGTTCACAGATTAATGGTACGAATGCACAGCTATTATGTACATGCTAACCCTCTAGCTAGGCTCTGCTACTGTCTAGTTGCGATACTACCATGAAGGGGTGAATTCTAGGACTAGCTCTGACTTTATTAGTTACTATACTCAATTTGTATAATATTCTAATCCTTGCCATATTAAGCTCACCACTTCAACGACAATCTCAGTAGTCAGTTTGTTAGCACTGCAGAAGAGTTGTAGCCACTGGATTTCGTTTTGTACTATATTTAATGGTGTAAGGGTATAGGCTCACAAGATCGTTCACCGGAAGATAATTTTGACCTACATATTACTACAGCTGGATTCAGTGCCACAGCTGTCAGGTGAAAATCATGAGGAGAAGTAGCTCATATGTGCTGAATGTGTTGCCAGTGAATACTGAATAGTATTGCAGTGTTTGATCTAAAACAGAGTCCTTATTTTATAGTTTTTTTTTTTGAGAATGGAGCCAGTAGGCGAAAATATATTCATCGAAAGCCAGAATAGGCCATTACATACCCTTCCGCTGCCATTAACAGACAAGAAGATAGTGGTAGTACCCACAACGGTACATAGAAACTAGACCCACTCATTGTACAATCAATACGTAGACATAGCGGGGATCCCCCTTTGGTACTACGCCGGAGGCGCTAGAAACCTAACTCTTTAACCAATAAACCTAGCTGCCTAGAGACCTCAATTGGTGTACACCTAGATCCACTGAGAGTTAAGTCGACAAGACTAGACCAAATGCAAAAAAAAAAAAAAAAACTAAATGCACAAAAGTGCCTAGACTGTCCCGAAAACGGAACCTTATTGTAAATAGACGAACTAAAAAACATAGAAAAAGGATTAGGGCTACAACAACCCTAACCGAAATAACAGACCCAATAGGGCAGCCCCAAAGAGAAGAGCCCATCTCAAGATCCAGCAAGCTAGGGTTGACCCAAGTCCAGTCCACCCGTCCACCACACCTGCAGCCGCCTGTGCAGCTCTACCCAAAGGTCCCGTCACCACGAACCCGCACCGCCCAAGCCCCGCCACAATGCCAACCGCACCACGAGCCAAGCCGCTGATCTCCACCAAGCCAGCACATCCCCGAGCCCCGCGAGCCACAGTCGATGCACCAGCCCCAAGACCCACACGCCGCCCCATCGTCCAGTAGCATCCAGATCCATGCCGACGGGTCTCGCCGTCCCTGCACAGAAGCTACAGCCGCCCAGAAAGGCCTTCCAAACCTGCCATCAAAGCCAACTTTCCAAACCTCAAGGCAAACACCTCCTCTTCCGAACTCAGCCCCAGGCTTTAATTAAAGTGCCCATCCGGCAGTCAGCCAAGAGGCGACGCGGCGAAGCCGGCGCTATCCATGGCCGCCGCCGGATAGGGAACTATTTGGCTGGGAGATTGTACTCTCTCTTGCGGCGCTAGGGTTTTTGGAGATTGTACTTAGCTATACATGTTTTTCGAGTCCTTATTTTATAGTTAGTCTGCAAGCCATCATGTCTTGTGGTATTCAAAATTGTTTTAGTAGTTTTTGATTAAGATTCAGACATAATAGGGGTCTTGCTACAACTTACTGTAAGGTTTTGTAAAAGCAGAAACTGGATATGGAGCGACTACAATTGAGCTATCTCATTTCTGCTTTTGTTTAAAAGAAATTTCCTAAACCAACATACAGCCCCATTGTTTTATCTCATTTCTGACTCAACTCGATGATAAATTCCTTAAGACTTGGTTCAGAACCAAACAAAAATCTGGGGTTTCAAGTGTGAAATTCGTGATATCCCTTTGGCCTTGACAGAATTTCATTATCTGATTCAAGGGCACAAGCACTACTATTGTGAGCATCGTGGTTCAACCCATTTACTCGACAATTACTTGAGTACAGAAATCCCTCTATTGATTCTACAATTTCATCTTCGTAGAAAACTAATGGCTACATTGTGGCGAGCTGAAGATGAATAATAACGCCATTTCATTTTTGGCTTGGTTGGGCACTGGAACTTACAATGAATAATTTGTTTCTTCTCTTATCAATAGTCTTATGGACTTTTCTGTGCAGATCATCTAGTAAATGACATTGTTTTCAGGACTAATACTGATCCAGGAAGTGTAGGTACAAGCAGAGTATATTTCATATAAATATTACAATACCCAAGCAACTATCTCACAAACAACTCATAGCAAGGTCTAGTTCACAATGAATAATTTGTTTCTTCTCCCATCAATAGTCTTATACACTTTTCTGTGCAGATCATGCAGTAAATGACACTGTTTTCAGAACTAATACAGATCCAGGAAGTGTAGGTACAAGCGGAGTATATTTCATATAAATATAACAACCCCAAGCAACTATCTCACAAACAACTCATAGCAAGGTCTAGTTCACAAAAAAAAAAAAAAAAAACAAAACAAAACAAAAACGGACACGATGAACAGACAACATCTGGTACTCTGGTATAGTTAAACTGGTTTTCAAATATAAAACATGCTAGCTAGATTAGAATTGTCTTCCGATTGATTACATGAGTACTTGAAGGGGCTGATGATAGCTTGATACGATGCCACATGCCAACCATGTCCCATAAAGAAGTTGTACATCATATAGCCTACAAAGACAAGCAGTGACAACCATTACGATTCCTGCCCAAGATATCAAATCTGCAGCGAGACCTTGCACTAACTCTGTCAATCGGTCCACCTGTTGTGTTTGAGCAGCAAGAGCGTTCTCTAGCATAGTGACCTTATTAGCAACGTGTGTCTGACCATCCACTTTTGAAGGGAGTGCAACAAACCCAAGCCCTCTAACTCGTCCTCGCGGACCAAGTGCCTTTGCAACAGCATCAGCTTTTATCGAACATGGTAGTGTTACTTCTTCTTCTTCCTTGTACTTTCGTACTAGTTTCTGGAAAATACATAATTGAATCCATCAATGCTATTGATGAAAGTTATTGCAAGTATGAGTTGACTAAACTGAAAATAATGTTCAATTCTAACTAAAGTTTAGTATGAAAGTAAGCATAGAAATCTGAAACCTGCATTATAAGATGAATGACATGAACAAGAAATTATACAAGATTTAGTTGTTACCACTATTTCTGTATTTCCGGATCCTCAACTTCTTCACTTGCTTTTTTCTTCACTTCATAGGCACGAAGCCAAATAGCGGACCTTGATATTGCATCCGGTGTCTCACTTTGTTGCTTCTATAGAAAGACAAGTACATATATCAGCTTTCTTGTAATATTAAGACATCAAGTGTAATGATTAAATTGTTTGGTACCAGCTCTTCTTCAAGACATGCAAAACTTTTTCTACTTGTTCTATGCAATAAGGTTCTGCCTTGTCGCATCAACCTGAATCTTTCACACTTTTCCTATCAAAAACCAAGGTGATAATATTAATGTTTTCACATAAAGCAAATATAACATGTTTTGCAGAAAATTAACTTACCCTAAATGCTTCTGTCGTTCTGGATTTTACAAAATCTAGCCACTTCCATTGAATCTATATTATCAGATTTGAGGAGGGCAGCAGCACGTGGTAAGCCTACCGATTCAGCTTGCTGCATCACTTCTTTCATTGTCAATGATCTGTAATCTCGCCACAGCTTCATCATTTTACGGAACACATTCCTTTTGCAAATTTCTGGAACAATATATTTTCGCTACAAAATACAATTGAACAATATATTAGAGTTCCCAATGCTCCATTACTAATAGGACTAGCGAAGAGAAAGATCAATTAAGACAAACAAGTCCAAATTATAAGAAAATATTTTACCGTGATATGTTCCCAAATTTGTCTTTTGTACAGATCAGTGAGGTTTTTCCACTCAGTTGTCAATGGTACGAACTCTCTTGCTGTGACTCCAAGGAAGGAGGAGAAACCTGCTGCATATTCTCCATCAGGTTGACCTCTGACATTGAACTGAACTTCAACCCGACCTTTGTTCTTAAAATCTTTATCCCCCTTTGCTTTTCCCCTTGGAGGTCTCTTCAAATAATCTGAGGTTGTCTCATTTTCACACCTAATTGGACTATTAAGCGTAGGGAGTATGTGATTCCCTATGTGAATTATTAGAAACTCCATCCGAAATTCTTATTCCTGGCTTCCTTTCTTCCCTGTTAATAGCAATAACGGTTGCTTCTATACTCTTTTTTTGTTTTTTTCCTTTCTTGACACCTTTTTTGAAGTCTGGACATACACAAAACTAACACAGAATAATCAGAACATAAATAAATAAAAAACCAGACCCCTTAGTTAAAGAAATTGCAGAGCAGTGGGAAAGTAAAATTTCACATAATAATCCAATGCATCAGACTATCAATAGTTAAAGAAAGAGCAGTGGAAATTAAGTATAACTAGACTCATATATAAATGATCTGAAATTAAGGCAATTCAACCACAAATAAAAAAAAATTATACTTTATAAATGATCTAAAATTAAGGCATTAGGAAAGAATAAGCAAATTTATGAAACGCCACACACTTAACAGTATTCTAACTGAAATGTGAATGTAATTCTGAGTCTGGGATATTAAGAGAAGTATATGACTAATGTCCTTAGCTTGTGTATATAATGTATTGTCCTTAGCTTGTATATATAATTCGATCTGTTTTTCAAAAACACTGCTTAGAAGAAATATATCCAACAATTGTGAAAGGTGTTCCACTAGAAATATTCTTGAACGAAGAGAAAGATCGAGTAAGTAGTTTATCTGTTGCATGTTTGTGATCAATAGAATGTATAATTGTTAATCTTGATATATAAATTTTCCAATTCTGGAACTTTCAAAGCTCCAGAACCAAAATGCTACACAAAGACAAGACAGAGAATAGTTAAATACTGAACAACAGTTATAAACATATCGTGAGTTCCACTAGCTAGATCAATGACTGTTCTCCAGCTTCTGCCAATTCAAGATAGATATGTTTTAGTTTATATTTTCTGAATCCAGTGAAGTTCAGGGTTCCAATTATAAGAAGGGAAATAGTACCTTTTCCAGGAAAAATTATATGGATGAGAGACAGATTGACAGACAAAAATAACAAAGGTGTGAGTCACAGAGAAAAGATTATACCTTGCAAATTACTTTACCTGGATCCCCTTCCACAATTCGAGCATTAGTCCTCACCTACTTCCAAAAAGATCATACAAAAATTACACATAAAGAATACCTGAAAAAGGAAATTAAGCATGTTATTTGTCTACTTCTCATATCCCATCACAGTTTATATATATTAGTTTTCTCCAAAACTACAAATAAAAAATATCAACAATGCTAGAGTCACCAGAGCTGTTCCACAATTTTGCTAACCAAATGATTTACAGATGCAAATATTAAAATGAGGTTTAAGAGTAAGCCATGAACTGTTGTATACGTACATTTGGTGACTCAAGTGTTGTAAACAAATTTAGTTACTCAATTAGTGATCCACCATTAACAATAACGATATAAATTAGGAAACGCGCCTTATTCAGCTTACTCCACGAAGTTCTCAGAACCACCTCTTTATCGAGATTAAGTGTATCAGAAAAACAAACTACTAGAGTCCTGAACAAAATTGATTACCTTTTAGAAAGAAAGATTGAAGTATTTCGGAATATCAAGGATCCAAATGTATGCCTGCAATGTTCTGCAATTCGAAATAAAAAATAATCTATATCAAACATATAACATGCTGTCAATATAATGCAATGTTCAAGAGCTAAATTGAAATATTCAAATTACTGCTATGAAATTATAGGTAAATCACAATGGGAGTTGTTTCCTTATGAACCCAGAAATGCTGAAACTCTCAAAAACAACTTCAACTTGAACTAACTACTCCCCATTGATGAACTAACTACTCCTAATAAATGAATTTCATCACACTCGAAAACAACTTCAACTTGAAAATGAATTTTCAATTTAAATTTCCACACAATCAAACACTAATCAAACAGAAAACCAAAACTACATAACAGAAAGTGAAAACCAAAACTCGAAGCGATAACTTGGCCCTCACTTAGTTCTACAACCATTCCACACAATCAAACACTAATCGAACCGCAGAATCAACAAGAAATTCAAAAGGAGCTGAAACGAAAAGGTGAATCAACAAAATGCAAGAGAGAAGAGCTACTGAGAATTTAAAGCAGGAAATCGAAGATGCAGAGAAGGTGTTCGTTGAAATTACCGAGAGAGCAAAACAGAGAGAGAGAGAGAGTCGAGAGCAGTCTCTCTCTGTTCCGCCTTCTTCTTCTGTTTCGAGAGTCTCTGAGGTGCTTCTGCTTCTTCCTTTCTGCTTCTTCTGGTTCGTGCCTTCTTTCTTGAGAGAGAGAGAGAGAGCCTCATCAAAAAGCCCGCGGATCAAGTGGGCCGATGGAGGCCCGCTGGCCCTGAGGGCTAAAAGCCCGGCCTGGCCCTTTAAAAAGCCCGTAAAAGCCCGCCTCGGTGGGTAGTGGGCCAGCCCGCAAAAACCCGTAAAAGCCCGTAAAATATTATATATATATGTGTGTGTGTGTTTATATATATATGTAGATATGTGTGTGTGTTTATAAATATATATATATATAGACACATATAGATATATATATTTGTGTTATATATATATATATATATATATGTATGTGTGTGTGTGTTTTTAAATATATATATATACACACACATATAGATATATATTTGTGTGTGTGTTTATATATATATACATATATATATATATATATATGCAGATCTTATCCAGAGTGGAGCTCCACTTTGAAAATTAACGTGTGAAGTTCGAGTTTTTGGTCGCATATCCACATCTCGACTGTTCAGTTTTTAGGTACTAGTGTATAGATCGTCTCTGAAAATTTTCAGCTAAAATGATGATCGTTAAGGCATTGAAAAGTGCCTTAAAGCTAGTACGGTTCAGGTTGACAGATTCAGTCCTTCCATTGGTTTAAACGAGTTAGATGCCTTAATGATCATCAATTTGGCTGAAAATTTGCAGAGATGATCTATACAGTAGTACCTAAAAACTGAATGGTTGAGATGTTGATATGAGACCGAAAAGTGACTGAAAACTCGAACTTCACACGTTAATTTCAAAGCGGAGCTCCGCTCTAGATTGGATCTGTATATATATATATCTATATATATATATATGTGTGTGTGTGTGTGTGTGTGTTTATAAACATATATATGGAAGGTTGTAGAATCAGTGAGAAAGAATGGCTAGTTGGGCCTTCTGTTACTATCTTCTTCTCCTTGAGCTTGCTATTCTTTTTTGCAGTATGTGAAGCTTCCAAATGTTTATATATATAAAAGATATATATGCATTACCGCATAATATATATATATATATATATATATATATACAGATCCGATCCAGAGCGGAGCTCAGCTTTGAAATTAACTTGTGAAGTTCGAGTTTTGGTCACTTTTCGGTCGCATATCCACATCTCGACCGTTCAGTTTTTAGGTACTAGTGTATAGATCATCTCTACAAATTTTCAACCAAATTGATGATCGTTAAGGTATCTAACTCGCTTAAACCATGGACGGACTGAATCTGTCAACCTGAACAGTACTAGCTTTAAGGCAGTTATCAATGCCTTAACGATTATCATTTTGGCTGAAAATTTGCAGAGACGATCTATACACTAGTACCTAAAAACTGAACGGTCGAGATGTGGATATGCGACCGAAAAGTGACCCAAAACTTGAACTTCACACGTTAATTTTCAAAGCGGAGCTCCGCTCTGGATAGGATCTGTATATATATATATATATATATATATATATATATATAGATATATGTGTGTGTGTGTGTTTATATATATATATATGTGTGTGTGTGTGTGTGTGTGTGTGTGTGTGTGTGTGCGTGTGTGTTTATATATATATATATATATATATATATATATATCAATATGTGTGTGTGTGTGGAAGTTCTTATACTTCTATATAAAATATGTGCTAATGTGCATATATATATTCTACATATCGGTTGACCAATCCGATCGAATTCGAAAATATGGTGAAATTGGCTAAATTTTTTACCACACTCATAATTTATTGTAATAAACTCATCCAACGGTTGGTTTTTCCATTTTCTTTGAATTGATAGGGGTTGCTCTTTGGAGTGTATGATATATAAATATAGGTTTATAAGAGTAACTACGTTTGACCTAGTTGATCGAATTCGAAACAAGAACCAAAATTGGCTGGATTTTCTACAACCACCATAAAACATTACAATCTCTCCATCAAGCGGTTGGTTTCTCCGAATTCATTTTCCACTTCATGGTTGCTTTAGAATGAACCTAAACAATTTAAATGCAATGTATAAGTCATATAACTTTAGGAATAAAATTGGTATAGTCCAATGTGTTTGTAATTAAAATTAATTTTTTTTTATCTTATGTCCACGCACATCCATCGATGGAATATATACAAACGTGATGTGAAAAAATAAGCACGTTACGCGGTTGCCACGCCATCGGTCAACCAATAAAACATATAAGTGACTACGGTTGACCAATCCGATCGGATTCGAAAATATGGTGAAATTGGCTAAATTTTTTACCACACTCATAATTTATTGTAATAAACTCATCCAACAGTCGGTTTCTCATTTTCTTTAAATTGTTATATGTAGCTCTTTGGAGTGTATGATGTATAAATATAGATTTATAAAAAATTAGTGTCTTTAAAAATTTATTTATCAATAAATTAGTATCTATATATAAATATAGATTTTTTTGGGTACAATATAGTTATATAGATCTGTTATCTTTGGTTATATTTGATCATTATCCATTGAATTTTCAAAGCTTGATTAAAAAAAAAAAAAACTTGTGTCTTTAAATATTTATTTATAAATAAAGCCCGCAAGGCCCGGACCAAAAAAGCCCGCAAGGCCGCTTTATATGGACGGGCTTGGATCCTTTGATTTTTAATAAAGCCCGGCCCGGCCCGGCCCATTGACGACCCCTAGGTTGGTAACCAAAGATTCAGATTGAAATAATAACGTAACGTAAAGAAAGAGTGGTTGAAATTAGATCCCTTTTTTGGTTTTTGTTTATTTTTTTAATAAGAAAATGTAATATACTTCTATGAAAAAAAATTGAAAAAAAAAAAATTTAATTCATTTACGACATGCTAGAAAAGTATGTCTTAAAAGACTAGTTAAAAAACTCATTTACGACATGCTTGAAAAGTAAATCGTAAAAGACTATTTAAATAACTAATTTACGATACACGTACATAAGATGCATGCCGTGAATGACCCGATTAAAGACATTATGACGGCACACATGAGATGTGCGTTGTAAATGACAGTCTTTTACCACGCACGTCAAATGTGCGCCATAAAAGACTAATTTTGCTGCAGTGAACAACAATCACAAAACAATCTCACAAACCATGAGGCGTACGAGAAGAAGAGTAAGCATCTGCAACACCTCTATTCAAAGCTCTTTCCAGCCGTGTCTCAAATGGGGTAGAGTGCCAGTTGACTCTTCTATCCTGTAAACCCATAAAGCTTTCATCAGAACCCACCAAGATCTAATTTGGAAGAGTGAGTGTCTTACAAATCTTACATCACGCGTACCTCTCTGTACTTGCTGGTCGTGTTTGATATTCCTTTGTAAGAGGAGGCGCCAGAACCCTTGGCAGGACCAGTGTGATCATTCCAGTAGCTCCCAACAGTCCCAATTATGGCCATCTCATCAGGGCTTCTGCTAGGTGACTTCCGCGGTGAAGATGAAGTTGAAAACTGTCTCAGCTCTTCAACTGTTAATGCACCTAAAATTGGTCTATCTTCGTGGCTTGTTGCTGAGTGTGGTAATCCGTAGGACATGCTTTTCTCAGGCATAGACGTGTCCAGAGATATTGTGCTAGTCTTGTTAACAAGTGTAGCTTCTGATGAACCCAAACAATTTGACAGGCTAGCATCAACTGCCATATCTTGGTTATAATTCCTGGCCTGACCAGATTGCCTCTTACGTGACTTGAAACTCGATGATACTTCCTTAATATTTGGCTCTGAACTGAATGAAATCCGGCGTTCATCATCCAGGGTGAAATTCTCCTTCTGAGGCTTCATTACTGTTGTCTTTTTGGCTTTGATAGTTTTCCATTGTGAGATTTTCAACTGGGTTAAGCACAGCCAGGGGCGGAACTAAGTGGTAGGTTATATGGGATCAAGCCTAGACAATATTTTAGGCCAAAAACCACTAAGTATATATATCTACCTTCAGCCCATACCTAAAGAAGAAGAAAAAAATATATGTAAAAGTCGCGTACTCCCCCAGGCGGCCAACCACAGTAGCTCACTTCTCAAATCTCAACTCTCAACTCTCAAGTAGTCTAGGTCAGTGGCTGGCACTGCTTGATTAGTTAAAGTGAGTTGAACTATTGAATACTCCCACAAACTGCCTTCGGAAATCGCCGTGAAGTGCTGACTTGCTGTTGTGATTCTGCCATTCTAGATATTGAGTTGATTATTGCCGACTTGAGTCACTTGACCAGTTATGTTTTGATTCTGGGTATTAGGCGTATTACATTAGTTGCCCTCTGGTTGATTCCATTTCACTTGAGCTTCCCATTTCAACTGACATTGCAGATTTTCAGAAATTCTTGGCTTCTTGCAGAGTTAATTCGAAAGACTGGAGTATTACCTGGGTTTCTGGAGGAGTTTTGGCCCTCCATGTAATTGTGAGTTAGGCTTTTGAGTTTTGTGTATAAGTTGAGGATTGGGATTGTTGGGTTTGTTTAGGGGCTATCGGTTTTGGGTTTGTTTGTGTACTGCTTACTATTGGATTTGCTTGCGGCTATCGGTTTTGGGTCTCTCACTCTCTCCTTTGATTATGTTCTGATTATGTTTTATTTATTTATTATTATTATTTTTTTTTTTTTGAAAATGGGCTGGTGCGGCTACCCTCAAGCCTTGATTAATGAAATTGCAGAATACATGGAGGGAACATAAAGCCTGAACCCCATATTACAATAAGTGTCAGGAGAACAACCTGAAATAATACCACGAGTCCCTACTAAATTTATGTATTCTAACAAGCACCAACTAGCAAAGGGTGCACAACCGACTACTCTATTTGCTTTGATAAAAAGCCTGAAGCCCATATTACAATAAGTGTCAGGAGAACAACCTGAAATAATACCACGAGTCTCCACTAAATCTATGTATTCTAACAAGCATCAACTAGCAAAGAGTGCACAACCGACTACTTTATTTGCTTTGACAAAGCAGTGACATAACGAAAAGATTACTCTATCACGAAGAAACATCATTACAAATAGCACAATTTTCCTACTATGTTGCCGCACGGAAACAAATCCGGTGACACTTCATTTCATCCTGCCACTAGGAGGTTGCGTCCATTTGATCAAATAAACGACTCGCCGCCTCACTAGGCAAGACAAGGCACACTGAGAGTGCATACCTGGACCAAGCCCACTGCGCCCTACCATAAACTGACAGGGATTTATTGCTGGCATAAAGCCACATCTTATTAAAAATAAAAAGCAATAAAACTTAAAATAAATAAAATAAAGACATTTCTGGACCAAAGCCTAAGCCTAAGATCAGGACCAAGCCTACGATGTAGACTGTACGTATCAACCCATCACCATCTTGCACGAACCACCTCCACCGGCCGATCATCGGATGAATACCCGCCGCACGCAGGCTGGGCCTCCATCCCTCCATCCTCCCCATCACACCAACAAGCATTGCTACTCTTCCAAACCACCCCACTCGACGGGATTACTCCAAACAAACCAAACTAGATCGAAGCAAACCAATCCGATCCAAGTCCATCTGCACCATATCTCGCCGCCACTCACTCGTTCCTACCAAGTGACCACTGTCCACGCTTTGATCTAGGGTGGAGCAACATCAGCGCCACCTGCTTTCCACCTAAACGCCGCCGCCAATCCTTGACAAGGCCTCCATGCAAGCCTGACAGCGAAGCCACCACCACTCCTGCACTTCGATTGGACTTACGCAAGGGCGTGCCGTCGGACCGGGCATATACTCTTGCCAGAAGCCTACTCGCGCCTCCTAGGGTTTTGAAAGAAAAAAGTCTTAGAGCAAACGATATATTTTTTTTTATCTATTGTGATTAAGTTTTATTTAAAGATGTGCATTTTGTGTTGCAGATTGGAGAATCTTTATTTTAGAGTTTTGGTGATAGTGTCTGGGTATATGCACAATATCGAGACTGTTGTTGAGTGTTGATGCCCTTTCCATCTAGTTACTGTTACTAACTTTATATTCTTTAGTCTGTCTTATTTAAACAATGAGTGTTCCTTTCACAAACCCATTAGAATTATATATATGTTAAGGAGGCACATATTAAATCCATTAGACATTAAAGTCTGCTGCAAGTTAGTAACTAATAGTAATGTATGATTAGTTGTAGTTGTGTTGTGTGTGTGTGTGTGTGTGTGTGTGTGTGTGTGTGATTCTCAAGGTTTAAAAAACGCTAGGCGCTAGTCGGGCGGTAGTCCGGGGCCTAGCGCCCGCCTAGGCGGGGACTAGGCGGTTTTCTTTTTTTTATTAATTTTATTTTTATAACACATATAAATAAATAAGTGTTAATTAATGTGTGTGTGTGTGTGTGTTTTTTTCCTTTTAAAACATTTCTTTTTTCTTTGGTCTTAATTATCTCCACTCTCTCTCCCCACCGAATCAGTCTTTCTTTTGGTTTAAACTTTAAAGCAAATGTCAGATACTTCTTATCTTATATACTATAAGATAATATATTTTTTTATTCTTTGTATTTGAAACCAGCGTGATCTTAATCCATTAGTGTTGACCGTATCTGCAAAGCATATTTAAACTATTTACTATTTAGATAAACATAAGAAGAAATACAGAAAAACCAAACCACTTTAGCCTGGGCTCTTCGCTTCTGAAGATTATCAATCAAACCCAGCACCATCAAGCTCCAAGAATGTCTGTAATCTCTCTCTCTCTCTCTCTCTCTCTCTCTCTCTTATTGGTTGATTAACGGAACCACCACCGTCCGATCAAGAAAGTACCTTTCTTCTTCATTGCTTCTTCAATTTTATTTTCTGAGTTTTGGCCTACCATGTCGTTGCCTGAGAGAGTGAGAAACTCTGAAACTGAGAGTCTGAGATTCCTATACGAAGTCGAAACCGAAGTCTGGAAAAAAAAAAAAGGCAAAGTGCCCAGCGCCCAGCGCCTAAAGCCCGCCTAATGCCGCCTAATACATCCTAGGCGGCCGCCGAGAAGCCAAATGCCTAGAAGGATCGCCTAGCCTCTAATCGGAACGGTGAAGCCCCGCCCAGCGCCTAGGCACCGCCTAGTCAGCCGCCTAGGCCGATTTTTAGAACATTGGAAAAAAATTAGTGTACTTCTAATTAGTCTACACAAGTCTCGGATCCTGGATCCGCCACTGAGCACAACATGAACATAACCACTCCTATCACGAGCACTGTAGTTTAACCCAGTTGGCTTTTTCAGCATTGCACCATCAGCATCCTCATTCATTACTTGTGTCCCTCTCTTCGAGTCTACAATTTCATCTTCATACTCTAGTTCACCATCATCATCAATGTCATCCTCAAGATCATCATCATCATCATCGAGATCGCTGTCCTCATCATAGTCTAATGGTTCATCTTCATCGTCACTGTCCCTGCAATTCTTGTACCTATGATTAGGAGGGTATGACCCTGAGCTAGAAGTGATGGAACCATCTTCGGAGGAAGTCTTGGATTGGCTTGATTCTTTCAAGGTTTTCCCCTCCTCTTCCTGACAGTCTGACACTCTTGACTATCAAATAAAAGATCCGTGGATTCGTTGATTGCAACATGCTCATAGGTTTGGACATGAGAATCGCAAGTAACTTTCTTTCTAGTAAGATCGTGTAGATATATACTGTACTAGGGATATCACTACGTACGGTCATAGCAATTTCAATTCATAAGCAGAACCTAATAATTTTTACCATCTTCATCGAAATTGTGCAACAGAAAATTATACTTGAGCTGTATTATCTAAGCCAGATTGTGACAATACTCGTTGCATGCTACGGTTGACACTTATTAGCAGACCTGATAACGGTCTGGCTACCCTACCCAAGACATTGCCTAAAAATAATTTTGCTTGTTTGGGCATGTCTTTTACTTTTGTCTTTTTGTTTTTTGTAGTTTTCCACTGAGAACAAGTTCGACCCACGTGGTCACTGTGTTTTTCTCATGACGTCATATCACAATTGCTTATTGTGATGACGATTTTTAACTGGGACTCATAAGGGTCACCCAATCACGTGCATTCACTAATCAATGGGTGGAGATGGCTACAGCTCATGTATTTCCTTCTCGAGGGTGATTCAGTTGGTACGTCGGCATTTGGACTCGAGTTACTCGACGATTCTTTGGCCCATATATAGTTAGTTTAGTGGCTACTTTGTTACGTCATGGTGTTCTGGATATTGTAAAGCTCCCTCTTTTGCAATTTTAATGATTGGAAAGTCAGTTCGCCGCGTAGATCCGACTTTTAAAAAAAAAAAAAATTGGTAATCGTAGATCCGACTTTGAGTTAGAAGAACGGATCTGATGATTTGTTGATTTTTTTTTTTTAAATTAATACATTTTGCCCCAAAAGTCCAAAACAGAGTCCTGGTTTCTCCCATCAGGCCATTACTATTTCCCATTTCATTCAACCCTCCCGACCTTTCGTCGCTTCGGAACCAGCAGCAACTAAAACCCAAAAGCCCCAACTCTTGCATCGAAACATTAAAGCAAAATGTCACCTGAAAATGGATCAATACAACCAATCTCATACAGGAGGTTGCCCGTCAAATCTTTACCCAAATGCAGAGCAGTATGCAAATCAAGGCGCTCTCTAATCCTCAACCGCCGCAAAAAGTGCAAAACCATCCAATCAAACAACCAAAACGATGACGCTCTCTGATACACATGCTCTAGTCAATGGTGTGCTACATTGGTCTCAATCATGTGAGGACGTTTACTGTGTCGATTGATATGTACGTCCAGTGAAATATTTGGCTGAGATAAAGATACTTGGAGATTTGAGGGATACAGTTATTTGCTTTATTTCAAAATATGAGGAATCCCTTGCCTTTGGAGAGATCTAATATATGGCAAAAGTGCTTGTGTTTTGAAATAGTGCCTAGAAGAAGAGTATGGTTATAAATTATTAACTAAAAGTCCAGAAGTTGTGTTCAAGATGCTTGGGATTTGAGAGAGTGGTGAAGTACTTCTGAATAACCATACTGGAGTTCCTAAACAAAACGAGTTAATGATTTTCAAATTTGAGGGAACCAGTGGTGATGCCTCATTTCGTGGACGGTCACGTCTTACTCCATTTCGTACGAAATGCAAGACCAGGTTTGTTGGAATATCTTTCTGTTCTGTTCTTTTCTTGTTCTTTTTTTATTCTCTCTTTAAATTATGCAAGACCAGCTTATATTGTGATATTTTTTTTCGTTTGAATTTATTCTAAGTTTCATTCTTCTCATGTTCTGATGAGAATTAAGGGGAGTACTGGGAATGCAATATGCATGTTTTTATATTCAGATTATTGTATGCTTGATTTATCTGTAAAATGGTAATTTGTTGTCATACAGGAAAATTAGTAGTCCAACTAGAACTTCAAATTTAGAGACACAGGAGGGGAATGATATGTTGTTAAACTGACATAGAAGGTTAGAACTTGTTCAAGTTATGTGATGTTGTTCACGCATATCATGATTATATCATATATATGCTACCCTCTAGCTATGCCAGTGTCTTGGTGAGATACTATTGTGAATACATATTATGTTAATTATAGGACTAGCGGTGGCTTAATTTCCATATTCACTTTGTTTTTAAGATTGCAGACCCATTAGAATCCTTATACTGTACCATTTTAGGTTTTTCCCATATGTGGAAACTCTGGAAATTTTCAGTCTTCGTAGAAACTCTAGGCCTATTAATTAGTGCATCAAACCAAAAATAGAAAATAGCAAGCTTCAGACAGAAACAATTATAATATACATAAGGAACAAACAGGTAATAACAATCACGAAGAAACCACACACCTCACTAAGCATATGATAGGAAGACCGAAGACTACTTAGCTAGCATGTTGAAAGAAAAGAAACAAACTTGATTACAATTTACAACAACCATAAGTCATCTTCCAAGAGTCCAGAGGAAAAATTCAATGTTGATGATTCTAAGTCATCCAAAAGGAATTGATTTATACTGGAGAACAAAACTTGAGTCTGAGTCATATTCTATATGAATTACAATAATTAATTACCTGAACTTTCAAAGTAACCATCCACATTTCTTCTTTGCATATTCTGTATGCTATGCTAATGTTAGTAATCTCATCCAACATTTAGAATACTAACCAGACCTGTTACTTCTTCATTGATCTGAGAGAAATAACACTAAAGCTGATCAAAACCATGAAAGGAGTTCAGAAGCCTCCTCTTCTTCTTGTCCTTCATATATTCGATCGATCTTAATCTCTCTGCTTCCATTGAAGGCCACCTCATCACCAAGAGCACAGGCTGAAGCTCTCATAAGCTGGAAGAACAGCTTTGATTATGCACTACCTTTTCTCAATTCATGGTCCCTCACAAACATAAATAACCTCTGCAACTGGACTGCGATTGTCTGCGACCCCAACACCAAAGCAGTCTCCGAAATTGACCTCTCAAACTTTCACATCACTGCAACACTAACTCAGTTCAATTTCAACAAGTTTCTCGATCTCTTTCTTTTCAACCTCAATGGTAACAGTTTCACAGGGTCTATACCATCTTCCATTGGTAATCTTGGCAAGCTAACAATCTTGGATTTGGGCAACAATCTGTTTGGACAGGAAGTTCCGGCGGAAATGGGCAAATTAACGGAGCTTCAGTTTCTAAGTCTCTACAACAACAATCTTAATGGTACCATTCCCTATCAGCTGGACAGTCTCAAAAAGGTACAATATTTGCTTCTTGGAAGGAACAAGTTAGACACTCCTAACTGGTCTAAATTTTCAGGCTTTCCTTTGTTAACATACCTGGATCTTTCTCTGAACAATTTGGATTCAGAATTCCCAGAATTTATATCTGAATGTAGGAACTTGACCTTCCTGGATTTGTCTGGAAATCGTTTGACTGGCCAGATACCGAAACTGGTAGTTACCAACATGGTTAAGCTTGAATATCTCAATCTCACCATGCCAATAACCTATTCCAAGGGCCAATGCCATATAACTTTCCCAAGCTTAAACACCTACATTTGGCACAAAACAACTTCAATGGTACAATTCCTGAAGATATTGGCTTCATATCTGGTCTGCAACGGGTTGACCTGTTTAACAATTCCCTTGAAAGCAAAATCCCATCCTCTGTAGGCCAACTCAGGGAGCTTCAGCACCTTACCTTGGTGAGAATTCCTTGAACTCTTCAATCCCTTCTGACCTTGGTCTTTGTACAAACCTCTCTTATTTGGCCTTGGCTGTGAATAAACTCAGTGGGGAACTGCCTCTATCCTTGTCCAATCTTAAAAGCTTGGTGGAGTTGGGGTTATCTGATAATCTATTTACTGGGCCAATCTTGCCTTCTGGTCTCCAATTGGACTGAAATGATCTCTTTGCAACTCCAAAACAATAGACTCAGTGGGAACCTTCCAGCAGAACTTGGCCTGTCGAAAAGACATGATATCCTCAATCTGCACAGCAATAACTTCTCTGGATCAATTCCCTCAGACATAGGAAACTTGCAAGTTTTGACAAAATTGGATCTCTCTAGCAACAAACTTGATGGGGAATTGCCAAACACCATTTCTCTCCTCACTACCCTCCAATTCTTTTCTGTGTCCAGCAATAATTTAACGGGAACCATTCCCAGTGATTTTGGCAGACACATTCCTAACTTGACTACTGTTAGACTTTCAAGGAACAAATTCTCTGGAGAATTACCGCAAGAACTGTGTAGTAGATTTGCTCTGGAAACTTTTGTAGTGAATCATAACAATTTCACAGGGACATTGCCTGAGTGGTTGAGAAATTGTTCAGCTTTGTCTAGAGTCCGGCTTGATGAAAACCAATTCACCGGAAACATTACCAATGCATTTGGTGTCCATCCCAGTCTTGAATTAATTTATCATGGGCAGAACAAATTTTTTGGTGAACTCTCACCACGATGGGGAGAATGCAAAAACATCACGGACATGCAAATGGACGGAAATAGAATTTCTGGTCAAATCCCACCTGAGCTTGGGCATTTAAGACAATTGCAGAAGCTAAACCTAGGCTCCAATGAATTCAGTGGGGAATTTCCAGTTGCCATTGGGAATCTAAGCTTGTTGTTCAATCTCAGTCTCAGCAGGAACTATTTGACAGGAGTTATTTCTCGGTTTCTTGGCAAATTGACAAGGTTTGAGTTTCTTGATTTGTCTGATAATAATTTTACAGGGGTATTACCAGTCGACCCTAGAACGTTTGAGAGGTTAACAAGCTTGAACATAAGCCACAACAAATTATCAGGTGGAATACCAGGGGAGATTGGTAATCTACACCTGCAGTACTTGTTGGACCTAAGCAGCAATACATTCTCGGGATCACTACCATTAAACCTTGCCAAGCTTATAATGCTGGAGATTCTTAATGTCTCGCATAACCAACTCTCCGGGAATATCCCATCAACATTTTCCAGAATGGTTAGTCTTGTCGACATTGATTTTTCTTACAACAGCTTGACAGGTCCAATCCCAACAGGCGGCTTTTTCCAAAAGAAACTTCCGGATAATGCTTTCGTTGGAAATGGTGGTTTGTGTGGAGAAACAGAGGGACTAACTCCATGCACTTCAGATCCCAAAAAGTCCAATAAGAAAATTCTTCTTGGTGTCCTTGTTCCCATTTGTGGTCTATTGTTGATTGTGACCATAATTTCTGTGACCCTTAATTTCTGCAAGAGATCAAAGCTAGGGGAAAGCGATCATCCTGAGCTGGCTGAAAGTTTTGATTCAACAATAAAGAGAAGAGAAGAAAAATTTACATTTTCTGAAATCATCACCGCCACTGAGAACTTTGATGAAAAATACCTCATTGGAAGAGGAGGATTTGGTAGTGTCTACAAGGCTGTATTGGGCAGAGGCAAAGTCGTGGAAGTTAAGAAAATGAATGTCAGTAGATTCTAGTGACAACTCTCTAGAATTGATTCGCCAGAGTTTCGAGAATGAGATAAGATCTTTGACAGAAGTGAGGCACAGAAATGTAATAAAACTTTATGAGTCCTGTTCCTGGATGGGGTGCTCGTATTTGGCGTATGAATATGCAGAGAGAGGTAGTTTGAAAAGGGTATTGTATGGGGTGGAGGGTGAATCAGAGATACTTGGCTGGGACACTCGGGTGAAAATTGTGCAAGATGTAGCACATGCAATTTCTCACTTGCACAATGGCTGCTCCGAGCTCATTGTTCACCGGGACATAACTCTGAACAACATATTACTACAGCGGATTTCGTGCCATGGCTATCAGACTTTGGCACAGCAAGACTGTTGAGCTCGGATTCTTCAAACTGGACTGCTGTAGCGGTGTCTTATGGTTACATGGCTCCAGGTAATCATTCATTTAGTAAACTTATATGTATTTCAACTATACAGACGTTTCTACCGACACAATAGTAATAAAAAGAACTTTGTTAATTTAGCATTGTTGCTTTATCTGTGTATATATATGATGGAAGAATCTTGGTTGATTTTGGTATTGTAATGTGCATGAAGAGCTCGCATTCACAATGCGAGTGACAGATAAGTGTGATGTATACAGCTTTGGGGTGGTGGCATTAGAAATCATGATGGGAAGGCATCCAGGGGAACTACTGGCTTCTCAATCAGAAAACAGAGGATTTCTTTTGAAGGATTTGCTAGACCAACGACTGGGGTCTCCATCGAGTGGGTTAGCAGAGGGAGTGGTTTCCATTGTAACAATGGCCTTGGCCTGTACCAGCACTGATCCAGGTTCACTGCCCACTATGCAGTTTGTGGCAAAAGAATTGTCATCAGCCAGGATCCAGAATTGCCTCTCTGAGCCGTTAGACATGATAACTATTAACAAGTTGGCAGGTTTTGAAACTAGAAGTGACTGAAATAAAATGGAATCTTAACAACCAAATCCTACTTCACAGTTGAAAGAGTTTTGCATGTCCTATACTTTCTATATTCTACTTTTCCGGTGAATAAATAAGTAAGTATTATTTCTTACTCTAGCTCGAACAATGTAAGGTATAATAAATGTTTGGCTCCAAAACCAGCTGGTGTGCAAACAGTCTCTTTTGAGCGAGTGGTTGCGCAGGCGTGCCAGCACCGCGGGGTGCAGTCGTTGGGGTAGTCCCGTGACCTGACTTCTTCTTCAAGCGCTGTGGACGAGGAGAGCACCAACCTCGTCACAGGGTTCTTTTCTTGCCTTTCGGAAAAGGACTTCTTGCCTTACGCGGGTAAGGGCTTTAGTTGTGGTCTCTTTGCGTTCACCGAATCGATACTTAGTGTTGTAAACTAAGCAGAGCAATCACTGGGAAGTTGAGAGAAGCACGGGTTTGCTAAAGCGTGACTTTAGCTTCGCTGGGTTGCGAGGGCGTTACCCTTGCTTCGCTGGAAGTAACAGTGGCGGTTGTGCTCGCAGTCGGCTCCTGGGGAGACTGGGACTGGAAGTACGGTCGCCGGGTTGATCTGGTGAGGCTGACAGTCGGCTCGCGAGGAGACTAGGACTGGCGGGCGGTCACCGGGTTTCAACAAGGTTGAGGGTTTGCTCCGGGGAGGCTTTGTAATCGCTGGGATTGATTGATTTTCGAGGAGTCCACTCTGTATCGTTTTTAGCCTCTATATATAGGCTACTGCAGATTCACTTTCCAAATAGGAATGGAATACTATATTTTAGGCCACAGTTATTGGCCTTGAATCAAATCAAAACTCTTAATAGTTTTGATATTATCGTAAGTAATAAAAGATTGACTCTGCTATCGCTTAGAATATAGGTCAAGATTAATTGCCTCTTAGAATCCTAGATGTGATCGCTGGATGCGAGCAGTAGGACCCGCACGTATTAATTGCAAATATATCTTCACGCCTTCGCGAGCGCTCATATCTTCATACAATTAAAGCCGATATCTCCTTCCGAAACACGGGATGAGCAGCGTCACAACCCAAGTCCATGTAGTTCCATTTTTGGGCCGCAAGTATCGACCCACTGGCTCAGACCCACTAAAGGATTTTGCCAAACTATGTTTTGGGCTCAAACATTGCCCCCAGGCCCCGAAATCAGGCCTGCTAAAATGCAACTGATTGAAGGGGACTTAGAAAGACGCGTCGGTCGCTTGAAACGATGCTATTAATGAGGGTCGCGTCCCTTCATTTGTGAAACGCTTTCTGTCACATCGTTTCCCTCACAAAGTTCTTTATTTAAACGTACAGCCGCAACCCTGTCACACCAGACACTCCGTCAAACTCTAAACCCAGAAAAACCCATCTCTGCTCCATCTTCTTTGCGAAATCAGAAATGGCTCCCCCTAAGAAAATCATCATCGATCAGGAAGAAGAATTGAACGAAACGGCTGCTCGGACCTGGGGCACCAGTATCGGTGCTCGCATTCATCTAGAGACCACTATTCACCGACCCCTACTCCTTCATTTTTTCGATCACCACACCGGATTAGGCCCAGCACCGCAAGGTGTTATCCCAGATGATGCCATCGCTATGTATTGTCTTCCTGTCCGACGGCCCATTCTAGTCCTCCGAAGGACTCCCGGAGACTTTAGCGGTTAGGGTGTCCAAAACCATCGAGCCAAGATAGGGAATTGGCCATCCTCCATCAGTGCACAGGAAACTTCTTGGTATCGCGAGGCGCGGGCGCGAGATCTAGGTCGCTGGAATGCTGCAGGTATCACCCACGCTATTGATCTGTGCTTCCATCTTCCTCGCGGTGGTAATCGTTCGCCACTCGCTGCTTTCCTCTGTTTCTGGAATACCGCCACCAACACATTTGATTTCAGATTTGGTCAAATGAGCATTACCCTGTTGGACATTCTCGCCATCACTGGCCTTCCCATCGATGGCGAGCCGTATGTGCATGGTCAATTTGACTCTATCGACTTTACTTTGACCATGGCTCAACAGGGCCGCAGCGCTCATAGCGGTTCATACCCAAGATGGCTGGCATATTACAGTCGGGAACACAATGCGACCGGAGGAATCGCTTTCCTCGAATATTGGCTCTGTAAATTCATATTTTGCACCTCCTCTTGCAAACCCACTGGCACCTGGACCTATTTAGCAACGGCCCTCTACAATGGCCGCAACATCGGGCTCGGACAACCAGTCTTGGGCGCCATTTATCGCATGCTATACCAAGCGACGATGCATCCCTTTGAGATCAACATTTCCGGACCCTTCTGGATCTTGGACTTCTGGATCCAGACCTACTTCCCATTCTTCCGCCGTGAAGATATCCTGCAATCCCCGCCGGTCGATCAATTGGTAGGTCGATGGTTTTGTCACGAGGACAAGTACTCCTCTCCCCCTTATTCTGAATGCTTTTCTTATCTGTACTTGCTAGACGACATGCCATACTGTGATTTAATTCTGGGGAGAAGATTCCCTTCTGTGCTTCAATATGGCTTCCTCCCTGGCGATCCTCGTTATCCTGACCGCGCTCGCCTGGCGTTCCGCCGCGCCATCTCCTGTTCAGATATCCGGATTGCTGCCGAGGAACTCAGCTATGAGCTCTACGCTCCTAATCATTTCGCCCGCCAATTTGGCCTTGTCCAATTGGTACCAGTCCCTCTGTATGATGCCTGGAATTATAACACTTCCTGGTGAAGATTCGGTCCACCTTCCGGGCCCCCACCGGCACAAAGTATGCTCGTGCTGGTCGACCTTCCCGATTGGGCCCAAAACCTAGAGGCTGTCGACGGAACCGAAGAAGGGTATGAGATTTGGTGGAGAGAAGTCTCTGTCAACTGCTGGACTCAACCAGATGACGAACTCTTCGCTACTCTCTTTGGCGAGCTCAGGAAACCATACCCCGCTGATATTGAATTGCTCGCTCGCTTTTCTGAAGACGCCAACAGGCCTCGACCCCTCCAAGTGGTCAGACCTACGCGAGCTCCTCGCCCGGCCCAGGCTGGCATCGTAATTCGTGAACCACCTCCAGAAGTAAGTACTGCAACTCTAATCTCTGCAAACTCCTTCATTGTTCCTTTATTCATTCTTGTTTGTATTAGGGGAATGCGCCGCGCCCTGGCCGCCGCACAAACCATGCTTCACCGGCCGCTGGACAAACTGGAAAACAGAAGGCAGTACTTGCTGAAGCTACAGCTGAGGGTTCTTCTTCCTCTTCTGATGACGACGATCTACAAACCGTAAGAACCCTTTGTCTTCAGGACCAACTTTGTGATTTGAATGCTAACCTCTTGCTTCTCCCAGGTCGTGGCTGCTATAGCCCGCAAGCGTAGTCGCTCAGATACTCATGCTGACCCCTGGGAAGGAGATGAACCGATGGTTGACCGGCTGGTAAGAGGCAAAGAGCCTATGTTAGAAATTATCCCTGTCTCTGCCCATATCTCATACCCTTCTCCTTTACAGGTTCGTCGCAGACCATCTACATACACTGGGGAAGGTTCTTCGGCTGCCATTCAAGGAACAACTGCTTCGCGAGCGCCAACACCCGTGGGCCCTGAAAATCTTCCACCTCCTGTCAGCACTGATGGTGGCTCAGCCCCTATTCCTGTGCAAATCATAGCGGATAGCTCCGATGAAACGGAAGAGAATGCGCTCCTTCCGGACGCACCACATGAGGATTTGATCGCTACACAACCACCGGCGCTCGCATCACCTTATCACAATCCTGATGAGGAAGCTCAGGAATCCGCGCCAGTAAATGTCTCAGGCGAGGATTCTGTCGCAGAGGTATTCTTAATTGAAAATTGATGCCTCAGTTCTTGTCCTTCTTTGTACACCTGACCGTCTTCCCTCATTGCAGAGTGATGTCCCTGCTGAGGAGGTCGCTGTCGCAGACCCTGCTGAGCCCGCTGATGAAGGCATGGCGAATCAAGAACCTGCCCCCCAGACTCCAGAAATAGGTGTTGATATGGATGCATTATCCGAACAGGTTGCGGCCCCGACCGTCGAACCTCAAGTAGGCCCTGCTGCTGCTGCCGGTGATGCCGATATCATCGCTGAAGTTCCTCCTCCTGAGCCTCCTAATAGGCTGGAAAGACTTGTTCGCGTACTCGAAGTGGCTCCTCCGAGGGTCGCAGATGAAGCGAGGGACAATCTGCAGCGACTCCTGGGTCCTGACATTTTACTGCCGGGCGCAGCTGCCAGAGCTCAAGAGTATCTGATGGTACTTCGTCGCGAATGTGCCATCACTGAAGACGAATTTGTTGAGATATATGAGCTCTTGCAAAATCTTCCTGCACGGATCAATGATAGGACGACCGCGGCCGCACAGGCCAGGCAGGTTCAGGCTCACTATCGCGGCCTTGCACAACAAGTAGAAGTATCTCGCGACTCTCTAGGCGATCAAGCGATTCGTGTCAGGGATCTAAGGATCTCACAGAATCACCTTCGGACCCACATTCAGGACCTCCAAGCCCAACTAATCGAAGCCCAGGCCCAATTAGTGACGGTCACGGCCCAACTGGCGCAAGAGGAGCCTCAGATAGAACAGCCCTTATCGGCGCTAGAAGCGATGTCTCAGAACCTGGCTCAAGCGCGCGAAGCAGTTCGACAAGCAGAGCACGCTGCTGCCGACGCTAGCTTTCGTCTGGATGAGCACTTGCTTCGCTTGACCCATGCGGGTCGAAAACTTTAGGCCTCCTGTTTTAGGCCCATCTTACTTTGTATAAGGATATGTTTAATAGATACAATATTCAGCCCGCTTTGTTCGGCCCAAATATCATTTAAGGTTTGCCAATTAATGAACAGCAAGACCGTTGAAAAGATAATCCCATTTTGGGCGGTTGCTTTCTTGGAGACCGTCCTGCTTCCCACGCGTTTTCAATATCTTCCATTTCCGAGATAATCGCATTTAACCGCATTGATTATCTTATTGATGGCGTTGAAAGCGTCTCAACTGCTTACCGCACGGTGTGAGATCAATCCTATAAATACCAGCATCCAAAGAAGAGCGATAACCAAACCACCATGTTCCTTCCAAAGATAAACTCGCAAGCCCTGTTGCTTTTCCTCCAATTTCTAAAGTCTTCCCACCGTGATCTCACCCTTAGCCACAGATTCCTAGGCTTCATGGCTTAATCTCAAGACCTGGTTAGGCTTCATGGCCTAATCTCAGGTCCGGCGGCGTATCTTTGGTTACTGAAAATCTGGACGTACTTGCCAGTCTTAGTTAAACCGAAGAACACGCCGCGCTCCTAACGCGGCAGAACCACCTTCTGAGGAGTCCAACTTTTCAGATTGCCCGCACGGAGCAAACGGAGGAAGGGAGGAAGGCCATTTTGAGGCTTACCTTTCTGCCTCCGCGGTTTACCTCTGGGGCCTGGGCACGCACTTTCTGATTTACCCCAGGAGGTAGATGTGGTTGTGAGTTGCGCCTGCTCTGGAGCCGAACTCTTGCCTGGAGGAGAGGCCCCAGAAAGGGGAATGAAGGCTCTCTTTTTCTCCAGTACCGATGACAGCAGCGGCGACTTAGATGGGAGGAGGATCTGATCGTAGGGGGAAGAATGCTCTGGGGTGGTAACGTCCAGATCCTTCTCACACGGCCACAACGAACATTTTGAACTTTTATGTCTGTAGCCTCGCATGTGAAACTGTATTGCTCTATTCTGTTGTATGCTTCTGGCCGCAAAGCCACTTTATGAATAAAATGCTTGATTTACTCAATAGTCTGTACTAAAAAATTCTGCATAAACCAAAAGCAAGAAATAGTCCAAAATAAAGCCTCTTGTATAGGCCCTTGTATTTACTCTAGTCCAAAATAAAGCCTCTTGTATAGGCCCTTGTATTTACTCTTAACACGTTTTGTCAAGATCATGAATAAAACCAAGTAACTGATAACATGGACTATAAACGTAAGTAAAGCCTCTTGTATAAGCTCTTACAAAATAAGTTCAAAATAAAGCCTCTTGCATAGGCCCTAATCGATATTGAGGTGCCCCCCAATGTTCAGCGGGGAGCAGATAAAAACAAAAAGGCCACAGAGACAAGGCCGAATAACCATAACGCTGCGAGTCGCTGAAGATTAAGGTTGCCCCCCAGTCGGACCAAGAATAGAGTCGGGAGGATCGTCAAACTCCCAGACACTTGGATAATATTTCTTCAGAAAACGACCGTTAATAGGGTTGCGATGGAGATCACCGTCGATGTCTTTGAGGTGGAAAGCACCGCGCTCCAAGATGCGGTGGATAACAAAGGGTCCCTCCCATCGTGGCGTCCATTTACCGCGACCGGCTACCTTTTCACCGAAGGGTAAAATGGCCTTCCAAACGAGGTCACCTTCTTTGAAACTGCGACCCCGCGTCCTCTTGTCATAGGCGCGGGCGATACGCTGTTTGTCCATCACCAAATTGTCCAAAGCGGCCAAGCGCTGCTCGCTTAAGTCTTCGTGCTCCTGCCACATAGCTTGAACATAATCCTCGCCAATCAAGTGATGCTGTTCTTGGACTCTTAAGGAATGAACATTGATTTCTAATGGTAAAATAGCGTCATGTCCAAACATAAGCGCGTACGGCGTCGTGGCGGTGGGGTTACGTTTGGAAGTGCGATAGGCCCAAAGTGTCTCGTACAAAGTATCATGCCACTGTCGAGGATTCTCCAACAACATCTTCTTCAGTAAGGTGATGATTGTCTTGTTGCTCGCCTCCGCCTGACCATTAGATTGAGCATAATACGGAGTACTATGTGTGAATTGAATGCCAAAGTCATTTACCAGCTCCTCAACGGGGCCTCCCATGAACGCTGCCCCCCTGTCCGATACCAGCACTTCAGGGATGCCAAACCTGCATAGAATATTACGGAAAATAAACTGGCGAATGGTAGTGCCGGAGGCTTCCTTCAGAGGCTCTGCTTCAACCCATTTCGTGAAGTAGTCAGTGGCGACGATGATAAACTTGTGCTGTAGGGAAGAGTGAGGATGGATCATCCCAATCAAGTCCATTGCCCAACCTCGCGCAGGCCAAGGTTTAATGATAGGTTGCATAGGAATGTTAGGAACATGCTGGACAGGACCGTGTGCTTGACAGTCCACACAGCCTTTGGCGAATGCGATACAGTCCTTCAAAATGCTAGGCCAATAGTAACCATGACGTCGGAGGAGCCAACGCATCTTAGGCCCAGCTTGATGAGAGCCACATATCCCCGTGTGCACCTCGCGCAGCAATCTCTTGGCTTCGCGACCGTAGACACATCGAAAATCTATGCCATCTTCTCCACGTCTGCGCAGTTCATCGCCTCTAAGGAAGTAATTCAGTGCGAGGAAACGAGTTTTCCTATCAGCGCTGGGGTCTGGTTGTTTGAGGTATTCAATCAATGGAATCCGCCAATCGACATCAATGGGCTCTAGTACCGCAACCACGGGATCATCTGGAGGGTCAGGTCGAGCAAGCCACGAAGGTAGTGTGCGACGCTCAACTTTCAGGATGCGCTCGCGCACTCCGTACTTCAAGCTAATGCCTGTAGCCAACTGAGCGAGCTCATTAGCAGCAAAGTTACGCTCACGTGGTATATGTTCCATATCAACATCTGTAAATTGGTCCAAAAGCTCGATGGCTTGATTCAGGTATGGGATGAGCAGCCAACTCGTACAGCGATATTTTTCCAGAAGCTGATTGATAACGAGCTGAGAATCGCCGCGAATCTGAACGTCCCGGACGTCCATTTCCAACAAGACTTCAAGTCCAATGATAAGAGCTTCATATTCGGCCTAATTATTAGTACATTGGAACGTGAGCTGGAAAGAATAAGAGAAACGATCACCGGCGGGGTTCTCCAGAACAATCCCCGCGCCGGCAAGAGTATCCGTTCTTGAGCCATCAAAGAATAACACCCAGGGCTGTAGAGAGATTGTAGCCTGATACCAAACCTCGTATTCAGGGATGCATGCTTTATCTGATCGAGTCGTGGCGTTGCAGGCAATTTCCAACTCTTTCAGTACGGGCATTTCTAGCGGCGGATGATGTGCTAGAAAGTCTGCGATAGCCTGCCCTTTGACCGCCTTCTGGGGTACGTACTGGAGCGAAAACTCCGAAAGTGCCAATACCCATTTACCAATGCGGCCTCTCAAGATAGGCCGGGACAACATATATTTGACCAAATCGGTCTGAGCGATGATGCAAGTAGTAAAGGATAACATATAATGTCGCAACTTGCACGCCGAAAAGTATAGGGTTAAGCACAGCTTTTCCATAGGGGTGTACCTTGTCTCGCAATCTGTCAGTACACGGCTGAGATAAAATATAGCGTGCTCGACACCGTCTTCATCGTCCTGAGCGAGCAGGCTACCAATGGAGGCGTCGGCTGCTGCGATATATAGCTTTAACGGGACCCCGGTTCTTGGTGGAACCAAGACTGGTGGGTTTGCCAGATAGGCCTTGATACTGTCGAAAGCGTCTTGGTGCTTGGGTTCCCACACAAATTCATTCTGTCCTTGTAGTCTCAGCAAGGGTGAGAAGGGCTGGATTTTCCCTGCAGAATTAGAGATGAAACGCCTTAGAAAATTAATCTTACCCAAAAGACGCTGTAATTCCTTCTTCGTCCGTGGGTGAGACGCATTAATGACTGCGCTTGCCTTGTCCTCGGGGACCTCAATTCCTCGCTGGTGGACTATAAACCCCAGAAAGTCCCCTGCTCGAACCCCGAACACACACTTGGCCGGGTTCATTTTGAGTCTATGTCGGCGCATGCGCTCAAACACCTTCCTGAGATCCGCGATGTGATCCTCTCGCTTATGGGACTTGACGACTACGTCATCAATGTATATCTCTAAAACCTTTCCCAGTAGGTCGTGGAAGATCAAGTTCATGGCTCTTTGATACGTCGCACCGGCGTTCTTCAGGCCAAAAGGCATGACCACATATTCGAAAACTCCCGCGAAGCCAGGGCAGCGGAAAGCAGTCTTGTGTCTGTCCTCTTCAGCGACCGGAATCTGGTGATATCCTGCGGTGCCGTCCATGAAGGACAACAGTTCATGGCCTGCCACCGCGTCTACCAACATATCCGCGACCGGCATGGGGTAAACGTCTTTAGGTGTGGCGAGATTCAAGTCTCTATAATCAACGCAGACTCTCAACTTGCCATTTTTCTTTCGGACAGGCACTATATTAGATAACCACTGGTTATACTTGGCAACCCTTATGATGCCGGATTTGTGCATTTTTTCTACCTCCTCCTTTACCAGAATTTGGGTCTCGGAGTTCATTCGTCGAGGTTCCTGCTTGACGGGCCTCTTTTCAGCAAGAGTTGGTAATTGATGACAAACCAAGTCTGGTGACAGGCCGGGCATGTCCTTATACTTCTCTGCGAAGCAATCCTTGAACTCTAGCAATAGTTCGATGAACCTCTGTTTCTCGTTAGGCTCTAGGTAAGCACTGATCAATACTTCCATGGGCTCACTTACAGTACCCAGGTTGACCTTCTCAGTAGGGTCTTTGACCTTGGGAGGTGTATCGTCCAGCGCCGCCGGAGCGAGCTGAATATGGACTTCCTCGTCATCCTCCGGATCAGCGAGTTCTTCATTGACGACCTCTAAGGTCGCAACGCGATCGTAAGCCTCTTTTTCCACCATGTATGATGACAACCGTTCGGGTATCGAGTGGAAGGCTTCCATTCCCTCTTCAATGAAGTCGTAATCCATTAATCAGTTAAAGGTTTGGGCACAGCATGGCCGGGCCGCTCCAAGCCTTCTTTTGCGAGCGTGAGACCCCACTATGCCAGTTCAGAGGCCGTCACCCCTGTGGGGCGGCCCTTATCATCGATGCCACTAACCTGCAATGGAGTGATAGGCTCCAAATAGTATCTGGCATCTACATAATTTGCGGAGACCGGGAACGGACGGGGATCTGCTGGGACCACCTCTGCCGTGTCTGTTTCTCTATTCCACATAGCTAACTCTTGGTGGAGTGTCGACGGAACACAGTAGCTCCGATGGATCCAATCCCTGCCCAAAATGGCGCTGTAGGCCGCATAACAGTCCGTCACAAAGAAAGCATAAACTCCCTCTGCTGGTCCGACTTTAATACGCAAGAACAATAACCCTAGGGTTTTGGTTACAGTTCCTGCGAAATTTTTGAGCGCAAGAGATGTGGATTGGATTTTCTCCCGCTTGATTCCAAGCAAGTGCATGGTCCGAGTAGTGACTACATTAACGGCCGCTCCGGTGTCAATCATGATTTTGCTGACTTTAATACCACCGATGTCTGCCGTAATGTATAGCGGCCGCATGTGTTGGACCATGGCCGGTGTTGGCCTAGAGAAGTGCATGAGTGACCCCTTGTCTGGAACCCCCGCTGGTTCTGGTAAGGCCCCGTCTTCTAACGGTGTTGCGGCTGCTGAGGTGACCTGCAATGGTTGCGCACCCTTTTCTTCTGTCTCTACGCAATCCTGAGCCGCGACCGGCAAGGCATATTTCGCAGGGAGCACGTAAACCATGTTGCAAGAAACATTATCTGACTCAGTCCCTTCCACGTCGACATTCAGATCAATCTTGGGTTCTTCCAACGGGATATCAGTCTGAAACTGTCGAGCCAAGCGATCTACTAACGACTCCTCTGTAAGGCCTTTTACCTGGCAATGTTCAGGCCCTTGTGACTCGAGTTCTTGCTCAACTGCTAACGGCTTAGGGTTTTCCGGTTCCCTACACTCTTTTGGGGCGGCAATGACCGCACTTTGGACTTTCTTAGGTCGCCATTGCAAGGTGCTAACCACTCTGTCCTTGCCCCCCAGCCTGTCGAAGACTGAAGCCTTGACCGCCGGTGCTTCTTAGGAGAGTCTGCGCCTGATATGCGGTCGCTGAGTTGGCGAGCCATTCCTTTGGGTAGGCAGCGGTGAGATCTCTTTAGCAATCCTGCAAAACACACTGGGCTTTGAAGCCCCCATTAGCAAATTTGTTTGCTTGTCAAGACCACGGAGAGGTCTCAGTGGTTTAGCGGCCAGTGCCTCCATTTCTTTCTGGTATCGTTCAGGCGACTTGACCAATTGGGAAGGTTTGATTAGGCCTTGGTCTAAGGCCTCTAGAGTGCGCTTGGCTTCACCGAACCTGCGCTGTAGCTTCCTCTTCCTGGACGGGCTAATCTCCACTGCCTTCCCCTTTTCCCTGGTGTACCATCTGCCTTCTTTGATAGGATTAGCTGCTGCAGGTGGTATATAGGGCTTGGTCAGAACATCTTTGCAGCCGCTTCTGACCTTTTCCTGCTCTGGTTCTTTCTTAGTTGCTTTTAAGTTCAGGAATAAATTGGAGTCTCTGGGGGGTGGTGGTGATGTTACTTTCTCCCGTTCCCTCGGGCTGGTAGGCTGATAGTTCCGCGACGGGGAAGCCCACTTGACTGGTGGCAGGGAACCAAAGCGAAATGTCTGCTCGACTTCCTCATGCGGCATTTGGATACCACATTCCTCTTTACATCGCGAGCACAGAACCACGGGTGAGGCCTGGTTGGTTGTCGCAATTTTATCCTTAACAAATGCCTCACCTGCGGTGGATTTATAACCCTGTTTGCTCGTGGCCAAATCCAGTGTTGGTTTCCGTCGCTGCTTTCTATTCCAGTCTACGTTGACCATATTGACCCCAGTATCAGGGAAAGGGTCCACATCCGCCAGTGCCGTCGCGGTGACTGGAGCTTCGACCTGCAAGTTACCGTTATTAAGCCATACCTGAATTTGGTCCTTGAGCTTTACGCAGTCCGCAGTGTTGTGGTTCCACAGGTTATGGAACTTGCAGTATTTCTTCCCCTTCAACTGCTCTGGCCGCGGAAACGGCCCAAAATCAGCCTTCACCATCTTCGCAGCAATCATTTCGTCGAGAATCTCGTGCGCTTTGTTGGCATCGTAGGTATATGCTGCGAACTCGGGCTTAGTAAAGGCCATCGACTTGAGCTTAAAAGGCTCCTTGGCAATCTTCAACTGTTTCAAAGACGAGCTCTTCTTCCCAGTCAGTTCGTAGGCTGCTATATCATTATCCTCATCCTCTTCATCGTCCTGGCTCACCTCTCCAATACCGCGATGATAATAAGGGTTGTAAGTGGTCGGCTGGTAGCTCAGGGTCGCTACCGTACGGTGTCTACCAGGCACATACGTTCCTTTGGAAGCATTCTTCCTTGCATCTGTCTCTCGAAGGAGATGCTCAAAACTGCCTACTTCCGTGATGAGTTCTCCCATCGAATGGATCATGCTGCCATGCTGCTTCTTTCTTTGCCGGGGTTCCAAGCCTTTAACCGCTAACTTGACCAACTCCTTCTCGGGCATAATGACGTTCAGTTTGGCTTTCTGGATTTGAAAGCGCTGAAGATAAGAGACTGCTGATTCTGTAGGCTGTTGGGCCATCTGAGTAAGAGAGGCCAGATCTACTTCAGGCTCAATATTCCCAAATGTTTCCCGGAAAAGTAGTTCCATCGCCGGCCAATCCGTCACTGTCCCTGGCCTAAGTTTGGAGAACCATCTGAAGGCAGCGCCGGATAGGGAGGTACCAAAGATCCTGCACTTGAGGACGTCATCATTCTGATATTGGCCGCACTGCACCCTAAATCTGGCCAAATGAGTGGCCGCATCTTCCGTGTCTTCCCCTGAAAAAGTAGAAAAAATAATGTTCTTATAACCTCGAGGGAAAGGTGCGAGCATGATGTTTGGCGGGAAAGGTCCCTCGTACACTCCATCTGGCTGAGCCCTAGGGTTTGCCAATCTGATCATCTCCTCTACCTCCTCACGTCTCACGTACTCCGGACCCGGAGGCGGAGGAGGCATGACCACAGCTCGATGAGCAGTATGCCCAGGGGCTGCTTGGTTTACTATTGTTGATCCTTCCCCGACATGTATAGTGTGGGTAGCCGCTTTTGGCTGGAGAGTCACTGCAGGGTTAATCTCTTCCTTTGACAAAGCGGTTATCCTGATCGGAGTGCCAGTTTGGTCGAGCGCATAATAGCTTCCTGGCAATTCTTGATATACTATTTTCGCTCCGTCACTGTCATACTGGATAAAAGTCGTAGGCTCTGACGCAGCTCCTATACCCTTCGAGGCTTGATGCTTCTTGGCGGCCTGTCCACTCGATGAAGCAGCCTTTTCCTTGCTGCCAGGAATAACCAAGGCCTGCTCCTTGTTCTTTGATGGAGTAGCAGCAGCCATCGTCGACGAAGAACCGACGTTCTGGTTGGCCTTGTCGCGCTGATTTGGTGGTACGTACTTGCCTGAACCGGACGGCTGGCCAAGAGAACCAAGGATAGTATTAGGGTCTCCTAAGGCCGTGTGCATCACCTCCTTCGCATGGTTCAATTCAGCTCTCTGCATAGCCACTTCAGTTGCCAAGTTGGCTCCATCCTTGCGGAGATCGGCTATGTTTGATGCGGTTTGCTTGGAATGATCCGCTATAGCGTTCAGAATTGTCTTATGACGCTCATTTTGTGCGGCAGCGATCGTTATAGCTTGGGCTTTCAAGGCGCCCTCTGTCTGTGTGACCTGCTGCTTGGTGTTCTCCACATAGAGAGTCATGCGCTGCTCAAACTCGCGGAGGAGCCTTTCTGATTTTGCAGTTTCTCTGGCGAGATCCGCGTCCATCTTCTTGCGATAATTCTCGACATTCTCCATAAGGATCGCGATAGTCTCATCGATGGTTGCTCCTTCCGGGATAGGCTTCGAAACAAAAGCCTCTTCCTCTTCACCCTCCAACACAGTGTTGACAGTGGAGGGATTGACAGGCTCGCTGGCCTGATTAGTGTTGACGCTCTGACCCTCAGTTGCGGCCGAGCGATTCTCACCTTGAGAAGTTGACATACTGGATGATTGAGTCTGCAGAGAGAATCGTAGCGTCACTTGTTCCTCAGATAGACCACGACAGTCCGCACGAGAATGCGATCTGTAGCTGGAGGTCTTATGCTTTGGGCAGCTAGCGTAACCTTTTTGGTAAGGGTTATCGCTGGGCTTCCCAATGGTTGCGTTCAGTAAGAAACCCTAGTCTTGGTCCCACTGGGCGTGCCAAAATGTTTGGCTCCAAAACCAGCTGGTGTGCAAACAGTCTCTTTTGAGCGAGTGGTTGCGCAGGCGTGCCAGCACCGCGGGGTGCAGTCGTTGGGGTAGTCCCGTGACCTGACTTCTTCTTCAAGCGCTGTGGACGAGGAGAGCACCAACCTCGTCACAGGGTTCTTTTCTTGCCTTTCGGAAAAGGACTTCTTGCCTTACGCGGGTAAGGGCTTTAGTTGTGGTCTCTTTGCGTTCACCGAATCGATACTTAGTGTTGTAAACTAAGCAGAGCAATCACTGGGAAGTTGAGAGAAGCACGGGTTTGCTAAAGCGTGACTTTAGCTTCGCTGGGTTGCGAGGGCGTTACCCTTGCTTCGCTGGAAGTAACAATGGCGGTTGTGCTCGCAGTCGGCTCCTGGGGAGACTGGGACTGGAAGTACGGTCGCCGGGTTGATCTGGTGAGGCTGACAGTCGGCTCGCGAGGAGACTAGGACTGGCGGGCGGTCACCGGGTTTCAACAAGGTTGAGGGTTTGCTCCGGGGAGGCTTTGTAATCGCTGGGATTGATTGATTTTCGAGGAGTCCACTCTGTATCGTTTTTAGCCTCTATATATAGGCTACTGCAGATTCACTTTCCAAATAGGAATGGAATACTATATTTTAGGCCACAGTTATTGGCCTTGAATCAAATCAAAACTCTTAATAGTTTTGATATTATCGTAAGTAATAAAAGATTGACTCTGTTATCGCTTAGAATATAGGTCAAGATTAATTGCCTCTTAGAGTCCTAGATGTGATCGCTGGATGCGAGCAGTAGGACCCGCACGTATTAATTGCAAATATATCTTCACGCCTTCGCGAGCGCTCATATCTTCATACAATTAAAGCCGATATCTCCTTCCGAAACACGGGATGAGCAGCGTCACAACCCAAGTCCATGTAGTTCCATTTTTGGGCCGCAAGTATCGGCCCACTGGCTCAGACCCACTAAAGGATTTTGCCAAACTATGTTTTGGGCTCAAACAATAAAGATATAGTCTTTCTGTAATAGAACTAAAACAGATTGTACAGTTTCAGTGTAGACTATTAGTTTATTTGGAGGCTCATCATGTCTTGTGGTATTGAAAATGTAGGGTGTACAGTTTCACTAATGCACTATAAACTATAAGTTAGTCTGGATGCTCACTATGCCTTTTGCATTTTTGTGTTTCTTACATTTATGTGCTCGAACAATTACTTAAACATGCTCTAGTCAATGGTGTATTACATTGGTCTCGATTTAGTGAGGACTGTTTCATTTCCAGTGAAATATTTGGTAAGTTTTGAGGGACAGAGATATTTGCTTTATTTCAGAATAAGAGGAATCCCTTGCCTTTCATAAGAGATTTGATATTTGGCAAAGTGCTTATGAAAAGTTTGATATGTGGGTGATGCAAGAGTATGCTGTGGCGGAAAAGAACTAGCATTGAAATAGTGCCTAGAAGAAGATTATGCTAGCTTATCCATTATTAACTAAAGTCCAGAAGTTGTGTTCGGGCACTTGCATTTAGAGAGACTGGTAACGTAGTGCTCAATTTCCTTCTTACTGAAGTCCCTAAAACAAAACGAATTGGTGATTTCAAATTTGAGGATAACAGTGGTGATGCCTCATTCTCATTTCGTACGAAATGCATGCAAACCAGGTTGGTTGGAATATTTTTCTGTTGTTTCCTTTTTTTCTTTCTTTTTTGTATAAGTATGCCCTATAATTTGCAGCTATGTACTGAACTCTCTCTTTTTATTTATTTATTATTATTATTATTACCCAAAAAACTAAAGTAGAAAGCTTCACACTGAAACAATTATAATAGACATGAGGAGCAAACAGGTAATGACAAATTAACAATCGCAGAGAAATCAGTAGGTCTATGATTGGAAGATTACTAAGACTAGCATTTTAAGATTGTAGATCCATTAGAATCCTTTTACTGTATCATTAAGTTTTTCGCATTTGGAAACTGTGGAATTGGTTGATAATGTGTTGGTTTGCTTTACCAGGTATATTGGTATGAAATGTACAGGAGCCTCGCCATAGGGCACTAGCAGTTGAGTACAAATACTATCATTGCGAAGCACGCACCTTAAATTTTTTTTGTTCTATCAATAAACTGTTTTTTTTTTTTTTGTGAACTGATATTTATACTCTTAATTTTATTTTAAATATAATAATTTTATAGTTTAATTAAAACACACATGAGAATAATGTTAGTAGTAATTTAATGAGAATGAAATTGTTTTGGACACCCGCGGTTGATGGTTCTATCTCTGTTTCGGTACACATTTGTTTAAGCAAAAAATAACAGGCTCATGACTAATAGGCCAGCACTTGTGTTTGTAAATAATCTTTATTCGTCTGTGTATTGCTTGCGTAGGGAACGATGTCACTAAAGACTTGCAAGCTATATGGCTTTTGGCGTCACTGCTCTGGCTTTGGTCTTCAGTCTGACGTCATCATATACACCCTACCAAGGTCACCTACCGAGTACTCAAGCTTTACTAGTTGGGAACTTGGGATACAATATAGAATCGGGACCCGTAGGGTAACTAGTTAGGAAAATTAATCTGATCTGTTGAAAGAAGTAGTAATCTGCTTTGATTACTACAGAAATAACGTTGTTGATTATAAATCTAAAACAAATTGCCCTACGGGTCCCGATTCTATATTGTATCCCAACTAGTAAAGCTTGAGTACTCGGTAGGTGACCTTGGCAGGGTGTATATGATGACGTCAGACTGAAGACGAAAGCCAGAGCAGTGACGACAAAAGCCATATAGCGCTTGCAAGTCTTTTGTGCCATCGTTCTCTATGAATGCAATACACAGATGAATCGATGAATCGATGAATTTGGATTTGGGATTGGGATTGGGATTGGGATTGGGGTGGGGTTTTATAGGAGTTTCTAGCTGCATCTTTCGATCATGTAATTGTATATATGGCCGGTCATGCACCAGTACTACACCACCTAATTATCCCTATGTGCAAGGATCGTGAGCACAAAATCACAATTCTATGCATTCTTTTATTTCTGATAAAAAAAAATTATTTCAAGTGAAATTAATGGAAGCACAAGTTGCATTTCTTCTAAAATAGTTGTGGATGAAACTGATTTTGTCTTTGAGAAGACAGTTTTTCATTTATCTCTTCTTCGTTTGCAGAGTGATAGGCTGAAGCAGATACATGCCCATTTGGCATGGGTACATTGAACTCGTTCTGCTTAGTCGGTTTGGATTTCAAATAGAAGGATGTAGAGATAAGTTTGGACTTATTGAACAATTGGCCACTGAAATAAAGAAATTGTGCAATGCTAAATTATAGAGAATCCAGAGCGTAAAGATTGTTCTCCAAAAATTATATTCCTTTGCTATATTTTTTCTTTTTTTCTTTTTCGAAGAGAGTGTAGGGATACTATATGGACTAATATTTTGATTCGTGAACTGGGGGTTTAGGAGCAATGGTAATCATTCTCAAAAAGAAAAGAAAGGAGCAATGGTCATCATTATGTTGTTTGGGTTATTAGCTTATCATCAAGAAGTTGCAAATGCAATCTTCTCAGGGTTAGAGAAACTTTCTTCTGCTTCATCGGTTTACCCAAGCCAACCTCCTTGTCAGATTGTATCCATCGATCACAAACATCTGGATTCCCGTTGCCCGAGCCAGTGCCGGACTCCAGCGTTGGTTGTTGGTGGGCGGTGTGGTCCTCCGGTGCATGATGGGAAGGCATCCAGGGGAGCTACTGACTTCTCTATCGGAAAATGGAGAATTGCTTTTGAAGGATTTGCTTGACCATCGACTTTGGTCTCCTTATTCAAGTCAATTAGCAGTGCAAGTGGTTTCCTTAGTTACAATGGCCTTGGCCTGCACCAGCAGTAATTCGGAGTCACGACTCACGACCCACCATGCATTTTGTGGCAAAAGAACTATCAACAGCCCGGACCTGGACTTACCTTTCTGAGCTGTTCGGCACCATAACCATTAATAAGTTGGCAAGTTCTCATTACTAAAAGCGGCTGAAAAAAAGAGATAACTTTAACAACTAAATCCTACACCAAAATTGAAAGATTCTTGCATTTCCTCTGGTTTCTAGTTTTTTGGTGAATACATATACTAATTCTAGATCCAACAATGTAAGGTTTGATAAGAGTAAGGTATTCCATATTAGAACATATAGAAAGTTTGGCTGTTGCCATGATTTTTGTTTAAGATCATATAGAGGGGATATTACTATAGTCCGTAGCAATTTCATAAGCAGAACCTGTTCATTTTCTCCATCTTCATCGAAATTGTACAGCAGAGGACTAAACTTGAGCTGTACTAGTACAATTGTCGAAGCTAGATTGTTACAATACTTGTTGCATGTTGACGATACAGAGTGGTGGCTGGAGAGGAAGCATTAAGCTGTTTCCAATTTTTATCAAATCTCTGTAAAGTTACCTTGCTATTAATTCGGTTTTGGACGCGGCATTCCCTAGTGCAATTTCTAAATGATGTGCCGATCCAAGTGAGAGTTTTAAACTTACTTTTTATCCAGTATTATTCCGGAATGAACATGTGAGAAGTGAGATTCACGATGTTGTGGCTCTTTGTAACAACCCTCTTATATGATGGGTCATAAATTTATATAACTTTGTCTTCATGCAAATAATCGGTTGTCTCGTTTTTTCGTTACATTAAACAGAAATTAAACTCTTGATTTAATCGTAATTGTAAAAAAAAAAACTGAAATCTTAAAAACTCTCTCTGAAAGAAATTTTGCCTCGCCTGTCCGGCTTCTCCTCGATATTGGCCTTGCTGGCGCAGGATCAGTGCAGCCGGACAGGTAGTTTTCTTCTAAGGCGTATCCCAGGCTCGATGACTGGGATCGGACGGGGTGTGGCTTTTCCTTCCTCTCAGTCGAAGGGTGGAGCTGAGTTGCGGCGGTGGACTGGGGTCTTTGCCAGAACGGAGCTGCGTCTGGTGGACGTCAGGGTTGGCGAGCCGGATCTGGTGGCTGGTTGGAGTAAATCGAAGACCGGTTGTTTGGGTTCAATGGCTTGCAAGCTTGGCTCTTCGCGTTTGGACGTTTTGATTTGGATCCTTGTGCAGAGATCCTTTGCAGGCTGGTGTTGGGTGAACCAAGACGGCAGAAGTCAACTGCCGTTTGGTGGTCGGTGACGGGAAGTGTTGGTGGCCCGACGCAAGTTTGACGGTGGATGCACACTACTAGAATTTTTCTCATATACATCGGCCAAAAACCGATGTAAAAAAAAATTTGTACACATGTGTTAGTGGGTGATGTAAAAGATCCCCAAAACATAGACATCGGTTAAAAACCGATGTCCCATATAACTATAAACATCGGATTAGATTCTAGACTCGATGTTAAACTGCTATTATGATCTCAAATTGGTGTTTTTAGATATTGTTAAAACTTCATATTTATGCATTTAATGCTTAACGAAATATAGGTCCAATAGCACTAGTATTCATTTTAACATCATTACTCATTCTAGAAACGATGTGTAATATATTCTTACACATTGGTATTTTTGAAATTTGCCAACTGTTTATAAGCTTTACGGGTACTTGCCATATACCAAACTATTTCCAATAGAATCTACATTCTTTTGCATTATAGGAACGATGTACATTATTATGTTAAACATCGTTTCCTTTTACGAAGTGATGTGCAAGCTTATATTAAACATCAGTTTTTGAGATTGTCACCGATGTTCATACTTATAGTAAACATCGTTTTTCATTTAATAAATCGATGTCCATTGCATTGTTTTACATCATTTCTTACTTACAAAGTGGATGTCCATTGCGCTGTTTAACATCATTTCTTACTTAAAAAGTCGATGTCCATTGAGGTGCGTTACATCGTTTTTTACTTAATAAGTCGATGTCCATTGAGGTGCGTTACATCGTTTCTTACTTTATAACTCGATGTGCACTGAATAAAGAGATCACATCGATTTTTGTTTCCAATCTGATGTATATATCATCTGTTTAATGACATCGTTTTTGTAGTTTAATACTGATTTGAAATAAACGTATATACATAATGTCCTTTACATGAGCATGATGTCCACTAACTTTGTAATTGCTGCTACAATGCATCTATAATCCACATTTGACAACATGAAATGCCAAATAATTTGAATATGGGGCATTGCATTAATTTGCATAATCCAACATCAAAGATGTTAATAGTTCAAAAAATAGGCAAAAATACCCCAACCTACTTCAAGGCTAGCCTAAAACATACCATTGCAATAAGTGTACATGTTGTTCACATTTGCTGCAACAGTACAACTACTCCAAAATAGTTCACAAAAAATCTAGCTAGCCTTACTCAAAATCACTTTGCTAGTCAACATCTATAGCAAAGTCTGCAAATAGTCAGCCACCTCAATGCGCACCTCGTCAAGTTGCTGTTGGGTGTAGCCTTTCCGAGTCTTTGCTGCCCACTAGGAATGTATTTCATAACGTAAGTCATAATCATCGGGTAAACGCGCCATTTATAATTAAACAAAAGTTTATATATATCAACTATAATGCATATACCTTAGTCGGAAACGAAAATGTGTCATCATTTATAATCTTCTTCATATATCTCATTACATAATAGCCATATTCAATTCCACCCGGTTATTTAGGTACGCCCTATGTATTCAAATTATTGAATTAGAAAGACTTTACCATACTAAATCGAATATGGTAACTTAATCAACCACATATATCACACTAACCGGAAGTAGTTTCAATTTCGGCACCTTGTTAGCCCTATCCGTTTCAGCATTGAAACTTTTAACCGCACTGCACCATCAAACTATGTAATTAAGTAGCAGAACATTACTTGGTTATAGAGAATTACAAATAAAAAACCATTCTGATGTGCTTACTTTATCACCGAGTTCTCCCATGCTTGGTAATGGACTGATTTTCCCAAAGGGTCCAAGATGTAGATATCATCCTCCCATATGATTGTCAATATCCAATGTTCCCTACATTATTAATGCAGCCCACATAATATAACCAACTAATTAAGCAAGCTGCAGCTGAGAACCAAAAGACATGAAGAATACTTACCCTGGATTGTAGGGCATAAAGAATATGCGATCAGTCTTGCCCTCTTTCAACCGGTTCACTAAATAGGAACCAAAATCTGATCTCTCACAGTTATATGTAGCAGCCGGATCAAGAAAGGCAAAATTATCAAACTCTTCTCTTTCAGTAACAACTTCATGTAGGTGGCTGTGTCCAAAAAATTCTTAATTAATTAATTTGCTGAAACTTGACACAAGAAAAATCAAACATTTAATCCGAGTAAGAAAGTGCTTACGCCATGTATGCTGCTATCACTCCTTGGCCAATCTTCTGCATTTCTAACAGATCAATCACATTCTCTGTCAAGATGAAGAGTTCTTTGTGTACGCCAAAGACTTTATCGTCCAATACTCTGGTTATTGCCTCGCTAATAGTATGTTTCATGATTGTTGTGGCATGTTTGTACAATAGCTTGCAGCGCTTGGGCACAAATGGGTTGACCTTAGCTTTATTGAACAATGATTTGACAAAATCATTCTTCCTTATCTTTTTCTGTTAGCAAATAAGCTGAATATATGAGATCATCATTTAATTAAACCTTGTATAATATCTACTCCTAGTTTGACAAAATCATGAAACAGATCCTCTTTTTCTGTTAGTAAATAAGTTGGATCAGAGCATCATTTACTTAAACCTTGTTTCTATGTCTACTCCTACTTTGACAAAATCATGAAACAGATCCTTTTTTTCTGTTAGCAAATAAGTTGGATCAGATCATCATATAATTAAACCTTGTATAATATCTACTCCTACAATGGCAATATGAAATAGATCCAACATTATGCAACATATAGTTACACATACCTTTGATGGCTGTCTCCAAATTACAAGCTCCTCAGGCCAAGCCACGTGACTTCCAATGGCTTCTCGAACCAATTCCATCTCACCCGCTATAGGGAAAGGAAGTGGTGCATCACCTTGAATCTCACCATCCACTGACACTCTAACGCATCCCTCCTTCAATGCAGCTCCATGTATCATCTTATTAATATCCACATCATCAAATACGGTACCAAAAGCAACTATGTTGGTGATGGTATTCACTGCTAACTCACATACGCCACCCTAACCAGAAAAATCAGATGCACATATTACCAAATAGCAATGGTATTACACACATTAACTAGTTTGAGGAGTATTGGAATTGGAGTTGGAATAATATAGTTACCTTATCAGTAGGTGGAGGAACAATTTCACAATCATCCACATTTTCTTGCACCTTGTCATCTAATATAGGGGAATTTTTTTTCACTCTATCATGAAAACTGCCCTTATCTGATATAGGGGAATGGGGTGCATAGTTCGCCTTGTTTGTTATTAGTGCTTCTAGTTGAGCAATCCTTTTGTTTAAGAGATCTTCTGCCTTTGCTTGTTTTTCAATAAGCATTTTCTTTGTCTCCTCCAACTCCCGATCACGCTCTCTATCACGTGCCATTAATTCTGCCTTGGTAATTCTGACCCTTTTCTTCTTTGGAAGCTTAAAGTAGGTGGACGGATTGATGCCTCCAACACCCCTCACCCTACCCGAGTGTTCAGGAGTTTCTAGTGCTTGAGTGAGAACATCATTGCTCCCTGATATTTCTAGCTCACCCTTACTCTTCTTCTCCAACAATTCATCCTATTAAAATATGTAAAGATGCATTACATGAGGTAATAGACTATATTTTTACAGGAAATTCATCGAAAGCACTAGCATAAGTAATAAAAATTATTTAGTACCAGCCAAAGATGTGATTATATGTCACTATCAAAATATGCATTTGATTCGGAAACTGCTTCAATTGATCAGTGCAATACACATACCTATTACAACTTCAGTTCTCAAACATATGTTTCTTTTAATCATTAAATGACTATTGATGCTTGTCAATTCCTATATACAAGTCTACTGGTGCACATATCAAGTCCCAAAATGCTGAACAGCCAAATCCATCAAAGATGATTAATACCCATCAAATATAGACATGCTTCACATCAGCAGTATTAACGAAAATGTTAATTTTCAGACATTACAATTTCCATTTGAGCAAAGAGGAAGATGTTTGTCCAGAAAAACAAAACTAAAATTAAAAACCATTCAGTCCTTCAACTATATCACAAGTCTTTAAACCATCAGTGGAATAGATTCATAGAACAATATCTGTGATACTTACTATCTTTCTTGCTACCGGTGTGACCTCTTCACTTATCTCCCCATTTTTTAGTAAACGGGCTTTCTTCCATATAATAGCGCGATCAATTACCTCTCCTTCAGGCCAAGTATCTCTCTGTGCATAGGTTAAAAATTATAGTGAAAACATTAGACAAATAAGCCATACAGTTATCATTAAGCTAAAAAAAAAGACTACAATAACAGATTATTACCAATTCTTCCTCCAGTCCAATATATCCCTTTCTTCATAATCTATGATGATATTTTCTCTTCTTGACTCGTTCCCTTTGGTCATTGTTAAGTTTCTGCATGAAAAGTAAGACTATAAATCATTTGTGATACAATATACATGTATCTGAATTAGCTTAAAATCAGAAAAGTACTCGTAAAGTAAACCATACTTTACTTATATGTAAACTCATCATACCAACCATTCCTCTGTCTTCCTCTGAGTTACAAATTCCTTCCATGGTTGTAACCCAACGAATGTATATTGCTTCGGTGGCTTCCTCAGTTTCTTCTTCTTCCCCAAGTATGGCAGCGCATGCTTATTTGTTAAGTAGGTCTTGAATTGTCTCCATTTAGTGTCGGCAGATGTCAACACCAATTTCTTGCTTTCAGGGGCCACTTTGAATGTATCCTGTACAAAGAGGATTAATAGACGTGTAAGAACAATCGATTCAAAGTCACAAATTGACAAATAACAAGCTATCAGTCCAAGTCATTGATGTTTGCCCAATGGCTATTGTTTCACAAGAAGTACAATCAACAGTAGCTTGCATACTCCAAAAATAAACATTCATATTTGTTTAGTTTAATTGCAGAAGTTTCCAGAAACAATGAAATGTAATATCACTGAAAAATTGAAATGTGAAGCCCCCTTATTCTTCTCCTGTTCATATTTTTCAACTTCCACAACCTAAAACAGACTACAACTTTCCTCTCCTTGCTTTCTTTGCTTTTCCACTTCAAAACTGTGTATCTAACTTTTATATAGGAAACCAGAATTTGACAAAGAAACACCAGCTAATTTATTCAAATTTAGGCCCAGTGGTCGAGAACAAAAAACATGCCAACATGGTACTAGTGCCAAAACTAATATTGCAAGATGATCAGAGGACTCGATCCTTCAAACTGAGTTAGAACAGAAACTCTGTTTCCTGAAACCTAACATAGATATGGAAACATAATTCCCTCTACATTCTTAAAATTACTTTCTTAGCACATATCTGATGCACCCACAAGTATCATCATGTTTCAAGTAAAAGATAATCTATATATATAGAGAAAGAAGGAGACCACAACTTCTTCGAAACCAAACATTTGCCAGTCATAATCAATTGACAATAGCATGGATAAATACCTGGACATCAATCCAAATTTTATCTTTCAAGTCTTTATCCACTGCAGGCCAGCTTTCAATGTTGATCGGCACCATTTTACGCGCCAGCATTCCTATGTATGATTGCAGATTGTGCCGTGCTCGTCCATTAGGATTGCATGTGTCAGTGTATGTCACTTTCAACTTTTTACCCAATGCTTTCTTGATCAAAACATTGTACATTTCCACCACACTTCGCTTCCCTCTAATTTTCGTTGATTTGCTGGTTGTGACGGTGTCTGCTGATATAGATTCTACTTGCTTCTCAACAGACTCATCAGACTCGGGACAAGTCTTCACATCAGCTTCTTCCACTGATTTTTTCTTTCTTTCAGACTTTCCCTTCTTCTTGGAACCCATGGCTTCCTACAATCTGTTGATAAAGCAGAAATAAATGTTATAGACAAACAATAATGTAATAAATCAATTTCCACAGTTAAGTACTAAATCAGTAAACACAGTAAAGTACTAAATCAGTAAACAATACGGTTATATGGTATTAGAGCTGCAAAGCAAGTTCAGAGAGACGAAGACTACCACAAACAAATGCAGTTAACAAAATCACATATTCAATTCAAAGTCATGAAACAAGAATAGAAAATAAGGTTTTAACTCCTAAAACAATCAATATAGAAACAAGGCACTATTATTCTCTTGGAGTGGTGAACTGGTCAACCCAGAACCCCTCCACATTTGGTCTCCTATATGTGGCATCATCCTCATTCTCCTCTTCATCATAAGGCAATGGTATTTCTGCACAGAAAGGTTGATGTTCCATGGAGGTGTCCCCTAGATCATCTTCATAGAAACAATCACGATAGTCTCTATTTGGGGTCGTTAGTACAACCGACATGTCTGCATCGATCGGATCTTCCACATAAAAAACTTGCTTCACTTGACCAGCATAAGCAAATTTGTCTTTCTTATGGCCCTGTCGATTAAGGTTGACCAATGTAAAACCAAACTCATCTTGTTTTATTCCCTTTTCATTCTATGCCCATCGACACAAAAACAAAGGGGCTTTGAATTCATGATAATCGACCTCCCAAATCTCTTCAATGATCCCATAAAATGTCATATCACTCTCAACTGGATTTTTATCATTGGCACTGGAAACCTGCATCGTCTTAGCCACTAAGGTCACACCACTATTTTGGACAGCTCTAGCATTGTCTCGCTGCTTTGTGAAGTATTTCACTCCATTATACCGATACCCTTCATAACTAAACATTGTAAAACTAGGTTTTCCAGCTAGCCATCAAATTGTTTGGGAAACCTCAGTCGGATTTTCCTTCATTTGAGCTGAAACCTGGTTACAAAACAGCCATATTATGTCAACTTCAGTAATCTATACACTTGATTCTTACAAAATTAAGCAACTGAACACAATGTGTAATCACCTTCGCTTGAAACCAATCTGCAAATGTACGATTGTGCTCACTAATTAGCCACTGTTTACTCTTCTGTTTCCCAGCATATAGCTGCTCTACATTCCTTTTATGTGCGCTGTCCACAAAAAAATAATGAGCAGATGCGAAAAACATTCAGAGCAGCTGAATTTAAATTGCACATATAAATATAAGCTTAATCTACTTACATCTTATACGGATCCACCTCAGCATTATTGGACAGCACATGAAGATGTGCCTGGTCTCTGTCTTTCTCATCTATAGACTTCAGTTTCGCACTAGAAAGTGGGCCCGACAGCGTACTTAGATCCTTAGGAATCCCAATTGGATTACAACGTTGAACAAACTCCGAGCAAAACTCTACAGCTTCTTCTCCAACATAACTCTCTGCTATACACCCTTCGGGATGAAAACGGTTACGAACATACCCCTTCAAAACTTTCATGAACCGTTCAAATGGGTACATCCACCTATAGAAAACAGGGCCACATAATCGCACTTCTCTAACTAGGTGCACAGTAAGATGTACCATTATGTCGAAAAAGGAGGGAGGGAATATCTTCTCTAACCCACACAAGGTCAGAACCAAATCAAATTGCAACTTATCCAACTTTGACACATCAACCACTTTGGTGCACAGAGCATTAAAAAAGAAGCACAGCCTCATTATAGAAATTCGAACATGCTTGGGAAGCACTGAACGAATGGCCACAGGAAGCAACTGTTGCATTAATGTATGACAATCATGTGACTTCAATCCATACAATTTCAAATCATCCATGGACACCAAATTTTTAATGTTTGATGAATGACCATAAGGAATTTTCATAAACAAGAAAGAAGTACACATTTTTATCTTCTCTGCTCTCGACAAAGTATAAGGGGCAGCAGGCAAAAATGTTTTTTTCTCCCCAATATTTGGACCCAAATCAAGACGAACACCCATGTCAACCATATCTAAACGGGCAGCCACACTATCCTTTGTCTTAGAAGGCATGTTTAGTAGGGTACCAATCACACTTTCGCAAACATTCTTCTCAATATGCATTACATCGAGAGAATGGAAAATATGAAGAGATTTCCAATACTCTAAGTTGAAAAAAAATGGTTTTTTTCTTCCAACAAGAATTACCGGCAGCCATTGAATTCTTCTTCTTTTTTCCCTTCCCATACTCATAACTTCCATGTTCTACCCTCTTTAATACCTACTCTCCGGATAACGGTGTAGGTGCAACTTCAAATTCTTGCTCATTATTAAATGCTTTTTTGGCCCTCCAATAAGGATGATGACAAGGCAGGAACTTACGGTGGTAGGCATAAGACATTTTCCTACTATGAGGCAAATGGATGGCTGAAGTTGTGTCACCACAAATTGGACATGCTTTGTAACCTTTAGTGATGCACCCTGATAAGTTTCCATATGCGGGAAAGTCGTTGATGGTCCACAACAAAATAGCCCTTGGAGTGAAGTATTCTTTCCTATGAGCATCATACACATCATTAACTCTAACCCACAAAGTTCGCAAATCATCAATTAATGACTCCAGGTAAATATCAATGTCATTTCCTGGCTGTTTGAGACCAGAAACTAACAGAGATAATATCATAAACTTCCTCTTCATGCATAACCATGAAGGAAGATTATAAGTCACCAATATTACGGGCCAACAACTATACCTACTACTTAGAGAGCTATGTGGGTTAATACCATCTGCTGACAATGCTAACCGAAGATTTCTTGAATCACTACCAAATTCTGGTCACTTATAATCAACCAACTTCCAAGCAGGAGAATCAGCTGGATGGCGCATGTATCCATCCCTAGTTCGCTTATCCTCATGCCAAGTAAGCATTTCAGCAGTTCCGACAGATCTAAATAAGCGCTTAAATCTGGGAATTATAGGAAAGTACCACAACACCTTGGCGGGTTGCCCCACTTTGATTGTTTTATCCTTCTTTAGCTTCCAACGAGAGACCCCACACTTAGGACAAGTACTTGCATCAGAAAACTGTTTCTGATACAATATGCAGTCGTTAGGACATGCATGTATTTTCTCATATTGTAGCCCCAAATTAGTGAGAGTCTTCTTTGCCTCATATATAGTTTGAGGCAATACATTATCTTTTGGAAGCAAAGACCCAACAGTAGCAAGTAACTCAGAAAAGCAAGTATCACTCATGTCGTACCTAGCTTTCAAATTGTGAAGTTGCACTAATGCATCTAACTTCGTGTGTTCACTATCTTCAAATAATGGAGTTTCTGCGTCATCAACAAACTTATTAAACTCATATGAGTCCTCATCATAATCACCTTCATTGAAAGCTGCTTGACACATATCAACAGTTTCATAACCAAATACAAGGTTTGGAGGCTGGCCTAAACTACTAGGTGCACTAGCACAGGAGGACAATGTAGGTTCTCCATGCCACATCCAGTTTGTGTACCCCAAACTGAAGCCATAATCAAAAAGATGTCCCCTAATGACTTTAATCGACTTTTTTTTTGAAGTTTACACATCTTAAGCAAGGGCAACGAATTCTCTTAGGGTTACTAGCATTTTGTTCAGCAAAAATAAAGAAATTTTCAACACCCAATTCATATTTTAAAGTATGCCTATCTGCATTTATCCAAGATTTATCCATGGCTGAAAATCGGAAGAAAAAAATAAAATAAAAAAATAAAAAACAATGAAGTCAGGCCATCAAACCAAACACAAACAATCAAGAATTCTTAAATTTCATGCACAAACCAAAGTCTGGAACAGTTGGATTGCTTACCTGAAAACTTGGATTTATCTTGAAGTTTGTGAAAACCAAAATGTAGCAAACGCTTTTGCACCTCCTCAGATTTGACACCCTCTTGTTGTTAAAGCACTTCCTCAACAAGATGCCCTCCTGCCAACATATTGTAGTTTAGAAAAAGTACCAGCCTTTAAATAATATGGATATAAGTATGAATTAAAGCAACTGCCAGATAACTATAGAATATAAGAACTATATTACATTTGGTTCAAGCATTCTGATTATACACAATGTTAAAGCATCACCCAGTGAACTGAATATGAACATACAAACCAAGCCAAAATCTTATTAAAAAGGTGAAGAGAACTAGTACTGAATCCCAACCATAAATTTAACTAGTTTGAGGATAGATTTTGTCTTTATAAAGTACAATGACTACATCATTTCTTCTAACTTTCTACATTACACCAAATAGAAAAAATCACTTATCCTATTAAAAATCAAAAATTCCACATTCTAGTAAAAATCACTTATCCTACAAATATTAAGTAAATTTGAATGAAATGCCACAAGGTATATCATCTTAATAAACTACGGGTGAAATTTAAATAAAGACTACCTTCTGAAATCTATGTCAACATCCATTCCGGTTGCAAGTCGAGGGAGTAGATTGATACAATCGGCTATATTCTGCTGTTGGTTTCCTACATAGATCATCATTTATTCCACAGAATGACAAGAATGATCATTTTAATTTCAATTTACATTGATAACAAACAAGCAAAGTATAAAACTGAAAAAGAAAATTACGATGTGATTACATAAAGCTTACTGTTTGAATCAATTAATCTTCCAGCACAGAGTGATAGTAACTTTTCTTCAACGATTATATCAAAATGTTTGCACTTAAATTCAGCTTGTTTTCTCAGGGAGATAACATTACCTGCAAGAAACCAAAATGTAAACTGAAATTAGTAGGCGTGCATCACTCTCCTTCAAAAAAACAATAATCCAGGTATGCATACCTTTCCATATGAGAATGGAACACCATCATTCATGTTCAACTTTACAAGCAAAGACATAATATGCAAGCATGAATGAAATCTACATTCCTAGTTTCTCTCCTGTAATGAATGACATATAGATTCCTAATTTCCTATTCAAGTTTAACATCTAGACTAGTAGAGTTGTATTTGAATTTGGGCCAACGATAGCAGAACACCTGACAGTCAAAAACTTTGACATTTATCTCCTCAGATTTTTGGGATCCAAATTATGTACTATAACATTATGTGCTACAATGTGCTTGGACTTCAAGATGATGCTGCCACATCATAAAATGGAAATCAACAGCTTAAATCTATCTTTCCCTTCTTTTGGCAGTTTTGGATTCTGAATCAGTTCTGGAACTAACTTGCTTTGTTCAATGAAACAGAATGAAATATATATATATATATATATATAGATATGTATATATATGGCGTAAAAAGATACCAACATGCACATACTGCCACAATGACACACATACACAAACAAACACAAACAGCTGCAACATCAGAAACCATTAATTGTTTACAATGAAGTAACAAGCAGAATGAGTAGTTACTGTTTTCGCTTGTTGGCCCAAGCTTAAAACTTCCAAGCTACAGAAACCTTCATGACTAGATAACACAGTTCCAAGTCTCCTCTGCAAAACCGAAAACCTATAACTCAACAAAAGTGCAAAAATTTCCCAAAACCAAGCACAAACAATGAGAAGAATCGAGAGAGAGCAAACCAGATATGGAGAATGCCCAGCAAACCAGATATGGAGAATGCCCAGAAAGGTCAAATGCAGCCCACAAAGCTTTGGTAGATGAAACACAAATCCTTGGAAGCAAAATAAGAAACAAAATCAGATCACTGAATTAAGGACTCACAAATCCTTCGACGACATGCATTGAACAAATTCTTCAATTACCTATGACAAAAAGCTCAAATTGTCTCCCAAACCCCGGGCTCCATCTCTGATTCTCTTCACCGTCTTCGAGCAGAGGAGCTAGTCTGAGGATGAAAAGGAGGAGGACGAGGCGGGTTGGGTTGTGATTGTGATTGTAGCCGGAGAATGAAGACGAGGAGGAGGGTTGTGGTCGGAGGCGGAGAACGAAGAGGAGGATGGTTTTTGTCAGATGGGGAGAACGAAGAGGAGGATGGTTTTTGTCAGATGGGGAGAACGAAGAGGCTGATTCTCTTCACCGTCTTCGAGCAGAAGAGCTGGTCCGAGGCGGAAAAGGAGGAGGATGAGGAGGGTCGGGTTGTGATTGTAGCCGGAGAACGGAGACGAGAAGGGGGGTTGTGGTCGGAGGTGGAGAACAAAGAGGAGGATGGTTTTAGTCAGAGGCGGAGAACGAAGGAGAAAAGGGAGGTTTGGTCGAATAGTGTTAGGGCAAGCTGAAGTCAATGTTAGTCCAAATATGTCTAAGTGTGGGAATGAGTTTTTCCTCCCCCGCGCTTCTTTAAAAAATTTTAACTTAGCTGCTCAGCGGTTTTCTGAAAATTCAAACAAAATTTTTGTCATCGGTCAACAGTAAAAAGCGATGTCAGTTATATACATACAAATCGGTTTTTGCGAAATCAATGTTAATGACATTGTTTTACATCGCGTGTATTTCTCACCGACTTAAATGGCATGATGTCTATGAGCATAATTCCAGTAGTGGCAGCTGCAGAATTGAGTCGGGCGGCTGGAAATGGCCCACATGCTGGCTTGGTCTATTGGGCTTGAATACTGCCTGAAGGCCCGTTTGCTCTTTTGGGCTTATTGGGTCATTATTTAGTTTTTTTTTTTATTTCTAATAATTCCCTTTTATTTTGGGATCTATGCTTGTTAGTTTTTAGTAAGCATCAAGGAGTCTTAATTATTTCACATATTTACTATGTTGTAGTGTTAACATAGTTTATAGGCTTGCTTTTTTCAGTGAGCAAAGAACTATTAAATGAGAAGACCTAATCTATGTATTGCTGTGGCACCACCACAAACTTTTTATATACCCTATGACGGTTGAGAGAGGATATGTAATGGCTCATTCTGGCTTTTGATGAATGATATACAACCGATTGGGTTTGATTAAATTTAAAAAAAAAAAAAAAAAACTCCTGATTTAATCTAGTTCTAAATATTTAATATAATTCTCAATTCCACCATAAATTTTTTTTATTTTTTTATTGGAGCTTACTCCCTGTTGCTTGTTACATCAAAATTCGTTTTATTTATATGGTTTGGATTCATTTTAATACATCTATCATGTAATTATGAAGAGTTGAACTGAAGACTTTCCATTCAAAAAAAAAGGGCCTTGACGCTGTATACAGAATCAGGCTAAGGCTTTCCCACTTAGAGCAACTCCAACAAATTCGCTATATTTTGATTTTTCTCTACTTTAGGGAAAAATAAGCCTCTTTTGCTCCAACAGATTCCCTATAACTATCTCTATTTTAGGGAAAGTGAGGAGAGAGAAACCCAAATTCCCTATATTTACAGCAAACTCCAAAATTTTAAAGAAAAATATGGAGATTTTATAGATTACTGTAAACTAGGGAATCTGTTGGAGTTGGAGAAGAAAAATAGGCTAAAGGTTTGACTTTTGCTTCTCTATAATACAAAAATTATAGGGAAGCTGTTGGAGTTGCTCTTACACCATTAAAAGTTTATATTTTCCAGCTATCCAACTCAAGCGTTAAATAACAACTTTACCCTAAACCAAATTAATAAACTACATCATGCCATCGATCTATTTCTCCTCTCTCTCATACGGATACGGTCACACATCTTCGATCTGAAACTCTCTCTCTCTCCCTCCCTCCCTCCCCCGCCCTTCCCTCTCTCCTCATCGGAGTCGGACATACGACGTCGCTCTGTTGGATCTTTGTGCTCGACGATGGCCGGCACGAAGAAGGATAGCTCCAATCTAGTACTCAGAACATGGAATTTGATTGGTACTCTATCATCTGTGAAGCCTTTTCCGAACACCACCACCGGTTTCCGGTCGCCGTTTCTTGAAAATTAATTTCCATTGGGTTTCGACGCCTTCAACCGGATTCTGACCCACTCTACCATCGGGTTTCTGGATTTCTGTGATAAGGGTTGCGAGGAGGAGACGTCAATGGAGGAGGTGGAGTCTGGAAGGGACTTGAGCGCGAAAATGTTTGAGAGGTTGAGGGAGAAGAATTTAAATTTTCTAGAAAAGGTCGACCCAACCTAGGCTCAGGCTTCGGGTGCTCTGGATGTTGCAATTATGTTGGCAGAGAGTCTACCTAGAATTAATCATGCATGTGTTTCAGTTTGTGGTTAATTGGTTAAACTAAGCCCAAATATGCAAATAGCTTGGGTAACAAAACTTCTATGATGGGTACCAAATGTTTTAATTCATCACCCACTAGTTTGGGCCTTAGTCACCGTTGTACCAAAGAGAAGAATCTGAGTATAGATATACTGCAGTTGCAAATAAATTTTCCTCAAGCTCAACATTGCAAAGGCAATTCAATCATTTTGAGTATCTCAAAATGGGAAAGTGCAAGGTTTGTCCTTCAGCTGTAATAAAACAATTATTGCCCTCCAATAAATGTTTATTGCCCCCCCCCCCCCCCAAATAAAAGATTTTGAATTTATGTAATCTCTTCATCTTCTTCTTCAATCAAAGTTTTATTTGTCTAATTTTAGATAAATTAATTCCCCTTCTCCCTAATAAATTTTTATTGCCCCCCAATAAACCTTTATTGGAGGGCAATAAACCCCAATAAAAAGTTTTCATTGGGGGAAAATAAAAATTTATTTGTGGGGGGTAATAAATCTCTCCAGCGACCTATGAGATTTCCGACTACCTCTTTGGAGACCTTCGGTGAGGTTTCATAAAATTTTATTGTCCTCCAATAAATGTATATTTGGGGTAATAAATGTTTATGAGAAGGTCAATAAACCTCTCTGGTGACCTATGAGATTTCCAACGACCTCTTTAGAGACTTCTGGCGAGGTTTTCAGAGAAGTCCTGTGGCTGGTGATTGGTGACCAGATTCTCGCGGCCAGTCACAAGACTCTGGTGTAGTCACCTATGGGGAGACCTTCGGCGAGGTTTCATAAAATTTTATTGTCCTCCAATAAATGTATATTTGGGGTAATAAATGTTTATGAGAAGGTCAATAAACCTCTCTGGTGACCTATGAGATTTCCAACGACCTCTTTAGAGACTTCTGGCGAGGTTTTCAGAGAAGTCCTGTGGTTGGTGATTGGTGACCAGATTCTCACGGCCAGTCACAAGACTCTGGTGTAGTCACCTATGGCTTCTCCCTCTCTCTCTCTCTCTCTCTCTCTCTCTCTCTCTCTCTCTCTCTCTCTCTCTCTCTCTCTCTCTCTCTCTCTCTCTCTCTCCCTCCCTCCCTCCCTCCCTCCCTCCCTCCCTCCCTCCCTCCCTCCCTCTCTCTCTCTCTCTCTCTCTCTCTCTCTCTCTCTCTCTCTCTCTCTCTCTCTCTCGCTCCCTCCCTCTCTCCCTCCCTCTATGTAACAAAGGGGTGAGGCACAATAGTTTCAAAAAAATAAAAAAAACTTAATTGGGTATTAGGGAATACCTTATTAGAGTCTTTATGGGTATGTGGAAATAAAAATAAGTGGATGGTGTGAGGGGGGGAAAAGTACCTAGAATTAGGGTAAATGGTCAAAACTAAAATAAAAAAATAAAAGCACTAAGGGACAATTAGCTGGCCAACTGTACAAGCTTTGTTTTTTTTTTTTTTGGAAAAAGGGCTGGTGCGGCTGCCTCAAGTCTTGATTAATAAAATTGCAGAATCCAAGGGAGGGACGTAAAGCTTCAACCCCATATATATTACAATATGCATAAAGAGAACATCCTGAAATAATAACAGGATTCTCCAAAAAATCTATGTATTCTAAGTTCTAACAACTACCAATTAGCAAAGAGTGCACGAATGGTTGCTCCATTTTCTTTGACATAGCGGTGCCATACAGGAAAGATAACTTTATTACGAAGAAGTATAATTACAAATAACACCGTTTTCCCACTATGTTGCTTCACGGAAATAAATCCGGCGACACTCAATTTCATCCTGCCACTAGAAGGTTGCGTCCATTTCATCAAGTGAATAGCTCGTCACCTCGTTAGGACAGACAAGGCACACTGAGTGTGCATACCAAGACAAAACCCACATCCCCCTACCCAAAAGTGGTAGGGACTTATTACGGGCATAGAGCCACGTCTTTTTTTTTTTGGAAGAAAATAATGAATTTTATTCATCAAATATGATTTAGGTCATACAATAGGGCATCCGAAATAATAGTTGGAACAGAAGTGAACCACTTAGTCTGAATAGAAGATTCAAAACCAAGGCTAGCCAACCTATGAGCAATAGAATTTGCTTGCCTATTTACATGAAGCAATTCAATGAAATGAAAGGACTTACATAAATCCTTGATATCATCTACTAGGTTACTTAGTAGCGAGTGGTCACCAACCTGATCAGTAACAAATTGTATAGCAACAAGACAATCACTTTCAATTTCTACCTTTGTCGCTCCCAATTGTTGAAACATATGTATGCGATGCTTGATGGCTAGTAACTCAACATGAAGGGGTGACATAATAAACTGCACTTTACATAAACTGGGTCAAGGGCCATGTCTTACTAAAAGTAAATAACAATAAAACAAAGTAGAAAAATAAACTAGGTCAAGGGTCAAAGCCCAGACCCAAAGCCCATTAGGCCCAAGTTTGAGTAACTGATTGCAGAGATCACGACCCACCCATGCTGCCCGCCCCTCACCAGCAGCAGCCTCGCCTCACAAGCTTTGTTTTAAAACCTATGTTTCAGTTTTTTTAAATTCAAATCAGGAGGCATTTGTCGTAATGGCCGTTACGTACTCACCTACGTGTCAAATTATTATTGGCTTCCGTGATAACGGTCTGGCTACCCTTCCTAGAAAAGACATTGCCCCAAAACAGAGTCCTGTTTTCTCCCATTACTATTTCATTCAACCCTCTCCCTGCCTATTGCGACCTTTCATCGCTTCAGAACCAGCAGCAAACTAAAACCCCCAGCTCCTCCATTTAAACATCAAAGCAAAATGTCACCGAAAAATCAATCAGTGCAACCGATCTCAGACGCCCGTCAAATCTTTACTCAAATGCAGAGCAGTATGCAAATCATTGTGCTGTTTAATCCTCATCCTCAGCAAACCATCCAAAACGACGATGCTCACCTCCTCCTGCATGTCCAACGAGGGAAGCATGCAGCAAATTTCCGTAGGTATTGGTCTTTGTTGGAATATAATGATTACAAGTTTGATTTTATGTATAGACGAGAAATGTGCGCTACTATTGTAGCAACAACTTTAATTTCCATCTTCAGTTTTTGTTTAAGATTGTTGACCTATTAGGATCCACATACAATTAAGCCTTTCTCTTAAAGCTGAACCTCCCCGGAATGAGACGCCTGATAAGATGAATGTTGTGTGTAGGTTGAAGAAGTCACTATATGGTTTGAAACAATCCCCCCGTGCATGGTTTGGGCGCTTTACTCAAGCAATGAAGCAATTTGGTTACAAACAAAGCAATTTGGATCATACTCTCTTCCTTAAGCATCAGAAGGGTAAAGTAACAGCTTTAATCATCTATGTTGATGATATGGTGATCACGGGTGATCGAGAGGAAATTAGGAGGTTGCAGCAGCAGTTAGCTTCGGAGTTTGAGATGAAAGACCTTGGTGACTTGAGATATTTCCTTGGGATAGAGGTAGCCAAGGAAAGTAGCAGCATCTTCTTGTGCCAAAGAAAATATGTTCTAGACTTGCTGTCAGAAACGGGTATGTTAGATTGCAGGTCAGCTGATACACCAATTGAACAGAATCACTGGTTAGCAGAGTACCCTGATCAAGTCCTGACTGATTGACAGGACCCGCCCCAGATTTCACCTTGAAATCCGAAGTGACCCTGCGGGGCCCACCTTAGAAGAAATTCTACCAAAATTTTGGCGGAACTCCCTCTAAAGTGGACTACCTAAAAACCTGTAGAAAGACATTTACACTTCTAAAATAATCCACCCTTAATCTTCTAGAGCCACCATACTCCCTAAATCACAACGTCTCCCAATTTCACAAATAATTCTGAACTTAAGAATATTAATCTCAAGAGTTATCAGAGCAATCTATTTCTTAGGTGTACAACAAGCTAGAATACAAGATAAAGGACCGATACTTTATAATGCGGAAGCTATGACAGCTATGTCTCAACCCCAAGTACGCTCGACCTCAAGCTAAACTAGCCTGCAAATTGGGCATTTGAAACCAAAGAGCCCAGGGGAAAACATTTAAAAACCGTTAGAGTGAGTGGACAAAAAAATAAGTAATTTTGAATGAATACGTAAAACGTAATGCTTTCCCAAATTATTCTCTAAAATCTCGCATGCAGTAACAATATTGAAAAATACTTTTAATCATTATCTTTACTGCAATCTTAATCGCATAGAAATAGAACATCTTAAAATCTCATCCTCAATCCTTATAAAAACATCTTTTTCAAGAGGCTTGCTTGATGACTAGAAAGGACTGCTGTCTAGTCATCTCATGCCATCTGGGAGGGACTGCCACCCAGATGACGCATCGGAAGGAACTGCCAACCGGAATAGGAGGCGGTGGTAGAAGGGACTGCCAACTAACCACAGGTAGTAGACGGGACTGCCGACTAACTACCTCATGTCATCTGGAAGGGACTGCCACCCAGATGATTCATCGGAAATGACTGCCAACCGGAATATAGTCTGAAAGGGACTGTCAACCAGACTATTACCTAGAAGGGACTGCCAACTAGGTACTATACGCATGCGCCAAAGATAACCTCCTTGATAAACTGGAAACAGCCTCTTACAATTACCTGCTTTTGGAAATAAACTCGATAATACTTCAATAAATCATTAATAATCCGCTAAAAGCATACTCATGATTATCCCGCTAACTCAAACCTCAATATCTCAATAAATCCTCGAAAGCATAAATCAAATACTCTGTAAATCAATAAATGATTTAGGAAAGAAAACTCAATAATTCAATCACGCTCAAATATTTGCTAAATCCTTCGTACTCGTAAATCCTCATAAAAACTGCTATTCGAAAACAATAATTCTCATAATCTTTTCTTAATCAGTCACTTCCTGAAAATCGTTTCCCAACTCAATAACTCATAAATAAATAGCTTGAAAAATCTATTGAAAGCCCTCGGGAAGGAAATCCACTAAAAATCTTGTAACTCATAGAGCATAATAAATCTCAAGAAATCAAGCTCATAAAATCATAATACTCAATAATTCAAAATAATAATTTAAACCTCAATCGGAAAATAATAATATACTGCATGCACATTTAATTTAAAATAAATGTCCACTCACAGTACTATTTAGGCGACCACGCTACAGGTTTCCTGCGTCGAGCAGTAGCTCGGCACGTCGCCATGTATACAATTATAATTCGTGAATAACAATCCGGAATTTAAATACGATTCCAATGTCCTATTGTCAAAAATCAACATTTTCATTTCTTCTCCAATTTAATCCAAACTTCACCATTAACACCAATTCCTTGATTTATATATTCCACAACGAAAACGAGGGAAATCCGACAACCGGATTTCCCATAATTCAATCACAAAACTCCAAACTTCGGAAAATCACAAACAATTCCAAATTCCTCCAAAATTCACCAAACTTCACATACAAGCTCTACAACATTTAAGAAATTAATCTAGCTAAAAACAGACATTAAGTCACTATTCACGCACCGCAATCACTGTTCACCGCACTGTTCACACACCGGCAACCTCCTCCTCCGGCCACCAAATTTTGGCAGCAGCTTCGTCTTATCCATCCAAACATCTTTCTCAACTACCACAAAGTCAGAAAACACATGAAAATACCCGAAACTAAGCTCAAACAGTAAAACCCGATTTCCAAATAGTACCCAGAAATTCAAACCTTCGATTCGTCAATTTCACTTCAATTTGTGGAAAAATCTTGGAGGGATATCATCCACGTCTCGAGGTGCATCGATCAAGCTCAAAAATGCCGCCAGAGATGGCCGAAATCTGGAAAAATTTTCCAGAAAACCCGAGCTGCTACAGTGAACTTGTTGGCTTCGATTCGTCGTCTATGGTGAATGATAGGGTGCAAGGCATATATAGATAGAAACCTTGTTTCAAGATGAAGAGATGGACACCAATTTCATGGCCATAGGTGGCCGGACGAGGCGGCGGTGACGTCGAAAAGTTACATCGGCGAGAGAGGAAGAAAGCTGGAAATTTTTGGGGCTTTCCCGAAATGGAAAGTCCAAATTTCTATTTATAGACATGAATTTCACAAAATTACAAAACTGCCATTAACTTAAAACCCTTATAACTTCTTTGTTACAACTTCAATTTTAGCGTTCCACGTGTCTCTGAACTCGGTTTAACGTCCTCTACAACTTTCATGAAGAAAATTTTCTCAAATTTTGACCCGAACAAAAAATCATCTTTTAGGGCTCCCTAAAAGTACCGAAACGACAGTAAAAGTGAAAGAAAAGGTCGTTTACCGTCCAAATGACTAGTAAATCGGTATATTCAGGTTCGAGACGTTATACTGATAGGGTGAGGTATCAAAGGTTAGTTGGCAGATTAATCTATTTGGGTCACACTAGACCTGATTTAGCTTATGCAGTGAGTGTGGTGAGCCAATTCATGCATAACCTAGTGAAGACCACATGGATGCAGTCGTGCGAATCCTGCAGTATCTAAAGAGAGCTCCTAGGAAGGGCCTTATGTTCTCAAAACATCACTGCCTGGAGGTGACTGGTTATACTGATGCTGATTGGGCTGGTTGTATTACTGATAGGAGATTGACCTCAGGTTACTTTACATTTGTCGGAGGGAACCTTGTCACTTGGAAGAGTAAAAAACAAAAGGTGGTGGCAAGGTCGAGTGCTGAAGCCGAGTATAGAGGTATGGCACATGGAGTGTGTGAGTTGTTATGGTTACGTAATTTATTGCGTGATTTGGTCAAGCCAAAAAGAGCTATGAAGTTGTTTTGTGATAACAAAGCAGCTATTGAAATTTCACATAACCCAGTGGAGCATGATCATACGAAGCATGTGAAAGTTGACCGACACTTTATCAAGGAGAAGTTGGACACAAACCTGATTGCCTTCCCATTCGTACCAACTGAGGAGCAGTTAGCAGATGTTCTGACTAAGGGTGTGTCAGTCAAAGTATTTCATGACTCACTTAACAAGTTGGGCATTCGAGATGTGTATGCTCCAACTTGAGGGGGAGTGTTGTGAGTCACAGATATTTTAGGATTACTATTAGGAATAGAATTATACTAATTGTATAGAATCATGATTGTAATTGTGGTTTGATTACTTTCCTTATTAGTTCAGAATTAGGGTTGTATAAGGTTGTATAAATATGCCTCTGTATATTGAATGAATGTGTGTGAGAATTCATCCTTAAATTATACTAATTGTATAGAATTAGAATTGTAATTGTGGTTTGATTACTTTCCTTATTAGTCTAGAATTAGGGTTGTATAAGGTTGTATAAATATGTCTCTGTATATTGAATGAATGTGTGTGACAATTCATCCTCAAAAGCTTCTTGTTCTCTAGAGAGTCTTATTTTTCAACTGGCAACATCGAGACGAAGCCTCCAACACTCATTTGTCGCGGTAGCATGGCCGAAATAAAAAAATTCGTTGGAAAACCGGTGAAGCTTTAGAGGTTCGATTCTCCCTCACTAGAAACCCATCTTTGAAAACCAACTCCATAGACACGTCAGCAACATCGAGATGGAGTCATTTCTGCCCGTCCATCGTCGAGAAGTGGCCGGAATACAAGAATTCGTCAAAGAACTCGAGAGTCTTCTGGGCTTCGTCCTACCGCCATCGATGGTTGTTCAGAGCAAAAAGTACCGGACCTCATTTTGCTCTGTCAATACAAAGCTAACGACATCAATGCTACGTTGGTAGGTGGACGGACGACAAAGAATGGACAAGGTCGCCGTCGTTGCAAAATGGGTCATCGACTCGGGTATCATGTCGACTGATCTGATCCGTTCCAAACTGATCCAGTGATATATCTAACACGATCAACGGTACAGATCTAGCACTGTTTGAAATCCATGATCCAGATTGCGTCGCATCATGTTCTATTTTAAAAAAAAAAAAAAAAATCGGATAACACTAACTTTCAAAAATGATTAAAAATAACTTGAATGTCTGAAAAATCCTCCGAAATTTGTAATGAACTCGTAATGACCTCTAATTTAATCCTAATTGCTCAAAGATAAAATTGGAAAAAAAATTAAATAATATTTGAAAGTTATAGAGTCTAAAATAAAATAAATAGTAGTAGGAATTCAAATTAAATTTGCTCGAAATTGTATTTCCTTTTTAAAATAGGAAACTAAATCTTCGAGATCTTACATTATGATTGTTGTGGGTGTGTCCATTCCTAAACTCAATTTGCTTGTGGGGCTAAAATCCTAACAAGTGGTATCAAAACTTTAATTCAAAGTTGTGGCAGTTTGTTTGAGATTCAGGGCACCAAAGAGTTTTACAATTCAACAACTGATGGCAAATGCAACATTACTCTTTGGCAGAAGAGAGAAAAGGATTTCTTACCCAACAAGTCTTAGTTAGAGCTTTAGTAGGCAAGGATGGAAAGCTAGAAGGAATAGAAGATGATAAGTGAGAGGAGCTGGAGTCACACTGTGTTAGCACGGTACGGCTGTATATGGCTGATGACATTATCAGCAATATGTTACGGATGAAGATATTCTCTGCTGGCTCAATGGGAGGAGTTGGAAAAACCCTATCTTGCATAAAGTCTGACCAATGTTGTAAATGATAATGATTATTCATGCAATAGGTATTGCTTAATGTATGCGATTGACAGACTCGTAATGTATGCCATTGACATACTTGTAATGTGCGATTGATTAGTATAGCTATTATGTATTGCCTTTTGTATACATGATGTAACCCTATATAAACCTCATGGTGAGATGAATACAATACAATTATCCAATTCTCTACAACACGTTATTAGCACGATACTCTAACCCAAGCCCTAGCCGAAAAAAAAAATCTAACACCTGAAATTTCTTTCACCAAAAATTGCCGCAAACTCCTACCCCTTGCTAGCCATACCGTGCACTTCTCCTGTATCCCTTGAGTACTCGTGTGCCTCCTACTGGCCATGCAGCATCGTCGCACGCCTGCTGCCCCTGCAGCACGCTCATTCCTGTGCAGATCAGCCTATTTACACGCCCCTAAACGTCTTGATCGGGACCTCAGATAAAAATCCTTCCTTCATCAAAGTTGTTCGTCTCTGCCTCTACTATCTGACCTACAAATTTCAGCCCTATTGGAGTCATTTTGAGATCTGTACACCATTCGAAGTGGGAGATATTCAGAAGCGAATCTGCTCTGAATTTCAACAAGTAAGTTTTAAAGATTAAAGTTTCTGCTTTCTTGTCTTTTAAATTTCTTTATTTTCTGCAGGATTTTCAATATACGAACATAGGTTCGATTATTTAATAAAGCGAAATTGTGGGGATTCACGCTTAACAAACTAAAAGTGTTCGTATGAACTAAGAGTGTTCATAATGCTCGGACTAAGAGCGTCCGTAAGCATCAAATTGTGACCATATTAAAACATTATTGTTTGGTCTAATCCAAAAGAGATTCTTGGAAATTGTTTTCTTGGTAGCATAGCTAGGAAATCTTATTATTTTAGTTTTCGTGGAAGTTTAGCTCCGAAACTAATATATCTTCTCTTCTTATTTTCAGGATGTCAAATGAACCTAGACTCGACTTTCCCATGCTTGACTCAACAGGCTCGGATTACCATAGTTGGGTAACCGATGTTGAGAACCACCTCACTTCAAAAGGAATATTACCCATAATCCAGGCACCTAACCAGGATTGTGTGTTCGTGTGAACACCTACAAAGCATGCTCAAGCAGTTATCTTGATGCGACGCCATATGGACAAGGCACTCAGATTGGAGTATATGTCAATCAAGGATGCAAGAGAGCTATGGGTAGCACTAGAATAGCGCTTTAGCAATGTCCAAGATCCCTCCTCCCTGACTTGAAGGTTCAATGGAACAATCTGCGCTTTGCTGATTTCAAGTTTGTTGCTGAATATAATTCAGAAGCTTTTCGCCTACAGTCCATGTTGAGGTTTTGTGGACAACTTGTCACAAAGCAAAAGCTAATTGAGAAAACTCTCTCCACCTTCCTCGTTTCAGCCATTGTGGTATCAAAGCAATACCGCACTGAAGTCAATGCTGGACGGATCACGAGGTTTCATCAGCTTATCAATCTCATATCTGTAGCTAAGAAACATGATAACATACTCGTGAGGAATTATAATTTAAGGCCCATTGGAACTAAAAGCATTCATGAGGCGAATTATAATGCACCCAAAAGAGGGTGCAAGGAGCGGAACCCTAAGAATAAGGGATATGAGGGACGTATGGGTCCATATAACCGCCCTAACAAGGAAGGAAACCACAGGTTTGGTGCAGATACACGTGGTGGCAATTCCACACGTGGGAGAGGTGGTTGTGGTGGTGGCGCCATGGCTCGTGGTGGAGGCACCATACGTCGTGGTGGTGGCACCAACCCTCCTAGGGAACGCCCACAATGTGCACCTCAGTTAAAGGGAGGCAACCATAATGACATGTGTCATCTATGTGGATCAAGTGAGCATTGGTTCAAGCAATGCAAGGCAAGCGAGCAACTAGCTTCAAGATACAGGGCATACAGGGACCTGAGAGAGCAAGAAGTGTACCTTGCAGAAGAAGAAGAAGAAAATGGTGGAGACATCCATCTCACCATAGAGGACTTCAAAGATGACAATGAAGTGCACAAGGATGCCGCAGACTTTGATTAAATTAGTCCTTTTATTTTCCAAGAACTTTTGTAATGGCAATATGCCTTAGTCAATAAATGACAATTGTATTAAACTCTTTCTTATGCGGTGCACCCAATGAAATATGATGTCTAGGAAAGTCATTGAGATTAATGGTACTTAAGAGAGCCTCGCTCCACCAACATCTCTCTCTACTTTCCTGTTCATATTTGATTAGAGTTACCAAACGGATAGAGTAACTACAATGTGTCTTAGTTTGATTTTATTTTGGATTAGACTTTTGGGACCTTTGATGTAATCATTGGCTATCTTTATTAATAAAGTATCGTATTATTATTCGATGTCATGGACATGTTTTAAATCCGAACTTTATTATTGTTCAGTACGTTTCCTGGAGAGTTGGAATGCCTTGTTGATAGTGGCACCACACATACTATATTGCGACCTAGGCAACTATTTCTATGGATGACGCCTAGTTGATCTTCTGTGACTACGATGGCTGGACCATCACAATTGATTCATGGTCGAGGACCAGCTCAATTTATGTTGCCAAATGGCACAAGTATTAATGTCACTGAAGCTCTATATGTTCCTAGGGATGGAAGGACCCTATTGAGTTTTAAAGATATAAGAGCCAATGGTTTTCATGTGGAAACACATTGTGAGAATGGACAAGAGTTCCTTTGCATCACCTCTAATGACTACGGACATAAACGAGTATTAGAGAAACTTATGTGTCGATCTAGTGGGTTATATGCAACCACTATTCGAATTATTGAATCCAACCAAGTCATGAGAGATGACTTATGGGATTCTGACACATATAGGCTTTGGCATGACCGTTTGGGACACCCAGGTCGTGATATGATGATCCGTATATTAAAGACTTCACATGGACATCCATTTTTCAAAACTAAAACAAGTCTGAACTGAAATTCGATCCAAGGTAGGGCTAGCGCCTCCTACTCCCTGCTGGCCAAAAGTGGTATTGACGCCACCAATACCTCCTTGGTTCCTTTTTCTACTTCTAAAGTCAATTATGACTTCGTGGCTCAACCGAATACTTCCCTGGTTGCTTCTAAAGCCCATCTTTCGTTTTGCAAAGCCTACTCTTTAGCAAAATTAGGATCGATACCATCCTATGCAAAGGACACTAAAGAAAATATTTCATTCTTACAAAGAATCCAAGGTGATATTTGTGGACCTATTCAACCAACTTGTGGACCATTTAGATATTTTATGGTGTTCGTTGATGCATCGACACGATGGTCACATGTCATGCTATTGTCCACAAGAAACGCTACATTTGCTAAACTGCTAGCACAAATTATTAAATTAAGGGCTCACCACCCTGATTATCCCATTAAGTCAATCCGTCTTGACAATGCTGGAGAGTTTACATCAAAAAAGTTTGATGAATATTGCATGTCCATTGGGATTGAGGTTGAACACCCTGTTCCCCATGTTCACACCCAAAATGGTCTCGCAAAAGCTGTCATTAAAAGACTTCAAATGGTCGCTAGAGCTTTGGTTATGCGCACCAATCTCCCTGTTTCTGCTTGGGGCTATGCAATATTGCATGCAGCTGTGCTTATTCGTCTAAGGCCTACTACCACTCAACCCTTTTCTGCGTCCCAGATGGTTACTGGATATGAGCCTGATGTTTCACATTTACGCATATTTGGGTGTACAGTTTATGTGCCAATTGCACCGCCACAGCGCACCAAAATGGGTCCTCAAAGACGATTAGGCATTTATGTTGGATATGACTCTCCAACCATTATCCACTACTTAGAACCCTTGACAGGTGATCTATTTACCGCTAGATTTGCAGATTGTCACTTTGATGAGACAGTCTTCACGTCGTTAGTGGGAGATAGGAACAATAATGTTCAACAGGAACGACAGGAATTGTCGTGGTCTGTCCCCACTTTGTCTCATCTTGATCCCGGAACCGCACAGTCCTAAATTGAAGTATGGAGAATTCTCGATCTTCAGAACGTAGCAGACTCTATTCCTGATGCGTTTTCTGATATCGCTAAAGTGATAAGATCATATATACCTGCTGCAAACGTGCCTGCAAGGATTGATGTCCCTAAAAATCATGGACATGGCGCCACCCCTAGGGGTATTGGGCATGGCGCCTCCACCACTAATAGTGATGGCAATATGGCTCAGGCCGGGCTCCCAGCAAGGAAAAATGGGAGGCCCAAAGGTTCGATGGATTCTCGCCCGATAAAGAAAGCGAGTTTGGCACAGAAAGATCCATTAATCATCAACATAAATAACCCGTCTCATGAAGATATTCCGGATTATGGTTATGTCAAAGAGACATCATTGGGGGATGCTCAAATGTTAGAACCAATTCCAGGGAATAGGGAGATCTCCATGAATTACACTAGTGAACATGAGACGTTGAATCGAGATTCTATTATCCTTGATGATGTGTTTGCATATTCTATTGCTCAAGGAATTATAGAACACGATGATGTCGAACCTTGCTCCGTTGAGAAATGTCAACGAAGAGCAAACTGTCCTAAATGGAAAGATGCGATCCAGGTTGAATTGGATTCACTAACAAAGAGACATGTATTTGGGCCTATAACGCTGACACCCCCAAGTATAAAGCCTGTTGGCTATAAAAGGGTCTTTGTTAGAAAGCGTAATGAGAAAAATGAGGTTGTTAGATACAAAGCCCGCCTTGTGGCGCAAGGTTTCTCACAACACCCTGGAATCGACTACGAGGAGACATATTCTCCCGTAATGAACGTTATAACGTTCCGCTACCTTATCAGTTTGGTAGTTTCTGAAAAACTTGACATGCAGCTTATGGATGTGGTTACAGCATATCTCTATGGGGATCTACATTCAGAGATATATATGAAGGTTCTAGATGGACTTCAATTACCCAAGTCAAGTTGCTCTAAACCACGGAGCGCGTTTTCAATAAGATTGAGACGCTCACTATATGGATTGAAACAATCCGGACGGATGTGGTATAACCGTCTAATTGACTACTTGATTGAGAAGGGATATGTCAATAATGAAATATGCCCATGAGTGTTTATAAAGAGGACAAGTTCCGGATTTGCAATTGTAGCAATGTATGTCGATGACATGAACCTAATTGGAACTCTAGATGAGTTAAAGGAAACTGCTAAGTACTTGAAATCCGAATTTGAGATGAAAGATCTTGGGAAAACACGGTTTTGTCTCGGACTAGGACTCGAGCACCGTAGTGATGGGATTATGATCCATCAGTCAGCATATACTCAAAAATTATTAAGGCGCTTTAATGAAGATAAAGTAAAGCCTATGAGTACTCCCATGATCGGTCGTAGTCTTGAGCCTGAAAAAGATCTGTTTCGTCCAAGGGATGAGGACGAAGACTTATTAGAGGCTGAAGTGCCCTATCTAAGTGCAATATGTGCATTATTGTACTTAGCTCAATGCACAAGACCGGACATCTCATTCGCAGTGAACTTGTTAGCTAGGCATAGTTCTGCGCCAACACGCCGCCATTGGATTGGCATAAAGAGAATCTTTTGATACTTGAGAGGTACGATTGATATGGGCTTGTTCTATCCCTACAGAGAGAAAAGAAATAACGGAAGTGTGGGATCGGACTCCATAAGGCAAAACGCCACCTTCCGTGCTCCTCCTCCCTTCCATCAAAATTACAACGATGTCTTGATGGGTTTTGCTGATGCAGGGTATCTCTCTGACCCTCATAAAGGTCACTTCCCAACAGGTTATGTCTTTACCATGGGAAGCACTGCGATATCTTGGAGATCTACAAAGCAGACCCTTGTTGCTACTTCCTCAAATCATGCAGAGATTATCGCTCTACATGAAGCGAGAATGCATATAGCTAAGGTCTGTAGTTAGACACATTCGAGGAACTTGTCGTTTGAAGTCTACCACAGATGAACCTACATGCATTTATGAAGATAATGTAGCTTGTATTGAGCAAATGAAGTTAGGTTTCATCAAGGGCGACAACACCAAGCATATATCGCCTAAGTTCTTTTACAATCAGCAACAACAAACACTTCTACATATTGAAGTGAACCAAATCCATTCAGAGGATAATGTAGCGGACTTGTTTACCAAGTCATTACCTAAATCCAGCTTCGAGAAACATGTGAAGAGCATCGGATTAAGAAAGTTATCTGAACTCCCATAATTGTAGAAATCAGGGGGAGACCTTGACATCAGGGGGAGGTATAATGTCTACATGTTCGATCTCGAAAAGTGAAGGACGTGTTGTGCTCTTTTTGCCCTTCGACCAGGGTTATTTTTGTCTCACAGAGTTTTTGTTACCTGGCAAGGTTTTTAGTGAGAAAACGATCAAAACATCATCATTGAGTTTGAGCTGCACAAGGGGGAGTGTGGAAGGATGTCGACTACTCCATATTCATGCGCGTTGTGCTCTTTTTCTCTTTCGACCAAGGTTGTTTTTTCCCACAGGGTTTTTATTAGTTGGCAAGGTTTTTGACGAGGCAACTTAGAAGCGCATAGCAGAGGCAACACTATTGACATGGAATATCCAAGGGGGAGTGTTGTAAATGATAATGACTATTCATGCAATAGGTATTGCTTAATGTATGCCATTGACAGACTCGCAATGTATGCGATTGACAGACTCGTAATGTATGTCATTGACATACTTGTAATGTGCGATTGATTAGTATAGCTATTATGTATTGCCTTTTGTATACATGAAGTAAACCCTATATAAACCTCATGGTGAGATGAATACAATACAATTATCCAATTCTCTACAACAACCAACAAGTTATGATAAAGCGACAACTGTAGACGCTGAAGATGCATGACGACAATAATCTCATGGACCACATGAACGTGTTCGATCAATGGATGCTTGGATCAACTGCAGAAAGTTGATGTGAATAGGAAGAAGCTAAGGCTCGTTTACTTCTTACCTAGCTTCCCAAATTGTATAAAAATCTGGTGATTTTTACCTAGTTTTATTATCATAGTGAAATAACAAATATCTTGGGTGGACGTAGGCAAGTTATTTGCTGAACCACATTAAATCTTGTGTTAACTATTTTTCATATTTATTTGTTTGTTCTGCTTTATTGTGGTTGTTATGGGATGTGTTTATTCCTAAATCTTGATTCGTTCTTGGGATTAAAATCCCAATATAGACTAGCATGCATTTATGTTGAAAGAAGAAACAAACTTTTTTAAATACAAGTCATCTTCCAAGAGTCCAGATGAAAAATCCAAATGTCGAAGACTCGAGAGTCTTCCTCATAACAAAAGAACTGACTATACTATAGAACAAAACTTGACTCTCTAAAGCGTTCATTTCTATATTCATTACAATAATTAAATTTCCTGAATTTTCAGTACGTAGCATGTATGCGTATAGTTCCTCTTTGCATATTCTGCATGCTATGCTATTTTTTGTAATCCCTTCATGTCAGAGAACTTTATAAAACCTCTTGCGTAATTGAATTGAAAGATATAACATCAAAACTGGTCAATATATACCAGGAAAGAAGTCAGAAGCACCTCATCACCAAGAGCAGAGGCTGAAGCTCTCATAAGCTGGAAGAACAGCTTTGATTCTGCATCCCATTCTCTCAATTCATGGTCCCTCATAAATTTAAACAACCTCTGCAACTGGACCTCCTTTGTCTGTGACACCAAAACCAAAACAGTTTCCCAGATTGACCTCTCAAATTTCAACCTCAATGCAACACTAACAGGATTGGACCTCACCCAATTTCTAAATCTCACCCATTTCAACCTCAATGGCAACAATTTCACAGGGGCAATAATTGGCAACCCCACCAAGCTCACAACTAGGGATTTGGGCAACAATCTTTTTGCACAGGAAGTGCCTGTGGAAATGGGGAAGCTAACGCGGGTTGAGTATTTTAGTCTTTACAGCAACAATCTCAGCAGTGCCATTCCATATCAGCTGGACAATCTGGAAAAGGTACAATATTTGGTTCTTGGAAGTAACTACTTAGAGCCTGCTGATTGGTCTAAATTCTCTGTTTTTCCTGTTTTGACATACCTTAACCCCACCAGAGATTGGGAACATGATTTCGTTGTCTGTCTTTGATGTCAACACAAACCAATTTGAGGGGAGTTGCCAGAGACCATTTATCTCCTCACAAACCTCCAAGGCTTTTCTGTGTACCATAATAAGTTGTCCGGAAGTATTCATAGTGATTTTGGGAAGTATAATCCTAACTTGGAATATCTTAACTTCAGGTAACAAAGTCTCTAGAGAATTGCCACAAGAACTGTGTAGTGGATTTGCTTTGTAATTTTTCACAGCGAATGATAACAGCTTTACAGGGTCATTGCCCGAGTGCTTGAGATTTTGTTCAGCATTAGTTCTAGTGTGGCTTGATCAGAACAAATTCACTGGTAACATTGCCAATGCATTTGGTACACATCCCAGCCTTAAGTACGTTTCTCTCAGTAGCAATCAATTTCTCAGTCATGTCTCACCAGAATGGGGAGAATACAAAAATCTCACTTGCTTACTGATTGATAGAAATAAAACATCCGGTGAAATACCGGTTGAGCTTGGGAAGTTGATCAACTTGGAGAAGCTCAGTCTTGACTCTAATGACTTGACTGGACACGTTCCACCTCAATTGGGAAACTTAGGCATGTTGTTCAGTCTCCACCTGAGCAATAATCATCTGATGGGGGGGTCCCTCAGAATCTAAGCAATTTGACTATGCTTCAGGAACTTGATTTATCTGGAAACCATTTGACAAGAACTATACCAGCAGAGCTTGGTGGTTTGAAGTGGTAACCATAGCAGGAAGTCTTCGGAGAAGACAAATTCCAGGAGAATTAGAGACACTGGCCCTGGCATGAATATCAGCATGCCATATTTCTTTCTCTATATATGAACATGTTGGACTTGAGAGTAATTGAAATATTGCAGAAAATGTTTGCAATTAATCAAGATGATTCCCAAAGGGTGATAATCAATGTCATCTTGCTTGAGAAGGTTCACCAAAACAGCAGAATGAGATTCAATTTCCAAATGCATGATTGATAGGTCCAAGGCAAGCTTCATCTCATAAAACAAGCCCCAGGCTTCAGCTTGCAGAACTTCTCCAAACCCAATATTCTACATAAAGCCACTAACCCAGTTACCAGAGGAGTCTCTAATGAGACCACCAGCACCAATGCTTCCATTTCCAGATTTTGACCCGTCAAAGTAAGTTTAAAATGACCAGGCATAGGTTTGTTCCAAGATAGCAACTCCACTTGAACACTTCTAGAGAGAATAGACTTTTGACTTGCTTCTCTTTTTTTTTTTTAGTACTGAAACGTAAAGGACAAACCAAATTCTAATCATCATAATCATCATCGATCATCATCATCATCATCATCAGGTTGTACAAATTACTAGTTCAATGTTCTGCTACATAGTTGCATTTAATGCCGAAAGTACTCTATTTAGACATGCTCAAACTCGTTTACAGAACTGAATCTAGGTTCAAACACGAGGCGGAGGCGGCATGCCACGAGGCTGTCCATACAAAGGAACACCACCAGGTGGAGGAGGCATCCCAGGACGAGGCGGTGGACCTTGCATTCCAGGCCGCGGCGGAGGCGGTGGACCCCTCATCATCTGGCCAGGAGGCCCCATTGGTCTCTGAGCAAACTGCATTGGTGGAGGGTCTGGAAACTGAGGTGGACCGCGCTGGTATCCCGCCATCTGCGGCGGCCCCTACTCTATTTAGACTTTTGACTTGCTTTAAACCATTCATAGGCATATCCTTGGATAACATCAGAAAAGTTAAAAGGAACACAAAAACTTGATTCAAAAATTTCCTTGATACAAAGTGATATTAGTTGTCGGTTAGGAATTTCAGCTCTCACTGTCTAAAAAAAATCAAAAGGTTAAAACATGAAACACGGGGCACTCATTCATAGGTGAAGTTTGTATTGCATTCAAAAGAAAAACTACAGGTCAAGTGGACTGACTTGCTGAATGAGTTTCCCAAGTCGTTTTAAGTCTCTTCAAAACTATTCAGAGAACTTAAAAAATCAACCTCTTGCTTCAAAATTGATCCTCTCCTGGTGTAGATTCCTCCTTCCGTGCAGCTTTATTGGATCGAGCACAACATCATGAAAGCAGTTCAGGAGACTCCTCTGCATCTCCTCCTTCATATATTCTTGCTCTTTTTGCTACCATTGCAGGCCACGTCATCACAAAGAATACAAGCTGAAGCTCTCCTACAATGGAAGAACAGCTTTACTTCTTCACCACCTTCCCTGAATTCATGGTCGCTCACAAACCTAAACAACCTGTGCAACTGGTCTGCCATTGTCTGCAACCACAATACCAAAACAGTTTCCGAAATTCACCTTGCAAACTTCAACATCACCGCAGCACTAGCACAGTTCAACTTCAACAAGTTTTTCGATCTCACCCATTTCAACGTCAGTGGCAACAATTTCTCAGGGCCTATACCATCTGCCATTGGCAACCTCACCAAGCTCACAACCTTGGATTTGGGAAACAATACCTTGGAACGAGAAGTGCCTTCGGAAATGGGCAAGTTAACGGAGCTTCGGTTTCTAAGTCTCAACAACAACTATCTCAGTGGTACCATTCCCTATCAGCTGGACAATCTCAAAAAGGTACAATATTTGCTTCTTGGAGGTAACCACTTAGACACTCCTGACTGGTCTAAATTTTCAGGCTTTCCTTTGTTGAGCTACCTTGATCTTTATGGGAACAATTTAGATTCAGAGTTCCCAGAATTTATATCTGAATGTAGGAACTTGACCTTCCTGGATTTGTCTGGAAATCTTTTGACTGGCCAAATACCAAAATTGGTAGTTACCAACCTGGTCAAGCTTGAATCTCTCAATCTCACCGATAACCGATTCCAAGGGCCATTCCCATATAACTTTCCCAACATAAAGCACCTTTATTTGGAATCGAACAACTTTAGTGGTTCAATTCCTGAAGATTTTAGTTTGATATCTGGTCTTCAATTTATTAGCCTTTATAACAATTCCCTTGAAGGCAAAATCCCATCCTCTGTAGGCCAACTCAGGGAGCTTCAGCACCTAGACCTTGGATGGAATTCCTTGAACTCTTCAATCCCTTCTAAGCTTGGTCTTTGTACCAACCTAACTTATTTGTCCTTGGCTATGAATAAACTCAGTGGGAAAATTCCAGCAGAAATCGGCCTGTTGACAAAACTTGATCTCCTCCGGTTGGGCGGAAACAATTTCTCTGGATCAATTCCCTCAGAGATAGGAAACTTGAAAGTTTTGAGACAATTGAAACTTTGGGGAAACCAGCTCTCAGGGCCGATTCCTATGAAATTATGGAACCTCACAAATCTTCAGAAGCTTTCTTTAGGAAACAATAGCTTCAATGGGCATATTCCACCAGAAATTGGCCTCTTGACAAAACTTGATCTCCTCTGGTTGGGCGAAAACAATTTCTCTGGATCAATTCCCTCAGAGATAGGAAACCTGAAAGTTTTGAGAGAATTGACCCTTTGGGGAAACCAGCTCTCAGGGCCGATTCCTATGAAATTATGGAACCTCACAAATCTTCGATACATGGGCCTTTCCAAGAACAACCTCTCCGGCCCAATCCCCCCAGAGATTGGAAACATGAGTTCCTTGCTTCACTTTCAAGTCAGCGTAAACCAACTTGAAGGGGAGTTGCCAAAAACTATTTCTCACCTCAGAAACCTAGAGGGGTTTTCCGTTTTCACTAATAGATTTTGGGGGACCATTCCTAGTGATTTCGGGAAGTATAGTCCAAACTTGACATTTATTCAGTTGGCATGGAACAGCTTCTCTGGAGAATTGCCGCCCGAGTTGTGTATTGGATTTGCTTTGCAACAATTGATAGTGAACTCGAACAACTTCACAGGGCAATTGCCTGAGTGCTTGAGAAATTGTTCTGCATTAACTAGAGTCCGGCTTGAAGTAAACCAATTCACCGGAAACATCACCAATGCATTTGGTGTTCATCCCCATCTTGAAGTAATTTATCTTAGTCACAACAAGTTCGTTGGTCAACTCTCGCCACAATGGGGAGAATGCAAAAACATCACGGATATGCAAATGGATGGAAATAGAATTTCTGGTCAAATCCCACCTGAGCTTGGGCAGTTAAGACAATTGCATAAGCTAAACCTGGGCTCTAATGAATTCAGTGGGGAATTTCCAGTTGCCATTGGGAATCTAAGCTTGTTGTTCATTCTCAATCTCAGCAGGAACTACTTGACAGGAGTTATCCCTCGGTTTCTTGGCAAATTGACATGGCTTGAGTTTCTTGATTTGTCTGATAATAAATTTACAGGGGTATTACCAGTCGACCCTGGAACGTTTGAGAGGTTAATAAGCTTGAACATAAGCCACAACAAATTATCTGGTGGAATACCAGAGGAGATTGGTAATCTACACCTGCAGTACTTGTTGGACCTAAGCAGCAATACATTCTCGGGATCACTACCACTAAACCTTGCCAAGCTTATAATGCTGGAGATTCTTAATGTCTCGCATAACCAACTCTTCGGGAATATCCCATCAATATTTTCCAGAATGGATAGTCTTATCGGCATTGATTTTTCTTACAACAACTTGACAGGTCCAATCCCAACTGGTGGCATTTTCCAAAAAAAGCTTCCTAATAATGCTTTCATTGGAAATAGTGGTTTGTGTGGTGAAATAGAGGGACTAACTCCATGCACTTTGGGTCCCAAAAAGTCCAGCAAGAAAATTCTTGTTGGCGTCCTTGTTTCGATTTTTGGTTTATTGCTGATGGTGACCATATCTGCTGTAATCCTTAAGTTCTGCAAGAAATCAAAACCTGGAGAAATCGATCATCCTAAGATGTCTAAAAGTTTTGATACAAGTATTTGGGGAAGACATGGTAAACTTGCATTTTCAGAAATCATCACCGCCACCGAGAACTTTGATGAAAAGTACCTCATTGGAAGAGGAGGTTTTGGAAGTGTCTACAAGGCTGTGTTGGACAGAGGCAGAGTCGTTGCAGTTAAGAAATTGAATATGTCAGTAGAGTCTAGTGACGACATTCCAGAATCGAATCGCAAGAGTTTTGAGAATGAGATAAGAACCTTGACAGAAGTGAGGCACATAAATGTAATAAAACTATATGGTTTCTGTTCCTGGAACGGGTGCTTGTACTTGGTGTACGAATATGCAGAGAGAGGCAGTTTGAAAATGGTGTTGTATGGAGTGGAGGGCGAAGGAGAAGTACTTGGCTGGGGCACACGGGTGAATATTGTGCAAGGAATAGCTCATGCTATTTCTCACTTGCATAATAACTGCTCTCACCCAATCGTTCACCGCGACATAACTTTCAGCAACATATTACTAGATCGGGATTTCGTGCCACGCCTATCAGACTTTGGAACAGCAAGACTATTGAGCTCAAATTCCTCAAACTGGACTGCTGTAGCAGGGACTTATGGCTACATGGCTCCAGGTATCAGCCATTCAATAAACTTATAAACTTTGTATTTCATTTATACAGATGTTCATACTCGCCCATTATGATGGGAAAATGTTGGTTGATTTTGTTATTTTAATGAGCATGCAGAGCTCGCATTCACAATGCAAGTGACAGATAAGTGTGATGTATACAGCTTTGGGGTGGTGGCATTAGAAATCATGATGGGAAGGCATCCAGGGGAGCTACTGACTTCTCTATCAGAGAATGGAGAATTGCTTTTGAAGGATTTGCTAGACCAACGACTTCATTCTCCTTCAAGTCAATTAGCAGTGCGAGTGGTTTCCTCAGTTACAATGGCCTTGGCCTGCGCCAGCACTAATCCAGAATCACGACCCACCATGCAATTTGTGGCAAAAGAACTATCATCAACAAGGATCTGGACTTGCCTTTCTGAGCCGTTGAGTACGGTAACCATCAATAAATTGGCAAGTTTTCATAACTAGGAAGTTGCTGGAATAAAAAATGGGGTTTAACTACTAAATCCCTTCTCCAAAATTGAAAGTCTTGCATTTCCTCTAGTTTCTGGTTATTTGGTGAATAAATGTATTATTCTAGTGCCAGCAATGTAAGGTATAATAAGTAGTATTTCTGTTGATGTAAAACTCAAATAACTGGTACAGTTGTACTATCACTTGAGTTAGTTCTGCTCATCATGTGTTGTAGTATAAATTTCAATAACAATTTCTTGTGGGTTGTTTTCATATTTGTTTTCAATTCTTGACATATTAGGGATCATACTAAATTGAGGTTATACAGCAGAGAATTTCTCCTCGAGCTGTATCAGTGCAATAGACATGGATTAGCCACAATATCTATGGTAGTACAAGTGACATGAAGTAGTCTACATTATTATTTTTCCTGTTTTTTCATATATGTAACTTTCAATCTGCTGATGTTTATGATGAGGAATTTAGCAATGTACACAGTCTGATGTATGCAGAAAGGAAACTTCATTATTACTCCAAAACACACTAACGAGTTATTGATTAATAAAGGCAAGCATTTACAGTCTGATGTTAAATTTATAGCTCCAACCATGTAAGGTAGCAAGAAATAGTCTTTCTGTTGGTATACAACTAAAGCAATTGTACAACTATAAGTTAGTTTGGAGACTTATCTTCATATGGAAATATAGGGTGTAAGTTTCACTATAGACTATAAGTTGTTATGGTTAAGTCTCCAGAATAGTTTATTAAACTCCATCCATCAGAGTAATAGAAAACTCTCTATTGATCGAAGTCTTGCTGTCCAGGACAAACAGAAGTAGAAACTCCTAAATGGAAAACAACTGAATATGTTATGAATTTATGGTAGGAATGCAAAACTATTAGGTATCAGCTGCTTGTTCATATTCAGCAATATGGTTCACAGATCATGATCAAGATAACCATGAATATGCTAACCCTCTAGCTAGGCTCTTCTACTGTCCGGTTGCAATACTACTATGAAGGGGTGAATTCTAGGACTAGCTCTGACTTTATTAGTTACTATACTCAATTTGTATAATATTCTAATCCTTACTATATTAAGCTCACCACGTCAACAACAATCTCAGTAGTCAGTGTGGTATAGGCTCACAAGATCGTTTACCGGGAGATAATTTTAACCTACATATCTATAGCTGGATTCAGTGCCACAGCTGTCAGGTGAAAATCATGAGGTAAAGTAACTCGTATGTTCTGAATGTGTTGCCAGTGAATAGTATTGCAAAGTGTTTGATCTGAAACAGACTCCTTATTTTATAGTTAGTCTGCAAGCCATCATGTCTTGAGGTATTCAAAATGTGGTTTCGTCGTTTTTGATTAAGATTCGGACATAATAGTGGTCTTGCTTCAACTTACTGTAAGGTTTTGTAAAAGCAGAAACTGTTGAAATATTGCTCTCCATAAACAGCGGAGTATTTCTACTTGAGCAGTACTAGTACAGTTCACATGGAGCAGTAGCTCCAAGCATTCTGGTCCTATTCGGATCTCTATAGACATGGAGCGACTGCAGTTGAGCTATCTCATAAGCAGGAGCTGTGGAAAATGTTCTGCTTTTGTTTAAAAGAAATTTCCTAAACCAACTTAGAGCACCATTGTTTTATCTCATTTCTAACTCAACTCGATGATAAATTCCTTAAGACTTTGTTCAGAACCATACGACATCTGGGGTATCAGGTGTGAAACTCGTGATATCCCTTTGGCTTTGCGCCCTTGAATTCCATTATCCGATTCGAGGGCACAAGCACTCCTATTGCGAGCATTGTGGTTCAACCCATTAACTCGACAATTACTTAAAAGTATAGAAATCCCTCTATTGCGAGCATTGTGGTTCAACCCATTAACTCGACAATTACTTAAAAGTATAGAAATCCCTCTATTGATTCTACAATTTCATCTTCGTAGAAAAGTAATGGCTACACTGTGGCAAGCTGAAGATGAATAATAATGCCCTTTCATTTTTGGCTTGGTTGGGCAGTGGAACTTACAATGAATAATTTGTTTCTTCTCATATCAATAGTCTTATAGACTAATCTGTGCCGATCATGTAGTAAAATGACATTGTTTTCAGGACTAATGATCCAGGAAGTGTAGGTTCATGATACAAGCAGTGTATATTTCATATAAATATTACAATACCCAAGCAACTATCTCACAAACAACTCATAGCAAGGTCTAGTTCACACAAAAAAAATTAAAAAAAATGGACACAATGAACAGACAACAACAATCACAAAACAATCTCACAAACCATGAGGCGTATGAGAAGAAGAGTAAGCATCTGCAGCACCTCTATTCAAAGCTCTTTCCAACCGTGTCTCAAATGGGGTAGAGTGCCAGTTGACTCTTCTATCCTGCAAACCCATAAAGCTTTTATCAGAACCCACCACGATCTAATTTGGAAGAGTGAGTGTCTCACAAATCTTACTTCACGCGTACCTCTCTGTACTTGCTGGTCGTGTTCGGTATTCCTTTGTAAGAGGAGGCGCCAGAACCCTTGGCAGGACCAGTGTGATCATTCCAGTAGCTCCCAACAGTCCCAATTATGGCCATCTCATCAGGGCTTCTACTGGGTGACTTCCGCGGCGAAGATGAAGCTGAAAACTGTCTCAGCTCTTCAACTGTTAACGCACCTAAAATTGGTCTATCTTCGTGGCTTGTTGCCGAGTGTGGTGATCCGTAGGACATGCTTTTCTCAGGTGTAGCAGTGTCCAGAGATATTGTGCTAGTCTTGTTAATAGGTGTAGATTCTGATGAACCCAACCAATTTGACAGGCTAGCATCAACTGCCATTTCTTGGTTAGAATTCCTGGCCTGACCAGGTTGCCTCTTAAGTGATTTGAAACTCGACGATACTTCCTTAAAAATTGGCTCTGAACTGAACGAAATCCGGGGTTCATCAGCTGGGGTGAAATTCTCCTTCTGAGGCTTCATTACTGTTGTCTTTTTGGCTTTGACAGCTTTCCATTGTGTGAGATTTTCAACCGGGTTAAGCACAGCATGAACATAATCACTCCTATCACGAGCACTGTAGTTTAGCCCAGTTGGCTTTTTCGGCATTGCACTATCAGAATCCTCAGCCATTACTTGTGTCCCTCTCTTCGAGTCTACAATTTCATCTTCATACTCTAGTTCCCCATTATCATCAGTGTCATCCTCAAGATCATCATCATCATCATCATCATCGAGATCACTGTCCTCATCATAGTCTAATGGTTCATCTTCATCGTCACTGTCCCTGCAATTCTGGTACCTATGATTAGGAGGGTATGACCCTGAGCTAGAAGTGATGGAACCATCTTCAGACGAAGTCTTGGATTGGCTTGATTCTTTCAAGGTTTTCCCCTCCTCTTTCTGACACTCTTTACTATCGAATAAAAGATCCGTGGATTCGTTGATTGCAACATGCTCATAGGTTTGGACATTAGAATCAAAAGTAACTTTCTTTCTAGTAATGAAGCTCAGTTGATCCACCGGCTTATCCCTACAGGCGAAAACTCATAAACTTCAATATCAAAGACACCAAAGCAAACTCTAACTTCAAAGCAAACAGATGCATCATAGAGATATATATATATGGACCAAGTGAAATCAAATTCAAGAGGCAATTGAAATCACTCACCTAACTTCTTCCAATTCTGGGCTACGGGGTTTTTCTTCCTTCAATTCCACGCTGATGGGTTTTTCATCCTTCAATTCTGGGCTGATGGGTTTTTCACATTTCAATTCCGGGCTGATGGGTTTTTCATATTTCAATTCAGGGCTAATGGGGTTTTCCCAAACCGGCACAGAAGAGACAGCAGATTGAACAGGCTCAAAACTTGTATATCTCTGAGGGAAAAACAATTACACATAGCTATTAGTCAAGAAGAACACCAATTCAAGCTCTTTATGTTCTTGAAATTTAAGACTTTGCCTAAACAGGAGAACTCAAAAGCACAAACAACACCCAATTCAGCCCAAACTTAACAAAACCAAGCCAAACCCAAAAAGGAAACAGTAGGCAAGATTCAACACTTTACTTGATTCTAAGCAACAGAACCATAAGCCATTAACAAAGCTTGGAAATTCGGGCTTACTTGTTCTCGGTGCTGAACCCTGTACCTCTGTTGATTCCTGCGGCTTTTATCTTTGGAAGAACCAAAACATGCAAGAAAGCAACCCATTACAAATCTCTCTCTACTTCTCTCTCAAAGATTGGGTCTTTCTGTGATTTGGGTTCTCGGTTTTCAAAGCAACCAATGCATCTTTGATCTCTGCGAGTGAGAGAAGAAGAGAGCGAGAGAGAAAGAGAGAGCGATGGCCGTTGGGTTTGGTGAGAAAGAATTTAGAAACTTTGAGAAAAAGGTCAAAAGGGGGGGGAAGGAAAGGGACAAAACGGTCATAAAATTTGAAGGCTGGGGCTTGGATTGGGGACGGGACCCTACCTGTAAGAGGCTCTAGGGTTTTTTTATTTTCGAGAAGAGGAAGTGACCGTTAGGATTCATGAGTGATCACAGCCTGTAATTACTTGCGAGATCTTCCAAAAGCCCAAGTGATATCTTGGTGTGTTACTGTGCAGACTGAGGCTTATCTAGCCAACTTATCTGGACCGTTGATCACCAATAAAGCGTTGTGGTTGACTGTGGGGCCCTACAGTGAGAGCAAAAGCAGATAACCAGGCCCTACTGTTGGCTCTTTCGGCCGGCTCTCACTAAACCGGAACCCGGTAGCTGTTGCATAATTCATTGTGTGGAGCACTATAAACAACAATGACTAATTAAATAGCTTTCGTCTCCAACACCATCACACGATAAAGCTATGACACGAAAATGTTACTAGTTAACAAGTTCACACACGAAAAGGGTCACATGTCTCATATCAATACAGGAAAAAAGAGAAGCGCTAAACATATTTTTGGCTAAAATACCGGAAGTATTGAAAATATTGATAGTTTGAAAAAAATAAATTTCGATAGATATTATATTGAAATTTTTGGTTAAAAATTGTATAATCTATTGAAAATGTTGGATAAAAAAATTAGATATATTACAGTGGTGTTCACCTGGTCAGTTGCTGACCAAAGAATTTATGCTCAACAACCCTTAGATTTACATCCAAGGGTGGAAAACAAAACACCTCAACTTAATAATAATTCTCTCTGCCCTTGGATGTAAATCCAATGGTGGTTGAGCATTATTTTCTTGGTCAATAACTGACCAGGTGAACATTTTCGAGATATATTATTACTCTTTTTCATGAGGGAAATCTATTTTTCAGAAAATAGATTTTTCTAAAGTAAAAATACCATGTCAGCGAAACTTGCTCTTGATAGGAATTCTTTTCCTTTAGAAAAATCTTAGCCGCCACTATATAAATGAAGCGTTAGTTCTCTCCTTTTCTTAATAACCAAAAGAAAAATAGAGAAATCAGAGAATTGGAATATCGAACCTTGCGATTTTCAGAAACGCAATCGATCAAGAGAAAGGTGTTGAAATCTCTGACAGAGAAAGGGCAGAAGAAGCTGAAAGCAGGCAAAAGGTGAATCGTATTGTGGAAGGGAATCTGAGCACAAAAAGAAAGAGAAATATGACAAGATGTTCAGACAAAGTTTTTATGCGCGCCAACCTGAAGAACGGGAATGGGAGAGAAGAGTTGCTGCCCTCACCTAAGACCTGAGGAACAATTTTGACCCAGTTAGTCGGTAATCCAAACATAACAATCTTGTTATCATAATTGCTAGTATTTTTACTATTGGGGAACAATCATGCATATGATGCTTAATCATAACAGAAAGTTCAATTAGGATTGTAAGAAACAAATCAATTCTCGATAAATAAAAGTTATTCATAAGCAAGTATGCATATATATATGTGTGTGTGTGTGTGTGTGTGTGTGTGTGTGTGTGTGTGTGTGTGTGTGTGTACGACAAGGATTGCAAGTAATGTATCAATCCTAGTATACGAGTGTTGTAGTGTTTGAATCCTAATGCACGAGTGAAATCAAACTTACTGATAAACTGATGAAACAAGTAATAAAGCAGAATAGAAGAGGAGACTATTAACTTGATTTGCTTATTGTGGCTTGCAAATGCAATGGAGTAAAGACATATTTTTCCCCTGCCCTTGTGCTTTTAGTTCAGTGGGCGTCCATCTTCTAGAATACAACAATCAATTATCCAAAATTAAAGTAGCTCTTTGTATGAACTTAACCTTTGAAGTTTCAATTTCAGACCAAATGAATAAAAGAAAGGGAGTGAAATCACACTCCTAGTTTTACAGTCCACACGATATCATTCTCCTAAAAGAACTAATAGTAAAAAAATTGAGAGAGAAAACCTTGAGAACGCAGTGGTCAATCGTGCCTGTCCAGCTCCACCTAGGCGCTAGCGCTAGCTTATGGCCTCACTAGCGTGCGTCAAGTTCGACGGGTTGTTGGTGTAGATGAGTGGAAATTGGAAATGAGAGGGCTCTTTTTTCCTTGGTTTCAGTTGATGGTGGCGTCTGCACAGACATAGGGTTCACGGCTGAAGGTGGTGACTGATCGGATCTGTTATGATCTAGTCACAGGCATCGGTTCTGTGCCCGGGGTTCGCACCCCTCTTGATGGGTTGGTCAGTTGTTGGATCCAATCGAATCTTGCAGCAATCCCTTTGGAGAGTGGTTGTGGACTGGATTCGATCCATACAGCAGAGGGCAATTGAGGGTTTCAGTTTGGGCCCTCATGGTTTGGGCTTCTAATTGATAACAGTGTTCTGATGGCCGTTGGGATCCAAATGTGGCTGTTGTGCGACAGCCTTAGAGACTCGATGGGGTGGCTAGACCGTTTGTGCACAAATTGTAGTGAGTTAGGATTATTGGCTGGACCCTTTTGGCCTGAGTCCAAGATGGTTTATTTTTTCTGTTCATGTTATTAGTTATTTTTATATTTTCTTGTTAGTAGTTGAGTTAATAAGTTGCTATCATATTTTGGTAGGATGATGTGTGCTTAGTCCCGATCTATGCATCTTGTCTGCTCTAGGTAGGCAGTGATTTCCTTGTATTGGCAAATTATAGCAAACTCTTAGTAGCAGTAACGTGTCTGCTTTAGGTAAGCAGCAAGTTCCTTACTTGGTCAAATGGTCGCAGTCTCCATGTGGCAGTGTGAAAGTAAGTCTCACTGATTTTATATTTCGGTGGCAACATATGGGGAAACCAGTGCTATTTGTAATGATGTTTCTTCTTAATAGAGTTATTTTTCTAGTATGTCACTACATTTGTAAAGCGAATGAAGTAGTCAGTAAAGCACTTTTCGCTAGTTAGTGCTTGCTAGAATACATTGTTTTAGTCGAGACTCATGTTATCATCTCAAGAAGTTCTCTTGATGCATATTGCAATCGGGGTTTAAATACCATGTCCGCCCATGCATTCTACAGTTTCACTAATTAAGGGCAAGACTTGAGAACAGCCACACCGACTCTTACTAAAAAAAAAAATAAAAAAAACACTGATAGTTGATAAATGAGAGCGTAGAATACACTTAATGGAGTATATAAGACGTTGTATTTATTGGAGTATATATACGGCATAAGTCTATTGGACTTTTGTTTGGCAAGGTGAGAATTTCAGGGTCAGTGATGATATGCTTCTGTGGGCCCTCACTGAATCTACTAACACTACTTTGTACTCTGCTATGCACCAACAGGAGGGTTTGAAATTTCAAAATTTCCAATATCACTCATCTTATTTCAATAGGGAGCCATTCTGATGAGGACCACTAAAATGAGGACTAGTTGAGGACTAGTTGAGAACTTTCTAATCAATGATTTGAGAGACCCACTTTTCGATTACATTACAGCAAATCAACTATTAGATGTTTATGTATGCATGAGTAGATCACTTCTAAAATTTTTCTTCCAAATTGTTAATCGTTAAGGTACCGAACTAGATTAAATCAATGAACGAATGAAATTTGTCAAACATGAACCGTTCATGTTCATACCTGATAAATCATGATTCTGAATGTTTTAACGATTTTCAATTTGGTTGAAAAATTGCATAAATGATCTACACATAAATATATAAACTTTTAACGGTTGATTTATAGAAATGTGATCAAAAAATGCATCTAACACAAAAATCCTCAATTAGTACTCATTAGAAAGGATCCCTTCAAAATCAAGTGTGTGTATTCACAACGAACATTTTCTCGTTCTTCTAGCTAGTAAAATTAACTTGGGGGAAAAGGTATCTGTTTGCTAGGTTCTACACTGATCACTCTAAAAGATAATATTTCTGCATTCAATTAACTACTTATTCGTTTTGCAATGACGAAAGTCATCTGATTAACTACTTATTTGCTCCCAGAAAGAGTGTCATCCACACCATCCCTACCCAATAATTTGTAATAATGTTTGAGCAGCTCACTGTGCCTTGATCCTCAAAATGGTGGATGACACAATTCCATAAAAGTCATCCTCTCTAAGTAAAAAACTTCACACCCAATATACAGAGAACGAGCGAGAAACTTAGGCTAAGATGAAGGAACACACTTGTATGTGTTTGATCTCAGACATACAGGTCTACCTTTGAGATCCACAGTCTTGTCTCGTGTGTGATCTTCTGTTCCAAGAAATTCATGTGAGCAACTAGTATGACATTTTATAAGTAACCAAACGATTAGCAATTTGGAAGAAAATGTTCATTGATTTAATATAGTGGTACACCCTTGTACACACTATCCGTGGTAAAAGAATAAAGGGTTTTATTAAGCTGTACTATAAATGGTTTGTAAATTTAATCTCCTTAGCCACACTTCAGATATAGAACAGAAAATTAGGAAGAGAAGTAGAAGATGACAATACCACCAACGTGTAAGCTATTCATCATAAAAACTCCAAGTTAGATAGTAACACTAATGTAAGACCTAAATTGTCTCCAAACTAACTCATATCTATGAAAGTACAAGCTCGCTGGAAGTTTTCAGGGAGCACAAATCGATCAATCAATGACAATTTACTGCATGAGGAGATCTCGATAGTGTAAGCTATTCATCACAATAACTCCATATTGTCTCCAAGCTAACTCTTATCTATATGAAAAGTACAATCTCGCTAGAAGTTTTCAAGGAACACAGAGAATATTTAGTGCGTGAGGAGATCTCGATAGATGCTGAAATACTCCACGATACCTTCTTCATTCGACACCCAACCATTAGGCTGAACTCGTATCCTCTTTTGTATTCCGGAATCCCTCAAGTAAACTGTGACTCAAATCTGATATGGAGAGGTTGAAGACCTCACCATTACAAAATCATCATAGTGATTTGAAACTGGTTCTGGAAACCCAAAGCCTAAGTCCATATCTTATGCAATGAATTCGACATCAATTGTCTCACTTATCCACTGATCAATCCAATAATCAATAAGAGTCCACATACCAACTGTCCAAGGGTCGAATAAAACAACGATAATAGCTAATCTCCCCCTATTTCAGTGAGGCTCCCGAGGATGTGACCCTCATGAGGCAGAGGAGAATCCATCAGTCTAACCTCTTCATTGTCGACCGCAAATGCAACAATTAACTTTTCTTGCTTAAACAACTAGTGGATAAATCCCTCAAGTTGAACACACACATCAGCAGCAAAAAATATCCCACTTGTTGTCATACTCCAAGTCCAAGGGTCAGTCACTCTTTTCGACACTTCACTTTCACCAGTCCATGTAACATTTTCTCTCACAATCCTTATTTTCATTGTGCATTCTCTTTCATCATCTCCAATACTCCTCCATTGGATCCCCAAAACCTTGTACACACTATCCGTGTTACACCCTAGAAAATAGCTTATCATAAAAATGTTATTTGGGACCATATGAGGGACAGCGGGGAGAGGAAGTAGCAAATTCCTTGGTGGATAAAATAGTCATACACGGTCATTATTCACATGCAAACTATCAGAAGCACTCGCAAAAAGGAATAAACCACCAGCACACTGACCCACATAACACATATCAAAACTGTCATCCAGATAAAACATGATCAGAGGCGTAGCCAAAACTGTGGTTGATGGGTTACCACGATCAATAGGTCAAACAAAAAATCTTTTCTCAGTTAAACTACACATGCTGAAAACCAGGAAGGAATTAGCTTCTCTAGCCATTGATCCATCATCCTCTTGAAAAAGTGATGGATCATTTGGAAATGGGAATGGTGTGTTGTTTAACCCTGATTAGCTGATAGGTGATGCTATAATGAAAGAGCAGAACTCATCCCTACAAGCCTCTTATAACATATATTCAAAATTCTGTCACATTTAAAAGGTTTTATGTAAGTCAATCTAGATTCTAGAACAAGGAAGCACCAAAATGAACTAGTTAGAACATATATCACCTCTGTTGACTCGGTTTGCATACCCAATTTTGCATGTAAAGTAAAACATGTGTAGTCATCGTTTGTGACTAACTTTATCACTTCTTCAGGCTCTTCCAACTCTTCTAACTAAATTTGGCCACTGCCATATATAAAGAGGTTAACAGTTCATATGAAAAGGTTTCCATGATATTTTTCAGACGCCACAACCAACGTCGTCTCTATTGGTGCCGTCTTAATTTGGTCTCAAATTGTGATAACGTTTGAAAAACGTAACCTTTCAATGAAATTTGCTAAACGTTATAGACCTTCTTCTAATGACGTTTTGAAATAGTCATGGTAAACATTTTAATGGCATTTGCAAACTCCATGTTAAGATATTCAATGAGGTTTACTAAATGCCATACAATTATTTCCATGATGTTTTTCCATGAAGACAACAGAGATAGACGATGGAGAGAATGGAGAGAGACTTCACAGTGAGAAGGAGAGATTCAGATGAAAGTAGAGAGAACAGAGTTTTTTTTCGGGTAGATGATTTTTTTTTCTGGCCAAGGTGTCTTTCATAGAATAGAGAGAGTTCAAAAAAAAAAAAAAGTGACTATATCGAAATGAAAATTTGGATGCGGGGTCTTCAAAATTTGGGCCAAATTTTGATTATAACCTTTATGAAATGCCATGGCCTGTTTTAGAATCAAAGACACTTAACAAACATTATAAAAAATAATAAAAAATCATGACATTTCCTAAACGCCATGGCCCATTTCAATCATGACATTTCCTAAACGTAATGGTTGGAAGACCTCACCATTACAAAATCATCAAGTGATTTGAAACTGGTTATGGAGCCCCAGAGCCTAAGTACATATCTTGTGCAATGAACTCGACATCAATTGTCTCATGTATCCGCTAATCGGTCCAATAATCAATAAGAGTCCACATACCAACTATCCAAGGCACTTAATAAACGTTATAAAAGAGTAAAACAACTCCATGTCCAAGGCACATACCAATAAGAGTAAAACAACGATAGTAGCTTTATGAAACGCCATGGCCTGTTTTAGAATCAAAGACACTTAACAAATGGAGGTAATGGCGGTTATTAAGGCAATTGAGCTTGCTTGGGTGAGAGATTGGAATTATGTTTGGTTAGAGGTGGATTCTCAAATTGTGCTAGACCTTCTTCGTTCTCCCATGTTAGCTCCTTGGCAGCTTCGTGTGCGGTGGAAAAATTGTCTGCAACAGATTTCAATGATGCACTTTCACTCCTCACATATTTATCTGGAAGGAAATCAAGTAGCTGATGCCCTTGCAGGTTTTGGCACATCATCTTCTAGTATGACTTGGTGGGACACGCCTCCGGATTTTGTTCATTCACTTTATAATAGAGATAGGTCTGGACTTCCTAATTTTCGTTTTCGATAGTTTGGGTTTCACTTTTTGTATGAGAGGTTTTGGTGTTTGTCCCCCTCTCCTTTTTATCTTCTTCAATAAATAACCTCGTTCTTACGAGGCTTAAACCAAAAAAAAAAAAAAAGACACTAAACAAACGTTTAAAAAAAAAAATCATGACATTTCCTAAGCGCCATGGCCCATTTCAATCACGGCACTTATCAAAAGTCATGAAAATATTTTTCATGACGTTTTTCAAACGCCATGACCCATTGTCATTCGCGGCATTTAACAAATATCATGGAAACATTTTTCATGACTTTTGAAAAATGTCATAAGAGTGATGACAATTAAAAACGTCATCAAATAGTAAGACTTACAATGATGTTTCAAAAACGTCATAAACTTGAGACGAAATTTTGATCCATGACTGTTTCATTAGAAAACGTCTTAGAAAGGGTAATGAATGACATTTTTGAGCAAATTTCATTTAAACATTGTCATTAAAAGTCATATTTCTAGTACTGGGGTAGACCCCTGAACATCTTCTGGAGTTCCTCAATCGAACCGAGCAGTGGAACCTCCACAACCCAAGTGTTTGCTTTCACAGCCATAGTCATGACCTCAGTGTAAGCTGCCATGCATATTTTATAGCACTCCTGCATTTCTAGAAACTTGGGCAGTCCTCCCTTTGGCTTCTTGATTCCATTCAAAGACGAGCCCTCATATAACTCGACAATGATAGTGTTATTAGTATACGTGGAAACCCTTTAGCCCCATTTCGATTGATAACACATACAAGAAAGTTCATTCGAGCAATTCCACATCAAGACCAATCAATGCAAACACCCGCAACTCCAAAATCAAACACCAAGAACTCAAAATTAAAGTGCAGCACTCAACGCAACAATGACTATCATTTGGTTTCGAGAAAAATAATCACATAGAAAAAAATTCATCAGAAAGTGAGAAGAGTAGTCATACCACCGGTTCCATTTTCATCTTGGGATTTGTAGCAGTTGAGTTTCAAACCCAAATGGGTCATGCATGTACCTAAAAAGAAATCAAGTAGACTTGGATTCAAGAAACCCTAAACCAATGTGATGAATCAAATTGAATACGAGTATGGTAAACATGGTGTATGATTCTGAGTCTCGCAGAGTTGTTTGACCCTTGGTCAGAGTTAGAAAGTGGAGAAAATGAGAGTACCTCAAGGAGAAAAAACCTGACCTTTCTTTTGTATGTTTGGCTACCAGATGGGCACGCGTGACGCACGTGACGGGCATATTGAGCGGGAAGAAGGGAAAGTGATCGAGCATCCAGCTCATTTTAACTACTAGGCTACTATCCTCCTACCTACGCTGTGCGACAATGCATGTAAGAAGAAAATATTATATGAAAAAATAAAAATAATTTTTTTAGTTTTCTTAATCAAAAAAAAAAAATTGAGAGAATATCTTTAGTTTCAACCAAATAGTAAAAAGATTGTGACTCTTCACGATGACTTAATAGTTGTAAGAAAATGTACAAAAACTATTGATAGACCGAAATTTAATGTAACGGAAAAGGGGGAGTATAAAAATATTTTAAAATATCATATGTGTGTGTGTGTGTGTGTGAGCCCCTGAAAAATATTGAATTGGGAGTGCAATCAGTCGAGATTGAGTTTATTGGTCTCGATAATTATTTTAAGACTCGGGAATAATTTTTGAATGTTTTCACAAAGTGAAGTATTCAATACTAAAGTACGTGACGCGTTGAGTCTGTAACAATTTTCGGTGAATTTTTCAAAAACCTGAGCTTAATTTTTTTTTTTTTGAAAGGGAAAAAAGGCGTGAGCTTAATTTTATGAATTTGGGAAGTTTTGAGATTTTAGAAAATATTAATTGGAGAAGGAAATAAAGATCGGTGCGATCTTAGCCATCCATTCAGCCACCGGATCATCTAAGCCGTCGAAAACAATTATATTTCGGGGTATAAGTAACCACTGATCGAGCTAACGCTCCAGATCGTTCCATAGGGAGATCAGAACTCGAGACCCGGAACCCGCAAAGAAGGTCCGGCCGGAACTTCACCGTCCGGCCATATCATGGCGGCGCACCTGCACCATTCCCTTCGTCTCGTCGTCGCCGTCACGTGCATGGTCACCACTTGGTCATTCGTCTACCGTGGAGAGATAATCGACGCCGGAAAGTCGTAGCCGCTTGACGGTTTCTGGACAAATTCCGGCAGCTCCGGCGACGGGTTGAGCTGCATGTGGTATGAAACTAACTCTTCTCGTCATGCTCTACATGATTATGTAATTGGTTTTCAAATTCGGTTGAGTTTGATGATTTGGGCTTCTGTTCTTGATCTAGTTTGATCACAAGGTTAGTTGGAAGTTGTTTGAGAGTTCTGGGGATTTACTTGTGTAGTTAGCTGCTGGAAATTGATTCCCAGTGTTTACATGCTTACTGTAAATCATGTTATGAGAACGATGAATTGGACCTAGTATCATTCTTGGATACTAGTTATAAATTGTGGAATGGGTTTATGGATATATGCTTGTTGTTGGTTCTATTGAATTTTGATCGGTTGTGCTGGGATTAGCATGTTGATTAGCTTTTGTGTTGAACTGGAAAGTATGACAATTTGGTCGAGGAAATGCTACATGAATGACCTACGAGAATTGGTGTAGGCCATCTTCTTTTTCATCAAATCCCAATTCCCTTCCTTTGGTCTAACACCTCAAATCCTAATAAAACCCCAAATTTTGGGTCGCCTGAGATCCGAGTCGGGATTCCCTTAGATACGGTCAATGATGAATGAATTATGGATCATATGTTTATTTTTTGGGTGAAATTGTGGATCATATGTTATGTTCATGGTTTGAAATTGATGCAATTTGAACTGACAACACACACACATGTATATGCGGGTGTTGAAACCTCTGAGAGAGCAAAAATGGAAGAAGCTGAACGCAGGCAAAAGGTGATACGTACTGTGGAAGGGATAAGGGAATCTGAGCGCAAGAAGAAGGAGAAAGGTGATGAGATGTTCAGCCAAAGTTTCTATGCTCAGGAGAAAAGAGTTGCCGCCCTCACCCGAGACCTGACGAATAATTTAGACCCCGTTAGTTGATAATCCAAGAATAACAAGCATGTTATCATAATTGCTATTATGTTTGCAACCCTAAAAATCTACTATTGTAAGCAAATTTGGAGTCTATGTGGTTATCATTGTCTTATATCTTCGGACTTCTATTAGCCGAGTACCCTCTGCCTATCTTTCATTGTTTGCTTGCTGCCTCATTGCTCTCCCCATTTTTCCCAAGTTCTCATCCCCACTTTATCACTAATAATTTCTTTTAGAAATCGAAGAATAACTAGCTGGGAGAGGGGAAAAGTAACTAGAGAGCTGAGATCTAGAGCAAATTCTTTGTTCTCTATGTTCCAGTTTACACGCATTGATTTATTGTGGTTTTGAATCACTTGTGTACTCCTTAATCTATATAAGTCTAATGGAATCTGATGTCCAATTACACTGCACCTGAATCATTTTCAGCGACTCTTTTGAAATCAATACTCCATTGCCTGATAATCAAAACTTCCTAGGATGCCAGTCACTACTCGATTGATCTTAAGAGTGTAAAAAGTGGTGCATAGTGAACTTCAAATGAAATCATCAAATTTGCATCCTTACAAACGAGTTTAGATTAAGAGTTGCAAAAATGGAGGCAATTCACTTGATGACCATACAAACTAGCATCAAATTTACAGACATCAAAAGAAGTAGAGAGTTTAGGGAGAGATTAACTAAACTAGCAGGGCATGTAAATGAGCCCCAAAGCTATGGCTAGTGATGGAAAACTCCTCCCTAAAGATCTCCTTGAACATTCCTTGATGGTAATGGATGAACCTTGTTGGTGTGGGAGATGTTGATGGAAATTAAAGATGATGCTCTTTGGCTAAATTGAATGAGTATCTGAGCTAGGTGGTGATGTTATGATGGTGGCAAAATTTAAATCTTCACATGGGTGATTGTTACCCAATTCAGAATATGACGACTATAGTGAAGCTAAATTTTTTATTTAGGTTCTTGTCCTTTATACGGGATCTTTAAAAATATATATATATTTATGACGGTGAAGAGAGATGGAGTTCGATGAAGAGAGAACAAGCAGCCGCAGAAGACGATAAAAAAAATGAACCGAGTACATGAGGAAAGAGATGGAGATGTATTAATGAGTTTTGGCTAAAAATGGAAAAAAAATTGGTTGGGGTGAGAAAGGCTCGAACTCTCGACCTCAGGATCACTCACAAAATTTCTTTAGCTATGAGACCTACGCGCTAGCCAACTGCGCCACCACCCCGTGCCGGTCACTCTCAGCAAACACGTTTAATTCTACGAAACAATCTGAGCATCCCCATAGCTATATTCCCTTCCCACGTGCCCAATTCGGTGTCGTTTTCAAACAAACCCTAGGCTCTAGCCCTTCCCTCCTCCTCCTCTCTCTCTTCCTCGCTCTCATTCTCAGAGGTGTGTGCACTCCCCGCAGAGAGAGAGAGAGAGAGTGAGGCACCATGGACTCCGACGAGAGCAAGCTCTTCATAGGCGGACTAGCCTGGGACACCACCGAGGAGAAGCTCACCGAATACTTCAACCAGTACGGTGACGTCAGCCAGTCCGTCATCATGCGCGACAAGACCACCGGCCGCCCCCGCGGCTTCGGCTTCGTCGTCTTCTCTGATCCTGCCGTCCTCGACAGGGTCCTCAACGAAAAGCACACCATCGACGGCCGAGCGGTCAGTCCTCTCTCTCTCTCTCTCTATTTCATCTGCATTGCCTCGTCGCCTACTTGCTTACTGCTTCTTTGTCCTGGTTTTGATTTTGATTATTGCTTTTTTTGAGAGCTTGTGTTAGTGTTCTGTGCTATGGGCTTGGCTATGTTGGATGTTAATTTTGGTGAGGAGCTGTGTTTGAGTGTGCTTGCATTTCGCATCTGGTGACTGAGGAACTACAGAATTAAGGGAAAGATAGATTCGTTTGGTTGAAATATCGTTTGTTTATCGTCGTAGCTTCGGCCGATTTCGATTGGATGATGCTTTGGTGGAGTGGTTGCAGTTATATGATTACTGGGTTTGTACTGGTCTCTGACTGATGCAAATCAAGTTCTTTAGAGATAGAATGAAGGAATGTTTTCATTGCATTGATTTCGTGCAAGGAGTATTTTGGTTTACAGGGTTGTGTTATTGTCTTTAGTAACAGATTCTTGATCTTTTAGTTGATCAGTAATCAATACACATAGGGTGCTTCAGGGAAATGGCGTAATCAGCTCTTGAATATTCAAAAACTTGACCCCTTAATCCCAATGTGTCTGTTGATGCACTTCGTGAATAGTATGATGCGTAAACACACCAGTTTACCACACTAATGTCTGTTGGTGTATTTCTTGGAAATCTTTTAATATGCACATTGTAGATGTAAGACTTTCCAAATTCAACATTTGAACCTTCAGTTTCTGTGTGAGGATTTCCTTGTAGCTAGTTAGAGAAAGTACTTGTTTTGCAAATTTATATATGTTTATTTGAGTTTATTTATGTACGAGACATTTGTTTGTCATATGACATTGATCAATCGCTTGCATTTTCTTGGGTTCTTTCTCCGTAAAAATAAACACATGCTACTTTCATATATCTCTACTTTAGTACTTTGTCTTGAATAAACAAACACCGGTTTGTCTCTTCAACTGTTTAAAGGTTCCACTTTGACTATGCAGGTGGAAGCAAAGAAGGCTTTATCAAGAGAAGAACAGCAAACATCCAATAGAACTGGAAATTTTAACGCCACTAGAAGCTCTGGAGGTGGAGGAAATTTTAAGACCAAGAAAATATTTGTTGGAGGATTGCCTTCCACACTGACAGAAGACGGATTTCGTCAATTCTTTGAGGAGTACGGCAGTGTTACTGATGTAGTAATAATGTATGACCAGAATACTCAACGACCTCGAGGATTTGGTTTCATTACATTTGACACTGAAGATGCAGTTGATAGAGTACTACAAAAGAACTTCCATGAGTTGAATGGTAAACTTGTAGAAGTAAAACGAGCGCTTCCCAAAGATGCAAACCCTGGCGGTGGAGGTCGTGGTGGGGGCTATCAAGGTTATAGTGCCTCTGGTGCCAGTTCCAATGCGTTTGATGGCCGAATGGATGGCAATAGATATATGCAGCCTCAGTCTACGGCAGGTGGTTTCCCTCCATATTCTGGTTATGGCGCCGCAGGTTATGGTTACAGTGGGAATACTGGTGTTGGTTATGGAGGTTATGGAAGTTACGGTGTTGGTGGTTATGGAAGTGCCAATTCTGGTTTTGGTGGCCCTGCAGGATCATATGGAAATCCAAATGCTCCTAATGCTGGTTATGTTGGTGGGGCACCCGGTGCCTTGAAAAATGCTTGGAGCAGCCAAAGTCCCTCTGGCTATGGTGCTTCAGGCTATGGGGCTGCAGCTTCTTGGGCTGCTCCAGGTGGAAGTGCTCCTTCTGCTCCCAGAGGTCAATCCCCTAGTGGGGTTTCTGGTTATGGAAATCAAGGTTACGGGTATGGCAATTATGGAGGAAGTTACGGTTCTTATCCTGGTGTGTATGGGACTTCTGGTGGACGTGGTGGAAGTACCCCAACTAGCAACAGTGGTGGTGGAGACCAACAAGGAACGCGAGGTGGCTACATGGGAAGTGTGTATGGCGACACAAATGGAAATGCAGGATACTCTAATGCATCATGGAGAGCAGACCCTTCACAAGCCAGCGGTGGTTATGGTAGTTCTCAGTCCAGGCAGACTTAACAGCAGAGCTCCAACCGATTTAAAATTTCTTTCACAGGAATCCTTACACATACGATCTTTTCCCCAGTCTGACAGCTTATGCATGAGAAGAGTTGACAATGAATCTTTGGGCTGGTTGGATCGCTTGATTCTTGGTGGTAGTTGGCAGAAGTAGTTTTGCTAGAAATCACGACCATTACATTCTAGCAGTATTATTTTTTAGTAAATGTCTTTAAAATTGTAGAATTTAATATTAGCTTGCTTAGACTGTGTGTGTGCTTGCTAATTTTGAAGCTACCCTCATCCTCATTCTACTTCACCCTCTGCCCTCTTTGCTGTTTTCACTAGATACTTCTATTCAACTTATCATTGTGGATAATGATGATAGTTTATTGTTGGTGCTGCATTAATGTCATTCAGTTACTGTGTTAGAAGTTTGATGTTACTGTCTGGATTCTTCATGCTTATTGAATGTATTTATCATTGTTGGTAATAATGATAGTTGCAGTGTGTTGGCAGTTTTTGATGTTGCTATCTGGACTATTGCTTGGAGTTTATGCTTTATCCTTTCGAGCAACTGGGATGTTGCGATTCTAGTGATGGAAGAGAGATGGGGACACCTAGTGAGGCACTTGGAAATATGTACGATATACAGGCTATTGTGCTTAATCACTGCATATGGGGCATAACTAATTGACCTGACATTTTTGTTTGAGGTTTCTGGATTTGCACCTTCTGTGCAGGAGTGATTCCATATTCTAATTTGGGAACACTTGGAATGCATAATTTTATAAATAGTATATGATGCTCGAACTTGATATTCAAGTGGGGTTGTGCAGTGCATTTGATTGCCTACTTGGGTTCGGAATGTTGATGGAGTAGCTATAGTTCTTTTGATTTATCTACTGTATGTTGCTACCTTTTTAGGAAAGTCCCACTTTTGATTCAAAATGCCTGAAAATGTATTTTCTTGGTTGCCCTATTGTTTCCTTTATGCTTCAAATGTTGCATATGTCTGCTAGCACTTGATCGGTAAACATCAGGTTGATTACTAGTTCGATCATGTCAATGGCATTTGGCCGGTCCTGTTAAGTGTAGTTGCGGTCCTGTACCATTGATATTCCATTCATGCTCAAGCATTTTGAAAGGAGAAGAGAAGCTATAGGCTTTGATTAGCTGTTTCCCTCAAACTACATTATCAACCCACATACTACACTACTGTGCCTGAAATCTTCACAACCACTGTGTTTCCCACCCAGGAAGACGAAGCCATAGTGGTTTAGTTTGAAGCATCGTCTGAGTGCTAGCGACGTATAGTTCAACTTTTCTCCCTCCCATTTCGATCTCAGTGTGGCATATTCCAATCATTTCATATCATGATGATTTTGGTCTCTTATTGCTACTTGACTCCATACTGGTTGGGTGTCCCTGTTCTTCAACGTGGTCTGTGAATAGCCGTTTTCACCATCATTTTGCACTTGTGCGACGTTGAGCTTTGACTATATAAACAGATTGTATTACAATTATTGGAGACAATGAAGGCTCACCAAATGTTATTTTGTTAAACAGAGCTATTGCAATATATTGTTATTTTCTCCGTCACTTTCCAGAGTTATATAGACGTTATAAACAGTTATATTGGGATATTTTCATATAAATGGACCAACTAGATTGCAAACAGGTCATCCTTCTTTCAATGACAATGTTCCCACCAATTATTTTGGTGGAAACTCCTATTTCTGTTGACTCAATTGCATGCATTGCACTGGTTTGAATAAGGTTTTTGCACCGTGAAATATGTAGTGACAACTTCTGTTCTTCAATTTATTTCGACAGTACTAATAAGACAACTAAACTTAACTAATATAGTCGCACAGAAAAGTGCTCAATCTGTTATCAGGAAAAGATTAATATACTTCTAATGTAATAAGGATTAATTATGCAAACGTAGCGATCTGCAGTGTGATCATACGCGCGCATCTTATAGACGACATTGCTTCTCAACTGATCAAAGTTTTCTGTAATTATCTTCTTCTGGTGTAAAACCGGCCGTGTCACATTATGTAGCTAAGCATGCCTTTGACATGTAGCTTCGAATTTCTTTGGATGTGAAACTTTGGAGATAAGAAAGAAAATAAAAAAAGGATCCTGTTATTCGTTCTAAAAGTGATCACATCCCTTTGTGTAATTCTGAATGGAATCCCTGAGTAGATTTGTGATTGCACGTTTGCAACATCATCAATAGTCATAAACCTAACAATAGTAACCTTTAGCCAAAATAAGTAAAACAAATGAGGACAAACAAAGGAGATTTATCTATATACGGTTATACAAGTTGGTAAATATTATTGACAATTTGGTGTTAGCTCAGTGGTTAGAGCACCCACTACCTAAGATCAAGGTCCTGGGTTCAAGTCACCATGAGGGTAGGAGTGAAATCACTTGATCCTCTTTAATAAATATAAAAAAAAAGAGTTGGTAAATATTACTTCCAAATTATTAACATCTTCTATACTGGTCATTGTCATTCCCCTCACTAATCGGCCATGGAATGAGTTTAAGAAGTTGAAAGGACATCCTTAGTTAATTTGTTTATCTGACCTAATCATTGTAAAAGTTTATATATATGTAATATTGAATTCCAACTCGCTAGACTTAAGTGACTTTTCGCTCTCCGGCTATAGCTACCTAGCTCCAAAATTATGGCAAAAGTAGAGAAGAAATGCCTTGAGACTGCTGGATTACTAGATTACACAGAAGATGGGACTACAGACCTCAAAGGTAGACCTATTACAAGATCAAAGACTGGGAGATGGAGAGCTTGCTCCTTCCTTGTAGGTACGTACTTACCTTCCTAATTTCTCGATTTGAAGAATGAGTCTCCCATGGTGTACCCATACTTGGAAGAACTTGAATAGTTCTGTAAAAGCCCAAAATTGCTATGAAGAAGAATGATGAAGCTAGCTAGCTAGCTAGCTAGTTAAAGAAACATGTTTATGCTATGTTAATGTAGGGTATGAAATATTTGAGAGGATGGCAAATCATGGGATTTCAGCAAACCTAGTGGTGTATTTGGCAAGGAAGCTCCATGAAGGCACTGTAAAATCTTCAAACAATGTCACCAACTGGACTGGTACCCTATCTCTCACACCGATATTAGGCGCTTATGTTGCAGATACATATCTTGGCCGATATTGGACCTTTGTTTCTGCATCAGCCATTTATATAATGGTAAAATATTCAGTTCCTTGTTGCTCTTCCCTTTCAGAATATTTAACTGCATGAACAAAAATCTTGGTACTCCTATGCAGGTAATGGATGTTATCTTGTTAGGTATCTCCGTATCTGGTATGTTATATAGCCGAAATTACCAATGCAAAACATACATTGAACGAAGATATATGCCACCTTAAATATTTCTAGTGAAAACAAAACCCAACTTTGATAATTATTGATTCAAATTGTCATTGCAATTGACAACTCGATGACATAAAATGTCCAACGTACGTCTAATAAATAATGTTTAATTTATACCTTTGCAATTGCATATTCAGGGAATGTCACTACTAACCCTAGCAGTATCAGTGCCAGCTCTGAGACCACCATCTTGCGGCCCTGGAATCAAGGACGAGGACTGCACATTAAGAGCTTCGCCATTCCAAGTAGGGATTTTCTATTGTGCATTGTACATGATAGCGGTTGGAATTGGTGGAACAAAACCCAATATCTCAACCATGGGGGCAGACCAATTTGACAGTTTTGAGCCAAAGGAGAAGCATCAGAAGCTCTCCTTCTTTAATTGGTGGATGTTTTGCATAGCCTTTGGTAACTTCTTTTCTTACACTTTCTTGGTGTACATACAAGACAACGTCGGTTGGTCGCTTGGCTATGGGCTCCCAACAATAGGGCTTGTGATCTCAGTGTTGGTGTTCTTGGTTGGTACCCCATTTTACAGGCACAAAATGCCTTCAGGGAGTCCTCTAACAAGGGTTGCTCAGGTACTGGTTGCAGCTGTTAGGAAGTGGAAAGTGAATATCCCAAATGACCCCAAAGAGCTTCATGATCAACCAAGCTTGGATGAACATGCAGACAAAATGAAACACAGAATTGACCACACCTCCTCATTAAGGTACTTCATTTCTGTATTGTAATAAACATAGGACATGAGTAGTTTAGATCTAATAGGGCATTAAAGCCACAAATCCAAGTAGCCTGTGATCTTGTGGTATTTCTCTTTGATCTCTTTGGCGAATGAGATCCCAAATTCGAATCTCTCTTCCCCATTAAAGGAACTCATAACTGAAGTGAGATATAAGGGATTGGAAGATCTCCTCTTTGTTTCTAAGGCACTAGTTTTTGTTGTTTAGATGTAAACGCAATATCGATAAATCAGCACCGAAAACATAAGCTTATATTTTTTTTTCTCAATCCGGCCTATTATATACATCATGGTTCTGCATTTTAGATTAATTCGTTGGCCTTATTTATTCCATCTCCGGCCTGCAGATTCCTTGACAGAGCTGCAGTAAAAAGTACCAGGCCAAGTACACCATGGACTCTTTGTCCGGTGACCCAAGTAGAAGAAACCAAGCAAATGATGAAGATGATTCCAGTTTTACTCACCACATTCATTCCTTCCATTATCATAGCTCAAACCCACACCCTTTTCATAAAGCAGGGCACCACTCTAGATGCTTCCATGGGTCCCCATTTCAAAATCCCCCCTGCATCTTTCGGAGCCTTCGTAACCATTTTCGTCCTAGTAACCCTCGCAATCTATGACCGCTACTTGGTTCCAACACTACGGACTTACACCCAAAACCCTAGGGGAATCACATTGCTCCAAAGAATGGGAATAGGGTATGTGGTGCAGATCGTAATCATGGTCCTTGCTTGCTTGGTTGAGAAAAAACGACTTCTCGTCGCAAGGGAAAACGGCATTGTTGGCAAAGGAGAGAAAGTTCCCCTCACAATATTTATTCTGCTGCCTCAGTTTGCTCTTATGGGTGTGGCTGATGCGTTTCTGGAAGTTGCAAAGATAGAGTTCTTCTACGACCAAGCACCACAAGGCATGAAGAGCATGGGGACATCATATTATACTAGCAGCTATGCAGTTGGGAGTTTCCTCAGTAGTTTTCTTCTGAAAACAGTTTCTGATATGACCAAGACAGATGGCCACAAAGGTTGGGTCTTGGACAATTTGAATGTATCACGCTTAGACTACTACTATGCATTGTTGGCTGGTTTGGTATTTCTTAATTTCTTATTATTTTTGGTTGTTGCAAAGTCTTTTGCTTATAATGTTGACATCTCGGAAGCCAAGATAGCTGTGGAAGCTTGATTTGCAAAAGATATACGGCTAGCTTCATGTAAAGATGTGAAGACAGATCTTAGTTGATCCGAGCTTGATGAAAGCTTACGTTAATTCCTTGCTTTTTAGTCAAGATGAAATGAATTCCCATAAATTTGATCCCGATAACTTTATGTCAATTCTTGTAAATGAAACCCTTTATAACTAACCCTCGGTTTACCCTAGGTGGTGGGGAATTAGGTAGGATTAAGCTAGCTGCAGGCCATAGGTTCGATTCTCCTCCAATAGTAAAAAAAAAAAAATGATACTCGATTTTATATCTGGATTCTAGGTACTATTTTTGACATGATAACAAAAGCATTAATCTTAACTCAATTGTTTCCCATAACTATGATCTCTCTACAAAAAAAGGTATTTTCCTTCTGTCCTTTAGCTAAAAAGAGAAATTCTTCCACTAAGAGCATGTCCACCCGTTGTGTCGGAGTATGGTTTTTGGGGCTATGGGTCTCTAGAGCAGAATATTGTTCGCTACTTTTTTTATGTTTGTTTCCACCCATTGGATCAGATCTCTAGGGTGGGATATTGTTCATTCTATTTTTTATTAATTAATTTATTATAAATGTGAAAGATATAATATATAAATGTGAAAGATATAATGTAACTAAATAGTAATGATAATCATTTTGGAAAATGTATCGACTAAGAGATATTAATTTTAGGTATTTTAAAATTTTGTGAATTTGGTGTGTTGGGTATGAGATACGACGAGTCCATGAGAACTTTTAGGGAATTTTTCTAACACCCGAGCTATTTATTACGATTTTTGAAAGTTTCATAATTAGAGAAAATTATTATAAAAAAAAAAAAAAAAGATTTTAAGTTATCTTGACCTTTCATTTCTTCACCGCTTGATTGGAGCCATCAATTTGAATCAAATTTTTAGGATATAAATACCCTAGAGCTAGATCAAAGGGTCAAGGAGGAACTAGACCGTATGACCCGATTTCTAGGCATGTGACACCGCGACCCGACCCGATCCTTGCTTTTGATTTTGGCCACCTCAAGTTGACGAACCGGTGGCGTTTGAACCGTCTCGACGACATGGGACGAACCGTGGCCTTGGTTTATTCATTCGATGTCAGGAGACGAAGAAATGGAGCCTAACTCTAGACGAAATCGATGGTGCATGAGGTATGAAAAATGATCATCTCGTTGTGCTCTACGTCTTGCCATACTTAGTTTTTGATTTTGATTAAGTATCCAAGATGGGAGAGGATCCTCTCCTGAGCTCCCTAACTACCTGAGCTTCCTGAGCTTTCTACAGATTATGACACATGTCCAAACTTAGATCTAATGGTCCACAAGTTTTCCTTTTATTTCCCTACTCTTTGTCTTCCCTTTCTCTCTCTTCTGTTCTTCACTCACACGACCGAAAATTGCATAGAAGAAATTTGTTCAGTTCGTAACAATTCACTGTCACTGTGAACGCCACAAGACCTAGTGAAATCCATTTCAGCAATTGCCGCTACTTTACTGTGACCTACCACCACTTCACTGCCCTTCAATCGGAAAAAAGAGAAGATTTTATTTCACCCAATTCTTCGTTTACAAATGGAGAGAAAATCTCACTCGGACAATCTTTAGCCAAGGCCAACGATGACTTCATTTCCATATTGAAAAACTCGCTCTGCTTCTTCATGTGGTTTTGGGCAATTTCCCGTCTAAGATTCGAGATTCTTCAATCGGTTTGATTACTTGGTTGATTTTATCCTCTTTTATCTTGGCTTGTCCTTCATCCCTTGAATTTGGGGATCTGCATTTTAGATTGATTCATGCTTTTCTGGGTCAATCGCTGATGGCTGGTGGACACTCTCTGAGTAACAGAAAAGCCAAGGCCAAACCAAGAATGTTAAGCCACGCACAGTGTTTGCATGGTAGTTTCTCTTGGGTATAAGTGATCAAACCTTGGTTAAATTAAGTGTCACAATATCACTGACCCAATAAATTTTGTATAAAAATGCTAAAAATCATAATCTAGGTAGCACAAGAAAAGTGAAATTTCAACAACAAAAAAACATTTGAATACAATATAATTCTAACGAGTGCTAAACGATCAACTTCCTAGCTAGCATGTCCCCAATTACTGAAACAGTGGCACTACGTGAGAGACTGGCCGAGGAAGCCAAAGGTTCTATATATGAACATCGCCTCTTCATTTTCTATGGCCAATTACTGAAGTAGAAAGTAGGGCTGTTAATGGGTCGTGTCGGGTTGGGTTCGTGTCGGGTCAAGATACTTGTCGTATCGCAAAATACAAACTCAAACTCAACCTATTTAATAATCGTGTCAAAAATTTAAACCCAAACCCAACTTATTTATTAAACGGGTTACCCATTTCCAACAACCCGCTTAATCCATTTAATAAAAAGGTCATGTTATGTTAGACAAAATGATCATTTAAGGGTTAATAATGCAACCCATTTAACTAAAAAAAAATGCACAAATTGATTAAATTCACTAAAAACTCCACAAGACGAATAATATAAATAATTATATATAATTCATAAATAATTAAATCCAATTATTATAAAGCAAAATATTTCAAATTGTCTAATCCTATGATCAAATATCACAACATCCAAAATTTCAAAAAGAAATATAACATAATCAGGTTAAACGGGTTCACTTCATGTTGGCGGGTTGACCTATGGCCAACCCATTTATTAAATGGGTCATGACTGGTTAACCCACGGCCGACCCGCTTTTTAATCGTGCGAGTTCAACCAGCTTTATTTTTTGCGGGTTTCGAGTCGTATTATCTGGTCGTGTCAGAATTGACAGCCTTAGTATAAAGAATCAACTTGTAGAGATATGAGCGGCTCTTCCTTTGACAACTTCCAAAAAAGAGCTTTCAATTTATGCTAAAGATGAATGCTAGCAACCTTCCCCTCTAACCTTTTCATTTCTACCTTTCTCATTCATTGTTCGCCACATGTAATTCACTAAGACAAAAAAGTTAAATAATTAACGGACTCAAAAGACAACTTTTTAATTCCCTTATACCCTTATTTACTTACATTCCTATTAAAACTCTTCAGTTTTTTTTTTTTTCAATAACATTAGAACTCTTCAATTGTCTCACATTCATCTAGTTTTTCTTTTCTTTTCTTTTCTAAATCTGTGTGGAACTGGATAGTTCTCCAAGTCTCTATCTCTTCTTCTTACTGGGTTTGCAAGACACAACCCAATTTGAGAACCTTCAAATCTTCAATGGCATAACCCCAAATCTCCAAGACTTTCCACTAAAATCCAAACCCCGAACCCAAAAACAAACCCCATAATCCAAGTACTGGTCTTCCTTCAAAACAAAGCAAATCCCAAACCTCATCTCCTCCATAACCTCCTTCACCTTCTCACCCACCGAACCTCACTCTTTCTCCCCCACGACTCCGCCTCTCTCACCCTCTACAACCCCAAAAAGCACTTCTCCCCGATCTCCACCATCTCGTTACCCGATGTAGCTTCCTCCACCTCTTTCCGTTGTGATGGCCGATCGAGGACGTGATGTTCTAGCTATTTGGGGGTGCTAATTGCAACAGTTTGAGTAGATTGAGTGAAGATTTGGGATTTGATTAGAGATGGAAAATTGGTTTATTCAATGGAGAAGCATAACAAGATTGGGGAAGAGGCTCAGCAGTACAGGAAAAAAAAAACTTCTACGAAAAATATGAGCCCAGAAAAGATCAGAAACTCAGAAGATAAAAAAACCATCGAAAAAAAAGACTAGAAAACTCAAATCTGACCCAAAAAAAAAAGAAGAAGAAGAAGAAGAATCTAGGAATTCAATAGAAGGGCAAACAAGGAAGAAGTGATTTGTTTTTCAATACAATAAAAGATGAGTTTTATGTCTTGATCGAATACACGTGGCGAGCAATAAATACAAAAGGTAGTTGGAGGGAAAGATTACTAACATTCTGCTATGTCAACCACGTGGTGTGGTGTGGTGTGGTGTGTTGGTCGAACGGCCTAGTCTGAAATCCCTAGGTCTAGCGTTCGAATCCCAACTTCATCCCATGGCCAGCAGATTTGAGAGACCCTTTGGGTTCGTGCGTCTGCGGTGCAGCGGCTTTGCCTGCTTTCGCCGCAATGTCGGTGCATGTGTCCTAGCGCTGGGATACCACTACATGGGTGTGTGAGTTACTAACTGCTAACTAGTGGATTAGTCTGGCTTTTGCCGCAATGTCAGTGCAGGTGTCCTAGCGCTGGGATATCACTACATGGGTGTCAGGGTGTGTGAGTTACTAACTGCTAACTACCCGATCTAAAAAAAAAAAAAAAACATTCCGCTATGTCAAAAAAATAAAATATTCATTCACCCCAATTTTAGATATGAGGGGCTCTTCCTTTGGCAGCTTCCAAAAACGACCTTTCAATTTATACCAAAAAATAAAATATTCATGCACCAAAGCGGAATGTTTTTGGAAGCTGCCAAAGGAAGAGCCCCTCATACCAAATAAAAATGCATTTATCACGATTCAAAAGCTACTGATATCACAAGGAGTATTTGCGGCATGTGGTTTTTATAATTAATTTGCTTACATGCATGGTGTCTCGTGATTGGCAGCCCATCCCTATTGTAATAATCCAGAACATTCAATGTGATGCATGGTAGAAGAGATTCACCTGGTTCAAAGTTAGGCTTTCATCCACCCTACTCGTATCGTCCTCCAATTCAAAGTGAACGTCGAAATTTTCTTTTTACCTGCTGATGTACCTACTGCCAGGGAGAACTAATTAAGATCCCAAAGAGCGCTCAACTCGATCTATCTTCGGAGTTTTGATCCTCATAGGAAAGGAACCCGTCTTCAAGAACCAAAAGATTATAAGTTTTGAAAACTTGTGTACTTTCATTGAGCTTTTAAAATTTATTCATTAATCTTGACATAGGTTATGTTGCCGCATAGAAAAGGCGGTGACAATTTACTCAGAGCTAGGAACCTGAGATTATGCTTTCTATTTCGTTTGGTACTTTCATATCCATGACCGGCTAACTTAGATTCCATAAATTAAAATATTATTCCATAAAAATCAAGCACCAACAGTATACAGTGACATGAGATGTTTCGAGTTATAGATTATGTAATCAAGTCCGTTATATAAACATGGCAAAGGTGATGACCTTTTCTTCCTTCTTAACTTTCTCATTGCAAGTTGTTGTGGCGTATTGTCAAGCTTAGGATCTTCTTTTCCAAAAGAATATATGAGATTGACAAGGGGACATGTTGAGCCAATAAGAGAAACGTTCAAGAATTTGTAGTTCATAGCTTGTTCTAGCAGAGGTACGTGTCAACTTCACTTTATCACTGCTCCCTTATTAACTAGTGTTGTATATATCAACCCTACGTACTCATCAGGAAATGATGGTAGATAACAAAAGGCCAAAAGGGAACCTAGAGGTCGGCTTTTTGACATAACCTTTGCTAACATAATAGAAGATTGTATATTTATATAGGAAGAACAAAAGGGATAAAAAAAATGCAGTACGTCTCGAGAATTTGTTCGAGCATCATTTGCATAAATAACAGTACTTTTTAAGTAGAAACTCTTTACTTATTTGACTATGAGGAAACCAATAGACCACATATATTCTCAATAAGTAAATAGCTAAACAAGTTTCGGTCAAATAATCGATCATTATAATTATAATTAAATAGCTAAACAAGTTTCGGTTTTGTTAATTTTGGTTTCGCAAGAATGATTCTTATATGAAAGATCATTAGAGCACAAAAGAGAGGGCACTTACGTAGCCTCAACAATGCGATATTTTCTTGTTGCTTATAGATCAAATATATGATAACAATATTCGACACACTTATATAGAATATATAACAATATTCACATATATCAAGTCATCCATAAAAAGCAAGTGAGCAAGAAACTAAAAGGAATGTCTACAATATTGGAGTTAAAGTTGAAAGGTTCTTGGTTAACTAACTTAACCTGTAGTACTTCCAAAGCTTTATAAAAAGCTCTACGAGGCAGTTGATCACATGAGTTTCAACGCCCTAGCTAGGTAGCTAATAGAAATACTATTCGATCTGTTTCCTTATTGCTATAGTGATATGGAAAAGGTAGAGGAGAAAGGGGCTTCATATGGAAGAGAGGACTACACACAAGATGGGACTGTGGACCTCCAGGGGAGACCCGTTTTCAGATCAAACACTGGCAGATGGAGAGCTTGTTCCTTCATTGTAGGTACGTAATGCGCCATCTCCTCTGATCAATTCCAACCCTATCTCAGTGTGTATATATATTATAATATTAAATTAAAGTTCGATCTCAAGCGTAAATGATATTATTATTATGATGTTTAACGGAATATGTATACATGGATGTGTAGGGTATGAGGTGTTTGAGAGGATGGCATATTATGGAATTGCATCAAACCTGGTGGTGTATATGACAACGAAGCTGCACGAAGGCACAGTGACCTCTTCAAATAACGTCACAAACTGGGTTGGGACGGTGTGGATGACACCCCTTTTGGGAGCTTATATTGCAGATGCTCATCTCGGCCGATACTGGACTTTTGTCATTGCCTCCGCCATATATCTTGTGGTATTCATCAATCTCATCAAACAATTATGTGTTTGTTTGCACATATAAGTTATATAACATAACGATCTATGCAAATAGTATCTTCATCTTCGTAGACCTTCATGAATTTGTTCTTTCAAAGTTGGCCTTCCATGGACACCCCCCCCCCCCCCCCCACCCAAAGAGTTCTTGTAACAATGTCTTTCCAGATGCTAGTAGTTTAATCATACGTCGCAAGCCTTTGTAATTCATATATATCTAGACAACATAAAAATATGAAAAGCTCATGCATGCATGCACTCCTTGCTGCCTCTTAACACTCGCACTTCAATGGTGTCCAAAAGATGAGATTATTCTAGACCACGTATTGAAACTAGCTAGTACTGTTTGACGGAGGTTTTATGAAACTAGCTTGTTTTCAATCTGACGTATGCCTTAGCCAGTTTGGATCTGTTAAGGAATTTTGCAAATTTCTAGTTTACACAATATATTGGACATATTCTTGGTGGAGCTCATTCAATGAGATTTAACAGATAAACCTTTTAATAAAAACATCATTCAAATCATGTCATGAGAGTTTATATTATTTTATGATCTAGATTGAATTTCTAGAAAATAAGCTTAACAACCTTAATTCATAAAGAAAGAAGAATGAAGGAGATTCAAGTACGATATGTTAAAATGGTTTATGCAATTTCTGGAGGTTATTCTTGAGTAAGTTGCTGGTTATAGCTAGAGATACTATATTTAAAAAATGTAAAAAATGTAGCGGATAGATCTCATATTGAAATTTAACGAACTTTTTAACGTTAGTGAGATCCAACATTAACCTATGTTATTCTTGTAAACTACATCTGTATAATCATATATACAATAGATTAATTGGACGTATACCCTATTATTGTAATCACCGCTTCGTTATCATTTAGGGAATGTCCTTATTGACGCTAGCAGTGTCACTCCCTGCCCTAAGACCACCATCATGCGACCACGGAATTAAACTTGAAGATTGTGAGAGAAGAGCCTCCCCATTCCAAGTGGGCATATTCTACTGTGGATTGTACATCATTGCACTCGGAACTGGTGGTACCAAGCCAAACATCTCAACCATGGGTGCAGACCAATTTGATGAGTTTGAGCCTAAAGAGAGGATCCAAAAACTCTCCTTCTTCAACTGGTGGATGTTCAGCATTTTCTTTGGCACACTTTTCTCAAACACCATCTTGATTTACATTCAAGACAATGTGGGGTGGGCACTTGGCTATGGACTTCCAACAATTGGCCTTGCACTTTCCATTTTGGTGTTTTTGGTGGGTACTAGGTTTTATAGGCACAAATTGCCTTCAGAGAGTCCCTTCAGTAGGATAGCTCATGTGCTTGTGGCGTTTATAAGGAAGTGGAGGGTTCCTGTCCCAGATGACCCAAAGGAGCTTCATGAGCTGAGCTTGGAAGAGTACACAAACTCCGAGAAATTCAGAATTGATCACTCCCCTTCATTACGGTAAATCCCCATGACCCTAAAATTCTAATTCCAAATATTTTTCTATCTACAAATTATACATGGTATCCCTCTTACTACATATATGTAAGTTTTCACTGCATACAATGGGTTCTGCATGCATGTTGTGACTTGTGAGGGAAAAGTTAAATATAACCGGCAAATGCAATTTTTTTATTTTTTTTATACTAATACAGTTCAGAAGTGTGGTCAAAATTATAGTTTTATTGTTTTATTTTTGACCAACTTTCTTTTGCCCTTCTGTAACTAATCAAACTAGCACTGAATCCCGCGGCAGGTTTCTTGACAAAGCAGCTGTAAAGAGTGGACCAACCTCACCATGGATACTATGTCCAGTGACCCAAGTCGAAGAAACCAAGCAAATGATCAAAATGGTTCCAATTTTGATTGCAACATTTTTACCAAGCATGATGTTAGCTCAAGGAGGAACTCTCTTTGTCAAACAAGGAATTACACTAGATAGAAGCATTGGACCACATTTTGATATTCCTCCAGCATGTCTCTCAGCATTTGTAACAATCTTCATGCTGATAAGCCTTGTGCTCTACGATCGCTACTTTGTTCCGGTGGTGCGGAAATATACGAAGAACCCTAGAGGGATCACACTGCTGCAGAGACTAGGCATTGGCCTTGTGTTGCACATCATCATCTTGATGACAGCTTTCTTCGCTGAAAGACGAAGGCTAAGTGTTATACAAGAAAATAAACTGTTTGGGAAAAGGGACACAGTTCCTCTCACAATTTTCATTCTCTTTCCTCAGTTTGCTTTGGCTGGGATTGCTGACACCTTTGTGGAAGTTGCAAAGATAGAGTTTTTCTATGACCAAGCACCACATGGCATGAAGAGCTTGGGAACCTCGTACTTCACTACTAGCTTGGGAATTGGGAGTTTCCTTAGTAGTTTTCTTCTATCAACAGTTGCAGACTTCACCAAGAAACATGCCAAAAGGGGTTGGATTTTGGATAACCTAAACATCTCTCATCTAGACTACTACTATCTGTTCTTGGCTAGCCTGAGCTTTCTCAACTTGCTCTTCTTTCTCCTGGTTTCCAAGTACTATGTTTATAATGCAGACGCGAGGGAATCTAAGGGAGACTTTGCCGTGGAAACTTTGCCTAGCAAAACTTCAGCTCAAGATCTTAAGGATGCCTCAAATAGTCTCTATTTTTGAGCTGATAAAATTAAGAGTCTCCTCGATGCCTACTTGCTCAGCTTGGAATTAAGTCGCTAAGACGTTGTGATAAAAAATGCATATGAAAGTATGAAACCTAAGGGTTCAAAAATCTTCTTCATGCATATAGATGCGAATTGAAACCTTCCATATATATGGCTTATTTTTGAGATCACGATTTACTCAAAAGTCGAATCATATGAAACTCGATCGTATGTACCAACGGATCCAACGGATCCTATATATGCATGAGAAACAATGAATCAGTAAATATATATTGTGGGTGTAGTTTTCGCAGTGTGAAGATGCCTTAAGAACTTCGTGTAATGAGCTTATTCACAATATCATATATGAAAGAAATAACGGTCACGATGTTATGCTTTTTCAGTTTTCTACTATTGTCCCCATCTTCGAGACCAGCAAGTTTTGAACCAAGTATTGGTTTAGTAGTATTTTTTATCTGTGATGCTGGACAATGAATTTTGTCCGTCATAATATCATTTCGCCTAGCTACCGAATTTCATTTTGTGGGTCATGATTTTGATCATTCCAGTGCTGGACAAATATTAGTCTTTGAACGTTAGAATGGTGGTTTTAACTGGTTTTCTTGTGTTTGAACAGCATCACTAGCTTGTAACCTGTATCTTTTTTTTTGAACGCGTGGGATGTCAGTTCATTAATAGTAAAGTAGGAAACATTATTTGGGCAACGACAGAATAGAGTCCTGAATGAATAATCTAAAACTCTATATCTTTATTTGGCATGAATACGTGTGCCCTATATCAATATCGAAGCTTGTGAAATTGAATATACAGCAACCTAGCAAAGATATTAGTTAGTTTGAGTGAACCGTACGTATAGCTTCTTATAAGGCAGCAAAGCTTATCTTTGTTGTACATATATATTGATTCTACCAGACAAAGGCTAGGGCAATGCTTAGGACAACTCCAACAATACCAGATTTGAGATTCAAACAAACATCTCCAACAATGGGTTTTTGGGGAACTTGGTCTTGGAATTATAGAACTTGGACTCAAATCAAGTCCGATATATAATATAGGGCTAAATACTGATTACTGCCCTGTACTTTGGGTCCAAAATCAATTCAGTCCCTGAACTTCTAATTTCATCAAAAACATCCATGCACTTTGAATTTTGATATAATAGGTCCAATTTGTTAGTTTTCCAATAATTGAAGTTATTTAACTTGTTAATGTGGCTCATATATAGCCTATGTTTTATGATGTGGTGTCAAGGTGGCCTGCATAGTCAATTTAGGAGTGAGTCCTACTATAAAATAAATAGTTTTTTAACAAATAATCCAACTATAACTTGAACTCATAACAGAATATTAACGAATTTGACCTATTAGATCAAAATTGAAAGTGCAGGGGTATTTTTGATGAAATTAGAAGTCCAGAGATTGAATTGATTTTAAACATAAACCACAGGGTAGTAACTAGTATTTAGCCCTATAATATATGTGACTTTTTTAGAAGAACCAGGACTGGGCTACAGTGATTGGGGCCACACATGTTGGCTAGGTCAGCCCAACTCATAACGAAATGCGCCGGATAGAGAGGTTGAAGAGGATTCGCTGGGCTGGATGAAAAGGACGACGTGCACGGGCCATAATGCGCTGGAGAGAGAAGACATCCATGAATTTGGACTGCTGTGGTGGGCCCCGCCTGACATACATGTCCCCTGCTGACCACAGTGAGTTTACAACAGTTATGTTTGGACGGCTATGATCCGTCCATTTTATATGGACGGTTCTGATGCTGCCCTTTTTTTGTTTTTAGCAGCAATAGATATATTTTGAATCTGACGGCTCATATTTGAGCGGAAAAAAAATATAACGGCTCCTTTTAAATCTAGACTTATTAATTTCAATTTTATCCAAATTTTTTTAAAAAATTACCAGAAAATTAAAGGAAAAAATCGACCCTTTGGAACAGTAAATTTTAGAAAACTCTATAAATATCAACCCATTTTTTCTTAATTTCACACCAAACATCCTTCATCTCCTTCAAAATTTTTCACTTATTCACCCATATTGTTGTTCTAAAACTTTTTGCTCTTGAAAAAATATGGGTCCAAAAGGATTTAAATCTCTGCGATATTTCCGATATATCCCCCGATATCTCCTTTTTTCGACGGACCGATATATCTAGGGTGGTAAATATCTTATCTTTTACCGTTTCTGCGAAATTTCTCCGACATCGTCAAATATCCCCGATATATCAGATATTTGCGATATATCCCCGATAAAGTGAAGAAATATCTGTAAAATTTGAGATAAAAATTAAAAAAAATTGGTAATTCTCTAAATGAAAATCTGTGTGAAGAGAGATCTCCTAAAGGCAAATCTGACTATCTGAGTGAGGAGAAATCCCTTCAAGGTGAATCTAGGTGAGTAGAAAATCCCCTCAAGGCGAATCTAGGTGAGGAAAAAAAATCTCCTCAAGGCGAATCTTTACCCCGGAGAAATACCCACAAGGCGATTTTGGATGAGAAGTAATTCTCTAAAAGTCTAAATGCAAATTTGTGTGAGGAGAGATTTGGTACTATGTAGTCTATGACTATGTCTGTAACTCTGTATGTAGTTTGTAACTCTGTTGTTGAATAATAGAAAGAAGATAAAGCCATAAAGGTTCAATTATTCAAATGAGGCCAAATGACATTGCAAAAGGAAGTCAAGGAACCATATATGGATGACATGATGAGAAGAGAGTGCAGAGTACGGAGTATTAAATTTTAGCTATGCATCTTGAAAAAGTGAGGAATAATGAAGCTACGGTGTAGTCTGTGAGTGTATAGTATGTAGTTGAATAGTATAAAGAAGCTAAAAGTTCAAATGCTAAAGTAACTATCAAATGGAATAGGTGAATAGGTATATAGATCTACTTCATGTTGCAAGCGAGCCGCTTGATAATGGCATTGATCCACTTCATGATTGGATTATGCCTGCACACCTCGATGATGAAGCTGGAAGACCTCTTCCACAAGTTGTAGAAACTGCAACTAATGCTGGAATCAACGTAGAGAGAGTCTTATCTGAAGAAGTTGTTAAAAACCCAGAAGATAATTCAGATAGTGATGATGCGTGGGGTGGTACAGCAACTCCAAATAGTTCTGATGATGGTGGAGAGGGTGGAAGCGGAACAGGTGGTGGAGGTGAAAGATATGAATATGGATAATCTTTTGTGGATAGAGGATTCCAATTTACCTGTGAAGGTAAGTTTGATCATGCCACCCAAGATGAAGACCACGGAGTGAGAACAGCTGGTCATAGTGCTCAAGAGAAGACCTGATATGGGAGGAGGACTAGAGGTGCAACTGATGATCAAAGTACCCCATTTGATGTTTCTTCAATTGCCTTAAGTTTTGACTCTATCAGTTTAGGCACAGAGCGCAGTGAGATCTCAAATGAATCTCATGAAGGCAACAATCAATTTGGTTATGATGCTTATGGATATAATCAATGTGGAGAAGTATATGATCAGTCATCCAGTTGGGTTCATCCTTATTATCTCCTTATAGGGGAAACAGTCGGCAACTCTAGAGAGATCTATAACTATCATGTTCATCACTACAATTCGCACTATATGGGTCATATTTCTTGGTCTGATTATTGCATTTTTGTAGACCAGCGAGCTGCTTTTCAACCGCCTAGAGTCTCTTTTTGGATGTAGATGAAGTTGACATTCATATGTATTTATATGTAGTTCTAAATTTCTAATAAATTGACTTTTTTCAAAAACGATATTTTCGTACCTTGTATCCCCGATATTTCCGATATCTCCCTTTTTCAAAGTACCGATAGATATGAAAATACCGATATTTAAAACCTTGGGTCCGGGCGTCCAATGAAGAAGTCGTTCTTTGCCAAGGATCACAGTCGGTGGTGATGGTTGTGTCAGAAAAGATAAGAATAATTTTTTTATATTATGATAAAAATTGAAATGTAAATTTTTACCTTATTTAATTAAATAAACATAATTTTAATATAATATTTATAAATATTATACTCATATTATTTATTATGGGGAAATGATCATTTACCCGATTTTAGGCTAAAAATTGCCCACTTGCTCCACCAACTGTTTTTTAACCCCATTTACCCAAAACACTCTAAGGGATTATTTCCCCTTTACCCAATTAATTCTTTTTTCTTTTTTTTTGAGACTTTTTTGCCCTCTCCTTCTTTCTCACTTAGAGAGAGAAGTCACCTTCCACCTTGCTGTGCTCCGGTGACCAGAGGCCGGCGCGGTCTCCGGCGACCGGACTCCGGCGACAGGTGACCGGACTCCGGCGAACGGTAACCGGATTCCGGCGACCGATGACCGGAATCCGGCTATTATTGCCCCCCAGTAATCATATTACTGCCCCCAGTAATCATATTACTGCCCCCCAGTAATCATATTATTGCCTTCCAAAAATCATATTATTGCCGTCCAGTGAATTGTATGAACTCCCAAAACCAAAATGAATACACTACAGGCACAATTGATCAATTTATAATCATATTACTGCCCCCCAGTAATCATATTATTGCCCCCCAATACAAAGTCCAACGTCTCTACTGCCCCCAATAGACCACCAAAAATGCACCATTTTGTAAGATTCACAGATAATTTGACTTTAATACACAGAAAACAACAGGTAATTTATCAAAACACCACACTATAGTGATCCCTGTCCCTCGTATCAAAGTCTACTGGTGGCCAATAATGTGTCTACTGCCCTCCAGTAGACCATCAAACAAACCCCACAGTTACATTGCAATGTTAGATTACTCACATTGTTGAACAGATAGTAGATCATTGGCCTCCAATCCAATAGACATTCAAAAAAAAAATGCTGTTCCTTGCCAAAAAAAAGAACTGAACAACAATTCTTAAAAAAAAAAAAATAACGCAGCAACCGGAGTAATGTCACTCCTCCGGCAACTCCAGCATCGATTTGCTAAGGGCACCCAGTCGCTTGGGCACCCAACTCATCCAAGACAGCCCACTACCCCCACGTCCACCACCTGCTACTGCACCGAGCACTGACACAGCAGCCCATCCCCGCGCGGCCCCTGCAAACCCAGCAACGCACGACAGCTCCACTACCATACCGGATCACCCACGTCTCCGGATCCACACCGACGCCGTCGAACAGACCCAGTCGCAGAGTTCCTAGGCGCCGGAATAGCTGATAAGAACGACATCACCGACAAAGGCAGCGCCGGTGAGACCTCTGAAGCTTTTCGTCGCCGCCTCTCTTCTTCATCATCGTTGTCGTCTTCGTCCAGAAGGGAGCAGCGATTTCCTGCATCACGGAGATCTCCATGACGCCGAGATCTCCATCCCCAATCGACCGCCTTATCGATCAACGTCCATTCGTCGTCCGGCGCAGATGGTGGTGAACTCACATCTTCGAGACCGATGGTGGTTGGTGGACTCGGCATCTTCGTGGCTTGTAGTGGTCGTTGAGTCGGCTTGGTAGGGGAAGGAAGAGAGAGAGAGAGAGTCTAGGAGGAGAAGGGGAGTCTGAGAGGATAGAGTTTAATAGGGGGCAATACTGTCACTATAGGTTAGATTGGGTAAATGGGGTTAATAAACTCTTGGTGGAGTAAGTGGGCAATGTTCATGCTGAAATTGGGTAAGTGGTCACAGCCCCTATATTTTAATCAAAAATAATAAAAATAGCACCCTCATATAGCATCTCATGGTTAGAGATGAGAATTGAGTCCTATATAAATAGTGCAACAAGTGGGTGTTAAAATGATGATAGCACCCTAAAATGAGATTTCATTGTTGGAGTTGCCCTTGTACCCAGCACCCTTCTTAGAATCTTCACGATTAACTTTTTTTCATATAACTAGTGGAAAGTCAGATGCTTTATTTTGGACACACATATATATATATATATATATATATTAGAACTTAACAAGGAGATATCAATCAAATTTGCTCTCGTTATGGTCGTTTTCCTTGGACTTTAAGCCTTAATTTGCCTATGTCACCAATACACTAACCAATTTTTGTTTTATCAATTTGTGCTTACTTTTTTGTATGATATTACATTGAAGAGAGACTCAACAATTTTTGGAAATTTCTATATTCATGACCGGCTAATTTAGATCCCATGAAAGATATATATTGCATGCAAAACAAACACCAGCTAGCTAGCAGTACATATCATGAGGTTGGGTCGAGAGAGACACATGGCAAATTAAGGTGATTAATCATTTTTTGGTGTTGTTTTCATGACTTCCGTAATATATTACAAGTTGGAGTATTATGCTTGGGATATATTTGAAGAGTAAAGAATGAGAATGACAGAAAAGGAAGGTATCTTGAGCCAAGAGAGAGGATCCAAATCCTTCGATAATTTGTAGTTTAATTCCATAGCTCGTTCTAGTATGTGTCAACATCACTTCCTGTCACTGCTAGCTCAGCTCATCATCAAGTTGTTCCATTAATAATTAATGTCGATTGATTCGATCAGAAGCAGGAAAAAAAAAATAGTAGATACTATAAGATTCTAGCTCGAGGTTGGCATTATCACATAGGCATGGCATAAATTAATATTGCGTAAGATTAACTTTGTCATATTTCTAATACACATAAGCATGCTCTAGTGTTATAAATGCCATATTTATCTTATCACGTAATTCATGGAAGTGCGTAGTTCAATCTTTTAGTCACTAATAAAACTCGACTGTACCCTACGTTATTGGTTTAGCCATATTTAACAATGATCATTATCATTTCAGTTTTATCTGAAATATTAGATTAGTCGTATACTCTATTAGATTCTATTTAGCTGACTTTTTTCATGAATGATATTTGAATAAGAACACGTAATGAATATATCCGATTATAGAACTATATTAATTGAGTTTGGATCAAGGGACATCATATTTTACACAAATTTTGCATTATGAAAGGGGAAGTCCGGAAAAGTTTTACTAGCGGATATCATTTCTTGACCCAGCTTGTATATTAATGCATTATAAACTTCTATATTTTCAGGTCTCCTTAAACAAAAAAGAATATAAACGAATAACAGAACAATCATCTTTGGAAGAAAATAATTAAGTAAATTAATTCAAAATTACTCGGCCTAACTTTCTCCTCCTCCTTTGTATATGTTCACATTGTGTGATGCATGAATCTCGCGTAGTTGCTGCTTAGTTAGTTTTGTATGACAAAACCAACTAGCTAACTCCAAAACACTGCCACTGTATAATAAGCATGATTAGCTTTCACATACATCCAGTATCCACGGTTGTTAGGTATCCATACTGAGAGTTCTGGAATCACTATTTAGCAACAAAAGAAAATTAACTAGAAGGCAGGTGAGCAAGAAAGCAAGAGGAAACCAAGTTGAAAAGTTCTTGGTTAACCACTTATAAAACACCATATGAGGTGCTCACATGAATTTCAACTCCCAAGTCATCCATAGCAAGTAGCCAAGTAGTACTAATCATTTCACACACATTGACATGGCAAAGGTAGAAGAGAAGGGCTCTGCATATGGAAGAGATGATCAGACACAAGACGGAACTGTGGATCTCAAAGGCAGACCTGTTCTGAGATCAAACACTGGCAGATGGACAGCTTGTTCCTTCATCGTAGGTAACGTAGTCATCATCATCAAATCCATATATAAGTACGTACATGTGATATTAACTTTCTCTTTTTGTCTTTTCATCAAAAAGAGAATTTGGCAATATTAGTTTCTCGATAACAGCCTACACTAGGCACCTTAGTTCCTTAGAGGCTTCAATTAACATGTGTTGTTATGTACAGGGTATGAAGTGTTTGAGAGGATGGCATATTACGGAATTGCATCAAATTTGGTAATGTATCTGACGGAGAAGCTGCATGAAGGCACAGTGACATCTTCAAACAATGTCACAAACTGGGTTGGGACGGTGTGGATGACACCCCTTCTGGGTGCTTATATTGCAGATGCTCATCTCGGCCGATACTGGACTTTTGTCATTGCTTCTGGCATATATCTTGTGGTACTATACACTTGTAGCTTCATTTTAGCATAAATATTTTATCCTTTTTGTAGGAAACCACTGTTTCATTCCGCTTCTTATTGAAATTGTCAAAACAAAATAAGTGGTTAATTAATTGCATGCAAAACGTAGTACTTTTTAGGGTGATTAGTCGACAAGAATGAACCTAGCAAGTATCGGAAATGAGGATCCTTTTTCCCCCCCCAAGTGAGCCTTCGTAGCTAGGAGAACAAGAAAACTTAGTTGTCCGTATGCTTGGTTGTTGAAAGGATCTTTTCTTAGTTTTTCAGTGTAAGAATTTAACTTTCGGATATGCTGAAATCTAGCAACTCCCATCGTAACTTTGGCTAGCCTTCTCTTTTGCCCTCTTGATTACCGTCAAGGTTTGTCAACGTACTTATTCTCTGTTAAGTTGGCAGCTCTTCTTCATTCTTTTAGATTGAAAATTACCAGTCTTGACCTGATTTTCAACCACTCGAACTGAAATGAGTGCTCTCTTCCTTACTTTTAACTCCATTCGTTTTGTCCATTTTGTCCATTCGTAGTTTAAGCTTGCCTCATTGACAACAAGCCCCAACCTGACCCATGAAGAAGTATCAACGAGGTTGAAGAAATTAAATTTGAAAAATTAATTGAAAGACTTTTCAGATAGGGATATTGAAAAACTTGAAACTTCGATCGGAAGGTATCCAAGCTAAATGTTCGGTGGATGCAATACTACTAAAACTAGTGAAAAGTTGGAAGATTGCTAAACTTTAGCCTGCATACCCTTCGAACTCTGAAGTTTCAAGTTTTTGCAAAACTTTAGCGTGTTCAACAATATTGGTAGTTTGATCACACACTCACTCACCTAACTCTATATACTAGCTTCATAGAAAAGATATGACATGATCCATGCATTTCTTACATCAAATAACCGCTCTCATCAAGACCCAAGTAATAAGATGTTGCTCTTTTGTACCAATTATTAGGGAATGTCCTTATTAACCCTAGCAGTTTCACTACCTGCCCTAAGACCACCATCATGTGGCAGTGGAGTTAAACTTGAAGACTGTGACAAAAGAGCCTCACCATTCCAAGTGGGTATATTCTACTGTGCCTTGTACATAATCGCAGTTGGAACTGGGGGCACCAAGCCCAACATATCAACCATGGGTGCTGACCAATTTGATGAGTTTGAACCTAAAGAGAGGATCCAAAAGCTCTCCTTCTTCAACTGGTGGATGTTCAGCATATTCTTTGGCACCCTTTTCTCAAACACCTTCTTGGTTTACATACAAGACAAAGTTGGCTGGACCCTTGGCTATGGTCTTCCAACAGTTGGTCTCGCAATCTCTGTCACGGTGTTCTTATTTGGCACCAAGTTTTATAGGCACAAATTGCCTTCAGAGAGTCCTTTCAGCACAATAGCTCATGTGCTTGTGGCTGCGATAAGGAAGTGGAGGATAACTGTCCCAGATGACCTAAAAGAGCTTCATGAGCTGAGCTTGGAAAAGTACACAAAAGCTGGCAAATTCAGAATTGACCACTCCTCTTCATTAAGGTAATCCCTAAACCCTAGATGTAAAAGCTCACCTATATAAGCGGGTTTGGCTTTCACAAGAGAATCAAGAGATGTTATTGACGATGTAGTCTATATGAATGTCGATTGCAAATAGTTTTATTGTTGTTTCTTGATCGATCAAATGTTTTGTAGCCATCTAAAATCACAACTAACACTGCATTTATAAAATTACTTGCAGATTCCTTGACAAAGCAGCTGTAAAGAGTGGACCAACCTCACCATGGATGCTACGCCCAGTGACCCAAGTTGAACAAACAAAGCAAATGGTCAAAATGGTTCCAATTCTGGTTGCATCATTCATACCAAGCACCATGTTAGCTCAAATAGGAACTCTTTTTGTCAAACAAGGCAAAACACTAGACAGAAGTATGGGTCCTGGTTTTGAAATCCCTCCTGCATGTCTCTCAGCATTCGTAACAATCTTCATGCTGATAAGCCTTGTGCTGTATGACCGCTACTTTGTTCCAATAGTCCGGAGATACACAAAAAACCCAAGAGGGATCACATTGCTGCAGAGACTAGGCATTGGTCTTGTTTTGCACACGATTATCATGATCACGGCTTTCTTGGCTGAAAGGAGGAGGTTGAGTGTTATACAAGAAAACCACCTCTTTGACAAAAAGGATACAGTTCCCCTCACAATTTTCATTCTGTTCCCTCAATTTGCTTTGATGGGTATCGCTGATTCCTTTGTGGAAACAGCCAAGATTGAATTTTTTTATGATCAAGCACCAGAAGGCATGAAAAGCTTGGGGACCTCATATTTCACTACTAGCTTGGGAATTGGGAGTTTCCTTAGTAGTTTTATTCTATCAACAGTTTCCAACTTCACCAAGAAACATACACACAAGGGTTGGATTTTAGATAACCTAAACACCTCTCATTTAGACTACTATTATCTGTTTTTGGCTGTCTTGACCTTTCTCAACTTCCTCTTCTTTCTCGTGGTTGCAAAATACTATGTCTACAATGCAGAGTTGAGGGACCCCGAGGGAGAATTTGCCATGGAAACTTTGCCAAACAAAAGTACTTCAGGTCTAGATCGCACAGTAGACTCAAAAACTTCACTTATAAGCTGATAACTTCCTCTGTATGCTGCTTTAAGCTCCAAAGGTACTGTGATGCTAAGAAATTAATAATGTAAAGGTTTCATTCAGTGGATCACTGTATTGTATATTGGCATCAATCATCTGTCAGTAATGTTTTCCTTTTAGTCTGAATTTGAGACCTTGGAAGTGAATTTCAGAATAAGAGGAACTATCAACAATTTGAAAACTGATAAAAAAAAATATTCAAAAGAATTGAAATTCATTGACTTGAATTACACAAAAACGGAGTAATGATACATTATATGACATCACAGGTTGCAGGAATCTAATGAAGCATGCAGAAAACCATCTTCGACCTACCTTTCTAATGAAGCATACAGATTACCATCTTACCTATCTTTACCAGATGGTTGTTCTGTACTTCAACAAACAAAAATCACTGCACTTCATACTTCGTCAACATACAATTGGCTGCAACTCATATCTCGCAATTGACTCCAACAACCATGTGTGAAAGACGTATTCAGCTCCAATTTTCGCAGCTATATCTTGTGCCTCGTTAGACCTTTGCCAAAGTATTGAAACTTCTTCCCCCAACTTGCACCCTGGTGGGGGGTCAAGGTTGTACACAACTAGTGTCCTCGAAGTGCCCTTTTCATGACAACTTGCTTCAAGCACATCTTCCTTACTGTTGAAAACAGTACCTCCTGCAGCTATGACCAATTCTTTGTAGTCTTCCTTCCGTTCCAGTATAAAATCACCAGCAAAATAGAAATTCAAACCATTAAAGAGCTTCGCATCCTGCAAAGGAAAATGATCCAATTAGAGGAACCTAAATCGCTTAATGCCCATAGTTATTTGAGTTCCTATTTGTGAAGAACACGGTATTCATTAGAGGAACTTACATTGCTTAATGCCCTAAGCCTGCCAGCTTTGGCACCACTGCGACAACCATAGTTATCAAGACTAACTTCATAAGGTTCTTCATCCACATGATGCTTAGTTTCCACACATGCTTTTACCCCTGCACCCATTTTCAGTGTAATTAAACATTAAGTATTAAAAAAAGAAAGAAAAAAAAGAAGCCAGGTTACATACTAAATAATAGAATATCTGAAAGATTGCCATGAGAACAAATGCATGACAAGAATTCCACACATTAAGGATATTTTACTTCCTAAGTAAAACTATTATTACTAGAACTAAATGCATAACTGCATATTATATTTGTACCTCATAATCCTAAGGATTGTACATTAATATGCACATTTACTTTTAAAAGTAGTCCCATGCATATATTTCAACAACAAATGAGCCAGAAAGGCCAGAATACAGTCACTCTTAGAATCCACATGCTGATCTAAGAAACATACTCAAAAACAAGAATAAAGGGAAAGAAAACTTAACCAGAAGAATCATTGGAAAGGTTTGCCAACAACATATAAAGTCTCTGTACTAAACTAAGGAGCACATAATTACCAATAAAACTACATGGTAACCAGCTCAAACAAAAGCAAGAGCAGTCAAAACAATAATCCACAGAAAAATGTATTGAAGCAACAAGGTAGAATATCTACGTATCGCTTACAGTCAATTGTCACTATCCATTTTCCTGCCAAAATGGCCATGAAAATTTTAAACGTCCGGACATATGCACCATCCCCATCCAGGGCAGCAATCACATGTGTAACATCAGGTGTCCAGCTCTTGGACAAAGTTGCACCATTCATCTCAGCAAATTTGATAAGAAAAATCTGCACCATTTAAAAACCATTTATAAGTTTTTAATAATGCAAGCAAGATTTTTAGGTTACCAAGTAGAACATGGCATCGGAAAAAAAAAATATGCAAATTAGCCTGGCAATTGAATGCTTCTAGACCTGAAATCAAGGAGCTTAACAATCTACCTTCTAACAATGCTCTCATAATGTTTATCCAAGCCTTTGCAAAGCACAATATTAAAGATACCAATAATACCATTTTATTCAAGGTTTCGGTCATGCATATATGTTTAGAGACTGAAAGCATATTAGCATTTGTACCACAACAAGGTCCTCATAAAGCCAAAGAAAGGAAGAAGAAAAATCAGTATTTAAGGAAAGAAGCTCAACCAAAATTTGAGAATACCTCAAGGTACTTTGCATAATTTCTATTGACAACACAGAATCAAGTGATTAAGATCAGAATCGTAATCTGTTCATTGTACAAGCTTTTGTTTTAGAAAGAAGATTCGAATGGAGAAGTTCTCTTTTGCACTAACCTTCTCTTCAGAAGACAAACCAGAAGGGCATAAAACCCAGTTGTTCACTCCATTTGAAGCGACTCTACTGTCGGAGAGCTGACAATTTCTGTAAGCAGATTGGCAAAAAATAGGACATTAGATTAAACATTGACAGGCTACTATCATCTGGCTGCAATGTAACCGCAGAAGAAACATTTTCCAAGCCTCTTCCTTTTGTTGACTTTGGGTTGTAAGTGAATAGATTAGCTTGAAGAGCTAAGAGTCAAAATCCTTAAATCAAAATTTAACATTTTGAGGCCCCAAAACATAAAAACATCTGCTTCAACTAAACACTGCTAAGAGAATGATGTCATACTTGTGCTTGTTACGATTCAACTTCTCATTGGGAAATTTAACTGAACAATGTGCTGGACACAGCAGAAGAAAGCTTTCCTGTAACAAGCCAAAAAACACAACAACAGTTACTTATAAGGCTCATGGCAAAGAGAGAAATAAGACTAGCAAAAGGACACAGTAAAGCATATAAATCATGGGACATACATAATCCCAACGGCACTTGGAAATTTCAATTGCACAGGTAACATGATAGCTTCTTCGGCAGGATTTCACAAAGCATCCCAAGGCTGCTCCCTTTATCCCACATTTGGTGCATTTTAATCTTGCACCCCTTGTCACTTCCGCCTTCAAATTTTTAATGGTTTCATCTTTAAAGAACACTTGTGGTGCCCTGCAGTTCAAAATTTATAATGTTTTATCTAGTAGCATATACTTTAACAGCAATCAGGCAAGCGAGAAATATCAATCACTTTCTTCATTATTGAATTATTGACCCTGAACCATTATTCTCAAACCAAATTTGGACATAATGATCCATCTTTCAAATAAACACTGAAACATAGGAAATAGACTTCCAAGGTCAAAAGGATACAGAATCAAATAAGTAACTCAGTTCAAAAGGATCCATTTTACATTTCAAAGAAAACACTGAAGCATATCCAATAGACTATAAAGTTCAAAACAGATTCAAAATAACAATATGGTTAAGATAATCATTCAATGTCACTGGTTATAATGAATATAAGATTTTAATTTATAACCCTTACTGATGCATATTAGATTATTAAAAATGCAACATTATCTTTATCAGACTTCCAAAGTGTACAAAAACCATATTCATAACTATTGTAGACAAACAATGTCATAATTACTGCTTGAACATACCAATCAATGCATATTTTGTGAACATGTATGACATCTGAAACAGCTGCATCATCTCCCTCCACCAATTTTCCCTTGGAATAGTGCAACATTGGCCCAGTGACCTGCAGGATTCACTCATTGTATTGAGTAAAACTTTTTGACATGTATTCAAAAAGACACTGAGATTAGAATATATAAGAGAAACTAACCTCTGAGATTGTGGAAGACTGGCAAAATGCACAAATGGTGTTATTTGTGAAAGACTCATTAGAAGGTGTTCTGAATTTAAGTTCCAGCTCAGAATTAGTCCCTGAGACTGGCCCATAGTCCAGTTTCTTCTGTCTCTTGAGTTCCCTCAAATGGCCATCAGTATCAGATGCAGAACTATCAGGCCTCATCTGCCCTGTTCTATCATCAATTTTCCTCATTGACCCCCTGATCAAACTGTCTGAAATCTGAAAGCAAAAAAAAAAAAAAACCATGAAAAGGATATAAACAGTATGATTTCAAGGGAAGTAGAAAAAGCTACTATCTCAGCGAAACTAGCTTTCAAATGAAACATAAAGGTAAAGTTCATCTATGTCTGCAAACTCACACATTCAGTTCAAAATTTATATTCCAACATAAATTTTTTCAAGATCTATCAAGATGATATTTTCATGCTTTTATAGCATCTAGACAATGATGTTACTTCTTTATAGGATGCAAAGGATTAATGCTGATTTGCACCGACTTATGTAAAGGGAATAAAGAAGCTAGACAATTCTTACTTGCTCAGAGCACTGGTCAAAGCTATTATCATTATCTGAACATTTGGCATCACCAAATGAAGGAGGACTATCCAGCAACGCCTGCACTACTGGATTCATGTCTCTTTCTGAAGTCATACACTCGTCCAGTCCCACAGATCTTATTTGAGAACTTGGTAATGGTGAATTGGGATTTAATCCACCATTAAATTTACGTCCTCTACCCAACTCGAATTCTTCGCTGTTACCATCTATTGCTATGCTACAGTTATCTACTTTGCCATGCTTGCCAATTCCATCTGTAACAGAATGTTTCTGACTACATGGAACCCATACTCGCTTATTACCCCTTGATGAAACAATGGTCTGAGCACTTTCTGATTTACCCTCTTGGCAATTGTCAAACAGTTCTTTAGTCGATTTCCCAGCAAAACTGACATCAGGTGAAACCGGGTTTTGACCCGAAGCTGTTCTAACATCTGCAATCATGTAAATTCAAAGCTTCAATGATTAGCACCTGATAAAGTTTGAATATTAGTAGGGAGACTGGGGAGTTCCAAATCAACCTCTGAAGAAGTGTGTTTATTTTAAGACGTTGTACCTGAATATATAGGCTGGGAGGAGTTGGTACAGTAAGTGGCCTTCATGCTTTTGTAGATTGCTACTATGCTTTCCATGAAAGGCGCATGCCTCAGATCTATCATCCCACAAAATCATTGCATCAGAAAGGAAATATATAATCTTTTTTCCCTTTATAAGAGATAGATAATTTTTGTTTCCACCGAACACTTATTTGGTATCTAATAAGGAATTTCAGCAGATGGAGTAGCTTCCTGAAATAACACAGGTTGCCGTTGGGTATCATTAAACAAGACCTAACGGCTAACACTGTTTGATCAAAAACCCTACTCCTAAACACATAATAATCATTTAAAGCGTTTTAAGGGTCTCGTACATCACTTGTGGTTTACGGTTTAGATCTCAAGTTTTGAGACCCGCAAACCCAAGAGCTAAAGTCTAGGCACACTCTCTGAGGATAGAAACTCTATTTTGAAAACAGCTCTTCCCATTTGCATAAAAAATAATTTCTCTTCCCCATTTTGTTCACTCACACAAACAGCTATCTTAGGTAATGACTTCTGAAAACAGATTCGTACAATACTACCTAAAATCTAAATAATCTTGACTACTTTCTTATTCATTTTATTTATATTTTGAAATTAAGTGAGGTTTTTAGTTAATATATGTCAATCATTAGATCTCATTTTAATGATACTCCAGTAGACTAAGCCGTGTTCAAGCTACTCCATTTCCAGAAATCCCTTCACACTATGCACAGAGGACAATAAAAATCTTATACAATAGGCTTTATGTAAAATTACTATTTCCCACCCAGAAACTTAATCAGAGGCATCTACAGCCATACCTGGATCAAGATAACAACTTCAACCCTAAATCAAATAACTTTAAGGGAAAATTACCATCTCCAACCATAAAAACCTAATCAAGGGCACCAATACACATACCTTGACCAGGAACTTGGATATTACACAGAGGACACTCTGCTCCCAAATTGGTCCCATTGGGCACACAGTTGCTGCAAGTAAAACCAAAAGCAACAAAAAGATCAGAACTTTGCGAATCGTGTCAATCAAACACGGAAATTAGGGCAAGAAGAAAGAGACGAACTTGCAGAAGATGTGATTGCAGGGAAGCAATGTCGGCCGATTAAAAAACCCTAGGCTGCAATTCAACAACAAAATCAAATATCAAGACTCAGATTCAGATCGCCGGAAACACAAAAAAAAAAAAAAAAATCAAAGATCTGTTGGTTTCTGATGAAATCGGAGACAGAGAGGAGAGGTGGATGCGAACCAGAGAGGGCAAGTGAGCTCGAGGCCGAGCTTCTGGAGATGAAACGTGAGGGGGTTCTTGTTCATCGGCGAAACGACGCCGTTGCGGCAGTTTCCGGAATCTGAAGAGTGCTTGGCGGAGGACTGGGCCATTGGGAACTGTGCAGAGAGAGAGAGAGAAGCGTGTGAAGGGGTGGTGTGGAAGAGTGTGGAGTGTTTATGAGGCGGCGGATTTCTATTGGTTTGGAGGTGGGGAGGGACACGTGGAGGGCGGAAGTGTTTTTGCCCGAGTGGGAAAAGAGCGGGGTGCTGGAATTTTTGAGTGGAGTGGCGCCCTTTTCCTCTTTTGTTTTGAGAGAATTTCCCGCCGGAGAGGTGGTGCTTAATTAACGAGATTAATGTAATCATTGTACTGCATATCGCTGACGCTGAATTATTACTACGGTATTGTCTGTTAGACGTTTTGCTTTTAAAATTTTTATAGCTCGAGTGGTTAAGAGCTTTTATAATTACTTGTTATAAATTTTTTTTTTTTTGTTCTGAATTGAATATTTTAAATTTGTGATTATTGAATCCAACGGTTATGTATAATAAGGATGTCATACCTAACTTGATAAGTAGCACTTTTGATCATAAGTTGAAAGGCAAGGGTGTAGCCGATGTAAAGGGCGAGAAGAGTCAGCAAACTCCTCTCAACTTTTGAAAAGTGCTACTTACTTATCTTCCAACAAGAGACTTTGTTTGTTTCCTCTATACCAAGACTAATTGTGTCAATAGATCCTTTTCGGGAAAAAAAAAAAACGGTGTCAATAGACCGAGTATAATAACCCATTGGACTATTCTTTTTCTTCTAGTTTTACTAGGCATTGAAAAATTGTTGGGACAAATTAATACAGTATTATTTGTCTTTGAAATTGAAAAGTTGATTTGGTCGACAGTTTTAACTATTAATTATTCAATAATTCTTTAATATATCTATATTATTATTAAGAGAAGAGAGTTTTGTCAACTAAAACAGAAAAATTTTATCAAAATATCCCTCAAATATTAAAAAATATTTGAACTGAAATATTTGAGAAAGACAAAATGGTCAATTTACAAATAAAAGAAAAACAAAAAAATTTAATAAAAAAAATATGTGCAGCAATTTTCTCCACATTCTGTGAAATAACTTCCTACGTAATTATCTACACCCATATGGTGTGCTTGGAGTCTAGTATATATATAAGATAAGAGATTGTGGCTATTTAAATTTTGACATTTCTCGATAAATTTTTTGGCTACGCCACTAGTTAAAGGGACTTGATTGTAACAGTCCGTAAAATTCTAAGCCCTGGAATCGAGCCATTGACATTATTTGATGTTGTTAACTGCTTTTAATTAAGTTGGACATATGAGAGAATTCAAGTACAAAATTAATAATTCGAGAATTTTTATTTATTTATTAGACTCAATTACAAGAGTTAAGCTTTTTTTTTATCGAAATAGGTCAGCCCTTTTATTAAGTTCAGCAAGCAGTACAAAAACGAAACACTCATATGTGGTCGACAAAAAGAATTGTTCCTTAGAACCTCTGAAATCCCTATTTTAGAAGAATAAAAACCCAAAAAGTCTCTAGTACACTCACCTTTTAGAAAATCCACACGCCTTTATTCTAACAAAAACCAAGAAACCTCGAAGCAGACATAAAATGAAACCAACTAAGGCTCTGGTTTTTGCTACCCAAACAACATTTAAATTAAACTAATAGTAGGTGACATAGCACCCTCCACAGTATCCTCTGCAATAGAAGACTCCACCATCTGCCAGCTGCACAGGCTTACTCTCACCAGCATTCTCAGCAACAACTGAATCAAAGTTTATTTTCTCCCTGCGCTTAGAGCAACTCCAACAGCTTCCCCATATTTTGATTTTTCTCTACTTTAGGGAAAAATGAGCCTCTTTTGCTCCAACAGATTCCCTATAATTATCCCTATTTTAGAGAAAGTGAGGAAAGAGAAAACCAAATTCCCTATATTTATAGCAATCTCTAAAATTTAAGGAAGAATATGGAGATTTTAGAGATTGTTATAAAATAGAGAATCTGTTGGAGTTGGAGAAGAAAAAAATGCTAAAGCTTTGACTTTTGCTTCCCTATTATACAGAAATTATAGGGAAGCTGTTGGAGTTGCTCTTATACTTTCTAATTAAGCTGTTTCACTTCTTGCTCATCCGCAACTTTAATTCTATTCTTGCTGCCCTTTGGTCTCCCAACCTTCTTCTTTTTTGGTGAAACCAACAACTTGCCATTCTTATGCTGCAGCACCAAAGAGACATTCTCCTCCACTAGAAGCATTGAGTCAGGAAAAGCTAAATACTTATTTCCAAATCTCTCCAAATTCCTCACTGCTTTTCTTTTCTTTCCTACTGGAGCTATTTGAATGGAGGAGAACGCCACCCTATTAGCTTCCTTTCCAGATTCTACCAATGCAGGAACTAAAGTCATAGCCTTCGAGTTTACCTCATTCGAAGTGGAGGGAAAAGGAACCCAGATGTTCAAGCCACCCGCTGCCTTGATATCAGCCAGAACTTGTTCCAAAATAATGGGGCTACCCATACTCTTGGACCCCAACAAACCATGAGATCCTACTCCCACTTGGCTTTCCTTCTCAACAAAGAATCCGTAGACAAAACCACCTAGAGAATCCAACCCAGCACCTACAATAACAAGGGCCTTGCAGCTAGCCTCTGATGCAATTCTCATCCCCATGGTCCTACCAGAATCACCGGAAGGGAAAGACCCAGACTTAGTCTCCGAGATCAGAGATAGTCCAGCCATGGAGAATCTCCTCCTTCTCCTTAATCAGACGTTTGTCACAGCCTAGAGCATCATGGACGAAAAACCCACAATCACCAAAAAAACCCTTCACCTTTTCATAGATGAAGACTAACTCCTATTTCACAGCAAGAGAGAACTCAACAACCTTCCAGGTATGAACCCGTTGCCTAACATCAAACACCACTTTGATCCTCTGTTCTTCATCCTTTCTCTTAAGAGCATTCAGATGAAGACGTAAGACTTGCCCTAGTGAAGAGTGTTGTGCGGAAGCGTAACAAACAAGGTATTGATAGGTATTGATATGAATTCAACAGTAACAAACAAAGAAAAAGAAAACAACTAATAAACAAACCACAAAGAACACCAAGATTTATAGTGGTTCACTCAATCAGTGTGATTGAGCTACATCCACTTTCGGAGCCGGCAAGATATTCCACTATGATCAATTTGGAGAAACATACAACTAGAGTTTATGAACAACTCTTTCTACCCAAATCCCCAATACACCCAAAACCTATTAACTCTCATTTGATTCAAATAGAGAAGAAGAAGAAGAATACTTACTTCTCATATACAATAGATAGCAACACCAACAACTAAGCTTAAGAAGCTTTAACTATGGAGTAGCTAAGTCACCAACAAAGAGAGGAAGGCACAAGGAGTATTCAAGGATGGCTTCTTATGTTTCTCTGTTCTTCTAATTCATCTCACTTTCGGCTGCCAACTTCAAAGGCATATATATATGTCTATAATTGTGCTATTAACCTAGCACATGCAGCTCACATGAGAAACCAACTTGGGCCAAGCCCATCAAGTGAAAGCCAACATCAACAATCTCCACTTTGGCTTCACTTGATACAATAATGTCACAAGTAGAATATCACATATCAATTTGGCGCTCCGACATCCCCGTAGGGAGAATCAAATGCAACGAACACCAATCAAGTTCAAGCAATGCTTGAACTTGCTCAATGGAATTGGCTTAGTCAACATATCAGCAGGGTTGTCTTCAGTTCCAACTTTCAGGAGCTCTATATCACCATCCTCCACCAGTTGACGAATCTTGTGAAATTTGACATTGATATGTTTAGTGCCAGCATGAGTAACCTGGTTCTCTGCTAAATGAATAGCACTCTGACTATCACAATAGAGATCCACATAATCTTGAATTATTCCCAAGTCCTCAAGCAAACCACAAAGCCAAACTGCTTCTTTTGCACCCTCTGTTACCGCCATGTATTCAGCTTCTGTAGTCGACAAAGCAATAGTAGATTGCAAGTTCGACTTCCAACTCACCGGTCCACTAGCAAGAGTAAACACATAAGCTGTAGTAGATCGGCACTTATCCAAATCACCTGCGAAATCAGAGTCCACATATCCAACAACACACTGACTCGTCTTATCCTGCTGAAACACAATTCCAACATCCACAGTACCAAGAATATACCGTAGAATCCATTTCACTGCTTGCCAATGGCTTTTACCTGGGTTATGCATATATCTGCTCACCACACTTAAAGCCTGTGAAATGTCAGGTCTAGTACACACCATACAGTACATCAAGTTACCAACAGCACTAGCATAAGGAACTTTAGCCATATATTGCATATCATCATCAGTGCTAGGAGACATAGTAGATTTAAGCTTGAAATGAGAGGCAAGAGGTGTACTTATAGGTTTACATCTATCAACCATGCCAAACCGCTGTAGTATCTTCTTCAAATATTGTTTTTGTGACAAACAAACCTTGCCTTTCGATCTATCTCTTTCAATTTCCACGCCCAAAATCTTCTTAGCTTCTCCCAAGTCCTTCATTTCAAATTCACCACTCAACTGTGATTTTAATTTTTCAATCTCCACCTTGTTCTTAGATGCAATTAGCATATCATCAACATATAAGAGCAAATAAATGAAGGTCCCATCATGTAGCTTGCGAAAGTAAACACATGGATCATAAAGACTCCTAGTGTACTTCTGACCAAACATAAATTTATCAAACCGCTTGTACCACTGTCTTGGTGACTGTTTCAAACCATACAATGATTTATGCAGTTTGCAAACCAATTTTTCCTTACCAGCAACTTTGAAACCATCTGGCTGAGTCATATAGATCTCTTCGTTCAATTCACCATGTAAAAATGCAGTTTTGACATCAAGTTGTGCTAACTCAAGATCAAACTGTGCAACCAAGGCTAATAGAAAACGAATAGAAGAATGCTTCACAACAGGAGAAAATACCTCATTGTAGTCTATTCCTTCTTTTTGTGCATAGCCTTTAGCTACCAATCTAGCCTTGTACCGAGATCCTTCCTTTTTAGGAAATACCCATTTGCAGCCAATTGCTCTCTTCCCATGTGGTAACTGAACCAATTCCCAAGTCTTGTTCTTGTGAAGAGATGAAATCCATTGCTTTTTCCCACTCTACACTATCTGCATGTATCACAGCTTCTTCATAGGTAGAAGGAATTTCTTCTTCAGTAATTGGAAGTGCATAAGTTACCACATCATTTAGCCAAGCCGGCTTTGGAGCATTTCTCTTTCCTTTTCTAAGTGCAATAGGTCCATGTTGCGGTGGAGACTCTTGAGCTTGAGCCTCTACTTCAATACTTGAATCTTCATTTATTGAATCATCTGACTCAACTGTAGGACTACTTGGATCAATCGGAGTTTCATCAACTTTTTTGTAAACTCCACCTGCTTCAAACTCTTTATGGTCATCTCCTGTTTTTGAGAATCAGTCTGCTCACTCTGATTAACCATAACAGCCTCATCGAATGTCACATCTCTGCTTACAATAACTTTCCTCACATCTGGACACCAAAGCCTAAATCCCTTCACACCATCATTAAATCCCAAGAAAATAGCTTTCTTGGCTCTCGGATCAAGCTTGCTTTCCCTGACATGAAAATAAGCAGGGCAACCAAAAATATGTAAGTAATGATAATCAGTAGCAGGTTTTCCAGACCATACCTCCATGAGTGTTTTACCCTCATTTGCAGCAGTAGGCAACCTGTTGATGAGATGGCCTGCATATGTAACTGCCTCAGCCCAAAACTCTTTGCCTAATCTAGCATTAGACAACATACATCGAACTTTCGCCAGTAAAGTACGATTCATGCGTTCTGCCACCCCATTCTGTTGTGGTGTCTCTCTAACTGTGAAGTGTCTCACAATGCCCTCATCTTGACATAACTTCAAGAATGGATCAGACTTGTATTCACCACCATTATCTGATCTGAGCCTCTTAATTTTTCGACCGGTCTGAGTCTCAATCATCTTCTTCCACTTCACAAATATATCTAAGACTTCATCTTTATGCTTCATGGTGTACACCCACACTCTTTTAGAGAAGTCATCAACAAAAGAGACATAGTAGTGCTTACCTCCCAAAGATGCAGTTTTGGTAGGTCCCCACACATCTGTTTGAACATAGTCTAGAGCACCTTTAGTCTGATGAACTGCAATACCAAACTTCACTCTAGTCTGCTTTCCCAATACACAATGTTCACAAAATTCCAATTTGCAAGTCTTTGCACCCTTTAACAGACCTTGCTTCACTAATCCCTGCATTGCTTTCTCACCAGCATGTCCAAGACGCATATGCCATAATCTGGTAGTATCTGCATCATCTGTAGTCTCAGAAATTGCTGTTTCACTTGTCACTATACTCCCTTGTAGAAAATACAAGTTTCTATCTCTTGTACCTCTCATCATCACAAGTGAACCGGAGACAACTCTAGCAACTCCATCCTTCAATGTAATTGTGAGACCCTTTGATTCTAAAGTTCCCAAAGAGATAAGATTTTTCTTCAAGTTCGGAACATACCGAACATTTGTCAATTCTCTAACAACCCCATCATGCATTTTGAGACGAATTGTACTAATCCCTCTAGTTCTGCAAGGACTATCATCTCCCATCAAAACTACTCCACCATTTACTTCTCTTAAAGTAGAGAACCATTCCTTGTTCGGACACATGTGGTGTGTACAACCCGAATCCAGAATCCATTTCTCAGAGTAATCAAGTGCAGATGAGCTTGCTAAAGCAAAATCAATCTCAGCCTCTTCAAAATCATCGAAGGTAGATGAACAACTCAATGCGAAACCAAAGTCATCATCATCTTCAAATTTCTCAACATTCACTTCAGAACCCTTCTTGTCTCTAGTCTTCAACTTGGGACAATCTTTCTTCCAATGCCCCTTTTGGCAACAAAAGGCACACTCATCTTTTGCAGGAAATTTGCCTCTTGACTTGGAACGAGAATTACCTCTTTTTCCACCAAACTTTCTATCATTAGATCTTCCTCTTGCTACAAGTGCTTCACTTATCACTTTTTGCAATTGCTTCTCCTTCTTTCGACACTCATTATTTATCAATGAATTACACACATCATCAAATTTCACAAATTCTTTTCCATGCAACAAAGTTGTAATCAAATGCTCATACTCGTCAGGAAGAGAATTTAGCAAACACAAAGCCTTATCCTCATCACTAATTTGCACATCTAAATTAGCCAAGTCTGCAAGTATCTTATTGAAATCACTGATGTGTTCAGACATAGAAATACCTTGTCAATAATTGAATCGGAAAAGCCGCCTCTTCAGGTGAAACCGGTTTTCAGCACTCTTGATCATGTATTGGTCTTCCAATTTCTTCCACAGCTCTTTTGTCGAAGTTTCCTTCATGATAAAGAACTTTGTATCCTTTGCAAGACACAATCTGATAGAACCACAAGCCCATTTATTAATCTGCTTCCACTCCTTCTCACTCATATCTTCTGGTTTGTCTTCAAGAGCTATATCCAATTCTTGTTGACACAAGACATCCATCATCTCACACTGCCACATGCCAAAATTGTTTGTTCCATCTAACTTCTCAACTTCAAATTTGGCATTGCCAATTGATGGCCTAGTAGTGGACGATGAACCCGAACTCGAATTTTTCTTTTTGTCTGCCATTGAATCCAATCAATACACAACTCCCAAGTTCATAACCGGAGCTCTGATACCAGTTTGTTGTGCGGAAGCGTAACAAACAAGGTATTGATATGAATTCAACAGTAACAAACAAAGCAAAAGAAAACAACTAATAAACAAACCACAAAGAACACCAAGATTTATAGTGGTTCACTCAATCAGTGTGATTGAGCTACATCCACTTTCGGAGCCGGCAAGATATTCCACTATGATCAATTTGGAGAAACATACAACTAGAGTTTATGAACAACTCTTTCTACCCAAATCCCCAATACACCCAAAACCTATTAACTCTCATTTGATTCAAATAGAGAAGAAGAAGAAGAAGAATACTTACTTCTCATATACAATAGATAGCAACACCAACAACTAAGCTTAAGAAGCTTCAACTATGGAGTAGCTAAGTCACCAACAAAGAGAGGAAGGCACAAGGAGTATTCAAGGATGGCTTCTTATGTTTCTCTCTTCTTCTAATTCATCTCACTTTCGGCTGCCAACTTCAAAGGCACATATATATATATATATATATATATATATGTCTTTAATTGTGCTATTAACCTAGCACATGCAGCTCACATGAGAAACCAACTTGGGCCAAGCCCATCAAGTGAAAGCCAACATCAACAAAGAGCCCACCATGGAGAGAGCAACTTTGTTTCTCAACGCAAAAGGGAGGCCTATTACTGCAACCCAGGTCTCCATCAGATATAATGGAACTTCTTCCACTGGACCCAAGCCATCGTACTCCCCCACCACTAGCATGGTATTGCGATAAAACCACGGCCCCATGCAGGATCCTATTTCGTGCAGCCTCATTCTCAAATTGGAAAACGAATAGCTACCCTGCATCCTGGATAGTAAGGCCCGATCTGATGTGCCAGATGGTGGAGATTGCGCCTTTAAAACTTGGAAATTTTTCCTTCGGCCCCAACAATTAACCCACCATATACCAATGGCCATCTTGAAATACAGCAGCCCCTGCTGCCCCCAGCGAGACTAGTGTTGAATTTGATTGTGTCAGAACAGTAGCGAGACTATCCATCGCTGCTGCCAGTGGATTGAAGGTAAAAATCGGATCGGAAAAATGAAGTTATGACAAAACCAATGTAGGAGTGTACACCGAGAAACCCTAGCAGAGACGGCTATGTCTTTTTTTTATGTTTTTGTTTTTCTTGTTTGGTCCTAAAAACAGATAGATCAAGAGAAAAAAATTACGAGAGTTAAACTTAAAATCTCTCATTTACGGATAAGTATTCAAATTTTAATCTCGATACTTTAAATTTACAGAAATTTTGGTTAAAAATAAAGAAATCACATTATTTAGATACATATAACAAAATGTCTTTCTTGAACCACATAAGTGACATAACAGAATCTGAAAATCCTCATTATCTAGTTACCTACATGTTAATCACACCATTATTCAGGAGTCGTAAGTTGTATCTTCTAGTAAGTCCTGCCCCAATAGGTCCACTTCCTTGCTGGCTTTCCAGAGGCAAAGCAAAGTGTCCCTGCACATACACATACATATAAGCTACAACAATACTCCATATTACGAAGATAGGCATAGTGCTTATTCTATCTGAACCAAAGAAAAATTAATGATGTACCTTCAGGAAGTTCAGACTGCTCAAATGGGGTGCAGAGAGACTTAGCTGCTCCCATTTCACCTTCAGCCTTAGTTCGTTTTTTCACATCCTCTTCCACATCCTAATAAACAAGACCAAGAGAGAAACTGGATTAAGAGCTGGCCAGATGGAAGCTATATATCATAACGACGATATTGATGACAATGTGACAACCATACTTACCATTTCATCACACCAAGGAGCCAAGATCATTTTCTTTTGGTTTAGAGCTTCCGTAAATTCTTCCCATGTCCTTCCAACTTGGATACAAGCATCTCGTCTTTCCCTTGCAACATCAAACATGTTTTGCTGAATTCTATCCAACGTGTCCTTTACTCGCTCAACCAAATTATTGTTCAGAGGAATGTCAACTTTTTCTGAATTGTCCCGACGAACAAAGCGCACCTGAAACCCAGATGATGAACATGATGCAGTTCTCTTGGAGAACCATCAACAATAAACGAGCCAACAGAACCTGGATAATTACAAATTGAACAATAAGAGAAAAATGACTAGCTAACTGAAGAAACAGTCTTACTTGATTCTTGTCCAAATCCCTCTGTCCAATTTCAATCCTCAGAGGAACACCTTTCATCTCCCAATGCCAATACTTCTGACCAGGTGTAGAGGTTCTACTCAAATCTGCCTTAACACGAAAACCAGCTTTTTTCAAGGTAACTACAGTTTTCCTGCAGGCGTCCAATATGGCTTCTGTATCAACATCCCTGTAAATAACTGGAATCACAATAGCCTGCAGAGTTGCCACTTTAGGTGGCATTACCAACCCTCTGTCATCTCCATGCACCATCACCATCACTCCAATCTGTACTCATAATATCACATAATGGTAACAACAAATTATAATTCATAATTGGACGTCGATGATAGTAGTGCAACAAACTTTAAATCCATAAATTAGAAGAAAGTAAACTTACCGTTTGAGTAGTATAAGCCCAAGAGTTTTGCCAAACCATGGCCTTTTCTTGCATTTCATTTTCAAACTTGATGTCAAACATTTTAGCAAAATTTTGACCCAAACAATGTGAGGTGGCACCTTGTATACCGCGGCCGGCATTAGGAATAAAAGCCTGCATGTGTGAAAGTAATATACTCAAGCTCACCATAGAAAGAGGCAATAAAAACATGCTTAAATCAGGTATAAACTATCATGTACCTCTACACTTGTGGTGTAAAGAGCACCAGCAAATTTCTCAAGCTCGGTATTTTGTCCCTTCACAACTGGAACCGCCAAATATTCCTCATATATCTTTCTGTACAGTTCCAACATCTCCTGGACCTACAATCAAGATGAATAATCAGAATCCAACCTTCAAAACTTTACTCTCAGTGAGTTACTATTAATAAGCACATTATCAAGAAAATGTCAGGTGGAGCCTAAATGAAAGTTAGAAACTTTGCATTGAATAGATCACATAGCCAATTAACTTCTGTAATCAGGAGGGTGTTATGTGCAGCTTTGTTTTGTGTTTCTAGAATCTGCAGCTGTGGAAATGGTACCTCAGTGGCTAAATATAAGCTAACACCCATATATACGAGTAATATCAATAGTAATATAAAGATGAAATATGAACACGGCTAAACTTGAACTTCTATAGAACAGTAAACGATCGGACTTGGCTATACATAATCTATAGAACAGTGAAATCTGAGTAACTCCGTACCTCATGATCTGCCTCTTCCTTTGTTGCAAAAGCAGTATGGCCTTCTTGCCAAAGAAACTCTTTACTCCTGAAATTATAAAAGGAAACAAAGTATTACATACTTTTCAAGAGATAAAGTTCAAGAAACTGGTCATTTAACATGGAGAATAATTGGAGACCCTGCCAAAGAATCAACGAAACATCTAGTTTGAGCTGAAAGAACAACTTGAATTCTATGAGATTGCCATCTTTATTGTTGTTGTCAATGCTGCAAAATTGTTACATATATAGAAGGGGTGTATGCATTTCAACCCATGTAGACAAAGAAACTACCTGATAAATGGAGTAGGATTGCTCTCCCAACGAACAACATTGACCCACTGATTTTGCTTGTATGGTAAGTCAAGGTGACTCCTGATTCTTTTAGAGAAATCTGGATACATGATAGCCTCGCTTGTTGGACGGATTGCAACAGGCACTTTCAATTCTGATTTTCCAGCCTCTGTGACCCAAGCGACCTACAAAAGCATAAAAATGACATAATATAATGTAGCTTATTTTCCAAGGGCATCTGAATCATCAAACACCACTGCTGCAGTGTTTCTTAAGCCACACTATCATGCTTTCTCACCTCAGGAGTGAAGCCCTCTATGTGATTCTTTTCTCGTTCCAAAGAATCACGGGTTACAAAGAGAGGGTACGTGCAAGATTCTATCTCCATTTCATCTGTTTCTGCTTCAAAAAATGCCTACAGATTAACAGCATTGGAAAGATAGAAAGTGAGCTATTCTGCTGAGTTATGAGGAAAAATTTGTAAGATAAATAGTGAAATCTGCAAGCATAAGCTAAGAACGTAAGTATTGAATAAAGAACTGGGAGACAAAGTTCAAAACTCCGATATTTGGGATGGACATAGTACAGGACCGGTACTGCTACTCAATTTAAATGAGAAACTCAAGATAATGAAAATTTGAGGACAGCATTTAGTAGTACTCAGAATGCTAGCGACAAATAGTCGTTCAAATATCATATATTAATTGCCTTACTGAGAACTAGACTTAGAGTTCTAATCATAATGCTGACACCAGATGGGTAATATGTAGTTCTAGCAGAAACCAACACAAATATCAACATATATGACTTGATGATATTCTAGGAATCTAAAGCAACGCATACTTTCATATTCTCCCATATTTTCATTGCCCAGTGCCTTATAATATAACAACCAGAGATATCAGTGTAGCCAATCATGTCGGCACGAAGAAGAACCTGCAGGGATCAGCTAGATATATCAGTGTAGTCAATTATGTCAGTACGAAGAGGAACCTGCTGGGAACAAAGTAAGGGGCCAATTTCTCAATCATATTTGTGAAAGAACACTAGGAACAGAACCCAGAAAAAATGGAAGGACAGATACCTGACGATACCACTCTCCGAAATTCTCGTCCTTCTTATAGGAAAGACCCAGTTCAGCCATGTTTTAGTACCTAATTGACAGTAGCCAGTAGCACAGTTAGGTTCTATATATTAGGCTCATACAATTCACTATGCTAAAGAACACCAGAATGCCTAACATTTAAGTTAACTAGAAGAGCACAAAAACCAGTAGGCAAACCAGAAACTGAAGGCAAATATTAACCCAAAGACGGAAGGCAAAACGAACTGGGGAAGTTTGATGCTCACCAAACTGAATTTGGTGTTGTGTTTTCTGATTCGGCCTCTGCTTCAGGCTATTTAGCCTTCTCTCTGAAATCGGAGGAAAGAAAGAGGATGCCGACTCACTGTTCAGTATTAGTCTCGGACAGTAAGTATTTTATTCATTGCAACCGTCAAAAGATGCTATATTTAAGGACAACAGTCATATATGGAACAGATTTCAAGTCTTGGGCCGCAAGTTTTCAGTTTTGAACAAAGGAATCTTGGGCAGCAAGCTTTTTATCCAAATATGTTTTAATTCTTCTTCTTTTTTTTTTTTACAAGAAACGAGTACACACTCAAGTTTCCCCAAAAAAAAAAAAACAAACAAACAAACACGGTCAATATGTTGACATTATTGAGCAACTTGGGTGGCAAGGAATTTTAGAAGTCCCTATCCTCTGACAAAATTGGTAACAACCAAAAGTACTGAGTTCTACAGGTTGTACAGTGTCACAGTATATACCATTAGAACTGAAGCAGTCCTCTTTTCTGTGTTATTTTGGTATTGCAATGTAACCAAGTCTTTCTCAGGAGTATCTCCAGGCCTTGACAAATCAATAGTGACTCCATCTCATGGATTGTTCATCACCAACTCGGAGGCTTCAGACTGAATGTGACTCCCCTCCTCATCGGGGACCTTCATCTCGGAGGCCTCATCTGTGTTATGTATAGGCAACACTACAGTTGGTACATTTATTTCTTCAATGATCTCTAACACATCAACTGGCTTGTTGGACACACTTTCCAAACCAGAATCTTGAGACTCTAAGGAGGTATATGTCAGATTTGTGGTACTTCTGTAGGTGGAATTTCCATCCACATCTGGAAAATTGGCAGATAATCCCGGAGCACAAGATTCTGTATTCAGTGATACTGTTTCTGCATTAACTTGTGGATTGTATCTGGCTGTCTCATCCTCCTCTAATTGCATATGATCCTCTGAAGGACTTGCAACATCATTCTCGGAAGTGTCAGAAGCACACTTTGATTCACTTGGTTCAGCTTCCAACGACGACGTTGTTTCAGCATTGAAGTCAACTTCTTGATCATATGAGGCTACTGCACCCTCCTCTACTTCCACATAATCCTCTAAAGAACTTGTATCATCTTCCTGAAAAGAGTGAGCTGTATTCATTGATGCTGATTCAACATTAAAGGAAACTTCTGGGTCATATGAGGCTACTTTACGCTCCTCTGGTTCTGCAAAACCCTCTAGACAGCTACTAGCATCTTCCTGAAAAGAGCCGGTCTCATTCTTTGGTTGGTCAGTACATTCTTCTGTGTTCAAGGATATGGATTCAGCATTATAGGCAACTTCTGGCTTGTCTGTGGCTACTGCATCTTCCTCTGAAGAATTAGCATCATCCTGAAAAGAGTCAGCTTCATTATTGGGTTGTTCCTCTGCTTCTTCTTCACTCACATGCTCTTTTTCCTTCTCAATCTCCAGCAACTTTTGGATCGTTTCAGCAGCAGAATCTATAGCCCAGGCATCATCGTTGACATCTCTGCATTTAACAAATTGTTAATACTTGACATAAAAACCTCTGGCCAAACTCATGCTGTGGGTAAAAGAAGCACCATCACATTATGTCAACATCAAATGACAATAGAAGTTCAAGAAATACCTTCTAGGATCTACTCCAGCTGAAACAAAGGCTGATTTCATCAGATTCATGAGAAACAAAGGGTTGCTGGAGAAGTAACCTCCGTACTTTGTGATTTCCACTAGAAATTGCACATCCAAAATAAACTGCTGTAGGATACACAGACAAAAAGAAATAATTTGAATAAACAAGCATCATGAAAAAAGAAGCGGATAGTAACCAGACTGCTAGCACTTCTCTAGGCATGCATAAGGGACAAGAAAAAGGAAAGGAACCACAAACCTGCTTGAAAGCGAGAGGATAATCTTCTGTCATATTCTCCTCATTAATATCCCTGAACTCTTTGTTATTTGAAATCCAAACAAAAACGGCCTCTATAAGCTCCCCTAATAGCTCTATTAACCAATCAACTTCAAAAACATTGTCCTCAGAAAGTTTTTCTAGTTTCCTCAGTTCTAGAAACAGTACCTGATCGTCAGACATCAAAACCAAGACCATATTAGTAGCATATATGCTTGCATAAAAAACAAGACCACATCAGCAGCATATAATCCAAGTCCCCCAAAGTTACAACTTTTCTTAACTAAGAGGATATAATTGACTGGTGCAGTAAATTCTGAGGAAATCCAAAGAAAAACTGCTGAAAGTAGTGGTGACATGCTGTAGCCCAGTCCAACTAAGCTGTCTGACTGTATCAAAGGAATGACATGCTGAGAACATGATTATCCTATCACTATTCAACGAACTCTTCTAATATTTTCAACAATTTCAGCAGCTTTCTTGATTTCTAAATTTCAAAAACTTCAACGTAAAAGTGAACAGTTGCAGATGTAAATTTATGAAGCACCTCCTTGCACAGCATTAAGAAATAAGGAACTAGTGAACCTCATGAGCTTTTAGACGATCGTTATTTCAAACACATTTGATTTTTACTTTTCCCTTTCTTGTGGTTTCAAGTCGGACTATATTGCCGTTCAAATTATTTATCTGGCAAAGAAAAAATATCAGCATAATTATGTAATAAGATACCTGAAAGGTAAGGGAGGGCATTCCTCCATCAAATATGCAAGACTCACCCTGGCCGTCAATGCAGATTTCTGGAAGTTTGTAGCTAGTTTTGAGGGACATTACTTTATTTATGAATTGCTCACAGAATAGAGATCTGAGCCCAAGAGAGGCTTCTTGAATGAAAAATATACAACCGTCAATTTCCTTCGGTTGATAACCACCAGGGTGGCTTTTTCTTAATTCAGAATTGGTGTCACTCGCACCCTTGAAAATACTCCTGACCATGTTGGAGAAAAGTTGCTCAAGTGATGATAGATTGGATAGAATAGAAACCTGTTGTTGCACTGACTCAGCCAAATTGATTCTTGAACTGGATTTTTCTGTAACAGTTGTTTCACAGTTGATGGCTCTTTCAAGGATGTCTATATACTTTTTAAAGAGGTTCATTAGTCCTCTAAGAATTGATCCTTCAATTTCAAGGGAAAGTAATGGGCTGACATCTACAGTGATAGCCTTGAAGCAAACAACAAAAAAAGATGAGTAAGAATAGCATCATACCATTACCATGCATCACCTAGAATCATACCATGAACTCTTTTAGATGATCCTTTTTGTTCTCTTTATGTCTAAAATAGATTTAAAGACAAAATGATACATACCTGCAGCAGTGTTACAAACTTCCGGCCGCTGTTAGTAAGCAAGCAATATTCTGGCTGTTGCCCAACAACCATGGAAGAGCACTGTTCATTCATAATTCCAGATACAAGATATCTACCCAAAACCCATGTATCAGTCGCTGTAAAGATGCCAATGACTTTTGTAAAATGGTCCAGGTGTATATTTAGAACATCTTCCATGCAAGGGCGAATATGCTTGATCAAATATGGCTGCAACACTAGTCTCTGAGTTTCCAGCAAACAACAAAATGAAATTGCAAACTGCATAGCTTCTACTGCTGTGGACAATCCACCACTTATTTCTGAGATGGACTTAACATATTCATCAAAACAAGCAGCAAACACTTTAGTTTCTTGACGAGTCCACTTAACAACTTCTGGTGCATAAGGAGAAGTTTCTCCATATAACATCACAAAACTTCTTGCTGCTTGAGAAATCTTAGAAAACACGAACTTTGAGAGTTCCCTGATGTATACCCTATCCAACAACGATTTCGAAGCCTTCAATTTATGTATCCCAGAAGCAATGCGTGAATGATAATATTTGAGCAATAAATTGGTTGCAAGATGACTATCACCTAGTCTGCAAAGCCCCACCAGTGCTTTCTGAAGTTCAGCTGCAGATATTCTTGGATTTTCAGCCAACATTGTCAACTGTTGTGTAAGCAAGCCCTTCCTCTCAGAAATTGCAGAGTCAAATAGTCTTAACTCGTCCAATGGACAATCCTCTTCAAACTGCATCCTTTGGAAATTCTCATCCTCCAATTCTAAGATAGCCAGCGCTTCATCTATCCTGTTCTCAGACAAGAGAATGTCCAACGTTTCTAAAACATCATTTTTGTGAGACTCTAACTCACTGATCAGAAGAGGTTCATCCCATTCTGATTCTTCAATAACCGAGTCCATACTCTCCTTTGATAAAACCTTTGAATATATGCCATCTACAAGGTCATTCACAAGCCTCTTTTGGGTCGAAACATGGTTTCTCAGTTGCAGCAGCTCCCTTTCCACGCGCCCTACTTCTTCAAAGACTCTACATATATATAACAACACATTCCACTTATTTTTGCAATCAAAGCATCACTTCCACTCTATTGACAAGTAACCAAATCGCGACACCAAATTACACATATAATTAAAGATCACATACTAATTACAAACACATTAATACAGTTCTCTGATTCGTAATCCGAGAATTTCGAGTGTTCATTGAGTAAAAAGAACAAGGAAAAATATATATAGCTGAAGAGTGAAGAATTTACCTAATAAAAGACGAATAATTAGCAAAGATGTGCCTGTGAAAATCTCCATTCGATGCAGCCTTCAGCTCCAGGAGTTCCGAACAGAGATGCTTAATACCCTAAAATCAAAGCAATACCAAATATGAAATGAACCTCTAATTCCACACAAAAAAAATAAATAAATAAAAAATAAAATCAACACTGACACTCGATTGAAGGTAATTGACTAACCCTTCCGGTCATGGATTGAAGGTCGGAGTCGTCATCGCGGTCACTGGAGACGACGGAGGACGCGTCGGAGGCCGTGTCGGACTGCGTGGAGTTCTCCATTTCCGGGAGGTCTCTGAAGCGAAACCGAGAAGAAGTGGAAGACGAATCCATGGGGAATGGCTATCCATTAGCACCGGAAACTGTGATAAAGTATTTATAGCAAATCGTAAGCCCCACTGATTTGGAGGTGGCTCTTGTCGTTTGGTGGCTCCGTTGGCGCGCTTTGGTTTCTTCGTTCATCTTTAACGTTATGCGAGGGTAGAGGATAACTTATACGGCGTCGTGTCCTGGGTTTGGCCGTTAGGATAAATTTACAATTTCGATTTTAACGAAATTTCGGTATTTCAAATTTACGGAATTTTTTGTTAAAATTTTGAGGGTTGACTGTTGAGAGTTGTTGTTGTTGTTGTTTTTTTTTTTTTTTTTTAATAATTATTTTATTTTTTATATGTGAGAAGAGAGGTTTGAGAGTTGATAAAAATCTATACTATTATTAAAATAAGAGGTTTTGTTAGCCAAAACAGAAAAAATATACCAAAATGACCCTGAAATATTAAAAAACTATATAACTCATTCAACAAATAGGGATAATATAGTTAAATTACAAAATAAATAAAAAGGATAAATGAGAAACAGATGAATTGACCATCAACCGAGTTGTCCCTTGAACCTCCCATCCCAATTTTTTTCAACAAACTTCCTATTTTGTCCTTGTTTGTATTTTACTTTTTTTTTTTTTTTTTTTTTATACCTCTTATTATGATGCGTGCAGTTCCTTTGAACATCAATTTTTTTAATCTTTGTCCGGTAAGGAACTATATACATAGAGAGGAGAGGAAGGATTAATATATGACCACACTACCAACTTTAAAGTCTAAACTCTATACATGGCGTGGAGGGTCATTGACATGTTCGTCAAAAGGGATAAATATAGGAATACAGCAGAGTATTTAATTGAGAACTACAAGTGCAATTGTGTTGGAGTACAGAAGAAGGGTCAAGCTGGAGGCTACGTTCTCAACAACCCACAAAAATTTCTGGGTTCTTGCATAATTTAAAACCACCTACGTACACATCTCAAGTGATGTAATCTGCTCTTTACTAGTTCTTCTTTTTCTCTTTAATTTCTCATGGCTACGGAGTTATGAAGTGCATCACAAATTTTGAATAAAAAATAAAAAATAAAAACTCTATGATTCATATTTGTCAATTGGCTAAGAACAATTGCGAAGGAAGAGAGTGTTTTTAGAATAATGACTCTTGCGTATCAATGGTATTCATTCTATATATTCAGTTTTTTTTTTTTAAATTATAAAAGGGATAAATTTCAGTTTAGTACCCTGTGGTTTGGGGGTATCATCATGTCAGTCTCTGCTCTTTCAATTTGATCAGCAACACCCATGTGCTTTCAATTTCAATCAGCCGTGCCCAAATTTTACTGTTCCGTCCAAATTTGAACGATAACTTTGACCGGATTGACAAAATAAAATTTGGACGGAACAGTAAAATTTGGGCACGGCTGATTGAAATTGAAAGCACAGGGGTGTTGCTGATCAAATTGAAAGAGCAGGGATTGACATGATGTTGCCCCTAAACCACAGGGTAGTAAATTGAAATTAATCCTTATAAAAGAGGGTTAAAATAGGGATTAAATTTTGATAAAAATTTAGATAGGTCCAAAGAGCAAATTTGGAGATCTGAATGGAACCCACCCAACAGATAATCAAACTACCCACTTCTATCATTCCATGAAAAACTACCCACTCCTGTAAATAACTCTCACTGCCTATTAAAAAAATAATATAAAATTTTCACACACAGTGTGTGGGGCCATCTAGTATTGATAAAGAAACGAAATTTGATTTTTCTTTAATATAATAAAAAATATTAAAGAAATTTAAAAATTAAATTCTTAATAAAAAATGTTTAAAATATTTTGTCGATAACGGCACTTCAGCTCTAATGGATATTTCAGTACTGTTGAGAATATATACATCCCACATGAGAAAAATGAGACCTTGCATATGGATTTATAAGGGTTTTGGCCACTCCATCCATTGCCAATAGTTTTGATGGATATATTGATAAATGTCGACATATATATTATGCACAAACTAGTGTCGAAGATGTTTTATGAAAATTCTCGAATATCAGTTAAAAAAAAAAAAATCAAGAACGAGTTAGCAAGCCACCTCGGTTATTATAGTGAATTAGTAACACCTATCTAGTTAGTACTCAGACCAAATTCCACGAGAGACTAATCTCCCGCCACAGCCCAATGGTCTTCTTAAATCTGCTGACTACAAACTAATGAGAATTGGGACTCAAAAAATAGACATGAGAATTTCATGCTACCAACCTTTTTATTTTTATTTTTTTAGAAAATGGTTAATGTACCTACATGTGCCAGAACGAGCATAATTAGCTATAATGAGCCACGCTCATTGTACCGCCAGATGTACCAACTCCCACCAAGGGGATGACCTGCGAAGGCACGGCCAGGCACGCTACCGCTTAAGCCCTGGACCGCCCCCAGATCACCGCTGACGCGCCGCCACTCGCCGCGTCAAGATAGCATCAGAAGCTCCAGACGTTGAGAATCGAAGCACATCAGTCCCACATCGGAAACAAGAAGAAGATCAACCTCTTCCTCAACTATAAAAGGTTCTCTCATCTCTCCTCATTAATTACGCAATTACTACTCATTTATTGTTATGCTGCGCATATACAGTGACTGACTTAGGCATCGGAGAAGTGAAGACCGCCCAACGCAGTCTCCCTCTAACGCCCTGTCTATCGTGTTGCAGCAAACAGGAGTCATCTAATCCTAGGAGTAGTGGTCCGCCCACCGGACCCACGTTAAGCAAGGAATCGGCTACCGCCGGACTTGAGCATTAACAGTTAACATAATTGTCTTGCTGCAAGCACACTTAAGTCGGACAAAAGTAGTACTGTAGTACTAAGAAATTGCAAGACATCCCACAACAAACTCAACCGAAACAACTATTAAGAGTAGAAGGGTGCAAATCATATACTACATCCACAATGGTATGTTCAGCCTTGGATTACATATACTATGTCCCCAATGAGTTTTTTTACCAAAATCAGACTACAGAGAGTTTGGGTTGGCCCAGACTAATTGTCGCTGGGCCTCAGCATCCGCAAGACTGTAAGGAATAGGTTCAGAATGTCCAGATAAAGAGTGATGGAGGCCTAGATGTACTCACCATAAATAAAGCGCTCGACCAATCTTACCATATTAGGTGGTTGAATATTGGTAAAATTAAGATGGAAATTTTTGACAATTTTAAAGAAATTTATATCCTTGCGGTGGAACGACGTCGTGGGTGTATTTATAGAGTGAAAGCGAATTGGGACCAATCACACAAAAGAGGCTTTCCAACTTGTTAGGATCAGCCCAACAAACCTCCCTTAAACCCATCAGTAACAACCCATTAGTTTAGCTAAGAGCTGTTAGCTTTGGAAGGACGTGAATAGTGGTCCCGACCACACATCAGCTTCCCTTTTTGTAACTTATGAGAAACCATCCTTATATTTTGTACTCATCATTCAGTTTGGGCAATGAGAATTATGATCAAACTTTGAATTTCCTTACTTTTCATTTTCTTAATTATCTGATCCCAACATCTGGTATCAGAGCATGGCTCTGATGAGGGCCTTGCAAACTTCCACCCCCTCTCCCACCCCCTTTGTCCCACCACCACCCACTTCCAATGCCGCTATCCAATTAGCATCTTCATCCTATCAACCAGAAGACTCTAACCACCTTCAAATGGCCGAGTTTCAACACTCTCTTGAACTACTTCAGGAGGAGCTCTACTCATCTGTTGATTCAATCAACCAAAACTAGATGCCTTTTAAAACCACATGACAACCCAGATGGCAGCCTTGGAAAGCACATTGGTGCAGGCCCTCACCCAACGGCATCAACCCATCCACTTCACAACCTTTACAGTTCCACAAACACTGGTACATACACACTCCTAACTACCTATTATCACCTTCGGTTCCATTCCATCTCCGGCTGTGTCCTTGTCATCATTGACCTTATCTCTCCCTCCCACACCATTTACTACACATTCTTCCAATCCTATCGGCTTCTCTCCCCACACCCCACCACCGTACACTTCAGCCCCTCCTCAATACTCCATACGCACCTCTCTTCAACACCAACCCCTCCATCCATCCACTTATGTCCCACTTCAATCTTTCTCTCTACCCGAAATCCATATCCCTTACCCTGCCCCCACCTCTGTCCCTCGCACCTAGCCAAACAAGTCCCAACCTTTGAACCCCCACACCCTCCGACTGCCCAAGGTGACAGGACCCACCCCGGATTTCACCCTGAAATCCGAAAAGGCCCTGCGGGGCCCACCTTAGAAGAAATTCTACCAAAAATTTGACAGAACTTCCCCTAAAAATGGACAACCCAAAACCTGTAAACAAACAATTACACTTCTAAATCATCCATCCTTATTCTCCTGGAGCCACCCTGCTCCCTATATCACAACATCTCTCATATCACAAAACAATTCTGAAACTTAAGAATATTAATCTCAAGAGATATCAGAGCAATCTATTTCTCAGGCGTACAAGAAGGTAGAATACAAGATAAACGACCAATACTTTTATAATGCGGAAGCTATGACAGCTATGCCTCAACCCCAAGTACGCTCGACCTCAAGCTAAACTGGCCTGCAAACTGGGCATTTAAAACCGAAGGGCCCAGGGGAAAACATTTAAAATCCGTTAGAGTGAGTGGACGAAAAATAAGTAATTTCAAATGAATAAGTAAAACTTAATGCTTTCCCAAGTTATTCTCTAAAACCTCGCATGCAGTAACAATCTTGAACACACTCTTAATCATCCTCTTTACTGAAATCTCAATCACGTAACAAGAACATCTTGAAGTCTCTTAAAATCTCATCCTCAATCCTTATAAAAACATCATTTTCATGAGGCTCGTTTGATGACTAGAAAGGACTGCTGCCTAGTCATCTCATGCCATCTAGGAGGGACTGCCACCCAATGACGCATCGGAAGGGACTGCCAACCGGAATAGGAGGCGGTGGATAGATGGGACTGCCAACTAGCCACATGTGGTAGACGGGTCTGCCGACTAACCACAGGTAGTAGACGGGACTGCCGACCAACTACCTCATGTCATCTGGAAGGGACTGCCAACCAGATGACGCATCGGATGGGACTGCCAACCGAGCTGTAGTCTGGAAGGGACTGCCAACCAGACCATTACCTAGAAGGGACTGCCAACTAGGTAAGATACGCATGCGCCAAAACTGGCCTCCTTAATAAACTGAATAGCCTCCTCAAGAACTGAAAATAACCTCTTTCAATCACTTGCTTTCGGAAAGAAACTCGATATTACCTCAATAAATCAATAATAATTCACCGAAAGCATAACTCCGTAATAACTTGCTAACTCAATCCTCGATATCTCAATAAATCCTCGAAAGCATAATCACATACTCTATAATTCAATAATTGCTTTCGGAAAGAAAGCTCCATCTAACCCAAGTCTGATAAGTGCGGAATTCAAAACCCAATAAATCTCGATAATCAATCACACTCAAATATTTGCTAAATCCATCGCACTCATATATCTTCATAAAAACTGATATTCGAAAAAAATAATTCTCATAATATTTTTCCGAATCAGTCACTTCCCGAAAATCATTTCCCAACTCAATAACTCATGAATGACTATCTCAAAAATCTACTAAAAGCCCTCGGGAAGGAATTTCAATACTAATCTCGTAATCCATAAATAAATCTCGATAAACTAAATTTCAAATATTCAAAACATAATTAAATCTCAATTGGAAGAAAAATAATAATAATACTGCATGCGGAATTAATTTAAAAACAAATGTCCACTCACAGTACTATTTAGGCGACCATGCATACGAGTTCCTTCGTCGAGCAATAGCTCGGTACATCGCCCTGTACACAATTATATTCCGTGAATAACTATTCAACAATTAAATACGATTCTCAAAATCAAATCCTCTTAATTACATCTCCACTTCTCCTCGGATGCAACCCAAATTATACCACTAATACCATTTCGTTAATTTAAAGGTTCCAAGGCAGAACCGAGAGATATCCGACGGCCGGATTCTCGTAATTCGATAATCGAAACCCTAAACTTCAAAAATTCATAATTAATTCCAAGCTTCTCCAAAATTCACCAAATTTCATATATAAGCTCTACAGTATTTATAGGATTTAATGGGCTAAAAACTGGAATTAAAACATAGCCCAACACGCCTCCACGCGCCACCCACAGTGGCGGCGCGTGGGACCCACGCGCAGGCGGCAACCACCTCCGATGGCCACCATATTTTGACAGCAGCACCTACACAACACACTGATCAATTTTCTCAACTACAACACATCCCAATTTTACCTTTAAACAGTCGAAATCAACCGGTGAAGAAAACCCAGAAAATCAAGAACCCTAGATTTTCAATTCGGCCTCTACACTTCAAATCTTGATTCGAGGCTAGGGGCGAAATGATCTCCATGGAAAACCAAACCTTCGACGGCAAAATGGTGACCAGAGGTGGCCGGAATCGCCGGAAATCGGCAAAAATGGCTAACTGCCACCGTAGCTTCCTCCGCTCCAAATCGAGCTTCTCCGGCCAAATCACCGTAATATACCTCCACAGACGTGATAAGGGGAAGAAACCGAGCTTGGGGGTGGCCGGATCACGTTCTGGGTCGGCCGGAGGAGGAAGAAATCGGAGGGGGAAGAGATCGGGCCGAAAGGGAGGAAGGGTCGGGGAGAGAGAAGAGAAAGTTACCGGGGGCTAGGTAGATTTTCCAAAAATGGAAATCTACCAACAGTAATTTCCATATATATATACAACTTACTATGAACAGTAAATTCTACATTTTTGGCCGTAACTCTCACATACTAAGTCCAATTTTTACGCACCACATATGCACGCGCTCGGTTTAACGTCCTCTACAACTTTCATGAAGGAAATTTTCTCAAATTTTGACCCGAACAAAAAGTCAACTTTTAGGGCCCCCTAAAAGCATTGAAACGACAGTAAAAGTGAAAGTAAAAGTTGTTTACCGTCCAAATGACTAGTAACCCGGTGAATTCGGGTTCGGGACGTCACAATCTCCCCACCTTATAAAAATTTCGTCCTCGAAATTCCATACTGTTGAAGTAGAGCTGGGTGCACACGCCAATCCATAGTAAACAGTCACAAGATGAATGGCACATCAATCGTACGGCCGTGGCGATGATAAGGCATAGAAAAGATGTGCAAGTCTGCTCAAATCATGTAGAAATTACCTTCAAAACTGATCCAAAACTTGACCAATTAGAACATGGAGATCAACCCTTATAAGAAACAATTCTCTAGCTGAAATCTAGCCAATTATTGCTATCTGAATAATTCCCACAGCGTTCTTACTAAATTCAGTGTCTTAGTAGATAGATTTACTTCCACTCATTACTGACAGTCCTTAACAACTGAGGGAGAACATCGTCAATACATTATGTTTGAAGCAATCTGTAAACGGTTCAACTATGTGAGCAGAAACACCTACTAAAATTCTCAGAATAAAGACTCAAGGCTAAATCAAGGTCGGTTACTGGAACGAACTACACCTTGAAACTGCATAACGAAAATCAAATCTTCTTTGGATTAAGTTTTCCCTCTGCAATTTTAAGTCAACGACTGGGGTAGCTGATAATCTCGACAATCTCGATTACACAAGCAACCAAAACATATACTTAGAATCCCAAATGTATCAATGTTCCAAGTTGGATACCCTTGTCTTACCTAACTATGTAATAGTACATACTCACAAGTACAGAACTTCGACGTCAAGAAATTTAGGTCAAATAATAGTTCAGATGACTCATGGTATCAATATCACAAACTATGCAGTTTGAATAGTAGCATTCATACCTTTTCATATAACTCGTACAGTGAAGATCCACTTTGTTCACCAACAACATGATAATACATTTACTCACACTTAAAACAATTTCAATTCGTACACGGGTTATGGAAAGTCCAACAGTTAATAAAACACCACAAGATGCTCACTGATAACCCACATGTCTTAAACAACCAATTTCCTTAGCAACCACAAAAACCACACTTCCTCTTTGTCTATTTGTGCTTGGATTTCTGATCGAATGTCGTGCACGTAGAGATCCCATAGTCGTCAAACATATCAAAGAGTAGCCTCGAACCAACCTATAAGTTCTTAATCATGCATGTTATGGGGCCACTACACTTTCATTGCGCTACTTTGATACCTGACTAAAACATTGATCAAAGCCTTGAGATGACATCTAAGTCAACTAGAGAAACTTCTTTGATATATACCCTGCTGGCCATAAGGCGACACATTTCACACACCTGTTTATGTTCAAAATTCTGTACCAGACTGCTAGCAAGATAGTCCATTCTTTCTTCTCTATGTTTCCACACCATAATCTTCCAATAATCAACGTTAAACTTGCAAGTACTTGAGTATAGCGAACTCTCCTGGCATGGCTCAAAGCCGGTATCCCCAAGCGACGCTGTCATCGCTAAACTGCGGATAAAGTAGCTGAAGATCCACCCTCTAACACACTTATTCAATAATATTCCAGCTACAACAACAATTTCAAAAACTAATCCGCGCTAACTAAGATAGCACCAAAATTTCTCAATCCTCATCTCGCTAAGCATAAATCCAACAACACAACTCAACCATACTCGCTCAACAATTTAGTACTTCAAGAGTAAATTGAAACCCTTGATAAAACCCAAGGTCCAAACAAGTAATTTCCAAACTCAACTCCAACATCCCGCTAAGTCAACGTACCTATAAACCCGTGATGGTGACCGAATATCAATCGTACTAACAACTTCCTGTACTTCTCCAAATATGGGCCACCATACGGTAGAAATATCAATTAAAGTATGAATTAAATCTCAAACAGTTTAACCAATTCCACCAGTAACGGTATCAAGGTAGTAAAATTCACTTAATTCCTTCAAAGCAATCTGTTAGTATATGTATGCAACTCAAGCAACCACCAAAATTCCTAGATGACAAACACCGTTCACAGAGTCTTTCCTCGAACAACAACCTTGATGTAAAACAGACACCCGTCCAACATCTCATTTCACACAAAGCGGTACCTGGATCTGAAATTTTTCCAACCACCTGGCGATCCAATTCCTCCATTTAATCACTGTTGAAATACGTCACTGCCAAGACAAACCGCATTACGTCTGACCCACATATAACAAGAATTCTGGTCAAACCTTAATCTGAAATATTTCTGGAGCCAACTGAGAAACTTATTTCCTCAAAGTTATTCCACTAACCACTCTTACAATATCCCAATCTAACTGTCTAGCAAAAACTTCACCAAGGATCTATCACAATTAATCTTTAAGGCTCCACAATTTATAACTCAAATCACACTCCGTATCACAAGTAATTCCACTTGCACCATTATGAATACCCAACGAGATCACTACCACTATTCTCCAATTTTTAGGTACAACCATTTCAGCCAAAACGGATAACCAATTTAGTACACGCATAGGCACAATCTCATATACAAAAGATGTTTCTAATCTTCTCAATTAAATACTGGCAAAGATCGTAACTCGACGGTAAAGCTCTATGCGTCCAACTAAATACTCAAGTTTCAAACATAAAACTATATCAAACTTAAATTCTGTCTATCTCCTTACTCAATACGATCCACAACTTCAAAAGGATCAATTATAAGTCAATGTATCAAAAATCAATTCCTTCCAATCCGAACAAAACAAAATCCAAATATCATGGTTAGGTCAAAGAGCCAAGATAACCAGTCATGATTTCCAAGTAATCTCCAACAACTATCAATGATATCACAAATGTCACATACATGCCATATCACATCACGTAACACATCTCCTGAAACTTGGTTCAACGTCAGAACCACTAATATTACTAGCTCCATTTCCATCAAAAATTCTGATTCTAAAGCAATTTATAGCAAACTGAGACAACCCAAATCTATGCCCACTCAACTCTAACAATCAAACACGAAATCGAACTCCAGTCTTGCACCTTAAACCTTACCCCAACAAACTTGTTGGCATCGAGGGAGAGATAACCACCACATTCCCTCGGATCACATTTCGTAGCATAACTCAACCCTGTAAGGTAATCTAACATCACCATCACCATGAAAAGGTGCAAGACACATAAACAATCTGATATGCAGACAGATCCCTATGAGGTCGGCGTATAAGAGGCATAGCACCTGAAGGAAAATCAACTAACCACGTACCTTACATACTTGATGAATACTTCAGCACCGAAGAGTAAACGATGGGGAACCGCTGCAGTCGGGCCATCACTCGGGAGGTACTGAGTAACATCAAGCATATAAGGTAACCAGATCGAAACAAGTCTACAGAATCTTAAAACCTAGTGCTCTGATACCAACTGACAGGACCCACCCCGGATTTCACCCTGAAATCCGAAAAGGCCCTGCGGGGCCCACCTTAGAAGAAATTCTACCAAAAATTTGACAGAACTTCCCCTAAAAATGGACAACCCAAAACCTGTAAACAAACAATTACACTTCTAAATCATCCATCCTTATTCTCCTGGAGCCACCCTGCTCCCTATATCACAACATCTCTCATATCACAAAACAATTCTGAAACTTAAGAATATTAATCTCAAGAGATATCAGAGCAATCTATTTCTCAGGCGTACAAGAAGGTAGAATACAAGATAAACGACCAATACTTTTATAATGCGGAAGCTATGACAGCTATGCCTCAACCCCAAGTACGCTCGACCTCAAGCTAAACTGGCCTGCAAACTGGGCATTTAAAACCGAAGGGCCCAGGGGAAAACATTTAAAATCCGTTAGAGTGAGTGGACGAAAAATAAGTAATTTCAAATGAATAAGTAAAACTTAATGCTTTCCCAAGTTATTCTCTAAAACCTCGCATGCAGTAACAATCTTGAACACACTCTTAATCATCCTCTTTACTGAAATCTCAATCACGTAACAAGAACATCTTGAAGTCTCTTAAAATCTCATCCTCAATCCTTATAAAAACATCATTTTCATGAGGCTCGTTTGATGACTAGAAAGGACTGCTGCCTAGTCATCTCATGCCATCTAGGAGGGACTGCCACCCAATGACGCATCGGAAGGGACTGCCAACCGGAATAGGAGGCGGTGGATAGATGGGACTGCCAACTAGCCACATGTGGTAGACGGGTCTGCCGACTAACCACAGGTAGTAGACGGGACTGCCGACCAACTACCTCATGTCATCTGGAAGGGACTGCCAACCAGATGACGCATCGGATGGGACTGCCAACCGAGCTGTAGTCTGGAAGGGACTGCCAACCAGACCATTACCTAGAAGGGACTGCCAACTAGGTAAGATACGCATGCGCCAAAACTGGCCTCCTTAATAAACTGAATAGCCTCCTCAAGAACTGAAAATAACCTCTTTCAATCACTTGCTTTCGGAAAGAAACTCGATATTACCTCAATAAATCAATAATAATTCACCGAAAGCATAACTCCGTAATAACTTGCTAACTCAATCCTCGATATCTCAATAAATCCTCGAAAGCATAATCACATACTCTATAATTCAATAATTGCTTTCGGAAAGAAAGCTCCATCTAACCCAAGTCTGATAAGTGCGGAATTCAAAACCCAATAAATCTCGATAATCAATCACACTCAAATATTTGCTAAATCCATCGCACTCATATATCTTCATAAAAACTGATATTCGAAAACAATAATTCTCATAATATTTTTCCGAATCAGTCACTTCCCGAAAATCATTTCCCAACTCAATAACTCATGAATGACTATCTCAAAAATCTACTAAAAGCCCTCGGGAAGGAATTTCAATACTAATCTCGTAATCCATAAATAAATCTCGATAAACTAAATTTCAAATATTCAAAACATAATTAAATCTCAATTGGAAGAAAAATAATAATAATACTGCATGCGGAATTAATTTAAAAACAAATGTCCACTCACAGTACTATTTAGGCGACCATGCATACGAGTTCCTTCGTCGAGCAATAGCTCGGTACATCGCCCTGTACACAATTATATTCCGTGAATAACTATTCAACAATTAAATACGATTCTCAAAATCAAATCCTCTTAATTACATCTCCACTTCTCCTCGGATGCAACCCAAATTATACCACTAATACCATTTCGTTAATTTAAAGGTTCCAAGGCAGAACCGAGAGATATCCGACGGCCGGATTCTCGTAATTCGATAATCGAAACCCTAAACTTCAAAAATTCATAATTAATTCCAAGCTTCTCCAAAATTCACCAAATTTCATATATAAGCTCTACAGTATTTATAGGATTTAATGGGCTAAAAACTGGAATTAAAACATAGCCCAACACGCCTCCACGCGCCACCCACAGTGGCGGCGCGTGGGACCCACGCGCAGGCGGCAACCACCTCCGATGGCCACCATATTTTGACAGCAGCACCTACACAACACACTGATCAATTTTCTCAACTACAACACATCCCAATTTTACCTTTAAACAGTCGAAATCAACCGGTGAAGAAAACCCAGAAAATCAAGAACCCTAGATTTTCAATTCGGCCTCTACACTTCAAATCTTGATTCGAGGCTAGGGGCGAAATGATCTCCATGGAAAACCAAACCTTCGACGGCAAAATGGTGACCAGAGGTGGCCGGAATCGCCGGAAATCGGCAAAAATGGCTAACTGCCACCGTAGCTTCCTCCGCTCCAAATCGAGCTTCTCCGGCCAAATCACCGTAATATACCTCCACAGACGTGATAAGGGGAAGAAACCGAGCTTGGGGGTGGCCGGATCACGTTCTGGGTCGGCCGGAGGAGGAAGAAATCGGAGGGGGAAGAGATCGGGCCGAAAGGGAGGAAGGGTCGGGGAGAGAGAAGAGAAAGTTACCGGGGGCTAGGTAGATTTTCCAAAAATGGAAATCTACCAACAGTAATTTCCATATATATATACAACTTACTATGAACAGTAAATTCTACATTTTTGGCCGTAACTCTCACATACTAAGTCCAATTTTTACGCACCACATATGCACGCGCTCGGTTTAACGTCCTCTACAACTTTCATGAAGGAAATTTTCTCAAATTTTGACCCGAACAAAAAGTCAACTTTTAGGGCCCCCTAAAAGCATTGAAACGACAGTAAAAGTGAAAGTAAAAGTTGTTTACCGTCCAAATGACTAGTAACCCGGTGAATTCGGGTTCGGGACGTCACACAAGGTCGTCCTACCTTGCTTTTACTGCGAAGACCCACTCGGCTGGTTCACCATGGCTGAGAGGCACCTTCGTGCCTAAGAAATTCCTCCGGCCCAACACATTGCAACTCTGGCATCTCACTTTGGCCCAGACGCATGTATGTGGATGAATGCTTTCGAGCAAATGAACCCATCTCGCACTTGGGACCGCTTTGCCTCCGCCTTCCTCGAGTACTTCGGCGCTGGCAACGATGAGGATTTCCAAACCGCCCTCACCCACTTACAGCAAACCGGGACGGTGGACGAGTTCATCACCGCTTTTACCAAGCTGTCTTGTCGTGCTCCTAGCTGGTCCGACTCCCAACTCCTACGGATCTTCCTTGGCGGCCTCAAACAAGATATCCAACACGATGTGATAGCCATGGAATCTCGTTCATTGACCGCAGCTCAACGGCTAGCCCGCTGCTATGAGTTGAAATTGAATCACAACCGCTCCTCCCGACCAAGCCGTACCTCGTCCTGGCCGTACTCTGCCAAAAACCAGTCATACTCCCACACCCCTTCTGTCCCCACTACCATCCAAACCAATCCCCAATCTGCTCAACTCCAACACAATCTCCCAAATCACCAAAGGCCCAGAGCTGATGGTCCCTCTCAAAAGTGGATCCCCAATGACCACAGAGAACGCAGAGCACAGGGACTCTGTTTCAATTGTGATCAGCAGTGGTCAAAATCACATGTCTGTAAGAACCCTGTGATGGTCATTCTGGATGCCCTCACTCTCCTCGAGGAACAACAACGTGACGAGTCACAGGACGAGGACCAGACGTGCGATACTGAGTCGACCCTTCCCCTTCACGCCATCACCAGCACTGCCCTCAGTGAGATGTTGTGTTTCAAAGGGTCTATTAATGGCACCACAATCGACGTCTTCTTGGATTGTGGATCAGCGATGAACTTTCTCAATCCGAATACCGCCAAGCACCTGGGACTCTGCATCGAGAACGTTCCTCCACTTCAATTCACCACCGCAACGGGCACCGTAACATCCACATCAACCTAAGCCATAGATGTCTCGGTCAACATTCAAACCTATCAATTTACAACGTCAATTTTACTCTTACCCGTTCCAATTTGTGATCTTCTCCTCAGTGCTCAGTGGTTAGATACATTGGGTTTTGTGGGATGGCACTTCCTCGAGAAGCTGATGGTCTTTATGGCTGGGGGTCGTTGTCATGTGCTACAAGGCCTCACCAAGCAGCCCATACAAGTGGACCACAACGCATTCAAGGCCTTAATGTCTCAAGAACAGCTGGAATCGGGCCCATACCTTCCAGGCCCCAAAGTTCCCAATCCGAGGCCCATGCTCCGGAAATCCAACAGCTCATTACCACTTATGGGTAATTATTTGTCGCCCTAACAGGCCTTCATCCAAAAAGACCCGTTGATCCTACCCACAACAGGCCTAGTGAATGTGAGGCCCTATCGGTACCCCCACTCTAAAAAAACCGAGTTGGAAAGCCAAGTGACGGAGATGCTTGACCATGGGCTTATCCGCCCTAGCCGAAGCCCATTCTCTTCACCGGTGCAATTGGTCCGTAAGAAAGAAGGTACTTGGAGATTTTGTGTCAACTATTGATCCCTCAATGCCGTTACCGTCAAAGATTGATTTCCGATTCCGGTTGTCGACGAGCTACTTGATGAACTCCATGGTGGACGCTATTTCTCCAAGTTGGACTTGCGTGCCGGCAACCATCAAATCCGGACGTGTGAGGATGACATTCACAAAACCGCCTTTCGTACACATGAAGGCCATTATGAATTTGTGGTAATGCCCTTTGGTCTCTCTAATGCACCTTCTACTTTTCAAGCTTTGATGAATCATGTGTTTAAGCCATTTTTATGCAAGTTCGTCTTAGTGTTCTTTGATGACATATTGGTGTATAGCCCTGATTTTACATCACATATTCAACACTTAGACGAAGTTTTAAACTTCCTACAATGTAATCATTTGAAAGTTAAACTTGTGAAGTGCTCATTTGCTCAACAATCAGTCAATTACTTGGGCCACATTATTACAAGCAATGGGGTAGCTGTGGACCCAGAGAAAGTAAGCTGCATCACTGCTTTAGGCCTGGCTGGGTATTACTGACGCTTTGCCCAACATTTTGGGCTTATAGCCCAACCATTAACCGCAATGCTCAAAGATGGGAATTTTATTTGGACACCAACGGCGAAAGATTCCTTCAATAGATTGAAAACTGGCCGTCACCACTACCCTGGTTCTAGCTATGCCGAACTTCTCTCAACCTTTCAAGGTGGAAACCGATGCCAATGGCCTAGATATTGGCGCGGTCCTTTCCCAACAGAAGCACCCTATTGCATATCTCAGTAAGGTTCTTTCTCCAAAGAATCAAATTCTTTCAGTTTATGAAAAAGAACTGTTAGCTGTTCTATATGTAGTTGATTAGTGGCGGCCTTACCTCTTGGAGGGTCAGTTTACGATTCTCACCGATCATCAAACTTTGAAGCATCTGTTGGACCAACTTATCACCACTCCGGCCCAACACAAATGGCTTGTCAAATTGCTTGGGTACGACTATAAGATTGAGTACAGGGCTGGCCACCTCAACACCGTTCTGGATGCCCTTTCACGCCGCCATAAGTTGTGTACTGTGCAAGCACTCTCCGCTCCGGTTTTCGACAGTTTGTCCCACATCCAACAAGCATGCCTAAAGGACCTAGAAGCACAAGTTATTTCTCAAGCTCTCCAACAAGGCCAAAACGTAAAAAAGGGGTTCCTCTTAAGGGACAACATACTCCTATACAAAGGGAAGATTTTTGTACCTAAAACATTGGAATGGCGGGCCAAAATTCTCCAGGAATTCCACTTTTCCCTTGAAGGTGGCCACTTTGGTTACTTGCGCACCTTTGTGCGTCTATCCTGCAATTTTTCTTGGCCTGGCTGCCGGAAGGGCGTCAAGGCCTTCATCTCCGCCTGTGATCAATGTCAGCGGCAGAATTATGAAGAAATTAACCCACCCGGCCTCCTCCAACCTCTACCGGTTCCGGAAGAGGTCTTCTGTGACATTTCGATGGATTTTGTGGATGGCCTCCCTTCTTCCCAATGCCTGAATGCCATCCTGGTCATGGTGGACCGCTTATCCAAATATGGGCACTTCATCCCTATCACACATCCTTACACTGCTTCGCAGATTGCTGACGTCTTCCTCCGTGATGTATTCCGGCTTCATGGGATGCCAAGAACAATTGTCTTCGATCGGGATCCCATCTTCCTCAGTCGTTTCTGGGAAGCCTTTTTTAAACTCCAAGGCACCAAGCTATGCAAGAGCTCGACCTACCAACCCCAATCGGATGGCCAAACAGAGGTAGTAAACCGCTCACTCGAACACTATCTCCGGTGCTTCGTTGCCGACAACCTTCCTCTTGGCACAATTTGATTCATTGGGCAGAGTGGTGGTACAACACCTCCTACCACTCCACCATTAAGATGGCACCGTTTCAAGCCCTCTACGGTACTCCCCCGCCTTCGATTAACTGGTATCTTCAGGGCACGACAGTTGTGCACGCTGTGGACACCGCCTTGCGCAGCCGTGATGAACTTCTGCAATCTCTTCGCCATCACATGACCCTTGCCCAAAATCGCATGAAACAACAGGCGGACAAGAATCGAACCGAAAGGGAATTTGCCATAGGCGACTGGGTTTTCCTCAAATTGCATCCTTACCGACAACGATCCTTGCTCAAGCGGCCATCGCATAAGTTAGCTCCCAGATTCTACGGGCCGTTCAAGGTTACTGCACGGTTTGGCAAGGTCGCTTACAAACTCGATATTCCCCCTTCATCCAAAATCCACCATGTGTTCCATGTTAGCCTCCTCAAACGCCGCATCGGCGACACCGCTCCCAATTAGGGGTGTGCAAAACACGATACAAACAGGCCAAACTGGTCGAAACCGACCAGTAAATGTAGTTTGGTTAAGGTTTTTTAGCGTTAAAATATGAAAGCCGGTTCAATACCGAACCAAACCTTTTATGAAGTGGCTTGGTTTGATTTTTCTTTTACTTAAACCGCGAAACCTGAACCGACCGATATGTATTAAATATAATAGGGAAAAAAATTTAAATTTATATACATAATATATATATATATATATATATTTACTTGTGGGTAGTCTTTTATAAGTAAGTTATAAATCTCCAATTATAATTTGATTCTCAAAATGATTTACTACCATATTGAATCCTAGACCCAAAAGGCTTAAAACCCAAATAAGTGAATCATTTTGAAACTATTTTGGATTTTGTTTTTTGAATATTAGTTTTGGATTTTGATAATTTAATATTTATTATTGAGATTGAGTTTTAGTATTTTTACTATGAATTTTTTGTAAACAAAATGTCAATGCTATATAGGTTAAAACGGTAAAACCGCCTTACCGAACCAAACCATCTTTAAATGGATTGGATTGGATCGGATTAAGTTTATTTTCTTCGATGACCGATTGTCTAAAATGTCTAAACCGCTTACTTTGGCATAGAGACGGTTTGGAGTCAAAACCGATCCAATCCAGTCCGCGTGCAGCCCTACTCCCAATTCCCAGACTCTTCCACAATTTGATGATAAGGGTGAGATAGTTTCGTACCCTGCTAAGGTTTTGGATATTGCTGTGATTCAAAGGAAGAAGAGATCGGTGACGCAATGGCTCATTCAGTGGACTGGTATGCCCAAGGAGGACGTTACTTGGGAGGATGCTCAATCGATCACGGCTTGTTTTTCCCAATTTGGCAGCTGAGGTTGGCCTGTTGCTTAAGGAGGGAGGACTTGTTAGGGTCAGCCCAACAAACCTCCATTAAACCCATCAATAACAAACCATTAGGCCCATTAGTTTAGCTAAGAGCTGTTAGCTTTGGAAGGACGTGAATAGTGGTCTCGACCACACGTCAGCTTCCCTTTTTGTAACTGATGAGAAACCATCCTTATATTTTGTACTCATCATTCAGTTTGGGCAATGAGACGAATTATGATTAAACTTTGAATTTCCTTACTTTTTTTTTTTTGGGTTACAAGGGAGCCTAAAAAGGCCCGGCAATAGAGCAAAGCAGAATAAACTAATCAATTAGCCTACCATTAGAAGATCTTCTAATTCTAAAAATTTCCTTAAAGTAGCAGCATGAATAGGAGGAAGGTCGAAAACTACCAAACCATATTCATGATTGATGCTATTTTTGGCGAAAGAGTCGGCTACCGTACATAAGTGAGAAGAATCATGATCAAACTTTGAATTTCCTTACTTTTCATTTTCTTAATTATCTGATCCCAACGCAACTCCCCCCAACTGTACTAGTATCACTACACCACCTGGCATCTGCAATTCCTCCCCCAATAAAATCAGAGGGAAATGAATTGACCGTAACCAAAAATCGCAGAGAGCAATGCGAGCAACGTGGAAGCTCCACCTGCTCACGGCGTTCCTTCTTCTTCTCCTCCTCTCCAATGGAGTCGGAGGCGAAGACTGGAGCGGCGACTACTCCAAGCTCTCCGGCATCATCATCCCCGGCCTGGCCTCCACGCAGCTCCGCGCCTGGTCCATCCTCGATTGTCCTTACTCTCCTCTCGATTTCAACCCTCTCGATTTGGTCTGGCTCGACACCACCAAAGTACGCCTCCTCCTTCCTTCTCTTCTCTTCTCCTTTGATTTTCACCAAATTCCGAGTTTTCATCCATTTTTTGTGACGGTGACGGTGATTCTGTGCCGCAGCTTCTCTCTGCTGTGAACTGCTGGCTCAAGTGCATGCTGCTTGACCCGCACAACCAAACGGATCATCCTGACTGCAAGTCGCGGCCCGATAGCGGCCTCTCCGCCATTACGGAGCTCGATCCTGGTTATATAACCGGTAACGTTGCATTGTCTCTGAGTTTCGCCTCTTTCGGTTTTTCGCATTCGATTTTGCTTTGTTTGCTTATTGCTAGTTTTGTTGTGTTGCTTCGTTTTTGGAAGGTCCTCTTTCTTCTGTGTGGAAGGAATGGGTGAAATGGTGTATTGAATTCGGAATTGAAGCCAATGCAATCATTGCTGTTCCTTATGATTGGAGGCTTTCGCCCTCCATGCTTGAGGAGCGAGACCTTTACTTTCACAAGCTCAAGTTAGTACCTAATTATGTTCGTCTGTCAATTTGTTAATGGTGCTTTAATTTTCTATTAATCTGACAATAAATAAATACAGATTGACATTTGAGACGGCACTGAAACTTCGTGGAGGCCCCTCAGTAGTGTTTGCCCATTCACTTGGTAATCATGTCTTCCGTTACTTTTTGGAGTGGCTAAAGCTGGAGATTGCACCAAAACATTATGTAAAATGGCTGGATGACCACATTCATGCCTATTTTGCCGTTGGTATGCTTTATATGCATCAGAATTCATCTACTGTGAGAGTTTCGTTTATTCTAGTCGTTTCATGCCATTTATCTGGACTTATTTGTGGTGATTTAATTCCAGGAGCTCCGCTTCTTGGTGCAATCGAGACTGTCAAAGGAACACTTTCTGGACTGACATTTGGCCTTCCTATTTCTGAGGTTGTGACCTATAGTTTTCATATTTTTAATTTTCTATGCCATTATAACCAACGAAATGCTCCAGCGTGTAGGATATCTGCTCTTCTTCTCATTATTCTACTATTATTTTGCACTTACGCAAAACTGAAAATAAAAATTGGGGTAGGGCAAAATTTGTACTCAGTTATTTTCATTCAGGCTTCTAGATGCACCTAGAAATTCTGAAACTAATGTTGTCTACATCAGGCTCAGAATAGTGTAAAGCATATAAATTATAGAACTTCAGAACTTAGACTTGCTTGACGCAAACTGATGTAGTGCATTTTGAATGTTTGTGATGATCAGGGGACAGCTCGGTTGATGGTCAATTCATTTGCTTCTACATTATGGATGATGCCTTTTTCAAAGTATTGTAAGGCAGAAAATAAATACTGGAACCACTTCTCTGGGGGGAACAGGAACAAGAGAGGTCATCAAACGTATCACTGTGAGGAGCGGGAATTTCAGATGAACTTCTCTGGATGGGCTACAAATATCATCAACATTGAAATTCCTGCAACCCGTGGTAAAATTTTGATCCCCATGCAAGTTTTCTGGTTGCAATGTTGATATATTCTAATATATATGTATGTACTGTCTTTGCATGATATATTTACAGGCTATGATGCCTATCCATCTGTTACCGACATGACCGAGACTAACTTTTCTAGCATAGAATGTGGAATACCTACCCAGTTGTCTTTCTCGGCCCGTGAAATAGCAGATGGGACATTTTTCAAAGCAATAGAGGATTATGACCCAGATATGAAGAGGATTTTGTACCAATTAAAGAAGTGAGTAATTATGTAGAATATTGTAGTACTTTTCTCCTTCTCCATGCTGCTAGTTTAGGACGAGCTCTACTCACAACTTTTAAATTCTGTGCTGTCTCTAGTATTAATTATGCTTTCTTAGGTTAGTTGTATTATGTGTTCCAGTCACCTAGGTTGAAAGGCACCTTTAGTGCCCGTGGTAAAGGACACTTTCTGCTATAAAATGTGCTTCTGTCCTTTCTACATTTTGAAGTTTTACTAAGCATGGATAATATTGATTTCTGGTTCCGATTTTCAATTCGACTGTTTTTGAAATGCTTTTTATTTCAGGCTATATCATGATGATCCAGTTTTAAATCCACTCACACCATGGGAAAGACCACCTTTAAAAAATATATTTTGCATCTACGGAACAGACTTGAAAACTGAGGTATAATTGCAATGTCATAATGGATATATTATTTCTCTGTCATGACTAAAGCAACTTCACATGATTGGCATTCTTGTTGATCATCTGCTACGTGGTCTATTGATTTAGTTTTGGTATCACACTGATTAATTGGAAATTTTTGTCCTTGCTTCCAGATTGTTTTTCACGCTTGAAACAATTTTAATTTGTGATTACTTAATTTTTTTTTGCTTACAAAATGATGCACTTAGTTCGAGAATGCCTGAACCTCTTTGTTGTTATGATTTGATCATTGTAAGCATAACTAGGACAGGTAATTTCAGAAACAGACATGGTTTTTTGTTCATATAAGCATCTATTACAAGTTCAATATATTCTCTGTTCTCAATTGGGTTAGATTCTCTATGATTTGATTGCCAATAAGAAGAGCTATTCATTTGTATTCATCCTAAGATATCTCTTTCTTATGACTAGGGATTTGTTGGTGCTTGTTCTACATTTAGATGGTATGGGTGTTGTGGTGAATGATAGTTTTGGTGTCTTGGCAATGGAAAACAGGTTGGTTACTATTTTGCACCAAGTGGAAAGCCCTACCCCGATAACTGGATCATTACCGATGTGATTTATGAGATTGAAGGTTCCTTGGTCTCAAGGTGAATTTCTTAATAGTTATATACTACACTAGTCCGCAAAATGTATGCACGAGTGGGTGTGAGCACGCATCCACGTGTCACTTGAATACAGTTACTGCAGAAAATGTATAAGATTGTGTCACTTGAATATAGTAACTGCATACTTATTCATATCTGAACTTTGCTTTGGTAAGTTTCTTGCTCTCTATGTACATGTTTGGAATAAAATAAAAAATAAAATAAAAGTAAGGTGGTGACTTTGTGCGCTAATTGAATGTGTAATATCATTTCTGTATTGACCTAATCATATTGCAAATACGTTTTCAAGTTCAGTATGTTTTCAGGCTGTCAAGTCTTTTTTTTTTTTTTTTGGGGAAACTTGACAGTATAATTTTATAATTTTCTCCATAGGTCAGGAAATCTTGTCGAAGGAAATCCAGGAGCAGCAAGTGGGGATGAGACTGTGAGTCACAACATTCATGCATGATTCCCATTATTGAATATGTTCAACTCTTCTGCTTCAGTATTACTATTCCATGGTCCTACTATAAAACAGCATTCATAGCACTTAATAACTCACTACTCAACAGGTACCATACCATTCTCTATCTTGGTGCAAGAATTGGCTAGGACCAAAAGTTAACATAACTAGGTCTCCGCAGGTACTTCTTCTCATTTAATTACATAACATGTTTATCTGCAATGATTTAGTGCAATCATCTCTTCTGAGAAAGAAACGAAAATATTCTTGGAGCACACACTTCCTACTCACACATTTATGTCTACGTGTGAGGAGATGCCAGTCAAAAATCTTTCTCATATTTTACAACAGTGTTCTTTTGTTTATGTTTGTTCATCAGTAAAGTGGCCTTCTTTGAGAATTGAATTTCTGTTTCTCTTGAAATTGCAGTCTGAGCATGATGGTTCTGATGTACAAGAGGAATTGAACGTAGAACATCATCATGAAGAAGATATTTTGCCAAACATGACAAGGTTGCCCAGGGTCAAGTACATAACTTACTATGAAGATTCTGAAAGTATACCAGGAAGGAGGACGGCAGTTTGGGAGATAGATAAAGGTGTGAATCTTAACCAGTGGTCACAGACTCACAAAATGAAGCATAACTTTTGTTTATGGAACTTACTTTACAGTATAACCAGCTACTTTGCATGAACACTATTAGACAATTTGATGTAGCTGAGCACCATGGGATGGCCCATACAGATTCCAGTTGGTCATCTGTGACAAACATTTCCTGCACTTGATACTTCACAGAAATATCACATCTGCTTGGTTTTGAAAGATTTTAAAAAGATAGAACATATGAAAAATTACTGTTTTTCAAGTCTCAGTTGCATTGATTGGTAAAAGGATATCATCATTTTCTAATTTAACTTGTAGTCTATTCCTGCATGTATAAATAAGAAAACTTTTCGGTGTCTTCTAGTTTTATGTGTGCGTGTGTGTGTAAATTCTTGTTACAAAAACATCAAGGTGCCCTTCTATAATATTACCATCTTCAGCAACTTTGTATATAACCAATTAATACATTTATTCTGCTTCAGAAAATAGACCTTGCACTGACAGTATCTTAATGTAGCGAATCATAGGAACATTGTTAGATCCCCCGTTCTAATGAGAGAGTTGTGGCTTCAAATGTGGCATGATATCCATCCCGATGCTAAGTCAAAATTTGTTACTAAAGGTGATTGCTGATATATATTTGGCACTTTCTTCTTCTCATTCTTCCCATCCTCGTCTAAGTAATTTGCTAATATGTAATATGCAACAGCCAAACGGGGACCTTTGAGGAATGAGGACTGCTATTGGGATTATGGAAAAGCTCGATGTGCATGGGCTGAATACTGTGAATATAGGTTTGTTCTTTTTCAAACTATTAAATATTTGTTAGAAAGCTAAAGCTCATTTCTGCCCCTTTTCTTTTTAATCTTAATTTATGTTTGGTGATGTAGATACCTCTTTGGAGATGTTCATTTAGGACAGAGCTGTAGGTTGAAGAATTCTAGAGCAGATCTTCTTTCGCACTACTTGTAGACTGAAAGGTATCCTTTCTTCTTCTTCAGCTTACTTTTAAAAGCATAATATCACCACTTCTACGTAAATCTTCTTTTGCATTTGTTTGTAGATTGAAAGGCATCCTTTTTTCTTTATCGTCTTAATCTTAAAAGAATCTGAATGCATACAATTTGCTATGACTCGGAAATAATATCAGTTGTATGATTCCCATTTATCAATAACTAAATTTGCATTAGTATCTACCTGTTCTTAGGACCATGCTTTGACATTTCATAAGTCTTAAAAGCATTGGAAAAATTCTCTGTTTGAATATCTTTGGAATAGAGTGCACTCTTCTGCAGTCTTTATATTAGTCATCTGCATAAATAAAATTTGTTTCACGTGTGATGTAATTTTGCTGAAACAATGTAATGCTGAGAGATTCAAATTGTTGTGTCGATTCAACATTGTAATATCATTGTTATTCTACTATTGATAAGAAATGAATAATCTACTCTAGTTGATGTTCTTTTGATTATATTTCTGTTTCATCACCTCACGGGTTCTAGCATCAAATTAATCAGGTCCCTTGCCAATATTTGCGCTAATCGAAGGCACATTACCATTTACATGCAAGACATTGCACTGCATTGTGTAACATTTTAGCAGTTTTGTATCAAGCACAATCAGCGTATCTCGGATCTTGCTTCATGATTTGTCGTCAATAGATATCTAACTTGGTATCTCAGCTTGCTCTTCAAGCAATTTTGCAACTGGAGGACACCACTGCTAGATCTGCTTTGGTCAACTCAGCTCCCCCAAATTTTCTCCATATAGTCTATTTTTTCTGGTAGCTTCTCAGCACCATGTTGCTGAACCATTGCACCACCAAAGTATTTCTTGAATTCATTGTTAACATGATTTGCTATCAGATTGTTATTCACTCGAAATGTGTAACTATTTACATTGTCTCGGAATCTAGCAGTGACTGTCCATCCGAGACAATGGACTACTATACCGTACAAGGATAAATGTATATTGAACTCAGAGAATGCTATTCTTGCAGATTTTGTATATTAGATTGGGGCCAAAACAATTTTGTTCCCTTTTTTCGCTAATTAATATAATGAAGTTACGCCAAAATAATTTTTTTTTAGATCTTCAATTCTGTTTTTATCCTGAAGCCTTTTCAACAAGCAATGTTGAAAATCCTGTTTGGTTGATTGACACAAGTTCAATGGTGCGATCCTCATGAGCTGGAAAGCAATTGGGTTTGCCTAATACATTTGATTACAAGTGGTTTATCAGTTTATCTTGACCAAATAAAGAGTTCAAGTGAAGGACCACCTAGCTGATTTGTGATCAACATGTTGCATGTGTTGCATTTTTTACTAGTTGAATGGCAGAACGAGCCCTATCTAGGGAAGACATGTTGCATGTGTTGCATTTTTTACTAGTTGAATGGCAGAACGAGCCCTATCTAGGGAAGTGAAGTGTGTAGGGAAAAACAGGGCTCCGAAAGCAACAAACAGTAATGGTAATCCTAATTCCAAATTTGCATCACAAGCCAAGGAAATAATCATGAGAATTCCATTGTACGTTTGCATCACAACTACAAGTAAAGAAGATATGTGGTGTGGTTCATGGATAAATAAAGAAAATGGAGGAAAAAACAAGCAGGATCTTCCAGAAAAAGTCGCTAACTCCGCTTTTTGATCTCAAAGGAGTATTTCAGTTCCATATAACATCTCTTGTCATCGTCTTCGAACTGCAAAAGACAACCAAGTGAAGAAAAATCAGCAAATAGTTTGTGTACATAATTCACAAGTTACTACCTAGTATAGAATGACTACAGAAAAGGAAAATATTGTTGGGAAATGGCAGCTTTGCAAACATCGACAAAAGACTACTGATTTGCTTTTCAAACGCTAGCACTCGTGTTGAGTACAGATGTTCCCTTAAGATCTATAACCTGGTAAGGTTTTAAAGACTCCATATCTTCCGCTTATATGACCAAAAGAAAGAGGTATTATGCCTTCACTTTTCAATCTCAAAATAAGCTTGCTGCATACAAGTGCCTATACGTAAGTGCAAACTGCAACGCACCTTAAGCTTTGCCGAGTAAAGGCCCCTTGCAAGCACCCCAGATGGAGTGGTCTCCTCTTCCAAGGTGTGCTCATAGGGTTCTCTATTCGGAGCAAATGTACCCAACATTCCTTTGCTTTGATCAACTGGCACCCAAACCATAAAATTAACCACAAGAGTAGCGAAAATAAATAATTAAAGTAACATTAGCATCTACAATATGAACTTCAAAAGGATATGCCAAAAGGATCGATCTTTATGGGTCTTCAATCCAGTGAGCAGACGAAACAACTAACATTGTTGACAGATTTCAATAATACCTATATTTTCTTTTTTGATGAGGAATACTACAGTATGTTAGCATTTGTATGTTTAACCAAAAGTTCAAAAGCTTTCAACCATTTCTATTGCACAATTCATACATCCAAAGGCAACAATATGGATGTAATACACACCTTGAAGTCCTCCTTTCCACACTGTGTTGGAATAGGTAAGGCCAGAAACAATGTTGTGCAGAACACTAAATGTGAGCTTAAGCCGATATTCAGATCCTTCTTTGAGTGTAAACAGGACACGACCGATCAGATTTTCATCAACGGGCAATGGAGTATTTATTTCCCCAAAGTCATCGGAAATGATACCAATTGAGTGGAATTTGACTTCAGGTTCCATTTGGCCTGATTGATGAAACACTCTTAGCAAAACATAACAAACGGATTCATAAAAACAGAACAAACCACTGTGTGAAAAGCTGAATAGAGAACAAGGTGAAATGGAGTGTAAAAGATTCACAAAAATGAACCATCCAAATCGCTTTCCAAGGAACCAAGCAGCTTCTGTTTCCACCTCCTTAAGCTGTCATCATCCTGTTAAACACAGGTGAGTTCAGAATTATATCGGTACACAACGGAACACTTTGATAATCAATTCCACACAAATGGTTCAATCTGAATAATTGCATTTGGATCACAACAGGAATTAGATCAATATATAAGCCTAGCATCCCCACATTGAACATAATCGAGATAAAAACATTCAAATTCTTGGTGTTGCATATGGTTTTGAATTCCTTATATAAGGTACAGTTCAGACTTCAATTGAAGTTTTGGGTTCAAGAATAAAGCCTTGATCTTTATCTTTTCCTGACTATTCTAGACAAAAGATCAAGGCTTCAAGCAAAACCTTGAATAGTCCATTACATGTGATCAATTAAACAACAATCCCATTCAAGCAAAACTAAAACAGACCCAAATTCAACATAGATGAAAAGAGAGAATCTTTATATATAGCAAAAGAGGAATAAGAGTAGAGAGAACCTTGTCTTTCTCAATTTGTTCCTTGAGAGAAACCAAAGGCCCAGGAACAAAGCCAGCAGCAACCCCATTACTCCTGTGATCTTCACCATCTTCTTCTTCTTCTTCTTCCTCAACATGACAGAACTCACTTAGCTTTTCACTCAGTTCCTCTAGCTTTTCTGATGATGGGCCTGCTTCATCTCCTCTCTTCCCACCCTCCATCTCTACTCTCTCTCTCTCTCTCTCTCTCTTTCTCTTCAGAGAGTGTAGCGTGAGACAAAGACAACAACCCTTTTAAGAACTGTCTGGACTCTGGAGTGTCAAACCCAGGAAAGGAAAAACGAAGTATGATTCAAATAGTGGCAGAGAATACGTATAAAGAAGTGTATATTTGTACAGTCGTACTGTCTCCTTGTAATGTTTGTTTGTCTTTTTCTACTTAATTTCAACTTCTGTCAGTGCTATGTCGGCCTACAGGTTTTTTTCTTTTTGGTCTGACGGCCCACAGTATATTTGGCTTTTATCTTCTTTTCTTTTCCTTTATCTTTTTTATTTCCCTTAATTTTAGTGTATATTCAATTTTGAGTTAAACTAATTCCTTAATTTTAGTGTATATTCTTCCACTATTCCCCCTCGTTTTTAACTCAATTCCATAATTTTTCTTCCATTATTCGGTTTCCCAATGGTGAAAAAAAATAGGGAATTGAGTTAGAGTGAAACTAAATCATGGATTAGATCCCTACTAATATAGGCAAAAACAGGATGAGACCTTGCAGTACTCTGCTAGGGTTGAGCGGCCGCCGCCCTTGGGCGTGGTTTTGCAACACCTTCCCCCATTCAATGGGGTTCTATTCCCTCACCTTTTCCGGTGTCGGCTCTTTAGAGTGGAGACTCTATTCTCCCCTCCATCTCGCTTTATCCAATGTCAATGCGGCTGCTGCCGTGCGCTGAGCAGGAGGCAGCGTGCACTTTGCCGGCTAGATCAGCGTTGAGGATGATAGCTGATCTATCATCACGGATGGCGGCTCATGGATGTGGTTCATCGAGGCCTCAGCGAGCGCTTCTCAAATCTGGCGACGTGGGTGGGTTGGTTTGTGCTTGGATGCTTGGGGTATGCCCAGACCAGATCGATCAGGCGGTGGTGTCACCGAGTCGGTCGAAGGTGAGGTCAATTCTGCCCGGCGCGAGAAGATGGATCCATGGTTGAGTCTTTCTCAACGAGGGTTGGAGGAGATGCGTTTGGGCCTATTATGGGAGAATTTGCAGATCCAATTGATGTTGAGAGTCTTCCCAGGTCTGTTGTGCGGATACCTTCCCCGAATTGCTCTCTTCCTTCAAGCTTTGAGGGAGCCCTGGATTGATTCAGGTGGAGATAAGGGCGCAGCGGCTCTGATCAGTGGTGTTTGGATGCACATGCATTAGAGTGTCGAGAGTGGAGATGACTCTAGGGTGCCCTAATCATATTCACATGGGTTTGGGCTTTTGTCAAAACTGCTTTAGCAGACTTGATTTGGGTCTAGGGCCGAATTTGGATCCGGATTTGGGATCCTGGTCGCTTACAAATACTGATCTTGGATCCGAGACAGCTGCTCATATTGATCTGGTATTGGTTCTGGTTCTTAGGGGTTCGTTTGCTAATTTTCGAGTTTCTGACACCCTCGGTTATTTTCTAACTCCCGGTGAGTGAATCACCTCTCCTAGGTGATCATTTCGCCAGTTACGGTTACGGTTACTATTACATTTACACTGCTTTCGTGACATATGCAGTGCAGCGATGTCGTTCGACATCAAGTCACATCCTGGTTACCTTTCATTCTAGATGTGTTTGTGCATCTTATTATCATTTATTGCTTTTTCTTTATTATAGATGCGTTTGTGCATCTCGTTATGTTTTATTGCTTTCTTTCGATGCTTTTGCATCGCTCCATGTAACCTCTGTTATCATTTAATATAGTTTGTCGTCTTTCCTTTCAAAAAAAAGAAGATCCCTACTAATATAAATAAAAATTAATTAATTTTCAATAGCTTATTATTTTTCTCTAATAATCTTAATTTTTCTTTTTAAGGAAATAAATTTCACTTGTACGTCAAGATCACAGTTTGACGTGTGCCTACTTACAAAGTTACAATTAACTATAACCTTGTGTTATCCAAAAGTTAAACTCTAGCAAGTAGTACATCTTGGGCGCGTTTGTTAGAGGGGATTGTATTACCCCGTCTTAATTTCTTTAAAGAGTCCTGCACTCCTCAAGCCTGGCTTATGCTATAGAATGCCTTGACCCACGTTTGGTGCAAGCAGGATTAATCATAGAACTAAAACCATCAACACACCAACCTACAAAACCAGCGAAGCTCCAAACGGTGACCTGATGAAAACTCCGCCGTCAGGCCACCTCTAACCGGAGCACTGGTCGGGTTCGATCTGTGGAGAGAAAATCAAACACCGAAGTCTCCGATGGAATTTGTCTACAAATTCCGGCAGCTTCGGCGATATATTGAGGTGCATGAGGTATGAAAGATAATCTATTCTTCGTGTTCTACATGCTAGTTTACATGATTTTTGAATTTGATTATGTTTTGGAAGAATTGGTTTCTGGGTGTTTCAGCCACCATCGGGCATGCCGTCTGTGGTGGTGGTTTCAGGTTTCTTTAGGCTAATTTTGATTCAATTATGAATGTTGGGGCTAGGAATGAGGTTTTTGTGCTTAATTTCAAAACGGGTGAAGGTTGTGGAGAAGACGAGGCTGAAGAAGATGATTTTTGGGCTCACTATAGAAGAAGGTGTTGAGTCTGTTTTTGGGATTCCAGAGTTTCATTTAATGGAGTCATGGATGATGCCAACCACAGAATAAGTCTGTTTAAATGAGATAAGCCAATCAAATCCCATATAACAAACGTTCCCCTTATGATCAAGAAAATATACTTGTTGAAAATAATAATAACTATTGGACTAGCAAGGTATCTTGATCATCATTAATACAGCCGATGTCCATCTTCACTAACACACTCAACTGTGGTACGAACAGTAAAACATATATCTGTACAGACCTGGCATTGAAGCAAACAAAAAAGGAAAACCATCCAAGCTCCAAAAAAATAACCTTAATTGACTATAATGAGATACCAAATCAAGTGAAGCAGCGATGCACTCACTAACCTCAGCACCATCATCGACCCTAGATTCCATCATGGTCAACCCCGCATTAAGCACCACCTCTTTCACATCCAACAATGATGTTACAAACGAACAGCTGGAACAAAATAAATGTTGGAAGTAGCCGTGGACATATGAGCAATGAACATTAGAATTTGATCATGAAACCAAACTTTTCTTCAAAGTTAAAACCAAGGAGAAAAAGATTTTTTCAATCATGCTCCCCCATAATAGTATGTTACCAGCAACTCCTAAGTTTGAGAATAGAGAAAAGCAGCTTCAAGTGACTTAGAGTGTCTCTGAGTGCATCTAATACTGTAGTTAATATATTTTAATATTACACTATATCACACAAAATAACTATGATCCAAAAAAATTCTGCCAATTTCTCTATGTTTAGTCTTTAGTGTATGTAGTCTCTAACGATTTAACTGTTGATTTAATGCAATCACCTTTAATTTTTTTTTTTTTTTTTTAAATCTATGATCCAAAATTATTAAATTTACAAGAGAATACCAAATATATGGTTTCCTAAGAACATCTTTAGCAATGCTAGCCATTTTTGAGTCAAATTTTAATCAAAGTAGCTAAAAAGTTATTTTGACTAGCCACTTTAGAAATACATCTATATCAGTACTATCTGTTTTAGCTAGTTTTGAATTTATATTATTTTTTAAGTGAAGATTAAATTATTTAAATGTATTTATAAATTATATAAAATTACTCAAAATGAATGTATTAAATTATAGAGAGTTTCATCTCGCTCTCTATATTTAGGAGCGAGATAGCTAAAAGTTATAATGAAAAACCATTTAAGAGTCTGGTCAAAAGCTAAACATGCTCTCCAAAATATCTAAGGAGCCAGAATAGAGAGTCTGCTAAACATGCTCTAATACTATGAGCATAGTTGCAGCAATACTTTAAGAGAAAAAAGATATAAACTGAATTCTCTATTCTACTAGGTAAAATCCATGCTTATTTGCTTATAATTGTACACCCATTCCAGCTCGATCAGCATAGCTTTCTTACATAATCAACAAGTCTAATTAATATTTTTCTGTATATTTTATATACTCACTTGACCCTTTCTTTCACTTTGTAATGGATACTCAAGATGAAATCATTTGGGGTTGTTCCGGTAATGGGAAGTTTACTATAAAGTCGACTACTATGTCACAAGTTAAGAATTGTCCTAGTCATTGATACTCAAGATGAAATCATTTGGAATGGATCTTTTCTTGATTCGCTTGACCATATTGGAACCATTCTTCTTCTTCAGATCAGTTTGCTTCTAGTATACTACTTGGGCCATTTGGCACATCAGGAATAAATTAATATTTAAGAACATCATTGTTTCTCCTGCTTCATGTGTGTTTCAAGCTTTTATAATGAGCTCCAGTTATTTGAAGTTATTTGAAGGGTAATCCCAGACCCTCTCACCCAAAGATTTCAAAATATTTCCTTATTAAGTGGCAACCTCCCAATATAAATCAAGTCAAGTTAAATTTTGATGGTTCCATCAAGAATGGTTTGGCTACTATTGGCTTTGTTATTCGCAACTAGGATGGTAACCCTCTTTTTGCAGCTAATAGAAAGACTGGCAATGCCTTAGTGCTTGTTGCGGAAGCCACGGCTCTTAGAGATGGACTACATACTGCCCTTTTATATCATCATTTCAATATTATTGTGGAATGTGATTCCAAGTTATTAATTGACTGTGTTCAAGGCCGCTGCCAGACTCCATGGCGAATTAAAACATTATTATAGGATATCAAGGAGCTCACTCTTCAGACATGTATATCGCGAGGCTAATTTTGTTGCTGATTATATAGCTTCGGAAGTGAATATTGCTCATAATTCATCTGTTTGCCCCTTTGTGTCCCTAGTGGTCTATGTGGATCAGCTGGGAGGGGGTGTCTCTCGTGGTTTTGTTTTCTAGTTTTGCTTTGTTTTGTTTCTATCATAAAAAAAATTAATAATAATTAAAAAAAAAAAAAAAAAACTCTTTACTTTCATATGGTCTTTAAATATGTTTTTTTTTTTTTTGGAAAGAGGGCTGGTGCGGCTGCCCTCAAGCCTTTTTTTTTTTTTCTTTAAATATGCTTCTTAAGGTTAAAGTCTTCAATTGACAGCTTATTAAAGATAGATTAAGAACTAATTAAAGATAGAATATTTACTTCTTATCCTAATTTTCAAGCTAATTGTGCTTTTGGTCAGAATCATTTAGAATCAACTAATCATCTTTTTAAAGATGGCCCTTTTGCTATAGATGTTTGGTTATGCAGTATTCTTAATTGTAATCATATTGATTTATAGGGAAATGATCATTTACCCAATTTCAGCTTAAAAATTGCCCACTTGCTCCACTAACAGTTTTTTAACCTCATTTATCCAAAACACTCTAAGAGATTATTTCCTTAATACCCAATTAATTCTTTTTTTTATTCTTTTTATTTATTTTTGGCACGTTTTTGCCCTCTCCTTTCTCACTTAGAGAGAGAAGTCATCATCCACCTTGCTGTGCTACGGTGACCAGTGGCCAGCCGCGGTCTCCGGCGACCGGTGACCGGAGTCCGGCGTCCTGTCATCGGAATCCGACTACCATTCACCGGAATCCGACTACCAGACTGGTGACCGGATTCCGACATCTGAATTTATTGCCCCCCAGTAATCATATTATTGCCCCCCAATAATCATAATATTGCCCTCCAGTGAATTGCATAAACTCCCAAAACCAAAATGAATACACTACATGCACATTTGATCAATTTATATGCCTATTATTGCCCCTAATACTCATATTATTGCCTCCCAATACTCATATTACTTTTATACCTTATCAGCACGCTCAGAGCTAATAGCCAAGAAAATAAACTCTAGTTTTCTAGTTTCTTTCTGTCAAAAAAAAAAAAAAAACCTAAGTAGGAAAAATATTTCTTCTTTTCTGCCGCCATCCAAAAAAAAAAAATTGTTTTGGCCCCCGGCCTCACCGCACCCAGCCAAGAGAAATTGATCTCCGCACCCAACAGCAGGACCAAAGCAATTGATCTCCACGCTGCCCTTGAGACCTGATCTCGACCTCAACGACGACTCCTCTGCACCGTTGCCTCACCCAGACCTCACCCAGATCGGATTCATCAGCCCCCCACCGTTGCAACACCCAGATCGACGACGACGTAGCAGCCCACCTGCCACCTCTTAGCCCCCGGCCCCAGGTGCCTAGCGTGCTCTGCACGCATCGCCGCTGGACACCAATGCTCCTTCATATATCGATCTACCCAGCCACTCATCCTGCAGCACCAATCCCAGCGAGAGAAATCGGTCAGAGAGAGATCGGCAACAGCTGCAGAGAGAGATAGAGGAGAGAGACTGAACCTGTAATTTTTTAATGGATTAATTTCAGTTTACCCCCCTGAGGTTTGGGGGTGAAATTTCACCCCCTCTACTTTCAATTTTGAATTTTTACCCCCTAAACTTTTCAATTTCAATCAGCCGTGTCCAATTTTTACTGTTCCGTTCAAATTGGACGTTAAGTTTGACTTTTGAGGGTTAAAATGGTCATTTCAACATAAAAAAATTCTGTTTTTTATTTTCTTTTCTGCTTTTTAGTTTTTTTTTTCTTTTTCTGTTTCTTTTTTTTTTCTTTTTTCTGTTTCTTCGTTTTTTTTTTTTGTTCTGTTTCTTCATTTTTTTTTTTAATTTTGTCTCCAACCTATACACCACAAGTTATAATAGGTTTATAAAAATAAAAAAATACTCTAGGTAGTTGAAAGCCGCTCACTGGTCTACGATATTTGTGATATATCTCCGATAAAGTGAAGAATTTAGGATATATCCCAAATAAAGTAAAAAAATATTTGTAAAAAATAATTTTACACTTTATCTGTAAATAAATATCTGTATATCCCCAATACAGTGAAGAAATATCTGTGTAAAATCATTTTTGGTCTACGATATTTGTGATATATATCCAATAAATTGAAGAATTTTAGGATATATCCCCAATAAAGTGAAGAAATATCTGTAAAAAATGATTTTACACTTTTTCTGTAAATATCTGTATATCCCCAATAAAGTGAAGAAATATCTGTGTAAAATCATTTTTTACAGATATTTATTTACAGATAAATATTGGATATATATCACAAATATCGCAGACCAAAAATGATTTTACACAGATATTTCTTCACTTTATTGGGGATATATCCTAAAATTCTTCACTTTATCGGAGATATATTACAAATATCGTAGACCAGTTAGCGGTTTTCAACCACCTAGAATATTTTTTTGTTTTTATAAACCTATTATAATTTATGGTGTATAGGTTGAAGACAAAAAAAAAAAAAAAAACTAAAAAACTAAAAAACAGAAAAAAAAAAAAAAAATTATTTTTTAATTTTTTATGTTGAAATGACCATTTTAGCCCTCAAAAGTCAAACTTAACGTCCAATTTGGACGGAACAGTAAAAATTGAACAAGACTGATTGAAATTGAAAAGTTTAGGGGGTAAAAATTCAAAATTGAAAGTAGAGGGGGTGAAATGATGACACCCCCAAACCTCAGGGGGTAAACTGAAATTAATCCTTTTTTAATTAATTGGAGGTTGCAATTGTCATTTTAACACTTAATTGGGTAAATGGGGTTTAAAAACTCTTAGTGGAGTAAGCAGACATTTTTGAAGCTGAAATTTGGTAAGTGGTCACGGCCCCTTGATTTATTGGCCTGGCTTGATGGTTTAAGAAAGAATGCACATGTGCAATTAGCAAAGATCTTGATGATTGCTTATATTATTTGGTTTGCCAGGAATAAATATATTTATTAGAATAAATTACCTATCTCATCCAAACTGTTCATGCTATTCGTATAAAAGGCACAAGACTGAAAATTGATGACATTAAATGGAAACCTCCTAATTCTTCTTTTGTTAGAATAATGGTTGACGCATTCTAAAATACGAATATGAAAATAGCACAATGGTTCTAGAGAAGATATTTGAACTATTTATGTTGCTCTAACTTATGAATTTATATTAGGATCTGTAATATCTACGAAGGTCCAACTAGAACCTCTTTTTTTCTAGCCGAACTATGTTTTTTGCTCTGACTCTTGAGCGAGTGGCTTCTCGACGGCGTCTAGCCTTGGTTGGTGGCAGTCTGTACCTATGACAATAAAGGGTGTCGTCTTCTCTTCTCTCATCTACTCCACGGTGGTGACGGGCTTGCTCGATCGCTATCTGTGTCCATAGGCTGCGACCTTTTTCTTCTTGCTGTTATCACGGTCAGTGTTGGCAAGGGTCGAGGTTTTCTGATTGAAGATTCTCAAGGTATGGGGACTGAAGATGGTCTGGTGGTTGGGGCGTGTTGGCGTCTGGAAATCTGCCTTTGGTTGGTGGTGACATGCTGGTGTTTAGCTGCAGCAATAGAGGCACCTTCAGGCAGCTTTCTCTAATCTGTGGAGGCGGCGACTCTGGCATTGTTGTTGCTGGAAGTCTTGGATGGACCAGGATTGTAGCGCAGCTGACGGAAGTGAGGGCAATGCTGGTTTGCTCGGGGAAAGAACTAACTATGGATTTTCTACCTTCGTTGGTGGGTTACACCGCTGTTGACTTCACAAGTGGTGGCGACGGTGCCGAGTTGAGCACAGGTGCATACATGGTAGAGTTCCGACATTAGGGGTGGCGGTGGATTACGACAAATGCGACGGCAACATTGTGGAGGAGGCTGGTTTTCTCTTTAGGGTTTGCCCTATTTTGGATGGGCCTGGCATTGGGATGCTAGGGTTTCTCTGCATTGGGCATTGCTAGAAATTGCCTATTTGGGTCAGGCTATGGGTCCATTTAGGGCTGGTGTTTTTACTTTGGATTAATTTCAATTAACCCCCTTAGGTTTGGGGGTGTCATCATTTCACTCCCTCTTCTCTCAATTCTGAATTTTTGTCCCCCAAGCTTTCCATTTTTAGTCAGTCGTGTCCAATTTCTCAGATTCTGTCCAAATTGAACGTTAATTCTGATAATGGGGCCTACTTTGAGGGTTAAAATGGTCATTTCAAGAACAAAAAAAAAAAAAAAAAACCTCTCTTTTTCACTTTCGGGGGTTTCTCTATCTTCTCCAAATGCCTCTCTCTCTTTGATCTGCGACTCCAAAAATTGAAATCGAAATCCAACTAGATCGACTCCTCTACTGCCACGCCTCTCCAGGCTGTCAAGCTCCTCTCTCTCTACCTCTCTGGAAGTAGCGATGGCCCTCTTCACTGAGATTGGTGACCCGGATGAGCTCGTTCGACCACTGTGGGTAGTTCTTCCGCTGTATGACCTCCTCTAGCTGCTACTGCCCACAGCTCTCCTCCACCGGAACAATCGTGCAGGACTCCGAGTCCAAAACTAAGCCGTCCTCATCGCCTCCGCAATTCTGAATCTCTTTCACGAATGCAATGTGGAAGATCTCCAAAATGAGGTGGAACTTGGAGTAGACTTTATCCGGCGTGGCGGCAATGATCTAGGTCTGGGGGAGAGGTGTAGTTTGGGAATTGGGGAAAATGTTGGAGTTGGGGCTGTTGGGGAGTTAGGTCATCGCAAGGTTCGGCCTTGGGTTCCATTTTGGGGACCTTGAAGCTATTGTGGCAGTGGCTAGGGTTAAATTGGGCGCATTGAGGGGAGGCATTGAGGTCAAGAATTGGGAAGAGAGAGCCCATGGTCGAAGAAACGGATGGGGGAGTTATAGAGGATGGAGCTGGCAGAGGAGGTGGAGGTGGGGACAGTGACGCAGTTGTGGATGTGGGAGTAGTCGAGGAAGGTGAGGTTGCGAAAGTTGAAGGGGGGAATCGAAGATGAGGTTCTCGGTGACGGCGGAGGAAGAAGAGGAAGGGAAGGGAAGGGAAGGGAAGGGAAGGGAAGGGAAGAGAGAGAGAGAGAGAGAGAGAGAGAGAGAGAGAGAGAGAGAGAGAGAGAGAGAGAGAGAGAGAGAGAGAGAGAGAGAGAGAGAGAGAGAGAGAGAGAGAGAGAGAGAGAGAGAGAGAGAGAGAGAGAGAAGGAGAAGGGGCTAAGATGAGGGTAATGGGGCTGACAGAGCAGAGGCCAGGAAGCCAAAACGATGACATATTAGCCCCCGAAAAGCTTTTTTTTGTTTTTTTTTTTTGTCTTAAAATGACCATTTTAGCCCTCAAAGTGGGCCCCATTATCTGAATTAATGTCCAATTTGGACAGAATCTAAGAAATTGGACACGGCTGACTGAAAATGGAAAGCTTGGGGGTAAAAATTCAGAATTCAGAGTAGAGGGGGTGAAGTGATGGCACCCCTAAACCTCAGGGGGGTAAACTGAAATTAATTCTTTTACTTTTTAGTTTAGTGTTGGGATTTTCTCTTTTTGTAAAAAAAGATGATAAGGTCCAAGCTATTGTGGAAAATGAGACATGCAAGGATCCTGAGACTGAACAAATGGAGGAGTTGCATGCAGATGGTGGAACTGTAGGGGATACAAGTGCAACATCCTCAACTAGCAATGTTTTATTTTCCCATTGGGTCGCAAGATCTAGTTGCTTGGTTGTCACATTTATTTTATTTGCTTATGAGTTTCTAGGTTTTGTTAGAATAAAGGTGCTTGATTGTCATTAAAAGGTGGATGTAGCTAAGAGTGCGAAACTCTGTTTTCTTAGAATAGGTCCTTTGTGTGTCTTAAAGGACGACTCTTTTTGTCGGCCCCTTAGGGGTATGTCATTTCTAGTACTGCTTGCTGAATTATAAAACTGATTGATCTCTTTCAATTCAAAAAAGTTATTTATGATGATTCTGTAATCCAAAACAAGTCTGCTGCTGCTTTTATTATAGCCTTTCTTTAATATGGTAACTTAAGTCTTAATTATTTTTTCATTTTGGATTTTGAATTTAAAATTACAACATTTCTTTTCAACCAGCATTTGTTCATTTCCTATTTGAAAAGATATCACATTGAAGGGTTTTGCATATGCCATTTGAGGGTTAGTAAAATTTTATTGTGATTGAAGAAATTAGGTTTTGTAAATTGCATAGAACCTATAATCAATTTGATTCAATAAACTATGTATAAAGTATTGCCTCCTGCTAACAAATTACAAAATGCTCTTGCGGGCACCTAAGAAAAAAAAAATTCCCCCTTCTTGTTTGGCATTGCCACCGTTAGACGAGCCATTTTCGACTCGGTTTGGATCTAATATGAGGCTTGGAGTAGTCCTCGACATATGTGTTCTCATACTTATCAGAGAGATCGCAGTGGCTATATGTGAGTTGAAGGAGGGGGAAATCGCTGTGGTTGGTGGGTCTTGGGTCATCCCTAGCTGGCCTTGTGGGTGGATTGAGTTGGTGTCTCTAGGTCTAAGGTCCCTAGTGGTAACGAACATATGGTAATGAGGCTGGGATCTGCTGTGCTCATATCTGATCGGAAGGATCTGATCTGGTTTGGGTTGAATGGATCCGATTTGGGGAGAGGGTGGTTGGGAAGAGTGATGCTTCTAGCTAGCGTGATGGGGATGATGTAGCGGTGACGATGCGGTTTGGGGAGGGTTCGATAGAAGTGGTCGTGCAGCGGAGAGAGTGATTCTATGAAGGTGGCCGTGCTGGGGTCGTGTCAATCTTGGTTGGTAGGCTGCTATCGTCTAGCTCCCTTGGCAGGTGCTCGAGCTTGGGCCCTCTTTTTGGGTAATGTCTGGGCTAAAGTTCTTTTATTTGTTTTTATTTACTTTAATCTTATAGTTATTGCATTTGACGTGTAATAACTCCCTACAAATATTTCTTAGGGGTAATCAGGTTAGATGCATGTATGTGCACTCTAAGTGCCTTGTCTAGTTTAGTGAGGCGGCGAGTCATTTGCATACTCAAATGGCTGCAACCTCCTAGTGCAATAATGAAATATAGTGTCGTTGAATGTAGTTATAGTCGATAATATATTGGGAAAGCTGGTTTATTTATCATATGATACTATTAATATTGCTTTATCTTTTAGGTATGTCACCGACTCACTGTTGTAAAGTAAATGGAGCTGCCCAGATTCAGGGCCGGTCTTGAGCCTAGGCGAACTAGGCCCAGTCCTATGGCCTCTAATTTTGTGGGCCTAAAAAAAACTATCATGTTGCCCAGTTAAAAAAAAAAAAGACTCAAATAAAATAAACGGAAAGAAGTAGTAGGTAACCCAGGAGCCCAACTCAAAAAAAACAAAAATTAAATATAAGTTAGAAAAGGAAAAGTTAAACATGTGTTGTAGGGGGCAGCCCACGTGACCGGCCCAAAAGAAAAGAAAAAGAAGAAGAAGAAGAAGAAAGACAGTAGAAAAACTGAAAAAGTGAATAAAAATGTGCTTTGTGGTAAAAGCATTTGTTGAATAAGATCCGAAGACAGTAAAAAATTTATTTAGAAATCTAAAAAAGAAGACGATGAAAATATTAATTTAACTTAGGTACTTAGATTGACTCTTGAACAAGAGGCTTTATCGCACAATTTATAAGTTGAAATTGATCAAATATTACCTTCAGTGTACTGTGTCACAAGAGAGATTGAGTGGTAAACTATGATATCTATTGAAAAATATATTGTTGGAAAACTTGCTTATGTAAGTTTCATTAGCACCTTTGCACCTAAAAATGCAAGATGAGTCATATTTCAGTGATACTATGACATCTTAATTTTAAATTGATTTAAGTATTTTCTTTGGGCCTCGAAATTCCGTTCTCCTTGGGCCTCTAAAGTCACAGGGCTGGCCCTTCCCAGATTGCTAGTATGACAAGTCTTAATAATTGGTGCATGTTTGAATACATAGGTTTAGTGGAAACTTGTGTTATTATTCGAGATGCTCTTTTATTGCTTATTTGTAATATGGGTTCAGATTTTATATCCCACCATTGCATTCAATAGTTTCATTAATACAAAATTGAAGATAGTTGCATAGGCCCTTTTTTTTTTTTTTTTTTTTTAATGTGGCATATTAATTGTCTTGTAAATTTTGTCCATAAATCATGAAATTAGCTCAATAGCTCTTGATGTTTAGGTATTTCTTTTCATTCCTCCTTTATATACCAAGATTATTGTATTTTGACTATTTTCATAAACTGTAAGAGCAATCTATCCCCGACCAAACCTATTAATCTAACTTCCTCAATAATGGGTACTATTAGAAATATCAAAACGAGAGCTAATTTCCAATATCAAAATATGGAATTTGTATAAGAATGGTGGTTTATTGCCTCCTTTATTTTAGGTATATTAACCTAGCATCCAGGCATTAATTTGCAATATCATCTTTCACTGTGAAGTTCATGTGCATGCCGATCATAATGTCTCTTTCTCATAGGTTGAAATAAAAATAAAAAATAAAGGGTTTTTGTCCATTTACCCTATTTTTAGAGATTTTTTTCCCACTTACCCCATTAAGTTTTTTTAATTCTCTCTTACGTAAAAGACTCTAAGGAGGTCTTCCTTAATACCCTATTAAGATTTTTTTATTTTATTTTTATTTTTTAATACTATTTTACCCTCACCCCTTTGTTACTGAGAGAGAGAGAGAGAGGAGAAAATGGAAGAGAGAGAAACCATATGAGACTTCGCCGGAGCCCAGTCACAGGCCGCTGCCCATTGGACTTTGCAGAAACCTCACCGAAAAGGTTTATTGCTCCCAATAGACATCTATTGCCCCCCAATAGAGGGGCAATAGACCTCTATTGCCCCCTAATATACTTTTATTGCCTCCCAATAGACGTCTATCAGCCATGTATTGCCCTCCAATAGACGTCTATTGTCCCCCAATAGAACTTTCAATTGCCATAATATGAACTAATCTCTCTAAATTTAGACAAATAAAACTTTGTTTAAAGAAAAAAAATGAAGAGATTATATCAATTTAAAAACGTCTATTACCCCCCCCCCCAAATACACATCTATTGTCCCCCAATAGACTTATAACAGATTTCTATTGCCCTAATAGAACTTTTTTTTCATTTTTTTTTCTTTCCTTCTGGGCTTTCTGCCCCTATTTTACCCCATAAAAAATATAAAGAGAGAAATTGCTTTGGGCACCCAATCATCTTTCTCCTCCGCCACAATTTGGGTTGAGCACTGGAGGATCCGCAACGTTGATGATGTAGCTCGATTCGAGGCGGTGCCATTTCGAGACTGAGTTTGACGGGTGATGTAGCTCGATTTCAGCCGAAGTCAGACTCGCTGGTGGCTACAAGGTCTGGCGGTAATGTCAGATTCGCTGGTGGCTGCAAGGTCAGGCAGTGAAGTTGATTTTTGTCTGAGGGTCCGGTGGTCTAAAAGCAGCAAAGCTGGATGTAGGAGGAGCTTAGACCGACCGGAGATCTGGGATCGTGTTCTAAAGGTCCGGCAGGGAGTGGGCGCAGTGAAGGTCCAACTGTGGTGGGCTGCATTCTCTAATTCCGAAGCGGCCATGGCACAGAGAGAGAGAGAGAGAGAGAGTGACATCATTGTAATTCTTTAATTGAGTTGAGGGCAAAATGGTCATTTGGTGTGAAATTATGTATACGGGAACAACAATTTATTAGTGGGTAAGTAGGAAAAATTTGACTCATTTTAATGCTTCTGGGCAAGGACCCCTAAAAAAAGAATCAAAGACACCTCCACCATATTTAATCCTAGCGCTAGATTTTAGCCGATAATTAAGGAATAGTCTTGATTTTTCTACAATCAATTACTAGCTGTAGGAATAGTCTTGATTTTTCTACAATCAATTACTAGCTGTAGCTGCTTGATAGTGAGGTTTGTGTCGGTGTGTGATTTTGCATCTTGATGAAGATTGGGGATGGTGTTGTATGAGACTTCTCCACTATTTGACAAGAAAAGACTTTTGAAGAGTTTAAGTTAAGCTTATACGTACTTTTCTTTCTTCTTTTTGGTTATTTGGCAGTTACAATGTTCATTAACGACAAGCAATTTACTGAATTGTCCTAAAAATACATGACATAACTTTTGAAGATTACTCGTGAATTAATATAACCAGTCCGTGATTGACCATGATAGTCAATCACCCTACGTACTCACTTTCATTCTTATCTTAGCTAATTAATGACAAGTTGCCAAGTGAAATAAGGCAGTAAAATACCTAATCAACAAATGTTTGCTCCATACCGTAATGTGTGGCTAAGGAGATTAAGCTTTAAACCCATTTTAGTACGGCTCTGACAGTTTATACGAATGCTTAAAAGTTAGCTAATCTAGAAATAATACACATGGCGATCGTATGTGGATGCCAAAATGTACAAACAAGAAATACCCATGGTGGATACTGTTTTGCACTAATGGATTACATAATCCTAGTACGTAGTAGATCGAAAATGAAAATGAAAATGAAAATAAAGTCCAAATTTGTGGGTCATGTGTATAATGACATTATAGAGGGATTCACTTTGATTCCTGGCTCTATTTTTCGTTATGTTTATCGTCAAGTTAATGATGTGGCTCATAATTTAGCTAAATTTATTTTAATTTATAGGACTTCTACCTCATGGGAGACTATCCCTCCTGATGTTATTATTGATGCTTTGTTAAAGGATTATACTTTTAATTGAGTTTTATTTCAATAAAGAGCTGACTATTTCTCTTAAAAAAACAGAAGTCCAAATTCGTGGGAGAAATGTTTTCCTATTCTAACACCCATCCTCTCCAATCCAAAGTCCAAACCATATCCAACAAACCCAGCAAACATTTGGCGGCGACTCAGATTAATCTTTCGTGAACTGAGAGGCTAGACAGCATGCTTGAGCCACACGCTTCCAAGAGGAGGTGCCTATTCAATCAGAGAACGACAAGTATGGAGACAAGATTGCAATTGCCGTAGATTTTGAATTCCCCTAATCTCTTTAAACCTTATGGATAATAACCTAAAACCATAGTGTGCAAAAATCCCTAACACCGCATACAATGACATCAAAGAAGCTCATCATAATACAGTGTATGTTTTGTGTATTAATGTAACCCCATGCATGACCATATGCTTGTTCATCTCTATATTTAATTAGTATATTGTATAAACTCATACATCTTGTACGTATATATATATATACGTTGTGACCATCAAGCTCTAGAATGATCAATACGTATTTTAATGTTTGGTATGACATAGGAAACATATTATTGTATTGTACTTTCGATCTGAAAGGATTTTAGAGTTCAAGAACATACGCAAGATCATGAAGCATAGGCATCCATTCAAATAGATAGAGATATGCACCCAAGAATACAGTCAATACACTATGCATGTTTGCATGGGCAGTGTCTCTTTTTAATTTTCTAATACCATGATCCAGCTTACATCCCATGATGTTCACATAATATATATGTATATCTTGATTGAGTTTGAATCCATTAGTTAAACTTCCATTTATACATACATGTCTTAATCGACGTACTAAATTCTAAATCTTAACACAATTAGCTGAAGTAAACAGGATTTGAAACAAAGTACTCGAAAAGAAAATGAGAAAACTCGGTATGTAAATCAAATGAACAAACGTTTGTGACCGACATAGCATAACGAACTAATCTATGTGCCGTAGAAATCAGCGATGCTCTCAGATTAAGAAGATGATGAAATAGAAAGCATCATAAACAGTTGCATTCTGATTTATGCTAAGCATGTAGGTTTGAATATAAGCATGCATATTATTATGCATGGAGCAAAAGTCGTCATCGATAGTAAATCATTTCGTCTCAACCTCTCAATGTGCCATGAGACCGGCCATACCTGAAAGAACCAGATACAACTTAACCGCCGCAAATACAACTCTCTCTCTCTCTCTGAGCTCCGTCGCTGTCTATAAATACTCAAGCTCCTCATCATATTCTCCTCATCCCAAGCTACTTGAATCTCAATCCGATCCATACACTAACCACTCTCTCTCTCTCTCTCTCTCTCATTACGAAACAAAGAAAGAAGCAATGGCTCTAATGGGACCTTTATTGCTGTTCTGTGTTCTTCTTGTTCTCTCTTTGAGTTCTTCATGTTATAGTAGCAGCTTCCAAGAGAACTCATTACTTCATAGTTATGTTGATGATGCTTATCGTGAAGCAACTGGTTTTTTTGGTTCCGGGGCAGCTCATCCTTCGTACACGAGCATCCTTGAGAATCTCAAGTTCTCTGACCGGATCAATCTCCGAACTCGGCTCTTCAGCACATCATCTTCCGTTAAAAAGGTTAGCGTCGATGATTTTGGCGCCAAAGGGAATGGTGCTGCTGATGACACACAGGTGCGCTTATAATAATGTCATAAATAAATATGGTACAAATAGTTTCCATGCATTTCATTTATTTGAAACTTTGAATGCATTAGTTTTTTACATGTAAATTAGAGAATTGATGTGTCATCATGTAAAGACATGGATTTGTTTCAGGCATTCCAAAAGGCATGGAAGACAGCTTGTAGTTCCAGTGGGGCACTAGTTCTTCTGGTGCCAAAGAAGAACTATCTTGTTAAGCCAATCACATTTTCAGGGCCATGCAAATCTCAGCTTACAATGCAGGTAATGCAAAATTCAATTAATAATGTTACTGTAGTCTATACTCCATTAAATTATGTATAAAATGAAGTAATTAGGGATTAATGAAATGATTGGATATATATCAGATATATGGAACCATAGAAGCATCTGGTGACAGGTCAGTCTACAGCAAAGATCTCAATCACTGGATCATGTTTGACAACGTTCGAAATCTGTTAGTTCAGGGTCCTGGAACCATCAATGGCAACGGTCAAATCTGGTGGCAAAACTCTTGCAAAAGAAAACAAACCAAGGTATAGTAGATTTTCATTAAGCATCTTCATGATAATGATGTCATCCTTTCTTCTCTGAAAGCAAATTAACTGATGCACGTAATTATTTTCATTGATTTGTAGCCCTGCGGGACGCAAGCACCTACGGTACGTGTGTACACACACACACATAGAGGGCCCGCCCTTCCATTAAGGGGTCCCTTTTTTAGTCTTTTATAGGGATAGAGCATTAGACAACTTTTCGATCACATTTTGACATCTCAACCATTCAATTTTTAGGTCATAATGGGTAGATTATTTCTGAAAATTTTTAACCAAATCGGTATATATGTATGTGTATATGATGTCAATCTTGCTAAATCGATATATATATACACACACGCACACACACACATACATATATATCGATTTGGTTAAAATTTTGCAGAAATAATCTACACATTATATACATATATATATATATATATATATATATATGTATGTATACAACCTTGCTCAGGTGCGGATATCCGCACTTAAGCAAAACGTACGGATTTCCCATTTTTACCAACTTTCAGATCATATTTTCACATCTTAACCGTTCAGTTTTTAGATCCTAATGTATAGATCATCTCTACAAAATTTCAGCCAATTTGATGATCATTAAGGCATACAAAACTGCAATTTACATGAACGAACCGAATCTGTCGAACCGAAACCGTTCGTGTTTATAATGGTAAATTGCAGTTTTGGATGCCTTCAAATTAATATATATATCTTCCTGTGTGCATTTCAAATTAATTGAGAATCAAGGCCGGTTTAATTACTTGCAGGCTGTGACCTTCTACAAATGTAATAACTTGGTGGTGAAGGATCTGAAGTTCCAAGACGCACAGCAAATGCACGTCAGTTTCGAAGAGTGCACTAATGTTCAAGCTTTGTATCTAACAGTAACTGCGCCGGAGACTAGTCCCAACACTGACGGTATTCATGTTGCCAATACCCAGAACATCACAATCTCGAACAGTAATATCGGAACAGGTACGCTACAGGATCCTCATTCATAAACTACTAGAGAAATGATCAACTATAAACGTCCTGATATGGAAACAATTATATTTGTTTTCTAGGTGATGATTGCATTTCAATTGTGAGTGGATCCCAAAATGTGCAAGCCTCCAGTATTACCTGTGGACCTGGCCATGGAATCAGTATCGGTAGCTTGGGGAAAGGAGGGTCTGAAGACCATGTTTCGCAAGTAACAGTGAACGGAGCTAAGATTTCAGGAACCACGAATGGAATCAGGATCAAAACATGGCAAGGAGGCTCAGGAATGGCAAGCGACATTGCTTTTCAAAACATAGAAATGAATGATGTGACCAACCCCATAATCATAGACCAAAACTACTGTGACACCAGTGACGAAGGACAATGCAAACAACAGGTAAGTAATCAGTTGACCTTCAATAACAAGTACTGATCTCAAATTTAATGACAGGTTTTGCTAATTAATTTTGTAAATATTGCAGAGCAAGGCAGTGAAGGTACAAAATGTGTTGTACCAAAACATCAGAGGGACAAGCACTTCAAAAGATGCCATAACATTTGATTGCAGCAAGAGCATTCCATGTCAGGGAATTGTGCTGCAAAATGTTCAACTCGACAAAGGAGCAGAATGCAGCAATGTTAATCTGGCTTACAAAGGAAATGTCTCCCCTCGATGTGCTTAAAAATTCATAGAAACAAGGGCATCATGAAAATTGGCTTTAGGTTGTGAATATACATACCATTGTAGATAAATAATCTCTGAAATTATCGTGTAATTAAAAGTATACTAACCAAATCAATAAAATCCAGTTCATTGAATTTCAAGACAAATTTGATATGTCATACATCTCTATTGTGGAAGATAGCTTACAAGTTGAAGCCAAGGTTCCCAGATACTATAGCCTTGTATTAAAAGAAAAATTAAAAAATTGAAAAAATAAAATAAAAAAGGGGCAATTTTACATCAAAGAAAAAGATAATTACATTTGTTGTTTTAGATTACTTTAGAATACAGAGACTCCCCTGCAAAGGCTTTGTAAAAGAATGGTAACTATTTTCACTTTCTTTTTTTTTCTCTCTGTCATCATCTAAGAGGATATGCGGGTGATAACTATTAACTTTGAACATGACAGCAAAGAAAGGTTTACATACATCTGTGTGTGTGTGTGAGCGCGCGTGTATATATGGTTATCTGAAGGGTTCTACAGGAGCAGACTCTTCAAGAAAGACTGCAGCCTCAAAACATTCAGCAGCTTCACATAAAGAAGACGGGGTACCCTGGGATTTGTAAAGTAGGCCTAGATTATACCATGCGGAATGGTTCATCCTATCAAGACTTAATGCATTCATCAAAAAGCTTTTGACAACTGTTTCTGAGTTACCAAGCCGATTGAGAACAACAGCTATAGAGACCAAGCTCGGTATATGGGAGGGATCAATATTCAAAGCCTCTGAAAAAGCTTTCACAGCTTCCTTGTAGAGGCCCTTATTTTCATAAAGTACACCTGCAGAACCGATGTTCCTTGTTAGTATAATACATTATATGCACCAGCAACAAAGTTTCCACAAACAGTACTACTATTCACAGATCTATTATATATTCTTTTCTCCGTTGTTTGGAGCATGAAGAAACTAACTGGATGAATAGAAATCGAAACTAACTGTGGTTGCCTGAATTTACCTGTGACATGGCATCTAGTTGCAGAGTAAGTACTTATGGCTTTAGATTTGAAGAGACAAATCTCAGCATCACTCCATTGTGAAAGATTTATGTAGACATGTGCCAGATCATGCCATATCTCCAATTCCAAACTTCTATCCAAATGTCGTCTAGTACTCTGTCATTAAGAACACAAATAAGTTTATTTCAGTGGAACAACTTTATCTGAAGGTCTTGCAAAGAGACACATAGAAATGATGTCTATGGTAACATAAACTGTTATTAGAAAATGGATCTACAATTACCCAATACACAAGTACTTTAGAGTGAAAGAAGACTATCCATTCTAAACTCTTCAATTAGGGATGATATTTATTAAGTTGATTCTTTAATGATACAGTTTCATGACCCAACGGAATATGAGTTTATGAGCCTATACCTCTATTTCTAAATAAAAACACAGAACTCCATCAAATTTAGTAACATGATAGATGATACTTCAATACATGCATCATTCTCTTTCCTTCAACACATCAGAAATACCAACAGGCTAGAAAACTCCTACTACTTTAAGTTTGTCAGAACTTCTTGACTAGTAATGACACAACCACGGAACCAGAATAATTCTCAAACAGCATTTTCACTGTCACTGTATAAGTGAAGTCATGCATTAAATTCTTAAACAAACATCACTCCCAAGTCCCTACTGTTTAATATATCAATATATATATAGATATATATATAACTGTTTCTGAAATAGAATCCTTGGATAAATGGATAAAGTAATCAAATAAAGAATGACAGACCTTAAGAAGCTTCTTCCTGTCACCAAGGTTTTTCTTCTGAACTTGAAGAAGAGCAAGAAGTTGAGTGTACGTCTCAATGGCACGTTTAAACTGACCCTCTGCAAGTTGGAGTTTGGCTTTGGTGCGCAGTAGTTCTCCTTGATCCCATTTACCTGTCTGATCCAAAGCACCATCTATGATTGTTTCAGCATCCACAAACCGTCTCTGAGCTGATAATATCCTGCTCAGCAATAACCAACCTTTAATATTAGATCCACCTTCCAGATTTAGCATTTGCTTTGCACAGTCAAGCGCAGCATCTAAGTATCTCTGCTCAGCATATTCTAGGCTGAGATGGTAAAGAATAATGGGGTCACTCATTGCTGTCAATTGCCCAGCAGTTTTCAGGGCCTCAAGTGCCTTGGCCTGTCTTGTCACCCTCTCACTATCAGTAACCACTGATTTAGAGTGTGCTGAAAGTGATATGCCCAATAAACAAGTGGCAGTACTTTTTGATTCATCACATTTGCCATCAACACTTTCAAGGGCTCTGAGTGCAAAACCTACCCCTTCTTCTGCATGACTGCGGTTTTCCCCACATATCTTTGATGCCATCAACAGAGCTGGAAAACACATTGGATCCATATAGTTACCCAACAACTTCCTCAGAAGATTTAAAGCAACTGAATCTTCACCTGCTCCATAGTAACAGAGAGCTAGTTTGTAAAATCTCTCTCTCCGATCAATAAAACCAGGTAGCAATTCTTCAAATTGAGTAGCTAAAGCCCTGGAATTCCCAGAAACAGATAGAGCAAATGAAAGATGATCCAAAATTGATGGATCCCATTCAATTCTTTTGAGAGAAACTTTTCTAAGCAGTATCATTAGCAGAAGAATAGCCTCTTCTAAATTGCTTTTCGGTGTAAATGATCTATCCATTTGGAAGCGGAGGTCTGGGGGGCTTGCTTCATCTCCACAATACAACAGAAAAACGGCAAACTCTTTCTGAATCTTTGCAGTAGTTTGTGTATCAAGGTTCCAATGACTGAGTAGAGCCCATCGGTATGAGAGGATAGCTTCATGTGGACAATCAGCAAACTTCCACAGTTCTGGGAGCAACTCAACACTCTGGCTTACAATATCATGCAATTTAGTGAATTTACAGTCAGCGCCTAAGTTTTGAGGTAAACCGCCTGGTAATGAAGATTCAACAGTGTCCAGAATAACTTTGCAAGATTGAGCAGCTTCTGCAAGAACAAAAAAAAAAAAGATAAATAAGTCATGCAATGATGTCTTTTTATCATGTAGAGAGCTCACAAATTCCCTCCTTTCTTCAATTTTTTCCCGACCCAATGTAACACAACTCAAGATCATAGTATAATAAAACATTATTTTCAGTCCATATGGTTTGGCACTGCCATCATTACTAAATGTCTTAGAAACCAGTTATATTCGTACAAAGCTAAACCGGTTTTTAGTTTCCCTTAATAAAATAACCATATAACTCCCTTATTAAAAGAAATGAGTTTCAAAATATGTACAATGTAATAAGATCCAAGATTCTACAAAGAAGAATGAAAGGTATCAACAACAGCAGATTTTGGTACCTTTAAGCCTCCCAAGACTCTGCAATGATTTTGCTTTAAGAAATATCGCTTCCAGAAGTAAACTGACAGCATTTATAGACAGAGGTGGGGTTTCATAACTTTGAGAACGTCTCCTACGATGTTCACCTGCTCTAGCAAGGGTGACTTTGATCTTTGGAGTCACTGCAGCAATATCTATTCCTTCAAATACATGTAAAGCAACTTCTATGTTTCCTTTACGATATTCACATCTTCCTAATAATGCTCTAGCTTCCTGCAAATTAAAGATTTTGTAGCTTTAGAATACAGAAAAAACTGCTGAAATCACCGAGACAGATACTGCATTGCTGGACAGGGGCTCCTAAGAAGCAATCTATTTTCATTCTAACATGAATGACATCCATAATTTCTTATTCGCTGTATTTAATTTTACCAAGTAGTCTCCCAGGCTATATAGTGTTTCCCTAAAAGGGTAGGACAATCTATCAGTATGTGAAAGAACTAAGCGAGGACTATTATGAACTCAACAGCCTTAATCTATGCAGATTGATCATATGAGTGATGAAGTTATTTCATTTCTAGACAAACCTTTCTACATAAATCCAGTTACTTCATTGCTCCGTTCATGATGGAGACTAAAGATGCTTGCAAATCTACATATTGACTACGAATCATATAGGATTTGTAGAAAGAAACAGAAACTGGATTTGATAAAAACGCATCATAACATCGATTTATCAAAATCCATCAGTAAACAAGTTTTCAAAGTAAACAAACCTCGTAGTTCAAACCACCACTCTCCCGCAGAGATGATTCAGCTTCTAAAATATTGGTGTGTGATTTGTGGTTAACTGCATCGACACGTGATGAAAACTCACTCTTATGATCCCTGGTTGCAAGGGATTCACTATCTGAAAAAATCAAATCATCTGGTGCTCTTATCTGCTCTCCCGAGCAGAGACAGTTCATAATCTTTCCGAAGCTCCCCGAGCTTCTACTCCTGCTCCCCTTTTCACTTCTCCTCCTCATCATGCCTCACTCTGCTCCAAAATCTTCAACCACCCACAGTAACCTTTATACATGAAATCGAAAACCACCCGTCACACAAGTCCACTACATCATCATCATCATCATCAAATCAACAAAATGATCAGTCAGGCAATGAAGCATTAACTCAAGCTTTTGCATAACAAAAAGATGATTATGATAACCAAAACAACCAACTCAATTCCCTTCTTAACAAAGTTCCTAATACACAAAAGAAAAACCAAAAATTTAATTCTGGGCAAGACCCTAAACTATAATTCAGAATCAAAAACGAAAAACCCAATTCAACCTCTCAATACTTATACAGAAAGATACAAACTTTGATGAGGAATTCCCAAAACTAGAGCCAGATGAAAATCAAAAACCCTAGAAACAGATGGAACAATCATGAATTGTATAAATAACCAATCAAAGCAATCACCTTTTGTCTTTGCAACACAGAAAAGCAGAGGCTGAGAGCCCACTTGGCATCATCAGCAATGCCCATCAACTTCAATTTCAATTTAATCAAAGCCTCTTTGATGATTTCTTTGAATCTTTCTTTTTCTGGGCCTCTACCCTTTTTAGGGTTCACGAATCATTACGACGCCGTATTTGGGTGAAAACCATGGCTGCAAATTTGAAGCGTAAGCTGGAAGATTGTCTAGGGGTTAACGATTTGGGAATACAGAAATCAAATCTGGGGTTTTCGGGAATTGGGAAATTCCTTTTCGCCGGCCCCACGTGGCCACGTGTTTGCTTTTACCGTCGTCGATGAGGCTAATTGCTCGCCACGTGGAAAATGTATTCACCCAGCTTCGTTGGCGTATAACGGTTTTAACTATACACTTAATTGTCTTCTTTCTCTGCCTTCCGTGGTTCTATTTCATAATTCTTTTTAACCATTTTCGATCGATTTTATCTTTTACTGTGAAGCGTGTTTTTTACTGTATCGATGTAATTTTCGTTATCGTGAACGCCCTCATACTCATACTTGGCTTTGTTGATAGTTTTTCTTTGAACCTCTACTTGAATTCACAAACGATGGACGACACAAAGTTTTTTTTTTGAACATAACATTGTAAACATTTCATTGAAACAAAAGAAAAGAGAAACACAAACTAGAAACAGAAAAAGAAGAAAACTAAAGATCTCAAAAAACTCCTCAGTAAGAAAACAGATCACTGAGAAGCAGGGAAACAGAAAAAAAAAACTATGTAGGAGCTGGAACTGCATCATAAAGAAGGATATTAGTAAAGGTAGGAGGTGGATGTTGAACCCAATCAACAGGGCACATCCGCCTGGGATCCAAAGAAGCAATATGATCAGCTGCTTGATTAGCTATTCTGCTGGTCCACACCCAGCTTGCATGAGGAAAAGCAACTGTGATCTCACGAAGATAAGAGACCAGGGGAGCAATAGTCCAATCCGGAATCAAATTTGAATCATTCAGGAGAGTCACAAGATGAAAGGAGTCAAGTTCAAAAACCACACAGTGCAAATGAAGGCGCAAGGCTAGACAAACACCTTGAACCAGTGCTAAAGTCTCTGCCAGTAGGACTGAAGAAGCCTTAGTAGTCCGCATGTCACCATGGAGGATGGTCCCCAAAGAATCTCTTACAACCACAGCCAAACCAGCCTCCAGAGAAACAGAATCCCATGATGCATCAGTGTTGATCTTCAGGAAACCAGCTGAAGGGAGAAGCCAAGGGGGAGGTGGGGGAGGGGGAGGTGGAACTGGAATGATCTTCCTACTAAAATGCAGAAACTCCGAAGCCGCTCCAAAAGCCTTACTTACCACCAAAGAAGGATCAGGGACAAGGTGATTAAAAACACAATGGCAGCAATGTTTCCAAATATGCCAAATAAGAAAGCAAACATGTGTAAGAGCTTCCGCAGTTGTGGTAGAAGCACTGTGAGGAATAGATAAACCAATGATCCAATGGTCAATAGTTGTGATAGTCTGAAAAGGAATGCGGTAACCAAATGGATGAATGAACCAAACCTGCACTACCCAAGGACATAACAGAAAGAGGTGTTCCACTGTTTCCTGATGAGAATGACAAAAAGGACATAGTGGAGAATGAGCAAGATGTCTCCGGAAAAGATTGTGTTGTGTAGCCAGCACATTAGAAGCAAGCCGCCACAAGAAAAGCTTGATTTTAGGAAGACTTTTGATGGACCAAATCCAAGACCAGACTTTGTCAGATATAGTATGAGAAGTCTGAGTAGCAGGATTCAAAACAAGGGGAGAGGAATTGTGAGCTATGTGATAACCAGAACGTACCGTATAGCTGTCATTCTTAACATGAGGCCAAATCAGCCGATCCTCGACCAGACCACTAAACAAAGGAATGGCTTGAATAGCAAAAATCTCCGGAGGAGTAAGAAATTGTTGGAGTGGAGACAGGTCCCAAGACATAGTGGACCAGGTAATTAAATTATGAACCCTCAGATTTGGAGAAGGAAGGTGAGGGAATCGGTGACTAAAACTCGGGTAATTCGGAATCCACTGATCCTTCCATGCATCAATTAAGAGACCATTGCCAACACGCCATAAGGATCCCTTCAACAAAACGGCTCTGCCTTCTAACAAACTAGCCCAAACCCAAGAAGAGGAAGGGCTTTGTTTAGCTTCCAAGCAGGTGGTGTGCGGAAAATACTTGTGTTTAAGAACCTGAGCCCAAATAGCAGATGGGTTGTGGAGCAGTCTCCAGCCCTGCTTTGCCAAAAGAGAAAGGTTGAAATCTTCCAAATTTCGAAAGCCAAGGCCACCAACGGACTTTGGTAAACATAACTGCTCCCATTGCTTCTAGTGAATGCCTTTCTCACCAGCAGAACCCCACCAAAACTTTGCAAGAGCGTTATTGATCTCAGTGCAAAGAGATTTCGGAAATTTGAAGACATTCATGGGGTAAGCAAGAATCGCCAAAGCAACCGACTTGATCATAATTTCCTTCCCCGCCTATGATAAAGGAGCTTGCTTCCAACCTTGAATCTTGCGAAGCACTGCATCACGAACATATCCCAAAGCAGAACGTTTTGAGCGTCCCCAAATAGTCGGTAAACCCAAGTAGGAACCAGGATTATCCGTAGAAAGAACCTTAAGAGTGGTTTTGATGAGTTGCTGGAGTGCCTCAGGAGTATTAGGGCTGAAATAAAGCAGAGATTTCGCATAGTTGATCTACTGACCAGAGGCTTTGCTATAAGAATTCAACAGAAACACCAAAGTGGAAGCATTTTCGGTAGAGGCCTGGAAGAAAAACAATGAGTCATTGGTGAAGAACAAATGACTAACGGGAGGTCCGGAGACGGACAACTGCATAGGAACCAACCACATCATTGCACAAACCTTACGAACCATGATGGAAAGCACATCAGTGACAAAGAGAAAGAGGTATGGAGACAATGAATCCCCCTGACGGATACCACGAGTGGGAGTGAAGAAAGCAGACGGTTTTCCATTGACAAGAATGGAGAGAAAAACCGATCGAATGCAATTCATAATCAGCATAACCCAATGATCTGCAAAGCCCATTTTGAGTAGTACAGCTTGTAGGAAATCCCACTCAACACAATCATAGGCCTTTGAAATATCCAATTTCAAACCAAAAGCTTCACCACCAATTCTGCGAAGAAGTTTAAGATGGTGGAAAAATTCAAGGGCCACAATCACATTATCCTGAATTTGACGACCAGTTACAAAGGCAGCTTGGTTCTCTGAAATAAGCTCTGGCATATAAGGTTTTAAACGATTGGCAAGAACCTTTGAAAGTACCTTATAAGCGAAATTACAAAGACCAATAGGACGAAATTGAGAAGCATGTTCTGGCGCCTTAATCTTAGGAATTAAAGCAATATAAGTTCTATTCATTTCCGGCGGTAGAGTACCAGTAAGAAGAAAAGAAGTAGCAGCTGCAAAAACTACCTCTTTGACAGTTTCCCAATAAGAGTGATAAAAGATGCCCGAAAAGCCATCAGGACCTGGAGATTTGAGAGGTCTTAAGTCAAATATTGCTGTTTTGACCTCCACCAAACTAACTTCGGCCAACAGGGAAGCATTCATTTCAGGGCTCACAATAGGGTCAACAAGATGCAGGACAGCTTCCCAATTCCTCGGACCAACAGTAGTGAAAAGAGAGTGATAGTAAGAGAAAAACACCGAAGCAATCTCAGTCTTTAATTCCAACCAAATACCGGATGGATCACGAAGTCTCAAAATTCGGTTAAACTGCCTTCGTTGAATTGCTGATTGATGGAAAAAAGAAGTATTCTTATCCCCCAATTTAAGCCAAGAAACTCTCGATCTCTTATGCCAATATAACTCTTCCAGAGTCCACAACTCTCCAATGCGAGCCGTGCCCATTGTAATCTGAAGAGCCACATTAGCAGATGTACTATTGTGCAAATGATTCAGGTGAACAAGCAACTCTTGGACCAAAGAGTAAGAATTGGGGAAAGCAGACTTACACCAAGCCAGTAAGGAGAGCTTACGAGCCCGGAGATTTGTGAGCCAAACTGGCCTAGCAGCAGAGCCAGAAGCTGCCACCCAATTTTCTGTAATGATTTGGCCACACATATCACTAGTCGGCCAAATGTGCTCAAATCGGAAAAGTTTAGGGCCTTAGATTCAACTGGAGAAGCATCCAATAGCAAAGGACGATGATCCGACCCAAGCAAGGGAAGATGGAAAAATTGAGTCCTTAGTTTAGCCAAACACCATGAAGAATTTGCAAGACCTCTATCCAACCATTCCTTAAGATAGAGGTCCCCAAAACGATAACGATACCAAGTGAAACAAGGACCCTGGAAGTGCAAATCCCTCAAGCCGGCTTGAGTAATGAAATGATTAAAGAGATCCATGCGGCACCGAGAATGAGGAAGACCTCCCCATTTCTCATAGGACCATTGGATCTCATTGAAATCACCTAAACAAATCCAAGGAAGAAATTGAACTGGAAAACGACGAATCATGGAACTCCAAAAAATTTTCTTTTCATTTTCATAAGGATTTCCATATAGCCAACTTATCTTACAACGGAAATCTTCATGTACAAACAAAACCTCAGTATCTATGACATTCACCAAATCATACAAGACTGATACTTGAGCTGAAGATTTCCAAAACAAAGCCAAACCACCACTACTAGTATTTACAGGGTTAACAATAAATGAGTGATCAAACTTGAGCTGTTTAAACCAAGAAGAAACCACATCAGAAGGCTGATGTGTCTCCATCAAAAACAGCATATCAGGGTCATATTTACGCCATAACCTACAAAGGGCTTTTGTTGTCAGAGATGACCCTAATCCCTGACAGTTCCAAGATAGTAGCCTCATTCTGCACCCGTAGCTGCATCTGGCCAGCTACCAATGCCACCTGCTGGAGCAAGGTCATCAAAGGATGGAGAGACATCTAGAGATGGAGTGCCAGAAGCAGGAAGTGAAACAGGAGTGTCCTCAAAGGGGGGGGGGGGGAAGAGGAACCACATAATCATCCTGAGTGACTGCGACAGTGCTAGACTGCTCAAATTCCAAAACCAAAGGAGAGGCAGGATGTGTAACCTGTGGATTAAGAGCACGATCTCGGGGTCGGCCACGACGACCACGACCGCGACCTGGACCAGGGGAAGCACAGGATCGACGAAGTCTTGTGGGAGGTGGAGCAGACACCAGAGGAAAAGGTGGATCTTCCACAACAGCTATCACCTTATGCCTCTTGGAAGGATTCGAAGAATCAGCAAGGGCCTTATGCAATCTCTTCCAGAGTTGCAATTGTTTGAATTGGTGAGCCAGAATCACAAGAGTACCCAAAAGAGGAAGAGAGGCCGCATCTAAATCCGACGGGAGAATTGATGATGGAGAAGCAGAAGTGGAAACCAAAGCAGTCGGAGCTTGGTATGAAGAGAAGGGAGGAAGGGTCGAGGATGGAGTCTGTACTTGAAAAGGGAGTGATTGAGAAGATGGATCTGGTGGAGGATCAAACATTGACATGTCCAGGTTGGGGCCGAGGAGAGTAGGGTCCAAAAGAGCTTCCTGATGGGCCAACAAGACTTGAAAGAGGGTTGGTTCACAAACCGGATCAACTTGCATCAAATGGGCTTGGGCATCAGCTGGATCTGTCAACATAGTAGTGAACTCAACTAAATCGGCTAAGTAGAGTGATAAGGCTAACTGCATGTCCGCCACATCACTGAGAGGCTGATGAGGTGGAGAGGAAGAAGATGGAACCACATCAGCAAAGATCTTTTGTTTACCCTTGTCTAAAGATTTGCTTGAGGAGGGCCCCATGGGAGGTGACGATGCAGATTGGGAGGTAGTGATTGGAGGAGATGTGGAGGGCAGTTGCCAGTGACCTTGTGAGCGATGAGCTAAGGCTAGGTTTCCGGGAACCGGCAGCGGATTGCAGCCGACATCACCAGTTTCCCCTGCCAGTAGGTCAAGGGCAGAGGATGGCGTGACACAGGGAATAACATTAACCTGAATGTCACCTGCAACGCCTGGAACACCCAAAACAACCTGTGTGCCAGTAGGTAAAACACGTACCTGATCGTGAGCAAGAACAACTAAGTTCCTTCCATTTGGCAAACCAGGAGCATGATCAGGAACCGGCAAAGGCCGTCGTAATCTAATTCCACGAGGATTACCAATATCCAGTCCATGGTCTTGATCACAGGGAGGCCTACGGAGAGAAGGGACCGCTAACCAGGGCCCAAGGTGATGGGCAGACGGATGACGAGGCATCTGACACAGTGAAATCATATGGCCAAGACGACCACAATGAAAACACATCTCCTAAAGTCATTCATAGCAAAAATCTGCCCAAACCAGGTCCCCTCCTGGCACATCAAACCAAAAACCTGGAGAGAAGGGAGCACGAGAGTCCAGTTGAACCCTAATACGGAGAAAACCAATCCAGGCAATAGGGACCTGAGGATCATCCACCTCAAGAACCCTACCAATTTGAGAGCCAATCCAGAAAGCATTATCCCGAGTCATCAAACCAAGAGTGAGACCATGAACTTGGACCCAAAAAGTAATGAAGTGAAGTGGGATGTCCTCCAAGCGACTATGAGGGGGCCAAGGATGGATAGTAAAACTACAACCCATCACCGACCAGGGTCCGCGCTCAAGAAGCTGGTCAGCAGCAGCAGCTGAGGAAGCAGCAATAGAGAAGACATTGTTGCCCCTGATAAGTTGCAAGTGGAAACGACCTATCGCAGCCCAGGCCTGTGTAAGGATACGGATGACCGCCTGTGGGTTATGACTACGATAAGAGATGAGATACCCAACCAGCTGGCTGGCGGACGTAAATGGAGAAAAAGCTCTCCATGCTGCTCATCAGCTAGGGGAGAATGTGGGGAGCGAGGGGCGTCTTCCATGAGAATGGGATGTGATTGTGAAGTAGGTTTGGAGTACGGAGGGTTTGCATGCATGAAACCTTTTAAGGGAAAACGGGATCGGAGTTGCCTGCCACGCGTAAGCCATGCCATGGAATGAAAAGAAGAGAATTACGGTGATGTAAAGAAAGAAGAACAAGTGTAGAAATTAGGTGAACAAAAACAGCAGAGGGTAAGGAAAGAAGACAGCTGTTCAGAAAGAGTTATAGAAAACGGACATGTAAGAACATGTACATTTAGAAGAGAAACAAGTGGATTAGAGGCAGCAAAAATGAAAGTAAAAGAGAAAAAGAGAGGAAAAAAGAAAAGAATCAATAAAAAAGAAGAATTGTGTAGAACAGTAAGGGGAGCTACAGTAACTTGACGTACTAGCTATAGTACAGGGGACTCACTTAGAGCGAGAGTCTAGAGTGAGAGTGTGTTTTTCATTCCTCATGGACGACACAAAGTTAAACTCCCTTTAGGTTCGATCTCTTGACTTGGGGTGAAAATGTTTAATGGATAAAAAGAAATTCACTCTAAATTTCTAAATTTTAACTTTTACATCAATCGGTCAACTTTTTATTTAGTTGAATGTATTATTAAAGATAAATTTTAAATACACTCTCTCAGAGTCTCAGTTACTTAATGCACACCCTTTTATATTTTTTCTGTCTCATTTTTTTATCAAACTTTCATATATGTCCCTCCTCATTAAATAAATAAATGAGAAAAATTTAAGGAAAAAAAAATCGGGTATGTATCATAAATTTTTATTTAATACAGCAAAATTAATTACTAATTAATTCCGGCACATATCAATATGCTAATTACTAATTACCTCTCTTCTTTCTCACATCAATATTTGAATAACTTAACTTTCTTACCTTTGTTGTTTTTCAAGCTTGATGCCTCTAAGATTTTAATATTTAATATATGTCAATATCTTCATGATCTATATAGTCATGGTTAGTATTAAAATGCGTAAAGAATGAGCCACGGTGGTTGTTTTGTAAACAAAGTGATTGATCATAATGTATTCATGTATCCAATATTTTTTTTTTTTTTGAGGTAAATATAATGATTTGCTAACACAGGCTAGAATGGCACAAGTACATAGTTCCCACCAGGGGTGATAAGTGCCATTATACTTGAAACATTTCCATTCCTCTATTCAAGAGCCTATCAGAACAAGAATATCCTAGATAGGAATAATAGCAAAGAAAAGCTTCCAAAGCCAATGCGCTCAATTGCGGTGCATCAAGAAACTCTTCCTCTTTGGATGTAGAATACCAACATTCTGTAGGCCAAAAACGGTGCCCAGCTTCCTAATACAAAGAATTTATTGTAATTAGACAAACTAAAAACATAGGATGGGTCTAGGGCAAAACACCACAGCCCAAATTAGTAAGCCTAAGAGCATTCAAATGGTAGTCCAACTCCAGAGCCCATTCAGCAGACTTGGTCCCAGCCCATCAACCCCTGGCACCTAGAGATGGCAATGAGGCGGGTTGGGGATGAGGATCACAATACTATCCCCATCCCTGGGGTCATTCTTCACCCTCATCCCCGCTCTAATCCCCAATAAAAATGTATTGGGGATTCCCCGTCCCTATCCCCACTGGGGATTAAGCCTTCAAACCCGCCCAAATCCCCATAAGAATTTAATAAATAAAATAAAATTTTTCTCATATTGTTTTTTTTTTAAATAAAAAATGTACAACATATAAAATTAAAATATGGTTAAATTCATAAATCATAATTCAGTGAGTGCTAAAGTAAAAAAACCATTAAAGTAAAAGTGTAGCCATTAAAGTATAATAGTAAATGTATATATTTGTAATTTATATTATAAAAAAAAATATTAATATAAATAAATTAAACTATATATAAAATATATATATATATATATATATTTTTTATTGGGGCGGCTTTGGGGATGAAGATCATAATACCATCCCCACCCCATCCCCAATCTTAGATAGCGGGGATTGGGGACCCCCATCCTCATTCCCCATTTGTCCCTGAATTCTCCCCCCATTAGGGAAGGGTATCCAATGAAGCTCCGCCCCACTGAGGATTTTTGTCATCCCTATTGGCACCTCTGCCCAACCCTCACTGCTACAACCTTGTTGCCTCGATCTACGCCACCGCAACCACCTGCTGCCACTTTGACCCAAATCGCCGCGCTCCACTCACAGCACACGTCGTCGTGAAGGCCCAACTCTGAATCGCGCCAGTCTAGTATCCTACATCTGCACCACCACCGATTCGGAACCATGTCACCGGTCTTGATTAGCACAGTCATGCCGCCGGCCACAGAGCCCAAGCCGCAAGCAGCCTAGACCTACCTCGAGCTCAACCACGCATGGAGCACTCTTGAAACAAATCGGATCGACAATACCCGTCCGACAGCAGATCCCAACGCCGGCTAGGCTGGAGGTCAATACTGGTCGGGCCGCCACTGGACGAGCTCGAGTTATCAATTGGAAAGCAAACCGGTCTTAGGTGTTAGGGTTTATGGAGGAAGAGGAGATTGGCTCAATCACCGAGCTTAATTACTTAAAACTTAAAAGAGTGAATTTGTATCCAATATATATTTGATGATTTTATAACTTCTTTTAATATGTTTCAATCAATTGAGTTGCTTGCTAACTTTTCATGTTGACTACAATTAATTTATTTGTCATTGACGTTCACGTATGATTTTGAAGAACTGTTGATTGTACTACGAAGACGATGAAAATATTAAACCTATAAGAAAATATTTAATTAATATTTTGAGATATAAAGAATTTAATTTTTATTTTATTTTTGTGGACGCTTCTTTGTTTTTTTTTTTAATTTATTTATTAATGAGAAGGGGTAGATGAAAGTTTGATGACAATATTCTCAAAAAAAAAAAAAATTTGATGACAAAAAAATATTTGGGGGGGGGGGGATGCGCATTAAATAATTGGGGGATGTGCATATAAAACTTCTCATTACTAAAATTTAAAAAACTAAAGATAATCTTTTTTTAGAAGCAAACATTGTAACTTATTTTCGACTCATTTGCTGCTTTTATTGTTGAAAAATGTGCTTACCTATATTAGAGTCACGACTCATGAGATTTCTATTTTGTAACAATATTGTCAGTTGAATTTGTTTATATTTGTCTACGAGACTTTGACTTTACTTTTTTCCGTGACCATGACCATCGCTTGGTTTTAAAAAAGTATAAATTATTTTATATAATGTTAAAGTTTTATTGAGGAAAGTAGAATTTTGATTGATCTGGTTAAGTAATTTCTCAAAAAAAGAATCTAGTTAAGTACAAATTTGTTACCCTCATTAGCTCTGCAACTTGTTTCAATATCTATCACATTAAGTAGTCTATCTCTTAGGTCATGGTTCAACATCTATCACATTAAGTAGTCTATCTCACTTACAGCTTTTTACAACGTACACCACTTTGAAAGCACTTTATCATGTGTTTTCTGTGTCTTTTGAAACTCCAAATCATAAGGGAAAATTCCACATCTAATCGTGTTGACTTTTTCCATCTTCTATAAATATCACTATGAATTTGGATCGATCGGCTTGACATACCATGACTGTATTTTTCGGCGCAAATATGTTTTGTTACGTTTGTTTGATATTACATTCTTTAGCTGATAGTAATTTAAAAAATAAGACAAACTCGTATCAAAGTTGATAAGTTATGATTTACTGCATATATATCTGAGGAAACTACGGATACTGTGATTTCTTCAATAATTTATACAACCTACAACCCACTTGTCTATATATGACCAAAATCTCATACTTTACTATTAGGCAAAATCATTAGGATTGTCTTGAAAACTCGGAGACTCAGTGCAAAAAAAATAATTGCTTATTTAGAAAAAATATCGAACATACTAGTGATACAGATGGAAAGGCCATGATGCCTTAATTAAGCATTTGGACTAGAATACTAGATTAACACACATGATGCATGTATTTGTAAGAAAATAAATATTAATGGGTGTATATATATATATGTGTGTGTGTGTGTGTGTGTTTTTTTTTTTTTTGAGAATAAGATCCTTTATTGAATGAAACAAAGTTACATAACACGGGAATGACCGGTGGTGGACAAGAATTCCCCACTCTCCTCCCTAAAACCTAAACCAGTTACGGGTCCGTCACCATAAATGACTTCCATGAGTCGAAGGGGCCCAACCCCTAACCACCTATACCACCCAACGACTCGGGCTACCGAGAATCCCGAGAATATCGATACCACCTCATAGACAACCGCTAAAACAACCAACGTCCTCTTCCACACCGTGTCCCAAAGATACCAGACCACGTGCAAGGATCGTCCGTCAGCACATTGACCATAAGATAGCACCAACAATAAACCACTTCGTCCCCAGAAATGACACCACATCCATGACACCTCAATTTGACCCAACCCTAGCCCAAAAGAGTAGGGACATGCTAATGACCAAGAAAACCTAACCAAAGCACTAACTAAAAACACAACTTTAAACAAAATGAAAAAACAACCGCCATACTCCTCTTCCTTCTCCCCAGGAGGCTCGCCAGCAGACACCCACCACAAGGAAAACCCTTCGAGCTCACCTTGCCAAAGAAACCCAAACCACGCAGCAAGCCACATCGAAACTCCTAACTGTTTTCGGCCAGATCCAGGGGTAAACCTAGATCTCCACCAGCCCAAACCACCGAGAATCAGATCGGAGATCATAGTACTGTGCCACCTCAGAGTGATAGCACTCCAAGAGGCTGTGTCCTTCAGCTGAAGAGCCTGAAACCACCGCTGCAAACTCCGCCGAACGTCCCAACGCAGAGAAGTACCCAGCGCCATACAATCCACGGCATACCGCCGCCGCGATCTGGCCACTGGCCACCTGCTCCACACCTGCGTCGCCGTCGATCGCCCAATACCCATCATCCACGCTAGCGCTGCCGCCTGAGAAGAGTGAAGGATTGTCCACGCCCCAATCCGTCTGATAGAACGCAAGACTGAGAGGACAGAGACCTTAAGAACCCATCTGGCAACACCCGCCGCTCGTCGATGAGGCAGCGAACCACTATCGACGTGGGGGAGCCGCCGGACAGGATGCGACTTTTCTTTTACGATTTCCAACCCTAAGACTTTGCTGTTTTCTCGGAGCCTTGGGGTTTTATGTTGAGGGCTATGAGAGATGTTAAAAATAACTATATAAGTCACATTGTGTGTGTGTGTGTGTGTTTGGAACTGAGAGGTTTCCGAAAATCAGAGACCTATGCAACCGCACTACCCGCACTTTCTCGGGGCTGCTCCTGATTTGTATTAGATCATCTAGATATATAAATCAGAGACATATATAAAAGCACATAAATCAGAGACATATATAGAAGCACATAAATATGCAATAAGCGATTCTAGGCCTAGCCCCCAAACACATGAAATCTTCCAACCCACACCTTTCAATTAAAACGCCTTCTCAATAACATTACGTGAGTTTATGGATAATCATTTCGATCGGAATGTAGAATTAATGATTAAAATGCGAGTTCAAAACTTAATTACTAGGTCAAGAGATGAACTTTTTTCTCCGCACGTAGAAGCCCAAAGTTTTTAGTAACTATCGTAAATACGTACCTAGTAATCGATGAAAGCCCATCTCTAACAGAAGAGACGCATGCATGAGTCCAGCTTTATAGTGTCATGCATGATGAAAATTAGATTGAACAATAGAATATAAATGCATGTATGCATGGTACTACTGAACCATGCGAAGGCCAGAATGAGAGGGAAGGCAGTGACCGTACATGAATACTGCTTTGGATTCGGAAGATGACGATGATCGAAGGTTCGCTGCACTTGCTTGTAGCAATTTAGCTCTCTTAGTACGTAGATGATTTTGGACGATGTTCGGGATTGTGTGGCTAGGATGATTAACGAGCAATCAAGTGTTTTTGCCATACTTTCAAAGCTAGAAAATCAATAATGGTGGTGTAGACCTACACTTGTTCCCCGTGTGTTCTTTCAACGTGTATTATTCAAACCTAATAATATTAGGCTGATATAACAGGTTCTTTTTTAGTGTAATGACGGGTCTAATTAAGCCCAACTAATAAACTAAACAAATTATTTTGACCTTCTTTTTTTAATTTATCAAAGGCGCCATCGTAATGGTTAGCAAAGCTTTTTTTATGTATTTTTATATTTAGTCATCGAAAAAGAAGAAAAAAAAAAAACTTTTTTCTTCCTCTTCCTCTTTCAGCATCAAATGCTTTGTATCATGATCTTTTGGGATTTGATTGTTTTAAAAGAGGCTATATCTAGCCTTTCTTTGTTATTTCTTCTTTAAAGAAAAAAGAAGAAGAGGGTTTTTAGGGGTTGAAACAAGATTACATAGCAGAGACTCGTCTACAACTAGCATTGGTGGAAGAGGAAGGCTCGGGAAGTCTTAAACCAATTCCTGACATATCCATGCTTTCATGATCAAGATTCCACTTATATTAGAGTCTTCAACTTGATCCATAGCTTTTGTGTAGATATGCTTGAAGAAGATAGCGATAAAGTAGTGATTGAGGTGCTTGATGTTCCTTAGTAATGTGATGGGTAGCCAGGGGACAGAGTTGAGCGAGTAATTAAGTATAATTACAATTTTTTTTTTTGAACAAATATAGAATGGGAAGATGGAAAAGTAGTTAGCAAAAAAAGAAAAGAAAAGTAGCGGTGGTGAAATGTGTTTGTTATGGAGCAAATTGGGAAGGAAGAATCGCGTTGGGTGAAAAAAAAAAAAAAAACTAATAAAATTGAAAAGTCGAAAAAAGCATCATATATGAAATTTTCAATTATCTTTCTTTTTGAAATGTGTAGTCGATCATATCGACTTACTTTTTAAGGTTGCTATTGAGAATGTTTGAAGAGAGTTTGAGTGACGGTTTGGTTCACAGCTTCAACAAACCATAAACGTTAACAAGTACGATTCCTACCTGTTAAACTTGATGCACTGGAGAGATGCTTACTTATTGCTGATTTTATAATAACTTTACTCGATTCATTAACAGTCATAATTGCAAGGTTGTTCCTTAAGCTCTCAACTATGTATTTTTGTAAGGTGACGGTTTTTTTATTTTTTATTTTTTTTTTACATCAAAAAATTGTAATCAATGAGTAGGGATCGAATTTATCATATTAATACTAGCGTGAGCTAGCATGGGTGTGTTTGAAGCTCAGCTTCAATCCAAATTTGATCCCCACTGCCAACAGTCCTGCGATCTGTAAATCTTTTCCGGAAATCTTGGGCACTGTGGTGACAGGAAAGGTTTCAAATTTCTCCGAAACTACCAAAATTTGCATCAAAATTTCCGTAATTTGGAAGTACCGAAACGAAATTTATATGCTATATCAATTCCATCAAGAATTTCTTGAAATTTTTCAAAATTTTCCGTACATTTCCATGAAATTTTTAATTTCTGAAACACACAAAATATATTTAAAAATTCACACTGAAATTTTGTCTGAATTTTCTCTAAAATTTATGTGAAATTTGTATGCCACCGACAATAGAGTTTTTTACTCATATTTTCATAGAGAAAATATGAAATTTTGATTTTTTTTTCCAATCAAGTTGAATACAATAAAAAAAACCTTTTTGCTTTTATCTGCTACCAAAATCATTTTCAAAATTCATGTACCTAGGAGTAGTATTGTATGATACTAAATGAAAGCAGTTCAACCATATGGATCGAACCACATCGTAGTATCACTTATTCTTAATATTTTATATTACTTTTGTTGTACTTGTTCATTTTCATTCACGGTGTTTTGGTATTACGTTCCCCCCCCCCTCCCGCTGCGGTTGTATTTTTCTAATTATTAGTGAAAAAGGCGTGATGGCCAAGCCTCCTACTGGGTTCTAGCCATAAAAAAAATAAAAAATTAGATTCACATTATCAATAAACAGCACAATTATAATTACATATAGATAAAAACACTATTTTAGCAACCTACTACAGTACTAGTTAATTACTCGTACATATTATATTAAATATCACAATTCTATTATAAATGTATAATTTTAGAGAAACTACATTGTAAATAGGTTTATTATAGGTTAGTTCAGTCTATGTAAAAGTTTCATTCAAAAATATCATTTTATAAATGCAATTAATATGATTTCTTTATTTTTAACTGAAATTTCTACAGAAATCAAAATTTTCTTAAATTTGGAGTACCGAAATCGAAATTTCAAATCTTGGTGACAGGTAAGCGTCTCACGTCAGTCTTTCAAAGTTGAGGTTGTAGACTTGTAGATTTGCCCTAGTGCGGAGGTGTAGGATAGCCTTCCTCTCTCCAATTTTATTTATTTATTTATAATTTTTTTTTATAAAAAAAAGTTAGCCCAATAATGTAGTCAGCAAACAGTATAAAAACGACACACCCTTATAGGTCGACAAAAAGAACCATCTTACAAAGTAAACAAAAACCTTTTCACTTCTACTCCTCATCATCCATTAAGAAGGTAGTGTTAAGGTAGTGATTGAGGTGCTTGATGTTCCTTGGTAATGTAATGGGTCCAGCAGGGTGGTTAGCTGGACAGAGTTGAGCGAGTAATTAAGACATTAAGTATAATTAGGATTTTTTTTTTAAAACAATTATAGAATGGGAAGAGGGAAAAGTAGCCAACGAAAAAAGAACTAACAAAAAGCAGCGGTGGTGAAACCGTGAAATGTGTTTTCTAGGGAGCAAATGGGGAAGGAAAAATCGCCGTTGGGTGATATAAAATAATAATAATAATAATAAAAACTTACAAAATCAAAAGGCTGAAAAGAGCATCATATATGAAATTTTCGATTATTTTTTATTTTGGAATATGAAGTTAATTAAATCGATTTATTTTTGAGAGGTTGCTATTGAGATTGTTTGAAGAGAGTTTGAGTTATGGTCTGGTTCACAACTTCAAAAACACATAAGACGTTAACAAGTACAATTATGCCTATTAATCTCGATGCACAGGGGAGAGACGCTAATTTAATGTCTATTTTATAATAACTTTATTTGATTCATCAACAATCATAATCGCAAGGTTGTGTTTTAAGTTCTCAATTATGTATTTTTGTAAGATGATGGTATTTTTTTATTTTTACATCAGAAATTTTTAATTAATGAGTAGAGATCGAATTTATCATATTAATCACTTTTATTATATTAATCACTCTGTTTTGATAATATTGATTTCATGATGGAGTACTAACCATCTCCCTATCTTTTACGGTAAATAAATCTCGTTTGCACTGGACATTAATTGTGGCTAAACAATTTTTTTTTTTTTGGTCTGCAAGAACAAGCACGCTAATCAATGTTGCTCTTTTTGGACTCCGCCCAACCTCTACTCCATAGCCCCAGGGGCAAAATAGTCCTTTCATTTCCTGTGGCACTCTCGTGATTTCTCATTAAATCCAAGGCCAAACTATCAACCCCTCTTCTATAAATAAAGAGAGCCAAACCCCACCGCCCTCTACACCATCATTTTTCTCATTCTCTCTTCCCCCTCTCTCTTTTTCTGTCCCCTCTCTCTCTCTCTCTCTCTTCCTCTCTTCTCTTCCCAATTTTACGTTGTCCAGATTCCGGCCATCCGTACGGCCAAATCCACCTTCTCACAAACCCTAGCCAATTATTTATTTATTTATTTTTCAAATTTTAGTTTTTTAATTTTTGTTGTTTTGGGTGGGTCCCGGATTCTCCCAATCCCTTTGTTTGATTTCACTTTTTTTACTGTCAATTATTTTACCGTTTTATCCCCTCGATTTTGACGTTTTGTTTTCTACTTACGAAACAAGTTTTCTCACCTTTTTATCTTCTCTTTTTTTCCTTACGGATTGGGTTTGTGTAGTGATTTAATGAGCTGCTGCTGCAGACGTGGCATGCACCCCAATAGCCATGAACACCAAAACGATGCGTTTGCCGCCACGTCGGATTTCGACGACCAATGCGTCATCAAATAGCAACGCTCCCACCACCAAGCGCAAGGAGACAGAGAGTGCGCTCGACGCGCCCCACCCAGCCAAGGCGCTCAAGCTGTCCCCCACCGAGCCGGCTCATCAAGCCGCCGTATCCGAGCCGGCTCTTGCCTCCTGTCATCTCCTAGCTGGCTATTTGGCCCATGAATTCCTCACCAAGGGCACCCTCCTCGGGCAGCTGTGGGACCCGACCGCTCGATCTTCCGCCGAGGAGCAACCGGTCACTAAATCCCCAGATCGGCGCGAAGCAGAGCCGCAGTACGAGAAGCTGGAGAGGTACGTGGAAGTAGCTGATTTGCTGAAGACGGATGGGGCTCAGTTAGCTGGCATTGTCAACCCTACTCAGCTTGCACGCTTTTTACAGTTGTGAGGCGAAGGGGGCGTTTGAGGCCACGCGTCAAGGGGTAGGTGTGGAATCTGGATCACATTTGGCCGATTGCGTCCAGCTATGGAAATTACAATTTTGTATATGCAGGGAAGGGCAAGTATTGTGTGTATGACAGGACATGTGTAATCAATGTTGTATCTCATTCGAATCCAAGAACAGATGTATGCACAATTTCCTCATAAATTATTCTCTGTCAATAATCGATATTCAAGCTATGCAATTGATCATGTAAGTGTAATTTTATGGTGTAAGAAAATTTTCTATATCAGCTCTTCAAATTTTGTATGCCATCATGATTGTTTATAGTTATTTGAAGTATTAAAATTTAGTCTTGTAGTGCTTCGGAATATTAAAATTTTAAGTTTAAGGTTGTATATAGTAATTTAAAGTATTAAAATTTTAAGATTGAAAATGAGGTGTTTACAATACTTTGGTCTTCGGAGTATTAAAAGTTTAGAATCTCGATTAACTCATTAAATAAGACACAACTATTTCTAAATCTAAAAGGTTTAATACTATGAAATATCATAAAATTTTAGCTATAGTTAAGATGGAAAAGAAAAATGAGGTTTCATCGAGGCGATTACTGTAGTAGTATTTGTTTGATGATAAAAATTATACTCAATTGCCCGTTCAATGTAGATATTACGGTGGAAAATAAAACTAAGTCAACACAAATCCAACGGTGGTGATTGAGCAATATTTCGTGATTAGTATCTAATCAGATGAACATTATTGGCGATTAAAAGAAAAGAAAGAAAAACCCAGTATTTTTGTTCATAGCTGAAAATAGCTTGGGGTATTTCCAGAAACACCTGGTGTGCTCACTCAGACTGATTCGAAAGCCACCACAAAAAATGCTGCGCCTTCAAATTTGTCACCCACCCATGTTGCACGGCCCTTCCCTACTCTGTACCCGCGCTCCGTTATCCCTTTCTTGCCTCGCCGTGTCGAGAAAGTCCGATTCGGAGCCCGACCCGGACCGAGCCAAGCCGAAACCCCGTCGCCGGAAAACCGCGGCCGGCGGAAACGAAGGCGGAGAAAAAGACCAGCCTTTCACGATTCCGAGGAAGACCCGGCGCGGGCGGAGGAGCGAGGCGGCGGCGGTGCAGGATTACGTGAGGGACACACTCAACCGGACGTTTAAGACAATCCAGGAGCAGAACCCGGAGATTTTCGAGAAGAAGGGAGAATTGATGAAGGAGAAAGCTTCCGCCGTTGACGACGGCGACGAGGGGAGTGAGAGAGAGGAGACGGCGGTGGTGGAGGAGGAGACGGAGAATTGGCCGCTGGATGCGGAGGTGGGGTGGGGGATTAGGGCGTCGGAGTATTTTGAGAAGCACGCGATTCGGAACGTGGTGGATGAAAATGGGGTTGAGATTGATTGGGAAGGAGAGGTTGAGGATAATTGGGTCAAGGAGATTAATTGCTTGGAGTGGGAAAGCTTTGCTTTTCATCCCAGTCCGCTTATTGTCTTTGTTTTCGAGAGGTATAACAGAGCAGCTGAGAATTGGAAGGCTTTGAAGGAGCTTGAGAAGGCTGTCAAGGTGTATTGGGATGCCAAAGATCGGCTGCCTCCCAGGGTATGAGTTTTTTTTTCGGTTTGATTTTGTTGCGAATTTTCGTAAATGTTAGTGAAGATGTTACCTTTAGGTTGAATTGGTGTGTTTTGATTGAACAGTCTGTGAAGATAGACATGAATATTGAGAGGGATTTGGCCTATGCTTTGAAGGTTAGAGACTGTCCTCAGGTTTTGTTTCTGAGAGGGAACAGGATCTTGTACAGAGAGAAAGGTGAGATTGGTGATATTGATTTGTTATTTGTTGTTCAGAATCAAAACTTGGGGTGTTTGCGAGTTTCTTATTTATGCAAGTTTTTGTAGAGATTCGGACGGCGGACGAATTGGTTGCCATGATTGCGCATTTCTACTACAATGCAAAGAGGCCGTCCTGGATTGATGTGAAGGAGCTAACTCTGCCATACTAGTGGCATTCTGGTACTAAATCGGCACCCACTAAGATTTATTTTTGTTTTGCTTCTGTATGCTGGAGTATGAGCTCTGCCTTTGAGACTTTTAATATGTGACCTAGTGCTTTTTGGCCATCCAGACTGCGGATTATGTTCTCGTGAGACCGTGAGAGAGCATTGGGTTGCTCAGATGTTGGCAGCATGCAACACCGGGGACTAGGTTGTATTTGCAGGTAAAATCAGCTGATTCATGGATACTGACTTTGAATGAGTGTTATATCCAATGTATACCCTGAACTAGTTTATGGGATTGGCTCTTTCACCCCTTCTTGTTTATGTGGCGATGATGATGATAGTGTACCAATGTAAATGTCTTTTTCTGTCAATCCTGAACCTAATGGTGCTAAGTCCTATAAAGTCAGGTCTTATACAAGAATCTTGCATGCATTTATTTATATGGGGAATTCCAATTGGAATCAATTGGCACTACTAAATTTATTTAGAATATGGACCACATATAAAAGTTATTATCATATCAATACTATATCAATACACAATTACTAGGCCGGTACTTGATAAATAGGCTTTAGAATTAGAGAATAGCAGCAACCTACAAATTAGAGTTGAAAAGTTAGGTTTATTTGAATGAGAGACAAAGCATACCATCTCTTGCTTTTTCCTTGTCCTCCTCATGGCAGCTGCAGGTCCATATTTAATTTCATCATTCCCTCCTATGGTCATATAGTGTAGTTTATAATTTTATATGTAGTTATATACATGCAGATTCACAATAGAATGTGCTTAAACACGTTAGCCTTTTTATACTATTTGAATGTATAGGCTCAAGAAAATTCTTTTAATTCAGTTTTTATGCTCTCTCTCCCCCCCTCCCTTCTCAATTTGACTGTTGTTCTTACTGTTATCAAATTCTGTTCCCTGCTTAGTTGATTAGCTCATTACTCATGTATATCTGATGTTTATTAGTGCTCCGTATTTGTTTGTTTTCATTGTGGCAGTGCAAAACTGGGTATGTGGATCATCCGGTGATGAGCAACCTGTATGTGTAGCATCATGGGACTGTACTAATGATCAAGAGTGCAACGAGGTGTGCAAGAACAAGTATAAGGTTTGTGGAACCTGCATTCTCGAGGCACATAACAAAGCTAGTTTGCCTGTGCGTCTATGATTGCTAGGCATGAGGTATTGCATGGATTGGAATTACTGTATAAGATGCATCATCAAATGCAATAAGATCAGTCCCCTTTTTGCAACTCTGCTCTTGCCCTTATTGCAACTGTTTAATGTTATGGTTTTTGCACTATACAGATTCTACTATAGATTATATGATTAAACTAGTAAAACAAGCAACCCCAACAGCAACTGCCAACAGGTACATCAAGCTGTGCGTTTGGTGAATGTCACCCCCCAAATAATACTGCCCCTACTTGAAAATCAGTTTAGATTCTTCTCGTAGTTTATTGTTCATCTTGACCGAGATTCTAAGCTACCGATTGACTCCAAGGTTTGTTGGAGAATTTCTTATTTCTCCATAGTTCACCTTTAAGATGGCTAATTCGACTCCTGATTGGTTAGTTTTCACAGATTATCGCTATCACGATCGCATACTTGAACGGATGAATTCTCATCCACCTCATATTCAAGGGGTTAGGCTGTGGGTGGGGGAAGAAAAAACGTACGTCTGTTTACAGATCAATGAAATGAAATGAGGAGAGGGGCAATGCGATGTCTGAGATGCTCTCTGTACTGTGCTTTTAAGGCTTTAAACTTTCAGTTACAGATCAATTAGCTAACCAATTATGTGCAATTTTGTAATATTGAATTGAAGCAAAAAGTCCGGAAAACATTCGATATGGTCTCTACATTTAGGCGAATCATATATTTGGTTGTTTCAGACCTTTTATATGATATATTATATTCAGTTCACAGATTCTGATTGCATTTCCACTATCTAGAATCATATATATGTTTAGACTTGGAAAATTAGTCTCAACAGATCATTATCACGAGGTGATTACATTTTTGTGAGGGGATATGGCAAATATACTTCTTCATACCAGCTCTTTCTTCTTCCTTCGATCTCCTTTTCCTCCCGTAGGCAACATATTCATATACAACTCCCCTACCAATGTTTGATCACACACAAAAAGTCAAAAACAACAGGTTAATAGCTTCATATATGTATATAAACCCAAGCACTGTTTTTGATTCTGGCAGTAAAGGAACTAGCCAGTAACCTTTTATTTTCTTATTTTTAAAACCTTTCAATAAATTTACGAGTTACTTCTTTTGTTCGATATTTTTCGTAGAGAAACTCTTCTCACATTGATTCATTAAACCCGGTTAATGCTCATCTCTTCTTTTAAAATGTGCTACCTATTGATCGAAAAAGTAGCTTAACCACAAGTTAACCTTTACACTGCCGGTAAATGCCCCGAGTCACCTGGTGGATGGCCGGCAACAGCGACGGAGAGTTGATAGGCCAAACTTCGAAGTAGGGCTGTCAATGGGTCGTGTCGGGTCAAGGTATTTGTCGTGTAGCAAGATATAAACCTAAACCCAACCCATTTAATAATCGTGTCAAAAATTTAAACCCAAACCCAACCCATTTATTAAACGGGTTACTCGTTTCTAACCCGCTTAACCCATTTAATAAATAGGTCGTGTTTTGTTAGACAAAATGATCCATTTAAGCGTTAACAATGAGACTCATTTAACTAAAAAAATGCATAAATTGATTAAATTCACTAAAAACTCCACAAGACGAAAATAATTATATATAATTCATAAATAATTAAATCGAATAATTAAAAAGTGAAATATTTCAAATTGTCTAATCCTATGATCAAATAATCAGAACGTCCAAAATTTCAAGAAGAAACATAGCACAATCGGGTTAAACAGGTTCACTTCGTGTTGGTGGGTTGACCCGTAGCCAACCCATTTATTAAATGGGTCATGGCGGGTTGACCCACCACCAACCCGCTTTTTAATCGTGTGGATTCAACCCGCTTTATTTAGTGCGGGTTTCGAGTCGTGTTATCGGGTCGTGTCGGAATTGACAGCCCTACTTCGAAGGTTAATAAGGATCGGAGTTGGGTTGAGTATGCAATTGTGTTACGTTTCTCTAGTATACAGCTCAACACTGAAGTCGGATTTAGTGAAAAAGGATATAGGTGATAAGTAGAAATTATGGGTGGGATTTATTCCAAAATCAGAAAAACAGGGGCATGGAATAGGATGCGATTACACGCCGTGAACTGCTGATCCAACTCCTCATAGTCTTGTAGTCACATCAGCACTAGTTAATATACATTTATTAATTTTTACTGATTTGTGCTAGCTAGTCGATCAATTTCTTTCTTTAATTTGGTGCTATTATCATTCTCTGCAACTAAGCGTATTCATAGGCTAATAGCTAGTAGAGCATGCCTTGAATGAGCGGGCAGTTGCATGCGTTACAATTCAATTCTCTCCAAGTCTAGCTATGACGTACAATACATGTTAATAACAAATCAAGATCAATGTGAGGTAGTTGATACGTGTAGAACTGCTCGATGACTCATACGAACAAAGCATGCACTAATAGTTATAAGCCTATAAATAAGCTTAGACCTAGAGAAGAATGGCACCCAAAACCTGAGTAGCTAGCAGAAGTAAGTATATTAGAAATGATCACAAAGCTTCATTTCACCTCTTTCTTGATCCTCCTCATCATCGCTATCCTACTCCTCGCATCAGGTCGATGCCATATTTGAATTTTCCCTTGGTTAAGATATAGTAGTTCCATTATATCAGTAGCTAGGTTGGTTTAAGATCGATATGCGCGCACTGACTATGTGTCTTTGTTTTACTGATGCAGTTCGTGAAAATGGAGTGGTGGTGTGTAAAGATGACGATGATGATGAGGATCCCTACAAAGGGGATCCTAATATAGGGGAGCCTTTCAGGTGCATAACATCGTGGGACTGTACAACTAATGAAACTTGCAAGCGAGACTGCTCCCAGAAATTTCCCCAAGGTCGTGGTTTCTGCAAATCCGAGCCCCCTTTCAAGGCTTGCTTGTGCTCCTACAATTGCCCCCTCCACCCCCCTAGTTAGATACACCACCCCCACCACCACCCCCCCCCCCCCCCCCCCCCCCCCCCTCTCCATATATATATATATATATATATATATATATACAGAATCAACAATTGCATACACGATCATATGGGATCGACTTGACAGAACATTGCATTCAACTGCAAAACAGGAGGTGTACTCTATCGATCCCTGATTTAAATTATTGTATGGTGTTTGACTTCGCCCAAAATAAAATAGAAAGCTAGGATTTAAAATCTTATATATGTACGTCCTTGAGAAAATATAAGTAAAACTCACGATTGGCAGTGAGTGATCTAATTGACCTAGCTGCTATTACATATACAATTGATCAACCCTAGCTGATCAAGATTAGATTAATGCACTGTTTTTTTTTTCCTTACATATAGGAAGTTCAAAAGTTTAATCATTCTAAGGTGGAGTTTGCTTTATACATTAGATTTAGAAACTTAATTTATTCAGTCCAATGCATTATTGGTACATAAATCAATCAGATTCCAGGGTGTGTTTAAGGTAAGGATTCTAAACCCGGTCAACAATTAAGTAAATAAGTAGAGAAACTGATACTACAGCTCCAACTTGTTATTATTGGTTAGGGCATCGATTGAGGGGCAAATCTACTCTGCTGTAAGTCGGTTTGACGTTGCTGCATACAGCAGCTCCTCCTTTCTCAAGTCTAACATCGTCCAGCACAATCTTCTCACATGCACCACCAGGAACACTGCTGCAATTAAATACTATGGCTTGGCCGTCCTTAGAAACTGTCCCATTTATGCTCTGGTACATAACATTATGCACTTTAACTGCTGTGTTTTTCTGCATAACAATGTTAACCAAATTAATCACTTAATGAATTGATGAGGTCATTATTCATTGATTAATGAAGTACGTACCTACCTGCAGTGGTGGTGGTTTGCATTCTCCGTTGATGACTTTGGTTGCAGTGTCGCAGTAGTTTTGGTCGATGATTATGGGGTTGGTCACATTATCCATCTGTATCATCTGAAATGTGATGTTGGTTGCATACCCTGACCCTCCCGGCCATGTCTTGATCCTCACTCCATACATGGTTCCAGTTAGCCTAGATCCAAAGACTGTTACGTCGGAAACATGGTCTTCTGAGCCACCTCTTCCCAAGCTACCAATGCTGATACACAGTGATATCGATCAAATTGAATGAATTAACCGGGATTAGTACCATTGATACTTCCTTTGTGGTGAGAAATTCGGGGAAAACTTCGAACAAAACTCCACAGACGAGTAGAGATTGCAGAGTTGCACCCCAGCAAAGTACAATGTTATTAAAAAATTGGGAATATTCTGTATCTTCAATACATCACGCAAAAATGGTCAATCATGAGTTAATTTCACGAATTGTTGCTTAGAATCTGCCGTGTTTTTTTTTTCCCCTCATTTAGTTTAGCTAGATCCCATGACCAAAATTGCCCAACAGCTAAACCATAGACCAACATTGCATGTCATGCAATTTATTAGATGCATCACTAGACATTATCACATGATCAAGGTAAACCCGATACTAAAGTCATTTTTCCTTATATGTCCACGTTTGGTTGTTAATCTTAGGTTCGACTTTTGTCCAAAACGTTCTTTTCAAAGAGTTGGAGATCAAAGTTGAAAACCTGATTCCATGGCCTGGTCCGCAAGCTATGTTTGCGACGTAAACATTCTGGGATCCTCCCATAATGGATATACAATCATCACCTACGTACAGCCCAAAAAAAGGTGTTGGAGAGGAAGATTGTGTACGTATCTAATATACAACAACATAGGTTTAGACATACAAACGTATAATACATGTGGTTTCTTTAATCCATGATCCTTTACCACGATAACATCTATACCTGTGCTTATACGACTCATTGAAATGTCGATGTTCTTGGTTTCTGTAACGTGAATTCCATCAGTGTTGGGACTAGCCTCTGATGTATTTATTCTAAGACGGGAAGCTTTAACATCAGTGCAATTTTCAAACGAAACATGCTTCTGCTGTGCCTTTTCAAAATTCAGATTATGCACTGTCAAGTTATTGCACGTCTTGAAGGTTACAGCCTGCATTCAGCCAATGCATTCATAATTTTCAAATGTAAAATGGTATTGCATCAAGGGTATATCCCCACCTTTTATTACAAGGATAGACGAGGAGCTACAATTTGTCGTGGAGCAGCGGTGAACAGATTCCACACACACATGTCCAACATGTCGATATTGCCCTTTTTAGGCATCCGAAAAGAGACACAGGAATGAGGTCTTAACAAAAAGTCTCGACATGCATTAGTGCGTGTGGTTCTATATATTCCTTACCCTCTAGGATGACTCTTCAATTTTCTGACATGTGATTCTCGATGTTTTAATCTAACCTCTAATCCCAATAAGGCTTGGTTTAAACAATTAATATTTACACTTATTACTTCTAATATATTTACTTCATATTTGTCTATAATTTGAGAGTTCATATATAAGAAAATGAAGATACGTACAGTTGGTGCGTCGTTATTGCAATTGGGCTGCAAATAAATGAAAAAGATGACTCAGAAGCAAGTATGTAACATAAAATATTAAGTATTAAGATATATCAATATCAAATTTAGGTTCGCAATATATAGCTATAGCTAGCAGTATATATTGCATACCACCAGCGTGCGAGTTATATTGTTTTGTTTGCATGAGCTTTGCCACCATTTTTCTCCGTTGCCATTGATGGTTCCAGGACCTTCAACCACCAAGTTCTGAACCCTCTCAAAGGTAAGCCAGTACTGCTGCTTACTTTTATTTGGAAAATGGTAGGTTTTCGGATCCTCAAATGCCATTATCGTTCCGTGGATCTGAAATTTCATTTCCCTTACTGATAAGAAGCTAAATTATACACACACATCCAAAACAAACAAAAGAATCTTGTTTCTACTACCTGCATTGTAATATGGGATTTGCATTGCGCGCCTGAGAATGTGAATTGCTTAACGAAATAGCTCCTGTGGGGCGGCACCAGAAGAACCACCGCTCCGTTGGAGGAACAAGCTTCCAGCCACGCCTTCTGAAATGCCTGAAACATATAGTACTTATAGAAACAAAATTAAACACCATGTCTAGGTTCAGTAGGTTGCACAAACATTCATCAATACAGGGTTCGATATACAAACGTTCGATCACATAAAGTATTCATATTAATTAATTCAAAGATGCATGTGGACGTACATGCACATATGTGCATGACTAGCAGTTAATTAATTTACTACGTGTACCTTTGTGTCATCTGTATGATCAATCCCTTTAGCTCCAAACTTATCAACGCTAATCGGAGCCGGAGTTGATGGTCGTGCGCCACTCACATTGTGAATGGGATGAAAAGGATTAGTCACCATCCGCTTTGATTGCAGTGTGCTACCCAATGTGTGAAGGGAGAACCTTTCAGGACCGGCCTCCTGGGGAACCGATTTACCCAATTTATATGAGTACATAGGAGCGAAGCGCTGAGTGCTTGGTTTGTTATCTGGCAAAGTACCACCATAGCCTGAAGTTATAGTACTAAAGGAGAGGACACTAAAAATACAGAACGAGAATAATTGTCTTTGTGGAGCCATTTTTCTTTTTTGTTTCTCGTATTTCCGGTATAAGACAATAGTTCAAACTCCAACAGGCTATGTAAATGGGGATCGATCGACTAAGTACTGATTATTATGGAGGGAGAGAAGGATTGGCAGGACGACTTTTTGCTTGTTTAATTAATTTGTAGTCACAGTGAGAGCCGTAATAGAATATTATCAGTTTCATTTTCTTAGCCACATATTATGGTATGGAGCACAAATAGATTAGGTATTTAACTGCCTTATCATAATACATACCATGTATTCAATTGACAGGATAAGAAAGTGAGTATACGTATACCCATACGGTACGTCGTGATTGATTCTGGCTATATATACATGTACGTGCACATTGTCATTCTGACTTTGTGATCAGCTATTTCGATCTACCAGTCGGGCCATATATGCATGTGTGAATATTGTGAACATTGCAGCTGCTGTGTTATAATACCATCCTTGCAGCCAAGAATAACACGAATTTTGGATTGCTCCTATTGTTCAAAATTAGATTTAATTAGTTAGGTTTGAGTACTAGAAATTAGGTTTATTGACTCAGTGAGGTATGCTATACACAGTACGTTAGTTGTTTTCCTATTTTGACAAATTTTCTAGGGAGAAATAACAAGACTTGTTGATCAAAATATATATGACCCCGTTACAAAGTCAACCTTACTTTTATTCTCCAAGTCATGGTGGCACTAAAGATTTACCAGTTAGCTATCCCGACTTTATAGTGACTATTGTTGCGATTCTGCTTATTTAGACTCTTCCCTGAATTTTTTTTTTATTCACACACCATTTTTTCATAAAAACACATCCCACAATTTTTTTTGGCCACTTTTTCCTCTGATACCCCTTCCTCTCTTCTTCTCTCTCACTACACCCTTCTTTCATTTAGACCTGCAGTACCAAAATTACCTTAACCTCTATCTTTTTTTCTCACTAAGACCCCCTTCCTTTACATGGCCCTTGTTAATCTGGTAAGGGAAATTCATTTCCATAGTGATGATTGTTATGAGATTAGGAGAAATCCATTTATTTATTTTATCATAATAACCCTAATAAATAATTTCATCATGAACTTTTATTATTCCAAAGATTTTTAATTTTTTTTTTATAATTTTTTTTATGGAAATAGGTCAGCCATTTCATTGAAATTCAGTAAGCAGTACAAAAACGAAACACTCCTATGTGGTCGATAAAAAGAATCATTCCTCAGAACCTTATGGAACCCTATCCTAGTAGAATAACATCCAAAAAAATCCCGAGTACACTCACCTTTTAGGAAGTTCACGCACCATTATTCTAACAAAAACCAAGAAACCTCAAAGCAGACATAAAATGGAACTAACTAAGGCTCTGATTTTTGTGATCCAAACAAAATTTAAATAGTACTATGGGCCCTAGAGCCCCATTCCAGCCAAAAGCAATCCACAGCCCAGTTGGAATCCCAGATAGCCCAATCTGTCAGACCGTCAAATACTAGCCCACAGTCACCTCCACCCGTGTGATGCCCAAACTCGGGGAGCCCAGATCAAGGAGCCCAACAACAATCAGCCCAGTAGGAGGACAAGGCAGCCTAATCAGCTTGGACGCCATCGCCGATCTCCCTCATCTTAGAGTTCCAGCCACCAACGCCAGCACCGGTGCCTCTACCAAGTGCAGCCCATGCCCAGTGCCGGAACTCTGCAAGCATCGACGATGAAGGCTCAGCACAATCCGTCACTGCCGCTCCTCGCTCCGGATCCGCCTTCGACACCCGAGATCGGGTCTTACCACCCTTCCAGCCTCGACGACTCCTGTCAGTTCCTCAATCAAAACTAGGGGTCATCATGGGCCGGGCTGGGTTTAGTCAAAGTCAACAAAATTTAGGGCTTGGTGGGTCGGGCCGGGGCTTAAATATGTTAACCCTTACCCGCCCGAAAGCCTGATTCGCTAGGGCCGAAATGGGCCGAAAAGGGCCTTATTTTGTATAACCAAAATTTTTTTTCCTCAAAATGTGGCTAAATGATTATATAGGTAATACAAGACTCATTGTTTTTTGTTGATCATATTTAATACACACACACACATATATAGAAATTAACTTATAACATTTATTAATTTAGTTAATGTGGTTATATTCAATTAACTATCTCTCTAAATCTATCAATATTAATTGTTGTGTAACAATTAAGGAAAATAATAGTTAAAGAAAACAAAGCCTATGTAATAGAAAATAATAAAAATAATATATAAATTTTAGGGTAGGGCTTGGCCCTTACGGGCTCAATTGGGCCGGGCCGTAGGGTAGGGCCGGGCTTCATTTGCATGACCCTTACCCTACCATATTTAAGAAAGGGTAGGGCCGGCCCGCCCTAATGTAAGGGCCGGGTAGGGCTTCGGCCCTACTGGCCGGGGGGTTTAGGGCGGGCTTAGGGTCGAAGGGCTAAATGATGAGGCCTAATCAAAACCATCCACCACCAGATTGTCTCCCCCACATGATGACATCAGAAACAGCCAATGACCAGTATCCAACATGGCCCTCGGACTGAGAATAAAACTGTAAGGAAAAAACAGACAGGCACGCCAGAGAACACCCTCGCCACCACCGCCCACAAACCAACCAGACAAACAAAGGGAAGACGCGGGAGCCATCAGTTGAAGGATCACCGCTGCCGGTCAGATTTGGGAATTTTGTCGAAGACTGTCGCCTTCGAGTAAATCCTAGCAGAGCTAGGTCGATATATATTTGGTTTTATTCCAAAGATTATTGTAGACATATTTCATGATTTAATGAAAGTATTTAACACCAAACTTTAGCTTTCCTTTATAGCAGATATAATTTTATTTTCTTCTACACCATAATAAAGAAAAATATGGCATCACCTTATCTTTTTCTTCTTTGTGCGGAGGTTCTTTCACAGTTAATTGTCAAGGCTGAGGACTTGGATAATCTGCATGGGGTGGAAATCTATAGGGGAGCACCGAGCATCAGTCACTTATTTTTTGTCGATGACTCTTTTATTTTTTTCAAGGCAGAGGTGTAAGACTGTATTGCATTAAAGGGAATCCTCCAAGATTATGAGTTTGCATCGGGGCAACAGGTGAACTACCAAAAAAGTTGTATCTCTTTTAGTAAGAATGTTGAGTTAGAGTTCCAAGAAGAGCTTGCTTCGATGCTTAGAGTAACAAGAGTTGAAAAGCATGACAAATACCTTGGGTTGCCTTTTGAAATTAGTTATTCCAAGGAGGAGGCTTTTTTTTCTTGAATGAGAAGATTCGGGGTAGAACTCAAGGGTGGAGAAAAAAGACTCTTTCAATGGCTGGTAGGGAAGTGATGATTAAAGAGGTGGCTCAAGCTATTCCATCATATGTCATGAGCTGTTTTGAGTTACCTAAACATATGTGTAATGAAATGCACCAACTTCTGGCACGTTTTTGGTGGGGAGGGTCGGAAGGTGATAGGAGGATACATTGGCTCTCGTGGGAAAAGTTGTGTAGGCCTAAGTTGGAGCATGCATGGGGTTTCGGAATATGCATTGCTTCAATTTGGCTCTTCTAGCAAAACAAGGGTGGAGGCTCATTCATAGACCGGATTCTTTAATTGCTCAGTTGTTGAAAGCAAAATACTATCCTAATTGCTCATTCATAGAGGCTGAGTTAAAGAAGGGTGCATCATATACGTGGCGGAGCATTATGGCTGGTAGGGAAGCATTGAGGAAGGGGGTTAGATTTCATGTTGGTGATGGTTCGAAGATCTCCCTGTGGAGGGATCCATGGCTACCTCTCCCCAGCTCGTTTAGACCGTTTTCACCTACCATGGAGGGTACTGAGGATTGGAAGGTGGCGGATATTATTGATGCAGATGAGAAATAGTAGTTATTGGAGATAATGAATGAATTATTCACAGAGATGGAGGTTAGTAAAATTTCTTCTATTCCATTAAGCTTGCAGCATGCAACTGATAGACTAGTGTGTCATTTTGATACGAAGGGATTGTACTCTGTTAAGAGTGGGTACCATGTTTATTGTAATTCCCTAAAGAGGGTGGAAGTGGCTTCTACGTCATCTGAGGTTGTTGAGGGTCCTTTGCGTCACTACTAGAGACAACTCTGGAAAACTAATTTGCCTCCAAAAGTCAAGGTTTTTGTGTGGCGTCTCTTGCATGGAGTCCTTCCAACAAGGTCAGCTTTATCTCTACGTAAAATTCCTATGGTGGATATTAATTGCATCTTTTGTCATAAGGAAGTAGAAACTGGAATGCATGTGTTCAAACAATGTGAAGCATTGCAAAGTTTTTGGATCTTAGGTCCTTTGAAGCTAAAGGCCAAGAATCACGTTGCATGTAATTTGAATGGGTGGGTCCTAGACATGATGGACATGTTATGCTTTGATCAGATTGAGTATTTTTTCATGGCCTTTGGATTGTGTGGTGTGAAAGGAATAACCTAGTTTGGAGGGGGGGGGGGGGTTTCCAACCCATGCATATGCTTCAGTGGTGTAGACAAAGTTTGGAGGATTTTCAAAAATATCATCCGAAGGCCAGTAGCAAGAAGAAGCGTCCTTTGACCAAGTGGAAATGTCCTCCGCACGGTAGACTCAAAATTAACATTGATGGTGCTTATAGAGTGGATAGTGGTGAAGGAGTTATTGGTGTGGTGGTCAGAGATGATTTGGGCACGGGTATTGCAGCCATTGCTAGACCTTTTCTGCACGCACACTCGGCTATTAATATGGAGGCTGAGGCGTGTAGAGCTGGTCTTCTTCTTAGTAGACACCAAGGTTGGACGGAAGTAGAAATTGAAAGTGACTCTGCCCTTTTGATTGCCGCACTCAAGAATGAGGAGAAGAATTTCTCGGAGGTAAGTCGGGTTTTTGATGATTGTAAGGAGTACTTAACTACTTTTCAATATGTGGAAATTTGACATATTTACCGTGAAGCAAATGGTGTTGCACATAGGCTTGCACACCTTGTTAGTTTATCTTTTATTGATGATGTTTGGTTAGATGAGACTCGTACTATTATTCAGAATGTACTCTACGATGATTATTGTAATAGTTCTACTGTACCTCGGGGTTCAGGTTTTATGTCCCCCCCATGCAAAATTTTAATATTAATTTAATAAATGAAATCGGTTGTGCGGTTGAGCCTCTCGGCTAAGCTGAGTTCCAAACCCCTTTATAAAAAAATAAAATAAAATAAAATTAAAAAAAAAAAAAAAAGTCCACTAAGAAAAAAGAAAGAGTAGGAAAAGATGGGCCGGTACTCGATTCTGAAATACTTGAAATGCAGGGGGTCAAAATAGAAATAAAAAAAATAGAAGAGGAGCAAACGCTAGGGATCCATTTAGCTTTTACTTTTCTTTTTCTTTTCTGATTTCTGAGCAAGGCCCAAATCGCACCTCTGCTTCCGGCAAACGCAGTCTCTCTCTCTCTCTATATATATATATATATCTTAGTGGTGGTTGTTGTTGGCCTAGGTTCTCAGAGCTCCGAACAATGGTGAGAGGATTACTCAAGCACCTCACTTCTCGCTCTCTCTCCATCGCCGGAAAATGGCAGCAGCAACAGCTCCGCCGCCTCAACATCCACGAATACCAGGTCTCTCCCTCTCTCTCTCTCTCTCACTCGCGCTTTGACTCTCATATCTACCCGATCTGATTCTGCTTTAGTCCTCCAGAATCTGCGGAAAACACAGAAGCCACTCGTTTTCAATTTTAGATTAGTTTCTCTTAGTATTTCGTTTGCATGATGTAGAAAATTGAGAGACTTTGTTTGATTAAGTCATATAGTTGTGTAAAGTTAAGAGTAGCAGTGATCAGTGAAAATTTTCGTTCCGAATTTTTTCTTCTAGGACAAGAAAACTGTTAATTGTGTTATAAATTGTAGGTATGTGTGGCATTTTGGTTATGATTCTTTCGCGTGGTGTCAAGAAATTGTTGGATTATGTGTCTGTGTGAGATTTTTGGAATTTTGAGGATGATTGTATTTTTGTTGTGGTTGAAATCAGGGGGCTGAGTTGATGAGCAAATATGGGATCAATGTTCCCAAAGGTGTGGCCGTCGGTAGTGTTGATGAAGTCAAGAAGGTGATAGAGAGTGTTTTCCCCAATCAAAGTGAGGTAATAGTTCGAAATTCACATTCATTTTACTAGAGTATTCAGAGTTGTGTTGACGTTGGAAGTGTTCTCCTGTTTTATTGCTGGTAAAATTGAGCAAAGAACTTGCCTTTTTCTTCGGCTTTGAATTGGTAGAACACTGCAAGTTTGTAATCTTTTCTCTTAAGAAAGTAGCTTAGTGATGAACAGAAGCAATGCTAACTTGGATTTTGATGCAGTTGGTGGTTAAGAGCCAAGTTTTGGCTGGTGGAAGAGGTTTGGGAACATTTAAAAATGGTCTCAAGGGCGGTGTTCACATTGTCAAGGCTGACCAAGTTGAAGAACTCGCTGGTACTGAAAGCTGTCTTTGTTATATTGTAATGCATTCAAAATTCCTGGCTTATCTTGTTATTTCCTTTGGCGTTAAAATTGTTTTTCACATTCGTTAAATTTACCGACTGGAATAGCAATGCATCTATAGACTGACTAGCACTCATCCCATGTGAACTCCCGATGCCTTGAAAAACATGCATATTTCTATTTGATAAATACATGTTTTAGATATAATGATATGTATGAATGATCCTGTTTACTTTTATACTTCTTGCAGGGAAGATGCTTGGGCAGATACTTGTTACAAAACAAACAGGTGCTGAGGGAAAAATTGTCAGCAAGGTTGGCATTACTCTGTATTTCTTGTTGGGCATGTATATTAACTCGTAGGCTATTTACATATTGAATTTCAATTCTTGTTTAGAAAAACATAGAAATGGGTTCTTTATCGATTGGTGATTGCATTATAAATATTCTTTTACTGAATAAATTTGTCTCTTATTTTCTTACTAGCAACATTTCTGGCATATGTTTATAGCTAAATTAGTGAACTTGTCATATGTATGAATGATGAGAAAAACTGTACAGTTAATATGAAGAATAGTAACAAAGTAATTTGAAATTGAAAGTCTACAGATTGTTTTCCTAACTTGAGATATCTTCTCAAATACTGATGTCTGATATAATTCAAAAGTTGGGGATTAAAGTAAGGACGTGTAAATTAGTTCTCTTAGTTTTCTTGAAGGGATACATCACCACTGCAATCTTTAGTTTCTAAATAATATGGTTTCTTTTGCAGGTGTATTTGTGTGAAAAATTGTCGCTTGTCAACGAAATGTATTTTGCTATTACTCTGGATCGCAAAAGTGCTGGTCCCGTATGTTCTCATACTGATTTTATTATCTTTTAATTTCTGCAAAGTACTCTGGTTTTTTTCCTAGATCTTTGTTAAATGTTAACAAATATCAAAAGTGTGATTGCTATTCTGTTTTCCAGCTTATTATTGCCTGCGCAAAGGGAGGAACGAGCATTGAAGACCTTGCTGAGAAATTCCCTGATATGATAGTAAAGGTTGTCAATTTGTCATCCTTTAAACAAATACTCAATCATTTAGCAACTGCTTCTACCTTTCATATATTGTAATTATAGTTTTTTCTTTTAATTTGTTTTTATCTTTTTGGTTCTGTTGTTGACAGGTACCTATCGATGTTTTCAAAGGAATTACAGATGAAGATGCTGCAAAGGTTGTTGATGGTTTGGCTCTCAAAGGGGCTGATAGAAATAGTTCAATTGAACAAGTGAAGAAATTATATAATCTGTTCTGTGAGACTGACTGCACACTGTTGGAAGTGAGTTTAAACTTCTAGGTTTCAGTATTTACTGGTATAGGACAGATCAACTGAACTCAACTTAATCTCTTAACCTTTATTTTTTTGGGACAGATCAACCCACTTGCAGAGACTGCTGATAACCAGCTAGTAGCTGCTGATGCGAAGTTGAACTTTGATGACAACGCCGCTTTTCGTCAGAAAGAAATTTTTGCCCTCCGTGATCCTACACAGGAGGATCCCCGAGAGGTATGGATATGTTTGGTTTTGAAGAGAATCAATGTTACCATCCTTTGCATTTTATTTCCACTTACCAAACTCATCTTCCTATTTTACTTTTCGGCCTTCTTCATGTATTTAAAGTTTTTTTTTCTTTTTTTCCTATTTTTGCTTGTCTTTGTTGGCTTTATAAATATTTTTGTCTTATATGCATTTGCATTCCTAATTTAGTGAACATTTGTGTTTTGAGCACTGTTCACATGCAATTCCAATTTTCTAGTTACAATGATATGGGTTGGGCAGGTTCAGGATGTGCCCTCTTCAAACCTGGGTCAACTTTTAATATGCATCCCTGATTTCCACAGTTAGAAAGAGGATGTTTGGCTCCCATTTATCAGTACCATTTACAATTCCCTTAAAATGTCAATTGACTATAGTATTCCTAGTTCTTACTTCTTAATAATACTAAAATGCTACCAAGGGCAGCTAAATGATACAGATGCATGTGCAATAAGACATCCCGTGTTTAAGTTATAAAAATGTATGGAAATATAGTGCAAGTGGTAATTGTGATAGATAACAATATTATGTTTTATATAATCAATGTGTATGGTGCTTTTACCTTCTTACAGGTGGCTGCTGCCAAAGCAGATTTAAACTATATTGGTTTAGATGGGGAAATCGGATGCATGGTGAATGGTGCTGGTTTAGCTATGTCTACAATGGATATTATTAAACTACATGGAGGAACTCCTGCCAATTTTCTAGATGTAGGTGGGAATGCGTCTGAAGGCCAGGTAATGATAGTGCTATATGATTTGTTGAGAAAGTTGTTTATATCTAGCTTTATTCTTTTCTTCAGTATCGGGATCTGTTTTCTAGCCAAGTATGTGCGACTTTTTTTCTGTTTCTCCTGTCCAATGCGACTTTGGGTTTGAGTGGTTTGGTAACAAGTTTAACAGGTTTAAGGTGCTAACTTTTTCTGATGGGCTCATGCATGCATGTTAGGAATTTTTTTTCCCCTCCTACTATAGGAAATGAAAGTGGGATAAAATCCTTAGAAAATTGACATTTGTCTTAATTTATTATTTATGTGCAACAGGTTGTTGAGGCATTTAAGATTTTGACTTCAGATGACAAAGTTAAAGCCATTTTGGTGAACATCTTTGGTGGAATAATGAAATGTGATGTGATTGCAAGTGGAATTGTCAATGCAGCTAAACAGGTGTGAATAGTCTCCGGCTGTTTCAATTTTTTCTTATTTTAATTGTCATCAGTCCCTGCTTGTTTCATGCTCTTTTTGTGACTTTCATTTCAATCAAAAATGGAGTTATAAATTTTGAAATTCGGTATTCAAGGAGATTGAATAAGTTTGTTAGTTGTCTCTGAAATGTATATGTAGTTTTTATGAAGTTCCTTTGTTAAAGAAAGAAGAACTTTCCTCTTATTTGAACTTGTAACTTTAATTCATTGGATCTTGTTACCTTTAGACAGTTCTGAACAAGTTTGTTGCCTTAAGCACTAACTTCTGTTCATCCTTGTTGAAGGTTCAACTAAAAGTACCAGTTGTTGTCCGTCTTGAGGGTACCAATGTTGACCAAGGAAAGAGAATTTTGAAGGTATTTAGTTTAAAATTTGATATAGTTAATAAATAAACAATGTCAGCTATGAAAAGAATTCTGAAGGTATATAACAAACTTTATTGTTTGCTAATGGCTCTGCAGGAAAGTGGGATGACATTGATCACAGCAGAAGATCTCGATGATGCTGCTAAGAAAGCTGTTGAGGCAATATCAAAATAAGGAGATAAATCCCTTTACCAGAATATCTGAATATGGTTCTCATTTTTTGTTGGAGACACTGATGTGCTCCCTTTGTGTTTTATGTATGACATTACATAAAACGGAATCTGAATCTGCATAGTTCAAGCAAAATTGAAATTGTTTTTAACAGTAGTTTTGAGGCTGTATCGGTTGTCAGCGAAATTTCAATAATGCAGCTTTCTTTAAAATGATATTGATTCTTATCATCACTTCTTTGCAGACATCATGTTTGCTTGGGCTTTTCATTTTGGTCTACTCTTTACAGTATCTTAGTTGTCTGTCGACAGTTATTCAGTTATCTCATCTTGCATTGTCCTGAAACTTTATAGAGCATATTCCCTTGGTTAGTACAGGTAGAAGTTTTACTTTGCTAATTATGTATGCTCATTTGGAAGAGGATTATCAAGAGATGATACTAATTTCTATCAAGCATGAATCAAGAACAACATTTGCATTTTCTAATTTGAACAATCGGGTACATGCAAGTTGAACTTGAAAATGGAACCAAATACAATCTGTCATGCCATCCTTCCTACTACATGACTTATTTTCTTATAACAATACTTTTGAGTTACTAATCAACCATGAACTTTTCCTTCTTCAATGAATTTGCAATCTTCTTGGAAAGGCAATAAGCTGTGGATTGGATAGTAATCATGGGATTGACACCAACAGCTGTTGGAAGCACACTTCCATCACACACAAACAACCCCTTTGCCTCCCAACTCTCACCATTCTCATCAACCCCTCCTTCTTTCTCAGTAGCACCCATTCTACAACTCCCCATCTGATGTGCAGAAGAATACATTGTCCAGTTCTCGCCTTTTGTTCTCGGTCCTCCTACTGCGATTACACTGTCCAAGAACTCTTCCAAATCCTCCTTCTTAGTCCCCTCGCACACAATTCTCTGCCCATCATTTCTGTATGTACCCACTTCAACAGCCCCTGCAGCAATCAATATTCTCAAAGCCTGCCTAAGCCCAGCTTGTATGTTTTCTTTGTCTGATCTGTTCAATCTGTAGTGGATCCTGTTCTCCGCCCTGACCTCTCCTGAGCCCTGATCTCTGACCAATGCAAAAAGGTGAGCTGTTCTTGCATACTTGGCCATTCTGTCCTTCATGTCAAGTCCCGAAACCCATGGGACTAAAGTGGCAAATGAGGCAGGCCCTAGTGCTGGAGTTTCTACAATGGCTCTGACATTTGGGTTGTCTTCAGAAACAACCTTATGGAGTGAAGTGATGATTCCACCCTCAAAAGTTTTGCCTTTAAATTCTGATGAATGTTCGGGGAAGTACCCCCAAGCTAGCAGAACAGGGTGAAGATGGAGGTTTCTGCCAATGTTTGGGTTCTTGAGTCCACTGGAGATCATTAGAGGAGGTGTCAAGAGAGACCCGCATGCTGAAATTGTCACCTTGGCCTCAATTTGAAGTTTCTTTGTTATGTTCTTGCACAAAGATATTGCTTGCACTCCAAGGCATCTTTTCCTGCTTGTACCTCCTTGATAGTCATTTTCGATTATGAATCTCTCAGCTTTGCAACCTGTTAAAATCACAGCACCACATTTGACAGCATCAACTAGCCAAGTTCTATCAGTCCCTTGTTTATCTCCAGTTGGGCAACCGTAATTGCAAGAACCACAGTAGTGATCTGCTGAGGAGTTTCTTGGGACTGAATCAACTTTCAAACCAAGTTTCTCACACCCTTTTCTTAAAATCTGATTCTGCATGTTTTCCTCAGTACAACTATCTACAACGCCAATCCTCTTACACACAGCATCCATTGCAGATTGATAGTCAGGGCTACCGAAAAGTGGAATCTTATGATCCACAGACCACTCTTCAAGAACAGAATTCGGGGTTTTGATAGATGCAGACCAGTTCACAGCAGAGCCTCCCCCAACTGTTGAGCCAGCCAATATCATCATCTTCCCATCTTTTGATGCCATGATTCCACCAGATTCATATAGCTCATTCATGGAAGGACCTTCTAGAAGAGAATAGTCTTTGGGGACAAAGTAGTTCCCTTTTTCAAGGACAACTACTTTTTGGCCCGACTGTGCTAGAACTGCAGCTGCAACTCCTCCACCACAACCAGAGCCAACAACGACAACATCACATTTGATCTTGTGGATCTTTGGATGAGCTGCGCTGTCCGTGACTTCAATGCCTTTCTTGGTGAGGGATTCAATGAGAGTAGAGTCGGTTTTAGTCATGGTTTCTACGATTCCCTTCTCAAGAGGTCTCTCCTTGGGAGTTTTGATCAACTTTTCTCTCTTGTTTACATTGTATCCTATCGCTTTCCATGACGGGTTCTCTGAATCTTTAACAATCTGCAACCAATTGGCAAGAAGAAAGCGCCTCAATTAAGTTCGAAAACAAAGAACACGATAAACTATGCGGATCACATTCTTTTTAACTTCATTTCTCATACTAGATCAAATATAAATATGCAAACCATTTAGATCAACCATCTAAATCAGATTTGACTAAAATTCTCGCAACTACAAATTTAGTGAAAAACAAGTCACATGTAAGAGCATTTCCAACAGCTTAGGGAAGCAAAAATTAAGATCTCTAAAAATATTTCAGCTCTAACTCCAACCGATTCTCGATTTTACAGATTCCATAATTCTTCCCTAAAATTTTACAGATTTGCTGTAAATATGGAGAATTTTATTTTTTCTCTCATCACTATCTCTATTTTATGGATAATTATAGAGAATTTATCGGAGCAAAACAACCAAATTTTTAGTTAAAATAAAGAAAAATCAATATTTAGAAAACTGTTAGAGTTGCTTTAATCTTAAATAAAGATTTATGAAGATAGAAATATACGCATACGGCCGATTCTCAAGTACCAAACATTAAATTCAAAATTCATACAGAGAGAACACCTAATTCCGGTCCCCCTTCCTCACCTAACTATGAATCTTTAAGCGAGAGCAACTATTTGAAATCTAAAGGACGTTAACGAACTCCACGACATGATCACATCATCGACCTGTGTTTTTTTGTTTTGGCCAGATGTCAACTCATTGAAAACCACGTACCCACAGACACATACTACAAGTCCGCTTGAGCCAACTGAATTACTGAAAACAGTATACCAGGTTAAAAAGTAAATTAACCTCTGAGCGGCTATAATAAACTATATTAAACTAGCCAAAAAAAGCTCTTCTTCTTCAAGAACAAGAACTGAAGAAGAAAGATTTTTTTTTTTTTTTGAGAAGGGAGGAAGAAAGATTTGAAACTTGAAAAACAAAAGGAAAATAACAAAACAGTTTTAACTGAAACCAATCAAAGTGAACACATCTGCATCAAACAGAATGGCAAGATTGTCTTTTTGCTAACCTTATCATCAACCCCATCAAGTTTTGAGACTTTGAAATCTATATGATTTTTTTTTTTGAAATCTATATGATTACTTATTAGCAAGGACAAAGAAAGAAAAAAGATTAATGGTTATGGTGGGGTCAGAATCAGGTACATTACTCTTACCCTGGAGAAGAAGCAGTAGAAGCAGAAGATCTTGACCACCAAAAACAACAGTCTTAGAGGTATCAGACGCTTTTCCTTTGACCATCTCTGCAGAGCTTCTTCTCTCTTCTCCAAAGACATTTCAGCAAAGTTGTGAACGAAAGGCCACTTACTTTCGAGGCAAGGATACCCACAAACCAGTAAAGTCCCTAATCTGTAGGACAAGACCTTCAGGAAAAAGGAAAGTACTCCCATAGCTTCGGGTATACTCCCCTTCATTATAAAATCTGCTACCTGCTTTTTATTAGTTCATCACCAATCCAATTAGAATAAACGTACAAATAAATAAATGAATGAGTTGGAGCAGTTGCATGAAGTGTAAAGGATTCAAAATTGACCTCATCTGGTATAGGAGGCTCAGACCCAGAAGCTTTGTAGAAGGAGTGAAGGGCTTGGTCATCGGTGCCCAGTGGCAGAGGAGGTATGAGAGCTTCACACATGGCAGCAAGTGATCGGATTTGAGCTGCGGAGAAGCCATGGCTGAACTTGCTACTCCTGCCACCTCTCAACAGAGGATGATGGCTGTTCTCTCTTCCCTCCATCTCTCTCTCTCTCTCTCTCTCTCTCTCTCTCTCTCTCGCTAGAGAAGAAGAAGAAGAAGATAGTAGATAGTTCTTCTCTGTTTTCAAAGAGTTGTTCTGGCAGGTGTGAGCTTCGCTTTGACCTCTATATGGGAAAAAAAACAAAGCCCAGCGATACGTTATATAAGACAAGGAAGCTGCGAGGGAAGAGAAATGGTGGGGCAGAGAGAGAGCACCGGCACGGCACATATATTTTGTAGAACGTACAGATTAACATTAGCAGCTGATATAAAAACAATAATATAAAGTCATTAAATCGTTTATAAAAAATTTATATCAAAACAATTGGCGTTCAAACCACTAGGCATACTGGGGTGGTACAAGGTCCCAGTATGGAACCCTTAGTCTGGTTTTGGAATCCCCATGAGGCCTTGGTGGCCAGCTAATGAGTGTTTAATGCCCCATAGCGTTTGGAAGGAATTAATCCGGCTCTACTGGAATACCCCCCGAAAGGCGTGTGTGTTGCTAACTATCTAACGCAACCTCCCCCAATAAAAAAAAAAAAACAGTTGGCGTTCAAATTGGTTTTTTTTTTTTCCCCTTCAATGGAAGGCGTTCAAATTAGCTACAAATGGGTGAGTGGCGTGGATATCTATCAATCTCAAAACAAATATTTTTTTAAAAGAGAATTTCATTAAACTAACTATTAAAATCAGTTAAAAGGATATTCCTTATAAATACAAGACCATACAAAAACTTAGAATGACTAACATCATCTGTTGACTGTATCAAGATGAATTTTAACGGAGCCTGTGATGTTAGTCATTCTAAGTTTTTGTATGGTCAAAATTACAGGCTCTGACTGTATCAGAATGACTAACATCACAGGCTCCGTCAAAATTCATCTTGTTACAGTCAAGATGATGTTAGTCAAAATTCATCTTGATACAGTCAACTGGATCATCATCTTCTTGATTGTTAATAGCATTAACAAGTTGCAAGCAATCACTCTCCCTTATCATGGTGTAAAGCAGCAGCAGATTGAATGGCTTCAAGGAGAGCCCATAACTCAAACATGCAAATCTGAAGGAATGGATCTAGAAAGCAGCTAGAAATGCGCCAGAATTGCTTCTAATAACACGACCAATTCCACCCAATTTTAAAGCAAAGTGAAACCCCCATAAATATTACACTTCAAAACATATTTTATCATTAATTCTTGGAAATTTATAATATATATATATATATATATATATATATATATATGGGGCCGTGACCACTTACCCAAAAATGACCCAACATTTCCCCAAACGCTCCACCTACTTTTGTTTGTGCCCACTTACCCAAACCATCAGTGACACGACGCTTTTAGACTGCAAAAACAAATAAATTACAAATCATGCCACCAGCCCCTATCAACAGCACGTCTTCATTGACTTTACTTTTTCAGATCTCTCTCTCTCACACACACACACGCACGCACCTCACTCTTAATCTCCGATCAGTGTGCTGGCTCAGTGGCCGTCGTCGTCGACCTCAAGGATCCTTCGGTCGAGAAGCTGCACACGCCATCGAAATAGGCAGTGAAGCTCCGGTCGAGTTCTTAGGCTGTGAGGCTCTTGGATGACGTCGCAGGCTGACCGGGAATCATCATCGCCGGTGGCTTTGCGCTAGATTCTCCAGTTCCGGTGCCAACATCCTCCAGTTTCGTATTCAAATTCTCCTACCCCTCCACCACCTCAACCAGGTTTGAAGTCGGATCCTCGCCTTTGGAGTTAGCCTGCGCCTTTAAGACCTCCCATTTGCTTAATATACCGGTGGTCTGAAAACAAATTCATGCCCTTGTCATCAAGGTCGAGCAGATATGTGATGTCTTTGTTGGGTGCAGTGTCTTTGATATGTACTGAAAAATTGGTCTCGGAGATGATGCCCAGAAACTGTTTGATAAAATTCCTGAGAGAAAACTTGCCACTTGGAATGCCTTCATGTTGAATGCAATGCGGGAGGGGAGGCCGAATTCGATTACCTTCTGTGCATTTCTCAATGCTTGTTCGGATACGTCGGCTTTGGAACTTGGGAGACAGTTGGATGGGTTTGTAATGCAATGTGGGTTTGGGAAAGATGTGTGATGTGTCAGTGCTCAATGGGCTTGTGGATTTTTACAAGAAATGTCGGACTTAGACCAATCCATTTTTCTCATTCTTATTTCTAGGGGACAATAATCATATTATTGGGAGGCAATAATCATATTACTAGGGGGCAGTAGACACATTATTGGCCCTCAGTAGACTTTGATACGAGGGACATGGATCACTATAGTGTGATGTTTTGATAAGTTACATGTTGTTTTCAGTGTATTAAAATCAAATTATCTGTGAATCCTACAAAATGGTGCATTTTTGGTGGTCTATTGGGAGGCAGTAATATGATTACTGGGGGGCAGTAATATGATTACTGGGGAGCAATAATAGCCGGATTCCAGTCATCGGTCGCCGGATTTCGGTTACCGGTTCCTGGAATCCGGTCATTGGTCGCCGGAGTCCGGTCACCGGTCGCCGGTCGCCGGAGTCCGCGCCGGCCATTGGTCACCGGAGCACATCAAGGTGGAAGGTGACTTCTCTCTCTAAGTGAGAAAGAAGGAGAGGGCAAAAAAGTCTCAAAAAAAAAGAAAAAAGAATTAATTGGGTAAAGGGGAAATAATCCCTTAGAGTGTTTTGGGTAAATGGGGTTAAAAAACAGTTGGTGGAGCAAGTGGGCAATTTTTAGCCTAAAATCGGGTAAATGATCATTTCCCCTATATATATTTTAGGAAGGAGAAATTTTAAATACACACCCCTAATCACTTAATATACATCCCTATTATTTATATTTCAAATTAGATTTTGTAGGTAGGTTAAATGATCAAAACAGACATCTATGCATTAGAAGAAAAAAAAAATCATATTTTCCTTATATTATTCTATTTATGTATAAATAGTTAAATAAACACAACAAATTTCTATACATAGCCTCCAAATTTAATACAAGAATAAAGTTAGAAACTATCTAGTTTAATTTTTTTTTATAAATAAAAATGAGGTTAGAAACCATAATATTTAGAATTTCAAAATCAATGGCATTAAATATTTTTAAAACATATCACTTTACTCCCATTTTTTAGTTAATTTCTTTTTTTGTTCTAAGAGTTATGATTAATCAATTTATTTTCTAATATAAATCATCACAGGTGAAAAAACTTTGTAATTGTTAATTTATTTGGCCCCTCTAATGACAACTTTTTAGTTCCGCCACTATGGAGAAACTACTGGTATAGTTTTGGTTTAATGTTCAACTCATAATTTTATACTTGATTAACATGGTGTTTGGTGGATGAGAGCTCAAATAATACAAAACCTATTTATATGCATCTATTTAAAGGGAACAATAATAAATCTTTATGGATTTCTCAACACAAGTAATCAATATGGTCATTTATAAAAAGTCAATATACTAGAATATACTAATCATATTAAATAGTAACCTTAATATAATAAAAAAGTTGGATATTTCATGATTTTTGAGATTAAGGGTATTTTAGGTACTTTGGATTGTGTATTTAGTAAAATATTTGAATGAGAAATTAAACGGGTGGTGTATTAAGTATGAAGTGTGTATTAAGTAATTAGGGGTGTGTATTTAAAAGAAGACCTAGAATAGTTTTTTTTTTTGGTAGTGTAAGAGCTACCTCAGCATTCCTAAGCATTGACCATTAATGAAACCGTAGAATACATGAAGGGGACATAATGCCTGCACTCCAAATTACAATAAGCATCAAGAGAATCACCCAAGATAATAACAGGCGTCTTAACTATGAATATGTATTTTAATGCACCAATTAACGAAGAGTGCTCTATAGGCTACTCCATTCACTTTACAATTGTGGTGACATACCGGAAAGACAATGCTCACTTGAAGCCATAGTACAATAATATTAGTTTTCCCACTATATTGTCGTCGGAAATATCGCCCTGTGACTCTAAGTTACATTCTGTTACTAGGAGGTTGCGACTATTTGATGAAGTAAGGAACTCACAGCCTAACTAGAACAGACAATGCACGTAAGGTGCGTAGACCATAATAAAGCCCACATCTCCTTATTGAAAACGGTAAATAAGTGACAACTAAAAGAACAAAGTAATTTTTTAGTTTTCAGGTGCTGCCCATATGGGGCCCAAATTCTTGAACCCAGGCCCAAAATCCGTCTAAGCTTAAGAGAACCCCTGATTACAATAAGTCTCTAGAGAATGTCCCGATATAATATCAGGAGTCTCTACTAAAAACATGTATTCTAACAAGTACCATTTAACAAAGAGTGCTCTATTAGCAACTCTATTTGGTTTGATATAGCGGTGACATATCGGAAAGTTTACTCGATTCAATGAAGCATAATTACCAAAATCATAAATTTCCTACTATGTTGCTGCCGAAAAATAAACCCGACAACACTTAGTTTCATTCTGCCACTAGGAGGTTGCGACCATTTGACAATGAAACGTTATCTCGCTAGGCCAGACAAGGCACTTAGAGTGCATACACAGACATTTAGCTCGACTATCTCTACAAAATATTTATAGGGACTTATTACACATCAAAGATGCGATAATACTAAACAACTAAAGTAAATAAAACTAAAAAGAAAAAGAAAAGCCCAGGCCTGGCACAAAAAGATAGCTCAAGCCCAAGCCTCAACCCAGGAAAAGGGAAGACCAAAGGTCACCAACCAAGCCCTGCCTAACCTCACCATGGCCACCGCCGGTAGACCACCCATTGCGCCGCCCCTCAATTGTAGCCAGACCAAAACCACCGTCATTCTGCCGCCATCCTCGCCACACTAAATATATGCACCGCCTCTTCCAAGCAAATCGATCCCCATATTCGATCCGTGAAACCCAGTCCAAATCTGATCAATTCGATCCTATCCGATCCACGTCACCACATATTTGACATCGCCCGGCAACCTCCGAACTTGCAACTCCAAACCATTCCATTGTCGAGTCCAGTGAGGCAGCAACCTAAACCCAACTACCAACTCGATCTTCCCCTTCTAGCTAGCCATTGTGATTTCCTCGATCTGAACGAGCATGTCAATCGAGGAACCTGGCCTCTGACCAGACCCACACAGAGTCGATAAGGCTTGTCCGACGATGGCAAAAGGGCTCGTCGCTGAACAAGGAGGAGGAGCTCTCAGATTTTCTCTCTCAGCTCTCTTATTATTTTATTATTTTATATATACAAGTGCTTACATTTAATATAAAGAAAAAAAATGAACTTTGTAGTGTGATGTGCAGTCTCTTTTGCTAAATTTTACAAAAGAGATTAATTTTTAGAGGAGAGTTTCTAATGAAGAATTAAAGACCACTAAAATGAAGACTTTATAAGGATTTTTTTTTACTTTTTGATTGCATTTCTACAAATCAACTGTTGGATCTTTAGATATTCATGTGTAGATCATTTATTTAATTTTTCCAAATAGTTAAGGCATCTATAATCGTGATTTATCATTTATGAACATGAACGGTTCATGTTTGACAAATTTGGTTCGTCCATTAATTTGATCTGTACTTTAATGATTAGCAATTTGGAAGAAAATTTTCAAAAGTGATGTACTTATGCATACATAAATATCTAACGGTTGATTTGCGTAATGTAATCGAAAAGTGAGTCTTCTAACCATTTATTAGAAGATCCTCATAAAGTCCTCATTTTAGTGGTTCTCATTAGAAGCTCTCCATAACTTTTAATACTCATTCTTAATTTTGGTTTATTTTAATTTTATTTTTTAATCAATGAATTGGTAAAATTTTACTCAAATTGGATCTAGAAGTCAGTCTATTTCAAAATTACAAGAGTTGCATTAATTAAACAAAATATATATAGTTTTTTTTATATTTTGTATTAAGGTAATTTATTTTAACTAGAACTATCGGTTTAAATCCACATATATTTCAACAATGGTCGAGTTAGTAAGAACCTCCAGGTGTGGAACTCTCACACTCAGTTTCTAATCCCGCTGATGCTGATTAGTGTTTAAATCTCAATCTATTCTTTGTGGCCAGGGGGGAGGAAGCATTTCGACATGACTCCCCTGGCGCACGGATTAGTCTCTGCGCTTAAGAAGCCTTTGACGATACCGTGTGATCTCGATAAATAAGAATGCAACCATTTATTAGAATTGAAGAAACTAATTTTGCAACTCTCAAATTTGTGAAAGTCGTTTTACAAGTAGGACGTGAACAATCTAAAAGTTAATCTTAATTTATGCTCACCTAACTTTTTTAGGTTATCATAGAAATTTGTTATTTTCTCTATAACTTCGGTTAGCGATCATTTGAAAGTCTATTTTTAAATGAATGGTTTTAGTTCTATGTCCCTTCTCTAATTTGTGCGCTTTCCTTTTCTTTTAACAATAAAATTTAAGGATTAAATTCAGTTTACCCCCCTGAGGTGTGGGGGTAATTTCATGTTAGTCTCTGTCCTCTCAATTTAATCAGTTTACCCCTGAAACTTTTCAATTCTCCTCAACCGTATCCAATTCCTCACATTCCGTCTAAATTGAACGTTAACAATGACATAGGGCCCACTTTAAGGGCTAAAATCATCATTTCAAAAAAAAATTATATATAAAAAAAAAATGCATCTTCTTCTTCCTCCTCCTCCTCCCCAAAACCAAACCACACTTCATCTCAACTCACCACCATCACCATGCTCGCCAGTCTCCGAAAAATCCTATCTGGCCTTCGCGTCGTCCGGTGACACCAGAAACCAGCTCACACGCCGATCTCATCATTGCCCAGAAATGCTTTGAGCACCCATTGTTTTGCCATGGCCGCCGCCTCGCCACCAGACCCGGACTGCCCCTCACCACCAAATCTGCTTCCTAGCCACCAAACTCGGACGGCTCCTCACTACCAAAGCTTTCTAGGTGTCCAAATCCCAATCACAAAATCACTCAAATTCATCACCAACATAACCCATATTCTAAATCCCACTAATGCATCTCAAGCAACGCCAAATTGTAGAAAACGAAGCTCCAATTCCAAATGCCCAAGTTCATTATATTGGCCCACCGATTCAAACAATAAGAACTCAATGATGATGATGGAGAATTTCAGAACTTAAAAGGTTCTCTTTCCAGAAAATCATTATTTACACCTTGTGAGAATCAAAGGTCGAGTAGAATCTGATCCAAATTCCCATTCTTTCAAATATTCAATGCTCGCATATTTGGCCATTCTTTCTTGGATTGAGTTTTCCTATCGTTTGAAAAATTCAATCTTTCTCTCGTTTTGCTCTCTTCGTAGTGGTTCTCTTGTTTTCGCTGCCATTTTCTCTGTTCTTCTTTCCCTGTTTCTTCTGCAGCTCTGTTTGTTGAGCCCTAAAATCTACAAGCTAAAGAAGATGACCTATACGACACAGATCTGCATCGAGTTGATAACAAAGCATTCTCCATCGTCTGAACAAAACCCTTAGATTGCTTGCCCAAATTGGGTCTCAATTTTTGGTTGATCTTTTTCAATTTGAGCTTTTGTGCAAAACCCAACTTGAAAAGATGGAAGTATAAACCAGAACCAAAGGATAATGAGACTTGAGGCGAGACCTTGAAGCTCCGAAATTGATTGGATCTGGGAGAAGAGGTTGATGGTGGAGTGGATGAGGTCGAAGGTGAGCTTCTTGTACAAACGGCCGCGACATCACTGTGGTCCAAGATGGCCGACGTTGTGTTCGCGTCGGCTGGTGGTTCTCGGTTGATGCCGTAGTCTGCAGCTCTGTCACAACGTTTTTGGGGAATCGGTGGCGGTGATGAGGGTGTAAGGTATTGCAGCTGCTTTAGCCACCTGGTGGAGGTCGTGGGAAGGTTTTTGGGGAGCGGTGAGAATGGACACAGATAGAGAGGAGGAGGAGGACGAAGAAGATGAATTTTTTTTTTTTATATTTTATTTACAATTTTTTTTTGAAATGACGATTTTAGCCCTTAAGGTAGGCCCTATGGTCGTAGTTAACGTTCGATTTAGACGGAATGTGAGGAATTAGACACAGTTGAGAAGAATTGAAAAGTTCCGGGGGTAAACTGATTAAATTGAGACAAGGACTAACATAAAATTACCCCCAAACCTCAGGGGAGTAAACTGAATTTAATCTAAAATTTAAATTATTTTAGGCGAAAAACAAATATATGAATCGAAAACTTAACATACAAGTTTTAGATTAAAAATAAAAGACTTAACAGACAAGTTTTGATGTGAATCAGTTGATACTTTTTCAAATAATTGGCATAGAAAATTCAAAGTCATAGAATACAAGTTTGCTAGCTATGATCTGTCTCTCTCCAAAGTTCCGCAACTGCCAATTCATTTGCCGGTTCATGATGCTTCCACACTCTAAATTGCTGCTCTTACTTTCTTACCCTGATTAGCTTCTTTCTTTTCGCTTTCTGAGTTTATATTTGACGAACTGGCGGTTCAACAACAACACTCGATTTCATCTTCAATTTCACCATATTTTTTCTGGATTCTATCAAATCACCTACCACACCAATGAGATTCAAATCGATCTTATTGCTTCTTACACATTTACGTACGGGGCACTGCCAGTTCCACCCATTTTCCAATCTCTTCTGTTTAGTATGGCAAAACATTAAGTGATTCAAAGTTACTGCTCCTGTGGTATGAAGTTATTGTTGGACGTTTATACGGTTAGAAGTCATCAGTCATTACAACTTAAGAGGTACATGTATGATTTCTATGCATGACATTGACAAAAACTGTTACCAACTCTTGTGTGGGATTCTTTATTGATAATTGAAAAAGCTCTACTTACATTTATTAGAGCAGAGATATCTATCATGTGCAGTTGTAGAATCGCCAGTTTAGGATTGGATGCTTCGGGTGGGTGGGTAATCTTCAATAAACCCATACGTCCTCTGCTACTCGTTGATAATTGAAAGTACTTTTTCTCGTCCCTTTGAGGCATTCTATTAAACCAAAACAGATAATGTATGGTACTGTGATATTTATCATATACTTATTTTACATCTATTTGAATAAAAATTACAATTATTTGAATCAAAATTACAGCATTGAGAACAAAGTTACCATATAATTATATACATATAATTAAACAAAAATTACAACATTGACAATAAATTTGTTCAAAAATTTGTAACAAGATCGTAAATGGTGTAATTACCATTATTAGAACTAAGATTACACAAAATATGACTCAATATTACTACTTTGACAAAATTTTTGTTGTCACACTTATAAATGTGTGTATGAGATACGGATATGTATTATAGAATTTTTCAAATCGAAAATAGATAGTAAATAATGAAGAAATTCTCAATAACTCACAACTGACCGTCTTCTACTAATTATTACTAGTGTGCAATCACATGCTCTGCATGTATAAGAAAAACTTCGTTGTAAAAAAAAAAGAAAAAAAAAGTTATTTGCAGATAGTGGGTAGATCTGCAGAGAAAATGGATTAAGTGGATAGTTATTCATGGAGTTGGTAGTTCTCCCACGTATTTATCTATTTCCCTATTTTTTTCTTTTCTTATTTTTCTGTTTCTCTTGCAATTTACCTTTATTATCCCTCTATGTTTTATGAGTATGAAAGTTAATTAATATTTCAGAGTTATTTTGGTACAATTTTTCAGTTTTGATTAACAAAACCTCTTCTCTTAATAACAGTATAGATATGTTAAACGTAAACACGTACATGCGGAATGATGACAAACATCACAACTCACAACCTAATAAGTCTTCCAATATTGTAGTGCCACATGGTGTGATCGATCCATATCCAACATTGCATTTGATGTCTCACTCTCCTAAATGCTATTTTGAGTCATGGTTGTCCCAATAACACGTTCTGCATCTCAATGGCTACAAGTTCTAAGAATTTAATTATGTACATGGACACCTATGTCATATGTCAAACATTATGTATTAATCACATTGCTGGTGGTTGGAGCAAAGCTTACTCCTATGGATGTGATGTGTTGGGGAGAGGCCATTAGAATCCTCTCCAAATTTGTGTGTCACTGTAATCACTATCTCACAATATTAACTAGCCGATACACGATTCGGATGAAAAATGTAATTTGCATTCTTAGGGATTTTGCCATTTTAGGCTTCTTTACGTCCCTAATACTCCTATGAGTGGCTCAAGTTGTTGCTGCCGAATCTAGATCCACTAGCATCTGTCCATGTTATCTCGCAATTGAAGCATCGGACAAAGCGATTGGTTACGAAGTACATCCATTTAAATATTAGCTGTTAAATACGTACTTTTTGTTTAATGTGCTCCATGTGATTTAATATGCTCATCTAGAAAATGGTTTTAAGACATTGTGAAGGAGAAATAGATTTTAGAGTTAAAGACCAATAACTACAAAATGACCATGTTATTTACCAATAGCAGACTTTAAAATCAATAATCCGTGCGGCAGATCATCGTAAAGAAAAAAAATTCAAATATTAAGAAAATTACGAAATATGCCACTGAGACTGATAAAACCCATTTCTCCCAAAATTAGAACGGTTCCAAAATCGAAACCGTCCCAAAATCCAGATCCTCTCTAAATCGATCTAGGGCTCTGGCGATGTAGCCGGCGAAGCATCCAGCGAAGCTAGTCGGCGAAGCATCCGGCAAAGGGGTGGCGAAGCGAGGCTGCGAAGCTCGGGCTCCAGTGAAGCGAGCGGCCAAGCTAGGTGGCGAAGCTAGGTGACGAAGCGAGCGGCAAAGTGAGGCAGCGAAGTGGGGGCACGACCCCAGTGGCAAGGCTTCTACAAAGGTAGGGCTTGAAGGTCAGTAGAGAAATTTGTAGTTGCTGAACAGAATTTAGACTGAACTGAATTTAGCTTGTTTTGATTTGATGATGCCTCTGTTTTTCACTACTGGATTTGATTTTGTTGACTTTAGCTTTGTATCGACTAAATGCATATGTTACAACAGTAGTTTTCGTTCATTTCGCATGTGATTCGTCACAAATTCTGTGGAATTAGGACTATACTAGACAGTTTTTTTGGTCCAACTTGTGAATTTTTTGGTTTGTTCATTGTGCTCAAATTGTTCTTTTGCTTGCTTTTTGCAAGTCCAAGTCTTTTGTTTTTCCAAGAGAATGCTGGAAGTATCCTATTCTGTAGAATTTTCGACTTTATTACTTTATTTCAGTTAGTGTTGGTGATTTTAGATTGTAGTTTACATCTAGTTTTCGTGGACTTGAATTGGAGTGTATGCTTTGTTGGCCTTGACTACTTAACCTGCAGATATTGCCCATCGTCTTGAAATGGTTCGCATAATGTTGCAAAAGTTGCAGGACTCAGCAACATTTTGTTTGCAGGTCAGTAGCTATAATCTGATTATCAGTTTTGTATTGAGGGTCAGTACCTTTAGTTTTGTGTTTATGTTACTTTCTTATTGGATTGGCGGTGTTCTGTAATGCTTTAGTTTTGTGTTTATGTTAGTTTGACAAAAAAATTATTGCTTTTTTTGGTTCTGTGTTCTTGCAAGTTCATGGATTAGTTGCAAAATTTTCTGCTTGTATCATCTACTTCCTTTTGTTTGTTCTTTTCCAATTTTTATCTCGGAAATAAATGGAAGAAACTATAAAGATTAGGCTCCAAGTTTAGTGATAGTTCTTATGTCTTTGAATGCTATGATTTTTGAAGAGAAAGGATTAGAGTTGTAATCGCCAAAACATTTTTGGGCACACTTTGTCATCCCTTATGCTCTGTGTTGTCGGTTGACTTGTAGGATGGAGCTAAAAGCAATGCTGAAGTGAGCAAATGCGAGAAGGCCAGGCTAGTGTACTACTGGGGGTCAGTATTCTACTAAGGATCAGTACGCTACTGAGGGTTAGTATAGTACTGGGGCTAGTATACTACTGGGGGTCAGTATACTACTGAGAATCAGTAAACTAGGAAATCCTGCTGGAGAAACTTCTTCACCATGAGAAGAGGTGAAATTCAAAGCAACTTATATGTGAAAGCAGCAAAGCCAGAGATAAGTGATATAGTGTTCAAGTTTCATACTATAATATGTATAAATAGTTTTTGGGATTATTAAATAAATGAGTTTCTAAGAAAAACAAAGATGAAATGTAGAAATATTTTTCTTCATAATGCTACTGATATTCAGCAGTGTTAATTCACATTATTCAAACCATAAGGGCAGTTTCGTAATTTACTTGTCAATAGAAACAATTTAAGAACAGCAGGAATCTGATAGCAAGGTATAATACCTTGCACATGGGCCTTGCACACTAGCACATGGGAATTAAAAATGAACAGGTCTATTGATGGTAATTTATGGGCTAAATGTGTAGGTAGTGGTAATTTGCTATAGATTTTAATCACATGTATTAAATAAAGGCTAAAATTAAAACAATCTGTCACAATCTCTTAAACATTGTCTCTTAGATGAGCAAGTCAAAGAGTATCTCTAGCAATGCTAGCCATATTTTAGTCAAATTAGCTAAAGTTGTTAAAAATTTATTTTGGCTAGTACTCTATTTTAATAATTTTGACTTATTTTATCACTCGGATGAAGAAAAAATAATTCGTATTTATTTATAAATTACATACAACAACTTAAAAGAAATGCCCCAATGTTTTAAATTAACAAAAATAATAGAGAGCCTCATATTGTTTTTTATATTTAGGATTGAGATAGTTAAAATGAAGAACCACTTAGGGTTAAGGGTCTGATGTAGTTGTTTAAAATGATAAAAAGCTAAGAGCATCTTTAGCAATGCTAGCCATTTTTTAGTTAAATTTTAGCCAAAATAGCTAAAAAGTCATTTTAGCTAGATACTTTAGAAATACGTCTGCATCAGTGCTCTCTATTTTAGCTAATTTTAAATTTATATTATTTTTTAAATGAAGATTAAATAGTTTAAATATATTTATAAATTACATAAAATAACTTAAAAGGAATGTCTTAAATTATAAAGAGTCTCATCTCGCTCTCTATAGATGTTATTCAAGGTCTTTGTGATTTTGATTAAATTAAAGCTTTCTTATTGCATTTGTGTCGGTTCCTTAATACTTTTTGTTTTTGGGTAATTGAATGATTCAATAGAACATGATTTAGGAGCAAAACGCAGGCAGACCAAAACTTGATTAGTTTTAATACTTTGATGAATTTAACTAAATGAATTTGATACTTGATACATATCTTGTTCATTATTAATGAGATTTTCAATTTGTTTAGATGTTAGGCTTATCTCATGATTAATTAGGCTACGACAGATATATAGTACATGCATTGTAAGCTTGAGATTGGGAGTGTTTGAGTTGCAAGGAGATGGGCAGCGACTTCGTGGCATTCGAGGTACTATATTTTGAACCTTTGGTTCTCTTTTTCTTTTCTTTTTTTTTAAAAAGAGGGGCATTAAAGGAAGTTTATAGGAAAAAATGAACAAAAAAAAAAAATTGGGTTTGTGTGGATAAAATTTATCTCTTTTGAAAGACATAGAGAGATTGTTAAAAATGCTCTAATTTATAACTTTGTAAAATTGAAGGAGTAGTTAAAATCAAGTTTTAATGATAATTAACTAATTTTTTTTTAAAGAAAGAGTTTGGCCTCCATTAGTGTCTATGTATTATCTTAAGCCTCATGTGTGATGACATTGTGCTACTAGTACCACCAATACCACCAATACTACTACTGATACTGCTACTGCTACTGCTACTACTCCTACTACTATTACTCTGCTGCTGCTGCTGCTCCTACTGCTACTGCTACTATTGCTACTCTCGCTACTCACACTGCTACTACTACTACTACTACTACTACTACTACTACTACTACTACTTACTACTCCTACTTACTACTACTACTCCCGCTGCTCCTACTGCTACTGCTACTATTGCTACTCCCGCTACTCCCACTGCTCCTATTGCTACTCCCTACTACTACTACTAATAAAAATAATAACAACAACAACAATAATAATAATAATAATCATAATCTCTACTTAGAGGCACTATTTTGGTGTCAAAAGGGTTCACCAAATTTTGAAGTGCCTATAATAATCTTACATAACATAATGATCAAATTAAGCCAATAAAGTATAAATAAATAAAAGTGTAAAATTGAAAAAACAACCAATTCACCACTATTCTATGTTCCAAAAAAAATCATTATTATGTTTTGGGAAAAATTCACCAACGGTGTCTGGACACTTAGGGGACTTTCAGAATGATACCTGAACTTACAAAGTTATCAATGTGATACCTGGACTCATTTTTTCATATCAACGTCGTACCTACGAACAGTTTCCGTCACGGAGCCGTTAAATTTTGCACGTGCGATGCACGTGAGTCACTTAATGAAGATAAAAAGACCGATTTACCCTAAATTTTTTTTGAAAAAATTCAACAATGGTGTCTGGACACTTAGGGGACTTTCAGAATGATACCTGAACTTACAAAGTTATCAATGTGATACCTGGACTCATTTTTTCATATCAATGTCGTACCTACGACCAATTTCTATCACGAAGCCGTTAAATTTTGCAGTTACGATGCACGTGAGTCACTTAATGAAGACAAAAAGACCGATTTACCCTCAAAAGTTTTTTTTTTCCTTTTCTTTTCTTTCTTTCTTTATTCTTCTTCTTCTTCTTTTTCGGATTCTTTATTCTCTCCTTCTCTCCTTGCCAACACCACCGCTTTCGGAGAACCCACCATCGAATATGCAGGAAGAAAAATGGGGGAGAGCCACAACAACCTCCACCACCGCACAATGACGTCGTCCTCCGCTGCTTCTTGATTGGGTTTGGGGATAAGGATTGCTTCTTCCTCCACCGCTTGCGAAATCGTGGAGGCTCGAGGCCACATTCTAAGGGCCACACGCCGGAAGGACCGCCACAGCAAGGTCTGCACCGCCAAAGGCCCCAGGGACCACCCCGTCCGGCTTGCCGCCCACACCGCCATTCAATTCTACGACGTGCAAGACCGGCTCGGATACGACCGGCCCAGCATGGCCGTCGATTGGCTCATCGAGAAAGCCAAGGCCGCAATAGACGAGCTGCCGCCGTGGAACCCAAACTCAATTTCTGTTCAGACAACATCTTCTCTGACGGTGTCGATATTCACCGCGCAGGACACGCAGAATGTGAGCCTCCATTTCTCGATGGTGAAGGCTTCGAGTTCTTTGTTTGCTAATCGGCGAGGCGCAATGGTGGGCAGCAGCAGAGTGGTGGAGCTGGTGAATCAGAACAGCTCGAATTTTCTGCAGGTGAGGATGGTGTGGAGGCCGAAGTTAATGTTAATCTTTGTCTGCCTACAATTGCCTCTGATCGAAGTTGGGCTAGAGGCCGAAGTTGTTGGCTAGACCTGTGAAGTTGCAGGTGAGGATGGTGTGGAGGTGGTGTTGCATGTCAGGAACGACGGAGAGGATGGCGGGGTGGGATTGGAGCTGTGATTTGAGAGTGAAGGGCTGGCGGGGTCTGTGTTTCTGATCAATGGTGTATAAAAAAGGGTTGGAGGAGAGAACAAGAGTGGTGGTGGCTAAGTCGTCAGCGGCGGGGATGAACTCGGAGTGAGAGGCGAAGCCTCAATGCACAATTTCAATTTGCTGTAAGATTTGAAGTGGGAGGAACCAGAAGCATCTGCGGTGCATGAAGGTGGATTGAGATGCAACAGTGGTGTTTGATCGGCGATCGACGGTGGGAATCGGCCGAGCAAGATGATTTGAATCTTCATGATTCAAATCAGGGGAAGAAGAAAACAAAAAAGAAGAAGAAGAAAGAAAGAAAGAAAGAAAGAAAAGAAAAAAAAAACTTTTGAGGGTAAATTAGTCTTTTTGTCTTCATCAAGTTACTCACATGCAAAATTTAACTGCTCCGTAAAGGAAATTGGTCATAGGTACGATGTTGATAAGAAAAAATGAGTCCAGGTATCAAATTGATAACTTTGTAAGTTCAGGTACCATTCTGAAAGTCCCCTAAGTGTCCAGACACCGTTGGTGAATTTTTTCCTAAAACAAACTGAGGGCAGAATGTCTTTTTTGCCCTCATTTTTGGGCTCACGTGCTCATAGTTGGCGGAGACGTGACGGAAGTTCGCCAGAGGTACGACGATAATACGAAAAGTAAAGTCTAGGTATCACATTGGTAACATTCAGAGTTTAGGTATCATTATGAAAGTCACCAAAGTGTCCAGACACCGTTGGTGAATTTTTCACTTATGTTTTTAGTCTCTAGAGACCTTAGAGAAAACACACACTCTCTCCAGGATGCCTTTGGCTGTGTTGGTGCCTGTCGGCTACGTCCTGACGTTGGTGAAGGCCTCTGGCCTAGCCGGAGTACGTTGGATGCGGCCGGACGTGTAGTTTGTCTCGAAGGCGTGTCTTAGGCTTGGAGGAGAAGATTGAAGGGTGTACCACCTCATCTCTCTCGGTTAAAGGGAGCGGCTGACTTGTGGCTGGGATCAGAGTGGGCAAGGGACTTTGCTGGGGCAGAGTAGTGTTTGGTGACAGTTAGTGGTCGGCGGTTAGGGTTCGATGGATTAGATTGAATTTTGTCTAGTTGGCTGACGGCGGCGATCGGATGGTTGGCTCGTTCTTATGGAAAAGCTTCCGGGGGTTGCGTGGTGTAGGATTTGGACCACGGTGGTTGGCGTTCCTCGCCTTTGGTCGGACAGCGAAGGTGTCATAGACTTGGTCCAACACCAGTGGTGGATAGACCGGGGTGGAAGCGCAACGAGGTATGTCTTGGCATGGGCCGGGAGGGATGACGATGGCCCAATTGCTAATATGTTCCTTTGGGATTGGGCATTGTCTGTGGGCCTGTTATGGGGTACAGTTTGGGTTGGGGCTCCATTTTTGGGCCCTGCCCTAGGGTTTATTTTACTTTATGTTATTGTTTATTTATGTTATTTAGTTTTACTGCGCTTTATGCGAGCAATAAGTCTCTACATTAGTTGTGTACGGCTAGTCGAGCTTTGCTCGTGTGTATGCACTCAAAATGCCTTATCTGCTCTAAGTAGGCAGCGAGTTCTTTGCTTTGTCAAATGATCGCTACCACTTAGTGACATGGTGAAGCTAAGTGTCGTCGGTTCTATTTTTCGACGGCAATATAGTAGGAAAGCTGAGCTATTGGTAATTACGCTACATTGTAATCGAGTTACATATGAAGATGGTGCATGGAGGCCAAGAACCTTCTAGATTAATATGGATTTCGGCAAAAGGGAGTAGGCCCATTGGATTTAGGGTTTTGTGACGTCAAAGAGATATTTTTGGGAGGATATATGTGTTTTGCCATGAAATACCAAGAGGAAAAGGAGACAACGTGAAAATCAAGAAAAGATCTTAAAGATTACGTTGGAAATATTCTAGGGAGAGTTTTAAGGAAAGGAGAAGTGTGTGCAATAAGAAAAAGGTCCAAAACAAATCCAGATTCGTCCCCTACTTTCTCTCAAGATATTTTGGCCAAAAATGATGTATAAAATCAGAATATATATATTCATGGAAATTCGGCAACTATATATTAGGGATTTATTTTGAAGGCTTTTGATTGGTTGGATGACATAACATGGCTTACATGGCAATCTGTGATTGGTCGAAGCTGTGTGACATTTTCAGATAATTCTTTGGAAAATGATAGAAGATTCATGAAGCTTGGAGACCAAGTTCACGTCCCCTATATATACTCCTCCCTAGGCTTGATGTTAAAGACTTCTTCCATTCAGAAAATTCCCACAAAACGTCAAAATCTCTCTCTCTCCATTCTCTAGTTCACTTTCTGTGTTTTCAAGCAAGGAGAGGAAGAAGAAGAAGGAGCCGTGAAGGCCTAGCATCCGCCATCCACCATTGAAGCAGTGAAGATTTGAAGCTTGCTTTCAAGATTCAAGTTCAACGTTCAAGCCCTCCATCTCCATCTCCATCTCACGGTGTAATTCATTCTTTTTCCTGGTAATCACTTTTGATTTTTCCTTGTTTGAATTCGTATGAATTTGTTCTAGTTAACAATAACGTTTAGGGAAAAGTTTAAGCCCAATTTCTATGATTAAATGAAGATTTCAAATTCTATGATTGTAATTCTAAAGTTGCTTATGTGAGTTTGTTCAATTGAATTTGTGTGATTGACATCTTTTATGTGTTTATCTTAATTGGTTCGAAACTCATAGGATTTGCATATAATTGGTGCTAGATTTAAGTTAATGATTCACCTAATAGTTTTGTGAACTTAAATCAAAAGTAGTAAAGGCTTTGGACAAAGGTCGAATTCAATTGAAAATGATTGCAAATAGATGAACTTATTCATACTAGGTTGTCCACTTAAGTTGATAACCTTTCTCTATACTTCTTGCGTTGAACATGTTTTGATTATGAGTTTTTCTATTGGAACCTCTAAATTTACTCACTTGACCTCTATGCTTTCTACATCTCCTATCAAATGTTCAAATATTAAATTTACTCATTAAACCTCACTAAAGTTCCTCAAATAACCTCACTCATATAATTAATTTACAAACAAACTAAGATCTTTATAATAAAAAACTTAGTCATTTCAATGATTTAATTAGTCTATAAATCTTAATGGGAAAAATTCACCAACGATGTCTGGACACTTTGGTGACTTTCAGAATGATACCTGAACTTACAAAGTTATCAATGTGATACCTGGACTCATTTTTTCATATCAACGTCGTACCTACGAACAGTTTCCGTCATGGAGCCGTTACATTTTGCACGTGCAATGCATGTGAGTCACTTAATAAAGATAAAAAGACCGATTTACCCTTAAAATTTTTTGGAAAAATTCACCAACGGTGTCTGGACACTTAGGAGACTTTCAGAATGATACCTGAACTTACAAAGTTATCAATGTGATACCTAGACTCATTTTTTCGTATCAACGTCGTACCTACGACTAATTTCCGTCACGGAGCCATTAAATTTTGAATGTGAGTAACTTGATGAAGACAAAAAGACTGATTTACCCTCAAAAGTTTTTTTTTTCTTTTTCTTTTCTTTCTTTCTTTCTTTCTTCTTGTTCTTTCTTTCTTTCTTTCTTCTTCTTCTTTTTTGTTTTCTTCTTCCCCTGATTTGAATCATGAAGATTCAAATCATCTTGCTTGGCCGATTCCCACCGTCGATCACCGATCAAACACTGCTGTTGCGTCTCAATCCACCTTCATGCACAGCAGATGCTTTTGGTTCCTCCCACTTTAAATCTTACAGCAAATTGAAATTGTGCATTGAGGCTTCGCCGCTCACTCCCAGTTCATCCCCGCCGCAGATGACTTAGCCATCACCACTCTTGTTCTCTCCTCCGACCCCCTTTTATACACCATTGATCAAAAACTCAGACCCTGCCAGCCCTCCACTCTCAAATCACAGCTCCAATCCCACCCAGCCATCCTCTCTGTCATTCCCGATATGCAACATCACCTCAACACCATCCTCACCTGCAACTTCACCGGTCTAGCCGACAACTTCGGCCTCTAGCCCAACTTCGATCAGAGGCAATCGTAGGCAGACAAAGATTAACATTAACTTCGGCCTCCACACCATCCTCACCTGCAGAAAATTCGAGCTGTTCTGATTCACCAGCTCTGCCACTTCGCTGCTGCCCACCATTGCGCCTCCCCGATTAGCAAACAAAGAACTCGGAGCTTCCACCGTCGAGAAATGGAGGCTCACGTTCTGTGTGCACTGCGCGGTGGATATCGGCACCGTCGGAGAAGATGTTGTCTGAACAGAAATTGAGTTCGGGTTCCACGGTGGCAGCTCGTCAATTGCGGCCTTGGCTTTCTTGATGAGCGAATCTACTGCCATGCTAGGCCGGTCGTATCCGAGCCGGTCTTGCACGTCATAGAATTGAATGGCGGTGTGGGCGGCGAGCCGGACGCGGTGGTCCCTGGGGCCATTGGCGGTGTAGACCTTGCTGTGGCGGTCCTTCCGGCCAGTGGCCCTTAGAATGTGGCCTCGAGCCTCCACGATTTCGCTAGCGGTGGAGGAAGAATCAGTCCTTATCCCCAAACCCAATCAAGAAGCAGCGGAGGACGACGTCATTGCGTGGTGGTGGAGGTTGTTGTGGCTCTCCCCCATTTTTCTTCTTGCATATTCGATGGTGGATTCTCCGAAAGTGGTGGTGTTGGCAAGGAGAGAAGGAGAGAATAAAGAATCTGAAAAAGAAAAAGAAGAAGAATAAAGAAAGAAAGAAACAAAGAAAGAAAAGAAAAGAAAAGGAAAAAAAAAAACTTTTGAGTGTAAATCGGTCTTTTTGTCTTCATTAAATGACTCACGTGCATCGCAAGTGCAAAATTTAATGGCTCCATGACTGAAATTGGTCGTAGGTACGACGTTGATGGGAAAAAATGAGTCCAGGTATCACATTGATAACTTTGTAAGTTCAGGTATCATTATGAAAGTCTCCTAAGTGTCCAGACACCGTTGGTGAATTTTTCCAACATTTTTTGATGGTAAATAGGTCCTTTTATCTTCATTAAGTGACTCACGTGCATCGCACGTGTAAAATTTAATGACTCCGTGACGGACACTGTTCGTAGGTACGACGTTGATATGAAAAAATGAGTTCAGGTATCACATTGATAACTTTGTAAGTTCAGGTATCATTCTGAAAGTCCCCTAAGTGTCCAGACATCGTTGGTGAATTTTTCCCAATCTTAATTACATCTCCATTCCTTAATCAGACAACATAAATCTCTTATCCAATAAAAAAAAATCAAACACAAGGTATTGAGTTTTAAAAATTAATAAAAATAAAATAACATGAACTATTATGTGATTTTTTTATTATTTACTTTTTCTTTTTTAGCTTTTCAAAAAAAAAAAAAAAAATTTCTTAATGTTTCTCTATTTTCTGTACCTCATGATTAATTATTTAAATATTTTTTATTTATTTTTATTTGCTAGCTCTTTTTTTTTCTTCTTCTTTTTACAAATATAATAGATAGATTTAGGTTTAGGGTATAATACAATTTATTTTGTTCTCCCTGACCAATATGCGTTCAATATGCATATTATACATTTTTATCTTAATCATAGTTTTATTTCTTAATATATATATATATATATATATATGAATGTTTTAATAAGTATGTAGTGAAATTGGAAAATGAAAATAGATAGGGAAAATAATAAAGAATGTAATCTAATATTATTGAATTGGAAAGTGTAGAGAAAATAAATATAACCATTTTTTTATTATAATTATTGTCCATAATAGTCATTTTATAGTAGGTTATATATGTCATTTAATAATTCATAATAGAGTGAGGTCAAGTGAGCAGATTTGGAGGTTCCAATAGAAACTCTCTTTGATTAGTTAGCTTTCTAGACTTTGATTTCATGTTTAATAGGATTGATCTAGGTGCTTTCACTTAGGTTAATTAATTAAGGAAAGTAAAATATGGGAAATCATTTGCTTTGAATGTTTCACACGATCAACTTCTTTCTCATGACTTAAGATGATCAATTATAGGGTTTGAATCGAATTTGATTACATGGAATTGGTTTTTATCTTTGTTTCTTATGTTTCATTCTTGTATATGTGTTTTTGTATTTTCTTTAATTTATTTATTTTAATTTTTGAAACCCTAAGTTTAAAACCCCCCTTATTTCGTATTTTGTATTTACCCTTTGTACATATTTTTGTAAATATTTTACTTTGTATTTATTTTAATTCTTTAATTGTTTTATAATGACATGTGTACCCTCAATCCCCGGATTTGAACGATCCCTATTTACCGTATACTAACGATGACATTTTCAGGGTTAAATTATACGCTTGCTTTTAGCGTGTCACAACCCACAATAGGCCGGCTCCAATTGCGTTTGGTAGTAAGAGATGAGCTTCAAAAACCCTTCCATGGTTCCATTTCCCAAAGCTTCAGAAAACAGTTTCTGCAAAAATCCAGATCCCTAAAGCCCACAGAATCAGAAACCCAAATGCACAAAATATAATACCTTCAACAGAGATTGAGAAAAAGGGGTATTTCCGAAATTGTACCTTGCCTTCTGGTGAAGCAAACTCAATCGCAGGAGGAGAGGGAAGCTCTCTCCGGTAAAGACCAGCCACCGCCATTTTTTTTGGGGGGGCGGGGTGGGTCAATGAGAGTGAGACCTCTTTAGCTTTGCTTTGAAATTTCCAATAAACAAGAAGAATCAGAATCGTCTTCTTTTTCCTATTGCTTTTCTTATTTTTTTTTCCTTTTATTTGTGGCGGGTATGTTCACCGGTCACTGGGGCCCTTTACCTTTTTGAATTCAAATATCAAGGGGCCGACCACCGCCCTATCGCGGCGGAGCACATTTGGTTTCTATGTGAACAAACGGCATGTCGTTGGGGGGTTGGTCGTAACGACGGTTAGTGGGAACTATTTGGTGGTCAACCCAATGGTTTGAGGCTTCAAGCTAGCATAGGCTATGTTTGGTATGGCTGGGCATTTCAGAAAAGCTGGCTGCTGCTTATTTCTGAGAATAAGTGGCTGAAAAGCAAAGTAGCTGAGTGTTTGGTAAAATGACTTTTTATAAGAGCTGTCAGTAACAAAAGCAGTGACAAAGTGTTTGGTAAACTCAAACTAGCTTGTACTTTTTGTTTGTGGAATGACCAAATTGGACATGAGAGATTATTTTGCCTTGATTGTTTGGTAATACAATGTTGTTCAAATGCTCTTGTTATTATTTTTAATCTTTATTATGTTCTTATTAATTTTTGTTAACTTTCAATTTTTATAAATCATGGTGACCATATGATTAATATTGGACAATTTTAAAAATAACTTATACAAATATATTAGTAACATTAATAATAATTGGTTTCTGGTTCGCATCAAGTAACCACAAAAAATATCATAACATATTCAAATGTCCACATTCATCAAACTTTGAGTATTGCTATTTTCAAACTTGAAGGGCACCAGCAGTGGCTGCTGTAGTCAAAACTTACAGCATCTTCCTTACAAACCCAGCACCTAAACATACCACCCTTACACCTTCAAGGGTTTCCTGACGCTGTCTCCAACTATTAATGATCTGCAACAAATTCAACAATCACAAGAATCATCAAATATGCAGTAAAGAATAAATAACAGGGGATGAATCTATACTGCAGCTCCAAAAAACACATGCGTGAATATTTGTACCAAAAAGGGAAGGAAAGAAAAACAACAAAGGGTATATGTATGGTACAGAGAGAAAGTGCTCACAAGAACTGAATGCAAGGATGAATAAACCTTATACATGTTGACATCATCAAGGCCGAAGAAAGACCCACTCTCTTCAGTTTGGAGATTCTTGAATTTCTGATTCTTCTTCTATTATTTGCACCTTCTGCTCAGGACTCAAAGATCACAAAATCAACAGGAAGTAGTTCAGTTACCATTGGACTAAAGTCATGAAATATGGCCAAGAATGTGACTACTTGGGAGTTTGGGATTCATTGCGAAGGTATAATAATGTAAACACCAAATCAAAAACTTTTAATCCAAGTCAAGTAGCCACATCTTTGTATGAATATCGAAAATTCTAATTATTCAAATCACAAAAGCACATCTGGTCTACATGCTCCCTAGTGTATCCTCCACTTTACTTTACATCACAAAAGTGAACCTATCTATTCATATAGTCTTCCAAATCCCATATCCAGATCCTGATTTAGTTATTTATATAAAGACACCACAAGAAGTTTTTTTATTACATTGATTACTTATTTTTAAGCCATGTAATTTACTCGAGTACAAACTTTACCAAATTAACCAAGTCAATTATAGGGACCTGCAGTATAATATCAAGTTATCAACACGAACTTTGTATTGGTACATGAAATATTGAAAGTTAGTGAAAAATGCAAATCAAAGAACTAACCGGTAATCCAACAGCTACACTTAGAAGTGAAATTTTATTCATACCAGCATGCATGTTTACATCTCCTGTAAAAGTAAATCTCTGGTCTTGCAGAACATCATAGGGGCATAGTTTTTTAAGTAGACCCAGGTGACCATTTACCTACCAAATCAAAAGTAGCTGGTATAATATCTCAAAACACAACTATATAAACAATTTACATACCTGAAAAAAGAAGTTCAGTTACTTAATCTCACCTGATGGTGTACCATAGATAATCACTAGAGTCTCTAGTGATGTTCAACTGATCTAAGAAACCAATGACTGTGAGAGTTGTATCACCAGTCCATGAAGCAATGTCTTCACTGAAGGTTTCCCATGACCACAACTCAGAGTTAGTGGGAAAAAATTGTTTTTGGGATGTCTGAACTCCCACCTGCAATAAAGTGCATAATGAGCATCATGTCTGTGTATAAGATATATACGAAAACGGAAAGAAGCTAGAGTTGAGCTGTGAGAGTTTCCTATGATTTAGCTAATTCATTGAGGAAAAAACTCTTTGGCCTCACTTTGATGTCAGATAAATTTTGTGGAAAATAGTAAATAAGCATTGCAGAGAGACCATTGTTTATTTCATTTACTTTGGTAGTGTCGAATACAACATTTTCACAGTCTGGAAGGACGCTGATGGACCAAGCAAGGAGCTCATAGTTTCGGTCATTGAAAGTTACCGTTGCAGCTGAGTTTGCATTGTAGTTTGAGAGAAATGCTGCACAACCTCCTGGCTTTGAAGAGAATACATGTGACTGGAAATTAAAGCACTAATTAGTTTAATTGGATACCAACAGGAACTTCAAGGATGAATATGAATTCTTTTTTCAAGATGGTGCTAGATGATATGTTAGGGAATAATTTAACAGAGTAATTTTTCCAACCTTCTGATAGCATTCTTATCTTTCATAGGTAAGTACTATGTAAGCTGATAGAGTTTTCTATCGTGAAATATGCTGATTTTCTTCGTAGAGAAGTCAGAGTGATCTCATTCTAACTGAAACATGTTGATATCTCCCTCCCCAACCCATTAAAGAGGCTGACTAACCTGTTGATATCTCTCTAAGGATGTAACAGTCGGATCAGTATTTAGCAGAGCTTGCTCACATAACTTAACAACTTTATGGAGTTCCATACTTGGGTTGCCTGATCAAGCCTATCAAGTCAGTTACGAGCTAAGAAGCACCGATACGGGTACGAGTATCTTGATACGATACGATCGGATAGGTGGATACATCGATTATATATATATTAGAAAAAAATCAAAAAAGAAAATATGAAAATATACGATGGTTCCTGAAAAATACGCAATTCACAATTTACAATTTAATTTTATACATTATCACAATGGGTGTGGATCCTCTGCCTAAGCTTTCTATGAGAAAGCAACATATGTATATCTACTCGTCCAAATCCCTGCTGAGGCAAAAACAAAAAAGTCACGGTCCCTACCCCCTCTCTCAGTCTCTCTCTCGCTCTCTCTCCCCCCCTCATCTGTTTCTTCTTTGCTAGTTTTAGTTTCTAGATCTCGTCTCTCCCTTGTTATGCTTGAAATCTTCCAAAAAAAAGATACTTGAACTTTGCTATCGATCTATTTTATATATTCGAGAGAGGATCTGTTTATGCCAGTTTCCATCAACATTTGGTTTCCAATATGAGCTCATGTTGATTGATTAAGAGGAGAAGAAAGGAATGATATATAAGAGAAAGAGAGAGAGAAGCAGAGGGCTACGAGGAGAAGAAAGGAGAGAGGAAAGCAGAGGGCTGTGGAGTTTTTCAGGGCAAGGAACTAGCTAAAGAGAGCTCGATTTGGGTTTGGTTTTTTTTGTTTTTTGTTTTTAGCGTAAAAAGTCACTATTACCCCCGCGTATCCAATTTAATTACAAAAATTCGTATCCTATTCAGATACGGACGTATCCAAACCATATCCAAATCAGGATCCGCGTATCCACGACGTATCTTACCAGTATCCCGGATCGGTACGGGATACGAGGCCAAAATGCTGTATCCGTGCTTCATAGGTTACGAGTTAGATGACTGCAAGCTGGTAATTTTTTACACCTTATAATATACATCTGAAGAAAAGCCTACACATATTTATCATCAAATTTCTCACCATATTCATTAATGGGGGCATCGTAGTCATTGTTAGAGAAAATCACTCTCCTCCATTGATTTCCTCTCCACAATCAAAACTGATTGTGTAACCTCTCCACTTATTCATCTATCAACATGGACATCATACAATTTTCTTTTTACTCTATGTTGATGACATTGTCATTATGGGCAGCAGTGATCAGCTTCTTCAAAGTTTTATTGATGCCTTGGGCCGTGGATTTGACATTAAGGATCTTGGTCCCCTTCACTATTTCCTTGGTTTACAGGTCCAGCCTCATTCCAACGGCCTTCACATCAATCAACTCAAGTATGCTCATGATGTTTTAAAGAAACATGATCTGTTACTCAGTCAACCAGTGAGCACCCCAATGTTGGCAAAGGCTGTTCTCACCACACATGATGGTGATCTTCTTGAAAATCCAACTGCCTTTCATGAAATGGTTGGCCCCTTGCAGTACCTAACTATTACATGCCCTGACATTGCCTTTGCGGTCAATTCTGTGTCACAATTCATGAGTCAACCTCGTGCTCCGCATCTCATTGCAGCCAAATGTATTCTCCGCTATGTCAAAGGCACACTAGGCCATAGTCTCCATTTTAGTCCTCAACACCAACCTCCCACCTTTCTGCTTACTCTGATGCCGATTGGGCCGGCTGCCTAGAATCTCGCCGTTCCACTTCCGGCTATCTCATTTACCTTGGCAATACCCTTGTCTCTTGGTGTTCCAAAAAGCAACCTACCATTGCTCACTCCAGTGCAGAATCTGTATATCGATCCCTTGCTCATTCCAGTGCTGAGACAACTTGGTTAGGCTTCTTACTATATGAACTTGGTGTCCATATTCAGTACCCCATTCTGCTTTACTGTGATAACCTAAGTGCCACATACATGGCTTCTATTCCGGTCTTCCACGCTCGCACCAAGCACATCGAGTTAGATTATCACTTTGTTCATGAAAAGGTAGCTCTTGGGAGTCATCAGGTTCATTTTGTCCATTCCGTCGATCAACCAGCTGATCTTCTTATTAAACCACTTCACAAGCAGCGCCATAATCTCCTGTGTACCAAACTTGTGCGTCCTGAGCCGTCCAATTTGAAGGGGGGTGTTAGAGAAAATCACTCTCCTCCATTGATTTCCTCTCCACAATCAAAACTGATTGTGTAACCTCTCCACAATCAGTTTTGATTGTGTAACCTTTCCACAATCAATTTTGATTGTGTAACCTCTCCACAATCAAAACTGATTGTGTAACTGTAGATTAGTTTTGAATATTTGTATTTGTAGCATTGAATTCTATTGGTAACAGTAGAGCAGATCTTAGCTATATAATGGTACAATTGTAAACATACAGATCAATGAAAATCATATTTAACAGTCATAGCTGGTAATAATAAAAGGGCATCCAGCAGTTCTTCCAAAGTTAGTTCCTCCATGGTACTGCAAGCAATGTTTAAGATTTAAGAAATAAGCTCAATTATTCCTTACGTTTTTAGTTACCTCTGGGGGAGTGATATACCATATGATTAAATCAGTGGTTGACCCTAAACTATATGTAGCATGACATACTGCTTCATTTGATTGCTGAAAATTACATATAAGTAGAGACAATATACACAAAGTTTACATGAATTGTCTTTTACATAAAATCATACAGAAATGATGTATACAATGTTATATAACAATCATGTTTAGAAAGATCATAACATTGTATCATGTTCCCAAATCTCTATTTTCTAGTGAAACCCTAATCTCAGAAATGAGAATTTATTCTTTTCTTATAGAACACACTCTTCATCTGAATTCCTATCTTGCATTACCAGCATTGTTCATCTATTACAGTAATAATTAATCACTTAGATAACAGATTGATATCAATCACAATTTAACCACTTAGAAAAAAATCAATCCTACCAAAATGTAGGAGAAGTGTTCAATCAACCACCACAGTTTCTGCATTTGCAATCCAATTCCTTAAGAATGAAACAAACAGTCCCTCTTAGATAATGGGGAAACCATTTTCTCTAATCTCTACAGTTTATGAAGTTACTCTAAAAATATACAAAGAAACAGATTAAACCCAAAAGTTTGAAGAAAAAGGAAACGTCATTACATTCACAAAGATTGAATATCTTGGTCATATCAGTTCAAACACAACAGTGTATGCCAAATTCAAAAGGAAACGTCATTACTCACCCGTATGAAATGTCTCTCTACTAGATTATGAACAACAAGCTCATCAATTCCCTGCCATTAAGTTCATATAAACACCAAATCAAGACAAACCCAAAACAAACTTGAACCCAAATATTCATCAAAATCAGAGAAATTTGAAACTGAAATAGTTAAAAGGCTAACCCTGAATCAAATTGCAACTGCGTGCCTTGATTGAGACTTCGATTTCGAACTCGGAATCAAGTTGTTGATTGATGAAGATAGAAGAAAGAGAGGCCAGAGAGAGATTCGAGTGCGTCAGAACTCTGAAGAGAAGAGCGTCATCTGTGTCAAGAGTCTTCCATGGCTGCGTGTAGTTTCTTCCTTGAAGGGAGGGTAGGAGATGGTATTACGAAAGAGTCATTAATGAACATTTTTTACCGCTACAGTACCGTTGATGGCTACTGGCTTCTAAAAGCTGGGCTCAACCGACTTCTGCTTTTCAACAAAAAAAGCAGCGGCTTCTGGGAAAAGCTGCCAAGAAGCCAAGTTACCAAACACTTTGGGTGTTGTTGCTTATAAGCGGGGAAGCTAAAAAGCCCCCCCAAACGCAGCTAACATTACCCCAAGGTCCTTCGTCAACACTCAGTGAAGACTCAAAGGTTGCTTCTGTGTGCTGTAGACTAGTAGTGAGCAACACTAAGAACAAGCAAAGAAGGATTCTTGAAGATGATGACATTTTGAAGTAGTAGGGGAGTTGTGACCTGTGAGGTTTTTGTTTCCTCTGCCCTTTTGGCTTTTGTGTGTGTATGTTTTGGCTTAGATTATGATCTTTATAAAGGGAGGAGCCAGGAGGATTCAGGAAAATGGGCGTCATGGTTCTTTGACTGATATAGTTAGTCGTAAATAGGATTAAATGTTTACAACACATAGCAGTAATTATCGTGCAATGAATATGACTATTTTGAGGAATTTGGTATACAAATGAAGGGACTACATCCTGGTTTATAAGGAAGTATCATAACGGCTAGTTTTGTACTTCGACTTGTGTTTAGAAAAACAAAACTTTGAAATTGGCGTAAGTTTCATGTTCTTTCTTCTCACTTAATTGATTTTGAGTGGCATACTCTAATTTGGTATGACATCCAAAGGTTATACTTGCTCTACATCAAACATATGTCGTTCACATCTTCTGCTCAAAAAAGTGTTTTACATTATTAAGCTTGTAATTAATCAACCATTCCTTGACTCCTGGATTCTGGAGGTCATGTACCTTCATTGAAAGCCGACAGCTATCGACCAGTAGCTCTGGATGTATGGAGCCAATATGTCCATGTAATTTGCACTTTATTCATCTTCATCAATAGCAGAGCAGCAAGTGAACAATCGATCCCAATTTGCAGTGTAGAGTTTTGCTACCGTTCATTGCTCTTTGATGACAGTAATTCCTGAAATGATGCAAAAGTTGCCTAATATGCATGGATTGTCAAAGAACACACACACACACACACATATATATATAGAACATGTTAGCGTGAGTCATGGCACGATATTAGGAATTGAATATATTGTAGTTAATACTTACCTGTTCTGTGTGTGGTGGAGAACAGAGACGTAAGTCAATTGTATTATTGTATCTCTCTTTATATACCTCCAGATGTGAGAAGAATAGATACAGAGCCGTCTCAAACTTTTTGGAGGCCCTGTGCGAAAGTTTAAGATGCGGCCCTCCAAGCTGAAATTTAAATTTGAACAAACTCACAATGTAAAATCAAATAACCAACAATGTATGATCAATATATATCATTAGATGAGCCTACAAAAGAGGCTAAATATTCAATACAAACATAAAGTTTGCAGCAAAAAATAATTACAAAAAGATGCTTTGATCTGAAACCCTCAAAATAACACATTCTAGTAGTGTTGATTGATATTCATTTGAAAATCCATCTCCTTGCCTTCTTACCTGCAAACTGATCAATTAGCTTATCACAATTGATTTTTCCAAGATAATCGTTCTCAATCGAAATCAAAGCAAGTCCATTTAGCCTTTCTTGTGACAAGGTTGATCGCAAATAAGACTTCAAATAAGACCTCTGTAATCTGGAAACGAAATCAAACCCAGATCAAACCATTAGGAATAACCCATCAAAAATCATTACGGGACCGAGTAAATAACGCAGCAAACATTGATTAATTTGATTCAATCATACCTGAGTGGCTGGATTGTCGATTGGTCGATGAGAATTGAGGAGAGGAGAGGAGAGGAGAGACAGAAGTCACAGATCGACTCACAGAACGCAGAAAAAAGAGGACGATAAGGTTGGTTGTGTTTGTGTGGCTGGATAGAGAGGTAGGCACCCAATTTCACATCATCTGAAGACTTTAATATTATTTATTAAATATATTAAATATATAACCATAAAAAAAATTGGGCCCTCTAAAGAGGGTATCAGATTGACGTAGCAAGAGGACCATGGGGCCCTATGTTATATCATATATAATTTTTAATATATATTAATATATATATATAACCCAAAAAATTTTTTTTTTGGGGCCCTCTCAATTAGGGGCCCTGTGCTGTCGCTCAGGTTGCACGCCTTGAGAGCCGGCCCTGAATAGATATCAGAAAATTCATTCTCAACATTTTTCTATTTGATTTGGTATCAGAACAAAGATCCGAGAGGACTTTGTCTCCTTAGTTATTCAATTTTTTCCTCAATCCGAGGAATTGATACAAAACCAAACCCCTTTGTTAGGGTTGGAGGATTTGAGAAGCTTGGGGGCATATTGTGGAGTGCAATGGTCGTGGGGTGGTTTTCCATTGAGCAAAAAAAGCAAGTGGGTCCATCGGCTAGACTTAATGAGAAGAAAGCAAAGGCTTGCAGATTCGGTTTCAATAGTCCACTCTGGACTTTCACAGTCAACGTGCAGAATGCCCAGAAGAATGCAAAGTCCTGTACTTGCAGCAGGTTTTGTCGGCTTTAATTAAACAATATTTCAAACAAGACTTGTGATTGTTAATTAAACAATGCAGCAGCTGGACAAGTGGGCTAGTACTTTAATCAAACAAAGGTATGCGGCAATAATCTGATTTCCAAGGATTATTTCGGACTTTGAGATTTCAGGATTTGGGAATAGCTTGACTTCAATGGTTTGTGATGTTCTACGGGATTCGGGTTTCAAAAGAGTACAGTGCAGGTTCAAAGGATTGAACCTGCTCTGATACTAAGTAGAAAATAAGAATTCAATGTGTTTGGAATACTTCAATAATATTCACCCCCAAAGAATAGGGTTTATAAAGTGATACAAACGTAATCCTAATAGGAAAAGATCTCATATAATTATACAGAGAGACATAATCTATATGTACAAGGAAAGTAAATATTTACACAATATTCTACATCTCAGACCTCTTCTGGGTAGAAATCGAGGTCGAAGGAGGTTGGGGTTGTAGGTTTCTAGGCTTCCATGGTTTCCGGAGAGCTCTCTGCACACTGCTGAGTTTCCGATCACCTTCGCTTTCGCCGCTTGATCTAGGCTATCTGGGATGTCCAGAGGGTGCGTCCGGCACCCGCAGCGCAGCGATCGCCGCCTTCGCGAGGTCGGAGGAGGGACGTCAACACTTTTTCTGGGTTGCGGTCGTCCTCTTCAGAACCTTCCACGTGTGTGTGTGTGTGTATATATATATGCAGGAAGAGCAGCACTTTTTTTTCCCCCAAGCCACAAACCGGCAACTACTACAAACTAAATCCCTCAGAACAGCAGTTCCGATCAAAGTCAAAAGCTTATCAAGTTGCTTTTGCAATTATGCATACTGAAAGTTCTCTCACATGATATTCTGTACATAATGAAAATCTCATGCTAAGCTAGCTTCCTTCTTAAGATGCATAAGCTTGAGTTACTGCAGTATTCATTTATGCAAAAACTACTACAAGAGTGGCATGAATAATATTAAAACAATGGTGTCATGGAGAAAACAATCATTGTTAAAAGAACTGTCCAATGGTTCGTTACTAGTATTATGTTATCGGTAGATCATATTCCAAGTAGATGACTCAAACTGAATTAGCAATTTCGAGTCTTAGTTTTCTCTGCAATCTTCATAAAAATGATTTCGATAGTTTGTATCCCCAAATTAAAAGCTCTATTTAGAATATACAAACAGATATGATGACAGAATTTACCAAGGGAACTTCTATATTTATAAGGTGCTTAGGTAAGGTCTTCAGCATAAAGTAATTTCTAAGAAGTGCAGAACATATTGCTCATGTTTGGGCACCAATTAATTGAGGTATCTCAAGCCGTGACAGCTCTTCGCATCTGATTCTTACCTGCCATTCCAATTTGTAGCTCCTGCAGCTTCACTGGATAATCTTTTCTTACCTTCCTACAATTCATTTTTCGAGATTCGTTAAGCAGATTGAACAACAATGGACATCCGACTTGCTTGAATGAAAACATTGGAAACATTATAGTCATCTCAATATTGGATTCACAGCAGCCCATAATCTCATCAAGACCAATGATATGAAGAGATTACTATAGTTGTATCATTATAAACTAAACCACATACTCAAAATCTACATGACATTACCTTGTGCAGTCCAGGATAAATATTTGAAATGTTGAAGGATGTTGTATTCTAGTGTGCCTCTTCAAATTAGGGTTTAGTTCTAGAGTTATAATAGGAGAAGGTTCTAGATTTCCTTATTGTATTCAGATTCTATTACCTTGTATGTACTCTGTAAATCTCTATATAAAGGGTTCCTATAATTAATAATAGAACACACAATTTCTCTTATCATTCTCTCAAATCATATTTTCCTACAACATGTTATCAGCACAAGCCCTAACCCTGAAACAAATAACCAAAACCCTAAAACAAGTCGAAACCCTCAAACCCTAATTGCCTCCACCTCCCAACTAGTAGCCCCCGACCCAAGGAGTCTGGAACCGGTAGCAACACAACCAAAACCGGCAGGAAACTTACCGAACCAGCCGCCGGAAGCCCCAAACCATCGGCTGCGATCTCTCCACCGGTTCACCACCTTCCAGACACCCAATTGCCACCAAATTTTGTCAACAGCACTGTCTCTGTCTTAAGATTCAGGAACCGGAAGAATTACTCCAGGAACCAGTCCAGAAGCCCCTGAACCAGCCATCACACCAACTGATCCTCCTGCAGAAAAACAGGTAGAAACGACTTTTTGCCCAGTTTTTCCTGTTTCGGCCAATACCAACTGCCGCAAGCTCGTAGCCCTAGCTAGCCATATCGTACCCTACCCCTGCAGTCTCTACGCACCCGTGTGCCGCCTGCTGCCCCTGCAGCACCGTCGCATGCCAATTGCATCCTCCTCCTCTCACCTTTCCTCTCGTTCCTGTGCATATCAGTCTGCTTGCATATCCCAAAATATCTAGTTTGGGATCTCTGATCAAAATTCTTTCTGCATCAAAGTTGTTCGTCTCTGTCTCTTCTATTTGACCTCCAAATTTCAGCCCTATTAGAGTGGTTTTGATACCTGTATGCCAATCCAAGTGAGAGCTATTCAGAAGCGAATCTGCTCCGAATTGCAACAAGTAAGTCTTTATGATTAAAGTTCATGCTTTCTTGTCTTTTAAATTTCATTATTTTATGTAGGATTTGCAATATACGAACATGAGTTCGATTATTTAAATAAGCGAAATTGTGAGGATTCACTCTATATACGAACTAAGAGTGTTCGTGATCGTAGGACTAAGAGCGTCCTCAAGCATCGATCTTTAACCATAGTAAACATTATTGTTTCGGTCTAATCCAAATAAACTTGGAGATTGATTTCTTGGTAGCATAGCTCGGAAATCTTATTAATATTAATTTTTGTGGAAGCATTGACTCCGAAACTAATTCGTTCTTGTTTCACTTTTCAGGATGTCGAACTCGAACGGACTCAATTTTGTTCCATTGGATTATGCATGCAAAAGATAACTATTGTGGGCTCAGGACGTTGAGCTCCATCTTATTTCCCATGATCTATTGCACACAATCCAAGAGCTTTGTTCTGAAGGAATTGCTCCAGACCCTCAAACTGAGATTGACAATTTCAGGGCACTTGCCCTAATGATGTGTCATATGGATAGAGACCTCCAGTCTGAGTTCATGAATGAGGATAGCGCTATAAAGCTATGGCAAGCGCTTCAGGAACGTTATGGTAATGTTCGTGACTCCATCCTTCCGAATTTACAAGCAGAATGGAATGATCTTCGCTTCTCTGACTTTGATACAGTCATGCAATTTTATTCGAAAGCTCGCTGCATCAAAGCAATGATACGCATCTGTGGCAAGACGATCACAGATGACCAATTGATTGAGAAAACCCTCAAATACCTTCCCTGTCTATGCTATGAGGTCCTCTAATTTATTCTGGACTCATGTAAATGCAAGACGGATAAGAAGTTTTCAACAACTTATTGAAGCTATGGCCATTGCTGAAAGACATGGCAACGAGCTTGTGAGAAGAGAAATTGATAGGCTTAGAGATGGCCACCAAGAGCATCGTTCCATGGCTAGAGAAAATCGCCATAGACATCATGATCCATATGATCGAAATGCTCATAAAGGTAATCGCCAAAGGCAACGATCACACGACCGTAGGAGCCCTGACTTTGAGGGACGAAGGGTTGGAAACCATGAAGCCAACGTTGGCCATGGTCATAATTTTCCAACGCCTCAGGTCCTAGGGACCATGCACATTGCGCCAATGCGCCTCAATCAAAGGAGAATCCTCTTCATGGTGTCTATTTCTGATATGGAACATCTGATCAATAGACCTGAGTTTGCAATGTACCTAAGAAGGTAGCCACCTCATGATGATCAAGACATTGAGTCAAAGAAGACTTCAAATATGGGGATGAAGATAAAGTGCCGCAGATTTTTAGTCTTTTATTTTCCAAGAATTATGTAAATTTTGGATTAGATTTTTGGTTACAAAACTTTGGTGTAATCATTGGCTATTAATAAAGTGTCGATTCTTTTATTTCATGTCTTGGACATACTTTAATTCGAACTTTATTATTTCAAAGATATAAGAGCCAATGATTTTCATGTGGAAACACATTGTGAGAATGGACAAGATTTCCTTTGCATCACCTCTAATTACTACGGACATAAACGAGTATTAGAGAAACTTATGTGTCGCTCTAGTAGGTTGTATGCAACCACTATTCGCATCGTTGAACCCAACCATGTCATGAGAGATGGCTTATGGGATTTTGACACATATAGGGTTTGGCACGACTGTTGGGGACACCCAGGTCTAGGGATGGCAATGGGGTGGGTTGGGGATGGGGATGGGGATCACAATACTATCCCCATCCCCGGGGTCATTCTCCACCCCCATCCCCGCCCCAATCCCCAATAAAAATATATTGAGGATTCCCCGTCCCTATCCCCAGTGAGGACTAAGCCTTCAAACCCGTCCCAAATTCCCATAAGAATTTAATAAATAAAATATTTTTTTTCTTATATTACTTTTTTTTAAAATCAAAATCTACAACAAATAAAATTAAAACATGATTAAATTCATAAATCATAATTCAGTGAGAGCAAAACTCAAAACACCATTAAAGTAAAAGTGTAGCCATTAAAGTAAAATAGTAAATGTATATATTTGTGATTTATATTATAAAAAATATATTAATATAAATAAATTTAAAAATATATAAATTCTACACACACACACATCGCTTCTCCACTGCGGAAGTCCGCAGTTTTTCTTAGGTACGGATTTTAGGTTTTGACCCACTTTTCGATCATATTTTCACATCTTAACCGTTCAGTTTTTAGGTCCTAATGTATAGATCGCCTCTGCAAAATTTCAGCCAAATTGGTGATCGTTAAGGCATCCAAAACTGCAATTTACAACAATGTACAAGAACAGTTCCGGTTCGTTCGTATAAATTGCAGTTTTGGATGCCTTAACGATCACCAATTTGGCTGAAATTTTGCAGAGGTGATCTATACATTACGACCTAAAAACTGAATGGTTAAGATGTAAAAATATAATCGAAAAGTTGGTCAAAACTGGAAATCCGTACCTTTTTTCTCAGGTGCAGATATCTGCACCTGAGCAAAGTTATATATATATATATATATATATATATATATATATTATTGGGGCGGGTTTGGGGATGGAGATCATAATACCATCCCTGCCCTATCCCTAATCTTAGATAGCGGGGAATGGGGATCCCCATCTCCATTCCCCATTCGTCCCCAAATTCTCCCCCATTAGGGGCTGGTATCCAATGAAGCTCCACCCCGCTGGGGATTTTTGTCATCCCTACCCAGGTCATGATATGATGATCCGTATACTAAAGACTTCACACGGACATCCATTTTTCAAAACGAAAAGAAGTAAAAACTGAAATTCGGTTCAAGGAAGGGCATATGCGCCACACAGCATCGTCCCTATGCACAACTGGCCATCAATGGCCGGCGCCGCCTACCCCCTGCGGTCCAAAGATGGCTTTAACGCCACCAATGCCTCATTGGCCCATTTTTCTACTTCTAAAGTCCATTATGACTTCGTGGCTCAACCAAATTCTTCCTTGGTTGCTTCTAAGGCCCATCGTTCATTTTACAAAGTCTGCTCTTTAGCAAAATTAGGATCGAGACCATCCTATGCAAAGGACCTGTTAATGCTCAAGTCCGGCGGTAGCCGATTCCTTGTTTAACGCGGGTCCGGTGGGCGGACCGCTACTCCGAAGATTGGATGGTTGCTGTTTGCTGCTTGCTGCAACACGATAGACAGGGCGTCAGAGCGAGACCGCGTTGGGCGGTCTTCACTGCTCCGATGCCTAAGTCAGTCACTGTATATGGACAGCATAACAATAAATGAGTAGTAATTGCGTAATTAATGAGGAGAGAGGAGAGAACCTTTTATAGTTGAGGAAGAAGTTGATCTTCCTCTTGTTTCCGATGTGGGACTGATGTGCTTCGATTCCCAGCGTCTGGAGCTTCTGATGCTATCTTAATGCGGCGCGTGGCGGCGCGTCAGCGGTGATCTGGGGGCGGTCCAGGGCTTAAGCGGTAGCCTGCCTGGCCGTGCCTTCGCAGGTCATCCCTTTGGTGGGAGTCGGTACCTCTGGCGGTACAATGAGCGTGGCTCATTATAGCTAATTATGCTCGTGCTGGCACATGTAGGTACAAGTCCCCCAAGTCTCTAGTCAAGGAGGGCAATCTTGGTTGGGGAGTTGATCGGCGGTGTGAAGCGTTACTTCCGCTAGACTTGCAACAGCATAATTAGAGTCAGTGCGTTGTCAACCATGGATTTATTGAGCAAACGCTTTATACCCTTTCGGGTGGGCCCCTGCCAGGCCCGCCAGGGAGTCCCCCACTCCCTAGCCAAGACGGACCTCCGGATGGTCGGCAAATTGTTTGTTGAGGGGAAGCTGCGCGAAGCAGAGGGTGTTGGGTAGCGAGCCCAATCTTAGTACCCGGGTGACGGGGGTCAACGTACCTGATTAGGGTCATCGTAGACTGTTGACCAGTCCCCGTGTCCCGTAGGGATGATTTGACCGTAACGCCGCGTGGCGGTCGTTGTCAGAGTGAGGCGTAGCCTCGGGATTCGCCGCTGGCGGATACCCTCGCTGGATGTAGCGGGAAACAGCGTCGCGTAGACGTGTTTGGCGGTAGTTGATGAGCGGAGTTGCGCTCAGCAACGCACAGGTTTTGCAAAATGGAGTTGGTTCTGCCGACAGTGCCACGCATAGCGGAGGGTGCCTCTTGCAAATTGACAAGTGGAAGTTTTCTAGCGGGCATCAGCTCATAGTAAATTTCGATAGGTGTCAAGTGAGAAGTTGCATTGGCGGGGTTTTGCTCAGCGGGCTTCGATACTTGGAAGATGACAAGTGAGAAGTTCCGCTAGCGAGGTTTCGCTCAGCGGACTTCGACACTTGGAAAATGACAAGTGAGAAGTTCCGCTAGCGAGGTTTCGCTCAGCGGACTTCGACACTTGGAAGATGACAAGTGAGAAGTTCCGCTAGCGGGGTGTCGCTCAGCGGACTTCGACACTTGGAAGATGACAAGTGAGAAGTTCCGCTAGCGGGGTGTCGCTCAGCGGACTTCGACACTAGGAGGATGACAAGTGAGAAGTTCCGCTAGCGGGGTGTCGCGCAGCGGACTTCGACACTAGGAGGATGACAAGTGAGAAGTTCCGCTAGCGGGGTGTCGCTCAGCGGACTTCGACACTAGGAGGATGACAAGTGAGAAGTTCCGCTAGCGGGGTGTCGCTCAGCGGACTTCGACACTAGGAGGATGACAAGTGAGAAGTTTCGCTAGCGGGGTGTCGCTCAGCGGACTTCGACACTAGGAGGATGACAAGTGAGAAGTTTCGCTAGCGGGGTTACGCTCAGCGGACTTCGACACTTGGAAGATGACAAGTGAGAAGTTCCGCTAGCGGGGTGTCGCTCAGCGGACTTCGACACTTGGAAGATGACAAGTGAGAAGTTCCGCTAGCGAGGTTTCGCTCAGCGGACTTCGACACTTGGAAGATGACAAGTGAGAAGTTCCGCTAGCGGGGTTACGCTCAGCGGACTTCGACACTAGGAGGATGACAAGTGAGAAGTTCCGCTAGTGGGGTTACGCTCAGCGAACTTCGACACTAGGAGGATGACAAGTGAGAAGTTCTGCTAGCGGGGTTACACTCAGCGGACTTCGACACTTGGCGCCTTCCTCCCAAAAGTTGTGGCTTCTACTAGACGCTTCACCTGATGGTGGTGGACACGTGGCGAACCCCTAAAGGGTTAGCGTGCGGAGGCGTGCCTCCTCCGCCGAGCCGTCTCCTCGCCATTAATGTCGAGTAATGATGGATTTCGTAACCGAGGCGATGCCTCGGTTAATCCGGAGAGTAACTGCAGTTGTGGGACATGTGTACGGCTGACATTTGATGTCGTTTTTTAAACGGACGGCGTGGGATTGTTTGATGTTGACATAAAAGGGGGGGAAGGTAGCATATTTGGCACTGCTCTAAACTTTGAACTGTGCCTTCGTCGTCTTCAAGTGTTTTCTGTCTGAGATCGGAGAAGAAAGGTGATATTGGCGAGTTTTCGTGCGTGGAAGAACCGACGATCTCCGGCTTCGAGGACTAGTGTACACACTGCTGTCAGAGGCTTCACTGTTAAGGTTGGTATTCTGGCCTATTTCCCTGTTTCATTGGGTGCCTGCCTTGGTGAATTTCTGGGTTTTGGGTGTTTGTGTGATATGTTATTTGTCGACGTATTGTGAGGGTGTGAGAGTGGGTTTGGGGAAGGGTGGTTGTGATTGATAGAATTGGGGTTGTTAGGGCTTTTCTAGATGGTCGAATCTGGGTTTGAGTGTGTTTGTTCTTGTTTTGGCATTTTCTGGGTTTGAGTGTTCTTGACGTTCTTGGGCACTGGCTGATATAGGGGTAGGTTAGATCTTTGTGTGAGCTAACTGATTTGGGTTTTAGGGTTTTGGGATGGCCGACGTCATAGAGATTTCGAGCAGTGAGGATTCCGGATCTGAAGTGTCGTTCAGCGCGGCGGATAGAAATTTTATTGACTCGTTGCGTCCGTCTGCCCATGCAGGAACCTCACTGCCAGAACCGCTAGAGGTCGAGCCGCTACAGACCATTCCGTGGGACGTAGATATGGATCGTTCATCGCGTCCGGAGAGTTCTAGGGTGGGGGAGGCTACCGCTGCACACACTGCATGAAGAGCGGCTAGAAAGTAATAGTGCTGCCAGCGGTTCCGCTGGTGGAGGGGGTATAGCTGGAGAGGAGACCTAGTAGGCGTGGGTGTTCGAGGACGGCACCCCTGTTGACGAGGCGGGAGGTAGGATGACCGCGGTTGCCGTCAACCGGCTAAAGCGGATGTTCCGGTTGCCTGGCGTGGTGAAGCTGCGTCCGCCGACGGTAGAGGAGAAGGCTTCGATTCTGCCAGGGGGCCACGCCGCCGTGCACGAGGCTATATTCCGCGAGGGAGTGACCCTGCCGCTAGTGCCCAACCTACAGATCCTGGTGTGTGAGTTCGGCATCGCCTTTGGGCAAGTGTGCCCTAACATGTGGCGGTTGTTGCTGGCGTTGAACTCTCTGTGGCGGTTGTCTGGTTGAGAAGGACCGATCGTGGTGGAGGTACTATAATTCTACGAACTGGTGTACGTGAAGCGCCAGGGTTGTAGAGGGCAGGTAAACCTCAGTCGTCGCCAAGGAGCGCCCAAGCTGATCGAGAACCTGCGGGACTCAATGTCGTACTGGCGGGGTTCATTTTGCATTGCCACAGCGGGGTGGGAGTACCAAGCAGGGTCTAATGAGGGGGAGCCGTCGTTTAGAATTAAGTCAGAGTTTCAGCCCATCCGAGGTTGTTTGTCGTTTCTGCTGAACACGACTGTCGTGGTTTCTGTTTTTTTTTTTTTTTTTATACTGACAATGACCTTTTTGTGCAGCGGGGTTGCGGTACAACTTGACTCGTGAGGAAGAGTGCCGCGTAGCACACATCAGGGGTTGTTGGCGGAATCGTAACTTACTAGACTTCCGTCTCCTCACCGGGTGGGAGCTGCTAGTAGCGCAACAACTGAAGGGTGCTGTTGGTAAGTACTCTCCGCTGTACTGCATGTTTTGTGATGTTGCCTCATACTGACCGGCCTGCCATTATGCACTTTTGTAGAGACTCCTCCGGGAAACAAGGCCAGCCGAGACGCTTTCAAGAAAGCGATGGACCGCGCTGAAATAGACAACTTCCTGGAGGCCATGTATGCTTCCGGGCTGGCAGCGCAGAACAAGGCGGTGGACCCCGATACGTTGGCGTTGAGCCCATCAGAGGTTCCGGTGGTGCTGCCAATGCCACACCACTCTCATCTTGGTGGTGACGGGCTGCCCGCTGTTCAGGTGGGGACCGGCGATACTACGCAGAAGGACAAAGAAAACGGTGCGTCCAACGGAGGGAGTAACCATAGCGGGGTTGGAACCGTCGAGGGGGGGTGCGAGGGCTGTCGCTGCTGGAGGTACGCGGACCCTTCAGCGAAAACGCCGTCAACCCGACTCCGGCGGGGAAGAGGAGGAGGTGGAGGTCACCGGGGCCCGCGAGCAGCCGAAGAAGCCAAGGCAGGCCCCGCCCGAGGCTCCCGCTGACATGGCTACAGCGGCGGGTACGAGCGGCTTGAATTCATTTGCCGCTTACGCCGAGTTCCTCAACGACGGTGAACGGGACTTCCTGTATCACCTTTGCGAGTGGCTGGGGTTCGGCGGCTTGGAAGGGATTGTTCGGTCGACCGCCTCAGCGAGTCGCCCTTCAGCACAGCCTTTGGGCACGTCGCCGTTGGGCTCCATGAGATGTTTCAGGCCGCATCCAAGCAGCCCCTGGTTGAGCGGGAGCTGAGGGAGGAAGTGGCGGGCTTCCAGAGGGACTTGGGGAAGGTCCAGGAAAAGCTGGTTGACGTCGAGCGACGTTTGACAAAGGCCGACTGCGATGCGGCAGATGCCAGGGGCAAGCTGAAAGTTGCCATTGAGCGGCACCTGGAGCAGAATGAGCGGTTTGCCAAGCTGGAGCAGGACACGTCCCTGCTGCGGGATCGGGTAACCGAGAAGGAGAAGAAAGTTGAGATCCTTCAGCGGGAGTCCGCCGCCAAACAAGCGGAGATCAAGAAGCTAGAGGGTGAAGTCGCTCGCTTGGAGGCTGAGGGGGGCCGTGCTGCGGCTGTCGCTGTTGAATCATACAAGCAGTCGGCGGAGTACAAGAAGGCGCTGAACGAAGCAGCTAAGGCTGGTACCCTGGCTAATGTGGAGATGCTGCGGCAGAAGGGCGCCATCGACTGGGCGAAAGCAGCGATGCCGGTCGTGCAGCCAAGTAAGGAAGCTCCGCCGACAACAAGTACCGCTTCTGGTCATGTTGGAGCCGGCTCGGGTAGCGGGGAGAGCGGCGGGCTTCCAGAGGGCGACTCTCAGCAGACGCCTATGCAGTCGGAGGTGTCCCGCGCCGGGTTCCTGGTGGCCGACACCCGGGCGGATGGCACAATAGAGACCCCCAGTCCCACAGCCCGAGGGTCCACCAGACGAGCCGCTCCCATCCGCCGCAGGCCGCCAGCGGAAATGCCGAAGGTAGCAGAGCCGACCTTGCCAACCTCGTCAACCCCGCCAACCCCTGAATAGGAGTAGAAAAGTTTTTGTAGCCGCTGAGGCATAAATACTTTATGTAAATTCAGTTTGGATATGAATGAAATTTTGGAACCCAAGCTTCTATACTTGTTTTTCTTTGTGATAATGTGTGTGCCACTAGATGTCTTGACACTTGCTTTTGGTCATGAATGAAACACTAAAGGAATTAAAATTGGTCCATGTGCACAATGTAGCAGACGTAGTCCGCTGACTGGCGTTGCCAGTTGCCCTCAGTGCTAGACTTGGTAACAATGGTTTGAATAATTTCTCGTTTCATTGATAGCTGTCTGAACAGCGTTTACAAAAGCGGGGTCGTACCCGTTGGGTAGCTTCCCTTAGCTAAATATTGAACAAAAATTTAGCTAAGTCAAGATGCTCTTGGGTAGCGGTATGACTATTTGTAGTAATACCGAAGGTGTTCGGTATTCCAAGGGTGGGTCGTTGTGACGCCATCCTTGTCCATTAAGTAGAAGGTGCCTGGGCCAACGACCTCTACAATTTTGTATGGACCTTCCCAAGTTGGGCGGAGTTTTGTTGGCGGTGGTATGACTTCCTTCATTACCCAGTCCCCCAGTTGGAGGTTGCGGGCTTTGACCTTGGCATTGTAGAAACGCGATACCCGTTGCTTGTTCTGGAGATTGTGCAAATGGGCTGCGTCTCGCCTTTCCTCTAGGAGATCCCTGTCGAGGTTAACGCCGTCGCAGTTGGTCTCGGGGCAGTAGCCTTCGTCCCTAGCGGTAGGTTGGGTTACCTCGATAGGCAGGACAGCTTCAGTCCCGAACATCATACAAAAGAGGGTTTCACCTGTGGCGGAAGTTGGGGTTGTTCTGATGGCCCATAGAACTTCCAGGAGCTTCTCCGCCCACAAACCCTTGGCCTTGTCGAGCTTCTTCTGTAACAGTTTCTTGATTATCTTGTTTGCCGCTTCGACTTGGCCGTTTGTTTGGGGGTGAGCGACGGATGCGAAACGCATCTTGGTGCCCAGGTTGGCGGTGAAAGAGATGAGTTCCTTATTTTTGAACTGTGTGCCATTGTCTGTGATGATTGCGTGCGGGACACCGTAGCGGCAGTAGATGTTCTTCCAGAGGAAGTGAATTATCTTAGCGGTAGTTATTGTCATCAAAGGTTCCGCTTCTATCCACTTGCTGTTGTAGTCGATGGCGACAATGATGTATTTGAACTGCCCTTTGGCGGTTTGGAATTTTCCCATCAGGTCCAGGCCCCACGTTGAGTGAATCCAGGGACTGACGATAACCGAAAGAGGTTCCGCCGGGGCATGTGGTAGATCAGCATATTGTTGGCATTTGTGACAAGATTTTGCTATTCGCCTGGCGTCATCACCGAGCGTAGGCCAAAAGTAGCCTTGTCGCATTGTGCGATTGGCCAAGGATCTGGCGCCTGAATGATTTCCGCATTCCCCGCCATGTATTGTTGCCAGCACGACCTTTCCCTCCTCTTGGGTTAGACAGCGGAGGTTGGGGTGAGTGGATCCTTGGCGGTAAAGTTTGCCGCTCTGCATATTGTAACGGGTTGCTCTCCGCTGGAGCTGTCGCGCCTTGATCTTGTCCTCTGGCAATGTCCCGTTGCGCTTGTATTTAATAATTTCGTCCATCCAGCTAGGATTGGCCTCAATGTTGAAGATCTCTGCCAGGGTTTTTTTTTATACTTGGCCTGTCCAGAGACTCCACCCTTGTGTCCGCTGGACTCTGGTGTGGTTGGGCGGTTGCCAGTCTTGCCAGTGAATCAGCCTTGGCGTTCTTTTCCCTGGGGATTTGTGTGATGGTGTGGAACTTGAATTTTTGAGCAGCGTCTTGGCGTATCCTAAGTATGTCGCTAACTGTTGGTCCTTGGCCTGAAAGCTATCGTTGACCTGGTTAACAACTAACTGAGAGTCGCTGAAGATGTTGACACTGTCGGCCCCTGAATCAATGGCGAGGCGTAGGCCGGCAATGAGTGCCTCATATTCTGCCATGTTGTTAGAAGCTTTGAAGTTGAATGTCAACGCGTATTCGACGCTAAGCCCCCTTGGTCCTGTTAATATGATTTCGGCACCGCTGGCCTTGGCGGAAGCGGAACCGTCCACGTGTAGGTTCCAGTCTGATTGTTGGGGAGTCGGCTCCACAGCCGTAACTATTTCCGTTCCAGGAGGTACATCGATCTTGGTTTCGGGCTGACGCTCGGTGAGTTCAGCAATGAAGTCTGCCACCGCCTGGCCCTTCATGGCGGTTCGTGGTTTGTAGTCTATGTCAAACTCGTTGAGCTCAATGGCCCACTTGCTGAGGCGCCCCGAATGTTCAGGGTTCTGCATTACTTGTCTCAGCGGTTGATTGGTTAACACATGGATTGTATGGGCTTGGAAGTACTGGGCGAGGCACCTGGCGGCAACAATGAGTGCGAGAGCAAGCTGCTCCAATGGAGGATACCGTGTTTCTGCTCCATTCATGCCCCTTCCGGCATAGAAAACTGGGAGCTCATCCTGGCCCTCCCGTCGGATGATGGCGCAGCTCACCGCTGATTGAGATACCGCTAGGTAAATGTACAACGTTTCTCCTTGGACAGGAATGGAGAGGAGTGGAACTGCCGCCAGGTATTCCTTCAGACCCTGGAACGCCGCCTGGCACTCTGGGTTCCAATCGATGACCTTCTTGTGGGTTGTTTTAAGGACTTTGAAAAATGGGGCGCACCTGTCGGTCAGTCTGGAGATGATCGAGACAGGGCGGTTAGCTTGTCCTGGAGGCATTGGACGTGCACCTTCCATTCCGGGTCCTTCAAGTTGAGGATGGCTTGCACCTTGTCAGGGTTGGCCTCGATGCCCCGCTCACTGACAATATACCCCAGAAATTTGCTGGCGGTGACCCCAAAGAAACATTTTTTTGGGTTGAGGCGCATACCATAGGTCAGGAGGATGGCTACTATGATTTTTAGGTTTGCCACATGTTCGCTGGCTTTAATACTCTTGACCAACATGTCGTCTACGTAGACCTCGATTATCTTGCCCAGGTGTTCCGCAAACATGGCGTTCATCAGTCGCTGATAAGTTGCCCCTGCGTTCTTCAAACCGAAAGGCATCACATTGTAACAGTACAGGCCCTTGTCGGTGGTGAAGGTGGTGCACTCCTGGTCGTCGGGATGCATCCTGATCTGGTTATAGCAGGAGAACGCATCCATCATTTTGAGGAGCTCGTGTCCGGCGGTTGCATCGACGAGCTGATCGATGCGGGGTAGTGGAAAGCTGTCTTTCGGGCATGCTTTGTTTAGATTTTTGAAGTCGACGCACATCCTCCACCTGCCGCTAGCCTTTTTGACCATAACCAGGTTGGAAATCCACTAGGGACAGATGACCTGGAGGATGAACCCAATGCCCTGGAGCTTGGTAACCTCTTCTCTTATAGCACGGTACTTCTCTTCGTCGAAGGCTCTGCGTTTTTGTTTGATAGGATAGAAGGATGGTTTGATGCTTAACTTGTGTGTGATGATCTCAGGGGAGATGCCTGGCATGTCTGCATACGACCAGGCAAAGACCGTAGCGTTGTCACGTAGGAACTGAGTGAGCGAGATGCTGACAACCTTCAGTGATGTTTCTGGGTTGACCGGCTCCTTCCTTACGTACTTCTTTTCGTCTTCCCTGGGGTCCTCAAAAATGTTTGGTGGCGGTGTCTGACTGCCTACCGCTAAGATCTCATGGCGGCGGGTTGATTGTGCGATAGTAGTAGAATAACACTCACGTGCCAACTGTTGACTTCCCCTGACACAGCCTGTGTCGTTGGGTGTGGGGAACTTTATGAGCAGCATATACCCGGCGATGATACACTTGAGTTTGTTGAGCGTTGGCCGACCAATGATGGCGTTGTATGAGCTGAAACAATCGACAACTATGAACTCCGTATGTATTTCAGCCATACATGGACTAGTACCGATAACTAGCCGCATATAGTCAGAGCCCAGCGGTTGTGTGACGTAACCGGAGAAGCTGAGCAGTGGTTCATGATCTTGGAGCAATTTTCTGTTCCGCTTAAGGTTGTTGTAACAATTAATGAATATAACGTTGACAGCGGAGCCGCTATCAACCAGGATTCTTCCCACCGACATTTTGCAGATAATAGCGTCGATCAAGAAAGGATCGTCGTGGGGCAGATGTACTCCGCGTTCCTCCTCCTCTGAGAAGGTAATAGGCTCCCAACCAGACCTTGGGAGTTTAGCGGACCTTTCGTAGCGGATGTTGCAGACTTCCTTTGGGTGATTAGCTCGTGCAAAACGCTTTCTAGCTCTGTGAGACATGTTGGTGATTGGAGCACCAGCGTCGATTGTGTTGATGCGGCCCATGGGCTTAATGTCGGCGATCACAGGTGGCGGCTGACGCACCTTGAACTGCTCAAGCTTGCCGTCACGGTACAAGGTCTCAATGGCTGTTTTGAGGGCGTTACAGCTGTTGGTATTGTGACCGCTGTCTTCGTGGTATTTGCACCACCTGCTGGTGTTTCTTGGCTTTCCTGTTTTTGGGTATTTTCCCGGGGGCGGTGGTGGGATCTGATCCTTGCATTGATTGTATATTTCTTCATACGAAGCTGTGAGGACTGTAAATACTACATACCGCTGGGAAAACTCCGTATGTTTGTTGCGGTTGTCCCCATGGGATGGGCGGTTTCCCTTGTAGTGTTGGTCCTTTTGCCACTTGTTTTGGTACTGACCCTGCTGCCACTCCCTCTTCTTGTCAGTTGGCGGTGTGGAGGTTTTATTAGCCGTCCCCTGCTGACTGGAGGAGGGTTGTGTGGACTTTGCTAGCGCCGCTGGTGGCGGTGGGGTCTCCCCATATGTGATGAATTCTGCCTGGGCATGAATGACCGACTCACTCATGAGGTGGTCGTATACCGCATTTGGGTGATTGTACTTGAGGTGATAGAGAAATGACCCTTTGAGGAGTCCCTGCTTAAAAGCCGCCGAAGCCATTGTTTTATCGAGATCACGGCACTGAGATGCTGCCGCTCGCCACCTTGTGACGAATGCCTTCAGTGTCTCCTCCGTACCCTGCTTGACGTTGAACAGTTGACTTGTGTTGTGGTGCCCGGCGGACAGTAGGATGAACCGGGAAAGGAAAGCGTGCGACAATGCCTGGAATGAGTCAATGGATCCCGGCGGGCATTCGAAGAACCAATTCATTGCCTCATTGTCCAGCGTTTCGCTAAACAAGTGGCACAGGGTGGCGTCATCGAATCCCTTGTTGTTGGTGACTTTCTTGAAGGTGTCCATATGGACGAAGGGATCAGTCTTACCGCTGTAATGCGACATTTTTGGAGTCTTTGCATACGCCGGTCTGACGGCCAGCAAAATTGCAGCGGTAAATGGTCCTGGCCTGGACGCGAAAAGTGGGTTTGAAGCTGGTGCTGGGGTGCCTGATTCCGCCCGGATTAACCGTTGTTCCAACTGCTGCATCCTTTCCAGTATTTGAGCGGTTACATCGCCGGCGGGGTCTAGCCGGGTACTTCGCTGAACTGATCCTCGCCTGGGAGCTGGTGGGTTTCCCTCTGTTCTCGCCCGAGGTCTCGAGCGGTGGGTGTGCAGTGATGACTCTGCCTTCTGTTCCAACATTAGCTGGGGTGCAAGGGGTGGTCCCATTCCTGCTAGCTCTGGTGGGCGCAGCGGGACCTGCATGTGTACGACCGGTGCTGGTACCAATGCTCCCGTGCCAGGTCGGCTATGCCTGGTGCTTCGTGACTGCTCACTTCGTGCCGGGTTGGCAGTTGCCTCCAGCGTTTTCTTTAGCTCATCGAAGCGGGACACAAGCGTGGCCACCTGCCTCTAGGCCTCGGCCTTTTCCTTGCGTTCTTGTTCACGCTCCCTGTTCGCTTTGTGAAGATCCGCCAGTGCCAGCTCATATAGAGAGGCGAGGTCTTGGCCTGGCGGGCGGCTGCTACTTGGGTTCGTCTCACCGCCGGGGTTGACCGGGGTGGTGAATAACGTGCGGTTGATGCCTACCGCTGGGTTGGTGGGTTGGGGAATGGCAGATTTATCTGCCTGCTCTTCAGCATTCCCCCCGCTATCGTTAGTCATGGTGATTGTGGCGGGATGACCTCTTGTTCAAGGATTCCCACAGATGGCGCCAATGTTAATGCTCAAGTTCGGCGGTAGCCGATTCCTTGTTTAATGCGGGTCCGGTGGGCGGACCGCTACTCCGAAGATTGGATGGTTGCTGTTTGCTGCAACACGATAGACAGGGCGTCAGAGGGAGACCTCGTTGGGCGGTCTTCACTGCTCCGATGCCTAAGTCAGTCACTGTATATGGACAGCATAACAATAAATGAGTAGTAATTGCGTAATTAATGAGGAGAGAGGAGAGAACCTTTTATAGTTGAGGAAGAAGTTGATCTTCCTCTTGTTTCCGATGTGGGACTGATGTGCTTCGATTCCCAGCGTCGGGAGCTTCTGATGCTATCTTGACGCGGCGCGTGGCTGCGCGTCAGCGGTGATCTGGGGGCGGTCCAGGGCTTAAGCGGTAGCCTGCCTGACTGTGCCTTCGCAGGTCATCCCTTTGGTGGGAGTCGGTACCTCTGGCTGTACAATGAGCGTGGCTCATTATAGCTAATTATGCTCGTGCTGGCACATGTAGGTACAGGACCCAACAGAAATATTTTCATTCTTACAAATAATCCAAGGGGATTTAGTGGACCGATTCAACCAATGTATGGACTGTTTAGATGCTGGTTAATGTGCGGACACGCTGGTCATGTGTCGAGCTATCGCCCACTCGTAATGCTGCTTATGATAAACTCCTGGCCCAGATCATATGGCTATGAGCTCACTACCCGAATCATCTCATTCACTCAATTTGACTTGATAATGCTAGAGAGTTTACATCGAAACAATTTTCGATGACTATTGCTTATCATTGGGGATTGATAGTAGGCATCATATTCTCATGAACACACCCCTATGGTCTCACGGAAAAACCACCATTAAATGACTACGATGGTAGCCTGGACATTGGTAATGCGCACCAATATTTCCGTTTGGGGTTATGCATTATCGCATGCAGCTATGCTAATTCGTCTACGACTCATAGCCACTCAACTTTTATTTGCGTTATAGCTAGTGACTGGGTGTGAGTCTAAATATCTCGTCCTTATGCATATTTGAGTGTGCGGTTTATTTGCTAATTGCACCACCACAGCGCATCAAAATGGGTCATTGCAATGAATGCATATATATATATATATATATATATATATTTATGTTGGATATAAATCTCCAACTATCCGTCCGCTATGTAGAACCCTTGACAGACGATCTCTTTACTGCTAGATTTGCGGATTGTCACTTTGATGAGACAGTCTTCCCATCATTAGTGGGAGATTTGAACGTCAACGTTCAATAGGAATGATAGGAATTGTCGTGGTTTGTCCCCACTTTGTCTCATCTCGATCCCCTAAAAGTGATGAGATCACATATACCTACTGCAAATATGCCTGCAAGGATAGATGTCTCCTCAAAAGAACATGGTGCCACCTAGAAGAGATAGGCACGGCACCACCACCATGGATGGTGGTATAGTGACGCCACAATGTGGTATAATGGCGTCATAGGCCATGAGTTCCTCTAGAGAGCGTAGGAGACCCATAGGTTAAATGGATTCTCGCCCTAGGAAGAGAGCGAGTTTTGGCACAACTTGATTCATTGATCATTGATACTCAAAATCCGTCTAATGAGAATATTCTGGATTGTGGTTATGTCCAAGAGACATCGTTGGGGCACGCCTCAACGTTAGAACCAACTCCTGAGAATATAGAGATCTCTACAAATTACACTAGTATACATGAGGACGTGAGATTATTGAGACCAATGACATCGAACCTTGCTCCGTTGAAGAATGCCAACGTAGAGAAAATTGGCCTAAATGGAAAGATGTGATCCAGGTTGAATTGGATTCACTAACGAAGAGAAGGATTTCGGGCCTGAGATGCCAACATCTCCTAACATAAAACCTGTTGACATTAATAGGTCTTTGTTAGATAGCGTGATGAGAAAAAGAGATGGTAATCTCTCCTTATGGCGCAAGGCTTCTCACAAAATGCCCTAGAATCGACTAATAGAAGACATATTCTCTCATAATGGATGTCATTGCACTCCACTACTGTACATACATGTACATTTGCAAGCATAATTAGCTATAATAGGCCACGCTCATTGTACCGCCAGAGGTACTAATTCCAACCAAAGGAATGACATGCAGACACACTGCCAGACGGGCTACAGCCTCAACGTCGGACCACTTCCAGATCGCCGCCGACGCGCCGCCACGCGCAGCGCCAAGATGGCATCAGAGGCTTCTGAAAAGGGGAACTGAAGCATATCAGTCCCACATCGAAAACAAAGAGAAGGTCAACCTCTTCCTCACCCATAAAAGGTTCTCTCCTCTCTCCTAATGAAGGAAGCATTCCATATTTACCTATTGTTACTCTGTCAACATAAATACATGGACTAACTTAGGCATCGGAGAGTCGAAGACCGCCCAGCGCGGTCTCCCTCTGACGTCCCAGTGTGTTTTATTTGACAGATAGCGAAAGCTTTAAGAACATCGCAGGTATCGACCCGCCAGTCGGATCAGCGTTAACGAAGGTTCAGCTACCGCCGAACTTTTAGACATTAACATTGGCGCCGTCTGTGGGAATCCTTGAACAAAAGGCCATCCCACCACACTCACCATGACTAACGGTAGCGGGGGAAACGCTGAAGAGTAGGCAGACCATCCCTCCATCCCCCAACCCTCCGACCCAGCGGTAGGCGTTAACTGCGCACTATTCACAACCCCGGTCAACCCCGGCGGTGAGGTAAATCCAAGCAGCAGTCGCCCCCCGGGCCAAGATCTCGTCATTATGTACGAGCTAGCACTAGCGGATCTTCATAAGGCAAACAGAGAACGTGAGGAGGAACGCAAAGAAAAGGCTGAAGCACAAGGACAAGTGGCTACGTCATGGCACGTTTCGAGGAACTAAAGAAGACGCTGGAGGCCACCGCCCGCCCAGCACAGAGCGAGCAGTCACGTAGCACCAGGCGTAGTCGACCCAGCACCGGCACATTGGTACCGGGGCCGGTCATACGGATGCAAGTACCGCTGAACCCACCTGAGTTGTTGGGAATGGGACCACCGCCCATACCCCGGCTAATGTTGGAGCAGGAGGCGGAATCACTCCGGAACACCAACCGCTCGGAGGCTAGGGCGAGGACTGAAGGCAGTCCACCTGTGCCGAGACGCAGGCCGTCCCAGCGGGTCATTCAGGCTGATTCTGCCGCCGAAGCAACTGCCCAGATGTTGGAAAGGATGCACCAACTGGAGCAGAGGTTGATCCGGGCGGAGTCGGGCTTCCCAGCGCCAACTCAGAATCCGCTCTTCCCTTCCAGACCTGGGCCCTTCACCGCTACAATTCTGCAGGCTGTCAGACCGGCATATGCAAAAACCCCAAAGATGTCACATTACGGCGGAATGTCTGATCCCTTCGTACACATGGACACCTTCAAGAAAGTCACCAACAACAAGGGGTTCGATGACGCCACATTGTACCACTTGTTCAGCGAAACGTTGGATGGCGAGGCAATGAGCTGGTTCTTTGAGTGTCCGCCGGGGTCTGTCAGCTCATTCCATGCATTATCACACGCTTTCCTCTCCCGGTTCATCTTATTGTCCGCCGGGCATCACAACACAAGTCAGCTGTTCAGCGTCAAGCAGGGGGAGGACGAATCACTGAAGTCCTTCGTCACAAGGTGGCGAGCGGCAGCGTCTCAGTGCCGTGACCTAGACAAAACAATGGCATCAGCGGCCTTCAGGAAGGGACTTCTCAAGGGACCGTTCCTCTATCACCTCAACTACAGTCATCCCAATGCAACGTATGACCACGTCATGAGTGAGGCGGTCATTCACGCCCAGGCGGAATTCATCACATATGGAGAGACCCCACCGCCACAAGCAACTCCAACAAAGTCAACACAGCCATCCTCCATTCATCAGGAAACCGCTGACAAGATACAGTCAGCACCGCCAACTGACAAGAAGAGGGAGTGGCAGCACAGCCACCACCAGAAGGACCAGCATCACAACAAGGGCAACCGCCCAACCCATGGGGATAACCGCAACAAGCAGGCGGAGTCCTCCCAGCGGTATGCAGTATTCACGGTCCTGACGGCCTCGTATGAGGACATCTACAATCAGTGCAAGGATCAGGTCCCACCGCCACCCCCTCCAAGGTACCCAAAAATGGGCAAACCCAGGAACACCGGCAAGTGGTGCAAATACCACGAGGACAGCGGCCACAATACTAACAGCTGCAATGCTCTCAAAACGGCCGTTGAAACCTTATACCGGGACGGCAGGCTGGAGCAGTTCAAGGTGCGCCAACCACCACCGGTAATTGCCAACGTTGAGACCTTGGGCCGCATCAACACCATCGATGGCGGTGCTCCAATCACCAGCATGTCTCACAGGGCAAGAAAGCGCTATGCACGCGCTAATCATCCCAAGGAGGTCTGCAACATCCGCTACGAGAGATCCGCCAAACTCCCAAGATCAGGATGGGAACCTATTACCTTCTCGGAGGAGGAGGAGCGCGGAGTGCATTTACCCCATGACGACCCATTCTTGGTCGATGCCATTCTTGGCAAATTCTCGGTGGGAAGAATCTTGGTGGATAGCGGGTCCGCTGTCAACGTCATCTTCAGCGGTTGCTACGACCATCTCAAGCGAAACAAAAAGCTACTCCAAGATCACGAGCCACTGCTCAGCTTCTCCGGTGACGTCACACAACCGCTAGGGTCGGATTACATGCGACTGGTTATTAGCACTAGTCCATGCATGGCGGAGGTACATACGGAATTCATTATTGTCGACTGTTTCAGTTCGTACAACGCCATCATTGGCCGACCAGCGCTTAACAAGCTCAAGTGCATCATTGCCGGGTACATGCTTCTCATGAAGTTCCCCACGCCCAACGGCACGGGCTGTGTGAGGGGAAGCCAGCAGCTGGCACGAGAATGTTATTCATCGACTATAGCGCGGTCAACGCGCCGCCATGAAATTCTGACGGTGGGTAATGAGGCACCGCCACCAAACATCTTTGAGGATCCTAGAGATGAGGAAGAGAAATATGTAAGGAAGGAGCCGGTCAACCCGGACACATCGTTGAAAGTTGTCTGCATCTCAGACGAGCACCCTGAGCGGACAGTCCGCATAGGCGCCCAACTAAAACCAGAGGTGGAGGCAGAGCTCACTCAATTCCTACGTGATAACGCCGACGTCTTTGCATGGTCCTACGCGGACATGCCAGGTATCTCTCCTGAAATTATCACGCATAAACTGACCATCAAATCCTCCTTTTATCCCATCAAGCAGAAGCGAAGGGACTTTGATGAGGAAAAATACCGCGGAATCGGAGAAGAAGTCGCCAAACTCCAGGACATTGGATTCATCCGCCAAGTCATCTATCCCTAGTGGATCTCAAATTTGGTAAAGGTCAAAAAGCCCAGCGGCAAGTGGCGGATGTGCGTCGACTTCAAAAATCTCAACAAGGCATGCCCAAAGGATAGTTTCCCGCTACCTCGTATCGATCAACTAGTCGATTCAACCGCCGGACATGAGCTCCTCAGCATGATGGACGCTTTCTCAGGATATAATCAGATCAAGATGCACCCCAGCGACCAAGAATGCACCACCTTCACCACCGACAAAGGCCTCTACTGCTACAATGTCATGCCTTTCGGTCTGAAGAACGCCGGTGCAACTTACCAGCGGTTGATGAATGCCATGTTCGCTGAGCATCTGGGAAAAATCATCGAGGTCTACGTGGACGACATGCTAGTTAAGAGCATAAAGGCCAGTGGACATGTGGCAAACCTCAGGATCATAGTAACCATCCTCCTGGCCTATGGTATGCGCCTCAACCCAGAAAAATGTTTCTTTGCAGTCACCGCTAGCAAATTTCTGGGTTACATCGTCAGCGAGCGAGGTATTGAGGCTAACCCGGATAAGGTACAAGCCATCCTTAACCTGGCGGACCCCGAGTATAAGGTGGACGTCCAGTGCCTCCAGGGCAAGTTAACCACCCTTTCTCGATTCATCTCTCGACTCACTGATAAGTGTGCCCCATTCTTCAAACTCCTCAAAACAACTCACAAGAAGGTCATCGACTGGAACCCAGAATGGCAGGCGGCGTTCCAAGGCCTGAAGGAATACCTGGCGGCAGTCCCTCTCCTCTCTGTCCCGGTGCAAGGAGAAACACTATTCATATACCTAGCAGTATCGGCATCGGCGGTAAGTTGCGCCATTTTCCGGCGGGAAGGCCAAGATGAGCTCCCAGTGTTCTACGCCAGCAGAGGCATGAACGGAGCAGAAACAAGATATCCTCCCTTAGAGCAACTGGCCCTCGCACTTATCGTTGCCGCCAGACGCCTCCGCCAATACTTCCAGGCTCACACGATCCATGTGTTAACCAATCAGCCGCTGAGGCAAGTGATGCAGAATCCTGAACACTCGGGGCGCCTCAGCAAGTGGGCCATTGAGCTCAGCGAGTTTGACATAGAATACAGGCCAAGAACCGCCATGAAGGGCCAGGCAGTGGCGGACTTCATCGCTGAACTCACCGAGCGTCAGCCGGAACCCGGCACTGAGACAGGTCCCGGAACACAAAGGGTAACAGTTGAGGATGCAAATCCCCTACAGTCAGATTGGAACCTGTATGTGGACGGCTCCGCCAGCGCCAAGGCCAGCGGCGCCGGAGTCATCTTAACAGGACCCGGGGGACTAAACGCGGAGTACGCGTTGAAATTCAACTTCAAAGCTTCAAACAACATGGCGGAGTACGCGTTGAAATTCAACTTCAAAGCTTCAAACAACATGGCGGAGTACGAGGCACTCATCGCCGGTCTGCTACTCGCCATTGACTCAGGGGCTGACAGCGTCAACATATTCAGCGACTCTCAGTTAGTCGTTAACCAGGTCAACGGCAGCTTCCAGGCCAAGGACCAGCAGTTAGCGGCATATTTGGGGTACGTCAAAACGTTGCTAAAAAAGTTTAAATTTCACAACATCACACAAATCCCCAGGGAAAAGAATGCCAAGGCTGATTCACTGGCGAGACTGGCAACCGCCCAGCCACAGTCGAGTCCAGCGCACACAAGGGTGGAATACCTTGACAAGCCAAGCATCACAAAGACCCTGGCGAAGATCTTCAACATTGAAGTCAACCCCAGCTGGATGGACGAAATCATTGCATACAAACGCAGCGGCACATTGCCAGAAGATAAGGTCCAGGCAAGACAGCTCAAGCGGAGAGCAACCCGCTACAACATCCAGAATGGAAAACTTTACCGCCAAGGATTCACCCATCCCATCCTCCGCTATCTAACCCCAGAGGAGGGAAGGGTCGTCCTAGCGGAAATCCACGGCGGAGAATGTGGAAACCACTCAGGCGCCAGATCCTTGGCCAACCGCACATTGCGACAGGGCTACTTCTGGCCCACACTTGGTGATGACGCCCGGCAAATTTCGAGGTCTTGCCACAAATGCCAACAGTTTGTAGATCTCCCACATGCACCGGCAGAACCACTGTCAGTTATCATCGGCCCTTGGATTCACTCCACGTGGGGCCTCGATTTGATGGGAAGGTTCCAGACCGCCAAGGGCCAGTTCAAGTACATCATCGTCGCCATCGACTACAACAGCAAGTGGATAGAGGCGGAACCACTGACGGCAATCACTACCACCAAGGTCATTCGATTTCTCTGGAAAAACATCTACTGTCGCTATGGTGTCCCACATACAATCATTACAGACAACGGTACACAGTTCAACAACAAAGAACTCATATCGTTCACCGCCAACTTGGGCACCAAGTTAAGTTTTGCATCCGTCGCCCACCCCCAAACAAACGGCCAAGTCGAAGCAGCAAACAAGATAATCAAGAAGCTGCTAAAAAAGAAGCTCGACGACGCCAAGGGTTTGTGGGCGGAGAAGCTTCCAGAAGTCCTATGGGCCATCCGGACAACTCCAACTACCGCCACCGGCGAAACTCCTTTCTGTATGATGTTCGGCACGGAGGCGGTCCTGCCTATTGAAGTAACTCAGCCTACCGCTAGGGTCGAAGGTTACTGCCTAGACACCAACAACGACGGTGTCAACTTGGACAGGGACCTCCTAGAAGAAAAAAGACACAGGGCCCATTTCCACAACTTGCAAAACAAAAGGCTGGTATCGCGTTTCTACAACGCCAGAGTCAAGGCCCGGAACCTCCAATTGGGGGACTGGGTAATGAAGGAAGTTATTCTGCCACCAACAAAACTCCGCCCAACTTGGGAAGGCCCGTACAAAATTATGGAAGTCGTTAGCCCAGGCACCTTCTACTTAATGGACAAGGATGGCGTCACGTCGACCCACCCTTGGAATACCGAACACCTTCGGTATTACTACAAATAGTCAGACCGCTACCCAGGAGCATCTTGACTTAGCTAAATTTTTGTTCAATATTTAGCCAAGGGAAGCTACCCAACGGGTACTACCCCACTTTTGTACACTGGTCAATCAGCTATCAATGAAACGAGGAATTATTCAAACCATTGTTACCAAGTCTAGCACTGAGGGCAACTGGCAACGCCAACAATCGTCAGCGGACCTTGTCCACTACATGGTGCACTTGGACCAATCTTAATTCCTTTAATGTTTCATTGATGGACAAACGACTCAAAGTGCTAGCAGTACAAACACATCATAGCAAACACCAATTCAATACTTCATTCCATTTCGCAACATTCATTACAAATTGTCATGCCTCAGCGGCTATATATGCCAAAAAAAAAAAAAAAAAAAAAAACTAAGACAGTCTAGTGTGGTCCCAGCTGGCTTCAGGGGTTGCCCTCGGCATCTTCTGCTTCAGCAGGCGGCGGCACAATCGCTCGACTCGTTTGATCGGACCCTCGCGCCGACGGACTTGGGGTCTCTATGGTGCCGTCCGCCCGGGTGTGCGCCGCCAGGAATCCAGCACGCGACACCTCCGACGGGGTGGGGTGGGGAGTCTGCTGGGACCCTTCCGCCGAATGTGCGCCACTTTCTCCACTGCCTGACCGGGCGCCTCCCGTTGGGGCAGGCACGGCATCTTTCTCCAGCGGGGTACTCTTGGCCGGCGGCACATCAGGCTGTGACGCTTTGGCGAAGTCGATGGCGCCCTTCCGCTTCAGCATGTCTATGTTTGCTACGGCTCCAGCCTTCGCTGACTCGATCATCGCCTTCTTAAACTCCGCCGACTGCTTGAATGCTTCAACAACGGTGGCCGCGGCGGTACTCCCTTCAGCCCTCAGGCGGGTAACCTCACCCTCCAGCCGCCTCACCTCAGTCATTCTGGCGGCGGACTCCCGCTGCACAACAATGAGTTTTTTATCCTTGGCGGCTATCCGCTCCTGCAGCAGGGCGATGTCCTGCTCCAACTTGGAGACGCGTTCATTCCTCTCCAAGTCCCGCTCAATGGCTACGTTGAGCTTACCGCGGACGTCGGCATAGTCACATTCCGCCTTGGCCAGCCCCCGCTCTACCTCCGCCAGTTGCTCCTTCGCCTCCGCCAACTCCCTCTAGAGACCTTGGATTTCCTCCCTGAGCTCCCCCTCGACCAGGGGCTGCTTTGACGCCGCCACGAACATGTCATGCTGTCCCGCCGATATTTGACCAAACGCCGAGCTGAAGGGCTATTGGTCAATTGCCGTGGGGCGCGAGATACCCGCTAGGCCGCCGAACCCTAGCCGTTCGCATAGATGGAAGAGGAACTCCCGCTCACCATCTGTCATGAACGCCGCATACTCGGCAAACGAGTCCAGCTCACTAACGGCGGGCGCCTCTCCCTCCACCGCAACAGTTTTCGACGGAGCTTGTCGGGCCTTCTTCTGTCAGGGGTCCCCGATCACCTCCACCTCTTCCCCCTCTTCCTCGGAAGGAGAGTCAACCTGCCGACGTTTTCTCTCCAGCGCCCTTTGGTTCCCGGCGGCGGTCCTCGTCGTCCTCACCGGCGGCTCCTCCCTTGGCACAGTGACAGTTTCCGCCGGTTGCACCACCTTCTCCTTTTGGGGGCCACGCCTACTGGCAGGCATCCGCTCCTTCTGTTGCCCAGCTGCAGCGCTTCCCCTCTCCCCGCCGGCCACTTGGGTCCCCGCCTGCACTACCGGCAGACCATCCTCACCAGGATGGGAGTGGTGCGGCATTGGCAGCACCACCGGAACCTCTGACTGGCTCAGCGCTAGTGTCTCGGGGTTCACCAGCGTCTTCTGGGCCGCCAGCCCCTCGGCGTACATGGTCTCCAGAAAGTTGTCTATCTCCGCGCGGTCCATTGCTTTTTCAAAAGCGTCGCGACTCGATTTGTTACCCGGCGGGGTTTCTAAAAATATTAAAAAAAAAACCCGTCAGTCCGGATCACATGTTACAAAAAAAAATGGTATGGCGGAGATTTCTCACCAACGGAGCGAGTTAGCCGCTGTTCGACCAGTAACTCCCAACCGGTCAGAAGTTGGAAGTCCAACAAATTGCGGTTCCGCCAGCAACCTCTGATCCTCGCTACGCGACACTCCTCTTCGCGCGTTAGAGTATACCGCAGTCCCGCTGCACAAACACAGTAATCGTTAGTAAGAATACAAGTCTGCAAATACATGAACCCGCCAACTACGTTCAGCGGAAACCGGTTACCAACCTCGGATGGGTTGGAACTCCGACTTAATCTTAAATGTCGGCCCTTCCTCGTTCGACCTAGCGTGATACTCCCAACCCTCTGTGGCGACGCAGAAGGTCCCCCGCCAGTAGGACATTGAGTCCCTTAGATTCTCGATCAGTTTGGGCGCTCCCTGACGGCGGCTCAGGTTCACTTGCCCTCTGCAACCTCGGCGCTTCACGTACACCAGCTCGTAGAAGTGAAGCACTTCCGCCACAGTAGGTCCCTCACACCCGGACAACCGCCACAGTGAGTTCATTGCCAACATCAACCGCCACATGTTGGGGCAAATCTGACCGAAGGCAAGGCCAAATTCGCACACCAGGATTTGGAGATTTGGCACCAGCGGGAGTGTCACTCCTTGGCGGAATATCGCCTCATGCACGGCCGCAAATCCCACTGGGAGAATCGACGCCTTCTCATACGCCGTCGGCGGGCGGAGCTTCACGGAGCCCGGCAACCGGAACGTCTGCTTCATTCGAGTGACAGCGGCGGCGTTCATCCGCCCTCCTGCCTCGTCGACGGCGGTGCCATCCTGGAGGAACCACGCTGACTCAGCATTCTGCCCCGCTGCTTCTTCTTCCCCAGCGGAGCCGCTGGCAGCACTATTGCTCGCCAAACGCTCGTCGCGCCTAGCTTTGGCAGCAGCGGCCTCACCCGCCCTAGAGCTCTCTTGTCACGCCCCTGATTTTTACAACAATAAAAATCGATATATATAATCCCATAATTATACATGCGTGAATATTCAGTCATCAATACAAATACCTGGAACATCTTTCCCTTAAAACAAGTACTTACTGATACACTGAATCATCCGAGATAACATACACTCGCTCCACAGAGTTATATATTATACAAATTTACGAATTTAATTGTCATCACAATAAAACGTAAATGCTCCTCAGAGCTTACTGCATAGCGGAAGTCATATATTGGCAAAGCCAACAAAAATTGCTTCCTACCCGTTCTGCTGCCAACAAGCTCCTTCAGCTTCAGCCACGATTTTCCTGACCTGCAGGATTAGCCCCTACACCATATACAATGGTGCACCGGGGTTGCCAAACAACAAACCCGGTAAGCTTCTTCAAGCTCGTATGAGTAACTCATGAACATCAATCAACAACTCACATCAATCTACTTAAGGAAACATGCAGCCATGATTCCTTCTAACATTCCATATCCTTTCCAAAGAAAGGACAACATGAGTCACCGCTATGACCATGCTCTATTTGCTAACTTAACCATCAAGTAGCAATTCAAGTCTCATCTAGACAATTAAAGGAGAATGCCGTCGAAACTCTCCTTTAAGCTGCATACCTATGAGTCTCAAGCAACCTCGACCGTTACTCCCATAAGCTATCATGGCAGATAAACTAGAATTCTATTGAAATTGTAACCACTCGTCCTAACCAGAACGTGATTACCTATTTCCTGCCTTGATCACCATCTGTGATCTGTCACCATCTGAGACATATGATTTCAGACTCCGTCTAGTCAGGGAATCAACATCAAGTTCGCCATCTGCAACCTGTCACCATCTGTGACCTATAATCTTTAGACCCCATCTGGTCTCAGCTCAACCATTTATCACCATCTGTGACTCATGATCTTCAGACCCCATCTGGTCATGAAGTCAAACATCAAGGTTACCGTCTGCAACCTGTTGCTATCTATGATCTATCACCATCTGTGACGTAAGATCTTCCTAGACCCTATCTGGTCTTGAGATCAAACATCAAGGTTACCGTCTGCAACCTGTTACTATCTATGATCTATCACCATCTGTGACATAAGATCATTAGACCCATCTGGTCTCAAGGTCAGCCATTGATCACCAATTGTCACCATCTGTGACTAATGATCTTCAGACCCCATCTGGTCATGAAATCAACATCAAGGTTACCGTCTGCAACCTGTCACTATCTATGATCTATCACCATCTGTGACATAAGATCTTCTTAGACCCTATCTGGTCTTAAGGTCAACGTTAAGTAAGTCGCCTCCGACTTAAAAACGTTACAACATCTAGTTTCGGTTTTCCTAATCCCTGCTCACCATCTGTGACCCTTGATTCTAAAACCAATACATCTAAAATGAGTCACGCTTGACTCAAATGTAACATCAAGCTCAATACTTTCCAAACAATAGAAAACATCTTTTTCTATAATATCGTTTCTTGAAAAGTCGCATTTAACAATAATATGAACACCATCATGCATATTATTATTCATCATAATCATTCACAAGGATATATATATATTTCATCTAAACATATATATGTAGTCATTCACTCAGGAATGCCTACTAATACCAACTATAGTTTGCAGTTAAATAATTAACGCCAAAACAATAATGGTACTCCTGTTCATAAAGGTCCTTGTGAGATTTACTCACCTTGAACTCCTGCTGCGTCTTCAATACAGAACAGAACCAAAACTATCACCAACCACTCGTCCAAATACTTCGTCAAGTACCTAATCACATATGGTTCCAACTTAGTAATGATTTAAGTCCGAAACCCCTGTTTTGAACCAAAATCCCCAAAGTGGCGCCAATCGAGGCAAAACCACATCCGAGACCTCCCTAAGTCTTCGGAATACGTCCACGATCGATGTGACCAAACCACAAGTCGATCGGACGCTCGTATCCTCACGGATCGAATAAATTCACCGATATGAAACTGCAAAAATCATAACAAATCCAATCGAACTCCAAAATTTGCATATTATATATCGAAACGCTCGTATCGACGAGTAGAAGACATATAATACCAGAAAAAGTTCCATACATGGCCGGAACACCGCCGGAACGCCGCCATAGACGGTGGCGCACCGCCGCCGGCCAACACTCAATATTTCACAAAACTCCCAACATCAAAAAGCTTCATCTAAGCATGCTTGTGAACTTTCATAACTGGATCGAAGTCAGAAAACAAGCTTAAGGGATCGAAAACTACCTCACAAGCCGTGAATAGTAATCCAATCCGAGTTGATCGAATTTTCACGTGAATCGATCCAAACAACCACCAAGGATCGATCGGCGAGGCAGCTCTGAGCTCAACCAAGAAAACTCGAAGCCGTGCCGACGTCGGAGCTGTGTTTTCCGGCCGGGTCCGAAAACACAAGGCTGCACCGCCTTGCAGCGCCGCCGTGGAGAAGAATCGGCGATAGAGACCACCAGAGGGACGACCAGACGGAAGAGGCGACCCTGCTGGCCAAGTTTCAAGGCCGGAGACCGCCGCAGTTGGCCGGAAAAGTCGGGTCGGATCGGCCGGGTTCGGGTCGGGTCAGTCGAAAATCTTCGATACTGAGGGAGCGGACGAGAGAGAAGAGAGAGAGAGGGTATGGTTTCCGGAAATGGAAAGGGAAATAATGAAATAAAATTCTAATTTTCCCTTTATATACTAAAATGGAAACTTCTTTCCATAGCCATAACTTCCTCATACGAACTCCGATTTACGCGTTCCACATGTCCACGAACTCGTATCGACGCGCTCTACAACTTTCGTGAAGGAAATTTTCCGAGAATCCCAACATATAAAAAGTCAAACTTCACACGACCCCCTAAACTGTGAAATTCAAATATTTATACGTACGAAAATCATTCTACTCCATATAAAATCTACGAATAAAGCATTATAACAATTATTCGTACAACTGGTCCATTATTAAATACCAAATTTAAATAACAGAAAACCAGGTCATCACAGTCTACCCTCCTTAAAGGAATTTCGTCCCGAAATTCACGCTTTCTCATCAACAAACAACTGTGGGTACTTCGCTCTCATATCCGACTCCAATTCCCAAGAAGCATCACCCTCGTCATGGTGACTCCACAATATCTTGACCAAGTCAACTTCCTTCCTTCGAAGTTGCTTTGTTGACCTATCCAAAATTCGAACAGGTTCAACAACAAAGGTCGTATCCGCATGCACCTCAATCGTACCATAATCAATCACATGTGACTCATCCTGAACATACTTCCTCAACATAGACACATGGAAAACATTATGCACACCAGACATAGTAGGAGGTAAGGCAAGCCTATAAGCCAACTCTCCTACCCATTCCAGAATTTCAAAAGGTCCGACAAACCTTGGTGATAACTTTCCTTTCTTGCCAAATCTCACCACACCCTTCATGGGCGAGACTTTCAAGAACACATGATCACCCTCATTAAACTCAACATGTCTCCTTTTCAGATCTGCATAACTCTACCAACTTCGCACTTGAGAACTCATCCTCTGTCTGACCTTGAATGTTCCTGGAAATCAGGGCAGGCTGTACCGTGATACTTCCAAGGAAACTCCCATTCTCAACTCCTACTTGCACAAGGTCAAACTCAGATGCAGTTTCCAGCATAAGCCACTCCTGAACCATAATAGAAGCAACCATACTTCTGGGCTTCCTACTCAAAGCATCCGCCACCACGTTGGCCTTTCCTGGATGATACTCCAAAGTAAAATCATAGTCCTTTATGAGTTCCATCCGCCTTCTCTGTCTCATGTTCAACTCCTTCTGAGAGAACAGATACTTCAAACTCTTATGATCCGAAAAGAGTTCGAACTTCTCCCCATACAAGTAATGCCTCCAAATCTTCAAGGCAAACACAACAGCAGCCAACTCCAAATCATGAGTGGGGTAATTACGCTCATGCACCTTCAACTGTCTAGAACCATAAGCGACAACACCTCCATGCTGCATCAATACACATCCCAAACCTTGATGAGACGCATCACTATAGATGACTAAACCGCCACCGCTTGTGGGAATAGTCAACACTGGGGCTGTGGTCAATCTAGCCTTCAACTCGTTGAATGCTCGTTCACATTCCTCAGTCCACACAAACTGGACATTCTTCCTTGTCAACTTGGTCAAAGCCGAAGCAATGCTAGAAAATCCCTCAATGAATCTCCGATAATAACCTGCCAAACCCAGGAAACTACGTACCTCAGTAACTGTAGTGGGTTGGCCCCAGTTCATCACTGCTTCCACCTTAGAAGGATCCACGGAGATTCCATCCTTCGAAATCACATGACCAAGGAACTTGATCTCCCTTTGCCAAAATTCGCACTTCTCGAATTTCGCAAACAACTTCTCTTCTCTCAAAAGTTGTAGCACAATCCGCAGATGCTGATCATGGTCCTCCAACGTCTTGGAATAAACCAAAATATCATCCACGAACACTACCACAAACTTATCCAAGTACGGACTGAACATACGGTTCATCAAGTCCATAAAGGCTGCAGGTGCATTGGTTAAACCAAAAGGCATGACAACAAACGCAAAGTGTCCATACCTAGTCCTAAAAGCAGTCTTAGGAACATCATCATCTTTCACCCTCAACTGGTGATATCCGGATCTCAAATCGATCTTCGAGAATACAGCAGCTTCCTTAAGCTGGTCGAACAAGTCATCAATCCTAGGTAAAGGGTACCTATTCTTAATCGTCACCTTGTTCAACTGCCGATAATCCACACACAACCTTAGTGAACCATCCTTCTTCTTCGCAAACACCACAGGTGCACCCCAAGGAGAAGTACTAGGTCTAATGAACCCTTGCTCAAGTAAACCATCAATTTGCTCCTTCAACTCTTTAAGTTCAGTTGGTGCCATCCGAAATGGTGCCATAGATACAGGTGCAGTACCTGGTATCACATCGATAGCAAAATCCACTTCCCTTCTTGGAGGTAATCCTGATATTTCCTGAAATACATCACTGTACTCGGAAACCACAGAAATCTCTGCCCTAACCGCAGTACAACTCACTGACTCCACATGAGCTAAGAATCCTGCCCTTAAAGCAGTATCTGACCTAAGACACCGATAACGAAACACCGGCTGCCCAGGTATATGAAATGATACTACCATTTCAAAGCAATCAATCATAGCATGATTTGGCCTCAGCCAATCAATACCCAAAATGACATCATACTTATGATTTGCTAACACAATCAAGGCCGCGGTAAACTCCTTACCACCAATCAAAATTGGACAAGCATCACGAAACTTATCAAGCTCAAGGGAAATACCAAGTGGGGAAATAACACACAAGGGTCTAGCAAGAGGCCTAGGAGTTAAACCTAACATATCAACCACAGAACTAGATATGAAAGAGTGGGACGCTCCCGTATCAAATAACACCCTAGCAAAGAAATCAAATAAGGATAAGGTACCTTCCACTCCGACATTCTGCTGACCAATAGCAAACACCCTTGCATTTCCCGGAGGTAGATGCCTCTGCTGATTTCCTTGTCCCCTACCCTGCTGGGTACAATCCCTTGAGAAGTGCCCCGTCTGGCCACATGTGAAGCATGCCAAGTTCTTAGGTTTCGTGCAATCTCGAGCGACATGGCCCATCTCATTGCAATTGAAACACTTCGGGTTCGCCACTGGCCTATTAGGTGCAACCCTAGCAGGTGCAGCTGCAGCCCTAGCTGGTGCCTGCTGATTAGTCCTCTGTCTCTTCCAGAATCCACCTCGATCCCCAGATGCCTTACTGCTCCCCGCAGTTGCCTTTCCCTTTCTTTGGAAATTCCTTCCAGCCGATTCGTGTTCTTGGAGAGTCAAATTCTCTTGCTCAATGGCCATAGCCTTGACGAAAATGAGCTCCACTGTCTTCAGTCCCAGAACAGCGACATCGCGCCGGATTGAAGCATTCAGTCCCCACTGAAACTTCATAGCTAAGCTCTCAGCATCCATCTGCCTCACAAAGCGATACAACCTTGAGAACTCAGCTTCATACTCCCTCACACTCTTAGTCCCTTGGACTAACGAGATGAATTCCCTTTCCATCTGCTCCCTCACTGAAGGCGGAAAGTACTTCTTCCTGAACAGTTCTACAAACTCATTCCAGGTCATGGTGGACACGTCCATCACCCTCTGTGTGCCATTCCACCAAACCCGTGCATCGCCTTGGAGCATAAACGTGGAAATCTTCCTCTTCTCAATGTCGTCACAGACGACCATCTCGAAGTAGGTCTTCATATTCTCAATCCATTGGTCTGCCAACATGTGATCCGTACCTCCCTGAAATGGAACTCCTCCCAATCTCGAAATCTCCTTTGCCAACTTCGACAAACGAGTAGGATCTACAACATTAGCAACCTCCACCACAGGTGGAACAGGCAACTCAACATTTGATGCCTCCACATCATTCTCAAACATCTCCTCAACAGGAGGAGGAATCCCGCCTCTACCTCGGGCTCTACCTCTGCCTCTGGTCTACCTCGACCCCTAGCTCTGCCTCCTCGAGGGTCCATCACCTAAGGAGTATAACAACATGTGGTTAATACATGTATAACTCTCAAACACAAGTATAAGTCAACGCTATGACTCAATCAACCACAATGCTACGTCAAGGATACAATTCCATCCCCTACGTAAATCTTGAGTTAGACTAAAGGTCATCATTCCTTAAAAGTCTTTAACTCATAGAAGCTACATCTAGCTCCTACACTTCATCTCCTAAGCCGACACTACCCTGACGACTCACATCCTACCGTTCATTACATACCCAATGACTATATCAATACCGAAGAGCATATGATGGGGATCCGCTGCAGACGGGCCATCACTCGAGGAGTATTGATTGTGTCACCAAATATGTACCTTACGCTCTGATACCAATCTGTCACGCCCCTGATTTTACAACAATAAAAATCGATATATATAATCCCATAATTATACATGCGTGAATATTCAGTCATCAATACAAATACCTGGAACATCTTTCCCTTAAAACAAGTACTTACTGATACACTGAATCATCCGAGATAACATACACTCGCTCCACAGAGTTATATATTATACAAATTTACGAATTTAATTGTCATCACAATAAAACGTAAATGCTCCTCAGAGCTTACTGCATAGCGGAAGTCATATATTGGCAAAGCCAACAAAAATTGCTTCCTACCCGTTCTGCTGCCAACAAGCTCCTTCAGCTTCAGCCACGATTTTCCTGACCTGCAGGATTAGCCCCTACACCATATACAATGGTGCACCGGGGTTGCCAAACAACAAACCCGGTAAGCTTCTTCAAGCTCGTATGAGTAACTCATGAACATCAATCAACAACTCACATCAATCTACTTAAGGAAACATGCAGCCATGATTCCTTCTAACATTCCATATCCTTTCCAAAGAAAGGACAACATGAGTCACCGCTATGACCATGCTCTATTTGCTAACTTAACCATCAAGTAGCAATTCAAGTCTCATCTAGACAATTAAAGGAGAATGCCGTCGAAACTCTCCTTTAAGCTGCATACCTATGAGTCTCAAGCAACCTCGACCGTTACTCCCATAAGCTATCATGGCAGATAAACTAGAATTCTATTGAAATTGTAACCACTCGTCCTAACCAGAACGTGATTACCTATTTCCTGCCTTGATCACCATCTGTGATCTGTCACCATCTGAGACATATGATTTCAGACTCCGTCTAGTCAGGGAATCAACATCAAGTTCGCCATCTGCAACCTGTCACCATCTGTGACCTATAATCTTTAGACCCCATCTGGTCTCAGCTCAACCATTTATCACCATCTGTGACTCATGATCTTCAGACCCCATCTGGTCATGAAGTCAAACATCAAGGTTACCGTCTGCAACCTGTTGCTATCTATGATCTATCACCATCTGTGACGTAAGATCTTCCTAGACCCTATCTGGTCTTGAGATCAAACATCAAGGTTACCGTCTGCAACCTGTTACTATCTATGATCTATCACCATCTGTGACATAAGATCATTAGACCCATCTGGTCTCAAGGTCAGCCATTGATCACCAATTGTCACCATCTGTGACTAATGATCTTCAGACCCCATCTGGTCATGAAATCAACATCAAGGTTACCGTCTGCAACCTGTCACTATCTATGATCTATCACCATCTGTGACATAAGATCTTCTTAGACCCTATCTGGTCTTAAGGTCAACGTTAAGTAAGTCGCCTCCGACTTAAAAACGTTACAACATCTAGTTTCGGTTTTCCTAATCCCTGCTCACCATCTGTGACCCTTGATTCTAAAACCAATACATCTAAAATGAGTCACGCTTGACTCAAAATGTAACATCAAGCTCAATACTTTCCAAACAATAGAAAACATCTTTTTCTATAATATCGTTTCTTGAAAAGTCGCATTTAACAATAATATGAACACCATCATGCATATTATTATTCATCATAATCATTCACAAGGATATATATATATTTCATCTAAACATATATATGTAGTCATTCACTCAGGAATGCCTACTAATACCAACTATAGTTTGCAGTTAAATAATTAACGCCAAAACAATAATGGTACTCCTGTTCATAAAGGTCCTTGTGAGATTTACTCACCTTGAACTCCTGCTGCGTCTTCAATACAGAACAGAACCAAAACTATCACCAACCACTCGTCCAAATACTTCGTCAAGTACCTAATCACATATGGTTCCAACTTAGTAATGATTTAAGTCCGAAACCCCTGTTTTGAACCAAAATCCCCAAAGTGGCGCCAATCGAGGCAAAACCACATCCGAGACCTCCCTAAGTCTTCGGAATACGTCCACGATCGATGTGACCAAACCACAAGTCGATCGGACGCTCGTATCCTCACGGATCGAATAAATTCACCGATATGAAACTGCAAAAATCATAACAAATCCAATCGAACTCCAAAATTTGCATATTATATATCGAAACGCTCGTATCGACGAGTAGAAGACATATAATACCAGAAAAAGTTCCATACATGGCCGGAACACCGCCGGAACGCCGCCATAGACGGTGGCGCACCGCCGCCGGCCAACACTCAATATTTCACAAAACTCCCAACATCAAAAAGCTTCATCTAAGCATGCTTGTGAACTTTCATAACTGGATCGAAGTCAGAAAACAAGCTTAAGGGATCGAAAACTACCTCACAAGCCGTGAATAGTAATCCAATCCGAGTTGATCGAATTTTCACGTGAATCGATCCAAACAACCACCAAGGATCGATCGGCGAGGCAGCTCTGAGCTCAACCAAGAAAACTCGAAGCCGTGCCGACGTCGGAGCTGTGTTTTCCGGCCGGGTCCGAAAACACAAGGCTGCACCGCCTTGCAGCGCCGCCGTGGAGAAGAATCGGCGATAGAGACCACCAGAGGGACGACCAGACGGAAGAGGCGACCCTGCTGGCCAAGTTTCAAGGCCGGAGACCGCCGCAGTTGGCCGGAAAAGTCGGGTCGGATCGGCCGGGTTCGGGTCGGGTCAGTCGAAAATCTTCGATACTGAGGGAGCGGACGAGAGAGAAGAGAGAGAGAGGGTATGGTTTCCGGAAATGGAAAGGGAAATAATGAAATAAAATTCTAATTTTCCCTTTATATACTAAAATGGAAACTTCTTTCCATAGCCATAACTTCCTCATACGAACTCCGATTTACGCGTTCCACATGTCCACGAACTCGTATCGACGCGCTCTACAACTTTCGTGAAGGAAATTTTCCGAGAATCCCAACATATAAAAAGTCAAACTTCACACGACCCCCTAAACTGTGAAATTCAAATATTTATACGTACGAAAATCATTCTACTCCATATAAAATCTACGAATAAAGCATTATAACAATTATTCGTACAACTGGTCCATTATTAAATACCAAATTTAAATAACAGAAAACCAGGTCATCACATCTCTGGACGCGGACCACGACCCATAGCTACTTCCTAAGGTATGGTCTGTAGCGGCTCAACCTCTAGCGGTTCTGGCAGTGAGGTTCCTGCATGGGCAGACGGACGCAACGAATCAATAAAAATCCTATCCGCCGCGCTGAACGACACGTCGGACCCGAAATCCTCACTGCTTGAAATCTCTATGACGTTAGCCATCCCAAACCCTAAAACCCACACCGGTTAGCACAAACACAGATCTAGCCTATTCTTACATCAATTATAGCCAAGGGCATCAAGAGGAAAACCCAGAAAATCCCAAAGTAGGAACAAACGCACTCAACCCAGATTCGACCATCTAACAAATCCCTAAACACCAAGTCTTTGCCAACCACCATAATCCAACCCCCCCCAAAAAAATCTCATTTTACACCTCAGAACACGCCAAAGAAAAACAGGAATCATCCCAGAAAGACAAAAACAACAAAACCCAGAAAATAGCAGATCAAATAAAACAGGAAAAAGGAAATCCAGATACCAACCTCGGTGGTGAAGCCTACGTTACGATGGTGCACAGCAATCTTAGGGGGGTGCTATCGTCGTTTCTCCAGGAACGGTATCTCCAAGCTCTGGCAACCTCTTTCTTCAGTCTCGGACAAGCAGAGCGAGCAGAACACGACTGTGAGTTTGAAGCTTTTACCAAAGTGTCAAATCTCGCTGGGTTTCCCCCCTTTTTATGTCAACATCAGCGCGTTCTCCGCCGTCCGCTAAAAAACGACATCACACGACAGCCGTACACGTGTCACAGACCTCCACTTACTACCCGGATTAACCGAGGCGTCGCTTCGGTTGCGAAATCCATAATTACTATCATTTATGGTGAGAAGACGGCCAGGCTTAGGGGACAAGCCTCCGCACGCTAACCCCTTGTGGGTTAGACACGTGTCAACCACCACCAGACGAAGCGTCTGGTGGAAGTAACCACTGGGATGACTTCACCAACTGACGAAGTCTCCGCTGAGCGAAACCCCGCCAGCGGAACTTCTCCCTTATCATCCTCCAAGTGACGAAGTCTCCGCTGAGCGAAGCCCCGCCAGCGGAACTTCTCCTTTGTCATCTTCCAAGTGACGAAGTCTCCGCTGAGCGAAGCCCCGCCAGCGGAACTTCTCCCTTGTCATCTTCCAACTGACGAAGTCTCCGCTGAGTGAAACCCCGCCAGCGGAACTTTTCCTTTGTCACCCTCCAAGTGACGAAGTCTCCGCTGAGCGAAGCCCCGCCAGCGGAACTTCTCCCTTGTCACCCTCCAAGTGATGAAGTCTCCGCTGAGCGAAACCCCGCCAGCGGAACTTCTCCTTTGTCACCCTCCAAGTGACGAAGTCTCCGCTGAGCGAAACCCCGCCAGCAGAACTTCTCCCTAGCCATCCTGCAAGCGGGGTGTCTTCCGCTATACACCTCTGGCGGAACCCCCCTTTCAACTTGCAAACTGCGTGCTTTGTTCAACGCAACATCGTTCAAACAAAATACCGCCAGGCACGTCTACCGGACGCTGCTTCCTGCTACATTTAGCGGGGGGATACCCGCCAAACGGCGAATCCCGAGGCCACGCCTCACTCTGACAACGACCGCCACGCGGCGTTACCGTCAGACCGTCCCTACGGGACACGGGGACTAGTCAACAGTCTACGACGGCCCTGATCAGGCACGTTGACTCCCGTCATTTGGGTGCTAAACATTGGGCTCGCTACCCAACACCCTCTGCTCCGTGCAGCTCCCCCTCAACAAACAATTTGCCGACCATCCGGAAGTCTATCTTCGCCGGGGAGTGGGGGACTCCCTGGGGGGCCCAGAAGGGGCCCACCCGAAAGGGTATAAAGCGTTTGCTCAGTAAAACCAACGGTTGACAACGCACTGACGCTAATTATGCTCTTGCAAAGTCTAGCGGAATAAAACGCTTCAAACCGCCGAACAACTCCCCAACCAAGATTGCCCTCCTTGACTGGGGACTTGGGGGACTTGTACATACATGTACATTTGCAAGCATAATTAGCTATAATGGGACACACTCATTGTACCGCCAGAGGTACTAATTCCAACCAAAGGAATGACATGCAGACACACTGCCAGACGGGCTACAGCCTCAACGTCGGACCACCTCCAGATCGCTCCAGACGCGCCGTCACGCGACGCGCCAAGATGGCATCAGAGGCTTCTGAAAAGGGGAACTGAAGCATATTAGTCCCACATCGAAAACAAAGAGAAGGTCAACCTCTTCCTCACCCATAAAAGGTTCTCTCTTCTCTCCTAATGAAGGAAGCATTCCATATTTACCTATTGTTACTCTGTCAACATAAATACATGGACTAACTTAGGCATCGGAGAGTCGAAGACCGCCCAGCGCGGTCTCCCTCTGACGTCCCAGTGTGTTTTATTTGACAGATAGCGAAAGCTTTAAGAACATCGCAGGTATCGACCCGCCAGTCAGATCAGCGTTAACGAAGGTTCAGCTACCGCCGAACTTTTAGACATTAACAACTACCTTGTCAGTTTGGTAGTTTCCGAATAACTGAACATGCAGCTTATGAATGTGGTCACTACGTATCTTTATGGGGATCTAGATATGGAATATAATGAAGGTTCTTGTGAACTTCATTTACCCAAGTCAAGTGGCTCTAGACCACGGAGTGCATTTGCAATGAGGTTGAAACGCTCACTAAAGTGACTACTTGATTGGGAAGGGATATGATGAACTATGCCCACGCATTTCCATGACAAGTTCTGGATTTGCAATTGTCGCGGTTTATGTTGATAAACATAATTGGAACCCATGAGAGTTAAGGGAAACCCCTGAACACATAAAATCCTAGTTTGAAAGGAAGGACTTTGGGAGAACACGGTTTTGTCTAGGTTCAGAACTTGTATACCGTGTCAATAGATGCTTAGGCATTTTTATAAAGTCAAAGATGCACTCCCATGGTCGTCCATAGTCTTGGCCCTAAGAGGGATCCGTTTCGTCCCAGGGTTGATGACGAAAACGTATTAATGGCAAAAGTGCTTACCTGAGTACAATAGGTGCATTATTGTACTTATTACAATACAAGACCGGACACCTCAACTGTTACAAACTTGTTGGCTAGATATAGCCCCGCGCCAACGCAACATCATTGGACTGGTATAAAGACAATCTTTCGTCACTTAAAATGTATGCTAGATATGAGATTTTTCTATCCCTGCAGAGAGAAAAGAATGACAGAAGAATGAGAACGGATCTCATTAGCCCTAGGTGCCGTCCCAAACTCGATCTGTGACCGGCAATGCCGCCGCCGCCAAGGGTGGTCGGCGTCATCCTCCTCCCCTCCATCAAAATGATAGTGATGTTTTGATGGGATTTGCTTATATAGGATATCTCTCTAACCCTCACAAAGGTCGCTCCCAAATGGGTTATGTCTTTACCATGGGAAGCACTGCGATATCTTGGAGTTCTACAAAATAGACCCTTGTTGCTACTTCCTCGAATCATGCGGAGATTATTGCTTTACATGAAGCTGTGCGTGAATGCACATGGTTAAGGTCTATAATTAGACACATCCGAGGAACTTGTGGTTTAAAGTCTACCACAGATGAACCTACATGCATTTATGAGCATAATGCAGCTTGTATTGAGCAAATAAAATTAGGTTTCATAAAGGGCGACAACACCAAGCATATATCGCCTAAGTTCTTTTACAATCAGCAACAACAATCACTTCTAAAGATTGAAGTAATCAAATCTGATCAGAGGATAATGTAGCGGACTTATTTACTAAGTTGTTACCTAAATCCACCTTTGAGAAACATCTGAAGAGCATCGGATTGAGAAAGTTATCCGAACTCCCATGATTGTAGCAATCAGGGGGAGATGTCGACATCAGGGGGAGGATGATGTCTACATGTTTGATCTTGAAGAGTGAAGGACGTGTTGTGCTCTTTTTGTTCTTCGACTAGGGTTATTTTTGTCCCACTGGGTTTTTGTTACATGGCAAGGTTTTTAGTGAGGCAACGATCAAAGCGTCATCACCAAGTTTGAATAGCACAAGGGGGAGTGTTGAAGGATGTTGTATTTTAGTGTGCCTCTTCAAACTAGGATTTAGTTCTAGATTTATAATAGGAGAAAGTTCTAGATTTTCATATTGTATTCAGATTCTATTATCTTGTATGTACTCTGTAAATCCCTATATAAAGGGCTCCTATTATCAATAATAGAACACAAGTTTTTCTATTGGAACCTCCAAATTTACTCACTTGACTTCTATACTTTTTACACCTCTTATCAAATTTTCAAATATTAAATTTAAATTTACTCACTAAACCTCACTAAACTTCCTCAAATAACCTCACTCATATAATTTGCAAACAAATTATTATCTTTAAAATAAAAAATTTAGTCATTTCAATGATTTAATCACTCTATAAATCTTAACTAAATATACATTTCTTAATCAAACTTGAGTTTTAAAAATTAATGTCTAATAAAAAAGAAAATGCCATGAACTATTCTTTTTTTTTTTTCTATTTTAGCTGTGCAAAAAAAAAATGAAAAAATCATTTGTTTTTATTCTCAAAAAAAAAATCACTTGTTTTTCAAGGTTTTTTTCGGTATTTTTTGTACCACATGATTAATTATTTAAATATTTTTAGGTTTTTTAAATGTTAGTTTTTTTTTTTTTTTCATATATAATGGATTGACTTAGATTTAGGTCATAAATCATAAGATGATTTATTTTGTCTTCTCTCACCAATATGCGTTCAACATATATATCATACATTTTCATGTCACATGATCTTAATCATATTTTTAATTCTTATTAAATATATATGAATGCTTTAATGACTATGTAGTGAAATTGAAAAATGAAAATAGATAAGAAAAATAATAAGAAATACAATCTAATATTATTGAATTGGTATAATTATTGTCCTTAAAGTCATTTTATAGTAGGTTATATATGTCATGAGTTTTTCTATTGGAACCTCCAAATTTACTCACTTAACCTCTATGCTTTTTACACCTCCTATTAAATTTTCAAATACTAAATTTACTCATTAAACCTCACTAAAGTTCCTCAAATAACCTCATTCATATAATTAATTTACAAACAAACTAAGATCTTTATAATAAAAAAAACTTAGTCATTTCAATGATTTAATTACTCTATAAATCTTAATTACATCTCCATTCCTTAATCAGACAACATAAATCTCTTATCCAATAAAAAAAAAATCAAACACAAGGTATTGAGTTTTAAAAGTTAATAAAAATAAAATAACATGAACTGTATATTATGTGATTTTTTTTATTTACTTTTTCTTTTTTAGCTGTGCAAAAAAAATAAATAAAGATTAATCACTTTTCTTAATGTTTCTCTATTTTTTGTACCTCATGATTAATTATTTAAATATTTTTATTTGCTAGCTCTTTTTTTCTTCTTCTTCTTCTTTTTACAAATATAACGGATAGATTTAGATTTAGGGCATAATACAATTTATTTTGTTCTCCCTGACCAATATGCGTTCAATATGCATGCATATCATACATTTTTATCTTAACCATAGTTTTATTTCTTAATAAATAAATAAATAAATATATATATATATATATATAAATGCTTTAATGAGTATGTAGTGAAATTGGAAAATGAAAATAGACAGGGAAAATAATAAAGAATGCGATATAATATTATTGAATTGAAAAGTCTAGAGAAAATAAATATAACCATTTTTTTGGTATAATTATTGTCCCTAATAGTCATTTTATAGTAGGTTATATATGTCATTTAATAATTCATAATAGTGTGAGGTCAAGTGAGCAGATTTGGAGGTCCCAATAGAAACTCTCATATGTCATTTAATAATTCATAATAGAGTGAGGTCAAGTGAGCAGATTTGGAGGTCCCAATAGAAACTCTCAATAGAAATGTGTTGAAATGTGTTGAAGGATGTCGACATCATGTGTGCCTCTACAAACTAGGGTTTAGAGTTGTAATAGGAAAGTGTTCTAGGTATTCAATTGTATTCGGATTCTATTACCTATTGTGTACCTTGTAAGAGCATCTCCAACAGCTTCCCTATAATTTCTCTATTATAGGGAAGCAAAAATTAAAGTCTCTAAAAAAAATTCTGCTCCAACTCCAACAGATTCTCTATTTTACAGATTCCATAATTCTTCCCTAAATCCTTCCCTAAAATTTTACAGATTGCTATAAATATAGGAAATTTTGTTTTCTCTCTCATCACTATCTATGTTTTAGAGATAATTATAGAGAATCTGTTGGAGCAAAACAGTCAAATTTTTTCCTAAAATGGAGAAAAATAAAGATATGGGGAAGCTGTTGGAGTTGCTCTAACTCCCTATTTAAAGGGCTCCTATTATCAATGAATATACACAATTACAATTCTCCCACAACACGTTATCAGCACGAGTTCTAACCCTAGCCCAAAAGAAAAAAAAAACCTAAAAATCTCTCTCTCACAAAAATCTGCCGCAGCCTTCTGCCGCATGGCTCCTGCAGCCCCTGCAGCTCGCCCCGCACACCTACGCAGCCTGTGCTGCTGCCTGCACACCAGCCAGCCTCCTTGCAACGCACCTGCCTGCACACCTCCTGCCGCAAGCCAGCGCCCTCCCTGCCCTGCCCTGCGCACCTGCTGCCGAAGCTGCCTGCCTGCGTCCCTGCAAGCTCGCCTGCCTTGCGAAAGAAAGAAAAAAAACGAAAGGAAGAAGACGCATAGAAGAAGAAGGGGAAGGAGTGGGCCCAGAAGAAGAAAAGAAGAAAAGAAAAAAAAAGAAAAAAAGAAAAGGGGAAGCAGGCTTGGGCCCGAAAGAAAAAAATAAGGGAGAAGGGCAGCCCACCAACTGCCAATTTCCGACCAAATTCCGGCAATCCTAATTTAGCTACACGCCTGCATCAACACGCGCGTGTCTTCAAGCTAAGAACAATCACGTAAGTTTTTATAATTAAGGTTGCTGTTTTCTTGTATTTAAATTCCTTTTATTTTCTACAAATATTGAAATATATGTTGCCAAATGGTTTTGAGTATTTAACAAAGCGGAATTGTGGGGATTCACGCTTAACGAACTAAGAGTGTTCGTATGAACTAAGAGTGTTCATAATTAAACGAACTAAGAGCGTTCGTGTGAACTAAGAATGTTCACAATGCTTGGACTAAGAGCGTCCGTTAGCATCAAATATGACCATATTACAACATTGTTGTTTGGTCTAATCCAAAAGAGATTCTTGGAAATTGATTTCTTGGTAGCTTGGCTCGGAAATCTTATTATTTTAGTTTTCGTGGAAGTTTAGCTCCGAAACTAATATATCTTCTCTTCTTATTTTCAGGATGTCGAATGAACCAAGGCTTGACTTTCCCATGCTTGACTCAACAGGCTTGGATTACCACAGTTGGGTAACCGATGTTCAGAACCATCTCACTTCAAAGGGAATATTACCCATAATCCAGGCACCTAACCCTGATCTTGTGTTCATCCGAACATCTACAAAGCATGCTCAAGCAGTTATCTTGATGCGACGCCATGTGGACAAGGCACTCAGATTAGAGTATATGTCGATCAAGGATGCAAGAGAGCTATGGGTAGCGCTAGAAGAGTGCTTTGGAAATGTCCAAGATTCCCTCCTCCCTGACTTGAAGGTTCAATGGAACAATCTACGCTTTGCTGACTTCAAGTCTGTTGCTGAATATAATTCAGAGGCTCTTCACTTACAATCCAGGTTGAGATTCTGTGGACAACCTATCACAGAGCAAGAGCTAATTGAGAAGACTCTCTTCACCTTCCCCGTTTCAGCCATTGTGGTATCAAAGCAATACCGTACTGAAGTCAATGCTGGACGGATCACGAGGTTTCATCAGCTTATCAATATCATATCTGTAGCTGAGAAACATGATAACATACTCGTGAGGAATTATAATTTAAGGCCCATTGGAACTAAGAGCGTTCATGAGGCGAATTATAATGCACCCAAAGGAGGGCGCAAGGAGCGGAACCCTAGGAATAAGGGACATGAGGGACATATGGGTCCATATAACGGCCCTAATCAGGAAGGAAACCGTAAGTTTGGAGCGGATACACGTGGTGGCAATGCCACACGTGGGAGAGGGGGTTGTGGCAACCCTAGCCGTGGTAGTGGAGGCGCCATGGGTCATGGTGGAGGCGCCAATCCTCCTAGGGAACGCCCACAACGTGCACCTCAATTGAAGGGAGGCAACCACAATGATATGTGTCATCAATATGGATCTAGTGAGCATTGGTTCGATCAATGCAAGGCAAGCGAGCAACTAGCTTCAAGATACAGGGCATACATAGACCTGAGGGAGCAAGAAGTGTACCTTGCTGAAGAAGAAGAAGAAAATGGTGGAGACGTTAATCTCACCATAGAGGACTTCAAAGCTGAAGATGAAGTGCCCAAGGATGCTGCAGACTTTGATTAGAATAGTCCTCTTTATTTTTCAAGAATCATGTAATAGTCAGTAAATGACAATTGTATTAACTCTTTCTTATGTGGCGTACCCAATAAAATATGATGTCTAGGAAAGTCATTGAGATAATTGGTACTTAAGCGAGCCTCGCTCCACCAACATCTCTCTCTACTTTCCTGGTCATATTTGATTGGAGTTGCCAAACGGATAGAGTGACTACAATGTGTCTCAGTTTGATTTTCTTTATTTTGGATTATACCTTTTTGGACCATTTGATGTAATCATTGGCTACATTTATTAATAAAGTATCGTATTATTCAATGTCATGGACATGTTTTTAATTTCGAACTTTATTATTTTTCAGTATGTTTCCTGGAGAGTTGGAATGCCTTGTTGATAGTGGCACCACACATACTATATTGCGACATCGGCAACTATTTCTATGCATGACGCCTAGTCGATCTTCTGTGACTACGATGGCTGGACCATCACAATTGATTCATGGTCGAGGATCAGCTCAATTTATGTTGCCAAATGGCACAAGTATTAATGTCACCGAAGCTCTATATGCTCTTAGGGCTGGAAGGACCCTATTGAGTTTTAAAGATATAAGAGCCAATGGTTTTCATGTGGAAACACATTGTGAGAATGGACAAGAGTTCCTTTGCATCACCTCTAATGACTACGGACATAAACTAGTATTAGAGAAACTTATGTGTCGCTCTAGTGGGTTGTATGCAACCACTATTCAAGTCATTGAATTTGTACCATGTCATGAGAGATGACTTATGGGATTCTGACACATATAGGCTTTGGCACGATCGTCTGGGACACTCAGGTCATGATATGATGATCCGTATACTAAAGACTTCACACGGACATCCATTTTTCAAAACGAAAAGAAGTCAGAACAAAAATTCGGTCCAAGGTAGGGCCAGAGCCGCCTACCCCCTGCGGCCCAACAGTGGTATTGACACCACTAATGCCTCCTTGGTTCCTTTCTCTACTTCTAAAGTCAATTGTGACTTCATGGCTCAACCGGATTCTTCCATGGTTGCTTCTAAAGCCCACCTTTCGTTTTGCAAAGCCTGCTCTTTAGCAAAATTAGGATCGAAACCATCCTATGCAAAAGACACTAAACAAAATATTATATTCTTGCAACGACTAATGGGGATGGCAATGTGGCTCAGGCAGGGCTCCCAGCAAGGAAACGTTGGAGGCCCAAAGGTTCGATGGATTCTCGCCCGAGAAAGAAAGCGAGTTTGGCACAAAGAGATCCATTAATCATCGACATAAATAACCCATCTCATGAAGATATTCCGGATTATGGTTATGTCCAAGAGACATCATTGGGAGACGCTCCAATGTCAGAACCAATTCCAGAGAATAGAGAGATCTCCATGAATTACACTAGTGTACATAAGACGTTGAGTCGAGACTCTATTATCCTTGATGATGTGTTTGCATATTCTATCGGTCAAGGAATTATATAACATGATGATATCGAACCTCGCTCCATTGAAGAATGTCAATGAAGAGCAGACTGGCCTAAATGGAAAAATGCGATCCAGGTTGAATTGGATTCACTAACAAAGAGACAGGTATTTGGGCCTATAATGCTGACACCCCCAAGTATAAAGCCTGTTGGCCATAAATGGGTCTTTGTTAGAAAGCGTAATGAGAAAAATGAGGTTGTTAGATACAAAGCCCGCCTTGTGGAGCAAGGTTTCTCACAACACCCTGGAATCGACTATGAGGAGACATACTGTCCCATAATAGACATTATAACGTTTCGCTACCTTGTCAGTTTGGTAGTTTCCGAAAAACTTGACATGCAGCTTATGGATGTGGTTACAGCATATCTCTATGGGGATCTAGATTCAGAGATATACATGAAAGTTCCAGATGGACTTCAATTACCCAAATCAAGTGGCTCTAAACCACAGAGCGTGTTTTCAATAAGATTGAGACGCTCACTATATGGATTGAAACAATCCGGACGGATGTGGTATAACCGTCTAAGTGACTACTTGATTGGGAAGGGATATGAGAACAATGAAATATGCCCACGGGTGTTTATAAAAAAGACAAGTTCCGGATTTGCAATTGTAGCAGTTTATGTCGATGACATGAACCTAATTGGAACTCTATATGAGTTAAAGGAAACTGCTAAATACTTGAAATCTGAATTTGAGATGAAAGATCTTGGGAAAACACGGTTTTGTCTCGGACTAGAAATCGAGCACCGTAGTGATGGCATTATGATCCATCAGTCAGCATATACCCAAAAATTATTAAGGCGCTTTAATGAAGAAAAAGCAAAGCTTGTGAGTAGTCCCATGATCGGCCGTAGTCTTGAGCCTGAAAAAGATCAGTTTCATCCAAGGGATGAGGACGAAGACTTATTAGAGGCTGAAGTGCCCTATCTAAGTGCAATAGGCGCGGTACTGTACTTAGCTCAATGCACAAGACCGGACATCTCATTCGCAGTGAACTTGTTAGCTCGACATAGGTCTGCACCAACACGTTGCCATTGGATTGGCATAAAGACAATCTTTCGATACTTTAGAGGTACGATTGATATGGGCTTGTTTTGTCCCTACAGAGAGAAGAGAAATAATGGAAGTGTGGGATCGGACTCCACAAGGAAAAACGCCACATTCCGTGCTCCTCCTCCCCTCCATCAAAATGACAACGATGTCTTGATGGATTTTGCTGATGCAGGGTATCTCTCTGACCCTCACAAAGGTCGCTCCCAAACGGGTTATGTCTTTACCATGTGAAGCACTGCAATATCTTGGAGGTCTACAAAGCAAACCCTTGTTGCTACTTCCTCAAATCATGCAGAGATTATTGCTCTACATGAAGCCGTGCGAGAATGCATATGGCTAAGGTCTATAGTTAGACACATTCGAGGAACTTGTGGTTTGAAGTCTACCAAAGATGAACCTACATGCATTTATGAAGATAATGCAGCTTGTATTGAGCAAATGAAATTAGGTTTCATCAAGGGCTACAACACAAAGCATATATCGCCTAAGTTCTTTTACAATCAGCAACAACAAGCACTTCTAAATATTGAAGTGAATCAGATCCGATCAGAGGATAATGTAGCGGACTTATTTACTAAGTCGTTACCTAAATCCACCTTCGAGAAACATGTGAGAAGCATCGGAGTAAGGAAGTTATCCGAACTCCCGTGATTGTAGCAATCAGGGGGAGATACTGACATCAGGGGGAGGTATGTTGTCTACATGTTCGATCTAGAAGAGTGAAGGACGTGTTGTGCTCTTTTTGTCCTTCGACCAGGGTTATTTTTGTTCCACAGGGTTTTTGTTACCTGGCAAGGTTTTTAACGAGGCAACGATCAAAGCGTCATCACCAAGTTTGAGCGGCACAAGGGGGAGTGTTGAAGGATGTCGACATCATGTGTGCCTCTACAAACTAGGGTTTAAAGTTGTAATTGGAAAGTGTTCTAGGTATTCAATTGTATTCGGATTCTATTACCTATTGTGTACCTTGTAACTCCCTATTTAAAGGGCTCTTATTATCAATGAATATATACAATTACAATTCTCCCACAACAAAATGAGCTTTCCGAGATATTAAATAAAGGCATTTGACTATGAGCTTCTCTTTTCACTACACTTTGCGAGAGACTTGGATGGCATGATCTTACTAAGAGCTAATTAACAATTCCAACTGACTAGGTCTAGACGACTCCTCACTGCATCTCAGCTTCATATGCGCGTGATATCCCTAACAACTTCATCGAAGAAATCAAATTCTGGGGAAGACAGCAGGCCAATCCCACATTTCTTCACAGTGGGTCGTTTGGACCAGTCTAGAGGGTAGAACTCAAAGAAAGCCTCCGTGACATTGTAAAAACTAGAGGGCCATTTTGCTCCATCTCCTTTTAGGGGAGTAAGATACCACATAACCACATAATGGGCATTGGCACTTCCAGCTCTATGCTCAACGAAATTCCAATTATCCAAACAGCAATTAAACTCGATGGTTTCACCATTGTTGGTTTTGAAATAGGATTTACATCCAAATCCAAAGTGTAAGTAAAGAGGAAAATCATTATGTCTGTCGAATGCGGCAACGGATAGAGTAAAACCTAAGAAGTTCGTATCAAACCAATTAGGAGGAAGCTTGATTTTTATTGAAGATCCTTTAGTTTGATAGCCAAACCACTTTGGAATTTCATTTCCCGGACATAAAATTGTAATTGAAGCTTTTGCATCCCAACGTTCCTGTACCATGAATGCATGTCATGATTATTTAACTCATCAAGAAAAATAGCAGTTGCTCTTAAAGCGTAATTTGTAAGAAAGCAGAGGGAGTGACTGTGTGTGTGTGTTAGAGAGACAGAGACATATACATGACCGCAGAGATGACCAGAGTCATCAAGAAAAAATAGCAATTGCTCTTAAAGCGTAAATTGTAAGAGAATAATAGTGAGTCGTGTCGCGTGTGTGTGTGTGTGAGAGAGAGAGAGAGAGATACATACATGACCGTAGAGATGACCAGTTTTTTGTTTAAACTTTGATGACGCAATTGCCATTAGAAAAATTCTAAGCTGTGCATCCAATCCCATGCCGCTCCATGCATTCTGATCCAGTCTTAAGCAATTAGAGAACACATGTTTGTCATCAGAAACCTGATATTGATCCCAACCTTGTCTGACTGTAGTCCTCGAACTTAACGCTGTCTTTCGTCCCCGGAAGCCATAGGCATCAAAATGTTCTAGAAGCAATGGGAGCTCCGGTAAAGATTGAAGACTGTTGCAATCTCTTAAGCTTAGATACTCCAGCCCCGAAACGTGCACGATGCTTGCAGGTAATCTCTCAACTATGCTTCCACTTAAATTTAGCCTCCGCAATGATGATAAGCTAATGAGATCATCAGGGATTTCTAAAACACTGCAATAACTGAGCTCTAGTCTTTTCAAAGAGGGCAAACCGACTGAGAAGGCAGGCAAGTTTCTAATTTTCGAACATCCAAAAATGATGAGACTTTTAAGACGATTTAAATTGTACATGCTGCTTGGGACAAGCTCAAGGTTTTCACACATACAGAGCTCCAATGTTTCAAGTCCAATCAGATTTTCAATCGACCAGGGTAGCTCCTGAATGGCTGCTTGATATAAATGAAGATGACGAAACCATAGCACAGGCTCCAGGATTTTGGGGAAGAATCTGAATAAGGTTGCGAAACCTTCTAGAAGAAGTGGGTCTAAATATTCTAAATTGCGACTGTAGCTAATTGCAAATGTTTCGGCCCAGTAGTTTGTGACTTTGAATTTGGAGGACACAAGGTGTCTGCACCCTTTGACATTCACCCTTTTTTTTTTTTTTTTTTGAAAGGAAACATTCACGGTTTTTAACAATGACAGGTTAATAAGAGCAACGAGGTTTAGCTCTGTAAAAAATTTGAAGTTACTAAAGTCTAGCTCCAGTACCAGATCAGCTACTGAGGAAGGCGATGGTAGCGCTGACTCTAAAAAATGGAGTTCCCTACAACCATCGAGGACCACAGATTTAATTTTGTAGATGCTGCTTGGGACAAACCGAAGGTTTTTGCAGTTAAACAGCTCCAACTTTTTTAGCCCGACTAGATTTTCAGTCGACATGGGTAGCTCTTCAATCGCTGTTTTACTTAAATTTAAAAACTCCAGACCTTCCATAGGCTCCAAGATTTCTGGGAAGTCCTTGAATTTACAGCAACCAAAGAGAGAGAGTCTCGAGAGAGATTTCAACTTACAAATGCTGGTAGGGAGCCTCACAAACTTTTTGCAATTTTCCAGTTGAATTGAAACGAGGCCAGAGACACACCCGATTGATGAGGGTATTTCTTCAATTGCTGCCCCAGCCAAACATAAATGTCTTATATTCCTCGGAAGTTCTGAAAATCTGCCAAGAGTTGAGCAGCCAAGTAGACCAAGAATTTGGAGAGAATTCAGATTGCAAGTGCTGCTTGGAAGATTCTTAAGGTCTTGGCAGTACATCAGGTCTAATGATACAAGCTTCTTGTGGGACCAAATTGATGCAGGCAACTCTTCTATTGCAGTTCCACGTAAATATAAGGTAGTCATATTCACCGGCATATCTGGAAGATGTTTAAGACTTGAGCAGCCACTAAGATTCAGACAGGTAAGCTTGTCAAGATTTTGAAAATATGTAGGGACTCGAACTAAACTTGTACAGTTCTGAAGTTCTGTATTCTCAATCGGACTCCGGGAGAGATCTGGAACTTTAGTTAGGTTCTTCGAATGACTAAGATTTATCTTTCTCAACTTCCCAAGATTCTGCCACAAGATAATCAAAGAGAGATGTCAACATTAGCTTATCTACTTTTTCACTGCATTTAAAACACAACTATATAGTGTACCTGGTCTTCAGTCCAAAGTTGCTCAACTTGGCTATTGGGCATATGAAGCTCAACAAGATAGTCTGGAGAAAAATCTGATGGCAATGATTTCAAAGGGTATCCGTCCCAGTACAGATATCTAAGGGCATCAGGAAGAGACGAAAGGCCTTCGGGAAGGTACATTTTGCAGTGCTTCTCGGGAAACTCATCACCAGAGATAAATATTTTGAGCAATCTTAGATTATGCATGTCTTTGAAGGCTGCACCTCTCACATGCAGCTTTGTAATCTTAGACATATCAAGGAATATGGCTTCAATTGTTCCGGTTCCCTACAAATGAATAGCAGAGTATACATAAGCATGGTATATACAAGTAGTAATACAAAAAACTTACCAGAAACAACATTTTTATAGGCAGGACAAACTCCTATGTGGCCCTTCTTTAAGAAAGTGAAGAATTTGGCTCTTACTGTATTATGTTTAAATACTTGACAGATATCCTCAGCAATCCACAACCTACTGCGTTTTCCATGCTCCTTAGGTTCACGGACAATTGCACGACCCATTTCTTGTATCAAATCATGCATCCACAGGTAGTTGTTTTTTATTGATATGAGAGACATATCAGTCAGAACTGCAATTCCCGCATCAGCACAGAAGTCACAAGTATCCAACATTCTTTTTGCATAATCTATCTTCTCCCCTTTATAAAAGCATGCAATCTCAAGAAATATCTCTTTCTGTTCCTCGTCTAATCCATCATAACTTACTCTCAACACATCCTGAATTCTTTTGTTGGGAATCTTTTTCAGTTTAATCAATTCACTTTCCCATTCTCTTTTTCTCTTGCAGTGCAATAGGGAACCCAAAACCTTAAGAGCCAACGGAATGCCTTCAACATAACTTACCACCATTCTTGACAATTCTGTATATTCAGATGTAGGACACATATTTTTGAAAGCATTTAAACGAAAAAGCTGAAGGGCTTCATCTTCATTTAATTGCTTAACTTCATATATCTTATCTGCTCCTCCAGTCTTAAGTAGTTGCATATATATAGTTGTTATAAGGATTCTACTTCCAGGACCAAACTGAGCATCATCTCCAACTAAAACATCTAGTTGCCTTGGATCATTCACATCATCAAGAACAATGAGGACCTTTTTACGGCGGAGCCTCCTTCTATCAAGAGTTGAACTTACAGATATAGTGCCCATATTCAGATTTTCTTGGTCTAACAAAATACGAAGAAGCTCCTTTTGCAACTGATTTAGTCCATGACTAGTCTCTGATGCTTCCCTAATATCTCCAATAAAGCAACAAGCTTCAAATTCAAAAGAGAGATGGTCAAATACAGCACGAGCAAGGGTGGTCTTACCTACACCACCCATACCCCATATGCCTACAGTCCTGACATCTAGAGAGTCCAAACACAACAACCTTTCAACTTCCCGAACGCGGCTTTTCATCCCTACCAGGCCCTTCAAAACACTAGATGATCCACCATTCAATTTCACTAAAATAGCTTTAACAATATCCTCAACTAACTTGGACTCAGGCCTGGCATATATATAGAAGAAAGACAAACATTATTCAAATAAGTATACCTAAATGAGCTCCAAGTATTAGAAATCAATACAAGAAACAAAGAGTCAGTGACGTACCTTATTTTGTGAGAATCAAACCCAGATAGATTTGCAGCACTTGTCAAAGCATCCCTCCACTGGCGCACCATCTCCCCCCTATCCTCGAAACGTTGTTGAAGTTGAGCAAACGCAGCTGCATAACTCCCCTCCTGTCTCCGCACATGTGATGGATTTACGTCGTAGAAAACAGGTATAACAGAGCATCCATATTTCTTCTTGCATTCGAGTATATGCACAAGCTCATCCAAGCACCATGTAGAAGAGGCATAATTCTCCGAGAAAATGATTACCGAGAGCTCTGATTCCTCTATTGCTTTGAGAAGAGCGGGTCCGATTTCGTCTCCTCTCTCGAGTCTGTTATCTACGTAGGTTTCGATTTTACTCCGGCGTAATGCAGCATGAAGATGACTGGTGAAACTGTCGCGGGTGTCCTCGCCTCGGAAACTGAGAAACACGTCGTGCTTTTCTCTATGGGGGATAACAGTGGAAGAGGAAGAAGCCGCCATATATACTCCCTGCAATCTGGACTATCCATATTCAAAAGTAGTAAGTTGCAGAGATTGTTAGTATTTGTGGCTTTGATACCACTGTTGGAATTTGGTGCGGAAGGTTTAGAAGTAGTAGGCTAGGACAATGTGTTTAGGACTTCAATTTTAGAAGCAAGAGTTTGGGAGGAGGAGTTTAGTAGGACACTTTGAAAAAGAGGAGATGGTTGGGTAGTTAAAACAGAGGAGGTGTTTTGTATTAGAACAGAGGAGTTTTTTTTATCATTAATGGACAATTCTTAAATGGAAAATGATTTGTGGCCTCAATGAGGCCTAAGATTTGTGGCCTCAATCCTAGGTGTCAGTCATCTACACACATCACATATTTGCCAAATTATGCCATGTAATTCTTGAGTAAAAAGACTATCTTATCCTTCCAAAATTTAATGGCTTTAAATTATTTTGGTTTTCATCTAAAAATAAAATATATTATTTTGTTTTTTTTTCTTTTTCTTTTTTTTCGTTATATATATAATTATATATATAATTCGTCAAAAAAAATTATATACAAATATGTGTTTGTGTGTATAAATATAAATATATATATATATATATATATATTAATGTCATAATTCTAACCCACAAAATAAAAAAAAAAAAGTCAAATTTAAAATTGATTCCACAAAAATGGAAAGAAAACATATTAATATCTTAATTATAACCCATCAAATTTGGTAAATTTAAGTAATATTCAACTCTTTTAATAAAATTAATGGAAGATTAGTTCACCTTACACTAACAAGTTAATTAGAAAAGTCAAAAATTAAATTGGATCCACAAAAATGGAAAGAAAATGTATTGAAATCGTAATTAAAACCTATGAAATCTGGTAATTGAAGAGGTAAGAAAATATCATTAATAAATTGAATTGATAAAATTCTAGATTCCATCATTTCAAAATTTCTCGATAATTTAATATTGTCTCATCCAAACGCAACATTAGGAAGTGTTCCTTAAAGGTCAAGTGAGACTTCATTAATACAACTGTTCGTTTATTTTTACATGAAAAAACAATTATAATGTTATTAATACTATGTAAAAATTCAATGAACAATAGGTGTATAACACAGCAATAATCAAAGAAAAAGTGCAATTAAGGAAGGTGTAAAATAGAAGTCATCGTCCACATTAACATTAAAGTCAGCTAACATGTCTTACACAAACAAATAAGTAATAAGTAGCTAATAATGAGCCAGTACAGTTTACTGGGGACTTTTCCCTAATAGTATATTTACACTGAAATAGAAATCATCATCCACACTGAAATTTAAAGTCAGCTAACATGTCTTACAGTAATAAATAAGTACTAAGTAGCCAATGATGAGTTAGTAGAGTTCACTGGAGACCTTTACCTAATGACATGTTCACACTTAAATAGAAGCTATCATCTACTGAAACTGAAAGAGCTAACATGTCTTGCACAAACAAGTAAGTATTAAGTAGCCAATTATGTGTAAAGTTTACTGAGGATCTTTTCCTAATAGCATAATTACACTAAAATAGAAGTCATCATGCACATTGTCTTACAGTAACAAATAAGTACTAAGTAGCCAATAATGAGCTAGTAAAGTTCACTGGGGACCTTTTCCTAATGACATAATTACACTAAAATAGAAGTCATCATCCACACTGAAATTTAAAGTTAGCTAGCATGTCTTACACGAACAATAAGTACTAAGTAACTAATAATGAGCCAGTAAAGTTTACTAGAGACCTTTCCCGAATGGCATATTCACACTAAAATAGAAGCCATCATCCATTGAAACTTAAAATAAGCTAGTGTGTCTTGCACGAACAAGTAAGTACTAAGTAGCCAATAGTAAAGTTCAACGGGGAATCTTTCCCTAATAACATATTCACACTAAAATTAAGCCATATATCATTCACATTGAAATTGAAAGTCAGCTAAGTACTAACATGTCTTATACGAACAAAAAGGTACTAAGTAGCTAATAATGAACAAGTAGAGTTCACTGGGAATTTTTTTCTAATGACATATTTACACTAAAATAGAAGCTATCATTCACATTTAAAAATCATTATTGTCTATTGAAAAATTTGGGATCAACAAAACAAGTATACTTTCAAAAATTAATTTCCTCATGTGCAATATATTGTATTCCATATTAAGCAATTTCTTTTCAGATATCAACTTCCCAATCAATTTAGATATCTAGGTTTTCAATCACCAGATTTTATGAGTTAAAATTACGATTTAAATACATTTTCTTTCCATTTTTGTGAATCTAATTTAATTTTTGACTTTTCAAATTAACTTGTTAATGTAAGGTAACTAATCTTCCATTAATTTTATTTATTAAAAGATTTAAATATTAATTTAATTTACCAGATTTCATGGATTATAATTACGATATTAATATATATACACACACACCACATTCATTCTCCATCGAAAATATATAAATTTTTTGGACGAATTATATATATATATATATATATAACTTTGTTTTTAACGAATTATATATATACACCCATACTTTTTTTTGAATATGTATAATGAAAAAAAATCCAAAATAATGAAAAAGAAAGAAAGGAAAAAAAACCAAACAATATTTTTTTTAGAAGAAAGTCTAAATAATTTAGAGCCGTTATATATTCAACAACATATATATATATATATATTCACAAAAATATATAAATATAAATTTTTTTAGACGAGTTATATATATATATATCTATCTATATATATATAATAAAAGAAAAAAAAATGTATCTTTTCTAAAAGAAAGCTAAAATAATTTAGAGCCATTAGATTTTGAAAGGATAAGATAGTTTTTTTATTCAAGAATAACATGACATGATTTGACAAATTAGTGAGGTGTATAGGTGACATGGCTTGACACCTAGGATTGAGGCCACAAATCTTAGGCCTCATTGAGGCCCTATATCATTGCCCTAAATTTATCATCCAACTGTCCATATCTTAGATTAGCCTTTAAATATCATTTTTGTGAAAAATCAATCGAATAAGAAATCGTTTAATTATCTAATTGAATCAAACAAATAGATGGTTCTAACATATGATGAATCATCCATGTATTTCATAGAAATGAATAATTAAAAGGTTTTCAATTTGATTGAATTTTTACAGAGCTAATCTTTGTATGATGTTATGCAACATGAATGGTTGGATTAGAAAATTATAAAGTTAAAATGCATTAATCACAATAAAGGATGAATATACTCATTCCTCAGAAGTGAACCTAAGAATTGTGAATTGTCTTTTTGATAATTGATGGTTAGTTCATTATATGGACATCTCTTCATGCATATATATAGAACAAGTCCACCGTCTTGTTCCACCGACCCTCCTCATGTCACTTGTTCCACCGACCTTCCTCTTGATACTTCTAGATACAGATTTTCTTAATTACATGGACACCAACACTAGCTTATGTGGTTAATTGTTAACCACACAATTATATACTACACTAGAACTTACTAGATAACATGATTAGTCTAGATTAATCTAGCTAGATTTGTACAAGTTCTAGATTAATCTAGATAACTAGAGAATAGTTTAGAAAGTATCAATGTGCATTACTGTCTCAACAGAGATATTAAACTATTGCAAATGAGAGAAAAACACACCTCAGAATCGATGCAAGAGATCTTTAGAGAAGCTGCAGTGGAGCCTTGATCTGCTGGGTTGGTAGCAAGAGAGAGGGTATGGCAGGGAAGTCAATCTGAGAGGTTCGGATATTCCAGATGATGAGTATGTTTCTTTTCCAATAACAAATGATGCAGAAACGCGCCGAAGGGAAATCATTAGATATGACGAGGAAGTTACTCGAGCACTTTCCGCGAACTAGTGGAGGACTTGCAGAGAAGCAAACTAGAGAAGACTTAGAAAGATGAATAGATCGAAGTCCGAATCTGCACCCCAGGATAAATTATGATGGGGAATGCATGAGTCACGAGTATGTGAAAGAGTGACAATTTCAGGAGACGGAAAGATTGAATATATCATGACATTGCATTTGATGTCTCACTCTCCTAAATGCCATTTTGAGTCGTGGTTGTCCCAATAACACGTTCTGCATCTCAATGGCTACAAGTTATAAGAATTTAATTATGTACATGGACACTTATGTCATATGTCAAACATTATATATGTATTAATCACATTGTTGGTGGTTGGAGCAAAGCTTACTCCTATGGATGTGATGTGTTGGGGTGAGGCCATTAGAATCCTCTCCAATTTTGTGTCACTGTAATCACTATCTCACAATATTAACTAGCCGATACACGATTCAGATGAAAAATGTAATTTGCATTCTTATGGATTTTGCCATTTAGAAAATTACACACAAGTGATTTTTTGAAACTTTAATTAGTGATGAGGCCACTTAATTTTTCTTGTACACATAAGGCCACTTGCTTCCACAAATTAATTCATTCCTAACAATTTTACCCTTCCACTTAAGAAACCCAATTAATTCCATCAGCCTTATACAGTTACACCCGTACCTCTCTCTTTCTCAGATCTCCGATCACAGTCTCTTTCCCTCTCCTCGACCACAGGTCTCCTCTCTCTCTCTCTCTCTCTCTCTCTCTCTCTCTCTCTCTCTCTCTCTCTCTCTCTCTCTCTCTCTCTCTCTCTCTCTCTCTCTCTCTCTCTCTCTCTCTCTCTCTCTCTCTCCTCGACCACAGGTTTTTCACGTCTTTGGTCTCGGCCTCCGATTCCGGCGACCACCGGCACAACGCTCTCTTTCCCCCCATCCGATTCCCTCGACCACCGCCTCCGATCTGGTGAGATTCCAATCAATCCAAGCTTGCAAAACCTCGAAACGGCGCCGCCACGCCTAAAGACGACGACGAAGCTCCAATCGGAGCTACCTCACTGGAGTCCAACTCAGATCTCTCCGATTCTCTACTCGTCTCAGAAACCGAATGATCGCAGTGAGGCCTTTGGTTTCTCTGTGAACTCGACCTCGTGCTCATACTTCGACGGCGAGATTTCGTGCGAGTCAGGCAGATTCTCAGTTGGATCAGAGCTACCTCACTATTGTGTTGTGGTGATGAATGGGAAGCGTGGGTGTAGTGTGTTGGAGAGATGGGGAAGTAGAAGTTGGGTCGTTTCCGACCAGCCAAGTTGATCCAACCAGTGCCAGAGATAGTTTTCTCGATGAGTTTGTAGCTGGGCTTGTAAATGGGTTGGCTGTGCCTGATGCTGCATTGCTTGGGTACTTGTTTGGGTCATTAACTGTGGGGCAAATTGGACTGCCCAACTTGTTCTGTTCCTAATTGTTTTAGTTTTCGTTTGAGCAGGGATGTTGGTTATAGCTGTAGCTTTGTTTAACAGCACAAAAGTGATGAGGGCATGTGAATTAGTACTAATTGCATTTTGACATGTTATAATTGATTAACCTTTGCACTTAATGAAATTGGATCTTAATTTTACGCTTCATTGTGCAATTTTAATGTTATGGTATATATTTATGTTTATGATGGTGTTTTATTCTGGTTTATGTTTGTTTTTGTTGTTGAATTCTGGCAATATTTGTCTTGTACTTGCATCATTTCAAAAACAGAGCAAGTGAAGCGGTTTTCAATGTTGGTGAGAGTAGCTTTCGAAGTTGGTGAGAGTAGCTATTGGTTTTTGTGAAAGTAGCGTTTTATTGTTGGTGAGAAGAGTTTTTGATGTTGATGAGAGTATCTTTTATTGTTGGTGAGAGTAACTTTTGGTGGTGATGATTGTAACTTTTTGCGGTGGTGATAGTAGTTTTTTACGTTGGTGAGAGTAGCTTTTGTTGGTGGTGAACATAGTTTTTTTTGCGATGGTGATAGTAACTTTTTGCGTCGGTGAGAGTAACTTTTATTGATGGTAAGAGTAGCTTTTGATACCGGAGTAGTTCTCTAGTGTTAGTGAGAGTAGCTCGCTGGTGTTGGTGAGAGTAGCTCGCTGGTGTTGGTGAGAGTAATTTTTGTTATTGGTGAGAGCAGCTTTTGCTGTTGGTGAGAGTAGTTTTCTGTTGCTAGTGAGAGTAGCTTTTGGTGTTGGTGAGAGTAGCTTTTAGTGTTGGTGAGAGTAGCTTTTGTTGGTAGGGATAGTAGCATTTGGTTTTGGAGATCATAGTTTTTTTTGGTTAGGAGTAACTTTTGTTGCTAGTAATAGTAGCTTTTGTCACCTCGCCTGAGATTTTCGGAATTCTCACCAGGGTAGCTTTTGTTGCTAGTGATAGTAGCTTTTGTTGCTGGTAACAGTAGCTTTTGGTGTTAGTGACAGTAGCTTTTGTGGTCGTCGAAAGTTGGCCGAAGACCCACCGGAGTTGGCCGGAGATCTCACCGGAGAGGAGAGAGGATGATTGTTAACTTTTTACTCTAATGGCATTTATGTAAATATATTAATTTTTATATCCAAAATTTAACACCTTTTTTATTCTAGTGGCCTTATGAGGGAAAAAAAAATAGTTTGTGGCCTTATGGCTAAAAGAACATTCAAATATGCACTTATATGTAATTAACCCTTTGCCATTTTAGGCTTCTTTATGTCCCTAATACTCCTATGAGTGGCTCAAGTTGTTGCTGCCGAATCTAGTTCTACTAGCATCTGTCCATGTTATCTCGCAATAGAAGCATTGGACAAAGCGATTGGTTACGAAGTACATCAATTTAAATATTAGGGATAATGACCACTTACACAATTTTAGACTAAAAAATGCTCACTTACTCCACTAAGAGTTTTTTACTCCCATTTACCCAATCTAACATCTATAGATAGTTTTACCCTCATTTTAATTAAAAAACTACTCTCCTATCATATTCTCTCTTCCTCTCAGACGCGTCTCTCTCTCTCTCTCTCTCTCTCTCTCTCTCTCTCTCTCTCTCTCTCTCTCTCTCTCTCTCTCTCTCAGATTCTCTCTTTCTCTCGCACACAAATCCACATCATCCGTCGTCGATTTGTGCGAATCAACTAACTCCGGCCACTGTAATGGCCTCCTCGGCGGCTTCACGGCCATCACCGTCGGCTTCTCTATTGTCAAGCCCTGGGCCGCCATCATCTGAGGCTTCATCGTCGCCATAATGGAAGGAGAAACCCAAAAATCTGGGCGGGTTGAATTGTGGTCACTCATCGGCGGCAGCGTCAGTGGCGTAAGAAGTCACTCTCTGTGCCTTCTGGTTCTAGGCTTAGCAGAAGAGATGTACAGTCACAAAAGTAGGGTGGAAGGAGATGAACACGTGGTTTGATGGATTTAGCATTTTTTGATTAGCGGTTGGTTTTGTTGTTTGCTGTGATTTATTTGTTTGTTTTTGTAATCTTGATACAGGAATTGTTCTAGATCTGAAGTGCTTTGGGTACTATTTCAGACAACAATTTTTATATTCGTTGTGCCTAGAAAGAAGGTTTTTGTTTCAGAGATTGTGGTTGGCGGCAGGCAAGATTAATCATATGTGTCTGGAGGTAGAATAGGTAATACCATGAAATCTGAGGGCAGTAAGAAAAATCACTTGTTAACCTCATTCATATCTAATTTATATTTGGGTTTCTGCTTTAAAGAAGGAAAAAAACACAAAACTGTTCTTCTCTAAATTAACAAAGTTACAGAATACTCTCTCTCTCTAAATTAACAAAAGTGTTTATTGGGGGGCAATAATATGTTTACTGGGGGGCAATAATATGTTTATTGGGGGTCAATAATATGATTACTGAGTATTATTGGGGGGCACCAGTCAGGTAGCCGGATTCTGGATTCCGGTGACCTATCACCGGTTGCCGGAGTCCGGTGACTTCTCTCTATAGGTGACAAAGAAGGAGAGGGCAATAATGTCCTAAAAATAAATAAAAAGAAATTAAAAAATAATTAATTGGGTATTAGAGAAATGATCTCTTAGAGTGTTTGGATAAATGGGCAATCTCTTAGAGTGTTTGTGTAAGTGGCCAATTTTTATCCTAAAATTGTGTAAATGGTCATTATCCCTAAATATTAGCTGTTAAATACGTACTTTTTGTTTAATGTGCTCCATGTGATTTAATATGCTCATCCATAGTTTTAAGACATTGTGAATGACAATTGGATTTTAACCACATGTATTAAATTAAAACAATCTGTCACAATCTCTTAAACATTGTCTCTTAGATGAGCAAGTCAAAAAGTATCTCTAGCAATGCTAGCCATATTTTAGTCAAATTAGCTAAAGTTGTTAGAAAGTTATTTTGGCTAGTACTTTATTTTAACAATTTTGACTTATTTTATTACTTAGATGAAGAAAAAATAATTCGTATAGCAAATGGTGTTGCACATAGGCTTGCACAACTTGCAAGTGTTACTGGGCTGGATGATGTATGGTTAGAGGAGACTCCTACTATTATCCAAGATGTACTCTACGAGGATTATTATAATCTTTCTAATGTATCACAAGGTTCAGGTTTTATGTCCCCCCCCCCGTTGCAAAATATTATTTCAATAAATGGAACCGGGCGTGGGGCTGAGCCTCCCAATTAGGCTGGGTCCACACCCTTTTCAAAAAAAAAAAATTACATATAACAACTTAAGAGAAATGCCCCAATGTTTTAAATTAACATAAATAATAGAGAGTCTCATATCGTTTTTTATATTTAGAATTGAGATAGTTAAAAGTTTTTTTTTTTTTAGATGAATGATGTCAACCTTTATTGAATAAAAAAGAATCAACTGTTGCAATACTCAGAAGTTATTACATCCTGAAGGAAAGAAGGTGTAGAGGAGAAATAGAAAGTTTGGCCTGATGAAAGCTGACATCCACAAATTAGTGTATCAATTTAAAACCCTATCAATGTACTAAGAATAAGTAGGGATCGTTCTCAACCGGGGATTAGGGCCTGATTAATTCCTGAAAAATAAAACGTTAGTAAAATGAATAAAAAAATATTTTTATACATTATTCACGAAAAATATAAATAAGGGGATTTTAGATTTGTTTATTCTAACAACTAAGTAATATACACATGTGACACATCAAAACCAAATCAAATCGAAATTAAATGAATGGAACGAAAATAATATGTAATTAACTACTACTAACACGTTGGTAAGATTTCAAACATCAAATCACGAATCAAAATATGTCTAAGCATAGAATCAATCAAGAACAAAGATGAATGCAGACAAAGTTCTTTTTACTTCCCTTAATTAAATTAACTAGATGAACGCACCATAGTTAACCCTATTAATCATGCAATCACTAGTGGTAGCTAATCACTAACAAAAACACTCATAACCCATTAAGATTCATAGAAGTTTGATCAATTCAAGTCAAGAACACAAGTTAGAACGCTAATCAAGCATGCACAACTCATTGTTAATTTACCTAAGTATTTATAGGTTTTCCACCGAAATTATTAAAGCCTAGAACGCTAGCAGCTTAATATGGATTCAATTACATGTTCATCAACCTAAGTATGCATCCAAAGATCAATTAACACATAAAAGATGAGATTGAAGTTCGAAATTAACAATCATACAAGCATATAATGAAATCGCAATTTTTCTTTTGAAAACCTAAAACCGAATTCATGCTTCATAGTATTTGAAAATCACATAACTAAATTCAAACTTTCATCAACACAAGTAATCGCAAATCACCAATCCAAAACAGAAAATAAAATTGCAAGTTCCATAAAACCCAAAATAGAATTCTCATACAAAACTGAAAACAGAAGTGAGGTTCCATGGTTACACTTTTTGATCTTCAAAAATGCAAGAAGCTTCAAAAGGTGGTGGAATGGATGAGAACTACGGCAAGGATGCTTGAATGGATGAATGGATGTTTCACGGCCTTGAACTTTTGATTGCTTGAAGTTGCCGAAATTTGGAAGAGAACGGGAAGTGTTTGTGTATTTTGATTCTGAATTTTGTGGTGTCTGGAATGTCTCCACAAACTCCCTTTATATAGTGAACGGCAAGGGCTAGGGTTCCCTTGAATTTCTCTTGAATTGCGTCAACGAATAGAAAAATAGCATATGAAGTAGAGAGCAAGTAACCTTTCTTTGGCCGAAATCTTCCTTGTATCTAACCCTAATTCGACCTCCCTTGTATGTAGAGTCATAAATCAATTCTTATTCCTCTATTTTCTCTCATAAAATCCCAAGAAAATCCAATAATATCCCTTAAATATATTGCCGAAATCTTTTGATAATTCCTTGTAAATATCACGGCAAAAAGCTTGTAGAATGGGCCTATGATTCCTCAAAAACGTTAAGAAGGATCTAGAACATCATGTGCAAGTCACACGCTTCAAACTTCGGGCCAAACTTCCCCAAAATGGGCCAATTCGAAAATAGTCTTCTCATTGCCGAAATTCCTTTAATATTCTAGAACATTCTTGAACTATCTTGAGTCATCTTCAAGACACAGCATCTCCTAGCTTCACCAGGACTTCTAGTAGTATCAGGTTTCCTAGTCCAACTAGGACTCTTTCATTTCTCATTTCCTTACATCATTTTTCTAAGCTCACTCCTAGTTGCATTAGGATTCCTACTTCAATTGAGATTCCTTTTCCTAGTAGAACTGGGAAAGCTTCATTTCTCCATTTCTTTGTCATTTCTGCGCCTTATTTCCTCCTTGCCTTCATTTCCATCATTTCTAGCTCTTCTTAGCTCATTTCCTCCGTTTGGAGCTCAAATGTACCTAAAAACACAAAACTAAGTCAGAAATGATAATGTTAAGAGAATAACTAAGTAAAATGTAGAGAAAATGATACTAAAAACATAGAAAATATTACTCCGATCAAAAGCACTTGCGCAGCTGTAAGATGAGCTGCCACATTAGCTTCCCGTCGAGTATGTATGACTTTGACGTTAGGCAAAGCATCCAATTGAAGCTCAAGTCTTCATAAATTCTTCCTAGCCTTGAAAGGTTGTTACCAACCCCCACAAGTTGCTGTTGGACTATCAAAGAATCAGTCTCGACAATAGCTGGTTGCAAAGACCTATCCACAATGAGATCAATAGCTGCCTTGCAAGCCAGAAGTTCTGCATGCTCAGCAGAAAGAAGGCCCCGTACCGGTTTACCCTCACATGCTAGGAATTGGCCAAGATTATCCCTCATCACCAAGCCAATTCCACTAGCGCTAGTTTCCGAAATAAAAGCTCTATCTGTGTTCAGTTTTACATAACCCAAAGGAGGACTCTTCCAGCATATCTTGCCTGCATCCCTTCTAATACCACCAGTACTCCTTGAGTTATGGAAAACAAATTAAATCTTGAAGTCTAGAGACTGACATTAAAACAACATCATTCACACCTCTAGTCTTGCCTTCCCAAACTCTGCAATTTCTTTCTTTCCAAACTCCCCATAACAAGAACAGTAAAAAATCAAATTGATTAGCTGCTAACCTGTTTGAGCAAAATATAAGCCATTCCAGCACCCCCTAATCTGCAGACTCAGTTGTGAAACACACTTGATCAATAGAAGAATTCGAACACAGAACTTCCCTTGAAAACGGACAATCTCTACATAAATGTAGAGTCGATTCCATCATCCCAATGCAAAAAACACACAGTTGTGATTCAATGACAACATGTTTGGCTACAAGTCTTGTTAGAGTTGGAAGAATGTTGTGGCAAACTTTTCACACATGCACCTTAGCCGAGCTTGAAATATTAGCGTGTGCCATATCTTCTTCCAAAATTGAGATGTCACATTCTCCAAAATCCCTGGCCTCTCCAAAGAAATGGAGAAAGCATATCTATAAGCTATCTTGACTGAGAACTCCCCTTTCTTCTCCAACCGCCAAGCCACTCTGTCATTAACTAACCGCCTAGACAAAGGAATGTTTAAAATTGCTTCAGCCCCCTCCTGAGCAAAAACAGCTCGGATTTTACCTTCATCCCATCTACCCGGTTCATGTAGCAGTTCATTAATAGTCATATTCTCATTAACAAGAGGCAATCCTATGTTGGGAACCAAAGTAGATATACCTAGAACCTAATTATCAGACCAAACTTTGACAAATTCACCAGTACCAATCTGCCAATATATATGTCCTTGCTTTAAGCAATTCTCTAGAAGCAAAAATACTTCTCCATGAGTATGATGGGGCGCTGTGAACAGGAGCCAACCAAAACGAGCTCCCAGGAAAGTAACGAGCCTTGTAGACTCTAGCAATTAAGGATTCATGATCATTAGCAATCCTCCAAGCTTGTTTGGCTAACATAGCCATGTTAAACTCAATAAGACTCTGAAAACCAAGTTCGCCTTCTTCGTTAGGATGGCAAAGAGACCCCCAAGCTTTCCAGTGAATTTTTCTTTTGTCTTCAGTGCATCCCCACCAGAATCTAGCACACATCTGTTCCAGGTCTTCACAAACAAATTTTGTCAGTTGAAACACACTCATTGCTTAAGTTGGAAGAGCCTGAGCAACAACCCTAATTAAAATGTCTTTGCCTGCACCACTAAGCATCTTCCCCTGCCAATTCTTTAACTTTTTGGCCAAGTTATCCTTGATGTATTGGAATGTTGTCGTTTTCTTGCAGCCCACATAAGTTGGAAGACCTAGATACCGCTCATGTGAATCCACAACTTGCACTCCCATATAAGAAGCAATTTCACCCTGTAAATCTTCATGAACATTTTTCTAAAAACAACTGAGCTTTTATCAAAGTTCACCAATTGACCTGAAGCTCTGCCATATGTTTCTATAACATCTTGGATCTCATAACACACATACAAAGAGGCCTGAGCATACAACATGCTATCATCTACAAAAAGTAGATGATTGACAAGAGGAGCTCCATAACATACTTGAATCCCTAGGAGTAACCCTAGCCTTTGTTTCTGCTGCAATAAGGCAGAAAAACCTTCGACACCCAGTAGAAACAAGTAGGGTGACAAAGGATCACCCTGTCTCAAGCCTTTACTCGGTGTGACAAGTCCTCTAGGTTTACCTCTGATCAAAAATGAAAACCGTACCGAGCATAGACACTGCATAACAAATTCAATCCACATCCTTGTGAATCCAAAACGTTCCATCACCTTTCGGAGAAATAGACACTCCATTCTGTCATAAGCTTTGCTTAAATCCAATTTCAATGCCACATGACCATCGTTCCCTTCCCTCTTATTATGTACAAAATGAGCAATCTTATTAGCAACAAGAATGTTATCAGTGATCAACCGACCAGGCACAAAAGCACTTTGAAATGGTGAAATTATATCAGGAAGCAAAACTTTGAGCCTGTTAGCAATTGCCTTAGAGAAAATCTTGTAAAGGACGTTACACGGAGCGATAGGTCTTAAGTCTGACATGCTTTCAGGATTATTGACTTTAGGAATCAAACATATGTGTGTAAAATTCACCTGTTTTAAGAGTATATCAGTATGTAAAAAATCCTAAACAGCAGCGGTTACATCCTTCCCAATTACCTCCCAATAATGTTGAAAAAATAATGGGGGCATACCATCTGGACTAGGAGATTTTGTAGGATACATCTGGAACAAAGCACAACGAATTTCTTCCTTAGTATACTCACTACAAAGTTGAGCATTCATTGTTGGCATCACATTGGGTTGAATAGCTTCCAAAATAGTGTTCATAGCCACCATATCAACTGGAGAAGCTGTGAACATCTTTGTAAAGTAGGATGTAACAATATGCTCAACCCCATCATCGTCCTCAGACCAAACACCCTGCTCATCATATAACCCATGAATTGCATTTTTTCGTTTCCTATTAGCTGCCTTGCGGTGAAAGAATCCAATGTTCCTGTCTCCTGCTTTCAACCAAGTCACCTTGGCTCTTTGTCTAAAAAATGCTTCTTCCTGAGAGAGAAGAGTTTCAAGCCTGTTCATCAGCATCCTCTTCTCATCCTGAATAGAAGTAGTAGCCGAGGAATCCAAGAGCTCTACCATCCTGGCCTGAACCCCCAACATCTGCTGCTGCCTAAGTCTGAAGGTGTTTTTCTGCCATCCAATGCAATCCGGGTATGAGCTATCTTTTTAACAACCTGGAACATTGGGACTCCTGAAACCTCTGCTTGCCGCTTGTTTTTACCAACGGGTCACAATCCTTATGTTGCAACCAAAAAGATTCAAATTTGAACCTTTGATGCTTAGGTTGTTTTGGGATTGGCACTTCACTTACCTGAAGAAGAATCGATATATGGTCTGAATCACTAGGTGGGAGGTGAGTAACCTTTGCATAACCAAACACATCAAGCCGGGAAAGAGTGCAAACTGCACGGTCTAGACTTAAATGAGTTTCTGCATTCCACCATGTAGCCTTAGAATCCTGAAAACCTAGATCGAGGAGATCGCAATACCCCAACGCCTCTCTGAACCCCCGCATTTGCCTCTCAACCCTAGGTGGACCATTAATCTTTTCCCCGTTATTTAGAATCTCTTTGAAATCCCCAATGATCACCCATGGTAGCGAGTCTAAGTCGCCCAAGTCTTTTAACAACTGCCATGAAAGATCACACTCGGCAGTACGAGCGTAACCATAAAAACCAGTCATGCGCCATCAAGGTTCCCCCGACCCGGCTTGAATCACAGCATTGATATGATGCGCTGATAGAGTGCGAACTTGCAGATTGATCTCCGCACTCTAGAAAATAGACAGACCTTCTGCCTGACCATTACTAAGAACCTCCTTTGAATTGGGAAACCCTAAAGCCTGATGTAGTGATTTGAAAGCCTCCATCTTGCTTATCTTTGTTTCATATAGAAACATGATTTGGGCTTGTTTTGGGAAATCAGATCCCTCAACGCCCTTGCAGTAGTGTCATTGCAGATACCCCTGCAATTCCAACTAAGAATGTCCATTGAAATTGGTAGAAGAGCGATCTCTCTAGAACTCTAGAAAGCAAACCCTAGCAGAGAAACTAGGTCTAGTTAAAAGTTAAAATGAAGAACCACTTAGGGTTAAGAGTCTGATGTAGTTGTTAAAAATGATAAAAAAAAAATAATAAAAAAAAACTAAACATGCTCTCCAAAATAGCTAAGGAGCAAAATAGAGAGAATATTTTTTTTTCTTTTTTTGAAGAGAAATTTTATTCATACATATCTAATTTCTAAATACACATCTCTTGTTTTTGAATATTTTTTAATACATTTTTACCCCTTAAACTAACAACGCCAACTCCTTCACTGATGTTCTACTTCCAGCAACCCATGAAGCTCCTCCACTACTCACCACACCAAAGCTTCTCTAACTCTGGCTGCACTACTCTCTGATAATGTTAGGCAGAGGTAAATCTGGGTTGAAGGAAATTGGTCAAGTCGGTTTCTCGCTTTCTCTATAGATGTTATTCAAGGTCTTTGTGATTTTGATTAAATTAAAGCTTTCTTATTGCATTTGTGTCGGTTCCTTAATACTTTTTGTTTTGGGTAATTGAATGAATTCAATAGAACATGATTTAGGAGCAAAATGCAGCCAGACCAAACCTTGATTAGTTTTGATACTTTGATGAATTTAACTAAATGAATTTGATACTTGATACATATCTTGTTCATTATTCATGAGATTTTCAATTTGTTTAGATGTTAGGCTCATCTCATCATTAATTAGGCTAAGACAGATATATAGTACATGCAATGTAAGCTTAAGATTGGGAGTGTTTGGGTTGCAAGGAGGTGGGCAGCGACTTCGTGGCAGTCGAGTTACTCTATTTTGAACCTTTGGTTCTCTTTTTCTTTTTTTTTAAAAAGAGGGGCATTAAAGGAAGTTTTTGGGAAAAAATGAACAAAAAAAATTTGGGTTTGCGTGGATAAATTTTTTTTTTTTTTTGAATAAAGGGTGGTGCGGCTGCTCTCAGGCCTTCATTAATGAAACTGTGGAATACAAGGGGGGACAAAGAACCAAAACCCTTGATTACAATACGCACGTAGAGAACATCCTGAAATACTATCATGAGTCTCCAATAAACAACTGCATTCAACAAAGCACCAACTAGCAAAGAGCGTTCTACTGGTGACTCTATTTGCTTTGACATAGGTCACACAGCGGTGATACGATAGAAAGATAACTTGGTCTACAACTCGATTACAGCTTAGCATAATTTCCATACACACAGCTTTCCCATCATGTTGCCACTGGACAAAACATCCAGCAACACTAAGTTTCATCCTGCTACTAGGAGGCAGCGACCATTTGACCAAGCCAGGAACTTGCCGCCTACCTAGGGTAGACACATTACTGCTACTAAAAGGTTGCGACCATTTGCCAATGCAAGGAACTCGCCACCAACTTAGAGCAGACCAGGCACACAGAGTGCACATACCGGAACCAAGCCCACATACTCCTACCTGCACTCGATAGAGACTTATTGAAAATAAAATGCAATACAATAAAACATAAATGTAACACTGGACCAGGGCTGAATACAAGCTAGCCCAGGCCCAGGCCCAGGCCCAGGCCCAACAACCAACAAGCCCAATACCAAATGGAATATGGCAGAGGCCGTGATACCAGCATCCTGCCTGCAAATCTAGCACCGTCCCACTACTAGCAGCCTCTCCTCCATCCCTGGCCGTGCACCGAGCGAACGAGGGCCATCTCTCCTTCTGACCATCATTCTCCAGATACCAGCAAGGATCTCCAGCCCGCCCAGCCACCACGAGCTCCGGATCGGAAAGCATCCCAAACCAGAACGGTGGTGTCCAATCGGATCTAAGCATTGACGATCCCAACGTCGTCCAACCCAACCCTCTCCAACAAGTTCGCTCCGCAAGCCAAAAAAGGAATCTGGGATCCCTTCGATGCTGACAGCACAGCACCACCCCCCATCCTTCAAACCACCGTAGTAACTCCCCTCGGAAACCAGCGATCACAGACAAGAAACCGGCAACCACTCCTCGTCCTCTCAGACTTGGTTTATTGAGGGAGAAACCCACGTTGTCCATGACGGACCCATCGCACAAACCCATCCAGCCGCACTCCCGGCTCATCGACAGGGTCAGAGGCCAGCGCCGACTGGGAGGGCAGCAGGACAAGCGAGAAGGTTTGACAGAAAACGAGATTTGATAACTGCGCGTACGGCGCGTCCTTTCTTCTTTTTCTTTTGGACAAAATTTCTCTTTTTTTGAAAGACATAAAATTAAGCCAATAAAATATAAATAAATAAAAGTGTAAAATTGAAAAAACAACCAATCTACACTATGCCAAAAACTGCATCACACTACACTTTTTAGACAACGAAAAAAAAAATTCCGTTGTGTGATCACTGAAACTGCTTCACACAACAGGTTTAATGAGATTGGCGTTGTATAAGGAGGTCGTACATCAATTTTTTTGGGTCCAAGATTATTGTACAACAGTTTTAAGGATTTGTCTGTTGTCTGAATGTAAAAAAAAATTCCCCCTCACCTTGCTCAAATTTGGGTCGAAATTTTGACTCACCTTGCACAAATGATGTTGTATGAGAGTAAGTTGCAAAATAACATACAACGCATTTTTTGTTTCCGTTGTGCAAGTTTGGAAGAAAATCACATGTACCCCAAAAGTGTGAGTGAGTAGCCCCAAAAAGGCCAATATTTGAGTGAAATGCTGGTACACAATTTAAGCTCCTACAACGGAATGGCTTATTTGTGTTGTCTGAATGAGAAATGTATGTCCCTAACGTCAAAAATGCTTCTTTGATTGCACATAGGCGGGAATTTTCCCTCCTTGCTCCCTTAACTCAAATTTAACATGTACATGATCAGACAACTTAATTTCATACATGCGTTGTGTGAAAAAGTTAAAAAAAAAAAAAAAAAAATGTCTGCCTTTAGTTAGGGCCTTAGTGACTTTGTCTCCCCACTCGGCTTGCACAAAGTAACTCTGCCTTCAGGCCCCTCTTCTTGTTCGTGTCGATCTCTTAGAAGGCAACCATTTCCTCTCTCTCCTCTCCTCACCTGCAAACCAAAAAGGAAGAAACCCAAAGTTTTGATTCTAAACAACATCACCACGAAGGTAACTCCCTTTTCGATCTCCTTCTCTAGATTTGGTCTCTTCTCCCCATTCTACCATGTTTTAATTTCCTGATTAGGCTAAAATGCCAGAAACTCGATCTGACCTAAAAGTTTTTGACTAAACTCGCCTCTCTCTCTCTCTCTCTCCTGCAACCCCGCTCTCCTCTCTCTCTCTCTCTGTGTCTCTCTTCGGAACGGCCGCACGACGCCTTTTCTTTCTTTGACTGTGATGCAGTGATGGACTGACGGTGCGCGGTGAGTCTGGGTTTTTGTTTCTCTTAATTTCTGCTTCTGGGTCTTCACTCTTCAATCTATTTATGGCTTCCTCTTAATTTCTGCTTCTGGGTATTCAATTTTCAGTCTTCAAGTCTGGATTTGGCTCGAACTCTATTAGGTAAAGCAGCTTCGATTTCAGTTTTCGACTCAATTTTGGAAACTTCAAGCTTGGTAAGTTGCTGCCATCTTTCTTGCTTCAATTTCTGGGTTCGAATTGCATCTGTTACTTTTGCTATACGCTATATATATGACTGATATGAGATTAAAATTGGATATGTGATCTGTTTTGTCCTTCTGGATTTCTTGGTTCAAATTGCATCTGTCACTTTTTGCCTTTCTGTTTTGACTTTTGACTTGAAAATTTGAAATTGAGTTGCATTTGTAGACTTGTATCTGTTTTGGTAAAGCATTGAATTGTTTGATGTATTGGTTTTGGATCCCATATCGTAGATTTTGAAGATTGTATCTTTAGTTATGTATCAGTTTTGTATCTCTTTTGCGACTGTTGCGGTTGCCACTGCCAGTTTTGGAATATTTGAAAAAAGAGGTAGTGCTCTGTTGTGCTCCGCCAGTTTTTGTTTAGTGAAAATTAATTAAAATGGTTGATGCAGTTAATATAATCACATTTTGCTGTTAATTTGTGATTGAGTATTCAATTCATGTGTGTTGTTATGTTGGAAGAGTGAGTTTTCGGTACTGTTGTTTTGCCAAATATCAAATTGTCGGAAGTCTGATCAGTGTTTTGATGCTGGAACCAACTATGCTTGAATTTGCTCTACTATACTTGCATTTTCTTCCCAATACTTGTATAAGAATTTTTGTTTTGTTTTCTGTAGAGTGAATTGTTCAGTGCTGTTGCTAGATAATTCCAGTGTTTCGTAATAAGTTTTCTCCCCTGGTAGTTTCTTTTCCAAAGTTCATTGCAATTGTATTTCTATGCCCTTGTTAAAATTCAGGGTTATGGTAAACATGTTCATGTGAGTTGATGCTAGTGTTTATAATATTCTATATATCTTCTATTTCATCTTGTTTTTGTGGGGAGCAAGATTGATGTTGGTTCTACTAGTCTGGACTACTCGATTTAATATATCTTTTTTTTTTTTGCTTTCCTGTAGCAACAAGCCTGTTCAAGATGCTTCTGAAGTACAGGCCTGAAGACAAAGCTAAGAAGAAGAAGAGTCTTTTGAAAAGGATCAGGCAGAGATTGAAGGAAAGACTGTTGAAGCCAAGAAGCCTGTTGTTGTGAAGTACGGTCTCAACCATGTCACCTACCTCATTGAGCAGGTATTATTCTCTACCTTCCACTAACGTTGTATTTCCTTATTATTGATTCTGTTTGAGTGACATTGTCTATAATGTTTTTATTTGCAGAACAAGGCCTAGCTTGTGGTTATCGCTCATGATGTCGATCCAATTGAGTTAGTTGTATGGCTCCCTGCTTTATGCAAAAAGATGGAGATCCCCTATTGCATTGTGAAGGGCAAAGCACGTGTGGGAGCGGTAATTCTTCTTACATATACATTATGTTTTTTGTTCTATCATGCCACAGCTACTTGAATAAACTTTCACTATCTTCTCATAGAATCCTTAACCTTTATATGTTATAATGTCACTTAATTTTCTGTCATGCCTGGTCCACTTGAGCTGGCATCAAGTTAGTATAATTGATTCTCTGAAACTGCTGTCACTATTTCGATCTTTCCAGTTTCGAAAACCAAATACAAAAGAAGCTAAAATGGCATTTCTGAGGTCCGTGGCTAGTGCCATAGCTGCCTCTCTATTCCCGGCCGCCCATGCCTCTTCTTCCTCTCAATCTTTCCGATTCCCTAAACTCCAAAGCTTTCCTTTCTCTCCTCCTCCTCCCCAAACCCAAATCTTCTGTTCCTCGCTACAAGCCTTACCCACTCTCCCTCAACTCTCCACATGAACGCTCCCACATTGGAACGGAAGCCCTCCTTTCAGGTCTCACTGCAATTCTCACACCCTTCTTTGTTTCCTATTCATTCTTTGATGGGTTTAATATGATTCATCGATTTACTTAAATTTCATTGATGGTTTCTATTGTAAATCTTCAAGTACTTAACTTTTCTTTACTGATTCTGCAAATTTTATTGTTTTTCAACTACAGAATGATGCTGTATTGCCAGAGCTACAGGTAACTTCCAACCTTCAAGAATTTACTTTCTTTTGGTTTAACTATATCGAATTGCATTTGTTTCTATTGAGAAATTTTGATTAGGATATGAGTTTCCTGGGCTGGAGTAGATTTGATGTTTATTTCAGAAGAAACAGTTATCTATGCTGGCGTTTTTTAGTTATGAAAATTAAGGGTCTGTTGATCTTGTTGAAAATCTGAACTGTTGGTTTTGGTTGGTAACAGACAGAGTACATGGTAGATATGAAATGTGAGGGTTGTGTTAAGTCTTTCAAGAAAATGCTACAAGTTGTTGATGGTGAGACTTTTGAGCTACTATATTATACTAGAATTTTATGCTGTTTTGCCTCTCATCAGTAGCAATTATCTTATGCTTAATGGGGTTTTCCTTTAGGGGTTAAAAGTGTAGAGGCGGACCTCAACACCCAAGTCGTTAGGATTCTAGGTGCAACCTCTGAAGACCATGACTGAAACTCTCAAGCAGACGGGTTGAAAAGCGAGATTGATTGGGCAAGGGATCCCAGAAGGTTAGGTCTTTTTTCTTGCTTTTGGTTCAGTTCAAATTTGTTTTCATTATCTTCTTACTTTGTCATTGAATCAACCATTTAGGGTACATATTCATTGTCATTGGTACCTTTTGCATGGCTCTGGTTAAAGACTAAGATTCTTATTCGAGCGAGTTTTTCTTTTAAGTAATCTGAAAAATGAACAGCAAGACTACTTTTTAGGTAGTCTAGTGAGTTATAAAGTTTTTAAAAAAAAACATCTTTTAAGTTATAAGTAGAATACAAATGATATATCTGAGTATGAAGAATGGTATCGTTAGGCACATAGAGCTTGTTTTGATTACCCATATTAGTCAATCACAACATCCTGGTTTTCTTAATGGACTTTCTTTGCAGGTCATCCCATTAAAAAAATTGTGCTCTTGCATATCGGATCCCATAACTAAAAAGGCATGTCACAGCCCAACCTTGAGTCATGACTAAGGTGGTGGTTAAAAATTGAAATCAGAGTAAGCCATTTTTTTATGGTTAAATTCTAATCTTTTTGGGTGAATAAATATTGAGACTCTTGTGATCACAAGAGTCTCAAGTACTTATTCCTCAGAAAAGATTTGTTATGTTAAAGTTCTGTTTCATAATTTGCTGGAATTCTTCGAAGTATGAACATAAACTATAATATTCTTTGTGTCTTCTTCTTACAAAGCTTTATGGCAAATAAAGCTGCATCATGTCTTTGCCTATTAAAAGTTGATGCTCAAGTGAAAAGCTGATTTGAAACTAGCATTTGAGCCATACTTGCAGAAATTCTCTACTCTGTGCACACCAAATTATATCCTCAATTTTACTCTTTTCCTTAAATGCTTTCTCGTATCAAGTTCTCAATTTGGTACATATGATGTTGTGTTTTGGTATGAAAAGTTTGATTTGAAATACACTCTTGTGTCACGTTCGTTGAGTCAAACTTGGAACCAAAATTTTCATTATTGGGCCTATATTAAAACAAAGTTCTTTTCTTTCTCTTTCCTACACCCTTTTGAATTTTACGACTGCTAATATACATGTTCAACATACTTGCTGACTTCTTTCCTGCCTTGCAAAAAAAAAAAAAAAAACTGATTTTTGATTTACCCTGCACTACGTTTTGAAACAAAGCTTCTCAATTGTTGAATTCACATGAAGCAAAGCTTCGTTCTTTAACTACAGCTACATTGAAGTTATGAGTTTACGAACTCAAAAATAGATCACTCAATGAAGGTCTGCCTGTATTAATAACTAATAGATGCTCTTGGCTTTTATGTACTTATGACGTTTTAGCCTTCGCCATTTACCAAAAGCCTTGGCAATGACTTTCTGATCTGAACAAAATCTTTTAGCTATGTACAGTTGGTCAAATTTCCCTTTTTTTTACTACAAGAGTTTGTTTACAGTAAAGAGACTTTACATGTTAAGTTGATGCCAATTTCAGTTTTGCTAATGAAAAAGCTGAACTCTCATACTTTCGAATCAAAGTATGGGTAAACTTTTCATTTGTTTTAAATCTAATCCTGAGAATCTTATTACTCTTTTACTCATGGTTTGTGAACTTGAATTTGTATGCTGTCGAAAGTCTAGCTATGCCTATAAAAAGTGAAAACCAACCATTACTTCAATGTACAAGGTTTATATATATGTTTACTGATTTGGCTTTTCATTAAATTTTATATGGATTATTTACTTGAGATCAAATTTTACTCCCTAATCATGCCCCTTGTTATTCGCAAAATGATTAACTAATTCTTTTGATATAATAAACTGATTTCAGTGGGAGAGGAGAGGCAGCAACCAATACACCTAAGCAGATATTGATCAAGTGCGAAATGAGTGGGGGAAGTTTGTTGTCAACACATATGTGCATGAGCCATGAAGTAGCGCGCTTGTTGCTGGTCCATTTTTGCTAAGGAAAGCATCTTTTTTTGTGCTTGTCTGCTGGTACATTGTCATGCACCATGTGTTGCATGTTTTGGAACAATGGATATATATGTATTAGCTTTTTGATGTCCCAAGTAGATGGGCATGCACTAGAATGCTTTTCTTGATTAAAATGTTGGGTTCAATGATTAGTGGTTTGCAATGTTTATATTTGATGGTTTGCAATGTTTATATTTGGTATGTAAATGGATCAAATGCACAATTTAATTCAGGAATGGGATATGTTCAAATAATCAGACAATAGAACAGATATAATGATAACTGCCTGTTGTCTGAATGGCCAAAAATGGGGACAAATCACACTGCAATCATTCATATCACACATCGGTTTTTAACAAATCACTGTCTTCTAATCTACACTCACACAATAGAAGCAATTAAACTCTGTTGTCGCAAAGTTAATCAGACAACAGAAAAAATTGAATTATGTTGTCCCAAAGTTAATCAGACAACAGATATAGTCCAAGAACTGAAGTTTGAATATCAGTCAGACAACACACAAAATAAAAGTCTGTTGTCTGAGAAGCTCAACATACAACAGCTTCAACACTAGCACTGTTGTCTGAAGGCAGCGCCACAACTGCCGCGCAGCTGCGCTTGGCATCTGCCTAGCCACCTGCCAAGCCATCTGCCGAGTATCACACAACATGTTTAACACATACACGTTGTCTGTATGTTTCTCAGACAACTGTGTTCCACCGTTGTCTGAATTTTCAACAGACAACGGCTCAGTCTACAACGGTGGCACTCCAAATCAGACAACAGTTTTCTTCTGTCGTCTGATAAAGATTTTGGCATAGTGCTACCACTATTCTATGTTCCAAAAAAAATCATTATTCTTTTTTTAGTCTATAGAACCTGAGAAAACACACACTCTGTCTCTAGGATGTCGTTGGCCAATGTTCTAAAAATCGGCCTAGGCAGCCACCTAGGCACTGAGCGGCTGGCAACAGACTTGATTTCTTCATAATCGGGTGAAGTAGTCAGTCAGCATGTAGGCGGGAATTCGGCTAGATTAGGCGGGCCTGGGCGTTCCCAGTCGGGTTTGGGCTGGGCTAGGCACTTATCTTCTCTCTCATCTGATTCGTCTTCTCTCTCTGTCTCCGCCTCTCCTGGTCGCGACCTGACCCTCTCTTCTCGGTAGCCTCTATCTCTTTGTCAGCCCTCTCTCTCCTCTTAAGTTTTCAGACCAGTTATAAAGCACAAAGTCTTCAAGATTTGTGCTCTGTAATAATGGCTAGAAAGAGAAAAACTGGGCAGGTGATGAAGAAGATGAATAGTGTGGTTGCCTTAGTTTTTAGAAAAATTATCTTCAATGATGCAGTCATCAAGAGTCATTGCTGCAATGACAGCTTTTACTTGGTATAAAAAATAGAGTCCTACTCTCTCTCATTCTATCTTGTAGCTTTGTAGCTATTTGTTTTTGTCTTTCACTAAGCAAAGGAGAGTGGTTCTTTCCTATTATTTTTTGTTTTATCATTCACTAGACAAAAGGGCGTAGGACACCTTTTGTTGTATAGCCACTTCAATTGATCAACAGAGAGACAAATCAATTGGATTAGTCTCCGTTTATAATTGTCAAAATATCTTATTTCTAAATCACTTAAGCTATATAAATTTAATAAAAAATAAAAACCACCTAGGTGCCTCCTACGCCCTTCGGTGCTAGGCCCCGGGTTACCGCCCGACTAGCGCCTAGCATTTTTTAGAACCTTGTCATTTGTTGTGTTGGTGCCTGTCCCGCTACGTACGTCCTGGCGTTGGCGAAGGCCTCTGGCCTAGCCGCATACGTTGGATGCGGCCAAAAGGGTAGTTTGTCTCGAAGGCGTGTCTCAGGCTTAGATGAGAAGATTGAAGGGTGTACCACCTCCTCTCTCTCGGTTGAAGGAAGCGGCTGACTCGTGGATAGAGGCTGGGATCAGAGCGGGCAGGGGACTTTGCTGGGGCAGAGTAGTGTTTGGTGCCAGTCAGCGGTCGGCTGGTCGTGTTTTATGGATTAGATTGAATTTTGTCTAGTTGGCTGAGCGGCGTTCGGATGGTTAACTCGGTTCTTGTGGCAAAGCTTCCAGGGGTTGTGTGGTGTGGGATTTAGACCGCGGTGGTTGGCGTTCCTCGCTTTTGGTCGGACGGCGATGGTGTCATAGTCTTGGTCCTACACCAGTGGTGGATAAACCGGGGTGAAGGCGCGGCGAGGCATGTCTTGGATTGGGCTGGGAGGGCTGGAGATGGCCCAATTGCTAATCTATTCCTTTTGGCTTGGGCATTGTCTGTGGGCCAGTTATGAGCTGCAGTTTGAGTTGGGGGTCAATCTTGGGGCCCTGCCCTAGGGTTTATTTTACTTTATGTTATTGTTTATTTATGTTATTTAGTTTTACTGCGCTTTATGTGAGCAATAAGTCTCTACATTAGTTGTGTAGGGCTAGTCAGGCTTTGTGCCTATGTATGCACTCAAAGTGCCTTATTTGCTCTAGGTAGGTAGCGAGTTCTTTGCTTTGTCAAATGGTCGCTACCGCCTAGTGGCAGGGTGAAGCTAAGTGTCGTCGGTTCTATTTTCCAAAGGCAACATAGTAGGAAAGTTGGGCTATTGGTAACTATGCTACGTTGTAATCGAGTTACATATCGAGTTATCTTTCCGTTATGCCACCGCTATGTCGAGCAAATGGAGTAGCCATTAGAGCACTCTTTGCCAGTTGGTGCTTGTTTGAATACATACTCTCGATGTTTATTATACTCAGGGGTTTAGGCTTAATGTCCCCCCCTTGTATTCGACAATTTCATTAACATGGAATTGGAATTGTTCTACTCATTTCATTTCGTAGTCCCTTTATATAGGGAGAGAATTACAACGGAAATATCAATTACAATGATGACATTAAATGTTGATTATTGGTAACCACTAATTCCTTGATTCCCTCTCCGTCAGTCACTTTGACGAAGGCACATAATGTGTTTTTCCTTTAACACTCCCCCTTGTGCCAAGTCAAAGACGAAATGGTGCATGAGTAGTTGCCTCACTAAAAACCTTGCCAAGTAACAATAAAAACTCTGTGGGACAAAAAATACACCTTGGTCGAAGGAAAAGAGCACAACGCACCTTTTACATTTAAGGATGACATGTGTGGGTTAGACTCCCCCTAACGTCTACACCTCCCCCTGATCCTTACATTAATCAAGGGAGCTTGGAAAGTCTTCGCATTCCTATGTTTTTCACATGTTTCTCAAATATGGCCCTAGGCAATGGTTTGGTGAACAAATCTGCCACATTCTCCTCAGACCTTACTTGATTCACTTGAATCTTGAGGAGCTCATGTTGTTGCTGATTGTAGAAAAACTTTGGCGATATGTGTTTTGTATTATCACCCTTGATATATCCTAGCTTCATCTGTTCGATGCAAGCTGCTTTATCTTCATAAATGCAAGTAGGCTCTTCAGTGGTGGAACTTAAACCACTAGTCCCTTAAATATGTGTAATGATAGCTCTTAACCATACACACTCACGAACCGTCTCATGTAGAGCAATGATCTCTGAGTGGTTCGAGGAGGTAGCCACAAGGGTTTGCTTGGTTGTTCTCCAAGATATCGTCGTGTTCCCATTGGTAAATACAGAACCAGTTTGGGAACGACCTTTATGTAGGTCAAAGAGGTGCCCAACATCAGCAAAACCAACCAAAACGTCATTTGGCATTTCGGTGTAGTGAGTGATACTTTCGCCATCAACATTTCCTTTAGGGATTGCAGTTCCATCTACAGTCCCTCTTGTCTCTCTGTAGGAAAAGAACAATCCCAAGTCAATGGTTCCTTTTAGGTATCGGAAAATGTTCTTGATACCATTCCAGTGATGCTGCGTTGGCGCTGAGCTAAATCTAGCTAACAAGTTCACTGAGAATGCAATGTCTGGTAGAGTACATTGGGCTAAGTACAATAATGCGCCTATTGTACTTAGATAGGGAATTTCAGCTCCCTACACCTCTTCATCATCTTCCTTTGAACGAAATGGATCTTTACTTGCATCCAAACTTCGACCGATCATGGGAGTGCTAGCAGGATGCGTTTTGTCCATGTTAAATCGCCTGAGCATCTTTTGGACATACGTAGACTGGTGGATTAGTATTCCATAAACTTGGTGTTCTAGTTCAAGGCCTAAACAGAATCGAGTTTTCCCAAGATCCTTCATCTCAAATTCGGATTTCAAGTAGCTCGCGGATTCTCTTATTTCATCAAGAGTACCTATTATGTTCATATCATTGACATATACAGCTACAATTGCAAATCTGAAACTTTTTTTCTTTATGAATACGCAGGGGCATAATTCATCGTTCTTATATCCCTTCCCAATCAAGTAGTCACTTATACGAGTATACCACATTCGCCAGGATTGTTTCAATCCTTAAAGTGAGTGTTTCAACCTAATTGCAAACGCACTCCATGGTTTAGAGTCACTTGATTTGGGTAATATAAGACCATCAGACACTTTCATATATATATATATATATATATATATATATATATATATATATTCGAAATTAGGGCTTTTTTCTCTTGGCTATTTGCTCTTAGCGTGTTAATAACGTGTAAAAGTAAAATGGAATTGGAATTGGTCTACTCATTTCATTTCATAGTCCATTTATATAGAGAGAGAATTACAACGGAAATATCAATTACAATGATGACATTAAATGCTGATTGATCTGTAATCCTTGCTGACTGATAGTAATCGCTAATTCCTTGATTTCCTCTCCGTCAGTCACTTTGACGAAGGCACATAATGTGTTTTTCTATTAACAAAAAGATCATTATTCTTTCTAGCCGACTCATTTTTTATTAACCTGACAATATTACTTGGAAAGAACGCTAGTAATAATAATTAGAAGGATTTGTTTTTGAAAAGTTTTTTAGAGAAATGATGGAAAATGTCACATTAAAGTGTGAAATGATAAAAAAAAAAAAAACACCTAGTTTCCCAATTGATAAAAAGGTCCATTAAGAATTGTTAGTAATATTAATTTAATCCTAATTAATAATGTGGTGATGTTAAAAAATGTCAGTTTTTTATTTTTTGATTCCAATTCTGCCCTTAAAGGTAATAGACGTTTATAACTGTTCATTCAAAATCTCAGAGCTGAAATCGTCTCTCTCTTTTAATTAGAAAGCTTGAATCGATTTTGATCAGAGTTTCTCTCTGTTGATGTCTAAAAGTTCAGCTTAAAAGTTCAGCGATAGCTGAACCTTGGTTAACTCTGATCAGATGGGCGGACCGCTACTTGTGATATTCAGAGCTTCCGTTTACCTGTCAAGTAAAATACAGAGGGGCGTTAGAGGGAGACCGTGTTGGGCGGTCTTCTCTTCTCTGATGCCTAAGTTAGTCAATGTATTTATGTTGACAAAGTAACAGTAGGTAAGTAGTAAATGAGTGATTAATGAGGAGAGAGGAGAGAACATTTTATAGGTGAGGAGAGAACTGATCTTCTCCATGTTTTCGATGTGGGACTGATATGCTTCAGTTCCTAGCTTCTGGAGCTTCTGACGCTATCTTGGCACGGCGCGTGGCGGAGTGTCAGCGGTGATCTGGGGGTACATCGGGGCTCAGGCGGTAGCATGCTTGGCTATGTTCCCATAGGTCACCCCCTTGGAGGGTTTTGGTACGGCTGCTGGTAGTATGAGCGTGGCTCATTATAGCTAATTATGCTTGCAAATGCCTAAGTAAGTACAAGTCTCCAGTCAAGGAGGGCAATCTTGGTTGGGGAGTTGCCTAGCTGTCCGAAGCGTTACTTCCGCTAGACTTGCAAAAGCATAATTAGCGTAAGTGCGTTGTCAACCATGGACTTACTGAGCAAACGCTTTATACCCTTTCGGCTAGGCCCCTGCTAGGCCCCCCAAGGAGTCCCCTACTCCCCGGCTAAGATAGACCTTCGTTTGGCCGATGTATTGTTTGTTGAGGGGAGCTGCGCTGAGCAGAAGGTGTTGGGTAGCGAGCCCAATCTTTAATACCCAAGTGGCGGGGGTCAATGTGCTTGATCAGGGTCGTCGAATACTGTTAACGTGTCCCTTTGTCCCAGAGGACCATGGCTTCTGTGACGCCGCGTGGCGGTCATCATTGGTTTGACTGTAACGCCGCGTGGCGATCGTCGTCAGAATGAGGTGTTACCTCAGGAACCGCCGTTGGCGGAATTGCCTCCGTTGATAGTGAGCGGCAAGAAGCTTCGTGGGGACCTGCCTGGTTGCCGTTCAGCTGACTTTTGCCTGCAGGAGGGAGAAGTTCCACTAGTGGAGACTCGTTTTCAAGAAGAAAAAAAAAAGGGAGTTGCGCTTATCGGAGACACGCTTGCAAGAAGGGAGTTCCGCTAGCGGAGTTGCGCTTAGCAGAGACTCGCTTGCAAGAAGAAAAGGGAGTTACGCTTAGCGGCGACGTGCTTGTAAGAAGGGAGTTCCGCTAGCAGAGTTGCGCTTAGCGGAGACTCGCTTGAAGAAGAAAAGGGAGTTCCGCTAGCGTAGTTGATCTTAGTGGAGACGCGCTTGTAAGAAGGGAGTTCCGCTAGCGGAGTTGAGCTTAGTGGAGACTCGCTTGAAGAAGAAAAGGGAGTTCCGCTGGCGGAGTTACTTTGGGTAGACGCTTCGTTTAACAATGCCCGACACGTGGCCGTCACAGATTGGGTTAGCGTGCATGATAACGTCTCTTCAGCACGCCCGTCTCTTCGCCATTAATGCGAGTAATTATTGATTTCGTAACCGAGGCGTCGCCTTGGTTAATCCGGGGGTTAGTACATTCGTGGGGCACGTGTACGGCCGCGGTGCGATGTCGTTCTTCAGCGGACGGCCTAGATTGGTTTGATGTTGACATAAAAGAGAGGGAAACTGAGTAGTTTGGCACTTCACACTTTGAACTGATATCGTCGTTGTCAAGCTTGCCTCTGAGATCCGAGGAGGAGATCCTACGATTTCGTGAAGTTATCGATCGTTGAAGGGCAAAGGCCTCCTGAAGTGAAGACGAGCATCCTCGAACATGCTAGAGTTTCCATCTTTAAGGTTGGTATTCTGAATCTCGTCCCTGTTTCATTGGATCTTCTTTGTTTGTCTGTTTCTGGTTTTGCTATTTCAAAGTTGTTTCTGTCGTTCCGTGGTGTATCTAAGGGTCTTGAATTGTGTTTTGGGGTGGGTTTTAGGTGTTTGACAGAGGGTTGGGGTTTCATGCCTTGCTAGATGGTCGAATCTAGGTTTGAGTGTGGATGCGTTTTGTTCTTGTACGTTTTGGCACTTTCTGGGATTTCTAGGTATAGGTGTTCTTGATGTTCTTGGATGAAAATTGACATAGGGATAGCTTAGATCATGTGCGAACTGACTGATTTGAGTTTTAGGGTTTGTGATGGCTAGCGTCGTAGAGGTCTCGAGCAGTGAGGATTCCGGGTCTGACGTGTCGTTCAACGTGGCAGATAGAGTGTTTATTGACTCGTTGCGTCCGTCTGCCCCTACAGGAACCTCACTGTCCGAACCGCTAGAGAACAAGTCACTACAGACAATACCTTGGGAGGTGGCAATGGGTCGTGCCGGTCGTGCAGAGAGCACTAGGGTGGGGGAGGAAGTTGTCGCCCACAATAGGCTAGAAGAGCGATTAGCGAGCAATAGCGACGCTTGTGGTTTCACTGACGGGGGAGAGATAGAGTCTGCTTGGGTTCTAAGTGATGGCACCGCAGTTGATGAGGCGGGAGGGCCGATGACTGTGGCCGCAGTCAACGGTCTAAAGCAGGTGTTCCGCTTGCCCGGAGTTGTGAAGTTGCGTCCGCCAACTGCTGGTGAGAAGGCCTCCATTCTGCCAATGGGGTACGCTACCGTGCATGAGGCGATCTTCCATCAGGGGGTGATGTTTCCTCTCCTGCCAAATCTGCAAATCCTAGTTTGCGAGTTTAGTATCGCTTTTGGGCAAGTATGCCCTAATATGTGGCGGTTGCTCATGGCGCTCAACTCACTATCGCGCTTATCCGGTTGCGAGGGTCCAACCGTGGAGGAGGTGCTGCATTTCTACGAGTTGGTATATGTGAAGCGCCAAGACTGCAGCGGGCAGGTGAATTTGAGTTGTTGCCAGAGGGCCAAGCTAATCGAGAATTTGAAGGATTCCATGTCTCCCTGGCGGGGGAAAATGTTGGAGAGCCGACATTCAGGATTAAGTCGGAGTTCCAACCTATCCGAGGTTGTCACTAGGCTCCGCTAAATCTAGTTGCTAGCCTTGTTTGTATGAGATGCCATTGTTCCTTGTTCTCACTCTTATTTCGTTGTTTTTGTATAGGGATTCGTTACAACCTAACGCACGAGGAAGAGTGCCGCGTGGCGAGGATTAGAGGCTGTTGGCAGAACCGCAACCTGCTTGACCTTCAGCTTCTCACCGGTTGGGAATTGTTGGCGATCAATAGTTGACATGCTCCCTTGGTAAGTGACTTCAGCTGATCCCTGCAGTAGCTTTGGTTTTGTATCAGGCTAACCTGTTGTTTTTTTTGTAGACTCTCCGTCGGGTAACAGAGTGAGCAGCGACGCTTTCGCCAAAGCAATGGACAGTGCTGAGATAAATAACTTTTTTGAGAGCATGTACACTGCCGGGTTGGCGGCCCAGCAGACGATGATGAATCCATAGACGTTGGCAGTGAGCCAGTCTGAAACCCCAGTGGTGCTGCCGATGCTGTATCACTCTCTTCTCGGTGCCGACGGTCTGCCAGTCATTCAAGCTGGAGTTGGCGGTGATCATAGTGTTGCCGGCAGGAGCAAGGCTCCAACTGCCCTTGCGCAGCCGAAAGAAAAAATGCCCGCCAATCGGCGCGGGTCCCAGCAGGAGAGGGTTGTGCCCACTAAGGCACCAGCTACCATTGCGGGGTTGGACCCGCAGATGAAAATGAGGCATGTCGCCGCTGGCACTACACAGGCGGTATTGCAGAAGAAGCGGCGACAGAACGACTCCAATAAGGAGGACGAGGTTGCTGACGCGGACACCATTGTGGCTCGCCAGAAGAAGAAGGCAAAGCAGGCTCCGCCCAAGGTGATTGTAGCCGCCAGCAGGGAGGTGCAGACGAGCGAGCTGGACTCGTTTGCTCCGTACTTCGAATTCCTGACTGACCCCGAGCGGGAGTTTCTTTTTCACCTTTATGAACGGCTGGGGTTCGGCGGCCTTGAGGGGATTGTGCGCTCGACTGCCATTGATCAATCGCCGTTCAGCTCGGCCTTCAAGCATCTCTCTGTTTTGCTGCATGAGATGTTCCTGGCAGTGTCGAGCTAACCCCGGACTAAGCGGCAGCTTAGGGAAGAGATTAGCGGTCTCCAGAGGGAGCTGGGGGAAGCCAAAGACAAGCTAGCGGACATTGGGTGGTGCCTGACCAAGGTAGAGTGCGACGCTGCTGATGCCCGCGGCAAGCTGAATGTCGCCATCGCAAGGGACCTCGAGCGGAGTGACCGTGTGTCTCAGCTGGAGCAAGACATAGCCTTGCTGAAGGATCAACTAGCGGCAAAGGTCAAGAAAATTGAGATCCTTCAGCGGGATTCTGCCACCAAATCCTTGGAGGTATAGCGGTTGGAGGCCGAGATTGCCCAGCGGGAAGAGGAGAGGAGCCGTACTGAGGCCGCCGCCGTGGAGGCGTTCAAGCAGTCTGCGGAATACAAGCAGGCGATGATGAAGGCGGCCAAGGCTGGTGCCACCGCCAACCTGGAACTGTTGAACCAGAAGGGCGCTATTGATTAGGTCAAGGCATCCCAGTCTGCTGAGCAGTCAGGGCAGAGGGAAGCTTCCGCGAGCGGTGTGGTTCCCACTCAAGCTAAGGGTGTCCTCTCAGGAAGTGGTGAGAGCGGTGATCGTCCAGTGGATGTTGGTTTAAAGACGCCTCCCCCAACTCACTCAGAAGCCTCCCGTGCAAATTTTAAGGCGGCCCACACCCGCGGGGATGGCACTATGGTAACGCCAAGTCCTACTACTCACAGGTCTGACCAAACAAGCTGCCTGGTCGATCGGTAGCGCCGATGGATGGTGAAGAAGTTGCTGTCGCGCCCAACAATCCCTGAAGATCATTCGAGCCCTTATGGCCCTGTGCTTGTCTACTTATTTTCTTTTCGTAATGCCGCTAAGGCTTTTTTTTTTTTTTTTTTTTTTTTTGTACCTTGACGGTATTTTTTGGGCGGGGAGTCCCGACCCTAGATAATGAATCATAGTTTCCTTGAAATTTTCAGTGGGTTTGTTTACAATGATTGCGTTGCTTGCATGTTGACATACCGCTAGAGTTTTGACTTAGGCTTTTGTCAATCAACGAAACATTAAAGGAATTAAAATTGTTCCCAAGTGCACGATGTAGCGGATGTGGTCCGTCTAATATTGTTGGCGTTGCCAGTTAATTCTTGTGCTTTGACTGGGTGACAATGGTTTGAATAATTCCTCGTTTCATTTATAGCTGGTATATCAGCGCTTACAAAATGGGGTTGCACCAGTTGGGTAGCTTCCCTTAGCTAAACATAGAGTAAAAATTTAGCTAAGTCAAGATGCTCTTAGGTAGCGACATGACTATTTGTAATAATACCGAAGGTGTTCAGTATTCCAAGGGTGGGTCGTTGTGACACCATCCTTGTCCATTAAGTAGAAGGTGCCGGGGCTAACGACTTCCACAATTTTGTATGGTCCTTCCCAAGTTGGGCGGAGTGTCGTTGGCGGTGGAATGACTTCCTTCATTACCCAGTCCCCCAGTTGGAGGTTCCGAGCTTTGACTCTGGCATTGTAGAAACGTGATACCCACTGCTTATTTTGCAAGTTGTGCAAATGGGCCTTGTGTCGTTTCTCCTCGAGGAGGTCCTTGTCGAGGCCAATGCCCTCACCGTTGGTCTCAGGGCAGTAGCCCTCGACCCTAGCGGTAGGCTGCATGACCTCGATGGGTAGGACAGCCTCGGTACCATACATCATAAAGAATGGTGTTTCACCAGTGGCGGAAGTTGGGGTGGTCCTTATGGCCCACAGAACTTCCGGGAGTTTTTCACCCATAAACCCTTGGCGTCGTCAAGTTTCTTTGGATTTTTTACTTCAACAGTGTCTGAACTCTTCAAGGACTTTTGAAATGATATCTGAACTTTCAAAGTTATCAATGTGATACCTGGACTCATTTTTTTGTATCAACATCGTACCTGCGGTCGATTTCCGTCATAGAACAGTTAGCTATGACCACGTGCCCAGCACGTGAGGCACTTAATGGGGTTAAAAGACTAATTTACCCTTAAAAGTATATACTTCAACAGTGTCTGAACTCTTCGAGGACTTTTGAAATGATACCTGAACTTTCAAAGTTATCAATGTGATACTTGAACTCATTTTTTCGTATCAACGTCGTCCCTGCGGTCGATTTCCGTCAGTGAACCATTAACTATGACCACATGCCCAGCACGTGAGGCAAAAAATAAGGGTAAAAATGACCTTTCCCAGTCGTAACTTCAGTTCTTCTTCTCAATTTCTATTTCCTTTTTCATCTGCAAAATGCAATCAGATAGGACGATGACATTTCCTAGCAAAATGCAAAACCCAAAGTAAAACTTGAATCTAATTCTCTGATGGACGGACACCGTTGGGGACTCCATCTCGTCAGAGTTTTCCAAGCACAACTTACTCGACAGCTTTGCTTCTCTGAATTTATTGTAGGCTGGCGCGGTGTAGACTGTTTCAGGACTCTTGGCCTTCATATATGAGACTTGGAATTTACCTAAGATTTCAGACAGAGGGATCAGAGAGAGAGAGAGAATATGGCTGGCGGCAATCCAGACCTTCTTGTGCATCTTGCCGGAGATATGACTGAGGAGGGCCACGCCGTCGTGGCACTCGGCCTCCTCACCGCAACTAACATCACAGCATAAGTTCATGAATTTCAAAAATAGTCTGTGTCTTTGTAATTGAATCAAAATCTGCAAAAGTGAAGGAGACTGAGAGTTTCTCTCTTTCTCTTTCTCAACAACGGCGAAAAGGCGAAGGATGGTGATGATGGGAGAAAACCCAAAATTGATTTTTCCTTGACTGCGTGTCTGTGTATAACTATATCTGTCTGTATATGATTTATCAAACAATGGGGCAATGATCATTTCACTGATTCCAGCTTCTAATCAATTTGTCCAAAAAAGAACCGGCCTTTGGTTATTTGCGGCTGTAATATCAGTACTTAGTGGGAGCATCGGACGAGGTACTCTAGCGAGGCAATTGGCGGTGGTTGGGGCGGGTGAGGAACAATTTGAGGGTTTTACGACGGCAGAGGTGGATGACGGGGCTGGCGGATGGGCTGCGTGTGGGGATTCAAGCGACGATGGGACATTGAGTGACGAGGAGCTTGAATTTTTGCAAGGTAGCCATATCGATCTAGCTGAGTTCAATGTAGTTGTAGTCAGGTAGTGCTTGGAAAAGGTTGGGTGGTTTAAAGAGAAGGTGAGAACTGATTTGTGGCCATGGCTTCCAATTGGAGGGGACAAATCAGAGGGAAGAAGACGTCGAAAAAGAAAAACAAGAAAGAAAGCAAAAAAAATAAAAAACAATACTTTTGAGGGTAAATTAGTCTTTTAACCTCATTAAGTGCCTCACGTGCTGGGCACGTGGTCATAGTTAACGGTTTTGTGTAGGGCTGGGATTTTAGCCTGGAAACTCGGAACCCGACCCGGAACCGGCCAGAACGGTCCGGGCCCTTAAAATTTTTTTGTCAGTTTTATAAAACCCGGCCCGAAATCATTATATAACAGGCCGGGCTCGGGCCTTATATTTAGAAGAAAAAAAAAGCCCGAAGGCCCGAATCATGTATAATTGCATAGATTATTTTATCATTTTTTTTTTGATACAACTATTTTATTCTTTTCTCTCTTCTTTCTTCTCCGTTCAGACACTCTCCTCTTCTTTCTCTTCTTTCAAGAGAATCCTGTCTCTTCTTGTTCCCTTTCTCCCCCTTTTTTTATTTTTTCCTTCTCTCTTCTTATCTTCTTCTTCTTCTTTTCCCATACGCCTCCTTTCTCTTTTCTTTTTCTTTTTCTTTTTCTTTTCCCTTCTCTTCCTAGTCCTCCTTCTCCATCAGATCAATTGTAGATCATTAAAGACCCAGTACCCCTCTCGTGCTCCCTCCCTTTGTAATTAAATGGTTCTTGGCTGGTTTTTTCACTTGGTCTGCCACCTTCTCTCTGCATATGTTGAGATTCCTTTTCAACTGGTTTCATCCATCTCTCTTCTTGCTCCCGGCTTTTGGATTCTCCTCCTTGAGTAGTCTCAGAACCCTTGTTCACATCAAGCAATAAACTGATTATTTTGTATACTAATTGCTTATCAATACGGATAAACCCTGACTTTGGAATTTGGATGGTGGTGGTTAGGCGGCTTTGGGGGGCGGAGGAATTTGGGTTTGGAGCAGATCTGAGAAGAATTTGGGTTTGGAGCATATCTGTTCTCAGATCTGCTATTTTTTTTTTTTTTAGCCTTTTGGGCCCGAAAAACCCCGAAAACCCTGCCCGAAAAAAACGGTCCGGGCCCAACTCGGTCCCAAAATTGAAAAAATGTTATTTAGGCCCGGCCCGAAAATTTCGGTCCGGGTCTGGGCTCTATAAATTTTACATGGGCCGGGCCCAATCCCAGCCCTAGTTTTGTGATGGAAATCGACCGCAGTTTCGACTTTGATACGAAAAAATGAGTCTAAGTATCACATTGATAACTTTGAAAGTTCAGGTATCATTTCAAAAGTCCTCGAAAGAGTTCAAACACTGTTGAAGTAAAAAAACCTCGTGAAGAACTAAAGGAAGTGGGAAAGGTCATTTTTACCCTTATTTTGTGCCTCACGTGCTGGGCACGTGGTCATAGTTAATTGTTCTGTGACGGAAATCGACCACAGGTACGACGTTGATACGAAAAAATGAGTTCAGGTATCACATTGATAAATTTGAAAGTTTAGGTATCATTTCAAAAGTCCTCGAAGAGTTCAGACACTGTTGAAGTAAAAAATCCAGTTTCTTTTTCAGCAGCTTCTTGATTATCTTGTTTGCTGCTTTGACTTGGCCGTTGGTTTGGGGGTGAGCGACCGAAGCAAAGCTCATCTTGGTGCCCAGGTTAGCGGTGAAAGATATGAGTTCTTTGTTGTTGAACTGCGTGCCATTGTCTGTGATGATGGTGTGGGGGACGCCATAGCGGCAGTATATGTTCTTCCAGAGGAAGTGGGTTACCTTGGCGGTAGTTATTGCCGTTAGTGATTCTGCTTCGATCCACCTGCTGTTATAGTCGATGGCGACAATGATGTATTTGAACTAACCCTTGGCTGTTAGGAATTTTCCCAACAAATCCAAGCCCCAAGTGGAGTGAATCCATGGACCAATGATGATTGACAGAGGTTTCGCCGGGGCATGGGGGAGGTCAACATATTGCTAACATTTGTGACAGGACTATGACACCCTTCTGGCATCGTCACCGAGCATGGGCCAAAAGTATCCTTGTCGCATTGTGCGATTGGCCAAAGACCTGGCACCTGAGTGGTTTCCACATTCCCATGCGTGTATCATTGCAAGAACGTCTTTTCCCTCCGCTAGGGTCAGACACCGGAGGTTGGGATGAGTGAACCCCTGGCGGTAAAGCTTGCCATTCTAAATGTTGTAGCGGGTTGCTCTCCGCTTGAGCTGTCATGCTTCGACCTTGTCGGTAGGCAGTGTTCCATTACCCTTGTATTCGATGATTTCATCCATCCAGCTGGGATGGACCTCAATGTTGAAAATCTCCGCAAGGATTTTTGTGATGCTTGGCTTGTCAAGGCACTCTACCCTTGTGTCCGCTGGACTTTGGTGTGGTTGAGCGGTTGCTAGTCGTGCCTGTGAATCGGCCTTGACGTTCTCTTTCCTAGGGATCTGTGTGATGGTGTGAAAGTTGAAATTTTTTAGAAGCGTCCTGACGTACCCCAAGTATGTCGCTAACTATTGGTCCTTGGCCTGGAAACTGTCATTGACCTGGTTAACGATTAGCTGGGAGTTGCTGAATACGTTGACACTGTCAGCCCCCGAATCGATGGCCAGGAGTAAGCCGGCAATTAGCGCTTCATACTCCGCCATGTTGTTTGAGGCCTTGAAATTGAACTTTAACGCGTATTCCACGTTCAGTCCCCCTGGCCCTGTTAAGATGATTTCGGCGCCGATAGCCTTGGCGCAAGCTGAGCAGTCAACGTGGAGGTTCCAGTCCGACTGCTGGTGGGGGACTGGTTCCTCAGCGGTTATTATTTTTGTGTTAGCAGCTTGTGTCCCTAGGTTAGGTTCAGCCTAACGCTCGGTGAGCTCAACAATGAAGTCTGCCACAGCCTGGCCTTTCATGGCGGTTCTTAGCTTGTAGTCAATGTCGAACTCGCTGAGCTCGATGGCCCACTTGCTGAGGCGCCCAGAATGTTCAGGGTTCTGCATTACCTGCTTCAGTGGTTGGTTTGTTAGGACATGAATGGTATGGGCCTGAAAGTATTGGCGGAGGTGTCTAGGGCGGAGACAATGAGTGTGAGAGCGAGTTGCTCCAGGGGTGTATATCTAGTATGCGCCCCGTTCATGCCTCTGCCAGCGTAGAACACAGGGAGCTCCTCCTGGTCCTCTCGTCTAACAATGGCGCAGCTTACCGCTGATAGTGATACCACTAGGTATACATATAGTGTCTCCCCCTGCACGGGAATGGAAAGAAGTGAGACTGCCGCCAAGTATTCTTTCAAACTCTGGAATGCTGCCTCACAGTTTGGATTCCAATCGATTACCTTCTTGTGGGTCTTTTTCAAGACTTTAAAAAATGGAAGGCACCTGTCAGTGAGTCTGGAGATGAACCGAGAGAGGGCGGTTAGCTTGCCTTGGAGGCTCTAGACGTGCACCTTCCACTCCGGGGCCTTCAAGTTGAGGATGGCTTGTACCTTGTCAGGGTTGGCCTCTATGCCCCGCTCACTAACGATGTAACCCAGGAATTTGCTAGCGGTGACGCCAAAGAAACATTTTTATGGGTTAAGGCGCATGCCATAGGTTAATAGAATGGCGAATATGATGCGGAGGTTGGCCACGTTCCCGCTGGCTTCGATGCTTTTGACCAACATGTAGTCCACGTATAACTTTATGATTTTGCCCAGATGCTCAGCGAACATGGCATTCGTCAACCGCTGGTAAGTTGCACCGGCATTCTTCAAACTGAAAGGCATGACATTGTAGCAGTATAGGCCCTTGTCGGTGGTGAAGGCGGAGCACTCTTGATCACCGGGGTGCATCTTGATTTGATTGTAGCCAGAGAAGGCATCCATCATGCTAAGTAACTCGTGCCCAGCGGTTGCATCTACCAGTTGATCTATGCAGGGTAATGGGAAACTGTCATTGGGGCATGCCTTATTAAGGCCCTTGAAGTCGACACACATCCGCCACTTTCCGCTAGGTTTCTTGACCATGACCAAGTTGGAAATCCACTGAGGGTAATTGACCTGGCGGATGAACCCAATGTTCTGTAGTTTGGTGACTTCCTCCCCTATTGCACGATACCTTTCCTCATCGAAGGCCCTCCGCCGCTGTTTGACAGGGTAAAAGGATGGTTTGATGCTCAGCTTGTGTGCGATGATCTCAGGGGAGATGCCCGGCATGTCAGCGTAAGACCATGCAAAGACGGCGGCGTTGTCCCTTAGAAACTGGGTGAGTTCAGCCGCTACCTCTGTGTCTAGCTAAGCGCCGCTGCGGATTGTCCACTCAGGGTGTTCGTTGGAGATGCTGATAACCCTCAAAGATGTTTCTGGGTTGACATGCTCCTTTTTGAGATATTTCTTCTCGTCATCTCTAGGGTCCTCAAAGATGTCTGGCGGTGGCGCATGGTTTCCTACTATTAGTATCTCATGGCAGCGCGTCGACCATGCTACTGTTGTGGAGTAGCATTCTCGTGCCAATTGTTGACTTCCTTTGACACAGCCTGTCCCGTTGGGCGTAGGGAACTTCATGAGAAACATGTATCCTGCTATGATGCACTTGAGCTTGTTGAGTGCCGGTCGACCGATACTGGCATTGTATGAACTGAAGCAGTCGACAATGATGAACTCCGTATGGATTTCCGCAGTACATGGACTGGCGTCGATAACTAGTCCTATGTAGTCAGAACCCAATGGTTGCGTGATGTTTCCGGAGAAGCTGAGCAATGGCTCATGATCCTGGAGTAATTTTCTATTCCGCTGGAGTTTGCCATAACAACCATTGAAGATGACATTGATAGTAGATCCGCTGTCCACAAGGACCCTCCCTACTGACCATTTATCGAGTATGGAATCGATTAAGAATAGATCGTCGCGGGGTAAATGTACTTCTCGCTCCTCCTCCTCTGAGAAGGTAATGGGTTCCCAACCAGACCTTGGGAGTTTAGCGGACCTCTCGTAGCGGATATTACAAACTTCGTTGGGGTGGTTAGCGCTCGCATAGCGCTTTTTTTCCCTATGGGATATGTTGGTAATTGGAACACCGCCATCAATGGTATTGAGAGCGTTGTAATTTTTTGAATTGTGGCCACTGTCCTCATGGTATTTGCACCACTTGCTGGTGTTCCTGGGCTTTCCTACCCTTGGGGTATTTTCTTGAGGGTGGTGGCGGAATCTGGTCCATGCACTGGTCGTATATTTCTTCATACGAGGCTGTGAGGACTGTGAACACTGCATACCGCTGGGAGGACTCCGTCTGTTTATTATGGTTATCCCCATGGGATGAGCGGTTTCCCTTGTTGTAATGTTGGTCCTTCTGCCGCTTGTTCTGGTAGGTACCTTGTTGCCATTCTCTCATCTTATCAGTTGGCAGCGTAGCAGAGGTTTTGCTAGCGGTCTCCTGATGGCTGGTGGAAGGTTGAATGGACTTGGTAGGCGTTGGCGGCAGTTGGGGGGGGGGGGGTGTTTCTCCATATGTGATGAATTTTGCCTGTGCGTGGATCATAGCCTCGCTCATGACATCGTCATATGCGGCATTTGGATGATTGTAATTGAGATGATAGAGAAATGGTCCCTTGAGGAGTCCTTGCTTAAAGGCTGCCAGCACCATTGTCTTATCGAGATCGCGGTACTGAGATGCCGCTGCCCGCCACCTGGTGACGAACGCCTTCAATGTTTCCGCTGCCCCCTGCTTGAGGTTGAACATATGAGTTGTGTTGTGATGTCTGGCGGCCAACAGGATGAACCGAGAGAGGAAAGTGTTTGACAATGCGTGGAATGAGTCGATGGAGCCTGGTGGGCATTCGAAGAACCAGCTTATTGCCTCACTGTCCAATGTTTCGCTGAACAAGTGGCAGAGGGTGGCGTCATCAAATCCTTTATTGTTAATGACTTTTTTAAAGGTGTCCATGTGGATGAAGGGGTCGCACATGCCGCTGTAACGTGACATGTTTGATGTCTTTGCGTGTGCTGGTCTGACGGCCTGCAGAATCCTGGCAGTGAATGGTCCTGGTCTAGACGTAAAGAGCGGATTTGGAGTTGGCGATGGGGCTCCTGCCTCCGCCCGGATTAACCTTTGCTCTAATTGTTGTATCCTTTACAGGATTAGGGCTGTTGTGTCTCCAGCAGGCCCCGCCTGGAGGTTCCGCTGAACCAGCTCCCTCCTGGGGGTAGGTGGATTACCTTCAGTTCTAGCCCTGGCTACCGAGCGGTTGGTGTTTGGTTGTGATTCCGCCTCCTGCTCCATCATTAGGAGGGGCAGATGAGGCGGACCCATCACTTCTGGTGGGTTCAGCGGTACCTACATCTGTATGACTAGTATGGGTACCATTCCGTCTGTATTAGGTCGACTGCGTCTGGTGCTTCGCGATTGCTCGCTCTGTGCTGTGTTAGCATTTGCTTCCAGTGCCTTTTTAATTCGTCGAACTTTGACATCAGTGTGGCCACCTGCTTTTGGGCCTCGACCTTCTCTATGCGCTCCTGTTCGAGCTCCTTGTTTGCCTTGTGGAGGTCCACCAATGCCAGCTCATACATAACAGTGAGGTCCCGGACTGGTGGGCGACTGCTGCCCGGCTGGGTCTCTGCCGCAAGGTTTGATGGGGTATTGAATAGTGCACGGTTAACGTTTACCACTGGGTCAACGTTAGCTGCTAGGTTTGTGGGGTAGGGGTCGGTGGACTGGTCCGCTTGCTGCTGAGCGTTTTCCCCTCTACCGCCAGTCATGGTAGTGGTGGTGGGATGACCTTTTGTTCAAGGATTCCCACAGACGGCGCCAATGTTGATGTCTAAAAGTTCAGCGGTAGCTGAACCTTGATTAACGCTGATCCGATGGGCGGACCACTACTTGTGATATTTAGAGCTTCGGTTTACCTGTCAAGTAAAATACAGAGGGGCGTCAGAGGGAGACCGCGTTGGGCGGCCTTCTCTTCTCCAATGCCTAAGTTAGTCAATATATTTATGTTGACAAAGTAACAGTAGGTAAGTAGTAAATGCGTAATTAATGAGAAGAGAGGAGAGAACCTTTTATAAGTGAGGAGAGAACTGATCTTCTCCATGTTTTCGATGTGGGACTGATATGCTTCAATTTCCAGCTTCTGACGCTATCTTGGCGCAACTCGTCAGCGCTGATCTGGGGGTACGCCGGGGCTCAAGCGGTAGCCTGCTTGGCTGTGCTCCCGTAGGTCACCCCCTTGGTGGGTTTTGGTACCGCTGGCGGTAGCATGAGCGTGGCTCATTATAGCTAATTATGCTTGCAAATGTCTAAGTAAGTACACTCATCAGGATCCGGAGCTGACCCATCAGGATCTTGTCGAACTGGAGCCACTCGCGACAATTGTACCCGCCGGATGTTAACCACGGCGGGATTTTGTACACTACGACCTCGCGCACCAGCAGCAGCTTAAGAATGCGATCTATCTCCTTCGTCACTATAAGCTCGATCTCCCCGACGATCTCCTCTCCTCCAAACCCTCTGATCAGTCCTGGACCTCCAAAGGTGCTTCCACTCTTTCGTTTTTGCACTTGTTTTCCCAGTAATTCAATTTGCGTATACAATGGATTTGATCCATGTAGATCGAATTTTAGGTACAAGATCACTGATATGAAGCGTTTAAGTATACTGTGGAGTAGTTCATTTTTGTTTTCTTTCAGCATCAAAGTTCTTTGATTATTGCTTCGTGCATCTCGAGTTATTCATATTCCTTTTTTTTTTATTTCGCGCATTGGATGTTTCTCGTAGCAGTGTTGCATTTGTATTACTGGTGTTAGATTTTGGCCTTTAAGCTAGTGTTAGAAAGGACTTTGCAGTATGGGCATTATCAGTAATCTGTGAGTGCTTCTTATCCTTTCTTCAAGCTCGGAGAAATCGTCACCACCATCCCTACCATCAGTGAGCCCCAAATCCCTAGTTTTTGTTGTGTATAACTATTTCATCAAATATTCATCAGTGATCGAAACCGATATGCTTTGACTCAATTTTTCGGGTTGGTTTTGCTGTTAGGTGTAAATTTGTGCAAGTTTTACTTTCGTTGTGCTCTATTAAGACTATTATGTGTTGCTGTAGAGATGGCGATTAGTTTCGCTTTTGTAGCATTATGTGGATCAGAGTAATGTTATGTTTCGTTTAATTGTGAGAGTGGTTGTTTGCATGATTTAACGTCGAGACTGTGGAATACAGGAACATCAGCTTCACTTTGTGGGATGTAGGGGCTCACTCTCTGACTGTGTATCTCTATGCATGTGTCTCGATGTATGCGCATAGATAAAGATTACATTATGATTGTGTAGCCATTACAATTAGTGGAAATTTATTGACACTTGCTTTGATAAACATGAAATTTTATATATTTTTTTTAAAGATCTTCTAAAAGGCTGTGCAATTGATGGGGGATATGATAAAGTTTTATATCATTTGTTTTCATTTAAAAGTTAGAACTAGGAGGCCATTCTTTGTTGTACGGTGTTTCGTCATCATAAGAGGAGTTTTGGTCTGCACATCTATCTATGCACCAGTGAGTGATATAGTTCCTTCCAAATACAGATCCGTCCATTGTGGAGGCACTACTTCCCGAAAACTCAAGGTCTTATTTTTGTGGTTGATCGCAATGACAGGGATCGAGTTGTTGAGGCAAGGGATGAGTTGCACAGGATGTTGAATTTGGTAGTTACTGATTCTCACGTATTATCATTTGTGCTTGTTTATGCTGGGGATTCATTAGTTCCAATTGCAAAAGATCATAGGATCCTTTTACCCTAAAAAATAAAATAAATAAAATCTACGTTGCTTCACTAAGTTTCTATTTGGTTTGGTACATACTTTCCTGGACTTGCATCCGCTTACTTGTTGTAGTTATATAGCTTTATGTCTTAGTTGTTTGATGAGTTATTCTGGTTGCATGTCCTTTAAGTGATTAGAAGATTCATAACCTTGTTTAGGGTTCTTGTTCTTAATTTGTTGTTCTAAATTGTTGGCTTTCGTAAGTTTCTATAGAGTTTGGATACATAATCTCCTGCAGTACGTTGCATCCACTCACTTGCTATAGTTATATTGCTTTATGTTTTAGTTGCTTCATGAGCAATTATGGTGCATGCCTTGTAACTGCTTGGAAGATTCAGAATCTCATCTAGGATAAACAGTTGCACATATTCTTTCTGGTCTTTTTGGTACTAGGGTTGAAAGGTAAAAATTTGATCTGGTTTCAGGATGAAATTAGGGATGCTGTTTTGCTTGTATTTGCCAACAAACAAGATCTTCCTTCTGCAATGAATGCTACAGAAATAACTGATAAGCTTGGGCTTCATTCGATCTCTCCGCCAACGTCACTGGTAAGTGATATTGTTAATTTTCACTCTGCAATTTTTAGTCCATCTGTAAATAGTTGCTGTAAGCTGGTAAATCATATGTCTACATAATTTATGACTCTAAATGATTGAACAAACTAAATAAAGGTTGAAATGATTTCTTTATCTTTTATTCAGAGGTGAGTTTATTTGGTTAGTTCTATTGGATAGGAGCTATAAAACTAGTGGATGGTGTCCAAATCGAACTAAACAATTAAGAACCTGATGTAATGTTTATTTTAATACCATGTAAAGATCTTGGACGAATTGTAGGACCAAATATATTGCAGATAGGAGAAGTATGGCCTGAACTATTGCTGGTGTTGTGATGTTATCTCTCAGGTACATTCAGAGCACATGCGCAACCTTGGGCGAGGGACTGTACGAGGGATTGGATTGGCTTTCCAACAACATTGCTAGCAAGGCAAGTTCAATAAAATCAGTCTTTTACAGTAATTTTAGCTCATGGTGTTAGTTTATGCTAAAACAATTTCCTTTCTTTTTCTTCGAAATGTCTGCAACATTTGCAACTATTCTATGGTAGACATAAAAAATAAGTTATTTCTCCTTGATACAATCGGTATTTGCCGTTTTTGCATGATTATTTTAATATTGTGTTTCTGAGAACCTCCATGGTTTCTTTACAGGCTTAAGATAATGAAGGCCAAGGAGTTCGGTTTGCCTTGGAGATTCCGGGGGAGGATAGTTTTCTTTGTTTCCAGTCAATGTTGTTATAGGAGAATGTTTTGGCAAGACTTTGTCTTCTGATTTTGTGTTTTGTATTTGCTACTTTAGCTATACTAAAGCTATAAACAGAGTTGCTAATTATTATGTTATAGTCTTTCTTAAGCATAAACCAATATCATGTCTTTATGTTCATTTTATGTGGTTGAAAAAAAAAGTGACTTAAGGTTAACAGTGACTTAGCCAGTGACCTCACTAACTACTTGGGTCATTGACCAGTGACATGTGTATAACAGTGACATGGTCATTGACATGCAAAGTGACCTGGCCAGTGACTTCAATTAATGATCAATGATATGGTCATGACTGTGACTTAAGGTTAGCAGTGACTTGGCCAATGACCTCACTAACTAGGGACCTAGGTTAACCAATGACTTCACTGGCCAGTGACATAGACAGTAACTTGTATAACAATGACATGGTCAATGACGTAGAATATGACCTGACCAGTGACATGGATATAACATGTGATTGACAGTGAATTGATCAATGACTTTAGTTACATGATCAGTGATATGGCCAGTAAAGTCACTGACTATGGATCTGGCCAGTGAAGTCACTGTTAACCATTCCTCTCCATCTCTCGTTCTCCAACGATGCATGCCACCACTAGCGAGCCTTCGATGATCGAGCCACGTACTGACATAATTTCAGTAACATGGCTAGTGTCTTGATCAACATTGGACATGGCTAGTAACTTAGCCAATGATATGGTCAGTGACTTGGTTAGTGGCCTCACTAACTAGGAATTTGGCTTGGCTAATGACTTCACTGGCCAGTGATTTGGCATCACTAGCCAGAGATTGACAGTGACTTAGCCGACTTGGCTATAGATTGACAATGACATGGTCAGTGACTTTGCCGGTGACTTGAGATTAACACTGACTTGACCAAGGATTGACAGTGAGATGTTCATGATTGTGACATAGCAAGTAACTTATAAGTATGGATCAGTTAACAGTGACTTAGTCAGGGATTGACAATGATATAGCCAATGACATGTTCATGACTGTGACATGGCCAATGACGTAGTTAGTGACTTGAGGTTAACAGTTACTTGGTTAGTGACCTCACTAACTAGGGACTTGACCTGACCACTGACTTCACTATCCAGTGACTTGGCTGGAGATTGACATGTCATCGACAAAGTCAGTAACATAGATATAATAATGACTAGACAAGTGACATGTTATTGACAATGACTTGGTCAGTGACATTACCAGTGACCTGGCCAATGACAATGTGGCATGGCCAGTGACTTGAAGTTAACAATTACTTGGCCAATGACCTAGATATAACTATGACTTGAAAATTCCAAAAATATGTCAGTGACTTGTATAACAGTGACATGGTCGAGAACTTGTAATGTAACATGGTCAATGACATGAATATAACAATGATTAGCTAGTGACTTGACATGTTCTTGTTACATTTTTAAAATAACAAGGTTAGCATTGAGTTTGCAAGTTACATGACCAGTAACTTGGCCAGCTACTGATCTGGCCAGTGAAGTCACAGGCCATGTCAATGACAATGTTAGTGACATGATCAATTACATGGTTAGTTACATACATTGTAAGTTACATGGTCAGTTAGATAGTCAGTTACATACATTGTAACTGACCATGTCAGTTACATGATCAATTACATAATCTGTGACATGAGGTTAACACACGTTGCCAAGGAGTTGGCCCAGTGAAGTCATAGGCCATGTCAATGACAATGTCAGTGACATGATCAATTATATGGTCAGTTACATGGTTAGTGACCTCACTAACTAGGGACTTGACTTGACCACTGACTTCACTAGCCAGTGACTTGGCCGGAGATTGACATGTCATCGACAAAGTCAGTAACATGGATATAATAATGACTCGATAAGTGACATGTTATTGACAGTGACTTGGTCAGTGACATTACCAGTGACCTGGCCAATGACAATGTGGCATGGCCAGTGACTTGAAGTTAACAATTACCTGGCCAAGGCCATGTCACTGTTATACAAGTCACTGACATATTTTGGAATTGTTAACTTCCAATCAAGGACTTGCAGTGTAACATGGTCAATGACATCACATGAATATAACAAGGGGAAATTACTGGTCACTCCCTCAACTTTTGGGGCGTCGACAGTTCAGTCTCTCGTATCATAATTTTAACAAGTAGCTCCTCGGACATTCCAATCTTACACAATGTGGTCCAAAATTACTATTTTACCCCTCGCTTCCTTTTCTTTCTTTTTTTGGTTGCTCTCTCTGTCTCTCTCCACCCCTCCCCCATTCTCTCCCTGATCTGTTCTTCATCTTAACCATTTACCCAGACATAAACAAATCGTGAGAGAGAGGTGATTGATGGATTAGAAGCCGAAGCCGAAGTCGAAGATCGTGTGCACCCTGGGTTGTCGAAACAGGAGCGGCCGATCTGGCCTTCTTGGTCGCCGGCGTCTGGCTCGTCGGTGTCGATGATACCAGCTTCTCAAGATCTCGGGGTCACTGGTCCTAGTCGTCGGAAGGGCTGGTGCTACAGATGAAATCTCTCTCTCTCTCTCTCTCTCTCTCTCTCTCTCTCTCTCTCTCTCTCTATCTTAAGTTGTGGCAGTGGGTTGATTATCTCTATCTTAAGTTGTGGCAGTGGGTTGATTATCCAACATGACCAATCAGGTTGGTATGTTCTTGTTTTCCTCGCCAGCGATATTCAAATATTGAATTAAGGCCAAATTAATTGATGGGTGTGCCTGATTTTGTCAATCTAAGAGAATTAATTAATTGGCAGGATTCATTTTAAGGTGCATAATGTTCTTTACTAATTGCTGCAAAAACCTCTGGATTTAGGGGTTTGCATTGGTGCCATCAAATTTTTTTCTGGGCTAGTTTTTCTCCTTCGCTGAGCAGCCCTAACTGCAATCCTCCATTCCTCGATTTCCTGCTTTAGTCCTTGGAACACTCCGGCACTCCCGACTGCTCCATCAACCTGTCTCAGCGTCTCCGCCTCCACCCTCCAGGTACCGCCCCTGATCTCTCTCTCCCTCTCTGAGTCTCCATTTTCTTCTGCTTCTGGGCGAGTGGCGACGACTCGGTTGGGTGGGTTGGCTCCTCAGTCCTCTCCTCCTCCAGTCTTTAGTCGATTTCCATTTGAATATTTGATGATTTGTCGATTACTCGATTTGATCTTATGACTTGTAACTAGTTGAGTTGTTAGACTGTTGGTTCTTACTTCTTGGAATGGTATTGATCCACTAGACCGTAGCCTTGAATTGTTGAAATGGGTTGATTTCAAGTTTTCAAATTTCAGCTATTTCCATTTTCCAGTTGATCTTGAATCTTGAATTCTTGTCTTTTGGATGGCGTAAACCATATAATTACAGTCAAAATGATATAACTGAGGTTTATATAATTGAGTTAACAGAAGACTCAATTACTATAATTGATTGTATAGTATGGGTACTAGGTGTATTGAAGAATAGAAATTGTTCTTGGTTTTCTGGGTATGAGTTTGTGCTCGATCTTGAGCAAAAAACTTGGTTATAAGTTATGGGTATGATCTGAGTTTATTCAGAAAAGAATCAAGATCATTTGATTTTGTCTGAGAATAGATACGAGGAATAAATAAGCTTCTTGGGTATGATATTGGTATGGATATATTTTCTGGGTAAATGGTTAAGATGAAGAACAGATTTGGGGAGGGGGGGGGACAAAAAAAAAAAAGGAAGCGAGGGGTAAAATAGTAATTTTGGACCACATTGTGTGAGATTGGAATGTTCGAGGAGCTACTTTTTAAAATTATGATACGAGGGATTGAACTGTCGACGCCCCAAAAGTTGAGGGAGTGACCAGTAATTTCCCCATATAATAATGATTAGCCAGTGACTTGACATGTTCTTGTTCCATTTTTAAAATAAGAAGGTTAGCATTGAGTTTGCAAGTTACATGACCAGTAACTTGGCCAATGAAGTTACAGGCCATGTCAATGACAATGTCAGTGACATGATCAATTACATGGTCAGTTACATGATCAGTTACATGGTCAGTTACATACATTGAAAGTGACATGGTCAGTTACATAATTAGCCAGTGACTTGGCTAAGGATTAACAGTGACATGGTTCAATCCTTGCTCCTCAACCACATTCTTTTCGAGGAGATTTCTACTCACCTAGATTCACCTCGAGGGGATTACTTCTCACTCATATAGGCCTTGAGGTGATTTCTTCTCACTTATATTGGCCTGAAGGAAATTACTTTACTCCTCACCCAAATTTTCTTTGAGGGAATATTTCCTCACTCAGATCTCCCCATATTAGCCTTGAGGGGATTTATTCTCACATAGATTAGCCTTTAGGAAATTGCTTTACTCCTCACCTAAATTTTCCTTGAGGGGATATTTTCTCACCCTGATTTTCCTTGAGGAGATTAGTCCTCACTCATATTGGTCTTAAGAGGATTTCTCCTCAAACATATTCGCTTTTAAGGAATTAATTCTCATGCAATTATTTTTCTTGTCAAATTTTATAGAGACTTCTTTATGTTGTGGGGAGATATCCCAAATATCTTATATATCAGAGATCTTTGACGATATCCTCTAACTTGGTCAGTGTCATGATCAGTGACCTGACAAATGACATGGATATAACAGTGATTTTTCCAGTGACTTAAGATTAACAGTGACTTAGCCAATGACCTCACTAACTAGAGACCTGGCATGACCATTGACTTGGTCAGTGAAGTGTATAACAGTGGCATGGTCAGTGACGTGTAATATGACTTAGCTAGTAACTTATTCAATGACAAGTGTATAACAGTGACATAGCCAGGGATTGTCGTGATATGGTCAGTGACATAGCCAGTGACTTGAGGTTAACAATGACTTGGCCAGTGACTTCATTAACTAGGGACTTGTTCTGGCCAATGACTTCACTAGCCAGTGACTTGGTCAGTGACATGTGTATAACAATGACATGGTCAGTGACATGCAATGTGACCTGACCAGTGCCTTAGCAAACTTAGCAAATGACATGGGATTGATAGTGACTCTGACAGTTATATGATCAGTGACATGGTTATGACTATGACATAGCCGGTAACTTGGCCAGTGACATGGCCAGTAACTTAAGGCACTTAAACTTCACACGTAATTTTTTTGACAATGAATTCAAGCATAAGACAAAAATATATGCTCAATCATTTGTAAGAAGATTTTATTGTGATTTAAGAAGATTTCAAGTGATTTTAGTCCAAGTACAACCACAACACTTTTTTCAATTAGGACAACCTCCCATAAGGGCATTAAACAAAATAAAACATAACCACAATGATCTGGGGTAAACAACAACAGCAAGCATATTTTCACTGTCATGTACTATATCAGTGACATCTAGAGAATGCCTTCGAAACATCCCTCTTGGAAAGACCTTTTTGTACCCATTTAAATATATCTCTGCATAGTAATTGATTCCACGGAAATTCAGATCCAGGTGCTGAGTACCTAACTGCAAAAGGGCCAAGTGTTTAGACAACATTATTCCTAACCACTATACCAAGGAAACTAAAGATTAACATCGACAGTAATCTTTCAATCTACTGAGAAATAATTTCAAGACAACCTCGAAGTGCATTTTATCATTTATATGTATCACGTACCAGCTTACACTGAAAGGTCGTAAAGTACCAGAATGTGCACCACTGCCTCCCTGAATCAACAATATCTATGATTGATATTCATTTACCAAGTCGTAAAATGGATCCATCAATTCTTTGCTTTTCACCAAGGTTGCCAAAACACTATCACTGAAAAAATCATGATTATTGTTTTGATTATGACTCAAAATGTAGACTTTTCCATTCCTGAAACATCTAATATCTGCAATGATGTTAAAATATAGGAGCTTTACTTTGACTCCAAAAGTTCACAATCTCAAAAACAAATTCAAAATCCATACTTTTACAAATATGAATCAGATGTCTAAGGACACAAATTGATTAAAAACAAGACTAACTGCAGGGGACACTATTGCCCTCTTAATTATGAATCGGAGAAAGATAGAATCAGATTTTGCGAAGCTACTTGGGTTTTCTTATAAGTATGAATGTGGTGGTAAACCCAATACATTTGCTAGACTACTTCAAGACATGAATCCTCTGTCAAAGACCCAAAAGCAACCGATGAGCAACTTCAATTTATATATACATTTCAGATAGTGCAATGCCAATAAGTACAATGTAAATATTTTCCAGATCTACCTAAAATCACTCACAAATTCACAATAAGCAATTACACAGAGTAAGCACGAAAAAAAATAAAATCATAATTGAGCATCAAAATTCAAAAGTAATCCACAGCACAAGTCAAAACCACCACAGAACCAATTTTTGAAGCCAAAATTAACAGAATTAGGATCACATTACAGTCCATATTGACATTTCTAATGCAATTGCAATCGAGAAAATGATGAATCGATCGATATTCTGGGAATGAGATCGAGTAGTACCTGCTTATAGAGAGCGTAGAGGATGACAACGGACTCAGAGTTGAACTTGGCGCGAACAGCTTTAGAGGAGGAGCGAGGAGGTCCGTCGAAACTGGCGTAGGAGGCCGCCACGTAGAACCGCTCAGGTATTGGAGCCCCAAGCTCGCCCGATCTATAGCCATTTATGCTCGCTCGAGCTCGCCTCTGACAATCATAGCAGTGAAGATTGCCTCTGCATCGTCGGAGTAAGAATTCAAGAGGCGCGACGGCGTTAGTGACGAGCGGTTCGATTCCGTCACCAGAGATTATGGTTACCACACGCGGAGCTCTATCACCGGGTCAAGGCATGCAGGTGGCCTATCGGGGCTTTGTTAGGAGGTGGCTGAGGTCGGAGGATCACTACTGATCGTCGAGTCATGGCGGTGAGGTCAGTTAAGAGGGGGGGTTGATTATTTTCTGAAATTGACTGAGAGAGAGATGTCGGTGGCAGTTTTTGTAATTAAGTTTAACTCTAGTGATAGGTTATAAAGAGGTGGGGGATATTTGTGTTATTTGTATTATAATAAGACACTTCAAAATGATCTTTTTTATCATTAGTCCTTTTTTTTTCCTCTTATTGTTTTTGTCATGAAAATTCGAATTATTCGACGGGGGGCGGTGTGTCCATGATACCCAGAAAATTGGGCCAATTGGGCCTTAATCCATCTGGCGCCAAATCCATCCTAATTCACTACCCAGAACACGGAGCTACACCGAAACCATTTCCACCTTGAACATTTTGGTCAAAACACCCTCCAACAAAGAAGAGGTCACCCTCTTCACTCTAAACAGCTCCGACTCCATTTCCCACCTCAAGACCCTCATCAAAATCAAAGAAGGTGTCCCCAAAAAGCGCCAATTCCTAATCCACATTGGCAAATTGCTCCATGACCACAACCCTTTCGGCTTCCGGCTTCGAAAGCTGGTCCGTTGTCTGTGCAATTTTCTGCCTGGGGGAGATCATCTATCGGAAAATGGATGCCACCCACGTGTTTGTGAAAATGCCTGAGTGGGCTGAACTGATGCTGTAGGGGTAGTCAACGATTTTGGCCTACCATTGTGACTGTTCACCTTCGCCATAAGTACGCGAGTAATGACGATCGTAAATGCGGCGTTAACTACCGTTGTTAATACCACAATGAAGGAGGCTATTAAAGGCGGCCATAATAACGTGGCATGATGGCGTTATTAAATAACGAGGAGTGATGACGTTATTTAGTAACGTGGTTGGCATCATGGCGTTATTTAATAACGCAGAGTGATGGCATTATTAAATAACGCGGAGTGATGGCGTTATTGAATAACGCAGAGTGATGGCGTGATTAAATAACGAGAAATTATGGCGATAATAAGCACAGTTATCAAAACGATATTAAACGCCACTTATGGTGCAAGCTCTCCCTCATCTATAAATAGGGGGCATACTGACCAGGTAAGATATCTGATTCCGACTCTCTCTACTCCTCTACTGAGTAACGTACTGACTTAGGCATCAGAGGGTTTTCTGCAGGTAACCCCCCCCCCTCTCTCCTTGAGCCGACGGTCAAATTTCAGGTCAACGCTCGAAGGAAGCTTCTCGATTGTTCCCGGTCAGCTCCCGCTCCAGTCCGTATTAATTGGTGAGTCAAACTCCTCAACGGAATTTTTCTTCACCAACAAGTGGCGCCATCTGTGGGAAACACTTTTCCCTAAAAAGTGGTGGCGGGAGCTGTGCCTGATGGAATCCCCTTTCTGTCACTAAGGACTGGGAGCGACGAAGTCCAACCCCCTGACCAGCCCCTGAATGAGCCTTTCCTAAACTTGGTCGGCGATCTAAACTTGCCTCCAGTTGGCGAGGCACAAACGCTGAGACAAGAACTTGAGCAACTCCGAAGGGAAAAACAGGATCGGGAAGCTCGTCGACTGAGAAGGCTCGAAAGGCTCCTCCAGCTCGGCAACGACTCTTCGAATGAAGAGATCAGCGATGCCCACCACAACCGGTAACCAACACAATAGCTGGTGGCGCAGGAGAAACCTTGATTGAGAGATTGAGCGGCACGCTGAACGATATTGGTAGAATTGGGGCAGGACCCCACAAGCGACCATGCAATGAAGAGTGGCGAGAGAAAATGGAGAAGATGATCGAACGGTGCAAGTGCACTAGCCCCCGAGAGCTGGCGACCAAGATCGCGAGAGACGTCGGAAAATCCCCATTCACTAACGACATCTTAAATGTGACAAAGCCCCGACGGTTCACAACCCCTGTTTTCCAAAAATATGATGGGACCACCGACCCCGTAGACCACATCAAAGGATACAAGCAACAGATGTCCATCGAGACCACGGATGAGAAGCTGATGTGTAAGCTCTTCCCATCAAGTCTCATGGGACCAGCCTCGGTTTGGTTCCAAGATCTCCAGCCTCAGTCAATCCCGGATTTCGACACTTTGAACAGGACCTTCATCTCCCAATATTTCTGCAACCGCAAACAAAAGAAGGACATGGTGATCTTATTCAACACCAAGCAAAAAGTAGGAGAGAAAATCAAGTATTTCTTCAAGAGATTCAAGGAAGAGATGATGCATATCAATCGTGACCCTTAATGCACGGCAATCACCTTCCGCGAAGAACTCTTCCCAGGTACACCCCTATATGAAAATCTATTGCGCGACCCGCCAAGAGACATGGAAGATATTATTATAAGGGTCGAGGGGACAAAAACCAGGTACCATAGACTGATGTTCCTTCTTTTAATAATCATTTGTTTGATTTTCACTTCCTTTTGTATTCGAAATGTATTTGTGGCCAGTGGCCAAAATATATAAAATATTATGTGTGATTTAATGGTAAACCTTGCCCACCGAACAAACGGGGATAGCTATAACTGAATCTCATTTCATAACAAATACATGAGGCCGATGGCCAGAATGTAATTGCAAGGCTGGTGGCAGAAATAATACACGAGGCCGGTGGCCGAAATGTAGGTGTAAGGCCGGTGGCCGAAATAATGCATGAGGCCGGTGGCCAAAGTGTATGTGTGAGGCCGGTGGCCAAAAGGAATGTATGAGGCCGGTGGCCAAAATAAATAATATATTGCTTATTGGACTTGAAGGAAAATGGGGGCAACTCTGTGTCCTATACAAAAACTAATTCTTCACCTTGAGGGCAATCCATGAGTTCATCATATACGGTTTGATTTCGAACTCTTGTTGCTCTGAGTAAATTTGTGTTTTGTCATTGTTATTGAACTTTTCTTAAGCGCCGGTTCTTGGTAAGAACGACATTGATATATAGGCGACAGACTGTTAGTCTTCCTATGTTTTTTGAGAACGCAACAAAGAAAAACGTGGGGGCAATATGAGGAGTACAAGGACTATTGATGAAGGAAAAGCAATCCCACGATAAGCCTTTAGTGAAGAAAAGAAGTCTTCGATGAGGAGGGCCTTCATCGAAGGTGATATATAGGCGACAGACCGTTACTCTTCCTATGTTTTTTGAGAACGCAAGCAAAGAAAAACATGGGGGCAATATGAAGAGTACAAGGACTATCGATGAAGGAAAAGCAATCCTTCGATAAGCCTTTAGTAAGAAAAGATGTCTTCAATGAGGAGGGCCTTCATCGAAGGAAAAACACCATAAACGAGGAAGATCTCTTGATGAGGAAATCTCGCAATAAAAGAAAAAACACGGTCAACGAAAAAGCTCTCAACGACGAAAAGGAAAGCTCTTAGCGAAGAACAATGCTCTCGATGTGAAAAAAAATCTCTTTGCAAGGAAAAAGGCTCTCGACGAGGGAAAAAGCTATCGCTGAGGAGGCGAACTCTAAAGGATACGTAAATTCGAAAAGCATTAAGCGTCACCTCGTCAAGGAGTCAAATCTTGTCGAGGTTCAAGTTGATGGTGATAGCTGCATCAAGGCTAGGAGGAGTAGGAGATCATACGGCTTTGAAAGAGGGAACCTCAGAGTTAGGCTCGGGTTGGGGTCAGGGTCGGGGCCAAATTTTAGAAATTTCCTCTTAGGACGAGTGTCAAAGAGAAAATTTGGGGGCATTGTGGGGGTAGTCAATGATTTTGGCCTACCATTGTGACTGTTCACCTTCGCCATAAGTACGCGGGTAATGACGATCGTAAATGCAGTGTTAACTACCGTTGTTCATACCACAATGAAGGAGGCTATTAAAGGCGGTCATAATAACATGGCATGATGGCGTTATTAAATAACGAGGAGTGATGACGTTATTTAGTAACGTGGTTGGCATCATGGCGTTATTTAATAACGCGGAGTGATGGCGTTATTAAATAACGCGAAATTATGGCGATAATAAGCACAGTTATCAAAACGATATTAAACGCCACTTATGGTGCAAGCTCTCCCTCATCTATAAATAGGGGGCATACTGACCAGGTAAGATATCTGATTCCGACTCTCTCTACTCCTCTACTGAGTAATGTACTGACTTAGGCATCGGAGGGTTTTCTGCAGGTACCCCCCCCCCTTTTTCCTCCAGCCGACGGTCAAACTCCAGGTCAACGCTCGAAGGAAGCTTCTCGATTGTTCCCGGTCAGCTCCCGTACCAGTACGCATTAATTGGTGAGTCAAACTCCTCAATGGAATTTTTCGTCACCAACAGGTGCTGATGAAGGTGTAGTCGTGGTATACCGGGAGAGAAGTCAAGGCGGTGATGGAGATTGGAGAATGATGCGGAGGTGTTTGCTGACGAGTATGTGGTGAGTCATGGAGGTAAGATCATAGACGATTCCGTGAGGTTTTGTAATTTTGATGTGAATGAGGAAATGCCGATTTATTTTTTGTCGAGAGGGAAGAAATTTTGGATTGTTGCAAAAGGTTGTGGACTTGTGGGTGGGAAGAATTGATTATGGTGTGTGAATCATATACTGTGCTTTTTCGGGTGAAGAGTGAAGGACTGGTGCTTTTTCGGGGCGGAAATGATATGGTTTGTCTTGATGATGATGGGAAGCCCCTTGTGTTTTACGATGTAATAGAGAAATCTATGATTTGGATACTCAGTTTGGCTGTGAAATTAACCATCAAGATGCCACAGGCTAGAGATGTGGTGACCCTCAATGCTTATAGGGTCAACACCGTAAAGGACATCAAGTCTTATATATTTGAGAAGATGGGGATCCCATTTAGCAATCAGAAGCTTTTCTATAGGGGGATTTTTCTTTCTGATGAGGCTGATTCCCTAGATGGCTACAAAATGGAAGGTAATTGTGATATTTTTGCAACTTTTGGATCAGGAGATGATGATGAACAAGTTCCAAATGTTGAATAAAGTTAATTTTCAAGGGAGACTCCCATTTGCATGTGTTCAAGGTGGAATGCTCAAGTTACGAAGAATCAGAAAGCGAGTTCGATGACGAAGAGTCAGAGGAGGAAACATTTGTACTCCAGTTGAAATCTTCGAATACCATGTTGGACGTCAAGACAGCAGTTCAGAGCCTGAAGAGCGTCCCAGTTTGTTCCCAGTAGCTATACTGTCATGAAAGATTGCTGAAAGATTGGAAAAATCTTTGGGAGAGTAATGTTGTTACAAAGTGGTTATTTGTTAGCTCTCAATTAACAATGTTCATTGAGACTCCAAACCATAAGAAGGTTGTAATCAAACCTAGCAGTAGAAATGCAGTTCATAACATTTTGTACATGATTCCCAAACAAGCCCTCGACAAAATCAATTGGAAGCCAAGGCTCTTCCTTGATGGTAATGTTCTCCCAGAGCACAAAACCCTGGCTCAGTTGGGTGTTCAGTCAGGTGTGGTTTTATGGTTGGACCGTCTTGTGCAGATTGATGTCACCAGGCCAAATGGTGCAACCATTCATGTGAATATGAACCTTTCTTACAAAATCAAAGCTATCAAGGAGAAAATTGAACAAGAATGTGGTATCCCTATAGGACTACAATGACTTACTTATGGTGGTGATGAACTTAATGATGATATGACTTTAGGGCAGTATGAGGAAGTTTTGGGCAATCTGTGGGCTTTAAGGTGGAAGTTTTTTCATAGTTCCTGGTCGTTCTTCTATCCTTCATACCAAGTCAACAAGATCTGATAAGGGGTAAGCTTCTTTGCTTGTTTTAGAAATGGTATTAGTTTGGGAGTCTAGAATAGGTTGATTTTCAGTTTTCAGTCTTTTACTGGCTTTCAGTGTATGCTATGAATATTGTTAATGATAATTTCTGCAGAATGTCAATTGTTAAACTTCGCTTTGTTTGTTTATCTGATAATGGAGATTCATATCCTCCATCACACTTTACTTCCACAATTGTTAACAATTCAATTCTCACCTGCTGGTTTTGGTACGGCTTTAAAGGATGAGCCCTCCAAAGAGCAAGATTAGGTAAATGTTAGGAGCTTCCATTCTATGTCCTAACTATAACAGGGGATATGTAACTATGAAGGAGAGAAAATCCTCTTGTGCGAATTGGATTAATGGTAGCAACCAGCGCTTCGAATCACGCAAGATTATTCATTCTAGTGAGTAAAATATAATAGTTGGATGAGGGTAACTGTATCTTTGTTGGTTGTGATTGTATTGCCTTCAAAATGAGTGAGCATGTTTCTAAGACAGTCCATAGCACTTCTATGCTAAAAAAAAATTCTGCATTTTCTCTAGCTTGGATCAAAATTCCTGCTTTATGAGCCCAAATTGGTTTTCAAGTGGGTAAATGCTATAGGTCTGCATCCATATACCGTGTCCACATGAGTATTTCTTAAGCAGTTAACTTGTGTATTAGTTTAGATGTCCTTATTATTTGATTAGTTTTGTTTCCTTTTAATTAGACACATAAAACAAACTGAAAACCCTTCCCAGATTAAAAAAAAAAAAACTGAAAACCCTCCGAAGCATCTTTGTACCTGCCTTAGTTTTAGCATTTGTTTTTTTTCTGCAACTTGGTGCCAATCTCAGATGAACTTAAAATGAACCAGACTAAGAGCTAGCAAGCTGTTAGCACACACGGGCTTCTGTCAGTCTCCTACTTAAAGTGCAATTCATTCAGCTCCCTACAGACTCTCCTTCAAAATTACTGTACCTCTTAGAATTTTGTAAGCTTAAAGCAAGCATCTTCAGGTCGAGTTGGTTTTACCATATATATGTTTTGAATTTAATTCGTGGCCTTTTACAAGGAGGGAGTTTTAGAACAACATTCAACCCATGGAAGAGAGATGATGAGATGAATATGACAATAGAATCACATATCTTCTTTATTGAAATGTTTCTACAACACTTTCGAGTTACTGATTACAAAATTAACTCGGTGACATTGTTTTATTCAAATTAAGCATCACTAGTGAAACAAAATCATATCTTCATTTCAACCATCAAACTTGGATGGAGGGAATGCTAAACCTTCTGGTTGTGTCCCACCATCTTCTTCACAGCATCTTGCACAAATTGGCCTTGTTGTAAATAGACCGGATTTTGATCCGGACCCGCTCCAGATCCGTGACTATTGGACAGGTTTGGATCGAACATTTTGATCCGTTGATCCGTTAATGATCCGAATCCGTTAACCCGTTTAACAAACGGATCGGATTTGGATTTAGGTCGATCCAATCCGTTAATGATCCGACCCGTTTTCGTAATAATAAAATATTATTTTTTATTAATATATTATTATTTTTTTAAATTATAAAATATTAAATATTAAATATTAAAGATTTCTAATATAAGTTTTTTGCAGAAATCGAAGAGGCAGTCTTCGTAAACGGTAAAACACTAAAACGGCATCAGTCCATCAACCAAGAGGAATCAATAAAGGCTTTGCATATTTAGTTTACCAAAAAGTTAGTAGAAGCATCAAGACTCATACCCATCTCCTCATCTCCTGAGTCCTGACGTCTCTCAAAGAAAGAAGAATCCTGCCCATATCCTTCTACATACAATTGTTTAATCAAGGTCAACTTTCACTATCAAACTATTGATCTATAAAGAAAGGTATATATCTTTTTTACAGTTTCTTCAATTTTTTCATCAATAGACTACAAAAGATTGGCTTCCCTCTCGAAAACGGAAAAGTAAGTCTGATTAGTATTTGTTTGTGTTCAAGATTTGTTGCTGATTTTCTCATTGCACAGAGGTTTATTTTGTTATGTTTCTTTTTGAAGGATCTGTTTCACACTTCCAAGAAGAAGAAATGCCGAGATGAAATTAGGTCCCTTTGATCCAAAGATATGTAAGTGCATATATGTTTTTATTACGCTGTTGCTTTCCAGCTAATGTTTTACTATTGTTTGTTAGTTCAATCAAAAGTGCAATAGTTGCTACGTACTGCAATGATAATTCTTTTTTTTTTTCCTCCCTTCTTTGCCTTTTGAACATTTTTTTCTTCGCCATAAAAACAAACTAACTTTTTCTTTGTTTTTACAGGTTTTGATTCGTATTCAAATTGTGTGTAAAGTGTTAAGACTTAAGAGCTGATGAAATTGAAGCCAAAGTATTGCTTTGAAAGTATTTTGGTTACCTTAATTTATAGGTGCAAGGAATATTTTGATAATGTAATTTGACTTTTGGTGATACTCTTCATGTAGATCATGTTATTTTAATATTTTATTAATATCTTATGATGTATCATAATATAAATTTAATATTACTATTTAAAATTTAAAAATATTTAAAATTATAAACGGATCGGATTAGCGGATCGGGTATCCGTTAATCCGACGGATACGGGTTTGGATCGAGGTATTAATGATCCGCCGGGTTAACGGAGCAGGTTTGGATCGAATTTTTTTTTTAGTACACGGATTTAGGTCGATCCGATCCAAACCCGGTCCATTTACAGGCCTATGTCCGAACCACAGTGCACAGGCAACATTTTGTTTGGCACGGGCCAGGGTTGCACCCTGCAGCCAAATGAATAATATTAAGGGTCCTTGACCCAAAGCACCAAAATAACAAAAAATTATCCCATTTACCCCAGCAACAGATTTTTATTCCCACTAACCCAATTTATAGTAAAATGACTATTATGCCCTCAATCTAATTAAATAACTACTATCCTGCCATTCTCTCTCTCACTCATCCCTCCAAGCTGCTCTCTCTCTTTCATTCTCCGATTCTCCGATTCTCGGATCTGCAATCTCTCTCTCTCTCTCTCTCTCTCTCTCTCTCTCTCTCTCTCTCTCTCTCTCTCTCTCTCTCCGCCGTGGATGCTCCGGAACCTGAAGACGAATCTGATCGCCTCACCTCGTCTCGCCTGACCCGGCCCTTCACCTCCCAGTATGCCAGCTCGTACTAGATCGAGCTACTTAACGGAGCCCCACATGGCTTCTCCTGAACTCGGTGGGAGTCAAATCGGAGAACCGAGTGACTGCATGAGGATGACTCGACGGTTTCGGTGGTGATGGATGTGAAATGGAGTGAGGAAGAGGGTTTGGAAAGCTTGGGGAAGAGGGTTTGGAAAGCTTGGGGAAGAGGGTTTGGAAAGCTTGGGGAGGAGTCCAGCCGGCTCGAATCAACTAAAGACCTCAGAGTTCATGTATGAGGGTTTTAAGCATGGATGGGATGGCGAGGAGCTTGGTTGATCAGCTCACTTTGCCTGTAGCATGCAGAAAGATGCCGAAGAGCTATTTGAGCTCCCTTTTCTCTGGTACAAAGAAAAGGAGTTGTTTTTGGCATTTGCGGCTAAGGTATAAAATTCATGTGTTATTGTTATTGTTATTGTTCTGAGTTTTCTTTTTGCACAGATGAATGTGATGGGTCAATGGCTTTGAAATTAATGAATTATAAATGAAGGTGGCTCTGTGATTTCCTAGTTGTTTTATGGAAAAATGGAGATGTGTATGATGGGTTTGAATTGATGTAATAGACTTTTTGAATGATGTAATGTTCTCATTTTTTTCTTTAATCAAAGTTTTATTTGTTTAAATCTAGGAAGATTAGTTCCTATTCTGGTGACTGAAAGTTCTATTGGGGGGCAATACATGGCTGATAGTCGTCTATTGGGGGGCAATAAATGTTTTGAATTGATGTAATCTCCTCTTTTTTTTCTTTAATCAAAGTTTTATTTGTGTAGTTTTAGGAAGATTAATTACCATTTCGGTAATCTAAACGTCTATTGGGGGGCAATAGACGTCTACTGGGGGGCAATACATGGCTGATAGTCGTCTATTGGGGGCCAATAGACGTCTATTAGGGGGCAATAGACGTCTATTGCCCCTCTATTAGGGGGCAATAGATGTCTATTGGGGGCAAAAACACTTTCCGGTGAGATTTTCAGCAAGTTCCAGTGGGCGGCAGCCGATGACCTGAATCTGGCGACCGGAGACCAGATTCCGGCGAAAGTTGGCCTGATTCCGGCGGCCGGTGACGAGCTCCGGCGAAGTCTCCTATGGTTTCTCTCTCTTCCATTTTCTCTATCTCTCTCTCTAAGTAACAAAGGGGTGAGGGGTAAAATGGTATTAAAAAAAAATTAAAAACAAAAAAAAAATCTTAATGGTGTATTAGGGAAGACTCCCTTAGAGTGTATTGGGTAAGAGAGAATTAAAAAAACTTAATGGGGTAAGTGGGAAAAAAATCCCTAGAAATGGGGTAAATGGACAAAACCCTAATATTAATTCATGAATCAATAGGAACAAAAGTACAAAACCATAAGGTTGTTTATGGGATGACATTGAACACAAATTACACATATATAAGAAAATATATCTGTACATACATGTGCATTTGCAAGCATAATTAGCTATAATGAGCCAGACTCATGGTACCGCCAGGGGTACCAACGCCCACCATATAAGTGACTGGCGTAAAGACAGCTAGCCGGGTTACCGCCTGAGCCCCGGATCAACCCCAAAGCACCGCCGACGCGCCGCCACGCGCCGTGTCAAGTTGGCATCAGAGGCTACTTAAACTGGGAACCGAAGCACATCAGTCCCACATCGAAAACAAGGAGAAGATCATCCTCTTCCTCACCTATAAAAGGTCCTCTCCTCTCTCCTCATTTATTACGCATTCAATACTTACCTACTGTTACTTTGTCAACATAAATACATTGACTAACTTAGGCATCGGAGAGTTGAAGGCCGCCCAGCGCGGTCTCCCTCTGACGCCCATTGTATTTTACTTGACAGGTGACGGGAATCACTAACAGCAGAGGTATCGGTCCGCCCGCCGGATCAGCGTTAACTAAAGTCCAGCTACCGCTAGACTTTTAGACATTAACAATATCTAAGAAAATTGCTATTAACAACAGTCTAGTATTAGATTGTTAAACATATAACATTACCAAAAACAGTCCCTGGTGGTGGTACTTCAGCAAGAGATGATGCGCTAAAGGTCGCTTCTGTCTGTAGAAGGAGACTGGTGGCGATCAGCGACAAGAAGATGCGAAGAACAATTATTGAAGATGACATTTTGAACTAGGTTGAGGATGGATTCAAAGGGAAATGAGAGCAAGCTACTTGTTATGTTTTTCAGTTTTTGTTTCTTTGGGTTTGGGTGTGTACGTGTACTCATTTGCTTAATCGGTCTTTATAAAGGAGGAAGGACTCAGGTCCAGGGGTAGCCATAGTTCATTAATTGCATGATGGTATTAGTTCTCTGGAATGTAATTTGTATGTCGTTAATGAAGGGAAGTTCATAGAGAGCAAATATTTTATGATAATTTGAATTGAATGCTTAGGGTGAGATAAAAATACAACGTTTTCCAATATATAAGTAAATAATGACAGGATTGTTCAAGGAAAACCTAATTTGTGTTTAGCCCAAACTCTAGGTTACCTGACCTAGTGGTAATATGATTTAATTAGAAGGATCTAGAATCCTAATCAATGTAGAATTACTTTCCTTGTATGATTGAGATTCTATGCATTGTAATCCTCTATATAAAGAGGCCCCTATTATCAATGAGAACACATAGCAAATTCCTCTCAAATTCAGTTTCTCTACAACACGTTATCAGCACGAGCCCTAACCCTGAAATCTTAAATTCGTAGCCTTCAAATCCTAGAAACCACCGCCGCCCACCTTGAAGATCTCAACTCCAGGAGTCCAGAACCGGCGGCCCCACCCCCTGAACCGGACGGAAAACCACCGAACCGGCCACCGGAAGTAGCAAAAGTCCCTCTTCCCGGTTCAAAGCCTTCCTCACCACCTCCTGCAGCCATACTTGTCTTCCTGCAGCACCTCCACCCCAGAAACCCGGAACCGGAAAATCCTCCACCAGAATCGGCCTAAAATCATCCGAACCGGCCACCAGAAAAAGGTTGATACTGAACCGGCAGAAAGAAAGAAAAAAAAAAAAAGGAGGAGAAGCAGCCCAAGCCGCAGCCCAAGTCCAGCCCACGTGCAGCGAAGCCCAAGTGAAGCCGCCGAGCCGCCAAGCCGCAGAAAACTCTGCCACGTCAGCATACACGCAGGCGCCTTGTCATCTGCCACGTCATCAACCGGACCTGCCACGTCAGCTACGACTGCCACGTCAGCACCCCGTTCAACGACCGGTCAACGCCGGTCAACACTTTTCCTGCGACTTTTCCAGTCATTTTCAGGCAACTTTTTCCGGCGACTTTTCCGGTCAGCTACAGTAACTTTCCGGCGACGACTTTTCCGACCATCTTTTAAGGTAAACTTTTCTAAAAGTTCCCGTTTTTGAAGTTTTATTTCAATTTCTTCTTCTTTTCTCGGGGACTTCCAACATCCCTTCTTCTACCCCCCTTTCTTCTTCATAGGGGAGACCAATAGCCGAACTGTGGGGGTTCGTGCTCACTCCAAGCTTGGAGCTTGTAGAGTCCTCCAAACTTAGAGTTTGTTGAGAAGAAAACGATCGACCACATATATCGTTGTTTCGATCTAATCCAAAATCCCTCTTGGAATTGGATTTTCTTAGAAGCGACTACGCTCAGAAAATTCCTAATTTCTTGGAAGCAACTACGCTCAGAGATTTAATAGTTTTTCGTGGTAGCCTTTTTGCTCCGAAACTAACCCTAATCTTGTGTTGTTTTTCAGGATGAGTAACCTGAACAAGTTGAACTTCGTTCCACTAGAAACAACTGGCGCAGGATACCATAGGTGGGTCCGAGATGTGCGCCAACATCTTAAGGCTGATGGACTTCTGGGAGCCATCCAAGAGCCTGGTCAGAACGTGCTCTCCATTGAGCAAGCTACTGCTTTCGAAGAAAAACAAGCTAAAGCCATAATTCTCATGACAAGGCACATGAATGACGCGCTCCAAAATGAATACCTCAACGAGGAAGACCCAAGAAAGCTATGGGTAGAACTTGAGCAGCGATTTGGCAACGTTCGTGACTCCCTGCTTCCTGATTTAGAAGTGCGATGGCATAGCCTCCGCTTTTGTGATTTCAAGTCTGTGCTTGATTATAACTCGGAAGCTCTTCGTATCAAGTCTCTGATGGAGTTTTGTGGCCAAGCCATAACTGATACGATGTTGATCGAGAAGACTCTCTCTACCTTCCTCGTCTCTGCACTGATGATTTCAAAGAATTATTGGATTGATGTAAATGCAGGACGCATCACAAGGTTTCATGAGCTCATTGGCGCCATGAACGTAGCTGAAAAGCACGATAATATTCTTGTGAAGAACTATAATGCTAGACCCGTGGGAACTAAGCCTATTCCGGAGTCTAACTATAGTCGCACCCCCAATGGAGGACGCAAGGAGCGAAACCCTAAGGATAGGGACAATTCTGGACATTCTGGTCTAACTATAGTCGCGCCCCCAATGGAGGACGCAAGGAGCGAACCCTAAGGATAGGGACAATTCTGGACATTCTGGTCCATATGTTCGCCCTAAAGAGGAAGGAAATCACCAAGAGAGGCGTGCACGGAACCGTGGAGGTCAACGTGTGAAGAGAGAGAGAGGCGGAGCCTCCGACCATGGTGGTAACGCCACCAAGAGGATAGGTCGTCCAAATCGCGCCCAATGGCGCCTCGATCAAGGGAGCCTGACCATAATGATGTTTGTTTTCGATGTGGATCAACTGAACATTGGGCCAAATCATGTACCGCACCCCAGAATGTTGCAAACGCATACAAGACGTATCGTGAAGTAAGGGAAGCGAATTACATGGCACAAGAAGATCAAGATGGCGATCTAGATCTAAGGGTGGAAGACTACAAGGATCAAGACCCAGAAACTGGCGATTTTGATTAAGTCTTTTTATTTTCCAAGAGTTGTAGGCGATTGCCATATTACTTTTTATTGGATTAGATTTTCTTTGATCATAGAAACAATGATGTACTCCGTTGGCTTATGAATAAAATTTTGAGTTCCTTTCATTATGACTCAATTTTGATTCTAAGCATATTACTTTGTGACTACAATGGCTAGGCCATCAATATTAATTCAAGAACATGGAATAGCCAAGTTCCCCTTGCCAAAAGGCACCTTGATTATTGTCGCAAAAGCTCTCTATGCTCATAGGGAAAATCACACCTATGAATAGCCAACGAATTCCATGCGAAAATGCATGTAGAGAACGGAAATGAGTTCCTTTGCATTACCTCTAATGATTGCGAACAAAGACGCATCTTAGAGAAGTTTATGTGTCTCTCTAGTGGACTTTATGTCACTATTCGAGCTATTAAATCCAATAAAGTTATGAGAGAAGATCTCTTGGATTTAGACACATATTGGCTTTGTCACGACAGGATAGATCATCCTAGTCATGATATGATGATCCGTCTACAAAAGACTTCACATGGACATCATTTCTTTCGAGCAAATGAAGCATGAATCAAAAGTTGATTCTTAGACTAAGTGTGACCGACACTGCTGCCTAGGGCACCGCCTCCGTCCACCACCAGCCTAGGGCTGGCGTAGTCCCTATCCATGACTCCATGGATGGCGTCCATCATGGTGATGGCGCCCTAGGTGATGCTGCAATCACCAACTTGCTTCAAATAGCGTTTCAGACGCTCAGGCCTAACCAAAATTCTCATTGGTTGCTTCTAAAGCCTATCGCTCATTTTACTAAAGCCTGTTCCTTAGGGAAATTAGGACTGAGACCGTCCTATGCAAAGGATATGACATTACTCATTCTATTCTTACAAAGAATTCGTAGGGATTTTGTGGATTGATTCAACCAACTTGCGGACGTTTAAATATCTCATGATGTTGGTTGACACGCAAACACACTGGTCACGTGTTGTGCCATTGTCCACTTGTAATGCTGCTTATGCTACACTCCTAGCACATATCATACAACAACGGGCTCACTCCCCGAATCATCCTATTTAGTCAATTGGATTTGACTATGCTAGAGAGTTTACATCGAAAGACTTTCGATGGATATTGCAATGGGCTTGATGTTGGACATCACATTCCCATGTACACACCCAATTGGTCTCGCGGAAATGACTACAATGGTAGTCCGAACATTGGTAATGCGCACCAATCTTCTTACATCCGCTTGGGGTGATGCAATATCGCATGCAGCTATGCTAATTCGTCTACGACCTAATGCCACTCAATGTACCTCTGCGTTACAACTAGTGACTGGGTACACGTCTTTTGTACTTACGCACATTTGAGTGAGCCATTTTTGTGCCAATTGCGCCGCCACAGGGCTCTATGATGGGTCCTTACAGACGAATGGGCAACTACGTTGGATTTGGGACTCCAACAATCGTCCGCCTCTTAATGCCCTTGCAAGGCGATCTCCTTACTGCTAGATTTGCGGGTTGTCACTTTGATGAGACAGTCTTCCCGTCGTTAGGGGGAGATAAGAACACGGATGTTCAGCAGGAATGACAGGGATTGTCGTGGCCTGTCCCCACTATGTCTCATCTCGATCCCTGTCAAAGTGACAAGATCACACAAATATGCTGTAAACATGCCTGCAAGGAAGGACGTCCCTACGAGAGGACGTAGCGCCACCCTACATGGAGGTAGGCATGGCGCCAATGCCAAAGAAAGTGGCACTCTGGCGTTACAGGCCATGGCCCCAGCTAGGATGCGTGGGAGGCCCGTGGGTTCGAAGGATACATTGGCACAAACCAATCCTTGAATCATCGACACTCAAAATCCATCTCATGAGAATCTTCCGGGTTACGGTTATCGTTGGGGGACGCCTCAACGTCAGAACCTATTCCTGAGAATAAAGAGCTCTATGAAACTTACACTAGTGTACATGAGACGTGGGATAGAAACTCCATCAGAATTGATGATGTAGTTGCGTATTTTGTTGCGCATGAGTCTTTGAGTTAGATGATATCGAACCACGCTCCGTTGATGAATGAATGCCAACGTAGAGAGTTTTTGGCCTAAATAGAAAGATGCGATCCAGGTTAAGATGGATTCTCTAACGAAGAGGAAGGTTTTCGAGCTAGAGATGCCAACACCTCCTAATATAAAACCTGTTAACTAATGGGTCTTCGTTAGAAAGCGTAGTGAGAAAAAGATATGGTAATCTAGCCTTATGGCGCAAGGCTTCTCACAAAACGCCCTGGAATCGACTACGATGAGACATATTCTCTCGTAATGGATGTCATTGCACTCCACTACCCTGTCAGTTTGGTAGTTTCCGAATAACTGAACATGCAGCTTACAAATGTGGTCACTACGTATCTCTATAGGGATCTAGATATGGAATATACATGAAGGTTCATGGCGAACTTCATTTACCCAAGTCAAGTGGCTCTAGACCATGGAGCGCGTTTACAAAGAGGTTGAAACGCTCACTAAAGTGACTACTTGATTGGAAAGGGATATGCCCACGCGTTTCTATGACAAGTTTCGGATTCTATTGCGGTTCATGTTGGACATGATCTTCATTAGAAGCCCTTAAAGAGTTAAGGGAAACCGCTGAACACTTGAAATCCGAGTTTGAGATGAAGGATTTTGGGAGAACACGATTATGTCTCTGTTTGGAACTTGAGCATCGTGTCGATAGATGCTTAGGCATTTTGACAAGGTCATGCCTTCAAGCACCCCCATGATCGTCCGTAGTCTTGATCCTGAAAAGGATCCTCTTCGTCGAAAGGATGATGACGAAGATGTGCTAGAGGCAGAAGTGCCTTACTTAGTACAATAGGCGCATTATTGTACTTATCCCAATGCACAAGACTGGACATCTCATATGTTGTGAACTTGTTAGCTAGATATAGCTCTGCGCCAACGCGACGCCATTGGATTGGTGTAAAAGATATCTTTCGATATTTGAGATGTACGATTGATATGGGCTTGTGCTATCCCTACAAAGAGATGATGGATTCGGACCCATCACACACCAGGTACGCCGCCAACGCTGGCCTGCGTTCTCTATCCCCATCCCAAAACGACATGTGTTTTGGAAGGTTTTGCTGATGTTGGGTATCTCTCTGACCCACACAATGGTCGCTCCCAAACTGGTTAAGTGTTCACCATGGGAAAAGACCGTGACATCTTGGAGGTCTACATAATAGACCCTAGTCGCTATATCTTCGAACAATGCAGAGATCATTGCTCTTCACGAAGTGGTTCGTGAATGTATATGGATTGGATCCATAATTACGCATGTTCGAACAATTGTGGTTTGAAGTCTACCACAGATGAGCCTACGAGCATTTAGGGTAATGCTACTTGTTTTGAACAAATGAGGCAAGACTACATCAAAAGCGATAACACCAAGCATAATCAGCAACAACAGACACTCCTCGAGATCAAAGTGAACTAGGTTCGATCTGAGGACAGCGAGGCAGACTTGTTTACTAAGTCATTGCCCAAAACCATGTTCGAGAAACATGTGGCAAGAATTGGCTTGCGAAAATTATCTGAACTCCCATGATCGTAGTCATCAGGGGGAGGCGCAGACATCAGGGGGAGATGTCTACATGTTCACCTCGAAACGTGAAGGGTGTGTTGTGCTCTTTTTCCCCTTCGACCGAGGTTATTTTTGTCCCACTGTGTTTTTGTTACTCGGCAAGGTTTTTAACGAGGCAACGAGAGAAGCACCGCGTTTGGGCAACACAAGGGGGAGTGTTCAAGGAAAACCTAATTTGTGTTTAGCCCAAACTCTAGGTTACTTGACCTAGTGGTAATATGATTTAATTAGAAGGATCTAGAATCCTAATCAATGTAGAATTACTTTCCTTGTATGATTGAGATTCTATGCATTGTAATCCTCTATATAAAGAGACCCCTATTATCAATGAGAACACACAGCAAATTCCTCTCAAATTCAGTTTCTCTACAACAAGGATATAATAAATGGAATTCATTGTGGGTTAATTATATTTTGTGATGTTTACTTTTTTTTTCTTTTTAAGGTTTTATTTTATTCGCGGAATTGAAAGCTTGGAAAGGAAAATTTCGGGGGGTGTATTGTATATGGAATTAGTGGAACTTTTAAAGAAATCTATGGAATTTAAAAGTCTGGGTGTATTCAATATAGACTTTTAACAGTCCATGAAAGTCTTGAGGTATTCAATTAGGATTTTTAAAGACTTCATGAATTCCACCAAAATCTAGGGGTATTCAATAAGGACTTTTAAAAATGAATAAAAGTACAGAGGTATTCAAAATATCATTCATACTTATGGAATTAGAAAATCATGGATTTTGTAGTGTTAACTATACATACCAAACTCCAATAATTTTCCAGCCTCCAGACCAAAGATTTCAAAAAGTCTATCAAAGTTTCCTCTTCAAAAAAAAAAAAAAGGTCTATCAAAGTTTTTCTCTCTACTCAAGAAGAAGTTTGTCCTCCATCATCTCTCTGTCTTAATTTTTTGTCTTTTCTCCAATCTTTTATAATATCAACCTTTTTTGATACCCAACATGTTCATTGTCGTTGTTGAATGCGATTTTTGTTTTTTTTTTTTTTTTTTTTCAATTGTGATACTTCGAACCCTAATAGCAATAAAAATGATTTATGAAACCCTAAAACTCAAATATTGTGGTCTAACCCTAAGACCTTGAACCATACTAAATTTTATCTTATTAATTAATTATTCTCATTAATTTGAATTTATATTATGGTTCAAAAAAAGGTTGAATAATTGAATTTCAATTGATTGATTATAGATCAAAACATTGACCAATATTGCTACAATATATGTTAATCGGCGAAAACAAATATGATGAGAATAATTAACCATAAACATCAAGTGATCTATATTGTATATTTATGTTGTTGGGAGATTAGGAATGAGAACAAACTCGCTAGACAGACTAACAATCATTTATTTGAGTCAATTTCTATTAGAAGATACTGGAGCAATGAAGAGACAACAAGTTATTATTTTGTTTTGTGTTTGGGCTGCATTTGTTTTATTTTTTTTTTTTTTTTTTTTTGTTTTTTTTTTAATATGTTGTACATCTTAGGAAATCTGTAGAAGTCATTCATAATAAAGTATATAGATTTTCATGAATCAATAAAAGTATGTTGCTAAAATCAATGGTTTTAAGAAATCCATAACAGTCTATCAACTTTTTAAAGAGTCTGTAGACTTTTCAAAAAGTCTGTCATTTAAAAAAAGTCTGCACAAATCCAAATACAATACACCCCCCTTTATCTTTCCCTTTGTTGGCACGCCCATTATACATTAATTGCATAGTACTCTAAAGATCATTTTAAAAGTTATTATTACCAACTTTATTTGAATCTTGAATTATTTGTGTTTTGATATTAAGGATACCGTTGAAATTTGATGTTACTTGCTTTCCTATATTCATGCACAAACCAAACATCGGAAAGAAAAGTATTTTACATTTTTCAATTACTTTTATGGTATTGCCAAACATTGGTAGAGAAATTAATGGAAATTTTTTTTTTTCCATAATCATGAGAAAGACCAAAGAATCAATTTCAATTTCCTGAACTAAACAAGGCCTAAGGGCAAAATTGATCTCAACAATAATGAGACCGCCCTGGACATTTACTTGCCTGCATCTATTACTTCATCAGTTGACCAGGTAAACAGTACATGTAAATTATTATATATTTCTTAAAAAGAAAAAGAAAAAAGTGTGGCAAAAAATCTGTGGTTAATAGGGTGAAGGTCATTATTCCTTCTTGAACAAAAAAAATATGTCATCATTCCTTAATATTTCCCCTGTGGTGAAAACAATTTTAACAACATTTTCTGTTTTTCAATGTATACTATTAGATTTGCTCACTACAACTTTGAAGTTCATAAAATGAAATGCATCATTTAAATAGCATAGAAAACCCTTAATTGCTTGATTAGTATAATTCAGTGGTTGAGCTTCAAATCTTAAAATTTTTTGGGGTTAGTTGTCGTCAGTGGCGGAGCCAGGAATTTAGATTCACTACGGCACAAAAAAAAAATACAAAATATTATTACAATGGTAATTGCCCTCGATGAGATTTCATATTTTGAAATCCTTGCATGATAATCTCATTATCTATGCTAGTAAAAATGTCTTTCTCAATATATGAAATCAATTAAGCAATCATCAGGGAACTCGTGTGCTCTAGGTTGACAAGGACCTTTTTAAAGATAATATCTGCGTACTTCATTTTGAACATTAGGATGATAAGTTGAAATTGGAGGACGATTTCCATTATCAGAAGGATATTTTTCATTAATTTCGGGACAAGGCTTCTCTAAATTACTATCATTCTTCTTTGTTTTTTTTTTTTTTTGGTGAGATGAATCTAATGAGGTATTTATATTTTATACCCGACGACTCCTCTGCACCAGGATTTTCTTTTCAAAGTATCTTAATATATTTGAATGAAAAATAGAGTAGTAGTAAGAATCAAAAGAAGTGACTACAACAATACTCTTCACAAAAGAATTGATTGAGAATCGTCAAGTGACGATATATATATATATATATATATATATATATAGATACATACATACATACATGTTATTGATGTAATAGAATTTTTTTTTTTAATCTTTTTTCTATTAGACTTAAAAATTCTATAAGTAATGAGGAAATAAGAATCATTAATTGTAATCAATTTTATTGTTGATGTCCAAAAAATTGGGAAAAGAAAAATATAATATAAATCAAACGTGGGGCCCACGTTTTCTTCCTCAAACAATCCCAACAATGAAAACAAAGAAGAGCACGTGAAGTGCTCTCTGAATGTGAAAAAAAATATATAAAATTATATATTAAAAACCTAATATTAATATAATACTAATACTATGTATATATATATTAACTTTTTGGTGAAAATGTGAGTGGGGCACGGGATCCACTGGGCCCCTGCTTCCCTCCGCCTCTGGTTGTCGTCCTCGTCGGACTCCAAGGATTGTTGAGGTTAATTGGATTCCTCCAATTATGGGCTGGGTGAAGATTAATACAGATGGTGCATGGCAACTTGTTTAGGGAAGAGCAGGTTGCGGTGGAGTGTTTATTAGGGACTATCAGGGCTCTTTTATGGGTGCTTTTGCTTCTAATCTTGAGATTCCTAGTTCCGTTGATGCAGAGATCATGGCGGTTATTCAGGCAATTGAGCTTGCTTGGGTTAGGGAGTGGAAGCACATTTGACTTGAAGTTGATTCTGCTATGGTACTTAATTTCCTTCGTGCACCCCATCTTGTTCCATGGAGGTTCCGTGTTGCTTGGGATAATTGTTTGCACCGTATCTCGCAAATGCAATTTAAATCTTCTCATATTTTTAGGGAGGGAAGTCAGGTGGCAGATGCGCTTGCTAATGTTGGTTTGTCATCGTCAGGCTTGGTGTGGTGGAATGAGGCTCCTCTTTTTCTTCTGGATCTTTGTCGACGAGACTCACTTGGTCTTCCCAATTTTCAGTTTATTTGAGTTGTAGTTTTCTTGTCGCTTTTCATCTGTTGATCGACTAGGGGTTAGAACCCCTTTAGCATAGCTTTTCTGTTTTTTGGCTAGGGGTATGAGCGATGTCCTCCCTTCTTCTGTGTGTATCATCCAGCTCTTTTAATAAATCAAGTTGGGAGGCTCTTCTCTCTCCAATCATATTTTAGCCAAAAAAAAAAACTTGGTATAAATTTGTATGCCCATATCCATGCCCTTGTTTGAGGTTCATTAGCTTGAATGTGAGAGCGTGTGCATATATAGATGAGAGCACAATAAGAGGTTTAGGGTAGTTTATGTTATGCATCTAAGGATAAAAATTATGCAAACTCTCAATATATATGTGCATATGTATATATAATTATTCTGATACAATCTGAGGGAAAAAAGAGAGGAAAAGGAGCGCACTCAGTGTTTGAGATACCAAACTGATATGCAATTGTTTAGTCCTGTAACAATATCAAACAACAATCTTGTTCATTTGCTCAATTGTTGCGTTTAACTATCTTTCAACTTAAATCTAATAGTGAAAAATAATGAGGTGGAAGGAGAATTTTTGTTGTAGTTAGATACCTACAATGACAATACACAAATACGAGTTTAAGTCTGAATCATAGTTGACCCAACTTTGACCCACGTATATTCCATACATATATATGTCATCCACCCTTAAACCCTTCGGGAACCCACAACCAGTCTCAAAAATCATGAAGAAACCAGAAGTTCGCGACTCTGATGATGAGGAATATGACTTCTCAGAACCTTGCCACTCTAGTGAAGAAGAATATAACTCCTCAGAATCTTGTGACGACTCTTCTGATGATGATGAATCAGACTCCTCAGAAGAAAACTCGATCGAACCTGAAACGGCTGCGTCCACGGTGACGATCTTGGTGAAGTTTTCGTCAAGCAAAGAGGAGAGGAACTTGTTCAAACTAAAGAGTTCAGATACCATCTCCCGCCTCAAGACCATGATCAAAACCCAGCATGGCGTCCCAAGAAAGCGCCAAACCCTAGTTTACAGAGGCAGAGTGCTTGAAAACCACGAAACCCTAGCAGCATGCAAGGTCGAAAGGTGGTCCATTATCCATGCTATTTTCTGTCCAGAAGAAATTAGCAATCCCAATGTGGTTGGGGTAGACATGGCTGTGAAAGTAGTGTCTGATGCCTTGAGGGTGGAAGTGAAACCCTGGTATACCGGCCAAGAAATAAAGGCGATCATGGAGAGCATGGCGGGGATTTCCTTGGGCGATCATGTCCTCAGCCATTGGGGGAAGCTCATAGAGGATTCGAGTAGCGTATTAAGCACTGAAGGCAGCAGCAACATGATCAATAATGAGGACCAGCCCCCGATTTATTTACTGTCAAAGTTTCAGATTACCGCACGAGGCTGTGGTTGGGAAGAGGTGATTATGGTGAGTGAATCACATACTGTCCTAGATGTAAAGAAGATGGTTGAAGATTTTGCCGAGGTGAAACCTGAAAACCTGATGCTTTGTCATGGCAATGGTGGCGATGATAAGATGGTTTGTCTCGATGATGATGAGAAAACTCTTCTGTTTTATGATGTAAAAGAGAAAGCTACGATTTGGGTACTTGGCAGATCTTGGAAATTGACCATCAAGATGCCACAGGTGGGAGATAAATTCGTGCTTAGCTACGATAAGGTCGGTACCATAAAGGACATTAAGGATTATATATGTAAGAAGATGGGGATTCCATGTAGCAGTCAGAAGCTTTTTCGTAAAGGGCAGTTGTTTGATGATGAAGCAGCATCCCTAGAAACATTCAACAACCAGCTGGAAGCTGAGAATAGTGTTATTTATGTGACTTTCGGGGCTGGCGATGATGACCAAGTCGACGAAATAGAAGATATAAGCTTAATATTTGAGAGAGACAAAAATGAAAAGGGTTTGATTGAATACAAGGTGGTTTATAAGAGCGAATCAGATGAGAACAGTGAATCAGGTGAAAGCAGCGATTCTGATAGTGATTCATCAGATTTAGTCTCTTCTTTCGAAATCAAGCTGAGATCATCTTGCACGATTTTCGATCTCAAGACAGCAATCGAGAGCCTAAACAGCTTTCGAATTTGTACCCAAAAGCTATACTGGGATGATCAAATTCTGGAAGATTGGGAAACAGTGGACGACGACATTACAAAGTGGTCCAGTGTCCCTGCTCCATTAACAATACACTTTGAGACACCCAGTTCTAGTTCTAATGTGGGGGCCAATGAAAAGATTGTTTCTGCAGTTGACCGTGCAGACGAAACCCTTGAAGAAGTTTTGGTTCCACAAGAGGTGCTGGAAAGAATCCGTGGGCAGCCAGGTTTCTTCCTCGATGGTATTTTACTCGAGGCATGCACATTGCTTCCTCAGATTGAAGCTGGTTCTGTTTTATGCTTAAACAGTGTGGTGCAGATAAATGTTACTGGGCCGAATGGTGCAACCACCAAGGTGCATGTGAACCCTTCTTACAAATTCAAGGATGTAAAAGAGAAGATTGAACTAGATTGTGGAATCCCATTTGGTTTACAGAGACTTACTCATGATGGTGATGAACTTAATGATGATATGACTATAGGGCTTTATGAGGCATCGTTGGGCAGTCTGTGGAAATTAAGGTGGAACTTTTGTGGTACTTCCTGGTCATTCTTCTACCCATGGTACAAGGATTGTTGCAGGACTGGCTAGCTTGTCATATTCACTACCGAATGTGGGGCTCATTTTATGTTACAGTTTAAACCATCTTACGTTTATCTCTTCGGGTTGATTAGGGTTTTCAAGGTTTGGATTTTAGTTTATTAATTTAGTTATGTCAGGTTCCTGCTAGATTTCTGGTTTTCTGCTGTTTTCGGATTCTGTTCTTCTATTCTATCCGTTCTGTCTCATTTTTCTTCTTTAGTTGCCTATTCTATTCTGAATCTTTCTACATTACTTCTTTCAGTTAGTGATTTTCCTTTTCTAGTTTAGAATAGCTTGGTTTTCACTTTGCAGTCTCTCAAGTTGGTGTATGCTCTGGATATCGCTAGTGAAAATTTTTATACTCAATGCTATTCTTTCCTACTGAATGCCAATGATTTAGTAAAAATGTTACAATTACACCATGACTCTTTTACCATTTACTTAAACAGACTAGAAAGCAAAATTCCTAATTAATCTTGTTGTACAGTTGCATGATAAATTGAAAATTTTCACCAAATCTTTCAAAACTGTCATTGTTTGGTATGCTTAGTTAATAAATGCTTCAAGAACAAAAGCAGAAGTAAATGTATAGTTACGAGTGAGAAGCTACTCCACTAATCTGTCATGAGAAAGTGAATTTGCTGTCGCAAGAACAGAACCTGCAATGGGGACATGGCACATAAGTCATTAAATGAGAATCTGTCCTCCATAGCGTGCATGTGTGTGTCTCAAATTTAGTATTTTAAAAATTTACAGGCTTCTCCATAACTAACAGTGTTTGTTGCAGTAGTGTGATCGGGTGGGCAGAATCAAGTCTTAGGTTCTAACCTGATTAAACAATGGAGTGATAGAGAAAGAGAGAGAGAATTCACCTCCCCTTGAAGCAAAGCGGGTAGGCAATCAGTTGATACAAGACCATTAATCTCCGCCAGTAGCTTCTCTTCTTTAATGCCTGACCATGTGAGTGGAGGCAGCGCCAATAGAAGTACTGTGAGAACATCACCTGTAGATGGATGCATGCCTATGCAGCTACCTTGATCGAAAGAACACAAGCTAGTTGGATCCATTTGACATGAGGGAACCAGCACATCAACTCCTTGTTCAGTGCCATCAGTTTTTACAATACCTGACACCACCGTTGCAGGATTATCACCTGTGGACTTCAAGAGTTTAACATCAGTTGGTGTACAGCACGTTCCATTTGATGAACCAACTTTCCCACGCAAAATTTCTGCTCCTTGGCAGCAGACCTTTGCACCAATCTCGGGCAACATATCTTTACCAACTGGTGGTGTGGTTTCTTTACAAAGTGAGCTTTCAGAAGCCAACCATCTAGTTACATGTTTGTAGAGTTCTGTCTCTCTTACTTGTTTCATTACCTCTTCCTGAAATCCCAAATTATAGAAATTCAAAAACACAAATCTCCATCAACTTTTTTTTTTCATTTCAAGTAAATGCAGGAATGCATGCATGAAAACAGGAACATGAAAAAACCACACAGAACCTTAATGGCTAGCCTTCCTTTCTCTTCTTTGCTTAAGATCAAATGCCCATCCTCTTGTCTCCGAACTTCAGCAACCCATTTGACAAACTCTCTCAAGTTGGCAGGTGGTGATTTGAATAAAACAGAGATTACTTCCTGAACATCTTTTATTCCTTCCAACTTCATAAGTAGAGGAACATCTTCTATTAAGTACTTTGCAACACTGTTCCAGCCTTCATGTCTGCAACTCTGTGGGATAATTCAAAGTTACACTTCAGATTGTTAGACTGTTACCATAGACTACCGCTGAGGAATTGAGCATTAATACAGATTATGTAGGGGAAAGAAAGCCTACTGACTTTTCCAAATGTACAAGATTCGTGGATATACTTCTTGTATGCATATAGAATCAAAATAATCTGGGTTTTAATGGTTAACATTCCAGAGTCAGTTTAAAGACCTAATTTTCGACTCTTTTGGTCCATGTTCAATCACAAGAATAAAAAATACAAATAAAAGAAAAACAAAAAATTTCAGAATGCAACTTAAAATGGAGGATTTAGTAAACAAAATTAGTTAGTTAAATGATTCAAGAGTAATGCTGAAAGTTTTCAGGAAGTAGCACAGGAATGAAGTTACTTAAAACACACCAGCCAATAAGAGCCATACCACAGTGTATAGGATAGAAGGTGTTCTGTTAAGCCTTGAAATAATCATGTACCTGAAAGAGCCAAACTTCAGAATAAAGGGTTTGCAACTGAAGCATTTACCATCCAAAATAAAAAGTCTATAAGTAGAATATATATAAAAGAGTAGGCTAGAGCCGATGACTCATTAACTCCATTAACAACTAGAATCAAAGAAGGGCATACCCGCGACGATGTCCAGTTGCTTCATCAACAGTATCCATCGCCTCCCAAAGAAGTGAAAGAGGAACCCAATGGGGAGGATATTTAAATCTCGCAACATCCAAAATGAGAACCATATCTTTTGCAGCATGGTAGCCCCCAATTGGTGAAAAATGACCAGTTCCAGTCTGTAATAACAGTAACATGAATCTCCATCCTCTTTAAAATACCAATGGATAATCTAATCAAAGCCTATTGCTATACATTCAAATAATGAACATTTGGTACAATAAAAGTAGACCATGAACCAGAACAATGCCAATAAGTCACTAATTCAGATCAATGTTATTGAATTTCCTCAAGAACCTGCTTAAAGACACCTCTGTGGTATGAAGTAATGACATGACAATCCTCCGAAGAAGTACACGAAATCACACGTTTCCGAAAATCATCAATCGAGCTCTCATGGGTCCGAAAAGCTTCCACTTCAGCTCCATTGCAATGCGCCAAGCACGCAACTTTCCCAAATGTAATGCCTTCCGCTTTGATCTTTGCCAAAGGCTCACAGCAATCAAGCATCGAGTCATCAAACCATCTCCATGGCCCTATTAAATTTAACAAACCCCAAATTCCAAATTGAAATTAAGTAATCATTTCCAATTGAAACAAACTTCCCAAAATTGAAATTACCTTTCCATTTTCTTCCGGGATCAATAGCAAGGGCATTGAGAACCACGGCAAGAGTGGCCAACCCACAATAGGCCGGCTCCGATTGCGTTTGGTAGTAAGAGATGAGCTTGAAAAACCCTTCCATGGTTCCATTTCCCAAAGCTTCAGCAAACAGTTTCTGCAAAAATCCAGATCCCCAAAACCCACAGAATCAGAAACCCAAATGCACACAAAATATAATAACTTCAACAGAGATTGAGAAAAAGGGGTATTTCCGGAATTGTACCTTGCCTTCCGGCGAAGCAAACTCAATCGCAGGAGGAGAGGGAAGCTCTCTCCGGTAAAGACCAGCCACCGCCATTTTTTGTTGGGGGGGGGGGGTCAATGAGAGTGAGACCTCTTTGGCTTTGCTTTGAAATTTCCAATAAACAAGAAGAATCAGAATCGTCTTCTTTTTTCTATTGCTTTTTTTTCTTATTTTTTTCCTTTTTCTTTTCCTTTTATTTGTGGCGGGTATGTTCCCCGGTCACTGGGGCCCTATACCTTTTTGAATTCAAATATGCAGGGGACGACCACCGCCCTATCGCGACGGAGCACATTTGGTTTCTATGTGAACAAACGGCATGTCGTTGGGGGGTTGGTTGTAACGACAGCAAGTGGGAACCATTTGGTGGTCAACCCAGGGGTTTGAGCTGGCAAGATGGTATAAAATTCATTGATATAAAATTCATACCAAGAAAGTCATTACATACCCATCCGCTCACACATAACAATGGCCAGACAAGAATTCGTGGAGGAGCCACAGTGGTAAATATGATAGACCAACTATATTCGAACTTATCGCTCACTTATTTAAAGTGAGCCATAACTATGAACTAATCTCGCATAGTAATAGGCTAGTTAAAACAAAACTAATTAAAAAAAGGGTATAAAAACCCACTGCTCATTCTGGACCCAAGAGATCCCGACCCAGAACTTGATTTCAGTGCCGCAGTCGCAGCCCACGGCCCAAGGAACCCAAGAAACCGCTAACATGCTATCCCTGCCATCGGAGTCGCCGACGGCCGATCAACCAGCCATCCAGCAGCCCGCTTCACCAATATCAGCAAGTCCACCCCGCTAGGACGTAGTGGCGCACGTCCATCCTTCATATTGATTTCTAGTTCAAACAGATCAAAACCCAAGGACCCAAGATCCGCATCGCCGCCATAACCAATGGCATCGACTGCATCACTATCTTCTTCAATAAAACCCGGTCTTATATCGACGACTGCGTCGTCGTACCATAATTGCAAACCCCCAGCAGCCTCAGGGAATCGCATCCACATGAGCGTCACACCGACCCCAGCCATTTGAAGAGACAACTCAAACAAGGAAATCAGGTCACCATCGTGGGTGAAGCGTTCCACCCTTTCACCACCGCCATGGCTTTCGCTAGCCCAAATCACCAGGGCCTCAGAACCACCACCACCATAACCATCAACAATAGGGATCAGATTTGGCAAAAGAAGATTAATGAAAGGGCAAAGACGCTCGGAGATTGGAAACCGGCCGGAGCCACTATGCCCCTCGCCAGCAGGAGGAGACGAGGTTAGAGTCAGCGCGAGGGGAGGCGCTGGTAGCGAGAATAGGGTTTTCTCCATATTCAGTTATGAGGGAGCATGTTACATCCAAAAAAGCATGTATTAAACTCAATAGCATCTTGCAAAATCCTTTCCAAAGTCAACCAAATATTATGTCCTGTTAATAAAAAAATACACATACATTCTGCACAAGTCTTCCCTTCCATACGTTACTGCACAATAGTCTTCTCTTCTACCATCCCTATAAATTAGAGGGGAGAATTTCACAAATGGTCACTCAACTATGACTCATTCGACACTTTAGTTACTGAAGTTTCAAATATATCACTTTGGTCACTCAACTATTACACTGTCAATCACTTAAGTCACCCAAAGAGTATTTTTTATAATTTTTTTTAATGAAAAAAATTAACAAAGTGACTAAGTGATTGACAGTGTAATAGTTGAGTGACCAAAGTGATATATTTGAAACTTCAGTAATCAAAGTGTCGAATGAGTCATAGTTGAGTGACCATTTGTGAAATTTTCCCTAAATTAGAGTGCTTGTTTTGAACAAAAAATGAAGGCAACATTCACAGGACATAAACTTTCAAACTGGTAAAATATATGCCAATCTTTATCTTGGAACAGAAACTGGTCGATCATGATCACCATTGTCTTCTTCCTCAGCTTCATGATAAACAAATGCTTTGACAGGACCACAAATCCTTGTGAGTTTCGTCTGCATTCATGAACAACATCATCATTTGACATGGAAGTATCACATCATTACCATGAGCATGTCGAGCTCACCTCCCACTCCAACTTCGCTGAGTCATTAATTGCCAGTTAGGCCTGCTACTAAAGCAGAGCAAAAGAGATAGTGCTTGCGATCTCTCAAGCAGTCAAGCAGAATCACAAGGAGGAGGATGCCAAAGTAAAGAGAGCATTCCAGAATCTTTTAACTTTTGTAGGAGTGTCGTGAAAAATCCTGATGAGGAGAAATTCAGAAAATTAAGACTCACTAACCAATATTTCCAAGAAAGAATCGGTTCGTTGAGGGGAGGCACTCAGTTTTCATGTGTTGTGTGGAAATACAGGATTTTTTCCCCTTTCCCTTAATTAGACATCTTCATCTGGTTTACTCATCTATCACCATTACATCTAAGTTTTCATAACCAGTTCTACCAAATTGCTTTATCACAACCTGAAATTTCAAAACCCAACAGGAATCAAAGAACTAATTCGTTAATCTTTAGTTTACATAACAATACCCCACCCCCCAAGAAGTAAATTTCTGGGTAAGTTACTCAAAGACAAAGGCCAACCAAAGAAGAAAGATGGGGCCTTTTCTTAGCTAGATGTCCCTTCGTTCCGGTTCACATTGATGAAGACCATAATGTTCTGATAAGTCAATAAGTTACTAGTTAAGCTAAAACTTCATCTTTCTGCTCAAGTTGGCCTTTCATTAATCATTTCTTTGTCAAATTTTCAACACAAAAGTCATTGATTAATCAAAGTCTACATTACAAGACAAAATTACAACCATAAACAAAACTGTCAAGTAGATCAAACAATATTGATGTGTCCACACAAACCAATCCATGAAAGACTAATACCTGAGGTTATGTTCAAGTTTAGAATTTGAACAAAGATAATGGTGTATCAAGGTAAGTGTTCTGAACAAGCAAGTTTAAGAATTATACAGATCCACCTCCTCCTCTCTCTTTTACTTTCTCACTCTTTTATTCTCATGTGGCCACCCACACGCACACAATCCAAAGAACATCATCAGCAAAGTCATTGTAGGGAGAAAGTAATTCCAGAAGCTAATTAGTTTGCTGCATTCAGAGAAAAGCCAAATTGCAGCATCTACGTTTATCCCAAACAAGTGACATACATTCTGATCCATCCAAGAGACTATGCCTAACGCAACTAGAAATTTCTATATTAAGAGCACACCAAATTATCCTTCAATCAACACATTGATTCAATGTTTTGAGAAAAGATGATGCGGGAAGCGTGAACACGATAGTAAGAGACTCCGTCAAGCGTCGAAAGCCATATGAGATGAGCTAGAATCCACTAGCAATTACGGGCACAGCCGTAAGAAAGATAGAGAAACTTCTCTAATATTTGGGTTTTTATTGATAACTGGAATGAAAATTACAATCTAACAGGTGCCTTATATAGGGCACATAGTATAAACCTAATACAACTAGAAAATATAAAGAACAATTTATTGTAGACTAAAACTAGGAAACCTAATTAAACCTGATTAAATAAAGATCGGAAATAAAATCCTAGATACTAAAGAATATTACGTTTGGAATCTCAGTCAAGATTTTGCTCGAGAATCCCGATATATCCAAAAGAGTAATTTATGATTAATTCCATCATTAAGAAGCCTATTTGAATACCAATTTCCAATATTCAAATTATTCTTCTTAATGTGAAGACGCTTCTTTCTTTTCGAGATTTTTGATTGAAATTGGCTAAAATCTAGTCCTACATCAGTCTCCTCCACTTGAAAAGAACTCGACCTCGAGTTCCTATTGTATGCAGCTCTATCATTAGTAGGAATAAAACATGATAAGCCATCAACTTCAATATTCTCGAAATTGAAAGGTATCACCATGAATCCAATACCGTAGACAAGTTTAGAATAAGCATCTTGAAACTTGAACTCCTCCACTTGAAAAGGAATGGGCAATGACTTCTCCTTGGGTTGATCTTGAACAAAATTAGACATGCATGACATGGATATCGATGTGATGAATGAATCAACTTCCTTATCCTTAATGAGTTTCTCTTCAATCTTCAAAGTTGCTTCTTCATGTTCCTTTTCACACACCTCAGGATGGTCATTCTTGACGTTATTCCTTCTAGGCTTGATTTTAATTTTGTGCGACTCCCACCTAAATAAATATGTGTTGTCTCTGCAATAACCACCTTTGACGCTTTCATGCCATGGTCTTCCAAAAAGCACATCAGTGTCGTCCATGTCAATCACATGACAAGTAATCTCTTCTTTATAAAATTTTCCCATAGAGACAGGAACTTTACAAACCTCTGTTACTTGTGCATATTCATCCTCTCCAAATGGAATCCAGTATAGATCACTCAGCTTCACTGTCGGTAACTGAAAATAATCCACAACTTTATTTGCTACAAAGTTCTCTCGTAGACCACTGTCAATTATTACAGAGCATACCTTGTCTTTGATGACACATGTAGTTCGGAAGTCGTTGTAATCTGGCGTTGTGAATATCCAATGTTCCATGTTTCTTCTTCTTTTTTCTTTTTTTTTCTCTTTTTTTTTTTGTGGATTGATGAGGTTGTCCTAGGGCGAATCCCTTGGCATGTCCCTCTTCAACGAAACTTTCTTTGATAGATACTCTACGACCAGCGTCGTTGAGGTTGGTGGTAGTGAACTTCTCCCTTGGACCGTCGTCTGCTAAGGAGCGGGCGATACCCGCTTTGATACCAAATGATGCGGGAAGCGTGAACACGATAGTAAGAGACTCCGTCAAGCGTCGAAAGCCATATGAGATGAGCTAGAATCCACTAGCAATTACGGGCACAGCCGTAAGAAAGATAGAGAAACTTCTCTAATATTTGGGTTTTTATTGATAACTGGAATGAAAATTACAATCTAACAGGTGCCTTATATAGGGCACATAGTATAAACCTAATACAACTAGAAAATATAAAGAACAATTTATTGTAGACTAAAACTAGGAAACCTAATTAAACCTGATTAAATAAAGATCGGAAATAAAATCCTAGATACTAAAGAATATTACGTTTGGAATCTCAGTCAAGATTTTGCTCGAGAATCCCGATATATCCAAAAGAGTAATTTATGATTAATTCCATCATTAAGAAGCCTATTTGAATACCAATTTCCAATATTCAAATTATTCTTCTTAATGTGAAGACGCTTCTTTCTTTTCGAGATTTTTGATTGAAATTGGCTAAAATCTAGTCCTACATCAAAAGACCACACCAAATTAACTCTCCAGCTCAACAATTGTACCATCACATAACAAAGAGTTGCATGAAAAATGGAAACTGCCAGAGAACAAGCACCCAATTCCTACATTAATCATCGGAATATTCCTACGTCTCATCTGACATCTGTTATGAACCTATGAGCTCCCTAGCTACTTGCAGCTTAACACCAAATTAAATAAACAGCTTAACACCAAATAAACTGTTTATTTAATTTGCAGCTTAATAATGTAACTTTTAAAAGAAGCTGCTTATTAATTTTACAAAGCATATTTTACTACTCAACTTTCAAATTTTTAGCAACTTTTTGCAAAACATAAACTATGCCAAACTAGGCAATAGAGTTACCCAATGGTTTGAGCTGGCTTAGTTAGTCCAATGTTGGATTACTACTCTTATAAGTTATAATCTGATTTGCAAGGAGGATACTTGGATTACTACTCTTATAAGTTATCAGATATTTGCAAGGAGGATACTAGATATTAAGATTAAGACATACTAAGAAAAAATTTGGATATCAAACATATTACTAAAAGGTGCAAACAGAAGATGTCAAGTTTACAAATTGCCTCATGCTCAACATTTTAACCCATCCGTCGGAATAAAAATGCCACTAATCCGTCCGTCCGGCCTTTTAGATATAGCCTCAATACCCCTCTTTTCCTATAAACCTAAAAAGTACATCCCAGATGAGTAAATATAAATATTGCCCCCACTGTGCTTGGAGATATAGAAACATTGGGGAACAGGAAGGGAGTTCTAAGAGAGAGGCTCGCCAAGGTCCTCTTCTATCCTATTTTCTTGGCATCTCTTGAGAAGGTGAAGCTGACGTCGCAAGTGCAAAACCTGCCAAAGCCGGTAAGTTAATGTTATGAAAATGAAGTCTTTCAAACAAAAGTAGCAGAATGAGCTGTACATTGACCAATATCTACTGCAACAATCAAAGCTAAACGAGTGTGACTGTCATGATCAGCAGTTTATTATAAGTTCAATAACAGTCAAAGTATGCAATGATGCTTAAGTTTCTGCAATATTAAAGTATTTTGAAAGTATATATAAGGGGAATCTTTATTCTGCTTTGACAGACTTGAATTAATAGTTAATCTGAGCAATGCACTCAAATTAGCAAAACTAAATGAAAAGTAACACTGAAGGGATAAGTTGCAAAGAAAGATAAAAATACTAAGATTTGAAAATTACCTCTTCTTGAAGCAAGGTAGGTAGACTTGCAGTGGAAACAAGGCTGTAAATTTCCTTCAAAAGCTTCACATCTTTGATCCCAGACCATGTCTTTTGAGGCAAGGCTAGTAGAAGTGCTGTTAGAACATCATTACTAGCTGGATGAAGCCCAATGTGATTTATTGAGCCAGCACAACAGCAACTCGAATTCATTTGGGATGAAGGAACTAGCATGTCCACCTTCTCCTCACTTCCACCATTTACCACTGTACCACATACTACCGTGACTGGCTTGTCACCATTAGCCTTCAAGCATTTCACACATGCTTCTTGACAGCAGTATACCAATGGGGAGGCAGAGTTGCCCGATAAGATCTGTGCCCCATGGCAGCAAACACTAGCAGCAATGTTAGGCAAGTCTTCTTCACAACCAGAAGTTAAGTTTCTGCAGCATGAATTTTTTGAAGATAATAATAATTCTGACACATGTTTATAAAGACCAGTCTCCTGCACCTGTTTCAATACCTCCTCCTGCATATGAAAAATTAGCACTCAGACTTTTAGGCACAATTAACTGGAAGATGGTATTGAAGTTCATATAGGTAACATGAGGGAAGATTCTTTGCGAAGTTCAAAAGACTCAAACACCTTGACAGCAAGCCTAGCTTTTTCCTCCATGCTTAAGGTCTGGCCTATATCTTCTCGCCTCCGAACTTCTGCAATCCACTTGATGAAATCCTCAAAATTGGAAGGGAGAGACATGAAAACAACAGACAAAACTTCCTGAATGTCTTTCACATCCTCTGACTTTAAGAGAAGTGGAACATCATCCATCAAGTATTTTGCAACGCCAACCCAACTCTCATGTTTACAGCTCTGCAAGAAGTCCGATACAAAACTAAATATCTTCACTGAGCATGTAACATCATGTAAATCCAAGATTTTTGACATTCAGCTAAATACATCTGTAAGATCATAAACACACAGAACCTAAGAGAAAGAGAATTCAACGATAACAATTCCAAAAAAAAAAAGACTTCTATCAATGTCTGGCAAATCCAAAATCAGAAATTGAGGCACTCAAATAACTTTTTTCCTAAGCTGTTGACTTTGGCAAATGGCCTTCCAGCAATGGAAGGCACCTTCAAAATTGTTAAGAGCAACAATACTCTTGAGAATAGGAAAATACTGAAGTTAAAATATCTAACTTGCTTCAAAGATACCAGTAGCAAAATTAGATTAAAAAATTGCTCTGCACAATATGATAGGTAGAAGCCATTCTTGTGATGTAGTAGATTGGCTACTAAGAAGCGGAGGGAGGGAGAGAGACATGCACAATTAGAAAACCAGAAGACACTGTATGTATGGGAAACTTTAACTTTAAACTCATTAAATTGGCAAATTCAATCATACCAGGGTATAAAGCTGTCCTGGCTCCCTGTGAGGCCTAGATATAAGCATAAACCTGGGCATGAAACGAAGCTTAAGTCAGACTGTAATTTGACATTAAATGCAGGGCATAAGTCAGCAGAGAGAGAAGAAGATGAAATTCTGATGTTAAAAGAAATTACGAGTGAAGTTTTAGCTTGATATACATTGTTGACCAATTAGTTTCCAGGAGACTGTAAGAGTGAGCATTACAAAAATGCAACAAACAATCACAATGAATGCATGCCCAACTGGTGACCCTTACTGGTCCAAAAGAATGACCATCCTTTTCTGGGATACTAGTCATCATTTAGAGCTTCAGCACTATTAAGTCAATTTCTTCAGGAAAAGAAACAAATAAGAAACAGAAATTTCTTGAGATGTGCATATCAATATCATGGTTATGAAGTAATATTCACTATTATACAAGCTTACCCTCTGCGTTGTCCAGTAGATTCATCAACATTACTCATGGCATCCCAAAGGATATTGAGGGGGACCCAATGAGGAGGATACTTAAAACGTGCAACATCCAAAATTAGAGCCATGTCCTTTTCAGCATGATAACCACCAACGGGTGAAAAGTGACCGGTACCAGTCTGCAATAAAGATATCTTCAAAGTTATAGGATCAACTAGATATTTGTATTTGATGCTCAATCCTTCAGAGTAATTTGCAGCATGTAAGGCAGGTGAATTCTAAGCGCATTAACAGCTAACTCAAAATTAGTTGATTAGAGATACAGCCAAAGGAAATGTAAATAGTAGTTTTAACCTGTTTGAGGACTGATCTATCATATGATGAGATCACGTGACAATCATCAGAACTGGAACATCTCATGACATATTTACGAAACTCATCAATATTGCTATGATTAGTACGAAAAGCTTCAACTTTTGCTCCAGCACAGTGAGCCAAGCTCACTAGCTTCCCAAATGAGATGCCTTTAGACTTGACTGTTTCCAAAGATTCGCAGCAGTCTAACATGGACTCATCAAACCATCTCCATGGTCCTGTGGAAAAAAATGGAAGTGTAGATAGTGCATTAACATGAAAGAATCTTAATGCATAAAAATCCGTAAGCTAGGAAGGTTTTAATCAACGCATTTGCAAATTAAAATGGAGTCAGAAATTAGAGACACCCTACTACAATGTGAAAGTGGCAAAGTTCATTACACTGTACCGAACACCAATAGGTATTATTCCTTGGCTAACCAAAACCAAATATTTGAATGTCAAAGCCATATTGAATCATTCTAAAAGTATGGTCAATAGGACCAAAAAAAAAAAGTGAAGGACTTAATTCCAACAGAAACAAAACACCCGCAAGGCCCGAAATGATAATGAGTAGCAGCATATCGGTCAGATATTGGTCATTAAACCTTAAACTAACATTGGCAATGACACTGCCCATAACAGCTGAGACAATATGAATATCAAAAAGAGAACACTGAAAATTTACAGTCTTAAGCTATAGATAACAGTATGGATGTGATTAACAAAAAGGGCAAAGTGCTATAGTCTCAACTTGTGATGAATTGTAAATTGCCAATCACTACAGGAATAACACAATGACATTTCAGACTTTTTCAATGAGAAAAGTTAGATCTTACCTTTCCATTTCCTTCCAGGATCAATAGCAAGAGCATTCAAGACCATGGACAGGCTCGCCAATCCACAATAAGCAGGCTCTGATTGGGTCTGGAAATAAGAAATTAGCCTGTAGAAGTTTTCCATAGTTCCCTTCTGAATGGCTTCAAGAAAAAGTTTCTGCAATTCCAAAACCATTAAATAGGGAATCAGGACCCAAAAAAAAAAAAAAGATTCGGAACAGCAACACACGAAAAGAAGAAAAATCAATGACTGCAAAAAAGAAAATCAAACGCAGATAAATCCTTGTATAGGCAAGTACTTATTGACGGTCAGTGGACCAAATGTAACAAAAGAAACACCATAGAGTAATCCTTGGTTTCTTCTATGTTTCAAGTAGAGTAAGCTAGCAAGAAACATCAACCACATGCTTATTTTGCTCACAGAAACACATAAGAAGCAGCTCAAGTAACAACCCACTAAATGTGGTTGGATCCCCTCTATTGCTGCAGGTTAACAACCCAAAACACTCGAAACTTATGTAATTAGGTTAGACAACATTGCATTCATAATCATTACCAAATCCTTAGCTCAATATTCACCTTCCTCATCTGTAAATCTATCATTTACCCACTGTAAATTACAAAGTACGATGATCTTTTCAGTTTCCAATTACACATTTGATCAACTTTACAGCAATGGAGAACATGTAAAAGAAATTCACATTATGTAGTAAATGGGTATTCACAGAAAATCAGGAAAAACTATGTGGATTCTTTTTGAAATGGGAATTTTACAAAAGAAAGAGCATAATTTAGCACAGAAGCATGAGGATCGTAAGCACAAATATCTTTTCAATTGAAAAAAAAATAATTATTAAAAAAGAGAAATAAAAAAAAAAAAAAAAGGAAGTTAATGGGTGAGGAAGCAACTAAAGGTTGTACCTTTCCCTCTAAAGAAGCAAAATCGACTGCAGGAGGAGAAGGAAGGACTCGTCGGTACAGCCCAGCCATCGCCATTTTTCAATTTTTTTTTTTTTTTTTTGCTTAAATTAAACCGAGAATCGACCAAAGAACTGAAATTGAACTGAAAATATTAACATTTGCAAGTGGGATTTGAGAGAATTCAAATAATGGGTTTCTATCTCTGTGTGTGTGCTAGGGTTTTACTGGATCGCCGATACCCCGCGTAAATTTACCGTTTTAAAAAGTCGGGGTTTTAAGTCTCCGTCAGGGGTGAAGTTGTCATTTTGATGAAAAGGTATTTCCTTTTTTTTTCTTTTTTTTGGGGCCAGCAAGAAAGAAGGAATTTGATACTACTGAATTGACACGAGGGCATTAAAAAAAATTAAGATTTTATTTTATTTTGAAATTGAAAAAAAAATTTGGAAAACGGATTTAGGTATTAAATATCAAAGATTTTTAGAACATAAATAAATTGTGCTTAAATTTCTCCTAAACTGTAATGTCATTTTCACTTTAAATAAAATTAGTCAAGCTAGATCCTAGCTTCTCTCTATTTTTCCAAACTTTCTAGTGAATGATCCATGTGTCTTGAATAATCCTTTATGCCAATTTTACTAAAGGACACCAATAAGCTATTGAAATTAACAAATGATCGGAAAACTATCAACGTAGTAATGTGTCTTTGATACAAGTAATGCAATATATAGTTATATGAGGTTTCGCATATGCTCTCCACACAATGTAATGTAAACAACAAAGAAAGTTGCACAAACACATGTAACGATTTGAGCATCTTCATAATCATTACTTCATAGTTTACACACTATATAGTTGATATGAAACTTTATCTCCTAATCCATGATGCTAGTTTGGCTAAATGACATTACATAAATCCATTAGAGAAGAGGTTCTTTAAGTTCATATTTCTCCATTGATGGACCTACTTGAGGCCTAGATTGGTACGCCACTGAATCTCTTATCTTCTAAAACATACTAAACATACCGACACACACTTCTTTTTTAAAAGCAATTTCATACGGTTATCATAAATTGTGATGTTTAATCTAATGATACATACATATCGGTTCTATGAACTTATGTATATGCATTAATTACAATGTGTCACAAATTCGGGTCACATGCACATGAAAGAAAAGATTGTCATGACCATCACTAACCTTGCCCTCGGAAGAAGAAAACTCGACTGCCGGAGGAGTAGGAAGAGATCGTTTGTAAAACCCATGATTGTACTTCTCCTCTTTTCCCATCACCTTTAACTCTGATGAAATCCTTGTTTTCACTAGAAGAAACTGCTCGAGATGGAAGGGTCTTCCGAGACAGAACAAAGCGATGAAGAAGATTTGGCTGAACAAACTCATTTATACCATTTAAGATCAAGGAAAACAACACAATAAAGCCTTTATTTGCCATATTTGATTCGTTCTTCTTTGAACCAAGAAGGAAATAAATAATTAGTCTCCTTGTCGGGAAAGAAAAAAATCATAAAAATTATAGCTAATTAAGATAGGATTCACCCTTTATTATCATCAAGCTTCCATTTTCCCATATGAACCCTAGAAAATGGGGGGAATATTTCTCTTCTTGGTTTGAATCACTTTCAGCATTTCAATTAAGGACAGCAGTTGACAATCTCATTCAATTCAAGGCAGCATTTTAATTGAAATTACTACTAATGTGAAGGGGTTTAGGGTTTTTCAAGGTTGACTACCAGGGCTTTCGGATAAGAAAGGAAAGTATATATATTTGATTTGATACTAGCCTAAAAGACTAAAAGGCAAGTCAATAATATTATTATTTTTTTTTTTGGACAAAAGGCGTCAATATGTTACTTTGTGCTAATCTATTTTCTCAGTCTAGATTGCACATTTAGCTTCGTCATGCTCTCGTTATTCTTACTAGTATTACTAGGCAGCTCGTCTGCGCGATGCTGCAGATTTGTATTTTTTGTCCTAACTAAATTGTATACGCAGTAGGGTAGAAATGACAATATACAAAATGTTAACTAAATATATTATCGTTTTGCATATTATGAAAGCTAGTATTTTAACCTAGCTTTAAATGGAAGTGTTGAATAAGAGCTGATATTTTAACCAAACTTCTGTATTTACATTTTTCAAAACAATTGAATAGTCTAACAAAATATATTCTTTACATACAAATTAAGAAAGTGGTTAAATCTCACCAAAATATCATGCATTTCAAGTTGGAATTAATCATCCTCTGATATATCACTTATTGGTTCATAATTCATATGGTGTTGAAGACCCTTCATTTGTTTTTGGATACAAATGATATAATATAAGGAGCAGCATATGAAACTTAGCAGTGAAGTTTTTAAAAATCTTTATAACAATTTAGTGATATGTGATAAACATATAAAGTTCTAAATTTAAATTTAAGAATTACTCAAGACACCCATCTATAAAATACCATGTTTGCTGACTTTTTCTATTTCTATTTTAAAATCAACTTAAATCAAGGCTTATGTTCTAGGCTCAGGTTATTTCACATTTGACAAACCTAAGCCATGTCTAAAGACGGATAAAAAGTCTGTATGATCCTACTAAGCTAAAACCATGGATTCAAGAACAAATTAATTTTAAAATTATAATCATCTTTTACTTCTATTTGTAATAATTTCATTGAGCTAATATTTTGTGTTTTTTTTTTAAATATATAATAAAATTTTAAAAAAAAATTGAGGGACAAAAGCGTCTAAAAGGACAAATCCGGAAATCACTGTGTGTACTGTTCATCATTGTCCATTGAACAGTGACAATCTCATTTTACTATTTTTGTGTTTTTTCTTAAAAAAAAAAAACTTCGAGACAAAAGCGTCAAAGATGACCAAAAATAAAGGGCGAATCCGGAAAATCACTGTGTGTACTGTTCATTGAACAGTGACAATCCCATTTTACTTTTGTATATTTATAATTGTGCATATTGTTAGAAAATTAAATGGGTAATTGCTATATTGAAAATCAATATATGTATGAAAAATCACTGTCAATTCGAATCAAATATGATATAAAAGAACAAAGCATAAAATTTAGAAAAACCTTTAACAGATTGTGATCGAGGCTAGAACTTGGTTCTATCCCCTTAGGACGAAATTGTCTTCTCGTCGGTGCTTGAAGGGTTATCGGCAAACGTCTCCCAGGAGTACAACAATCAAACTTTCCTCAAGAAGAAGCACTACAATCTCGAGGACTAACGAACACAGATTGTATTTTTCTCTCTCAATCTATTAAACTCTAATATGGAATGCAGAAACTATTTAAACACTAGATAAATTTTATGATGCAAAAGTTGAATCCGAAGTGGTGGGATTGCTTTTGTATATATAGGAGTCTGATGCATCTATTCGAAATGACGTACCTTTCTACACAACAATTTCCATATTGCTTTTAGTTTGAAAGGTCAGACTCTTTGAATAAGATGGTGAATTATTAAATCTACTAACAATCCCCCACATGAATGAAAACTGATAATGCAGACACTTGAGAGAGAGAGGTTGGTAATGTATTACATCAAGATAGGTAGCTTTTGGCTTTGAACCTTCCCTATTGATGTACCATCGGGTTTACTAGCTAAATAGTGACGTGTTGTCTTGAACTATTCAGCCGTTCGTGAAAACCAAGACTAGCAATCACATAATATCTTTCCAGACAAATCTGGTTCTACGGTTGTGTCCTTTTAACCATGGACAATTCTTGGTATTCATTAGTTCTTTAGAGAATCAAGCCCTACAATTCTCATAGAAACGACCTCATTTCAAACTAATATAGGTGACTTCCTTTTGATGAGTATCTTGCTATACTCTACTAAGCTTTCGAGTTGTGGAAGTCATTAAAACAAATGTCCTACCATGATGCAAGCAACACTATCTCATCCGATTTAGGAGTGAGTATGAGAAGTATTTCCTCAGTGTTAGAAGCCACACACAATTTAGTTGTCCCTTCACTACAAAATAGAATTGCAATGGCTTCACTACTTTGCGTCAGCAGGAAGTTGTCGTCGCTAATAGCTCCTTATTTGCGTCGGCAAAATTGGGCCGTCTGTTGAGATATAAAAAAAAATTACATTCGTTCAATTTCACACATGAGATAATCATGTTTTATCTTTGACCAAGTTCAAACAGCATGCAAGGGGGCTATTAAAATATTTTTTTCAAAGTCTTTTGGCTTTGAATGACGTCAAGAATAAGTTCTGCTAGTTTTGAGCCTTTGACTATTCAAGTGTTGATTAATATCTCGACCAATTCAAACATACATGAAGATAACAAGTAATAAAGATAGAGCTGTTATTCAAATTCAAATACAAGGCATCAGCTATCCAACCACTATTATATAAAGGTGGCCACGATGAAGAGAAATACACAGAGAGAGAAGAAAGAAATATCCGGCAAGCAAAAGCTAAGGCTCTACCAAAATAGAGGGTGAGATAAAAGCAGATCTGTCAACAACAACCACAAAGGGTGAGATAAAAGCAGATCCGTCAACAAGAAGCTCCAAAGACGAAACTCAGGTATACAATGCATCCTTGTTATACCAGTCTTCTCTAACAAGGATATAAACCATCCAAAATGCTTGCTAGCTGTCAACAAAAGATAGGCTGTTCGAGAACAACCTTCTTTCTTTTGTTGAGATTCTCTCAAGCTATCGAGAAATACATGGTCATTCATAAACGGCCAACCTTCATGGTGATCTACTCCTGCGTTGAGACATATATGGTCGTTTATGAACAGCCGGAGTCTCAACGCACTTAGTTGCTGCAATTCCCAGCGCAGGAACATAAAGTCTTTCATGAACTGCAAGTTCCGACGCTAAAAGAATCTGCACAAAATGCCATCTTCACTCCCTTTCAAATTCATTAATACCATTCTTCTGACTTTCTCCTTCCACCACTTCCAAAAACCAAAAATACAAAAACTAAACTATTGCCAAGCTAAACTACTGCCTTTCTCCTTTCATCTTTGAATTGATTTCTATTAACGAGTAAATTACCAAACTAACCTTTTCAAAGTTTTAAATAAATTCAAAGAGCTTTGGACAGTCAGCGTGATTTAACGTTACTGACCTTCAATATCATTCTAAAAGATACTTCATTCATATCTTTGTTCTTTTTCTTTGATTATATTGTCTCTCTCTAGAGTTCAATTTGTTGGCTAATAAGTCATTCTGCATCTACATATATTCAATTTGTTGAATGTGTCAATAAGCCCAATTTTCTCTCTATCCCATAAATCGATCTCTTCCCACCCATTATGACATGAAATAGAGATTGATCATCAGCGGAGAAAACTGATATTAGAATTAAATAGAAAAATGGGATATACAAACTCAAAATTTGATCATGATCAGCAATAGTCAACCTATACAAGCTCAATATTCCCAAAATGGCATTTTCTTTAGCTTTCCCTATATCTTCTTTATTCCAATCGGTACATCTTCTTGGTTTATCGCGGCAGTCATCCTTTTTGTCATTGCGATTAATCTGTGTATTATGAGAAATGCAAATATATGAGTACTGATCCTCAGTAACTGACCCTCAATAGTTTACTTACCCTCAATTTGATCAAGAAAATATCCACATACCAATACTAACAGCAAAAATAAGATCAAATATCCACATAGCCTATAGGTAGACATAACTGCAATGACCTTCCCAAAAAGTAGAGCTAAGAAATCTTTCTAAAAATGCAAGCTCTTCTGAACCGATAATAGATTTGAGTTGAATACCTCATGCAATTAAGCGAATGCACTCATAAAGCTAAAAGCTATTGATCCTCGTAAATAAACATCAAATGAGGTTGCAATACACATAGGGTTACTGACCCTAAATAGCATACTGACCCTCAATAGCGATACACATGGTTCTCTAACTTTAGTTACACCATTCACAATCTCAAACCTCTTAAATCAACTATCACATACAGAAAGACACATATGTCATCATTGTAGATCAAAACTTAAAGATGTCACTCAAAGAATGATCTTGACATGTTAATAAAGTAATCATTATGAACATAAACTCGATAAAATTTGGCACCATTATGTATCCAAACATTTTAAGACCTATCTAAGCAATTCTATACTGACTTACAACAACATTCTCCAATAGATCATGTCAATTATGAAGATCACAAAAAAATAGAATGAATCAGCCTCTCTATTCTACAAAGCTCCAACAACATCATTATACCAATTCGAAACACTCAATTACGAAAACCAGAATCAATAGCTATTCTTCTAACATAGCTTTGAGGACAATAAACATAGTGTCAGTGAAATCATGAAGCTAAGGCTACTGATCCTCATACACTAAAGCTTATACAATTCATTTTGTACTAATGAGTCACCAAACTCATCATTTTCCATTAGAACAAGCAAATTTCAGAAACTAAACCTACTAGCCCTCATAAACTAAAGTTAATTATCTTCAGAGGGTCCATATAATCATAGATTGCACATATTGCAACATTTTAATGCTATTGACTCTCAATAATCATAGATTGCACATATTGCAAGCATTTTAATGGTACTGAGTCTCAATAAGCTCATACAATTCATCATCAGTCACATAACATCAAATTTCGTTGCCTCGCAACTCATCTTAATTGATACTAACCTCGCTCTTCGATGGATTTGCAGGTCGATAACAAACCCTAGCTTCGCCGCGTTCCTTGCCAGTAGATTTGCAGGCCAAGACCAAAAATAGCTTCTCCGTCTAGCTTCACGTCTCATTTCACCGCCTCGCTTCTACGCTTAGCTTCACCATCTCGCTTCACCGTCTCACTTCGCCGCCTTGCTTCTCGGATCGCTTCCCCACCTCGCTTCTCCGCCTAGCTTCACCGCGTCGCTTCGCTGCCTATCTTCACCGTGCCGCTTCACCGCCTAGTTTCTTCGGAGCCCTAGATTTATCGATCCAGAGAGGATTTTGATTTTAGGAGAAATGACTAATACTGGTGTTAATGGCATGCTGCATAATTTATTTAAACTTCGAGTACTCTTTCTCTCACAAGGTTTACGATGGGCTAACAGCCCGGTAGTACTTTTGGCCACCCGGGTTTCCGGAACACGGAGGCTGCTCTTGGTAAATATATGTAATTATTTATAGTTATTGGAAAAAATCTCCATTATTAAATGATTCTTCATATATGGCTTTCATTTGCTTTCTCCTTTTCTCGTCCTTCACAGACTACCACTCTGTATCCTTATAGAATGGAATAAGATTGTAGAAGCTATTTCCAGACTTTCTTTCAGTCCAAAAAAAAAAAAAAAAAATTTCCCAGACCGAATATTTGTCTTTATTGAAGTACAATTTCCATGTACAGATCGATGAACAAAGACTATCTTTGATTAGTAACCATTATAGACTAACTTTATTATAATTACTTATTCGATCAATACTTATACATAGGACATCTTATTCATATGTGGTTCATTTGATGTCCACTTACATACAGAACTAATATTCAAATAACAGATTAGTAGTACGTACATATATATACCAACCATACTATATATATATATATATATATATATATATATAATAAAGTACTTTTGCTCATTAGAGAGCTCCATGATCTTCCTCATCCTTGTATCTTATAAAGGCCATGACTAAGATAATCTTTCCCCACATATATTCTGTTTGAGCCCAAAAGTATTTTTGGCAAGATCCCTTAGGGGATTTAGCACAATGGGTCACCTGCAGCCCAAAAATAAGCCTACTTGGGTTTGGGTTACAGCTTCACCCATTCTGTGATCCATAAGGAAAACGAGTCCTTATTGGAGTCAAGTAGCGGTGATCGAATAAGAAACTTCAATCAATAATCCTTCTATGGCAAGGAACAGTCGAAACCCTAGGTATAAATACCAGGTTTCAAGGACTAATTAAACAAAACTCTTCAATCAACTAATCTCAGCGATTATCAAATTCTCTTTGGAGCAAACCTACCTGCAACCCAGTTGCAACCCAGCGAAGCAAGGGTAACGATACGCCTTAGCAAACCCGTGCTTTCTCCAAACTTCCCAGTGATTTCTCTGCTCAACCTACAACATTGAGTATCGATTCGGTGACTCGAAGAGATCACAACCAAAGCCCTTACCAGTAAGGCAAAAAGTCCTTTTCCGGAAGGCAGAGAAAAGAACTTTGTGATGAGGTTAGTGCTCTCCTCGTCAACATTGTTTGATCAAGAAGTCAAGTCAAGGGATTCTCCGACGACTACACCCTACGGTGCTGGCACACCTGCGCACATGCTCAAAAGAGACAGTTTGCACCCATACTGGTTTTGGAGCCAAACATTTTGGCACGCCCAGTGGGACCTTATAGCGTTTCTTCGTGATCGCAACCATTGGGAAATAAAGCGCAAACCCTTACCAAAAGGTTCACGTTAACTGCCCAAACCACCGGACTTCTAGTTACAGGTTGCACGCTCATACCGATTGTCGTGGTCTTTCTGACGAATAGGTAACACAAAAGTTCTCACTCAACCCGCCATCACCAGACATGTCAACAGGACAGGGTGAAACTCCCCAGCCCGCTACTGAGGGGAACAAAAATCCTCATGTCCAGCCTAACGAGGCTGGCAAAGCGGCCAACACCACCCAAGTGGCTGCGAGTGAGGAGATAACTGATTCCTTTGTGCCCATTATCGCCCCGGAGAATGCGAGCATTGAGGAGCGGCTTGCTATCTTTCAACAAAATAATGCTGCATATAATGAAAGGATGGAAAAAGCCCTCGCGAAAGAGCGCCGAAGGCTTGATGAGGTTTCGATCTCACTGCAAAATCTTGAAGTGAGTTCGCGACAAACGCAAGGACATTGGCAAGACATGTACAAGAAAAGCCAGGAAAACCACAAACAACTCGTGGATATGATGACCGGTCAAGTCGCTCAGAACAAGCACATCTCTGCTGATATCGCGAGCCAAGCCAAGCATATTGCGTCAGAATTGGCAGTTCTTCGCAAAGAGAGGTCCAATCTTGAGACCCAAGTCGCCATGCAGAGAGTTGAGTTAGACCAGGCTAAAGAGGTTCTGAGTAAAGCTTTGGGGATCCTAATGCTATTCTTGGTTCGCTTGGACAACCTTCAGGTACTGGCAAATACATACCTCCTAATGCTCGGGAGAAGACTAGCTGCAACACCGTTACACTATATGCAGCCGCCTCTTCCTCAGCAACAAAAAGCAAGGACAAAGCCCTAGTAATTAGTGGTAACAAGGCCACTCCACCGCCCCAGCAAAAGAGTAGGGCTCCGAGGGCCCGTGAAGGCAGTCCTGCTGATCATGTTGTGTTTACTCAATACGACAGAGAACGGGCGGAGAATGTCTATGAAGAACTTCCAGGGAATTACTATGGCATTGACCAGGCTAGCAATCCGATCAAGATAATGGCCCTAGTAAACGATGTGACCGCGCTAGCTATGACCCTGCAGCAATCCAATATTCCCAGTACAATTCGCCTTGGGGAAGGAACAGTGGCCGCTAGCCAGGCTATACCTCTGCAAAATGCTCGCCAGACCGTGGCGACACCTCCTCCTCCTGGTCACGACTATGTGAGACGCGAAGAGGTTGAGAAGATGATTAGGTTAGCTAACCCTAGGGTCCACCTAGATGGGGTTTATGAGGGACCTTTCCTGCCGCATGTAATGCTTGCACCTTTTCCTAGAGGCTACAAAAATATCATATTCTCTACTTTTTCAGGAGAGGATATTGAGGATGCGGCAACCCATCTGGCCAGGTTTAGGGTGCAATGCGGCCAATACCAGAATGATGACATCCTCAAGTGCAAGATCTTTGGCACTTCTCTATCTGGCGCAGCTTTTAGATGGTTTCTAAACTGTGGCCAGGGTCAGTGGCTGATTGCCCAGCAATGGAAAAGCTCTTTCGAGAGACTTTTGGAGCTATTGAGCCTGAGGTTGACTAGGCCTCTCTCACCGGATGGCCTAACAGCCCACCGAGTCTGCTATTGCTTATCTTCAACGCTTCCAGATCCAGAAGACTAAACTAAGTATGATATTGCCTGAGAAAGAATTAGTTAAGTTGGCGATCAAAGGATTGGAGCCACGCCAGCAAAAGAAGCAACATGGCAGCATGATCCAGTTAATGGGAGATCTTATCGCAGAGGTAGGTAGTTTTGAGCATCTTCTCAGAGAGACTGATGCCAGGAAAAACGCATCCAAAGGGACATATGTGCCAGGAAAACACCGTACCGTGGCTGCGTTGCAGTACCAGTCTGCTACTTATGATCCTTACTATCATCATCAAGGGGAAGAAGTTTGCCAGGCTGAAGATGATGAAGAGGAGAATGATGCCTCCGCATTTGAGCTGACAAGAAGGAAGAGCTCAGCCCTCAAGCAATTGAAAATATCTAAGAACCTGTCAAACTCAAGTTTGTAGCCTTCACCAAACCCGAGTTCGCGACGTAAACATATGATGCCAATAAGGCACATAAGATTTTAGATGAAATGATCGCCGTGAAGATGGTGAAAACAGACTTCAGACCTTTCCCTCGACCAAATCAGCTGAAAGAAAAGAAGTACTGCAAATTCCACAACTTATGGAATCATAACACGGCTGACTGTGTGAAGCTAAATGACCAAATTCAGGTTTGGCTCAATAATAGTAGTTTGCAGGTGGAAGCTCCAGCGACAGCACTAGTAGACCTGAACCCTTTCCCGGACACCGAGGCCAGTATGGTTTATGTGAATTGGACCAAGAAGAATCAGAGAAAACCAACCTTAGATTTGACTACAAAGGGCGAGAAGAGAAGACAGAAGGGGATGAGACCCCTACAAAGGAGAAAGCTAAGCCAGTCAGTGAAGCCTCACCAGTAGTCCTTTGCTCGCAATGCAAAGAAGAATCGCATGAAGAAATTGAGCAGACGTTTCGTTTTGGCTCTTTCCCGTCAATCAAATGGGTCTCACCGTCGCGAAACTATCAACCTTCAAGCCCAAGAGCAAGAGACAAGATAGGGTCACCGCCATCCCCAAGGGACTCCAACTTGTTCAAGAAACTGAAAGCGGCTACAGCCGAACATAAACAAGATGGAAGGGCTAGGAATGAGCACAAAAATATCCTGACCAAGCCGTACATTCCACCTTCTTCAACGTCCTCCATCAAGGAAGGCAAATGGTATGCCAGAGAGAAAGGGAAAGCGGTGGAGATTAGCCCTTCCAAGAAAAGGAAGCTGCAGCGAAAGTTCGGAGAGGCCAAGCGAACAGTAGAGGCTCTGGATCAGGCCCTGATTAAGCCTTCACAATTGGTCAAATCACCTGAGCAATATCAGAAGGAGATGGAGGTCCTAGCCGCTAAGCCATTAGTGCCCCCCCCCCCCCCCCCCCCCCCGCCATTTTCAAAAGCAAGCACTCTCGGAATCAGGGGCTTCTAAGCCTAGTGTTTTCTGCAGGATCATGAAAGAAAGAACACCTTCACCAGCCAGGAAGGAAAGCTCGCCCACTAGGCGGCCACATATCAGACGCCGGTTGTTTCGCAAGGAACCAGAGACCAAATCCTCAGTTTTTGAGAGATTGGGGGCAATGATAACACTATAGATGCCTTACAGTGGAGACCTAAAAAGGTTCAAAGTCTGGTAGTCGCCCCCCCAAAGAAGAACTCAACAGAGGAACAAAGGTCGGATTCACCAAAGCAGGTCGCCGCGACACAGGAACACAAGCAGCACCAGGTAGAAGGCCTTATAGAAGAGTTGTTAGTAGCTTCGTTGGCTAAACAATTCAGCACTGACATACTAGTTGATGAGCCAAAGCTCGACCTTGAGGATGAGATGGACGAGACAGAAGTGGTTGACACCTCATGCAGCATGGTTTATGTACTTCCCGCGAGGTATGCACTACCAGTCGCCGCGCAAGAGTGTGTGGAAGTTGAAGGAGGCAGCGAACAGCCTTTGCAGATTACCTCAGCAGCCACAACACCTGTGGAAGAGGCTGTGTTCTTGGAAACAGAGGATGCCAACAGCAGAGAGTTCTTCATGAGCTTTACAAAGCCAACACCTGCTATGGTCCAGCACATGAGACCTCTATATATCACGGTGGAAATTGGAGGCACCAAAGTTAGCAAGTTCATGGTCGATACTGGAGCTGCAGCTAATGTCATTACTACAAGGACTATGCACTTGCTTGGAATTAAGAAAGAGAAGATCCAGTCTACGTCCCTCATGCTTAAAAACTTCGCGGGGACTGTGACGAAGACATTGGGCCTATTATTCCTGCATATCAAGGTCGTCCTTGCAGAGGGGGTTTATGCTTTCTTTGTGACAGACTGCTACGCGGCTTATAGCGCCATTCTAGGCAGAGACTGGATCCACTGGAGTTACTGTGTTCCGTCAACCCTTCATCAGGAATTGATTATGTGGAACAGGGCTACGGATAAGGCTGAAGTGATAAAGGCCGATCCTCGCCCGTTCCCTATTTCTGCGAATTACGTAGATGCCAGGTACTACTTGGAGCCAATCACTCCATTGTAGGGAATTACGTAGATGCCAGGTACTACTTGGAGCCAATCACTCCATTGCAGGTCAGTGGCATCTATCATAAAGGTCGGCCCACAGGGGTGACGGCCTCTGAATTGGCACAGTGGGGGCTCACGCTCGCGAAGGAAGGCCTGGAAAGGCCTGGTCACGCTGTGCCCAAACCCTTAACTAATTAATGGATTACAAGCTTCCAGAGGAAGGGATAGAGGCCTTCCACTCTTTGTACAAGAGATTATCCTCGTATCTGGTGGGAAAAGAGGCCTTAATCAAGTCGCGACCTTAGAAATAGTTAACGAGGAGCTCTCTGACCATGAAAAGGAAGAAGAAGACATTCAGCTCGCCCCAGCGGCATTGGATGATACACCTCCTAAGGTCAGGGACCCTACTGAGAAGGTCAATCTTGGAACAACTGACGAGCCCATGGAAGTGGCTATCAGTGCGTATTTAGAGCCTAGCGAGAAGGAGAGGCTCATCGACTTATTGCTGGAATTCAAGGACTGCTTTGCAGAAAAATACAAAGACATGCCAGGCCTGTCACCGGACTTGGTATGCCATCAGCTACCAACACTCCCTGACAAGAGGCTGTGAAGCAAGAGCAGCAAAGGATGAATTCAGAGACCCAAGTTCTAGTTAAAGAAGAAGTCAAGAAAATGCATAAATCAGGCATTATCAGGGTGACCAAGTACAATCAGTGGTTATCTAACATAGTGCCTGTTCGCAAGAAGAATGGCAAGATGCAAGTCTGCGTGGATTACAGAGACCTTAATGTGGTTACACCAAAAGATGTTTATCCCATACCGGTCGCGGATATGTTGGTAGACGCAGTAGTGGGACATGAATTGTTGTCCTTCATGGATGGAACTGTAGGATACCACCAGATTCCGATCGCGGAAGAAGATAGACACAAGACCTCGTTTCGCTGCCTAGGCTTCGCGGGAGTTTTCGAATATGTGGTCATGCCTTTTGGTCTGAAGAATGCTGGGGCCACGTATCAAAGAGCCATGAACGTGATCTTCCACGACATACTTGGGAAAATTTTAGAGGTTTACATTGATGACGTGGTCATGAAGTCTAAAAAGTGAGGGGACCATATCGTAGATCTCAGAAAGGTCTTCGAACGCATGCATGCGGCTACACAAGCTCAAGATGAATCCCGCCAAATGCGTTTTCGGAGTTCAGGCAAGTGACTTTCTAGGGTTTATAGTCCATCAGAGAGGAATCGAGGTCCCTGAAGATAAGGCAAATGCGGTTATCAATGCATCTCCCCCGCGAATGAAGAAGGAGCTACAGTGACTGTTGGGTAAGATCAACTTTCTGGGACGATTCATCTCTAACTCTGCAGGTAAAATCCAGCCGTTTTCCCCACTGCTGAAGTTGTAGGGACAGAACCAGTTTTTATGGGAACTTAAACATCAAGAGACTTTTGACAAGATCAAGGCCTATCTGGCAAGTCCGCCAGTACTAGTTCCCCCCAGAGCTGGTTTTCTGTTGAAATTATATATTTCAGCAGTAGAGGCTTCCATTGGTAGCCTCCTCACTCAGGATGATGAAACTGGTGTCGAACATGCTCTCTTTTACCTCAGTAGGACACTCACAGATTGCGAAACAAGGTACACTGCAATGGAAAAGCTGTGCCTCACTCTATACTTCTCTGCATGCAAGCTGCGGCATCACATGTTATCCTTTACTACTTGCATCATCGCTCAAACTGATCTGGTTAAATATATGTTGTCACGACCTATCCTAAGGGGTCACATTGGCAAATGGGTGCTTGCCTTGTCAGAATTTTTGCTACAATATGTCCCTCAGAAAGCAGTAAAAGGACAAGTCATCGCAGACTTTCTAGCACATCACCCCATGCTGGACGTTCCTAAGGTAAGAGACTTAGAAGTCGCTGCTGAAACTATAGATCACCCGGATCTAGCATGCTTGCCTGAGTACGACATGCTATATCAAGCCACAGTTTCACTCTAACCCTGGGTGTTATATTTTGATGGATCGAGAACGGAGACACTGGCAGGAGTAGGGGTTGTTTTGGAAAATCCAGCTGGCGATCGTTTTTCATATTCCTTCCAGTTAGAGTTCCGGTGCACCAACAACCAAGAAGAATATGAGGCCCTCATTATTGGCCTAGAGGTGTTGCTAGAACTAGGAGTCAGAGACATCCAGGTACGCGACGATTCTTTACTAGTAATCAATCAGCTTCGCGAGAAGTACAGGTGCGCAAGCTACTTGCTTGTACCATATTTGAGTCGCGCTCTTGAACATATTCCTCGCAAGCTTAACTTTGCAGCTAATGAACTCGCTCAGTTGGCTACAGGCGTTACCTTGAAATATGGAGTTCGCGAGCGAACTCTAAAGGTTGAGCGACGAACGCTACCTTCGTGGCTTGCACGGCCTGACCCTCCAGAAGAGCCCACAGTGGCGGCTTTTGATCCTATTGATGTGGATTGGCGTATCCCGTTGATCGCCTACCTCACACAGCCAAATCCCACTGCAGACATGAAGATCCATTTTCTGGCACTAAATTACTTCCTCAAAGGCGACGAGCTACGTCGATGTGACGAAGATGGCATTGATTTCCTGTTTGTCTGTGGCCGCGAAGCTAAACGATTAATGCGAGAGGCGCATGAAGGCGTGTGTGGAGCCCATCAAGCGGGTCCGAAGATGCGCTGGCTCCTCAAGAGACATGGGTATTATTGGCCCAGTATTTTGAAGGACTGTATCGCATTCACGAAAGGATGCCAAGATTTCCAGGCTCATGGACCAGTCCAGCACATTCCCAATATTCCCATGCAACCTATTATTAAACCTTGGCATGCGCGAGGCTGGGCTTTGGACTTGATTGGAATGATTCACCCGCATTCTTCACTCCAGCATAAGTTCATCATCGTCACTACTGATTTCTTCACTAAGTGGGTGGAAGGTGAGCCTTTGAAGGAGGCCTCCGGTGCCACCATTCGCCAATTCATCTTTCACAATATTCTCTATAGGTTTGGCATCCCAGAGGTTTTGGTGTCCGACAGGGGGGCAACATTCATGGGTGGTGATGTAGAGAAGCTTGTTAATGACTTTGGCATCCAGTTTATCCATAGCACACCTTATTACGCTCAATCCAATGGTCAAGCAGAGGCCAGTAACAAGATTATCATTACTCTGTTGAAAAAGATGCTTGTTGAGAACCCTCGCCAGTGGCACGAAACATTGTATGAGACACTATGGGCTTATCGCACTTCCAAGCGGAACCCTACTGCCACCACCCCCTATGCGTTGATGTTTGGCCATGATGCGGTTCTCCCTTTGGAAGTGAATGTTCAATCCCTGCGCGTTCAAGACCAGCATCACTTGATCGGTGAAGATTATGTCCAGACTATGTGGAAGGAACATGAAGACCTTAGCGACAAGCGCTTAGAGGCTTTGGACAACTTAGTGATGGAAAAGCAATGCATCACTCGTGCCTACGATAAACGGACGAGCGGCCACAGTTACAAAGAAGGTGAACTGGTTTGGAAGGCTATTTTCCCATTGGGTGAGAAGTTGACTAGCGGCGGTAAGTGGACTCCGCGCTGGGAAGGACCCTTTGTCATTCATAGAATTTTGGAGCACGGGGCGTTCCACCTAAAAGATTTGGACAACGACCTCCACCGCAACCCCATCAATGGCAGGTTCTTGAAGAAATATTAACCCAGTGTTTGGGAATTCGAAGATCCACCAGCTCCGCCTATTTCTTGGACTGGGGGAAACCATAGTCTTCCTAGGTTTGCGTCCTCCCTTCCATTTCGGCCTTTTCTGTGGCCTCATTCTCCTGTCTTCGCTTCACCTACTAAGACTAGGGGGCAACACTCTACGCATTAGGGCTTGTATTAGCGGCCTTATATATCCCTTTTGTTCGTTGTAATTTTTACAAGTATTTCGTTTGATAATAAGTGTTAGAAGCATGTAACAGGGCCTATACCAGAGGCCATATTATATAGACAGATATTGAAAATGGAGGAAGAAATATGTTTATATTCATAAAGTGGCTTTGCGACCAAAAGCAATACAAATACATTTGCAGATTACAAAGCCAATAGTGGCTGAAAATCATAAGGTTTTCAGGTCTTCTGAAAAGTTTCTGGATTTCTGAGTTTTGTCTCCAGAGGGGTCAGTAAAATGATCGCTCTTACTCTTACTCTTCCTCTTCCTCTCTTCACCCTCGTTTGATCTGAGTCGCCGCTGCTACCATTGGTACTGCAAAGGGAGGGAAGGAAATAATCCATCGCAATCCTTCCAGTGAGTTATCCTCCGAGATGGAGATGGTCATCAGAGCAGAGCGCAGCCCAGTTGCCCCAACTCCCTCATGGGGAAAACAGAAGTCTGCCCTTCAAACTCCTAAGGTAGGCCGCTGAAGAAGAGCGTAGGGCCTCAAGTGGCCTTCCACCCTTCTTCTTTTTGCTCCACGCGAGGGAACCTAAAGAGAGAGACTCCCTAGAATGTGGTACCCCGCGTTAGGAGCGCCACGTGTTCTTCAGCCTAACTGGAACTGGTGAATCCCATCCAGACTTTCTGAGGCCAAAGACATGCGGCTAGACCTGAGATTAGGTCATAAGGCCTACCCGGGAAGTGAGATTAAGCCATAAAGCCTAAGATATAGAGGCTAAAAGCGAGATAGCAAGAGGAGACGATTTCAGGAATAGGAGGAAGAGAAGTAGGGATTGCAAGACATTTTATGGATAAATCATGATTGCGTGTATTTGCACTCTTACAAGTGTAGGTATTTATAGGGGCCAACTTTAGTGGCCTCAGCCCTCTGATCTGGGCAGTTGAAGTAGATTCAATGCCATCAATGGGGTCTCAATGCTATGATCTCAGAAATGAACGAAATTGAATACGCGTGGACAACAAAGCAGTCTCCAAGGAGGTAACTACCCCATTTCGAGGTTATCCCTTTCAAAACTGTTTTAATGAGCAGTTGAGGCAAAATTGATACCGCTTTGTTACCTACGAGGATAAAACAAAAATTTGGGCCAGCAAAGTGGGCTAAATAGATAATTGATAATAATATTATTATTGTTCATACAAAATAATGGGCCTAACACTAGAGGCCTAAAGTCTCCGGCCTGCATAAGTTAGGTGGCAGAGAAAATGTTCGTCCAGGCGAAAGCTAGCATCAGCGGCAGCTTGGGAGGCCTATTGGGCTGCCACGCGGGCTTGTGCTACTTCCTGTGATAGCGCCTCGAAAGCGGCTGTGGGTTGTTCCAGTTGGGGTTCCTCAAGGGAAGCCTGGCCATCACAGTAGTTAATTGGGCCTGAAGATCCTGAATCTGGGACAGGAGATGGTTTCTCTCAAGCGTCAGATCCCTGACGAGATTGGCCCGATCACCCAAAGAGTCGTGTAAATTGTCCATTTGATGAGTAAGGGCCTGATAGTGTGCTTGGGTCTGCCTGGCCTGCACGGTCGCGGCCGCCTTCTCATTGAGCCATTAGGGGAGATCATGCAGCAACTGGTCAATATCAATAAACTGAGCTTCAGTGATGGCTCCTTCGCGGAGAAGTACCCTCAGGTACTCCAAGGCTCTCGTGGGCGCGCCGGGAGTTAGAATGTCAAAGCTCAAGAGGCGAAGAAGGCCTTCTCTAGCATCATCTACAACCCCAAGTGGGACCACTTCAAGCACGCGAGCCAGCCTCTCTAGTCTTGAAGGAGGCACAGGTGGCAGGTTGGGATCCACCGCGACAGGAACTGCCTCAGGCACTGGTTCATGAGGTACTTCTCCCCCTACTTCAAGCACTTAGGGAGCATGGGGGGCAGGTTCCTGGTCAGCCACATTTTCACCATCCGGTTCAGCGGGATTCTCGATAACCATTTCTTCGGCAGCGACAACCACTTCCTCACTAGGAGCAACATTCTAATCCTAGAAAGAAGTGTTAGAATGTGAAAAAGATTAAGGTAGGAGTCAGAGTGGAAATGTTTACAAGGACACATACCTCTTCAACAGGTGACTCGCGGGGAGCATCGGTTGCCACTTGTTCTTGGGCAATCTCGAGAGGATTGGCCGAATCAGGCGATACCTGTTCCGGGATGAGGGTTGCAAGTGGTTGCCTCCGAGATGTATCTGTTGGTGGCGCTCTTTCTTCAGCTTCAAGCAAGCTGTCATCCAGAAGCTGCACTGGCACTAGGGGCAGCTGCGAATCACTCGCAGTATTGATTGGAGGTGGAGGATTAGTCGAATCAGACCACGCTTGGGTTTGAGAAGAGGGTGCTCCTTCGCCAGCAGTAGATGATCCTTCACCGGTTGGCCTAAATGACCTACGACGGACCTGCAAGTGAGGAGCGTTATAGGCTCAGACATAATGATGGAATGATAATTTCAGTGCTCGCATTAAGTATGAAGTACCAGTCAAGAAGCGAGTGGTTCATCTTCTGCCCACGGGGTCAGTCCGAGGGTTAGCGCGACTGCGTTTGCGAGCCAAAGCGGCGACAAGCTGTCAGGATCGAAAGAGAATCAAGTTAGACTTTGAAGAAAATGTCGCAATATTAGATTCTAAGAGAGATTCCTTACAGTTTTTGGGTAGTCGTCATCGGAAGAAGAGTCTTCAACTTCAGGCTTTGTTGCTACAACTTTTTGTTTGGTAGCCTCACCAGGGGCCAGAGAAGCATCTACTGCGCAACTGCCGGAAGGCGGAATACGTCCCTACTGCATTAAAATTTGAGTTAGGAAAAAAGAGTGGAGGTGAAAACGAAAGAAGAAAATTCTAGGGCAGTTACCTCTTGTGAGGCCTCGCGGATAACAATGCCAGCTTGAGCAGGACGCGGGGTTCGCGTGGGTCGTGGAGCCTGCTCAGGTAGTGGAGATCGTGCCTCATCTTCAAGAAAGCTAGCAACCAATTCAGTATCAGCATCATAGGGATACCTCAAATCTTGGAAGATGGTCACGAAGAGTTCATCATCCCTTTGTCTCCAGCAGTTGACAAAGACTTCTTTCCACCATTGATCATAATCTTCAGCGGTCCCATAGACGGGAACGATTTTGTTGGCCCAGTGAGGAAGATCGACCAATGCAAGCATGCTGCGGAGGCCCAGTTGGGGGACCAATTCTGCTCCAAGAGGTGTTGTAGTTCCAGGCATCAAAGAGGGGGAATGGCACTAACTGGATCAGCCCAAGTTGGCGAGCAAAGTGGTTGGGCGCTTAAAGCTCATAACTGAGTTCTTCCGCGGCGAGCTTGATGTCTGAGCAGAAGATCGAGCGACGAAAAGCCAAGCGCGCGTGATCACTATAGTTAGGATCCCCAGGAAGGAACCCGTGTTCAAGTAGAGGTGGGAATCTCCTATTGATCATTAAGTCGAGGTAGGGCATTTCGTGCAGGAGGTATAAATATGAGAAACACTCGGAATGAGGTGGGGATGTGTACCTTGCCTCGCGGCAGAGCCATCAACCAAGAAGGGTGTCAGCCGGTAGTAGCGGCGGAATGTCGTCGCGGTGAAAAAATGGAAAGTAAATTTGAATCCAGAAATCAAGGATCCAAAAGGGACCTGAGATGCTAGTTTCGAAAGGGTGCATGGTGGCTTGGTATAAAGTACGGTAAAGGGCGCCCAGCACCGGTTGTCCGAGCCCTACACGTTGGCTGTTGTAGAGGGCCGTGGCTAGAGAAGTCCAAGGACCAGTGGGTTTGTTGGCGGAGGTGCAGAAGATGAACTTGCAAAGCCAGTACTCCAGGAAAGCAATTCCTCCCGTCGCATTGTGTTCTCTGTGTAATGGGTCAGCCACCGCGGGTAGGAACCGCTATGGGAGCTGCGATCGGCTTGAGCCATTGTCGAAGTGAATGTGACAGAGTCAAATTGGCCATGTACGTAGGGCTCGCCATCGATGGGTAACCCAGTAATAGTGAGGATGTGTAGCAGAGTGATGCTCATTTGGGCAAATCGAAAATCAAAAGTGTTGGTGGCGGTGTTCCAGAAACAAAGAAAGGCAGCCAGCGGTGAACAATTGCCACCGCGCGGAAGGCAAAAGCATAGATCGATAGTCTGAGTAATACATGCCACGTTCCAGTGAGCCATATCTCACGCTCACTCTTCGCGATACCATGAGAGCTCCGCCGCGTTGATGGTGGTGGGCCAATGCCCTATTTTGGCTTTGTGCGGATGCGCACCCCAGCTAGTGAAATCTCCAGGTGTTTTTCTGAGGACAGGAATGGGTCGTCGGATGGGCAGGCCGTAGAGGGCGGGAGCGTCGTCCGGGACGGAATCTTGCGGTGAAGGTCCCAATCTGGCATGTTAGTTTAGGAGTCTGAGGAGCAGGGGTCTCTGGACATTGGTATGGATGAAACAGCGGGAACCTACGTTGGTTCCCCAAGTATGGGCGGCTTTCTCGTTAAGTTCCTCTTCCTGATCTATGATCATTTTCTTTGGGGGAGCCATTTCTGGGTTTCTGTAAAGATGTGTATGGAACGAGGTCTTTTCTGGGTTTAGGAGACTAGAAGGGTTTCTCTTATGTGACAATTCTGAAGTGGCTGCAGGATTTAAATAAGAGATTTTGTGAGGGAAATGATACGACTAAAAGACGTTTTGCAAAGCGAATGGACGCGACCTTCATTAATGGCCTCGTTTCAGTCGTCAGGCGTGTCGTTTAAGTTCCTTTCAATCAATTACATTTTCGCAGGCCTGATTTCAGGGCCTTGGGGGCAATGTTTGAGCCCAAAAGTATTTTTGGCAAGATCCCTTAGGGGATTTAGCACAGCAGGCCGATACCTGAGGCCCAAAAATAAGCCTATTTGAGTTTGGGTTACAGCTTCACTCATTCCGTGATCCATAAGGAAAACGAGTCCTTATTGGAGTCAAGTAGCGGTGATCGAATAGGAAACTTCAATCAATAATCCTTCTATGGCAAGGAACAGTCGAAACCCTAGGTATAAATACCAGGTTTCAAGGACGAATTAGACACAACTCTTCAATCAACTAATCTCAGCGATTATCAAAGTCTCTCCAGAGCAAACCTACCTGCAACCCAGCTAAGCAAGGGTAACGCCCTCGCAACCCAGCGAAGCTAAAGATACGCCTTAGCAAACCCGTGCTTTCTTCAAACTTCCCAGTGATTGCTCTGCTCAACCTACAAAGTTGAGTATCGATTCGGTGATGCGAAGAGATCACAACAAAAGCCTTACCCGTAAGGCAAAAACTCCTTTTCCTGAAGGCAGAGAAAAGAACCTTGTGACGAGGTTGGTGCTCTCCTCGTCCACATCGTTTGATCAAGAAGTCAAGTTAAGGGATTCTCCGACGACTGCACCCCACGGTGCTTGCACGCTTGCGCACACGCTCAAAAGAGACAGTTTGCACCCATACTGGTTTTGGAGCCATACACATTCCGTTCTTGGTTAACATAAACTTGTCAGCCTCAAAAACCAACTTGAAACCATTCTTACTAAGCAATGATCTAGAAATCAATTTTTTTCCGAATATCAAGAACATGAAGTACTTCTGTTAGAGTGAGTACCTAATTTTCAAATGTCAACTTGAGTGTTACATGTCCCTGTCCTTCAACTCTTGAAGTAGAGGAATTTCTCATAAAGAGTTTCTCTCCTTGTTCCACTGCTTCATATGTAGTAAACATCTTTTTGTCAAAACAAATGTGGCGCGTATCCACAGTGTCCACCCACCAATCATCACTGCTAGTCATCATGTTTACTTCCGAGATCACAGCTGACAAATCGATATCAGATATTCCACATGAAAGTTTGTCCTCTTCAGCCATATGAACCTCCTTTTTTTTTTGGCAAAGGGGAATTTTATTAAGGAGCAGAAACATAAACAAACAGAAAAGCAAAGAAAGGAAGGCAGGACACACCCTGCACAACCAAAATAAAAAGCTAATGGGGGCATGGAAGCCCATCATACAGTAGAATACTAACGAGAGAAGAAGGGGGATGAGCCACCCATGAAGATGGACACTTTCCTCCAACAGCTAAAGCAGCTACATGATCAGCCACTCTGTTTGCTTTCCTGCTAGTCCAAAGCCAGCTGATTTGCAGGTTTAGTGAGAGGTACCGGGCTTTAAAAAACAAGTTAGTGACGGTTCAGTCCTAAGGAGGGATACCGGACTTGAGAGCTTGGATTAGAGAGAAGGAATCAGATGCGAAAGTGATCGGCCCCGGAGGAAGCTTGGCAATGAGGATAAGCCCCTCACAAATAGCCATAAGCTCTGCTGCCATCGGCGAAAGAGCATGCAACACTCCAGCGAAGCCATCGACTAACTTACCCACATGATCACGAATAACAGCAGCCAAACCCCCACAATTAGAGACAGCATTCCAAGACGCATCAAGATTGACTTTGAAGTAAGGAGCCACAGGGGGGGACCAAACATCAAGGTTACTTGGCAATGAAACAGAGGGATTAGGAATCTGTTGAACACCTTTGGCCGGAACAGCTTCCAGAAATTCAATGGAAGCAGAATAGGAGGCCATTGCAATTTTTATTGGGTTAGGAGACTCATGATTAAACAAACACCTACACCTATGCTTCCAAATGAGCCAAAGAAAGAAGGATAAGTGGGTAAAGAATTCTTTAGGCACCTGAGAATTTCGAATGAGATCAATCCATGAAGCCAAAGAGCTGAGAGATTGCAGAGAAACTTTATAGCTAAAAGGGTGTGCAAACCAAGCAGCCACTACCCAAGGACACGAAAACAACACGTGTTCTATTGATTCAGGGAATGAATTACGAATAGGGCAAAGGGGACTGCGAGCAATATGACAACTAAAAAGAGCTTCTTTAGTTGGAAGGATATTATGAAGAGCTCGCCATAACAAGAACTTTATTTTGTCTTAAGATTGTTAGAAAATTAAATAGGTAATTGCTATATTGAAAATCAATATATGTATGAAAAACCACTGTCAATTCAAATCAAATATGATATAGAAGAACAAAGAATAAAATTTAGAAAAACCTTTAACAGATTGTGATCGAGGCTAGAACTTGGTTCTATCCCCTTAAAACGAAATTGTCTCATCGTCGGTGCTTGAAGGGTTATCAGCAAATGTCTCCCAGGTGTAAGTATTTTGGGCTCTTTCCATTCAACACAAGAACTCCTAAGTATACTAGGAGACTTGAACACCGAAGGATGAGAAAAACAAAGCATCTTTCTATTTTCCCGGTGGTCCTAGGAGATTGAACGATCGGGCAATGAAGCGAAAATCAGGCTCACTAATCTCAAGATAAAGGTAGTTTAAATATCATATCAATTTGCCTGTAATTGTTGTATATATCGTGGATCTAAACTGTTATGCAATTCTATCAATGGTTTTGGAAAAGCTTTTGAAATTTTATCTGCATTAAAGTGTTTTTGAATATATATCAAATAAACATTGTGATTGCATATTGTTAGCAATGTTCTATAAAACGGTCTGGGAGCCCGTCTAGATTTTAGGCTAGGCGACAAGGGAAATTGGGTTGGGTTTCAACAGGCGCCTAGGCGGGATAAGCTGGCATTGGGAGGTCTAGGCGTTAGGCTGGGCGGTGGGCGATGAGCGGCTTGCACAGAAATTCCTGGAACTAAGTTATTGCAAACCGAAGCGGTAGCTCTGTCAAACCTCTCCGTGCCTTTCCGTCAATGTGAAAGCTCTCTCTCTGAGACCCAACTGATCCTCCTTTTCTTGTGCTATCAAATCCTGGTCGACTCTGTTGGATCTTCACTCTGACATGCAAGCTCATGAACATACCTTGGTCTTTAGCTTTGAGTCAGATCTATTCGTCTCCTCTGCTCTCATAGACATGTATGACAGGTGCGATGATGCATGGAAATTGTTCGACGAATTTTCTCACAAGAATAGGGTCGGGGGAAACTGATCATCTCATTCGAGAAGTAGGATTTTGACTTTTGATTGTGGCAATGACAGATTTAGGGAATTGAAGTTGGAGATTAGGTTGATGAAGGGATTCAGTCAAGGAGAAATGGAGAGTCAGTCATTTCACTGACGTTGATGATTGAGTTGTGCAAGCTATCGAATTGAAAGTTAAGGACTTTAGGGTTCTAAATGGAAAATTGGGGATTTTCTGAGTTTGGCCCCTGATGAGATAGAGCTATAGATGATGTCTTCGACTCATTTGTTGGGTTTTATTAGATTATAGGATAGTATGTGATCAAGCCTACAATAACACTAATAGAATTGCATAGAGACCCAATAAAGAGGTGACATATATTACATTTTCTTTTTGTTTTTGCTAACAAAGTAATAATAAATATGATTATAAATTCATAAACATTATTATTTATCTATTTTATATCATAAAAATAATTAAAAATTATAAAAAGTAAAAACCGCCTAATCCCCACCTAGACTCCCGCCTAGGCCCCAAGGCTCTAGTCCTCGGGCCACCGCCCGACTAGCACATAGCGTTTTTTAGAACCTTGATTGTTAGTAAGGATTGATTTAGTATCTTAAATCAGTTTGAAAAACCTTTCCATGTCTATCTCAATCTGTGATCAAGATGATCAGATTGAGGGAGAGTCTTTATGTTCTATAAAAGGTTTTGAAACTAAACTTAAGAGAGATATTTTTATTGTGAAATTTCTAAGTGCCGCATAGTCTGCATAAATTGTTTTACAAAAACTCTCTCTTTATATCATTTGTTCTCTGTGTGTGTATCACTGCATTCTTCACTTGCATAGTACTTGAGATCAGTGAGACGTTGAATCAAGAGTGAAAGGAAGGACTATCAAGGTTCTGTCATCAAAATAGATTGATTCAACCATGTAGAGAATAGGTCTTTGAAATTGTGAACAAGTTAGTAATATTGCTTGTAAAGTGGTTGGGTTGAATACCACTACTTGTGAGTTGTAAAGACTTGAATTCATATTGGATTGATTTCTCGTGTAGGCTACGTAAACAACCTCGCAGTGATGTTTCCTCAATTGTGAGGTTTACACTGCGTCAGCAGGTCTTGTGTTCTGTTCATATGAGTTATAGCTTTGAGATCTACTTTTATTGTTCATACTCTTGCATATTTGTTCCATCTGGTATTTTCACCAGGAGTACAATAATCAAACTTTCCTCTAAAAGAAGCACTACAATCTTGAGGGCTAACAAACACAGATTGTGTTTTTCTCTCTCAATCTATTAAAGTCTACTATGGAATGCATAAACTATTAACTATTTGAACACTAGATAAATTTTCTGATGCAAAAGTTGAATCCAAAGTGGTGGGATTTCTTCTTTATATATAGGAGTCTAATGCATCTATTTGAAAGGACATACCTTTCTACACAACAACTTCCACGTTGCTTTTAGTTTCAAAGGTCATACCCTTTGGATAAGTATAATTTAAGAAGGGAAAACATCACAAATCATGCACCAACTATTGGCATTTCTACACTTTGGTATACCATGCAACTTTCATATATATCACAATGGTATACCAAGTTTGCTCAAATCTTTCACTTTACTGTACACCGTTAACTTTTGCATGCAAACTGAACGTTGTTAACCTAATATACCAAAATGATGTTGAAATGCAAAGTTCATACACCAATCTGATAGTTTTCAAAGTTCATACACCAAAGTGTAGAATCATCCACACTTCATACACTGTTTGTGAAAATATCATTTTAAGAAAATGAATATCATGTCGAATAAGAATGAAAATCCCCCCCCCCCCCCCCCCCCCCCAATCACTTGCGTATTTGAGATGTGATGAGATTATTTAAGAAAATGATACACGTCGAGTAAGAATAAATCACGAACGCCCACTTTTGGGTCTCATTCCCTTTGGGTACTTCCTTCCGCCTCGGTTTGCTAGCTCTTTGAGCGTTTCCAAATATTTGATTCGAAAAAAGGCAGAAAGGAAACAAATATCTGCTTAATTCAATCGAAAAAAAAAAAAAGATGAAGAAGTATCTGCTTAATTAATTAACTATCACACCTAACAACCATTAAATTTGAGTTCAGTTAGGCGAGTCACTTCCACAATTGAATATGAATAAGATTTCTTAAGATGCCTCGATTTCATAATGTTTGTTTTCCCTTCTTTAATCAACAGTTGAAATTATGGTTACTGATTCTTAACCTCAAATGGTCAAATCTGATCATGTCCATTTTAGTGCCATCTCTAGATAATGTATGTGGAGCTCACCAGACAGTTTACCTATCTTCCCCTAGTTAATATTGTTGCGTTAATGTAGAAGAGGAACGCTAAAAACTTCAACATTTTTTAGTCTCTCTTTTCTATCTCAAACTTGTAATCTCATAATCAAAATCTTAGCGATCACCACATGTCATAAGCTATTGCAGTCCTAAAAAAAATCAAAGGTCTCATTTGGTTTATATTTTGAAGCTTAGTGAGTGTAACTTTGAAAAAAAAAAAAAATACTGGTTATATGAGAGTCTACCAACTCTTTCATTCTCTTAGGTTTGTCCTTCTTTTCGCCTCGGTTTGCTTTTCTATTTCCAAACAAAAGTAAAAGGTGGTCGATCTACCATTACAAAAATTATATGTATAAATCTTTCATAGAATTTATAGTCCCGGAGGACGACAGTAAGATCTTGAATTAACAGTTGAAAAAATTGGGCTGACTTCTTCATAACCTCATATGTATAATTTGTTGACTTGCATGAGTTGTATCACATCATATCTGCCACATTAATTCATACACAAGCTTTGGATTTTGTTTTCATTATTGGAGCTGAGAGTATTGTAGTATGGAAATGGAGGTTACAGACTGTTGCTTTGAATCTTGGACGTCCATTGTAGTGCCATTTCTAGCTTAAGCCCATATGAGGGGGAGAGTGCAGTAAATGTAAAAATAAAACGACCTCATGACCAGTAGTACCAGATCATGGCCAGTCACCATCTCCATATCTTGTCTTTACCAGGTTCAGTATCTTACTTGTTATCCCCACCTCCTCTCTTCTCCCTCTGCAAATTTTTAATGCCTGGCCCTGGACACACAGTACGTACCAATGGCTCCTCTCTGGCTCTCTCTCTCTCTCTGTTTGCTTCTCCTCCAAGAACCATACAAAGCGTCAAAGAGTGAAAAGTAAAAACCAGAACGACTCCTTTTTTCGGTGCGCACGTTAAAATCAGAACCCCCCGGATGGGGCCCTCCGGGACCGGAGCCGGGGAATGGTCCTCGCGTGCTCGCTCGCTCTGTGCGTCTCCACGTGGCGGTGGATGGTGGTCGTCGCTGGGAATCAGTTTGGCGTCGCTTTCGGGATTAGGGTGGTACGACATGGGCTGACACAATGGGGGCAAGAGACGACAGACAGCAAGTCGGCGGAAACGGCGCGTCGCTGTTCCTGGCCTGCCGTTCTTTTTCTGCTCACCCGAGCCGAGCGTAGAAGTGCTTTTGCCGCATAAAGTTCCAACGGATTTTGATGCTTTTGGTGAATTATTTGGCTTATGAATCAACTTTACACAGTAATAATGTACACATTGTTTTAGAACGGTTACTTATTGTAATCCATAGATCCAATCGGTACCTAAACAAAATTTAGAGATAAATCTGCATCTTTTAAGATTTCGTCTGCAGCCACATTGAAACTTTCGATTATGTTTTGTTAAGCATAGACATTCTGATGCACATGGTTCCAATTTGAGGTTTCTATTTGAGAAAAGTTTATGCACGTGTCACAAAATATGGAGTATGGACGGAGATACCATTTTGACGGATTCATGATATTACATGATTTATTTTTTGAAAATCTTCTAAATACCCCTCGATATCATTTTCAATGGTTGCAACTAATGTTTTCACGTATTAGCACACGATGTGAGTTTCACCAATGAAAAGAAAGAAAGAAAAAATTACAAATTCTATAGTATCCCAGAGTATTAAAACTCCACATCCAAAAACTATTAGACTGCAAATTATTTGCAACGTTCTAATCTAACAGTTTTAACTTTAAAAAATTTAATATTCTAAAATACTATAAGCAACTCTGCAAGAAAAAAAAAATGGAAAATTGAGATGGATGTGTTTGGGAAACCATGGACAATATTTGGAGAGAGATGTGGTATCGGTGCTCGAGGATTATACGGCTTTGAAAATATAGTGGAATCTAAAGCCAGAAGGAACAGAGGTGTTCTGACATCTCCGAGTCCGACATCCTGCGGTTTACATAGTTTTGGTGAAGATAATACGGGCCACGTTATAAAGGTCGATAATACCCCTGCAGTTGTTCACCTTTTGGACCAAACCATGTTTTCTCCTGTTACTTGTGAACTGGATGCCATCAATCCATCAATCAGTCCCTTTCATGGTTTTGTTTAGGGAATGATATGGAAAAGTTCCAAAAAAAAAAAAAAAAACCAAGGTCAACCCACACTTAAAATTAAATTTTGTGCGTATTCTGCCTTTGATAGCTACAATCATGTTCTATTGTTCTATATGCATTTGTAGTTAATAACTACAATCCCGTCCTTTTTGTCCTAGCTCTGCTTATATTGTATATGCATTCATAATTTCATACACGTTTTTTATTATCTCGGTGTTTTCACATCCCTTAATAAAAAATAAAAAATAATAAAAACACCCTTTGCCCCCACAAGATTAAAATCCGGGTCTGCCATTGTTGCTGTGCATGGGAATTGTTCTTACTCAATGTGCAAAATTCATTATTAAGAATTCAAAACGAACTATTCATTGAGAAACTTAGAAGTGGGCATAATGTGGGGAGAAATCGGGTACCGCCCGAACTGACCTGAATAAAACGGGTCGGAAACCGCACTGAGGGAAAAAACTGTGTCGTTTTGCATTCACATAGCACGAACCCGATTCACTCTGGTGCGGGCTCGGTTTTTAGTCACGAACCGCTCGGATTAAACCGCCCGACCCGATTCATAATTTATATATATATATATATATAATTTATTTTTAATATTTTCTTAATTTTTTATATTATTCCTCAAGTTCTGATTGGAGAAAATTTTCTCCAAACCCTAATGCTCGAGGGTTCTAACTCAACCGCATAACTCTCATTTCTCATTTCATGCTCTCTCTCAGTCTTAGACCGTCACTCTCCGATCTCTCATTCTGTCCTATCTACCATAATGACTCTCACCGTCGACCGTCGTTCTCTCTCGCTTCTCTCTTCTTCTATTGTCGGCCAGATTCTCATCGTCGGTACGATTAATTTGTTCTCTCAGCTCTATCTTTTCTCTTCTTCTTTTTTTCCAGTTTAAATCAAGATGAATCGTTTATGAAGGCAAACATCTAGTATTTTGATCTTTGATGGGTGTTCAAATCATTTAGAATTTTAGATTATCGTTTGATGGGTGTTCAAATCATTTAGAATTTTAGATTATTGTTTGATGGGAGTCCAAATTGGTGTGATAGTTTGATCTTTGATGGGTGTTCTGGTTGTGAAATACTGAAATTGTAATGTGCGTGTTCTGGTTTAAAGAAGATGTCTGGTAGTTTGTTGGTTTGGGGCTTCTCTCTTTCAAAATTGTGTTAGGGTTTTCGAAAACCACTTGGGGCTTTCTGATTTCATAGTTTAGCTTTAGGGCTTTCTGATCTCAACTTATTAGCTTTCTGATCTCATAGTTGGGAATTTTGTTTCATTGTTTTGAAATTGTAATTGGCTATTTGTAGATTATGGAAGGGATATCTTCAATTCCGACCTCTACCCCAACTAGAACTATAGATTCTAGCATCAGGACGACCCCCACACTAAGTCCTATAGTTGCAGTTATTCAAAGTTTTACTCCAGTACCACCGCTTCTACCACTTCTTGAAGATGAAGATGGAACAAGCAAAAGGAAGAACTCTTCAATTGTGTGGCAACATTTCGAGAAGCTAAAGAATCCGGATGGGAGTTACATAAAGCCAACGCATTCAAGGTGCAAGTGCTACCCCTAAACCTACGCAAGCTGCCAGAGAAGCAATGGCACATTAGCAATGAGGGCATATGTGATGTACCAGTGCAGGAAGTCGCTGATTTATGTCCCAAATAAGAGGCAGAAGTTCCTGACTTTCGATTTGGCTGAAAGTGGAGGTAAATTAATTGTTGTTGCTTATGATAAGACCACTTCTAGGCTAGCTTATGTGAAAATGATGGTTCGTAATGAACTGTCATTTTCTTTTGTTGAGAATGAAGGGTTTAAAGAGTTCATGACGGTGACTCAGCCTCAATTTAAGTCACCTTCTAGGAGAACAATAGCTAGAGATATTTGGAAGCTTTATGAGGCTGGGAATAAGAGGATTACAGGGTGGATATCTGTTAATCAGCAAAGGGTTTCACACACAACGGATACTTGGACAATATCCAAAACATTAATTACATGGTGTTGACTGCTCATTTCGTAGATGCTAGTTGGAAGCTGCACAAAAGGATTTTAAACTTTTGTGTGATTCCAAATCACCAAGGTAAAGCAATAGGCAAATTGGTTGAATCTTGTTTGATTAAGTGGGGATTGATAAGGTTTTTACAATCGTTGTCGATAATGCGAGTCCAAATTAGGTGGCTTTACACTACATGAAAAAGAAGATAGGAAACTGGAATAAGTTGGTGTTGGGAGGTAGTTTTTTGCATTTGAGATGCTGCTGCAATATTCTGAACCTCATTGTTAGGGATGGAATGGATGAGCTTGACTCCTCCATTGATGGCATTAGGAATTGTGTTAAGTATATTAGATCAAGTCCAGAAAGATTAGAGAAGTTTAGGAAGTGTGCAGCTCAAGAAAAGATTGAGCACAAGGGAGGAATTGTCCCTTTAGATGTTTGCACACAACGGAATTCAACATACTTTATGTTGGATCTTGCATGCAAGTACAAGAAGGCTTTTTTGAGGCTTGAGGATGAAGATCAACAATTTGAAGGTTACTTCCAAAAGATAGTGGGTGGAATCCTAGAACTGCAGATTGGGAAAAGGTATAATTACATATTGGGAAAAGGTGGCAAGACTCGTCAAATTTCTCAAGATTTTTTATGAAGAAACCTTGAAGTTTAGTGTCACTAAGCATGTAACTGCTAATGATCCTCTACTTTGGATGTGCACAATTGTTGGTGAGCTTGATAAGTGCATGGCTAGTGATGATCCTCTTCTTGTTAGCATTGACACCTCGATGAAAAAGAAGTTTGACAAGTATTGGCTGCAGCTTGAAGATTTAAATCAAATTCAGCTTATTGATGTCATTTTAGATCCAAGATACAGGCTGTTGTACCTTGAATTCTTCTTCCCAAAGGTGCAGGCCGACCAAGGAGAAGCAGGCGTGCAAGTGATGACCGATGAAGTAAAGAAAACTTTGAGCTCACTATTTGATTGTTATGCAGGTAATCAGTTTCACAACTTTCTTTTTTCTTTTCTTTGTAGAATCTATTTGTTTTCGTTTTTCACTACTTTATGTTTTTATTTGAGTTGCAGACGAAGATCTTGCTGTAGCAATAGGTTCTGGGAGTGTGCCAAAGCCTAGGATCGAGTCTAGGGATGATCATCGAGTTGAGGAGGATAATCATGCAGCAAACCTGCATCAGTTCAAGCTTTTGTGGTAGGAGAAAGATGTTGTGGTACGGTGATCAAGAATGAGCAGGACAAGTACCTATTGGAAGCTTCAAAAGACCCTTTGAACCACAAATTTGAAATTTTGGCTTGGTGGAAAGAGAATGCTCCAGGATACCCCATTCTGTCCCAAATCACCAAAGACATGTTTGCTGTACCTGCCTCAACTATGGCGTCTGAATCTTCATTCAGTCTTGGAAAGAGGGTGGTGGACCAAATCTGCATTTTAGATTTGGTTAATTTGCAATTAGATGAACTGCAATTTTCTTTTCTACATTTGGTGAAATTAGGCTTTAGGAAAGATTTGTGTTTATTGTTTAACAACTGTATGAACTCCCATTTTATTTATGCGTTTAGTTCATTTGAATGGTTTGTGAAGGTGTAATGACTAATTTATTTTAGACTGAGTGACATGGTTTGCATTTGATTTTAGTTGTTTTTTTTTTCCTTCTTTTTCAAGTCTGCAGGTTATCAACTTTCCCATTTTAGATTGCATGTTTTCCATTGCGGTTTGGGCTGAAACTGCACCTGCCTGCACTTACAGTGACACCAGAAATCTGGTCGAAAGAATTTAACATCGGTTGCAGTTTGAATTTTGAGCTTACCAAATTTCCCGGTCCAGATGCGATATCAGGCCCAAACCGGCCTGATCCGCACTGAGCCCACCCCTAGAGAAACTTCAGCCCAATAATACTTTGAACTTTTTAACTAGCACACGCAACGATCTATTCTTATCATTCTAGTTTTGTGATTATGATTGTCAGATATAAACACTCACGTTCTTTATTAACATCAAGATAAGAAACACACCTAACACTGTAAACACATGAACCAAAACAAATTGGTCCCCCCAAACCACATCTGGTCGTCGCAGTTTCGATAGCCCGAACGGACCACATCGCAATGATCGAGCTCAATTATGTTTTAGACTTTAGATTATTGGATGTACATAATTTAAATGCACATACAAAGAAAAGAAAAAATATGTCCCAACATAAGCTCAATAATAATCCAACTTGGTCCCTTGCTTGGTCTTGGCCAGTTGTCACTCCGACCCTTAGACTCCTGATCACACTGTAAAAACTCCAGTCCAAAAGACAAGGGCATTTTCGTAATTCATCGACCTCTGTGCTTCCCTCCCACTTAAACCCCATGACCCAACTACTCCACAGTTCTCACCTCCACACTTGCTCTTGCTCTTTCAGAAATCAGAACAGAGAGAAACAGACCTCAATGGCTCAGCTCCACCCAATTTCCACATTCACCCTCCTCTTCCTCACAACCCTCCTGTCCTCTTTCGTCATTTCCCACTCCCAGCCCCTCCTCAGCCCGGCCGAGCAGGCCTCCGTCTACCGCGTCCTCGACTCCCTCAACCCCCACGTCCCCTGGCGCACCCTCTTCCCCGACGACCTCTGCTCCTACGGCCCCCACGGTGTCGTCTGCGACTTCTTCGCCAACGACACTGATCCCAGCGTCGTAACCGTCCACGTCTCCGAGCTCAGCTTCGGGTACGTCTCCGACTACACCCCCAACCCGCCCTGCTCCTCCACCGCCACTCTCAGCCCTCTCCTCTTCACTTCCTTCCCTTACCTCCGCAAGCTCTTCTTCTACCGCTGCTTCAACGAAACGACAGTCGTTTCGGTCCCTGATATTCCGGCGAGTTTCGGGTCGGGTCTGGAGGAGCTCGTCTTTATAGACAACCCCTCTCTTGTTTCCCCGCTCAGTGGCATTCTCCGTAATTTCACCAGCTTAAGAAGGGCAGTTCTGACCGGGAACGGGTTTTACGGCAACGTACCGGATTCCGTTGCCGAGATGGTCCACCTGGAAGAATTGACTCTCTCCGGAAACCAACTCGGTGGAGAGATTCCGGTGAGTTTTGAAAAACTGAAGAAGCTGAAGGTTCTCGACCTGGGCGGGAACTCCTTCGCCGGAAAAGTGCCGGACTCGGTGGGGAGCCTCTCGGAGCTGTTGAAGCTTGACCTGAGCTCCAATGGGTTTTCCGGCAAAATCCCGGAGAGCCTCAAAAACTTGCGGAGGCTGGAGCTGTTGGACCTGAGCTACAACCGGTTCAACAACTCCGGCGTGCCTCTGTTCTTGTCGGAGATGACACAGCTGAGAACGGTGTCTCTGAGTGGGAATTTGCTAGGAGGGCAGATTCCGGAAATATGGAGCAAGCTCGGGGGCATTTTGGGAATTGGGCTTTCTGGGATGGGACTGGTTGGGAAAATCCCAGCTTCAATGGGGGTGTATTTGAGAAATGTGAGGTACCTTGGGCTTGACAATAACAAACTGGAAGGGACAGTGCCTCAGGAGTTTGGTCTTTTGGAATCTGTGAATGAGATTAATTTGGAGAACAATAGCTTAAGTGGGAGGGTCTCATTTTCTTCAGCTAAATTTGGGCACAAGATGAAGTTGTATGGAAACCCACAGCTCTGTGTTGATGATAAGGGTTTAAGGTTTGCAAAGGGTTTAGGGTTTGAGGAGTTGAAGGTGTGCAGCAAACAGCAGAAACCCAATTCTGCCCATTTCACAATGGATTCTTCTTCTTCTTCAGCAGTGCAGGTTGTTGTTCCATCCATGGTTATGGTTTGTGGGTTTTTGGGTATGATTGTGCTTATGCTTAATTAGGATTAGAGAGCCATTAGAGGTTGAGGTTTAGGAAGTTTAGTAGGCCTTCTAACAGAGAAAGGAACAGGATTTTGTAGTCTTGACTAGAAATGAGTTTTGGGAATTTGGGGATGTGTAGTGAAGGTGGATGTGGATACAAGGAAATTAACTATGTAATTATGCACTTTTGTCAATGGGAAGTGGATATAAATGATAGCATTATCTTTTGGTTATGGTAATAGTTTCTTTATTACTATCCTGCTTATGGGGATTGAGTCTCAAACAAGAAATTGATTTCTTTGGTGCTGTGTTATTTGCAGTGTTTCAGTGCTTTCGGTCTCTAAGGGGCCTTGTGTTCATTACTGATTCTGTGTTTGGTACTTTGGTTTAGCTTTTTCACATTTACCCAAAATTTACAGAGATTCTGTCTGATAGTGAAAGAATTGGAAATGTATCTGAAATTCTGAAGTGGGGTTTTTGATGAAACCAGCTTGGCAATTTAGCATTTTTATGGTAACTAGCATAGTCTAGGACCAAGGGGATGTTCTGGCTTGTTGTGTGATATGAAGCAAAATTGATCTCAAATCATGAAGACAGAGACAAAAGCAAATCACCCTTGCACAGTTAGACAGGGATAGGCTTTTTTAAAGCTGGATGATACCCAGTAAAAAGTGCTTTTTGAAGAAGCACCTGCTTCTCCAGCCCTTTTATGCAAACCTAAAAAGCAGAAATGTATTTGCAATTATACAAGGATAGGAAAGGAGAAAGTGTTCCAAAAATGAAATAACCTTTAATTAAAACTGATATTACAGTTGTTTGGCATCACTCCCCTGATGATACATTTGATATAGCTAGCCTGATTGAAGATGCTTCTAGCTGCTACAACATTGATAGTAATCAATTCTTTGAATAACTTCATATAAACCCCTTGTCTTCCCCCTCTTGAAAAGAATTCTGAGATAGCTCAATGCTATTGGACTTTGCTGTAGATGGGGTGCCAGGATTTTTTTTTTTTTGGACCCCCCAATCGCCGATTCTTTTGATTTCTTCCGCCGTGATTTCTTGGGGATATCCGGTAGGGAGGATTCGCTACTTGTATCTGTGGCTTCCTGAGGGCTGCCTCTATTACCCTCCGATAAGTCCCTCCTAGAAGGCCTTCTTGTTTGCCTAGGTTTATCTGATTTTTCCCTTGGGGATTCAGTTCCACCACCACCTCCTTCATGCCCCCGTGATGATTGCCTTCTCGATGACTTGGGCAATTCAGGGTCATGTGTCGGAGACATTGAACTCTTTGAACTTCTCCGGCTTGAATCTACATTGAGATAATACATAACATTGATCATCAGCTATTTCCGAACAAAATTTTGCTAATACTTGATAAAGAGTCGCTTATTACTTAATAACTTTTTGAGAGTGCGAATAACAACTCTATGTTATTATATATAAACAAAAATGAGGCATTACCTTCAGAGATACATTTGACCATATTATTGTCGGTCATCTCGCCATTCTGACTTAAAGGTGCTGATGCAAATCCTGGTGGAGATTGAAACTCATTCATCTGCAATGATCAACAACTTCAGCAAGTAGAAACTGCAAAAAAAAAAAAAAAAAAAATTCTAGTTAATTAAGTACCCAGCTTGGAGAACTACTTGCCGTTGATGGACCATCCCAGCCTATATGAGCCACATGCTTTACGTCTGTAGGAAACCCAATCTGTATTTCTTGTTCTTTGTCATCATCTGACAAATGAGTGTGACAATTTCCCTCAGGCCTCAATATGTGTGTGTAAATAAATATCATCAATTAGAGCATAGGCTTTTCAATATGTAACATACCAAACATTTGAGAAATGTATCTCAGGCCTTTTAAGAGGCCCTTCATCTTACTGCTATTTTCTTTATTCGACATGAGTAATTCTTAATGATAATAATCTATTCCTGTGAAGTCCCTAGCTAGTACATATGGAAACCAAAATTTGCCCTCCAATTCTGTCACAATGATAACAAGAAGAAAGTTAGTGATGAATGGTCGAACCCTTCTATTGTAACGATCAGTATGAAATTTGATAGTGAAAAACGACCATTACTCTAAAAAAAAAAGAATAATTCGCGAATCTAAAGATTGAAAATATATACATATGTGATGAACATGGTAGAATTTTCTTGAATAACGATTGTCAAATTAAGATGGAAATAACTCTGGCTAACCTTTGAAGGAAGACCTTGCTGCTAGGCCATAATTTACAACCCCATATGAGAGGCCGCAGCATTCAAGCTATATCTTCTGAGAAACTAAAAATTCCCAGAAAATTCAACAGGGCATGCAAACAATACATACAATGACCCCCTTTTTTTTTCTTTTTCTTTTTTCTATAAATTTTGGCAAGATGAGGAAGAAGACTTTGGAAGAAAAGGAAAAAAAAAAAAAAGGTGTTCAAAAACTAATAACAGCTTTTGACAAATGTGTATGAGAGGGGGGGGGGGGGAGTGATGAGAAAAGGGATGAACTGATAAAACAAATCATGCTTAATTAAAGTAAAGCTATCGTTTATCTCGTCAATCCGATGGTAATGCATTGTGTTTTTTCCCTAACCACATTGTTGATCACCAGACGTGGATCGAACTTTCCGGTGTGAAAATATAGGAAGAAATGACAGTGAAGATCTTTGGCTTTGCTAAATTTAGATGGCAAGTTCTGTAACGGTCATTTTACAGGCCGTAATGACTGGTAGATGCATATATATGAGTTTCAATGGTTTGTTGGCTATTCTCTTGTTGACAGAAAATATGTGTCCACCTTGCGAGTCTATTGAGTCAAAGTTAAGTGTTAAACTCAATTTTAATTTGGTTTTACTGTCCTTATTACGTTTTTTTTTTTTAAGAACAGAGTTCAAAATGAAATTCACCTCAAACTATAGTTATGTGAGGTTGATATGAAAATAGGTTGTCATAAAGCATGATTCTAAACGAAAATGGACATATTAGTATAGAAGCAACTCGCATAGGTTTCTTAGCTTAATTAGTGACGGGAAGATCTAACTCTTTTTTTTGTAATTAGCTATGACGCTCAAGACTTGACATGAAAGAGGCGTATATATAATGAATCATACGTAGTGTTACATTATTTGGTATGTAAATTTGGTGATCGTAGAACTAGCAAGGCTCTTAACTGTAATGTGTGTGATAAATGCTCTTACGAAAGAACCAATTAATTAACTTTTAAGACAACTTGTATTCATTTTTTGTTGGCTAATCTTTATGAAAATAGGCAGTTGGAAGCCAGAATTAGTTAATAACAAACTATATTGAAAGCAGGAAAAAGAAAGAATTGGATGAGTAAATTAGTTAACGACACTATATGTAGTAGCAAATTATCATACAATGCTTACAACATCACCAATGTAGTTACACTTCCTCTCCTCTTCTCCCACCTCGCGCCCCGCCCCCCCCCACCAAAAAAAAAAAGAGAAAGAATACATATGGAAGGAAACTGGAAACATAAAGTGATCAAACTAATTATATATCCACAATCTGGTTTAGTGGTATCAGGCTTTGAGATTGTCCATTCCCACAGAGTCCTGAAACAGGAATATAAAACACAAAATTTGATTAGAAACAGAACCATGTGACAAATTGAACCGAAACCATAAACCATGAATAGATGAAGAAACTTACAAGGAACTTATGATTCTCTTCGAGAAGTGGAGAGAAATTTGTGCAGAACTTCTGAATGTCAGAAGTCAAATCAGCCGTTTCGCCTATTATCTCCATGAATTTCTTCCTCTCAGGAGCAAGCTTAATTCCAACCTGCATGTCAATCAAAGATTAGAACAATGTGATTTTCTTTTTCCTAGTACATCAGGGAAACCAAAAAAGTGGTAACAAGTATGCATGTGTCATAGTTACTGATCTACGTATCAAATTTACTGATCACATAAGATCACTTATTCGTCTTTCAAAATTGGATACGCTAGATGGTCTCCGCAATTGAACATATGGGTAATGATATGATGTATGAACACATTTCTTTTTCCATCAGTAATCTTTTCTGGGGTTTATGTTTAAGGGCATGATAGCTTGCATCTCAAGTTAAGAACTTTCACTGAAACAACTCAATTCTATTTTGATCTGCCTCAAATTCAATGCCTATACTCTGGCTTGAGAAATCTATGGAATTAAAAAAAAAACTGGCTATTTTACTTATAATTAAATAGTATCAAATGATAGTTCAAAAGAGATTGTGATTCCTTACACTAAAACCAGAGCTAGCTATCCAATTATGCCATTTTTTCAATGTCTTGTTGTAGGCTTCTGTGCAAGCTTTTGACAGTGGCCAGTCTGGATTATCATGTAGATTTCGAAACAGCTCCACCAAGTAGTCCATACCCCTAAACAACCACATAACAACATTCATGAATTCTCAGAGAAAACACAAGGATTAATTAATCCGTTGCAAAGGAAAAAAAAAATGACACAAACATGCCTAGTTAGCCAGAGTAGCGCATTTGTGCAACTGGATGAGGATTTAGCGGTTTTGGCTTCAATCTCAGGCCGAACTAGACTGTACAATAGATTGAATTCTGATGGGTTGGAAGAGTACTTGGTTTCCAGCCTCTGCAATTTTGAACAACAACATGAAAACTTAATCTTGCAAACTTTACAAACAGAAGGAAGCAAAAGATCGAAGTTACTTCTGAAAAAAGTTGCATTAAGAAAAAGTGCCATACCGATATATTGTTAGCAACATCAGATTTGACGGGTGAAAGTGCTGCTCCAAACTTATCTGGCATAATATAAACAAGCTAGAGCTAATTAGCCAGGTGAAAACCGAAAGAGCATCCATGATTCATCGAAATGCAGCGAATTCAAAAGATTTATAGGGTAACTTAAAAATCGAGATATGATTACCTAAAACGGGTAGTAACTGTTTGCATACATCCAAGAAATGCTTGGTGAGCATCTCTCCATTTTCAGATTTAACATGCTTCATTCCTTCCAAAGCAGAAGTGAAAACAGATCCCGCCATTCTTGTGATATACTCTGCATGATTAAATAGAATATCACGCAAGAGCCAGAGTTGCCAATCACAATAACATTAATAGTTGCACTATTCAATATTGCGTGCAAGAAAAAAACATGCTTATTGAAAAAGTAGAAAAAATCAGATAGGATTACATTGAAAGATACACGAAAGTAGAACTAGAAGTCTGAAGAAATGGAATCAATGTGAATCTGATGGGGATATCCGAAACATATATGATGGAAAAATGATAAGGAAAAAGACACAGAAAGAGAAGCACGCAAAGTTGAGACACAAACCGGGGAAAACCACATGCACAAAAACAAACGTGAAGGTTCGAATTTGGTTCTGGTAATTCGAATTGTGTTACAATAGAAGACGAAGATGGAAAGGCAGTTACGTAAGTTTCAAGATTTTTACGTCCTCTCATTTTCACTTCTTAAATTCACCGATAAAGATCTCATACCTTGTGAAAAATTAAAAAGGAAAAAGTACTCAAATATGTGACGTAAGCCCACTATAAATTTGGTATGTCTAGTGCATTAGGTTATTTATTATTATTATTATTATTATTATTTTAAGTGAGACGTCATCCGTTCGGCTCATAATTAGTGATAAGTGATAAAACAGAATAAAATTGGGGTGTAAATTAGTGATAAAAATTTCAACAAAGAAGCTGTTGTTGAATTTAACTTGCACATTTTCTTATAAGATTTAACCCATCAAGTAGTTAAATAAATAAAATAATTGATGACATTTCATCCTAACAAAAAAAAGTAAAAAACAAAAAACGGTTTTTAAAAAAAAAAACAAAAAATTAGACCTACCTCATTTTTAAATTATTAAATGATTTTTTTTTTTTTTTGACTTTGTCAAGGGGAATCTAAAGGCTTCTTAAGTCCAAGATAAACACCCCTTCAGCGCATGTGAAATGCTTCAACTGTGCATTGCAGCACAATGCCTCGTATTAAATGACTTATTTTCCCTCGTATAAAATGAATCTTACAAACAATGAATTATTGAGAAAAAAAATCTCTCTCTGTCAAAAGATTAATAATGATCTTTTCAAAAAAAAAAAAAGATTAATAATGATAGAAATTTATTTTCAAATCTCATTTCACAATTTTGTTTCGGACTTCTCTTCATCGAATGAAGAGTTTCACTTAATGTTGAATTAAGTAACCAAATACTTCTTCTTCTTCTTCTTTTTGAATAAAGGGGTTTGGAACCCAATCAAGCCGGGAGGCTCATCCCCACGCCCATGTTATTATTTATAATATTTTGTCGCACTGGGGTGGGGGGGACGTAATACCTGTACCCCAAGCAGACATAGTTGCATTAAATATATCCTCATAGAGGACGTCTTGTAAGAAAGCAGGAGCCTCAACTATAGAATGATCCACAACATGATCTAAATTAGCAAAGTGAGCTCATCGATGTGCCACACTATTTGCTTCACGAAAAACATGTCAAACTCTTACATAATCAAATGCTTACATATAAACTTTACAATCTTCAAGAATTCGACTAACCTCTGAGTTATCCTCCACGTGTTGATTCATTGCAGCAACTAAGAGAGCACAATCACTCTCAATTTCAATCTCCTTCCATAGATTGCTAGAAGCAAACCCGCTCTGTAAGCCTCGGCTTCACTATGAAGTGTAGAGCTTAAATGAGGAATCATTTTGGACCAGGCTCCTTTGAAGCTACAAGTATCATCACGGGCAATAACCCCAATACCCCCACTACATCAGAGCTTCTATAAGCACCGTCAATATTAAGTTTGAGCCTCCCTCGAGGTGGGAACATCCATTTCAGCGCCGCTCTTCTAATGGTTCTGTTAGGAGTCTTCAGTGGGTGGAGGCGTTGGTACTCAGCCAATAAATGCATGGCCCAACTGACTGCATGGATGGGATTAAAGGACCCCCCATTCCACAACAATTTATTTCTTTCAGACCAAATGGTCCAAAGAAGCAGAAAGAACACATCTAACCAAATACTTCTTAAAACAATACACTAAGCCACTAAGGGCATCTTTGGCAGACTCTCTATTGTTGCTCCTTAGCTATTTTGGAGAGCATGTTTAGCTTTTTATCTATTTTAGCAGCTGCACCAGACTCCTAAGTGGTTATCTATTATAACTTTTAGCTATCTCGCTCTTAAATATAGAGAGCGGGATGAGGTTCTCTATAATTTAAAACATTCATTTTAAGTTATTTTATGTAATTTATAAATACATTTAAACTATTTAATATTCATTTAAAAAATAATATAAATTCAAAACTAGTTAAAATAGAGAGCATTGATGCAGACGTAATTCTAAAGTGGCTAGCTAAAATTTGACTAAAAAATAACTAGCATTGCTAAATATGCTCTTAGCAGACTCTCTATTTTGATCCCTTAGCTATTTTGGAGAGCATGTTTAGCTTTTTTTATATTTTAACAGCTGCACCAGACTCCTAAGTGACTTTCCATTATAACTTTTAGTTATTTCGCCTTCACAAAAATAAAGAGCGAGATGAGACTCTCTATAATTTATAACATTCCTTTTGAGTTATTTTATGTAATTTTTAAATACATTTAAACTATGTAACCTTCCTTTAAAAAATAATATGAATTCAAAACTAGCTATAATAGAGAGCATTGATGCAGATGTATTTATATTGTGGATAGCCAAAATGACTTTTTAGCTACTATGACTAAAATTTGACTAAAAAATGGCTAGTATTGCTAAAGATGCTCTAAGGTAAGCAAAATATTGTATATATAAAAAATCATTAAATAATTATAAAAATGAACTTGATCATTAACGAATCAGATCAACCTAAATCCGTGTTTGATCTATTAATCCGTTTACCAGATCGGATTACTGATTAACGTATCTGTACCATTATCATATCAACAAATCAAATTTTCAATTCAAACAAAATTCAGTCTATTATTCTATTAACCTGATCTAACATTCAATCCGGATCAAAATTCAGTCTATTATTCTATTAACCTGATCTAACATTCAATCCGGATCAAAATTCAGCCTATCGACATGGTGTAATATTCCATCTCCCGAAATTGTCACTTTTTCAAATACTCGTGACTCATGCGGGCCCCATCATTTTATCCTGGGGTCCAGATTCAGGCTTCTATTCATCTTTCCAAGTCTTTTCTAGTTTGCTTCTCTGCAAGTCCTCCACTAGTTCGCCGGAAGTGCTCGAGTGACTTCCTCGTCAATATCTAACGATTTCCCTTCAGCGCGTTTCTGCATCGATCATTTGTTATTGGAAAAGAAACATACTCATGTCGGTCGGGAGTGGTTGATCATCTGGAATATCCGAACCTCTCAGATTGACTTCCCTGCCATACCCTCTCGATCTCTTGCTACCAAGCCAGCAGATCAAGGCTCCACTGCAGCTTCTCTAAAGATCTCTTGCATCGATTCTGAGGTGTGTTTTTCTCTCATTTGTAATAGTTTAATATCTCTGCAACTAACTGATTTTGAATATGGATATAGTCCAGATTGCAGGGAGTATATATGGCGGCTTCTTCCTCTTCCACTGCTGTTATCCCCCACCGAGGAAAGCACGACGTGTTTCTGAGTTTCCGAGGCGAGGACACCCGCGACGGTTTCACCAGTCATCTTCATGCTGCTTTACTCCGGAGTAAAATCGAAACCTGTTGTAGGAGAATAGAATTGTGTGTTATCATTGATAATAGGAGCCCTTTAAATAGGGAGTTACAAGGTACCCAAAAGGTAATAGAATCCAATTACAATTGAATACCTAAAACACATTCCTATTACAACTTTAAACCCTAGTTTGTAGAGGCACACATTATGTCGATATCCTTCAACACTCCCCCTTGTGCCGCTCAAACTTGGTGATGACGCTTTGATTGTTGCCTCGTTAAAAACCTTGCCAGGTAACAAAAACCCTGTGGGACAAAAATAACCCTGGTCGAAGGACAAAAAGAGCACAACACGTCCTTCACTCTTCGAGATCGAACATGTAGACATCATGCCTCCCCCTGATGTCAATATCTCCCCCTGATTGCTACAATCATGGGAGTTCGGATAACTTTCTCAATCCGATGCTCTTCACATGTTTCTCGAATGTGGATTTTGGTAACGACTTAGTAAATAAATCCGCTACATTATCCTCTGATCGGATTTGGTTCACTTCAGTATTTAGAAGTGCATGTTGTCATTTTGATAGAGGGGAGGAGGAGCACGGAAGGTGGCATTTTGCCTTGTGGGATCCGATCCTACACTTCCGTCATCTCTTTTCTCTGTAGGGGTAGAACAAGCCCATATCAATCGTACCTCTCAAATATCGAAAGATTGTCTTTATACCATTCTAATGAAGTTGCGTTGGCGCGGGGCTATATCTAGCCAACAAGTTCATAATAATTGAGGTGTCCGGTCTTGTATTGTGCTAAGTACAATAATGCGCCTATTGTACATAAATAAGCACTTCTGCTATTAACACGTCTTCGTCATCATCCCTGGGACGAAACGGATCCCTTTTAGGGCCAAGACTACGGACGACCATGGGAGTGCATTTTTGACTTTATCAAAATGCCTAAGCATCTATTGACACGGTATACAAGTTCTGAATCTAGACAAAACCGTGTTCTCCCAAGGTCATTCCTCTCAAACTCTGATTTCAGGTGTTCAGCGGTTTCCCTTAACTCTCAAGGGTTCCAATTATGTTTATCAACATAAACCGCGACAATTGCAAATCCGGAACTTGTCATGGAAACGCGTGGGCATAGTTCATCATATCCCTTCCCAATCAAGTAGTCATTTTAGTGAGCATTTCAACCTCGTTGCAAATGCGCTCCGTGGTCTAGAGCCACTTGACTTGGGTAAATAAAGTCCACAAGAACCTTCATTATATTCCGTATCTAGATCCCCATAGAGATACGTAGTGACCACATTCGTAAGCTGCATGTTCAGTTATTTGGAAACTACCAAACTGACAAGGTAGTGGAGTGCAATGACATCCATTACGAGAGAATATGTCTTCTCGTAGTCGATTCCAGGGCGTTGTGAGAAACCTTGCGCCATAAGGTGAGATTGCCATCTCTTTTTCTCATCACGCTATCTAACGAAGACCTATTAATGTCAATAGGTTTTATGTTAGGAGGTGTTGGCATCTCAGGCCCGAAATCATTCCTCTTCGTTAGTGAATCCAATTCAACCTGGATCGCATCTTTCCATTTAGGCCAAGTTTCTCTACGTTGGCATTCTTCAACGGAGTAAGGTTCGATGTCATTGGTCTAAATAATTCCACGTCCTCATGTACACTAGTGTAGTTCGTAGAGATCTCTATATTCTTAGGAATTGGTTCTAACATTGAGGCGTCCCCCAACGATGTCTCTTGGACATAACCACAATCCAAAATATTCTCATGAGACGGATTTTGAGTATCAATGATCAATGGATCAAGTTGTGCCAAACTCGCTCTCTTCTTAGGGCGAGAATCCATCGAACCTATGGGTCTCCTACTCTCTCTAGCGGAACCCATGGCCTATGACGCCATTATGCCACTTTTGTGGCGTCACCATACTACCATCCATGGTAGTGGTGCAGTACCCATCTTCTCTGGGTGGCACCATGTCCTCTTGTGGGGACATCAATCCTTGCAGGCATGTTTGCAGCATGTGTATGTGATCTCGTCACTTTTAGGGGATCAAGATGAGACATAGTGGGGACAGATCACGACAATTCCTGTCGTTCCTGTTGAACATTGATGTTCTAATCTCCCCCTAACGATGGGAAGACTGTCTCATCAAAGTGACAATTCGCAAATCCAGCGAAATAGAGATCGCCTGTCAAGGGTTCTACATAGCGGACTTATAGTTGGAGACTCATGTCCAACAAATATATATATGCATTCGTTGCAATGACTCATGTTGATGCGCTGTGGCGACGCAATTGGCACATGAACTGCACACTCACATATGCATAAATACGAGATATTAAACTCGAACCCAGTCACTAGCTGTAACGCAAATAAAAGTTGAGTGGCTGCTATGAGTTGTAGACGAATTAGCATAGCTGCATGCGTTATTGCATAACCCAAGCGGAAATATTGGTGCGCATTACCAATGTCCGGGCTACCATTGTAGTCGTTTAATGGTGGCTTTTCCGCGAGACCAATTGGGTGTGTACATGGGAATATGATACTTGATATCAATACCCAATGATATGCAATAGTCATCGAAAACTGTCGATGTAAACTCTCTAGCATTATCAAGTCAAATTGACTGAATGGGATGATCTGGGTAGTGAGCCCGTAGCCATATGTTATGTGCTAGGAGTGTAGTATAAGCAGCATTACGAGTGGATAATGGCACAACACGTGAACAGCGTGTTTGCGTATCAACCAACACCATAAAACATCTATATGGTCCGCAAGTAATCCATAGAATTCCTTTAGATTCTTTGTGAGAATGGAATTATTTCCTCAATCTCCTTTGCATAGGATGGTCTCAATCCTAAATAACAGGCTTTACAGAACGAAATATGGGCTTTATAATCAACCAATGGAGGTTTTGGTTAAGCCATAATGTCACAATAGACTTGAGAAGTAGAGAGAGGAGTTTATGGCGTCAATGCCATGTATTTGCCGCAGGGGGTAGGCGGCACCGGCCATGTATGGCCTGTCTTTGCACAATCATGGCGCCATGAGGCGCATGTGCAGCTCCTCGAACCAATTCTTGGTTCTTACTTTTCTTCATTCTGAAAATGGATGTCCGTGTAAAGTCTTTAATACACGGATCATCATGTCAAAGCCTATATGTGCCAAGATCTCATAAGTCGTTTCTCATGACATAGTTGGATTCAATAACTCAAATAGTGGTTGCATACAACCCACTAGAGCGACACATAAGTTTCTCTAATACTCATTTATGTTCGTAGTCATTAGAGGTGATGCAAAGGAACTCTGTCCATTCTTGTAATGTGTTTCCACATGAAAATCATTGGCTCTTATATAATAAAGTTCAAATTAAGGTATGTCCAAGACATTAAAGAATAGACACTTTATTAATAGCCAATGATTACATCAAAGTTTCTTGATCAAATCTAATCCAAATAAAATGAAATGTAGACAAATTGTAGTCACTCAATCCTTTTGGTAATTCCAATCAAATATGACCAGGGAAGTAGAGAGAGATGTCGGTGGAGCGAGGCTCTCTCAAGTACCACTAATCTCAATTACTTTCCTAGACATCATATTCTAGTGAGAAAGAGTTCAAACCAAATGTCATTTATTCATTAAGGCACAATTGCCATTACATAATTCTTGGAAAATGAAAGACTATTTAATCAAAATCTGCGGCATCAACATTGTTGTTTTCCTCGCTAGATTTGAAGTCCGTAATGATGAGATTGACATCATTGTCATCTCCATCATCTCCTTCGGCTGCGAGATGAGCCTCATGCTTTCTCATATCTTTTATACACTTTGTATTATGCAGCTTTTGTTTTGTCACTCGCATTTTAGTGCTTAAACCAATGCTCTGAAGATCCATATCTATAGCATTACCTCACCCATTAATTGAGATGCACCTTGTGCATTTGGACATCCTCCATGGATCCCACGTTGGCCAATGTTGCCACGTGTCTACGTATCTCGAGGTTTTCCTTCCTTTGTAGGGCGGTTTGTATGGACCCACAAGTCCATTTTGTTATCCTCTAACTTTTAGGGTTCCGCTCCTTGCGCCCTTTTTTCGGTGCGCTATTATAATTTGCCTCGTGAACACTCTTAGTTCCAACGGGCCTTTGAATTATGGTTTTTCACAAGTATGTTGTCAACTTACTCAGTAAATGACATAAGTTGATGAAACCTCGTAATCCATCTAGCATTGCACACAAGCCTAGTGCTGAGACGGGGAAGGTTGAGAGGATTTCTCAATTAATTCATAGTCTGTGAGCTCTACTCCACAGAATCTCATTAGTAGTGAGGTGATTCTTGACGTTATTTATCCATCGGTGATAACAAATGTCAATTGAATCCGGTTTAGTGAAGTCGGGTTTTTGCATGTTTGCATTCGACATTCAAAGATGAAGGAGAACAAATTAGTTTCGGAGTAAAAACTTCCACGACAACTAATATAAGGTTTCCGAGCCTTAATGCTACCAAGAAACCGATTTCCAAGAATATTTAGATTTTGACCGAAACATTAATGTTTTAATATGGTCACAGTTTGATGCTTACGGACGCTCTTAGTCCGAATATTATGAACACTCTTAGTTCATTGATTACGAACGCTCTTAGTTCGTTTATTATGAACACTCTTAGTTCATTGATTACGAACGCTCTTAGTTCGTTTTAGCGTGAATCCCCACAATTCCGCTTATCAATTAATCGAACCTATGTTCGTATTTTTCAAAACCTGCAGCAAATAATAGAATTTAAAAGACAAAAAATGCAGGAACTTTAATCGTAAAAACTTACTTGGCAATTTGAAGGTTTGCTTCACAATTCTTTATACACGCGCGTGTTGATGCAGGCGTGTAGCTAAATTTGGATTGCCGGAATATGGTCGGAAATTGGCGGTTGGTAGGTTGCCCTTCTCCCTCCTTTTTTTCTTTTCTTTATTTATTTTCTTTCCGGGCCCAGCCCTTCTCCCCCTTTTTTCTTTCTTCCTTTTCTGTTTTTTTTTTCGGGCCAAGCCCTTCTCCCCCTCTTTTTTTTCTCTGGGCCGGCCGGGTCCCCTTTTCTTTTCCTTTTTTTTCTTTCTTCTTTCTTTTTTCTTCGGTCTTCTTCTTCTTTCTTTCTGAGTTTCTTCTGGTTCTTCTCCCTCTTTCCTTTTTTCTTCTTCTTTTCTTTCTTGTCTTCTTTTCTTCTTGTTTTCTGGTTCTTGCTTGTGCGCGTGTGGGCAGCACCGGCTGTGCGGGGCTGTGCTGCAAGGCTCGGAGGCTGGCTGGGGTAGCAGTTCTGCACGGGTAGGCTGCGCCGGTGGGCGGTGGGTCGTGGCTGGAGGGCACTAGGCCGAAGCAGCGACAGGATGGTGATCGATCGGGCTAAGCTAGGAGCGGCTGGGCAGCGCGGGCTTGCAAGTAGGCCGGTGGGCTGGTGAGCGGCAAGAGCAGCGGAAGGCTGCTGTGGTTTGCGGCAAGGAGGGCTGCAGCAGGTGGGCTGGAAGCTGCAGGGGAGGATTGCAGGCTCTGCAGGAGGCCGCTGCGGGGACGTTGCTGCTGCGCAGGAGGCTAGCACGCGCTAGGTGCAGGGCTGCAGGGGGCAGCAAAGCTGGGCGTAGTGCTAGGTGGACTGTATGGGTAGCAGCTGTGCGTTGGGGAGGCTAGGGTTTTCGGTAGGAGGCTGCAAAGCTTGCGGCAGATTTGGTTTTTAATATTTTTCTTTTTTTTTCTTTTGGGCTAGGTTAGAACTCGTGCTGATAACGTGTTGTAGGAGAATAGAATTGTGTGTTATCATTGATAATAGGAGCCCTTTAAATAGGGAGTTACAAGGTACCCAAAAGGTAATAGAATCCAATTACAATTGAATACCTAAAACACATTCCTATTACAACTTTAAACCCTAGTTTGTAGAGGCACACATTATGTCGATATCCTTCAACAAAACCTACATAGATAACAGACTCGAGAGAGGAGACGAAATCGGTCCCGCACTTGTCAAAGCAATAGAGGAATCAGAGCTCTCGGTAATCATTTTCTCGGAGAATTATGCCTCTTCTACATGGTGCTTGGATGAGCTTGTGCATATACTCGAATGCAAGAAGAAATATGGATTCTCTGTTATACCTGTTTTCTACCACGTAGATCCATCACATGTGCGGAGACAGGAGGAGAGTTATGCAGCTGCGTTTGCTCAACTTGAACAACGTTTCGAGGATAAGGTGGAGATGGTGCGCCGGTGGAGGGATGCTTTGACAACTGCTGCAAATCTGTCTGGGTTTGATTCTCACAAAATAAGGTATGTCGCTGACTGTTTGTTTCTTGTTTTGATTTCTAGTACTTGGAGCTCATTTAGGTATACTTATTTGAATAATGCTCGTCTTTCTTCTATATATATGCCAGGCCTGAGTCCAAGTTAGTTGAGGATATTGTTAAAGCTATTTTAGTGAAATTGAATCGTGGATCATCCAGTGTTTTGAAGGGCCTGGTAGGGATGAAAAGCCGCGTTCGGGAAGTTGAAAGGTTGATGTGTTTGGACTCTCTAGATGTCAGGACTGTAGGCATATGGGGTATGGGTGGTGTAGGTAAGACCACCCTTGCTCGTGCTGTATTTGACCATCTCTCTTTGGAATTTGAAGCTTGTTGCTTTATTGGAGATATTAGGGAAGCATCAGAGACTAGTCATGGACTTAATCAGTTGCAAAAGGAGCTTCTTCGTATTTTGTTAGACGAAGAAAATCTGAATATGGGCACTATATCTGCAAGTTCAACTCTTGATAGACGGAGGCTCCGCCGTAAAAAGGTCCTCATTGTTCTTGATGATGTGAATGATCCAAGGCAACTGAATGTTTTAGTTGGAGATGATGCTCAGTTTGGTCCTGGAAGTAGAATCCTTATAACAACCAGATATATGCAACCACTTAAGACTGGAGGAGCAGATGAGATATACAAAGTTGAGCAATTAAATGAAGATGAAGCCCTTCAGCTTTTTCATGTAAATGCTTTCAAAGATATGTGTCCTACATCTGAATATACAGATTTGCCAAGAATGGTGATAAGTTATGCTGATGGCATTCCGTTGGCTCTTAAGGTTTTGGGTTCCCTATTGCACTCCAAGAGAAAAAGAGAATGGGAGAGTGAATTGATTAAACTGAAAAAGATTCCCAACAAAGGAATTCAGGATGTGTTGAGAGTAAGTTATGATGGATTAGACGAGGATCAGAAAGGGATATTTCTTGAGATTGCATGTTTTTATAAAGGGGAGAAGATAGATTATGCAAAAAGAATGTTAGATACTTGTAACTTCTGTGCTGATGCGGGAATTGAAGTTCTGACTGATATGTCTCTCATATCAATCAAGAATAACTACCTGTGGATGCATGATTTGATACAAGAAATGGGTCGTGCAATTGTCCGTGAACCTAAGGAGCGTGGAAAACGCAGTAGGTTGTGGATTGCTGAGGATATCCGTCAAGTATTCAAAAATAATACAGTAAGAGCCAAATTCTTCACTTTCTTAAAGAAAGGCCACATAGGAGTTTTTCCTGCCTATAAAAATGTTGTTTTTGGTAAGTTTTTTGTATAACTTGTATATACCATGCTTATGTATACTCTGCCATTCATTTGTAGGGAACCGGAACAATTGAAGCTATATTCCTTGATGTGTCTAAGATTACAAAGCTGCATGTGAGAGGTGCAGCCTTCAAAGACATGCATAATCTAAGATTGCTCAAAATTTATAATTCTGGTGATGAACTTCCTGAGAAGCGCAGCAAAATGTATCTTCCCGAAGGCCTTTCGTCTCTCCCTGATGCCCTTAGATATCTCTACTGGGATGGATACCCTTTGAAATCATTGCCATCAGAATTTTGTCGGGACAGTCTTGTTGAGCTTCATATGCCCAATAGCCAAGTTGAGCAACTTTGGACTGAAGACCAGGTACACTATATAGTTCTTGTGTTTTAAATGCAGTGAAAAAGTAGATAAGCTAATGTTGACATCTCTCTTTGATTGTCTTGCAACAGAATTTTGGGAAGTTGAGAAGGATAAATCTTAGTCATTCCAAGAACCTAACTAAAGTTCCGGATCTCTCTGAGAGTCCGATTGAGAATATAGAACTTCAGAACTGCACAAGTTTAGTTCAAGTTCCTACGTATTTTCAAACTCTTGACAAGCTTACCTCTCTGAATCTTAGCGGCTGCTCAAGTCTTAAACATCTTCCAGATATGCCAGTGAATATGACAACCTTATCTTTACATGGAACTGCAATAGAAGAGTTGCCTGCATCAATTTGGTCCCACAAGAAGCTTGTATCATTAGACCTGATGTACTGTCAAGACCTTAAGAATCTTCCGAGCAGCACTTGCAATCTGGATTCTCTCCAATTCTTGGTCTTCTTGGCTGCTCAACTCTTGGCAGATTTTCAGAACTTCCCAGGAATATAAGACATTTATGTTTGAGTGAGGCAGCAATTGAAGAAGTACCTTCATCAATCAGGTGTGTCTTTGGCCTCGTTTCAATTCAACTGGAACATTGCAAAAAGTTTATGAGGCTCCCTACCAGCATTTGTAAGTTAAAATCTCTTCAGAGACTTTCTCTCTTTGGTTGCTGTAAATTCAAGGACTTCCCAGAAATCTTGGAGCCTATGGAGCGTCTGGAGTTTTTAAATTTAAGTAAAACAGCGATTGAAGAGCTACCCATGTCGACTGAAAATCTAGTCGGGCTAAAAATGTTGGAGCTGTCTAACTGCAAAAACCTTCGGTTTGTTCCAAGCAGCATCTACAAAATTAAATCTGTGGTCCTCGATGGTTGTAGGAAACTCCATTTTTTAAAGTTGGAGCGAGACCTCAGTTTCGGCTTCCGAATAATTACAGAAACCTTGGAGCCTATGGAGCGTCTGGAGTTTTTAAATTTAAGTAAAACGTTGGAGCTGTTTAACTGCAAAAACCTCCGGTTTGTCCCTGGCAAATCAAAAACTGTGGTCCTCGATGGTTGTTGGAAACACAGTTTTTTTAAGTTGGAGCGAGGCCTCAGTTTCCGAGAGCTACCCAGGTTGACTGAAAATCTAGTCGGGCTAAGAAAGTTGGAGCTGTTTTTGTCCCTGACCTCAGAGGATGACTCAGAGGATGATTTTTTGTCGCTGACCTCAGAGGATGACTCAGAGGATGATTTTTGGATGACTTTTTGTCCCTGACCTCAGAGGATGACTGAAAATCTAGTCGGGCTAAGAAAGTTGGAGCTGTTTTTGTCCCTGACCTCAGTTTCGGCTTCCGTTTACCAGATCGGATTACTGATTAACAGATATGTACCATTATCATATCAACAAATCAAATTTTCAATTCAAACTATTCCAATAACCACAAATCCGGATCAAAATTCGGTCTATTAACCTGATCTAATATTCAATCCGGATAAAAAATTCAGCCTATCGACGTGGTGTAATATTCCATCTCCCGAAATTGTCACTTTTTCATGTACTCGTGACTCATGCGGGCCCCATCATTTTATCCTGGGTCCAGATTCAGACTTCTATTCATCTTTCCAAGTCTTCTCTTGTTTGCTTCTCTGCAAGTCCTCCACTAGCTCGCCGAAAGTGCTCGAGTCACGTATCACACCCTGAATTTTGAATAACAAATTCAAATCCGAAACATGAATAATAACCAAAACAAATAACGTCCTGAATTTTTTCTTAACCAGCGTCTCGCAAACCATAATACAAACCTCGTAGCAAACTATCTCTCGAGTCAAATATTACAATACCACCATAAATAAAAGTTACGCTCAAAAGAGTCTACAACACACCAAAATAGGTTAAGTGCTGACGTCAACCCCGCTGCTCTACTCAGCTCCCTCTCCACCCTGATTATCCTGACCTGCAGGATTATCCACTACACCGTTTGAATAGTGTATCGGGATTGTAACAACACAAAACCCGATAAGCTTTTTGCAAAGCTCGTGAGTAAATAAGAAATAAACAATTGATTTATTAAATCACAATTCTTTTAACTCAAGTAAATAACCAACAATCTCAACATTTTCAACACAAATCAAACATTCATTACCAATTTCAAAACCAATTCAAATAAAGTCTCACCCCTCGATACCTCATAACCTCCAGCCCGTGTTCATGATCACGAGTAACCCAACTCGCTACTTTCATGTCACACAATGGCAGACAACTCTCCAACCCGTGTTCATAATCACGAGTAACCCAACTCGCTACTTTCATGTCATACAATGGCAGACAAATTAGAGCTCTAGCTGAATCATAACGTGTCACCTTGGCCTAGGTTCACCTTTACGATATAATCACCACATTCCCTACAGTGGCATATGATCCTTAGATCGAACATTTAAAGGTCCTTCAGACCCAAATGTTATAACTATTCTCACATACGCGTTCTCACAATCCAATAGCCAATTACCATATAAATTGTAATTACAAAACCATCACGTGTTTTAAATAATAATCTAAAACAATCATCATCATTATTCTTTCATTCAATGTCATTTAACATAATATATCATGGCAAATCTCAAAACCAACAACATATCATAACCCAAGTTATCACACTTTCGCACCTCAATGTCACACCATTCCGTATAAAATGACGTAAATATATATATATATATATACGTATATATATATATATAATCATCCACTCAGGAATGACCACTAATACCAACTATAGTTCACACGTAGTAAAACCAAGAAATTCATTTTCCTATATACTTTAAATTTCATTTTCTTAAAACCATTTTCTCACACATAACAAATAATTGTGCAATAAGGAAATTCGGTTCGTAAATGAACCATGTGAGATTTACTCACCTCTAATCCTGCTGCGTCATCTCAACAGCTCAAAATACCATTCACAATCGTCCGCCAACTCAAACCGTCAATCACATAATCAAATACGGTCTCAACTTAGCACACAATTCATAAAATGCACTTATACGAAGATCCAACGGTCGGATCTTCACCCTTGACCACACAAAGTCATCGGGACAGTCCTACGATCAATATATCAAAACTACAAGTCGATTGGACGATCCGATCTTCACAGATCACAAATCGAACGATCGAAATCGATTGAAATTGTAAAATTCATAACTTAATCATACGATCACCAAAATTTAGATGCTATATATAGAAATGATCGTATTGACATGTAGAACATAAAAATGGGCAGAAACTGCCCTTGGGGTGACCCGAAGTGGCTGAAAATTGCCGCCGGATTTAGAGGTAGAGCCGCCGTCGACCACCGCGAACGGCATAGGGGCCAGGCTGCTCCTCTTCGTTTCATTGATTTGAACAACTTTCCTAACTAGCATGAAGTCTGAAAACGAAAGGAAGTGGTCGAAAATTACCTAGAATAGTCCAGTTTGGCTGGAAATTTTCCAGAAACCGGCGAGCTCCAGTTCGACGTAGAAACTTCCACCACTCGCCTCGATCCCTTCTGGATACATGTTCAGAAACTCAAGGCGAGTTCACCAGGCCAAGAATCACAAGGAATAGTGGTCTGTAACTCGAGATATCAGATCGAAAGGTTGTTTTTCGATCTAGAAGGGTTGAGCTCCGACGAACGTGAAATCGATCTACCCAGGTCTGGTCCTTCTTTGTGCTTGTTCAAGAAGTTGAGGCGAGTCCAATGAGCTAAAAATCAAGAGAATTTGTTGCCTGTAGCTCGAGATATCGAGATCGACTCAAAATCGGCTCAAAACGGAGCCAAGTCAACCGCCGCCGCTTCCGGCCGTGTTGCAGCCCAAGGCTGCCACTGGCAGCTGCGCAAGGTCGAGGCGAAGCTAATGGAGGTGGTCCGACGTCTTGAGGTGGCCTGAGGAGGGAGAGATCGGATGGTGAAGAATTGCTCTGTTTTGAGCTCGTTTCGGCCAAGAGAGAGAGAGAGAAAACGAAAGAGAAGAGGAAGAAAACGGCTGACAGAAATGGAAACCCTAAATGGGGAAAGTTTCCAAAAATATATATACTAAATTTGGAAATTCTTCTAAATGCGACAACTAATTCATACAAATTCCGATCCTTGTGTTCTGCATAAGCACGGACTCGTATCGACGAGCTCTACAACTTTCATGAAGGAAGTTTTCCCAAATTCTGTACGTATCAAAAGTCGATTTGTCGTAACCCTAAATAATGTTCAGTTTCAAAAATAAAATCGTTCGAACTAATTCCACAACTTCTCCAAGCTTCATACTCGCTCCCACTACTGCGAAATCATTTCTAAAAATCCATGGAATTTAATTTGGATTTTTCGGGGTATTATATCACTAGTATATGAAATTTGACTAAAATGACTACTATGACTAAAATTTGACTAAAATGGCTAGCATTGCTAAAGATGCTCCAAGGTAAGCAAAATATTATATATATAAAAAATCATTAAATAATTATAAAAATGGACTTGATCATTAACGAATTAGATCAACCTAAATCCGTGTTTGATCTATTAATCCGTTTACTAGATCAGATTACTGATTAACAGATCTGTACCATTATCATATCAACAAATCAAATTTTCAATTCAAACTCTTCCGGTAACCACAATCCGGATCAAAATTCGGTCCATTAACCTGATCTAATATTCAATCCGGATCAAAAATTCAGCCTATCGACGTGGTGTAATATTCCATCTCCCGAAATTGTCACTTTTTCATATACTCGTGACTCATGCGGGCCCCATCATTTTATCCTGGGTCCAGATTCAGACTCCTATTCATCTTTCCAAGTCTTCTCTTGTTTGCTTCTCTGCAAGTCCTCCACTAGCTCGCCGAAAGTGCTCGAGTGACTTCCTCGTCAATATCTAACGATTTCCCTTCAGCGCGTTTCTGCATCATTTGTTATTGGAAAAGAAACATACTCATGTCGGTCGGGAGTGGTTGATCATCTGGAATATCCGAACCTCTCAGATTGACTTCCCTGCCATACCCTCTCTCTCTTGCTACCAAGCCATCAGATCAAGGCTCCACTGCAGCTTCTCTAAAGATCTCTTGCATCGATTCTGAGGTGTGTTATTCTCTCATTTGTAATAGTTTGATATCTCTGCAACTTACTGATTTTGAATATGGATAGTCCAGATTGCAGGGAGTATATATGGCGGCTTCTTCCTCTTCCACTGCTGTTATCCCCCACCGAGGAAAGCACGACGTGTTTCTCAGTTTCCGAGGCGAGGACACCCGCGACGGTTTCACCAGTCATCTTCATGCTGCTTTACTCCGGAGTAAAATCGAAACCTACATAGATAACAGACTCGAGAGAGGAGACGAAATCGGTCCCGCACTTGTCAAAGCAATTGAGGAATCAGAGCTCTCGGTAATCATTTTCTCGGAGAATTATGCCTCTTCTACATGGTGCTTGGATGAGCTTGTGCATATACTCGAATGCAAGAAGAAATATGGATTCTCTGTTATACCTGTTTTCTACCACGTAGATCCATCACATGTGCGGAGACAGGAGGAGAGTTATGCAGCTGCGTTTGCTCAACTTGAACAACGTTTCGAGGATAAGGTGGAGATGGTGCGCCGGTGGAGGGATGCTTTGACAACTGCTGCAAATCTATCTGGGTTTGATTCTCAAAATATAAGGTACGTCACTGACTCTTTGTTTCTTGTATTGATTTCTAATACTTGGAGCTCATTTAGGTATACTTATTTGAATAATGCTCGTCTTTCTTCTATATATATGCCAGGCCTGAGTCCAAGTTAGTTGAGGATATTGTTAGAGCTATTTTAGTGAAATTGAATCGTGGATCATCCAGTGTTTTGAAGGGCCTGGTAGGGATGAAAAGCCGCGTTCAGGAAGTCGAAAGGTTGTTGAGTTTGGCCTCTCTAGATGTCAGGACTGTAGGCATATGGGGTATGGGTGGTGTAGGTAAGACCACCCTTGCTCGTGCTGTATTTGACCATCTCTCTTTGAAATTTGAAGCTTGTTGCTTCATTGGAGATATTAGAGAAGCATCAGAGACTAGTCATGGACTAAATCAGTTGCAAAAGGAGCTTCTTCGTATTTTATTAGACCAAGAAAATCTGAATATGGGCACTATTTCTGTAAGTTCAACTCTTGATAGAAGGAGGCTCCGCCGTAAGAAGGTCCTCATTGTTCTTGATGATGTGAATGATCCAAGGCAACTAGATGTTTTAGTTGGAGATGATGCTCAGTTTGGTCCTGGAAGTAGAATCCTTATAACAACTAGATATATGCAACTACTTAAGACTGGGGGAGCAGATAAGATATATGAAGTTAAGCAATTAAATGAAGATGAAGCCCTTCAGCTTTTTCGTTTAAATGCTTTCCAAAATATGTGTCCTACATCTGAATATACAGAATTGTCAAGAATGGTGGTAAGTTATGCTGAAGGCATTCCGCTGGCTCTTAAGGTTTTGGGTTCCCTATTGCACTGCAAGAGAAAAAGAGAATGGGAACGTGAATTGATTAAACTGGAAAAGATTCCCAACAAAAGAATTGCGGATGTGTTGAGAGTAAGTTATGATGGATTAGATGCGGAACAGAAAGAGATATTTCTTGAGATTGCATGTTTTTATAAAGGGGAGAAGATAGATTATGCACAAAGAATGTTGGATACTTGCGGCTTCTGTGCTGATGCGGGAATTGAAGATCTGATTGACATGTCTCTCATATCAATCAAAAACAACTACCTGTGGATGCATGAATTGATACAAGAAATGGGTCGTGCAATTGTCCGTGAACCTAAGGAGCGTGGAAGACGCAGTAGGTTGTGGATTGCTGAGGATATCTGTCAAGTATTCAAAAATAATACAGTAAGAGCCAAATTCTTCACTTTCTTAAAAGAAAGGCCACATAGGAGTTTTTCCTGCCTATAAAAATGTTGCTTTTGGTAATTAAGTTTTTTGTATAACTTGTATATACCATGCTTATGTATACTCTGCTATTCATTTGTAGGGAACCGGAACAATTGAAGCCATATTCCTTGATATGTCTAAGATTACAAAGCTGCATGTGAGAGGTGCAGCCTTCAAAGACATGCATAATCTAAGATTGCTCAAAATATATAACTCTGGTGATGAATTTCCCGAGAAGCACTGCAAAATATACCTTCCCGAAGGCCTTTCGTCTCTTCCTGATGCCCTTAGATATCTGTACTGGGACGGATACCCTTTGAAATCATTGCCATCAGAATTTTCTCCGGGCAATCTTGTTGAACTGCATATGCCCAATAGCCAAGTTGAGCAACTTTGGACTGAAGACCAGGTACACTATATAGTTCTTGTGTTTTTAAATGCAGTGAAAAAGTAGATAAGCTAATGTTGACATCTCTCTTTGATTGTCTTGCAACAGAATTTTGGGAAGTTGAGAAGGATATATCTTAGTCATTCCAAGAACCTAATTAAAGTTCCGGATCTCTCTCAGAGTCCGATTGAGGATATAGAACTTCAGAACTGTACAAGTTTAGTTCAAGTCCCTACATATTTTGAAAATCTTGACAAGCTTACCTCTCTGAATCTTAGTGGCTGCTCAAGTCTTAAACATCTTCCAGATATGCCAGTGAATATGACTACCTTATCTTTACATGGAACTGCAATAGAAGAGTTGCCTGCATCAATTTGGTCCCACAAGAAGCTTGTATCATTAGACCTGACGTACTGTCGAGACCTTAAGAATCTTCCGAGCAGCACTTGCAATATGGATTCTCTCCAAATTCTTGGTCTTTTTGGCTGCTCAACTCTTGGCAGATTTTCAGAACTTCCCAGGAATATAAGACATTTATGTTTGACTGGGACAGCAATTGAAGAAGTACCCTCATCAATCGGGTGTGTCTCTGGGCTCGTTTCAATTCGACTGGAAAATTGCAAAAAGTTTGTGACGCTGCCTACCAGCATTTGTAAGTTGAAATCTCTCGAGAGACTTTCTCTCTTTGGTTGCTGTAAATTCAAGGACTTCCCAGAAATCTTGGAGCCTATGGAGCGTCTGGAGTTTTTAAATCTAAGTAAAACAGCGATTCAAGAGCTACCCATGTCGACTGAAAATCTAGTCGGGCTAAAAAAGTTGGAGCTGTTTAACTGCAAAAACCTCCGGTTTGTCCCTGGCAGTATCTACAAATTAAAAACTGTGGTCCTCGATGGTTGTTGGAAACTCAGATTTTTTAAGTTGGAGCGAAAGAACTTACGTCTGGATTGGCTCTTGAACTTAGGTCGTCTGGAGTATCTAAGTCGTCTGGATTGGACCTTGAACTTAGGTCGTCTGCATCGAAGTTTTGCTCTTGAACTTACATTGAAGTTTCTCCCCTCTCTTGAACTTCAAGAAGTTACGTCGTTGTCGTCCAGTACATCAAAGTCTCTCTCCTTCAAGAAGTTACGTCATCCGTCGTCGTGTTGGAAGTCTCTGTTACGTCATCCGTCGTCGTGTTGGAAGTCTCTCTCCTCTCTTAAACTTCAAGAAGAAGTATTTCAAGAAGCCTGCAAGAAGTTAAATCTTAAACTTCAAGAAGAATTTCAAGAAGCCTGCAAGAAGTTACATCTTAAACTTCAAGAAGTTAAAGCATCGAAGGAAGTTCAAGAAGCACTTGAACGTCTTCAGAAGTTTCAACGTAGACTTGAAGTTGAACTTAAAGACGCACTTGAAGCCTCCCAGAAGTTTCATCGTAGACTTGAAGCCTCCCAGAAGTTGTAGATTGTTAATATGAGATTCACATCTAAAACCAATTGACAATAGATGGAGTGACCCAAACCCTTATAAACTCATAGGCAATGTCTCATTTCTCCCATGTGGGATATATATGTTCTCAACAGTTTGAAAATTAAAAACTTTCCTGTCTTCTCAGTCGGTTTGCCCTCTTTGAAAAGATCAACTAGAGCTCAGTTATTGCGGTGCTTTAGAAATCCCTGATGGTCTCATTAGCTTATCATCATTGCGGATGCTAAATCTAAGTGGAAACATGGTTGAGAGATTACCTGCAAGCATCATGCAAGTTTCGGGGATGGAGTATCTAAACTTCAGAGATTGCAAGAGTCTTCAATAGTTCAATCTTTATCGGAGCTCCCATTGCTTCTACAACATTTTGATGGCCATGGGTGCATCGGACGGGAGACAGTGTCAAGTTCGAGGATCAATATCAGACCAGGTTGGGATCAATATCATGTGTTCTCTAATAGCTTAAATCTGGATCAGAATGCATGGAACGAGATGAGATTGGATGCACAGCTCAGAATTTTTCTAATGGCAATCGCGTCATCAAAGGTTAAACAAGAAACTGGTCATAACTGCGGTCATGTAAGTCTCTCTCTCTCTCTCTCTCTCTCTCTCTCTCTCTCTGTGACAAATTACGCTTTAAGAGCAACTGCTATTTTTTCTTGATGAGTTAAATAATCACGACAAGCATTCATGGTACAGGAGCGTTGTGATGCAAAAGCTTCAATTACAATTTTATCTCCAGGAAATGACATTCCAAAGTGGTTTTGCTATCAAACTGAAGGATCTTCAATAAATATCAAGCTTCCTCCAGATTGGTTTGATACAAACTTCTTGGGTTTTACTCTATCCGTTGTTGCATTCGACAGAAATAATAGTTATCCTGGTTACTCAGACTTGGGATTTGGATGTAAATCCTATTTCAAAACCAACAATGGTGAAACCATTGAGTTTAATTGTTGTTTGAATAATTGGGATTGCGGTGTGCATAGATCTGGAAGTGACAATGCGCATCATATTATTACGTGGTAACTTAATCCCCTAAAGGGAGATGGAGCAAAATGGTCCTCTAGTTTTTACAATGTCACGGAGGCTTTCTTTGAGTTCTACCCTCTAGGCTGGTTGGAACAACCCACTGTGAAGAAGTGTGGGATTGGCCTGCTGTCTTCCCCAGACTTTGATTTCATTGATGAAGTTGCTAGGGATATCACAAGAATAGAAGATGTCATTGAAGCTGAGATGCAGTGAGGAGACGTCTAAACCTAGTCAGTGGAATTGTTAGCTCTTAAGGAAGATCATGCCATCCAAGTCTCTCGCAAAGTGTAGTGAAAAGAGATGCTCATAGTCAAATGCCTTTATTTAATATCTCGGAAAGCTCATTTCAAATATTCATCCTGGACTGCACAAGGTAATGTCATGTAGATTTTGAGTATGTGGGATGGGTTAGCTTATAACGATACTGCTGTAGTAATCTCTTCATATCATTGGTCCTGATGAGATTATGGTCTGCTTAATGAATCCGATATTGAGATTACTATAATGTTTCCAATGTTTTCATTCAAGTCAGTCGGACGCTCATTGTTGTTCAATCTGCCTAACGAATCTCTAAAAATGAATTGTAGGAAGGTAAGAAAAGATTATCCAGTGAAGCTGCAACAGCTACAAATTGGAATAGCAGGTAAGAATCAGATGCGAAGAGCTGTCACGGCTCAAGATACCTCAATTAATTGGTACCCAAACATGAGCAATATGTTCTGCTCTTCTTGGAAATTACTTTGTGCTGAAGACCTTACCTAAGCACTTATAAATATAGAAGTTCCCTTGGTAAATTCTGTCAGCAAATCTGTTTGTATATTCTAATTAGAGCTTTTAATTTGGGGATACAAAGTATCAGTCATTTTGAAGATGTAGAGAATAATAAGACGTACTAGAAATTGCCAATTCAATTTGAGTCATCTACTTAGAATCTGATCGACCGATGACATAATACTAGTAACGAACCATTGGACAGTTCTTTTAAAAAAGATTGTTTCTCCATGACACAATTCTTTTAAGATGATTCTTGCCACTATTGTAGTAATTTTTGCATGAATGAATGCCGCAGACCTCAAGCTTATGCATCTTAAGAAGGAAACTTATAAGCTAGCTAGCAAGAGATTTTCATTATGTACAGAATACCATGTGAGAGAACTTTCCCTATGCATAATTGCAAAGCAACTTGATTTGCGTTTAACTTTGATGGGAGCGGCTGTTATCAGTGTCGCGAGGGATTTATTTTGTAGTAGTTGCCGGTTTGTTCCTTAGGGAGAAAAAAAAAAGTGCTACTCTTCCTGCATGTCATTTATCTATTCAAATTTATATGTTGTTTCACTTGTTTGACAATTCATGCGTATATTAGGCAGCTTTTGTTTCATTTCAGGAATTGCTGTCATCAAAGAGCAATGAACGGTAGCAAAACTCTAGACTGCAAAATGGGATCGATTTGTTCACTTGCTGCTCTGCTATTGATGAAGATGAAGTACAAATTACATGGACATTGGCTCCAAACATCAAGAGCTACTGGTCGGTAGCTGTTGGCTTTCAATGAAGGTACATGACCTACAGAATCCAGGAGGCAAGGAATGGTTGATTACAAGCTTAATAATGTAAGAACACTGTTTGAGCAGAAGATGTGAACGACATATGTTTGATGTAGAGGAGGTAGAACACTTGGATGTCGAGTACGCCACTCGAAATCAATTAAGTGATAAGAAAGAACATGCAACTATGTCAATTTCAAAGTTTTGTTTTTCTAAACACGTCGAAGTAAAAATACTAGCCGTTATGATACCAGGATGTAGTCCCTTCATTTGTATACCAAATTCCTCAAAATAGTCATATTCATTGCCCGATAATTACTGCTATGTGATGTAAACATTTAATCCTATTTACCACTAATTATAGGTCAGTCAAAGTAACCATGACGCCCATTTGCCTGAATCCTCCTGGTTCCTCCCTTTAGAAAGATCATATTCTAAGCCAAAATACACACACACACACAAGCCAAAACGCAGAGGAAACAGAAACCTCACAAGTCACAACTCCCCTACTACTTCAAAATGTCATCATCTTCAAGAATCCTTCTTTGCTTGTTCCTAGTGTTGCTCACTACCAGTCTCCAGCACAGAGAAGCAACCTTTGAGTCTTCACCGAGTGTTGATGAAGGACCTTGGGGTAATGTTATATACTAACTGTAACTTTTGTTCAGCATGTATTAAGACATTCTTATCAGTTCATGAAACTGGTGGTATTATTTGGGGTACAGGATGCGACCCTGGTCCATGCCAAACCAAATGTTGCCTGTGCACTGTGGTTCGGTCAAGGCCAGTCTGTGGAAAATGCTGCCCAGCAGATGATGAGACACAACCAGCAGGATTACTGTTCTCTCCCAAGGCTGCTCCCATCCAACTTGATGTCTGAAATAATGAAAGGATTTTGTTTCGCAAGTTATGCTAGCTTAATTTGAATAAATTTGATGGCTTCAAGTAATTGGGGACATAAAAGCTTTTTTCTTTTTGAAAAAATGACTGGTGCAGCTGCCCTCAAGCTTTGATTAATGAAACTATCGAATACAAGCGGGAGTGGGGAACATTAAGCCTAAAAGCTTGTTTTTATGTATGCTCGTTTTGATCACTTCATAGAAAATGGCGCACGCTTCATCTGTGGTTTTCGTCAAGTATATGGGGGCCGTAGCCCAAAAATTACACTGTTTTACTGTTCTTTTGTTCTTTCTTTTTTTAGGAGAGGTAGAGAATAGTCAAGAGTTAACTACAAAGAAAATATGGCAGTACACAGTATGTAGCAGGATGTTGCCGAAGTCTTCATCACCTGGCCCTGGCTGCAAAATTTGGGTAAACAGAGCTGCTGTCCAAGGATAAAGTTTACGACTTCACATTCTGCAAGTGCAACTAACCAATAAATCATCAAGTTTCTAACCATGTCCATAACAGATTGCTCAAAACATATAAGAGAAATGCTAACCATGCTGCAGATTATACTTTTACAGAATGCATAATGAATATGCTGGGAAACAAGTATGACATAATGCAATACAGGACAAAGCGCATAGATACCTTCAGGTACTTTTTGTGAATCTTCAATGCCTCATTACATGCCTTTCTAGCATCCAGATTCCCTGTTATGTCGCCTAAGATCTGGAGACAAGGTTGAACTATGAGATAAATGGAGACATATATATAAATAACATGCAGAGAGAGAGAGAGAGAGAGAGACCAACATTGACAACATCGTCCAGACCCTTGGCATTTTTTAAAAGTAGCTTGTTTTTGGTCTCAAGAACACTGGCAACAAGAAATACAGAAAGTGCACCATGTTGTTCTGCGTATCCAGTTTTGACATTATTTCTCTCAAACTTGCCAAATGCCTTTAGTTCTTTGTCACTTGCATTAGGTGGTGTAGTACCAGCGCTTGATGTTTCGTAAGATGAGAATATGTTTGGGTTGTATTCCATGGCCCACATCAGCTGAAACCAATCTATATTACTGTCTTAAATCAAGCTTATGAAAGAAAAGCAAAGAATGAAAGTTCAATATATTAAGTAGCTATTAATAACAAAAAGAACCTGGATGGAAATATAAGTCCAGTTTCCTCCTCACCTCCCAAAGATACAGTGAATCCACAAAGGAAAACTCTCTTCGGAACAGTACCATCAGCATGCGGAATGCAAATAAATACTCCCCACCATCCAGCTCCTCTGTCAATTAGGAAATGGAGTTAGCTGGGTAATAACGAGCTGCATTATTGGAATGCATAGAGGAATCCTACCGAGGTGTTGATGAAGTTTAGGATCAATAGTTCTGATTACTTGGGAGAGCGTAGCCAGCTGAGATTGCACCCCCATCGAAGTAGAAGTGCACCTAAAATTTTCTCTCTGTTTTTGAAACAAAAGCAGGAATCTGAATTATACCCTAACAAAAGCTATCACAAGCACCAATCATGTAACACAAATTATTTTAAGAAGTTTTGCAAAAGCAATGAAAAAAATGAGCCAGACGAACTCAAAACACCAAAGGAAGAATGACTTGACAGCTTCTCTATCAGAATGCAACTGAAAACACCAAACTGACAAAACCAATTGAGTTTTTACTCGATAAATGTAGGACTCCAACCCAACTATTCTGGAGACCGTACTCTGATCAACTCCTTTTTCAGTATCTACAGTCTTAGTTCATCCCACATGTTGAAAGAAATAACTAGACTGTAGGCTTACAAGTGTCTATAACCATAGACCCTTGCTTCTTTTCCGCCTCATCTAGTTCCCCAATGTGAGTCATTGTCTTACTAATACAAAGCATGACAGATTCATCTTCGCCACATTCTTGCATCTAGCCAGCACTAGACCACCTGCACTATTAAAATCACTAAGGAATTCTTCTCAAAGATACTTCCTACACTGCTGATCATTCCCCTTAACATCTGCATACATTCTCTAAACTGCCCAAATTGTGTACTATCACTATCTGAAGTATGATCCAGAGGAAAACCCCCACCGAGATAAAATTCCCACGGTGCAAGGTTGAATTTATGAATATTTCTGCATTTCAATCTCCAGCAATTTTTTCTATTAAATCCTTGCAAGACTTTGTAACTGTGTCTTTCCTTACAGGCCTTTCTATAGTCCTAAATCCTTCTAATACTAATCCACTTCTTGATTTTGGTGGTTAGGAGTTCATTCTAGTTTACATGGCTAGTTTGAGCAGTCACTTTGCATCTTTGTGAAATAAGGATTTCATTGCACATTGGAAAACATGTATTGACATGTTACCCAAGGATTAAGACAGCCACAATTGCTCATAATGGTACTAGTAGGAAATAACTATTCCAGTATAGACCAATCATTATAAACTAACAATTAGGAATGGCTAGCCCTACATGTGGCTCATAAAAGGTTCATACACAAGAATACAAAAAGCAGGTAGTCAACACAGCTCCATTAAAGTAGTAATCCAAGTATCCAACAATAGTATCACAAAGCTAAGATATAATATATATACCAGCTTTCGCATTGCACGTTCGAAACACCAAAATGCATCTGCGTGATTTTCAATAAGAATGACAATTGGCGAGCATATATCATTCATTCCTGCTCAAAAAATGCCCATTATAAATGTCACTTGCTACTGTTTAACTTTTTCAGAACATTAACCAAATTCACAGCAATTCACCTTGAACATAACCAATGTCATTGTCCATCCAAGCATAAACTGAAAGAATTTCCCAAAGTTTTGCCTGATTAGTTTCACTCTCATAAAATACAAGTGTCCGATCAGTGCGAACAACGTCCAAACCTACAAGCCAAATCCAGCTGAGTTAACCACTGCTAATATTGAATACAAGTTACAGTTACAGTTACCATAAAATATTCAATAGACATAGTTCAAAATACATACTACGACGATTATTAAGAGAAAAGTTACAACAATTTTAATAATTGCGTTGGATATTCATGTAATGAATAAAAAAGTGTGATCATGTTCCTACAGAAAAGAAAGAAAGAAAAGTGTTGGTACTGTTTGTCTTTTGTTTTTCTTGCTTTTATGAGATAAAGGGCATTTGTTGATCGTTTACATAAAAAAACCAGTCCTGAGTAGTCTTTAAAAATTCTTCTGTTTCTTTCCAACCAGAGCACCCAAAAGACAGCGAGGACAATGCATCCCCAGAGAACCTTGGCTTTCTTCCCTTTTCCACAAGCCTACCCATTGCAATTATATTAACCGCAGAGGGTATGCTTGTGTCATAGTTTCACAACTCAACCAAAAAATATATGTTTTGTAACACATGGGGAACAGAAATATACCAATTTGATGCAAGAAAAGCTTCCACTGAATCACTTTCTTGTCTGAAACATCATGCCTTGCTCCATTTGGTGCTCCATCTATCGGATCGCCATCATCCGTGACCAGCGGTGTTGTAATAAATTTTCCACTACCAATAACTGGAACCATCTTATTGCATTCAGCTTTCAATCTGACATACATCTCCCTATAATAGTCAAATGTTTTACATGAAGTCACTACACTCAATTAAAAGATAAAGGAATGCATGAAGGACACCATGACAAAATGATAGAAATGCCACTAGAATTTGAAAAGAAAAGACATAGCACAAATGGTGACGCGTTAATATGTCATCTCAGATATTAGATGGTTCAGAAAATACGGTTAGGCTGGAACAAGACAGAAAAGATATAAGATGTATAAGTTAAGCAAACACAGTTGTCACATAGTTAAAAATCTTAAAATTAATCTTATGCACCTTGATGGCATGAAGATTTCTGTTATATAAAATATAGTTGAAGAAAGAAAAAAACATGAACCCAAGTACACAGGAACCTAAAATGCCCCAATAATCCCAGAAAAATTAGCTTCTGATTCGAGATAGATGAAGGCAAGAGTCACAAGACATATCTGGATAATCGTAAAAGCCATGAGGCACAATCTAGAGGCACCATCTTAACTAGAAAGGATCTATCCTTCCCAGTCATACCACATAAAATAAAGCACTTGCTCTCCAGAGCCTCACTGCCCCACGATTCACATGCATGACGCACCCCTACTTCCGGACACAACTACAGCACAGACTACGGGTACAACACTTAAAGAGAACAAGAATTCAAAACCCCTTTCCATATTTATCTACGACCCCAAATTATGTTATTCCAGAGCAATTCAAAACTTGAAGAGCCAGGTTCTTTTCATGTTTCCAGCAGCATAAAATTATAATTAGGTTCACAAAAGATGGCATTAGAAGGAGGAAGTAAGAGAAGACTTTCATGGATAATCTGTTGCTTCTCCATGGTGCTTAAATTTAAAGCCATATTCTACAGATTAAATCACAACTAAACAAAATGTATTACCTTCGCTGCTGCCTGAGATCATTCCGTTCATCAAAGGTGCTATTTGGATCAAAACAACCTAACAAGAATTCCCAGACTACACCTTTAATTGCAGGATGGATGCCCTAGCATAATAAATGAAGTGAAAGATGTAAGTCTAAAATCGTACACATATGGTTCTAACTTTAGTAAACTATGGTGTACTCAACACCACCAAGGAGAAGGCGATGCATTTGTAAGAAAAAGTGCAGTGTGTTCTTTTGTCTTCGGGCGGAGGGGAATGACATACTTTTACACACAATAGCACACATAGAGAAATGCCAACCAGCACCTCCCAAAATCCCAAGAAAAGAAGTTACAAAAAGAAGAGCTTACCCCTCGTTGGATTCGTCTAAGCACTGACGCTATATCCAAATGACCATCTTCAGAGAAGGCAGCATGCCATCTTCTTGCACTAAGAGTTTTCCCAGCCTGTGAAAGTTGATAATAAACATAGATCATGTGCTTGTATCATGAATTCAATATCTAATAATAATGCTGCAGAAAAACATCGGTGCTGGATAACTGAAAATTATTCAATGGACAAAACGTCTCTTACTTTCAACATGCAAAGTACTTCCAGAAAAAGGATAAGCAACCAACACTAGACTATTGTGTAAGGCCGAGTCTTCCATAAAGTGGTGATGAATTATAAAAAAAAAAAACAAAACTATAAAGTAACAAAAATGAAGTGAGAAGCGAGCTACACTCACCCTCAGCCTAAATCGGGTCTTGGGGACTTCAACTCGGCATTCCTCTCTAACTGGATAGAAAGCATCCAACTCAGCTGTGGAAGCTTTCTTCATAAAAAACTCCATTTTCCCTCACAACCGAAGCCCCGAACAATCAATTCACCCACTTTCGGTCCTTCATTGGCTGGGGACACACAACAAAATAAAGAGTCAGAACCCTTAACCAAAAACAAACCAGAAACGAATCCAACATCTACTTTAATAATAATGACATAAAAGGAACCCATCACACACCCAAAATCTCAATCTTTCTCTCTGTATCCAAATCCAAATCTTCACATTTCATTACCAACATCAATCTTACATGAATCAAACAATATTAAAAAATTTCACATTCCCGAGATTGCACAAGCATTATAACTATTCATCCAATCACACAACTCCCAGAAAACAAACAAGTCCAGATTCTTCTATCATCCCAATCTCCCACCCTATTGTTTCTAACACAACATATCCAATCCAAAACATTAAAAACATGTACCTTCATTTACCGCAAATCCAAACTAAGAATTGTAATTGCTATAACCCATTTCAGCTTTCTTCATAAAAATCGCAGACCGAGTGGTCCTGCCTTCTTGTTTTAACGGTTTGTACGACAGTAAAAACGAAAACAATTGGGGCATTTATTGAAATAAGTAAAAGTAAAATCCTTTTATTGTGAAAACTATAATATTCCAGGGCATAGAAGCAAAAATAATATAGAAGCTTTACGGTAGTCTCGACTACAGGTGATCCGACCTCAGGTTTAACAAAACCCTTATATCTTCCTCACTTTCTGAAACCCTAGCTCTTCTGCCTCACACGCACTAGTCATTTGTCTTCGACGACCGACTGCTCTCAGATCCCGGAAAAATGCCGTTCAAGAGGTACGTGGAGATTGGACGGGTGGCTCTGGTCAACTACGGGCCGGACTACGGTAGGCTCGTCGTGATTGTCGATGTCATCGACCAGAATCGGGTACGGTTTTGTGTTTATTTACGTAAATGCCTCTCTTCCCAGTCGATTTAGCTGTCAAAGTTTTATGCTTTACAATTGAAGTGGGTTGAAAGATTAGATTTTTAGGGTTTCATGATTTGATGGAATTTGTGGGATGCAAAAGTGGACTAATTTGCAATAAGTAGTTGGTGGAAGCGAAATTGTTGTTTATTAAGTTAATACATGTATATATGTAATTGTGGATTAAATATGTTGTGTGATACTGGGTTTTTGCATTTTGTGTGATATCATGGTTTGAAATTTTGGTGCTGAGTTTTGTTTTTTTTTAACTATTGGGGCAGGCTCTGGTTGATGCACCTGATATGGTGAGGACTCAGATGAACTTCAAGAGGCTATCGCTTACTGATATCAAGATTGAGATCCCCAGGGTTCCGAAGAAGAAGACTCTGATTGCTGCCATGGAGGCTGGTGGTGAGTGTAAAGCTATTGATTTGAGTTGTCTTTTGTTGTATAACTTTATTTGATGGTTACCTGATTTGGTTTTTTTGTTTGATGGTGGCAGATGTTAAGAACAAATGGGAACAGAGTTCATGGGGAAGGAAGCTGATAGTGCAGAAGAGAAGAGCGTCACTTAATGATTTCGATAGGTTCAAGCTCATGTTAGCCAAGATCAAGGTATGCTGTTAGATTTTTGTACTTATATTTCCTACACTATTTTGGGTGGCAGAGCTATGCTATATCATGATTCATTAGTGTTAGACACTAGTCTAGGTAGGGATCGGCCTTCCAATTTGTTTAACAGGAGATTTGTTTCTTCAATTTCAACTGCAAGTAAACAAGACAGCTGACCTCTGTTAGTTGAGCATGGTTTACACTAGATTTGCATTTCGTTATTCTTTATGCAAAAATAAAGAGCTTCATGACCGATGCTTGTAGAGATGAATAAAAGTTTTGATAATCTGATCAGTTGTATCTTGTATGCATCCATGTTTCTACTTTTCGTTGATGTAATCGAGTGCTAATGTGCTTTATATTTGTGTTTGTGCAGAAAGCTGGAATCGTCAGGCAGGAGCTAACAAAGCTGAAGAAATCAAGTGCAGTCTGAAACTGTTTTAAGTTTTGCAATCTTGTTGCAAGATATTAGGTTGCTGCTGTTTTGATTCATAGTGGTAGCAGCATCTTGGTATTTTGGTTAGGTCATAGTTGTGAGAGGCACGTTATTTGAAATGATTGGCAGGTTATCACAATTTTATGAATTTGTTTGAATTGAAATGGAAGCCAGGAACTTCTTTGAGGAGTTGATAGTTATTTTTATAATATTATTGTTACATTTTATGATCTATTTTGGAATGTTTTACTTTAGTTACATTTTCAATCTAAAATGTGTATTGCCATAACAATGGGCGACTAAATGATCTATAATAGAACATTGAGCGTATTAAAATATGGTTTATTTGGTTAGCTTGGTCAATGCTCAGGGAGTCAGGGTAATAGATTTAGTTAAACTACTATGTCTACAGATTCAAACAGTGCACAATGTTTTGAATAAATAGAGTTGAGGAGGCCTTGTGCTCAGGGAGTCAGGGTAATAGATTTAGTTAAACTACCATGTCTACAGATTCAAACAGTGCACAATGTTTTGAATAAATAGAGTTGAGGAGGCCTTGTCCAATCTTGTTCAATTGAATGGAGCAGTGAGGGAGGATGCCATTTAGGTAGTGTGAAACAATACATAGACATCCACACACGTATACCTTTTAATCACAAATCCAATAAACGAACCTATAAACAAGATACAATGATAGGGAAGACAACCCTGCAATATTACAAGCCATTTGAAGTTCACAACTTAACAAGACATAACTTGCCAGTGGTCACCTTAACCACAGAGGAGCACAAGAAAAGAAGTAAGCAGCTTATCAAACTCCCATGATAACAACGTGGACTGTGAAGCGAGATGTGGGACTGTGGAGCGTTATATCTTCCATTGCAAAGGAGAGATTCACATAGCTTTCAGGGTGGACCTTGAATTTGATCAAAGGCACCTATCGCGTAAACTTTGAGTGCCAAGGTAGATGATAAAGCTTGAAATGTATCATTTGATGAAGGCTGCATGACCAAGCTTCAGATTCAATGTTAAAAGAGGACTATACTCACTGATGAACCATGAAGCTCCTTGATTTAGCAGATGTTTCTTCATTGAATGGGGAAAACCTCAACAAAACATCTCAAGCTATTTCATAGGCAGCTGCAGAAACAGAAAAAGATGAAATAATGTAGTTTAGGCACACTTGATTTTGCTGCTGTAAAAAATCTAAATCTCTGTAACTTTAATAAGTAATCATTGCAGCCTTTTGAAAAAAAAAGAAAAAAAAAAAAAAAGAATGTTGATTGTACAGACACCAGTCACTTCATGTTTTGGTTTAGCAAGCGTTGCTACCAGTACACATTCCACTCTGATCTTAAAGAAAATAAATGAAATTATACTGCAGCTCCGATGGCAGTGAGCATTATCACCACATCCAAAGCTGGGGTCTAACCTTCCCTCTCCTTTAGCTCTTTACAACATGTTTTTCATTTTTCTTTTTTCCTTAGAAATAAAAACTAGAAGTACCAATATAAAGGGTCAGTTAAGCCTCTCCTAATGAGGCCCATCATGTATTGGATTTTCCACTTTATATTAGAGCAAGGACTCCAATTGAAATGCTAAAAACCTTGTTCTGCTTTAGAAATAAAACATATTTCATTACATCATTATAGAAGTGAAATTTACACCTGTATCCCCAAAACTTTTCACTTTTCCAGTGGAGCTCAATGTAAAACTCACCTCATTTTACTTAAAAAGGAGCCTCCAATGATTCATCCCAAACTTCTACACTTCCATTAGAGGCATTCTCACCATCTTCTTCCATTGAAAGCCTTATATACTCTCTGTGTGCAAAGCGATCCCACTCTGTCAAACTTGGATCCTCGCGTTCCTGCTTACACCAAATATCCCGCATCCGTTATTATGCATTTTTCAATTTGAAAATATGCACAACACCTTAAATACCAGCTTATAGGAAAATACCTGACGAATAAGAAATGGATCACGACTTTCAAACGCTATGAACTTATTGAGGTTGAAAAGGATGTTAAAGAAATTTCCAGAAAGTTTGCAACCTTTCAAGTCCTTTAGTGTGAAATAATCTTCCTTCTGCAAATAGGATGTCAAAATTCGTCATTTCAAAAGAGTACATGAGTACGATCTCATCAGTAAGACAACAATAACAATAAGAATATCAAAGACAATGATATTTTACCTCAGGTCCAATCATGTCGACTATTTGGCATAAAATATCTTCGAATAGAACAGGTTCTTGGGCCATGCATTCCATACGATGCAACTGCTCCTCATAAAAGAACTGCAACTCATTCCGTGTAAGGACTCCATTTCCATCCAAATCTATACATTTGAACCTACCAAAATAACATTGAATAAGTAACACTAGAAAACAACCCCCACAGTAAAACATAACTACACATTGGTAGCATAGCATCAAAATCGGGCTTGTCATCACAACATCGTTTATGGTGACTACTCACTAGTATATGAAAAAACATCTCTAGCATTAAATAGATTATTAATGAATGTCTCTGTCTAATAGAAATAAATCCCATAAATGAATCACAAATCGGGGTAGCCAATACATGATATTAATGAAGATGCCATGAGATTTATCTCAGCTAAACATCTCATTTCTAAATACAGGCATACCAACAGGCACTTTGGGTGAGATTGAAAAAGAATGCTCCTCCCATATTGAGTCTTACAGTTGCTTATAAAGGGAATCATAACCTATAATTCAGACACATCTGATAACTTTTAAGGATGGTCAGACAGTGAGGAAGTCAATTTTTAGTACCTATTTTAGACTTTGATTAGTTTTAACTACCTATGTTGCATGAAAGGATATTCTAGTTAGAATATTACACCAACTTCCAAGTTTTGGGTTACTATAGGTTTTACCCTATGCTAGGGGATAATGTATAACCATGACTACTACCGCTTAAAAATATAAAGATTGATCCGTCTTCTTAAATACTACAAATTCCACACCATATGAAAATACCAAGTGTCAAAGTGTAGAAAGAACAAAGAAACAAAGAGATATATACCAATATTCAAGGCTAGGTTCACATGACTTATCCTCCTCTGACAGCATGAAGTACACAAAATCTTCATAACCCATCTTCCCTTCGATCTTGCTAGTAAACTTCCTCGGAACCTGAAAAGGAATCGAACAGATACAATCAATGTGGGAACCCTATTTAGGTAATAATTTGTCAACTTCATTTGTTTCAGAAGTTAGAAGAACCTTTAATGAAACAAAAACCAACCTGTGAAAATATTCTATCAACGATCCTGTAGGTAAGGGCATGGTTACCATATCTAATGAGGTTCTCTTTGTCAATGAAGAAGTCATGGTCTGTATCCAGCTCCCAAAACTTGCAGTATATTACATAAAAATGTTCATAAGAGAAGTACCTGAAATTTGGCATAAAGAATATAAATAACAGAACTTCAGACTTCAACAAAATACTTTAAAGAAGAAAAATCAGATTTCTTCCGTGTCCTCATTAGCATTCTAAGCAAAGTGAATATGCCATGATTTCAATATATTGTTTCATGTAAATTAATAGTCGAACTATTAGAACCCTTAATTAAAAGTCAGAGTTTTCAGTATAATCACTAGAGACACACAAACAAATATGTAAAGGTTGGACTGCTTATACAACGAAAGCATAAGGCAACAACTCTAATTGTACTCAAAAAGCCATTGAAAATCATAAGCAAACCTCAGAACTTTATTAATATCCTCTTCCTCATCTGCATGTTGCATAGCAGCAATAAGATTTCCTCGTTTCAGCTCCCTGAGGGTAAGACGGCCAGTTCCCGATCTACTGATGTAGTAAAATATTCTGTAAATGACAGTTTCAGCTGGTCCATTGAAAATAAGTTTATGTGAGCAAATTTAAGTATGGCAAATAAAAGGTGTTTAGCGTTAGGAAAGAAAAAGAAAACATCATATTCAATATCATTAAACAGTGAGCATTGTGTAACAATATATTATTTTCTATAGTAGCATTATCTTCCCTCACTGGTTCATTATGTAGCAAACCTAATATTTAAACATGTAACAATATTGTTTGTTAATTCATTCAAAAACTCAGCATAACTTCTTTCCATTATGACCAAAGAATAAAGTTCAGCCATTTCTACAATGAATTCGATCAAAACTGTGTATCATCCAAACTCCAGATTGTACCCAGCTATAAAGATTATGGTAAAATCGATTACTCGCATTCTGCCCTAGATATGAAACCATTTTAACTAGCCTAAATAGCTAGGCTATGGCATTATAAACTTCCATAAGAAAAAAACATTAGAAAACAATAAACATTGTTTTTTTTACTTGGCAGTATAAAAACGCATACCATATCTTTCTTGAAATTCAGGAGTTCCATGTAGAAATTCCAGTCCTGGATGGGTTGCCACAAGCTCTAGAAGTACAGGTTTGAAGTCTACCTGCATTGCATAATGCAAATCAACAATTGCAAATTGGCATGCAGACGAAGAAAGATAAAACCATGTACACATAAGTGATATATGATTATCTTCAGAGCACAAAGGGAATCAATTAAGTCGCAAGCCGAGGCAGAACAAATAAAGTAGTTCAAATCAAACCTGAGTAAGGTAATTGCAATCAGACTGCTTTAAAATTTTAAATACTTGAGTTGCCGTATCCATTGTCATCATATTGCCATCAACCCAATATCTGATGAATGCTTCCCTAAAAAAGAAAAAATGTGAATCAGCACCATGTCACTAGTTCAAAGTTGTATGATGACATGAATAAAAACACATAGATTAACTGTAAACACATAGGAGTGTTATGAGAGTCCTGACTCTGTAAGTAGCAAAGCTACATCTGTTATTGAACAAAAGGAATACAACAAGAGGCAGAAGGACTGCAAATGATATAAATATTGCACACATGCAGCTGGGTCGGAGTAAACATCTTTTCATTCGCCAAATATTTACAATGGAAGTAAGCTGCAAATATCAGAGCCTAATGTTTCTCTATGCTCGTCTCTTAGGAGGCTCTATTACTTCACTTTACATAATTTTCCTTGTTCAATTATTAAGAGAGAGAGATTGCAGTACGTAATGGTCACATATGAAACACATGAGAACAATCATTTCATAGATATTTATTTTTTCTTGATTTACGAGTTCAGATACCACAATAACTAGACATCAACTGCATACCTGGTCACTATCCCACTGCAGCCAGTATCTATCTTTCTAAAGAGAGCAGAAGATAAAAATGTCGGTAGCTTGCACACTTCCTTTGTAACCTTCTTAAACTCTGCACAAGCCAAAAAAAAAAAAATAAATAAACCCCTTGCTAAAAATGAACTTATATTCCTTAATATCTGGAAAGTGTATTGGCAAAGAATAGAAAGAGAGGTTTTGTTTCTTTTATCTGCAAATCAGAGACACATCTTACCCTGCACTTGCAATCCATCCATATGACTGCTAAAAAGGTCATCAATTCTGGAAAGACATTGTTCCTTAAGTCCGTTAGGTGGTGGGCGACCATTTTGAAAATAGAACTGCAAGCATACATACAACAATTTGAGAATTTATCAAAGGACCTTGACAAGTGACAACATAACAATACCCCATTTTTCAAGCTACACAAGTAAATCTCATATTTTGCAGGAGTATTGAGTTCAACCTGGGGAATGGCTTCTCTCACTGGTTCACTAACCAATTTTAGCGGAGAGCCCAGCGAAGAGGGGCTGGTTTTCGGCTTTGAAGAGCGTGGAGAGCCAGAGGAACTTCGCGGTGAAAGTGGGGGTGTACTACCAGCCTGAAACATGGAAGGCAGTGAGTTGATCCCAGCGGCATTTGCACTAAGAGAGTTCCCTTGGGCACCGATAGAAATGCCAGACGATGCATCATCTATCAGAGATTTCACCTGTCAAATCAAACAGTGAATCAACCATCAGCTAAAACACACTTATTCCAATACACTTGCTTCCAGCAATCACATCCAGCATAGTACAAACCCTTTTAAAGTCGAAAACTACTACTAGCAAAATGAAATGACAGCTCTACGGTAATTGAAGTAATGAACCAACAATAAAAGCCATGTACTTTTTCCACAACAATAAATACAAAGCTAAGCTAAGCTTGATTGACCATGGCATGGTAACAAAAAGTTACACAGAAAGAAAAGAGTAACTAGAAGTTTTACCAGTCTGCCAGTCTGAGGAAGCGAAAGCCACTGAGAAAACAAATCGTCGGCGATTTGGGGACTGGCTTTGAGAGAATAGGGTGACAATTCCGGGAGCTGTAAAAGCTCAGGATCCAGTGAAGCAAAATCGCCGCCTACTACTGCGTCTATATCCATCGTCGCAACTTCAATCCGCCAATCCCTAAAATCATCACAATCGCTAATCCCTCGACTCCTAGCAACCACTGAGCTTTGCTTTCAACGCCTCCTCGTCTGAAAACCCTAGGCTCCAAACAAACACCGACGAAGAAGAAGAAGAAGAAGAAAGAAAAGTCTCTAACTTTCCGATACCGCTCTCTTAGGCCTGCGGTTTTGAGCGGGTGGAAGCCACGCGCCGAGAATCGAGAGAGAAGAGTGAGAAGGGTGTTTTTGGGGCAGAGAGAGAAAGATTGGATGATGATGACGATGGTGGTGGTGGTGAGAAGAAGTGGTGTGGGGATTTGTTAAATAGAAGAGAGAGAAAAGGAGGGAGGAGAGAGAAAGAGCCACGTAGGATTGAGTAACGGAAACTGCCGCCCGGAGACGGAGACTTGGTGGCCAAGAGTGGAGGAGAGACGACTAAATTTTGGGGTCATCAAATCTAAAAACCGCCTGTGAAACATTCACACTGTCAAGTCTACTCTGTCACGTGAATGGAGAGTAGCAATGGTATCTTTTTTTTCTTGTTTTTTCAATAGGTAAGTTGAAAATTCTACTATAATATAAAACGTGCAGTCAATTTCACTGTTCATTTCGTTTGGCGTTTGGTGCGATGAAAATTGAAGACTCTTCTATCCTTACTTGTCTTCAGATTCGCCCGGTCACCCTCCTTGGCAGTCGGTGCGCTTTGTGTCGTGACCCTACGTGCTCGTCATAAACAATTTAAGAACGAACATCTGCGATGCACAATTTAACCTAGATATAATATGAGACTTATTCAAAAAATGATGTTTACCGATCAAACAATTTCAGATGGTTGGACTTTGCATATATGTTGAATTAAGAAAACAGTACTCTATGTATGAGATAGAATATTTTGTATGTAATTTGAATAGCAAAAAAGAACTATTAGTATTTTGTACATACACGAACGAATGAGTGAGGAGAAACTAGTTAGTGCAATGATTTCGGTGGATTGTGTCTTTCATAATGAATCAAAGAGAGACCAAGACTTGTAGCATGAATTAAATAAGAATGTCAACTTATTTCAAATATAAGACGAGTGATAAATATGATGAGGAGAATTGACTTATCTATTTAGATTCACACACCGACGGTTTTTCATGGGTCATAGACTATAAAATTCAGCAAATGGGATGGAGTCGTTAACGATGGAATAACTATCATTCTTACTCTGGTATCATCATGTCATGATTCTACTAGCCGTTTACTAGAAATTTCTAATGCAAGTGCAAAGAAAGGATAAGGCAAATAAGGGTTGGGAAAAAATCCAAAAAAGCATTTATTATTGATTGAGAATGTTTCCCAATGATTAAAAGAAAGAAACTTCTCTCATCAGGGGCCACGATTGAAATTTGAGAAATCACAGAGGACCAATTATGATATTTACCTAAAAGTCCCTATACCCATTACAATAAATAGGAATAGGAAAAAACACAGAAAATCTCAAAACCTTGATTGAACCTCTTCTTCAAAGTTTGAAGCTTTATTGAACAAGTCTCTCTGAGTCCGCGTCCAATCCCAACTGGTACGATCGCCATGAACATCTTCTCCAAGAAGCCAAACGCCAAAGGTCAGTGCCCTAGTTCTTGCCCCAATCTAATTCTCTCGAATTTGAGCTGAATTTCAAGCTTTTTGTTTGCTAATTGGATCTGAATTGTGCGTGTGATTCTCGATTTTTGATGCAGAGGCGCTTCGGGAAAGCAAGAGAGAAATGACTAATGCTACTAGAGGTAATAAAGTTTGTTGATTTCGGTGATCGTTGATCATGATCCTTAAGGTTAAATTCAGAGCATGGAAATTGTAATGTCTTTCTTGTGGTTGTTAATTATATTAGTGGATTTTAAAGGGAACTTATTTATGTTGGTTTTGGAGTGATTGCGGAATTGGGGTTTGGTTTTGGGATTGCAATGCTTGAATAGACTGGATTAGATTATGTGAGGTAGGTGGGTTGAGCTATGAAAGTACTCTTATTTCTTGAAGTAGTTTGCTTTTTCTGGCTAGACCGGTGTGCGTAGAGATGCATATGGCTAGTCTGGATTGAATGTTGTCGGCTTGTTATGATGCATTTCCATGATTTTGCTAGAATAGAATGGATTAGATTTGCGGTTAGGTCTGTTACTTAAAGCATATTAATTTGTCCGGCTGACTAGTGGTTTACACCAGTTTGTGTGTGTGTGTGTGGATATTCTGGATTGAATAGCATCAGCTTGTTATGATGCGTTTCCCTGATTCTGCTTTTAGTTCAATGTTTTGTGGTTAAATGTGGCATCATTTTGATCCTCTTATTTACTTTTCCTTTCCCCATTTTGCTACAGGGATAGAGAAGGAAATTGGAGCATTGCAATTAGAAGTATGTCAAGAACTTGCAGTTGACACTCTTACTTAGTTAACAGTTTTTTAGTTTAATTGCCTTTAGATTGAATATATTTTACTGTTCTGTCAGGAAAAAAAGCTCGTTGCTGAGATAAAGAGAACTGCTAAAACAGGAAATGAGGTATGTTCTGTGTTGTGTTTGACTATTATCATCAGTCCAGGGATACTCAATGACCGCAAATTGCATTTTGTCATACGTAGTTGATTTGTATATGGTTAAGCCCTTTTCGTTGAATTCTGCAGGCAGCAACTAAAATACTGGCCAGGCAGCTAATCAGGCTTAGGCAACAGATAGCTAACTTACAAGGAAGTAGGGCTCAAATGAGAGGAATAGCAACTCATACACAGGTCGACTGTCAACTCTGTATCTGTATATGAGATTTATCCTGATTCAACTTGTTATCCTGGTCTGTTGTTGTGCTCTTAGTAAAATTTATATCCTCCTGCAGGCAATGCACGCCCAGTCATCAGTTGCTGTTGGCATGAAAGGTGCTAGTAAGGCAATGGCAGCTATGAATAAGGTTAGACTGGTATAGTTTGCTGTTATAACTTTTACATAACAATATGTTGCAAGATGTTAAAACTGGCTCCAGTTAGAAGCATTAGTCTAAAAGAAGCCCCGTCATCATTCATCACTCATGTTGAGCCAAGCCATCAGTTATCTTTTTTTTCTTTTTTCTTTTTGTTAAACAATTAATTTTCCCTTGTAAATAAAATCCAAGAGAATATTCTTTTCTATATTGCTTCCCATAGTCCTAGTGAGGAAATTTAATTTCATTGAGTAACAAGCCTATATCTTGTTGCAGCAAATGGATCCTGCAAAGCAAGCACAAGTGATACGTGACTTTCAGAAGCAGTCTGCACAGATGGATATGACTGTAAGATTTTGGCACAAAATAATTTTAATCTACTTTTGGTTTTTATGCGAATGATAACAGTTTAAAGCTCGTTCATGCAGACTGAAATGATGTCAGACGCTATAGATGATGCCATAGATAGTGATGAGGCAGAAGAGGAAACTGAGGAGCTGACAAACCAGGTACGTCCCCACTATTTGCATCTTTTCTTACATTCATATTAAGATAAATACCTTTTTACTTAGATAACCCAAAAAACAAAGAAAAGACGTTATGTTTGAGCGAGGCCTGATACTCCTCTGTGATTAGATTAATTCTTTAAATTTCCAATGATCCATAAAACCTTTCTGAACAAGTTATTAGTTGAAGTTTGGTTCTTATCTGCAATTGTGTTGTTTTCTGGTGATGGACCTTTCAAGATTGAGAAGGGGTTAAGTTAGAATGTTAGATGCTGCAGATCTTTCTTGTATAGCATTGATTGACATGCAGTTTAGGATTTTGATTCTTCATAGATGTTGTTGACTATTGTTCTTTGAAACGAGGAATTGGCGAGATTAACTTTGATTGAATTTCTTTTTAACAGGTGCTAGATGAAATTGGTGTCGATGTTGCCTCACAGGTTGGTACCGACAGTCATTTCTTTCTTAATTTGTTTGGATGAACTGGATTCCTTGTTTTTAAGCTGATGTGTTGTGTGTCAATGTATTGACAGTTGTCAGCAGCTCCAAAAGGAAGAATTGCAGCAAAGAACTCTCAGGGTGTTAGCAGGTATGGCCTCCAATCCTTTGTACATAGATTCCTAGTAGATGTCACCTTCACCATATGGGACTAAACTGCCAGAAGATTTCATAGTAAAATTGAAAATCGTGATTACCTACCACATAATAGCCAGTTTACAGTGGTGACTGTATGGGCCACTTAGCAGTTAGCAGCACCTCACACGAATCAATGCATCCTATTTGCAATATCTTTCTTCATTGCAATTTCTCTTTTTGAACTTCTAATAGTTTTTGTTGTTTCCCTGCCCTTTTTTTTAATTATTTTTTAACTATGGAGTTTCAACTTCTTACAGTTCTGGCACTGACGAGCTGGAGGAAAGATTGGCAGCTCTCAGAAATCCTTGAGTTAAGATTCAAGGGCAGAAGATTTTTTATTTTATTGTTCTCCCCAGAATTTGATATCGGATTTTTGCAATATTGCTCATTGTAAATATTTTGTTACCCATGTTCTCCTTAGCGCCTATACATACGGAGAAGCTAAGCTTTTATATACCCTCCTTAACTTAGGAGGGGACATATGTGAGCTAATTCAATATGCATATGAATTGCTTCTTCCTTCTATCCTTCTGATCATAGTTGCCGATGCCAATTCCCAAGTGGCTACAAAGAAAGCAACTCTGGTTTTTTTTTTCTTTCTTCTCCGCAAAGCAGCTTAGCTAAGTAGGTTAATTTCAGTTCAACATCCAATCAAAGAAAGTTGTAAAAGGTTGTGGGAGGTACTGTTTTTCCTTTGATTGAAGGTTTCGAGGCCATAACAAGTGCCCGTGTTGAACAAGATTGTTCAATCATAAGTGAAGGCTTCACTTCAGTCGACAAATGAGAGTTGAAAACTAGATCCACTATTTCATCAATTGTATTCAACTAGCCAACTACTACTGAGCCAAATCTTGTGTTCTAGCATTCTTCAGACCAGTCCCTATTAATCTCCAAGTACAGATGGTCGAGCTAGTCGGCCTAAAGCTCATGTGAATGGAAACATGCTATTGATAAAAAATTTACCAATCCAAACTTCAGAGAGGTTGTGGATTAAATTACCAAATATAGCCAACTGCAAGGGGGTGAAAATAGAAATTTCCGGCGGACCAAGCTCAAGCTATAGCACTCTTGATTAAACTCTTAAATAGAGAGGTGCATACAAATAACAAAGAAACGGTTTCAAACTTAAAGTAGGTGTATAGTGAGGACATAGTAATTATTACAGCTAAGGAGAGAAAGAATGTATGTTTCTTCTAATACACAGTTACAGCGGCCCTTAAACTCTTGACAAGAAGTGGGAGAAGTCTGGAATTGCTGATAAGACATGCAAGAAGATCAGTAATGATGGAGCATCGGGAATATCCCATGTACAAAGGCGAGTTTTGTGTTTTCTTTCTCAGGTGCTCATCAAATAGACGAGTGATTATCCATTACATGACCAGGCAGATATTGAACTCCATTACTTCCTGATTGAGAGGAGCTCGAAGCTACGGAGAGGATCATCGCGGGTCCCTCTTGTAGCAACAGGCCGCTTGGATTCATGCCCAGAATGAACTCGGTGGTGCCCAGTAGACGGGCGGCTACTGTTTGAGAGTAGTCGGCTTGTGCGACCTTCACTGGGCTCACCTGAGGAACTTGGCTTACTGCTGGCCACAGCCTTCCTTGAACTGCTAATATATCGGGAGGAATTGCGTCCCCTTTCAGAATCATGGGGCTGAAAATGCAGCGAGAGTACTCCATAAGAGTTAATACGAAACCAATGCACAACTTAAACTTGACTGGTGGTAAATAAGATGGAATATTAAAGGTGAAAAGCATATAATGCCAGTGAGGAGACGATAAAAGAAGACACATATTTAGAGGGACTTACAGTAACAAGGATCCGAAATCATAATAGTAGTACTTAACTATGAATCAATATAGAGCATTAAAATCCTTAGTTTGCAAATCTTCTATTCTTTGAATATTTTTTTAATTTTCCCTTGATTTCCAATTTTGAGTGTTGAGTTGAGGCCCTATCAAAGTTGATCTCTGGCAAGGCAAATTTTAAAACAAAGAGTTTGCAGGAAAAATAGAGAAGAAGATAAAACAAAGAAGAGAAAGAAGTAATACCGCACCAAAAGGAAAAAGCAATAATTACACCCAATGACAATGAACCAAAAGAACTGTACTGGCATTGTAATTACCAAAACAAACAAAAACTACTTTAAGTTATATATGGAAATTAACCCAGGGGGCAATCACTTGGTTGACTTCAGATTGAATAATGATAAAATTTCAGATGGGTAGGCCTGCCTGAAGCTGACTTTTACTAAGCATCTTAGAGAGAATAAGTTCATGAAGTACACAGAGCTGTCCAGGTCCAAAGAAACAAGTGGCTACTTAACAAAATACTAGACACACTGCAATCATTTAAACTTTACCGTGTCTCGGGATGGTGGAGTTGCATCCTCAAAAGACCTGTGCTTGTAGTGATCTTGACGTGGACTAGAAGCTGTGGTATTTCTCCTCGAAAATGCTTCAACTGCACCTGAGAATCTTTCTCGAATCTCTTTTCCAACTGAATAAAAAATTGCATAGCAGGAATTAAGCATTGTGTAACCAAAGAGAAAAATGTCGACTGTAAAATGGTAGTGGAAAGTTCAATAAAGAGCTTATGAAGGGATGTCATACTAAAGAAACAAAAATCTGGTATCTGATCCTAAATAGATCGTAAACATAAAGGATTAAGGAATCGCCTAGCCGAGAACTCAACGCTAAGAACCATCAAGCTTTAAGTCTATGATTTAAGAATCTAACAGGACCTTGATGTCAAAAGCATACACTAAATCCAAAACTTGATTGAATTATCAAGGGCAAATAATCACTGGCACCTTAGTTCAAAAGTCTTTTCAAGAGAAAACAGTACCTGAGACTCTTTCAGGTCTTTCCCCAGATGGTCCCGCATTTGCACCTGCTTTTCCACTGGAATGCTGAAACAGAAAAGAACAAAATAAATTATGATCTTGCAAACTAAGAATTTGAACCTAAGATTTTCCAAAGACTTACCCATCCTCTGGAGCTTCCACCAATCTGGGGGTACTTCAGTACGGTCCAGTCAAATACATAGTCAAATTGATAACCTATATGTAATCACAATGTCAATATCCCAAGTCCCCAATAAGTAAAAAGTAAGTGCCAGAACCTATTAAAATTGAATACAAGACAACAATTATATGAAAAATGGCCAGAGTTGGGCTTACCTTCTCGAATAAATAAGTCTCGAAAAAGCCTCTTCAGGTATGAATAATCCGGCTTGTCTTCAAACCGCAATGATCGGCAGTAGTGAAAGTAGGATACAAACTCAGATGGATGTGATCTGCAAAGCACCTGTTAAACATATCTGTGGCTATGTTATCCATGTAGCAACAAGAAAAAGAATTCAGAGCACCAAAAGAAAGCCAATATCAGCAGCATAAGTTGTGAGCGTAATAAGAATGCATGAGAGAAGTTGATACCTCTATAGGAGTTGACATTTTCTTTTCACTGATTTTGTCGTATTTTTGCTTTTTTGTGCCAGCCTTCAATCCTTGCCAGGGAAGGCTGATTGAGGAAAAAAAAAAAAGATAATTAGACATAAGAGATAAGGCTGCATCAAATGCCTAATATCAGGCATAAAATACAGCTAAAAACATGAACACAAGTGCAAGAAAAATATGTTTTACCTTCCTCTTAGGAAATACATAAGCACATAACCAAGTGATTCCAGATCATCCCTTCTGCTTTGTTCTGTAAGTGCAATTAAACGCAATGAACATTGAAAGTCAGATATGTCAGGTATGCAAGCGCACCTAGAATTAGATAGTAACATATCATGAAAGATAATATTTCTCACCAATTCCAAGATGAGTGTTAACACTTGCATAGCGGGCAGTGCCTGTGAGGTTCTTGTTCTCCCTAATAAATGAAAAGAATAAAAAAAGGGAAAAGGATGAGCTTTGACAACAACCTTGTTACCAGCAGAATTTGAAAGCACAAAAACTAGAGAAAAAAAAAACTGGGATGCAGGAAATAGGAAGAGAGAAGATTTAAGTCCATACTATATAACACATCTCATGCATGGAAGAAATTTAGCCCACAACACAAAAGATATATAATACATAACATAACAACTCACCTGTATGGTATGTGTTTGTGAGTCTGGAGATCCCTATACTTCTTTGCAAGGCCATAATCAATAGCATATACCTGTGACAAGTAATTGAAAGCTACATTACAGTAACAAAAAGAGAAAGCAGTAGGTTTATTAAGTAATATCTAAACCAACAACCCTAATATTTTTTGAGATCTCACATAGAGAGATGAATTTTCAACAACCCTAATAACATATGTCTACAAATGCTATGTTTTCCCAACACTAACTACAACAAAACAATAATAATATACCTGATTGGCTTTACGCCCTAGGCCCATTAAGAAGTTGTCAGGTTTTATATCACGATGAAGGAAACCTCTTGAGTGCATGTACTCGACTCTGTTAATCTGAAAAGATGAAATGTGGAAGAAGGAAAAACAATTATAATCCGGGCCATTTTCAACATATGGTAAAGGATAGCCAAAAGTACTTACTAATTGATCTGCAAGCATCAAAACTGTTTTCAATGTAAACTTCCTATTACAATAGTTGAACAAATCTTCCAAACTTGGTCCCAGAAGATCAATAACCATGACATTGTAGTCACCCTCAACTCCAAACCACTTCAGGTGGGGGATTCCCGCTTCATTAAAAGAAAAGAAAAATCATTTTCATTGCGGTAGAAGGTGAGACACATACACTCGCATGCAGATAAGGATAAAGAGACTTACTTCCTCCCTGAAGAAGCATGTACAATTTGGACTCATAGTGAAGCTGGGGATGCTTGGTCTTCACAGGTTCCTGGAATATTAGAAATCAATTTAGCCAATAACTCATACAGGTTGTAAGCTAAAGAGTTGCATGTAATTGTTATAACTAGGGAATAAAAAAGTTGCACCAGGCCAGAAGTTTTTATGAGATCAGAATGCCATCCACAATCAAACTCAAAAAGGAAAAGATAAAGTATCAATTGTTAAATCAAGAAGTATCAATTGTGACTTCAACCTACTCTTTTAACAAGGATTTTAGAAGGGCCTTAGTGTTCATTTTTCCCTTTGATTTACGCTTGTGATAGCAGTGTCTTCTGACACATCTTGTCCAAAAATGACTTCATCACCATAGGAATTTACTTCTACATCTCTTTTTATGGTACCTAAACTGTTTTTTGATTACATCAAGATTAGAACCTAGACCTACACCTTCATCATCCCTATGATTGCCACACCTCCTGAGCTGAAGCTCTTGGAATAGAATACAAAAACATCAGACACGCAATAATATTCTCAAACATGGTTTCAAGAGCCAAAACTACCCAATCACGAAAATCTTATAACCAACAATAATTACCAAACAAACGGCCACCAAAAGGAGAAGCTACCCAATTACAGTTTAGGTACAAAACTAGAGAACGCTTAACAACATTTGACCACAGACCACACATCAAAACTGATTCAAGCATTTTCAGGACCAATCACATACCAGTTTCACAGCAACCTCCTCTCCGGTTTGTACATTGACACCTGCAACCACAGCACGTGAATTTTCATTAAAAGAAAAAGAAAAAACATACAATAACACAATGCATTAGTAATCAAAAAGGATAAAAAAAAAATAATGAAGGGCTGATTATCATACCTAGATAGAGCTCTCCGAAAGAGCCACTCCCAATCTTCCTCCCCAGCTTAAACTTTCCAGCAATCACATGCTCCATGATTCAACAATCTTCCAACACACAGCTCAACCCAGAAGCTCAAAATGGCCAAGATTTCTGCCCAATGCAAGCCTTTATTGTGTGCATAACCCTCACACCCACCAAACAAATAACCCCCAAATCTCCAAAAATCTTACGTTTACTCCCAACAACTTGGCCTAATCACCCCAAAAGGTCACAATCAACGCATTAAATCAATCCCCCAATTGGAAAAAGAATCCGACTTTTTCCTCAATAATAACCCCACAATCCTCCAAATCAATGACCCGCCTCCTCTGACTAGATATTCAACAATGCCACGAACCCCAAATCGGCGATCGCAGACGGCGAACTGGAACCCTAATCAGAAGATCATTGACCCGCATTGACCATCATCGAATCAAGCCCCGAAACCGATAAAGATTGAAGCTTTGGCCAAGCTCAGTATTGGGATCGGAGAGAAACAAAGCGACGAAACGTTTCTTCAGAAAATAGGGGAAATTGGGCGGAGGAAAAATGATTTGGGGGTGGAGAAAGAGAGAGATAAAGAAGAAGAAGAAGAAGAAGGGAAAAGGAGGTTGGTTTATGGTTTTTTTTTTTTTTTTTTTTAAATGGTTTGGTTTGGTAATAAAAACTAATAAACCAAAAAAGATTGAATCTTTATCAAAAAATTAAGATAAGGATTTGGAAAAAACTATATTGAGGGGTGAAGCGATACCTTCTCTAATTCTGAGCTGCAGCCTAACACGTTTGGGCTGTCTTGCTGTGAGTGAGAGAAAGAGAGAGAATTTTTTAATTTAACAAAACCGTGTGTAACGAACGAAAAGAAGGAAGCAAAGAAGAGAAATTTCCATACAAAAACGTGCATGCCATTTTCTTCTCTGGCTGTCTTTTCTCAAATTGGGATTGTTTGCTAATTATGGCCCTTATTCTCTTTTACTTGGTAATACTTGGATATTCCCTCTCTTATTTGGTCTCGATTGTTTAGGGTGTGGGACAGACTGTTGGTCAGAGTTAGTAGTACTAATTGTTGGTTCTTGTCGGGAAAGGGACTTATCATTGTCAGGAAAACTTGGCCCGATTTTGGATTTTGGATGTTGGATGTTGGATGCTCCTTTTTCTACGTTCCTTGGCTACGTTTGCCATGAACCAAATTACCCATATGGTCCATGTGCAACGAAGTTTTTTGATTTAGGTCGGCTGCCCTTGAGGGTTTGTTAAGTAACTTAAAACGGAAATGGTAAGGGGGGGTTGGTGACGGTGTGTCATCAATTCAAAAAATTCTTTTTTCTTTTTTTTGCATGAATCTCATTGATGACATTAGCCTTAGGGTTTATTCTAGTCAAGTCCATAAAATGGTGGTCTTGGTGTCATTAGAGCAGTCTGAATGTTATCGGTTCGATTTTCAATATAAACTGCATCAATGATTTGGTCTTTTCTATTCAAAGTTCCAAATGGCCATAAATTAAAAAAAATCGACATCTTAGTTTGATTCAATGAAATTTTGATTAGTTCTTTATTGGAGAGATTAAGAATTTAAGATAATTATATATTCATCCTTGTCATGAATGCCAGTTACCAAAACTTTATGACAGGGCCAATAGAAGAATTCATCACCATTTTCTGCGGATACATACTACCATAATGAAATAAAAATTCCAAAATACTAGAGCAACTAACCCATTAACTAGTAAACCAACTTCGTAACCACCATGATTTACGCATGTAAACAGAAGCATTCAACAACATACAAAGCTAAGATGAATGAATCGATCAATGCACCAAATTAGTGACTTGCCTAGCTTATAAAGCACGAAAAATGTTGAAATTGATTCTATTGTGCATGTGTGTGTGTCATATGTTCAAGATATATATATATATATATATATATATATATAACTTTTTCCAAAGTTTTACACAAGATATTTTAGAATTAATGGATATCATCAGTTTGTGTGAACCTAAGGTAGAAAATAAAAAACCAACAAAAATTGTAAAACTTAAGTCAAACGGTTTGGTTAGATTGCAGATTTATCATATGAAATAATTAACCAAGAACTTGTACTGAAGAATCAATTTCTAGTACTAACTAACAAATCAATTCGAGTTTTTATTCAGTTTCAACAGTTCAGTGCACTTATCGTCAGTTTTTCAATTTCGGTTTACGAAGTGCATATGATTTAGAGCTTGCTTTAAAATCATACTTGTGCCTTAATTTGGCATCCACACTAACACGATCAAATTAGTGATCTAAAAAATACTGAATTCTTACACTAATTAAAAAGAACAGTAAAATGAAAAGAACCTTAGTAGACATGATCATGCATGCTGGAAAACATTAGATGGACTGTTGATATCAATCCCCATCGCAAAATCCAAGACAGAATTCATATTTTCAATCATTACAATTAGACGATTAGAATTCTAAAACTTTTTGTTGATTATTCCCGGTGCTGTACGTCAAATATTATAGATCTATTTAATTAAGCAGTGAGTACTGTGTCCCCCGTGCTTAAGCAGACAAGCAACAGTAGAATAGACCGCGTGACTCACGAGCCATGACTTCGCAGACCCCATCGATCATTGCCCAGGACTAAAATATAATATCCAAAATATTTTCGATATTTTCTCCAAATTTCTCTTTTTTACCATCGATATTAATTTGGGTTAATTACATCTAAGTGTATCTTTAAATGTTTTTTTAGCTATAAGGCCACCAATTAGTTTTTTTCCCTCATAAGGCCACTAGATTAAAAATAGTGTTATATTTTGGATATTAAAAATCAATATATTTACATAAATGCCACTATAGTACAAAGTCAACAATCATTCTCTCTCTCCTCTCCGGCGAGGTCTCCGGTCAACTCCGGCCGACCTCTGGCGAACTCCGGCGGGTCTCTGACCAACTTCCGAGGACCACAAAAGCTACTATCACTAACACCAAAAGCTACTGTGGCTAGCAACAAAAGCTACTCTGATGAGATTTCCGGCAACCTCTGGCGAGGTCGCAAAAACTACTGTCACCTAGGGGTGGGCACGGTGCGGTTCGGTTCGGTTTAAGGCCCAAACCGCAACCAAACTGCTTTTTCCGGTTGGCCTATATATCAAACCGCAACTGCATTATAAAAGGGATGAACCGATTATTTCGGTTACACCATTTTTCGGTGCGGTGCGGGTCGGTTTCGGTTTAGACCAATTTATTAATTTCAACTAGAAAGAGAGGGCCAAAATCATGCTTATTTTTACCTAACAATTTCAATAAGGCATAAATAAATTTTGAATGCATTTAGAGTCCACACAAATTGGCAAATGTCACCCAAATATCAAGCAACTTGCAAAAAGACCATATTTGAACACATAACAAACCCACACACACACACACACACATATATATATATATATATTAATGATCAAGCAAACATAGCAACTTATTACAAACTGAAAACCTGAACAAAAATGAATTTCTTATATATTAAAAACCAACATTTCCATCAATAGAGAAATAATAAATAAATAAAATGTAATTAAAATAAATTCGGTGCGGGTCGGTTTAAATCGGGCGGTTTATGACCCGAAACCGCAACCGAACCGCTTTTATGCGGTTCGGTGCGGTGTGACCGTAAAACGACACCGTTTTAGTTCGGTGCGGTTGCCGAACCGCTTTTTCGGTGCGGTTCGGGTCGGTAACCGCATTTTCGGTTCAAAGTGCCCACCCCTACTGTCACCAGCAAAAAAACCTACTGTCACCAGCAACAAAAGCTACTATGGTGAGATTTCCGGCAAAGTCACAAAACCTACTGTCACCAGCAACAAAACATATTCTCACCAACACTAAAACCTACTCTCTCCCACCAACACTTATCTACTGTCGCCAGCAACAAAAGCTACTATCACCATAATAAAAATGCTAGTACAATTGAGAAAAGAAATCATATTCAATAATAAAAAGTATCCAAGGTTCAACAATAATATAACTATATAAAAAGCTACTTCCATAGTTGTAAAAAGCCACTAATATAGTTATGAAAATCTATTACAATAGTTGTATAAAACTACTGTCAATGTTATAATGCTATTGTCATTTTTCAATGGTGACACCCTAATCGCATAGACATAATTTTGCCATCTTCAGCATGAGACTGCATTTCCACATTTCTTGGTTAACCGAATGATCTCTTGGCCAATGGAGACTTCAATATCCAAATTCACATGAGTTTCGAAATCTACCACTACAAATGCAAAGGGGAAGAATTCTACAAGGACAAAGATAGGACAAAATATTAGTATTTGAAATGAAAACTAAAAACACACGTACAAAGCTACTAGACCAGTAGCCACTGCCATAGGTACGGAAAGCTACTATAAAACATGTACAAAGCTATTGGACTATTAATAAAAAGCTACTGATATAGGTATAGAAAACTACTATAACACATGTACAAAAGTTACTGGATTAGTAATAAAAAGCTATTGATGTAGGTATAGAAAACTAGTATAACACATATACAATGCTACTAACATAAATACTGATTACACAAAGCCAGCTTATTATACATGTTGATAGTGTAACACAAATTCCAAATAAGAAATGCTAGAGATATATAATCATAACAAGAAGAAAATTGAATTTCATTCATGATCATACTTTTTCAATTTGATAAGCTAATGACAAAAGACCACTTGAAATCAATCAAAATGAAAACAAAAAAACTACTGACATCAGATTGAAAAGATACTAACATAAGAATAGAAAGATACTATCACTGTGTTGAAAAACAACTACAACAGTGCTATTGACTTGAAATAAATCAAAACGAAGGGAAAAAAAAAAAAGGCTACTCGCATCAACTTAAAAATATACTACAGTAGCCATAGAGAGCTATTATTTCTGTATTGAAAAGCCGCTATAACAATCATGGAGATAGACTTGAAATCAATCCAAATAAAAAAAAAGAAAAATTACTGACATCAGCTTGAAGAGATACTAACATAGGCATATAAAGCTACTATCACTGTGTTGAAAAGTCACTATAATAATTATAGAGAGGTATTGACTTGAGATCAATCAAAATGAAAATAAGTTCACAATACTTGATCATCTCTACATATCCACAATACTTATTCATCACTACTTTCAACTTCACTATACTTGCAAGTATAAGGCCTTCTCTCTCTCTCGAAGATTAAAAGAGGCCAAATCCAAACAAAATTCTGAATATTAGTGGGGATGAAAGCTCATCTAAGGAAATGAGCCAATGCTCCAAAAAATGCTTGAGGCTCATACGAAAACATTTCAGGTGATAGTAGGAAATGTAAATAAGACTGCAAGAAATGATTGCTGATGTAGAAGGATTCCCAACTCATTTATCAGAAATTATAGCATTTAAAGAGAAAGGACCCAGGTAAGACTAGAGCAAGCTACGAACATGTTGCGTAGTGAAATTATGATGAATAATTATGCCAACAATAATAGGACTCAATAAACACGTTAAGATTGACATAGTGAAATTATGCTAGCACACCAGTACTGAATCATTGATGTCGCTTTTGGGAAGCGACCAATTTAACCCTGAAATGTCATTAGTAGTATAAGCAAGTAGGGATCGTTCTATTCCGGGGATTGAGGGTACACCTGTCATTGTCAAACAATTAAACAATTAAAATTAAAACAAAGTATATTATTTACACAATATAGACATATTTACGAAAAAGGGGGGAATATTTTTGGTTAAGTTAAGAAAATAATTAAAATGCAAAAACATAAAAAATATAAATGGGATGCAAGAACAAAGATCAAAGTCGAAACTCATGATTAAAATTGATTCAAGTTCATCATTGTTCATCATAGTCATGCAAGAGGAGTTGATCATGTGAAACGTTCAAAAGCAAACAATTTCCCATATTTTACTTTCAATGCTAATTAACCTAAGCGAAAGCACCTAGATTAATTCTATCAAACATGCAATCAAACCCTAGAAAGCTAGTCAATCATGTCATGTTTAATGCATTAAGCACCTAGAAAGGCTATCAACCCAAATGTGCAACTTAGTATGGAAAAGTCCACCTAATTGCAATCTTCTTTGATTAAACTCGGTTTTTGTACAAAACCTTTACTACTTATCGATTCAAGAACACAAAACCAAAAAGTTGATCCATGTTCTCGAATTCGTAGCAACATTCACATAAAAACCCTAAATGTTTCGAACCATTCAAGATTATCATACAAAAGATTTCTATCATGCAAATTTAATCAAACACTCACACAAAAGCAACCATAAATCGCAATATATGAATCTGAAAATTAACAATTAATCATAAAATTTCAGAAAACAACACTTGTTCATACATATGTGTCAACTAAGGCAAAACCAACGAAAATACAAAGCAAAGGTACAAGGAGAATCGGATTACACCGTGATGAAGATGAGATGAATGAAGTGATGAATGGTCTCTTGAATTTCGAAAGCAATCTTCAAGGATGGTGATGGAGGTACTGCACGGCTTGTCTTCTTCTTCCTTGGCCTTGATTGCACTTCGTGGTTGCCCTAGAGGATGGAGATGAACACGGCTAGCTAGAGAGAGTTTTTCTGATTTTTTTCAAAGTGTAAACGCAAAAGTGGGGAACTCCTTGACGTTGAGAGAAGAGAGGAATATATAGGGGACGGCCCCTAGGTCTCCATGCCGTCAAAAACCCTAGAAAAGCTCACGGCTATTGCTTGCTTTGTCCACATATTTTCCTCCAATGAATTCTTGCCAGATAAGCCCTATGAAGTGGTGCAACCAATCACAAAATTCCAATATTAATTCCCTAAATAATTCTTGCCGAAATATGTAGATAATTTCTGATTTTATACACCAATTTCGGCAACAATATATTTAGAGAATAAAGGGGGATGAACCTAGACTCCTTTGAGAGCTTTTTGTGTTCTACACATATTCTCTTTCCTTTAAAAGCTCCCTAAGAAATCTCCACGAAATCTCTTTATTTTTCTGATTTTTCCTCACGGCAAAAACCCTAATTTCTCTCTTCATTATCTCTTGGCCGAATTCCCTAGGGTTTGCACGGCATTCCCTTGTTTTCCTCTTGGCTTGGACGGCTAGGAGTCTTCTAGGGTTTATCTCTTGATTTATTTCCATAAAAATAGCCCTAGAAAATCTCCCTAGAAAATCTCCTTTTAATTTCTGATTTTCCACGTCACCTCCTTGTTTCTCTCTTGCAAATTCACGGCAAAACATCTTTAGGGCTAGGGTTTGCGTCACAAACCCTAGTTCCATGGGCTCTTGTGGGCTTTTATCCAATTAGCCGAAAATCCAACAAGTCTTGAGAGTTTTTGGGCCTCCATGCGTCACCTCTATGCCATGTCATCATTTAGAGTCTTCAAGAAGCCTCTCTCATGCCATGTCACTTCATTAATTCGATCTCCATTCATGGTTAGCTCAAGAGTCTTGTTTTGGCAAGCTTTCCTTTTTTGGACAGGGTTTCCTGGTTGGACCAGGAAAACTTCTTTTCTTCATTTCTGCTCATTTGTGCTTCCCTTTGTACTTCATCTTGTCTCCCTCCAACGTTGGCTAGCTTCTCTCTCCATTTGTGAGCTCGTTTCAGCTCATTTGTGACAAGGACCTGAAAATAGAAACTAGTAAGAAAAATAGAAACTTTCCTAAAATGAAAAATGGCAACTTTCCTAAACTGAAAATGGGAAACTTTCTAAAAATGAAAAATAGAAACTACCGAAAATAGAAACTTTCTACAAATAGGAATTTTCCCAATCAAAGAATGGAAACTTTCCTAAACAGGGTTTTATTAAGGAAATAACGCAGAAAATGTAGGGAAATGCAGTTAAAACGTCGCATTAAAATGCTCCTATCAAATTCCCCCACACTTAGCTTTTGCTAGTCCCTTAGCAAAATCACACTAAGACACACACTAAGACTCAACGAAAATTAAAGACTTGACACGAAACAGACTCTATAGCCCTTCAACTTTTTGTCTCAGCAATCTCTTACTTTCACAACACCAAGATTAGCACTTCACCAAGAATAAATGTTTAGGCATTCGAGAGTTAATTGAAACACATAATCTTCACATACACAAGTAGGACTTGGTTGTAACAATGGTGATGGGTTCTGTTAAGCATGTTTCAGACAAGTATGATTCAATCCTCACAAGGCATATCCACTCTTTCTTCTCTCAGAATTCAAGGCAATGCTTAAAAGCTTATACACTCAAGTATATGTGAAAGATAGCAAGTATATCACATAATGTAATAAACGAAAGCACATGTATAATTTTCTTTAAAGATCTCATGAAGGATACCAACTACTTGCACAGATGGACCCAAGCCATAGGTTCAACTCTTGTAACTCATCTCCACATCAAGGGCTGTCCCATCTTAAGGATCAAGAAGGTCTTTTCAAGGGTTGTAATGGGTTAAGGCTCAAGGTTAAAGAACTGAAAGGTAAGGATTTATCAATGTGTCCTAAAAACCTAGTAGAGCATATGTAGATGTAGAGACCTCAAGAAATCCACCAAGGCATTGCAAAAACGTCACTTTCCCTAGAGGTAACATAAAAGGGCCTAATGTCTTCATGTTGGGCCCAATCTTCATTGTAAACTTCCCCTGAACTATAGTGAATGGACAAAGGCCAAATTTTTCTTTTAGTGGGCCTTCATTTCAAAGCAGACTCCAAAATTACTAAGTATGGGGGACTAAAATCCATAAATATTTCTTTCTTTTCTTTTCTTTTTATGCCGTACACTATTTTCTTTTCTTTTTATTTTTCACGGCTTTCACATATTTTTTTTTCTTTATGGACAAGTCTACCCCCACACTTGAACTTTCACCTCTTCTCAATTTTCATCTTTAGCACCAAACTCACGTAGTATGTCTCAAAAGATAGCTCCACTAAGTTCTTAGAACAAAGGGTAGGGTTGTAACTATACTAAGCTTCATGGTTAAGGATTTTAGGGTGATGAACGAAAAGGCTTAGTGTAGGCTCAAAGGGGCTTATCCAGGGGAGTCCCACGACGGGTACAAATGGGGACACAAGTTTATATGGCAATGGTGGTAATTCCTAGGATGCCTCTATCCCTTCCAGAATCAGGGCCATGTATTGATATACGTCTCAACAAGCACAAGAGCGAATTCTAGCATTCTCTAGTCCATCAAACTTAATCTATGGCAAGGAGTCAATCAAGATGAAAGAATAATGAGATCATCAAAACATCGCCAAGAAAATAAGAATATATTTTCGATTCACTCCAAGAAAAAGGGACATGGCTCAAATATCTCACATGGCTTTATGAATCAAAACTCATCTTAACATGCTCATATTCTCTGTACCAAAGTTTCGAAATCCATATCCACTACAAGGCACATATTTTTCATATATCTCAATTAACCAAAGAATACCATGTTTAAAAATTCATCTCAATTTTGTGATCCTCTTTTAATCATGATTTCAGAGATATAGAATCATCCTAGACAGTTGAAAGGGCATCCTAAGACTCAAAACAAAAACAAAAGCAACGAAAATTTTTAAATTTTTGACATTTTTCACTTTTTTTTTGTATTTTTCAATATATGACTCAATATAAATCCCTTCCCCCACACTTAAATATTGCATTGTCCTCAATGTAATCAATTAAAAGCATGCAATGAAACACTTAAGCATATAGGGATGAAATTTAGGAAAATAATACTAAATTCAAAAAGCAAAAACGAAAAATAAAAGATAAGGATAAAGAAAGCAAATCTGATTTGCATGGGTTGCCTCCCAAGTAGCGCTTGGTTTTAACGTCTTCTCAGCCTAGACGTGGTTTCCTCTTCTCCTCAGTTGGTGGAACCTTCAAAGCCTCCCTTTGGGTTTGGAATTGTGTTGCTCGGAAGCTTACCACTCTCATGAAACTTGGTCATGAAGTCCACCACTTGTCCCATTTGCTTCTTGAGCTCTGCAATGTCCTTGGCATTGGTCTGTTGTCCTTGAAGCAAAGTCTGTGTGGCACTAGTCAATGCCTGAGTGGAATTAGTCAATGCCTCTATCGTCTTATCATAGTGAGAATTGGGATTCCCTACATTGTGTTGAGGAGGCATGTAAGGTCTTTGATAGGGAGGTCCTTGAGGACGTTGGACACTGCCACCAAGAGGGTTCTGATCATTGTTGGTCCACTTGAAGTTGGGTGGTCCCTCCATCCAGGGTTATAGGTATTCGAATATGGATCATACCTTGGACGTGGGGGACCCCCTTGGTTCCCTTGATAGCCTCCTATAGCATTCACAGATTCCCAACCACCATTCTCACTTAGTTGAGGACATTGATCCGTAGGATGTCCTTGAGTAAAGCATACCCCACAAGCAGAGGGTCCTCCATGGCCTTGAGTAGTCGCCACCTTGTTCACAAGAAGGGTGAGTTTGCTCAATTGATCAGCAATGGCAGGACTAGTGCTCACCTCATTTACCCTACGAGTGGGTTGTCTCACACCCTCATACTGTTGGGAGTTTAGGGCACGATTAGCTATAAGTTCCCTCCCAACCGCAGGTGACTTATCCACAAAAGCTCCACCAGCTGCAGCATCCAACATTTGCCTTTCCAAGGGTAAGAGTCCTTCGTAGAAACATGTAAGTAGGGTCTCATCCTTCATCTGATGTTGAGGATACTGTGCAAGTAGGGAGTTGAACCTCTCATAGTACGTAGCATATGACTCATCATGTGCTTGCTCTATTCCACTAAGCTTCTTCCTAAGTGTGATGACCTTTGAAGCTGGGAAGTATTTCTCCAAGAAGGCCTTTCTCATTGTTTCCCATGATGTGATACGTCCTGCAGGAAGTTCATATAGCCAATCCTTGGCTCTATCAGCTAGAGAGAATGGAAATGCTCTCATCTTAAGAAGGTTTTCATCCGCTCCTTGTGGTTGCATGTTTGCACAAACAGATTGGAATTCTCGTACGTGCTTGTTAGCATCCTCCATATTAAGTCCATGGAAGATAGGGAGCTTGTGCAACAATCCACTCTTAAGCTCGAACTCTGCCTGTCTTCCAGCTGCAGGGGCAGGGTATACTATGCCTGTAGGGGGTCCTCCTTCAACAGTTGCGGTGGAGAGTTCCCTAATAGATGCCATTCTCTCTTCTTCGACTTCTTCAGGTGGTGGTGAAGGTGGTGTAGAGTTGGACGAAACCATAGGTGAAGGTGAACGTGAAGGAGGAGATGGACTCGGTGTAGGTGATGTAGACTCCTCAGAACAGTAGGTCCTCTTCCCTTGCTCGTTAAATGTGTACTCTTTGTATGTTGAAGGAGAAGGGCTTGTGAACTCAAGGAGTGAAGGACCCTTCAAACGAGCGAGCCTTGCTTCAATTTCCTTTATTGTAGATGGTCTAAAAGGCTCGGTCATTCATAGGATTCCTGAACATCATCAAAATTCACAGAAGTTAGCAAAGTATAAAGTAAACTAATTACAAATTAGTGGTTTATACATCAACGTTACTATTCACGAGTCACTATTCACAAGTTACTATTCACGACTTTACTATTAATGATTTATACAAGTATAAAGAGAGTATAAATTACAAACTATCCACAATCTTTTCACAAATAAACCACGTAAGAAGTTTATACAAGTATAAAATGTACAAAACAACACAATTTACAAGTGGAGGTCATGTTCAAGTATCTTATTATCTTTACAAAATAAAGTTAATATCTCAGTTGATTACAAGTTGTAAGTCGAGCCCAATAGAAACCACTACTATTGGTGAGATACGATCTAGGGATAGTCGCCTAGACATAAGTCACTTTCCTTTGTTTCAGAAGGCTAGATGGCCAGATTAAGAGGTAAGTGAGAGGGAGGACTCATTTTGGTGACACTACGGAGGCTACTCCCTCATTGAGGTTTAGGCCCCTATTGGCTACTCCCACATTGTGGTTTACGCACAGTCTATAGTGTCTCTGAGATCCAATTTGAACCCATCACCCAGGGTCTCAACCTAAGACACCACCTATATGCCCCTTACTCAGCTTGAAAAGAACTCATGTGTTAGACAGTTCTCCAAATGTTAATAAAAGCCGCCCTCAACTTCAAAAGACCTTAGAGAGGCACTAATGAAGGGTTAAGGCCAATATTAACAAAAGGGCCCTTATCTACTCATACGATTTTACACACTTATAACAATCAAGAATTTAACAATATTTACAATTAATTCTTTAAATTTCTTTTGTATAACAAGATTAGACACATTGTAAACACAACTTTTACACAACAAAACGTCACACTTTGTACACTTTTTTTTTTTTTTTTCTTCTTCTTCTTCTTTTTTTTTTTTTTTTTTTTTTTTTTTTTTTGAAAATACTTACAAATATTTGTTTTTCTTCCTTTTCTTTACAATTATTTTCAACACTTAGGTACGGGAACAGGGAGTCTCGATGTGCAATGGGACTGAAACAGCTACCCTTTTCAAGACTATGTTTAATCCAATATACCTTAGTGAATCACAATATTTTCATTTGTTATATATATCATTGATTTCAAATTCAATTCCAAGCGGTAAATCAAGAGAACGTGCGGCCCAAGTATAGTCGTCAAGACACTAAGTCCCTCTTACATCCTTTGGGCAACCTTACTGAAATGGCCAGGTAGGGGAGGACGAACACAAGAGGTAGGATCCATTTTGGCATAGGCTACTCCCTCATTGAGGTTTACGCCCTTTTGTAAGCACTTCTGAATCCAAGAACCAGTCATGAGCGTTGTCCCCTTCCTAGACACCATCCCACATAGGCTATACTTACTTGGATATAAAAGGTCCTAAGTGTGAAGACAGTTCAATGAATGTTAATAAAGGCCGCCCTCAACCTTAAGGGACCTGGACTAGGTACCAATAAGGGGTTTAGGCCAATATTAATAAACACGACTTCACCTATTCCTTCTTTAATTTACAACTCACAATAAAAATTCGTATTCAATAATAAAAATAACAACCTAAGTAATTAATCTACTAATTTTCGACAATTACAAAATAATTAACAAGTAATTTTTTTTTTTTTTTTTTCGGTCACAATATACAAAACAAATATTCACAATATGGCAAATGATTTTTCAGTCCCCGGCAACGGCGCCAAAAATTGATGTCGCTTTTGGGAAGCGACCAATTTAACCCTGAAATGTCATTAGTAGTATAAGCAAGTAGGGATCGTTCTATTCCGGGGATTGAGGGTACACCTGTCATTGTCAAACAATTAAACAATTAAAATTAAAACAAAGTATATTATTTACACAATATAGACATATTTACGAAAAAGGGGGGAATATTTTTGGTTTTTGGTTTTCGAAAATTAAACTAAGTTAAGAAAATAATTAAAATGCAAAAACATAAAAAATATAAATGGGATGCAAGAACAAAGATCAAAGTCGAAACTCATGATTAAAATTGATTCAAGTTCATCATTGTTCATCATAGTCATGCAAGAGGAGTTGATCATGTGAAACGTTCAAAAGCAAACAATTTCCCATATTTTACTTTCAATGCTAATTAACCTAAGCGAAAGCACCTAGATTAATTCTATCAAACATGCAATCAAACCCTAGAAAGCTAGTCAATCATGTCATGTTTAATGCATTAAGCACCTAGAAAGGCTATCAACCCAAATGTGCAACTTAGTATGGAAAAGTCCACCTAATTGCAATCTTCTTTGATTAAACTCGGTTTTTGTACAAAACCTTTACTACTTATCGATTCAAGAACACAAAACCAAAAAGTTGATCCATGTTCTCGAATTCGTAGCAACATTCACATAAAAACCCTAAATGTTTCGAACCATTCAAGATTATCATACAAAAGATTTCTATCATGCAAATTTAATCAAACACTCACACAAAAGCAACCATAAATCGCAATATATGAATCTGAAAATTAACAATTAATCATAAAATTTCAGAAAACAACACTTGTTCATACATATGTGTCAACTAAGGCAAAACCAACGAAAATACAAAGCAAAGGTACAAGGAGAATCGGATTACACCGTGATGAAGATGAGATGAATGAAGTGATGAATGGTCTCTTGAATTTCGAAAGCAATCTTCAAGGATGGTGATGGAGGTACTGCACGGCTTGTCTTCTTCTTCCTTGGCCTTGATTGCACTTCGTGGTTGCCCTAGAGGATGGAGATGAACACGGCTAGCTAGAGAGAGTTTTTCTGATTTTTTTCAAAGTGTAAACGCAAAAGTGGGGAACTCCTTGACGTTGAGAGAAGAGAGGAATATATAGGGGACGGCCCCTAGGTCTCCATGCCGTCAAAAACCCTAGAAAAGCTCACGGCTATTGCTTGCTTTGTCCACATATTTTCCTCCAATGAATTCTTGCCAGATAAGCCCTATGAAGTGGTGCAACCAATCACAAAATTCCAATATTAATTCCCTAAATAATTCTTGCCGAAATATGTAGATAATTTCTGATTTTATACACCAATTTCGGCAACAATATATTTAGAGAATAAAGGGGGATGAACCTAGACTCCTTTGAGAGCTTTTTGTGTTCTACACATATTCTCTTTCCTTTAAAAGCTCCCTAAGAAATCTCCACGAAATCTCTTTATTTTTCTGATTTTTCCTCACGGCAAAAACCCTAATTTCTCTCTTCATTATCTCTTGGCCGAATTCCCTAGGGTTTGCACGGCATTCCCTTGTTTTCCTCTTGGCTTGGACGGCTAGGAGTCTTCTAGGGTTTATCTCTTGATTTATTTCCATAAAAATAGCCCTAGAAAATCTCCCTAGAAAATCTCCTTTTAATTTCTGATTTTCCACGTCACCTCCTTGTTTCTCTCTTGCAAATTCACGGCAAAACATCTTTAGGGCTAGGGTTTGCGTCACAAACCCTAGTTCCATGGGCTCTTGTGGGCTTTTATCCAATTAGCCGAAAATCCAACAAGTCTTGAGAGTTTTTGGGCCTCCATGCGTCACCTCTATGCCATGTCATCATTTAGAGTCTTCAAGAAGCCTCTCTCATGCCATGTCACTTCATTAATTCGATCTCCATTCATGGTTAGCTCAAGAGTCTTGTTTTGGCAAGCTTTCCTTTTTTGGACAGGGTTTCCTGGTTGGACCAGGAAAACTTCTTTTCTTCATTTCTGCTCATTTGTGCTTCCCTTTGTACTTCATCTTGTCTCCCTCCAACGTTGGCTAGCTTCTCTCTCCATTTGTGAGCTCGTTTCAGCTCATTTGTGACAAGGACCTGAAAATAGAAACTAGTAAGAAAAATAGAAACTTTCCTAAAATGAAAAATGGCAACTTTCCTAAACTGAAAATGGGAAACTTTCTAAAAATGAAAAATAGAAACTACCGAAAATAGAAACTTTCTACAAATAGGAATTTTCCCAATCAAAGAATGGAAACTTTCCTAAACAGGGTTTTATTAAGGAAATAACGCAGAAAATGTAGGGAAATGCAGTTAAAACGTCGCATTAAAATGCTCCTATCAATCATCATAACCCACCTATCGATTTCAGACCCCTGTCAAAGGCCATATCTTTTAGCTCTCCCAACAAATAACTTAAATCTGATAGTCCATCATCTAGCTTCGCCTTTTCTACCTGTTAAGCCAACAAGGAATATGAGACACATGATCAATACATTAGGAAAAGGAAATAAACCACATGCATGTGATTCCTATATTAAGAAGCAAAGTGATTCATTTAAATAGAGAGTAGAAAGAGAGTTGGAGAACCATGAAATTTGACCACAATGATAAGAAACAAGCCATATATCCAACCACGTCAAATTACAAATGCTTTACCTAATCAAGCAATTTCAATCCATACACAATTTCAAATCCAAAGCTCAAAATTCACCTTCCAGTCTATCTTTCTTGCTCATCATAGCTCACTATCTCTCTCTCCTTGCCGGCTGAAATCGACGCTAGCAAAGGCATCCCAAGCCTTCTGCACAAACTTCTAAATAACAGAGCCATCGGTGCCGATGTCGAGCTCCACAATGAAGGCCCTCAGCTGCCGTGGCGCCGTTTGGTGTTGCGATGTCTCCAGAGACTCCTCACGCCTCATGATTGGTAGCGGCGACTACGCCGCAAAGCTCTGGAATGTTCAAACTGACGTGTAGCTCTTCTCCTTCGATTTCAAATGTTCGACGAGATCCGTTCAGCTCTCTGTCGTCGTCATCTTCAAAAACCCTAGCTTTTCACAACGCAAAAGAAAGGAAGAGGAGAGGAGAGGAGATGCAGTTCCGGTAGGCGCTGTGCTTTAGAAATCAACCGGCATCTTGACGAACACCGACGAGCGGGTCCACCGAGTCGACGGGAACTGTGACGAAGGTCGCCGTTGTTCGACAAGATTGAGTTAAGATTCGAGAGAGAGAGAGAGAGAGAGAGAGAGAGAGAGAGAGAGAGAGAGAGAGAGAGAGAGAGAGAGAGAGAGAGAGAGAGAGAGAGAGAGAGAGAGAGGAGATGAGGATGTGATTTGTTTTTGAAACAGATAAGCTCTACCGAAGAAGCTGAGAGAGAGAGGAAGAGGTGAGGGCAAAATAGGTATATGCTAAAGAGAAGCTGACGTTTTTAGGCTCTAAAGTGGCCTTATGAAGATAAAAAATGTTAGGTGGCCTTATGGCTAATTAAAGTTTTAGAATGACACTTATGAGTAATTTTTTATATTAATTTTAACATTTTTCTGATATGTTATTTTTAGTTGATGATACAACTTTTATTTAAAATTTGGTAAAATTTCCATTGGGAATTTTTTTTTTTTTAACTATCGATATTTTCATGATCTTTGATATTTTTGTCATTATTACCATGTCTAGTTATTCATTTGATGAGAGATAATATATATAGGATTGATCGATTGGAATTTATTATGCCCGACCGGCCGGCCGGCCACTTCACCGCCAAAAAAAAAACACAGTGTATCAATTCGTTATCTCGATGAAACAAGTCCATGCAGAATAGTTACACAAGGTGATCTCAACTGCGCTGGTCTGAAGCCCTGAACCATTGAATTCCCACTCATTACTCACCCTACATGAAGCTCTTCTGACACCAAAGTCCTAAAGTCACTACTCCAATGCCTGAATTTGTCTTCTCCAATCACTCCTCGCCGGCTGGCCTATTGCCAATAAGTTGTTGACCTCCCTATATACATTAAGCAGTGTTCGATTAAATGCATGTTAGGGTATGTCAGGGCCGGTCCTGAGTCTTTTAAGACCTCGGGCGATAATTATCTCGGGGCCCCTAACTTGCATATTAATATAAGTCTTGTAAATAGTCTTTGATTCACAAACAAGACTTGTCAGAAATCGAGCGCAATAAGATCTATATAAATTCATGTTTCAAAATTAATGAGGATTAACACAACTATATATAAATGAAAATATATACTTCAATGGAAGTATCAGACCCTACTGCAAAATTTCAGCAACCAAAAAAATCTCTACTGCAAAACTCAGCAAAATTATAAACAAAATGTGCATTAGTATGGAGGGTTAACCAAACTCATCAAAAAAAAAACATAATCTCTTTCTAGAAAAGTAGAAGACATATCTCTTATTATTATTATTTCAAAAACCCTAATTTCTAGAGATTGCATTAAAGAGAGAATTAAAAAAATCAGAAGAAAAAACAATAGGAAAGAATATATGATGAGGCAATGACTCGATGAACTTGTGAGGGAAGAGGGATTGAGAGAGATATGGAGGGAAAAATTGAGAAAAGAGAAAGTATTTTCTTATTTTATGGAAGAGAAAAAGAGGTTGTGAAGAAAAAGAAAAATGCCTAGAAGAGAGAACCTATTTTAATTAGAGTTTCCTTGGTTCTTGATCAGTTTTTTTGTTTTTCATGTCTCTGTCATTGCAAAAATGGCATCATATCACACACACACACACACACACACACACACACAAATAAATTGGGATTTTAAATTGGTGCCCCCTTGGATCTGAGGCCCTGGGCTATCGCCAATGCTGCCCAGCAGCAAGGCCGGGCCTGGGGTACGTTATCTCTAGGCAAATATGCTGATCAAGCATTATAACTTTCTTAAAAATAAAAAGTTATAAGTATTAATATTTACATGGCCTGAATGGGCTGATAGCTGGGCATGGAGCCTTGAAGATAGCTTTTGGGCCTTGTTGTCTTGCATTCAGAAGGACTATTGGATTTTTTACACCATTTTTTTGCTAGTCTCTGTTTCAACTTATCCAATTATTATGCATTGTCTAGCTCATAGTTAAATAGGCTTACTTTAAATAAGTAAGCAAGACAGGTCTAATGAATGGACATATCATACCTATCCTATGTACCACAGTGGTATCACAACAATTTCTTGTCTGTCTATAGATGGCAGCAGAAGGGTATGTAATGATTATTCTGACATAACCTTTTTATCAATGAAAATTCATGTGATGATTTATTAAAGAAAAAAATTACTACATAATAAAATAAACATGATTAAATGGTTAATGTCTTAAGCGAAGGAAGCAAAAATAAAATAAACATTGTTAAATGTTTAATGTCTTGAGGAAAGGAAGCAAAAGTAGCCGACTTTAACCTTCAGTACTTGACAAACACCAAATTCAAGTGAAAGGATGAATATACAATAACTCATCTAGCTAACAATGTGCCCAATTCTGTTAATTAATCAAGGAGCCAGCCACCAGTTTATGCTTTTGCTTTTATACGTAACTTGTTATTCTTAGGGAAAATTACTGGTCACTTCCTATACTTTTAGGGCGTCAATAGTTCAGTCCCTACTATCCTAATTTTAACATATTACTCCTCAGACATTCAAATCTCACATAATATGGTCCAAAATAACTATTTTACCCCTCACTTCCTCTCTCTCTCTCTTTAGGGCGTCAACAGTTCAATCCCTACTATCCTAATTTTAACATATTACTCCTCAGACATTCAAATCTCACATAATATGATCCAAAATAACTATTTTACCCCTCACTTCCTCTCTCTCTCTCTCTCTCTCTCTCTCTCTCTCTCTCTCTCTCTCTCTCTCTCTCTCTCTCTCTCTCCCCCCCCCCCCTAAATCTCCTCATTCTCTCCTCGTTCGCACCGACCCCGGAGGGACTGTCCTCCTATTCCCCAAAGTCGCCATCTTTGAAGAAGAAGAAGAAGAGGCCAAGAACTTAGAGCCTCCTAGACCAAGTTCTCAAGCATGTTATCTTCAAGATGCATCTTCGCAATGACTCTTGTTCTCTGTCTTTCACTGCACCCATTACTCCTATCTCCGAGCCAAACCTCTCCACTTTTCGGGCCCTTACCCTATACCCAATTCCACCTCACTGCTCTCGGACGAGCTCCTATTGTTGCTATTCGCCAAGCTCTTGGAATAGTAGTACCTTCTCAACTCCCTCGTCTGTCGGCACTGGCTGTACCTGCATAGCACGCTGGTGCAGTCGCTGAAGGTGTTGGATTAAGGGTTTCTGGACTCGGGTAGGTTTTTTCTCCCAGTTCCCGAATCTGGCTGAGGTGGACATTGTTCATGCTTGCATTAGGTCGTCGAGGATTTCAAGGATTATTGTGACAAGGAGGGGTTTGTCGGTGCATGTGGACTCGCTGTTCACTTCGGGTGGGTTTATTGAAGAAATGGATGTGTTGAAGCAAAGTGTGGTGGATGATGGGCTGAGATTGATTGCAAACCTGAATCTGCGGCGGATTGCGGTGATAGATGTCGGGGTTGATGGGATGTTGAGCATTGCAAAGGAGTGTCAGACACTGCAAGAGTTGGAGCTGCATTGCTGTGGGGAGTTGGCGTTGAAGAGGATTAGTGGGTTTAGGAACTTGCCGATTGTGAAGTTGATTGAGTGCGTGGATGGGTTTTACAGTGCGCATATTTCGGATATTGGGTTGACGATTTTGGCTAAGGGGTGCAGGAGGTTGGTGAAGCTTGAGCTTTGTGGGTGTGAAGGGAGCTATCATTGGGGGGGGGGGGTGAGAAAGAAGCATAAAACGTGAGAAAGAAGCATAAAACATAATAAAAAAAAGAGAGAGAAAAAAAAGTGAGAGGTAAAATAGTCATTTTGGCCCATATTGTGTGAGATTTGAATGTCTGAGGAGTAATTTGTTGAAATTAAGATAGTAGAGATTTAACTGTTGACGCCCTAAAAGAATAGGGAGTGTAATACCCCGAAAAATCCAAATTAAATTCCGTGGATTTTTAGAATTGATTTCTCGGTATTAGGAGCGAGTACGAAGCTTGGAGAAGTTGTGGAAGTAGTTCGAACGATTTTATTTTCGAAATCGAACGTTATTTAGGGGATCTCAAAAAGTGACTTTTTATACGTATGGAATTTGGGAAAATTTCATTCATGAAAGTTGTAGAGCTCGTCGATACGATCGCGTGCATATGTGGAACGCAATATTCGGAGTTCGTATGAATAAGTTATGAATATTTGAAATTTGAAAATTTTCTATAAATATCAGAAAATTCAGATTTATTTCATTAAGGACAAAAAAAATCAGATTTTTGCATTTTGGCCCCCGGTTCTCTCTAGGGCTGGGCACGGGCCGGGCCCACCTATTATTTCACTGGGCCCGAAACCGGCCCGTTTTTTACGGTTCGGGCCTAAAGCCCGTTTTGACACTTACAGGGACCGGCCCGTTTACTTTCGGGCCGGGTTTCCGGGCTTTCGGGCCCAAATACCAGCTTTTTTGAGTTTTTTCTTTACTCTCTGAGTCTCTGCCCACATATATAATCCACATTCCATTAATTTCATGATTTCAACAAGTTGAAGTTCAACACACTATCCATATCCAAAATTCAACCTGCACATTCAAATATCCAAATATGTAGAGTTCATTATCCAAATTAAAATACAAGGCAAGAATATTGATTGAATTACACGGTCCCAATTCAACACACAGTCCCAATTCAAATACAAAGCACTCACATTCCCAATTCAAATACAATGTCCCAATTCAAGTACAAAGTCCCAATTCAAATACAAAGTTACAATTGAAATAGAAAGTCCAAATTGGAAGAAGCAATTCAGCAGTTTTTCTTTTCTCCAGTCTTCTAGGCATTCAGCAGCTATTCAGCAAAGCCTTCCATCAATTGGCAATCAAGATCCCTACACCAGCCAATATACAAAAAGTCAAAAACTATCAACCAGTGACTCAATAGAGTGAAGACAGATCAAAACTGGAGCATCCCAGAACTAGAGCAGAAGTTTAAAATAAAGTGAAGACAAATTAATCTTGACATCAGTTTATGATAATATCGCAGAGAACATAATAATCAGTTTGTCAGAATATTGATAATATCACCTGACTGCTCAGCCAGCTTCGATTTTTTTGCCTTACTAGCAGCCTTTTTTGCTGATTGTTCACTCGATTTCTCCTTCGCATAATCTGCCATTTCACTGGATTTCTCCTTCGCATACATGCTTAGAATATTAGTTATTAGATTAGTCACAATATGAACAGCTTCGAGCAAAGGATAAATTCCAAAATAAAGATCAAACTCATCAAAGTGCAGTTTTTGTTATCACTGTAAAAGAATGAATCTTTTGCACAGAACAAGCCACAATAACACTCAACCCAATGCACAAACAACAGCTCAAACTGGCCAGTATGCATTTTAGGTTCAGCTTGAAACTTTCCACTTTCGTCTTTTCAGAAAAATCATCAGTTCCATATTAGCTAGTACAGTTCTCTGTCCTTATGGCATTTGATACTATTCAAATCCTGGCCAATGTAGTTATATCATCTTCAATTTTCCCAACTCATTAACATAGCTACATTCTATGCTTGCATCTAAACAAAAAATCGGAAACAGAGACAAGTAGTAGCCAAGTAGAGAGTTCCAATGACATAATATAGTAAATGCAAGAAACACATTGAAGTAGTGACCACATACAGTAAGTGATATAATCTCCAACTTGGAAGCAGACCCTAGAATCCCAGCCAGCAGCAGAAGCAATATCAGACCTAAACAAATCAGGGAAAAAAAAAAAGGGTTCAGCAGCTACTCAGACATTTCATCAAACACTTGGTGTGCATAGAACTTAGGCTTACAGAGTTACAGATTTACGAGCCATAGTTATTATACATTGACAAACAAGTTTGTATATTTGAGAAAAAGGACGAGAAGAAGGAAGATGAATTTTTACCTTCGGAGGAGAAGGAATCAGATTATCAGTTCGAAGGAGAACACCTCCGGAGCCACTAGTTCGAAGAAGAACACCTTCAAAAACTCACAGCTTGATGTGAAAAGAGAGAGAGAGACAGAGAGAGAGAGAGTGAGTCTCGGCGTCTCGCAGTGCAGGTGAAGAGGAGAGAGAGAGAGAGAAAGAGTGAGTCTCGTCGTTGGTGGATATGGCCGAGGCGGAGGCGCTGGGTTCACATCGGGTTTGCGGGCTCTCGGCGCTGGGTCCAGATCAGGCGGCCTCTCTACTCTCTAGGTTCAGATTGGGTTCGCGGGCTCTCGGCGTCTCGCAGTGCAAGTGAAGTGGAGAGAGAGAGAGAGAGAGAGTGAGTCTCGCTGTCTCGGCGTTGGTGGATCGGGTTTGACCGTTTGGGAAGGACTGTGACTGAAGGTGAAGGAGGCGGCCTCTAACCTAGAGATTCAGATCGGGTTTGAAGAAAAGGCTGAGATTGATTAGGTTAGTCGTATTGGACATTAGGTATATGAGTGAGGAAGAATTTGGTGTATCTGATCCTATAGTAGAAATTCTGAGCCTTATATGAGGTCCAATAATATATGGACATATGTATCCTTTTAACTTAGACGGGCCTAAACGGGCTTTCTTAACTTTGAATGGCAGGGCCCGGCCCGAACCGTATCTTTGAAAGTGCAAGCCCGGCCCGAACCGTTTTGGTGGCAAAAAAAATAGGGCCCGGCCCGAACGGGTCGGGCTTTGACAGGCCGGTCCGGGTTTGCGGGTTTTCGGGCTTAAATGCCCAGCCCTAGTTCTCTCTGTTCTCTCTCTTCAGAACCCTCGGGTTTTCGCCGACCCGACCCTGCCCCAGCGGCGCCGTCGCTTCTCCTCCGGCCACGACCCGGACCTCTCCGTGATCGCCGCTCCAAGCCCAGCCTCCCTCTGGTGTCTCTTTGCTCCGGCGCTGCCCCGAAAGCCGGATCGAAGAAGCTCAGTTCGTGCGATCGGACCCGGCCGGAAAACTACTTTTCCGGCGATGCATGGGCCGATCCTTCCCATTTTCGTGATCTCCTCCTCCCTCTGATCATCCCCATGTAAGTCTTTCATCACGATTTTGTGTGTAGAAAGCTAGATCAAGGTTTGAATTTTTCGACGTCCCTGATTTGATCTAGGATCTGATCGTGCGTCCGAGATTTAATCCAACTTCAAAGCTTGATCTAGGACGATCTAGGCCGAACCAGACTTAGCTCCAGGTATGAAAGTTCATCAACCCTTCATTTTGAAGAAGTTTGTAGTTGACAACTTTTGCATCGGAGGTGGTTGACCGCCGCGTTGACCGCCGTCTGACCGCCGCTTGTGGCGGCGCGTCGGACCATATTTTGAGTTTATATTATCTGGACGATGATCTACGCATCCATACGAGCGTTTTGATATATTACAAGGTTATTTTTGAAAAAGTTGATAAATAGTGGATTTACGTTTTGACTTTACTATTTAACGTTTTTACGTTTTATCTTCGGTTTACGATCTGTGAAGATCAGACCATCGGTTTTACTTCAAATTTTAATATGTTGATCGTATGACTGTCCCGATGACTTTGTGAGGTCACGGGCGAGGATCTGACCGTTGGATCTTCGTATAATTGTGAAGTAGTGATTCGGAAGGCGATTCGTGAGAATCCGACCGTCGGATTTTCATGAAATTTTGTGGAGATGTTTGTAAGGACGATTCAGGAAGATCCGACTGTTGGATCTTCGTGATAATTTTGGAGGATGATACTAAGGGCGATCCGTGAGGATCCGACCGTTGGATCATCATATAATTTCAATCCGACCGTTGGATCATCTTTATTTTAGAATTTGACCCTTGGATCGTCGTTTAAGTTTATTTCGTGTTTCGTTTACTAAGCAAAGACCGTACTTGATTAGGTACTTGACGGTTTGAGTTGACGAGCGTTTGGAATATTGTTATATTTGACTTTTTAGAAGACGCAGCTGGATTAGAGGTGAGTAAACCTCACGTGGTTCATATTACAAACCGAATAAATTTAATTACTTTATTTTTGTCGCAATTGTGTGAAAATATCGCAATTATGTGAAAATATTTGTGGAACAAATATTTGTTTTAAATCATATGGACTTGATCAACTACGGTCCATAGGTAAGTAAAATGATTTTATTATACAAATGAATTTCACGGTTTTTATACTTGAACTATAGTTGGTATTAGTAGTCATTCCTGAGCGGATGATTACGTATATATATATTTACGTGGAATATATATTTTGGTTGATGTGTGATTGGTATGATGAAATGATTGAGAATGGATTGGATATTATTCAAGCTATTAATCTCCCATTTAATTGTTGAATAATGAAATGTTGATCATGTGCTGTGAAAGCTATTTTATATGCCCAATTGTGAATATGTGGAAATTATTTTAAGAAGTAAAGATTTGTCTTGAAATAATATGACTCTTTATATGGGTGTACATATACATTTATACAATCTAAAAATTATAAAGATTGTATGTTGTGAAATTGATTATGTCTGAAAAGTACAATTATGAAGCCGGGTGATTACAACAACCCCGTGCTTATGTGAATTACTGGTAAATGTGTTTTGATGTTATGATGACATTAAGCTGTGGGCCCTAGTCCCTTCAGATAGTGCACTATTATACTCTTAGGAAGGGTGGTACTTTGAGTATACATACTTTGGAGGGTGTCCTTGGTATGCTGCGGCTTACCCATGCTTTGGTATTATGGACCCTAGCATGTGGATTCCCGTGCTTTGGTATTATGGACCCTAGCACGCGGATTTATGATTTGTTACCAGTCAACCTGGTTTTCCCGTGTTTTGGTATTATGGACCCTAACACGTGGATCTGTGATTTGTTACCAGTTAATCCGAAAATTCACTAAAAAGAGAAGTGTACTTGTGTTATATTGATCAAATATCTATCCATGATATAGTTTGAATATGTGAAGGTGTTGGTAAAAAGAAAATCAAGCATGCATTGCTTTAATGTTATTTCACATATTAATGATGCAATATTTGTTGGTTGAGTTTTAAAAGAGAGTATCGAAAAATACTTACTTTTATGTGTATGTGATTTTTGGAGTTACCTTGTGAGTGTGTTGATTGTTTACCTGAGTTATAATAATTGTAACATAATAAATCAACAGTTCTTTCTTGTTTACTCACGAGCTGTCAAAAGCTTACCGGGTTTTGTGTTGTTGCAATTCCCGGTACACTATTCAAATTGTGTAGCGGGTAATCTCACAGGTCAGGAGAATCAGGGCAGTGATCGTGCGGTTTAGAGTATTAGTATTGGATTTAAAGCATTTGTTTTGTGAGGAGAATTATACTCATTTGAGTTTTACAATTTGATTTGGTGAGAGTGTGCTGTAATAAGTAGCTTGAGGATTTGGTTTATGTAATATTAAGAGGTGTAAGGAGTGGTTGTTTCTGAGAGAAAAATTCAGAACGTTATTTGTATTGTTATTAGTCATGTTCCGGGTTTGAATCCTTATTTCAAAATTCGGGGTGTGACAGGGAGTGACCAGTAATTTCCCCTCCCGAATTCGTATATATATACCAGTTTACACACAGATGTAAAAACCAAGCAAAGACTATATATTATAATAGGAGACCAAGAAAGAAATGTATAATAGCGCCCATCGATGAATAAACTTACGGCGTTAGAGCACAAGGCCAATAACTATGGCTTGTACATACTTGTACAGAATGAAAATGGTGGTTCAATGATAAAGGGAGGAAACAGCAGAGCGTGTTCAAAAACTCGGCTGAATCCATAAATGTGATCCGCTGTTATATTTTAAATCATAATTGAACGATTTGCCAAAGTCTCTGTCGATCGAGTACGGACTCATCGATCCCCCGAGGAATTACTATGTGGTCCCGAAGTACCACGTGGCATTGCCCGCCATGTGGTGGTCCCAACCAATAATAACACTTGAATGTGGTGGGAACCATGCAGGGGCTAAAAAATAAAAGAAAAATTAATTTAAGAGACCAATCAGAAATCACTACGAGTCACATGAACTAATAATATATATCACCATAAACCACTACCTGTACTATGATCCGGGACTATTTTATAATTTTCCCTCATCCTCCATATCAAAAATACCCGCATCTGCTCTTATTGTTAATGTAGTTTATGCAATTGGCCTTAGATCCGAAATAATTGCTGATCGACCTCAATAGAGAAGGAAGAACTACTTCGACACAAGAAGATGGCTCTATTCCCCAAGTTATGTACCTCGGAGTCGATCCATGATTTGCCCTTACTAAATAAGACCTTGAAAACCCTACAGCCAGTGGTGGTCTCAGCCTCTCAGGGTTTCATTGGCGAACAGGCACAAAAAAACCAACAGAACTCCTGCGCAATCCACCAAGTATGGTTCCTTGATGTGCATCATAGGACCAAGAAGTTCACTTGGATTAATCTGTGGAGCAATAACCCTCAGTTGTGCTCGATTAGGGTCTTCAATATCACAAACAACTGAAACACGGCAAGAAAGATCCACCACATCATAATACTGTCCCTCATAATAGCTTGGAACCTTGATTATAGAACATATAGTGTCTCTAAAGATGTGGCTCAACAATTATATATTTTATCTTGCTTATTAATCACCGTCGTTAATATACAGCTAAATTAAGGTTGGATTATATATAGAACATTCAATCCCTAATCAATACAATTAGCTATGACCAATTCACTCCCAAAAAGAAAGCACACAATTAGTGTACGGATTAACATATCCTTATCTTGATGAAGCATGAGAACAAGTCCATGCTGAGGCAACATACAAACTAGTATCCTTCCACCCAAGCCTAATCGTCCCATCTCCTTGCACAAGGTTATAACCATTACTAGGAGGAAACATGTTCAATATCAACTGCGCTTGAGCCATCGAATTTCCACTCATACCTACTTGCATGAAGCTATTACTAGCCCCGAGCTCACTCCTCCAATGCCTAAACTTGTCTTCTCCGCTCCTTGCTGGCCCGCCTACTGCCAATATGTTGTTGATTTCCCTATACATCAAGCTGTGTTCAACTAAATGCCTGTTAGGGTTATCACTGGGCAAATAGGCTTCAAGAGAATCAAACATAGTTGAATAGTAGTGCAAAGACCCGACAAAACGGTCCAAAAACGAGCCCCCGTTGTGCGACATGTCTTGCTCCACCAATGTGACGATTCTCGGGGATAGTTCTTCGATGAGTTTCATTGTTCTCCAGTCGGGTCCTGTTGCATCGTAGAGCGAGTGCTGTAGCCAATGCACTGCTACAGTCTCTCCCCTCCGCACTTGCACCATTGAAGTGTCTAGGTGGTCACCAAATTTCCTCGTGATTGGATGAAACTCAAATGACAAGCCCAGTCGCCTGGCAAAATTTGAAAGTTGCTTTCCGGTCTCGAGCAATACCTCAGATGAGGCGCCGAAACCGGTCATTCGTACGTGTGGAGGCCCTTCCATGCGTGTGGCGAGGATGTGAAAAAGGGCTGGCCATTGCAAACCCTGCATGCAAGGAATTCAATATCGATGTTAACAGAAATATTTTCAGGTATTTAAAAATGGTACCAAAAATAATGATCGATTATTACTATCAAGAGTAAAAATACGTACGCGAATCATTTTGAAATCAAAATTACTGAAAGAATAGTTTATCATCATCTTACACGTACACATGTGAGTACAAAGATGAAATTTGAAATGCAAAATGGCAAATTGAAAGTGACAACAATGTATTGCCAGAGAAAGTGTATATCAACGAGCCAAAAACAATCCAATACTATTAATTACTTGTAATTAACATCTAGAAATTTGAAACTCTAGTTCAAAATAATGACAGAGAATATTGCGATACTATCGAAATTTTAGGCTATACCTGCATGATATCGAGGTCGATAATGTGCACCCTGTCACGGCGGTGAAAGGCTTCGAGGATGGCTTGGTTGGAGGTGAAGTGAGCGAATTTGATGAAAGGCGAGATAGTGTTAAAGACTTGAAAAGCACCATGAATGCTTTTGTAGTTGACCAAAGGAGAGCAAATGCCTAGCCACGAGTTCAAAACCCTACTCGACATGGCCTTGGCAAAATATGCCACCACGCGCTCCGCGCAGGATGGCCCATACGGCGAGGCCATCTGGGTGAGCTCGAGTAGCATCCGATGTGCCTCGCCGGGGTTCTCCACGGAGATTGCAACCGCACATTCGAACAGAAGAGTAATTAGTGTTAAGCCATGCTGGTCAAGCTTACTCAACCCTCTATCTCTCCTGTTGTTTTCTGCATGGAGTTGCAGCTCATTTCCCCACTGCAAGTCGTAATCTGCACGATCAGCACTTGTGTCGTCGCCGTAGTTTTTCCTGGGGGCTTTTCTCGGACTAAACTCTCCGGAATGTGACGGTGGGATGAAGTACTGATCCCCGGATGTTGCTGCAGTGTGCAAAGTGTCTGCGGTGGTGGTGGCTGTTTCCGGCAAGTCATCGATGAGTTGCTTCGTTATGTGCTCTACCCACTGAGAGAGATCGCTTACAGGCTTTGGGAATGGATTAACGGAGGTCGAATTGTTAATCCAATTAGTTTCATGGGGTTGGATCATATTCACAGTCCCATGAACCATTTCAAATTCTGCTTTCATTATTTGAAATGATCACAGATGAATTAAGACAGAGAATAGAACCAGATGGTGTTGAGAGAGAGAGAGAGGAGAGGGGAGGTAGTTGTTGGTGGAGGTCATTTTTAAAGGTAAGTGATGTCTAAGGAAAAGGTGAGGGAATGACATAGAATTTTGGCATTTTTAAGATATTACAGAGAAGGATGGCCGGCATATCCAGGACATATAAAAGAAGTTAACATGCTACAAGCCAAAGATACCACGTCGGAAAGGTAGCGATTTTGCGATTGTTAATATTGATAAAGTAATTTGGGGTTCACAACCAATTGATCAAACCCTTATAAACACATAGACAATGTCTCATTTTTCCCATGTGGGATGTATATATTCTCAACAAATATATATTCAAATTTTTGAGATTTTTTTGGATGCATCTCTATATAATTATTTTTAGTTGTAATTCATCAACATACACCAACAACTAGTATCAAATTATCAGAAGGAAGATCTCCGAATGATCCAAACATAGACGAAATTACAATGCTTTAAGGAAAATGCAAGTGAGCTAAGGCTGGACAAAATTAAGTAGTATCTAATGAGGTACGTAACAGACTCAAGAACCCTAAATCCCAAGAGGAACAGCTTGCTCTATGATTTCGAAGTACTTACCCTAAACTAGTCTTTCAATCAAAGTAGAGGGTCTGTCGTTTCTTTCTTCAGGCCGGTAACAACACCGTTTTAAATTTGAGTTTCAAATTTCTTATCAATTATTTTCTTATTTCTACGTACTAAGATTTTCGATAATTTGCCTCAAGATTTTGAGCCAGGGTGGCCTAATAAATCGGCAAAGTATTGTAATAACTTCATTAATTGGAAATCAACATATAATCACATCTTTTGAACTTAGAACGTAAGTCCATGTATATATTGATAAGAATTCATGAAGATGAGAAAAGAACAACTAATCCACTAAATACATCATAGTGATGCATGGCTGCTTTGAATAAAAATTAGTTGAGATTAATATCAACTGCTTTCATTTCATTTCTAAAAATGCTTATGTATACAAAAATTATAATGATGATGTATAATGTAGGTTTGTGAAATTTGGAGTTATGCTTGATAGATTTTGTTTGTTGTTGTTATCATTGACCCATCAGAAAAGACATTTTTGGCGACAAACCAAAATAAAATACTTCCTCCAAATGTGAATGGTTCAAGCTCTTTGCTTCTGATCTAATCAATTCATCTCTATGCTAATTAATTAATCCGAGTGGCTTAATTGGACGATTTCTAATAACTTGACTCAGCTAATTTGGAAGGCATTCCTGTGATTTGTTAAGATCTAGCAAATCCATTAGGTCATGATAACATAATATTGCTGGCCTTAATAATTTGAGCAATTTGGCCAGCATAGTTAATCACTTAATCCTCCAGGTGCCAGCTTTTGCTGCATAGATTTGGAATTAGAACTCAGCCAACCCACAGGTTTTGGAGAACCTCGTTTCTGATGTCAAATAGTCAACCTTGCTTTCCCCACACACAACGTTAACAATGGACGATATGAAAGACTCAAAATCAAACAAACTTGTCAACAGGGTCCAAGTCCGGGTTAAAAATAAAAACACTCAAATTAAGTTCATCCGAAAGTTCTTTAGTGCTCTGAAGTACTGGCATTATTTTAGTTTTGGCTGTTATACCGTACTGTGACCGCACATAGGGTGAGAAGCACTGGTGCAAGGAAGCACCATAGACTATCTTGAAGTTTAACAATCAGCTTAACTAACTATATATTTAGTCTGAAGTTTTCATATCTCCCCTAGCCTCTGCCTCCTCTGTTTTCAAGTTTGTCAACTTCTTAATTGATGAGCATTTTCATAATTTCATTTTGCTACTAACTAGCCACTTCAACCCGAAGTTTCCCTCCCCGAACCTTTCCCTCGATCTTTCCCGGTCATCCCACCAAAGTTTCATCCATAAAAGCTCCTAACTGTCTCTATAAAGAGTATGAACGAAGTTGATATGCCACAATATATATAGCGATAAAAAGAACTTGAGGAGACGTCCAAGGAATGCTTAGTTAAGCAGTTACGGCACTAAGAATCTAATCAAAGCTCAGAAACCACCGGTAAACTTTAGTTGAGAAAGAACCGATAACTGAACTTTCGTTTTACGATTTGCTTTTCACTTCTCGTGTCCGATGTTGACTACACAACAAATTACACGTCTGAAAGAATTTGAACTAACCGGTCCACAGTTGAGTGTTTATGTCCAATTGCTGAAGTATTGGAGACAAGAATAACTGTAGTAGCTTTAGTTTTATTTGCCGTATTCAGAAGGCTTCGTTTGTCTGAATACTTCAACATATGTGCCATTTTTTCCAGTCAATTTAGAATGTAATCACCAAATTTATATTAAACTAACATGAAAATTTCCCCACAGAAAATGATTTCTCAATGATCGATGGAGACTATATTGTCCAAACTTCATGCCATATGGCACTTCTATCGTAAACACAGACCCACATCGGAGAATACCTTTGGGATCATTCGGTATGTCTCTTTGGCTTCAATCAGATTCCTATAAAATCTTTGTTCGCTTCTGTTTTCAACTGGGAAAATAAAAGAAAGAAAATACATGACACAGTCACACATTTTGTATTTTGGTGATTTGAGTGTCCTTGATGATGTATTATCTAGAATTATCAAGAGTAAAACCCACCACTAGGGTCAAAACTTTTCTCCACCGGACAAAATGATACCCAACTTTTAAAAGTGATCAAAATGATACCTAAATTTTTAAAAGTGATCAAAATGATACCTAAATTTTTAAAAACAAATCAACTTGATACCCAACTTTCAAAAGTGATCAAATCACGTGTGGTTCAGTATTTTATGGGGTTATAATAATATTTTACACAAAAAACTATTTTTCAATTATTTTTTATTTTACTTTGTTAATTCTCTTCTTCTTCTTCTATCTCTGCCTCTCTCTCTCTCTTCCCATTTTTCTTTGTTTCTTTAGAAGTTAGGAAACATCCGAACTTTATTTGTTTCTACGATCGATGGTAGAATTGAAATTGAACGGAATATTTTTTTATATAAATTCTATAGAAGAAGAAGATTGGGTTATAGATGATTAATGACCCTTTGACCATAAATCACTTCAATTTTTGTGCTTGATTTTGCATTTGATTTAACAAAGAAGTAAAACAAAACAAAAAAAGGGCTAAATACATTATACTATGTAGTTTGGGTCCAAAATCAATTCAGTCCCTAAACTTCTAATTTCATCAAGAACACCCCTGCACTTTCAATTTTGATCTAATAGGTCAAATTTGTTAGTCTTCTGACAATTGAGTCATTTAACTTGTTGACGTGGCTCATATATGATCTATGTTTTATGATGTGGTGTTGAGGTGGCCTGCATAATCAATTTTGGAGTGAGTCCCACTATTAGAAATCTATCAAATAAATAGTTTTTCAACAAATAATCCAACTATAACTTGAACCCATAACAGAATATTAATGAATTGGACCTATTAGATCAAAATTGAAAGTACATGGGTGTTTTTTTATGAAATTAGAAGTCCAGGAACTGAATTGATTTTGGACCTAAACCACAGAGTAGTAATCAGTATTTAGCCCTAAAAAAAATAAACTGAGGTATCAAATTGATTTGTTTTTTAAAACTTCAGGTATCATTTTGATCACTTTTGAAAGTTGGGTATCAAGTTGATTTGTTTTTAAAAATTTAGGTATCATTTTGATCACTTTTAAAAATTTAGGTATCATTTTGATCACTTTTGAAAGTTGGGTATCATTTTGTCCAGTGGAGAAAAGTTTTGACCCTAGTGGTGGGTTTTACTCAATTATCAATGCATGATATATATAAAATCGCGTAAGCATGACGTTTAGCTGTCATCACTTACTACAACGAATTTGATCGATTGGCTTGTAGCCAAAGAAATAAGAACAGAAAAAAATAAAAACTGGAAAGAGATTGAGAAGGAGAGTGAACAAATTGTATTGCTTTGAATAATACAGCGAATTAACATGTATACAGTGTATGAGTTTGAGTGTATCTTTGTACAGTATTTGGTATTTGACAACAATGGACAACAAGAAAGGAAGGAAAGAAGATTACAAATTAGTGGTTGTAAAGGAACTGGTATTACCCTTTAACATGTTGATAGCAGAGAAAATTACAGGCCGCTAGCTTATCCGAGAAGGCTCAATATTGGTTGCTTTGTCAAGATCCGCCACCCTCCTTCAGACCTTGGAGACTTGGATTTTCATCAAACCTCGAAGCTCTCCAGCTGACAGAACCATGAAAAAAATACCGGCACAGAAGGCAGCATTGAGACTTGCATCTAATTACTTGAAAATCGAAATACAGTTGGTGGACAAGCTCCAAGTCCATCAGATGGATTGGCCAAATTAGGTAGAGTCACTCCGACGTTCAGATACTTCTAATTCGGGAGGCAACATGTTCAAAAAGCTGCCTTTCACAGGTTGTTCACTTCCAGGTGTGTCAGATGACTCCGATGATTCTGACTCAGCATCTGTCTCGAGCAAACAGAAACAGGTTAGGAAGTAAAAGACATCTCCTCTATATATCCATAGTGAAACATTAACAATATGTGTACAAAGATACACTGTACTATTATAAGAACACAAAAAACGTTTGAAGACACATAATAGATTGATTAAGAGAAAGATATAAGCCTACCAAAAAGAGTTTTTACGGATGGCCGTTTTGATGTGTTGGTCTTCTTCTTCAACGAGGCTACACAGAGAGAAGATACCAACTCAGTCGTTAGAGAGAAAACAATAGGAAAAAAAAAAAGAAAAAAAGGACACCGGAAGATAGCTAATTAAACATTATTCTTCCAAACAACACATCAAAATGGATGGGTGATCTATCCATACAAACTAAACAGGATAATATAACCCCCAAACAATTCAAAATCAGCTAGTTGGTAGATACTTGCTCTGTATTCCAGATACTTTGGCCAGTTGACCAGTACTGGTAACTACAAGAAAAACTACAACTTTGGATGGTACCTGCTATTCTGACAACCATCAACAGTTTTCAGATTTCACTGTAAATTAGTTATATATGTACATATGGTGTGTGTGAGAGCAGATAAAACCTACTTTGAACCAATACCAATACGTAATAAAAGATAAAACTCTAAAAGTTCATGAAGGGGGGAGGGGGAGAGAGCGAGAGAGAGAGAGAGAGATACCCATCCCAGGTACTTGATAATCATTAACGATTTCAAAGTTTTTATATGTGTAGCCCACAAAATTGATGTCCTTGGAGGAGAGCATCTGCAAAAGAACAGGGAAAATATGAGGAGAAAATAAGTGAAAACTGGGAAAGATTTGCTGGGTAGAGCAGGGTAGCTACTAGATATCTCTCTTTCTAATTTTGTAAAACTTCAAGTTCAAACTAATTCCTAAAAGCATTGAAAATGAAAAGAAACTCTCTGACTAAACCAATTACTAAAAAATAAATGAACTTAAGCTTCCAGGAAGTTTAGGAACGTAATCTCAGTTCTACACCCTGGAACTTAGACTTTTCTATGACCAACAGATACCTCAATTTCAGAATTTTGAGCTTTAAACCTGAATGTATACAATTTATTATTAAGCCTTGGAAAGAGCTCTATTGCATTCAAAAGCCATGTATGTAATTGCTACAAAGTTGCCCCCAATTTCTCTCAATGCCAAAGATACACAAAAGAAAATAAGATCTATTAGGTCTGAGAATTCAAAAGTTCCTTGAACACTAACGCAACAAAGTTTATTAAGATTAAATGCCCATCAACAAGGTTTCCCCTAGTTTGTACTAGAACAAAAACCAAATAATCCAGTACTACATATAAGCCAAAAATAACATCCCAGCCAACCACTCGTTTGATATACAAAGAGAAAGAAACTGAAAACTTGCTCTCAAAAATTCTTTGATATAGAATGAGGATTCTTAGTAACTCTTTGAAATACCAAACCAGCTCAATACACATTAAACAGACTCTTATAGTACAAAGAAAGAATGCTTAGATGCTTATCCATAGAAAAGATTGTATATTATTAAGAAAAATAGAGTTAATGAAACAGACTATATCTTGTAATGCTATTATACCATATGGCAGAGACAGCAATTCATTTTGATTTTAAATCTGGCAGTGGAGACAGCAATTTTCTTTATAAGTGAAAATAACTTGGTAGCAATTAAATTCCAAAGCTTACCTTTCTCCAGGGACCCGTTTTGGCTGAAGACTGAGCTTGGTTGTCAGCCTGCAGACCAAAAATTAGCATAAACAAACTCAGGACCAACATATTATCCTGAACAAAATTTTCTTCAAGCAATCCACAAAAATGGAGAAACATCTATACCTCTTCAAACTTTTCGAAATTTTGAGTATCCAGATCATCATTGACCTCAGGAATAAATGCAGCATCCATTTGATAAAGCTTTTCCCATTCAGTACCTTCAAACCAAGGATGAACCTGAAAAAGGAATCATCAGTAAGGTAATTATCATTATATGCAACAGGTTCATTAACAGATCCAAGCAATTTAGAACAGGACACACCATACAACACCTTTATTTCACTTGCGCCATTTGTTCCCAACCTTTGGTCGACATGACACAAGAGATTACTAATAAGATCTTTTGCCTCTGGAGATAGCTTTGCTTCTTCTGGAAATTTCAAATGAGTTTTCCAGTTTACTATCTGCAACAAGCAAGACAAGCCATATTGACGATGTTATCAAGCAATAAGTACAACTTGTCATCCCTATTGAGGGTTTGGGGATAGTTATGATTGGGTGCAGTTAAACAAGTGGTAGGATCAAAGTTTCAGCTTAAACATGGACATCAACGTGGGATGCATGTAATATTGATCACAATGATTAAATTGTTATGTCAGAGTAATTAATCACAAATTATCAACTGTAGAAACAATCCAGGAACCAGTTCAGAGTTAAAATAGAAAAAGACTGATGCAGTGGAATCTACAAGTGGAGGATGCAGATAGGTTTACTTTCAGAAATATGTACTTTTATATGTTGAAATGAGATGCCACGAGAGACCCAGCTCCACCCGAGACTTCCTACAAGAAAGATGCTTAAATAAATTTAAAGTAGTTCTAGAATTTACCTTCCTGCATGTTGACATTGGATCATCAGAATAGAAGGGCGGGTAACCGACTAGCATTTCATACATAATTGCCCCAAGTGACCACCTGTGCATTAATCAAAATCATAACTTTGCTTAGACCAAAAATAAAAGCATAACTTCGCCAAAACAAGGTAGTTTTTCAGTTTATGGCACATAGATTCCCCTAGTACTTGAAACAAAGTTCCATTACAACATGAAAGGTGCAAAAAATAATGACTACTTAAGATCATATTTTTCGTTTCAACTCCGAGTCTATGGTAAAGGGATCTTAATTGATGTCCAAAGAGCAGGGGAATTATTCATTTGAATTGCAGACCCAAGTACCTATCACTAAAAGGCATAAGTACTCACCAATCACATTCCATTCCATAGCCTTTTTTCAGTAGAACTTCTGGAGCAATATAATCAGGTGTACCAACAGTTGAATAAGCCTGCAATACCATATATCAATAGTTAGAGAAACACTACACCACACCATCCTACCAAACTAGCAGTCCCTCTTTTATCTACCTTCAAAGTAATGGCATGAGGGAGTGAGAGTGAGAGAGAGAGAGAGAGAGAGAGAGAGAGAGAGAGATTATTAACAATAGACTATATAACTCACAAGCATTCTCCTATTCTTCTGCCAATGTTGCAGTTGCTCTTGTTGTGTGCGTTTTGGAGCTGCCGGACGTTCATCATTGTGTCCAGAACCATTGGCATTATTTATTGAAAAGTCTTCATGAATTGTACTGCAGTCTAAAGGTTTGCATAATCCAAAATCTGACAGTCTCAAGTGTCCATATCTATCGAGTAGTAAATTATCAGGCTTAATATCCCTGTCTTATGCAAAACAAACAAGTTAAACCCTTATTTTGTAGTACAAAGGTGCATACTTAATATATGGTTTAAAGAACTTTGATAATGATGAAATTGTAACACTAACCTATGAATATAATGGTGCTTATGGATAGACTCAATAGCCAAAACTGTTTCAGCGACATAAAATCTAGCCTCATCTTCGGTCAAAATATCCTTTCTCATAAGTAAAGTCATCATATCTCCTCCAGGTAAGTATTCCATTATAAGATAAAGATAGTCATCGTCTTGAAAAGAACAATAGAGCTTGACAATGCAATTGCTGTCCACCTCAGCAAGCAGATTCCTTTCAGCTTTTACATGCTCAACCTGAAAGGAATATAGGGCAACTGACAGTAAATACATTTCAAGTTTCATCTACCTCAGTAATATGAACTAGCAGGCCAGTTTACTGAAATACCTGGCCTCTACGAAGCATTTCTGATTTCTTAAGCTTTTTCATGGCATATACAGAACCTGTTGTCTTTTCCCTGCAGACACGAACCTGCACCATGAAGGCATTTTACTGAACTGAAATTTATAATTCACCTTCAGGAATAAATACCTAAGATATCTTTATGATTTCATACTGGTCCACTATATACAGCCTTATACAAATACAAATTCAAAACTAAGTCTGGTACATATTGGTATTCCAGCTAGGTTGCGGAACAGGGAAAGTGACAAGTCCTAGCTACAAATCATGTTTTATGCAACGATCTGAATTCAAACACAATGTTGTATAAAAATACGTACCTCACCAAATGCACCCTTGCCAATCATAGTCAGCAACTCAAAATCATCGACACCCATTTTATGCCTCTGAAGCCGCATGTATTCGGTTTCTTTCTTCTCCAAGAACTTAAGAAGGTTGTTCTGATCCTCCTCAGACACATCAGCATCAGCCAACTTCTTCTCCAACATATTTCGTCTGCCGCCACAGGATCAATGCAATACTAAATGAGACCCCAATTCAAATTTTTCATTAAGGAACCCAAAGTTGATATATCTTTTTCTTACCTTTCTCTCCTCTCATGGAGATTCTTCATCTGCTCCTTGTAATGGTTCTCAATGTACTGCTTGGCCGCGGCGGCCTTCTGCTTGGTGACATTCGAAAGCGCTTCATCGTCGGTATTGGAGCCGTCGTCGCCGCCGGCGGTGTCCTTCTTCCTTCCGTAGCTCCTCACTTTATCGCGCGGCTGAAGCTTCTGGAACCATTGCCTTGCCGAATCCATTTCCTACCCCCCCAATGTGGCACCCCAAACCATGCCCCCCAAAACGCACCGTATTCAACAGCAATGCATCTGCATTTTTTTTTTCTTTTTTCTATTGTTATATCAAAATATACACAGAATCACAATCGATCGGGTTGCGTGCAAATCAAGCAATTGCGGAATCAAAAGGACAGTCGGAAGAAGAAGACAGAAACAACCATGGTGGGAAACAAAGTTTAGGAAGATGAGAGCGGGGGGCCTAGGATTTCGGATTACCGCGCAAAATTTGATCCGTGAAAGTACCCCTTAACCAAAGTCCGCCATTATCGGTGGGGAATTGGGCCTGGGCTTCGGGTCTGGAGCTCCGTTACAAACTCCGACGTCTCACGACTCCTCTTTTCTTTGTGTTATCCGCTTTGTTCGCTATCCTTCTATGCGTTGTGCGCAGCTCGGAGAGACACACACCACCACCCCCTCCCTCCTTTTTTTTATTTTATATTTTATATATTTCGAATTTTCCTAAGAAAAAATAAATAAATAAGAAAATAGGACCGTTAGATTTGTTATTTCTTGGCACGTTGGATCTCGCGAGAAATTGATCCGAGAAGAATCGGGTGGGCGGTGGTCTCCACGTTCTGATGTTGACCTTTGCGCGCGCGCTCCACATTGGCAACACATCCGTTTTGTTTTTCAAAGCACCTCCAAGTGTTTTGTTCAATGTATATATCTTCAGCGTTACGATATTGTGATTCCAAGACTGCATCGGTGATAAGTGATGGTAAAGATTTTTGCTTTCAAGTTTTGAAGTTAGTTTCTTTTGATATATTTTCGGTGAGACTAACAATAACTTCATTGTCAATGCTGTTAATGTTTTTTGTTATTATTTTTATTTGTCGAGTCTAGAAATAGAATCCATGTCAGCGACACTCTATCTGGTGTTAAACTTGGATTGAATGAAACTCAGGGGAGCAACTAAATAATTGCATGACTTCGTGAATTATTTTTAGTGGTAAACTCTTGTTCCTAGTGTAAACTAATGTTGTATAATTGTATAAATCTAGAAGCTATTTATCAATGGGAATAGCGGGCGTATCTTTCTGCGCCTAGGATCATTTCTTTTGCACAAAGCAATAAACTCTGAGGTTCAACAAGGGAAGATTTCTTGCATCTAGGGCAATCATGGGACCATGGATCCCCACTCCCCAGTCCCTTTGAGAATACATCAACCAGAAAGAAGAGCAGATTCCAAAAGCTAAGACAATGCTCCTTTATCTTACAACCTCTGCGCATGAAGCCAAACCCAGACTCGGTTAAAGTGAAATTGTTGCTTTGGTCCGAGGAAGACAGTTTGGAGAAGCATTGCCATCAGAAAGTGATTGCAACCTTGCACTGCTTCCTTGGAGTGAAGAGGAAGAAAGAAATTGTGTGCCTTAATCCTACTAAATTCAAATGAAAAGGAGATATCTCTACCAACTTAGGACAGTAACTCGATGCTGCAAGTAACATCATATCAACCATAATGGAAACCTAGCCTATAAGAGTCTTGATTCAAATGGCATCAAATGCGTGAGATGGTCCAACATTATCTTTTCATAAAACGAAGATGAAACTACTGAAGCAACAGGCAACATTTTCTGCAGACTATTTTTGCAATCTGGAAAACCTAAAAGAGTACATAATTCCAGGCCATTTGAAAGCACAAGATCATGATGTTCCAGACATAAGGCAGAAACAAGCAACAAATCAGAGTCGAACTGAGACTAGCTCATATGAAAATTTATCTCTGTTACTGTAAAATATAGGATTGTACATCACATTCGCTGTTACAAGTTTTTCCAATCTGTTTCATTCAATGTACTCAACCAAGCCATGTAAAATCATGTGCTATTCACATGTTTGATGCTCCTATCATATGGTCCCCTCATCACAAGAATCTTCTTTTCTATATAATCAAACAAAGCAACAGTGGGAAAGAGATTGCAGACTACTCTTGTTGCAAGACTTCTTAGATAACCAAGTCAGTACAATTTATCATCCTATAAAAAGCCATACGCGTGCTTCATGGTATAACCCCCACCAGGAAAGGGCATGGCACACTACCTAGTTGCAAGTTTTCTTATATGACCAATGTCAGTATAACATATTGGCCTACAAAAGGCCATCGGAGCTGCTTCACCGTATAGCCAACAACACAAATGCTTGACCTAGTGGATCCCATTTTAATGCCATCCTTATTTCTACAGTCTAAGAAGGGAAACACTCCATGTGTGGGTAAACCAAGGATTGGTGAAAAATGAATTTAAGAATTTGCCTTGAATTTGGATTTTATCTTAACTTCATCAACATATCAGCGGTAATACGCCATGTGTCTTGATGACATACCAAAAGGAGATGACGTTTGGGCAGGATTTTTGGGTTTCTTTTTCTCCTGCTTGGTTTCAGCACGAAGCCAGGATTCGACAACAGAAAGCAGATTGACTGAACTCTTCAACTCTTCAACCTCCAATAACTTCTGAGCTCTCTTTAGCTCACCATCTTGGATGTAAGCTAAATGGGTTGCCCATGTTTCCAAGCCATCAAAGATATGAGTTGCGTATACAATTGTAGCTCCTCTCTATATGAAACGCAGGATGAATCATAATTAAGATGGGTCCAATTAAGAGAGATAGATATGAGTCATGCTAATTGACCAGAAAACAAAAGTTTTTGTTATCAAATGACATGTGTCATTTCCCCATTCAAAGCTCTTCCAGATCTCAGATGTGGAGTGTGTATATGTGTTATAACTTTAACAAAAAGAGATAAATGATACAAAGCCATACCTGCTCACATTCTTCCTTGAAGAAATCTAGTAAGTCCATCCTAGCAACAACATCCAAGTCGACTGTTACCTCATCAAGCAAGAGAACCTGGAAGAAAATGAGAATGCTTCCACTTTTTAATATGCCAAAAGAAAATCTACCACATTTTAGCCTACCAGAGTCCAAGGACAAAATTATAAAGTCAATAGGTGGAGATTCTAAAATGTGCAGGATGTACCCCAAGCATGGAATGAAACATGAAGCACTCATATAATTCTATACCATACACAATTATCCTTAGAAAGATGCAAAATGAAGTTAAAATTTAAAATCATCTTAGGATCTTCTTAAGAGTGCAGGGCGTTTCATTTTTGAATTACAAACCCATATATATGAGATCCTATGATACCTTGAAAGGATGAAGAAGTCCCATGCAGATTTGCACTCGGCGTCGCTGCCCATCAGATACTTTATGCATTCGCCACTTGAGATCTATATCAAGCAGCTCAATCAACTTTTCTCTCCTAACCGGATCAGTTCCTTCCACTGCCACAAGTTAATTTCAACAATATTTGTGATGAGAAAGATCTAATATATCCAATTCAATGAAACAAACATGACAAAAAGGTAGCAACACGAATAAACACTCCAAAAATCGCACAGTAAATATTATTAAATACAGTATGCTCTGACTTTACTTTTCTTCCTGATAAAACTGGGATAATGTAGCATGCTAGATAAAATAACCCACCTCCAAATATCATATGTTCAGCAGAGAAGTCTCCTTGGAGGGGCAGCTCTCCCTGAAAGTTTTCAAAGACAAGCCTATTCAAATTCATTTGGTTCATAGCACCTGGATTGCATTATGACTATCTTAGCTTGCATTGTGCACTCAGCTAGCCACAAGGCCTAAAATGATTAAATTCATGAGCCAGCCCTAATCAAATTGCACCATAAATTTACAAATGAGATGATTTTCATAATATTAGGAGCAGAATACTCACAGCACAGCCAACAGTTTTGCTCCAGGAGCCTCCCAAATAGGCCAAGTCGCCGCTACAGACCAAATGAGTGTCATGAAAAGCCGAACCATTCAACACCCGCACCACGTCCCTCCCTCCCACCATTTGCTTCCCCGCCAAAATCTTCAGCAGAGTAGTCTTCCCTGCAAAACCACTCAATACTCTTTCAATTAGCTTCTGAAAGGACCTAACAGAAATGTTAGGTCGATGAATTAGGTTAGGGTTTTCGGCTACCGGATCCGTTGGCGCCGACGAGAAGGCACCGTGATCCGGGAGCAATGTTGAGGCTGAAGTCGTAGAAGAGCGGAGGTTGCGCGTCGTACGCGAATTGCATGCCACTGACTCTGATACCGCTCGAGGTCTCTGCTTCTTGTTCCGCCATGGTTGCTCGTCCGGTAGTACGGAGACGATGGTGATTTCGTCGGTCAAATTATGAGTCAGAGTTGGATAAGAATATATAGGGCGCGGACGGTGACGTGGTGGATAACTAGGAGGCCACGTAAGATGGTTACCCGGGGTGGAGATCCGGTGTAGAAGCGGCCACGAGTCTTGGAGTAATGGGCCAACTGAGTTTGGTCAATTACTGGTTGGAAAGTCCCACTTACATAGTTTTTGAAACGTGGCCATATATGAGGCCATCAGAGTTCAAGAACATGGAAGTAGCCAAGTAGTTTCTTTCAAAAAAAAAACTGAGGAGGGTAGGTGATATGAATTTTCTTCTCCTTCTTCTTCTTTTTGATTAAAAATCTTATTCTTATTGTTAGGGGGCCAAATAAGTAAATAGACTCGACAATAGCTTGAGTTTGCCCAATCTGGGTGTCCAAACGTAACTCAGATTGGCGGCCTAATTGGAGAATGAGTTTGAAAGTGGGTTCAACTGCAGGTTCTAAGTTGGATTCGGTCTCTTTTATGGACCAAAAGTACTAATTCTCTAGGGTTTCGTATTTGGGAACAAAATTCGATTATGTTTGACATATGTGGCACTATCGATTCTTCTAGAGTAGTACTGAATGATGATTCAAGCTATTTTTTAATAAGTGAGCTTTGAATGTTCAATGAGGGACCTATCTCTATGTAACACTTTGGATACTATCACATCTTCTTGTTTTATCTGTAGATGGCAATGGAAGGGTATGCAATAATCATTCTAGCTTGAGGCTAACGGACGTTCCTTGTGGTTTGATAATGCTCCATAATGTTTTCTGGACGTGTTTCGATATGATTGTAATCAACTTTATTGAGTTCTAATATATGAAGTTATTTCGTTGATTAAAAAAAAAATACAACTTGAGTTTGTAAGTTCGATTCTATTTTAGTTCGTTGAAACTCGGCTTGTAAATGGATAACACATTTTAAAGGAAGAATTAAAAAGAAAAATGCATAACATATTTTGTCCACAATTATGTTACTTACAATCAGTTGTGTATATTTAGTCAGTAACTAATCAAAGAAATTATGCTCAATTATCATTGAATGTAAATATAACCAAGGTTCTGAAAAACGCTAGGCACTAGTTGGGCTGTGACCCGGAGACTAGAGCCTAAGGGCCTAGGCGGTTTTTATTTTTTTAATTTTTAAATTATTTTTATGACCTATAATAATAAAAATAAAAATATTTAAAATCTAAAAAGTAATTATAAATATAAAAATAGTCAAAATATAGAATAAATTAGGGTTTAGGGCCGCCTAGTTCCCGCTTAGGCCAAAATCCGATCGGTTCCTTACCACCTAGCGCCTAGGCCCTTTTTTAGAACATTGAATATAATACTGGAAAAACAAAATAATTCAAATTAAAAATATTTTTTCTACTCTTAAATTTACGGTCAATGATAATTGAGCATAATTTTATGGGTAATTTATGGATAATTGTACTTTCGATATTCACTATAATGAACCCAATTGATAAAAAAACAAGATTACTTGTACTTCACAGTCATATCATCTAATCATCTAGATCAATCTGAAGAGAGAATCCATTCTCAAAAAAAAAAAAAAAAAATCTAAAGAGAGATTACCAAACAAGACGCATTGACTTGGGCCCAAACTCACCTGGTCAAAGGTGCGCATGTTAGTAAGCGTGCGCCTCTCGCGCGCCATAGAAACAACCGTCTCGGTGAAAGTATAACATCCCTGACCCCCTCTGTTCAAGTTTCAACATAAGAAGCTGCAAAACCCTCCACACAGAAGGAGTCCCCAATCAAATTAAATTACTAATCTTTATTTCGATTTCTCAAAACCCCAAAACCAGTGAATCCCAAACACCAAAGCGTGAATCGTAAGGTAAGAATTTTCCTTAATTGCTTTGGTATTCACGCTTAATTCTCTATTGGAATTGGACTGATGCCCTAATCGCCTCTAATTGGAAGATTAAATATATGATACAGTAGCATGGAGGAAGACGAAGACAGGATTTTGCTGAGCAGTTTGGGCGTCACGTCGGCCAATCCCGAAGATATTGAGAGGCACATTTTATCTGAGGTATGCCAATAATCGAATTCCAATTGCATTGCTTTGCTTTGTATGCCACTTTAATCGAAACCATGATTTTTAGCTGCTAAAAGATAATGGATTTGGTAATGGAAGTTTAGGAATTGACTGTAGTTAGTACTTGACTGTAGGTTAAGAATAATGGCAATGCCGGTGACATTGGTGAGGCTGGAGGGAGCAATGAGGAGGAGGAGTTGGGGGAGAAACCGGAGAGTGTTGATCCATCCGTGGCCAGCCACGCCAAACTCTATAACAAATTGAGGGCAGTTGAGTTTGAAATCGATGCGGTGGCATCCACTGTCGAGCATGAACAAGGCGGGAATGAAGATGGCATTCGTGATGGTGATGATGGCGAGGAACGGGGGGATAAGGAGGATGATGTTGAGGCTTCTGATAACCTTCAGCATGCTTTGGCCACTGATAGACTACGGAGTCTGAAGAAAACAAAGGCTCAACTTGAGAAAGAGCTTTCGGACTTGGGCAAGCAAAGACCTTCTAAGGGTATTGAGCTTGACAGAGTCTTGTCTAATATTGTCAAGGAAAAGCCTGCACCCAAGAGGAAGTTGAAACAGGTTCAGAAGTCTGGCAAAAAACAAGAAAAGCGGGTTAAAACAGTCTCATTTGATGAGGATGATGATTTTGATGCCGTGTTGGATGCAGCCTCCACAGGGTTTGTTGAAACGGTGAGTTCAACTGAACACAGTTTAATCCTTTTCACCTTACCTTGTTCAAAATTTTGTTCTGGGAATACGAGTAATTAAGGAATTACTAGTAAGTTTGTAGAAATGATAAGTTCTAAACTGTTTATTGTTGAAAAAAAGGAAGAGAGAACAGGATAGCTAACCTTAAGCTGTTGATATGCCAGGAAAGAGATGAATTAGTTCGAAAAGGGATCTTAACTCCTTTCCATAAACTAAAGGGCTTTGAACGCCGCCTTCAAGATGGAGGGCCATCTCAGAGGCATAATGATCCCGCAGAAGAAGACAGAAATGATGATTTATTTTCAGCCAGTGTTGCTAGAGCAGCCCAATCAATATCAAAGGCTGCACAAGCCCGCCCAACTACAAAGCTACTTGATTCGGAAGCTCTACCAAGGCTTGAGGCAGCCACCTATTCTTTCCAGAGGCTAAGGAAACCTCTGAAAATCCCCCAATCCCTTGAAAATGATACACAGAAGAACAAAAAATCAGGAACAAGAAGGAAGCGTCCTTTGCCTGAGAAGCGATGGAGAAATCGCATTTCTCTTGAGGAAATGAATTTGAACGGAAACGGTATGTTCAGTAATCTCCTACGACTTGTGGTGTTTGGTAGTTGTATGACAGAGAGGAATGTTCTAAAAGAAAGTTGTTGTAGCATTGTTATATCTATTCTCTACAAGTAAGTTATTTTATAGCATGCCTACGACTTGGCCTGGTGTCAATAACAGTGTATGACAGGGTTTCTTTACACATTTTGACTTGGATTTATTAGTATGTTATGTCATGTCTACAGTTTAGCATTTAACATTTATAATTAAATAACGCTTGAGGTTTAAAGATCAGACATGTTGGTGGACTTTGATGATGAGACATGTTGTTTTACTTGCAGAGGTGAGCACCCCTAGGGAAGAAGAAAACCAGGAAGATACTGGAGATATAGATGATGATGAGTATCCTCATGTTACCCTTGAAGGGGGCTTGAAAATCCCTGAGTACATTTTTGAACAACTCTTTGACTATCAAAAAGTAGGGGTCCAGTGGCTCTGGGAATTGCATTGCCAAAAAGCAGGTGGAATCATTGGAGATGAGATGGGTCTTGGTAAAACCATCCAGGTCTTATCTTTCCTTGGTGCACTGCATTTCAGTCGTATGTACAAACCAAGCATTATTGTATGCCCGGTTACACTATTGCGACAATGGAGAAGGGAGGCTAAGAAATGGTACCCAAGCTTTCATGTGGAGTTACTTCATGATTCTGCTCAGGACTCAAGTAATAGAAAAAAACAATATAAATCTTCTGGAAGTGATTCTGATAGTGAAGGTTCACTGGATAGTGATTATGAGAGACCTGTATCATCCAAAGGTGCCAGAAAATGGGATGCCTTGATAAATCGTGTTTTGAGGTCAGAATCTGGGTTGCTTATTACAACTTATGAGCAACTTCGTATCGTTGGGGAAAAATTGCTGGACGTTGACTGGGGTTATGCAGTTTTGGATGAAGGACACCGAATTCGGAATCCAAACGCAGAAATTACTCTAGTTTGTAAACAGTTACAAACAGTACACCGTATTATCATGACGGGTGCCCCAATTCAGAACAAGCTGACTGAACTGTGGTCCTTGTTTGATTTTGTCTTCCCTGGAAAGTTGGGGGTTTTGCCCATATTTGAGGCTGAGTTTGCCGTTCCCATATCTGTTGGCGGTTATGCGAATGCTTCACCGTTACAAGTATCGACAGCTTACAGGTTCACATTTGATATCTTTTACATTTAGAAAAGGATCAGACGATGGCTACTTTTTCACTGTGCAATGTGCAGAACTGAATTATTACTTTTATGCAACAATTATTGGAAGATTTTTTGACTATTTGAGTTATTTGGAATTCAGCCATTAAAGAAAAAAAAATTACACATAATTGTGAAATGCTCTTTTCTTAACTCTATTTTCCCAAATTGTTCAGAGTTATATACATAATCTACAATTTTATATTGTGCAGGTGTGCTGTGGTTCTGCGAGATCTGATCATGCCGTATCTCCTCCGGCGCATGAAGGCTGATGTGAATGCACATCTTCCTAAGAAGACTGAACATGTCATCTTTTGCAGCCTCACCACTGAGCAACGATCTGCATATAGAGCTTTTCTTGCCAGCTCTGATGTGGAACAGATTTTGGACGGCAATAGGAATTCACTTTATGGAATTGATGTGATGCGTAAAATTTGCAACCACCCTGATCTGCTTGAGAGGGAACATGCTGGCCAGAATCCTGATTATGGGAATCCTGAGCGCAGTGGGAAAATGAAAGTTATTGCCCAAGTTCTTAAAGCTTGGAAGGAGCAAGGTCATCGTGTTCTTCTATTTATGCAAACCCAACAAATGCTTGACATTATTGAAAGTTTTCTGGTCGCTGGTGAATATAGCTACAGAAGGATGGACGGTCTGACTGCCATCAAACACAGAATGGCCTTAATAGATGAATTTAACAACTCAAATGATGTGTTTATTTTCATCCTTACGACTAAAGTAGGAGGTCTAGGGACAAATTTGACAGGTGCAAATAGGGTGCTCATCTTTGACCCTGACTGGAACCCTTCAACTGACATGCAGGTATTTTTTCATATTTTTTCTTTTTGGCTTGATTATTCTTTCAATTTGAAGGTTGGATGCAGATGTTGGAATTTCTAAACTAGTTTTGTCCATTGCAAAGGTTACTATATTTGTTAGTTTTGATAGATATGTTTCCTTGTGAGACCTTATCAGCATTCAGCAGAACAAATTCTTCTGTTGTGTTTCTGATTAAAATAATATTTACAGCATTCTTTTAACCTTGTTTGAAAAACTTGAAATCTTTCTGTCTGGTGAAACATACTTTTGTAATCTTAATAATAGGCCAGGGAGCGTGCTTGGCGTATTGGTCAGAAGCGGGACGTAACTATATATAGATTGATTACTCGTGGAACTATAGAAGAGAAGGTGTATCATAGACAGATTTACAAACATTTTCTCACGAATAAGATATTGAAAAACCCCCAGCAGAGAAGGTTCTTTAAAGCTCGAGATATGAAGGATCTCTTCATTCTGAATGATGAGGGAGACAGTGGGGCTACTGAAACAGCTAATATATTTGGGCAGTTATCTGAAGATGCCAATGTTGTTTGTGCTCAGAAAGATGACCACAGTACGCGAGAGTCTAAGAAAGTTACTGTACCATATACCAATGCTTCTGCTGGCAAAAGAAGGAACTCTGAGATTGAATCATCAAGGAGAAATGGAAAAGAAAAAGCTGATCACAGTGAGGGCGATGTGGACGAAGAAACAAATATTCTGAAGTGTCTTTTTGACACGCAAGGGATCCATGTAAGTTTCTTCTCTGTGCTTCTATATACATATCGTTCAATTATAATATTTGCCTATTTGGATGTATTTGTTAACTGTGGTACTTATTGTGAGGTGAGATTGTCATTTTTCTTTACGAAATAGTCCAGAAGTTGTTTAGTTGTCTTCAGTAAAATACTGAAATGATTGCAGTCACTTTTTGGTGACTAGAGTTTTGGAATAAGTCTTGGTTGTCATTGGTATGGATTCTGGTTTTGTTGGAGAAAGAGAGATATATTTCACATATCTAGATGTATTATAAAGTCTGGTTTGTTGGAGATAATATATATTCCAAATTATTGACATTTTTAAATGCTCAAGTCAGACTTCCATCTTCCTCTTACAGTTTCTTTTCGTTTTTTCTTTAACTTGGTGTTCATTTTCACTACAGAGTGCTATGAACCATGATGTGATCATGAATGCCCATGATGAAGAGAAGATGAGGCTTGAGGAGCAAGCTTCCCAAGTTGCACAAAGAGCAGCAGAAGCATTGCGCCAGTCACGAATGCTTCGGAGCCGTGACAGTGTATCTGTCCCCACATGGACTGGGAAATCAGGAATGGCAGGTGCACCATCAGCTGTCCGTGGGAAATTTGGTTCTACTGTGAATTCCCGATTGATAAGTAATACCAAACCCTCCGCTGAAGTTTCCAACAGTAGAACAAATGGGTTCGTGGCTGGGGCGTCTGCCGGGAAGGCATTATCTTCTGCTGAATTACTAGCAAGAATTCGAGGAAACCAGGAAAAAGCTGTTGAAGCTGGAATTGAGCAACAGTTTGGGATGGCTTCTAGTTCTTCTAGCAGAGGAAAAGCCGTGGATGCTGGGCCTTCTAGGCAGTCACAGAACTTGGGTGGAGTGCCACCTGAAGTACTGATTCGTAAGATCTGTACATTCCTCCGAGAAAGAGGTGGAAGTACGAATTCTGCCACAATAGTGCAGCATTTTAAGGATAGAATACCCTCAAAAGATCTTCCCTTGTTTAAGAATCTTTTGAAGGAAATAGCAAAGCTAGAGAAAACCCCGAGCGGATCAGTTTGGGTTCTAAAGCCAGAGTTTCATCAACAGTAATTGATTCATTACTTGAGAGTGCTGATTAGTTGGTGGATTTTGAGTTCTGCAGAGCTTATTAGCCACACAAAACTCCAAAGTCAGTCTTAAAGAACTGGAGTTTCCTTAGTCAAATCATTGTTGTGAATATCTTTTTGTAGGGCAAGGAATCTCAGTTCTTTGGTGGGTTTTGACACCATTTTGATCATGACCACACTGAATAGATATATTTTATCTGTACAGGAATTTGTAAACTGTGAGAATCTTCTCTTTCATAAATGACACGATAGAAGGTTTCTTATTAGAGTTCATTCGATCGGGTTGCATTTAGGTTTCTTTGCCACTACTGTACTTAATATTGAATGCATATGCGTTCTCAAAAAAAAAAAAATATTGAATGCATCTGGTTTCTACAACTTAGGTCGCCCGTCAAATCATTATAAAACAATGAAGCTTGCTTGAAGTGAACCTACAAACTATGGAAAAAAACACTGAATCAGTACAACTGTGGTACAAACAAAATATCACGTCTTAGAAACGAAAGGAATCGTTCCCGTTGTTTGCTAGGTGTAGGAAAACAACAGTGGAATACCCAACAATTCAAGACAATTAAGTTCATGCCCGCTTAGCTCGAGTGAATGTCCCTCAAGTTTTCCATAAACCGAGGGAGTATAATACGGTAGCTCATATGTTTGCCATTGTTAAGGACTGAGAATTTGTTTATTTGGTTAGAGGGATTCTTCCGCATACACAATGCAACCCTGCATGCATATCCACTGCCTGTCTTGATCAATGTCACTACTTGTTGCCAACTCTTAGCATGAACGTTGTACATCAATTAGGCTTGATTCGGTAGAGGTAAACTAGTTAATACAAAAATAGAATAGTCTCAAATAGTCTACCAATAGTCTATTTGATGTATTAATACGATAATATACTATAGACAAACCGAGCATAGTTAATTCATAATTTATAAACTCAACTTTCTTTCAATCTTTTCTTTATGCTTAAACTAATAAATGACGAAGGAGTAAGAACTCAGTTACATGTGAATTGTTCAAAACCTAATGTTCAATTAGCGTAGCTGAGCAAACCCTTGACCTAGCTACCAGTGTTATCATATGAATTGTTCAAAACCTAATGTTCAATTAGCGTAGCTGAGCAAATCCTTGGCCTAGCTAGCAGTGTTATCAATTACGCAGGTGACTTTGTGGTCGGTGGCCAAGTCTCCTACCATTTTGGAGGAGATTGGATGAGAAAGCTTGACCAATACAAACTCATCAACATTTATCTTCCTGCAATGAATCAGCACTGCAGGACCAAACCAAAGCATTTTGGTTTTGTGCCTATTTTCGTTTCCAAAAGGAAGGCAACGATACTTTTGTAACATGCCCTCCTTTGGCCGTGTCATGGTTGGGGATATGATCTACACAAGAATGAGAGTAATATCAAAATGACTTCTTGTCTGTGTCACACTTGATTCTTTAGCAGAAAATGCAGGCACAACAACTATGAAATAATAAACATATCTAGAATTCCAAGCCATAGAAATCTGAATCATTCTTCCTTTGAACTAGTAGTAGGTTGGGGAGGAAAACATGCTAATACTTTAGGACATCTATGACTTTTATATGTGAAAATAGCAAATACAATAGATATGGCAAAAGTTAAGAGGCCATACAAAATTCAAAATGAGGCAAAAGTTAAGCCCTGGCCTTAACCAGTGAATAAGTTGAGAAAGAAGATAGTAAGAGAAAGAGACAAAAAAGTCAAAACAAAATGGCAATCCGTCCTTTTTTTTTTGTCAACAGAGTCAAATTTGAAGAGGTGTGCATTATCATCCAACTAACAATAACTACACAGAGCAAATAGCAACTAAACAGATAAAACACCTCTCTATTATATACAAGTCAAAAGCTCAAATTTCAAGTTGCAGTGCCGGCTGCAGAAAAGAACATTGATAACAAGACAAAAGAAAATACATCGCAGAATAACAATTTTCCATATCTCAAGTATTTGGTACTTTGTTCTTTCTTTCTCTTCTCACATTTTCCTTTCTCCCTTTTTCCTCACAGAAAAAAAGAAAAAGAAGAAGAAAAAAACCAATAAAATGAAGACTTTGATTATAATTAACAAATGCTCACTCCATCAGAAAGCTGCCCATCCTACTGCATTTGTCTTTGTGGATGATCCTGATCCATTTGCTGGAGGCAGATTCCTCTGAAAATGATAATAAGTAAATATACCATAAATCACACATTTGCATACAAGGTTAAGAAACTGCATAGCAAATGTGTATCAGCCGCACTCATTTGTAGAAGAAGAGGTTATCCTTTTCCTTGCCGAAACATTGATGATAAGCATACGCCATATATAGGCAAAAAATGTAAGCATGTGTGAAAAACAGCCTTCCAGATTTCCATTCACTATAGTACACCAATTCTAAGATCTAAATGCAATATAACATGTATAAACACCAGAAAATTGCTGCACGATTCACAATTCCCATGGAAGCAATCATGCTATAGCTAATGATTATCAAAACATGCTATAAGTTCCAAACTCCATGCTTTAATCACTATGAGCTAACAATTCCAGCAACTAGCAAGCATCTTAACTCAAAAGCAACACTGAGAGTTAGCTACATTTCCATACCTCAATTTGAGAAAGATCCGAAAACGGGTCGGAGCTCTTTCTTGCATTATCCTGTGGAGGTTTGACACCACCAGAGCTGATCCTAGCAGCAACAGGATCATTTGGAGGCGGCGGCAGAGGTGACCTGAGTTTCCCGGACCCGGGTGGCGGGGCCAGGCTTAAAGCCGGCGATTTGGGCTTTGCCGACCCGGATAGCCCAGCTGCTGACAGCATCCCGGTCCCACTCGTCGGCTTCGGCTTCACATTTATCCTTATCGTCTCACCTTCCTACAGATCCCAACCAAATTTCTTAATCCTACGAAAATGTTCAAAAAACTGAAGTTTGGAAGATTTGAACTTTGCTACCTTCAATCTGTGATTCACCGCCGGGTGAACCTCAATGTGACTGTCGTCGTCGCCGCCGCCGCCGACGTCATTATCAGTCTCTCGCTTGACGTACTTGTCGTGATCGGAGAGCGCGACGTTGAAATCGAAGGCCTCGTTGCGCTCGGCGAACCCGAGGCCGATGAAGGCGTGCTTGCCGGTGCCGTCCTCGATCTTGAGGACGAAGTAGCGGGAGGAGTCGAGGACGGTCTCGACGGAGGTCTCGCGCTGCCCCGGCGGGACGAAGCAGGCGGCGAAGAGCTCGCTGGAGTTGGGATCCTCGAGCCGGATCTCGCAGCGGTCCTTGCAGGACACGACCCGGAGGCGACCCGTCCAGATCTTGTCGGACTGGAGCCACTCGCCGCACTTGTACCCGCCGGACGTCGACCGCGGCGGGATTTTGTAGACGGCGACCTCGCGCACCACCAGCAGCGTGTGCTCGAACGACTCCTCCTCGTCCTCAAACGACATCGTTTCGGACCTTTATCGGATTCCGGTGACCAAATGCGGTGGCTCTGGTAATTAGCTAGTAAGGAAAGAATGTAGCTTTTGGAAACTGAATTGTGGCCGGAGGCTGAGAGAATTGAAATTTAGAGGTGGGTTTCACGTGGATTTGAAGTAATGGGAAGAAGGTGAGGGGAAGGTCTCAGCTTTGCTTTGCTAGGTGTGAAGGAGACGTGGGTTTGAAGAAGAAGAGGTGCTTGAAATGTCAAAACATTCTCTCTGTGCTATTATTACGTTTTTGCCCCTATACTATTGGGCCGGTTTCAGATCCGATTGGAGGATCCGATATTAGGGCAATTTTGGAATTTCCCAAAAAAAGGCGTATATATTCCTCTTCTTAAACCCTAGAGAGAACCCTCCTCCGCGCCTACATTTGAGCTTCTCAGGTATGAATTTAGGGTTTTCTTTTTGTTTAGGGTTTATGAATTTTATTCGTGGAAATCTGTAAGATTATGTTTGCGAAGGTTTTTTCTGGGTCTGAAATCAATGATGTGATTTTCATGTTTAGGGGTTATAAGTTTGATGATGGAATTGTTGGGCGGATTATTGAGGTTTCATAGCAAGAATCGTGTGTTGGGTTAATGTGATATTGGTTTGAATTTTTCAGGAGGTTGAATAAGAAAGAGTTACCATGTATCTTCAGTTCTACATCAACGAGAATGGTGATAAAGTCTACACCACCAAGGTTTGTGATGATTGTCAATGTTGTAGCGCTTTTTATAACACATTAGCTAATAAACATGTACTAGTACTTAATTTTTAGTACAATGGGGAAGACCGGCTGAATGTGACTATTATTGGTTTACATGGATTATATGTTGGGTTGTTGGCCTTTGGATTTTTTCTCCATTGGTTTCTGCTATCACTTAGCTTTTATTGCTTTTTCTGAATGCAGAAAGAATCACCACTGGGGCTTGCTACGCAATCTGCCCACCCTGGTAAGATAGTTGTTTTTATTCCGCTCAACTGCATTTGTTGTTGATGTAGTAGTCTGAATAGGTTTTTCCGGAATTTTTATTGTGTCTTGCTGCTGTTCTTGGATAATAAGGTCCATTGAGGTATATTTTTCCTTTTTCTGTTTCTGTTTGTTTTTATGCTTCTGTTTTGTGTGAAAATGACCTCGTGTTTGGTAAACAATGCAGTCGTAGGATCCTGAATCTGCTAACAGTATCATTACAGACAGCTGAAACACACTCTAGTTCTAAATTCCTAGCTGATCACCTTTTATTCCATTCAAAGTTTCTAGATCCTTCAAATTGAAATTTCCCTATGGGCTTTTTTTAGTTTGTTGCTAGTCTAATTCAGCATATACAGTTGCTGGAACTTTGTATTCTTTATGGAGTTCAAATAATGCCTGTAGTATGATATGATCTAAGCGACTGCATACTGTATACATTTGGTGTAGGTTTCTTAGAAGGAAAATGCTTTTGAGATGAATTCCACTGCTGATAATTTAGTTGATTTTTCATTACAGTTTTTAGATTGGCACCGGATTGGGCCACAATAGTTGTTTCTTTTCATTGATCTAATTTTTTAATTTGAGATGGTTGGCTCAGGGAGAAAGTTCTCTATCTGCTGACTGTTTCATGAAAAAGGTTCCTGGTTCCTTTTTGTTTCTAACCTGCTTCAGTCTCCTTTATCAATTGCAGCCCGCTTCTCCCCTGATGACAAGTATTCAAGGCAAAGATATCTTCTGAAGAAGCGCTTTGGATTGTTGCCAACCCAGCAGTCTCCTCTCAAATACTGAAGATTTCACAGGGGCCGGTCAGCTGCATTCATGTCTTCTATATGGTGTTTCCACCGGTCTGAAAAGTCTTCCTTTGGAACTGGAACTGTGTATGACTTGATAGGAATGTTATCTTGTTGAACATTTGCTTTTGGGACTGTAATGTAGTAGTAGCACAGATCGTTATAGACTGCTTGTTGTTATCTTAAGCGTACTTGATTCCATAAATACTTTTTGCAAAGCTCTAGGTTTTTATCTACTAATCTCTAGGATTATAGGTTTAAATAATATTTGAGCTCAGACTCACGGGTGCATTCATATGGTAAACCGCCAGAATTGAATCTTCTAATAGGAAATGTCTTTTGAGAAATGTAGAGATTTGATTCATTTGATCAGACTTTGGGAATGATGGGGTCACTTGTTTTTGATGAGGATGATAGGGCTACTTCTAGGCTTTTAGCTTGTTAAACATAATAATTCATACAGAAGGTACAGTACCTTACTTCCTACAAACAAGACAGGTTCACTTGAGGGATTTAGAAATTGGAATATCAGAGTACTCAACTCCATTTGTAGATTTATAGAACAGTACGTTTCCTTCAAACAAGAACATCATCAATGAATATGCATATACAAATTAGACCGCGCAGAAGGTCATACATTGCATTCTATCAACCACTCTTCACTCCAGAAGCTCTCATTCCAAAAGCATCTTCAACGGCCTCATGCTTTTGCAGCAACGATTGAAATCTGCAGCCTACATATACAACTGCGGTATACCAGACCTCTGCATGTTACAACAACCAATTAGGTCATGGTAGGATCATTAAACATCTAGAGTGTGAGAGCAAGTCCAGAGGTCGAATGATCTGAACCATATTTAAATTGGAATCAAGTCTAACAAAAATAGTAGGATTCGGGATCAATGGACTGATATAAGAGCAATGAAGATGCATTAATCCTAGTTGAAACTTTAATTTTGACTTATATCTGTTACAAAAAGAAGACTTCGAACTTTCATTGAACTGATAACCATTTTGACTTGATCCACTTACAACTTCGATCATCTATACATGACCTATTTACTATGGCTGGACATTGCTCTCTGCATAACTTACTGCAAATCTAAAAAAATTGTTTCTTTCTCCGTGTACCTTTCTCAATGCCTCGGTTATAGGGTTATACAAAAACAGGTTGTCCGGTTCATTATGTGCACCAACTTCATATCCTTTTTTGCTGAAAACAAATTGATCCTTCCAAACTCCTCTCAATAACAACCAACTTCCTTCACATAGCGACGGCCATCTGATTCTCATTTGTTCAATCCAATCAGATTCCTGATCAGCAGTACTGTCCACCCAAAGCACTAAGTTGTCACCCTGATCCACACCTACAACTGCAAGTGAATTTCTCCATGAAACTAATGTTGGGAGGATGCTATTGTCACTGACATAGCATATTTCTTCTGGTAGTGATTTACATATATCCTTGAAGGCCTCATCATGTAAACTAAACGAAACGACAGCAAATCCATTGGATGTATGCTCTACCAACCAATACAGCACTCCATTCAAGGTAGTAGACTGATTTGTATAACACATTTTACATGATGCAAGTCCAATTCTCGACTCAACTACTCTCCAAGAAGGTGTATTCTGGGTGAAGACTGCGGCTCCAAAACCAAGTTTTAGGGGATCATCCGGATCATCACTACCATATGGGAAAACTTCCACCATTTTGTACACATTGGTGCTATGCATGAAATCAAAACCTATAAGAGGATAGGAAGTAGCATTCTCAAGTTCCTTCTCAAAGGAATGACGATGATAACTAAATTGTGTTGTTGCTGGGTTCCATACTATTATGGCTAATACATTACCATCAAGAAACTTATTACAGCAAACTAACCCATTACTAGATCCCACAAAATCTAAATCCCATCTTGCATCGTTGGGGAGGAAAGGTATATTCAAACTTGAAAGTGCCGTTTCTTCGTCGGCAAGTAATGAGATTCCAGCTGGTTTCTGATCAGCAAGAGAAGAGGAGGAGATGAGGAGGAGGCGGCGAGAGCTGTGAAGACGATGTCTGTCCAGGAAATATGAAGTTCTAGTGAAAGCATTCCACTCTTTCGATACACACCTAAACCTATATATAGACTTGAGAGGCAGTTTTGAGAGAATTTCTACTAGAACACTTTCATCAGCTACAGCCAGAAAATTAGAGCTTCCAGCATCCATTCTGTTGAAACTATGAGAGAGGCAATAAACACAACAATAATTAACTTGGTCTGTTCTTGTATTTTTAGATATTATAGTGGTATTACCAGCCAAACTCGATATCAAACTAGAAAACCTATTCCATCTAGGAGTAGGAAACATAATATACTCAACCCAAGAAGTAGCAAAATAAAACTTTTGTTGCTTGCTGGAACTTATTTATATATATAATTTCAGGCGTATTTCCAAATTGAATCCCTGATAGTGTGTGTGTGTGTGTGTGTGTGTGTGTGTGTGTATCTATTATAATGTGTCCCTTTGGTGTGGGCTTGTGAGAAGGACAACACTTTTTAGATGTTTTATCTAATGATGTATGAGATGGGCACCATAATATATATGGACTTGAAGTCTTGAAATTTGAGATGATATTAGAATGTGTATTGATGATATTCTCTAGCTCTAATGTTATGTTTCCTTAATCCTCTCACTAGTTCATTAAGAGGGTCCCTGGTTCTGTTTGTTGCTAGTTTCGTTCTTATTAAATTACAGCTTGGCCGCTTCTTCCCTGGTGACAAGTATTAAACACTTCACAGGCTTGATCAGCTGCATTCATGTCTTTGGTGTTTCACCCGGCAATTGGAAGTGTCTAGCTATCACTTCATAGAGTGTTATATTGTTCGAAATTTGCTTTAGGGACTCCGTAATATAGTAAAGATGGTTGCAGACTGCTTATTGTTGTCAAGCTTTTAAAGTCTTGATTTCTATAAATTTGCTAAATCACTCGCTTATTATCTTCTACAACTTTAGGACTTGTGGAGCTTACATATGCGCTCAAACACACAAGCTTCTCTTTGGTATTTACAGTAATCTCTAGGACAGTAGAACATTTAGGAATTGCTTATTGGAAGAATGTTAGTATTGATAGACTGGTATTGCTTACCAAATATCATACAGTATGCATCCCACTTGAGTTCAGCATGAGAACCATTCGAATCTGATCCACTTCGTTTAATTGATGCAAGAACATCAATAATTGAGCACATATAAATATAAATTGAAACACGCAGAAGATCATACATTGCGTTGTATAAACCATTACACATCACCTTGAGTTCAATATCTCTTCACTCCAGACTCGTTTAACACAGCACTGCTTTCAATATTCCAGAGCACTTCAACATACATATACGACTGCAATTTGAATCAGTTATGTCATGGTAGGATAATTAAACATTTAGCATGTGAGAGTAAATCCAGAGATCCAATGATCTGAAGCATGTTTAAATTTGAATCAAGTCTGCTAACAAAAATAGAAAGCATTGGAATTAGGTCAATATAAGAGAAATGAAAGTGTAATTAATACTAGTTGAAAGTTTGATTTTCATTTACATCTGCAATGAAAAGAAGATTTTGAACTTCCATTAAACTGGCCAGGGCACTTAATCCACTCACAACTTTGATCTTCTAAATATTAATAAAGTACTGTTTACTCTAGCTGGACGTTGCTCTCTGCATAACCTACTACTGAATGAAAGTAATCGTTTCTTTCTCCATGTACCTTTCTCAATGCCTGGGTTATAGGGTCATACATAAACAGGTCCCCCGGTTCATTATCTGCACCAGCTTCATCTTCTTTTTTGGTGAAAACAAGTTGATCCTTCCAAACTCCGATGTAGAATAACGAAGATGGTCGTCTGATTCTTATTTGTTGAATCCAAGAACAAGTGTTAGTATATTGATCAGCAGTAGTATCCACCCACATCACAAATTGGTCGCCCTCCTGCACTGAAAGATAGCCTCCAACCGCAACTGAATTTTTCCATCGAATTAATTGCATCTTCAACTTTTTTTAACTATTTTTGTGGTGAAGTAAAATGAAGCTTTTAAAGTAATTCCCAATGATGGAAAAAAAACAATGTACATCCCGGTCAGTTATGTTGTAGTGAGAGAACGGGAAATGCACATGAGCTTAACAGATATCCTGTTACAGTTGTGATTTAGTTCTGCACGGTAAAGCCTAAAATAAAAATCCAATAATCAATCTGACTTGCAACATAGAATTGGTAATGAAAACTGCTGAATCAACCATTGCTTCCATAATGAATAAACTTGGATTTATAAGAGAAACAGCACCATTACAAGTTCAACAGGAAATAGTTCAAAGCATTCAAACATTACATTGAACATTTTATACATAAAACGATGGATATCCAAAGAAGAAAGCATAAATAAGGCATAAGCGATTACAAAACAAGCATAGCTATTCTGGACCATGTTCTTTCAAGAGGACATCACTTCAGAAACTCGGTTGAATCCACAGATGGGATTCTCTGATTTCTTCAAACCCGGTATTGAAGGAATTGCTGAAGTCTCGATTAATTGTCCCATCCTCCATATTAAAAATACCAACATCTAAGTCAACGAATGGAGAGACCCTTTTGCTGTTCAGGAAATATATGCAATTGGGCTTGCATCCGGAATTGCCTGAGCCCTCAATAGAGAATGAAGAACTGCTGTTACTCAAGAAGAGGGCTCTATTACCCAAATCCTTTACCTCTGAGTCGGACCATGAATTGCCATTACTGAATGGGACCTTGAAAACCCTGCAGCCAATAGTTGATTCATACTGATTATGGTAGGAAGTACACAAAACCACCAATAGGGACCCTGCAGATTCCACCAGATATAGCTGTTTAATGCCCTTCTTAGGACCTAGAAGTTGCTCCTTACTCGGAATCTCTGGAGCAACAACACTCAGATGTGCTCGCTTAGGGTCATCAATTTCACAAACAACAGAAACACGGCCAGACTGGTCCACAACGTAGAAACTTCCTTGATAGTGTGTGAGATCCCTAATGATATTGTGGGCCTCAAATCCGAGATGTTTCCAACCTTGGCCGCCCAGTCCGGGTCTGCAAAATCCCAAAGTAGTAGCTGTCTGAAACATGACTATATAATCCAATGTGGAACGAGGATTGGACGACAAAGCAAACTTCCAAATATTCTCGAGCGGACAGCGCAGCAAACCAGGAAGTTGAATTTGGGCATGATGATTTGATGGGTGGAGCATATTGAATTTCAATTCCCCTTGATCACTAGTTACAGTAAGCAGCCATCCCAGGGAAGCAAAGCAGGCCTTACCACTGATTTCTGGGAGATTGGCGTTGTAGATCTCACCTTTTGCGAGGGTGTAAAACTGAACCATGGCGTCATCAATCCTCTTTGGAAGCATAAGAAGAGGAACTTGATCAGCGCCGAATGATTTCCGCACTGCAGTGATAAACTTGTTCCAGAAAACTGCCAGCCTTTCGCCGAGAGAGACAAGGTAATTCTGAAGAGAATCGCACCACCCGGTAGCCATTTGAGGTTGTAGAGAAGAAACGAGATTTATAAGTCAGACCAGAGGATTGGTTTTTGGCAATCGAAAGAAAACAACTTGTTGGCGAGAGAGAGATAGAAAGAGAGAGCGAGTCTGGAGTTTATATATAGATGTTATAGTGATTACCAGATCAAACTAGAAAACCCAATCCATCTAGGAGTAGGAAACATAGAACTAAGAACTGGCAGAATAGGATTTGGCTCCTCTAAAAGTGAGGATTGTGTGAAGTTATATAAATTTCATAAAATCTTAATCATTTAATTAATCCAATGGTAACTAAAGTGGCCAAATCAGCTCATGTAATTTTAACTGGTATTGTGCACAAACTGTCCTTAACTCCATCACATCAAATTCATTTATGTTTCGCTCTATATGTTCTTCCAATGGAAAACTTTCAAGGTTAAGAGAATGTAAATCAAATAAGTTAATATTGCCTCTATATTCATTTTATACTCTTCTCTAGGCTAAAGTGGGTGAGGATTTCTTATGGGTTTGGATTAATAATTACTCACCAATGATTAAATAAACGATGATAATTGAAAAGGCCATAATTGGATGAGTATGGAGTAAATTAAAGCAACCATTCATCAAAGGGCAGAGGTTGGAAATTACCTGGTCAGTTATTTACTTTGCAATGTCTTTGAATACTGAATAAGACAGCTGATAGTCCTTTACTATTCACAACAATACTGAAAGTGTCTTCACGTGAAAGCCTCTAGATTCCAAAACTGAAAACTATAATTCATAATGAAATTGAAATAACAATTGAAATCTGATATTGGGGAAGATAGGAGGAAATGAGAATAGTTAGGAGTTGTTCACAAATGATCGATCAAACTTCCCAACTCATGAGAGGAGGCTGTTATGTTTACGGGAAAAACCAAAAAGGTTAGATTAACGGCAATGTTAAATAGTTTAGGGTATAAAAAGATGATGTGGACTCTTGTAACCATTGGATTACCTAAAGAGTTAAGATTTTATGAAATTTACTAACTTCATACAATCCTCATTTTAGAGGAGCGGAATCCACACAAACACATATATATGGGGAGGGGTTTAAAATTCATACCACTTTCGAGTACATTAAACAAGGCTCAAAAATATCATTTCATCTTTGAATCTCCGCACGTATTGTCGGATGGATGGATTCACACACTTGAGGAACAACCCACTCTCATTTTTCCCCATATGCATACCTGGTAAAAAGAGTATAAGTAGTACCCAGTCCCTCAATTTAATGAATTTTCATCGGTAGGAGCGATGGGCGGAGTGTATACAAAGGGCAAGTCGAAGAGAGAATACTATACAGTATGTATGCCACTTGAGGTCAGCATGAAACCCATTCGAATCTGATCCACTTCGTTTAATTTATGCAAGAACATCAATAATGAGCAATATATAAACATAAATTGAACCGCGCAAAAGATCACCAGCTTCAACTTCATTTTTGGTGAAAACAGTTGATCCTTCCAAACTCAATGTAGAATAAGAAAGATGGCCGGCCGTCTGATTCTTAGTTGTAGAATCCAAGAACTAGTGTTAGTTTCTTGATCAGTAGTAGTATCCACCCAAGTCACAACTTAATTGGTCGTCCTCCTCCACCGGAAGGTAGCCTACAACTGTAAGTGAATTTTTCCATCGACTTAATTGCATATGCAACAAAATATCCTTACTAAGATGGCGTATTTCTCCTGGTAATGGTTTCCATGTATCCTTGAAGGCCTCATCATGTAAACTGAACGAAACGAGAGCCACCCCAACTGGTTTATTCTCTACCAACCAATACAGCACTCCATTCACAGTTATTGAGTGAGTATTAAACCCTTTACATGATGTAAGTCCAAGTTCCGGTTCATCGGTTCAACTACTCTCCAAGAATTTCTATTAGGATTGAACACTCTGGCTTGAAAAGTAAGTTGGTTCGGATCATTAATGGGATTAACATAAGGGCGAACTGTCACCAACTTGTATGCACTAATGCTATGCATGAAATCAAAACCTACAATCAGACGATAGTAATAAGTAGCATTCTCAACTCTTTTCTCCAAAACAATAGGAAAATAATTAAATTGGTCTGTTGCTGGGTTCCATACTACTGTGGCTATTCGAGTACCCTTAAGCAAGGTAACGCAACAAACTAACCCATTACTAGATCCCACAAATTTTAAATCCCATCTTGCATCGTTGGGGAGGAAAGGTACACTCAAACTTGAAACTGCCGTTTTTTCGTCAGCAAGTAATGAGATTCCAACTTTCTTATTACCAATTCCGGCAGCAAGAGAGGATGAGGAGATGAGGAGAAGACGGCGAGAGCTGTGAAGACGATGTCTGTCCAGGAAATTACTAGTTTTGGTGAGATAATCCCACTCTTTTGATACACACCTAAACCTACATATAGACTTGAGAGGCAATCTTAAGAGAATTTCTACTAGAATACTTTCATCAGCTATAGCAAAAAAACTAGCTCCAGTTTCCATTCCGTAGAAACTATGAGAGAGGCAATAAACTCGGTGTTCATTAAGTTTTTCTTTCTAGATGGAGGTGTACATATATGTAGGTTACCATAATAATGATCTTACTTATCCAAACTAGCTAGAAAACCTAATCATTCCAGCAATGAATTAGCAAAATCAATCTAGGAGTCTAGGACTAACATATATGATATGCTGAACAGCTTAACCTGATTACTGTCTAATACAACAATAAACAATATTGTTTTTGGTTCATATTGATGACAGGTTATCCTCCTCCACATTGGCAAACAACCCTTTACCCAAAACCCAGTCTTCAATCATTGCTTGAGCTCTTAATGGCTGGTCAGCAGGCACAAGATGACCAGCCCCTGAGACCAAAACAAAGCTCAGACTCCCCCATTTCTGAACATAACCAGCAACCTCTCCACCCAATCTCCAAACTCTCCTATCCACCGACAGAAACCTCTCTATCCCCTCCCATTTCATGGTCTTCACCCAAGCCTCATTCGCAACCACGCCACATCTCATATCAAACTGCCCCTGGTACAACAAAACCTTGCTCTTCCTCACCAACTCTTCCACCATGTACTTCACACTCTTCATCATATCCTCATGCAATACCTCCCCCACCAAATGGCTACATTCCTCGAAAACTATGGACTCATTCGACACCCCCAAAGCCTTCCTCACCTCCTCATTCCTCAATAACTCCCCAACCAAATGCGTTTCATAGCTAGCATTCCTTCTGATATCATACAAAGTGGGCAACCCGGTCATGTCTTGCAACCTATCCAACACTCTGCTTCTTGCAATTTTCGCCTCGCTCCATTTCCCAGCTCTAGACAAATCCACTGCCTCAAATTGAAGCTCCTCTACCTCCCTCTTCTGCCTCTCATTGATCAAACCCGAAAAGTAAGCATTTACAGCATGAGTTTTCACTTGGATCACCGGGTCTGTCTCCCCATTTCCTATAGCAACCCCAGCTAAATTCACATGCCGATCAGACCCAGAACTCTCAGCATCAATATTCCTCTGCAAAATGTAGTACCCAATTGCCGGAATATACTTGCCTGCATAGCTCTCCCCAGTGATGTAAAGAGGCCTCGACCTAAACACAGGATCAAGCTCAATGAACTCGGTAATTGCAGCGAACAGGTGTTGTGCAACCGCAAACTGGTTTCTCGGAATCTCTTCGGGTGTGGAAGCTATACTGAACCCGGTTCCGACGGGATTGTCGAGAAAAACCAAGCCGAACATGCGGTTCCAGGAACCAGAGTTGGGTTCCAAGGTGAGGGAATCAGAGGGGTGTTTGTGGAAATTAACGCGCCAGGGACCGAGCTCGAAGAAGTTGCCGACCATGGAGGAGCAGCCGGGGCCGCCCTGGAGCCAAATGAGGAGTGGGGTTTGGGAGAGAGGTGAAGTTGGGTTCTGGGCTTCATAGAAGGTGTAGAATATTGCAGAGGATGTGGTGGGGTTGACTGGGAGGTAGCCTGACTTGGTGGGGAGGGCTTGTTTTGGGAGGAGAGGTGGTGGTGAGGCTGTGATGGTGTGGATGATGAAGAAGAAGAGGAAGCAGAGGACTGTTGTTGACTCCATTGCAGACCCTCCTAGAGTTGAGTTGTTTGTCGGATTGCTGATAAAGATTATAGAGGGCATTATTGGCTACTTTTCACTATACATGTTGCCAAGTATACCATACACACCAATGTAGATGAAGATGATGATTCCTAATTGCCATATACCTAACGAGTAATTTTAATGGTGTATTTGGCATGGAGTGTATAATTTTTGTAGGGTGGAGAATAATGAGGTGCGAAGAATCTGCAAGATCAGTAATATGATATTCGTTTCATGAAAAATAATTAAAATATATTCTTTTTAAATTTAAAAAAAGAAGCAAAATTATGAAATGAAACACAAATGATGTGATAGATCACCCATATTTGTAAGCAAATTGTGTATCAGTTAGTCATGAAAACCCTTCATTTCCCTTTCCTAGCAAATACGGACAGAAATGGTACACTTTTCTCATTCCGATTAGAGAAAATATTTCAAACAGTACCCGAACTAAGGCCGACTCCTAACTTTAGTACCCGACTATGCAAAACTATCACTTTGGTACCCCAAGTTTAAAGCTCGACCCAAGAATGGTACACGCCGTCCATCACAACGTTAAGTTTTTGCTACGTGGCAAACCATGAGGGCCCTCAAAATATGTCACGTGGTTAGCTAGTTAACGCCGTGATGGACGGCGTGTACCATTCTTGGGTCGAACTTCAAACTTGGGGTACCAAAGTGATAGTTTTGCATAGTCGGGTACTGAAGTTAAGAATGAGCCTTAGTTCGGGTACTGTTTGTAACATTTTCTCTTCCAATTATGTATGAGCTTAAAAGTTTGTGTCCGAGTCCACTTGGAATCCAACATTTTTGGTAGTTCCCAAGAACTCAAGAAGTGAAGAAACACAGGTAGATGTAGGTTGAAGGTCATTCTCCCAAAGCACATGTGAACTTGAAAGTCTATTGAAATCGATATCATATTTGATGCCATTGGAGAAGTTAGTTACTTTCAAAGCTCCCAATCACGCTGCGGATGTGCAATTCCGATTATCACTTACCCTCATCATCTTCGAACATTCAAACTCTCTATTATTTTCATTACATATAGTATTATGTCATGATTATAGTTAGTAAAAACCGGAACGTGTATAGTACGCGAAAAATACGTACATGTATTATTCGGACATTTTATCAAATAGTTCGTTGAAAAGTTCGGCAAAATATTTTTAATTAATTAAATAATTATTTTTTTTAATTAAAACTATTAATTTATATTCATTTTTGTTCAATAATATGTGTAAAATACTGAAAAAGGTAAAAATCGTGTATAGTACGTATATAATACTTTTGGTTTCAAAAATACGGGAAATTTAACGAGTCCTTTCAAAAATATGAAGTACTGAAGTTTTTTTTTTTTTAAATGTAAGTACGTGTTTTATTAGCGTATAATACAAAAGAGAAAATATTTCAAACAGTATCCGAACTTAGGCTGACTCCTAACTTCAGTACCCGACTATGCAAAACTATCACTTTGGTACCCCAAGTTTGAAGCCCGACCCAAGAATGGTACACACCATCTATCACAGGGTTAAGTCTCTTGCTACGTGGCAAACCATGAGGGGTAATTATGTCATTTTGTTAACCATCTACGTGGCAAACCATGAGGGGTCTGATGCTGATGTGGCAGTGGGCCTCTGGGCTTTAGGGCTTTTGGGCTTGTTTCTTTCCTTTTTTTTTTCTTTCTTTTCTTCTCTTTTCTGCCGGTTTTATGTAAAAGATTTAGTCGGCCAGTTCACCCACTTTTAGGTCGATTTTTGTGCTTTTTCTTCTGGTTCCTGAATATTTGGCTTGATAGGCTTCCACTACTAAAAGTTGGTAGAAATTGGAGGTCCGGATTATGGTGAACCGGTGGAATATTTACTGCGAGTTGCATGGAGCTTTCGGTGGCAAGTTCAGTTGGTTTCCGGCCGGTTCTTGTGGTGGGGCCTCCGGTTCTGGACTCCTAGGATCGAGTTCTTCAAGGTGTACAGTGGAGGCAGAAAAGTTTCAAGGTTTTGTATTCGGATTCAAGGTTTTTAGCTTCTTTAATCAGGGTTTGACTATTTGTTTCAGGGTTAGAGCTTCGTGCTGATAACGTGTTGTAGAGAAACTGAAATTGAGAGGAAATCGCTGTGTATTCTCATTGATAATAGGGGCATCTTTATATAGAGGATTACAATGTATAGAATCTCAAGCACACAAGGAAAGTAATCGTACATTGAATAGGAATCTAGATCTTTCTAATTTAACTCTATTACCACTAAGTCAAGTAACCTAAAGTTTGGGTCAAACACAAATTAGGGTTTACTTGAACAGTATGTGTATATATATATATATATATATATATATATATCGATCTGAATATGCTATAACGTGTCCCTTTGGTGTGGGTTTGTGAGTGGGACAGTGCTTTTTAGATGAGTATCTAATGATGTATGAGATGGGCACCACATAATATATATGGTGTTTCTTTTATTATTATTATTTTTAAATTTTTTTTTTTTTTCTGTTTGGGTCGATGGACTTGAAATTTTGAGATAAAATTAAAGTGTGTACTGATGAGAATCTCTAGCTCTAATGATATGAGTCCCTAATCTGCTCACTAGTTCATTAAAAGGGTCCCTGGTTCTTTTTGTTGCTTGATTCGTTCTCCTTTATCAAATTACAGCTTGGCCGCTTCTTCCCTGGTGACAAGTATTAAACACTTCACAGGCTTGATCCAGTCAGCTGCATTCATGTCTTTGGTGTTTCACCCGGCAGTTGGAAGTGTCTATCACTTCATAGCGTGTTATCTTGATCGAAATTTGCTTTAGGGACACTTTAATATAGTAGTAGTACTACAGATGGTTGCAGACTGCTTATTGTTGTCAAGTTTTTTAAAGTCTTGATTTCTATAAATTTGCTAAATCATTCGCTTATTATCTTCTAGAACTTTAGGACTAGTGGAGCTCACATATATTCGCTCAAACACACAAGCTTCCTAGTAAAATGAGAGAGAGTAATGGCTTTATCTTCTGCACTGGAATTGAGGAAACAATTCATATTTTAGTCATCTTTCTAGTTGTTTTAGAGGGCCTAATTCCACTGAGATCCCTGTTTGTTATTTCATTTGATTTTTGGAAATACTAGGGTGATTTTTAAATTAATTGCAAGTCTTTTTTTCCAGGGAGCTTGATAAGTTCTGTAAGGGATATGTTTCACATGAGCTCAAGTGATATCCTGTTCTAAAGCCTAAAATAAAAATCTGTCATGAAATCCAATAATCAATCGGACTTGCAACATAGAATTAATGAGAACTGCTGAATCAACCATTGCTTCCATAATGAATAAACTTGGATTTATAAGAGAAACAGCACCATTACAAGTTCAACAGGAAATAGTTCAGAGCATTCAAACATTACATTGAACATTTTATACATAAACGATGGATATCCAAAGAAGAAAGCATAAATAAGGCATAAGAGATTACAAAACAAGCATAGCTATTCTGGACCATGTTCTTTCAAGAGGACATCACTTCAGAAACTCGGTTGAATCCACAGATGGGATTCTCTTATTTCTTCAAACCCGGTATTGAAGGAATTGCTGAAGTCTCGATCAATTGTCCCATCCTCCATATTAAAAATACCAACATCTAAGTCAACGAATGGAGAGACCATTTTGCTGTTCAGGAAATATATGCAATTGGGCTTGCATCCGGAATTGCCTGAGCCCTCAATAGAGAATGAAGAACTGCTGTTACTCAAGAAGAGGGCTCTATTACCCAAATCCTTCACCTCTGAGTCGGACCATGAATTGCCATTACTGAATGGGACCTTGAAAACCCTGCAGCCAATAGTTGATTCATAATGATTATGGTAGGAAGTACACAAAACCACCAATAGGGACCCTGCAGATTCCACCAGATATAGCTGTTTAATGCCCTTATTAGGACCTAGAAGTTGCTCCTCACTCGGAATCTCTGGAGCAACAACACTCAAATGTGCTCGCTTAGGGTCTTCAATTTCACAAACAACAGAAACACGGCCAGTCTGGTCCACAACGTAGAAACTTCCTTGATAGTGTGTGAGATCCCTAATGATATTGTGGCTCTGAAATCCGAGATGTTTCCAACCTTGGCCGCCCAGTCCTGGTCTGCAAAATCCCAAACTAGTAGCTGTCTGAAACATGACTATATAATCCAATGTGGAACGAGGATTGGACGACAAAGCAAACTTCCAAATATTCTCGAGCGGACAGCGCAGCAAACCAGGAAGTTGAATTTGGGCATGATGATTTGATGGGTGGAGCATATTAAATTTCAATTCCCCTTGATCACTAGTTACAGTAAGCAGCCATCCCAGGGAAGCAAAGCAGGCCTTACCACTGATTTCTGGGAGATTGGCGTTGTAGATCTCACCTTTTGCGAGGGTGTAAAACTGAACCATGGCTGCATCAATCCTCTTTGGAAGCATAAGAAGAGGAACCTGATCAGCGCCGAATGATTTCCGCACTGCAGTGATAAACTTGTTCCAGAAAACTGCCAGCCTTTCGCCGAGAGAGACAAGGTAATTCGGAAGAGAATCGCACCACCCGGTAGCCATTTGAGGTTGTAGAGAAGAAACGAGACTTATAAGTCAGAGAATTTTTTTTTTGAAACGAACCGGAGGATTGGTTTTTGGCAATCGAAAGAAAACAACTTGTTGGCGAGAGAGAGATAGAAAGAGAGAGCGAGTCTGGAGTTTATATATAGATGTTATAGTGATTACCAGATCAAACTAGAAAACCCAATCCATCTAGGAGTAGGAAACATAACTAAGACTGGCAAAATAGGATTTGGCTCCTCTAAAAGTGAGGATTGTGTGAAGTTATATAAATTTCATAAAATCGATCTTAAACATTTAATTAATCCAATGGTAACTAAAGAGGCCAAATCAGCTTATGTAATTTTAACTGGTATTGTGCACAAACTGTCCTTAACTCCATCACATCAAATTCATTTATGTTTCGCTCTATATGTTCTTCCAATGGAAAACTTTCAAGGTTACGAGAATGTAAATGCCTCTATTCAGTTTATACTCTTCTCTAGGCTAAAGTGGGTGAGGATTTCTTATGGCTTTGGATTAATACTTACTCACCAATGATTAAATAAACGATGATAATTGAAAAGGCCATAAACAAATTTGGATGAGTATGGAGTAAATACCCTTAGTAAGATAGCGTACTATTTCTCCTGGTAGTGGTTTCCATGTATCCTTGAAGGCCTCATCATGTAAACTGAACGAAACGAGAGCCACCCCAGCTGTTTGTTTCTCTACCAACCAATACAACACTCCATTCACAGTAATAGAGTGAATATTAAACCTTCTACACGATGTAAGTTCAAGTTCCGGTTCAACTACTCTCCAAGAATTTCTACTAGGATTGAACACTCTGGCTTGAAAAGTAAGTTGGTTCGGATCATTAATGGGATTAACACAAGGGTGAACTGTCACCAACTTGTATATATGCACTAATGCTATGCATGAAATCAAAACCTATGATTAGACGATAGTAAGTAGCATTCTCAACTCTTTTCTCCAAACCAATAGAAAAATAATTAAATTGGTCTGTTGCTGGGTTCCATACTACTGTGGCTATTCGAGTACCCTTAAGCAGGGTAACGCAACAAAGTAACCCATTACTAGATCCCACAAATTCTAAACCCCATCTTGCATCGTTGGGGAGGAAAGGTACACTCAAACTTGAAACTGCCGTTTCTTCGTCAGCAAGTAATGAGATTCCAACTCCTTTCTTATTACTAATTCCGGCAGCAAGAGAGGACGAGGAGATGAGGAGAAGACGGTGAGAGCTGTGAAGACGATGTCTGTCCAGGAAATAACTAGTTTTGGTGAGACCATCCCACTCTTTTGATACACACCTAAACCTACATATAGACTTGAGAGGCAATCTTAAGAGAATTTCTACTAGAATACTTTCATCAGCTATAGCCAAAAAACTAGCTCCAGTTTCCATTCCGTAGAAATTATGAGAGAGGCAATAAACTCGGTATTCATTAAGTTCTGCTTTCTAGATGGGAGGTGTACATATATGTAGGTTACCATAATAATGATATTACTAAACCAAACTAGCTAGAAAACCTAATCATTCTAGCAATGAATTAGCAAAATCAATCTAGGACTCTAGGACTAACTGTAAGTACTTGGACTACTCCCTTCAACACATGACTTTCCCAAGATCTCAAGGACAACAGATATGCAAAGAATTAGGAGCGTATCTCTCCTAATTGCTCGTAGAAACAAAGGAAATAAAGGAAGATCGCATGAAGAGAATTTCAAGGAAGCTATCTCACTGATCTTGAGATAAAGGTCTCTTTAATACATATCATATTTACATGATTCTAAATTGATATGCATTGATTTTAATTGATCTCAAAATCTCTTTATATATGCATATCCGATTAGATGTTCAAATCAGTTTTAAAACCTTTCCATGTTTATCTTATTCTGTGATTAAGATACGATTTGTTTGAGGGGGAGTCCTGCTCCTATAAAAAGGTTTTCAAACTGATTTATCGATGAGAGTTTTGTTTTGCATAAAATTGGTTTTTGCTTGAACTACTGGTTTTGTTGTTCAAATCGGTCTTTGAAAACTCTCAGTATTTTTGTTTCATGTATTCCATTGCTTAATCAATTACTTGCATAATTCATTCTCAAGATCAGTGAGAAGATTGAGTACGAGGATGATTGAATACAGATTGGCTAGTAGTTGATGTTGAATAAGTTAGAAGTTAGAACAGTAGTAAAACAAGTTAGCATTTGTTGCTAAGTGAAAGTGTTTGTTGTGAACAAACATTACTTGTATACTGTAAACTTGATTATTTCATATTGGATTGATTATTCATGTTGGCTACGTAAAAAGCCACGCAGTGAAGTTTCCTCAATGGAGAGGTTTACACTGCGTCAGCAATTTTTGTGTTTGTGTTATTCTAATTGTGTGCTAGAATAGGGTCAGCATTCAAACCCTACAATATTTGTTCCATCTTGTAAAAACACTAACATATATGATATTGAACAGCTTAACCTGATTACTGTATAATACAACAATAACGAATATTGTTTTTGGTTCATATTGATGACAGGTTATCCTCCTCCACATTGGCAAACAACCCTTTACCCAAAACCCAGTCTTCAATCATTGCTTGAGCTCTTAATGGCTGGTCAGCAGGCACAAGATGACCAGCCCCTGAGACCAAAACAAAGCTCAGACTCCCCCATTTCTGAACATAACCAGCAACCTCTCCACCCAATCCCCAAACTCTCCTATCCGCCGACAGAAACCTCTCTATCCCCTCCCATTTCATGGTCTTCACCCAAGCCTCATTCGCAACCACGCCACATCTCATATCAAACTGCCCCTGGTACAACAAAACCTTGCTCTTCCTCACCAACTCCTCCACCATGTACTTCACACTCTTCATCATATCCTCATGCAATACCTCCCCTACTAAATGGCTACATTCCTCGAAAACTATGGACTCATTCGACACCCCCAAAGCCTCCCTCACCTCCTCATTCCTCAATAACTCCCCAACCAAATGCGTTTCATAGCTAGCATTCCTTCTGATATCATACAAAGTGGGCAACCCGGTCATGTCTTGCAACCTATCCAACACTCTGCTTCTTGCAATTTTCGCCTCGCTCTATTTCCCAGCTCTAGACAAATCCACTGCCTCAAATTGAAGCTCCTTTACCTCCCTCTTCTGCCTCTCATTGATCAAACCCGAAAAGTAAGCATTTACAGCATGAGTTTTCACTTGGATCACCGGGTCTGTCTCCCCATTTCCTATAGCAACCCCAGCTAAATTCACATGCCGATCGGACCCAGAACTCTCAGCATCAATATTCTTCTGCAAAATGTAGTACCAAATTGCCGGAATATACTTGCCTGCATAGCTCTCCCCAGTGATGTAAACAGGCCTCGACCTAAACACAGGATCAAGCTCAATGAACTCGGTAATTGCAGCGAACAGGTGTTGTGCCACCGCAAACTGGTTTCTCGGAATCTCTTTGGGTGTGGAAGCTATACTGAACTCGGTTCCGATGGGATTGTCGAGAAAAACCAAGCCGAAGATGCGGTTCCAGGAACTGGAGTTGGGTTCCAAGGTGAGGGGATCAGAGGGGTGTTTGTGGAAATTGACGCGCCAGGGACCGAGCTCGAAGAAGTTGCCGACCATGGAGGAGCAGCCGGGGCCGCCCTGGAGCCAAATGAGGAGTGGGGTTTGGGAGAGAGGTGAAGTTGGGTTCTGGGCTTCATAGAAGGTGTAGAATATTGCAGAGGATGTGGTGGGGTTGACTGGGAGGTAGCCTGACTTGGTGGGGAGGGCTTGTTTTGGGAGGAGAGGTGATGGTGAGGCTGTGATGGTGTGGATGATGAAGAAGAAGAGGAAGCAGAGGACTGTTGTCAACTCCATTGCAGACCCTCCTAGAGTTGAGTTGTTTGTCGGATTGCTGATAAAGAATATAGGGCATTATTGGCTAGTTTTCACTATACATGTTGCCAAATATACCATACACACCAATGTAGATGATGATTCCTAATTGGCATATATTATACGAGTAATTTTAATGGTGTATTTGGCATGGCGCGTATAATTTTTGTAGGGTGGAGAATAATGAGGTACGAAGAATCTGCAAGATCAGTAATATGATATTCGTTTCATGAAAAATAATTAAAATATATTCTTTGACATACATTTAAATTTGAAAAAAGAAGCGAAATTATGAAATGAAACACAAATGATGTGATAGATCACCCATATTTGTAAGCAAATACGGACAGACATGGTACACTTTTCTCATTCCAATTAGAGAAAATATTTCAAACAGTACCCGAACTAAGGCCAACTCCTAACTTCAGTACCCGACTATGCAAAACTATCACTTTGGTACCCCAAGTTTGAAGCTCGACCCGAGAATGGTACACACCGTCCATCATAACGTTAAGCCTTTGCTACGTGGCAAACCATGAGGGCCCTCAAAATATGTCACGTGGTTAGCTAGTTAACGCCGTGATGGACGGCGTGTACCATTCTTGGGTCGAACTTCAAACTTGGGGTACCAAAGTGATAGTTTTGCATAATTGGGTACTGAAGTTAGGAGTCGGCCTTAGTTCGGGTACTGTTTGTAACATTTTCTCTTCCAATTATGTATGAGCTTAAAAGTTTGTGTCCGAGACCACTTGGAATCCAACATTTTTGGTAGTTCCCAAGAACTCAAGAAGTGAAGAAACACAGGTAGATGTAGGTTGAAGGTCATTCTCCCAAAGCACATGTGAACTTGAAAGTCTAATGAATCGATATCTTAAGTGATGCCATTGGAGAAGTTAGTTACTTTCAAAGCTCCCAATCGCGCTGCTGATGTGCAATTCCGATTATCACCTACCCTCATCATCTTCGAACATTCAAACTCTCTATTATTTTCATTACATATAGTATTATGTCATGATTATAGTTAGTAAAAACTGGAACGTGTATAGTACGCGAAAAATAGGTACATGTATTATTCGGACATTTTATTAAATAGTTAGTTGAAAAGTTCGGCAAAATATTTTTAATTAATTAAATAATTAATTATTTTAATTAAAACTATTGATTTATATTCATTTTTGTTCAATAATATGTGTAAAATACGGAAAAAAAGGTAAAAATCTTGTATAGCACGTATATAATACTTTTGGTTTCAAAAGTACGGGAAATTTAACGAGTCCTTTCAAAAATACGAAGTACTGAAGTATTTTTTTTTTTAAATGTAAGTACGTGTTTTATTAGCGTATAATACAAAAGAGAAAATATTTCAAACAGTACCCGAACTTAGGCTGACTCCTAACTTCAATACCCGACTATGCAAAACTATAACTTTGGTACCCCAAATTTGAAGCCCGACCCAAAAATGGTACACGCCGTCTATCACAGGGTTAAGTCTCTTGCTACGTGGCAAACCATGAGGGGTAATTATGTTATTTTGTTACCCATCTACGTGGCAAACCATGAGGGGTCTGATGCTGATGTGGCTGTGGGCCTGCGTCAGTGGGCCTCTGGGCTTCAGGGCTTTTGGGCTTCCTTCTTTCCTTTTTTTTTCTTTCTTTCTTCTCTTTTCTGCCGGTTTTCTGTAGAAGATTTAGTCGGCCAGTTCACCCACTTTTAGGCCGGTTTTTGTGCTTTTTCTTCTGGTTCCTGAATATTTGGCTTGATAGGTTTCCACTATTAAAAGTTGGTGGAAATTGGAGGTCCAGATGATGGTGAACTGGTGGAATATTTGTTGCGAGTTGTATGGAGCTTCCGGTGGCTAGTTCGGTAGGTTTCCGGCCAGTTCTTGTGGTGAGGCCGCCGGTTCTGGACTCCTAGGATCGAGTTCTTCAAGGTGTACGGTGGAGGCAGAAAAGGTTTCAAGGTTTTGTATTCGGATTCAAGGTTTTTAGCTTCTTGAATCAGGGTTTGGCTATTTGTTTCAGGGTTAGGGCTCCGTGCTGATATCGTGTTATAGAGAAACTGAAATTGAGAGGAAATTGCTGTGTATTCTCATTGATAATAGGGGTCTCTCTATATAGAGGATTACAATGTATAGAATCTCAATCACACAAGGAAAGTAATCGTACATTGAATATGAATCTAGATCTTTCTAATTTAACCCTATTACCACTAGGTCAAGTAACCTAGAGTTTGGACCAAACACAAATTAGGGTTTACTTGAACAATATATATATATATATATATATATATATATATCAATCTGAATATGCTATAACGTGTCCCTTTGGTGTGGGTTTGTGAGTGGGACAATGCTTTTTAGATGAGTATCTAATGATGTATGAGATGGGCACCACATAATATATATGGTGTTTCTTTTATTATTATTATTTTTTAATTTTTTTTCTTTCTGTTTGGGTCGATGGACTTGAAATTTTGAGATAAAATTAAAGTGTGTGCTGATGAGAATCTCTAACTCTAATGATACGAGTCCCTAATCTGCTCGCTAGTTCATTAAAAGGGTCCCTGGTTCTTTTTGTTGCTTGATTCGTTCTCCTTTATCAAATTACAGCTTGGCCGCTTCTTCCCTGGTGACAAGTATATTAAACACTTCACAGGCTTGATCCAGTCAGCTGCATTCATGTCTTTGGTGTTTCACCCGGCAGTTGGAAGTGTCTATCACTTCATAGCGTGTTATCTTGATCGAAATTTGCTTTAGGGACACTTCAATATAGTAGTAGTAGTACAGATGGTTGCAGACTGCTTATTGTTGTCAAGTTTTTTAAAGTCTTGATTTCTATAAATTTGCTAAATCATTCGCTTATTATCTTCTAGAACTTTAGGACTTGTGGAGCTCACATATATTCGCTCAAACACACAAGCTTCCTAGTAAAATGAGAGAGAGTAATGGCTTATCTTCTGCACTGGAATTGAGGAAACAATGAATATTTTAGTCATCTTTCTAGTTGTTGTAGAGGGCCTAATTCCACTGATCCCTGTTTGTTATTTCATTTGACTTTTGGAAATACTAGGGTGATTTTTAAATTAATTGTAAGTCTTTAATTTCCAGGGAGCTTGATAAGTTCTGTACGGGATATGTTTCACATGAGCCCAACAGATATCCTGTTCTAAAGCCTAAAATAAAAATCTGTCATGAAATCCAACAATCAATCTGACTTGCAACATAGAATTGGTAATGAAAACTGCTGAATCTACCATTGCTTCCATAATGAATAAACTTGGATTTATAAGAGAAACAGCACCATTAAAGTTCAATAGGAAATAGTTCAAAGCATTCAAACATTACATTGAACATTTTATACATAAAACGATGGATATCCAAAGAAGAAAACATAAATAAGGCATAAGAGATTACAAAACAAGCATAGCTATTCTGGACCATGTTCTTTCAAGAGGACATCACTTCAGAAACTCGGTTGAATCCATAGATGGGATTCTCTGATTTCTTCAAACCCGGAATTGAAGGAATTGCTGAAGTGTCGATCAATTGTCCCATCCTCCATATTAAAAATACCAACATCTAAGTCAACGAATGGAGAGACCCTTTTGCTGTTCAGGAAATATATGCAATTGGGCTTGCATCCGGAATTGCCTGAGCCCTCAATAGAGAATGAAGAACTGCTGTTACTCAAGAAGAGGGCTCTATTACCCAGATCCTTTACCTCTGAGTCGGACCATGAATTGCCATTACTGAATGGGACCTTGAAAACCCTGCAGCCAATAGTTGATTCATACTGATTATGGTACGAAGTACACAAAACCACCAATAGGGACCCTGCAGATTCCACCAGATATAGCTGTTTAATGCCCTTCTTAGGACCTAGAAGTTGCTCCTCACTCGGAATCTCTGGAGCAACAACACTCAAATGTGCTCGCTTAGGGTCTTCAATTTCACAAACAACAGAAACACGGCCAGTCTCGTCCACAACGTAGAAACTTCCTTGATAGTGTGTGAGATCTCTAATGTAATTGTGGCCCTCAAATCTGAGATGTTTCCAACCTTGGCCGCCCAGTCCTGGTCTGCAAAATCCCAAAGTAGTAGCTGTCTGAAACATGACTATATAATCCAATGTGGAACGAGGATTGGACGACAAAGCAAACTTCCAAATATTCTTGAGCGGACAGCGCAGCAAACCAGGAAGTTGAATTTGGGCATGATGATTTGATGGGTGGAGCATATTAAATTTCAATTCCCCTTGATCCCTAGTTACAGTAAGCAGCCATCCCAGGGAAGCAAAGCAGACCTTACCACTGATTTCTGGGAGATTGGCGTTGTAGATCTCACCTTTTGCGAGGGTGTAAAACTGAACCATGGCGGCATCAATCCTCTTCGGAAGCATAAGAAGAGGAACTTGATCTGCGCCGAGTGATTTCCGCACTGCAGTGATAAACTTGTTCCAGAAAACTGCCAGCCTTTCACCGAGAGAGATAAGGTAATTCGCAACAGAATCGCACCACCCGGTAGCCATTTGAGGTTGTAGAGAAGAAACGAGACTTATAAGTCAGAGAATTTTTTTTTGATAAGAATCAGAGGATTGGTTTTTGGCAATCGAAAGAAAACAATTAACTTGTTGGCGAGAGAGAGATAGAAAGAGAGAGCGAATCTGGAGTTTATATATAGATGTTATAGTGATTACCAGATCAAACTAGAAAACCCAATCCATCTAGGAGTAGGAAACATAATATACTCGAACTAAGACTGGCAAAATAGGATTTGGCTCCTCTAAAAGTGAGGATTGTGTGAAGTTATATAAATTTCATAAAATCTTAAACATTTAATTAATCCAATGGTAACTAAAGAGGCCAAATCAGCTTCATGTATTGTGCACAAACTGTCCTTAACTCCATCACATCAAATTCATTTATGTTTCGCTCTATATGTTCTTCCAATGGAAAACTTTCAAGGTTACGAGAATGTAAATCAAATCAGTTAATATTGCCTCTATTCAGTTTATACTCTTCTCTAGGCTAAAGTGGGTGAGGATTTCTTATGGCTTTGGATTAATACTTACTCACCAATGATTAAATAAACGATGATAATTGAAAAGGCCATAAACAAATTTGGATGAGTATGGAGTAAATACCCTTGGTAAGATAGCGTACTATTTCTCCTGGTAGTGGTTTCCATGTATCCTTGAAGGCCTCATCAGTCAAATAAGACAAGATTGAGAAAATAATTTTCTGATATCATATTACACCCATTCTGTGGTGTATATAAACAGATTACATTCGTACTACAACTATTGTGTACTACTGTACTACAATACATACAAGGTAAGTATTTACAACAATATATTCCCTTGTAGTCTATTCCTAATAGGGAACGATGACTCACACTAACACTCCCCCTCAAGTTGGCGCATATACATCAACCATGCCCAACTTGCTTAGTGAGTCATAAAACGCCTTCCTGGAAACTCCTTTGGTAAGTACATCTGCAAGCTGCTCCTTTATAAAAGGTAAGTACATCTGCAAGCTGCTTTTCAGTTGGAACAAAAGGAAAGCTAATGATTTTGGCATCTAGCTTCTCCTTTATAAAGTGACGATCAACCTCCACATGCTTAGTACGATCATGCTGTACTGGATTCTGTGATATGTCAGTAGCTGCCTTGTTGTCACAATACAACTGCATGGAATTTTTGAGTATGAAACCTAGATCACGTAACAGATTTCTCAGCCACAACAATTCACACACTCCGTGAGCCATACCTCTATACTCCGCCTCAGCACTAGAACGTGCCACAACTTTCTGTTTCTTACTCTTCCATGTAACCAAATTACCTCCCACAAAGGTAAAGTAACCTGATGTCGACCTCCTGTCTGTGATATTTCCAGCCCAATCTGCATCTGTGAAGCCACAAACCTCAAGAATGTTGTTGTGTTTAGAAAATAATACTCCCCTACCTGGAGCTGACTTCAAGTACTTCAGAATTCGCATAACAGCATCCATGTGACTCTCACTTGGATTATGCATGAACTGACTCACCACGCTCACTGCATACGCAACGTCAGGTCTAGTATGAGCCAAATAAATCAAGCGCCCAACTAACCTCTGATAGCGAGCTCGGTCAGTAGGTACCTGATCTGGATACTCAGCTAAACCACGGTTCTGCTCAATAGGAGTATCAATAGGTCTGCAATCTAATAAACCTGTCTCTGTCAGCAAGTCAAGAACATACTTCCTCTGGCACAGATAGATTCCTTCTCTCCCCCTGGCTACCTTAATTCCTAAGAAGTATTTAAGCTCACCCAACTCCTTCATCTCAAACTCAGAAGCTAGCTGTCTCTGTAGTCTATCCATCTCAACAGTGTCATTACCAATGATTACCATATCATCCACATAGATAATTAGAGCTGTTACCTTCCCCTGTTGATGCTTGAGAAACAAGGTATGGTCTGAGTTGCTCTGCCTGTAACCAACCTTCCGCATGAACTGTGAAAATCTTCCAAACCAAGCACGAGGTGATTGTTTGAGACCATACTGAGACTTTCTCAATTTGCATACAAACTCGCCAGGAGAAGCAACTACATACCCTGGTGGGAGGCTCATGTATACTTCCTCGGCTAACTCTCCATGAAGAAATGCATTCTTGACATCAAACTGTTGGAGTGGCCAGTTTAAACTAGCAGCGAATGAGAGCAGAACCCGAATAGTATTCATCTTGGCAACAGGAGCAAAAGTTTCATCATAGTCTATACCATATGTCTGAGTAAATCCCTTTGCTACAAGACGTGCTTTGTATCGATTCACTGATCCATCTGCATTATGCTTCACAGTAAACACCCAACGACAGCCTACAGCCTTCTTGCCTTGTGGTGGAGGCACAAGTTGCCAAGTACTGTTCTTCTGCAACGCCTCCATCTCTTCATCCATAGCCCTCCTCCACTTTGGATCTCCCAATGCATCCTGCACTTTGTTAGGTACTGATACAGCAGATATTTGATTCACAAATGATGCATATGACTTAGACAACCTCTTAGTGGACATATAGTTGGCTACTGGATATGTTGATTTGGCAGTAAGAGTAGGTTCATATCTTTTGGCTGATTGACCTCGAGTGGTCCTATGTGGTAACACATATTGCTCAACATTAAACTCACTACTACTAGTATCAGTGGATGGACATACCTCAAATGGATGATCTTCAGTACCAGGAAGCTGTGGGTCAGGGGTAGAAGCGATGGCAGGAGGGGCAGTTGTGTCTTCAACCTCATTCTGAGTGATGGGAACTGGTGCTTTTGCTGCTGGAGGAGGCGAGCTAATAGTTTCAACCGGATCCGTCAAAATACCTCCTGGCTGTGTGCCTTCTCCTTCTCCCTCTGATTCCTCCCCCTCTCCATGATATAGCTCTTCAAAATATGAATTCTCCCCCTGAAGAGCTGTATCTGAAGAGGAGAAATAACTCATGTCTTCAAAGAAAGTAACATCCATAGTGACATAATACTTTCTGGTGGGTGGATGATAACACTTGTACCCCTTCTGATGACCTCCGTAGCCAACAAACACACACTTAAGGGCCCGGGCATCCAACTTAGACCTCTGATTTTTTGGTACATGGACAAAGGCAACACAACCAAAAACACGAGCTGGAAGATTGTGAAAAGATGGTAAGGAGACATGAGAGGCGAGAACCTCAAATGGAATTTTTCCCTGAAGGACACTAGATGGAAGACGATTGATAAGATGAGAGGAAGCATGTACAGCATCGCCCCAAAGATACTTAGGCATATGAGCACTAAAAAGAAGGGCACGAGCCATATCAAGTAAATGACGGTTTTTCCGTTCGGACACTCCATTCTGTTCTGGTGTTTGTGGACACGTGGTTTGGTGAACAATCCCATGGTTTTGAAAAAACTCTTGGAACACATGATTAACATATTCCCCCCCATTGTCAGAACGAAGGACTTTAATGGTGCTATGATATTGTGTCTGAACAAGATTACGAAAAGTTTGAAAAGCGGGGAAGACTTCATCTTTGGTTTTAAGAAGAGCAACCCATGACAATCTTGTACAATCATCAATAAACAACACAAAATATCGCATACCCGAGACAGTAGGCTCTCTAGAAGGTCCCCAAACATCAGAATGAAACAATTCAAAAGGAATAACACTTTTATTAGAAATACTAGGAGAATAAGTAGCACGATGACTCTTGGCCAAGACACATGTTTCACAATGTAAAACTGACTCATCCATACCAATAAACAGAGTAGGCATGGTTTTCTTCATAAGACTAAAAGATGGATGCCCTAAACGGCGATGCCACAACCAAATCTCACTTAGCTTATCAAAAGTCGAAGTCAAAGCGGCTCGGGACGGTGCTCCTGGTTTCTCTCCTGCGTATGTCTGATCCAGATGGAACAACTGACCCCTCAGATACCCCCGACCGACTATCTCCCTGGTGAGAAGATCCTGAAAAATCACATACATAGGATAAAAGGTTACAGAGCATTTAGACTCAGTGTTCAATTGTGGGACAGATATCAAGTGATGAGATAAGTCAGGCACATATAACACATTATGAAGTTCTAAGGTAGGAATAAGACACACTGACCCTGACCCTAACACAGGAAAAGCCTCACCATTGGCATTGGTTACATAGGACACTGATGGGGAAGACAATTCAGTAAAATATGATTTATCATAAGTCATATGATCGGAGGCACCATAATCAATAATCCATGTATCAGAACCAACAAAGTTAGAAATCTGTAAAGCCATACCAATTTTACCTCGACCAGCTATAGAGGCTGTAGGGGTAGCTCCACCTGCTGTATGATGATCTTGGCCAGCCACTCCATAGAAATCCGGTTCTTGGACCAAGTGAACCGCAGCTGCTTTCCCCTTAAGGCGATAACCTTGTTTTTTAGGTTTAAGGGGTGGGTTCAACTTCCAACAAGTCTCCCGAACATGCCCAAGATCGTTGCAATAAGAGCATTGAGGACGAGGACGGTTGGAGAATCCTTGCGGGAAACCTTGCTGATGAAGTGGGGCTGAACTTTGTTGCTGAAGGAAAGGTGCAGGTGACTTGGCCTGAATGGCTAGGCTAGATACTTCAACCTGTGCATGTTTGACACTTTCCTGCTGAAACTCATCCTTGCGGATGTATGTAAAAGTTGTGTTCAAACTAGGAGGGTCTGTCATTCTGAGCAATTCTCCCTTGGCACTGCTATGCTTCTCATCAAGCCCTCTCAGGAAGACATGAACCCTTTCTAGCTCCTTCTCCTTCTGGTACCACACAAGATCTTCTTGATTCTTGATCTTGCAGGGACGCTTCTGATCAATTTCAGCCCATACATTCTTCAGCTTGGTGAAAAACACTGACACTGGTTGCCCATTCTGTTGCATTCCTGCAGCTTTGCACATCAGTTCATGAACCTGTATAAAATCAGACTCATTTGTATAGAGATCTCCTAACGTCTTCCATATTGCCTCAGCAGTTTCACATTCCTCTACCATCTGTAGCACATCATCAGTCATGGCTCTAAACAAAATAGACATTACTAACCCATCATCATCTTCCCACTTAGCATAGGCTTCTATGTCATCTTCACTAGGAACCTTGATTGTTCCTGTCACATGTCCCATCTTGTGTATCCCGCGAAGATAAACGGACATAATCTTCTTCCATGTTCGGAAATTGGTACCAGTGAGTTTGGTACCACCAAAAGAACCACTTTCTGAGCTCTTAACAGAGACCTCAACTTTCTGAACCTCATTGGTCTTAGAACCCTGACCTTCACTTTGATCACCACCCATCACAACAACTCAATAGTAAAAATCACAGAGTATGCAGCGGAAAAAGAGGATATTCCAACAATTGCAGTGATATATATATATATATATATGTCTTTTTTCTTTCTTTTTTTTTTTTTTTTTTGAAAACTGTTGGAATTGACCGAGTTGGTCGAGTTGACCGAGTTACCGAGTTGAATGGGTTACCGAGTGGACCGGGTTACTGAGTTGACCGAGTTTAGCTGGTTCTAACGGAGGGAGAGGGACGTCCGGAAGCGGGGCGACGCCGGACTGATGGGATTCGGCGATCTACAGTAAACGACAGCGGACGAAGGCCGATCTGATGTAGGAGACAGACGAAGACGAGGCCGGAAGAGGGGCGACGTCGGACTGATGGGAGGGAGAGCAACGACCGGAAGAGGGGCGACGCCGGGCGGATGGGATTCGGCGATCTGGACTGAAGGTCTGGGCGATTCGGTCTGGACTGAGGGTCTGGGCGATCTATCTGTTGCTGAAGACGCAGTTGACCGAGCGAAGGCTGTTGCTGAAGACGAAGTCGAGCGAACAGGCGAACAGACAAGAGGAAGAGGACGTCGAAAACGACGTCGTTTCAAAGCCTGACAAAGAATTGGCTTTTAACGCAATAGTTTTTCCTTGGATTGAGAAAAAACTGAAAGAGAGAGACAAAGTCCTTTTCGGATCTTTGCTCTGATACCAAGTCAAATAAGACAAGATTGAGAAAATAATTTTCTGATATCATATTACACCCATTCTGTGGTGTATATAAACAGATTACAATCGTACTACAACTATTGTGTACTACTGTACTACAACACATACAAGGTAAGTATTTACAACAATATATTCCCTTGTAGTCTATTCCTAATAGGGAACGATGACTCACACTAACATCATCATGTAAACTGAACGAAACGAGAGCCACCCCAGCTGTTTGTTTCTCTACCAACCAATACAGCACTCCATTCACAGTAATAGAGTGAATATTAAACCTTCTACATGATGTAAGTTCAAGTTCCGGTTCAACTACTCTCCAAGAATTTCTACTAGGATTGAACACTCTGGCTTGAAAAGTAAGTTGGTTCGGATCATTAATGGGATTAACACAAGGGTGAACTGTCACCAACTTGTATGCACTAATGCTATGCATGAAATCAAAACCTATGATTAGACGATAGTAAGTAGCATTCTCAACTCTTTTCTCCAAACCAATAGGAAAATAATTAAATTGGTCTGTTGCTGGGTTCCATACTACTGTGGCTATTCGAGTACCCTTAAGCAGGGTAACGCAACAAAGTAACCCATTACTAGATCCCACAAATTCTAAACCCCATCTTGCATCGTTGGGGAGGAAAGGTACACTCAAACTTGAAACTGCCGTTTCTTCGTCAGCAAGTAATGAGATTCCAACTCCTTTCTTATTACTAATTCCGGCAGCAAGAGAGGACGAGGAGATGAGGAGAAGACGGCGAGAGCTGTGAAGACGATGTCTGTCCAGGAAATAACTAGTTTTGGTGAGACCATCCCACTCTTTTGATACACACCTAAACCTACATATAGACTTGATAGGCAATCTTAAGAGAATTTCTACTAGAATACTTTCATCAGCTATAGCCAAAAAACTAGCTCCAGTTTCCATTCCGTAGAAATTATGAGAGAGGCAATAAACTCGGTGTTCATTAAGTTTTGCTTTCTAGATGGGAGGTGTACATATATGTAGGTTACCATAATAATGATATTACTAAACCAAACTAGCTAGAAAACCTAATCATTCTAGCAATGAATTAGCAAAATCAATCTAGGAGTCTAGGACTAACTATAAGTACTTGGACTACTCCCTTCAACACATGACTTTCCCAAGATCTCAAGGACAACAGATATGCAAAGAATTAGGAGCGTATCTCTCCTAATTGCTCGTAGAAACAAAGGAAATAAAGGAAGATCGCATGAAGTGAATTTCAAGGAAGCTATCTCACTGATCTTGAGATAAAGGTCTCTTTAATACATATCATATTTACATGATTCTAAATTGATATGCATTGATTTTAATTGATCTCAAAATCTCTTTATATATGCATATCCGATTACATGTTCAAATCAGTTTTAAAACCTTTCCATGTTTATCTTATTCTGTGATTAAGATACGATTTGTTTGAGGGGGAGTCCTGCTCCTATAAAAAGGTTTTCAAACTGATTTATCGATGAGAGTTTTGTTTTGCATAAAATTGGTTTTTGCTTGAACTACTGGTTTTGTTGTTCAAATCGGTCTTTGAAAACTCTCAGTATTTTTGTTTCATGTATTCCATTGCTTAATCAATTACTTGCATAATTCATTCTCAAGATCAATGAGAAGATTGAGTACGAGGATGATTGAATACAGATTGGCTAGTAGTTGATGTTGAATAAGTTAGAAGTTAGAACAGTAGTAAAACAAGTTAGCATTTGTTGTTAAGTGAAAGTGTTTGTTGTGAACAAACATTACTTGTATACTGTAAACTTGATTATTTCATATTGGATTGATTCTTCGTGTTGGCTACGTAAAAAGCCACGCAGTGAAGTTTCCTCAGTGGAGAGGTTTACACTGCGTCAGCAATTTTTGTGTTTGTGTTATTCTAATTGTGTGCTAGAATAGGGTCAGCATTCAAACCCTACAATATTTGTTCCATCTTGTAAAAACACTAACATATATGATACTGAATAGCTTAACCTGATTACTGTCTAATACAACAATAAACAATATTGTTTTTGGTTCATATTGATGACAAGTTATCCTCCTCCACATTGGCAAACAACCCTTTACCCAAAACCCAGTCTTCAATCATTGCTTGAGCTCTTAATGGCTGGTCAGCAGGCACAAGATGACCAGCCCCTGAGATCAAAACAAAGCTCAGACTCCCCCATTTCTGAACATAACCAACAACCTCTCCACCCAATCCCCAAACTCTCCTATCCGCCGACAGAAACCTCTCTATCCCCTCCCATTTCATGGTCTTCACCCAAGCCTCATTCGCAACCACGCCACATCTCATATCAAACTGCCCCTGGTACAACAAAACCTTGCTCTTCCTCACCAACTCTTCCACCATGTACTTCACACTCTTCATCATATCCTCATGCAATACCTCCCCCACCAAATGGCTACATTCCTCGAAAACTATGGACTCATTCGACACCCCCAAAGCCTTCCTCACCTCCTCATTCCTCAATAACTCCCCAACCAAATGCGTTTCATAGCTAGCATTCCTTCTGATATCATACAAAGTGGGCAACCCGGTCATGTCTTGCAACCTATCCAACACTCTGCTTCTTGCAATTTTCGCCTCGCTCCATTTCCCAGCTCTAGACAAATCCACTGCCTCAAATTGAAGCTCCTCTACCTCCCTCTTCTGCCGCATTGATCAAACCTGAAAAGTAAGCATTTACAGCATGAGTTTTCACTTGGATCACCGGATCTGTCTCCCCATTTCCTATAGCAACCCCAGCTAAATTCACATGCCGATCGGACCCAGAACTCTCAGCATCAATATTCCTCTGCAAAATGTAGTACCCAATTGCCGGAATATACTTGCCTGCATAGCTCTCCCCAGTGATGTAAACAGGCCTTGACCTAAACACAGGATCAAGCTCAATGAACTCGGTAATTGCAGTGAACAGGTGTTGTGCCACCGCAAACTGGTTTCTCGGAATCTCTTCGGGTGTGGAAGCTATACTGAACCCGGTTCCGATGGGATTGTCAAGAAAAACCAAGCCGAAGATGCGATTCCAGGAACCGGAGTTGGGTTCCAAGGTGAGGGGATCAGAGGGGTGTTTGTGGAAATTGACGCGCCAGGGACCGAGCTCGAAGAAGTTGCCGACCATGGAGGAGCAGCCGGGGCCGCCCTGGAGCCAAATGAGGAGTGGGGTTTGGGATGTAGAATCGCTATAAATCTGTATGTAATTAGGATCTTATTTAATTAGGATATCCTACAATTATGGAAAGATTGTTTCCTATTAGAGTTAGACTACTCCTTTGTACTTGTATATATACACCCATTGTGGGATGAATAGAATTATTGAATTAACCCTGAATTAAAGTATTCTTTTCTACTTGGTATCAGAGCAGGTTCAATCCTTTGAACTGGCGCTGCATCCTTTGAATCTTGAATCCTGAAGAACACCACAAACCGCTGCGTACCACCACCGTTGAAATCAAACCATCCTGAATTTCAAACCACCATCACCCTACCTGTTTTCAAAAAAAAAAAAAAACAAAAAAAAAAAACTTTCTTATCCAAAATATTCATATCCATCTTGAAACCCTTGAAAATCCAAACCTGCGAAAATCATGAATTCCTCAATGATGCAATCAGAGAAACAGACTATTGGGCATTCGGTGACTACCGAATTTTCTGTTATGGCTCAACGCAAACAGGGTCATCCTCCAGGCTTCTCAGGACCTTCTCCACGCCGCCTTCTGGGTAAACCAAATCCATATGCAAACAAAAGGTGCATTATCTGTGGGGAATTAGGTCATAGCAAGGAGCGGTGCTATGAAGTAATTGGTTACCCTGATTGGTGGGACTTCACCAAGAAACCGCGAAAGAATCTGGGCAAGGCCGCTGTTGCTACTACAGAGGAAGTTTACCTAGACAATGCCTCTGCTAATGTAGCGCAGTCAGGTATGAAGGGTAAGGTTACTTTTAATAGTACATGGATAATTGATACAGGTGCATCTGACTATATGACCAATGACCCAAGTCTTGTGAAAAACCTTAGACGTTCCCCTCAAGACGTTGTCTCTACTGCTGATGGTACACCAACTCCGGTCACCGGAGAAGGTTCTATTGCTTTATCTGATACCTTAACCCTTGAATCTGTCCTAGTTGTTCCATCACTAGCCTATAATCTCCTGTCTGTTGGTCAAATTATTTTAGCTCTTGCATGTATTGTGACCTTCTATCCGTCTTTCTGTGTGTTTCAGGACATTCTGACTCGACGGATTCTTGGTTATGGTGTTAGAAGGGGGAAATTATACTATCTGGATCTGACAGAGACTGGAAAGAAACAGAAGCATCTTTGGGACAAGCTAATCAGATCAACGGGGTAGAGAATGCGAAGGGAGCTGTATGGTTATGGCGTCGCCGTTTAGGTCATCTATCCTTTCGTTATCTTAAGAAGCTGCAACCTCATTTGTTTTCAGTTGTTAGTGATTTGGATTTCCGCTGTGACATTTGTGAACTGGCCAAGAGTCACCGTATTTCATATTCACCAAGTCTTAATAAAAGTCCTGTTCCTTTTATGAAGATTCACTCTGATGTCTGGGGTCCTGTGAAAATTCCTTCTCTTTCTGGAGCTCGGTATTTTGTAATGTTTATTGATGATTGCACTCGCATGACATGGGTGTCATTACTGAAGAATAAGAGTGATGTATTTGGAATGTTTACCGAATTTCACAAAATGGTGGCAACTCAGTATCAACAATCCATCAGAGTGTTTTAGTCTAACAATGGTGGAGAGTTTGTGAATGGCCCTATGATTGGTTTTTGCCGGTCACATGGAATTCGTCATCAAACCTCCAATTCTTATACTCCTCAACATAATGGTTTAGCAGAACGGAAGAACAGGCAGTTGATGGAAGTTGTTCATACTTCCTTGTTTGGAATGAATGTACCTCGGTCCTATTGGGGAGAAGCAGTGAAATTAGGAGCATATCTTATCAACCGTACTCCTTCATGGGTGATTGAGTTTCAAAATCCTCATCAGAAGCTTCATACACTTTTGACCATCCCTTCTATGCCTAATTTGGAGCCCCAGGTGTTTGGGTGCACAGCTTATGTTCATATTCCCAAGCCTCAATGCAGCAAGCTTGATCCCCGTGCTCGTAAGTGTATATTTGTTGGTTATGCTGACTTCCAGAAGGGTTATCGATGTTATGATCCTCTTACTGGCACTTTACATGTCTCTCTTGATGTTGCTTTTCGTGAATCTGAGCCTTATTACTCAGGGGGAGCTTCTTAGTCTTCCCTTCAGGGGGAGAGAGGTTGTGAAGGGAATCCTCGTTCTATTATTGATTTTGATGTCTTTGAAGACTTGGAAAATTTGGAGGAACGATTTGAAGGTAGAAATTCGGAAACAGAAAATGCAGTTTCCGAACAGAGCATTGTGAATTCCGAAACAGAAAATGCGACTGCTGAATAGAGTGCAGTTGCCGAACAGAGCATTATGAATTCCAAAACAGAAAATGCGACTGCTGAACAAAGTGTGGTGAATTCTGAAACAAAAAATGCAACTGCTGAACAGAGCGTTGTGAATTCCGAGATAGGAGAGACGACTTTTCTGGATAGTTTGAATCAAAATCAAGACGTATCTGAAGCTTACACACAAGATATTCCCCCTTCTGCATCACCAACTGAAGATCCATGTCAGAATTGTCCACCTCAGGTACCCCTAAACTTTAATGAGTCTTCTGGGTTAGAAAGTGTCGAACCTAGGAAATCACAAAGGGTTACCAAGGGAATTCCTAAGAAACAATATGAACCAGATATCAAAGCCAAAGCTAAATACCCTATAGCTAATTTTATGTCTAACCATAGGATTTCGGGGTCACATGCACTTGTTGTTGATCAATTATCTACTGTATCTATTCCTAGTAACGTGCATGATGCATTGACGGATCCAAAATGGACAAAGGCGATGAATGAAGAAATGGAAGCTCTTCAAAAGAATGCAACATGGGAGCTAGTACCTATGTCGGTTGGAAAGAAGACTGTAGGATGTCGTTGGGTATTTACTGTGAAGCTTAATACAGATGGAACTATTAATAGATACAAGGCGAGGTTGGTTGCCAAAGGATATACACAACGCTATGGGATTGATTATGAGGAGACTTTTGCACCTGTGGCAAAGATTAATACTATTCGGATTCTAATCTCACTTGCAGCAAACAAAGATTGGCCCTTGCACCAGTTTGATGTGAAGAATGCGTTCCTTAATGGGAATTTGGAGGAAGAAGTGTACATGGATGTGCCCCCAGGTGTTAAGAATTACCCAAGTGACGTTGGCAAGGTGTGTAAATTGAAGAAGTCTTTGTATGGCCTGAAGTAGTCTCCAAGAACTTGGTTTGGAAGATTTTCAAAGTCCATGAAAGCCTTTGGATACAGACAGAGCAATTATGACCATACCTTGTTTATCAAACGCAAGAATGGTAAGATTACAGCTCTTATTGTGTATGTTGATGACATGATTGGTACAGGGGATGATCTGAAAGAGATGAATGAATTGCAAAAGTATCTGTCAAAGGAGTTTGAAATGAAGGATCTGGGACAACTGAAGTATTTTCTGGGTATTGAAGTTGCAAGGTCTAAGAAGGGGATTTTGCTTTCACAAAGGAAGTATGTACTTGATTTACTTGCTGAAACGGGGATGCTGGACTGCAGACCAATGGAGACACCCATTGAGATGAGTCACAGACTTGCTATTTATCCTGATCAAGTTCCAACTGATAAAGGGAGGTATCAACGTCTTGTAGGAAGGTTGATTTATCTTTCACATACTAGACCTGATATTGCTTATGCTGTGAGTGTTGTTAGTCAATTTATGCATTGTTCTAGTGAAGAGCATATGGATGCAGTCTTTCGTATTTTGTGGTACTTGAAGATGGCGCCAGGTAAAGGGTTATTGTTTCATAAAAAAGATGAATTGGAAGTTATTGGGTACACAGATGCAGATTGGGGTGGTGATAAAACTGACAGACGTTCTACATCTGGGTACTTCACTTTTGTTGGAGGGAACCTTGTCACTTGGCGTAGCAAAAAGCAGAAAGTTATAGCCAGATCAAGTGCAGAAGCTGAGTTCCGAGGTATGGCACACGGAGTCTGTGAAATGTTGTGGATTCATAATGTCTTGAAAGACCTGGGTTATAAGCATAAAAAGCCTATGGATTTGCATTGTGATAATACAGCTGCCATTGAGATTGCACATAATCCAGTTCAGCATGATAGAACAACGCATGTGGAGGTTGACCGTCATTTTATTAAAGAAAATCTTGACAGAAAGGTTATTCACTTTCCATTTGTAAACTCAGAGGAGCAATTAGCTGATCTTCTTACTAAAGGAGTGTCCAGGAAGGTATTTGACAGCTCAGTTGACAAGTTGGGCATGATAGACATCTATGCACCAACTTGAGGGGGAGTGTAGAATCGCTGTAAATCTGTATGTAATTAGGATCTTATTTAATTAGGATATCCTACAATTATGGAAAGATTGTTTCCTATTAGAGTTAGATTACTCCTTTGTACTTGTATATATACACCCATTGTGGGATGAATAGAATTATTGAATTAACCCTGAATTAAAGTATTCTTTTCTACTTGGGAGAGAGGTGAAGTTGGGTTCTGGGCTTCATAGAAGGTGTAGAATATTGCTGAGGTTGTGGTGGGGTTGACTGGAAGGTAGCCTGACTTGGTGGGGAGGGCTTGTTTTGGGAGGAGAGGTGGTGGTGAGGCTGTGATGGTGTGGATGATGAAGAAGAAGAGGAAGCAGAGGACTGTTGTCGACTCCATTGCAGACCCTCCTAGAGTTGAGTTGTTTGTCGGGTTGCTGATAAAGAATATAGGGCATTATTGGCTAGTTTTCACTATACATGTTGCCAAATATACCATACACACCAATGTAGATGATGATTCCTAATTGGCATATATTATACGAGTAATTTTAATGGTGTATTTGGCATGGCGCGTATAATTTTTGTAGGGTGGAGAATAATGAGGTACGAAGAATCTGCAAGATCAGTAATATGATATTCGTTTCATGAAAAATAATTAAAATGCATTCTTTGACATACATTTAAATTTTAAAAAAGAAGCGAAATTATGAAATGAAACACAAATGATGTGATAGATCACCCATATTTGTAAGCAAATACGGACAGACATGGTACACTTTTCTCATTCCAATTAGAGAAAATATTTCAAACAGTACCCGAACTAAGGCCGACTTCTAACTTCAGTACCCGACTATACAAAACTATCACTTTGGTACCCCAAGTTTGAAGCTCGACCCAAGAATGGTACACGCCGTCCATCATAACGTTAAGTCTTTGCTACGTGGCAAACCATGAGGGCCCTCAAAATATGTCACGTGGTTAGCTAGTTAACGCCGTGATGGATAGCATGTACCATTCTTGGGTCGAACTTCAAACTTGGGATACCAAAGTGATAGTTTTGCATAGTCGGGTACTGAAGTTAGGAGTCGGCCTTAGTTCGGGTACTGTTTGTAACATTTTCTCTTCCAATTATGTATGAGCTTAAAAGTTTGTGTCCGAGTCCACTTGGAATCCAACATTTTTAGTAGTTCCCAAGAACTCAAGAAGTGAAGAAACACAGGTAGATGTAGGTTGAAGGTCATTCTCCCAAAGCACATGTGAACTTGAAAGTCTAATGAAATCGATATCATAAGTGATGCCATTGGAGAAGTTAGTTACTTTCAAAGCTCCCAATCGCGCTGCGGATGTGCAATTCCGATTATCACCTACCCTCATCATCTTCGAACATTCAAACTCTCTATTATTTTCATTACATATAGTATTATGTCATGATTATAGTTAGTAAAAACTGGAACGTGTATAGTACGCGAAAAATAGGTACATGTATTATTCGGACATTTTATCAAATAGTTCGTTGAAAAGTTCGGCAAAATATTTTTAATTAATTAAATAATTAATTATTTTAATTAAAGGATTAATTTCAGTTTACCCCCCTGAGGTTTGGGGGTGAAATGATTTCACCCCCTCTACTTTCAATTTTGAATTTTTACCCCCTAAACTTTTCAATTTCAATCAGTCTTGTCCAATTTTTACTATTCCGTCCAAATTGGACGTTAAGTTTGACTTTTGAGGGCTAAAATGGTCATTTCAACATAAAAAATTTAAAAAAAATTACTTTTTTTTTTCTTCTGTTTTTAAGTTTTTTTTTTTTTTTTTTTTTTTCTGTTTCTTAGTTTTTTTTTTCCTTTTTTTTTTTTTTTTTTGTTCTGTTTCTTCTTTTTCTTTTTAAATTTTATTTCCAACCTATACATCACAAGTTATAATAGGTTTATAAAAACAAAAAAATACTCTAGGTAGTTGAAAGTCGCTCGCTGGTCTACGATATTTGTGACATATCTCCGATAAAGTGAAGAATTTAGGATATATCCCAAATAAAGTGAAGAAATATTTGTAAAAAGTAATTTTACACTTTATCTGTAAATAAATATCTGTATATCCCCAATAAAGTGAAGAAATATCTATGTAAAATCATTTTTGGTTTACGATATTTGTGATATATATCCAATAAATTGAAAAATTTTAGGATATATCCCCAATAAAGTGAAGAAATATCTGTATAAAATCATTTTTTACAGATATTTATTTACAGATAAATATTGGATATATATCACAAATATCGCAGACCAAAAATGATTTTACACAGATATTTCTTCACTTTATTGGGGATATATAGATATTTATTTACAGATAAGTGTAAAATTATTTTTTACAGATATTTCTTCACTTTATTGGGGATATATTCTAAAATTCTTCACTTTATCGGAGATATATTACAAATATCGTAGACCAGTTAGCGGCTTTCAACCACCTAAAATATTTTTTTGTTTTTATAAACCTATTATAATTTGTGGTGTATAGGTTGAAGACAAAAAAAAATAAATAAATAAATAAAAAACTAAAAACCAGAAAAAAAAAAAAATTTATTTTTTTATTTTTTTAAATTTTTTTATTTTTTATGTTGAAATGACCATTTTAGCCCTCAAAAGTCAAACTTAACGTTCAATTTGGACGGAACAGTAAAAATTGGACAAGACTGATTGAAATTGAAAAGTTTAGGGGGTAAAAATTCAAAATTGAAAGTAGAGGGGGTGAAATGATTTCACCCCCAAACCTCAGGGGGGTAAACTGAAATTAATCCTTAATTAAAACTATTGATTTATATTCATTTTTGTTCAATAATATGTGTAAAATACGGAAAAAAAGGTAAAAATCGTGTATAGTACGTATATAATACTATTGGTTTCAAAAGTACGGGAAATTTAACGAGTCCTTTCAAAAATACGAAGTACTGAAGTTTTTTTTTTTTAAATGTAAGTACGTGTTTTATTAGCGTATAATACAAAAGAGAAAATATCTCAAACAGTACCCGAACTTAGGCCTACTCCTAACTTCAGTACCCAACTATGCAAAACGATAACTTTGGTACCCCAAATTTGAAGCCCGACCCAAAAATGGTACACGCCGTCTATCACAGGGTTAAGTCTCTTGCTACGTGGCAAACCATGAAGGGTAATTATGTCATTTTGTTACCCATCTACGTGGCAAACCATGAGGGGTCTGATGCTGATGTGGCAGTGGGCCTACGTCAGTGGGCCTCTGGGCTTCAGGGCTTCAGGGCTTTTGGGCTTCCTTCTTTCCTTTTTTTTTCTTTCTTTTCTTCTCTTTTCTGCCGGTTTTCTGTAGAAGTTTTAGTCGGCCAGTTCACCCACTTTTAGGCCGGTTTTTGTGCTTTTTCTTCTGGTTCCTGAATATTTGGCTTGATAGGCTTCCACTATTAAAAGTTGGTCGAAATTGGAGGTCCAGATGATGGTGAACCGGTGGAATATTTGCTGCGAGTTGTATGGAGCTTCCGGTGGCTAGTTCGGTAGGTTTCCGGCCAGTTCTTGTGGTGGGGCCGCCGGTTCTGGACTCCTAGGATCGAGTTCTTCAAGGTGTACGGTGGAGGTAGAAAAGGTTTCAAGGTTTTGTATTCGGATTCAAGGTTTTTAACTTCTTGAATCAGGGTTTGGCTATTTGTTTCAGGGTTAGGGCTCCGTGCTGATATCGTGTTATAGAGAAACTGAAATTGAGAGGAAATTGCTGTGTATTCTCATTGATAATAGGGGCATCTCTATATAGAGGATTACAATGTATAGAATCCCAATCACACAAGGAAAGTAATCGTACATTGAATATGAATCTAGATCCTTCTAATTTAACCCTATTACCACTAGGTCAAGTAACCTAGAGTTTGGACCAAACACAAATTAGGATTTACTTGAACAATATATATATATATATATATATATATATATATATCAATCTGAATATGCTATAACGTGTCCCTTTGGTGTGGGTTTGTGAGTGGGACAATGCTTTTTAGATGAGTATCTAATGATGTATGAGATGGGCACCACATAATATATATGGTGTTTCTTTTATTATTATTATTTTTTAATTTTTTTTTTTTTGTTTGGGTCGATGGACTTGAAATTTTGAGATAAAATTAAAGTGTGTGCTGATGAGAATCTCTAGCTCTAATGATACGAGTCCCTAATCTGCTCGCTAGTTCATTAAAAGGGTCCCTGGTTCTTCTTGTTGCTTGATTCGTTCTCCTTTATCAAATTACAGCTTGGCCGCTTCTTCCCTGGTGACAAGTATATTAAACACTTCACAGGCTTGATCCAGTCAGCTGCATTCATGTCTTTGGTGTTTCACCCGGCAGTTGGAAGTGTCTATCACTTCATAGCGTGTTATCTTGATCGAAATTAATTTGCTTTAGGGACACTTCAATATAGTAGTAGTAGTACTGATGGTTGCAGACTGCTTATTGTTGTCAAGTTTTTTAAAGTCTTGATTTCTATAAATTTGCTAAATCATTCGCTTATTATCTTCTAGAACTTTAGGACTTGTGGAGCTCACATATATTCGCTCAAACACACAAGCTTCCTAGTAAAATGAGAGAGAGTAATGGCTTATCTTCTGCACTGGAATTGAGGAAACAATGAATATTTTAGTCATCTTTCTAGTTGTTGTAGAGGGCCTAATTCCACTGATCCCTGTTTGTTATTTCATTTGACTTTTGGAAATACTAGGGTGATTTTTAAATTAATTGTAAGTCTTTAATTTCCAGGGAGCCTGATAAGTTCTGTAAGGGATATGTTTCACACGAGCCCAACAGATATCCTGTTCTAAAGCCTAAAATAAAAATCTGTCATGAAATCCAACAATCAATCTGACTTGCAACATAGAATTGGTAATGAAAACTGCTGAATCAACCATTGCTTCCATAATGAATAAACTTGGATTTATAAGAGAAACAGCACCATTACAAGTTCAACAGGAAATAGTTCAAAGCATTCAAACATTACATTGAACATTTTATACATAAAACGATAGATATCCAAAGAAGAAAACATAAATAAGGCATAAGAGATTACAAAACAAGCATAGCTATTCTGGACCATGTTCTTTCAAGAGGACATCACTTCAGAAACTCGGTTGAATCCATAGATGGGATTCTCTGATTTCTTTAAACCCGGAATTGAAGGAATTGCTGAAGTCTCGATCAATTGTCCCATCCTCCATATTAAAAATACCAACCTACCCGAGAACTTATGATCTACTTCATGCTTGGACCGTCTTCTCTGATGTTGAAAGGAGAGGATGTAGTGCCGTTGACTTGATGATTGAGATGGATCGCATCCTCCGGACCAAAGGTTTCATCATTGTCCGTGATAAGCCGAGGGTAGTGGGGTACATTAAAAAATACATGAAGGCATTACACTGGGAAGCAGTGGCCAGTGCTGATGCAAACCAAGATGAGGATGATGCAGTGTTGATTATCCAGAAAAAGATTTGGCGTACAAGCAAGAGCGTTAGGGAGTTAGAATAGCATAATATGTTCCTGGCATTCCACAGAAAGTGGTTTAATTTATAATTTTGTTGCATTTGCTCTTGTTTAGTCTTTTTTTCTTTTCTTTTCAATTTTCTCTATTCCTTTACTTGACAGACTGTTTTCCATTAAATTTATAATTCATTTGGAAATTGTAAGATAGTTGTTTCCTGCCAATAATTGGAGAAGAGTACGCTGTGCCTGTGCGAAACATGCTAACAAAACTGACTTCCAAACAATTGAGGGCCACAGAAGACCAATAGACACAAATGAAACTAAACAAACAGAAAGATAGGCACTTGGAAATGCGTGACGGAGAGGCCAATGAAGGAGTCGAAAAACTAAACGGTCTGTCTTTCTTTTCGTATTTGATATGTGTAACATATGTCTTTGTTTTTAAGCCCTTGGCTGTGGTGCACAAGGGAAGTCTTTGTTTGGGAATTACTGATACAACTCAGAGGTAACTATGATTGGATTTAGTTACTACCTTTGTTTACCCTACCAAGTCTGGGATAAATTCTGTTTCTAACAATAGTCTCTTTATCGAGCAGGTCAACCTCCGCATCATATTGATTGACAACTTCCAGATTGCGAAGTATTGGTTGTGTCAGCTACGAAACCACATTCCTTTGCTTCAGCAATTCTGTAAGTTCCACACTTTTGGTCACTAACTGATTGGATGAACTGTTGCTATTTTAGGTCGAACTAAAAATGTAGAATAAATAACCACTAAGATGGATATTCCTGTTATTAACAATTAACTCACTGTCGTTAACTTTATAGTTAAAATTTCATAATATTGTAAATTTTTTTGAAACTTTAGTGAGCTAAATGTGTCAAAATTCAATGACCATGTGTGAATTTTGACCTGACAATGACAAAATTACTGAAATTCAAAGTTGTGGAGAATTTACTCATTTTGTTCTTTGCACTTTGATCGGTAGTTAAGAATCTATTAAAACTCACATTCATCTTTCTGAAGTAAAACTTTCAACAATGTTCCTTAGAAAAATTTGCAACATGGCATGTTCATTTCCAATCTTCAACTCCTTTGATCCCTTTCAACAATGTTATTCCCCAATCAAGAGGTAAAAAACTATACAATAAACTTCTTTTGAACCATAAGCTAAAATAAAAATCTGTCATGAAATCTGTCATGAAATAAAAATAAAAATCCATGAGCTCAACAGATATCCTGTTCTAAAGCCTAAAATAAAAATCTGTCATGAAATCCAATAATCAATCGGACTTGCAACATAGAATTGGTAAATGAAAACTGCTGAATCAACCATTGCTTCCATAATGAATAAACTTGGATTTATAAGAGAAACAGCACCATTACAAGTTCAACAGGAAATAGTTCAAAGCGTTCAAACATTACATTGAACATTTAATACATAAAACGATGGATATCCAAAGAAGAAAACATAAATAAGGCATAAGAGATTACAAAACAAGCATAGCTATCCTGGACCATGTTCTTTCAAGAGGACATCACTTCAGAAACTCGGTTGAATCCATAGATGGGATTCTCTAATTTCTTCAAACCCGGAATTGAAGGAATTGCTGAAGTCTCGATCAATTGTCCCATCCTCCATATTAAAAATACCAACATCTAAGTCAACGAATGGAGAGACCATTTTGCTGTTCAGGAAATATATGCAATTGGGCTTGCATCCGGAATTGCCTGAGCCCTCAATAGAGAATGAAGAACTGCTGTTACTCAAGAAGAGGGCTCTATTACCCAAATCCTTTACCTCTGAGTCGGACCATGAATTGCCATTACTGAATGGGACCTTGAAAACCCTGCAGCCAATAGTTGATTCATACTGATTATGGTAGGAAGTACACAAAACCACCAATAGGGACCCTGCAGATTCCACCAGATATAGCTGTTTAATGCCCTTCTTAGGACCTAGAAGTTGCTCCTCACTCGGAATCTCTGGAGCAACAACACTCAAATGTGCTCGCTTAGGGTCTTCAATTTCACAAACAACAGAAACACGGCCAGTCTCGTCCACAACGTAGAAACTTCCTTGATAGTGTGTGAGATCTCTAATGAAATTGTGGCCCTCAAATCTGAGATGTTTCCAACCTTGGCCGCCCAGTCCTGGTCTGCAAAATCCCAAAGTAGTAGCTGTCTGAAACATGACTATATAATCCAATGTGGAACGAGGATTGGAGGACAAAGCAAACTTCCAAATATTCTCGAGCGGACAGCGTAGCAAACCAGGAAGTTGAATTTGGGCATGATGATTTGATGGGTGGAGCATATTAAATTTCAATTCCCCTTGATCCCTAGTTACAGTAAGCAGCCATCCCAGGGAAGCAAAGCAGACCTTACCACTGATTTCTGGGAGATTGGCGTTGTAGATCTCACCTTTTGCGACGGAGTAAAACTGAACCATGGCGGCATCAATCCTCTTTGGAAGCATAAGAAGAGGAACCTGATCAGCGCCGAATGATTTCCGCACTGCAGTGATAAACTTGTTCCAGAAAACTGCCAGCCTTTCGCCTAGAGAGACAAGGTAATTCGGAAGAGAATCGCACCACCCGGTAGCCATTTGAGGTTGTAGAGAAGAAACGAGACTTATAAGTCAGAGAATTTTTTTTTGAAAAGAATCAGAGGATTGGTTTTTGGCAATCGAAAGAAAACAACTTGTTGGCGAGAGAGAGATAGAAAGAGAGAGCGAGTCTGGAGTTTATATATAGATGTTATAGTGATTACCAGATCAAACTAGAAAACCCAATCCATCTAGGAGTAGGAAACATAACTAAGACTGGCAAAATAGGATTTGGCTCCTCTAAAAGTGAGGATTGTGTGAAGTTATATAAATTTCATAAAATCTTAATCATTTAATTAATCCAATGGTAACTAAAGTGGCCAAATCAGCTTATGTAATTTTAACTGGTATTGTGCACAAACTGTCCTTAACTCCATCACATCAAATTCATTTATGTTTCGCTCTATATGTTCTTCCAATGGAAAACTTTCAAGGTTACGAGAATGTAAATCAAATCAGTTAATATTGCCTCTATATTCAGTTTATACTCTTCTCTAGGCTAAAGTGGGTGAGGATTTCTTATGGCTTTGGATTAATACTTACTCACCAATGATTAAATAAACGATGATAATTGAAAAGGCCATAAACAAATTTGGATGAGTATATTAAAGCAACCATTCATCAAAGAGCAGAGGTTGGAAATTCCCTGGTCAGCTATTTACTTTGCAGTTTCTTTGAATACTGAATAAGACAGCTGAAAGTCCTTTGCTATTCACAACAATACTGAAAGTGTCTTCACGTGAAAGCCTCTAGATTCCAAAACTGAAAACTATAATTCATAATGAAATTGAAATAACAATTGAAAGCTGATATTGGGGAAGATAGGAGGAAATGAGAATAGTTAGGAGTTGGATCCCTAGCTCACAAAGGATCGATCAAACTTCCCAACTCATGAGAGGAGGCTGTTATGTTTACGGGAAAAACCAAAAAGGTTAGATTAACGGCACCGTTAAATGGTTTAAGGTATAAAAAGATGATGTGGACTCTTGTAACCATTGGATTACCTAAAGGGTTAAGATTTTATGAAATTTACTAAATTCACACAATCCTCACTTTAGAGGAGCCGAATCCACACAGACACATATATATGGGGAGGGGTTTCAAATTCATACCACTTTCGAGTACATTAAACAAGGCTCAAAAATATCATTTCATCTTTGAATCTCCGCACGTATTGTCGGATGGATTCACCCACTTGAGGAACAACCCACTCTCATTTTTTCCCATATGCATACCTAGTAAAAAGAGTATAAGTAGTATACCCAGTCCCTCAATTTAATGAATTTTCATCGGTAGGAGCGATGGGCGGTGTGTATACAAAGGGCAAGTCAAAGAGAGAATATCATACAGTATGTATGCCACTTGAGGTCAGCATGAAACCCATTCGAATCTGATCCACTACTTATGCAAGAACATCAATAATGAGCAATATATAAACATAAATTGAACAGCGCAAAAGATCATACAGTGCATTGTATAAACCATCACACATAATACAGCACTACTTTCATTCCAGAGCACTTCAACATACATACACGACTGCAATTTGAATCAGTTATGTCATGGTAGGATCATTAAAAGATGTAATTAATGCCAGCTGAAACTTTGATTTTGATTATGTCTGTATGAAAAGAAGACTTTGAACTCTCATTAAACCGGCGAAGTCACATAATCCACTTACTACTTTGATCATCCATATATTAATAACGTACTGTTTACTCTAGCTGGACGTTGCTCTCTGCAAAACCTACTACCGAATAAAAGTAGACGTTTCTTTCTCCATTTACCTTTCTCAATGTCTGGGTTATAGGGTCATACAAAAACAGGTTCCCTGGTTCATTGTCTGCACCAGCTTCAACTTCATTTTTGGTGAAAACAGTTGATCCTTCCAAACTCAATGTAGAATAAGAAAGATGGCAGGCTGTCTGATTCTTATTTGCAGAATCCAAGAACTAGTGTTAGTTTCTTGATCAGTAGTAGTATCCACCCAAGTCACAACTTAATTGGTCGTCCTCCTCCACCGGAAGGTATCCTAAAACTGTAAGTGAATTTTTCCATCGACTTAATTGCATATGCAACAAAATATCCTTACTAAGATGGCGTATTTCTCCTGGTAATGGTTTCCATGTATCCTTGAAGGCCTCATCATGTAAACTGAACGAAACGAGAGCCAGCCCAGCTGGTTTATTCTCTACCAACCAATACAGCACTCCATTCACAGTTATTGAGTGAGTATTAAACCCTTTACATGATGTAAGTCCAAGTTCCGGTTCAACTACTCTCCAAGAATTTCTATTAGGATTGAACACTCTGGCTTGAAAAGTAAGTTGGTTCGGATCATTAACATAAGGGCGAACGTACTGTCACCAACTTGTATGCACTAATGCTATGCATGAAATCAAAACCTACGATCAGACGATAGTAATAAGTAGCATTCTCAACTCTTTTCTCCAAAACAATAGGACAATAATTAAATTGTTCTGGTGCTGAGTTCCATACTACTGTGGCTATTCGAGTACCCTTGAGCAAGGTAACGCAACAAACTAACCCATTACTAGATCCCGCAAATTTTAAATCCCATCTTGCATCGTTGGGGAGGAAAGGTACACTCAAACTTGAAACTGCCGTTTCTTCGTCAGCAAGTAATGAGATTCCAACTTTCTTATTACCAATTCCGGCAGCAAGAGAGGATGAGGAGATGAGGAGAAGACGGCGAGAGCTGTGAAGACGATGTCTGTCCAGGAAATAACTAGTTTTGGTGAGATAATCCCACTCTTTTGATACACACCTAAACCTACATATAGACTTGAGAGGCAATCTTAAGAGAATTTCTACTAGAATACTTTCATCAGCTATAGCCAAAAAACTAGCTCCAGGTTCCATTCCGTAGAAACTATGAGAGAGGCAATAAACTCGGTGTTCATTAAGTTTTGCTTTCTAGATGTACATATATGTAGGTTACCATAATAATGATATTACTAAACCAAACTAGCTAGAAAACCTAATCATTCTAGCAATGAATTAGCAAAATCAATCTAGGAGTCTAGGACTAACATATATGATATGCTGAACAGCTTAACCTGATTACTGTCTAATACAACAATAAACAATATTGTTTTTGGTTCATATTGATGACAGGTTATCCTCCTCCACATTGGCAAACAACCCTTTACCCAAAACCCAGTCTTCAATCATTGCTTGAGCTCTTAATGGCTGGTCAGCAGGCACAAGATGACCAGCCCCTGAGACCAAAACAAAGCTCAGACTCCCCCATTTCTGAACATAACCAGCAACCTCTCCACCCAATCTCCAAACTCTCCTATCCGCCGACAGAAACCTCTCTATCCCCTCCCATTTCATGGTCTTCACCCAAGCCTCATTCGCAACCACGCCACATCTCATATCAAACTGCCCCTGGTACAACAAAACCTTGCTCTTCCTCACCAACTCTTCCACCATGTACTTCACACTCTTCATCATATCCTCATGCAATACCTCCCCACCAAATGGCTACATTCCTCGAAAACTATGGACTCATTCGACACCCCCAAAGCCTTCCTCACCTCCTCATTCCTCAATAACTCCCCAACCAAATGCGTTTCATAGCTAGCATTCCTTCTGATATCATACAAAGTGGGCAACCCGGTCATGTCTTGCAACCTATCCAACACTCTGCTTCTTGCAATTTTCGCCTCGCTCCATTTCCCAGCTCTAGACAAATCCACTGCCTCAAATTGAAGCTCCTCTACCTCCCTCTTCTGCCTCTCATTGATCAAACCCGAAAAGTAAGCATTTACAGCATGAGTTTTCACTTGGATCACCGGGTCTGTCTCCCCATTTCCTATAGCAACCCCAGCTAAATTCACATGCCGATCGGACCCAGAACTCTCAGCATCAATATTCCTCTGCAAAATGTAGTACCCAATTGCCGGAATATACTTGCCTGCATAGCTCTCCCCAGTGATGTAAACAGGCCTCGACCTAAACACAGGATCAAGCTCAATGAACTCGGTAATTGCAGCGAACAGGTGTTGTGCCACCGCAAACTGGTTTCTCGGAATCTCTTCGGGTGTGGAAGCTATACTGAACCCGGTTCCGATGGGATTGTCGAGAAAAACCAAGCCGAAGATGCGGTTCCAGGAACCGGAGTTGGGTTCCAAGGTGAGGGGATCAGAGGGGTGTTTGTGGAAATTGACGCGCCAGGGACCGAGCTCGAAGAAGTTGCCGACCATGGAGGAGCAGCCGGGGCCGCCCTGCAGCCAAATGAGGAGTGGGGTTTGGGAGAGAGGTGAAGTTGGGTTCTGGGCTTCATAGAAGGTGTAGAATATTGCTGAGGTTGTGGTGGGGTTGACTGGAAGGTAGCCTGACTTGGTGGGGAGGGCTTGTTTTGGGAGGAGAGGTGGTGGTGAGGCTGTGATGGTGTGGATGATGAAGAAGAAGAGGAAGCAGAGGACTGTTGTCGACTCCATTGCAGACCCTCCTAGAGTAAAAATGAGAAAGGCAGAAGAACAGAGACCAAACTGGAAAACGAAATGAATTGCAAGGCTGCAAAAATTGTGTTGATAGATTGTTGAGTACAGATATTTATACTATAGCACTTGAGTTGGAACATTACAATTTTACCCTTAACACCCTCCCTCAAGCTGATGGGAGAGCAGCTACCATCAGATTGCATCAACAAAGAGCCAAAGACTTCAGCAATACAGTAACCCATAATATTGGTTTCAACCAGGATTAATGAGTGGCAGTGACTGGCATAGCTTTATAGGATAAGTTGCCTGCCTACAATGTAGTGTAGTTTGTTCCAAAGGAGTATAAAAGAGCCGCCAAGTGCCTTGTATCGGAAAAGCTTCAATTTCCTTGAGCAGTTCTTGTTGCCATTTGGAGAGATCAGAGGGAGCTGGAGTTGCATTGTTAATATGCAAGGGAAGACTTTGACTAGCATCTGAGACATAATTTGGTGGCTGGAAAGTATAGTTATGCCTGTACAAGCATTCAGCAGCACTGTGACCTGACTTCATGCAAATCTGACACTGCATATAAGATCCAGAGGCAATAATTTGACGAGGAGCAGATCTTTGAGGACAGGTTCCAGCAATGTGTCCAAATCGTTTACATATTTGACAAATTTTGCCAGTACACACACTTTGAGAGTCACTGAATCTTGCTTGAGAGACTTCATTATTGTGCACAAATGGATCAATCCTCCCACCATCAGAACTGGACTTATTTCTTTGTCCATAGACACCATTATTCTTATCTTGACCACAAGAATCATTGCTTTGCCGAGAATTATCAGGAGCTTGCTGCAGAAAGCCATCATTGGTCTGAAAGTCACCATTTTGACATGAAAAAGTACCATATGGTTCAATAAATCCTCCATTGTGTTGAATACTAATACTACCATTGGGTTGAGTGAATTATGTGCAGACTTGTGACTGAACCAAACCATTATTATAAGGAGAATAACCAACATCTTGAGGTTGGACATTGAACATGTATGGTGAAGGAGAATGATAAATGATGCAGCCATTTAATGCAGCAGGAGCAGCACTCATCATATACTCAGAATTAGGCATGTACTGCATAGTGCACCCAGTAGGAGGAGCAACACTACTCGTAAACATCATAGTATTAGAGGCACGTACAGTACTAGTAGCAGGAGTTGATGCAGAAACATACACAGGTGTGGTAGATATAACAGTCGGTTGAGGCACACAACCAAATTGAGTAACAGGTTTTGAAGAATTGCTTGTAAGAGCAGCAGTGTTTGAAATGGTAGCAGCAGGTGTAGTAGATGAGCTAACCATTTCGGAATTAGGTAAACTATTATTCAAAGAATGAGAAGGTAAAGTACCTCTGGAATTATCATCAAATGCAGCCATAGCAGCCTCCAAAGACAAAGAAATGGACTTCACAGATTGATTAATCTCATCTTCAGCAATTAACAAGAGAGATCTTAATTCTTCCATTGAAATAGGGGATTTTTGTGTTTTGATCCTTATTATAGTTTTCATGGTAGCAAACTCAGAAGGCAATCCATTCAAAATCAAAATAACTATATCTTCATCAGGAATAGAAACTCCATGCCAGCTACTGAAAGTTGATCCCTCACAGTCTTAAAACGTTGCATATACTTGTCAATACTATCATTACCTTTCTGAATTTTCTGCATCGAGGTCTTGAGCTCAAAAGCTTTATATTTCGAAAGTTTACCATATCTCTGCTCAAGTGAAAACCACACTTCTTTTGATGTTTTACTCCCAACAATGAATGAAAGTGCATCAGATGACAAAGTAGCAGCTAGCAACGTGATCAAAGCAGAGTCATTCTTCCTCCAATCCTTAAAGTCTAGTGTAAGCTCTGAGCTAATACAACCCTCTTTTGTTGATTTGTATTGTGGAGGACACGGAATAGACCCATCAATATATCCCATTAGAGCACACCCTACCAACATTGACTTGAGCATAAATCTCCAAGTTACGTAATTAGTGTCATCCAAGCGAAATGTGATTACATTGCTGAAGTTGGAGAGTAAAGAAAGCTGTAGCTCACTGTTCTGATGCATGATTCAAGGTGGCAAAGTCTAACAATATGATTCCTTTAATGTAGAAAAGTAGAGAAAACAGGAATTCCTATCTTGAATAACCAGCAGACAACCTACTCCAAAATCTGGAGTAATGATAATATGAAAGCTACTGAAATTTTCTTCACAAAACTAATAACCAAGGCCAATTGTTAACAAGTAGCACTGAAGCCCTTCTTATCTTTGTATGAAATCATTGAATGCAAAACCCAACTTATCTCAAATGGTTCATATCTTGATTTTGAAGTCAGAAGAACCCGGAGCAATACAAGAACCCAATCTTATCAAGACACCAATACAACCACAAATTGAGGATAGAGAGAACACCTCAACAAACTTCAATAGTTAGCAGAAAACTTGTAATAACTAATAGCATTCTTCAATAGGACCCTCTCATACAGAAATACCCAAATGCAGAACCAAAGAAAATTATCCCAAAAATTCAAGGAGGTTTTGGTCTTCAATCAAAGTTCCTTAAAGATAGTCGATTCCAGCAATAAACTTGTAAGGAATTCAGGTAGTGAACACGAACTAGTATCAGATTGTTCAACAAGTAGTAGAATCAAAGTATGAGTTTCTTCAACAGATCTAGGTTTTTCACTTTTCTTCAGTCTTTTAACAAATCTCCAGGAATAACCTTTTTCAATCAGTAATAGAGTGCATAGAACACAATTTCAAGGCTCCAATGTAAGAAATCAACAGCAAATGTCAACAATCTAGGTGAAATTTCATAACTTGATCTACGAAAAGGAACGATGAACTTATCTGATCGAATAGCTTGAATCTTACAATTGATGCTTGAATCATAGGCAGAACAGAAATAGAGAGGATGAATTTCTTGAAGGAAATCTAGGTCGCCGGCGAAAATTTTTGATCCCGATCGAACCTGGCTCTTGATGCCATGAAAGAGTTAAGTAAAAATGAGAAAGGCAGAAGAACAGAGACCAAACTGGAAAACGAAATGAATTGCAAGGCTGCAAAAATTGTGTTGATAGATTGTTGAGTACAGGTATTTATACTATAGCACTTGAGTTGGAACATTACAATTTTACCCTTAACAGAGTTGAGTTGTTCGTCGGATTGCTGATAAAGATTATAGGGCATTATTGGCTACTTTTCACTATACATGTTGCCAAATATACCATACACACCAATGTAGATGATGATTCCTAATTGGCATATACTATACGAGTAATTTTAATGGTGTATTTGGCATGGCGCGTATAATTTTTGTAGGGTGGAGAATAATGAGGTACGAAGAATCTGCAAGATCAGTAATATGATATTCGTTTCATGAAAAATAATTAAAATATATTCTTTGACATACATTTAAATTTTAAAAAATAAGTGAAATTATGAAATGAAACACAAATGATGTGATAGATCACCCATATTTGTAAGCAAATTGTGTATAAGTTAGCCATGAAAACCCTTAATTTCCCTTTCCTAGCAAATACGGACAGACATGGTACACTTTTCTCATTCCAATTATGTATGAGCTTAAAAGTTTGTGTCCGAGTCCACTTGGAATCCAACATTTTTGGTAGTTCCCAAGAACTCAAGAAGTGAAGAAACACAGGTAGATGTAGGTTGAAGGTCATTCTCCCAAAGCACATGTGAACTTGAAAGTCTAATGAAATCGATATCATATTTGATGCCATTGGAGAAGTTAGTTACTTTCAAAGCTCCCAATCGCGCTGCGGATGTGCAATTCCGATTATCACCTACCCTCATCATCTTCGAACATTCAAACTCTCTATTATTTTCATTACATATAGTATTATGTCATGATCATAGTTAGTAAAAACCGGAACGTGTATAGTACGCGAAAAATATGTACATGTATTATTCGGACATTTTATTAAATAGTTCGTTGAAAAGTTCGGCAAAATATTTTTAATTAATTAAATAATTAATTTTTTTAATTAAAACTATTAATTTATATTCATTTTTGTTCAATAATATGTGTAAAATACGAAAAAAACGTAAAAATCGTGTATAGTACGTGTATAATACTTTTGGCTTCAAAAGTACGGGAAATTTAATAAGTCCTTTCAAAAATACGAAGTACTGAAGTATTTTTTTTTTAAAACGTAAGTACGTGTTTTATTAGAGTATAATACAAAAAATTACTAACATGATTTAAACCGTTCATTTGTGAAATACAAATATATCATCGGTTTTTATAACGGGGTGTGAAATTTGCACACCCAATATGTTTAATAATATTTTATCTAACATCTCTTTTCACTTCCTAAAATGCCCTCGAGTCAAATCCTTTTTTTTTTTTTTGTCTTTTTCTTCTCTCCCTCCCCCCGTCTCCCCCTCTCTCCTCCAAACCACGATAGAACCTTTCTTCTTATTTTTCTCTCTTTCTCCTCCAAACAACGACACTGTCTTCTCCATTGAAACTTTCTGGTTCCTCAACTTTTCGTCTCTCCAAACCAAGTCATAATAAGGTTCTAAAAATCGGCATAGGAAACTAAACCCAGAAATTCTATTCCCCAGAATGAACAATCAGAATCATATGCATGGAAAAGAGTAAACGTAGAAGAAACGGCGCTAGAGAATACTCGATGTGGGACTGTGAACGGCTTCGCCGGACTGGTGATTACCTTAGTCAGAGTATCTGCTTCTCCGCACTAGTCTCTGTCGAAGACGGGTGGAGGTCGCCGGGTGAGGGAAGTCGGATTCTTAGGCCGAGTTGGCTTGTTGGGTGGGTATTGGTTGTTGAGGCGGGTTCGGGTTGGGTTCTTGAACCGGATTGGGAATGGGGTTGGGGTTGGCTTCGTCCCTTATTTCAAAGCCGGCGAACTCAGGGATTGGGTTGGGCTCATCGTCTGGTTCAAAGCCCGGGAACTCCGGTGGAATGATGGGATCCTCCGGCAGTGGAATGAAGTTTTGTGGTAGAGAGGGTGGAGTTGGAGGGCAGGTCGGAAGCTAAAAATCCTGAAGGTCCTCGGATAGACCCGTGTCAAGTAACACGTATATGTCGATGTCGCCATCGCAAATCTTCCGACGGCACTCCAGATTAAAGTGGTTCACGGCCGCGTAGCCGTTTTGGTAGCAATCGTAGTGGAAGGCATGCTGACTGAATTGCAGAAAGAGAAAAGACTGACTGAATTGTAGAAAGAGAAAATGCTAACTGAATTGCAAAAAGAGAAAAGACTAAAAAAAAAAAAAAAAGGAATCTGACTTAAGGGCATTTTAAAAAGTCTTTATTAATTTGTCAAATACCCAAATTATCACGAATGGGCCTCCATCCACAACGGGGTCGAAGTCAAAAACGCCCATACCAACCAAAAAAGCCCAAAGCAGGACAAAAACCAAGCACAAACCAACAGTCACGGTCTCGTTCTTCCTCACTCCTTTACATTCCCTCTCTCACTCACAGTAGTCGTCGCACCCGTAGACTCCGCACCACTGACCAAACTCTCTCTCTCTGAGTACGATCTGAAACCCTAGATTTTCACAATTTTGCATCGCATACATATAATGCGCGTCTGAATTGGATACACGCATCTGGGAAAGCTTTTGACTTTGCTCTCTGTTTCAGGAATGGCTACCCGAACCCTCGGGGCACTTGTGGTGCTCCTTTTGGCGATTACCATATGCGAAGCGGCCTCCGTCTTCCACCCGATCTCCGACTCTCACCGATCCGCCGCTTCTGAGCTCTTCACCCAGGGATCCTTCGACAGGTGAATTTAAGCCCTAATTGAACCCTGAAATTGATTTCCTGTTGGTTTCTGCGAAAAATGAGAAGATATGAATATTCTCATTCATGATTCATTTCAACTAAATGTGACGGAGAATTCTAAGATTTGAAGTTTTCAATTTCAGTGTTCACTTTGGTTAATTTGTGCAAAAAAAAATTAGAGTAGTTTGGCTATTTAGTCTCTGTCGAACTGCTTAGCGATTTCGGTGTTGGTTAATTTACTTCATGCTTGATTGATTGATAATATGTGGTTACTGTAGTTAGTGCTTTCTTGTGTGTGGAACTAATACGGACGATATGTAATTGTTTGATTTGGTTAAATATTACAGTTTAGAAAAGGCGTATGAAGCCCTGAGATCGTTTGAGGTTCTCGGGATTGATAAGCCTGATATACGTGGCGCTACTTGTAAGTCTGTTGTGGAAAAGCTTGGATCATCGGAATCTGCTCCAAAAGACTTGTTCTATGCCTTAAAGGTTAACAGCATTTTGAAGTGTGGGGTTAAGAAGGAAGTACTTGAGGTACTGTTGAGTCTCTAGTGCCCGTGTTTGTTCTCAGCTTGAAAGCCAATGCATGAGGTGGAATATTGCAGTTGGAACTGATTCTCTTCTCCTTGTATAGGGCATTGCTTCAAGACTTAAAGCTGTGGTAAATGGTGCAAGCTCATTGCTAGACATCTATTACTCTATTGGCAGTTTGGTGCTTATTAAGGTAAGTTGTTGAACTAATGCTTTCTTGGTAGCACTGTCCTCAAGTTTGGCTGCAGATTTCAGTACATTAGTGTTGGTGGTTCTGGAAAGAAAAAGAAAAAAGAAAAAAGAACGAAAAATTAAGAAGAGTAGTTCCACCATGTGAATGGGAAGAATAATATTATTAAAGAATGTTACTTCAATTGTTATAATGTGGTCCAAGAGCTTCATTTATCAATCTCTAGAGGTTCCAAATCTTTTATTTGTCCGTTAATATATTTTTTTTCTTCTTCTTGTGATAGGATCAAACTTCTGAGGTTGATGTACTTCTTGCTGATGCTGATGGCGTTTTCCGATCTATCAAGGTTGGTTCCCTTAGCCAGTACTGGTATTTCTTAGTTGGTATTAGGTTGCCTTCTGGCTACTCCCTGGTCCTGGAGATTTCTCTATGTCTGATAATTGTTATCGGGCTAGATTCAGTGGTTGATCCTGACGTCTCAATTGTGTTCTGCTTTTGCAATTAACTTTGCGTGTGTGGATGTCACCAAAAAATTGTGTTTTTTTCTTTTTTCTTTTTACACTGTTTGATTAATTGTGAAAAACTATGGCAGTCTCTGAGCCAGAGTGATGGAAGGTGGCGCTACAGTTCAGATAATCCCCAGTCTAGTACCTATGCTGCGGGTAATGATTTTTCTGGCATAATTTAATTGTATGTTCTGATTTGCCACATAGAGTGCTTTTCTTATCAAATAGGTAGTCTATTGGCTATAGAGGGGAATTTCCCTATCTGCACCTCATATATGCATTCCTCCTATGAGTTGAATTTTCAGAGAGGGATTAGCAACTCTAGGTTACGATGCCAATAATTCATCAAGGCCATAGGCTACTTAATATAAATTCTTAGTAGCTGCATGTGGTTTACACTTTATACTTACCACTAAAGCTTACCATCCCTCTTGCAGGATTAGCGATTGAAGCACTTGCTGGAGTTGTTTCATTAGCATCCTCTGAAATTGATCAGTCTATGGTAATATAGATTTTCTTTTAGCTGGCTTATAATGCACCAACATAAGCTCCCTAGTTGGTTTTAAACATTACCAGTCATGAATTCCAGGCATTCATTTGTACGAAGAAATTTTTGAATGTACTTGTTAACCGAAGAGATTTTGGGTCCGGATTTGGTTATATATTAGGACACTGACCAAGTCATCTCCAATGTCTGTGGATCATTTTCTGTTCCATTTGGACTTTGTTGATATATATGTGTAGTTGCTTTCCATAGGTCTTATTTCTAAACTGAGCTTTTAGTCAGCTACGTCCTGTGTTGTGTATCAAATCTTTTTTTTTAAGTGTATGATAATGTTTTCTCTCTCTTGGCAGATTGGGAAATTAAAAAGGGATGTTTCGAAGCTTTTTGACAGTGTCGAGAAATATGGTATATCTAACTTTTCTTTTCTTTTTTCAAAAAGTACATTTCTATTTATGTGCTTTTATTATGATTCTATTTTATTTTTATTTTTCATATCTTGCCTGATGCTGCTGTGTAAGTTATATAAGTTTTTATAGGTTTACCCACATATATAATCTAGATTTGCCTGAACAGGACAATAAATAATTCATGACCTTAAGTCGTTGTTTTGTCGGTCAATCATTGTACTGTGACTATTGTGCAAAACCTTTGGGGTTATTGGTTTAGAAACAGTAGTTTCTGTCACCATCTGCTTGTTGGAATTGAATGTTATATCCATTATTGCAGTGATACTAAGTTTGCCATGATCCATATGAGCTATGTAGCCTGCATGCATTTCTGTGCAGATGTTTGTTATGAGACACCATTTAGCATTGAAGTTTGAATGTTCACTGCAACCTCTCCCAACTTTTCCAACTTGCTGATTAATAATAGTCTTCCATACTTGTCTTGAGTTAGTTTTGGATTTACTTGCTATCTGTTATGGTGTATCATCTGGCTAACAAACTACATTTTTTAGATGATGGCGCCTTTTATTTTGATGAAAAAGTTGATCAGAGTCCTCTTTCAACTACCGCGTCAGTTGTTCGAGGGCTGACAGCGTTAGCAGCTGTGACATCTGAAAAGTTAAAGGTGACTGAAAGCGTACTCGATTTTGCAGTATTAATTTTCCGTAGGGTGTGTTGGCGTGGGGGGGGTGGTGGGGGTTTAGATGTCCTAATGTATTCTAATACATTATATTTGATCTGCAGGTTCCAGGGGAGAAGATTTTGGGTTTGGCAAAATTCTTCCTTGGGATTGGCATTCCAGGCAATAATAAAGATTTCTTTAACCAGATTGACTCTTTAGCTTCTTTGGAAAGCAATAAGTAAGTGCTGTTTCTTTTTATTAAATTAGATCTCGATGATTATTTTGCATTTTGTTACATGATTATTGTTTATTACGTTTTCATATAAATAAATATTTGTGTGTTTAACAATCAGCTTTATTTTTCGGTTTCTAGTGTTTTCCTTCTGTATTCTTGATCAAGAGATGCAATTGCATAGCTGATGGCTTTATCATTATTTGCCATTGCTACAATATGGGGATTTCTTGCTGTATCTAAAATTGTACTGTAATCTTATTGTCTCCTATGTTTATATATTTATTTATTTATTTTCTGATGCAGGGTCTCCGTCCCTCTGATTTTATCACTTCCAACTACAGTGCTTTCATTGACTAAAAAAGACCAGCTCAAGGTTTGTCAATCAATCAAATCATTATGTGTCCCTTAAATGGTTGCTGAATCATACCCTTTTCTTGTTCTTGAGGTATCGCCGTCGTCATGTGAATTGGATATCTCTAACACCTACTACATAGATATCCTAATTTAAGCAGTCATAAATTCTGAGTGTTTCTCCTTGTTTACTTAAAGGTGGTAGCTTGGAATTGTCTTTTTTTTTCCAATTTTTTTATTTAAGAAAGAAAAAAAAAATTGTTTCATGAATTATAAAGTCCTGTATCTTGCTTCCTATATCTCTACTATTTCCCCCTTCCATCCATCTGTCCTTTCATCAATCCTTACATGTAGTTATGGTCGTATTCCTTTCTAAATTTTTGTTGCTTTCATTTGATCTGCTCTTAATAATTCCGAGTGGCATCAGTCTGCTGAGGATTAACTATTTCATTCGTGAAAATATATAGTTAAGAACTGATATGGGGTTATGCTTGATGCTTTAATTAGTTTAACTTGGTGGTTTGATTTGTTTCATTATTTCAAAACAGGTTAAAGTCGGTACTGTGCTTGGATCAAGTGCTCCTCCTCTGACCGTTAAATTGTTGCGAGCTTTCAGTTCTGGTTCAAAAGATGCTTCCATTATTGCCAGCCAGGTAAAGTAATGACTTTTTGTTTTTCTCTGTTTTCCTAGTAACACTATTATTTCATTCTTTTGGATATGCTCTTCGTTAAGTTGATTGCATCAATGGCCACTGTTTTTGCATGTATTGATGTAGGAACTCAAGTTCGATAAAGAAAGTGGATACCATGTCCTGGATGTTTTGCCAAAAAGTGTTGATGTTGGAAGTTACATATTTGTCTTTGAGGTACTCTTGTTAGTTTTGCATTTATCTCAATTCCAATCTGGCTCATGATACAGACTAAGCTAACCAAACTTTTTGTAGGTTGTTCTTCATGATTCTGAAGATGAAACCGTTTATACAACTGGAGGTTTGGCCCAAGTAGATGTATTTGTTACCGGAGTTATCAATATAGAGAATGCAGAAATTTCTGTACTTGAAAGCGATAAGAGTGTAGAAACCCAGAAAAAGTATGTTTCTAATAGTTTCAACTTTTATAGTTATGTTTCAAGATATGGTATATGTTCCACCTGAATCTCCTTTTAGCATCATTAAGTCCATATAACTTATAATTGTTGCATGAACAAATTGTGCTTATTCTGATCTGGGACGTTCTGAAGCGTATTACTTGTTTGATACTTACATATCATCAATGTACCAGATTAGATTTAGCTGGAGAAAATGCAGTTTCACTATCAGCAAACCACCTCCAAAAGCTGCGCCTATCCTTCCAATTGACTACTCCTTTGGGTCATGCTTTTAAGCCACATCAGGTTTGTAGTTATCTATACCCACTTCATCAGTTAAACTCTCTATGTTCAGTTTATTTATAAATTTGTTGGGTTGCAGGTGTTTCTCAAATTGACACATGAGACCAAGGTTGAACATATATTTGTGGTGGGGAACTCCGGCAAAAAATTTGAGAAAATACTAGTAAGTATTTTTCATTTTATTGTCCAATTTATTTATGACTTCTTTTGAATTAAGACCGTCTATTGAAAGCATACATGAACCGTACATACATATCATCATATTGACATACATGCACTCAAGCTGACCTGAACAGTCAATGTGCATCCACTCAGTGCTCCGTAACCCATAGGGATAGTAAAATTTAGATTTTTTTCCCCAGTTATTTCAGCCGATGCCATTACAAACCATGATTTGACACACATGATTACCTTAATTATTTGAACACTGAAAAAGAAAGGTGCTGTTTTCACCCATCTTGGGTCTGGATATCAATGGAGACTTTTTTACTCAGTTTTGGCATTTAATTTTGCAGGATTTCCTCGGGTTGGTTGACAAGTTCTACTATCTCTCGGGTAGTTACGACCTTCAATTAACTGTTGGAGATGCTGTAATGGTAAGTCAGACTTTACCTCTAGTTTTTCAATCTGTTTTTACCATCTGGTGATCTGAGAATATTGTTGTTTTCTCTTTTCCAGGAGAACTCTTTCTTACGGGCTATTGGCCACATTGATTTAGATCTACCAGAAGCACCTGAGAAGGCCACCCGCCCTCCTTCACCGGCTGTTAACCCTTTATTAAAGTATGGGCCCAAAGCAGAGATAAGCCATATTTTCAGGGTTCCAGAGAAGCTTCCTCCTAACCATCTCTCTCTTGCTTTCTTGGGTCTTCTGCTTTTGCCATTGATTGGATTTTTGGTTGGGGTGAGTCAAGTGGATCCTTAATCTATTGTTTTTTGGCTCAGAAAACTTATTTACATCTTATGCTCAAACCTCTTGGAAAATCCAAGATGATCTGAAGAGGTACCTAGATTGGTTGTTATGCACTGACATATAAAAGGACCATAAGGGATGTAGGAGAGGACTATTAATTTTACTCATTTTTACTTGTGATATTGGGCAATTTTTTGTAAACCTTATTTTTATGTTTTAAACAGCTATTGCGCTTAGGAGTGAATCTGAAGAACTTCCCCACGTCAGCAGTTCCAGCAACCTTTGGTATTCTATTCCATGTTGGCATTGCAGCAGTTCTTTTGCTCTATGTGCTTTTCTGGCTGAAGGTATGCTATTTTTTTTTGTCTTCAGTGGTATGCTCAATGATCTAGGCAATGCCATTATTTATATCTGTTCTACCAAATGGAGCTTGGCAAATAAGTAAATAATACTTGATCATATGATGAACAATAACTATAATTCAAAGTGATTTTATACCTTATCAGTGATATGTTATACACTTGATTGAAGATTATTTTGGCCTTTAAATGCATTTTGTCAGGTATTCTTGTGTTGCTAGATTGGGCAGATTTGTAAACCACATTGCTAGATTAGGCAGATTAGTAAATCACTTTTTTGTTTTTGCATATTGATTAATTTTTTTGTAGGGCTTGCCTGATTACTTGTTTGTTCTATGTACAGTTGGATCTATTTACAACCCTGAAATGGCTTGGATTGTTGGGAGTTTTCTTGCTGTTTGTGGGGCACAGGATCCTTTCCCATCTCGCCTCTACATCATCCAAGTTGAAATCTGCTTGAGCAAAAAAAAAAATCAAGAAATTTCCCGTTTTAGAGAGATCAAAAGAAGACCGAGGAAATTTTCCTTTGAAGAGAGACAGTGCGTGGGACTTTTAGACCAATTTTGTAGGACTCTATTATGTCATACCTGTACCTGTTAACTTTAGAATTTTATTACCCACAATCATATTTATTCCAAAAGGAAAGTTGTACTCGCCGGGCTTCATCTTTGACATCAGTGGTAATCTGTACACTACTTAAAGGAAGTGCTTTGTGATCATCTTGTTAATTATAATGCTTAGAGTTGATATGTGGTGAGGATTTAAATTGTCATGCTATACTTGTTGTAGACAATAATTTGTACTCAATTCTGGCATGAGATGTGGATTGATGAAAGATTTCTTTTTCTCTAGTTAGCCTCTTTTTTATCTTCTTTCTAGTTTGGTTGCAAGGCGGAGGGGATCAGGGAAGTAGAGAAAAAGAGTTGGTGAGGAAGAGCAAGGTTTTGTTGTACCAGGGTCAGTTTGATATGGGGCGGTTTGATATGAGATGTGGCGTGGTTGCGAATGAGGCTTGGGTGAAGACTGAAATGGGAGGGTTACAGAGGTTTCTGTTGGCGGATAGGAGAGTTTGGAGATTGGGTGGAGAGGTTGCTGGTTATGTTCAGACCTGGGTTGTCTGAACTTTGTTTTGGTCTCAGGGCCTGGTCATTTTCTGCCTGCTGACCAGCCATTGAGAGCTCAAACAATGATTGAAGACTGGGTTTTGGGTAAAGGGTTGTTTGCCAATGTGGAAGAGGATAACCTGTCATCGACATGAACCAAAAACAATACTACTTACTATTGTATTGGGATTTGGGACAGTGTTCAGGTTAAGCTGTTCAGCATCTCATATTTGTTGAGAGTCCTAGATTGATTTTGCTAATTCTTAATTGGTTTGAGAATGTTTCCTAGAGCTAGAATGATTAGGTTTTCTAGTTAGTTTGGTTTAGTATATATTTATTTATTATGGTAACCTTACATATACACCTCCATCTAGAAAGCAAAACTTAATTAACACCAAGTTTATTGCCTCTCTCATATTTTCAACGGAATGGAACCTGGAGCTAGTTTTTTGGCTCTGGCTGATGAAAGTATTCTAGTAGAAATTCTCTTAAGATTGCCTCTCAAGTCTATATGTAGGTTCAGGTGTGTATCAAAAGAGTGGGATGGTCTCACCAAACTTAGTTATTTCCTGGACAGACATCGTCTTCACAGCTCTCGCTGTCTTCTCCTCATCTCCTCGTCCTCTCTTGCTGCCGGAATTAGTAATAAGAAAGGAGTTGGAATCTCATTACTTGCTGATGAAGAAACGGCAGTTTCAAGTTTGAGTGTACCTTTCCTCCCCAAGGATGCAAGATGGGCTTTAGAATTTGTGGGATCTAGTAATGGGTTACTTTGTTGCGTTACCTTGCTTAAGGGTACTCGAATAGCCACAGTAGTATGGAACCCAGCAACAGACCAATTTAATTATTTTCCTGTTGGTTTGGAGAAAAGAGTTGAGAATGCTACTTACTATCGTGTAATCATAGGTTTTGATTTCATGCATAGCATTAGTGCATACAAGTTGGTGACAGTTCACCCTTGTGTTAATCCCATTAATGATCCGAACCAACTTACTTTTCAAGCCAGAGTGTTCAATCCTAGTAGAAATTCTTGGAGAGTAGTTGAACCGCAACTTGAACTTACATCATGTAGACGGTTTAATATTCACTCTATTACTGTGAATGGAGTGCTGTATTGGTTGGTAGAGAAACAAACAGCTGGGGACCTGGGGTGGCTCTCGTTTCGTTCAGTTTACATGATGAGGCCTTCAAGGATACATGGAAACCACTACCAGGAGAAATAGTACGCTATCTTACTAAGGGTATTTTGTTGAAGATGCAATTAATTAGATGGAAAAATTCAGTTGCAGTTGTAGGCTATCTTCCGGTGCAGGAGGGCGACCAATTTGTTATGTGGGTGGATACTACAACTGATCAAGAAACTAACACTTGTTCTTGGATTCAACAAATAAGAATCAGATGGCCATCTTCGTTATTCCACATAGGAGTTTGGAAGGATCAACATGTTTTCACCAAAAATGGAGATGAAGCTGGTGCAGATAATGATGAACCGGGGAACTTGTTTTTGTATGACCCTATAACCCAGACATTAAGTAAGGTACATGCAGAAAGAAACGTTTGCTTTTATTCCGTAGTGGGTTATGCGGAGAGCAACGTCCAGCTATAGAGTAAACAGTACGTTATTAATATTTAGATGATCAAAGTCGCAAGTGGATCAAGTGGCCTGGCCGGTTTAATGAGATCAGAGTTCAAAGTCTTCTTTTACCTGGCCAGATATTAGATATGTATAAGACCTTTCTTTCAATGTAAAAGAGAATACAACAATCTTCTTACAATCCAGAAAGGAATTCTGTTCCTTTATGCCAGCAACAGAGGCAATGAGAAATTCTGTTCCTTTATACCACTTCGTCAAAGGCTCAAAGCAACGATAAGCAGGTATCGGGCCCAGATCCCACTTCAGCCTCCTAAATGGGGATGTTGTTTCTGCTCACAATAATGAAACATGTTGTCATTGCCATTTCTCTTCTTATTCTTCATAGGATGCCTCAGATCTGACTCCAAGAGAAGGATTTGTGTATGCTGGGTTTATTATAATGAGGGCAAAATTGAAAAATATAGAATAATTTTTAAATGTTGGGTCTAGTAAGAAATTTGTTGGGTTCAATTAGAAACACCCTAAATTTTTAATGTTTTCCTTTTTGGATGTTATCAGTTTAGTCGGATTGGATAAGGACAATGGCTAGTTTTCACGAGTCACATTTCACGAAAATTTTGAATATTTCCAGAAATAGAAAATTTCTTCTGATATTCTTTTGGTTAGTCAAAGATATATCGAGACCCTAAAAAAACGAAAATATTGCGGAAATTTCGAGGATATTATCGATTTTTCAATCCTTGGAATGTTCAAAGTTGATGCGCATGATGATATATAGGCATAGTTTTTAAGGAATTGCATGCACCACCGTAAAAAATAATAATAACAATAATAATAATAAATCAGTCTTCAAATAAACAGAAAAAGAAGTAGAAAATGGTCCCTTTTTTTTTAATAGAGCCAAATGTTTACTAGTTAGCAAGTTAGATAATTTGAAGATTTATAAGCATGGAGGGAAAAGACACAAAAAGCAATACATGACCCTATAAATTTTTTAAGTTCTCCTCTTTAGATGTTATCAGTTTAGTCGGATTGGATAAGGACAATGACTAGTTTTCACGAGCCACATATCATGAGAGGTGGCGATAATCTCAGAATTTTGAGAAAATTTTGAATATTTCCGGAAATAGAAAATTTCTCCTGCCATTCTCTTAGTAAGTCAAAGATATATCGAGACCTTAAAAAAAACGGAAATATCGCCGAAATTTCAAAGATATTATTGATTTTTCAGTCCTTGGAATGTTCAAATCAAATTGCATGCACATGACATATGATATATAGGCACAGTTTTTAAGGAATTGCATGCACCACCGTCAAACACAAGTTTTTAAGGAACTGTTCAACCATACTTGGTGGTTCTGCATCGTTATCAAGTGACTACGAGTAAAGACTAACACCAAACACAGTTTGTGCAAACAAAATTAGAGTCACATTGAACCAAGTCTAAAGTCTTCACCTGAATTATGGCACGAAGAAATGATGAGGGTCAAAGTCGCAAACTGCCACGCCACTTAGCATGATTCAAAAGATGTAAAAAATCACTGCTAGTTACTGAGTTTTGACATGTTCGACTAATTGAGTTATTTCAAAAATATCACTTAACTCACTCACATTTAACATTATTTTATACTTAAAGTCACTATCTTTAACTTTTCAGTTAGTAGGAGTTATATCCTTTCCTTTCTATTGTTTGTTACTATGGGCCTCATATTTTGTTGGGCTCTTTAGGCTTTGCCTTTAATGAAGCTTTCATTATCTAAAGAAGAAGAAGAAAAATGTCGAATGAGCTATAATTCAGTTACCATTTGTGATATTTTCTCTTAAAAAGACCTAGTACCCTAGATCTAGTACTGGACAGTTTAGTCATATAACTCTGCCATCCTCCTTGTGTGGATCATGATAGTACACAATTCGAAACTGTTCAAGAGCTGGGGTGGCGTACCCAAACAACCCACCTGCATTTATGTGCGCTTGCACAATTGATAAAACAGCATCGTGAAGACCCATATGAATCTCCATTGTAAGACAAAGGATATATATCTCCAATTTTTTTATGAAGGAAAACTGTGCATCTTCTGTACATCAGTATAAAATATAATGTTATGTTCTCTTTGGACTATAATCACAATAGTCACATTGCTCTAGAGGTCAACACTTGATACTATCCGTTGCTCAGACAAAACATATCACAAGCATACCGAACCACAGGGTTCTCTCAAACTAATTTGCAAGTTCATGTGACAACTCTTTAATATTAGTGAGATAAGAAGTTATCTAAAGTTCATGCAAAACACATACATATTTAATCGTTTAGGCATAACACATACAACTGCGTGATAAAATCTGAAAGAGTATAATATAATATTTCATGCACAATTGAAATTGAAAAAGGGTATAACTGAACGGAGTGACCTTTGATAAGAAAGTATAGCAGAATATTGTTGTAAACGAAAATTGGTTTCAAATGGCTTTTAATAATCATTGTTACAGTAAAGAAAGAAGAATAACATTATATTTCAAAATGTTGAGAAAGTAGTAGAAAATTGCTTATGTAGAACAAATGTAATAAACTAGGAGTCTAAGACCAACTCTTTTTTACATCTACACTTTGAAGTAACAAGTCAGCTTTGAACAATGTAGTATTGAAACTTCCATCTTCCCAAGAAGCACTTAACTTGTTAGCAAAGTTAGTTAAAACGTGTATTAAATGGGTATAAAACTTCAATGTATGTATAATTGGAAAAAACTTCAGTACGACGTATTGTAATTGTAGACTTGATTTTTTTTTTTTTGCCTATTATTGAGTTCGATGATATGATAAAAATAAGTAGAAAACTTAACCCTATAAAAGATGGTTGTTAGTATAGAGCAAGTAAGGATTGTTCAAGTTGGGAATTGAGGGTACACAGATGTTAAAAACGAAAATCACGCTTAGACAATATATATATATAACAAAAATTCGAGACTCCTACTCAAACAAGGACTCCTACCTACACAAGGAATTCTAAACAAAAACAAACTGGGCAACCAAATTCAAACAGGAAACATATTCTAATTAGACACGAACTAGGAATCCAAATCAAACACTCTAAACAAATACTAACTACTCAAAACAAATCCTATAAGAAAACTATCACTTATATTTACAAAATTTAAGAAAAATAAAACAGAAAACCAAAAACAAATTACGAAATCAAAAAGGGGGATTTTAGGGTTTTGAAAACGTAAAACATAAGGAAAACAAAAACGTTTTTAGGGTTTCGGAAATCAAATGGACAAAACGTTAAAGGCACAAGAAATCCACCACCAAACATGCTCAACCAATTACATGCAACCTAGATCCAATTACTAAGTCATAGAGAAGGAAATCAATCAAGAACAAGTCATAACGTAATCGTTGTCCTTATTTTACTTTCCTTAATTACTTAAGCAAGATGAAAGCTCCATTACTAGTCTATTGATTCATGCAATCAGGGTGTAGAACGCTACCCTCTCAAAAACATATATAATGTCAACAAAATCAATGCAAGAAGAACACATGAAAGTTTGATTGATTATAATCCATCCTAGTATAGAACGCTATCTAACTTGCAATCTTAATTGTTTTGGTTTTAACTATTGTCATATAGTTGTTTCTACACATGTATAAGGCTTACAGAACATTTAGGAGATTCATTAACTAAATTCTAGCTTCGATTATGTGCATATAAGTCTATGTTTGTACACCAGGAATCATAAGCATATGAAAGATGTTATAAACTCAAAACCAAACAATCATTCTCACAAAAAGACTTAGAAATCAAAAAATTTAGATTACATATAAAATGTTTTCACATATTTGGGGCTTCAAACTTAGTCTCTAACGAAATTAAGACTAGCCAAACATAGTTTTGAAATCCAACAAAGAATTCATAATAAAATCATATTACAAAGTACAATAAAAACCGTAGAGATGAAGGGGTTGTCACGGCTACACTTTAAAGATCTTCAAGGACTCAAGATGATCTTCCAAGGATGAACAAGGTGATGAAGCTCACGGCAATGGATGATGATGAATGGATATGCACGGCTTTTTTTTTATCTTTGAAGATTGGAAACAAATTATGACTGCAAGGAAGAGAGAACGAAATTATATGAAAGACATGTATCTCTTTGACGTTAAAAATGGTGTGTCTATTCTTGCAATCCTATTTCAATAAGACTCCAGTTTTCCAACTCAAATTAAAAATAGGTTTCCTCTTGTATTTTCTTATTGGTCCACATATCTTTGACCAATAAAATAGTGACATATGATCACAATTGCATCATCATAGCCAATTATTCCATCTTGACTTTTGAGAGTTTTGGACATCATTCACCTTCTAGATCCTTCTAGTTTCACAACACAAGGTAGTATGCAATCATGAATCTTTGTTCAATAATTATTCTTATTTTCCATATCATATAGATTGCAACGCCACTTCCCTCGCACATGACGTTAGAGACATCTTTTAGACACATCTCCACAGATCAATCACCATTTTCAAGGATCAAAGAGGTCTTATATAAGGGTTGTAATGGGGCCAATTAAGGCTTAAGATTTGAAGAAACAAAGGGATAGAGAAATCACAAAATATCCTAAAAACCTAGTAAAACTCTTGTTGATGTACGTAGATAGACAGTTATGAAATTCATCAAGGCATGCAGACGTCATGACTCCTTCAAGATTTTTATAAATGTCCAAATGTCATCATATTGGGCCCATGCCTCATTCTAACTCTCTTTTGGACACTTGTAAATTGGACAAAGACCAAATTTTTCTTGTTTGTGCCTTCAATTCAAATCAAACTTGAAACTCCAAATCCACAATGGGAGATTAAAATCCATAAAACACTTCATTTTTTTTTCTTTTTCTTATTGCCGTACATATCATTTTTTTAGACAGGAAAATTGAGCCTAAGAGCCACCTTTAGGGCTATCTTCAGGTCATCTCCAATAGGAGGGCTAAACTGGGCTCTCTAGCTCTTTTCTTAAAATTATGGACTCCAGCAAGCAAAAGTTCATAAAGCTAAAGATGAGACCAGGTCCAAAAGGGGGATGGGGAGAGCTGAAGACAGCTCTAAAGATGGCTCTTAGGCTCTAGCGGGACCCACAGACAAACCCAACATGATTAAACATAATTGAATGTTGGTTGCTGACTGTTGCATGCATGCAATGATTTAAGAAAAAAAGAAATCAATGGCTCATATTACTTAAACATTGCAATCCAAAGGTAGACAATTATGCTATCAATTAAACATATAGCTACAACATGTGGCATTTTAAAAATCTATCAAAAAATTTGATAAGACTCTATAATGATTAGTTTTGCTACGTTGACACTATAACTAATTGTGTGTCTGCAAATTTACTTCCAAAGAGGAATGTGGCACTTAAGCATCATATCCGAAAATGTTATCAACAATATCACATAGATACCTAATCCAAATGTACACCTTAAAAAATTAATTTTTGTCTCAAAAATTAACTTTGGTCTAAATTAAAATATTATTATCATAAAATTGAAAAAAAAATCAGACAATCCCATTTATTGATTCAACCGAGCTTCTGAAGAGATGTCCTCTAGAAAAAACATGGTCCAGAATAGCAGCTATGTTTTCTGGATTCTCATGCTTGTTTTGTAATATCTTATGGCTTATCTATGTTTTCTTCTTTGGATATCCATCGTTTATGTATAAATGTTTAATGTAATGTTTGAATGCTTTGAACTATTTCCTGCTGAACTTGTAATCTTGTTGTTTCTCTTATAAATCCAAGTTAATTAATTATGGAAGCAATGGTTGATGCAGCAATTTTCATTACCAATTCTATGTTGCAAGTCAGATTGATTATTGGATTTCATGGCAAATTTTTATTTTAGAAGATGAGGCGCAGGAGAAGAAGATTTTAAAGAAGCATAAAAAATTTATCTGAAATTGCTGAACAAGGATTGATGAGGAAAACTTATAAATAATTGCAGAGGAAACATAGAAGAAGAAGAAGAAGATACGAAGTAGAAGAGAGATAGTTGCAGAAGAGCAGCCAATAAAGAAGAAAGATGCAGCAATGCTATTGCAGAAGAGAAGACTATTGTATAATCGAAAAATGAAAGAAGATTGTGGTTGCTGTGCAGCGAGAGGTGGAAGAGAGAGCAAATAGAGAAAATCATTCTCTGGAATATGGATAGAGCCTGGAGGCAAGAAGAAGAACTTGACCATTAGGGCACAACAAACTATTGCCAATGAGTGGTATGAGAGGCTTCATGAGAAAGCATAATAGGTTGAGAGGAGGGAGTTTCAGAAGGGCTTCAACAGTTGGTGCCATGAAGGGAATCAGAGAGCTATTAAGCAAGAGTTCTAAATGAATGGGATTTTCTTTTGTAGAGAAATGAAAAAAGAGGTAGTTTGCAGGAGCTAAGGGAGTGAGAAAGAAAATGAACAGAGGAAAGTGGTTGGTATTCTCCAAACAAAAATCTAAGCTTAATCAGAAGGAAACTGTAGAGGAGAAGGGTTGTTGGGATATGGTGGAGAATTGAAACATAGTGCTTCTGCCGTGATGGTGCTAGAAAAGATATCAAGGAAAAGGGAATTGACTAATTGAGACTAAAATATTGAAGTGAAACTGAGTACACAAAAAGAATTTAAAGAAGAAAGAACAAACTAGAAATTGCAATTAATTGGTTTTAGACCGGTGGGTGTATAGAGAGAATTGTGGATTTCACAGGATCAAGAGCTGTGAGGCAGATGGCTCTAATACTAGACCTGTAAATGGATCGAATTTTGATCAAAACCCGCTCTGAATATGTGGGTATTAGACGGGTTTGGATTGAAAATTTTGATCCGTTAATGATCCGAATCTGCTAACCAGTTTATTTAACGAATTAAATACGGATTTAGGTCAATCCGATCAGTTAATGATCCGATCCGTTTTCATAATAATAAAATATTATTTTTTTAATACATTATTATTTTTTGAAAAATATAAAATATTACGAATTTCTAATACAATTTTTTTTTGCAAAAACCTAAGGGATGGCCAAACAGTCTTCATATACAGAGTTCATCACCCAAGAAGCATTATTGATAGGACAATTTTTAGGTTCACCCCTAGGGTGAACGAGCACATTCACCCCTTTGTTGATTAACATATTTTTACTTAATAAATTTATAATCCAACGGTCTATATCTTAAATTATCCTTTAAAGATCATCTCTGTAAAAAAATCAATCTAATCGGAAGTCGTTTAATTATCTAATTGAATCAAACAAATGGATGGTTATAACAACACTTACTACTACTATAATGAATCGTCCATGTATTTCATAGAAATGAATAACTAAAAGGTCTTCAATTTGATTGATTTTTTACAGAGCTAATATTTGTATTACGTTATATAACATGAATGGTTGGATTAGAAAATTATAAAATTATTATGTGTTAATCGCAAGAGGGGGTGAATATGCTCATTCACCCTAGGGGTGAACCAAAGAATTCGGACAATTTTTAGGTTCACCCCTAGGGTGAACGAGCACATTCACCCCCTTGTTGATTAACATATTTTTACTTAATAAATTTATAATCCAACGGTCTATATCTTAAATTATCCTTTAAAGATCATCTCTGTAAAAAAAATCAATCTAATCGGAAGTCGTTTAATTATCTAATTGAATCAAACAAATGGATGGTTATAACAACACTTACTACTACTATAATGAACCGTCCATGTATTTCATAGAAATGAATAACTAAAAGGTCTTCAATTTGATTGATTTTTTACAGAGCTAATATTTGTATTACGTTATATAACATCAATGGTTGGATTAGAAAATTATAAAATTATTATGTGTTAATCGCAAGAGGGGGTGAATATGCTCATTCACCCTAGGGGTGAACCAAAGAATTGTTCTAAACGCTTTGTTTAGTTTACCAAAAAGTTAAGGAGATTGTAGAAGCACAATTAATCTCACACACATCTCCTGACGTCTCTCTCTAGGGAATATGTTGATAATATAATTCTATTTTCAATGATACTCTTCATGTTATTTTAATATTTTTTTTAATATTTTATGAGGTATCATGATAAAAATTTAATATTACTATTTAAAATTATAAATGAATCGGATTAGCGAATCGGGTATCCATTAATTCCGCGGATACGGATTTGGATCGAGTTATCACGATCCATCGGGCTGACGGAGCGGGTTCAGGTTTAATTTTTTTTTATTAGTAAACGGATTTGGATTTAGGTCGCTCTGCTCCAAATTCGGTCCATTTACAGGTCTATCTGATACCATGAAGAGAAATGTAATTGCTTGATTGAAGTGAACGAATCATTACAGAAGAGAACACATATAAGTAAATTGTGAGCAGGCCTAGCTGCTATTGGACAATAATATCACATGTGATTGTTAAGAGATATGTCACATATGCAGTTCAATATGTGGTTCTGCTTGGTCTGCAATGTAGCAGCAAGTTTTGTCTATTGTACTTGGGTGAGAGAGCACGAGTTGTCTCCCAATATTGTCTTGTGCTGGACATGTAATCTTGTGATTTTGCTCTGCTAACGTGTTCATGTTATCATTACTGTGCAGACCTAAATCACAACTATAACAGGATATCTGTTAAGTTCATTTGCATTTCTCGTTCATTGTTTTTTTTCATCATTGGGAATTACTTTAAAAGCTTCATTTTACTTCACCACAAACCTGAGAAAGTTTATGAATTGCAATATATACTACATTTCATAGATGTGTTATGCATTTTCCTTAAACAAGTTTCAACTATTCTTCGAACGTACAAATGAACTAGTATGCATTCAGTAGAGAAGAGCAGAATCCTAATAAAACAAATAAAAAACAAGAAGAGGGTAGTTTTATAGTTGTATGTCTCCACAATGTATCTTTGGTCCATCTTTCCTTGATCATTAATAGTACTCAAAGCTGTACTGAAATTCCCCCAAATGCAACCGATTTCCATATCCTTTAGTTACAATTCGATCCATAGGGGCCTTAGTCACTCCATGCAGCCACCACTATTTCTGCTCAGTGACACTTACCTAAGCTTTGAATGAAAATAGTGAATGAAATTGCAAGCAACACAATTGACAGGCGCACTAATAGGACGATTTAACCAATGAGTTAACAATACTCCAGTAACGGTTATGCAGAAGAGAAAAAAATCCAGGAAAATGAGTCAACAGACCATAATTAAGGAATGAGGAAGATACCGCACTGTGATAAAAACAACAGACAATAATGGTGCATGTCTTTTGTTTGAAAGAGGTCTGTGTTCCTGATTTTAAATACAATAAACTAAAATGTGATGATTAGTGAGCCGCAGGATTTCAAGGCTTCCAAGCAGAAAGCTTATTGAAAAGTTGAACAAAATAATGAAAACACCTACCTTCAAGAAGGTGCACTGCTAGATGCCTTCGATTACTTGGAGGTAGAGGTTTCTTTATTTAGTATTGTTTTTTTTTTCTTTTAAGGCAATATGAGGTAGACCCTAATTTTGCAACATTGTCCATTGATCAGTCAACTTGGATATGTGTCAACTGCTAGTTGACTATGATCAAGCACATTTTATATTACGTCGATATATGTTGCTAGTTAACTCCGATTACTATGTTACACAGATTACCTTAATAAGTTTCCAATGTAATGGTGTTCCCTTGTACACAGTCATTGTAACTAGAAGACTTGTTTTTTGTTTTGGAAATGCGTGGCGGAGAGGCCAATGAAGGAGTCGAAAAACTATTGGAAATGAGTATCTAGTACTTCCAAATTTGGTCGTCAATTTATAGTCTATGTCTGAGTAAGGCACTTGAAAATCTTGATACAGGTACCATTTCTTGAAGGATCCAAAGCTATTTTGTTTAATGAGCAGGGTCATGAAAAACTCAAACATGGCTGCAATTTTTCTTTTACTTCTTCTTCTTCTTCAAGTTGCAGCTGCTCAACAAGGGAATATCAGCCTAGGTGCTTCTCTATATCCCAATAACAACTCATATTGGTTATCGAATTCAAGTCAGTTTGCCTTTGGCTTCTACAGGCAAGGAAATGACCTTGCTGTAGGCATCTGGTTCGAGAAAACCAATCCGAAAACAATCATCTGGACAGCAAATCGTGATGCTGTTAAACAAGAGCCACTTCCTAATGATGTTCAATTGACTGTGAGTGACAAAGGAGTGGAGCTCATTTCAACAAACAAGAATGCCTTCCTTATACCAATTTCAAATTCTTCGCAGCCTGCTGTCAGGGCCTCCATGCTTGATTCAGGTAACTTTGTCCTCTACAATTCTGATTCAAACATCATTTGGCAGACTTTTGATGTTCCAACAGATACCATTGTATCCGGGCAGCGTCTGTTGGCTGGAACAAAGCTCATCTCCTCCTTCTCGAACACGAATCACGCAAGTGGAAGGTTTCAAGTGTTCATGCAGAGAGATGGCAACCTGGTTCAGTATCCAATTGGTCCATTTACATTGAGTTCTAATCAATATTCTTATTGGAACACTGGGACATTCACAGCTGGGAACAATGTGTCCCTCAATCTTGATCAAAATGAGGGGCTCTATCTTCTTGATTCCACCGGTTTCAAGATAAAAAGTTTGTTTTCTCTTCAGAAAGACCTTTCTATGTATCGTAGCTATCGTCTGACGATTGATGCTGATGGAATACTCCGGTTGTACTCCCACAGTTTGGTTAAGAATGATTCCTGGTCAATTGATTGGTCACCAACTGATAGTAAGTGTGCTCCTATTGGCCTTTGTGGCCTAAATTCTTATTGTGTTCTTGTGGATCCGGAACCTTCCTGTGTATGTCTCCCTGGTTTCGTTTTCATCGACGAAGGCCAAAGATATTTAGGCTGCAAGAGGAACTTGAGTACAGTTGGTTGCAGAGGTGAGAATGAAACTTCATATTCTATTGTTGATGTGGATAACATAGATTGGGAAAACACTCCATACTCTATTCTATCATTGGATAAGACTGCTTGTAAAGAGGACTGTTTGATGGATTGTAACTGTGAAGTTGCGATATTTATGGACCAACAGTGTAGAAAACAAAAGCTCCCTCTACGATTTGGAAGAACTCACCGAAGCGATGTGGTGACAACCTTTGTCAAAAAGGGTACTACTGATGAGAGTTCAGGTACAAAAAGGGTGAGCAAGGGAAGAAAAAATATTAACACAATCATATTTATCAGCAGCACTGCAACTTTAACTTTTTCACTCGTTATTATGGCAATTACTGGTGTTGTTATATATAGATATCGTGTTTGGGATTACCGAAAGGTTACTAATTCATCTGGTGAAGGGTTAATTGAAGGTGTTACGCTGCGGTCATATACATATTGTGAACTTGAAAAGGCAACCAAAGGCTTCACCAATCAAGTGGGAAAAGGAGCTTTTGGGACAGTTTTTAAAGGGGTGATTGGTGGGCGAGAAGTGGCAATCAAGCAACTAGAGACAGTGGTGGATGAAGGAGAGCGAGAGTTTTGTAATGAGATGAATGCAATTGGGAGAACTCATCACAAGAATCTAGTGAAATTGCTTGGTTACTGTCATGATGGAACAAATAGGCTTCTGGTTTATGAGTACATGACCAACGGCTCACTTGCGGATTTCTTTTTCAAATCTTATAGTGGAAGGCCAGCTTGGGAGGAAAGAGTCAGCACAGCCCTCAATGTAGCTCAAGGTATACTATATCTACATGAAGAGTGTGATACACAAATCATTCACTGTGACATCAAACCAGAAAATATACTGATGACTGAGCAGAAATGTGCAAAGCTTGCTGATTTCGGATTAGCCAAGTTGTTGAAAGCTGACCAATCCAGGACATATACTGGCTTCAGAGGAACCAGGGGTTATGTTGCCCCTGAGTGGCACAGGAACATGTCGATAACAGTGAAAGCAGACGTGTACAGCTTCGGGATTGTATTGTTGGAGATCATATGCTGTCAAAGAGGTTCGACTATGGACATACCTGAGGATCAATTAACTATTGAAAATTGGATGTACCGTTGTTTGGAGGCCAATGAACTGGATAAGCTAGTGAAGGATGATGATGACATTGACATGAGTAAACTACGGGAAATGGTTAAGCTTGGTCTTTGCTGCATCCAGGAGGAGCCATCATTGCGCCCTTCGATGAAGAAGGTGGTACTAATGCTGGAAGGGAATCTAGAGATACCATCCCCTCCAAATTCTTTCAGTTCCAGTCATTGACGAGCCTTGCACTAGACAACATCTAGAGTTGGCAATTGTGTATGTAGCTGATTAGTATACCTGTCTATTCTTTAGTTTCTCCATCTTTTCATTTTTGCTTTGTTTTTTTTATTACGCTCTTCATATATTATTGCTACAAGATGGTAAGGATAAAATGAGTAATAAGAACATTACAGACTGCAACATGTCTAATTATAGATGTTTCATTAATATCTGTTGAGTAACATATTATCTTCTAATATCTGGTAAGTAATTGTTCTTGCAATTGGGGATATTCAAATATGCCAAGTCTAACTTTCATATTCTCTTCATAATATTCGATGAGCAATTAGCTTATGGTTCAAAAGAAGTTTATTGTATAGTTTTTTACCTCTTGATTGGGGAATAACATTGTTGAAAGGGATCAAAGGAGTTGAAGATTGGAAATGAACATGGCGGCCTCATTGCAAATTTTTCTAAGGAACATTGTTGAAAGTTTTACTTAAGAAAGATGAATGTGAGTTTTAATAGATTCTTAACTACCGATCAAAGTGCAAAGAACAAAATGAGTAAATTCTCCACAACTTTGAATTTCAGTAATTTTGTCATTGTTAGGTCAAAATTCACACATGGTCATTGAATTTTGACACATTTAGCTCACTAAAGTTTCAAAAAAATTTACAATATTCTGAAATTTTAACGATAAAGTTAACGACAGTGAGTTAAGTATTAATAACCGGAATATCCATCTTAGTGGTTATTTATTCTACATTTTTAGTTCGACCTAAAATAGCAACAGTTCATCCAATCAGTTAGTGACCAAAAGTGTGGAACTTACAGAATTGCTGAAGCAAAGGAATGTGGTTTCGTAGCTGACACAACCAATACTTCGCAATTTGGAAGTTGTCAATCAATATGATGCGGAGGTTGACCTGCTCGATAAAGAGACTATTGTTAGTAACAGAATTTATCCCAGACTTGGTAGGGTAAACAAAGGTAGTAACTAAATCTGATCATAGTTACCTCTGAGTTGTATCAGTAATGTGCTTCTAAATTCCCAAACAAAGACTTCCCTTGTGCACCACAAGCCAAGGGCTTAAAAACAAAGACATATGTTACACATATCAAATACGAAAAGAAAGACAGACCGTTTAGTTGTTCGACTCCTTCATTGGCCTCTCCGTCACGCATTTCCAAGTGCCTATCTTTCTGTTTGTTTAGTTTCATCTTTCTGTTTGTTTAGTTTCATTGGTGTCTATTGGTCTTCTGTGGCCCTCAATTGTTAGGAAGTCAGTTTTGTTAGCATGTTTAGCACAGGCACAGCGTACTCTTCTCCAATTATTGGCAGGAAACAACTATCTTACAATTTCCAAATGAATTATAAATTTAATGGAAAACAGTCTGTCAAGTAAAGGAATTGAGAAAATTGAAAAGAAAAGAAAAAAAGACTAAACAAGAGCAAATGCAACAAAATTATAAATTAAACCACCTTCTGTGGAATGCCAGGCACATATTATGCTATTCTAACTCCCTAACGCTCTCGCTTGTACGCCAAATCTTTTTCTGGATAATCAACACTGCATCATCCTCATCTTGGTCTGCATCAGCACTGGCCACTGCTTCCCAGTGTAATGCCTTCATGTATTTTTTAATGTACCCCACTACCCTCGGCTTATCACGGACAATGATGAAACCTTTGGGCCGGACGATGCGATCCATCTCAATCATCAAGTCAACGGCACTACATCCTTTCCTTTCAACATCAGAGAAGACGGTCCAAGCATGAAGTAGATCATAAGTTCTCGGGTAGGTTGAGTAGGCTTCACACCTGTAAGGGTTGCACATTATCAATATCAGATGTTGGCATGCTTCAGTAGTGATGATAGATGGTCTCATTCTGTACATTATGCATTCTATAATATCAAAAGTAATTTAGCGGTCAACTAAAGAATCTATTGTTCCAGTATTTGAGTGAGCCTGAAAAAATTTCAGATATTATTTGGGAGCAGAGAAGAATGTAACATCCAGAAGCAATTGCAACAGAATTACATAGGTTCAAATTTCTTTGACATTAACATAATGATGCATCCAATATGTTTTCACCAGAATCTAAGTAAGTTCATATGCTGTCCAATGCATATTTAAACACCTGGGAGCAATAAGAGTAACATCGTTTAAAATTTCAAGGTTTCTAAATCGTTTATAAAACCAATATGGAGTATGATCTTTGCTCTTTATCCCAAACATATGGGGAGCGAGTACCAGAAGAAATATTTTAGCTTTCACCAATCCCAGTCAGTAATTAGTTCTAATCAAAATTGTGAAACGTACCAGCTGTGTATTGAGCCTATTAGGCCTCTATCATATATTATTTTCAGTGTGTTAGGTCCGTCTTCTGGCACCACATTCATAACCCAAACAGGTTTGTTCCTTAAAGAAGCTGCAAATGAACCCATGTGTGCCTTCATGTCCATCACATTTCTCACTGTGTCAGGATTAATCTTTGGGCTCAAAAGATTCCAGTAATTGTCAACTCTTTGCTGCCATACTTCCTGCACCACATTAATCCTGTCATAAACCAAGCCTTTGTACATCTGTATCTTTGCATATGCATGGCAGAGCAGACATCAGTTATGCAATGAAAGAAAAGAAGAAGCTTGTGAAGATTACCATGTCCTTTTCAAATACATCGGCAGAATAGCCAAAGTCAGTAAGACGGGGAGGAGGTGTTGTCAATCGAGCAGGCCAAGGAGCCAAACCACTTCCCCTTGCTCTCTGAATTTCTGAACAGAGTAACACAGCAGAACTATATTAGTGAAATTTCAACTTTCAATGCTACTTGACACATTGCAGACACACACACAATTGATTTCTTTGTGCATGCAACATGATAATCTCTTCAATAGTACAGTATTGTTTGACATTATATGCCAGAAGACAAGAGTCTACGAACTTTTCAGAAAAATGAGTATTGGATAGAGAGAAGCTGGGGCAACTATGCTTTCAAACCAAAGATTGGCTAAAACCGACTTTTTGGTTTTTGTTTTTGTATTTGTTTAAAACTGCTTTACGAGGTGTTGGTTTTTATACTGAAACCTCGATATTAAAATACAAGGATATTGCAAAGCACTATGCATCCATCTATTCCAATTGGTCTATTTCCTAGATTAGTAACTCACAAGTTGAATTAACTCCAATGACATGTTATTGTGTTAAATAAGTTCTGGCATGCTATTTACAGTGACCTGGGGAAGGCAAAACACGGAAATGGTGATAAATAAAAAGAAACAGAGGAAATTGATACTCACGTTCAGTGTATGGAGTGATGCAAGCCTCCATTTTCACATCCCACGTGGCATCTGGATCAGCATCCGATTTACAAAGCGGAGGTTGAGTTCCAGGCTCTCTTGCCATGTAACAATCATTAGTCATGGGCTTTTCCCAAATAACAGTTTGGTTCTTTTTAGCAGCTATTTTCCAACACATCCGTTCCACAAGGGCACTCATCTGCTTCCATATTCTCAGATCCTCCTCATCCTGTGCATAGGCTTCGGGAGATGAGTAGGCAAAATAGCCTCCTGGTCTGAGTACCCTATCTAGCTCAAGGAGAAGTATCCCATCCCTTTGAAGCCAGTCAATCCTACAGCGAGAACAATGTGCCAGTTCAAAAGATCGACTTGGGTAAGGGAGTCTCTTTGTCCCTAGAACACCAAGATATGCAGGAATTCCTCTTTCTAAAGCAAACTGGATCTGATTTTGATGGACATCATTAGGTGCCAAGGACATTGTAATGATATCTGAAGACAGCAGGTAACCTCCAAAACTAGCAACACCACAGCCAACATCAAGGACTGTCCGAAGATTTCCCTCATTGTTTAAATTATTCTTAGGAAAGTTGAGCATCTGCCAATCCAAACCAAGAATAGATTGTCACTTTTGTCATAATAGCAAAAAAGGAAAACCACAAACTTATATGTTAGACTACTGACTGGTTACTTTTGCCCCCACTTTGGAAAGCCACTTGACTTACATTAGCCATTGCTGCGATGTACTTATCAGCTCCATAATGAAAGTGAGTACCTCCTCCAGGAAATCCAATCTTTTCACCTTTGACAACCATCCACTTTTGGTCAGACTTCTCTTTTGCAAGGTGAGTATGAGGTATATTTGCTTTCCATACCTCATCTCTGCTTTTAGGCCACTTGATAGGGATCTATATTGTTGAAAACAGCAAACAAACTCAATTCTCAATTCAAATGACTCACAGTGCAACATTTCCTCAATGGCATTTATATAAAAAATGCAAGTATCTCACCTTGTATCCAGGTGGGGGAGGAATTAAACAGTTAAATCGCCTTTCAGGCGCAGGGCAGTGTCTCTCATAATGTTCCATCAAAGACAGATCCAACTTCAACCTTGTCTGGTAAATAAGGTTTCTGTCTAAGCAAGGAATTAATTCTGAATGTCTATCATCACAAACCTACATAACAGCCACGAGAAAAAATGGAATTAGTACTATACAAGAGAACTCGGATAACTCATTGGTTAGTATAAAGAGAAAAGAAATAGAAGAAGTTAGACAGGATCACTCACTGGTATGCTCTTCAGTATAACACCATCATCTTCATCTTCACCAAGTTTGGGAGGTGTCTCGTCAACCTCTTCATCCCCACCCAAGTAAGTAGAACCAAATTTTCTTATTTTACTGCTATACTCCAAAGCGGTGGAACCATTTCCTTTAGTATACATGTACAACCCACCACAAATAATCACCAAAATTAGAACTGAGGTGACCAAACGTTTCTTTGAGCCATCATCAGCTCGTCCCCGGGACATGGCTACCAACAAGACAAAAACCTTCTACTTTGACTTCAACATACAGAGTCCAGAATCAAGCAACCAGATGCCAGCTCCAATTTCACTCCAAATAGAAGATCAATCAATGCTTCGCTTCAGAAATGCTTCAATCAACAGAACAAGATCAAACCAGTCAGTTCGGACTCATTAACTAGAGGCACCCTAAGATTATACATGTAATTGTAGGTGCAGACAGAAATCGATCCATGACGCATCAACAATCCAAACCTCATAAATTAAAGCATACCATTATTCCAAATCAGCACTTCAACTCAATTCTAGTTTAATCGCAACAAACGAATCGAATCATACAACAGTATTAGTTTCGAAACTCAGGGATAATCTCAAGTTCATCAATACGAAAAAGCAATCAAGAAAATGAGGATACTGCCATACATTCACAAACCGAAACCAGACAACAGAAGTAAATCAAGTACACCGACAACTAAATCTAAATCGCAGAGCACCAGAACCGAAACCAAACCCAACCCAGTTCATCAAAACAAGAACAAATCTGGAACAAAAGTAACACTACCTGATTTGTATGCATTAGAATAAAAGTCCGAGATATGGACGGTATATAACCAATGCCACACAAACCAAAGGCCATGAAAGTGAGAGTGAAAACGGAAAGAGGCTAAAATCGGAAACAGAAAAAGTAAAAAACGCAACAACATTTCAACACCGACAGTTGCCAGCTACAATAAATGTGACACCTTCAACTTGCAACGAGCAAGAATTGACAAAGATTGATCAGACCCAGCTCGTGAAATCTTGAAAAAGTGTCGGTAACATTAAGCCCCGCACGTCAATTCCAGCATTGGGTTATCAAAGATGGAATTTTGGGGACTAAAGTTCAGATCTTTAATGGTTGCAGATGTGCATTGTACGAAAAAAAAAATGATGGGATTTCAATGGAGGACGTACCTTTGTGATTTGGAGCAGAGAGAGAGATGGGTCCTTGGGCATAATAGGGAAACAAAGAGAGGAAGAGGGAATGTTAGTGTGTGATTTTGGGGTCAGGGGTGAGATCTATTTTGTAGTAGAATATAAATATATATACACAAAGAGAGTGAGGCCTGTGAGGGGATGAGATCCAACACCCTTCTGCGTGTGAAAGAGAGAAGAGGGAAGGAGGGAGGGACCCCGGTGACGGTGTTAAACACGACAGGTACAGGTTGTCGTTTCGATTTTGCTTTACGCGGTTAGAGTTGGAAATTTTGGCGCATCAAAATGATAACTAGTGCAACTAGCAAGTGGGGGATATGAACAAATGTTAATGGGTTATTGATGTAAGGGTTGATTTTGTATGTGATGAAGTGGGTAGGTCCTTGAATCCATTAAGTGGAAGTGGAATTTAACCAACCATTGAGCTGAATCAAAGAGTTCAACTTATATTGATTCGGTACAAGAAGTTGGTTTTTAACTAACATGAACCAATTACCAATGATACATTTATTTGAAGTCTCTAACTGGTCCTATGGTCTCCCTCGTCAATCCCATTATGTACTTTTCTTTGACAATGTAGGCGTTGGTTGGTTGTTCTACAAGTATTATAGATTATTATTTTTTTAGGCGAAAGAAATAGATGATTTGTAATATTAAGTGGAGACAGTACTCTCTAATTTATCTTTCAAAAATATCGTTACTTATTGATTGAAAAGTTACATGTATTTTCAAATAGTTTTACTGTTGATAGATTCATTTCTTGTGTAATTATCGTATGATTTGAAAATATCATAATTCTGATAGATACAACAATGTCACATTGGTTGAGATAAAATGGAAAAAATAAGATACACTCAACTAATTAACATTAATATCATCTCAGACTACCTTTAAATGCAACCTATGGAGGGAGAAACCTGTACTGCCAGATGAGGCCTCATAGTCACGAATGCAGAGGAAGGACGGTTCCTTTTCCTTTCCAGGCTAAACACCCTGTTTCTTTTTTTGGGTCGATTGAAATTGATGGAGTGAAGTGATGAACAAAGTGGTCCATTCAAACCGACTGTCGTTTTGGGCCAAACTGACAGTTATTTGCGCGCCCCCCCCGGGTGAAAAACGGTCCAAGACTGTAAATTTACGACTTTACCCCGACCGACATGGAGCCCCATCAAGCTGCAAACTTTGCGCAACCCCAATCGGACAGCCAGAAAAGAAAAGGGTGGAGATTCGAATTTAGGGCTTCTCTGTTTTGCCCTAAATTCCCAATTCGAATTTCAATCGTGCCCACAAAAGATGGCCGGAAATATTTCAGAATCTTTGAAAGGTAAAAAGCGCGCGCGAGAATCCCACGCCGAACCCGAAACCGCCGATATCGATCATATTCTATCGTTAGGTATCTTCAAGCTTGAATTCAATTTCTTTTTTTTTTTTGAGAAATTCAATTTCTTTTTGTTGGTGAAGTAAATTTCAATCAGAAATCATATAAATTTTGGTGAATGCAGAGGAAAATCTTACGTTTAGTGATACATTGGTGGCTCTTCGCATAATGCGAGAACAGTTTCCGCAAATTGACAAGGTTAGATTTTTTTTTTTTTTATGAATAAAGTTTTGATCTTTGTATGTGTTTTTAGCCGTATGTTACTTTACTTGAGCTCAATCAGCTCGTTGAGTAGTTGTGCGTTGTTTTCAGCCTTTATTGTTTCGAAGAATTCGATACTTGTTCAAAGTAGTGGGTAGTCAGTTGTGTTGATTTGTGACATTTCTGGTGAAATTTGCAGCCAATTCAGCCTTTCATTTTGCGGTCACAGTTGTATAGCAGTGTAGAGGACAGGACACAAGTGGACCGGGACCTGGAGGTATGTAATTTTGAAGAAGTTTAACAGAAATGTGTTACTGACCGCCATCTATAATCGGCTTTTGACCAGAGTGCTGTTTTTGTGGTACTTGTTAGGACAAAAAAATGACAACTGATAACGATTGGTAGCATCATGATTAGAATGATTGAGGCCAACTGATAATCAGGAATGCTTCTAATCTTTTCATGATCATCAGAGGTTACTATTTGCCGATTTTTTGGCATTGTCTGAAATCTTTAGAAATTGCTTCATATTTGAATTTTTGGCCTCAGTTACTGAATCAAAGAATAGAGGATACATGAAAAGAACTACATTTTTAAGAAATTACGTGATAAGTTGTTTGTCTTTACACTCTGGTCATGGGAGGGTTTCTTCATGATTAAGGGAATGACGATCCTTATCTATCTAAGTTAGCATGTTCGTTGTTGGCTACCTATCTAAGGCCACTTCGGTCATCAGGGGTCTTTTGTTATTGATGTAGGCTACTTTTGAATTCTCCTTGCAGACTCTAAGAAGGGAGAAAGTGTTGCGCATTTTTAAATTAAATACGGGGCAAGATGATCATGCCATAATGTTTTTGGATGACTACCTATGCCAGGTCCGTTTGTTTATTTAGAATTATAATTTCATTGTATCATATATTCTTTTGGTATACCTTTCTTCATCTGCATTTTTATCTTCTGCAAAAGAGTAAAAGTGAATATCATTTGAAGGTTATATAGGTATGTGTTTCATCAACTGTTTTAGGCTTCTAGCCTTAGCAATGATCTTTGCAAGGACTTGGCAGTGCTGGATTAACTAATTCATTGTCTATGTTTATGTATAGGTAGACCGAGTTGTGAAAAGATTGGAAGGAGAAAAGGGAAGAGATGTTCTTGAAGTTTTTAATTGGTTCAGATCACACGTTATTGATTTCAAGCTTGAACCTAGTATTGAACACCAAGAACTTGTGAGTGATTAGAATATAAGTTCTCTTAGAAATTATTTTACTCTCGGTTCTGTCTAGTATATTCAATATCTATCAAAAGGTGCTATATTAGTCAAGTCTACCTATTTTGTGCTTATGTTATTGCAGTAATAAATTGTTGTATTATTATTTGCACCTGTAATTTGGTTAATTGCTTTGTGTTCGTCTGCATATAAATCAGTGCATGAATGTTCTTCTGTAGTGTTGCATGCGTTCTCTTCATTAAAGGCAGCTATGTGGACAATTTGTGTGGAAATGATGGATTTAGTGTATAGTTTTGCACTGCTTTTTGTCTGAATATTGACTTTTTACTTTAATTGTTTGTTCATGTTGTGGATTTCCAAACCAATTGGCAGAACTGAAATAGTTGCCCCCACCCCTCGTGATTTTCTTTTTCTTTTTTTAATTCTTCGGGGAGGGATTCGGACTTGGGGGAAAAGAATTACTAATCGTCAGAGCTGGGATAAAGTTTTCTGGAATAAGGTTTTGGTGTAGGAGTTAAACATATGCAAATGTAGTTTGATTAGTCACTACGTTAAGCTTGGCAACGAGTGCCATATCCTATTAGTGGTATCTTTCTGAAAGTCTGGGACTGTCTGTGAATATTATGACCATGGAGATTACTTAATCTGTCATCTGCTCTTTAAGAAGCATTTCTGAAACCAATTTAATGATTAATGAAATAATGGTCGAATTAGTCATAGTGTTGATACAATTATATGATACAATCCAACTGAAAATTGCTTTATTGCAGTGTACATTATTATCACTTGGAGGAAAGGTTAAAGATGAACACATCTCACTTTTAATGAATTCTGGCCTTCTTGTAAGTAAACTTGCACATCGATATTTACGTTAAGTTGTTGAATTTATCCTCTGTCAAGCTGTTTTGTTTACATTGTTGGAAAGAAACACAAATAATGAACTGGTTTGGAAGATTTTTTCATAGCCGACACTACCATGATTTTATTCATGTTGATCTCTTCTTTTTGTTTAGGGATTGCTTAAGTGTTGTTTGTTGGATTTCTTTCAAGCAATTTTGATGGCCTTCAGCTTTCTAACTGTCACATGATACTTATAGACTCGGCAACTTATTGACCCAAACATTTACTGGTTCGCAATTCCAAATATCGGTTCAGTACTCAAAGGCCTCTCTCAGGTATATATACTCAACTTGCCACTATCTCTTAGATAGTTGAATTCAAGTACACATTTTTCATTCCATACCTTAGAGGCTTTCACGATTCATCTGACTGGAAGTTTACCTTGGATTTCAATTTGGTACTCACTAACCACTGTCTCTTGGTTGAAATTCAACTTGATCGAATATAACTATAACCATCTGCACCTTAAGAATTTAGTTCTGCTGGCTTTTTCGTTATCTATGGAGTCTACAAACTTTGGAATTTTGAAAATTAATTGTGGAAATTTTGACTCATTATTTACGCTGTCAGGGAAGAAAGGAAGTTCTTTCCCTTTTAAACCGCAGGAGATACAAAGAAATGATGTTGGCACCCCTAGAGAAGAAGCGTCTTAGATTCTCTTCACTTGACATGAGATTTCATCTTCGTGATCTGATAGGCTCAGGTCATCTCAAAACTGTCCAAATACCAACAGGTATAGTTGTACGAGTATCAAAAGATTGATTTAGCTCACCATTGATGATGGGATGTATAACAACTGCAGAGCTTCTCTTCGCTGTCCTCTTCTAGAGGGTAGGTATAAACGACTTATCACTTACAATTTGCTTTGGATTCATAGCTTTGTTCCGCAAAGTATTACAGTTTCTTAGTTTCTTTACATTTCTTGCATGGATGCTAAGGAAAATGTCCTAGCCTCATGGAAATCAAGCACCAGATTAATTTATGTTTTATGTTGAAATATTAAAAGCTCCATTAAAAATATTAAATCATTTAAATATCAGCGAACAAGAATAGAATTTTGACAGTACGTTGGATCAATTTGTAATGTCTTAGATGAGACTAAGCAATGCCATTGTGGCAAGGAAATAAGTTTGGTGATTGCTCGGAGATGACATGTTACATGTTGGATTCTCTGCATGAATGCTTAGTGATGGCTATAAGAGAAGTTTCTTGGGTTGCTGAATCAGAAGTAGCCAAAAACGAGTACTTGAACTTCGGACGCCGCCGTCCTTTCGGCTCACATTATATACGACTTCAAAGAATTAGACGAAACCAAGGCAACTCGCTGCTACGCCTTAGACCCATCTTGCCTAAAAAGCATCGTTTGTAGCCTCAAAGTTTTAATTCGGAAAGTGAATACTTGCACAAACGAAGCTAGAAATACTATTGCTTTAGAGTAGGAAAGTGGGTTTTCTCCCACCGACGATTGATTTGTGGCGGTTAGAGCGTCTTCCAAATGTCTTATATGAGTTCAGCAAACCTCATTTTCACGAAAATAAGTATCAATTAATGTGTGTGGGACTGAATGGTGTGTAAGTATTGTGTACAAATGATGGGAATTGCGTATGCTGCACTTGTGTGTATCGTTGGAAAAAAGTTGGGGACTGATTTTTGCTCAGTATCTTGTGAACAATAATAGCACCCCCAATGATTAAGGGTACTGGAATGAAAACTGTCGCTGAACAATGAGACTTAAATCAGTCACGTAATTCTACAAAAGAGACTGATCGTATATCTGAACCCAATCATGGTTTTTCTACCAGTGACCGTTCACTTGCTCCGCTGCATATATCAATACATGGATGCCTGACTGGAATGTGGACAAACAAGTCTTTGCCAGCTGAATGGACGGGGGTGATTAGACGCTTCTTTGCTAGCTAGGTCTTTGTATAATTCATGATCTATTATCATATTGATTATGTATTGCTGTAGTTTACAGCAACGATGCGATTGAACTCGTGCTTAGTTCAGTTCTTCTGATCGACTTGGCCGGGTTGTTATGCACTTACGACTTACCAATTTCAGTACTAATTGATCAAAGCTGCTGCAGCTTAATTGGTTCGCGCGCATCATGTTCCCATCTCTCTGGGTTAATTGTCTAAAACACTACTGTACGTAGGAGCTTTTATTCTGCACATCCTACCACCAATAATGCTAATTATATCCCATGCAGTCATTTTTCATTAAGTTTTACAGCTCTGAATACGTGTGTGCGCGCGTGTGTGTGTACGTCTACGTGTTCAACAAACTTCGACCTATACATCTCTGTATCTCAGTTACTGAGAGACAATCATCGCGTGGTGAAGGTCGAGTCCAGTGTGTGGATCTGAATGTGTCTGCGTGTATGAATATTAACAGAACCACCTCCCATGAATGATTTTATGACACTTGCAGGTATAGATAGATATAGATGGTTTCTCTTTTGGATGTCATCAAAAGATTCGAAATGCTGGTGAAAACAACAGTGGAACTTAATGGTGACTGAAACAGCGATGACTCCTTCTTTCAGGAAACTGGATCCGTCAAGTGATTGTGAATTTGGAATTGTTAGATGTGTTTTCTTTGTACGTACGTATTCAATTTATTAGTACGTACATGGTCCTAGCCATAAATCATTTATGTTTGATCACTTTGATGGGAAAAGAAAACCTAGTTGGCATGGATTTTATTTAGTACGTAGATTCTTGCGAACCTGGAGAGCATATTCTCGTGCTGTTAGTTAAACCGTTAAACACTTAAATCGAATCTTTCTATTCTGATTTGGACACATAACATAAAGAATAGATAATCATCTTATCTAATCCTAAACCCATGGGTTACTGTTTTGCTTCAATGATTAAGCATTTGTGACGTAGCACTAGACACTGGAAGCTAAAACCCTAAACAAGAGTGATCTCTCTAGTAAGATCATCTTAGTAGTCATTTGACTCTCCATCAACTCTTTCTACATAGAACGAGAATCACCTCATCAAAATTCTTCTCCCAATTTGCACTGGCAAACTTATTGCCTCCTTAACTAATAACCATCTTCTGGTTAACCTATATAATTTAGTACAGAATTATTCATATGTTGGCCATCGATTATGACTTTCGATCAGCGACCCTAAGCTTAATTAGGCCAGAACTCCCACAATCACTGTTTCGGCCAGAGGCTTAGTGAAATAGACAAGTCTAGGAAGATACAAACTATTTGCACCAAGGAAAAAAGACAAAGCCCTAGCTATGAAGCATCAATTAATTCAGTGTGTTCTTGGGATGGCTTTGGATCGTAATGTGCAACTTCAGTCGAAGGTGGCTTTGCGATTGATAAAGTTGCTCTACGAACGAATGGGCCGATTAAAATCAAAAAATTAGAAGTCCCTACCTTTGGTTGGAGATCGATCGGAGCAACAGTACCTATTGATAAGTCTCTATCTTTGGGTCTTGCTATTCTTTCTGGAATTTCTAAAGATGATGGATCAAGTTAACTAAGGGTTTCGTTTGTCTCGAAACCAAAAGACAGAAAACTATATAGAGATAAGATATATACCAAATAACACCTAATCTTCTTCATCTTTTAATATAATCTTAGTATGGACAAATCAAATTGAGTGAGATTGGACGTCATTAATTGAGATTATATGTCTGGGGGTGTAATGAAATCATGTAAATTAAATAAAAATTGCAGTCACGAGCAGAATCATGGATTTCTTGCGGCTAGCTTTCTTTAATCCTCACTTGAACAAGTTTATGTTTGGATTTGGGCCTAATTGGCCAGAATTGATGACATAGGGGAAGTTCTTATGGAGGGATTTAGTGGTAATCTTGGAGACCACTCTATCATTTTCCTTCTTTGTCATCTATTTGTTGTCTTCTGGTTAGAAAAGCCTGAGAAAACCAAGTTGAATTGTTTTGGACCACAGGTCCACACAGCAGGTTACTTGCTGCGGTTGGTGATTTGAAGATCCATTTATTATTATCTTTTTCCCCTAATGATTTGATGATGTTAGAAACTTGGAATTAAAGACAGTCAAAATATTCTCTAAGATTAAATAGAATGGGGGGGGTACTTTTCTGACTACTACTAGAGAAAACGGAGTTTTAACTTTATCATACACCTCTGTCGGGGCTTTAGTATATTTTTTATCGCTATGAATTAATGAGAAAAATAAAACAAGTTGTGGCAATCATTCATTCGGATAGTAGATCTGGCCTGAATTTTATTTCTAATAAAGTGTAATCGTGCCAGAGGTTTACACGTACAGCCATATATATATATATATATATATATATATATCTTATATGATTAAGCTAATTCTTAAGGGAATGATTAAATTTTTGAACTATAAAGCAAATTGTTGGGAATGATGGTTAAATTTTTGAACTATAAAGCAAATTGTCTGGAATGATGGTTAAATTTTTGAAACTCCTATTATGCTATTTATTGATTGAATTGTTTAAAAAATAAAAATGATATTACAAGGCTAAAATAGTAAATAAACAAAATCAATATTTTCTTTTCAAGAAATTACAAACAAAAAATAAAGGGAAAAAACCCACGGTTGTAACCGTCAGTGGTATTTTGCTGCCCCAAATTTATTTTCTTTTTGTTTAATTTCCTTAAAATTTTTAATTTTTAAATTTGTTTTATAAAAGCAAATTGGCAAGCACGGAGTGCATGCCAAGAGGCTAGTATATATTAAGAGAATAAACTTTGTTAGCCAAAACAGAAAAAATGTACCAAAATGACCCTGAAATATTAAAAAACTATTCAACTCATAAAACAGATAAGGGTGATATAATCAAATTACAAAATAAACAGAAAATATAAAAAAAATGTGAAAATGAGAAACAAATAATCAAATTACCCACCTCTATCATTCCATGAAAAACTATTCACTCCTGTAAATAACTTCTCACTCCCTATTAAAAAAAAATCAATTTTCACACACATAGTGTGTGGGGCCATCTAGTATATATTAAAAAGGTGTGATAATTTGAGCGAATGTCTTGGACTATGTCAAAACGTTTGTCTGGCCAAGATAATCTTTGAAAAGGAAAAAAAAAAAATCCTTCGAGCTGAGCTAATTTATGGAAAACATTATTTGACACACGACATAGATATTGAAGAAAGATGATACTGGACATGGGAGTTTAAGAGATCGAGCTGGAATAATGTTGTCATGTACAAGTCCAAGCATGTATATGTGCAGAGAGAGTGACTTGGTTGCAGTAACGTACAGTATGTTTCGAATTAAAGTGGCCGGAAAAGCTGAAGTGCTGCAAAACGACTGACAATTAAGCAAGCCTCTCAGCCGACTCTTCCACATGTTCTCCGCTGTAGATCAACAATAACCGCTCATAAAACCCGCCAACACAAGCCCCCCGCCAATTTGCCAAAGCCACCCTCACGGGTGTTCTTACCATCATCTCTTCCATGTATACGTTCATTTTAACATTTTTGAACCTCCAAACCGATGCGTTACCAATTTCGGATTGGCATAATCTAAACATATATATACAAAGTATCTGTACATATGTTGAAATCAGAATTAGAAGGTAAATCCGTGGTTAAATATGACAATTGGAATATGCAACACTAATCTATACATGGACCGCACTATTCATTTTCAACAAAGTATAGAGGAATATACGAATTATTAAAAGAACAGAATGAGAGAAGTAATTGGCCATGACATCAGTTTAGATCATTCCGAATCTCTCAATTAGCAAGCAATTTCAAGGTGACCAATATTTAGGGGATTAGGAAATTATTTTCAATGCGTCACCATCAATCAGAATTTGGGGGTAAATTCAATGGAATATCAATTTTTGCAAGCTTCCTCTTGGCCGCGTGTCTATTTTTGAAGCACTCCTCACGTTTGATCCATCTGTTAATCTCTCAATCTGTTTTATTCTAACTGAAAAATTAGCTAGCTAGGCTCACAAGAAAACTATATGACGCGCTTTCATGATATGATTAATAACAATATCTAATCAGATGCTTAATCTAATGATAGATATACATATGACATGTTAGTGACACATTTTTTGGATTATTAATTCATGATTTCTTATAGATTAAGAATTGCAGAGTACGTACTATATGCATGCATCTATTAAGTACTTACTTAATTTATAGATACAGGCGTTCTTCCAAATTAATTGTGTACAGTTCGATTCAAATAAAATATTGAGCTTACTGAAAGTAGAAGCAAAAAAAAAAACTGCTTGAACAGGAAAATTAGCAACAAGACGACACTTTTAAAGCTTAAGAGTAAGATTAAGCTAATCTCAGTTAAATAACTTTTACTTGTATAGTTTTGCCAACGACAAAATAAAATTCCTTATGCTAAATTCTAGTGCATGTACGTACGAGGAAACGAGAGTAGGTTTAGAACCCTTTTTTGGTAGAAGCAAGTCCGAAAGTCATTAATATACAACGTCCAAATTACAAGATTTAGTACCGGTAGACTGGAACGTAGTAGTGTTGGTCAACATGAATAGTAATTAGACCAGAATTAGGTAAATTGATTCCATTAGTTGTATGCAGATACAGAGATCTCGGACTCTGACTCTGACTCGGACTCGGACTCGGTGTTAATTATAACAGATCGAGTAGTTCTAATCTATGTACTTGTACTTTCGCGAAAGTCTAGTATTACTGTATTAGTCTTCTTAACGACTTAACTAATTGGTAGCTAGGCAGATAATTAAGCATCCTGAATTTACCATACATGAACAAGAACAAGAATAAATTGGATGCAACTAGCATTTGTTGTGAGCCCTACTGCTTAAAGGATGCTTGGAGGTTCCTTATGAAGTTATCAGCCACTAGCTTAGCCTGCTCCATCTTTAGTGATGGCGCTAGAAACAAAGGCATGCTTACATGTAAGTACTTTTTGATAAGAATTGGTACTTAATCAAAAAAATGTTTAAAGGTCGTAATAATTCTGTTTCGAATCTATCCAGTTCCTAAAGTACAATCTAATCATGGTCATGATCATAGCCATCTCATATATATAGCAATATATATTATAGTTTTCTGTTGCATGAAAAATATATGTCTTGGCAAATAATGTAAACAGAAAAGGGACACCAGGACTATATGTTTATTATCTTTTCCCTTCTCTTTTTTCTTTCCTTTTTTGGTAATGTTAAGTCTTACAATACGAGCTGATTTTGTACCGACTATGTATTCTACACTCTAGCGCTTTAGGTTCGGTTTATTAGTTTATCTATCTTGTACGTTACAGTGGAATGATATATTTTATAATCACACATACATGATGTGCGGGATTATATAAGATATATCGCATTGTTAATCAGATTTCTAAGCATGTCAGTGTTCACTAAAAAAGCAAAAGCTTAAAGCGACATGGGTAGGGAATAGTTGTGGCTATCAGTACAATTAGTTCAGTAGCGAATGGAAAAAACCAATCAAATATCCATATCACAATTGGAATCCAATGTAAGCATAGATTGGATACATATCATATATCATACGAAGTTCAGTTTGTTACTGTGAAGTGCTAGTTTGGCCTTGATAGTGAAACTACTACTCGATCTGTTCGATCATGCAAACCTAGCTAGCTATATACATTAACCTAATTCTCACCGCACAAAACAAATATATAAACCGGTAACATTAATTCTTACTGTAGTGAAATGATTGGGGTATCAAGCAGCTATACCTAGCTGGTCTTGATGATAGAATTATAAAGAGGTGGATGTGGCTCCCCAGCCAACCCTAAACAACCCAATCAACCAAACTGTGTGCCCTCTTAGCTAGTTGTACAAGTACTTATTAACTTGTTGATTATTATTCATTTATTCCAAATGATGGGGACGACAGTATAGCCCACACCATACATGCATACAATCACTTTATATAGCTATATGATTGACGATTAATATATATGATGCATGAGTTTGTGTAGGTAATCGATCAATCGATCCAAGGGCGTAGGCACATTTTCTCAGCTTTTGGAAATAGTTGCTGATTGGTTGAAATTTTAAATGTTTTTATGTAAATATTATATTTTAATATATGATTTGACCATTCTAACACTCAAAAAATTTTACTTTAAAAGTTTTAGCCCATCACGAAGTAGTATCCACGTGCAACTTGGACTTGCGAGACTCCAACATTCTTTTAAATTTCTACTATATTTTATTAATTGATCAATTAATCAATGAGTACCTCATATTTATTTAGTTTTTTTTTTCCTTCCTCCTAGTCATAACAACATAGAAATAACTATATTTCCCAAGAAATCTCAATTTTCTCTCCTATGAACGGCAAGACTTGAAATCAACTAGAGAGTAAGATTTGTTACCTTGTTAATAAATCACTTCAATTAAAGAAACTTCTTTAATTCATTACAAAGTTCAAATTTTTTTAGAGATTAGTTAATTTAATTTATTCTACCATGAATATCATAAATAGTAGAAACCAAATGGAAGATATGTGGATGAGTGGCAGTATTATTACATACATTGGGAAAGATATATTTGCTTGTATTGATGATGAAACCACCATGTATAGAGTTCAAAATAATTAAGAGCAATCATCGCAAACAATTATAATTGGTTTGAAGATATCTGTTATGTTTGAGTATATTAATAATTTATGATTTTCTTTTATCAAAAGAATGATATATAAACTAGTATATTTAAAATATTTTTTTAACAATAAACATATGCGATTTTATGTTATTTGATAAAATTATATTTTTGTTTAATATAATCATTATGATTTGAAAAATGACCCTCCTAATTCATATTTCTGCCTACGCCACTGAAATGATCATGTATTATAAATTGCTTAGCAGCTGGCCAAAGATTACGCGACACGTCTAAAACTATAACTGAGACAATTCTGTCTCTCTACTACTTAACTTGTAAGAAGGATCACTACACAGAATAACTATATATGTTTCACTCCCACCAAAATAGTACTGGAGGAATCGAGCTCACACATATATGTACCTGAAGCAATTAATGGATATATATATATATATATATATATATATATATATATATAGACTATACTGTTCTTATAGCTTAAAGATCACGGACTCTAGGATATCAACCAGTTGAAAGCAACTTGTTTGCTTTGCTCTCTGTCTAGATCGAACTCTATTATTGGTGAAAGAATTAATCAAGATTAATAATGAGAAACAAACAATGAATCACCACGTAGTCAGGCCAAGCTACCCTAGCTACGTACGTTCAAGATCGCATCTCCCGGACTAGCAAGCTAGCTAGCTAAGGTTTTTCAAGATTTCAACTGAAAACAACGGCTACCCTTAGAATCTTTCACTCAATTAGTTGAAGCATACCTTTCAATAGCAAAAGCTAGGTCTGGGATCATAGGCTAGGGTTTGAAGAGAGGGCAGGATTGTTAATCAAGGCCTTCAAGGACAATCACGTGCAGCAATTACCCTCCCCGTAAAACTTAATCATATTACGCTTTTTAATTCGAGTGTATGGTATGCCTTTGATCATCGATCTTCTTAATACTCTCAAATAATGTTGCTCCCTCCAAATCAAATGATACATATAACCTCATGTGATAATTGTGCATGAACTGCGTGCTTAATTAAGATCCGAAAGCTTAATAATACATGGCGGCGCAATTAGGAGCATGACAAAATCATTAATAATTGATATCTGATGTTTAATTATTTGTATGAACTAGTCGATCAACCTCCCCGACACGCTTGCTAGCGAGGTTTATTCTATGCTTGCTCTCCACGTACAATCAGAAACCCAGGCTGCGGCCACCTGTCGCTAAAAGACATGTTCCACGTCATGACGGGTTGTCTGATGAGTCACGTCCAGAATATTAAGCACAATTATTGTTTGTAGGACTTGTCTCCGTGGTTAATTACTCCCACAATTAGTAACAGTCTAATGATCAATTATATAGGTTGATTAGGGAACATCGTTACTGCTGATGATAATAACAGTAGCTACAGTGGTAAAACAATTAAGAATATGTCCCAATGTATGTGTTTAAAGTCTATATAATGCTCCGTTTAGAAGATATTTTGTCGGAAATATAAAATTCTACATTAGTGATGAATTATAAGTTTTCAAGTTTTGTTTCTATTGTCAATTAATTTTGGTTTATTCATGATATCAAAGTAATCGTGTCCGCGTATCTTTACGCAATATATATTATACACATGTTTGGCTCAAATTATGTCATATGAGAATGAGATATTTATATTTTTATCCAAACTTTTTTTAGGATCAATTAATATTGGTTTGAATGCTTAAACTAAATTTGTCGAGTAGCATTTGTTGAGAAAAATATCATCAATCAAAAATGTTGAGCCTAGCCTTCTTAATTTGTTTAATTCATATTTTGTGATGAGTTAATAGGTTGAGTAATACAACAGCCACAACTTTGTATACCAATTTACGTGGCAAGATGAAATGGCAGGAAACATCATCTACCATATCACCATTCATCTTTAATATTTAGGGTTTATTTCTTGAGTATTGAGTAGAGCTCCTTGCAAATCTAAACCTTTTAACACGTAATCCTAAAACAAAGGAAGTCGACTTAATGGTAGGTATTAAAAAGTCGACTTTTAAGCACTTGATTACAGATTTTTGTTCCTTATATATAAATGAATTGTGATTTCGGATTTAATTTTTTTTATTTATTATGATTAATTCCCAATCAGTAATCACATCCCATATCCGCGCTCAGGGATGCTTCTACTTGCAGAAAACAATTTCCCGCGGTTTCAAGCTATCAGCCAGCAGAATCTTTGTGACATGGTGCTCTACATACATTTCTACCGCTTTTTAAAACTTTTATGAAAAAGACATAAAGTTTAAAGGGGTGCAGTACTATCTGACGCTTCTATATAACCTAGCTTTGAGAGAACCATTTGATTCCATATATATCAAATTCCTTCATATATAATTAGCTAGTGTGTAAAAATTTCTTATGATATTATCTTATGTGACTACAGTGTGCCACATTATCGAAACTGCCTGATTAAAAGTAATCTTGTAGTTGAAGCTTGTGTAAATCATGTACATAATGGTATCATGCAGTTCCACACGAAAACTCTTTGAGAATGAACTATTTACGATAAGGGGTAAAGACATGGCTTTTGGGATTTCAAATGAAAGAAAAATTTCCAACGCTAATTACTACGTCTGAATGTGTGATAAATATTGCACCACTCATATTCCATTTGATTGGAAACATTCTCAATTCCATTAATGAAGGTGAGGACAATTTTGGCCTTTTTCATTATTAATTACGCAAATAAATTACAAGAATAACTTACATGGCGTTCATTCATTATGGCATTGATCTTTAATTCTTCTTACACAACGAGACATTGAGACAGGAGGATCCAACGAGCATTTAGAAATTAGAACCCTAAAATTTGTTAGGAGTCAACAGATTATAGAGAAGAAAATCTCTGATTTCTTTTGTTTGCAATGTCAAAAAAAACGAAAAGAAAAACTATAAATGGGTTAAATAGAGGAAATAAACTTCAATATCTTACTACTAGAATAAGAAAACATAAATAGCCTAAATTTTACTTAGGAGTCAGCTACAGTTTCTAAAATACAAAAAAAAAAAATTTAACATGCTATCTAAAATAAGTAATTTGTCCAAAAACCAGCTTACACTTTGGTTGATTTATCTCTATATCTAAACAAACTAGAAGAACTAATATAAAGTAATTAAAAGATAAAAAGCCAGTTATTTGTCCAAAAACCAGCTTACTCTTTGGTTGATTTATTAGATATAGAAGAACTAATATAAAGTAATTAAAAGATAAAAAGCCCCAACCTGATAAATAATTGCAACACGAATAACTGCAATATTGGTTTGGTATAACCATTTTCATCGCCGTGGTCTTTTATTTTTTATTTCCTTTCTTTTTTTTAGAAATCGATATTTACTAGTACTGTTGCATGACAAAGTTTTGTTAATTATTATAGTATCATAAGGTCTAATCACAGAAAGCAAATTTCTAAAGTGCATAAAGTGAAGGGGATCTTTTCAAAAAAATAAAAAAAAGTGAAGGGGATACTTATCTTTCCTAATTAAAGGTGGGTTCTGGAATCTTAGAACAAAAGCTTGGCCGAATTTATTAAAGGTAAAAGTTGTCGAGAAAATCTCTTTTTCTACTTTGAGAATGACTTTCTATTGACTATCTTGGCCATAGACAGCGACTAATTTCTTGCTACAACTATGGAAGCAGCTCCGAAGGTGAAATTTCCTAGGCGCATGTTCTTCTTTTCCGTTTAGTAAATCCGCAATAATTGAAATTTATAATATATCAAAAAAGTTCTCTCAATTTATACATAGTTACTATATATATTAGATGATACGAAGCAGATGTTGTTCAAGGCCATATCTAATGCATTGACCTTGAAAGTAGAAACTAATATGCATTCTAAAATCATTTAGTAGTGGCACAGAGGAGCCTGTGATCGGATTTCTATTATGTATTATATATTTTTTCTTTTTATATAAGAGCATCTTTAGCAATATTAGTTATTTTTTAGTCAAATTTTAGCTAAAGTAGCTAAAAAGTCTTTTTGGCTAGCCACTTTAGAAATACATTTGTATCAGTGCTCTATATTTTAGCTAGTTTTGAATTTATATTATTTTTTAAATGAATATTAAATAGTTTAAATATACTTATAAGTTACATAAGATAACTCAAATGAAATGTTTTAAATTATAAAGAGTCTTATCTCGCTCTCTATATTTATGAGCGAGATAGCTAAAAGTTATAATGGAGAGTCACTTAGAAGTCTGGTGCAGCTGCTAAAATATATAAAAAGCTAAACACGCTCTCCAAAATAGCTAAGAAGTCAAAATAGAGAGTCTGCTAAAGATACTCTAAAGGAAATTGTTAATTATTGTATAGAAGAAATAAGAATAAGATCAAAGATTTAAGATTATTATTGTAAGTATACACGATTATTTGGTCAAGTGGCATAAATTTATCTCTTGTAAGTAGGATATCATATAACTACTAGTTGTTTCATAATTTTAGTTATTGTGTAATATAAAATTAAGAAATTATTTCATGTTCTGAGGATGGTATAATGGTTAACAAAAAAATCGAGTGATAGGCATAATAAACCTTTCTTTTTTCAACCAACTATGCTAATCTTAGGATAATCATTGAGATTATATTTTATATGTGTTAATCGATACTTTTAAATATTGTATTAATGTAGCCTTAATTGTAGGCCAATGAAAAAGATATCGATGATTAATAATTAGCATATATTCCAATTATCTATCACACAGACAAAGGGGAGAAGTTGTCAAAGAAAACAAGAGATTGCCATGTATACATCAATTTACACTTCACACTGATTCGAAAAGGATGTGATTGGAGACTATACAGCATATAAGACTTGCATACAAGCTAGCTCTTATTGGCCCACTATGTTACGTCATAATATTAACAGATTGTTGTAAATAATTAGTTGCTCGAAAACACATAACTCGAGCTCAGCTCATAAAGAAAAAAAAAAAAACTCTTAATTAATGAATTGGTTCCTTAGGACGTCTCTGTACAAATCAATAAATCAATGTGTGGAAGGAAGAGAGTTTTAATGAGATCTTAACTTTTGAAGTGTTTAGAGATATTCTAACTAATGATCCGTATGGAGCTTGTATCGAATCTATATATTTGTTTCAAGGTAGCAGGAGTACATCCATTCCCACGAATGTGCTATTCATTAAAATGTAATTAGGGGTTCATCATTTAGAACAAGTGTTTTTATCTTTTTCCTTTTGTTCCTTAATTAGTTTAAATGCATCATTATTAAGTGTTTATTAATTAACCTTACCCTATTCAATAGTCATTAAGCAACTATGCCTAATCTTTCATTGCATGCATGAGAACTAGAGCAAATGATTGTGTCCATGCAAATCTTATCACAAAATTAATATGGTTAACTAATATGGTAAAAAGAGAAGTGATTTGCTCAACGCTATTCTCTTGTTTAATGTAATAAGTGGTGTACTGCCTGCCATAAAGAGCCCCTAACTTCTGGAAGTGAATTTGAGTGAAGGAACAGTATGTATATGAAAAAAGCCGGGGGACCTGGAAGAAAAATGATGCCAGAGAATAGATGAGAGGAATTCGAAGCCGTCACTCATTCTCCAACACCATCCTCACCTAACTAAATTCCCTCCTTCGAAATACATAAACCCTAATTCTGGAATTCACAACAATCATTTGTATTATGCTTTCGATTTCCATCATTATAATACTGAAAATAATCTCACACGTCACCCTCCTCATGACGTCTACCTTTGGTTTTTGTTTTCCCGTTGTCGCCAGGTTAACCCCGTAAATTTAGGTTAATTCATGACAATTATGAACAAATTAATAATTAATTGCTGTAATATATATATATATATATATATATATATATATATATATATATTGCAGAACCCTAGCTATACATATGAGGGGGGATTTGATTAAGTGATTAATTAATATATTGTGATGTCGTCTGCGTTTTGAGCAAGAAATGTTAATAAGGTAATTCACCTCCATCAATCGATGTCGATGTTATCCCATTTACTTATAAATAGTAAATTTTCCATGTACAAGAAAACAAAGGGAAACCCTAAGTAGCAGTCGTGTTTTTTTCATCATGACGAATACCGGAGGGTTAATTAATCACTATCTTAACCGACAGGATCATAAATTAACCCGCTATTTTTGGTGACTGTCAGCATCTTCCATTGCCACAGGGATAGAATATGACAATATGACATATCATCCGAAGAGGTCCCAGATTCACAAGTAATCCCTCCTATGGAAATTAAAAGAGTATAGATGTACTTTTGTTAACATAAATGCTGGATTTTCTAAGGTTTCTCAGTCACCCGGTATGTATGAGCTCCATTATTAATTGATGAAAATTTCTTCTGCTACATATGATCCAGTTACTATGTAGGAGTGTATGAATTTGGTGAAATCAACAAACCTATTGTTGAATGTATCGGATCCATTATTTTATCTTCCCTAGCTTCTTATTTATCACTTAGAAAGTTTATAGTAACTCTTAAGTTTCAATTGAGTTCCATGATTTAACCCTAAATAAACACATTCTCTAACAATTTCTATAACCTAAAAAATTTGTTACCTATCAAGTGCAATTGTTTCGTACAGTGTTCGAGCCGGTGTTATCTAATTCTATTATTATTGTTTTCTCAATACATAACGCCCGAGATATCACTTTGTACAATATCAGTGACACTAGATGATTTTTATATAATATTTTAGCTTACTTTAACGAGTTTTGAGTTTAATATCAAGTTACTCCTTAAACTCACATGTACTCTTCTACACCCAACCATTTTTAGCATCAATCACTTCTTAAACAACAATTCTTTTAGTATATCACCGGGTATTACCATGCAGTATATCAGTGTCTGATACACAAAATTCTTTATTTTCGTCCAGTTCGTTCAGAACATATAATTAAGCATATAGGGTAATGGTGACCCCAGTGCAGTAATCATCGTCGATATTATTAGTCCCATATAATTATCATTAGGATGATACATGTTGTGACAAATACACTTTTGTCCATATTTTAATTATTATTGGCCTTTTCCGATCGAATTAATCAAAAACTTATATGTAGATAAGTGTATATAATCGGCATGCATGATTAGGGCCTTGTCGTCCTTCGGCGATCATTAGCGGGGCCCAGATCAAAGACAATTCACCAAGCCCCACAATCACATCCATCCAAAAATATTCTTCTGTGATCTAAAATTGAACAGATGGGAAGGGACTCTTCCAAGTTCGTGATTCATCATCTACAATTTTCTTTTTTCAGCATAGTTTATTTTTTTCTTGAGCTGTCTATTTTATAAGCCCAAATGGATGAAATAGTTCACGTGCTCTTCATAATTTGATTGGGTTCTAGCTTAAATTATCAAAGTATGAGGTTAGGATTCGAGTGTTTCTCATTGTATTTATTATTAATTTTATGGATTTAATAACGTGAGGACATTAGGTTTTGAGGAATTTTAATTATAGCAAGTCATATTATACATCCACAAACAACATCGCGGTGGCGCGACCGCTGTGGCAGCGTCCTTCTCTTGGCCGGTGGCCTAGACTCGCCTGGTTTGAGTCTGTGTTTTCTTTTTTCTTTGTCTGGGTTTGGTTTCATACCCATCTGTTTAGGCTGCTTTGTTTGTTGTTGTTTCTGTACTTGTTGCACCCTGTTTCTGGGTTTTGTAATTTTCCTCCAGTTTAATGTCACTTGATTGCTGTTTGCCAAAAAAAAAAAAACAACATTGCAGAAAAGCCTTCATTTTATGATTGTTAACAAAGCATGCAGCAGCCACTAAACGCTTTTATGAACTCTAAGACAATTGTGATTATGAAAACTCTGAGTACTAGAGCTTTTTCCTTGGAGTTTCTTCACTTGGAAGACCAAGGTGAACGAAACTTTTCAAGCAGATAAAATAAAATTGTATACCGATCTGTTATAAACATACATTTAAAAGAAGAAAAAATCATTTGTGTACGTGACAACAAGAATTTAGAGTTAAGTTTCTACTTTTAGTAATCAAGGTATACTTTAAATAATAAAATATAATATTGTAGTAAAAATAATATACCATTTCATAAATGTATCAGATACACTAATTTTAAATAATATCATCGTATTTTTGTGTTACCACTACTTGGTAAGACATATTCTTAAATTGATATACAATTTTCAATATAAACATAAGTGATAGTTAACCCAATTTTATATACATAAATAAAAAGGGGTACTTTGGAGGGTTTCTAATAATTTTATTTGGATTTTTGTCCATATGTGTTGCCTGATTGCTATGGTGCCCTTAGCAAGATTTCTTGTAACTTTGGTCTTTCTTGAAACTTCCTACTAATAACTAACCAGTTACACAAGCATGACCTGCTTGCTCGAATGATATTGTAAGTAAATGAGCGATCTAGCTAACTGGCATTTAGCATATCCCAACTATATATATAACACCCAACCTGCTTTGGCACTCATATATCCTTCTATAAATTATATATTTCAAAAGCTAGCTCAGCCAAACAAGGATATCAAAGCCATAAACATATTTTAGATTTGCTTCCTGGTTCCAACTCTTGATCGATCTGATCAAGAAGTTGATCTCTTCTCTACTACTTCTGTTGCTACCAACCACAACCAAGCCCTAATTAATTAGTTAGCCAATTACGATTGAAAATATGGGTCTGAGGGACATTGGAGCCACACTGCCTCCTGGGTTTCGATTCTATCCAAGTGATGAGGAGTTGGTCTGCCACTATCTCTACAAAAAGGTCACAAATGAGGAAGCTTTGAAGGGTACTCTGGTCGAAATTGACTTGCATACTTGTGAGCCATGGCAGCTTCCTGGTATGAATATTAATTTCCATATATGCGTGTGTGTATATTGATAATTATTCCAATATTCTTTTCTTGAGTATCTCTGTTCTTCCTCTCACCTTTCCCATCGCGTGTATTTGATTCATCGAGATGCGCATATCGGACATGGTTCTCAAACTTCTTTTTTGGCTGGAGGTTTTCAGGCAATTTCCTGAAAAAAGATCAATGAATATTTACAAATCATTTAAAAAAGAAAACAAATTAAGATTCGTATATAGTAAGTTAGCTTTATATGTTTGTCCTTGTGTTAATTATGTTGGTACTTGATTTTGTTGAATATATAACACAGAATGATTGATCAGCACCAAATTAACCTTGTTTTTTATTAGATATAAAAAATAAAAATAAAAAGAACATGGCCCTATCTTTTTTTTCCTGGATCTATTTTGTTTAGTTTCCTCATTTCTTTTACCAAATATTCCTTTCTTCGTATGTACGTACGTACATACACATATACATAGAGCCCACTTCGTATTCTATGATGTATATTGCACTTCAATATATTTCAAAACTAGTCACGTATCTGATCTCAAATGTGTCGGAATATATCTGAGACAGTTTTCATACACAATGGTAGTCATTATAATCCCAGTTTGTTCGATTATATATGGGTTTATTTCAACTATTGCTGCTTTTAGATTACCACCAAAAAAAAAAAAAAAAAACTATTCCTGCTCTTAGATTCTCTGTTATGGCACCATACATATGCTAACTGGTGTATTTTTATTTTTGGGCAATTTATGCTTGGTTTATTTGAACTCTTGGTTTGCCAGAAACAGCAACACGTACTACCCTTTTAATGAAGGTGGTACGCGTTTAGTTACTAGAATACAAATAATTATTGCAAATATAGTAGAAATAGAATAAACTTACGTAAGTTTCATATCCTTCTTCGTTCAGAACATTCCTCTCTCTCTCTCTCTCTCTCTCTCTCTCTCTCTCAACAGCTGTGTGAACTGATCAGACAATCATGTGGCTATGATTTGATGCTGCTGAGGGCTGTCATGTGCAAAATTCGTCTCTCTAATAGACATGGGACCCTTTCTTAGTATATTAAGGGCCCTGATGTGCAGGACCAGAACGTCTAGTACATAAATAATCGACTACTTCTAGTACTACATGTGATCGTTCTTTTTAGCTAGTTAGCTTCTGTATGATAGCTAATAATTTTCTTCATCTTTATCCTCTCATCATTTGAGCTCGGAATCATATATCTAAATGTGAATCCAAAAAAAGCTAAGTCTAGAGTCCGATTAATTTAGGTAGGAACTCAAATCCTAAAAGAGAAAAAAAGATTCTTTTTATCTTATAGGGTAAGTATCTTTTTTAGACGAGAGAATTAATTATATAGTATTGAAAATAAAATAAAGTAGGGGTTGTGAAATGGATGGCTTAGTTCACATTAGTCCAAGGAATGCATATCACTTTAATACGAGTGATCGACATCATGAAAACTTCTATATGTTGGTGTGATGAGCTTAACCTTCATAAGTTCAATTAATGGTCCTTAATTAGAGTATCATGCTTCCTTAAACTTGATATTACCTACCACACTCTCATAGCTCATAGGGCGACCTTGACCTGGCAACTCAAAAGATCGAGAGATGAATCAAGAAGGAAAAGCATAACTCATCGATCTCTTTTTTCTTCAACTCCTTTATGTGAATGTTAAGATTGAATGAAAGCAATATCACATTGAGCAAAAATGTCACTTCACTTTACTTGCTGACCAACTTTTCATGCAAAAACTGATTAATTGGTTCTGTGATTATTTTTCTGAATGAAGAGGTGGCAAAGCTGAACGCGAACGAGTGGTACTTCTTCAGCTTTCGTGACCGGAAGTACGCGACCGGGTTCAGAACCAACCGGGCGACGACGACCGGGTACTGGAAAGCTACCGGAAAAGACCGGATGGTGGTGGATCCGGGAACAGGGGACATCGTAGGGATGAGGAAGACGCTGGTGTTCTATCGGAACAGAGCTCCCAATGGAATTAAAACTGGGTGGATCATGCATGAGTTTCGCCTCGAGACCCCACACATGCCTCCCAAGGTAATTTCACAATCGTACTTCAGTTCTCTTCCTAGCTATATCGATCATGCACACGCCATCTTATTCTTCTCCATCATTAAGTATAGAGATTCATTCTCTCTCTGTCACGTGATATTGAGAGGTTCTGAAGTGCAAGTTAGCTTAGCTTCCTACATCATCGATCGTTTTGCTAACAGTGTTTTGCCACTTCAGTCATCACTGTCATTGAGAGAGATGGATCATGCATACAAAGAAACAGTCCTTCTAGGAAATTAAGCTATCATGCATGCACTATTTGACATATGCTTCTTCTGTTCACAAAATCGGAAACTTATCCTTAATGTGTGGAAAAATTATCATATTATCTAGGATCATAGTATACCTGGTGGTCCGGATTGATGTCATTGACCCATTTGACTTGTACTTATTTCTAATTGATCTCTTAATGTAATTTAATTTTTTTTTTTACTCCTGCAAGATCTCCATCAAATTTGAGTGATATTATTTGCTCGGACTACCTCATAACAATATCACCACGTGATCCGAAACCATAGAATAATATATTCTATGTTTTTCAACCGTTAAATTTGGTAAAAAAGTAAACTCAATAGTTGAGATTTAGAACATCACATATTCTGGAGTTTTTCTAAAAGTTATCCTTTATTTTATCTATAAAATTATCAAAACCTTTTACATTGATTTGGGCATGGGTTTATGATTATTGATACAAGGTGAAATCTGAAAATAACTTCTAAATTAAAGGAGTAAAAGATCCAAATTTTTTTATTTTATTTTTTATTTTTTATGGGCACTAGTTAAGTATATATTTCCTTTCTCATGGGTCATGATAATTACTCGAGCTAAATATCGTTTTTTCCTTGTCACAGGAGGACTGGGTTCTGTGCCGGGTTTTCCACAAAGGCAAAGGAGAGATGAACGACAACATGAACCTCAGCCCTCATGACCTTATGTTGGAGACCAAAACATCATGCCCTGCTGCGTTAACATCTCCTCCAACTCATCATGACCAAAACATGCACTGTGGATATAGTAACCAGATCACCTCATTTTCCACCACACCAGTACCTCACCAAAGCCATAGCCATAGCCATAGCCACAATAACCAAAGCAATTCTCTGCTCAACCTCCTTCAGCTTTCTGAAGAAAAATATACCGACTCTATCACCGAAATAAGCGCAAAAAATGACGATGATTATGGATTTTTATGGGACATGAATCTTGAAGAAAATAGCTTTGAAACAGGTACTTTGGACGACATGAGATTTGAGATGGAGAACAGCATGGTTTTGCTATGAATTAGAAAACATGCAGATCCTACACACTCCATATTACACACATACCCATTTGTTGATTTGTGATATAAATATATTTGTGGTAAATATTTGGCTTGATTGGATATATATTATTGTTAGAAGGTTGTGCTTAGTCTGTGTTAGGTTCGACTCTTTTTTTCCTTCTTGTATACGAACTTCGTTATTTGTAAAAATGCTATCAATTTATATAAATTCTTCATTAGTGTTAGATTTTTTTTTTTCAAAGTTCTCCAGTTCTGCGTGGTGACAATGAAGACACTTGCTGCAGAGTGCAGAAGCACCACTATATATATATTCAGAATGTCTGGCATCATAAACCATATGTACATTCTTTTGTGATCTGTTTACAATTATTGTTTGAAGTTTGAACAACTTGAAACAGTATTCTTCTTGATCTTGACGTGGCTGATCTGAGAGATTGATAGCCTTGTAATATGACCTATAAATATAAATATGTAAACAAATATAGTATACATATATATGTAAACAATGTACTTTTCACTCACCATTGAGAACACAATAAACTCCTGTGGGAGGACAAACTCCTAAACGGCCAGAACAGAATTCACCAAATTACATTTGGGGATTGGTCTTGGCGGGAGATTTGTGCAATAACAATGATGTTAGTGAAGATGCAATGACGAGAAGATGGATGATCATAATGAGAGATGGTCATAATAGACTTTTAGTCAAAATGATGTGCCAATCTAACAATATGATCGAATTGATAACGTATGTGTGTCTGACATGTCATTTCTCATAGAAAGACTACGAAATTTTAGACGTTAATGACTAATGAGGGTAACAATCATTTTCTACATGAATACACACACACACAGTGCTACGTACAGCCTTTTTATGTGCATATATATATATATATATATATATAGGGCCCTTCTAGTGAGGGATCCCTTTTTTTGGTCTTTTATAGGGATAGGCATTATACCAACTTTTCGATCATATTTTCACATCTTAACCGCTCAGTTTTTAGATTCTAATGTATAGATCACTTCTGCAAATTTTCAGCCAATTTGATGATTGTTAAGGCATCCAAAACTGCAATTTACCATTATAAACACGAACGGTTCCGGTTCGACAGATTCGGTCCGTTCGTGTAAATTGCAGTTTTGGATGTCTTAACGATCACCAATTTGGCTGAAAATTTTCAGAAGTGATCTATACATTAGGACCTAAAAACTAAACGGTTAAGATGTGAAAATATGATCTAAAAGTTGGTCTAATGCCTATCCCTATAAAAGACCAAAAAAAGGGATCCCTTAGTGGAAGCCCTATATATATATATATATATATATATATGTATATATATATATATATGTATATATATATATATATGTATATATATATATATATGTATATATATATATATATATATATATATATAGACACCATCAAAAGCGGGCGTCCGCAACTTAGAATTCAAAAGATGTGGACGTCCCTCCTCCGGTCTCGATCAGGCGGCGATGGAGGCGCTACGGTTGCCGGACCCGAACCAGGCCTCGATGTCGAGCCTCTGCTTGCCGCTGGAGTCGTCGATGAAGAGTTCGAAGTCGATCTTTGCTGGGTTTCCATGGTTTCAGGCGAGCTCGCCGTGCACACCTTCGATTCCGATCAATTGAGCCCTCGCCTTGATGGTGACGCCATCAGGGACGTCCAGAGGGTTCATCCGGCAACCGCAGCACCTCCATTGCAGCCTGATTGAGGCCGGAGGAGAGACATCTGTATTTTTTCTGGGTTGCAGATATCCTCTTCAGAACGCCTCCATATATATATATATATGTATGTACATACATACATACATATGTTATATTAACTTGACATAAATGCAGATTTATAGATTTATTTCTAAGCGTAGTAGAGTTTCTTGCATTGTGACCTAGTTTCTCCTTGGGACTTGGAAATTGGAATGATGCATAATATGTTCGGTGGCTTCTGACCGAAGAAGTTAATTTGCTTTAGCTAAGGTGGCGGGGTGGCATCACCTCGATCTAGTGTGTGACAGTGGAGGTGGGAAGTAACCCGTATAAACTTTAGATCCTTTTTTTAATTTGTCACGCAATATGTATTCCTAAACTCTCTTAGTTTTATTGATGATACTCAAAAGCTACCTTAAAGCAAGCACATGCCAAGTAGTTCTTAAAAAAAAAAAAAAACACAACAAAGTATATATTTTTTAATTCAAAAGAACACTTCTAACTTAATTTTCTAAATGTGGAAAACAAACATCTTTGATAGTGTGAAAGCAGTTTTTATGTGTTTAGAAGCAATCTCAAATAGACAATAAAGATCAACTTTAATTCTCTTTTGCATAAGATGCTAATTTGTTCATAAAATACAAAATTATACGTAATGGCCAACTCCTTTAAGACACAATGAGAGAGTTGCTAGCAGATGTCCACCTCCTACACCAACTAATTGTTAAATGACAACAAATATGGTAATTAATTACCATATTGTCCTAACTTAACCATCTATTAAGTGTTGAGTTTTGATCACAAAAAGCCTCAGTGCAATTGGGTGTGAGTCATCCACTTATAAGTTATATTTTTATTTGTCATTTTTCTAATGTGAGATTTTTTCTCTCTAACCTCACGTGATCTCACTACACCAAAACTGGTCTTTTACGGCGCACAAAAACACGCTGTAAAAGCTCGCGCTGTAAAAGACATGTGGTCTTTTACGGCGCGCAAAAATGCGTCATAAAATAACAATTAACGCGCCGTAAAAGTAGTTCCACAAATGTGACTGAAGTCATTTATGGCCCACATTGCACGCTGTAAAAGACCTCCTATTTAAGGCATACCCCTGCACGCCGTAAAAGAGTGACTGAATTCCTATTTAAGGCGCACTTTGAGCGCCATAAATGAGGTCTTTTCAAACAAAACAAAAATTATATTGCTCAAATGTCATATTCATATTACCCTCATATCATATATACTAGAAAGTGTACCTGCGCTTTGCTGCAGGAATATAGTTGTTCAAGAAAAGATAGAAGAAAAATCAAACTCATCAAACAAAATCAGAAACACATGAAGAAGTTTGCCAAAAAATTCAACCAAACTTCAGTTGGAAATGCTATTCTCTGTATACAAATAACAGAAGTGTTTAGTAATCTCTTAAGGAATTAGGTGTCTTGTTCGTCCTGTGGCTTGGGCCAGAAGGTGGGATTTTAGGATGTTTTGACATGAGCATGATCCTAAGAAGCTGCTTCCACCTTGATGGTGCTACAAATCTAACAGCAGCAGTCTGTTGTTCACAGTTGGTGCATTCTTCTGTAAAGCGTCTAGGCTTAGTGTTCTGTGATCATTTGGAGCCACCAGGCAAGTTCTAGTTGTTGATGTTATGGCTGCCAAAACTGAGAGAAATCAAAACTTCGATGGTATATAGTGAGGACGGTAGGACACCATAAATCGAAGTTGTATGTGTACAATAGCATGCATTATGAACATGTGGTTATACTGAAATAAAGCATCACATATATTTGGGAGGGATCAAACCACAAATGAAATTTCATCTCTTTTCCAATAATTTTTTTTTTACCTCGACTTCCTCTGATGTAAACACTGGCCTGTATAAGTATAGAGTTTTCCCAAATGTAATCTACAGAAACTTGATGAACACTGTTTGGAAGCTGCAAAAAATTCAATCAGTTCATGTTGAACACAATTATTTGATGCTTATAATCATATGAAATGTTACAGAACAGAGGTATTGGAATTGAGGAAAAAGGAAGATATACACACCAAGTAAAGCAGAACAAAAATGAGGGTTTTTTTCACTACTTTATGTTTCAAGTAAAACATACCAATTACTTGTGCTGCTTAAACTTTAACATTGCAATGATCAGCATAGGCTTTGTACCCCTCAAGTTAAATAATCAAAATAAGATTCTCATTGAATACTATTTGAAATCAGAACTACAGCTTTCTTAGTTTCTGCTAGTTAATATTTAACAATAAACTTAAGCATTAGCAAATGAACCCAAAAGTACCATGACTTATCTTACTGATAAAAGAAAACTGCATACACACCTCTCTCCAAATTCTACCCAAATTTTCACAACGGTAAGAAAAAAGTCAGCAAGTACCTTGCTTGTCAGCTCGGCATAGTAAACAGCCCCAAAACCACCTTATCCAATCTCATCGAAGTCAGATAACAAAAACTCAAATTCGAAAGGAGTTGAGGAAAGGTGGATTATTAACCTGAAGAAAATCAGAGAGGAAGACAGAAAATAAGAAAAGAGAAACCATACCCCAAGACATATGTCTGATGGATTATCAACCTGCAGAAAATTGTGCAGATTAAGGTCACTATAGAGAGATTTCCCTCTTACATTCCAAGTTGCTACAAAAACTCTGAAGAAAGCTGCACAGCTCAGTCTGTTTCCATCCATCTTTTGCCATATTTACTGAACTCCAATTTGCTTGAAATTTTAGTATGTTGTACCTTAGCATGTCAACTTAGGATCTGGAAAGTTTCAAGTTCATTGCTCTTAAATTGAATATTTAATAATTTTCTGAACTTGAGCTGCTCCTAGTCTTGGCATTACACACTCTGTACCAAAAAAACAGTTAGATAAGAAATTTAAAAATCTAGGTACCAACAAATGACAAATTGTTACCAATAAAAAGTACCTTCTTGTCAATATTTGTAAAGTATATATTTTCTTGCACACATCTCAGGTTCATCTTCAGTCTAAACCAAAGTACAAAGAAGAACCACGTTATTAATAAAAAAAAACTATTGATTTTGTACAAGAATATAGACAAATTGCACAAGAATATTATAGTAGAAAATGATATAAATCAAACGCACACAAACCCCAAATTAGATCATAGGTTCAAAATCTCAATTACCTCCAACACATTGTACACCACATACAATTTGATTGTTCCTTGACCACGAATCATGTAATATATTAAGCTGATATCTGAAACAACCCAATGAATAGATAAAAAGACTAGTTAGTACATTCTAATAATTCCGGCAAACTGGCTTTAGTTAGATACTACATGAATATTTAAGACTATTACTTTGGAAAAAAACACGTATTAAGTTCTTCCTAACCTGTTTGCTGCAAAAGAATGACACCACAAGCCATTATTATAAAACACCCAAAATCAGACAGCTCTGCTGCAGATGGCCTCTTAACTGCCTGCCACAAGTATGGTTAGGGTTTGTTGTAAATTTCACAATTGTTGTCATTTAACCACGAAACAGGCCCAACAGCACAGTGACAATTGAATTCATAGCAGTGGTTCAAGCTCGAAAGCACCCAATTTTGATTGAAAGACTAAATGAAGCAAGAAAAACTAACCTTGTATGCACAAGCCTCCACAGGGTAATCAAAATTCTTGTTGGCATGATAGTCAACAGCAAGAGAAACGAATCAAAACACACGAAAAAGCCAACATCTATCAGCTGCAACAAAATTTTGGTCATTGGTCACACTTTGAAATCAAAGTTTCATACACACATTTTTTCCTACTGGGATCATAGCTGCTGAGATTACCCTATTTTTTCCTAATGAAACATATAGTTATCAAAGGAAAACACTATAATAGTTGGAAACTGAATTAGAAGCAAACTTGGAGAAAGAGGGACAACCATACATACATTGTTAAAGAATAAATATTATAGATGATCACCGAAACCAAAAACTACACTGCAACATACCTCTAAATTTCACAAAAATTGCCCAGCAAACTTTTATTTCTATCAACTAAAGTTGGGGTCCTCTTCCTTCGGCAATACCAAGCTAAGGAAAAAATAGGACACAAGGTTCATAAACATCCATTTATTTCCTGTAGAAATACTTTATCATCTACTTCATCCAACAAAAGGGCATTGATCTATCTATTTGATGTGGAAAGAATATTTTAAGCATGGTTAAAATACAACCTCGTAAGAACAGACATACAACTAGATGTAAAGGGCATAAACAGAATCTTAGGCTTTGAAATCAAACGAGCTTCTACAAAAGCCTATGAATATTACCTCATCATTCATCACCCAGCCACCTCCAACGATTTCTAGTTGACCATTCTTTACCAGATTGGTGAACAATTCTCTTTTGTCATCAGAGGATCGAGTCTCTCCACCACCTTTCCAGATAAGACATCTCTTCCCATATAAACTAGGCTGAATATTGTTAGCATTAAAGCCACCCTCAAGTGCAAGAGGTACAAGTTATAGAATAGAGGATTAAGTAAGGATGTCGAACCCATGAGGATTGGTAAATCCTTTCCTAGCTAGGGAAAACCTAAGGAAAAACTAGAAGAATATGCAAATATACAATCACAAACAAAGGCTCACAAGTGAACCAAAGTTCATGGTGAGTATGTGCAAGATGGTGTGTAGAGATTTGATTTTGATTTTGAGATTGGTTTCTATTCAAATTGAAACAATGAAAGCAAGTAATATAAACTAAGCTAAACAAAACAAGTTGTTATCAAATGGATGGGAGTTAGGGCATCGGGTTTCACCTTTTGCCTCCCTTGCAAGCATTAAAGCAATTGAATATGAATGATGCAAAGCTAATTGTCCAACTACCCTCTTAGCATCCGGATAGGACTACTAAGGCTTAAACCCCTTTCATTTTATTAACTCTAACCGGATAAGTCTAGAGCTAACTACCTAGAGACAAATTCAATTACCGGATAGGTCTCAATCCTTTGCCCCTAAATGCATAAAGCTTAGAGTTTAGGTAACCAAGCAAGCAAACCAATCCTATCTCTAGGTGATTTTAGCTCACTACCCTCACATGCACACATGGTGTGCTTTCATGCTCCCTTTTTGCCTAAAGGTAATCAATCTCTAGGAAAAACTTCATGTCATGGCAAACACATAACTCAAATTGATTAGGTCTAAGTAATGCATTCAACTATTGACTTAGCATGTGAGAATGACAACATGAATTTGCATCAATTTATAAACAAAAGCATCAATCCAAGCAAGTTTGGCTAGGGCTTTCAACCCTAGCCCCAACTAGTTCACTACTCACACATAGCTAGATACACAAGCTTCAACATTCTATTAAACATCAAATACATAAAGAGATAGAGAGCAAAGGGTGACTATTGATGATGCCGGAAGAGGTGGTGGAGATGGGTCTCCAAGAACATGATGTGGTGGTAGTCACCTCCTTCTCCTTGCTCCAAGCTCTTGATATTGGTGAGAATAGTGAAATTTGGGATCTATAAGATGAGTTGTGGTGTTGAGTGGTGAAGGAAATGGAGGATGTAGTGGTGGAAATGGAGGTTTTAGAGGTGGAGATGGTGGTTTTTGTGGTGGAGATAGTGGTCTCTTCTCTAGAGAGAAAAATGGATCTTGGATAGGATGAAGATAATTGAATGGAGTCAAGAATGCTGAATAAATCCCCTTTGGCATCTCTTTGATCAGCTATGTATGTTCTCTTTGGTCCCAAAGTGTGCAAGAGATGCTCTTACACCATTGTCCCCCAAATGGTCCCAAATTGGCAAGGTGACAAAAGGACAAGGTGTAGGGAGATATTTGAATTTCAAGTGATGGGATATTCTCACAACCATGGTCCTCCTTTGCTGGAGAAAAGACCCTCCATGAGTGGCGGCTCGCCGGAAAAGTCGCCGGAAAAATCGCCGGAAAAGTCGATTTGCAATTTTCTTCCAATCTCCGTGTCTTCTTCCCCTACCTTCAAATCTCCGCATTTCAAGCCTCAAATAGTCATTTTATTCTCAATGCAAGGTTTCCTACAAATAAAAGGAAATGGATTAAAAAGGGTAAAATAGCATGGAAGACAAATCAATTTTCATAATTATGGGGCACAATTGCATAAGTAATTTGTGACTCAACAAATACCCCCAAACTTGAATATTGCTTGTCCTCAAGCAAAAGCATTAACCCAAATCCGAAACATAACAAAACTAACACAACCTAATCCTTCCAACATTATCCTCAAAGAACACAATTTGCTCAAGGCAAGAAAATCAAGTCATGTCTCAAAAGTTTATGAAGCTATGGGACAAATGCTAGAGTAGAATGTATGTCATGCATGCCATGATTGTCACTTTGATGCACCAAAACCAAGCTTGCACAACAAAACCGTGCTAACCATAAACTCACTAGATTTTCACTCTAATTTTCACACAAGTGTTTAAAGGTTAGCTACACTATCACTCAAACAATCTCATGCAAATGCCGCCATATGCTTGCTTTTCAATCTCATCTCCACGGGTCATGCACAAACCACCTTGGATCAAAAAGGACTTTTATTAGGTTGTAATGAGGCTTAGGGCAAGGGGTTAGAGAAATGAAGTGGATAGGAAATCACAAATTCCAAGAAACTTAGCAAGCAACTCCCTTATTGAGATTTTACGAACTTAAGACCTTAAGATGCTTCATATGATTCACTCTCTTAACCATTCCCCCAAACTTTAAACTAAAAACTATTTATTGATCAACTAGAGAAACTTTCTTTTTGGATTTTCTTTCTTTCTTTCTTTCTTTCTTCTTTTCCTTTTTTTTTTTTTTTTGACTTTCTTTCTTGACTTTCTTGAAATGTAAAGACAAATTACAATTGCACAACAAACATAATACTCCCCACACTTATTTCTTTTCAAGTACCCCCAAACTTTGTTTCTTGAAGCATCTTGACATACACAATCTCACATTGCTCACTAAGAAAACTTGGAAAGGGTAAGGCTAGTGTTTAAGCTAGAAGGTAAGACATTTGTGGTGCAAAGAAATGAATAGCTAACAAAAGGCACAAATGGGCTATCTAAGGATATTCATCTCTTTAGGACAAGAGCTTGTTTGGCCATGGTGGAATTCCTATTGTCTCAATCATTTCCGCGATGTATTTATGCTTGACAAAAGTTTTGAGAGATATAAAGCAAGTTCTAGAGATACAATTCACAAAAGATTGATCACACATGAAGAATAAAGTGCTAAGAGCTATTGGATGCACTTTCATTAGGCTCAAAACTCACATTTGTGGTGCAAATAGTTCTCACAAATCTTATCATGCCAACCATATCTCAATGCATCAACTTGACAATCAAATGTACCAATGAAGTTAAGCATAAGTCCCATAACCTTTATTTGAAAAATTGAATTCGCAAGACATAGACATGCTTTCTAGCTCTTTACAAATCAAGTTCAAGTTTCATCATAGGAGTTGGAGGGAACTAAACACAAACAAACACACAAAAACTAGAAACAACTAAAAGCTAAAAACAAATTGAATTTAAGCTAAACCTTCCCCCCACACTTGAACTTAACATTGCCCTCAATGTTAAAAAGTGTTGTCTTGAAAGCTTTGCAATGAAAGATTCAAGCATGGAAGGAAAAAGCATGCAAACTACCACAAAAACAAAGAAGTAACCGGAATTTAAACACAGTGAAGAACATAAAGCAAGAAAAAGATTTAGGAATGCTCCCCCATTGTAGACCATGAAGTTCATTCAATACACCAACAATCACCAACATGCAAAGCTTTAAGCCCTTGCCTTCCAAGCTAAACTTTAATGGTGTCATTTCTTCAAGAATGGTTCCAAGGGTTTTCCTCCTCCTTCACTTGCATTATGAGCTTGGCTACCTCCAAGTAGGGCTTTGTTTAAGGACTTCTTGCCGGTCCATTGATTCTTCATTCACTCAAGGGGGCTTCTTGAGACAACCATCTCCCTTGTTTACCTTCTTTGAACTTCCAAGGCAAGCTCCCATGTCAACAAGTGCTCCCTTGAGCAATCCTCCAATTTGTTTCTTCTTCTTGATAGGGGTGAGGAGTGACTCAAAGCCTTGTGAACATGGTAAGACCGGAAGAGGTGCCCAAACTTCTTTCTTATTTTTCTCATCCCCCTTACTCTTGCCTCTCCATAGTAACCCAAAAAGTGGCATTCATTCATGTCATCCATAATTTGAAGGGGAGGAAAGATTTGGAACTTGATTTTGTCTCCAAGTACCTTCATGCTCATGGTGCCTTTCTTCACATTAATCTTGACACCGGTAGTGGCCATGAAAGCTCTTCCAAAGATGATAGGAAGCTCATTGTCAACCATGGGGGCTTCCTCCATGTCTAGGACTATAAAATCCACCGATATCACAAACCTTGCAACATTGACAAGCACATTCTCCAAGATTCCTCTAGGATACCTCACGCTTCTATCCGCCAATTGGAGAGTGATTGAAGTTGGTTTCAAATCTCCTTCAAGACCAAGCTTCTTTAAAGCCGAATAGGGCATTAAATTGATACTTGCCCCAAGATCCATCAAGCAATTGTCAAAAGTAGTTTCTCCAATCTTGCTTGGAATAGTGAAGCTTCCCGGATCTTTAAGCTTTGGTGGAAGCTTTCTTTGAATGATAGCACTCACTTCTTCACAAAGAGCCACTTGCTCATGTTCTTTGAACTTTTTCTTCTTCATGCACATATCCTTCAAGAACTTAGCATAAGATGGGATTGTCTTCACGGCTTCAAGGAGTGGAATGTTTATATGAACCTTCTTGAACAAATCAATCATCTCCCTCAATTGGCTCTCTTTCTTGAGTTTTTTCTCTTGTTGCCATATAGCTTGAGGGTAAGGGAGAGACACTTCTTTTTCTTGAACAATCTTCAAAGGAGGGTTGAAGGTGATACCTCTTTTGAATGGCCTTTCAATTAGAGTAGAAGGAGAGGCTTCATTATCATGAGTTCCAACCTTGGCATTAAAATTTTCCTTCAAGGCTTCTTCTTGCTTCTCATCGGCATACGCATTCTTCTTATCATTCAAACCTTCTTCTTCACCATTATTAAAGCCTAAGATGACTTCTCCATGTGACAACTCTCTTGCTTTCCCCTTTGATCTTCTTTCAAAACCGGGTGGCTCCCTTGGAGTTACATTTTCCTCATTGGTAGGCATGTACACATTGTTCTCCACTTGCCTTCCACTTCTTAAAGTGGTAATAGCTTTGGCTTCATGCCGTGGGTTATTCTCCACTTGGCTTGGAAACGCACCTTGCTTCCTTTGACTCCACTCATGGGCTAGTTGCCCCATTTGTACCTCAAGATTGCTCACACTTTGTTGGATGACATTGATCTTCTCATCTTGCTTTGCTTGATTGTTCACAAAGGCTGCCATCATTTCTTCAAAGGTAGGTGTCTTTCTTGCTTCTTGCATTGGTACTTGGGGTTGTTGTAGAGGTAGAGGTTGTTGAGATGGTGCTTGATAAGGTGGTCTAGGAGCATGATAAGCATTGTTTGCTCCTTGATTGTTGAAGTGTGAGCTACTTGCACCTTGATATCCACCTCCTTGCCTTTGGTAACCTTGACCTTGTTCACGGTTTTGATTTCCACCCCAACCAAAATTAGGGTGGTTCCTCCATCCGGGATTATAAGTGTTGCTATAAGGATCATTCTTTGGCTTTGTTTGGTAGCCAAGGAGATTGCATTGCTCTATCAATTCCGGATACATATCGCTTTGTGAACACTCCGTTGTGCTATGATACACACTCTCGCAAATCAAACAAGCTTGCTCCATGGCTTTGACTCCCAAACTAGGCTCCCGAATTTGGCTTGGTGGTGCCATTTGATTGAGGGGTCTTCCTTGTGCTTGTAGAATCATGTCAAGCTTCTTTTGCATATCTCCTTCTATCCGCTTCAACTCTTGTTGCATTTGAACACTTGGAATGTCAACATTATACATGCCTCTCCTTTGCTCTTGTTCCCTCATAGGTACTTGTGCACTCTTCATCATCATTGGCTTTCTATCCGAGGCACTATCATAGAGTTGAGAAGACTCACTCATTTCATCTAGGATCTTCATCGCTTCATCTTCGGTCTTGTTCATGAAACATCCCCCACAAGCATTGTCAACTCTCCTCCTTGTGTCTTGTGAAAGCCCGGTGTAGAAGACACTTAGAACCGCTACCTTAGAGAGACCATGATTGGGAACACCACCTTCTATATCCTTGAATCTCTCCCATGTCTCATAGAATGACTCATTTGGTAGCTCTCGGAAGTTCATCAACTCATTCCTCAATGAATTAGACTTGTGAGGAGGGAAATAGAATTTGAGGAATACCCTTTGCATGTCTTCCCAAGTGTGGATACTACTTGGGGGTAACTTGTACAACCATTTCTTGGCTTTATCCTTCAATGAAAAGGGAAAGAGCCGAAGACGCAAGTTGCCTTCATCAATACCCAAAAGTTGAACGGTTGAGCATGCTTCATTGAACTCTTGGAGGTGCAAGTATGGCTCATTACTTGGCAAGCCAAAGAAGAGGGGTAAGTTTGCAATAGTCCCCGGCTTTATGTCAAAAGCAATGGCACATGGTGGAAGCATGATGCAACTTGGATGATTGGAGATTGTTGGCAAAGTGTACTCCTTCATGGGGCGTGGTTCATCCATTGTAGGTATCCGGGCTATTTTAGCTTGCAACTCTTCCGCCAATTTCTTTATGAGATCAAGAGTTTCTTGCGGTATCCGAGTTTCTTCACCACTATCTTCAAGGATTTGATCAATAGATATGTTGTCTCCACTTGGTGTGCTTGGAGATGATGGAGTAGAATATGTTGAGTTGATCCTTGGGCTACTTGTAGGTGATCCGTGAGACATAAACACCTATAAAATTTCAAAACAAAGGTAAGAAAATAAGTCAAGATACAAAAAGAAACCAAAAATGAGAAATTGAAAAATTCTGAAAACAGGGGAAACGACCGGTCGGCGACACTTGCCGACTGGTCGGTGAGCTTCTGACCCCTAAAATGACACTTGCCGACTGGTCGGAAATTTCTGACGACTGGTCGGCGAGACAAAAATCACACTAAATTAACACAAACGACTGGTCGGCGAAGACCAACGACTGGTCGGCAAACAGAGATAAAATAAGAACAAGGGAAATTTCTAGCTAGTCCCTAAGGCTACCCAAGCTAGGGATTGGTTTTCACACCAATCCCCGGCAACGGCGCCAAAAACTTGTTAGCATTAAAGCCACCCTCAAGTGCAAGAGGTACAAGTTATAGAATAGAGGATTAAGTAAGGATGTCGAACCCACGAGGATTGGTAAATCCTTTCCTAGCTAGGGAAAACCTAAGGAAAAACTAGAAGAATATGCAAATATACAATCACAAACAAAGGCTCACAAGTGAACCAAAGTTCATGGTGAGTATGTGCAAGATGGTGTGTAGAGATTTGATTTTGATTTTGAGATTGGTTTCTATTCAAATTGAAACAATGAAAGCAAGTAATATAAACTAAGCTAAACAAAACAAGTTGTTATCAAATGGATGGGAGTTAGGGCATCGGGTTTCACCTTTTGCCTCCCTTGCAAGCATTAAAGCAATTGAATATGAATGATGCAAAGCTAATTGTCCAACTACCCTCTTAGCATCCGGATAGGACTACTAAGGCTTAAACCCCTTTCATTTTATTAACTCTAACCGGATAAGTCTAGAGCTAACTACCTAGAGACAAATTCAATTACCGGATAGGTCTCAATCCTTTGCCCCTAAATGCATAAAGCTTAGAGTTTAGGTAACCAAGCAAGCAAACCAATCCTATCTCTAGGTGATTTTAGCTCACTACCCTCACATGCACACATGGTGTGCTTTCATGCTTCCTTTTTGCCTAAAGGTAATCAATCTCTAGGAAAAACTTCATGTCATGGCAAACACATAACTCAAATTGATTAGGTCTAAGTAATGCATTCAACTATTGACTTAGCATGTGAGAATGACAACATGAATTTGCATCAATTTATAAACAAAAGCATCAATCCAAGCAAGTTTGGCTAGGGCTTTCAACCCTAGCCCCAACTAGTTCACTACTCACACATAGCTAGATACACAAGCTTCAACATTCTATTAAACATCAAATACATAAAGAGATAGAGAGCAAAGGGTGACTATTGATGATGCCGGAAGAGGTGGTGGAGATGGGTCTCCAAGAACATGATGTGGTGGTAGTCACCTCCTTCTCCTTGCTCCAAGCTCTTGATATTGGTGAGAATAGTGAAATTTGGGATCTATAAGATGAGTTGTGGTGTTGAGTGGTGAAGGAAATGGAGGATGTAGTGGTGGAAATGGAGGTTTTAGAGGTGGAGATGGTGGTTTTTGTGGTGGAGATGGTGGTCTCTTCTCTAGAGAGAAAAATGGATCTTGGATAGGATGAAGATAATTGAATGGAGTCAAGAATGCTGAATAAATCCCCTTTGGCATCTCTTTGATCAGCTATGTATGTTCTCTTTGGTCCCAAAGTGTGCAAGAGATGCTCTTACACCATTGTCCCCCAAATGGTCCCAAATTGGCAAGGTGACAAAAGGACAAGGTGTAGGGAGATATTTGAATTTCAAGTGATGGGATATTCTCACAACCATGGTCCTCCTTTGCTGGAGAAAAGACCCTCCATGAGTGGCGGCTCGCCGGAAAAGTCGCCGGAAAAGTCGATTTGCAATTTTCTTCCAATCTCCGTGTCTTCTTCCCCTACCTTCAAATCTCCGCATTTCAAGCCTCAAATAGTCATTTTATTCTCAATGCAAGGTTTCCTACAAATAAAAGGAAATGGATTAAAAAGGGTAAAATAGCATGGAAGACAAATCAATTTTCATAATTATGGGGCACAATTGCATAAGTAATTTGTGACTCAACAAATATCCTACACATTCAAATAATCAAACCCACTCTACTCAATCTCATACAAAGGCAGCAAGATTCAAAACAAAAAACCTCAGCAAATGAAAAACCAAAAACAAGAACCACACATCTCTTAACACAAACACAAAATTGCTCTAAGCCTCTAACATGCTATCCATTCATTCCTTCAAGACTCCATTCTCAAATTCGAAAGTTCAAGAATCGACGAAACCAATCACATTTCAAATACCTTATACCACAAAGCTTATCAGTCTTGAACAGCAAACAGTTGAAGCAATTAGTCCATTTCGAAGCTTACAGAGTCCATTAATCATCAAATCAAAACCTAACAAATCGAATATCAAAATTCACCAAAATTGAAGCTTAGCTAAGCTCAGCTCACCTTGGAAAGTGTGTCAACAATGGTGTCAGAGTATATGCCTGGACTGCCTCTCATATTACTCGTCCACCTCGAATCGTTATGCGAGTGCGGCACCAAAATTGCCTTCAACTTCTCAGAGTGTCGCCTTTGTAATTGACTCTCCAGCTTTGCTTCCACGGCCCACTGTCGATGTCGAAGAACTCGATCTTGTCATAAAGCTCCTTGGTGGTGATGTCCACGGCGGCGCCTAAAACGGCATCGTTGTTGGTCTTGCCGGGTCTGATTCAGGGATTCCGGGCTTTTGGCCATGTGGGTAAGTATGAAGATGAGAGAGATGGGTAGCTGTGAGTGGTCGGCGTCTGAGAGGAGATGGAAAGGTTATGAAAATTGAAGGAACTCTTTTTCAATTAAAAAGAAGAAAAAAAATCTGGGAAGTTTAAGTTTTGGCCCAAAAAATGCGCGGGCTACACAATTATGGCTCAACCCCATTTACTGCGCTCATCCAAAGCATGCCATAAATAGGTCTCTGTTATTTTACATTTACGGCGTGCTACCAACACATGCCATAAATAGATTAGTCTCATTTACGGCACGCATCAAAATAACGCCGTAAATAACTCTACGTAATACTACATTTACGGCACACATTTTTTGCACGCCGTAAATAACTATACATAATACTACATTTACGGCACGCATTTTTTGCACTCCGTAAATGGCCAATTTTTACGGCGCACATGTATGCACGCCGTAAATTTTGCGCGGTAAAAGACTCTTTTTCTTGTAGTGTCTACACATGCAATTAATTAACTGTTGACACCCAAATTTCCGCGAGTTCAAATTCTATGAGTGATAAGCGAAGAGGGGAAGTCATCAACCTCGTAACCTAATTGGGCCGTCAAGCAAGCCCATTTCACGTCAAAAGGAAGCTCTCTATTTAGCAAGCGATACGAGAAGCCCAAATTCTCAAACGATTGACATGCATTTTCAAATGAGCCAACACGCTTATTTACCATGCGATACGCGTAGACCCAAGCTACGTTTGGGGCTTATACGGAAGGGTGTGGTGTGGAAGGTAACGGATTCTGTGAGACCTATTGTTAAGTTAAGGCCCATCGACAATTTTGGGCTTGAGGGCCAAAATTCATGCTTGAGGGGCTAAAATCTTAACAAAGGCTAGTAGAGAGATGAATACAGGCCCAACAAAACTTAAAGCCCACTAGAGCCATTTCCCTACCCAAAGTCCATTGCACCAGCCTTTAGCCCAAAGACTGTTGAACCATCTTCTTCCCCAAACCAGAAACACGTGCTGTCAAAGTTGCTGCTGGGATTGGTGCTTCACCATTTTTGGCAAGAACCCAAAATCCAAGGAAAGACTCTCTGATTCATATGCCCAGCAATCCCTTTTCAATTTCCAATAGCCTTCAAACTTTGTGATTACAATTTACAATAACAGAAAATAGGGGATTAGAATCCTCAAAGATCACAGCAGCACAAAATCTGGGATCTTCACCACTGACCTTCACTTTCATAGCCAGACCCATCTTTCCCTTTTGGTTTCATGGGGAAAACAAAAGCTGAAGGCTTTAGGATTATCCCACCAAAACTAAGAATACCACTTAAAAACCCCCAGTTCTTAGCACGAATCTTCCCCTTCGATCTCCACTATAAAAAGCGGGTTCATCACCGTTGGAAGCAACAACAACCCAGAAACATCAAGCAAGAGATCAAGCTCTATCTCTAGATCCCTAGCCATCAATTCATCCCAATCAATCTTAACCCAAAACCCAGAAATCATGCCATTGATGGAACTCTCTCTCTCTGCTAAACTCCCAGGCATCTAGCTCCCACACCATATCTACCTATAAGTTCTGTTCTCGTGAAATCAACTCCGATCGCTGTCGTTACCATCTAACCCCAATCGCTGCAGTTATCATCTAACCCCAATCGTTGTTGTTATCTTTTAGCCCAATAGCTGCTGTTACCATCCAGCTAGTCACAACAAAATTGTTCCTGGGTCACACCTTCGATCGATTTTGGGCCTGGTCTTCGCTATCAAGAGGGCTATCGCTGCTAGAAATCCAAAGCACAAACTTGCCCTCACATTTTGGCGACTTCACTGGGGACTAGGCTGTGAGTCTAGCTGGTGGCTTCTTAATTCCTCACTGCAACATATCTCAAGCTACTATATTCTAACAGCAATAGATCACAATCTATCCCTTAGGCTCTGTTCATGGGATCGGGAACCATTGCCGGAAATAATTTTGCAAACACACACTTCCCAGTCATTGCAAACATCAAAGCACTACACATTCTAACCCAATTCTTTACCAGATCACCCTTGTTGTACATACCTCCAACAATATGGAGTATTTGCTATCTCACCAAGCATAAGTAACACGCACTTTGGGACATCCACGAGACATGGCAAGGCCCAACCGAGACATCCATCGTGTAGCCCTATGTTCAAGCTACGCCACGGTATCCGGAAGTCGCAAATCCGCCGCCGGGAAGCCACCTTTCCGGCTTTGCCAAGTTGCCCTCACAAATAGGCTTTTCTATACTAGAATAGTTGTTGCTTGTCCCACATCGAAAACAATGTAAAGGAGATGGCTTCCTTCACCTATAAAAGGAACTCTCCTCCCACTTAAACAGGGATCCATTCCATCACAATCCCATTACATACTTTGTAATCTTGTTGGGCCGCAAGGCTCGACACACTAGTTAAGCTTTCAAGTGGACGTAGTTTCCCGCTAAGGCGGGAGACGAACCACTATACATCTCGTGTCACTCTCTCTCTATCTCTTACTCATCGTTAATTAGATCCCCACGGATCCAAACGTTAACATTGGCGCCGTCTGTGGGAAGCCGACACACAAAGGCTTCGTCACTTACCACGAACTTCGACCCGAAGGTATCGAGTCAACGCTCGTTCAAACATCAAATCGGGGTTGGTCAACGCCCGGCGGGGTTGGTCAACGCCCGGCGGGGTTGGTCAACGCCCGGCGGGGTTGGTCAACGCCCGGCGGGGTTGGTCAACGCCCGGCGGGGTTGGTCAACGCCCGGCGGGGTTGGTCAACGCCCAGCGGGGTTGGTCAACACGTGGTCAACGCCCGGCGGAGACGGTCAACGCCAGTCAAGGGCAAGTCACCGCCCAACTCAAAAAAAGTTTCCGCTGAACACAAAAAAAAAAAAAAAAAAAAAAAAAAAAAAAAAAAAAAAAAAATTTTAGGTGCCAACTTTTCTCTGGACACCCAGAGATTTACTCTGGACACCCATCACCATTCTTCAAACATCATCAGCGCCAGCGTCATCACCGCCAGACTTCGGTTCCGTCACCCATGAGCTCCGCTCCGCTGCACACTCGCTGCACTGCTCCGCTGCAGCTTCGAAGCTCCGCCCAGCTCCGACAGCTTACACAGCTCCTCCGCTAGCTGCCATAACACTTCCTCCGCTCCGCCAGCCATAGATCCTCCGCCCAACTCCTCCGCTTACTGCAGCTCTGGTCCTCCGCTGGTCCTCTGTTCCGCCGAACCAGCTCCGCCACACTTCACTGGCACCGCCAACCTCCGGGGCCGAATCTTCCGCCACACTTCTTCAGCGGCCAAGGCTTACGGCTGAAATCCACTTAGCCCGTCACTGCGCCGAGCATCCTCCGCTGGGCATGGCACCGCCAGCCTCAAAGTTCTTGAAGAAGCTTCCTCCGCCGGAGTTCCTCCGCTGAACTTCCTCCGCTGAGCTCCGAGTGTCCCGCTGCACAACACCTCCGCTAACGAGCCACCGCTAGCAATAGCTCCGCCAAAGGCCTCCGTCAACCATTATTTGGGCACCACTACATATACTTTGGACACCCATGACAACTTCTATCTTCTTCTTCGATCAGCGTCAAGGAGAATGGTGCTCAACCCATGAAGCTTTGAGCAGGCATCAACCGAACAACTAATCAATCAACCTCATGCTAGGTATCACCGCCAACGAAATCTTGAGGGAGCATCAAGGTTACCGCTGATGTCCTAAGGCTCCGCCGGCCAGGTAACGCTGATGCCCAGGCTCCCCTGATCCCAAAACTCCGCTAGGAGCCACAACACCGCTAGCAACCAACCGCTAGCCAGAAGTTTCTCCGCTGAGCACCAGCCTCCGCTAGGCCTGCCATCCAGCGTCTTCGCTGACTCCATCTCAGTTGAGAACCAAGTCTTCACTCGCTGGCAGTCCTCCGCTGACTCCAAATCATCCGCTGATCTTCTTCTTCGGCCACACTGAATCTCTCTGATTTGAACTGAATTCCTCTACAACAAAGGCCGACCAAGAGATAAGCCTTACTATCCCTTTCTGTGATACTCACGTGCCTATGCAGAGACATGACTAACAATTTAAGGCCACACATAAATTATAGTTTTTTGCGCACATATGCAAGACACGTATCATCACTCACTTTAAGTGCAGCATGCTCACTAATTTGCACATGCTTTGCATCTATATGCTGCAACGTGACCATGATTATCTATGCTTTGTCTTCATATAACTTGACAGACTTGTATACCGTACACACGTGCATGCTCTGGTCAAATTACATTAATTGTCTGGCACATGCGAGGGTACAAGTCCTCAACTGGACACTTTGCTTACACAAACTATTATGCCTATTGATGATTAAACTTGGCTTATGTTTCTATGCGCCTGCACACGGCTATAGCTTAATTACTAGTACACACACATGTCAGAACTTCTTCACCTAATTATGCATGTGGCAGAAGCACATCAATTGTGCATATGTATATATAGTTGTGGTCCAACTTAATTAAACAGAACACATGGTATACGGCTAGTGACTAATAAGCCATGCCAATCAAAACATGTTACATGATGTGATGCATGCATTAGACATTATATGGCACCATGCCACTTAAACGTCCACGGTCCACAATACTAATGCATTACCCTGGCCCCCGGTCAATGCACATACCAAACATTTAATAATTTTACAAACTTATATGCTAATTGTTTGCTTTGTTTTGAGGTTCGATTAGCTCTCTCGGCAACTTCCTCAAAACGGAACCAATACTTCAACCTCAATTACGGGTTGATGAGCATTATCAGAATACTTTATCCGCCACAAGCAATGGACCGTCACACTCAGCCAAACTCCGCTAGCCTCCAAATTGGCACAAGATAAGTAACTTCATCTTATCTTTTCCGCTCTTGCGATTAGAGCTACTACCATGCCAATGCCATGCTTTTACTACTTTTAAGCATGTTATTAGCAACTTTCCTACAAGTACATGCTATACACATATCTCATGCTTCTATTTTTAAGTGCAACTCAATTAAATAAGTATGGGACACTCAAACAAAATTTTATTACTTGCTCTATGTGTTTATCATTTTTCATTCACACCAACCGCCAAGCGGTGAGGCAACGCCTCATAATGACAATGACCGCTACGCGGCATTGCAGTCAAGTTTCTCCTTCGAGAAAACAGCTAGGGACTAGTTAACACAGCCTACGGCAGCCATTGATCCGGCAGTTAACCCCGACGCTTGGGTATCTAAGATTGGGCTCGCTACCCAACACCCTCTGCTCCGCGCAGCTCCCCTCATCAAACAATTTCCCGACCATCCGGAGGTCTATAGCCAGGAGTGGGGGACTCCCTGGCGGGCCTAGCAGGGGCCCACCCGAAAGGGCACGAAGCGTTCGCTCCGACCAATTCTAGATGGACGACGCACTCGCACTAATTATGCTTGATATGCGGCACAAAGCTACGCTTTGGTATCAACCCGCAAGGACACCCTCCTTGACTGGGGACTTCGGGGACTTATACATACAGCCCAAGCATAATTAGCAACGGTCACGCTCATGCCTCAGGGCACCACCTTCGAGCTACCCGTTAATTCCTCAGCGGCACCGCCAGGCTTTCGCGCTCGTGCCTCAGCGGCACCGCCACGCGTTCGCGTTCGTGCCTCAGCGGCACCGCCAGGCTTTCGCGCTCGTGCCTCAGCGGCACCGCCACTCTTTCGCGTTCGTGCCTCAGCGGCACCGCCAGGCTTTCGCGCTCGTGCCTCAGCGGCACCGCCACTCTTTCGCGTTCGTGCCTCAGCGGCACCGCCAGGCTTTCGCGCTCGTGCCTCAGCGGCACCGCCACTCTTTCGCGTTCGTGCCTCAGCGGCACCGCCAGGCTTTCGCGCTCGTGCCTCAGCGGCAACACCGAGCTTGCGCGGTCGTGCCTCAGTGGCAACCGCCGAGCTTCCTCAGCGGCACCGCCGATCTTTCGCGCTCGTGCCTCAGCGGCATAGCCGAGCTTTTCGCGCTCGTGCCTCAGCGGCACCGCCGAGCTTTCGCGGTCGTGCCTCAGTGGCAACCGCCGAGCTTTTCGCGCTCGTGCCTCAGCGGCACAGCCGAGCTTTTCGCGCTCGTGCCTCAGCGGCACCGCAGAGCTTTTCGCGCTCGTGCCTCAGCGGCACCGCCGAGCTTCCACGCTCTCGCCTCAGCGGCAACCGCTCATGAGCTTCCGCTCACGCCTTTGCGGCGCCCCTGAGCTTCCGCTCACGAGCTTACCGCTCACGCCTTCGCGGCACCCTTGAGCTTCCACTCACGAGCTTATCGCTCACGCCTTCGCGGCACCCTTGAGCTTCCGTTCACGAGCTTCCCGCTCATGCCTTCGCGGCACCCCGAGCTTCCGCTCACGCCTTCGCGGCACCCCGAGCTTCCGCTCATGCCTTCGCGGCACCCCGAGCTTCCGCTACCGCTCACGCCTTCGCGGCACCCTTGAGCTTCCGCTCACGAGCTTCCCGCTCATGCCTTCGCGGCACCCCGAGCTTCCGCTCACGCCTTCGCGGCACCCCGAGCTTCCGCTCATGCCTTCGCGGCACCCCGAGCTTCCGCTCACGCCTTCGCGGCACCCCGAGCTTCCCCTCACGCCTTCGCGGCACCCCCGAGCTTCCGCTCACGAGCTTACCGCTCACGCCTTCGCGGCACCCTTGAGCTTCCGCTCACGAGCTTCCCGCTCATGCCTTCCCGGCACCCCCGAGCTTCCGCTCACGCCTTCGCGGCACCCCGAGCTTCCGCTCACGCCTTCGCGGCACCCCCGAGCTTCCGCTCACGCCTTCGCGGCACCCTTGAGCTTCCGCTCACGAGCTTCCCGCTCATGCCTTCCCGGCACCCCCGAGCTTCCGCTCACGCCTTCCCGGCACCCCGAGCTTCCGCTCATGCCTTCTCGGCAAACCCCCGAGCTTCCGCTCACGCCTTCGCGGCACCCTTGAGCTTCCGCTCACGAGCTTTCCGCTCATGCCTTCCCAGGCAACCCACGAGCTTCCCGCTCATGCCTTCCCGGCACCCCACGAGCTTCCGCTCATGCCTACCCGGCAACCCTTGGGCTTCCGCTCATGCCTCCCCGGCAACCCACGAGCTTCCGCTCATGCCTTCCCGGCAACCCTACGAGCTTCCGCTCATGCCTACCCGGCAATCCTTGAGCTTCCGCTCATGCCTCCCCGGCAGCCCTTGAGCTTCCGCTCACGCCTCCCCGGCAACCCTTGAGTTTCCGCTCATGCCTTCCCGGCAATCCTCGAGCTTTACACTCATGTCTACTCAACACACCACACGTTAATGGAATATTGAATTCTTCTACCATTTGTCGCCTGCGACAAATTGAATTCTTTTCGCGTTCCATTAATACGAGCGACAACCAAACAAACACAAGCGTTCACATATTCATCATTCACTAATTACAAACGCTTACCTTCGCAGCGCTCATGCAACTTACATCTCACGAGCGTAACCCCGTCAAACTCGACCTCGTTCGTCTCCTTGCGCGCGTCACACATTTATCATATGCAATTTATATGCTCATACGACCATGTATCACGCACCTCATACACTCGTATATGCCAACGCATATCAATGTAACTCATATTTGTTGCCCAATGCAACGAGCATCCTACATATGCCTGTTTTGTCTTTGTTTTACAGGTTAACGAGTCCCTTCTTGCTTACGGAGTTCGGGGACTTGTGGGGACTCCGTACCGCCCGGTTACTTATGCTTGGTGACATTTTGTTTATAAACTCCCCAACCAAGAAGCTACTCTTACTCGGGGACTTCGGGGACTTGTACATACCTCCAACAATATGGAGTATTTGCTATCTCACCAAGCATAAGTAACACGCACTTTGGGACATCCACGAGACATGGCAAGGCCCAACCGAGACATCCATCGTGTAGCCCTATGTTCAAGCTACGCCACGGTATCCGGAAGTCGCAAATCCGCCGCCGGGAAGCCACCTTTCCGGCTTTGCCAAGTTGCCCTCACAAATAGGCTTTTCTATACTAGAATAGTTGTTGCTTGTCCCACATCGAAAACAATGTAAAGGAGATGGCTTCCTTCACCTATAAAAGGAACTCTCCTCCCACTTAAACAGGGATCCATTCCATCACAATCCCATTACATACTTTGTAATCTTGTTGGGCCGCAAGGCTCGACACACTAGTTAAGCTTTCAAGTGGACGTAGTTTCCCGCTAAGGCGGGAGACGAACCACTATACATCTCGTGTCACTCTCTCTCTATCTCTTACTCATCGTTAATTAGATCCCCACGGATCCAAACGTTAACACTTGTCAAGCTTGTTTACAGAACTCCTTCAATAAGTCTTACCTGCAACATGGAAAAATCTCAGTCTTTGTTTGCTAACACCCACAATATTTCTTACATTCTAGAAATCATTTACCTCTTATAAGCTTCTCATCACTACAAACACATTCGCTTTTTAAAGGCTTAAATCAGCTCAACATACTCATTCTTAAGCCATCCTCCTCTGTGAAAGTAATTGGGAGCCTACAATAAAAAAGCATATATTCAAGCATCATGCAAACTTGGGGGCTTTGCTTAATGAACTTCAAAACATGCTATGATTTCACCACAGCTTCCTCAAATTCACAGCAGTGCTCCATGCTGCATAGAAGAAGAAGAAAAAAATTCATGCTCTGTTCCATGACAAGATGATAGTTTGCTTCAATCCATCCATGCTTTTGAAGTCACAACACTTCTAACTGATATGGTCAAGTCGAGAAGCAACATGTTAAAAGTGATGTAAACAAGCTTATTACTCAGAAAAGACTTTATTTTGTTCTCACTTTTAAAAAATTGGATTCAATTTTCTGCTCTTTTACCTTCTTATAAACTCTGACTTACACCAGGAAAGAATGTTTTGTTTTTCTCCTCAAAAGCTAAAATCTAACTATTGAAAAATAAAGAAATCGCATTTTTCCTCTTCTTCTCATAGTTTGTACTACCTCTTTCCTTAAAATATGCATCTTTTTATCTCAAATCATGTCCTTACAAGGTTGAACCTTTTACCTGAGGACTAAGCTATGATTCCAGTAGCTATCTTCTTCCTTGCTGCAATATATTTTAAGCTAATCTCTGTTCTTGATCTTTACAATCACTGCTGGGACCAGTTTATTAACACCCCTGCAAGCATTACAACTATCAACACTACATTATAATCTTACTGTTCTTTAGCTACTTTTCAAGCATTTCAAGCCTATCTGAACATACCCTTTCACTGAACCTTACCAAGCAGCATAAAAGATAAACACTTCTTTATTTATGCTTATACTAGGCAGTATTGATATTCTAGATATCTTATATCTATTTCAACATATATGTCAAAATAATAGAAATGTGAAACTACAATTTTAGAGAGAAATACTCTCACAAAAGCAACATGCATGTGTCTTCTGATCTAGAACCCAAGCACTTCCTCAGCAGTGGCCTTAAGCACAAGTGCCTTACACTTTTCAAGTGATGTTCATTGCCGAAAAACATGCGACCAAAGTCGAATCGTTTACTGTAATCAAGATACTACACATGGGGGCTGATGATTGGGTTTATGTTAATAGCAGCTTATCCACCCCAAACTTTTGATCCTCATATTCATGCATCAAGCTGATCCCATCTGAAAGCAAAAAAAAAAAAAGAGACAACCAAGACAAGAACAACCTTCGACAATAGATAAAGATAAGCATTCATACATGCTGCTACATTCAAAGTTTAGGCTTACTAAACAAGCTTCCATATACAAGCGTGCGATTAAAACAAAAGTTGCACTCATGTTACAAAGCAGTATGAACCCTAGTACAGATAATGAAAGAAGCAACTGTCATCATTCCAAGAAGATTTCAGTACACACTCCATAGCAAGCATGGAAACATCACACACACTGAAATTCAAATCATCTTGAGCCTTGCGCAACTCTCCCTCAAGACGTGCAAGCTCCTTCTTGGTTTGTGAAACAATCTCCTGCAGACCACGAATTTTAACACACTGGTTCTTTGATCCTTCAGGCCTTATCATATAACCAAAGAAGTGTTGTGCACCTTGTTTTAAGGAATCCAACAGGAAGCCAACATTAAGACCTGCCCCCATGAAATCACAGCAAGCATCTCTCCAAATAAGGAACACTTCTCCATCTTTTATCTGACAAACTTTCATGTTGTACAACATCATGCCAAGTTCCTTAACCAACTCGCACTTCTTTCTTGAAGTATCGTCTCGATCAATTAAGTTAAAGATATCTCCCTCACTATATCTCTCAGCAAATCTAGCCAAGGGACCCGCTAACTCTGAAGGAATTTTCATGCCCGCAAAATCAGCAGTGTCTCCATTTAATGCTGGCGCAATGTCAGCCATGCTTAGAGCAAACTCCTCTTTAGAAGCAAATCGAATTATGAAGTTGTTCATACGAGTCACCCACTCACTAGTTAACCCTTTAGCAGGCAAGCTTGGGTCAAGGCCTTGAGTCTCAATGATAGTCATCTTATCAACCTCTGGAGCATGCTTATCAGATTCAACCAATAAAGCACGTATCGCTGTGTCATGACCAACCACATCATTACTCTCACCGACATCCGAAGGATGATTCTGCTCCTAAAAAAAAAAAAAGGGAAGGAAATCATAAGAAAAGAAAAATATGTGATTCTGCAAAATATCACATGCCTTTCACATTATCAAAGGGGCAAAACTCATGTAACAGCGGCAGTATCAAATGCAGTATTATCACAAACTATGGCGGCTGGGAAAGCATAAAGTCAGTACACATAAATACTTCAATGTCATGCTGCATTATCGTAAAAAAAAAAAAAAAAAAAAAAAAAATCTGTCCCGACGCTCAAACACACTTTGCAAGCAAGACTAAGAAATCAAAACAGATGCATGAGTAATGCAACATACCTCAAGAGAAGAAAGCGATTCCCTAATCTGTTACTCCAAGCAAATAACCAGAATCATAGCAAAAGGTGTATCTCATTCCAATTTTGCTCTTTTTCATCTCTATTTTTGTTACACATGCATTATTTTACCTGAGAACCTACTTCATTATAACTCATTTTACTTACAAATTTACTTGCTCACACTATTTAGTACCATGATTTTTCAAAACACACTTTATTTCTTTTTCTTTCTCACGAGTATTACTCCTGCTGCTGTTCCCAGCAGCAAATCATCTCTCTCATCTTTTAATTATCAAATCATACGTTTCCTTCTATTTTTTTCATCACTCTTAGTTCATTTTTTAACACAATGATGCAGGCATCTTATCATTTAAAATCATCATTCTTAACACAAAAGTTATGCTTGTTGTACTATATGACATACATTTCATACAATTAGTACACACGTTACCAGTTTATCTGCCACACTTCATTTAGTTTTACTTTTGCTAATTATTTAATTACATGATTTCCTTACTTTCTTGCACGACTTAGCAAACAATCACGATACTTTCACTCTTCAGCTATAGTAACTAAACATTGGTTCCGAATCACCGAGCATCTCATTCCTTTCAAATACCTATTTGTTGTCTAGCAAACGTAATTGTGCATACTATAACCACCTGATGCCTATATACATTAAACCGATACAGATATGCACACATGTCCTTTTAATATCAACACATCAACCTATTTAAATATCTGATCTCTATGTCATTACCCATTTAACTACTCTTTCATACTTTTATCATAAGCTAAGGATCTGATGAACCTGCATGAAAGTATTTTCAACACATGGCAGCAAGCAAATAAAAGGCTAAGGGCTCCAATTCAAAAGCACATCATCACGCCAATGCAAAAAAAAAGGAAGGGAGGCCAAGCCATTGAATCACAGCACGCTATTCACAAGCAATCAAGTTGAACCAGTTAACCATTACATGCCAAGCAAGAAACCGAGCAAAATTAAAACCTTAAAACCAACATGGTCAATCCAAGCTAACAGGCACAATTTACATGATGAACTAAACTATATGATACCAAGTTACATCATGTTCCATTGCAATCACAGCAGTAAAACTCCACGCATGATGCAAAAAAAAAAGAGGGAATCCAGGCCACTCCATGCTCAACCAATTCATAATCACACACCAAGCAAAGGGCTAAGCTAAAATTGAAACTATTGAATCCACATAGCCCAACCAAGCCAATAAACACATCTTACATGATGAACCAAGCAAACTAACAGCAAGCTCCATCATGTTTAATCGCAATCACAGCTATATAAAAAATAAAAAAACTCCACACATAAAGCAAAAGATCGAGCTAATCATGCTGAATAAATCTATTATTACACATCAGGCATAGAACTAATCAAAAACCAAGACTATCGAGTGCATATAGCCAAGTCAAGCCAAGAAAAAACACAATTTACATAGCCAATGATACTTTGGTGTACCAACCCTATTGTTGTCACGGCAGTAAAAGAAGAAAAGCAAATCGGGATGCGTACTCATGGGCTATGTACCTTTCAAAACACGTGATAGCAAATCAATCATGACAGGGGATCAATATAGCTGAAACGATGAGCAGTTACGGCAGTAGAACTGATAACCCCAGACAGCAGAGCACGCGATATGCAACGAATCAGTCACGACAACAAATCATATAGCTGAAGCGACAATCAATTACAGCAGTAGAACCGGTAACCCCAGAGAACAGAGCACGCGATATGCATCGAATCAGTCGTGGCAACAATTCATATAGCTAAAGCGATAATCAATTACAGCAGATACTGAATCAAAAAAAAAGAAAAAAAAGGATGGAGATGATTACCCCAAGCAAAAGAGGAAGCAATCCGACAAGCCTACCAAGAACGGAAGAAGTCGTGAATCAGCTCTGCAACTAGCCCGATGTAAGAGAGAGAGAATGGGGACGTTCAAGCCAAAGAAATTTGACTTCTCTCCTCAGAACGAGAGTCTGACACTTGAGAAGAAAGATGTCTCTAGCAAATCAAAATATGGAATTAGAAGAAAAAGAGAAAAGAAAAGGACTTTGCAAGCCAATGCCGTTTTCCTAGAAGGAAAGTAATTCAAAAGTGGGACTCCTCTCTTCTAACTAGGAGTCCAATGATGACGAGAATCTGTTGTCACGTGGGAGGCTTGATAAATCATAGGTCGTATATCAGTAAGATGGCCAGGCTGACGCAACTCAAAAAAAAAAAAAAAAAAAAGAGCGGTTATGTATAAATGTATAATCACGCGGTAAGTCTCTGGATTCTTTGATTATGTAGCCCGTAACACGGTCACACGACCTACATAATCAAGGGGGCTAATGTTGACACCCAAATTTCTGCGAGTTCAAATTCTATGAGTGATAAGCGAAGAGGGGAAGTCATCAACCTCATAACCTAATTGGGCCTTCAAGCAAGCCCATTTCACGTCAAAAGGAAGCTCTCTATTTAGCAAGCGATACGAGAAGCCCAAATTCTCAAACGATTGACATGCATTTTCAAATGAGCCAACACGCTTATTTACCATGCGATACGCGTAGACCCAAGCTACGTTTGGGGCTTATACGGAAGGGTGTGGTGTGGAAGGTAACGGATTCTGTGAGACCTATTGTTAAGTTAAGGCCCATCGACAATTTTGGGCTTGAGGGCCAAAATTCATGCTTGAGGGGCTAAAATCTTAACAAAGGCTAGTAGAGAGATGAATACAGGCCCAACAAAACTTAAAGCCCACTAGAGCCATTTCCCTACCCAAAGTCCATTGCACCAGCCTTTAGCCCAAAGACTGTTGAACCATCTTCTTCCCCAAACCAGAAACACGTGCTGTCAAAGTTGCTGCTGGGATTGGTGCTTCACCATTTTTGGCAAGAACCCAAAATCCAAGGAAAGACTCTCTGATTCATATGCCCAGCAATCCCTTTTCAATTTCCAATAGCCTTCAAACTTTGTGATTACAATTTACAATAACAGAAAATAGGGGATTAGAATCCTCAAAGATCACAGCAGCACAAAATCTGGGATCTTCACCACTGACCTTCACTTTCATAGCCAGACCCATCTTTCCCTTTTGGTTTCATGGGGAAAACAAAAGCTGAAGGCTTTAGGATTATCCCACCAAAACTAAGAATACCACTTAAAAACCCCCAGTTCTTAGCACGAATCTTCCCCTTCGATCTCCACTATAAAAAGCGGGTTCATCACCGTTGGAAGCAACAACAACCCAGAAACATCAAGCAAGAGATCAAGCTCTATCTCTAGATCCCTAGCCATCAATTCATCCCAATCAATCTTAACCCAAAACCCAGAAATCATGCCATTGATGGAACTCTCTCTCTCTGCTAAACTCCCAGGCATCTAGCTCCCACACCATATCTACCTATAAGTTCTGTTCTCGTGAAATCAACTCCGATCGCTGTCGTTATCATCTAACCCCAATCGCTGCAGTTATCATCTAACCCCAATCGTTGTTGTTATCTTTTAGCCCAATTGCTGCTGTTACCATCCAGCTAGTCACAACAAAATTGTTCCTGGGTCACACCTTCGATCGATTTTGGGCCTGATCTTCGCTCTATCAAGAGGGCTATCGCTGCTAGAAATCCAAAGCACAAACTTGCCCTCACAACAAATCCAATTCCTACATTGAAAATTGGAATTCCCACATTAGAATTTGGTTGGGGTCATCATTTGGCCATTAGGCCCTAAGCCCATTTCAAGCCCGGCTGGCCCGGTCCTTTTTAAATAGGGTAAGGTAAGGGCCATGAAAATGAAGCCCGTCGGCCCATCCCATGGCCAAGCCCGTCCCAACCCTTTAAGCTCGCCCTAACAAGCCCTAATGATTTTCTATTTTTCTATTTTTTAAATATGTTCATCTTTTTTTTTTATCTACATACAACTTATCCCTTTATTATTTTGTAATTGATTTAGGAAGCTTTATATTCTTTAATATTTTCTTTGTCAAACAACAATTAATTTTAGAAGATTTAGAGAGATAATTAATTGTACATGACTACTTTAACTAATATTTACAAATGTTATTATGGGAACTTAAACAAGATGTACATATTAAATAGGGTCAACAACAAAAAATGAGTCTTGAATTGCCTGCCGATACAAGTTATACAACCATTGAGCCACATTTTGCCAACAAAAAAAAAATATTGTCAAACAAAGTAAGCCCTTTCGGCCCTTGTCAGCCCTAATTGGCTCTATTTGGAGGGCCGTCCCGGTCCGGCCCTTTTGACCCTTACGAAAAGGGCCTTAAGCCTTTAAGGGCTGGCAAGGGCTTACATATTGAGGCCTCGATCTGGTCCTAAGTTTTGTTGACTTTGACTAGGCCCTACCCTACCCTAAGCCCTAAAATTTAGGATAGAACCGGCCCTGGCCGGGCCCATGATGACCCCTATAATTGGGGCACAAGTCCCACATTGGAAACTTGGCGAATCAATTAACAAATCCAAATCCCACATTGAAAATTGAGACACAAGCCCCACATCGAAGACATAGTCAATTAACGATTCAATCAGAATATTTCTGATGACTAATTTATTGAACCTAAATAAGGTCCTTAACAATTAGAGACGTGATTGGAGAGGAACCTGACTCTTATAACATGTTAAATAACGACAAGTGTGGCTCATGACCCACGATTGTACCGATATCATCTCAACCTAACCATTCATTAGGTATTGTGTTTTAATCATAAAAGATCTCGGTATAATTAGGTGTGATTCATCCACTTATAAGTTATATTTTTATTTGTCATTTTTCCAATGTGAGATCTTTCCTCTACAACACTAACCATATCTCATTAAAAAAGTACCGGTACATTTTCTAGAATCAACAAATTTAAATTGATTGAACTAAGGATCTATTTCCATGAGACGTCTTCCTTAAGGTTGGGCTCGTGGAAAAATAAACCACTGTTTTATTTGATTTGTTCTTTTTGGGACGAGCCACTAAGGCTTGAGAATCTTCAGTAGATTGCTCAGTCTCAGAAAGCTACACAACGAACTTTAGTTTTACTACCTGAATGAGTGTCCTTGATGCATCCTAGAAGAGACAGAACAAGTCTAGAACCCACTCATAACAAATCAAAAGCTTTATTTAGGATTGCTCGTCAATTTGAAAAAGCTTTTATTACTTATCACTTTCAGTTAGAAACACATAGGGTTTCTAGTTTAAAAAAATGGGATAAATATAGGTGAAGTGAAACATAATGAAAGACAAGTTAAACTTCAAGGTTTTGGGGGCACAATTGTAAAGCAAATTGTGACTCAACAATGATATAAGTCTCTTTTTTGTTGGAAATTTTTCTACACACCTACGGTGTAAGTGACGCAACAATTATTAGATGATCTCAGCCCTTGATATTTATAGTCAGCTTTTTCTTAAATAACCAAAATTCAGCCGTCAATTCATGTTAGTATAAGTACACATCGATGTTGTGAATCTTCTTCCCTCTTTTGTAAATGAAATGTTCTGAAATCGATTGATTAAAGGACAATTCCCCCCCCCCCCCCCCCCCCCCCCCCGCGATAAGGAAAAGAAGTTATTAAGGAGAATCATTACTGCCTAAAAGTAATGGAAATCTAGTAATTTACATTGTTTAAACGTGGAAGGGGGACATATGGGCTACTATCAGAACTTCAAGAAACCCACTAAAGAGAGAAGAAGAAGCCCATCCATTTTAGCAAACGGAGTCCAGAGTTTGGAACTTGCAGAACCGTTTGCAAATCCAAAGCAGCCGAATCTACTTTTACTTTTGACCCTTCTTCTCTGTCTTAATTCCCACAAACACATTGTTTCTTTGTGTTTCAAATTCATATTTACCCACCAACAACCCAAACCAGTTCAGGTAGGGTAAGCGCGAACCTGTCTCCAAATTCAAGACTCGGTCTTGCAGAACGGTTGGGTCTGTCAAGTGAAATTGTGGGTGTGTCTTTCTTCTTTACCAAATTGGGAACAGATCCATTTTTGTCTTGCTTATTGATTTCATGGGTAGCAAATTGTTTCTTTTATATGGCGAATTATGAGCTCTCAAAATTGTTTAGATTTTTTCACTCAGAGTTCTTGTGTTCTTTCAGTTTCTGGGTTTTCTTTGTTCTTTAGAACTCTTACACAGTCATATAAATGAAGCAGACGCAGATTTTATTGGATTGAGCATAATATTAGCTGCACTTGGCATGAATGTGGAATCATTTTACTTACATGTTTGCTTTTGTTGTTGGAGATGATATGTGTGTGCCTTTTATTTGAGGGATGTGCATTTTGTGAGAATCTTGTTAATTACTTCAATGGTTTCATAATTTTCCAATTTTTGATTGTTGGGATGTGCTTCTGTTTTTCTTTCCTTCTTTGAAAGAGTGTGTTTTTTATTTTCCTCTCACGTTACCTTTACATATTCGCTTTTCTTGTTGGCTCGTTGGAGATACTATATTCGTGTCCTCAATTGGAAACCGGTGCATTTTGCGTGACTGTTACACCTGATAATCTCTTCAATGTTTTCAGTGTTTGCAATTCTAGATTGCTGTTGTTTTTGTCTTGTTTATTTTCTTTTACTTTCCTTTTGCAGTACCATCCGTTGCAGAATGCAGTAAGGCTTGAATCTCAATTGGGAGAATATGAAAAACAATTCGGTTCCACCTGGTTTTGCGCCTCGTACTTCCTTCACGCTGAAGAGGGCAGAAGTCTCAGTTGTGGGAGCTGAAGAAACCCATAGGTCCAATGCTGTTGTGGATACTTCCAAGCAAGGGCCAATCCAGATGGATGCAACATCTGACATGACTGCCTTGGAGAAGGTCAAAACATTTCTTCACAATAGGCCATGGTTGCTTTTCGACCAAAGTGATCACACTTCAGTGCAATCTGACCCACAACAGTTTCATATGGTTTGTTCTTCCCTCCTGCCCTTTTTGTCAGTGTGTCATATATATGTAATTATTTTAAGCATGAAATTACCTTGAATTCAAATTTCAACTTGGTTATGCATCTGCAAACGATGTTGCTGACTAAGAGCTTTGTATATGTTTCATCATCAATTGGGCTAATAATATAAACACAACAATCATATCTTGTATGAGAGTACCAAGAACAGTAGCTAATAGCAAGAATATTATCAGAAATGAAGAACCTCTATGTATTTGTTGTCATATGTGTGTTTTTTGGGTAATAATTATTCTTATATATGTTTTACCACTTTCTGTGGCCAATATGTTGAGGACCAGAACATGTCCTCTGGGCTTAATAGTATCTCTACCCCTTTAGAATAGATGAAGGGTGTACTATGTTGATATTGTTTGTCCAAAGAAAAAAAAAGCTGAAAGCAATTGTAGGATTACCGGAAAGTTACTGCAGTTGCTTGTGTTTCATCTCTGGTTGGAAGTTGTTAATACTATTTCGTTTTAGGAACCCCCTCCGAAAACGTGCCCCAATGGTGTTACTCGTGGAAGCCCTGAATCCAGTTATTGTGTAAAGGTTGATTTCCATTCACTCACCTTTGAATTGTATAATTATTAGGTACTGGTTTCAACATTTCCATTTTCATTCACTGAGGCAATTGTAGGATTACTGGAAATTTACTGCAGTTGTTTATGTTTCGTCTCTGGTTGGATGTTGTTAATACTTTTTCTTTTAGGAACCCGCTTCAATAACTTGCCTTATTGTTTAAAGCTTGATTTTCATTCACTCAGTTGCTTCTCTTCTCTTTGCTGGGAACAATTGTAGGATTGCTGGAAGTTTACTGCAGTTGTTTATGTTTCATTTCTGGTTGGAAGTTGATTAACCTTTTATTTTTAGGAACCCCGCCTCCCGAAAGGTGTTACTCGTGGATGTCCAGAATCCGGTTATTGTGTAAAGGTTGATTTTAATTCACTCAGTTGCCTCTCTTCTCTTTGAATTGTATGATTATTAGGTGCTAGTTTCAACCTTTTTTTCCGTCTTTGATTTTCTAAAAGCATTGCCATGTCAAGTTCACTCTTTCACTTGGTGTTTTTGATTGCATTTTTGGAATAGGTAACAGAAAGGTGGCATCCTGAGGGTGCAGTAATAGACACTCTTGAAAAGGCTCCTGTTTTCTATCCAACACATGAGGTGAGGTGATTCTTTTTTCTGACTGTGGTTACTTAGTGCATTTGTTTCATGACAGAGATCTTCTTTGAATCTTTTGTTGAATATCAACCGTCTTGCTTATAAAAGTTTAATTTTTCTTATCTGAAGGAGTTTGCGTTTCTCTTGCAGGAATTTAAGGACACTCTTAAGTATGTTACAAGTATAAGTGCAAGAGCAGCGCAATATGGTATCTGTCGTATTAGTCCTCCTCCTTCCTGGAAACCTCCATCCCTTCTTGAGGAAAACAGCATATGGAATAGTTCCACATTTGCTCCCCATATTCAGCGGATTGATGGGCTGGGGAGTAAAATGGATGGCTCTGATGAGAGCACAAAAAAGAAGAGAAGAATCTCGACAGTGGGTTTGGACTCTGGATTTGAATCTACCTCAAGTCTGGGTGAAACAGGACAGTCTGATGTCAATTGCTTTGAATCGGAACCTGGTCCAGAATTCACTCTTGACAGTTTTAAGAGGTATGCAGATGATTTCAAGCATCAGTATTTCTGCAAAAGTGACGTCATAGGTAATCAAGAGCAGTGGGAGCCGTCAGTGGAGAATATTGAAGCTGAATATAAACGTATCATTGAAAACCCAACTGAAGGAATCGAGGTATGTTATAAAAATTGAGATGATCATTGATTAACTTTCTTTCTTCTTTTTTATTGGGCAGCTTATGCTTTTAATTGTTATCTTGGTGTATTGTCTAGGTGCTTTGTGGAAATTATTTGGAGACTAAAGCGTTTGGCAGTGGATTTCCAACAGTATCACATGATTCCAATCCTTTGGAAACATCAGATTACCCTGATTGCTTGCCATCTGGCTGGAATTTAAATAATCTACCCAGACTCCCTGGTTCTCTTCTTTCTTTTGAAAGCCATGACACATGTCATATTTTAGTGCCTCAGACTCGTGTAGGAATGTGTTTTTCATCTAGTCTTTGGGTAAGATTTGATATTTATAATGTTTGTCCTGCTACATCTGTTTCAGATTGCAATTTTGACGAGTTATTGATGTACTTTGAAGTATGTTAACTTTACAATCGTAATGTTTTTGATGATTTGTCTAACTACTATTTTTTATTTCTTGATAATGCTTTGATCTATTTTCATTGATTTTTTTAAACAGAGAGTTGAAGAGCACCACTTATACTCATTGTGTTACAATCATCTGGGTGCTCCTAAAGTTTGGTATGGTGTCCCTGGGAAATCCCGCATAAATTTTGAGGCAGCCATGAGGAAGTCCTTTCCAGATTTATTAAAACAGCATAGGCTGGTGAGCCATACTAAAGTCAGTTACTTACATGTGTTTATGACCGTTCTTGTATTTGGTAAAGGTTACTCTGTCTTTGGAAGAGATGATCACTTCTCTTTTACCTTTATTAATATTTATTGATCTTTCATGTCATGCGCTTTTTGGTACAGGTTAAGCAAGTATCCCCCTCCACATTGAAATCAGAGGACATTCCTGTCTTTCGTTGCATTCAGCGTCCTGGAGAGTTTGTTCTTGTCTTCCCTGGAGCTTATCATTCAGAATTCGATTGTGGCTTTAATTTTTCTGAGAGGGCATGTTTTGCTCCTCTAGACTGGTTGCCTCATGGACAGAATGCTGTTGAACTTTACTCTGAACAGGGGAGGAAAACAGCTATATCCTATGATAAGGTGTTGCTTGGAGCAGCTAGGGAAGCTGTAAGGGCACAATGGGAAATTTCACTGTTGAAGAAGAACAAAAACTCAGAGAATTTACGCTGGAAAAATGCCTGCTTAAAGGATGGGATCTTAACAGAAGCACTCAAGGTAATTTCTAGATTCCATGACATTATTTTAAAGTCATCTGCGGATCTTGCTTGAAACCTACGGGATTTTGAATGAGTTTGCACCAACATATTGAAGCATAAAGCAGTTCCTTTTTAATCAAAGGCATTGAATTATTAGGTATTTAGGTTTGCTTTTTCCTTTTCCTTCTCTAGTTGATATTTTGCACTTAGTGAGACTCTGTTATGCATCTTTTAACCTGGTTGCTGATAATCAATACTTTCAATTTTTTTCAGTTGCGTCTCAAGTCTGAAGAGATTCGAAGGAAATATTTTTGCACCTCTTTGAAGTCACAGAGGATGAATTCAGATTTTGATGCTACCATGAAAAGGGAATGCAGCATTTGTTTCTGCGATCTTCATTTCTCTGCAGTAGGTTGTCCTTGTTCTGTAGACAGATACTCATGTCTGTTTCATGCAAAGCAGTTCTGTTTTTGTGCTTGGAGTAACAAGTTTTTCCTCTACCGTCATGAAATCAGCGAGCTAAATCTACTTGTTGAAGCTTTGGAAGGAAAATTAAGTGCAGTCATCAAATGGGCGAAAGATGATCTTGGCCTGTATTTGCATGAACATCTTCCCAAAAGCAATGCACAATCACCTGGGCAGGTGGATAATCCCATCTCTCCCACTGATAAAATAAAGCCGAAACAGTACACATCGGAAGATATAACGCCACCGATTTTGAGTTGTGGCACTGGTCCCATTTATCTCACTGATAAAAGAAAGCTGAAACAGTACACATTGGAAGATATATCGCCACCGATTTTGGGTTTTGGCTCTGCTTCTAGCATAAAGGCGGAATTGAAGGCACGTATGCTGCAATCCACAATTTCAAACATGTTGAAAGCAAACGGTAATCCAATAGCTTCCCTTGATGCTGCAACCAGTGCTGCTTCTAGCATCAGGGCTGAATTGAAGGCACGTCTCCTGCAATCCTCAATCTCCAACACATTGAAAGGAAATGATAATCCAACAGGATCACTCAATGCTGCAACAGCCAATGGCAATGGTAGAAATCCTGCTTCTAGCATCGAGGTAGAGATGAAGGCACATGAATTCCAATCAACAATCCCAAATGAATATAAAGGCGTGTGCACTCCGCAACAGCCAATGGCAGCGGTAGAAACTCCTATTCTGCCTATAGAGGTGGCCTCTGATGTTTCATCTGTAACTTCAAGTGAATCATCCTCGGAATCTGATGATATAATACCAGATCTTGGCAAGCTTTCAGAAGCTAGTCATCAAGCAGAAAGTACGGCACCTCAGAACATTCATATTCTTAGTGATGACAGTGATGGTTAATCGTGCTAGAACTGAATCATTATGTGAACCCAATAAAATGCTCCGTCCCCAGTTAGGCATGAGATGTAGGTGATTGATTGGCCCTTTTATGGCTTCCTGTTGTATTCTAGTATAATATCCGCTATATTAGTCATTATATGCATATGGACTTGTGGAGGAATAGCAGCGTAGCCCTATGAATTGTACTTGTCTTGATAAAGGAAGGAATAGAATACCATCACTTATTTGTCGTGATTGAAATTTGAATTCAGTTTCCTTGGAACCCAATTCTTTTATCTCGTTGGTGCATCTTTTAGAAGCATGATAGCTTTCTGTGTTACATTAGCTGGATAGCCACTCTTCCATGTTTCTTTCATATGCAGTTATGCACACTGAGCCTCTGTTAGTCTGTCTGCGGCTCTGAAAATTGAGGTCCAAATACTAAAAGCTCATCTGTCGAAAGACTAATCTCCCATCGTGTTGAACTGCAGAAATGTGTTCAACTGCTACAAAACTCAAATGAAATCTGGCACTGAAATATGGTATATTAATACTGGTGTAATTGCAACCAGATAGTGAAGACATACAAGGAATCATAACTCCCGTCCATCTACAACACCAAAAAGAATAGTAGCAGTAGTACAAACGAACCGTAGCACCCAACGAAATTAGAGGCGGCTTCAAATTTTAGTATACAAAGAATCATCATCATTCATCATCAATCACAATGAATACAAATGCTAAACACAAGAATGCACATAGACAAGGAGCACGAGTATGATCTATATATCAAAGGCCAGCCGAAACCAATCCATGCAGAGTGACAATGCCAATCACTACATTCTTCTCATCGATGACAGGCAAGAACTGCACAGGGGAAGGAGGAGCTTCCATTTTCTGCATGGCGTCGACAGCCATTGCGTCCGGCCCAATAGTCCTCGGGTTCCTGTTGCACATTTCCCCAACTGTGAGCTTGAAGATGGCCTCTCCGCTCGCCTTGAGAGTCCGCCGGAGATCTCCATCGGTAAATGTCCCTATCAGATGATGCTCGTCGTCGATCACAAGCAAGCAGCCACATCCCTTGCTTGTTAGCTCCACCAATTGCTCCATTATCATGTCCCCTTCCTTGCACACCGGTAACTCCTCTTCTTTCTTCATCACATCTCTCACCTTGAAAAAAAAATGTCAAAATCAAAATCAAATTTCACAAATTGAAAAAAAAAAAAAAAAAAAATTGACTACAGAAACCCTAGATATTGGGGATTGGAAACCGGACCTTGAAGATGAGGGACTTTCCGATCCGACCGGCGGGGTGATTGGCGGCGTATTGCTCCTTGGTGAGGTTTCTGGCGCCCATGAGGGCGATGGCGACGGTGTCGCCGAAGACCATCTGGATGGCGGTGGAGGTGACCGGAGCCAAATCGAAGGGGCAGAGCTCCCTCTCCAAGGGCAAATGCACGTTCATGTCGCAGACGGAGGCGAGGGCATTGCCGTCGACGGAGGTGACGGAGATGAGGAAGGCGCCCTTGGCCTTGGCGCAGGGGACGAGGCGGAGGAGCTCGTCGGTGTTGCCGGACTTGCTGAAGAGGACGAGGACGTCGGCGGCGGCGAGAATGCCGATGTCGCCGTGGAGGGCGTCGAGGGGGGAGAGGAAGGCGGAGCGGATGCCGAGGGAGACGAGGGTCTGGGAGATCTTGTTGGCGACGAAGCCGGACTTGCCGACGCCGGAGAAGAAGATGGTGCCGGAGGAGCGGAGGAGGGTGCGGGTGAAGGAGAGGGTCTGGGAGAGGTCGAGGTGCTGGAAGAAGAAGTTGAGGTGGCTCTGTTGGGATTTGAACAGGTTTAGGAGGGTAGTTTCGTCAATTGGGGATTGGGATGGGGTGGTTGGTTTGGTAGAGGAATGTGGGTGGAGGAGGTCCGACGACAACGAGGGCGGCGGCGGAAGAGACCCCATAGAAACCGGTGGAGGATCTAGAGAGAGATGTGTGTCGGTGGCGCTCAAATCTGAATCAGTGGATCATTTTCGCTCCCTTTCTTTTTCTTTATTCATTCATTTCTCGCTGGCTTTTTGGGCCTTCGTTTGGTTCTAGATCCGTAATATCAGACCCATTTTAAAGGCCCGGCCCATATTTTGGTGGGTCTTGAAACTTGTTATCGCTGGAATAAAAGCTGTTTTAGATGTTAGGAGAGAGGACCATACATGGCCTTCGGAATGGTTTTACACTTCACAGAATGTTGTTGGTGTTGGTCTACATCTTTGTGTTATTTGAAGATAGAAACATTAAAACAAAGTGATGAAATAAAATTATATATTATAAGCCGGTGATGATTGCATCAAAACCTTTTAGATCGATAAAATCATATACTTGATCGATGTGTCGTTAAACTGGGGATAAATATCAATCATGTGTCAATTAGTAGTGGGTCATGTTTGTTGATAATGTTAACATGGCATCATATATAGAGCGGTCATCAATCTCAATCATGTCCTGGACCTGATTTATTCGGTTCGAACTTGATTCTTTAAGCTAGACTTTTGTAAAAGAACTCAAGGGTATTGAACAGGGGTTTAGGTTAAATCCCATCGTACGTAAACAGGTTGCAGAGTGAAATAATGTTGATACTGCATGCGCCTAATAGTGAAAGTTGTTTAACATTTTTCATTCCAGTAGACTCAAGTTTGGTTTAACTCAGTTAAGTGAAACAAATTTTTTGGTAATTTAGAATGGCATATACTGCGGAGATTATTATGCTTTCACTAGAGGACACCCAATTAAAGAAAAGGACAGCGATTTCCATGATCCTGTGACTTATGAGAGAGAAGAAAGAGAGTTGGGCTAGTCGATCATTTTCTCCCGAGATGTCTCAGAAATCTATCCAAATACCTAGCTAGCTAGAAGGTAAGGAATAAAGCGACACTGATAATAGTTCATAACTCAAAGTTAATTATCCAGACGATTAAAGACCGGGCTAAAGTGGGAATTGAATAAAAGTTTAACACTATTTAACTATTAACTATGGTGTAATTTAGGGCAAGCATCTATACGATCTGAACCTCATCATGCATTTCCCAAAAAAAAAAAAAAAAATGTATCTGAACCTCATCATGCAGTGAGAATGGTACGTGCATATAGAGATTAGAGACAGACAGACAGACAGACAGACACCATTTAATCACAACACTGTTATAGAAAGCACGCGATAGCTACTAATAAGGAGTGAGGACGACGACACTTAAGTAGTCAACATGAGGAAAGGGACTGCTAGCGCCTGTGATTCCTGCAACATGATCTTAATTAATTTCTTTCTTTCTTTCTCTCTCTGATCAGTCAATTCAATACTGTTGATCACTTTCTCTGAGAAGAAGGCTAGCTAACCACGCATCATAGATATGGCGCCCTTTAGTCGAACCCTAGCCCTGCATGCATTCATAATTCATGTAATTAATACCTAGCTTGCTACTGGTAGATTGATCATGCAAGCCCAGGTTTGCATGGTGGTCCTGTACATAATACACCTGCATACAGAGAGAGAGAGAGAGAGAGAGAGTTTCTGGCCGGGTGTTCCGTCAGACAAATAAGTCGGGCAAATATATAATAGACGTAGTAATAACTTAATCTAAGAGGCTAGGCTAGGCTTGATCAATGAAAAGGATTTATGGATGCAAGCCAATTAACTCGTAGTTATACTATACGTCCGTATTTGCAGTGAGACTATCATGTAAGGAAATTTAAAAGTAACACGAAATGCAAGAGGTTGATTCACTTACTAATCGATCAATTACTGTAATTTCATGTGATGAAATAAACATTGTTGAAGGAAGACAGTGAGTACTGAGCAAGTATATTATAACTGTTTACCCTTAATTAACAGTACTGTTCTTCGGTCATGAACTTTTAACGCGTACCTTACTTTTAATTCGATTTAAGCTTTTACATCACTGCTGGGACATTCAACACATAGTCACATACAGTGAGCTAGCTAGCTAGCTATGTGTGAAGAAAAGCATATATATATAGGTCGACCTTCCCTTTATAGACTTCTCTATATATAGAGTACATTATTGATTCCCTCAGTAATTGAAATATTGAATATGGCCACTAAAACAGTTTTTTTTTTTTTTTGCTAATAACAAACTATTTCCATTAAACCAAAAAAGATTAGAAATGCCCAATAAGGTAGTCACAGGCAACAACATATTTTACAAACAGGAAAAGAGAATCAAAAGGAAAGACAACAAGGACTCAAAACCAGGCCGTTAAAACAATTGGAGTCAATCCTCTCATCAAGACTATCATACATCTTTATATTTCACTCCATTCTCAACCTCTTGGAAATTTTGGCTTCAAGCAAACAATACTATAGAATACAAGACATGGGATGCGTAACCCTATATTTGAATAGTTAATAATGTTATGTATTTACTGTTGCCGCACAGCTTTAGGCAACACTAATGTCTATAAGCTAAATCTAGAGTTTAAACAAAGAAAGAAGAAAATATTAGAAACCAATAATCCGTCAAAATATAGTACTGCACGTACATCAGCGTGAAAGACAATACTACCACACAGACTGAGGGTCGTCGAACATCTAAAACCAAATTGAATAGCTAGGTATAAATTCAACAGCATCTAAATTGAAAACCATCCATGGTTAAAAGAAGAAGAAGAAGATGAAGAAGAACATTATCCAACATCACTTTCTTTCGAGCAAGTTCACCCGTTAGGTCACCGGGTCACTTAGTATTCACTGCTTTTTAGTGTATATTTTCATTCTCTGGGTCACGAAATACACTGTGCTCGTGACCCAGGGCACGAAATACACTGTACTCGTGACCCAGATGGTGAAATTAACACTAAAAAGCAGTAAATAGTGGGTGACCTGGTGACCCAACGGGTGAACTTGCTCTTATTATTGGATTTTTCTGGGTAAAAAAGGTATATACACTGAATACTACATGGCCATTTCTACCTCTCTGGTTGTTTCAGAAACAGCATTTACTTACTCCAAGGCGACATGACAAGACACATCCATGTCTTATAAAGTTAAAAATGAAAATTTTTTTTTTAAAGAAAGGAAACTTTCCTCTTGGATCAAACCCTACTAGTGTTCGTCCGTACGGACACTCGCGCCCTTCCAACGTTTTAATTTTTTTTTTTTGACTCGTGCGGGACCCACCGTCAGCTGGGGAAACGGAAATCAGAGGGCCATTAGGGTTTTATTGATGGGGACGCGACATAAATCTCGTACAGGTGCACGCCGAACGAGGTGGAAGGAAAGAGTCGACAGGATGATGCCACGTAATGCACCCGTGGTGTTCTTACGGTGGAGATGCGGTCTTCGGACTGAGGCAAATAGCGGAGGGCAGAGCACATATTATTGACCGCGACACGACAAGAGAGACAGGTGTGCACGTGAGAGTTCGGAGTGCACGGTTGGACGGCCGGGATTGAAGATTGACCGTTGAATGCGGGATTCTCGTACTTGCGTCGGAAAAAAGAAACCTAATTAGCCCTCTGATCTGTAACGGAGCGAGTTACGTTTACTAACACAAAAAGAATCGTAATGGAGATTAGAGTGTACTTTCTCGAAGATTGAGGGTTTCGGTTCTATAATAAGATCTTAAATTAATTAGCTCATTTAGAACAAAAAAAAATCGTTGCAATCGTGCTTATGAAATTGCAAAACCATTAAGAACGATTCAATTGATGATTTCCCCGGAGGAACACGAGATCTCAGAACAATTAATAAACTTACCTTCTCAATGAAGGCAGCAGACCTAACGAGTCGATTTAAACCAGAGATTGATAGATCGAGTACAGGGTGTTGGTGTTAGCCTGTTAGGTAGTCCTTGGTTGCTAGCTTTTCTTCAGAGAAGCTGCAATCATTATTCACAAATTCACAGGATTAGATCATGCAAATGCAGACTAGCTTGCAGCTAGAAACATATGGGGAAGGTAAATCTTTGCAGCTTTTTTATGTACTGCAACTTTGTTTTGATTCCAACCGGCTCGGTGATTGTTATGATCGAACTACTAGTACTGCTCAATTTCTTTGAATTGCACTAATGAACATTCAAGATCCTATTGTTTGGTAGCTTCATAAGTTTAACTAACCCATGTGACTTTGAACTCGATCGACCTAACCATTTCAGTAGAAATGCAGTACCCTATTTATATCAAGGGAAAATTTGTTTGTTCAAATTTATATTTGGTCAGATTGCACTTTAAACTTTTGCGTAACAATTTTTGTAATTTTCATCTTTTTCTATACGAAGGAATGTGTGTATCACAATTGAGATTGATAGTAACCTAATTTGCAGGAGTACCTTTATTTCTTTGATGTCAGAATGACCAAAATTGCATCTAACATAAACTCCTATGTAGTGGAACCATAATTGCCTTCCGTTATATTATACTGACCAACTACCAACCAGTGGCCAGGACATGAACTCATGGTTCTTCCCTTTATAGAACAGAAATTCACAGCAGCAGAGAGAAAACATCGGATATCTATGAACATTACAACGTCTTTTTATTTTGTCTCGTGTTAATACCTATCAATTAAAGAGAATGACTGTGATGGAAAGTAAAGTTTGCACAAGATACGAAAAATGACATAAGTGTACTGTTTCTAGAAATTTCATGTTTAGATACTACAATCACTTAGTGATAACTACAATTTAATCCTTTAGTCAAAGTACCCCTAGAATTTTTTTTTTTTTTTTTTTTTTTGATGAGGGCTCCCATCATTATTTGACGTACCGCGTCAACTACTGTCATAGTGAAAGTCTCTCTATAACTTATTGGTGGACACACAATCGGCTTCACTAATTTTAGGCAATTATTTCATTCATGAATGAGTAGCAAATTTGTTCATTGACTACAAATTAAATCAATCCCAAGTGCTGAGAAAGATTCTTTAAGATACTATATATTACTTACTGTCTTCAATTCATGACAAGCATTATTGAAAAGCAAAAGAGGTCCATCTAGACGTTCATGTCGGTTGACTATCCATAAATTGCATGATGCTCACCATGAAATATTGGTTGATGGTAGTATTGGAGCCTGTAAAACTAATAATAATTGATTGATGGTAATACCCTCCCGTCTAATTCCACTTTTGACGGCTTGTGTGCTATGTGATTAAATGAAAATATTTTGTGTCTTCACTCTTCACTCTTGAGTCTCGTCTCTGCAGATAGATTGTGAGGTTGACGCAAATATTAATAAAGTGGTACATAAATATGAATGGTAACAATTTGGGAGTCCGGGAAGTTGGTCACTAGAAGCGGTTATCTCATTTAACTACCATTAGATATGGCCATGATCCTCAAATATCCAAATGAGGAATCACTTCTGCGCGTGTATGTGCACTCAAATAGAGTTTCCCATACTCAAGCTTTTCAGGTTGTATGCAAAGCATGCATGGAGAATAATCCGTTTACCATACGATGAATATCGGTGCTTATTTTTCTGACACCATTTTTTCGGATTGATCATAATATTTCAAAAACTTTCTAGGCCCAAGGACTAATCCTCTGGAGGTCCAAACGACCAACAAGGCATAGCATCCCCTCCATTGGCCACATTTATAATGCAGCAATAAGCAAACCAGCATTTTAACTTTTAACGCACATGTGGGGGGTTTCACTTTCACATCTTGAACGTTCCCTTAGGGGGATCCTGTGCATCCACTGAATAATTTACCGTGGTTATGGTGCTTAAAATGTCAAATAACAACACGTTCAATAGTTCAATTCCGCCCTAGCTACAACCTCTAACTGATGAATAAAAATATGCTGGACTACTTGATCGAGTTGAAAGACAAACTCCATGCCCTCATTGGGGATGTGAATAAGGAAGACATGAATCCTCTTCAATGTCATTCTACACAATAATATGAAGAGGCGGGGGGTACCTTGTACTTGGACAGTTGGGCACTTTAATGCATATATATAAATATAATCTCTAACATGTATGAAAAAGATAGCTATCTAGACTATACATCACAAATCAAATATCAGTATATTGGTGATCATAGATTCATGGGACTATGGGAGAGAAGATATATACTAACCAAAACCAGCACTTCATTTAGTCAAAGAGAAAAAAAAAGAAAAAAAAAGGAGCAGGTCAAGCTAGTTTGAATCAGTAAAAATTAGCATGAAAGAAGAAGAAGAAAAGATAAGCAACTTAATATGAATAAATAAATCTGTAAATGCTCTTCTGTTTAGGTTAAAAAGACATGATTATGAATGTACTAAAATTGAAAAGTGGACAACTAATCGATATAGTTAAGCAACGAATACCTAGCTAATTTCCAAAATTTATACTTCAAGGATAAAAGAAAAAGATATAGATCGAATAATGTAATAAACGATTGAAAATCAGAGAAAACAATTCCTAGGTGCCTGTTTTGCAGGAAGGGTGCGCAGTTGTCCTAGTGTTTCCCAAAATGAATGTATTTGAACAAAATAATAAAGTTAAATTAGCGGATCAAGTTAATATAATATTAATCCATAAGCAAATCCTACTAAATGTACAGTACCATATAGTATATGATAACATCACATAGATCACAACTGATTAGTTTTTCCTTTAAATTACGTACTAAATAGTTGAAAGGGGTCTCTTCATGGGATCTAAAACATACTACTTTTGATAGTAATCATATGTTGGACCAAAATGATTAGCAGTGCGAATAGATCCTCTAAGAGTTAAAGTGATACTTCGTATATAGATACCCACTACTACATAAAAAAGGAAATCAATCAAGGCTTTCTAGAACCTAAACCCTAATTATCTAATTTCTCTCCTAATATAATGAATGAGCCACAAAATTTAACTCAGCCAATTAGCATCTTAGATTAAACCTCATGATGGTATGTTAAATATATAGTCCTACAGAAAAATTTGACACCAGGGTATCCAATCACAGACAAGCTGTCGGCCAGACTGATTAATTGAATAATTACCCTAGCTGATTTTGTATTCTTTAACCTATAAGTGTTCTAGCAGAGAATATGGTTTTCCCCAAGCCCCATCAGTTATGACCATTGACTATGTTTTGCTTGACCAAAGACACAAATTAATTATGTTTTGACGAAATTGGAATTCTCACTAAAATTCTCTAATACTATTTATGTCTCACACTCTGGGTTGCAGACTTGACAGTAGTGCTAATTTCCAATGGTGCTGCTCTCTTTGATCAGGAAGATCTGACTATCTGAGACTGATATGACAAATAAGGAAAGTCTCATATGAAACATATTTATATGATAAAGGATGTGCATGTGCATGTGCATGTGCATGTGCATGTGCATGTGCATGTGCATACCAATACTGACGCAGGTATCAGATCGATCAGATGATCAGTGGATTCAAGTAAATACCTAGCAAGACTCATGATGATCAAGTTACCGATCGATATATTAGGTTTAAACATACCTAATTACCCATCATGTTAAATTTGCTTCTAAACCCATGAATTATTTTTGCAAAAATAATGATCTGTGAGCTGAGGTAGTGGCGTAGAGCCATATATATATCAAATATTCCTAAGACAGTAAAGTAGGAAGACGTGGGAACACTGAAGGAGATGCTAAGGGAAGTCAGAGATAAAAGAGAGGCTTTGTCTGACTAATCTGCAACACAAAGCACTAAAGAAAGAAAGTTTGTATATATAGTCCTACCAGTCATATCTGACATGTTCATGTATGATCCTAATGTAAAGTCCTTTCAAGCTTTGTCCAGTGTTTGATTCTGAGTTAACTTGGAGTTTCCAACAACAGCTTTCAAGAAAATTGCAATATGTGAATGAAAAAAAGGTTAAAAAAAAAAGGCAGAAGCTCCAAGCTCCAAGCAAATCTATGGGTTAACTAAGCAAATCTATGAGTAATCAGACAGATTCATGATGTCACAAGAAGATGATATGTAGATCTAATAATTGCTTTCAGTACTCAACTACTCATAGCAAATAGAAGAAACAGAAAATTAATTAAGCACAGAAACTGAAACACAAGTAGTCTCTCAAGTAGTGCTCAGAGTGGCTACCAACAACCACATAAAATTTACTAAACCCTAGACAACACCCAAATACCATACCAACATAGTTTCAACTTAAAAGCATGAAATTTAAGAAAATACCATCTGCTAGAGCTAGCTCATCATTTTCCATCGATTAGATCAATGGATCATTGTTAGAGCTATGACTTGAGCTTATTGACAGCTGGCACCCGGAGAAGGCTGATGCTGAGTCGGTGGAGGCAACTGTTGCGGCAGCGGCGGGCGCTTCCGCTTCTTCTTCTCGTAGCTGATTCCTCTTGCTTTGGACTGCAGGTCCCGAACCTCACGGAGGTAGAGCCTAACGGCTCTAGCTCCGAAAGGGTTGGCTTCGGGCTTGCCTCCGTTCTCCTCAAAGGCGGCTCGAAGACGGCCGATGAGAGCGTCCAGGCTGCCCCAGGCCTGGCGGAGCGGGCAGGGGCAGGGGGCGGGCGGGTTGGGGTGGCCATAGAAGGGGCAGATTGGAGTGTGGACTTTTGTCTTGCCGAACTGGTCGAGGTAGCGGAGAAACTCGAGAACATGAGCGCCGCTGCAGCGGGAGAGGGAGAGCGGAGGGCGGTGGTTCTTCAGGTACTGCCCGAAGGTGTTCCAGTCACGGCGCTTTTGGTTCTCGTAGCGGCTACTGGAACCAGGAGAAGATGAAGAAGAAGAAGCCGAAGCTGCTAGTGTCACACCAGAACTAGCTGCGCCGCTGTTCATCATCATGCCAGCTGTGGTCATAATTAGGTTATGGTTCTGAATTGTGTGCTCTGCAGAGTTGGGGGAGTCATCCATATCTGGGATTGAATCCATGGACTTACTAATTACTTTCTTCTTCTTCTAGGGTTTCCGATTCTCACCACAAAGAAAGAGAGAGTTGAGTTTAAATAATTTTTGAAGAAGTGGTACTGGCACAGTACTCGATAAATCTTTGATTGATTTCTAGTGTTGATTATGAAAACAAGGAAACAAAACTGACCCTAATTATTGATTGATATTACAGACGGAATTCCATATTCTGAAAAGAGATGGATGGAGTGAAAAGAGAGAGAAAGAGAGAGAAAAGGAAATAGAGCTGGAAATGGTGAAGCAGAAAAAGATTATGATGATTTTTGTTGTGGATGTGATGAGATTGATGGGAGAGCTCTGAGAGGACTGCACCTCTTGGCTCTTTCTCTCTCAGAGAGAGAGAGAGAGACACACACACACACAGAGTTTTCAAGTACTTTTTTTTTGTTTGCTTAAATTGTTTGAGAATCAACAGTGATACTACTAGCTAAAGAGAAAGCTTGAATAAGGATCTGGATTTTCTGATGGAATTCCAGGCAGCTGGGTTTGGTTTCTTAACATGCGAAGGGGCTGGTTTTCCTGAAAAGGGTTGAGCAAACACAACTCTTAATAATGGATTACAATTATTGTTCCTCTTCTTAGGGAAGAGAGACACTGTGGCAGAGAAGGGATCGAATTGTGCATTTAGGGCTTTTTGTGAAAGTGGAAAGGGATTTGGGACAGTGGGTTGAAATAGAGACAGGAAATACAAGTGTGGATAGTGGTAAAACATTTAAAGGGATGAAAAATTCTTGAGTACGTTATGCATACCAGACACGTGGTACGATTCACCAATCACACACCATAAATTTTTTACCTTATTTTGAAACTACCCCTACTTTTTAAAAATAAAATATCTAAAATACCCCCTACTGAATACTGATTGGACAACTGCACGGCCACGTGGTACAGCTGCCCCACGCAAGACTAAAGGGATTATAGATTATATAACACGATTATCTTTCTTGACTAGTACCCTCGAAGCTCTACTGTTGAATTGAATGACAGTTCCTTTCTGAATGACTAGAGTGCCCTTGTGAATTTTTTGTCTCCCAGTACTTCTTTTCTTTTTCTCCCCAAAATAAGACTTCAATTCCTGACACACAAATTTGGCCCCATCTCAGCTTTTAAACACTTGGAACAGTCACCTATACATATATGGAATCCCTGTGGGACTTATGATTTTTTGCAGAATGCCCCAATGTCAAGAAAATTTTAGAGGTTTGGATATATTGGGTGAGATATACGGACAACAGTGTTAAACACATTTCCAGCCGCTTGATTTACTTTTAATCTTAGGTTGCCTCTCAGTCCTACGATTGTAAATGCTTTCATATAATTGATCGCTCGTATTTATACTTTTCCATATAATTTTATTTGTTGTCAATTAAAGAAGAACTGAAGATAAGCTAGACGAGAGAAGTGGTTAAAAACAAAAAAAGAAGTAAAAAGAGTACAGGTTTAAATTATCATGAATCATTTCTATATTTACACATTTTCTTTAAGATAATGAGAAAATATGAAAAAGTGATACATTCTCTTTTCTATAAAAACAGTAAGCATGATATTTTAAGGGATCTCATAGTTTCGGAGACTGAAGTTGGCATTAAGTTTTGAAGAAACTTCATATGATAGAATGACATCAAGAGAAGCTAGCTACAAAAAACCAAACCGTCACATGTGGTTGAGTTGGTAAGAGCCTTCAGGTGTGGTACCCCCACACTCGGGTTTGAATCCTGCCGACGCTGATTGAAGTTAAAACCAATCTATTCTTGGTGGCCAGTGGGAAGAAAACATTCTAACATGATCTCTGGGCACGAATTAGTCTTTAGACCTAGAAAGCCTTAGAGAATACTGTGTGATCCCAATAAAAAAATTATAAAAAGAAAAAAAAGAAGAAGCTATGACCAACCAAACATGTTCCTCTTCCACACATGCCAAAGGCTACAACCTAGAATGGAAAACCCTACACAACCAGCCCCTCTAAGTAGAAGGCCAAAGTGATGGAGTGACACGCCTTTAGAAGATTTTGGCTTGTTCTTGTTACCTTTGGATGGGCGACGTTGAATTATTGCAATAATCGACTCTTTTAAAGCACACTAATCTTAGAGTAGCCGGGATCCGAACTAACAACTGATTAAACTCAAAAGAATCACATGCAACCCAGGTTTAAGAAGCTATAGGGTCCCATTATCTTCCTCCTACACATGTACTGCTTCTCAGATGGAAAAATGCAAAATAGACTGGCCTTAGTCTCTTGCATCACATCTTTTTTGAGCATAAATTTCTTGCATGACATTTAGTCACATAATCTAGCGCGATGGGTATGGCTTATAGAACATGAAATAATTTAAAGTGGATATCTTATATGATTGTAAGCTTCATGTATGCTTCTAGCTATATCCAAAAATCGTGTTCGACATGAATTAATACGTAGGTTTATATATCCAAATCAAATTCAGTTGTGTGTGTGTTGAGCTATAGATTTTTAACAACTTAAATCAACCTATTATTAACCCTAACTTTTGAAAATAATTGGCAATGTATGTGTGTGTACATCTCTTTCACATTCAACAATGCAATAGGGTCAAGTATGATGATTGATGAAGAAAAATGCCAAACCTGCATTAATATTGCAACTACCAACATATATATTGATCATCTTTGATCTTTCACATTCATGCCCTACAGTTTTCTACGTACACTTCTGAGTTCTGAACATCGCAACTGTTACTATATAGTAGTTTCTAGTACGACCAAAACCATTATTGTTAGATTCGTATCTATAAACAAACTTATATCGATCTGTGACTTCAAGAAGTGAATAATATGCTTGAATCCATTTGCATTGTGGGGGCGTCAAAGTATGTTTACAACTATAATTAGTTAGAGTTTATCTCACATAATCACGCCAAGTGTGGTAAAAAACAGAGCTCCATCGCCACGGAGAAGAAAGAAAATGATATAAAGCTCCATTACCGACCTACGCAAGAGACTGGTCCGTCATCTCAGATTTTATTTGCATACCCTTTTATTTGTTTCTTCTTTTGTTTTCTTGGGCGTTAAGATCTGACACGACCTTAGTTTAAGTGGCCCGAGTCATAAAGCTATAATAATGGTGTTTTGTTTATTTGTTAATTCTTTTTTATATTAAAAATCGTGTTCTTAATGGTGTGGTCGTGTGATGGCTACAGTAAAACTGTGAACTGTGAACTTGATCATCTTTTTTTTTTATTTTTTTATTTTTTTATTATGGTGTTGGTTAATTTGATCATTCTTTTTTAGTTTGATATGTAAACTAATTTTCACCCCATATGCGTATTAAATTTCACTTGATTATTCACAGTGAAGTACTCACTATACGTAATGGGAATGAATCGATGATCACTAGTCATGTTACCACCTCGTCAAGTTAATATTCAATAATTAATCAACCCAACTTAGGAAAATGTCACTCCACATATATGATTATTTTTAAGGAAAATGTCCCTATTTACCCCAATAAATTATAAGCTTTCCCACTTGCCCTTAAGATTACTCATTTTGTTCCCTAATAACCAATTAAGTTTTTTTTAAGACCATTTTGCCCTCTCTCCCTTTGTCACATAAGAGTGATAAGCCATCAGAGATTTTGCCGGAGGTCACCAAAGATCTCATACGTCATCGGAGACATTTTTGCCTCCTAATAAACCTAATAAACTTTTATTGCCCCCAATAAAAACTACAAATATTTTTTTTTGGGGGGGAGGAGGGGACTAATCTCCCTATAATTAGACAAATAAAATTTTATTGAGGAAGAAAATGAAGAGATTACATCAATTCAAAACATTTTATTGCGGGGCAATAAAAATTTATTGGATTTTATTCAGGGGCAATAAAATCAATAATATTTGGGCATTGGGAATGGGGACTAATTTTCCTAAAACTAGATAAATAAAACTTTGATTGACGAAAAAGATGAGGAGATTACATCAATTCAAAACATTTTACTGGGAGGCAATAAACTAAAAGGATTATTTTTTTTTCACTAGTTGAAGAAATTTTCTTCATGGAAGTTGTGAAAAATGTTAAACTGAGTCCGTGGATATGTGACATGATAAAATTGGAGTTGTAACAAAGAAGTTATAAAATATTTAAATTAGTGGCATTTTTATAATTTTGGGAACTCTGAAAAATCAGCTCCAAACCCAGAATTTTGTTTTTCGACGTCGAAATTTTATGGCGTCGCTATCGTCTCGTTTAGCCAACTCCGACCATAAAATTTGTCCAATTCTCTTCGTCTTCAAACCCTCATTCAAAACCATATATGTCTTGCACTATGTTATTCATATACACAATGAATCGAAGAAAAGAAGTTTTAGCCCTTTTCGGTATCGTTTTCAAATTTCGACCAACTTCGGCCAAATTTGAAGGCGAGACCGATTGGGCTTTGTTCATCTTGAAATTCACTACAAACCTTCTAATTAAGTATCACATCTCAATTCAACCGGAAGACGAAGATCATAAAATGGACATTTTGCTCTTAAATTGGGTGAGTGAGAATTAAAATTTCTTATTGAGTTAAATGGAGTATTTAAAATAGATGACACTTTATTTTTTCTGACATATAGACTCTAATCTAAGTCACTATTTTCAACAATCACGGCTTCAAGTTATCCAAGCCATCTTTAGTTATTATCCCAAAATTCGACTTAGTTATTCCACCTTAACTACAAGTTAACTTGACATGAGATACAAGAGCTAGCTCCACAAATCTCGGAGGAAAAAGAAAAGAAGTTTGGTGCGCCTAGGGTTTGCAAGAGTACTCATCCGGTGGCATCCATGTGCATGTGCAGGCCCAGAGTCTTGGCGGGGTAGGGTGGCCGTTGCCTGACGGGTGTGGGTTGATCTCCAACGAGATCTGGTGGCTAGAGGCAAGGAGATCATGATATGCTTTTGTTCTTTCTAGATGACAATGATGGTAAACCCATTTGGGACGCGATCCATGATCCCATTCATTTGGATCAAGGGTTCTTTACGGCGGTTGTGCAGGCAAGGGTTCATTAGTTTTGGTGGCAGTTTGCAAGTAGGGAAGGTTGGTGGCAGAGGTGGTATAGAGTTGATCTGGTTTGGAGGCTAAAGCCTTGGGGTCACCGATGTTTCTTGAGTGGTTGGCACTGCTGGGATTGGCGGGCTTGTGGTAGGTTGATGTAAACTTATGGAAAGGAGGCTACATGTGCTTGTATAAGTCCGCCGGCAAGAACCTCTGTTTATCCATTGGTGGCTATACGGGGAAGAAGCAAAGCAGAGCATGGTATTTTCTTTTTCGTTTCATTTAGGGTTTTCTTTTTTGGTGTTTTAGGTCTAGTAATAAGTTCCTACTCTGTTGAGCTAGGGTTTGGGATTCTTAGTCTTGTTGATGTGCCATTTTCATGGTGTTTTTTCTGGGGACTATGCGTTCAATTGGCGGTGCTCTCTGGTTATCAACGTGATAGTGAATTGCCCTTGCATGTGGTCTGGCAGTTTTGGAACACGGTGTGGAAGAGGATGAAGTGGTTCATCTTGATGCTGGTGGCATGGTCGTATCGTGACACTCGGGATTGGTTAGCTTTCCTTGTAACCCGCTGTTGGTGACGAAAAATTCCGTTGAGGAGTTTGACTCACCAATTAATGCGGACTGGAGCGGGAGTTGACCGGGAACAATTGAGAAGCTTCCTTCGAGCCGCCATTATTTCTGCTTTGATGGCTGCATTAATTTACACACAATGGGAGTGGGCAAATTCTGTTGGGTCTGCAATTAAGGCGATTAACTCCACAGTTAATATGACGTTAAATTTCAGTCATGAATGCAGCTGTTATTACGACAATAACTACGCACAATGATTATGATTATAAGTGCGTAATGAATGACTATCATAAATACACAATGAATGACGGTCTTAAGTACTCAATGATTAACTGTTATTAGTGCAGCAATAATTGTCATTATAATTGAGTAAATAAATGCACCCATCAAAGCAGAAATAATGGCGGCTTGTTCCCGAAGTAAGTCATGGCCTATATAAAGGAGGCTCGACGTCTAGGTAATCCATCGAATTCCAATTCTCTCTACTCCACTACTAAGAAACGTACTGACTTAGGCATCAGAGGGTTTTCTGCAAGTATCCCCCCTTCTGCTCGAGCGGACTGTCAAACTCTAGGTCAACGCTCGAAGGAAGCTTCTAGATTGTTCCTGGTCAGCTCCAGCTCCAGTTCGCATTTATTGGTAAGTCAAACTCCTCAACGGAATTTTTCGTCACCAACAAATGGCGCCGTCTGTGGGAAGCACTTATCCCTAAAAAGTGATGGTGGGAGCTGCCCCTGACGGAATTCCATTTCTGTTACTAAGGACTGGGAGTGATAGAATACAAGCCTCTAAGTGACAAAAGTCTGGGTAACGTAGACTAGCGTTCTTTCCTTTAGTAATCATATTCTGACTTTTTCCTTTTATATTTGAAATATATTTGTGGTCAGTGTAGTTGAAATGTATGTGTAAGGCTGGTGGCCAGAGTAAATGCCCAAGGCCAATGGCCAAGGAGAATAAAATATTGTTGATCAGATTCAAAGGGAAATGGGTGCAATTCCATGTCTCATGCTGAAAATGAATCTTCGCCTTGAGGAAAGAATCGAGGCGGCTAGGGCCCGAAATAATCGAGGCAGCCAGGGCCCGAGGAAAGATTCAGGGCGGCCATGGCCGAGGAAAGATTCAGGGCGGCCATGGCCGAGGAAAGATTCGGGGTGACTAGGACGGCCAGGGCTCGAGGAAAGAATCAGGACGGCCAGGGCTCGAGGAAATATTCGAGGCAAGATTTGAAGCAGCCAGAGAATGGAAATTTCCTCTTAGGACTAGTGTCCAAAGAGAAAATTTGGGGGCATTGTGGGAGTGGGAAAATTCTGCTGGGCCTGCAATTAAGGCGATTAACTCCGCAGTTAGTATGACGTTAAATTTCAGTCATGAATACGGCGATTATTACGATAATAACTACGCACAATGATTATGATTATAAGTGCGTAATGAATGACTATCATAAATACGCAATGAATGACGGTCTTAAGTACGCAATGATTAACTGTTATTAGTGCAGCAATAATTGTCATTATAAGTGTGTAAATAAATGCAGCCATCAAAGCAGAAATAATGGCTGCTTGTTCCCGAAGTAAGTCATCGCCTATATAAAGGAGGCTCGACGTCCAGGTAATCCATCGAATTCCAATTCTCTCTACTCCACTACTAAGAAACGTATTGACTTAGGCATTGGAGGGTTTTCTGCAGGTACCCCCCCCCTTTTCCTCAAGCGGACGGTCAAACTCTAGGTCAACGCTCGAAGGAAGCTTCTCGATTGTTCCCGATCAGCTCCCGCTCCAGTCCGCATTAATTGGTGAGTCAAACTCCTCAACGGAATTTTTCGTCACCAACATCCGCGATTATAGGCGTAAAACTTGGTTAGGGGTTGGGCTCTTTTGGCTCATAGATGTCACTCAGAGTGACGGACCCGTAGCTAGTGATCATGGTAGGAATATGTGTCGTGGTGTTAAGACCACAACCGGTTATTCCAAAGCATTGTAATCTTTGTGTTATTAATGAACTTTTATTCTTCTAAAAAAAAAAAACTACAAGTTAACCAACTTGGATACATCTTCTAATCTAATTTCACACGTGCGCTCTCCAACTTGTAAATTGGTCCCATCACAAACGTTGCATCTAACTTGTAAATTGGTCCCATCACAAACGTTGCCTCCAACTTGTAAATTGGTCACAAGAGACCAATCACAAACGTTGCCTGTGGTCTCATACCAGTTAATACACACAAATATAGATTAGTCTCATCTTATACATGTATCCAACATATTGACATTTACCCCAATTTAGCTTTTGCAAAGTGAAATCCATACATATTTTTAATCGGCTTTTGGGTTAGAAAATCAAGCATAATAACATTAATGAGCTAGAATGAGGCTAGGGTTTTGTATGCAGGACGGTTCATGATTAATTGGACATTCATATCGTTACTTTTGCTATTAGAACCGTTAAATTTTTAGTCCCCATCACGATCTATTATGCAAATGATGAGCTAAGTTGAATACTCTTTAGTCATATGTATATCATCATACATTGAAAGTTCTAGGATGGATATATGTTTAAGCCTAGAGGGGGTGAATAGGCTTACACAACAAAACAACTGATTTTAATCAAGCTACTGGGATTGCAGATATCCTATCAATCCTAGATCCGAGAAAATCAAAAATTGTCAATTGACCCAGGTTCTTTCTTTCACTAAACACATAACATGCAATAATACAATTAAGAGTAAAACATAGAAGATTTTGACGCAGTAAAACCCACAAACTGAGGTAAACAACTGTGGGCCTTAAATCCTGAAGACCAAGTACAAAGCACTGATTATATAAACGTAAACAAATACAAGATAAACTTACAACCAACACAGATAGGTCTGATCTCGGCTACCTCTAACTCGACTCACTCTAGTTGATTGCAAACTCGTACGTCACCTATCTTGTTCACCACCTCCAGATATGTTTGCACTTGTCTCACTGGATTGAGTAGAATTGACCGCGACTATCGAACCCTTGAGACTTCAAACCTCACACGCCTCGACTCCTAACTAATCTTGTAGGACAATCGAGCATGCGATATGGGATGTATAAAACAAAGATGACTTTTACCTTGTTAATTCACTTCAACATGAAACAAGTGAATTAACGATTCTCAATGAAGCTCAAGAGTTTTTCGATCTATAAATGAAAACTGTCTCAAATAACAATGGACATAGTAATATGCTCTCAAGCAGCGTAGGAGAAAGAAAATACTTTTCTCCTATATGTATGCGTAGCAAACATCAAGACATGCTTGAACTTAAAACTCTAGACCTAATTTACTTTTATTAAGAAAGAAATAATATTTCTAAAAAATATCTAGGTGTTTAAGGAAAACTGAAATTGGGAGAGAATTGAGTCATGCTTTCATTAATAATAGGGGCCTCTTTATATAGAGGATTACAAGACACAGAATCAGAGTTGTACAAGGAAAGATAATCGTACAATTAATCGGATATCTATGAATATCTCTAATTCAAAACCCTATTAGAACTAGGTCAAAGAACTTAGAGTTTGGGCTAGACACATATTCTGGATTTACTTAAACACTCCCCCTTGTGTCGCCCAAATATGGTGCTTCTCTCGTTGCCTTATTAAAAACTTTGCCGAGAAACAAAAACCCTGTGGGACAAAAATAACCTCGGTCGAAGGGGAAAAAGAGCACAACACACCCTTCACGTTTTGAGACCATACATGTAGACATCTCCCCCTAATGTCTGCATCTCCCCCTGATGACAACGGTCATGAGAGTTCGGATAACTTCCGCAAACGATGCTACCAACATGTTTCTCGAAAGTGAAATTTAGGCAATGACTTAATGAGCAAGCCTGCCACATTGTCCTCAGATTGAACCTAGTTCACTTTGATCTTGAGGAGAGTCTGTTGTTACTGATTATGCTTGGTGTTGTCGCTTTTGATGTAGCCTCGCTTCATTTGTTCAAAACAAGCAGTATTATCCTATACGCTCATAAGCTCATCTGTGATGGACTTTAAACCACAATTGTTCGAACATGCGTAATTATGGAACCAATCCATATACATACATGAACCACTTTGTGAAGAGCAATAATCTCTGTATTGTTCGAAGATATAGCGACTAGGGTCTATTTTGTAGACCTCCAAGATATTACGGTCTTTACCCATGGTGAACACCTAACCAGTCTGGGAATGACCTTTGTGTGGGTTAGAGAGATACCCAATATCAATAAAACCTTTCAAAACACATGTCATTTTGGGATGGGGATAGTGGACGCAGGCCAGTGCTGGCGGCGTTCCTGGTGTGTGATAGGTCCGAATTCATCATCTCTCTGTAGGGATAGAACAAGCCCATATCAATCGTGCATCTCAAGTACCGAAAGAAATCTTTTACACCAACTAATGGCGTCGCGTTGGCGCAGAGCTATATCTAGCTAACAAGTTCTTTGCAAATAAGATGTCTAATTTTGTGCATTGAGCTAAGTACAATAATGCGCCTATTGTACTTAAGTACGGCACTCCTGCCTCTAGCATATCTTCGTCATCATCCTTTGGACGAAGAGGATCCTTTTCAGGATCAAGACTACAGACAATTATGGGGGTGCTTGGAGGCTTGACCTTGTCAAAATGCCTAAGCATCTATCAACACAATGCTCAAGTTCCAAACCAAGACATAATCGTGTTCTCCCAAAATCCTTCATCTCAAACTCGGATTTCAAGTGTTCAGCTGTTTCCCTTAACTCTTTAAGGGCTTCCAATGAAGATCATGTCAAACATGAACCGCGATATAATCCGAAACTTGTTATGGAAACGCGCGGACATATCCCTTCCCAATCAAGTAGTCACTTTAGTGAGCGTTTCAACCTTATTGCAAACGCGCTCCGTGGTCTAGAGCCATTTGACTTAGGTAAATGAAGTTCACCATGAACCTTCATGTATATTCAGTATCTAGATCCCCATAGAGATACGTAGTGACCACATTTGTAAGCTGCATGATCACTTATTCGGAAACTACCAAACTGACAGGGTAGTGGAGTGCAATGACATCCATTACAAGAGAATATGCTTCATCGTAGTCAATTCCAGGGCGTTTTGTGAGAAGACTTACTCCATAAGGCGAGATTGCCATATCTTTTTCTCATCATGCTTTCAAATGAAGACCCATCAGTCAATAGGTTTTATGTTAGGAGGTGTTGGCATCACTGGCTCAAAAACCTTCCTCTTCGTTAAAGAATCCAACTTAACCTGGATCGCATCTTTCCATTTAGGCCAAATTTCTCTACGTTGGCATTCATTCATCAACAGAGCGTGGTTCGATATCATCAGACTCAACAAACTCATGCGCAACGAAATGCGTGACTACATCATCAATTATGATGGAGTTTCTATCCCAAGTCTCATGTACACTAGTGTAATTTTCATAGAGCTCTATATTCTCAAGAATAGGTTCTAATGTTGAGGCGTCCCCCAACGATAACCCTAACCCGAAAGATACTCATGAGACAAATTTTGAGTCTTGGTGATCAAAGGATTGGAATGTGCCAAATTATCCTTTGAACTCACGGGCCTCCTATGCATCCTAGCTGGGGCCATGGCCTATAACACCAGATTGTCACTCTCTTTGGCGTTGGCGCCATGCCTACATCAGTGTAGGGTGGCGCTACGTCCTCTCGTAGGGACGTCCTTCCTTGCAGGCATATTTTCAGCAGATGTGTGATCTCGTCACTTTAATAGGGATTGAGATTAGACATAGTGGGGACATGCCACCACAATTCCTGTCATTCCTGCTGAACATTCGTGTTCTTATCTCCCCCTAACGATGGGAAGACTGTCTCATCAAAGTAACATCCGCAAATCTAGCAGTAAGGAGATAGCCTAGCAAGGGCATTAAGTGGCGGACAATTGTTGGAATCTCAAATCCAACGTAGTTGCCCATTCGTCTGTAAGGACCCATCATAGTGCACTGTAGCGGCGCAATTGGCACATAAATGGCACACTTAAATATGCGTAAGTACAATTCTCGTACCCAGTAACTAGCTGTAACGCAGAGGTAGATTGAATGGCAGTGGGTCGTAGACGAATTAGCATAGCTGTATGCGATATTGCATCACCCCAAGCGGATATTAGGAGATTGGTACACATTGCCAATGTCCGGACTACTATCGTAGTCGTTTCCGCAAGACCATTTGGGTGTGCTCATGGGAATATGATCTCCAACATCAGTCCCAATGCAATAACCATCGAAAGTCTTCGATGTAAACTCTCTAGCATAGTCAAATCCAATTGACTGAATAAGTTGATTCAGGGAGTGAGCCCGTTGTCATATGATATGTGCTAGGAGTGTAGCATAAGCAGCATTACAAGTGGACAGTGGAACAACATGTGACCAGCGTGTGTACGTGTCAACCAACATCATGAGATATTTAAACGTCCTCAAGTTGGTTGAACTAGTCTATAGAATCCCCACGGATTCTATGTAAGAACAGAATGAGTATGTTTATTTCCTTTGCATAGGACGGTCTCAGTCCTAATTTCCCTAAGGAACAGGCTTTGTAAATTGAGCGATATGCCTTAGAAGCAACCAATGAGGATTGTGGTTGGGCCTGAGTGTCTAAAACGCTATTGGAAGCAAAGTTTGTGATTGCAGCATCACCTGGGGAGTCATCACCATGATGGGCGCCATCTATGGCGTCATGGATAGGGACTGTGCCAGCCCTAGGTTGGTGCTGGACAACGGCGGTGCCAGAGGCAGCAGCAGCGGTCACACTTAGTCCAAGAATCAACTTCTGATTCATGCTTTGTTGCGCTCGAGAGAATGGATGTCCATGTGAAGTCTTTAGTAGACGGATCATCATATCATGACTAGGATAACCTATCATGTCGTGATAAAGCAAATATGTGTCTCAATCCAAGAGATATTCTCTCATGACTTTATTGGATTTAATAGCTCGAATAGTGACATAGAGTCCACTAGAGAGACATATAAACTTCTCTAAGATGCACATTTGTTCGCAATCATTAGAGGTATTGCAAAGGAACTCATTTCTGTTCTCTACATGCGTTTTCGCATGGAATCCGTTTGGCTATTCATTGGTGCGATTTGCCCAAGGAGCGCAGAGAGTTTCTGTGACAGTAATCAAGGTGCCATTTGGCAAGGGGAACTTGGGCTATTCCATGTCCTTGAATTAATACTGATGGCCTAGCCATTGTAGTCACAAAGTAATATGCTCAGAATCAAAATGGTGTCATAATGAAAAGAACTCGAAATTTATTCATAAGCCAACGGAGTACATCATTGTCTCTTAACCATTAGGAGAATCTAATCCAAATGCTAACAAATGCAAAACAAAGGTAGCCGTTTGACTTCTTTCGGTAACTCCAAAATAAATATGACCAGGTGAGTAGAGAGATGTCGGTGGAGCAAAGCTCGCTTAAGTAACACTTATCTCAAACCTTCCTTGACATCATACTCATTTTGGATGAGCCTATGTGAAGAAAAACTAAACCAACGGCTTTTACTGCAAAGTATATGGCAATTGCCTATTACATCTCTTGGAAAAATAAAGACTTAAACAGAATTGGCAATCTATTGATCCCAGCCAGATTTGTAGTCTTCATTCTCTCTAGATCATCTTCTTGATCTTCTTGTTCCACATCGTGAGCTTCTCTTGCTTCACAAGATGTTTTGTAGGTGGTGAAAATTTCTTCACGAGCTCTACAAATGTGTGCCCAATGATCGGATACTCCACATCGTGAACATACATCTCTTCGCTCAGACTCCATTGATTGAGGCGCTTTGAAAGCGTCATTTAGATGGCTCTTAGTGTTGGTGGCATCACCAACATGACCAGAGGAGTTGCCTCCCTCTCTCTTTCCACGTTGACCTCTTCGGTTCTGTGTTCGCCTATTTTGGCTGCTACCTTCCCAAGGAGAGCAATTATATGGACCAGAACGTCCAGAAGTATCCCTAAGATTAGGGTTTCGCTTTTGGCGCCCTCTCTTAGGGGCGCGACTATAATTGGATTCCGGAATATACTCTGTTTCCACGGATCTCGAATTATAGTTCTTCACAAGGATGTTGTCATGTTTTTCAGCGACATTCATAGCTCCAATGAGCTCATGAAACCTTGTGATCCGTCCTGCGGTAACATCGATGTGATAGTTCTTAGCAACCATCAATGCCTAGACGGGGAAGGTACAAAGAGTCTTCTCAATCAACATCGCATTTGTGATCTCTTTACCACAGAATTCCATTATGGATTTAATGCAAATTGCTTCCTAGTTGTAGTCAAAAACTGACTTGAAATCACAGAAGCAGAGGCTATGCCATCTCATTTCTAGGCCAGGAAGTAGGGAGTCACGGACGTTACCAAATCTTTTTTCGAGTGAAACCCATAGCCTTCTGGGGTTTTCTTCATTCATACACTCGTACTGGAGCGAATCATCCGTATGACGAGTCATTAGGATGATGGCTTTTGCCTTATTTGCCTCTAAGGCTTCTCTATTTGCTTCCAAAGCTTTAGCTTGCTCAACAGTTAGCACGTCCTGGCTAGGCTCGAGAATCGTATCCAGGATTCCATCGGCCTTGAGATGCTGGCAGACATCACGAATCCACCTGTGATATCTAGAGCCAGTTGTTCCCAATGGAGCAAAGTCCAATTTGTTCAGGTTACTCATCCTGAAAGAGAACAAGAAAAATGGTTAGTTTCGGAGCGGAAAAAGCTACCACGAAAACATATAAAATTTCTGAGCGTAATCGCTTCCAAGAAATTCAATTCCAAGAGATATTAGATTAGATCGAAACAATGACGTAAGTGGTCGATCATAAATTCTCTACAAACTCTAAGTTTGGAGATCTCAACAAGCTCTAAGCTTGGAGCGAGCACAAACCCCCACAGTTCGGCTTAATTAGGTCTCCCCTATGATGAAGAAAATGGGGTAGAAGAAGGGAGTTTGCAAGTCCCCGAGAAAAAGAAGAGAAAAGAAATAAAAACTTCAAAAACGGGAACTTTTAGTAAAAAATACCTCGAAATAGGTCGCCGGAAAATTTGACCTGAAAAAGTCGCCGGAAAAAGTGAACTGAAAAGTGCCAGGAAAAGTCGCAGGAAAATGCCCGAAAAAGTCCCTGGAAAGTGCCATCAAAAGTCGCCGGGAAGTTGACAGGAAACGGTCAACATGCGTTGACCTGTGCTAACGTGGCAGGGGTTCAGAGCTGACGTGACGGTGAGTCCTGCATGATGACGTGGCAGTGGGTTCCTGTGCTAACGTGGAAATGGGTCCCTGATGTTGACGTGGCAGTGGGTTCCTGTGCTGACGTGTCAGTGGGCCTTTGGGCTTCTTTCTTCTCCTTTTTTTTTTTCTTTCTTCTGCCGGTTTTTCTGCAGGCCGATTCAGCAACTTTTAGACGGATTTTTTGAGTTCTGTTTCCGGTTCCTAGATCCTGGGATCGAGACGCTATTGGTGGCAAAATTTGGAAGCAATCGGAGGTCCGGAAAGTGGTGAACATGTACCGGGATCCCTTTTTTCTTATTGGAGGGCTGGTTCGATACTTCCGATGGCCGGTTCGGTGGTTTTCCGGCCGGTTCTGGTGGTTCAGCCACCGGTTCTGGAATCCTGGGATTGAGGGCTTCAACATATGAGGCGGTGGTGGCTAGGGTTTGAAGGCTATGAATTTAGGGTTTCAGCGTTAGAGCTTCGTGCTGATAACGTGTTTAAGGAAAACTGAAATTGGGAGAGAATTGAGTCATGCTTTCATTGATAATAGGGGCCTATTTATATAGAGGATTACAAGACACAGAATCAGAGTTGTACAAGGAAAGATAATCGTACAATTAATCGGATATCTATGAATATCTCTAATTCAAAACCCTATTACAACTAGGTCAAATAACCTAGAGTTTGGGCCAGACACAATCACATATCTGGATTTACTTAAACACTAAGTAATAAAACTGATTTTTATCCCTAAATAAAATGTTATGCGTAACTAACCAGATCAATCAAATAAAATGCAATCCTATAAATCAGATATATGATTGATTTCAATTGAAACTCGTCCATAATGGCAAACTAACATTAATGCCTTTCAGACCAGTTCGAGATTGAAACATAGTCTTCAATCTCTTCATGCAATCACACAAGAAACAAACATGCTATGAGATGTAATGAATGGATCAACTTTTCAAAGAATCATCTAGGATCAGTTGGAGTCTTAATCTTCATCTTCTAATTCAATTAGTCTTTACTTCAAATACTCACACTGTTCTAACTTTGTATAGGAAATGCCAATACACAAAATTCTTATACTACCATACATCTTTATTTAGTTTCATTAGCACAGTTCCATTCGTTCTCTCCAACATTTTAGTCTACCTCTTGAACAGTAAACCACTCTAAATCGGCCTAAAATCTCTCTATAAAGAGAGATCCCAATTAGTCCAAATTGAGTATGTGTGCATGCCTAGATATATAATCCAGCAAATTATAAAGTTTCTCCGCCCTTCGAAGGATCTTAGAATATAAAAACCGAACCTTTTGCAAATTAAAGTTTCACTTCATAAAAATATATGGCCAATATGATTCTTGCAAAGGCTCCAAATCCCATATTAAAAATAAATTTCGTTCACTGTATAACTCAGTGACCTTGTTCTTCTGCTTGGATATGAAATCTGACTCGTGTTTTCCCTCACAGTGTGAATCAGTAGTGGAGACACACTTTTATTTACCTACATAAATTATTAAACTCGTTCATCATTTGTTAAAGATCTATTTTTAATCGAGGTGATTAACTATAATACTAACCAGCATCATCGTACTTCTTTTTTAGGTGACGTCTACCACCATTCCACCAATGGCAACAATGGCCCGCGATCGTTATTTTTTATTAAACATCAAATCTAAATTTCAGTCAATTGGTTCGTAACTAAGTATGGCAAACTCACATGAATCAACAACTTTGAATTATTCAGACGCAACGTGATAGTAACTGATGAGCCGCATTATTGTTAGACGAGTCTAACACAAATCCCTGAACTACAAAAAATGATACATTATCATATGCGATATTAATAAACTTGTAAGGTTGCTATCAGCCTATCATAAACTAATACTATATAGTAAACTCGTAATGTTGCTATAATCAGCATTACTCTTACATTAATTTTTCCAAATTATTAATTAGTTGCTTCATAAGTGGGCCAAATTGTCATTTTAATTCGTGTTCAATGAATCTATCACGTCCATAATCAAAGTCCGGGAAGAATTCAGCCGCCCGCGTTTTTCTTTTCTTCTCTCTTTCTCAGGGGAAAAGCAAAGCACAAATGAATAATAGAGATTTCTTTGTCTCAAACTTTTCAACTGAGAGATTTGCTTAACCAAACCTTTGGTAGAATCAATTAACAAACATGCATACCAAAACTAGGTCAAATAGTAACGATCTCTAATGGTGAAAGAACATTACAAATATAATCTCTATAGTGAGGATTTTAAAATGAATACTTAGTGTTGATTTTTTAAATCAACGGTTAGATAGTTAAATGACTTGTAGGATGAAAAAAATAATATCTCAATTAGAATTTAAAACACTTGCCATTCATTGATTTGAAAGCTCTCATAGAGTCATCATTTTAAAAGTCTTCACTAGAGACACATGTTTTTAGAATTTCCGAAAAAGTTCAAAGTAAAAAAGCCACTAAAACAACATAGACAGCTTCAAATGAAGCATCGTTTTCTGTCATTCGGCGCTCAAATTGGTGCATGAGAAAAAGTGTCAAGGAAACAAGAATGGGAGAGCATCCTCTCCTCTCCTGAGCTGCTAATCTGCCTAACCTGCCTGAGCTTTTAATTAAATGAAGACACGTGTCGATTGGCATATCTAACGGTCTACAATTCCTTTTCTGTTTCACCCCTCTTTTCCTTCACAGCTTTCCTTTCTCTTTCCCGTTCTTCTTCGGTTCCTCACTCTCACAACCCAAGATTGGAGTGAGAGCTTTCTCTCTTTAGCTAGTTCCTTGATCTGAAAACCTCCACCGATTAATTAGCCCTCTACTTTTCTCTCTCTTATCATTCCTTTCTTCTCCTGTTAATCAATCAGCAAGAACCCATCTGGCAATACAGATCCTATCCCGAATATATAAAATAGATCTATAGCGAAGTTGAAGCATCTTTTTCTGGAACCCATCTTGAAGATTTCAAGCATAACAAATTTCATTCCATGAGAGGGAGACAAGATCTAGAAACTGGCAAAGAAGAAACAGGAAAGAAAGAAAGAGAGAGAGAGGGTGGTGGGGCGACCGAGACTTTTTTTTTTTTTGCCTCACCAGTGATTGAAAAAAAAAAGATAAATAAGTAGGTACCTACGAAAATCATTATAAGCCGTTGGATGTTATTTTATACACGTGTCGCTTTTCCATTGAAAGCTCAGGCAGGTTGGGCAGATTATAAGCTCAGGAGAGGATCCTCTCCCAACAAGAATACATGTGCATATTATATGATAATACACAAGTCTCTGATCATACTGCAAATTACTCAATTCTATATTATATATACAGAATATATGTACAGCGACGTAAGAGAACCAAATCAGTCACTGCAGCCACTAAACGAAGCTATGTTCTCAGGGAATAAGTAGCCTACCTAGCTTAAGCACAGGAGAAAGCAAAATACAGAAGAAAACACACAAAGAAAAGTTTAGACATCCTAGGCTCTTATGTATCAGTCCTTCACGTGACATAACACTCGTAAAAAAAAAAAAAAAAGATTTAGACTTTTCTATAACCAAAAGCACAAGTAAAGAATATGTGGAAAAAGAATAGATCTATAGAATTTCTTGACGGAGAAGCAAATATTATGGAGGCGCAATATTGAGAGAAAAAAAAATTCAGCAACATATCAACAAAATGTCTCTATTTTCCCTTCCCCATAGCCCCTTCTCTCTGATTCCGGAAGTGACTGAGAAGCTGCTGTGCCTGCATAATTCATGTAAAACATATTATCTTCTTTGTTCCACAACTCCAGATAATTCTTAGACCTTGGCATAACTTCAGATTTAGTGTTGACTCAACAGGGATAAACATTAAAAGCGGCCACGGCATGGTCCCAAATTTCCTAGAACCCAAGAAAACCATAGATGACTTTTGACCAAAACAATAACCATACATGACAATATCACATCTGTTCTGCATGTCTGAGGTTTCTTGCAAACCTATGGATTCATCTCCTGTTAATGCAAAGTTATTGTGTCTATCACCAGGGCAAAAGGTGTAAAGCTTCTTTCTGGATTGCTACATAACAGTTGATGAAACGATGGGAAAAAAAAAAACCACTGTTTTATTAATAATCATTTTGTTTCTTTTTTATCTTTTTAATTTTAAAAAGTTGCATGGGCCCTAACAAGCCATCACCATATTTGACATACTGAGTATAAGCAGAAGAACAGAAAGCTAAATAAAGATGCAAGAAAAATAATTGAGCTGCATACCTTTTCCTTTGCTCTTGGACTGCCAGACTGAGATAAAGCGACCAGGGGAGGGACAGCTCCTTCCTGAAGAACCATAGTACAAAACTTTGGACTATGAAGGCACAGTTGCAACAGAATGGAGGCAGAGTTTTCCTTTCCCCTCTGAGAGCCTGATTCCACGACCTCAACTAGTAATGGAATTCCTCCTCCCCGTGCAATTGCTAAGCGCCCCTCTGCAATGGTGGACAAATTTGCCAGAAGAGCAACAGCCTTGTCAGCCATCCCTGTGTCAGGGTCCATCAACTCAATAAGATACTTCACTGCCCCAGCTTGAACTAGGCGAGCCTTATTTTCATGAAAAATTGAGAGATTAAACAGTGCAGTAGCAGCATCTTTCTTCCCTCTAAGAGTCCCGGAGCCTAGAAGATCAACCAAGGCCTTCACTGCACCAGAACGGCCAATTTTTGCCTTGTATTCTTCCAAGACAGAGAGGCTGAATAAAGCTGCAGCTGAATTTTCTTTGGCACCATCATTCCCAGTTTTCAGAACATGGATGAGCGGTTCAATTGCTCCTGCTTCTGCAATCATGGCCTTATTGTCTTCATTAATTGATAAATTCAAAAGAGCTGTCACAGCATGCTCTTGCGTTAACTTCATCTCTGAATATAGCAGCGAAAGCAAGGGTGTGATAGCACCACATTGGCCTATAATAATGCGATTATCCATATTGTGCTTTGCAAGAAGCCGCAATTCTTCCGCAGCCCTAGTTTGCACTTCGTCCAATTGGCTCTTGAGGTCTTCAACTAATTTCATGACATGGGATGCTGTCGTCGACCCATCAGATTCTGAGCTAGAAAATGGAAGCAGCTGTTTGTTTGGGTAATTAGGGCTGTCATGCCATGATGCCAGTTCTACATTTGCTTTGGAAAGGTGAGACTTCTTTCCTGATAGCCCAGGGGAAATTCCTGATTCTTTATTTGGAACATAAGCAACAGGATGCTCAGATGTAATTTCTCCAGAAAACTCATTATCCTTTTCATGCTTATTGGATATCCCTGACACCTTAATAGATGCTGGAGGCATATAATCAACACTGGAAACAGTACTTGAGGCTGATTCACTCCTGCTATGAATATATGACTGTTTTGGTGATGACTGGTCTTTCTCACCGCTAGGGCATCCATTGGACTTTTCTCCACTCAATCTGGGAGATACATCTTTTCTTTGCTTCTCAACTTCGGCAGAGGATCTTGATGTCGAATTGCTACTGTGGATGGAGTACTGGGTATCTGTGTGAATTAAACCTTCAGGAGAGATGTGACCTAATGGAGATGGGACAGTGATAGCATTAGTGCAGTCAGAGTTCGTCGCAAGTTTAATATTATTTTCTTGACACCAACTTTCTACCATAACTTTGAATGAGTAATTGGGAATGAGGTTCGTATGTGTCAGCCTCTGACGGGTCATTGGGCAGATAATCAACCCATGATCAAGCCATTTTTGTATGGCAGTTCTCTCATATGTTTGACCCGAAGCTACAATCACCGGATCCAAAATGAGTTCTGAAGACAAAGGGCAGCGGAAGTATGGAGGGACCGGGATGCCAGATGTGGTAATGCGGTCACTTTTAACCATGAATTCGCGAATATGAGAGACAAGAATCACAATTTGGTTGATTTGATCTAGTTCCCCTCTAACATCACGAACTTCCACAGTAATTCTTTCCTTCTCTACAGCAATACTTTCTTTCAACAGTTCTTGGCTGGAAGTCAAGCTAAGCAATTCAGTAATTTTCATAAGATATTTGATGGAAGGCATGAAATCTTTTGTTTGACTTTTCAGAGCCTCTTCTAAGTATTCTGTTACTCTTTCAGGCTTCAAACGTTCAATTTCCTGCATACATTGCTGAAACATTTTCCAGATATTAGGCTTGTAAGTAGACTAAATAACAGACGATAAGAACTAGGGTGAGATAATGGGGAATATATATTTGGATACAACCAACCTCTTTACTTTTTGTGAAAATGGTATACGCAGAAGACATATTGAAGTTAGCAAATACCTGTAGACCCATTAAACCTGAAGCAGATGAAGATGACTGTAATAATCTACTTAATATACAGCAAATCTTGAGTGATGAATTTTGTATCTTTATCAACAATGGCTCACTCCGCAAAGCCTGAGGATAAATTGTAAACAGATTGAAGTTAAAACATGTAAAAGAACCCTTATACACTCTCACTCACGCACATTCGAACACACAGACACACACACAGAGAAACACACCAAAACAAGGAACTTTAATTCAAAGTCTGTATTTGTAATGTTATAAATAATTTCCAGGGATGCATAGCATAGGGAAAGACAGTTCATAATGTCATAAGAATCCTAAAGCTGTACGCTTTTAACTTGCTTTTTTTTTTTTTTTTTTTTGGCTATGAAACAGTGCACAAGAGAAACCCAAGCCATTCAATGAAAATCCTCAAGCATGACTAGAAAGACACACTTATGCAGTTACACTTACACTTAATAGTTTGCTCGACTTTGGAGACCAGTTTTCCATGAATTCCCTAGCTTCATTGACAGCCATATCCAATTCTTCACACTCTTGAAATAGAATGTCATCTGAAGGTATATTGTAATCAACTACTTCATCAAGCAACGGCTTCAAAAGCTTCAATACATCAGCTATGGTTCTGTAAACCTTCTGAATAGGCACAGACTTTACTGTTTGGCATGAAACTAGAAGAACCAATCGAGATATGCTATTGATTAGACATTTTATGGATGCTGTGTCCATCTCACCTGTTTGAGGAAAAAAAAAATCACATCACAAACATAATACTATGTGAACTTCACCAAAATATTTGATGTTCTGCTCGAAAAAGTTTTATTTTGCAAATATAAGATTGCCTTTTGCATCACCAGATTGACATCAGTTTTCTGGTTCGGAAGCTCCCGCAGAAACATAATGATATAACAGCTAAATTCCAAGTGAATATCTTACTTGTCAGCTAAATTCCAAGTGAATATCTTACTTTTACATGACAAGTTAAAAAGACTTGTTCAGAGGGACTCTGACTCAACTATCATGTTGTATTACTCACTTATGGTCCTGAAAACGGAGTCTAATTAAACAATGAAATACACAATTTGTCAAAGAGAAGAAACTTCAGACCCAATGGTCGTCTGTTTGTGTTTCAAAAAATAGATCTTTCCTGCCAAAAACGTTTCAAATTTAATAAAGTGAATTAACTTCCCTGTTGATTCATCACCAAAAGCACATGAAAACGGGGGGAAATACACAATTTGAGACCAGAATATACAAGAAACTCAGCTCAACTTAGTCTAATAGTAAATTTGTGTTTCTTTTTCTCTTAAGAAATCAAACAAAATGAAATTGAAAAGAAAATTTTCCTCCATTTCCTCATGTCTCGAGCAATGCCATAGGGATGTAAATTCACTACACTAAAGCCCTTTAAATCTCTCTCCATATATCAAAATAAAATAAAACATAAACCCACAATTATTGTCCCAAAAAATGAACTGATCAAACATTTTATAGATTACCACACTCGCAATTGAAACCCAGAAAATTTGCACAAATGCCAGAAGAGCTCAAATTCAAGCTAAACAAAGCACCTCCAACCCAATTAATCTCAAACCCATTTGCATACGGCAAAATAACTACGCACATTAACATTGCAGAAATAAAAACTTCATCTTTGAATCAAAACCTTACCTCCTCTACTCCTGTGCTTAAAGCAAGTGGCTTGAGCCATAAACAGATCTTAATCAACCCAAAGCTCAAAACTTTACCATGAAACCCTCAATGGGTGTGACACAATAAGGATCAATCTTGAAGAATCAATCTAACCCTCATGCACTGCTTTCATAACAAAGCTGCATGAGAGAGAGAGAGAGTGAGTGTTCTAGAATAAATAAAAATTGGATGGAATGAGAAAAGTAAGAACTAAAATGGTGGGACCCTATTTGGTTGCAGATTTGTTGGGGTGAGGGGAAATTTTATTCAAGAGATTAGTGAGACAGAGAGAGAGATGGTAAGGAGGGTTTAGGATTTAATCATCATTAGGGAGAAATTGTAAGAGAAGTCAAGCCTTTTCTAGTTTTCTTAATTAAAAGGATTCAAGTGTGCAATGGAACAATGATATCCAGAAAAAGGTCCTACAGAGGAGTACCATGATTGTTTGTCTAACTGTCTCTAATTACTAATGTACCCCTCATATCTTCACAAATTTACCATGCTCTTTCAACAAAGAAAAGATAAAAGAAAAAATCATTATTCTGAAAAAGAAATGGATAATTTTATTTTACATTATATTCTTAAACACTTGAAACAAAGAAAATGAAATTTGATGAAGACATAGCCTTTGCAATATGAAGGTTGATCAGTCATCAAAGTTTAATCTTTCCCCCTATTATTTAACTTTACAAATGAAGGTTGAAAATGTGAGATAACATCACCTCATGTAATTAGAAAGTTAATTATGTATCAGGGTGACTAGGTTTATAGTCCTTCCAAAAGGGTTGCTTGTCAATCTTGTATAGCTCAACTAATTAATGAAGTAGTTACAAATTTAAATTAAATGTGTAATTTGTAGATATTTCCAACTAATTTGACGTGCTTTTTCTTTTACACCTCAATTGTTAATGTGTCATCCATATAAAGTTTCAATGCCATCATTTTAAGTCAATTATAGAAACTTTTCACACGTTTTTGACATCATTCTCCACTTAAAATTTAGCGTTATAGTTTGCAGTATCTTGTGCACATGAGATCTGACATGACAACATGCAATGTCTTGTGTACGTGAGAGATGTTACAAATCATATATTCTCATATGTATTCAAAGACCCAAAATAACCATCTTGATTCACAAGAGTGATCTGTGACTGGCATTTGGATGAAAAATGTTAGAATTCATAGAGTTAGGGGCATAATTTGACAATTTATGTCAATTTAGATAGTTAAATTCATCAATTATTGGTGTGTGAATTGATAATTATAAAAGTTCAATATGTGTCTTGTCATTTAACCCAAAAAATTATGAAGTACACTTAATTTGATGTACACTTAATGCTAAAAAAGGATGATCAGAAAAATACATACTCATGAGAGCTGGAGGACCTCAGATTATTCAAGATATAAACAAATGCACGCTAGGCATTATGCTCAATGAACTTGGCAACTGCCATTATCATCACTCACAAAAATCCATAAAAGCTTTTCCGCAGATATGAGTCATATAGAGTTCTAAACAAGTGATAACTTAATCTACATGCTACCAACTCCACACTGATGAAATGATTAAGATTCTAGCTATTTACTAAAAGGTTAATGCTTTATAGAATAATATCCTCTTTAAGGCTCACCATAAAGCAAAAGATAGAATTTCAGCCTTTTATATCTTGCTGCAATGCTACTTCACTCTTCTCCTACTCCTAGCTAGAAAACAACCTCATACCTACCCAACCAAACTAAACCTAAGCATTTTGTTTTTTTCTTTCCTCTTTAATGATAACCGTTAGTGTTTAAGACAAATTGACAAAACCATTGATGTGATACAAGGGTATATGCTATTCGACAACCAATAAAGAAAAGGGTTAATGGATCTATCGAAAACTGGGAACTAATTAACCCTTGAATTTTTCACCATTATAGTTTTGTGTCCCAACTCTTTGCAGCTGGTCCTAGTTTTGCTAATTAAAGCATGAGATTTTGTATCAAATTCATGTCAAAAAATGAAAAGCAACAAGTTTTGTGGGGGCATTTTCATTGCAGCAACTCTGCTAGAGAATAGTGATGTACTGGCCTGCTTGGCTTGCTTCATAAAGGGTAGAGATCTTCCTTGTATAATTAAAATCACTATGCTGTTTCATAGGAATGTAAAACTGTTAAACTGTAAAAGCTTTCACTGATTCCCTAAGAAGTTTTATATACGAAAATACTATATTATAGTGCTCCAAAGTATTAATTTGAAACCATTATATATTAATCACTATTTGCGGTGTGTTCTATACAATGAACTCATCCAACTTATTTCGACTTCCTAATTTCAATAATCTGGATTATTATAGAACACCCTCTTCCAACATGACGTTTCTTAATGCATCAAGGCATCGGAACGTATGAGATTTTTGCACCAATCCATGTCCACAGTGGTAAACCAACCATTTACTTTCTAACAGTCCAATTTCTACTATTTGAGTTGGTAAATTTAAAGCTTAAGTGAATCCCAGATTCTCTATGCATGCATGAGAGTCTGCTCAGATTGCATTATTGTACAAACACTTTGGTCGCCTTTAAATTCAAAGCAAGATTTGACAGTAAGACAGTGAGTCTCTGTCAGGACAAGCTTTAAAAGCTTTATCTACCAAGGTCAGGAATGAGGAATACTACTCTTTTTCGTCTTCATCAGTATTTGAAAATAAGTGTTCTTAGTTAGGGAAATATCAATACAATTTTCCTTTCTGCATAATTCTAGTGCAGAAACCTTTCTGCATAATTCTAGTGCAGAAACCTTTCTGCTACATTGAACTGCTGTGCATAATTTCGATATGAATTTCGACATAACATTGCTTAAGCTTTCCCAAATCCGAATCACAAGGTAATTACTTTAAGCTGAATGTGTGATTCCTTGTCTTTTAAGTAAACAGTAAGCAAAACCCTTTTCATAATCAGATTGATTTCTAAATTCAAAACTACACTTGCCGTACACGCTCAGTTGGCATGTTGCTACTTTCAGAGGACATGATAATTAAAGATTTGGTTCCCATACGTCCATATTGGTAATCGGGATGAACAAACTTTACAGAAAAGAAAGCCAATGACTGTTTAGTCCTCCTCGTCTTTCATTGTGAGCTTGTCTAGGAATCTTCAAAGCTCATCGCCTCATTGTAGCTAAAAAGCTAAAAAGGACTCGCGTCTTCTACATTCGCATCCAAGAGGCATTTCAGCAAGCATCTTACCATTTTTCTTCAAAGATATCCATATAAAAAGGCTGTGTTCAGTATGGGGCGATTGCCTTCAATTACCTCCTTGTAAACCCGCAACTGAGCACTACAATGAGACCCACATACATCAACGGCAGACAGCCATCCGCGTGTGCACGTGGGTACTCTACATACTTACGTAGCAAATGTCATATGCGCATTGGGCAAAACGTTGAGGTGAGATTAAGAGCATAGAGTAAACAAGTTGAAGGAAATCTGTCTTTTGTGACAGACTTGAGCAAAGCCAAGCCATGTGCATTTGGTTTCACATAAATGGAACGTAGGGTCGTTGATGTGGAATTGCTCCTTCTCATTCTATTTGTAGGCCTAATCCAAGTTTATTAATAGTAACAAAATAACAATACACCATTAAACAATGTGGGATTGCTTCATTTTCCTTCCGTGTCTGATATCCGTCACCGTCTTCAAATGTCAATTCTAGGTTCTATAACATGAGGAACTGCACATCCGAAAAATCGAAATGTTCTTTTCATTAGAGAACCTGTAGTGACTGAATTATTCGATACAGGATAAGTTTCATAGTCATGTCACCATCCAAAGCGAGTGAAAGAAAAATAAGTGTGAGTATGAGCTAACAAACAGCGCACGTGAAGAGCATAAAGGGCACAATGTCCAAGTTCATCTGCTTTTGGTCCAAGAGGAGTTAACAAACCACTCAATTTAAAACATATTGAAGGCAACAAAATTGCTACAGTTTTAGAGAACCTGTAGTGACTGAATTATGTTCCCTCTCTATTCTACAGTTTCGTTAATGAAGGCTTGACAGGCAGCCCATCGGCCCTTTTTCAAACAAAAAAAAACATATTGAAGGCAACAAAATTGCTGCTGATCAATAAATTAAATGGTGACATACTCTCTGTTTGTAGTTGCAAGAACATTTGACTTCCTATTTTGTACAGAAGCTCCATTTCTACCACACCGAAACCAAATTTGCGGATGAATGATTGGCCCCTTTGACCAAAAACTTCTTGCAATAAGTGGAGCAGGAGGAGCTAATGAAACAGTTTCAATAATGCTACTGTTCATGGGGACAATCAAGACATTATCTTGTGTTTTGAGAATGTCGAGCTGAAATGAAAACTGGCACAGAATCGCACAGGTTTATTCTGTAGAGATCTTTCCTTGGCATAGAATCGCACAGGTTTATTCTGTAGAGATCTTTCCTGGTTCATGCATCCATCCAGTGCTTGTAGACTCTGAATCCGTAACCGGTACTAACAGCAGCTTCTACAGAGTTGGGCAATTATGGAGGGGCTGGGGTGGCATAACCTGATAGAGTGAAGAGGAGGCACGTACGCACATGTTTTCCAAAAAAATATGAAATAGATACACGAGTCCTACATGACATGGAAAACTCAAGTAAAATTGATTCGCAATGAAATAAAACCAAAATCCATATGCACTCTTAACCTGAGGAATTACTTTGCATGCAAGTGCATAACCACTGAATCTTCCGTAGATGCATAAATCCAGAGGCTCATTTTCTTTTTTTTTGGACCAGGAAAAAAAAAAAAAAATCTGTTCAACCTCATTCCCAGATGAAAAAGCTTATACCAGGATTTTGATTACACATACAGAGGTTTTTGCCTTCTCTATCAACCACGGTGGCAAAACTGCAACCAAGATCAAACTTTCTCCACAGAAGCAAACACAATGACAAAATCATGAAATCATGCAGCTAAGCACGTTTGTTGTCAACCAAAATTAACAAAATTCACCCCATGATGAATTTGACAGGAAAACGGAACTCAATATAGGAATATAAATTATTAAATGAAATAAGCAATTGTGGGAGTGTACTAAGCCAGCAATGGTATGATAATTGGTTGAGCTGAAAGGGACCAATGCAGTCTACTGGGTTTTACACTTAAATAAGACTAAACGTATTCCATTTACAAGACCATCAAACTAGGATATTCCCAACCCATCAAGATTATATTTAAAATGAGTAAAGAATAATGTCAAGAGGTTGAGAAGTAACAGTGTAACCAGTTTATTATCTATCTGCAGAGAACTTTTAATTCAATCCACTTTGCTAGTATTGACGAGTCACTCAGCTTCAGGACATTGTTGGTTCACTGAACCAAGACTTCGCTCATCAACTATGATTTCAAGATATCTCATAAATTTCTAGCTAAAAGGAAACAGTGTGGATGAGCCCAAGAAAATAGAAACTATTTGAAGCATGGTTATCTTTGCTCATTATCACAGAACTATCACAGACGACAGGTTATAGAAAGGTGCAGTGTTTCGGTCTTTCACAGACTGCATGGAGAAGGCATTGTCTTGTTTTCTTGGTTACTGTTTCCAGAGAAAACCTCTAGGGGCATTGTGGTAGAGCAATTATCAGTAATCAGAAGGATTATGGGAATGGAACTTCACCCTCACACATGTGGTGCAACTCTTTTCCTCAAAATCAATTTGAAAAGTGAATCACTACAATGTGCTAATGTTCCTCCAAATTCTTTTTTGGCCCATCTTCCCCTTCTCTTGTTTAAGGAAGTGATAAAGCCTAGGTATGTTTAATGCCATGCCCATATATATTCATCTCATATCCAATCTCATGTAGATAAGCAAATCAGGGGGAAGCAGTGACATATACAGAAATCTACTTCAGGAAAGATATGGACCAAGTACATAGCTTTACACCTTACGTTGGGGCTTTGAAGCAAAAGTGGCACTAATGGATTAGCATTACCAATAGTCAAGCCCAAAAATACTGAAATAAACTACTGCTGTCTACACTCTTTGTATCCCCACTGATCATCATCATCAGTGAACTTAAAAGAAATAATTATGAAGTTTTCACCCTCATGGCAAGGCCTTGTGTTTGTTCCACTATGCTATACAAATTTAGTTGTCTTTTCACTAATATGAACCATGACGGTTTCTATTAAAGCAAAATACGCAAATTACAGCTTGTATCCTCAATGTGTCACAAGTAGCAGGCTTTAGCTCATATGTTAAGAACTCAAGTATGGATTTATGTGTTCATTATATCAAGTATGAGGATTGTTCAAGTTATACAAAGCGCAAGAATGAGTCTTCTGCATACAAGCATACATAATGCTGCCAAGTATAAAAACCACACAAAAATCTGGAACCATTAAGCACAAGTAGCCATAAAAAAAACGAACATCATTGCTTGCTAAGATTCCAATTTTACAAAATCTACAGCTCTTCATTCCTCGAATGTCAAACACAAATATAAATATCCAACCATTCTACAACAACACAAAAAAAACTCGAAGAAAAAAATTGGTTCTTCAAGTTCAAGATACACTTACAAGGCTCGACTATTGCCCGGCGCCGCCGCTCTCCTCCAATTTCTGCACATAGGCCTGCAAAGTCATGACCAGCTCCCTCGCCGGCGCCTGAATCGTCCCGACGAGGTTGGACGCCGGCCCCTTGAGGGAGCCAAGCAACTTGGCATAAATCTCCAGCCTCGTCGGCATTGTCTCCAGCGCCTTGAAGTCTCCGGGGGCGTAGAACTTGCCCTCGAACACGGCTCCGGTGAAGTCGTTGTTCTCGAGCTTCCGTTCCTTCTGGAAATCCCGGTAGGGCTTAATGGCCGGCGGGATCTCCTCGCTGTGGACGAACAGCCAGGCGTTCATTCCGGTCATGCAAGGCTTGAGAGCCTCCCAGGGGGTTCCCTCGATGGCTTTGTAGACGAGAGTGTTCTTGGCGACGATGAGCTTGGTGGAGTCCGGTAGGGCTTTGCGGAGGTCCTGGAATTGCTTGACGGTGAGGCCTTTGTAGCTGATACCGGCCAGGAGGTAGCAGTTGTCGAGATTGGTCTTGATGGTTTCGACGGTCTCTTCTTTCTTGGTGCGAGAGATGGCGGAGCGGATGGTGGGGAGGCGGAGGCGGCGGCGGTGGGGAGGGGACGGGAGGGAGAGGAATGGGTTGGCGGGTAGGGTTAGGGATAAGGCCGGGGATGGGGGCGTCGAGTTGAACAGAGTGGCTTCCATTGTTGAAGACGAAGAAGAAGAAGAAGAAGAAGAAGAAAGGGAGTGAGTGGGAGTTGCCTTATCTTATCGATTTTGAGTAGGGGTAGGGTGGGAAAATCGTGTGGAAGAGTTTTGGGAAATTGCAGGGAAACCCCTTGGGGTGGTGATAATTAAAAATTCAACACTAGTTATAAGGAAATTTTGATCACCTTCGTAGTTGTAGTAATTAATTATTATGTGGTTTGAGACTACAGAAATTACTATAGTTCCGACCACTACAGCTCTGACGCGTGCGTACTTGGGGCAAAAACAGAAGGAGAAAAGAAAATAGGCTAATTACTATGAGAGACAGCCAGATGAATCAATTAGGTTGTCCCAGATCATGGACATGCGACAATCCGAGACACAACTGAATAATTTATTTGTCGCCAACGAATTCGGTTACTAGCAAAACTAGTTCCATCGGTTTTCTATTTTCAAAATTATAATCCGCTTAAAATTATGATAATTAATTTAATTCACATTTGGTGTCGGTTCAGTTTTGGTTAGTTTTAGCCGCATTGACTATAACAAACTAAACCTTATTTCTAACAAATATTTTAGTTTAAATCAAAGAACGTGCATAAAAAAAAGAAACAAAAAAAAGATACAATGATATTACGGTGATAAATTGATAAAAGTTTGTGTTGATCTATTTTCTTGATTACAATTCAGTAATTGACAAGTTCTTAATTTTGGTTTGCAGAGATGATTGCTGAACAGAGACATGGGATAATCGTGAATCATTAGTCACTTTGCAATATGGGGGTTTAGCATACATTCTCTCAAGTGGCACAGTTTGAGGGATACCTGGTGGAAGCCTAATGAGAAATGAACAAGAAAAATGTGATCTAAAGAGACCAACAAGTTATATTTTCAGTAAGAAACTACAAATGCGAATTTGATATTCCAACTAGCTCACCAGTTTTACATAGAGCACTCACTCACTAGTCACTAGTCTACAAGCAAATTAAATCTGACACAGCTTCCCTAAGATGAATGAACTGAACAAAAAACAGGCCAATTCACACTGGGGTCAGACCAGCTGTTGATCCAAAAAGACCCCCGCGGAACAAGCTTTTCTGTGAAAGACTAACATAATAATTGTAAACACCAAAACAAAAATTTTGCAACATGTATTAAAATGTCAAACTGGTATCTCATGCATTCATGAATCAATCTAAGCTCCCACCAGTTAGCAACTCCAGAAGCTCGGCCTTCTTCATCTTTGAGAACCCTTTCACGCCTCGAGACTTGGCAAGTGCCCTCAATTCTGGCAGCTTACATGCACTCAAATCCGTCTGTTCAATAAGTTGCTCTTTGTCTTCGTCCACATCATCATCATCCACATTTACTTCAGTACCTGAAGTCTCATCCTCTAACAACTGAACAATCTCTTGCTCAGGCTCAGGCTCAGGCTCAGGTTCAAATCCAAACTCAGTATCATGAACAGGCTCGGCTTCAGGTTCAAATCCAAACTCAGTATGATGAACAGGCTCAGGCTCAAGTACCGACTCCACATCAATCTCAAGCTCTGGCTCTGGCTCAGGTTCTGGTTCAGAAACTCTTTCAGCATAATTCTTTTTTCTTTTGTCAGTTGAATTCACATGCTGCACCGAATTGACTATCTCATCATCCTCTGAATAAATAGGTTGATATGTCAATCGATTGATAGGCGACTTGCGTCGAAAATTTGATGCGGGCCTGCTCAAAGAGGCAGTCGGCTCTTCAGCATAATCCTTCACACTGTTAATTGAATCCAAAGAAGCCGTGTTTTTTCTTTCACTATATCGGCCAGTCTTTTCTGGTTGGTCCAACATAAAGTCTTTGTTTCCAACCCCATTACTGTTTCTCTTTGCCTGTTCAGCCGAATGTTTCCTTAGTAGTTTAAGAAGAGAATCCACAGTTCCATTATCTTTACCTTGCCCTTGCACGGGTTCAACCTTCTTTTCTTCTTTAACAGCAGTTCTCTCCCGAAGCTGAGCCTGGACTTTCCTGAACAGCTCAACAATCTCTTTTTCTCTGGGACCAGGGGCTGCAGTAGCCCCAAACTTTGTGTTACTAGGGAGGGAGAGCAATGGACCATTTTTAGCAGAAAGCAAATCAGATTCTTCAAGGTTTTCAAAGCTGTCTCTCTCTTCATTTCTCCTGTTCCTCCCCCGAGAGTAACCTTGCCTGTTTTGCCTTGGGAAGTCTGGATTTCTATTACGACCACTAGAACCTGCTCTGCACGTAAAAGACACCCCAGTATAAGCACCTCTTAGTGATCCAACCCTCACCTGCGACTTGAATCTATGGTTGAAACGAGAAGAGCAAGGATATACAGGGGCTACTCTCCCCGAAATCCCAGAACAAGGTAGACATTTGCTATCTGATGGTCCAGAACCTGGAAGACAACCAACAGCATCCAAAATCAGGACGCAAATAACAAAATCATGAAAGTAAGAGCTATAAGTGATATACAAAACCACTATCCACCGCATCTACTTTGAAACACTAATAACAACAGGAAACACAATAACATATTACTAAAGAGTACCTAATTTATGTCTTAACAAACGAAAACCCCAGCAAAGGAAACGAAAACCTAAAACGCTTATAGCTAAGTTCATTCCCATATACAGCCAGTAATTACCCATAAACAATTTCAATAACCAATACAATATCGTAGAAACAACTTGTTCGATATAGATAAATGGAAACAGCCTCAAATTTTCAGAGAAATGGGAGATAGTTGAAGGTAAAATAGAATGAAAAAAATTCCAAAATAATCGAAACCCAGAACCACAAAATAATCAAAGACTGAAACCTAACGGCCAGTTTGGTAACTCGACAACCAAAAAAAGCAAATAAGCGAGTTCAATCCTCCAAGTTTGTATCATGGAAAAGGAGCAAACTTGGTTTGGGTAGGAGGAACTTACAGATGAGATGAACGCTCTGTGACATTGCTGGGTGAGAGACGGAGGTGAAGAAGTGAGTTCAGTGGTGGCGGTTTTGCATTTTCTGGCGTTTCAAATGTCAATTTTCTCGCTCTCAGTAGCGTTGCAGGTCATGAGTTTATATATAGGCCATTGATAAGGGACTTGTTGGGTATTAACACTTGAGGCGGTTTAGTCTTGGATACGTTACCGGGTTTTATGACCCGATTACCCGGCCCAAGTATTGTAGTCCACTACGGCATTACTCATGTGATTCCCTTTTTTTTATTTTTTTTACACATTCAGAATTACAGTAATTAGTCAAACACACAGCCTCTCATCTAAGAACGGGAGAGCGACATTAGAAAAACAAATGGTACTACACTCCATCTTTTGATTTTGTTAGATATCAAATTCAAAATAAAACGTCAAAGTTAAAAATACTGGCTCGTAAATTCACTCTGTAGATAAAGTGATGAACTGACGTTCCCAAATTTTGAAGGGAAACTAAACGGGAGTTTACGTAAAATAAACTAGTCTTCCTGTATACATGCTCTGCATGTGTAACTTTTATTTTTTTTTCTTTGAGAAGATAAAAATGAAAATAAATAGATTAAAATAGTTATGCAATCGTCACATTCACCCTTGTAATATAATCAGTTTTAAAGTTTTTTAATCTTTTAAGGTTATTTATGTCAAAATTTTTAATTTTGACTAACAAAACCTCTTCTTCTCTTAATAGTAGCATAGATAAATAAACAAGAGTTTACCAAAAATAGCAATTTTATTTCATAAAATGGTATCCCCTTGCCATGAGGCGCCATATGGTTACGTTATCTATTAATTCTGTTTTTATGAGATGGAACCATCATATTGTCATATGAACCAAGGCAAGGCAACAGAGCCGGTTTGCAAAAGCTTATGGCATCTCCAATGTTTCCAATCTAAAGAATATGACATAACAACTTGGTAACAGCATTTCTAAGAACAAGCCCAAGTATAAAAGTCCGAAAGGTTCCAATTAAACATATGGATTTATCCTCCTTTTCTTCAGTAATCAGATACAGTGCTGCAAGAGAATAAAAATACCATTGCTAAACTCAAAATTCCGTTCAGGCCGCTTCATATTCTTCAACAAGAAAAAAAGACACAATACTGAACTAACCGCAGTGCGCACCTGAACAACCATAAACTTACAACCATGAATCATCCCATTACTGAAGAACAGCTTGAAATTCCATCTTTATTTTTTTCCCGTACTTGAAACAAGGGGAAGAAAAGAAAGAAGAAAAATGATCCAATACGAAATTGGGGGGAAATAGGTACAAACCAAATACGTCAGTGGTTTATGACACATTTTAGGATTTGTGGTTTTTTGCCATCTCATCGACATCCAATTCAACTTCCAGGACAGGCGAATCCTTTCTCATGCTAAAATGACTGGACAAAGGGCACAAGAAACATATATAAATCATTCCAGAACTTTTCCAACAATACAACACAATTAATTAAGCAGACTCGGGTTGAATAACTTGCCTATTCTGAACAGGGCCATGATCAACAGCTGTTCGTAGGCAATATATGACTCTACCAACTATGTCCGTCATGGAAACAGGACCAAACTTTCGACTATCATTGGCTTCCTGCAATAAATAAGACTGATGATTTATCCATGTTTCCCCAAATAGTAAAATGACGAAGTGATGGCATGGGGCAAACGCGATTGTTGATCCTAATTATTGGGCGCATATCTCAATGTAAATTGCATTTAAACATTGAATGCTAACTTTCAAATTCTTAAAATGATCTCATGCACCTTAGCAAATTCCAATCTTTTCAGGGTCATAAAAACATGAGATTATGTAACTGTGGTGGATGAATATTTGATGCATCAATCATATGACTCTCAGTTTCCATGTGTTCCATCCATCTTCAATTAGAATAACATATTCAAGTAATGGTTGATACATTTCTTTTGAGTAATGCATAAATACATCTTTTTCACCATTTGTATACTGGTACCATTCACAAAGAATCCTAAGATGTTTATAGTGGTTCAGTAAACAACCTCCTCAGCTTTGTTGTTGTTACTATAGGCCATGAAAAAGTCTCATTGATTTCTAGCTATATAGCTAGTGAGAGTTCTGTTCATAATTTGATAGATGTTACAACTGCAACATAGCAATCAAAACTACCCACATGCTACCAAGCATTATGTTTGCTATAAAGATGCTAATGCACTCTGCTGGTGTGCTATACGTACTTGCTTATAGAATATAAAAAAAAAAAAAGTGGATAAAAAAAGGAATTATGCAGTAACGTGGAAAATATACTTGATACATAAGTCTGAACATAATGATCAAGATTTCGAAAATTCCATGTACCTTTGCCTTCAAAGTTTCATTATCAGCCAAAACCCAGCATTCATCTTTTTCAAGGACAAAAGGATCATCTTTCTCATCCGTAGACAACATTTCATACCCTTCTATGGCAGCCAATCTTCTCACCAAATAATTATCTGGGTTATCAGGGTCCTTCAAGACCACTACATCCCCAACAAAAACACGCCTGTCAGATAAATATGAAGCGGTCACTTGAACTGTTAGGGAACCATCAAATCATGTAAATGAAAAGAAGAAGAAATGTAATTTTCTTTTCTCACAGATATGGCAGCATCTGTTTATATCAAATGCAATGATTAAAGAAGAAGCACTGCTCATGGATCACTTTGGAAGAATGACAACCAGTGCAGAACATGATTAAGCATCATAAAGCTTATCGTTAAAACCATTTCAAAACTCATAAGTACAAGTTGAAGAAATGCTTTTAGAGAAAAGAAGCACATAGTTTTCTATTAAAAATAGACTCAATATGAGTGACCAAACCCTGACCACATATTCCCACATGCATATATACATTTGCAGAAACAGTCACTACTAACCCAAATGATTCACAAAGAAGTTTATAACCAACCAAAGTTAAAGTCAATAGGAATTTTCCTAAACTGCAGCTAACTAGAAGAGAGATAATTAAGGTACATCTTTAAGAAGAACTCACTATAGATTGAATTAATCTTCATAGGTGACTTAGAATTGAGAATTTGAGATGTTATCTTCAGGTTTCTGAATGCCAGGTTCTCATACTAAACCCGTGACCATTTGAAAGTGCCTCATAACAAAATGATTTTGGATCACCAATCAAAGTTTCATTCTTTTAAATGCACGATGAGATGTCTTATATCATTACATGAAAATGCTCCACAAACTGATCCATAGAGTAACTTCAGAAGGAATGATTTTACACTCACAGTCTCAAAAACTCACAGAAAGGAGATTTAACCTGGAAAGATGTATCTAAAATGGTAACTACCTTGGGTCTGCAGCTGGTAACTTCCTGACAAGGAGAGTTCCCCCTTGTTCCCCTATACTAGGGGCCATCTCTGCTCCTTTATTCCAATGCATGTATGTCAACTTTCCCTGAAACAAATTTTTCCAAACAGCATCACCAAGTTCTCTGTCTGTGATTTGACCTCTTTTATAGTTCTGTAATTCATAAAAATTGTTGTCATGACAACTTCAACGAACAAGAGGACAAACAAAAACCATTCATAAAGCCTTCCCCAACTTAATGATAAGCGAATGCAAGAAAAGGGTACAGCAGAAGCAAGAGGATAATGATTATCATTTGACCATATAAAGCTATATGGCAATCCAACTTATTCTTCTAGTAATAAAAACTTGTGAATGGATTCTAAAGAGTACACGTTTAAAAGCCTTGAGGAGGACCCAGTTTTACCCTTGTGCTTTTAACTTTCAAGAACCGGACTTTGAACTAGCTAGACAACTCATCTTTTAAATGTTCGCAGTTCTAACACAGCTACAAAACTAACTGCACAGCTTCTTATCTTATGAGATTGTGCCCCAAAACAGTAACCAGAAATGCCAAAATGGCAATTTTGAGAGAAATGCATCTTCAAGAACACATTCTCCGACCCACTCAGCAATATAACACTAAAAATTATATAATACAAGTTCTCTTGTAGAACAATTACGAAATCAATATCGAGGATAATAATGCCACTGCGAAAACCCATCAATTATTAAGAAAAGCCACAACCAGAGTACCAAACCCTTATCCACAACAACATCTTAACACAATAAACCACCATTAAAACAGTACCCAATGACACAATTCAATGATTTAATCCATCAAGTTTCATACTTCCAACAACAGAAGAGGCAAACCGGTCTCATAAATCCCAAAAGACCATTTCTTTACCAAAATTAAAAAGTCCCCATTATGCAAGTTCGATGCTTTAACCTTAATAAATAAAACCCAGAAGCGGATTAATCAAAACAATAAAGACAAGTTGAGAGATGGGTAAGAGTAAGAATGAGTGAGAGACCTTCCAGCTGATAGTGGCAGAATATTCGAGCTTGTGGGCTATGTATCGGAACCAGGTGGATAGGGAAACCATCGCAAAGACAGAGATTGACTGACTGCTGCTGTTAATTTGTTCCTTGTTGTGCTCAGAGGTTCAGTTTGGGCATTCGCCTTTTCTTAAACCCCTAAAAAAGTTTGTGTTTGTTGTTATTTTGCTCTCGTGGGCTTTCGCAAATCGCGATTTTAGACGATGATGTCTGATGTGTTGATATTGGTGTTTTAATGGAATTGATGCTCTGCATTTTATTTTATTTTATTTTTTTACAATTTTTTTTAAAAAGAAAATAAAATAATCAATTGAGGATAACAAATGCTAGGTTTAGTGAGGGATTTCCCTCACTTTCACAACAGTAAATAATCGTAATTGTAAAAGTAATTGCATTTTAGCAGACAAATGACTTGCAAATTAAGTTGCAATTAAACTCCGAATGGAAGGTACCTCGTTAGCATGGTTTTGTACTTTTGTACACCATCCATCATGGCCACGAGATCTCTCGTTCTGAAGTCTTGTCCACAACATCTTTAGTTATGTTATGTTGCAAAGTTCTTTAACACAATATTAGCTTTTCAAACATATTATATTAAGTTCTTCTTCATCAATTGATTGCAAACTCTAACCCTAAATTTTGTGGTTAGGTGATGTAGGACGAGATTTTAGCCAATTTCAACAAAGAATCTCGAAAAGAAAAAAGCGTCTCCACATTAAGAAAAATGATTTGAATATTGGATATTGGTATTCAAATAGGCTTCTTAATGATGGAATTAATCATAAATTACACTTTTGGATATATCGGGATTCTCGAGCAAAATCTTGATTGGGACTCCAAGCGTAATATTCTTTAGTATCTAGGATTTTATTTTCGATTTTTATTTAATCAGTTTTAATTAGGTTTCCTAGTTTTAGTCTACAATAAATTGTTCTTTTTGTTTTCTAGTTGTATTATGTTTATTCTATGTGCCCTATATAAGGCACCTATTCGATTGTAATTTTCATTCAAGTTATCAATAAAAACTCAAATATTAGAGAAGTTTCTCTATCTTTCTTACGGCTGTGCCTGTAATTGCTAGTGGATTCTAGCTCATCTCATATGGCTTTCGACGCTTGACGGAGCCCCTTACTATCGTGTTCACGCTTCCCGCATCATTTGGTATCAAAGCGGGTATCGCCTGCTTCTTAGCAGACGACGATCCAAGGGAGAAGTTCACTACCACCAACCTCAACGACGCTGGTCGTAGAGTATCTATCAAAGAAAGTTTCGTTGAAGAGGAATATGCCAAGGGATTCGCCCTAGGACAACCTCATCAATCCAAAAAGAGAGAGAGAGAGAGAGAGAGAGAGAGAGAGAGAGAGAGAAAACATGGAACTTTGGATATTCACAACGCCGGATTACGATGACTTCCGAACTACATGTGTTATCAAAGACAAGGTATGCTCTGTAATAATTGATAGTGGTTTACGAGAGAACTTTGTAGCAAACAAAGTTGTGGATTATTTTCAATTACTGACAGTGAAGCTAAGTGATCCATACTGGATTCTATTTGGAGAGGATGAATATGCACAAGTAACAGAGGTTTGTAAAGTTCCTGTCTCTATGGGAAAATTTTATAAAGAAGAGATTACTTGTCATGTGATCGACATGGACGACACTGATGTGCTTTTTGGAATACCATGGCATGAAAGCGTCAAAGGTGGTTATTGCAAAGACAACACATATTTATTTCGGTGGGAGTCACACAAAATTAAAATCAAGTCTGAAAGGATGAAAATCAAGAATGACCATCCTGAGGTGTGTGAAAAGGAACATGAAGAAGGCACTTTGAAGATTAAAGAGAAACTCATTAAGGACACGGAAGTTGATTCATTCATCACACCGATATCCATGTCATGCATGCCTAATTGTGTTCAAGATCAACCCAAGGAGAAGTCAATGCCCATTCCTTTTCAAGTGGAGGAGTTCAAGTTTCAAGATGCTTATTCTAAACTTGTCTACGGTATTGGATTCATGGTGATACCTTTTAATTTCGAAAATATTGAAGTTGATGGCTTATCATGTTTTATTCCTACTAATGATCGAGCTGCATTTAAGAGGAACTCGAGGTCGATTCTTTTCAAGTGGAGGAGACTGATGTAGGACGAGATTTTAGCCAATTTCAACAAAGAATCTCGAAAAGAAAGAAGCGTCTCTACATTAAGAAGAATGATTTGAATATTGGATATTGGTATTCAAATAGGCTTCTTAATAATGGAATTAATCATAAATTACTCTCTTGGATATATCGGGATTCTCGAGCAAAATCTTGATTGGGACTCCAAGCGTAATATTCTTTAGTATCTAGGATTTTATTTTCGATTTTTATTTAATCAGGTTTAATTAGGTTTCCTAGTTTTAGTCTACAATAAATTGTTCTTTTTGTTTTCTAGTTGTATTAGGTTTATTCTATGTGTCCTATATAAGGCACCTATTCGATTGTAATTTTCATTCAAGTTATCAATAAAAACTCAAATATTAGAGAAGTTTCTCTATCTTTCTTACAGCTGTGCCCGTAATTGCTAGTGGATTCTAGCTCATCTCATATGGCTTTCGACGCTTGACGGAGCCCCTTACTATCGTGTTCACGCTTCCCGCATCATTAGGGGTCCCAGATTTGTGGTTATCATGTGGTGATCGCTGTTAACATATTAATCATCTTTAGATTGCTCGTAAGTGGCCATGAGGATCTTGTTACCAAGGCCATTCCTGAGGTGTGCCGCTGTCTTAAGCGGCACCTCAGGCCACTAATTTTTGAGAGCATCCGATTAAAAAAAAAATGTATATAATCGAAAGGTATGTATTATAAATTTGTATAAACAAACATATGTGATATGTGCATCCAGTGGCGTAGCCAAAAATCTCTCTTAGGAGGGTCAAACTTTATTAACTAACAAATTATATTCATTTCTAGTCATCCTCTAAAAATAACACAATCTTTTGCCCAAAAAAATATATATATTAGTATAATTAAGAAAATTTAGGTGTAATATTTCTTGTACTAACGCTAAAATTGAAAGATCCTAAAATCATGTTGAATAAATTTTGGGTTTTAAGATGAATGATAAATATAGAAAACCTTATGTGTTACTTCAATTTAGCATATTAATAAAGAATCGTAAATATGCGCATATGGGCATATATCAATCAATAGGGTAAGAAAACCTTGAAAATATTTGTATTAATTAGATATATGTAGTGTATTAATAGTGTAAAATATTATTTCATTCCATTAAAGTTCAAGGATAATTAAAACTAATTAAGATAAATTTGTATTTGTTCAAGTAAACCCTAATTTGTGTTTGGCCCAAACTCTAGGTTACTTGCTCTAGTGGTAATAGGGTTAAATTAGAAGGATTTAGATTCCTATTCAATGTACGATTACTTTCCTTGTATGATTGAGATTCTATGCATTGTAATCCTCTATATAAACAGGCCCCTATTATCAATGAGAACACACAGCGATTTCCTCTCAATTTCAGTTTCTCTACAACACGTTATCAGCACGAAGCCCTAACCCTAAAACAAATAGCCAAACTCTGATTCAAGAAGCTAAAAACTTTGAATCCGAATATAAAACCTTGATGCCTTTTCTGCCTCCACCTCACACCTTGAAGAACTCGATCCCAGGAGTCCAGAACCGGCGGCCCCACCCCAAGAACCGGCCGGAAACTCACCGAACCGACCACCGGAAGCTCCATACAACTCGCAGCAAATATTCCACCGGTTCACCATCTTTTGGACCTCCAATTTCCACCAAATTTTGGTATCAAAAGCCACTTGATCTGAAGTTTCGGGAACCGGAATAAAAAGTCCAAAAACCGGTGAAAAACTTGCTAAATCGGCCGACTCAAAGTCCTGCAGAAAAACCGGCAAAAGGAAAAGAAGGAAAAGAAAAAGAAAAAAAAGGAAAGGAAGAGAAGCCCAGAAGCCCAAGGCAGAGGCCCACTGACGCAGGCCCACTGCCACGTCATCAGGAGGACCCACAGCCACGTCAGCACAGGGACCCACTGACACGTTAGCACAGCCACGTCAGCACCCCCGGTCAACGACTTTTCCGGCGACTTTCCGGCTACTTTTCCGGCCATTTTCCGGCGACCTATTTCGAGGTATTTTTTACTAAACGTTCCCCTTTTTTTAGAGTTTTTAAATTCAATCTCTCTTCTTTTTCGGGGACTTCCAACCTACTTTCTTCTACCCTCCTTTCTTTATCATAGGAGAGACCAAATTAAGCCGAACTGTGGGGGTTTGTGCTCACTCCAAACTTGGAGCTTGTAGAGTTCTCCAAACTTAGAGTTTGTTGAGATAAAACGATCGACCGTAAACATCATTGTTTTGATCTAATCCAACCCCTCTTGGAATTGAATTTCTTGGAAGCGATTACGCTTGGAAATTCCTAATTTCTTGGAAGCGACTACGCTCAGAAATTTTATTTATTTTCGTGGTAGCCTTTTTCCGCTCCGAAAGTAACCCTAATTTCTTGTTCTTTTTCAGGATGAGTAACCTGAACAAATTGGACTTTGCTCCATTGGGAACAATTGGCTCTGAATATCACAGGTGGGTTCTTGATATCCGCCAGCATCTCAAGGCCGATGGAATCTTGGATAAGATTCTCGAGCCTAGACAGGACGTGCTAACTGTTGAGCAAGCTCAAGCTTTGGAAGCAAATAGATCAGCCTTAGAGGCAAATAAGGCGAAACTCATCATCCTAATGACTCGTCATATGGATGATTCGCTCCAGTACGAGTGTATGAATGAAGAAGACCCCAGAAGGCTGTGGGTCTCACTCGAAGATAGATTTGGCAACGTCCGTGACTCCCTGCTTCCTAACCTAGAAGTGAGATGGCATAGCCTCCGCTTCTGTGATTTCAAGTCAGTTCTTGACTACAACTCGAAAGCACTTCGCATTAAATGCTTAATGGAATTCTGTGGTAAAGAGATCACAAATGCGATGTTGATTAAGAAGACTCTCTCTACTTTCCCCATCTCTGCATTGATGGTTGCTAAGAACTATCGAATCGATATTACTGCAAGACGAATCATAAGGTTTCATGAGCTCATTGGAGCTATGAATGTAGCTGAAAAGCATGACAACATCCTTGTCAAGAACTATAATTCGAGATCCATGGGGACAGAGCATATTCCAGAATCCAATTATAGTCGCGCCCCAAAGAGAGGGCGCCAAGAGCGAAACCCTAATCTTAGGAATACATTTGGACATTCTGGTCCATATAATCGCTCTACTTGGGAATGTAATCGCCAAAATAGGCGAACACGGAACCGAAGAGGTAAACGTGGAAAGAGAGAGGGAGGCAACTCCTCTGGCCATGTTGGTGGCGCCGCCAACACTAAGAGCCATCTGAATGACGCTTTCAAAGCACCTCAATCAATGGAGTTTGAGCAAAGAGATGTATGTTCTCGTTGTGGAATGTCTAATCATTGGGCACACATTTGTAGAGCTCGTGGAGAAAATGTCACCGCCTACAAAGCATATTGTGAAGCAAGATAAGCTCACTATATGGAACAAGAAGATCAAGAAGATGATCTAGAGTGAAGGGTTGAAGACTACAAATCTGGCTGGGATCAATAGATTGCCAATTCTGTTTAAGTCTTTATTTTTCCAAGAGATGTAATAGGCAATTGCCATATATTTTTGTAGTAAATGCCAATGGTTAGCTTTTCTTCAAAGTAGGCTCACTCAAAGTAAGTGTCTAGGAAGGTTCTAAGATTAGTGGTACTTAAGCGAGCCTTGCTCCACCGACATCTCTCTACTCACCTGGTCACATTTATTTTTGAATTACCGAAAGAAGTTAGACGACTACCATTGTTTTGCATTAGCTATCATTTTGGATTAGATTTTGTTTACTCAAAGAGACAAAGATGTAACTCCGTTGGCTTATGAATAAAATTTCGAGTTCTTTATGACTCCATTTTGATTCTGAATATATGACTTTTGTGACTACGATGGCTGGGCCATCAGTATTAATTCAAGGACATGGAATAGCCCAAGTTCCACTTGCCCAATGACACCTTAATTACTGTCACAGAAACTCTCTACGCTTCTAGGGCGAATCACACCTATGAATAGCCAACGGATTCCATGCGAAAACGCATGTAGAGAACGGAAATGAGTTCCTTTGCAATACCTCTAATGATTGCCAACAATGGCGCATCTTAGAGAAGTTTATGTCTCTCTCTAGTGGATTCTATGTCACTATTCGAGCTATTAATCCAATAAAGTTATAAGAGAAGATCTCTTGGATTTAGACACATATTGGCTTTGTCACGACAGGATAGATCATCCTAGTCATGATATGATGACCCGTCTACTAAAGACTTCACATGGACATCATTCCTTTAGAGCGAAACGAAGCATGAATCAAAAGTTGATTTCTGGACTAAGTGTGACCGAAGCTGCTGCCTAGGACACCGCCTCCGTCCATCACCAGCCTGGGGCTGGCACAGTCCCTATCCATGACACCATGGATAACGTCCATCATGGTGATGGCGCCCCAGGTGATGCTGCAATCACCAACTTGCTTCAAATAGCGTTTCAGACGCTTAGGCCTAACCAAAATTCTCATTGGTTACTTCAAAAGCCTCTCGCTCGTTTTACAAAGCCCGTTCCTTAGGGAAATTAGGACTAAGACCGTCCTATGCAAAGGAAATGAACATACTCATTCTGTTCTTACATAGAATCCATGGGGATTCTGTGGATTGATTCAACCAACTTGCGGAGGCTTAAATATTTCATGATGTTGGTTGACACGCAAACACTCTGGTCACGTGTTATGCCATTGTCCACCTATAAATGCTACTTATGCTACACTCCTAGCACATATCATATGACAACGGGCTCACTCCCCGGATCATCCTATTCATTCAATTGGATCTGACTATGCTAGAGAGTTTACATCGAAAGACTTTCAATGGATATTGCAATGGGACTGATGTTGGACATCACATTCCCATGTACACACCCAAATGGCCTTGCGGAAACGACTACGATGGTAGTTCGGACATTGGTAATGCGCACCAATCTCCTTATATCCTCTTGGGGTGATTCAATATCGCATGCAGCTATGCTAATTCGTCTACGACCCACCGCCACTCAATATACCTCTGCGTTACAGCTAGTGACTGGGTACAAGTATCGTACTTACGCATATTTGAGTGAGCCATTTATGTGCCAATTGTGCCGCCACAGCATTCTATGATGGGTCCTTACAGACGAATGGGCAACTACGTTGGATTTGAGACTCCAACAATAGTCCGTCACTTAATGCCCTTGCAAGGCGATCTCATTACCGCTAGATTTGCGGGTTGTCACTTTGATGAGACAGTCTTCCCGTCGTTAGGGGGAGATAAGAACACGGATGTTCAGCAGGAACGACAGGAATTATCATGGCATGTCCCCACTATGTCTCATCTCGATCCCTATTAAAGTGACGAGATCACACAAATATGCTGCAAACAAGCCTGCAAGGAAGGACGTCCCTACGAGAGGACGTAGCGCCACCCTACACGGAGGTAAGCATGGCGCCAACGCTAAAGAGAGTGGCACTATGGAGTTACAGACCATGGCCCCAGCTAGGATGCGTGGGAGGCTCGTAGATTCGAATGATGCTTTGGCAACTCCAATCCTTTGATCATCGACACTCAAAATCCGTCTAATGAGAATCTTCAGGGTTATGGTTATCGTTGGGGGACTCCTCAACGTGAAAACCTATTCCTGAGAATATAGAGCTCTATGAAAATTACACTAGTGTACATGAGACGTGGAATAGAAACTCCATCATAATTGATGATGTAGTTGCGCATTTCATTGTGCATGAGTTTGTCGAGTCAGATGATATCGAACCACGCTCCGTTGATGAATGAATGCCAACATAGAGAAATTTGGCCTAAATGGAAATTTTGCGACCCAGTTTAAGATGGATTCTCTAACAAAGAGGAAGGTTTTCGAGCTAGTGATGCCAACACCTCCTAACATAAAACCTATTGACTAATGGGTCTTCGTTAGAAAGCGTAGTGAGAAAAAGATATGGTAATCTCGCCTTATGGCTCAAGGCTTCTCATAAAACGCCCTGAAATCGACTACGATGAGACATATTCTCTCGTAATGGATGTCATTGCACTCCACTACCCTATCAGTTTGGTAGTTTCCGAATAACTGAACATGCAGCTTACAAATGTGATCACTACGTATCTCTATGATCTCTATAGGGATCTAGATACGGAATATATATGAAGGTTCATGGTGAACTTCATTTTCCCAAGTCAAGTGGCTCTAGACCACGGAGCGCGTTTACAAAGAGGTTGAAACGCTCGCTAAAATAACTACTTGATTGGGAAGGGATATGCCCACGCGTTTCCATAACAAGTTTCGGATTCCATCACTGTTCATGTTGGACATGATCTTCATTAGAAGCCTTTAAAGAGTTAAGGGAAACCGCTGAACACTTGAAATCCGATTTTGAGATGAAGGATTATGGGAGAACACGATTATGTCTCAGTTTGAAACTTGAGCATCGTGTCGATAGATGCTTAGGCATTTTGACAAGGTCAAACCTTCAAGCACCCCCATGATCGTCCGTAGTCTTGATCCTGAAAATGATCATCTTCGTCTGAAAGATGATGATGAAGATGTGCTAGAGGCAAAAGTGCCTTACTTGAGTACAATAAGCGCATTATTGTACTTATGAGATTGTGCCCCAAAACAGTAACCAGAAATGGCCAAATGGAAATTTTGAGAGAAATGCATCTTCAAGAACACATTCTCCGACCCACTCAGCAATATAACACTAAAAATTATACATTACAAGTTCTCTTGTAGAACAATTACGAAATCAATATCGATGATAATAATGCCACTGCAAAAACCCATCAATTATTAAGAAAAGCCACAACCAGAGTACCAAACCCTTATCCACAACAACATCTTAACACAATAAACCACCATTAAAACAGTACCCAATGACACAATTCAATGATTTAATCCATCAAGTTTCATACTTTCAACAACAGAAGAGGCAAACCGGTCTCATAAATCCCAAAAGACCATTTCTTTACCAAAATTAAAAAGTCCCCATTTTGCAAGTTTGATGCTTTAACCTTAATAAATAAAACCCAGAAGCGGATTAATCAAAACAATAAAGACAAGTTGAGAAATGGGTAAGAGTAAGAATGAGTGAGAGACCTTCCAGCTGATAGTGGTAGAATATTCGAGCTTGTGGGCTATGTATGGGAACCAGGTGGATAGGGAAACCATCGCAAAGACAGAGATTGACTGACTGTTGCTGTTAATTTGTTCCTTGTTGTGCTCAGAGGTTCAGTTTGGGCATTCGCCTTTTCTTAAACCCCTAAAAAAGTTTGTGTTTGTTGTTATTTTGCTCTCGTGGGCTTTCGTAAATCGTGATTTTAGACGATGATGTCTAATGTGTTGATATTGGTGTTTTAATGGAATTGATGCTCTCCATTTTATTTTATTTTATTTTTTTACAATTTTTTTTAAAAAGAAAATAAAATAATCAATTAAGGGTAACAAATGCTAGGTTTAGTGAGGGATTTAACTTCACAACAGTAAATATCGTAATTGTAAAAGTAATTGCATTTTAGCAGACAAATGACTTGCAAATTAAGTTGCAATTAAACTCCAAATGTTGGAAGGCACCTCATGTTATGAGCATGAGTTGTAAGGTACCTCGTTAGCATGGTTTTGTACTTTTGTACACCATCCATCATGGCCACGAGATCTCTCGTTCTGAAGTCTTGTCCACAACATCTTTAGTTATGTTATGTTCCAAAGTTCTTTAACAAAATATTAGCTTTTCAAACATATTATATTAAGTTCTTCATCAATTGATTGCAAACTCTTAACCCTCAATTTTGTGGCTAGGGGTCCCAGATTCGTGGTTATCATGTGGTGATTGCTATTAACATATTAATCATCTTTAGATTGCTCATAAGCAGCCACGAGGATCTTGTTACCAAGGCCATTCCTGAGGTGTGCCGCTTAAGGCAGCCACCTCAGACCACTGATTTTTGAGAGCCTCCGATGAAAAAAAAAATGTATATATCAGAAGGTGTTGTTGATGAAATTAAAACATCATTGACTGATTCAACTAATATGATTTTCAGTTAAAATTCATGGTAATAAACTGAATTGAGTTCAAATTTATAAGTAAGGTGTAAAGTGTACAAGGTAGGGGCATCATTTCTTAACTTTGAAGATTATTGCTTGACTTATTTGTAATTTACTCTGTAATGTTGCAATGATCCAATAATAAACAGTCCATTTTAAAATTCCAAAAATTTAATACCTTAATATAACACAAACTCGACTCGACACGATTCATTGACAGCCTTAGCCATGTACCCAATAAATATCTTAATGTACCTAACACTATATTTTTATCCTCGATTTTTCAATTTTGTCCTCGCATCAATAATTTAATAGGAACAATAAAATTGCACCATCCCTATTATGTATGTTTCACAAACACAATTTCAGAATTTTGAGCCAACAACTTGAATTTTCACATAGCACTCTGAATCAATGATCATGATCTATCCACCTTCACCTAATTACTGCAAAATAACGGATCAATAATTTTCTGCAATCGATCATATTGATCTGGCATTCACATATATACTTTTAATTCTCAGTTGCAGACTAAAGAATGATGGCCTTTTAATCTTAGACCTCGTTTGGTTCACGGAAGGGAAATCAATTCTCTTGTCTTTCCTATAGAGGTGGGAAATCAAAATTCCTGTTAGTTTTCCTTTCTTGTGTTTGGTAAAGTAGGGAAAGTATCCAGGAAACACCATTTGATTTCCTTTTCTGTATTTGGTTGGTTAAGGAAAAGAAAGTAAAAATATGTCTAAGTTTCAATAATACCCTTGTATTTTGAAATAAAAACAACATTTGGATGTTGCACATCAGTAGGCTTCCTGATGGCTCATTTGGATGTGATTTGGTGCAAATATGTAAGGAAACCCTATGTATAAAAGAAAACAGACCTAAATATCTTTTACACCATTCATGGTAGCATAAATGTTTGGAAAGAGCAAGAATTATACATTAAGAAAACAATCAACACTAGGCAATTTGATATAATTATCACAAAGCAAACAAGATAGAAAAATCAAGACTAAATCAACTCATAGGCCTTTCGTACAACAATTAACACAGTAGATGAACAAAAATATCACTTTTGTTAAGAACCCAAATAACATTGATTGATCAGCACAACTAATAACATTTTAGTACTTCTCAGAAACATAATATTGCTAGTTAAAAGCACCAGTAATCTACAAGACTCCTTCATATCACAAAGCAAACATGTTTCTATAAACAAGGATCACATATATAATGCAACATGCAAAAGAAATTAATATTAGTCCAGCTTTTGATCAATATTCATAAAGAAACAAGAAGTTAATATACAAACTTAGATTCATAAGGCTTAACCAAAAGAGAGATCAGATTCATAATATTGCTTATAGTCTAGAAGTTTATTATTTTTAATTCACTATTATAGGATAATATTATGCAGAAAATAATACTATATTAAGTTCAAAAAGTGGGATTATATTCACTTATAGCAAGTAAGGCACTTAAAAACTTAACTCTTTTACAAATCTTTCCATAGCACAGCAAGTTAGGCAATCAATATTAGAATCAGGGTTATTATTGTCCAAAATTGCAGTCATAAATGCTGGGAAAGAAGAGGGGAAAATCAATCCCATGGGTCTTGAGTGGAAAGACCTTCCCCCCTATTTTCCCCTCTGTCAGGAAAGTGCTTCCAAATTCTGTGCTTACCAAACAGAGGAAAGGAAAGACTTTCCTTTCCTGATGCCTAAAATCCATGAATCAAACATGGCCTAAGTGAAAAAGGCCCTGGGGGAGATTAAATGTCCTCCCTCCCACAAATTATTCTCTTTAAATAAGTGTATATTATGTTGCTATTTGTCGAACGAAATACATTGAGAATTAAGAAGGTAATCACAGTGAGTCAATATCTAAGGGAGATTGGAAGATAATGGTGAATTGGTGATCGATAAGGCGCTCATGCGCCAGTTACTTTGCTGTTGGTTTTTTTTTCCCTTTCAATTCTAATAGTAAGGGAAGTTATGGGAAAACCAGAAGTACTTGGTAAATTGCAAAAGTAATAAAACAAATCCCCTTAGAGAATCTTTAGCAATGCTAACCATTTTTTAGTTAAAATTAGCTAGAAAGTCATTTTGGCTAACCACTTTAGAAATACGTCTATATCAATGCTCTCTATTTTAGCTAATTTTGAATTTATATTATTTTTAAATGATGATTAAAGAGTTCAAATGTATTTATAAATTACATAAAATAACTTAAAATGAATGTTTTAAATTATAGAGAGTCTCATCTCGCTCTCTATATTTAGGAGCGAGATAGCTAAAAGTTATAATAGAGAGCCACTTAAGAGTTTGGTGCAGCTGCTAAAATAGATAAAAAACTAAACATGCTCTCCAAAATAGCTAAGAAGCTAAAATAAAGAGTCTGATAAAGATGCTCTAACAATTCTCTAACAAAAGTATTTGGTAATCTCAGTGAATTTTAACCCTATAAATACATTCATCAACTACGCCTCCAATAAAGTACGTAATTCACCCTTCAATATGAGAGCTTCCAGCCAAGTACTAAAATCAGTGTATGCTTGGCCCTAAAAGTATTGCATTTGACTGCAGCTATGCTACAGTGCAAGCTCCATTGGAAGCATGGGTAGAGCCATGTACGGACACGGTGGGTCCTGTGCCACACTGTGATTTTTATATATTTTTTAAATTTTTTTGTACAAATGTAAGATTATAAAGTTTAGAGTTTTTTCACAAGAAGTAAACCCAACTTGCCCTAGTGGTAGAACTTGTTTATTTGTTATGGTTGTCCCACTTACTCCACTAAAAGATTTGTATGTCCATTTACCCCATTTAAATGTAAAAAGATAAGTTTGCCCTCCTAATAATTAAAAATTCATTGGAGACTTCACGAGACTCTGGTCATAGGCCACGAGAATTCGGTCACCGGTCAGCGATACCGGACCCCGATCATTGGCCTGAGGTTGTCGAGGGTTTACAAAGAGGTCGCCAGAGCTTTTATTACCTCACAATAAAACCCAATAAATTTTTATTCGGGGAGCAATAAAAAGTTTATTAGATATTATTGAAGGGCAATAAAATCGCATGCCGAACTCCGATCACAGGTCCGGAGGTTACCCGAAGTTTCCCAAGAGGTTGCCGGAAACTTTTATTACCCCCCAATAAAATCTAATAAACTTTATTGGGGGGCAATAAACCATACGCGGGGACTCCGATCACCTGTCCGGAGGTTTCCAAAGAGGTCGCCGGAGACTTTTACCCCCCAATAGAACTCAATAAATTTTATTGAGGGACAACAAAAAGTTTATTGGGAGACAATAAAAAGTTTATTAGGTATATTATTGGGGCAATAAAATTAGACGGGGGACTCTGGTCATCAGTTCAGAGGTTCTAAAAGAGGTCGTCGAAGACTTTTATTACCCCCTAATAAAACCTAATAAATTTTTATTGGTGGGCAATAAAAAGTTTGTTGGGTATTATTGGGGGGGGCAATAAAACCGAACGCCCGACTCCAGTCATTGGTCATTAGATTCCAGCAGTCGGTGACTGAAGTCCCGTGAAGTCTCATGTGAGGCGATGACTTCTTGAGTTCCTTATTGAGTATTATAGTAAAAAGTATGTAATTTGTTCGGTAAGTGGAAAATCTTATAAGATGTTTAAGTAAATAGGTTAGTATAGCTATTGAATAAATGAACATTTTCTCAAATAGGGACACTTCACATTTGTTATGGTAACAAGATGAGAATAGTCAAAATATCCATTTTCGGTTCATTCAGTTCTTCTTCCTCGATAAGTATTTTGGATAACGAGCAACCACGTTGCTTAAGTCGATGTATCCATCCCTTTCACCACTCAATACCTCTAATCAATTCGAATAAAATTCGGACACAAATCCGAATTCCAACACCCTCGGACCCGACCCGAAACCACGTGGCATCAGAACCCACCAAACAAAAACCCCACTAGGCCGCGAAACCAAAAGCCTCGCAAATCTCTGTCTCGATTCCTCTATTGCCGCCACGTATTCTCTCTCTCCCTTTCAGTTTTGACTATCCCCATCTCTCTCTCTCTCTCCAGAGAAGGATCAACGCTTCCACCCATCCCCGTGTTTCGTCGCCGGAGCCCCGCAGGTACCTCACTTCTTTTCACCTCTTGATTCCATCTGCTGCTTTTGTCTCTGATGAAAATGACAATCTGAATGTAAAAAGTTTACGATTTTAGTTACATTTCATTGAAGATTTAGTTTTGAATTTGAGTCCAGAGACTAAGAGGGTGTTTGTTTTGTTTGTAATTTGTGAAATGAAATCAGGGTTGTGAGTTTTTTTGTGCTGGTGGAGTTATGGACAAGTTTAATTTAGGTCAGTTGGGTAACTTGGGCGAGAAATTGGTGACGAGTGGAGCTCAAATGGGTCGGATGGTTAGTGGCAAAGTGAAGGAGATTCTGGCTACCCCGACTCCGGAATCGAGGATGATTGATGAGGCCACCTTGGAGACAATGGAGGAGCCCAATTGGGGCCTGAATTTGAGGATATGTGCTATGATTAACAGTGAGGAGTTTAGTGGGTCGGAAGTTGTGAGGGTTATAAAGAGGAAGATTTCGGGGAAGAGTGTTGTGACACAGAGGCTCAGTCTGGACTTGTTGGAGGCGTGTACTATGAATTGCGAGAAGGTGTTCTCCGAGGTTGCGTCGGAGAAGGTGTTGGATGAGATGCTTAGGATGATTGATAATCCGCAGACTGATAGCGAAAATAGACGCAGGGCTATGCAGTTGATAAGGGCTTGGGGAGAGTCTCAGGATCTTGCATATCTACCTGTGTTTCGTCAGACTTACATGGTCAACATTCTCTCTCTCTCTCTCTCTCTCTCTCTCTCTATATGTATATCTGTATAAAGCATTTCTTGTGTGACAATTGCTGGTCTTATGCTATGCGTCACTGAAGGACATCAATATTTAGACTTGCTAACTGTTTTCTTCTGAAAAATGGGTCCTTATTAGGAGTTGATTGGCCCTTTGAACCAGCAGCAGTGCTTTGGTTTTCATTCTGGGGCGGTAGAATCATTGTTCGTTGCTGTTTTTCTGTTATGAGTCTACTGAAGTTGCAAAAAGCATTGCTTATGCTGTTCTCTTTTTGTGATCAATTTATGACCTGACTTTCCAGTTTTACATTCATATGGCCTAGTATATAGTTCCCTGCATTGAAGATGATCCATAATCTGGTCTTGGTTCTTGAATGATAAATTATGATTTTAGTTTACATCCACTTATGAAATCGCCTTTTTGATCTGCATGCCCACTAAACTATGACCTCTTTACATCTTCCCTCTCCTAAGATAGAGTAACATTGCACCAAATTTCTCATTATCGTTTACATCCACCAAATTTCTTGTAGTAATCCTGGTAATCGCCATTTAAGTGACATTTGATGTCCCACTTATTTCTCTGGATGTTGTGCAGATCTTGAGAGAAAAAGGAGCACATCCAGTAGCACAAGGAGGGACTTCGCCCTCGTTGCAATCTACCTTGGAATCATACATGGAAGAGCCGCTGCCTCCCCCGGAAAGGTACCCTGTACCTGACACAGGATTTCATGATGCAAGTGACCGTGAATTTCGCTATAACTACCTGTCAGTTGAGGAAAAAAAAGAGTATCTTGTTGTAACTCGCAATAGCCTGGAGCTGCTGTCTAGTATTTTGAATACTGAAACAGATCCAAAACCTTTGAAGGTGTGTTTCTGACTTCTCATTGGAAAGCAATACTAATTCCTATATATATATATATATATATATATATTGTATATATGACTTCCCTTTATTTATTTCTCTCTAATCAAATTCTTTCCTGAGATAGAACCAAGTGCCTCGCTTCCTTAGCAATGACATATTTCTAGTCTAAAGCGTCCTCATTTTCACAATACTTGTATACAATCATTGAAGGAACTACAATACAGTTACGTATCCCTCTTATATAAAAAGAAGATAGAAATGGTTTAGGGCGGGTTGAAAGAGTTTTCATGTTCCGTGCATCATGAATAGGTGTGCCTGTCTGCACATGTGAGTACAGACTGTAAGGGAGAGCAGTTGTATTTCTTCTAGGCTACGTTTTTCTATGTGCGGCTATCCTATATGATTATATAATCGCATGATAATAATTCTTCTAGGAAGTATTTGACCTTTTCCTATATTTAATTTTTAATTTTTTTACCTACTCCTAAGATCAGCTTGTGAGCGGAAGATGACACGTAAGTTGATGGAAATACTTGTTTGATTGCAGGAAGAACTAACCATGAACATGCTGGAAAAGTGCAAGGAGTCTCAGCCTGTTATTCAGAGGATTATAGAAACCACTACTGATGATGAAGGGATGCTCTTTGAGGCACTATTTCTTCATGAAGAACTTCAACAAGTTATTTCCAAGTATCAGGAGTTGGAAATTTCTCAAAACTCTGGAGGCCAACAGCTCGAAAACCCGGATGCCACCAGGCCTGAGGGGTTAGAAGCGGCTCAAAATGGAGAACTACCAGTAAGCTCTAAACCCTATGAGCGTGAGGATTTAGATAACAGCCAAAAACATGGTGGTAAACTGCCTGAATATTCCAATGATTCTGAAGTTGGCCCATCAGCTCCTCTGGGAATTCATAGTGAAACCAAAATAGAAGATTCTGTACAAGAAGGCACTCCGTCTATCAGTGAAAAAGTTGGCCATTGATGGAAGCTGCATCCATCCTAATGACTTCATACTAGCAGACCATCCTAGTCCCTGAGGAGTCTCTTTCCTCGATTATGGTTCTAGTAATTAATATTACTAGTAATTTTAAGCATCGAATGTGGACTTCAGCTGGGGGCAGCTGTCTGCATACTAAAAGCCCCTTCTGCCCAACTATGTTCTGTATGTGCATCTTGCTACTGTTTTTTTTCTCTCTCTGTTTTTCATTTTCAGATGAATAGTTTCTTTACCTTCCTTGACATTTCTACGTAACGTTCTCTCGTGTAATATAAGTCCTGGACCCCGGCATTCTTTGCTCACTTATATGCCGGTTTCTGCATTATGTTGGAAATTCCTGACTGCAAGAATTTACCGCACGATATAAAGAACAAGACAGAAATCGGAAACAGAGTCTACATTACAACTTTATTTGTCTTGATTCAGTCTTTGCGCTTGATACTCTTTCCTTTCATTGATTGAACCTTTTTTCTTATTTTCTTTTCTGCCCCCACCCCCCCACACGCCCCACCCCACCCCCAAATCCAAACCTTCCCTCCACATTCCGGGAAACTCTCCACTTATGTGTCTTCTCTCTACTACGACTAGAGGTGGCAAACGAGTCGTTAAGCACGAGCACGACATATTGTGAGCCGATCCGTTACAAACACAAAATTTCATTTTATTTTTAAAAATATTTAAAAACCACAATGATGAGATTTGATATTAGACCTCTTTATTTAAAATTTTATGACAATTCCACAAATGCTATTTCTTTATATTGTTAAAATAGTGAAATAAAACATTATATCCTTGTTTTGACATAAAGTATTTTTTCTAATCTCATAATAATACAACTATAGAATGAAGGAAAAAATAATATGATACTAAATCTTTATTATATTAATAAAGATTAATCTCACAATAATATACTACAAGCAATATATTTTGAGTTATTTTTTCTTTCTTTCTTTCCTGTAGTGGAATATAAAAAATATTAGAAAACTAATCTTAAAAAGCTAAGATTAAAAAAAATATTGTAGAACTTAATTTATTTTAATTTTCTAAATAGTTAAATAAAATTAATTTTTATTTATTCAAATTAAGATTCTTTATAGTGGGTAGGTACGAGCACGGCCAGTTTATTGATCCGGCACGAGCATGACCCAGCACGATATGGGCTCGGGGCCATGCGCCGAACCGGGCTTAATGTTTATGTAAATGGGTCGGCAAGGTAATAAATGGGCCGGCCCAAGCACGGCACGAAGCACTATTAGGCCTGCTTAAAATGGGCCAGGTCGGGCCGACCGGCCCGTTTGCCACCTCTAACTACGACCTCTACTCTCCCAAACCCTAGATTCCACCTCCAGAAACCTTAGCTTCTAAACCATCAACCAGTCGTGCCGTCCCCGATCTTTCAAGGCAAAACCCTAAATTATTGGGGTAATTCCCTTTTGCCCAAAAATCCTATGTATTGTTCCCAAATGCACCAACCTTTTCGTATTTTACTATTTGCTTGGAAAAAGACCAAAAGGGGTTGTTCCTATGTGTTATCCTGAGTTTTAGAGATTTTGTTCAACTTTGAAACTTTTATTTTAAAGCAAGTTTGAAAACAAGACTAGCCTTCAACATACCCAAGTTTTTCTCCTAACGGCCTCCTGCCTAACGGATACTTTAACAGGTGGAATCACTGCTGCTTGTCTTAATCTTGGTTTTAAAACTGAGTTTTTCTGGTGAAAAAGACCTTTCAAACTTTAGATGCACATAGGAAGTAGATGGTGATGGACGGAAAACACGGTTAAGAGATAATAACAGATATAATGCAAACTAGATAGTGATAGATAAAGTTATTTAGTTCTGCTACATTTGACAAACATGGGTGGGTATTCCCTTTTATTATTCAACAGAAATACATGCTAGAAATTCAGAGCTTCATTCTAGGATAAACAGCACAAGGCTGTTTAGTTATCCATAGGAATGAAAAACAGGTACTTACTTGTAATGAAAGCACACTACTGCACACTGAATAGGTAGGAAAAGCACACTGCTTACTATGGCTTTCTTACTTCTTGAGAGAAGACTCTTCTACTCAATTTTCTGATCTAAACTTCGAATGCCTTCTAAGAGAAGCTGAAGCTCCTTATATAGGGAGCGGAACTCAAACTAGAATTCAAAATACAAAAATGTACAGGACAACTCCGTGACTTCTGCTTTTCGTAGTGCTCCTGCTGGTGGAGGTCGGTCAGGGAAAAGCAAAAGGAAAAAGTGAAATGTTTTTCACTTAACCTTTTCTCTTTTTTTTTGAAAAGGAAAAAGCAAAAGTAGCTTTAGAAAAGTCTAAAGTTCTACAGTTGCTATTTTGGTGCTGATTCTTCACCTGTAGCTTCACATGTTCTCGTCCGTTTCAGAATGGTGGCCAAAGACAAAGGAGTTGTTGTCTGTCTGGGCCATGCGAGTTGTTGTTGCATTATCCTCGACGTCTGTATCAACATACATCTTGTAGTGGTTGTCATTTTCAAGCTTTTCCACCCAACGCATGCATGCCATTGTCGAGTCTATCTCTTTTCTGGTTAGAGATAGGAATATATCGCTGCTGACTACGTCAGGATGATCGTAAGCAGTGATAATTGTCTTTTCTCCTGCTGCCAGGAATGTGTTGTTGATGTCTTCAGAGATGATCTTTTTGATGTAGTCAAGAGCCATGGCCTTCATCCAGGGAATGCTAGAATTTGGTTGGCCGTTGTATGCTACACAGGCTGGTTGAAGATATCTTCTTTGAATAATTCTCACATAATGATATGGAGGAATATATTCAACTTCACCATCTGTCTTCTGGATCCATTCAGGAGGTGTGGATCTGAACTTCAGACGAAGCATACAGTTGTTTTTTCTGATGTTCTTGACCGTGTTGACAATAATAGGCGGCAAGCCTCTTAGATCATCATTAGTTTTAGTCCATAAATTATGGACAAAACCATTTTCAACAAGCCATAGCTTGTGTTCTTGAGGATGTTCACTCTGAACATTTACCAGGTATCTTCCAACATATGGTCCTGAGACAATAAAGAGGGTTGGAGGAACTAGGTTTTCAGGATTGTGCCTTCCTATCAGATTATGGAATTCATACCAGTCTGATTCATTGAGTGCTATGATAGGGACCCTAGCACTTTCTGGACTTTCAAGGAAGGATAATTTTTCTTTCCTTACAGCACTCTGCTGTGTATGAAGCTCTTCACCTTGTGGTCTACCATTCTCGTAGAGTTCTTCAGCTAATGCAAACAGAGCTGGGAACATTAATCCACTGCTTCTTTCTTGAAAGGCAAATAAGAGATTGTCCAGGATTGCCTTCTGGTGATACGCTAGTCTCCTGCCAGTTCTGAACACAGGAGTATCAAAAGTTCTTAATTCATAATTAAAAACATTTATAACTCCACTAGGAGTTGGTCTGCTTTTTGGCAAAGCAGCAGCCGTCAACGGTCTTGATGTGCCTTTACCGTCTGCCGTTTGAGACGGGCTAGCCAATCCTTTACCCTGGGATTGATCAGTTGAGGCCAAGCCTTTTGAGCTTAGCAGAAACCTTTTAAGGATTTTCTCCTTGGTTTCTTTTGGATCTTCTTCAGATTCCTGTTCTTTCCCAGTCCTTCTGCTTCTGGGATTACGACCTTCGTCGTCTTCTCTTTGGCTGAACATTGCCAGTTCTCTGGTCAATGCGTCTGGAAGATAGTTCTTGTTTCCTGCAATTAATTCAACAGTATAATCGTATTGGTTAAGAAACAATTGCCAGTTGGCTAATCTTCCTCTATCAGCAGCTTTGTCAAGTTTAAAATTTTTAAAATTCTTTACTCTAGCACAATCGGTGCGGACAGTAAAGGTTTTTCCCAGATAAGCTGGAGAATTTAAAATTGTTTTCTTGACAGCTAAAATTTCTTTTTCCCCTGTGGGATAATTCAGTTCTGCAGGGCTGAACTTGCCACTACAAAATTTGCAGATCTTTTCAATGTTAGTTCCAGGCGCTCTCGCCAGAACAACACCAGACCAGTAATTATCACTCGCATCTGTCTGGAGGATAATTTCATCATTCTCTTCTGGTTGTTGAAGAGGAGGGAGGTTCTTGCAGAGGTTTTTTATCTGCTTCACGATCTTTTCATCATCTTCTGTGAAGTTCCATTTCCTTTTGGAACTTGTCTTGGGAGATAACATTGCTGTTAACCCTGAGATTCTAGGGATGAAATCTCTTCCATAATTTATGACACCAAGGAATCTCTCTAGACTCTTAGCATCAGGAATTTTGTCTGGGAACTTCCAGATCTTTTCAAGGATGTGAGGTTGGAGCTTTATGACTCCATTCTTGATGTTTATTCCTAGGAAATCAACTTCATCGAGGATAAAGAAGATTTTCTTCTCACCTAGGATAATTCCATGCTGGACTATCAGCTTTGCTACCTCGTGGAGGTGCTTCATGTGTTCTTCTCTGTTTTTGGAGAAGACCAGGATGTCATCTATGTAGACGACGCAGAACTCCGCTACATGCTTGAAGATGTTGTCCATCTTTCTTTGAAAGATTGAGGGAGCTTGCTTGAGACCAAAAGGCATTACTAGCCACTCGTAATGACCTTGTGGTGTTCCAAATGCAGTGAGAGGTACACTCTCAGGATGCATCTTGACCTGCCAGAAACCCGACTTTGCATCGAATTTCGAAAAGACTTTAGCTCCTCTGAGCTGGTTGATCAGGACTCTGACTTGAGCGATCTGATATCCGTCTTTGACAGTCTTCTTATTGACATCTCTATAGTCAATAACCATTCTAGCTTTTCCCCTTAGATTCTCTGCATGATTTCTCACGTAGAATGCTGGAGCATGATGAGGGCTAGTGGAAGGTTGAATTAATTTCTTCTTCAGGAGATCTTCAATATCACTTCTGAATTCTTTCTGATCTTCCTCTTTGTACTGAGGAATGGCTTTGACATGGCAGATAGCATTCATGTCATGCAATCTCAATTCACAGACCACTGGGTCTTTTTCCCAAAACTTCTGAGGATTTGTGTCCACATTCTGCTCGAGTAGTTTCTTGATTTTGTCAAGAGTGGGAGTTTGTTGAGACTCAAGCTTGTTCTGAAAGTGCTTGAGGTTGTGCTCGTGGATGAAACTAGCTTCTTCATCTTCACTAGCTTCTTCTTCTTCTTCTGAAGATTCTTCAACAAGCAGTTCTTCTTGTTGTTTGATTTGGAGTATGGGTTGAAATTTGGGTTTGTAGGGGGTAAGATCACCACTATTCTGTTGCGATCTCTGATACTGAGTAGTAAAACCGGGACCGGTCACACTGAATGCATGTGGGAGGCGGTCAGCCCAGAACACCCGTTCTCCTTTTCTGAAGCCTATCGCTTCTTCATCCTGAATGAATCTTTGTTGGAGAATAAAATCATTGCCCAACAAGAAATCAGATCCTTGGCCTTCAGATTGCCAAACATTCTGGATGATAAATGTTCCTCCACCAATGGTGATATGAACATTTTTTGCTACTTTCTTCATGGTGAGATGGCTTCCATCGAATGTAACACCAGTAGCTGACTTTTTCTTGTCTTCGTTCCAGAGTTCTTCTGGAATTGCAAATCTCTTTGCAACAGTAAAGCCTGATCCATTATCTACAAAAGCATGTAGATGATATTTCCGGTGATCAGGGAACTTGAGTCCGATCTCTATGTAGTTGCTGTATCTACTTGTAGAGACGGCTTTCGATTGGTGAGGCTCCTTTTCTTGAACTTGTTCCGTTGGAATGAACGGTTTACACTCTTCTGGAACATTTTCCTGAATGGGTGATTTGTCATCATCATCCCAATCTGTAGGAGTTATCTTCTTGCTGTCTGGATTACTGAACCAGGGGGGAGGATCATATCTGACTTTGTAGTCAAACTTGCCGGAAGGTTGGCCAAGTAGATCCCATGTATCAGTATCCGCCGCTATCTCTTGTCTTTCTAAGAGATGGACATTTTCTGGTATTTCAACCAGTTCAATATCTTCATCGATTGTTTCTTCACCGATGATTTCTTCCTTTATTTCTGAGGAAGATGGTTGTTCCATAGTCGCTTCTTGGACTACAGTTGCTGCAACATTCTTTGTTTGTTCCATGGTTTCCTGGAACAGAGTTTCAACTTCTTTCGCTTTTCTCTCAGCAAAATACTCTTCATATTCTTGCTCAACCCATTGGCTGACAAGACCATTCTTGGTTTTTCTTCTTGCTTCAGCTATGAAGCATTCTTTGTGATAAGTCTTCTTAGATTCTTCGCAGAACATAGGGAGACCATTCTTCTCGTGACATAAACAGTAGTCACAGACGAACGAACCAGGGTTAACCTGATAAGAAGACATGAAGGATTCTGTCTTGCTTTCTTCCCAGTTTTTGACTTTCAAAACATTCATTTGTCTGGATTCGAAGTACTCTACTTCAGAATCTATCTCAGACTCTTCTGATGAAGTTTCTTCTTCAGACCAGGCAGAGTATACTGACCTGCCGTCATCTTCATCATCAGTATAAGCTATTTCGTAGCCTTTTATGTTTGCTACCTCTACTATCTGCTCATATTCTTCAAAGAGAGCTAGAGCCTTAGTAGATCTTTTACCCTTTTCTGGGCATTCATTGGCATAGTGTCCTTCAGCTTTACACAACCAACATCTGCAAGCTTTCTTGCTGGGTTGTTTATGCTGATGAGTATTCTTCTTTTTCTTGAAGAATTTCTTTTCTGGATCTTCATCCTGTTGCTTCTTGTAATTGGAGCTTTTCTTGAATCTCCAATTCTTTCTCTGATTACTCTTTTTGAATTTTTTCGAGTAATATTTTTCTTTTTTCTTCTTTCTGTGGAATTTGGATTCATGACATCCCCAGTTTGTGGGCATATCCAGTATTCCGTAACAGAAATTTTCAACTCCTTTGAGTTGCTTCTTAGCCATCTTAGCTCTAAGATTGGCTTTGCATTGCTCCTTCAGTAGTTGCCGGATTCTGTCGGCAATTCCTCCAACTGAAAATCGTTCAATTGGTTTTTCAGCTATGCTTTCTCTCACAGCTGTTCTCCATGGTTCAGGGAGCTTTCTGTGCAACAGATTAACTAGATCAGTATTCTCTAGTTCACCAATTGTACAGTAATATTCCTGAAATTCATTCAGGTATTCTTCGAAATATTTCATGTCACAGATCTTGAGAGCATAGATATTCGACTTTGCCGTTTCTTTGGCTTTCTCACTCAGATTTGAGAGATCTCCACAGAATTGATCGTACAGGGGTACTGCAAAATCATACGGAGACTTTGAATTTTTTATCTCTTCAAGCCAGTCTCTTCCTCTGGTAGTTTCCTTGAAAGATAGGTAGTACTTTTTTGCTACTCCGGTGAGAGTAGTTTCATAGTACACCTGCAAATCTGGTGCTTCAAATTTTCCAAGGGTCAGTGCAGAAGCCATCATCAGGCTATCTACCCATTGGTCAATGGTTTTTCTTTTGTCTAGACTCTTGTCTAGATTCAACCAGATGCCATAGTTCGTGATCGGAACTCTTGGCAGATTGTCCTCGGGGACGAATCTTTGAGAATTTCTTTCTCCTTTTTTACCCGTGGGGGCTTTCTGAACTGGGAGTTTCATTTCCCTTGTTTCTTTTTTTATGAAAGTTCTGGAGCTTCCTCCTTCTTCCATTTCAACATCTTGGTAAGGAAAGACTTTTCTTGTCTTTCTGCATTTGAATTCTTTCATTTCCTCGATTAGTTTTTCTAATCGTTCAGGACTTTCACAATTCTCAGCTTCTTTGTAAAGATCATAGAGCTTCTCAGCTCTGAGCGTATGGACTGGTCTGCATAGATCAGCTTCCAGATCTTCTTCTGATATTGGTTCTTCAATAGTGGGTTTTGTACCACTGACACCGGCTTCTCTGGTGCTGTAGCTTCTTCTCAGAAGACTGCTGTTTATCCTGATGTTTTCAGGACAGACATCACTTTTCCTGTGATCTTCAAAGTTGAGGCTGATTTCTCCAGTGCGTCTACTCTCGTAGATCTTTGCTTTAGTTCTTTCCGGCAGCTTTTTTGGACCGGACAGTTTCCATTCAAGAGGAAAAGTTACTTCATTCCAAGCAACCTTATGAATCTGCTGTGAATGGTTTTTCTGGCTGGTGAGGAATCCAGTAGTGAGACCAGGGATGTTGGAGATCCTTGTCTTTGGTTCCACTGTGGTGCTCATCAGTTTATAGTACACTCTGTATACTATTGCCAATTCTTGCATTTCTCTTTTTTCCGGGTTTTCATACCGGATACTAGACTGACTAGTAGATGGTTCCAGAAAAATCATATTAGGAACATGATTTGAGTTTGGTTTTTCTAATGGTTTGAATCCATTAGTCTTCTTTTTTACTGTAGGCAATTTCTTGTCCTTCAGTATAGAATCCAGCGTTTTTTGCTGTTCTTTGATTTTTCTACTGACACTTGTCAGTCTTTCTTCTTCCGTTTTTGGAAGATCTTTGATATAATCCAGTTTGTTTTCCAATCTTTCTAATTGGTGGATTATAGCAGGTATTGTTTCTAGTGTCGACTGACATCTAGATATTTCTAGTAACATCTTCTGATATTTCTCATCAGAAGCTTTTAGTAGAGAATTTATTTTCTCTAATAACAATTCTGACATTGTCCCCATTAAGGAGGGGTTCTCCTTTGAGCCTTTTACAAGCTCTGATACCAGTTGGGTGCGGATCTAACCAATGCTCAAGTAATCAAGAGGTTTTTGTTCCTCTTTCAGAACATATAAGAGATTTTCTATCTCTTCTTCTATTTTATAAATTCTATTTTGAAGTCTATAAATGATATCCCAATAGTTGGGGGATTCTCTATTAAGATTATCTCTATAAGCCTTCAATTTTCTCAATTTTTCTTTTTCTGTTTGCAGTTCTTTTTCAGTATGTTTGCAGATAGCTACTAATTCGAGTCTGTCAACGATCGAAATTATGAATAGTAAATCGTACTGTTTATCTTTGAATGGAAGATGAAAACTAACAGACTTCTGTTTAAATAATTTTGAGAATGGGCCCACCACGTTTCATAATCGTAACAGAAATATTAAATATATATAAACATCACAAGGGTACAGCTGGAAGAAAAAGTGAGAGTTTGTGCAAGTGAGAAAGAAAGAGACAGATACTTGTGTGAAAGGGAAAGGAAAAAAAATAGCTGGGGTTTTGGGGAAGTATTTTGGTAGAATCGGGGTGTATGAGCATTATCCCTAAATTATTATTATTATTCACGTTCTAAAACTTTTATGGCACATTTACTTACTTGAAATGAAAAATAATCATAAATTGAAGACAACTGGAATGGGAGAAGAAAGGAATCGGTATTGATTTCGGAAGAGTTGATTCCTAAACCTATCTTCCCCCTTCATAATCAAATTCTTGAGTATTTAGGAATCGATTCCTTATAAGGAGGCGAGACCTACACTCATTTTGATTCCTTCATGTGTTAATAAACGCATGAATACTTTTATCCGGAATCATTCCGATTCCTTTATGTGTTAGTAAACATAGGAATAGTTTTACCCCGTAATCATTCTCTCCCATTTCAAGTAAGTAAACGTGCCCTTAAGGTATATTAATGCCCTAAAAAGCTAAAACTTACAATTCTGCTATGTTTTATTCAAATTTGGGTATCATTGAAATAATGACCTAATGCCTTGTTTTACTTGGATATTTATGCAAAACTTTGGCAACTCTTAAGTTTTGCCCTCATTCGTTGATCTCAGCTGCTGATTGCTTTTGCGGACTTCAAATTATCCATGCACTTCGTGTTCTCTCCTAGACATTTATCATTTTAGATCTAGATTCATATTTATATCCATATTAAAAATTATGGAATTTAAATTGTCCAAAAAAGAAGAGAAATATTGAAACTTGGGTTTTTGTCCATTTACCCCATTTTTGGTGATTTTTTTTCCCACTTACTCCATTAAGTTTTTTTAATTCCCTCTTACCCAAAACAGTCTAAGGAGATCTTCTCTAATACCCCATTAATTTTTTTAATACCATTTTACCCTCACCCCTTTATTACTTAGAGAGAGAGAGAGAGAGAGAGAGAAACCATAGGAGACTTCGCCGGAGTCCGGCCAACTTTCGTCGGATTCCTGTCACCGGTGGGCGGCGGCCGGTGATCTGAATCCCGCGACCGGTGACAGGAATCCGACTAAAGTTGGCAGGAATCCTGTCACCAGTCGCGGGATTCAGATCACCGGCCGCCGCCTACCGGAATTTGCTGAAAATCTCACCGGAAATGTTTTTTTGCCCCTAATAGACCTCTATTGCCCCCTAATATCTATTGCCCCCCAATAGACGTCTATTAGCCCCTAATAGACATTCAATTTTTTTTTTCATTTCTTTCTGCCCCATTACTTAAAAAAAAAGAAAAAGATTTGGGCACCTAGAAAATGCTCTGGGCACCCACGTCAAGAGCTGCATTCCTCGCCTGTGGTCAGACCGGAGCTTCAATGGGAGAGGTAGCTTCGAGCGGAGCTTCTTCGTCTCCTTCAGGTAGCTTCGATCGGAGTTCCACCGCATTCAGTCCACTCACATTCACCACCTGATGGTCCAGGGTCGACCTGGCGGGCAAAAACACCTTCTGACATCCAGTCAGTTAGGGACACTGGCAACAATGAATCCTTCTCAAGCCGGATCTCGGACTCTGTCCGCTCCTCTCCACTGAAGTAAGGTTGAAAACCTATTAACCCGGCCAACTTGACGGTCTGGAGTCTCGAAATCCTGTGAGAAGTTGAGGTCGACCAGTTTTAGGAGACGGAGGTTGTCGGTGCCACCTATGACACTATCGTCGACGAAGAGTGGAGCGACGAGGAGAGAGAGAAAGCTGGCTCCGGCGTCCGGCGTCTGGAGAGAGAGAGAGAGAGTCGGGTCCGTGCAGAGTGGTGATAGTGCCAGTGGTTGTAATTATTTAATTGAGTTAAGGGTAAAATGGTTATTTGATGTAAAATTGTGTATGTGGAAACAAAAATTTGTTGTTTGGGTAAGTGGGATAATTTTTACTCATTTTGGGGCTTTGGGTCAAGGACCCTTGAAACTTTCCTTAAAATTATTGAAACTTGAAAGGTACAAAATGATTTATTTTTTTATTTTTTTTATCAATCAAATTGAAATTTTTGTAAAATCAGAAAAGGTAAATAACTAAATTATGAACTTTGTCTAAATTCAGACCACCACAAAAAGTAAACTCTAAAGAAAAAGTTGTTTTGCTTCGCATTTCTCGGAGGAGAAGTTTTCGAACTCGAAGAAGAGAGAACCATCAGTGTCCTGATGTTCCGTCCGGCGACACGTCTTCTAGACGTTGTCGTCGGACTGGTAGGTTTAGTGTTTCAGTCCCCTAGTGAAGGTCTGCAGTGGAGTACAGGCCGGGACGAGATTAATCGTTGCTGGTGTGATCCCAATCTGCAACCGTTGAGCCCAAAGAAGAGTCTGCAACCGACGATGTCGAGGAAGCCTGGGGGAGGCGGGGATTGTCAATCACGGTGGCGCTCCGGCTACCTTCTGAGATCAACGACGAACTATCGCTGGTGGAGTTATCAGTCCGTAATTGCAGCGTTCGCCAAACAATCTGCAATCACCGACTTGGGTAAACAAACACTCCTTTGGCCGCGATCTTGGAGGCCTGGGGGAGGACGTGTTCCTCATTCGATGAGACTTTCCTGATCCGGCTGCACTCCGAACTTGTTGCAAATGGCGATCCTGCTGTGGTTGTTACGAGTGAATGCTTCACCGGCGCAGCTTAGACATGTGTGTGCCGGTGGCGGCGAGGATCAAGCGTGCCGTGTTCTGGTCACTAGTTCTAGCTGCGATTCTATGCCGTCGTGGTTCATTAGTTGTAGTGCCACCATTCCGACCGGAAAAAGTGGACGATCTGGTGCAACAAGGATCGTGGGCCTGGCATGGGTCGGGGGCTTCTACATGGAAGTGGGCCTATCCGGAATCTTGGGCCTGTCCTCAGTACTTGGGCCTCTACTGGTGGGTTTATAGTAGGTATTATTTAGTTTTGATATTATGTATCAAGTTTAGGTGTAGTTTATCTATAATAAATCCTTGCCAACTCTTGGCAAGGTCATGTAGGCGATGTCCAGGTTTGCATACTCAGTATGCCTTGTCTGCCCTAGCGAGGCGGCAGATCATGCTTCGGTTGCAACCTCCTGGTGGTGGGATGAAACGACGTGTCGTCGGTTTTATTTCCGATTGGCAGCATATTGGGAAAGCTACTAAATTATTGGTATTATGGCACTGCTTTAACTTTCCGATATGCCACCGTTATTGTAAAGCAAATAGAGTAGTTGATATGACACTCTTTGCTATTAGGTGCATGTTTGAATACATTGTTGTTGTAGAGACTCCTGTTATTATTCAGGAATTTCTCTTTGGGTGTATTGTAATTAGGGGTTTCGGCTTTATGTCCCCCCCTATATGTATTCATCCGTTTCATTAGTAAAGGTTTGAGGGCAGCCGCATAGCCATTTTTTCAAATAAAAAAAAAAAAAAAAAAAGGAAAGAACTTGGCTGACCAGCCCTGGTCAGGAGGGGCTGACCACAGCCACTAAAAATCTAACAGCTGTCTTTTTTTTTTTTTTTTTTCTCTCCTTCTTCAGTTCTTCCTCTTCCTCTTCCTCTTCCTCACTGTCCTTCGAAAACCCACTAACAACCGAAGGCGGCGCCACGGTGACAGTCGTAACCACCGCCTCCGACGCGGTGGTCGTAGCCTCCCATTCCTCCTCGATCACCGACCGAGACGAAGCCGGCGCAAAAGGGTCCCAGAAATCCCACGTGGACGACGGCGGCGGCATGGCGGTGGAGGTCCACGTGGTCTCGGAGCTTGGGCTTCGCGGAGGAGGCGGAGGCGGTTGAAGCGGACTCTGTGGGGTTTGAGGTGGCGGCGGCGAGTGGTGGGACTGGTGTTGGGTTGGGTGGGTGGGGTGGTGCTGGTGGTTTAGGGAAGAGGAAGTGGAAGAAGAACAAGAGGAAGAGGAAGAGGAAGTGGAAGTGGAAGAGGAAGAGGAAGAAGAACAAGAGGAAGAGGAAGAACTGAAGAAGGAGAACCGAAAGGGCAGGGGCTAAAAAAAAAAAAAAAAAAAAAAAAGAATACAGCTGTCAGATTTTTAGTGGCTGTTGTCAGCCCCTCTTGACCAGGGCTGGTCAGCCAAGTTCCTTCCAAAAAAAAAAGTAAACTCTTGCACCAACGGCAACTAGCGGCCAAAACGAAAATAAACGAAGACTAAAGGACTAAATTGCAAATCAAACATTCTACACTGGTCGCATTTTCTGCCGAGTGAAACGTTTCGACTTTCGACTCTAGTAGCGCTCACTATTGTTTTTTACTTGGAAAATGGCAAGTCATATCATCAATCCTCCCTAATTCCCCCAAACTCCATCTCCCGCCAATTCCCTCAAATCCCCAATCCCCTCCTCTCCCCCCTCACCTTCCCTCCTCTCCGCCGGAAAAGTCAACTCCTCAACTTTCAGGCTACAACTCCCGTCTTCCGCATCTCTTCCCTCCACTCCTATCTCCCGTGCTCCGCCACTCCCCAACCCTAAATTCCACCCCTCCCCAAACCCTAGCTTCAAATTGACGAATTAAACCCTAGCCATGCCGTCCCTGATCTCCCAGGGCAAAATCCACCGCCTGGAGCTCGAGAATTTCAAGTCCTACCGGGGCCACCAGGTCATCGGCCCCTTCTCCGACTTCACGGCGATTATCGGCCCCAATGGCTCCGGCAAGTCCAACCTCATGGACGCCATAAGCTTCGTCCTTGGGGTCAAGACCGGCCAGCTCCGTGGGTCCCAGTTGAAGGACCTGATCTACGCCATGGACGACAGTGAGAAGAGCGAGAAAGGCCGCAGGGCGTTTGTGAGCTTGGTTTACCAGCTTGCGAATGAGTCTGAGATCCAGTTCACAAGGGCCATCACTAGCTCCGGCGGCAGTGAGTACCGCATAGACGGCAAGTCGGTATCGTGGGAAGCTTACAATGAGAAGCTTAAGTCCCTTGGAATTCTAGTCAAGGCTCGCAATTTTCTTGTCTTTCAGGTTAATTTCGTTGACCGAATACTCTTAATTGCCATAGTTTAGCTTTCTATATCCATTTTTGCCATAGGGAGTATGTTTGCTAGGAAGCAGAGTTTTTGAATGAGAATAGAAGGAGAAGGGGCATCAATAACATTTATTTGCCACACCTTGCGTTAGTGGATGAATGGAAGTTAATTATTAAATATTGATAATGTCTCCAATTGCACGTGTCATTTGTGAAATGGTGTTGGGTTAGTTAATGTAAATGTTTCGCGCTTATTGTTGAGTTCAGGCTCAAGGTACTCTTATTTGGGCACTTTGGTGTAGTGACTTATTAGAACCTTGGGCTTCCATGTTTTTAATTTTGGAAATATATCCATCCTGTTTCTAAGCCAAAATTAAAAGAGGGAAAAATATGAGAATTCACAGAAGTTGCTAAACCGTGCATTGTCTACTCATTTGCATTATTTTTCATAGACTCTAAGATGTATTGCAGCTTGTATGGTGGCTCTGATATTTGCATATCTTGACAGTGATGGGGTGACTTCTAATTACTGATTATCTTTTTCTCTTAGGGTGATGTCGAGTCCATTGCCTCTAAAAATCCTAAGGAACTCACTGGACTGCTTGAGCAGATCTCAGGGTCTGATGAGCTCAAGAGAGACTATGAAAAGTATGAAGAAGAGAAAGGCATAGCTGAAGAAAAAGCAGCCCTTGTTTATCAGAAAAAAAGAACCATAGTAGCAGAGAGGAAGCAAAAGAAAGAGCAAAAGGAAGAAGCTGAGAAGCACATTCGCCTGCAAAATGAACTGGTGCGTGTCTCAATGTTTTATATATACGTCTGTGCTTTACTGGTTACACATGTCTATATGCACACAATCATATGCATACGTTGTATAGTAGGTTTATAAGAAGTTGTTCTTATGTCTATCCTGCTGAATTGTTTCAATTTCTCTGTCGGGTGAAATTATGTAATTAATTGTACAAATGCATGTATGCATGCAAGGTATAATGTAACTGAAAAAATATTGTAGATACTAGGAACCATTCTCACACCTTCAAGAGGTTTCAGGAAAGAGGGCCTTGCATATAGCATTCCCCCTCTATCTCTTTTGTGCAAAGGTGCTCATACACAGACACACGCACACACTATCAATCTTGCATCCACATGGTTGTGTGCCACTCTCATGGATTAAATCTAATATAGGACCTGTCTTGAGTATATCGAACTTTTATCCCTGTAGACTATTTTGTTGTTGAAGTTTGTTTCTTGTACATGCTCAATAGGTGTATACTCCTATCTTTGAATCCTCTGTTTCAAAACTTTGATTTCTGTACTATGCTAATACTAAAATCACATATATTCTTTCTTGCAGAAATCTTTGAAGAGAGAACACTTTTTGTGGCAGTTGTTTAACATAGAAAAAGATATAACGAAAACAACTGATGAGCTTGAAGCTGAAAAGAGAAGCCGCGAACAGGTTATGCAAGAACTAGATGATTTTCAGCAAGAAGCAAACAAAAAGAAGAAAGAACTTGCCAAATACTTAAAAGAGATTGCTCAATGTGAAAAGAAGATTGCTGAGAGAAGTAGTAGACTTGACAGAAGTGTGAGTTTCTTTGCCTTCAACAGGAGATAGAAATTTCACGTGATATTTGTGTCCAATAACATGAAATGGTGGACAACATTTTGGTTATTACCGCATTTTGCTATCTATAAATGTCAGCAATAACATACAAACCATAGAAGAATAAGTAAGTGATTGATTACTCTGTTAGACCCTTAAACAACTGAGGCGTAAAAGTAGTTATAACCAAATATGTCATTGTTCTTTTTATTTTTACATTTTACTTATTACGGCCTACATGTCTAGTTTAAGAGTATTTGGCCATCTCACATAGCTGCTTTGGGTGAATGAACGGGTCCTTGTGATTTTTTTTTCTTCGATATATTGCTTGTTTTGCTGACCTTTTAAAATAATGGCTTCTATTCTGTAAATCCAATTGTTGTCTTATTCTTGATCAAGAGGACATCTAATGAATTATTTGATATGGTTTGTAGAAACCAGAGCTGCTGAAACTGAAAGAGGAAATGTCGCGAATAAATTCAAAAATCAAGAAAAGTAAGACAGAGCTTGGTAGAAAAGAACAAGAACGGGGGAGACATAAGGAGGAAATTAAAAAGCTGCAGAAGGGCATCCAGGATTTGACCACACAACTAGAGGATTTACAGGAAAAAGGCCGAGACAGTGGTGAAAAATTACATTTAGACGATACTAAATTAAGGGAATATTTTAAAGTGTAAGTGTTTGGTAATCTCTGCTTAATCTTATCATGGTTACTGCGTCTCAGTGTGATGATAATGTCTTGTTCCTTATGTTTGTTAAGTTGAAATTCTGTTTCTTTAGGCTTGAAACCAAAAACCATGTTCCTTTTCAAATTTGAGCTGAGGATTGAACTCATTTTCCTGCCTACCCTTCATTCTTCATGAACTTGCTAAATTACCTTCACTTAACCATAGTAGTTAACATTCTCCTTGATAAGGCTTTGTAAATTGTTATTGTTATGCTGATGTACAGGAAGGAGGATGCTGGGATGAAAACTGCAAAGCTAAAAGATGAGAAAGAGGTTCTGGATCGGCAACAGCATGCTGATCTTGAAGCTCAAAAGAATTTGGAAGAAAATCTTCAACAGTTGAGAAGTAGGGAGCGTGAACTGGATTCACAGAATGAGCAAATGCTGACAAGGCAGAGAAAAATTAAGGAAAACTCTGCAAAACACAAGCAGGAATCTAAAAATCTGAATAATGAATTGCATGTGATGCAGGAGAAACATCAGAATGCCAGGTTATTCAACTTGATTGTATGCTTGTTTTTTGATGCATTTTAAGAGTCAACCATATGTTCTGCTATGGCTTTGGCATGTGTTGCCTGGTGCTTCCCATTCCCCCATTCATTTATTTGATTAAATGTCTTCTTTAGTTTGTTATTACTTATTTTACAAGACATAATAGCAAAATGCAATGAATCTTATCTTTACTATTACCCTTTTTATGCATGCAGACAAAAGTATGAAAATCTGAAGTCAAAAATTGATGAATTAGAAAAGCAATTACGTGAACTGAAGGCCGACAGATATGAAAATGAGAGAGATTCCAGGTTGTCTCAGGCAGTGGAGACGCTCAAGCGCTTGTTTCAGGGTGTCCATGGTCGCATGACTGAACTCTGTAGGCCAACACAAAAGAAGTATAATCTTGCTGTCACTGTTGCCATGGGGAAATTTATGGATGCAGTCGTAGTTGAAGATGAACAAACAGGAAAGGAGTGTATCAAGGTGATATATGTTCTTCGAATCATTACGCTCTTGTAGAGTGTTTACACTAGCTTGTTGAGATAAAGTATAAACACGTTGCTTTCCTATTTTCGTCGGTAAAATTAAGATTTTATTTTTCTAAAGTTCATAATGATTATTCACATCACATTAGTTGTAAGGCAATCAGAATAAAAATAAAAGAAGATGGATTATAGGAAAAACTAGAGGTCTGATGTTTTTTTTTTTTCAATATTCTAATTGAGTTTAAATATTGCTGTTGGTTGTATGTGTTTAAATATTGAAATATCTCATGATACTGACGTTTATTTTTGGTTTCATGGCACACCATTGTGGATTTGTGGGATATATGTTGACAAAATTTTAATTATATATTATTTATGTGAATACGGTTCTGATACTGATACTTGCATTTCTGCAGTATTTGAAAGAACAAAGGCTTCCTCCCCAGACATTCATACCTCTCCAATCTGTTCGTGTAAAGCAAGTAATGGAGAGATTGCGTAACTTGGGTGGTACTGCAAAGCTGGTTTTTGATGTTGTCCAATATCCTTTCTTCATGTTTTTTATCACAGAATTCTTGATAGCAAATCTTCCATAATTCTGTGTCGCGGTTTTCATCTTACGGTACAGTAGAGATTGAAGTATGATGTGTTATTTTCTGTTTCTACCAGTGCCTACATTGGTTTAGTGTGCAAACTTTTATTGTCACACTGTGTGTAGTTGAGAAGTTACGCAATCTTGTGTAATCTTGTTGGTGTTTGTCTGCATGTGTAGTGCATATTTTGTTGCTCTTTATTTGTATGGATAGGAATAGGCAGAGACATTATGTGTCTGATTGATATATATATATATATATATATATATATATATATATATATATATATATATATATATATATATATATTACATGTCATGTTTTGCAGCATTGGGAGCATCTTTGATCTGGGATGGTTTGTGCTGCTAATTTTTGGTGCATTGTTGTTTTGGTAGAGGAAATCTGGTTATTGAAAACATGTTATAAGTTTCTAGAAGAAATTATGGAACATATGAAGCCGACAAATTTTTTTTTGAACAATTAAGGTGTTCAATTAAACTTGCATTGAGGATCCCAGTATGTGTCTGTTATTGATTTTTTTTTCTCTCTAAAAATTCTTTAGCTTCTTCCTTGTTCAAATTAGAGGCTTTTCTCGTCCCAAAAAAAAAAAAAAAAAAAAATTTACAGGCTTTTCTGTTCTCTCTTTTTTTTTTTTTTTCCTTCCATCTGTAGCACGAGTTTTCTTTATGCAACTCCTCACTCCTGTGGCCCTCTCCCACAAAGAAGTTTAAGTTTTCAACTGATAATAATCATCCACATTAGTATCATCACTGCATTTATTTTGGTGAACATGTTAATGCATGGAAGCATCAAGCGGACACCTTCACCATTTCATGGTTAGCTATCACTGTAGTTCACCCTCCTGATCATTATGCAATGTTCTATCCTTGATGTATTGCCTCTATTCCTTGTACATTTTTTATTTGTACGAAAACTGTAAGTTTATTCATGAGAATCTGCAAAATGGTGCTATTAGTTTGTCTACTTAACAACCAAACATTTGATCATGCTTTGGAGAAGGCTATTCTTTTTGCGGTTGGCAATACACTTGTTTGTGACGAACTTGATGAGGCTAAGCGCCTAAGCTGGAGTGGTGAGAGGTTCAAAGGTAATGAGTTCTACTTTGTTATTGATAAGTATTCTGTGTCGGGCATATTTATATTTAGCTAGATATCTAACTTTTTTGTCTACCTCTCTTAAATTAGTTGTAACTGTTGATGGAATTATGCTGTCAAAATCTGGCACAATGACTGGGGGTACCAGTGGAGGAATGGAAGCTAGATCAAAACAATGGGATGATAAAAAAGTTGAAGGTTGGTTTTGACTTTGTTTTTTGCTGTAGTTTCATTTGAATTTTTGTTGGGTTATTTTGGATGTGGTTTAACCGTTTGTTGTTTAGGACTGAAGAAGAAGAAAGAACAGTTTGAGTTGGAGCTAGAAGAGCTTGGGTCAATTAGAGAGATGCAGCTAAAAGAGTCTGAAACAGCTGGCAGAATTAGTGGGCTTGACAAGAAAATCCAATATGCAGATATTGAGAAGGTAATTGCATGTATTTACTTTTTTCTTTTGTTCACTCACATTCTACAGATACAGTTAATCTGACTGGTTTGTAATTCATAGTTGATGATTATCCTTTGGAGTCTTAAGTATGGTGGAATTTAGTATTTACTTGTGTGTCCATACCCAATTTTAGATATATCCTATTGTGTTCTCTCTGCTAGATCCCCCCTGCCCATTGCTTGAAATCCTGTCCCCGGGTGGTGTTTTTTTTTTTTTTTTTTTGTGTGTTTGGGGGGGTGGGGGGGGGGGGGGGGTGGGGGGACTGAAGAGGTTTTCAAATTTTACTTTGATATCTCTTAATTATGCTATACATGAGGTTTCCTTCTAGTCAATTCAAAACTAAAATAAGTTTTGTCACAGGAAAGCATAAAGGACAAACTTGCAAATTTGGTCCACGAGAGGCAGAATATAAAAGAAGAGATTGATCGTATCAGTCCTGATCTTCTGAAGGTATTTCTGTGATGATCACTGTGCTCTATATCTAGCTTATTCCAGCATTCTATTTCACACAAGTAGTTCCAGCAATTTAATAAAATTTTCTTGCAGCTAAAACAAGCTGTAGATAAGCGGAGCACAGAAATCAATAAGCTTGAGAAGAGGATAAATGATATTGTTGACAGACTCTACAAAGGCTTTAGTAAATCTGTTGGGGTAGATAACATTCGCGAGTATGAAGAAAAACAACTCAAGGCTACCCAATCTATGGCTGAAGAGAGGCTTAGTTTGAGTAGCCAGCTATCAAAACTGAAATACCAGTATGTTCTTCCCTGTATTTTTATCTTTTGTCAATTTTACTGCTATATGTTGGTAATCTCATCTTATTTTGGGCATACAATGGAATGTGAGTTGTGTATATTATGTTGGACACATGCATAATCCATGTGGTATATAACTTGAACATGGATAGACATGCTATTGCACGTGTGTGCATGCATTTATGCATCTTCAAATTGTGCTTTAACATTCTGACGAACTACAATTACTGCGACTGAGGAAACAACCAACTACAAGTATTTGGCCAATCATTCAGTTAGTTTTCCTCTGACCCCACCATATATATGCCTTTTGATGCGTCTTGGTCATCTTTAAAGAATGCTGTCCTGTCTATCATCACACTTCTTTAAAAAGCAGTGAACACTAAAGATAAGATGTTTGATGCCCTCCAGTTACAAGTTCCTAGTAGGGCTGTGATGACTTATCTTCAATAAAGTCACTGAGATTTTGTTTAACTTTTTAGAATAGAATCAGGAGTGCTCAAATATCAAACCCAAATAGTTTGCCGAGTTTCACCACAATTATGACTTGTCTCTGGTGTACTTATGGCATGACAGCTTGGCACCTTCTCATATTATGTGGTAAAATAGTGTTCTTTGTTTGCTTTCAGGCTAGAGTATGAGCAAAATCGGGACATGGATACACGAATTGAAGAACTCCAATCATTTATTAGTAACCTACTAAAAGATTTAGAACGGGTTCAAAAGAAAGAGGCCGAAGCCAACTCTGCAGCAGAAAAAGCCTCTGATGAGATTCTTCAGTTGAAGGAAGAAGCACAAGGTATGATAATAGTTTGGCATGGGTACCATATTATGTTTTGCAGAAATTAATTTCTTAAATTTTAGGCAGTGAGCTTGAGACTTAATCTTATGATCGTTCTTTTTCTGTCTTTTTCTCAAGTTATTCAAACCAGTTGCAAACCCACTTTATCCTTCTGTTAGGTCATATTTTTTGTATCTCTCACTATTCATGTAGAATGGAAGTCCAAGTCGGAAGGGTGTGAAAAGGAAATTCAAGAATGGAACAAGCGGGGTTCTACTGCAACATCAAATGTATCCAAACTTAATCGACAGATAAATTCTAAGGTTGGCATTTATTTTTGTTTGCGACACTTCTGTACCATGTTATATGTGAATTTGAAATCCCCAAGTCTTTTTTTTTTCCTCGCCTTGCAGGAATCGCAGATTGAGCAGCTAACATCTCGAAAGCAGGAGATAGTAGAAAATTGTGAACTACAGCAAATAAGCCTTCCGATCATTTCAGATCCAATGGAGACTGAATCCTCCACGACAGGCCCAGTATTTGATTTTGATGAGTTAGATGAGTCTCTATTGAGGAATAGGAGGCCTTCTGAGCGGGAGAAAGTTGAGTTAGACTTTAAGAAACAAATGGATGCCAAGTTATCAGAAATTGAAAGAACAGCTCCCAATTTGAAGGCCATGGACCAATATGAGGCTCTACAAGAAAAGGAAAGAGATGTAACTGGAGAGTTTGAAGTGGCCAGAAAAGAACAGAAGCAAAAGGCTGATCTGTTTAACTCGGTTAAGCAAAGGAGGTATGGATTGCTTTTACACTGCTACCAGATTGTCTAATTATTATAATGTAGTTGACCATACATGATTGCACATTGTTGGGTTTTGTAAGAGAAATTTTATGGATAGAAACTAGCAATAGGAATGATCACTGTTTACTGTTGAAAGAAAGTGAAAGAAATCATCATTAAATGGCATATATGCTCACTACCCAACACGTCTATTTTGCCCCTGGCATTTGATTGTAATGGTTTATTTGGTCAATGCAGGTATGAGTTGTTTATGGATGCCTTCAACCATATTTCCAGTAATATTGATAAGATATACAAACAACTGACGAAGAGCAATACACATCCCCTGGGTGGGACGGCATATTTGAATTTAGAAAATGAAGATGATCCCTTTTTACATGGCGTCAAGTACACTACCATGCCCCCAACAAAGCGCTTTCGAGATATGGAACAATTATCTGGCGGAGAGAAAACTGTTGCAGCGTTAGCATTACTGTTTTCCATACACAGGTATGTCTTAAAACATTAAAATAGTTTTTACCTTTACGGACATTCATGATTCCTGCACAAAAGATTCTGGGTAGACCTTGCAGCAGATACAAAGAGCACATGCTTCAATAGATATGAATACTTTAGGGGGTGGGGGATTGTGGAGTTTCTGGCACAATTGTAAGCCCTCTGACTTAATATTTAAAGTTGACTTCATGAAAAGATACAAGTATAAGCCTGTGGGTGGGGGGTGTAGCATCATTATTCCTTCCTTTCATAGAAGAGTCGGCTTTTGGTCTTCCTTTCTCTCCAATTTTTTACTCTGTTCTACTCTGGAAGTTTTGTTCTAGTTTTTGGTTTCTACTCTTTTACACTGCATAAATTAGTACCAGTAATTAATTGTTTTTTTATTTTCTTTTATGAATGCTTCAGCTATAGGCCTTCGCCTTTTTTCATACTGGATGAAGTTGATGCTGCACTGGATAACTTAAATGTAGCAAAGGTTGCTCGATTCATCCGTTCAAAGTCATGCCAAGGAGCCAGGGTTAATCAGGATACTGAAGGAGGCAATGGTTTTCAAAGTATTGTAATATCTCTAAAAGATAGCTTCTATGACAAGGCTGAAGCTCTGGTTGGGGTTTTCAGGGACGCTGACATGGGGTGAGCATCAGAACATCCTCACATGGTTAAATCCTCATCATTTATCTAATATAGTTCCTTAATGTGCTAACTGTGCTTGTGTTATTGCAGTTGTTCCAAAACACTGTCATTTGACTTGACTAAATTTCGGGAGGAGTAATGCAGTTGGATAACGACTTGTTATATAGATACAGATCAATCAGCTAGCATCCCATTTCACTGTAAATATGATTACAAGATTTGGAAGGCCGTTCGGGTTACATTCTTTTAGTAGGCATGGAAATCAGCAGTTAGGTTTCTCCGTATTAGGATGTAAAAATCACTGCTACAGGTTATGAATTAGTCAGAGGAGAAGAAGATAGTATCAGTCATAAAATGACGGACCTTCCAGAATGTAGAGGATAAATCTCAGTCATTGTTCCTTTTCTATTTCCAGCATTCAACTGTTACTATAAGACTATAAGTTGTTCCCTCACCTTTTTTCTTCTTTCATTTTATTGTTAATGTCAGGTTGCGGAGATTAGTTAGTTGACCTTTGCAAATCTAGATGTTTTTAGAACCCAGTAAGGCAAAATGTTGACTTGGACAGTGATTCTTGCACATTGTGTTGAAACTCAATTCCAAAGTTGACTTGAACCTAATCTATCTACAAGAACCACTAATTATATGCCAGCCAAGCCCCGATCAATTGGGGTTAAAAGATCAAAACACTCGTAAAAAAGCCTGTTCCATTCTCACCGTTAGTTACTACGATTGGCCAACCTAAATTTGGCGCCAGGCCTTTCTTGAGCCTGAGGTAATAGAAAAAGGAAAGATGTAAAAACATTGTGCTTTTGTGTTTCTTTATCATTCTCAACTCCCCATCATTGAATCCGAGCACCATCAATATTCAGTTTCTCCGGAAACTCCGAGTGCCGGGAATTTGAAGCACCACCCCTATAATTGTCAATGACGGAGAAGAATGATCAGGAAACCCACAATGACAATGAGCCTGATTATCATGGCAGAGACCAAGAGCTCGACTCGGCTCTGGGATATTATATTAATGACATGTTGATGGAAAGCCCCCGCGAATTATGTCCAGATAGTGACCAAGAAGGTGATGAACCTACAGCTCAAGAGGATGAGGAAACCAAAGCTGCTTTTGTGGAAATGAAGAAGAAGAAGAAGAAGAAAGCCTTGATGGAATTTCGGTGCAGAGTTGAAGATGCAATTGTGGGGAATTACCTTCTTGGAAAACCCAGCAGAAAGCTTTGCCGAGATGAAAGCTTGAGGCAAAAAGAACAACTCAAGGAGATTACCCTATGGGGTGTGCCTTTATTGCCAAGTAAAGGCCACAAAGGCACTGATGCTGTGCTCCTCAAATTCTTGAGAGCCCGGGATTTCAAGACTACCGACGCATTTGAAATGCTGAGAAGAACCCTGAAATGGCGAAAAGAATACAGGGCTGATGAAATTCTTGAAGAAGAATTGGGAGGCCGTGATCTTGATAATGTGGTGTGCATAAAGAGTAGAGACAAAGAGGGTCACCCCTTGTGTTACACTGTGTATGGACCTTTCAAGGACAAAGAGTTGTACGAGAAAACGTTCGGGTCTGAAGCGAAACGCCAACAGTTTTTGAGGTGGAGAATTCAATTCATCGAAAAGGGAATCAAGAAGCTCAACTTCAAGAGAGGGGTTGATTCGATGGTTCAGATTACGGATTTGAAGAACTCCCCAGGCCCCGATTTTAAGGAGCTTCGTTCGCTTAGTAGCAAAACTCTGCTCTTGTTACAGGAAAACTATCCTGAGCTCATTCAAAAGAATGTAAGTAGTCTCAAATTAAGCAGTTAATTAATTACAATGTGGTATATGATAATTTCTTGCTTTCATTTTACAGATTGTTATAAATGCTCCACTTTGGTACTATGTGCTCCATGTGCTCCGATCAAGGTTTCTAAGTCACAGAACTAAGAAGAAGTTCGTCTTTGCTAGACCCCAAAAGGTTACAAAGACCCTTCTCAAGTGAGTGAGATTACTACTCAAAAGTTAAAACTATCCAGTTACATTAATTATTATCTCCTCTTTCTAATACACAAGTTAATTTGCATGGAAATGATTATAAAAAAGGTTCATAGAACCAGAAGAACTCCCAGTTCAATATGGTGGCCTCAAAAGAGAGCAGGATGAGGATTTTACACCAGAGGACAAAGTATCACAGATCATAGTCAAAGGAAACACAACTAATTATATTAAAATTCCAGTTGCTGAGGTACTAATTCTCGTCTATTAATTGCCTGTTCAATTGAATTTTGATTATGGTCTTTCCATTAGGCACATTATTAGGCGTATATATTTATAGGCATAGATACATTTATATCTTCGTAGGTGTATTAATGGAGTTGGGACGGGTTCAGCCCTTGGGATTAGTCTTTAGGAATTAGGTCAGATAATAGATCCTCTCCGATATAATAAAAAGAAAAATTAGAATAAATAAATGGAGCCAAGTTGGATCTCGTTATTAATTTCAGAGTACGAAACTGGCACTCATTAGTCATTACATAATTCGAACTGTCTATGTTTAGGTCAAACTGTGATCCAGATGGGAAACCAAAATCAAAATCCAATCTAGCGCCAACATGTAATGAAGAACTTGATCTAAAGTAGAACTGAAATTACCCCAAAAACTTTGAACCCCTAAATTTTGTTGGAAGCTCTAATATCACTTTGTTGGAGCGCGGAAGTGTAAAATAAGAAATTAATTTTGGGTGGAGAGATATGGTGCATGAATGTCTCATATGTTATACAGTCTAGAGGCATGTATAGAGCTCCTAGAGAAAGATATGGAGGAGACTCTTAAAATACCAAGTAAAAAAGTTATTATGATAATACTTCTACAAAATTACTCCTCTATACACCTTACTCAACTAAACCAGTCTACTTATAGGCCACCAGACGCCACTAGACAATGTCATAAGTATGACAATTTCAACGGACATAAGTATTAAACCGTTACAATAATTTTAAACCATCCTAACTCCCATAACCTATGAAGCCACTAACTCTCACCATTATTCTCATCATAACTCTCAACATAATTCTAAATTAATTTTACTTCCAGCATCCTCCCTTAATTTAGAATTACTCTTAACTTCAAGTTCATCAAAAATTTCACGCCTTCACATCTTCATGGTCACCGTCAATGAATCAACCCCTTCTTTCTTCTTTTCTTCAACTTGCTTTATTTTCTCTTTGACATGCATCATTGTCATTCTTATACTTGTCTTAACACAGCAAGAAAATTGCCAAAATCTTCTTCACACAATACTAGTTAGCACCTTGATTTGCTTGACTTTAGTGACACTTTTCTAGTCACTTCAGGTCTTGGGAGCTTTTCCTTCCTCACTACTTAGAGAACTTTCTTTTCTCATTTTTGTGTGAGATCATTTCATACCTCACCAAGGCGTTCATGCCTCTCAAAATTCATACCCATTTTGTGAGCTGTCTATCAGTTTTAGGTTGAGTCTTGTCAATTTTTTTTTTGCACCATTGTGCTTTTAGGGAGCTTTGTCAACTTGACACCATTGTGCCATCTTCATCTTCATTATGAGACTTATGTCACTTTCAGGGAGCAATTTCCTCTTGGCACCTTTGTGCCATGCTTCATTAATCAGGGGCTTATACCCTTCATTCTTTCTTTCAGAGACATTAATCCTTCATCTTCTTTCAAGGACTTTAACCCTTTCAACTTCTTTCCGGACTTTAACCCTTCATTCCTTCTCTCATGAATTTTTACCCAATCACTGAGGATCACATTATCCTCTCTTTCTTGTTCTCCATCTTTTTCTTTCTTCTCCATATGTTTTACTCCCTAATTCATTTTCTTCTATGCAATATTCTCTTCTATTTTTCTTCCTTGCTCATCTCTCTCTCTCTCTCTCTCTCTCTCTCTCTCATTTTTCTTTTCCTCTTGCACCCCCATCAGCATTGGTTAATGCACCGCAATTTTTTTTTTCTCCAGCACCTTGCATACAACAACATAAGCAAGTCTGGGAATGGCGGGTCATTCTAACTATTCAACCTCTTTGCAACCATTAAGTTTCAAGGTTGATCTTCATTGAGAATATTGATTCTCAATTCTTTCAATAGTTTTGGAGCAAATATTTACTCCAATTATCTCACTAAGACACTATCACGTCTTTCTCATCGCTCACAATCAACACTTAAGCCAACATGCTTGACTCCATAATACTCTTACATGAACAATTTTTAACCGTACCCGAAAGATCGAGTCTAGGGCTCTGATACCACTTTGTTAGATATCAACATAAGCGTAAGATACAAAAATAATTTTGGGTAGGGAGATATGGTACTTGAATGACACACAATATGAGAGTTGTACAGCTCAAAGGCATGTACAAAGCTCCTAGAGAAGGATACATATGGAGGAGACTCTTAAAATACCTGGTAATACTTCTACAAAATTACTCCTCTACACACGTTACTCAACTAGACTAGCCTACTTATAGAGGCCTACACTAGACAATCCCATAAGAATGACAATTACAACGGATATAAGTATTAGACCGTTATAATAATCTTAAACCTTCCTAACTCCCATAACCTATGAAACTACTAACTCTCACCATTATTCTCATCATAATTCTCACAATTAATTTTACCATAACTCTCAACATTATTCTAAATTAATATTATTTCCAACAATTTTTTTGTATGATGAGATGAATCTTGTTGTAACTATTAATTTCATTTTGGGGTGTTGTTATTTTATTAGGGTGGATTGACAATGGTGTGGGATCTAACCGTGGTGGGATGGGATGTGTTGTACAAGGAAGAGTTCGTTCCTGATGATGAAGGGTCATATAAGATTTTACTCCAAGATAAGAAGAGACTGCAAGGGGAGGGTGTAAGAAACTCCTTCTACCTTAGTGAACCAGGGAAGATAATCATTTCCCTTGAGAATTGGAATTTCAAGAACAGGAGGGTTCTTTATCGGTATAAAGCCAAACCCACCATTCCCATTTACTTAACAAATAGATAGCTCTGCATGCACATAGATACTTCACTTGTACTTATTCTGGATCTAAATTATTGATTTTTGCTAATAGTCATTCAACCGATTTAGTTGGTCTGAAACTATAACTACAGGAAACATTAACGATAATCGGTATTTTGTTCAGCGATTAATAATTTGATCCTTATTTCTAAAGAACTTACAAGAAAGTATAGTTTAGTACAAGGGCGTACATACGTTGTTTATTTTTTCTGCATGTCAATCATTCTATTATCTTTGTAATTTCTGCACTTTTCTTGCCCAAATAAACTATGGATATATGCATGTAGGGTTTAGAGAGCCATTGTGTATGCAAAAGAATCTGAATAGACTAAAACTTTGAATCTTTCTACCATATTTATGCCATCCAATTTATATGATAATGTCTTATTGTGCAAATAAAAAAGAATTATCCTGATACTCAATATACAACACAACTTTAGATACCTACTAGAAAGTAGTCCCGCGCGATGCTGCGGGGCAGAACACTGTAGTTATTTTTTTTTCCTTCATTATTTAAAGATTTTGTAGTTGAGTGCGATTTAGTTAACAAAGATAACTAAAATGTACTTAAAGATATACGTACAAAAGTCAAGCGAAATTGTTTAGGAGTTGGATTACACTGTATCCACTCAATTCTTGAAGCTGCATTCTGTAGTATATGTACATACCATTATCTCACCAAAAAATGGTTATTGTGATTTCAGTACAAAGAGTTGCCATGTAGGGAGCGAAAAATATCTTCATTGCTTCTTACTCTTCAATTTATCCTATTCAAAAGTGCACATCTCATGTTGCAACTTCCCTTGCTCAACTAAGTTCTTATACTGCATTAATGGCCCTGAAAACAAATTGAATCTGTAGTTGAAGATCAGCAGAAAATAACAAACCTTGTATCAAAGTTAAAAAATCACAATTGAATTGAAAATTTACAAAGAAAAAAAATACCCTATTAAAATCAAGCATACAAAAGAAATGAAAAATAGCTAAATAATATTCCAATTGTTTAAGCAGTTTATGAATGCCCTATCAATAATTTACTTTATTCAAGTAGAAGAACCTTCATCTGAGTGCCCCAATTATTACTATTGTTCCCAATAAATATTAGAAGTTTGGCAAAAAAAAATGTTATTCAACATACATCTTGAACCAAGTTTTGGTACCATGTAATTTGAGTACTTGACATGGGATTATAGTCCCCTCCATGTTCCTAATCATATTGTTATTCACATTATCCAATTAAACTCTTAGATTGGCAAGTCATGAGTATACTAATTCTAGAATATATAAGCCAAAAGTAATATAAATCCAGTCAACCAACTGTTCCTAAAAAGTTCTAGAACATTACTTATACGTGCTGCGATGTAGCATGGTATAACATGCTTTCAATGGCAAGTATCATATTAGATATGTGGAGAACACTGAATCTCTAAGACAAATGAATGCCAAGAGAATGCTAGGAATTTTCGACATGGTGTTGTAAAATTCCACAATATAATAAGAGTAGGTAGAGTTATTCTCACAACATTCGATTGTGGATGTGACAGGACCCTAGAAGATATTCCATCAACCATTTGTCTCTCTATGGTCTAAATGTACTCAACCAATTATCTTCTACTTAGAATGTTGAAAAGTTCATAAAACCTGCAAATCATGTACCTGCAGAAAACCACAATACAGATGAAGGCTTACATTCAAATTACACACATTCAAACAAAGCAAATTATCATCCCTACACTAACTATAACAACATCAGTGCTTTAACTAATGTGATCATGCATTAACCATACAAAGAAACATGCCATGAAGAAGGAAAGATTGTTCGGATTTCTTCATTTGTTCTCATGCGGTGGTTGATCCATGCATATCTTCATTCAGTCTTATCCAACTTAGCTAGTTCTACAAATATAGATGATATGATGTCAAGGATAGTTAATGTGAAGTTTGTTATAAAAAAACATAAGTGCTAAGAGGCACAACAACTTGTTCAAAGATCTGCTCGTAAAAAGTAAGCTCCCTGTTGCAAAAGTTATTTACTAACTCTTCCTTCACAGATTCCTCTGACGCATCAACAACTAAGCAAGCCTCAGATAGCTGTTGGAGTACATTAGTTTCATTTGACTTTTTTCAGTGCCTAAGTTGAGAATAAAACGCAAAAGATGAAAAACTTAGGGATAGAGAGTAATAAATAAAAAAACAACTAATTGAGAAAAAAGTAGGTAATAGCAAACAAAGAGCAATGGGTACTCTTGGATATGATCACACTAAGGTTCGGCCTATTTTCGAAAAGGAGATCGGTGGTCAACAATGTAGGCTGATGTTGAAGCGTTTAAATAGAGGTTTGGTGACCTAATTCGGGTTCTCGGGGTGCTACAATGGGCAACTGGAAGCGTTGGCCACCAAACTTGGATTATCGGCCAATGCTGATGGGTATCATGCTTAAACTTTCTAGGTGGTGATAAACACATGAATTAGGTTAATCCTTGAGCTAAATGTCATGTAATTAAATTAATTCTTATTTTTTTAGATAATAAAGGGAATTGCGGAAATCAGGACCAAATAACGCTAAAGTAGAGTGAGTGAGAGTTGTCAACGAAAAGACGAAAAGTTGACCACGAATCGATCTCATCAAGAGGAGAGGGGACAACTAAGAGAAAAAAAAATAATAATAATAAATGGCAGCAAATTGAATTAAACTTTTTTTTTTGGTCAAATTAAATTAAACTAATTAATATTGGTTTAATTAGAGAGTGCTGACATCATGCAAAACCTTAATTATGGATGATTACTGGATGTAGCCATTCATTCCCTGACACGTGGAAACTCTATCTCTCCTTTTTCTTTTGCACGTGCCCATCTCGTTAGTCATTCCACCACAACCTTATATGTACAAATAGTAGAAAAGAATACTTCAATTCAGGGTTAATTTGATGATTCTATTCATCCCACAATGAGGGTATATATACAAGTACAAAGGAGTAGTCTAACTCTAATTGGAAACAATATTTCCATAAACAGGATATCCTAATTAAATAAAAACCTAATTACATACAGATTTACAACGATTCTACACTCCCCCTCAAGTTGGTGCATAAGTTGGTGCATAGATATCTATCATGCCCAACTTGTCAATTGAGCTGTCAAATACCTTCCTGGACACTCCTTTAGTAAGAACATCAGCTAATTGCTCCTCTGAGTTTGCAAACGGAAAGCGAATAACCTTTCTGTCAAGATTTTCTTTAATAAAATGACGGTCAACCTCCACATGCTTTGTTCTATCATGCTGAACTGGATTATGTGCAATCTCAATGGCAGCTGTATTATCACAATGCAAATCCATAGGCTTTTTAAGCTTGTATCCCAGGTCTTTCAAGACATTATGAATCCACAAAATTTCACAGACTCCGTGTGCCATACTTCAGAACTCAGCTTCTGCACTTGATCTGGCAACAACTTTCTGCTTTTTGCTACGCCAAGTGACAGGGTTCCCTCTAACAAAAGTGAAGTACCCAGATGTAGAACGTCTGTCAGTTTTATCACCAGCCCAATCTGCATCTGTGTACCTAACAACTTCCAATTCATCTTTTTTCTGAAACAGTAACCCTTTACCTGGCGCCATCTTCAAGTACTTCAAAATACGAAAGACTGCATCCATATGCTCTTCACTAGGACAATGCATAAATTGACTAACAACACTTACATCATAAGCAATATCAAGTCTAGTATGTGAAAGATAAATCAACCTTCCTACAAGACGTTGATACCTCCCTTTATCAGTTGGAACTTGATCAAGATAGATAGCAAGTCCCTGATTCATCTCAATGGGTGTCTCGATGGGTCTGCAGTCCAGCATCCCCGTTTCAGCAAGTAAATCAAGAACATATTTCCTCTGTGAAAGTGAAATCCCCTTCTTAGACCTTGCAACTTCAATACCCAAAAAATACTTCAGTTGTCCCAGATCCTTCATTTCAAACTCCTTTGACAAATACTTTTGCAATTCATTTATCTCTTTTGGATCATCCCCTGTAACAATCATGTCATCAACATACACAATAAGAGCTGTAATCTTACCACTCTTGCGCTTGATGAACAATGTATGGTCAAAATTGCTCTGTCTGTATCCAAAGGCTTTCATGGACTTTGAAAATCTTCCAAACCAAGCTCTTGGAGACTGCTTCAGGCCATACAAAGACTTCTTCAATTTACACACCTTGCCAACGTCACTTGGGTAATTCTTAACCCCTGGGGGCACATCCATGTACACTTCTTCCTCCAAATTCCCATTAAGAAACGCATTCTTCACATCAAACTGGTGCAAGGGCCAATCTTTGTTTGCTGCAAGTGAGATTAGAATCCGGACAGTATTAATCTTTGCCACAGGTGCAAAAGTCTCCTCATAATCAATCCCATAGCGTTGTGTATATCATTTGGCAACCAACCTCGCCTTGTATCTATTAATAGTTCCATCTGCATTAAGCTTCACAGTAAATACCCAACGACATCCTACAATCTTCTTTCCAACCGGCATAGGTACTAGCTCCCATGTTGCATTCTTTTGAAGAGCTTCCAATTCTTCATTCATCGCCTTTGTCCATTTTGGATCCGTCAATGCATCCTGCACGTTACTAGGAATAGATACAGTAGATAATTGATCAACAACAAGTGCATGTGACCCAGAAATCCTATGGTTAGACATAAAATTAGCTATAGGGTATTTAGCTTTGGCTTTGATATCTGGTTCATATTGTTTCTTAGGAATTCCCTTGGTAACCCTTTGAGATTTCCTAAGTTCGACACTTTCTAACCCAGAAGACTCATTACAGTTTAGGGGTACCTGAGGTGGATCATTCTGACTGGGATCTTCAGTTGGTGATGCAGAAGGGGAAATATCTTGTGTGTGAGCTTCAGATATGTCTTGATTTTGATTCAAACTATCTAGAAAAGTTGTCTCTTCTGTCTTGGAATTCACAACAATCTGTTCAGTAGTTACATTTTCTATTTCGGAATTCGCGACACTTCGTTCTGCAGTCGCATTCTGTTCGGCAGTCGCATTTTCTATTTCAGAATTCGCAACACTTCGTTCGACAGTCGCATTGTCTATTTCGGAATTTACAATGCTCTGTTCGGCAACTGCATTTTCTGTTTCCGAATTTCTACCTTCAAATCTATCCTCCAAATTTTCCAAGTCTTCAAAGACATCAAAATCAATATATAATAGAACGAGGATTTCCTTCACAACCTCTCTCCCCCTGAAGGGAAGACTGAGAAGCTCCCCATGAGTAATAAGGCTCGGATTCACGAAAAACAACATCAAGAAAGACATGTATAGTGCCAGTAAGAGGATCATAACATTGATAACCCTTCTGGAAGTCAGCATAACCAACAAAGATACACTTACGGGCACGGGGATCAAGCTTGCTGCGTTGAGGCTTGGGAATATGAACATAGGCTGTGCACCCAAACACATGGGGCTCCAAATTAGGCATATACAGGATGGTCAAAAGTGTATGAAGCTTCTGATGAGGATTCTGAAACTCAATCACTTGTGAAGGAGTACGGTTGATAAGATATGTTGTTGATTTTACTGCTTCTCCCCAATAGGACCTAGGTACATTCATGCCAAACAAGGAAGCACGAACAACTTCCATCAATTGCCTGTTCTTCTGTTCTGCTAAACCATTCTGTTGAGGAGTATAAGAATTGGAGGTTTGATGATGAATTCCATGTGACCGGCAAAACTCAATCATAGGGCCATTCACAAACTCTCCACCATTGTCAGACTGAAACACTCTAATGTATTTTTGATACTGAGTTGCCACCATTTTGTGAAATTTGGTAAACATCCCAAATACATCACTCTTATTCTTCAGTAATGATACCCATGTCATGCGAGTACAATCATCAATAAACGTTCCATAATATCGAGCTCCAGAAAGAGAAGGAATTTTCGCAGGACCCCAGACATCAGAGTGAATTTTCATAAAAGGAACAAGACTTTGATTAAGACTTGGTGAATATTAAATACGGTGGCTCTTGGCGAGTTCACAAATGTCACAATGGAAATCCAAATCACTGACAACAGAAAACAAATGAGGTTGCAGCTTCTTAAGATAACGAAAAGATAGATGACCTAAATGGCGATGCCATAACCATACAGCTTCCTTCGCATTCTCTACCCCATTGATCTAATTAGCTTGCCCCAAAAGATGCTTCTGGTTCTCTCCAGTCTCTGTCAGATCCAGGTAGTACAATTTCCCCCTTCTAACACCATAACCAAGGATCCGCCGAGTCAGAATGTCCTGAAACACACAAAAAGACGGATAGAAGGTCACAATACATGCAAGAGTTAAAATAATTTTGACCAACAGACAGAAGATTATAAGCTAGTGATGGAACAACTAAGACTTCAAGGGTTAATGTATCAAATAAAACAATAGAACCTTCTCCGGTGACCGGAGTTGGACTACCATCAGCAGTAGAGACAACAACATGAGGGGAATGTCTAAGGTTTTTCACAAGATTAGGGTCATTGGTCATATGATCAGATGCACCTGTATCAATTATCCATGTATTATTCAAAGTAACCTTACCCTTCATACCTGCTTAAGCTACATTAGCGGAGGCATTGTCTAGACGCTCTTCCTCTGTAGTAGCAATGGCGGCCTTGCCCAAATTCTTTAGTGGTTTCTTGGTAAAGTCCCACCAATCAGGGTAACCAATCACTTCATAGCACCGCTCTTTGCTATGACCTAGTTCCCCACACACAATGCACTTTCTATTTGCATATGGATTTGGTTTACCTAGAGGATGATGTGAGAAGCTTGGAGGAGGACCTGGTTTGCGTTGGACAGCCATAAGAGAAGATTTGGTAGGTATCGAATGCCCCATAGCCTGTTTCTCTGATTGCACCTTGTGAATGTAAGCATAGCTCTGCTCCAAAGAGAATTTAGGTTCCTTGCGCAGGATTTCGCCACTCACCTGATCATACTCTAGGTCAAGTCCACTCAAAAACATGTGAACACGCATCTAGGACATCGCTGAGGTCTCTTGAACTACAGCTGCAACATTATCATTCTGAGAGGCCACCCATTGATCAATCTCCTGGAACATCGCCACTAACTCATTATAGTAGGTAGGAATAGGCCATCCATTTTTCTTTACTTCAAAACACTTCTAGCTTGTTCAATTCAAAGATCCGGGTTTCATCAGAATCATCATCATAAAAAGTTTTCTCTACAGCTTCCCAAATATCTTTTGCATTAGGGAGACGAATATACCGGTTCATAAGAGAGGACTCCATGGAGTCAATGAGCCAACTTTTCACCTTTTCATTGTCTGTGGCCCAAGCTTCATACTCTGCAGAATTTATGGCGGGTTCAGCCTTCACTCCGGTCAGATAACCAACCTTCCCTTGTGCTCCAATGCGCATCCGCATGAGAGGAGTCCATATGGTGTAGTTGGATTCATTCAAGACAACACTTGTTGGGAACGCAGAGTTGTCTTGTTGGATGGTGTAGTGGTGATGGATGACTTGTGAGGATGGCACCATTGCCTTCTCGGGATTTGACTGTTCGCCTTCAATTACAGGTCCGGCCATTGAGGAATTCGGGATTTTTGCAGGATTGGGTTTTCTAGGGTTTCAAGATGGATCTGAATTTTTTTTTTTTAGAAAAAAAGGTAGGGTGATGGTGGTTTGGAATTCAATGGTGGTGGTACGCAGCGGTTTGTGGTGTTCTTTAGGATTCAGGATTCAAAGGATGCAGCGCAAGTTCAAAGGATTGAACCTGCTCTGATACCAAGTAGAAAAGAATACTTCAATTTAGGGTTAATTTGATGATTCTATTCATCCCAAAATGAGGGTATATATACAAGTACAAAGGAGTAGTCTAACTCAAATAGGAAACAATCTTTCCATAATTACAGGATATCCTAATTAAATGAAAACCTAATTACATACAGATTTACAACGATTCTACACAAATATAATGGCAATCCAGTAAAACATAGCAACTGGCAGAGGCAAAAACGTCTTGCCACTATTCATAAGGAAAACACTCCTTTAGTATATAGTATAATTACTTGGTGGTCAAAGTCCACAAAAGATTAATTAGCTACTTGGAAGAGCAATTCTCCATAGTCCATACTCCACAGTCCATACAAGTAGCTAAACTTGAGAGACATCGACTTGAGCTAAGCGAGTGTGAACTTCTCAACTGTAACACTCTCAATCTGCTACTAGACAAGGATCACTCGAATTCTCAATAAGCTCAACCTTCAAGAATATATGTGACCGAGATCCAGTTGTTTCTTACAGACGGTTAGATGAGCAAGTTTACTAATATAATTATCAAGAAGATATATTTCATATCATCTCTCCTACAGTTTTCACTTTAACTATGATAATTGTCTGCTGTAAAAGCTAATAAGTGAATGATATTGATTTCTTTTATAGTATATCAACTCTTCACATGCCATAAACATAGAGCTCACAGATGGACGATGTCCCCATCATAATATATCGAACTTCGTCCTATCAGTGAGCCGTTCCTGGACATCGGATTACGTAGTCAAGTTTCATACATTTTGTAGTTTGGCATATTGCAGACCAGGACTAGATGAAAATTAGACAGTCCTATCACTCGAGGGGGACGATTATCAGGGATCTAATAACTTACTATCATGGACAATTTTATGCGGTAGACCTTTCTGGCCGTGTTTCAGTTGTATTTGATAGTGAAGATTGTAATCGAGCACACATGAGGGTTTTTGCTCCAGAGATTAATGGAATTAATGGAAAGAAACTTCTTGGTTCTAGGCACATTAAAGTTTTAAACAACTATACTGGGTGGAATATGCACGAACTCTATTGCTTGTATTTTGTTTATTCTCCAATAAGTATGAAGTCACTACTAGTTGCAGGTTATTCGAGGTCCCAATTAGTAAAGGTAATTAATTCATGGGTTAGAGCGATCTTCTTGAGTCAAAGTGGTTCTTCCTTCTCTACTGAGGTCACTGAGTATTGGGTAGAAACACAACAATGATCGATGGAGAAGCTAGATTAATAATGTCAAGGTCCTTTAGATCTCAGGACGTCAATTCTCTAATTTAGGTCCTTAGGCCATCTCCAGCAGGGGAGAGAACTATATTGGGGTTAAGACTATAATTCTCCACTCTCCAGTAAGGCCGGGTGAAATTTTAGCACTTTCAAAGTAGAATGTATGTTTATATATATAGGTAGAGTGAGAAAAAAAGGGTCATTTTTTTCTTCATAACACAAATCTATACTTTAGTAATACATATAACGCACCAGCCCCATTTCAAAAAAAAAAAAAAAAAATTGAATACGGTTACTAGCTGCAATTATGTTTAATTGAGTTACTTGATTATTTACCGTTGGATTGCAACGATTATATCATATGGGCCGTTGGATTTCTTTTCAAATGCATGCAGCATTGCATGGCATCAGCAACCATGATAATTAAAGTGTTGGTTTTCTGTGGGTCCTAGAAGAGCCAAAGAGTCAGGGCTATTTTCAGTCCTCCCCACTCTCCTTTGGACTTGGGCCCATTTATATCTCTTTAGACTTTTTATTGTTAAAGTCCAAAATTAAAAAAAAAGGGCTAGAGATCTCATTTTGGCCCTCTTATTAGAGATGGCCTAACACTTCCATACAGGTTGTTGCTATCACAATTTTCAGGTTGTTATAACTGATACCCAAAATATGAAGGGAAAAAGAAAACCATCCAATTGGATTAACCTAGGTTACAAGGAAAAATATGTAGTTTCATGCTATTACATTGCATACTATTGATAGTGTAGGATGGAAGAATTTAGGCCATGCATATTTGGGACCAGAGATAACTAGCTATTTATCCCGATGTTCAGGTCAGTAATATATCAATGGAGTTCTTAGTTTATTTGCTTTTCTCATCTATTTTGCCCAACCATATTGTACCAGATTCAAGGCAGTAAAAATTCAAAATTAGTTTCAGTATGCATGGACAATAATGGAGACTCCATCCTCTCGCCACATATTTCATGCACTTTGTATCTTCTTCCTCCCCAAAGCCACCTGCCCCAGACCACAGAAATGAGGTGTAAACCCTTCAAACCTTCACACCATGCAAAACATCGAAATGGTCGAAGATGGCTTACACACATGCAACCCCTTCCCCTACGTGTCCCTCCCTCACCTCCTTCCCCATCCCTATAAATCCCAAACCCTTTCCACTCTCTTCCTCACCATAGTAGCTAGCTAGCTAGTATTCGACTCTCTAAAATGGCTAGGTCTTTAGCTATCTCTCTTTGCTTGCTTGTTCTCTTTCATGGCTGCTTAGCCTATCGCCAACAGTCTCAGTACAGCCAGAGCGGGCAAAATGAGTGCCAGATCAACCAGCTCCAGGCCCGCGAGCCCGACAACCGCATTGAGACTGAGGCGGGTCGGATCGAGTCATGGGACTACAACCAGGATGACTTCCAGTGCACCGGAGTCGCCGTTCAGAGAATCATCGTCGAGCGCAACGGCCTTCACTTGCCTTCTTACACCAATACTCCTCGCCTCGTTTACGTTGTCCAAGGTAATATCTAAACTTCGCCGTTTATGACCGACTTATATATGACAAAATTGCATGTTGTGTTTGTGAATGATTTTACTTGCTGTCTATTATACATGATCTACTTCAGGTAGGGGTCATCTAGGAATGGTGATGCCCGGCTGTCCCGAGACATTTGAGGAGTCCGAGCAATCTGACGAGGAACAACAGGGCTCGCAACAACAACCACGGCAAGGCCGCCAGCAACAGGGACGCCGACAAGGACAATATGGACGAGAAGGCCAACAGGGAGAACAAGAGAGCTTCGAACAGCTAGACCGACACCAGAGGGTGCGACGCGTCAAGGAAGGTGACGTTATCGCCATCCCTGCCGGAGTCACAACCTGGTCCTACAACGACGGTGACCAATCTCTCATTTTTGTCAGTCTTCTAGACATCAGCAACAATCACAACCAGCTTGACCAAAACCCAAGGGTACATTTTCTTATCAACATTTTGATACTATATATGTATGTGTTAATGTTAACAAACCATTTAAATATATTGCATGCTTTACTCACTTAATTGCTGCTTGATCCGTATATGCAGCGATTCTATCTTGCTGGTAACCCAAAAGATGAGTTCAACCAACAAGGCCAAAGCCGAGGCCAATCGAGACAACAACAAGAACAACAGGGAAGGAGCAGACGCCAACAACAGGGAAACAACAACAACAACATCTTTGCCGGATTCGACACCAGACTCCTCGCCGATGCTCTCAACATCGACCAACAGACCGCTCAGCAGCTCCAGGGACAGAACGACAACAGGCCACAGATTGTTAGGGTTCAGGGACGTCTCGACTTCATCCAGCCTCCTGAGTCAATGAGGGAGGAAAGACAACTCCAAGGACAACAGGGACAACAGGGACAGAATGGCTTTGAGGAGGTATTCTGCCACATGAAGATCAAGCAGAACATCGGCAAGCCTTCATTGGCAGACGTCTTCAGCCCGCAAGCCGGTCGCATCAGCACCCTCAACGGCTTCAGCATGCCTATTCTCAGGCACCTCCGTCTCAGTGCTGAGAGAGGCTTTTTGTACAACGTCAGTATTCTATGCATGCAGTTTGCTAGTTAATTTTAGTTACCCGTTGAGTAATTGATGATGATTTTTATCTGGTATGGCACATGCAGAATGCTATCCACAGCCCACACTGGAACTTGAATGCCCATGAGATAGTCTATGTCATCAGAGGTAGCGCCAGGGTTCAGGTGGTGAACGACAACGGCGAGACCATCTTGGACGACCAGGTCCGCCAGGGACAGCTCTTCGTCGTGCCACAGAACCACGCCGTGTTGCAGAAGGCCATGAGCAACGGATACGAGTACATTGCCTTCAAGACTGAGGACAATGCCATGATGAACACCATGGCAGGCAGGACCTCCGTTCTGCGGGCACTTCCCGACGTGGTCCTAGCCAACGCTTACCAGATGGACCGTGAGCAGGCAAGGAACCTCAAGTACAACAGGCAGGAGACCCTTGCCTTGAGCTCCTCAAGGTCTTTCCAGTCACAGAGGAGTTGGTGGGCTATTGCTTAAATGAAAGTATGCATGGTGCAATGAATATATATGTAAAAATAATGTGATGCGGCATGTAGTGTTTTAGTCTTTTAGCATCAAGCTAGCTAAGGAGTAGAGTTCGAGGGAATAAAAGTGCCTTGTATGGCTCTCTTGTAGTGTGAGAGGTCTAATGTACGAAGTTATATATAATTACCTAGCTACTACTGCATATGTACTTGTAAACTTATGCATGCTTTCTAATGAATTTTCACTTTTTTTGGTTTGCCTTCATTATATATGCTACTCTTTCAATACATACACACACATACAGATCTTATTCAGAGCTAGCGGAGCTCCGCTTTGAAATTAACGTGTGAAGTTTTAAGTTCTGGGTCATTTTTCGGTCGCATATCTACATCTCGACCGTTCAGTTTTTAGGTACTAGTGTATATATAATCTCTGCAAATTTTCAGCCAAATTGATGATAATTAAGGCATTGATAACTGCTTTAAAGTTAGTACGGTTTAGGTTGACAGATTCTGTCTGTCCATTGATTTAAGCGAGATGTGGATATGTGACCGAAATGTAACCAAAAACTCGAACATCACACGTTAATTTCAAAGCGGAGCTCCGCTCTAATAAGATATATATATATATATATATATATATATATATATATATATAGGGCCCTTCCATTAAGGATCACTTTTTTTGGTCTTTTATAGGGATAGGCATTAGACAAACTTTTCGATTATATTTCGGCATCTCAACCGTTCATTTTTTAGGTCCTAATGTGTAGATCATTTCTACAAATTTTCAACCAAATTGGTGATCGTTAAGGCATCCAAAACTGCAATTTACACGAACAGACCGAATCTGTCGAACCGGAACCGTTCGTGTTAATGGCAAATTACAGTTTTGGATGCCTTAACGATCATCAAATTGGCTGAAAATTTGCAGAAGTGATCTACACATTAGGACCTAAAAACTGAACGGTTGAGATGTGAAAATGTGATCGAAAAGTTGGTCTAATGCCCTATCTCTAGAAAAAATTAGAAAAAGGGATCCCTCACTAGAAGGGCCCTGATATATACACACACACACACACACACACACACACATATCCTATCTAGAGAGAAGCTTCGCTTTGAAATTAACGTGTGAAGTTCAAGTTTTGAGTCACTTTTTTGGTCGTATATCTACATTTCAACCGTTCTGGTATTAGGTACTAGTGTATAGATCATCTCTGCCAATTTTCAGCCAAATTGATGATTGTTAAGGCATTGATAACTGCTTTAAAGCTAGTACGGTTCAGGTTGACAGATTCAATCCGTCCATTAGTTTAAGAGAGTTAGATACCTTAACGATCATCAATTTGGCTGAGAGTTAGATACCTTAACGATCATCAATTTGGCTGAAAATTTGCAGAGATGATCTATACAGTAGTACCTAAAAATTGAACGGTCGAGATGTGGATATGAGACCGAAAACTCGAACTTCACACGTTAATTTCTAAGCGGAGCTCCGCTTTAGATAGGATCTGTATGTATATATATATATATATATATATATATATATATATATATATATATATATATATATATATATGGTACACTGACCCAGGGTGGTTGGTGAACTAAATAATATTGACGAATTGTTAATAGTTATATTGAACATACATATTGACCAAAGCTAGTTAGCATAGCTGTTTTAGTATTGCTCCATAAATTAGGCCCCGGCCGTTTGGTATGTGGTTCAAATACTGTACTCCATTCTACTTAAATTAATTTTTTTTTTATTGGGCCGAATATGGGTACCCTGAAAAAGAGCTATATATTACTATGTAGGCATCATGTGTTTACATTTAAGGGACTCTAAATGGAAATACCAATTCGGCCAACTTCCATATGCAATTAATAGGTACCAATTTAGAGATTTTTTTTTAATAAATAAAGAATTAGGCAATATTAGGTCCTCTGTGACAGTCGATTTGAGACAAAATTTTGTATCCATACAATTTGACCAATTAGGTATCATTATGAGGATTACCTAAAACATTTTGTTGCTAAGCCCGAAACAATGAGAGCCAAAGCCCCAACATAACCAAGGCCGAAGATGTGTGTTGCCAGCCAGAACATTTCATATGTGATAGTGCTTTGATGATGATTTGCATAGCATTTCTTTGTTCCATGTACCATATACTTATTTAATTACTAGTACTGAAATAATCTCAACAATTTAGAGATTTTTTTTTTAATAAATAGAGAATTAGGCAATATTAGGTCCTCTGTGACAACCGATTTGAGACAAAATTTTGTATCCATACAATTTGACCAATTAGGTATCATGAGGATTACCTAAAACATTTTGTTGCTAAGCCCAAAACAATGAGAGCCAAAGCCCCAACATAACCAAGGCCGAAGATGTGTGTTGCCAGCCAAAACATTTCATATGTGATAGTGATTTGATGATGATTTGCATAGCATTTCTTTGTTCCATGTACCATATATATACTTATTTAATTACTAGTACTGAAATAATCTCTTGTGGTTGAAATCTACACATAAGCTTATGTATGCAAATGATTTACGTCTCACTAGAATTCAAGAATAATGGCAAAAAAAATTCAAGATCTATAAGATATATAGGAGTCATAGGACAAGTAGATAGGTTTAGGTGAGGTAATATCTCTGATAGGTCATAATAATTCCCAGAAAATTAATGAGCTACTTTAGATTCCCAGAATAATGAGGTACTTTAGGTTCAGTTTGGTAACGGAACCCTTACATAAGAGTGCGCTGGAGTCCAAATAATTCTTAAAAATGTTCATCATATTATAGATTGTTCAGGTTGGTACTTCGGTAATTTTACTTCACGAACATGAAACAGTAGATCTGATTCATCAAGTTAACTTTTCGGACTTTTCCTGCATTGCACCAGGTTCAAGGCAATAAAATTTGCTTCACTTGCAAACAATCATCGCCACACCCACCTGGTTGCCACCTTCTTCTGGACTCTTCTGAAGCTAAGAGCCACCTACCCTGGAAGAGAAATGAGGTGTAAGAATGTGAAATACTAATAGCCATGCAAAGAGAAGAATGGCATGAGATTCCTTACACATCATTCGTGCTTCTCTCTCCCTTACATCCTCTACTCTCCTATAAATACTAACAGTCTACTCGCCGCTTCACCGCAACCCACAACTAGCTATCTGCCACTGATCATCACTATGGCCAAGCATTTAGCTCTCGTTTTCTCTCTCTGCTTTATTGTTCTCTTCCACGGCTGCTTAGCCAGTCGCCAACAATCTCAGTTCAGCCAGCAAAATGAGTGCCAGCTGAACCAGATCCAAGCCCGCGAGCCCGACAACCGCATTGAGTGCGAAGCAGGTCGGATCGAGTCCTGGGACTACAACCAGGATGACTTCCAGTGCGCTGGTGTCGCCGTTCAGAGAATCACCATTGAGAGCAACGGCCTTCACTTGCCATCTTACACTAACACCCCACGACTAGTTTACGTCGTCCAAGGTAATATCATATCAAATTATTAAAATTGGTGTCGTCTCTTAATTAGTTATATATAACTGAAATTACATGTAGTGTTTGTGCATGGTTAACTTATTGCATTAGTACTGCAGGTTGGGGTCATGTAGGAATGGTGCTCCCTGGCTGTCCCGAGACTTTTGAAGAATCGGAGCAATCTGATGAGGAACAACAGGGCCAGGAACAACAAGGGCAAGGCCAACGAGGCCGCCAGCAACAGGGACGCCGACAGGGACAACAAGAGAGCTTTGAGCAGCTAGACCGTCACCAGAGGGTCCGACGCGTCAAGGAAGGTGATGTCATTGCCGTCCCCGCTGGAGTCACCTGCTGGACTCACAACCACGGTAACCAACCTCTTGTTTTTGTCAGTCTTTTTGATATGAGCAACAAGCGCAACCAGCTTGACCAAAACCCAAGGGTACAATTTCTTACCACATTTTATCAGTATGTGTGTGTGTGTGTATTTACTATTTAGACTGCATGCTTAATTCACTCACTGGTTGCTGCTTAATCTCTCCCTATATAGAAATTCTATCTTGCTGGTAACCCACAAGATGAGTTCAACCAACAAGGCCAAAGCCAATGGGGACAACAAGGACAACAAGGCCGTGGACAACAAGGAAGGACCAGGCGCCAACAGCAGGGAAACAACAACAACAACATCTTTGCCGGCTTCGACACACAGCTCCTCGCCGACGCTCTCAACATCGACCAACAGACCGCCCAGCGGCTCCAGGGACAGAACGACAACAGGCCACAGATTGTTAGGGTTCAGGGACGTTTCGACTTTGTCGAGCCACCACGATCACAGAGGGAGGAAAGACAAATGCAGGGACAAAAAGGACAGTATGAACAGAATGGCATGGAGGAGCTCTTCTGTCACATGAAGATGAAACAGAACATTGGCAAACCTAAAATGGCCGACGTCTACAGCCCGCAAGCCGGTCGCATCAGCACCCTCAACAGCTTCAGCATGCCTATTCTCAGGCGCCTCCGCCTCAGTGCCGAGAGAGGCTTCTTCTACAACGTCAGTATACTTTCATGCATTTGTTAGTTAATTTTAGTTACCAATTGATTGTTTGAGCCTAATTAATAGTGATTGTTGGGTGGTAAACATGTAGAACGCTATCTACAGCCCACACTGGAACTTGAACGCCCATGAAGTCTACTACGTCATCAGGGGCAGCGCTAGGGTTCAGGTGGTGAACGACAATGGCGAGACCATCTTGGACGACCAGGTCCGGCAGGGACAGCTCTTCATCGTGCCACAGAACCACGCCGTGTTGCAAAAGGCCATGAGCAACGGATACGAGTACATTGCCTTCAAGACCGATGACAATGCCATGATGAACACCATGGCTGGCAGGACCTCCGTCCTGCGGGCACTCCCCGACGTGGTCCTCGCCAACGCCTACCAGATGGACCGTGAGCAGGCAAGGAACCTCAAGTACAACAGGCAGGAGACCGTTGCTTTGAGCTCCTCAAGGTCTTCCCGGTCCCAGAGGAACTGGTGGCCTCTTGATGCTTAAATGAATATGATGATCGAAAAGTAAAATATGATGCGGCATGTAGTGTTTTGGCACTAAGCTAGCTTAAGGGGTAGAGAATGAATAAAGGTAGCCTTGTATGGTTCTCTTGTAGTACGAGAGGTCTAACGCACTAAGACGTGGTCGTGCAATAACTAGCTACTACTATATATGGACTTGTAATCCTATGTTTTATATTGAATTTTCTTTCTTTTTCTTCTTCTTTACCTTGGTTATACCTTCTTCTAAATTGTATATATAGAGTAAATTAAAGTGAGTGATGAAGTTTAATAAAATTAACCGAGTTAGCTATAGAGTCTCACAGAATATATTCACCAAAAGCTAGTTACAGCTTCTTCTTTCTAGTTCTACAAATTAAGTGCTACGTAGGCCCCTTTTGGTATCTGGATCAACAAAAATTTGCAAGAACTCTGATCCATTTCGATAACATTTTGACAGTTTGAGTTTGCCCTCTGAATTTTTTAAAATTTGAGATCCTATTTGGTACGAAGTATGGAATCTGGCTTTAATTTTTGGAGCATCCAAGTAACAGCTTTCCACTCCATTCGAAGTGGTTGTTGTTGCCTTAGAGCCAAGTCATTCATTAGTATTACGTTGGATCCGATTATCAATTGTTTGGCTCCTTGAATAGCTTGTCTTCAATTAATCTCTGGTTCGGTGCTATAAACGACCTTCAATCGGAAATTGAAGACCGAGATTCCGAGAAAAACAACTTTATTTCTGTTTTCACTGTTAAGATATGGTGTTGTCTTAGTAAATTTTTTGAGAAAATGTTTAAGAAATGATATACCAAAAAAGCTCTCAATGAAAACAAAGCATTGTATCCACGAAGTGCGCTGTTAATGTAAAAAAATGCTGTAAAAGAGAATATTAACTGATGCAAATACACACCATACAAAACTTCCCGTACTCCTAGTTAGGCTGGGTTCCAAACACTTATAAAAAAAAAAAAATTTAAAAATTTAAAAATAAAAAAAAACTTCCCTCAAATTCTCAAATTTTATTTTTGACATTAATGCATGTCATAGATGCATTAGTGCGGGATACCGTAAACGTTTGATGCAGCTGTGACAGTGATGATGTGAAGTACTTATCTTAATTTTCTATACTGTATTTTTTTTAATCACAAAAATACAACAATATATAAATACCAAATATTACACATGATGTCACACTTCTTTTGAGACAATAAAAGAGACATTACCTAAGTAACTTTAGCTAGTTTCTAGAGTAGCGCGCATAAACTAGTCCACAGAATCCCAAAGGATTCTATGTAAGAACATAATGAGTATTTTCATATCATTTGCAGAGGACGGTCTCAGTCCTAATTTTCCTAAGGAACAGGCTCTGTAAACGAGCGAAAGGCTTTAGAAGCAACCAATGAGGATTGTGGTTGGGCCTGAGCGTTTGAAACGCTATTTGAAGCAAAGTTGGTGATTGCAGTATCAGCTGGGGCGCCATCACCATGATGGACGCCATCCATGGCGTTTATGGATAGGGATTGTGCCAGCCCTAGGCTGGTGGTGGACGGCGGTGGGTGCCCTAGGCAGCGGCAGCGATCATACTTAGTCCAGAAATCAACCTTTGATTCATGCTTCGTTTTGCTCGAGAGAAATGATGTCCATGTGAAGTCTTTAGTAGACGGATCATCACATCATGACTAGGATGACCTATCCTATCGTGACAAAGCGAATATGTGTCTAAATCTAAGAGATCTTCTCTCATAACTTTATTGGATTTAATAGCTCGAATAGTGACATAGAGTCCACTAGAGAGACACATAAACTTCTCTAAGATGCGCATTTATTCGCAATCATTAGAGGTATTGTAAAGGAACTCATTTTCATTCTCTACATGTGTTTTGGCATGGAATCCGTTGACTATTCATAGGTGTGATTTGCCCTAGGAGCGTAGAGGGTTTTTGCGACAGTTATCAAGGTGCCTTTTGGCAAGAGGAACTTGGGCTATTCCATGTCCTTGAATTAATATTGATGACCCAGCCATTGTAGTCACAAAGTAATATGCTCAAAATCAACATTGAGTCATAATGAAAAGAACTCAAAATTTTATTCATAAGCCAACATAATACATCATTGTCTCTTAACCAATAGGAGAATCTAATCCAAATACTAGCTAATGCAAAACAAAGGTAGTCGTTTGACTTTTTTCGGTAACTCCAAAATAAATATGACCAGGTGAGTAGAGAGATGTCGGTGGAGCAAAGCTCGCTTAAGTACCACTTATCTCAAAACCTTCCTAGACATCACACTCATTTTGGATGAGCCTATGTGAAGAAAAACTAAACCAATGGCATTTACTACAAAGTATATGACAATTGCCTCTTACATCTCTTGGAAAAATAAAGACTTAAACAGAATTGACGATCTATTGATCCCAGCCAGATTTGTAGTCCTTAACCATTCACTCTAGATCATCTTCTTGATCTTCTTGTTCCATATAGTGAGCTTCTCTTGCTTCACAATATGGTTTGTAGGCGGTGACAATTTCTTCACGGGCTCTACAAATGTGTGCCCAATGACCGGATACTCCACATCGAGAACATACATCTCTTTGCTCAGACTCAATTGATTAAGGTGCTTTAAAAGCGTCATTTACATGACTCTTAGTATTGGGAGCGCAACCAACATGGCCAGAGGCGTTGCCTCCCTCTCTCTTTCCACGTTGACCTCTTCGGTTCCGTGTTCGCCTGTTTTGGCAGTTACCTTCCCAAGTAGAGAGATTATATGGACCAGAACGTCTGTTGAGTCACAAATTACTTATGCAATTGTGCCCCATAATTAAGAAAATTGATTTGTCTTCCATGCTATTTTACCCTTTTTAATCCATTTCCTTTTATTTGTAGGAAACCTTGCATTAAGAATAAAATGACTATTTGAGGCTTGAAATGTGAAGATTTGAAGCTAGGGGAAGAAGACACGGAGACTGGAAGAAAATTGCAAATCGACTTTTCGGGCGATTTTTCCGGCGACCCGCCACTCATGGAGGGTCTTTTCTCCAGCAAAGGAGGACCATGGTGGTGAGAATCTCCCATCACTTGAAATTCAAACATCTCCTTACACCTTGTCCTTTTGTCACCTTGCTAATTTGGGACCATTTGGGGGACAATGGTGTAAGAGCATCTCTTGCACACTTTGGGACTAAAGAGGACACACATAGCTGATCAAAGAGAGGCAAAAGACCAATTATTCAGCATTCTTAACTCCATTCAATCATCTTCATCCTATCCAAGATCCATTTTCTCTCTAGAGAAGACACCACCATTTCCACCACTACAACCTCCATTTCCTCTACCACTCAACACCACAACTCACCTTAGAGATTCCAAATTTCATCATTCTTACCAATATCAAGAGCTTGGAGCAAGGAGAAGGAGGTGACTACCACCACATCATGTTCTTGGAGACCCATCTCCACCACTTCTTCCGGCATCATCAATAGTCACCCTTTACTCCCTATCTCTTTATGTATTTGATGTTTAATAGAATGTTGAAACTTGTGTATCTAGCTATGTGTGAGTAGTGAACTAGTTGGGGCTAGGGTTGAAAGCCCTAGCCAAACTTGCTTGGATTGATGGTTTTGTTTATAAATTGATGCAAATTCATGTTGTCATTCTCATAATAGTTGATTGCATTACTTAGACCTAATCAATTTGAGTTATGTGTTTGCCATGACATGAAGTTTTTCCTAGAAATTGATTACCTTTAGGCAAAAAGGGAGCATGAAAGCACACCATGTGTGCATGTGAGGGTAGTGAGCTAAAATCACCTAGAGATAGGATTGTTTTGCTTGCTTGGTTACCTAAACTCTAAGCTTTATGCAATTAGGGGCAAAGGATTGAGACCTATCCGGTAATTGAATTTGTCTCTAGGTAGTTAGCTCTAAACTTATCCAGTTAGAGTTAATAAAATGAAAGGGGTTTAAGCCTTAATAGTCCTATCCGGATGCTAAGAGGGTAGTTGGACAATTAGCTTTGCGTCATTCATTTTCAATTGCTTTAATGCTTCTAAGGGAGGTAAAAGGTGAAACCCGATGCCCTAACTCCCATCCATTTGATAACAACTTGTTTAGTTTAGCTTCGTTTATTTCACTTGCTTTCATTATCTCAATTTGAATAGAAACCAATCTCAAAATCAAAATCAAATCTCTACACACCATCTTGCACATACTTACCATGAACTTTGGTTCACTTGTGAGCCTTTGTTTATGATTGTACATTTGCATATTCTTCTAGTTTTTCCTTAGGTTTTCCCTATCTAGGAAAGGATTTACTAATCCTCATGGGTTCGACATCCTTACTTAATCCCCTATTCTATAACTTGTACCTCTTGCACTTGAGGGTGACTTCAATGCTAACAATGTCCAGAAGTATCCCTAAGATTAGGGTTTCTCTCTTGGCGCCCACTTTTTAGGGTGCGACTATAATTGAATTCCGGAATATGCTCTGTTTCCACGGATCTCGAATTATAGTTCTTCACAAGGATGTTGTCATGCTTTTCAGCGAAATTCATAGCTCCAATGAGCTCATGAAACCTTGTGATTTGTCTTCCAGTAACATCGATTCGATAGTTTTTAGCAACCATCAATGCAGAGACGGGGAAAGTAGAGAGAGTTTTCTCGATCAACATCGCATTTGTGATCTCTTTACCACAGAATTCCATTAAGAATTTAATGCGAAGTGCTTCCGAGTTGTAGTCAAGAACTGACTTGAAATCACAGAAGGGAGGCTATGCCATCTCAATTCTAGGTCAGGAAGCAGGGAGTCACGGACGTTGCCAAATCTTTCTTCGAGTGAGACCCACAACCTTCTGGGGTCTTCTTCATTCATACACTCGTACTGGAGCGAATCATCCATATGACAAGTCATTAGGTTGATGGCTTTCGCCTTATTTACCTCTAAGGCTGCTCTATTTGCTTCCAAAGCTTGAGCTTGCTCAACAGTTAGCACGTCCTAGCTAGGCTTGAGAATCTTATCCAGGATTTCATCGGCCTTGAGATGCTGGCGGACATCACGAACCCACTTGTGATATCCAGAACCAGTTGTTCCTAATGGAGCAAAGTCCAATTTGTTCAGGTTACTCATCCTGAAAGAGAACAAGAAAAATGGTTAGTTTCGGAGCGTTAAAGGCTACCACGAAAACATATAAAATTTCTAAGCGTAATCGCTTCCAAGAAATTAGGAATTTTTTAGCGTAATCGCTTCCAAGAAATTCAATTCCAAGAGGTATTGGATTAGATCGAAATAATGACGTAAGTGGTCGATCATAAATTCTCTACAAACTCTAAGTTTGGAGATCTCAACAAGCTCCAAGCTTGGAGTTAGCACAAATCCCCACAGTTCGGCTTAATTAGGTCTCTCCTATGATGAAGAAAGGGGGGTAAAAGAAGGGATTTGCAAGTCCCCGAGAAAAAGAAAAGAAAAGAAATAAAAACTTCAAAAACGGGAATTTTAGTAAAAAATACCTCGAAATAGGTAGCAGGAAAATTTGACCGGAAACAGTCAATCGGCGTTGACGTTGCAGTGGGTCCCTGCTGTTGACGTGGCGGTGGGTCCCTGGATGCTGATGTGGCAGTGGGCCGTGTCTGTGGGCCTGTGTCAGTGGACCTCTGGGCTTCTTTCTTTTCCTTTTTTTTCTTTTCTTTCTTCTGCCCTTTTTTCTGCAAGCCGGTTCAGCAACTTTTAGACCGATTTTTGGAGTTCTGCTTTCGGTTCCTGGATTCTGGGATCGAGGCGCTGCTAGTGGCAAAATTTGGTAGCAATCGAAGGTCCGGAAAGTGGTGAACCGGTGCAGGGATCCCTTTTTTTCTTCTTGGACGGCTGGTTCTATACTTCCGGTGGCCGGTTTGGTGGTTTTCCGGCCGGTTTTGGTGGTACCGCCGCCGGTTCTGGAATCCTAGGATTGAGGGTTTCAATATATGCGGCGGTGGTGGCTAGGGTTTGAAGGCTACGAATTTAGGGTTTTAGGGTTAGGGCTTCGTGCTGATAATGTGTTTTAGAGAAAATGGAATTGAGAGAAAATTACTGTGTCTTCTTATTGATAATAGGGGCCTCTTTATATAGAGGATTACAATGCATAGAATCTGAATCGTACAAGGAAATGTAATCATGCATTGAATGGATATCTTTAAGATTCTCTGAGATTATCTCTAGTTAATAACCCTATTACTACTAGGTCAAATAACCTAGAGTTTGGGCCAGACATATATTCTGGATTTACTTAAACACAAATTTTATTTTTGACATTAATGCACGTCGTAGATGCATTAATATTAGGGCGGAATATCGTAAAAGTTTGATGCAGCTATGACAGTGATGATGTGAAATACTTATCTTAATTTTCTATAGTACATATATATATATACTGTATTTTTTTAATCACAAAAATACAACAATATATAAATACCAAATATTACACATGACGTCACACTTCTTTTGAGACAATAAAAAAGACATTACCTAAATAACTTTAGCTAGTTTCTAGAGTAGCGCGCAGTGCTGCCACAAGGAGAATGACGATCCCACCAACAAAGAGTGGACTTTGATTGGAGATCCCGATCCACAATACTGACACTAAGTCGAAAGGTGAAGCATTAGATCTTTACGTCAAGGCTACCATGTCCAGCTGAACCAAAACCCATATTGAATCAAAAGACGACTCCAAATCTAGTAGAAGATGAGGGAGAGAGCTCACATTACCGTTGAACGTCAAGAGGACCAAACTCCAAGAAATCTTACGAGCGAAAACCGAACACAACCTAGGGAGAAAGTGAGAGTGCACTTATTGTAGTCGAATTTTTCTTCTTTTTATATAAAACCAATTAATATTAAAAAGAAATACAAATAAATAAATTTGTCACACTCTCCACCCTCTTGGATCTTTGCTTTCTTCTTGCCGGGCACTAATGGTTGAATGCCCTTAATGATGTGAGTTTAATTCATATCTATCGAGAATGCAATACGGCTGTTGATGTTATGGCAAAGAATAATATTGAGAATGAGTTTGATCTCATCACTTTTGATTCTTTCCCTTGTTATGTGATTATCTTGCCGACAATATTGATGAGATTGCTGGATCTAGAAGAATTGGGAAATGCACAAACTCACTAGTTGTTTTTGTTTTTATTTGTATTTGTAGGCCTTTCTGGGCCTCCGCAATTTGTATATCGGCTCAAACAACATATGTGAAGGCCCAAGAAGAAAACAACAAAGTGCCCCCCACAAAATGCAAATTCAAAGAAACGAAAACGACAGCCACCAGTGAGAGCCAGGCAGTTGGAAACGATTCAACGAAGACGAAGACGGTAACTGATCACGAGTCAACCGACGGTTTCAGTAATCCGGCCACGTACTCAGATGAACCACTGTCGATTCCGGTCACGTACTCCGACGATCAAGCAGTCGGCTGAGCTCAGTTTCTCTCGTGCTGCCCACTTGGAAGCAGTTCCTTAGTGACAGGTTCAACAACCACCGGCTTGAAATTGAAATTGAAATTGTGAATTCCAGTTTTAGCTACTTGCAAACTGTGGCCTTGTTTATTTTTCATCATAGTATTCATTTTGCTCACTGTAATTGGGTCCTTAATGCTTAGTTTAATGTTAGCTGAAGAAGCAAACTAACCCAAAAAACTAGTTTCCACAAAGAAAGAAATCCCTCATGTTCTCTAAGGGCTGAGTGTTGGAATCAATGGTTATAGATTGACTAGTGCTGTTAGCAAATAGCAAGGGTCAGTATTTCGAGATGGAGAGGAATAGTAGAGGATGATCATGGGCTCAAAGATTGCCTTTTGCACAAGTCTCCATCCTTTATCTGGCAAGAAGAGTCAAATCAAAATCAGTGAGGGTGGTATAAATACTAAGTCTTTATCAGAAATTTGCAACTGCATAATGAGTTGCACAAATCACTTTACATGTCACATTCACTATTCATTCGAAGAGTGATGGCACCATCTTTTCAATTGTTATGTGTTTAGGAGTGCGGAGAGAGAGAGAGCGGAGTGCAGAGGAGAAATTTCCCCCGAACGCTCTCTCTGGAAGCTTCTTCTCCGATCAAGTTTTCACAGGTTTGGGACTCTTCTCGCTGATAGAGGTACTATTTCTTCTTTTTCCTCATCTTATTGTTTGCTCTGAGTTTGTTCTGTTGTTTTCAATTAGAGACTTATGTTTCAATCTTTAGGATTAACTTAAGGCATAGTTTAGCTGATGGAAACTTCATTGTTGTTACTTTTCAATGCAGATTTCGGCTCTTTTTTCTTCGTTCTCAGTTTTTTCAACTTCATTATGGTTACCATGCATGTGCTTCTCTAAATAGGAATCCTTTATTTCTAGCCAAGTACATGTTTCCAGTTGAATACACTCATCTCTTTGCAAATTTCCATATCAATATATGAACTGTGAATGACTGTCTTCCTCTTTTTTTCTTTATTCTGGGTTGTCAGTGTCCTTATGCAGAACAGTCTGCACAAAGACAACGCTGATTTTTCATTGTTTCAGTAAATTACCAATTGTCAGATACTGGTGTTTAAACATTTTGGCCTATCAGTGTTATTATGCAGACAATTGACTTTCAACTTTTATATAAAATTGATGTTTAAGTATAAACTTCGATTTCTCAAAAAAAAAAAAAAAACAAAGAAAAAAGAAGAAGAAGAAAAGTATAAACTTTGAGATACAGTCTGACCCTTCTTCATTTTGATTTTAATATTTGAAAATTTGGTTATTATCTTTGTTTGGCATCCCATGGGATTAGTTTGATGTAGATAACAAATTTTGAGGCTGTGATCCTTACAATATAAATTTGTTTCAGCTTTGTAGGAAGAAGATAGATAGACGGGGAGAGTCAGCCATTGCTTCAGCAACGATAGCACAATGTAGAGTAGTGCTGAAGCTTTGCAAAATGTTGACCCACCATTCATGAACTGAGTAATATTTCCAATCAGTTGGCGACATTGGTTTCTGACTTTCCAGCAAGGGAGGTTGCTCTCAGGTTTTTCTGTAATTTCAATTTATTACATTGTTGCAGAAGATGGTGCTAGCTCTGAGCATAGACAGTACTAATAAATAATAATGGACCTTTTTACTATTCCAGTATGTCACACATGTATGTTTTTATTATTACTGGTGAACCTATTTATTATTGCTCAGTCTTTGAGTCTAGGAACAAGCAAATTTAGTAGGTTTAAATTATCAGGAGTTTGTGATTGTGTCAATGATGGAGAATGTTGTTGTTTTGGGATTCGGGGCTAGCATGCCTGCCATGAGAAACAATGTAGCTCTGGCTGAGAATGACTCAAAGTAGCTCTCAATTAATTTATTAATTTCTCAATGCAGTACAATTAACTTATTGGTTACTCTTTGGTTATTTGGTTGATGACCTGTATGTCATCCTCATGAAATTTTGCAGGGAGTAGGTGGCGTAGAAAATGTAGCGCCTGAGATGCTAACAAGATGTGGTGTTGGTCGCCCTCTATTGTACGATTATCACAAAGTAGAGCTAGCTAACACGAATATGTTATTCTTTCGTCCAGAACAGGTGTTCATTCTTATTAGGCTCATTTGTCTTCCTTTCTTTTTGGAATTTGCCTTCTATGTTCATTTGCCAGCAAACTGGTTCCATGAAATATAGTTTATTTTACTGCTTACTAATGAATGAATTGATCGATTCAGGTTCAACATCTTATGGAGAAATGCTTACCCTTTCACATTAGTCTTGACCAATGCATTAAGGCCTTAACATATCTGCACACATTACACCACTCGTCACACTTACAGGTTCAGTTTTAATCTCGCTCTCTCTAGCTAGCTGAAGTTCCTATTCAAACTCATCGCAAGCTCCTTTTGATGTGTGATACAGATTGCTTATTGCTCAAAGATTGGGGAAGCTGCAGGAAAAAAGGGTGGAAACCTCGACGCACAATTATCTTATCCAGTTGGCATGTTGAAGAATACAGCCTGGTCTCACTCTCTCCCTCTGTCACTATTTCAATTTCCATGTTTCTGTGAGATTATAAACCGAATAATGTTTGCAGATAGGATCAACTGAATGGGTAGAATACTTTGGTGAGAACTGAAGTAGAACTCAATATGCAGCAAGTTTCTATTTGTGCACTGATTCTGATGTTGGTTTTTGGGAAAAGGAAGTTAAAAAAAAAAAATTGAGAATTTGATTGATGTCATTGAAGGTGAAGAAGAATCTGATTGCTTAGTTTGAGTTTTTTTGCAACTAAAGTTCTAGCATTTGAGAATAAGCAGCATCTGTTACAATATAAAACATTTCACTCTCCAGAGAGAATATAGTGAATGTGTTTGTAGCTATTTGTTGCCGTTTAGTAGCTCTAAGCTTTTGCTTCTTGGGGATCTGTAGGGAAGAACTCGATGTGTTTTTGAACTGAAAAACGACTGATTTATGTATTAATTCCAGATACGAAGATAAAGGAGAAACAATAAATTCTCTTTTTCAATTTTAATTGTTGCTACTAAAATGAAAAACAAACTGTGTTTATCTGCTTATAATTGTTTTTTGAGTTCTTTCCGTAGCAGAAGTAGCAGATAGCAATATGGCTGAACAAAATTCTTCTAGGAATGAACTGGCTAGGGAACTCATCCGTATGAAAAAGACATTTCCTTTAATTGCAATTTAAAAAAAAAAAATTATTTTGGTAGTTCTGATCAACTGAAGTCTTTGTGTCTAGGGCTTAGACAGAGGAAATATGATTGCAAGCTCAATGTGCTGCTCAAATATCTGAACTGGCTGCTCCCAAGGTAATCAACATGACAATGACTCAGCAAATAGTGATTGAAAACTATCTATTTTAATCATAATCATTGTTAATAGCGTTATGCAAGTATAAACGAATCGATGATAATCATAATCAATGTTTGTTGTGTAGAGAGAGGAAGTTATCCTCGAAGATTTAAACATGAGATTGAAAGAGCTCGAGTACGATGTGCAAGTGCAAATCAAACTGAAAGATGGTAAGGGCTATCATTTCCTCTTCTATAATCTGGTGTTGAAAAACCTTGCATATAGATACTAATGCTTTATGTTTCTCTGATAGCCTTGGATGAAGAAACCACAAAGGAGCACGAGTTACTGATGAAAGTTTTGAGTGGGACAGGGTTTGGACAGCTTGAGTGAAATCGACATCGTGAACCGCAGAAAGATCTACAATATGCAGCAGGCTTAATAAGTGGTGTTGTTTTCAGCAAATAATGATCCAGCAAACAACTGTTATAACTGAATTATAATTGCTATTTTATTAGGCTCAGCCATATTATTAATAAATTTCAGGCGGATAACAAATCCGCAGCAATGCGCGGGCTTGCTAACTAGTTTCTATGAGATGGGACAAGTAGATAGGTGAGGTAATTGTCCTGACGATTAGAGTGATTAACTTCCAGACTAGCTGTACTTTGAATTTCGTCAAAAGTAATTTATAAGAGGGCTGGAATGTGGATTCTTAAAGAGGGTAAATGTGCTTCAACTCTTAAGTAATCATAAAGGGATGGAAGATGGAAGATGGATTTTGGCTATTGCTAGATGTTAAGGTTCCTATATTTCACCCTGCCGTTGCTAATCTATTTACTTTACCAAACAACGGTGTAGATTATATATCGTCCCGGTTGCTAATCTATTTACTTTACCAAACATGAAACAGATTCGAGCTGATATCCTGAATTAACTTTTTCCTGCACTGCACCAGGATCAAGGCAGTAAAATTTTCATTACTTGCAGACAATCATGGCCGCCTCCCACCTGGTTGCCACCTTGTTCTCTGCACCTTGTATCTCCTCTAAAGCGAATAGCCACCTGCTCAGGTTTAAAAATGAGGTGTATGTATTTGAAATACTAATAGCATGCAAAGAGAAGAATGGCATGAGATTCCCTACACATCATTTGTACTTTTCTCCTCCTCTCTCCTATAAATACCAACGCCTTCTACTCGCCACTTCACCACAACCCAAAGCTAGCTATCTACCACTGATCATACTATGGCAAAGCATTTAGCTCTCGCCTTTTCTCTTTGCTTGCTTGTTCTCTTCCACGGCTGTTTAGCCAGACGCCAACAATCTCAGTCCAGCCAGCAAAATGAGTGCCAGCTGAACCAGATCCAAGCCCGCGAGCCTGACAACCGTATTGAGACTGAAGCAGGTCGGATTGAGTCATGGGACTACAACCAGGATGACTTGCAGTGCGCTGGTGTCGCTGTTCAAAGAATCACCATTGAGCGTAATGGCCTTCACTTGCCTTCTTACACTAACACTCCAAGGCTTGCATACGTTGTACAAGGTAATGTGCAAAACAGTTGTTTATTTGTCATTCAGTAAATTGCGCGTTGTGGTGATTAAGTTGATATTTTTGGATACTTTACTGTAGGTAGGGGTCATCTAGGGATGGTATTCCCTGGCTGTCCTGAGACATTTGAGGAGTCTGAGCAATCTGATGAAGAACAACAGGGTCAGCAACAACAATGGCAAGGCCAACAACGGGGCCGCCAGCAACAGGGACGCCGACAAGGACAATTCGGACAGCAAGGCCAACAAGGACAACAAGACTTTGAACAGCTAGACCGACACCAGAGGGTGCGACGTGTCAAAGAAGGTGATGTTATCGCAATCCCCGCCGGAGTCGCAACCTGGTCTCACAACGACGGTGACAGATCTCTTGTTTTTGTTACTCTTTTAGACATCGGCAATAACCACAACCAGCTTGACGAAAACCCAAGGGTACACTGCTTTACCGACATTTTAACACTATATACATAATGACATAATGTTAACAATTTATATTACATGCTTAACTCACTCAATGGTTGCTGCTTAATCTCAATTTATAGCGATTTTATCTTGCTGGTAACCCACAAGATGAGTTCAACCAACAAGGCCAAAGCCAAAGCCAAAGGAGACAACAAGGACAACAAGGACAACAAGGAAGGAGCAGGCAGCAACGGCAGGGAAACAACAACAACAACATCTATGCCGGCTTCGAGACACAGCTCCTCGCCGACGCTCTCAACATCGACCAACAGACTGCCCAGCAGCTCCAGGGACAGAACGACAACAGGCCACAGATTGTTAGGGTTCAGGGACGTCTCGACTTTGTCGAGCCACCACGGTCACAGAGGGAGGAAAGACAACTGCAAGGACAACAAGGACAACAGGGACAGAATGGCCTTGAGGAGCTATTCTGCCACATGAAGATCAAGCAGAACATCGGCAAGCCTTCATTGGCCGACGTCTTCAGCCCGCAAGCCGGTCGCATCAGCACCCTCAACAGCTTTAGCCTGCCTATTCTCAGGCACCTCCGCCTCAGTGCTGAGAGAGGCTTCTTGTACAACGTCAGTATTCTATGCATGCAGTTTGCTAGTTAATTTTAGTCACCCGATGATTAATTAATCATGATTTTTATCTGGTATGGCACATGCAGAATGCTATCCACAGCCCACACTGGAACTTGAATGCCCATGAGATCGTCTATGTCATCAGAGGTAGCGCCAGGGTTCAGGTGGTGAACGACAACGGCGAGACCATCTTGGACGACCAGGTCCGCCAGGGACAGCTCTTCGTCGTGCCACAGAACCACGCCGTGTTGCAGAAGGCCATGAGCAACGGATACGAGTACATTGCCTTCAAGACCGATGACAATGCCATGATCAACACTCTGGCTGGCAGGACCTCCGTCCTGCGGGCACTCCCCGACGTGGTCCTCGCCAACGCCTACCAGATGGACCGGGAGCAGGCAAGGAACCTCAAATACAACAGGCAGGAGACCCTTGCCTTGAGCTCCTCAAGGTCTTCCCAGTCACAGAGGTACTGGTGGGAGTAAATGAGATGTAAAAAAGATGTGTTGCGGCATGTAGTGTTAAAGTGGTACTTGCTAGCTAAGCGGTAGAGAATGAATAAAAGTAAGCCTTTAATGTATGGCTCTCGTGTACTACCAGAGATCTAATGCACTCGGTTAATAAGTGGCTACCGTACCTGTAATCTTTTACTCTTTTCTAATGAAATTTCTTTCTTTTTCTCCTTTGCGTTGGTTCCTCTCCAATTTTCAATATATGAGTACACCATATGTATACATGTATGGTTTCGTAGCACTCGGATAACAAGAAAAATGCATAGTGACCTTTGATGATCCTCAAAGATATGATTGATTTCGTAGGCTCGTTTGAAGAAATTATTTGTAAACGTACTCATTTCATAAGCTCTTGCTTATTTTGGTAATTTGGTAATTCATTCTCTAATAATTAGGAGAATCAACTCTCTATTGCTATTAGTTATCACAAAATTTTATTGTAATTTATTCAGTCAGTTGTAGTATATTGGCTAATTCGAATAATTAGCTAGAAGTTGTTAGAAACTTAGAAGTAAGTATATTTAGTATTTATTTCCAAAAAGAAAAAAGAAAAAATCGCATTTTCTTTTAAGACAATAAGGCCCAAACCAAGAACACAGTGCTCTGAGCTGAGAAAAAGAAAACCAGAGAGCAAACCAGGAAATCGGAAACGAAGGGAAAGATGGAAGACGTGGTCGCCGAATCGATTAATCCGGCCTCATACTCCGACGAGAAGGCAATGCAACGTCGTCAGCTACGAGACTCGCTTCACGAGGTAATACGTGATTCAACAACAGCCGACTTGAAATTCGAATCTGCGAGTCTAATTTTTGGTAAGAAGGGCCAAATTGGAATGTTCTTGATATCTAAAGTCTAAGATTTTGTTAGACATTTGTAACCCATTTGTGCAAATAGGTTTGTATACCATGTGTTTTGTGAATGATTGCACTATATTTTCTTTTTCAGGATGCTGCTAAAGAGAACACGTGTTCATGTACCGCATTATGTTTTTCTGTATTCATCTTTCGCTGTGGACCCGTTTGGACTGGTTCTGGGTTAGATTCCGTGTTTAGAGTATCAGAATCAAGGTTTGTTCAAGTTTTTGAGTTGGAAAACAAAAGAACGCAAAATGAGTCCCTTGAATATAGTTTTTTTGAAATGCAGTTGAGGGGATTGCATCCAATTCTTTCAACCATATCGTCTATTAATGCCTTATAATCTTCTAAAACGAAGTTGTAAAAATACAGTCTTGTTTTGAATTTACTCCGTCCAAAGTTCCAAACAGAGTGTTAAGGTTGGATTCTCAGGAAGAGCCTTTCTGTAGATGAATAGATTTCACCTATTAGCAGATTATTACGAAAATTGTAGGAGTAATGGTGCAAGTTCTGATTCTCAATGAGATGGGAAAGGTAGATAGCTAAGGTGATTACGTGGATGGGTCACAGTAGTTTCAAGAATAGTGATGGCCTTCAGATTTTGTTTGCAAAGAAACTTATATAAACGCTCATGAAAGGATAGTGATGGACGAAATGCACTATTTTTAGTAAGAATTTATTCGCATAAATCTGAAATATTGAATTTTGACTCATAAAATGATAGAAGATGCATGATTGCTATAGGAAAGATGAGAACGTTATCATTTTCCACCATGCATAGATCATAGATGAGTTTATCAGGTTAGGTTGGTGTTGGTATGATTTTACTTTACCATACTATGCATGGAACAGCTATAGATCCTATTCCTATCATTAATTTTTGCCTTATATTGGACCAGGTTCAGGGCAGTAAAATTTTGCCATCCCCACCTGGTTGACACCTTGTTCAAGGCACTTTGTATCTTCTCTGAAGCCATGAGCCACCTGCCCTGAAAGAAATGAGGTGTAAGAATGTGGAATATTGATAGCATGCATAGAGAAAAATGGCTTGAGGTTCCTTACACATCGTTCTGTACTTATCTAACCTCATCACCTCCTCTCTCCTACAAATACCAATACCTTCTACTCGCTGCTTCACCACAACTAGCTAGCTATCTCTCTGATCCTCACTATGGCTAAGCCTATAGCTCTCACCTTTTCTCTCTGCTTGCTTGTCCTCTTCCACAGCTGCTTAGCAGCTCGCCAACAATCTCAGTCGAGCCAGCAGAATGAGTGCCAACTAGATCAGCTCCAAGCCCGCGAACCTGATAACCGCATTGAGACTGAAGCGGGTAGGATTGAGTCCTGGGACTACAACCAGGACGACTTCCAGTGTGCTGGTGTTGCCGTTCAACGAATTACCATTGAAAGAAATGGCCTTCACTTGCCTTCTTACACCCACACTCCACAACTCACTTATGTCGTCCAAGGTATTCTGCAAATGCAACTGTTAAATTTTGTATCAATTTATTAAATGTAAGTACATATGTGGTTAATTTGTTCATTTACACCCTGTAGGCAATGGTTTTCTATCAACTGTTTTCCCTGGCTGTCCTGAAACTTTTGAAGAAACTGAGCAATCTGATGAAGAACAACAAGGCCAGCAAGGGCGCCGCAGACAGCAAGGTCGTGGACAACAAGAGCAGCAAGAACAAGAAGAGTATGAGCAACAACAACAACAACAAGGCCGTGGACAACAAGGTCGACAAGGCCGTGGACAGCAAGGTCGTCATAGACAACAAGGGCAGCAAGGCCAACAGGGACAAGAGAGCTTTGAACAGCTAGACAGACACCAGAAGGTTCGACGCATCAGAGAAGGTGATGTGATTGCTATTCCTGCTGGTGTCACTTACTGGTCCTACAACGACGGTGACCAACCTCTTGTTGCTGTCAATCTTCTTGATATCAGCAACCAACAAAACCAGCTTGACCGTAACCCCAGGGTAAACTAACTAACATATATAATACATATACATTTTCTTTTGTGAAGGTACATTAGCACTCTTACTGTTGGCTTGCTAGTTTTTTCTGATCACATGCATGATGTTATGTATGTAGAGATTCTATCTTGCTGGTAACCCACAAGATGAGTTTAACCAACAAGGGCAAAGCCAGAGTCGACGGGGCCAGCAAGGACGTGGACAACAAGGGCAAGGCCAAAGTCAATGGGACCAGGACCAGCAACAGCAACAGCATGGTGGAAGGAGCAGGCACCAGCAACAACAAGAAGGAAACAACAACAACAACATCTTCGCCGGCTTCAACACACAGCTTCTCGGTGACTCTCTGAACATCGATCAACAGACTGCCCAGCAGCTTCAGGGACAAAACGACAACAGACCCCAAATTGTGAGAGTTAGAGGACGTCTTGATTTCATCGAACCACCACGATCACAACAGGAGGAAAGACAACAACAGGGAATACAGAGACAACAGGGAGAACAAGGACAGAATGGTTTTGAGGAGACATTCTGTAACTTCAGGATCAGAGAGAATATTGGCAGGCCTTCACGCGCCGACGTCTTCAATCCCCAAGCTGGTCGCATCAGCACCCTCAACAGCTTTAAGTTGCCTATTCTCAGGTACCTTGACCTCAGCGCTGAGAGAGGCTTCTTCTACAATGTAAGTATACTCAAATCAATCGAGATAGGCATGCATATTTGTCATTTTGAATCAATTGTTTGATTCATTATGATTATTAATTTTGTTTGTGGTACTTGCAGAATGCTATCTACAGTCCTCACTGGAACTTGAACGCCCATGAAGTCTACTACGTCATTAGAGGTAGTGCTAGGGTTCAGGTTGTGAATGACAATGGCCAGGCCATCTTGGACAATGAGGTCCGCCAGGGACAGCTCTTCATAGTGCCACAGAACCATGCAGTGTTGCAGAAGGCTAGCAACAATGGATACGAGTACATTGCTTTCAAGACCCAAGACAATGCTAAGATTAACACTCTTGCCGGCCGGACCTCAGTCTTGCGGGCACTCCCCGACGTGGTCCTCGCTAACGCGTACCAGATTGATCGACAACAGGCAAGGACTCTCAAGTACAACAGGCAGGAGACTGTTGCTTTGAGCTCATCAAGGTCTTCCCGATCTCAGAGGAACTGGTGGGATATTGCTGAAATGTTTGTGTAAGTATGAATACAAATATGTGATGCGGCACGTAGTGTTTTTTGGATGATGAATAACCGAATATGGTACAAGCTAGCTAAGGGGTAGAGTGAATAAAAATGGCCTTATATGGCTACTACATACGTACTTGTATTCATATTCTCTTTAATGAATTTTCTCTTTGCCTCGAGTAAACTTGGAGTACTTAATCTAAATTGCAAATCTTTGCCCCTTGGAGAGAATACTGTAATTGACTTTGGCTGTGAATCTGTGATTACGGATAGAATATATATTAACATATACAGTGAGCCGGAGTTTACTCATGATATGCATTGTGACTAATTTACTGATACTACAGGACATTATACTAGAATGAGCAATTATATGCCCTTTACCCATTTCTGAAGACAAATAACATAACCATTACATCGTTGAGGTCAAAACGTAATACCTTTCTTCCAAATTGAGTTGTATATTTCTCCCATATAACCATTACGGATAGAATATATATTAACATATACAGTGAGCCGGAATTTACTCATGATATGCATTGTGACTAATTTACTGATACTACAGGACATTATACTAGAATGAGCAATTATATGCCCTTTACCCATTTCTGAAGACAAATAACATAACCATTACATCGTTGAGGTCAAAACGTAATACCTTTCTTCCAAATTGAGTTGCATATTTCTCCCATATAATGTCTTTCTTTTCCTTTACAGATGACCTAGGGAAAGAGGAACACGTACGCTTCAAGCATAAGAAGAGCGTAAATGAGCCGTATTTAGACAATACCAAGGTGATAAAAAAAACCCAGTTTGAAACTTTGAATGGTTTCAACTATTATTTTATTTTTGCTAGCTCAAACTAAGCTCGACTCCAATAATTTATTTTCCAAAATTGCGCTCAAATCAACTTGAATGAGTTCAACTTAGAATAATAGTCTAATGTAAAAACAACAAAAACAGTAATAGTTTTTTTGTTTATCCATTTGGTGATGGAAAGTTGGTGAATTTATGGAAGGACAAGTGGTTGGATGCCCCCTTAATTGTAAAGTTACAGGCTCCGAATTTTCCCAAACGTTTGATGAGTAAGGTGGAAAATTTTATTACTAATCAGCAATGGACCTTGCCCAGTGAATTTTCAATTTCGTTTCTGGTTTTGGCGGCTGAAATTCTTTAAATTCCACTACCAGTTGAACCTGAAAATAATGTATTAATTTGGGAGCCTTCAAGCTCAGGTTCTTTCTCTTTTTCTGATGGATACCATCTAATCTGACAATCATTTTCAGAAGTTGAGTGGGTTTCTAAGGTATGACATTCTTTCATTCCGCCACGGTTATCTTTACTGGCATGGTGCCTTTCCTATGATAAACTACCTACTGATGTGCAGCTTCAAAAATGGGGCATCCCAACAGTGTCTGTTTGCCAGCTTTGTACCTTTGGCTATGTTGAGGATTCTACTCACTTATTTGTCACTTGCTCGTTTGCGCAACATGTTTGGCAATGGCTAGCATGCTGTTTTGGGACTATCTTACCAACTAGTGGCACTATTGGTGGGTTATTTACCTCCATTATTGGCAAGTCTTTCTCTCCCCAACTAAAAAATATTTGGCTTGCTGGTGGTCTCTACGCTCTTATGGCTATATGGAAAGCTCGCAATAAGATTAGATTTGAGGACCAACACCCTTCCCTCATGCGAATTTTCTGCTCACTCAAGGCTTGGCTTGGCTTTGCTGCTCCTTACATGCCAGGTTATTCGAATAGTTTGGTTGACACTCAGTTGTTGGTTGGGTTGGGTATTCAGCCTATTCCTAAAAATCGAGTAGCACCTCAGTTAGTTCTCTGGCACCCTCCAATTTTTCCTTGGATTAAGTTCAATACTGATGGTCTTGCAAAGGGTAATCCAGGACCTGCAGCTTGTGGTGGTGTGTTTCGTGACACCCATGGTCATTACATTGGCGGCTACTGTCAACGTTTGGGACACAAATCTACCTTCTACTTAGAGCTTATGGGTGTGATCATTGGGATAGAATATGCCTTCCAGTATGGTTGGCGATGCCTCTGGCTTGAATGTGATTCGACTAGTGTAATTGCATGCATCAAATCCTCATCTTTTGTTCCACCTTGGCTGCTTCGAATTGCATGGCTTACTTGCTTAGCACGTATTAGAGCAATGACCTTTCATTGTTCAGATATTCTTCGGGAAGGTAATACGGTGGCTGATAGAATCGCAAACATGGGCTTACTTTCTCCATCCGTGGTATGGCATGCTTCTCCTCCACCTAATATATCTCCTTATCTTTGTATGGATGATCTAGGATTTCCTTACCTACGTCATGTTTAACTCCCTTTCTTGCATGGGTTGGTGCATTCCTTATAATGCAAACGCTAGTCACTATTACTTGGACATGATGTTACAGGGGTTATTTGGTTTAATTACGAAGCTGGGTGCTGATGGTTTCTCATGGCAAATAGAGCAATTTTTGTTTTTTCTTCCATTGTTTTGCCTTGCAAGCTGTTTAATTATCTGGAAGTTGGGAAAATTTGAGGTTCTGCTTCAATTTTTTCACTTCCTTTTGTCTTTCTTTCTAGCTTTTGGGGTAAGGTTTATGCCCCCCCCCCTCTCTAGATTGTATTTTCTTTTTTTTGTTATTAATAAAATAAAAATAGGGGGACGGGCGGTGGGTTCCCAGAGTGTGGCAAACCCCTCTCCTTCGGGATAGAGGGTGGGACTTGTTCCCTACATTGTTTGCATTCGAAGAGCTAATATCGCCTAATCCTTATTCAAAAAAAAAAAAAAAATCTTAAACAAAAATAAAAAGTTTCATGTTTTAGCACATACCAAACTTAAATGATCTGACAAGGGTTATTTTTTGTAGTCTCAAAATACCTTACACAGGTTAATGAAAAAAAAGAAAAAGAATTGAACCAATTGTTTTCCACGTGAACCAATCATATAATCGGCGACCATGAACACGTCATACTTAAAAAAATAAAAAGTAAAACAATAAACGGTGAGCTGAAAGAGTGGTGGCCAATCCCAACTGAACTGGTAGACCCGCCAGAAAGAGGAAGAAAAGACATAAAAACCCAACAAAATGTGAACCAGTGAGGATGGGGTGGCCGGATCGAGTTATTCGGCCACATATTCCTGCTGGAAACGACGCGTCGGTGACGAGATTGCTTTACGAGGGCATTAATGCACTGTTCCTGCTGATCAGTGACCTGAAACTGGAAATTGTGAGTCTATTAAATTTAGTTACTTGCTGTTCATTACCGTGTACTTAGTTATGGGCTTCAACTGTTTATATGTACCCTTTAATTGGGTTTATCAATTAGATATGTTCAACATAGTAGGGCGATTGATTCTTTGCTAAAGAAAGTGTTTTTAGGGTTTAGGGAGAAAGACTGTAAATTAGCAGAGTTTCAAAGCAACCGCTGCACCTTCACGTACATTCCAAGCCGAGAACTCAGGAGTTGATCCCAACCCCATCAACAACAAGATCCTGAGATATTTTGTTGGAATCAACCTTTTTAGTAGTAGCACTAGTCATTCGAAGCGTAACAATAAAGGGTACGCTTCGTAGTAGAGCAAAGAGTTTTTCTCTTTTTAGGTCTTCCCCACCCCTTTCGCTAAAATGTTCGCCAATTGGCTTAGCATTGGTTGAACATCATCACCAGTTGAAGGGGAAGTAACCTCTTCACTGACTTTTAAAGAAGAGGGTTGAGACTTGAGACCAATAATATTATCAGAGTCATGGGAGTTCCTTGAGTTTTCCTCTGGCTAATCATTGCGTGGATATTGCATTCTAGAAATAGCATTAGCTTGGGGAGCCAGAGTTGCATCCTTAGCAGAAGCCGTAACAATAGAGGCTTTATAATGGGAGGGGCTGTAGGGAACCACAAGGTTTAAAATATCAGCTGTCACACATATACTGGTACACAAATGTAAGGATATATTTCCAGAAAGAACAGCATTTGTTGGGAGAGAGGAAATGTTGACTGCTGGTAAAAAGGAGATAAGGTTGGTCTATCGAAAATTGGCAGATATTCCAAACCTTGGGTAAATAGAGCAATAGATTTTCTTCAGGAGGAGACTTCACGAGAGGCAATGGTTGCCCATAGTTCAACCAATATTGATTTATAGGCCTTATTTTCCTTATGTCAAGAGAATACAAGCCTTAAAATCTTTCTGAGCCCTCAAAGCGTGGCTGTTTAAGTTATACACCATGTCAGCATTGTATTGATCCACTCAATATCACAAAAAATGCCATAAAACAACGTTGCAAGATATTTTCATAAAAGAAATTTGCATCATATTAGATTAAAAGAGGGTTCAGTATCATTTTAAGGAGCATAGGACAGAACATAGCCTTTATGAAAATTAGGAACCCTATTATACAGTCAAAATTTCAATAGATTAAGACATAATAATATGGGTATCCATACAGATGAAGCCCTCAGGCTCTCCTTAGCATAGGATAATACAATCCCTTCAGGACTTGAGCAGCCCATGAAGCATTAGATTAATAAATTGTGTAGAACAGTTGAAGTCTACATCCTTTATCACAAGAAGCTTCAAATTGAAGTAAAACTTCTGTCATGTTGAAGGATGTCGACATAATGTGTGCCTCTACAAACTAGGGTTTAGAGTTGTAATAGGAAAGTGTTCTAGGTATTCAATTGTATTCGGATTCTATTACCTATTGTGTACCTTGTAACTCTCTATATAAAGGGCTCATATTATCAATAATAAACACAATTATAATTCTCCTACAACATGTTATCAGCACGAGTTCTAACCCTAACCCAAAAGAAAAAAACTTAAAAACTCTCTCTCTCACAAAAATCTGCCGTAAACCCTCCTTGCCCACAAAACCCTAGCTCGACCTCATCCCTGCAGAAAATCTGCCTTATGCTGCAGCCTGCAAACCCCCCTGCTGTGCGCCTCCTGCTGCCTGCAACCCTCTTGACTGCACACCTGCCTACTCCCTACGCACCCGCCTGCTGCCTACGCATCTTCCAGCCTCCTGCCGAAAGCTCCTCTGCAACTTCCTGCTGCACGACCTGCAGCACCTGCCGCAAAGCCCTGCAGCCCCTGCTGTCCTACAATCCGCGCCCCTTCGCTCCTGCCATCCCACCAGCGACGCACCCTTTGCGCCCTGCCAGTCAACACTACCCAGCAGCCCTCCGCCCTGCAGTTTCCTGCTGCACAGCCCTGCTTTCCTCCCCCAGCACGCCTGTTGCCGCAAGCCCAGTAGCCCTCACTGCAGCCCATAGCCCGTGCAAGCCCTAGCCTAGCCCGTGCACCACCATCCCTGCTGCTGCGTCCCTCTTGCTGCTACTGCCCATTGCTGCTGCCGCCACTTGTTACCGCTGCCCACCGCTGCCCCAAAACACGCCTGCTCCAACACCCGCGTCTTCAAACCAAGAACAATCACATAAGTTTTTATAATTAAGGTTGCTGCTTAATTGTATTTTAAATTCCTTTTATTTTCTGCAGAATATTGAAATATATGTTGCCAAATGGTTTTGAGTATTTAACAAAGCGGAATTGTGGGGATTCACGCTTAACGAATTAAGAGTGTTCATAATTAAACGAACTAAGAGCGTTCGTATGAACTAAGAGTGTTCATAATGCTTGGACTAAGAGCGTCTGCAAGCATCAAATTGTGACCATATTAAAACATCATTGTTTGGTCTAATCCAAAAGAGATTCTTGGAAATTGATTTCTTGATAGCATAGCTCGGAAATCTTATTGTTTTAGTTTTTGTGGAAGTTTAACTCCGAAACTAATATATCTTCTCTTCTTATTTTTAGGATGTCGAATGAACCTAGACTCGACTTTCCCATGCTTGACTCAACAGGCTCGGATTACCACAGTTGGGTAACCGATGTTGAGAACCATCTCACTTCAAAGAGAATATTACCCATAATCCAGGGACCTAACCCGGATCTTGTGCTCGTGCGAACACCTACAAAGCATGCTCAAGCAGTTATCTTGATGCGAAGCCATATGGACAAGGCACTCAGATTGGAGTATATGTTGATCAAGAATGCAAGAGAGCTCTGGGTAGCGCTAGAAGAGCGCTTTGGCAATGTCCAAGATTCCCTCCTCCCTGACTTGAAAGTTCAATGGAACAATCTGCGCTTTGTTGATTTCAAGTCTGTTGTTGAATATAATTCAAAAGCTCTTCGCATACAGTCCATGTTGAGGTTTTGTGGACAACCTGTCACAGAGCAAGAGCTAATTGAGAAAACTCTCTCCTCCTTCCCCGTTTCAGCCATTATGGTATCAAAGCAATACCGTACGCGTACTAAAGTCAATGCTGGACGGATCACGAGGTTTCATCAGCTTATCAATGTTATATCTGTAACTGAGAAACTTGATAACATACTCATGAGGAATTATAATTCAAGGCCCATTGGAACTAAGAGCGTTCATGAGGCTAATTATAATGCACCCAAAGGAGGGCGCAAGGAGCGGTACCCTAAGAATGAGGGACATGAGGGACATATGGGCCCATATAACCACCCTAACTAGGAAGGAAACCGCAAGTTTGGTGTGGATACACGTGGTGGTAATGCCACACGTGGGAGAGGGGGTCGTGGTATCCCTAGCCGTGGTGGTGGCGCTATGGGTCGTGGTGGTGGCACCAACCCTCCTAGGGAACGCCCGCAACGTGCACAACGTGCACCTCAATTAAAGGGAGGCAACCACAATGATGTGTGTCATCGATGTGGATCAATTTAGCATTGGTTCAAGCAATGCAAGGCAAGCGAGCAACTAGCTGAAAGATACAGGGCATATAGGGACCTGAGGGAGCAAGAAGTGTACCTTGCAGAAGAAGAAGAAGATAGTGGAGATGTCAATCTCATCATAGAGGACTTCAAAGCTGAAGATGAAGTGCACAAGGATGCAGTAGACTTTGATTAGATTAGTCTTTTTATTTTTCCAAGAACTTTTGTAATGGTAATATGCCTTAGTCAATAAATGACAATCGTATTAACTCTTTCTTATGTGGCGGTCCCAATAAAATGTGATGTCTAGGAAAGTCATTGAGATTATTGGTACTTAAGAGAGCCTCGCTCCACCAACATCGTTCTCTACTTTCCTGGTCATATTTGATTGAAGTTACCAAACGGATAGAGTGACTACAATGTGTCTTAGTTTGATTTTATTTTGGATTAGATTTTGGAAACTTTGATGTAATTATTGGCTATTAATAAAGTGTCAATTCTTTTACTTAATGTCTTGGACATACCTTAATTCAAACTTTATTATATAAGAGCCAATGGTTTTCATGTGGAAACACATTATGAGAATGGACAGAGTTCCTTTGCATCACCTCTAATGACTACGGACATGAACGAGTATTAGAGAAACTTATGTGTCGCTCTAGTGGGTTGTATGCAATCACTATTTGAGTTATTGAATCCAACCATATCATGAGAGACGACTTATGACATTCTGACACATATAGGCTTTGGCATGATGATCCGTGTATTAAAGACTTTACACGGACATCTATTTTCAGAACGAGGAAAAGTAAGAACCAAGAATTGGTTCGAGGAGCTGCATATGAGCCTCATGGCGCCATGATTGTACAAAGACCGGCCACACATGGCCGGCGCCGCCTACCCCCTGTGGAAAATACATGGCATTGACGCCATAAACCCTTATTCAACTCCTCTCCCTACTTCTCAAGTCCATCGTGACATTGTGGCTTAACCAAAACCTTCATTGGTTGATTATAAGACCCATGTTTCGCTCTGTAAAGCCTATTATTTAGGATTGAGACCATCCTATGCAAAGGAGATTGAGGAAATAATTCCATTCTCACAAAGAATCTAAGGGAATTCTGTGGATTTGATCAACCAACTTGCGGACCGTATAGATGTTTTATGGTGTTGGTTGATACGCAAACACGCTGGTCACATGTTGTGCCATTATCCACTCATAATGCTACTTATACTACACTCCTAGCACATAACATATGGCTACGGGCTCACTACCCAGATCATCCCATTTAGTCAATTTGACTTGATAATGCTAGAGAGTTTACATCGAAAATTTTCGATGACTATTGCATATCATTGGGTATTGATATCAAGTATCATATTCCCATGTACACACCCAATTGGTCTGGCGGAAAAGCCACCATTAAAAGACTACGATGGTAGCTCGGACTTTGGTAATGCGCACCAATATTTCCGCTTGGGTTATGCAATATCGCATGCAGCTATGCTCATTCGTCTACTACTCATAGCATCTACTCAACTTTTATTTACGTTACAGCTAGTAACTGGGTTCGAGTCTAAATATCTCGTACTTATGGATATTTGAGTACGCGGTTTATGTGCCAATTGCGCTGCCACAGCGCATCAACATGAGTCATTGCAATGAATGCATATATATATATATATATATATATATTTGTGTTGGCCATAGGCCTCCAACTATAAGTATGCTACGTAAAACCGTTGACATGCGATCTCTATTTCGCTGGATTTGCGAATTGTCACTTTGATGAGACAGTCTTCCTGTCGTTAGAGGGAGATTAGAACGTCAATGTTCAACAGGAACGACAGGAATTGTCGTGGTCTGTCCCCACTATGTCTCATCTTGATCCCCTAAAAGTGACGAGATCATATATACCTACTGCAAACATGCCTGTAAGGATTGATGTCCCCACAAGAGGACATGGTGCCACCCAGAGAAGATGGGTACGGCAACATCACCATGGATGGTGGTATGGTGATGCCACAAAGGTGGCATAATGGCGTCATAGGCCATGGGTTCCGCTAGAGAGAGTAGGAGACCCATAGGTTAGATGGATTCTCGCCCTAAGAAGAGAGCCAGTTTGGCACAACTTGATCCATTGATCATTGATACTCAAAATCCGTCTCATGAGAATATTTTGGATTGTGGTTATGTCCAAGAGACATCGTTGGGGGACGCCTCAATGTTAGAACCAATTCCTGATAATATAGAGATCTCTACAAACTACACTAGTGTACATGAGGACGTGGAATTGTTGGGATCAATGACATTGAACCCTACTCTGTTGAAGAATGCCAACGTAGAGAAAATTGGCCTAAATGGAAAGATGTGATCCAAGTTGAATTGGATTCACTAACGAAGAGGAAGGATTTCGGGCCTGAGATGCCAACACCTCCTAACATAAAAACTATTGACATTAATAGGTCTACGTTAGATAGCGTGATGAGAAAAAGAGATGGTAATCTCGCCTTATGGCGTAAGGTTTCTCACAATGCCTTGGAATCGACTACGAGAAGACATATTCTCTCGTAATGGATGTCATTGCACTCCACTACCTTGTCAGTTTGGTAGTTTCCAAATAACTGAACATGCAGCTTACGAATGTGGTCACTACGTATCTCTATGGGGATCTAGATACGGAATATAATGAAGGATCTTGTGGACTTCATTTACCCAAGTCAAGTGGCTCTAGACCACGGAGCATATTTGCAACGAGGTTGAAATGCTCACTAAAATAACTACTTGATTGGGAAGGGATATGATGAACTATGCCCACGCGTTTCCATGACAAGTTTCGGATTTGCAATTGTCGCGGTTTATGTTGATAAACATAATTGAAACCCTTGAGAGTTAAGGGAAACCGTTGAACACCTGAAATCCAAGTTTGAGAGGAAGGACCTTGGGAGAACATGGTTTTGTTTAGATTCAGAACTTGTATACCATGTCAATAGATGCTTAGGCATTTTGATAAAGTCAAAAATGCACTCCCATGGTCGTCTGTAGTCTTGGCTCTAAAAGGGATCCGTTTCGTCCAAGGGATGATGACGAAGACGTGTTAATAGCAGAAGTGCTTACTTATGTACAATAGGCGCATTATTGTACTTAGCACAATACAAGACCGAACACCTCAATTATTATGAACTTGTTGGCTAGACATAGCCCCGCGCCAACGCAACGCCATTAGATTGGTATAAAGACAATCTTTCCATATTTGAGAGGTACGATTGATATGGGTTTGTTCTATCCCTACAGAGAGAACAGAAATGACAGAAGTGTGGGATCGGACCCCACAAGGCAAAATTCCACCTTCCGTGCTCCTCCTCCCCTCCATCAAAACAACAACAAGCACTTCTAAATATTGAAGTGAACCAAATCCGATCAGAGGATAATGTAGCGGACTTATTTACTAAGTCGTTACCTAAATCCACCTTCGAGAAACATGTGAAGAGCATCAGATTAATAAAGTTATCTGAACTCCCATGATTGTAGCAATCAGGGGGAGATATTGACATCAGGGGGAGGTATGATGTCTACATATTCGATCTCAAAGAGTGAAGGACGTGTTGTGCTCTTTTTGTCATTCGACCAGGGTTATTTTTGTCCCATAAGGTTTTTGTTACCTGGCAAGGTTTTTAACGAGGCAACAATCAAAGCGTCATCACCAAGTTTGAGCGGCACAAGGGGGAGTGTTGAAGGATGTCGACATAATGTGTACCTCTACAAACTAGGGTTTAGAGTTGTAATAGGAAAGTGTTCTAGGTATTCAATTGTACTCGGATTCTATTACCTATTGTGTACCTTGTAACTCCCTATATAAATGGCTCATATTATCAATAATAAACACAATTACAATTCTCCTACAACTTGTCAAAGTATTTTGTATTGTGAATATATTTTATGCATGATTGCATAGCAATTTATTTATTTATTTTTTTTTTGGCAATTAAAATAATTTATTAAATAAAAAAAATAGTACCGAAGGGGGGGACATGAAGCCAATACCCTTTAGAAGAAATAACAAAACGGAAAGACAACCAAAACATAAGCATGATTAAGCAGAGCCGGTTGAATCAAAGATCAAGACGCACAACAGGCGTCCGATTGCGGGTAGGGTAAGGGTCTCGTGAATCTCTTTTGGATTTCAATTTTTTATTTTGAGATTTTGGGAGAGACTTAAGAAAATTCTCATCTTCCACAGTTGCTTCACCCTCATCAAACTTGGAACACAGAGGACTTAACTCAGCCTGAGCATATGTATGATTACCAAGAGGTTCTTCATTTTCCAAATCACCCCAACAGAACTTAGCTTTATGAACATCATATTCTGACTTAGCCATATCTTTACGTAACTCATTAGGGGAAGGAGTTTTGGAAATAGTATCATCTTCAATGATAACATCCGCTCCACGTTGCACATCATCACTAGATTGTATCTCAGTGGTCTCTCCCTCACTATCAGTCTCAGACTCATTTGCGAGGGCCTGAAAAGCATTAATAGTAGGTACAGCTACAATACCTGCCAAACCTCCCACAGACGGAGGTCCTAGAATCGGTGAATGCTCTTGGAGAAGGTGCAGCCAAAGGAGAAAGTTGTGTCTCTGGAACCTGTGAAGTCTCGACCATATCATTATGTACTATCCGTGAAATCCCAGATGATAGCAATTTATTTATGTATATTGTATGGTTTTATTTCATGAACTTTTTACTGAACTAATCTCTAAGGTTGGAATCTGCACATTGTTGTTCACAGTAATCCCAAGATTTATACAGTTTTCAATCTTTATCAGATATTGTTTTTTTTTTTTTTGGGGTGTGTGTGTGTAAGAAAAGTATATAGGTGATGTGATTAGTTTGATGGGTCAAAGTATTCCAACAAGAGTTATGAACTTCAAAGTTTTAATGATGGGATATGTGCATAAGTTCTAAATATTAAATTTTCACTCTCATATGATGGCTATAGCCTATAGGAACTAGGATGATAAGAACATTCATTTTTGAACCTTGCCTAGATCATAGAAGATGTTCACCAGGTTGGTGCTGATGTAATATTAATTTACTAAAATTAGAAAGAACATATCGTAGTCCTCTCATTAATTTTGCCCTATATTGGACCAGGTTCAAGGCAGTAGAATTTTGCTTCACTTGCAGACAATCATGGCAAACCCCACCTGGTTGCCACCTTTGTCAAGGCACTTTGTATCTTCTCTGAATCCATGAGCCACCTGCCCTGGAAGAAATGAGGTGTAACTCTGTGAAATGCTATTGCCATGCAAAGAGAAGGATGGCTTCAGACTCTTCACAGATCATGTTATACTTATCTTTCCCTCTTCACCTTCTCCATCCTATAAATACCAACACCTTCTACTCGCCACTTCACCACAACTAGCTAGCTATCTCTCTGATCATTACAATGGCTAAGCCTATAGCTCTCGCCTTTTCTCTTTGCTTGCTTGTCCTCTTCCACAGCTGCTTAGCAGCTCGCCAACAATCGCAGTCAAGCCAGCAGAACGAGTGCCAGCTAGATCAGCTCCAAGCTCGCGAACCTGATAACCGCATTGAGACTGAAGCGGGTAGGATCGAGTCCTGGGACTACAACCGCGACGACTTCCAGTGCGCTGGTGTTGCTGTTCAACGAATCACCATTGAAAGAAATGGCCTTCACTTGCCTTCTTATACCCACGCTCCACAACTCATTTACATAGTCCAAGGTATTGTGTAACTGGAACCATTTGTAATATTACAAATGTTGGATATATATATATATATATATATATATATATATATATTTATATATATATATATTTATTTATATATATATAATGTCTAATATATTCATACAACTACTGCAGGAAGTGGTTTTCTATCTACTGTATTTCCTGGCTGTCCTGAGACTTTCGAAGAATCTGAACAATCTGATGAAGAACAACAAGGGCAAGGGCAGCAGGGGCGCCATGGACAGCAAGGCCGCGGACAACGGGGTCAACAAGAACAAGAAGAGGAAGAACAACAACAACGCCAACGCCAACAGGGACAACAAGGCCATGGACAACATGATAGACAACAAGGACAGCAAGGCCAACGGGGACAAGAGAGCTTCGAACAGCTAGACAGACACCAGAAGGTTCGACGCATAAAAGAAGGTGATATTGTTGCTATTCCTGCCGGAGTCACCTACTGGTCCTACAATGACGGTGACCAACCTCTTGTTGCTGTCAGTCTTCTTGACATCAGCAACAACCAAAACCAGCTTGATCGTAACCCTAGGGTAAATTAATATATATACTTATGAGCACACTGTCCATTCACACTCCCAAATATATTAGCGTACTTACTGGTAGGTTACTTTTTATTGCTGATCACATACATGTAATGTTACGTATGTAGAGATTCTATCTTGCTGGTAACCCACAAGATGAGTTTAACCAACAAGGGCAAAGCCAGAGTCGAAGGGGCCAGCAAGGACGTGGACAACAAGGGCAAGGCCAAAGTCAATGGGACCAGGACCAGGACCAGCAACAGCAACAGCAAGGAGGAAGGAGCAGGCACCAGCAACAACAGCATGGAAACAACAACAACAACATCTTCGCTGGCTTCAACACACAGCTCCTCGCTGACGCTCTGAACATCGACCAACAGACTGCGCAGCAGCTTCAGGGACAAAACGACAACAGACCCCAAATCGTCAGAGTTAGAGGACGTCTTGATTTTATCCAGCCGCCACAGTCACAACAGGTGGAAAGACAAGAACAGGGAATTCAGAGACAACAGGGACAGAATGGTCTTGAGGAAACTCTCTGCAACTGGAAGATCAGAGAGAATATTGGCAGGCCTTCACGTGCTGACGTCTTCAGTCCCCAAGCCGGTCGCATCAGCACCCTCAACAGCTTTAAGTTGCCTATTCTCAGGTACCTTGACCTCAGCGCTGAGAGAGGCTTCTTCTACAATGTAAGTATACTCCATTTCTGTCAATATCAAGTAACTTATTGACTATTTGAGCTCAAGTAATTGTCTATTAATTATCATCTACATGCAGAATGCTATCTACAGCCCACACTGGAACTTGAACGCCCACGAAGTGTACTACGTCATTCGAGGTAGCGCTAGGGTTCAGGTTGTGAACGACAACGGCCAGGCCATCTTGGACAACGAAGTCCGCCAGGGACAGCTCTTCATTGTGCCACAGAACCACGCAGTGTTACAAAAGGCTAGCAACAACGGCTACGAGTACATTGCCTTTAAGACCCAGGACAATGCCAAGATTAACACTCTGGCAGGCCGGACCTCAGTCTTGCGGGCACTCCCCGACGTCGTCCTTGCTAACGCATACCAGATTGACCGACAACAGGCAAGGAATCTCAAATACAACAGACAGGAGACTGTTGCTTTGAGCTCTTCAAGGTCTTCCCAATCCCAGAGGAGCTGGTGGGCTATTGCATAAATGAATGCATGAGTAATGAAATGTAATGCGGCACGTAGTTGTTTTTGGATGGTACAAGCTAGCTAAGGGTACAAAGAATAAAAATGGCTTTTATATGGCTGTGTTGTAAGAGGAGAAATCTACTGTACAAATTAGGAAATATCAAGCTACTACGTACTTGTAATCTTTTGCTATCTAATAAACTCTCTTCTGTACATGGTACTGATGATATAATTACATGTCCAATTAACACATCATATCAAATCCATACGATCAGCTATCCAGAGAACATTACTGCAAACATATAAACTAGCCAAGCTACTGCTAGTTTTGCAAAGAATTTGTTCAATATTCCTAACGCAACCTATGGTTGTGTGACTTCTGTCATTGTTATCATGATAACCTTTTCCTCCAAATGGATTACGTTATTTCACTTGACAGATGTGGTGTTTTCAGAGGAATGGTAAAGAAGAAAAGGAGAAAGGAAAGAGGAGAAATGCGGGAAAAAAAATATATCTATATAAAAAGAATTTTTTTTATAATTACTAATGTATGTTGAGAATATGAATTTCAATCAAGTGGAAAATAGTGATGAACTTGTTTTGGAGTTTATAAATTGGGTCAACTTCATCCATTGTCACTTAATTTTGGTTGTGAAATCTAGATTATTTTAGGGGAGTGAAATTTGCACCCCCATTATTACAATATGCACCCCCTTCTTAATTTTTTAATATTTTCTGATGCCCTCTTATATTTGTTTTCCATATTACCCTTCTTCTCCAACCATTTTTCTTTAGTGTCTCTCTCTCGCGCTATCATCGAATCCCAAATCCCCAACTGCTGCATTCAGTGTCCGGAAGCCTCCTCCACGACCGACCCATCATCAAGGACGGCAAGCTCTACCTCATCTCAGCTCACGAACAACCCGATCGGCTTTTCAAGAACTGGTCTGCTCTCTACTCCACTGAGCTTGATGATCAGAACGAAAAGAAAACCACATGATTGACTCCCCTTGGGTCCGTCGATTACAGTCCGGCCTTTTCTCTCTCGGTGAGTTCATCGCCGCCGCTTCTTACGGCTCTCGTCCCTGGAACGGCGAGTTTCACCAGCTCAATACTGACATCATCGTCTTCCGAGCTTCACAACCCGAAAAGCGTGTGGTGGTCTGTGAGAGCGGCGGATTGTCTGCCTGGTCCGGCGACTCCGTCATCTACTTTCATCGCTAAGATGACGACGGCTGGTGAACCATTTTCCGAATTGATTTCCCCCAAGATTTCGAGTCCTCCGCATACCCGTTGACACCCCCCCCCCCCCCCCCGGGTCACTCCATCGGATCTCCACTACTTCACTCCGGCCGCCATGCACGACGGAAAAAGAATAATCGTCACCACTCGCCGACGTCGACACGAAGACGTTCCATCCGGTCACCTCGACGCTGAACCCGGATTTCCACCATTTCAACCATTTCGTTTCTTCGGACTCCTAGTTCCTCAGGTACCACCGATTCCGCGGCAAGTCAACTCAGTGGGGCGGCGAGTCGATATTCCTCACCTGGAGTCAGTGTCGTCTTCCATCAAACATCTCCAAATGCTGAGGCTTCACGGCTTCTTCCCGACCTTCTCTCTTGACGCCGATCTCTTCGCGTTTAATCCCGATTTCGAAGGAAACCCTGAGTCAAAATCTTCAAGTCCGACGAGTCCAAGAGTTGGACTTTAATCAAAGGTTGTACGACCTTCTACAACTGCTGGAGCCTCACAGAGAGACATGTCATATACACATCCATAGGCCCAAGTTTTCCAGCAATCTTCTGGGCTGTTCGAGGTATGAACTTTCTTCTACTCGTTGTGCTCTACATGCTGGTATAATTGGTTTTCAGTTTTGATTGAGTTTTGATGGATGGGTGTTTTGATTGTTTCGGCCTCCGTCGTCGTTCACTGTGCTTGGCGATCGGTCTGTCTCACTGTGCTTCAAATGCTTTGGCCCCCTCTTCGATTGCTGCAGAAGCTTTAGCTCTGCAACTTCTCTCTTTCTGCCAAGCTTCCAACAGCTTTTTGTTTTGTTGTTCTTGTTACTATTGGCCTGTGTGTGTGTGTCTGTGTGTATATATATGAGCCAACGAGGAGAAACAGGTTTGAGAGGATGAGATGCAGCTTTGAGTTGGTTGGAGAAGAAGGGTAATATGGGAAACAAATATAAGAGGGCATTAGAAAATATTAAAAAATTAGAAATGGGGTGCAGGTTGTAATATGGGGGGTGCAAATTTCACTCCCCTTATTTTATTGTGCTATTAGAGCTAATTATCTCACGTGTGAATGTCTTGCGGTCATACGGGCTCCACATCACCTAATATAATTTGTCTATGCATATAACTTGAAAATTCACCACACATGCGTAAGCGTGATGAGAATAAATTCTTGTGAAGCTCAAATATGTAATAACTTGTTAATTTTGATTGTGAAGCCAAATTAATTAGATTAGTGAGAGATGTGTCAATTATTACCACAATAGTTGTGAGAAAAACGTTTTATCCATGTTTATTTTCTTTTCACCATCATCTGCAAAAAGCATATTTTTATTTTTGTTATTAAAGGTATTTAAAACAAATGTTCAGAAAAATAAAGATATTTAAAACAGAAACATGACATTGGAAAAAAAATAAAAATGAATATAAATAGCCCAATACGAAGATTAGCATTTAATTTCCCATATTCACTTTAGTAATGCTGTTGTAGTCAATATCATAATGAAGATTAGCATTTGCAGTCATATGACTATTGCAAGTACTATCAACACGCCACACATTCTCACTCACTTGTGTAGTTGCAGCATAGCTGACAGAGAACATGTTGGTATCACACTGTTCTTCAATGCAATTTGTTTGTTGATTGCCTTACATGACCAAACCTATTACAATTTGTACACTTTGGTTTTCCTTTCAACCAACATTCACCAGTACGAAGTTTTGAACAAATAGAACACTTTGAATAACTTGAAGAGCTACTTCCTTCATTGTTTTTCTTTACTAACTGATCTGATTTGCCTTCCCACTTCGTGCCTTTATTTTTCCAGTTCTTCTTCATTTTCTAGTTTCCCTTATTTGAATTAGAACTAGATGGCTCATCATTTCTCTGATTTGAGCTAAGACTCAGTGTTTGAAAAGCTTTTTCAGATGGTTCATCATCACTCATTAACCTCTGATCAAAAGCCTTAAGTGTCCCCATCACATCTTGTACACCAAAAGTTTCCATATCCTTAGTCTCCTCTATAATTCAGATTATAGCATCATCTTTTCTTTTTAGACTCATAAGGATCTTCTGGACTATTCTCTTCTCTGTAATGGACTCACCATAGGTTTTCATTTGGTTTACTATATCAGTCAGTCTAGTACTATAATCATTTAGCAGCTCAGTTTCATTCATTCTAGTATACTCAAAATCTCTTCTCAAGGATTGAAGTTTAACAGCTCTAACCTTTTTTGAGCCTTTGAACTCAAGCAGCAGAACATCCCAAGCTGCTTTGGCTGTTTCTTCATTTGAGATTCTTGGAAAGATCTCATCTGAGATTGAGTTTTGCAGTATTCCTAGAGCTTTTGCATCTTTCTTTATGTTTGTCTTCAGCTCCACTTTCTGAGCATTAGACATATTTTCAGTTTCTGGAATTGTATAGTCTTCATCCACATAACTCCATAGTTCATGTGAGATGACAATGGTTCTCATCTTGATCATCCAGAAGTCGAAGTTCTCACCACTAAAGATTGGAACTCTAATTTCTGATGAGTTGCTTGAACTAGCCATATTAGATCAGTAACTTGTGTTTGATTTTTTTTTTTTCAACAGTTGATACGACCCAGTTGATATTGATCAACAGAGCTCTGATACCATATTGAAGTTTTAGCTTCAATTTGTAATGAAACAAACCACAATCAATGACAGAAATTGGATGTTTGATTGAAAACCGCAGTAGCAGTTTGATTCATGAACTGATGAACAAAAACTCAACAAACTTGTGTGCTTGACCTTTTGATCTAGTTCACTCTTCTTTTACATCAGCTAACACTTCCCTTATATAGGATAAAAAGGTTAACCGACAAAATATCTAGATTTGAATATATTAAACTAGATTAAACAAGTAAAATATCTAGCTTAATTTGAGTGGAGTAAATAGTGCAGCAAGTTGTAGGAAAAATATCTTTCACTGTAGCTATTCACCGCAGCTAAGTATTCTGCAGTTAACTTACAGTTTCCTAGTTGGAGTAGGAAGCATTAATTCCAACATCTTCGCTGGCTTCAACACACAGCTCCTCGCCAACGCTCTCAACATTGACCAACAGGGACAGAATGACAACAGGCCTTAGATTGTTAGAGTACGTTAGAGGACGCCTGGATTTCATCTACCCACCAGAGTCATAACAGGAGGAATGACAATTACAAGGACAACAAGGACAGTGGGGACAACAAGATCAAAATGGTATTGTGGAGACACTCTGCAACTTCAAGATTAAAGAGAGTATTGGTAGGCCTTCGCATGCGGACGTCTTTAGTCCCCAAGCTGGTCGCATCAACACCCTTAACAGCTTTAAGTTGCCTATTTTGAGAAGACTTGATCTCAGTGTTGAGAGAGGCCTCTTCTACAATGTGAGTATGGTATACTCTATAGGCATGCATATTGGTCAATTTGAATTAATTGATTGATTAATCTGAGTGTACGTAATTTGTTTTGATTATCATATGGTACATGCAGAATGCTATCTACAGCCAACACTGGAACTTGAACGCCCGGGAAGTCTACTATGTCATTAGAGGTAGTGATAGGGTTCAAGTCGTGAATGACAATGGCGAGGCCATCTTGGACAACGAGGTTCGCCAGGGACAGCTCTTCATCATGCCACAAAACCACGCCGCGCGTTTTGCAGAAGGCTAGCAATAATGGATATGAATACATTGCTTCCAAGACACAGGACAATGCCAAGATTAATACTCTTGCTGGCCGAACCTCAGTCTTGCGTGCACTCCTAGGCATTGTCCTCGCTAACGCATACCAGATTGACCGACAACAGGTAAGGTAGCTCAAGTATAACAAATAGGAGACTGTTGCTTTGAGCTCTTCTCAATCCCAGAGGAGTGTTGAGAGTATATACATCCCACATGAGAAAAATGAGACCTTACTAGTGAGTTTATAAGGGTTTGGGCCACTCCATCCGTTGTGAATAGATTTTGGATGTGAACCCCAGATTACTTTATCATGGTATCAGACCGAGTTACCCACATGTGCATGCCTCACTGCCACACGGGCTCCACGTCACCCAAAGTTGTCTACGTGTATGGCTTGAAAATTTGCCACACGTACGGGGGAGTTTTGGGAGTAGAAATCTCACATGAGATTTATGAGACATTGCTTATGAGTTTATAAGGGTTTGAGCCACTCCATCCATTGTCAATTGGTTTTGGATGTAAACCCCAGATTACTTTATCATGGTATCAGAGCGGGTTATCCCACGTGTGCATGCCTAGCGGCCACACGAGCTCCAGGTCACTCAAAGTTGTCCACGTGTATGGCTTGAAAATTAGCCACATGTGTAGGGACATGTTGAGAGTATATACATCCCAAATGGGAAAAATGAGACCTTGCTAGTGGGTTTATAAGAGTTTGGGACACTCCATCCATTTATAAGGAGCCTTGCATAAATGTAAAATGTTACACGCCGGCACTAGGTAGCTAAGAAGCAGAGAATAAAATTGCCCTTGTATGGCTGAGTTTTTTTTTTTTTTAATTGAATAAGGGATTAGACGATATTAGCTCATCGGAGGCAAACGATGTAGAGAACAAGTCCCACCCTTTATCCCGAAGGAGAGGGGTTTGCCACACTTTAGGAACCCACCGCCCGTCCCCCTATTTTTATTTTATTAATAACATAAAAAGAAAATACAACCTAAAGAAAGGGGGGACATAAACCTTACCCCAAAAGATAGAAAGAAAGACAAACAGAAGTGAAAAAAATGAAGGAGAACCTCAAATTTTTCCAACTTCTAGATAATTAAACAGCTTGCAAAGCAAAACAATGGAAGAAAAAACAATAGTTACCCTATCTACCAAGAGAAGTCATTAGCACCCAGCTTCGTAATTAAACCAAATAACCCCTGTAACATCATGTCCAAGTAATAGCGACCAGCGTCGGCATTATAAGGAATGTAGAAAAAATAGCAGCCAATGTTAAAACAAGCCCAACACCAACCCATGTAAGAAATTAAAGGGGTTAAACATGACGAAGGTAAGGGAATCCCAGATCATCCATACAAAGATGAGGAGATATATTAGGCGGAGGCAGGGGCGGATCTATGCACAGACTAGGACGGGCTTGAGCCCGTCAGAGATTTTTGGGCTAAAAAAAAAATTAGATGTATACTCTTGTAACTCCCCACTCCGACAGTTCGAAGATGCCTCATGCCTCCTTCAATTTCAGATCCAGCCTCAAAAGCCTCGATGTCCATTTCCTGAAGCAAATCAAGCAATGACTCATCTCCCATTCTTGATTCTCCCAAGCCATAATCCCATCAGAAATCATTCCAGACAAGCATGAAGCTGGAGAAAGGGGGGAGAGAGAGCAGCCCAAGGGGCTGCCTCTGTTTTGGTGCGGCTCTGGAGGTTCAAGGAGAGAGAGAGAGTGGTCTCTTCGTCCTTCTGGAGAAAAAAAATGAGAGAGTCTTCAATTAAGGTGTGGCTGCAGATATTTGAGTGAGAAATGGGATAGGGCTGCCACATGGCAGCATGTGAGTGGGCAAAAGGGGAGAAAAAATAAAAAGGAAAGAAGAAGAGCACGTGCAGCATGCTTATCAATGTTTGTTTGTTTAATTGTGAATGGCACTATGAATTGGAACTATGAACTGGAACACAAAGTGAATGGCAAAAGCTTGAGTCCATTATTATAGTAGCTAAAATCTATTGCTTTACAAGGTACTTTTTTCATTTCTTTTCATTGTGCATATAAAATTGTGGCTTACGTTGTGCTATATGGAAATATCCAGTGAATGAGCGTGATAGTATTCGAACGTTTATTTTGTTGTTGATTTTGTTTTTTAGTTTTGTATAGATATGCATTTGAGGGGTAAGGCTCACTACGTCCTCCCCTGACTAGGTGTACCTTTTTTTTAAATTAATAAAATCCTCTCGCATCGTCGATATTTTTTTTGTTTAAGAAATCCAGCCCGTCCAAGGTTTCATTCCTGGATCCGCCCAGGGGCGGAGGAGAAGCATGCCATACCGGGGATGGAGAAAGTAAGCCCATATTTGCCATTCTATTAGCCACCGTATTTCCTTCCCGAAGAATATGGAAACAATGAAAGGGGAGCTCTATCTCCTTTAATGTTCTGCATTGCGGCTGAGTTGTTACGTACAGTGAATACCTTGCAACTATGTACGTGTAATAACGATGTAATCTTTTTTCCAATAATCAAATTTTCCCTTTCTTTTTCCCCATGCCAATCCTACTCGGTGTGGATATTACTTGCAAGCTTTGGTCCCACCGTCCTAGCTTGGAGATGTAATTAGTAAGTTCATTTTTAATATCTTCTAATACCACGTAATTACTCAGATCGTTTTACTGGAACCTACTATGCACTACAATTCATATACCCCGGCCAAGAAGAATGCATTATACCCGTAACAAAATTTTCAATCTTTGTCTTTTAATCCAAATATTCTGTCATATGATCGAGACCGGAAATGTAGATAACTAAGGTGATCGATTACTGTGATGGGACGAGGAAATTTTGCTGATAATTTACACCAAACAAAGATTTCATGGACAAATTAAAGAAACTAACAAGTACTACATCCCACGTGTGCACACTAACGTTGAAAGTCCTTTAATTTTCACTGTGCGCAGATGGATGAACTGATGAAGGAACGCATGGCAAGGTTAAGTTGGTGAAATTTAGAAAAGGTAAATCTCCAACATGCTATATCCTGAATAGGAGAAAATTAATGGTACTTGAAAAAAAATTTCGAAAAATTGGTATCCATGGTATTTATCGATCTGTTGATAAAAGTGGTAAAATCTGTCCATCTTTTCTTTAAGGCCTTGTTTGTTTCCCGGAAAATGGGCCTTGGGAAAGGAAAGTGTTTCCTTTCCTGTGTTTGGGACAGCCATTGGAAGGGAAACACTTTCCCAAATGAAGGGAAAAAGTGGAGGAAATCCATTCCCTCCCCCCCCCCCCCCTCCGGATTCACTTTCCCATGGGAAAGGAAATTGATTCCTTTCCTTTCCCACCAACCAAACATAGCCTAAAGGTAAAGAGAAAAAATACTGTTTTTCTCGATTTGCGATATTTTAAAGAATTAATTAATCTATTTATATTTGAACGGGATATTTTCACAAACAGTGTATGAAGTATGAATGATTCTATACTTTGGTGTATGAACTTTGAAAACTATCAGATTGGTGTATGAACTTTGCATTTCAACATCATTTTGGTATATCACGTTAACACCGTTAAGTTTTTGCATGCAAAAGTTAACGGAAAAGTTTTTTTTTTTTAACTGTTCTAGGGGATATTTAACGGAAAAGTTAACGGTGTACACTAAAGTGAAAGATTTAAGCAAACTTGGTATACCATTGTGATATATATGAAAGTTGGTATACCAAAGTGTAGAAATGTCAATAGTTGGTGCATGGTTTGTGATGTTTTCCCTATTTGAACAAATCTTTCATTTCTTTTCAATATACACACATTGAAACAGGTGTCGGTGAACTGTGACTTGTTGGTAAATTAAAATTCCAGCATTATAAAGATCATGAATTTGATTCTCACGGTGAAGTGGGCCAAGGATTTAAGGATTTAAGGAAAAAAAAAACACACACACCCATATTGGAACAGGTTCAAGCCATTAATTAAAATTCATTTTCAGCTGCTACCCCCTCATAATCGTCAGAAATTAATGGAGGTAAACAAAACATATATTGCATGCATATATGTTGATTTGTATCTTCCTCTGAAGCCACGCCAAGAGCCACCTGCTCTACAAGACAGAATGAGGTGTAACAACATGAAGTACTAATACCCATGCAAAGAGAAGAATGGCCAAAGCTTTCTTACACGTACAACCTTTTAAACGTGTCGTCTCTCCCTCTCTTCCTCCTCTATAAATCTCTCTAGCTTATACATAAAGCTCAAGTTTCCTTTTCCTTCTCCTTCTTGCTCTTGCATATATCTATGGCTAAGCCGTTACAGCTTGCTATTCCTCTTTGTCTGGTACTACTTAGTTTCCTCTTTCACCATGAATGCTTAGCAGCTCGCCCGCAATTTGAATCCAACCAGCAAAATGAGTGCCAAATCGATCAGCTCCAAGCCCGCGAACCTGATATTCAGATCGACTGTGAAGCTGGTAGGATTGAGTCATGGGATCACTACCAGAATGATTTCCAGTGCACCGGCGTTGCGGCTCAACGAGTCACCATTGAACCCAATGGCCTACACTTGCCTTCTTACACACACTCTCCTCAACTCATGTACATCGTCAAAGGTATATAGGTCTAGAAATGAAAATTATTTAAGAATCAAGTATTGAATATTTAGTAAATAAATTGATGGGGATGATGGCCATGGATATATATGAAAATTTATTTGCAGGTTGGGGTGTGATGATGACTGCATTGCCTGGCTGTCCTGAGACTTTCGAATTGTCTCAAGGTTCTCAACAAGGACAAGAAGAGGGGCAAGGCTTCGACGATTTAGAACGCCATCAGAAGGTTCGGCTCATCGGAGAGGGTGACATCATTGCTATTCCTCCTGGGATTGTCCACTGGGTTCACAACAATGGTAATTCACCACTTGTTGCCGTTAGTCTTCTCGACACTGGCAACGACCTTAACCAGCTTGACCGAAACCCCAGGGTAAAGGATCTAGCTAGCTAAAGTAAATGTCGCAAATTTATAACATGTCCTAAGGGATTTTTATTATTGATATTTTGTAAAGATAATTCTTCAAACTCTCACCTATACATGCACTCTAAATTATGTTTATACATATTATTAGTTAATATTGCATGGTTTCTGTTGCCTTATTCTCGTGTTTTATGTATAAAGAGGTTCTATCTTGCGGGTAACCCAGCAGATGAGTTTAACCAGCACGAAGGAGAAGGCATAAGTCAGCAGAGACGCCATTCGGGTCAGGGATCAAACAACAATAACATCTTCGCAGGCTTTGACGCTAGCCTCCTTGCAGACGCTCTCAATGTAGACATCGAAACAGCCATGAAAGTTCAAGGCCAGAATGATCAAACACGAAGCCAAATCGTGAGAGTGGAGGGAAAATTTGGTTTCCTCCACCCACCAATTAGGTCATCACATGCGCAGCGAACCCAACAGGAACAACAAGATGAGCAGCAGGGACAGCAGGGAAGACATGACAATGGTCTTGGGGAGACATTGTGCAACATTGCTCTAAAAGGGTACCTTGGTGACCCTAGACGTGCGGACATTTACACGCCACAAGCTGGTCACATCAATATCCTCAACAGCAATGATATGCCTATCCTTAAGCAAATGTCCCTCAGTGCCGAGACCGGTTTCTTGTACAATGCAAGTTCCTATATACATAACATTTTGTTTATGTATTCATTTGCTGTTAGTGTAGTTTAGTTGTGATGATAATATGTGGATCTATATGTGTTGCAGAATGCTATCTATAGCCCACATTGGAACCTCTTTGCACATGAAATATTCTACGTGATCAGAGGAAGTGCTAGAGTACAGGTGGTAAATGACAATGGCGAGGCCATATTGGACGATGAGGTCCGCGAGGGTCAGTTGTTTATAGTCCCGCATAACCACGCAGTCTTGCAGAAGGCTGTTGACAATCAGGGATTCGAATACATTGCATTCAAGACGCAGGACAATGCGGTCATCAACACTATGGCTGGCCGGACCTCGGTCTTGAGGGCACTGCCGGATAATGTGCTTGCAAATGCGTACCAAATTTCTCAAGAAGAGGCCAGGATGCTGAAGTACGAGAGGCAGGAGACTCTTGTATTGAGCTCATCAAGTTCCTCCTATAGTAGTTAGGGCTAGTGTTTATTTTACTTTTCTCTCCTTTTTCTTTAATAAAGGATATAGTACAAATGTTAAGTAAGTAATTCATGGACCGGAAGATTTCCAAGCACAGTGGCCCTTGTTACATTGGAGGAAAATCAAACCGTCTAATCTCAACCCCCATCACTTAAGCTATTTTCAAGGGTTTTAGATGGTTCCGGTAAACTCATCGTATCACTTCAGCTTGAAGTAAAAATAACTAGCAACGTGCCCGCGTTTCTCGCGGGTGATATTATGATGTTAATAGAAAATAGATCAACTAAAAAGAATAGATGTAATTTATTTTTTAGATGTTTGGCTAATTACACTTTTACACTTTTATCTATTTATATTCTATTAATTTAATTTGATAATTATATTATTGAAGGGTATTATAGGTACTTCAAAATTTGGTGAAGCCTTTTGACACCAAAAAAGGGCCTCCATTTATAGTAGTAAAGATGAGATGAATATATGAATAAATACATACCATGCCAAGATTGAAGTAAAAATAATCACTTGAGCTATTTTCAAGGGTTTTAGATGGTTCTAGTAAACTCATCGTATCACTTCAGCTTGAAGTAAAAATAATGAGATGAATATATGAATAAATACATACCATGCCAAGACAAGATTGAAGTAAAAATAATCAGTTAAAACAAAAGGTCAGTTAAAACAAAAGGAGCGCGCCAGGTAGGGGTCGAACCTACGACTTTCTGCTTAGGAAACAGACGCTCTATCCACTGAGCTACAGGCGCTTTTTGTTTGAAGTTTCATGATAGATGCATCTAATCAGAGATGCATAAGCTTTTTATATTAATAAAATAATAGGAAAGTGTAAATGTGACCGAAGTAGTTGGGCCCAGTCCAACAACTTGATTGCCACAAACACTATTACTCCACCCGTTTTAAACGTTGGGGTTATCATTCTAAAAATCAACTATGAAATTATACAAGTTCTTCTCCGGTTGCAATTTAAACTGTACTATAAAATTACACTACCTCAGTGTTAAAAATTTGATCTTTACCTATACATGATACATGGTCACAAAGAAAATTTACCCACAACCACCACAAGTAATCTAATTAAGAATCAAATTACCCAAGACCCAAGATAGAACACAGTCCATTGGACTTTGCCCCATTGGAGAAGCTACCTAAATCCTAATCGCCTCACATGTCGTGTTTTTTCCTCGCTTCCAAACTTCAACTCCATGGAACAAGGAACAACCAGCATCTCCAAGTCTCAACTCTCAACTCTCTTTTGGATCCTCTTTTTCCCGAAAGACAATATCACCCTCCACTTTTGCATAAACGGGCAAAACACAAGGGGTAATTTAGTCCAAACGACTAGTATCGAGAACTGAACCAGAGCCCACGTGCATGAAAACGCGAGAAGACATGGTGGGTGAGTCCGGTAATAAGTGTCCAAAGACCAAAGTTTGAAATTAAATATTCTCAGATCCCAAACTGTCCCCGGTTACCAAATCTTAGTTTCAGATAACAACCATAGCCATGACTCGTCCTTTTCAACTGAGTCACCCCGTTCTTCTTCTTCTTCTTCTTCTTCTAGCTACTACCGCAACAGCCAGGCCGGGCTTTCTCTTCACTCGGACCACCGGCCGGTGCACACCGGACTACTGGGGCAGCGGGGTGGAGTCGTGGCCGAGGATGGTCCCGCAGACATCGACGGTGTCCAAGGTGTTCGGGTCCAGAGCCTACGAACGGTACAGATCCGATCTGACGCTGCTGGAAGCGACGGCAAGGAGCGACGACGAGAACGTCTTCCCTAGGCTGCTGAAGCAGGCGAGCGCGGCGCTGCTCAACTCGTACTCCAGGAAGGGGTTCCCGTACACGGCGTGGGAGGTGAAGACTCGGGTCATACAGGGCTTGGTGTCCGAGAGGGTGGCGTCCCGTCAGGCCCAGCTATTCTCTCAGGCCAATGAGGCTTGTGATCTGCACTAGGTTTGTGACTTGTTCTGGGTTGTAGTGGGTGGCGCTGGTTCTGATACTGATAGAATACTTCGTTCTTGGTGGTGGGTATTTCGTGTTTAGCGTTGGCATGGGTTTTGGTAGTGTGGATCGATCGTTTGTTCGATCTTGATGAGTGTGTGATTGGTTCTTGTTCAAACGGTTGAATCAAACAATGCTCTTTGTTGTTAACCAATATTTTAGTAATTGGTCAATGGACCTTTGTATTCTAGTTTGATGGTGAGCCTCATGGGTTCATAGCACTTGCTGCTGGTATTCGACAATATTTATGCTCTTAGCTGTTCTGAACTTTTAATTATTGATTAAGATGGGATTTTTAACTAGCTAGTTGCAAAAAAAATTTATGATAATCTTTCTGCTAGGCTGAGGTGAAAAAAATAATAATAAGAATCAGGCTACACAAAAACAAAATGCTCAAATTTCACTTGTTTTAGGGTATATTTTCACTCGATATTTGTGTAGAGAAACTCGTTCTTACACAAATCACAGTCAAGGTTTTTTCTTAGATAGCAAAAAAGAACTACAAAAAGAAACCCCTATCACAATCACATTCTCAAGTTTTCAACTAGTCTAAAAGAGAAGCATTTGAAGCACCACAAAGGTGAGACTATTGTTCCAAAAAGAAGACTCAACATTATGACATTTTTTTAGCAATACCGTACTACCGTAGCTCAAAATTTGAACCTTTCGTATAAAATGGTATCAACTGTTACTCCCTTCTCATTGCGTATTGTTATTTGTAAAATAGATCTTCTTTTTTCTCCTAAAAAAAAAATATATATATCTTCTTTTTATTCCTAGTGTCACCTTCAACAAAAATATTGTTATTGCTTGAGATAATGAAGTTGTCCAAGCTTATTTAAGATATTTGGATAAGCAACCATCAGAATTCTTTTTTCATTGGGTATATTTTCATAATCAATTTAAACTGAATTTTTCTTTTCTCCTTTTGTTTTGTCAAGTTCAAATTTTACATCATCAAGGAAACGTGGTCATTCTGAATGAAGAGGATCCGGAAAAACAAAACTCTCTTTATTGGGAGAAACCATACGTTGAGCGAAAACTAAGTCTTCTTTTCAGCTTCAGAGCAAGCTTAAAGCAGGTGCGACATGAGCGACAGAACAGGGCCCCTAAATTTTGGGGCCCTATTTCAAGTTCTAAGTACCTTTAAGATATATAAAAAAGGGGCTAGAGGCATTAATTCAGTTGTAGTTCAGGTGGCACTGAACTTTTCTTTTATTGCATGTCTCTTGCTTCTTGTTTTTTTTTTTTCCTTCTCCCATTCCCTTGCACTACTTTCTTGGTTTTATTTTTTAGTGGATATTGCAGGGCCCATATTGTATTTATCTTTGATCCTTCAAATTCTTTCAATTTTTTGTGTTTTTGGGATAGTACGTATCTTACTTATCTTCCTTAATTATTCCATTGTATGTTGCTTCTTTTAATGAAATTTTTGTAACAGGTTCTCTTTGAATTTTTCTTTGGGTGGTTCTAGTTGGACCTCCAAATTTGCTATTTGGACTTCTCATACTCAGCACACCTCTAATTTACTTTTTAGAATACTTGAAAAGCTAAGTAGATCTCATTATCTTTACCAAAACACCCTTGAACATGAGATACAACAATTTGTTACTATACTTTTTATCTGTATCTTCAAGTACGAGAAGAAGAATGAACTCTCTTATGAGTATGTTTCTCCTCAACAAAAATTAATTAGAGAGTTGGTTCTCGATCTTGATATGTTGCTGAAATCTCTTTGAATTTGCTAAAAGAAGGATTTCAAGGGTTTTGAGTTGGAAGATCAAGTAATAATTATATCATAATATTCAATGAATTTAGTTTAAGGAAGTTTCATATCAGATTATTTTGAATTTACTTTTATATTAAATGATAATTATTATTTTTACTTAATTGTTTTAGGTAAATAACACTACATAGGCAATATAAGGAAATTTAGGGAAAAAAATTAATTGAATGTTATAAGAAGAGTATTTGTTTTTTTTTCTTTTTCATTTTTTTCTAGTTGTCCTTATTTGTTTTTTCATATGACTTGACAAAATCTATTAATAATTGAAAAAATTGAAGGTCCAACTAAAACCATCCTTTTTCTTTTCAAGGAGTGAAAAGGTAATATAAGATAAAAAAAATTTTAATCTAAAAAATAATTTGTATAATATTTTCTCTATATAACAAAAATTTTCAATGATATATTCATACACAACTGCAAAAGGATGGCCTTATTTTTAATTTCGCACAGGACCTCCACAAATTTTTGAGACGGCTCTGTCCGGCTTCCATCTCTTTGCTCGTCTGGCGGCTCTCGCCCATGGCAGGCCTCTGGCCTCATCACCGTGTGAGAGAGCGGTCGGACGAGAGTGTTTTGATACTATTGCTCGGGCGGTTTCTGGGGCATTGTTGCTACTCAAAGCTCTAGCAAGGTGGTTGCGGCATCAAGATCCTGGTCTGAAGCCTCTAATGCGCGGTGGTGGTGGTGTACAGAGGCGGAGCTTGGTCGAATGCATCTTGGACTTGTCGACGGCGTGAATTTGGTCAGGTATTGAATCGACGATGACGTGGGTGATGAAGGTTAGGGCAGCATGGATCTTGCGGCGTTGGTCGTGGTAGCGTGGTGTAGGCGACATGGTTGTGGTCGTGGCGGCCTAAAGGCGAATATGCAGGCTGTACATGTTGCTGTTGCGTGATGGAGGGGAAGATTTGGGCTTCGACAGATCTAGTTTGTTGGGCTTTGAGTTTGTGGCTTCTCTTTTGGGCTACCCTCTTAGTCTTTTTCTTTTTAGTTAGTTTTTTCTATCCAATAATTTTTTTTTATATATTTTTTATTATAGAAAATTACATATAAGTGTCAGTTTGAGACTTATATTAGTCAAAAGACCAACTAAATTGTTTTGTACACATAAGGCCCAAAATCATTAGCTCTTTTATAGGTATATACCTATTTTACCCTTAGGTGTCTATTTCTTTCTCTACCTCTGTTTCAGTTTCTGTTAATTTCTCTCTCTCTCTCTCTCTCTCTCTCTCTCTCTCTCTCTCTCTCTCTCTCTCTCTCTCTCTCTCTCTCTCTCTCTCTCTCTCTCTCTCTCTCTCTCTCTCTCTCTCTATACCACGATAAAGCTCTCTCTCCCTCTAGCAAACCCAGATGAGCTCTCTCTCTCTAGCTCGCAGACGAAGGCTCTCTCTCTCTCTCTCTACAATTCGAATTCATTGTCGAGATCTCTAATGCGGGCCTGGCCGGAGGCGATGTGCGTCATCGGAGGGAATGGCTTCATCGACCATGGTCAGAGACTCCTCCATCTTCCGCAGTGGCTAGATCGTCATCCTTGTCGTCCACAAGATCTGGTATGTGAGTGCGGGTTGTGGATCTGGTATGCGAGTTGATGTCGTGGATCTGGAGTTAGGCTCCGACGATCTAGAGTGACGTGAAAATGATGTTTAACGTCGACCAATGGTCTCTCTCTCAGTTCCAGGCGCTGTGATCTCCGCTGGAGACAGCTTTTCCCAAGGTGTGGAGAAGGAGGTGGAGGAGCGGGTTCATATGCATTTTTCCTGTGAGATCGAATCATTAGTTCTGACGACGATTACGGCGAGGTGTCTAAGAGATTACAGCAGGCGATTACGGCGAGGTCTGGTTCCAATCCGCCATTTGGTCAGAGAGCTATCCTCCGTCTCGTAAGCCCCTTTCTCGAACGACGTCGTTTTTGGTGTGAATTTGAGTATATGTTGAGCATTTGTTGAATGATTTCTCCATGTTCTGTGCAAAAAAAGCTACTTGTTTTGACCTTGAAAGAGAAAGATTGATACTGGAATATTTGTTTATTTGATTAGTAAGTGATTAAGCTGTTGGGATTGACTAGATATGTCAATATGAATAATTTCATGTTTAATCAAAATGTTGATGCTCAAGGAATGCTGATGCTCTTTACAACTGTTATAAATGGCTATTTAACCAAGGGATAGTAACTTTTGGTTTTTGTGAGAGTAGGTTTTGGTGTTGGTTAGTGTAGTTTTTGTTTTGCTTGATAGTAGCTTTTGGTGATGGTGAAAATAGCTTTTGTTACTGGTGATTGTGACAATAGCCATTTGTTGCTGGTGAGAGTATCTTTTTGTGTCCGTGAAAGTAGCTTTCGTTAATTGTGTTAGTAGCTTTTGATTTTTGGGAGCGTATCTTTTATTGGTAACAGTAGCTTTTGTTGTTGGTGACAGTAGCTTTTGTGCCCTCGTTGGAAATCTCACCAGCATATCTTTTGTTTGTGACAGTAGCTTTTGTTGCTGGTGATAGTAGCTTTTGTGACCTCGCCGGAAATCTCACCAGCGTAGCTTTTGTTGTTAGTGACAGTAGCTTTTGTGACCTCGCCGGAGGTTGCAGGAAATCTCATCAGAGTAGCTTTTGTTGCTAGCCACAGTAGATTTTGGTGTTAGTGACAGTAGATTTTGTGGTTGCCGGAGTTTGCCGGAAGTTGGCCAGAGACCCTCCAGAGTTGGGCGGAGGTCGGCCGGAGTTGACCGGAGACCTCGCAGGAGAGGAGAGAGACAATTGTTGTTGACTTTTTACTCTAGTGACATTTATGTAAATATGTTGGTTTTTATATCCAAAATATAACACCATTTTAAATCTAGTGGCCTTATGAGGGAAAAAAAAATTAGTTGGTAGCCTTATCGCTAAAAAAACATTCAAATATACACTTATATGTAATTAACTCATTTTTAAGGGGGCTATGCATTTTGTTTTGTCCACCCTAAATATCTTATCTAGGCTTCCTAGCTAATTTTCTAGAATAGCACCAAATGAGGATTTCAACTATTTTTAATCATGGAGGATGGCAAATGAGTGTCCTATTCCTACGTACCACTGTGGGTATTACCACGTTTTCTTGTCTGTCTATAGCTCGCAACAGAAATGTATGTATCATTTTGATTTACGATGAATGAAGTTAAAACTCGATCTGGAATTGATTCCAAAAAAAAGAAGAAGAAAGAAACATCGGTCATAACTCATACGAATCAGCTTGTATAACAGATAAATTCAACCTCAGAACATTGGGAAAAGCTAGCTAACTATAGTATTCTTTCGGCTCCGAGAATAGAGGGACGAAAACTAGGGTTTTGGAAACGCACAGAAGCAGTTGTTGCCTGTCCGGCGGCGCCCCAGCATCGACCATAGGTTCAAGCCTCATCGATGAGTGGAGGGTGTTGCCGGACGGGATTGTGGGGGCTTGGGGTTCCAGTTTTTAGTATCCGGTTCGACCTTCTTGGTCGTGTATGATTCTTCGTCCCTCTTAAGCGGCGGTGCAGACGGACAAGATGGATGGTTGGCGATCAACGCAGGCTTGGAACAGGTGGTCAGAGGCTAGATCGTGGCGGCGGTTTGCCATGGATCGTACGACGCTGACTATCTCTCCGGGTTTGGTCGATAGGAGGAGAGTGCAAGGGTGTCGAACTTTCAGGCGGATGGACGAAGCCGGGCGACAAGGCACGGCGAGTTTCTCACTGATTCTCGGTGTGGGCTCATTGAGATCTGGCTTTATGCCTGGATCTGGCCGACAAAAGTTGAGGTTGGTGTGGCTTGCTGCGTGGATGGAGTCTTTCCGGCGGTGCGAGTTCGCTGGAACTGATTTATGGTGGTCTACAAGCGGGTCATCTGAAGAGGAGGAAGATGATTGCAGCGGCTGGTCTATGTCTTTGTTTAAAGTAGTTTTCTTGGTTAGGATTTCGATTAGGGTTTTGGTTAGGTTTTTCTGGTTTTTAGCATGTCCCTACTTTGTTGAGCTAGGGTTGGGTCAAATTGAGGTGCCATGGATGTGGTGTTTTTCCTGGGGACGAATTGGTTTATTGTTAGTTTTGTCTTATAGTGAATGTGCTGACGAGCGATCCTTGCACGTGGTCTGGCATTTTTGGGACACAGTGTGGAAGAGGGCGTTGGTTGTTTTAGCGGTTGTCTATGAGGTGGTATCGATATTCTCTGGATTCTCGGTAGCCCGAGTCGTTGGGCGGTATTGGTGGTTAGGGGTTGGGCCCTTTCGGCTCATGGAAGTCATTTATGGTGACGGACCCGTAACTAGTTTAGGTTTTAGGGAAGAGAGTGAGGAATTCTTGTCCACCACCGGTCATTCCCGTGTTATGTAACTTCGGTTCATTTTAATAAAGGATCTTATTCTAAAAAAAAAAAAAAAACAGATAAATTCAAACTTCCAAAACTAGCGACGATCGATCGACGAGTGAAATTTGAAAAAGATGAGGAGGTAGAATCGTGAAATAAATAGTTAAATACACCGAATATATATGCCAGTTATATCCACAACCTAGGCCAGTCCATGGTGGGCATTTAACCATAAGTATTAGGCCTTTTGGGCTCTTTAAACTCCCAGTTTCTGCTCTAGGATTCGAAAACCATAAACCCTAGAGTCTGGTGTTAAGGGCTTTTCGGGGGTTTGTAAACGAAGTCCCTTGTTTGGTCCCTCTTTTCTTTCTTCCCAAGTATGGAAACTGGATATTAATTCCCAGACCCCGCGTCCTGCACAACAAAATCCTTACGAAATCGGCGTCGGTACCATTGCCTCCAAGCCTGTATGATGATCTTAGTAAGCCTTTATTTGGGGACACACGCATCCGAATAAGCAAGACCAAGAAAGACATGGGAATCTCACAGGAATGAATGAGTCACACGTCTAGCACAAACTAACCCACAAGCGGAAGCGGAAGCTGAATCAGTTGCAGGCTGCTCTGAAAAAAAGACCCCTTTTTTTGGGCTCATGGCGGCTAGAAAGCTTGTTCGAGATTTGTTCCTCCACAGACAACCCCTTCTTCTTCTTCAGTCTCAACAACAGGTATGGTCCTCTGAACAAGTTGCCAATCAAAGATTGAAACTTTCGGCTGTTTTATCATGTTATTTTGGATTTGACGTGGTTTTTGGCGGGTTGGGTTTTGCTGAGATAGGTTTCAGGCACGAAAATTCGATTGCTTTCTGCAAATGGGTATTGGGGAAATCGTCGATTCAGTGTCTTCAATGAGTTTTCCAAGCAGGTCAAGGAGGAAACCAATAAGTACTTCTCATTCTCTCTCTCACTCTATTCTACATTTGTAATATTCATTTGGGTGTATGTATTTAGTTGAGCTAAACAGTATATTATGGCAAATTAGATTGGACAAATATACCGGGCAGTCTAAAGTCTTGAACTTTTTTGGGTAAAATATGATATTTTGATTGGTTTACTTGTTAAGATTGGGTTGGTTTGCAAGTTGGAACACGTTATTGGTAATAGCTAGAGTCCCCAGTCGATTGTGAAGTAAAGTTTGTGAATTTGCCTGTTTGTTTCTCGAACTTCAGACCTGTGCGGGATTGTTTTTCTGATCATGAAGTTTATAACTTTTGGTGATCACGATATGTTCGCATACTGATTACAACATTAAACTCAGTATCGTTTCTGTGGCTGCAGGAGTCAACAATTTAAAAAGACGGTCGAGGAACTGAAGGAGCAAGTGGAAGAGCTCAAGGGGGTGAAAGAAGATCTGAAAGTTAGGTAATTATGTGATATAATGACTTAATGCCATAAGAAATGTTAAAATTTTTAGTTATAGGCTGAGACATACCCTTGTATGTCAAGGCTGGTGGGCACTAGCCATGGCGGCTCTGAGATGATGAAATCGCGAATGCAGAACGAAGCAGACAACGGAGCAGCTGTACAAGCACGTGGATGGTGTTTGGACAGAGGCTGAAGCAGCAGCAAAGAAGGTATCATTTCATAAAACTCTAAAATCTGCAGTGCTGCGTATACGTAGAAATCTGAGTGTGTGTGCGTTTGTGGACATAGGACTTTGTTAGAGGCTCTTTCTTGGATCTGTGTGTGTAACAATTGTGAGGCCCTTCTTATATATTTAAAGAAAAAAAAAAAAAAAACTCTTGCAATGGCTCCAATTTTCTAGACAAACATGTGTTTTTTGGTTATAATTTAGATTTATGTGCAGTTGTGTGGCTGCATTCTTCTGCTATGCACCAGTTGTTATTGCCACTTCGGCAATCGGTCATAATTTATTATCATAAGATCTTGCATCTGTTCTGATAATTATGTTTTCATTTGACAATTATGTGAACAGGTCTCTGCAAATGTAAAAGAGAAAATCTCGGCTGCCACAGAAGAGGTCTGCTTGTTTGTTTTAATTTTTACCTTTTACATACTTTGATTGGTTGATACATTTCTGTCTATCTTTGTTTGTCCAATTTAGGTCAAAGGATCTTTTGGAATTGGGAAAGAGCAGGCTTCAGGGCCTTCTGGTGCTTCAGCTGATCATGTTGCTGATGAAAAAGATGGAAGCAAGGCCTCGTCCACTGAAGATAAACACCAGCACTCAGGGTCTAGTGATACTGCAGAAACATTATTTGGAAAATTTAGGTCAAGGGTTTCTTCATCAAATGTTTCCTCTGTCTTTCATAGATTCAAGGAAGCAAAGTTTGTTGACATGGCCAAAAAAGGATATGAGATTGTAAAGGATGAGTTAAATGGTAGTCCAAGTAAGAAAAAGCATCTAGGGTTTGACCCTTCTTCTATCCCACGAGTTGAAAGAAGTGCAACAAGCGACATTTCTATTGTACCCACCAAACAATCTCGTTGGAGCAAAAAGTGGGAGTCTTTCAGAATGAAGGTTAGTTTTTAATTTTTTATGCATACACGAAGTATCATGAAGAAGTTCTATCTATTTGCCTCTTCTTATACGTGAAATAATTTTATTTCTCTCTTACATAGATGCAAGGGAATCCTCTATTCAAGCGTATCAGTGGGATAAGTGAACCTGTTAAAATAAAAAGCGAAGAGGTATATAGTTGCAATCCAAATGTTCTTTTTCATCTTTAAATTCTAGTTTTTTCTTCATTTTGGTGAGAAGATGACAATTATCTTGTATCATTTACTGTTTCTATTTTTTGTAATACGACGCTGTTATGGATGCCATCATTTGTATTAAAGCGGGTAGGAAGGCATAATTACATGCTGTGTGTAAGAGAGAAATAGTTAAGAACTGCTTCAGATTGTTGTGATCTTGGCTTTCAGTTGTCCCTAATAGTTTTGTGTATACTACATCTCTTGGTTTACTGCATCATTTGTCCTTGTTGGGGTTGGCAGATCATTGATGACATGAAGGAACGCTGGGAAACTACTGATAGCCCATTAGTTCACAAAATTCAGGAGTACGCTTCTAAACCTTGGTTACTTGTTCTGCTCATTACTTATGAATTTGTTTCACCCTAAAGAGGTATTTGCAAAATATTTGAGTGCTTAATTTAGCCATCCTGTCTTTTACAGTATCAATGAAGCTATTTTTCAAGAAACAAATGCTGCAGCATCAATCAAGGAGATCCATGCCCGAGATCCGTATGATCATAGTGCCATTTCCCTTGTCATATTTATCTTATACTAAAATTACTTTATTAATTTCTTTTCCCATTGTAATGTTTTGGATGGATTAGATCTTTCTCTTTACCAGATTTTGTGGTAGAAGTTCAGAATGCGGTCAAACCTGTGTTAAATGCTTACATGAAGGTTAGAAATGGTCAATTTGTGGCACTTCACTTTTTTATTTTTCTCTCATGGTTTAATCTTCATCACAATGATAGAGTTTCTCTCCTTCATTGGAATAACAAAAACATTGTATCAACAGGGAGATATTGAAACATTGAAGAAGTACTGTGCTAATGAGGTGATTGAGCGGTGTAAAGCCGAGCGTCAGGCTTTTCAAAGCCATGGCATCTTTTTTGATAACAAGGTAGGAAATTTTGCTTCTCCCCTGAAGATATTAGTATTTCCATGACAAATTTTGTTGCATTCAGTATTGACAAAATTATAAGAAGAACCCATGTTTATTGTTTTGTCTTTCAGTGTTGATCATATAACATTGATATTTGAGTCTGAAGGCTAGCCTTCGATAAAAGAATGAGAAGTAGAGTTAGAGGTATTAACTTAGGGAGTTGATATTCGATATGTTACAATAGAAATATTGCTATCCATATGTCTCTGCTGAAGCTAAACTATGAATAATAGTTAATCAATGTGTGTGATTTGGTAGGGGACTTAACTAAGCTCCTTTCCAATTTGACACACTTTGATATGGTAGCCATATCATTTTATATCATGCTGTTTGCATGATGTGGAGAGCTGATTAAGGTTACTAAATAACAGTTTTGCATGTTCTACTTAGTTGATTAAGGTTAAGGAGCAGATTTTGTCTACCTTCTGTTTTTCTTTGGTTGAAATGAGTGAGGGAAGCCTCTTCATGTTATGCTGTTTTTGGCATGGATATATCATCATCATGTTGCTAATAGATGGTTGCCTTTTGGGAGTGCAGATTCTACATATATCTGAGGTGGATGTAAAAGAAACCAAACTGTTGGGAGACTCTCCGATAATCATTGTAACGGTAGGTATTTTCTCTTTTTTTCCTCAATTGCAACTGTTGTACAGAAGCTGATAGTCTGATAGTGACGACTCTTTCCACAAACTTGTTGCAGTTCAAAACACAGCAAGTCTATTGTGTACGTGATAAAAATGGTGCAATAACAGAAGGCAGCCAGGTAAAAAACAATATTCATATATCTAAATGTGCTATTTTTCCTTACTTTGAGCAATGGTGAAATGTCTAAAAGCAAGCCCCAGAATGAATCTGAATCTTCAGTCTATCCCTTTGTTGGTGAAGACGTTTGACGATTTGGTTCAATCTCTATTGAGAACAGTAAAGTTATATAACGTCCTAAAGGATATAGTTTGGGTTTAGTTAGTGAGTTTGACCTTAAGTGCTTCTGCGTGGGTGGATCTTTGAACCATTCTTCTCTGTAAAAACATGTACTCTTTCTTCATTATCCTACTTATTAAAAAATTTATATGTACTTACCCATGCTTTGTGAAATCGAATTGTTTCATTAGGATACGATCCAAACCGTGTACTACGCCTGGGCCATGCAACCTTGGGATCCTGAAGAACTTCCTGAAGGTGCTCTTTTTCCCATATGGAGAGTGAGAGAGATGCAACAATTTGGAATTCAAGCCCTCATTTAGTTGTTTACATAAACGCTGATCTTAACCGATGGATGTTGTATCATTTTTATTTTCCTGTGCTATCTCAACTTCTCTGGGTTTTGTGGTTCACTGCCAGGAAATTTTGTAGTATATTATTTTAGTATGATCAATTCAATGTAGTTCTTTACAGAGAGCATAAGTAAATCTAAATTCCTCCAAATTTCATTTTTGGGAGTGACAGATTTCATTCTGAACAAATAAATATTATCAATACAAATTCTTTGTTACTGCATACTGTGGATCACTTTATTTCATTCTGTTGCTCCATTGCAGGCCTTTGTTGTTCTCTTTTATTCTTTTCTTTGTGGGTTGGGAAGAATGGAAACTTGGTTTTCATATTTTCTATATGAAACGGAACAATCTATCTCCTTTTCTTGCTATGTTTTTTTTTCCAACCACGCGACTGAAGAATATTTACAAGTTGCAGGAAAGGAAAATTAGATGCAGTGTACAATTGTACTGCACTAAAACAACTTTGGAGAATAGACAATAAGAAAGTAAAAACATCCATTCCCATCATCATATCATGAGGTAATTGGTTGAGGTTCTGAAACGTTATTTAGGAAATGCTCCTACTGAATAACTTATCCTTGGATTTTTTTTTTTCCGATTTTCTTTCTTTTTTGACCTGGAAAGAAATGATCGAACTAGTTCCTATAGGATCATGACATTTTGCTTAGCACCCATATCGAAAAAATACACACATCTCAGCAAAATGATTTCATTTTTTCATGAAATTTGAGACCATGGGGTTGATATTGGATTTGAGAATCGAATCAAGTACATGTACAAGCTGAGATTCTAGAATCATGCTGCTTTTTGTTCTCTCATTTTCTGTAAAGTCAAGCGCATGGCTTAAGAAGTAGGCTACTAATTCATGTAAAACGAATCCAAAATCCAAAAGCTGAAGGAATATAATCTACCAGCTTACCCTACTATAAAAGATGCATCATGTCTCGGTTGAGGTAGGCTTCCACCAGCCAGAAAGGCTTGGAAGAGCTTCACTTCTAAACTACACAGCAAGCTCCACAACCGCAAAGCCATAAACAAATCCAGATATCAAGTCAAGCCCTCCACTACAATCTCTATTCGAGTTCAATCCTACAAGTTTCTTCAGCTATGCTTGAAGCGCAAACCATGTTTTCGCAAGAATTGTCGTAGCCTGCTTTAAAACAGGCATGCACATATTTATGTTGATAAACTTTTTAAAGAGCCCGCTGTCTCCGAGCTAGTTGCCGAGCGTTGTCTCCACTAGCAAAGTGTGTGATCAAGCCTATTGCTGATCGCTCTGTACCGGAAGCAAGCAAGCAATCTCAATCTGCAGCTACTGAGAACTATATTTTGTTCAAGTTAGTTTGCATCACAAAGAAGAGGTTTCCATGGCAATTACTTGGTCTTAGCCAAAACATTGTGATAAAAGACATTTGAAGATTTAACCTCTGCTTGATCACCAACATTAATGAGAAGAAATTAACTCAAGAAGAAATTATGTTTATGCCTAGAGAAAAGTAACCAAAGTCTACTAGTTGATCTAGGTTTAAAAGCTCAGGACATGCAACTTGTCTCTTCTGCATCTCAGTCAAAACTCCTGTATTACCAGTCACTGCCTTAGACTGAAGATTAAGTACATAAAACTTCCTTGAATCCTTGAAACATTCATCAGCCATCATCATTCATCATCATTGCAAGCTGATTAAATAAAAGTGATCAGTACACTAACTTTATGATCCGAGTGGAATGACATTTTGAAATTCAATTTAAACAGGTAATGTAAGAAAACATCTAGAGATCAACCTTGAGTAAGCATTTTCAAGTCGAATAGAACAAAAGAGAGGTGACAGAAGAACAGTAAAGAGGGGAACAGAAAGACATCATTAACTAAGAGAATTCTTGATAATCTTAACTTTAAACAACAGGTCTCTCTTAAAAGTAATAACAATTCATGATTCACTCATATCCAATAAAACCCTTAAAAGCTTCAACCACAAAAAAAGATTGCCACTTGTTTTATTAAAGAATTCAATATATCAGATGAACAACGTAAAGAGTTTTTTAAGAACAAGAATTACAGATTTACTAAAGAACAGAAATGTTCTGAAATACGTTAGGATGATAGCACCCCTACAAATGTAAAAGCTTGAAAGTTAAAAAATCAATGTCACTCCAACTTTGCTTCTTGATCTTCATCTATAGCCTACAACAATAAAAGAGGTTCTTTTGTACGTTTTCACTAAAAAAAACAGAGAGAAGGAATTTTATGTTATATACATAGTTAATTGGGTTTCGAAATTGGGTTCAAGCCTTCCTACAGAAAACCACACATTGGAAAGGACTTGTCATTCCTAACCCTTGTCCTCATGAAACAAAAGAAAGGAATGCTTAGTTTACTGTTGCACCAAAAAGTCTACTTTGACAGTAGAATTGGAACTCCAAACAATGCGGCATTCGCCAGGGAACAAAACAAACATAACAAAACTTGAGTAAAGGAAATCACCTTCTGGAAGCCAACCATAACTGCGGCGAGTGATGGAAAGCATGCAAGTCATCAAAGCCGAAGCTGTGGCAGTGTGGTAGGGCAGCATCGACTCCACACAGAAGCTCAATTCAACACGACACCTACAGCAGCAACCACAAATCACATCCTTTGAATGCTAATACAAAACATACTCTAATCTACTTGGTTACCTGAAAGCGGGAGATGATGTACGTTGCTTGGCTCCTACGCGAAACGGTGAGCGAGCAGCTTTCGCTTCAGTGGCGAACCGCGCCGCTGAGGCGCATGACCGGAAAATGGATCTGCCGGCGGTTGAGGTGGCCATTCGGAGGGTTTTAGGTATTCAAGTAGTATTCAGAGACTTTGATGTGGCTAAACACGTACCCACAGCCCTAAACCTTGGGCTTTACGTTATTAAAAAAAAAAAAAAACCTTGGGCTTTACGAGGGTGTGTTCGGTCCAAGGCCAGTGCCAATTACGGCGACGGGAAAGTTGAGGTCGAAAGAGCAAGGGACATAGGTGAGGATGTGTGGATTAGTTGTGCAATATTGGTTGACAGGGTCAATCCCAATTAGCACTGAAAATTTGAGGGACAAAGAAGCTTTGGCATATCCAAGTGCAAGTGCAAATGCTGCAAAGAGAGACCACGATTTCGGCTTTCTTGGTCCTTTTCTATTTGCAGCTTTGGTTGTTCTTCTTGGATTTGGTTTGATTCACGGATCTAGCTCTTGCTGGTTTGAGATGGTTCCCATTATTTCCAATGGTTGAGTGCAGGTTTTCACTTGCTGGGGTTTTTAACTTTTTGTCGTATTGATCATCATATCTGGTTGGTTGCAGATTTTTCACCCTTTGGCCACGTTTGGCATCCAGGTAAGGAATGGATTACAATAAGATTGGATTTGTATTAATGTTTTCATGTGTTTGGTATAAGAGGATTAGAGCTGGAATAGATAAGTACAAGAACCCAATGTACATTGGATTCGGACTTCTCGATCAACCCGATTAGGATAATGGTTTTGTGTTCGATTTCGGGTTCGCGGCGGAGATGCAGACAATGATTAATTGTTTGAAGAAGGATAGTGGTCAATTGGTCAATATCCATCCTTGAAGTTAGTTATAAACGATCCTGAACTGCTGTGCATATCCCACCTCTCCAACAGGAGTTGATATTCCTACGTACCCTGACAAGATTTAAATTTCCAATCCTAGACTAATCTGAACCCACCAAACACCATTTCATTTTTGGGAGTGACAGATTTCATTATGAACAAATAAAAGAATACAAAATTCTTTTGTTACTGCATACCGCGGATCACTTTCTTTCATTCTCTCAGATGAAATTTTTTTTTTCCCCTTCATTTCTAGGATAGAAAGAATGGCTTGGTTTTCATATCTTCTGTAAGAAATGGAACAATCGATCTATCTCCGTTTCTTGCCGTGCTTTTTTCCAACTACCCGACTGAATAATATTTACAAGTTGCAGGAAAGGAAATTAGATGCCGTGTGTACTGCTCTGAAACAATTTTGGTGAATAGACAATATGAAAGTACAAAGCATCCATTCCTATCATCATATCATCAGGTAATTGGTTGAGGTATACGTTCTGAAACTTAATTTATGAGATGCTCTTATACTGATCTTATCCTTGGATTTTTTTTTTTCCAATTTTCTTTACCCATACAGAAAGAAAAATACATACACATATCTCAGCAAAATGATTAATGATGTGCCCAATACTATTTAGTCTAGTGGCATAAGTCTCCCATTTATAAGTGGGAGGTTGTGAGTTTAACTCACAAAACTAGTTGTTGTATATGAATTATTTATTTGATTAAAAAAAAAATGATTGATGATGCGTATTTTTCATGAAATTTGTGGTCATGGGGTTGATATTGGATTTGAGAATCGAATCAAGTACATGTACACGCTGAGATTTGTGGCCATGGGATTCTCTCATTTTCTGTAAAGTGAAGCGCGTGGCTTAAGAAGTAAGCTACTACTAATCCGTGTAAAATCCAAAAGCTGAAGGAATATAATCTAGCAGCTTAATTACCTTACTTAAAAGGAGCACCCAAGTGACCCAACACAACCTCTCCGCATCTCATTCATGTCTTGCTTGAGGCTGAGGCTTCCACCAGCCAGAAAGGCTTGGAAGAGCTTCACTTCCAAACTACACAGCAAGCTCCATAAACGCAAAGCCATCAACAAATCCAGAAATCGAGTCAAGCCCTCCACTACAATCTCTATTCGAGTTCGACCCTACAAGTTTCTTCAGCTACGCTTGCAGCGCAAACCACGCTTTTCGCTGCGCTTTAGCCAGAATTGTCGTAGCCTGCTTCAAAACAGGCATGCACATGTTTATGTGGACAAGCTCTTTAAAGAGCCTGCTGTCTCCGAGCTAGTTGCTGAGCGTTGTCAACAGCAGAAAACTCCACCAGCAAAGTGTGTGATCAAGACTATTGAGGATCGCTCTGTACCAGAAGCAAGCAAGCAATCTCAATCTGCAGTTGGTGAGAATAGCGAGTCTGAAGGAGTAACCAGTGCTGCAGATGATATGTGGGAGTCACTGGGATTTGCCTCCCCCCAGATGGATGGAATTGATGAAAGAGCCGAGGAGTTTATAGCTCGGTTCAGGGCAGAAATGAAGGATCAGGAGACGTTGGCCCGTCGCCATTTGTAGTAAAAAGTTTGTAATGAAGAACAGCTTTGAATAAATACAGTAGATTCTGTACAGGGTGTCAATTCGACTTGCAAAATATAGATCGTGTGAATCCCAAAAGTAGGATTTGATAGCTAAATTTATAAGCTATTGATTTTCCTTATTCTCCTGCAAATATGTCAATTGTAATATAGGGAAATAAGGGTCTCCCGCAGAGGATTAAATTAAACTAAAAGCTTCAACAAAAGTCACAAAACGTGACTGCAGTTCCTACTGAACAGCAGTCGAAAAATAAACTAAAATCCTAACCAAAACAACCCAGAAAAATATGAAAATTTACAGAGACGTAGTAGACACACAAGGCGTCCAGCACAAAAAATTTGGGAATTTTTGGAGTTCATTTACTATGAAAGTAAAATACGTCAAAACAGAGAACAGAAGGAGAAACGAAACTGAGACAGATTTGAGATTGGTTGATATCAAGATGATGAAACTAGCTAGGAAGGAAGTATCCACCCCCAACAATCACACACAATACACTTTGTCCAATTTACTACCAATTAACTTAGTTGAAGACACTCAGATTGGCTCGGTACGCTTGAACACAACCTATTACTCTTTCTTACTTTGTACGCTAGGCAGGAAGTGCTCTACACCTAGACTATTCCCAAGCAATGCAACCTAAAGGTACGTTTATTAGATTAAACATGCAGAGATCATTAAGTTTGAAAAGAGTTTGAGCAATCTCTAGGCATCGCAATTAACTTAGAGCCTTGCTAAACCTAGGGTTTTGTTTACTTGCTAGTGAAAACTACCAATTACTTCTCTAGACAATTTGAGGAATCCAGCTATTGATCCAGGCATCAAACAATCAAAGTATTAGAACCCTATCATGCATACTAAGTAGGCCTCCAAAGCACACAAACATAGAATTCATCAATGAGAAATCGGTAAACAAAACCTCAACTATATTAATTGGAAAACAAATTGAATGTCAAAGCATGTTATGGATCATGTCTAGGGGCTTCAACTACCACCTAACTACTGGAAATTTAGTTACACATAATTGGAATCAAAAACACAAAATAATGAAAAGGGAGGAAGAAGAAGAAGAGAGAGCTGCTGCAGATTGATCTCCTTTTATATGCTTAGAGGTTAGGAAATCCAAAACCTAAAAGAATTAGGGTTCACGTGCATAGGTGGAGTTTTCCTATTGGCGTTTGAACTTGATGACTCGTTCCAACCATTCACATCATGCCATTTGTCCATCATAAGTCGGAATATGAAGCACAAACTCGTCCTCGGGCTTCTTGGTGTGATTTGGGCCTCGAAACATAAATTCCCGTCCAACCTCAGATTCACGCGCAGCCTGACCTCTTTGTACTAAATCGGCCATAACTTCCTTTAGAAAAATGATATTGACAAGCCGTAAAAAAGATTCGGAAACTAGACATCCGAGGCTACCCATCAATATAAAGATCATTCTCTGGATCGTTCTGAGCTGGTCTCAGTGCTCTGTCGAAGTTAACTGATCTGCACAGGCAGATTTCCCGATTTTGCTTTTCAATCCCTCTTTTACTTCTTTTCTTCTTCTTTACTCTAAGATACCTATAAAACAAATAAACAAAGTAAATAACTAGAAAATACACTAAACTAACAAAGAAAGTATGGAGATTAATGCTATTAACATCGCATAAATATGCTCTTAGGATTATGGGATTTCATGTACAAAATGAGGTTCTTAAATTTAAGTTGGGAACTACGTGCCCAGTTTACAGTTTGAAAGGGCTCTTCATGTTGACACATTAGAATAACCCAACACCAGAAGAAAAAGCTCTTGCACTTTTGCTTTCAACAATTTATTCATAACAAACATAGTCCTTGGCAGGACCAGAACCAGGAACGTAATACTTCAATTCAAAGTAATTATATTACATAACTTGTTTCATGCCACTAAAAAAAAGTTAAACAACAATTGAAGGGAGTGAATGACAGCCTACCACCATTCAATCTTTGACAGCAACATAACTGCCAATTCCCCAGCATTTAGCTTAACAGTAATCAGACCTCACACTTAGATTAGCTTAAGAAATCACATTCAGATTCGCATACAAAGATGGCTCCTGCTAAGTATACTTTGCCACAACTGATCCAAGAATGATCTGACCAAAATGACCCGATCTGATTCATGTAGGAGTTCAACTTCACCACAATTATAATATGACCCGATCTGAATTCAGTTGAGAAACTCCTTCATTGGATCATCATGGTGAACTTTCTTCATCCTGTAAGCCTCCATATCCTCTGCAGTAACCTCATCGTTCCATCTGACATTGTATTTGCGTTTTCTCTCATCTCTCTCTTCTTTCCTTCTTGCATCCTCTTTTTTAAGAGCTTCAGCAAGTAGTTTCTCATCTAAAACCAAATCTTCTGGGATGTCAGTTCCCCAAGTAGCAGGTCTTTTCTCCTCTGCAGGAGGAGGCATTTCTCCAGCAGCCTCTTTACGAGCAATATTGGCCTTCATCAGATCTGATGCAGCCTCAGCAGCCTCTATTCCAGCAGCACCTGTGCAGTAGCTGTTTCGAGTTAACTGCTGACAACACCTGTATCCCCATTGATGATCCTTCCACCATGAACCCCATACGCAGGTGTGGTTGTTGACATAGACATCTTCTTCATACTTGCTTCTGGGAAGTGTGGTTTCCTATATCAGTCAAGACAGATTGATCAGACACCTATTATAATCGACTCTTTGAAAGCTTGATTAGTGCTCCTTGAGTTCCAAAACAAGGCAGACAAAAACTAGGTTGCAAAACGAAAGGCCACATATAGCATCATAAATAAAAAGTTGATGCAAATTATTTACCTGTCCTTTGATAATCCTGCCAGCACGATCATATTCAACTTCTCTTTCACTCTGTCCCAGTAGAAGCTCCCTAGGAATTGCTTCTTCACTAGCTGCATTGCCATACTTCTCTAGAATGGTGTCCTTTGTGTGCGACTTCAAATTCTCCTTAATTACTTTATAGTTCTTATAAAGTAATTCAGCCTGGGACGGGGCTGCTTGCATGTGAATGTCTTGGCCTTTGTCAAATGCTTCCCAAGCATGGATATTCAGCTGCTTGAATTCCATAGCTTGACCACTATTTCTATATCTGTTATCACCCTATAATACAGAAACCAGAAAATCCAGATCAGTAACACATAAAGTACTAAAGAAACAACCATACATATGCAGATAACTGTCTGAGCCACTTACCGCGTAAAATTTCTCATTTGGATCAGCATCTGGAAGAGGATCCTCACGCATGGATCGGGTTTTGGGATCATAATGTGCAGAGTTGACGTCAAGGTTTAGAAGATATTTTGCTGTATCCTCACGAATACGCAAATTCCTGTAGACAAATATATATGAATAACGTTTACATATGACACCAAGTCCCAAGAGAGAACAATTCTAGCATTACTATACAGAAACCAGCACATAAAAACATTCTCACATAACATTTGCAGTTACATGTTCACATAATAACACCCATTTTACACATGACGACAATAAAACATCACATAAAACAAAGCTGTTACCTGACAGTTCCTGTGCTCCCACCACCTGTTGTACGAACACGCTTCTCAACCTTTGCAAAGTCCATTTGTTTGCTCTCATCAACCTTGGCTTCATCCACCCTCAGATCATCCTCATCCTCAGCCTCCTCTTCATCCTCTTCACTAACCCCATCCTCACCATTTTGGTTATTATTTTTTCCCTCCAATTTTTTCAGTTGTTGTTCTTTTAAGAATTTCCTTCGTGCTTCATCTCTTGATTCATATCTCTCAATGACTAGGGCATAGGATGATGCATCATATCCATTCCAGCGGTCCCGTTTTCCATCATAGTCGAGCTCAAAAGTCTCTACCTTCTCATCAGGAGCAATGTGCTTGTTTGTATACTTTGCTCCCACTTTCCTGGGTCTTTCCATACAAGACTTGATATCATGTGACATGGCTCCACAACTGCAGAATTAGACATTCAGAGTTTAATCTCCAGTTCATGATATACGATGATGAGGAAAGAAAAACCTCACTCTAGTATGGATAAGGGATGCATCTTCATTCCCAAGGATGGTCAAAACAACACAAGTCACCAAAATGTTCCATCCATTAAATACATATGCATTATCTAAATAGAGTCAGGATGGAACCAAAAGACACAGATACATACAGATACACCTTTACTATATAGATCGGTACATACATATATATATATATATATATATAGAGAGAGAGAGAGAGAGAGAGAGAGAGAGACTTACTTCTGACATGCACCCTTCCTATATTTATCAGCCTGGCCTATCTTTGCACCTCTGTCGTACCACGATTTTGTGTAATTCGGATCTGATTTCCATTTCCTTTGATGTTTCAAGCTCTGGATCAAACCACAAACAAAAAGCCAGAACAAAACAACATGTATCAGTATCAGAACTCATACCTCACACCGAGACTTGTTTATCATAACCATCAAGTTCGTACAAAAGAAAATGAACAACTTACAGGTCTTTCGGCATTGAGATACCAAGGTGCAGATGACATATACTGAGGAATATGAGGATTGATCTCCTTTCCATCCTCATCGAGTTCAGCTGGTGCGAGCCCAGCCTTACGGGCTTCTTCCAATTCAATTTGCTTACGATGATCTTCCCTAGATTTGAATGCCACTACAACACCAACAGCAATGAATACATCAAAACTATGAACTTGTATTCCCTTTATTCCTCTACTCATACAGTTTAAGCCTTTTGATTTCGGCTCGAGTATTAGACTCATGATTTGAACTCCAAAAACCAACTCTCAACTAAATTGAATATTGTAATAGTAAGACCCCATCGAATCTCAACTTTCTGGGAAAAATTCTAAATTATCAATTCAGGTCCTGAAAACCCTAAAATCCTGAACCAATCCCAATTTCAACCGACACAGATAAAAAGCCCAAATCGCCAATCTAAACAAGTAATTGATACGATTCAAATTTCCACACCAATCAATTAAATACGAAATCACACAAAGGATGGGTCTTTCTTGAAGATTTGATAAATTTTTGAAACTAAAGGGTAATGATATGAGAGATGTGTGAAGGAAGAAGGCAGAGAAAACGAACCTGAAGCAGTCGCCATTTTCGGGTCGCGGTGAAGCTAATCCAAGGAGAATTGTGTAGGCCTGAACAGAAGAAATTGAGAGGTCTTGTGTATTGGGAAGCTTTATATATGTGTCTCTTTTCTCCGCTGCAGATAGGAGCAGCGAGGCGGTTATGTTCCTTTCCAAACGACGCCGTTACACTTTTTTTTTGGTTTTTGTTGGATCGGTGGTGATTAAGATGGCAAGCCATTTGAGTTAAGTTAGCTAGTTAGAACATACCCACCCAGTCAGTATTAGGACTGAGGTCTACAGGGTACCCTAGTCAAGCTATCTCTCATGGCATGCGCACGAACCTAAAGATCCATCAAACCTGCTAGTCATAAACTAGTGGGAGTTAAAACTCGAACGCTAGACATAAGACTTTCAAACTAGGCTGCTCGACCAACTTTATCACACCAGGGGGTTCTTCTCTTTTCTTTTTTAATCCGAATGGTTTAACTTATTATAATTGAGTGTTTATGTTAGTCAATAAAGTTTCATAAACACTTTAGGGAGAAAGATAATAAACAAATGGCAGAGTTTCATTATATAAATACTAGTTTTCTACTCACATGCTCTGCATGTGTAAAATTTTTATAATTATTATATTGAGAAAAAAATTGAAGTTATTTGAGAAAAAAGAAAGTGAGAAGTAGGGATGGCAAAAATCCCCAGAGAGGCGGACCTCCATTGGATACCCGCCCCTGATGGGGGGAGAATTTGGGGACAAATGGGGAATGGGGATGGGGATCCCCAATCCCCGCTATCTAAGATTGGGGATGGGGCGGGGATGGTATTGTGATCCCCATCCCCAAACCCGCCCCAATAATATATACATATATTTAACTATATATATATTAATTTATTTTTTATAATATAAATCATAAATATATACATTTACTACTTTACTTTAATGGCTACACTTTTACTTTAATGGTGTTTTGATTTTTGCACTCAATGAATTATGATTTATGAATTTAATCACGTTTTAAATTTATTTATTGTAGATTTTGATTTTAAAAAAGGCAATATCAGAAAAAAAATATTTTATTTATTAAATTCTTATTGGGGATTTGGGGCGGGTTTGGAGGTTTAGTCCCCAATGCGGATGGGGATGGGGAATCCCCAATATAATTTTATTGGGGATTGGGGCAGGGATGGGGGTAGAGAATGACCCCGGGGATGGGGATGGTATTGTGATCCCCATCCCCAACCCACCCCATTGCCATCCCTAGTGAGAAGTTATCTATATTGTGGGTGGTTATTGCAGACATGGGTAGTTAATTATCTGAAAATTATTTATTTTATTTTTTAATATGATTTTTAATTTTTCTATTTACCATACTACCACTTAATTATTAAAAATAATTTAAAATTAATATAAAGTCTAAGAGTTTCATTGTCTTTTCACACCTACTTTCGCTAACAAAACATTTTTTCTTAATAATAATATAGAATAACTTTGAGCCAAGGGGACGATTTGATAAATCGGTGACACATGTAACCTAACAATCCAACGATCTTAAAACAAAGGTTAACATTAGAACAAACAGTTCTAAAATGGAAATTGTCCATCTACCAAATAAGACTATTGGATCTCAGGAATGACATAAATTAGTAGCAAGTGATTAATGAATGGAAAACACTGTGAATAACTAGAATCCATCCCAAAATCTGAAACAAGTTCAAGACCCAACCCAACTCGAATGCCATAAGGCCATAACAGATATTTCATATTGATAAATTCTATGGAATTAAAAGGCAAAAAAAAAACCAAAAATATTTATCAAGTGGTGAGAGAATATGACATACGAGGATATGATTATTGATTAATGATTAGAGAAAAATTCAGCTACCGTCTCCAAACTATTTTGCCAAAGTCAATTTGATACCCGAACTCTCAAAAGTATCAATGTGATACCCAAAGACCTAAATTGGTATCAACGTGATACTTCCGTCAAAATTTTCAGACGGCGCGGTCTGTTTGCTGACGTGGCAAGCACGTGGGTCAAAAAAAAAAGTGAAATGACCAATTTACCCTCTTTTTTTTTTTTTTTTAGAAAAATTCATCTATCATCCCCAAACTATTTTGCCAAGACCAATTTGATTCCCAAACTCTCAAAAGTATCAATGTGATACCCAACGACCTAAATTGGCATCAACGTGATACCTCCGTCCAAAATTTCTGACAGCGCCGTATGTTTGCTGACATGGCAAGCACGTAGGTCCCAAAAAAAGTGAAATGACCAATTTACCTTTTTTTTTCCTTTTCTTTTCATTTCTTCTTCTTCTTCTTCTTCTTCTTCTTCTTCTTCTTCTTCTTAGGGTTTCGCGGCGCCAAGCAGCTTGGGGCTGAAGCTTCCAATCGAACTCGATCCGATCGAAGAACCTGCTGGTGATGAGATGATCAACGACCCGTCGGCGTAAATTGGGGCCGCCGAGTTGTTGAGCGAGACGAGGCTTTCAGCCTGAAGGTACCGTGAGAGAGTGTCCGTCGAGGCGGAGTATGTAAGGTCTCCGAATGGAAGGCGGTCTAGTTCTAGGGATGCCATTTTAGCTATTCTTCTTCTTCTTCTCTCTCCTCCTCTCTCTCTCTCCTCTCCTTCTCCTCCGCCCAAACCATCACTAACGCCGCCGAGATCCTCTCCAATTCCTGCTACAAATCCATCTCGGCGGCGTTAGTGATAGTTTGGCCGGAGGAGAAGGAGAGGAGAGAGAGAGAGAAGAAGAAGAAGAATAGCTAAAATGGCATCCCTAGAACTGGACCGCCTTCCATTCGGAGACCGTACATACTCCGCCTCGACGGTCACTCTCTCACGGTACCTTCCTGCTGAATGCCTCGTCTCGCTCAACAGCTCGACGACCCCAATTTACGCGGACGGGTCGTTGATCATCTCAGCACCAGCAGGTTCTTCGACCGATATCGGGTTCGATTGGAAGCTTCAGCCCTAAGCTGCTTGGCGCCGCGAAAACCTAAGAAGAAGAAGAAGATCCCAAAAGAAGAAAAAGGAATCACGTTGATACCAATTTAGGTCTTTGGGTATCACATTGATACTTTTGAGAGTTCGGGTATCAAATTGGCCTTGACAAAATAGTTTGGGGACGGTAGATGAATTTTTCTATAAAAAAAAAGGGTAAATTTGTCATTTCACTTTTTTTTGGGACCCACGTGCTTGCCACGTCAGCAAACAAACGGCGCCGTTAGAAAATTTTGACAGAAGTATCACGTTGATACCAATTTAGGTCTTTGGGTATCACATTGATACTTTTGAGAGTTCGGGTATCAAATTGGCCTTGGCAAAATAGTTTGGGGACGGTACCTGAATTTTTCTCTATTGATTAAGGTAAGTGAGAGATTTGCCCCCTCCAAACTCTAAAGTAACATAAAAATAAAAAAATTTGCTTGACAATGTAAATTCTATTTGTAGAAATTAAAAGCAGGACTTAATCATTGGTTTTTTTTTTCCAGCCTGTAGTAGCTGAGAAAATACTTGGGATTTTTCTAAGTAGAAATGCAAGTGTTGATAAGTACAGACGAAAACCGAGAAAAAAGGGCATTACTCAATTAGATCTGCTTACTTGATTGCAAGAGAACAGGTCATGAGAAACTTCTTAACTTCTGACAACTCTTATCAAACATTGTGGAAAAAACTTAGGAAAACTTATGTTCCTGGTAAAGTTCAAATTTGTGTTAGGAGAGCTATCAACAACATCCTACCTACAAGAGAGTATGTAGTTTTTTTTTTTTTGAAAGAATGAGGTCAAACTTTTATTAGAATAAAATTCAATTCGTATGATGAGCAGCTAAGAAGCTACTTAGGCCTAGAGGAATACGACCACTCCACCTAGCAGATACATCAGAAAATAGAGCCAACTTAATTAGCAACTTAGAGAGTGCATAGTTATTAACAAAGTGTTACACTGGACCTATGAACTTTTATTATGTCCTGGAGCTTTTGAAACAACTGCACTATGTGTTCTGTCAATGTTCCATTGCAAAAGAAACCCTTGCAACCTCATCTCTCTCTCTCTCTCTCTCTCTCTCTCTCTCTCTCTCAATTTGCAGGTTAGCATTTCTCTCTCTTTTGTCTTCAAAAATTGGATGATTGATCAAGCTTTGCAATTGAGTAATGAAAAGTTTGATAAGATGCCAATGCTTATTTGGGCTCTATATATGGAAAAATAGAAACAGTAAATTGTGGTTAGATACTTCTCAATCTACACAAGCTATCATGTTTGGTCTTTAACATGACATGATGAATATTTACAAGCTCAAAAAGCAAAGGTGCAAGCTTCAGTAGCTAAACCTCGTAGGCATTGGACTCCATCTCCACTAAATAAGCTCAAACTAAAAGTAAATGTAGCTTTCTTACCTTCACAGATTGATGGGGGTATTGGAGGGGTAATAAAATGGGAAGATGGTTCTTTTGTTGCTAGTTTTGCTTAGCATAGCAAATTTTGTCTCTTCACCAAAACAAGTTGAGCTACTTGCTATAAGGGCTAAAGTTGATCTACTTCAGTAGCTAATGTTGCAGATGTGCTTATATATTGAGAGTGATTATCAAGTTGCTATTAAAGAAGTACTCTCAAAAGATTTTGAGTTATAGGGAGGAAGCAAATATACTTGAAGACATCCAGACTAGTAGAAAAACTTTGCAGGCTATGCAATTCGATTTTGTCTCTGGAAGAGCTAATATTGTTGCACATAGATTAGTTGCTTTAGCTCTTTTTTTTTTCTTTTTTTTTTTATCGAAATAGGTCAGCCATTTCATTAAATTCAGCAAGCAGTACAAAAAAGAAACACCCCTATGGGGTCGACAGAAAGAATCGTTCCTTAGAACCTCCCTAAACCTTATTCTTGAAGAATAAAAACCCGAAAAGTCCCCAGTACACCTACCTTTTAGGAAGTCCACGCACCATTATTCTAACAAAAACCAAGAAAACCTCGAAGCAGACATAAAATGGATTCAACTAAGGCATTGGTTTTTGCGACCCAAAAAGAAATTAAATTAAACTAGCTATAGAAGGTGATACATCACCTTCCACCTGTCCCTCTGCTTCAGAAGGCATCACCATCTGAGCAGCCTCAGCCTCTTCCATCTGTACAGCATCAAGCTTACTACTAGTTATAGCATCAGATGGTTGCAGGTCTGAACCATTCATCAAGGGTTTTCCATGACGCTTATACCTTCGAAGCTTTTTCACTTCTTGCTCATCTGCATGCTTCATTCTGCTTTTACTTCCCTTGGGACGCCCAATCTTCTTCTTCTTTGGCGAAACCATCAACTTGCCATTTTTGTGTTGCAGGACCAAAGAAACAATCTCCTCCACTTCAAGCGTAGAGTCAAGAAAAGCCAAATACTTCTTACCAAAGCTATCCAAACTGGTCGCAGCTTTTCTTTTCCCTCCAACTGGCACCACTTGAAGGGAGGAGAACTCCACCCTAGCAGCCTCCATTCCAGTCCCTGCCGAGGCAGGAAATAGGTCCAATGATTTAGAGTAAACCTCAGTCGGGATGATGGGAAGTGGAACAGCAGTTTTCAAACCCTTTGTTGTTGTGATGCCGACCAAAACCTGGTCCAGCAATATGGGTTTTCCCAACATCTTGAAGCTCAATACCCCTTGAGATGACACCACAACATGGATACCAGCAGTAGTATCAGAAAACCTGATGCCTGCTCAAGTATAACCAGAGCATTACAGTTCCGATCAACCACGGTCTCCATCCCCAACCCCATACCAGAAACATCCAAGCGATTAGGGCTAACATCTACCCCCAAAGTCAAGGACAAGCCAGCCAACGCCGCCGCTGGTGGTTTAGTCTGAATTTCCTCCCTCTCCTTAATCAGCATCTTATCACAACCTAAGGCATCATGAACAAATAACCCGCAGTCATGACAAAAGCCCTTGACTTTCTCAAAGATAAAAGTGAGCTCCGGTTTCACCACTGGAGAGAATTCAAAAACCTTCCAGATGCGAATCCGGCAATGGACATCGAAGGCAATCTTAATTCTCTGTTCTTCTTCTTTTCTTTTTAGAGCAATAGGATCCAATTGGAGCACCCTTCCAACCGACGATCCCACCATGGACAACGCCGTCTTGTTTCTCAGAGCGAAAGGTAGTCCCTTAACCGCAACCCAGGTTTCCATCATGTTCAAAGGCACCTCCTCCACCGGAGTAAGGCCGTCATACTATCCCACCACCAACATGGTGTTTCGATAGAACCAGGGTCCCCCATGCAAAATTCGATTACGTATAGCCTCACTCTCATACTGGAAAACAAAGTGATCTCCTACATCCTGAACAGTGAGCCCTGCCCTGATATGCCAGATGGTGGATATGGCGCCTTTGAATCCCAACAACATTGCTTTTGGTGCCAACAACCGCCCTACCATATACCAATTGCCATCCTGAAAAGCAGCAGCCCCAGCCGCCCCCAACGAAACCAGGGTTGAATTCGAACATGTCAACATCGTAGCAAGACCTTCCATCACGTCTGCCAAAGGATGGAGAGTGAAGAATGATCAAGAAAGATGATTTTTTTTATAGATTTTGTCGATGTAGGAACACACTGAGAAACCCTGGCAGAGACGGCTAGGTCAAGGTTTATGACTGCTAGAGCTACGTTAGCTCTTGAATCCAAGACCAATCAAGTATATATGGATAGACCAGATCAAATAATTTACAGTTTGATTGTAACCATTTCCCATAATTTAATAAAATCATTGCTATTTTTCCTCAAAAAATAAAATGTAAATTTTGATGAAAGGCTTACATAACTAACATATTGATTTTCTTATAAATTTATTATTATTATTATTATTAAGTGTATTGTTTCTCATGTGCAACTATTGTACGTGGTAAGTTTCTTTGTAATATTATTAATTTTATATGTACATGTTATTATTTATCAAAATATTCATATTTCTGTACAAAGACATAAAATTAGTGCGAAGTATGTATAACATGTACAAAGGACTCAATTGAATACAAAATTAGTAAGTTAAAAGAATACAATTGTATTTCAATAATTAGCTCAGCCTGTTTCTCAAGATTACAAAATTAGCTACTAATCTTTAACAGGTAGCTTTTCCTCAACTTTTGGTCAACTTCACCATGATCTTTTTCACATTGCTTGAACAAATTCTTCAGTCGCTTAGCTTTTTTGTATTCTCGACTTTTATTAAATACAAGCTTCAATTATTGATATTTCCACCTGTTTGAGCCCAAAAGTAATTTTGGCAAGATCCTTTAGTGGATTTAGCATAACAGACCGATACCTGCAGCCCAAAAATAAGTCTACTTGGAATTGGGTTACAGCTTCGCCCATTCCGAAACCCATAAGGAAAACGAGCCCTTATTGGAGTCAAGTAGCGGAGATTGAATAGGAAATTTCAATCAATAATCCTTCTATGGCAAAGAACAGTCGAAACCCTAGGTATAAATATCAGGTTTCAAGGACAAATCAAGGACGACTCTCAAATCAATCAATCCCTCATATTATCAAGCCTCCCCGGAGCAAACCTTCAACCTAGTTGAAACCCAGCGACCGTACTTCCAGTCCTAGTCTCTCCAAGAGCCGACTGTTAGTGCTACTGCCACCGATACTACCAACGAAGCAAGGGTAACGCCCTCGCAACCTCCGCGAAGCTAAAGTCACGCTTTAGCAAAACCCTGCGCTTTCTCCAAACTTCCCAGTGATTGCTCTGCTTATTCTACAACACTAAGTATCGATTCGGTGAACGAAAGAGATCACAACCAGAGCCCTTACCCGTAAGGCAAGAAGTCCTTTTCCGGAAGGCAGAGAAAATAACCTTGTGACAAGGTTGGTGCTCTCCTTGTCCACATTGTTTGAGAAGAAGTCAGGTCAAGGGAAGCATCGACGACTGCACCCCACGGTGATGGCACTCTCGCGCATTCAAAAGAGACAGTTTGTACCATACTGGATTTTCGTGTCAAACACCACCATTTATACTTTGTAGGATTGTCTGCAAAGTAAAGAAAAAAAAAATCAAGCACTTTTAATGGGAAATCATATTTGGTATGCCACAAGCACAAGAAAAATATAGGAAACAAACCTGAGACATGAGACCTTTAATAGATACCCGTGTCGTCTTGTCCAATTGTCTCTTTTCAGTCATTACCTAGGACCGGCCTGCAAAGAATTAGAAAAGAAATTTTAACTTCTTTGGCAAAACAATAAGCGAAGGAAAATGTCCAATATATATGATAGATATATACAAGTTCAAAAAATGTAATGTAAATTACATTAGTTGCCTTGCATTTAAGGAAATGATCAGGTGAACCAGACCATCAAAGAAGAGGGATAACTTATTTTGATTCTTTTCGCCCTCGACCACAATGATTCCTCGTGCGTATAGATCCGACAACTTGCTCGGCCAAACGCATGCTTGACAAGATATGGAAAGGTGTTGCTGTATGAATTCCATATTTGTGAACGGTCCCCTTCTCAAGATTCTCAACCATTGCCATGTATGGCAGCCTTACTAATATCTTGGTCATGTCCATCCCTTTTAGGAGGAATTTTCATTATACTCCTGCATCCAAAAGATTGTAAAGTACTAAGAAACCAATACATGCTATCTTGAGGAAAAATTAAGAGTGCATTAAGGAAATATGTACAACAAATACAAACATTCTGAGTCGTCAACAACTTTATGAAGAACTGAGGAACCAGAAGGAAGAGTAGAAAGAGCAAGAAGGAGTCTGGACTCATTTTTTTTTATCTTACTCTTATCCGTTTGTAGAACAAAACTAGAAGTGGATCGATCTACTTCTTCAGTTGGCAGCTAGACTCTGCAGATATCTCCGACAGCTTGAGTAGCTAGTTTTCAACCCTTTAGCCCATATCTCCAAAAGATGATGAGGTTGCCCGTGCACTCTTCTTTTCCTTTTGTGAACTGATGCTCCTTACGAATCACCTAAAAATTTTCCAATCAAAGTTAGTGGAAAAGAACAATTCTTAGGTTCACCCCTAGGGTGAACGAGCATATTCACCCCCATTGTCGATTAACATACTTTTACTTAATAAATTTATAACCATATCATAAATAAGGCTTTAAAGATCATCTTTGTAAAAAATGAATCGAATTAGAAATCGTTTAATTGTCTAATTGAATCAAACAAATGGATGGTTCTAACAACACTTACTACTATTATAATAAACTGTCCATATATTTCATAGAAATGAATAACTAAAAGGTCTTCAATTTGATTGGTTTTTTACAGAGCTAATCTTTGTATTATGTTATAGAACATGAATAGTCGGATTCGAAAATTATAAAGTTATTATGCCTTAATCGCAAAAAATGGTGAATATTCTCATTCACCCAAGGGGTGAACATAAGAATTGTCCAGTGGGAAATCATGATTTAGGAAAGTTTATAAGAAATACACATACTTATGAACAAAAATCCTTACCTAGTTGACAACGGCTTAGTAGAAGTGGCAGTTGTCGTGAGCAATTGAAAGGGCAGCATAGAGGAGTGCACCCTCCACCACACTGGAGCACTTCGAGTCCTAAATAACCTGAACAAATACAAATTTGTACCTGGACCAGAAGCCCTCCATGTGGTCGATAAACATCAAGTCCTTGACCTCCTACACCTTGTTGTGCTCGTGACCAAAGCCGGTGAACTTGACTCTCAGCCGTTCCCCTCTAACTTCTTCTATCACTACTCTGATGTTGCGTCCACTCCAAACCTAAAATCCAATTCCATTTCTCTCACATTAGAAAACAAATTTTTTGCCTTAATTAAGCTGTTGCTAGTATTTATTCTTGACTGCTTGATTTCAGTTACATATAGACATAGTGAGATGGATTTATACTACGTGAAATCCAATGATTTAAAAGGCTCGCCTGAGGAGAGCCTTGAGGTGCAAAAGGCGTGAGGTGCTCATTATAGTGAGTAGTTTTGCTGCTGAGGCAACCAGGCCCAAAAGGCTCGTCTGAAGGCGTCAAAAACGAACGACCATATTTTTAATTTTTAATTTTTAATTTAATTTTTTTTTTTTTATAACACCAAATCTTTTTTGTGTTTTGAGACTCGTCTGATTGCTAGGTTCTGAACTTCTAATGGCTAGACTCCATATTATATTTGCTCCGTAATTTGATTATGTGTTGGACTGTGTTTTGAGACGCATCTGATTGCTAGGTTCTGAACTTCTAATTGCTAGATTCCATATAATATTTGCTCTGTAATTTGATTATGTGCTGGGTTGTTTAATGAAGGTCATCTTTTAAGCTTACAGAATCAATCTACACTTCATCTTATACAATTAGTTCAACTTGATTTCATAAGATGAAATTTAGTTTTTGATAAAGGAACACTAGGCAAAATCAGTTTTTTTTTTGGAGGCATTCTCTCTCTCTGTTTTTTTTTTTTTTTTTTTTTTTTTTCAGTTTGCCTAGTTCGTATAATGAAATTCCTCTGAAATCCTTTCTGCCCCTTTTCGTTGTTATCATATGTATCACTATAAGGTTAGACCAAACTATGCATGTTGTTCTGTTCGTTGTTCTTTTATGTTCAGTTCTGTTCATTCAAATCTCAGTTCAATTTGATGTTTTTCTGTTCTATTTATACTGTTCAAAATATGGATGTTTTTGGTTACAATACATATTCTATATATTAGACTAATAATTACATAAAGGGTTATTATCACAAATGGTACCTGAACTTATCCTCTATTTTATCGATGGTACCTGAACTTTAATTTTGATCATAACTAGTACCCGAACTTTTCGATTTCATTTTAAATGGTACCTAAACCCACCTTTGGTCACTATTCCGGCCAAAAAACCCAAATCTAAAAAAATAAAAAACAAAAAAACAAGTTCAAGGCAAGTCTATTACCAAAAAATCATCACTATATATGATCGCAATCCTTGAAATCATCAAAAATCATCACTATGATCGCCTCTCATACCGTTTTTAGTCGGAATAGTGACCGGAGGTGGTTCTAGGTATCATTTAAAATGAAATCGAAAAGTTCGGGTACTGGTTGTGATCAAAATTGAAGTTCAGGTACCATTGATAAGATTGAGGTATAGTTCAGGTACCATTTGTGATAATAACCCTTACATAAACATAGCTTGTTTATACGTAACGCTTACACCTTACGCCTCAAGGCGAACGATTTATTGAGGCTCTCCTGAAAACACCTCAGCCTTTTAAAACATTGGTGAAATGAAGGTTAGGTAAGAAAACTAGGGTTGGTGATATCCTAATTAACCAGGTTGGATTCGTTGGATAGTGCTGAGATCTATTACCTTTTATTTCTCTGAGTCAATAACACATATATTGGAACAAAATTAACTATATGAATGAGGTCAAAATACAAATAGCCTATGTTCTAGAAAACTAGGGTTGGTGATGTCCTAATTAATTAGGTTGGATTCATTGGATAGTGTTGGAATTTATTACCTTCTATATCTCTGAGTCAATAACACATGTATAGGAACAAAATTAACTATATGAATGAGGTGAAAATATATATAGCTTATACTCTAGTAATCATTTCCTCCAAGTTGGAGTAGAATACTGAAAAAGGTTCGATTTTCTTTTGTATCATCAAATCCATGGATTGGGATAGGGATTTGGAACTTATATTCATTCAATTCAAAGATGTACCGTTCTCATACTCTGTGGAACGAGGTTTAGCTAATGAAACTGTGGATGATATCAAAGAAAAACTTAGGAAGGAATATCCAAATGGTAGACACCTTCAGCCCCAAGAAGCCCTTGTTTACAAGAATCGAGAACTGAAGGATGGACACCTGATGGTCGACTATCATCTTCCTAAGAATGCCACCCTTTATGTAGCTGAGAGGAACGCTACTCCGTCGAGCCCTAAGAACCTAAAAGAGAAAGATGAAGGGGCATGGGATTTGGGTGTCATTCAATCAGTGAAACACAAGCAACTTCAACCAGTGGATTTATTAACAGTGGACGAGCCCTTTTACAACAACCCTTTTATTAAGGAGTCGGCATGCGGGATGGAAATACAAGAAGACATTTGTTGAGGGACTTGTCTTAAGAGCAGTGTTAGAGGTAATAAAAGATGTAAGACTTCATCTTTGTAGTCATAAGCTTTTGTGCTTATAAGGGTAGAAAAGTGACCTATGGCCACACTTACAAATTAGTGGCATAGCAAGAAATCTCATCTAGGAGTGTCAATATTAGACTTATTTTCTTCAGAGTTTTCCATTAGCAATAATTATTGTTGTATTTCCTTTACTAATATGCAAGTCGAGGGACCATTAAAATTATGTTAAATCGAGCGTACTATATCTTAAATTGAAACTGTGTTCATTAATTTTTTGAGATTTGAAAAAGAATATGTATTAATTTTAAGGGCAAACTACTGTTTAGTCCCTGAAGTATGACCTCGTCCTCGTTTCAGTCCTTGCCTTTCTAATTTAATCTTAAAAGTCCTTGAACTCAAAATTTTCAGTCCAACTAATCCATTCCATCTATTTCATCTGGTTGCCTGCTGACATGTCAGTTTTCGATTTGCCAGCTCAACGCCACGTAAGAGACTGATTTTGTAAAGTGACGAAAATTCCCCTGCTTCAGTTTCTTCCAAAATTTCATTCAAAACGGTGAAGTCTCCTGAGCGAACTCGAGGAGAGAGAAAGTAGATCTAGATTTCTCTCTCTCCTCCATCAGTGAATATCTCGGCACCACCGTGCCTCACCTCCACCACCACGGTGTCTACCAGTCTCCGACAACTCAAACCCAGCCCCCCCCATCGTCCGGAGATGCCGGAAAATGACTCACTCGCTGATGAAGCAATACCCAGAACTGCTTTGGACACCCAAACCTTTCTGGGTGTATAGCTTCTCTCTCTTCTGGCGCACCGAGCGAACCCAAATCACCACCAGCGACATTCCTTTTCTCCAAGTTGTCACCACCACCTCCCATTACCGTGAATTTCTTCAACCTGCAAATTTCATGGTATTGGGTTCATAGAGGAGAGAGAGAATGGGAGAGAAAGAAATCGGGAACAAGAACAAGAACAAGAACAAGAAGTTTAATAAACCTTGTGGATCACCCATACGTTGAATGAGGGAGAAGAATCAAAGCCGGAAAGTTTTGGGTACTTTGGCAGTGGTTCTGTAACTTTCGGCAAACGTCGGGGTTGTATGAGTGTACAGGTTTTTCTCTGTGCTCCACACACTGGTATAATTAATTTTCAGTGTTGATTTGAGTTTTTATGGACTGGTGTTTTGGGTGTTTTTGCCATTGTCAGGGTTAGCATGCACGGCGGCGCTTCTGGAGTTTTGGTTTCGTTTCTGACATCCTGGAACATGAATTGATGTGTAGCAGAGCTTGGTATGCGGAGTTGGATAAATTGGTGAATCCAGGTAGAGATCCCCACCGTAATGCTACTGTTTGTGGTGGCCGTTTGAACTCCTTATGGTTTTTTCGATTTTAATTCATACATATTGTTGGTTGTTGAAGAAAATTGCTCTCGATCAGTTCTTTTTTGATTTGTCAATCACACGGTGTCCTCAAAGGCTTCCTAGGCCCAGAGACTAATCCGTGCTCGGGGGAACTTGTCAGAATGCTTCCTCCCACCTGGCCACCAAGAAGATATTGGGATTTAACTCCAATAAGAGTCGGCGGGATTCGAACCCGGGTGTGGGGGTTCCACACCTAGAGGCTCTTACCAACTCGACCACCTGTGGTGGTTCTCTCGATCAGTTCTTTGTTGCACTTTAAACTGAAGAAGAGAATTGGGATGTGCTCTGCTCTGCTCGACTTTCACAGTGGCTGCAAGTTTATCCTTGCTCAAGATTTCTATTAGCTCAGATTGAGCTACTATGATTGTTGAAGTGCACCCACAATGGATTTGCTCCTTTGCTTTGCTTTTGATTGTTTCGAATTTGTGTTGATTTTCTATGGTAGTCGAACTTACCATTTTGGACGAAATTTTGGAAGAAACTGAAGCAGGGGCATTTTCGTCACTTTACAAAATCAGTCTCTTACGCGGCGCTAAGCTGGCAAGTCGAAAACTGACATGTCAGCAGGCAACCGGATGAAATGGAGGGAATGGATCAGTTGGACTGAAAATTTTGAGTTCAAGGACTTTTGAGATTAAATTAGAAAGGCAGAGACTGAAACGAGGACGAGGTTATACTTCAGGAACTAAACAGTAGTTTGCCCTAATTTTAATAACTGCACTTAACACATGAAGAATAATGAAATTAAGGTATTAATAATGTAAGAAAACCTTCCAAAAGTATTATTAATTGGATTGAGTGTATTAAAAGAGTAAAAAAGTTCAATAAGATTGAATTTGAGTAGAGCGGCTCTCCTCGACAAACCCTAAGGGCGATGTTTCCATTTGAGAAATTGTTCTCATCTGGCGGCGCCCGAACGTCGAGGATAGTCTCTGGCCTTGCCGCCGTCATGGGTCTGCTGTCGGATGGTAAATCGATGCCTACTGCCTATGGGGCTCTAGACAAAGGAGGTTTTCACGGGGCTGTATTAGTTCGTTTCCGGTTGGGCTAGTGCAGGACTGTGGATGTGCTGTACTTAGGCCTCATCAAAAATCCCGCGGATCAAGTGGGCCGATGGAGGCCCGCCGGCCCTGAAGGCTAAAAGCCTGGCCTGGCCCGTTAAAAAGCCCGCAAAAGCCCGCCTCGGTGGGTAGTGGGCCGGCCCGCAAAAACCTACGGGCCCGGCCCGTAAAAGCCTGTAAAATATTATATATATATATGTGTGTGTGTGTGTGTGTTTATATATATATGTAGATATATGTGTGTGTTTATAAATATATATATATATATACACACATATATAGACACATATAGATATATATATTTGTGTGTTATATATATATATGTGTGTGTGTGTGTGTGTGTTTATAAATATATATACACACACACACACACATATAGATATATATTTGTGTGTGTGTTTATATATATATGTGTGTGTGTTTATAAACATATATATGGAAGGTTGTAGAATCAGTGAGAAAAAATGGCTAGTTGGGCCTTCTGTTACTATCTTCTTCTCCTTGAGCTTGCTATTCTTTTTTGCAATATGTGAAGCTTCCAAATATATATATATAGAAAAGATATATATGCATTACCGCATAATAAATATATATATATATATATAGATATATGTGTGTGTGTGTGTTTATATATATATATACACACACACACACACACATATCCTATCCAGAGCGGAGCACCGCTTTGAAAATTAACTTGTGAAGTTCGAGTTTTGGGTCACTTTTCGGTCATATATCTACATCTCTACCGTTCAGTTTTTAGGTACTAGTATATAGATCATCTCTGCAAATTTTCAGCCAAAATGATGGTCGTTAAGACATTGATAATTGTGTTAAAGCTAGTACGGTTCAGGTTGACAGATTCAGTCTGTCCATTGGTTTAAGCGAGTTAGATACCTTAACAATCATCAATTTGGTTGCAAATTTGCAGAGATGATCTATACACTAGTACCTAAAAACTAAACAGTAGAGATGTGGATATGCGACTAAAAAGTGACCAAAAACTCGAACTTCACAGGTTAATTTCAAAGCGGAGCTCCGCTCTGGATGAGATCTGTGTATATATATATATATATATATATATATATATATATCAATATGTGTGTGTGTGTGGAAGTTTTTATACCTCTATATAAAATATGTGCTAATGTGCTTATATATATATATTCTACATATCGGTTGACCAATCCGATCGGATTTGAAAATATGGTGAAATTGGCTAAATTTTTTACCACACTCATAATTTATTGTAATAAACTCATCCAACGGTCGGTTTTTCCATTTTCTTTGAATTGATTGGGGTTGCTCTTTGGAGTGTATGATATATAAATATAGGTTTATAAGAGTAACTACGTTTGATCTAGTTGATCGAATTCGAAACAAGAACCAAATTGGCTGGATTTTCTACAACCACCATAAAACATTACAATCTCTCCATCGGGCGGTTGGTTTCTCCAAATTCATTTTCTACTTCATGGTTGCTTTAGAATGAACCTAAACAATTTAAATGCAATGTATAAGTCATACAACTTTAGGAATAAAATTGGTATAGACCAATGTGTTTGTAATTAAAATTAATTTTTTTTTATCTTATGTCCACGCACATCTATTGATAGAATATATACAAATGTGATGTGAAAAAATAAGCACGTTTCGCAGTTGTCACGGCATCTGTCAACCAATAAAACATATAAGTGACTACGGTTGACCAATCCGATTGGATTCGAAAATATGGTGAAATTGGCTAAATTTTTTACCACACTCATAATTTATTATAATAAACTCATCTAACGGTCGGTTTTTCCATTTTCTTTGAATTGATAGGGGTTGCTCTTTGGAGTGTATGATATATAAATATAGGTTTATAAGAGTAACTACGTTTGACCTAGTTGATCGAATTCGAAACGAGAACCAAATTGGCTGGATTTTCTACAATCACCATAAAACATTACAATCTCTCCATCAAGCGGTTGGTTTCTCCGAATTTATTTTCCACTTCATGGTTGCTTTAGAATGAACCTAAACAATTTAAATGCAATGTATAAGTCATATAACTTTAGGAATAAAATTGGTATAGTCCAATGTGTTTGTAATTAAAATTAATTTTTTTTATCTTATGTCCACGCACATCCATCGATGGAATATATACAAACGTGATGTGAAAAATAAGCACGTTTAGCGGTTGCCACACCATCGGTCAACCAATAAAACATATAAGTGACTACGGTTGACCAATCCGATCGGATTCGAAAATATGGTGAAATTGGCTAAATTTTTTACCACACTCATAATTTATTGTAATAAACTCATCTAACGGTCGGTTTCTCATTTTCTTTGAATTGCTATATGGAGCTCTTTGGAGTGTATGATGTATAAATATAGATTTATAAAAAATTAGTGTCTTTAAAAATTTATTTATCAATAAATTAGTATCTATATATAAATATAGATTTTTTTTGGTACAATATAGTTATATAGATCTGTTATCTTTGGTTGTATTTGATCATTATCCATTGAATTTCCAAAGCTTGATTAAAAAAAAAAAAACTTGTGTCTTTAAATATTTATTTATAAATAAAGCCCGCAAGGCCCGGCCCAAAAAAGCCAGCAAGGCCAAGCCCGGCCCTGCCCGAAAAAGCCCGCAAGGCCTTCTTTATATGGACGGGCTTGGATCCTTTGATTTTTAATAAAGCCCGGCCCGGCCCGGCCCGGCCCGTAATTATTTAAAAATATAGCAAGGCCCGGCCCGTTGACGACCCCTAGCTGTACTAGACCGACGATCGATCCCCGAGGAAGGTTCTTGGCTGACGGCGCCATAGGTCGAGATCGATGGTGGTGTGGGCTACGAGGATCTGGATTGGGATTGATTTTTTCGTCGAGGCTTTGGTGTGGCAGCGTTGCTCATGGCGATTTGGATCGCGGACGGTGAGAGACTGTGGTATGGATTGTGGCGACGCGGGTGCGGTGCTATGGGTCTGACGGAGCTTCGCAGGAATGGTACGTACGAAGGATGATGGCATTCATGGCAATAAAGATGGTGGATTGGCCCAAACCAGCTTGATGGGCCTTGCATGGCTTTCTGTGGTGGCTGCCCTTGGGCCTTGCATGGCTTTCTGTGGTGGCTGCCCTTTTGGGCTAGAGTTTTTGTCCTAGTCCATTTAATTATGTTTAGTGTAGTCTTTACAATAATTTCCTTTTTGGAAGCTAATGCATGTTATATGCACTTTATGTATCTCTAGCGCCTCTGGAGTAATACTAAAGGAGGATCTCCGTTATGTCTACGTATATGACATGTCTAATGAGTGAGTCTATTTCTATGTACCACTGTGGGTACTACCGTACTACCACTATCTTCTTGTCTATCTGTACATGGCAGCGGAATGATATGTAACAGTCTATTCTGGCTTTAAATGTATATATATTAGCACCCGGCTCTAAGTTTGATTAAAAAAAAAATTTCTTTACAAATGTTTAAGGATAATTTTGACTAAATATTATTAAGAATTTTTAAAAAAAAAAAATTGAGGAGGTTAATCGACCCTTCTCGCCCTATGCTGGCTATGCCCATACTTATGTGGCATATATACCAAGGAGATATGAGGGTTGGTGTGTGATCTGACCTTCAAAACGGACGAGAATTGGATCATCTCAATTAATTAACTTGTAACATTTTTAGTTTTTCACATTCAACTCATGATTGTTAGGATTATATGGGGATTTTTGACTTGGTGTATCATGTCATGTCTGATGTCTTAAAGCAATTTTCTTTTCTCAAATAATTAAACTGCAACAATAATTATCAATTAAAAATCATGAAAGTTCATTATACAAATTAAAATAGCCGACTAACTTAAAATTTAAAACCTTTATGAAATAAAAAAAATGGATCTCATATAGGTTCAACTTCAGTCTGTATGAGATTGTTTATAAAATATCGTTTTCGAATTTGAGAAAAACTCTTTTGTAAAAGAAAATAGTTGTTAAGTGCTTCTTAAAATTATTTTTAAATGCTTTTGAAAATTATCAGAGACAATTTCCAGTTTTTTACAATTCTTTTTCAATAATTAATAAGAAATTTAATTCAAAAGCATTTTTGGGTCTTCATCAAACGTACTTCACCCCTCCACTGCAAGATGTATTACTAAGGAGTGCCAATAGATATGAGGAAACATGATTATTTAGAGTCTCCTTTTTCATATAATTTCAAGATAATGTGAAGTATTATGTGATTATGAGCAAATTAAAGCAAGAAAATTCATAAACACGAGAGAACAAGAGGTAGAGAGGTAAATCTATATACATTTGGTAAATCATTGATTCGATGATGACAACACAGCAAAATCTCCACTAGTGCAATGATATTCTTGGTCTTGTCCTGCATAGTTACAAGTTTAGGCTACTAAGCCCGAGTTGGTCGTCTTGGACCCAATAGACCTCAAGACCTTAGTTAGCCATATTTATATATTACAAAAAGGAGAGACAATGGTTTATGCACGCAGAATCTCATCGGTTTACATTCATTTTATATGTAAGGCGGGGGTTGGTGGGAGATTCTAGAATAGAGGTTTCCGGAAAAACAATAAATGTGATACTTCGGAAATTACAATAGGTTCTGAAAATGAAATATGCAAGTTGAAAAACAATGTGCGGTTATGAAAAAAAAGTCCATATTTGGGAAAAACAATAAATGTGCTATTCCAAATATTACACGAGGTCTTAAAAATGCATTGTGCAAGTTGAAAAATAATGTGCGGTTTTGAAAAAAATAAATAAATCCATATTTGAAATAAACAAAAAAAGAAATTTCTTATGGTTTGAAAATAAAAATATGTGGTCCAATAATTTTATGACATGGACGGGCAGGTATTCAGGAAATGTTGCTTTCAGACTTCAGTTAGTGGAATTTACGTTGACTTTGGCATATTCATACAAAAAATATTGGCTTGTTATTCAAGGTTTTAAGTTTGGCACTTTGTGTTGTTTTGTTTTCTTTTTTGTTAGTACTAGTGTCTAGTGAAGAGAAATATTATTGCCAAAAAGACATTAGTGAAAGCATTGACATTAGATTATCTGGTTCATCAAAGTGACGAGATATGAATTGCTAAGCTATGAGTCTTGATGAACTGATGAACTATTAAATTATTGAAGTTTGAACCCACTTGCGATCACACTTTTAAGTTGGGGATTGTTGTCCTGTATGTACTCATCCAATAAATATGCAACCGCTGAAATAATATATATATATATATATATATATATATATATATGTGTGTGTGTGTGTGTGTGACCTAACGACCCGTTTTAGAGAATACCTCCTTAGTTTTTAGAATTTAAAGATTTTCACTATTTTACACTAGTATGTGACATAATTTAATGATTTCAACCATTGATCATTTAGATTCCGATCCTATGCAAAAATTGTGCCTACAAAGGAAAAACACATTATGTGCCTTCGTCAAAGAAACAGACGAAGAGGGAATCAAGCAATTACAAATCACAGCTCAATCAGCATTTAGTATCATCAATGTAATTGATAATTCAGTTGTAATCCTATCTCTATATAAAGGGGTTATGAATGAAATGAGTAGACCAATTCCAATCCATTTTTACTTTAACATGTTATCAGCACGCTCAGAGCAAATAGCCAAAGGAAAAAAATCCTAATTTTCTAGTTTCTTTCCGTCGAAAAAAAACAACCAAAACCCTAGAAGAAGAAAATATTTTTTTTTCTTTTCTGCCGCAGCTGTAAACACAAAAAAAAAAAAAAAAAATTCTTCCTTGTGCAGCAACCCCACCCTCTGCCATCACCACCACAGCACACCACTACCAACAACCACAGACCGGCCTCCAGCCTGCCCAGTCAGTCGCCTACTCCGATCACACCACCGCTACCGGACAGCAAGATCGATCTTCTGGACCACAGCCCCGCATTCGACCGCAACCACAGCCAAGCCCCCCTCCTCGCATCAGCCCCGCCTACGCTGATCCCAGCAGCCCACTGCATTGCCGCCTGCAATACACTGGCCTGTAGCACACCACCGAGTCTCTAGCCTGCGCCGATCCCGCCTGCAGCAGCTTGAGCGACTGCCCAGCCCCGGCGATCCGTCGCAGCCCAGCGTGACAAGCAGCCACCTTCACCGATCTGCTCCCACCGATCACCTATCCCAGCAGCCCATCGATCACAGCTCACCTGCTGCTGCACCCAGCGTGCCTCCTCTGCAAACTAGAAGAAGACTCGACGGACTGAAGGAGGAAGAAGAGAAAGGAAAAAGAAAAAAAACCCGGCCCAAAGAAAAGGGACCCGACCAAGAAAAAAAGAAAAAGAAGGGCCTAAGTATACACCCGGCCCAAATCAAATAAAAAAAAATTTTAAAAAAGCAGGCCCTACAGGACCAGAAACGCAAAAAAAAATAGAGAAGGAAAAGAAAAAAAAGGAGAAGGTCCAAAGTAAAGATCAGGCCCAGAAAAAAAAAAGCACTGATTCTCAGCCTAACAAATCAGCAGGCCCAGCAGAACCCAAAAAAAAAAACATCGCTATGCACGCCTGCATCAACACGCGCGTGCGCTAGGATCGTTTTATTTACTCAAAATCAAGTATGTTTTCTTTTATTTATTTAATTTCATACTATGGTATATTTAATTAGGATTTTTGAGCATGCCTTATTATTTATGTTTTATATGATTATATTTACGCATGATTTATAATTATGTTTAAGCATGCTTTATATTTTATTGTTTATATTTTATTATGAAATTTTGAGCATGTTTTTATTTTTATTTACGCTTATATAAATTATGCCTACGCATGCTTTGTATTATGCTATTGTTTACATTTTATTTTATGCATGATATATTCTTGCTATTATTATGTGTAGTATATAATTTGTTGTATATTTGTGAAATTTGAGCATGCCATGTAGTTTATTTTTATATATGCTATGTTTAAATATGCTATGATTAATTTTTAGAATGCAACATATAAAATCCGTTTTGCCATGATAATGAAAATTCATGCGCATTATCCATACACACTTACTGTGATAAAGTATTTTCACATAGCATCGAAAAAAAAATGTGACCATTACGAATCTTGGTCTTGAAATCTAATTCATACGTTTGGAAAATAATTCACGTGGATGTCTTTATGACTGTGTAATTTATTTCTTCTCTCTTGTTTATGTAGATGGCTGATCCAACTCGACCTGAGTTTGACATTTTGGACTCAGACGGACTTGAGTACCACCGTTGGGTTTCCGATGTAGAAACTGCCTTTGTGGCAAGAGACTACACTGCCACCATCAAAACTCCCACTGATCCCAAAGACGATGGACCGTCTGATAAGGTGAAAGAAAATGCCTTAATGTTTTTGAGGCGACATATTGATCCTAGCCTACGCTGGGAATACCTTCAGTTGAAGACACCCAAAGAATTGTGGGATGCCCTTAAGGGACGTTTTGGGAACATTCATGACACCTTGCTCCCAGAACTGACCGTTCAGTGGAATGAAATCCGCTTGCTTGACTACAAAAGGGTCAATGACTTCAACAAGGACATGTTGCGCCTAAAGGCACGTCTAAATTTCTGTGGAAGGGAAATCACAGAAGATGATATGATCCAGAAGACTCTTAATTTCCACTTTTCCTACTTCTGCAATCATACTAGCGAACCAGTATAGGCTGGAGTATGATAACAAAAGAATCACAACCTTCAACAAGCTGATCAACCTACTGCAAGTGGCTGAGAGGCATAATGAGGTTCTATTAAACAACAATGCCAGGCCTGTTGGAACAAAGAAAATTCCTGAGGCTAATTATGGCAAAGTGAACGGTGGAAAGAACCCTAATGCAAAGGGGATTAGACGTGCTGATCCCTACCCACATGGCAACAATGCACCACGTGGCAAGGGACATGGGGGTCATAATATGGGCCGTGGAGGGCCTCCCAATGTATGGCGCAGAGATGGTGGCGCTGGCCCTAGTGGTCATGGAAACAAGGTGCAAAGGGCACCTAAGAACCCTTCAGTCAAACAGAATAGAGTTGGCAATGAACCATGCTATAGGTGTGGAGTCATTGGGCATTGGTACAAGAATTGCCAAGCAAGCAACAGAGTAGCAGCCAATTACAAGAGGTATAGGGAGTCTAAAGAACAAGAGGTTCACTATATGGAAGAAGGAGGCCATGACCCAGACGTCAACCTCACAATTGCAGACTTTAATGGCAACAAGGAACTTGCTCAGTCAACCGATGCCCCAGACTTTGACTGATATGCTTTATTTACTTTATTTTCCAAAAACAGTTGTGAAGGCATAATGCCTCATTCTTAATTAGACTGTTACTTGGTCTTAAAGTTTATTTCAATAATGGTTTGATGAATTAGAACAAGACCTTGATTTGATTATCGTTGGCTCATTAATAAATTTTGAATTTTATTCTTAAGCACTGAATTTATTCAAATTTATTTACTACACATATTTACATGGTTCGAAATTGCAATATAAAGATGTAAAGCAATACATCTAGAGAAAAAATTATTATTAGAATGAAAAGATTATCATTCTACTAAAATAGAATTACTCTAAAGAATCTGAGATATATTTAAAGTCAAAGACGCTCTGTATGCACCAAGAGCTAATCGAACCTTGTTAATGTTTCAAAGCAATTTGTGCCAACGGTTATCATGTAAAAACACACCGTGAGAATGGAACTGAATACCTTGATATTACATCTAATGACTGTGGAAGGAAACACATCTTAGAGAAACTTATGAGTCAATTTAGTGGACTGTACCTCACTACGATTCGGATAATTGAATCATATAATGTCACCAACAATGAAATGTGGGACACTGACTCATACAGGCTTTTGCATGACCGCCTATGGCACCGAGGTCGTGACATGATGATCCGTATTTTTGAAGAACTCACACGGACATCCCTTCTTTCGAGTGAAAAATGGGAGAAAAATCCGCCACACTGCAAGGTGTCGGTTCTAGGATTGCTCAAATGCAGTCATTGCTTTCTGAAGTACCAGAAGCACTACCTCCCTCCCATTATGCCTCATTGACTATTTCAAAGGCATATCACTCGTTTTTCAAAGCCTGCTCTTTAGTAAAAACAGGATCGAGACCTTCCTATGCTAAAGATACAAAACAAAACATTCCATTCTTACAAAGGATACAAAGAGATGTCTGTGGACCTATCCATCCAGAATGCGGACCATTCAATTACTTTATGGTTCTGGTGGACGCTTCGACAATCTGGTCACATGTCGTTTTATTGTCCACAAGAAATGCTGCAATACTCCTAGCACAGATTATACGTTTAAGGGCTCACCACCCTGATCACCCTATCAAGTCTATAAGGCTTGATAATGCTGGAGAGTTTACATCAAAAGCATTTGATGATTATTGCATATCTATTTGGATCGATGTAGAGCATCCTGTACCCCATGTGCATACACAAAATGGTCTCGCAGAAGCCACCATCAAAAGGCTACAGATGGTGGCTAGGACATTGGTTATGCGCACCAACCTGCCTATATCTGCATGGGGTTATGCAATATTGCACGCAGCTTTACTTATTCGTTTTAGACCCACTGCTAGCCAACCATTTTTTGCGTACCAGTTGGTAACTGGATTTGAGCCTGACATTTCACACTTACGCATATCTGGTTGCGCAGTATATGTGCCTATTGCGCTCCCACAGCGCACTACACTAGGTCCTCAGAGAGGATTAAGTATTTATGTTGGATACGAATCCCCAACAATTATCCGCAATTTGGAACCCTTGACAGGCGATCTCTCTACCGCTAGATTTGCGGATTGTCACTTTGATGAGACAGTCTTCCCGTCATTAGGGGGAGATAGGAAAAAGGATTTTCCAAGAGAACGATAGGAATTGTTGTGGTTTGTCCCCACTTTGTCTCATTTTGATCCCCGCACTTCACAAAGTGAAAGTGAAGTGAAAAGAATAATCGATTTTCAGAACGTAGCAGATTCGATACCTGATACGTTTACTGATATCGCAAAAGTGACGAGATCACATATACTAGCTGCAAATGTGCCTGCAAGGTTAGAAGTCCCCAACAAGGGGCACGGTGCCGCAGATAGAGGCACTGCTACCGCACTTAGTGGAGGTGTGGTTGAGGCCGTGGCTCCCCAAGGAAGAGGGGGAGGTCACTTGGTTCGATTGACACTCACCCAAGGAAGAAGAGGATGAGTAAGGCACAAACCAATCATCAATGTATAAAATCCCTCTCATGAGATTATCTCTGATTATGGTTATTTCCATGAATCAATACTGGAGGACGCTCCGATGTTTGAAATGATTCCAGAGAACAAAGAAATCTCAAAGGATTACGAGAGTGCGTATGAGTTGATAGAAAGATCTTCCATACACATTGATGATATATACTGTTGCTCAAGGAATCATAGAGCATGATGATATTGAACCACGCTCTGTTGAAAAATGTCAACAAAGAGCAGATTGGCCTAAATGGAATGAATCAATCCAGGTAGAATTAGATTCTCTGACAAAGAGACAGGTATTTGGTCAGGTAGTGCTAACCCCACCAAGTGTAAAGCCTGTAGGACATAAATGGACCTTTGTCAGAAAGCGTAATGAGAAGAATGAAGTCCTAAGGTACAAGGCTCGCCTTGTGGCGCAAACGCCCTAGAATTGACTATGAGGAGACATTCTCTCCCAAAATGGACGTTATAACGTTCCGCTACTTAGTTAGCTTAGTAGTTTCCAAAGGACTGGAAATGCAGCTCATAGATGTGGTTACTGCATATCTCCATGGGGATCTAGATTCAGAGATATATAAGAAAGTGCCTGATGGCCTTACATTACCCAAGCCAAGTGACTCTAAACCACGGAGTGTGTTTGCAACTAGGTTGAAACGCTCATTTTATGGATTAAAACAATCTAGGCGGATGTGGTATACCCGTCTAAGTGACTACTTGATTGGAAAGGGATATAAGAACGATGAATTATGCCCTACGTATTCATAAAGAAAACAAGTTCCGGATTTGCAATTGTAGCAGTATATGTCGATGATATGAACATAACAGGTACTCTTGATGAAATAAGAGAAACCGCGAGCTACTTGAAATCCGAATTTGAGATGAAGGATCTTGGGAAAACTCGATTCTATCTAGGCCTTGAACTAGAACACCGAGTTTGTGGAATATTAATCCACCAGTCTGCATATGTCCAAAAGTCAGGCGATATAACATGGACAAAGCACATCCTGCTAGCACTCCCATGATCGGTCGAAGTTTGGATGCAAGGAAAGATCCATTTCGTCCAAAGGAAGATGACGAACAAGTGTTGGGAGCTAAAATTCCCTATCTAAGTGCAATAGGTGCATTATTGTACTTGGCCCAATTTACTCGACCAGACATTGCATTCTCAGTGAACTTGTTAGCTAGATTTAGCTCAGCGCCAATGCAACGTCACTAGAATGGTATCAAGAACATCTTCGATACCTAAAAGGAACCATTGACTTGAGACTGTTCTTTCCCTACAGAGAGACAAGAGGGACCGCAGATGGAACTGCAATCCCTGAAGAAAATATTGATGGCGAAAGTGCCACTCACTACACCGAAACGCCAAATGATGTTTTGGTTGGTTTTGCTGATGCTGGGTATCTCTCTGACCCACATAAAGGTCGTTCCCAAACTGGTTATGTATTTACCAATGGGAACACGACGATATCTTGGAGATCAACCAAGCAAACCCTTGTGGCTACCTCCTCGAATCACTCAGAGATCATTGTTGTACATGAGGCGGTTCGTGAGTGTGTATGGTTAAGAACCATCATTGCACATATTCGAGGGATTAGTGGTTTAAGTTCTACCACTGAAGAGCCTACTTGCATTTATGAACACAATGCAGCTTGCATCGAACAGATGAAGCTAGGTTGTATTAAGGGTGATAACACAAAACACATATCGCTAAAGTTGTTCTACAATCAGCAACAACAGACCCTTCTCAAGATTCAAGTGAATCAAGTAAGGTCTGAGGAGAATGTGGCAGATTTGTTCACCAAATCACTGCCTAAGGCCACATTTGAGAAACATATGAAAAGCATAGGAATGCGAAGACTTTCCAAGCTCACTTGATTAATGTAATGATCAGGGGGAGGTGTAGACGTCAGGGGGAGTCTAACACACACACGTCATTCTCAAATGTAGAAGGTGCGTTGTGCTCTTTTCCTTCGACCAAGTTTTATTTTTGTCCCACAGGGTTTTTATTGTTACTTGGCAAGGTTTTTAGTGAGGCAACAACTCATGCACCATTTCGTCTTTGACTTGGCACAAGGGGGAGTGTTAAAGGAAAAGCACATTATGTGCCTTCGTCAAAGAAACAGACGAAGAGGGAATCAAGCAATTACAAATCACAACTCAATCAGCATTTAGTATCATCAATGTAATTGATAATTCTGTTGTAATCCTATCTCTATATAAAGGGGTTATGAATGAAATGAGTAGACCAATTCCAATCCATTTTTACTTTAACAATCAAATCTATAATTCTTTGGTCTTTCAAAATTGTTTAAACAATGTCGTCCGTTAGATAAAATTAAAATGAATATTGTATTAATCAAATGATTAAACGTTTTTCGATTTGGCTAATTTTTTGTAGGATTCACATGTGTGTATGTACATAGAGGATGAATGGTTTAGATTATTAAATTACATGCTAAAAATAAAAACATCCTTACTATATATATATATATATATATATATATATATATATATAGAAAGCCTTTCAGAAGAGGATGTCAGCAACCCATAAAAGGGGCGGACATCCCTCCTCAGGCGTCGAGAAGGCTGCGATAACTGCGCTGCAGTTGCCGGACGAACCCTCTGGACATCCTAGACGGCGTCACCATCAAGGCGACAGCTTAACTGATCAGAATCGAAAGTGTGTGCAGTGAGCTCGCTTGAAATCATGGAAGCTCATCGAGGTTGACTTCGAACTCTTCATCGGCGACTCCAGCGGCAAGCAGAGGCTCGACATCGAGGCTTGGTTCAGGTTCGACAACAGCAGCGCAGCCATCGCCACCTTCTAGACGCCTGAGGAGGGACGTCCGCACTTTTTCTGGGTTGTGGACGTCCGCTTCTGATCCGGCCTATATATATATATATATATATATATATTATCCATAGTGAAGCTTCGCTTTGAAATTAAATTGCGCATTTAGAGTTTAGGGTCACTTTTCGGTCGCATGTTCATATCTCGACCATTTAGTTTTTAGGTACTAATGTATAGATTATCTCTGCAAATTTTCAATCAAATTGATGATCGTTAACGTTTCTAACTCGCTTAAACCAATGGACAAACTGAATCTGTCCAACCTGAACCGTACTAGCTTTAAGGCAGTTATCAATGCCTTAACGATCATCAATTTGGCTAAAAATTTGCAGAGATGATCTATACATTAGTACCTAAAAACTGAACGATGATATGGATATGCGATCAGTCAGATATCACAAAGTTTAGAGAATGAATTTTCTGATATCTTATTACACCCATTCTGTGGTGTATATAAACAGATTACAATCGTACTACAATGTACTACACAACATATACAAGGTAAGTAATTACAACAATATATTCCCTTATAGTCAATTCCTAATAGGGAACGATGACTCACACTAACACTCCCCCTCAAGTTGGCGCATATACATCAACCATGCCAACTTGCTAAGTGAGTCATAAAATGCCTTCCTGGAAACTCCTTTGGTAAGTACATCTGCAAGTTGCTCTTCAGTTGGAACAAAAGGAAAGCTAATAATTTTGGCATCTAGCTTCTCCTTTATGAAGTGACGATCAACCTCCACATGTTTAGTACGATCATGCTGTACTGGATTCTGTGATATGTCAATAGCTGCCTTGTTATCACAATACAACTGCATGGAATTTTTGAGTTTGAAACCCAGATCACGTAACAGATTTCTCAACCACAACAATTCACACATTCCGTGAGCCATACCTCTATACTCGGCCTCAGCACTAGAACGTGCCACAACCTTCTGTTTCTTACTCTTCCATGTAACCAGATTACCTCCCACAAAGGTAAAGTAACCTGATGTCGATCTCCTGTCTGTGATATTTCCAGCCCAATCTGCATCTGTGAAGCCACAAACCTCAAGAATGTTGTTATGTTTAGAAAATAGTACTCCCCTTCCTGGAGCTGACTTTAAGTACTTCAGAATCCGCATAACCGCATCCATGTGACTCTCACTCGGATTATGCATGAACTGACTCACCACACTCACTGCATATGCAACGTCTGGTCTAGTATGAGCCAAATAAATCAAGCGCCCAACTAACCTCTGATAACGAGCTCGATCAGTGGGTACCTGATCTGGATACTCAGCTAAACAATGGTTCTGCTCAATAGGAGTGTCAATAGGTCTGCAATCCAACAAACCTGTCTCTGTCAGCAAGTCAAGAACGTACTTCCTCTGGCACAGATAGATTCCTTCTCTCCCCCTGGCTACCTCAATTCCTAAGAAGTACTTAAGCTCACCCAAGTCCTTCATCTCAAACTCAGAGGCTAGCTGTCTCTGCAGTCTATCCATCTCAACAGTATCATTACCAGTGATTACCATATCATCCACATAAATAATTAGAGCTGTTACCTTCCCTTGTTGATGCTTGAGAAACAAGGTATGGTCTGAGTTACTCTGCCTGTAACCAACCTTCCGCATAAACTATGAAAATCTTCCAAACCAAGCACGTGGTGATTGTTTGAGACCATACAGAGATTTTCTCAATCTACAGACAAAATCACCAGGAGAAGCAACTACATACCCAGGTGGAAGGCTCATGTACACTTCCTCGGCTAACTCTCCATGAAGAAATGCATTCTTGACATCAAACTGTCGGAGTGGCCAGTTTAAACTAGCAGCAAATGAGAGCAGAACCCGAATAGTGTTCATCTTGGCAACAGGGGCAAATGTTTCATCATAGTCTATACCATATGTCTGAGTAAACCCCTTTGCTACAAGGCGTGCTTTGTACCGATTCACTGATCCGTCTGCATTATGTTTCACAGTAAACACCCAACGACAACCTACAGCCTTCTTGCCTTGTGGTGGAGGCACAAGTTGCCAAGTGTTGTTCTTCTGCAACGCCTCCATCTCTTCCTCCATTGCCTTCCTCCACTTTGGATCCCCCAACGCATCCTGCACTTTGTTAGGTACTAATACAGCAGATATATGATTCACAAATGATTCATATGACTTACACAATCTCCTAGTGGACATATAATTAGCTACTGGGTATTTTGATTTGGCAGTAAGAGTAGGTTCATATTTTTTGACTGATTGACCCCGAGTGGTCCTATTTGGTAACACATATTGCTCAACACTAGACTCACTACTACTAATACTAGTGGGTGGACATACCTCAAATGAGTGATCTTCCGTACCAGGAAGCTGTGGGTCAGGGGTAGAAGCGATGGCAGGAGGGGCAGTCGGGTCTTCAACTTCATTTTCAACCATAGAAACTGGTGTCTGTATGCTTGGAGCGGTCTCAACTGGATCCGTCAAAATACTTCCTACCTGTGTGACTTCTTCCTCTCCTCCTTCTGTTTCCTCCCCCTCTCCATGATACAGCTCTTCAAAATATGAATTCTCCCCCTGAAGAGTTGTATCTGAAGAGGAAAAATAACTCATGTCCTCAAAGAAGGTAACGTCCATAGTGACATAGTACTTCCTGGTAGGTGGATGATAGCACTTGTATCCCTTCTGATTCCCTCCATAGCCAACGAAGACACACTTAAGTGCCCGGGCATCCAACTTAGACCTCTGGTTTTTAGGAACATGGACAAAGGCAACACAACCAAATACACGAGCTGGAAGATTATGAAAGGAAGGTAAGGAGACATGAGATGCAAGAACCTCAAATGGAATTTTGCCCTGAAGGACGCTAGATGGAAGACGATTAATAAGATGGGAGGAAGCCTGTACAGCATCGCCCCAAAGATACTTAGGCATATGAGCACTAAAGAGAATGGCACGAGCCATATCAAGTAAATGACGGTTTTTCCTTTCAGACACTCCATTTTGTTCTGGTGTTTGTGGACATGTAGTTTGGTGAACAATCCCATTGGTTGTAAAAAACTCTTGGAAAGCACGATTAACATATTCCCCCCCATTGTCAGACCGAAGGACTTTAATGGTGCTATGGTATTGTGTTTGAACAAGAGTACGAAAAATTTGAAAAGCTGGAAAGACTTCATCTTTGGTTTTTAGCAGAGCAACCCACGACAATCTTGTACAATCATCAATAAATAACACAAAGTATCGCATACCCGACACAGTGGGTTCTCTAGATGGTCCCCAAACATCAGAATGAATCAACTCAAAAGGAGCAACACTTTTATTAGAAATACTAGGAGAATAAGTAGCACGATGACTCTTGGCCAAAACACATGTTTCACAATGTAAACTAGACTCAACCACGCCAATAAACAAAGTAGGCATGGTTTTTCTCATAAGACTAAAAGAGGGATGCCCTAAACGGCGATGCCACAACCAGATTTCACTTAGCTTATCAGAACTCGAAGTCAAAGCGGCGCGGGACTGTGCTCCTGGTTTCTCTCCTGCGTATGTCTGATCCAGATGGAACAACCTGCCCCTCAGATACCCCCGACCAATTATCTCCCTGGTGAGAAGATCCTGAAAAATTACATACATAGGATAAAAGGTTACAGAGCATTTAGACTCAGTATTCAATTAGGGAACAGATATCAAATGGTGGGACAAGTCAGGCACATATAACACATTATGAAGTTCTAAGGTAGGAGTAATACGAACTGACCCTGACCCTAACACAGGAAATGCCTCACCATTGGCATTAGTTACATAGGACACTGGTGGGGAAGACAATTCAGTAAAATATGATTTGTCATAAGTCATATGATCGGAGGCACCAGAATCAATAATCCATGTATCAGAACCAACAAAAGTAGAAACCTTTAAAGCCATACCAATTTTACCTCGACCAGCTATAGAGGCTGTAGGAGTAACTCCACCTGCTGTATGATGATCTTGGCCAACTACTCCATAGAAATCCGGTTCTTGGACCAATTGAACAGCCGCTGCTTTCGCCTTAGGACGATAACCTTGCTTTTTAGGTTTAAGGTGTGGGTTCAACTTCCAACAAGTCTCCCGAACATGCCCAAGGTCATTGCAATAAGAACACTGAGGACGAGGGCGATTGGTGAAGCCTTGTGGGAAACCTGGCTGATGAAGTGGGGCTGAATTCTGCTGCTGGAGGAAAGGTGCTGGTGACTTGGCCTGAATGGCAAGGCTAGATACTTCAACCTTTGCATGTTTGACACTTTCCTGTTGAGACTCATCCTTGCGGATGTATGTAAAGGCTGTGGTCAAACTAGGAGGGTCTGTCATTCTGAGCAATTCTCCCTTGGCACTGCTATGCTTCTCATCAAGCCCTCTCAGAAATACATGAACCCTTTCTAGCTCCTTCTCCTTCTGGTACCACACCAGATCTTCCTGATTCTTGATCTTGCAAGGCCGCTTCTGATCAATTTCAGCCCATACATTCTTCAGCTTGGTGAAATACACAGCTATTGGTTGCCCATTCTGTTGCATACTAGCAGATTTACACATCAATTCATGAACCTGTATAAAATCAGACTCGTTGGTATACAAATCCCCCAATGTCTTCCATATCGCCTCAGCAGTTTCACATTCCTCCACCATCTGTAGCACATCATCAGTCATGGCTCGAAATAGAATTGACATTACCAGCCCATCATCATCTGCCCATTTAGCATAGGCATCCACATCATCTTCACTGGGAGCCTTGATTGTTCCAGTCACATACCCTATTTTGTGTATTCCACGGAGATAAACTGACATAATCTTCTTCCATGTTCGGAAATTGGTACCAGTGAGTTTGGTACCTCCGAAAGAACCACCTTCTGAGCTCTTGACAGAGACCTCAACCTTCTGTATCTCATTTGCCTTAGAACCCTGACTCTCACTGTCATCACCACCCATTGCAATAATATAATAAAAAATATATGAATCCCAAAGTACGCAGCGGAAATAAACAAATAGTAACAGTTTTTTTTTTTTTTTTTTGAACCTGGTTGACTAAACTGGATGTGCGGACCGAGTCGGTTGACCGAGTTAAGGCGAGTGGACTCACTGATGTAGGCGAGTTGACTCGGAAGCGGGTGGACTCACTGAAGCGGGTCGAGATAGATGCGGGTCACGCCGCAAACTGGTGTGGACGGAGCAGCAAACGTCCGGGCCAAACAGATGGGAGCAGCGCCGGAAACTGGGGAGGTGCGCAGGCCGCCGGAAACTGGAGATCTGGAGCCGACGGCGTCTTCGGACGAGAAGTCGGTCTGGGCAGCTGGGTCCGAAATCGATCTGGACGAGTCAGGGTATAGGAAGCAGCGTCGGTCAGCGTCGGTCTCTGATGGAGGTGAAAAACAAAGCCCACAAGCTGACGAGTGATGAGTGCTGAAGAGATCGGTCCTTCAAAAGAGGACGAAGACCTGTAGCTTGATTGAACAGAGGTCGGTCCCTCAAAAGAGATGAAGACCAGGCTCTGAGAATGACAAAAACAACCCTAGGGGTTTGGTTTTGTATCAACTCCTCGGATTGAGGAAAAATTGGACAACTAAAGAGACAAAGTCCTCTCGGATCTTTGCTCTGATACCAAGTCAGATATCACAAAGTTTAGAGAATGAATTTTCTGATATCTTATTACACCCATTCTGTGGTGTATATAAACAGATTACAATCGTACTACAATGTACTACACAACATATACAAGGTAAGTAATTACAACAATATATTCCCTTATAGTCAATTCCTAATAGGGAACGATGACTCACACTAACACGATCGAAAAGTGACCCTAAACTCTAAATGCTCACTTTAATTTCAAAGCGAAGCTTAGCTCTAGATAGGATCTGATATACAAAAATTCTAAATGGTATATAACTTAAGGGTATTATATATAAGTGTATCATAATTTGGTAAAGTTTGTGAAACCAAACTTTGTGCCTAACGTCTTAGTATAGAAGATAGATAAATATGATAGGTAGCTCCATACTAGTACGATTACGGTTATCTTCTTAGTCAAACTCATTTATCGTAGAAATATACTAGAATCCAAACACATCCCATGAGTGTGGATAGTGTATGGGAGAAAGCTACCCGGGCATTTATTTTACAGAATGTGGAGAAAATTATTACTTTTTATTTTTTGGATAATTTTCGTCAAGAATGTGTTAAACTTATTTTTTTTTTTTCATTCTCTTTTGTGAAAGGATATCTTTGTTTTTCTTACATAATTTAATTTTTAAGATTTTTAATATTTGAGGACTAACCGTAAAAAAAATTTAACAATGAGGTAATTTCTTGTAAATATAACAAGCGTCATACCCAGTGGCAGATTGTTAAACCATAATTTACATGTATATGAATTCTCCTATTGAATTTAACCTGTTTTTGAGTCTATTTTAACTTTCACTAAACCACTTTCTTGTTTATCTAGGGATATTGCAAGAGTTGAGGAAACATCCATTTTTGGGTTTTGAAGTGGAGAATTGAAGCTAGGAAGAATGGTGGTGAAATGTTGAGCAAAAAGTAAAATTCTGAATTCTAGTGAACCATCACAAATGGTGGCCCACCACCATTTATGAGTGTGTCATAGCTTTTTCAATCACAATTAAGGGGGACCGAGAAGGTGGAGTAACATCATTACATCTATCCTATTATCCTTTAGATAACAGGCATCACTATGCACACATTTTCTCACATGCTTGTCCCTTTAACTTAGTGATGCAAAACCATCTCTACAATCCTATGCTTGTTTCCCATGCAATTGAGAAAGCTAGTTGCTCTCTCCCTCTTCCTTAGACATCCTTTTCTACTATATGCTCTTTAATAGTTCATCATTACTTCCCTCTTTCACTCCATCCCTTCCGTACTTTGCCCCTTTGGTTTTAGGTGTTGAGTAAAAATTGTATACAGTGAGCGTAAATGTCACCAAACATAATTTCACTCATATTTATTCAGTGAATAGAGTTTTAATTAATTTGGCTTCGACCCATTCAAGACAGAATATGTCTTTTAATTACAATCCTTTATTACAGGGAAACACTCTTTGATTCCATTTATGAAGAAACCAATTGTAGGGAGATGTGTTTGTTTGTTTTTGCGGCTGCACCCGGATATTTGAATGGGTTGCCTATGTACCCTTGGAGAGGGATCAAGCCACTCATAGTTCAAGAATTCCAATGAGTGAATGACCCATTAGAGGGTATTGCTTTGGGAATGTGAATAGTGTTTGGACGAATTTGGTGTGACTGAACCAGAGATTCAATTTAGGATTTGTGTCTGAGGTCATTTTGGGAATGATTTGATTTTTCTGGTGTTTGGATGAATTTGACTGGCGAGGTCAGGGATTCAGATTGGATGAACCAGGAAGTCAAAGGTTCTGTTTAGACTTGTGGTTGCATCTAGTGGGCCGCTAGATTGCCTACGTACCCATTATGGGATCAAACCGACCGTAGTTCATAAGAATTTGTATTTCTGGTGTTGAAAGAATTTGACTAGAGTCAGTGATTCAATTTAGGATTGGCTGAATTTGACTGGTGGAGTTAGGGATTCGATTTGAAATTGTGGTTACATCTGGACTCTTTGGTGCTTTCTCTTGACGACTTGGAGAGATTTGCTCGCTCTCTTTCTTATTTTCTCGGGTTCTGGAGAAGTGGAGAACAAACTCACTCTGGGTTGTGCTTGTGCCTTGCGACTCCTAACCATTTTCAAGCAACAAGAATATTATTGTGAGAAGTCAGCTGTTTGTCTTTGCTTTAGGCCCTGTTTCACCTCCGTTGTATTTCTCTTGCGGCTTTAAGCTAACAAATGGTTGTAGTGTAGCCATGCTTCTTGGCTTGTCACCTGCCTTTGTGGCTTTCTCAATATGAGATTCATCAAGTTAAATTAAGGATTAAATACTTTTTACTCCCTATACTTATAAGGTTTCATCCTTTCAATCCCTGACCTTCGAATTTCACCTAAAAAGTCCATGAACTCTCAATTTCCTCCCAATTGGTCCCTGCCGTCAAAATTTTATGTTAAAGTTGCCGAAAATGTCTATTATGCCCTCACTTACTTTTTTTTTTTTAAATTTTTTCTCTATTTTATTTCTTTTTTTCATTTCACCTCTTGAAGGTCTGTGAATTGGAACCATCTTGATGAGGTGATGAACAGAATGAGACGAAAGATCCAGAAGAAAAAGAGGTAAAAAGAAAAATAAATAAATAAAGAGAGGAAGAGAAATAGATATTTTTTTAAAGTAAATGAGGGTATAATAGACTTTTTAGGGGAAGATAACGGAATTTTTGACGGTAGGGACCAATTGGGAGGAAATTGGGAGTTCAGAGACTTTTTAGGTGAAATTCAAAGGTCAGGGACTGAAACGATGAAACTCTATAAGTATAGGGAGTAAGCAGTATTTAACTCTTAATTAATGAAAAGTTGTTGTCCATTAAATAACCAATTACTTTTGTCATTAGCCTTTGAGACATGCATGATCAATATGACTTCATTATTAAGGGAAGAGATCAATCTTGGACGTCACTACATGAAGCGGTGGATTTTGTCTCCACTTTGCATTTTGTGTGATCTAATAACAAACAAGGACTACCAACCCCAGATTGATTGGAACGGAAAATTCAATACCGTTTGACTTTTGAAGCTGGTGTCACATGCCACAACAAATAGAGAACTTGAATTTTTGTCCTCTGTGGAGGTGTGATTTGAAAGCTTAGAGCAAGCTTGAAGAAACTGAGAGAAAAGAGAGAGAGAGAAATAGAAACTCTCTGTATATATGAGACGTAATTGACTAGCTTAGTTACAATGAGAATAGGTCAAGGTATATATAGGAAGCCTAATTAACCAACTAAGTAACAGAGACTACTATTTTTTAGCCACATGACAAGATGAGCTGCAGCACATGCATACACTGTGTGTAACAACCTAATAACCGTGTAATAATGTGTAACACTCTAATAACCTAAAGGTAAAAAGGAAATCCCTGATTTGACTTTTGCAATATATTCTAACACCCCTCCTCAGCTTGATGGGGAGGCGGGTCATCAAGCTGGACTAGTTGAACTGATGAAGAACAGAGAGGTGACAGATGGAGAGGACCCAACATGAGGTGATGGCAGAGGTAGACATGCTGAGGGGAGCATAGGCCTTTGGTAAACAAATCAGCAAGTCGATCATGAGTGGAGACAAACTGCAACCGGATAGAACCATCTCCACAAACTGCAACCGGATGGAACCATCTTTAACCTTGTCTCTAGTGACAAGTAGGTTGTAATACCCCTCCTTAGCACCATCATATCTGTAAAAGAAGCAAACGAGAAAACTAGAGAATGGCAGCAAGTAATGTTTGTTTCAACCAGGATGAAGAAGAGGCAGTGATGGCCATAACTCCATTGATTGACAAGCTCTCCTACAATTCATCATAATTTTGACTTTCTGGAGCTCCATTGCCTGAGATACCAAGTTGCCAGTGTTGGCCAAATCCATTTGGCTTTCTATTAACTGTTGCTCTTCTTGCTTGACTCTAACCATTGGTCTCATGCTTCCAGACAGTGAAGAAAAGTGCTTCATTTGATCACTACTGGAAACAATATGAAAATCATCACCTTTGCTGATATTTCCCTTCCTCGAATTAATCACACTATCGATAGTAGCATGACCATTTGTAGTGTTAAGAATAGAGGAAGCTTCAAGTTCTTCAGATTGTTTCATTGTACCTTCATTTCCAAAATCATCACCTTTGCTGATATTTCCCTTCCTCGAATTAATCACACTATCGATAGTAGCATGACCATTTGTAGTGTTAAGAATAGAGGAAGCTTCAAGTTCTTCAGATTGTTTCATTGTACCTTCATTTCCTGTCTTCTCAAAATCTGTTCCTACCAAAATCTCTCCGGGTGTAGTAGCAGTAGCACCCATAATAGAACTACTTGGCTCACTTTTATCATTTTGTTGTGGAATACTCACATGTGCAACAGGTTTTTCAGGGGGAACAAGAATTGGTAGAATATGCATATAAAATCCATCACCTGAGTTAGAGTTTCTTGACTTATGATAAGAACTCACATTGTGTTGAGACACACCACCTTTTGATTTTGAGCAGCCTTTACTAAACTTGACATCATGTTGAGCTTTACCTTGAGATTTAGATCCACTGTATGATAGGTTACCAATAGATTGAAGGGCATTGTTTTGTTGAAAACCACCACTACTTTGCTGTTGTGAAAAACCACCATTGTGCTGAAAATAACCATCACCATATGCAGCATTGTGTACTTGTGATTGTAGTTGTCGAGTACCATTGAATGCCCCATTAAGTGCACCATTACTGATAGACAATGAGGGCATCAAACCAATAATAGGTGCAGTAGTATGTGAAGTAGATGACACAAAACAATTACCAACATATGGAGATGGAAAGAATGCATTGGGTGGTGTTCCTGCATTTGATATCCCATATTGCATTTTCTGAGATGAGTTGACAGGATTATTTTGTGCAGCCATAGCAGCCAGAGGTGACAAAGGAAGACTTGCAGGAGCATAGATAGACTTCACAGTTTGTTCAATCTCATCTTCAGCAATGAGCAAAAGAGATCTTAATTCTCTCATTGAAACAGGGGAGCTTAGTGTTTTGATTCTTATTACAGCTTTTATGGTAGCAAACTCTGAGGGCAAACCATGGAGAACCGAGACTACCATGTCCTCATCATCCATATAAACTCCCATTGTAGCAAGCTGATCACAGATTGACTTGACTCGAAGTAAGTACCTATCAATAGAGTCTAAGCCTTTTTGGATGTTGTATAAGGAGTTTTTGAGATTCATGATGTTATATCGTGAATCATCAACATATTTCTCCTTAAGTCGACACCAAAGTTCCTTAGAAGACTTACTTCCAATAATGAAGCAGAGAGCATCACTGGATAGAGTAGAAGCAAGTATCGACATAATGGCAGAATCAATTTGCACCCAATTCATGTACTCCTTTTCTATATCAGATGCAACCCCATTTTCTTCCATAATCACGCGTTCTGAAGGACAAGGGACTGATCCATCGACATATCTCATTAGGCCACAGCCTTTTAACAATGTCTCTACCAGAAATTTCCATGTTACATAGTTAGAGTTATCTAACTGAACTGTAATGAGATTGTAGAAATTGGATAGTAGACAATTTTGTAACACTGTATTGGTATCCATGATGCAAAGCAACCTGAAAGAGACTCAGAAATCTTCACAGCTCATTTCTTCTTGACGATGTACATCAAAGTATACTTCGTTCTTTCACCAATTTTTCATCGATCAACAACCAGATTCTAAAAGAAACCACAAACCATAACAAAGAGAACATCTGAACTACAATCCCCAAAATTCTAGGGTTTCAAAGTATCAAATGCTGAGAATTTCTTACGAATCAACTACTGCATCTTGTGCCAAATCGAAATCGAACAAAATGTATATGATAACAAAGCTTCAAAGCTAATCAATTTCTGTAAATTTCTCAGTAATTTTCAAGAACATGAAGTTAGAGTCTTGAGAGAGGGATGCACTTATCTCTGTAGCAAATCCAAAGATCGAACACAGAGAGTGAAATTGAACACGAAGCTAAGCTAAAGGAGCACGATGGAGCTTGAGGAACAAACCCGAGGTCGCAACCTGGCTCTGATACCATGAAAGCTTAGAGCAAGCTTGAAGAAACTGAGAGAAAAGAGAGAGAGAGAGAAATAGAAACTCTCTGTATATATGAGACGTAATTGACTAGCTTAGTTACAATGAGAATAGGTCAAGGTATATATAGGAAGCCTAATTAACCAACTAAGTAACAGAGACTACTATCTTTTAGCCACATGACAAGATGAGCTGCAGCACATGCATACACTGTGTGTAACAACCTAATAACCGTGTAATAATGTGTAACACTCTAATAACCTAAAGGTAAAAAGGAAATCCCTGATTTGACTTTTGCAATATATTCTAACATGATTAACCAAGGACCCGTGGCTCTGTTTAACATTTGTTGGAGCAATTCTGCGTTCACAGCAATGTCATTTTGCAGGGAGCGTTTAGCATTAGAATTTGGTTGTTCATGAATAACCAATTCTATGCACTGAGTCATGCATGAGCAACACCATTTCAAGGGAGCTTTGAGCATCGAAATGAGGTTGTTCATGAACAACCGTATTGTTTCGATGCGTTAAGCATTAGAGAGTAGTAACATCACTTCAACGGATTTGAGAAGACTCAATAATTGTGGTCATTCATGAACGGCCTATTAGAGTCTTGGAGGGCCATAGGACATACGGCGAGGTAGTCATTCTCTTCCAGATTAATCGAAGGAACTTATGTCGCAGGGAAGCAGACTTCTTTCTCCTGTCATGAGCATCATCTAGGAAATCTCATATAAAAAAATAACCATGGATGCAGTCGTATAACTGTAGCTTTTCTTTTTCCTTCTCCGGTAGAACTTTGACCTCTCTTCTCTATCTCTTCTCTCTTGCCTTGCTGCGTCTTTTCTCCTGCTCTGTATTTCTGTAATTCTTTTCTTTCTGCTCTCTTCTATGTATTTTTCTGCTCTCCCTCCTTTGTTGTTGTAGAACCTTTTTATAAGCAACTAAGGATCACCGTGTGAGCTGAAGATGACATACAATATCTCTCATTCAAATTCAAATTTGAATGTATGATCAAAGCAGCAACTAACTCATATTCTCAGCCTTGAAATTCTGGTGGCTTTTGTTATCCTTGTTGGATAGATAATTTGACATCTCTTTGCTTGCCGTTTGAAACTAGTCAAAGCTTTGAATATCTATATATCTCATCTGCTTGCTGTTTGAATTTGGTGAAAGCCAACCAAACTTTGAATGGCAATTATCTTCATTCAAAGCTAACAAACCGTAAGCTTATCAGTAGAGATATATGAATGGGTTCCCTTTTTTTATTTTTTTTCTTTTTTTGGTCTCGCAACAGCTTGTACAAGCGTATAATTGTGCACCGACATTTGTTGTAATGGGCTCCCACTTTTCCAATTTATTTTGAAAGACCATCACCATGTAATTTTTGGACTCATGATTTTTTTCGGTTTCAACATTAGGACCTAATACCACTCCAACACTCTTCTTCTACACTCCATACGTTTCCATCAAAGGAGCTAGCTAGCTGCTCCCTTTGTTTTCCATCATCATTTTACACATCTTTATTTCCCTATATAATAAATAGCAAATTACCAAAAACTACAATATCAATAAAAAAATTTCCATCAGCAAAGCCCACTTCGCTACTTCCCATGCGGTAAACCTAAAATACCCATGCGGACCACTAAAACCCATTCGGCCACTTTCATTTTTATTTTTTTAGTTCTTCTGTTAAGGTGAATTGACAAAATTACCCATCATTGTTCGTGAAAATATCATAGACTCTCAGATAAGAATGCATTGATCGCTCTTCCATCTAGGGATTTGCGAAAGAAGCAGAGTGGTCAAGCTATGATTGATGGGCGATGAAACAGAAAAGTGCACAGCTTTTTTGAAGATGAACTGAGAATCCAGATCTAGGATATAAGCTTTGTGATTTTAACAATTTGAGGTATGTATTTTTCTACTTTGAATCGATTGATTGAAATTATTTATATGTGTACCTATATATTTTTTGCTCAAAAGAGCAAGTCAAATAGCTAAACTCCCATTCTACCTCTAAGAGTATCCAAAATTGACTATGCTAGTGGTTATCTCAAATCTAAGAAGAATCGTCTTGAGAGTTTCTTAATCAAGCCTAAATTTCTCATGAGTTTGGCCTGTGTTAGAAGACAAGAACTTGTGTCTTATGCAGATTCGTTGTTCATATGTCAAACATTAGTGGGACTGGGATGAGCAATTAGATATGATATTATCTTCTTTAAAAGGTTTTATTCATTATAGTTTTCTCAATTCTCATTGAACAACTAAAGACTTGATATTTTATGCATTAGAATGAAAAATATTGGGATTTATGTAATTGTGTCTATTGATATATCTGCTCTTAAGATAAATAATAATCATGTGCACATTTGGGTATAGATAAGATTCATTTTATTCGGTATGTAATCGAACTATTGCATTTTATATTTTTGATACATCCTATATTGATTGGTTGTGATATTTGATGATCATTTCAGATAGTAGCTGATAACTTGATGCAGAGCAAGAAAAACATGTTCTAAATGGACAACTTCATCATATTGTAAACTATTTGGTAGGCTGACATTGATTAATTAGGTAGGTTTCAGTTTCACTGATGTATTGTAGCTTTTTCAATCATTAGTCATGTCCCTTCTAATGAAGAAAAAAAGTTGGCTCCCATAATCCAACAAGGTTTTCCTTGCTTTAGAGATCGGTGTATGAATTAATCAACCCACTGTGAACTTCCACAGGAACCATCTTTAGGTGGTGGTAGGTAATTGAAAGCTTCAGTGGTACCTCTATTTTGGATTTTGATATTGTGGCACACAATTTACTTTTTGTAATGGAATATTGATGTGATTTGTATTATAGAGACTATATTTTGGTGATAGTTAGAACTTTGCTCATCTATAAATCTTAGTATTTCTTAGCGTTTGTCATTGTTGGCTAGTATCATTATTTACTATTGAGGATCAATGGATTTCTTTATTGTTAGCATCACCAGGAAATATAACAACCCTAAAGGTTAATGATATATTTGTTTTTGCTTTGATATCACTTTAAATTGTGTTAAGGAGACATACTACACTCTTACAGTTCATTTTGGAGTCAATAGCATTGTAAATTATTGAGGTCCAGTAACATTATTTTCTATTGAGGGTCAGTAGCATTGTTGCTATTATTGAGGTCCAGTAACATTATTTGATATTTAGGGTCAGTAGCATTGTTTCTATTGAGGATCAATAGCCTTATCTACTACAAAGGGTCAGTAGCATTATTTCTTATAGGCTTTTCTAGTGTATTATACAAATAAGGCTTTTCTTATTCATGTCTTTCAATATTTATTACTGATGGCTACTGGCATTACTTGCTAGTGAAGGTCAATACCTTTATTATTGAGGGCATATAATCACTTGCTGTTTGGGACCAGTAACTAAATAACTATTGAGGGTTAATAGTTTTATTTGCTATAAACTTTTAGTTCAGAGTCTATTTTATGCTCTATTTTATATCCTTTTATGTAATAGTAATTCAGAGTTTCATACTACTTTTTGTTTATAAAATGGGTTGATACCGTACTATCTAATTTGTTAAAGTGGAACAGTGAAGTGACAAATAATAAACACTGAAAACTGGGGTCCATGTTCCTTAAAGTTAATTAGAGTGTGAACTTTTTTAATTCCTTATATCCAGAGGGGGAAAAAAGACAGATAAAGCTGACATATGAGTTTGACTGAAGCAGTGGCAATTTTGTAATTTTTAATAACTTCTTAGACAAAAGTGAAAACTATGTTGATTGCGTCAGCATTAATGCAACCGCATGGGAAACCCGCTGATGACTTTTGCGCATGGTAGTAAGACTGAGCCTATTTACCTTGTTGGTAAATTACTCTATTATAAACTTATCTCCCTAAAAGTAAGAACATCTCATTTCTCTCTCCATCTCCACCTCCACTTCCCAAAATCCAAACCCCTCGCCATACTACTCCATCTCTTCCATCAACACCACCATAACCACCATTTTCCACCAACACTACTCCATCACTGCCACTCAAAGTGAGCCAACACTACTAGAATTTTGGTCTTTGACATCGGCCAGAAACCGATGTTAAAAAAAAAAATCGTCCGATGTCTTAGTGGGTGATGTTAAAAATCATGAAAACCCAGACATCGGTTTTTAAAAATCATGAAAACCCAGACATCGGTTTTTAGCCGATGTTAAAAATAACTCTAGACATCAGTTTCTTATAACGTCTCGATGTATAAAATGACTCCAGACATCGGTTGGTTTATAAAAAACTGATTTCGTTTCCTCTTGTGACATCGTTTTACGAAAGAAATTGATTTATATATCAATATTAGACATCTGTTCTAACGAAAGAAATTGATTTATATATCAATATTAGACATCTGTTCTATAGATAGAACTGATGTTCTTAATCATTTATGACATCAGTTTGTTATATTAAGTTGTTGAGTTTTCGTTCTTTTTGCTTCAATTTCTAGTTTAAAAGTGGTTTGCTTCTTATGTGCATAAATCAGTTTCTTCACTAGAAAATTATCACAATGAGAATACAAGTGGTAACCAAAAGAAACTTCTCATTAATACTATTTTTGATAAAAAAAAGTGTACAAAGAGTAGGGAGAAGGGGACATATGGCCTAAACTTCTCCATATACAAAACAAAAGGCTTGCAAATAAGTAAAACGGTCATTGTGTACATTCCATAAGCAAGGCCATCTTTGCACTACTTTCTGCAAAACAAAAATAAAAATGAGATTAAGTTATGCTAAGCTATCCCTTCCACACAGATGAATTTGGAATCTTCTAGATCCATACTTCAAGGGCTATATTCACACTACCATCAGCAGTCATTAATCATGGAGTAAACTTCAAATCTAGACTAGCATAACAAGAACGTATAAATAAATTTGAACAGACAATGTATCGAAAATTGTTACTTACTTGGTGAGTTGAAAGGAAGAATATATCCGGATCCTCATAGAAAGCATCATTTGTCCCATTCCCGTGGTGAACATCAAAATCAATTATAAAGACACCCTTCAAGCCATGTGCACGTTGAGCATAATGAGCTGCAATTGCAATATTTCTAAACACACAAAACCCCATCAAACCCTTTGAAATTGCATGGTGTCCTGGAGGTCTTATTAAAACAAAACCAGTAGGTGGATCCCTGCTGTTCTTTGACTCTTCTACCTGAGATAAGAAACAAAATGTATTGGAAGAGACGAGATTTACATCATATAAAATTTTGATCTTTTTGAAGAATAGTCTCACAATCAATTGAACTTCAATGCAAACATATCGCCCAAATAATTCAGAACACATAATTAGCCTAGATTATCAGCAAGACACTGATTGAGAAATCACCACTGAATCAATTAAGGCAATTCCTGCTCCAGCTGCAATCAGTCTCCTTGAATGTCTACATTATTAACACCATTGTTAGTAGAAGCGGAACTGAAACCAAACTATTTCATTGTTATAAAAGAATAGCTACCCAGTTTGCTTATACAATTAAACTTGGAAAAGAAAGCTGAAATGTCTAATATGTGAGACTTACCTCAACAATTGCATATGTTTATCCTTGGAGCACTTGTATCTGGCCATTATATAATAAGACATTAGGATATCGTTCTTTAGCTAATTTTTAGTCTAAATAAACATAACCCAATAGGATTTTGGGTAACAGGAACACATTAGGATTAATTTGAACTAGCAAAAGAAAAGGACAGAAAAGTAGACAATACTAAATAACTCAATAGCTCCTGTTATAATGACCTACCTTAAACTACAGATAAATCCCCAAAACCAAGTACATCAACAAACAAATAAGCATTAGCGAAGCACTCACATAATTTCGATGCCTGCCACTTTGCAAGTAGGCAGCTAAAGGCTTAGGATATGTCAAGCTCTGCAACACCGAATTGAGATAACAAGTATTCCCCATGGTTATCAAACCAGCGCCCTGAAAATTTTTCAAACCATTCTTCCTCTCAATCATTGCAATATTCATTACCTGAAAAGCATGAAATCAGCTAAAACTAAAGTTCGGAAGTTGAAAAACAAAAGCAAAACAAAGACACTCTGTAATCCATAGTAAATTCCCAATTCAAAATTGAGCAATGACTAAAGTAGTCTTAAAGATTAAATCTTTAACATCAAAAGCATAATCAAAGGGCACCACTACTACTCACAATTAACTGAAATATGATGGGAAAGCTGAGCTCCGGATCCCACCCGTTTTCCAAAAACTCCGACCCGTCACTCTTCTTCGCGCCTGAACCCGATGTTCTTTTGTCAAGCAATTTGCCACAAAATCATGAAACAAGAGAGACCTGCAAAAGGAGACGGCCCAAATTCATAGGATGTTCAAGAGCATATGAGCATGATCTGTCATAGTGAAATTGAGATTACACTAGCACAATTCCTAAATAGCATTGAAATTGAGATTAAGAAAACCCATACCTGCAGGCTTCCTTCAGATCCTCCTTGGATTTCTTTGCCTGAAAAACATAATGAACCCTATCACTGATTCCGACCAAGTCCAAGTACTCAAGAGTGAAAATTGATAAAGGCCCCAAGATTTAAGTGGATGGATTAGCCGAATTTTTTACCTCAATGTTTACTTGAGACTAGAGTATAGACGAGAGAGAAGAGAGAAGCACAGACGAGAGAGAAGGAAAGGAGAGAGAAAGTGGATCTGGAGGAATCTCTCTCCTCCGTCACCGATCTCTGACCACCGGGGTGGACTCACAATAACCACCATCTTCTTCGCCTTCCTCCGACGAGTCAATGCCAAGCTACACCTCCGAGATGAGCCGGCCACCATCTTTTAGGGCTGTGTGGTTTTGGTTCTATTGGAGGGAAGGGGGAGAAAGGGAGAGAGAGAGCACGAGCAGGAGGGGAGGGAGTAGAGGGACAGGTTTCGGGGAAGAGCGAGAGACAAAATGGGTCGCAAGTTTAGGTTGGAGATGAAGTGAGTGAGTGGGAAAATTTTGCCCCTGCGTGTATGAAAATTTCTAACTTGGTCTTTCCGCGTTTTTGCAAATTTTGAAATCAAAATATAGACATCGGTCAACAGTAATAAACGATGTTAATTATATAAATAGAAATCGAATTTTCAGAAATCGATGTTAAAAATATTTTTTTACATTGCGTGAATTCATCACCGATGTAATTGTCGTGATGTCTAAGATCAAAATTCTAGTAGTGCAAAGGAGCACCATTCCATTCATCATCACCAACAACAAGTTCATAATCCATACATTTCACTATCAAGGAGGATCCAAGAAGCAATCAAGGAGGACAAGGAGGAGCTAGCCATCAATTTGTCAAACTTCAACTAGTTCATTCTTTCCTTTAACTCTTTAATTTACCTTGATGTATATTATCAATTTGATGCTAATTTGTATGATTATGAGTGAGTAGCTACATACTTTGTTGAGGCTAGGGTTGAAAGCCATAAAGAATTTTGTATGGATAGATGCTATAATATGATGTGATGCAGCTTTGATTTACATGCTTATATGCTAGTTCAAAAGTTGAATGCATATGCTTTAGATTTTACCACTTTGAATTTGTGTATTTGCCATGTCATAGTTTAATGTTTAGAGCTTGATAACCTTTGAATGTTAAAGTATGAAAGCACACTAAGCTTGCATGTAGGGGTTGTGAATTACAATCACTTAGAGATAAACTTGGTTGGTTTGCATGATTTCTTTATCTCCAAACTTTATACACTTAGGGAAATGCACTAGATACCTTCAGGATTGAAATGCATAACTTAAGTAGTTAAGTACTATTCCTGAGAGGGGTTGTTTGATATCACAAAAGGAGCATGTCCCTTGTCATACTATAGAGAGATGCAATGAAAGAAATCGGTTAATTAATTTTGCATCATTCATATCGAAATGCATCAATACTTGCAAAGGAGGTTAGTGGTAGACAATCTAAATCCTAACTTTCATCCATTGATCACTAGTTTAGTTTAGAGTAATTTAGTTTACATTTGAGCCTTTAGTTGTTTTCAATTCAAAACTATATGCAAAAACCAAAATCAAATAACTACTCCATCTTGCACATACTCACCATGAGTCTAGATTTTTGAGTGATTCTAGGTTCGTGATTGTACATTTGCATATTATAGCTCCCCTTATGCTCACACCTTAATTAGTCAAATGAATCCAATCCTCGTGAGTTGACAAAACATTTCTTAAATCTTTATACTATTACTTGTATTCTTATACTTAAGGTGGCTATTTGGCTTACATGGAGCCAAAAGTAGATTTCAAGTGGAGCACTCGAAAGTTTTAAAAAAAAAATTTCAAAACTTCAAATATATCAAAACTTTAATAAAAAATAATAAACTAGAATAAGATTATAGAATGACCAATATTAAATTTATAGTTTTTTAGATTTTTGAGGAACATAATTTATCTTTGAATTTTAAAACTATAAGAAAGAGTTGTGTTAATGTTAAAAATAGGAAAAAAAATTTAAGTCTAATGTTGGAAACATATTTAAAACTTAGGACCAGGAGCAACATAAACAAGCCCCTACCACTACAACAAATTAGAGCTTTTAGTTATATTAGGAAACTTTAAACTCTTTATACACTTATCCGGTTCAAAAATGTAAAAAATAAAAAATAAAATATCTCGTTGAGGCATCAGATCCACCATGCCCCAACATGGCTTTGCCACTAGTTATACGCGCGCATGTGATGCTCGTAGTAATATAGTAGAAACTTGATTATTATTTTTTTATTATTGAAATTGTATTTCTAATCCCACTTTTTTTTTTTTATAAGATAAATGACTCAAATGCTACAACTTTTTTCGTGAATCGAACTCACAATATTTCACTGATGAAGGAAAGACTATGCCACTAGACCAAATGGTATTGGGCCCCACTCCTTTTTTTTTTTTTTCTTTTTCTAGTTTCCTTTTATTTGATTTTGATATTTTAGCAGGATGTTTTTTATACGAATTAAAATTCAAGATGAGATTCTTTGCCATATTCATTCCTTCCTTTCAACAAAAGATGCTTTTGTATCCATATGGATGGAAGAATGTGTGGACATTTATTCACACATCTAGACCTAGATGTAGGCTCAAAAGAATTTGGTTCAGCAGACTTTGTGGATCGAGTACTTCTATTTCGTGGCTCGTCAAACATTCGTAAATTACGTCTTAATTTATAGTGATGGATATGAGGAGCATGCATGTTTCTTGCGTTGATTCTTGGATTTGCACTGTCCTTAGACGTAATGTTGCTGAACTTGAACTTGCTGTCTGGGCATGGGAATGGGAGTATGAAATGAAGTGTACTTTGTTTTGTAGAAGCCTTTTGACGTGCAAGGCATTGGTAGAGTTGAAGCTTGACATAGGGGAAGGTATTATGCCATTACTCCTACCTCTGACTGTTTTCCAAGTCTCAAATTCCTCTCTGTTGTCTTCAGATTCAATAAGCCCGATACTGACACAATCCAGAGTCTCTTTTCTTGCTGCCCCGTACTTGAAGATTTGAGTGTGAATGTTGTAGATTATGAAGAAGCATTATTCTATTTCAATGCCTCTGCACCTAAACTAAAAAGACTACGAATGAGTTTGAACAAGAGTCGGTGCAATTTTTTTGCTGTTTTTGTTGGTGAAGATTACAGCAATACCAAAATTTGTATTAATGCTCCAAATCCCGAAGAGTTTGACCTCATCGGGAATTTTCTGGCGAGCTATTATTTGAGCAATGCAAAATAGTTGAGCAAAGCCAAGATTGATGTGATGAGGGCAGCAAGTGAATCTCAGTGCTATAACTTGAATATCACTCATGAGTACCGGCCGCCACTTTGTTCTTGATTCTGCTGATCGTATAGACAGGCTTTTTACAGTAATTCATAGTGTTGGATATCTGCTTCTTTCGATCAGCTCCATTTTTTGGGGTAAGTAGACTTTAACTTTTTTGGTGGCTGACTGCCTATTTCCAATTATCATTAGACATGCATGTGATATTTAATCATGTTGACATATTGTCCATGAAGGATCCTGAAACAGAGTCGATATCATCATCTACCTACGTTTAATAATTTGAAACAATTGGACCTACTTCTTGAAATCTGCTGCTCTTGGGAATTTCTGACAAAGTTGCTGGAGTTATCCCCTAATCTGGAGTATTTGGGCTTTGAAAATGTATGTATACATAGATTTCCCCTTATTCTAAATCACCACTATGTTCAATTTTTCCTCGATTTTGATTAATTTCTCATCATTCTTTAGAACGTTAAATTTTTTGTGAAGCATTTGGAGTGAGTTGATGCACTAATGGTTTACACCGGTCCAAGTGCCTGTTTGTTTGACATCATGCCCCAAGACTATTTGTATGCGGGGATTTCAGGGGCGATCTGATGAGATAAAAATGGCAGTGTACCTCTTGGAGCATGGTGTTGGAAATTATGGAGATGGATGATGCTTTGAGTAAGATTTGTAGGTTGAGGCGTGTGGTACACTGCCCTTAAGAGTAGATGTCCGCCCTTCGGAGATTATATCTCGGTGTAGCAAGTGTTGACGGCCTACCCTCCAGGGTACAACAACCTCGATCCTTGTAGGTGTACATTCACAATACTTGGATCTTATCGAACAACTTGAAAACTTTCTTTTGGTGGAGTAGAATAATTAAAGGAAACACATGAGAAATTTTAGCTCGGAAAAGAAACAAAGGATTGAGTTTTCTTGTATGTTTCAATCTGGAAAGCTAGGGATTATATAAATGGCAAGAATGATCAATGCAATGACAATTTAATAATAGCAATTAAGCTATGTAACTCACGTAACCGAAAGGAATATTGGGACACTGATTAGGAAGAATCAAAACGTCTAATTAGGAATGACATTTATACTCTGTAACTTATGTAAAAGAAAGGCAATATATATCTTGACATTGATGAGTAAATCAAAACGGAATAAAGCAAATAAGGAATGAACCACCATAATTGCAGATTTTGACCAAATAATGGGATATGAGTAAACTGATGAAATCTTGGTGTCAATCACAATCAAAGAGAGTTAATGACTATTACCATCTGCAATTAAAGGTCCAATGGAGGTTTCAAATATAGCTGGTATTTTGAAATCTTCTAATTAAATTCCAACAATCCCCCACTATTTCAAAATACCAAAGTTTTAAGGAAAGTGTAAATCTGTAAGATAGGGAATACCAAAAGAAAGTGAGAATCAATGCATCAGAACTGGTGTCTTTTGGACTATGAACCAGCCATATGACAAATTAGTCGTGACCCACGAAACCTTGGTGAAAATAAAATTTTCTATGAACCAAAATTTCTAATTGTGAACCAGTCAACTAACCATCCACATTAACTCTCAGATCAAGTTGTTCGAAGCGGGTTGGCGCGAATAGGCCATGCGCCCTACCTGGATATTCATGAGTGCTCTAGAGAGTATGCCTTACTCTCATAGGAAGCGGCCCCACTTCCACATCCATATAGGTGAATCCATCAAGTGTGTACTGCAAATAAACACATCACCTAAATGTTTGGGCTATGGAACTCATTAAGAATATTTGTTCAACCTTACACATTGCAGTTCAAGCACTATCTATTTACACCATAGGGAGGGACTATCAATAGTTCATTTGATAGTGCACCACTGACCAACAAGTGACTTGTTATTACCCATATAAACCTACTTTATAGGATCTCCAATCACATAGGTTGGGTTACCATCACTCTTGATCTTTGTCTATAGGAATAAACCCCATCCCCCTCGATGTATCACTCACTAGTTTTCGGCATAGTGGTTTTGTTAAAGGATATGCTAAATTCAACTTTGATTTTAGAGTTAAATACTGGTTACTCCCTATACTTATAGGGTTTCGTCGTTTCAGTCCCTGACCTTCGAATTTCACCTAAAAAGTTCCTGAACTCTCAATTTCCGTTCAATTAGTCCCTGCCGTCAAAAACCTCGGTTATCTTGCTGACGTGGCATTCATTTCACACTAAAATGACGATTATACCCTCACTTACTCTTTTTTTATTATTTATTTATTTTCTCTTTATTTTTTCTTTTCTTTTCACCCCTTTTTCTTCCAGCTCTCTTTCCTCGCTCTCTCTCTCTCTCTCTCTCTCTCTCTCTCTCTCTCTCTCCCTCCCCCCTCCTTCTGCTTCCAAAGAAGACTCTCTCTCTCTTTCTCTCTCTCTCTCTCTCTCCCCCCCTCCTTCTGCTTCCAAAGAAGAAGACGCACAAGTAGCCCAAGAGGCGGAGCTGCAAACCCCAACCGGCCTCTTCTGTTAACCATTGTTAACGACCACCCACCAGTACCCCCACCACCATCATAGCCCTCATTCCTCTCAACTCCCAACATATATAATCAAAGTAGCCAAATCAAACACAGATTAATTCTTATAATACCAACTAATATCATCTAGTTCTTACCAAATAATCCAAACACTAATCAACAGAACCAGAATCACAAATCATAAAATCTGAACAAACCCAAATGAATTCTAACCAATACTGACAATTCCCAGCATCAAAATCTAATCCTTTTACTTATTTCTGAACGATCTCTGAGAACCCAAACAGATCTAAACAAAATCTCACCTCTTGATCATCGGTTTCCTCGGTGCACTGAATCCATCAATGACTCGGAGAAGGCTCTCGTTCGCGTTGGAAAAGTAGTGAGGGCTTGGAACCTGAGGGCTCAGAGAGGAGGGCTTCCGGCTGACGAAGTTGGAGTGGTTTATGGCTGTGATGATGACGGCGTAGTGGTTTATGGCCAGAGCCGCCGGAAAAGCAAGGAAACTTGCTGTAAAAACCCAAAATCTTCCCCCTTTCGATTCTTTGACTTGGATCATCATCTGAACAAATAAACACCATGGATAGATCGGCGAGATCGAGAGGAAGACTCTGATATAGGTGTGGCACCGCGATTTGGCCGGAACTGGAAAACCCACCGGCAAACCCAGAAATTTTCGAGCTTCCTCTTGCTGCAGTTCCCGGTATTTCGGAGCAGAGACTACCGGGATATGCATCGTGCTGCCGAGACGAGTTGACCAGACCGATCTGGCTTGACGAGGCCGGTTGGGGTTTGCAGCTCCGCCTCTTGGGCTGCTGTTGCAGCTGCTTCTTCTTTGGAAGCAGAGGGAGGTAGGGAGGGAGGGAGAGCTAGAAGAAAAAGGGGTGAAAAGAAAAGAAAAAATGAAGAGAAAAAAATAAATAATAAAAAAAGAGTAAGTGAGGGTATAATCGTCATTTTAGTGTGAAATGAATGCCACGTCAGCAAGATAACCGAGGTTTTTGACGGCAGGGACGAATTGAACGGAAATTGAGAGTTCAGGGACTTTTTAGGTGAAATTCGAAGGTCAGGGACTGAAACGACGAAACCCTATAAGTATAGGGAGTAACCAGTATTTAACTCTTGATTTTACGTAGTCAATAGATATGACTCCATTCTCAAGCAATTGCTTCACAATATTATGTCTTAGGCGTATATACCTATTTTTCCCATTATATGTTTTATTTTTAGCTCTAGCTATAGCAGCTTGGCTATCATAACGCATAGACACAAACAGAGTTGGTCTCTTCCATAATGGGATATCTGCCAAGAGGTTTCTAAGCCACTCAGCCTCTGAACTCGCCTTCTCTAAGGCTACAAACTTAGATTCCATAGTGGACTGAGTTATCACTGTTTGCTTAGAGGATTTCCAAGACACCGCACCTCCACCAAGAGTAAATACATACCCACTAGTGGATTTTGTTTCATCTGAATCTGAGATCCAGTTGGCATCACAGTACCGCTCTAGTACAGCAGGAAATCCACCATATTTTAATTCATAATTAATAGTACCTTAAATATTTTAGTACTCTTGAGATAGCATTCTAGTGGTCCTTGTTTGGACTTTGAGTGTATCTGCTCAATCTTCCAACTGCATAAGATATATCTGGTCTTGTGTAATTTGTTAGATACATTAAACTACCAATGATTTGTGCATATTTAGATTGAGAAAAACACTCACCTCTATTTTTCTTTAATTGAATACTAGCATCATAAGGTGTTGCAACAGAATTATAATCAAAATGACCAAATTTTCTCAATACCTTTTCCACGTAGTGTTCTTGAGAAAGTGAAATGCCACCTTTGGTTCTAGTAATTTTAATTCCAAGAATCATGTCAGCAACACCCATATCTTTCATATCAAAGCTAGATGCTAGAAAAGATTTAGTTTCATTAACTATCTCAAGATTAGTTCCAAAAATAAGCATGTCATCAACATACAAGCATATAATCACATGTGAATCACCATCAGACTTGAAACATAAACATTTATCAGCATTGTTAATGACAAAACCATTTGAAAGCATAACTTTATCAAATTTATCATGCCATTGCTTAGGAGCTTGTTTCAAACCATACAAAGATCTAACAAGCTTACAAACTTTATGTTCTTTCCCTTTGACAACATAACCCTCAGGTTGATCCATGTATATTTCCTCATCCAATTCACCATTCAAAAAAGCGGTTTTAACATCCATTTGATGAATAACAAGATTATGAATAGATGCTAATGCAACCAAGACTCTAATAGAAGAAATTCTAGTCACAGGAGCAAAAGTATCAAAATAATCCACTTCCTTCTTTTGTTTGTAACCCTTAGCAACTAAGCATGCCTTATACTTATCAATTGACCCATCTGATTTGAGTTTCTTCTTAAAAACCCATTTACACCCTAAAGTTTTAGCCCCTGGAGGTAAATCTACAAGTTCCCAAACATGATTAGAGAGAATTGACGCTAATTCATTATTGATGGCTTCCTTCCAGAAAGGTGCATCAATTGACTTAATGGCTTCACTATAGGTTTGTGGGTCATTTTTAACTAAGAAGGTGTAAAAGTCATCTCCAAAGCTAGTTTCTTTTCTAACTCGTTTGCTCCTTTTTGGTTCTATTTCAAGATTCTCTCTAGGTTCTAGTGTAGAAATAGACGGACCAACAGATTTGTCTCTACCATGTTTCATAGGAAAAACATTTTCAAAGAATGTTGCATTCTTAGTTTCAACTATGGTATTGACCTCCATTAAATTATGGTCACTAATGATAACTAAGAACCTATAGGCTGCACTATGTTGAGCATATCCTATGAACATTGCATCAAAAGTTTTTGGTCCTAATTTTCTCTTTTTCGGCTCAGGTAAAAGGACTTTTGCTAAACACCCCCACACTTTAAGGTATTTTAAGCTAGGTGCATGACTTCTCCATAACTCATAAGAAGTTATTCCCGTTTTCTTGTAGGGTATTCTATTTTGTAAGTGACATGCCGATAAAATAGCTTCCCCCCCCCCCCCCCCCCCACAAATGCAGTGATGCTCCCGAACTTACTAACATGGCATTCATCATTTCTTTTAGTGTTCTATTTTTTCTTTCGGCTACTCCATTTGATTCTGGAGAATACGGCGGAGTAACCTCATGAATTATGCCATGTTCTTCACAAAAAGTGATAAAGGGATTTGAAACGTACTCCCCACCTCTATCGGTTCTCAATCGTTTTATTTTCTTGTTGAGTTGGTTTTCTACTTCAGTTTTGTATTTTAGAAACATTTCTCCAGCCTCATCTTTATTACTAAGTAGATAAACCTTAGTGTACCTAGAGTAATCATCTATAAAAGTAATGGAGTACCTTTTGCCTCCTCTAGTCATGGTTTGTTTCAAGTCCCCAAGGTCACTGTGAATTAAACTAAGTAATTCAGTTTCTCTTTCTACATAATTGCAAACCTTTTTGGTTGACTTGGATTCTACACAAACATCACATTTACCATTTGAGTTTGTAGAGAAAGAAAGCATGCCACTATCTTTCATTTTCTTAATATAAGAGGAATTCACATGACCAAGCCTACCATGCCATATATCAAAAGAATCAACCATATAAGCAGAAGAAGTAGTTGCATTCCCATTAATAGTCTCAGAGACATTCAATACAAACAAACCCTGATTGCAATACCCTTTCCCCACAAATTGACCATTTTTAGTTACAACAATCTTGTCAGATTCAAAAACTACCCTCACCCCCACTTTTCCAAGTAAAGCAACAGACACAAGATTATGGCGAATCTCTGGAACACAAAGCACATCACTAAGTGAAAGGGTTTTACCAGAGGTTAGTTTAAGGAGCACTTTTCCTTTACCCATAACTGCAGAGGGCCTTGAATCACCCATAAGGACAAAGTCTTCACCTTCTTTTATTGGAGTAAATGAAATGAACGCACTCCTATTTGCACAGATGTGCCTTGTAGCACCAGAGTCTACCACCCAATCTTTGGCGTTGGTCACCACATTGATTTTAGAAATGACCGCAGCAATGATATCATCTGTTTCTGCAAGGTTAGCACGACTAGGAAGGTTGTTTCTGTCACGCCCCTGATTTTTACACAAATAAAAATCTATATATATAACCCCATAATTATATATGCGTGAACGTTCAGTCATCAATACAAATACCTGGAACATCTTTCCCTTAAAACAAGTACATACTGATGCCATGAACCAATCCAAGTTAATATACACTCGCTCAACAGAGTTATATATTACATAAGTTTACGAATTAAATTGTCATCACAAAAAAAAACGTAAATACTCTTCAGAGTTCACTACAAAGCGGAAGTCATAACAATGGCAAAGCCAGATCAAATTTGCTTCCTACCAGTCCTGTTGCCAACTAGATACCTCAGCTTCAGCCACAATTTCCCTGACCTGCAAGATTAACCCCTACACCGTTTGAATAGTGCACCGGGTTGTCACACAACAAACCCGGTAAGCTTTTGCAAGCCCGTATGAGTAACTCAAAATAACTCACACCAAATTACGGGATAAAAGCCTGCACAACTCACGCCAACACGAGGAAAACCTTTCGGCCCGAGAATAAGGAAAACATACCATGCTTCCCAAAACAATACTCTTCCCCAAAAAAGAAATCACAAAAGCCACACCCTGACAAAATCATATAAATCGTTAACATCACAATTCAAATATGATTAATCGATCCAACCTGGATAAAACACATACGCACATCAATCATACCTATCGTTACCCAACAAATAGCATATGATTCTTAGTCCAACCTGGACAAAATACGTACCCAGGAGTCATAAGTAACCTACTTAGATCCATGAGGTACCATGGCAGACATACTAGCGCTCTAGCTTATCGTAACCACTCGCCCGGCTAACTGCGTGATTCCTTATTTCTTGCCTTGGACACTATCAGCGACCTGTCACCATCTGTGACATATGATCTTCAGACCCCATCCAATCTCGAAATCAACCATTGGTCACCATCTGCGACCTATCACCATCTGTGACATATGATCTTCAGACCCCATCTGGTCTCAGATCAACCATTAGTCACCATCTGTGACATATATAATATGATTCACAAGTCCTCCCAGGACATTTAAAAGAAAGAATCCCTGAAACTCTCTTTTAAAGAAACACGTACTCATGAGCATCAGATAGCTCCTTACTAACCCCATGATGTACCAACAACAAATCAGTACAACCTAGACACACAACACATCAACACAGATTCACCACGAAGCCACTAATACATGAATACGTATGTATATATATATATATATCCCATAATATATATATGTACACACATAGTCATTCACTTAGAAATGCCATCAATACATGAATACATATGTGTGTATATATATATCCCATAATATATATATATATATATATATATATATATATATATATATGTACACACATAATCATTCACTCAGAAATGCAACCAATACATGAATACATATGTATATATATATATATATCCCATAATATATATATATATATATATATATGTACACACATAATCATTCACTCAGAAATGCCACAATACATCTATGGTAACTAGGCTCATAACACAGATAAATCATTGGTCACCATCTGCAACCTATCACCGTCTGTGACTCTTGGTTTTCATACCCCGTCTGGTCTTAGAACCAACCGTTGGTCACCATCTGCGACCCATGCTTTTCAGACCCCATCTGGTCTCAAGTCAACGTTAAGTAAGTCACACCTGACCTAAAAACGTTACGACCATCTAGTTCCGGCTTTCCCTATCCCTGCTCACCATCTGTGACCTTTGGTACAAGGACCAATACATTTAAAATGAGTCACGCTTGACTCCAAAATGTAACCTCAAACTCAATACTTTTCAAACAATAGAAAACATCTTTTCCACAATATTGATTCTATGAAAAGTCTCATTCAACAATAATATGGACCCATCATGCATATTATTCATCACACATCAACCACAAGAATATATATATATATATATATATATATATTTCACGTAAATATATATATACGTAGTCATTCGCTCAGGAATGCCTACTAATACCAACTATAGTTTGCAGTTAAATAATTAACGCAAAAACGATAATGGTAATTCTGTTCATTGATGAACTTTATGAGATTACTCACCTCGAAACTCCCACTGCGTCTTCAATACTGAACAAGGCAGCCACATCACAAAACAACCGTCCAAGGATACCTCGTCAAGCACCTAATCACATACGGTTTGAACTTAGCAACAATCCACAACGATTTAAGTCCGAAACCCCCGTTTTGAACTAAAATCCCCAAAGTGACGCCAATCGAGGCGAAACCACATCCGAGACCACCCAATGTCTCCGGAATACTTCTACGATCGATATGCCAAAACCACAAGTCGACCGGAAGCTCGAATCCTCACGGATCGAAACATCAAACGGTCCGAAACCGTAAAAATCATAACATGCTCATACGATCTCCAAAAATTACAAACAATATATCGAAATGCTCGTATCGACGAGTAGATCGAACTCAAGAATAGAAACTATCCCTGAGGTGGCCGGAAACCGCCGGAAAACACCACCACAGTGGCGGCACCGCCGCCGGACCAAAGTCGGAATTTGACAAAACTCCCAACACCAAAGTTCTTCATCTCAACTCCAATTTAAACTTTCATAACTAACACAAAGTCTAAATCATAGCTGTTTGGCCGGAATTTACCTCGCAACATCTGAAATTTGATGAACCCTAGAATTTCAAAGCTTCGATTCGTCCTCCACAAGTGAAATCGTCCCAAGCCGCTTTGGGAGAAGCATCAACGTCTTATGGGCTTCAAAAGCCCTCAAGAAACACCGGCAAAGGTGGCCGGAATCTCCGACTCCGATCAAGGCGATTTGCAGCTCCACCGTGCGACTTCTCGGCCTTGTAGCGTCGTTCAAAGGTCTACCCACATAGTGAAACTTCACAGGGTGCTAGATGGGAGTGAGGCGAAGAGAGAGGAAGAAGAATCTCGTCGATTGGTGGCCGGAGGAGGGAGAACGAGCTCGGTGAAGATGGCTGCTCGGGAAAACTCGGGAGAGAGGAGAGAGAAAAAATCCTTCCCAAAATGGAAATCTGATTTTATGAATAATTTTCCTGAAAAATCTCATATATACTAAAATGGAAACTTTTTCTGACGGCCATAACTTCCTCATACGAACTCCGATTTCCACGTTCCACATATCCACGAACTCGTATCGACGCGCTCTACAACTTTTGTGAAGGAAGTTTTCGGAGAATCTCAACATATCAAAAGTCAACCTTGAATCCACCCTAAAGTCATACCTTTCAAATAATTAATTCGTCCGAAACACTTCCGCTCCGTCCACGAGCCACGAAACCGTCCGATATCCATAATTTAAATGCCGAAAAATCCTTGGAAAATAAATACGAATTTCTGGGGCATCACAGTTTCCCTTCCTTCTATTGCACTCATTTGCATGGTGCCCAGGTTTTCCACAAACAAAGCAACTTCCTTTCTTTTTAAAATTTGTGTTGAAAGGCTTCAGATTCTTAGCAAGCTTGTGGTGAGGTTTGTTCTACTTGGTGTGAGGTTTATGACCATAATTGAAATTTTTACCTTTGAGAGACTTACCTTCCTCGATGACATAATTAGCTTTGACTTCCATTTCCTTGGTTTGATCGGCTTCGTCTCGTAGGCGGTTTGTTTCCTCAATTCGGATATGGACAACCACATCTTCAAGACTCATTTGTTTCTTTTTGTGCTTCATGTTGTTCTTGTAGTCCTTCCATGATTCAGGCAGCTTTTCAATGAGACTTCCCGATAGAAATGCTTCAGGTAATTCAATGCCTTCAGTCTTCAAATCATTGACGACCTGGGGAAACTCATGAATTTGAAGTGAAACATTCTTGTCCTCAGTCATTTGAAATTTAAGAAAATTCCCAATTGCATATTTTTGGGTCCCAGCATCTTCAGTCACGTACTTTTTTGTGAGAATGTCCCAAATTTCAGTAGCAATCTTGTAGGCACAATATATATCAAAAAGCTCATTTGAAAGTGTGCTCAGAATAGTATGCCTACAAATTTTGTTACCTTTCAGCAGCAGTCTTGGCCTTCATGAGATAATCTGCTAGGTTCATGACATCAAGAGCAGAGAAGACTCTTTCTTGCCATCTTTTGAAGAACGAGCCATTGAAAACATCGATCTTGGAAACATCTGGGATCTTGGTGTTGGTCATAGCAGCATCCATGTGGTCTACTCTTAAGATTGTTGGAAATTATGGAGATGGATGATGCTTTGAGTAAGATTTGTAGGTTGAGGCGTGTGGTACACTGCCCTTAAGAGTAGATGTCCGCCCTTCGGAGATTATATCTCGGTGTAGCAAGTGTTGACGGCCTACCCTCCAGGGTACAACAACCTTGATCCTTATAGGTGTACACTCACAATACTTGGATCGTATCGAACAACTTGAAAACTTTCTTTTGGTGGAGTAGAATAATTAAAGGAAACACATGAGAAATTTTAGCTCGGAAAAGAAACAAAGGATTGAGTTTTCTTGTATGTTTCGATCTGGAAAGCTAGGGATTATATATATGGCAGGAATGATCAATGCAATGACAATTTAATAATAGCAATTAAGCTATGTAGCTCATGTAACCGAAAGGAATATTGGGACACTGATTAGGAAGAATCAAAACGTCTAATTAGGAATGATATTTATACTCTGTAACTTATGTAACAGAAAGGCAATATATATCTTGACATTGATGAGTAAATCAAAACGGAATAAAGCAAATAAGGAATGAACCACCATAATTGCAGATTTTGACCAAATAATGGGATATGAGTAAACTGATGAAATCTTGGTGTCAATCACAATCAAAGAGAGTTAATGACTATTACCATCTGCAATTAAAGGTCCAATGGAGATTTCAAATATAGCTGGTATTTTGAAATCTTCTAATTAAATTCCAACACATGGTGAGGTTTTGAATAAGGCAATGTTGATACTGGTGATTTTTATGCTGGAACTTTATTGGAGAAACTCTCAAGGACCCACCACATCGAAATTCAGATAAGGAAGTCCTAGGTTCTACAATGATTCCTTTGTCCCTGTTTTGTAATGGCTCATATCTTTGCGGCTTTGCACATAAAATTTTGCAGTACTTTTGTTTTGGGTTAAATACTGCTTACTCCCTATACTTATAGGGTTTCGTCGTTTCAGTCTCTGACCTTTGAATTTCACCTAAAAAATCCATGAACTCCCAATTTCCTCCCAATTGGTCCCTACCGTCAAACATCCGTCAAAAACTCCGTTATCTTCCCCTAAAAAGTCTATTATATCCTCATTTACTTAAAAAATATATATATTTCTCTTCCTCTTTTTTTTTATTTTTTTTTCTTTTTACCTCTTTTTCTTCCGGCTCTTTCGCCTCCTTCTGTTCATCTCCTTATCAAGATGGTTCCAATCCACAGACCTTCAAGATGTGAAATGAAAAAAAGAATTAAAACAGAGAAAAAATAAATAAATAAAAAAGTAAGTGAGGGCATAATAGACATTTTCGGCAACTTTAACAGAAAATTTTGACGGCATAGACCAATTGGGAGGAAATTGAGAGGTCAGAGACTTTTTAGGTGAAATTCAAAGGTCAGGGATTGAAACGATGAAACCCTATAAGTAGAGGAAGTAAACAGTATTTAATCATTTTGTTTTCAATGTATATATGTTTGCTTTAACTTTAGAAGACTAAGATTATAGCTTTATCTCAACATATCTTAAGGATCATGCTCTCATACCGTGATGTTTGTCATTAACACATTATTTGCATATCTAGAACATTACTTAGTTGCCACATTGAAATTCTTAAAATGAAATCCTAGGTTCTACATTGATTTCACTGTTCTTTTGATGGATCAATTTTTTGTCTGTAAATGATGTATTTGCAGTACTTGTATTTTTAATGTTTCTTGGCTTCTTTAATTTTAGAACTCAGTTATGGCTTTATTTGAAGGGACAATATCTGATGGATCATGCTCTGATAACTGATGTTTGGCTAGTTTTGAAGTACCCTTCCTACTGATGAAGTGATTACATGTTTGGCTAATTTTGAAGTACATATTCCAAGTAAAAGCGTAATGCTGTTTTGTTGGACACTAGAACCCACTTCTGATCTATACTTAGAGTTGTGCAAGTGCAATAGTTGTTTCTTCGCCTGTATCCGCATTGATGATCCTTATTTGACCACAAGCCCCATGTGTTCATATATACTTGCTTCTAGCTAGGACAGGTTTTGGGATCATAGAGTGACGACTGATCATTGGAATGATTGCATTTGAAGAAGCTCTTAACCAAGAATTTTTCGATTCTCATCCTTTGTCAAATCCATTTCTACCATCATGTAACACTGTCCTTGTCATTTTGCTTATCATGCATTATTTGTTGAGTTGTTGTTCCTTTTAAGGTCGAAGTTTCTTCTTCAAGCTTCATCTTGGTTCATATCTCTCAACAGTACGGGGTCATAGATATGAAGGTCCGTTCCGACGGTCTTGTTTTTTAATTATAGTGCAAACTCACAAGTTTCTATCTTTGCCATTTGATACATGCTCATGGGTTTTGCATGATTCTCTATGAGCATCAAGTCTTGCAAAGTCCATTAGAAACTAGCTCAACTCAAATTGAATCATAGTATTTCAAGAGGAAGAGAGAATTGATGTGCTTACACTTTTACCAAGTAAATGATTTAGTTTTAATGTTTTAGTGCGAAGGAAAGTTTTCAGCAGAGACGTGCACATATATCTTGTGGTGATCGAAATTGGGTTGTTAACAACTCGCAGACTCAGAGATGCTTTAAACTCTTTAATAAAGGCTCTCTATTGGAGTTCTAGAGAGATCGAAATCGATCAACTCTTTTCTTAGGGCTAAAGCAAAACGAACAGCACGTTTACTATTTGTTCTTAATTATAAAATTGTATGCACACTTTAAAAGGATAGTTTATCCAGGTTTACATTATAAAATTGGTGAGTTGATAAAATGATAACTCCAGATTTAATATGAAATCTACTGTAATAATGTAATCATGCTCTTAAGTGGACAGTGGAGCCAATAGCTAATGAGGCCTAACCCAAATTTTTCACGTTTTATGTTAGTTGGATGATACAATATAGTAGAAGAACTAGGTAACTAATGAGTAATCCGAACAATTTGTTATCATGGTGGTGTTAGGATAAGAAAATGGTGAAATACCTGAAATGCTTCTTTTTTGTTTTTATATTACAAATAAACAAAGTAACAAAGTAACAAACACGAGATGAAATTCCTAGCACATCCTTCCTCCAACTGATCAAACTGGAGAGCAGCCGAGACAGCAAGAGAAAATTACTGGTTCTAACTAGAGATATCAAGAAAATGGCCTGGTATGTAGCAGCGATGAAACCAGCAGCAAAGTTGACTTCTCCGAAAATGTGTTTGAAAGAGATTTGTTAGCTTCTCAAATGCTACTTCGAATATTATGGTTTAAACAATTTTGTACTTTAACAAAAAATGACAATTTGGTATGTGTATCTACTCAGTGTCTCAGTCGGACCACTTGGTAGTTATACTATTTTTGATCAATTATATATAAAAGCAATTGTCATTTCAGACTCATTTTCATACCTTCCACAGAAGATCTCCATCTCCCAAAGGATATCTTCACAAATCATAGAAAATTCACAAATCCGTAATTAATCATGTAGATCTCAAAGAGTAAAAGATACACACACACACATAGTTATAAAAGGTTTTCTTAGACTATGGTTGAAATCACCGAAAAATGGAGAAAACCAATCGAAACCACTAAGAGTTTCCAGGCTTTGATTTGCCGTCATGAATCACCAGTTAGACAAAAGTATACCATATCAATGTAAACTCTGCGAGACAAAGCTAAAGGCCACGCCAACCACTGTGGCCGGAATATGGAGATATTGTTGGGTCAAGTCAGGAAGGTGGTTTGGGTAGTCTGGTGGTGAGAATGGACATCCGAAAACAATAATTTTTACTCTTTTTTTCGTCAGATACCAAATTATCCAAACCATAACACTTTTATTAATATTATTTTTGGTCGAAATACTTCGATTAGCAGTTACCCTAACAAAATCAGGTACCTTGTAACCAATAACTAACAATATTTCTTTGGTCAGAAGAAGTCGATCCATTTCTCATTTATAAGATTGCAAGTGAAAGACTACGTACCAAACCCTTTATATTTAACTTCGCAAATTTTAATTTTGTTAGATGACCGTTTATTCAAACATATATATTATTAGTCAGCATCACTAGTATTGTCCGTATATACGTCACTGTTAAACAAGCATGGCCAAATTTTCATCTACTAGGCCATATATTGTTATCCAGAACATACCATTCTACCTCACTTGGGCCAATTGAGAATGTCTTTTGTGAATACACCATAAATGAAATTGAGAATGTCTTTTGTGAATGCACCATAAATGAAACTTGTCTTTGGTGCTGTTTGTTCAAGAATGATTGCTTTGATCGTTGAAAACTAAAAGTAAAAAGATTCATTCCGACAAGACCGAACTGTATATATACTAGTGCCGGGTTGAAACGCATATGCTCTCATTTTAAGGGTCAAAGAGTTAGGACTTACACGAGCAACTCAAATTCCATGTTCCCAACTCAATCAAACAACGCTACAAAACAGCATTCCTGATTGATCATATCAAATCTCTAGCAATTCTGAAATCTCCCCTGCTGTTGTGAAAACGTTGTACCAAAAATCCATGCAGTTATCGTCCATATTTGAGCCACTAAACCCAAAATCGACAGGAACTTCCACAGTTGCGTTCACTTGTAGATCTGCTGCTGCACCAATTGCCTGATCAAAATCGCAACTCACCGTCTCGTTGGAACAGTTCTGATCAGCTGATAGTACTTCTGACCAAAAGCTCTCGTCCGCTTGGGGTAAATTCATTTCGTAGTCGACTTTCATGCCCATATTAGCACTACAGTTATTGTTCTCACTGGTGGTGAATGAGGAGCTGTCATCAGCACTCGAAGTAGTACATTGAGGTGGCGAAACCGGCCCATACTCGAAGCTTTCGGATTTTGCATAACATGAAGTATTTTCAGGTTTGGGTTCGGGTTCGGATTCCTGACCTTGTGCTTCTGGTGTGGTAGAATTCTGCTTGATGCTGAGCTTCTTTTTCAAGTGGGTGTGCCAAACGTTTTTTATTTCATTGTCTGTGCGACCAGGCAATCTTGCTGCAATTGCTGACCATCTGAGGATTCGAGTAAGTAAAAATCAGATTAGGATAATGTTAAATATGTACATAAACAAATGACTATGAATTCAAATTGTTTTGTTCTGTCACATGAATGATTATGTGCACTGAGGAAATGTGATGGTGGATATGTACTAGTATTTTAAACGCTCGAGAGTTGAGAAACGTGTTCCTTTTGTTTTAGACCAAGTACTACATGAGAAAGTTATGCACAAGTGACAAGGAATCTGGCCAGTCCCACATGTCTCACAACTAGGCATGTACTAGGCCATCGCACGTCGGCAGCACAACGACTTCATGCGACTAATTATTTTTACTCAACTTTAACTAGCATTTCGATAAATGATAATACAATTTTCTCAAATGAAGTGTTGGTATAATGTCGGCAATACGTACAAGATTTACTTGCTAAGTAACTTCTTTTAATTTTATACAACATTTTGTTTAGCAATGAAGTGTCGGTATATGTATCCGAACTTTAACTTCTCAGTTCAAGAATTTTTCATCTTGTAAAATCGAAACAAAGTTCTCAAACACATTTGATAAGAAAAGATCGCTGTTTAATGTTGAGTAAAAATACTTCCATTCATAAAGGCTTGGAAATTATTAAAGAAATAAGCTCATAAAATACTCGATTGTTTGTACGAGATATTTTATCAAACAATTTACGTGATAAATCAAACAGACTAATCATCTATGGAGAACCATGAAAATGAAATCAAACCCCATAACAGATCCCCCATTAACCATCTTCATGAACTTAAGAAAAACAAAACAAAAGAAATTTGATCAATCATGAGAGATGGGTCAAGTTCATACCTATTCCCCAACATTTGATGCAAGTTGATGATGGCCTCCTCTTCCTCCCTGCTAAAATTCCCTCTCTTGATATCCGGCCTCAGGTAGTTCGTCCACCGCAGCCTGCAACTCTTCCCACACCTCAACAACCCTACAAAAAACCCCAACATTTAATCAACCAGTTCAAACACTACATATGATCAGATCTACAATAACAGTGGCGCAACTTATCAGCAAGCAACTCACCTGCCAGTTTGGGAAGCGCCCTCCAGTTTCCATGGCCGTACTGCTGAATGTAAGAGACGAGTACGTGATCCTCCTCCGGCGTCCATGGCCCTTTCTTCAACCCCATCTTCTCGCAGCACGGAGCTCTCACCATTCTCGAGGGTTGTAAAATGTTCTTTGAGTTTCGCTGAGGACACTGAGGAAAGTAGAAGGAAGGAAGCAAGCTAAGGGAAATGAGAGTCGGGAGGGGAATATATATAGATATGGCGAGCCGTGTGACGTCCCCAAAGTTGAAAGTGCCGTACGAAACGAACAGTCCAAATTTAAAGTAGGGCATTAGCTGAATCCTAAAGGAGGACCCGACCCGCTTCATACTTTCGTTCAGAAAATCTCATGTGGATGTCATTTGCCCCGGGGGGTGGGGGGTGAAATTACAACACGTGGGGAATATATGATCGATGTGAAAATTATGTGTGCTAGTCAATGGAGTCAGGAATATGCTACTCTTCTTTGCTCTTGAATATTCATCATTTCTGACGTTTAATCAAGAATATCTGTGCAGTTACGTGGTAAAAATGAGGTGAATGGCTTTGGAATGATGAAATGCTAAACTATTGAGTTTCAAATGTGTGTTTTATTTATATATCATATTCGATAATTATGTCATATTCAGTATATGTCATATTAGATATTTTCATTTCACCGTTTAATTTGGTGAAGAAGTGAGATTGATGCTTTGGACTGCAATCTTCACAGAGTTGTATTACATTTTCTTTTGAATAGTATTGAAGATTAATAAAAAGAAAAAAATAAAAGATTAAAAGGCGCATTCGTCATGAAAATCTAAAAGATAGGCATAATAAACATCGGTTAAAAGATAAAAATTAAAGCAGCATGACCTAAGATGTATTACATCAATAGGTTGTCTGATTACAATGAATCTCACATCTAAACATTTGAAGATCGAGACATCAAAAGAGTACAAACATTGCCAATAAAAATTAAAAATGGGCATCACAAGTAAATGTAAAATCTACAATATGCCATAGAATATTATGGTGGTGCATGCATATATGCAATCCAACTGTGAACCAGCAGTACGATGATCTTCAGACTTTGTGCTCCAAGATAGGGAGAGTAAGACTATAACTCTAACCGCCCTTGTGAACCATGTTTGTAATATGTCCCTAAATCAACAGATTTGATTCAAAGTTGTAGTAACTGAATCATGTGATGGTTCTTATTCATTACTACGAGTCATTGTATATCTTTCTTTTCAGAATCTATATATGGTTTATAACATACTCTTAAGTAACTTAAACAGTTAAAACATGAAATGATTACAAGAGACAAGCTAATCATTTATGCATACGAATGGTCCACAGCCGATTCTAAACGAATATTTACATGCTTTCACATTCAAAACTAGCCCTCCGACAACCTATTGATGCATCTCAATATCCATCTGTAAGTTCAATGTTGGAAGTCTATTGAAGCCAAAAGTTTATAGTGTAGACCAAGTTAACATGATTTGATTAGCTTGTTAATGTTAAGCAAAATGACAAACGTGTGTGGCGGCATACATAACTCTAAATCTTTGTGCTCCAAGATAGGGAGAATAAAACTATAACTCTAACCATGTTTGTAATATGTCCCTAAATCAACAGATTTGATTCAAAACCATTATCATTAATTGTAGTAACTACTGAATCATATGATGGCCGGTTCTTATTCATTACTACGAGTCATTGTATATATATGTCTCTTTTCAGAAACATACCCTAGCCTTAAGTAACTTAAACAGTAAAACATGAAATGATTTCAAGAGACTAGCTAATCATTTATGCATACGAATGGTCGACAGCCGATCCTAAACGAATATTTACATGCTTTCGCATTCAAAACTAGCCCTCTAATGTTTATAAGAGGTCGGTTAAACACTAGAGTCCACCTTGCACGGTTTAGGCAAAATTTCTTACTCTATGACGTCCACTTTGTAGCATTGAAAATGAAACTATTGATCATCTGTTTCATAAATGTCAGTTTGCTTCTTAGGTTTGGTCTTTTTCTTATCTAGTTAAGCCTACTCTTTGGCAAGGAAATCTTTTAGATTGGTTGATCAGTTTAAGTCAGAAGAAGCGCTTTACTTTTCTGTGGTCTATTTGGAATTCCAGGAATAAGTTTTCAACATAAACATATATCTCCTGCTGCAGCTTTCTCTTTTGGTTCCGCTTATCAGAAAGTTAATGGGAAGACCATAAAATACCCTGTTACTAGAGTTATTCAGAGAACTATTCGTTGGATACCCCCGGATACCAATCTTGTAAAGATTAATTTTGATGGCTCAGTGAGGAATGATACAACAACTATTGAGTTTCTTATTCGTAATTTTGATGGTAATCCTCTAGTAGCAGCTTGCAGGCCATTGGGTTCTACGACTACTATAGTGGTAGAAGTTACGGCATTACGTGAGGCTTTGCATACTGCTTTCCTTCAAGGGTTCAAAAATATTATTATCGAAGGAGGCTCTAAGCTAGTTATGGATTGTGTTTGAGGCTCAGCCACTGTTCCCTGGTGTATCAAGACTTTAATTCAAGATATCAGAGAGCTAGCGGCAAAAATTCAGTTTATCATCTTCCAACATATTTATCAGGAAGCTAATTTTGTAACAGATCATGTGGCTTTTTTAGCCTATAACTTTCATACTCCACATGTACGGTTTTCTTGCTTACCCCTTTCTGTGTTCCCAACATTCTATTTGGATCAGGTGGAAAGGGGTGTTTCTCGGAGTTTTGTTTTTTCATTGTAAACTTTTTTCTAATCTTCAAAAAAAAAAAAAAAAAACAAATGTTGTAGGAAAATATGATTCGAGAGAATTGTGAGACAAATTGTGTGTGTTCTATTATTGATAATAGGAGCCCTTTATATAGGGATTTACAAAATACATAATCTTGTCATACAAGGAAATAGAATCCGAATATAATTAGGAAATCTAAAACCTTCTCTCCTATTACAACTCTAGAACTAAACCCTAGTTTGAAGAGGCACACACAATGTCGATATCCTTCAACACTCCCCCTTGTGCCGCTCAAACTTGGTGATGACGCTTTGATCGTTGCCTCGTTAAAAACCTTGTCAGGTAACAAAAACCTAGTGGGATAAAAATAACCCTGGTCGAAGGACAAAAAGAGCACAACACGTCTTTTACTCTTCGAGATCGATCATGTAGACATAATAACATCTCCCCTTGATTGCTACAATCATAGGAGTTCGGATAATTTTCTCAATCCGAGTCTCTTCATATGTTTCTCGAAGGTGGATTTAGGTAACGACTTAGTGAATAAGTTCGCTACATTATCCTCTGATTGGATTTGATTCACTTCAATCTTTAGAAGTGATTAATATTGTTGCTGATTGTAAAAGAATTTAGGATATATATGCTTGGTGTTGTTGCCCTTGATGAAACCTAATGACATTTGCTCAATTCATAAATGCATTATCCTCATAAATGCATGTAGGTTTATCTGTGGTAGACTTCAAACCACAAGTTTCTCGAATATGTCTAATAACAAACCTTAACCATATGCATTCATGCACAGCTTTATGTAGAGTAATAGTCTCCTCGTGATTCGAGGAAGTAGCAACAAGGGTCTATTTTATAGACGTCCAAGATATCGCGGTGCTTCCCATGGTAAAGACATAACCCATTTGGGAGCGACCTTTGTGAGGGTCAGAGAGATACCCTGCATCAGCAAACATCACCATCATTTTGGTGTAAGGGAGGAGGAGGATGCCGGCCACCCTTGGCGGTGGCAGCTTTGCTAGTCATGGCGTCTTGGACAGTGTCTCTTGGGCTAATGAGATCCGTTCTCATTCTTCCGTCATTCTTTTCTCTCTGCAGGGATAGAACAAGCCCATATCTATCATACATTTTAAGTAATGAAAGATTGTCTTTATACCAGTCCAATGACGTTGCATTGGCGCAGGGCTACATCTAGCCAACAAGTTCATAACAAATGAGGTGTCTGGTCTTGTATTGTGTTAAGTACAATAATGCGCCTATTGCATTTAGATAAGACACTTCTGCCAATTAACACATCTTCGTCATCATCCCTGGGACGAAACGTATCCCTCTTAGGGTCAAGACTACGGACGACCATGGGAGTGTATCAGTGACTTTATCGAAATGCAAAGAATTTATTGACAGGGTATACAAGTTCTAAATCTAGACAAAACCGTATTCTTCCAAGGTCCTTCATCTCAAAATTGGATTTCAGGTGTTCAGTGATTTCCCTTAACTCTCAAAGGTTCCAATTATGTTTATCAACATAAACCATGATAATTGCAAATCCATAACTTGTCATGAAAACGCAGGGGCATAGTTCATCATATCCCTTCCCAATCAAGTAGTCACTTTAGTGAGCATTTCACCCTTATTGCAAACTCGCTCCTTGGTCAAGAGCCACTTGATTTGGGTAAATGAAGTACACAAGACCCTTCATTATATTCCATATCTAGATCCTCATAGAGATACGTAGTGACCACATTCGTAAGATGCATGTTCAGTTATTCGGAAACTACTAAACTGACAAGGTAGTGGAGTGCAATGACATCCATTACGAGAGAATATGTCTTCTCATAGTCGATTTCAGGGCGTTTTGTGAGAAGCCTTGTGCCATAAGGCGAGATTATCATCTCTTTTTCTCATCATGCTATCTAACAAAGACCTATTAATGTCAACAGGTTTTATGTTAGGAGGTGTTGGCATCTCAGGCCCGAAATCCTTCCTCTTTGTTAGTGAATCCAATTCAACCTGGATCACATCTTTCCATTTAGGCCAATTTTCTCTACATTGGCATTCTTCAACGGAGTAAGGTTTGATGTCATTGGTCTCAATAATTCCACGTCTTCATGTACACTAGTGTAATTCGTAAAGATCTCTATATTCTTAGGAATTTGTTCTAACATTAAGGCGTCCCCTAACGATGTCTCTTGGACATAACCACAATCCAGAATATTCTCATGAGACTGATTTTGAGTATTAATGATCAATGGATCAAGTTGTGCCAAACTCGCTATCTTCCTAGGGCGAGAATCCATCGAACCTATGGGTCTTCTACGCTCTCTAGCGGAACCCATGGCCTATGACGCCATTATGCCATATTTGTCGTGTCACCATACCACTATCCGTGGTAGTGGTGTCGTACCCATCTCATCTGGGTGGCACCATGTCCTCTTGTGGGGACATCAATCCTTGCAAACATGTTTGCAGCAGGTATATGTGATCTCGTCACTTTTAGGGGATCAAGATGAGACATAGTGGGGACAGACCACGACAATTCCTGTCGTTCCTGTTGAACATTGACGTTCTAATCTCCCCCTAACGATGGGAAGACTGTCTCATCAAAGTGACAATTTGCAAATCCAGTGAAAAAGAGATCGCCTGTCAAGGGTTCTACATAGCGGACTTGTGGTTGGAGACTTATGTCCAACACAAATATATATATATATATATATATATATGCATTCGTTGCAATGACTTATATTGATGCGCTGTGGCGGCGCAATTGGCACATAAACTGCACAATCAAATATGCATAATTACGAGATATTAGACTCGAACCCAGTCACTAGCTGTAACGCAAATAAAAGTTGAGTGGCTACTATGAATCGTAGATGAATTAGCATAGCTGCATGCGATATTGCATAACCCAAGCGGAAATATTGGTGCACATTATCAAAGTCCTGGCTACCATCGTAGTCTTTTAATGGTGGCTTTTCCGAGAGACCAATTGGGTGTGTACATAAGAATATGATATTTGATATCAATACCCAATGATATGCAATAGTCATCAAAAATTTTCGATGTAAACTCTCTAACATTATCAAGTCAAATTGACTGAATGAGATGATCTGGGTAGTGAGCCTGTAGCCATATGTTATGGGCTAGGAGTTCATTATAAGCAGCATTACGAGTGGATGATAGCGCGACACATGACCAGCGTGTCCACACATTAACCAACACCATAAAACATCTAAGCAGTTCGCAAGTTGGTTGAATCGATCCACAAAATTGGATTCTATGTAAGAATTGAGTTATTTCTTTAGTGTCCTTTGCCTAGGATGGTCTTGATCCTAAGAAAACAGGCTTTACAGAACGAAAGATTGGTCTTATAATCAACCAATGAAGGTTTTGGTTGAGCCACAATGTCACAATTTACTTTAAGAAGTAGAGAAAGGAGCCAAGTCTCTATACATGGCGTCAAAGCCATGATTTTGCCGCAGGGGGATCACGGGGCCGGCGTTGGCCAGCATGTGGTGCATGGCGGCGGCGCCCCAAGGCTCGGCGGTGGTGCAATGCTCTCTTTGAATCGACTTTTGATTCTCACTTCTCTTCGTTCTGAAAAAGAGATGTTCGTGTGAAGTCTATAGTATCACAGATCATCATATCATGACCTGCGTGTCCCAAACGGTCGTGTCAAAGCCTATATGTGTCAGAATTCCATAAGTCATCTTTCATGACATGGTTGGATTCAATGACTCGAATAGTGGTTGCATACAACCCACTAGAGCGACTCATAAGTTTCTCCAATACTCGTTTATGTCCGTAGTCATTAGAGGTGATGCAAATGAACTCTTGTCCATTCTCACAATGTGTTTCCACATGAAAACCATTAGATTTTATATCTTTCAAATAAAGTTTGAATTAAGGTATGTCCAAGACATTAAGTAAAAGAATCGACACTTTATTAATAGCCAATGATTACATCAAAGTTTCTTAACCAAAGTCTAATTCAAAATAAAAATTCAAACTTAGACAAATCGTAGTCACTCAATCCATTTGGTAACTCCAATCAAATATGACCAGGGAAGTAGAGAGAGATGTCAGTGGAGCGAGGCTCTCTTAAGTACCACTAATCTCAATCACTTTCCTAGACATCATACTCCATTGGATGCGCCACTTGAGAAAGAGTTAATACAAAATTGTCATTTATTGATTAAGGCATAATTGTTATTACATAATTCTTGGGAAAAAAAAAAATTAAAAGACTACTCGAAATAAAAATATGCTGCATTTTGTCTTCATCGCCAGATTTAAAGTCTTTTGAACTCGATGTCTTGATCACCATTGATCAAGTACTCCATAAAACATAATGTAGAGGATGCTCTCTTGATTGAGGCATATTGACGCAATATAAATTGTCCCTAGGACCATTGGCGTTGGAATAGTGTTACCATGGCCAAAAGTGGCGCCATGGTGTCCAACCCCCAACCCTCAATGTCATGACTCCTTTGGTCATGTATTTGCCAACTTTGGCGATTACCTTCATGAGCATGTTGATCATATCATCCATGGTGACTTCTTCTAGCCATTGAATAGTGCTCATGGTAGCCATCCTTGAGGCCTACCATATTTTCCATTCACAAAGTTCGTGGCTGTGCCTTTCAACACATGCCATAGCTTCAATTAGCTGATGGAAATTTGTGATCCGTCTTGCGTTTACATGAGTCCGAAATAAATTAGAGGACCTCATAGCATAGACAGGGAAGGTATTGAGGGTTTTCTCAATCAATTGTTCTTTTGTGATAGTTTTTCACAGGCATGCATCAATGTCTGATGCGGAGAGCTTCCGAACAATATTCCATAACTTTGTCAAAGTTAGAGAAGCAGAGATAATTCCATCATTCTTCTAAGTTCAAAAAATTGTGAATGACATTCACGAAGCGCTACCCAAAGGTTTCTAGCGCTATCCTCATTCATGTACTCAAACTGGAGTGCCATCTCCATGTGGCGCTTTATCAGGGTAAGTGTCCTGGAATTATCTATCTCAGTTTGTGAGTCTTGAGCGGTTCCTTTAGAACATGGCTCTTGGATTATAGGCAATAAATATCTCGTGCCCGTAGAATCCAATGAAGTAAAATCGAGCTCGTTCAAGTTTGATATCCAAAAAGGAGAAACAAGAACGGATTAGTTTCGGAGTCAATGCTTCCATGAAAACTAATATTAAGATTTCCGAGCCTTAATGCTACCAAAAAATCGATTTCCAAGAAATTTGGATTAGACCGAAACAGTGATGTTTAATATGGTCAAAAATAGATGCTTGCAAACACTCTTAGTCCGAAGATTATGAACACTCTTAGTTCATTGATTACGAACGCTTTTAGTTCGTTTAGTGTGAATCCCCACAATTCCGCTTATTAAATAATCAAACCCATGTTCGTATATTGCAAATCCTGCAGCAAATAAAGAAATTTAAAAGACAAGAAAGCAGGAACTTTAATCACAAAAACTTACTTGATGATTCGGGGCTTGAGAACACGCGCGCGTTGATGTAGGCGTGTTAGGGCAGCAGTAGCAACGAGGGGCAGCAAGTGGCAGCAAGCTGTGTTGGATGCACGGGGCAGCATGGGCTGCAGATACGTAGGGCTGCAAGTGCGTTGTGGGGGTGCTGCTGCGAGGTCGTTGCGCAAGGGCTGCAGGGTTGTTGGGCTGCGCGACTACAGGGCTACGGGCAGGCTGGTGCGCGGGTTGCTGGGGACAGACGCTAGCGTGGGCTAGCTGTGTGCGGTGGTTGCGGAGGCAGCGGGCGAGTGTATGGCTGCGGGGTGCGTACTCGGAGAGCAGCAAGCGCATGAGCGAGTGGGAGCTGCGGGGGCAGCTAGCGCAGGGGCGAGTAGGAGCTTCGGGGGCAACAAGCACGGGGTTGCAAGGCTGGGGCATGCGGCAGATTTTGTGAGAAGAGTTTTAGGATTTTGATTTTTAGGGCTAGGGTTAGGGCTCGTGCTGATAACGTGTTGTAGGAAAATATGATTCGAGAGAATTGTGAGAGAAATTGTGTGTGTTCTATTATTGATAATAGGAGCCCTTTATATAGGGATTTACAAAGTACATAATCTTGTCATACAAGGAAATAGAATCCGAATATAATTAGGAAATCTAGAACCTTCTCTCTTATTACAACTCTAGAACTGAACCCTAGTTTGAATGGCACACACAATGTCAATATCCTTCAAAAAAAAAAAAAAGCTATCCCTCCATCTGTAAATATCCATCTGCGAGTTCAATGTTGGATGTCTATTGAAGACAAAAGTTTATAGTGTAGACCAAGTTAACATGATTTGATTAGCTTGTTAATGTTAAGCAAAGTGACAAACGTATGTGGCGGCATATATATAGACTATATATATAGTAGAGTGTAGAATTAGCTTAATTGGTTAACTTAATTAGCTACATTTTCATTTGTTAGAATGTCAAGAAAATGACATAAACTGTAGAATCAATCAAGGATTTAAAGTTATCCGAAATTGATTATTACTTGTTAATATTGCCGGTGTTTCAGCCGATGTTCAAATTTCATTAATTTCTATAAATTCAGAAAACAGAAAAATTTCGAAACTGAAATTGCAAATTTTGAAACTAACAAACCGTAAAACCTGTAAAACTTACTAGCATGACAGAAAATACCACCGATTAAAACATCCGGGAAATATAACTTAACATGCCACTACCTTTTACTAGGTTGGATTTCTATCTTATGTGCATGATTTTCAAAGAGGATGAGGTAGAATATATATATATATATATATATATATATATATATATATATATAATTAAAACCCTAATGCCGTCTTTGAACATGGGACCAATGCCCGTATTTGACAATTACCAGAAATTTCAAAGATGGGATCACCGGCCAAGTTGAACTAAAATAGACCGGGCGAGAAGTCATTTAGCTAGTGTAGATTTTCCGTCAACATGGACTAATTTTAAGTAGTAGTGGTAGCTGATGATAATTATGTGCGAGTAGTGGAACTAATTGATTAGTCAAATTAGAATTGAAAATAATGTACAAAAGCAAGTCCTGATTACTACGTGATGTCACTAACACCTTCAAAGTTACACCAACTTTTGTTCAATTCCCAGCTTCTTCCACCTTACAGAAACATTGCAAAAGTGTTTGGGTTCAATCTTTTAGGAGAGTTGACTGATGTTTTGTTGAAATCCATCGCTCCGTCGGTTTAGACTTCTAACTAAACTAAAAACACATAATCTGTATTCTGCAAATTCTAAGATGTACATACATATAATATAGGTTTGAACATAAATACAATTCTAATCTCTGATATTTAAATATGTCTTTTGATATCAGGTCATTCACAAGTTTTGATAATCAAGCTAATAATGATGTATTACTAGATCAAGTTACGAACCGATTATCGGTCATATCAGTCTATTAGAACTCTCGAAGTGCAAAAAACTGTCACATTTCAAATTAAAACCAATTGATGTACTATTTGGATCAAGCAAAAACCTTTAAATTAGTATATATCACCATGTCGATCACAATATCCGGGAACTAAATTAGATATATAAATCATCATCACATACTCCAAATTAAAGCAGTCCATGCATCCTAATTAAGTAATTAACTCAGTAGATGCTCACTCTGAAATCAAGGAGGAAGATGAATATTTCTTTGATCGATCTTTATATTTGTGCCTCTTTGATAAGGTAGATAGGTATGACTGATATGATTAATTAATTTACGAACATTAATCAACTCGAGCATATCGATCTTCCTCAGAGAAATTAACTTTAGCCTGACTCGATCTGAAGGAATAATAAAGTAGCTACCGAGTTTCAAACTTTCAAATCTCTTATCTTCGTCTTCTTCCATATTAGTTGCGTATAATATCCTCACGAGCACCATATTAAAATAAGATTTCATGTGTTAAAAACTTTCGCTACTCTCTCCTCCTGGTTAAATGTATTGAGACCTAAATCTACTTGATTAAACATATCATAGCCAAAATCTTGAGTTCTTGACTCTAGTGACTGGTGTATGTCATCACTTTCCTTATACATTAGCTTTTGAATTTAGGGAGCTTATGTGCCCTAAACTAACTACGCTCATCATAAAATAGTTTTAAGACATGCACGCCCTCTCAAATCAAAGCTAGTCAATTGTGATATATCAAAATATTTCATGACGTACTTTTCTACCAAACGATTGGCATTGTCATATTGAATATGGTGTTGAACTTAATACTTATGCGTTGGTGATTTTCAGCATATTGTAACTATTCTGAGAGAGAGAGAGAGAGAGAGAGAGAGAGAGATGATCCAAAGTCAAGGACAATTCAGAACTAATAGGCGTTCTATTGTTATAAATTCTAAATACCTGCTCTCTTTGATTAGTGTGCAACTGTGCATGATTCTGTTCGATTTCAAAGAATTTAATATAAGATCGATGATCTCATTGATATATGTAATGTTACACGTGCACGTGTGTTTATGAATGGACAACTTCAACTATTGACCAAAACCAAGAGACAAAATCAAACAATTTCAAGAATTATAATGCATACATGAAGAAAAGCTACTTGTGTCTTCCATTTTTCTTGTTTTTTTGTTTTTTGTTTTGATTTTTGTTTTTTGGAGAGATTCAAACTTTGAATGTACTACAGTTGAAAAAAAATTAATACGAGTACGTAAGAACTAATATCTTATATATTTCATTCTTTTTCATAGTGGATTGACTCGAACGATATAATATATATAGAAAAATGTAGACAGAAATTTAGATACTCATTCACACTTTTGTGCATCAAATATTTTACTCCACATTCTAATAAATGTATTGAGCTTCTCAAAGCATACTTCAACTCAACTAGCTAGATATTGAGAGTACACATTAATTTATATTTAAGGGACTGTTGAATCTTAGAGACCGGACGGCAGACGGCCAGACGCCATGACCCTATTGCACTGGTTCAAGCAACCCGTTGGTGCAAAAGTCTATTTCAAAGATAACTTGGTACTATGCTTGAGCGAAATTGATAAGCTGTCCTAAACTCCTAATTCATAATTCCTCTTACTCCATTTCTTTCAATGTTGTATCCTCTATTTGTAGATTTGTATTTTCTTACATGTTCAACTCGTTTTCAGGGAGGCTCTATTTGTAATATTATTGTAATGTTTATATTGCAAATTCCAACAGGGTTTCCCTAATTCAAAACTCTCCTATTTCTATATTTTTTAGTTTCTGGCTTCCTTATATATACATGAACTCAGTCTCCCCTCATATGTAGGATAGTCTTTGTTACCGAAGTGGATTAGTTGACCGTTATTGAGCTTGTTAACTCATTCAAAGGCTCAAAGCTGAAGAAGACAAAATCCTTCAAGTAGAAATTAAGAGGTGGTGGTGGAAATATCCATCCATGTATCAGCAGCCAAAGCCAACCTGCTTACTGATAAATTCTTCAGGGCGGCTGCCATGCTAGTGGCACAGTACACCCACCAATCACAATCCACTCAATTTCTAAAATTACTCCCCACACTCTACCACACGCACGTGCAATGGCGGCCCTACTGAGAAACTGCTCCTGCTTACTACTAGCTAGTATTGTTCATATGGGGTCCTTGTTCAAAACATGATCCGAAAGAATTGTGGTTTGGTTTTCTTTTCAAAGGTTGCCTTTACCTGAAAGTTTCAAACTTTCAATTGCATTCTATATTAGACGTCGGCTGGTACCAAAAGACATGTCGTGCAAAACCAAGGACACGTTTAAAGAAGAATGAACAGCTTTAGCTTTAGTTTAATCAAAGTGATCGAGCATCTGCAGGGGCCTGAAAAAGATTGCTATCTTCTGCAATAATAATGAGCATGCCGTTGCTGCCTTCAACTCGCACTTGATTTATAATTCTAAACAAAAAGCTTCAACTTTTTGATTAGGAGCATGACAATTTCTGAGATGCGAGTTCTCCAATCACTGATCTTACGTTTGAAATTGTGACTGATGACATAGTATTTTATAATAGTTAGATCATAGAATAGTGTAGAGAGAATGATGGGATGCTGATCATGATAGTACGTCTCTAGGTTAAACCCTAAATACAACTGAAACCAAAGGGTCATCAAGTACAAAATGTCATAATAAGTTGCAGAAGTTTTCTGCTTTTCTAAACAATTGTCTGATTTGTCTCCGAGTTCCTGTATTTGGATCCTAACTGTATCAATGAATTTCTATATCTTGAAGAAGAATCATCTGCAATTACGTAACTACCAAGCAAAACGACTTCCTGTTCCGTCAAGAAAACGATCGGTGTGCCACCCCTTGGCCTGAAGTTCAGAAACAAATGGACCAAATACATCATTCATCTTCTCGTAAGCCTCTTCGAGTGCAGTTGAAGTTGGAACATGAGAAGACTTCTCCATGTCAGCTGCAAATCCGGCAACAAGCCACCCCCTCAAGGCATCTTCACCGGTAGCACTGTGCTCCAATACCATGTCAACCGATTTTTTTCCAGGATTCAGAAGAAACTTCTCGTCTGGGAATATTTGTTTCAATTCATCAAGTTTTGAAGGCTTAAAAACCTTGCGGAAGGACTTTCCCACTTTTACATTTCCAGCATCTTCTATGAGTCGCCCAGGAAAGAGAAGATCTTCTTTATACCTTAGGTCAGCTGGGCTTGATACTTTTCCCGTCTAGAATGGATTTAAAAGCAGGTTTAAGAGATAATATAGAGATATACACAAATACGCCCCCAGATAGAGAGTTTAAACAAACCTTGATGAAATCAGCCACAAGCATTGCGGTCCTCTGAGGATTCAGAGTGTTCACAGGAGTTGCCCGCATTTCTTCAATGACACAATATACATGTACGATTGAAAGAAGAGGCCCAACTACCATCTGCAATCAATAATTAGAAGCTTTTTCTTTAGCAATCATAGTAGAAACTCATGAGCACCCAATGAAATGAATTCTATTTTCTTTTCTACAGATCTTGAAGCATTCAAATTGTAGATAAGATTACAAAAGAAATTTAACTGCAAAATTATATCATATACCTTTCCTTGAATTGATGAACAGATAGTAGATGCTAACTGGATTCCTAACCCTATTCCAAGAACATTGAACACAGTTGAGATTGCCTCCCCTTTTGCAAACAGGTCACTAAGATTGCCTTCTTTTGCAAAGGAGGAATAAATTGGTAATCTTGTTGCTCTTGCTGCAACAACTGCCATCCCCTGTTAAAGGTAACAAGTTTCAACACTGAGGAATCTACACAATGATATTTTGGAAGTCTAGAAGTGACTCAATTTATTAATTGCAAAGGAATAGAGAAACAATAAATTACATGACAAGTTTATCTACTTCACATAGTTAACACAAACAAAATGGAAATATAACGCCTACAAGCAGCAAAATGATAATAAAATGAAATTTGAGAGTGAGAATACATGAATCTAATGCCTATAAGCTTGAAGGACCACATAAATGCATAAGTACAAAAACTGATACCTTTGCAAAATTGCCTAGGCCTGCAACTTCAAGAAAAAATTGTGGACATAAAGGAGAAAGAACTTCTAAGCCAGTGCCCAAGTCATAGAGTACATCAGCTGCAAAATGGAGGCTTGATTCAATCAGAAGCAGCTTCTAAAGCATTCAATATCACTTCCCAACACAATATCCAACTGCAGCTCTTATCAAGGAAATATAACAGATTGTGTGGCAAACACATAATAAATCAAAAGATGGAGAACCATAGTACAAACCCAAAATTCTCCAGCGTTTAGGCTCTGAATCCATTCTTGCACCCAAATTACTACATATGAGCTTACCCATGTGCTGCATCCCATCCTTTAGGACCTGCATGTTGAGAATGTATGGTATTTAGAGTCATGCTTTGGTTGCAACCTATATGATATTCTCCAAACATCGACAACTTACCCAACTAACAACAGTTGCTTGTGCAGGGGTAGGTCGCAAGCCTGCAGCAAACAGGAGTGACTGCAAAGGAGTAAGAACGCAGACAATGATTTATAGCACAGAAGTCATAAAGATTGCATATACTGAGGGAGAGAGGAATAGAGGCGGGGAGAGAGTGAAAGAAAGAGTACAAGCATAATAGCAGTTTTTTGATGAATTACCACACATGAATTCTAATAATAAGATAGTGTATATGCATGCATTATATGTATACAAACACAAAACTCAGTATATTAAATATCCTATATTGCTATTTTTATACCACAAGTTTAGATAATATTTCAAACAAGCACTATAAACTTTATTAGAAGTTTCAATCAGTAAACCTGAGGGAAAAAGAAAAAAAAAAAACTCTGCCATTTACTCATCAATTGCTTTGCAGGTGTCAGAAAAAACCTGAGTTGAAAGCACCGAAAGCGCTGCACTGGTGAAGTGTTGCAGTGCCCGAAATTGTGTGTACCTGAGATATCCCTCATTGACACTGCACAGGCAAAACTTGAAAGGCTAAATAACTGATACAATCGTTTCTATGTGCTGTTCAGTAAGAATCAATCATGAAGTTACCTATATGGATATCCTGAGGGGAAAAACTTATTGACGAAGGAATCTGCAACCCTACGGATTACCGGCCTCGAGTCATCAAGAATTTTCACCTGCAGAGAACCTAATGCAGTTAAAGTAATTTAAACAGAGCAATACTAAAATCCAACCTAAAACACACAAAGCCACATACTTTGTCCAGCTAGTTCAAGTAAGCAGCTTTCCAATCCCCAGACCCCGAATTTTGCACAGATGACATATAGCATTTTATCAGGCATTCTAAAACCGCGATGAATCAAAAGCTTCCTCATTTACATCCCACACACTATACCATTGTTTCTGCCAAATAAGCCTGGAAAACTATTTTAAGGCCATTCTTTGAATTTCAAACAGAACTAAACACCAGAAAGAACACGTCTTTCATTACCATTAGTTAAAACAGAAAGCCGCAACCTAACACTGAGTCACTAACTCACTCTGGCCTCAAACTACAACATCCCCAAACACTCAGGCAATAAAAAAGAAGAAGCCAAATTTAAGTGAAACCCATCTTGGGGGTTTAAGCTACACCAATTAAACCCAGAACCCAGAAATGAATACACACTCTATATACACATAAGTGGTGAAGAACAGGTAAACTTACAGAGAGGTGACCGTGGGGTTCAAATTCACAGCGGTACGAGACTGCTTCAGAGGTTTCGATCCAGTACACCGGCAGCTCAGGCGGCGGCGGCGCTTTATCTGGCTCCTTCTTCTGCATCTTTATCCTCTCCTAACCAATCAAATGAACGGCAACAATTGACTGTCGAGTAAGCAACAACGTAGGAAAGGAGACCGAGTTGCATATGCATGTGTTTATGTGAAACAGTGATGTAAATACTAAATACATAGAAACATACCAGTAAGTTCATAAGAGGACTAAACCAACAAGCAAAAGTAGGGGAGAAGAAATTCGGCGGCAGAATCGGAGGGGCCTCACCGCCTGCGCAATTGAGAAATATGGAACCAAAATGCAACAATGGGAAACGGTGTCGTACTCCATTTGACCAATTTTGCTTTTGCATAGGTCTTAGTGCAAAACGACGTCGTCACACTTGAGGTAGTTCATAAGACCGGTGACAATGGTGTTGATTTTTTTTTTTTTTTGAGAAGGATCATCATGTTTATTGCGCATTACCCAGTAAAATAAAGTTGGCAAATGACAATTTCAAATGATTTTATACCACCGTAACGGAAAAGTGATTCTACAGCCATGCTGCTTGCATATCCAAAGTGCTTACAGAGCATATAGATCTATTCTTGAACATAACTTGAGCAGAAACAACTAATTTTAATCGAGGAGAAATCATTTACAGCCTGACATAGGGTTAAATTACACGAGTGAAAGGGGGGGCTATGCTTTACTGAGAAGTTCTGCCACAACAAAACTTTGAAACAAAAGCTATATCTCTGTTTAAAACTCTAGCTAACTAGCTGCCCCGTGCAGAGCTCGTAGGGAAACGCCACCAGGCATTTCCTCGGTCACATCATATCAGGATCATCTTCATAGTCATAATCTTGTTCACTCGACGGCCTGATTCTCTTTGCATCTCTTGGAGTAGGTCTTCCTTTCTTCGGTTTTCCTCTGCAAAGCCATACAAATAATTAAAACTCAGAATACTGCTGCCTGGGGTAAAACCTCAAAAATATGCTACTTTTGAGCCTTTTATACAAGGCGAGCAGAGTATAGAGAAAACTAGAGGAGTACTTACTGCCCATTCGCGTATATACCCCCTTTAGAACGGCCGGGACCAAAGTCTGATCTCCCATCTACAGTAAACATGAAGGGAGATGAAATAAATATTGGGCACTTTTTCTATATATTTGTTAGTATGGGCTTACCATCTCGTCCAGCTGTAAGCTCTTCAGCCTGAAAAGAGGAAAAAGAGAATTCAGTATCCAGTACAACTAGAACCGTATGCTATGAATGAGAGAAAATACTATTTATCAGTATCTAGCCGCCTGCGAGTCTGTATTATACAAGTGCAAGTTTCTTTGAGCTATCTTTAGCAAAGTGTTTTAAACTGTTTGCTTCCACAACTGAACCCATAATTTGGAAAACACATTCATATATGAAGAAGACAAGAAAGGCCACCAAATCAAGACATCAGGGTTGAGAATACTTACTGCTGGTGATGTCACGGAAGATAATGAGAAGAGCCTGTCTTCAGGTTGAAATTTCCTAGATCGCTTCAGGCTGCAACCAGAGTGTTGAAAAATGCCTTGGCATTAATACATATGCATACCATAAATTTGGACAGGAGAAACTTTCAACACACACATATGTGTAAAATGCACAATACATCGATTTACATATAGATTATGGTAACTCACATGACGATTCTTGTATGCCAAAAGATAACAGACAAAGAAAAAAGAGAGAGATTATTTGGAGGAAAATTATTGTGTAACAACCATCTATTTTCAAGTTGGAAGTGCTCTGACATAAAGTAGCCCTGCCTAGTTATAAATCAAGAACTAAATTATTCCAAAACTACTAATATCATATATAGAAGCAACGTTCCCAAATGGGGATTCAACTCTGCAACCATAAATCCTTTGCCCTGGCTTTGGGTTATTCAAGGCTAGTAGGAATCACTAGGTGAGCTAAAACCTAACAATGACGGTTTAAGCTGCGAAAGTGTTCAGCAAATGAAATGACCTTGTTGTAGATGACAAAATTTAACTAATTCAAGTTAAGCAAATGGTGTCTTGCAAGAATCAAAAGTCGACAATGAAAATCAGAACAGAACAGTATATTTGTTCTGGCATATATAGCTAGAGTACTTAAACAGTAGTTCTTCATAGGAAACAGAATAAATTTGTTTTGAATGATCAGAGTTCAACTGGCAAAATACATTACGCCAGCTTTGTAGTCAAACATTAACAGGAAACAAAAGTCCTACACATTCAGGCTAAGGAAGGAAGCTAATCTGATAATAAGAATCGAAGGAAGGCTTACAAGGCAGTGCTCTTTGATGAAGATAGAAACCCTTCAAACCCTTTTAATACATTGCCACATTGACTCGGGTCCTGCAGATACGTAGTCTCTAGATCATAGACCTGCAGTGAAACAAAGCATTAGTTCCAGAAGCAGAGATTCGACTAGTAATGCAGCTCCGCTGAAACTACAGAAGGAGATAAAATCCATGGCTCCTCCTGCTGCATTTCGCTTCTAAACTATTGGGCATCTTTTTGTAAAAATAAAAACTACTTAACAAAGAGTTACTAATTCTTCGAAAGGAAAACACAATTAGTTTTAAAAGAAATATAAAAAGTTTTCCATTAAGAAGAAGTAATCAACCCAGAAACCCAAATGCATGCCTCGGATAATTGAAGAAGGCAAAAAGAAGAAGAAGAAGGAAACACCTGTTTCTCAATTCCTCTGAGTTCGTCTTGAAGCTTGGTTCTCTTGCTGAGCAGTGTAGCAAGCACTTGCGATGGATTTTGCGCTGCCAAAAATATATAACAAAAGTACAAAGATCAAACCTTTAATTCAGAAAGAAAGAAAGAAAGAAAGAAAAAAAATCAAGATCCAATTTTTATTTTTTTCTTTTTCTCCTGAAAACCACCACGTACCTTCCGAATCCATTTTCACACCCGAATCGCTTGACAGCTGCCCCCAAAAAACCCAATTTCAAGCACAACCCAGAAAAAAGCCCCAAATTCAGCCAAAAAGAAACCCTACAATTTTCAATCGAAACAATTATGAATAGAAGAGGGAAACGACGTGTCGTAGGAAGAGGGACGTGGCGAACAGATAACGCAGATGCCGACGTCACCGTGGTCCAATCTGACGACATCGAAATCCGTCCCCGAGTCAACGTCCGGGTTTGAATACAGAAAGGGGAAAAAGGAGCGTTAGTCCTACGCACCGTCGGACCTGTAACAAGAGCTGTAGGCACACTCCGCCTTCTTTACTATCCGAATCTCCCCTTCTTTCTTTTTCTCTTTCTCACCTCACAAATAAAGATTCCTGCTTTTCTTCCCCCCATTCCCATCTACCATTTTAGCTTGCAACTCTTTTGCTCTAGTTTTCAATTAGCACCAGTTCTGTTTTCGAGGTTAAGATCTTTTGTGCTGCAGTGGCAATGTCTTTCAGAGGGCTCAGTCGGGTGTGTCTCTCTGATCTGATTTGCTTTTCTCTCTCTCTCTCTCTCTCTCTCTCTCTTTGCTTGTTTGATCTTTGTTGGTTTGGTGAAGAGTTCAAGATTTTGTGTCGAAGCCCATGTTTCTCCAAGTACCCAGCTGAGTTTTTCAGTATTTATCTGGTTACTGTAGAATAAAGCTTGAAGCTTTTTCGTTTTTGTTCTTTGAGCTGACATTAAAGCTTAAAACTTTAGGATCTATTGTTTTTCTGGCTATATTTGCATGATCCAAATTGTGGCTAAACAGATAATAGATGTCTTAAGGCTAAGTAACTATATAGGTTTGATTTTCTCAAAAAAAAAAAAAAAAAAACTATTTAGGTTTGATTGGTGTTTGGTGAAAGGAGTTTAGATGGTGCTGTGTTTGTATGACAGAGTTGGGTTTTGTTTGCAGCCGAATGCTTCGTGTGCCATGGCTGCGGCTGAGCACAGCAAGAACACTTTTATGGAACTGCAGAGGAAGAAGGTTCACCGCTATGTGATATTTAGGGTGGATGAGAAGAAAAAGGAGGTTGTGGTTGAGAAGATTGGTGGTCCGGCTGAGAGTTATGATGATTTTGTGGCGGCTTTGCCGGAGAATGATTGCCGATATGCAGTATATGACTTTGATTTTGTAACCTCTGATAACTGTCAAAAGAGCAAGATCTTCTTCATTGCTTGGTTAGTTTTGGTCTATATAATCCCCTCACCACTGATATTGCCTTGTTATATATATGCACTGTGATCCCTGTTGCAATTTTTTGAAAACTTCAGCCATCTTTTGTTTAAAAACCCCTTTTCTTTTAGTAAGGCGGATTTTGATACCAATTCCTTAATCGTGGATAATTTGCATTTGTACATAGATAACATATTCAATATTCATGTTTGAGAAGCTCTTATATGAAAGGAATGATGCAAAATGGTTTGGTCCTGATTTCATGAATTATTGTTCAGTGAAACGTGTCTTGCAAATCAAGTTGCTATTGGAACTACAAATTATAAAGCAACTTTCTCAATTTTGTTTATCATGCTTAACTGCATTACCCTTGCATTCCCTCATTTCCAGTTATTTTAACGTCTTGTATTTCAAACACTTGTTATATCATGTATTGGTGATGATTATTTGCATTATAATGATCAGGTCCCCTTCAACCTCCCGGATCCGTGCCAAGATGCTGTATGCCACATCGAAAGACCAATTTAGGCGGGAGCTGGATGGTATCCACTACGAGATTCAAGCTACTGACCCAACAGAGATGGATCTTGAGGTGATCAAAGAGCGTGCGCACTGAACATTGTCTGCAGTAAAACATATGTATCTCCCTTGGTCAGTCAAAATCCCAGTGGTTCTGTAAGGTTGTTCTCCTAGCATCATCATGTGCAGAATCCATTACTGGCACAAGACTACTACTTCGCTGAATAAACTAGCATATTTGCTATGAAAAGTATGGTCTAATGTTATCTGTTTGATGTGGAATTCAGTTTCCTACCAGTAAGCTTACTTCCTAGATGAAAACGAATTTGTCACTTGGTAATGTTGTAAAACCCTGAAATGTCTTCCTATATAAGTTTCGTTGCTAGTTGGATCTATTATGTTTGAGGACCAGAAGTGTAACCCATGTCTTTTTAATTAGTTCTTGTTAGATTCTATTGATATCTGCAACAATTTGATTCATGAGGAGAAAATAGTGATGCAAATGAAATAGGGTTCAAGAGACTGAGAGAGGTTTCCTAAACCAGCATAGACAAGAAAAATTACAACTTATAAGACATACTTCACTACAATAGATTAACTACAAATCAATAAGCAAAGAATCCTGCTACTACTTGAAAAACAACAGGAAAACAAAAGATAAAAGTTAAGAGGAATGACAACAATACCCAAAAGCCTACTACGTTTTAGAAGAAGAACACAAGCTCTCTTGGCTGCTCATACGCTTCTACTTCCCTAATTGCTTTCTTCATTGCCCTCACCTGACATTTCCTCCAAAGACTTCCCTTTCGATTCAGGAACAAAGAATGTGAATAGCATACCCAATAAGTTGACCACACCCAAAACAATAAGTGAATTCTTGACGCCTATACCGGCCGGGAACCCTGCTTCTGCTTTAGTCTTGTCCTGAGGTTGAGCCAAATACAAAAACCCAAAGGCACCTACTATTGCCCCTAACTTTCCTGCTGCTGCCGATACGCCATGGCAAGTAGACCTCAGCCTAGCTGGGAAAATCTCAGCCGGTACCACAAATGTAGTAGCATTGGGTCCAAAATTTGCAAAGAAGAAAGTCAGTGCATACAGTATCACAAACCCAATCACATGATCCTTATCGGACCAGTAATCGTATGGAATTGCCAATGCAAACATGAACACTGTCATGAAGAAGAACCCCATCAATTGGATTTTAAATCTTCCCATTCTGTCTATGAAGGCCACAGTGAACCAGTAACCAGGCACAGTGCTGCATAGAGCAATAAGAGTTTGCGCCCTTGCAATTTTATAAACTTCTCCAATGGCATTCATAGTCTTGGCATTAGGAATCCATCCAATGGCACTGAAAATGTCCTTCTGGAACAGATTTTGACTGTAAAATGCAATGTCAAGCAAGAACCATGTGCTTGTAGTTCCGAGCAAGTGCAGTCCATGGCGGCGCAGGAACTCCTTGGAGAACAAACCAAAAGAGACGGTGGGTTGCTGAACCCTGGCCGGTTCAGATTCAATGTCAACCTGCATAACTTTTGACATATCAGCTGCTGCCTGGGAAACATTGTTGGCAACGAGCGCTGTGTAGCGAGCAGTTTCAGGCATCTTCAACCGCCAGTAGTAGGTTAGTGCTGCCGGAAATGCACCAACAATCAGAATAATTCTCCAAAGGTAGTCTGCTTGTGGGACAGTTGAACCAATTGGATCAACTTCATAGGCTGGAGCCTTGAACTTGGCCTCAAATATGAATGCTGCAAACATTGCAAATAACCCTCCTGCTAAAATCCCAAAACCCTGCATGGCAAAGACCGCGGCAATGAAGGCACCACGAGTCTTCTTGTTGGCGTATTCAGACATGATGGTGGCTGAAAGAGGGTAGTCACCACCAATACCAAACCCAAGCCAGAACCGGAAGAAGCAAAGGGTTGCAATCACAGCTTTCGGGTCATGGCTGAAGGAGAGACCTGAACCAATGGAGCAAATGACCATGATCATCAGAGTCATGCCATACACCTTCTTTCGCCCCATTTTGTCACCGAGCCAGCCAAAGAAGATCTGCCCGGACAAGGTTCCACAAAATGCAACACCATTGACAGCAGCAGACACATTCGGGGGCAATGTTCCAGGCTTGGCTGCACCATCAACATGATAGTATATGCGGCCGAGCAATTTGGTGACAAGGGAAATGCAGAAGAGATCATACGCGTCGGTAAAGAATCCCATTCCAGCAATGATGATTGCAGTGAAATGATACCATTGTGTTTTTGCAGTGTCAAGTGCATTGAGCACCTCCAATTGTTCCTTGGCCATGTCTAGCTTGCTTTGTCGGATCTCTTTTTTCTGCCCAAAAGGAACACAACTGGTAAGGTTACACATACATATATATACCAAAGTTAAACAATAAATCACATTCAAACAGTAGAGAATAGGAAATCGAACGAAAATCTATGAGACTTAATGAACAAGAAACAAGAACATGAAGTATATGATTCTAACCTGGATGTGATCTCTCAACCTTAATGAGAGATATGAAGAGAGAGATCAGTATATGAGAGTTTAATGGTGTGTGTATGAGATGCACAATTTATATGGGAGTCTCTGAAATGAACCGGAATATTATAACGGATTAACAGTATATTCCTACCTCCATTTGCGCTAGGCAATGCCTACTCTAAACCAAAAACCAAAATCTGTTCAACAGATTAAGTGAGATCTTCACTGGGATATTCCCATGCCTAAATCTTTGTAGTAGCAGCTAGCAGTAACCAATTATACCAAAAAAGCTTTCATTCCATGTATTGCCACCACAAATAATTCCATGTATGAGTGAAGGTATGTGCTATATATGGAATAGGGTTTGTTTTAATTTTCGAAATAACTTTGGTAGTAGTTAACTGACATTCAGAGTATTTATGCTATAATAACGGCAAGAATATCTGATATGTGTACTAGCTGGCTGTGATGAATTTGTGTGGAGGAGTACACTTTCTATACTTAACTCAATTTTGATTTGGGAGAATTTTTTGCAATTAAGGTGAAATTAATGGATATATGTGTTTCCATACATATTTAACGCACTGAACACATGATATTTTCTCCGTAACGTAATTTAGGATAAGATCTCAGTTGAGCTTTGAATTTTTACCCTTCTAGAATAAAAATAGTTACATGTTAGCACGTCAGGTTAGTACATCTTTGTTATTGTGACAGTAAAATTGCATCACTATACAAATTGCCTTGTTTGTAAACATGTGGCCATATGGGAAGCTCGATCCAAGGTAAATGGTATATTCACGTTTATTGAGTTTTGTAAGTTTGTGACTTTTTTAGTCTTGCCGATCTAAGCAAAGCATGATAGGAATGGAACCAGGAAGTCAGGAACATAAGTTGAGGGGGGCTAAATTACCCAAATGTTGCCAAGTTCTTCTTCAAGTTCATTTTTTATTGTTTTGTTGTGCATGTATAATACGAATATTGCTCTGAACTAGCCATTTGGTGGTGGAATTAAAGGAAGAGGAGCCAATTCTCCGGGGGGGGGGGGGGGGGGGGCGCCATAGCAAAAAATGAATGATATCGAGTCGTTGATTAGATTTTTAAGATTCTAATACCATAAACATATATTATATTAGATGTAATTTGGATGAATTGTCATTTCACTTGTGAGGGTTATCAATATCGATCATTACTAGAGTTATAAAGGCACAATAAAACTTAAAAGATAACCTCGCTAAACAGAAGCTCAGTTGCATATATCTTCATGTAGAATGTGCAACGCTTATCACTTATTAACAAAACTTATCAAGATTGTAATGGAGAAAATTGGCTTGGATAATTGTTCATTATCTATTAAATAAATAAATAAAAATTGGAGGTGCTAGGATGTACAAAACACCCTTGGTTCCGTGCCATAAGGCCATCTCCAACCCACAAGGCTAAAAATAGTCCTGGGGCTAAATTTCAGCCCTGATTTCTTTACTATTCATCGATGTGACATCAACCGTCTGCAATCCGTCAAAGTTAAATTATAGCACTCAAATATATTTTAAAATTTTGAATATGTTATATATATATATATATATATATATGTAATATATTATAATATGTTCTTCCCTTTTATCAAATTCTTATTTATATTAATTGAAATCATTTTTATGATAAAAAATATTTTTTCGATTGTACTTTATTATAAAAACAAATATTGAAAATATGACACATTGTTTACTGCTTATATGTAATATATTATAATATGTTCTTCCCTTTTATCAAATTCTTATTTATATTAATTGAAATCATTTTTATGATAAAAAATATTTTTTCGATTGTACTTTATTATAAAAACAAATATTGAAAATATGACACATTGTTTACTGCATCTATCAAACATTTATTTCATAATAACTTAAAGTTACAAGGAAAATTGAATAAATAAAATTATATGAAACAATCATAAAGCATATTAGATTATAACAATTTATTTGGGCAACTTGCACTTTAACTTTAAAGGGCTATAGGGCTAAATTAAGGGGGTATATTTAGCCCTTTAACTTGCACTTTAGCCCTTAAAAATAGCCCTTTAACCCTTAACTATTTGGGTTGAAGATGAAAATTGTTAAATTTTAGTCATTTGGCCCTTTAACCCTTTGGGTTGGAGATGGCCTAACTACGTACAAATATAAGGGGGGTGTATTGTATATGGAATTACTGGCACTTTTAAAGAAATCCATGGAATTTAAAAGTCTGGGTGTATTCAATAGAGACTTTTAACAGTCCATAAAAGTCTGGGTGTATTCAATTAGGATTTTAAAAAATCTTTATGAATTCCACCAAAGTCTAGGGGTATTCAATTAGGACTTTTAAAAATGAATAGAAGTTTAGGGGTATTCAAAATATCATTCATACATACGGAATTAGAAAATCATGGAAAATCATGGACTTTGTAGTGTTAAGTATAAATACCAAATTCCAATATTTTTCCAGCCACCAGAGCAAAGATTTTGAGCGTGGAAAAGTCTGTCAAAGTTCTTCTCTCTGCGCGTTCAAGGTTGGTCCTCCATCATCTCTCTTTCATGATTTCTTTTTTCTTTTCTCTATTATTTTGTGATATCAACCTCTAATACCTAACATGTTCATTGTTGTTGTTGAATTTGATTTTTTTTTTTTTCAATTGTGATGCTTGGAACCCTAATATTATCATCAACTCCTAAAACAAAGCCAAATAATGTATATGCCTAATGCTTTTACGGTTCGATCATAGTCCTGCATACTATTGCGGTTATTGCTATTGTCGTCGCTTGTTTGCTACGTATGTTTCTTCTTCTTTGTTTTTCTCGCTAGGTTTTCTGTTTCTTTTGTATTTGTTGTTGTCCTATATGGCATGGTTCTCTTTTTTTTTGCTACTGCTTTGCCCTTGTGGCTCTTAAGTTCGGGTAGATTAGCCAAACGGTGGGTGGTTTTTTTTTTTTTTTCCTTCATGCCAGAACTTCTTTTCTATACCTAATAGTGTGTGTGATTTTACCCTGCATTGAGATGGGACTTATGTTGACAATCTCATGTCAACTTTCTTAAAATGATAGTAATGTCAGAGGTGCAATTTGGTTCAAGCTTTGGGTGAATCTATACAGAGTTATTAATTTTCATTCAAATTTTGCTTTAACCCTTCAATTTGAAGCCAATGTTGGCCACCACTAAAGTCGGCAATGGCTGATAAAATTATGTCAGGTTATTTATTTTCTTTTTCTAAAATTTTAGTGTTCTTTTTTATGCTTTGAGAATATTATGTGTATGTTGAGCAGAGCTTTAATGTTAGAAATTTTACTTTGGGATTACAGAGTAGTAGGTTGAGTAAATAGGATCACTGAATCTTCAAAGAGTTAATTCAGCTAAGTTTGTAGTCAGCTGAGAGATAGGAATATTGTTCTGGAGTTTTGATTCATGTTGGTTGGGCAAATTGCCATGATGATAGTTGTCTGGTACCTTGATTCAGTTTTGTCATCTTTATGGACCTCAATTTCTTTAGGATTCAGATTCTTTTTATTTTCTCCTTCAAATTCCCATGGAAACAGATCGTGATCAAGTTTTGGGGTTATGAGAGTCTGATTTGTGCAATTTATGAGTACTGTTTATAATCATATTGTATGGCATGCTATAAAAAACAAACAAGTGTGGATCAAAATGTAATTGAATGAATTATGAAACAAAGAAAAATTAATCAAAGAGAAGTTGGCTAGGTAATAATCAATATGAACAATGTATCAAAATTTGCTATTTTTGTCTCTGCACCCAATTGTCTGAGTTGGTTCCTTTTGTATGCTTAATGCATGTTTAAAGAAAAGAAGAAAAAAAAAAAAACCTTGCATACGTTTTGAAGTAATGCTTCTTACCAGAATGATTCCTTATCCCTAGTAGCCAAAATCATTGCTCTTAATATGAATAGATTCAAGCTGATGAAGGATACCAGCAACTCTTCTTTACTTTATTATTTTGTTGTGTCAGAAAGCAATTTAGGAGAGTATGAAAACAGGATATTGGTGCATGTTTATATTGATATACACACCTGATAGTTGTGCGTCTTGATAACAGAAGGGTTGTCATTTGGGGTCTAATATCTTTCTTGTTTCTTTGTGGAGCCATGTACCTTGGACTTCTAATTTTTTTTTTTTCCAGTCTATACTTCCCTTATGTTTATATTGTTCTGAATTATAATGTTTTGATTGATAAAAGTTGCATGTATGATTACTTTTACGCAATCGTATAGATGGGAGATTCACAAGGGAATGGTAAAAGAAAAGATTACAAAACTTGGAATGCTGAAGAGAGCAATGTTTTGCTTCAACTTATGGTTGAAGGCGCCAAACTTGGATTGCGTGATATTAATGGTGTGATAAGCAAACAAACAGTAGAGGCGAAGCTACTTCCTAAACTGAAGGAAAAACTTGGTTGTGAAATAAGTTTTAGTCATTACCAAAGTAGAGTGAAATGGTTTAAGAAACAATACACCAATTACTCTCAACTTATGCGTCATAGTTCTGGATTTGGGTGGGATCCGATCACAAAGAGATTCACTGCTGATGATGAAGTATGGGCAGATTATTTGAAGGTGAGCTTATTGCTTTTTCATTTTATTCTAATTTAGATTTATAGTTATTTCAAATGGTTATCATCATATTGACACGTGTATTTTTTTTTCCCTACTAGTCACATCCAACGCATGGGCACTTTCGGTCAGAAACTTTTCCAGACTATGAGGACTTGAAAATTGCAGTTGGAAATGGAACTGCAACTGGAATGGGCTCAATCAGTTTAGGTGATGATACAGATGCCTCTACATTTGGAGCGGAAGAAAACGGACCTTGGGGAATTGATGGATTAGTTTTTGATCGAAATACTAACATGTTCGTGCAAAGTGAAAATGAGTCATCACACCAAGAAAACTCGCCATCTCTTTCACAACAACCCTTCCAAGGTACCAATGTAGATGCTCCACCACATAGCAGGACTCAAGGAAAACGGAGTAGGACTGACTATGAAAATAATAGCGGCTCAAAGGGGGCAACTAGTCAGGCTGAGGTTTTAGAAAACTTATCAAGTGGCATTGGTAAAATTGTCACAAGTTTTGATAAAATTTGTGGCTTAATGGAGAAGAGAGAATCAAGAGAGAGTGATCTTTTGGATGCTATGAACGAGACCCCAGGATTAACTGATGAGGCTTGCTTTATGGCTCTTGATTTGCTTAATACTAAAGCAAAGCAAGATTTCTTCTTGAAGATGACTCCTGAACAACGACATAATTGGATCACCTATAAACAAATGCAATAGGTGTGGGTCAATCTCCACTAGCGACACCTAATAAGCAATAGGCTATGTTCTATTATTAATTTTAAGTTATGGAGTTTGATTTTATTTTGTTTGAATTGCAGCTTGTTTTGAATGATTTTAAACTGGTATGTTATGAATTACAATTTGATTTTTTGTTTGAATATTTATGATTTTTGATTTGCTTTTGAATGAATGTTAATATGAATAGTGATATATTTTTTTTATAAATATGTTTAGGTGCTTTCTCTATTAGCAATGTCTGAAATGGACATGTATGGAGCTGATGAAGAGGAAGAGCAGTTTTACGAGGCTGTTAAGATATTATTAATGGCAATACAAGCAGTGATTTATGTGTTATACGAACTTGTGTTCAGCATACGTGGTGAACATATTAGACGTCCGCTGACTCGTCGACCAGTGACATCAAGTGGATACATATATATGCACAACATATTGGACAGAGACCCTCAAATCTTTAGAGATGTGTATAGAATGTATCCTGACGTGTTTCGAAAATTATGTAGCATCCTAAAAGCAAAAACACCTTTACGGGATACAAGACACATTTGTGTTGAAGAAATGCTTGCAACCTTTTTACTAGTTGTCGGCCAAAATAATCGATACAGTGAAGCCCGGCTGATATTTGAGCGATCTCATTTTGCTGTTAGCAGAAGTTTCAACAAAGTCTTGAAGGCCTTGAATACAATAGCACCACAGTTTATGGCTAAACCTGAATCCATACCACCTAACATAAGAGAAAGTACAAGGTTCTATCCTTACTTTAAGGTAAGCAATGCAACTTTTATGGATGGTTAATTATTTATTTTATTGTACAGTAATGAAGATATTATTTCATTTTTTCTTTTCAGCTATTGATATCTTTTTTCATTATTTTAGGATTGTGTCGGAGCTATAGATGGCACGCATATTCCTGCAACGGTAGTTGGACGTGAGGTAAGCAAATATCGAAATCGCCATGGGAAGATATCACAAAATGTATTAGCAGCTTGTAACTTTGATTTACAGTTCATATATGTGATTAGTGGATGGGAGGGTTCCGCTCATGATTCAAAAGTGTTGAATGATGCGATTTCTAGACAAAATGGACTCAAAGTGCCACCAGGTATAGTTTTACGTGCATAAAAAAAATTCAGAGTACTTATTACAATTTATGTCATATAACATATATATAACATACTAATTGCACATGTTTTTTATTATTAGGTAAATATTACTTAGGGGACTGCGGATTCCCAAATCGACGTCGGTTCCTAGCTCCATTTCGAGGTACTCGATATCACCTCAAAGATTTTGGTGGTGAAGGAAATCATCCTGTCAATGCAATTGAGTTATTCAATCTTCGCCATGCTTCCTTGAGGAACGTAATTGAGAGAATATTTGGAATATTTAAGTCGCGTTTCACAATCTTCAAATCAGCACCACCATTTTTATATAAGACACAAGCAGAACTAGTTTTGGCTTGTGCAGGACTGCACAATTTTCTTCGACAGGAATGTCGTTCAGATGAATTTCCTCCTGAACCAGAAGAAGATCCGATAGACAATCACGAAGATAATTTTGAATGGGATGATTTTCAAACCCAAGATCAGCAAAGAGAGAATGCTAATGAATGGAGAATGAGTATTGCTACTCATATGTGGACAGATGCCCAACCAAATGCCAACAATGAAAACAATGACAATCAAGAAAGTGAAAATGAGGGAGAAGAATAAATCATATCATTATTTCAAAGACGTCTGCTTATTTGGCATGAAACTTCATCAATGTGTTTTTTTTTTTCCTTCTCTTTTTTGGATATCTTTTGGTTTGGTTGATTATATTTGGAGGCTTTTCCTTTATTTTCTTATATGTTTGTTTCATGACATTATTTGAGCTTCTCTGATTCCTACGCTAATGGTCATTAGTTAACATAGCTATGGCATCGTATTTTATTCTCTGACTAATAAACTAGCTTGGTTTTTCTTTTTTATAAGTATTGTGAAATCTACATAAGTCATTCATATAAAGTCTGTAGATTTTTACAAATCAGTAAAAATCTGTGCTAAAAATCAATAAAAGTTAATGGTTTTTAAAAAATCAATAAAAGTCTATGAACTTTTTATAGAATCAATGGACTTTTGAAAAAGTCTATCATTTAAAAAAACTCCACACAAATTCAAATACAATACACCCCCCTAAGATTGTATGGAACAGAACTAGGAGATTGTAAAATAATTTCAACGACCCCTTGAGAAGTGGACTAGCCATGATCTGTTTCTTCACGGAGACACAATGGATTATACAATTCTAGAAGTAACCACCTCTTCAACATTCTTAGCTTATTCTCTTTGAGATTCCATTTCTTTGGTTGCAGTGGCATTGCGGAACCTTGCAATGACAGTCCAACTAGAACTTATTAAAATACATGAAGACAGAGAAAGTGAATTGGGTGAAGCACATTTCAAACCCAGAAGTCAAATATGTAGAAAACATATCCAAAATTAGTACTTTAGGTACTCCAGGTTCAAACCATAAATTGGATTCACACTGAGAACTTGAGAAGCATGAGATGGTAGAAAGTAACAATGACAATGGATTATAAACTTGTATCACAGGACAAGAAAAATGAACAACCAGGAACTTCTCCATAATATTTGGCTCAAGTTAAATATAGAGATAGAACAGAAACAGATTGAAAACTACAGCTTCCCCCAACCAAATGACCAAAATTAACTAAAGGCTTACAGCATTATTTTTTTAACACTTGCTTGCACAGTTACACATAACCTAAACTGGAACTGTCCTGTTGTTGCCATAACCTGATTGCTGCTCCAACTCCAACGCAGATTCAGGTTCCTCTTCATTCTCGCCTGACATCTCCTCCAATGACTTGCCATTCGATTCAGGCACCAAGAAAGTGAACAATATCCCGAAAAAGTTAACAACACCCAACACAATGAGTGCGTTTTTAACTCCAATGCCAGCAGGGTACCCTGCATCAGCCTTTGCCTTGTCCTGGTTCTGAGCCAAATACAAGAATCCAAATGCACCAATTATAGCACCGAGCTTCCCTGCTGCTGCTGAGATTCCGTGACATGTAGACCGGAACCTAGCAGGGAAAATCTCAGCCGGCACAACAAATGTGGTGGCATTGGGACCAAAGTTGGCAAAGAAGAATGTCAATGAGTACATCACCACAAATCCAATATGGTTATCCTTGTGAGTCCAGTGGTCATAGGGAATGGCCAGTGCAAACATAAATACTGTCATGAAGAAGAATCCCATCAATTGAATCGCAAACCTTCCAATCCTGTCGATGAAAGCAACTGTAAACCAGTAGCCTGGGACAGTACTGCACATAGCAATAAGCGTCTGTGCTCTTGCAATTTTGTAAACCTCCTCGATAGCATTCATAGTCTTAGCAGCAGGAATCCATCCAATCGCGCTGAAGATATCCTTTTGGAACAGATTTGAGCTGTAGTATGCAATGTCAAGCAAGAACCATGTGCTTGTTGTTCCAAGCAAGTGAAGTCCATGGCGGCGCATAAACTCCTTAGAGAACAGAGCAAAGGCATTAGTCGACTGCTGATCCTCAACCTTGGCTGTTTCTTCAATCTCAACCTGCAGAACCTTTGACATGTCTGATGCAGCCTGCTTTGCATTCTTGGCAACAAGGGCAGTGTAACGAGCAGTCTCAGGCATCTTCATTCGCCAGTAGTAAGTCATTGCTGCGGGGATTGCGCCTACCATCAGTATAATTCGCCAGAGATAGTCTGCTTGTGGAACAGTTGAGGCAGCTCCACTGACCTCATATGCTGGAACATCAAACTTGGCATTAAACGCAGCTGAACAAATGATTGCAAATATCCCACCAGCCAAAATTCCAAACCCTTGCATGGCAAACACCGCAGCAATGAAGGCGCCGCGAGTCTTCTTGTTAGCATACTCAGACATGATGGTGGCCGAAAGAGGGTAGTCACCACCAATACCGAAACCAAGCCAGAACCGAAAGAAGCAAAGAGTAGACATCACAGTCTTGGGGTCGTGCCCAAACGAGAGACCTGAAGCAATAGAACATATGACCATGAGCATAAGAGTCATGCCATACACCTTCTTCCTTCCCATTTTGTCACCAAGCCAGCCAAAGAAGAGTTGGCCAGTTAATGTTCCACAGAAGGCTACACCATTCACCGCAGCGGAGACATTGGGAGGCAATGTCCCAGGTTTTTCGGCCCCTTCAACATGGTAGTATATGCGGCCAAGCAATTTGGTGACAAGGGATATGCAGAAGAGATCATATGCATCTGTGAAGAATCCCATTCCAGCAATGATGATTGCAGTGAAATGGTACCATTGTGTTTTTGCAACATCAAGTGCGTTGAGCACCTGTAATTGTTCTCTAGCCATGGCTTAGCTAGCTTGCAGCTGCCCCTTTCTCTGCTCTCAGCTCCACACAAAAGCTTTCTATCTGCAAATTATGAACAGGACAAAAATAAGAACATGAACAAAAGACAAGAATGAGCACATGAACTGCTACAGATAGAAATGAGAGTATTACTAAAGTATTGATGAGTCAATCTTCAACAAAACAAATTAAACAAAGGAAGAAGTCAAAGAATTGTGCCTAGAGACCAAAGGGCTATACAGACTTGACTTCATATGTGACAGGAGGTGTGAACTCCCTGTCTTATACGCAATTGATCTTCCTCCATAATTGGTCATATTGAATTATTATTTTTCTTTAATAGCCTCACCTATAATTCCAGGACCACCAAAGTATGTTCTCATTTTTAAATGAAAATGAAGACTAAAACTTTTCAACATATGAGGGTATTTTTGGCAAACCAAGAAATCAAAAGATCCAATAGTCAACTATTCAACTTTTTATTATTTCTGACTTTTTGGACAATAGGAGGGTCAATTAGCTCACAAGTGCGTAGCAGCTTCAAAAAATCTCACATACAGAATGAACAAATATATATTTGCTGGCCAAGAAAGGAAGAACAAATTATATTTGGGTATGAAAAGGTGAAATATTTTTTCTGGAAGCTGAAAACGCAAACAATCTCCGTGACTAGAGGAAAAGAAGAAAAGAAAAGACAAATACAATGAACAAGGACAATCACAGGCTAACTACTACCCCCACACAACCAGACAAAACATATACCATCGATGTAGGATCCTTCTAATCAAGTCTAACAAAGACAGATTTGTTTATTCAAACCAAACAAATACAGAAGAAAGCTAAAGCTTTACTGGAAAAACTGCTCAAAGTCTCAAACTTTACAACCTCTACCCTCTTAAATTAATAAAGAAATATGAACTTTTGGCGGAAATTACATGAGAAAAGATTTGAAAGCCACAATCTATGAAACCCCAACAAGGAACAGAGTTGAATGTCAAAATGATAATAATAATAATAATTACATGGGTGAAAGTACCTCCAAGAAAATTATGATTTGTAAATAATCGACTCTTCAAAAACAGTGTTCTGGGCGAAGAAAAGTTTCCTGGTTTGTTGAACCAGATATCTCTCCCACCGAAAAAACAAGCACCAGTTTATTCCAAAAAAAAAAAAAAACACCAGATTTCTTTAGCTTAAATTCAGGGTTGAAATCACAATAGTACTTAATTGGCTCCAATCAATATTAACTCTCTTGCTGTCTACAGATGTAGATGATAATGCAATTATAAAAACAGCTCAAATAACATAATTATTATTAATAGGTTCATTCAGTGCAATATATTATAACACCCAAGAGATGCGAGCAAAATCTCTAAAAATCAGATATAAAAACAATTTTAACTAAATTACTAAAAATAAAAAAAAGCTAATCCCAAATCAAATTCTTCCCCATAGGCGTTAGCTGAGTCAAAACTTTCCAACTGATGTTCATCTAATCCCCAATCCCCAAAGGGTTTCCCAAGTTCTGAACTTTCTAACTCAAATCTTGCTCAGGACCCAGAAAAGGTAATAATGAAAGAAATGAAAAGCAGGGTGCTTTAAGGTTAAATCACAAAACTAAATTCATATAGGGAAGCTAATCTAATCATAAGACCCATGTAGAAGAAAAGCTCTAAATTGTTTTGTTCCCACTGAAAAGTCGCAAGCAAAACACCCCTTTACACTTTTTACACTTTATACTTTCCAATGCATGCATGAGAGAGTACATATATAAACCAAGAGCAATCGCAACATACAAAGAGCAAATAGCAACAATGAGAGAGATAACTAGGCATAATTTGAGAAGATTGATTACAAACACTAACCTTGTTGGGCCTTGCTGAAAAGCAAGAAGGAGAGTGAGGGAGAAAGAAATGGGTGTGTGGAAAGGAATGAGGGGGCAGATGGATATTTAAAGAGAAATGCAGCTTGAAGTGGTTCAAATGCTGCCGGCGTATTCGTTCGGAGGTCTCCCTCTTTTAGTCAACCACAAACACCCTTTACGACACCACTTTGGGTGTGGGGTTCTCTACACGTGTCTTTCATGGACGATTGTTTTTCCTTAATCTTAATATTTTGTTTCTACTTTCTAATTAAGAACTAAAATATCGTCATTAATTAAGAATAATTGTTGTTTGTATCTAATTACGCGGCATGACGTCGTTTAGGATTTGTGGAAAGCGTGGGAAACGAATCGGTTGGGTAAGGAAGGTCATCCGGTAAGTTACCGCTGTCCGATCTCAGGTGAGGCCCAGGAGGAAAATGGCCGTCGATTTCATTTGAAAGAAAACTTGTGGCTTTCACATAGATAAGAGAAGGACAATAAGTGAGAACATAAAAGTCAAAGAAATGGTTAAGAAATGTTTGTTTTTTGTTATCTATATAGGTATAGCCAACATAACCAAAGCATCAGTAACACATTACAAGTAGAGAGGAAATTTCCAATCAGATTGAAACAAAAATAATTTGCAATTACAATGTGATTGTGAACCTTGAATAATTACATAAATTTAATGGTGGAAGTTAGCCTACATTTCTTTTCCAAAACTGCAAAAAATCTTGTCATAGAAGAAAACTACTAGAGTCCAAAAACTTACATTTCTTTAAGCTTAACCACAAATGTCTGAATCAAAAATCTATCAACAAAATAATAGAGCTGGGCGTTTTCACTCGAGAGACCGAGACACCGACTCTATCAGGACCGAAACCGACCATTCGGGTCAATTCCTCGGTTCGGGCTAAACAAAACCGATTACATTGTCCGGCGGGTCGGGCTCGGTTTCAATATTCGTCGGACCGATAATTTGTACTTGTATACGTGTCGAGTTTTAATTGGTTCTCAGACAAGTATATAGAGGATACCCTAAGCTCACTTGCAGGCGATCACTCAATTTCATTTCGAGTCTTCGACCTAAAAACCGCATTCCAAGCCGTCCTCTTCATTTAGAGAAAACGATCATCTTCTGTTCTTCACTTCTTCTTCACTCTTGAGTGTCGATCACTCTGTTTATCAATCAATTACCCATGGATTCCTCCAATGCAAACACACCACAAACCCAATTCCAATCCCAATCTCAATCCCAAAGCCATTCCAAACCCAATTCAAATTCCTATTTGAGTAATGCAAACTCCAATTCCAAGTCCGATCCTAACACAGAAATTGCCGAGAATGCTGTTGTCCCTGCAACAGCAAGTACTGGTACTCGATCTTCTGCTGGAACCCCATCTACGATGACATCGTCACGGCCACCAAAACCCAGAAAGAGAGCGAGGAAGAGTACATCCACAGAGTCGAGGGAGCGTTTAATGGTATGGGAGCACTATGAGAAAATTGACAAGCCACTATATAGTTCAAATATGGAAAGAAGATCCAGGTTGGGACTACCAACAGGCCAAATGCAGGTATTGCTCTACAGACCTTGCTTGTAATCCATACAATAATGGTACAAGCAGCTTAAAGAGGCATATAGAGGTTATGTGTAAAAAATACCCTGGTAGGATAGATCTGGAAGAGTTTCAGCAAGTGTTTGTAGCTGGTGGGAAGTTGAATGAACCTTCTTTAACTATGAGGGCATTTATTCAAGATGCATGCGTAAGAGCTTCTGTTGAGATGATAGTAATAGACGAGCTGCCATTTAGTCACCCAGAGAAGGAAGGGCTTCAAAGGTTCTGTAAAGTTGCATAGTTTGCTACTTTCAATCTTTCATATTTTGCAACTTTGCATAGTCTGCTTAATCCATTGTGGGACCTGAATTAGTCATTTCTGTTGTACTGAGGCTGAAGATGTCATCATTGTCATGTGGCATTATGAAAATTGGAAGCAGGTTACCAAAACAGGGAAATCTGGAAAAATAGGTGTCTTGGCCCGAAAAACCGAACCGATTGTGTTCAAATCAGTTTCCCATCGATTTTAACTTGCTTAAAAGACCGAACCGACAGTGCCGGTTTCGGTCCCGATTTTAACTTTTTCAGACCGAACCGATCTGAACCCAGCCCTACAAAATAATAATAATATCACTAATGATGTTCAAGAAGTATAACATTAGTTGGGACATTCTTAGAAATTAGAATGTGCTAAACCAATTTTAGGGTTTACCTCAATGGCACCTACAAGTTAAGTGTTCATGGTGGACTCTTGGTTGTAATGTTCTCCTGGCTATTTTGAGATTAGCTAGCAAATTGGCCTAAAGCCAAGACAACTTGCACATTATTTAAGTAAGGGTGTATTAGTGAGCTGAGAGATTCATCCTTATGTCTATATTATTAGCTAAACAAGAATACGTACATATGAAACTGCCAAAAGCTCTATTCCAAAAAAAGTCATAATATAATTTGAAGGGTACTCTTTAGGTAGTATTGTTTCAACAAAATATCATTCCAAAAAAATCAAGCACATAAAGACCGATTGCATCCAAAAAAGAACTCATGTGCCTTGGAGAATTCAGTTGCTCGTTAATGATATTCATACGTTAGCTTCGACCTTCCAGTCTATTATCTTCCGACATGTTTACAGAAGGACGAATTTTGCAGTGGATCGTCTGGCAGAATTGGCTCATCATAATTCTAATCCATCTGTTTGATTTTTTTTGTCTTCCCCTTCCTGTATCCCCAGCATTCCATTTGGATCAGCTGGGAGGGGGTGTCAGTCGAGGGTTTGTGTTGTATTTTTTGTTCTTTTTTTTTTTTTAGTCATCGAAAAAAAAAAAGCACATAAAAACGTATTTAATCATTTGATTGCTCCGGGCCACAATCATTTCTTTTCTCTATGAAAATTTCTATTTGGACCTCCTAATCTACTTACTAGACCTCCCCCTTTTTTTAATTATTAAATGACCTATACGTCCTTATATGAAAAGACTGTTACAGACAACAAAATATTAAGAACAAATATATTTTTTTGTTCTCTCTCCAAAGCTTTATAATAAAAGAAACACAATTTCATTTCCATTTTCAAATCTCATTTATGATTTTCTTTGTTAATGAAAGATTTTGAAGAAAAAAAAGATTCAAAAGATAATGCATTCAAAATTAGTTGGTGAATTATACAAGAACAAAACTATGATGCAATAGAAAAAATATTAGATAAATGTTCTTCTCATTAGTATAAAACTGAGTGTAAACTAAACCAAATAAGCTTGTGAAGCGACATATAAGATGATGTTATATAAAAATAATTAAATGAGCAAATTTAATTTTTGTAACCATAAAACATGAAAAATTAGGTTTGAAAATAATTATGGTAATATTTTTTAATTAGTTATTGTTCAAGTAAATCCCTATTTGTGTATCTGGCCCAAACTCTAGGTTACTTGACCTAGTGGTAATAGGGTTTTAATTAGAGAGAATCTCGGAGAATATCTTAGAGATATTAATAGGGTTTTAATTAGAGAGAATCTCGGAGAATATCTTAGAGATATTCATTCATTGTATGATTATCTTTCCTTGTACAATTCAGATTCTATGCATTGTAATCTTCTATATAAAGAAGCCCCTATTATCAATGAGAACACACAGCAATTCTCTCTCAAATATCGTTTTCCCTGAAACACGTTATCAGCACAAGACCCTAACCCTGAAACAAATAATCAAACCCTGATTCAAGAAGCTAAAACCTTAAATCCGAATACAGAACCATGAACCCTTTTCTGCCTCCGCCACACAACCTGAAGGGCTCTACCCCAGGAACCCAGAACTGGAGGCGAAACCGCCAGAACCTGTCGGAAACCTACCAAACCGGCCACCGAAAGCTCCATACAACCCGCATCAAATATTCCACTGGTTCACCATCTTCCGGACCTCCAATTTCCACCAAAATTTTGTAACAGAAGCCCCTTGATCTGAAGATTCAGGAACAGGAAGAAAAAGTCCAAAAACTAGCCTAAATCTTGCTGAACCAGCCGCTTGATCATCCAACAGAAAAAAAAAAAAAAAAAAAAATGGCAGAAGAAAGGAAAAAAAAAAAGGAAAAGGAAAGGAGGCCCATAAGCCCAAGAAGCCCAAGCCCAAGGCAGAGGCCCACAGTCACATTAGCACCAGACCCCACAGCCACGTCAGCAGAACAGTCAGCCGCCACTTCAGCATCCAGGGGACCCACTGCCACGTCAGCTCTTGGTCAACAGTCAACGCCGGTCAACGACTGCCGGGCGACTTTTCGGGCACTTTTCCGGTCATTTTTTCCAACCAAATTTTCCGGCAACCTATTTCAAGGTAATTTTTACTAAAAGTTCCCGTTTTTGAGTTTTTATTCAATTTCTCTTCTTTTTCTCGGGGACTTGCAAACTCCCTTCTTCTACCCATCTTTCTTCATCATAGGGGAGACCTAATTAAGCCGAACGGTGGGGGTTCGTTCACACTCCAAGCTTGGAGCTTGTTGAGATCTCCAAACTTAGAGTGTGTAGAGAATTTATGATCGACCACTTACGTCATAGTTTCTATCTAATCCAATACCTCTTGGAATTGAATTTCTTGGAAGCAATTATGCTCAGAAATTTCTAATTTCTTGGAAGCGACTACGCTCATAAATTTTATATGTTTTCGTGGTAGCTTTTTCCGCTCCAAAACTAACCCATATTCTTGTTCTCTTTCAGGATGAGTAACCTGAACAAATTGGACTTTGCTCCATTGGGAACAACTGGCTCTGAATATCATAGGTGGGTTCGTGATGTCCGCCAGCATCTCAAGGCTGATGGAATCCTGGATACGATTCTCGAGCCTAGCCAGGACGTGTTAACTGTTAAGCAACCTCAAGCTTTGGAAGCAAATAGAGCAGCCTTAGAGGCAATTAAGGCGAAAGCCATCATCCTAATGACTCGTCATATGGATGATTCACTCCATTACGAGTGTATGAATGAAGAAGACTCACTCCAGTACGAGTGTATGAATGAAGAAGACCCTAGAAGGCTATGGGTCACACTCGAAGAAAGATTTGGCAACGTCCGTGACTCCCAGCTTCCTGACCTAGAAGTGAGATGGCATAGCCTCCACTTATGTGATTTCAAGTCAGTTCTTGACTACAACTCGGAAACACTTCGCATTAAATCCTTAATGGAATTTTGTGGTAAAGAGACCACAGATGCGGTATTGATTGAGAAGACTCTCTCTACCTTCCCCGTCTCTGCATTGATGGTTGCTAAGAACTATCAAATCAATGTTACTGCAGGAAGGATCACAAGGTTTCATGAGCTCATTAGAGCTATAAATGTCTCTGAAAAGCATTACAACAACCTTGTGAAAAACTATAATTTGAGATCCATGGAAACAAAGCATATTCCGAATCCAATTATAGTCGCGCCCCTAAGAGAGGGTGCCAAGAGCGAAACCCTAATCTTAGGGATACTTCTGGACGTTCTGGTCTATATAATTGCTCTACTTGGGAAGGTAACCGCCAAAATAGGAGAACACAAAACCGAAGAGGTACACGTGGAAAGAGAGAGGGAGGCAATGCCTCTGGCCATGTTGGAGGCGCCACCACACTAAGAGCCATCTAAATGACGCTTTCAAAGTACCTCAATCAATGGAGTCTGAGCAAAGAAATGTATGTTCTCGATGTGGAGTATCTGGTCATTGGGCACACATTTGTAGAGCTCGTGAAGAAATTGTCACCGCCTACAAAGCATATTGTGAAGCAAGAGAAGCTCATGATGTGGAACAAGAAGATCAAGAAGATGATCTAGAGTGAAAGGTTGAAGACTACAAATCTGGCTGGGATCAATAGATCGTCAATTCTGTTTAAGTCTTTATTTTTCCAAGAGATGTAATAGGCAATTGCCATATATTTTTTGTAGTAAATACCAATGGTTTAGTTTTTCTTCAAAGTAGGCTCACCCAAAGTAAGTGTGATGTCTAGGAAGGTTCTGAGATTAGTGGTACTTAAGCGAGCCTTACTCCACCAACATCTCTCTACTCACCTGGCCACATTTATTTTGGAATTACCAAAAGAAGTTAGACGACTACCATTGTTTTGCATTAGCTAGGATTTTGGATTAGATATTCTTTGGTCAAAAGAGACAATGATGTAACTCTGTTGGCTTATGAATAAAGTTTCGAGTTCTTTTCATTATGACTCAATTTTGATTCTAAGCATATTACTTTGTGACTACGATGTCTGGGCCATCAGTATTAATTCAAGGACATGGAATAGCCCATGTTCCACTTGCCAAATGGCACTTTGATTACTGTCACAGAAACTCTCTACGATCTTAGGGAAAATCGTACCTATGAATAGCCAATGGATTCTATTCGAAAACGTATGTAGAGAACGGAAATGAGTTCCTTTGCAATACCTCTAATGATTGCGAACAAAGGCGCATCTTAGAGAAGTTTATGTGTCTCTCTAGTGCACTCTATGTCACTATTCGAGCTATTAATCCAATAAAATTTATGAGAGAAGACCTCTTGGATTTAGACACATATTGGCTTTGTCATGACAGGATAGATCATCCTAGTCATGATATGATAATTCGTATACAAAAGACTTCACACGGACATCCATTCTCTCAAGTGAAATGAAGCACGAATCAAAGGTTGATTCCTGGACTAAGTGTGACCGACGCTGCTGCCTAGGGTACCGCCTCAGTCCACCACCAACCTAGGGCTGGTGTAGTCCTTATCCATGACGCCATGGATGGCGTCCATCATGGTGATGCCGCCCCTGGTGATGCTACAATCACCAACTTACTTCAAATAGTGTTTCAGACGCTCAAGCCTAACTAAAATTCTCATTGGTTGCTTCTAAATCCTCTCGCTAGTTTTACAAAGCCGTTCCGTAGGGAAATTAAGACTAAGACCTTCCTATGCAAAGGATATGAAAATACTCATTTTGTTCTTACATAGAATCCGTGAGGATTCTGTGGACTGATTCAACCAACTTGCGGACGTTTAAATATCTCATGATGTTGGTTGACACACAAACACGCTGGTCACGTGTTGTGCCATTGTCCACTTGTAATGTTGCTTATGCTACACTCCTAGCACATACCATATGACAACGGGCTCACTCCCCGGATTATCATATTCAGTCAATTGGATTTGACATTGCTAGAGAGTTTACATCGAAAACTTTCGATGGTTATTGCATTGGGACTGATGTTGGACGTCATATTCCCATGAACACACCCAAATGGTCTCGCGGAAATGACTACGATGGTAGTCCGGACATTGGTAATGCGCACCAATCTCCTTATATCCGCTTGGGGTGATGTAATATCGCATGCAGTTATGCTAATTCGTTTACGACCTACCGTCACTCAATGTATATCTGCGTTACAGCTAGTGACTGGGGACAAGTATTTTGCACTTACGCACATTTGAGTGAGCCCTTTATGTGGCCATTGCACAGCCACAGCGCTCTATAATGGGTCCTTATAGACGAATGGGCAACTCAGTTGGATTTGAGACTCCAACAATCGTTCGCCACTTAATGCCCTTACATGGCGATCTCCTTACCGCTAAATTTGCGAATGTCACTTTGATGAGACAGTCTTCCCCGTCGTTAGGAGGAGATAAGAACACAAATGTTCAACAGGAACGATAGGAATTGTCATAGTCTGTCCCCACTATGTCTCATCTCGATCCCCGTTAAAGTGACGAGATCACACAAATATGCTGCAAACAAGCCTGCAAGGAAGGACATCCCTACGAGAGGATGTAGCACCACACTACACGGAGATAGGCATGGCGCCAATGCCAAAGAGAGTGGCACTCTGGCCTTACAGGCCATGGCCCTAACTAGGATGCGTGGGAGGCCCGTGGGTTCGAATGATACTTTGGCACATTTCAATCCTTTGATCATCGACACTCAAAATCTGTCTCATGAGTATCTTCACGATTAAGGTTACCGTTGGGGGACACCTTAACGTCAGAACCTATTTCTGAGAATATAGAGCTGTATGAAAATTACACTAGTGTACATGAGACGTGGGATAGCAACTCCATCATAATTGATTATGTAGTTGCGCATTTCGTTGCGCATGAGTTTGTTGAGTCTGATGATATCGAACCACGCTCCGTTGATGAATGAATGCCAACGTAGAGAAATTTGGCCTAAATGAAAAGATGCGATCCAGGTTAAGTTGGATTTTCTAACGAAGAGGAGGGTTTTTGAGCCAATGATGCCAACACCTCCTAACATAAAACATGTTGACTAATGGGTCTTCGTTAGAAAGCGTAGTGAGAAAAAGAGATGATAATCTCGTCTTATGGCGCAAGGCTTCTCATAAAACTCCCTAGAATCGACTACGATGAGACATATTCTCTCGTAATGGATGTCATTGCACTCCACTACCCTGTTAGTTTGATAGTTTCCGAATAACTGATCATGCAGCTTACAAATGTGTTCACTACGTATCTCTATGGGGATCTAGATACGGAATATGTATGAAGGTTCATGGTGAACTTCATTTAATCAAGTCAAGTGGCTCTAGACCACTGAGCGCGTTTGCAATAAGTTTGAAATGCTCACTAAGATGACTACTTCATTAGGAAGGGATATGCCCACACGTTTCCATAACAAGTTTCAGATTCTATTGTGGTTCATGTTGTACATGATCTTCATTAGAAGCCCTTAAAGAGTTAAGGGAAACCGCTGAACACTTGAAATCCGAGTTTGAGATGAAGGATTTTGGGAGAACACGATATGTCTCGGTTGGAACTTGAGCATCGTGTTGATAGATGCTTAGGCATTTTGATAAGGTCAAACCTTCAAGCACCCCCATGATCGTCTGTGGTCTTGATCCTGAAAAGGATTTTCTTCGTTCAAAGGATGATGTCGAAGATGTGCTAGAGGCAATATTGCCTTACTTAAGTACAATAGGCGCATTATTGTACTTAGCTAAATGTACAAGACCGGACATCTCATTTGCAATGAACTTGTTAGCTAGATATACCTTTGCGCCAACGCGACGCCATTGGATTGGTGTAAAAGATATCTTTCGGTACTTGAGATGTACGATTGATATGGACTTGTTCTATCTCTATAGAGAGATGATGGATTCAGATCCATCACACATCAGGATCGCCGCCAACACTGGCCTGCGCCCAATATCCCCATCCCAAAACGACATGTGGTTTTGCTGATATTGGGTATCTCTCTGACTCATACAAAGGTCATTCCCAAACTGGTTAAGTGTTCACCAGGGGTAAAGACCATGATATCTTGAAGGTCTACAGAAATAGACCCTAGTCACTATATTTTCGAACAATGCAGAGATTATTGCTCCTCACGAAGTGATTCATGAATGTATTTAGATTGGATTCATAGTTACGCATGTTCGAACAATTGTGGTTTGAAGTCTACCACAGATGAGCCTACGAGCATATAGGATAATGTTACTTGTTTTGAAGCAAGACTACATCAAAAGCGACCACACCAAGTATAATCAGCAATAACAAACTCTCCTCAAGATCAAAGTGAACTAGGTTCGATCTGAGGATAGTATGGCAGACTTGCTCACTAAGTCATTGCCTAAATTCCACTTTCGAGAAACATGTTGGTAGCATCGTTTGCCGAAGTTATCCGAATTCCAATGACCGTAGTTGTCAGGGGGAAATGCAAACATCAGGAGGAGGTGTCTACATGTATGGTCTCGAAACGTGAAGGGTTTGTTGTGCTCTTTTTCCCCTTCGACAGAGGTTATTTTTGTCCCACTGGGTTTTTGTTACTCGGTAAGGTTTTTAATGAGGCAACGAGATGAGCACCACATTTGGGCGACACAAGGGGGAGTGTTCAAGTAAATCTCTATTTGTGTGTCTGACTCAAACTCTAGGTTACTTGACCTAGTGGTAATAGGGTTTTAATTATAGAGAATCTCGGAGAATATCTTAGAGATATCCATTCATTGTATGATTACCTTTCCTTGTACAATTCAGATTCTATGTATTGTAATCCTCTATATAAAGAGACCCCTATTATCATTGAGAACACACAGCAATTCTCTCTCAAAGTTTTCCCTAAAACAGTTATCAATCTATGATTTTTTTTAAAATATTTATTTCAATTTTTCTTTTTTTGGCAAACAAACAATTATGGGAGCAATAAAACTCATATTTAATGCTGGGAACATTCCATTTATAAGTAAGGTTAAATTAGGTATTTGAAAGAGGTTTAGATAGCAAATTTTACTTTTTAAAAAGTAAATAAGAGATGTAAAGAGCATGGGAGGTCAAATGAGCAAATATGAAGGTTCCAGTAAAAAAACACTCTTTCTCTATTAAATACTATATATTTATTTACTAATGACAATAGAGATTACATAATAAATCGGTTTTAATCGGTTTTTGCTTATAAGCTAACTAGGTGGCTCCAAAGCAAGCAGATGCATATGATAGATAACACTAAGAAGAAGAGAATCATATTTCGTTGTCACTTAACAGAAAATCAAGGATCACATACGAAAATCTCACCTTATTGACCAAGATAATATCGTACCGACCTTGAACAGTTTGGAAGGCTGATTTTAATGTCAATTGCAGTCCTTGTCCTATAGGTACGTACTCGGATAAGCCTTCTATATATCTTCATGGAAACCCCGTTTTCATGCTTTCCGTTGATTCTTTTCTCTAGAAGGCTGAAAATGTTGCCTAGCAAGTACCAAATGCCATACATTCAAAACTTGACTCACTGGTGTCCCTTTTTTTTTCCTTTTTTTTTTCTGGCACCTTTTAGTTGGTGTGGTTCTTGATTTTCCTGGACCATCGATCCATATAAACCATTGTCAATATATGTGAACTCCCTCTGTTTTTACTTGCTTGTACCACATCGAAAATATAGAATGATCGAATATTGCTACTGCTTACCATTGGTGTTGATGCTCGCCCATATATCTCATGCTTGGAAAAATTGGGTCATTGACTCTCTTTTGAGTCTGTGGACTGACTGTGACCGTCTACTTGCTCGTAAATTTAGGGTTTGATCTAGATTGATGATGGTGACCATTGACTGGGAAACTCCATGTGGACACCCCAGCCGCTTAGCTGGGTTTGTTTCAGTTGACTTCAGCCATTATATATATGTTTCTTAAGCCATGATCTCTCACGTCTCCGCACGCAACGCATCTCTTACGCACGGGTGATGGAATTTCTAGCCTTTTGTTTCAAGAATAACGGTTGTAGTTTCCAACTTAACACCTGTAGGATCAACGTTCAAAATAATTATAATTTAAGTCAATGAATAAAAAAAAAGTAAAAAAAGAAAGAGTGATTCGAAGTCTTAACTTTGATGTATAGGTGCATATGTACACAATCATGCATGCTATGTATATCTCCGCAGTATTATTGGGGAGCTGTTCCTTTTATGCTTCAAAGTAACCCTTTCCACATGGAATCAAATTACACACACATATATAGAACATTTCTAGTGAGAGATTCTCTTTTTTGATCATTTTATGGGATTGCTTATTGGAGCTTATTAGCCTAACTTTTTTTATAATGTATCGGCATCTAAACTGTTCAGTTTTTAGGTTTATATAAGTATATCACTTCGACAAATTTTCAGCCAAATTGATAGTCGTTAAGATGTTTATAATTGTGATTGAACGGTTCAAATTGGACATATTTCGTTCGTCCATTGATTTAATCTAGTTTGATACCTTAATGATCATCAATTTTGCTGAAAATTTACACAAAGTGATTTATTAATAGATTCTTAAAAACTGAACAATTGAGATGCAGATATGTGATTGAAAAGTGGGCCCCACAAATAATCTCTTAAAATGACCAAAAAAAGATCTATTAGTGGAATGGCCCTATATATTATATATATAATATATTATTGTATGTTATATATTATAATATATATATATATATAGGCACTCGACCATGTAGTTTTTATAATGTATAGATCACTTTTGTAAATTTTCAGTCAAATTGATGAGCGTGAAGGTATCGAACTAGATTAAATCAATGGACGAATGAAATCTATCTAATTTGAACCGTTTATGTTTATAATTGTAAATCGCAGTTATAAATGCCTTAATGATTATCAATTTGGTTGAAAATTTACAGAAGTTGATCTACTCATATAGATCAATAAACTAAACGGTTGAGATGTGGAAATGTAATCGAAAAGTAAGTCTAATAAGTGATCCCTTAAAATGGCCTAAAAAAAATGATCCCTCACTAGAAATGCCATGTATATATAATGAGATTGGGCTTCTAATGAGAACTTTATGAAGAATTTCTAATTAAAGTTTGTGAGATCCACTTTTCGATCACATTTTGGCAAATTAACGGTTAGATATTTAAACCCTATCTAACAAGTGCAATCCACATTACTTGGACAAACAAGCTTAACACAAACTCTATCTGCCACCCACATTGCTGTTGGTCCCCATTTTTTTAACAAACCCTAGCTAATGTAATAGACTACTCATGTATAGCTGAACAGCTAGTATTCCATGCTTTATAAAACGATGTAGTGCGTAAAGTAAAATACAAATCATTCAGGAATAGCTAGTTACTTTAGAAGCTAATTAAAAGCTATATTGATGGTTTAGGACTCATTAGCTAAAACAAATATATTCTATGGTTATGCGAAGGAAACTACGATGGTACCAAAACACGTTTATTTCTAGCTTTTTCCGGCCGATTAATCCTTATTCCCTAATGGGAGCTTCTATTCATACCTCTAAATTTAGTATTTAGACCTCCCCACTTAATAGACCTCCAACATACTTTTAGAAATAACCAATATGCTATCTACACCACTCAAATTTCCTCACAATGTCCCTCCCTAATTTTCTTAGTTGGTCTTTGAGATATGTACCTGAATGCTCTTCTTCTCATGATTTCCCTGGGCTACCATCCATGGCCTTACGCTTGTGCAAATAATATATGAATTTTAGGGTATATGTTAGATGTTAGGTTATAACTGTGCGCGTTGCAATTTTGGTGTTGTAAAACTCAATGATATGAGTTTGGAGACTGTTGTTCAGCTTATTTAGATTGTGACTTGTTCAGAGTTTTGGGGTTAGAATTGTGTCTTGGAATTAATTGAGAGAGACAATTCAAAGTAGAGAACTCTGAAATTTTGAATTCACGGGGATATCTATATATATATATATATATATATATATAAGAAGGAGATTCACGTCATACTTGCAGCGGTCGATGTGGTCTAGGGTTGACTGTCCATCCAATTTGACCAAGATCTCCTGCCACAACAAAAATAATTGGAAATTGAGCTAGTTCTTAATCTGAAACTCATAACCTTATCCTCACAAAGTAATTTGTATCATGTTTAACAGGGTTTTGGGTTCCACTGGAACTAGAGGACTTTGCGAGGCTAAGGCTGGACATACTCGGCTGCGATGAGTATGAAGGTTACCAAGATTAAGAACAAAAATGATAAAATGAGTTTGGATTCCATTATCTTTCCTGAATATTGGAGATTTTTCCCCCTCTTTTGTGTTTTATTAGTAATTTGACAAGAGTTGACAAAATCAACTGTTACTTGGAAAAAAGAAGATGTCCAAATACGGGGAAATGATTATTTACCCAATATTAGCTTAAAAATTGCCCACTTACCCAAACATTCTAAGAGATTATTTCCCTAATATCTAATTAAATATATATTTTTTATTCTTTTAATTTATTTTTGGGACAATTTTGCCCTCTCCTTCTTTGTCACTTAGTGAGAGAAGTCATCGGAGACCTTGCCGGACTCCAGTGACCAGCGGCATGCCAGGGACTCTGGCGACCGGTCACCGGAATCCCGAATCCGGTCGCCGGACTAGTGACCGAATTCCGGCGTCTGAATTTATTGCCCCCTAATAATATCCAATAACCATATTATTGCCCCCCAATAACCATATTATTGCCCCCCAATAATCATATTATTGCCTCCCAATACTCTTTTTATTGCCTTCCAATAATCATATTATTGCCCTCCAATAATCATATTATTGCCCTAAAGTGAATTGCATAAACTCCCAAAACCAAAATGAATACACTAGAGACACAATTGATCAATTTATATATTCAATTGTACACGTAATTTTTTTTCCCTTCCTCATTCTCGAAGCTCACAGTATACAAAAAAAAAAAAAGTGCTCTGGGCACCCACCGGAGGGTGAGGCCAGCTAGTTTTTTCGCCGGTGCTTCCTCGGCAGTGGTTTGGGGGTAGTGACCGGATTGGGCGGCGGAAGATGCAACTGATTCGGTTGGAGGACTAGTCGGTGATTGGCTTATCTCAGGTATGGCTCCGGGCAATGGAGAAACCAGAGTGGTGGCTGTGCAGAATTCTAGTTTTGGATTGACCCGGTGGCGAGATTCTCTTTGTTTTGGGTTTTCACGGAGGCGGTGGCTTCCTTGATATGCTGCCTGTGCTCGCTAGGTTCTTGCCTCCGAAAATGGCTGTACTTATAGATCGATCGGAGTCCTATTCGAAGCAACAAGGTGATCGAAGCGTCTGGTTCTACAGGATCCGATTTGGATCCTCTCGGTTCGAATCCGATCACTGCCGGGGGTTGAACTTCTCCAAAAGTCACCAAACAATTGTGGCCTCACCGCTTCGTCATCACTGCCAACCCCACTGTGATGTTGCTGGCGCCTGCGGAAGTCGAAATCAGAGTGGAATTTGAGAGAGAGAGAGAGAGAGAGAGAGAGAGAGAGAGAGAGAGAGAGAGAGAGAGAGAGAGAGAGAGAGAGAGAGAGAGAGAGAGAATAGATCGAAGAGGGGATAGGGGAGAGAGAGAGAGAGATGAGTGTAATTTATTAATTAAAATGAGGGCAATACTGTCAATAGATGTTAGATTGGGTAAATAGGAGTAAAAAACTCTTAGTAGAGTCTAAAATTGGGTAATTGGTCACGACCCCATCCGAATACTAATTTTGAATGTATGAATAGAAACTCCCTTCCCTAATTAGGGTTTTTAAGTAATAACAAAAGGACAAGAGCACCATGCCAACGAGCTGCATTTGTTTGGGTGAAGAAGTTGAGGACATTCATATAGAGACAACAATCCCTTAGAGACAAAAATGTTCACCTGGTCAGTTATTGACCAAGAAAATAATGCTCAACCACCCTTAAATGTAAATCCAATAGCAGAGAGAATTATTATTAAGTTTAGGTGTTTTGTTTTCCACCCTTGAATGTAAATCTAAGGATTATTGAGTATAAATTCTTTGGTCAGCAACTGACCAGGTGAACACTACTACCCTCGGAGAATAGGTGCAGACTGCAGACAAATCACTAATGGGAGTCAACAACGCATTAGCATTAGTGATCATGTTTAACTAGTTAGGGCTAGTCTAAAATCTGCCAGGTGTTCCGACGTCCCTAATTATATAGATATAGTCCTCTAATCACGCAACCAATAAATATTATGCTTTCACATGACACTACATATGTATGGAGCATATATAATATAGTTGGGTAGAGATTAATTAGAGGGCAATAATAGAGGAGGTTAGTGACAAAAACTATTAATAATATCAGAGATAGGCCTAATGAAGAATCAAACCATATATTAAACTAGCCTTAATTTTTGAACCATCATAATTAGCCTAATTTTTTATACATTGCTGATATAGTTATCCTCTGTACAATGTCCTCTTGTAATGTCCCTTCAATATTTCATCCGATAGTTTAATGTCATTGCATATGAATGATACTTGAAATAAAAGTTTTAAGGAACCTATATTTTCAATGATAGAATGTTATTTAATTGTATTAGTTTACCATATGTATATCATTCACGATAAGAATTTGACTCTAAAATATTCGACATCTTTTATTTTTTTAATTATTAAGTTTTGTTCAAATTAGAAACGGGTGTCTCAAGCATGCCAATTGCATTTACATGGTTTTCAATGGGGTTTGAGTGTCTCACAATTCCACAAGCAAGGGTGGCCCTGGGGGTGTTCAAATGGAGCAGCCGCACAAGGCCTCCGGTTTTTTAAGGCCTCTGAATTCAATTTTGTAATGGCTTTAGATAAATATATAGGTCAAGAATGTTGAGAGTTATTGAATTGTTGTTCAGTTCAGTTGTCCACTTTACCTTAAGTTGTTAGGCTTGATTGGTCTTGGGTTCAAAACCCATGGGGTACTTAGCTCTGTTTAATTTTTTCTTTGCCTATTTTGTGATCTTCTCTCTTCTTTTAATATATTTTTTTTCTTTTCATTCCTAAGGCCTCTCTACTTTCTTCTTCGATCTTCTGCTATGTTTCTTGATTTTTTTTTTTCCCCTATTTTTCCTTCCTTGTTGATGTTTTTAGGCGTCCACTATTTTTTTCTTCTATTTCTACCAAACATTTTTTCTTAATTCTTCTAATTGAGATCGTGATTAATAAGACATCATTTAAATTTTCGCACTAGGCCTCTTAATTTTTAGGACCGGCCCTGTCCACAAGCTACTCTCTTTTTTTATGGCAATATCCCAGATTATTCTCAAGTTACGACAAAATTATCAATGACAATTGTTGTAAATAATCATGGGTTGGTATCAAAATGATGGATCAAGCTGAACAAAAGTAAGAGATACTTTGAGGACAAGTTACAACACATTTTTAGTACAAATGTTGTGAGGCTGATGTGAAGTACTTTAGGCTTAATTTCGAAAAACAGCCTAACCAAAAAGAAGCAAAATTGATCCCAAGCAGGATATTGGACCTATTCGAAGTATGCAAATTGCAAAGTGATGATGGCTTTTAAAGTGGGAATAGGCTACTTTTGGGGAATGAGAATTCTTGTTTTGCTGGTGCTTTTTCAGTTTTTTGAGTTCTTCTCTTCATCAACATCAAACACCCATTTTTATCGAGTCGCAGCGTCTCAGAGATGCAAAACTGCAAAAGTAAGGAGGGAATAATTTCTGATGGGCCAAAGCAAGAATTTAATCAAATGTACAATCAAGACGGTCCGTCAGTATTGATTAATCTCTTTATGACAGTATTTTCCTTATTTTATGTTTCCGTTTCTTTTCTGGTTAGGCCTACATTGTTGAATTGTCAATATGAAGTCCTTCAAAAAAAAAAAAAAGTAATGATTTATATTAGCAATCTAATAACGAAACATGTTTCCAATGATCATTTGATAGCATAAATCTTATCTCTACTACTATAAAGCGAATCCATCAAAAGTTTCACTAAATTTTAAACTACCTTAATTACTCTTATTGTGTTAATATTGAAAATTAAAAATAAATAAATATAAGAGTTATTATAGTAATAACAAAAAGAAATAAACAAAGAGATAAAAATGGAAAAGAGACGTGGGGAGTGAGAGGAGTATAGAATAAATAACTGCATATATTCATTTTAAATTCTCACATCTACAAGCAAGTGAATAAACGGATAAATCAAAATTAATTACTACTTTATTTTTTTACGTGACTTTGTGAGTCCATGTATTTGCATGCGTATGAGGCTAGTATTACTGAGTTAGACTCTTATAAGAGCATCTCCAACCATTTAGTCAAAAGCCAAAGTCATATGCAAAATATGACTCCCCTAATGTCATCACTATTCATTCAATTTTTGCATCTCCAACCATTTTTAGTCAGCCATTTAATAAATTAATCATTTTTTAGAATTAATTAACTACAATTGCAGCACATGTAGCGGGGCCCACTATTTTTTAGCCAAAGAAATTTGGCTTTCCTTCTACAAACTTGAGTCAAAATGACTCAGTTATGGCTCAAGAGTCAAAATAGCTAAAGGAAGAGCATGGTTGGAGATCTCTCTACCAAAAAGCCAAAGTCAAAATGACTTATAGCTAAATGGTTGGAGATGCTCTAACCGTCTACTAATTAATTGATCAGCTTTTACTCAACAAGTGATTGACAGTAGATTCTAGACAATTATGAGATATGTTGGTATATGGAAATGTGAAATATTTTTCAAATCTCACCAAAATGGAGATCTATGAAGTTGATGACTTGGTGTAGAGCTATGCTTGTCATCTTGCGTTGGTTTTTGTTAGATACAATTGGTTTTTATGGAAGCACACGCCGTAATGACATTGCATATACATATTCCATATATAAAAGTTCATTTTCAAACACACCAACCAATGTCCGCAGGACAAACAAATAATTAAGATTTAAATATTAAATTGAGATTACTTATTGTTTAGAATCTTTAGATAGTCCCAAACTTCAAACATTGCAGTGGTAATCAGAGGCCAAGGTTCCATCTCATATCGCAATCAAAATGGACAGGCGCGCATCTTTGCCTATTTGAAACCCTAATTAATTTGTAAGTTGTGACCATGATGATCATATATATTCCCAATTTCGAAAAGCAAAAAAAAAAGGTAAATAATAATATATAACCTTAGTTGGTACTTGGTGTGACCTATACCTAATGGAGTATATGGTATAAGAATGATTAAATTTGTCAATACAAAGTAAAAGAGAAGAGCTAGCAATTAGTATGATTCAAAGGAGGAAATTATAACTTTTTATGTGAGTGCCATGAAAAACTTTTTAATTTCTAAGAGGAACTAAATATCATGACCTTCCCGCCCCCACGATTCCTGTTGCGTTCCACTTGGTTGTCAAACAATCTGGGCACCCATGAAAGTCATTCTGGGAGGCCATGGTTTAAAGTAGAGCGCAGCTTCCTGCATCTTTCTCAACTTTGATCATTCTTCATCTCATATTGACTCAAAAACCCTACTACAGTGAAAAAGTAGTTTTGCCACTTTCACCTTGAAGAATTCAATACCTTTATTCAGAGAACTATAGGCTTCCTTCTTTGAAAAGTTTCCTTCACTGTATGTAGTGTCAAGGTATATACCCCAAGATTCATGGGTTTAGCGGGGAGCATAATCAAAATTCAAAAGCAAAACCCAACACTGTCACACCACTACCAATATGCAAAAAAAAATTCCAGAATTCCTACCATAGCCTTCACTAAATTTGCCCTTTTAACAAACCTAGTGGACACGCACTGGAAAAATCTGAGAGCGTCGGGGTTCCTCGAAAGTCCCTGAACGTGCATTAGATGATAACGATGATTTGCTCAGTGGATTGTGCTTGGTTTATAAATGTTCCACATGGGTTGGCTAATGTTTTCAGGTTTGGTTTGTGAAAGATGTGCGCTGAATTATGATCCAAAAGTTGCGAGAAGATGTAAACCAAACCACTAGTTATTGTCTGTTCCAGAATCTAAGCAACAGATCAATTTGATAACCTTATGTACTAATTAAGGAGGAGTCCATTCCCAATTCATTTCACTCAAAGTTAACTGAAATCACTGAAAATGGGAGAACAAAATTATCGTCATCTAACAACAAATAAAATGTACCCTTGCTAATTATAATGGGATGAATTCTAATAGAGTTTATTGAGAGTAGTATATGCAAGATTGGAATATGAAGTCTTGTTTTGAAATACTCTAATTTCAAGATTGAATATGAAGTTGTTTAATTTAAAATTCATGATATTTTGGCTTCTTCATCTACTCACAAAAGTTGCTTTTGAGTTGGATGTTTTAATTTTAACTTGATTTGGATATTAGGTCTAATGAGCTATTGAAGTGTCTTGGGAGAGTGTTGTTATCTTGATCGGAAGATACCTACCAACCGTTTGTAATAGAGGAAATTTATTATAGACACCTAACATATTAATGATTCAAAACTAAAGTACCGATAACAAGATTTATACTTTGCTAGATATAGTGGAACACTTTGAGTTGAACGAGCGTTTAGCAAGTAATGGATTTGTGTCAATCCAAATGTCACTAACGTCATTCTATAAAATTGATTCACGTGTTTGATTAACTAAATCTGACCACATGAGGATGTGGTCAGAAAATCAATGAGTCAAAGTTACCGGTTCTAATATTGGTTATCAATATATATGACTTGAGTCACGCTAAATGCAGTATCATTTTTTTTTTTTTTATCGGAAACAAATATTACAATGAGAATAGTGGTTTTCGATCATCTCCCAACAAGGATAAATAGAAAAACCCTGCCCACTAGACTTTAAGACTCAAAGTCCATACTAACACATTAATGGAGCCAAAGAGACCCCGACTCCAAACAAAGAAAAGTTTGACTAACTTTTAAGACTTCTTTTGCTAGGCGATGTGCAACTTTATTGCATATCATTGAAAAACCAAAATTTTTCCTTACAACTTATAAGAATTTCTACACACGTACACCTATTTCTATATAATTAATTTTTGGATAAAATACTTTAATTATTGTGTGTATCTTTCTATTATTATTATTTTTTTAAAATTTAAATTTTTTTTTTGTGACAACCTAATGTAACGTCTGGTATTACTTTACAATTTCTACACTTCTGTGATTAAACGAATATAACATGCAATTTAGAGAAAGAAAAGTCCTCGAAAGATGAGAGTACATATATACTCGATAAGTCGATATTGGCAAGAACAGTTCAACAACTTGATATTCGGCTGAAGGTATATATAGGCTCCAGTTTTGTACCTTGCCTTACCTTATAGCTCCAGGCCTCCAGTTACATATGGCCTTGTAGGATTTAGATTACTTGTTCTCTCAATATATTTGTGGAAGAATCCTCACCGACTTAGACTCTACAAGGCTGTTCCCATGCATGTTGACTTTTGCCAAAGACACATTGTAAGCCCGAGCCTCACAGTTATATCGAAAATGCGCGCAGGTAGTCTTTATTTATTTGATAAGGTAGGATTAGATTATATGGGTCTGTTTCTGAAACAGAAAGGTCCATGATCAGAGATGACGATTGGTGGCACTAATAAGATTAGATTTGTCTAAGGATTATAGCTAGAAAGCCCAAGTGTTCTGAAGCACCGAGGTTGATGAACATGATCGAACAGTATTGAACTATTGTTAATGGATGGGATGGCATGATTAGGCAAAAGACAGCAAGTAGCACTAGACATACCGGGGCCAACATCCATATGAAGGGCGCGTTTCGTACATATGACAATATTGGATTGTTTAACATGTCTGAATATGATTGGATTTCAATAGGCAAGATTGGATAACAAAGTGGATAGTGATAAAATTTAAAAAAATTAAAATTAGATAGAGATCGGCCACAGACATCACCGCCGGCAGTCCTAGTCGCCACTGCTCTCTCATCGTCGATCAACAACCCTACAACTCTCTCTCTCTCTCTCTCTCTCTCTCTCTCTCTCTCTCTGTTCTTAGAGAACATGCCCGCCACCGCACTTGCCCTCCACAGCTCGCCGGTGCCTAACCATCGCTGGCCATCTCCATTCCACTTCCAAGTCCGAGAAATTGAAGATCTATCCAGCGAGCACGACCCATCAGATAGATCAATATGAAGCTTCGACGGAATTGGATCTAGAGCAACAATTCACGTAACTCTCAGCTGCACAAATTCGATGATTCCGATGATCGGAAAAAGTTGCATAACGGCGGTGGAATGCATTGGAGACTGGATAAATCGGTGGAGAGCTACTAGAGCAGAAGAAGAAGAATTGGAAGCCGTGGTTCAGTTTATCGTGGTTGATGCTAGAGATGCAGATTTGGAAGCTTTCTGGTTGGATAAATTATATATCACCTTTCTAATAGGATTGGTTATCCATACTTGATAAGATTTGAAAAATCTAGCTGCAAATTATCTCTGCTTCCAAACATGATTAGTTCCCAGATTAGAATCCAACCTCTATATCCGATGAAAGAAACGCGGCTGAAAAGTAGGAATAGTTCATAAATGATTGCTCCGCCACAAATGGTCAACAAGACTACAAGGTTGGGCCTTGGGCTTACTTAACCCTAGACTTGGGCTCCACTTTTTGTAGGATTTACATATATATATGGTTTGGTTTTTATAGTTCAAAAGTTTAAAATCGAATTGATACTTCTGGATTTATCATCCAGACGACATACAACATCCCAATAAATGTAGTTTCCCCCCCGCCTGTCCCGGGTTTCCGGGATTAGGGTTGATATCCAAGCACTTTACATCTACAAGCAATACTGGTTATCATAACAAATGATATTAATTAATGCAAATTAATGTAATAACGAAAATTTCACTAATTGTTGTGACACAGTGATAAAACACAAGTTCTTCTAAACACTAGAGGCAAATAAGAAATTATGCATGATAGTAATAAAAGAAAATTCAATCATTTAGGACTCCGGTATTCTAAGAAAACTAGGCCATCGAAGCCTACAATTGGAAGTCTCATCCGAAGATCAAAGTGAATATGTTAGCTATCGTTAATGACGCCAATTTAAAGCCATTAATTACAGAGGACAATGAATGCAGCACACGCTCAGGTTAATTTGCCCTCTCAAGCTGTCCCCATCATTTTCCCATTCTCCTTTCAGTTCTGAAATATGAGAATCACTGTTCCTTTATTTTCTTTTCTTCTTGTAGGTAACTGCATTTGGTCATTCATTTTATCTGTAATAGACAGAGCTATATCTTCAGTTATTTCTCACTATTCCACTTGTCTTGGACTCTTGGCTATGGCGATTCGTAATTGTACACCTTCCTACATGTTTACTCGATCATGCTTGTTGACTCCTCATAAGAAGAGAGTGCACAGAGCCATAGAGCACTGATTTCATTATCGAGGAGGACCCAAATATTGATTACACCACCAATGAGCCCGGAAGAGGAAGATATTTGCCGGAACCAATTCTTGGGTTGCCCACTAGCTTGGGCATTGGAGTTGTTTGGGCTTAGACCTGTCTTCATTTGTGGTCCATGTTTAACCTAAGCAATACGTAAGACGAAGTCTTCGTCTTTGTCTTTAGGTATAGAAACGAGTATGCTCTCAGAGTCTCGGCTAGCTCTATCAATCAATAAGTTAGTTGTTAGAAAGGCAAAAGAACTAGCTAGTGGGAGTGAGTAGTGAGTGAGTGCATCACAGCATCATACATGGTCATCTTTTGCCCCAAAATATGTGGATCGATCAAGAATGACAACACAAGTTGTTTGAATACTAGTGGAGGATATATAACTTCCAAGGTTCAATTGCTGTCATAAGCGTGTGTGTAGGCCTTCTATGCTAAGGAGGTCCTTAATTTAGCTTAAGGAACAAATTTCCATATTTTGACCACTTTTCGATCGTATATTCACATATTAACTGTTCAGTTTTTATGTATATATAAGTAGATCACTTATGCAAATTTTCAGCCAAATTGATGATCGTTACGGCATCCAAAACTGCAATTTACACGAATGGTTAAGGTTGGACAGATTTGGTTCGTTGTGTAAATTGCAGTTTTGGATGCCTTAACGATCATCAATTTGACTGAAAATTTGCAGAGATGATCTACTCATATATTCCTAAAAACTGAACGGTTAAGATGTGATCAAAAAGTTGTCAAAATATGAAAATCCGTTCCTTAAGCTAATTTAAGGACCTCCTTATAGAGCAAGATTCTACACACACACACACACACACACACACACACACACATACATGCATACAATGCTTCTCTTCTAAGGACCTCCTCATATATTAAAATATGCAAATTTCCTTGATATACTCACTTTTCGATCGCATATCCACATCTTGACCATTCAGTTTTTAGGTCCTAATCTATAGATTACTTCCACAGGCCGGATTAGAAGTGGACGTCCGCATAGATGCAAAAGTGCGGACGTCCATCCTTAGGCCTCGATCAAGCGTCGATGGTGGCATTGCTGTTGCTGGACGAAGACTCTGGACATCCCTGAAGGCGTCGCCATCAATGTGAAGGCTCAGGTGATCGAATTCGAAGGCATGCGCGGCGAGCTAGCTGAAACCATAGAAGCACCATCAAGGTCGACTTCAAACTCTTCATCGATGAGTCCAGAAGCAAGAAGAGGTTCGACATCGAGGCTGTCCGTCGGCGCCTGATGCCGGTGCAAGGATGGACGTCCGTACTTTTTTTGTTTAGCGGATGTCCGCTTCTGAATTGATCCATATATGTACATGTATGCATATGTATGTATGTATATATATATATATATATATATATATATATATATATATATATACAGATCCTATCCAGAGCGAGGCCTCGCTCTGAAATTAAAGTGTGAGGTTGGAGTTTAGGGTCACTTTTCGGTCTCATATCCACATCTCGACCATTCAGTTTTTAGGTACTTATGTATAGATTATCTCTGCAAAATTTCAGCCAAATTAATGATCTTTAAGGTATCTAACTCACTTAAACTAATGGACGAACTGAATCTGTCCAACCTGAACCATACTAGCTTTAAGGCAGTTATCAATGACTTAACGACCATCAATTTGGCTGAAATTTTAAAAAGATGATCTATACATTAGTACCTAAAAGATGAACGGTCAAGATATGTATATGAGACTGAAAAGTGACCCTAAACTTCAACCTCGCACTTTAATTTCAGAGCAAGGCCTCGCTCTAGATAGGATTTGTATATATGTGTGTGTGTGTGTGTGTGTGTGTGTAAAATCAAATTAACACAGTACTGGGTATAAACAAATTCATACATTAACATAGTGGAAAGCAATACATCATTTTAGTTTCATATATGAAGTTTATATCCAATGCCAAATTAGCTATATATCAGGATAATACCATTGTTATCGATCTCTTTTGTTTATGACTCGATCAATGCAGATGAACAATAAAGATGAGCTGCCAGTTTTGACTGTAAAAGAAGTATTCAGTAGGTTGAATTAGCTAGCTAGAAGTTCTAATTTAATCTAACAAGGAGATAGTGGCTCTGAACTTTTGATCACCAAGTAATTAATGCCAAAAACATTTTGGTTTACAGGCTTGTTGTAAATAGTACAATTTGAAAAAGTAATATGGGGTTTACATCCAAAACCAATTGGTAATGGATGCAGTGACCCAAAATCTTATAAATTCATATGCAAGGTCCCCAATTTCCCATGTGGGATTCATACTCTCAACAGGCCCCCGCACTTGTGATGAATTTTCAAACCATATACGTGAACAACTTATATTGGGTGACGTGGAGATTGTGTGGCCGCGAAGCATGCACACGTGGGATAACCTGCTCTGATACCATGATAAAGTAATCTAGGGTTCACATTCAAAATCAATTAACAATGAATGTAGAATAAATGTAGTAACCCAAACCCTTGTAAACTCATATGCATGGTCCCTAATTTCCCATGTGGGATTCATACTCTCAACACGTACAGTCTCGCTTCCAAATATAGATCGAGGGTCCTCCATGTTATATTCAAAAACCTCTATTTTAAACTTCAATCATTGAGGCAAAGAAGATAAGTGATGCATATGTTTAATTACATTCCATCATTTTCGACTTTACAAAGAGGAAGAAGGCGCGATTGATTAATAGGATTTACTAGGCCCTAGATGACGCCCTCAGATCTTAACTAGGATCTTTGATTTAAAAGGTCGAAATAAAGATATAAAAGAACAAGGTCAAACCGACCAAAAAGTGAAAAAAAGAAGTGGTACGTAGTTACCCAAACAAAAATTAGCAAGAAAAACTAGCACTTTCACATGAGCTTTGATACAAAAGCTCCTCCAAGTATTCAGCACCCAAATCCTCTAATACCACCACATTTTGCGTTACGACGTTCTCTTGCGTTTTATTCTTTGTTACTTTGGAAGGAATCGAACTCTTGACTTTTCCTTGCTCTTTATTACAACTATTCTTTTTGCACAAAGACTTTCTTCTCGTCGAGTGCCTCCTCTTGAGTGCCACAATTGGCGAGCACCCTTCGTCATATCTACACTTGATCTCTTGAAGTGACTCCCTCACAACTTCAACCGGAAAATTGAGCACAGCCAAAGGACCCCTCAGTGCAAATGCAGCTTGGTCATAGGCCAAAGCAGCTGCCTCGGCACTATCGAAAGTGCCAAGCCAAACCCTGACTCCATGCCTCGTCGAGTCCCTTATTTCAGCTGCGTATTTGCCCCAAGGCCTCCTCCTGACCCCTCTGTACGACTTTTCCTTTCTGGGTTTCCCTTCAAACACTTGGAAGGCATTGGAATTGGAAGTGACCTCCTCTTCCTTTACAGCTCCACCAAACCAGTGCGTTTCTTCAGCCACTAACGCTGGTTCTTTAGCCACAGCATCGAACAGCAACAAATCTTGAGGCTCATGATTTGTGTTAAATGGTGGAAAGTTCAACATATCGTTGTTGAAAGTATCGAGTAAAGCGTCGTCCCATGAGAAAGAATCTAGCGACGAACCGAAGGAGGATTCAGGTGAGAATTGAGAAGGGTTTGAGAATTGGAAGAGAGAGTATGACTCCATTTCCATTTGTGTATATGCTTGGAATTTGTGTGTTGTTCTTGGTTTTGTTTTGTTATATTTCCAAAAGTACAACAAGCCCTATATATACCCGAAGAAAATCAAGACTTTGAACCAGAATGCTGACAATGCAAAGTTTAGAATAATGAAGAGGATAAAATATAGCCAGGTGAAAGGTACAGCTTCTGGGTAAGGAGGATGTTAGGATTGTAGCACCAAAATCTAGTGCCAACTAAATTATTCAATCTTGGCTTTTCCTTGGAACCAAGACTAACATTTCTAGTTCTTTTACACACGTGGGTCAAATGAGGCAGTGAGGCACGGCGGCGGGGTTGGACCCGAGTTATTTACGATTTATAATAATAGTATAATATATACCAGAGAGATAGACAAACCCCAGTTGCCGTGGCATGATGGAAACCCTAGCTAGCAAGTTGCAGTGGGGCCATTAAATAAATAAAACTATGACAAAACCAAGCTTAATTATGATAACTAATAATAATCTGGCTAACTAAGAAACCCCAGTAGCTGGCGATTAGCCTGTAAGACAAAGTTTAAGTTTTTTCTTGTCGGACAACAAATCTAAGGGTGTTAAGTAATCGTAATGTTCCCTGATTTAATTAAAATCTAATAATTGTAAGAGCTTTTTATACGGTGAGACGGATATTTTTAAAAACAGTGTTGTAGAGGTTGCATGTGAGAAAAGAGAGAGACAATTTTAAAAATAAAAGTAAATTACTGCCAAACTGTTCTTTGGGTAATGAGGAATCAAAATGGACAAATTTAAGGGTATCAGGGAATCGTTCTATCCCTTGATTTAATTAAATTCAAGGGTTGTACAAGCTTTTTATACGCTGAGATAGATACTTTAAAAAAATATAATTATGGAAATTGCATGTGAGAAAAGAGAAAGATAATTTTAAATATATAAGTAAATTACTGCTAAATTGTTCTTTGGGTACGAAATAAGGAATAAAAATGAACAATTGACCTACGAATGATGATAATTAATGGACAAAAGCTTGGGGACAGAAAACATTTATCTGATTTTTTTTTGTTTTGTCTTTTTCTTAACCACTTGGTGGTTTTTTAAACTCTCATCATGTCCAATTATATATATATATATATATATATATATATTTTTTTTTTCCTTAATGTTTTTACTGCAAATAATTGGCTCAAATAATTTTGATTTGAATAATTCCTATATTGCATTTCTTCACCATTAGATGATATATACTATCTTTATGAAACTAAGGAATTAAATAAAGTACAGGCAGGTATTTTAATTAAAGCTATAAGAAAGAACATTGAGCAGTTGATTCATATATATGTCGATTCGGTAAATTAAGCTAGAAGAAGATTAGCACAGCTACTCTGCACTCTATGTTTATACTTTCTTAGGACTATCTTTTGAACAAGAAGACTTATTATCGTTCTTTGTGTTTATATATTTATCCAAAAGTTCTTCAGAATTGGAACATTTTCAAGGTTCAGTAACAGAAAATAGAGGCTTGTATCTGGACCGCACCACACAGAGACACTCAATTTCATGAGTCTTTATCCCTATCCAGTCAATTTCAAGTGAAAAAGAGATCATTGAAAAATTAGGCATGTAAATGTCATTTTCATTAACTTCCAGCTCTGTTTAGTGTAATTAAAATTAGAGGCTGATAATTGCCGTTGCTTTATACTAGATTCCCACCACCTTCAAAAAGTTCTTTTCTCTTTCAATTTCTTTATTGCTCTTTGAAGAGGGATCGTTCTTCATGGCAGAAAAATTGTGTGACCATGTGGTGTGCATGGACTCGATGTAGTTTATAGAGAAACACTTGGTATATAATTTACATTAAACTAAGTTATCACATGTCTTTATTTTAAAATTCCATAACTAACGCGTTTTTAATTATAACTTAACTTGAACGTAAAACTCAACACTTTTTATTGATCCATAAATTAAAAGTTTATAATCATGTTTAATACTTAACTTAGCCTGCGGGTCATATCGTGCCATGTTTGCTGATTAAAGATGTTTCAAAAGTCTTAACTCTTCTTGTTATAAGACGAACAAAAATTAGCCTAGCTAGCTAGCTAGAACTAGGTCATATTTTAACAGACTTCAACAAACCCAGAAAACCCTAATCAAGGGAAAGGGGAGGTCAGCAGCCGGACAGTTTCGCACATTTTTGTCCAGTAAAAATGGTTCGATCTTCTCGGTGAAAGTTACAAATTTAATATTTGTAGCTACTTTCTTCCCGACAGTTATACACTTATACATGAAACGAACTACAGTTGGAACTTGGAAGGATGAAGAGTTGAAGACGAAGGAGAAGTCTGTTTTGTTTTTGGTTTTATGGTAAAATTTAAGAATTATTACTTTGCATGGTCGGACCGTGGTTGGTCCACACTCCATCGTATCCAAAACTCAGTCAATTCAGTTTTGACCAGATTTGGTGCTCAATCAACCGCTCATGAAACACTGGACCTACTACTGGCCTACAATAGAGTTCCAATCTGGATTCTGGATTTGTGGTGACATACAATAGAATTTAGGTTAACTTTCATTTCTTTAATAGTTTTATGTCAAACCGCTTCTGCAGTTCCATATGCATTTGCGACAGAAGGTAGTTGGAATCTAATTTCTGTTTTAAGTTTCTCTAGAAACCTGTCTGAATCTATTCTATGATTTCTATCAATCTATCATGCTTGATATTAATGCCTGCATATGAGATTTTAGGGTTACGTTATTTAGGTAAACACAACTCCTTTTAAGTGGTAAATATTAATCACATTTACATTACGAATTAATATATATTAAGAGCAACTTCAATAGTTTCTCTATAATTTCTGTATAATAGAGAATGAAAAGTTAAAGTTTTAGCATATTTTTCTTCTCCAACTCTAACATATTCTCTATTTTACAGCAATCTCCAAATCTCCATATTCTTCCTTAAATTTTAGAGATTGCTGTAAATATAGGAAATTTAGTTTTCTCTTTCTTCACTTTCTCTAAAATATGGATAATTATAGAGAATCTGTTGGAGCAAAAGATGCTCATTTTTCCCTAAAATATAGAAAAATCAAAATATGGGGAAACTGTTGGAGTTGCTCTAAGTATACTACTGTTATTCTAATGGGTGAACTATTATGTAAATTTTCACTCCACTGAAAAAAAAAAAAAAAAGATTATACGGTATAACTTTTCTCTTTTTTTTTACTCTCAACTAATTTACATATTTATCTCATACTCCCCACCTGATATTTTCAATCTTTTTTCCCACAAAACATAACGTGCCTGCAGATCTAGACCCCTTCTAAGTTGTTACTTTATTATAATCATATAATACAACACAAATTAGTTGAAAGTTATCCCACACGAGACCATGACGACTACCTTTTTTTTCATCAATTTTTTTTTTTTCATGAAAATAATACCAACTTGTTCACCATGCACTGAACTGAACTGTATTCACATGCCCAAGAAGCATTTTTCGCTAAACAAACCAAAACATACAGAATCTAGCCAAACAAATCATCCTATCCTTTTGTTCACGTGTCGAATAAACTCGCACGTTCAAAATCTGCTGGTTCGAATCCTGTTGGGTTTAGATAATGAGCCAACTTGCAAGAATGCAAGTAAGTGCGTCAGTAATGGAGGGCCATATATATGTCTTTATTTCTGGGCGAGCTAGCCAGGTGCATGAACCTGAACACATCGATCACATCCATCAAAACTTTTCAGGATGCATTAACAACGTCATGAGGTTTATCTTTTATCATTGTTGAAAGAGATCTTTAATCTAAATCGTGCTAAGCTACAAAAGTAAATAGTGAAACTTAGCTTTAAATCAAAGCCCTAGCAGAGTACCTATGCTAATTTCAATTTTAATTGGAGTATTATAGTTATATAAATCGGTCAATAGCCCTCGTGCGGTTTTGCAAGTTCATGTATCTTGTAAAGAACTGCATAAAGATTAACGATCTGTGGTACCTCGATCCTGGTACATAAGACAATGTGATTTGAACAACATAGCAATATGTAATTAACTCCGTCTTTATCCTTTTTTTTTAGGGTCCATAAATTCTTAAACTAAAAAAAAAAAAAAAAAAGGTCCAAAAATTTCATTGAACTAGTCACACTTTTTAGTATTATGAATATCTCCGTAGAAGTCGTTTTGGTTTTCTTTGAAGTACTTGACTTTAAATTCTTTGTTTAGGTCAAATAATATTTTACTTTTCAATAATTTTCGAGAAATAGTATGTCCAACAGATAGCTTGTTTCACTAGACTCTAATATGATATGCAAACTTGCTTTCTCTTTAATTTAGGGGTGGGCGCGGTGAGGTTCGGTTTGGTTTGGTTTGAGGCCCAAACCACTTTTTTCGATTGGCCTATATATTAAACCGCAACCGCATTACAAAAGGGCTGAAGTGCTGAACCAATTATTTCAGTTACACCATTTTTCGGTGCGGTGCGGGTCGGTTTCTGTTTGGAGCGATTTATTAATTTCAACTAAAAAGAGAGGGCCAAAATCAGGCTTATTTTTACTTAATAATTTCAATAAGGCATAAATAAATTTTGAATGCATTTAGAGTCCACACAAATCAGCAAATGTCACTCAAATATCAAGCAACTTGCAGAAAGACCATAGCAACTTATTACACACACAGATATATATATATATATATATATATATAAATGATCAAGCAAACATAACAACTTATTACAAACTGAAAACCTAATCAAAAATGGATTTCTTATATATTGAAACCAACATTTCCATCAATAGAGAAATAATAAATAAATAAAATGTAATTAAAATAAATTCGGTGTGGGTCGGTTTAAATCGGGCAGTTTATGACCCAAAACCGCAACCGAACCGCTTTTATACGGTTCGGTGCGGTGTGATCATAAAACGAAACCATTTTAGTTCGGTGCGGTTACCAAACCGTTTTTTCGGTGCGGTTCGGGTCGATAATAGCATTTTCGGTACAAAATGTCCACCCCTACTCTTTATATTTACCTTCTAACATGTACTCACTTATGTGTCAATATTTTTTCTATTCTTAATTTTTGCATTAAATTATCTCTATCATATGAATACTTTAGAGTTCCTGCGTTTGCAATGGGGGTTTAGTCTGGAATTACTTTCATTTCCGTGAACCAAACAAGGCCTTAGAGTTTTAGAGCTCTTAGCATAAACTCATTTTTGACTAGCCCTTCAAAATGCGGGTTATTATGCATATGCATCTTTCTACTTTTAATGGATTCACACTCCAATTTGATAAAAAAATAAAAAATAAAAAATCAGATCACATGATATCAGGCTTTTGTTTATTTTATGTTATGCTTATTAACTTAATTAATAAAGATAATAAATAACCAAGTTAGAAAAAGTTATCAGTGAGGTTGTCGGTCAACTAGAATGGTTTGATTGTCCAATGAAATCCTGACACATATATAAATGAACAAAATCACATGTCACAAATAACCCCTAGTTTGCAAGAAAATATGTACCCTTGCATTTTGTAAACTAGTCGACGTAGTGATTTCCTAGTAGCGGCCAAGCCTATCGATTAGACAGTTAATTGAAGGCTTTTTCGTAAGTTTAAGACTTGAGAATAAAAAATGCGCTGGGTTGGAACTAATTTTGCTCTTCTCGTCTCCTGATTTTCAATCCTACCCATTTGAGCGCTCCCCATCTCCATTTCGGTTGCGGATTGGATTATCTGTCTTTTTTATAATAATCAAACGTAATTTTTTTTTGACAAGTAGAATGATTCATTTTATTAAGTGAATTAACCGCAGCGGTTGAAATAGTACGTACACCAAAATAGACATATATCTACGCTTAAACTGGTTCAGACACTACTTCATGAACAATAACGCACAAAGTTTAAAACTAACAAAAGACACTTCGCCTTCAAAGGGACATATTGGCTCTCATCACTACTAGAGAAAACCCATTTGGGGACAAATCTTTTCGGGACGGACTAATTTTTCGTCCCCCAAACACGTGATTAGAGACGGAAAAAATTATTTTGTCCCTAAAAGTTTTGTGTTTCAAAACTCTCCATCCAACGCTATTTAGAGACAAATAAGTTTCAATTAGAGACAAAAAATATCTGTCCCAAAATTTAATTGGGGACGAAATTTAATTTGGTCTCTTATGCATTTTAGATTTTGCAAATAATTTGTAAAATTTAAGCAGTTAGTTGCACTGAAATACAAATTTTGGATGAAAAGAATTAGGGTGAAAAAGTTCATCCCTAATTTCGTTGGTAGTATTTTTTTTTTTAGCTTTTCATTTGGATGGGGTTTGACAAAAATAAATAGTGTTTAGCAACTGAATGGGATTGAAACGATGTAGTTTCTATCTCACATATAAATCACCCCATTTATCTCAGTTCTTCGAACTATTTGACGATCACTGCTCTGCGACTTCCCCATACGAACTTTCGAACAACAGTAACTCCTAGCAGCAACGTCTCTATCATGCAATCTGTCTCCTCTATCTCAGCTCTCTGAGTCTCTCTTCTCCTCCTTTAGTACTTAAATCTTGAATTAGGGTTTTCTCTATTGCAGAATTTCAATTTTTTTTAGTTTTGGTAGTGCTAATTGTTTGTTTGTTGATGTCATAGACTTGTAGTAAGCATAGAGATTGCATTGCTAACTACTAAGAACCTAAGAGAACTTTTTTGAAAATCCGGATTCTAGATCATCTTCTATATGGAGAGAGTTTCTGAATATTCTCTTATTTTGATTATTCCTAATCTTAATAGCTTATTACGATTCTTTTATCTTAATATTGTTTAGCCAAAACATAATTTTTGACGTAAATACCCCTTATATAGATACTAGGAAAACCACGTTAATTAAAAAGGATAAACAAGTAAATTTACAAATAAAAGCAATAAAAGAATAAAGATATATTTTTATCTTTTATTAAAGGTAATAAGGATAATACAGGCTATACGTGCTCAGAGTTCCTCAATTGGGGTTTAGGGTTTTTGATCGAAATCTTCTAGATCTCGTGGGTGGTCTCATCCTCTCTCTCATTGGAGCCTGTTTTCTTCCTTCACCCCCTCTTGATTTGAACTCGTGGTTCAAATTTTGATTTGCCATGAGTCGGTTTGGTTGCAGAGGTTTGTTAACTTTGTGTTGTTATAAATTATAGTTACGTGTCTGTTGTTGCTGGGAATGAGTTTCTCAGGATTTGTACCACTTTGTAAAGGGCAGGTACCCGAAGTTCATCGATGCACTAAGAGATTTGGATGACCATCTCACAATGGTTCACCACTTTGTCTTGTTATATATCTCAGACTCAAAAATTGCGCAAATTCTTTGTATATGTTAAAGGCATATATTATTAGGTGTAGTACTGTTTCTTTATTCTTTAACCTTGCATCTTGTGTAATAAATCCATATGGTTTTGTTTTTGTATGTTCAGGCCGAGGTAAAGGGGCAATTGATCACATGGTTGACTTCTCACCCTTTGCAGCAAGTTTTGACTAATGATATTGACTTCAATATCATGCTAAGCTTTTTGGAGTTTTATGAGGTTACAGTTTTTACCATTGTGTTTTATTTTTTCTTCAATGTCTCTCCTACCTTTTCAAATCAAAGTTTCTTCTTTCATTTTTTTTTTTGATGTTGTTCTTTCATTTACTATATCATTGTTACAGTTATGTTTCGCTTATGTTGCAGGCTCTTCTTGCATCTGTGAATTGTCATTTATATCGTTCCAAAAATGTGAAGTATCCACCAATTCTTGATCCTTGATTGGTAGATAGCATCAGAAGAGATACAAATGGTTAAAAGAAAATATATTTTACTTTCATTATGTGCATCCTATATTTTTTATTTAAAAAAAATAAAGATATAGTTACTCAATTTTTTGACTATTCTTGATGTCTCAGCAACGTCTAGATACCAAGCTGCAATACTGAATATCAATAAATGGGGAGAGGTATGCCAAGTATACTCACTATGCATTGTAGACATGTATCCTAAAGACATGTGATTTGATTCTGGGCATTTTGTTGTGCAAGACACTTCCCATTTGCTTGTATTCGATTGTCCCAGCATAGTTTGCTATCTTTGCTGCAGTCATCCTTGTACTTGCTTTTACGGAGGTAAAACTTCGCATTTTGAAATGCCTCCACTTTCAGTAATGTAATTAGGCATGAAGAATCAGTGTTATTTACTCTTCTATTTTTTTCTTCATCTTTTCTAGATTATCTCTCAAGCTCTGTGTGCTAGTTATGGACTAACTGTTGGTGCAAAGCTCTCTCTCTCTCTCTCTCTCTCTCTCTCTCTCGGTTCCACTTCTTCTGCAGAGTTTGCTGAGTACATAAAGCAAACTAGATATGACCTCCATGGTGTAAAAGCAGATGGTCAGGTAACCACCTGATTATTTTTTCTTAGCCCACCTTTTACAGTATCTAGTATTCAAATTTTCTTGACAGAAAATTATACTTTACGGTTATATTAATCTCAGATGCTGGTTTTGATGACGTAATTGCCAAGGATCGTACTGATCAGGTCTGCGTGATGCAACAACAGTTCTTTGTTTTTGTATATATACATGATTTGGGCTTGCTGATAAAGACAAGGATCCATTCATTGAAGACTTTTCTAAGGTGAGTTTCTTCCTCGTTTTCTCTGTGCATTTGTTATATTATTACAGTTCTATGCATTCATGAATTTATGATTCTTTGCAATCAAAATACATTCAGGAGAACTGCAATGACATAGTTGGTGGATGGAAGGCGAAGCTGGTTAGGATTAACTCTGGAGAGCAGAGTGTAGCCTCTTCATTGCCAAGAAGAAATGACTATGACACTTCAAGTTTTGCATATGCAAATGCAATATTGTACTCGAGTTAGATATGCATTTCTGATAACCATTGTATTCAGTTGCTGGTGTATTGTGATTTAAACGGTCTTATCTTAAACTATGTCGCAATTCTATTAATGTTTGAACTTTTGCCGTTTGATAATAATGGAATTGGGGTTTGTCTTCACTCATTTGTATCTGAATTTGTGTCAAATTTACTATTTGCTTGGTTTTAATCATTCCATGTTCGTTTGATTGGTTCCATTAAATTTGAAAATAATTATAATTTAAAAATAATTAAAATTTGAAAATAATAAGAGACAAAATGAGTTTTGTCCCTTATTCATTTGATTGACGTCATCTATAGTTAATTTTCCCGCCAACTTGAATGATATTGGGGATGGAATTTTGTTGAATAGGGGACAACTTTATTTTCTTCTCCAAATGCATTAGGAGACGGAATTTATCAGCCGTTGTCTTTTATAATTAGGGACGAGCATTAGGAGACGACTTTAGCCACAAAATGATTTCGTCTCAAACATTTTTTCGAGACAAATTCTCAACTTTTAGAGACAAATTGATTTCGTCCTTAATAGGATTTTCTCTAGTAGTGCATTCACCTCTCGTCAAGCATGTAATTGTGGTACGAAAGATTAATAGTACTTCTAAGAAGACTCATATAAGATCTTCAACTAGGCTAGACAAAATAAACTCAACATACTAGGACACCACTAACTGAAGACAGAGTGTATAGACTGGGTCAAGCCCATATACGTCACCAAGATAGTGGGACTAGTTAGAAAGACTAACAAAATAAAAACTACCTAACATGGCCAAAAGCGGCTCCAGCAAAGCCCCAACTCCAATCCACCACCAACAACACAACCTGACACCGACTCAACCACCTTTGTGTGCCTTTCAAGAGCCGCCATCATCCTCATCGACGCCACCACCAAAGCACCACTAAGTACGCATCAACTCGAACCCAACCGGGACTAAGTCGCCAAAGCACCAAGCCGCGCTACAGGATGCCGCCATCATCAAGGAACCACCAACTCTCCAGGAACTTGTGTCGCGACCGCCTTCACCGCTAATAAGATCTACAGAGCCAACCAACCCCTGCAAAACCTCCCCGACTAGCAAAGCCAACGAGCCATAGATGAGCCTAGAAACAAAACACCACTCGTCCGGCAGCTGCACTGCAGATTAGGGCGGTCATAGGCCAACATCGAGCAAGCCACCGCCAAACGAGTACGACGCTTAACTTTAAAGAACTGTGTGGTTTTTTTTTTTTTTTTTTTGTGAGAACTCGGCTCTGCTAGGTTTGTAGAAGTTGAGTTTGCAGATTTTATAATAATTGAATGTATTTCTTTAATATAAGTAAAAATAATATAAAAAGACATCTTGTAGCATATGTTTTTAATACAAAATAATATTATATAATGATATAAACATATAGCATATACTGAGAGCAACTCTATTGCGGATCATATTAATGCGGATCAAATGAGAACTTTCAATTTTAGACTTAGCAAAGAAATGTTCTTGTCCCCATGCTTAGCTATGCATATGGAGGCTGAGGCATGTAGCGTGGGTTTATAATTGCCTATTCACCAAGATTAATGGGTGGTGTTTGAATTAGAAAGTGATTGCTGCCATGTTATGAGACAATGTGAACCTTATGAGGTTGGGTGTATTATCAATGATTGTAAGTCATATTTGAATTTTTTTTTTTTATTCATTTTAGGTTAGGCATAATTTTCGAGGAGTAAATAGTGTAACTATTATAGATTATCTCACCTTGCTTGTTTCAATTATTTGAATGATGTATGGTTAGGATGAGGCTCCTATTATTATTTTAGGTTAGGCATAATATTCCATACACCACAACCAAATTAACATTCCCTGATACAAATTTTGGGCAATACTACTGTTAATGTTTAAGATTGAGCAGTAGCTTAATCTTTGTTAACGCTATTCCGATAGGCGGACCGCTACTTGCAATGTTCTCAGAGCTTCCGCTACCTATTAAGTGAAATACAAAGTGGCCGGGGTCAGAGGGAGACCACGCTGGGCGGTCTTCTCTTCTCCAATGCCTAAGTTAGTCAATGTATTTATGTTGACAGAATAACAATAGGTAAGTAGTAAATGCGTAATTAATGAGGAGAGAGGAGAGAACCTTTTATAGATGGGGAAGAGGTTGATCTCTTCCATATTTTCGATGTGGGACTGATGTGCTTCAGTTTCCAGCTTCTAGAGCTTCTGCTGCTATCTTGAAGCAGTGCGTGGCGGCGCGTCGGCTGTGATATGGGGGTGAGCCGGGTCTCAGGTGATAGCCTGCTTGGCTATGTTTCCGTAGGTCACCCCGCTGGCGGGAATTAGTACAGCTGGCGTTAGCATGAGCGTAGCTCATTATAGCTAATTATGCTTGGAAAATGCTCATGTAAGTACGTGTAAGTAAAACTACGCTATATTGGATTAAATTGTTGCTACAAGTATGTTAGATAGAAAAGCGAGATTAAAATTCTACGTGATTGCATGACCACAACTGATTGACAGAGTTTGAGGTTTTTCTTGTATAATTATTGAGTCTTCATATCAATAAAGAAGGAGATGATTTGATTTGCTAAATCCCAAAATCTATCAGCAAGAGAGATTGGTGTGGAGGAGATAGAGCACCATGTCGGAAAAGAAGAAATATGGAGCATAAATGTGAGCCGTTATTTGAATCTAATGGCTCCAATTGAAAGTCCCTCATTTGATTCGCATTAATGCGGTCCTCTTGGAAGGGTATCGCAATACTCGGTTCTTCCATTTGTCTATGCTACACAGAAGGCAAAGAAATAGAATCAACAGTTTATGTGTAGATCCAGATGTGTGGATTTCAGGGGAGAATCAAATAAGAAGTGCTTTTACTAGCTTCTTCAAGAATCTCTACTCTTCGTTAGAGACTAGGGGCTAGGGTAATGTCCTGGAGAAGGTTGATTGCCTAATCTCACCCGAGCAAAATTCGCGGTTATCTTCCCCCTTCACCGTGGATGAGGTCCAGAAAGCAGCTAAATAGCTCGGAAATTTCAAGGCTCCAGGGCCCGACCGATTCCCAGGTACTTTCTATTGTAATTTTTGGGAAACTTTGTGTGTTGATGTCAATCGAGTTGCCACTAGTCTTTTTCTTGGAGATTTTTCCATTGACCCCCTAAACTGCACCAATATTGTGTTAATCCCCAAAATCCCCCACCCAGAAACAGTTGGCTAGTTTTGACCCATAAGTCTCTGCAATAACTCCATAAACATCCTCTCTAAGCTGCTAGCTAATAGGCTTAAACCTCTCCTTCATCTTATTATTTAGGAGAACCAAAACGCTTTCGTCCCTGGAAGGCAAATCCAAGATAATATTATTCTTGCCCATGAAATCTATCATTATTTGAAGCTGAAGAGTTCAAAATCGGAGCACGAAGTTGCTCTAAAGCTAGACATGAATAAGGCCTATGACCGAATTGAATGGGATTTTCTTGAGGCCTCTCTTCTGAAATTTGGTTTTGATCGAAAGTGGGTGCAAATGGTGATGAAAGTGGTTACTACTGTTTCTTTCTCTTTGTTGATTAATGGCAAACAGGGATAGTCATTTTCTCCCACTAGAGGCTTGAGACAAGGGGACCCACTGTCTCCTTATCTCTTCCTAATAGTGACGGAGGTCCTCTCCAGAAACATTTCAGCTACCACAGACTCAAACTTGCTGTAGGGAATCAAACTTAGTAGAAGCTGCCCGGGGCTCTAGCACTTGTTTTTCGTGGATGACTCTCTCTTCTTTATGAAAGCAACCGCAAAAAATTGCACTGGCCTAAGATCTATCATTGACACTTATTGTGTTGCCTCGGGTCAATCCGTAAACTTAGAGAAATCCTCTATTTTCTTCTCTGCCAACACTCCTTCTGAGATACAAACTGAAATTGCCTCTGTTCTCAACATCCCAATCTTGGAAGAGCCTGGGAAGTATCTTGGACTCCCAACGCTTTGGGGCAACTCAAAGCGGAAGGCCCTTGCCTAAATCTGAGAACGAATTCAACAGAAAATTAAGGGATGGAAGGCAGCGGTCCTCTCACAATCTGGCAGGGAAATCTTGATCAAGGTAGTTGCTATGGCAGTTCCATCTTATCCCATGTCAGTCTTTCTCATACCTATTACTCTCTGTAAAGAAATCAATTCTGACATTGCTAATTTATGGTGGGGCTCATCTGAGTCGAATGACAAGGTACACTGGAAGTCATGGGATACCTTGTGTAGACGCAAGGCAGAGGGGGGGGGAGGTATGGGCTTTAAAGACCAGCGCAATTACAATCTGGCCCTCCTGGCTAGGCAGTGTTGGAGATTGATAAATAACCCCGATTCCTTGTGGAGTAGAATTCTGAAAGCCCGTTACTTTGCTAATTCCTCATTCCTAGACGCGAAGAAAGGAGCTAGGCCTTCATGGATTTGGAACAGCCTGTTGGCTGGGAGGGAGACCATCTCCATGAATGCGTTATGGCAAGTGGCTAATGGTAGAAAGATCGATGTTTGGAAGGATAGATGGGTTCCGAATAATAATGGTGGCCTAATCAAGCCTACCATCACCTCAAATAGGTTTATTCCTCTTCTTGTGTCGGAGATCATTGATGAGAACCTGAATTGGAACTTAGACCACCTGGAACCCTTCCTTGAAGCCTCTGACCTAAGAACCATTAAAGCTATTCCTGCCAATAATACTGGGGAAGACACCTTGATCTGGCCCCACACAAAGAATGGTTCTTACACAGTCAAAAGCGAATATCAGAAGCTGGTCTCATCCACTACAACCCCTCCCAGATGTAAGCCTTCTTCCTCTAATAAGGTGAATAAGTCAATTTGGAATCTGATTTGGGGTTGTAAGGTGTTACCAAAAATCTCAAATTTCACTTGGAGAGCTATCTCTAATGCGCTCCCGATTGATTGGAATGCTTTCAAAAGAAAGATATCTCCTACTCCCTTGTGTGCTATTTGTGGAGAGTACACAGAGACAAAAGAGCACTGCCTCCTTTTGTGCCCTTGGACCACGGCGGTATGGTATGGCTGTAATCTTGGTTACTCTCCAAACAAGGGATCGATCACAACTCAGGATGCCTGGCTCCTAAGGATTCAGGAGAAGGCCTGCTGCCTCTCAAATGATCCTTCTTGTGTCATTCAAAAAGTGCTGATCTTGATGTGGGAAATCTGGAAACAGAGATGTGAGGCTGTGATGAGAAGCTGCAACCCTAGACCAATGGTAGTGATTGAAAATGCCCAACGCAGTTTTAATGAATGGTCTGCCTCCTTAGACTTGATGGATAAAAGCTCCCACTCTAGGTATGAAAGTTTCCACCCACCGCTTTGGTCAGCGCCAAGTCCTCCCTTTGTCAAAGTCAATGTAGATGGCGCTTGGGACCAGTCCAATCATAGTAGTGGGATTGGTAGTATCATCAGAAACCATCGGGGCCACTCCCTTGCTGGAGCTAACATCCATGGATGTCATAACTCGGCAGTGGAGGTGGAGGCCGAAGCTGTGGTGAGGGGGTTCCAACTGGCCTCCTCTTTAAATCTCAGAAACATTATTCTGGAAGGAGATTGCAAGGATGTTCTCAAGGCTATTGTCACCCACTGTTGGAGAATTTCCCTAATGATCAGCAAAGTTTCTCATCTGAAATCTCTTTTTCATGGGATCAATTGGAATTGGATCCCGCGTGAAGCTAACCGAGTTGCTGATGCAGCGGCAAAGCTTGCTAAAATGAGGTTGTGCTCCCAGGAATAGGTCAATAGGTCCCCAACCTCCATCCTGTCAGTTCTTAGGAGTGATGGCCTCCCTGGGCATCCCTGATTCTCTGCTTTGTGTTCTCTGCCCAGGGCCGGTCCTGAGATTCTAACGGCCTGAGGCAAAAGAATTTAAATTTGGCCTCCCATATATATGTTTTTTTTTTTGGCTGTTTAGTAAAAATCATGTATTTTGAATAAAAATAAATATGAAATTAATAACAAAATAAAAATATTCATTTCCAAATTTTTCCATACGGAGAAGGAAAGAGAATAGTTATTCATATGGAAAAAGAAAAGGGAAAGCTCATATGAAAAAGGAAAAGGAAAAAAAATAAAAAAGGTGGGCTGGGCGGGGTCCAAGAAAAATTAACTTATGTGATTTCTGAAAAAAAAAAAAAAAAAAAAAAACAATGTTCAATTTGGATCCTTCTCAAGCCACTTAATTAGATAATTGATTGAAAATATTAAAAAGTATATAGAAGATAGGCGTGGGATTCGAACTCCTCCACCAGAGATGCTGACTGACTTGACTTCCACTGGAGCAATGTCCAGTTTCGTGCGTGTTGGAGCAAATAACCTATATATCAACGTCTAACATATATACAGGAACTCTAGAGGCCCCTGGGAGCCGGTGGCCTGAGGTGACAGCCCTCAGGGCCGGCCCTGTCTCTGCCTTGTAACTTTGCCTTGTTTGTTTTTCTTTTCTTTCCGTTGCTGTTACTTTCTTTTTCAGTCTCGAGTTGCTTCTGTTTTTAAGTTGTAGTCATCTTTTCTTGTCCGCGTGGCTTAATGAATTTTCATTACTGATAAAAATAAAAATAAAAAATAGAGCCATTCGCAACAAACACCCCCCCCTAAAAGTTCAATTTTCAAACCCGTATTAACTGGTCATTGGGTACCCGATATTTGAAAAAATTGCTATCCCATTGTCTGTTAATTTAGTCCAATGCACCACATCAACTTCCCGTTCCAGATCGATTTGACCTCCGATCCAGGCTCCAGAATCATATTTTATGCACCTTGGCCTGAAACCAACCTGGATTTAAATTAATTTAAGCATGTGTATTATATTACCAATTATTAATTGAGGATTACATATATAGTTGCCATGCTTGAATTAAAATTCCTTCTTTCCAAGAATCTCTCTCAATGGTCTCTTCCTTGGTTTCTGCTCAACTTAATTATTTTCAATAATTTCCATTAATCATACATTGGTCCTCTGAAACATTGGCGACCACAGAGACCGGAGAATTAATGGTGGACATGGACAGATCAGGTGACCATTTCCTGGTCCTCTCTCAAGAATTTCAAGAAATTACAATTAATTGCAACTTGCATGAAGAAGAAAAATGATATTCCAAGTAGCTATTTAGAAGCATGCCAATTAGAATGTGGAAAAATCCACACGTACTGCTTGAATTTAGACCAGTTACCAAATTTGATCCATTACTAGCTAGTCTATTAGAGTAGGACTAATCTAGATGATCGAGTTGCTTTAACAACCTAAATTTCAATTATTGAACTGGGATGGAGAATGGTCGGTATTCCGGGATCCTTTTTGCCTTTAAAATATAAATTTTATTTTTAGTTTTCTGTTTTGGTCTGATCGATCAGCCTGTAAATTTAGATCCTTGTCAACGGATTGCCGGATCGGACATATTTGCAGTTTGCCCTACTGGTTTTCACCCAGTTGCGTTGAACCTGAATTGTGGAACTTAAGTAATTACTCAAGGTCTGAAGGAGTAAAAGGAAAAGAATTAGTTTCTTTTTGCTAAAACCTTAGTTGTGCTTCCTGTTTCCTTAGAAAATAGTGCCAAAGTGTGTCAAATTTAAGATTGCCCTACTGGTTTTCACCCAGTTGCGTTGAACCTGAATTGTGGAACACAATTCACTTAAGTAATTACTCAAGGTCTGAAGGAGTAAAAGGAAAAGAATTAGTTTCTTTTTGCTAAAACCTTAGTTTTTTTGAATCAATGAAAGAACTTTATTAATAGAGCTCAACTAAGTTGATTACAATCATGGAGAAGCACATCTTGAATATCTTCGGGTGCTTGTTCAAACCAAACAAAACCTTGCTCTGCTTCAAAACCCAAAGCAGCTAGGCGGTGAGCCACCATATTACATGATCTAGGAGTGTGTTGAATTTTCACACCCTGCAACCTTCTCCAACTTTGTTTTATGTCATCAATTAAACCTCCATTGGCTAGTAACTCATATTGAGAGCAGGAGACTTCATTAACTGCTTCTAAGCAGTCACTTTCGATTACAACATCATGTAACTGTAATGAGAAAAGAAGATCCATACCTTCTCTAATAGCCAGCAGCTCACATTGCTTTGGTGAGGCCGCATGCGCAATGGGACGCATGAAAGCAGCTTTGAATTGTCCTGCTGCATCTCGTATTACCCCACCAACACCACCATGATGTTGATTTGGTATAAAGGCTGCATCCACATTTAGCTTGAGTCTCCCTTCTTCTGCTGGTTTCCATTTGTGTCTTACTAGCTGTTTTCCTCTTGGTTCAAACCCTCTGGCTTGTTGAAACTCATCCAGCCATGCGAAACTACCAAGTACCAGATCGTGAGCAGTTTGAACTTGACCATTCCATAAAGCATTGTTCCGGTTTTTCCATAAGGCCCAATTGAGCATTAGTAACCTTGCAAACACTTCCGGTTTAAGTTCTAGTGCTCTTTCTAGCATCCACTCTTTGAAGTTGATTCTAGGGAGAAAGGTATGCTGCAGATTAAAAGGTGCTTGAGATAAGAGTTGTTGTGCATTAGGACACTTACAGAACACATGTGAAACATCCTCAATGTGGTGATGACATAGTAAGCATGTCATATCTCCATTATAACCCTTAGTTAACAAACGTTCTCTAGTGGGTAAGAGGTTATTGCATGCCCTCCAATTACAGATAAGAACCTTGCTTGGCACCTTGGCTTTCCATAGTCGCTTCCACAGTTCTTTATACGGATCACCAGTTGAAGTGGAAGAAAGAAAATTTTGTAGGACTTGTTCTCTAGCAATCCAATAGGCTGATTTCACAGAAAAGAATCCCTTCTTTTCCAAGCTCCAAATGAGTTTATCCTGACATTCACGTCTACTAATTGGGATGCAGAAAATTTTTCAGCAATATATGGAGGAAAGAGAGCCATTACCAAAGTCTGATTCCATTCTCGAGTATCACCATCAATTAGCTCTTCTACCATGTTCCAAGAAGTATTGGCCGGTTTCTGTAATTGATATTGAGGGACAATTGGGATCCAACGATCACTCCATATATTTACCTGAGTTCCATTGCCTATCTTCCATTGTACACCTGCTTTCAGAACAGGTCTTCCAGTGAGAATACTTCTCCAAGAGAAAGAAGGAGAATCTCCCAACTCCGCATCCCAGAAAGAGCTATATGGAAAGTACCGGGCCTTATAGACTTGAGCAATGAGTGATTGAGGATTGGAGATTAATCTCCAACCTTGCTTTGCAAGCATGGCTAGGTTGTAGGCATAGAGATTCTTGAAACCCATACCTCCTTCCTGTTTAGTTAAACACATTCTTTGCCAGCTTCTCCAGTGTATCTTCTTTTTATCATCTGTATCCCCCCAAAAAAATGAAGCACACAGTTTATGAATATCATCACAGAGACTTTTCGGTAACAAATAGCAATTCATGGCATACAATGGCATAGTTTGTGCCACTGCTTTGATTAAAATCTCCTTTCCTGCACAACTGAGGATTTTTGCCTTCCAGCTAATCAATTTCTTGGTTAGCTTTTCTTTGATGTACTCAAAAATAGCTGTTTTTGATCTTCCAACACGCAGTGGCAAACCTAGGTACCTGTCATGTTCATCCTCTCGTTTGACAGCCAAGATTGCAGCCAACCTGTTTTGCTCTGCCAACCCCACATTCCGGCTAAAGACAACACTGCTTTTCTGATAATTAACTTTCTGTCCAGACGCTTTCTCATAAACATCAAGGAGCTTCTTATACCGTACACATTCAGTTTCAGTAGCTGTTCCAAACAAGAAACTATCATCTGCAAAAAATAGGTGATGCAGAGTTGGAGCTTGAGGGCACATTTTGAGGCCTGCAATGTTGTTGTTTTGAACTGCCTTGCTGATCAATGCAGACAACCCTTCAGCACATAAGATAAAAAGGTAAGGTGATAACGGGTCACCTTGCCTAATCCCCCTTGTAGGTACAATCTTGTCTGTAGGTTCTCCCTGTATAAGAAGAGAATAGGTGACTGAGTTTATGCAATTCATAATCGTGCTTACCCAATTAGAATGAAAACCTAATTTGATGAGCATTGCTTGGATAAACTGCCACTCCAGACGGTCGTAGGCCTTGCTTATGTCCAATTTGAGGGAAAAGAAACCCGTTTCTTGACTTCTTAATTTATGCATGAAATGAGCTGTTTCTGTAGCCACCAAAGTATTATCTGAAATTAGCCTCCCTGGTACATATGCACTCTGTAATGGCGAGATGATGTCAGGCAGATACTGCTTCAGTCTGTTAGCTACTACTTTGGAAGTAATTCTGTAGATGACATTGCAGAGGGCTATAGGTCGAAAGTGAGCAGCTATCTTTGGAGACTTGATTTTTGGTATCAAGCATATATGTGTGAAGTTGACCTCCGTCCAAAGTTCCCCTTTTTCCAAAAAGTTCTTCACTGCCAAACAGACATCCATGCTAACAATAGACCAATATTTTTGGAAAAAGAATGGTGACATACCATCTGGACCAGGGCTTTTCGACGGATGCATCTGAAAAAGAGCCGCTTTAATTTCCTCATCACTATAGGGTTTGAGCAGATTGGCATTTATTTCCTCAGTTACTTTTGTGGGTGTTGCATCAATGACAGTTCTGATGGCCTCACTGTTACAGCCTTCAGAAGTGAAAACATGCTGAAAATGTACCATCAATAGTCTATGAATCTCTGCCGGTTCAGTCTGCCACTGCCCTTGCTCATCATTCAAACCTCTGATAGAATTTCTGCTCCTCCGATTACTAGCTTTTCTATGAAAATAGGCTGAATTACGGTCTCCCTCCTTAAGCCAAGTTGCTCTTGATCTCTGCCTCCAATATTTCTCTTGTTGAGAAAGAAGTTGGCTATACCTGACATGTAACCCCCTTTGTTCTTCATACTGCTCCGGGGAAAAGGGGAGCTTCATGAGATCATTCAATTTTTCTTGGACCACACGCATTTCGGTTTTTTGTTTGTCAAAATCAGTTTGGTGCCATTGCAACAATCTCTGCCCAGTAGCCTTAATCTTGAAACTCAATTGCCGTAACACATTCCCCGTAGTAGGTTGCGCCCAGCCTTTTTGGATAATCTCCTGGCATTCTGAATTACCATGCCACATCTCCTCAAAACGAAACCGTTTTGAAACTGTTCGATGTTGTAACTTCTCTACACTAAATTCAATCGAAATAGGGCAATGATCAGAGTCACTGGGTTTGAGTGTGATAACTCTACTGTAGGGAAACCTACTTCTCCATTGCGTGGTCTGGAAACTTCGATCCAGCCTCTCTTTGGTGAATTTGTTGCTCCATGTAAATCTGCTGCCGATAAACCCCATGTCAATCAGTCCACAGGCTGCCATAGTGCTACGAAACTCCCTCATTGGAGCAGACGCTCTTGGAGCCCCCCCTGACTTATCTGTTTGAGACATAATTTCGTTGAAATCCCCAGCCATTAGCCAAGGGAGGTAGCATGGTTCTACTGCTAGGGAACGGATGAGATCCCATGTTTTGCTTCTATCAGTCCTGGCTGCCCAACCATATATCCCCGTGAATCTCCATTTTTCCATGCTATCAGATTTTCCAATGATGGCATCAATGTGGTGTGCAGATGACGTTCTCAAATCTGCATGTGTGTCGTGATTCCAGAGCAGGGCGACACCCTGTGATTCTCTCTACTGTGGGAAACAAATGTTGTCCTTGAATCCCAGTTTCTTGGTGATGGAGTCAATCAAGGGTTTCTGGGCTAGGGTTTCTGATAGGAAGATCAGACTTGGTTTACGCGCTCGAATGAGATCGATCAAAGCACGTTGTGTGTCAAGGTTAACCAAACCTCGACAGTTCCAAACTAGTATGCTACCCTGTAGCATGATGTATGGGTGCTCAGCGGAAGGAGCCTTGACGGCGGCGCTCTAAGACATCGCTTAACGGCGGCGCACAGGAACGTCGCTTAGGGTTTTTTCGTAAAACTTGATCAGTTTTATTTCACACAAAGTATTGTTAATGTTGTCACCTCATCGTCTTTACATGCACATAATGTAAATTTTCTACTCTTTACCTGCTAAAACCTTAGTTGTGCTTCCTGTTTCCTTAGAAAATAGTGCCAAAGTGTGTCAAATTTAAGAAATTGTTTCTGGTATATATCCCTAGAAGGGGGTCATTACATACTCCTAATTACTACTTAGTACTCCCTTCCACAAGGCGTTGTGCGCCCAGATTTGAATCTTAATATCTAAGCTGGTTGCTTTCGAATTTGGATTTGGGATATCTAAGCTAGTTCTCCAAATATGGACTTGAGATTTGGGAATCTGACTTTTATTCTTGAACTAATTTTGTTTTACCTTTTTAACCTTTACACGTTAAATCAGTTGTAGTCTTATAATTTTTATTTCATCACATGTACCCCTATGCTCTCCAATTTAATCAATCATCTCCAATAATTAGGTTTTTTTTTTTTTAATCAAGTTTTTGGAAATTGAAAATGTGGCTTCTACGGGCTCCCTTGTAAGATGATGATTCACTAAAATGACATGCAAAATTATATTATATGTGACTACAATTTCAAAATACATCACACAATAGTTGGCAAAAAAGCCAAGGGTTAGAAAAGATTGATTGAAATTGGTAAGTTCAGGAGCACATGTGATGAAAATAAAAGTGTAGGGGCATAAATAATTTAGGGTGTCAAGGTTGGGGAGGTAAAATGAAATTTGCCCTTTATTCTTCAACAGCCGTGAGTTTGTGTTGTCAATTTATGCTCGTCTTGTTATCTCATATTTTAGGACTTTTCTTAATTTTAATAAATTCGTCTTTTCCGCTAATATATATTAGTTTAAATTGCAAATTCTGGCATAGAAAGCACCATTGAATGACTTATTTTTTGGTGCGACTGCTCTCAAGTCTTACTTAATGAAACCGCAAAATACATTGAAGGGAGAGGGAACATGGTGCCTACATCCCAAATTACAAAACACATCAAAATAACTTACTGAGACAGTAACATGAGTAAAAATTTATTCTAATAAGTAGCAATTAGCGAAGAGTGCTCTATTGGTTACTTCATTCGCTTTACAATTGTGGTGACATACTGAAAAGTAAAAACTTACTTGAAGTCATAACATACTACTAAGATAAACTTTCCCACTATGTTGCCACTGGAATATAAATCCGGTGACACTTAGTTTCACTCTGTCATTAGGTGATAGCGATCATTTGACAAAGTAAGGAACTCGCTGCCTACCTAGGACAAATAAGGCACTTTGAGTGTACACACAGACAAAAACCTCGACTAGCCCTAGACAACACATATAGGGACTTATTACTCGCAAAAAGCGCAACAACCAGAAATTCAATATAGATATATACCACATAACACACACACGTCCTAATTTCTATCATTTTTAGTGTGCAATTTTGAATACTTGAACGGTCGATTTTTTTTTGGGGGGGGGGGGGGGGGGTTTGTCTCTTTCTCCCTTACACCACTTTTTTTTTTTCACTTACTAATAAGCTAAAATCAAGCACTCAACTTAACCCTGCAAAATGTAGTCATTAGTAATATGAAAAACTCTACAATGTGTTAACGTATCACATGCATACAATTGCCTTAAAAGTGGTAAAATGAGTCATTAAAATAGTAATATTAGTCCTCAAAGTGGTAACATGAGTCCTTAAAGTGGTAAATTTTCTTAGTTACCACATCAGTTCTCAAAATAGTAATATTAGTCCTCAAAGTGGTATGAGTCCTTAAAGTGATAAATTTTCTTAATTAACCATATGAGTCCTCAAAATAGTAATATTAGTCCTCAAAGTGATAACATGAGTCCTTAAAGTGGTAAAAATAGTTGATGTATGAGAAATGTTAACATACCATAGCTTTACCCTAGTAATATGGAGTAAGCGAGGATCGTTCGATGCCAGAGATTGAGGGTAACAAATTAATCACACAAAATAAAAATAAACTAATTTAAACTAACTAAAACACAAATCAAACAAAAAAAGAAACTAGCTTAAAGAAGAACAAAATGTAGAGAAGGGGAAACAAGAGAAGAAGCAACGAAATAGAAAGAGAAAAAGAAAAATTAATTTTTTGGGGTTTTAGGTTTTTACGAAAATAAAAGAAGCAATTTTGATATTAGGTTTTGAAAATAAAATGGAGAAGACGTCAGAGCCTCGGAAATCCACCACCAATTACTTTGGAACAATGTTAAGTTAACCTAGTTTCAATTACTATGGTGTGAACATAAACCAACCAAGAAACAAGTCGGAGTAAATCATGTCCCTTATTAATATTTCCCTAAATACATAGTCTACATGAATGCATAATAGCTAAGTCTATCAAACATGCAATCAAGGTATAGAACGCTATCCTATCAACAACACATATAGTGTCAACACATTTGAAACATTAAGATTTCATGGAAACGATTGGTTATAGAGTTGCAGTCTAGTGTGGAACTCCTACTAGCATGCTCTTCTATTTGTTTAAAACATCAGCTTTTGTCCAAAGCCTTGCATACTTGTGGATTAGAAAACAAGACGATTAGGTGAATTATTTTCTAAACCTAGCTCCAATTACATACATAAATTCTATGTTCGTGACTATAAAACAAACACATGCAAAAGTTTTTCAATCAAGCATAAATAAACAACCAATTTACACCAAAGATCAAGAAACTAGATTAAAACCAAACATATGTTCTACATAATTGGGGCTTCAAACCATGCCCCTAACAAAAATTAACTGGCCACACATCTTTTTAAATTCAACAAATAAAAACATAAGTATTGAATTACAAGAGAATAAAAACCGTAAAAGAAGAGGATGAAGGCCACAAATTCATTTTTAGGCTGCCCTTGGATGCAAGAACTCCTTCAAGATGAAGAACACAACAAGACTTGATGATGGAGGATAGAAGTACACAGTTTTGCTTCTTGAAGACTTGGGAATTTCAAGACTTTGTGAACTAGGGTTTGGGAGCAGAAGATGACGCTGTAGGATGGTTGTCTTCAACATGTGTAGAAGCTCAATATATATAGAAGAAGTGCAGCCCTAGTTTCCTTCTTCAACAATGCTTTGAAAACCTTCCCTAGTTGCTTGATGATTCCTTTTATTCGTGCACAATTTAATTACTTTCAAGGCTTGGTAATCTTACCATAATCTTTGCAATTATTCTAGGACTCTCCTTGATATTTGCAGCATCAATAACCTTCCAAGAAATCCATCCAAAGAAGAGTCTCAGCCAAAATGCCCTGTTTTGACAAGGATTCAATTTCTGTTTTTGAAGCTTCTTTCTTGGACAAGGAATGGTGTATTCTGGATGGTTCTCGACTTCTACCATGTTCTATGATATCACATCTTCTAGAATAATCAATAACTTCTGGAAAAACTTGAAGAAAATTGGCGGAAAAGATCTCCAAAAAAACTTCATGAAAAGCTGACAGTTTCTGTCTTACTGGGAAGCCTGCTTTGAGCTTGATTTCCCACTGCCTCGTTAACACTTTTTCCCAATTATTTGGCTCTTGTTGAAGTATAACATCATGTCTTCAAGGATTGCTGGCCCTTTCTGCAAAGTGCAGATGGAAGAATGCAAGAATTGCTCCCCAAAACTGTTCCTAAAAAGCTGATTCTGAAATTACAGTTTTCTGCTTTGCAACAACTGTTTTGCACAACCATTTCCGTGGACTTCCCTTGTAATTTCCGGCCAAAAGTTGATCAAACTTGGTCGTTTGCATCAGTACTTCATGATCCATGGCTTCGTTGCTCCCATTAAGCTCCTATTTCTCTTGGATTACTTCACGAACTACCTAAAAAGAAAACATAGTTAAAACTGACATTTAAAGAAAATAGCTAAGAAAAATGTAAAGGTTTGCACATTATATATGTCCCATTTTACGCTCCTATCACTTACCCATAATGACTCTAATAAATTGTTCCCTAACAATGAATTAAAAGGCGCGCCTGAGGCTCAAAAGGCGGAAACCAGCCCTTAAATTGAGTGAGTTTCTATGGTAAGGCTGTGATGCCCCGGAAATCCATAATTATTTCCGAGGAATTTCCGGAATCTAATTTATGGTTGTTGGACGGTTTCGTGGCTCGTGGATGGAGCGGAAGCGTTTCGGACGAATTTCTATTTGAAAAGCGTGACTTTAGGGGTGCCACAAAGGTTGACTTTTTATTCGTTGGGATTCTCCAAAAACTTCATTCACGAAAGTTGTAGATCGCGTCGATACGAGTTCGTGGACATATGGAACGCGAGAATCGGAGTTCGTATGAAGAAGTTATGGTTATGGGAAGAAGTTTCCATTTTAGTATAAATAGAGGAAAATCAGAAATTATTTTCATTTTCTCACTTTCCATTTCCGGAAAGATTTTTCTCTCTCTCTTCTCTCTTGGCTGCTACCTTCAGAAACGAAATTTTCCTTCTGACCCGACCCGAACCCGGGCGATCCGACCCGGTTGGAACTCGCAGCTCCGGCGACCTCTTCCGGTGAAACGAGCCCAGATCAGTTTGCCTCCTTGCTCCGGTCGTCTCTGTGGTGGTCTCTAGTGGCGATTCTCCTTCACGGCGGCGCTGCAAGACGGCACAGGTTGAGGAAATCGGACCCGACCGGAAAACGCAGCTCCGGCGACGGCACGGCTTCAAGTTTCCTTCCTTGGCTTCGTGGGGGTCGTCTGAGTCGATCCATGGTGTTTGTTTTGATCGGTTTACGTGGAAATCGGTTCAACTCAGTTGGGATTACTGTTCACGGCTTGTGAGGTAGTTTTCGATCCCTTAAGCTTGTTTTCTGACTTCGAGCTAGTTATGAGAGTTCACAAGCATGCTTAGATGAAGAACTTTGATGTTGGGAGTTTTGTGAAATAATGTGTTTTTGGCCGGCGGCGGTGCACCACCGTCTGTGGTGGCGTTCCGGGGGTGTTCCGGCCACTTAAGGAACTGTTTTTGGTATTATATATGTTCTACTCGTTGATACGAGCGTTTCGATATATAATATGCAAATTTTGGAGTTCGTATGGAATTGTTATGATTTTTGCAATTTCATACCGATCGATTATTCTATCCCTGAGGATTTGAGCGTCCGATCGACTTGTGGTTTGGTCACATCGATCGTGGACGTATTCCAGAGACTTTGGGAGGTCTCGGATGTGGTTTCGCCTCGATTGGCGCCACTTTGGGGATTTTAGTTCAAAACAGGGGTTTTGGACTTAAATTGGTTATGAATCGTTACTGATTTGAGATCATTGGTGAATAGGTGCTTCTAAAAGGTGAATTGGACGAGTTGTTGGTGATAGTGTACTAGTTCGGTTCTGTATAGAAGACGCAGCGGGATTCTGAGGTGAGTAATCTCACGAAGTTCATTCACGAACGGGAATACCTTATTGTTTTGAGAGTTATTAGTTAACTGCAAACTATAGTTGGTATTAGTGGCATTTTTGAGTAGATGACTATGTGTGTGTATATATATATATATTATGGGATGTATATATATACATACGTATTCATGTATTAGTAGATATATATTTACGTGAAATATATATGTTTTGGGTGGTTTGTGGATTTATGAAAACAATATGCATGAAATGATGCTTTTTATTGTTTTGGGGTGTGGCTTTTGGAAAACAAATGATTTGTGGAAATGATTGATTTCGATTTGTTTTGAAAAGCGTTGAGATTTGAGAAAAGTGTTGAGATTTGGGTATGAAAACAATAGGCATGAATTGATGCTTTTTATTGTTTTGTGTTATGGCTTTTTTGGAAAACAATGATTATGGAAATGTTGATTTCGATTGTTTTCAAAAGCGTTGCGATTTGTGTAACATTTTGGGTCCAATGCGACTCCTTTAATGATTTGCTCCAAGGGACAGTGCGGCCCGAGGATCGAAGGTCTAAGACCTTGGGCAGAATCTCAGGTGACCACGTCTTTGGTCGGACGAGTGGTTACGTTTTCAGTTAGAGCTCTAATCTGTCTGCCATATAGGTAATTCATGGGGTAACGGGAATTGGTTATTTACAACTCATGACATTACGTATTTTTAGGGAACAAGGTATGAGTTGCTTCCTTATTAATGGTTTTTAAGGGGACAAGGTGTGAGTTGTTTTCCTTATTAACGTTTTGATAGAAATCAAGGTGTGAGTTGCTTTCTATGGTACGATTATGATACATTTGATAGGAAACAAGGTGTGAGTTGTTTTCTATGTTTTACTGATAGAAATCAAGGAGTGAGTTGCTTTCTATGTTTTACTGATAGAAATCAAGGAATGAGTTGCTTTCTATGTTTTACTGATAGAAATCAAGGTGTGAGTTGCTTTCTATGGTACGCTTATGGTACAACTGATAGAATTCAAGGTGTGAGTTGTTTTCTATGTTTTATTGATAGAATTCAAGTGTGGGTTGTTTTCTATGTTTCGTTTTAAAAGGAAACAAGGTGTGAGTTGCTTTCTTTTATTTCAATTTGAAAGGAAATTAAAGTGTGAGTTATTCTCCTTTATTTCGTGTTTTAGGAATGCAAAGCGTGAGTTGTTTTCCTTATTTTGGCGTGAGTTGTGCATGTGTGTTTGAGTTACTCATACGGGCTTGCAAAAGCTTACCGGGTTTGTTATGTGGCAACCCGGTACACTATTCAAACGGTGTAGGGGTTAATCCTGCAGGTTAGGATAACCGGGGCTGAAGCTGAGGTAGCGCCTTTGCAGCTTTACGGTAGGAAGCCATTTTTGTAACTTTACCGTCGATAAGGACTTCCGTTGTATAGTTAACTCTGAGCTGCTTACGTTTTATATTGTTGTTGACAATTTAATTCGTATGCTTGTGTAATATATAACTCTATGGACGAGTGTATATTAACTTTGAGGGTTCAGGGTATCAATATCTGTGTAAGTTAAAGGGAAAAAGATTCCAGGTATTTTGTATTGATGACTGGACGTTCACGCATATATAATTATGGGGTTATATATATATAGATTTTCATGTGTGTAAAATCAGGGGCGTGACAAAGGCGATGAGGCTTCAAAGGCGTCGACCAAGGAGGAGGCAAAGGCGCAGGCGTAGCAATTTTTTTTTTTTTTTTTTCAAAACCCAATGACGCCGGTTTAGGCTTTGTGTTTTATGCCTTATCTAGGTCGCGAGAAATAGCATAACAGAGTTCCAGAACTGATGTCAGCCTTCACACTTCCAAAACGCAGCAAATTGAAACCTTACCTAGAAAAATGATAAAAATCTCTTAGAACCCATCAGTTTTCTCAAGAATTTGGCTTTAAAGGAGATTCTTTTCTCACTTAGAGATCAAGTTGGAGACTTGGAGCAACCGAGCAAGAGATTTGGTTTATGGGAGTTCAATTCGCAGCAACCGATTTGAAGGTATGATATGAATTTGATTTTCGCACTTTGAATGAGTGATTCAATGTTTAGGTTCTGCTTTTCAGAGGCTTTGTGAATATGTGATTGTTGATTGTTACAACTGAGTACTTCTGTTGCTTAATTCAATAAAATTGGCCATGGTTGAATGTTTCGGTTTTTGCTTTTCATTACTTTACCGCTTGCAGCAAAAGAAATTGATTCAGAAGTTCTATATCATTGACTCCTTGCCCAGATTTTGTTTGATAGTCTTCAAATTTGCTGCCCAGGTTTCATTTGAGAGTCTTCAAATTTGAATGAGTGATTGGATTATGAAATTTTGAATCCCATTATCAAACTGTGAATAGGATTATGAAACTTTGAATATGCTGCCCAGATTTTGTTTGATAGGAATCATAGAATTATAAAGCTTTGATTAAATGATTCAACTAGTTAGGCACTCATTTGATGGAGGCTTGGAGCTGAAACTTTGATTGATATACTTAATAGGCTTATACTAGTTTGTTTAATAGATATGATGCCCAGAATATAATCAAATTTTTGATTCCTGGCAGTTCGCAATGATTTTGTGTTTTAGTAGAGCTAGAATTCATATTGGAATATAGAAAGAATAAGACTTAATTTGATGGAAAACTTTGTATATTCGTTCTCAACTAAAGTGTTCATCTTTAGAATGGTATTTATATACTAGTTTGAAGCTATGCTATATAGGTGTATGGTGATTGAAACTCTCGTACAAATCCTGACAGATCACAAGACATTATGTAGTGAAGCCGTGAAGGTTATTCTCTTGTATGGCTTGGAGCAAAATCATGCTTGTCAGCTAGGTGCAGCAAAGCTGGAGTCTTAACATGTGACTTGGTTAGGAGTGATTCCTTTGTCTGGTTATTCATTGCAATGCTTGTCTGATAGGATTGCAGGAGTGTTTCAATTTTGAGTTCATACTGATATCAGTTTCCAGTCTTGTGTTAGGCTTGCGATCAGTTTTCAATCCTAAATTAGGATCGATATCACATTCCAGTCCTATAGTCTTAATAGCTATATGCAATGCAGGTAGTAATGAGTTCTACTAGTGGGATAACAAGAAAGATCATGAGTGAATGATAATAAATAACATTTTTTATTGGTTACTCTAAATGTGGTATATGTAAGAGTAATAATTACACGAGTATAGCTCGTTTATACGTAAGGCTTACACCTTACGCCTCAAGGCGAACACCTTCTTGAGACTCTCACGAAAACACCTCGGCCTACGCCTCAGCGTTTTAAAACATTGTTCCCTAATACCCAATTAATTTTTATTTTTTTTTGTAAATCTTTGGGACTATTTTGCCCACACCCTTTACTCACATAGAGAGAGAAAATGGAAAAAATAGAAGCCATAGGAGACTTCACCGGAGTCCCGTGACTAGCCGCTGGACTTATCTGAAAAACTCGCCGGAGGTCGTATGAGATCTCATAGGTCACCAAAAAGGTCACTGGAGACTATTATAGCCCCCCATCAAACTTTTATTGCTCCCCAATAAAAGTTTATTTTATTGGGGAGTAATAAAAGTTTATTGGAGGGAAGAGGGACTAATCTCCCTAAAATAAGACAAATAAAATTTTGATTGAGAAAGAAAATAAGGAGATTACATAAATTCAAAACCTTAATAAAATTGTCTATGAAACACCTATATTCAAAAAATTATCCCCCATTGACATTGCTAAGAGTTTCTTCCTTTACATATATGGCTGCAATCCAATTCAAAGAAACCTAGAAGCACAAAGTGTAGAAAGTCCAAACCCTATATTTACATAAAAGGCCAAAACATCTCCCTAGAATTACCAAAAACCCACTGCATCAAGATCTAAATCGACGGAGAGAGGTGGCAATCCTCCGCCGCTAATTGGCCTAGATGAAGTGAAAATCCTCGGAGAGCGAGCCAAGGAGGTCGTTGATATCACTCGACGTAGTGGCGCGTCTGAACCGGAGCGTCTTAAGGATGCGCTCGAACACCACCATGTGGCAAGGAATTCGGAGCATGTCACGCTGCTCCTAGCCTTACTCCTGCGCCGACATGTTGAGGAGCTCGACGAACACCAGGTGGTTAAGGAGCTCAATGGAGACGACGAACCGTACCGTCTCATCACCGACGTACATCGACATGTGTCCCTCCGAGACTCTGATCTCCGAATTGCTGCGGCATCGTCGGAGCTTCAGGACTCTGAACGACTAGCTCTGGTGAGGCCGCCTAAACGAGGAGGCCACCACACTCTGCGGAGGAAGCAATACTGCAACGAGTTGGCGACGAGAGAGAGACGTCGGATCAATTGCTCCATGGTGTTTGTAGAGAGAGGAGAGAGAGAGAGAGAGAAAGGCGTTTTGGTTTCTAGAGAGAGATCGATGTACAGATCAGAGGGATGAGAGAGAGTGTGGCATGATGTACTTTATTAATTAAGTTAACGGTAAAATTGTCATTTTATTTTAAATTAGGTTAGTGGGAATAAAAATTTGTTGTGGAGGTAAGTGAGATAATTTTTACTCATTTTGGTGCTTTGGGTAAAAAAAAAAAAAAAAAATTTTTGCCTTTCCAAATGAAATCCTAAGAATTAATGTTTCATTATGGTATGGATTGCACTTTTCTCCTCTTATCTTTTTCTTAGGGTAGATCATAATAAAAAAAGGACAAAGGACAATTTAGTATTATTAATTTCAAATTTCATAAATAGCCATTACTAATCGAATGGATATTATAAATCAATTAATTATTATGTTAATTTATTATTATTTATTAATGAATATTATGAAATTATTTCAAATTATAAACTACACGACCTAAAAAAGTAAAAACTTTAAAGAAAAGTACAACTTGGGCAGGCCAAGAAGTGAGCCCAAACTCAAATACATGCCCATGTAGCAAGAAAATCACAGTCATTGTGTAAGGCCTAGCCCAATTATGACACAGCACCTACAATTGGTCGCTACCTCTTGTAACTGATCGCCACCTCCTGCATTAGATCAGCCCCGCTTGCATCAGACGAAAACCTGCATCAGGTCGCCACAGCCAGCGCTCTCTGTTAACCGCCACCATGGATCCCGCCTCCTCAACCCATCCAGCCTGCCGCTTCAGCCTGCAAACACTAAACCAAAGCCTCCCTGCGACCCCAATCTTTCCTACCACCTGACACCAATCCGCTTGATATAGAGCAATTCCACCTTGAACTAGGGAACCGCGTTCACCCAAAAACAGAGCTCGTCCAACGATAGCTTCTATAAACGGGTTGTCAAATGGAGGCTAAAAACTATTTTTGAAAACCCTAGCGCAACGTTTAGAGAAATGAGAATTTTCTAGAAAAATTTACTTTAATTTGAATGACTTGTAAACACAAAAAACCTGCAATAAATGAAAGAAGGACACATGTACAAAATAATATAATTTTTTTATTAATGAATTTGAGGGTTACAATCTTTGTAGATGTTCTTTCACAAGAATCTCCTCTGATTCGATCTCCGACGTTGATTTGATCCAAGAGAGGCGAGCATTTTATCTTGAATCGAACGGTTATAGTTTGAGCTTCTTGTCGGGTTGGAGATTTAAAGATGACGGTTGATCAAAGGTTGCAGAAGTTTTACCTTGATTGGGTTTAGGTCATGAGCAGTGTCACGTGGTGATTGTTCTTCGGCTTTGGAAGAGGATGAATCGACATGTGTGTTTGGTGTTTGTAGATTCTCCACGAGCTTGATGAAGAGCTTGGCAGAAGTTTTGTTTTGTTGACGACTTGAATATGATAGATGTTCAAGGGCTGAAGAGACTTGATCTTGATCAGACCCGAACCACTAGAGGTGTCACGTGGTGAGTATGGCTTTGAGGCGGATGAATCAGCACGTTTGTTTGGTGCTTGTTGATTTTCCTTGAGTTTGACGACTTCTGAGCTTGCAGGTGATTTCCCTTGTTTGTCTGAAGTCGGTGAGGTGAAGAGACCGGCTATTTGGCAGTTTGATGGTTCTTCACGAGCTTGAGAGACTTCTGAGCTTTGGAGAGGTTTCTTCAGTCTGCTTGTGTCTCTCCGTTTGTCATCGTCTCATCTTGATTTGAGAAGGGGTATTTATAGTGTTGTCGCCTCCCTCAATTTGGAATATGCATTGATGACATACCATTAATCACATTCCGTAAATATGTAATTAAATCAATCAGTTTAAATTTGTTGATTTAATTACCTTTTATTTAAGGAATATGTCAATTAAATATGATTTGATTTAATACTTGATTTCAATTAGAATTAAACAATTTAATTTGATTGATATTTGAATTTAATACTTGATTTTAATAAGAATTAAACAATTTAATCTGATCGATATTTGTATTTGATGCTTGATTTTCATCGAGATCAACCAGTTTAATACGATTGATCCGCTTTAAATGCTTAACTCAAGCAACAATCAATCAACGATAAATTGACGCTTTCACAATTGATGCTTCCGTGTCATTCAATCAATGGATCACTCGTGTTTTGACATGTGTCATCCTAGAAGCTCACATAATTCTAGTGATGTACGAGCCACGTGTACCTTTTGTAGGACTCATGTGCCAACTAAGCTTGTTTAGTCAAAATTTCAAAGATTGACCGATTTATTTAATGAATTTTATTTTCATTGAATTTCTTGTGTCTACATGACTTATTTATAACATGGAGGAATTCTCCTTCTTCTTTTATTCTTTTCTTTCCTTTTTTTTTTTTGAAAAAGAGAAAATTATAACTGAAGCCCATGACAACAACTAACACCCAAATTGTCCATAAGGAAAGCTGAATACGCAAAAAGGGGAACAGATCTACTCCAGCTCGGAGCTTGTCTTTGATGGCCAAGTTTGGCAATGGAGGAATTCTCCTTTGCAAGTAGTTGAAGTTCTAGCATATATTTCGGAACAACAATCTTGTTTAATTTATTTTGATTTTGTTTCTCTTAAGTTGGAGGCCAAAAACAACTAATGCTGGTAATAAACAAGTCGGGTCATTCTTGTCTGTTTTCAATTTTTGCCTCAATATAATTCGGAGATTCTTCGATCCAAGTCACATCAGGCCTTGAAAAGTCAGGCTCTATTTCAGCTCCGAGAATAGAGGGACGAAAACTATGATTTTGGAAACGCACAGAAGCTGTTGTTGCCTGTTCGGCAGTGCCCCAACATCGACCATAGGTCCAGGCCTCATCGATGAGTGGAGGGTGTTGCTAGACGGGATTGTGGGGGCTTGGGGTTCCAGTTTTTGGTATCCGGTTCGACCTTCTTGGTCGTGTATGATTTTTCGTCCATCTCAGGCGGCGGTGCATGCGAGCAGGATGGATGGTTAGCGATTGACGCAGGCTTGGAGTAGGTGGTCAGAGGCTGGATCGTGGCGGCGGTTTTCTATGGATTGTACGACACTGACTATCTCTTCGGGTTTGGTCGATAGGAGGAGAGTGCAATGGTGTCGAACTTTCAGGCAGATGGACGAAGCCGGGCGACAAGGCACGGCGAGTTTCTCACTGATTCTCGGTGTGGGCTCATCGAGATTTGGCTTTATGCCTGGATCTGGCTGACAAAAGTTGAGGTTGGTGTGGCTTGCTGTGTGGATGGAGTTTTTCCGGCGGTGCGAGTTCGACAGGACTAATTTATGGGGGTGGTCTGCAGGCGGGTCATCTGAAGATGAGGAAGATGATTGCGGCGGCTGGTTTATGTCTTTGTTTAAAGTAGTTTTCTTGGTTAGGATTTCAATTAGGGTTTTGGTTAGGTTTTTCTGGTTTTTAGCATGTCCCTACTCTGTTGAGCTAGGGTTGGGTCAAATTGAGGTGCCATGGATGTGGTGTTTTTCCTAGGGACGAATTGGTTTATTGTTGGTTTTGTCTTATGGTCAATGTGCTGACGAGCGATCCTTGCACGTGGTCTGGTATATTTTGGACACGGTGTGGAAATGGGCGTTGGCTGTTTTAGCGGTTGTCTATGAGGTGGACTCGATATTCTCGGGATTCTCGGTAGCCCGAGTCGTTGGGCGGTATTGTTGGTTAGGGGTTGGGCCCTTTCGGCTCATGGAAGTCATTTATGGTGACGGACCCGTAACTAGTTTAGGTTTTAGGGAGGAGAGTGGGGAATTCTTGTCCACCACCGGTTATTCCCGTGTTATGTAACTTTGTTTCATTTTAATAAAGGATCTTATTCTAAAAAAAAAAACAAGGAGATTCTTCAAAGTAGTGTCAACACACGTTCAAAATACGGCCTAGACAGTTGAGCAAATTCATCAACAACCATATTATGTACATTCTTTATAGCATGAGTAATTGGACAATTTCTATTGCGCAACCCGAAGTCACTGCAACTTGAAAGCAAGCCTTAGAGAGGGAGAGTATCATGATTATCATCCCATTGTTCGATGATGAAGTGTACCAAGAGTCAGATCCCACAAGATTGTGGCAAAACTTATTCCTTAATATCTTCTTCAATCCTCAAAGCAAAGTCTGTAGTTAAACAATAAATAATTCTTCTAAATAATACAAGTGATTGGATTTTGGTGTTAGCTTAGTGATTCGAGCACCTATTACCTATGTACGAATAACGAATTAGTGGTTTGAGCACCCATTACTTATGTACGAAGTCATAGTGCATGGTGCTAAGAATGAAATCCTTTGATGCTCTTTTAAACAAGAGAAAATATTTCAAACAGTACCCGAACTAAGGCCGACTCCTGACTTCAGTACCCGACTATGCAAAACTATCACTTTGGTACCCCAAGTTTGAAGCTCGACCGAAGAATGGTACACACCGTCCATCACGGCGTTAAGTCTTTGCTACGTGGCAATCCATGAGGGCCCTCAAAATATGCCACGTGGTTAGCTAGTTAACTCCGTGATGGACGGCGTATACCATTCTTGGGTCGGACTTCAAACTTGGGGTACCAAAACGATAGTTTTGCATAGTCGGGTACTGAAGTTAAGAATGAGCCTTAGTTTGGGTACTGTTTGTAACATTTTCTCTTTAAACAAAGGGAGAAAAAATTGACATTCTTTATGAATGTGGTATAAAAAAAAATTTTGATAAAATTTACCGACCATTGGAAGTAAATAGACACTTCTTGTCGAGAATGTGCCAGTGTTAGAAATATTTGGTCCATTTTCATGTTTAATAGTTACTTTTATAAAAACCTTGTCATGAACATTGGGCCACTCATGTTTTGGTCTGGGCTTCCCCAATGGCATATATCGGCTTGGGCTGTCCAACTTCAGTTGCAAAGGCCTTTCCGTTTTATAAATTCACTATCATCGACTTTAGGCAAACAAACCATGTAAGTCAAAAAGGACACGTCGTTTTAGACATGCCTTTTTTTTTTGTCGGCTGCTCCTCTTGGTCAAGCCAGAGTCTTGGACTAGACAGAACGCCATTGACCAAACTATCAACGGCGGCGAAATTGCAAAGAGAATAAACCAACAATGGCGTCGAAAGCACCATCAATAGACATCCGATTCATGCACCTCTACTATTTCAATTCCCAAACCTGGCCTACTCATTGGTCAATGAACCCCCCAGGCCCCAGCTATATCCACAAATGCAATAGCTGATCAAAACTGATCTTTTTCATGGCCAAACGTACAGAGGTTTCATTTTGCTTCCTCATGAGAAGCTTCCTGGCAATGAATGGAGAACAAATTCCCCACCCATCAGATAAGACCAAAGAGACCACAGTCACCACACCTCATTCATTATATATACATACCTGTCACAATTCATGACCACCCATATTTTATTTGCCTCCAGTTTTGAATTCAAACAAGCCCTAGCCTTGAGATAGCTTACTTATAAAATTTGTGAACACTCAGAACAGTTAAAAATGGAGGGGGAGAGAGCAGAGAGTAATGAGCGGAAGAGTAAGCAGCCCATCAAGGTGAGAGATCAGACCCGGTACAGAGGGATTCGGAGACGGCCGTGGGGTAAGTATGCGGCAGAGATTCGAGACCCTTCGAAGAATGGGGCACGTCTATGGCTAGGTACGTTTCAGACAGCGGAAGAGGCAGCGAGGGCTTATGATCGAGCTGCTTTTGGCTTTCGGGGTCATTTGGCCATCCTCAACTTCCCGAATGAGTACCAATATCACAATCCATCAACCAGCTCTTTCGTTACATCAAATTCTGTTTCTTCTTCATCATCAACATCATCTAATTCATTTTCTTCTGCTCCTGCTGATGGTGGAATGGATTTTGGAAATAAAGAAGGTCCAGTGATAGAGTTTGAGTACCTGGACAATATGGTGTTGGAGGAGCTTCTGGAAGAGCAAAAGAAGTAAGTCCTGGAAATTAATCAAGGCAAACAGATGCTCTAGCTAGCTTGATTGAATTGTTTGGTTTCTATTTTACTGTGATTCAATTACAACAATGGGAAAGGGGATTGTACTTTTCTTTTTTTTTAAATTTAATTCATTCAACCTTGTTTGTAACCCAAAAATAATGAAGATATAGTCTTAACTTCTGGTTTTTAATTTCAAATAGCAGATATATTTACACTCATCCAGTTGCTATGACCAAATCACATACGACTTGTTGGTAATGTTACTGGTTTCTTTGACAGTTTCTTTGATAGTTTGATAGATTCGGATTGCTGATGAGGATGCCGGGGAGGCAAGGTTGTCGATGGCGGCAGGGGTAGCAAGGATCTCAACGATGGCTGTGCAATAGATGAGTCTGCTAGGGTTTCTCCAAACTGGGTCTTTCTCGGTTCATAGGTTAATGGATTGGGGTTTGGACCCAAAAGACAATTGATAATTTTTTCTATTTTTCAGCTGAAGGGGTTGAGGGTGGATTTCCATCCTCTCCTTCTAATGTCTTTTAGTTTTTTCAGTCGCAAAACATCTAGGAACTCTAATGAACTATTTAATTTTTCTTTGGAATACTAAGTTTTTGTTAGAATAAAGGTGCGTGAACTTTCTATAAAAGTGAGTGTAGTGGGGGTGTTGGAAGCTTGTTCTTTTAGAATAAGTTTTTGACTCTTTCTGACGATCCATTATGGGATGATCAATTTTGTACTGCTTGCTCTAATTACTAATCAAGATTGACCTTTTTGATTAGAAAAAAAGAAAAAGAATGAGATACTGAAATAGCTATTTTTAATATGATTATATAGATGACTCAAATCCCACACCAGTGGAGCAGAGAAAACATAAATCAAAACAAGCTAGAAGCCTGTTAGAATTTGTGGCTTTGCTACCACTGTTGGTATTTGGTGCGGAAGCTTTTAATAGTAGTGAGCTAGGACAATGTGTTTAGGACTTTAATTTTGGGAGCATGAGTTTGGAAGAAGGAGTTAGAGGAGATGGTTGAGTAGTTAAAACAGAGGAGGTGTTTTGTATTAGAATAGAGGAGTTTTTGATAATTGATGGTTCATTCATTAATTAACATCTCTTCATGCATATATATAGAACAAGTCCACCGACTTGTTCCACCGACCTTCCTCACATTCCTCTTGACACTTCCAGATACAGATTTTCTTAATTACATGGTGCTTATGTGGTTAATTGTTAACCACACAATTATACACTACACTAGAACTTACTAGATAACATGACTAGTCAAGATTAATCTAATTAGATTTGTACAAGTTCGAGATTAATCTAGATGACTTGAGAATAGAAACTATCAATGTGCATTACTATTTTAACACTCCTCCTTAATGCACATTGATGATACTCCGAGCAATCTCATAGTAATTCAAGTCTTGATCTTGGAAGTGCCTTAGCGGAGGTGTTCTCGCTCTTGCTTTCTTTTTCCATGGCCTTCCTCCAGCTTTCTTCTTCCGTAGCCTTTCTTCGGCTTTCTTCTTCATTGCAACTTCACAACTTTTTGGTTGTGGAGGATTTGAACTCCCTTCTTTATTTGCTTGACGTGGTAGAGTCCTCGGCTGCTTTTTCTCTAGGCAAATATTTTTCTTCTTGACTTCTGCTTTCATGGCCATGTGTTGCCATTGGATGGGGAAATTTCTATTTTTCATCCTTATTTTGAATATCAACCTTCTTTTCTTGTCAAATATTTTGCAGAAGTCTCCATGAAATAATATAGCATAACCATTTTCCCCCATTCGTCTGACACTTAGGAGATTATGCTCCAAGTTAGGAACTAATAGAACATCATCAATCTTTTTAGTTCCTAAATTAGTCGGGATGGAAATCATACATTTTCCTTTAGTCTTCACCATTTCTCCATTTCCTAGTTTCACTTGAGACTTTTGTGAAGTATCAAGTTTGGAGAAAATGGTTTTGTCTCTTGACATGTGATTGTTGCAGCCGCTATCCACGTACCACTTCTTGTGTTTCTCTTCAATAGTCGAGTGACATGCATAGAAGAGCTGCTCATCTTGCTTATTTTCTTCTGAAAAGTCTGCTCAGTAATTTTTCTTGAGGAAACAGTTTTCCTCGATATGACCAAAGTTGTTGCAGTTTCAGCATTTTGGTTTTTCCCGAAACTAACAATCTATTTCTTGATGATTATTTTTGTGGCAGATTTCACATGGAGAATAATTTCTTTTCTCCTTTATATCTTTTTTATTTGCCCAATATTTGGGTCTATCTCCTCCTCTAGAAAATTCTTCAAACTTCTTTTCTTTTGCATTTTTCTGAGATCGAATATTGAGTTTAGATCGGAATGCACTTTTTATAGGACTTTCATTCCGACTACTCAATCTTTTCTCATAAGTTTCTAAAGAGCCTATCAATTCTGTCACCGAAATATTCAATATGTCTTTCGAATGTTCGATGGCAGTTACAATTGGATCATATTTTTCAGTGAGACTAATGAGTATTTTTCAACTACTCTAGTCTCACTAATATTTTCACCATAGGCTCTTAAAGTCTTAATTGATTTACTATTTCCTTTAACCGGGACTAGTAATCTTTTACGATCTCAGAATCTTTCATTTTCAAATTTTCTAACTCTCTCCTCATAGTTTGTAATTTGACGGAACGTACCTTTGCCGTCCCTTGAAACTCCTCCTTTAGTAGATCCCAATTTCTTTTAATGTGGTACCTCCCCTGATTCTTGAAAAATTTGTATCGTCCACCGCTTGTTGAATAGCAAAAAGAGCACTAGCATCTCTTAGTTTTTCTTTCTTCTCTTGCCTCAACGCTCCACCGTTGGATTTTTTGGAGTCGAGAATCCTTTCTCTACTATGTCCCATAGATCTTGAGACATGAAGAAGGTTATCATTTTGATACTCCAAAAATCATAGTTTTCTCCCTTGAAGATGGGAAGAGGAATTGATGTTTGGTTGGTGGAGGTAGACATGGTGGAAGACAAAAATCAACGCCCCAAATAGATGATCGAACAAGCTCTGATACCACTGTTAGAATTTGTGGCTTTGATACCACTGTTGGTATTTGGTGCGGAAGCTTTTAATAGTAGTGGGCCAGGACAATGTGTTTAGGACTTTAGTTTTGGGATCAAGAGTTTGGAAGGAGTTAGAGGAGATGGTTGAGTAGTTAAAACAGAGGAGGTGTTTTGTATTAGAACAGAGGAGTTTTTGATAATTGATGGTTCATTCATTAATTAACATCTCTTCATGCATATATATAGAACAAGTCCACCGACTTGTTCCACCGACCTTCCTCACCTTCCTCTTGACACTTCTAGATACAGATTTTCTTAATTACATGGTGCTTATGTGGTTAATTGTTAACCACACAATTATACACTACACTAGAACTTACTAGATAACATGATTAGTCAAGATTAATCTAATTAGATTTGTACAAGTTCTAGATTAATCTAGATGACTAGAGAATAGAAACTATCAATGTGCATTACTGTTTTAACAAAGCCTAGAACTAATTACTAATCAAGATTGACCTTTTCCATTAGAAAAAAGAATGAGATACTAAAATAGCTATTTTGTAATATGATTATATAAATGACTCAAATCCCACACCAGTGGAGCAGAGAAAACATAAATAAAAACAAGCTAGAAGCCTAGAACTAACTACTAATCAAACTATGAGTACCCTAAGCAAACGTATTGTCAGTGGTGTACACTGTCAGATCCACTTATTCCTCTTGTGCCAAAATCAAGAACTCAAGAAAGGTCCTCGCTCTAAAACCTACTCATAGACGATGAGGGCCCAGAGACTGCTTCTTCGATCTCCGGGTTTTTTATGCTCCTTAGTGCTAATTCACCTTTTCAACTTGGAAGATAAAGCCGAGGAGGACAATATCGGGATGCCGCCACCACTGTTGAGAATTTTGATGAGCAAGTAGAAGTAGTAGACAAACCATAGTCAGCAGGGAAGTTGAGAATGGCAAGAGCACCTTTGAAAGTTAAAGCAGCTCTGTCGAAAACCCTTGCAGCCTCTTCTGGAGTGTCGTAACTACTGAGCCACAATTGACAACATCGTTGGTTTTCGTATTTCTACTGCAAACTTCCCATATGGCCTTACTCCCATTCCTCTATACTTTGACACATTTCCGATCCTCCATTTTGGCCTTCATGCTGCTGCCTTTACTTGAATCTTTTCCCTTATTGCTAGCTTTCATCGCTTGAATGATCAATATAACTAGGGTTTCAAAGCTTAGTATGGTATGTTAATATTTCTCATATATTAACTTTTTTTTACCATTTTAAGGACTCATTTTACCACTTGAGCCTTGAGGACTTATGTGGTAATTAAAAAATTTACCATTTTAAAGACAAATATGACTAATATTACTATTTTGATGACTCATTTTACCACTTTAAGGCAATCGTATTCATGTTATACGTTAATACATTGTAGAATTTTGTTATATATTAAAGAGTTGTGTTTTTAGATAGGCTCGATTACTAACTTGGCTGATTTTCTTTTCATGATAATATAATTGGTGCATCACATCCTTTATGTGTTATTATTGTAAATTTGTAATAGGTTTCTTATGTATTATCCAGTTAGATAATAAAGCTAAGTATCTTGTTAGATATAAGCTAGAACCATGCATCCTCATCTTATCTGATAATCAGTTGTAGGGTCAGAAATGATTCACTAAGAAGCTTGTTTTCTCGAGTCTAGCTTTCATATACATGTATAAGCAAAAGTTGCTGGTTTTGTGTATACATGCATATTATGGGACCCGGCCATTTGTTTTGGGTTTGGCATCAAGTTTGCTAAAATTAAGGGTTTTTGTCCATTTACCCCATTTTTAGAGATTTTTTTCCCACTTACGCCATTAAGTTTTTTTAATTTTCTCTTACCCAAAACACTCTAAGGAGGTCTTCCCTAATATCCCATAAAGATTTTTTTTTGTTTTTGGTTTTTTTTTAATACCATTTTACCCTCACCCCTTTGTTACCTAGAGAGAGAAAATGGAAGAGAGAGAAACCATAAGAGACTTCGCTGGAGTCCGGTCATGGGAATTCGGCCAACTTTCGCCTGACTCCGGTCACAGGCCGCTGCCACCGGATTGTTCTGAAAACCTCACCGGAAATGTTTATTGCCCCCAATAGACATCTATTACCCCCCAATAGAGGACCAATAGACCTCTATTACCCCCCAATAGACGTCTATTGGGCCAATAGACGCCTATTGCCTCCCAATAGACGTCTATCAACCTTGTATTGCCCCCCAATAGAAGGGCAATAGACATTTCGATTATCGAAATGGGAACTAATCGTCCTAAAATTATACAAATAAAATTTTGATTAGAGAAAAAAATGAGAGATTATGTCAATTTAAAATGTTTATTGCCCTCCAATAGACGTCTATTGCCCCCTAATAGACCTTTAATATTACAAGATAATAAAACTTTTTCTTTTCTTTTCTTTCCTTCTTGCCTTCTTGGCCTTCTGCCCACAGTCTAAAAATAAAATAAAAACAAAAACAAAAGAAGTTGATTTAGGCACCTAGAAATGCTCTGGGCACCAAATTGGTATTGTTGTGCTCCACCTTGCCATTTTGTCTTATACGTACCCTTTATTAGAGTTTCAAGCCCATCTTTTTCTTTTGCAGTTCCGCCAGACTTTCAACTTTCTTCTCTTTTTGGTTTTGCACTTCATTTGCATCATGACCACTTGGCTCGAAGAAATAGACCGCGAGTCTCTTTTCATATCCTTCGAATCCAATTGCAGACACGTCGCAACACCTCATTTTCATATCACTACGATGCACGCTTCCTTCAATTCAACTCCTCCGGCAACACGAGCACGAGCAACAACAAAGGGCTAGAAAGCCCATTTAAAAATCAAAGCGATAGCAAAAGGCCAAAGCTCACCGGCAACACAAGCGACTGAATCTCCTTCAAGGCCTCTAGCGGCTTCTCAGCATAGCTTGCGGAGCTCGTCAACCAACGGTAACACGATTGAAACGTCGCGACGAGGACCTCACTCCAGAGTTCCTCGACTTATAGCCTACGGAGATCGTCAACCATAAAGGCCAGGCCATCGTCGTCATGAACAAAGCGGGGTTTGAGGTAGTCGATTGGATCTGCACCTTCACCGATGTATCACCCCCGTCAACGTGATCGTTGGCCTCATCTCACCGCCGACCATCTAGACCAGAGACTGAGCTGAAGGCCGTGAGCTGGCCGCGAGAGAGAGAGAGAGAGAGAGAGAGAGAGAGAGAGAGAGAGAGAGAGAGAGAGAGAGAGAGAGAGAGAGAGAGAGAGAGAGAGAGAGAGAGAGAGAGAGAGAGAGAAGAAATTGTTGGTGACGGAGGGAGAGAGAGAGATAGGAGAGAGGGCATTTGTAATTTATTAATTAAATTGAGGTTAAAACTGTCATTTGATCTTAAATTGTGTTAGTGAGAATAAATTTTTGTTGCTGGGGTAAGTGGAATAGTTTTAGTCTATTTTTGTGCTTTGGGTCAACAACCCTAAATTAACGATTAACTATACTATTAGATATCTAATAGTATAGTTAATCGTTAATATTGAACAAATCGATTTGTTCAATATTATGTGATGAGGTCATTTGGCTTGCGTTACTCTCTTAATCATATGATAACATTATTGATTTCTTGCATAAGATTTGGAAGTTAATTTTGGAGGTCGTCAGTGCTGACCCTTCAACTTTTTATCAGCAATTAGTAGTACCATGAAGCACTAATTAAGAGAGTCTTATGAAGACTTACACTGGTCATTGATAAAGTAATCTAGGGTTCACATCCACAACAAATTGGCAATAGATAGAGTTGCCCAAACCCTATACCCATAAGCAAAGTTATATTTTTCCAATGTGGAAGTTATATTTATACACATTCTCAACAAGCCCCGCACGTGTGGCGGTTTCTCAAGCCATACACGTGGACAAGTTATATTAGGTGAAGTTCGGAGCTAGATCAGTTGTTGGTGAACAAGTAAGAATTGCCTCAACAAAAATTGATGGAATTGGACCTAAAAAAGCCATTCAGGTTGAGCACGTGTGACCATCGTTGAAACCAAACACGTGGGTAATCTGCTCTGACACCATGATAAGGTAATATGGGGTTCACATCCAAAACCAATTGGCAATGGATGGAGTGGCCCAAACCCTTATAAACTCATAAGCAAAGTTATATTTTTCCATTGTGGGAGTTATATTTATACACATTCTCAACAGTCATGTACATGAAAATTCATTTTGCCTTAAATTTCTAATTAGCTGTATCGCCGAACCCTAAACTCCATTGATCTATACGACTATAACCAGAGAGTTACTATAGAATATGCACAAATTGCATAATGCAATCGTAGCAGATTAATTTTTGACTAGATCAAGATGTTTATTAGTGTTGGTTGATCATGTACAGTAAACATTTCTAAACCATTGATCAGAGTGAAACTCATTACAGAATCCTTACATATCGATGAAACTTACCAGTCTACCCATAGGGATGAACAAATGACCTAGAAAAATCCTTTCTAATGATGCAACTACAGTGTTGGGGATGGTGTGGTGCAAGCAGTTAAAGGCCGTGGCATTTTTGCTGCAAACAAAAGCAATTGTAGCTCTCCAATCTCCATTTCTTAATTGACTTCTATATACACGTGAAAAAAGAAGAAGAAGGGTTTTTTGGTTTATCAGTTTATCCACTTGGTTTTAAACATGAAAATTTGAAATGAATGCAGTTATCTATCATGTACTTACTCTCTGTATTTATTTATTTTTAATTTTTTTTTTTGCTTCTTACTATAATGACCCTTGTAATTATTTATTTCAATTAACTCAATATAGATAATTAGAGTAATTTAAAATTTGGTGAAATTTTTTAGGGTTTCGTTTTATATATGTAGTAGAGAACTGGGGGAATAAAATGGTGTTTAGTTCAATTTGTACTCGGTTACTATAGCTAGCTACTATTGCATTAACAAATTGGTTTTGGTCTTAATGAACTAATGACATCACGATGATGAACGAATGATCACTAAATGATAAGCACTTAAGCAGGTTATGTATATTAAATAGAAAATAAGTGTATGGAAGTTGAATCTCCCAGGAAAAAATCTTGCGATCGAAGGACAAAACTTTGATGTCTTATGACTCTTATCTGCTCATTAAAATCTTACGCCATGAATACATCAGCAAAGATCATAGCTTAAGTAACAAAAAAGCAGTGAAGCACCACGAAGGCACGAACAGAAGAAGATGAGACAAAATGTTAATGTTGTCATCGATGACTACAGCTTCCTAAATGTGAACCAAGAATACCCATCGGATTAGACTGGAAATTTATAAGACTACACCATTATATATTTGTTGGACTATATATATCATTGCATGTCACTACCCATATTTTGCCTCCAGAAGTTGAAATCAAGTTATACTCAAAGCTAGAGTGCTGGACTCTTGGTTACTCTGCATTGAGACATAAACTATGGAGGGGAAGAGAGAGGAGAACAAGCCGAAAGTAAGAGACCAAACCCGGTATAGAGGAACTCGGAGGAGGCCATGGGGCAGGTATGCAGCAGAAATTCGGGACCCGACGAGAAATGGGGCACGTCTATGGTTAGGTACATTTGACACGGCCGAACAGGCAGCAAGGGCTTATGATCGAGCTGCTTTTCGTCTTCGAGGGAATTTAGCTATCCTCAACTTCCCAAATGAATACCAATACCATAACTCATCAACCAGCTCTTTCGTCCCATCAGATTCCACTTCTTCATCAGCTGCCATTTCTTCTGCTGCTGCTGATGACAACGGGAAGCCTTTCTGTAGACAAGAAAGTGAAGTTATTGTGTTCGAGTATTTGGACAATATGATCTTGGAGGAGCTTCTTGCAATTAAAGAAGATACACATGGAAACTAAGGAAAACATGAGTTTTAGCTTGATTGATCTGCATCATCATTCTTTTTTACTTTCAAATTCGATAACGAAAATCACAATAAAGGGTTTGTAAGCTTGTGGCTGTAATTCATTTACCTTGTTGTGAGTGTGACTCAAAAATCAAAAGGATAATAAAGATACTGTCTTACCTGCTGATGTTAGTTTCAAGCAACACAGTTCCAATCATTTAGCTAGTATGACCAAATCAGATTCAATCATTGTTAAATATGTTGCAGACACTTTATTCAAGCAAGCATGGGTTAGATTTATTCAAAACTAAATGAGATGATTTGGCTTGTGTTGCTCTTACGTCAGATCATATGATGATATGGGAGAAGTCTGGAATATGCAGGCTGCAACTTACGCAGCCAACGTCTGTTAAGACGGAGGGGCAGCAATGACAATTTCCCTCACTGCTATTAATCTGGGTAAAGCTCATTTACCACCGTCTTCGTTGGTGCATCAGCCACCAGCCCACCACAATTCAACTTTTTCATCTCCTCCTTCCTCTTTTTTTTTTTGGCAACTCCTCCTTCCTCCTTCTCGTCGTTGGCCTATCCACAAACGACAAACCATTTTCTCCAGAGCCCCGCCATCGTTCGTCCTTCTCCTCGTTGGCCTATTAGCAACCACAAAACACTTTCTACAACTGCATCAAAACTGTGTCCGCAAAGATTTTCAGCTGTTTGGCATCAAATTGTTGAACCGGCTTTGTTGTTTTCAGTAGTTATCACCGGATTCAGTGTTCCATCGAAGGAAAGATCCATCGAGACCTTGTCGATGTATATTTGATCGACCACTTTCCTTCACTCTGAACGTGCTTTCTGCAGAGGAAACGAAAAATTCTGGGTTGATCAATGAGATGAACAAGAGACGTGGTGGGTTGGTGGCTTATCCACTTGGCTATTTTGTCGTATTGTGACAATAGACCAATCAGTCTTCTGATTTTTTACCTTAACGTCCACCTCTTTCACTCCTAACAACCGTTCATTTGGAAGTTACTAAATGCCCCTACTTTGACTGATTGTGTGGCTATGCTTACGCCAAGTATGCCCTTGTCAGCGGCTGTAACTTACAGCCTGCGCATTCCAGCCTCCTCCGATGATATGTACTAATTTCAAGTGTGCTAGAATTTCTTAGGTTTTTGGTGATGGACTGATGGTGAGGTCATTTTGTTATGCTCAAACTTCTGATCAGCAAGATTTTGCTTCTTAATTTTAATGGCCAAACGTCACTTTGACAACTATTTAGTAGGCAAAAATCTTGAGGCAACTTATTGAGTCAGCTTCCATAATGCAAGATTGTTCGTGACAATTCATATTATAAAAAGGTTTATTAACCTTGGTTATTCCTTCGCTGATGGGAGATTCCGAACCATCTGTTAGAATTCTTGTGTAAAAATTACTTGTTGTGTTAGTGTGTTGATTTACCTAAATGGGCTACATATTCACGTTGGGCTCTACAATTTGGGTATTTCTAAATGTACCTAGCAAAAATCTAAGTATACCCAGGTAACCCAGCACACAAAAATTTATTATCGATTTCCATTTTTACCCCTAATTATACCCAGCACTCCGTCCTGATTCCACTTCGACACCGCTTCAATTCTTCCAAAGAACCATAGTTCCTGGTCTCCCTCCGATCATTGGCCTATATATACATATAGATTAATTGTTCGAGTTGATCAAAACTAAAATGGACATGTATCTATTAATTAATGAAAGCGACTTTCTTTGTTTCGATTCGTTAGATCAAGATTTTTCTGGAGAATTCCTTCTTATATCGTTGCAATTAATTTATTACTAGGCACTATTACTTGCTTGTGATCAATTAAATCTTTAATTGGATTTTCCTCTTGACATGGAATTCTTTCATCTAGAGACAGCAATAACCCAACAATGAAAGTTCTCAACAAAACTGTTGAAACCACCCCAACATGAAACATGGGTGTTTTTGGAATGAGCAAATTAAGAAAACCTCAGTTAGAGAATTGCATCAAACGGAGGGTTGACGGATTACTGAGAAAGATTAGCCGCATAATTTGATAAGCAGGGTTTGGAGTTAGGGGAGGTGAGGTAGGCGTTTGACGATTTTAGAAAAAATAGAAATAGGGGTAAAACTGGAAATGTAATAAAAATAATTTTTATGCTGGGTATATTAAGATATTTGTTGGGTACATTTAGAAAGACCCTTAAATGAGTAATTGGAGTCGGGTTGGACTCCAGTTGTTGAAATATGTTTTCAATAGTATGCTTGTGTACATGCAGCTTCCAAGTTTATGAGTGGCCTGTCTCTTTATTGCGAAGACTGGAGGTATTTGTAGGAATTTTCTCTGGTCTGGGTCCATTGATAAGAGAGGAGTTCCTTTAGTTTCTTGGAGAACATGTTGTACTTCGCTGGAGGAAGGCAGATTTGGGATTAAATTCTAAATCATTCTCTCATTCTCAAGAAAAGTTGGGAGGTTTTTTCCTCAACTTCGACAGGTTGTTCTTTCCTTCGAGCTTGCTTTTGGCATAATGGGGTCTTGCGTCGATCCTATGCTTGCTCTTCTATTTGGTTGATGTTAAGCGCTTTTGGACTCAAGTCCAAGAGAACACAAGATGGATTATTGGCTCTGGGCGATCTGTTTCTTTTTGGCATGATAACTTCATGGGAAAACCTCCCATGGATTTTTTTGGATCTCATACATGTATGTCTGCACTTACTTGGTAGCTGACTATATTCATAATGGAGCATGGAACTTTCCCTCTTTGCTTCAATTTCATTTTCCAGGCATATGTAAGTTAATTGATAATGTTCCTATTTCTATAGTTCCAGATATGCCTGATAAATTGATTTGGGTTCCTTCATCTTCCGGAGAGCTAACAGTAAAAGAGGCATTCCATTTTCTTCGCCCGCGCCTTCCATTTGTTGAGACTAAATTCTACTATATTTTTAGTGCATTTCTCTCTACATTTTGCATAGTTATTTCCTTAACTATGTCATTTCTAACTTGTTTTGTGTTTTTAGGTAGTTTTGAGTCTGGAAATGGAAGGCAAGGAGTTATTTGCGCAGAAATGAGAAGAAATGGAGAAATGAAGTTTTCCCAGTTCTACCAGGAAAATGAATCCCAGTTGAAATAGGAATCCTAATGCAACTAGGAATGAGCTCGGAAAATGATGTTCGGAAATGAAGAAATGACAGAGTCCCAGTTGGACTAGGAAACCTGATGACACCAGGAGTCCTGATGCTGTTAGGAGACCTGGTGAGACTAGGAGATGCTGTGTCTTGAAGATGACTCAAGATAGTTCAAGAATGTTCTAGAATAATGAAGAATTTCAGCAACAATATATATGGATTTCGAATTGGCCCAATTTGGGAGAGTCTGGCCCGAAGATTGAAGCATGTGACTTGCACATGATGCTCTAGATCCTTCTATGACGTCTTGGAAGAGTCTATGGCCCATTCTAATTGCTTTTTCCGTGAAAAATAAAGGAGATATTCAAGGATTTTCAGCAAATATCTTTTTGGGATTATTTTCGAATTTCTATGGAATTTTGGAGAAGAAAATATAGGAATAAATATTAATTTGGAGTCCTAATTCCATTCTACATACAAGGAGGCCAAATTGAAGTCTACATACATGAAGCATCATCCTCTCCATTCAAGCATCCTTGCCGTGATCCTCATCCATTCCACCACCTTTTGAAGCTTCTTGCGTCCTTGAAGATAAAAAAGGTGTAACCATGAACACCATACTTTGCTTTCGGTTTTTGGATTGTAAACTATTTCGGGTTTTTATGAAATTGCGATTTGGTTTTCTATTTTTGTTTCTTGATTTGCGATTTCTTGTGATAATGAAGTGTTGATTTTAGTTATGTGATTTTCAAATACTATGAAGCATGTTTTAGGTTTTCAAGTTGATAAATTGCGATTTCTATATGTTCTTGCATGATTGTTAATTTTGAGCTTCAATCCCATCTTTCATGTGTTAATTGGTCTTTGGATGTATACTTAGGTTGATAAATATGTAATTGAGTCCATATTAAGGTGCTAGCGTTCTAGGCTTTGATAATTTCGGTGGAAAACCTATAATTACTCAGGTAAATTAACAATGAATCTTGCATGCTTGATTAGCGTTCTAACTTGTGTTCTTGGCTTGAATTGATCAAACTTCCATGATTCTTAATGCGTTAAAAGTGTTTTTGTTAGTGATTAACTACCACTAGTGATTGCATGATTAATAGGGTTAACTATGGTGCGTTCATCTGGTTAATTTAATTAAGGAAAGTAAAAAAAACTTTGTATGCGTTCATCTTTGTTCTTGATTGATTCTATGCTTTGACATATTTTGATTCGTGATTTGATGTTTGAAACATTGCCAACGTGTTAATAGTAGTTAATGACATCTAAAACTCGTTCCATCTAGGGGTGGGCGTCGGGACCCGAAAGACTGAAGATCCCACCCGGACCGAGCAAAAAAGCCCGATTTGGTTCGGTTTTAGTATGGAAAATCTCAGTTCGGTCTCGGGCTTCAAATTTCCGGAGACCGAAAGCCCGACCCGACCCGATTTCTCCACCATCTCAGCAAAACCATCTCCTCCCAAGCCAGCTGCCCAGCTGCTCCTCCTCCTAAACCTTTCCCCTCTATCTCAGCCTCTCGAAACTCTCCTCCCAAGCCAACTCCTCCTCCTCCTCCATACTCAAATTTGTAGTGGCTCCTGAAGCAACCAAACCAATACCGGAGTCCTCAGTCTCCACTTCTTCATAATTTCAGTAAACACCCATAAACCATGTGAACAAAGAAATCAAATTTGGGCTTTTGTTGGAATTGAAAGAGTTTTTTTTTGCCAGAAGGAATTCCAGATCCAACACATACCTCATGCTCCCCAGACGCAAGATGTTGATTTGATGAATATATGGTAATTGGTAAATAGATATGGTACTTGGTAAATAGAGAACTGCATAATGGGGATTGGGAAGGAAGAAAAAAGGAAAAAGAAGAAGAAGAAGAAGAAGATATGAAGTAGAATTGCAGAGGAAGAAGAAGAAGAAGAAATGTCGAAGAGAAAGAGAGTATAGAAAGTAAAAGAGGGTTCTGGTTTCTATTTTGTTTTACACTTTTACTTCTACAGCCTAGGACGAAATAAATATAAGCTTTGCACATAATGTATTGAGAGCATCTTGTGCTCTAGTGGTTGGGAGCAAGCATTTCGTGTAAGAGGTCGGGGGTTCAAACCTCGCCTCTTACTGAATTTTGTGTATATTTTGCATATTGGGCCCGAAAAGCCCGAAGACCGAACCGGCCAGTTTGGGATCGGTTTCTGTCGATTTCTATTTTCGAAAAAGCCCGAACCGATTGTTTCGGGGTCGGTCTCGGTTTTACCAAATTCCAGGCCCGACCCGACCCGAGCCCAGGCCTAGTTCCATCCATATAATTCTACTTGATTCTGTTTTTTGATGTGTCACATGTGTATATTTACTTAGTTGTTAAATTAGAAAATAAATCGTAAATCCCTTTACTTTGTATTTTTCGTAAATAATGTATATATATTCTTTAATTTGTTTTACTAATGTTTTATTTTTCAGGAATTAATTAGGTCTTAATCCCCGATTGAGAATGATCCATACTTATTCTTACTACCTTGATAGGGTTTTAAAATGACCACTAATTTTGTGCAGGTCACCATTCATAGATTGGGGTAAGCTCATATGGTCCAAATTCATTATCCCTCGTATTTCTCTTCATTCTTGGACAGTGCTGCGGGGTAGGGTGCTATCAAAGGATTTATTGCAGCGTCGCGGGATTGCTTTGGCTTCTTGTTGCGTTCTTTGTGGTCTGGTTGAAGAATCACTACTGCATATATTTTTGAACTGTTCTTTTGCTGCATCATTATGGAATAGCTGGGCTTGTTTATTTGAGTTAAGTAACCTCACATACCTTAATTGATTTATTACATTAGGGGTGTGTTGGACGTGGCCAACAACTCAAGGAGATTTGGTTACTATGTTATACCACTACATTGTGGTTTATTTGGAAAGTGAGGAATAAAATGAGGCATGATGATTGTACCATTGTTGTTGATGCAGCACGTCAATTAATTATGGGGCATATGAAAGCATCTAGCAAATTAGCTTCAGGTTGTATGTCTAATTCTTTAATAGAGCTTCAGGTCTTGAAGAATTTTGGATTAAATTGTCGTCCTCGACGGGCTCCCAGGATTACTAAAGTTAATTGGCATCCTCTCATCTTGGGTTGGATTAAGATTAATACTGATGGTGCATGGCAAAGTGTTTCAGGGAGAGCGGATTTTGGTGGAGTTTTCAGAGATTTTCGTGGTTCATTCCTTGGTGCTTTTGCTTCAAACCTTGATATTCCTACCTTTGTTGATGCGGAGGTCATGGCAGTTATTCAAGCTATTGAGCTGGCTTGGGTTAGGGAATGGAAGCATATTTGGCTTGAGGTGGATTTAACACTTGTGCTTAATTTTCTCCGAGATCCTCATCTTATTCCATGGCGTTTACGGGTGGCATGAGGTAAGTGTTTGCATCGCATATCTCAGATAAACTTTTGATCTTCTCATATTTTCAAGGAAGGTAATCAAGTGGCAGATGCTCTTACTAATATCGGTTTATCGTTGTCTGCATTGACTTGGTGGGACGAGCCTCCTCATTTCATTCATGACCAATGTCGACATGATAAGCTTGGTCTCCCTAACTTTTGTTTTAATTGATTTGTTATTTCTCTTTGTGCTAGTTGTATTGTTTAAATTTGATGTCATTCACATTGTTCTTCAGGGGTATGGCTTTTGTGCCACCCTATTAGATTGTACATTATCATTATTTCAATAAATTTGGGGTGGGAGAGCACTTTGCTCTTCCCGGCTCCTGTTTTAACCAAAAAAAAAAAGTTGCTATAAGTCAATATGCCTCTATGTAAGAACTATTGAATCTTTTAGTTTACTTGTTCCAATTCCTTTTACCATCGTAAGGTATGAATCATTGATCCTGAACCCTTAAGCCAAAGGTTATGTAGTAAACACTACATGATCCAAATCAATGATATATGTATTGTCAAACACCCACACGAGTGTGAACGATTGACCTAGCAAGATCCCTACCATGTTGAACTGGCGGTGTGGTGCAGCGGTAAGGTCTACCATTGCTACTGCAAAGTGCAGACACTCTAGGATAGCACGAAAGGGTAAGCAAACTAATTCTCCAATCTCAGAAAGCAATGCGTTTCATTGTTAGAGTAGTACTGACTACTAAGCCACTAAGGGGACGTTGTCAAAGCAAAGTCAAAATCTATGAGGGTTACCAATCTAATAGTTCCTGCTCTTAGACAAAATTCTTTTATATTAACAACTTGGTTTTGTTTAATGTTGGTCAAAAAACAAAAGATTCTTTGTTTAAGCAGTGCTCCTTCTCTTAAAATAGGATTATTATCATAAATGGTACCTGAACTTATCCTCTATTTTATCGATGGTACCTGAACTTCAATTTTAATCACAACCAGAACCCGAACTTTTTGATTTCATTTTAAATGGTACCTAAGGCCAAATTCGGTCACTATTCCGGCCAAAAGACCCAAATCTAAAAAAATAAAAAAACAAAAAAATAAGTTCAAAACAAGTTTATTACCAAAAAATCATCACTATATATGATCGCAACCCTTGAAATCATCAAAAATCATCACTATGATTGCCTCCCATGCCGTTTTTAGTCGGAATAGTGACCGGAGGTGGCTCTAGGTACCATTTAAAATGAAATCGAAAAGTTTGGGTACTGGTTGTGATCAAAATTGAAATTCAGGTACTATCGATAAAATTGAGGTATAGTTCAGATACCATTTGTGATAATAACCCCTTAAAATATTACTACACTAATGTTATGTCAGCACTGAGCAAAGCAGCGAAACTCAAAAGGTTATTCTTTTAGGTGAATCTACTAGAAACAAATCTAAGAAAAAGACAAAAGTGGATGTGAATTAAATAGTTTCCATCACTATATAAGTATTTTAACAAAGCAGTATTTAACAGAGCAAGCACATATTTTGTCATTGATGATCTGGCAATGAACTTTTATAGTTGTACAGAGATGAGTTTTTCTTTTTCTTCCGCTGAAGCTTCCCAGTAGGCAGTAGTGAAGAAAGAACTTTTCCTCACCCCTCAGAAGAGACTGAAACTTTATTAGCGCAAACCTTGTGCATTATATATATGGGTACATTTACCATGCATGTCACAACCCATATTTTGCCTCCAAATTTGAACTCAAATAGATCAAACCCGGCCACTTCAATTATGGAGGGGAAAAGAGAACAGAGCAAGCCGAAGGTGAGGGATCAAATCCGGTATAGAGGCATCCGGAGGCGGCCTTGGGGAAAGTATGCTGCAGAAATTCGGGACCCTACAAGAAACGGGGTACGTCGTTGGTTAGGTACATTTGACACAGCTGAACAGGCAGCAAGGGCTTATGATCGAGCTGCTTTTGGTTTCCGGGGTCGTTTAGCCATCCTCAACTTCCCAAATGAGAGTCAATACCACAATTCATCAACAAGCTCTTTTGTCACATCAACTTCGCCACCCTCATCGTCTTCCTTTTCATCTGCTGCTGCTAACATTGAAAAAAACTTTGGAAACGAAGAAAGTGGAGTTATAGAGTTTGAGTATTTAGACAATATGATCTTGGAGGAGCTTCTTGCAACACAAGAAAGTCAAGGCAAAAGAAAGGTTCAATTCTGACTGTTATATTTTTCTGTTAAATTTGATTCAACATCAGAATAAAGGGGTGAGTTTGTTTGTTTTGATTCACTTAACCACGGTTGTGGGTTTGACCCCAAAAAGTATTTAATACATAGTATTGACTTTTGATTTTAGTTTCAAGCTAGCAACATATTCCAAACATCGAGCTGGAATGACCGCATCACATCCAATCATTGTTTAATGTGTTGCAACTCGCAAGTAAATAAGTTATGATTAGAAGACAGATTGATATTAAATGGTTGATTAATACTCAAACAGAGAGGTGGACTAGATTGACAACTCACGACACTTTTCATAGGACTCAAATCCCATACTACCCTGGAACAGAGAAAACAGAACCAAACAGTGCAGAAGGGAAGAAATGACTAATAATCTAAATGGGTATTTAAAGGTTAGGGAGGGTGTAGAAGATAATGAATTTCAAATGAATGTACACCCATCAGTGTCACTCTCTCTAGCCTTTCCTGTCAAAATCAAGAAGGTCCTCTAAAACCTTGTCATCTAAACACTCAATCTCGAAGACTTCTCTTCTGGGTTCTGTCCTAGTTGTGCCTTCCACATTCTGCAATGTTGAAGATGATGCTGAAATGGATGTTGGGGATGACGAAGATGAAGATGGTGAGGAAACAGCAGAAGCAGCAGAACTATCTGGCAAACCATGCTCACGTGGAAAGTTGAGAATTGCAAGAGCACCCCTCATCGAAAAAGCAGCACTGTCATAAGCCCTTGCAGCCTCTTCTGCAGTGTTGAAAGTCCCGAGCCATAACCGAGCTCCTTCTCCATGCCTCGTTGAATCGCGTATTTCTGCTGCGAACTTCCCCCATGGCCTTCTCCTCACTCCTCTGTACTTGACATCTTTCTGTCCCCCTTGTTTTGCCTTGCTGCCTCTACTTGAGTCTCCTTCCATGTGGCCTAATAATACTTCTGAGTGAAACTATTGGTGCCTCACTCTTGGCTTTTATATTGGGTTGGAAATGTACCTGATTGGGTACAAAATCAGTTGACAAATCACACCCTTTTCAAGATAACAATTGTTTATTAGGTACAAGGTAAAATATGACTAATCATGGCTTGGGGAAATCAGGTAGGTGGTGGCTTTCAATGGAAGTCAATTTTCTGTTCATCTGCCTGGACATTTTCTTGTGATTCATGTCCAATTTCAAAACCACAGGAGGGTAGTGACATCATCTAAATTACGTAATATTGTGATACCTCATTGTGTGTCACAGCAATGAATCAAGCATTGGGAAAAACAAAATCGTGGTGTTGCTATATCTTAATATTGTTTTGAAGAAAAAGAAACTAATATGACAGAGCAGATGCTGCAGATAATAGTTTTTGTGTATATTTTTGTGGGAATGAACTCTTGGTTTTGGGGACCATCAAGGAAGAGGTTGGTGTTTGAGGTCATGCGATGACGTTTTTGCCTAATTCGTCATCAATTTTGCTTTGTCAATTAGATATACTCATAGGATTGGAACTGGGACTAGAAATTAAGAAAGATTAAATTGAAGCATATAGGCAGGTATTAAATTTGTTCAAGATTTAGTGAGATCATTTGGCTTACGTTGCTCTTACAGATCATCTGATGATGTCTTGTATAATGGAAGCTCCTAGGTTTTTGGTGAGGGTGAGGACATTTTGCTTATGCTTCAAGTTTTGATCAGCAAATATGTCACTATAACATTGAAACAATGTATTGGAAGAAGCCCTAAAAGCTCTTAACAATGGAGCGTGCATCTAGCTGATTTAGGCTTGTAGTTGTACTAATTCGAAAGCACGATATTTTGCCATGTACATCAATGTTCTTTGCTTATGTGATTCTGTTTGTTTCAGTATTAGCTCTACTTTGTGATCAAATATTTAGGGGAGTTTCTACCTTTTCTGATACTTCGAGGTTTACTAGTGTCGATCATCACATCTATTTGCACGATTTTGAGCCGTTAATTATGTGAAACTCACTGTTAAAACCCATATGGATAGCTGGCCGAGCAAAATACTTGGTGTGGTATCCTGATATTAGCAAATGACTTCCTGGATATTTAATCACTGCAGAATAAAATAACAGAGAACTTGTTCAATATGGCCAGCACTGTTAACTCTCCAATCTCCATGTTTTAATTGACTTGATATCAAGATCTAGAAAGGGGGGAGAACCAAAGCAAAGTCCAAATCGAAAGAGGCCAGGAAATGATTTTCAATTCGAACTTTCGATACTTAATAATAGTATTCTACTAACCAAATGGTTATTAAACGATCAAATCATATGTTTATCTTTAGGGAGTGGTCCTGCCCTTAAAAAATTACATTCGAATTCGTAATCAAGGACGTTGTTTTGCGTAATGTTAATAACAATTAATGATGTGTGCAAAGCAGCAAAGACAAAAGATTGATGAGAGCTCTATATTTTATCACATATCAAATGAATATGTCACAAACATGTATATCAGCAGCAATGACATCTTTGAACAAGAAAATTATACGACACGGAGACGTCACTAAACCAGATGATCAGATTTATCATCTAAAGTAATTAACAGAGAAATGCATACAATGGATGATGAATTTGGCTGCAGTTTTGCTTCAAATTACCAACAAGCTGAAGCTTCATGATGTTAGTAACCACCTGCAAAAGTCCCACAAACAATGTCAATCAGTCACATATAAAATCGAACAAAGAGGGTCAACTACAATGAAGGGGTAAACAACTAAATAGGTTTGCAAGTTGCATTCAATTGTGACATTTGATATTCGTTTCACTACTTTAGTCTGGTACTAATTGCGCGGCACTGGCATCTTCATCTGCCGAAATGGCGAAATGTCCCCTGCACACGATCTCAGCAGTGAGAGGGTAGGCAACATACTACTAACCATTAAGCTGCTATGACCAAATCACATATTCAAGGGACTCGTGTAAATTCGCAGTAAGATTATAGAGTCAAGTCAACCACGTAGTTTCTTTGACAGTTGCTCCTATTATTCAATGTGTTATTGAACACTTACGATAACAAGGCAGTGATTACCATTATAATATTAGTACTAAAACAGAACGGTAGACTAGATTGGGACAACCAATTTTCACACACAGTACTCACATGGGAATTGTGTTTATTTAAGCAAATTCACATGAATGACTCAAATCCCACATCAATGGAACAGAGTAGACAAAATCAAACAGTACAGAAGGAATTGACTATTGTACACCAAGTTCCACTCTCTTGCTATTGTTTTCAAAATCAAGAAGTTCCTCTAAAACCTTGTCATCTAGATACTCGAACACAAAAACTTCTTTTCTGGGTTCTGTTCTCATTGTCACTTCCATGTTATGCAGTGTTGAAGATGATGCTGTGAAAGATGAGGAAGTAGGAGCAGAATCAACATATACAAAACCATGCTCACTTGGGAAATTGAGAATTGCAAGAGGACCCCTCATAGAGAAAGCGGCTTTGTCATATGCCCTTGCAGCCTCTTTTGCAGTATTAAAAGTCCCAAGCCACAACCGAACTCCTTGCCTTGTCGAATCGCGTATTTCTGCTGCAAACTTTCCCCATGGCCTTCTTCTTACTCCTCTGTACTTGACATATTTCTGTCCCTCATCTTCTATCTTCTTGCTTTTGCTGGGATCTTCTTTCATATCGGATAGCACTAACTGAATGTGAATCAGTGAATCCATTGGAGCCTCACTTTAGCTTTTATATTGGGTTCGAAAATGTACTAATTGATTAGAAATTGAAGTTGACAAAAGCACACCCACTGTACGATACCCTTTTAAAACCTGTGGAGATAGTTTATTGAGTACAAGGTAAAAGATGAGTAGTATAGGAGATGCCTTTCCAAGGAGGTCACTTCTGTGTTTATCTGGCTGGACCTTTTCTTGTAATTCTAGTCAAAGTTCAAAACCCCAGCAGGGCAGTGACATCATGAAGATTATGTAACTCGCTTCATCATTGCGCTAAGCTATTATGTATCAAGCAGTGAAATAGAGAGAATGGTGGTCCTGCTAATTAGTCATTTTTACAAGGAAATAGTATTACAGAGGAGACAAAATATATCCTAGTTTTTATTTACGTTTTGTAAGAATGATGGCTTTGTTCTGAGGACCATAAAAGAGGTTAATATTGAGGTCATGCATATGCTTGCCTAATTCAAAATCACTTTGGCTTTGTTTATTAGCTATACTACATAGGATGGGAAATAAATCAATAAAAACTATATCATATGAGGTAGACAATTGGGACTGGGAAGACTTCAAAAATTCAAGCAGGCATGTGTTAGATTTGTTCAAAATTTCAGTGAGGTCATTTAGCTTGCGTTGCTCTTACAGATCATAAGATGATGTCTTATGTACCGGAAGTTCCTGGGTTGATGGTGGGGGTGAGATCATCTTGCTGCGATGTAAGTTTTGATCAGCAAGAATATGCTGCTGTGGCAGATCGACGTCACTTAAGTATTGGCAAATAATCTATAGAAAAGAAGCAATTACAGACTAGAATAGAGTGGTCATTTACCAGCTTCAGGCTTGCAAAAGTTCACAAAGCACAACTTGTTGCACCTTATGCCACATAACTTGCTTGTGAAATTATTCTGTTTGTTTTCCTTCACTGCCTAAACTCATAACTTGCTTAGTGCTAATGTCTAGGATGTTTATGAATACCCTGGTAACTAAAGAGTTTTGGTACTTACAATCGTCAATGTGTGCCTCGGCGACTTTGAGTCGTCGATTGATGTGATTTCGCCCTGTGACCCATATTAATGTACTAGTAAACAGTAGTTAAACACGGCAAAATTCTTGGTGTGGTGTGTGTGAAAGCAGTACGCCTGATCATTACTGTTGCAAATCAAGGAAAGCCTTTCCGTCGTATTCTAAATGTGGAATCGACAATGATTTAACGGATAATTTGTTCCACAGGGGTCAGCAATTTTAACCCCTCCAATCTCCCTTCTCTCTCTTTTTCCTTTCTTTTTTTTTGGTGGTGTGGAGGAGAAACTAAATTTCATCAAAACAAAGAATATGTATTCAAGCATATTTCAAAAAAAGAAAAAAGAGAGAATACGTATTAAAGCAAACTCCAAATCCATGGGATGTCAGCAAATCATTTTCAAGTCTATAATTTACTACTGATTCTCTATTAACAAATGAGTTTTAATAATAAAATGTAAATAATGCAGCCAAATAAATTATTTATGTTTAGGTAGTGGTCCTGCTCTTGGAAAATTAGAGTTAGATTGGTCATCAAGGATTTTGTATCACTTAATGTCAGTAACAATGATGTGTGCAAAGCAGCAGAGAGAAAAAACTGATCGAGTTCAGTAGATGAGCAGTATACTTTTTTAACATATCAAATGAATCTGAATATAGTCACACACATATATCAGCAATCATGACATATTTAAACATCAAAATCATACAACATGAAGACATCACTAGACCATGAAGTACATCGTTTATGTATTTCAAAAGGCAAGACATAAAGAAGCAAGATGAGTCGCATGTTATGTTGTCATGGATGACTTTAGCTGCAATCTTGTGCCAGAATCAACAAGCTTCATGAAGCCAGTGACCTGCAAAAAGCCCCATCTCAGTCACAGCTGAAATCATCAGAACATAACAATCAATTGTGAGCAGGTTTTGAACTTGCGACCTAGTTATGAATCATTTTTCTTATAACTTTTGTTTCACATTTACTATTTATTGCTTCACAAATCATGAAAGTCCACATACTGAAATTAGTCTAATACCAATTGTGCACCACTTGCATCTTCCTCTGTATGCATCAGTCAATGACTCAATGTCCCTAGCAAAATAAACACACAAAAATCGAAACAGACACAGACATCATCAACCATTTAAAGCAATGAGTTAACAAGGAATAAGGAATAGTGTGAAAAGGTAGCTGAAGAACTGACGAGTGTTGAGACATACCTCCTTAGGCATTCCTCTATTAAACTGTACCTCTAGATAAGCACAAATATCCAAGGCATCAGGCATGTATAGAATATTTTTTGCTTGATGCTTGACAATTCAATATGCCCTAGTGTTTTCAATAAAGTTATTGCAGCACAGAAATCCCAAGAGCATTGTATTACACCACGTTTAAAGAGTAAGAACATGGAACTAACTAACTGAACCAGAGGAGTGACTCAGATCAAATATAACGGTTTCAACCTACCTTCATCAGTCGACAAAAGCAGACATGTGAACTACACGTCCCCATTTAGCAAATATAGAAAATTTTAAGTTGAAACAAGCCCACAAAGAAATTACTAAGTCAAGAGTTCAGGAGAAACCTCGAAAACTTTATATGTTCTTTTTTTTTTTGAAGCAAAGAGCTTTATATGTTCTTGTGTTAAAAAGAACAGCCATGAAATGTTTTGAGAAGAGAGTGGTAAGGAAGTACAAATTCATATCATCACAGCCGCAAAATGTCAACTATGCAGATCAATATATCACACACCAAAATCTATGCTACTGTGTTGAGCAAAAAATTCTTACAATACAGCAGATATCATTTTACAATCTCAGGTAAGCACTACAGGCAAGAGCACTAAAAAACTGTACCAGCCTGCATTTAATCTGTATTTGTTACACTGAATGGTAGTCCATTAAAAGCAGAGATCATTCAACAGAGTTATGACTGTTTCTTTTTTCTTTCCAGATATAAGCGGTTACACTGAAAGTTCAAGATTGCCCAAACAAAATGCCGAAATCCAATCTCAGGCCAGAGCACGGAGGGACAGTACAAACAACAGTATGCACTCTGCCACAGAAGAAAGTTGCTCAAGCGGGTCTCCCCAGAAGTACGAATTAATATATCAGGGTCCGGAGCAACTGCCATATACATATGCCTTTCAATATCTGTCAATTTTACAATGTTTTCCCTTTCATCCTTCTCATTCCCTCCAAATTTATCTAGACCATACCCAGCTCCACTAGCATTCAATGCACTAATTTCATTCCATTTTTCTTCACATGACTCTTGAACGGCATGCACAATCTCATCAGTAGATGTGTAGGCAATACATATTGATAGCACTCCTCTAGAGTTATTTGCAGTTGCCACCATAGCCCTCTCTGCAGCCAACCTGACAGGTTCGCTCAAGAGTTTTAGGTTCCCAATAAAGTGCACCTTAACTCCATAGCGATTAACAATGCTCTCTTCTTTAATTAACCCTTCGATTTTCTCCTGCATCAGGTCCATCAAGGATTGAACCTCTTCAGGTTGCCTTTTGAAGTTCTCAATACTAAAAGCATATATTGTTACATATCTCACACCCAACTCATAACAGTACTTGAGCATGGACATGAGAGCTACAAAACCAACCCTATGTCCAGTCCCTTCCATCAACTTCTGCTTTTTAGCATACCTTCTATTTCCGTCCATGATGAAGGCAATGTGATGAGGTATAGGACAAGCACAAATCACAAGAAAAAGACATCTCCTTAAGAAACTAACTATGCTCCAAAAAATCTGGTTTGCGCTATTGCCATTTCTTTTCTCCATCCTAGAATCCTGTACAACTGCTGGGTTCTGCTATAATTTATATGACCTGTTAATTCATCATAAAACTTTAGTTCGGACTCGATTGAAAATACATGCCGCCCCCAGAAAAATAAAACTACTGAAATCCCCAAATGTAGTTTAGCGTATTAGCCTATGGCCAAATAGAATATTCAGAAACACCATAGTATTCTTAACAGCATACTCACCATCCCTACTTTTAGAATGAGCCCCATAAACAAAAATACATCTCCTAGTGCTAAAGACCAACTTAGCATGGTGGAAAATTTGATCCAATTCGATAGGAACAAGTACGCAAATGATTATAACTAAACTGCATACTACACTGCACACCCGAATCCCTCTAAATTTACTTATCACTTATCTGGTAGTCATGATTCATAAGCAAATGCATGCAGTGGCGGATCCAGGATTGAAACCTTGGGTGGGCTTGGGTTTCTTAAAAAAAAAATATATATAATTTCAACGGCGCGAGAGAATTTTATTATTTGAAAAAAATAATACACCTAGTCAAGGGGCATAGTGAGCCTTACCCTCAAACGTGTATCTATACAAAACCAAAGAACAAAATCAGCAGTAGATGTCAATGAACTTTGCTCTATAACTCCTTGGCTAATCATACGTTTGACTCGTATCTGCAAAATAATTGTAAAACTGGGTAAGCAGAGACATGCCATGAAGAATGAAATGTCTTATTAAGCTAGGCTCAAGTCTCTCAAGCCCACAGTTTCTGAGGTATGTCTATGACTTACTACAGTGTTGAAAAATCTGTTAGGATCTTGATTATATTGTGGCAGAAAACAAAGAAAAAGAAAAGGGGGAAAAAAGTGCAGCGGTATATAAAGCCAGGTACAAAAAGTTTTGTTTGAATAATGTATTCTTCTCAAATTGGCTGGAACTCCATAAGTATAGCATGATCGAAACAAGTTAATGCTTGCTGAGAATTGGTTTTCCAAACATGAATTCGAGCATAACAACTCCAAAACCATACACATCATTTTGATTGTATTAGGAGATATATCAATCACTCTGAGTGCTATTTTCCACGCTAATAATCTTGGAGGTTAAGCATCATGTTTCCTCTGTTTCTATGCAATAAAGAAAATTGCTACAGAAAAGAGTAATCATCAAGACACGTATCCAATCCTACATGTACATCCAGATCATTCCAATTACGGCGGCAAGTCAGGCAACTAGTCTAAGTAACTAACAAACCAATCCAACATTCCATAACTCAGATTCACTAAACAACCCAGATTCATTAAACTAAGGAATCACAAACAAATAACCCAGATTCGTCAAACAATCCATACCATTTTCGTCAGCAAGTTCCACCGCAAATAACTCTACCGTCATCATTCCTCAATCTCACATCGATGGCACACAGAACAATCCTCAATCCACTGCTAAATCAAAACCCAGGAAATTGAATTCGACATCAATCTTTAACCCTAAAATTTGCACCAAATTGAATGGATTAAATTGAACAAAATTGAAATCATACTTACATTGAATTGATTGATTGCCCCAAATTGAAGAAGAAGAAGAAGAAGAAGAAGAGTAGAAGACAAAACTATGGATCTAACATCTAAGGTGTGATCTCTTAGAGCAGTATAGTACGTGAGAGACTGAGAGGGAGTGTGAGAGTCTTCGTCGGGGACACTCGGGGGTGCTCAAGTTTTGTTGTCTGGGACTTCGGGTGGGCTTGACACAGCCTATACCCAATTACAGAAGAAAAAAAAGGAGTATACATATAGTTTTTTTTGAAAGCCCAAAAATTTCGGGTGGGCTTGAGTCCTCCCAGATACAAGGCAGATAAAGACTAAACCAAACTTGGATATTTTACTAAAAATCCAAATAATTACACTGTGAATGTTAGGAGAGAGATTAACAACTAGCAAAGACCATAACTTTAACCGTGTTCTGCACTTCATATCATTCAAGAAGTCAAATTTGTCATTAGCTTCTATGAACATATAAGAAACCGCATCAAAGACCAGCATGATTGAGCTCTAACTAGTAACTACTGATTGGAAATCAGAGCCTAAACCCATCAAAATACAACCTTTTTTCAGGATTGCTTATAGCCAAGTACTGTGTTTTAGACGAATAAAGATTCATACTTTGGTTTTCGATTTCCCGGAGAAAAAACAGAGAATCTGAAAATCATAGAGAAAGAGAAAGTTACCGGAGAATGTGAGGATGGAGACTCGGGATTCGAATTGGAGAGGGACCTAATTCTGAGGATAACTATTAACAACAGATTGAGAACCATTGTCATGATCTTGAAACTTGTGGATCATAATCTTATGAATTAATCTAAAGACAAGTAAAAACCCAACAAATTATACTATTCGCCTAAGAATGCAATTGTGGTATTTACAATCAACCTCATCATTGACAATGCACTAGTTAGCGATGAGTTGCAATATTTTTAGAAGACTTCTGTCATATTGTTTTTACTCCAATTTTCATATTTCTTGTTCGGAAGAATCGTTGAAACTTATAATGAAATTCAGAACAGACTGTAGTCATCTTTTATTCACTAAAAAAAAAAAAAAAGTGTCTGTTCCTATGATTGAGTGACCTTCTATTGGACCCCAAAGTCCCAAACTTGAAAACCCAATAAAAAGGACCCAACAAAGAAACTCATAGTCCAGTGTAAAACTAATTAACACCAAAATAACTGGGCTCCAATTTGCTCCGGACACCCAAAAGAGGGGCACCTAGAACTTGTTACGGTCATCGCCACCCAAATCGATCTCTTTCGTATGTTGACATTAAGACACCTCAATTACAAGTGTACAAGTTATAGTAAAGAAATTTAAGAAAATTTTCACAAGGATTGAGTGTTCGTTTCTCTAGCTAAATCTCTGCAACTAATACGAAGGGTGAAGATAAAGTTCGAAGTGTTGAGAGAAAATTTTAGCAGCAAAGCTGAGTACAAGCTACAAGTATTTATACTATTCTAGTAAGCAAGCTTAGAGGCTCCGAAACTTCTAAATATATAAGCAGAGTAATCAACTTGTCATATAAAAAACAGATTACTCTAACTAAGGATAATGTATTACAATTGTCATGAATTTTTTGGATCTAAAAATAGAAAATGAATGCTGACACAGCTGCTGACTTACTGAAGGTCTATGAATCGAAGACCCATTCTAAACTTTCAGACTTGATGGAACTATTAATACCTCTTGTTTTCAATTAGAACCAACATCAATACACATCGTTATTGACTATAGGATCAAAGCAATTCTATTTCGACCTCAGCGGAGCCAGCTTAATTTTAGATCCAGAAGTGAGAAAATCTAGAAAAACCCAAGTCCACCCACAATGGGAAGCCTGGTCTCTGTCAGACTTGGGGCAAGGGCTGGGACTGCTAGGGTAATCTTTGGACCTCTAGGAGCAAGTTCAACTATTGGGTCACCGGGTCATCCACTATTCACTGCCTTTTAGTATTTATTTCCACCCTCCGGGTCACCGGCACAGTTTCTAAATTGACCTGGGTCAGTTTGCAAGTCACGAAAGTGACCCAAAAAGTGATTTTGGTGACCCAGGTCAGTTTGGAAACTGTGCCCGTGACCCAGAGAGTAAAAATAACTACTAAAAAACAGTGAATAGTAGGTGACCCGGTGACCTAATGGGTGAACTTGCTCCTAGGCTGAAAAATGACACATCTTAAAATTCTTGCATGTAGTAGACTGGAATATTGTAGGGTAAGAGACTGAAACAACCAACCAATTAAATCAATCAACCAACATGTTATTTGGGTTACTTGACATATATAAATTAGCATCCAACTTAAACTAATTATTTAGAGGAAAAAAAACTATTTTACCAAAAAATTTTAATAAAATTTAGTTCTCATTTTTAAAAATTCTTCAGATATATTTATTTATTAATGGTCTATTCATTTATATATGTACCAATTGATGGAAAAAAATACTGTAATTTTTTTTTACTTAAAATTAAGATCATTCGATAGAAATCAACATTACTATTTATTTACATTATATTTTTTACATTTATAATTAATAATTAAAAAATAAACAGTGTCTTGTTCCACATACTTTTTTTCGATGAGAAGAGATCAGCCATTATATAGATTCAACAAGCAGAACAAAAATGAAACACCCTAAGGGGTTGACAGAAAGAATCGTTCCTTAATTAAAGAACCCTAAAACCTATTCTAAAACAAGAATAAGACCCAAGAGACCCCAAGTACACCCGCCTTTTAAGAAATCCACTCACCATTATTCCAAATAAAAAAATCAGAATCCTCCGAAGCTAATAAGTAAAATGATCGTCAGAGAATTTGATCTTTGCAACCTAAAAACAAAATTAAATAACATAGGAAGAGGAGGTGAAGACACCCCCCCCCCCCTTCTATGACTACTTCATTCTCCAAACCTTCCACTTCAGAAATTTTTGTGTTAATGGTAGTGTCTGCAGCACCAAATTCACTAGAAGAGTCAACTTGGCTCTTCCACATTCAAGGTTTTTTCACCTGCACCTCCATCTCCAAAACATGAACATATTTGGGTTTGTTTTTACTTCCACGAGGGTGCCCAAGCTTCTTCTTCTTCTTGGGCGACACTATTATTTTGCCATTCTTGTGTTGCAGCATCAAAGTGATATTCTCATCCACCTGCAATTCAGAAGCTGGAAAAGCCAGATACCTCTTACCAGTCTTGGTGAGCTCAAAGAACGCTCTACGCTTCGTACCCACTAGTGTAGCAATAGAAACCTCCAATACCGGATCAGATTTCTTCTCAACTTTCTTGGCAATCGGAACAATCTGCAATGGCAGCGTCTTGTTCACCGGATTGAGTGGCACCAAAGATGCCCAATTCTTCAAGAAGCTTGCATCACTTATATTGGCAAGGACCTGTTCAGTACAAATATAAGTCCCAAACTTCCTGTACGCAGACAACCCTTCGCCTCCCAATGACACGTGGGTTTCCACAACCCCATGCATAACACCCTGAGCGTTGTGCACTCCTGAGGCACAAATGTTAGCATTGAAACCATCCTCAAGTATAATGGCCAAGTCATAGAATATGGGGATTAAGTAAGGATTTCGAACCCACGAGGATTGAAAAATCCTTTTCTAACTAAAGAAAACTAGAAAGAATGCACACAATTTACAAGTTCACAAAACCAAAACTCATTACAAGTTGTGGGAAGTGAATGATGTTATGCACAAATGGATAGTGAATGTTTGTTTGTTGGGTTATTATTACAAATGGCACCTGAACTATACCTCAATCTTATCGATGGTACCTGAACTTTAATTTTAATCACAACCAGTACCCGAACTTTTCGATTTCATTTTAAATGGTACCTAGAGCCACCTCCGGGCACTATTCTGACTAAAAACGGCATGGGAGGCAATCATAGTGATGATTTTTGATGATTTCAAGGGTTGCAATCAAATATAGTGATGATTTTTTGGTAATAGACTTGCCTTGAACATGTTTCTTTTTTGTTTTCTTTTTTAGATTTGGTTTTTTTGGCCGGAATAGTGACCGAAGGTGGCCTTAGGTACCATTTAAAATGAAATCGAAAAGTTCGGGTACTGGTTGTGATCAAAATTGAAGTTCAGGTACCATCGATAAAATAGAAGATAAGTTCAGGTACCATTTGTAATAATAACCCTTGTTTGTTTGAGTGATTGGTTGATTGACTAAATCAAATGCAAGGAAAGTAAACTAAGACTAGTTAAGCTAAGGTTGTAGAATAATGGATGAGAGTTAAAGTTTGGATTGTCTACCACTAACCTCCCTTTAGCAATAATGCAATTGAATATGAATGATGCTAAACCTATTATCCAATTACCCTCTTAGCATCCGGATAAGACTACTAAGACCTAAACTCCTTTAATTTTATTAACTCTAACAGGATAAATCTAGAGTTAACTACCTAGGGACAAATTCAATTACCGGATAGGTCTCAATCCTTTGCCCCTAAATATATAAAGTTTAGAGTTTAGATAACCAAGCAAGCGAACCAATCTTATCTCTAGGTGATTTTAGCTCACTACTCTCACTTGCACACATGGTGTGCTTTCATCTTCCTTTTGCCTAAAGGTAATCAATCTCTTATCAAAAAGTTCATGTCATGACAAACACATTAACTTAAATTGATTAGGTCTAAGTAAATGCATTCAACTTTTGATTTAGTATGTGAATGTGACAACATGAATTTCATCAAATCATAAACAAAACATCAAATACAAGCAAGGTTGGCTAGGGCTTTCAACCCTAGCCCCAACAAGTTCAGTACTTACTCATAACTAAATAAACAAGCTTTAACATACTACAAGACATTAAGTAATTAGAGAGAGATAAAGAGTGAGAAGTGACTATTGATGGTGGTGGAGATGGTTCTCCCATGTCATGGTGTGCTGTTGTGGTGGTTTTCTCCTCTTTCTTGCTCCTCAAACTCCTTAATGGTGTAGATATGATGAATTCTTGAGTAACTAGTGATGGTTTGTAGTGTTGAGGTGCTTGGGGAATTGATGGGTGGTGGAAGTGGTGGAGATGGAGTTTGGAGTTTGAATTTAAGGGAAGTGGAGTTGTAGAGAGAAGATAGAGCTAAAGTGAAGTGAGAATGGATGAATGGTTCAAGAGATAATGAAGATAAGGAATCTTGGGTCTTCAAAATCAGCTATGTTAAGAGACAAAAGATGGAAGAGATGCTCTTACACCATGGTTCCAAAATGCATGCAAAGCTCCAAAAGACAATGTGTGGGGAGAAATTTGAGTTTCAATTGGTATAAAATTCCCACCACCATAGTCCTCCTTGGCTAGACTAGAGGTTTTCCATGAGTAGTGGCTTGCTGGAAAGTCACCGGAAAAGTCGTTTTGCAATTTTCTTCCAATTTCCGTGTCTTATTCTTTTAGCTTTAAATCTCCGCATTTCAAGGCTCATTTGATCATTTTCTTCTCAATGCATGGTTTCCTACAAATAAAAGGAAATTGATTCAAGATGATGAAATAGCATGAAAGACAAATCAATTTATATAGTTTGGGGCACAAATGCATAAGTAATTTGTGACTCAACAACAACCAGCTCCATACTAGCACTATTCCCTTCACTAAGCACCAGCAGATCACCCGGTGAAGCAGACCCAGACCCTGAGTCCATGCGAGGCACCTCCAAGGACAAAACTTGCCATACCTGCAGCCGGCGGCCTCCGCTACAAGTCCTCCTTCTCCTTCACTAAAAATCCATCACAGCCCACTGCATTATGCTAAAAAAGACTGCAGTCCCTACAAAAGCCCTTAGCCTTCTCATAGATCAAAGTAATCTCAAGTTCAATCGAGGGAGAGAATTCAAAAAGCATCTATGTACGAATCCGACAACTAGTGTCAAAACTTAAACGAATTCGATGATCCTCCTCCTCCGTACATATCGGTTGATTGAAGCGGAACACCTGACCAATAGCTAAGCAATTAGGGTTAGAGCCACCTTGTTTCTCAGTGCCACTGACAACACTTCAATCGCCACCCATGTCTCCATCTTCCACAAAAGGGACAGCCTACACCGAGCCAACCCTGTCATAATCACCAACCACGAGCATGGTATTCCTCTAGAACCAAGGTCCACGATGGAGAGCGTGGTTCCGATCGGCTTCACGATCAACTTGGAACAGAAAACGGTCACTGGCATCTTGAATCGTGAGCCCCTATTTGATACACCAGATTGAAGGAATGGTGCATTTGAAGCCAGGAAACCTAGCCTTTGGTCTAAGCAAGCGACCAACCATATATCTATGGTTGTCCTGCAGCATTACTATCCTTGCTGAGCAAAGCGACACACGGGCGGAGCCGTTGAAGGTCGCCATGAGGCTAGTAGAGTTATTTTCCATGAGATTCTAGGTCAAATTTGGAAAATTTTTGTCGAAGAAAAGGTTCTACGAGAAATCCTAGCAGAGAGAAACGGCCGAATCAAAATATATATATTTGCTTATCATTTGTTCCACGGACTTAATCCAACGGATAGAAGTAAACATAGAAAAAAAAAACTAATATATATATGATATATATATTTACATATATCTAAAGCCCGGTTAACTGTTCATCACTGTGCAAAATGAAGTGTCTCTTTTGCCCCTGCTGTCTCCCTCAATTACAAGTTTGCCATTCATCTACACCCCGATCGTTTTTGTATTCATCTACACCCTTTTTACGCGATCGTTTTTGCTTTTGTCTGAGAGTGGCATTTTAGGATTAGAAGAGACTGGAGATATTATACTGTTGGAATCGAGAGAGCGGGAGAACGTCTGCGTTTCGTTTGGATCGATCATGAAAGCTTGGCCATTGAAGGTATTGTTTCCCAGATTTCTATGTTTTTTCGTTTTGATTGGGGTTTTTGTAGCTGTTGGGTTTGGATTGATATGGGTTTCGATCTTTTAGTTTCGGTGTCCTTCGGTTTTGAAGATAATAGTGCTAGATCAACCAGGTGAGGGGTTTTTATTTATTTATTGAGTTTTGTATAAAATTCAGCTGGCATTCTGCTCCTCTTCACGGAATCAAGGTTCAATTTTTATATCCTTATGCTTATTGGTTATGTATCAAAATGGTGCTAATTGCTTAGTTTCCAGTACTGGGTTTTGAATTTTGATCAAGAATTGATATTCGAAGATGTCCTAAATTGATCTTAGATTCATCATCACTTTCTTTAGAATCCTGTACCTTATCGATGGCTGCTTTGTTTGCACCCTTTGATTCAGAAGATTCAGGATTGACTGCTGCTGTTGGTGCCTTTGAATTAGATGTATCGGCGATAGTTGGAGGCTACTCTTAGGAACTTCCTACAGACCAACAATGAAAATAGAACTGTGTGTTAGCAATAGAATATCTAAATCAGTATATATTAGGTTCTATTCATCCTGCAATTGGCATTGACTAGAAAAAACAGAGCAGTAATTGCAATAAAGATGTAATGAACTAAATGAAGTATGAAGATTGGTAAAGGGTATGAATTATGAAGGGTATGATTACATAAGGTAAATTTTTTAATTAATTTAATATATAACCTTAATTTTAACAAGAGTTTTGTTCTACTGTATTTGCATTTCCTGTACTCATAAGTTTATATTTACTTCAATTTTGTTTGTTAGACCTTTTAAAACCAAATGCAGTAATTGGTCAGACTTGGTATACGTTTGCCATTTCTGTTAGTGCACTTATTTCCCCTGATGATCAAAGGAAGGAGAAAATTTTCAGATTGATTGAATTAATTGATACAGCAGCATTAAGATTGTTTTGAGCAGATAGTTTTTGTAAAAAAGTTGAATGAAGTAAAATATTGGATTCAAGTCATTTCACTTTATGAGTTTATCAGTGTTTAACATAAGAAGTTGCTATAGTTTTGATGTTCTGTGATTTCATAGAAACGTTGACTGCTACTCTTTTTGTCACATAGTTGAGGTTTAAATTGTATTTAAGATACTACGTCCACATTTCAGATATCCCAAGTGTTATGTACATGTCTAGGATTGAATTTAAATAGCAAGAGTTTGATATATCTCAGGAGTTACATAGCTCGGAGGTTGGGCAATATGTATATGAAGCTTGGGTCATGTGTAGTCAACGTTAGGTAGTTCAGAATCAGAGGTTGGAAAATTCAATTGCTTCTAATTAATAGATAAAATGCTTTAGAAGCGAAGACTGATCAATAGCATTAAGTTATGTTCTTGAATATAGTTATAGAAAATTTAGAATTCAAACTATTCATCTGAATCAATGTTATGAAATTTGGAATTTGAAATTTGAAGTGTTTATTTGAATAAATGTTATCAAATTAGGTGCATGTTATCAAATTTGAAATACTGATTTCAGTTAATAATTTTAGTAAAATTTGTCTGTTTGTTCACAGTTTCAACATAGTTGACATTATTTAAATTTTGCTTGCAGTGTCTCAGTTGGCAATTACGAAGGAAAACCAACGTTTACAAATTGTACAAACATCAAATACTATGCACAATCTTGAATGTGAAAATGCCAGCACGTTGGTGAATATATAATTGAACTTCGTTGTTTTCTTTGGTGCTTTTTTGTTTCTGATTGGTTCAAGACATCTGCTATTATTTCAATTTGTTGTGAAAACTAGAGAAACCAGGTCAGGAAAGTGTTTATTTATTTATTTATTTTTTAAATAGGTCAGGAAAGTTATGTGCAAGGAGTTGGAGAGATATTTTATTTAATATATGATTTGTGTCCCTGATAATTGATTGTGGGAAATAGTATAATCTTGGGTCAATTGGATTCTAATTTGTAGTCTTCGCTTGAATTTCTTAAGATTAGCTTGAAAATTGGTTATTGAAATTGATGTATGAAATTCCTAATTGTTTTTTTCTTTTCAAGTAAATTTAAATCTTGAAGAGCCTAATGTTAAAAAAGCCATAGATGGACAAGGAGATATGAAGCTCATTTATGGGACAAGGGGTCTTGGAATCCAGCACAAAGGAAGAAGGGAAGACAGGCAAGTACTTGGTTACTAGCTAGACTGCTCAAAACCACTTAATTGTCAGATAAACATATATTGAATCATATAACACAAAATGTATATGCAGGGGCTAATGATAAAGAAGAATCCACAGCAAAAGCATATGAGTTGGCAGCACTCAAGTAGTGGGGAACATCAACTTTTACAAATTTTCCAGTGTCTGATTATGAGAATGAAATTGATCTGTTGAACACTAACAAAAAGAAGAGTACTTGCCTCTCTAAGAAGCTATTTATTCATCTTCAAATTAATAAGCTGTTGAGCAGCCTACCTTAGCTGTTGTAAAAATTTCAAGAGATGAATGCTAGCTTTCTCTATTCTTACTTGATCTTAGTACTGCCATGTTCATTTATTTGATCTATCTATCTACTAATTATTTGACAGCTTTTTGTTCGAACCTGTTAAATATCAAATTCATACTTAAATCGCTCTCCATAAATGAGTGGATGCAAAATGACACTTCTTTAATATTTCATTTGTGTTTGATTAAGTATTTACTAGCAATATAAAGCTCTCTTTGTACCCTTTCAAATTCTGAGGCAGTTGTAATTTCATTGGAATTGGAAACGAAAACCCATTTTAAATGTTTGAAAAAAAAATAAAAAGGTCATCACAAGGACCCAGTGGTGGAACAAGAAGAGGAAGAAGAAGCTGCATATATATAGAGGAAAAATGGTAGCGCAATGGGCCTTCACTCACCCGCAGCATAGCGCGGGCTCTATAACTAATATATATTATGGCTCAGAGAGACTGGGTGAACTTGCTTTTAAATCAGATAAGTTTTTTTTTGAAATAAATCATATAAGTTTTAGTTGCCCACAAATTTCTGCTTATAAATTATAATATATATTTTGTATGTATACATATAAAAAGAAGGAATAGAGTAGCACGATTTGATATGACTCTTGAGGCGGTGAATGGTGACTGGTGACTGGTGAGGTCCATTCATCATGATTGTGTTTCCATCTTATTTTAACACTGTGATCGAGTAAGGGTGATGCTTCTTAGACTGACCCTTTCGTCCTTTACCGCCCACTCCTTTCGTCCATTACCGCCCACTGGTCCATCATAAATCAAGATATTCTGCTTTATCCAAAGGCAAATATATTATATATGAACTGGCTTGGCTCTTCAATATTCATCTCAAGGTCAGATTGATCAAGGTAGAAGCGAAGCAAAGAAAATGGAGAAGCTTGTTCCAAACTGGTACAGTGCTGCTCAACCCTTGCCTGAGACATACATATTCCCACCTGATGCAAGACCAGGGAAGTTTAGCGTTGCTCCTTCAATATCCAACGACATTCCAGTGATTGATCTAGGATCACAGAGTCATGATCGAGCTCTTGTGATCCAGCAAATACTTGAGGCTAGCCAAGAATTCGGTTTCTTTCAGGTCAATTTAATTGTCTGACTTTTCTTTCTTTTCTTGTTCGCCAAGATTTCTAGCTTTTCTTGCTAGCTGCAACTTTCATTTGCTTGCTCCTACATCATCATCATCATGATTATCATCTAATTCTGTATGTTATTAAAAATTATTGTGTAGGTAATCAACCATGGCATACCAGAAGCTTTAATGAATGACACAATGGATGTGTTCAAGGAGTTCTTTGAGTTGCCTCTAGAGGAAAAGAGGGCAAGCATCTACTCTGATGACCCCAACAAAGTCTGCAAGCTCGTACATAGCAGTGTTAATTATGACTGGGAGGAAGTTCATCTTTGGCGCGATTTCCTCCGACACCCTTGTGAACCTTTAGAAAAATTCATGCCAATTTGGCCTCGGAAACCGATTAAATATCGGTAAGGGCCTGCTACATCACATACATGTCAAATTATTGAGTAACTAGATATTCAATCTGTAATTTCAGCAATCTTTATCTATGGTATTTCAGAGAGCATGTTAGCAAATGTTTCACTCAAGTGAAGAAAGTGGCTTTGGACATTTTGGAGTTGATCGGTGAAGGACTTGGGATAGGATCAGAGTATTTCAATGATGAACTTAGCAAAGAGACTGACATCTTTGTTAATCACTATCCACCTTGTCCTGACCCAAGTTTGACACTTGGAATAACTAAACACTCTGACCCACAGCTGATCACAATTTTACTTCAAGGGGATGTCAGTGGCCTTCAAGTTCTCAAGGATGGGGAATGGATTGGAGTGGAACCTATTTCAAATGGACTGGTGGTTAACATAGGCTATCAATTACGGGTATGTATACATCACCAGTTTCTATGCTCAAAATCATAAACATCAATCACTCTTCTTCTGTCACTAAACTTTTGGTCTTCTCGTGATGCAGATCATTAGTAATGGAAAGCTCAAGTGTGCTGAACATCGAGTGGTGACGAATTCAAGTACTGTTCGGACGACGATTGGATTTTTCATTACACCCTCCCCTGACTGCTATATAGAACCTGCAGCAGCTCTTATTCATGCAAGCAATCCCCGACTCTATAAAGGCTTCCGATATGAAGAGTTTCGTGCCAACTACTTTAGGAAGCAGGGGAAAACCGAAGTTGTGCTTGAACCCTTCAAAATCGAATCTTAGCACTGTTGATGATGATGGTGTTATTGCTTTATGTTCAAGAGTCTTGTGCATTGAATAAATGTCTTGCTGCTTAATTGATGTGGAGGCAAAGACAGAACAACTAGTTGAAATTTATTCGTAATAATACTCAGGGACGTCTCAATGGTAACCTGTGTTTTTTTTTTTTTTGGTGTATTCTTGCTATTTTACGAACAAAGTCTTATACTAAATAATTTTGGGTCTCAACTATGAAAATAAGAATAACATAATCTGTAAATGAAGACCTAATATAAATTACTAAACAAATATTGTATGCATTAGTTAAAATTGGACTTTTAAATAATATAAAGTACAAAGACTTATTTTAAAGTACAAAAACTTATTAAGAAGGCTGCCTTGTTTGCCTTGGATTAGGGCCGGCTCTAATAATACTGTAAACAAGGTTATTTAGGTCCTTTAACATCTAGAAGACGTTTATGTAGTTTTATACAAGGAATAAATGACTGTGGTTTAAAGACAAAAGACAATTAATCTAGCATCTTATACAAAATAATTTTGGGTCTCAACTATGAAAATAAGAATAACATAATCTGTAAATGAAGACCTAATATAAATTACTAAACAAATATTGTATGCATTAGTTAAAGTTGGACTTTTAAATAATATAAAGTACAAAGACTTATTTTAAAGTGCAAAAACTTATTAAGAAGGATGCCTTGTTTGCCTTGGACTAGGGCCGGCTCTAATAATACTGTAAATAGGTCCTTTAACATCTAGAAGACGTTTATGTAGTTTTATACAAGGAATAAATGATTGTGGTTTAAAGACAAAAGACAATTAATCTAGCATGTGACGCGCACGTGATGACGTTATTAACAGTGTTAAACAGTATGTTATAGTTGAACTAAGATTAGTTGATATATCAAATCACAGGCAAAAGCACAGACACATTACGGCCAGTAGGGTCATTTCATCTTTTGAAAATAGTAGGTGATTGATTGAAATTTTATATATTTCTATGTAAATATTATATTTTAATACGTGATTTGACCCTTCTAACAGCAAAAAAAAAATTTGCTTTAACATTTGGCCCAATTACCAAGTAGTACCCATGTACAAGTTGGACAATTGCAAGACTCCAACATTCTTTTAAATTTTTTACTATATGTTTATCAATTGATCAATTAATCGATGATTACCTCTAGGGATCATCATCTGGTCCTTTGGCCTTAAGCCCGCCAAGCCTGTAGGACCGAAACCCGACCCGGCTCTTACATTAGGGCGGGCCGACCCGACCCTTTCTAAAATATGGTAGGGTATGAGCCATGAAAATGAAGCCCAACCCAGCCCTTTAAGCTCGCCCGAATAAGCCTTAATATTATCTATTTTTTAATTATGTTTCTCTTTTTTATATAATATGCAATTTATCTCTTTCTTTGTAATTGATTTCGTAAGCTTTGTTTTCTTTAATTTTTATTTTCTTTGTTACACAACAATTAATTGGAAAACTTAGAGAGATAGTTAATTGATATAATCACCTTAACTAATATTAATAAATGTTATAAGTTAATTCCTATTCATATATATATATATATATATATATATATATTAAATATGATCAATAAAATTAATGAGTCTTGTGTTACCTATATAACCATTGAACCACATTTTGAGAGAAAGAAAAAATAATATATATTTTTTGTTAAACAAAATAAGGCCCTTTTCGGCCCAATTAGGCAGGTTGGCCCGACTCGGCCCTTTCAGCCCTAGCGGATCGGGCTTTTCGGGCAGGTAAGGGTTAGTATATTTAACCCCCGGTCCGACCCTACCGGGCCCTAAATTTTGCTGTTTTTAATTAGGCCCGGCTTGACCGGACCTTAAGCCCTAAAATTTAGGGTAGGACCAGCCCTAGCCTGGCCCATGATGACCCTTAATTACCTCATATATATTTAGGTTTTTTTTGTTTTTTGTTTTAATTTTTTTTCCCTTTCTCCTGGTCATATTTCTATGCCGTTATTTATATTTGTCAAATGTTTAAGTAAATCCAAAATATGTGTCTGACCCAAACTCTAGGTAACTTGACCTAGTTGTAATAAAGTTTTGAATTAGAGATATTCTCGGAGATATTCATAAATATCCGATTAATTGTACGATTATCTTTCTTTGAACAACTCTAATTCTATGTCTTGTAATCTTCTATATAAAGAGGCTCTTATTATCAATGAAAGTATGACTCAATTCTCTCCCAATTTCTATTTTCCTTAAACACGTTATCAGCACGAAGTCGTAACCCTGAAACTCTAAATTTGTAGCCTTCAAACCCTAGCCACCACCACCGCATATATTGAATCCCTCAATCCCAGAATTCCAGAAACAGCGGCGGAACCACTGGAACTGGCCTGAAAACCACCGAACCAGCCACCGGAAGTATCGAACCAGCTCTCCAAGAAGAAAAAAGGGGATCGCTGCACTGGTTCACCACATTTCGGACCTCCCATTACTACCAAAATTTTCCAGCAGAAGCGCCTCGACTCCAGGATTTGAGAACAGGAAGAAAAACCATAAAAACCAGCCGGAAAGATCTTGAACCGGCCGGAAGAACATCTGCAAGCTTAAACCACCAGCATCCTTTCCTCCCTGCACCTGCATAACAGCCGAGCCCAACTCTAGCTGAGCCCAGCTCAAGTGTGCAGCCTAGAAAGAAGAAAAGGAGACTGGCCCAGACGAAAAGAAAGAAAAAAAAAGGCAGCCCACTGACGCAACCCAGCCCACATGTCAACCTCCTCCGGTCAACCAACTCCGGCCACCTCGGGCCGCCGACAACTTTTCCGGCCAGATTTCAGGCTATTTTCAGGCAACTTTTCTGACGACTTTTTCCGGCCAAATTTTCTAGCGACTTTCCCACACTCTTTTTGGCAATTTTCTACACTTTTCAAGGTATGTTTTAAAGGTTCTATTAGTTCCCGTTTTTGAAGTTTTTTATCGTTTTTCTCGGGGACTTGTAACCTCCCTTCATCTACCCCCCTTTTCTTCTTCATAGGAGAGACCAAAAGCCGAACTGTGGGGGTTCATGCTCACTCCAAGCTTGGAGCTTGTAGAGTCCTCCAAACTTAGAGTTTGTTGAGAAGTTATGATCGACCAAAAACATATCATTGTTTCGATCTAATCCAATACCTCTTGGAAGCGACTATGCTCAGAAATTTTATATGTTTTCATGGTAGCTTTTTCCGCTCCGAAACTAACCTTTTTTCTTATTCTCTTTCAGGATGAGTAACCTGAACAAATTGGACTTTGCTCTTGTCACGCCCCTGATTTTTAACACAAATAAAAATCGATATATAATCTCATAATTATACATGCGTGATCGTTCAGTCATCAATATCGATTACCTAAAAACTTTTTCCCTTTAAACTACATACATATTGATGCCCTAAACTCACTATGTCAATATTGACCCCGCTCCACAGAGTCATATATTACACAAGCTTACAAATTAAATTGCCAACATCAAGATAAAACGTAAATGCTCCTCAGAGCTTACGACAACAAAAGTCCAAATTATGGTAAAGTCACTAAAATGGCTTCCTACCGTAAAACTGCAAAGACACTACCTCAGCTTCAACCACGATTATCCTAATCTGTAGGATTAACCCCTACACCGTTTGAATGGTGTACCAGGTTGCCACACAACAAACCCGGTAAGCTTTTGCAAGCCCATATGAGTCACTCAAAGCAGTCAACACAACTCACACCAGAAATAAGGAAAACAACTCATGTTTTGATCCCTTAAAACACGAAATAAAGGAAAATAACCCACCCTTAATTTCCTTTCAAATCGAAATAATAGAAAGCAACTCACACCTTGGTTTCTTTTAAAACGAAACATAGAAAGCAACACACTCCTTGGTTTCTATCAAATATAACATAGAAAACAACTCACACATTGAATTCTATCAATCATACTATAAAAAGCAACTCACACCTTGATTTCTATCAATCGTACCATAGAAAGCAACTCACACCTTGATTTCTATCAAATTGTACCATAGAAAGCAACTCACACCTTGATTTCTATCAAATCGTTAATAAGGAAAACAACTTGCACCTTGTCCCTTAAAAACCGTTAATAAGGAAGCAACTCACACTTTGTTCCCTAAAAACACGTAATCTCGTGAGTTAGATATAACCAATTCCCATTACCCCATGAATCAAAATTGTGGCAGACAGACTAGAGCTCTAACTAAATTTGTAACCACTCGTCTAGCCAAAGACTTGATTACCTGATATTCTGCCCAAGGTCATAGACCTTTATTCCTCAAACTTTTCAGTCACTTTGAATAAAACATTAAAGAAGTCGCACAGGACTCAAAATGTTACACAATTCTCAACACTTTTCAAAACAATCGAAATCAATATTTTCATAATCATTGTTTTCCGAAAAGCCATAACACAAAAAAATAAATGAGCATAATCATGCATATTGTTTTCATAAATCAACAAAACCCCCAAATACATATATATTTCATGTAAATATATATATATATATATATATATACGTAGTCATCCGCTCATGAATGCCTACTAATACCAACTATAGTTTGCAGTTAAATCAATAACTCTAAAAACGATAAAGGTAATTCTGTTCATAAATGAACCTTGTGAGATTACTTACCTCGAAACTCCCACTGCGTCTTCAATATAGAACAAAGAAGCCAATCCACAAAACAACAGTCCAAAAATACTTCGTCAAGTACCTAATCACATATGGTTTCAACTTAGTAACAATTCACAAACGATTTAAGTCTGAAACCCCTGTTTTGAACTAAAATCCCCAAAGTGGCGCCAATCGAGGCGAAACGACATCTGAGACCTCCCAAAGTCTCCGGAATACTTCCACGATCGATATGTCCAAACCACAAGTTGATCAGACGCTCGGATCCTCATGGATCGAATAAATCAACAAGTGTGAAATCGTAAAAATCATAACAAATTCATACGAACTCCAAAATTTGCGTATTATATATCGAAATGCTCGTATCGACGAGTAGAACACATATAATACCAGAAACAGTCATTTACATAGCAGGAACGTTGCCAGCCAAAACTCAATATTTCACAAAATTTCCAACATCAAAGATGTTCATCTCAGCATACTTAACCATTTTTATAACTAGCACGAAGTCAAAATCAAAGCGTAAAGGGTCGAAAACTACCTCCCAAGCTGTGGATTACTGTTCAATCCTAGTTGAACCAAGTTTCCCGTGAATTGATCCAAACAACCACCACAGATCGATCCAGGAGATTGCTGCGAACTCAAAACAAGAAGATTGAAGCCGTGCCGTTGCCGGAGCTACGTTTTCCTATTGGGTCTGATTTCCTGTAACTTTGCCGCCTTCAAGCGCCGCCACCACCGAGAATCGCCGCTAGAGGATGCCAAAGGGACGACCATAGCAAGGAGGCGAGCTGATTTGGAAGATATCACCGCTGGAGACCACCAGAGCTCGGCGGAAAAGCCGAGTCGGATCGGCCGGGTCCGGGTGGGGTCACGAGGACTGAAGAGAGAGAATGAAAGTCTGGTTTCCGAAAATGGAAGCCCAAATGAAAATAGTAACTTTCCCGAAAGGGAAACTTCTATTTATAGTGGTTTCCAAAAATATCCAAAACTTCCGCAGACCATAACTTTCTCATACAAACTCCAATTGATGCGTGCCACATATCCACGAACTCGTATTGACGCGCTCTACAACTTTTGTAAAGGAAGTTTTTAGAGATACCCAATGAATAAAAAGTCAACCCTCGCGCCCCCTAAAATAACGCTTCCTGAATAATTATTCGCCCTAAACACTTCCGCTCCATCCACGAGCCATGAAATCGTCCAGTAACCACTAATTAAATTCCGAAAAATCCTCGAAAAATAAATACGAATTTCTGGGGCATCACAACTCTATTGGGATCAACTGGCTGTGGATATCACAGGTGGGTTCGTGATGTCCGCCAGCATCTCAAGGCCGATGGAATCTTAGATACGATTCTCGAGCCTAGCCAGGATGTGCTAACTATTGAGCAAGCTCAAGTTTTGGAAGTGAATAGCGCAACCTTGGAGTTAAATAAGGCGAAAGTCATCATCCTAATGACTCGTCATATGGTTGATTCGCTCCAGTACGAGTATATGAATTAAAAAGACCCCAGAAGGCTGTGGGTCTCATTCGAAGAAAGATTTGGCAACGTCCATGACTTGTTGCTTCCTGACTTAGAAGTGAGATGGCATAGCCTCCGCTTCTGTGATTTCAAGTCAGTTCTTGACTACAACTCGGAAGTACTTCGCATTAAATCCTTAATGGAATTCTGTGGTAAAGAGATCATAGATGCGATGTTGATTGAGAAGACTCTCTCTACATTCCCCGTCTCTGCATTAGTGGTTGCTAAGAACTATTGAATTGATGTTACTGCAGGACGTATCACAAGGTTTCATGAGCTCATATATTGGAGCTATGAATGTCGCTGAAAAGCATCACAACATCCTTGTGAAGAGCTATAATTCGAGACTCGTGGGAACAATGCATATTCCGGAATCCAATTATAGTCGCGCTCCTAAGAGAGGGTGCTAAGAGCGAAACCCTATTCTTAGGGATACTTCTAGACGTTCGGGTCCATATAATTGCTCTACTTGGGAAGATAACCACCAAAATAGGCAAAACCGAAGAGGTCAACGTAGAAAGAGAGAGGGTGGCAACGCCTCTGGCCATGTTGGTGGAGCCACCAACATTAAGAGCCATCTAAATGACGATTTCAAAGCACCTCAATCAATGGAGTCTGAGCAAAGAGATGTATGTTCTTGATGTGGAGTATCTGGTCATTGGGGACACATTTGTAGAGCTCGTGAAGAAATTGTCACCGCCTACATAGCATATTGTGAAGTAAGAGAAGCTCACTATGTGGAACAAGAAGATGATCTAGAGTGAAGGGTTGAAGAATCTGGCTGGGATCAATAGATCACCAGTTCTGTTTAAGTCTTTATTTTTCCAAGAGATGTAATAGGCAATTGCCATATACTTTGTAGTAAATGCCATTGGTTTAGTTTTTCTTCACATAGGCTCATCAAAAATAAGTATGATGTCTAGGAAGGTTTTGAGATAAGTGGTACTTAAGTGAGTTTTGCTCCACTGACATCTCTCTACTCACCTGGTCATATTTATTTTGGAGTTACCAAAAGAAGTTATACGATTCCCATTGTTTTGCATTAGCTAGTACTTGGATTAGATTCTCTTATTGGTTAAGAGACAATGATGTGTACTCTGTTGGCTTATGAATAAAATTTCGAGTTCTTTTCATTATGACTCCATTTTGATTCTGAGCATATTACTTTGTGACTACAATGGCTAGGTCATCAGTATTAATTCAAGGACATGAAATAGCCCAAGTCCCCCTTGCCAAATCGTACCTTCTACTTCCACAGAAACTCTCTACGCTCCTAGGGCAAATCGTACCCTATGAATAGCCAACAGATTCCATGTGAAATCGCATGTAGAGAACGAAAATGAGTTCCTTTGCAATACCTCTAACTATTGCGAACCAAGGCGCATCTTAGAGAAGTTTATGTGTCTCTCTAATGGACTCTATGTCACTATTTGAAGTATTAAATCTGATAAAGTCATGAGAGAAGATCTCTTGGATTTAGACATATATTGGCTTTGTCACGACATAATAGGTCATCCTGGTCAAGATATGATGATCCGTCTACTAAATAATTCACATGGACACCCATTCTCTCGAGCGAAACGAAGCATGAATCAAAATTTGATTCCTGGACTAAGTGTGATAGCCGCCGCTGCCTCTGGCATCGTCGTCGTCCGCCACCAGCCTAGGGATGGCACAGTCCCTATCCATAATGCCATGGATGGCGTCCATCATGGTGATGGTGCCCTAGGTAATGCTGCAATCACCAACTTTGCTTCAAAATAGCGTTTCAGACTCTCAAGCCTAACCAAAATCCACATTGATTGCTTCTAAAGCCTCTCGCTCGTTTTACAATGCCCGTTCCTTAGGGAAATTAGGACTGAGAACGCCGTATGCAAAGGATATGACAATACTCATTTTGTTCTTACATAGAATCCATAGGGATTCTGTGGACTAATTCAACTAACTTGCAGACGTTTAAATATCTCATGATATTGGTTGACACGCAAACACGCTGGTCATGTGTTGTGCCATTATCCACCTGTAAATGCTGCTTATACTGCACTCCTAGCACATATCATATGATAACGGGCTTACTCTCTGGATCATCCTATTCTGTCAATTGGACTTGACAATGCTAGCGAGTTTACATCGAAGACTTTCGATGGTTATTGCAATGAGACTGATGTTGGACATCATATTCCCATGTACACACCTAAATGGTCTCGCAGAAACAACTATGATGGTAGTCCAGACATTGGTAATGCGCACCAATCTCCTTATATCCGCTCAGGGTGAAGCAATATCGCCTGTAGCTATGCTAATTCATCTATGACCTACCGCCACTCAATGTATCTCTGCGTTACAGCTAGTGACTAGGTACAAGTATTTTGTACTTAGGCACATTTAAGTGAGCCATTTATGTGTCAATTGCGCTGCCACAACGCACTGTGATAGGTTTTTACAAACGAATGGGCAACTTAGTTGGATTTGAGACTCCAAAAATCGTCCGCCACTTAATGCCCTTGCCAGGCAATCTCTTTACCGCATGTCTTGCGGATTGTCACTTTGATGAGACAGTCTTCTTATCGTTAGGGGGAGATCAGAACACGAATGTTAAGCAAGAACGACAGGAATTGTCGTGCTCTGTCCCCATTATGTCTCATCTTGATCCTTATTAAAGTGACGAGATCACACATATTTGTTACAAATATGTTTGCAAGGAAGGACGTCCCTACAAGAGGACATAGCGCCACCCTACACGGAGGTAGGCATGGCGCCAACGCCAAAGAGAGTGGCACTCTAGCGTTATAAGCTATGACCCTAACTAGGATGCGTGAAAGGCCTGTGGGTTCGAAGGATATATACTTTGCCACATTCCAATCATTTGATCATCAACACTCAAAATCTGTCTCATGAGAATCTTCTGGATTATGGTTATCTTTGGGGGATGCGTCAACGTCAGAACCTATTCCTAAGAATATAGAGCTCTATGAAAATTACACTAGTATACATGAGACGTGGGATAGAAACTCCATCATAATTGATGATGTAGTTGCGCATGAGTTTGTTGAGTCTGATGATATGGAACCATGCTCCATTGATGAATGAATGCCAACGTTGAGAAATTTGGCCTAAATGGAAAGATACGATCCAAGTTAAGTTGGATTCTCTAACAAAAAGGAAGGACTTTAAGCTAGTGATGCCGACACCTCCTGACATAAAACCTATTGACTAATGGGTCTTTATTGGAAAGCGTGATGAGAAAAAGAGATGGTAATCTCGCCTTATGGAGCAAGGCTTCTCACAAAACACCCTCGAATCGACTACGATGAGACATATTCTCTCATAATGGATGTCATTGCACTCCACTACCCTGTTAGTTTGGTAGTTTCTGAATAACTGAATATGCAGCTTACAAATATGATCACTACGTATCTCTATGGGGATCTAGATACAGAATATACATGAAGGTTCATGGTAAACTTCATTTACCCAAGTCAAGTGGCTCTAGACCATGGAGCGCATTTTCAATAAGGTTGAAACGCTCACTAAAGTGACTACTTGATTGGGAAGGGATATGCCCTCGCATTTCCATAACAAATTTCAGATTCTATCTCGGTTCATGTTGGACATGATCTTCATTGGAAGCCCTTAAAGAGTTAAGGGAAACCGCTGAACAATTGAAATCCGATTTTAAGATGAAGGATTTTGGGAGAACATGATTACGTTTCGGTTTGGAACTTGAGCATCGTGTTGATAGATGCTTAGGCATTTTGACAAAGTCAAACCTTCAAGCACTGCCATGATCGTTTGTAGCCTTGATGCTGAAAAGGATCCTCTTCGTCCAAAGGATGATGCCGAAGACGTGCTAAAGGCAAAAGTGTCATGCTTAAGTACAATAGGCGCATAATTGTACTTAGCTCAAAGCGCAAGACCGAACATCTCATTTGCAGTGAACTTGTTAGCTAGATATAGCTTTGCGCCAACTCGACGTCATTGGATTGGTGTAAAAGATATCTTTCGGTACTTGAGATGTACGATTGATATGGGCTTGTTCTATCCATACAGAGAGATGATAGATTCAGACCCATCACATACCCGGAAAGCCGCCAACACTGGCCTGCGTCCTCTATCCCCATCCCAAAATGACATGTGTTTTGGAAGGTTTTGCTGATGTTGGGTATCTCTCTAACCCACACAAAGGTCATTCCCAAACTGGTTAAGTGTTCACCATGGGTAAGACCGCGATATCTTGGAGGTCTATAGAATAGACTCTAGTCGCTATATCTTCGAACAATGCAAAGATTGTTGCCCTTCACGAAGTGGTTCATGAATGTATATGGATTGGATCCATAACTACGCAAGTTAGAACAATTGTGGTTTGAAGTCTACCACAGATGAGCCTATGAGCATTTTGGATAATGTTGCTTGTTTTGAACAAATGAAGCAAGGCTACGTCAAAAGCGACAACACCAAGGATAATCAGCAACAACAGACTTTCCTCAAGATCAAAGTGAACCAGGTTCAATCTGAGGACAGTGTCGCAGACTTGCTCACTTAGTTAATGACAAAATTCAACTTTCGAGAAACATGTTGGTAGCATTGTTTGCAGAAGTTATCTGAACTCCCATGACTGTAGTCATCAGGGGGAGATGCAGACATCAGGGGGAAATGTCTAAATGAATGGTCTCGAAACGTGAATGGTGTGTTGTGCTTTTTTTCCCCTACGACCGAGGTTATTTTTGTCCCACATAGTTTTTGTTACTCGACAAGGTTTTTAATGAGGCAACAAGAGGAGCACCACGTTTGGGCGACACAAGAGGGAGTGTTCAAGTAAATCCAAAATATGTGTCTGGCCTAAACTCTAGGTTACTTGACCTAGTTGTAATAGAGTTTTGAATTAGAGATATTCATAGATATTCGATTAATTGTACGATTATCTTTCCTTGTACAACTCTGATTCTATGTCTTGTAATCTTCTATATAAAGAGGCCCCTAGTATCAATGAAAGTACGACTCAATTCTCTCCCAATTTTTGTTTTCCTTAAACACCAAAGAATTTGTCTTTTGTCTTTCTCAATTTTCTATCCTACGAACGACAAGTTTTCAACATCAATTAGAGAGTAACAAAATGTTAATAAATCACTTCAATTAAAGAAATTTCTTTAATTCATTTCTTTAATTCATTACAAAGTTTAAAATTGTTTAGAGATTAGTTACTAATTTATTCTACCATGAAGATCATAAATAGTGATTTCCAAAACTGAATGGGAGATATGTTGGTGAATGACAGTATGATTGCATACATTGGGAAGATTATATTTGGTTGTATTACAATAAAACCACCATATATAGATTTCAAAATAATTAAGAGCAATCGTCACAAACAATTATAATTGGTTTGGTGATATCTATTATGTTTGAATATAGTAATAATTTATGATTTTTCTTTTATCAAAAGAATGATATATAAACTAGTAGTTTTCCTTTCAAAAAAAAAAAAACTAGTAGTTTTTTTTTTTTAAACAATCAATATATGTGATTTTATGTTATCTGATGTAATTATATTTTTGTTTAGGGTTATTATCACAAATGGTACCTGAATTATACCTCAATCTTATCGATGGTACCTGAACTTCAATTTTGATCACAATCAGTACCCGAACTTTTCGATTTCATTTTAAATGGTACCTAGAGCCACCTCCGGTCACTATTCCGATTAAAAACTGCATGGGAGGCAATCATAGTGATGATTTTTGAAGATTTCAAGGGTTGCAATCATATATAGTGATATTTTTTAGTAATAGGCTTGCCTTGAAATTTTTTTTTTTAAATTTTTTTTTTAGATTTGGCTTTTTGGCCGGAATAGTGGCCGAAGGTGGTCTTAGGTACCATTTAAAATGAAATCGAAAAGTTTGGGTACTAGTTGTGATCAAAATTAAAGTTCAGGTACCATCGATAAAATAGAAGATAAGTTCATGTACCATTTGTGATAATAACCCTTTTGTTTAATATAATCGTTATGATTTGCAAAATGACCCTTTTAATTCATATTTCTAGCTACGCCCTTGAATTCACAGGACCAAAATATATAGATATTTTTAAACCATAAGGGCAAACACAGTCATGACCTCAAATCATGGTGACCATTTATAATGTTTGCCAAAAAAAAAGTAAAGAATGGATGTTGAAGTTTCCGATGTAGTAGTCGTTTTTCGTCAAAGGAAAATTAATTTAATTAAGACAATGATCTAGGTAAAAACACATTGATCAAATTAAAATTTTACATTGAGGACAACAAACTACCATGCTCAGGAGAAATTTTTCAGTGCTACTCAATGAGGCCTAAGATTTGTGGCCTTAAATCCTAAGTGTCATGTCATGTGAGCAAATACAAATTTTATTTTCAATTCCACATAATATATCTTGCCATATCATACTATTACAACACCGACTTTACCCTTTTATATTTCCTTTTAGATGTTAGGGGGTAAATAAATTGCATTAATGAATTTATTTAGGTGACAAAAAAAATATATCAGCTATGGTGACGAAAAAAATATCAGCTATCAATTATGTATTAATTTAAAAGATTTTTGAATCGAAGGAGGTCAACCATTTATTGAAAATAAATATTGCAATGATACGATGTCAAAAAAAGACATCAATAAGGAAATAAAACAATGCGAAAAGAAAATTACATAAGAGCATCTTTAGCAATGCTAGTCATTTTTGAGTTAAATTTTAGCTAAAGTAGATAAAAAGTTATTTTAGCTAGCCATTTTAGAATTACGTCTACATCAATGCTCTCTATTTTAGCTAGTTTTGAATTTATATTATTTTTTAAATGAATGTATTTATAAATTACATAAAAAAACTTAAAAGGAATGTTTTAAATTTTAGAGAGCCTCATCCCGCTCTCTATATTTAGGAGCGAGATAGTTAAAAAGTATAATACAGAGCCACTTAGGAGTCTGGTGCAGTTGCTAAAATAGATAAAAAAACCTAAACATGCTCTCCAAAATAGCTAAGGAGTCACAATAGAGAGTCTGCTAAAGATGCTCTTAAGAAATATAAAAACTTAAAAATGCAAGATCATCAACGTTGAGACGCAGCGTTGATTTTACACTACAGATTGCAGCAGTGTAGTAAATTGAGTCGTCAGTGGTGTGACTACCCATGCAATTCCAACACACAAATTGACAAAAGCCAACTTAGCGCCGAAATGAGGGCACTCTTCCACCTAATTAAAGATCGAAGCCGGCCAAGGGTGTCAGAACATGGCCATGTTGGCATACAATCTTTCACGAACAGATACCAAAGACTTGGGTCCTGAATCCAATACCAATAACGCAAAGGAGCCCCAAACCATTTTTGCAAATGAGCAACAGTCCAACAAAAATAGTTGGACACAGCCCAAGCCCAACTCCTTCCTGGATCTCAGATCCAGATCCCTTTGCAAATCCCACCCGGATCCCAGATCTAGTTCCTTCTTACACCGAGAGCAGACGAGCTGAAGCCGCTGACCACAAACCCATGGAACCGAACCACCAGGCCGACAACAACAACACCACAAAACCGCGATCCCCTACAACCACCACCATGAGGCTCCAAAACAGAATCGATGCCCGGATCCCTCATTCCCCAACACTTCCCCAATGCGTCGCCGTCCAATCGAGTCCAATGACCGGAGCAACATACGCGCTTCATTGTCTCGCCTTCGGAATCCACATGATGTCCGTCGGAAACCAAAGAAAAACACCACTGAAGGAAGCTGCCAAGGCCCAGTCCCTGGATGAGATCTCCTTCGACAAACTTCCTTGAATTTGCAGATGGCCGCCACCGCCAAGCACACCATCACCGCCACTTTGGGACAAGACAAAAAGAAGAAGGAACATGCCGAAGTCCGTGAGAGGCTCCATGAGATGCAGCAGGCACAGGGACGACGAGGGGACGCCGTTTCCCAAACCCTAGCAGAGTTGGGTATTAATTTAAAAGATATGTCTACAGATTCTTTGGCCAATATTTTTCTTCATTTAATTAAAATTTTTCCTATAATTTTTCTTTCTAAATAGCATTAATATATTGAATTAGATGTCAAGAAATAGGCATTAACTTTTCTTTCCAAATATTGATTTTTTTTTTTTTGAAAGGGGTTTGGAACCCAGCTTCCAAATAATGATTAATTTCATTAAAAAAATAGGATTAATAAATTGAATTTGGAAAATACATATGTCTAAATTAAGAGGTAAGAAAAAATTTCATGTTATAGTAGCCATTAAGTTTTATCTACAATCTGAATAGGAGTAAATACTGTTTAGTCCTTGAGCTTTTGACCATAAAACACTTCAGTCCCTGACCTTCTAATTTCACACGTTTAGTCCCTGTACTTCAAAATTTCAGACAAATAGGTCATTGCCGTCTAAAAGTCATGGCGAAATGTCTATTATGCCCTCAGAGAAAGGAATAAATTTATTTTTTTAAAAAAGAACTGAGGGCATAATAGACATTTTGCAGCGACTTTTAGACGGCAAGGACCTATTGGTCTGAAATTTTAAAGTACAGGGACTAAACGTGTGAAATTAGAAGGTGAGGGACTGAAGTGTTTTATGGTCAAAAGCTCAAGGACTAAACAATATTTAGTCCATCTAAATATAAGGAAACAAAAAAACAAACAAAAAATAATAAACTCAAATATAACGTTTAAACCCTAGCTACATAAAGAGAAAAAAGTGAACAAAAGAATATATATAATCATATGAATATGTATTTTCCACATAATATTTTCAAAATTTATAGGAGCCCAACAAAGGTTGAATTCATATACATGTACGTGTTATGCAAATCTTTTGATCGAATGTATTTGCAAATCTATTGACTGAAATTTTTATATTCTTGATTGAAGAAAAAAATTGTTGTTTAAGTCTAAGCATAAGTGTATTGAAAAGAAAAAATGAAAAAAAAAGGACTAAATACTGTTTAGTCCTTGAGCTTTTGACCATAAAACACTTCAGTCCCTGACCTTCTAATTTCACATGTTTAGTCCCGGTCATAGTTCAAAAAATCGCTAGGAGCTAAACGAGAGGTGGGCTAGGGAGGAGCGCCCATGCGCCTAGGCGGTTTTATATTTTTTTAATTTTAATTTTATTTTTATAGCTTTTATTTATGTAATTAAAAATATATAAATTTATAAAGACTCAAAGAGTAATAAACTAAAATTTATAAATTTATAAAGAGTAATAAACTAAATATTTATCCTACTCAACAAAAAAATAAACTAAATATTTATTTAATTAACTAGAGGAGAGAGCAGAGAGGTAAAACTGAAGTTATTCAATTACCCAACAAGAAAAAGAAGAAGCAGTATTCAATTAATCAATTATGCTTCTTGTTCTCTTCAAAAAAAAAAAATTATGCTTCTTGTTGGCCTGCACGTGCCCATCTTATCCTCCTTCTCTCTGCCAACTAAAAAGAGCCATAATTGTACTCTCTCTGACAAAATTAACCACCCCTCCCTTCTCTCTCTCTCTTCTTTGCAAAACCAGTAGCCACCATATATATATATATATATATATATATATATATATATATATATATCTCTCTCTCTCTCTCTCTCTCTCTCTCCCCTTTGTGAAACCAGTAGCCAGTTAGCGACCATCTCCACCTTCTCTCTTCATCCATTTTTAATTAACATAATGCATTAATCATTACCAAGGATAGAGTCGTCGAGCTGCGGTGGCTGGAGGGGCCGGGGGGAGCTCCGGTGGACGTGTGGAGCAGAGGCACGGTGGCTTGGTGGGGAGAGCGAATAAATGTGCGGTCTATTTTTTCAGTTTTGGGGTCTAATGGGTTTTGGGTTTTGCTGCTGTTGAGTTTAGGTTTCGGGAGGGCAAAAAAAAGAAGAAGAAGAAGAAGGAGGAGGAAACCACCTAGCCGCCTAGAGCGCCCAGGCGGACGACCAGGCTGCCTAGGCGGCCGCCCAAATCCTATCAGCCTAAGGCTTCCGATTTGCCATAAGTCGCCTCGGTCTGCTGCCACCTAGCCCCTAGGCGACCTGGGCGGTCGAGTTTTAGAACACTGGTCCCTGTACTTCAAAATTTCAGACCAACAGGTCCTTGCTGTCTAAAAGTCGTGGTGAAATGTCTATTATGCCCTTAGTTCTTTTTTTTTAATTAATTAATTATTATTATTTTTTTTGAAAAGGAATTTTTTTTCTTCCCTTTCTTTCTTTCTTTTTGTTTGAAAAAATTTTTTTTTTTAAATAAAGAAAAAAGAATAAATAAAAAAAGAGAAAGGAATAAATTTATTTTAAAAAAAAGAACTGAGGGCATAATAGATATTTCGTTGCGACTTTTAGATGGCAATGACCTATTGGTCTGAAATTTTGAAGTACATGGACTAAACGTGTGAAATTAGAAGGTTAGGGACTGAAGTGTTTTATGGTCAAAAAAGCTCAAGGATTAAACAGTATTTAGTCCAAAAAAAAAAAGAAGGCCAAAATTGTTTTAGGAAAAAAGGATGAACAGAGCAGTTGAGAGAATTGGGAGAATGAGTTGTGCTTTCATTGATAATAGAGGCCTCTTTATATATAGGATTACAAGCATAGATCAGTCTTACAAGGAAACATAATCGTACAATAATTTGGATATCTACGAAGATATCTCCGAGAATATATGTAAGACTAACCCTATTACAACTCAGACAAGTAACCAGAATTTAGGCCAGACACACAATCTAGGTGTCCTTAAACACTCCCCCTTGTGTCGCCCAAATGCGGTGCTCCTCTCGTTGTCTAGTCAAAAATCTTGCCGAGTAACAAAAACCCAGTGAGACAAAAATAACTTCGGTCGAAGGAGAAAAAAAATACAACACACCATTCACGTTTCAAGACCATATATGTAGACATCTCCTCTTGATGTTTGCATCTCCCTCTGATGACTACGGTCATGGGAGGTCGGAAAACTTCAGCAAACGATGCTACTAACATGTTTCTTGAAAGTGGAATTTAGGTAATAACTTAGTGAACAAGTCTGCCATACTGTCCTCAGATCGAACCTAGTTCACTATGATCTTGAGGAGAGTCTGTTATTGTTGATTATGCATGGTGTTGTCGCCTTTGATATAGCCTTGCTTTATTTATTGGATACAAGCAGCATTATCCTCATAAATGCTGGTAGGTTTATCTGTGGGAGACTTCAAACCACAATTGCTTCGAACGTGCGTAATTATGGATTCAATCCATATATATATATATATATATATATATATATATATATATTCATGAACCACTTCATGAAGAGCAATAATCTCTGCATGGTTCGAAGATACAGCGACCAGGGTCTGTTCTGTAGACCTCTAAGATATTGTGGTCTTACCCATGATGAACACATAACCCATTTAGGAACGACCTTTGTGTAGGTTAGAGAGGTACACAACATTAGTAAAATCTTTCAAAACACTAATGTCATTTTGGGATGGAGATAGATGACGCAGGCCAGTGTTGGCGGTGTTCCAGGTGTGCCATCATCTCTCTGTAGGGATAGAATAAGCCCATATAAATCGTACCACTTAGGTATCAAAAGATATCTTTTACATCAATCTAATGGCGCAGCATTGGCGCAGAGCTGTACCTAGCTAACAAGTTCAGTACAAATGAGATGTCCGGTCTTGTGTATTGAGCTAAGTACAATAATGCACATATTGTACTCAAGTAGGGCACTTCTGCCTCTAGCACATCTTCATCATCATCCTTCAGAAAAAGAGGACTCTTTTTAAGATCAAGACTACAGACGATCATGGGCATGCTTGAAGGCTTGACCTTGTCAATACACCTAAGCATCCATCAACACGATACTCAAGTTCCAAACCGAGACAAAATCATGTTATCCTAAGATCTTTCATCTCAAACTCAGATTTTAAGTGTTCAGCGGTTTTCCTTAACTCTTTAAAGGCTTCCAATGAAGATCATGTCACCAACATGAACCGCCATAAAATCCGGAACTTGTTATAGAAATGCGAGGGCATTCACATACCCCTTCCCAACCAAGTAGTCACTTTAGTGAGCATTTTGACCTCTTTGCAAATGCGCTTTGTGGTCTAGAGCCACTTGAGTTGGGCAAATGAAGTTCACCATGAACCTTCATGTATATTCTATATCTAGATCCCCATAAAGATATGTAGTGACCACATTTGTAAGCTGCACACAATTATTCAGAAACTACCAAACTGACAATGTAGTATGGTGTAATAACATCCATTACGAGATAATATGTCACCTTGTATCTATTTCAGGGCGTTTGTGAGAAGCCTTGCGCCATAAAGCGCGAATAAAATCTCTTTTTCTCATCACGCTTTCTAACGAAGACCTATTAGTCAACATGTTTTATATTATGAGGTATTAGCATTATTGGCCTAAAAAACCTTCATTTTTGTTAGAGAATCCAACTTAACCTGGATCGCATCTTTCCATTTAGGCCAAATTTCTCTACGTTGGCATTCATTCATCAACAGAGCATGGTTCGATATCATTGGACTTAATAAACTCATGCCCAATGACAGGCACAAATACACCATCAATCACGATAAAGTTTTTATCCCACATCTCATGTACACTAGTGTAATTTTCAGAGAGTTCTATATTCTCAGGAATAGGTTCTGATGTTGAGGGGTCCCCCAACGATAACCATAGTCCTGAACATTCTCATGAGACGGATTTTGAGTATCGATGATCAAAGAATTGGATTGTGCCAAAGTATCCTTCGAATCTACGGGCCTCCCACACATCATATCTGTTGTCATGACCTATAACGCTAGAGTGCCACTATCTATGGCGTTGATGTCATGCCTATCTCTGTGTAGGGTGGCAATACATTCTCTCGTAGGGACGTCCATCCTTACAGGCATGTTTGCATCAGATGTGTGTGATATGCTATTTATAACATTCCTTTTAAGCTATTTATGTAATTTATAAATACATTTAAACTATTTAATCTTCATTTAAAAATAATATAAATTCAAAACTAGCTAAAATAGAGAGTATTGATGCAGACGTATTTTTAAAGTAGTTAGCAAAAATGACTTTTGAGCTACTTTGGCTAAAATTTGACTCAAGAATGTCTAGCATTGCTAAACATGCTCTAAGTAAGTATTTCTAATAAATTAAAACGTACCTCTCTATCTCTCTGCAATAATATAACATAAATAACTAAATTGAATCTGACTACCTTGGTTGATGCCAGTTTAAGGTTAACTACGTTTTAGATTGGTTACCATTATACTATGATGCATGCACATATATTTAAGACCGTTCACGTACAAAAAAGATAAAGTCAATTATGAAGACGAATGATATGAGTAATTCAAATTTTAGGTATCATCTGCATCTCACCGTAGATAGTTTCTAGTGGGACATCTTAATCTACTCACTAGACCTCCCTCATTTTTAATTATTTAATGACATGTATATCCTTATACAAAAAGATTGTTAGAGACAACAAATTAATAAGGAAAATATTTTTTCCCTCTGCAAAGATTTATAATAATGGAAACACATTTACAGTAGTTTAATTATTCATTTCTATTTTAGTTCTCATTTCATATCTCTCATTTTCTTTGCTTATGAAAGCTTGTGAAGAAGAAAAAATGAAGAGAAAATGCATTCAAAATTACTTGGCGAATTATATGAAAATAAAACTATGATGCAAAAATAGACAAAGGTCTTTCTCTTGAGGATCATGAACGGGGGATAGAGAATTAGAGAGCCCTCATGTAAACTAATCAAATAAGTTTATGAAGAGGCATATAAGACAAAAATAAATAATAAAATAACAGAGCATGAACAAATTTAATATTGCAACCTATCTAAAATCCAGCATGTAACCATAAACCCTAAAAACTAAGCTTCGAAAATCCACAATTAAGCATGAAATAGTAGGCTTGAAAAACCCTAGATAAATTTCTATTAATTAGTTGTACTTGTTTTAGGAAATCATAAATTGGGAGAGAATAAGTCGTGTCTTTCATTGATAATAGAGACATCTTTATATAGAATATAACAACAAGAGAATATGAGTCTTATAAGGAAACTGACAGGGTCTGCCCCGGATTCCACCATGGAATCCGAAGTGGCCATGCGGGACCCACCTTTAAAGAAGGTTTACCAAATATTTCGACATAACCTCCCCTAAAAATGGACAACCCAAAAAACCTGCGGAAAACCAAAATTCACTTCTAATGATCCAACCACAAACTCCTGGAGCCACCCTGCTCCCATAATTCAACCAATCCAATCTCAAAGATAATAATATCATAACATAATCTCCAAAAGGTAAAAGAGACTCCAAGATGTAAGATACCACAATCACCAAAGTTAGGTCATAGACCTCAAATATAATTCGTACAAGTTTGGGTCACAAATCCCATAGTAATCAGAGCATTTCTAGGAATGTAAATGGACAAAGAGTGCAGTAGGCTAAACAGGTAACCTACAGAATGTGATGGTGGAAGCAGGTGCGGTCACTATGGCTTACTCTCGTACGCCGAGCAGCAATACTGCAATCTGGGCATTTGAAACCGAAGGGCCCAGGGGAAAAGTATTGATAAACACGTTAGTGTGAGTGGACAAAAATAAATAATCCAGATAATTTAAAAGAAGTAAACTTAAATACTTTCCCACGTATTTAAATTTATAACACTCGATGCATGAAACGTTTATAAAACAACCACGAGAAACTCCGCTCAAGAAAAACCGACTAGCCCCACTAGTCACAAATATCCACAAGGAAGGATTGAAATTTCAATGCTCGAGAGATAGGACCAGCCCCTCTAGTTAAACGGAAATCGGACTAGCCCCGCTAGTCAAGAACAACAATAAAAGGATATGGGGAAGAGAGTTCACCATACGGGAATGGAGCCTCCCAGGCTCTACCTACCCTCGACTACCACTCACACATAGATTGTGCGACGAGGAGAACTAATAACCTCTACTTCCACTCACACATAGATTGTGCGAGGAGGAGAACATTACCTCGACTGCCACCCACGTGAGGAGGACAAAAGCTACCTCAACTGCCACTCATAAACACAAAGTAAGTGAGGAGGAGACCTAATCACATGACCCGCGTATGGTGAGGAAGAAAATCGTCGAAAATCAATAAATCCGTATAGCTTCCCCACATTTCTCACGAGATAAGAATCCAAGTGTGCAAAGACATGACCCCGCACGCCAAGATTTCTCTCAATCTCAGAATAAGTAAGTGAGAAAAATCCATAAGAAACCAATATTTCACTTTGGCGGAGATTTTGAAAATAAAGTAGAGTATAAATTCTGAATCCGCGCATAGCAAAAATAATATCCGAAATTAATCATAAATTCGAAAACGTAATACGATAAGCAATTTATCATTCGGAAGCAATTAAATAAATGCATGCATCATTCTTTGAAAATAAAAGTCCACTCACAGTTTGCGGTCAATCCTAACGTCGCTCGTGACTTTCCTCGTATGGAGGCTCCTCTCGTCCTGTACGAATAGCACTCATAAATATATATATATATTTTACACGACGGAAATTTAACTTTACGATACTTAGAAATGGAAATTCAAAACATCCCCCTTCCAAATTCCAACTCCTTAACTCTCCACAAAATCCATTCGTAATTCCCCAATAATATTCATTTATCGATAGACAAATTCTAAAGTGAATTCGAAAGAAAATAGGCTATCGAATTCACATACATCGATAATCGACAATTTATGCTCAATCGTAATTCCTCCAATTTCCACCAAACTTCATGTATGACGTTCTACAACCATTAAAGGATTTATGGAACTAAAACTATAATTAAAGCGCAACTCTAAGCGCCACCACGCGCCACCCACAGTGGCGGCGCGTGGGGTCCACGCGCCGGCGACCACTACCTCCGATGACCACCAAATTCTGGCAATAGCATCAACACAACAGACCCAACAATTTTCCCAACAGCAACACATTCCAATTTTACCTTGAAATAGTCGAATCCAGCCAGTGAAGAAAAGCCCCGAAAACTCAAGAACCCTAGAAATGAAAATCGTTAATTCGACCTCTACAATGCAAATTGGAATGAAATACTTTAGGGGAAATGATCTTCATCAAAAACCGAACCTTCGACGCAGGTATGGTGACCGGAGATGGTCGAAATCGCCGGAACCCGACGAAAACTCCAAACTGCCGATATGAAGAACTTTGCTTCGATCCAAGGTTTCTCGGCCAAATCGCCATAATCCAAGGCCACTGGGGTGCAGAGAAAAGGGAGACACTCCTGTGGTGGCCGGACGGCGAGAATTCGTAGGGGAGGTGGAGTGACCGAAAAGGAAAGAGGGAGTTTCGGGGGAGAAGAGAGAGAATAGGGTGGGTTTCCGGTTTTGGAAACCTACCACAGTAAAAATCTCCCATTTATACCCAAATTCTACCATGAACAGTAACGTTTGTATTTTCCTCATAACTTTCACATACGAACTCTCATTTTTATGTACCACATACCCACGGACTCGGTTTAACATCCCCTACCACTTTCATGAAGGAAAATTTCTCAAGTTCGAACTCGAACAAAAAATCAACTTCTAGCTCCCCCCCCTAAAAGGTAAAACCATAACCGCGAACGGTAAAACATACAGGAATTCTTGTAACACGGTAAAAAGGGTAAATCGGATATGGGGTGTAACAGAAACTGATTCATACATTGAATAAGATATCTAATATTTGTATGATCGACTAACCCTACTACAACTTGGACAAGTCAATAGAGTTTGGGCCAGACACATAAATTAGATGTCCTTAAGCACTCTCCCTTGTGTCGCCTAAACGTGGTGCTCCTCTCATTGCCTCATCAAAAACCTTGCCGAGTAACAAAAACCCAATGGGACAAAAAAAACCTCGGTCGAAGGAGAAAAAGAGTACAACACACCATTCACATTTCGAGACCATACATGTAGACATCTCTCCATGATGTCTGCATCCTCCCTAATGACTACGGTCATGGGAGTTTGGATAACTTCCGTAAACGATGCTACCAATATGTTTCTTGAAAGTGGATTTAGGTAATGACTTTGTGAACAAGTCTTCCACACTGTCCTTAGATCGAACCTGGTTCCCTTTGATCTTTACGAGAGTCTGTTGTTGTTGATTATGCTTGGTGTTGTCGCCTTTGATGTAGCCTTACTTCATTTGTTCAAAGCAAGCAGCATTATCTTCATAAATGCTTGTAGGTTCATCTGTGGTAGGCTTCAAACCACAATTGCTTCGAACATGTGTAATTATGGATTTAATATATATATATATATATATATATATATTTCACAAACCGCTTCGTGAAGAGCAATAATATATGCATGGTTCGAAGACATAGCGACTATGGTCTGTTTTGTAGACTTCCAGATATCGCTATCTTACCCATGGTGAAGACATAATCAGCTTGGGAATGACCTTTGTGTGGGTCAGAGAGATACCCAGAATCAACAAAACCTTCCAAAACACTAATGTCGTTTTAGGATAGGGATAAGGAAGGCAGGCCAGTGTTAGCGGCATTCTTGATGTGTGATGGATCCAAATCTATCATCTCTCTATAGGGATAGAACAAGCCCATATCAATCGTACATCTCAAGTATCGAAAAATATCTTTTACACCAATCTAGTGGCATCGCGTGGGTGTATAGCTATCATATAGCTACATCCAGCTAACAAGTTCATTGTGTACTTACATAAGCATTTGCCTAATCATAATTAGTTACAATGGACCATGTTCATGCTGCCGCCAACGACACCGATACCATCAAGGGTGTTACCCCCGGGAACATCATCAGACGGCTGTCACCTGAGTTCAGGCTCAGGCTGAGATCACCGTTGATACGCCTTCACGCGCTGCACCAAGGTCTCCTTGCTGAAGAATCACAAACTGCTGCCTGATGCGTATCTGTCCCACATCGAAGACAAGGAAGAGATCAGTCTCTCCCTCACTTATAAAAGGTTCACTTCTCTCTCCTCATTGATTACACATTAATTACTACCTAACGTTACTCTATCAACATAAATACATTAATTGACTTAAGCATCGGAGTAGAAAAGACCGCCAACCACGGTCTCCCCTCTGACGCTCTTTGTATTTCACTTGACAGGTGACGCTACCGCTACAATCCTTTCAATAATGATCCAAGCTAAGATCAACGTTATCGGGATACCGCCAAATCACCAGCATTAACATTGACACCGTTTGTGGGAATCCTTGAGCAAAAAGTCATCCCATCATAACCTACATCTTTATCTGTGGTATTTCAGAGAGCATGTTAGCAAATGTTTCACCCAAGTGAAGAAAGTGGCTTTGGACATTTTGGAGTTGATCGGTGAAGGACTAGGGATAGGATCAGAGTAGCAAGGAGATTGACATCTTTGTTAATCACCATCGACCTTGTCCAGACCCAAGTTTGACACTAGGAATAACTAAACACTCCGACCCACAGCTCATCACAATTTTACTTCAAGCGGATGGCAGTGGCCTTCAAGTTTTCAAGGATGGGGAATGAATTGGAGTGGAACCCATTTCAAATGGACTCGTGGTTAACATAGGCTATCAATTACGGGTATGTACATCACCAGTTTCTATGCTCAAATTCATAAACATCAATCACTCTTCTTTTGTAACTAAAATTTTGGTCTTCTTGGGATGCAGATCATTAGTAATGGGAAACTCAAGTGTGCTAAACATCGAGTGGTGACGAATTCAAGTACTGTTCGGACGACGATTGGATTTTTCATTACACCCTCCCCTGATTGCTATATAGAATCTGCAGCGGCTCCTATTAATGCAAGCAATCCCCGACTCTATAAAGGCTTCCGATACCAAGAGTTTCCTGCCAACTACTTTAAAAAGCAGCGGAAAACTGAAGTTGTGCTCGAACCCTTTAAAATCGAATCTTTGCATTGTTGATGATGATGGCGTTATTGCTTGATGTTCAAGAGTCTTGTGCATTGAATAAATTAATGTCTTATTGCTTGATGTGGAGGCATAGACAGAACAACTAGTTGAAATTTATTTGTAATAATATTGTAAAACTGGTTGAATGTCATAAGTTATATGTAGTTATGTACTGTTAAATGATTCTTCAGATGGTTTACGATTGGCAATATTGATCGTCGAATGAAAGTTGAGGTAGAACTTATTCACAGGAAATGAGTCGGGTAATTTTCTGAATATTCGAAGCTGCCTCCACTAGGCCACTAAACACACACAAAATTACAGGCTACAATGCTACATGGTCGAATCATACAGTACATTCTTTATAGATCCATTACTCAGCTAGCTTCTGATCGATATCGACTGGCAGTTATGTTCATTAGTTTATTTTCACCAACAACGTACATACGGACTAAACCAAAAACAAAACATTTTCATTTGAAAGATCCTGATGTTAAGCTCCTAATTAAAAATAATTTAGGAGTTAATTACGGATCAGGATTAGGGACAAGGGGGGTAGCCTGCAGGGGGATCCAAAAGACTTTGTTTTACGTCAGTAGTTGTATTCTTCACGATGAGTACTCCGGCCATACCCCAGGAAGCATGCCTTTCCAAATGGCAATGTAGAAACCACACTCCTGAAAAAAAATAAAAATTTAATTAATTAATTAAGATGTTATATTTTTAGATTGTACGTTTATTTATTTATATAGTGTAAATTAATCAATTTATACGTATGAACGTACCAGGATTGTTAGCCCAGAATCTAACAGCGAGCCATCCATTCTTAGGGACTCCAAAGGTATTGGCTTCAGCTGGGGATGTCAAATTAAAAGTTTCACGTGAAGAGTAGTTGAAATTGCCATCATCACTCCCAACCAGATAGAAGTTATAACCATGAATATGCATGGGATGGTTCTCTGCGTTTCCGACATTGGTTCCTTGGAAAACTATTTCAACTGCTTCTCCATAGTCAACTGTCATCACCTTCGTACCTACAGTTGGAACTGTTTCATTATTTCCGGTCGCCCCAGTGTAGTCGAACTCCTCTGGTCTGTCTGGGAAATCCTCCGTGTAGACATCTTCTATGTTGCTGTATGTGCATGCACGCAGAGACTAGTACGTTATTTATGAATGATCGAATGAATAAAACTAAACACATAGATCGATATCCACAATATAATTAAGCTGAACTAGCTAGCTAAATCAATCATAGCGCGCGTGTAAGTGGGTACGTACCAGCGATATGCCTGCAGTATGTTGACATTTTGGGTGACGAAACGTTGGTTGTTTAAGGATGCAGCGTGCATCCCTGTCCAAGTTGCATTATAATTTTGCGGCGCCGTGCAATTGTTACTAGGATATGGACAAGGAAGCGTATTCACAGAAATTGTGATGGTGAAGTTCTTATTGATTTCAGAATCAGTGGGGACCGTAATCGGGTAATCATCGTTGCCTGTCAATCCGCTGGTTCGAACTCTTTCGGTGAAGGCCTTTGCATAACTCGCGTTTTTTGAATCAGCTGGAAGAAGGTCTCCAAGATCAACTGGAGTTTCAGTGCCTTTATAATTGCGGTATTGAAGAATTGCTCTTGTTGTGGAGTTCATGGGTGTACCAAATTTGGAGTCGACAAAAGCCTTTCCACCCATGTAGTAACTACGCGGAGTCTGATTCGTAGTGAGCAATATGTCCATCGTTTGGCCAGGAGTTATCGTGATGTAGTTTGTGGGTATCGGAGTCAGATATGCACCGTCAAGTCCAACAACCGTGAAGTTGTGACCGGAAATTGCAAAGAACATTTCCTCCTCCATCACCGCATTGATTATGCGGAGATGGTAATTTTTTCCGCTGTGAACAACAAATTTGTACATGTCTGCAAACATCATATATGAATTACTTGGTATGTAATAAAAAAGTATATATATATTCCAATGGGATTAATTAATTAATGACCATCGTGCTTAATTTTTTTTCAAGCATTTATACGTATATATGAGCATCGATCACTAGGCAGAAACACCTCAGATTTGCCTATATTCAACATGGCTGTCTTTGTCTTTGGCAATGGAGTTCTATTCTAATTCGGAGCTAGACGAGCACCTTAATTTACTTGGTTTTTCCTTTTGTTTTCTTTTCGACGACAGTTTTGTCTGAGAGGAGTAAGGATTTATGTCACCATTCTTTTTTATATACTTCATTATAAAATGAAAGGCATGTGTTCGATATCTTCCGGAGTGTAAAGCTAGTATTCGATCTTTCCTTTGGAGGAGAGACGAATGCTCTAAGTTGTGATGATTGATGCACTTGCCCAATTCTCTAATTAATTGAAAGTAATTAAAAACATACATGAGCATGACAAGAAAACATTATAAGCATTCTAATTCAAAGTTCGGAACGTACCATTATCACAAGGAGTTTCAAGCTGTCCGGGATAACCGTTGATCGCGAAAGAAGTTGCTCCTTCAACATCGCCCCCCCAGATTACGGAATCCCGGTAATCTTCCATCAAGGTTCTATTGTTGAACCATGATCCTTAATTCAAAGTACGTGTCGGCACAAGTTAGTTTTTAATGGTAGCTAATAAACTGTAGCTACTACATATTAATAAAAAGAAGAAATACATGCAATAAGTAATAAATATATATACCAAGAATAATTGTTTGTGTATGATCAGGTTGAGGCTCAAAAGGGTATTTCCTTTTTTTTTTCTTATCTGGAAATGGTAAAACAATGATGGCGCCATGCACGGAGGCACGTGACCAATCACTATGAGCATGCCACCATAAAGTTCCTTCTTCATCTGAAAATACGAGGGTATACTTGAAGCTTCCTCCATTTGCTGGAATCGGATTTTGGGTGATGTATTCGGGACCATCTGACCAAGGATTTCGGTGTTGCTTCACTCCATGCCTACATATTATTATAAATAGTTACGTATCAGTATCATTATAAGATATCACAAACACCACAAAAGATACACATTTAACCCAATGAGATTGGTCTAGTGGAAGCATGCTAGGCTGCAAATAGGGAGGACGTTGTAGGGTTTTTCCTGGTAATTAAAGGTCCCTAGTTCGAACCCAAACTTGTGAAAACCATTCCTTAAGGAGGGGTCATACCTAAGTTGCTCCCAGTCCCAGAGCGGCAACTCACTTGGCCACCATTTAAAAAAAAAGAAAATTGTAACAGAAAAAAAAAAAAAAAAAGATACACATTTATGATTTATCATTATCATAATAGCTATATATATATATATATATATATATATATATATATAGCATTAATTATTGAATGATTACCAGTGAATGGTGATAGGATAGGGTCCGTTGTTTAGCACATTAACATATACGGTATCATTTCTAGTAACTGTAATATTTGGGCCAGGAAACATTCCATTCACAGTAAGCAAGGGCTGCTCCAGGCACATTCTGGTAATATTCACCTCTTCCACCTGTACGTGATGCACGATAAACTCAACCGTGAACAAAGTGAAGGACACTTATACAAGTGAATGCAAAGTAACTTAATTAAGCTTACTCTAAAACTTACAACGAAGAAATGAATCATAAAACTTACCACAAAGCGAATCTCAACCGTTTGAGCCCTAATGCACAGAAGCAGACATCCCTGCGAAAATAAAAACCATAACAACCCTAAACTCATCGACTGTTTCACTCTCATACCTCCCAGAATTCTTATCAGGTACACAAGGAACGAGATTACTATTTCTTTCTTTCTTTCCTTCTTTCTTTCTTTTCTTTTTTTCTGTGATTTGAGCCAGCTCTTGAGCTCGCTATTTATAACTTTTTTAGCACGTGCATATATAGCAGTGATAGCACAATTTCAAATTATATCCCCGTGGAAATAACGATCCAAGAACGTGGGGAATTTGCATTGCATAAAAAAGAAAAAGAAAAAAAAAGAACACATGCATGAAATTTGGTTTGGTAAATTTTTTGAAATCATCTTCTTATTAACTTTTGTCCTATACACTTTAATCTTTATCGCTAAATTTTCTCACAAAATCCTCAATCCGGCTTGTAACACAGACAAACAAGTTTTTATTTTATTTTTATTTTTATTTTTATTTTTTATTTCTTTTACTTCTAGCCAACGACAAACAAGATCTTTAAACTTACCAAAAGAAAAGCCAAATTAAGCGTCCATCTGTTAGGCTAAATTAATGTTAAAGAGAAAACTTGACTATAAGATTTATCAGCTCAACTAAAAAAATGTTAAAGAGAAAACTCGTGCTTCCACTGTAATTTCCTTCACATGTATACTCAAGAAAAAGTTTTGTTTTAATTTGTATTTTTATGTTTCTCCCACAAAACGTGGATGCCATTCTGCTGTATCAAGTTTTGAACGTTGACGAGGTTAATATGCCTTCTGCATATAATACATAAATTGGAGCCTTCAGTGGGTTCAGTGGTATTTATTTATATTTTAAAGAGAAGATTAAACTCATCGATCTGTCATGTAGATATACAGTAAGAGGGTCCAAGATTTCTACATTGAGAATTGAAGAGTTTGCCTCGGAGTTCATAAAAGTTTTACCAATTGTTTTAAGTTGGCCTAACCCAATTCATTATGTTATTAACTTATTATCTTCTTAGAGCGAGTTACTTTATGTGTAAAACTCAACAGCTAAATGTACTTCAAGTTCGGAGGGGGTGTTTAAGAATGTGGAGTCATATTTCACATTGGAGAAATATAGTTATACATTAAACCTCGTCTGTGAAGAAATCTGCAGCAAATACACTAATTAAAAGATGCACATATATATATATATATATATTTTTTTTTTTAATATAAAAGAAGGGTCCTTGATCAAAAGCCCAAAAATGAGCTAAAGTTATCTCACTTATCTCAGCAAGAGATTTTTATTCCCACATACACAATTTGACGTCAAAAGACCATTTTGTCCTCAACCCATTTAAAGATTTACAACCAAACGCCACACTCTCTCTCTCCCCGATCACACTCCATCTCTCTTCTCTCGAGCCTGTCAAGATCTCGGCCAGATCGTCGTCGGCATGGTCGCCGGTCGTCTGAAACTGTAACGTAATCATTTAGTCGCCAGGCTCTTCGCCCAATCAGAGGCCCGTCTGGCTTCGATGCTCCATCAAGACTCTCTCCGTCGCCAAGCTCTTCGCTCTGAATTTTGGGTTGGATATTGACCCACATCCTCATGGGAGGGCTGTTCCTCATGAAAGCCTTGAATTTGATTTGAGCATTTTGTTGTTCGCGGTGATCGTTTTGATCGGAACCGGTTGGTCATTTTTGTTGATGATTGTGATCCCTTTGCAAGTTCTGGCCAATTTATTGGCTTCGGTTGTGAGTGATAAGACTAGGCCGTTTATTAAAGATTGGGTCATCTGGAAAGAGGTCTTCTTGTTTGTTGATATCATATGTTGTACTCTGTTTTGGCTTCTTTTTATATTTTAGTATTGAATTTTGTGTGCTTTTTCAAAGGAACATGTTATAGCTATAGATGAATATGATGCTGCCATTTGGCCTCTGTTCATCATGTTTACTGTTTAGAGTAACCGTTTTCCCTCATCCTTATTGGAAAAGATGAAATTGGATTTAGAAGGTCGCCTATGCATTTGATTATACTGTTTTTCATTATCCTTTCTTTTATTTCTTATAAAATGAGGCCCAAAAGGAAAGAAAAAAGAGATTATATTGGGAGGGGGGGGACAATAGACGTCTTGAATTAATGTAATCTCCTCTTTTTTTTCTTTAATTAAAGTTATATTTGTGTAATTTTAGAAAAATTAGTTCTCATTTCTGTAATCGAAACGTCTATTGGGGCAATAGACGTTTTAAAATTGATATAATTTCTTTGTTTTTTTCTTTAATCAAAGTTTTATCTGTCTAATTTTAGGAAGATTAGTTCATATTCCGGCTACTGAAAGTTTTATTGGCGGGCAATAGATGTCTATTGGGGGGCAATACATGGCTGATAGTCGTCTATGTGGGGGGGAGGGGGGGCACTATGCCAAAAAGTTAATCAGACGACAGATAATATCTGTCGTCTGATTGCATGATTTTCTGTCGTCTGAGGCGCTGCCGTCTCTTGTGCAATCAGACGACGTAGAAACTCTGTCGTCTGATTGCACTCAGAAGACAGACATGTTTTTAGTCTTCTGTTGTCTGATTGATTCCTCACATGTACATGTGTGTGTTACGAAGATTTCAGACGACAGAAATGTGTTGGCAAACGTGAAGACTAACAATAGAGTTCTTTAACTTTTGTGGTTTAATTCCCATTTCAATCACAGTACTAAGAATTATGTGTTGTTTGTATTGGTTCTCAACTACAGTTTATTGTTGTTGTAAACAAATTTCAATTACAATCATCTGTCGTTTTAACTGATAACATAAGACAGTTATTTATGGTTAAACTTGCGTTTAAGATACAATTTTATGTTGTCTGAATGTATATAGAACAATAGATTTGTTTTTCTATTCTATTTTTTTTCTGTTGCTCAAACAACATATTGTTTTTCAAGTTAGTTGTTGCCTTGTATTTCAGATGACACATATAAGTTTGTTCTTGCCATTCATTGATGTTCTCATTCATTCTGAAAGCCTCAAAAGTCATTTCACTCATTAAAAATACATATATTTTGTCATTACAGCCACCAAAATACATTTACAATAGTCATTAATTATTCCATGAAATCTAACTATTGAAGCTGGATAGCAAATAATTTCAATGTACTCTAGGGCACTTGGACATTTGTTTTTCCTCCTGTAGCTTGGCCTTCTTAGTCTGCTAGAATGCTAAACTTTTGCTGCTTACCTGTTCTCTCTCTTTATGTATATTTCTGCCTTTTGCCCAATATAGAACATAGCACTTCTGCTACATTACCAGTTCTCTTATATTCAGCAGGTCTCAAGTGAGGAATCTGCAGATAGCAGAAAGAATAAGACAAAAGGCAGGTATGCCAAATCATAGGGAATACAACTTTGTGTAGAGTTTCTTATGACATGATATTGCTAGACCAAGACATAAATGGTACAACAGCCACAAAATGAGATCTTATAATTAGTAAGTGCTGCATATTATCTTAAATAAGCACAAAGCGAAGCAAATGGAACACAAACTTACAATGCAGGATTAAAATGCAACTACAAGAACGAACACATTGTAACCGAAAAGAAAACTACTTTCTACAAAGTGAGTGCATTTCAATGTAATGCACTCAAGCAGTTAACTGCAACCAATTAACGACATTTGTCCTATTTATAGTAGCAAGTAGAATAAATTGGTAGAGAAGAGTTTGAAAGGATGGGTTCATACCAATTTCAGACTCAACACCAATTGCCCGCTCGAGAGTTTGAAGAATCAGCATATATTAAAAACAATTAAATGAAATCAACAAAGATAAAGCTAGAGCCTCCTTGCACAATTTTATCATTTAAAACCACAACACATGAGACATAAAGGAACAACATAAGGATGTTTACCGCAATCTGAACTGAGAGACAACTCAGCAATAGAGAAGAGACTTTCTGAACCACTGACCATACTGAGACTTTCTGAACCACTGACCATACTGTTATGGTGAATTACTGCCTGTTCATTTTGACTCTTATTATACTTAGAAGTTACAACTCCATTGTTTTACCAAGGGATAAAACAATCCAATGTTTGAGGATCAAGAGTTACAACACAAACATATATGAACATAGTTAGCAATCCCTGCATGTGATTATGTTACCAATTAGATAACGGAGTCATGAAAAATGCAATATTTCTAACTCATGTGAATGCATAGAATACATACAGCTGTGACGATTTCATCAGGAACCAACTTGCCAGCATTCATGAACCCTTTGGCTTTGTTTCCAATTTTAGTCCCAGATGACACTTCAGCTCTTAGAAGGTCCCCTGTTGATATGTGCACCAATCCAAACTAAATGATGCATATATCAATCCTAGCAAAGAAAATGTAAACTACTCAGTTCCTTAGTCTCCAATTTCAATCCCTATGAAAATGGTTACCTTCTTGACAATCAATTCACACTGAGTTCCTTTCCCAGAAGCCGGTGCACCGGAAATCATAACCTTCAATGGCGGTTCCTTTAAAGAACAACTCAACTTCAGTCCCTGCCATGTTCAAAACAGAAAATACACACTTACTAATTAAATAACCAAATCACCATAAAACACAAAGATGAATATTTGTTTTCTTCTTTTTCACAAACATTGGATTTGTGGGCGATCCTCAAACGGTCATTACTATATACATGGATTTGTGGCGTGCACCTAGACTCTTATTATACTTATCATTTTCTCCGATAATGACAAACTCAGACTATGTTAAACAAAGATGCCTTAGAGAAGCATATGTTTATGATTCATTCATTTTATAAGTATGTAGTTATAGCGAAAGCAGACATAATAACTAGATTATCTTGGAATGTGTCAACATTTTGTTAGGGATGATAGCCAGCAATGTGTCAAGCTAGCATTTGAACTTTCACCTTCTTTAAGCATGTATATATAATACTGCTGAAGAGAACTTACCAGTGATCTTAGCAACTCTTGTGAGACCTGTATGAAAACAGAGTCAAGGAAGAAGTGATTTAGGTTCAAGAATGGTAATGAATAGCTACAACATAACCCTCATGTTTGGGTGAATCAAAAGTAATTCAGAAAAATAGAACGGAGTACTAAAAGTGATGCTAGTAAAACTTACTACGTTTCAAGTACTCACGGAAACCTGCAAAATGCATTAGTCTAGTGTTAATAAGAGATTCAGAACAACAGAAATCACCACTCTCAAAACCAATAGAGAATTGACAGAACCCAATATCCACGTATCCATATCGATTAACCCATCCCTTGTGTGTATATCCTTCACTGAACTAACCCTACCGTGGAATCGTAATAGCACAGATTTCTCAAAGCCTGACATACATTACGAACCAGAAACTAAAAGAAATTCAGAATCGAAGCCATGAGATGAAGCAGAAACGAATTCTAGATATTGAAATCGAAACCCTAAAAAAGGATGCACACTAGTCGCGAGCATCTATAAGAAGAATCCATCATACCTCGCAAAGCAAAATAAAATCACAATCCGAAATCAAAAACCCGGCACAGTTAACCTAGGATGAGCAAGAAGAAAGATACTGACCACTTGAAATCGACGCCATGGAGATCAAGCTATACACGAATCGCTGCAAGTGAGATACAAGATCCGACGATGCTCAATTGAGGAAGAAAATGCTTGAATCGGACGCCAATCATTCACGGACGGAGAGAGGTTTCGGAGAGAATAGAGGTCGCCGGAAAAAGAGAGAGGCGGTGAGGGAGTGAACGGTGAACCACACTGAGTTGGCGAGTCGGAGTCTATGGACTCTGAGATGAAATCAATTATAGATCTCGTAAGAATTTCATAGTCGGCGTCTTCCTTTTCTTTTTTGTTTAATATACTTCGATCCCAAAATAGGAAAGAGGAAGAGTGGATCTGAACAGAGGGTTGAATGGGAAGAGGAAGAGGCACTGTATAGATGAGGCCGTCGAGATCTTTGCCAGGGTGGTCGGAGGTTTTGTAGAGGGAGGAGAGCTCAATGTTGGGATTGACTGCGAGAATTTTGAGAGAGAGAGAGAGAGAGACTTGAGAAACTCTAAATGGAGTCGGGCTTAGACAAATGAAAGGTAGAAGGCAATTTTGCCTTAGACAAAAAAACCCAAAAATTAAATGAGTTGACTCCCACATGTAATCAGACAACACAATTATGTCAAATTAGTTGTCTGATGCTTACCACTCTTTGACTCAACTAGGGTTTTGACCAATTTTTAGAGGGAAATACCTTAATCGATTGGGAGGAAAATTTCTAAAATTTTAGTCCAACTCATTTAGACGACAGAATTTTCTTATCACTGTTGTTTGAATAAGTCGAGCCTTGAGGCTTCAGAGGAATGAAATTCTCTACCTTTCAGTCCAACTCATTCAGACGACAGAATACTAGCTGTTGTTTGAATAAGTCAAGCTTTGAGGCTTCAGAGGAATGAAATTCTCTACCTGGAGCCAACAACGTAAAAATGTTGTTTCAATAAGAGCCTTCAGAGGAATGAAATTATAGGTACATCTCTATGACAAGACCCGCCCCGAATTCCACCCTGGAATCCGAAATGGCCCTGCGGGACCCACCTTTAAAGGAGATTTACCAAAAATTTCGGCATAACCTCCCTTAAAAATGAATAACCCAAAATCCTGCGGAAAACCAAAATTCGCTTCAAATAATCCAACCATAACTCTTGGAGCAACCCTGCTCCCAAATTCAACCAATCCCATCTCAAAACTAATAACATCATACACAATCTCCAAAAGTTAAAAGTTACTACAATCACCAAAGTTAGGTCGTAGACCTCAAATATAATTCATACAAGTTTGGGTCACATATCCCTTAGTAATCAGAGCATTCTAGGAATATAAATAGACAAGGAGTGCAGTAGGTTAAACAGGTAACCTACAGAATGTTAGGCCTCATCAAAAAGCCCGCGGATCAAGTGGGCCAATGGAGGCCCGCAAAAACCCGGCTCGGCCTATGAAAGCCCGCAAAATATTTTATATATATATATATGTGTGTGTGTGTGTGTGTGTGTTTATATATATATATATATATATATATATATATATATATATACAGATCCTATCCAGAGTGGACCTCCGCTTTGAAATTAACGTGTGAAGTTCGAGTTTTTGGTCACTTTTACGTCGCATATCCACATCTCGACCGTTCAGTTTTTAGGTACTAGTGTATAGATCATCTCTGCAAATTTTCAGCCAAATTGATGATCGTTAAGGTATCTAACTCGCTTAAACCAATGGACGGACTGAATCTGTCAACCTGAACCGTACTAGTTTTAAGGCAATTATCAATGCCTTAACGATCATCATTTTGGTTGAAAATTTGCAGAGACGATCTATACACTGGTACCTAAAAACTGAACGGTCGAGATGTGGATATGTGACCGAAAAGTAACCCAAAACTCGAACTTCACACGTAAATTTTCAAAGCGGAGCTCCGCTCTGGATAGGATCTGTATATATATATTAATATATATATATATATGTGTGTGTGTGTGTGTGTGTGTGTGTGTTATATATAGATATATCTATATGTGTGTGTGTGTTTATAAATATATATATATAGACACATATAGATATATATTTGTGTGTGTGTTTATATAGATATATATATATATATAGTCATATAGATATATATATATATATATATATCCTATCTAGAGCGGAGCTCCGCTTTGAAAATTAACGTGTGAAGTTCGAGTTTTTGGTCACTTTTCGGTCGCATATCCACATCTCGACCGTTCAGTTTTTTGGTACTAGTGTATAGATCATCTCTGTAAATTTTCAGCTAAAATGATAATCGTTAACGCATTGATAACTACCTTAAAGCTAGTACGGTTCAGGTTGACAGATTCAGTCCGTCCATTGGTTTAAGCGAGTTAGATACCTTAACAATTATCAATTCGGCTGAAAATTTGCAGGGATGATCTATACACTAGTACCTAAAAACTAAACAGTCGAGATCTGGATATGCGATCGAAAAGTGACCCAAAACTCGAACTTCACACGTTAATTTCAAAGCGGAACTCCGCTCTGGATATGATCTGTATATATATATATATATATATATATATATCAATATATCATATATGTGTGTGTGTGTGTGTTTATATATATATATATATACATATATATATATATATTAATATATATGTGTGTGTGTTTATATATATATATGTGTGTGTGTGTTTATATATATATATATATGTGTGTGTGTGTGTGTATAGAGATATATATATATATATATATATATATATTATATGTGTGTGTGTGTGTGTGTGTGTGTGGAAGTTCTTATACTATTATACTTCTATATAAAATATGTGCATATATATATTCTACATATCGGTTGACCAATCCGATCGGATTCGAAAATATGGTGAAATTGGCTAAATTTTTTACCACACTCATAATTTATTGTAATAAACTCATCCAACGGTCTGTTTTTCCATTTTCTTTGAATTGATAGGGGTTGCTCTTTGGAGTGTATGATATATAAATATAGGTTTATAAGAGTAACTACGTTTGACCTAGTTGATCGAATTCGAAACGAAAACCAAATTGGCTGGATTTTCTACAACCACCATAAAACATTACAATCTCTCCATCAAGCGGTTGGTTTATCCGAATTCATTTTCTACTTCATGGTTGCTTTAGAATGAACCTAAACAATTTAAATGCAATGTATAAGTCATACAACTATAGGAATAAAATTGGTATAGACCAATGTGTTTGTAATTAAAATTAATTTTTTTTATATCTTATATCCACGCACATCCATTGATGGAATATATACAAATGTGATGTGAAAAAATAAGCACGTTTCGCATTTGTCACGGCATCGGTCAACCAATAAAACATATAAGTGACTACGGTTGACCAATCCGATCGGATTCGAAAATATGGTGAAATTGGCTAAATTTTTTACCACACTCATAATTTATTGTAACAAACTCATCCAACGGTCGGTTTTTCCATTTTCTTTGAATTGATAGGGGTTGCTCTTTGGAGTGTATGATATATAAATATAGGTTTATAAGAGTAACTACGTTTGACCTAGTTGATCGAATTTGAAACGTGAACCAAATTGGCTGGATTTTCTACAACCACCATAAAACATTACAATCTCTCCATCAAGCGGTTGGTTTCTCCGAATTCATTTTCCACTTCATGGTTGCTTTAGAATGAACTTAAACAATTTAAATGCAATGTATAAGTCATATAACTTTAGGAATAAAATTGGTATAGTCCAATGTGTTTGTAATTAAAATTAATTTTTTTTTATCTTATGTCTACACACATCTATCGATGGAATATATACAAACGTGATGTGAAAAAATAAGCACGTTTCGCGATTGCCACGCCATCGGTCAACCAATAAAACATATAAGTGACTACGGTTGACTAATCCGATCGGATTCAAAAATATGGTGAAATTGGCTAAATTTTTTACCACACTCATAATTTATTGTAATAAACTCATCCAACGGTCAGTTTCTCATTTTCTTTGAATTGCTATATGTAGCTCTTTGGAGTGTATGATGTATAAATATAGATTTATAAAAAATTAATGTCTTTAAAAATTTATTTATCAACAAATTAGTATCTATATATAAATATAGATTTTTTTTGGTACAATATAGTTATATAGATTGTTATCTTTGGTTGTATTTGATCATTATTCATTGAATTTCCAAAGCTTGATTTTAAAAAAAAAACTTGTGTCTTTAAATATTTATTTTTAAATAAAGCCCGCAAGGCCCGGCCCGAAAAAGCCGGCAAGGCCCGCTTTATATGGACTGGTTTGGATCCTTTGATTTTTAATAAAGCCCGGCCCGGCCCGGCCCGCAATTATTTAAAAATATAGCAAGGCCCGGCCCGTTGACGACCCCTACAGAATGTGATGGCGGAAGCAGGTACGGTCACTATGGCTCACACTCGTACACCGAGCAGCAATACTGCAATCTGGGCATTTGAAACCGAAGGGCCCAGGGAAAAGTATATAAAAACGTTAGCGTGAGTAGACAAAAATAAATCATTGAAAGGAAAAAGGGATTTTATACTTTTCCACATTTATAACAATCAAAACTCCCGATGCATGTAATGATTAACAAAAATAAAATAAGAGGAGTTTCGCTCTTTAAGGCCGACTAGCCCCGCTAGTCACATACGAATAAAAGAAAAGGTGGAAACTCCGATACTCAAAGAAATAGAACCAGCCCCGCTGGCTAAAACAAATCGGACTAGCCCCGCTAGTCAAAAATAGTAAAGTGAGTAGGGGAAGACGATAGCCATACGAGTGAGCCACCCAGGCTCGGGTGATAGTCTCCCAGGCTAAAGTACTCCCATTACTCCCGTAATATACCCTTACGCCACTATGTGTAACGATAGGATACTGGGCTTTAGAATTACTGTCACAAAGACAGTAACCAGCGCCACAAAGGCGGAGGGCTTCGGTGATCCCATCACCTCACCACAAAGGCGGAAGATCAATGCTAGCAATGACAAGTCACCCAAAGTATGGCATAAGAAATCCGAAAACCAAGTAAAACCACAAACACATAAGGCTTCCCCATATTTCGTAAAAGAATTTCCCATGACGTGACCCACACGCCAAGATAGTCTCAAATTCAAGAAAAATAATTAGGATATAAATAAGTATAAAGATTAACTTCATCGCATTTCATAAAAATTTTAAATCGCCGAATATAAGTATAATATAAATAGTATAAATCCGGGAATCACATCGGAAATAAATAAATAAAAGAAGATAAGCGTAAACCAATGACGTGACCTCGCACGCCATAAAATCTCCAAGTAAATCAATTAACCAAAACCGTTTCCGAAAATAACCGTATGCTCAAGAAAGTAGATTGATAAATAATTTATAACTTCGGAACCGTTTAAATAAATGCATGCATCATTCTTTGAAAAAATAAAAGTCCACTCACTATATATGTTCAATCCTGACGTCGCTCGATATTTTCCTCGTACGAAGATTCCTCTCGTCCTGTACGAATAGCACTCGTAAAAAAATACATTTATAGAACGACAAATAACTTTATGATAATTAGAAATTGAAATTCATAACGTCCCCCCTTCAAATCCAACTCCTTAATTCACAATAAATCCATCCTCGAAATTCCATCAATATCCATTCATCGATATATAAATTCTAAAGTGAATTCGAACGAATTTCGGCGATCGAATTCACGTAAATCGTTAATTATTCATTTATACACAATTTGTAATCCCTCCAATCTCCACCAAACTTCATGTATATACTACTACCATCGTTAAGGGATTTATGGAGCCAAAACAGAGAATAAATTGCAGCTCCACACGCCTCCACGCGCCACCCACAGTGGCCGCGCGTGGGGCCCACGCGCCCCCGGCCAACTACCACCAATGGCCACCAAATTTTGGCAGCACCACCTACTCAACATGCCTAATCTCTTTCTCAACTACAACAAGTGCCAATTTTACCTGGAAGAGCTCCAATTAAGCCGGTGAAGATTTTCCAGAAAAATTCAAGAACCCTAGGATCGGGTTCGATCGATTCGACCTCTACACTGCAAATTGAGAAGCAAGACCTTAGGGAAAATAATCTCCAGCAAAAACCCGACCTTCGACGCCGGTCTAGTGACCGGAGAAGGCCGGAATCGCCGGAAACCGGCAAAAATAGTAAACTGCACCCCTTACCTTCCCGGCGCGAAATCAAGCTTCTCCGGCCAAATCTTCGCAAAATACCACCGCCAACGTGTCAAGGGGGAGGAGGCGAGCTCGGGGATAGCCGGATTCCGTCGTGGGTCGGCCGGAGGAGGGAGCAATCGAAGGTGGAACAGTTCGGGCCGAAAGGGGAAGGAGTCGGGGGTGAAGAGAGAGGAAGAGTTACCGAGTTTCCGAAAATGGAAACCCACAGTGGTAACTTTTCATATTTATATTTTTGTTACCATGAACAGTAACTTTCACATTTTAAGCTATAACTTTCACATACGAACTCCGATTTTTACGTACCACATATGCACGCGCTCGGTTTAACGTTCTCTACAACTTTCATGAAGGAAGTTTTCTCAAATTAATAACTCATAAAAAGTCAATTTTTAACCACCCCCTAAACGTTAAAATTATAACTGCGAACAGTAACCATAACGAATTTCACGTAACTCAGTAAAAAGGTATATCAGATGTGGGGTGTAACACTCTATCTGCAAGTAACAACATTAAAATGTTGTCTGAATGTCACCTATTTACTCAAAATGAAAAAACTGTGTTTCAGTGGGTATTCAAACAACAGAGTTAGGTTTGTCTGTTGTCTGAAAATTTCAGACAACAGAAAATTAGCTTTCTGTCGTCTGACGTCTGTTGTATGGGTGCAAAAAAGCTTTCCGGTGAGATTTTCAGCAAATTCTTGTAGGCGGTAGCCGGTGACTGGACTCCGGTGAAAGTTGACCGCATTCCGGCAATCGGTGACCAGATTCCGGCGAAGTCTTCTATTTTCTCTCTCTCTCTCTCTCTCTCTAAGTAACAAAGGGGTAAGGGTAAAATGGTACTAAAAAAATTAAAAAAAAAAAAAAAAAAAATCTTAATGGGGTATTAGGGAAGACCTCCTTAGAGTGTTTTTGGTAAGAGAAAATTAAAAAAACTTAATGGGGATAACTGGACAAAAAATCTCTAAAAATGAGATAAATAGACAAAAACCCATAAAAGAATGACTAAATGCATTACACTTTCAATTGCCACATCTACTTCAACATCTTCCCTACAGTTAAGGAAGAGTTTGATTTAGATCAGGAACTTCGTTGATCTAGTCCACAGTGTCCACTTCACCACATGTGAATTTATGATTATCCCGAGGTGACAAGTCGACAAATCTAGAAGGTCGACGAGATTCTTGAATCTCAACCCATGACAACCTCAAACTTATACACTGTATACGGAGAAAATTTAGATTCTAAATTCATTCAAGAAGAAATTTAATCATCCTCCCAAATTTAAAGAGATTTACACATTCAGCTAGAAATTATTCAGTAACGTTTGGTCTTGAAAGATTCAAATTTTAAAGAAACATTCTTATTCTAACGTGCAACAATATTCCACGCTCCCACAACGATCGGACTCCATTTGGTATAACCTAAAACAACAAAGCCAGATAAAAAGTTAGAAGGTCGGGTAGTATAACTGGGTTGCCCCAGAACACACCTAGGAGAATAGATTCTTAATTGATTCAATTAAAAGTATTTAAACCCACAAGTCTACAACCTTACATTATTAAATTATCACATTGTTACATAAACTAATACATAGCCAGAAAAAGAGTTAAAAAATGAGGCCTTTACGTCGGGTTCCCCCAAGCAAAATGGCAGGTCTTCTCTGTGTATTTACTGCAGAAGCCGGCAGGCCTCCGGAAAATATTGAATAGATTCTTAATTGATTCAATTAAAAGTATTTAAACCCACAAGTCTACAACCTTACATTATTACATTATCACATTGTTACATAAACTAATACATAGCCAGAACAAGAGTTAGAAGAAGAGGCCTTTACGTCGGGTTCCCCCAAGCAAAATGGCAGGTCTTCTCTGTGTATTTACTGCAGAAGCCAGCAGGCCTCCGGAAAATATTGATATGTGAAATCTTTTCGTCAAAATATTGATAAACTTACCTAGTTTCTGTTTGTTAATCTCATGCATGTATACCACGTTGGTAGTTTTATAATGCCTGCCATGCATGAGTTCTCTTTTATATATGAAAATTCAGATTCTTAATTATGATAAGAAAGCTTGAAGTGCAATCCATTAACAGAATTGAAGAATTACAGAAGTCAAAGATACAATTGGAGAGAGTGAAAAACTGAAGCTATGAAAATGAAGAATGCAGAGAGCCTTATATATCTCTCAAGCCAGCTCAGCTACACATTTCTTCTAACAACCTTGCTAACTGAACCTCCAGATTTGTGACACGTGGCATTGCAATCTGATGAGAAAACTTGGTAAACGAACCTTGCTGACTTATAGTATTGACTCTCAACATCTCCCCTCAAACGCAGCTGGGTTTTCCCAGTCTGAGTTTGCCAAAGTGAGAGTTGAACTGAGGACCATGAAGTCCCTTTGTCATAATATCTGCAGTTTGTTCCTTGGTTGGGATGTATCGTAACTCAAGTCCATGATAAGAAAGCTTGAAGTGCAATCCATTAACAGAATTGAAGAATTACAGAAGTCAAAGATACAATTGGAGAGAGTGAAAAACTGAAGCTATGAAAATGAAGAATGCAGAGAGCCTTATATATCTCTCAAGCCAGCTCAGCTACACATTTCTTCTAACAACCTTGCTAACTGAACCTCCAGATTTGTGACACGTGGCATTGCAATCTGATGAGAAAACTTGGTAAACGAACCTTGCTGACTTATAGTATTGACTCTCAACAAATTACCGAAAATAAAAATGGAGATTTTGTTTTAATTAGTTGGATGATTGTACTTGTCACTTCATCAGTTCACAGATAATTATTAATTAAGGACCAATTATTGCTTAATACTTGTTTCTTATTATATTTTTCACGTTCTAAGTGTGTACTGATCCACCGTAGAGGACAAAATGGTGGTGGTTGTGGGGGAGGTGGTGTCGGAAGTGGTCTCTTCTAGGCGGTAGAGGGATGGGGTCTACACTGCTCATTAATGGTTGTAAGACCACCCAAGAATATTAAAAGGAGTCACGGTCAGACATCGCGTTCCCTTTCCTTGCACATGGTAATAAACTAATAATGTGCATAATACATTTATACTACAGGGGAAAAAAAAACATGTGAAGATTTAGATTATCCGTATAAAAGTGACACTCAATTCATACAAAAATATCACTTATTCGGTCACTCAATTTAGATCCCTAAATGTCCATCATGGATCACTTATTTGATCACTCAATTTGGATCCCTAAATGTCCATCATGTCAAGGAACTTACATATTTCAGCTCTGCATCCCTAGTCATTAAATCGAACTTAATTAGTGTTATTGTAAAGAAACGTGATTGATATTTATGAGCTTCATCAGTCATTAGGAATGGCAGTGGGGCGGGTTGGGGATGGGGATGAGGATCACAATTTCATCCCCATCTCCGGAGTTATTCTCCACCCCCATCCTCGTCCCAATCCCCAATAAAAATGTATTGGGGATTTTCCGTCCTCATCCCCACTTGGGACTAAGCCTCCAAACCCGCCCCAAATCCCAAATAAGAATTTAATAAATAAAATAGTTTTGTTCTCATATTGTCTTTTTTAAAATCAAAATTTACAACAAATAAAATTAAAACATAATTAAATTCATAAATTATAATTCAGTGAGACATTGACTACAAAGTCAAAACACTATTAAAGCGAAAGTGTAGTTATTAAAGTAAAATAGTAAATGTATATATTTGTAATTTATATTATAAAAAATAAATAAATAAATATATATATATATATATAAATTAAATATATGTATATATTATTGGGGCGGGTTTGAGGATGGGGATCACAGTATCATGATCCCCGCCCCATCCCCATTCCCCATTTGTCTCCAAATTCTCCCCCAATTAGAGGCGGATATTCAATGGAGCTCCGCCTCGCTAGGGATTTTTGCTATCTCTATCAGTCATATCCAGTATAGCAAAAAAAAAAGAACACGGTGATCGATGTACCTGATGTAAGTGATAGCCAATATTGTTAACCAGTACTACTAGTAGTCCTTGCGAATGAGGTACCTAACTGATCCATACCATATCCTTGAAAACTTGAAGTAAAATTGTAATGAGAGGTTTGGGTCACAGTGTTTCAAACGTTTAGGTCTGGGCAAGGTGGATAGTAATTAACTGATCGAGAGCTCAGTCCCTTGGCTGCTTTCCAAAGAGGGAGAAGGAGTTTTGGTGAATATATATGAGTTGATTGTATGATTAGTGGTGTAGGTGAGTTACATATATACATACAAGCATTGTTGCAGTACAAGAGAAGATATGCAGTACACCTATGAAAGCTACTCAGTACAATTAAACAATACATTAGAAAATATTATAGAGATTTCTATTGTAAGCTATCACTCCAAAATTAAGCTGACTGAAAATGTTTTAGATTTCTAGCAATTATAATGTCTAGTTAGGTTTCTTTTTGGCTCTATCATACAAAAAAGAGAGGACGCCAAAAGAAGACATGAAGTCAAAATTTCTTTAAAAAAAAAAGAAATAAAAGTTCAAAAAACATGCATGCAAAGTAAATATGCGACAACAAATATGTGAGTAGAAATATCAGTCGTTGAGGTCAAGATGGCATCAATATTTCTGAAGGACGATGAGGGTGTCTGAGGGCATCGCACCAAAGATGAATATCCTCCCTATCCTCATTTCTAATGCTAATTCAAATCGAGCCTGCAAACTATTGTTTAGAAGTAAAAGTCTGGCTTGTAAGGCTATGGTATGTTAATATTGTTGGAAAACTAATTCACAAGTTGCTATATCTAAAAGATAAATACAGAGTTAAAATACCAGACTAGGAAAAGGAAGCAAAACTTTACAGATTGTGATCGAGGCTACAACTTGGTTCTATCCCCTTAAGATGAAATTGCCTCCTCGTCGGTGCTTGAAGGGTTATCGGCAAACGTCTCCCAGGAGTACAACGATCAAACTTTCCTCTAGAAGAAGCACTACAATCTCGAGGATCAACGAACGCAAATTGTGTTTTTCTCTCTCAATCTCTTAAACTCTAATGTGATATATATGCAGAAAGATTTTTGAATACTGGACAAAATTTCTGATGCAAAAAGTTCGATTTCAAGTGGTGGGATTGCTTTTCTTTATATAGGAGTCTGATGCATCTATTTGAAAGGACACACCTTTCTGCACAACAACTTCTACATTGCTTTTAGTTTGAAGGGTTGTAACCTTTGGATAGAATGATCAGTTACTTCTTTCATATATATCAGAATTATTAATTTGAATTTTCATTCAAATTAATTTAATCTTTGGATTAAATTAACTAACAAACCCCCACATGAATGAAAATTGAAATGCAGACACTTGAGAGAGAATGGTTGGTAAGATATCATATCAGGATAGGTTGCTTTTGGCTTTGAACTTTCCCTAGTGATATACTATTGGGTTTACTAGCTAAATAGTGAACGTGTTGTCTTAAACTATTCAGCCGTTCGTGTAAACCAAGACAATAGTAAACACATAATATCTTTCTAGACACATCTGGTTGTACGATTGTGTCCTTCCGGCCAAGGCCAATACCCGGTATTCATCAATGCTTTAGAGAATTTCGCCAAAAATTCTCAAAGAAACGACCTCATTTCACATTGATATAGGTGACTTCCTTCTTTAGAGTATTATGCTATACTCCACTTGAGATTTCAAGTCATAGGAATCATTAAAAGCTAAACTTATCCTAATTCACATTGCAGACATAGCACCGTTTTATCATAGGAGTGGGTAGGAGATATTATCTCCATAGTGCTCCCACTTAAGTCAGACACGATTTAGTTGTCCCTTTGAACCTAGATCTTGGGATCTCCAGTCAACTAGGTTGGGTGTCCATCATGAAGACTTTTAATTCATAGGCTTCAATCCCATTACCCTTGATAATTTACAAACTTGTTCTCTAGTCAAACCTTTCGTAAACGGATCTGCTAAATTATCTTTCGACTTTATATATTCAATGGTAATTATCCCATTTGAGAGCAGTTGTCTTACGGTATTATGTGGTCGACATATATGTCGAGACTTACCATTATACATATTACTCCGTGCCCTTCCAATTGCTGATTGACTATATATCACAATGTATACAAATTGTAGGCACAGGTTTTGGCCAACTTGGAATATCTTCTAAGAAAATACGAAGCCACTCGGCCTCTTCACTAGCTTTATCCAAAGAAATAAATTCAGATTCCATTGTGGATCTTGCTATACATGTATGCTTTGTTGATTTCCAAGATACAGCAGCACCTCCTAACGTGAAAACATATCCACTTGTGGATTTTGAGTCTTTTGTATCAGATATCCAGTTGGCATCACTATGACCTCACAATAGCCTTCCAATGATCCCTTCCGGGATTGCTAGTAAATCTACTCAATTTGTTAACTGAGTAGGCTAGATCAGGATGAGTACAATTTGTTAGATACATTAGACTTCCCATTATCCTAGCTTGCATATTCAATCTGAGATATGCTTTCACCCATATTCTTCATTACATGAAGATTAATGTCATATGGAGTTTTTGCTGGATTATTATCATGCTTACCAAAGTTGTTAAGTATTTTCTCAATATAATGTGATTGAGATAAAATTAGTCCATCAGATGTTTTGGAAACTTTGATTCCCAATATAACATCTGCTACTCCCATGTCTTTCATGTCAAATTTATTGGTCAATATTTTCTTGGTAGTCTTGATCATAGTATTACTACCAATTATAAGCATGTCATCTACATATAGACATACCATGACATAACCATTTTCTGAGCTTTTTGTGTAAACACAACTATCACACTCATTGATCTTGAAACCATTTGATAGCATTACACTGTCAAATTTTGATGCCATTGTTTCGGTGCTTGCTTCAAATCGTATAGAGATTTTACAAGCCTACATACTTTTCTCTCTTGACCAGGAACAACGAATCCTTCCTGTTGTTCCACATATATATTTCCTCCTCTAAATCACCATTTAGAAAAGCCGTCTTAACATCAATTTGATGTATTTCAAGATTGTGCAATGCAGCGATTGAGATTAACATTCTAATGGATATAATTCGAGTAACTGGCGAATAAGTATCAAAGTTTTAAGCCTTCCTTTTTCTTGTAATCTTTTGCTACAAGCCTCGCTTTGTACTTATCAATTGATCCATCAATTTTCATCTTTCTTTTAAAAATCCACTTGTATCCCAATGGTTTATTTCCAGGAGGAAGATCCACCAATTCCCAAGTGTGATTTTGTAAAATAGTTACAACTTCAACATTAATGGCCTCCTTCCAATATGGAGCTAGCTTCTAGGGAAGACATGGCTTCCTTATAACTTTGAGGCTCATTTTCTAACAAATAAGTTAGAAAGTCTGGACCAAAAGATGTCTTTGTTGTCTTTGCCCGCTTACTTTGTCTGGTATATACTTTTAGATCATTTTGAAGTGGCTCTTTACTTCCTTCATGATGACTATTGTTAGCATCATCATAACTTCTCTTCAAAGAACTTTTTTCTTATGAAATTTTACAAGGAAAAATATTCTCAAAGAATTCAGCATTCCTTGACTCAATTACTGTATTTACATGTATATCAACATTTTCTGATTTGTGCACTAGGAATCGATATGCACTGCTATTAGAAGCATAACCAATGAATACACAATCAATGGTTTTGGGTCCTATCTCAACCCTTTTAGGATCAGGAACTGCTTCCTTCGCAAAACCCCACACTTTGAGATATTTATAAGGTCTTCGACCTTTCCGTAACTCGTATGGTTTTTATGAAGTAATTTGTTGAGAATATAGTTAGCAGCAAGCAATGCTTCCACCACAAATTCTGGGGTGCTTCAGAACTTATCAACATAACATTCATCATTTCTTTCAATGTACGGTTCTTGCGTTCGGCGATACCGTTTTGTTGAGGAGAATAAGGAGCAGTAGTTTGATGAATGATACCATGTTGAGAACAAAAATCAACAAATGGTGATTCTCAACTTCTTTAAGTCACAGATGTCACTATGAATTAATCCCAGAGAATATGTACTTCTTTCTATTGAGTGAAAAGAAGTTCTAGTCAATTTTGCTTCCACACAAGTCTCACACTTGTTATTTGAATCAATATTGAATTTAGGCAACAGATCCATGTTAACTAATCTACGTATTGTATCATAATTCACATGTCCTAGCCTACCATGCCAAACATTTGGGGATTCAATCAATATAAGTAGAAGGATTAGCATTATTCATAATTGTATGTACAAGTGTTGTTGCATTTATTTTGAATAGGTCATCACAGAGATATCCTTTCCCGACATGCATTCCACGCTTGCTAAGTATAAACTTACCAGCCTCAAAAACTAACTTGAAGCCATTTTTACATAGCAATGAACCAGAAACCAGATTTTTTCTAACATTTGGCACATGAAGCACATTGTTGAGAGTGAGTTTCTTCCCTGATGTCATTTTTAATACAATCTGCCCAAAACCTTGAACATCTTGTTTAACATCGGTAGCCGGTAGCCCCTGTGTCAACCCATCACTCTTTGGCTTTTACCATCAATCTCATTTCAGAGACCATGATTCGAGTAACCAAGTCCAAATCAATATAGCAATTAATATCAAATAAAGATTTCGTCTTAAGATTGTTGGAAATTAAACTAATTCACAAGTTGCTATATCTAAAAGATAAATACAAAGTTAAAAACTAGGAAAAGGAAGCAAAAATTTACATATTGTGATCGAGGCTAGAACTTGGTTCTATCCTCTTAAGACGAAATTGCCTCATCGTTGGTGCATGAATGGTTATTGGCAAACGTCTCCCAAGAGTACAACGATCAAACTTTCCTCTAGAAGAAGCACTACAATCTTGAGGATCAACGAACGCAGCTTGTGTTTTTCTCTCTCAATCTCTTAAACTCTAATGTGATATGCAGAAAATTTTTTGAATACTGGAAAAATTTTCTGACTCAAAAAGTTCGATTTCAAGTGGTGGGATTGCTTCTCTTTATATAGAAGTCTGATGCATCTATTTGAAAGGACATACCTTTCTGCACAGCAACTTCTACGTTGCTTTTAGTTTGAAGGGTTGTAACCTTTGGATAGAATAATCAGTTACTTCTTCCATATATATCAGAATTATTAATTTGTTGTAGAGAATTGAATAATTGTATTGTATTCATCTCACCATGAGATTTATATAGGGTTACTTCATGTATACAAAAGGCAATACATAATAGCTATACTAATCAATCGCACATTACAAGTATGTCAATCGCATACATTACGAGTCTGTCAATCGCATACATTAAGCAATACCTATTGCATGAATAGTCATTATCATTTACAACCCTCCCCCTTGGATATTCCATGTCAATAGTGTTGCTTCTGCTATGCGCTTCTAAGTTGCCTCGTCAAAAACCTTGCCATGTAATAAAAACTCTGTGGGAAAAAACAACCTTGGTCGAAGGAGAAAAAGAGCACAACGCGCGAGAATGTGGAGTAGTCGACATCCTTCCACACTCCTTGTGCCGTTTAAACTCGGTGATGACATTTTGATCGTTGACTCACTAAAAACCTTGTCAGGTAACAAAAACCCTGTGGGACAAAAATAACCCTGATCGAAGGGCAAAAAGAGCACAACACGTTCTTCACTCTTCGAGATCGAACATGTAGACATCATACCTCCCCTTGATGTCAAGGTCTCCCCCTGATTTCTACAATTATGGGAGTTTGGATAACTTTCTTAATCCGATGCTCTTCACATGTTTCTCGAAGGTAGATTTAGGTAATGACGTGGCAAACAAGTCCGCTACATTATCCTCTGAACGGATTTGATTCACTTCAATATTTAGAAGTGTTTGTTATTGCTGATTGTAAAAGAACTTAGGCAATATATGCTTGGTGCTTGATGAAACCTAACTTCATTTGCTCAATACAAGCTGCATTATCTTCATAAATGCATGTAGGTTCATCTGTGGTAGACTTCAAACCACAAGTTCCTCGAATGTGCCTAACTACAGACCTTAGCCATATGCATTCTCGCACGGCTTCATGTAGAGCGATAATCTCTGCATGATTTGAGGAAGTAGCAACAATGGTCTGCTTTGTAGACCTCTAAGATATCGCAGTGCTTCCTATGGTAAAGACATAACCCATTTGGGAGCAACCTTTGTGAGGGTCAGAGAGATACCTTGCATCAGCAAAACCCATCAAGACATCGTTGTCATTTTCATGGAAGGGAGGAGGAGCATGGAAGGTGGCATTTTGCCTTGTGGAGTCCGATCCCACACTTCCGTTATTTATTTTCTCTCTGTAGGGATAGAACAAGCCCATATCAATCGTACCTCTCAAGTATCGAAAGATTGTCTTTATGCCAATTCAATGGCAGCGTGTTGGCGCAGAATTGTGTCGAGCTAACAAGTTCACTGCGAATGAGATGTCTGGTCTTGTGCATTGAGCTAAGTACAATAATACGCCTATTGCACTTAGATAGGGCACTTCAGCCTCTAATAAGTCTTCATTATCATCCCTTGGACGAAACAGATATTTTTAAGGGTCAAAACTACGACCGATCATGGGAGTACTCACAGGCTTTGCTTTATCTTCATTAAAGAGCCTTAATAATTTTTTAGTATATGTTGACTGATGGATCATAATCCCATCACTACGGTGCTCAAGTTCTAGTCATAGGCAAAACCGTGTTTTTCCAAGATCTTTCATCTCAAATTTGGATTTCAAGTACTTAGCAGTTTCCTTTAACTCATCTAGAGTTCCAATTAGGTTCATGTCATCGACATAAACTGGTACAATTGTAAATCCGGAACTTGTCCTCTTTATAAACATGCATGGGCATATTTCATTGTTGACATATCCCTTCCCAATCAAGTAGTCACTTAGACGGTTATACCACATCCATCCGGATTGTTTCAATCCATATATTGAGCATCTCAATCTTATTGAAAACGTGCTCCGTGGTTTAGAGCCACTTGACTTGGGTAATTGAAGTCCATCTGGAACCTTCATATATATATATATATATATATATATATATTTTATCTAGATCCCCATAGAGATATACACTATGCCAAAAAGGCCTTCAGACGACACACTTCAGACGACACAAGTATTGTTTTCTGTCGTCTGAGTTTTTCAGACGACATATTTTTTTTTTATGTTGTCTGAATATAGGCTCAAACCATACCAGTTCAATTTGGAAAAATGGCTAGCATTCAGACAATACATTTTTGTTGTTGTAAAAGATGATGATTTCCTATCTCAAATTTGGAGGGATATCTAAAATTTGATCAAGTACTTTTCCCTCTCAAATAGCCAAGCTCTAGTTGACTAGAAAATGCTGTGACATTCAGACAACATTTAAATGTCGTCTGAGTGTAGAGCTTGTTTTAAAATTTTCTAGGTTTTTGACTTGTGCTTTTTTATCTCTATTCGTCGCAATCAAGTCATTTTCTCTCCTTCTCACGCTGCTTCTCTCAGCTCGACCGGGAACCCGCGAAACTGAAAAACTCAAACACGGCCTCTCTCCTTCTTACTCAGCTCTTTCAGATTTATCCGATTCTCACTCTCTCCTTCATCTTCTCACTCTCTTGATTCTTCTTCTTAGTCTCTACTTCATCTTTGGTGTCCGGATTAATGGAGCTCTCCAACAAGCAGTAAAGCATGTTTTCGATTCGGATATTGGTAAGCAATTTAGGGTTTCAATCTTTTTTCTAGTTTTGAGTTTTGAGTGGGTTCAATCTTTGATCGATTTTAGGTTTTTATCTGCAAATTTTGGGTTTGCTTATTATCCAAAATTTTGATTTTAGGGTTTGATTTCGATTAGGTTTTTTCTTCTATTTGGGGATGGGGTGATTGAAATGGATATAGTTATATTGGGGTTTTGTGTTGGGGGTTTATCTTCGATTTTGGTGCTGCAGTTTTCCTTCGATTGAAATTGATTTCAAATCTTGTATTACGATTTCAGAGCTAGTAAAACTATGCAACATATAATGCCATATCAAATCTGTGTAGCACTGAGGCAATCCAATATTTGTTGAAGCTTTGCAAGCATGAGGAGGACTCGCAGGCTGATGATGGAGATACAACTTTTACTTTATTTGCATCTCTACTTGACTCTGCTCTTCAAGGTATCTCAACTAGACTTGCCTTCCAGTCTTGAGATTCTTCTAAATGTGACAAAGTATATTGACTTGACATCGCATTTTAGTTGTCTATATGGATAAAGTTTCTTGGTATATTTTGTTTTCAGGGTTGATACCTTTTCCTGACCTGATACTAAGACTTGAAGAATCGTGCATAAATGTTTCAGAGTCAATTATGTATGTCCTCATTTTGACAATAATTGTAAAGATGTGTTAGTATTGTAAATGCATATTAGTTCACGCATAAGTGTACCATTCTTTACTTCTTTTTTTGTCTCAGGCAGTGTAAACTTCACCAAGAGTGCTGCAACATAGAATGCCAAATTTGAGGTAATCCCTTTTTCTCCATTACCCATAGGTACTTGCTAATTAATTCTCTTAATTTCTTGATGTGGGTTTATATCTGAATTTGTTTAACTTTGTTTTTACTTTGTGTTTCTATGAATGTCAATGAGCTTACAGATAAAGAAGAGTGAACAGCAATTGATGTGAATTTGAAAGAAATAAAGATAAGAATTAGCTAAAAACAGTACGTGAATGTTATGAATTATATGATTGTCATTATATCAAAGTATTTGTTTATTTACAGGTACACTACATGACATTCTTTGAATATTATATAAGTTGAAATCAGTTTTGTAGATGAAAAACTAAATTTAGTTCTTTTTTTTTTCCTCTCTCTCTCTCTCTCTCCCCTTTAAAACCTTTAATTTCATCTACTTTTGGTTTGCTGTTTGTTGGTGATTTCAGGCTACAAAAAGGTTTTTGTAGTAGGTTGAAGCTTTGGAAAGATTCACAGAGACAATATCTTTTGGTGGAATTAACTACGCCTTGTTGTCTTTTGATACAGGTTTGCAAACAATATATACTCATTGGATAGTCATCATCATTTACATTTTCAAGTCCAATTTATTGTAGCATGCTTTATGAATTTCTGCACAATATATATGTAGCATCAAAATGTGGAAGTGTGATACACTTTCTGCATATATTTACAACATGGAAATGTCGTTAGTTTATATGGTTTGTTGTATTGAACGAATAGATGGGAAATAAAAGCTTTGCACATTGTTTGTTTGGTAAGGATATCTGATCTAGAGAAAAAAGGAATAGATGGAAAATAAAAACTTTCTACATTCTTTGTTTGGTAAGCATATCTGACTTAGGAAAAAAAAATACAATGTTGATGAAAGCAACGCACCCATTTGCAATAGAGTGGTGCAAAATGGCTTTTGAAACATCTGGGTGGTGTTAAAAACTGAGCCTTTTTTGAAAACAGAAAGCACAGGCAGTAAAAATTGTGCCCAGAGGCTAGAGAGAGAGAGAGAGAGAGCTGTGTGAACCAAATTTACCCACCTTAACGAACATCTACTTAAGGAGTAGCTTTGACACTAAACAAAGGTAGACTGCATTGTTTTGTGAGCTAAATAATCAAGCTTTTAACCTTAATTCAACATAAGACACATAGCTTTAGCTAGCTATAGGGTCAATGACTTTGGGAGCAAGAATGTCACAGTGTACAATGTCTCCATCCCTCTGGTCTCTTCTACTTTGTTAACGGACATAACCAAAAATAAAGAAAGAAGGATGTTTGGGTTCTGTGCATGGTAGACACATCAAGTGTGAGAGAGTATCTTTAGGGGAAGAGAACGGTCAACAACTGCATGCTTTGCTTCTTGAGTTGAACAACCTCAGAGGCCTAGCTTTTGGGATTTGCCATATACTTTACTACATAAAATCCGTTATTTTGTGATTAAAGCTATATACATAACTACATAGATATAGATTATGAACAACAACAAATCCCACGATCTTCTGTGATTTAGATTTTGTCAGCTGATAAGTGTGTTATAAGACTCTGCCTTTTGGCTGAAGTTGGGAAGCTGATATTTGTCAGCTTTTGATTATCTGTGGGAATTTTGGTTTATGGTTTTGAATTGATTTGATTTGGAGAGGGAGCTAGAGTCATCAGTTTTGTTCTGCTAGAGAAACAACAAATATATTAGCTATTATAGTGATGGGATTAGATTGTGGTCAAGTACGTTTCCTTTCAGAAGAGGAATTTGATTTGTTACTTAGCCAAAAGTCCATTATGCATGTGCTTATCCTTTAAGGACGATTAGAACAATCTTATCCACTTCCTTCACTATGGAGTTCTTACTGGGATTAATGCAGATATACTTTCGGTATAGTGAGATACTCTAATCTAATTAATTGTTGTGTTTATCGTTTTCTAATCGAAATTTTTATGAATTACATCATTGATTGATTGATAAGTTGACTACTGCTTGGCATATTTTCAATAGCTCAGCTAGCATTTAGAAGTGCATAAAGAATTCTTTCTTTAATACCATCTGTTTTCTGTAGGTATGGTTCCAACATACGGCATCAGATTGTAGAAGATAAGTTGATGAGGCAGAAGGCTCAACTCTTACTTGATGAGGCTGCTTCCTAGTCCCTCCTGTGTTACCTCTTTGGAAAAGGTATCTACCTCTTATCCCTATTGTCTTATGATATTTGATGTCCTTCACCCACACACACACAGAGATACACATTGTGAGCGATGACTTCTATTGTGAGAGTTCTTCTTTTTTGTGCAGGGACCAAAGAGATCCCTAAAGAGCTTATCTTGGTAATTCATTTTACCTGAAGATCTAAAGCATATTGATTCTTTGGCATTATTGCAGGTATGTGTGTCTTGGCTGGCTGTGATTTCCTTCCATCTGTTCCTGGAATTGGGATTGGTAAAGCTTATGCCTTGGTTTCTAAGTATAGGGCCATTTTTGTTTTCTTATAAACTTTTGCTTATTTAGAAGCTTTATTTTTTTATTTTGTTTTGCTTTCTTGTTCTTTTAGAATTGTGATCATGTCTCATGTTTCATTTTTTGGTTGCAGGCTTTATCAATTTTGAAATTGCAGAAGGGCAATCAAATGCCTGAAGATTACCCCAGATCTTTCAAACAAGCAGCTGCAGAAAACAAGATAGTACTACGCCTATAGGCATACTTGGTCTTCTTTGCAGAAATTATGTCTTGCTTTCTTTAATTATGACCTAGAAAATTCATGGTACTAGAATGCTAAATATTTTCTTATCTTGTGGGTTTATCTCATAGGAATTTAGGATGGATCTGATGAATAACTAGTTATCTACACAAGTATCTTATTGAAACTCTTTTTGCAGGCTTTCATTTTTGATTTTCAACCTTAAGATCCTAAAAAAATATTTTAGTTTGCAGGATGATAATGAGTATTCCCTTTCAAAAATTTGGAGTAGAGACGTACAGTGTTGAAAAGGGATTCACTCTCGGATTACACTTTTGCTCTGAATCCCTGTGTATAAAACCAACATCTCCAACTGCTTTCCAATTTGAGAAGCCTCCATCAAAGTCACCATCTGCTTTCCAATTCGAGAAGCCTCCCTGGGTAAAATTTCCTTTTCATACAATCAATTGATTTCTATTACGAAATTATCTATCTTCGTCTTTCTCCGTAGATTAATCAATTGATGTCGAAAACTTTGTTCCCTGTGATAATAGATTTTGCTATTCATTCATTTGTTCTTTGTTATTGGATGGGTTGACTTCTCATATAATTGCTAAAAGGGTCTTTGCTATTTGTTTTTACTGAGATTAGTCTAGAAAGGTATTGTATATGATGATACTAATATATTTTATTGCTTTTAATTAGTAAACTTTCAGTTCCTAATTGAAGAATAGTAGTGATATGAAACGTGATTTGATTTGTATCAGTGATAGTACTTAATTTGAATCCTTTCTTTAGAAGAGTTTACACCATATCTATCTAGCTATTTCAGCTAATAGTTTTAAGCTAGAATGTCATGCCTTATTGTAATAAAATGCGATCACTATTTTTTGGTGTACTGCAAAGAAGCATATGAGGGATCTCTGGTTGTTGCAACTTAGGTTCAAATAGAGGCATGACTATGACATCTCACTGCAAATAGGACTGACTTAAAGTTAGAGTAGGTAAACTGAAATTAATCCATTGAGTTTTATACTTTTATTTCTTTATTTAAGACTCAAAGCTACAAAAAAAACCAGTTGGCCGGAGGTTAAACTTAATTGGTTTATTTCTTTTCTGAATCTGAACGGACTAGAGAGAGCAGAGTATCTTGAAATTCTGCTCAGGTTCAACCTTTAAATTTTCCTATATTTTCGTGAAAATTTTTACAATATTCTCTATATATGCTTCTAAGTAAGTACACATACATTTCTCTGGTTCTTAACTCACATACATATTCATGCAGGAGGATTCGAAGTAGAACTAAGATAAGTGAAAGATGAAAGTGGCTTTGATTGGTTCTGGTATTAGTGGTTTTGTCTCAACTTATTTTCTTGCAAAAGAAGGCGTTGAAGTGGTTCTATATGAGAAAAAAGACTACCCGGGTGATCATGCCAGGACTGTCACATATGATGGTGTTGATTTAGACCTTGGTTTCATGGTCTTCAATCATATAAGTAGCACCCTGGTTGTTCTCTAAGTCCCTTCCTTAATTATGCAAATATATTTTTATTATCTGATTATTAACCATCTGCTTGTTTTGGTACTTTTTTACTTGAATTTGAACATAATGCTAATGTATGCAGAGAGTTAGTTCCATATGTTAGATCATCTGTGCAACTTCTATAAACACAATCCTTAAACTTGCACTAGACAGTTTATACTAAACTGGACGGGGCTGTGAATGGGGTAGTCGAAATAGTCTCTCAAGCTTGTTTGCAGAAAAGAAGAACTTGTTCAACCCATACTTTTGGAAAATGCTTCGAGAAATCACCAAGTTTGAACATGATTTGATCAGGTAAGTAACTTGAATGGTTTCTGAAATGCATGCCATGTCTCAAAATGTCATGTTGCAGTGAGATGTCATATTGATTCCTCTATTTGATTCATAGGGATCTCTGGAAAGAAGCATACTTGGGTTCATAGTGTAGCAGAAAAATAAACATGAATTTGGAATATACTAAATAGTAATGTTTGTTTATTTATTTAGGTTGGCTACCTATGATCTATCTGAGTTGCAAATTGAGGGTGATGGAAATTTCCAAGTTCAATATCAGACATATATGTCACCTCAATTTATTTGTTTGCTTGGATTAAGTCAAACATACTGCACTTATGATTTGTAATATACTTAGTCAACATGCTGCAGTTTCGAGCAATAGCTGATCAGTTTTTTGCAATCCAGATTACCATAAGCATGTTAGAAAGCAGGTATGACTGATCAAAGGCATCTACTTCACTCCTCATGTTAGCTCTTTCCCCTGATAGGAATTTCTTTAACTTGCTTTAGTTACTGTTAGGCAAAACTAATACCAGAATTTTCAAAACAAAATAAATAGTCTTTGTGAGCTTAAGAGTTTTACACTATGATGGAAGGCAAACATTTATCAGATATTCAAGTGTTTTTTCACTTATCTCAATGTTTACTTCACCGCTAACAGATCACTTTTAACTTGCTTTCAGACACTGCAATTTCTGAGTTTCTTTAATTTCACATTTACCACACATGTGATTTAACATATATCCATTATTTCATAAATTAGTGATCAAGACAAGGAGCTTTAAGTTCATGCCATTCTATCTTTCTCTTGCAACCTTCTTGATGAGTCTCTCTTTCCCTGCATACGGCCTTTTCAGAGAAGATCCATTCATATATGTAAGCGCGCGCACACACACACACACACAATTATTGCCTTAAGCGGCAAACACATCTCACTTTATTTTATTTCTTGGCAACAGTTTACATTTCAATTGGCAAAATAAATATACATTTACAGTTCTTCATACCTCTTCTGATAACATATCTGATTCACATTTTCTAAAAGTCTGCTTCTCTAGTTGATTATTTAGGTTTGATGAATCTGTGAATGTCAAGCAGCTTGAGAGCATATTGTGATCCATTTCAACTTCCATTATCAGATACCCTATTCACAGCAAAGCGCGGGCACGCTTTCTAGTCACTATTACACAATGGAGAATGTTGATGTTGTCCAGGCAGAGTGGGCAAAGTATGTTCTTAAGTTCAAAGATAACTAGTGTGTAGGTTAACTAGTAGTTGGAGATATGTAGCATCAACTTTTGGACATGCGTAGTTGATATATATATTAGGCCAGATTTTGATTGCAGTACTGCTAGCTATTTTGCTATGTTGTTTAGTTGGTTGCCCAGATTGTGTAGTGCTTCTGGTTTATTAGCAAGCAGTACTATATGCATATATTTTGCTGGCTGCCCAGATTAGTAGATATGGGCCATTTAGAATTGATGTTGATGATTAGGTTTGTGTACATGAGACAATGGTGGATTAATGGAAATTGCAATGAATAATTTTGGATGTGGATTTCATGGTTTCAGGAATAGCCAATTTTAATTTCCAGAATGCATGCATACCAATTGTAATACGGGACTACTAAAATGCGTTGTATCAAATTGGAACCTACAACAAAAGCACACCAAAACGTGTGGTTACATCTGCACAAAAACAACACAAAAACCAATTAGAAGGCTATTGTCATTTGGGCATTAGGACAACAGAAAATTGTAGTCTAAAAGGCAAAACAACAACATACGTTAGATGCAAGTATTGGCTAAAGCGTATAACAACAACAAATAAGTGTGATTGGACTTGATCACAGACAATATAAAAGACGTACTATTAGTGGTCCGTTTTATATTCAGATCACAAATATTTGTCGTGTTAATAATCTCAAACGACAGTAAATTGTCGTTGTAATGAGACTGACATAACAAAAAGGATATGATATCTATTGTCTAAACCATTTTCCAACATCACATATGTATAATTTCAAAACCTTTCACACAACATTTAAATGTCATATAAACCTACACTAGAACGACACTTAATTGTCCTCTGATGCGCTTTACGACCACAGATAATTGTTGTTTAAAGTCAATTTGCACAACATTTAATTGTTGTTGTATGCCAGAAGACACTACATATGAGTCTTCATATTTCTTACTTTAGGGCATTCAGACCACACAAATAAGTCTTGCAAATATGCTTCACACAATAGTATTTAAAAAATACTGTGGTTGTTTTGTTTATCAGACAATACAAAACTGTTGTTTGAATGCTTTTAAAGATACAGATCACAATGTTCCCAAAATGCAAAACTCATTAGACAACACAAGACTTTTATTTTTTTTATGTCGTCTGATTTTTCAGACGACAGAACACTTCTGTCGTCTGATGCCCCCAAGAGACGACACCGTACTAGACGACACATTTTTCTTCGTTCAGACGACAGAACAGTTCTATCGTCTGAAGGCCTTTTTGGCATAGTGATACTGTAACCACATTGATAAGTTGCATGTCAAGTTTTTCGGAAACTACCAAACTAACAAGGTAGCGGAACATTATAACGTCCATTACGGGAGAATATGTCTCCTCGTAATCGATTCCAGGGTGTTGTGAGAAACCTTGCGCCACAAGGCGGACTTTGTATCTAACAACCTCATTTTTCTCATTACACTTTCTAACAAAGACCCATTTATGGCCAACAGGCTTTATACTTGGGGGTGTCAGCGTTATAGGCCCAAATACTTGTCTCTTTGGTAGTGAATCCAATTCAACCTAGGTCGCATCTTTCCATTTAGGCCAGTCTGCTTTTCGTTGACATTCCTCAACGGAGCGAGGTTCGATATCATCGTGTTCTATAATTCCTTGAGCAATAGAATATGCAAACACATCATCAAGGATAATAGAATCTAGATTCAATGTCTCATGTACACTAGCGTAATTCATGGAGATCTCCCTATTACCTGGAATTGGTTCTAACATTGGAGCGTCACCCAATGATGTCTCTTGGACATAACCATAATCCGGAATATCTTCATGAGACGGGTTATTTATGTCGATGATTAATGGATCTTTCTGTGCCAAACTCGCTTTCTTTCTCGGGTGAGAATCCATCGAACCTTTGGGCCTCCCATGTTTCCTTGCTGGGAGCTCGACCTGAGCCACATTGCCATCACTATTAGTGGTGGAGGCGCCATGCCCAATACCCCTAGGGGTGGCGCCATTTCCATGATTTTTAGGGACATCAATCCTTGCAGGCACGTTTACAGCAGGTATATGTGATCTTGTCACTTTAGTGATATCAAAAAATGCATTAGGCATAGAGTCTGCTACGTTATGAAGATCGAGAATTCTCCGCACTTCAATTTCTGACTTGCGGTTCGGGGATCAAGATGAGACAAAGTGGGGACAGACCACGACAATTCCTGTCATTCCTGTTGAACATTATTGTTCCTATCTCCCCTTAACGACGGGAAGACTATCTTATCAATATGGAAACACATTGTGAGAATGGACAAGAGTTTCTTTGCATCACCTCTAATGACTACAGACATAAACGAGTATTAGAGAAACTTATGTGTCGATCTAGTGGGTTGTATGCAACCACTATTCGAATTATTGAATTCAACCATGTCATGAGAGATGACTTATGGGATTCTGACACATATAGGCTTTGGCATGACCGTTTGGGACACTCAGGTCGTGATATGATGATCCGTATATTAAATACTTCACACGGACATCCATTTTTCAAAACGAAAAGAAGTCAGAACCAAAATTCGATCCAAGGTGGGGCTGGCGCCACCTACCCCCTGCGGCCCAAAAGTGGTATTGACGCCACCAATACCTCCTTGGTTCATTTTTCTACTTCTAAAGTCAATTGTGACTTCGTGGCTCAACCGGATACTTCCCTGGTTGCTTCTAAAGCTCATATTTCGTTTTGCAAAGCCTGCTCTTTAGCAAAATTAGGATCAAGACCATCTTATGCAAAGGACACTAAAGAAAATATTCCATTCTTACAAAGAATCCAAGGTGATATTTGTGGACCTATTCAACCAACTTGTGGACCATTTAGATATTTTATGGTGTTGGTTGATGCATCGACATGATGGTCACATGTCATGCTATTGTCCACAAGAAATGATGCATTTACTAAACTCCTAGAACAAATCATTAAGTTAAGGGCTCACCACCCTAATCATCCCATTAAGTCAATTCGTATTGACAATGCTGGAGAGTTTACATCAAAAACGTTTGATGACTATTGCATGTCCATTGGGATTGAGGTTGAACACCCTGTTCCTCATGTTCACATCCAAAATGGTCTCGCAGAAGCTGCCATTAAAAGACTTCAAATGGTCGCTAGAGCATTGGTTATGCGCACCAATCTCCCTGTTTCTGCTTGGGGCTATGCAATATTGCATGCAGCTGTGCTCATTCGTCTGAGGCCTACTGCCACTCAATCCTTTTCTGCATCCCAGATGGTTACTGGATATGAGGCTGATTTCTCACACATACACATATATGGGTGTACAGTTTATGTGCCAATTGCACTGCCACAGCGCACCAAAATGGGTCCTCAAAGACGATTAGGCATTTATGTTGGATATGACTCTCCAACCATTATCCGCTACTTAGAACCCTTGACAGGCGATCTATTTACCGCTAGATTTGCGGATTGTCACTTTGATGAGACAATCTTCCCGTCGTTAGGGGTAGATAGGAAAAATAATATTTTAATATGGTCACAATTTGATGCTTATGGACGCTCTTAGTCCGAGAATTATGAACACTCTTAGTTCATACGAACACTCTTAGTTCATACGAACACTCTTAGTTCGTTAAGCGTGAATCCCCACATTTCTGCTTTATTAAATAATCGAACCATGTTCGTATATTGAAAATCCTGCAGAAAATAAAGGAATTTAAAAGACAAGAAAGCAGGAACTTTAATCTTTAAAACTTACTTGTTAAAATTTGGAGCAGATTAGCTTCTAAACAACTCCCACTTCGAATGATGTACAGATCTCAAAACAACTCTAATAGGGCTGAAATTTGGAGGTCAGATAGAAGAGGAAGAGACGAACAACTTTGATGAAGGAAGGATTTTGATCTAAGGTCCCAATCAAGATGTTTTGTGGCGTGGAAACAGACTGATCTGCACAGGAATGAGCGTGCTGCTGGGGCAGTAGGAGGCACACAGGTGCTCAAGGGCTGTAGGAGCAGTGCACGGTATGGCTAACAAAGGCTAGGAGCTTGCGGCAGTTTTTGGTGAAAGAAATTTCGGGTGTTAGGGTTTTTTTTTTTTCTAGCTAGGGCTTGGGTTAGAGTATCGTGCTGATAACGTGTTGTAGAGAATTTGATAATTGTATTTTATTCATCTCACCATGAGGTTTATATAGGGTTACATCGTGTATATAAAAGGCAATACATAATAGCTATACTAATCAATCACACATTACAAGAATGTCAATCGCATACATTACGAGTCTGTCAATCGCATACATTAAGCAATACCTATTGCATGAATAGTCATTATCATTTACAACATAATTTAAATTTTCATTGAAATTAATTTAATCTTTGTATTAAATTTACTAACAAATATTTCTCATACATTAACTATTTTACCACTTTAAGAACTCATTTTATTACTTGAAGACTCATGTGATAACTAAAAAAATTTACCACTTTAAGGACTCATGTTGTCACGCCCCTGATTTTTACACAAATAAAAATCGATATATAATCCCATAATTATACATGCGTGAGCGTTCAGTCATCAATATAAAATACCTGGATTTTTTTTTCCCTTTAAACCAAGTACATACTGATGTCCTGAACCCTCAAGGTTAATATACACTCGCTCCACAGAGTTATATATTACACAAGCTTACAAATTAAATTATCAACAACAAAATAAAACGTAAATGCTCCTCAGAGCTCACTACAAGCGGAAGTCTTAATAACGGTAAAGTCATAAATTTGGTTTCCTACCGTAAAGCTGCAAAGGCGCTACCTCAGCTTCAACCACGATTATCCTAACCTGCAGGATTAAACCCGGCCTACACCGTTTGAATAGTGTATCGGGTTGTCACACAACAAACCCGGTAAGATTTTGCAAGCCCGTATGAGTAACTCAAAACAGTTAACACAACTCACACCAGAAATAAGAAAAACAACTCACGCTTTGATTCCTTAAAACACGAAATAAAGAAGAATAACTCACACTTTAAATTCTATCAAATGTACCATAATCGTACCATAGCAAACTTGACCTTCTGCTCCACCTCCACCTAGATTAATCACTGGAATGTGTTTCCATAGAGGAACTGTAAGCTTCCGCCTCGCTTCTGGTGGGAATATGCAACTCTCATCCTGGGGTCGAACCAGTCCTCATCTAGGATATAAAATGGGGCGGGCTAATCTAAGGTTGCTTATAAGATTTTTTTTTTTTTTTTGAAAGAATACTTAAAGAAAATTTGCAAAACAATGGAAGAAAACTGTAATCAAGAAGAAGAAAATAGGTGAAAGAACAAAAGAAACAAGAGAAGAAAATATTGTAAGCAGAGAAGAAAATAGGTGAAAAAACGGAAAAAGAGGCAGAAAACACAGAAAAATGGGCTAGTGGGGGCTCAAACTCGACCCAAAGGTTAAAGATACAGCAACTTAGGCAACTGAACCACAGTTGGTTTCATGAAAAGGTTACCAGATATAATGTATACCTCAATAATTTTGGGTTGGGCTATAGCCCAAGTAGCCTACAATGTGGATTTGCCCCTGGTTCGAACATTGAAACAGCTCGAAATAAGCTTCTCAATTGCTCTACTTCAATGCGATCAGTCTCTTGACTAGGCTTACTGTAGCGCTTTGAAGTTTCGAATCCCAAGCTACATGAGCTTACCACATCTTTGGGCAATTAGTGTAATCACAGTTGAGCTCGGTTTTTTATTTTTTATTTTAGCTTCTTTTCTTAGTTTCAATTTCCACATAAAAAGTATCCATAGATCACAGGGTGCCAAAGACCGACACTTGCTAATCCAAAACAAAAAGTAAGGTAAGCAGGCAATTCCATACAAGCAACTAAAATTTATACAGTTGAGCTCGATTTATGCAAATTGAATACACACTTTGTTAGATGCTTTGGCAAACCAAGGAACATTTTTGTTCGTGTCTCTGTTTTTATTTTTGTTTTTGTTTTTCTGTTTTTGATTGAATCCTGCAGTATCCCAAAACTTTCAACCAAAGATTAATCCGCAGTTGGAGGTTTTGTTAATGCTTCTTTCCCTTGCAACAAACAACAACTTCGTGGATCAAACGCTGATTAAGGGGTTCCCAATCTGAACACTCAATTACTAGGCCACAAGTTGTGATTATGTGTCTCCCCTTATTTTGTAGCATTGTATTATAATATTTATTTTTTGGGTCTTCATTAATTTAGGTTTCGATAACTTGTTTTCTTGGTTATTGGGTTATTGCTTTGGGAGGCTTTGATTTAGTCCAATCCTTCTTCTTGTTTCATAATCTTTGATTAATGCGTCACCCATGGGACACTAAATTTACAAAAAGTTTAGAAATAGACATATATGATGTGATTTGAAAAATCTAATCAATTCAATAAGAGAATTATAATAGTGTACGAGTTTTTCAATTAAGTAAAACAAAGTCAATACATCTGAAATATTAATCCTTATAACCTAATTAAATAAGACATGAAGTTGTTCTTTGTTTATGGGTTCGCTTTACAAAGCGGACTTAAATTGACTTGTAATGAGTTTACATTGCTTTGATAGGAGTTTAGATTGCTTCGATAGGAGCATGGTTGCCATTTTTATGTTTTTAAGTGTATGTTTGGCTCTGACTTTTTGACTGGTCATCTAATGCAATGAATCTTTATTTAAAAAAAAACGTACAAATTTCAATATAAATATCTCTACAATTTGGATATAATATAAGTAGACATATTGTGTTATATTTTGAGTTTTGTAAGTATGCACCCTTTTTAAATTTGTATACTCCAAAGATTTCTAAATCAAACTAGGTAGCTCGCCCACGTGATGCTGTGGATTTGTATTTTTTGTAGTAAATTTTATACGCAGTATGGTAGAAATGACAATATAAAAAGGGGGCTGAAATCACTACTAGAATTCTGTTCATTTAAATCAGTCCAGAACCGATGTAAAACTAAATTCTGACCGATCTCTTTGTGGCTGATGTAAAAGATATAGACATCAGTATAAGCGAGTTTTTAACCGATGTCCCAGACAATAACTAACATCGATTCTGAAACACAAATCGATGTATAATAGTTATAATCATCATAATCTTATATGTTAACTATATTTAATTCTTCATATTTTCACATTTTATGCTTAATAAAGTATATCTCAAACAATACCTAAGTGAACATTTAAATCGATTACAATTTCAGAAATGATGTCTAATACTCTCGTAGACATCAGTCTCCAAAAACTTTTGTTTGTTCGTGTCTATTTTTACGTGCATCTTGCAGCCTTATTCTCCTGAGAATGATGTATGTGCCTTTAGGCAACATCGGTTAATCTATTAAGAATGATGTTTTATGTTACTAGGAAAATCGTTTTTTGTTGGTTGAAACGATGTCTAGTAGTTTTGTAGACATCATTTCTATTTTTCAAAATCGATGTCCTGTATTTCATGGCAAATCAGTTTACTTTATAATAGTTGATTTGTACTTTGATAGTAGATAACGGTTTGGTGTTTGGATATCGATGTGCATTGGTTTTGTGTACATCGATTTTGGGGTCACATTTCGATATGTTGATAATCATGAGACATTGATTTTTATTTTGATACTGATTTCTAATGACAAGAAACTTTTTACTGAGATCATGAAGCTGCAAGTTTAAAGTTTTAGCTACTTGGTTGTGCACACTAACACATCCAGAAAACAAATTAAGTTTTCATAAAATTGCTCCTTTGCACAAAAACATCACAATTCTCACTTTTTGCAGAATTTTTATCGTCATGAGAAGATGAAATGAGATGTTCACCCAGGCTTTCATTGTCTTCCCCACCTTGATGCAATTGGTCAGCAGCTAAGTGCGTCTTCACTTCTACGAGTGGATTTCCATTTGTGTGGAAAACGCTGCATGTTGAAGTCCCTTCTGCCATCATGGTTAAAATCCCTGTCGTCCCGTCTTTCTTTGCCCTCTCTCCTCTCCTTTTCTTTTTCACCATGCCTCCTTTGCCCTTCTATTTTTATGCACAACTAAGCTTTGAGTAACTGAAACAATGAATTTCAATGTTACTTACAAAGAAAAGATGAATTTTACGTACAAAGCAGTCCATTTTAATCTTGTAGAGTGGACAAAACTAAATTTTAAACAAAAGAATCATAAAATATAAATCCTACAGCTTCTTATCAATTAGTTATGGCTTCTCTCTTTATTGCAAAAACAAGCAGTTTACCTGCTTTTCTTTTAAGAGAACATGTCTTCCAATCCTGAGAAAAGAGAAGACGAAACAAAGTTACCACAAATCAAAGAAAAAAATCAGAGAGAGAGAGAGATACCACAAAGAATATCAAATACTCAGATGGAAGAGATACCTTCTTGGATCTAATTCTGCTAATTGCTTTCTCAAGTTTGGTCTCCACGCCCTTGATCTCCTTGATAGACATATTGCTAAACCCTCAGCCATATAACCCCTGGATATCAACAGTATGTCAATATATATATATACCAAGGTGAAATTATTTTGTTATATATATATATATATAGGGTTGACCTAGTCTCTTTGAGGTTACTTGTTACTGTTCTGCAAAGTGGTTATCTGGGCAAGCAGTTTGGCAGCTTCTTGCTGATAGTACTGAGATTTATGAACATACACAAACTAATAGGTTTAGAAGCATCTCACTGAGAGCCAAAATGAAGATTCGTTCAATTTTGGCATACCAAAGAATGCACACCTTATATGTTCTGTATACTCTTCTTGTTTTCTCTTCTTGACAGCTCTTGCCTCCTGTAGTCGAATGAAGATACAAAATTAGAAACAAAATGACATGCAATTATAAGAACGGGCAACATGTTACAAATTATTCTGTTTTCTTTCTAAGGGAGGGTTGTAGAAAGAAATGTGTAACTATTTCCACTCTAAGAAAACCAAACACATGCTTTTATAATGTAAGATAGTTGAAGTTCATCATTGGACATGAACCAAAATACTCACCGTGAAAAGGTAGAGGCATCAGAATGTTTCAGTGCAGGCCTCTCCTCAGTCACTTCCTTGTGTGAACCATCCGAACTTCTTAAAGACAGTTCCAATCCAAAGTGCTTCATTCCATCATCTTTTCTGTTAGAACTTCCAACGTTGCAGTTGGGCCAATTGTCAAAGGTGCAAAGCAAGTCCCTGACCCCAACTGACTGTTCAACCTCACTAGATAGATAGCCCGCGCTTTGCTGCGGGTATTTTTATTATCGATATGTGTTTTCAGTTTATCAGAGTACATAAACAATAATTATCTTTTAGCTCAACCCTAAATGAAGCTAGATAGTCCATGCTTTCTTTCTGGATTTTCTGAGTTGAAAGAGCAAGTTTCAATGCAAAACCAATGGCACTTCAACATCTTCTGCATGGTTGATGACTCCTATTGCTGAAAAAAATTACAATGAAGAGTTACAAACTTTCCTTGATTATTAGTTGATTGACTGGTAAACAGAAGGAAAAAAATATGCATGCATGGAGAGATTACTGGAAACCAAGATTAAGAGGAGCATTACATAAACTGCAAAAAATAGACCAGAAGAACCAACAACACATCAGCTCATTTCAGATAGACCCTCTCCTCTCAGCAATTGAGATGCTTTTGTACCTAGTATTTGTGACTAAGAAAGAGCTGGAGAACCACTCAAAAGCCACAATTACAATGGATATTTAAATCCAATACACATTGGATACAATCTTAAGAATAAAGATAATGAAATTGCCAGAACATGACTAAAAGAAAGATTTTGATCTGTGAACGTACTACATAATGATGACAATTTTGCGCAATCAAAAGAATGTATTTTGATAACATAGTTTTCCGAAAATCTGAATGTGGTTATCTCTCTCCAGTCCAAAGTTAAAGCCACTGACCCTCTCTAAACCTCTCCCACTCTCTTCCCCTTCAGCTCAAGCAAACTGCTTAAAATGCTGCTCTGTTCATATAATTTATTTGCAAAGTTTTACTGGCCGCTTTTAAAGCATTAGGCAGTTGCAGAGGTCCATATTTTTCAGACATTTACTTGAGGGATTGATGCAAGCAAAACCAAAACCCCAAACAAATGTGTGCCGTAACTTCCTCACATTCCTTCCTTTCATCCATACCACACTCCTCAAATTATTATAAATGCATCTTTCCTCAGTCTATCTACCCATCTTTCTCTAATCATCATCAATCTGCTCCCCCGCTTGAAACGGAGTGCGAGTCTGATCTCTAGCTGGCTAGCTAGCTAGCTAGCAAGCCACTCAGCATATATATGACAATAATTCAAGTATGTCGTCTGACACAACACATTTTTTTCTTTTTTGAATTAAAAGGGAATACATATATATTCAAAGTGAAAGAAAAACTATATATTTATTACTAGGCAGAAGGGATTCCAGGCATTAGATTATATATAAACATGCACAGTCAATCTGTGGGAGTGTGAAAGAAAAAAAAACAAAATTAGGTTTATATATATTGAATTCAAATTTAGAATTCATATGAATTCTACCTAGAACTCAAAATTACCGAACTTTCTTAGCAAATAGGCATATGGAAAGTGATGTAAAATTAGGGGAAGACAATGAAGATAATAAACAAAACAATTCACATGAATATTCAAATTAAATTTGGTATATTTCAAGAGCAGAGAATGACTCACAGCTGATGCTTTAAGAGAACCCACAGATTGTCTCCTCTCTTTTCCTCAAGAGAAGTGGTACTGGTGATTCTAGGAACAAAAACAATTTCAATTTGTTCTATCCCATAATCAAAATAGCTGGAACAAACAGAAAAAGAAACATGAACTCAAACAACCAACCAAAACAAATTAATCTTGCAACATGAAAGAAGATTGAATGAATTGAAATACCTGTTTAACATGAAAGGATTTATCACTTCATAAGAGGTTGACCCAATATGCACAACAGATTCATTGTCCAATCTATCACAATCTTCAAGCATTTCAATATATGTATTGCTCAAATTAGAAGCATTGCCATACTTTAGCTGCGATATATCCTGCATATTTTGAATGCATGCACTTTCAGCTTCCAAGTAAGGAGTTATACAGGAGTTCTGCACAAGAGGTAGCAAAACATGCAATCTGCATATGAGACTCCACAAAGCTAATCTATTCTAGAAGGAGGAATATATCTCGAGCTATAAGCAACCTCATGAACATGTGCTGGCTTCATATATCTAACAACCTATTTTTTCTTTCTTTCTTAACTGTTATGAAATAAAATTGATAACTTAAAATGGTAAACTACAGATTGACAGTAGCTACTACTTATATGTTGTTCACATATATATACACCAGCCTAACATCAGTTTCAGATAGCAACACTGTCGCCTGAAGGCATTTGCTCTCTCAACTATGGCGGCCTGTTTCAACACACAAAATCAACAGCTTCAGCTACTATATTCTATGACAAATAAAGATTAAACCTTTTGTGGACAATAAATACAGATTCCCAGAAGACCAAAATGGGTTGGAGTGGGGGTGAATTATACAATTAATCCATATCGTGAATCGAACTTTCCCACATGTATAAAACTATCAAAATTATAACCATAAATCTAATGTTATATACAATGGTAGCAAGTCAAAGACATACTCATCTTAATAGATTGAACAGCCCGAACATAATCTTTCGGGGGTTGACATCAATGGCTGGAGAAATATTTGAGAGGTTTTGCTGTTGAATGATGCGGGAGAAACTCAAACTAAGAGAAGAGGAAGCGGTGGGTTCCAAGTCTTGGTGCAAACTAACCTGTACAGGTGAAACAGAACATCTAGTCTTGGTGCAAACAAAACTTCACTATGGTCACTTACTTCTTTTCGCTTTTCATTTTGCTTCTCTTCACTCTAGATCTGGGCATCAAATGACATTTCAGTTGTGCCCCATCTTCGATTTCGAGTTCGGTAGTAAGAAATTATAGTTGGAGAAACCGCAATCGGGGTCGGGGTCGAACCGATTCAACCTCTTTCAATCACAGATTATAGTTGTCATCAGAAGATGGGGTAAGAGGCGGAGAAACCAGGAGGAAGTTGGGGTCAAGGTTGGAGGAGGTAGATGAAGGAGGCGAGGAGGTAGATTAAGGTAACAAGAGCGGCGAGTTCGAGTGAGGAGAGAGGTGCTCGAGTTTGGGAGGAGCTCGAGACTAAGCTTAGGGTTTCTGTTTCAGTTTTGGGGGCTCTATTTTTTTCTAAGTGTGAAAATTTTAAGTTTTAGTCCCCGCATCCTTGAATTCATTAAAACACTTAGCGCGTCCAAGAAAATGAGGTTCCCGCAAATTTTCAAACAAAACTTTTAACACCGGTCATTTTAACAACTGATATTAATGGTATACATTTAAATCGGTATTTTTCTAAAACGATGTTAACTTACTTTTTACATCATGTGCAAGTCTAACCGATTTAAATGACGTGATGTAAATGAACAGATTTCTAGTAGTAATTTGCACACCCCTTTTTACATTCTACACACCCCTTGTGCTGCTTTTACCAAATCACCCCTACACAACCTACAACTAAAACACACACACTCTCTCTCTCTCTCTCTCCCTCCCCTCCGATCCAAATCTTAGACTCTCTCTCTCCCCCTCCCTCCCTCCCTCCCTCCCTCCCAGTTTCCACTTGGGCAACCCACACTTTAAGCTTAGTACTTGAATTTTCATCTTCAAAATGAATGGTGAAGGTGAGAGACGATTTGGCGGATGGGTTTTTGGTGGATAAGTTGCTGGATAAGACGAGGATGAAGGGCACCAGGAAATGGACTGAAGGAGGAGAGGGACTTGAGTGGATTTAAGGAGGAGTGGGTAGAGAAACTAAGATCGCAGGTCATGCGGCGGTTGAGGCAATGGTGACAAATCATGGGTGCCCATAAATGGACTAATGAACTAGCAGATTAGGAGGAGAGGGTACCCATAAATGGTACCAGCGCGTGAGGCGACTTTGATCGGAATCGGAGGTCGCAGCCATGGGGTTTTGGATAAGGGATGGGTGCTGATACCATTTATAGTGGTGGTTCGACTCAATTCGGACTGGAGGTTGGAGAACGGAGAAGCACAGACTCGGCATCTCCGGCGATGGTGCATACAAAGATCTTTCGGCATCGGTTAGTGGGGAACTTCAGGGTTTCGATGCTCGACTTGGTCTGAGCACGTCGGTGGTGACGATGTATTGAAACGCTAATCGAAAACCGATGAAGATCGAGGAGCAGTGGAGTGCAGCTCTTACGGTCCTGTGTGGAGGCAGGCGGTGGCACATGTCGACGGTGAGACTTGGGTTTTGGTCAGGTTTAGGTGTTGCGTAGGTTGGCGGTGGCCAGAAATGGTGTTTTATGGTGGTTGCAGAGGGAAGAAGAGAGAGAAAACACCGGGGGGGGGGGAGAGAGAGAGAGAGAGAGAGAGAGAGAGAGAGAGAGAGAGAGGTAGTTTTGGAAGAAAAATATTGTTCATTGATAAGAAATATTAAAAAAAGGCAAAGGGTGTGTAGAATGTAAAAAGGGGTGTGCAAATTTCACCCCCTACAAAAAATGTTAACTAAATATATTATCGTTTTGCATATTATGAAAGTTGGTATTTTAACCTAGCTTTAAATGGAAGTGTTGAGTATGAGTTGATATTTTAACCAAACTTTTGTATTTACATTTTCAAAAGAAAGGGATAGTCTAACAAAAGATGTTCTTTACATACAAATTAAGAAAGTGGTTAAATCTCACCAAAATATCATACATTTCAAGTTGGAACTAATCATCCTCTGATGTATCACTTATTGGTTCATATGGTGTTGAAGACCCTTCATTTGTTTTTGGATACAACCGAGATAATATAAGGAGCAACATATGAAACTTAGCAGTGAAGTTTTCAAAAATCTTTATAACAATTTACTAATATGTGATAAACATATAAAGTTCTAAATTCAAATTTAAAAATTACACAAGACACCTATCTATATAATACCATGTTTACTGACTTTTTCTATTTCTATTTTAAAAATCATCTTAAATCAAGGTTTATGTTCTAGGCTCAGATTATTTCACATTTGATAAACCTAAGCCATATATAAAGACGGATAAAAAGTCTGTATAATCCTACTAAGCTAAAACCATGGATTCAAGAACAAATAAATTTTAAGATCATAATCATCTTTCACTTCTATTTGTAATAATTTAATTGGGCTAATATTTTGTGTTTTTTCTTTCAAAAAAAAAAAATAAGGGACAAAAGCGTCAAAGATGAAAGAAAATAAGGGGCAAATCTGAAAAATCACTGTTTTACTATTCATTGAACAGTAAAATCCCATTCTACTTTTGTATATGTACTAGGCAGCTCGCCCGCGCGATGTTGCGGATTTGTATTTTTTGTCTTAAATTTTATACGCAATAAGGTAGAAATGACAATACAAAATGTTAACTAAATATATTATATTATGAAAGTTGGTATTTTAACTTGGCTTTCATATAAACATATTTCAAAAATGGAAGTGTTGAGTATGAGCAATAATGAGCTGGTATTTTAACCAAACTTCTGTGTTTACATTTTTCAAAAGAAAGGGATAACATTCTTTACATACAAATTAAGAAAGTGGGTAAATCTCACCAAAATATCATACATTTCAAGTTGGAACTAATCATCCTCTGATATATCACTTATTGGTTCATATGTTGTTGAAGACCCTTCATTTGCTTTTGGATACAAACAACATAATATATGGAGCAGCATATGAAACTTAGCAGTGAAGTTTTTAAAAATCTGTATAACAATTTATTGATCTGTAATAAACATTCTAAATTAAAATTTAAGAATTACTCAAGACACCCATTTATATAATACCATGTTTACTGACTTTTTCTATTTCTATTTGAAAAATCAACTTAAATCAAGGCTCAGGTAATTTTACATTTGACAAACCTAAGCCATATATAAAGACGGATAAAAAGTATGTATAATCCTACTAAGCTAAAATCATGGATTCAAGAACAAATAAATTTTAAGATCATAATCATCTTTCACTTCTATTTGTAATAATCTATTATTTTTTTTTGTTGAAAAAGAATATTTGCAATAACTTCCAATAATCCAATTGAGCTAATATTTGTGTTTTTTCCTTCTTTTTTTTAAATATATATATATATATATAATCATTCTCAGGTGCGGATATCCGCACCTAAGAAAAAAGGTGCGGATTTCCATTTTTTCCCCACTTTCCGATCACATTTTCACATCTTAGCCGTTCAGTTTTTAGGTCCTAATGTACAGATCATCTCTACAAAATTTTAGCCAAATTGGTGATCGTTAAGGCATCCAAAACTGCAATTTACACGAACGGACCGAATCTGCCGAACAGGAACCGTTCGTGTACATTGTTGTAAATTGCAGTTTTGGATGCCTTAATGATCACCAATTTGGCTGAAATTTTGCAGAGGTGATCTATACATTAGGACCTAAAAACTGAAAGGTTAAGATGTGAAAATATGATCGGAAAGTGGGTCAAAACTGGAAATCCGCACCAATGAAAAACTACGGACGTCCACAGTGGAGAAGGCCTGTATATATATATATATATATAATCTTGCTCAGGTGCGGATATCCGCACCTAAGGAAAAAGGTACGGATTTCCCATTTTTTCCCACTTTTCGATCATATTTTCACATCTTAACCGTTCAGTTTTTATATCCTAATGTATAGATTATCTCTACAAAATTTCAGCCAATTTAATGATCGTTAAGGCATCCAAGACTGCAATTTACACAAACAAACCGAATCTGTAGAACCGGAACCGTTCGTGTTTATAATAGTAAATTGCAGTTTTGGATGCCTTAACGATCATCAAATTGGCTGAAAATTTGTAGAGATGATCTATACATTAGGACCTAAAAACTGAACGGTTAAGATGTGAATATGTGATTGGAAAGTGGGGAAAAACCGGAAATCCGCACCTAAGCAAAAAGTGCGGATATCCGCCCCTGAGAAGCCATATATATATATATATATATATATATATATATATATATATATATATATATCAGAGTCGTAAGAGTTGATAAAGTTAATTAAAACCTCTCAAACCCCAAGTGGCGGATTACCGCCTAGGTGAGGTATTTGAGTTGATATCTTCTATTTCTACTTTTATGCTAAGTGATTATCTGTCTGGTTCTCAATCTTAAGTTTGTAAGCACTTACTTTACCTCTTCTTTTCCACCTTTAGTCTATTACTTTCTCCAACCAAACATTAAGTCCAGGTCCAAACAATGAGTCCCGGGTGAGGCATGAGCGGAGAAGAGAAATGCCTAGTCTAAGGTAGAAAATCCAGGTTTGGAATCTTCCAATCTTAGTATTTAGTCCCAGCCTTTCTAACCACTTCCCATCATGAGTAGACTGTTTAGATCCAACTCAGTTACCTCCAGTTCATCTAGACCTTCCCTAAATAGGATCTCTGACATAGTTAATGAAGAACAAATTGAATATCAGTCAAACGACAATATTGACATGAATGACTGGAATATACCTAGAGTCCCTAGTAATGAAATTTATAAGAAAAAATGGTCCCCTTCTTCTTTCAAAAGTGAACATCATATTAAAACAGTAGAACAAGTTTATGCTCTTAGTAAACAACATGAAACATGTCAATTATTTAGTCCTGGGTCAATCAAAAAACATAAAAAAGATGGTCACAACTTTTTACATATAGGTTTAGTCCAAATTGGTGTTAAACCATTAACCCGAAAAGGTCTAAATGCCTCTATACTTTTATGCCTTAGAGATGCAAGATTCACTCATTTCAATGACAGTACCCTAGGAATAATTGAGTCAAGCTTATTCAATGGTCCAATACATTTTGATTGTTACCCAGATTTTACAATTAGTCTTAGTGATCCTCACATATTAAAATCCTTAACCTCAAATATCAAAACTTCAGGTTATAATGTCCTCGAAGGAACCCAACCCTTAGCTTTAATTTATAGAATTCATTATAAGGTCACTGGTACAAATATGAATTTTCAAGCAATAAGTAAAAGCTCAAAAGATCAAACTCTTTTAATTCAAAGCAGTCAAGAAAATGCTAATATTAGAGTTCCGCATACAATCAGATGGTCAGATGTCCATCTACCCTCTGAATGGTCTCTCGCTAGTGAAAATCAACCCATCAACATACAACATAATTTATCTGATTTAAACTGTATCCAACAATATAATGATGGTATAGTAAGAATCAACTTTCATAATCCTAGATTAAGTCAAAATATTAGAATTCATGAATTAGGCCAATCATCAAGACATTCTTTCACAGCTTCCAGGCATTCTTTTGCCGAATCCACATCAGCTGAAACCATGTCAAGACAAGACTGTGATCTAGATAAAGAAATAAAAAATATTAGAATAAATGTTGAAGGATGTCGACATAATGTGTGCCTCTACAAATTAGGGTTTAGAGTTGTAATAGGAAAGTGTTCTATGTATTCAATTGTATTCAGATTCTATTACCTATTGTGTACCTTGTAACACCCTATATAAAGGGCTCCTATTATCAATAATAAACACGATTACAATACTCCTACAACACGTTATCAGCACGAGTTCTACCCCTAGCCCAAAAGAAAAAAGAAAAACCCTAAAATTGCTGCAGCCCCTAACCATAGCCGAAAACACCAAAAACTACCTCCTGCCGCAGCCTCCAACCTCTATGCAGCCCTCCCTGCCGCAAGCCACTGCAGCCTACTGCTGCCCTTGCCGTGCACCAGCCCTAGCCGCAAGCTCTCCAGCCTCCCTGCATCCGCACCGCGCACTACCTCTCCGAGTTCGACTCGTATCTACCCGGAAATTGAAAAGCCCAATCACCGCAGAGCCTCCGCCGGACACTAGAGCCTCCGCCTCACCGGCCAGCCGACCTCAAGCGCTGCTGCACTTGCAAGCACGGCCCCTGCTCCTGCGCCGCCCATCTAGCATCCGTGCAGGCCACCCAACCTCTCTTCACTGCAGCACTCACTCACTGGCTGACAAAGCTCGATCGATATCCAGCCGCCCACCTGCAGATTAGGAGGAGGAAGAACAGAGGAAAGAAAGAAGAAGAAGACGCGAAGGAAAAGAAGAAAAGAAGAAAGAAAAAAAAGGGCAGGCCTGGGCCGAGAGAAAAAAAAAAAAAAAGGGAAGAGGAATCAGGCTTGGGCCTGGAAAGAAAAAAAAAAAGGTGAAAAAAAAAAAGAAAAAAGAAAAAAAAGAAGGGAGAAGGGCAGTCCACCAACTGCCAATTTCCGACCAGATTCCGGCAATCCTAATTTAGCTACACGCCTGCATCAACACACGCGTGTATAAAGAATCATGAAGCAAAGCTTCAAATTACCAAGTAAGTTTTTACGATTAAAGTTCCTGCTTTCTTGTATTTTAAATTCCTTTTATTTCCTACATAATTTTGGAATATATGAATATATGAACATGTGTGATTTTGAGTATTTAACAAAGCGCAATTGTGGGGATTCACGCTTAACGAACTAAGAGTGTTCGTATGAACTAAGAGTGTTCATAATTAAATGAACTAAGAGCGTTCGTATGAACCAAGAGTGTTCATAATGCTTGGACTAAGAGTGTCCGCAAGCATCAAATTGTGATTATATTAAAACATTATTGTTTGATCTAATCCAAATAAATTTGGAAATTGATTTCTTGGTAGCATAGTTCGGAAATCTTATTGTTTTAGTTTTCGTGGAAGTTTAACTCTGAAACTAATATATCTTCTCTTCTTATTTTCAGGATGTCGAATGAACCTAGACTTGACTTTCCCATGCTTGACTCAGCAGGCTCAGATTACCACAGTTGGGTAACCGATATTGAGAACCATCTCACTTCAAAGGGAATATTACCCATAATCCAGGCACCTAACCTGGATCTTGTGTTCGTGCGAACACCTACAAAGCATGCTCAAGCAGTTATCTTGATGCGACGCCATATGGACAAGGCACTCAGATTGGAGTATATGTCGATCAAAAATGCAAGAGAGCTATGGGTAGCGCTAGAAGAGCGCTTTGGCAATGTCCAAGATTCCCTCCACCCTGACTTGAAGGTTCAATGGAACAATCTGCGCTTTGCTGATTTCAAGTCTGTTGCTGAATATAATTCAGAAGCTCTTTGCATACAGTCCATGTTGAGGTTTTATGGACAACTTGTCACAGAGCAAGAGCTAATTGAGAAAACTCTCTCCACCTTCCCCGTTTCAGCCATTGTGGTATCAAAGCAATACCGTACTGAAGTCAATGCTGGACGGATCACGAGGTTTCATCAGCTTATCAATGTTATATCTGTAGCTGAGAAACATGATAACATACTCGTGAGGAATTATAATTCAAGGCCCATTGGAACTAAGAGCGTTCATAAGGCAAATTATAATGCACCCAAAGGAGGACGCAAAGAGCGGTACCCTAAGAATGGGGGACATGAGGGACGTATGTGCCCATATAACCGCCCTAACCAGGAAGGAAACCGCAAGTTTGGTGTGGATACACGTGGTGGTAATGCCACACGTGGGAGAGAGGGTCGTGGTATCCCTAGCCATAATGGTGGCACCGTGGGTCGTGGTGTTGGCACCAACACTCCTAGGGAACGCCCGCAACGTGCACAACGTGCACCTCAATTAAAGGGAGGCAACCACAATGATGAGTGTCATCGATGTGGATCAATTGAGCATTGGTTCAAGCAATGCAAGGCAAACGAGCAACTAGCTGCAAGATACAGGGCATACAGGGACCTGAGAGAGCAAGAAGTGTACCTTGCAGAAGAAGAAGAAGATGGTGGAGATGTCAATCTCTCCATAGAGGACTTCAAAGCTGAAGATGAAGTGTACAAGGATGCAGCAGACTTTGATTAGATTAGTCCTTTTATTTTTCCAAGAACTTTTGTAATGGCAATATGCCTTAGTCAATAAATGACAATTGTATTAACTCTTTCTTATGTGGCGGACCCAATAAAATGTGATGTCTAGGAAAGTCATTGAGATTATTGGTACTTAAGAGAGCCTCGCTCCACCAACATCTCTCTTTACTTTCCTGGTCATATTTGATTGGAGTTACCAAATGGATAGAGTGACTACAATGTGTCTTAGTTTGATCTTATTTTGGATTAGATTTTGGAAACTTTGATGTAATCGTTGGCTATTAATAAAGTGTCAATTCTTTTACTTAATGTCTTGGATATACCTTAATTCGAACTTTATTATATAAGAGCCAATGGTTTTCATGTGGAAACACATTATGAGAATGGACAAAGTTCCTTTGCATCACCTCTAATGACTACAGACATAAACGAGTATTAGAGAAACTTATGTGTCGCTCTAGTGGGTTGTATGCAATCACTATTCGAGTTATTGAATCCAACCATGTCATGAGAGATGACTTATGGGATTCTGACACATATAGGCTTTGGCATGATGATCCGTGTATTAAAGACTTTACACGGACATCCATTTTCAGAATGAAGAGCAGTAAGAACCAAGAATTGGTTCGAGGAGCTGCACATGCGCCTCATGGCGCCATGATTGTGCAAAGACCGGCCACATATGGCAGGTTCCGCCTACCCCCTGCGGCAAATACATGGCATTGACGCCATAAACCCTTATTCAACTCCTCTCCCTACTTCTCAAGTCCATTGTGACATTGTGGCTTAACCAAAACCTTCATTGGTTGATTATAAGACCCATGTTTCATTCTGTAAAGCCTGTTATTTAGGATTGAGACCATCCTATGCAAAGGAGATTGAGGAAATAATTCCATTCTCACAAAGAATCAAAGGGAATTCTGTGGATTTGATCAACCAACTTGCGGACCGTATAGATGTTTTATGGTGTTGGTTGATACGCAAACACACTGGTCACTTGTTGTGCCATTATCCACTCATAATGCTACTTATACTATACTCCTAGCACATAACATATGGCTACGAGCTCACTACCCAAATCATCCCATTCAGTCAATTTGACTTGATAATGCTTGAGAGTTTACATCGAAAATTTTCGATGACTATTGCATATCATTGGGTATTGATATCAAGTATCATATTCCCATGTACACACCCAATTGGTCTAGGATGGTAGACCATTAAAAGACTACGATGGTAGCCCAGACTTTGGTAATGTGCACCAATATTTTCCGCTTGGGTTATGCAATATAGCATGCAGCTATGCTCATTCGTCTACGACTCATAGCATCCACTCAACTTTTATTTGCGTTACAGCTAGTGACTGGGTTCGAGTCTAAATATCTCGTACTTATGCATATTTGAGTGCGTGGTTTATGTGCCAATTGCACCGCCACAGCGCATCAACATGAGTCATTGCAATGAATGCATATATATATATATATATATATATTTGTGTTGGCCATAGGCCTCCAACTATAAGTCTGCTACGTAAAACCCTTGACAGGCGATCTCTTTTTTGCTGGATTTGTGAATTGTCATTTTGGTGAGACAGTCTTCCCGTCGTTAGGGGGAGATTAGAATGTCAATGTTCAACAGGAACGACAGGAATTGTCGTGGTCTGTCCCCACTATGTCTCATCTTGATCCCCTAAAAGTGACGAGATCACATATATCTGCTGCAAACATGCCTACAAGGATTGATATCCCCACAAGAGGACATGGTGCCACCCAGAGAAGATGGGTACGGCAACACCATCATGGATGGTGGTATGCTGACTCCACAAAGGTGGCATAATGGAGTCATAGGCCATGGGTTCCGCTAGAGAGAGTAGGAGACCCATAGGTTCGATGGATTCTCGCCCTAAGAAGAGAGCGAGTTTGGCACAACTTGATCCATTGATCATTGATACTCAAAATCCGTCTCATGAGAATATTTTGGATTGTGGTTATGTCTAAGAGACATCGTTGGGGGATGCCTCAATGTTAGAACCAATTTCTAAGAATATAGAGATCTCTACGAACTACACTAGTGTACATGAGGATGTGGAATTGTTGAGACCAATGACATCAAACCTTACTCCGTTGAAGAATGCCAACGTAGAGAAGATTGGCCTAAATAGAAAGATGCGATCCAGGTTGAATTGGATTCACTAACGAAGAGGAAGGATTTCGGGCCTGAGATGCCAACACCTCCTAACATAAAACCTATTGACATTAATAGGTCCTCGTTAGATAACGTGGTGAGAAAAAGAGATGGTAATCTCGCCTTATGGTGCAAGGTTTCTCACAACGCCCTTGAAATCGACTACGAGAAGACATATTCTCTCGTAATGAACGTCATTGCACTCCACTACCTTGTCAATTTGGTAGTTTCCAAAAAACTGAACATGCAGTTTATGGATGTGGTCACTACGTATCTCTATGGGGATCTAGATACGGAATATAATGAAGGTTCTTGTGGACTTCATTTACCCAAGTCAAGTGGCTCTAGACCACGGAGCCTATTTGCAACGAGGTTGAAATGCTCACTAAAATGACTACTTGATTGGGAAGGGATATGATGATCTATGCCCACACGTTTCCATGACAAGTTTCGGATTTGCAATTGTCGCAGTTTATGTTGATAAACATCCTTGAGAGCTAAGGGAAACCGCTGAACACTTGAAATCCAAGTTTGAGATGAAGGACCTTGGGAGAACACGGTTTTGTCTAGATTCAGAACTTGTATACCGTGTCAATAGACATTTTTGATAAAGTCAAAGATGCACCATGGTCGTCCGTAGTCTTGGCCCTAAAAGGGATCCGTTTCGTCCCAGGGATGATGACGAAGACTTGTTAATAGCAGAAGTGCTTACTTATGTACAATAGGCGCATTATTGTACTTAGCACAATACAAGACCGGACACCTCAATTATTATGAACTTGTTGGCTAGATATAGCCCCGCACCAGCGCAATGCCATTAGATTGGTATAAAGACAATCTTTCGATATTTGAGAGGTACGATTGATATGAGCTTGTTCTATCCGTACAGAGAGAAAAGAAATGACTGAAGTGTGAGATTGGACCCCACAAGGCAAAATGCCACCTTCCGTGCTCCTCCTCTCCTCCATCAAAATGACAACAAGCACTTCTAAATATTGAAGTGAACCAAATCCGATCAGAGGATAATGTAGCGGACTTATTTACTAAGTCGTTATCAAAATCCACCTTCGAGAAACATGTGAAGAGCATCGGATTGAGAAAGTTATCCGAACCCCCATGATTGTAGCAATCAGGGGGAGATATTGATATCAGGGGGTGGCATGATGTCTACATGTTCGATCTCGAAGAGTGAAGGACGTGTTGTGCTCTTTTTGTCCTTCGACCACAGTTATCTTTGTCCCACAGAGTTTTTGTTACCTAGCAAGGTTTTTAACGAGGCAACAATCAAAGCGTCATCACCAAGTTTGCGCAGCACAAGGGGGAGTGTTGAAGGATGTCGACATAATGTGTGCCTCTACAAACTAGGGTTTAGAGTTGTAATAAGTGTTCTAGGTATTCAATTGTATTCAAATTCTATTACCTATTGTGTACCTTGTAACACTCTATATAAAGGGCTCCTATTATCAATAATAAACACGATTACAATTCTCCTACAACAATAAAAGAATTAGAAGAAGAATTACAAAAATAAAAAATAAAAATATTCAAACTACCTCTCAAGTTAGTTACCTCAGTTACGTAGAAACTATAGACACCCAACCAGTCTTAGATGAAGAAGAACAAACTTCTCCCATAGCTACTGATTTTGAAGTTGTTCCTCCCATAAATCCTCAATTAAGTACACTCAGTCGACCATTTACAATTAATTATTCAAGATTAGATAAAGACCTTGAATCTGAGAAAAATATTCATAGACGAAACCTTTATAGACAACAATATCCCTTAATTGAACAACGAAAACAATTGTTTAAAAATTGGCAAACCTTTATGCTTGAAACCCAATCTGAAATATTTTTCCTTGATTTCATTGACCAACAAAGCCACAAAAATATTCAGACCCTCACAAAAGCAAAATGGAAAACACCCAACAACTCCATTGTCTCTTCCAGTCATCCCCCTGTTGAAACTATAGTCATAGATCACCTGCAAACACCCATAACCGCCTCACCATTCAAAGTAGCTGGAGATAATCCAGAAATTAAGAAAACTATTGAACAAAATAATTATACAAATCAAAGCTTAGTCACTATAGGAACCCAACTAGACAAAATAGAAACAAAAGTAGATAACATTTGATCAAAAGTAAGCATTCTACCCCAACCACGATCAGAAACACCTTTAATCCACTTTAGTGAAATAAATAAACCGAATCTCAAGCCCATCTCCACTGCACAAAAAATTGAACAAATGATCAAAGAACTCAAAGATGAACCTAGTAGAATTGCAGTCATCCATACCCACGAATCCTCCTCAGACTCCTCCTCTGATAATGATTCTGATACCATTTCTTAGATAAATCAAACATTTCGAGACCTCCAATTACATAGGATAGTCCACCCAAAGAAACAGCATTTCAAAAATTGGATAGAACGTCCTTTACCATTAGATATTCAACCCACTAATTATCCCAGTAATCAATTTTCAGTTTCTTCTGATAAAACTTACGAATGGAATATTGATAATTTATCAGAACAAGAAATATTAAACAAATTACATCACATGTCCATGGCAGCCAATAGTTATGTCACTAATCATAATTTTAGCCAGCCTGAAATTATTGATATCCTTTCCACCGAATTCACAGGAATGCTTCATTCCTGGTGGGAAAAACATCTCACTCCCGATTCTAGAGCAGCCATTAAACAAGCAGTTAAACATGACGAAGATGGAATCCCAATTTTCGATGAAAACATTGGAATGAAAATTTCTGATGCTGTCAGCACCTTATTTTATACAATCATTCAACATTTCATAGGTACACCTAGTCACATCACCTCTAGAATTCATGATCAACTTAATTAGTAACCTCAGATGTCCCACCCTAAGCGATTTTAAATGGTATAAAGATGTTTTTATTTCTAGAGTTATGCTTAGAGATGATAGTAACCAACCTTTCTGGAAAGAAAAATTCATCAATGGTTTACCCAAACTATTTGCTCACAAAATTAGACAAGTATTAAGTAATGAAACATGACACATTAATTATGATACTCTCACATATGGAAATATTATTACAGTTATTCAAAAAGAAGGATTAAAAATGTGCATGGATATGAAATTAAACTCCCAAGTAAAGTCAGATAAGAAAACAGCCAAATATGAACTAGGAAACTTTTGTGAACAATATGGCTTACCATCTTTACCCCGTCACGAGGACATAAAAAGAAAAACAATGAATTCGACTATCATCATACAAGATGAAAATTTACCCGTAATAAATTTTACTCAAGAAACAAAAATGATTTTGATCGAGCCAAACAAATTTTACTCAAAAAACAAATTTAGAAAATCATGGCCCAGCAAAACAAATCCCCAAAGAACAAGAAAGTCTTTGGACAAAAGTAAAACCAAATGTTTTAAATGTAATAAAACCGGCCACTTCGCCAATAATTGTCCAGTAAAAAATACCACTAAACAATTAAAAATTAGTAAAGAAGAACAAGAAAATCTTATCCGACTTTTAGAATTAAGAAACACTGATTCAGAAAACTGAACTTAGTCAAAATGATTTTATAGCATCTTCCACCTCAACTGATTCCGATGAACACTCTTCACCAGACATCACTTTCGGGTGCAAAGATACTTGTTGCAAAACAATAAATGTTCTTTCTAAACAAGAAGAACAGGAAGAATTATTAATTGATCTAATAAGCAAAATTTACAACCAAGAATTAAAATCAGAATATCTCAAGAAGTTGAAAAAATTAATTACACAAGAAAAAGTTATTAAAATCCCTCAGGAAAAAATTTGTCTTACTTCAACCTTTGACAAATTTAAAACTAGTAAAAAAGAAATAACAATCCAAGATTTACAACAAGAAATAAAGGTTATTAAAACACAAATACAATCTTTACAGAAGACAAATTTAGAAATCAGTCATGACAACAAAGAAATCAAACATGACTTAAATATTCTTAAAATAGAACATCAATTCCTTAAAATACAACGCCCTCATGTCAGCCCTCCTGATCAAGATTCACCTGAGCAAAATCATGCAGAAACTTCTGAATAAAACACTATTAGTATCATTCGCCAAATTCAACTTAAAAAATGGTATACCACAGTACAACTTAAAATCAACGACTTCCAGTTAGTAACAACAACGCTCATTGATTCTGGAGCAGATCTCAACTGTATCCAAGAAGGCCTAATACCTTCTAAATACTTTGAAAAAACAAAAGAATCATTAAGGTCAACTAATGGAACCAAAATGGATATGAAGTACGAAATCCCTAAAGCACATGTCTGTCAAAATAACGTATGCTTCAAAACACCATTTGTCTTAGTCAAAAACTTGACCGACAAAGTAATTTTAGGACTTCCTTTCATTACCTTAATATATCCCTTTACCACAGAATATGATGGAATTATCACTTATCCATTTGGTGAACCAGTCAAAATTACCTTCTTGTCCAATCCTGAAATACATACACTAAAGGCTTTTCAAGAAAATTCTATTTCAAAAACACTGAATTGTATTCAGGCCAAGTATAAGCAGATAACCTTCCTTAAAGAAGAAATCAATTTCAAATGAATCGATACTCAACTACAAGACCCTTTCCTTCAACAAAAATTCAAAACATTTGAAGCAAAAATCATTACTGAATTATGTTCGGATATTCCTACTGCCTTTTGGCATAGGAAAAAACATATTGTCACTCTCCCTTATATGAAGGAGTTCAATGAGAAAAATATTCCTACCAAAGCTCGTCCAATCCAAATGAATCAAGAAGTCATGGAATTTTGCAAAACAGAAATTAAAGATTTACTACACAAAGGAATCATTAGACAAAGTAAATCTCCGTGGTCATGTCCTGCGTTCTATGTGCAAAAAAATGCTGAATTAGAAAGAGGAACTCCACGCTTAGTCATCAATTATAAACCCCTCAACACAATACTAGAATGGATTCGATACCCTATTCCTAATAAACGAGATCTCATTAACAGATTAAACAATTATGTCATTTTCTCCAAATTTGATATGAAATCAGGTTTCTGGCAAATACAAATCAGTGAGGAAGACAAATACAAAACTGCTTTTGTCACACCCTTTGGTCATTACGAATGAAATGTAATGCCATTCGGTCTTGAAAATGCCCCCCAGTGAATTTCAGAATATTATGAATGATATTTTTAATCCCTATAGTCATTTTTCCATTGTCTATATTGATGATATCCTTATATTCTCACAATCCATTGATCAACATTGGAAATATTTACACCAATTCTTCACCATTATCAAAAACAATGGTCTAGTCGTCTCCGCTTCCAAAATTAAGCTTTTTCAAACTAACATTAGATTTTTAGGATTCAATATCCATCATCTCCAAATTAGTCCAATAGATCGCGTAATACAATTTACTGACAAATTTCCAGATGTAATCCTAGACAAAAATCAATTACAAAGATTCTTAGGATCATTAAATTATGTGGCAGATTTTTACCAAAATCTAAGAAAAAAATGCAAACCCTTATTTGATCGGTTACAAACCAACCCCCCTCCCTGGTCATCAATTCATACTTCTTTAGTCAAAGAAATTAAAAGTTATGTCAAAACCCTTCCATGCCTAGGTATTCCCCTAGCCAATTCCTTCAAAATTGTAGAAACTGATGCTTCTGAAGTAGGCTATGGTGGTGTCTTAAAACAACAAATCTCTCCTAGTCATCCTGAGCAAATAGTTAGATACTACTCTGGAGTCTGGAACCAATCACAAAGCAATTACAGTACTATCAAAAAAGAAATTTTATCTATTGTTTTATGTATCAGTAAATTTCAAGATGATTTATTAAATCAAAAAATTTTAGTCAGAGTTGATTGCAAAAGTGCAAAAGATGTTCAAAATATTGCTAGTAAACAAATCTTTGCCAGATGGCACGCGATTTTAAGTATTTTTTATTTTGAAATTGCATTCATTAAAGGTAGTGACAACCACATACCAGACTTTCTAACCCAGGAATTTCTACAGGGTTCCAAACATGAAGACCCGATCATCCACAGGGAGAAATCCCTCAAATCCAGCAAACGAATACCCTTTTGATATTTGCCTGACTGCTCCCAAAAACACAGTCAAACCATAATCATCAACACCAGTCAAACAAGAGTCATCTTCTAGTTTAGTCCTGTATGTTGGACATCCACCCCTATCATTACCACCCAATAATAGATTCAATACCATTGGTAGTACCCTTGGTACTAATCGACCCAATTACCAGTCAGTCCTAGTCAACCAATATGACCCATTCAAATCTGATTCCCAAACAAATTACAAAAAAACCTCTCCTTACTTTCAGCGAACTGTTCACCATCTTTTTTATGTTGAACCAACCATGAGTCATCTAAAAAATCCGATGTCTTTAGTCAAAGCTTATTACCCTCATGGTTTTCAGTTTTTACCTAGTCACCCTACCAAGTCATTAAAATTTTATAGAGATAATTCTTTTTGAAACTAAGTCAATCACCATTAAACCGATTTCTGACACAAAAGACCCAACCAAAATCTTATACCATTCTCTCTACATAGTTCGCATCATTTCTCTTTCTCAATGGGGTGATCCTCTTTTCACCTACCACAAATGCGGAGATCTCTCATTCAATTACTATGATTATGAAGAAGCATGGAATGCCATCTTCCTTCATCAAACTGATGATTCCAGTCATTCATGGTTCTTAAATTTTGATTTCAAATTCAACAGACAATTTCCAATGTGGTTCCTCGGATGGTGGAGGGCTCATGGTTGCCCCTTTGATATCCTTCCACAAGAAATAAAAAATGCAGTCACTTGTTTCTCCACAGTCATGAATTTCACAAATTATGAATTGAATTTTCCAGTCGCATTACATTTTATGGCCAAATACAAGCTCCCCTGGATCTTCAAATGGCATTATGAAGTCAACGAACATGTAGTCTCCAGACACTTCCTAGTCAAATGGTGGGATAAATTCAAAATTGAAAGAATTATCTCCCAATTTAATGAAGAATTTCCAGTCACTCCATCACAACCTACTCAGTCAAGAGCTCCAGTCACTCCAATGCCACCCCACACAGCATCCACTTCCTAGTCACAACCTAAGTCCCTCAAGTCACATTCCTCTTCCAAGTCCAAGGGGAAAGCAAAGTCAACAAAATCAGATACATCCTCCAAGTTAGAAGAATTGAAAGAGTTAGAAAAAAGGCTCTTAGCACAAGCAGCTAATCTCAGTAATGATGATGATGAATCTGAAGAAGAAGAAGAAATTTCTTCCCGATCCTCATCCTCATCTCGCAGTCATCCAGGCACTCCTGGTAAACCAGTCAAATTGGCGGATTTTCAAGACAGCCAAGACCTATATGAAGATTTCGAGTAAATCAGTCAAGACCCACTACCAAGACATTCCACTATTCATGAATAGTAAAACTTTTTACTGTTCATTCACATGAAAAAAGACAAAAACATAGCTAATCGTGCTGCTTCCTGTTTTTGGCATTCATCGAGTAAAAGCAAATTTCCTCAAGTAAAGCAGATTCCCTGCCCGTAATTTCCGGACTTCAAGATCTATATAAGGAGCATCCCTCCTTCACTTAAACCAAGTTCATTTTCTAGTTCCCTCAAGTTTCTGATTTAGGAGCTCATGTGTTGAGCATCCCTTTTCTTCCTTCATTGTAAACAGTATCAAAACCTTCATGCATACTTGGTTTTGAATTAGGAAGTTTTATGTTTTATAACTTAAATTTTAGTTAAAAGTCAATTTAATTTAATTATCTTCTTATGATCTATTACTATTTGTTATTTAATTATCAGTTGTCGTCTATTACTGAAGTTGTTGTTTTCCACTTCCGCTCGATTTCTGGTATCATATATATATATATATATATATATATATATATATATATATATATAGGCCTGATCAGGAGCGGACATCCGCACTTTCACTAAAGTGCGGACGTCGATGCAGCATGCGACTTCCAGGCGGCGGCGTGGGGCTGGCCGGAGGGAGGTCGGAGGCATCCCAGACCTCTTCTGGGCGGCGTTCAAGGTCGGAGGAGGTCGGGCTTGCCCGTTTCTGGGTAGCCACCTCACCTGCAGTTGCAGGTTCTGTGTAGCATCGTAGAACTGTCGTCGGCAACTCTACCGGACCGCAAACCCCTCTGCACGACCCCCAGCATCCCTCCTGCAAGCGCGCTGGATCGAGGCCGGAGGAGTGACGTCCGCACTTTTTCTGGGTTGCGGACGTCTGCTCTCGAACGGCTCCGTGTGTGTGTGTGTGTGTGTGTGTGTTAGAGACAAAAGCGTCAAAGACCAAAGAAAATAGGGGGCAAATTTGGAAAATGACTGTTTTACTATTCATTGAACAGTAAAAATCCCTTTTTACTTTGGGAAAATGGTTTGTACGATACCCCGCCTTTGGCTCCTTATAACTTTTGGTACCTGACAAAAAAAATATATATCAATACGGTACCTGAAGTTCTCTACCCGACCGAAGATTGGTACATATGGCCGTTAGCTCCGTTAGGTCGTATGCCAGCTGGCAATTTTTGAAGGGTATTTTCATCCTTTCATGCCTTTAGTTTTTTTATTTTTTCTAAGTATCTCTCTCTCTCTCTGATCCTATTGCCTTCAACCCGAAAGCGCCAAGCTTGAACTACAAGAACAAGAACAAGAATAAGAAGAGTCTATGGACAAGAAGCCCCAAAACGACGATGATCCGATGGTGGAAGATGCCTCCTCCGTTAGCCCATCTGCTGTGTTTTGTATTGAGCTCAATCAGCCCAGGTCTGATTTCCAGCACAAGTGCAATGAATGACCTATGGTGGAGGGCAACCACCTAAAGAAATGACGATGGTGGAGGGAAAACCACCTAAAGAAACAGCACTTTGCACCTTCCTTTCACTTTTCTTAGTCCTCACACTTCACCAGCTTCAAGGGCGAGCCGTTGGTCCGTCGCCGGTCTGAAATGGTGGCTCCCACATCTGGACGCGTGGAGGCACATTTCATCACTCAGCTCTTCCTCCTCGCCGGTAGACGAGCTCAAGAGCAAGATTTTCAAGCTAAAAAATATGGGGCACCCAATCACTCCCCCCTCCTCATCCACCACCACAGCCACCATTAGATCATCTACAGCCACCACCGCCACTACCAATTGGGTCTTACCTTCTTCAAACTCCAGTAGCTTCTCTGTAATGGCCTCCTCAATCACATCCAACTCCTCTTCCTTCGACTTAAAGCCATACTCTTTCTCACATTTTCCTCTAAAATCAATTAATTTGAAATCCCACAAGTCCCAACTCCACAACTTTCACCGGCAAGACCAAACCTGGCAAGAAGAATCTTGACTCCTACAAGATTCGTCTCTCTCAAAAACCCAAATTTTATTTTTTAATTTTAGCTTCTGAAAATAACGAGGTTGAGGAGAATGGGAAGTTATTGGATGAAATTGGGGGAGAGATAGACGGGGAAACTAAGATGCTTCTGAGCTTGTAGCGAAATTGAGATCCAAGGAGCATAAATTCATTGCCTCTAGATCCAAGGAGCATAGCTGCATTGTTAGCTAGAGATATTTTAGTCTTCCTTATGGTCCAACTATCTATTTTGTTTGCTAGCTATTCCAAATAGCTTATGTACTGAAAGTCTGAAATGAGGCCATTATTCAGGCATCCAAGAAATGAAGTTAATATGCCTCAATTTTGGGTTTCTTCTTTTGGCAATGGTCTGGAGAAGATGATGTGTTTGAATCAATGTAAGACACAGTAGAGCAATATCCAATGTTCGGTCGAATCAATTCGTTACCCGAATTTGAAAATTGATCAAGAACTCTAGAAATTCAAAATTTTGGGAATTCTCAAAGGATTAAACCATAAGATTCAAAACATACCTTAATGGATTCGTGATGCAAAGAGTAGTAAAAACCCAGAAGGATTCGCATCAATTTGGTTTGTAATTCCATGAAAAGAAGCTTGAAAATTACAAAAATGAGGAGAAATGAGGAAAAAAGTTCAAAAAAAAATTGAGGAAAAAACAAAACAAAAAGAGAATAAAGGGTAAATTGATCATTTTATGATCAAAATTGCCAGCTAACCGACTACGTAATGGAGCTAACGGCCATATATATCAATTCTCGGTCGGGCAGAGAACTTCAGATACCGTATTGATATATTTTTTTTTATCAGGTACAAAAAATTATAAAGAACTAAAGACAGAGTACCATACGGACCATTTTCCCATTTACTTTTGTATGTGTATAATTAGTAAGTTCGTTAGAGTAATATAAACGGTCCAGACTTGTGTTTATCCGAAATGGCGGCCAGTGAAGTCTCCGAAGCTCTCAGCTCCTAAATTTGGTGCCAAAATGAAATCTTTACACCTCTCCGCTCAATTTCGTGCCCTCAATCCCAATCACACTTCTTCTTCTTCGATCACTCTCCTCCGACCCTGCAAATTCAACTCTCTTTCCCTCGCCTCGCCTCCCAAGCCCTCCCGCTTAATCACGCTTTGCGCTTCCACTTCCGACAAACCGTCGTCGGAATCGGCGGCGGCGGGGTCCATCAGGGAAGGGTTTCTTCAGTTTCAGAACGACCCGTCGCAGAGTCAGTGGAATGTGGAAGTCGGAAGCCCTAACGTTCCGGGTCCGTCTGTGGCGAAATTGAGCTTGGGCGACCAGGCTTTCTTTCTCATGGCCTTCATCGCCTGCACGGTATGACCTCAATTAATCATCTTTTGTGCTTCTACAATTTTTTTTTTTTTTAGTTATTTAATTTGGATCAATTTGTAAATGTTTGGATTCGATGATAACTATGAAGATTATATCTTTATCTGAAATAAGCTAATTTTGTTGATATGAGAATGGATTGAATTCATTGTGTGCAGACTTCGGTGGCATTTACGAGCCTTGTAATTGCAGCTGTCCCGACGATATGTGTAAGTTTTCTTCTTGGCTCAAATTCGCATTTCAATTGGAATGAAACGTATCAAATTAGTGTTTTAGAGAAGAAGCAAGAGTTTTAGGGAGTTCTGACTTCAGCATAGGATTTCCTTTTTTGGTTAGGACCATAAACCTGAATCGATTCTATTCAGTTTATGCATATCTTTGTAGTGTTTGCTCATATTTTCACTATTGATTATCTCATTCACTGCTTGATAATAGTAAGTGGTTATTTTGAAGACTTTGAGTGCTGTTAAAGGGTTTCTGAGTTGTAAGAAGGTTGATTGTCTGCTGGCATGTTCGGTGTGACAATCATGTCATCATTTTAGTGACCTTGGTTCACTATAAGCTTTCCTTTAGCTGGGCAGGATTCCAAGAAGGAAAGTTAGATCCGTAATACTAGACAAGGTTATTATTTCAGGATAATTTACAAGGTGTCATTGATTTTTCTCCAAAATTAGAACCGTAATACTCGACAATGTTATCATTTTGGTGTCCTTTATTTGGTTTAACTATCATGTTTAGAGATTGCCCAAGTTGCATCTCCAATATGTCTCTTTTTTCTTGTATGTACTGTAGGCAATGGGGAGAGCTGCAACATCTCTTTCAAAGCTGGCAGATACAGCTCGTCAAGAACTCCCTAGTACTATGGCTGCCATTAGGCTCTCAGGCATGGAAATAAGTGATCTCACACTGGAACTGAATGACCTAAGGTGATCATTTTATCTTACTTCCTGATTAGCTATATGTTGTACATTGGTTAGTTGATCGGCCCTTGAACCTTTTAGCATTACTTAAAGCCCTCTTTATCATGCAAGTCATTCTCTTCCTATGGACCACCCAACAATTTGTAGTTTTATAATTCCTAACCCCAATATGAATCTTCAATGGATGACTTTACTTGTCATGCATTCAATATGCAATGAGCTTTTTTAAGGGGGAGATCATTGAGTCTAATCTGTTTTTGTTTTTTCCTTTTTCTTCTTGTCTTCTAAAGTGTTTATTGTAAACGGTGATCAAGTGTAATTCTCCCACAGATATACTACATCAGGTTTTACTGGAGGAACTACTTCAAAAGGCAATTGGTCATCAGTCATATCTGTTATAATCTCTAATTCATTTTTGAGTCTTGTTATATGTTTCATGATGTCCCTTAGGGGAAATCCTATAAATTTGGAACAATATATATGCTTCATGTCATCTTACTAGCTTTTTTCATAGTTGGATGATATTTCATGATATTATTCCGATTTGACCACAGCCAAGAGATAGCTGATGGGGTCAACAAATCCACTCAAGCTGTTCAAGCAGCAGAAGCTGGGATTCGGCAGATTGGCTCACTTGCTCGGCAGCAAACAATGTGTATGTTATACGCTCCATCTTTGTGACCCCTGGATAGAAATTATATGCTGCTGTTTTCCTTATTGCAGGCTCTCCATTGATTTTCCTTCACTTCTAAACTACTAGTTTTCATGATGCAGCAATGATTCAAGAGAGGGCAAACCTGCCAGTAATCTCTTTGCAACCTGCCGTAATTGGAGCAGCAAAGAAGACCTCTCATGCTGTTGGCCAAGTGACTAAGAAGTTCATGAATATAATCTCTCAAAGGGACTCAGAGGATGAGGATGACATTGGAATTGATAGGGTGGAAATTTGAGTTTGCTGTACTTACAAGCAACAACTATATTTTTGGGAACTCTCTGCACAGACTTGTATGTACTGCAGTATTTCAACTTGAGGTGGACATGAACTCTTCACAGCAACGTGTGAAAATCGCTTGCTACCAAAAAGGTTATGCACTTTGTACAGCTTGTAGAGCATGGGGGCAGACCTTAATTATTGTTAAGTGGAAAGGTAAGCAGTCAAGGTACGTTGTTTCCATAGAAGTCCCCTATGATCTTGTTGCAGTGGCGGTCCGCTTGTCTGTATTAAAGCTGTCAAAGTTGTAAGAAGTTTCCTAAGCTCCTATTGCCATGGTGGTTCGTTTCTTATGTAAGATCCTATGTTACCCTTCTGAACTAAGGTTGCTGTTGGAATGTTGATGGAACTTCATATGGATAAACTTGAGGCTTTTATACAATTACAAGACTATTGAAATCAGAACTCGGGAATCATGTGAAATCGAAGTGAAATTAAAAGGGCGTGTAAATGCGCAAGGCATTGCCTTAGATTTGCTATTTTGATAATGACCAACATTCTTGAATGGGAACTAGGAAGAACGGCAATATGCTGCGTGTCATCTTTAGTCTAAAGCAACCCTCTAAAATGGTCTCTGTGTGTGTGTGTGTTTTTTTTCCTTCCTGAATTTAATCAAATTAGGTTGTTATAAGTTTCATTTCAAAATGCAGTTGACTTGGGAGAAAGAGATATGATTGGCCATAAACATTTGAAAAATGAAAATGGCCGGTGGGAGTTGGCTTGTTATAAACCGTTCACATGCATCAACGGCTTGCTTAGAATAGACAAAGAAAGCTGCACCTGGCTTTTGTTTATGAACTAGACTAAAGTTGATGTGAAATTTACTTTTATTAGTAGTGGACTTATTATTATTGTACTCTTAAGATGATAATGTATGTTATTCCCTGTGATATGTCATGTTGGTGTTTTCAAATGAGCCCCAGGTATTTCAATTTTAGGGGAGCTGGTAGAAATGAACTGTGAGGTGGTCGAGAACTCAGGTCTGGCGCCAGCAGCTAGATATTTGCATATCAAAATAATCATATTTTTGGGACTTTGGCCCCAAAATAAACCCAAAAAAGAAATGAAAATTAATACTTATGAATTCGTCTGACTTAGGGTTGGGATTAGGAATGGGATGGGCAAACGGGATATAGAGCCCATCCCTGCACCTACGTAAAAAATTCTTCACACCCTCGTATAACAAATCGGGAAATCCTTCCCCCTGCCCCGCGCCCATCTGGTACCCTTGCAACGTCCGAGTCTAGAAGTTTTCCTAGCTGGAACAGAAAACAATTTGGCATGTGAATCTCGAAAATTAAACTCTGATTTTCCGTTGTTTTTAATATGTTTGGAACTTCATGCCTTTATGGTCAAACTAGGATAAACCAACTTCTTGGCACTGTTGACATAAAAACCGGTATTGAGTCATTTGAAAACAGAGAATTGGGGTGACGATTAACTGCCATGGATGAGAAATTTTAAATCTCGTCGCCCCACATCTGCAATGTACATGAGCAAGTCCCACACCCCCATCCCCGTCCCCGCAACGTGTTTGCAAGGTTTGAAGAATACCGATCATCAAGAGCTTATATCACGTCTATAAAACAGAGCTGCACTAAGCAAGGACGAGTTGCATTTATAACACAAATTTAATTAGCTAGAATGCACAAAGCTACAAAGGGAATTAGAATCCAAGTGAACGAGCCAATAACCTTCCATTTCGATTACATGAGGGGGTAGCTAGGTAATCAATTCCGTATACACTTAGGTGTTGATTCTCATTCCTCTACTCTGCATGCAAGTAAACATACTATAAGGTCCAAACGAATAATTCTTAGATTCACTCCTAGGGTGAACGAGCATATTCACTCCCATTATCGATTAACATACTTTTACTTAATAAATTTATAATCAAACGGTCCATATCTTAAATAAGCATTTAAAGATCATCTATGTAAAAAATCAATCAAATCAGAAATTGTTTAATTATCAAATTGAATCAAACAAATGGATGGTTCTAACAACACTTACTACTATTACGTTGAACCGTCCATGTACTTCGCAGAAATGAATAACTAAAATGTCTCAAATTTGATTGGTTTTTTACAGAGCTAATCTTTGTATTACGTTATACAACATAAATGGTCCGATTAAAAAATTATAAAGTTATTATGTTTTAATCACAAGAGATGGTGAATATGCTCATTCACCCAAGGGGTGAACCTAAGAATTGTTCGGTCCAAACTAACCAATTTCCTTCACGTAAGTAGCCATTAAAGCATAGATTAAGGATATTAGGCCTAGGAAACGAGCTAAGTCAGCTTTCTTCTTTCAAAAGCAACGAACACAGGCCGTTGATAAACTTCAAGAAAACGATCCAACGTACTGAGAAAAGTTTGGTTCTCAGAAGAATCTGTCGTCATTGACATACAGCTACAAGCAAAGCATGCAATATTTGACGATCTGCCAAAGTTGAAAAATTGCAGTATTAAATTGTATATAGGGAAGCTGGCATCTTAGTATAGGCTTTGAGGTTCCAGGTCAATTGGAGCATATATATTTTAATTTTTAAGGATCAACTTACATGCACTGTATGTTTGTTGAGAAGAATTTGAGAGAGGAATATGAATAAATTGCATCAATTTTTGCTAGTATATTCCTCTAGCCTGTTGAAAATGCTAGCTAGCACTACTAGAATTAGTAGAATATATGCCCCGAGTTGCTTTCTATATGCTTCAAACTAATTTCCTTAAATGGTTAAATATTGCAATTGATGATGATGGATTATAGGTTCAGATCTCCCTATAATTCATGATCATATTCTTGATTGATTGATTGGTTGATTGATAATGATAATTATCTAACTTGTAACTAAGGATGGTATTTGTGCCTTCAAACTAATGTTAGAGAAACCATACACTAAAACTCATTTTTATATACAATTAATGGGTCTTATTTGTATTTGAAATACACAATGTGGTCTTTAAATATCATTGTCAAGTAGCGGGTGGGTATGTAAGACCATCTTTTTTTTTTATAAGGTAAATAACATTTTTTGAGTCGAACTCACAACCTCTCACTTATGAAGGGGATACTATGCCACTAGACCAAATGATACTGGGCATATGTAAGACCATCTTGACATGAGTTTTCATCATTGAAATTAATTCAAAAAAAAAAGAAGAGAGAAAATTAGATAAAAACCCAAAAAACAAAGCTCCTATTAAGAAAAACTCATCCCTATATTTTCTTTGATTATACACCCAATTTACATAATCGAACCTTCCTTATAGGTCTTAAATCTGTAATTAAAATTTTTCACTTTTTTTATTTGACTATTTTGCCCTTCTAATTGAATAAATAACATATATCTCAAATCAGATTTGCTCACCTAAAGGGACAGTTTTAAGGGACTGTGAAAGACAAATGCATCTTAACTACATGTATTAAATATAAAAGCAGAAATTATAACAATTTAAAACTGTGCATTTATTTTAAGCCGTCATATTCACTTATTTCTCACAGTCTCTTAAAAAATGTCCCTAGGTGAGCAGGCCTTTATCTCAAATATAGCTGTTGACTATATTTTGAATTTAAATATGGCATCAGTTATATAAACAAAAAATTAGAATTTAATACAGTCAATTTAATCCTTGATTTTTCCCTTATTTAAAACTATTATTACCCTATATTTCTTCTTTTCTGATGTGATCTATATATTTGCTATTTTTTAGTAAATATGTTTATGTATCATCAGATTGTGTTATATTCCTATTATATAGATATTTCTCTTTCTCGACATGATTAAACATCTTCTCATTAAGGTATATTATTTTGCTTCTTCATTCTAACAGATGTAGTTATACAATCATTCCATATTCATTAATTTTTTAAAATGGTCAAGTTAATGTAATTAGTCCATGTAAAATGTACTTGTTGTAGATTGATCGCTTTAAGATTTTTTTTCTTTGCCCCTAGATTTTTCTCCATATAGATGTCCGTATTCTATGGGGTGGTCTAGGACCACATAATAGTTATGTGTAACTGTAGTGTTTTCTCAATAAATAATTATTCCTTAATTTTGACAACATTGAATAATTTGCAAGAGTTTTTGCACTATAATTTACCAAACTCATTATTACCATTGATTGTTTTACAATTGAAAATGAACTTTACAATATTAAAAAGTTTCTTTCTAATATCAAGGTAATTTAAATACACAAATTCTTTTTGAAGAAATAAAACTAAAAAATTATTGAACAAGGGAAAATGAGTACAACCGTAAATGATGTTCTTCCAGTATTGAAATAAACAATTTTAAATTTGTTTTTACAATTGAAATATAAAATTTACATTTTCAAACCTATTATAAAGAACATTACAACACTTCATCCGTCATATCAACTAGCACTTTGTAATGTAATCTTCAAAAATCTCCCAACTACTAGTGCCCTGCATGTTGTGATTCCTTATACAATTGCAAAGTACCTTCATAGACATATTTCAAAGGTAAAACTCTATTAGGCCGGATTTGCATACATATATTCGAAATATGCCATCTAAATTATAGTTATATTAATTGTCAATACTATAGGTTATGGAAAGAAACAAACTATGATATAGAGTTACACAAATAATATAAAATTACAAAAAAAAGACATCTAAATCATAGGTAATACATATTAAAGCAATCTAAGTATCAGGTTATTAGAAACAATGATTCTATTTTGAAAGAATGAAACTAAGTTTTGTACCAGATTCACAGGTTGAAATTTCTTATTACAAAAAATCCATCCAATTCAAGCTTTACACAAAATCAAGAGATTAACAAAAATATTATACTAAATAAATCTGATGAATAGGTAATTTGAATTACGAATATGATTGTTATATGTACCTATGTGAAAGGAAATCTCTAACCCATAAGAAAATGATAAAATAAACCTCATGAATAGGTTGTTTGAAATCATCCTTTAAAATCATATGCAACTTTGTGAAAAGTCTCCACTCAAAGAAAAAATGATGAATGAATTCACTTGCCTCTATATATAGGAAGAAACATACCAAAAATTCATCATTACATGATAATAATGAGATTAATGTAAACATCGATCTTAAATTAAGTACTGATAAAAACCTAAAGTGAAGGTAATACCAACAATGACGTCAATCAAACTCCATAATATTTGCTAAATGATTTTGACTATTAGTGGCAACTTGTGTAATATTGAAAAAAATAAGGATATATTATGTATCTTAGTTGGCATATTTGGGTGTATATTGACAAGAAAATGTGGATGGGTTTTTTGTGGTATTTATTATGAAAATTGGGTGTATAATGAATTTTCAAAAAAAAAAAAATGTGGCATGTAAATGTAATAGTCTTATTTTTCCAAAGGCATGTCATATAGTAAATAGTTTATAACATTCAATCTCGAAATTTTTAATTAATATTTTAATTATTATACATTGGCTAAAAGAATTGCAACTTGGTCATTCTTAATGTTAATAACTTGTTGATGCATGTGAAATATGGCAGATGGCTTCCTATAAAAGGCAAGTTGGTGAGATCATATGTTGTGCATGTTTGCTTTAGTTAACTATTTAGAGTACAAACTACATTGAAACAACCATTCTGTTTCAAAGATTGACATGGAGAGGATTTTAGATCAGAAGCTTGTTTCAAGCTGGTTTGACGTTCATCAATCCGTGCCCGAAACATATGTTTTCCCACCCGAAAAACGACCCGGCAAGCTCAACGTTCCCCTATGCAAAAGCATTCCAGTAGTTGATCTCGGGAGCCATGATCGCCGTGACACCATTCAGCAGATTTTCAAAGCCAGCCAGGACTTCGGCTTTTTCCAGGTAATTCAAATTCACCTTCAGCGTCAGTTTTGTACTTTTTATATGAACTTCATGGCATATCAACAAGATATGCTAAACAAAAATTACATGATCATCAGGTTATCAACCATGGAGTTTCGAATAAGTTAATCGATGATACAATCAGTGTTTTCAAGGAGTTCCATGAAATGCCCTCAAAAGACAAGGCAAGAGAATGCTCCAAGGATCCAAGTCGAGACTGCAAGCTCTACACAAGCAGTGAAAACTACGCAAATGAAGAAGTTCACTACTGGAGAGATGCATTGACTCACCCTGGTCATACTTCAGAAAAATACCTGCAATATTGGCCTCAAAAACCAACTCAGTACCGGTAAGTACATACCGAGATTATTGCTTACTAATCTTAATGAGAACATGAACCGAATCATGTGATTGATCGATGATACGCTTGATTTTGTGATGTACGTCTTTGCAGAGATGTTGTTAAGCGGTATTTGGAGGAGGCGAGGAACTTGGGTGCTGTGATTCTGGAGCTGCTTGCTGAAGGGTTGGGACTTAGCGCTGAGTTCTTCAATGGTGGGCACAGTGATAGTCCAATGCTGTTGTCGAATCATTATCCGCCGTGTCCGGATCCTAGCTTAACCTTGGGGTTAACCAAACACCGGGATCCTACCCTCATAACCATTTTGCTTCAAGATACAGAAGGGCTTCAAGTTTTCAAAGATGGGAACTGGATTGGGGTTGAGCCTGTTTCTACAGCTTTTGTGGTCAACATAGGCTATGTACTCCAGGTTGGTATATAACTTGACCCGATTATTCGATCTTTGTACTAAATTGACTATGAGTAATTAACTTAATCGATCTGCATGGATTAATTGTAGATTATCAGCAACTCAAAGTTTAAAGGTGCAGAACACAGAGTGGTGACTAATTCAAGAGTCGCAAGGACAACCATTGCTTACTTGATTTATCCTTCTAATGAGAACCTTATAGAACCTGCAAAAGCTCTATGCAACCAAAATCCGCCACTCTACCAATCGTTGACATTTAAGGAGTTCCTTAAAAACTTCAAGGCAAACTTCAAATCTAAAATCGACAGTACTGAAGCAGTGTTGCAGACTATAAGCCTCTCAGGTAGCTAGTGTTGTAATAGGAACTTTTATGACTAGGTGATCCTTGCAAAATGAATTAAACTTGAAAAGTTTATATAGGAAACATATATTTACAGTTTCACTTTCACATCGTTGAGACGTTGTTGTTGTTGTTGGTTTTTTTTTTTGTGAGAATATTGAGACGTTGTTATCATATTTGTAAGTTGTAACGGGGGAAAGAAGTTGATATCATATTTGCTTTTAATCTCTTCTACAAACCAAGGATATGCAGAAAGCCAGAAATCAAATTATTACACAAAAGTGTGCAGCTGTTCATACTGCATACAGAGATACACATCCCACCATGCTGACTTTCCACAGAAAAAAGAAATTCAATAGAAGGCCATTATTATAGAAAGGCCATCAAAATCACTATAATTATTGGTTACAACTTATAAAAAGCAATTTATTTTGAGCTAATCAAGCTAATCATTATAAAAATCTAATTGCTGTGCAGATAAGGACATGGGGAATTACACAACCAGATAGAGAAAGAATTGGATTTAAAATTGTCGTAGACATGATAGTCTTGAATTTAAAAGAAAGAACAACATATCTGCTGCTTTGCCTACTTGATTAGTTTGGAACATAATGCATATGGAGGATTGAATGCATTAATCAGATTTCAGAGACTTGAGAATTATTTAATATGATAAATAACGCAGGGGTCGAAAATTCAAACGATGAGGTTCATTGCTATAGCCTAGCTTGCTATTGTTCTTGGCACATTTATAATACCAGCTAGGTTGTTGACTTGGAGTTGCAGTGTTGCACACGATTTGTGATGTGAAGGAAAGGAAGAAACCATTAGTTTCACTAAAGAACTGTCACATGTAACTTTGATTATAGGTGCATGTATAAACATTTTAAAATCAACATATTTAAGAGACAAGCATATAGTTGACAATGGCTCTCCACTCCAAATCCATCAATCTAGCATAAGATAGCTACACAAAAGTCAAATTACAATATAGGGTGCGAAAATTATACACAAAGTTATGCAGATATGCAATAAAAGATAAAAATATCAACCAAATCATTTATTTTCTTATCATTGACATAACATGGGAGGAGTATGACAGTAACATATTGTGTTTTAGGAAGGTAGCATCAGTCGAAGCTTAATTGTCATAACATGTAAACTCGGTGCCCATTGAGAGAGCACTCTGCAGCAAGTACAATGTTCTGCCAAGGCTCTTTACCAAGATTTCTTTGTAAACAGACTGTTTAGTCTATTTAAACATTGCAGTGAATTAGTTATATAGATGATCATCACAGTTCACAATATAAAGAAAGGAACTCATGCTGAGGAAGACAATTTGATTATTTGATAGAACTTTCATCATGATTAGGAAATAAACAAAAATATTCCTCAATTCTAAAGCAATATACATGAGCAGAAAAATGTGTTCTTCAAGATAATACATTATTAAGTGTAGAACAATGACTTATTAAGATTGTTTTCTTATAAAGACGTTCACATTCCCCATCACCTGGAAAAAAAAAAATATAGCCAAAACATTATGAGAAGAACTGAAACCAGCAGCCATACCCCCTTACACTCCAAGGATGAATTTAACCACTTCTTGCAATGTGCTTTCTTATCCAGTATATCTATTACTCTGAGCATCTTTTAAATTAAGTCTGATCACTTCAAATTCACAGGAAGTCAGCTTGTGAGCTCCTGGCAGACGGATGAGTTTGGGGCAAGGGCAAGGCCTTGATGGTTCGCTCATCATTTAAGAATGTACCACGGGCTTTTTTCCTCAACTCTTCAAGAAGTCGATGTGCTTCTCTGAGTTCGTCATGAGCACTTGGTCCATGGTTCTCCCAAGCATCAACTACTTGCTGCTGGAATTGGATTGCAAGGGCATAGCTGAAAACCCAAGAGATCAATTATGAGATACACATGATTGTGCCTTTCATAAGACTAGCAATTTCACTAAATGCATCATGCCTTACATAAGACTAGAAATTTCACTACATGCATCAATCACCTCTTTTAATGGATGCTTGATGATTAGATACCAAGGGAAATGAAAGTGGGTGCATGTGCCAACAAGAAATGCCAGACCTATATTAAGTTTACATTTTCCAACCAGAAAACTATGGGAAATAGCACAAGCATTACTTATAACATGAATTAGAAACTATGTCAGTAACATAATAGGTTCTCTATTGCATAGATTAATAGAACCATATACTGGCCAAGTAAACAAGAACGAGGAAGAGTATTTAGACCTTTTCATGGCATCATATGCTTTTGAGAGGTTCTGGCATGCCTCAATTGAATCTGCATGATGTGGCCCAAGTGCGACATCCATGATGTCCTTTGCGACAGCAAACATCTGTGCAGCTGACTGAGGCCGGTCTAGTTCCAAATATGCTGCCCCCAAGTTGTTGTAAATATAGCCCACACCAAAATGCTTGGGCCCAAAGCTCTCTTTCAATCTCTCAGCTGCACTTTCCAAGTACGGAATAGCCTGTGAGACCTTGCCAGTCAACAGAAGTAACCACCCTATCCTAGCAGAAACACTTCCCTCAGAATGTTGTTCTTGAGGGAGCTTCTCAAGCAATGCCAATGTCCTCTTTAACAGTGAAATTGCAGTTTCAAACTCGTTCATTGTCTCGTATTGCATTGATATTTCTGAGTATGCCTCGGCAACATCTACCGGGGCGGCTCTCTCTTTCTTGTCAAGAATTCCACAAGCAATCTCCAAACATCTCTTTGCATCCGAAAGCTTTTCCTGATTACATAATGCTTTTCCCATAGAGATAAACACTAGTGCCCTTGTCTCACTATCCTTATCCGTTTGCTGAACAACACCCTTCAAAGTATTAATAGCGTCATCATACTTCCCCAGTGCAATCTGCATATTCGCAGAATCAATCTCCGCACGAAGCAAATCAGAACCAAGACCCCAATTCTTCAAAACCTTCTGTGACAACATGTTTTGCTCCAAGGCCTTCTCATGCTCCTCCAACCCGGTATAAATAACCCCAAGAAGCCTCCTGTCATGTGCAACCTCCACTGAGTTCTGCCCCAACTGTTCTTTATGAATCTCCAATGCCTTCCTACAGAATCCCAACGCCTCCTTAAAGTTCAAAACCGCAACATAAGCCTCAGCCAAGTCCCGGTTGGCCTTGCCAAGTTCCTTACCATCTTTCTCCAGCATCACCTCCTTAATCTCCAAACACTTCCTCAGATTCTCAAGAGCCTCCTCTCTCCTCCCCATCGCCGTCTTCACATTCGCCAACTCCAACTGCACGGCATGAAGCACCGGCCTAATATCCCCAACATTACAACCCTCCTCCTCTAACCTACCCAACATCCTATTAGCCCTATTCAGATACCCCAAACTATCATTAAACCTCTTCAAGCTATAATTAGCAGAACCCATCAATTGTAAAGCCATTGCAACAAGAAACGAAGGCTTATTACCACTACTACTATCCCTATCATCATCTTGTTTATCAAAAGCATTAAAGGCCCTAGTAGCAAAAGAGAGAGTCTGTTCAGGGTCCTCACCTTCTTGGTCAAGCTTGAGCCCAAGTTTCAAACAAGCCAAGGCCAGCTCTTTCTCTCCGAAAACCGACTCCATTTCCTTGAAAGCCCTACGCATCTCTTCGGAAGTAGTCGCTGATTCAAATGCGTCTTCGAGCTCGGACCTTTCCTTGATTTTTCTCTGCCTTGAGGACATTTGAGGCGCGAGGGTGTCCATGTTTCGAGATGGGTTTGCTTGGAATTGGGTGTTTTTGAAGAACAAGCCATGGAGTTTGGTGCAGGGCCTGAACCGGGTCGGCGAAGAAGAAGATGAAGAGGAAGCGAGAGGGTCAGAAATGTAATTTCTGGAGAGAAGAGGAGCAAAGGATTTGGAACTCCGACGACTGAGATGGGAGAAGAGTGAAATTGAAGACTTTCTCATGGTCGGAACTGGGTGAGGTTTTGTGGGTTCTAGCTTTCTGTTAAACCCTTTTGCATAAACCCTCGCACTGAATTTTGGAGTGACTTTGAGGTCGGCGAAGTAGATGGCGATGAGAAACCGAAACGACGCCGTTCAATAGACTCATTATTTCACATTTTCAGATTTTCTTTATGGTAAAATCGTTTCACAAGTGATTTTTTTTTTTTTTTTTGAGACCTGATCTAATTAAGCAAATTATGTTCAATTATCGTTGGATATAGATTTAAAGGTGGAAAACAAAATAACTGAACTTAAAAATAAGTATTTCTATAATTAAATTTACTTCCAAATGTGATTGAGCATAATTCCTTTTATCAGTTACACCTAGGGCTGCCACTTGGTTTGGTAATTACCAAACCGACCGAATACCAACTGATGTTTTAGGTTTGGTAAACCGACTTTTTGGTAACCGAGACCGATAAAACCAAAATCGAAAATTAATGAAAAAGTTAGTTTGGTTTTGGTAAATACCGAATCTACCGATTATCTAAATATTAGATTTATATACTACAGTTTTCAATACACATACATGTATATTAAGAAATAAACATAAAAACTTTTATAATAGTATGAACCCTTTTTTTTTTTTTTTGAACGCAAACAGGTCATCCATTTCATTAGATTCAGCAAGCAGTACAAAACGAAACACCCCAATGGGGTCAACAGAAAGCAATCGTTCCTTAGAACCACCAAAACCCTATTCTCAAATAGCATCCCAGATAGTCCCGAGTACACCCACCTTTTAGGAAATCCACGCACCATTATTCTAACAAAAACCAGAAACCTTGAAGCAGGCATAAAAAGGTAACAACTAAGGCACTGGTTTTTGCGACCCAAAAATAAAATAAAATTAAACTACTGATAGAAGGTGAATCCTCACCTTCCACCTCTCCCTCTCCAACCGGAGGCTCCACAAATGGAACCACCTCATCCTCTCCTACGTGCAGTGTTCCATGCACATTCCCATCCGCATCAGCTGATACCTCCATATTTGAGTCAAAACTCAAAGCCTTTCCCCGCCTCTTATACTTGCGGATCTTCTTCTCATCCTGGTCATCTGTAACTTTAGCCTTATTCTTGCTGCCCTTTGGACGCCAAATCTTCTTCTTTCTAGGTGAGACCAGCAATTTTCCATTTTTGTGTTGCACAATCAGGGAAGCATTCTCTCCAACCTCCAACGTTGAATCAGGAAGAGCTAAGAATTTCTTCCCAAACCTACTCAACATTGACAAAGCCTTTCGTTTCCTCCCACTTGGCATCACTTGCAAGGAAGAGAACTCCACACGAGCATTCTCCTTCCCGATCACATCCATTATTGGATTCAAAGCCAATGCCTTTGACCCCATCTCCTGCTGAGTGAGAATCAAAGGATCACGAGCAAATGAATGCTTCAGGACCGGCTCCATGACCATCTGTCGGCCCATCCTCTTAGAACTTAAAAATCCATTGGACACCACAGCACTACCGTCCATCCCAAGCCGTGAAGTCCCAGCAGCCTGCCCCACCGAACCCGAGACAGCCTCCACACAGACAAGATCAGTACTTCCCTTGCCAGCCTCCGTCACCATCACAGAAGCCACCACATCCTTGCACGAATTCAAAGACAGACCCGCCATGGCCTCCATCGATGAACTAGCCAAAATCTCCTCCTTCTCTTTAAACAAAGTTTTGTCACATCCCATCGCATCATGAAGAAACAGACCACATTCGCGGCAGTAACCCTTGACCTTCTCATATATGAAAGTTAATTCCGGCCTCACCACCGGAGAAAATTCAATAACTTTCCAGGAGCGAATTCTACGATGAACATTAAACACTACCTTGATCCTCTGCTCTTCTTCCTTTCGTTTCAGAGCATTCAGATCCATTCTAACCACTTGCCCTAACGTTGCCCCCACCATGTTGAGCGCCGTCTTGTTCCGCAAGGCAAGAGGAAGACCCCGCATCACTACCCAGGCCTCTATCAGATGCAAAGCCACAGTTTCCTGTGGACACAGTCCGTCATATTCTCCCACAACAAGCATCGTATTGCGATAGAACCAAGGACCCCCATGCAAAATCCGATTGCGTACAACCTCATTCTCAAACTGAAACACGAAACGCTCACCAGCATCTTGAATGGTAAGGCCTGATCGGATATGCTAGATATTAGAGATAGTACCTTTGAACCCTGGAAGGCCCGCCTTCGGTGCCAACAGTCGTCCAACCATATACCAATGGTTATCTTGAAACGCCGCAGCCCCGACCTCCCCGAGAGCCACCAAAGCCGAGTCCGCCTGACTCAAAGTTGCCACAGAATCTTCCACGATGCTAACCATCGAATGGGAAATGAGATCAGATGGAGAATATGAAGTATTGGAAATTGTATCGATGCGAGGAGACACCGAGAAACCCTAGCTGCAGAGACGGCTAGGTCTACACATAATAATATGAACATTACTACATATACTACATTAATAGTATATGTATTTTAAGTAACAAAATAACTTAACTTAAAAATAAGTATTTCTATAATTAAATTTACTTTCAAATGTGATTGAGCATAATTCTTTTTATCTGTTACACCTAGAGTTGCCACTTGGTTTGGTAATTACCAAACCGACCGAATACCAACCGATGTTTTAGGTTTGGTAAATCGACTTTTTGGTAACCGAGACCGATAAAACCGAAATTGAAAATTACTGAAAAAGTTGGTTTGGTTTTGGTAAATACCGAATCTACAGATTATCTAAATATTAGATTTATATACTACAGTTTTCAATACACATACATGTATATTAAGAAATAAACATAAAAACTTTTATAATAGTATGAATATTACTACATATACTACACTAATAGTATACGTATTTTAAGTAACCTAGTCAACGATAGTTAAATAACCTAGTGTTATTGAAAATTGCTAAAACTTGATGTCACATATACAAAAGAAAGCTATAATTAGTAGATGAATACAAAGTTTATGACTATAAAATTCAAAAACCTAGTTTTGTTCATTCTAATTTATATTATAAAGAATTAGTTGTTCTAAAGTTGGTAATACCGAAAACCGAAATACCGAATTTCGTATATATAATTAACAACCGAAAATTTTGGTTGGTAATTGGCAGCTCAGTTTTAAAACCGAAAGCTTTGGTTTTGAAGTTGGTAATACCTATAACCGATTCGAACCGACCGAGTGACACCCCTAATTACACTAGATGAATATATTCTATTACTGCTATTGCTAGTAAAGAAAATATCTGGTTAAATACATAAATGCTATTCACACTTCGATCTATGCGTTTTTTGTGAGCGTATAAAGATGCAAAAAACATTCCCAGCTTAACCGGGTTTCAAACCCCTTACTCAGCCTAAAAAAAAAGATGCGAATAACATAGCATCGAATTGAGTACAAAATGACGTCCTGAGAACACGAGCAATATATCACTCTAAATAAGTGATCAGCTACCACAGATCTACTGGTGGAATGAAAAAGCAATTCAAAATGATCAAATAGTTCAATCTGTACATTTTTGGAGGACTGGGTTTTCCTGTGATCTGAGTAACCCTCACAACTGGGAGAATAAGAGAGCATCAAGAATTGATTGAATTTATATACAACAAAGAATACATGATTCCTGATTCCTTAACGAGCAATAGAACACATATCCAGTAGTGGATAACCAACCAAATACTTGAGCAATAAAGAACCTCTTGAAAAAGCTAGAGGAAACAAATAGATATCACTGAAGCTTGGTGGTTATATCTTTGGGAGTTTCGGGACGTCTACTATATACATCATCAAAATGAAGATTAAATTTTCCTGCCTCTAAGTCTAAGTCATCCATATAAGTAGTTCGAGATAAGTTATGGTAGTTCCTCCTCCAATCCAAGTGCTGTTCCTGCTCTACATCTTGTTCTGCATCCTGTCGTCCATTCCGTTCCTGTTCCTGTTCTTCATCCTGTTCCTCTAAGCTTCTATCTGAGAAATTTTCATAAAAATTATCTGAAGGCCGGCACATGAAATTAGGAGGCTCAAGGAAACTTGACTGTGGAGGATCAAGAAAACTTGACTGGGGCTGTGTACCATGAGTGCCAGTTCTAGCCCACCAGTGACTCCGAGTTTGGTGTGCCAGATTACCAGTATCGTGATGCTGAAGTACATTATCTCGGGGGAAAGGGGCTGATGTAGAAGCCCCCAGATAAGACCGTGATCGATCCTCATAATGATGGTCCCAAAGATCTTCAAATCTTGCTCCATTGTCTGTGAAGTTGGGTGGCATCCAATCCACAGACTGCTGCTCAGCACCTTCAAATGGTTCTTCCAGAATATCCCTCTTGTAACTCGTTGTATGGTGTGGGGCAGAGGTGTAATACCAATCAAGAAGGTATGGATGATTCTTCTGATCTGCATCAATTAACCACAGAGAACCTAATTGATAGCCAGTTCTAGGATTATGATGTAGCCTTTCCCTTGAGAGATAGTTCATGCCACCAAAAGTTCTCAAACTGGGGCTACCCGGTGACATTCTCTGAGGAGAATATGCATGTCTAGTTTCTTGTCCCTGCAACTTTTGCTCCCTGAAAGTTCTAAGATTTAAAAGAAACTGATGTCCTTGTGCATTTGGGTCCCACGAAGGATAGCTACTCTGGAAACTGCCACAAAAAATGGAAAATTTTTAAGAATTGAGATGTGCAAGGAAATTATTTGGCTAGCATGTACCTAGAGCATCGCAAGAAGTAGTTTATGCCCCAATTGGAAAAGGAAAACATAAAAATGACACAACCGGCATCCCCAAGTAAATCTCTAGTGAAGGAGAAATGCCTTGTGATCATACCTCAAGAATGATTTCTCCATTTTACCCTGAGAACTCCTCTGTGAGCGAGGTACATTGAAAGGTGACCCATAGTTTCTATTACCATGTTTTTGAAAATCAAAGGCACTAAAACTGCAAGAAATGAACAGGCAGTCAAATTTTAGAATCTTGTCAATGTGAAAGGCTCAGAGCACATAAAATGGCTAATCCCTATCTGCACAAAGCCAAGAGAACAGGGTGCACAAATACTAACCTGCAAACATGACCAACACCTTCAACATCAATTGTGAATTCTGCAATAAACTCTAAAATGTCATCCACCCGCTGCACAGTAAACATGGATCAGACTAAATCAATAAACCGGAAAGTGCACAGATGAAACAAAACAAAAATGAGATCTGCAATTCTCTGACCTTTGGAACAACAAATATAAGTAAATATGGAGTGAGAAAGATAGAGGCCATCTCCTCAAGTAACATCATTCCAGTATACTGCATTTAAAGACACAGAAAAAGAAAGAGAATAGTATGAACAGCAGCTTAATATTGGAGGATAAACAAAAGGAAATAGAGCTTTGCAGGGGATTACCTGAAACAGGGATTCAAACTCTATCCGAACACCCTCAGTATTCTCTTTGCCACGCCATGTCTTGGGCATATAATGTGTGTATTGAACCACCATAGACATTGCCCCCTCTGGATCAAGGACCAGAAGCTCATCACTAATTGCAGCCCTGCTAATAGCTGTTATAGTTCCAAAAACAGCAGCATACCAGAACAAGTTGCGACCAAATATCTGCCCATTCATATTAAACTAAAAGTTAGCATCATATCCAGAGTTCCAAACAACATAGCCAAATGTGTCATTAAGAAAGTAGGAGTAAGAACATCTTACATGGCCCTCTAGCAGAGATTCCTCTAGGAACGCGATAATGATTAAAATAGCAGCAAAGCCACCAGAAACAAAAGAGATGAATTTTGCTATAATGGATATAATAGGAGAAGGAAATTGCTTCAAATATTCAGAAGCATGTACCAAACTGCTATTGATTCTGTGTTTGAACAAGTGGTCCACCTGCCACATTATGATGCCAGTTTTAAAATTATAGTAAAAGAGGACAGAATTCATAATTATAGACAATGGAAACAAAACCAAGAGGGAGAGGGAGACTAACTTTTAGAAAGATATATAGATGCCTAACTCCTTTCAATAAAGTAAACCAACCATACCAAAGATAATTGATTCAATTTTGAAAAGCCATGATTCTTCATATAGTTTCATATCATGAAACAGGGGAACAAAACTCTAAATTTATGATGAAGTGATAATGATCATATAAAACCTTTACCAAGGTGAAGTTTTTTTGAATCTAACATGTTAAACCCAACCTTGTATTGTTAATGAACAAAATTTTGTGCAAGCTCATCAATTAAACATTGAAGGTTTTAGGCAGCAAATTTGCATGCAAATGAAAGGGAACACAAAAGAGCACAATAAAAAACTTTAGGGTTTGCAAACAAGATTTTGGAAAGTTGGTTGATCCATATTAAGAACCCATGCAATCAATTTTGGGAAAAAACAGTGTTGGCTGGAACTGCAATTCATCTTTTCAGTAAATGTCCAAACTCCAAACTAACTTCACACATAGTGGTTATCAAAGTAAGAAAAAGATGCCAAAAAAATCACAGGTAATGCATCTTTCAATCACAAGCACAAGTACCATACATGAACATGCATTACTTTGTTTCAAGCAAAGGACCATCTGAACTTGAGAGAAAAAAAATAAAAATAAAAAAAAAAAGAACAATATTACCTCATTGAATTCCCTAAACATCCACCTTGACAAATTTGACCATCTTCTAGAAGAAGCAGTGCTCGGATGATTATAAAATTGTTCTGCATGCCTTAAGAAGAGATATACCAGCATGAATATGACAAGAAATGGCGAAAGGAGAAGCATAGCAAGCCCCACTACCATAAGTCTTTTCTGTAATGTTCTTGGATTTGATACAAAGTCCCTTCTAACACAAAAATTCCTGCAGAAAGAATACACATAGTCAAAAAAGATCATAACTATGCACACCATTCCAAGGTAGGCCCACAATACAAAACACCGATGCATGAATATACAACTCTGAATCAACTCAATCAAGGCATTTTCTACAACTCAAATCAAATTGATCAAATCTCCTCCTGAAATGTTTGGAGCCGGCAACAAAGATTCCCATTGTGCTCTTTTTAGAGCCATTATCTACAAGTATACCAAGTAGATGTAAAAGCTTAAAGCATCCATCATAATGAACATAGTTTGACCAAGAGACTTTTTCCACTAAACCAGTCTAACCCTAATTTTCGCCATTTTTGACATCAGAGAGATTAGCTGTTTCTCGTTTTTTGACCAAGACAAACTAAAGTTTGCTCATATGTATAACATTAAAGTTTTATTTACAAAACCAGAAAAAGAAGGCAGAAAAATGATGTCCTCATATTCTAGACAACTATATTGGTCATGCCACCCGAACATAAATATCAAGGCTTGAAAATATAAATTAAGTATACAGGTATTTCAAGAAGTATGTATTAAGATTGACCATACCGATCAAACATGCTTTGCAGTATGCACCAATTTAAAGTCCACTCAAGGGTTTTTGTCAGAATTAGACGCTCTCGCTTTCCATCCGAGGGCAATTTAACAGTTGGGCCACTACCTGGGACCCACTGTGAGATTGGAAAAGCAAGAACACCCTTGTTAAGCATTCCAATTAAATAGTTCTCCTTCCGCATCAAACGCATAACCACATCATGAGCAGAAAGATCTTTGACCACACAAAGCTGCTGTGATCTTTGTAGCTGGACAACCTTCTCCAGAATTGATGCCCATGGCATGGTCTTAATTTCATTGTCCGTGACATGGAGGCTGCAAGAAAACAACCGTACCCGCTTTTCTTTACTAATTGAATATTATAAATGCGTATGCTTTTGAAAAAAAAAAAAAAACTTAAGCAACTGCAGTAATTGCATTATAATTTCAATTATAATACTCTTCAGACATACCTGTGGTGATAGAAGTGACGGACTCCCAAAGTATCTCGTAGTTGAGCGAAAAACCTCAGAAAACAGAAGATCCAGTAAATGGAAAATATAAACAAATATCCAACAATTATAGCTTTGGAAAGTGTCAGAGGGCTTAATGGGTGCTGATGAAGAGCTTCAGTAGCAAGATCACAGGGCTTAGTTCCAGATTGAAATGCATCCATCCCACACTTCGCATTACGAAGACCATTCCAATCAACAAATAATAAGAAGAACCCAGAGAAGCATATGGTGAAACCCAAGCTGAGAAGCTCTACTATCCACTTTATGACGATACACCAGAGGCCTTTATCACAATAGTAGCTGTACAGCCTTTCAAAGAACAGGTCCAAATCAGCAATTGGTTCCACATTTACACTCTCGCCATTAAGAAGCCCAGTTGGGCTCTCGCTGCCGGGACTTGGACTCGGTGCCCTTCCATACGCAGATAATTCAACCTCAGGAGCCGCATCTCTAAGCAATGATGCTGTCAAAGATGATTCACCACGCCACTTAAAACTGCTGAGAGACTTCACACCCTTAAGCCAACCGAACATCATTCATACACACTGACTATGGGTAGATACAGCCTGTCCATTCGACGTACAACTGAAAAAGTTAAGCAAGATTTTGTAAGAATGAGGGGATAAGATATGGTCCCATCTATAGGCATGAAAACAAAGTTCCATATTAGTGAGTAAAAAAGAAAAAGAACAGAGTAGCAACCATAGTAAACAATATGCAAATGCAACCAGGAAATGACAAAAAAAAGGTAAAAGAAAACATTCTTCTTCTACTCAATTATCATGGCAAGCTTCATATCGTCTTCAGCGTTTCTAAACTAATCAGCTGAACCATTCTTTGTTCGGATCAAAAGCAATCTAATTAGCAGCTAAACAAACCAATGCAACCAAAACTTAGAGAAGAGGGTCTTGTATCAATACCAGTCTATGAACCCAGTAGCAACTTGTTTTTTAAAAAAAACATCTGTCACTCATTTCCTTCAGCTGGTTCCTCTATAATGATTTCAAACTTTTGTACAGCAAAGACATAATCTTACTACCTTATCTTCATTTACTCAGCACTAAGAGCTAGTTTACTTGACCACAAGTCAATTCATCAAGCACATATCTAAGCTTAGCAGCTACTCAATAATCATTGCAAAGTTCCGATTATCTTCAGCATTCTTAAACTAATCAGCTGAACCCTTTCCTTAAATAGAAACTAACATAATCAGAAGATAATTATCCCAATCATCCCAAACCTAGGGGATAGGTTCTCATATCAATATCTGCTCTAGAAACCTAATGCCAACTTTCTTTTTCACCATAGACTTCACCTGGTTCTTCTAATTGAGGTTTTTTCCTACAGCAAACCGTGATCACCCTAAGCTAGCTGGGTCAAGCAAACTCAATTCATCAAGCAAATATCAAACTCTAGCAACTAAATTATCCAAACCCAGCTATAAACAAAGCAATAAACAAGAATGAAGCTATCATCTAAACCACAATCAACCCCACCTCCAAGATATTCCCTTTTCAATTTGGGCAGAACAAAACAAAACCCAGAACCAAGAAGCAGCAAAAGAACAAAACTTTACCTCCACCCAATTGACAGCCCTAAAAGATTAGTTCAAAGCAATCAAATTTCACCTCCACCGGAAAAAAAAAAAAAAAAACGCCGCCGAATTCCAAGACGGTGAGAACCAAAACGGCGAGGGCACGAAAACCAAGAAGCAAATGGTCCAAAACGAATCAATTCCGATTAAAAATTAAAAAAAAGAGGAGAAACCGAAGAGAGAAGAATAATACGAAGCCTTTTTTTGGGTTTCGTTTCTCTCTCTCTCTGTGTTTTGCTTGTGTAATTGTCTCTCTCAATATGATTGGGGAAGACGAAGAAGAATGAAGAATACTTTGTTAATAGAAGCCGCTTCACTTTCCCCACTCTTTCTAAACCCCTTTCTTCTAATTCTTTGGGCTGGGCCAAGACACGGCCCATGTTTCGCAATATGAGCCCCATCGGACGTGTCCACTAGCTCCCTACCCGACCCGAATCCGAGATAAAAACTCGCGGGACGCAACAGATTGATTTGGCGGGAGGCAACGGTAGCACGCTGGTCTTTCCCGCCAGCGACTATAATAAATACTCGAAACCCTCATTTCGCCGGCGCCTCTCTCACTCTCTCTCTTTATCTGAATCTGTCTCTGTCTCTGTGCGACTGAGATTTCTATCTCTTTTCTACAATGAGTTCCTCAGAGACCCAAGAAGGTTCAGATCTGGCTCTGAAATTCAAATCGAAGAAACCCTTAACCCAAACGAAGCCCCAATCGGTGGAGAAAGACCCGATTTTGACCGCGCCGACGCCGGAGAAGACCCTGCAGCCGGCGCCGCCTCGAGCCCGGAACCGGAACTTCGCGCTATCCATCGGAGAAATCAGGAGAGCCGCGGCGAAAAGCGTCGGCGAGAAGAAGGAGCAGATCGGATCTGCCAGACGGCAAATCGCTTGGCCGGAGGAGAATCCGAAGAAGGCCCGTGTGGGGGCCCCGAAAAAGCTACCGGAGAAGTAAGGTTTTTGAATTTCTGGGATTTAATTAGGCGATGGCAATTTGGGTGGGTTTTGATTTTTAGGGTTTTGTGGGGTTTATGCAGGTTTGAAATGTTGGGTGAGTTTTTCAATTGCTTGGATAGTTCGATTCGGTTGTTGAGGTCTAAGGGATTGAAGACGAGCTTCAGGAACATCTGCCCGGCGGTTGAGGATTTGACTGATAGGTACTTTTCTTTAAAAATCTCATCTTTTTAATTTTCTATGAAGAAATTTAGGGAATTGAAAGTGATGGATTTTTGGCTATCTTGGATTTTTTTTTTTTTTTTAGGAGGTTTACATATAGTCACTTGGCTCAGATGAAGTTTATTTTGCCTGAGGTGATTGAGATAAAGAAAGTGCTTGTGTTGGATGAGCGAACCAGTTGTTTGAAACCGGATCTTCATGTTGCCTTGAATGTTCAAGCATTAGAGAACGATGGCAAGTCGAAATCTGAAGGTGGGGGGATTGTGCAGTTGAAGAAGACACTGAATTTGAGAAGGGTGTTCCGTGATCGGCTTGTGCAGGTTTCCAGATCCTATCCTGAGGTAACAAAACTAATATGCTTTCATTTGTTTTATGATGATTCATCAACTACATGGTTTGAAGGGTTTTGTAAGCCCTTTGCAGAATCTTATACCTGAGTGGCACCTTTACGTTTAGATAGTGTTTTGTGCTATTAATAAACCAATGGTTTTGTAATCACTGGATGCTAGCAATCTATGGCGCTCTTGTGTACAACAAGGGCTCAAATTATCTTGATTATGATGCATAGCCTATATGAATCACAGCTTTACTAGCTGATGATCTGGAATTATATGACTAAGTTCAGTGTTGTCTTATGCCTGGATTCAACTTATTCCCAAACAGTTGTGCAATCATATTAGACTAAGACTTGAACAAAAATATAGATGTTGTTGTCTAGCTGAGAAACAAGCTTCATGTTTTATAAATAATAAAGTTAGATTACGCTTGTTTACTTAGGACTTCCAGTTTAATCATGTCAATAACCTTCTTGAACTGCTGTTTTTAGTAGCATGTGGTCAAATAATTCTAATTCATCTTTCAGGATTATGAAATTCCGGAAGAAACTCTGCCCCATCCATTCAACTGTGGCAAGCAAGATATACATAGGGTCAAGTTTTCCTCCTCATCCTCTCCTGGGGAGGTGTCAACCGATGTAGACACAGTTGAGCAACCAGCAGTTTTTAAGACCTGCCTTCAGGGTGATGAAATTCCAGATGAAACACATCAAACGCCATCTAATCAATCAATGGAGGATTTGAATTTTAACATAATCAGAACTCCCAGTGTTCCATTGCCTATTAAGACATCATTTGAAGCACCTAAAAATCAGCAACCAGAAATAGCATCTCATCTTTCGCTATCTTTTCGAAGGCACTTTTCTCAGAAAGCTAAACACAGTGAGTCAGAGAACATACAGGATGATCCACCGAAGGCATCCCTCCGAGCTTCAAATCTTTCAGTTTCAGAGTCAAATCTCAATACAGTTTGCTCCGTTAAGGAAGATGATATTGCTGCTTCTTCACATGGTCAAGTGCTCAATACAGTTTGCTCTGTTATGGAAGATAGTATTGCTGCTTCTTCCCATCGTCAAGTGCTTGCAACCCCAACCAAAAAGATAGACCCTTTAGAGGATGATGGTTTGCCTGGAAATAATACTGCCATTCAGTCTGCTCCAGGAAAGCTTGCTTCAACTCCAGCAAAGCTTGTTTCCTCTCCAGCAAAGTTGATGTCCATCACACCTGCACCGCACCCACCAAAGCGATGTTTTATGAGCCCAGAGGATAGCTCACTGAACAAGTTGGTCAGGCGTCCTCCACGCACCAGGTCGTTGAAATTTGACACTCCTGTGAAGAGTAGAAATGCTGAAGATGAAGTTCTTGATACGGATGAGGCATCAATGGATAAAGACATTCTTGATATTCTTCCGAGGGATCTTTTGCAATCGGTATGCATCTGCGTAATCCCTATTGAGCATTTCTATTTCTATAATTGCTTAAAAGTTGCTAGACGTACTAGTTATTTAATTTTTCTCCATAAAATTTCATATCCCTATTGTTTGTTTCAATTGAAAGTCTGAGACTTGTTTCATAACCATTCATGTATATGTGACAACTTTTTCTGCATAAAGCCTGCAATGTGTTTTTCTGCAACCTTTTTTGGGCTTCGTAACGTATCAATGTAATGTAAATGTTTACTTTTGCTTTTGCTTCATACCAATATAATAGGATCAACATAGAATGGATTTAGTTGTGCTCAAATTAGTCATGATAGTTTTAGCAACCAAGTCACAGTTGGAACACATGCTTATTAATGACTCTCAATATCAATATCTTTGTAGCTTAGAGATAAGGAGAGGAAGGCAACAGAGGAGAGAAATCCAGCCATCTCACAAGCTAAGAGGCGGCAGAAAATGATTGCCAACCTGCCGAAACTCTTTAACATGATTCATTTCCTAGTTCAGTCAATGAACCGTTCTTTTATCACCAAACAGGAGCTTGTACACAAGATAATTTGGAACCATTGTGACATGATTGACAGAAGTAAGCAGATAATCTCTCATTCTTTCTAGTAAAAGTATAATTTCTTATCATATGGAAGTTTCTTCTGAGCCTAAATCGTTTTGTTCTTTTCACAGAGGATGTTGAAGAGCAACTGAATTTACTGCTAGAATTGGTTCCAGACTGGATTTCTGAAAAGAAACTTGGAGGAGATTTGCTTTTCAAGTTTGTGTTCTTTATAGCTAGAAAACAAGTTCATGTTTTTTTTTTCATTGAAAAGGTTGAAACTTGATCAAAGTGTTTAATCTTATTATCTGTGTTCTTGCAGCATTAATAAAAGATCATGTCCTGAGGCAATACGTTCCCGTCTTGAAGAAGCAAACTGAGCTGGAGAATGCTAGATTTCTTTAGTTTACTGTAAGAAACTAATATAGGATTGTGTATGATTTCCCTTCTTCATTGAGCTCCTTGTAATATGTTTTGGTTAGTTATTTCATCATGTAAAGTTAAGAGTATGATTTGTCGAAAAGTATCTAATTCCCTATATTCCAATTCTGGTGTTTTTGTAAATGAAAGCAAACAAAAGTTTCTCAGAGTCCTGGATTGAATGTGCAAGTATTCAATTATCATTGCTAACTTGTAGCAATCAATTGGAGGATTTTAACATAATCAGCATACCCAACCTGTCGTTTTCCCATTAAGACATCACTTGAAGAACCTCCAACCAGTAGAGAGAAATATTATCTCATCTGTGAATCAGAATGCATAGAAGAAGACCTACCAATGGCATCCTTCAAAGTTTCAAAGCTTTCAGTTTAAGAGTCAAATCTCAATACAGTTTGCTTCATCAAAGAAATTATTATTGCTCGTTCATCCCATGGTCAAGTTCCATTGACCCAACCAAAGAGATAGACCTTTTAAATGATGATAATGATGGATTGCCCAGAGAAAAATGCTAGCGTTCAGTCTGCTTCAGAAAAGCAACAAGGCTGAAGATGAAGTTCTTGATACAGATGACGCACAGATTGACAAGGACATTCTTGATATTCTTCTTCCTGGGGATCTTGTGCAACTGGTATGTCATTCTCCTTTTTCCCACAAAAGCTTTTTTCATTACTGCATCGTATTATGAACGATATGCACATAGCCATAAAGCTTTTTGAAAAGTGATTAACTTCTTAGGCATCCTGCCTCCAATAGGTTATTGTGCAACCCTTTTTTTTTGGCTCCCTAAGATATCAAATGGTGTAAAGTTTGTAGGAACCAAACACATGGTTGGAAATGAACCTCAGAATCAATCACTGAAGGCTTGCTGACCTCATGTGCTTTTTTATATCTACTTCCAAATGAACCATCATAGCTGTAATCTTGAGAAGTATTCCATGCATTCTATATAGTGTGACATTGTGTCTTTTGATTTTGTTTCAATTTCAATATGATTGGATCAACAAATACAGAAGTATGATCAAACTAGCTAGTCATGAAAGTTTTCACAAACCAAATAGGTGTGAAACACATATTTTCTATTCAACCTCACCATCAACACGATTCATTTCTTAGTTCATTACGTCAGTTAACCAAAGAGGAGCTTGTACACAAGATAATTTGGAACCATGGTAACATAATTGACAGAAGTAAGCAGATAAATTAATCTCTTATTCTTTTGGTTCTTTTCATAGAGCATGTTGAAGAACAACTTATTTGCTGCTAGAGTTGGTTACAGATTGGAATTCTGAAAAGAACTTGGAGGAGAGTTTCTTCTCAAGCGAGTGTTATTTATCTTAGAGAGCTGAGGCAATTGAATAAAGAAAGTGCTTTTGTTGGAAGAACAAAGCATTTGTACAAAGCCAGGATCTTCATGTTACCTTGGATGTTCAAGCAATAGAGAATGATGGCAAGTTGAAATCTGAAGGTGGTGGGATTATGCAGTTGAAGAAGGGTTAGAATGCAGTAAATTTCAGAAGGGTCTTCCATGATTGGCTTGTAGAGTCTTCCATGAGGTAACACAACATTCATTTCTAAAAGCATTTAATGTCACTAAATCAACAAGCATTTAAAATTTTGCACTGAATGTTCCAACAATCTAGAAGCTCGTGTGTTTAACAAGTGATCAAATCATTTAAGTTATCATGAGTATCCAGCTTGTGAGTTGCACCTTCACTAGCACAGAATCTGGAATTATATTGCCCTACTAGAATATGACTTTGCTGTTGTCTTACGCCTGAATTTTTTTCCCCAACAGTTGTCCAATCATATTAGACTATGACTTATGAAGACACTCTTCAAGTTTTATAAACATAAAGTTAATTAGATCATGCTCCTATACTTGGGATTTGTATGGTCAAGTGTAAAGACAAAATGCTTTAGATAATGATGATGCTTAACTCATACTCACATGCAAAACCCGTTCCCTCTTGCTGGATTAATAAAATATTATGTAAAATCAACTAAATTATCTGGAAGATGGGGTACTCTTTTTCTGTATAGAATGAACATTTCATTAGGAACCTTGGAAATGTTTTGGTTAGTTATTTACTCATGTGAGTAAATTTGGGTCCTGATCAGGTACCTTTTTTTTTTTGGCCTAATCGATCAGCTAGTTAGTAACTTGGTTTATGCAAGCTTTTGTCAAGACTGACATCTGTAACAAGTTTATAATTTGTAATTTATAACATAGAAACATCTACTTCGATGATCAATGCTGGATTGCAAGATGACTGGATGGAGTGAATGTGAAAGATTTCAATTAACTATCACCTACCAACTTCTTATTTAGTAAAGTCATGGATATACATCAATAGTACTAAAGGCACAGACCCAGCCAACTTGATGATTTCCTTGTTTCCCTCTTAATGTTATTCTGAGTCATATGGTGCATAATCTTCAACCATGGGTTTTATCTTTTTCCTCAAGGTCCATTTGGAGGACCTATCTTTCTGCTGAAGATCCCACTTGCATCTTGGGTTCCTTCTGGTTATCAGTAGGTTGCTCTTGGGATTTGAAATGATTTTGATCTCTATCTTTGCCCCATAAGACTAAGTATAGACCGATAATGATAATGACCGCTCCCACTATTCTGAGTAAACCAAATTGCAAGTTGGACATTAACTTGAAGAAAAAGTTTGACATAAACTGTGTTACTACCTGCCAATGTGCAGCTTTTCGCCGAGAATGAAGTAACCTAGAATAGCCACTAATGCTGTTGCAAGAGGACTGAACATGGTCACAAAGACAGGTCCTTTTTGTTTTGTACACCATAGTTGAATGAAGATTGTTATACCTGAGCATACAACTCCCTACAGTTAATCATCATAAAAATATTAGTATTAGTAGCTGATCACTAAATCATAATTCACTCATATAATATACTTTTACTTACAGCATATATTATGGACCAGAAATCATTGTTGTATGTAATTCTCCATGCTGCCCGTTTGTGCTGTATGATAACTGTGAACACAGCGGATTGCGCTGCACCGATACAATTGATCCATGTAGTTAGTGACAGTTGTGCAGGATATTTCTTCAATGTGATCCCCTACAGTTAGCAGAATAGTTACTGCAACCGAAACTCTTTGATCATGCTATTATATCATTCTCATATTTCTAAGGTGATTTTATTTGTTTTTGTAACAAATTCTTGTGTTTCTATGAATTCGGTAACTACCTGCATTATGTACCATATGGACCATGTAATACAACTTGCAATCACAAGGATTGAACCCTTTGTCCAGCTTTTGTGAACAAAATTACTTCTTATGTGTTGTGATGCTCTGGAGAAGCTTTGTATTGCAGGTCCTTTGTACGAAGTCATGGTGATGACCCCAGCCAGAGATATTAATGTTCCCAAGAGTTTAGCTATTCCACGCGGATTCCTTACATCTAGAGCCTCCATCCTATGGGTAGTGAGTATCGAAAACATGTTTGTCAAAACAAGATAAAGCATGTAAGATGTATACTTATCGTGATTTTAATGCCTCACCTGAGTATGACTGCAATCATGAAAGTCAGGGATGGTATGGTATTGGCTATTGACGTGACGAAGCTTGAAGATGTGTACTGCAGGCTTGCAAAATACATATTAAGGGTTAAGCTAAGCCTGCTTTGCATCAAGACAAAAAAAAGTGAGATTTTCCAGCAGGGAAATTAAACTTGAAGCTCAAATTCCTTTCATACATGTAAATTTGAAGAAATGCCAATATCCTACCCTAGAAGGGAAATCACAAATATCTCCATAAACAATGCTAGAGTCAACTTTGGCCTTGCTTTTCTGCAGGGAAACAAAGAATGTAAGAGAGAATAGTATGCCTTAAAAGTCACACACACACACATACACACAAAATTGGTTTTCTGATTGTTTAATTAGTTCATATTAGAAGGCTACAAGAAACTGTCGGAGCTTCGGCCTTTACCTTTCAAGAAAATAGGCAAATGGAAACATGACTAAGCCACCAACTATATGTCGATAGGTTACAAAGACATGAGGGTTCATCCCATGATTGATTCAGTAATGAAGTAGAGACATGCATGGCCGATCTGTGCCAAAACCATGAGAAGGTGTGGCTTGAATCTTCTGTAGATCTTCATGTATGGACTCACTACAAGAGCCATAATTTGTTTGTCTGCAACATATCTTTTTGCTACTAAGGTTGTTTATAATTGAAGCATTGAAGCCTTAACACGTTCGTTTTACGAATGTGAATAAAAGGATTCTGTTTTGATCGGTCATGCCTTCTTGTAAGGCTGCACACGGATTGGGTTGGTTCGGTTTTGACTCTAAACCGTCTTTATACTAAAGTGAGCGGTTTAAGCAATTTGGACAACCGATCATTAAAAAAAAAAACCTTAACCCGATCCAATCCAATCCAATTAAAGATGGTTTGGTTCGGTTGGTTAGGCGGTTTTAACCTATATTATATTAACATACTATTTATGCAAAAAAATTCTAGTTAAATTCAATCTAAATAATAAAAATTATATTAAATAAGCATAATCTAAATTTAAAATACAATAATTAAATCCAAAACTAATATTCAAAAACCCAAATCTAGAGTAGATTCAAAGTGATTGAATTATTTGATGGCTTAGCTATAAATACTAGCTTAATATGGTAGTATTAAAGGTTAGAGAATGAGAGATTGAGATATGTGATATGATCCTCTCATATTAATCGTAGCGATTATATATTAGACTTCTAGGCCTTTGGGCATTGGATTCGATATGGTAGTATATCATTTGAGAATATAATTGGATATTTAGAACTTACTTACAACGACTGAACAAATGAATATATATATATACTTACAACGACTGAACAAATGAATATATATATATATATATATATATATATATTTAACACTTTTTCTTATTATATTTCAAACATAACAGTCGGTTCGGGTTCCGCAGTTTAAGCAAAAAAGAAACCAAACCAACCCAATTCATAAATGGTTTGGTTCGGTATTGAACCGCCTTTCAATTTTTAAAGTTAAAAAACCTTAACCAAACCATATTTACCGGTCGGTTTTGACCGGTTTGACCAGTTTGTACCGTGTTTTGCACACCCCTACCTTCTTGTTTACAGTATCATGTTCTTAAAGTGAGTTTTGTAATGCAAATGGCAAAGTACAACATTTTTCCTGCTAATAGGTTAGCTGGGCTACACTAGTTAATTATATTCCTTAAACTAGATCAATAGTCATTCTCTCTTCAATACTCTTTTCTAGTTGCTTAGTAAAACTACTTTGGAATACTTACTATAATACAGAAATTGTTGAAGGATGTTGACGTTAAGTGTGCCTCTTCAAACTAGGGTTTAGTTCTAGAGTTGTAATAGGAGAAGGTTCTAGATTTCCCAGTTATATTCGGATTCTGTTACCTTGTATGTACTTTGTAAATCCCTATATAAAGGGGTCCTATTATCAATAATAGAACACACTATTTTCTCTTCTCTCGAATCCTATTTTCCTACAACACGTTATCAGCACGAGCCCTAACCCTAGCCCTAAAATCCAAAAACCTAAAAACCCTAAACCCAAAACTTCTCTCACCACAAAACTGCCGCAAGCTCCTAGCCCTAGCTAGCCACACCGCGCGCTGCCCTTGCAGCTCCATACTACCTCCTGCATCATCCACAAACCTCGTTTGCCTGCTGCACTGCCGTTGTTGTTCCTGCTACCGCTGCTTTATGTTGCTGCTGCCGCTGCTTTTTCCTACTGCTACAGCCCTTTACTGCCTCCGTTTTATGTTGCCGCTGCTGCTTCCTACAACTACCTGCAGCTGCTACCCTCTCATGCTGCCTCTACTGCCCCATTGTCGCTGCTGCTGCTCCAACACACTTGCATCAATACGTGTGTGTTCTCAAGCCTCGAATCAACAAGTAAGTCTTTAAGATTAAGGTTCTCGCTTTCTTGTCTTTTAAATTTCTTTATTTTATTCGGGGATTTGCAACCTCCCTTCTCCTCCATCCCACCTTTCTATAACGTGGGTTCGATTATTTAATAAGCGGAATTGTGGGGATTCACGCTATATACGAACTAAGAGCGTTTGTGATCGTCGGACAAAGAGCATCCGCAAGCATCGATCTTTGACCACATTAAACATCATTGTTTTGGTCTAATCTAAATAAACTTGGAAATTGATTTCTGGGAAGCATAGCTCAGAAATCTTATTATTAGTGATCGTGGAAGTTTTTACTCCGATACTAATCTATTTCTTCTTCTTATTTTCAAGATGTCGAATGACCCAAGACTCGACTTTCCCATGCTTGACTCAACGGGTTCGGAATACCATAGCTAGTAACCAATGTTGAGAACCACCTCACTTCTTTTGGGATATTACCCATAATCCGGCCACCAAATCCGGATCTCGTTTTCGAGCCTACAGCCACTAAGCATGCTCAAGCAGTCATCTTGGATGCGACAACACATGGATAAATCACTTCGTTTGGAGTACATGTCGATCAGAGATGCAAGAGAATTATGGGTAGCGCTAGAAGAGTGTTTTGGCAATGTCCAAGATTCCTTCCTCCCTGATTTGAAGGTCCAATGGAGCAATCTGTGTATTGCTGACTTCAAAACTATTGCTGAATATAATTCAGAAGCTCTTCGCCTCAGATCCATGTTGAGGTTTTGTGGACAGCCTGTCACAGAGCAAGAGTTAATTGAGAAAACTCTCTCCACCTTCCCCGTCTCAGCAATCTTGGTATCAAAGCAATATCGAAACGAATACAATCTTGGATGGATCCCGATGTTTAATCAGCTTATCAATGTTATGTCTGTAGCTGAGAAACATGATAACATACTCGTGAAGAATTATAATTCAAGACCCGTTAGAACTAAGAGTGCTCATGAGGCGAATTATAATGCACCCAAAGGAGGGTGCAAGGAGCGGAACCCTAAGAATAAGGGACATGATGGACATGTGGGTCCATATAACCGCCTAATAAGGAAGGTAACCGCCTAACTGGAGCGGGTACACGTGCTGACAACACTACACGTGGGAGAGGTCGTGGAAGTTTTTACTCCGATACTAATCTATTTCTTCTTCTTATTTTCAAGATGTCGAATGAACCAAGACTCAACTTTCCCATGCTTGACTCAACGGGTTCGAAATTCCATAGCTGGGTAACCGACGTTGAGAACCACCTCACTTCTTTAGGGATATTACCCATAATCCGGCCACTAAATCTGGATCTCGTTTTCGAACCTACAGCCACTAAGCATGCTCGAGCAGTCATCTAGATGCAACGACACATGGATAAATCACTTCGTTTGGAGTACATGTCGATTAGAGATGCAAGAGAATTATGGGTAGCGCTAGAAGAGCGTTTTGGCAATGTCCAAGATTCCCTCCTCCCTGATTTGAAGGTCCAATGGAGCAATCTGTGTGTTGCTAACTTCAAAACTGTTGCTGAATATACTTCAGAAGCTCTTAGCCTCAGATCCATGTTGAGGTTTTGTGGACAGTTTGTCACAGAGCAAGAGCTAATTGAGAAAACTCTCTCCACCTTCCCCGTCTCAGCAATCTTGGTATCAAAGCAATATCGAAACAAATACAATCTTGGACGGATCATGAAGTTTAATCAGCTTATCAATGTTATGTCTGTAGTTGAGAAACATGATAACATACTCGTGAAGAATTATAATTCAAGGCCCGTTGGAACTAAGAGCGCTCATGAGGTGAATTATAATGCACCCAAAGGAGGGTGCAAGGAGCGGAACCCTAAGAATAAGGGACATGATGGACATGTGGGTCCATATAACCGCCCTAATAAGGAAGGTAACCGCCTAACTGGAGCGGGTACATGTGCTGGCAACGCCACACGACCCTCCTAGGGAACGTCCACAACGTGCACCTCAATTAAAGGGAGGCAACCACAATGACGTGTGTCATCGATGTGGATCAAGTGAGCATTGGTTCAAGTAATGCAAAGCAAGCGAGCAACTAGCTGCAAGATACAAGGCGTACAGGGACCTGAGGGAGGAAGAAGTCTACCTTGCAGAAGAAGAAGAAGATGGTGAAGAAGTCAATCTCACCATAGAGGACTTCAAAGCTGGAGATTGATTACATGCATTTTCATGTGCTTAATTACGTTCTAAACACTAGAATTAAGCTAATCTCCAAAGTAATTATTAAGTAATTAATCTATTTTTATTTATATTGTAATAAATAAGCGGAGTTGTGGATTTCGGAAGAAGTTGTGTGAAATTGGAGCAAAATGGGGTTTCCGACAAAATGACGAAAAGTCAACTGATTGACCATCGGGTCAACCAAGTCAACTTGGCCCAATAGCAAAAAGTCCGAGACCCAAGACCAAAGAAGCACACAAGTGAAGACCAAACTCATTTATATTACATCTTTGTATTCAAATTTCAAATTCAAAATGGATGTAATGACAATAATAATAATGGACCATACCTCACACACATCACACATGTGGATGAGATATTTATTTGTGTTCACACTAGACACACACTCACTTATACTTTTACCCTCTGGTTTTCTTTATATTTTCTAAAATGTTTTCTAATCTTCTAATTCTATACATTTTTATTAGGTTATTTTAGTCTTTTTATTTTACACATTTTCTACTTGTTTTTGAGCCCTTTGATTAGATTAGTCCCTTTTATTTTCCAAGTATTATGTAATGGCAATTATGCCTTGGTCATTAAATGACATTTTGTTTTTAATTCTTTCTCACTAGGCTCACCCAATTAATTGTGATGTCTAGGAAAGGTTTGAATTGAGAGAATGGTTTTAAAAGAGAGTTTTGCTCTACAAAAATCTCGCCTTACCTTACTTGGTCACAACTAAATTGGAGTTACTGAACGGATTGAGTGACTAAAATCTATCTAACTTTGATTTTTATTTTTTGGATTAGACTTTGGCTAAGAAACTTTGATGTAATCATTGACTATTTTTATTAATAAAGTATCGTTTTGTTATTTAATGTCTTGGACATATTTTAATTCCGAACTTTATTATTTTCAGTATGTTTCCCGGAGAGCCAGACTGCCTCGTGGATAATGCAACCACACATACTATTCTTTGAAATAGGCAACTTTTTCTATGGATGATGCCTACTCGATCTTCAGTGACTACAATGGCTGGATCATCTAAATTGATTCATGGTAGAGGACCAGCCCAATTTATGTTGCCAAATGGCACAAATATTAATGTCACCGAAGCTCTATATGCTCCTAGGGCTGGAAGAACCCTATTGAGTTTTAAAGATATAAGAGCCAATGGTTTTCATGTAGAAACACATTGTGAGAATGGACAAGAGTTCCTTTGCATCACCTCTAATGACTACGGACATAAACGAGTATTAGAGAAACTTATGCATGTGTCGCTCTAGTGGGTTGTATGCAACCAATATTCGAATCATTGAATCCAACCATGTCAGGAGAGACGACTTATGAGATTCTGACACATATAGGCTTTGGCATTACCCTTTGGGGCACCCAGTTCGTGTTATGATGATCCGTATACTAAAGACTTCACACGAACATCCAATTTTCAAAACAAAAAGAAGTCAAATCCAAAATTTGGTCCAAGGAAGGGTACTCGCGCCACATGGCACTTCTCCTATGCAAAACCGACCATCATTGACCGAAGTCTCCTACTCCCTGTGGCCCAAAGTTGGCTTTAACGCCACCAATGCCTCCTTGGCCCACTTTTCTGTTTCTAAAGCTTATCTTTCATTTTGCAAAGCCTGCTATTTAGTAAAGTTAGGATCTAAACCATCCTATGCAAAGGACACTACAGAAAATATCTCATTCTTACAAAGAATCCAAGGTGATATTTGTGGACCTATTCAACTATCTTGCGGACCATTTAGATATTTTATGGTGTTGATTGATGCATCGACACACTAGTCACATGTCATGCTATTGTCCACAAGGAACGCTGCATTTGCTAAACTCCTCGCACAAATTATTAAGTTAAGGGCTCACCACCCTGATCATCCTGTTAAGTCTATCAGACTTGACAATGTTGGGGAGTCTACATCACCTTTGATGATTATTGCATGTCCATTGGGATTGAAGTTGAACATCCTATTCCTCATGTTCACACCCAAAATGGTCTCGCAGAAGCCGCCATTAAACGACTTCAAATGGTAGCTATAGCATTGGTTATGCACACCAATCTCCTCATTTATGCTTGGGGCTATGCAATATTGCATGCAGCCGTGCTTATTGGTCTGAGGCCTACTGTCACTCAACCTTTTTCTACTTCCCAGATGGTTACTGGATATGAGTCTGATGTCTCACACTTACGCATATTTGGGTGTGCCTTTTATGTGCCAATGATGCCGCCATAGCGCACCAAAATGGGTCATTAGAGACGATTAGGCATTTATGTTGGATATGACTCTCTAACCATTATCTGCTACTTAGAACCCTTGACAGGCAATCACTTTACCACTAGATTTGTAGATTGTCACTTTGATGAGACAGTCTTCTCGTTTTAGGGGGAGATAAGAACACTATTCAACAGGAACAACAGGAATTGTTGTGGTCTGTCCCCACTTTGTCTCATCTTGAGCCCCGAACCGCATAGTCCGAAATTGAAGTGCGGAGAATACTCGATCTCCAGAACATAGTAGATTAGATGTCTGATGCGTTTTCAGATATCGCTAAAGTGACGAGATCACACATACCTGCTGCAAACGTGCCTGCAAGGATCGATATCCCCAAAAATGGAGGATATGACGCCATACCTAGGGGAGAAAGGCATGGCGCCGCCGTCCCTAGTGGAGATGGCATTGTGGCTAAGGCATGCCTCCTTACAAGGAAAAGAGGGAGGCCCAAAAGTTCGATGGATTCTCGCCCAAGAAAGAAAGCGAGTCTGGCACAAAAAGATCCATTAATCATCGATATAGATAATCCGTCTCATAAAGATATTCCGGATTATGGTTATGTCCAAGAGATATTATTGGGGAATGCTCCAATGCCAGAACCAATTTCAAAGAACAGAAAGATCTCTATGAATTACACTAGTGTACATGAGACATTGAGTAGAAACTCTATTATCCTTGATGATGTGTTTGCATATTCTATTGCTCAAGGAATTATAGAACATGATGATATCGAACCTCGCTCTGTTGAAGACTGTCAATGAAGAGAGGATTGGCCTAAATGGAAAGATGCGATCCAGGCTGAATTGGATTCACTAACAAAGAGACAGGTATTTGGGCCTATAACGCTGACACCCCCAAGTATAAAACCTGTTGGCCATAAATGGGTCTTTGTTAGAAAGCGTAATGAGAAAAATGAGGTTGTTAGATACAAAGCCCGCCTTGTGGTGCAAAGTTTCTAACAACGCTCTGGAATCGACTACGAGGAGACATATTCTCCCGTAATGGACATTATAACGTTCCACTACCTTGTCAGTTTGGTAGTTTTCGAAAAACTTGACATGCAGCTTATGGATGTGGTTACAGCATATCTCTATGGGGATCTAGATTTAGAGATATATATAAAGGTTCCAGATGGACTTCAATTACCCAAATCAAGTGGCTCTAAACCAAGGAGCGGGTTTTCTATAAGATTGAAACGCTCACCATATGGATTGAAACAGTCTGGACGGATGTGGTATAACCGTCTAAGTGACTACTTGATTGGGAAGGGATATGTCAACAATGAAATATGCTCATGCGTGTTTATTAAAAGGACAAGTTCTGGATTTGTAATTGTAGCAGTTTATGTCGATAACATGAACCTAATTGGAACTGTAGATGAGTTGAGGGAAACTGCTAAGTACTTGAAATCTGAATTTGAGATGAAAGATCTTGGGAAGACACGGTTTTGTCTCGAATTAGAACTCGAGCACCGTAGTGATGAGATTATGATCCATCAGTCAGCATATACTCAGAAATTACTAAGGCTCTTTAATGAAGATAAAGCAAAGCCTGTGAGTACTCCCATGATTGATGGTAGTCTTGAGCCTGGAAAAGATCCGTTTCGTCCAAAGGATGAGGACGAAAAATTGTTAGAGGTAGAAGTGCCCTACCTTAGTGCAATAGGCGCATTATTGTACTTAGCTCAATGCACAAGACCAGACATCTCATTCGCAGTGAACTTGTTAGCTCGACATACTTCGTAGCCAACACGCCACCATTGGATTGGTGTAAAGACAATTTTTCGATACTTAAAGGGTACGATTGATATGGGCTTATTTTATCCCTACAGAGAGAAAAGAAATGACGGAAGTTTGGGATCGGACCCCATAAGGCAAAACGCCAATTTTCGTGATGTAGCCGCTGGCGCCGCCGCCGTAGTGGTCGGGCGTCCTCCTCCTCCCTTCCATCAAAATGACAGCGATGTCTTGATGGGTTTTGCTGGTGCAGGGTATCTCTTTGACCCTAATAAAGGTTGCTCCCAAATGGGTTATGTCCTTACCATAGGAAGCACTGCGATATCTTAGAGGTCTACAAAACAGACCCTTGTTGCTTCTTCCTCGAATCATGCGGAGATTATTGCTCTACATGAAGCCATACGTGAATGCATATGGCTGAGGTCTGTAATTAGACATATTCGAGAGACTTGTAGTTTGAAGTCTACCACAAATGGACCTACATGCATGTATGAAGACAATGCAGCTTGCATTGAGCAAATGAAATTAGGTTTCATTAAGGGCGACAACACCAAGTATATATCGCCTAAGTTCTTTTACAATCAGCAACAACAATCACTTCTAAGGATTGAAGTAAATCAAATCCGATCAGAGGATAATGTAGCGGACTTATTTACTAAGTCGTTACCTAAATCCAACTTCGAGAAACATGTGAAGAGCATCGGATTGAGGAAATTATCTGAACTCCCTTGATTGTAGTAGTCCAGGGGAGATGTCGACATCAGGGGGGAGGAATGATGTCTACATGTCTAATCTCGAATGGTGTAGGAGGTGTTGTGCTCTTTTTGTCCTTCGACCAGGGTTATTTTTGTCCCACTGGGTTTTTGTTACCTGACAAGGTTTTTAGTGAGGCAACGATCAAAGCGTCATTACCAAGTTTGAGCGGCACAAGGGGGAGTGTTAAAGGATGTCGACATTGAGTGTGCCTCTTCTAAACCCTAGTTTAGTTCTAGAGTTGTAATAGGAGAATGTTCTAGATTTCCCAGTTATATATATTTAGATTCTGTTACATTGTATGTACTTTGTAAATCCCTATATAAAAGACTCCTATTATCAATAATAGAACACACTATTTTCTCTCATCATTCTCTCGAATCCTATTTTCCTACAACATAAATTTAATAAAATATGACTTGTACTTGCATGACCTGAACATTACAACTTCATGCATCTTCAGTTGTGATTTTTACCATCTTGTGAGCTTATAAGATTGGAGAAAGCGAAGCACGTACAGTCCGCAGAAGTGAGACATAACAAGATCTGTATAGAGCAACATTATTAAAAGATCATTTGGCCATCATGTGAGCTTTTGCAATTGATACGCCTCTGCGTAATCCTTTTTGAGCATTTCTATTTCTATAATTGCTTAAAAGTTGCTAGACGTACTAATTATTACATAATATCCCTATTGTTTGTTCCAATTGAAAATCTCATAACCATTCATGTATGTGTCACAACTTTTTCTGCATGCAATGTGTTTTTCTGCAACCTTTTTTCGGCTTCCTAACATATCGATGTAATGTAAATGACATTTACTTTTGCTTTTGTTTCATACCAATATAATAGGATCAACATAGAATGGATTTAGTTGTGCTCAGATTAGTCATGATAGTTTTCGCAACCAAGTGACAGTTGGAATCAACATAGAATGGATTTAGTTGTGCTTAAATTAGTCATGATAGTTTTAGCAACCAAGTGACAGTTGGAACACATGCTTGTAAATTAATCTCAGTATCTCACAAGCTAAGAGGAGAGAAATCCAGCCATCTCACAAGCTAAGAGGCAGCAGAAAATGATTGCCAACTTGCCCAAACTCTTTAACATGATTCATTTTCTAGTTCAGTCAATGAACCGTTCTTTTATCACCAAACAGGAGCTTGTACACAAGATAATTTGGAACCATTGTGACATGATTGACAGAAGTAAGCAGATAATCTCTCATTCTTTCTAGTAAAAGTATAATTTCTTATCCTATGGAAGTTTCTTCTGAGCCTAAATCATTTCGTTCTTTTCACAAAGGATGTTGAAGAGTAACTGAACCTACTGCTAGAATTGGTTCCAGTCTGGATTTCTGAAAAGAAACTTGGAGGAGATTTGCTTTTCAAGTGAGTGTTCTGTATAGCTAGAAAACAAGTTCATGTTTTTTTTTTCATTGAAAAGGTTGAAACTTGATCAAAGTGTTTGATCTTATTATCTGTGTTCTTGCAGCATTATAAAAGATCGTGTCCTGAGGCAATACGTTCCCATCTTGAAGAAGCAAACTGAGCTGGAGAATGCTAGATTTTCTTTAGTTTACAGTAAGAAACTATTAGAACCACAGATTCTTTGCATATCTCTTCCTCCAATCAAGCTTCAGTTACTATTTAAGGAAAGGATCCCAACTGATTCCGTAATTATCTTGTAGTGAGTAGATGATCTTATGTAATCTTCTGTAGTTATTATCTTTGCTATGCTTACCTAGAATAGCTGCTAGATTAGCTCCCAGATGTGAGGATATCAGAACATACAGTAGTTGTATATATATGCCTTGTAACCTTGATTGAGTTAAGATATATAGAAGTATTCAACACCTCAATTTTCTATATGGTATCAGAGCATCACTCTTGAGACCTTAGAACATGATACAACCATTACCTCATGGCCGGTGACGAAGATCATTCGATCATCAGACAAGACAAGGATTCGAACACTTCCAGGACCGCAGAACCATGGGAGAATTCCAATCACCCGCTCTTTCTCCATCATTCGGATCAACCAGGGGCAGTTCTTGTCTCACAATCATTGATGGAAGATAACTACACAACTTGGGCACAATCAATGGACATGGCGCTCACTATCAAGAACAAGAAGGGTTTCATTGACGGAACTCAGAAAAGACCGACGCACAACGCCGATGAACAGAACCAATGGGATCGATGTAATACTCTTGTCAGGACTTGGCTCCTGGCAGCCATGTCTAAGAAGAATCAAAGCAGCGTTGTTCACTGCAAGGATGCTCAAGGTATGTGGCTAGAATTGCAAGAGAGATTCTCTCAAACTAATACAGTTTTGTTGTTCAATATAGAGAATGCTATACATGGATGTGAACAAGGATCAACGATCAGTCAATTCCTTCTACATGAAACTCAAAGGTCTATGGGATGAAAAGGATGCTCTTTGTTCCTTTCCTCCTTGTATTTGTGAGGCCGCAACAGAGGTCAAGACTTTCATTGAAATCCAAAAGACCATGAAGTTTCTCATGGGGCTAAATGAGAGTTTTGCACAAACCCGCAGCACCATAATAGGAATGGATCCTCTTCCAAACCTCGACAAAGCTTATGCAATGGTGTTACGCCAAGAAAAGCAAGCAGAAACCGTCAAACAACAGCTAAAAAATCCACAATTTCGTCAGAATCCTCTGCCTTTGTGGTCAAGCGAGTGAACAAAGGCTACAATCCTAAAGAAGGAGAGAACCGCAACTTCAATCCTAGTGCGGGAACATCAAATTATCACACTGCGCGGTATTGCAGGGCACACTTGAAGGGCACATATTGCGAGGGCAAAGGGCACACCTACGTATACTGTCGCAAAAGGAAGAATGATAATGCTGCTGCTAAAGGTGGACAAATTCGATCCAAGGCAAATCATGTCGAGGTACAAAAGGATGACAAGGAAGCTGCTTCTGTCAATTTTCCATTCACAAGAGAGGAGTGTCATCATCTCTTCAACCAACTAATAACTCGAACAAAGCCTCCATCTGCCAATTTGGTCGGTAACTTCTCAAATTATGAGGAACTTTCAGGTAAAATCTACCGCCTTGCACAAAACAGTAAAGAGCCAATTTGGATCCTAGATAGTGGGGCTAGCGATCATATTATTTGCAGCCCTAGTTTGCTTACCTCGTTTAAATCAGTAACTAATCGAAGAGTTAAACTCCCTGATGGAACCACAACGCATGTCACTCATATTGGCACCGTTGTTTTCTCTCCCCATTTTGTTCTTCATAACGTTCTTTGTGTTCCACTATTTTAGCTTAATCTGATTTCAGTGAGCAAACTAGCATTCGACTCTTTCTATATTACTATTTTTCTCAGACAAATCTGTTTCATATAGGACCTACGATCGGGGAGGATGATTGGGACGGGAACTGAGAAGGAGGGACTCTACAGCCTCAATCTGCAACGGGAAGGAACATGCAATGTGGTTCATGCGAGCTCGGACAACTTGTGGCACCAACGGCTTGGCCACCCTTCGAATAAAGTTTCTTCATTATTTTCTTTTCTTGCAAATAAAGCTTGTGATTCAAACTCTTGTTCTATTTGTCCTTTAGCCAAACTTACTAGGCAACCCTTTCCATTAAGTGTTAATCGTAGTGCATCTTGTTTCGATTTAATTCATGTTGATATTTGGGGTGGTTATCGTGTTCCAACTTATTTGGGTGCAAAGTATTTTTTGACAATTGTTGATGATCATTCACTTAGCGCTTGGGGTGTATTTGATGGCACAAAAATCAGAAGCACGCACTTTGCTCATCCATTTCATCCATTTAGCTGAAACTCAGTTTGGTAAAATTGTTAAGGACATTAGAAGTGATAATGGTCTAGAATTCAAAATCCCTAAGGCATTTCAGGACTTCCACGTTGAAGCGGCCCTTCCCTCACGTCCCACTCCATCATCTTCTTCGGATGAGGTTCACTCTCCTAGTACGGCTCACAATATCTCTCAGGTTCTTTCTTATGCCAACCTTTCTCCTTCTCACAGAACCTTTGCTACTAATCTTTCTCTGCAAAGAGAACCAACTTCGTTTTCTCAGGCAGTTAAAGATCCCAAATGGAGAGAAGCTATGACAAGCCAATCATACGTGGAGTCTAGTTCCTCCTCCAGCCCACAAACAACCAATTGGCTGTAAATGGGTGTACATGCAAGATCAAGTACAATCCTGATGGCACCATGAACGGTATAAAGCGCGGTTAGTTGCAAAAGGTTACAGTCAAGTCGACGGTCTTGATTATCGAGAAACATTTGCGCCGGTTGCCAAACTCACCACAGTCAGGTTATTACTCAGTCTTGCAACTCAACAGAATTGGCATCTCCACTAATTAGACGTGAACAATGCGTTTCTTAATGGGGACCTCCATGAAGATGTGTACATGCAACCTCCACCTGGTTTCAAACGAAAGGGGGAGTATAGAGTCTGTAAATTACACAAGTTGTTATACTGCTTGAAGCAAGCCTCCAGACAATGGTTCTTGAAGCTCTCCTCAGCCCTCAAGTTCGCTAGTTTTTGACAATCATGGTTTGACTATTCCTTTTTCGTCTGAAACCATCAAGGTATCTTTACAACTTTGTTGGCAACAATCTAGATGACATCACAAGAACCAAGATTTTTTTATCAAGTCATTTTAAGTTAGAGGATATGGGGAAGCTGAAGTACTTCCTCGGATTGGAAGTAGCAAGGTCTAAACAAGGCATTGTGTTGAGTCAAAGAAAGTATGCACTGGAGATACTTGAAGAAACAGGTTTTCTTGGCTCAAAACCCTCAAAGTTTCTGGTTGATCAGAATACTGTTCTTATGAAGGCAGAAGGGAAGTTGATAGAAGATGCATCTCAGTATAGGAGGCTTGTTGGACGCCTCATTTATCTAACCATCACACAGCCGGACCTTGTGTATACAGTTCATATATATTCTTAGTCAATTCATGGACAAACCAAGACAATCTCATTTGGACGCAGCATACAAATAACTGAGATATCTCAAGCAAACCCCAGGTCTGGGGATTTTTCTACCTTCTAAAGGAACATTGAAATTAAAGACATATTGCGATGTGGATTGGGCGCGTTGCAAGAACACAAGGAGGACGACAACAGGCTACTGCATTTTTCTTGGAGATGCTCCCATTTCATGGAAGAGTAAGAAACAAACTACGGTTTCGCGTTCGAGTGCGGAAGCCGAGTACCGGTCTATGGCCACTACTTGTTGTGAGATTACTTAGTTGTTATATCTCTTGAATGATCTGAATGTCAAACAAGTGCAGCCGGTCAAGTTGTTTTGTGACAACAAGGCAGCCATACACATAGCATCTAATCCCGTGTTTCATGAAAGAACCAAACACATTGAGATTGATTGTCATGTTGTACGAGAGAAGGTGCAAAGAGGATTGGTTCGAACAATGCATTTCAAGATGAAGGAGAAACCAGCTGATATCTTCACCAAGCCTCTCAGTTCGAATCAGTTTACTGCATTGCTGCGCAAGTTAGGAGTGATCTACATCTACACTCCTAACTTGAGGGGGAGTATTGAAGGAAAGGATCCCAACTAATTCCGTAATTATCTTGTATTGAGTAGATAATCTTATGTAATCTTCTGTAGTTATTATCTTTGCTATGCTTACCTAGAATAGCTCCTAGATTAGCTCCCAGATGTGAGGATATCAGAACGTACAGTAGTTGTATATATATGCCTTGTAACCTTGATTGAGTTAAGATATATAGAAGTATTCAACACCTCAATTTTCTATAGTTACAACAACCAAGTCTCTACCATTAATTGATTTATCTCCAGCTTGATATAGCTATTGTCAAGGATCTGTTATGGCTATAGAGTTTAGCATCAGTTACAAGGCTAGGATTGAGTAGCTTGATATTATTGTGTTGGAGGTGAAAAAATTCCGTAGAGGAGTTTGACCCAACAATTAATGCGGACTGGAGCGGGAGCTAACCTGGGAACAATCAAGAAGGTTCCCTCAAGCGTTGACCTGAAGTTTGACCGTCGGCTCGAGGAAAAGGGGGGGGGGGTACCTGCAGAAAACCCTCCGATGCCTAAGTCAGTATGTTTCTTAATAGTGTAGTAAGAAGAGTCAGAATCCGATGTCCTACCTGGTCAGTATGCCCCCTATTTATAGATGAGAGAGAGCTTGCACCACAAGTCACGTTTAATATCGATAACTGTACTCATTATTGTCATAACTCCGCAGTATTGAATAACGCCATCGCCGTTATTCTATAATGCCATCAATAACGTAATCACTGCACGTTGTACCATTACTCCGTGTCACTAATAACGCCATTGCTTCACGTTTATGGAATAACGCCATCGCTCCGCGTTATGGCGAAATTATTGTCATAACTCCGCAGTGTTGAATAACGCCATCGCCGTTATTCTATAATGCCATCAATAACGTAATCACTGCACGTTGTACCATTACTCCGTGTCACTAATAACGCCATTGCTTCACGTTTATGGAATAACGCCATCGCTCCGCGTTATGGCGAATAACGCCATTACTCCGCGTTATGGCGTTATCGAATAACGCCATTACTCCGCGTTATGGCGTTATCGAATAACACCATTATCATTACTCCGCGTTATGGATTAACGCCGTCGCTCCGCGTTATGGCGTTAATCAACAACACCATTACTCCGCGTTATGGAATAACGCCATCGCTCCGCGTTATGACGTTTATCCAATAACACCATCACGTCATGTCATTACAACCGCGCCTCCTTAACGCCATATTCATTGTGTCGTTAATAACGATGATTGCCACCACATCTACGATTGTCATTGTTCGCGTATTTATGGCGAGGGTCAATTGTCATAATGGTGGGTCAAATTTGTTGATTACCCCCACAATGCCCCCAAATTTTCTCTTTGGACACTCGTCCTAAGAGGAAATTTCTAAAATCTGGCCCCGGCCCCGACCCGAGCCTAACTCTGAGGTTCCCTCTTTCTGTCGATGAAGGAAAAGCAAGCCCTCGATAAGCCTTTAGTGAAGAAAATATGTCTTCGATGAGGAAGGCCTTCATCGAAGGAAAAACACCATAAACGAGGAAGATCTCTTGATGAGGAAATCTTGCAATAAAAGAAAAAACACGGTCAACGAAAAATCTCTCAATGACGAAAAGGAAAGCTCTTAAAGAAGAACAATGCTCTTGATGAAAAAAAAAAAATCTCTTTGCAAGGAAAAAGGCTCTCGACGAGGGAAAAAGCTATCGCTGAGGAGGCGAACTCTAAAGGATACGTAAATTCGAAAAGCATTAAGCGTCACCTCGTCGAGGTGTCAAATCTTGCCGAGATTCAAGGTGATGGTGATAGCAGCATCAAGGCTAGGAGGAGTAGGAGATCATACGACTTTGAAAGAGGGAACCTCAGAGTTAGGCTCGGGTCGGGGCCGGGGCCAGATTTTAGAAATTTCCTCTTAGGACGAGTGTCCAAAGAGAAAATTTGGGGGCATTGTGGGGGTAATCAACAAATTTGACCCACCATTATGACAATTGACCCTCGCCATAAATACGCGAACAATGACAATCGTAGATGTGGTGGCAATCATCGTTATTAACGACACAATGAATATGGTGTTAAGGAGGCGCGGTTGTAATGACATGACGTGATGGTGTTATTGGATAAACGTCATAACGCGGAGCGATGGCGTTATTCCATAACGCGGAGTAATGGTGTTGTTGATTAACGCCATAACGCGGAGCGACGACGTTAATCCATAACGCGGAGTAATGGCGTTATTCGCCATAACGCGGAGCGATGGCGTTATTCCATAAACGTGAAGCAATGGCGTTATTAGTGACACGGAGTAATGGTACAACGTGCAGTGATTACGTTATTGATGGCATTATAGAATAACGGCGATGGCGTTATTCAACACTGCGGAGTTATGACAATAATTTCGCCATAACGCGGAGCGATGGCGTTATTCCATAAACGTGAAGCAATGGCGTTATTAGTGACATGGAGTAATGGTACAACGTGCAGTGATTAAGTTATTGATGGCATTATAGAATAACGGCGATGGCGTTATTCAATACTGCCGAGTTATGACAATAATGAGTACAGTTATCGATATTAAACGTGACTTGTGGTGCAAGCTCTCTCTCATCTATAAATAGGGGGCATACTGACCAGGTAGGACATCGGATTCTGACTCTTCTTACTACACTATTAAGAAACATACTGACTTAGGCATCGGAGGGTTTTCTGCAGGTACCCCCCCCCCCCTTTTCCTCGAGCCGACGGTCAAACTTCAGGTCAACGCTTGAGGGAACCTTCTCGATTGTTCCCAGGTTAGCTCCCACTCCAGTCCGCATTAATTGTTGGGTCAAACTCCTCTACGGAATTTTTTCACCTCCAACAAGTGGCGCCGTCTGTGGGAACCACTTTTCCCTAAAAAGTGATGGCGGGAGCTGTGCCTGATGGAATCCCCTTTCTGTCGCTAAGGACTGGGAGCGACGAAGTCCAACCCTCTGACCAACCCTTGAATGAGCCTTTCCTAAACTTGGTCAGCGATCTAAACTTGCCGCCAGTTGGTGAGGCACAAATGCTGAGACAAGAACTTGAGCAACTCAGGAGGGAAAAACAGGACCGAGAAACTCGTCGACTGAGAAGGCTCGAAAGGCTCCTCCAGCTCGGCAGCGACTCTTCGGATGAAGAGATCAGCGATGCCCACCATAACCACAGGGTAACCAACACAATAGCTGGTGGCGCAGGTGAAACCTTGGTTGAGAGATTGAGTGGCACGCTGAACGATAATGGTAGAATCGGGGTAGGACGCCACAAGCGACCACGCAATGAAGAATGGCGAGAGAAAATGGAGAAGATGATCGAACAGTGCAAGCGCACTGGCCCTCGAGAACTCGCGGCCTAAATCGCAAGAGACGTCGGTGCATCTCCATTCACCAATGACATCCTCAATGCGGCGAAACCTCACAGATTCACCACCCCCGTTTTCCAAAAGTATGATGGGACTACTGACCCAGTAGACCACATTAAGGGGTACAAACAGCAGATGTCCATCGAGACAACCGACGAGAAACTGTTGTGCAAACTTTTCCCTTTAAGCCTCACATGGACCTCGTTGACATGGTTCCAAGACCTCAAGCCCCAATCAATCCCAGATTTCGAAACGTTGAGCCAAACCTTCATCTCTCAGTATTTCTGCAGTCGCAAGCAAAAAAAGGACATGGCGACCTTATTCAACACCAAGCAAAAAGTAGGAGAGAAGATCGATTGTTTCTTTAAGAGATTCAATGCAGAGATGATGCACATCAATTGTGACCCTCAATGCGTGGCAATCGCCTTCCGTGAAGGACTCTTCCCAGGTACCCCCTTATATGAAAATCTATTACGCAACCCGCCAAGAGACATGGATGATATTATTATAAGGGTCGAGGGTGAAATATGGGTTGAGGGGGCAAAAACCAGGTAACATAGACAGATGTTCTTCCGTTTAATAATCATTTGTTTGATTTTCATTTCCTTTAGTATTTGTAATGTATTTGTGGCCAGTAGCCAAATTAAATAAAATATTATTTGCTTAACTGGTGTGATTTAATGGTAAACCTTGCCCGCCGAACAAACGGGGATAACTATAACCGAATCTCATTTCATAATCAATATATGAGGCCGGTGGCCGGAATGTAAGCGCAAGGCCGGTGGCCGAAATATAGGTGTAAGGCCGGTGGCCGAAATAATGCATGAGGCCGGTGGCCAAAGTGTATGTGTGAGGCTGGTGGCCAAAAGGAATGTATGAGGCCGGTGGCCAAAATGTATGTGTGAGGCCGGTGGCCAAAAAGAATGTATGAGGCCGGTGGCCAAAATAAATAATATATTGTTTATTAGACTTGAAGGAAAATGGGGGCAACTCTGTGTCCCATACAAAAACCAATTCTTCATCTTGAGGGCAATCCATGAATTCATCATATACGGTTTGATTTCGAACTCTTGTTGCTCTGAGTAAATTTGTGTTTTTTCATTGTTATTGAACTTTTCTTAAGCACCGGTTCTTGGTAAGAACGACATTGATATATAGGCGACAGACGGTTACTCTTCCTATATTTTTGAGCACGCAGGTTACTCTTCCTATGTTTTTGAGCACGCAGCAAAGAAAAATATGGGGGCAATATGAGGAGTACAAGGACTATCGATGAAGGAAAAGCAAGCCCTCGATAAGCCTTTAGTGAAGAAAATATGTCTTCGATGAGGAGGGCCTTCATCGAAGGAAAAACACCATAAACGAGGAAGATCTCTTGATGAGGAAATCTTGCAATAAAAGAAAAAACACCGTCAACGAAAAATCTCTCAATGACAAAAAGGAAAGCTCTTAAAGAAGAACAATGCTCTTGATGAAAAAAAAAAAAAATCTCTTTGCAAGGAAAAAGGCTCTCGACGAGGGAAAAAGCTATCGCTGAGGAGGCAAACTCTAAAGGATACGTAAATTCGAAAAGCATTAAGTGTCACCTCGTCGAGGTGTCAAATCTTGCCGAGATTCAAGGTGATGGTGATAGCAGCATCAAGGCTAGGAGGAGTAGGAGATCATACGACTTTGAAAGAGGGAACCTCAGAGTTAGGCTCGGGTCGGGGCCAGGGCCAGATTTTAGAAATTTCCTCTTAGGACGAGTGTCCAAAGAGAAAATTTGGGGGCATTGTGGGGGTAATCAACAAATTTGACCCACCATTATGACAATTGACCCTCGCCATAAATACGCGAACAATGACAATCGTAGATGTGGTGGCAATCATCGTTATTAACGACACAATGAATATGGCGTTAAGGAGGCGCGGTTGTAATGACATGACGTGATGGTGTTATTGGATAAACGCCATAACGTGGAGCGATGGCGTTATTCCATAACGCGGAGTAATGGTGTTGTTGATTAACGCCATAACGCGGAGCGACGGCGTTAATCCATAACGCGGAGTAATGATAATGGTGTTATTCGATAACGCCATAACGCGGAGTAATGGAGGGAAAAGTGGTTCCCACAGACGGCGCATTTGCAGACGGAAAGGCTGTGTAATGGAGGGAAAAGTGGTCAGAGGGTCGAACATCTGTGTTATTCGACTGCAGAAATACTGAGAGATGAAGGTTTGGCTCAACGTATAATTACAGTTGAATGCTTTCTGTAAATGTAACCATGTATACTGCTATATATTGTAAAGAGTGCAATTGCACAAATCAATGAAAATCAATTTCTTCAGAAACTAATTTAGGATGGTGTACGTATGATTTCCCTCCTTCGTTGAGCTCCTTGTATTATGTTTTGGTTAGTTATTTGTCATGTAAATTTAATCTGGGTGGCCTACTCAAGTAGTTAGCATGAAGGCTTTTGTCTAGAGGGATTCACAACAAGAGTATGATTTGTCGAGAAGTATCTATTTCCCTGTATTCCAATTCTGGGGTTTTTGTAAATGAAACCAAACAAAAGGTTCTCAGAGACGTGGATTGAATGTGCAAGTTTTCAATTATAATCGCTAACTTGTACTGATCAATACTGTTTTCAAAGACATTACTTGAAGAACCTAACAGCCAGTAGCCAGAAATATTGTCTCATCTGTGAATCAGAGTACATATAAGCAATGTTTTAAAAGGCTGAGGCGTAGCCGAGGCGTTTTCGAGACAGCCTCAAGAAGGCGTTCGCCTTGAGGCGTAAGGCGTAAGCCTTACGTATAAATCAGTTGTATTTATGTATATAACTAGTCTTATATATAGAACATGTATTGTAACCAAAAACTAACATTTGACAACCAAAATCAGACTACTCCCTCCCAATTACACACTGAAACTCAAAAACCAATCACACAGACTGAAAAAAACAGAAGTTGGGAATTGTTTACATACAATTCTGATGGTAATGGCTCAAAGCTTAAAAGCTGATTATCAGCATCATTGTTATTGGCTTCACTGAGATCCCTCAAACTTCTCCTAGGAGTCTTGTCTATGCAGCCACATCATGTGCCCCTGAAACTCACAAAACAAACATAACCGTCACGTCACAACACAAACATAACTGTCAATTTCTCTAAAAGATAATAACAGAAGCTAATTATCAGTGATTAGTACTCTAGCCAGCCTCACTATACTTGAAGGTGTTCGATCTGCCATACAAGGAACATTACTACAATAAGTAGAAACTTAATTGAGAAAGCAATTCTGCTAGAGGTAAAGCCAGTAACTTTGGCCATAATGAAACACCACTCCTTTGTTTTGATTACAAAATGATTACCAGAAACACATGAAAATCCCATATTGCTATTATATATGAGTAATATGACCAAAGCACATGATAATCCCCAACACTATGGTCTGCATATTCTGCAAACCTTGCCAATACCATGTTCTTTCCCTCATTTAGTATCAATTGCTATCACTGCACCGATTGCTATCATACATGATTTTCATTCATTTATGCTATTATCATAATCTCACATTCCCAGTTGCACCAAAGTGATTAATTGAACAAAAAAACAAAACATTTGCTGCAAATCGGATTCACCAGCAAGATCGAGGAAATCAAATTCATACCTTAAATCCTTTGCTGCAAATCCGATTCCAAATCTCCAAGTGAGAAAATCTCTTGCTCCAAGTGCGAAAAAAGCCTCCTTTAGAGCCAAATCCTTGAGAAAACTCATGGGCTCTTGATGATTTTATCAAATTTGTTTCTTGAGAATTGGGATTTGGAAGTGAAAGAGTCGGAGTTTTGATGGAGGAGGCTGAAGGAATCGAAAATAACTTCAGCTCGAGACCTGAAGGAGTTTTAACTCTCAAAACCACCAAAACGACGTCGTTTTGGTGAAGAAGAAGAAAAAAAAAAAATTTCTCAGGCGTTCGCTTTAGACGCCTTAAGGCGCGCTTTGGCCGCCTTTTCCGCCTGCATCGCCGCCTTGCCCGCCTCTGCGCCTCACCTGCAAAACACACTCATTTTCTACAGCGCCTCGCGCTTTCTAAGCCTTAAGGAGGCGCGCTTTTTAATACATTGCATATAAGAAGGCCTACCAATGGCATCCTTCAAAGCTTCAAAGCTTCAAAGCTTTCAGTTTCAGAGTCAATTCTCAATACAGTTTGCTTCATTAAAGAAACTATTATTGCTCGTTCATCCCATGGTCAAGTTCCTTCGACCCAACCAAAGAGATAGACCCTTTAGATGATGATAATGATGGATTGCCCAGAGAAAAATGCTAGCATTCGATCTGCTCCAGAAAAGCAACAAGGCTGAAGATGTTCTTGATACAGATGACGTACAGATTGACAAGGACATTCTTGATATTCTTCTTCCTGGCGATCTTTTGCAATTGGTATGTCATTCTCCTTTTTCCCACAAAAGTTTCTTTCATTACTGCATCATATTATGAACGATATGCAGATAGCCATAAAGCTTTTTGGAAAGTAATTAACTTCTTAGGCATCCAGCCTCCAATAGGTTATTGTGCATGCAAACATTTTTTTTGGCTCCCTAAGATATCAAATAGTGTAAATACTTTTCTTTTCTTTCGTTTCAATTGCATTATGATTATGCGCCAACTAGTATGAAAGTTTGTAGGAACCAACTGGCAGTTGAAAGTTGAAACATGCACATGGTTGGAAATGAACCTCAGAATCAATAATTGAAGGCTTGCGACCCCATGTGCTTTTTTATATGTACTTCCAAATGAACCATCATAGCTGTAATCTTGAGAAGTATTCCATGCATTTCTATATAGTGTGACTTTGTGTCTTTTGATTTTGTATACAGAAGTATGATCAAACTAGCTAGTCATGAAAGTTTTCACAAACCAAATAGGTGTGAAACACATATTTGCTATTCAACCTCACTATCACCACGACTCATTTCTTAGTTCAATACGTCAGTCAGTTAACCAAAGAGGAGCTGCTACACAAGATTTGGAAACGTGGTGACATAATTGAAAGAAGTAAGCAGATAACTAATCTCTTAATTCTTTTGGTAAAATGATACTTGTTAAACAGCGACAAGCGTGGCCCGTGGCCCACCATTGTACCGATACTGTCCCAACTTAACCACCTATTAGGTGTTGGGTTTTAATCACAAAATGCCTCGGTACAATTGGGTGAGATCCACCCACTTATAAGTTATATTTTATTTGTCACTTTTTCAATGTGGGATCTTTCCTCTCCAACACGCCCCCTCACGTGCAACCTAACTCTAGGTCTGCACGTGAAATTAATTAACAATCCAATTCTCACACTGGAAATTGGGACACAAGTCTTATATTGGAGACTTGGCCAATATAACAATCCAAGGCCCACATCGGACACTTGGTAACAATCCAATCGGAATTTTCTGATGGCAATATAAGGAACCCAAATTCGGGCCCATGACAATTGGAGATGCAATTGGAGAGAAACCCACTCTGATACCATGTTAAACAGCGACAAGCGTGGCCCGTGGCCCACCATTGTACCGATACTGTCCCAACTTAACCACCTGTTAGGTGTTGGGTTTTAATTACAAAAAGGCTCGGTACAATATTGGGTGAGATCCACCCACTTATAAGTTCTTTTCCAATGTGGGATTTTTCCTCTCAAACAATACTGTCTTATTCTGTGGAAGTTCATTCTGAGCCTAAAGTCGTCTTTGTTCTTTTCATAGAGCATGTTGAAAAACAACTTAATTTGCTGCCAGTGTTAGTTACAGATTAGAATTCTGAAAAGAAACTTGGAGGAGATTTTCTTCTCAAGAGAGTGTTATTTAACTTAGAGAGCTGAGGTAATTGAGATAAAGAAAGTGCATTTGCTGGAAGAACAAAGCATTAATTTGTATAAAGCCAGGATCTTCATGTTACCTTGAATGTTCAAGCAATAGAGAATGATGGCAAGTTGAAATCTGAAGGTGGTGGGATTATACAGTTGAAGAAGGGTTAGAACTTAGAAGGCAGTAAATTTCAGAAGGGTCTTCCATGATTGGCTTGTAGAGTTTTAAGATTTCATCCTGAGGTAGCACAACATTCATTTCTGAAAGCATTTCATGTTACTAAATCAACAAGCATGGTCTTAATAACGGATTTAGAAGCCTTTTAAGATTTTGCGCTGAATGTTCCAACAATCTAGAGGCTTGGGTATTTAACAAGTGATCAAATCATTTATCATCAGTATCCAGCTTTGTGAGTTGCACCTTCACTAGCACAGAATCTGGAATTATATTGCCCTACTGGAATAACTTTGCTGTTGTCTTATGCCTGAATTCAGCTGTTTTTTTTTTTTTTTTTCTGAAAAGTTGTTGTCCAATCATATTAGACTAGGACTTGTGAAGACAGTTCAAGTTTTATAAACATAAAGTTAATTAGATCATACTCCTATACTTGGGATTTGTATGGTCAAGTGTAAAGAGAAAATGCGTTAGATAATGATGACGCTTAACTCATACTCACACGCAAAAACTGTTCTCTCTTGATGGATTAATAAAGTATTCTGTAAAATCACCTAAACTATCTGGAAGATGGGGTACTCTTTTGCTGTATAGAATGAACATTTCATTTGGAACCTTGGAAATGTTTTGGTTAGTTACTTAGTTATTTACTTATGTGAGTAAATTTCGGTCCTAGCTAATCAGGTACCTTTATTTTATTTATTTATTTTTGGGGCCTAATCGATCAGTTAGTGAGTAACTTAGTATACGCAAGCTTTTGTCAAGAGTGACATGTGTAACAAGTTTATAATTTATAACATAGAAACAGCTATTCTGAATTTCTGATCTCTTCATTTTCTGGTGTTTTCTTAAATGGATGAAAAAAAAAGAAACTACCAGATCAATGCTGAATTCCAAGATGAATGGATAGAGTGAATGTGAAAGTTTTCAAGTAACTATCACGCCTAACAGGCTTGGATATTTATGGTACTCATGGACCTTACATATCTACCAACTTTTTATTTAGTAAAGTCATGGATATAAATCAATAGTACTAAAGGCACAGACCCAGCTAACTTGATAATTGCCTTATTTCCCTCTTAAAATGTTATTCTGAATCATATTCAACCATCGGTTTTATCTTTTTCCTCAAGGTCCATTTGGAGGACCTGTCTTTCTGCTGAAGATCCCACTTGCATCTTGGGATCCTTCTGGTTATCACTAATCACGGTAGGTTGCTCTTGGGATTTGAAATGATTTTGATCTCTATCTTTGCCCCATAAGACTAAGTATAGACCGATAATGATAATGACCGCTCCCACTATTCTGAGTAAACCAAATTGCAAGTTAGACATTAACTTAAAGAAAAAGTTTGACATAAACTGCGTTACTACCTGCCAATGTGCAGCTTTTCGCCGAGAATGAAGTAAGCTAGAATAGCCACTAATGCTGTTGCAAGAGGACTGAACATGGTCACGAAGACAGGTCCTTTTTGTTTTGTACACCATAGTTGAATGAAGATTGTTATACCTGAGCATACAACTCCCTACAGTTAATCATCAAAAAAATATTAGTATTAGTAGCTGATCAATAAATCATAATTTCACTCATATCATATACTGTTACTTACAGCATATATGATGGACCAGAAATCATTGTTGTATGTAATTCTCCATGCTGCCCGTTTGTGCTGTATGATAACTGTGAACACAGCAGATTGTGCTGCACCGATACAATTGATCCATGTGGTTAGTGACAGTTGTGCAGGATATTTCTTCAATGTGATCCCCTACAGTTAGCAGAATAATTACTGCAACTGAAACTCTTTGATCATGCTATTATATCATTCTCATATTTCTAAGGTGATTTTATTTGTTTTGTAACAAACTCTTGTGTTTCTATGAATTCGGTAGCTACCTGCATTATGTACCATATGGACCATGTTATACAACTTGCAATCACAAGGATTGAACCCTTTGTCCAGCTTTTGTGAACAAAATTACTTCTTATGTGTTGTGATGCTCCCGAGAAGCTTTGTATTGCAGGTCCTTTGTACGAAGTCATGGTGATGACCCCAGCCAGAGATATTAAGGTTCCCAAGAGTTTAGCTATTCCGCGCGGATTCCTTACATCTAGAGCCTCCATCCTATGGGTAGTGAGTGTCAAAAACATGTTTGTCAAGACAAGAGGAGGCATGTAAGATGTATACTTATCTAACCATTGTTCATGATTTCGATGCCTCACCTGAGTATGACTGCAATCAGAAAAGTCAGGGATGGTATGGTATTGGCTATTGATGTGACGAAGCTTGAAGATGTGTACTTCAGGCTTGCAAAATACATATTAAGGGTTAAGCTAACCCTGCTTTTCATCAAGAGAAAAAAGTGAGATTTTCCAGCAGGGAAATTAAACTAGAAGCTCAAATTCATTTCATGCATGTAAATTTGAAGAAATGCCAATCTCCTACCCTAGAAGGGAAATCACAAATATCTCCATAAACAATGCTAGAGTCAACTTTGGCCTTGCTTTTCTGCAGGGAAACAAAAAATGTAAGAGAGAATAGTATGCCTTAAAAGTCACACACACACAAAAAAAAAAATGGTGTTCTGATTGTTTAATTAGTTCATGTTAGAAGGCTACAGGAAACTGTCGGAGCTTCGGCCTTTACCTTTCAAGAAAATAGGCAAATGGAAACATGACTAAGCCACCCATTATATGTCGATAGGTTACAAAGACATGAGGGTTCATCCCATGATTGAAGGATGCATCAGTAATGAAGTAGAGACATGCATAGCCGATCTGTGCCAAAACCATGAGAAGGTGTGGCTTGAATCTTCTGTAGATCTTCATGTATGGACTCACTACAAGAGCCATAATTTGTTTGTCTGCAACATATCTTTTTGCTACTAAGGTTGTTTATAATTGAAGCATTGAAGCCTTAACACGTTCGTTTTACGAATGTGAATAAAAGGATTCTGTTTTGATCGATCATGCCTTCTTTTTTACAGTATCATGTTCTGAAAGTGAGTTTTGTAATGCAAATGGCAAAGTACAACATATAAATATTGTTATATTCCTGCTAATTGGTTAGCTGGGCTACACTAGTTAATTGCATTCCTTAAACTAGATCAATAGTCATTCTCTCTTCAAAACCGTAGATGCTTAGTAAAAGTGAAGTACGTTTACTCTGATATACTTTCTATAATACAGAACTAATACAGAAATTTGATGAAATTTGATAAAATATGACTTGTGCTTGCATGAACTGAACATTACAACTTCATGCATCTTCAGTTCTGATTTTCACCATCTTGTGAGGTTATAAGATCGGAGAAAGCGAAGCACAGGCCGCATAAGCGAGACATAACAAAATCTGTATAGAGCAACATTACTAAAAGATCATTTGGCCATCATGTGAGCTTATCAGATCATATATACTTAATAGTGATTTAGATTGTGTTAATTAATTAAGTTCTTAAACTATAAGGCCACAATAAATCTTCTGTGCACATTTTTTCTGATGCACGATATAGTGGCACACTATAACACTTGGTCCTTTGGAGAATCAGAATTATTCTTCCTGTTGGTTATTCTTTCATTTGAGTGACTTCTGCAGAATACCATCTGGGTAATGGAACAAATCCATTTTTTTCAGTTTAGATGGATAATATTGAAAGATAGAGGAATAACAGAGGAATCAACTAAAGATTTGGACTTGATCTGCAAGGAACGAAGCTTCTGTTCATCAAATATATTGCCTTCTTGTAATGTAAGACTGAAATAAAGTTCCATTGAAAAAACAATGAAATAAAGATGGAGACAACAGAATTTAACAAGAACAATCCAACTAGGAAATTACTTTGTATCTTCCTATTGTTGGCATCTTCACAATTTTTTCTACAGAAATGGACATTTGCACCACCATGCAAGTTCTTGAAGAAATCGTACCGTTTTGTCTTCATCGAGTCTGAACTATTCCGATAATTGGAATTACCAATTTGGACCTCCTGAGAAACAATACCATTCAAATTATGGCCCATGTGGCATGACTCAAATACCAGTTAGGACAGTATTATTGTTAAAATTTACACTCTTAAGTCTTAACTGTTTACTGTAATTGCAATTTTTTACTGCAGTGAATTTTTGTATGGTCAGATTATATGCCTCATGTATGGCTCTGATCATCCTCAGTCTTTACTTAGGGAGATGTCCTAAGCCTCACAAGTCAGTTGCTTAGTGATTAAGGAAAATAGGTCGTAGCCAGAGTGTGAGCACAACTCCTTTATTCTCTCTACCTCTCTTCATCTGCTTTCACTGCAGTTATCTGTCACTGCAGTGATCATATTTGTTGTTGTGAAATTGTGTGAGTGCAGGTGATCGATCAAGCAAAGAGCTAAACTCCAACATAGCTATAACCCTCTGACACATAGGGAATATAATCCTAGCCTTGCATAAGAATATATATCTGAGTACTGTGTGAAAGGTACCATACTAGCATGTTATTAATTTTCTATTATAGGCAGCCGGCAGTGTGTATGTGGATGTTATGGTAAATTAGATCCCAATCACTAATATAATTGAAGGTCTTACAATGAACTTTGAAGAAACCAATGAAGCTTTGGAAATTTTGTTCCGGCATCTGCGATAAAAAGATACCCAAAATACCAACATAATGACATAATAAAATTTTGGAGGTGAGAAAGAGAGAAGGCAATGAGGCAAAGAGAGTTGCTGGAGTTTAGAACACCTCAACACCCATCATCATTGGGTGCAAACAACTGGGGTGGCGCATCTCCCTTATTAGCAAGAAACATACCGAAAGAGTCACTTGAACAGAAGTATCTGAAGCTCAACACCATTCGCCTGCGTGATGAAATCTTTCCTGATGCTGAGGAAGATGAGTCCATGGATTACTTACCTAGAAACTCTCCTGGCCCTAAACAAGAATGTCCACCAACGCCGAGCCGAAGAAAAAGATTTCTATCGAAGCTTTTCTTGTCATCTCCAAAGCCAAAGGCTAATTTGGGTTCAAAGAAAAAGTCATGGTTCCCTAGATGGGACCCTCAAAATAGGTGGCCTCAAGGTTGGTGATGATGCCATGGCATGCATGGCAAAGGTAGGAGAAGAAAATTCAAGTGGAACCAAAGCATGCTTCAGAGTGGGGGAAGAAAAAGCATTGCTTATGTGTTGATCGGAGACGATCGATTACTAAATTCTTGGTTGAGAGATTTCTGTATTTACTAAGATATATAGATTAATGAATTTGATTTGAATTCTTATTAAATCATACATTGTGGATTGTGGTGCATAGCTGTATACTACAGATTGAGTTCATGTCTTTCTTATGGAGTGGGAATGTTTTTCACAGGCACAGACAATAACTCTGTATCTTCATTTCCAGAAGTAATATGAACCTTTGCATTTACTGGTTTGTTGCATATTTTACTGAAGTATATCAACAGTTGCACAGTAGTGAGTCAGTTGAACATGCAAGTTAACTTTTTTCCTTTTCCCAGTCAAAGATGGAATGAACAATTATACAACTTCATAAATCAAACAAAGTGAAAAGAAAGCATATGCAGAGGAGGAAAGTGCTGGGAATGAAAGAAATGGTGTTATTCATAAATGTTCAATGAACTTTTAACAAATTATCATGGCTACTAAGAAAAGGATCCAATGTTCTGGGTTCCCTCATAATCATCTTTGTTCTTATTTGGCCTAGTTGTTTGTTTATGCATTTATTAACGAATAAAAAAATCAGGGGAAAAGGATTAGTTCTTAGGGGAAATGATCATTTACCCGATTTTAGGCTAAAAATTGCCCACTTGCTCCACCAACTGTTTTTTAACCCCATTTACCCAAAACACTCTAAGGGATTATTTCCCCTTTACCCAATTAATTCTTTATTATTTTTTTTGAGACTTTTTTGCCCTCTCCTTCTTTTTCACTTAGAGGGAGAAGTCATCCTCCACCTTGCCGGCCTCCGGTGACCAGTGGCAGGGGGCCAATAATGTGTCTACTGCCCCCAATAATATTATTATTGCCTCCCAATAATCTTATTATTGCCAACCAAATTATAACCAACTAGGCAACTATGAAAGTTATAGACCCAAAAACAGCCCAGAAATATCTTCATGAAATCAGCCCAACACCAGCCATCTGGGTAAGCCAGATTACTTTAGGCACCCAAAACAGGGCACCAAATCCCAGCCGGCCACTGCCACACATAGTTTGCAGCCATCCCCGCCACTCGCGTCAGCAGACCCTCCGCCGTCAGCAACCTGATCTCCTCCACCGTCATCGTCGATGTGGCCATACGGAACCAGATCGAGCAATCGACCTGCCTGGATCTCCTCCACCGTTGTCGTCGTAGATGTGGCCGTACGAAGCCAGACCAAGCAACAGACCTGCCTGGATCTCCTCCACCGTCGTCGATGTGGCCATACGGAACTAGGCCGAGCAACCGACCTGCCTGGATCTCTTCCACCGTCGTCGTCGTCGTCGATGTGGCCGTACGGAACCAGGCCGAGCGACCGACCTGCATGGATCTCTTCCACTGTCGTCGTCGTCAATGTGGCCGTACGGAGCCAGACCGAGCAACCGACCTACCTGGATCTCCTCCACCGTCGTCATCGATGTGGCCGTACGAAACTAGACTGAGCAACCGATCGATCTGCCTGGCTCTCCCTCGATTCCGGCAAACCAAACCAATTTTCAAACCCGAACCCGACGTCGGATCTGCAGACATGGAGAGAGAGAGAGAGAGAGAGAGAGAGAGAGAGAGAGAGAGAGAGAGAGAGAGTCTGGGAGGAGAGAGAGAGAGAGAGTCTGAGAGTTAATTAATATGGACAAAACTGTTAGTAGATTTTAGATTGGGTAAATAGGGTTAAAAAACTCTTAGTGGAGTAAGTGGGCAATTTTTAGCCTAAAATCGGGTAAGTGGTCACGGCCCCTAGTTCTTATTTGGCCAGCTTACATAACATTTTGTATATTCATCTAATTTCATAACAATGACCTTTTTGTCAGCTCACCCAAAAAAAATCTTATCTGCTTCTGTAAGCTACTGCACAAATGAATCAATGAGTAGCCACATTAGGGAAGGAATATGCTTAGTTAATGCAGCTGCAAATCCAAGGACATTTTCACTTGGTTAAACTGCACTTTATTTGGGGTAATGGAGAAGCTCATCTCAAGCAGAAGTGACTTGCAAGTTGTACCTGAGTCTTTCATCTTACCCTGGAAACTAGACCCGGAAATACACAAGTTTTTGTATTGGAGGACATTCCGGTTATTGATTTTCAGCAACTTGGTATTGACAGACCACAGCTGATTAAGCAAATTATAAACGCTGCCCAAGAATTTCGGATTGTTTCAGGTTTGACATTCTTTGTAGTTCTCCCATTCTGTTTTTCATGGTATTTAATCAGGTAAATATTTGACACAATGCAGTTGATCAATCATGGAGTTTCAACCATTTGTTGCATAATGTATTAGATGTGTCCAATGAGTTCTTTGAGCTTCCTTTTAAAGACAAAGCAAGCTTCGATTGTGAAGAAACTAAGAAAAGTTGTAGACTATACACCAGCAACGACGATATTAGTGGAAAGGCACATTACTGGAGAGAAAGATTAAGACACCTTTGTCATCCATTAGAGGAACACATGCAATTCTGGCCTGAGAAACCATCTAGATACAGGTACTTTGACCCTTCAAGACATGTAGTTTCAAGTCACCTTTTATATGTAGGCATATAGCAATCCTTGTTTTACACATCTTTTTATTTCTCCTCACTTAATTTCAGAGAGGTCATTGGAAGTTATTCTGTGGAGGCGAGGAAGCTAAGTTTGGCCTTTTGGAACTTATATGTGAAGGTTTAGGACTCGAATCTGGATTTTTCGGTGATGAACTTACCCAAGTGCAAGTAATGGCTTTGAATCATTACCCGCCTTGCCCAGACCCTAGCATAACCTTGGGATTACTTACATAGTGATAGCAACCTCTTAACTCTGCTTATACAAGAACAAGAGGTTCATGGTCTTCAAAGATGAGCAGTGGTTGGTTGTTGAGCCTGTCCCTGATGCCTTTGTGGTTAATATAGGCCACACATTACAGGTGCATCCACTAATCTTTTAGCATTTAAGTAAGGGCAATAAGGTATATTAATTTTGGAGTGCAGAATTGAATGATGAACTGGGAATGAATAGCAGCTGCCTTTCGAAAGTTTTTGTAGTCATGAGTTTTGTGTTTGTGAATACAGATTATCAGTAATGGGAAGCTAAGCAGTGCTGAGCACAGAGTTGTAACAAACAAAAAGATTTTGAGGATGTCAGTGGTCAGCTTCATCATCCTTCCGGAAACTGCCATATTAAACCTGCAAAAGCACTTCTTGATAAGGACTGCAGTACTCCACTCTACAGAGATTTCATATATAAAGACTTTTTCAGAATCTATATAACAGATATCCAGGAGGGATTACCCCCACTTCAGCATTATAAGCTCTGACCTTGAAGCTCTTCTTGCTCCAGGAAGAGGCAACTATGACATCAAGCAATGTAATCAAATTTCAATTTTCTAAAAAATAAGACAATATGCACTTCTATTGTACCTGTAACTTCAGCAGATCAGAAGCAAGCATCATTTTCAATACTCTCTTCTTATAATTTAACACGACTTGATTGTCTACATAGCGCCAGACCTGAATTTACCTAGTTCTCCTAGGAAATTAAGTTGGTTGCCCGAATGTCAATCATAACTCTATTCAAGGATTGCATGATGCCTAGACAGTACTCCTCCAACTAGTTCAATGTAAACCTTTGCATGCATGTAGTGGTAGTGAGTCAGTTGAACTGAACAAATATACAGCTTCATAATCAAACACAGTGACAGAAAAGATATGCAGAAGCAAAAGTAGTGCTGGGAAAGGGGGTGCCAATTTCACCCCCCCCCCCAAATAAAAATTCATTGAACATCAAATGAAACAAAATCATTTCTATTATTATCATTGCTACTAATAAGAAAAGGATCCAATGTTCTGGATTCCCTCATATATCATGTTTGTTCTGATTTGGCCTAGTTGTTGTTAGTTTTATGCATCTATAACCGAATAACAAGTTATTAGACCTCCCAGCTGATGTAACATTTTGTATTCATCGATCTGATTAATTTAGTGACAATAACCTATTTGTCTGATCACCTTAAAAAATGAACTTATCTGCTTCTGTAAGCTGCAGTACAAATGAAATTATGAGTAGCCACATTATGAAAATAATAAGTTGAGTAAGTTAAAGTAGCTGGAAATCCGAGGGCCTTTTCACTTGGTTAAACTTGACTAATTTGCGGTCAATGGAGAAGCTCATCTCAAGCAGAAGTGGCTTGCAAGTTGTACCTGAATCTTACATCTTACCCCCGGAATACACAAGTTTATGTGTTGGAGACCATTCCTGTTATTGATTTTGAGCAACTTAATTGGTACTGACGGACCACAGCTGATTAAGCAAATTATAGACGCTGGACAAGAATTCGGATTCATCCAGGTAGAACGTTCTTTTTTTTTCTTTCACTCTTTTCTTCATGGGATTTATCTACAACTATTTGACACAATGCAGTTGATCAATCAAGGAGTTCCAGAAAATTTGTTGCATAACATATTGGATGTGGCTAATGAGTTCTTTGAGCTGCCTTCTAAAGATAAAGCAAGTTTCTGTTCCGAAGAGAGAGGGAAGTACATTACTGGAGAGAAAAATTAGACACCCTTGTCATCCATTAGAGGAACGCATGCAAGCCTGGCCTCAGAAACCATCTAAATACCATTAATTTGGCTCCAAAACATGTAATAATTTTAAGTCACTTTTGACTATATAGCAAACACTTGTTTAAAAAATAATCTCATTTTTCTTAAATTAATTTTAGAGAGGTAGTTGGAAGTTATTCTGTGGAGTGAGGAAGCTGAGTTTGTGTCTTTTGGATCTAATCACTGAAGGATTGGAACTTGAATATGAGTTTTTTGAGGGTGAACTTAGCCAAGTGCAAATAATGGGTATGAACTATTACCAACCATGCCCGGACCCAACATTAACCTTGGGATTACTTAAACATTATGATGGAAATCTCTTAACTTTTCTTCTACAAGAACAAGTTCATGACCTTCAAGTCTTCAAATTAAGGAGCAATGGTTGGCTGTTGATCCTGTCCCTCATGCCTTCGTAGTTAATATAGGCCTCACTTAACAGATGCATCCACATCTCTACCTAGCTCGCTCCTATTTTCTTAACATTTTTGGTAATGGCAATGCTACCATCACTCCCAGTTTATCATCCAAGGCCATAAAGTAGTCACTATGGAGTGTCTGCAGCATGTGAACTGGGAGTGAATAGTATCTAGCTTTCAAAATTTTATAGCCATGAATTTTTGTGAATTGTGAGTACAGATTATCATTATTAGTAATGGGAAGCTAAGCAGTGCGGAGGACAGAGTTGCGGCAAACAAAAAGGTTTCAAGGATGTCTGTCACCAGCGTCATCCTTCCTTCTGGAAACTGCCACATTGAACCTGCAAAAGCACTTCTTGTTGAGGACTGCAGTAATAGAGATTCTATATATACAAAGACTTTCCTAGCACCTATAGAACAGATATTCTGGAGGGATGAGTGGTATAAGCTCCAGCCTTGAAGTTTTACTAATGCTCCAGGACGAGGTCGACAAGCATGACATCAAGCAATGTAATCAAGTTTGGATTTCCTTGGTATAAGAGAATATGCATTTCTATGCCCGCTATACTCATTCTCTAATAGGAGGGCTGGAAGTACAGATGCTTCGAAGCATCATTAATTTTCAATACTCTCTTCTTATAATTTAACTGTGTCTAATTACTAGAAGCAACTTATTAATCATCTGCAAGGCACCAGATCAAAATTTACCTACTTCTCCTAGGAAATTAAGTTGTGTTTCTTATATCAAACCACTACTCAAGGATTGAATGATGCCTAGACATTCCTCTAACTAGTTCAAATGGAACAAAACAAAAAGACATTCTTATTTGCTGCTTTTGTTTATGATGGTTTGACACTTAATATTTTTCTATGCATTTTATTCTGCCTCCTGTATTTGAATCGATCCAAGATGCGAAGACAAAATCATTCCACTTTAAGAAAGAATCCAATCATTCTTTTCTTTAAAACCCTATTTATTCATTTCTTTGTGCTGGGGACGAATCAAATGGTGTTGATCCCTTTCAAGGTCAGCTTTGTTCTTATCTGGGGCGTGTTGAGAATATACATCCCACATGGGAAAAATGGGACATTGCCTATGAGTTTATAAGGGTTTAGGCCACTCCATCTATTCCCAATTAGTTTTGAATGTGAACCTAAGATTACTTTATCATGGTATCAGAGCAGGTTACCCACGTGTGCTCCACGTCACCTAAAAGTTATATACATCCCACATGGAAAAAATGAGACCTTGCCTATGAGTTTATAAGGGTTTGAGCCACTCTATCCATTGCCAATTTGTTTTAGAACTAATAATCAATTAAAGAAGACCAACTAGTCTAGCTAGTGTCAAGATTGTTTTGTTTCGTGCCTCTACTTGACATATTAATCATGGAGGTGCTCAACAATAACTTGTCTGGATATAGCAGTCACTATTGATATGGTTATGGAATGAAACACTACTTATTCATGTTTTTTCCTTCCTTCCATTGACACATTGCCTATGAGTTTATAAGGGTTTGGTGGGCCACTCCATCCATTGCCAATTTGTTTTAGAACTAATAATCAATTAAAGAAGACCAACTAGTCTAGCTAGTGTCAAGATTGTTTTGTTTCGTGCCTCTACTTGACATATTAATCATGGAGGTGCTCAACAATAACTTGTCTGGATATAGCTGTCACTATCAGAATAGGATATGGTTATGGAATGAAACACTACTTATTCATGTTTTTTCCTTCCTTCCATTGACACCTTGCCTATGGGTTTATAAGGGTTTGGGCCACTCCATACATTGTCAATTGAATAGGATATGGTTATGGAATGAAACACTACTTATTCATGTTTTTTCCTTCCTTCCGTTGACAACTAGCTGCAATCTCACTATACTGTGGAGAAGCTCATCTCACATAGAAGTGACTTGCAATTTGTACCTCAACTTTACATATTACCCACGGAAACTAGACCTGGGAATACACAAGTTTCTATATTTGAAACCATTCCTGTTATTGATTTTCTTCAACTTGGTACTGATAGAGCAGAATTGATTAAGCAAGTTACAACGGCTGTTTCTTGTGATGACTTTCATCATATGGTGGATGTGTGTCATTTGACACAAATTGATCTTAAAGGGTCACCGTTTACATGGACAAATGGTCAAGGAGTTGGCTCACATATTGAAATGTTGTTGGATAGGTGCTTTTGTTCTATTCTATGGTTAGACTATTGGTCGATGACTAGTTGTTCCACTTTGGTTCGGCACTCTTCTTATCATAATCCTCTCTTGATTTCATTCACCAAATACATTGCACAAGGTCCAATTCCATTCCGTTTTCAGAAGCTTTGGTTGGGGCACTCAGATTTTTTTAAACTTGTTCAAGTAGCATGGCAATCCTTTGAGGTATGTGGTTGTCCTATGTTTATTCTACAAAGGAAGCTTAAGCTTTTAAAACCTATTCTGAATGAGTGGAATGTTAATGTCTTCGGTAATGTTCATACCGCTGTGGATAGTGCACGCGCTGCCCTTGAAAAAATTCAACTAGCCATATCTCTTGATGGGTTTACTGAAGTGCGTCATGTTGAGGAGCTTTTAGCCCAGGATGCTTTATCAAATGCTTTATTGGTTCAGGAAAAATTATGGGCGGAGAAGGCAAGGGTGATATGGGTTAGGGAAGGTGACAGAAATACTGGCTATTTCCATACTTTGGCAAAAATTAGAAGAGCACGCTCCTCTATCACTTCCCTTCGCATTGGGGGGGACTTGGTGGATGATGTTAATATTTTGCGTGATCATGTTGTTCAGCATTTCACAAGTGCCTTTTCAGATGATGGAAATATTGCTGATACAGGTTTGGTTGAAAATATTATTCCTTCAATGGTTTCAGATTCAGAAAATGGCTCTTTACTTGCTATTCCTTCTGCTGAAGATGTCAAAAATGTTATATTTTCCATGAATGCTGATAGTGCCCCAGGTCCGGATGGTTACTCTGGTCACTTTTTTCAGGCTTGTTGGGATGTAGTTGGGTTGGATGTGGTCCGTGCTGTTAGATCTTTCTTTCAGTCAGGTTATATATTGCCTAATCTAAATTCCAGCTTTGTGGTGCTTATTCCAAAGGTTCAAGAAGCTGATGTTATCACTCAATTTCGGCCCATTGCTATGGCTAATTTTTCTTTTAAAATTATTACTCGCATACTGGCAGACCGTCTTGCTCCTATTGCTTCCAGGATTATATTGCCGAATCAATTTGCTTTTTTGAAAGGAAGACAAATCTCTGATTGCATTTTTCTGACTTCTAATAAGTGTGTTAACTTGTTGGATAATAAATGTCGTGGTGGGAATGTTGCCATTAAGTTTGATGTAGCAAAGGCCTTTGATACTCTGAATTGGGACTTCCTTCGAAGGGTTCTTAATGCTTTTGGTTTTCATGCAACTTTTGTGGAATGGATTAGTTCTATATTGGCTTCAGCTCGGCTCTCTATCTTATTTAATGGCTCTCCAGTGGGATTTTTTAGTTGTAGCCGTGGAGTTCGACAAGGTGATCCATTGTCTCCTATTCCTTTTTGCCTTGCTGAAGAGGTTCTTAGCCGTGGTATCTTGCGTCTGGTTGATATGGGGCATGTCCAATCTATATCCTCTCCTCGTGCTGTGAAAGTTCCTTCTCATGTTTTATTTGCTGATGATATAATGGTTTTTTGTAAGGGAGATAAAAGAAGCCTACTAAATCTTATGGCTTTCTTTGAGGAGTACAGACTCAACTCGAGTCAATTGATGAACAAAACCAAGTCTCATGTTTATTTGGGGAAGTCAACTCTTCATCGTCGTACTCTAATATATTCTTGGTTGGGTGTTTCAGTGGGTAAATTGCCTTTCATGTACCTTGGTGTGCCAATTTTTGTTGGCCGACCAAAGCGAATTTAATTCCAAGTCTTGGCTGATCGAATTCATAATGTTATGTCTAATTGGAGAGGGCATTCTCTTTCCATGGCAGGACGGGTAACTCTGGTCAATTCTGTGGTGGTTAGTATGCTTTCCCATAGTTTCACAATATATGCTTGGGCAAGGTCTGTATTGCAACAAGTTCGAAATTTGATGAGGAATTTTATTTGGACTGGCAATGTGTCTTCTAGAGCCTATTATCCAGTCTCTTGGAAAAAGTGTTGTGCTCCATTGAAGGAGGGTGGTCTTGGAGTTCGTAATATTATGGCTCTTAATAAGGCTTTCCTCCTAAAAAAAATTTGGGATTTCTTAACTAAGTCTACACCAGCGGCTGCTTTTTTTCTGCTCGGTTTCTTCAATGTTCAGGTCAGCTATGTTCTTACTATAAAAAATCATCTATTTGGCCTGGCATGCGACCCTTGTTTATGGATATTTTCTACAACTCTAAATGGTTAGTGGGCAATGGTCGATCAATTGATTTTTGGCATGGAAATTGGCTTAATGGTTCAGTTGTTGATAGATTGGGTATTGTGCATCAGCTTTGCAAATTATTATGTGCCAAAGTTTCTGATTTCATCAGAGATAGCTCTTGGTATTGCTCTACAAATTTGACTGCTGATCTTGCTGCACTTTGGTTAGAAATTTCAGCTGTTAGACTTCCTTATTCAGACATGGAGGATAAGCTGGTGTGGTTGGATTCTTCTTATGGGAGTTTATCTTTATCTATAGCCTATGAGTTCAAGAGGAGTAAACAGGCAATTGTTCTTTGGGATAGATGGGTTTGGCGTCAATGCTTTCGTCCTCGAAACTCTATTACTTTATGGAAATTTCTTCATGGTAAGCTTTTAACAGATGATCTCTTACTTTAGCGAGGCTTTTCTTTTGCTTCTATGTGCTCTCTCTGTCATGCATCTGCTGAGATGGCCCACCACCTTTTTTTTGAGTGCTCTTTCTCTATGAAGGTCTGGTCTGCAGTTTTATCTTGGTTTAAAGTCAGTATTCATTTCCTGGATATATATGATTTCTTCTCTTACCCACTGCAACATGGTTTTGGTACTCAATTGCAATTGCTATGGTGGGGAATGATGGGAGCTGGATTCTACTCTCTTTGGGAGGTTAGAAATTCTATCTGTTTTGATGAGCGTCGCCTACCTATTGATTATTTGATTCACTCTATCAAGTAGCAAATTCGAGAGGTTGATTCTTGGGGTTTAGGAATTATGCGTAACTCAATAGATGAGCTTTGTATTTTCAGTGCTCTTAGAATCAGCGGTAGAGTCTCAAGATCACATCAAATTCGTGAGGTAAATTGGCATGCTCCTTGTGCTTTTCAGTTAAAGGTTAATACAGATGGTGCTGCTCGTGGGATGCCAGGACTCGCGCGCTATGGAGGTATTTTTCGTGATCACTTAGGTAATTGTATGGGTTGTTTTGCTGGTTCCATGGGTATTGTTACTGCCCTAGAAGCAGAGCTTCAAGCCATTATTTGTGCATTTTCAATAGCATCAGGAAAAGGATGGACTTCTCTCTGGATTGAGTGTGATTCAGCGGTAGCAATTCACTTTCCTGCCAATAAAAATTACTCAGTCCCTTGGCGTCTAAGTGTTGATTGGGTCAATTGTTGTACCATTCTCTCCTCTATGCAGATTCAGTTTTCACATATTTATCGAGAAGGGAATCAAGTGGCTGATTGCTTAGCTAACTATGGGGTGGATCATGAGGGGCATTATTGGTGGGACTCTTGCCCTCCTTGTGCATCAGCTGCATTTGTTCACAATTTGCAAGGGTTACCGAATTTCCGTATTAGCTAATTCTAAAGTGCTTGATAGATTTCATGCAACAGTGGTTTCTGCTGCATGATTGCTCTATTCATTAGTTTGAAACTATTTTAGCTCAGTACTCACTTTGAGTACTTTATTTCATTTTGTTTTCAGAGAGGTTTTGGTTCTTGTCCCCCTCTATCTTCTTGTGTTTTCTTTTCCTTTTATTAATAAAATGAAATAGAGGGATGGGCGGTGGGTTCCCGGTTGCGATGGCCCCCTTTCTTTCGAGATTGTGGGTGGGTGTCAGTCACCCCAAATCAGCTGTCGCAGAGGAACTAATATCGCCTAATCCTCTATTTAATTAAAAAAAAAAAAGTTTGACATACTCTTCCTTTTTCTTCATTTTTGCTAACAGGATTTATTTGACTAACTGTTTATATGATTCCAACATAATGCAGTTGATCAATCATGGGATTAAAGATAACTTGTTGGATAAGGTATTGAATGTAGCCAATGAGTTCTTCGAGCTGCCTAGTGACGACAAAGCAAGTGTCTATTCCGGAAATTCTATGCAAAGCTATAGATTACACACCAGCATCGACTATATGAGAGAACAGGTACATTACTGGAGAGACGTTTTGCGACACCCTTGTCATCCTTTAGAGGAGCACATCCGATTCTGGCCACAGAAACCACCTCAATATCGGTAAATTTTTTCAAACCAGCTAAACCACTTCCCGGACATTTATTTTAGAGCAGTGCCTGGCTGACCGTACTAATTCACCAAATGATGTGACATTGTTGGAGAATAGAACACCACGTACCTCACAATATCTAAGCCTTGAGAAATAAAATAAAAAAAATCAAGGGCCTCTCCACATATTGTTAGTTGGTTTTTGGTTGGACGTCTATGTTTCTACATTTATTACTCTGGTTTAAGTCCATTATTCTGCAATTTCAGAGATTTGGTTGGAAGTTACTCTGTGGAAGTGAGGAAGCTGGGTTTGTGTCTTTTGGATCTAATTTCTGAAGGATTAGGACTTGGATCTGGCTTTTTTGGGGGTGAACTTAGCCAAGTGCAAATAATGGCTACAAATCATTACCCACTATGCCCAAATCCAAGCTTAACCTTGGGATTACCTAAACATAGTGATGTCAACCTCATCACTCTTCTTATACAAGGAGAAGTTTCTGGACTTCAGGTTTTGAAAGATGGGCAATTGTTAACTATTCAGCCTGTCCCTCATGCATTTCTAGTTAATATAGGCCACATCTTACAGGTGAACAAACTAACTCCTTTTCATTAAGCATTTTGTAGAGAAAATTAGATTGTCAGCTTTGAACTTAAAATCTGGGTCTTAGGTTCAAGTTTTATTTTTATGTTTTTTTTTTTTTTTTTGAATCAAGATTGTGATCCTTTAAATGTGTACATTACCAGTGGCAGAACCAGGATTTGATCTTGGGGGAGAGGGGGGTCCAGACATAAAGTGTCGGTCACATAACAGAATTACTATAACGTAAGTTGGAAGTAAAAAAAAAAAAAAAGGCAATAGTATAACAATAATCTAAAAATCTTATTCAATAGAATTTGTAAGCGGTAAGCCAACAATCAAGAAAAAATAAAATACAATTCCTACGAAAAAAATCCAACCCAAAGGATGAATAGAATACAATTACCCATATATCAAAACATAACTCGACATTCTTGCATGTCTCGAAAGTAATCTATTATTGAGTCGATGGTAAATTTTTCTGCAATTTCTTTCTCAATGTACATCAGTAACAAGTCTGTAAGGAAGTCATTCTCCATTCGGTTATGAAGCCTTGTTTTGACTATACGCATAGCAGAAAATGATCACTCTGTAGTTGCTGTAGACACTGGAAGAGTAATCACAAGCACAATCACTCTATAAACAAGCGGATACCTTGTTGATCTTTTAGTTCTTACTAACCACTGAGATAAATCAGAAATAGTTGAAATACTTTTGAACTCTTGATCTTTAACCACATCATACTCAAAAAATTCAAGATGTTTCTTGAGTTGCAGCTTCTCATGATCTGCAAAGTCATGTGGATAGAATTTTTCTACCAACTGACATATGGCATCAATCTTAAAACACTTGCTTATTTCAATAGGATCCAAAGCTGAACTAAGAGTAAGTAGCTCTACAGCATGCTCATTAAACCGATTACTTAATTCTTGCAATTGAGAATCTATGACAGCATAAAATATATCTACCTGGTAATAATGTTGAATTGTCCAATCATCTTGTTGGTGACGAGCTCGACCTCCTCTTCCAACATAACGAGCATTCATATCTGGGATATCTATGTTACGTGCCTCACAAAAAGAATTTACCTTAGCAAATAAAGTATCCCATCCATCATCTCTCAACTTTTGAATGAATGTTTTAGTAGAGGACACAAGACTCATGGCATTCAAAATGTCTTGAGATTGACTTTGCAAAGCTAGACAAAGTTCATTAGTATTCTCCATAATTTCTTCCATGAAGATGAAGACAAATTGATACAATGTCATTGACTCATAAGCTAAATCTGCATCTCCTGCTTGAGGACGCTTCCCTTCCTCAATTATGTTCAAAAGAACCTGACAAGTTAGGCTAAATCTTTGTCTCAAACTAGAAATAGATTTGAAGTGCGAACTCCAACGAGTATCTCTAGTACACTGCAAGGTTCCAATTTGGTTAAGTCCTCTTCCGGTCTCAAGTTCATCAATTGAAGTCAAATATGCAATCTCTTCTACTTGAGCGCTTTGAAATTCATCGTTACGCTTGCATGAAGCACCGAGAATATTGACAATAAAAGTCAATTTAGTAAAAAACTTTTGGATAGGAATAACTTCTCTCGATGCTGCTACTAAAGCCAATTGCAATCTATGTGCTAAACAATGAACATAGTAAGCATACGGACAATCCTTCAAAATCAAAGCTTGTAGCCCATTCCACTCACCTCCCATATTACTTGCACCATCGTGTCCTTGGCCTCGAATATTTTGGATATCTAAATTGTGATTTGATAAGACTGAATATATTGCCTTTTGCAATGTCGATGCCTTGGTGTCCGATACATGAACAAGTCCAAAAAAAGGCTCCCGAATAAAACCATCTTTGTCAACAAATCTCAATACTATAGCCATTTGCTCTTTCTTTGACTCATCATGAACTTCATCAACAATTATGCAAAATTTTGAATTATCAATTTCTTCCCGAATGGCCTTTTTTACTCTTACTGAAAATGCTTGTAACATTTGTTTTTGAATCTTTGGCGACGTGTAAGAAGCATTTCTTGGAGCATTCTGTAATATATCTTCAGCAACTTTTTCATTATATGAAGCCAACAATTCTAAGAGTTTCACAAAATTACCAGGATTGATTGAATCAACACTTTCATCATGACCTCTAAAAGCACAACCTTGAAATGCAAGCCATTGAACTGCTTCAATTGAAGTTTTGACTCGAAGACGGTTGTCTGCAATTTGTTTTGAAGTATAATTTTCAACAACATTCTGTATATGTTGGGGTTGCTTCATCAAGTCGTCACAGGCCCTTACAGCATTCTTATGAAAAGAGTCAGAATCTTTACCCATATGACTCAGAAAAGCACAACCCTTTCCATCTCTTACCTTCTTCCAACTTTGAAATCCCTTAATAGTGAAAACTTTGTGGCCAGAATGGCCCGTGGGCTTATTAAAAAGAAAACACGGAGACAAAAAGCTTTATCTTCAGTCGGAGAATATTCTAACCATGAAGAAAATAGTGCAAACCACGAAGATTGAAAGCTACTGTTGCGCTTTCCTTTTGGTGGATATGATGAAAGTAAAGGCTGGTATGGACCAAGTTTAATATAAGCACGTCGGACTTCATCTTGTAGATTAGGATGATATTCCCAAATTAGCGGACGTTTTCCCGGATCACTCTAGTGAATCAATCTGAATTTCATTGATTTCAGTTCTTGGAAATTTAGCACGATTTTCAGCCTCTTGAGTCTCAACATCAGACTGTGGTAAGGTAGCACTAGATTCGGCGTTTTCAGGTGTTTTTCTTTTAGTAAACCATTTATCAAGTGTCTTCTGTGTGGATGACTTTTTCATCTACAAATCAAAAAAAAAATTGCATATTAACAATGGGTATTCAAATAAAATCAATCGAACAGAAGCATAAAAAAATGGAAAAAAAATATAATACAGGGCAAAAAAAAAAACAAAAAAAAAAGAAGAAAAAGGGTATCGCACCTTTCATAATTCAGTTGCTGCAAATTAGAGAGAGAAAAATAGGTGATAGAGTAGAAAGAGGGATTTTTTTTCGATGACAGTAGAAAGAGGGATTGCAAGCCCCACCTTATATAGATAGCTGTCAGAATCCTAATCATACAAGAATACTTATTTATTACTATATTGATTTTCTTCTCTTATTTTATTAGTTCTTTATAAACTATTATTATTGTTTTTATTTGTTTAAATATGACAATCACATGGGTGGGTTTGGAAAGTGGGAGAGTTAGTAACTTAATATATTATATATTTGGGAAAATGATCATTTACCCAATTTCAGCTTAAAAATTGCTCACTTGCTCCACTAACAGTTTTTTAACCTCATTTATCCAAAACACTCTAAGGGATTATTTCCCTAATACCCAATTAATTCTTTTTTTTATTCTTTTTATTTATTTTTGAGACTTTTTTGCCCTCTCCTTCTTTCTCACTTAGAGAGAGAGAAGTCATCCTCCACCTTACTGTGCTCTGGTGATCAGTGGCCGGCCGCGGTCTCCGGAGACCAGTGACAGAAATCCGGAAACCGATGACAGGAATCCTAGGTCCGGTCACAAGAATCAGGAATCCGGCTACTGGACTGGTGACCGGATTCCGGCGTCTGAATTTATTGCCCCCTAATAATACCCAATAACCATATTATTGCCCCCAGTAATCATATTATTGCTCCCCAGTAATCATATTATTGCTCTCTAATAATTATATTATTGCCTCCAATAATCATATTATTGCCCACCAGTGAATTGTATAAACTCCCGAAACCAAAATGAATACACTACAGGCACAAATGATCAATTTATATGCATATTATTGCCCCCCCAATACTCATATTATTGTCCCGCAATAGACATGTATAACTACTCAATAAAACTTTTTTTTTCAATCTTCTTTCTTCTTTCCTTATAAGCCTTCTGCCAAATTTACAAAAAAAAAAAAAAAATTCAGAACCACGAGACTGGGAGAGGTCGTGCTCCAGAATCGCATCCAAACGGAGGAGCGTGGAGTTGACGTGGGACTGGGCGAGGTCAAGCTCGCGGACCTTGGCTCTAATGTGGTCGCAGGTGGAGGAGACGTTGGAGAGGATGTGATCGGCATCGAACTTGACGATGTCGAGGACCTGGGAGGATTTCTAGAGATTGGAGAGGTCGCGGATCTTGGCGCTGATGTGGTCGGTGAGGTTGCAGGTGGAGGAGACGTTGGAGAGGACGTGGTCGGCGTCGGACTTGACGATGTCGAGAACCTAGGAGGATTTCTGGAGATTGGAGAGGTGCTTTTCGAGGTCGGAGCGCTGGGAGAGAGGAGGTGGTCAAGGTTGAGATCCAAGGCGAGCCGTGGACTGCGGTGGAGGAGGAGAGTCGTCGCTGACTGGGATGGTGAGGAGGACCAGCGCCGGTGGCGAGTATGCAGGGCTCCGGCAACGGGCTCGGGAAGCAGAGGAGAGAGAGAGAGAGAGAGTATGAGGGCAGTACTGTCAAAGACTATTGGATTGGGTAAATGGGGTTAAAAAACTCTTAGTGGAGTAAGTGGGCAATTTTTAAGCTAAAATTGGGTAAGTGGTCACGGTCCCTATATATTTATGTACAATTGACTTTTGGGGGGGGGGGGGGGGGGGGGGGGGTTGGGTCCAGTTGTATGTAGGAATGGTTATAGGTACACTAATGTACCTGCATATAGATCAAGTAAAATTTACTTAATTAAAAGACCAAAATCAGAATCGAATCTTTCACAAAGATTTAATGAAAAAATAAAATCATTTATTCAAGGGTAGTGGCTATCTAATTATCAGTTCTTTTTTTAGTACTACTACTAGAAAATTTTTTCATGAAATTTGGAATCCATGAGTGCAGATTATCAGCAATGGGAAGCTATGCAGTGCCGAGCACAGAGTTGTGGCAAACAAAAAGGCTTCAAGGATGACAGTCGCCAGCTACATCAATCCATCCAACAATTGCCAAATTGAACCTGCAAAAGCACTACTAGTTAAGGTCTTCAGTCCTCCACTCTACAGAGCTTTTGTATACAAGGATTTTCTTAGCACATATGTAACAGATACTCATCAAGAAGTACCGCCACTTGAGCGTTACACCGTGTAAACTCCAAGTAATCTTAAAGTGTGTATGTTTGCAATAGTGACTAAAACTTCAATACTGTTAGAAAGTAGACCAAAATTAGCTTGGTATAGTTGTCAACATTTAACATATTCATTCTGTATCATCACATTGATTCTGTTGTAGGAAAATATGATTCGGGAGAAAATATTGTGTTCTATTATTGATAATAGGAGCCCTTAATATAGGGATTTACATAGTACATACAAAGTAATAGAATCTGAATACAATTAGGGAACCTAGAATCTTCTCCTATTACAACTCTAGAACAAAACCCTAGTTTGAAGAGGCACATTAGAATACAACATCCTTAAACACTCCCCCTTGTGCCGCTTAAACTTGGTGATGACGCTTTGATCGTTGCCTTACTAAAAACCTTGCCAGGTAACAAAAACCTAGTGGAACAAAAATAACCCTGGTCGAAGGACAAAAAGAGCACAACACGTCCTTCACTCTTCGAGATCGAAGATGTAGACATCATGCCTCCCCTTGATGTCAACATCTCCCCCAGACTGCTACAATCATAGGAGTTCGGATAACTTTCTCAATCTGATGCTCTTCACATGTTTCTCGAATGTCGATTTAGGTAACGACTTAGTAAATAAGTCCGCTAGATTATCCTCTGATCGGATTTGATTTACTTCAATCTTTAGAATTGATTGTTGTTGTTGATTGTAAAAATTCTTAGGCGATATATGCTTGGTGTTGTCGCCCTTGATGAAACCTAATTTCATTTGCTCAATACATGCTGCATTATCTTCATAAATTCATGTAGGTTCATCTGTGGTAGACTTTAAACCACAAGTTCCTCGAATGGGTCTAATTACAGACTTTAGCCATATGCATTCATGCACGGCTTCATGTAGAGCAATAATCTCAGCATGATTCGAGGAAGTAGCAACAAGGGTCTGTTTTGTAGACCTCCAAGATATCGCAATGCTTCCCATGGTAATGAAAAAAAACCCGTTTGGGAGTGACCTTTGTGAGGGTCAGAGAGATACCCTGCATCAGCAAAACCCATTATGACGTTGCTATCATTTTGATGGAGGGGAGGAGGAGTAGGACGCAGGCCACTCTGGGTAGTGGCGTCGATGGCTACGTTACGGAAATTGGCGTTTTGCCTTATGGGGTCCGATCCCAAACTTCCATCATTTCTTTTCTCTCTGTAGGGATAAAATAAGCCCATATCAATCATACCTTTTAAGTTTTGAAAGATTGTCTTTACACCAATCCAATGGCGGCGTGTTGGCACAGAACTATGTCGTGGTAACAAGTTCACTGTGAATGAGATATCTGGTCTTGTGCATTGAACTAAGTACAATAATGCACCTATTGCACTTAGGTAGGGCACTTCTGTCTCTAACAACTCTTCGTCCTCATCCTTTGGACGAAACGGATCTTTTCCGAGCTCAAGACTTTGGCCAATCATGGGAGTACTCACAGGCTTTGCTTTATCTTCATTAAAGCGCCTTAGTAATTTCTGAGTGTACGCTGACTGATGGATCATAATCCCATGCTCGATTTCTAATATGAGACAAAACTGTGTCTTCCCAAAATCTTTCATCTCAAATTCAGATTTCAAGTACTTAGCAGTTTCTCTTAACTCATCTAGAGTTCTAATCAGATTCATGTCATCGACATAAACTGCTACGATTGCAAATCTGGAACTTTTCTTTTTAATAAACACGCATGGGCATATTTCATTGTCTACACATCTCTTCCCAATCAAGTAATCACTTAGACAGTTATACCACATCCGTCTGGATTGTTTCAATCCATATAGTGAGTGTTTCAATCTTATAGAAAACGAGCTCTGTGGTTTAGAGCCACTTGATTTGGGTAATTGAAGTCCATCTGGAACCTTCATATATGGACGTTATAACGTTCCGCTACCTTGTCAGTTTGGTAGTTTCTGAAAAACTTGACATGCAGCTTATGGATGTGGTTACAACATATCTCTATGGGGATCTAGATTCATATATATATATATATGGGGATCTAGATCCCCATAGAGATATGCTGTAACCACATCCATAAGCTGCATGTCAAGTTTTTCAGAAACTACCAAACTGACAAGGTAGCGGAACGTTATAACGTCCATTACGGGAGAATATGTCTCCTCGTAATCAATCCTAGGGCGTTGTGAGAAACCTTGCTCCACAAGGCGGGCTTTATACCTAACAACCTCATTTTTCTCATTACACTTTCTAACAAAGACTCATTTATGGACAACATGCTTTATACTTTGGGGTGTCAGCGTTATAGGCCCAAATACCTATCTCTTTGTTAGTGAATCCAATTCAGCCTGGATTGCATCTTTCCATTTAGGCTAATCCGCTCTTCATTGACATTCTTCAACAGAGCGAGGTTCGATATCATCATGTTCTATGATTCCTTGAGCAATAGAATATGCAAATGCATCATCAAGGATAATAGAGTTTCTCTTTAATGTCTCATGTACACTACTATAGTTTATGGAGATCTCTCCATTCTCTGGAATTGGTTCTGTCATCGGGGCGTCCCCTACTGATGTCTCTTGGATATAACCATAATCCGGAATATCATCATGAGACGGATTATCTATATCGATGATTAATGGATCTTTTTGTGCCAAACTCGCTTTCTTTCTTGGGCGAGAATCCATCGAACCTTTGGGCGTCCCTCATTTTCTTGCAAGGAGACTGGCCTTAGCCACAGTGCCATCTCCACTAGGGACGGCGGCGCCATGCCTATCTCCCCTTGGTATGGCATCATATCCTCCACTTTTGGGGATATCAATCCTTGCAGGCTCGTTTGCAGTAGGTATATGTGATCTCGTCACTTTAGCTATATCAGAAAACGCATCAGGCATAGAATCTGCTACGTTATGAAGATCGAGTATTCTCCGCACTTCAATTTCAGATTGTGCGGTTCGGGGATCAAGATGAGACAAAGTGGGGACAGACCACGACAATTCTTGTCGTTCCTTTTGAACATTAGTGTTCTTATCTCCCCCTAACAATGGGAAGACTGTCTCATCAAAGTGACAATCGGCAAATCTAGCGGTAAAGAGATCGCCTGTCAAGGGTTCTAAATAGCAGATGATCGTTGGAGAGTCATATCCAACATAAATGCCTAATCGTCTCTGAGATCCCATTTTGGTGCGCTGTGGCGGCGCAATTGGCACATAAACTGCACACCCAAATATGCATAAGTGTGAGACATCAGGCTCATATCCAGTAACTATCTGGGACTCAAAAAAGGGTTGAGTGACAGTGGGCCTCAGACGAATAAGCACAGCTGCATGCAATATTGCATAGCCCCAGGCAGAAACAGGGAGATTGGTAAGCATAACCAATGCTTTAGCAACCATTTAAAGTCTTTTAATGGCAGCTTCTGCGAGGCCATTTTGGGTGTAAACATGAAGAACATGATGTTCAACCTTAATCCCAATGGACATGCAATAATCATCAAAAGTTTTTGATGTAAACTCCCCAGCATTGTCCATACGTATTGACTTAATAGGATGATCAGGGTGGTGAGCCCATAATTTAATGATTTGTGCTAGGAGTTTAGCAAATGCAGCATTTCTTATGGACAAGAGCATGACATGTGACCAGCGTGTCGATGCATCAACAAATACCATAAAATATCTAAATGGTCCGCATGATGGTTGAATAGGTCCACAAATATCACCTTGGATTCTTTGCAAGAATGGGATATTTTCTTTAGTGTCCTTTGCATAGGATGGTTTAGATCCTAACTTTGCTAAAGAGCAGGCTTTGCAAAAGGAAAGATAAGCTTTTGAAGCGGAAAATTGGGTCAAGGAGGCAGTGTTGGCGTCAAAGCCAACGTTAGGTAGTAGGGGTACGTGGCTTTGGCCAATGACGGCCGGTTTTGCATAGGAATGGCGCCATGTGGCTCTAGTGCCCTTCCTTGGACCGAATTTCGGGTTTAACTTCTTTTCGTTTTGAAAAATAGATGTTCGTGTGAAGTCCTTAGTATACGGATCATCATATCACGACCTGGGTGTCCCGAACGGTCATGCCAAAGCCTATATGTGTCAGAATCCCATAAGTCATCTCTCATGACATGGTTGGATTCAATAATTCGAATAGTGGTTTCATATAACCCGCTAGAGAGACACATAAGTTTCTCAAATACTCGTTTATGTCTGTAGTCATTAGAGGTTATGCAAAGGAACTCTTGTCCATTCTCATAATGTGTTTCTACATGAAAAGCATTGTCTCTTATATCTTTGAAACTCAGTATGGTTCTTCCGGCCCTAGGAGCATATAGAGCTTCAGTGACATTAATACTTGTGCCATTTGGTAACATAAATTGAGCTGGTCCTCGATCATGAATCAATTGTGATGGTCCTGCCATCGTAGTCATTGAAGATCGACTAGGCATCATCCATAGAAATAATTGCCTATGTCGCAATGTAGTATGTGTGGTGCCACTATCTACGAGGCATTCAAGCTCTCCAGGAAATATACTGAAAAATAATAAAGTTCGGAATTAAAATATGTCCAAGACATTCAATAATAAAACGATACTTTAATAGCCAATGACTACATCAAAGTTTCTTAACCAAAGTCTAATCCAAAAATAAAAATTAAGGCATATTTTCCATTACATAATACTTTGGAAAATAAGAAAGGGCTAATCTAATCAAAGTCTGCAGCATCCTTGTGCACTCCATCTTTAGGTTTGCAGTTCTCTATGGTGAGATTGACATCTTCACCATATTCTTCTTCTTCTGCAAGGTATACTTCTTGCTCCCTCAGGTCCTTATACTCCCTGTTGCGTGCAACCAGTTGATTGCTTGCTTTGCATTACTTGAACCAATGCTCACTTGATCCATATCGATGACACACGTCATTGTGGTTTCCTTCCTTTAATTTAGGTGCGCGTTGTGGACGTCCCCTAGGGGGGTTGACGCCACCACTACCGCCCATGGCACCACCACCATGGCCGGTGACGCCACGGCCATCTCTCCCACGTGTGGCATTGCCACCACGTGTATCATCTCCAAATTGGTTGTTTCCTTCCTTGTTAGGGCGGTTATATGGACCTACACGTCCATCATGTCCCTTATTCTTAGGGTTCCACTCCTTGCGTCCTTCTTTTGGTGCATTATAATTTGCCTCATGAACGCTCTTAGTTCCAACAGGCCTTGAATTATAATTTTTCACAAGTATGTTGTCATGTTTCTCAGCTACAGACATAATATTGATAAGCTTATTAAACCTCGTGATCCGTCCTGCATTCCATTCATTTTGATATTGCTTTGATACCAGGATTGCTGAGACGGGAAAGGTGGAGAGAGTTTTCTCAATTAGCTCTTGCTCTGTGACAGGCTGTCCACAAAACCTGAACATGGATTTGAGGCGAAGAGCTTCTTAATTATATTCAGCAACAGTTTTGAAGTCTGCAACAAGCAGATTGCTCCATTGGACCTTCAAATCAGGGAGGAGGGAATCTTGGACATTGCCAAAACGCTCTTCTAGCGCTACCCATAATTCTCTTGCATCTCTAATCGACATGCACTCCATACGAAGTGATTTATCCATGTGTCGTTGCATCAGGATGACTACTCGAGCATGCCTAGTAACTGTAGGCTCGAAAACAAGATCTGGGTTTGGTGGCCGGATTATGGGTAATATTCCCAAAGAAGTAAGGTGTTTCTCAACGTCAGTCACCCAACTATGGTATTTCGAACCCGTTGAGTCAAGCATGGGAAAGTCGAGTCTTGGTTCATTCGACATCCTAAAAATAATAAGAAGAAATAGATTAGTATCGGAGTAAAACCTTCCACGATCACTAATAATAGGATTTCCGAGCTATGCTACCAAGAAATCAATTTCCAAGTTTATTTGGATTAGACCGAAACAATGATGTTTGATATGGTCAAAGATCGATGCTTGAGGACGCTCTTAGTCCTACGATCATGAACGGTCTCAGTTCGTGTATAGCGTGAATCCCCACAATTCCGCTTATTAAATAATCGAACCCATATTTGTATCTTGCAAATCCTGAAGCAAATAAAGAAATTTAAAAGACAATAAAGTAGGAATTTTAATCATAAAAACTTACTTGATGATTTGGCGCTTAAGTCACGCGTGTGTTGATGCAGGTGTAAAGGGGCAGAGTTTGCAGCAATGTCGGATATGCGGGGCAGCAGGGACTGTAGTGGTAGCGGGTATGCAAGACAGCGGCGATGTGGGGCAGCAGCAGAGTGCGTGTGAAGCAGGCACGCCGGTTGCGGAAGGCAGGTGCTCGGGTTGCTGCGGGTTGTAGGAGAGCAGATGCTAGCGTGGGCTAGCAGGTGGTGCGCAAGGGCTGCGGGGGCAGCAGGCAAGAGGGTGCGCAGGCGGGGAGCAACGAGTGCAGGGGCGCGTAGGAGCTGCGGGGGCTGCAGGGCTAGGTGGCTAGCTCGGCTAGGGCTTGCGGTAGGTTTCAGTGAGAATTTTTTTCTGTTTTTTGTTTTAGAGTTTTGGCTTTTAGGGCTCTTACTGATAACGTGTTGTAGGAAAATATGATTTGGGAGAAAATAGTGTATTCAATTATTGATAATAGGAGCCCTTAATATAGGGATTTACGTACAGAGTACATATAAGATAATAGAATCTGAATACAATTAGGGAACCTAGAATCTTATCATATTACAACTCTATAACTAAACCCTAGTTTGAAGAAGCACATTAGAATACAACATCCTTAAACAGATTTTATATTATTAGCTAGGCAATAATAGGCCTAGAATAGCTTCCCCTTTTGTATCCTAGAATCAAGCCGTATTCTTGTATATATGATTTACAGATCAATAGAGCAAATATCATCTCCAGCAAATCTGTCTTTATTGTTTTACAAATACTAGTTTCAAGATTTATACATGGGGTCACTTGAGAGTTAGAGTTCATTTCACGAATTTGAGTCTCTGAAATTGTACTAATGCTCCAGGAAGAGGCATTTGCACTAAACAATCTGATCAAGTTTCAATCTCTGAAAACCAGAATTTGGACCTCCTGATCGAAAGACGAAATCATAAAATATCAGGGCCTTAAATAATAACAAAAGATTAAACATAAAAAATGGCTGTGGTATTACTTCAAGTAAGAAAGAATCAAATTGTTTCCTGTCGTCTCTTTTAAATAAATATTTATTTTATCGAATCAAATGTTTTTGAAGAACAACTTTGTTCTTATCTGGTTCTTGAGTAGCTAGCCGATGACGTTGCAGGATGCCTAATAGTACTCTCCAATTAAAAATAAGATTAGGAAGACTAAATATTAATCTAGTGGCATTGAGTTGTTTGGTTGTGAGCTATGCTGTTACATTATTCAAATAGTATTGCCCCCATACTCTAATTAATATGTAATCACTCCCATTGAGCTAGCTAGCTCGACCGTGGACTAAAAATGGAGAAGCTCATCTCGAATAGAAGTGACTTGCAATCTGTACAGGAAGCTTACATATTACCTCCCGGAACTAGACCTCGGAATAAACAATTGAGTTTCTACAAGGTTTGGCATACTTCTCTCTTTCTTTTTGTTAAATTAGTTTTGTTTGGAAGTATACATGCATACTAAACAAACATTTGATCACAACTGCAGTTGGCAAATCACAGAGTTCCACACAACTTGCTGCATAATATAATGAATGTTAGTAAGGAGTTCTTTGAGCTACCTTGTGAAGACAAAGCAAGCATCTATTCTGAAGATGCCAAGAAAAATCGTAGATTATATACTAGCATTGACTACATGAGAGAGAAGGTACATTTCTGGAGAGACACTTGGTTAAACTAGGTTCAAATCCAGGGCCCTTTCCATAACTTGGTTAAACAAGCTTCAAATCTACATCGATGTTTGACAAAATGTCTGAGAAGCTCATCTCAAACAGAAGTCACTTGCAATTTGTACCTGAATCCTACATATTACCCCCAGGAACTAGGCCAGGCAATACACAGGTCTCTGTATTGGAGGTCATTCCAGTCATTGATTTTCAGCAACTTGGTATCAACCAATGTTTTAAAACGCTAAGGCGTAGGGCGAGGCATTTTCCAGTGAGCCTCAGCAAGGCGTTCGCCTTACGCCTTACGCATAAATGACCTATATTCATGTAATTACTACTCTTATATATACCACATTAAGAATAACCAAAAGAACATTACTAATTGTCATTCACTCACAATAAATGAAGTACTAGAAGCATATGATTCAACAAAATTACCAACATAAAATGAAATCAAGGATTTAAAGTTCAAACACCAAAGATCAAGAACAAAAAATACTTCAACTCCCCCGGAATTGGTTTAGCCCATTTCCAAGCATGATCTTTCTTTGTTGTCCCACTAGTAGTAGTACTAGAACTCATTGTTGCTGCACTAAACAAAACATCCTATCAATTACATATAAAATAATAATCTGGGCAAAGTAAATAAAACAACATTAGTAGACAAGCCTATTATATATACACAATCTGGAGATAACAATTAAGCAAACAATATATGGGGCACAATCAACACAACAACAATAGTAACCAAATCAACATCTGGGCAAGGAGTTCAATGCAATTTGGGTAGCTAATTTGGACAATACCAACCAACATCTATGCATTCAGTCAATGATACAATACCAACCAACATCCATGCATTCAGCAATTCCGAATTACTTGTAACAATCAAAAATCTAATATTCACAAAGCCTTTACAAAGCAGAGCCTAAACATTCAAACTTCAAAGTGCGAAAATCAATTGAACTGTACCTTCAAATCTTGTCTGCAAGTCGAACTCCAAATCTGCAAGCACCTCTTCAAGTCTACAAATCAAACTCTAATAATCAAACTCCAACAATCAAAATCCAAGTCTGCAAATTGAACTCCAATAATCGAACTCGAAGTTTGCAAATCGAACTCCAAGTCTGCAAATCAAACACCAAATCGAACTCTAAGTCTGAAATCGAACTTGAAGGCTTCAAATCAAACTCCAATAATCGAACTCCAAGTCTGCAACTCGAACTCCAAGTTCGAAAATAGTCTCCTTGTCTCCTTTACAGCCAAATCCTTGAGAAGGATAATGGGTTGATTGGGTTCTAAGGGATTTGCATCAGATTGCTGCCTTTTATCTCTTTGGAAGTGCGAAAGCTGAAATGGGGGTTAGAATGATGTCCTCTGCTCGGTGTCGCGCGACCTAGGCAGGTCTTTAAGCCTTCAAAACCCAAAACGACGTCGTATCGGAAAAGACCCCCAAAAAAAAAAACACTGCGCGTGCGCCTAGGACGCCTCAGGCGTCGTTTTTTGCCCCTTGGACGCCTTGGTTGCTGCCTCATAAGCCTCGTCGCCTTATCATTGAAACTCACTCAATTTAAGGGCTGATTTCCACTTTTTAAGCCTTAGGCGCACCTCAAGGCGCGTTTTTTAATTCATTGGTACCAGCAGACCTCAGCTGACCAAGCAAATCATAGAGGCTTCCCAACAACTCGGCTTCTTCCAGGTTCGAAACACATTATCACTTTTATTTTCAATTGCACTCAGTTCTTGATCCGGACACAATGTTGCTTTTGGATCTAATTGGTGAAGGGTTGGGATTTGAACCCGGATTTTTCTGAGATGAACTTACTCAAGTGCAACTGATGGCTAGGGGTCGTCAACGGGCCGGGCCGGGCCCATTCATAGCGGGCTTGGGCCGGGCCTTGCTATATTTTTAAATAATTCCGGGCCGGGCCGGGCCGGGCTTTATTAAAAATCAAAGGATCCAAGCCCGTCCATATAAAGCGGGCCTTGCGGGCTTTTTCGGGCCGGGGCGGGCTTGGCCTTGCCGGCTTTTTTGGGCCGGGCCTTGCGGGCTTTATTTATAAATAAATATTTAAAGACACAAGTTTTTTTTTTTTTTAATCAAGCTTTGGAAATTCAATGGATAATGATCAAATACAACCAAAGATAATAGATCTATATAACTATATTGTACCAAAAAAATTCTATATTTATATATAGATACTAATTTATTGATAAATAAATTTTTAAAGAAACTAATTTTTTATAAATCTATATTTATACATCATACACTCCAAAGAGCTACATATAGCAATTCAAAGAAAATGAGAAACCGACAGTTGGATGAGTTTATTACAATAAATTATGAGTGTGGTAAAAAATTTAGCCAATTTCACCATATTTTCGAATCCGATCGGATTGGTCAACCATAGTCACTTATATGTTTTATTGGTTGACCGATGGCGTGGCAACCGCGAAACGTGCTTATTTTTTCACATCACGTTTGTATATATTCCATCGATGGATGTGCGTGGACATAAGATTAAAAAAAAATTAATTTTAATTACAAACACATTGGACTATACCAATTTTATTCCTAAACTTATATGACTTATACATTGCATTTAAATTGTATAGGTTCATTCTAAAGCAACCATGAAGTGGAAAATGAATTCGGAGAAACCAACCGCTCGATGGAGAGATTGTAATGTTTTATGGTGGTTGTAGAAAATCCAGCCAATTTGGTTCTCGTTTCGAATTCGATCAACTAGGTCAAACGTAGTTACTCTTATAAACCTATATTTATATATCATACACTCCAAAGAGTAACCCCTATCAATTCAAAGAAAATGGAAAAACCGACCGTTGGATGAGTTTATTACAATAAATTATGAGTGTGGTAAAAAATTTAGCCAATTTCACCATATTTTCGAATCCGATCGGATTGGTCAACCGTAGTCACTTATATGTTTTATTGATTGACCGATGCCGTGACAACCGTGAAACGTGCTTATTTTTTCACATCACATTTGTATATATTCCATCAATGGATGTGCGTGGACATAAGATAAAAAAAATTAATTTTAATTACAAAGACATTGGTCTATACCAATTTTATTCCTAAAGTTGTATGACTTATACATTGCATTTAAATTGTTTAGGTTCATTCTAAAGCAACTATGAAGTAGAAAATGAATTCGGAGAAACCAACCGCTCGATGGAGAGATTGTAATGTTTTATGGTGGTTGTAGAAAATCCAGCCAATTTGGTTCTCGTTTCGAATTTGATCAACTAGGTCAAACGTAGTTACTCTTATAAACCTATATTTATATATCATACACTCCAAAGAGCAACCACTTTCAATTCAAAGAAAATGGAAAAACCGACCGTTGGATGAGTTTATTACAATAAATTATGAGTGTGGTAAAAAATTTAGCCAATTTCACCATATTTTCGAATCCGATCGGATTGGTCAACCGTAGTCACTTATATGTTTTATTGGTTGACCGATGCCGTGACAACTGCTAAACGTGCTTATTTTTTCACATCACGTTTGTATATATTCCATCAATGGATGTGCGTGGACGTAAGATAAAAAAAATTAATTTTAATTACAAACACATTGGTCTATACCAATTTTATTCCTATAGTTGTATGACTTATACATTGCATTTAAATTGTTTAGGTTCATTCTAAAGCAACTATGAAGTAGAAAATGAATTCGGAGAAACCAACCGCTCGATGGAGAGATTGTAATGTTTTATGGTGGTTGTAGAAAATCCAGCCAATTTGGTTCTCGTTTCGAATTCGATCAATTAGGTCAAACGTAGTTACTCTTATAAACCTATATTTATATATCATACACTCCAAAGAGCAACCCCTATCAATTCAAAGAAAATGGAAAAACCGACCGTTGGATGAGTTTATTACAATAAACTATGAGTGTGGTAAAAAATTTAGCCAATTTCACCATATTTTCGAATCCGATCAGATTGGTCAACCGATATGTAGAATATATATATATATATATATATATATGCACATTAGCACATATTTTATATAGAAATATAAGAACTTCCACACACACACACACACACACATATATATATAGATATATATATATATATATATATATATATAAACACACACACAAATATATATCTATATGTGTGTGTGTGTATATATATATATTTATAAACACACACACACACACACACACACACACACATATATATATATATATATATATATATATATATATCTATATCTATATATATATATATAACACATATATATAAACACACACACAAATATATATCTATATGTGTCTATATATATATATATATTTATAAACACACACACATATCTACATATATATATAAACACACACACACACACATATATAATATTTTATGGGCTTTTACTGGCCGGGCCGGGCCAGGTTTTTGCTGGCTTTTTGCGGGCCGGCCCACTACCCACCAAAGCGGATTTTTTAACGGGCCGGGCCGGCGGGCCTCCATCGGTCCACTTGATCCGCGGGCTTTTGATGAGGCCTACTGATGACTACTATTACCCACCTTGCCCAGGCCCAAGCTTAACCTTGGGATTACCTAAACATAGTGATGTTAACCTCATCACTCTTCTTCTCGATCCAAGGTGAAGAAGTTCATGGTCTTCAGGTCTTGAAAGATGGGCAGTGGTTGGCTGTCGAGCCTGTCCCTAATGCCTTTGTGGTCAATATAGGCCACATGTTACAGGTGCATCTATCTACATATCTACGATCGATCTTCTTCTTGTAGCAATTTTCATTTTTATCTCAATAGATCAAACTTGCATATTTTTTATTTTTAAAGAGATTAAACCTGTATAATTTGCTGGATGTGTGAATCATGAGTAGATTATCAGTAACGGCGGGAAGCTAAGCAGTGCCGAGCAGAGAGTTATGACCAACAAAAAGGTGTCGCGGACAACGGTAACCAGCTTCATCCATCCTTCCAGCGACTGCCTTATTGATCGAGCCTGCAAAACCACTAATATATAAGGACTGTAGCAACCCTCCACTCTATAGGGCATTTGAATACAAGGACTTTGCATGTTAGCACCTATGTAGCCGACACCCATGAGGGAGTACCACCACTTGAGCGTTATAAGCTCCAACCTTGAAGTATGTGTTTGCTCTAGTGACAAATAATTCAGAATTTATGGGGTCATCTGAAATAATTGAAAGTGGGATTCTTTTCACTTTAGTTGCCTGGTCAATGTGTTAATGTAGCTGGTTTTTGCATCACAATGAAAACGCTTGTATGTTACATAATAAAAGAGTTACATAAGCTTTTATGCAAATATGACCAGTTTTACCCTGATCGGTTCTTTACATTTTGCTACCTACGAGAGTTTTGTGACAACTTCATGTTAAAGAGCAACAAGCGTAGCTCGTGACCTATCATTATACCAATACTGTCAACTTAACTACTTGTTAGGTGTTGTGTTTTAATCACAAAATGTCTTAGTATAATTAGGTATAAGTCACCCACCCACTTATAAATTGTATATTATTCTCATATTGAAAATTGGGACACAAGTCTCACATTGGAGACTTGGCCAATCACATAACATTCCAAGGCTCGCATCGGATATTTAGTAATAATCTAACTGGAATCTCTTCAATTGCCAATTTAATGAAACTCAAATAAGGTCAATGACAATTGGAGACGTGATTAGAGAGGGATCCACTCTAATAACATGTTACATAGCAACAAGCATGGTCCACTATTGTACCCATATTGTCCCAACTTAACCACATGTTAAGTGTTGGGTTTTAATCACAAAAAGTTTCAGTATAATTAAGTGTAAATCATGCATCCACTTAGAAGTGGTATATGTGGTATATCTATTTGTCACTTTTATAACGTGAAATCTTTTATAACATGAATGAATGCATGAATGCAAAGGACGTCCACATGCATCTAGCTAGTAGTACTAATAGCGACGTTTTATCCATAATTCCGTATATATGCATGAACTTAATTCGATTCTACTAATTCGTAGCCTTTTCTTTTCTTTTCATGAACTTAATTATTGCATTAAGTGAAGGTCAGAAGTACAGGTTAAGGAGTTAATTAAATGGGTGATCCTGATCTATATATTATCTATCCAGTGCAATAATGGAATGAACAGATAGCTAGATATCTGTTTGAATATTTGATTACAAACAAATGACAAGAAAACTAGGACTCGGGGCAGGAGGGGGACGTCGACTCAGTCTCATCATCTTGCCGGAGAATTTGACCTCGATTGGGATGCTGCACATGATGCCTTTGCTCTTCATGATTCTCGTGTCTCTCGTACTCATATCAATGGTGATATTTGCTTGTGGCGGGGGTGGCAACAACAAAAAGAGTGAGAAGAAGAAAAAGCGTGGATCCGGAGGCGGATATATATATGGCAGTTACGGAGGTGGTTGCGGAGGTGGTGGTTGCGGCGGTGGTTGCGGAGGCGGTGGCAGTGGTGCTTGCGGAGGCGGTGGTGGTTGCTGAGGTGGTCGTGGCTGCGGAGGTCGAAAGTGGAGGTTCTTAGAAAAATGTTTGACGAAGTAGTAGGGTACGGCCTGCATGCATGTAGTAGTATTTGTGGTTTAAGGAAGTAAGAAGTAAGCTTCTGAATTTGCGGAGTTAAGGTAAAGCTAAGAATTACTGTATCCGATTACTAAATAGTTGTTCTAATGTGGTACGTCTAGTGTTGTTCCTTCTATGTTGTATGTTGTTATAATTTTGAGATCTTTATTCGTGTTTTGATCTAATTCGATGTAAGTTTGATTACTAGTACTTTTCATATTATGAGCTTTCGTTAGTCGATGTTAATTAATTAAGAGTGTAAGACGGGCTAGTATTGAGATTATATACATCCCACATGGGAAAAATTGGACCTTGTCTATAAGTTTATAAGGGTTTGGGCCACTCTATCCATTGTCAATTGGTTTTGGATATGAACCTCAGATTACTTTATCATAGTATCAAAACAGGTTATCCCACGTGTACATACATGTCTCACCCCCACACGGGGCTCCACATCACCTAAAGTTGTCCGCATGTATGACTTGAAAATTTGCCACACGTGCGGGGGCGTGTTGAGAATATATTGGGTCACTCCATCCATTGCCAATTGGTTTTGGATAGGGCTGTCAATTCCGACACACCCAATAATAAAACTCGAAACCTGCACGAAATAAAGCGGGTTAAACCCTCACGATTAAAAAGCCGGTCGGCCGTGGGTCAACCTGCCATGACCCATTTAATAAATGGGTCAGCCACAGGTCAACCCTCCAACACGAAGTGAACCCGTACGTATAACCCGATTATACTATACTAATTCTTAAAATTTTGGACGTTGGGAGTATTTGATCATAGGATTAGATAATTTAAAATATTTTTCTTTATAATTATTTGATTTAATTATTTATAAATATATAAAATTATTTATATTCTTCGTCTTGTGGAGTTTTTAGTGAATTTAATCAATTTATACATTTTTTTTAGTTAAATGGGTCGCATTATTAATTCTTAAATAAATCATTTTGTCTAACACGACATGACCTATTTGTTAAATGGGTTAAGCAGGTTGGAAACGGGTAACCCGTTTAATAAATAGGTTAGGTTTTGGTTTAAATTTTTGACACGATTATTAAATGGGTTGGGTTTGGGTTTGTATCTTGTGACACGACAAATACCTTAACCCGACACGATCCATTGACAGCCCTAGTTTTGGATGTGAAAAATGGGACCTCACCTATGGATTTATAAGGGTTTGGGCCACTCCATCCCTTACCAATTGGTTTTAGATGTAAACCCCAGATTATTTTATCAACTAGAGGGCATGATATCAAGATGAATGAAACGTTGGTTTTGGACTTTACAAATCTGACAATTTACAAATAATTAATCATATCCATTGTTGGATTCCTCATAGTTTTTTTTTTTTTTTTTTGATAAATAATAAACTTTGGATGTAAGATTATAGATTCTTTTTGCTTTCCAATACTACTAATTACTAACTAATCTAGCGATTTCATAAGATAAAGAAAAAATCAAGCAAACCCATCCTAAGGTTTGAGCAGAACGCAGCAGGCTTTCTTCAGTGGCCGGCTGATCTAACACCGGCGAGATTCCTCGTCAAGGTGAGGTTTGAGTAGGAAGGCGCACGTGAGTCAAGGATAGATCAGGGAGGAGTCAAGGATTGGGTTGCTCAGTTCAGGTCTGCGGATCCAGATTTCTTCTTAGAATCTTTTGGGCTAGGGAACTGTAGCTTGTCATTTGTGACAAAATTCTGTATTGCTTCCCGGTTCACTGCGAAGTGGTTTATTTGGTGGCTGGGTCGTCTGTGCCTAGTGCTTGGAGTTGGCGTCAATAGGGAAGACTCTGATCGACTCGGGGTCGCGCAAGTTGGGACAGATCAAATCTGGTCTGATTTGTCGAACGTGCTGTGTTGGTGGTCCGGTTAGTTGGGATATAGAGGGGAGGCAATCTATGGCCTCTTGGAGTAATTGACCGCCGGAACTTGCAACGGCGGTGGTGTTGCTCAGAGCAGGTTCCTGGACTTGGTGTTTGGCCTAGGGCTTTAGGCTGGATTCTGAGTTTGGGCTAGCTGGGCCTAGTTCATGGGCTCTCAAGGAGGGTGCCTTGCCACCCTCACTTGTTACTTAATGGATTGGGCAGGCTTGACCCAAGAGTTTTAGACCTACTTGTGCTTGTTTGGGGGTAGTTATGGTCTTCAAGTGCCAATTTATTTGGATTGTGACTTCTTCGAGAGTTGGTAATTATCTCGAATATGATTGGTGGATTTCAAGCGGCTTATTAATAAGGAGGTGCTCATATTTTTTGGGTAGGAAGTGGCTTTCTGTTGGTACCACAATTGCGTGATTGGCTAATGGGAGGCTAGTGAATGATTTTGCCCTAAAAGACACAGAGTTTCTTTGTTTATAAGTTCGCTAATTATAGTGAGCTTATCATCGACTTGTAATGAGTTTGCTTAACTTAGATTAGGGTTTCCGGATTTTCTTGCCAGCTATCTTTTTGTAAGTACAACTAGACTATAGCCATTGACAGTCTGCTGGCTATTGATTCTAATGATATCAATTTCTATTAAAAAAAAAGATTAATTTCAGTTTAGTACCCTGTGGTTTGGGGGTAACATTATGTCAGTCCCTGCTCTTTCAATTTAATCAGCAACACCCCTGTGCTTTCAATTTCAATTAGCCGTGCCCAAATTTTATTGTTCCGTCCAAATTTTACTTTGTCAATCCAGTCAAAGTTAACGTTCAAATTGGACGAAACAGTAAAATTTGGGCACGGCTGATTGAAATTGAAAGCACAGGGGTGTTGCTGATCAAATTGAAAGAGCAAGGACTGACATGATGTTACCCCCAAATCACAGAGTACTAAACTGAAATTTATCCCCAAAAAAAAAGTACTAATCTAGCGTCATCATTTCTATTTGAGCATCCAGATCCTCTGCTAGGATTTGCTCCACTTTTAATATAACTTGTATAAGGCAACAGTACTAGACTAATGTATAATCCAATGGCTAAAAGAATTGAAAGAAGAAATTCCAAAAGCCAATCCCTGGCCACTTTAATGATTCAAACAATTTCTTAGATCAAATGAAAAACTGGGGACGGGAATCATGGAATTGGTAACAATGATTTGTCTGCTTCTATGTGGTATTTAACCACATACCACATTATAAAAAGTAAGCTTGATTAAGAATGAAAACCCTACTGTGTAATTTGTTTAATGTCCCTCCAATTGAACTAGACTAAGTATTAGTGGAGTAAGCTACAAATTAGGACATAGAAGGAACAACACTAGACGTACCACATTGAAGTCTCAACTGGTCACTTGTTGGAAAGTAAATCTCATAGCATTGAATTGGGATATATTGTCCTGATACGCAAGAGGATATTTGTATTAAGTAGTTTTGATTTGTTAGGATAGTCTGTATAGTCTTTGATTCCATTTATAAATGTGATAGTTGTCTTTCCTTACTAGTTTCCTAACTTGTTGGAGAACCACAAGATATACAGTAGGTGCTTTGTATATATGTTACATGATTGAATACAATTCATTCATTTAGTCAAGATATCTTTTCCTATATGGTATCAAAGCAGGAATAATTCCTGGCTCTTTTTCTTCTTCTTGCCGTCACTAGCAGCCTCTCCATTTCAATTTTTCTGCAAATTATAAGCAGCCTTTTCTGTTATTAAGTAGCAACCTCGCATTTTTTTCCAATGGCAATTGGTGACGAGTTTTTCTCTGAAACTCCTAATAGTGGAATTGGTACCAGCAACGCTTCCTCTGATGATACTGCCAATCGCTTTTTCTTCATCATTCAGACCATCCCGGTCTTCTGCTTGTCTCCAAGAAATTGTCAGGTGACAATTATAACTTATGGTGTCGTGCTATGAGGATATCCCTGAGTGCCAAGAACAAAATCGGCTTCATTAACGGAACCATTAAAGAACCTTCTGCAGAAAAGAAACCTGATGAACATGCACTATGGCAGAGGTGTAATGACATGGTACTTTCATGGATTCTCAACACTCTTGAACCTGAGCTTGCTGATTCAGTGCTCTGCTGCACCACACCACATGCTGTTTGGGAAGACCTACGAGAGAGATTCGCGTTGGGCAACGTCTCTCGCATATTTCAAGTTCAAAGAGACATTTACTGTATTGAACAAGGTCAATCATTCATCGCAACATACTACACGAAGTTGAAAGGCTTATGGGACGAGCTTGCTTCGTACAATACTATCACTTGCACTTGTGGAGCGCAAAATGATCGAAGTAAGTTGATGCAATTTCTTATGGGCTTAAATGAGTCTTATGCTGCTACTCGTGGACAGATTTTGTTGATGAGCCCTTTGCCTTCGGTGAGACAAGCTTATGCTTCCCTCGTCCAAGAAGAAAAACAACGAGAACTTGGTTCCTCTCTTATTGCCCCATCTAACACCGCAGTGATGGCAGTACTCAGCAACTTTAGACCACAACCTGAGATGCAAGGGAATCAAGGCAATACCCAAGGAAGAAATTTTCGTCCTCGGGCTCCAATGAAGCATTGCACTTATTGTGGCAAGGATTATCATACTGAAGCAACTTGCCATAAAAAGCATGGTTACCCTCCCGATCATCATCTCTACAAAGGACCTAAGGAAGCTAATTCTGCAAGACAACGTCAAGGCAGTCCCCCTGCTAATCATGTTGATGTTGCCCCAACATTCAAGGAATGTTTCCTAATCCCACTGAGGATCAGTACACTCAAGTAATTGCTGCCTTGACTCCTACATCACAAATCCCTCAAGCCAATGCTGCTTCTGCAACTGAATATGCTACAGGTTTGTTACATGTTGCTCCAAATCGTTGGATACTCAACAGCGGAGCAACTCATCATATTACTTCTTCTCCTACATCATTGATAAATATTAAGCATCCTTCTTTGGCACCAGTTTCTTTACCTAGTGGAGACACGGCTGGAATTACTATTACTGGATCAATTCAATTTAATGATTCTTTTCAATTAAATGATGTCCTCTATGTGCCAAGTTTTAGAGTTGATCTTAATTATGTCAGTTGGCAAAACAACCGATGATTTATCTTGTTCAATGACGTTTTTCCCATCTTGGTGTATTTTACAGGACTTGGCTACGAGGACGATGATTGGTGTGGGTAAGCGACATGGTAACCTCTACTACCTTGTGGCGTTGGCTTCAACTCCTCCTTCATCTCACTTAAATTGCAATCTCGTCATATCCTCTAATCTTTTGCATCGTCGTTTGGGTCGCCTTTCCTCTTCTCGTCTCCAATGTTTAGCTAATAATTCTCTCCATTTTAATTTTGATTCTAATCATAAATGTGACGTTTGTCCATTGGCGAAACAAACTCGCCAACCTTTTCCTTCCGGTTCAATTTCAACTACGAAGTGTTTTTCCCTTATTCATTGTGATATTTGGGGACGTTATAAAATCCCTTCACTTTCTGGTGCTCATTATTTCTTGACTATTGTGGATGATTTTTCCTGATTTACATGAATTTTCTTAATGCGACACAAAAGTGAGACACAACCTTTACTCCGTCTTTTTTTTAATTACGTAAACACTCAATTCAACACAAAAGTTCAACAACTTCGTTCAGATAATGGGGCTGAATTTCTTTCATTACAAAATTTTTTTCTTGAAGAAGGTGTTCTTTTCCAACATTTTTGCGTTTATACACCGCAGCAAAATGGTGTCGTTGAGCGGAAACATCGACATATCCTTGAAATCACTCGTGCCCTTCGATTTCAGTCACACCTACCCATTAATTTTTGGGGAGAATGTGTCCTTACTGTCGTATATATCATCAATCGTCTTCCCACCTTGTTACTTCACCAGAAAACACCTTTTGAAATTCTTCATAATAAACTTCCTGATTATTCTCGAATGCGAGTATTTGGGTGTCTTGCTTTCGCAACCATTCCCAATCCGTCTTCAAAATTTTCTCCTCGTGCTACCAAATGCATTTTTTTGGGTTACCCCATGGGACAAAAGGCATACAAACTCTACGATATTGAGACCCGAAAAATTTTCACTAATAGAGATGTCATTTTTGTTGAGGATAAATTCCACCATCTACCACACAAACGCCCAATGGGCCAGCCTATTCCTCTCCCTTTAGACTCTGACCCTTTCTTCAGTCCTTCTTCACCAACCACGCGTCCTTCTTCTTTCCCGATCCAGTGACCACGCCCTCACCATCTTCACCATCACATACTCCACCGCTCTCTCCACCACCCAATCCACCGCCCTCTCCACCACCCAATCCACTGCCGTCCTCCACTCTCAGAACCTACGCTCATCGGCCTCCAGTTCAGGCACTTGCGATCACACCTTCCTCCCCTTCTCCGCCTACATCACCCGGCTCTTCTCTGGCCTCCACTCCTTCATCTTCTTCTCCTCCATCCACTTCTCCTATCAATTTACCCAACCAGCCCCTCGTTGATATTGAACCGGTTGATGCAGTTCCACTGGACCCTCTTCCCATTGTACCTGTTGAGCCGCTTCGTCTTTCTCAGTGCTCTCGTGAAGGCAAAGTTCACCTCAAGGACTACGTTTGATGGCAGGTGATTCTGCCTCCGCATCAATTGTCCTCGGCCTTATCCAATTTCACACCAGGTACTCGGTAGCCACTTTGTCACTACATTTCATATGATCGGTATTCTCCTGCTCACCTCAATTATATTGCTAATGTTAGTCGGGATGTGGAGCCGACTTCTTATGAGGTTGCCTCAGTTGATCCAAAATGGCAGGAAGCTATGAATTCTGAAATTCAAGCTCTTATTGATAATCAAACATGGAGTCTCATTCCTCTGCCTCCTGGAAAACGCCCGATAAGCTATAAATGGGTGTATCGAGTCAAGCGCAAGGCTAACGGTTCTGTTGAGCGCTATAAGGCTCGTCTTGTTGCTCGAGGTTGTACTCAGACTGCAAGTATCGACTATCATGATACTTTTTCTCCTACTGCAAAAATGATCATTGTCCGTTGTGTTCTTACTGTTGCTGCTAGTCTAAATTGGTCCTTACATCAATTAGATGTCAATAATGCTTTTTTGAATGGTGATTTATTGGAGGAAATTTACATGTCTCCTCCTCCTGGTCTTCGGCAACAGGGGGAGAATCTAGTGTGTCGCCTTCACAAGTCGTTGTATGGACTAAAACAGGCCTCTCGTCAATGGTTCTCTAAGTTCACAAAGGCCATTCTTGCTGCTGGTTTCTCTCAGTCCAAAGCTGACTATTCTTTGTTTGTCCTCAAGCATGGTACATCTCTCACTGTATTGTTAATCTATGTGGATGACATTCTGATAACAGGAAACAATATGGAGTCTATTAATGCTCTGAAACAGTTCCTCCATACTCGTTTTCGCATCAAGGACCTTGGTGATCTGAAATTCTTCCTTGGCATTGAGGTGGCTCGTTCTAAGAAAGGCATTTACATATCTCAACGCAAATATGCCTTGGAAATTATCAAAGATAGCGGCTACTTGGGTGCTTAGCCGGTTGAGTTTCCCATGGAAGAATCCAAGCTTTCAGACAAAGGAGAATTACTCAAAGATCCTGCCTCATATCGGCGCCTAGTTGGTCGACTGATTTACTTGACCATTACTAGACCCGACATCACATACTCAGTTCATATTCTTAGCCGGTTTATGCATGAACCTCGCTTGCAACATATGACTGCTGCCCTTCGAGTTTTTCGTTACTTGAAGTCATCTCCTGGTCAAGGTTTACTTCTCCATGCCAATAACTCTTTAAACCTGAAGACGTTCTGTGACTCTGATTGAGCGGGTTGTCCTATTACCCGCCGCTCTACTATTGGTTATTGTGTGTTCCTAGGAGACTCTTTAATTTCATGGAGGACCAAGAGGCAAAAGACTGTGTCTTTGTCAAGTGCAGAAGCTGAATACAGAGCAATGGCAGGTACTTGCTGTGAGCTTACTTGGCTACGCTATTTATTGACTGATTTGCATATGCCTGTTCCAAGTCCTGCTGTTTTACATTGTGATAATCAAGCTGCATTGCACATTGCTAAGAATCCTGTGTTTCATGAGAGCACTAGGCATATTGAAATGGATTGTCATTTTATTCAGGACAAAATTGTTAAAGGTAAAGTTGTCACACGATTTGTGATTTCTTCACAACAATTAGCAGATGTGTTTACAAAAGCTTTGGGAAAAGAAAAGTTCAAACAGCTCATGTGCAAGTTGGGAGTTATTGATATACACTCTCCAACTTGAGGGGGAGTGTTGGAAAGTAAATCTCGTAGCATTGAATTGGGATTGTCCTGATACACAAGAGTATATTTGTATTAAGTAGTTTTGATTTGTTAGGATAATCTGTATAGTCTTTGATTCCATTTGTAATTGTGATAGTTGTCTATCCTTACTGGTCTCCTAACTTGTTGGAGAACCACAAGATATACAGTAGGTGCTTTGTATATATGTTACATGATTGAATACAATTCATTCATTCATTCATTCATAGGCCTTAACATAAAATCCCTAGACAGATCTCCCCAAGGCATGTCACATTTTCAACTCGTTAAAATGCATTGCACTCGATTACTTAGGGAAATGGCAGAGGAGCTCACCTCCAACAGAAGTAACTTGCATTTTGTACCTAAATCTTACATATTATCACCAGGAACTAGACCTGGGAATACACTAGTTTTAAATTTGAGAGTTGAGACCATTCCTATTATTGATTTTCTGCAACTTGGTACTAACAGAGCAGAACTAGTTGCAAAAATTACTTAGGCTGCCAAAGAATTCGGATTCTTCCATGTTAGTTTCACCCTTTCACGTATGTTTCCTTACTTCTAATATATTTTTAATTGGTGTGATCTGATTATCTGAATAACTATACCATATATTTGAATAGAAAATAATCTGCAGTTGATCAATCATGGAGTTCCAGATAACTTGCTGCACAAAGTATTGCATGCATGTATCCAATGAATTCTTGAAGCTTCTTGTGAAGACAAAGCAACTCTCTATTCTGAGATGCCAAACAAAGCTATAGACCATACACCAGCATTGACTATAAGCTAGAGAGAGAACGTGCATTTCTGGGGAGACTATTTGAGACACCCTTGTCATCCTGTGGAGGAACACATGAATTCCTGGCCTCAGAAACCACCTCAATACCGGTATCTTCATATTCAGCATCCTTCAAAGACTAGACAGGTATGTTTGAGTCATATTTATATAATAGATTGTTGGTGTCAATTTTTTCTTTGGATGCTGGGGAGATGAGGAAGCTCAGTTTGATGTGTTTTGGATCTTATTTCTGCAGGACGTCTGGGACTTGAATCTGGATTTTTTGGGTGTCAACTTAGCCAAGTGCACTAATGGGTATAGATAACTACCCAACCTTAATTAATCTTGGGATTACCTAGACATTGTGATGTCAATATCATATCCCTTCTTCTCCAAGGAAAAGAAGTTCATGGGCTAGCTTCAAGTATTATATGACTTACATTTTTCCCTAGTAGAGTCAATTTTTCGAAGTTATATTAAATTGTCTAAATGGAGGCATCAGGCATCTACTTGCCTAGCTAGAGAACAAATACTTGTGCATGTTGCCTACATTTTCTGTCTGATTCTATATCACCCTGTACCCACATTCAAACAAAATATGATTTTAGCTACACTGGACTACTAGCGGAGTAAACTAGGTTATCCAGGGCCCTTTTCATAACTTGGTTAAACTAGCTAGCTTCAAATCCGAATGCATGTTTGACAAAATGTCTGAGAAGCTCATCTCGAACAGAAGTGACTTGCAATTTGTACCTGAATCCTACATATTACCCCCAGGAACTAGACCAGGCAATACACAGGTCTCTGTATTGGAGGTCATTCCAGTCATTGATTTTCAGCTACTTGGTACCAACAGACCTCAGCTGATCAAGCAAATCATAGAGGCTTCCCAAAAATTTGGCTTCTTCCAGGTTTATAATATACTGAATTTCGGGGAAATTCTATGGTACCTATATGTATATAATACACTCATGTACAGATCTGACAACAATTTTGTTGTCATTGTGGTAAATAGAGTTATTTTTTGGGTAATTTTAGTTCTATTACAGGTAATTACTCCACCTACTATATTTTTACAAGTTTATGAACAAATTGTTGTTGATGTAGTAACTTGGTTCAATTATATGTAAATGTGTAAAACAAATGTGATAATTTTGTTGTTAATGTTGTAAATTTGGTTCAACTAAATTGTAATTTTGGTTCAATTAGATGTAAATGAGTGTATGATAAACATTCAAGTACTCTAAACAACCCCCTGAATTTCAAATTTCTTTTCATCGGTTTTATGTAAGCAAGTATTTCTTAGTTTTGTTAGTTTATAATAGAAGATGTGATTATCAAATTAATACTTGGATGAAAATTCGTGCAGTTGATCAATCACGGGGTTGAAGACAATTTGCTGCATAAGGTATTGGACGTGGCCAACGAGTTCTTTGAGCAGCCTTATGAAGACAAGGCAAGCATGTATTCTGAAGATGTTGAGCAAAGTTGTAGACTATACACCAGCATTGATTATAACAAAGAGAAGGTGCATTTTTGGAGAGACAATTTGAGACACCCTTGTCATCCCTTAGAACAACACATCCATTTCTGGCCTCAGAAACCGCCTCAATATCGGTATGCATGCATGTTAACCCTCCACGATTATCTACTTCTAGAGTGATGCTACTTTTATAATGTCACATCTAAATGTATTCTGTGTTGATCTCGTTTATTTCTAAGGAGCACAAGTGTAGTGTTATTGGTACTTTTTAAGTCACCATTGACCAGATGAGAGATTCTTAAACACTAATCTTTTAAGTTCTTTTTTCTTACATCTGCAATTTCAGGGAGGTGGTTGGAAGTTATTCAGTGGAGGCAAGGAAGCTGAGTATATTGCTTTTGGATCTTATTGGAGAAGGGTTGGGACTTGAATCTGAATTTTTCGGAGATGAACTTACCGAAGTCCAACTGATGGGCATAAACTATTACCCACCTTGTCCAGACCCGAGCTTAACCTTAGGGTTACCAAAACATAGTGATGTTAACCTCATCACTCTTCTTCTCCAAGGAGAGGAAGTTCATGGTCTTCAGGTTTTAAAAGATGGGCAATGGTTGGCTGTTGAGCCTGTCCCTAATGCCTTTGTGGTTAATATAGGCCACACTTTACAGGTGCATCCACATCTTTATAACCCAGCCAGCTTCTCTTTCTTTTAGCAGTTCTGTCTCCTTTTTATCTCAGAAATTAAATTGTGTCCGTTCTCTCCTGGACCATGAGTGCAGACAGGGCCGGCCCTGTGAGTTTAGAGGCTCAAGGCAGGAAAAAATTTGAGGCCCCAAAATAAATGCTCAAACATTACAAAAGAAAATAATATCCCAATTTCAAAGTATCACTGAAATATGACTCGTCTTGCATTTTTAGATGCAAAAGTACTAATCAAATTTACATAATCAAGTTTTCCAACAATATCTTTTTCAATAGATATCATAGCCAAACCACTCAATCTCTCTTGTGACATAGTAGACCGAAGGTAAGATTTGATCAATTTCAACTTTGAAAAACTTCTTTCTGCAGAGGCAACTGTGACTGGTATAGTTAGCAAAATCCTATAAGCAATCCAAGCATTTGGATAACAGCCATCAACTTCTTTTATGTAATTCAACACATCAATAGCTCTTTTTGTTTCATTGGGTAAATCTTCACTCAACATTCGTAAGTCATGATATAGATCATCTTCATTAAGATCAGAAATCTCGCCATGCTTCAATAAATTTGTTAGGTTAGCACAAAAACTCTTCAAACTATCTCTATCTGCAGACCTTAACTTGTCCAAATCAAACAAAAGCCCAAAATTCTCTTCAAAAGTCTTAAATTGCTCAAACCTGGTTTAGAAAAAAAAAAAAAAAGATGAAGTTCAATAAACTATATAAACATGTCTCACCCAAAACAACGGCTTCTCTGCTTGGATTCTCTTTGCTATAATCTGCTTAGATATCATTAAGTTGGATAAATCAAGTGGTAGGTACAGAGTTGTTCAATTTGAAGAAACTCACAGCTATGATCTTGTAATACAAGAGTGTGCTCACAGTTACTTGGTCAGTGACATGGTCAGTTACGTGACCAGTTACATGACCAGTTACAGTTACTTGGTCAGTGACATGGTCAGTTACTTGACCAGTTACATGACCAGTTACAGTTACTTGGTCAGTGACATGGTCAGTTACATGGTCAGTTACGTGACCAGTTACATGACCAGTTACTTGGTCAGTGACATGGTCAGTTACATGACCAGTTACTTGGTCAGTTACTTGGTCAGTGACATGGTCAGTGACATGGTCAGTTACGTGACCAGTTACATGACCAGTTACTTGGTCAGTGACATGGTCAATTACGTGACCAGTTACATGACCAGTTACTTGGTCAGTGACATGGTCAGTTACGTGACCAATTACATGACCAGTTACAGTTACATGGTCAGTTACGTGACCAATTACATGATCATCAGCTTGCTCAAAACATCATGCTCATTAACTGATTATATTAAATTTGAATGAAATTGTGCTAACCTGGTTTTGAATGAGGAAATAGCTTGATCAACTATGTAGAGAAAATAATTGACTTTAAAGGATTCTGCAGCTGATTGTGTCACCGCTTCGCTAGAGCTTTCACTAAATTGTCTCTTTTTGTGAATTGTCCATTTTTCCATGAATACCGGTTCAATCCCCATCTCACTTGCAATCTCTTTAGCTTCAATCAAGGACTCCTCAAATCCAGTTTCTCTAAACTTTTGAAGAAATGAAAGAAGACGTTCCAATTCTTTGATGGCAGTATCAACATGCATATCTTCAGTTTGCAGAACTTTGCTGACATTGTTAATAGCATGTAACAATTCATACCATATAATCATACCGAACAAGAACTTAAAATTCTGAAGATTATATGTTGCTAAAGTCTCAGCATCACTTTTTGTCTTGACATCTTCTTTACCATTCACCAAGTGAATCAAAGCTTCTCTTATTTCAACAATTGAATGATTTGAACCCCTAAAGAATATCATATAGAAAGCCTCAGGCATATAGCAAATTTTCAACAGAGAATGAATGAAACAGAGACGAAAGTTGAAACATGCATAACTGATAACTCTAAAATCCCTAAAAACAAAGATGAAACAAAATCATTGTTCATTGTTCTGCAATATATTAAATAGTTCACAAGTCTTAAATTTTCAATAAATGTTATAAATCATGATTTCATAATTACATGTTTCAAACCAAAATTGAAAAGGAATGGAATACAAGAGGCCAAGAGCATCAAAAACACAAATAGAGAACGAAAAAACCAAAATTTCTTCAAAATCGAAAATAAAAACCTTCAAAGATCTTACCTTTTTGCGTTTTTGGAAGATAAAATCAACTCTTCAGTCTCTTGAATTTACTTTTTCATCTGATCCTCTCAATCACAATTGGATTTTCGATAGCCACCGAGGAAACCTTCTGAGATGTTCAATCATAATTGGATTTTTGTCTTGGATTGAGAAAGAGCTTCAAAAACTTGAACTTAGAAAGAGGAAAATCATCTCCTCTCTACTGCTTTGCGTCTCAATCTGATGGAACTATGGAAGTATTGAAAACATAGAGTCATGTTGCGTGTACGAAGACACAAAGTGGTTTAGATTGATTCTTTTTTTTTTTTTTTTTTCTGCAGGCCTACATAATAAAATTTTTTGAGGCCCCTAAAATATGAGGCCCTAGGCTTGGGCCTGCTTCGCCTAGCCTCAGGGCCGGCACTGAGTGCAGATCATCAGTAATGGGAAGCTAGGCAGCGCCGAGCACAGAGTCATGACAAATGAAAAGTTTTCCCGTACGACAGTGGGTAGCTTCATCCATCCTTCCAGCAATTACCTTGTTGAGCCTGCAAAAGCTCTACTAGATAGGGACTGCAGTAGCTCTCCACTCTTTAGAGCTTTCGTGTACAAGGACTTTGTTAGCACCTACGTAAAAAACACTCATGAGGGAGTACCACCCCTTGAGTCTCACAAGATCCAGCCACGAAGTATATAGGTTTGTTATGGTTACAAGTACATCAAGCTAGAACTGAAAATGGGGTTCCTCTAAAGTGTGTTTCGTCAATAATAGACACTTATCACTTATGGATGCATATGTACGTTACACAATTGAAGGTTTTACTCAACTGTTTCACATTTCATTCCCCCAGACGTTCCCCTTCTTTTTTTTTTTATTTTTTTATTTATGGTAATGAGAGAGATAGCTAGAAGAGGAGGATCCTCTCTATCACTCAATGAGACTAAAGAAAAAAAGAATACAAAGGAGGGGGACCAAAAACCAAAACATCCCAATCCAAGATACAAGCATAATGCAATTCTAGCTAGTTAACCAAAACGAAATTGAGGAAGACCCAACTGATCATTCTCGTAGTGCGAAATGATAAATGAAGGAGCGGTGAATCCCACCACACCATTCCGGAAGAAGATGAACCATAGTTTGCTAAAGCATCTGCAACTTTATTCCCTTCACGGAAGATGTGCGAAGATCGAAATGTCATCATCATAAAGATCTTGAACAAACAATTATTCCACCGAACTCAAAGATTCCAAGGCACAAGAGAAGCATTATGAAAATAATCAAGTACCAAGGAGGAGTCCACTTCTAACCAAATATGCTTCCAATCGCACCAACCCAAGCTAGCTCAATTACCTTGATAACCGCCCATTTAGAGGAACACATGAAATCTTGGCCTCAAAAACCACCTTAATATTGGTATCTTCATATTCATTATTCTTCAAAACCTAGACATATATCTGAGTCACCTTTATATAATAGATTGTTGATGTCAATTTTTTCTTTGATATGTTTATACCCACATTTGATATATCAATTGCGGTTATACACACCTGCAAACCGGTGGACTCCAACGCTTTCAAATCTCAATTCTTCTGGACTTAGATGGTGGAGAAGCCAGACTTCTGCATCCAAGAAAAGGCGGACAACAGATTTCTGTTCTCCTTTGATTTGGTCAGAGATCGAAACAAGGTGCTTAGGGGTGGTGTATGGTGCTATGACCGGGCTTCGGTCTGTCTGGAGGAGTATGATAGAGTCACCCTCATCGCTGACATCCCTCTGAAGCATGTAAGGATATGGGTTAGGATTTCGGGTGTCCCTCCTCTCTATGAGGAACCTGACAATCTCATCCTCATCGGTAACCTTCTGGGAGGCTACTTGGACTACGATAAGAGAGAGTTTCGCAAAGGGGTTGTGCACATCTTCTCTCATGACATATCCAAACCGATTCTTCTCGAGCATAGGGTTTTCTTGGCTCCAAGTGTAGAGCCCATTCTGCAGTTCCAGTTTGAGCACCTTAAGGGTAGATGCCCTCAATGTGGCATGATTACGCATTCCGGGGCGAAGTGTGAGGAGCCCGTTGTTCTTTCTGATCCTAGGGTTTTGAAATTTGGTGGCGGACCTTCTACCTCTGGCAGCACTTTTGCTTTCTCTGCCCATAATCCCTGTGATCTACCTATGCCTTCTTCTTCCTTGCTAAGAAAGAAGAAGCCAGTCATTTGACGTCTAGAGCGATCCATTACTAAACCTGTAGTTCCTGAAGGTACCATGCCAAACACGTCAGGTTTGGAAGGCATGGATCAGGAGGTTGCATTGCCTGAAACGGTGATCTCAGTGGAACCTTCTGAATCAGGGACAAAAGATCTTCAACCGACCTCTACCATGCAAGCTGTGCATAAGCAAACCTTGACCTATAAGAAAAGAGGTCGACAAGAGGTAGCTGATCCTTCTCCTAAGAAATTCAAAACTATCTTGGGAGGCAAGCTTCTCACCTTGCATGTGGAAGCTCTTGGCTTGACTGAAGCTAAGGATGATGTTACGCTTGTGACAATGAAGAAAAGGTTGGGCAGATTGCTTGGAAGCAAAAATAAGGGTTCCCGGCCTCCCAAGAAAGTGGGATTGACTCCTCTACGTCTCGCTTATCTTGCTGCTACTAATACTCATGAGGTTGGCCCTAAAGCTAAGGGTAAGAGGAAACTTTAAGTTTCCTGTTTCTGTGCCTAGAATTTGTTTTAGAGTCTGGTGCTATGTAAGTTAGCTACTCTAATCGTACACCAATTGAGGTCTCTAGGCAAGTAGGGTTGCTATAGCAAGAACTTGGATAGTTTGGGTTTTGAGCATTTAGCTAGGCACTCTTAATAAGTGTGCGTATTTGTTGACAATGAGGGTCACTTGTCATTTATTTGCTTAGCAGCTTGTGCCATCTAGATCTATTGGTATGAGACAGCTTGTGATGTATGTGCCTTCTGACCATGGATAAGTTCATGAAGTTATCTATTTCTCAAAACTGCGATTATACACAGCTCATGTACTTGCCAATCAATATTTACATCAGTACGAAACATAAACCCCTTACATTCCCAATATCTTTTTTTTTTTTAGAAACATTAATTGGGGTTTTCTCAACTTTGAATCGTTTCAATTTTCCTAGCTTGTAAGCATATATCATGTCATTACCACCCCCCCCCCCCAACCACCCCAAGTTTCTTAGTTTTCAACGTTTGTTCTATGAATAATCCAGAAACTTGATGCAATTTTGTAGCATGTCATATTGACTAGATATCAACAAAACCCTAGTTATTGAAGTTGGTTTAAGAGAATTGCATCAGTTATTAACCAATGATGTTGTATGTCTTGCAAGATTTAATTGGCGGCAAAAACAATGGCTCCTAAAATCACCGAGGAAAACAACTGGAAAGACAAGCAGGAGTGTATTGTCGACCGTTCCTTTAAGTTTGTACATGCATTCAACCAAACCATGAAAGACAATGCCAAGATATTTATGAACAAGGTAACATAGAAAGTCCACACTGAGGTTGGAGTGCGTCAACTTGGCCCAAGTTTTTGTAAGGATATGTCGGCCAATGTAGAGAATGTTCTGAGCAAGTATGATGTGGATGATTCTAGTTACTTTAGCCAAGGAAAAGTATGGGGATGTGGAGAAGCAAACCTGCAAAATGGCCTTGTGAAAATGTCAATTGAACACCTTCGGTAAGACGAGTCGAGTAGCAATTTGGGGCGGGGGGTTATAGAAACGACTTGATATATATGATGCAATCAAGCTGTCCACTATTACCATTCCATGTGATTATCCTTTATTGGCGGTCGCTCTATGGTTTTGGAGTTCACAAACCAACTCCATGGAACTTCGGTTTGGTGCTCTTAGTCCTACTAATTGATATAGCAGCTAACATTGGTCTTCGTTGATATGGGAAAGTTGTTGACAATGTCTTTGAAGAAGTTCGACGATGATCTCTCTTGCGAGATAAGAAACCGAAGAAAAGGTAGAGCTTTCAAATTTCAATACATGGGTTGAAGTATGGCTTGGTGAGTAAAACAACCGATGATATTGAGGATGGCCAAAGTGAGAATGAAGAAGGTTGGCCAACAAGAAATAGTAAAGGTTTCTTATGTTGAGCATGCAACATTTTTGGCCTTGTGGGTATGTAAGTTCTTAGTTTGCACTACTTTAAACAGGGTGAATGTTGAATACTACAAGTTGGCCGAAGTGTTGGCAAGTGACAAAGTGCAAGCCAATGACCAGTCGTTAGCTCTTGGCCCGTTGGTTCTCACCCACTTATATAGATGTCTTCACCATTGTGTGACCGAATGATTGAATCCTAATTAGGTAGGGCCATTGTGGATCTCTCAACTATGGTTACACAGTTATTTTTGTTGAAGAATGTTGACACTTAATGTGCCTTGTCAAACTATGGTTAGTTCTATGATTGTAATAGGAGAGAAGGTTCTAGAATTCCTAATCCTATTCGGATTAGTTTTCCTTGTATCATAAGAATATGTATTTTGTAATCCCACTATATAGGGCTCCTATTATCAATAGTGGAACACATCTATTCTCCCAATTCTCTTTGCTTTCAATATCCTAAAACACGTTATCAGCACAAGCCCTAACCTTGAAATCATAAGCCAAAATTTTTCTGCAAAGCATCCTACAGTGCAACACCAAACCCTAGAACCCCAAAACCCTAGGAACTCATACGCACCATCCTTGGCCTTGCGTACCACTTCCATCGCCGCAAGTCCTCCTCCTCCTACATCATCTTCAAGTTCAAGAACAAGACCAAGAAGAAGAACAAGAAAAGAAATCCAAGTAAGTATTTTTATTAAAGTTCCTGCTTTCCGTACTTTAATTTTATCTTCTTTTTCTTCAGGGACTCACAACCTTCCTTCTTCTACATCCCACCTTTTTGTAACGTGGGTTCGATTCTATAAAAACAGAATCATGGTGATTCACGCTATATGAACTAAGAGCGTTTATAGACTTCTGACTAAGAGCGTCCGTAAGCATCAATTTATACGAACTAAGAGCGTTCGTAGACTTCGGACTAAGAGCGTCTGTAAGCATTGATTTTGACCATACAAACATCATTGTTTCTGTCTAATCTAAATTTAATTTCTTGGTAGCATTAAGGCTCAGAAATCTTAGTATTAGTTATCGTGGAAGCATTGACTCCAAAAATAATCCGTTTTTATTTCTCCTTTTTCAGGATGTCAAACTTGAACGAGCTAGATTTTACTCCATTGGATTCTACGGGCTCGACATATTTCATGTGGGTTCATAATGTTGAGCTCCAACTAATTGCCCTTGATTTATTGCCTACAATCCAAGAGCCATGTTCTGAAGGAACCACTCAAGACTCTCAAACTGAGATAGATAATTCCAGGGTACTTACCCTGATGAAGCACCACATAGAGATGACACTCTAGTTTGAGTACATGAATGAGGATAGCACTAGAAACCTTTGGGTAGCACTTCATGAACGTTTTTTTAGTAAACATTCACCATCTTCTAAACTTAGAAGCACGATGGAATAATCTCCGCTTCTCTAAACTTTGAAATAGTTATGGAATATTGTTCGGAAGCTCTCCGCATCAGATCATTGATGCATGCCTATGGAAAAACTATCACAGAAGAACAATTGATTGAGAAAACCCTAACTACCTTCCCCGTCACTGAATTAATATTCTCTGAATTCTATCAAATCTTAATCAAACGAAGGATGGATCACAAATCTCTATCAGCTAATTGGAGCTATGGCTTGTGTTGAAAGACACAACCATGAATTTGTGAATAGAGAATATGGTAGGCCTCAAGATGGCTACCATGAGCACCGTTCAATGGCTAGAAGAAGTGGCCATGGACGATATGATCCATATGATCAACATGCTCAAAAAGGTAATCGCCAAAATTGGCGAATACATGACCAAAGGAGTCATGACTTTGAGGGTATAGGAGTTGGATACCATGGCACCACTTTTGACCATGGTAACACTATTCCAACGCCAATGGTCCTAGGGACTATGTATATTGCGTCAATACGCCTCAATCACTAGAACATCCTCTACATTATGTTTTATGGAGTATTTGATCAATGGTGATCAAGACATCGAGTTATGAAAGACTTTAAATCTGGAAATGAAGATAAAATGCTGCAAATTTTTTGTATAGTCTTTTATTTTCCAAGAATTATGTAATGGCAATTATGCTTTAAATTAATAAATGACAATTGTCTTAACTCTTTCTCACTAGGCTCACCCAATTAAGTATGATATCTAGGAAACTAGTTGAGACTAGTGATACTTAAGCGAGCTTTGCTCCACTGACATCTCTTCTTACCTTCCTGGTCATGTTTAATTGGAGTTACCGAAATGATTGAGTGACTACGATTTGTCTAAAGTTTTATTTTTATTTTAGATTAGATTTTGGTCCAGAAACTTTGATGTTATCATTGGCTATTATTAATAAAGTATCAATTATTCTATTTCATGTCTTGAACATATCTTAAATTTGAACTTTATTATTTCAAAAATCTAAGAGCCAATGGTTTTCATGTGGAAACACATTGTGAGAATGGATAAGAGTTCCTTTGTATTACCTCTAATGACTACATACATAAATAAGTATAAGAGAAACTTATGTGTAATTCTAGTGGGTTGTATGCAACCAATATTCGAATCATTGAATCCAACCATGTCATGAGAGATGACTTATGGGATTCTGACACATATAGGCTTTGGCATGACCGTTTGGGACACCCAAATCTTGATATGATGATCCGTATATTAAAGACTTCACATGGACATCCTTTCTTCATAACGAAGAGAAGTACGAATCAAAAGTTGATTCAAAGAAAGCATTGCACAGTGGCCGCGCCTCGAGGCACCACCGCTGTGCACCATTGGCCGTGATCCCCCTGTGGAAAAATCATGGCTTCAACGCCATGTATGGAGATTTGGCTCCCCTCTCTACTTTTCAAATCAATTGTGGCTTCATGGCTCAACCAAAATCCTCATTGGTTGCTTCTGAAGCCCATCTTTCGTTCTGCAAAGCCTGCTCTTTAGCAAAATTAGGATCGAGATCATCCTATGCAAAGGACACTAGAGTAAATATTCCATTCTTATATTGAATCCAAGGGGATTCTGTGGATCGATTCAACCAAATTTTGGACTGCTTAGAAGTTTTATGGTGTTGGTTGATGTGCGGATACGCTGGTCATGTGTCGCGCTATCGTCCACTCATAATGCTACTTATGATAAACTCCTAGCCCAGATCATATGGCTATGGGTTCACTACCCAGATTATCTCATTCAGTCAATTCGACTTGATAATGCTAGAGAGTTTACATCGAAAATTTTCGATGACTATTGCATATCATTGGGGATTGATATATGACATAATATTCCCATATACACACTCCAATGGTCTCATGGAAAACCCACCATTAAACGACTACGATGGTAGCCCGGACATTGGTAATACGCACCAATATTTCCACTTGGGGTTATGTAATATCACAAGCAACTATGCAAATTCGTTTGCGACCCATAGCCACTCAACCTTTATTTATGTTACAGCTAGTGACTGGGTGCGAGTCTAATATATCTTACTTACGCATATTTGAGTGTGTGATTTATGTGCCACTCGCGCCGCCACAGCGCATCAAAATGGGTCATTACAACGAATGCATATATATATATATATATATATTTGTGTTGGATATAAATCTCCAACTATAAGTCCGCTATGTAGAACCCTTGACAGGCGATCTCTTTACCGCTAGATTTGCGGATTGTCACTTTGATGAGACAGTCTTCCCGTCATTAGGGGGAGATTAGAACGTCAACATTCAACAGGAATGACGGGAATTATCGTGGTCTATCCCCACTATGTCTCATCTTGATCTCCTAAAAGTGACAAGATCACATATACCTGCTGCAAACATGCCTGCAAGGATTGATGTCCCCACAAGAGGACATGGCGCCACCCAGAGCAGATGGGCACGACACCACCACCATGGATGGTGGTATTGTGACGCCATAAGGTGGCATAATGGCGTTATAGGCTATGGGTTCCGCTAGAGAGCATAGAATACCCATAGGTTCGATGGATTCTCGCCCTAGAAGAGAGCGAGCTTGGCACAACTTGATCCATTGATCATTGATACTCAAAATCAGTCTCATGAGAATATTCTAGATTGTGGTTATGTCTAAGAGACATCGTTGGGGGACGCCTCAATGTTAGAACCAATTCCTGATAATATAGAGATCTCTACAAACTACACTAGTGTACAAGAGGACGTGGGATAATTGAGACCAATGACATCAAACCTTGCTCCATTAAAGAATATCAAAATTGGCCTAAAAGGAAAGATGTGATCCAGGTTGAATTGGATTCACTAACGAAGAGGAAGGATTTCGGGCCTGATATGCTAACACCTCTTAACATAAAACATGTTGACAGTAATAGGTCTTCGTTAGATAGCATGATGAGAAAAAGATACAGTAATCTCGTCTTATGGCTCAAGGTTTCTCACAAAACGCCCTGGAATCGACTACAAGAAGACATATTCTCTCGTAATGGATGTCATTGCACTTCACTACCTTGTCAGTTTGGTAGTTTCTGAATAACTGAACATGCATGCAGCTTACGAATGTGGTCACTACATATGTTTATGGGGATCCAGATACAAAATATAATAAAGGTTCTTGTAGACTTCATTTACCCAAATCAAGTGGCTCTAGACCACGGAGCGCGTTTGCAATGAAGTTGAAACGCTCACTAAAGTGACTACTTGATTGGGAAGAGATATGATGAATTATGCCCGCGCGTTTCTAGGACAAGTTCCGGATTTCCAATTGTTGCGGTTTATGTTGATGATAAACATAATTGGAACCCTGGAGAGTTAAGGGAAACCGCTGAACACCTGAAATCCGATTTGAGATGAAGGAACTTGGGAGAACACGGTTTTGTCCAGATTTAGAACTTGTATACCATGTCAATGAAAGCTTTGGTATTTTGATAAAGTTAAGATGAACTCCCATGGCCGTCTATAGTCTTGACCCTAAGAGGGATACGTTTCGTCCCAGGGATAATAACGAAGACGTGTTAATTGGCAGAAGTGCCTTACCTAAGTGCAATAGGTACATTATTGTACTTAACACAATACAAGACTGGACATCTCATTTGTTATGAACTTATTGGCTTGATGTAGCCCTGCGCCAACGCAATTTCATTGAATTGGTGTAAAGACAATTTTTCGATACTTACAGGGTACGATCGATATGGGCTTGTTTTATCCCTACAGAGATTAAAGGAATGACGAAAGAATGAGATCGGACCTCATTAGCCAAAGTGGCGCCGTCCATGTCGCTGCCGCCGTCAATGGTGGTCAGCGTTCTCCTCCTCCCCTCCATCAAAATGATGGTGATGTTTTGATGAGTTTTGTTGATACATGGTATCTGTCTGACCCTCACAAAGGTCGCTCCCAAAAGGGTTATGTCTTTACTATGGGAAGCACTGTAATATCTTGGAGGTCTACAAAACAGACCATTGTTGCTACTTCCTCGAATCATGCAGAGATTATTGCTCTACATGAATCAATGCATGAATGCATATCGCTAAGGTCCATAGTTGGACATATTCGAGGAACTTGTGGTTTAAAGTCTACCACAGATGCATTTATGAGGATAATATAGCTTGTATTGAACAAATGAAGTTAGGTTTCTTCAAGGGCGACAACACCAAGCATATATCGCCTAAGTTCTTTTATTATCAGCAACAACATACACTTCTAAAGATTGAAGTGAATCAAATCCGATCAGAGGATAATGTAGCGGACTTATTCACTAAATCGTTACTTAAATCCACCTTCGAGAAACATGTGAAGAGCATCGGATTGAGAAAGTTATCCGAACTCCCATAATCATAGCAATCAGAGGGAGCTGTCGACATCAGGGGGAGGTATGATGTCTACATGTTCAATCTCGAAGAGTGAAGAATATGTTGTACTCTTTTTCTCCTCCTCGAGGCAGTTTTTTGTCCCACAAGGTTTTTCACTCGAGCAATTTTTAAACGAGGTAACAATTAAAGCGTCACCACCAAGTTTGAGTGGCACAAGGGGGAGTGTTGAAGAATGTTGACATTTAGTGTGCCTTGTCAAACTAGGATTAGTTCTATGATTGTAATAGGAGAGAAGGTTCTAGAATTCCTAGTTCTATTCGGATTAGTTTTCCTCGTATCATAAGAATATATACTTTGTAATCCCTATATATAGGGCTCCTATTATCACTAGTGGAACACATCTATTCTCCCAATTCTCTTTGTTTTCAATATCCTAAAACAATTTTCCTATTTTCAGGTAATCAGGACTATCATTAGCCTCAGACACTACTCTTGGGCTACAATTGGCACCACTTGACTTCTTCACTCGGCAAAAGAGTGTTTTGAGACTTTATTCAGTTGTTCAGAATTTACTACTGAACATTTTGCCATTTTCTTAAGTATCCATCTTACCTTACCTTCCTTTGGATATTAGCCAAGACATCTCCGAAAGTGAAACGGAGGGGAAGAATGTGCATATTTAGCATGGAAGAGAGCACCCTATCTGGTAAGCCACTCAGATATGGAGTTTAAGTTAGATTTGACCCAGCGAAGTTGCTCAACAATAAGAGGTATGACACCCTTGACAAAGTGTAATTGGCTATCATTTTTAGCAAATGTCTAACATGCATGGTATCACATCAAGTATTCAAAATTATATTCCCAGTGAGGTAGAGGAATCATTAGAGCCAATGATTGAAAAAGATTACCAGCCAATTGGTAATTCTAGGAGTGAACCTGGGGATGAGATCATTGAACTTCAAAAAGGAAACGTTGACATCAACTTCAAAAAATGTAAGTAGAAAATATCATCATATTGTTGTAGGAAAATATGATTCAAGAGAATTGTGAGAGAAATTGTGTGTGTTCTATTATTGATAATAGGAGCTCTTTATATAGGGATTTACAAAGTACATAATCTTGTCATACAAGGAAATAGAATCCGAATATAATTAGGAAATCTAGAACCTTCTCTCATATTACAACTCTAGAACTAAACCCTAGTTTGAAGAGGCACACACAATGTCGATATCCTTCAACACTCCCCCTTATGCCGCTCAAACTTGGTGATGACGCTTTGATCGGTGCCTCGTTAAAAACCTTACCAGGTAACAAAAACCCAGTGGGACAAAAATAACCCCTGTCGAAGGACAAAAAGAGCACAACACGTCCTTCACTCTTCGAGATCGATCATGTAGACATCATTCATCCCCCTGATGTTGACATCTCCCCTTGATTGCTATAATCATGGGAGTTCGGATAATTTTCTCAATCCGAGACTCTTCACACGGATAATTTTCTCAATCCGAGACTCTTCACATGTTTCTCGAAGGTGGGATTTAGGTAACGACTTAGTGAATAAGTCCGCTACATTATCATCTGATCAGATTTGATTCACTTCAATCTTTAGAAGTAATTAATGTTGTTGCTGATTGTAAAAGAATTTAGGCTATATATGCTTGGTGTTGTTGCCCTTGATGAAACCTAATTACATTTGCTCAATTCATAAATGCATGTAGGTTTATCTGTGGTAGACTTCAAACCACAAGTTCCTCGAATATGTTTAATTACAAACCTTAGCCATATGCATTCACGCACAGCTTTATGTAGAGTAATAGTCTCCGCATGATTCTAGAAAGTAGCAACAAGGGTTTGTTTAATAGAAATCCAAGATATCGTAGTGCTTCCCATGGTAAAGACATAACCCATTTGGGAGCGACCTTTGTGAGGGTCAGAGAGATACCCTGCATCAGCAAACATCACCATCGTTTTGGTGTAAGGGAGGAGGATGACGCCGGCCACCCTTGGCGGTGGCAGCTTTGCCGGACATGGCATCTTGGACGGCACCTCTTGGGCTAATGAGATTCGTTCTCATTCTTCTGTCATTCTTTTCTCTCTGCAGGGATAGAACAAGCCCATATCTATCGTACATTTTAAGTGACGAAAGATTGTCTTTATACCAGTCCAATGGCGTTGCGTTGGTGCAGGGCTACATCTAGCCAACAAGTTCATAAGAAATGAGGTGTCCAGTCTTGTATTGTGTTAAGTACAATAATGCGCCTATTGCACTTAGGTAAGACACTTATGCCAATTAACACGTCTTCGTCCTCATCCCTGGGACAAAACGTATCCCTCTTAGGGTCAAGACTAAGGAAGACCATGGGAGTGCATCTTTGACTTTATCAAAATGCAAAGCATTTATTGACACGGTATACAAGTTCTAAATCTAGACAAAACAGTGTTCTCCCAAGGTCCTTCATCTCAAACTCGGATTTCACATGTTCAGCGGTTTCCCTAAACTCTCAAAGGTTCCAATTATGTTTATCAACATGAACCGTGACAATTGCAAATCCAGAACTTGTTATGAAAACGCAAGGGCATAGTTCATCATATCCCTTCCCAATCAAGTGGTCACTTTAGTGAGTGTTTCACCCTCATTGCAAACGCGCTCCGTGGTCAAGAGCCACATGATTTGGGTAAATAAAGTACACAAGACCCTTCATTATATTCCGTATCTAGATCCCCATAGAGATACGTAGTGACCACATTTGTAAGCTGCATGTTCAGTTATTCGGAAACTACCAAACTGACAAGGTAGTGGAGTGCAATGACATCCATCACGAGAGGATATGTCTTCTCGTAGTCGATTCCAGGGCATTTTTTGAGAATCCTTGCGCCATAATGTGAGATTATCATCTCTTTTTCTCATCACGCTATCTAACAAAGACCTATTAATGTCAAACAGTTTTATGTTAGGATGTGTTGGCATCTCAGGCCCGAAATCCTTCCTCTTCGTTAGTGAATCCAATTCAACTTGGATCGCATCTTTCCATTTAGTGCCAAAGCCTATATGTGTCAGAATCTCATAAGTCATCTCTCATGACATGGTTGGATTCAATGACTCGAATAGTGGTTGCATACAACCCACTAGAGCGACACATAAGTTTCTCTAATACTCGTTTATATCCGTAGTCATTAGAGGTGATGCAAAGGAACTCTTGTCCATTCTCACAATGTGTTTCCACATGAAAACCATTAGCTTTTATATCTTTCAAATAAAGTTAGAATTAAGGTATGTTCAAGACATTAAGTAAAAGAATCAACACTTTATTAATAGCCAATGATTACATCAAAGTTTCTTAACCAAAGTCTAATCCAAAATAAAAATCAAACTTAGAAAAATCGTAGTCACTCAATTCGTTTGGTAACTCCAATCAAATATGACCTGGGAAGTAGAGAGAGATGTCGGTGGAGCAAGGCTCTCTTAAGTACCACTAATCTCAATCACTTTCCTAGACATCATTTTTCATTGGATGCGCCACTTGAGAAAGAGTTAATACAAAATTGTCATTTATTGATTAAGGCATAATTGCCATTACATAATTCTTGGGAAAAAAAAAAAAACTATTCGAAATAAAAATCTGCGGCATTTTGTCTTCATCGCTAGATTTAAAGTCTTTTTGAACTCGATGTCTTGATCACCATTGATCAAGTACTCCATAAAACATAATGTAGAGGATACTCTCTTGATTGAGGCGTATTGACACAATATAAATGGTCCCTAGGACCATTGGCGTTGGAATAGTCTTACCATGGCCAAAAGTGGTGCCATGGTATCCAACCCCCAACCCTCAACATCATGACTCCTTTGGTCATGTATTTGACAACTTTTGGCGACTACCTTCATGAGCATGTTGATCATATCATCCATGGCGACTTCTTCTAGCCATTGAATGGTGCTCATGGTAGCCATCCTTGAGGCCTACCATATTTTCCATTCACAAAATTCGTGGCTATGCCTTTCAACACATACCATAGCTCCAATTAGTTGATGGAAATTTGTGATCCGTCTTGCGTTTACATGAGTTCGGAATAAAACAAAAGACCTCATAGCATAGACAGGGTTTTCTCAATCAATTGTTCTTCTATGATAGTTTTTCACAGGCATGCATCAATGTCTGATGCGGAGAGCTTCCAAAAAATATTCCATAACTTTGTCAAAGTTAGAGGAGCAGAGAGAATTCCAACATGCTTCTAAGTTCGGAAAATTGTGCATGTTGCTAAAACACTCACAAAGCGCTACCCAAAGGTTTCTAGTGCTATCCTCATTCATGTACTCAAACTGGAGTGCCATCTCCATGAGGCGCTTCATCAGGGTAAGTGCCCTGGAATTATCTATCTCAGTTTGTGAGTCTTGAGCGGTTCCTTTAGAACAGGGCTCTTGGATTGTAGGCAATAAATATCCCGTGCCCGTAGAATACAATGGAGTAAAATCGAGCTTGTTCAAGTTTGATATCCAAAAAGGAGAAACAAGAACGGATTAGTTTCGGAGTCAATGCTTCCACGAAAACTAATATTAAGATTTCCGAGCCTTAATGCTACCAAGAAATCGATTTCCAAGAAATTTGGATTAGACCGAAACAATGATGTTTAATATGATCAAAAATATATGCTTGCGGACGCTCTTAGTCCGAAGATTATGAACACTCTTAGTTCATTGATTACGAACGCTCTTAGTTCGTTTAGCGTGAATCCCCACAATTTCGCTTATTAAATAATCGAAACCATGTTCGTATATTGCAAATCCTGCAGCAAATAAAGAAATTTAAAAGACAAGAAAGCAGGACCTTTAATCACAAAAACATACTTGATGATTCGGGGCTTGAGAACACGCGCATGTTGATGCAGGCATGTTAGGGCAGCAGTAGCAATGAGGGGCAGCAAGTGGCAGCAACAGCAATCAGTGGTAGCAAGCTGTTTCGGATGCACGGGGCAGCAGGGGCTGCAGATACGTAGGGCTGCAAGTGCGTTACGAGGGCGCTATTGCAGGGTCGTTGCGCAAGGGCTGTTGGGCTGCCGGCAGGCTGGTGCCCGAGTTACGGGGGACAGATGTTAGCGTGGGCTTGCTTTGTGCGGTGGTTGCGGAGGCAGTGAGCGAGTGTATGGCTGTGGGGGCAGCAGGTGTGGGGTGCGCATGTAGGGAGCAGCAAGCACAGGGGCGCGTGGGAGTTGCTGGGGCAGCGAGTGCAAGGGCGAGTAGGAGCTGCGGGGGCAGCAAGCACGGGGTTGCAAGGCTGGGGCTTGCGGTAGATTTTTTTAGAAAAGTTTTAGGGTTTTGATTTTTAGGGCTCGTGCTGATAACGTGTTGTAGGAAAATATGATTCGAGAGAAATTGTGTGTGTTCTATTATTGATAATAGGAGCCCTTTATATAGGGATTTACAAAGTACATAATCTTGTCATACAAGGAAATAGAATCCGAATATAATTAGGAAATCTAGAACCTTCTCTCCTATTACAACTCTAGAACTAAACCCTAGTTTGAAGAGGCACACACAATGTCGATATCCTTCAACACATATTGTATTCTTAATGAACTTTACAACATGAATGTTCATGGATTTTGTGCAACTATAGGGCTCGATGATGGACAAGTGATCAAATTCCGCTCAAAAACTCAATTCAAGTCATTGCTCCCATATCAATGACTTCCTGTCAGAGTGAGAAATTAGTGTCGGTCAGTGAGCCGACCAATGAGCAGTAGGTAAGCATGTACTAGATATCTTTATAATTATTTTCTTTATGAGTTTGTTTAGCTTTGAAATTTCAAGAAAGTAATCAAGGGTTTGAAGCAAAGCCACAAGCTTTCATGTCAGCATGATCTTGGCCAGTCCCCAAGCTTCTCCGGCCAACTTGCCATTTCCTACATCGATCTCAGCCATATTCAAGTGAGAAAAATGAAAGATGCTCTTAAAGTGGTACGTATGTGTAGCTCTGTCTCAGCAACTGGAAGAGTTCTTAGAAAGTGATTAACTACCAAAGTTTAAGGAAGCCATGAATGTGCTACTCGAAGCAAAATACTTTCCTCAACACAAGACAGTCATCATCGGCAAAAGACTAGAAGAGTTCTCCCAACAAATAACCCGCATAACTGGCTTCTTCCAAGAACCAGAAATGAGGAGACAACAAAGCATGGCTTGTGAACAGCTGAAAAATTCTATGACGCCCAAGGTAGTATGGTGTATAAAGCAAAAACGGATTGTGGAGTCTCTCGAGGTCAAGATATGTGAAATGAAAAAAATACTAAAATCCTTGAAACAAAAAAGACAAGCAGTGGATGAACTGATGAAGGACTTCTTCAAAGAAGTAAACAGTGCATCCAAAGCCAAGAATGATAGCTAAATTTATAAGCTATTGATTTTCCTTATTCACACTTAAGATTTTCAATTGCAGTAAGGGTAAACAAGGGTCTTTCCCCCAGAAGATTATGGTTCTAACAACTCAAAACAATGTCACAAAAGTGACCACTGTTCCTAGCGAACAGAAGTCGAAAACCTAATAAAAAAACCTAATCTTGACTAGTCAGAAAAATAAGAAAATATACAGTGACGTACTAGACACAAAGGGCATCCAGTACACAAAATTTTGTGATTTTTGGATATCGTTTACTATATAAAATAATTACGAAAATATAGAGGACAGAAAGTAACGAAAACAAATTTTGAGATGGGTTTTGAAATCAATGAAAATAAAGCTAGCTAGGGAAGACGCATCCACCCCCGACAATCACACACAAGATAATTTTTTCAATCCTAATTCAATTAATCTAGATGAAGATACTCAAGTTGGCTCGGTACGCTTGAACACAACCTATTACCCTTTCTTACTTCGTACACTAGGCAGGAAGTGCTCTACACCTAGACTATTCCCAAGCATTGCAACTTAAAGGTACGCTTATTTGATTTAACATGCAGAGATCATTAAGGTCTAAAAGAGTTTGAGACATCACTAGGCATCACAATAAACTTAGCGCCTTGCTAAACCTAGGACTTACACTAGGCCAAAAAATGAATCAGACGACAGTTTTTCACTGTCATCTGATAAGGCACGTTGCTGTTGTCTATCTCAATGCCATCTTAGGGTGAATCAGACAATAGGATGTAACTGTCGTCTGAGGTAATTTTGCACAACAGCAACAACTTACATGACTATTGTCTGAACACCAAAAAGAACAACAGCAGCAAGTATATTAACTCTTGTGCAAATCAATTTCAGACAATAGCTGCTAGAAGAGAGAAACTTGTGAAGAACAATCAGAAAACATTAGCTTGTAAATAAACTGTTGTCTGAATGAAGGTTGTACATCATCTAACTAGCACGATAGAATAAACGTCATTGTATATCAATGTTTCATAATATAGTATCTTGTAATAAACTGTTGTCTGAAATCAAGTCATACAATAGTAGCTTTCCTATTCTCTATGGTCTTCCTTAACTTCAGACAACAAATTATTTTAATCTTTTGTCATGTTATATCTAGTTGGACAATTGAATAGGTTTGAAAACTATTGTAGATAGATGGTTCAAACAACAGTTTTTTGTTTCTCTTTTTGTTATGTTCATTTGTTAGACAATGGTTTGCTGTTGGTATTGAATTGTCAGTTATAGAAGAGAAAACATACATTCTGCACAATAAAAACAACACATCCTTGATTCCAGAAACACATCCATTAATTCCAAAAACTATTTCATCCCAACACAGGAATTAACACATCCATTGTTTTGATAATTTCATATTTGCATTAAAATGCTATAGACTAGTCGAACAAAAGGTCAAAGTCCTTGTGCAAAATTCATTGAAGCTTGAGCATTTCTGATCTTCCCGAGTTTTTGGGTAGCTTGCATCATACACTCTAATCGAGTTAAGGACTTAAACGAAGTCTTCCTAGCATCTTAGTATCTACAGTAAGATGAGAAATACTAGATCAAGTGATGTATACTGAAAAGCAAAGAAAAACCCAAGCCCGTTATCTCATCTATCACCAGCCAGTCTAGCATGCACTTAAAGAATAAGAGAATGAAGACTAGATAGTACAAGTACTCTGAGTCAACATTTTAGACTAGAATGGTTAAATGATTTGGAGAAGAAAATGAAAGCAAACTGAATTAAACTATTTGACTGTCTCGAATTCAATATATGCAAAACATAGTCCTAATGATCTTCCCAAACAAAAAGAATCTAAAACAGAAGGTACTAGATCGAGCATGATTCTTCTCATTCTTCTACCAAAGAAAATTGCAGTAACTTGTAACCAAAAATACAAAGTGCAATATATTCAACACAGTTGTACTGACATTTTAGGAATGAAAGAACTTACTGAATTTTGAAGTAGTTGATGTAAAGATCCAATCCGACCACTACAGCTCCAACTTATAAGACAATGAATAGACAAAGTCATCAATATTAGAAGTTGAGACCAAGAGACCAAGAAAAAATATATATATTTTTACGTCCATGGCTCTAAAGGAATGCAGAAGAGAAATTATTTATCAGTAATTCAGTATTAACAATATAATAGAAAACAACCATTAAAAGCAGTTGGAAGAAATAAAAAAGGACAGAGGTATACGCTCTCATCATACTCCATTAGAAATCCAGGCTTCAGCTCTATCTTCTTCCCTCCATCTTCCTGTGAAATGCTCTTGTTAGCCACATTGATTGCCCAACTTTTGATTTATAGACTATGTAAGAAAATATAAAGATATAAAAGTGTACACGAATGGAACTTTAGGAAAATACAAATGGGGCAAATGCTAGTATTCGGTTGAGAGCCATAATTATAAGGGCAACTGCAAAAGGCCTTGGTAAGAGTAGAGCTGGACATGGGTTTCGATACATATGACTGCTTCATAGTCCTTCGAGATATTCTTAAGTGTCTTATTCTAGGTCAAGTGTGAAACTTTCACTTGTGGCTTAACCTTTTCTTGGGTGGTTGTCTGGGTTTGTACACTTCTCATTGTGCAATACAAAAGAACCTTTTTTCTTCTGAGTAATGTGGTGGGATGGAACACAAAAGGGTGGGTCTATAAAGGCTTCTGAAAATTGTGGAGGCCATGTTCTTAAACTCGACTCAATTTGATATCAAACAATGCAGGGGCTTGTCTTTGCAAACATGAAGCAATGCCTGAAAGATAGGATTTTGAATCTAAATTGATGATAAATATCTACAATTGAATAATCGAAACAAAATCATTCACCTTTTTCAAATAATCAAAGCATAAGAGAAACCCAACTCCAAGCTATCACAATACACACAAAACCCAATTCCAATATCACCCAAAAACCAACATTCCTAGCATTCACAACTCGTCAAACAAGTGGCGGGCACAATCAAAATGGTAAAGGGAATTCATGGTATTATAGAAAGCACTTGACACAGAAATGAAAACACAATTAAGGGTCTGACAACCAAATCAAAAATACAAATTCCAAACTAAGAATGCACTACCTTGGAAACAGAACTCTTGCTATGTGCACTTATGGGCAGGCTATTTTTCCCGGAGGATTTGAAAAACCGAGTCCGTCGCTGCAGAAATTGAAGCCCTAACAACAATCTTTCCACAGTCATCGATTGCACACTTGGTGGTACCCTCTTATTATTCTGTCCATTTCTCACCCTTTTCGAGTTTATTTCTTCGAAACTTCATCTCCTGCTTGTTCAATTTCAGAGCAGTACCTCTTTCTTGCTCTTCAATTTTAATTTCAAATCCTGTTTTTGATTATCATGAAGTGGTCTGGGTTTGCAACAACACCAAAATTAGGGGAAATAGGACAAGAATAAGAAGCATACATGTAGGTATTAGAGCTTGATTCGATTTGGAGAAGGAAGACCAGAGAAACCCAGAGTCTTGGGTTCCCGCGATGGCACGTGCGTGGTCCTCCGAGAGTGAGTCACTGGCGAGGCTTCTGAATTTTGATGTCCGACTTCCTCTGAGCACAATAATGGTGGAGGTGTGTTAAGGAAACAGCTGGAACTCGATGAGAGCTAGGGACCAGCGCCGTCGCAACTTTCATGGTCGCGTGAGGAGGCTGGCGACGGTGGATGACAGTGATCTCGTTGGGTTTTGATCGGAATTGGTTCCTGAATTGATTGGTGGTGGTGATGTCGTGAACTGGTGGCTAGAAATAGTGGTCTCCGACAAGGCCAAAGAGAAATGGAAGGGGGAAAGAAGAGAGAATTGGGCTTGTGGCTGAGGAAGAGAGAGAGAGTGTTGAGTTCCTTTATATACGAGTCGATATAAAAGTAAAATTGGTGGAGGGAAAGAGTGAAAATTGAAAATTTGACAAAGTGTTTGATACAACAAGAGCGCGCCAGCACAATCAACCCTAAAACGCACACAAGTGCACAACATCAATTTAAGTATATTGTCTGAAAGAAAGTGGCACAAGAGACAACTAAAAAACTGTTGTGTGAATCAAAACAATCAGACAGTATCTTTTTTAACAATTATATTAATAGTAATTGCACAATAGAGAACTAAGAGAAATAATAACTGTTGTGTTATTAAAAACAATCAGACGACATCTTTTTTCAACCATTGTGCTAATAAATCTTAAACAACATCAATGTAAAAACTGTTGTCTGAATCGATTGATTCAGACAACATAGGAAAAACAACCATTGTCTGATTTACAATTGCACAACTGTCGTCTCATTCGAGAATTAAGACGACAGAAAAATTCTTGCTGTCGTCTGATTATTTCAGACTACAGTAAAAATGTTTGTTGTCGTCTGATATGTGTTGTCTAATTCGGAAATTGGTGTAGTGTTAGTTTACTTGATAGTGAGAACTAACAATTGCTTCTCTAGAAGGTTTGAGGAGTCCAACTATTGACACAGGCATCAAACAATCAAAGCGGTAGAATCCTAACATGCATACTAAGCGTGCACTCAAAGCATACAAGTAAGCATTCATCAATGGAAAAGTAGTAAATAAAAGTCTCATCTTGGATTAAAAGAAAATAACATCAAAGGTCAAATCATCTTGTAGTTCATGTCTAGGGGCTTCAAGCAGCCCCCTAACTAATAAAAACTAGTTAAACATAGAAGAAACAAAACAAAATAATGAAGGGGAGGAAGAGAGAGAGTGATGATGCAGATTGATCTCCTTTTATATGCTTAGAGAGAACTTTCTTGTTGTGTAGGAAATCCAAAACCTAAAAGAATTAGGGTTCACGAGCTTAGGTGGAGTTTTCCTATTGGCTCTTGAACTTGATGACTTATTCCAACAATTCACATCGTGCCATTTGTCCATATTAAGCTGATATATGAAGCACAAACTCGTCTCGGGCTTCTCGGTGTGATTTGGGCCTCGAAACATAAATTCCCGTCTAACCTCAAATTCATGCGCAGCCTGACCTTCTTGTACTAAATCGGCCATAACTTCTTCTATAAAAATGATATTGATGAGCCGTAAAAATTCTGAAAACTAGACATCCAAGGCTTTCCATAAATATAAAGTTCATCCTCTAGATCGTTGTGAGCTGGTCTCAGTGATCTGACGAAATTGACTGATCTGCAAAGGCAGATTTGCCTATTTTACCTTTCAATCCCTCTTTTACTTCTTTTCTCCTTCTTTGCTCCAAGATACCTATAAAACAAATAAATAAAGTAAATAACTATAAAATACACTAAACTAGTAAAGAAAGTATAGAGATTAACGCTATTAACATCGCATAATTATGCTCCTATCAAAGAACAGTTGAGAAAGATAGAGGCCGATTTGAAGAGTTCCCAACCTAGGCGTGACCAACTTGAGCATGATCTTTTGAATAGTAATTTGACCTTAGAAGCACTTAAGATTTTGTTAGCCAAGTAGGTATGACTGTGCATTTGGGCCGTTTTGTACGTACTTAAATATTATTAATTAGCAGATGAATAAATAGATGCCAATGTTTTTGTTTAATGTTCTGGAGAGACACTTTGAGACACCGTAGTCATCCATTAGAGCAACACTTAGCAGATGAATATGTTTTTGTTTAAAGTTCTGGAGAGACACTTTGACACACCATAGTCATCCATTAGAGCAATACATCTAATTCTGGCCTCAGAAGCCACCTCAATATACCGATATTTTGGTGGCGAGCTTAGCTAAGTGCAAATTGATGGCTACAAATTATTACCCACCATGCCCAGACCCAAGCTTAACCTTGGGAATAGCCGAATAGCTGAACATACTAATTTCAACCTAATAACGCCTCTTCTACAAGTAGAAGTTCGTGGGCTTCAAGTCTTGAAAGATGGGGAATGAATGTTGAGCCTATCCCTAATGCACATGTGATTGATATAGGCCTTCTGTTACAGGTACGCCCACATTTCTAGCCAACTCTTATATCATTTCTCATTCCTCATCTAGAATTAAGTTTTGTGTTACAATATATAAAATCTTGAGCATGCCTCTTCGGTAGTTGCTAATTAAAAAATTCTCATCAACTTGGTGACTGGTTTGAGAATATAGATTATTAGTAATGGAAAGCTAAGCGGTGGTGAGCACAGGGTCGTTACTAACAAAAAGACTTCGCGGACGGTCAGCGGCGCCATCCATCCTTCAGGCAACTGCCATATCGAACCTGCAAAAGCACTAGTTAAGGACGGCGCAGTCCACTCTAACGATCGAGGAGGCATTACATACAAGGGTTTTGTTAGTACATTTATGACAGATCGATCATCAAGAGAGACTTCCAGCACTCGAGCGTTATGACCTCCAAGCTTGAAGTATGTTTTGGTATAGCTAGCTATAGAACTATTCAATGCGCGCTTCAAGATTTATGCCTCACATACAAAGCTCGTTTTGTTGCGGTGAAATCGAACTCTTCTGTACGTTTAAGAATTTGAATCCTGGATTTGATTATTTTGTAACCCGTGATTCGCTTAGGGTTAACGCATACACTTTGAAACAAACTAGGGCTTGATGCATAAACCTTTTTTTTTTTTTTGTGGTCAACAAACTTTGAGTAAACCTATGAATGAGAATGGCTACTAAACCCACCTTATCTTCCAATTGCACAAGTTGGATATAATCTCCTAAATTCTAATCTTACCAAATTTTTACTTGTGGCCCTAAATCATTTTGTACCTTACATGGTGGGTAAGGAATTACTTTTTCCGCACGTAACTTTGTTTATTATACACAACGTCTTTGACTTCTCCATATCAGATACAGCAGTATGATTTAGCAATTTCTTGATGTTGATATGTATATATGGTCAATGCCTCTGCTTGATTATGAGGTTTCCCAAAAATCATTTTATTCTCCGAAAGTTACAAGCAAACTTGGAAAGTTAAAAAGTAACTTTTCCAAAGATTTATATCTTGGGGTCTGGACTCTTGTCAGTCCTAATGATATGGTCATTTAATTAGTTATTAGTTAAGTCGATCTCTGTGCTTAATGATCGTAGAACACGATCAAACTTAAGAGTTTAGTGAAAATTATTTCGTTTCTGATCGGGATAGTTTCATTATATGGTTGACCCTCTTGACTGTCAATTTCAAGTTTTGAACTAATTATGTGGCGCCAATATTAGTGAAACTTAACTAATCGTGGAGATTTTGTTCTTGTTTTAATACATTTCAAAATCAGAAAATTCATAATAAAATAAGTGTTACATGAAAGAAAATAGTTGTTATAGATTATATATATATATATATAGAATATCACTGAACACGCATATACATTACAAAGTTATATCAACAGGTTAAAATTTTCAATCTTTTGTTACTTACCTAGTTATATAGAATGGAGAACTTGATTAGTATGTTGTCTTTTAAAAATAAAAATAAAAAAATTTGAGGGAAAAGAAATGATATGTTCGAAGGGATTGTAATATGAAAACTATATTCCATGGTAGAAATATTTCATTAATAATCATAATCATCATGGAATTAAACAAGAAGAAATTTTGATTAATCTAAAGTTATATGAAATCAAAGACATCATTGGATTCCCTATCACTTGATTTGTCAGGGCCACAATGAGTATGGGAGAGAGGCTTGACAAATTGACAAGCCTCCAAGAAGAAACACACACTCATTTCTCTCTGGCTGATACTGCTTTTGTAATTTCAGTAGATTAAACCTAAATCTATAATTACGATAGTTTATTAATGTAATGGCCACTAGTGTCACATATCCATAATGTTTAAACATTGGATTCAAAATAGATCTTCCACACATTATAGCCCGTCAATATTGACTTGAGGTATCAAACAACCACTCATAGCAAGGGAGACTAACAAGTCACCTAGCTTGATGGTGCTGGATTACATGTTAGTAAAAAGCTAAGCTACAAGATCAACTTAGGATGATTTTGGTTCCCAACTCTCTATCAAGAAAGAAAGAGCAAAGAAAGCTACAGAAAGGTGGCTTTTGGAATCTAGATATGTGCAACTTGAAAACCTTTAACATATGTCACACCTTTCTTTATTTCTTGATGTAGTTGCGGGTGAGTGGGAACCCTTATGACAAGTACGACTTCATAGTACGAACAAGATCTTCAACCAAATCTCGAATACGTTAATTCTACATTTCTACGTTTTTTTTTATATATATAATAGGGTTTTTTGTCCATTTATCATATTTCTAAGGAATTTTTTCCCACTTACTCTATTAAAAAAAAAAAAATTCCCCTTTACCCAAAACACTTTAAAGAAATCTTCCTTAATACCCCATTAAGTTTTTTTTTTGTTTTTCATTTTTTTAATACCATTTTACCTTCACTCATTTGTTATTTAGAGAGAGAGAGAGAGAGAGAGAGAGAGAGAGAGAGAAACCATAGGAGACTTCACCGGAGCCCCGTCACCGATCTCCGGATTCCAGTTACCGGCTGCTGCCCGCCGGACTTTTTTGAAAACCTCGCCGGAGATCCCTAAAGAGGTCGTCGGAAATCTCATAAGTCGCCGGAAATGTTTATTGCCCCTAACAAACGTCTATTGCCTCTAATATCTATTGCCCTCTAATAGACTTCTATTGCCTCCTAATGGAGGGGCAATAGACTATCCATTGCCCCCCAATAGACGTCTATTGCTCCCCAATAGAACTTTCAGTCACCGGAATGGGAACTAATTTTCTTAAAATTAGACAAATAAAACTTTGATTAAAGAAAAAAAACGAGGAGATTACATCAATTCAAAACGTCTATTGCCCTCCAATAGAACTTTTTTTTTCTTTCCTTCTGAGCCTTCTGCCCCCATTTTATCAACAACAAAAAAATGATTTGGGAACCCAAAAACTGCTCTAGGCACCCAAAATTGATTTGCATCACTTTCCAGTACCAGAAGCATTCAAGGCACCAACGACAGTGCCTTTTGATCCAGTACCACCTCCGCCCTCTGCCAGCACCCGGACGCATGGCTCGGATCCCAGACCGGCGACGAACAGAACAGAGAAAAGCTCGAGGTCAGCTTCGATTTTCGCTTGCGCTACAACTTCATCATCCAAGCAAAACCCGACGTAGTCGTGAGCTCGGACCCAAAACAATTCTAAACCTTGCTGCTTGAATCGAAACGCTCACTGACCTAAAGCAAAGCCCAGACCCAAAACGCTGACAGAGTTTCCGTTTTGTGGCTTCGATTTTCACTTGCGTTGCAACTTAATCATCCAAGCAAATCCCGCTGGCATACCTTGCACCATCGATAAACAAGGTAAGTGGGAATAAAAATTTGTTGTTGGGGTAAGTCGGATACTTTTGGCCAATTGTAATGCTTTGGGTCAAGTACCCTTTATTATAAATTAAAACAATTTACGATCAAACATAGGACAAGTGAACTTGCTTGTGTTTTATGAGTTCTCATCTTATGCTTTCAAAATCTAAACCATTCATTGTGAAAATCACCATATAACCAAAATTCAATCAAAAAAAAAAAATTAATCCTCCATTCGTGTTAAACAAATAGATAGTTTTGGCAACAATTAAAATTAAACTTATGAATTGTCTATTTATCGGAAAGACATAGATGACTAAAAGATATGTAATTTAAGTCATTTTTTGCAAGAGAAATCTTTAAGTGATGCTCCGTAACAAGATTATGAATTGTGAAAGTGTACGTGAGTTTATAAAATATAGGGAAAATGGTCCGTACGATACCTCACATTTGCCTCCTTATAACTTTCGGTACCTCAACTTTAAAAATATCAATACGGTACTTAAAGTTCTGACCCCGACCTAACTTTGGTACCTAGAGCCGTTAGCTTCATTACTGCGTCTGCCAGCTGGCAATTTTAAACTTAAAATGACCAATTAACCCTTTACTTTTTTTCTCTTATTTATTCTTTTTTATATAATAAAAAAAATAACAAAAGAAAGTTTTTTTTTTTTTTTTTTAACATGAATGCGAACGATGAATGTTCATCGTCACTTCCTCCTTGCTTATTAGTTCTTCTTTCTTACTTCTTCATTTCAATCATCCTTGAGAGCCAGCAGCAACAACAAGGATTGATCCTCTCTATCTTGCCGCACTTCAACTTTGAACCATCTTCTTCAAGTTTCAGTCAAGAGAGAGAATCCAGACACACCTTATAAAGGCCAACCCAAATCATCAAATTTCAAACCTCTTCTTATCTTTCTGGGTTTCTTTCCTCCTTTGCTTTTCTGGGTTTTCTTCCCCAATTTGATTCCAATCTCGTCCCACCTTGTTAACTTGAAACTAAAGAAAAATCAAACCCATTTCCTTCTTTCTGAAAACCCCATAATGCTTCTCTGCTAAAACCCCTATTTCTTGACCTTTCTTCCTCTCTTTCTGAGAAAAAAAAAAATCAGACCCACAAGAGAGGGAGCCATTTTTGTTTGATGGGTGTGGTTTTATTTCAAAGAGGCTCGAGAATATTAATCCTGAGTGTGGTCGTCGTGGCCGAAACGTCGGCTGCCGGCGTCCAACACTTTGTTTCTGAAAGTTTCAATCTTTCTATGAATGTTTGGGTCTATTGTAAATTTGTAATGAGTTTAGTTCGATTTCAATTGGGGAATTTCATGAATTTAATGAGGATGATTGCTTAGATTTGTTTCTTAGAATCTGGGAACTGGGTTGAATTAATGAAGGAGTGTATTTGAAGTCTAACTACCCATATCCCAGAATTTACTCAAACAGAGATTGAAATGCTTAAATATAATAATCAAACCCACGATTAGATTAGACATCACCAAGTATCATACATGTCCACAGTAATTTCTGGAATTGACATCAGCTTCATTCTCTAAAAGCAACGAGACAATCTAAATCAAACAAGAACCCAAATCAGAAAAACCAAACAATCATCAGAGGTAAAGGAGAGTTAAGCCTTGTTGGCTCAAAGTTTAGCCTCATTGGGGAGATCGATTACGTCCAGACTAGCAGCAATGTAGCCCTTCGTTGCAGACTCAAAGTTTAGTTGTTGTGCTATGTGGTGATAGTTGTTGCAGATCTAGTTGTTTTAGATGTCAAGAATGAGTGCTCTAGCGCAGACTTTTGGCAACATGCTTCTGTTAGTTGCTGGTGTGTGGCAAAGGATAAACTCTTCTTCTTCTTCATGTTCTTATAGTGGCTTTCGGGTTGAAGGCTATAGGACTAGAGAGAGAGATTTCTTAAAATCTGGGAGCTAGGTTTAATTAATCAAGGGATGTATTCTATAGGGTCAGCTTTAATTTTTCATCCACCATTGCAATTTCATTGTTTAATAATGTAAAGGAAGTTTGGAGACTTATACGTTCCAGATTTCATGAGAAAAATGAGAGAGAGAGAGAGAGAGACTTAAGGTCCTTGTTCTTCTGGATTTCATCTATGGAGATGATTTGCAGAGAGAGAGAGAGAGGAAGATGAACATAGATAAAGATTGAGTTTAAGATTTTATTCAAAAAAAAATTTGAGTTAAGACGTGAATAGATGAAAATATCCTTCAAAAATTGCCAGCTGGCAAACGCCGTAACGGAGCTAACGGCTCTAGGTACCAAAGTTAGGTCGGGGTCAGAACCTTAGGTACCATATTGATATTTTTTAAAGCTGAGGTACCGAAAGTTATAAGGAGATAAATGTGGGGTACCGTACGGACTATTTTCCCTAAAATATAAGTGAAGTGAACAAACAAGTTCAGTGCATTCCACATAAACCTACCTAAGAAGTGTCCCTAAAAACATGTCATTAAACTTACCTAGTCACCAACCTAAATATCATCAACTTGAGTGGCTATTTGCTCCCCTAGTCTAATATATATATAATAGAATCCACCATTTCCACCTCATTTGAATACGTACAGCTATAGAGCCTATGTTCCAAGGCTATCATTCTCCTCTATCTCTTTTGTTAGGATGTGATGAAAATTAATTAGGAAAGGCAAGTCCTAGTTGGACTTGGTTAGTCTTCCTAATTTGACATGGTTGATGTCAAAGTTTATTCCTACCAAGAATATGATATTTTCTCCTGTACAAGAAAGTTTGGTTTTCCTACTACCAATTGGATTATAATTGGGGTGCCTATATATATAGGGCATGGGTAGTAAACCAAGGCATGGTCGGTGCATGCTATCATCGACAAGAGAGTGTATATCTTTTGGGTAAGGGAGCAGAGATGTGAGTTCTTGGGAAATTCTATGAGTGTGGGTGTACGAGGGTTATGAGTTTGGGTTATGGTGATTTAGCTCAATTGTATCTTGTACTGTAATTATTCTCATAGTGAAGAACATGTATCTCTCGGGAGGACGTAGGCATAGATTTATGCTGAACCTCATTAAATCTCGGTGTTCTCTTGTTGCGTGTCTTGTGGTTTGTTACTTTGCTATCGGTCTACTCTGTGAGCCTTGACGGGAGGGATTCTAATTTCCTTAACATCTTTGTATTGATGAATCTACTAATTCCGTATTGATTTGGGGCTGAACCTCTCAATTAAGGTGGATTTTAAACCTTCTGAGTGAGAAACCCTTTCTCCTCGTCCTCCCTTTATAGCCGCAAGGCCGATCTTGCTCGATTCCTCCCTGTTATCGGATCTATGATCCACTTCCCTGAATTCAGACTGATTCCTCGGTTTGGATTCCTTCTTCGCATTCTGTTTTGCCTTCCTTGTTTCCCTCGATTTCCCCAATCCTATTGTTAGGTTTCAGTCTGGTTTTCTTGATGTTGTTGGCGGCCATGGCTAGCGGTGGTGCTATGGGGCAGTGTGTGTAGATGGCGGGGCTCCTCCCGGCATCTAATCCAGCAGCGCTGGTCTCAGTGCTTCAAGACCCTCCCTTTCGAGGAAGCTCTACTGTTTGGCTCATTGATTTGGGTGGCGAGTTTGTGGTTGGCAGCAGAGATGGCAAGACCGACGCTGCAGACTGCAGGGTTTCTGGCGGTGGAGGTGTCGCTGGCTTGGGACCTATGGCTGTTGGCGGCTCAGGTCCATGGTGGCTCGGGTTTACTATGGGCCATGGGCTTTTGGTTGGCTATTGGGCTAGGGAGCCCGATAGTTAGTTTTCTTTAATTTCTTTTTTAGTTTTCTGTTTATTTTATTTTCGTTGTATTTTAATAATGAAACGGAGCTCGATAGGGAGGGTTTAGGGTCCATTTGAGGCATCTTTTGAGTATTTCCCTACTCTATTTCCTTACCGTTTGAGCGTGCTGTGTTTGTCAGTACATGGTTACGTTTAGGTACTTATTTTATCGGGGCTACACACATGACAGGTTCCTTTGTAACTTTGTTGGCTGGAATAATGAAAGTGTTCACGTGTCTTCTCAAAAAAAAAAAAAGGTGGATTTTAAACCCCTATTTAAAAAAAAAAAATTGAATCTACTGATTCCCTTTCACTACTCGATGAAGGGATATATGAGTTGCGGCTTTTGGATGCAGAAACTAGGTTGGCTTCATTCAGAGAGGATCAACAAACTATACTAGACATATATAATTCATGGTTCAACAAACTATACTAGAAAACCATAACCATTTCAAATCGTCAACGTTACGAACATCGATCGACTACGGTAAAACATTTTTGCATCATATATAATTGTCTGTATATTACACTCGGTATTTCGGCCGTTGTCTTTTCCTTGAGGTAAATGGAGGTTCTATTAATCCAGAAGAAAAAGAGAATCCCTGGTCATCCATCAGACCATCACCAATGAGGGAGGAGGAGGAGGAGGTAAAAGAAGCACCTCGCTCTCGGCTCTCCCCTCCTTCACGTCTCCCTTTTTTTTTGTTTTTCTTGTTTTCTGTTATTTTCTCTATCCTTTTCTTTTGTAAGATTTTCTGAACCACACACACATATATGAGTACCTTATCACCACTTTGTTGTTGCTCGCAGACTATACTAATACCCTAAAATTTATTTTCTGAAACTTCCTGTTGTTGATAGGGTATATTACACTAGAATCGAGCTGAGTCAGCTACGGTGACCTTACCTTGAAGGCTTGAAGCTAATATGGTAGGTTGAAGCTCCACATGAAATGAAGAACATCAATTTTAACTTAGGGCTGGCCGGCACCACACTACTGTCACAGTGTCACCCAACTATGTTTTCATTTGTCATTCATATTTTGGTGTACGATCAAAGAAGTCACACCGATTTAATTTGGAAGATATACCGACTTAAAATGTCAACAAAAGCATCAATTACTAAATTTTTGACCTCAACAGTCAATCAGAAATTTAGTATCAAAATTATTAAAGAAGTGCAATTACCGATCTATCAAAAGAAGTAAATCCACTTGTCTTTATAGATTACAAATTATCCTTGTAATGTAATAAACTAATCAAACATTGTTGATGCCCACTTTGTATTGATATTGAATTAGGTAAAAACACTTTTGGGTAACTTCCGACAAATTGAATCTTTTGGATTAAAGATCATGAGATTTGTTAGAGAAAAAAACAAATGAGTTCCATTGCTAATGATTGATTAGAAAAAAATAGAAACCATTTGATCATTTTGTTCCTTAATTTTTTTTTCTTCAAATCCTATTTTGTTTGTTTGTCTTCATGACTAGTAAATTTGGCCTTGGCCTTACTCCATTATTGATCGTCATGAACTGAATGCAAACAGAAGGCAAAAGGAAAATGAGAAAATGATTATAGATCAATGGCAATAATCACCCGAGATCGCACTGTTGAAACACAATTAATGGGATTCGAAAAATGATGTCTAGTTGGTGCAATGCAACAAAAGGCTACTTCATGAATGTGTCATGAAAACAAAGGAGAGCCAACACTTGGGCACACATTCATCAAATTGATGAACCAGATTTGGGCTCTCTATGGATTATGGGAGCATTATCATCATGCTTGAATGAATGGCACTCGATGGCAAAGAACATTTCTTATCTCTTTCTAGTCTACAATTGTTTTCCTTAAATTTTAGTAATTGTTTCTGGTGGCTTTCTCCGGGTACCTCACACAGAATGCTATATCGTCTGAGACACCGATCGAACTCCTAGACCCTGAATCAAGAATACAACGTTAGAGGGGTAAACCATACTGGACGGTTTACACCTCTCCGATGCCTGAGTGAGAGACTAATATATAAGAGTATCAAGTAATTAGTGGGTAAAGGAGTTATTACCCCTCAAAGGTGGTTGTGTTAATGCCCTTATACTCGCACACGGGGAATGAGTCTCCCCTATATTCGATGTGGGACATAGGTTGTTCTTCTGATGCCATATCAGCTCTCTTGTTTATGTAATTAGGTGGGCTGTGCCAGCCTTGCCCTGGCCCCTGGGTGGCTGAGGTGACACCCCATACGAGTCCTGCCATGGTGGGTTGTGAACCCGGCCCATGGTATAGTACTGGGGGGGGGGGGGTACTGAGGGATCATAATTGATAGTGCCAAACCTAGTGGAGACTTCCCTAGTATGTACAGTAATCAATGTGAGAGCTAACATGATTAAATCGTACTCATTAATATTCAAACTAAGTGTGTGCCCCAAAAAAAAAAAAAACTAGGCTAAAGTCAAATATGTCACAGTTAAAGAAAACCAGAATTACCAATAACTTTTATACTAAAAATTTACATGTCATATTAAAGTCTTGAACAATTCAGTGTTTTGCTCTTTTTCCTAGGCGTATTGGACATGTTCGTAAAGATCGAAGGAGACTTAAATCTTGGGCATGAGGTGAATAAGACAAAAGACTTAGTCAAGGAGCAAGGAGCTCAAGTATTTTTTGAGAAAAAGAGGCTAAATAAAAGATTATTGGGTTTTTTATTTCAACCTGAACTTTTTGAGGATTTTTAAAAGGGAAAATATCACAAATGGTCACTGAATTATGACCCATTCGACACTTAACTCACTGTATTTTCAATAATATCACTTAACTCACTCACTTTTACATCTGTCTTTCACTTAACTCACTGCCGTTAATTATACTGTTAGAAGCTGTTAAAATTGAGGGTATATTTGTCAAAACACTTAAAAATGCATTTCTAACTTTAAAAATTGAGGTATATATATTTTTTTTCAAATTATATTTAAATTAAAATAGAATCCTTTTTTATTTGAAATTCCAAAAATTTTAAAAAAAATATGATAAATTTATATTTTTTTAAAGTTAAAAATGTATTTTTAAGTGTTTTGACAAATATACCTCAATTTTAACGGCTTCTAACAGTAGAATTAACGGTAGTGAGTTAAGTGAAAGACAGATGTAAAAGTGAGTGAGTTAAGTGATATTATTGAAAATACAGTGAGTTAAGTGTCGAATGAGTCATAACTCAATGGCTATTTGTGATTTTTAGCCTTTTTAAAATGATAACTTTCAAAGTAATCAAAGTGATACCTAGACCCTAATTTTCTTGTTAACAGAATACCTACGTCAGAATTCCGTTACGGCTCCATTATTCGGAGGCAGGTGAGGCACACGTGATTAAAAAAATGAGGGCAAAATAGTCTTTTTCTCCCAAAAGTAGATCAAAAACTCAATTCCCTCCAAACTAACCACACTTTGAGAAAATCTTAGACCTAAATTAGTCCCAAACTATTGCTCCCAAACCAAAAAAAGGTCAAGAAAAGCGAATCAACCAGACTGGAAAAGGGCTCCATTCGATTTTATTCCTGTCAAAAAGTGATCGATGGCGAAGATGTGGAGATTCTTTAGAGAATCAGGACCCAGACGAGAAGATAGTAAGCGTTCATTCCCTCTCTCTTTCGATAAAGTCAGTCGCACATGGAACTGGTCATGGTTTTCAGAGAATCCCGTTTCCATTATGTTAGCTCAGATTATGATTTAGGGTTTAGATTAAAATGAAATTGTTTTTCAGGGTTTGGGGATTTGGGGCCGAATATTTAAATTAGATTGGGATTGGTCCTTGTATTGATAAGTAGTATTTTCCTTGTCATTTAGTGGTTTTGCATTAGATTCTTCTTGTTTGAATATGCAGAAACTGTTTTTATTGTTTCAATTGGGCACCCGTTTCGATTTGATGAACTTGGATTATATATATTTTGTTTTAGCCTTTGAAGTTGTTTTGCTTTTTCTGGAATTTATGGGAAACATAGGTTTAGGTAAGTAATTTCGATGAGAGATTGAGCATTAATCTTGTGCTTTTTCAATTTTATTTCAGTTCTAGAAGATTTATACACCATGGTAGTTATTTTGACAAGATGCCTGATAGTACGAAGAAGTATAAAGTGGCTAGGTTCAACAAGGATGGTGGAAAATTTTGGCTAGATGGTCTAGATCCTGATAAGATTGCATGGACAGAGTTTGGAAACATTGCTTGGGATCTTGGGTACAGGGAGAAACCAATTTCATACTACTACAAGATGCCTAGGACTTACTGCAATGATGGATGGATGCCACTTAGAAATGATGTAGATGCACTTGAGATGGTGAAGCTTATTCCACTGAAGACAAGGCAGACTTCATTACTGGTGGTGAGAGGAGGAGGAAGAAGGAGGCTGAGGAGGATGATTTGAGGCCAGTAGACCCAAATTGGGAGAATCCTTTGAATAAGTTAACAGCAGCAGAGAAAAGGAAGGTGGAACTAGAAGCAAACATTGTTGGGAGTAAGCTAAAATAGGCCTGGTGTATCAGGTTGTGGTTCAAGTGGAGTTAATGTGGTTGGTGGTGGAGATGTTAATGCAAGGTAAGAAGGGGTTAGACACAAGGCAAGGGCAGATGGGGTCGTTAATTTGGACTCAGACTTTGACTTGGAAGCTAGTGAGGGTGGAAGGCAGTAAAGTCAAGGCACCTTTACTGGTCTTAGTGACTTGGTGCCTGACCTGTTTTCTTCTCAAAGTGTGGCCCAAGATGGAAATGACAATATTGGACAGGGGCAAAGGAATAATGCTGAGGAGCAAGCTGAGGTGGGATGGGTATATAGTGGATTCTACAACAAGCACATTCCAAGACCTAGAGTGAGACATACTGTGCAAAAGAGGTGGGAAGGAAGGCGGCTACCTTGTGTGCTTGTTTTTGAACAACAAGAATCCGAAATGAAGAGAACTAAGGAGCCAGGTGAGAACAAGCAACCTCCACTAGCCCTAACACAACCAAAATGCCAAGAACCTACTTGAAGATGACATGCCAAGTTTACTTCAAGAAAGGGCATAATAGATTAGGCTGCCCAATTACAAAGGCAAAGAAAGCAGCAGCACAACAAGCAGTAAATAATTCCAATTGTTTTAATTATTTATGCTGGTTACATTACACATCATGGAGTTTAATATTAATAGACTCTTTTCTCATTTCAGGGAGAAGGGAGTTCCAATGCAACCAAGAAAAATAAGAAGAGGTCAAGGCAGCAGGTTTGTGATTTTCTGTTCAGCACTTGTCTTAGTGGCTCAAGTTGTTGACTCATTGCAGCATGTTTGTGACCTTTAAGAATTTGTTTTAACCATGTGCTTGCTGCTCTGTTTACTTGTCATGGCTATGTTGAATGTGTTAAATTGTTGGTTGTGTTCAATATGGATATGGTTGTGTTGAATCTGGCATGGTTGTGTAGGCAGCAAAAGTTCCAGCTTCAAAAGGGAGGCCCAGCTTGAATGATAATATCATCAAGTCTAGGAAGGGTTGGAAGAAGATGAAAACCATGGAGGGCAGCCAATGTGCCAAAGCAAGGCCTTCTAGTTCACAAACTAGGCATGATCCTCCAATACAAAGCAGCCAAAATCCTGCAGCAAAAAAGGCAAGGCACCAAGGCCAAACTAATTCTAAATGGGCAGGGTTCTGATCCACGTTGTGAAGAAAAAACATTGTTTTTGGGGTTGTTTTTGGTTAGGTTGTATGTAAGCTTATGATGCTATGAAAAAATACATGACATTATTGTTGGTCTGTCAACCATTTTGTGAAACTTTGGGAACTTGCTCTGTCCTTTTTGGTTGAGCAATTTGTGTAGTTCTAGAGCAATGACTATCTATTATGTTACAAGCATTCCTTGTTGTTTTAGATTTTTTTTTTCATTTCCATTGACTTATAGTACTAGAATTGCCTTGGAGATGGTGTTGTTTTATTTGTTGATGCTATTTGGTACCTAGATTATGTGAATCAAGTCATGCCTAACTTGGTCAATGATTTTTGGAGGGAAACGATTAGAGAGGGGTCAACTACATCTGTTTATGGAGGGAAAAAGTCTTGGCCAGACCAAACAAAATAAATTAAGGGCAAATAAGCCATTTTGCTTTGCTTTAGGGCCACATGTGCATCTCACGTGATAAAATAAATGGAGCCGTAACGGAATTCTGACTTAGGTATTCCGTTGGCAAGAAAATTAGAGTTCATGTATCACTTTGATTACTTTGAAAGTTCAGGTATTATTTTAAAAATCTTCGAAGAGTTCAGACACTGTTGAAGAAAAAAAACTCAAAGATTATTCTCAGAAGCATTAACTCTAGTAGATAAATACAAGAATTCTTGAAGTAGACTGGACTGCTAGGTTTTAACCATGTATTTCAAAAAAGGTTGATTTTTGTTTTGTTTACTTCCTCAACTCAAGTTAGTTTTGTGAAATGTAGTCAGTAAGACCAAAACTTTTTTTTTTTTAATCAAATATACAACTCATATATAACAACTAGTCTATTGTGAGTTGAACTCAAGACCTCCCAATTACAAAGGGGAGATTTATGTCACTAGACCAAATGATACTAGGCAAGACCAAAACTATTTGTTTGATGAATTACCTAAAATAAGTTAAAATAAGACACTTCACTAAAAATAAAGAATTGATATATTTTTTTCAAAAAGATTTGATATATTAGATATCTCATTTCCTAGGAGAACTTCTAATGAGGACTTTATAATAAAGACAAAGTGAGGACTTTTGAATGAATAGTTGAATGACATGCATGTTGAAATTTTAAAATATAAACTGATGCGGGTGCATATGGGGAAACATCAAATGTATTATTTTGTTGTTTTATTATAGATTTGTAATATTTGATATTTCATTGTTTAGATATTTTTAGGGTATCTTTTTACATTTAATTTAGGTTTTACATTTAATTAGCTTTCCATTTTAGCTTAAGTCTACTTATTCTCCAAGTATTGTAAACCCTATAAATATGGGTAATGTAATCGTTGTTAGATAGCTTATAGTTTATGAATAAAATCAGTTTATTTGTGGCATGGATTTGCCCTATTTTATGAGTTTGCTACTCCTTATTTCTTGTGTCTGTTGAGTGATTGTTGGAGGCTTGTGTTCGATACCTTTTCCCCATTAATTGGTATCAGAGCTTTGGCAAGAGCTTGGTGGATTCCATGTCTCAGGTCGGGCGACGAAGGGGAGGTTTTCGAATGGAGGGTCGTGACATCAACAACGACATGGCTGAAATCAAAAGGATGCTTCAGCAACTTGCAGTACGTCTTGATCGCATCGAAACTCGACGACGGGGTCATAAGAGTTTTGACGGGGAGAGAAACGTTACCACTTATCATCAACGTGTCGATCGCATCGAAACTCGACGACAAGATCGTAAGAGTTCCGACGGGGAGAGAAACGTTACCACCTATAATCAATGTGTCAATCGCATCGAAGTTTCACACCAAAGCAGTGAGAGTATTGAGGAGGAACAATACATTGATCTCTCTCATCGATGTGCTTCTTTGTGTGAGCCAGACATACAGGATGAAGATAATTATGATTCTGAAGATTGCGATGAAAATTGCTTGGAGATTGAAGAGATTGACTTGCCCATGCAAATGATTCATCTCCCAGTGCAACAAAATATCGTTAAAGCCATGCCAGTCCATCTTGTGGAAACATCATCAGCAATTGTAAGTCATGAAATTAATTCATGCATGGGTGATATCTTTGAATTGGATGATCATGTGGGTAATTCAGATCCAAAGCCCAAACTAGATGTGGATGTGGACATTGTTTTAGGATCTCAAGAAATAGAACATAGTATGTGTGGGTCAATACGTGAGCATCCTAATAGAATTGTTGGTGTTGATCTTAAGAAGTCATTTGTCTCCAACAAGCTGGCGAAAAGTGTTGAATCTAAAAGCAAAGATGCATCCCTCAAATTTCATGATCCATTACAAGAAGATGCAACTCATCAATTTATTGATTTCATTGGGGTTAGTATTTTCTACTTACAAATTCCGAAGATATTAATTGATGTTGTCAATCATATCAAGAAAGGTGAGACAAATTTTGGGTTGGCAAAATTTATTATTATGAGCAGATTTCTCAAATCAAGATTAGGAAGGTATTCAAAGTATTTATTTATTTGGAATGGAAGGAATCAATTGCAAGCTAATCTGTCAAAAGAAGATTTGAAGCAATGGAAGATTTTGTCGAATTTTCTTCAATCAATGGCTCAAATTCGAGGACGAATTCTTTCCAACCAGGGAAGCCTGATGCGGGTGCATATGGGGCAACATCAAATGTATTATTTTGTTGTTTTATTATAGATTTGTAATATTTGATATTTCATTGTTTAGATATTTTTAGGGTATCTTTTTACATTTAATTTAGGTTTTACATTTAATTAGCTTTCCATTTTAGCTTAAGTCTACTTATTCTCCAAGGATTGTAAACCCTATAATTATGGGTAATGTAATCGTTGTTAGATAGCTTATAGTTTATGAATAAAATCAGTTTATTTGTGGCATGGATTTGCCCTATTTTATGAGTTTGCTACTCCTTATTTCTTGTGTCTGTTGAGTGATTGTTGGAGGCTTGTGTTCGATACTTTTTCCCCATTATAAACTAAAAACACTCATCTAACCAAATTATTTAAAAATCCTCACTTGGTCCTTATTATGAAATCCTTATTAGAAACTCACACTCCTTTATAAAAAAAAATGCGTATTTAAAACCTTAGATATTATTTCGTTACCTATATATGCCATTAATTCCAACAGAGTTACACAACAAGGGAAACTATTAGGGTGAGATGCTTAATTAGTGATTTATGAAACATTCAAATATGTCACCAACTTTTGACTAATGAAATCATTGTTAAAAACAAAAATGGTTTCTATTATTGTTAATTTTTTTTTTTGGGGGACATGGAGAGGGATAGGTTCGTGTTACTTTGTTGGTTTGGAAAAAGAGAGAGGGATTGTATCCTTGAAAATTGAGGGCAAGATAAGGATCATTTTCCTCACATGGGCATCATGTTGTTTGCCATCAAGGACACTACCTAGAAAGTGTACTCAATACCCCAAATTGGATCAATGCATTTCCAAAAATATATATAACTTCAATAATATACCCACCCACATTACCAAACCTCCTCTCCTTTTCCCTTTAGCTAGGGCCTTTGAGCCTCCATTTTGTTTTCCACCTTTTCCCATCTTTTCACACTCAATCACTAAGGTGCTCAAGCGCATGGCTCTAAACCGCGCAGGGTGCGTAGACATACGGGTGCGCACTTTATCAAAACGACGGTGCACGTTTAGTGTGGAAAGCTAAAATGAGCGGGGTGCGCAGGTAAACACTCCCCTCTCACTATATTAAACACCTAGCTAGTCACTCCTCACTAGCTAGGTGACTTCTCTATCTCAGAAAAGCGCCTTCTCTCTCTCTCTCTCTGAAAGAAAAAAATAGCCATTGAAGCTTCTCTCTCTCTCTCTCTGTGCTTTTTTTTTTTTTCTCCCTCTGTAGAAAAAGCTGCATTGTCGTTAAAAGTGGCAGCGACTGTAGCTCAAAGATTTCAACTTTGATACACTTATTAGCTTCACACTTGTGTCAGCCAAAGCTTCAGAGCCAATCCTCAAATTTCAACGAGCTCTCCTGAACCCTCAGATCGAGCTAGTGAGTGAACCATCCTATTCTGTTCAATCCGAGCATTTTCTCTGTGCAAAATTCCGCACAGTTGATCGGAAGAGTAATCAATTCTGGAAAATTCGCAGTCTTTGGTGAAAGATCCATGTCGTCGGACATTCGCTAGGGTTGAAATCCATACAGTTGTGCTCAAGTTTCATCTTGAAGCCGTTGAAGAATCGTTCTTTTCTGTCTAATTTGCTTCGATTTGATTCTGTAGTTCCTTTTCCGAAGCTTCCGTACAAGTTCATGGCTGAATGCGACTGTATGGGAGCCTCTGATTCTGCATTTGTAGGGTTCGCGATTGCGAGTTTGTGAGGATTGTTGAGCCAAGTCTCTGAATTGGTGGGAGGAGTGGTGCGGTGGTAGTTGATTACGTGTGTGTGTGAGGGGATGGGAACGGATCGTCTGCCATTAGCGGCGGTGGGACCGCCGATAAAGCGGCGAGCGGGGTTACGGAGAAAGCAGGCGGGTAGAGGATCATATAGGGCAAGTTAGGGCACGAAAATTCGCGCCAAAAAAATTGAAAATTTTGGGGACGCACTGGGGTTCCTTTGAATTGCTTTGGTGTTGTTGTTTTAGAGCTGGTTTTAGGAAAAAGAAAAGAAAAAAAAAAAAAGCTTGGGAGTTTTGGAGGGGAAGGTGAGGGATGATGGGTACTGACTTGCACCATGTGCTGAGAAGCCTCTGTTTCAATACGGAGTGGAACTACGCCATTTTCTGGAAACTGAAGCATCGGGCTCGAATGTGAGTTTATTTTTTGCTTGTTTTTGATTTGCTTTTCTTTTACTTCTTGTTGTTTGTTTGTTTGTTATTCAGTTTGAGTTGAGTATTGGCTAATTTTGGTAAAGCTGGAAAAGGGTAACTATTTAGAACCAAAAAGGGTGCAATTGTAAAGTAAAAGTAAAGCTGCTAGTTGCAGGACAATTAGTACCCAAGTTATACTTTTTTCTTTTAAATCTGGACTGTAAACTAACTTCCTAGTGCATGATTTTGGCTATGTGTTTCGGTGAAAAGTTTCCATTTGCTTGTAGATTCTGATTCTTTATGCTGAAATACACACATGTACTTATTCCTGATGATGTTTTGATATGGAGTGCTTTATGCAGGGTGCTGACTTGGGAAGACGCTTACTATGACAACTGTGAGCAACATGATAATTCAGGGAATAGATGCTTTATTAAGACACTGGAGGCATTGCATGGCAGCCATTATCCACATGATCCCCTTGGACTAGCCGTGGCAAAAATGTCGTATCATGTATATACTCTGGGAGAAGGGTAATTACTCGTGTCACTTACTAGTTACCATAATGCCTGTTGTTAAAGTTTGGATTAAAAAGCTGTGAATTCTAAAACCATTGTCAGTGTTTATGTACTAAGCTTATGGTTTTTCTGGCTCTTTCCTATTGCCATTATCAAAATTATCAGTTTGGATAATGATAGCGTCTCATAAAAAGAAAGGATGATTAAAAACATCATTTTATGTTTTATAGGATTGTCGGACAAGTGGCAGTTACTGGGAAGCATCAGTGGATCTTTGCAGACGATATTTTGAAGAATAACTGTTCACCGTCTGAGGTAATTGTTCCTTGTTATGCAGCATAAGTACTGATATGTGCGTTTCAACTTCCAAACTGTGTGATATTTATAACCATATAAGGTTTGATTGTGTTACCATTCATTCTTATCAAGCATTTATGTTTTGTGTTTTTCAGTACTGTGATGGATGGCAAAGTCAATTTTCAGCTGGCATAAGGGTACACCCCCCCCCCCCCCCCCCCCCCCCCCCCAGTTTCTCTAATTAATCACTGTTGTTTATTCTCGCCTTTTGGGCAACAATCATAATCTCATACGTGGGAAAGGATGAATTACTGTGGGGACCTGCAAGATTTTTTTTCTATGCTTTTTGAAACTATCATTTTGATTTGATTGACCTGAATAAATTTCAGCTATTCATTGATTGTAACTTCGTTCTGGAAGGGAGAAACATGAAGGATTGTGATTTTCAACTAGATGTCCTGATAAGTTGAATTTTTTGTCATTTTTGTAGACTATTGTCGTTGTAGCTGTTGTTCCGCATGGAGTTGTACAGCTTGGTTCTTTAAATAAAGTAAGTTCTTTCTTTTTGTGAATAATGAATACTTAAAAGCCATACATGACTTGGTGCTTATGTGGTTTTTTTAGGTTCATAAAAAGAACATCTATAGTTTTGTTGGTTTGTTGGGCTGTTATAGACTTGAAGCTATAAAGAACAATGCAGTGCACTTCTCTGTCGTAGTCCATGCATTTCGTTATTTAATTTTGTACAGGACAATACTGGTTGACATTGTTCAAGCTGTCTGTTTCCTAATATGGTTAGATGCTCTAGCAGTGCTACTAAAGAAATAAAACCATCCGATTGTGCAATTTGTGTGCTGGGTTGAGTATAGATCCTAGAAGATTGAGTGTCATATTTGAGCATATACTCTATTTGTCTCTTCAGTGTAATTGGTAAAAAGTTATGGTGCTCATTGTTGGAGAGACAGTGTGTACCACTTCATAAGTCTTAGTTGACGTTTCCTGACATACTTTCTCAAGTCAGTTGACGTTTCCTGACCTACTTTTTGAAGAGCACCTTAAAGGTTTGAACTTAGAGTCTCAAAATGGTGTTGCCTGCATATTTGACCTTTTGGTTGTATCCACTCAAAAATGCATCTAATTAATGGCTTCAAAGATTAGATGCCTTGCTGCAACCCCATATAAATTGCATCCCAGTGCTTGGTTGTCTAACATCATCATAATGTGTTAAATTATTCATACTTTACTTTCTGTTGATTTTATTCCCACATCTCCCGGTGGTGAACTTGTTCTTACTTCTTAAATTTTAGCATCAAATATAAGGTATTAATGCTTGCAGTTTACACATTTTCAAGCATATATTTATTGTTCTTGTCCTCTTTCCATTTGAGAGTTGCAGATCACTGAAAATGTGAAGCTGGTATCTCATATCAAAGATGTTTTTATGGCTCAAGATTTCCCAGCAGGGCATATCCAATCTAGCATAGACAGTTCAGTATGTGAGGTATCTATCTCTCTCTCTCTCTCTCTCTCTTTCTCTGCACTGTGTTAATCTGTTTGTGCTCCTGCCTGTGTACTCATATGAAGCACTTTGATGATTTTCTTCTTTGGGTGTGCAACTCAATGATAAACTATGACACTGACTTTGACTTATTTTTCTTAGGCAATATCTCCAAAAAATTTGGTTTCAGGGACTTTTCCGGATTGCTTGCAAAATTTAGATAAAGCCATAAATAGAGGAAAGTCAGATGTTTGGTTGTCCGCTTTTCCCCAGTCTGAGAAAGACAGTGATAGTTCTTACATTTTTCCATTGACTGGCATTCTGAAGAATGCAGTTGAAGTGGTCAATAAGCATGGAGAACTTGAGTCATCCAACATGGGAGGTGATGAGAGTCCCAAACTACATCAGTCAAAATCAAGTATCTTCAAGTTGGAAAATTGCAAATTAGTAGGAGTGGAATTACCTGATAGCAGGAAGTGTACAGGGGAGAGTAGTGGCTGCAAAGATATGGGGATGTCTTCCACAAACAATGCCAATCCATTATCTCATGCTAATGATTGTGCAGACTTATCTTCAACGTTTGTCAACTCTGCTGTAAATGACGGGGTTAATTTGGACAGTATAGATCTTTACCATAATGAGGTGTTGCACGTAAGTGAACCCTTGGATGTTAAGTTTCAGAGCAACCTTGAAAACTTGAAGTTTCCAACTGAACCAGGTCACGTGGATACATCTAGTACATCTTTGATGTTCCCTGCTGGCTGTGAGTTGCATGAAGCACTTGGACCAGCTTTTATGAATAAGAGTAACTTTTTTGATTGGGAAGCAGAGAAGATTGGAGATAGAATTACTACTGAGATGCCTGAGGGAATGAACTCTAGCCAGTTGACGTCTGATTCTTGCCCAGAGCATCTTCTTGAAGCTGTAGTGGCTAAAGTTTGCCATAGTGGCAGTCATGTTAAAAGTGAAAAATCATTCTGTAAATCAATGCAGTCTCTGTTGACAACTGAAAAGTATCCAGAGCCTTCTAGCCATACTACACATACGATTGATTCAGAAAATTATTCCATTGATCAGCCGTCTATGAGAGGAGAGGACACACAGCAATGTTTGAGCTCATCAGGAATATGTGGGGTGATATCCCCAAAATGGTTTTCGTCACCTTGTCCTAGTGCTTGTAGTGAACAGCAGGAGAGGTCTTCAGGACCAGTTAAAAACAACAAGAAGAGGGCTAGACCTGGTGAGACTTCTAGACCTAGGCCGAGGGACAGACAATTAATCCAGGATCGTATTAAGGAACTGCGGGAGCTAACACCAAATGGAGCAAAGGTGACTTTCAGAACTCAGCTGACTGAATTCTGAACTTGTAGAAGTTCTAGTTCTTATCTATGCTACATGTGCTAAATGTGTTATGATAACTTTACAGTGCAGTATTGATTCACTGCTGGAACGCACAATCAAGCACATGTTATTTCTTCAAAGTATCACTAAGCATGCGGATAAACTAAATAAGTGTGCTGATGCAAAGGTAAATCTTTTGATCAAGTTTATTATGGCCTGGGATTAGCTCACATCTCTTGTCTTTTGCAAAGTGAGATTCTTTTAGTACTTCTCTTGTTATTTTACTTGGGAGATGAAATGCACAGTCCCTCGTGTTTTAATATTCTACTCACACACCATTTAAAAAGGGACTGTGAGTAGTAGTTTTAGAGGAAAGGGAGTGTGAATATCACCTCCCTTTATTTCTTTTTAGGCTACTAATATGCTCTTCCAAATCTTCCACCTTCTGAAAGCATCTACAGAGATTAATTTATATGATCACTTTTATCAATATTTTCTTTCATTTTGAATCACTATTATGGAAAATCTTTTTAGATTTCAAGTAGGTATGTGGTTCTCGGAATCCAAATTGTAAACAACATATTGATAAGAACATGCTATGCTTATAGATTTTTACAATGTTGTTCTACTTAAATATACTGCTAAATTCACAGTTGTGTCCCAAGGAAACAAGCATGCTAGGATCTTCTAACTATGAAAGGGGATCGAGCTGGGCAGTGGAGGTGGGAGGCAATCTAAAAGTCTGTTCAATAGTGGTAGAGAATCTGAACAAGAGTGGGCAGATGGTTGTGGAGGTATGTAATTGTCTGATGTCTAGACTTTAGATAAATATTTCATTTTAATTTCTAAGTTTCTAAATCATAATATTTCATTAACAAAAACAACACCTGTACGCCAATTATTAAACTTACCTATCGGTTATTACAAGCATCTGATTGATCTATGCAGATGATGTGTGAAGAATGCAGCCATTTCCTTGAGATCGCAGAAGCTATAAGGAGCTTGGGTCTGACAATCTTAAAAGGTGTAACTGAGGCCCGTGGTGACAAGACATGGATATGTTTTATAGTTGAGGTAAGCCTAAGATCGGTGTCATGCAAATGACATAATCATTGAATGGAAGTTCTGGGCCTAGAGATGTCCTGACCACATAAAAAGAAATTTAGAAGTTAGAACAATAATGGCTTTTATAAGATGTGACTGTATCCTCATCTATACAAACAACAATTATGAACTTGTAAAAGAAACGTACGTAGTTAGAACAATAATGGCATTTATAAGATGTGACTGGATCCTCATCTATAAAAACAACAATTTTGAACTTGCTAAAAGAAACTTAGGTAGTTAGAACAACAATGGCATTTATAAGATGTGACTGGATTTTTAACTCATCTATAAAAACAGCATTTATGAACTAGCTAAATATCTGTTCTCTGTGCCAAAAGGATAAAAAATGAAAAAATTTGTTCCCTTGTGACCTATGTGCATAGTAAAATCCCAAGGCTTTCATCTCATCCACACTGCAATGTTATCTAGTATCCTTGTATGTGGTGCTCATTATCGTATGAACTAAAGTTGACTCCGTGGATTAATGCAGGGGCAGAACAACAGAAACATACACAGGATGGATATCTTGTGGTCCCTTGTTCAGATACTGCAGCCCAAGAACCCTATGCAACAACAGTTATAGCCTTGTTTGGCTAGCCCTTCGAATTGCCCTCTAGGTTCTTTTGTAAATTACCGCAAATCATTTGTGATCTGTGATTGGTCTATGTATGTTTTTCCTGTTTCTGATTGAACACCCCCTTAAATTGAAAAGAAAAGTGAGAAAGCCCCTATAGGAGGTAGAATGTAAGACAACATCATTTACTTGGAGATATTTTCCCCCCCTTTACTTTTTTAGAGTGAAAGTGCCATTTGTTGTTTTCCCTCAGTGATTTGTCATTTGCTGCGATTTGTTTGGGATCTTGATACTTGGAATGATAAGTCTTTGGATCACTATAATGTATGTCTTCCGGTTTGTGCCATTATTTGTTACAAATATTGCTTTATGACCAATGTTTTGACTTTTAAGTGTGAATTTCTACTATTCTGAGCCCCTACAAATACCATGAAATAACTTCAAAGATATCACGACTTCTTCCGGATCGATATTGCAGGTTTGATATTTGTGAAAAAAAAGAAAAAGAAAAAAAAAAGAACTATATTGAAGTCAGGATGCGGTTATCTTGGTTTGTTCACATTCGTGATATTCATATGCGAAACATTTATCCCATAATTTCATAATTTTCACGATTAGTTTCGCTGGCGCATGAATAAGATGGTACACATTACCCCACAATTTCACATGTTTCATGAATAGTTAGTTTCTCCTTTTGTTAAATGTTCAAAGTTTCTGTCAATCAATATCGTAGGAATTCGTACATAGGCCAGCCTGAATACTTCAACATATAAGCTATTAAGGGTAACACTTGGATCATAAGGACATTGCCCAAAATTTACTGTTAACTACTTAACTCAGGTTAGTTTAAAATGACTAAGGGCAGAGTTACCATCTAAACCCTTTGATTTGTAATAGGCAAGGTATTCTCCCACATGAGTTTCCCTATATATAGGTAAGTCGTCAGACAGAAACGCCTTAATTGGCCCATAAGGTTTAAATCGATGTGTAGCACTTGGATAGAGAAAGCATGCAGCTGATATCCTGGGGCCAACCCTTCCTGCCAGCACCCTATGCTCCACGCTTTTGAACTTGTCGTTGGTGATAAGCTGCACACAACAAATGCGTATACAGTGAGGCCTCGTGCAGTTTGACATGTTATGCATCGTACTATCAGTCTAAACTATTGATGCAAATTTATTTGATGCATAGTAAAAATTATTGATATGTAAGAACTCACCTGCATAAGATCACCAATATTCGCCACCAGGGCTCCGTGCCTTGGGGGAAGGTCGATCCAGTGACCTTGGTGGAGGACTTGGAGGCCGCCGATGTTGTCTTGTAAGAGTATAGTTAAGGAGGAAGGATCTGAATGCTTGGTTGTCCCAATGGTGAGGTCTGGTTCTGGACATACCGGGTAATAATGGCACACCAGAGTTTCGCTCTTCATGCACTCTATGCCAGCTAGGTAGTCACTGCTGATCCCCAAGGCCTCTGACAACAAACTTGATAGCACATCTCTTAGGTTGATCAAGTGGTCTATGTATTCTTGCACTGCCTGTCTGTGACTCAAATCAAATCCAAGTTAATAGTTCGTCATGTTATGTTCCTAGACTGTTGGTATGGATCAAACCATTAGTAACAAAGTGTACCTGCAAACTGAGGGAAGTGCCTCAGGGTCCAAAGGACCATCCTGGAAATCGAAAGCAATTGAATCCCTCCAGTTTGCTGTTTTTGCCACCAACAGATCTCCATTGCAGTAGTATCTTACCCTTTGCTTAGAGTCGCGTGAGTACCACTTCATCTTCATCTCCTTTGGCTGCTCATGAAATTCTCTTATTGCTTGTAACAAATTGTCTATAACCCTGTTTGGAACTCCATGATTAACCATTTGAAAGAACCCCCATGTTTCCGATGCTTTGTGGATTTCCTCAACAATCTGCACCCGCCGGAGGTCCTCATCGAACCCATCAAGATCTACAAGTGGAACTTGGAAGTCTGCACTGGTTGGGGTGCTTGAACTTGAAAGGTTCTCTGGTGGATGCATGAGGAACTTGGGCACTTTGGTCACCCCTGAGTCTATTAGCCCTTTCACTCCAGCTTTTGTTTCATCAAACTCTTTTACTTCTTTGGCTCTATCATAACTTCCTGTCCCATCTTCCATCTCTAGCACACTCTGATGCACAATAAGTGAAAAGGGTTGGCGTCTTTTTTAAGAGAGATGGAAGGCATTGAGACACATGAGATGCTATGGCCCCCATTTTAAAAATTGTGCACAGGGAAATTTTTTAAGTTAAACAAAAGGCCAAGATAGTGAGATACTCAGTTTCGGCCTTTTCTTTCCCTGGCTATCAAAATCTTGGGGTGTTAACCGTGCAATAATGTTCAAGAGAAAGTGATGTTTCCTTATGTTGTTTGTTTTTGCGAAGTGTCTTTTCCTTAGGTTGTTTGTTTTTGCTCCATAATATAATTTACAGAAGAGGAAAGTCTTGCATGGCTTCCCAAAACAAGAAAATATATGATTCAGGATGTGAGGTAATTAGGGGTGTCACCTGCCAACCAGTTTGAATGTTCTTCCTTTTGAGAATGGAGTATAATTTGAGATATTATTAGTATGAAACTTCGCATCATGTGCAAGCTGTTGAAATGTAAATTGGATTCTGGGAAGTGTACAAAAGCAGCTTTAATGAGAATTTTGTGTCCATGATGCAAGATCTGCCACTAAAGGGTGACAAAGATCAGGACATAATCTTTCACTAAGAGAATGTAAATATCTTCCCATCAATAGAACATATCTTTGAACCAAGATTATGCTGATTGAGGGGTCCTTGGATTTTTGACAGAAATTGGAAGAGTATCTCATGCCAACTCATTGGAAATGAGCAATTATTAACCGTTAATTTGATATGTCTTGTCGATGGATTATCAATGTGAATTATTAAGCATATGAATTCTATCTCGGTTTTTTAAGAGAAATGTTTTTTCAACTTAAACATACATATATTGTTATTAGATTATCAATTTGAATCATCGATCATGTTGGATGTTGTCAAAGTAAGAGGTTAAATATGATTTGACGATGTGAACACATATTGAAAGGCCCAATATCCAACATTATGAAATGATTCTGATTACTGAGGCTAGCTCACTCTTTACTAGACAGTTACCGTTTACTGAGTTTTCATCTCAAAGAAGATCAGCAGTGCTCCCATTTGAGCCATATTGTGCAGAGGAAATGCAAGGGAAACGAGTGCAGATGTATACATCTAAAATCTACTTAACAAGCTTACACAAGTAAATTTGTTGTGATCAGAAAGATTGAGTTGAACTTGCAAAAGACAACTAAATGAAACAAACAAACATGGTACCTTAATTTACCAACAGTAGGGAGATTACAAATTCATGTCTAGTTAGCATTAAGCCTTCTCTTCATCTTGGTGATACGCACAGCCATCATTACGTAGAACATATCTTGTACATTTTCTAGAAATCGGAAGTATGCATATCTCCATGTCTTGTTGAAAATCAATGAACCACAGACTCCCCAGAATCCTACAATAAACCCAAGCGCAGCAGAAACATAAAACCATGGAATTTGATGCTCCTTGTCCACATCTTGATCAAATCCCTTTAGTGCTTGGCACTCATTTGGAAGTGGAAGACCACAAAGTTCCGGGTTCCCTTCAAATGCAGATACATCAAAGCCTTGGAACTGAGTGCCTGTTGGTATTTGCCCTTCCAGATTGTTGTAGGAGATGTTGATAAATGACAAAAAATTCAGACTCGTCAATGTTGATGGGATTTCTCCAGACAAATGATTCACGGAGAGATCCAAATAAAACAAGTCTTTGAGGTTAGATATTTGGCCTGGAATGTTGCCAGTGAAGTTGTTATGGTCAAGCCCCAACTGATGGAGAGAGTCCAATTGGCCGATTTCAATAGGTATACTTCCATGTATGCTGTTGTACCCCAAGTATATCGCCGGTGGATAGAAAGACAAAGAATTGTATGGCTGACCTATTCGACCATTACTTGTGGCGTACATAGGCAGTTCAAGATCATAAACATGATGATCTGCATTTTGTTTAGATTTAGATACCAGCATAGGTAGTCTCAAAAGTTGCTTTGGAAATTCACCTGCAATTCTGTTTGAACCCAAATGTATATGAACAGCCTTGGGAGAGTCCCCAGTTGACTTGGAACTGGCCCTGTGATTTTATTAGAATATAGGTGTAATACTGCTAGATTCTTGAGCTTCGATAACCATGCAGGCATCTCACCGGTGAGGTTACAACCACTCAAATCCAAAACTCGAAGACTTTGGAACCCATCAAAATCAGCTATGCCGAAATCAGCTGGACTTTCCTCGTCTGCTACATAACTAAATGCAAAGGATAGAAATATGAGACTTTTGGAATGCCTCAATATGTTCATTGCATTTGTGATATTGCTCAATCTATTGTAAGAAAGTGAGAGGAAGGACAAGGATTTCAATGATAGAATCTCAGGTTGTATTTGTCCTTCTATATAGTTTCCACCAAGTCGAATTGCTTTCAGGGACTTGCATGAGTAAAGACTGATTGGCATACTGCCATTCAAGTTATTGGACAGGAGGTCAAGTCTAGTAAGTTGACTAAGTTTTGAGAAATTAAGCGTGGAAATATCCCCTTGGAACTGATTGCCTAATAAATTTAGTTCTATAAGGTTTGTGCACTTCATGAAAGATGGGGCAGAGAACCTTCAAAATTGTTCAAATGAAGGAGCAAGAGTTTCTACTAGGAAAGCTTCCCAACATTGAGAGGAAGCACACCCCTCAAGTAACCAACTTGGAGGTCAAGAATTGCAAGGTTGGTGAGGTTCACAATTCTATCACTAATGACTCCATCAAGTGAATTGAGAGGTATTGCAATTTCTTCAAGTTTGGCAGCATTGTAGATATCTTCTGGAAGTACTCCCGAGAGGTTATTGTGCCTGGCACGAAAAACTTTCAGTTTGGAACACTACTCTCCTAGTCCACTGGGCAAACTGCCATTGAATTCATTAAAGGAAAATTCCAATACCCTAATTAGAGGAGAAGAGTGAAGACAAACCAAGGACGGGATAGATCCTGAGAAGGTGTTGTTGCTAACCAAGAAACTAGTCAAATTCCTAGCTTGTCTGAAGAATGAAGATGGAATTGAACCACTGAATTGATTGTTGGACAAGTCCAGCATTCGGATACTGGATGGTAGAGAAAGTGGTAGTTCCCCAGAAAGAAGGTTAGAGCTCAAATCAAGTACCTCAAGATGACTCAAGGACAAGAAGGAACCAACACTTTGATCTAGTGAATTGTGGGAGAGATTCAAGTGGGTGAGATGTGTGAGATTTCCAAGTACTACTGTAAATGAAGGAAAAGCAGTACCTTGTTTGAGTGTGAGCCCTTTGAAGGGCAATGACAGATGGGTGACCCAACCAGCCGCATCGCAATTGGTGCCTTGCCAGCGGCAACAGTCATTGGAAGTCCAATTTAAGGAAGAGGGAGAAGAAAGAGTGAGGGCTAAGGACAAGAGAGAAGTGCGTTCAGTTTGGCTGCATGCATGGATATTAGTGGTAGATTGGTAGTACCCTGTATGTAACAGAATACGATAACAAAAAGAAGGAAACAATGAGCCATATTAATTGACTGGACTAGTGGGATATATGTATGTCTTTGTGTTCGTGTATATATACACATTGACGATGGCTTGCTGACTGGAATACCGACTTAATTATGCCATAGGTTTCATCTGATTTGAATTGTTTATCTCAGTAGGTGCTATTCTTTTATTATCGTAATTGTATTACATTCCTAATTACTTTGTCAATGAAACCATACAATACTGGAAGCATAAAAGATACGGCAATGTATACTGTCAAAAGTCTTCTAACATTCTTCATAATAATCACGTACAATTCACGGCAACTAAGTTGACCAGCCTTATTTAAGGAACTAAGGTGGTGTTTGTTACACGGGATTGGACATCCTTATCTAGTCTAATCCCAGTTATATATACCGTGTTTGGCATCAGGGAGGACTCTTTTTAATGAGACTCCACAGCCCCAAAAACACCCCAACACCTCCTACAGTTCTACCACAAACCCACCAAAAACCATGGGATTGTGGAAGCCACTGTTACTCGATCTACTCTTTCCTTCCGTTCGTCGTTCTCTCATCATTCTCAACCTGCAATTCAACCCCGCCCCATCTATTACTTCATTCCCACACCCCTATGGCGGCCCAGTTACTCGCCACCCAACCAAACACAGCTCCCACGCAGACTGGGTGATGGAAAACCTCATAAAGGATCCTGAAATGGAGCCCTCAGCAGTGCGAGGTTCTCAGTCACCGATTGACTCCTTCAAGTACCGCAGTCATCAATCTGAAACCACCACCACAGACGGTGTACCCGACAGTGGCTGAAACACCCAAAAACTAATTCTTCCAAAACATAATCAAATTCGAAATTCATGTAAACTAGCATGTAGAACACGAAGAGTGGATCAACTTTCATATCTCATGCACTTCACAACATCGCCGAAGCCGCCGGAATTTGTAGAGAAACCGTCGGAGACCTCGGCGTTCGATTCTCTCTCCAAACCCACCAATCGGACCAACTGAGGCTAGAGGCACGTCGGCAACCAGAAGACGAATTGAACCCAACCGGTGCGCCGATCGGAGGTGGCCTGACGGCAGAGTTCTGATCAGGTCACCATTTGGAGCTTTGCTAGTTTTGCAGGTTGGTGGTGTTGAAGGTTTTAGTTCTATACTTAATCCTACTAGCACCAAACGTGGGTCAAGGCACTCTATAGCATAAGTCTAGCTTGAGGAGTGCAGGACTCTAAAAGAAATTAAGTCGGGGTAACACAATCCCCCCTAACAAACATGGCCTAATCTTATAGCATGACTTAATAAGTTTCTTCATCAGAAAAGAAAAGAAATAGGGGCATTTCATTATGAGTAGCGCTAGAGACCCCAAAAAAATTATACCAAATATGAATCCCAAATGACGTGGCAGCTGCTACATAATCTCTTTTAACTTAGTAACTTCCAATGTGTAAATAAAAATTAATTTATTTGAGGAACTAATATACTTTTTGAATTAAAATCCTAATATTAGCAAAATAGAAGAGGAAATAAACTCTGCACACAAACAATCAAATTCCAACAATCCCACTACTGATAACACTGATTCTTAAAATCACAAGTTATTGTCATCAATTTTTTAATACAGCTCCTCATACGTAAATAATTCCATTTAATAGAAATTGATAGCACCAAAAATTTCACTTGATCTAATTCAAGGAATCATCTAAGCTTTTTAATATTTTGAATGGCAACATGCACAATTGTAAAGGAGACAGCTCCATTTCAAGTGAAGATTCTTGATCAAAACACTGTTTGTATAATCTTAAGAAACAGTTATTGGAGTTGGTCGTTTGCTAGCACGTTGGGGGATTTGGCAAGAAGCTTCGTGATTGTTAGGGTTTTGAAAGCAAACTTATACATAGATATTAATATAATTCCATTTCTTTTAAATAATTCCAATGATAATCTAATTATTGGGGCTTCAAGAAGATGGGACCTGAGTTAAAACCATATGATCATAATTGGTGTGGTTGAGGTTCTTGAGGGTCTTAACACACCAAGGAAGGACGTACGTGGATTGAAAATACTAGTTTGATTGCAGAGGTTTTGTCCAAATTGGAGAAAATAACCCTAAAGTTTTCGCTCTCTAGCTAAAAATGGGATGCAATGGAGGAAGTTTTGGTTGCAATTACTATTTAATAACTGAACATTTTTTTTCTCTTAAGAAAAATATAATTTTACAAAAACATATACCATGTGGAAATTATAGGGTGATGATATGGCAAGTGCCAATTCATTTGGGATCTTATTTTGGTATAAATTTTTGGGATCTAGAGCATTTTTCTTTCATTATACACCCAACTTCTAGAAAATTTAATGGAAAAAGCCCATCAATTATTTCTTTTCAATCTACACCCAATTATTGCCAACTAGTATAAAATATTAGATTTTATTTTTCAAAGAATTACATAAATTGCCATAATTTAAATCTGACAAACATAAGTCAACTAGCAAAATTAACGTTGTCTTTAATTACCTTAATTGTTGATCTTTTTTATTGGTCCCATTATTATCCCAATTTTCATTAAATTCATCATGATTGCTAGAATTATAAATCTTTTTTTACATAATTTTTTGAAGGGCTAAATACTAGTTACTACCTCGTACTTTAGGTTCAAAATCAATTCAGTCCCTGAACTTCTAATTTCATCAAAAACACCCTTGCACTCTAATTTTTCATCAAATTGATCATTCCGTTAATAGTCCGTTAATTGGAGGCGTTAACTTACTGAAGTAGCATGCCAACTCAGCTTTGTGGGGCCCACATGCAAGGAAAATTCCCAAATTAGCCTTGGCTCTCTCACCCTGATTTCACCTAGTACCTCGTGTTAAATCATCTCACATTGTGTCCTGCGCTTGAAGCTTTAGATTAGGATAACAGGCTTCTGGAAAATATCCCCCAAGCTTTTCCGACATTTAGAAACCTCAAGAAAGTGAACTTGAAACTCCTCATGGGAAATTTGAGCTTGAGAGTGTTGTAAAAATTCTCAAGGCTACACCTCTTTTGGAAGAACTTGTACTAACAACACAAGCTGCAGACTATCACGGAGAGATGAGGAATCTTTCTACATTCTCACATAATCATTTGAGAAAAATAAAGATGCAGGGGTTCCAAGGTATGTGGTTCGAGATAGAGTTGGCCATTTGCGTTCTTAAAATTGCTACAAAGCTTGAGGTAATGGTGATTGATCCACATGGATCATACTATGACGGTGATGGAACATGAATCAAAATGACCTGTTGATATCAGAATGAGAACGAGGATGAGAACCTAGAGGAATATGATGATCCATGCGAGGAAAATGTGGACAATGTGCCTTACGAACTCAAACCTAATTCCCAAATTGGGAAATCTTACTCTCTTCCTTCAAAGTTTGATGAAATAAAAAAAACTCCAGAAAGCTAAATGGGTGAAAATCGCGAGGGGGGATTTTCATCTCCTTCACATCAGAATCACACCATCTCTAGTTTCTGGGTTTCAAGTTACAGGAAACTCAGAGGAGAGAGAAAGTAGATTTGGAATTTTCTCTCTCCTCCACCACTTCTCTACAGGCACATTATTGCCTCACGTCCACCACCATCCTGCTCACCAGCCTCTGTCGAGCCACCGACAGCTTCCACGGCGTCCGGCGATGCCCGGAAACGGCCCATGGGCTGTCACTTTGGATACCTAGAATTTTCTTTGGGCACCCATCTTCTTCGCTGAATCATCTCTCCTCCTTCTATCTCGTCGCTACGACGACCAACGAGGAGACCTCCCTATCCATAGTAGATTTCGCCGTCTGAACTTCATGATCAGTTGAGTTGGCTGCTTTTGCTTTTGACTGGTTTTGAAGGTATGAGAAGAGGTCCGAGAGCGTGGAGAAGATGGAGTGTCGAGGCTAATTTGGGAATTTTTGCTTGCATGTGGGCCCCACAAAAGCTGAGTTGGCATGCTACGTCAGTAAGTTAACGCCTCCAAATAACAGACTATTAACAGAATGATCAATTTGATGAAAAATAAGAGTGCAAGGGTGTTTTTGATGAAATTAGAAGCCTAGGGACTGAATTGATTTTGAACCTAAAGTATGAGGTAGTAACCAGTATTTAGCCCTTTTTTGAATTCAAAAGTTATATAGATGTAAGTGAATGTGATATTTACTTTTTGATAATTTAAACTTTCTATTTGAAAAGTAACTTTTTGTTTTACTTGCAACCTAACCTAAAGGTAGAAGTTTAAAGTTTTTAACCCAACTAATTGTTTTTTTTTTTTTTTTTAAATTACAACCTAAAGATTAGACAGGTATGTTTAGCTAACTTGATTTCTAGAAATTTTCATATCAACCTCTTTCTTAGGTACTCTGTCATTGCGAGTTGACCATGTTTATTAGGTTGAAAGTCTCTATATTATACCTATATGCGTATACCTATATAATAAGTTAGGTACCTAATCATCAAAACATTTTTTCTAGTTAATTTGATTTCAAGTATGTATCTGATATGTACACAGATTAGTGTCTGGAAAGATGACTGGATTCCATGTTGCCCTCAGTATCTCATTCAAAGGCAACCTAATACCATGGTTGCAAAAGTAGCAGACTTGATAAACTCAAGTGATCGCTCATGGAAGACTGCTTTGGTACGAACAGTTTTCCATCCAAATGTTTATGAGTATATTCTTGCTATTCCTCTTAGTAGACGTGCTACAACAGATAAAATGTTTTGGAAGCCAGAAAGCAGAGGGGATTTTACAGTTAAAACGGTGTATTGGATAGCAAGGCAGCATGTTCTAGGGGATGTATTGGCTACTACTTCAACAGGTGATCCGTTTTCTGAACTTTGGAGGAAAATTTGGAAGGCCAAAGTACCAAGTAAAGTTCAAATATGTGTGTGGAGAGCTTGCCACGACTTGTTGCCTACAAGGCAACGTCTACTAACAAAAGGATATGATGGAGAGACAGGATGTTTATTTTGCAATCATCAAATGGAAGACTTGGTCCATCTGTTAAGTGTCCAGTGGCTATTGATTTCTTCTCTGCTTCTCCTTTTAATTTTCAAAATTCTTTGTTACCAAATCTGGTATTCAAAGAATGGATGCTAGAGAGGGCAGTAGGTTTGAAGGAAGATGTTTTTGAAAGACTTATGATGGGCATATAGGCTCTGTGGAAGAATCGAAATAGTATGCTATGGGACAATAATTCGAAACCGACTACTGCTTTGTCCCTAAGTTCAATGACTTGGCTTGATGAATTTAAACAGGCACGCTCATCTACGGGTGTGAAGCAGCAGAGTGTGCAACCAAGCTGGACCCCTGCACCAAGTAATCAAGTCAAAGTCAATGTTGATGGTGCTTTCTTGCCATGACTTACTCATGGAGGCCTGGGTGGAATTGCACGAGACTCAAAAGGTCAATTTCTAGCATGCTTTGCTCAATGCGTGCAGCATATTGCCTCAGCCAAACATGCAGAGTTACTCGCTATAAGAGCAGGACTTGATTTTATTCAACAGCTGCAACTCACCTCAGCCATTGTCGAGACTGACTGTCTTGCAGCAGTACAAGATATATCATACAATGGACCTGCACTTTCTGAGTATGGTAGTATAATTGATGATATTAAGGTAGCATTGCATAGTTTGTAGGAAGTACAGATTATATATGCTCCTAGGAGTTGTAACAAAGTAGCCCATCGGCTCGCTAGCATTGGCTTTGAATCAAATTAGCATGAGACTTGGCTCTCTCAAGTCCCAAGCTGTATGATTTATGTACTGAACCATGATTGTAACTCCTTGACTTAGTAATGAAATGCAGCTTGAATTTTTCAAAAAAAAAGTATGTATCGGATATATAAGAGGTTTTTTATTTTTTATTTTTTTTTTTTATGACACGGACACCTCTATATTACAATATTTATTTATTTTTTGGTATCATACCTCTTTATTAAGTTTTCTACTATATTATACCTATGATCGTAGAAAATACGATTTTTTTTAGCTTGAAGGTTTATGGTATTCAAGCCTCACTTTCATCTAATTACTTAGTAGGTAAATTAGAAATGTAGTAGTTGAGAGTAAAAAGCTATCATGAGATTAATATGACAATATACCTAAAAAGAACAAAAAAGTAATCCAAGAACAAGATACATACCTTACAATTAGAAATCTTTCGAGAATATAGAGAGGCACCGAATGTGAGCCTAGGAGTGAAAACACAATAACAAAAGCTTTTTTGCCCGTTTCTTGACTCCATCTTGAATCCTTTTCTTTTCTTTAAGAACATTTCTTTAGTTGTTCTTCATAGACACAAGTGAGAAGTATCATACCTGCTTGCCCCTCGCCCTTTCTTTCATCAAGAAAAACATTTTCTCCTAGTTATTGAATCAAAATCTCTTTCCATCTTTTGAAACAATAATTGACCCCATCAAGGAAAAGAAAATTGAAAATCTATTCGAAAAGAAATTATCTACATATAACGAAAACAAGAATTGAAATTTGTGCTGGAAATGAACTACTATTGTAATGAGCATATATAGAAATATAGTGGTGTTCACCTGGTCAGTTGCTGACCAAGTAATTTATGCTCAATAACCCTTAGATTTACATCCAAGGGTGAAAAACAAAACACCTCAACTTAAAAATAATTCTCTCCGCCATTGGATTTACATCCAACGGTGATTGAGCATTATTTTCTTGGTCAGCAACTGACCAGGTGAACATTTTCGTATAGAAATATATACTCAAGTCAGTAATCAAAATATAAAGTAAGGAAGAAATTAAGGACGTAATTGATTATGATAAAGTCAAAATGAATTGATTTTTAGCTTAATATTTTAAATTCAAATGGATGATAAGATTAAGCAAGATACTTAATGTAACTCTCCATAATCAGAAGAGCATATTAGATATATCAAAGAATGAGAAAAACTATTAATTATAGACATATACTCTATATGGAATGTTTGCTTATGTAGAATGGGAGTAAATTGAAAGAAAAATATCTATGGGTTTTTCTCAATAGAAGCTTATATTTTTGAGTTTATGTCTAATTTTCTCAAAGAAAAATAGATTGCATGTAAGACCCCGGAAAATTGTTATTGATTTATGGGAATCTCCTAGAATTGATAAAGTATTCGTTAGTACGATTTCGTGGTTCGAGGGTGGAATGTAAATTAATTCAACAATTATTCATTAGAATGGTTTGATTCAAGAGTTGACTTTTCGTACGTTTTGATTTTGTGAAAACTTCCTTCATAAAAGTCATAGAGCGCGTTGATACGAGTTTGTGCATATACAGAACGCAAAAATCGGAGTTTGTATGAATTAGTTATGAATTTTGGAAGAAATTTCCATTTTAGTATATACACACACACACACACACTAAAAATGACCCTAAACTCTAAATGCGCACTATATCACTAGAAATTTATCAGCGTATTATATCCTGCATAACAAACACATGTATGACTCACTTAAATAGGAAAAATTTCACAAATTGTCACTCAACTATGATTCATTCGACACTTTGGTCACTGAAGTTTCAAATATATCACTTTGGTCACTCAATTATTACATTGTCAATCACTTAAGTCACCCAAAGAGTATTTTTTATAATTTTTTTAATGAAAAAAAATTAACAAAGTGACTTAAGAGTCTAGCTAAAGACCAAATTAGTATAACACAAAAGGCTATTAATGTACTGTAGATGAAAGCATAAAGCATCTGCTGATTATGGTTCCATATGCTTCATTTCATAGGCTGTTTAGTAATGAGACTGTTATAAGAACTTTTCGCTGAAAAAAATCCGATTAGGAGTATGCTGCCATATATATGATCTTATCAGGTGAGCTTCTTGAAGCTGAAATGCATGGGAATGCAAAGGATTCTTTTGATTATCTCAGAAGGTAAGCAAGCATAGAGCATAATGGCATCCCAAGCATTATGAATCCAGAAGTCTTGCACAAGTAAATGTTTATCAACCATAGAAGCGTCAATAGCATAAATGTAAGCGCGCATTATCAATTCAGATGTCGACCGAGAAAATTTCATGGAGCATTGTTACATAAATGTAAGCATTATGTTTGGGTTAACAGTAATCTTTTACTACTTGGAGATGAGTTCTATATGTATAATTCAAGGAAAATCCTTAGCATTAAGGAATGAATGATAAATAAAGTAGAGAAATGACTGCAAAAAGAAGTGTGTAATTAGGAAGTTGTCTAAGAGGGCATTTGAGCTTTTGAAAATCACTCTGAAGAAATATTCCCCTAAATTAGTTTAAGTTTGATGTAGAGCGTTTGGCTGAAAGGATTGAAAAACTTTCAATCAAGTAAAGGGTAAAACATGAACACTGTAGATATGGTATACGATGTCAGAATGCCAATTATTATACATTTTCAAAAAGAAATCGATGGGTAGGAGTCAAACGCATTGCTTACGGGCTTTTTCGGACTTCTGAGGTTGTTTCGGGACTCAAAACTGCATTTTATTATTTTTACAACATTTTAGGTTTTGTAGTTAGTTTTGGATTTATTTTGATTTAATCTGCAGGCTTTTAGGTTTGATTGTTATTTACCTTAGGGTTTGTTTTCTAGTATTTAAGCGACCTTAAACGCCTGCAGACTCCTATCTTTTTTATTATTGATAATAAAATTGAGAGCTTTCTCAAATTCTCTTATGGACTCCAAATTTTTGTTTTTCTAGAGTTTATAGCTTGTAAACCCCGGTTACTCTGACTACGTCAAAATTACATGAAGTCGTAAACCAAAAAAAGTTCTGATTACTGAGGCTAGCTCAATCTTTACCAAACGGTTATCGTTTACTGAGTTTTCATCTTAAAAAAGATTAGTAATTAATGCTCCCAATTGAGACATATTCTGTTGGTGTGGAAAAATTGAATAGAAAATCTTCTCACTTACTTTTTCTAACTAGAGTGGGAGTGAAAGCTTTGAGGCCAAGAAATTGGTCAGCGATCTTTAGAACTTAGTTCAATATATATTTGACAAGTCAAGCTTGAAAAAGAGAGTGAATACTTCGACGCCTAAGTTAGTAGTAGTTTGGGTTTTGGTAGATGTGGGAGTAGGCAAATTCTGCTGGGCCTGCAATTAAGGCGATTAACTCCGCAGTTAGTATAGTGTTAAATTTCAATCATGAATGAAGCGATTATTACGACAATAACTACGCACAATGATTATGATTATAAATGCGCAATGAATGACTATCATAAATACGCAATGAATGACGATCGTAAGTACGCAATGATTAACTGTTATTAGTACAACAATAATTGTCATTATAAGTGTGTAAATAAATGCAGCCATCAAAGCAGAAATAATGGCGGCTTGTTCCCCAAGTAATCATCGCCTATATAAAGGAGGCTCGACGTCCAGGTAACCTATCGAATTCCAACTTGTTGTACTCCACTACTAAGAAACGTACTGACTTAGGCATCGGAGGGTTTTCTACAGGTACCCCCCCTTCTCCTCGAGCTGACTGTCAAACTCCAGGTCAACGCTCGAGGGAAGCTTCTCGATTGTTCCCCGGTCAGCTCCTGCTCCAGTCCGCATTAATTGTTGGGTCAAACTCCTCTACGGAATTTTTCGTCACCAACAAGTGGTGCCGTCTGTGGGAAACACTTATCCCTAAAAAGTGATGGCGGGAGCTGCCACTGACGGGATTCTATTTTTGTCACTAAGGACTGGGAGTGATGGAATACAAGCCCGAAGTGACAAATGTCCGGGTAACGTAGACTAGCGTTCTTTCCTTTAATAATCATATTCTGACTTTTTCCTTTTATATTTGAAATATATTTGTGGTCAGTGTTGTTGAAATGTATGTGTAAGGCTGGTGGCGAGAGTAAATACCCAAGGCCGGTGGCCAAGGAGAATAAAATGTTGTTGATCAGATTAAAAGGGAAATGGGGGCAATTCCATGTCTCATGCTGAAAATGAATCTTCTCCTTGAGGAAAGAATCGAGGCAGCTAGGGCCCGAGGAAAGAATTGAGGAAGCCAGGGCTCGAGGAAAGATTCAGGGCTGCCAGAGCCTGAGGAAAGATTCGAGGCGGCTAGGAAGGCCAGGGCCCGAGGAAAGAATAGGGGAGGCCAGGGCTCGAGGAAAGAATCGGGACGGCCAGGCCTCGAGGAAATATCCGAGGCAAGATTTGAAGTAGCCAGAGAATGGAAATTTCCTCTTAGGACGAGTGTCCAAAGAGAAAATTTGGGGGCATTGTGGGAGTAGGCAAATTCTGCTGGGCCTGCAATTAAGGCGATTAACTCCGTAGTTAGTATAGCATTAAATTTCAGTCATGAATGCAGCGATTATTATGACAATAACTACGCACAATGATTATGATTATAAATGCGCAATGAATGATGACTATCATAAATACGCAATGAATGACGGTCGTAAGTACGCAATGATTAACTGTTATTAGTACAACAATAATTGTCATTATAAGTGTGTAAATAAATGCAGCCATCAAAGCAGAAATAATGGCGGCTTGTTCCCCAAGTAAGTCATCGCATATATAAAGGAGGCTCGACGTCCAGGTAATCCATCGAATTCCAACTTGTTGTACTCCACTACTAAGAAACGTACTGACTTAGGCATCGGAGGGTTTTCTGCACGTACCCCCCTTCTCCTCTAGCCGACGGTCAAACTCCAGGTCAACGCTCGAGGGAAGCTTCTCGATTGTTCCCCGGTCAGCTCCCGCTCCAGTCCGCATTAATTGTTGGGTCAAACTCCTCTACGGATTTTTTCACCTCCAACAGTAGACGTGGATGGGATAGATTGCTTCCCTCAAATGTTCACTTTATCAAGTATTTATAAATGAGCTCGAGCTAATATCTCAACTAGTATGCATAGTGATGTGCTTGGTCTGCAAGTCATGCGTTAGTGGATCCTTGACGCCACTCTCAAGACGACGTGGGGAGTGCTCCCCACTTGCAATGGATGAGTAGACTAACTCCGCTAACAAGTTCTGCCTTATTCAGATCCACCTCGAAATGATTCCTCCTTGAGATGATCCAAACTTCTCAGTGCTCCCCAAATAAGTTGGGTCTTCTCTTGATTAGAACTTGATATTACCTTCCTCGGATCGGCCTGGAAGGGATTGTACCTTACCAGGATTTTTCTCGAGGAGGTTTCCTCTCACTTGAATCTTTCTTGAAGAGATTTCTCCTTACTTAAATCAACCTCGAGGAGATTTCTCCTCACTTGGATCTTCCTTGAGGAGATTCCTCCTCATTTGAATCAACCTCGAGAAGATTTCTCCTCGCTCGGATATGTTTCGAGAATATTTCTCCTCACTTGAATCAACCCCGAAAAGATTTCTGCTTACTCGGATCTCCCTCGAAAAGATTTCTCCTCAAAGAGTTTCTTCATAAAATTGTTATCAAAATTTTCACCACCACATTCTATGGAAGAAAAGGAAGTGAAAGAAGTGCAAATGTATACATCTAAAACTACTTAACAGCACCAACTGCAACACAATTGTCATAATGGCAGAAACCAGATAACGCAAGAGCGGCAAGCATCTTATGCAGAAGCTCCTAGCCCTGCAGCTTGTGGTGGTGTTTTTCGGGTTGCGAATGATTAGTATTTTGGTGGTCATTGTCAAGGTTTGGATTAGCAATCAGCTTTCTTTGCGGAGTTAATGGGAGTTATAATTGGGATTGAGATTGCTTTTTGAATGGATTGGCATTGTATTTGGTTGGAGAGTGATTCAACGAGTGTTCTTGCATTTATTACCTCTACCTCATTTGCACTTCCTTGGATACTACGCATTGCTTGGTTCAATTGTTTATCTCGCATTCAGTCAATGACATTTCACTGCTCTCATGTTCTTCGCGAAGGCAATTTTGTGGCAGATAGGTTAACAAATTTGGATTTGGCTTCTTCATCTCTGATTTGTCATGCCTTGCCTCCACCCGAGATCTCTCCATACCTGAGAATGGATGATCAGGGGTTCCCTTATTCTTTTGCTTCTTCTTGATATTGCTTTGGGTTTCCTAGAGTTTATTTCTTCTTTTTTTCTCTATTCTAAAGATGGAATTTTATTTTTTCCATCTTTTATTTCTTTCTCATGTGTACTTTTGGGGTTTGGATTTTGTGCTCCCTTCTTTATTTTGTATTTTTCTTTATTATTAATAATTAAAAAAATAAGGGGACGGGCGGTGGGGTTCTAGAGTGTGGTAGACCCTTCACCTTTGGGTTTGAGGGTGGGACTTGCTCCCTAAATCGTCTATTTCCGAAGAGCTAATATCGCCTCATCTCTTATTCAATTATTAAAAAAAAGCTGCACCAAGATAAAAGATGGATGTCAACACTCAGTAGAGAGCACGATTCACCAATTTCAATATGTATCTCAGATTCTCAGTTGAGTGAGTATTGAAGCATGAAAACAAATTAACTAGGAGAAAGGCTCCATCTATATATATATATATATATATATATATATATATATCCTATTCAGAGTGAGGCCACGCTTTGAAATTAAAGTACGAGGTTGGAGTTTAGGGTCACTTTTCGGTCTCATATCCACAAATCGACCGTTCAGCTTTTAGGTACTAATGTATAGATCATCTCTGCAAAATTTTAGTCAAATTGATGGTCGTTAAGGGATTGATAACTGTCCTAAAGCTACTACGGTTCAGGTTGGACAGATTCAGTTCGTCTATTGATTTAACCGAGTTAGACACCGTAAAGATCATTAATTTGGCTAAAATTTTGCAAAGATGATCTATACATTAGTATCTAAAAACTGAACGGTCGAGATGTGGATATGAGACCGAAAAGTGACTCTGAACTTAGAGATGGCAAAAATCCCCAGTGGGGGAGCTTTATTGGATACCCGCCCCTAATGGGGGGAGAATTCGGGGACAAATGGGGAATGGGGATGGGGATCCCCAATCCCCGCTATCTAAGATTAGGGATAGGGCGGGGATGGTATTATGATCTCTATCCCCAAACCCGCCCCAATAATATATATATATATATATATATAATTGATATATTTTTAAATTTATTTATATTAATATATTTTTTATAATATAAATGACAAATATATACATTTACTATTTTACTTTAATGGTATTTTGACTTTTGTACTCACTGAATTATGATTTATGAATTATGGTGTTTTAATTTTATTTGTTGTAGACTTTGATTTTAAAAAAAGCAATATGAGAAAAAAAAATATTTTATTTATTAAATTTTTATGGGGATTTGGGACGGGTTTGAAGGCTTAGCCCCCACTGGAGATAGGGACGGAGAATTCCCAATATATTTTTATTGGGGATTGAGGCGGGGATGAGGGTGGAGAATGACCCCGGGGATGGGGATGGTATTGTGATCCCCATCCCGCCTCATTGCCATCCCTATCTGAACTCCAACCTCGCACTTTAATTTCAGAGTGAGGCCTCGCTCTGGATAGGATCTGAAATTAAAGTGCGAGGTTGGAGTTTATGGTCACTTTTCGGTCTCATATCCACATCTCGACCTTTCAGTTTTTACGTACTAATGTATAGATCATCTCTGTAAAATTAATTTCAGCCAAATTGATGGTCGTTAAGGCATTGATAACTGCCTTAAAGCTAGTACGGTTCAGGGTGAACAGATTCAGTTCGTCCATTGGTTTAAGTGAGTTAGATACCTAAACGACCATCAATTTGGCTGAAATTTCGCAAAGATGATCTATACATTAGTACCAAAAAATTGAATGGTCGAGATGTGGATATGAGACCGAAAAGTGACCCTAAACTCTAACCTCACACGTTAATTTCAGAGCGAGGCCTCGCTCTGGATAAGATCTGTATATATATATATATATATATATATATATATATATATATATATATATATATTCAAGTGCTATAGCAATGGAAAAGACATCGAAAAACTCTTGCCGTTTAAGGAAAATATGATTTGCAGAGAGAATTGATGGGAGAATTGTAATAGTATTATTGATAATATGATAGATATAAGGATTTACAGAGTACACAAAAGGTAATAGAATCCGAACATAATTAGGAAATATAGAACCTTCTCCTATTACAACTCTAAGACTAAACCTTAGTTTGAAGAGGCACACATGATGTCGACTTCCTTAAACACTCCCCCTTTTGCCGCTCAAACTTGGTGATGACGCTTTGATCGTTGTCTCACTAAAAACCTTGCCAGGTAACAAAAATCATGTGAGACAAAAATAACCCTGGTCGAAAGACAAAAAGAGCACAACACGTCCTTCATTCTTCGAGATCGAACATGTAGATATCATACCTCCCCCTGATGTCAATTTCTTCCCCTGATTGCTACAATCATGGGAGTTCAGATAACTTTCTCAATCCGATGCTCTTCACATGTTTCTCGAAGGTGGATTTAGGTAATGAATTAGTAAATAAGTCCGCTACATTATCCTCAGATTGGATTTGATTCACTTCAATATTTAGAAGTGCTTGTTGTTGCTGATTGTAAAAGAACTTAGGCAATATATGCTTTGTATTGTCGCCCTTAATGAAACCTAATTTCATTTGCTCAATACAAGCTGCATTATCTTCATACATGCATGTAGGTTCATCTGTGGTATACTTCAAACCATAAGTTACTTGAATATGTCTAATTACAGAACTTAGCCATATGCATTCTCACACGGCTTCATGTAGAGCAATAATCTCTGCATGATTTGAGGAAGTAGCAACAAGGGTTTGCTTTGTAGACCTCCAAGATATCGCAGTGCTTCCCATGGTAAAGACATAACCTGTTTGGGAGCGACCTTTGTGAGGGTCAGAGAGATACCCTACATCAGCAAAATCTATCAAAACATCATCATCGTTTTGATGTAAGGGAGGAGGATGGGTGGCCGGCAGCTTTGCCGATCACAGTGTCTTGGACGGTGCCACTTGGGCTAATGAGATCCATTCTCATTCTTCCGTCATTCTTTTCTCTCTGCAGGGATAGAACAAGCTCATATCTATCGTACATTTTAAGTAACGAAAGATTGTCTTTATACCAGTCCAATGGCGTTGCGTTGGCGCAAGGCTAGATCTAGCCAACAAGTTCATAACAAATGAGGTGTCCGGTCTTGTATTGTGTTAGGTATAATAATGCGCCTATTGCACTTAGGTAAGACATTTCTGTCAATTAACAAGTCTTCGTCATCATCCTTGTCCATTCTCACAATGTGTTTCCACATGAAAACCATTGGCTTTTATATCTTTCAAATAAAGTTCGAATTAAGGTATGTCCAAGACATTAAGTAAAAGAATCGACACTTTATTAATAGCCAATGATTACATCAAAGTTTCTTAACCAAAGTCTAATCTAAAATAAAAATCAAACTTAGACAAATCGTAGTCACTCAATTCGTTTGGTAACTCCAATCAAATATGACTAGGGAAGTAGAGAGAGATGTCGGTGGAGCGAGGCTCTCTTAAGTACCACTAATCTCAATCACTTTCCTAGACATCATACTTCATTGGATGCGCCACTTGAGAAAGAGTTAATATAAAATTGTCATTTATTGATTAAGGCATAATTGCCATTACATAATTCTAAAAATAAAAGACTATTCGAAATAAAAATCTACGGCATTTTTCCTTCATTGCCAGATTTAAAGTCTTTTTGAACTCAATGTCTTGATCACCATGATGCAGCTACCTTCGTAGGTACATTGAAAATTCAGGTCCATTGATCAGATGTTCCATGTAAGGAATAGACACCATGAAGAGGATCCTCCCTTGATTGAGGCGCGTTGGCGCAATGTGCATGGTCCCTAGGACCGGAGGCGTTGGAAAATTATGACCATGCCCAACGTTGATCTATGGTTTCCAACCCTTCGTCCCTCAAAGTCACGGCTCCTACGGTGGCGTGATATTGTCGCCTTTGGCGACTACCATCATGAGCATTTCGATCATATGGATCATGAAGTCTATGGCGACTTTCTCTAGCCATGAGACGATGCTCTGGATAGCTATCTCGAAGCCTATCAATTTCTCTTCTCACAAGCTCGTTGTCTTGCCTTTCAGCAATTTCCATAGCTTCAATAAGCTGTTGAAAGCTTGTGATCCGTCTTGCATTTATATGAGTCCGAAATAAATCACAGGACCACCTCATAGCATAGACAGTGAAGGTATTGAGAGTTTTCTCAATCAAATGTTCTTCTGTGATCGTCTTGCCACAGAAGCGCATCATTCTTGTGATGCGGAGAGCTTCCGAATAAAATTGTATGACTGTATCAAAGTCAGAGAAGCGAAGATCATTCCATTCTGCTTCTAAATTCGAAGGGATGGAGTCACGAACGTTGCCATAACGTTCACGAAGTGCTTGCCATAGCTTTATAGCGCTATCCTCATTCATGAACTCAAACCTAAGGTCCCTATCCATGTGACGCATCATTAGGGCAAGTGCCCTAGAATTGTCGATCTCAGTTTGAGGTCTGGAGCAGTTCCTTTATGACAAACTTCTTGGATTGTATGCAATAAGTCACGGGCAATAAGGTGGAGCTCAACATCCTGAGCCCACATTAGGTATCTTTTGCCTACATAATCCAATGGAACAAAATCGAGTATGTTCGAGTTTGACATCATGAAAAAGGGTGAAACAAGAACGAATTAGTTTCGGAGCTAAACTTCCACGAAAACTAATAATAATAAGATTTCCGAGCTATGCTAGCAAGAAATCAATTTCCAAGAATATTTGGATTAGACCGAAACATTGATGTTTTAATATAGACACAATTTGATGCTTGCGGACGCTCTTAGTCCGAATATTATGAACACTCTTAGTTCATTGATTACGAACGCTCTTAGTTCGTTTAGCGTGAATCCCCATAATTCCGCTTATTAAATAATCGAACCCATGTTCGTATTATACAAATCCTGCAGCAAATAAAGGAATTTAAAAGACAAGAAAGCAGGAACTTTAATTACAAAATCTTACTTGATGATTCGGGGCTTGAGAACACGCGCGTGTTGGAGCAGGCGTGTTAGGGCAGTAGCAGGCTCAGCGCAGGGCAGCAGCGGGACTTGCAGTGCTTGCGGCAGGAGGCTGCGGGGCTTGAAACCGTGAAAGGATTGTAGACGTGCTATCGATCCTAGGTCAGGATTGCAGATGCTGCTTCAATCCTAAGCTAGGATTGCAGTGGCTGTTCAATCCTAGTTTAGGATTGTAACTTGTTTACAATCCTGCTAGTGGCTAATGGCTCGGTGGTGATGCAGGAAGTAGTTTGCGGGTGCTGCCAGTCGGTGGCTTTGCTTGTTGGAACGCGGGAGCTTGCGGTAGGAGGCTGCAGGGATGAGCTTGCCGCAGGAGGCTGCAGGGACAGCGTGGGAGGCAGGGCTGCGACGCGGTAGGCTAGCACGGCTAGGGTTTGCGGCAGTTTTTTGGTGAGGGAGTTTTCGGGTTTTGGTTTTAGGGTTTTTTTTCTTTTAGGCTAGGGTTAGGGCTCGTGCTGATAACGTGTTTAAGGAAAATATGATTTGCAGAGAGAATTGATGGGAGAATTGTAGTAGTATTATTGATAATAGGAGCCCTATATATATGGATTTACAGAGTACACAAAAGGTAATAGAATCCAAACATAATTAGGAAATCTAGAACCTTCTTTGAAGAGACACACATGATGTCGACTTCCTTCAACACTTTCCAATTAAGTGTTTAATCTGCGAACAAAAAATAAAAACTGATCAACCAACAGTATACGAACGTGAACTCCATAGCTACTATAAATCTAGTTTCTCTTTAAAACGTCATGAACACGAACACAAACATGAATATGAACTTGTTTGATGTATACTTTTACAGATTATATAACCCTTTTGGATAATTCCATTTGAGTTATACAACCAAATTTAGAACGAGACCCTTCCACATTCGAGCAGAGTCTGCAAGAGAGGTTGGCCAAACAGAAGAGAGATGCACAAACATCCCAGTTTTGTTCATTATTTCAATCTACATCCAAAGTCTAGTTATCTATCAATATCTTCCCAGGACATTGCCTACCCTTAAGTTGTTGCTTTCACTAATACATATATAACAATGCCTTATGCCCTTGGGTTGCTTTCATTAAATTCAGTCTCTATCATGCGATTCAGAATTAAAACACTCAGATTGAATTGTTAAAACTATCAACAATGTCTCGGAATATTGAATTGAAAGGGCATGCTACAAAGATACTGTGTGACAATAGATGATATAGCTGATACGTAGTGTACCATTTGGTTTTGTAGTCTTAGGTATGTATTAGTTCTGTCCCACATTGACTACATGAAGGAAATGGGGAGGCAAGAATGGGTATAAAGTAGCTGGACCTATGCGTTTACAACATACTTACCTGGGCGGGGTTTTTGGGCGATCATGAAGGCCCATGGCCTAGATTGGTGACCTCCATTGCACTTAGGAGGGGTGCCCATCTATGGTCTCCCATACGTGGGAGAGCCAATTAATGTCTTAATTTGTTGCCAGGGGGCCTGCGTTCACGCAACCCCCACAATCCTAGTCCAAATTTCTAATATCTGTTTCAATTGTGTAATTTATAATGTTTTATCTGTAAAAGTAAAAATGGATTGGAATGGTCTACTCATTTCATTTCATAACCCCTTTATATAGGGAGAGAATTACAATAGAAAGAATAATTACAATGATGACATTAACTATTGATTGGTCTGTAATCCATGCTGATTGATGGTAATTGATAATTGCTTGATTCCCTCTCCGTCAATCACTTTGACGAAGGCAGATAATGTGTTTTTCCTTTAACACTCCCCCTTGTGCCAAGTCAAAGATGAAATGGTGCATGAGTTGTTGCCTCACTAAAAACCTTGCCAAGTAACAATAAAAACCCTGTGGGACAAAAAATATACCTTGGTCGAAGGAAAAGAGCACAACGCACCTTTTACATTTGAGTATGACATGTGTGTGTTAGACTCCCCCTGACGTCTACACCTCCCCCTGATACTTACATTAATCTAGGGAGCTTGGAAAGTCTTCCCATTCCTATGTTTTTCACATGTTTCTCAAATGTGTCCTTAGGCAGTGATTTGGTAAACAAATCTGCCACATTCTCCTCAGACCTTACTTGATTCATTTGAATCTTGAGGAGACGCTGTTGTTGCTGATTGTAGGAAAATGATTACACGCATTTCTATGCATGTAATTGTATCTAAAACACTATAATTAAGTTAATCCTCAAGTCAATTATTATGTAATTAATCTATTTTTATTTATTTTGTAGAAAATAAGCGGAGTTGTGGAAACAAGAGAAAATGGCGCAAAAATAGTGAAGATTTGAGTTTTCGACAAAAGAAAGAAATTGTGGATTTGTTAATTGCTTAATTAAACTTAATTACTTAATTAAGCCTAATTGGGTAATTAATCAAAAAAACACAAAACGTGGCAGCAAGCTTTGATGATTACCTATTGGTTAATTATCTATTTGACACATGGCAATTGCTCCTTTTCATTCACCTCCAAAACCTATCAGCCACGTGACCTTATCCTTCATTCTCTCTACCTCACGCACACAACCAGACAATCATCCATTCATTTTCCTTTCCTGCAATCACCACCACCCACGTGTCTACCAGATTCTCTTCTCACCCTTCGACCAACACCAAGTCCCCATATATATACCCATTTTCCTCCTAACATCAAACGACCGCACCACACCTAAAACAGAGGCAGCCCTTTTGGGCTGCTCTCTCTCTCTCCTCTCCTCCTCCTCCATTTTTCATAATAGTTTTAGTTTTCTTTTGGGTATTCATAGAATTTCTCACACAAGCTTCAAGGATTCATCAAAAGCTACAAGATTCAAGCTTTAGGTATTTGTGGGAGTTGTAATTCAAGGGAAGTCATATTAGCTCCCTAGCTAATTGTGGCTACCTTTGTGTTCTCCTACACTTCTATAATCTTTTCTCTTTGAATTTTGTATCTTTGATGTTCATAGTTATGGGTTGTGAGTAATTTCTTTGTTGGGTTTTAGGGTTGTGTCCCTAACCCAAATTTTGTGTAAAAGATGTTTAATTTAATGTAATGATGCAATTTTCATATGATGGATGCTTATATATATTTTTGTTGGGTTAAAATGCATGTCTAGGAGCCTAGTCAACTCTAGGGTGTGTATTTTGAGCATGTCTAGGACGAAGTTAGAGGCTTGACCCCCTCTAATTCCTAAGCTAGAAATCTTCAATTTCGTATTCGAGGGGTTATAAGCATGGTGATTTACACCCGTTGCGTGATTGCGCGGGCGGGTTGCTTAATAGTCTAATTTCTCGATCTCTACGCCTCTTGATGTGAATTAGTGACCCTTGAACCGGCTCTAATTCATGCCAAGTAAGTCCCTACGGCCCTTGAACCGGAGTAGGAATACCATGAAAGGAAATTTCGGTCCTTGAGCCTTGAACCGCCTTGGATACGACTACTGCCAAAATAGGAAATATGCATCTATATTAGATTAGCTTCTGACACATGAGATTTGGGTGAAGGAACCTCCCTAACACCCGGCATTCTCATTTTTATTTTTATTGCTTTACATTTCATTATTATTTGTTAAGTTAAAATCAACCCTCAAACATTAAACTCTTCCACTCATTTGTGTATATCCACCACTAGGCTCTTAGTTTTGATTAGGCTTTGGTGAAAATCAAAGCCGAGCATTGCTAAGGCTTGGTGCCTTAGATTAACTTTTTTATTTATTTTCTTTTTCTTTTCTTTGTTTGCTAAGTGTCTTTATTTCCGATTACCCAAGGATTGTGGGTTAGCCACTAATCCCCGTGGTACGATAAACTTTGGGCTTAATATTTCCCTATTTTGACAACGATACGTACGCTTGCGTAAATGTGTATCAAGTCAGAAAACTTTGGCGATATGTGTTTTGTATTATCACCCTTGATATATCCTAGCTTCATCTGTTCGATGCAAGTTGCATTATTTTCATAAATGCAAGTAGGCTTTTCAGTGGTAGAACTCAAACCACTAGTCCCTCGAATATGTGTAATGATAGCTCTTAACCATACACACTCACGAACCGCCTCATGTAGAGCAATGATCTCTGAGTGGTTCGAGGAGGTAGCCACAAGGGTTTGCTTGGTTGATCTCCAAGATATCGCCGTGTTCCCAATGGTAAATACATAACCAGTTTGGGAACGATCTTTATATGGGTCAGAGAGATACCCAGTATCAGCAAAACCAACCAAAACGTCATTTGGCGTTTCGGTGTCGGGAGTGGCGCTTTCGCCATCAACATTTCCTTTAGGGATTGTAGTTCCATCTGCGGTCCCTCTTGTCTCTCTGTAGGGAAAGAACAGTCCCAAGTCAATGGTTCCTTTTAGGTATCGAAAAATGTTCTTGATACCATTCCAGTGACGCTGCGTTGGCGCTGAGCTAAATCTAGCTAACAAGTTCACTGAGAATGCAATGTCTGGTCGAGTACATTGGGCTAAGTACAATAATGCGCCTATTGCACTTAGATAGGGAATTTCAGCTCCCAACACCTCTTCGTCATCTTCCTTTGGACGAAATGGATCTTTCTTTGCATCCAAGCTTCGACCGATCATGGGAGTGCTAGCAGGATGCGCTTTGTCCATGTTAAATTGCCTGACTTTTGGACATACGCAGACTGGTGGATTAGTATTCCACAAACTCAGTGTTCTAGTTCAAGGCCTAGATAGAATCGAGTTTTCCCAAGATCCTTCATCTCAAATTCGGATTTCAAATAGCTCGCGGTTTCTCTTATTTCATCAAGAGTACCTATTATGTTCATATCATCGACATATACTGCTACAATTGCAAATCCGGAACTTGTTTTCTTTATGAATACGCAGGGGCATAATTCATCGTTCTTATATCCCTTCCCAATCAAGTAGTCACTTAGACGGGTATACCACATCCGCCTGGATTGTTTCAATCCGTAAAGTGAGCGTTTCAACTTAATTGCAAACGCACTCTGTGGTTTAGAGTCACTTGACTTGGGTAATGTAAAGCCATCAGGCAATTTTCATATATATCTCTGAATCAAGATCCCCATAGAGATATGCAGTAACCACATCCATGAGCTGCATTTCCAGTCCTTCGGAAATTACTAAGCTAACTAAGTAGCGGAATGTTATAACGTCCATTACGGGAGAGTATGTCTCCTCGTAGTCAATTCCAAGGCGTTGTGAGAAACCTTGCGCCACAAGGCGAGCCTTGTACCTCAGGACTTCATTCTTCTCATTACGCTTTCTGACAAAGACTCATTTATGTCCTACAGGCTTTACACTTAGTGGGGTTAGCACTACCAGACCAAATACCTGTCTCTTTGTTAGAGAATCTAATTCTGCCTGGATTGTTTCATTCCATTTAGGCCAATCTGCTCTTTGTTGACATTTTTCAACAGAGCGTGGTTCGATATCATTGTGCTCTATGATTCCTTGAGCAACAGTATATATCATCAATGTGTATGGAAGATCTTTCTATCAACTCATACGCACTCTCATAATCCTTTGAGATTTCTTTGTTCTCTAGAATCATTTTTAACATCGGAGCGTCCTCCAGTATTGATTCATGGACATAACTATAATCAGAGACAATCTCATGAGAGGGATTCTATACATTGATGATTGGTTTGTGCCTTACTCACCCTCTTCTTCCTTGGGTGAGTGCCAATCGAACCAAGTGGCCTCCCCCTCTTCCTTGGGGAGCCACGTCCTCAACCACACCTCCACTAAGTGTGGTTGCAGTGCCTCTATCTGCGGCACCGTGCCCCTTGTTGGGGACTTCTAACCTTGCAGGCACATTTGCAGCTGGTATATGTGATCTCGTCGCTTTTGCGATATCAGTAAACACATCAGGCATCGAATCTGCTACGTTCTGAAGATCGATTATTCTTTTCTCTTCAGTTTCACTTTGTGAAGTGCGGGGATCAAAATGAGACAGAGTGGGACAAACCACGACAATTCCTGTCGTTCCCTTGGAAAATCCTTTTTCCTATCTCCCCCTAACGACGGGAAGACTGTCTCATCAAAGTGACAGTCCGCAAATTTAGCGGTAAAGAGATCGCCTGTCAAGGTTTCCAAATAGCGGATAATTGTTGGGGATTTGTATCCAACATAAATACTTAATCGTCTCTGAGGACCCATTTTGGTGCGTTGTGGGGGCGCAATAGGCACATATACTGCTAAACCAAATATGCGTAAGTGTGAAATGTCAGGCTCATATCCAGTTACCAACTGGTACGCAGAAAATGGTTGGCTAGTTGTGGGTCTAAAACGAATAAGTAAAGCTGCATGCAATATTGCATAACCCCAGGTAGATATAGGCAGGTTGGTGCGCATAACCAATGCCCTAGCCACCATCTGTAGCCTTTTGATGGTGGCTTCTGCGAGACCGTTTTGTGTATGCACATGGGGTACATGATGCTCTACATCGATCCCAATAGGCATGCAATATTCATCAAATGCTTTTGATGTAAACTCTCCAGCGTTATCAAGCCTTATAGACTTGATAGGGTTATCAGGGTGGTGAGCCCTTAAACGTATAATTTATGCTAGGAGTTTTGTAGCATTTCTTGTGGACAATAAAGTGACATGTGACCAGTGTGTTGAAGTATCCACCAGAACCATAAAGTACTTAAAATGGTCCGCATTCTGGATGGATAGGTCCATAGATATCTCCTTGTATCCTTTGTAAGAATGGAATGTTTTATTTTATATCTTTAGCATAGGAAGGTCTCGATCCTGTTTTTGCTAAAGAGCAGGCTTTGCAAAACGAGCGTTGTGCCTTTGAAATAGTCAATGAGGCATAATGGGAGGTAGTGCTTCTGGTACTTCAGAAAGCAATGACTGCATTTGAGCAGTACTAGGACCGACACCTTGCAGTGTGACGGATTTTTCTCCCACTGTATTTTTCACTCGAAATAAGGGATGTCCATATGAGTTCTTTAAAATATGGATCATCATGTCACAACCGAGGTGCCCTAGGCGGTCATGCCAAAGCCTGTATGAGTCAGTGTCCCACATTTCATTATGGTTGACAATCTAGGATTCAATGATCCGAATCGTAGTGAGGTTCAGTCCACTAGATTGACTCATGAGTTTCTCTAAAATGCGTTTCCTTCCACATTCATTAGAGGTAATATAAATGTTTTCAGTTCCATTCTCACAGTGTATTTTTACATGATAACCGTTGGCACGAATATCTTTGAAACTTAACAAGGTTCGATTAGCTCTTGGTGCATACAGAGCGTCTTTGACTTTAAATATATCTCAGATTCTTTAGAGTATTTCTATTTTAGTAGAATGATAATCTTTGCATTCTAATAATTTTTTATTTATTTTTTATTTTTTTATATGGTGACGGCAGAAAAAGAAAAAAAAAATTCTCTAGGGTTTTGAGGGTTTATTTGGTCTGAGCGTGTTGATAACGTGTAAAAGTAAAAATGGATTGGAATGGTCTACTCATTTCATTTCATAACCCCTTTATATAGGGAGAGAATTACAATAGAAAGAACAATTACAATGATGACATTAACTACTGATTGGTCTGTAATCCATGCTGATTGATGGTAATTGCTAATTGCTTGATTCCCTCTCCGTCAATCACTTTGACGAAGGCACATAATGTGTTTTTCCTTTAACATTATCTAATATTTTTGGGCTTGTCCAGGGAACTGCAACTTGTGGAAAATCTTTTAGTTTGTCCAGCAACATCACGAAGATTTCCTATGTTCGTTGTTGATAGTGTTTCTGGTCAAGGCAGTACCAATACTTGGATTTCTGGCACCAGTTCTGGTCTCGCCTTTCGGGTCAGGCAGCCATTCCGGTTTGTATATGACTAGTAGGTGTTTCATTTTATAGACTACAGTTGACATGTTCTGATGCTAGACCCACATCTGACGATGTAATCTATGGTTCTAAACTTCTAATATATAGCTTTCTCGGTATGACGTGCAAGACTATGCCAAGAGAAAACTCCTGCTATAACTTCATATAGTTTCTTATAACGGCCATCATGCATCTCCGGTAGACTGAAGGTCATGAGGTTCATCGTAGTGGGCGAAGCTTCTGCAAGTACCGAATCATAAACATGTAAATTGGATCCGGTTTGAATACAGCAAAATCAATGGGACATATGGTCTTTGATGTATGGCAAGAAATGTTTCACATTTTATGACATCTGTAATAGACCAGAATAGTCTCATTCTGTTACTTGCACTAGCACAAAGGTAATGGTTGCGGTGAATTTGTAAATACATTAAAATTTAAAAGCTGATTATGAGTGACAATTTTACATGAAGAATATCAGTGGCTAAAGGTGCAGTAACTTCAGAGAAAAGTCGGACGTGCAGCTTCGTTGTAATCGCACAGGGTTGTCTCGGAATTCTAAGTACTCATCTCTCTTAGTTGAAGTTAACTTATTGTTTCAGCCATTACCTTATTGTTACAGTTTCGGCGAACTTCTCCGATTTGATTACCCGATTATAAACTTAAATAATAAATATCCATACCGTACTTGATATGATTTTTCTAAGAGCCAGGATCACCCGATTATAAACTAAAATATCCCATTGTAGTTGATATGATTTTTCTAAGAGAGCAGCACTTGAAGCGAAATATCAGAATGTTGAATCAACCTCTATGCGACAAGCAATATGCGTATGATTGGGAATGGATCAGCTGTGAAGCTACCAAGCTGTATCAGCAATAGCAGCAAATCAATCGGATAAAGATCGAAGAAGATGAAGGCGGAACTAAAGAAAAAACCAGGTTGTCAGAAGAAGAGTGGAAGAACACGTGCAACTTGGTGATGTTGAACAAAGCAAGCTGCTTTCAGAATCCATACAGGAGTAGAAACATTTTTTTTTTGGGGTTGGGGGTTGTAGCTGAGAAACCTGTTTAATTTTATACAGTTTTCTCTATTTAAAGCTTTGCAAATAAACTGTTGTAATATATCACTCTGATTTAACATTTCAGCTTTCTGTGCTAGGCTTGTTGATAGAAAGTTGTTCTTATAGTCAATTAGTTAACTGTGGACTCAGTTCAAGCAACACTGTTAAAGGCATATATTCTCATAGAAAAATACGAAGGTGGAAAAGAGTAGTTGCTGGAAGCCCTTACATTATAGATTAGCTTTTAAAAAGAACTTGTAGAAGTGTGATTTCTGTACCAGATAATCTCAAGTCGAATTGCAAGCTATAGACTTTATTTCCATGTGTTGAGATTGTTGTTGTTGATGCACCGGAAGTTGTTGCGGTATGTTAGTGTGAAGATATGAATTTGATTGTACGAGCTAATTTGATGGATGAAACTAAAACTTTGTTGCTGCGTTAATTGGCCGATTCCTACTCTGGCAACAGAGATATCAGTACAAAAGTTGGATGAAACTGCCGCAATGGCTTTCGGAGACCAACCACCTTTGGTACCATGAGAATCACTACTATTCTGCTAAGATGAGATGCCTGAAACAAAAGCTGCGCTCCATGTCTTTAATTTTTGTCAATATAAGTGGGATCTCATTGACCCAAATCTCCTTTTTAAGTGTTCTTTGCAGATGCCAGAGATGGCCAATTCCCTGGATTTAAATTTGGATAACATTCTAATATGGGGTAGACTACAAGTCTACAAGTGAAGTATAATGCCAGATTAGTAATTCATCAGTAAAATGCTAAACCCTTTAGCAATTATAAAAGGTGATTGAGTATACCACATCCTTCCTGACAAAAGAACTGAAGTGTATAGCTGTATAAAACGAGAAGAGCTAGACTAAACAAAACATACCTTTCTCGGCCTTTTGGCTAAGATCAAGTGTAGTATCTGTTCTTATCAGTTTAATATCTGATATGTGGACCAATGGTTCACACGATATTAAATTAATTTTTTGAAGGGGTGAGTCTATCACAATAGCTTGCTATTGGGGCTTCCGCGTGTCATCCTTGCGTTGCACTACAGCAAGGTTTTGGCGCACCCTACCAAATCCAGTTTAAATTTCAGACATTACTGGAAAAGAAAAGAAAACCTTTGCCTGCTAAACAATCGACTCAAGAACTGTAAAAAGATCGTCTTCTTACCCTTACCTGCTAGCTTATTTTTTTTCTTTTGGTTTGAAAGGGTAAATGTATCTAATGCAGATATTTGAACTGTCTCAGTCCAGTATTTTCCTGGAGAATTAGCTAGTGATGCTGACGGTGCACTGACGAGTGTTGCAATGTTGTCAGGTACTGTTAGTTTTAGATGTGTTTGGTCGAAGAAGATAGAAGTTCGTTCAACCCATATTTATGTAGGTTGTTTTCAAGCCCATTGTTGTATTTGATATTTGTTTAGAAATGCCATACTCAGATTTTATGAAAGGAACAAGCCAGGTTCTCCCAAAGCCAAACTATGATTTGGTAGGCTAGTTTATTCCCCCATACTAGATCAAGTTCAAAATTTCTGCTTCATATTTGTATTACAATATTCAACATTTGAATCTATTGAGTTTGTACAGTAACTCATTCTGTTCTACTGCCATTTATCTGAAATAATTTTTCTTATTTTTGCTCTAAGAGAAGCCAAAAGGGTTGGTTATTAGGGGGTTAAATTCCTGTGAATGTTCAAGAAGGTTAAGTCATTGTAGCACTCGAACCTGTGAGCAATAAGTCTGCAGCAACATTATTGCTGTGCAGGTCTTCAGTTCTTTGTGAGAGCATACTAGTGACACTAATTATGAACCACACAAAAAATTCGGCTGTTGCAGTTTCAATGTAATAGGGGTGGGCGTCCAATGTACTCTTAATTCTCTCGTTTTTTCGACATTAGGAGTTTAGTTTGGCTAGAGGAAGTCCAGGATGCTTGAAGGACTAAAGGAAATCATTACAGTGATGTTACTTCGTTCTTTTATCAAGTCCATTTGGATCTCTCATATCATCATATGGATGTGAATAATAATAATATGTGACAGGCGCTATGAGTCCCATACCTTATGAGAGCATGAAATGTCTACTGTCAGGGCTATAAAATAAAGCATCTCAGCACTGTCCAATTCATGGAGCCATGCGCTGAGCACAGAGCGAACTATTCTTTCGCCTTTTACTAAAGAATACCGTGTGCACGGTGCTTTAAATGGTATACCCCTATTTTTGAAAAGGTGCACCTCTGTGGGTGCCCCTCAAAATTTAGTTTTGAAATGCTTATATTATGAAATTACTGTTCAGAATCGAAAGACTGCAATTCATGAACCTCCTGAAGAGTGTAACTTTTTGATGCATACTCATGAAATCTGTGTCTGATAAAAAAATGAAACTGACTATAAGGCTTAATCTTAAAAATAAAAAATAAAGATAAATCCGATGAACCTATTATGTAGCACAAAGAAATTGTATGTTAGAGTAAGCAAAACTGTTAAAATTAGCAACTCTCACAGGTAAGCCGCAGTGAGTACGGGGGGGGGGGGGGGGGGGGGGGGGGGTGGTTGTGGTGTAAAAGCCATTGCCCTTTAGCTCTTACAGAGAGAGTTTGGCTCGACTGCAGTCTCCCTAGTGCCTTCTTTCCCATTCAAAATGGCATATGCAACTTTCTTGGATGGGTAAGGTTGTTCTGGATGGAATTAGTCCCCTTCCAAAGCGCTATACAGTTTTAGTTCTAGTTGATGCTCTGCTTCAAGTTTGACTGTTTGAAACTAAGCACCAGTGAACAGATAAAGAGAATGGGGAAGCCAAAGACCAAAGAGAAAGGGTAGCAAACTGCGTAGATATATACTATAGCTAGCGTGGCTTTGGGTATTTTCCTATCTATGACAATCGGCCACTATCCCACATCGGAGAACACACAAAGCTGAGTTGGTATTGCAATTATAAAAACAGAACTAAGTTAGTGAAAACAGTATCTTTGCGCTTGGGGCAATGACGCAGCTAATGAGGTTCTAACCGAGGCGCGTCTATTGCTGGTTGAAAACTATTTCCAAACCCCCTCCTGGGCCTGGGTTAAGCCCAGTGCCCTCGAGAATTTCTGGAAGGGCTCCCTTCGGGGTAAAGCCCTACAATTCTTAGTTCAACGTTTTTTATGTGAATTAAATTAACCTGCCTAAAATTATTAGTTCAATATTTATTTTGTGAAATAAATTAACCTGCCTAAAATTCTTAGTTCGATATTTATTATGTGAAATAAAGTATCCTGCCTAAAATTCTTGTCCTTGGCAGTCTGTAATACCCGTGTGCCGAACATATGGATTCTTTTGGTCTTCGTTTGGAAAACCTGTACCTGTATGTGTTCTTTTTCTTTGGGTTGTTGTTTGGAAAATATGGATTCTTTGAGATTCCTGGACATATTATACGTCAACAAGAAAGAAGCCAGGATAGAACGGAGCGAGGATTAATCAAATTAACTTGGGGTAAATTTTAGTAAGAGAAATTGTGTTTTATTTTGCCTAGTGCGTAGAGAAGAAAATTTTAGTATTCTAATATTGGAGAAAGACATAAATAAATTTTTTTTTTCTAGCCAATAAGACATTGAGATTGATTGATATTTGCGGCCAATCAATGTTTATCCAAAGCAAAACACATCGATTGGGCGATCACTCTTAAAAGGATGGTGGTAAACAGGCCTATGGATTAAAGCATAAAGAAGAAAGCTGTATGGGCTATAGCCCAGCTAGCTCTCTCTCTCTCTCTCTCTCTCTCTCTCTCTGTGTTAAGACTCTATCACCGACTGTGTGGAAAACCAACCTAGGCACTTCACCTTGGGTTTTCTTTTGGAAAGCCTATACCTATCTAAAGGTTCCGTAGCTTACGTCACCGAAAGTGCAGATTCTTTCCAGTTTAGCTTTCCCTATGAATTGTTGAGAATAGTAGGCACGTTCGAGTTTTACTGTAAAGACTGCCCGTCAGGTGTTCGACGAAATGCCTGAATGAACTTGCTTTGCGTTTTTCGCATTTTTTCTGCAGTGTGTTTTCAACATTAACCAATTTCCAGTGTGAGGTTCTACTGTAAAACGTTTCCATAGTATGGCTCTAGTGAATGTTGCTGCTCTCCAGTTTACAACTTCTGCTCTTTTTGGGACTCGTTCTGCAACTTCAAACCTTCAGGTCTTGCAGACTAAGAGAAATTATTTCTCCGTGAAGCCGGTAGTAATGAGAGCGAGGCAGCATGCCAGAACCGAAAGTGCGAAAACTCTAAACAGAAGAATGCAGAAGAAGTACAATGGCACGCCTAAGAAGCCGAGGCTTTCAGTATTCTGTTCAGACAAACAATTGTATGCTATGCTGGTAGATGACCAAAACAAGAAGTGCTTGTTTTATGGAAGCACTCTACAGAAATCTATTCGTCAGGATCCTCATTGTAGTACCGCTGAAGCGGCAAAACGTGTTGGCGAGGAGTTAATCAAGGCCTGCAATGATCTCAACATCGGTGAAATATCGTCTTATGATCGCAATGGCTTTGCTACTGGGGAAAGGATTCACGCATTTGAGATTGCAATTTCAGAATATGGGTTCTTGTCAAGATAAATTGCATTCGCTTCTATACACTTAGGCACCTCCCCTTGGGTTTTCTTTTGGAAATCCTATACCAATTGAACATAGGCTACGTTATCTTCATCTTTTGAGGTACATCAAGTGTATCAAGTTTGACTATGTGAGCGAATCACCACATACGTCCCCTAAAATGTGGATGCTTTCAAGTTTCAACTACCTCATGCATCTCCCCTTGTTCTTATTTGGCATAACTACCCGGCCCCGAAGACTGTTCTTCTTGATTGGATTGTCATATACTGTAAACCTAAACTGACCACGCTTTCAAACAAGATTTTACATGATCAATAATTCATATTGAAATTCAATGAGCTCCCCTGAGGTATTAGTCTATGTCCATGGACCCTTCAGATGGTCAAATTTCAAATAACGTATCTTTATTGTCTGATTAACCGAAATTGAAGGATCTTCTGGGAATATGCATGATCTGTTAGTCTGCAACTGCTTCATTTCAAACTGCCATATTACCATCATGAAGAACAACGTGGATTTCGGTCAATAGTGTGCCTTTTTGTGTGTTACTAGAAAATTGAATATATTTTCATTACCAATCCCAAGTTGCAAGAATGGAAAATATTGATGGCTTAATTACTACTCTATTGTAGGGCTCTGCTAGGGTTTTGTTTCTCTAGCTCATTGAATTTGCTGTCATTCACATTGTTCTCCAGGGGTTTGGCTGTTGTGCCACCCTATTATATTGTACATTATCTTTATTTCAATAAATTTGGGGTGGGAGAGTACTTTGCTCTTCCCGACTCCTGTTTTAACCCAAAAAAAAGAAAAAAGAACAACATGGACTTCTAAGTTTCTTTATGGATTAAATTATGCTTACTATCTTGTACTTTCAAGGGTTTATTAATTTAGTCTCTACACTTCTAATTTAATCAGAAAAGTCCTTGCACTCTCCAATTTCATCAAATCGATCCAATCCGTTACTATTCCGTCAATTTTCGCTGTTAAAATGCTGACGTGGGACCTTCTCACAGGGAAAATTCCTAAACTACCCATCGCTAGGTAGTCCGCCGATGCATTTAGTGTTGTGAATGCAGATGGGTAGTTTGAAAATTTTCTCTGAAAATTGACGGAGTGGTGACGGATTGGATCGATATGATGAAATTGGAGAGTGCAATGACTTTTCTAATTAAATTAGAAGTGCAGAGATTGAACTGATGAGCCCTTAAAAGTACAGGATAGTAAGCAGAATTTAGTCCTTTGGTTATTAACATTTTGTGCTGAAAGTCTCATTACTGATGCGTGGATCACAATTTAAGCTTCATTTAAAAATTAATTTTGCGATTCATCGATGATATTGTTAGCTGCCAGTTACCATCGTGAAGAACAAGTGGAAAAATCTATAGTATCTATTTAGTTTCACATCGTGTTTCTTGTGATGGAAGTTAAATTACATGAACTGAAACTGAAATAACCAAAATCATTTTTGGAGAACCAGAGTAGCTTGGTTTAAAAAGAGATATCCCAGCAAGTCTCTTACAATAATTGGCAGTGAGATGTATTGAGTGAAAGTAGTTTGTTTTTTTTTTTTTTGGAAATGGGGATCAATTAAGCTGCCTCAAAACTAGCCCATAAGGCTGAACTTATTACCTACTAATAAGTCTGATGGACATGCCCAAACAGACAATAAGGAAAGCAAACTTAATTTCCCACTGGGCTCAACAAGAGCCAGTATAAGGAAATCAACCCTTGTAAACCAACTGAAACAAAGGCCCAAACAATAAGCCCACTCCAATACAGAAAACCTAGCTACTGCAGACCACCTCGCGCCGCCGACCACGGAGAGCCGCCGATGTGACGCCGGAAGCAGAACACCAAGTAATTCCGTACTGAATATCCGATGCCAATCAAAGCCCAGAACACAAATCATGTGAAATCCAACAACCCAAGAGATAAGATCCCTCAAAACAACACCATACTCTCCACCATAGAGACCCATACCAAGAAAGCATTGTGGTTGCCGAAGGAGGACCGAGAACCAGAACCATGGAGAATGGGGGGTGATGAACCCATGCGTGAGCACCCATACTCACCTAGGTAAGTGCCTTGCACTTTCTTATCACAACCACCATAGCTTTCATGGAGTTTGGGAGTGAAAAGGGAAGAACTGTTTAAGGGTTGGGTATACATTGATCTGGAAAGATGTGGGATTGATTGACAGATAGAAAGAAAGAAAATAAAAGATGAGGAACAAGGTCCTCCGGATCTGAACAAAGCCAGAGAAGAGCTGGACAAGGCCAGATATAACTACAAAGGGAGCAAAAACACCACAAAGGTGAGAGAAGAACAATAGTCTTTAGGATGCTGAAAGAGAAGGAGTGACCTCCCCCAACTCTTAAGCCTTCAATCTAGATCCTGAAGGATCAAGATTTGGGCAAAAGAGAAGGGGGCCGGGAGGGGGGGAGTTTCTTCTCAGATCTACTTTCTCTCTCTACTCTGTAAGGTTTGGTGCTTCGATTTTCCTCCTAAAAACGAAAGCTGAGTGTTACAGCTGAGTGCTTCGATTTTCCTCCTAAAAACGAAAGCTGAGTGAAAGTAGTTAGAAGCTATTTTAAAAAGAGAGATCCCATCACATCTGTTACAATAATTGACATTGAGCTGTATTGAGTTCAACTTGTTCAGTATTCTAACCTAGTCACCAATATGCTATTGTTTAAAAGTATCTTTCTTCGAAAATTAAGAAATCAAACTACAAAAACAAACACGCAACCTATCTGAAATTTCTATTGTTTGCATGATTGCATTGAATATTTAAGACATGATCGAAGTGCTTGGTTTATTTACATATTGCTCTTTCTCCTTTCCATATAAAATAGGCAGTAGGTTTTTCTCCCTCAGAAACAGAACAACATATATTGTACAGCCACGTAATTCCAGCCAAACCTCTTAACTAACCAACAAAGTTATGGCTGATGCAGACTCCATGGTAGAAAAAGAAAAAGAACTGTATGCGTTTGATGACCTTAAAATACGTGTCAAAGGGCTCTCAGACTCCGGCGTGGCCAAGATTCTCAGAATCTTCATCCACCCACCGGAGACTGTAAAGAACACAGCACCAGATGATGGTGTCAAACTTCAAATCCCAATTGTTGATCTCAGATGCATTGCCAATGATCACGCTCGAGAAGGAATAGTGAAGAAAATTAAAGATGCATGTGAAACATGGGGTTCTTTCAGATAGTCAACCATGGAGTTCCACTTGCTGTTATGGAGGAGATGCTTCAAGGAATTTGTAGATTTCATGAGCAGCCTGCAGAAGACAAGATGGAGTTGTACTCTCGTGACTTCAAGAATCCGGTCAACTTTTATTGCAGTGGAGATCTGAAAGTGCGTACAAAATCAGCAGTAGACTGGAGAGACACCTTATTCTGCAGAGAAGTAGATGATGAATGGGATTTTGAAGCACTGCCTCAAGTCTGCAGGTAGTTCTTTAGCTCAGGAGCGTATACATACACTTGACCTTTATTTATAATGTATATATCCTTTTTCTATGAATTGAGTTTTGAACAATTCATCACTCTATTGTAGACGTGAAATAAGTGAGTATATCACAAATTTGATTGAACTTCAAAATATGCTATCTCAATTACTAATCGGAAGCACTAGGGCTTAGCAAGTACGATCACCTGGCACACTTGGGCTACTTGAAATCTTTCTCATGTCATGCCATGCCACTATTATATATCCAATTTGCGTGCCCTGAGCTCGATTTGACTCTAGGCACAATAAAACATTCAGAACCCTCATTTCTTACCTTAGTTCTGCAGGACGAGATTGGGGGCCTCCAAGTTCTCCATAAAGATCAATTGGTTGATGTGCCACCAGTGAATGGAGCTTTTGTAGCAAATCTCGGTGACTTTGTGCAGGTATTGTATTCTGTTGTTACATATTCTCTCTTCAATATAAACATCATGAGAAACAAAAACGAAAAAAAAATATATCTCTGATACATTACGATCAGTGTTTTAAAACACGCGCGTCAGGCGCGCCTTCAAGCGCAAAAGGCGTGAGGCGTGAAGAAAAGTGAGTCCGTTTTCCAGATGAGGCGCAGAGGCGCAGCAGGTGGAGATGGAGGCGTGGAAGGCGGAGAAAGCGCGCCTTAAGGCGTGCTGCGCGTACGCCTGAAAGTTTTTTTTTTTTTTTTTTAACACACCAAAACGACGTCGTTTTGGTGTTTTGAGGGTTGATATTCATTTAGGTCGCGTATTATGCCCGAGCGAAGCCCCAAATCCCTCAACAGCCTCCTCCAGCCTCCTCCCGACTCTTCACTCTGAAGACCCAATCCCTTACTCGAAAAGTTAATCATGAAGAGCAATAATATGTTTTTTGAAGAATTGGAACAAGAAGGAGGTACGATCTTACTTTTCTCTCAACTTTCATTGCTTTCTTTGGTTGTTTCGTGTTTATTTGGCTCCCATTCGAATTCAGTCTCATTCTCTCCCATTCATATTGCTTTCCTTCATTTCTCTGTCTGTCTCTGATTCTCAATTTCTCACACACGCACAGATCGATCGAAAGAGGCGAATTGGAGCTCCGGTTATAGAATCCGATCGGCGAGTTTAGTGTTGAATTCGGATCGGCAGTGGAGACCATGAAAATCGTTGTGTGAAAAGGAAGTTGCTGTTGGAAGCCCTTGCAAGTGAACTTCCTGCTGGTGCATCTTGCTGACGGAACCATCCTCAAAGCCAAGGTATAATAACATTGCCCTTTACTGTTTTTAAAACCATGACTAGTGTTACTAATGTAGTTTGCTCAAAACCCAACTCTATTCCCCTGTTTCCTTCCCAAATTTGACAACTGCTTTTGGGGTTCCCACATTTGACCAGCCCAGTTGAGCATTATAGTACGGTTAGTACCAGAGAAACCATAAACATATATGCAAAAAAAAACTTTCTAGTTAATTTGATTACTGAAGTTGATTTCAATAATTGTTCTTGTTCTTTGGTCTTTCAACTTTATATCTTGGGATTTATTTTAGGTTTGGTGATTTTGTTGAATCATATGGTTTTAGTACTTGTTTATTATGAATGGATGACAATTTATAATGTTTATTTGGTTACAATACATGTTCTATATATAAGACTAGTTCTATACGTGAATACAGATAATTTATACGTAAGGCTTACGCCTCACGCCTCAAGGCAAACGCCTTGCTGAGGCTCTCCCGGCTACGCCTCAGCCTTTTAAAACATTGATTACGATTAATCTTATATACCAGGCTATAATACGTTAATGGTTTAAGTTGATTGTTACTATTGTATTTCTAAACTTCACTTCAGGAGCCTAAAAACAGCTGATTACTAATAACAAGTTCAATAGTGTGCAACATAGAGTGCTTGCTACCTCGCATGTCAAGCCACGAATATCAGTTGTGTCTTTCTTCGTTCCTATGAATGGTGACAAACGTGTCAGGCGTTAAGGATCTATAAAGTAGCTTCTTATACTCACCTATATGAGAGCCATGCTATCCAAATTCCAGATTTTCTTGGATTTTATTGGTCTTGATCATTGAGGCACATATTCGTTCTAGCTCTGTTTGGAGTACAACATTGCTTGATTCCATCAACTATGGAAGTTGGGTTCTCAGAAAGGGTTTTGGGTGGTTCAAGATGGGGTTTTGGGGTTGTGAAATAGTCGACGGTGGTTGAATATCTAACACGATTCAAAAAAAAGAGGTGACACATGGAAGAAGAACCCGACCGCCACTAAAGTAAAGAGTAGAGGGAGGGTTAGAGAAGGAATATAATATTTTTTTTTTCATTGATCACGTCCTAATCAATGTTAGAGTGTTTCTATTCATACCTCTAAAATGATGATTGGACCTCTATATTTTCTCAAATGATAGTTGACTTTATCAACTCATATAAAATTACCAATGAGAACAAAAGAAAATAGAACAAAATGTTCAAGTAAATCCAGAATATGTGTCTAGCCCAAACTCTAGGTTACTTAACCTAGTTGTAATAGGGTTAGGAATTAGACATATTCTCGGAGATATTCATAGATATCCGATTAATTGTACGATTAACTTTCCTTGTACAACTCTAATTCTATGTCTTGTAATCCTCTATATAAAGAGGCCCCTATTATCAATAAAAACACGACTCAATTCTCTCCCAATTTCAGTTTTCCTTAAACACGTTATCAGCACGAGCTCTAACCCTAGTTTCTAGAAGCCAAAAACCCAAAAATCCTTCTTCCCGTTCACTGCCATTCACTGTGCACCTCTCATACGAGCCCGTGCGCCTACTCCTGCTGCAAGCCTCTGCCGCTACTCACATGACCCTGAAACACATCATCCACCTAGCACCGGCTTTGACCAAGATTGAAAACCAGTTGCAATCCTAGCTTAGGATCAATAACACATCTCTGCAGCAAAATGTCGCAAGCCAGCAAGCAGCACACCGCGCCTGCCTAGCGCGCAACCTGCCAGCAGCAGCCCCGCGCACCTCATCTGTCAGTTTCAGCAACTAGGATTGATAGCAGTCTGCAATCCTATAACAAGGATCGAAACCACCTGCAATCCTACAAATTGGTTCGCCTATACTAAGACTAAAGTTTGTTTACAATCCTACAAGTCTGTTCGCCTAGGACTGAAGCTCGTCTACAATCCTACAACGAGCATCAAATACTCTCTGCAATCCTAAGTGGTATGCTTTACTAAAGGTTCCTTTTTTTGAAGTTTTTATTATTTTTCTCTTCTTTTTCTCGGGCACTTGCAAACTCCCTTCTTCTACCCCCCTTTCTTCATCATAGGGGAGACCTAATTAAGCCGAACTGAGAGGGTTCGTGCTCACTCCAAGCTTGGAGCTTGTTGATATCTCCAAACTTAGAGTTTGTAGAGAATTTATGATCAACCACTTACGTCATTGTTTCGATCTAATCCAATACCTCTTGGAATTGAATTTCTTGGAAGCGATTACGCTCAGAAATTCCTAATTTCTTGGAAGCGACTACGCTCAGAAATTTTATATGTTTTCGTGGTATCTTTTTCCACTCCGAAACTAACCCTTTTTCTTGTTCTCTTTCAGGATGAGTAACCTGAACAAATTGGACTTTGCTCCATTGGGAACAACTAGCTCTGGATATCACTGGGAACAACTGGCTCTGGATATCACAGGTGGGTTCGTGATGTCCGCCAGCATCTCAAGGCCGATGGAATCCTGGATACGATTCTCGAGCTTAGCCAAGACGTGCTAACTGTTGAGCAAGCTCAAGTTTTGGAAGCAAATAGAGCAGCCTTAGAGGCAAATAAGGCGAAAGCCATGATCCTAATGACTCGTTGTTTGTGCCCAATTTTGGTAGATCGGCCCATAAAATATTTGGCCGATAGATGAAGAAAATATGGTGCTTTTACAAATTATATCTCAATAAATTTCATATTTATGAGATTTTATTAGATATTAACTTTTGGAGAAGAAATGAGAAGGGAATGAAATAACGGTGATAATTATTCTTTGGAATAATTAATGCCGAGACTTTATTGAGTTTGAAGGCGCTAGAGAGAATATTGCATGTTTAAGAACAAATCAACATAATGGCGCCGCAAGAAGAATGCAATTATGGTGCGATTAAGGAATTTATTATGCCTAATTGTATTTTCTTTCCTAAATGTTATGTTTGTAATAGTATAAATATATAGGAGGCATTTAGCTCATTGTAAAAGGTCCGACCAACACAACTCAAAATCAATACATCAAATTCTCTACAATATCAATCTTTTCATTCTTTCTCTAGCCTACTTTAATTTTTATCGCTTTCTTTACCTCCTGCACTTATCTTTCCTGCAATTTACTCTTCAGTCTCTTTAAATTTCATGCAATTTAATTAATTCGTATTTAGATTCTTGTTCTTTCACTTTTCGCACTTTACTTTCTGCAACCTACATCAACAAATAAAAAAGAAAAGCAACATCGGTGAAGACGCCGAAAGTCCTTGCAACAAAGGCAAGAGAACCCAATGGCTGAGACGGTTCCTTCCTTGGCCGACAATCACTTGAAAGCAGTCAGATACAAGCGCAAATCAGATCTGAACCTCGCTCGGCCATTCGGCAGCGAGTTGGCACGCCCGCGCAATTTCAGAAAAATGAAGAAGACCCCAGAAGGTTGTGGGTCTCACTCGAAGAAATATTTGGCAACGTCCGTGACTCCCTATTTCCTGACCTAGAAGTGAGATGACATAGCCTCCGCTTCTGTAATTTCAAGTCAGTTCTTGACTACAACTCGGAAGCACTTCGCATTAAATGCTTAATGGAATTCTGTGGTAAAGAGATCACAAATGCGATGTTGATTGAGAAGACTCTCTCTACCTTCCCCTTCTCTGCATTGATGGTTGCTAAGAACTATCGAATCGATGTTACTGTAGGACAAATAATAAGGTTTCATGAGCTCATTGGAGCTATGAATGTCGCTGAAAAGCATGACAATATCCTTGTGAAGAACAATAATTCAAGATCCGTGGAAATAGAGCATATTCCGGAATCCAATTATAGTCGCGCCCCTAAGAGATGGCGCTAAGAGCAAAACCCTAATCTTAGGGATACTTCTGGACGTTCTGGTCCATATAATTGCTCTACTTGGGAAGGTAACAGCCAAAATAGGCAAATACGGAATCGAAGAGGTTAACGTAGAAAGAGAGAGGGAGGCAACACCTCTGGCCATGTTGGTGGCGCCACCAACACTAAGAGCCATCTAAATGACGTTTTCAAAGCACCTCAATCAATGGAGTCTAAGCAAAGAGATGTATGTTCTTGATGTGGAGTATCCGGTCATTGGGCACACATTTATAAGGCTCGTGAAGAAATTGTCACCACCTACAAAGCATATTGTGAAGCAAGAGTAGCTCACTATGTGGAACAAGAAGATCAAGAAGATGATCTAGAGTGAAGGGTTGAAGACTACAAATCTGGTTGGGATCAATAGATTGCCAATTCTGTTTAAGTCTTTATTTTTCCAAGAGATGTAATTGGCAATTGCCATATACTATGTAGTAAATGCCATTGGTTTAGTTTTTCTTCACATAGGCTCATCCAAAGTGAGTATGATGTCTAGGAAGGTTTTGAGATAAGTAGAACTTGAGCGAGCTTTGCTCCACTGACATCTCTCTATTATTTTGGAGTTACCAAAAGAAGTCAAACGACTACCATTGTTTTGCATTAGCTAGCATTTGGATTAGATTCTCCTAATGGTTAAGAGACAATGATGTACTCCGTTGGCTTATGAATAAAATTTCGAGTTTTTTTCATTATGACTTTATTTTGATTTTGAGCATATTACTTTGTGACTACGATGGCTGGGCCATCAGTATTAATTCAAGGACATGGAATAGCCCAAGTTCCACTTGCCAAATGGCACCTTGATTACTGTCACAGAAACTCTCTATGCTCCTAGTGAAAATCGCACCTATGAATAGCCAAAGGATTCCATTCGAAAACACATGTAGAGAACGAAAATGAGTTCCTTTGCAATGCCTCTAACGATTGCGAACAAAGGCGCATCTTAGAGAAGTTTATGTGTCTCTCTAGCGGACTTTATATCACTATTCGAGCTATTAGATCCAATAAAGTTATGAGCGAAGATCTCTTGGATTTAGACACGTATTGGCTTTGTCACGACATGATAGGTCATCCTAGTCATGATATGATGATCCATCTACTAAAGACTTCACATGGACATCCTTTCTCTAGAGAGAAACGAAGCATGAATCAAAAGCTGATTCCTAGACTAAGTGTGAGTACCGCCGTCCACCACCAGCCTGGGGCTGGCACAATCCCTATTCATGATGCCATGGGGTGTCCATCATGATGATGGCGTCCTTGGTGAGGCTGCAATCACCAACTTTGCTTCAAATAGCACTTCAGACGCTCAGGCCTAACCAAAATCCTCATTGGTTGTTTCTAAAGCCTCTCGCTCATTTTACAAAGCCTGTTCCTTAGGGAAGTTAGGACTGAGACAGTCCTATGCAAATGATATGAAAATACTCATTATGTTCTTACATAGAATCCGTAGGGATTCTGTGGACTAGTTCAACCAACTTGCGGACGTTTAAATATCTCATGATGTTAGTTGACAAGCAAACACGCTGGTCACGTGTATTGTCCATTTGTAAATGCTGCTTATACTACACTCCTAGCACATACCATATAACAACAGGCTCACTCCCCGATCATCCTATTCAGTTAATTGGAATTAACAATGTTAGAGAGTTTACATCAAAGATTTTCGATGGTTATTGCATTGGGACTATTGTTGGACATCATATTCCCATGAACACACCCAATGGTCTCGCGGAAACGACTACAATGGTAGCCCAGACATTGGTAATGCGCATCAATCTCCTTATATCCGCTTGGGGTGATGCAATATCGTATTCAGCTATGCTAAATCGTCTATGACCCACTGCCACTCAATCTACCTCTGTGTTACAGTTAGTGACTGGGCATAAGTATTGTACTTACGCATCTTTGAGTGTGCCATTTATGTGCCAATTGCGCCGCCACAGCACTCTATGATAGATCCTTACAGACAAATGCGAAACTACGTTGGATTTGAAACTCCAACAATCGTCCTTCACTTAATGCCCTTGCAAAGCGATCTCCTTACCTCTAGATTTGACGGTTGTCACTTTGATGAGACGGTCTTCCCGTTGTTAGGGGGAGATAAGAACACGGATGTTCAGCAGGAATGACATGAATTGTAGTGGCCTGTCCCCAAAATGTCTCATCTCGATCCCCGTTAAAGTGACGAGATCACATAAATATGCTGCAAATATGCCTGCAAGGATGGACGTCCCTACGAGAGGACGTAGCGCCACCCAACACGGAGGTAGGCATGGTGCCAACGCCAAAAAGAGTGGCACTCTGGCGTTATAGGCCATGACCCCAGCAAGGACGCGTGGGAGGCCTGTGGGTTCGAAGGATACTTTAGCACATTCCAATCCTTTGATCATCAAGACTCAAAATCCGTCTCATGACAATCTCCCTGATTATGGTTATCATTGGGGAACTCCTCAACGTCAGAACATATTCCTGCGAATATAGAGCTTTATGAAAATTACACTAGTGTACATGAGACGTGGGATATAAACTCCATCATAATTGATGATGTGGTTGCACATTTCGTTGTGCATGAGTTTATTGAGTCCGGTGATATCGAACCACTCTTCGTTGATGAATGAATGCCAACGTAGAGAAATTTGACCTAAATGGAAAGATGCGATCCAGGCTAAGTTGGATTCTCTAATGAAGAGGAAGGTTTTTAAGCCAGTGATGCCAACACCTCCTGACATAAAACCTGTTGACTAATGGGTCTTCGGTAGAAAGCGTGATGAGAAAAAGAGATGGCAATCTTTCCCTATGGCGCAAGGCTTTCACAAAACGTCCTGGAATCGACTACGATGAGACATATTCTCTCGTAATGGATGTCATTGCACTCCACTACCCTGTCAGTTTGGTAGATTCTGAATAATTAAACATGCAGCTTATGAATGTGGTCACTACGTATCTCTATGGGGATCTAGATATGGAATATACATGAAGGTTCATGGTAGACTTCATTTACCCAAGTCAAGTGGCTCTAGACCACGGAGCGTGTTTGTAATAAGATTGAAATGCTCACTAAAGTGACTACTTGATTGGGAAAGGATATGCCCGCTCATTTCCATAACAAGTTTCGGATTCTCTCGCGGTTCATGTTGGACATGATCTTCATTGGAAGCCCTTAAAGAGTTAAGGAAAACCGTTGAACACTTGAAATCCGATTTTGAGATGAACGATTTTGGGAGAACACGATTATGTCTCAGTTTGGAACTTGAGTATCGTATTGATAGATGGTTAGGCATTTTGACAAGGTCAAACCTTCAAGAACCGCCATGATCGCCCGTAGTCTTGATCTTGAAAATGATCCTCTTTGTCTGAATCTTCGTTTGAAGGATGATGACAAAGATGTGCTAGGGGCAGAAGTGCCTTACTTAAGTACAATAGGTGCATTATTGTACTTAGCTCAATACACAAGACCGAACATCTCATTTGCAGTGAACTTGTTAGCTAGATATAGCTTTGCGCCAACGCGATGCTATTGGATTGGTGTAAAAGATATCTTTTGGTATTTGAGTTGTACGATTGATATGGGCTTGTTCTATCCCTACAGAGAGATGATGGATTCGGACCCATCACACACCAGGAACTCCGCCAACCTTGGCCTACGACCACTATCCCCATCCCAAAACGACATGTGTTTTGGAAGGTTTTGCTGATATTGGGTATCTCTCTGACCCACACAAAGGTCATTCCCAAACTGGTTAAGTGTTCACCATGGGTAAAGACCGTGATATCTTGGAGGTCTACAAAACAGACCATAGTCACTATATTTTCGAGTAATGCAGAGATTATTGCTCTTCACGAAGCGGTTCATGGATATAGATTGAATCCATAATTATGCATGTTCGAACAATTGTGGTTTGAAGTCTACCACAGATGAGGCTACTAGTATTTAGGATAATGTTGCTTGTTTTGAATGAAGGAAGCAAGGCTACATTAAAAGCGACAACACCAAGGATAATCAGCAACGACAGACTCTCCTCAAAATCAAAGTGAACTAGGTTCAATCTGAGGATAGTGTGGCAGGCTTGCTCACTAAGTCATTACCTAAATTCCATTTTCGAGAAACATGTTAGTAGCATCGTTTGCGGAAGTTATCCGAACTCCCATGACTGTAGTCATCAAGGGGATGCAGACATCAGGGGGAGATGTCTATATGTAGGGGGAGATGTCTATATGTAGGGTCTCGAAACGTGAAAGGTGTGTTGTGCTCTTTTTCCCCTTCGACCGAGGTTATTTTTGTCCCACAGGGTTTTTGTTACTCGGGAAGGTTTTTAATGAGGCAACGAGAGGAGCACCACGTTTGGGTGACACAAGGGGGAGTGTTCAAGTAAATCTAAAATATGTATCTAGCCCAAACTCTAGGTTACTTAACCTAGTTGTAATAGGGTTAGGAATTAGAGATATTCATAGATATCCGATTAATTGTACGATAACTTTCCTTATACGACTCTGATTCTATGTCTTGTAATCCTCTATATAAAGAGACCCCTATTATCAATAAAAGCACGACTCAATTCTCTCCCAATTTCAGTTTTCCTTAAACACAAAACACAAATTTGAACAAAAAATAATGTGAAACTTATCTCGGTAGATCACAAATGCTTCCATTGCTATCAGAACAACATAGCCTTCTCTTTTTCTTCATTGTTGTTGTAATCACAATCCCTATACTCCTACAACAATGTGTAAACCACAACTCAAGAAGGGGCATTGGACAAAATCATATAGATTGAACATGAAAGAAATTGGACAAAAAAGGCATGTTGATTAACAATATAGCGTTATTTGATTGACAAACCTTTCTGAGACGAGACAGAGTATATGAAGTCTAAAGAAATTCTTTATAGCTTCAGTTCCCCAACTTTTTTGGTCATGAATCAAAAACGAAATTGTGTTTTTTCTCTGATAATTGATTCATTAGTTTTTTCCTTTGGTGTTTCTTTTACATTTAATAGTATGTAGCTGCGATTTGGATTTTGTAGTTGGAGAACTAGTCAACCGCAAAAGTAATATGATGAAAGCCTAAGTACTGATGATTTGGTTTATTTTTCCAGAGGCAAAGAATAAGAAATTGAAGCAATAGTTCACCAACAACAGATGATGAAAGTATTGTTTGTGTACAATGGTAAGAGAGTGGTAAATTGATCAGCCACTGTCGTAGAATAAGAGTGAAATTGCAGAATTTTAGACAATAATTACCTCTGTTATGACTATGTAGCTACTTGATAGGAGTATTTTATGTGATGTTTGTAATGTTAATTCCTATATTAATCTTTGTTACTTCATTTTATTTTCTATTTATTTATTTAATTTTGCCGCTGAGCTGTGACCTATTGGTAAGTTATAATTCTAACATTGTAAATATCATAGGTTCGATTTTCACTGACATATGTAAGGGTGGAGTGGGTTAAGGGTTTTTTTATGATTTTTTAATTTACTTTTGTGTTTATTAGGTTTTTCGGAGTAAATATACAAAAATGAAATCATATGGAGGAAATATGCTCAAATAAAGAGAGGGCTTTTGACCAAATACCTAAATTTGGCTTAACAAATGCCAATTTACTTCACTACCTAACAGATTTGTGTGCCCACTTAACCCCAATTAATATAAAAGACACTTATAGGTTCTGAAAATCTAAAATTTACCAATTTCCACTATAACTCTCTCCATCTCATTACTCTCATACTCTACCACGATGACTATGGTGATCTCTCTCTCAGAAGCCCCCTCCTCCCCTCTCTCACCGGCGGTGGTGTAGTCGTCTTTGCTTCACCGGGTGAGTTGGTTGAAGGTAGCGGTGGCGGTGGTGGTGGGTTCCGGCTATCTCAGCGTCGCCAATATCTATCTCAAGAGCGGTGACTTCGTGAATTGTTGGATCGAATTTGACGGGTCAAGTCAGGTCTTCGTATTCATTTCATATTCGAATCTCAAACCCAGAGATCCGCTTCTCTCCTTCCCTCTCGATCTTGATCTACAACATCAACGACTTCATGTATGTTGGGTTTTCTGGGTTGACCCAAGGAAACACAGAAATCCACAGCATTGAGTGGTGGAGATTCAGCTCGTCTTTCGATTCAACTCCCTCAACCGGGTCAGTAGCACTGCCGCCTCTGGCGACTAATCTGATGAATCCAACCACCAACTCGGTCAAATCTCCACCGCTTTCTTTGGCTCCAACTGGGTCCGATTCAGCTTCTAGTACTAGTACTGCACAGAAGAACAGTGAGTCTTATTCTTTCCATAACCAACTTTGCAAGCAAGGTCCAGGAACTGTTGCTAAAAGCTATTCATAAAATAATGTGTCTACTATCCAGAGAGAGTGAGGGAGAGGCATCGTTGAGGTGATAGTTCTTCGTTTGTGGTGATGCAGAGAGTGGTGATGTGATCTGGTGACACATAAATACGAAATTAAAAGCTCAAGATATATATGATCATGATGATGGGAGCAGCGAGAGAGCACCATGTTTTTCAGTTCCATTGTCACACAGTCGTGAAGAAGATGGTTAATGACATATTCAGAAGTCACTCTCAGCGTCCCCATGCCAAGCACGCGGACACAACAGACTCCATCCATTATTCGTAATATTATTCATGAACACATATATGTGCATATGGAGTATCAGTGCCTAAAGTGAGTACTACTATGTCTGTGCATATATGGAGTATAACATGGAATTTCTATGTTGTTAAATTTGGTATATGGAGTATAACATGGGATTTTCATTTTGGTTAAATTTATTTTATTGGGAGTAATAAAAAATATTATTGCGGGCAATAATGTTTTTATTGGGGGCAATAATAATTTTTATTAGAAGCCAATAAATAAATATTTATTAGGGAGTCAATAAATCTCCCAAAACTTTCAAAATTTTGAACAACTTCATTTTTTACTAATTATTGACCATCAATAAACATTTTATTGGGGGGCAATAAACTTTTTATTGAGGGGCAATAATATTCTCCGGTGAACTATGAAATCTCCAACGATATCTTTGGGGACATTCGGCGGCCTCCGGGGAATCCGGTGGCTGTTGACTGGAGTCCGGTGACCTGAATCGGGAGGCAGTTGGCCAGAATCTCGCGACCGATGACTGGACTCCAGTGAAGTCTCCAATGATTTCTCTCTCTAAGTGACAAAGGGATGGAGGGAAGGCAAAATTGTCACAAAAGTAAACAAAAAACAATAAAAAAATACTTAATTGGGTATTAGGGCAAAAAATATGTAATTTATTGGATAAGTAGGCAATCTTAAAAGATGTTTGGGTAAGTGGAATTAGTGTGGCTTGAAGTTCTAGCCCAAGCATGAGACCTTGAGGGATCGATTAGCCCAATCCATGGAAGTGACGCGGCAAATATTGAAAATATTCGGAAGATATTAATGATGACATGGTGCATTTTCATTGGCCAAGTGATGTGGAGAAATCCTAATTCTCTCTCTCTCTCTCTCCCCCCCCCCCCCCCCCCCCCAATTGGGGGGCAATAATATTCTCTAGTGAACTATGAAATTTCCGACGATCTCTTTGGGGACATTTGGCTGCCTCCAGCTAGATTTCCGGTTACAGGAATCCGGAATCCGGTGGCGGTTGACTGAAGTCCGGTGATCGGAATCCGGAGGCGGTTGACCAGAATCTCGCGACCGATGACTGGACTCCAGTGAAGTCTCCAATGACTTCTCTCTCTAAGTGACAAAGGGATGGAGGGAAGACAAAATTGTCACAAAAGTAAACAAAAAACAATAAAAAAAAAAACTTAATTGGGTATTAGGGTAAAAAATACGTAATTTATTGGATAAGTAGGCAATCTTAAAAGATGTTTGGGTAAGTGGAATTAGTGTGGCTTGAAGTTCTAGCCCAAGCATGAGACCTTGAGGGATCAATTAGCCCAATCCATGGAAGTGACGCAGCAAATATTAAAAATATTCGGAAGATATTAATGATGACATGGTGCATTTTCATTGGCCAAGTGATGTGGAGAAATCCTAATTCTCTCTCTCTCTCCCCCCCCCCCCCCAATTGGGGGGCAATAATATTCTCTAGTGAACTATGAAATCTCCGACGATCTCTTTGGGGACATTTGGCTGCCTCCAGCTAGATTTCCGGTTACAGGAATCCGGTGACGGTTGACTGAAGTCCGGTGACCGGAATCCGGAGGCGGTTAACCAAAATCTTGCGACCGATGACTGGACTCCAGTGAAGTCTCCAATGACTTCTCTCTCTAAGTGACAAAGGGATGGAGGGAAGACAAAATTGTCACAAAAGTAACAAAAAACAATAAAAAAAAAATACTTAATTGGGTATTAGGGTAAAAAATACGTAATTTATTGGATAAGTAGGCAATCTTAAAAGATGTTTGGGTAAGTGGAATTAGTGTGGCTTGAAGTTCTAGCCCAAGCATGAGACCTTGAGGGATCAATTAGCCCAATCCATGGAAGTGACGCATATTAATGATGACATGGCGCATTTTCATTGGCCAAGTGATGTGGAGAAATCCTAATTCTCTCTCTCTCTCTCCCCCCCCCCCCCCCCTCTTCCTTTCTTCCCCCGTGACCATTGCTACGGCCTCTTCTTTTCTTTATTTTGTTTTGTTTTTCTTTCTATGGACGACTAACTCTTTAGTACTTAGGGGTTGTTGAAGCCCCAAATCATTCATTGTATGTCATACATTAACATTCAATAGAAGATCTCAATTGTCCTCAAATACCTTTCATCCCTCATCCAATGGTGTCTCGCCATCATTATGATGCTGCCAGACGGGAAACGAATACCCATTGATCTGGAAGGTGGTTTGGCCTGAGGTTTTGACAGATTTTGATCGGCGTGGTTTTTCTGGATCGGGTTTGGAGGCAAGGCGTCCATGGACATCGGTTCTAGGAGATGAGTTTGGTGCTGGTGGGATTGGATCATAATCCATCTCCTTTCCAGACTATGGTGATGGCGCTAGAGCCCCGAATTCTTCTTAAAGGTCGGGCTTTGGTATGGCTTTGCGATGCTGCTGTTTCCATGTTTCGTGGTGGCGGTGCAGCTGGTCCCTGGTTTCTGGCGGTGATGGTGCAACTGATCATTGTGCGCTTGCGGCGGCGAGTTTTGTCGCTCCGGTTTCATTCACTTCTTGTTTGCAGCAGTGAAGGAAACTGGGCTAGGTCAACTGTTTTGGGCCTAAGGTTTAATTATCTTTTGGGCCTTGGGCTGTTATTTAACTAAGTATTAGTTATTTCTATTTTTAATAAATTTCCCTACTTGTTTTTAGGGAACTAAGCACTTGTGCAATTTAGGGGTCTCTAGTGTCTCTGGAGTAATACCAAAGGAGGATTTACACTATTTTTCTATGTAATTTGATGGTCTAATGAGTGGACCTACTGTCTATGTACCACCGTGGGTACTACCACACCTTCTTGTCTGTCACTACTTGAGATGACAGCGGAATGATATGTTACGGACACTCTCGCTTGAGATGAATATATTTACACCCCTTTGGTTGATTCAAAACAACTGTTATTATTCAGTTAAATGAAATATTCAACAGATCATATACTCAACTTTAGAAAAAGAGAGTTCCACTAGTACACAAGAGTTGAAATTAAACATAGGTATGGCCGCATAATCAATACGTCCATATATCACTTTCAAGTTTCGACATAATTGTCGCACTCCAACATGGACTTAGTACAATATCTAAATTGATGGAATGCAAAGTTCACCATTAATGGCCTTTCATGTAACTTATAGTTTATACTTTTTCATGTATTCTCCGAATTTGACTTCGCTATAAATCGGTGGATTGTTTTCCGATGTAAGTTCTTTTATCGGCCCGTATGGTTTTTGGAGGTCATCCGTACCCAAAAAACATGCAATTGAGATACGAGGCTCGACGGTTGGTTTCATCAAAACTCTATGCTCCACGCTTTTGAACTTGCCATTTGTAATGATCTACACAAGTCAAAGCAAAATAAATAAGAATAACGCTACATGTACCACAACAAAATCAGAATATACGACCCTCATGGTGGGACTAAATTTATAGTTTTATTGAACTAATTAGTAATTAAAGGCTATGGTGCTCTCCACTGCCAAATGAAAAAAAAAAAAAAAAAAGATATATAAATTAAAAGTATGGCTAGCGATAATTTACCATAATGACTTCATGAGCATGCAACAACTTGTTGCAAATTAATCATAGAGAGGATGATCAAAAGCATGTCTAGCTATGACCCTAATTATGAGTAGCAATATATGATTAAAATTTCATTAAGCAAACACTGCTACACCACCTGCATCATGTCAGCAATATTTGCTAGCAAAGCTCCCTTCACTGGGGGAACATCAATCCAAACATTTTGATGAAAAACTTGTAGGCCGCCAACACTGTCTTGAAGGAGCAAGGTGAGAAACGAGAGGTCCGAATGCTTGGTTCCGCCCATAGTCAAATGCGGTTCAGGGCAAATCGGGAAATAGTGGCACGCCAGTGACCTCGATTTGAAGCACCCTGTGCTTGCAAGATAATCACTATTGAGACCTAAAGCTTCTGAAAATAACTCGGATAACTTCTCTTGCACTCCATCGATGCGTTTCATATACTCACTAACTTCTCGTCTGCAAAATGATGTCAATGTCTTATTTACTAGAAATAAATAAATGTAATGCTCGATCGAGTAAACAAATTTAGTGAGTACAGTAGCGGAACATCACCTGCACACTTGCGGTATTGCTTCAAAGCTTTCTGGGTCTTCCAGGACCTTGCATGACAAGGTATCCCTCCAGTCAGCTGGCGTCGACACCTTCAAATCTCCATTGCTGAAGAAGTTAACCTTCTGCGTAAAATCACGCGAGTACCACTTCACCTTCTCCTCCTGGGGCAGCTCATGAAACCCTCGGATACTTTTCTGGATCCCCTCCATAACATTAAGCGGAATTCCATGGTTCACCAACTGAAAGAAGCCCCATGACTCAGCTGCTTTGTTTATGTCATTGACGATTTCTTTTCGCCTCTCGCTGTTATCAAAACCGCTGAGATCAATCACCGGAACTTGAAGGTTGCGAATTTTGTGATGTTGCTCATCATCTTCTGGGAATGCCGAGTTTAGTAGATTCTCCGGAGGGTGTATGAACATGGTTGGGAGCTTGGTCACCCCAGTGTCTGCAATTCCTTTGACGCCAGCTTTGCTTTCGTCGAATGCTTTCAGCTCCTTCTCACGCTGATCACAATCCACAACTGCTGCCATATTTTGGTGTTTAGATTGTAAACCAAGAACATGTTTGCAAGTTGAAGATGAGAGTAGCTGCCTCATATATAGGCACTAGGGAGAAACAGAGAGAATAAGTAGGTGTAGTCGGCCAAGATTTATTTATTTATTATCTATATTGACTGTCAATCAATAATTGACACATTCGGACAAAGACTAAGATAAAGATGACTTGATTACAAAGGTAGTTGGCCAGCCGGGCCAGGGCAAAATACAATAACATCCTTCTACACCAACTCCCCCCTGTCGGCCGGCCCTATCTACACTTAAATTTTCTTTTTTAACGATCGACAACATTTCTGGTATAGGTCGTTGAGTGTGTCGTTTCCGAGATGCTCGGGGTGGGTTGAGAGGTGCTATGGCTGTTGGTCATGTGGAAGTAAAGCCACTTGTGCATCTTACTTCATGCTTAAGTTCTTGATAAGTATGATCTTCTTGATTAGTCAAAAATGGAGGCTTGCTTCATGCTTAAGTTCTTGATAAGCATGGTGTTGTTGATAAGTCAAAAATGGAGGCTTGCTTCATGCTTAAGTTCTTGATAAGCATGGTGTTTTTGATAAGTCAAAGATTATGACTTACTTCATGCTTAAGTTGTTGATAGGTCAAAGATTGTGACTTACTTCATACTTAAGTTGTTGATAAGTCAAAGATTGTGCCTTACTTTCCAACATATGATAGTTGTAAAGATTGCATTTACAACTCATCTATAGCTATGTTTCTTAAGCTTTAAAAAGCTAGTTGTAACCTCCTCTATCTAGTATAAATAGAGGTCTTGAGTTATAGAGTTGTAATCTCATGTTGTGGTGAGTGAACACAAAGAGAAAGAGAGAGAGGAGTTTAGAGAGAAAAAGAGAGGTTTCTCCTAAAACTCAAGTGTCTTTCCTTTGTTAAAGTGTATTTCCTCCTATTATAAGAAAGAGGGTATTGTCAATTGTGCTATCCTTATTGCAGTAGAGAAATCGTTGTATCCTTTTGCTATAGTAAAATCCTTCTACAATTTGCCTATCATCTTGTGCTTCACTCGTTTTCATAGTTTCTACTTCAGTTGTAATTGAGTGCCCCGTACCACAACGTTCCTAACAGTGGTATCAGAGCTCCGGGTTTATAGCCGGTTTTCATGCTAAAGTGAGATCCAGTTAGTGGAAAAGAGGCATCTTCAACAATGGCGACGAAGTACGAAATAGAGAAGTTCCATGGGAACAATTTCTCATTGTGGAAAATGAGGATAAAAGCAGTCTTGAGAAAAGATAACTGCTTGGCGGCAATTGGAGATAGGCCTGAGGAGATCACTAACGATGGCAAGTGGAACGAGATGGATGGCAATGCGATTGCTGATCTGCATCTAGCACTAGCCGATGAAGTATTGTCAAGTGTGGCGGAGAAGAAGACTGCAAAAGAGATATGGGATACACTCACAAAATTGTACGAGGCCAAATCACTACACAACAAAATCTTCTTGAAGAGAAAGCTTTACACCCTACGGATGATGGAGTCGACTACAATGACCGACCACATCAACACACTCAACACCTTATTCTCACAGCTCACAACAATGGGGCATAACATAGAGACGGGTGAACATGCTGAAATTCTACTTCAAAGTCTACCTGATTCGTATGATCAACTCATCATCAACTTAACCAACAATCTAGAAATACTAGTCTTCGATGATATTGCAGCTGCGGTTCTTGAAGAAGAAAGTCGGCGCAAGAGCAAAGAAGATAGATTGGGTGGCTCACAACAGGCCGAAGCTTTGATGATAGAGAGAGGGAGATCAACGGAACATGGCCCCAGTGGGAGTCAAAGTCAGAGTAGATCAAAATCCAGAAGTAAGAAGAATGTCAAGTGTCATCACTGTGGCAAGAAAGGGCATTACAAAAGGGAGTGTTGGCGTCTCAAGAAGAATGAAGAAACCAAAGGAAAAGGTCCTGAGTCATCAAGGGCTCAGGGTTGTGTAGCAAGTACCTCAGATGATGGTGAAGTCTTATACAGCGAGGCAACAACAATTACTAAAGGGAGGAGAAAGTTTGTTGATATCTGGCTTATAGACTCAGGAGCAACATGGCATATGACTCCCCAGAGAGAATGGTTCCACCAATATGAACATATCTCAAGAGGAACTGTGTTCATGGGAGATGATTATCCCTTTGAGATCGCTGGTATTGGTACCATCAAAGTGAAGACGTATGATGGTACAGTTCGCACCATTCAGGAGGTACGGCACGTGAAAGGCCTGAAGAAAAATCTATTGTCTTGAGGACAATTAGATAATAGCGGATACCAAATCCATGGTCAACATGGGATCATGAAAATAGTTAAAGGCGCGCTTGTGGTGATGAAAGCGGAAAAGATAGCTGCAAATCTGTACATGCTTAAAGGAGAAACACAACGAGAAGGAGAAGCATCTATAACGTCAGTAAGATCTTTAGAAGAATCAACGATGATGTGGCACCGTAAGCTTGGCCACATGTCGGAACGAGGTTTGAAGATTCTCGCTGAACAAATGCTTCTTCCAGGGCTCAAAAAGGTTTCATTACCCTTTTGTGAGCATTGTGTCACTAGTAAGCAGCACAGATTAAAGTTCAGCAGTTCTAATACTAGAAGCAAAGCTATCTTAGAACTTATCCATTCCGATGTTTGGCAAGCACCAGTTCTATCCCTAGGAGGTGCAAGATACTTTGTGTCTTTTGTTGATGATTACTCCAGGAGATGTTAGGTGTATCCAATCAAAAAGAAGGCGGACGTGTTTCCAGTTTTCAAAGTATTCAAAGCGCGTGTGGAGCTTGAATCTGAAAAGAAGATCAAGTGTTTGAGGACGGACAATGGAGGAGAATATACCAGTAATGAATTTGATAACTTTTGTAAACAAGAAGGTATCAAGAGGCAGTTCACAGTGGCATACACTCCACAACAAAATGGAGTAACAGAGCGGATGAACAGAACCTTGTTAGAATGGACAAGAGCGATGTTGAGGACTGCGGAGATGGCCAAGTCATTTTGGGCAGAAGCAGTGAAGACCGCCTGTTATGTGATCAATCAGTCACCATTAACCGCAATTGATCTGAAGACGCCAATGGAGATGTGGACTGGTAAGCCATCTGATTATTCTCGCTTACATACATTTGGAAGTCCTGTGTATGTTATGTACAACGCCCAAGAAACATCAAAACTGGATCCAAAATCCAGAAAATGCATTTTCTTAGGGTATGCTGATGGAGTTAAGGGGTACCGCCTATGGGATCCCACTGCCCACAAGGTGATAATCAGCAGAGATGTAGAAGGTTAGGTACAAGGAAAAGAAAATGATAGCACTTCAAAAGAGAAACCAGAGACTATTACAGTTCAAATTGAAGATAAACAAGAACATGAAGTTCCAGATTCTTCTGAAGCGACACTAGAGCACGAAGAACAAGAACAAGTTGAGTTTGCAACTCCACGAGTTCGACGGTCAACTCGGAAAAGAAGAGAACCAGCTTGGCACTCGGAATACATTATGGAAGGAAATGTTGCATACTGTCTACTAACAGAGGATGGAGAACCATCAACTTTCCATGAGGCTACAAAAGGTCAAGAAGCTTCTTTGTGGATGACAACAATGCAAGAAGAGATTGAAGCCCTCCATAAAAATAAGACGTGGGATCTTGTTCCGCTACCACAAGGAAGGAAGGCCATTGGCAACAAATGGGTCTACAAGATCAAACGAGATGGCAATGACCAAATGGAGCGGTATCGTGCTAGATTGGTGGTGAAAGGGTTTGCTCAGAAAGAAGGTATTGACTTCAATGAAATATTCTCTCCTGTTGTTCGACTCACAACAGTTCGAGTAGTCCTGGCAATGTGTGCTACATTTGACCTGTGCTTAGAGCAGTTAGATGTGAAAACTACGTTTCTTCATGGAGAACTTGAAGAAGAGATTTACATGCTCCAACCAGATGGATTTGAAGAAAAAGAAAAAGAGAACTTGGTTTGCAGGTTGCACAAATCTCTGTACGGTCTCAAACAGGCGCCGAGATGTTGGTATAAGAGATTTGATTCCTTCATCATGAGCCTTGGATACAACAGAATCAGTCCAGATCCTTGTGCTTACTACAAGAGATTTGGTGATGGTGATTTCATTATTCTGCTGTTGTATGTTGACGACATGTTGGTAGCAGGCCCCAACAAAGATCGTATTAAAGAATTGAAGGCACAGTTGGCTAGGGAGTTTGAAATGAAGGACTTGGGACCAGCAAACAAGATTCTAGGGATGCAAATTTACCGAGACAGAAATAGTAGGAAGATTTGGCTCTCTCAGAAAAACTACTTAAAGAAAATCTTGTGTCGCTTCAACATGCAAGATTGTGAGTCAATCTCTACCCCTCTTCCTATTAATTTCAAGTTATCCTCAAGTATGAGCCCTAGCAACGAAGCAGAGAGGATGGAAATGTCTCGAGTACCATATGCATCAGCAGTGGGTAGCTTAATGTTCACTATGGTGTGCACAAGACCAGACATTGCACAAGCAGTGGGAGCGGTTAGTCGATACATGGCGAATCCTGGTAGAGAGCATTGGAATGCTGTGAAGAGGATCCTGAGATATGTCAAGGGTACCTCAAATGCTGCATTATGTTTTGGAGGATCAGATTTTATTGTTAGCGGCTATGTTGATTCAAATTTTGCAGGTGATCTTGATAAGAGTAAGTCCACCACAGGTTATGTGTTTACTCTTGCTGGAGGAGCTGTAAGCTGGGTTTCGAAACTGCAGTCTATTGTGACTACGTCTACGACAGAGGCAGAATACGTCGCAGCTACAGAAGATAGCAAAGAGGCAATATGGTTGCAAATGCTATTGGAGGAGCTCGGACACAAACAAGAGAAGATTGCTTTATTTGGTGATAGTCAGAGCGCTTTGCACTTGGCAAAAAATCCAGCATTTCACTCAAGGACAAAGCACATAAGAGTTCAATATCACTTCGTTCGTGAGAAGGTGGAAGAAGGAAGTGTGGATATACAGAAAATCCATACAAATGACAACCTAGCAGATGTTCTAACAAAGCCGATCAACAATGACAAGTTTATTTGGTGTCGATCCTCCATTGGCCTAGTAGAAACATAAGCAATGTGGACATGGCAAAGTAGAAAGGATAGAAGAATTGCAAAAGTGACTTTAAGTGGGAGATATGTGGAAGTAAAGCCACTTGTGCATCTTACTTCATGCTTAAGTTATTGATAAGCATGATCTTCTTGATTAGTCAAAAATGGAGGCTTGCTTCATGCTTAAGTTCTTGATAAGCATGGTGTTTTTGATAAGTCAAAGATTATGACTTACTTCATGCTTAAGTTGTTGATAGGTCAAAGATTGTGACTTACTTCATACTTAAGTTGTTGATAAGTTAAAGATTGTGGCTTACTTTCCAACATATGATAGTTGTAAATATTGCATTTACAACTCATCTATAGCTATGTTTCTTAAGCTTTAAGAAGCTAGTTGTAACCTCCTCTATCTAGTATAAATAGAGGTCTTGAGTTATAGAGTTGTAATCTCATGTTGTGGTGAGTGAACACAAAGAGAAAGAGAGAGAGGAGTTTAGAGAGAAAAAGAGAGGTTTCTCCTAAAACTCAAGTGTCTTTCCTTTGTTAAAGTGTATTTCCTCCTGTTATAAGAGAGAGGGTATTGTCAATTGTGCTCTCCTTATTGCAGTAGAGAAATCGTTGTATCCTTTTGCTATATTAAAATCCTTCCACAATTTGCCCATCATCTTGTGCTTCACTCGTTTTCATAGTTTCTACTTCAGTTGTAATTGAGTGCCCCGTACCACAACGTTCCTAACAAGTCAAGTTGGGAATCTCTCCCCAAGATCTGTTGCAGCGCTAGCACTGCTGCATGGTCTCAGGTTTAAAATTCATGACAGTTTCGGTATAACCTGGAAATAGAAGGGATGCTTTAACAGTTATTAGTTCACTGCATGCCAATATGCTAGTGTTTAAAATATTTTCTTCTAAAATTTAGAAATCAAACTATAAACATAAACACGCAACTTATCTGCTGTCAAATTTCCGGGCTATTGTTTGCATGATTGCATTGAATATGTAAGACATGATCGAAGTACTTGGTTTATCTGCATATTGCTCTTTCTCCTTTCCATATAAAATAGGCAGTAGGTTTTTCAAGTTTTCTCCCTCAGAAACAGAATAACATACATTGCACCGTATGTTAAGATGGCAGCCAAATAGATCCAGCCAAAACATCTTGGCTAACCAACAAAGTTAAGATGGCAGATGCAGACTACATGGTAGAAAAAGAAAACGAACCGTATGCCTTTGATGACCTAAAAATCGGTGTCAAAGGGCTCTCAGACTCCGGCAGGCCAAGATTTCCATAATCTTCATCCACCCACTGGAGACTGTATAGAACACAGCACCAGAAAATGGTGTCAAACTTCAAATCCCAATTGTTGATCTCAGAGGCATTGGCAATGATCACGCTCGGGAAGGAATGGTGAAGGCAATTAAAGATGCATGTGAAACATGGAGGTTCTTTCAGATAGTTTACCATGGAGTTCCACTTGCTGTTATGGAGGAGATGCTTCAAGGTATTCGTAGATTTCACGAGCAGCCTGCAGAAGACAAGATGGAGTTGTACTCTCGTGACTTCAAGAATTCAGCCAACTTTGATTGCAGTGGAGATCTGAAATTGCGTGCAAAATCAGCAGCAGATTGGAGAGACACCTTATCTTGTAGAGCCGTAGATGATAAATGGGACTTTGAAGCACTGCCTCAAGTGTGCAGGTATTTCTATAGCTCCAGAGCCTATGCTATACTAGAGCCTTGAATCATTCTCCAAAAAAAAAAAAAAAAAAAGAGCCTTGAATAACTTTGTAGTATGTATCCTTTTTTCTATGTATCGAGTTTTTCACAATTCATCATTTGGTTTGTTGCAGACGTGAAATAAGTGAGTATATTAAAAACTTAATTGAACATCAAAATGTGCTATCCGAATTACCATTGGAAGCATTAGGGCTTAGCAAGGATCAACTAGCACGCATGGGGTGCTTGAAAGCTTTCTCATTGTCATGCCACTATTATCCAATTTCCCCGAGCCTGAACTGACTCTAGGCACAATCAAACATTCAGATCCCTCATTTCTTACCTTAGTCCTGCAAGACGAGATTGGAGGGCTCCAAGTTCTCAATAAGGATCAATGGGTTGACGTGTCGCCAGTGGATGGAGCATTTGTAGCAAATCTTGGTGACCTTATGCAGGTACTTCTCTGTTCTTAAATATTTGCTTCAACACATCCTGAAAAACAAAAATAAAAATAAAATCTATCATAGATTGTAAACCTGGGTATAATAATCTGGTGTTAGTAGTAGTAGTACTACCGTCTCACATCTTTATATCTACAGTTTTTTTTTTTTTTTTTTTTTCCATCGGAGAATGAAATTTCTTTCCTTCTGCTTGTAAACAGCTCATTACTAATAACAAGTTCAATAGTGTGGAACATAGAGTGCTAGCTACCCCGCTTGTCAAGCCACGAATATCAGTTGCATCTTTCTTTGCTCCTGCGGATAGCGACAAACGTGTCAAGCCATATGGGCCTATAAAGGAGCTTCTATCTGAGAACAATCCCCCAATATACAGGGACACCCTTTACGGAGAGTATACTGGGTATTACAGAGTTAATGGACAAAATGGCAGCTCTGCCCTGCCTAATTTCAGACTGCATTGAGGCCATGGTATAGACCTTGAAGTGTCAAAACCAGATCTATAACAATGCAGTGCATCAGTGCTGAAATGTTTCAGATATTAAGTTCAATAGTGTGTTTAGTGCCTCAATTTCAGGTCAGAAAGCATCTTAAGCCCATTTTTCTAATAAAAGTTTATTGTTCTAGTTTCTAATAAACATTTCTATGCATTTCTATTGTTCAATAAAGTCGAAGAGTTTTATTTGTTAATTCATCTTTTCAGGAGAATATGCCCCATGACATAAAATAACAGATTTTGTATATATGGCAGGTCTTTTTTGTAACGGTAACAAATTCTTTCTCTTCAATCAAGAGATTTCATAAATATAAGATTTAGGTAATAGTGACTCAAACATCATTGAAAATGATTGGCAGATATAAGTTTCATAGTTGAAGACTTGAAGTCCTTTCTCACTTCCCCCTGTTTTAGTGGAAAATATCATTTCTGAGATTACTTAATTTGACAAAGATCACACAAACAAGATAACCACATATCTACCACAAATTAGTCTAAGAAGAATGGATAGATGAATTCTTTAAAAAATAGGATTCAAGTACTCACCTAATGAGAGCTATACTATCCTTTTCCAGATATATCGACTAGCTTGTAGTCGTGCACCCTTCGATGGGATTTTAACTTGCTTATTGTCTCTCACACCCAACATTCCTCTTGAATATATTTTAATAAAGCATCACAACCACCTTGGTCCTTTCACTAAATGTCATTCAACCTGCCATCATCAACTATGCTTGTCAGGGCTCAGTTTTCTGTGGCCTCTCACAGTTCAAAGGTTAGCATACATAAGGCAGAAAACAGCCCGAAAGAGGAAAAAGACAATAAAAAAAGAAAAAAAAAGAAAAAAGAACTATGTACATAGTACCAACTACCATGTTTTCCAATGGGGTTTAGCCAAAGCATATGCTTATCTTCTAGCTCTAGCGTCTCTGTGGCATCATCATTCAGCCTGAAGCTTTTTCCTACTCTCTCGGTGTTACTTTGCCGAATAACTTTGGTCTTGACAGAACTTCACAATCTCTAAGTGGACGGCTATAAATAAAGCAAAGTTCAGGAAGATGCAGATCAAGCTTCAGCTGCCAGCATAATATATCAGCAAAAAACGAGTAAAATTTCACGAGAAGCTGGATGAGATTTGTGGGCTGCAGATGTTTGATTTGTCCTTTCAATCTCAGACATCAAATAAGAGACTAAATCTAAAACTTGACTGAACGTAGTGCAGATTATTGGAACCTTTGTGACTTCATGCAGTAAATTATATTTTTCTCTTCAACATTTATCCTTCTTAAAAGAAAAAAGATGTAATAGTGGATGTGAGGGTAGTGCATGCTGTGTAAAATAGTCAACCTAGACTACACACTTCAAACAAGGCCAGGGACAGATCAGTAGTTCTTAAAGTGAAGTTCAGTGACATCCTCTTAAAGTTTTAGTATCATAAAGGAGCTGAAAGCCATAAACTAGAATCTGGGGTTTCAGTGATAAGAACTAGACTCCGATTTAGATCCTCAATTTAACAATACAAAGACACAAGACTATAGTCCCCCATAGTTATCTATATTGATCATGTGCTGTAATTTGGATTACAGCTCGTTACTAATAACAAGTTCAAGAATGTGAAGCATGTATGGCTACACCACTTTTGAGGCCTCAAATATCAGTACCAACATTTTTCACTCCTAGTGCTATGCCAAATGCAAGCCATATGGGTCAATCAAGGAGCTTCTACCTAAGAACAATCCACCTATTTATAGGGACAACGAGAATACTACCTATTACAGAGTTATCAGTAGCTCTGCCTTTCCTCATTTCAAACTACTGCATTGACACATCTCTATTTGCTAGCTAGCCATTCACCACCAGGAAGAATCTCTAATAAATAATGTGGATGACAAGGAAAACATTGGTAACTATTAAGTTACCATCCGGCCTGCAGATACGATTACGATTTTCAAAGACAATTTGATAGAACTTGGCATCAGTAACCAAACTGGACAGACACTGAATAAAATGAAATGACACATGACGCATATTGAAATTCTACCAACACACAAAAGACAGGACAATATTTAGACACTTCAACAACCAGTTTTAAAGAGAGATTGTAATAAATCAATATTACCTATCTTATAATAGTTGCAGTGGCCTGTATTTAGTTCAACTAGCTATTAATCTAAATTAAGCCATCGAATGTGCTTTTGTTTGAACTTTGTTTCTCAGAAAAGTATGAAATAAAATTATACAAATAAACAAACATCTTATTCAAAATTATAATCCAAATTGTTCAGCATATTGCTCTTCAGGATTTGCATATAAAATAGTCAGTAGGTTTTCAAGGTTCCACACTCACAAACAGAACCACATACCTTGTGAAACCTTGTTCACCTTCAACAGCCATACGCACCATCTCAAGCAGATCAAGCCAAAAACTTTCAACTAACCAACAAATAAGATGGCAGATGCAGACTGCATTGCAGAAAAAGAAAAAGAATTGTGTGCGTTTGATGACCTCAAAATAGGTGTCAAAGGTCTTGCAGACTCCGGGGTCACCAAGATTCCCAGAATCTTCATCCACCCACCAGAGACTGTAAAGTACACAACACCAGAAAATGGTGTCAAACTTCAGATCCCAGTCATTGATCTCAAAGGCATGGGGAATGATCACAGTCTAGAGGAAATGGTCAATGCACTTAAAGATGCATGTGAAACATGGGGATTCTTTCAAATAGTTAACCATGGAGTTCCACTTGCTGCTATGGAGGAGATGCTTGATAGTATTCGTTGATTCCATGAGCAGGCCCCAGAAGACAAGATGGAGCTCTACTTTTGTGACTTTAAGAACTTAAGAAGCAGGTCAACTTTAATGGCAGTGGAGATCCGAAATTGTGTGCAAAATCAGGAGCAGATTGGAGAGACACTATTCTGCAGAGCCGTTGATGATAATTGGGACTTTGGGGCACTGCCACAAGTGTGCAGGTACTTTATTTTACCTCTAGAACCCATACGATTAACTAAGCCTTTGTAGTTATATATATATATATATATATATATATATATATATATTAATTTGAGTTTTGAACATAGTGTTGCAGATGTGAAATGAGTGAGTATATCAAAAACTTGATAGAACTTCAGAAAGTGCTACCCGAATTACTATTAGAAGCCTTAGGGCTTAGCAAGGATCACCAGGCACACATGGGGTGCTTGAAATCTTTCTCATTGTCATGCCACTATTATCCAACTTGCCCTGAGCCCGATTTGAATCTAGGAACAATCAAACATTCAGACCCCTCATTTCTTACCTTAGTTCTGCAGGACGAGATTGGGGGCCTCCAAGTCTTCCATAAAGATCAATGGGTTGATGTGCCACCAGTGAATGGAGCTTTTGTAGCAAATCTTGGTGACTTATGCAGGTAACTGTGCTCTGTTCTTACATGTTTTGTCTTCAATACATCCTGAGAAACAAACACAAAAACAAAAAGGTTATAGATCTCTGATATATTATGATTAATCTCATATACCAGGCTATAATACTCGGATGTTAATGGTTTAAGTTGACTGTTACTATTGTGTTACTTCTAAACTTTTTTTCTGGTGCTTGTAAACAGCTAGTTACTAATAACAAGTTGAAGAGTGTGCAACAGAGTGCTCACTACCTCACTTGTGAAGCCACATATATCAGTTGCGTCTTTCTTCGTTCCCGTGGATAGTGACAAACATGTCAAGCCATATGGACCTATAAAGGAGCTTCCATCTGAGTTCAATCCGCCAATATACAGGGACACCCTCTACAGAGAATATACCGGGTATTACAGAGTTAATGTTCAACACGGTAGCTCTGCACTGCCTAACTTCAGACTGCACTGAGGCCATGCTAGTGACTGCCCTGTGGAAAATCTGGTGGTTTTGAATTGTCAAAACCAGATGTCCTACAATGCAGTTCATCAGGGGGTAAAATATTTTGGTTTATATCAACATGTCATTACTCCCTCAATGTTAGTTTGGACAGTATTTTTAGCTCATCCTCGGCTTTTCTAATAAAATGCAGTTTCAAAAAATATTTTATTATTTTATAAAGTTAATACCTTTCATTTGTTTAGGAGGATATAGAGTAAACATGTCCCGGAGAAAGATAAGCCCACAAAATACAAGAGATGTTTGTACATATGACAGATGTTTTCTAACTATGACAAATTCCTTCTCATCTTTCAAGTTATAAAAGTCAGAGAGTTCCATTGAATGATAGTGATGAACAAAAATGATTGGCATTTATAAGTTCCTCAATCATTTTTCACTTCAGCCTATTGTGAAGGAAAATAAAATTTCTGAGATAATTTCATTTGACAAAGATCACATCAGAAGGTAAACACATATGTATATGAACTATTGCAAAAGAATCCAATAGACCAGATTTTCTATGTACTCACCTATATTGGAGCCATGCAATCCAATCCCCGAAGCATGGATTAGCATGTAGTCTAGTAAGGTGAGGTCCAAGAATGAAGAAGGTGTAGAATTACTAAATGAATACGAGCTGTGGCCACTACCCCAAGGCATAAAACAAGCATTTTCTGCCGGATGTCAACACCACCAGCCACCCCAACCTAATTCATGATGAGCCCACCCATGGGATTTCTTGCTTATGTTTCTCAAACCATATTTCATCTGAAACTTGTGTCATAAAGTATTACAACTGTACTGTATTCAACCTGCCAACATCCACTATGTTTGTCAGGGATCAATTTTATGTGGCCTCACCATTCAATGGTTAGGAAAGAAGAAGCGGCAGAATAAATTGGGCACAAAATAACCCCCCACCCAAAAAAAATATAAATAAATAAATAAAAATCTGAGAATATACATTACCAATTACCATGTTCTCTCCCATGGGGTGCAGCCAAGACTTCTGTCTCTAGTATGGCTCTGAGGATCAGCATTCAACCTGAAGCTTTCTCCTAGTTTCTTAGTACTGCAAATAAGTGACTTTCACGCGTGCATACTACTTTCTTCACTTTCCATCCCATCAGTCATTACTATCTGGATGACGATTTCACACTTAAATACTGGACTTCTACAAGTCAGAGCCAAGTTCAGGAAGATAAACATCAAGCTTCAGCTGCTCATATAATTCTGCAAGAAACAAGTAAATTTCACCAGAAGCTGCATGAGATTTGTCAGATGCTGAAAACGTATGGATTTTTCTTTCAATTTCAATCCAACTGGACCCAGGAGATGTTTTTTCTACTCCCAGTTGCTTCATAATTGCTCGTACGTCTGCAACTTCTCCCCATCGATTGACTTCGGCATACATGTTAACTATAAGGTTGTAATGCCCACTATTTTCTGGCTCCAATACCATCAATTCATTGGCTGAAACTTTAGCAATCTCCAGATTTCTATGAAGTTTACATCCACCCAACAAGGCACCCCAGATAACAGAGTTTGGTTTTAGTTTCATGCTTCTTATCAACTCTAACGCATCTTCGAGCAAGCCAGCTCTGCTTAATAGATCCACCATGCATCCATAGTGTTCAACTCCAGGAGAGATGGAATAATCTTGGGTCATGCTTAAGAATCTCCTACGGCCTTCTTCAACAAGCCCGGCATGAGTGCAGGCACTTAAAACACTTATAAAAGTAATCCCATTTGGCTTTATCTTCTCTCTCTCCATCTTGCTAAACATTGCTAGTGCTTTTTTGGCATATCCATGAGCTGCAAGCCCTTCAATCACTGAATTCCAACAGAACAAGTTCTTATCCCTCAAGTTAAAGAAAACAACAAGAGCCCTGTCCAATGTGCCACATTTTGCATACATATCAATCAACGCAGACCCAATATAAACATCAAGATCAAACCCATTCTGCGTTGCGTAAAAGTGAATCCCTTTCCCCAAGTCTAGAGCTCCGAGATGAGCACAAGCCGAAATAACAGTCGACATGGTCACCGCATCAGGACTGACCCCATTCAACCTCATATCATTAAACACTGTTAATGCTTCCCCGAATTTCTTATTCTGAGAATAACAATTGATCATAGCTGTCCACGAGATCAAATCCCTGGTTGGCATTTGATTAAACAACAACTCTGCAGACTCCACATCACCAAGTCTCGCATAGCCGTCGATCATAGTATTCCAAGTAGCCGAATTAGCTATATACCTTTCCATCATCACATCAAACAATGCCCTCGCCGACCTCATATCCCCTACACGAGCATGAGAAGAAACCATTGTAGTCCAAGCAAAACCATCCCTCTCAGGCATTTCATCGAACACCTTCTGCGCTTCACCAATTCGTCCCAGCTTCGAATACAAATCAATCAAAGCAGTCTGCACAAACACATGTGAACCAAACCCACTTTTCCAAACACAGCCATGTACAGCTTCTCCAAAACCCATCACAGAAACCGAGGCACAAGCCTTGATCAAAGACGGAAAAGTATAGCTGGTAGGGAAGACCCCGTTCCTCAACATATTGACGAAACAGCCTAAACCCTGAAATGGGTGTCCGCAGTGAACAAAGGCTTTGATCATTGCGTTGTAGACGAAGACGTTTGGGTTTTGGATGTGGGAAAAGGCTAAAGCTGCGTGGTCTAGGCGGGAAAGAGAGGAACAGGCGGTGATGAGTTGGTTGGTAAAGAAGGAGTCTTGGATTGTATTGGTCTTCATCATTGAAGCACATATCTGTTCTAGCTCTGTTTGAGTACGACATTGCTTGATCCTATCAACTATGGAAGGTGGGTTCTCCGAGAGGGTTTTGGGTGGTTGAAGATGAGGTTTTGGGGTTGGGAAACAGTTAGTTGAATAATATCTCACGCGATTCAAAATCATTGCCCAAGACGCAAGTAACCAAACTCAAAAGTTGTGACACATGCAAGGAGGTGCAACTTGACTGAAGTAAAAGTGAGGGAGACTTATAGAAGAAAATTATGGCGAGTTTTTTTTTTTTTTTTTTTTTTCCCTTTCTTATGTGCGTATATCGATAGATATTTACGTGTCACACATACCCAACCGAAAAAAAAAAAAAAAAAAAATATGCACTCACATGCAGACTTGATGAAATCGTCGAACTTCTTTCAGCACCTCCTTCGTAACAGTCGACATTGGAATTCCATGGTTCATTATCTGAAAGAAGCCCCATGCCTCGGCTGCTTTGCTAATCTCTCATCGACGATTTCTTTACGCCTCTCCGAGCTCCGATCAAGGCCTTTGAGATCAATGACTGGAACGACTCGGAGATCATGATCCATGGTGTTCTGCTGCAAATTATCTGGACGGTGTACAAACACAACTGGGATCTTCGCCGTCCCGGAGTCTACGATTCCCATCACGCCAGCTTTAGTTTCGTCGTACTCTTTCACTGTCTTCTCTCCCTCGCTATGATCATCGACAGCTTCCATCTTGATTCATACAGCGAGTGCCCGGAACAAGTTCAAGATGAAAGTAAGTTTTATATAAACTGTACGTGCGACTCGCCGACTCCTCCATTGATCATTGACGAACAGTTAATTACGTGTGAATTAGATAACAGTTTAATATAAACTGTGTACTATTTTAATACATTTGAATCACGACTTCCAAAAGAAAATTAGAGAAAGTGGCTTGAGTCATGCGGAATCTTGACAAACTATGCTTATATTTTGTCTTTCTATATATAGAAGGGCTCTATTTGAAATGCAAAGGAAAAACCTTATCCCTCGCTGTCGACAAATGTTTTTTTAAGCGAAAATAATCATTTACTCAATTTTGGGGTTAATTAACCCCACTTACCTAAACACTCTAAGAAATTGTCTACTAACCCAAACACTCTAAGTGATCATTTCCATGATACCCAATTAAGTATTTTTTTTATTCATTTTTATTTATTTTTAGGACAAGTTTGCCCTCTCTTCTTTGTCACTTAGAGAGAAAAGTCATCGGTGACCAGTGGCCGCCCGCGGACTCCTGTGACGGGACTCCGACCAGTGACAGGAATCCCGAATCCGGCTACCGGACTGGTGACCGGATTCCGGCATCTGAATTTATTGTCATATAATAATACCCAGTAACCATATTATTGCCCCCCAACAATCATATTATTGCCTCCTAATAATCATATTATTGCCTCCCAATAATCTAATTGCTGCCCCAATAAACATTTTATTGCCCCTCAATAATCTTATTATTTCTCCCAATGAAATACCAACAAGACGATTAAAACAGTTAAGCATTAGTATAGGCAGTCACCAATCCACAAATTCTACCAAACAGATGCTATTCTAGTACATAACTGGAATGAAAACATCTTTTCTGCATATTTTCACATACTTTTCTTTTTCTTTTCCTTAGGCCTTCTGCCACCATTTTACCACAAAAAAAAAAAAAAAAAACCATAACCAAAAAAAAACCACAATGAGAAAAAAAAAAAAACCACAATGACGAGAAAATCGTGTTTCGAGAACAGACGTCGTCGTTGCCATAACTGGAGAGACCGGCATCACTCAGCCTCGACGTGTCCTTCACAGAAGTGGCTACGAAGTTCGGTGTCGTCGGCGTCACTCTGCCTCACCGTGTCGCCGCTGTGTCCGTCGCCATCAGGATCCGAACCTGCGCAGGCAAAATCGATCCAGAACAGAGCGCCTCCTACCCCAGCGACTTAGTGCCGACGACCACCGTTCAGTGTTCTGCGTTCCCTGCGCTGGTAGCCCAGACCGAAATCTGCTTCTTGATCATCATCCCCAACCCAGATCTCTAATCATCGTCCATTCCTCGCTTGGCAGAGATGGTGGAGGGACGCCGAGATCTTCATCCCCAGCTGTCTCACCAATCGCCATCAATTGCTCGTCCGACAGGGATGGCTGTTGTTGTCCACTGGTTGCGACTCACTGAGTCGACTCGATCGAGGAAGGAAGAGAGAGAGAGAGAGAGAGTCCCTAAGAGGAGACGAGATAGAGAGAGAGTTTGGGGGTTTGTTAATTAAAATGAGGGTAACATTGTCATTCATGTTTAAATTGGGTAAAAGGGATTAAAAATTTCTTAGTGGAGTAAGTGGGCAATTTTTAGGCTAAAATTGGGTAAGTGGTCACGGCTCTTCTTTTTTTAAGGCTACGGAAAACTAATCCATTGATATAAAATCAAGACGATCTCACTCGGTCAAGCACATAAAAGGTTTAGAAACAAGGGATGGAAATGCAGTATTCAACACACCTTCATTGATGCCCAATTAATACCATGTATTTATATTCAACAGAACACTAGTGATCACTACAAGTCGTTACAAATCATAGAGTAGAACTTTATTAGATTTACATATATAATTGATAAGCATGATAATTATACAGATAAATGTTGCAACAGATTGCTCCCATGTTGTTGATGGACATTAGAAGAAGGTGGGATAAGGTTAGGAGACTTGAGAGATAGAGTTGCCTTGCATGCATGCATACGTGAAGAGTGCAAACATTCTTTTGGTTTATCAGCATGAATGGTACAAACACCCCTCATATTACAATGCAAGCTCATTAGAGTGCTAACAACCAAAAAGAAATCCAAAAAACTAAAGTTCAAACAATGAAAACTACCCCTCGCTGTCGACAAATTGATATAACAATTATCTATGAAATGGGGAGCGACCTAGGCAATTCTACAGTGCATTATCGATGCAGTTATACACTTCTACCGATAAACATAACAGAAAAATATAAAGCAAAAGTTTACAAATAGAGTAAAATTTAAGTTCTCGACAAAAATCTAGGTAAAACTAGTTTACACTTGGAGTACTCTCGCTAAGCAATCCGTTGTTCTGAATGTACATATCCATTTCATCTTCGGCACTAATTCCCTATTTAAATTGCGATATTTGGCACAAGGATGTACATCCATCGATATCGATCATATCTTGTTTTGGCCGAGTAATCGGAAGCTCTAACCTTGAACATTGAATAATCCAGAGCCATGAGAGTCAATTGTAAAGCATTCGATTACCTCCTACCGGCCAGGAAAATGCACAATTTAAAGAAAGTTAAAGAAAACAAAAAAAACCAAATTCTGTAATAGAAACTAGATACGGTCTGAGGTTTCCAGTAACGGGATATGATATATCCTTTCAAAGCGTACAATGAAAAGTAGGCAGAAGAACAAGGTCATTGTCACCAAGCGTGAATACCAGCTCTCAATGCCTTCAAGGCCAATTATATTGTTCCAATTTCCAAAAACTAGGGGAACTTAAAAAACATAAATAAATGAGTAAAAGCATCATGATTTTTCCGTTACGCCAAGAGCTTCAAAACGCTATGTCAATTGCCCAAAAATGACAAAGGAGCCAGAAGTTAGGGACGATGGAAGTTTTTCAAGCTTATGATAGTCTCCAAGCTTGCGAAGAGGGGAGAACTAGGAAGAAGTCAATTGTTTGATTGTTTCGTAAACTTAATTGAGATGAAATGAAAAAGTATGGGGCCCCAAAATTTGGCCTGTTTTTTTTTTTTTTTTTTTGAAAGGGGTTTGGAACCCAGCCTAGCTGGGAGGCTCAGCCCCACGCCCAGTTCCATTTATTAAATTAAAAGAAGTGCTTTGCAACGGGGGGGACATAAAACCTGAACCCCGTGCTACAGGAAAACAAACACAATAGTCCTCGTAGAGAACGTCCTGAATAATAGCAGGAGTCTCATCTAATCAAACATCATCAATAAAACCAACACTAGCAAGGTGAGCAAGTTTATGTGCAACACCATTTGCTTCACGGTAAATATGCCGAATTCTAACTGATTGAAAAGCAGTCAGATACTCCTTACAATCATCTAAAACTCGACTTACCTCAGAGAGATTCAACCCTCCACTATTGAGCGCAGCGATTAGAATGGCAGAGTCGCTTTCAATATCTATGTCAGCCCAACCTTGGTGGATTCCAAGAAGTAGACCAGCCCTACATGCCTCCGCTTCCATATTGAGGGCCGAGTGTGCATGTAGAAAAGGTCTAGCCAAAGCAGCAATACCCATACCAGCATCATTTCTGACCACTACCCCAATGCCTCCTTGCCCAACATCCGATCTGAAGTCCCCATCAACATTGATTTTGAGGCGGCCACTAGGAGGATTTTTCCAATTAGACAACGGTCTCTTCTGCTTCCGAACTGGCTTTGGATGATACCTCTGAAACTCTTCCAACCTTTTGGTAGTCCAGTGAATCATATTCATTGGCTGGAAATTGGCTCCTTTCCAGACCAAGTTGTTACGCTCAGTCCAGATGGTCCATAATGCCATAAAGAAGAAATCACGTTAGTCCACCTCCAGAAAATCAATCATGTCCAACACCCACTCCTGAACACTCTTGGCTGGGTGTGTATTTGCATGTAATCTAAGGGGACCCAACAGCCAAAAGCAATGCAAATCATGACAATTTTTAAATAAATGTGTACCTGTCTCCGTGGCTGCCATGCAAAACATGCACTCATGATTAACCAAAGCAACTTTACGTTGTAAAAGGGCATCTTTTGTAGGAAGGATATTCTTCAAGAGTCTCCATACAAAAGTCTTGGCTTTAGGAGGAATGCCTGCACCCCACACCTTGCTCCAGTATTTACAACTTACACCACCACCGTCCCCAGATGAAGTTGATGCACAATCTTTACGTCCCATGGCAGTGTTATACACATGGTAACCACTACGAACTTGATATAGCCCTTTCTTGTCATAGTGCCAAACCACGCGGTCCTCAACGCCCCGAGTACTAAGGGGGATAGAAGCCATCCTCTCCACTTCACCTTCCGTAAAAAGTTCCCTCATAAAGTCAGTAGCCCAAGTCATTGTATCCCGGTCAATCAACTCAGCCACCATCAAATCCTCCATGCCTTCCAAAATAGGAGAATAAGGCCGGAAGGAATGCGGAAGAGGAACCCATGGGTCGTTCCATACCGAAATGCTCCTCCCAGTGCCCACTTGAAATCGCAAACCCAACTTCAGGACTTCACGACCCGAGAGAATACTCCTCCAAGAGTACGATTCCCCCCTTTAAGATCAGCCTCCAAGAAAGAACAACTCGGGAAATACTTAGCCTTGAGAAGTCTGGCAATCATAGAATCCGGTTGATGTAATAGTCTCCACCCCTGCTTCGCTAGTAAGGCCAAATTGAAGAAATGCATATTCCTAAACCCCAACCCACCTTCACTCTTAGGGCGACACAATTTCTCCCAAGCAACCCAATGAATCCTTCTACCTTCCTCAACATCACCCCACCAAAACCGAGCCATCAGTCGATGCATTTCTTGACATAAGTGCTTAGGGAGCTCAAAGCAACTCATAACATAGGATGGGATTGCCTGCGCAACAGCCTTGATTAACAACTCCTTTCCTGCCACACTTAAAGTCTTCTCACGCCATCCCTGAGTCCGGGTGCGAATCTTCTCATTCAAAAAACCGAAAGCCTCAGTCTTGGAGTAACTTAACTCTGTCGGTAGGCCCAAATACTTATCATGCTTCTCAACTTTCTGTACCCCAAGAATGAACGCGATCCCTTCCTGCATAAAAGGATGGACATTTTTACTAAAAGAGATGCAACTTTTCTGATAGTTAACCTGCTGACCCGAAGCGTGCTCATACTCAATAAGAATCAGTTTCATGGCTTCACAATCCTCCCTCCCCGCTTTGAGGAAAATAAAAGAATCGTCTGCAAAAAAGAGATGGCTAATACTTGGGGCTCCCCTGCAAATTCGAACACCCTGGACTAAACCATGCTCTTCCGCCTGCAAAATACATCGTGAGAGAACCTCACTACATAGGAGAAAAAGGTAAGGTGATATTGAGTCCCCTTGCCTCAATCCTCTGGACGGACAAACACTTCCTCTGGGCTCTCCATTGATAATGAACGAATAAGATACCGTAGAGACACAATTCATGATCCACTGCACCCACTCCTCGGCAAATCCCATTTTCCGCATCACCGCCTCCAAAAACGACCACTCCACCCTATCATAGGCCTTGCTCATGTCCAATTTCAAAGCACAAAACCCAATCTTACCACTTCTTCTTCGCTTGAGGCAGTGAGAGATCTCGAAAGCCATAAGTGAATTGTCAGAGATTAGTCTTCCTGGTACAAACGCGCTCTGGAAAGGAGAGATCATTGAATCAAGTAAAGGCTTCAAACAATTCGCTAGAACCTTGGAACCAATCTTATATATCACATTGCACAAACTGATAGGACGTAACTGATGTGTGAATTGAGGAATCTCTACTTTAGGTATTAAAGCGACAAAAGTATTATTTACCGCTCGCAGTCCCTCTACTGACCCAAACAACTCCCGTATGGCCCCAACAATATCATCACCGATCAAATCCCAGAAGGCTTGATAGAAGCAAGGAGAGAAACCATCTGGACCTGGCAACTTCGATGGGTGCATACTCTTCAAAGCAACAAAAACTTCATCCTTCTCAATAGGCCGTGTAAGCCCAACATTATCCTCCGCAGACACCACCCCAGTCACAGCTTCCAGAACATTCCGGAAATTCTCAGGATGAGAAGAGGAAAAAAGCTCACCAAAATATTGAAGCACAATCTCTTCAATATCTGTGTCTGCCGTACACCACTCTCCAACCGAATTAAACAACCCATTAATTGCATTCTTCTTCCGACGATTACGTGCCCTCTGATGAAAAAACTTCGTGTTAAGATCCCCGTCCCGAAGCCAAAAGACCTTAGCTCTTTGACGCCAAAAAACATGCTCCTGATGAAGCAGATCATTTAACTTGGCCTGCAATGCAACACTATTGTCACTGGTTGGAGTTAATAGGGACCCATCGTAAAAGACCGCAAGTTGACTACGTGTCTTATCAATATCGCGCTTTAAACCTCCAAATTTCTCCTTACTCCAGTCCTCCAATGCCTCACAAGTCCTACGAAGATTGTGACACACTTTATTGAGAGCCCTACCACTACCCACCCTCTCCCAACTATCACGAACAATCCCCTTGCATGAATCCTCAAGCAACCAAAATTCTTCAAATTTAAAACGTTTTTTCCTTTTTTTCCTCGGCTTCCTTTGTTCCCTAATCTCAAGAAGGATGGGAAGGTGATCAGAAGAGCTAGGGTCCAAATGCCGGACTCGGGAAGCCGGAAAAAAATCTCTCCAAAGTAGAGTAGACGTGAACCTGTCAAGGCGGACCCTCACCTCCTCACCACCTCTTTTGCCCCTCCATGTAAATCTAGGGCCCACAAACTTTACGTCCCCTAGCTCACAGAAGGCCAAAGCATCATGCATATTCTTCATTTGTGTAGCACCTCTTAAGGCCCCCCCAATTTATCCGCAGCAACACAAATCTCATTATAATCCCCCCAACAACCCATGGGAGATTGCCTTGTAAACTCAATTGTCTCAATAAGTTCCAAGTGTGTTGACGGTTCTCAGCCCTAGGCTGCCCATACAACCCAGTAAAACGCCAACAACCTGGGTCACCTGAATTGCCAACAACGACGTCAATATGGCTCTCCGAAAAGGACTGGACAGACACCTTGACATCGTCACTCCATAATAAACACAGACCCCCTGCTCTACTTACACCCTTCCACGTTTCTTCTTTACAAACTTACAATCCACCGACACAGCATTCTTCCACCCCAGTTGATTCCGAACCCCAGTCATCTCCCCCGCCGTACACCTAGTTTCACTAAGAAAAATTAACTTGGGAATATTGAGGGAAACTATCCCTTTTAGCCCAGTAACTGTCCAGGGGTTCCCTATCCCCTGGCAGTTCCAACACAATATATTCATGGCTCGTGATGGGTCAAGACCGGACCCATCACGGAGGAACGATTAAGAGTACGTCCATTACTCACACCAGTGTCATTTGGGAACCTAGAAACACTAGGAACCCCCTTCTTCTTATTGCCACCAACCCTAACTCCCCATTTAGTTTTCGCTTCCTTCTCTGTGGCAGCTTCCTTCTTTTTAGTAGGCCTTTGAATTTCTGGGGCCATCCCGGCCTGTGATTGACCCCCCTGATCTCCAGCCGGTCCACCCGAGGAGCTCTCACCATCCATAGACGGAAACTCACGGGGCTCAGGCTCCACAATAATCGGTCCAACAACAGACACGTCCAACTCAGACCCATGCAGAGACCCAAGGGTATTGTCAGGTGGCACCAGTTCATTGGACTTCAACGTAGGCATCCCATGCAACAATAACTCACCTCTTTCTCTCGGAATACAATCAACATCCATACCTTCTCTACCCCTCTTAGACGTAGGCCCAAACCCATCACTTCCACCTGTAGCTGCCTCTTTTAAAGTTGACTTCCAATCCACCCTACTCAAAACTTTATTAGGTGGAAAGTGACAATGATGTCCAAGTGGGGAAATGTCAGTCAACTTGCTCCCCTCCACAGATTGCTCCCACTCACCCCCACCCTTTCCTTTAGCAGACCCATCCCCCATTAATGCTATCGACAGGTCTGGGGAGCTTTGGATTTCGATATCTCGTAGATTGAGGAACTTATCTTGAACATAGGAATTACATACCTTAAGTTTGTCAATCGTACCCGGGTCACATGGGGTAGCCATACATGTCAAGTCAGTAGCCCCCCTCTCCGCCGCCGAAAACAGAGATGAGGCATTGTTGTATCTAACCTCCATCATGGCTTCTTCTCTAGGGTCAACTTCGACCCCACTACTGGTCTCAACACTTACATCCGGGTTGCAGATCTCCAAGCATGACCCAAGGGGTACCTCGGATACTGTCGCTTGTATTGTTCCCATGCAACGTCTCTTTTGCCTTGAATTTGCCAACACGTCACCGGTTTCCCGCTGAGTGGTAGCACTATTAGGGAGTTCACCAGTTGAACAGTACTCATGAGCCTGTTCCTTTTCAAAATCTTCTCTTGATCTAGCAAAACCAGAGACAGAATCAACAAACTCCGGTGCCTTCAACGACCAAGCTGGTTTCATTGGCTCAAAGAAACGTAGTTGATGGCGGTTTTTGAACATAGGTCCTTCATGCTCTGCTCTTAGGAAATCACCAAATTGCCTTTGATGGGTGATACATAAAGAACTATCTCGTTTATTGCAATCCCCTTCAACGTGATCAAGTCGCCCACAAATGAAACAGAAAAAGGGGAGTTTTTCATACCTAATTTCATAAAACCTCGACCTATTAATGATTTTGAGCTTGACAAAGCGCTTAATAGGCTTGAAGACGTCAATCCCCACTCTGACGCGTAAGTAATCAGATATACAAACACCAGCTTCACCAAGATCAGTCTCTCTGTATTGGCCAAGACATCTCCCTGCAAGTTGACCAACCTCCTCAGTCATATCTTCGGGGTCGAGGCCATGAACTTGTACCCAGAAATAACCCGTTGTTAAGGGGATCGAAATCGGGGGACCCCTTCCATTCGCATCAGCCAACACCAACAGAGCTTTATCAAAGGACCAAGGACCCCCCCTTAAGATCCTAGACTTGATTACTTCAGAGGAGACTTCAAAAATCAACTTGCCTTCACCCAGACCACCCACATGAAGGCCATTATCTTTCCAGACATTCCAGAAGATCTTAAGTAGACCACCTCTGCAAATGGGTTTTGGGCTGAGGACCAGACCTACCAACAAATGCCTGGTTTGTGTGGTAGCACCCACATCAGAATCCAGGACCAACTCAACCTTTTCCTCATCGGTGAGGGCGAGGTTGTTAACAAAACGGCTAACTAAGTCTTCCATACTTGAGAAAATCCACACTAACACCAGTTCCCACACTTTAAAAAACCACAGAACAGCGTACATAAGCAAAGGGTGGTGATAATAAATACAATCGGGAAGTTAAAAGCAGGGTTGGTGGAGGTTTGGGTCGGTAAGAGGGAATGGGATAGTTTGGGGTAGGTAGAGATTATGGTTATGAAAATGAACTGGTTTGGGGTAGGTGGAAAAGTGGGTGTGAGTATGAAAATCTGATAATGGTTGAAGAAGAGATGGGTATGAAGTAAAAGCTGTTGGAACCAACCAAATGAGAAGAAGGTAGTATAATGGAAATGTCAACTGGAAAGAAGAAAACCAAATGATGGCTAACGAGAGATTGAGGAATACCCCAGTTGGCCTGTTTTACAACTGCATAATGGCCAAAGTCTTTCAGGAAAATGTGAAAAGCAACTTGGCCATTTTGTTCATTGGCTTCCAGAATGATTCTATATCCCATTTTGGAAGCTAATGAAACAAAATAAGTTCAAATCTCATGAACATACATGAAAAAGTCTAGAAATAAAATAATGCAGACGAGGCACCTTTTCTATTGAAAGGCCTTGAAGTAAATTTCTTACCCAATTTTCAATGTGGGACGCCAGAAATGAATGGATCCGGCTCTTGAACCATATATATATGCACGATGTCCGCTAAAGTAGGAAGCTTTAGGAGGTAGAATTATTCCACACTCTCAAATCCTCGCTGCTGTTCACCTTCTTTGTGAAACCCATTATCTCCCATGAAAATAGCAAAGCTTTTGCTTCATACATGTTAACTCGGAAGGTTACAATACACCAATTTTTTGCACGAACCTGAGCAATCTCCAAGTTTATGCCAAAGTTAGACAATACATCCATTTATTATCTATTGCCAGACAAAGCTTTGTTATTGAAATTACATTATTACATGAAAACAGAATTGTACATCACTTCATGATTCTAAAATGTGGAATTGCAGAGTTTCCATCTTGTCCCTTCTGCCTATAATCGGCTATGTATTCCCCAAAACTGATATTGTTCCTGTAAATTGGGGGATTGACATCTGATACGAGCTCTTTTATTGGCCCGAATGGTTTGAGCTTGTCCTTTGCAGTGAAGAAACATGCAACTCATGTTCGGGGCTTTGCAAGTCGTGTTGCCAAAACTCTGTGCTCCACACTCTTGAACTTGAAAAGAGGATATTTGGTTGAATGATATATTCCTTCAATCACATAATAAGATATATACAGATTACAAGAGAGAGTTCCTACTCTACAAGAAAGCTATCTCTACAATTAAGGAGAATCTATTTCTACAATCAAGGAGAAAAAAAGGCAGCAGATAACTATATGCTAAACTACTTTCCTATTATACAAGATACACAATATTTACTTTCCTAACACTCCCCCTCAAGTTGGAGAGTGGATGTCACGAACTCCCAACTTGCGAATCATAGGAATGAAAACTTCCTTTCCCAATGGTATAGTAAGAACATCGGCTAACTGATGTGAAGAATTCACAAACTTTGACCGTCTTGAATTTTATCTCTGATGAAGTGACAATCCATTTCAATGTGCCTTGTTCTTTCATGGAAAACAGGGTTAGCAGCAATATGCAGCGCTGCTTTATTATCACAATATAGTAGTGCAGGTTTTGGCTGTAATACACCCAAATCCCGGAGAACAAATTCCAACCAGGTTAATTCACAGCAAGCCCCCGTCATTGCTCTATACTCTGCCTCTGCTGAAGAGAGAGAAACTGTTTTCTGCCGTTTTGATCTCCATGAAACCAAAGAGGGTCCAAGAAAAACATAATAGCATGTAGTAGACCTTCTAGTAATTGGGCAACCTGCCCAATCTAAATCACAATAAGCACGCAACCTGAAATCACTATCTGAAGAAAAAAATAAGCCCTGACCAGGTGCATTTTAAGATATCTCACAACACGAAGAGCACTTTCCATATGACATTTTCTAGGTTCATGCATAAACCTGCTCAAAACATGAATTGGATAGGTAATATCAGGTCATGAGACTGTAAGATAGATCAACCTCCCAACTAGCCTCCTGTATCGAGATGGATCCTTGAGCAAATCACTTTCATCGGACAATTTCAATCCACGCTCCATGGGAGTATCAACTGGAGCTGCCCCTAACAGTCCTGCATCTTTAATGATCTCTAAGGCATATTTTCGCTGGGAAATAAAGATCCCGTGTGCAGAAGGAGATACTTCAATGCCAAGAAAATATTTCAAGTCCCCAAGGTCTTTAATACGAAATTGACTATGAAGGAACTTTTTAAGTGCATAAATACTAGCAGAGTCATTCCCAGTAATTAGAATATCATCAACATATATCAGAAGAATAGTAAAGGACTTGCCTTGTTTTCTTGTGAACAAAGAATAGTATACTCTTGATTGAACATAGCCAGCTGATTGAATGGCAACGGAAAACTTGGCGAACCATTGAAAGATTGATCAGAGCGCTCAGTTCTTCCTTGTCTAGCAGAGTGGTTAGGCCTACTATTTCTAACGGCAATTGCAGCAGTAGAATCTGTGGATACATGTGCAGCACTGAGAAGCCTCTGGTTTTCTTTTTGACAAACAGCTGAATAAGCTTGACGGACTAAAGGAAGAGGATTCATCAAGAGGATCTATCCACGAGTGGCACTGTAGGATTCATTCAACCCCATTAGGAATTGCATCAATTTTTGTCGATCTTGTTGTGTTGCACATGTACAAGAGGAAGCATCCGCATAAGAGGCCAATTCATCCCACAAACTCTTCAATTTTGTGTAGTAGGCCGAGACAGAAAGCTGCTCTTGTCGGTGATAAGCAATCTCCCTTTGAATTTCAAAGATGCGAGGAGCATTGCTTTGAGAGAAACGCTCACGAAGGTCTTCCCAAACCTCACGAGCAGTAGTGTAGTAGGTGACACTATCAGAGATTTTCGGAGAAATTGAATTGATGATCCACGAATACACCATGTCATTACATCAGGACCATGTTGCACGATCATTCGGATGAGTCTCTGCTGAAGGTGCCTTGATGGTACCATTGACGAAGCCGAGCTTGTTCTTGGCATTCAAGGCAATGGTCATTGCTCTTAGCCAAGTTGAATAATTGTCTCCATTCAATGGTTTGGAGATTAAGACCAACCCTGGGTGATCTGAATGGTGAATGAAAAAGGGATTGGAATACATCAGTTGTGGAGACGTCTGAGGAAGAAGTTTTCTTGTCATCAACCATGATGGCCAAGCATTGAAAAATTGCTACACGAGAAGGTAGGGTGCAGCAACAATGGAGTCAGGCTTTTTCAGTCCTGCTCTGATACCATGAAAAGAGGATATTTGGCTGAATGATATATTCCTTCAATCACGTAATAAGATATATGCAGATTACATGCATGAGAGAGTTCCTACTCCACAAGAAAGCTATCTCTACAATTAAGGAGAATCTATTTCTACAATCAAGAAGAAAAAAAGGCAGCAGATAAATATGCTAAACTACTTTCCTATTATACAAGATACACAATATTTACTTTCCTAACAAAACTTGTCATTGCTAGTGATCTGCATCATGTCGCCAATATTTGCTACCAAAACTCCCTGCAGTGGAGGAACATTAACCCAAACATTTTGATGAAGCACTTGGAAGCCACCACTACTGTCCTGAAGCAGCAAAGTGAGAAAGGGGAAGTCAGAGTGCTTGATTGCACCTAAAGTCAAATGGGGCTCGGGACAAACTGGGTAATAATGGCACGATAGTGTTGATGATTTGAAGCACCCTAGAGTTGAAAGGTAGTCACTGCTTAGGCCTAAAGCTTAAGACAATAATTCAGAGAGTTTCTCCCGGAGTACAGTCAACTGCTTATTGTACTCCACAATTTCACATCTGTAAAACAAAAACTAGTGCTTAAATTTGAACAGCTATATATGCAACACTCATCAAATTTGGTTTAGTACGGTAATAGTATATATGATAGTATTTCATTTGTTCAAATAGGCCTCATCATGGGCCGGGTTAGGGCCAGACCTACCCTAAATTTTAGGGCTTAGGGTAGGGCCGAGCTGGGCTTTGACCAAATCAACGAAACTTAGGGCCGGGCTAAGGCTTCAATACGTAAGCCCTTACCCACCCTTAGGGCCCATTCCGCAAGGGCCGAAAGGGCCGGGCCGGGCTAGCCCTTTTTTAATAGTGTTGGGCCGGGCCTTTGTTTAACTCACACAAAACACAATTTTGCTAACTACATAAACTCAAACTGAAAAAAATACACACACACACACACACACACATATATATATATATATATGAAACTGAATACTTGAGATTTGAGAACTTGATTTAATTACAAATATCTACAAATCTCACATAAACTAAATCACATTCTTACTGATCAAGTAGTACACTTGAAATTGAAATGAAACTGCATAGAGGCAGTAAGCCACTCAGGCTACAAAAAATGAAGTAATGTTTGACTTTGACACTTTGATACAAAAACTTATCATGACTCATGACTTCATCAATTCACAAGAAGTGGTAATCTTTGATACAAAAACTGTACTACTGAAGCATGGTTTGCACAAAAGCAATGTTTGACACTTTGATACAAAAACTGATCAAATGTTCATCAATTCACAAGAAGTGGTAATCTTTCATGGCAACCAAACAAAGAACCTGCAAAGGAAAACCATATAATTAATTTATGTGGGATTTCAGTTTAGCAACATATATAAATACAACTGGACATATATTTTTGGGAAAAACTTGCTTCTGGACATATATTTCACTTTCACTCAAAACTCAAGTGACTCAAAACTCAACAGCAAGTAAAAATTTCATACCTTAGCTCCAGAAAACTTTAGAAAAGGGAGAGACGTTGCTAAGCTCTTGCAACTTTTTCCATCAAGGTTTCGATTACTAGTTGAGCTAATAGTGACTATTAGCTCCAGACTCCAGAGCCTTCATTGTCGTGTCGTCCCAACGTTCAGATTTCATGTGGTCACCGTCCCAACGTTCAGAGCGACTATTGGCTTCGGTTATTATTGAAGGATACAACCATCTGCGATTTGAGCCCAGGCGAGGTCGACGAATTCGATTTTGAAGAATCCGAGATGGTAGACAAATGAACCAACCAAGGTGGATGCATTCGAGGTCGGCAGAGTAGGATCCGATGATTTGAGCCCAGGAGAGGTCGACGACGACAGCTTGAAGGATACGACCATCTGCTGGAGGCGTTCACGTCTGTTGGAGGCATTTGCTTTGAGCCCAGGCGAGGTCAGCGGTTTGGGTTTGATTTGAGACCATCTGCTGGAGCCAAGATGCCTTCAATTTGAGACCATTTTTTGGAGCCTGGAGTGAGACCATCTGCTGGAGGCGTTTGATTTGAGCCCAGGCGAGGTCGACGGTTTGGGTTTAAGTATTTGTTCTATGTCTAAAGAGAGAACGGCACTGCAAAGGAGTTTAGATCTGGTCTCTAGCCTCTAGGGTATTCAGATTTTTCATGTATATAACTAATCTTTGGACTTTGGAGTTGGACTCAGGCTTGTGACTTGTTAGAGAAATGGGCCTTATTGAATTTAGATTGATTCAATGACAGAAGACATATCCATTACCGGTTACCCATACTTCCATACTCTGTGAGTTTATTCCTCTATGGTATAAATTTAGGCATTTAGCATAAAATGTAAATTTAGGGCGAGAATGGGCCGGGCTTGGCCCTTACGGGCTCAAAAGGGCCGGGCTAGGTTTCAATTGCATAGCCCCTACCCTACCCTATTTGAAAATGAGCTGGGTTGGGCTTCGGCCCTACGGGCCTGGCGGGTTTAGGGTCGAAAGGGCCATACACTACAATAATAATAGCTTCAGACGACAGTTTTGGACTGTCGTCTGATAACCTTGTCTGCTATTGTGAAAGCCTGTGCCGTCTGATGGAATTATCAGACAACAGTAAAAAACTATCGTCTGAGTAAATTTTACACAAGAGCAGTTACTTACATGACTGTTGTCTGAATACTAGAAAGAACAACAGCGCCATATATGCTTATTGTTGTCTCTATGAAGCTTCTACATCAAAGGACTAGTTTTTTCTGTTGACTGAATTTAAACAACACAACAGGCTACTTAAAATAGCGTTGGCTGTGCACTTTTGATACTATAGTTTTCTCTATATAACTGTTGTTTGAGTTTTCATTGGACAATGGTTTTTGATGTAGTCTTGTTGCACTAAGATGGCTCCAACAATAGTTTTTGCTATCACTTTAGTTGTGTTTAACTCTCTCGGACAATTGTTTTTACTTAGAATTAAGAGTGGTCTGAAAGTGACTCTTTTGACGTGCATTTTCTCATATGGAAGAACAACAATCTTTATTAAATCAAACTAAAGAGTACATGGGAGATGCAATAGCATCGAAAGAAAACAATAAAACATAACAAAATGCTGCAAATTGGGTAACTGATCAATACACAAAGTGCTTCTTGAATAAATTCTTAAGCGCAATCTTGATAAAATCCTTGGACAACATCAATGAAATAACTATTGTCTGAATTGATTGATTCAGATAACATCAGAAAAACAATCATTGTCTATTTTATAATTGCACATCAGCAATATAACAACTGTTGTCTGATTCAAAATTTCAAACGACAGAATAATTTTTGCTGTTGTCCCAAAGTATTAGACAACAGTTAAAAATTATGCAGTTGTCTGAAGCATGTTGTCTGATGCCATTATTGGTGTAGTGATATGATGAGGCCTATGTTCAAATTAGAGCATGTAAAATGGTTCAAAAAAGTTTGGCTAGCAAAATAGGAATACAAACTAAGGCACCAATATTTTAGAAGTATTTAAGTTGAGGAACCTGCATACTCGAGGCAGCGCCTGGAAGTTGCTTTCATCTTCTAGGAACTGGCAGTTGCAGGATAACGTGTCCCTCCAATCCGCAGGAGTGGATGCCTTCAAATCGCCATTGCTGAAGTAGTTTACCTTTTTTGTAAAATCGCGTGAGTACCATTCCACCTTGGCTTCATGGGGCTGCTCGTGAAAGCGTCGAACACTTTTCAGCACCTCCTCCATAACATCAAGTGGAACTCCATGGTTCACTATCTGAAAGAAGCCCCACGCTTCAGCTGCTTTGCTTATCTGATGGATGACTTCTTTTCGCCTCTCTGGGCTCTGATCAAGGCCTTTGAGATCAATCATTGGAACTCGGAGATCATGATCCATGTTGTTTTGTTGCAAATCCTCTAGAGGGTGTATGAACATTCTTGGGATCTTGGTCACTCCAGAGTCAACAATTCCTTTGACACCAGCTTTGGTTTCGTCAAATTCTTTCACCGTCTTCTCAGCCTCACTATGATCTACAGCTTCCATCTTGATTGATTTACACGTTGATAATGATTTATAGATGATAAGTGAAGTAGAAACTTTCACAACTTATACTGGAGGCATGTATAGGTTGAAGATGAATGCAAGTAGCTAGTGATTGCTCTCAATTTAAGAGTACCTGAGTGGCTTGTCATAAAGCTAGCTTTGAATATCAACTAACACACCCTGTACATCCGTGTTTATCGCGTACTATACAATTACACACATTTTCATCATTTCATGTGTATAATTGCGCCATAAACCTCGAAATTAAGTTAATAGTGGAACTAATTATTATAGAAATCAATATTTATTTCATTTGTATAAAATAAATAAAAGACAGAAATATCACTTTGGTCATCCAATTATGTTTCGTTCGACACTTTGGTTATCCAACTTTTAAAAATTTCACTTTGGTCACTCAACTATATCACCTTATATCACTTTGGTCTCTTCGTCTGTTTTCCCCATTTTTTCCATTAACTCCAGGGAAAAAAATGCAAACAGTACCCAACCTTTGGCCCATTAGTAACTTTAGTACCTTAAAAAAAATATATATCACTTTGGTACCTGAAGTTCGGACCCCGACCCAATATTAGTACCTAAAACACTGTTAGCCGTTACGGCGTCATCCACGTGGCAAATTTGCAAGGGTATTATGGTCCCTTCATCCATTCGCTCTAACCCTAGCCGTAATCCCCAATTTTGAATCACTTTCACTTTGACTTTCACTTTCAGACTCTCTCTCTCTCTCTCTCTCTCTCTCACATAACGAATCTATAGTCTTCCCTCTTTCAACCTTTCACTATTTGACTGAACACAACAGAGATTTGATTCCCTATACACTGAAACAACAGAGAAAAGGAGATTTGATTCTCCTGATTCGGTACTATGGAGAGGGAGAACTGGAGGTATTTTCGAGTCAAAGGGGAGCCACCAGTTTATGTAGGTAAAATCAAATGGTCCCCAGTGTAAAGTTTCCACCTTTTACTCGATTCGGGTAGAATGGCTTTGTTTAACCCTATCGATGGTTTTGTCTACAGTTTGGTTTAGGGTTTAGGGCATTTTTGTCTCCATCTGCAATTGTTTATTTTCTTGTCTGTTTGATGTCGGGCTTGAAGTGGTTGCTAAGGTTAAATGCTTTAGGCATAGTGTTTGTGGTTTGGTTGGTTGTGAATTTAATTTGAGAGCAGCTAAACAACAACTTTAGAGGTTTTGGACTTAAATGAAAAGGGTCGGGTTGTTGATGCTGGGTTGGTGAAGATCATAAATCTGAGTTCATTGTTTGTCCTTAATTGATGTGTGCTATTTATGGAATAAATCTGAGTAATAAACTTGTACAAGAAAATGTGATGTAATGAGTTGGTGGATTTAGGGTTTAAAATTGTGGAATTTGATTTGTACTCAATGGTTTAGATCATGATGTTTTGAAATTTCATTTGCAGGTACTGATGTGTTCACTGTGAAGATACACCATGGAGGAAGGTTTCACAGTGAGAGAGGTTTAAATAGGGTTTATAGAGGGGGAGAGGTAGTGTATGTTGATGGAGTAGACCCTGATAAAGTGTCTTTGACAGGGCTACACTATTGGGCTTATGATCTAGGGTATCAAAACCCTCCATTACAGATGTGGTTTAGGATTCCTGGTAGTGAGGAAGGGAGTGGATTTCTGCCAATTAGTGACGACAAAGATGCAATCGACATGTGCACCTTTGTCTCCCCAAGAACAAGGACCATTAACATGTACATTGTTTGCTTAGGTGAGAGGAGATTGTTTAGGGAGGATGAGCTGAATAAGTTTGATGACGATATTGACCACACACGTTTCATGGGTTGGTGGATTGATGACATTGAAGAAGGGCCCAATGTGACTTCAGAGAAAGAGGATGAGGATGAAGATTTGATTGATGAGTTTATTCCTGAAGTTGTGGCAGTTGTAGAGGTGGATGATGATGATGGGCCAGAAGTTGGTAATGGGCCATTACCTACAGAGAATGATAATGGGCCAGTACATGGTAATGATGATGGTGGGCTTCCAAGTGCTTCTGGTGTGACCCAAACTGAAACGCAAAGAGGGAAGAAAAGAGCAGTTGACAAAGGCAAAGGAAAACAGAGAGTGGAAGAAGACATCCCAACAGCAAAGAAAAAGAAGGGAAGACCAAGGAAGCAAGTCCAGAAGAGGTATGCCACTAGATTTGGAGAGGAATCTTCAAGACAAGTAGAAGAACAAGTTGAGGGTTCTGAGCACCCAGATGAAGTACACGGTTCCTTTGAAAGTTCAACAGATTCAGAGGACTCAAACTTTGAGGGAATTGTTGACTCTGATAATGATCTCCATGACGAGGATGATGACATCCAGTTTGAACAGAATGTGGATGGTAACCGGGTTAATGAGTGGGATGAGATGGGGTATGAGGGAAACATATCAGAGGATGATGGATTTGGTTCAGAGGGAGAAGATGGAGATCAGTATTCATCAGATGAGGATGGTCAAGACAGAGCCAGGTTTCCTGTCAAGTGTAGGAAAAAGTTCAGCCAGTAGAGGCAGTTTAATGCAAAGGATGATATGAAGAACCCTACATTTGAGTTGGGGATGGAGTTTGCCAACTCTAAGGTGTTCAAGAATGCTATTAGGAAGCATTCTGTTATAACAAAGAAGGAGCTTAGATTTAAACCAAACACAAGGCACAAGGTGAGCTTCTGCTATTAGTTGTCTTGTTTATCCATTTTGGTTAACTTGTGTTAGGATTATGTGTTTCTAACTTTATCATGTGTTTTGCTTAGGTGTGTGCTGTCTGCAGGACATCTCCTAACTGTCGATGGAGGATTTATGCATCAAACACTGATCTAGACAACCCCACCTTATTCATCAAAAGTTTGCGGCTTGAACACACTTGTAGTTCACTTGTTGGGAAGGTCTACCATATGCATGCTCCCTTCATTGCAGAAGAATATCAAGAGTTTTTTATGAGTGATCCAAATTGGACAAGGGAAGGCATGCGGTATGCAATTAACAAAGACTTTGGCATGTCAGTTGGATATCAAATGTCCTATCGAGCCAAGAAGCTAGCTCAAGGCAGCTATGAGGACCAGTACAATTTGTTGGAATCATATGCACGTGAGCTCAAGAAGACGAATCCTGGAACTTCAGTTTGGATACAAACTGAACTTGATGGGGAGATAGTCAGATTCAAGAGGATTTACATTTGTATTGCTGCTTTGAAAAAGGGTTGGAGAGAGGGATGTAGACCATACATTGGGTTGGATGGCTACCACTTAAAGACTGTGCACAAAGGTCAGCTCCTCTCTGCAGTTGGAATAGATGGAAATAATGGAATATATCCAATAGCATGGGCAATTGTTGAGGCAGAAACCAGGGAGAGTTGGACATGGTTCTTGAAGTTCTTGAAGGCAGATCTTGACATCCATCACTCAAGGCATTATACCTTTATGAGTGACAAGCAAAAAGGCCTTGAGCAGGCCATTAAAGAGTTGTTTCCGGATGCTGCACATAGGCATTGTGTAAGGCATCTGCATAATAACTTCAAGAATGATGGACACACAGGTACATTGTTGATTTGCATTCTCTTCTTCTTATGTTTAGTTGCATGAACATTTGTTCGAACATAGGTTTTTTATGTGAATACTATTGGTTGTAGGTTTGGAGTTGAAACAGAAATTATGGGCAGTGGCCAGAAGCTGTACCATGAATACATTTAACGAGGCAATGGAAGATTTGAAGAAAAGCTCACTTACTGGATGGCAATGGTGCTTGGATAGGCCAGCCAAACATTGGTCAAAGTCACACTTTGACCATAAATTCAAGTGTGATTTTCTTTTAAATAACCACAGTGAAAGCTTTAATAAGAGTGTGCTGCCAGCAAGGAAGAAACCTATACTTGCATGTTTGGAAGAAATTAGATTAGCAACCATGGTCAGATTAGCAAACAGAAGGAATTCTGGCCCTAATTGGAAGTGCAAAGTTGGACCAAGAGTGGAGAAGCAGCTGAAAAAGAATGCAGAGTCCAGCCATGAATATAGACCTGTTCCTTCAAGTCTTTGGAGGTATGAGGTTCAAGGAAGAGGGGTGGGGTGTAAAAGTGGAGTAGTTGCACAACAGTCAGTTGCATTGGATCTTAGAAGTTGCACTTGTCAAAGATGGGATGTATCTGGCCTGCCTTGCGGGCATCGAATAGCTGCAATCTATTCAAAAGGCATGACACATGATGATTTTGTGGATCCATACTACAGCAAGGATATGTACATGAAGGCATATGAGCCTGTCATGCATCCAATAACTGGAGTGACAAAGTGGGAGAAGATTAATAGGCCAATTGCACCACCTTTGTATAGGAAGCAGCCAGGGAGGCCTAAAACAGCTAGGACTAAGGAACCGGGTAAGATCTTTTCAAAATGGGTTTATGTTTATGCAGTTAGTTCAATTTTGGTTTCTAACTTGCACAAATCACTTGAATTTCTTGTAGGTGAAGGAGCCCCACCTCCTGGATTAACAAAGCTGCCTAAGGTGTATTACAGCCAGGTTACCTGTGGGATTTGTAAGCAAAAAGGTCACAACAAGAGAACCTGCAAGAAAATAAATGAGGTAACCAGATTTTTATGTGTAATTGTCATTGTTGGAAGTGTTGTGATTCTGTTGTTCGATGTGTTGTCACCAATTTGTGTGCAAATTATATGTGTTGTGATTCACTTTGTTGGTTCACTTTGTTGTTATGCTTATGTGCAGGCCCAAGCTCAACAAAATGTGCAGCCCCAAGCTGCTAACCCTATGGAGCCCCAAGGTGCTGAGAATGTGCAGCCCCAAGCTCCTAACCCAATGCAGCACCAAGCAGAAAATGAAGAAGGCCCTGAAGATGATCATGTAGCTACCCAATAATCACAAGTTACTACAGCTACAGAAGGCTCATCTCAGCCCCAATTCAAAGCTAGAAGGTTCAAGTCACTTGCTCGCAGAAAACCCAGGCCTCAATAGACTGTTTTGGATAACTTTTTTTTTTTTTTGAGAGGGAATGCTCCATGTCTAGTACACGATCAACACAGTTTGTGTGCCTTCTAAAATTGCAATTTCTGAAGGCTTTTTTTGGTATGAACATGACTTCAGCAAGTTGCCTTTTGTGAGAATTAGAATGCATTCTCAGTTTCATGTTATGTTTTCCAGGAATTTTGGTCAATATGTGATGGTTTTATTCTCTGAATTCTTTCCCCAATTTTAGACCATACTAATCAATAGGCAAGGTACTTGTATTGTGTTGGGCTTCAAATATTAGGTACTAAAATGATATATACTTTGTTTTTTTAGCGGTAAATATGCCAATTTGCGCCAAAAAATCCCTACACTTTTATTGAATTGGCGGGAATGGATGAAGGGACCATAATACCCTTGCAAATTTGCCACGTGGATGACGCCGTAACGGCCAACAGTGTTTTAGGTACTAATATTGGGTCGGGGTCCGAACTTCAGGTACCAAAGTGATATATTTTTTTGTCAGGTACTAAAGTTACTAATGGGCCAAAGGTCAGGTACTGTTTGCATTTTTTTCCCTTAACTCCAAGGGTGTTTCGGAGATAAGAAGTTCTGCCAACCATTTTAATAAGGGGTCGTGACCACTTACCAAATTTCAGTTCAAAAAATGCCCGCTTACTCCACTAAGAGTTTTTTAACCCTATTTACCCAATTTAGTGTTAAATGACAATTTCAACCTTCAATTAATTAAAAAATCACAAGTTTTGCACTGCTCTCTCTCTCTCTCTCTCTCTCTCTCTCTCTCTCTCTCTCTCTCTCTCTCTCTCTCTCTCTCTCTCTCTCTCTCTCTCTTTCTCTCTCTTTCCGGCGAGGAACACCCCCATCAATTTTTCCTGCGCAGGTTTAAATCCTGATGGCGACGGAGACGACAGCAACACGGTGAGGCTGAGTGACGTCGACGACGCTGCTCTCAACATGGATATGACCCGAACCCAAATCAGAATCCGAATCGGATAAATGCAGGTTAGAGTCTTCAACGTCCCCGAAGCTATGCGAGAATGAAATCGAAGACGACGACGAGGTTTTCCCTTGGGGCTTTCCTTTCCCGGACAGACGCGATCTGGACAGACGAAGCTGGTTTTGTTTGTCAGACGTCCGGGAAGCTTCGAAGCTCCACGCTCCGCGTTCTGGTCTGGGCTTCGCTCGGACGACGAGCTTTTGCATTAGGGATTTTCTTGCCCGAACAAAGGCGATCTGGACAGATGCCGCCGGTTTTGTTTGTCAGACGTCCAGTTTTGTTTGTCAGACGCCGGTTTTGTTTCGCTCGGATGACGTCACTCTACGGCGTCGTTCTGTTTTTTTTTTTTTTTTTTTTTTTTTTTGATATTTGGCAGAAGGCTTATACATGTCTAAGGAAAAGAGAAAGAAGAATGAAAAAAGAAGGTTTTATTGAGGAGTTATGCATGTTTATTGCGGGTCAATAATATGATTATTGGGGGGCAATAATATGATTATTATTTGGATAAACCTCCGAAAGCTTTCAAAATTCAAAACATCTTTATTTTTCACTAATTATTGATCCCCAATAACAAGTTTATTGGGAGCAATTATATGATTATTGGGGGGTAATAAAATCAGACGCCGGAATCCCGTCACCAGTCCGGCAGTCGGATTCCTGATTTCGGTGACTGGACGCAGGACTCCGGTCACCGGAGACCGCAGCCGGCCACTGGTCACCGGAGCACAGCAAGGTGGATGATGACTTCTCTCTCTAAGTGAGAAAGAAGGAGAGGGCAAAAAAGTCCCAAAAATAATATATAAAAAAAAAGAATTAATTGGGTATTAGGGAAATAATCTCTTAGAGTGTTTTGGGTAAATGAGGTTAAAAAACTGTTAGTGGAGCAAGTGTGCAATTTTTAAGCTGAAATTGGGTAAATGATCATTTTCCCTTTTAATAACTTCAACATAAAACTTCATCCACTTTTTCCAATTCATCTACTTTGGAGTAAAACAACATACCACTTTTAAGTTAAAAAAAAGCTTTGATCAAAATCAGAAACCAATAAAATTTCAGTGAAAGAATACAAGAACTCGCAAACTTAGTTATGTATGTTGATTACTCGTTTGCTGTGGAACATTATGACCCTTTAGAACAGCAAGCACTTTATTATCAAGAGGAATATCAACCAATGGATACTCGGACCTAATGAAACTACCAGTCATTCCTGCCTTCCCATTTCTCAAATAGCGCAACAAGACCAAACAACTGAGCAAAAATTGAGTTGTGCAGATAAACAATAAGATAAAAGCATCAAACTTTATCCAAACAAATGGAGTCTGTGCAGATTATAATCCAAAGATATCAACTTTAACAGAAGAACAAACTGAAACAATACACAAAACTTAATTTGGGAACAAATTTTTGGTGGTGAATTGTGAAGTGAGAACACGTTGAGCTGGAAACAAGAACAATCTTTCATCAAATTCAAAATGAAATTCCCAAAAATTTCAGTAGATGCATAGAAAAATCAAATTGATTTAGGTATGAAGATTGATTATAACTTTATGAGAGAGAGAGAGAGAGCCTTTTGGTTTGAAATCTGGTACAGAGATATCATACCCTTGCCTATTAGGCGCGTGAGATTCAATTGCTACATTTAAACAGAGAAATCAGACGGAGAAACTAAAGTGATATACGGTGATATAGTTGAGTGACCAAAGTGAAGTTTTTAAAAGTCGTTGGATGACCAAAATGTCGAACGAAACATAATTCGATGACTAAAGTGATATTTCTTCCTAGAAAGAATCATGAAAATAGAGAGAAAATGACGCGAGACTATAGCAAATCGGAATTTTCGATAAATCTCGTCTTTTTTTGACGCTGTCAACCATGATCAATATCATGAATGCAAGTAGCTCTGTAGCTAGTGATTGCTCTCAATTTAAGAGATAGATTAGACAGATAATACTCGAGTGGCTGCCGATCATAAAGAAAGCACTAGCAAATATTTTTTGATCATAAAGCAAGCACTAGCAACTAACACACCTTTTACATCCATGTTTTTATCGTGTACTGCATGATTATGTGCATAATTGTGTCATAAACTCCAAAATTAAGTTAATTTTTTAGTTAATTATTATGTAGTTAATTCACATTTATTTGATTGGTAACTAGTGTGTGAACCTAAATTTGGCAAAGCCTACATAGCAGACAGGTGAGTGGGGAACACAAAAAGTTTTGCTTAGAATTGCGAATGAATGGTCGCGGCATAATGAAGGACCATGGTAAATACTCGCGGCAAAGCAAAGGACCGCAGCTGAAGGGTTGAATAGTCGCGACATAGCGAAGGACCGCGGTTGAATGGCCGCAGCATGATGGATGTCAGCAACGCTTTTATAGAGCGTGTTGCTTGCCAAATAAATTTCTTAGAAATAATCTTTTAGTCCCTTAACCACCGGCATCTATGTCAAAGCTCAACAGACTTGGAAGGGGGGGGGGGGGAGAGGGGCTCTGTATGCACCTAAATCTGGTAAGGTTCATGTGGCAGTTGAATGACCATAGTATAATGAAAGATTGTGGCTAAATGGTCACGACATAATGAATGACTGCTGCACATTGAAGATTTACAAAGCTAGCTGTAAACTTTATGGCAGAAGATAACGTGTTCAGAGAACCGTTACCAAATTTGGTAAAATCAAACCCATGAGGCATAATGAATGATCATGGCTAAATAGCCACCATGTATTAAAGATTTATAAAGGTGATTGTCAATTTCATGATGGAGGATAACGTGTTCAAGAGGCCGTTACCAAGCTTGGAACAAACAACTTTAATGTGCATTAAGGAGTTTCATTGCTAGAATCATTAGTTACTGAATATGATTACCCATGAAAGCGTAGATGGTGTCGTAGAGACCAAAAACATAAAGTAGTATTTTATTTGTAATCAATACGGACTCAACAGCTAAGGCTGAGATTGTGTATTTTTCTTTATTCAATAGTTTAATCTTTCACTATAAAAAGGACAATAGACATCATTGTTAAAGGTCCCCGACCAAGCGCTCAATGCAATTACACATTTTTATCTTTGCCGGCTAATCTCAAGGCATGTTCATGCGACAAGTTTCATTGCTTCTGGTTGCATGTCAAATATTGTTGATGACTTTCAGGTTTTAAAGAGCTTTGGGGTTCAATGCAAACCACGCCAAGTTCCAACAGTTGTTGAGGTTATTTGGCATCCTCTACCTTTGGGGTGGATTAAAATAAACTCTGATGGTGCATGGAAGCATGAATCTGGGCTCGGTGGTTATGGGGCGATTTTTTGGGATTATAGAGGGAACTACCTTGGTTCTTTTACTTCTAATCTTGACATTCCTAGTTCGGTGGCGGCAGAGGTTATGCCAGTTATTAAGGCCATTAAACTTGCTTGGGTTAGAGACTGGAAACATATATGGTTAGAAGTAGATTCTGCCATCATTCTCAACTTCATCCAATCTCCTCATTTGGTTCCTTGGAAGCTTCGTATAGAGTGGAATAATTGCTTGCACTACATTTCGCAGATGCAATTCCGATCTTCACATATTTTCCGAGAAGGTAATCATGTTGTTGATGCTTTAGCAAATTATGGTTCATCCTCTGTTGGTTTCACTTGGTGGGACTCAACTCCTTCTTTCATTCATGCTAATTGTGTAGTATAGGTACTTGTATTGTTGGCATTCCCCATACAAAACTACTGAATCCTATGTTAAGAATTGTACTTGAGAAGAATGGAATTGAAGTTCAAGATTGGTGAGCAAGACATGACCCTAACTTACTCATATGACATTTCAGGTAAGGTTCATTCATTGCATTTTGCATAACTGAGTATTGGGATTGATAGCTGTACTTCAATCCTTTAGTAGTCTGTATTGAGTCCTTGCTTGGTACGTTGTCCATTTGGCTAGTCTTTTAAAGGAAATCCATATCAAGTGTTTTTATTGTGGTTAAGTCTCTGATTTGGACGTGTGCTATCTTGAGCATATATATATATATATTTAAGATAAAATCTTTATTGTATCTTGTTATCTTTTTAGGATATTTGATTCCTATTAGGTATCAATTTGCTTTTAATAAACTTAATCACACCCTAATTGTTTGAGGGGGAGTTCTATTTTGACGCATATATAGGCTCTACCTTTAGGTTCTTGGGTTTGATGCTTTGCATGACAAAAAAGTTATTTGTATCAAAAGGCAAAGCCGTGTCTTGATCGTTGGTTCATTTGTTCCATGTTAAAGTGAATCTATGAGTCAAGAATGCACTCATAAATCATTCATATCATTCTACATGTTCGAATGTCTTATGAGTTCAGTTGGGAATCAAGCATGTTCGAGAATTAAAGGTTGAAGTATTCAAGACGAGTGAAGCACATCTAGAAGCTGTAGACAAATTGGTGTGAGGTAGTTTAACTGGGCTAAAGAAGAGTTTAGCTAGAGGTAACCGAGTCCAGAGTTATCCGAGAGGTTGTAAGTATACCTTGTAATTTGTTTATGATCTTTTAGTGTGTGCTTGAGGCCCCGCAGTTGTTTACCTCACGTTGAGGGTTTTACTGCGTAAACAATCTTTGTGTTTTTGTTCTTTGTGCACACGTTAATTTCATTTATTCTGTTCTCATTGGTTAGGGATAGCAAGCCTTTTTCAATCCCTTAGAAACGTTCAGAAAATTGAGTGCATTTAGGAGTGACTTGCCTATTCACCCCCCCCCCCCCTCCCCCTCTCTAGGCCATTCTAGTACTTTCAAATTGTAATCTGACTGCCAAACTTTCGTGTTCGGTAGTTGGTGTTGAGTTAGTTGTTTGGCTTTTGCTTGGGAGGTTTGATTTGGTCCCCCTCCTTTTGTAATTTCATTTTTCAATAAAATCTAGGGTTATGGAGGCTTTCTGCCTCTCTTAATCTCCAGTTTACAGCAAAAAAAAACACACACATTTTTATTTTAATACTTTTTCAACTTTTCAACACAATTATCAGTCTTTACGTGTTTTATCTTATCGTTTTTCTTTACTGATATTTATCTTTCTTTCCTACACTCTACATTACTGATCTTTTATTCCTGCAATTGATCGATCTTTCTGTTTGTTACTTTCCTGCAGTTTACATTCTTACTCTTTAGATTTCTCTCACTTTACGTTGTTGTTCATTATTTTTTTTTTTTTTGAAAGGGGTTTGGAACCCAGCCAGACTGGGAGGCTCATCCCCACGCCCGTCTTATTGAATTAAAAACTATGCATCGAGGGGGACGTAGAGCCTTGACCTCGAGTGCAATTACAAAGATCCTCATAGAGGACATCCTGAATAATAACAGGAGCCTCCTCTAACCATACATCATTAAGAAACTTAGACCTAGCAAGATGAGCTAATCGATTAGCTACACCATTTGCTTCCCGGAAGACATGAGAGATCTTAATTGAGTGTAATGATGTCAAATATGACTTACAATCATCGATAATGCGCCCAACTTCAGATCGGTCCTCCAAATTCTGATTCAATGCAGCCACCATCAGTGAGCAATCACTCTCAAGTATGAATTCGTCCCATTCTTGGTAAATAGCCAAGAGAAGACCTGCCCGGCAGGCCTCTGCCTCCATATGGAAAGCAGAAAGGACATTAGGAAAATACCGCGCCATAGCTGCCATGCACGAACCTTTGTCATCACGTATCACTACACCAATACCACCATCACCAGACTCGGGCCTGTAACTGCCATCTATGTTGATCTTAAGTCTACCTGTAGGAGGGTTTTCCCACTTAGCTCGTGTCCTTCCCGACTTCTTCTGCCGTGTTGGATGGACTTGTTGATACTCACCAAGAAACTTGGACGCCCATTGTGCAGCATTGTACGCATTGAAGACACTACCATTCCATACCAAGTTGTTTCGCTCTGACCATATAACCCACAAGTAGACAAAGAAAAGGTTACGGTGGTGCTCAGTAATTACATCAATTACATTCTTCACCCATTCTTCCAAACTTGCAGCCATAACATCAACAACTTTCAAGTCCAGCTCTCCAAGAGCCCAAAAGCATGCAATATAGCTACAATCTCTAAATAGATGTAGGCCATGCTCACCAGCACCATGACAAAAGACACACTCAAAGTCTGGGAGTGCCACCTTTTTTCATAGCTCATGCTTTGTGGGAAGAATACCTTTTAACAATCTCCAAATAAACATCCGAACTTTGGGAGGAATCCGAGCATGCCAAACAAGCTTCCAATATTTTCCATTTAACCCAACTGGACCAGTAGAACATGATGCACGTTCAGTCGCACCGTCCACAATTCTAGCAATATGGTAACCACTTTTAACATCATACATACCCTTTTTATCATGATGCCAGACCCACCTATCCACTGGCCTCCGCAAACTTAGAGGAATACTTGCTATCAAATTCACCTCCAGAGGCATGAAAAGCTCCTGTAACAAGAACATATGCCACTCATTCTCCTCTTGATCAATAAGCTCATCCACCCTAAGTGTCTCCAAACCCTCCTTAGGCGTTGAGATGGGCCTGAAGGAATGGGGTAAAGGCAACCATGGATCTGTCCACACTGCAATCTGACTACCGTTTCCCACCTGTAGCCTAAGTCCCTTACGTAGCAATTCCCTTCCAAACAAAATACTCTTCCATGCATAAGAAGACCCACTACTTGCCTCAGCTTTCATGAAATCACAATTCGGAAAATACTTCGCCTTGTATAGTCTAGCTAACAAAGAGTTAGGGTTTTGGATGATTCTCCAACCTTGCTTCGCAAGTAGAGCTTGATTGAACTGCACCATGTTTCGGAAACCAAGCCCACCTTCAGCCTTTGGAACACACAACTTCTCCCAAGCAAGCCAATGTATCTTTTTATCATTACTTTTATCTCCCCACCAAAACTGTGCCATCAGACGATGCATCTCCAAGCACAAATGTTTTGGTAGTTCAAAACAGCTCATAACATAGGTTGGGATAGATTGCGCAACCGCTTTGATCATGATCTCCTTGCCAGCAGCACTTAAAGTCTTCGCTCTCCAACCTTGAGTGCGTTTTCTAACCTTTTCAGATAGAAAATTAAAAGCCTCGGATTTGGAATAGCTAATTTCCGTTGTTCATTATTTTACTTGCACTTTCTTTATCTGCATCTACTTTTGTGCTATTTATTTGTTGTCAATATTAAGAAAACCATAAAAATCATTGCCACCAACACTCACATTCACTCACTGAGTTATACAACACAAAGACTTCGGCTAGGTAAAGCCGGTCCGTGCTAAAGGTCTCGCACCCAAGGCAGAGAGAACCCCACGGCCGAGATCGATCCTTCCTCAGCTCACAATCAATTTATTAGAAGTCAAATCAACGCAAGACATACAATCTAGTACAAAACCTCGCATACGTCACCAAGCTAGAAGGACACGTGTAAGCTAAGAAGCCCTCAGCCCAGTGACATGTGGCCGTGATGAATTTTTGAGCGAACAACCAGAAAATAAATAGAATCATGAAAATGGAGAGAAAATGACACGAAAATAGAGAAAATAAAAGTTTCTGGCAAAAAAATAAAATAGTCGGTACCATCAACCGTGAGCAATATCAGCGGGAGAGCGGAATCTGACTATTCTACTTTAGTATTGTCAAATTCTTTCACCCTCTTCTTAGCTTCACAATGATCCCAAGCTTCCATCTCGAAATTAAAAAAATTTCACGACTTGGTGGAGTTGAAGATTAATACAAGTGGGTGGAGCTGCTACTTGTGATTAATTATGGACGAAGTGGTGTTAGCTCAGTGGTTAGAGCACCCACTACCTAAAATCGAGGTCATGGGTTTGAGTCACCATGAGGGTAGGAGTAAAATCATTTGATCCTCTTTGAAAACAAAAAAAATAAAAAATTATTATATACATTTGGATCTGCGATATAGATAAATTTAGACATAGCTGGAGTTCCTAAATTTAGATAAAAATGAAATTTACCCTCTTTTTAGTACGCTCTTCATTTTTATCCTTTTTTTAGTACGCTCTTGAAATAAATAGACAAATCGCTTGAAGCTCTTAAATTTGAGAAGAGAGAATATGAAAAGGCAGAAAAATGTCTTCGTTTAGCATTAGTTTAATATAAAACTACTCCAATTGCGGTCGTTGCCAGAAAATTGAGTAATAAATCCTGAGCATCTTGAAAACCCATAAAAAAAAAGATCAAACGTGCACCACAAGATCCGCCAAAATCGCAATTGCTGGAACGGAAATTCAACACCAAGCATTAAGTAACGCACCCGACCTTGTACTTTATTTTTATTTTTATTTTTATGGGACAATAATACACCCCGTCAATGAGTGTGTTTATATATGTAGGGTTATCGCTAGACACGGAGGAGAGTCGCTGTCGGCACACAAACAGTGGAGTGCAAACTATAAGTGACATGGAGAACAATGGTGAACTGTCCCTCAATTAATTTATAGTATTGTACTAAGTCTAAGTTGGTGTGCTATCATTATGTCAAAACTTGAAAGTTATGGATGTATAATTATAGGGCCATGCCTACGTATAATTTTCAATTCATGTGTGGTAGTGCATTTCCCTTTTTCAGAGTCGGATGTATGATTTGTTGAATATTTCATTTAACTGAATAATAACATTGGAGATATTCTATTTGTGCAGTAAGTTTGGGTACAAGTGATGTAACAATATATATGTTCGTATCTTACGAGTTACGACATTAACATTGAGCTTAAAGAGGGGTTAATTCATAAAAGCACTTACGTTAATTGGTACACAAACTTGAATCTTTCAAAGAAATCTCATAAGAATTAGTTAATTACGAAGTGTTTGCACCTACTGAGACTCTCCTCTATGTCTAACTAATACCCTACATGTAAAATTTTAATGCATGATAAACACATTTTGACTGGGTGTATTATTGTCCCATAAAAAAATAAAAATAAAAGTACAAGGCTGGCTGGCTGAGTGTGTTACTCAACGCTTCGTGTTGGATTTTACGTTCTAGCAATTGTGATTTTGGTGGATCTTCAGGCATGTCTGATATATATATATATATATATATATATATATATATATATATATTTTATGGGTTTCCAAGATGCTCAAGATTTATTACTCATTTTTCTAGCAATGACCACAATTGATGTAGTTTTGTATTAAATTGATCCTAAATGAAGACATTTTTATACCTTTTCATATTCCCTCTTTTCAAATTTAGAAGCTCCAAGCGATTAGTCTATTTATTTCAATAGCGCAGCGAGGGTAAATTTCATTTTTCTCTAAATTTAGGAACTCCAGCTACTTTTAGTCAATGAACGGCAGATCTACATGTAATAATTAATCACAAGTAGCAGCTCCAATTATTACCCATTTTATGTGTGATTGATGAAAACTCTTCAATTGGTAACAATTTAGGGAAAAAAAATTATATTTATGTTCTTTTAGATGATTTCATTATGAGCTTTTAGACTAAGGGTATTTTGGATAATTCAAAATAGAAGATCTCAAGTTCTCAACTATTATTATCCAGTTAAATGAAATATTAAACACATCACACACTCGATTCTTGAAAATTAAACATAAATATGGCTGCATAATCATACGTCCATAACTTTCAAGTTTCGACATAATTGTCGCACACCAACTTGGACTCAGAACAGTACTCTAAATTGATGGAATGTAGAGTTCACCATTGTCATTTTATTTAACTTATAGTTTATACTTTTTCATGTATTCTCCAAATTTGACTTCGCTGTAAATTGACGGATTATTTTCTGATATAAGTTCTTTTATCGGTCCATATGATTTTTGGAGGTCATCCGTACCCAAGAAACATGCAATTGAGACGCGAGGCTCGGCGGTTGGTTTCATCAAAACTCTATGCTCCACACTCTTGAACTTGCCATTTGTAATAATCTGCGTATATCAAAGCAAAATAAATAAACATAACGCTACATGTACCACCTGCATCAAAAGAAGAATATACGACCTTAATGGTGGGACCAAACTTATAGTTTCATTGAATAAATTAATTGGTAAGTAAAGGCTATAGTACTGTCCCCTGAAAAATGAAGAAAAATGATTATACAAATCAAAAGTATTGCTAGCTATAGTATCCATCATCACTTAATGAGCATGTAACAACTTGTTGCATTGCATCAAAAAAATAAAAATAAAAAAATAAAATAAAAGCCACACCTGTTGCAAGTTAATCATAAATTCATGGACATGATGAATCGAAAGCACGTCTAGCTATGATCCTAATTATGAGAAGCAATATATGATTAAAATTTTATTAAGCAAACACTGCTACACCACCTGCATCATGTCACCAATATTTGCTAGCAAAGCTCCCTTCACTGGGGGAACATCAATCCAAACATTTTGATGAAGAACTTGTAGGCCGCCAACACTGTCTTGAAGGAGCAAGGTGAGAAAGCCGAGGTCCGAATGCTTGGTTCCGCCCATAGTCAAATGCGGTTCAGGGCAAATCGGGAAATAGTGGCACGCCAATGACCTCGATTTGAAGCACCCTGCGCTTGCAAGATAATCACTGCTAAGACCTAAAGCTTCTGAAAATAACTCGGATAACTTCTCTTGCGCTCCATCGATGTGTTTCATATACTCACTTACTTCTCGCCTGCAAAATAGCGCCCGCATGTCAATGCCTTGTTTACTAGAAACAAATAAACGTAATGCTCGATTAAAGGAGTAAAAAAGTTTAGTGAGTATAGTAGCGCAACATCACCTGCACTCTTGCGGTATTGCTTCAAAGCTTTCCGGGTCTTCTAAGACCTTGCATGACAAGGTATCCCTCCAGTCAGCTGGCGTCGACACCTTCAAGTCTCCATTGCTGAAGAAGTTAACCTTCTGCGTAAAATCGCGCGAGTACCACTTCACCTTCTCCTCCTGGGGCAGCTCATGAAACCCTCGGATACTTTTCTGGATCCCCTCCATAACACCAAGCGGAATTCCATGGTTCACCAACTGAAAGAAGCCCCATGACTCAGCTGCTTTGTTTATGTCATTGACGATTTCTTTTCGCCTCTCGCTGTTATCAAAACCACTAAGATCAATCACCGGAAATTGAAGGTTGCGAATTTTGTGATATTGCTCATCATCTTCAGGGAATGATGAGTTTAGTAGATTCTCTGGAGGGTGTATGAACATGATTGGGAGCTTGGTCACCCCAGCGTCTGCAAGTCCTTTGACGCCAGCTTTGCTTTCATCGAATGCTTTGAGCTCCTTCTCATGCTGATGACAATCCACAACTGCTGCCATGCTTTGGTGTTTAGATTGTTAACCAAGAACAAGTTTGCAAGTTGAATATGAGCCTAGCTGCCTCATATATAGGCACTAACAGAGAGAAGTAGACGTAGCTTATTAAAGATACCTCGATGCATAGTATAATTTCCAGCTAAGATATTATTATTATTATTAAACTATAGGTGTCTTTATTGACATATGCGAACAAAGACGAAGATATAGATGACTCGGTCACTCGGACTTTATTACAAAGTTTGTAAGGGCGAAATACAACCCCATGTTTCCACACCAACTCCCACCGGTCCTATCTACATTAAATTTTCTTTTTTAAAGATCGACAACATTTCTGGTATAGGTAGTAAGTGGGTTCCATTGGAGTGAGTGGGTTGGTTCCAAATATATCGATAATGTATATGGGATGGGTGCCCTAATCCTCTTTTGATGAGAATCATATGGAGTGGAACTTGTACAATGATAGAAAGAACTCGTACTAATAGTTTATATATTTGTGATCAGATTGAAATTGAAGGTGATGCTAAGAATATGATCATGGATTTGAACCGAATAGAAAAATTTTCAGCAATGGGAGTGTAATTGTTGACGAGGTGCATTGGTGGAGTAGTCGCTTTGAGTTTATGGCATGAAAATTTGTCATCCATGTCATTGACACCCTGGCTAAAAGTTTCCCTGCAGGCTGAACGTTTATTTTGGTGTTGATGATGATATTCAGTTGAGTTGTAATAGGGTGCGTGTTCTTTTTCTTTTGCATTGATCGGACAAGGTTATTAATGAGACATCAACAAATTATTTTGATATATTCTTTTAGTGATTCAATAAAGTGATTTATATTAAAGAGCAAAGCAGGAACAGTATAAGATTTTGATTGATGATCATTATTAGAAGAAAAAAAATCGACCAAAACAATATATATTTGGGTTCCTGATCAGAGATTGCAATGGAAAGACACTGGTTGTAGCTACTAAGGGATCAGGAAGAACTTTCAGTTTCTATTGCAGAAGCCACTGCTCTTCAAGATAGCCTCCGAAATGCCTACTAAAATGGTTTTTGAAGATTACATGGGGAAGGAGACATGACATTGATTGTGTCAAAAAGACAATCCAACCACCATGGAGAGTGCTCAACACCTTTAGAGATATTCAACAGCTAGCTAGCTTATTTGATTCAATTTCCTTTAATCATGTCTACAGAGAGGAAAATTTAACAGCAGATGCACTCGCAAATTTAGGCAATAAATTTGGAACATGTCATATTTGGACTAACTTCATTTCTAGTGAAGCTTCTAGAGTGGTTTTATTTAATGTGGTAAACATTGATTATCCAAATGACTTCTACATATAGTCTCTTTCGTATGGAAAAAAAAAAAATCAATACCTATTTACTTATCAAGCTACGACCCAAAAAAAAAAATAGAAGAACCAAATCGTGCTAAAACGGATAAAATTCGGAATATTTAAAACAGCGTACTGAACCTCGTCCCAAGTGCCAACCAACTGATACTTGTTTATGAAAAAGAAATCAAGGCATGAGATTTGCTTTTGGCTTTAGCTCTTGCTGAACTATAACGCAATGTTAATTGATGATTGTCTTTGGTAAAAGGGTCCTACAAAGCACTTTCAATTCAAGGCGGCTGAACTCTGAACAAAAGCTGAGTGGATGGTACGTTGATTTTCTGATAGGTGCACTCAATTGGCTTGATCATCAAGGTTTATATTGCAGTGCAAATCCTTCTGGTTTTGGCTGCTGCTGATCGATCACGAAGCAAATGGTCTGAATGGGACTAAACGTGAGGCCTATTCTATGCTTGGATAACGGAGATCAACATCGAATTTTGGGTTTGGTGGGAGTTATATTTCTTAACCTACCGGTTTGGCAATAGGTAAAGTAGTGGTAAACGGAACTAACAACAGCAACTTGAAAAACAGGTGTTATGCACTCAATGACTTGAGAGTGTGCTCATGTAACCGATTTTTCAAACATAAACACGCAATGTGCTAGATTAAGTAGTAGATCGGTAGTTCCATTGATTTGAGGAACTATAAATTTGGGCATGCTCACTTGTAATCTACAGGAAAGTCATCTTTGTACGTAAGCTCTATGCTCATCCTTTGAAAATGTTCGTGTAAAGAACACAAAGAAAGCCCGAGTTTCTGAAACCCGTCAAAAATGAACTTTGACAATGTGTCACAAAATTGATCAGTTGAGTTAGAATGTTTGATAGTCTGGTGCTTTGACAAATATTCAACTTATTTTCTAAAATTTGATGCATGATGGCCTTGTCAGAGTCTTAAGGAAGGCATTGACAACAACTTCTGGCAGTAAAATTGAAGCATCTAAGATCTAACCGTTTCACTAGTGAGTGAAAATTAGTAATCCATCCTAGGGGTGAAGTTAAATGAACCACACCACGTAAAGTACAACCAAATAGTAACAGGCAGCTGGTTAGCCTGGTTATTAGATCGGAACCATGTGATTCTTAAAAGCTAAACCACTGAAACCAAGTCCAAAACATTTAAGCTTGTTACAGATCATTACGCGTCCAGTATTCCAATACCAAATCCTCTAGGAATGCTTGCTTTCACTCCCATCTACCATTACGACCTCTTTGTGTTCGTTACAATTCACTATATGCAGCATTAAAGGTCAAGTTCTCCTATTACATACAACAATTAGGCTTAGTTTGAGATTGTTGTGCTGTGAGAAGAAGCACTTCCGAACTTGCTGTGAGAGGAAACACTTCCAAACTTACTGTGAGATCGAAAAAGCAGCTGAGGTGTTTGGTAAACTGTTTTTAAAAGTGTTGTGAGAACGAAAAGCAATTTGTAGGTATTTGGTAAGTTGTAAGGCAAAGTACTTTGACTGGGTATAATTATCAAAATAGGAATACACGCTAAGATATTCAACTAAAATACATAATTTTATTTTTTGATTATATAACCATACCAAATAATAATAAAAATTTCATGTATTATTCTTCTACCTTTAGTTGGACTGAATTAAAGCCCTTCAGTATGCATATTATGTTTTACTATTACACAAAATAAAACTAGAATATTTGGATTCATTTCCCGACCATTGTTTAACGGGAACCATTACACAAAATAAATTAAAGTCTCTTGAAAGATTAGCCAATCAGAATCAGACTTCACAGTTGATATGTGCTGGAGGCGGGGGTTTCAGGAACTCCTCAGATAAAGCTCAGGCATCCCGGTAGGTTGGTTTTGTTGCCAGCTTAAATGTAATAAATAAGAAATAGGAGCTTGACGTTGATTTTAATTTTCAAAACCTTCGTCAAAAGACAAATGGAAGGACTGAATTATCGCCGAGTTTTAAACCAACAGTGATTCAATCTTTGCAACAACGACAAACCAGCACATTCATCATTCTCATTTGCTCATTGAACGAATTTACTCCAGACATAAAAATGAAACAAGCTAATTAAGAAAGGCAATTCAATTTATTTAGTCTTAATGTTACACACTGAAGCGTTTAGGAGCACATTCAGCTAGGAATTAGACCATCCCATAAATTGAAAGACTTCAACGCAGATAATATTTTATCACATCCAAATTTTGGGTCTCGAAAACCCCTCATTTCATTCCACTCTTCTTGAGGCCAGCACCTCCAAAAGACCCTTCTGTGATGCCTTGGCTCTAAGCTCCTTCAGTGCGTGCTCATCATTAGAATAACTGTTGTAAATGATAATGACTATTCATGCAATAAGTATTGCTTAATGTATGCGATTGATAGACTCGTAATGTATGCGATTGACAGACTCGTAATGTATGCGATTGATATACTTGTAATGTGCGATTGATTAGTATAGCTATTATGTATTGTCTTTTGTATACATGATGTAACCCTATATAAACCTCATGGTGAGATGAATACAATACAATTATCCAATTCTCTACAACACGTTATCAGCACGATACTCTAACCCAAACCCTAGCCAAAAAAAAAAACCCTAACACCCGAAATTTCTTTCACCAAAAACTGCCGCAAGCTCTTAGCCCTTGCTAGCCATACCGTGCTCTGCTCCTGCAGCCCTTGAGCACCCGTGTGCCTCCTACTGCCCCTGCAGCATCGTCGCACGCCTGCTGCCCCTGCAGCACAGCAGCACGCTCGTTCTTGTGCAGATCAGTCTGTTTGCACGCCCTAAAAGGGATGGCAATGGGGCGGGTTGGGGATGGGGATCACAATACCATCCCCATCCCCGAGGTCATTCTCAACCCCCATCCCCGCCCCAATCCCCAATAAAAATATATTGGGGATTCCCCGTCCCCATCCCCATTGGGGACTAAGCCTCCAAACCCGCCCCAAATCTCCAATAAGAATTTAATAAATAAAATAATTTTTTCTCATATTGCCTTTTTTAAAATCAAAATCTACAACAAATAAATTTAAAACATGATTAAATTCAGAAATCATAATTTAGTGAGTGCAAAAGTCAAAACACCATTAAAGTAAAGTTGTAGCCACTAAAGTAAAGTAGTAAATGTATATATTTGTGATTTATATTATAAAAAATAAATTAAAATATATATAAGTTAAATATATGTATATATTATTGGGGCGGGTTTGGGGATGGGGATCACAATACCATCCCCGCCCCATCCCCAATCTTAGATAGCGGGGATTGGGGATCCCCATCCCCATTCCCTATTTGTCCCCGAATTCTCCCCCCATTAGGGGCGGGTATCCAATGGAGCTCCTCCCCGCTGGGGATTTTTGCCATCCCTGAGTGCTGCCCCTGCAGCACAGCAGCACGCTCGTTCTTGTGCAAATCAGTCTGTTTGCACGCCCTAAAACGTCTTGATCGGGACCTCATATCAAAATCCTTCCTTCATAAAAGTTGTTCGTCTCTGACCTCCAAATTTCAGCCCTATTGGAGTGGTTTTGAGATCTGTACACCATTCAAAGTGGGAGCTGTTCAGAAGCGAATCTGCTCCAAATTTCAACAAGTTTTAAAGATTAAAGTTCCTGCTTTCTTATCTTTTAAATTCCTTTATTTTCTGCAGGATTTTCAATATACGAACATGGGTTCGATTATTTAATAAAGCGGAATTGTGGGGATTCACGCTTAACGAACTAAGAGTGTTCATATGAACTAAAAGTGTTCATAATGCTCGGACTAAGAGCGTCCGTAAGCATCAAATTGTGACCATATTAAAATATTATTGTTTGGTCTAATCCAAAAGAGATTCTTGGAAATTATTTTCTTGGTAGCATAGCTCGGAAATCTTGTTATTTTAGTTTTCGTGGAAATTTAGCTCTGAAACTAATATATCTTCTCTTCTTATTTTCAGGATGTCAAATGAACCTAGACTTGACTTTCCCATGCTTGACTCAACAGGCTCGGATTACCACAGTTGGGTAACCGATGTTGAGAATCACCTCACTTCAAAGGGAATATTACACATAATCCAGGCACCTAACCCGGATCGTGTGTTTATGCGAACACCTACAAAGCATGCTCAAGCAGTTATCTTGATGCTACGCCATATGGACAAGGCACTCAGATTGGAGTATATGTCGATCAAGGATGCAAGAGAGCTATGGGTAGCGTTAGAAGAGCGCTTTGGCAATGTCCAAGATTCCCTCCTCCCTGACTTGAAGGTTCAATGGAACAATCTGTGCTTTGCTGATTTCAAGTTTGTTGCTGAATATAATTCAAAAGCTCTTCGCCTACAGTCCATGTTGAGGTTTTGTGGACAACTTGTCACAGAGCAAGAGCTAATTGAGAAAACTCTCTCCACCTTCCCCGTTTCAGCCATTGTGGTATCAAAGCAATACCGCACTGAAGTCAATGCTGGACGGATCACGAGATTTCATCAGCTTATCAATCTCATATCTGTAGCTGAGAAACATGATAATATACTCGTGAGGAATTATAATTCAAGGCACATTGGAATTAAAAGCATTCATGAGGCGAATTATAATGCACCTAAAAGAGGGCGCAAGGAGCGGAACCCTAAGAATAAGGGATATGAGGGACGTTTGGGTCCATATAACAGCCCTAAAAAGGAAGGAAACCGCAAGTTTGGTGCGGATACATGTGGTGGCAATGCCACACGTGGGAGAGGTGGTCGTGGTATCCCTGGTCGTGGTGGTGGCGCCATGGCTCGTGGTGGAGGCGCCATGGGTCGTGGTGGTGGCACCAACCCTCCTAGGGAACGCCCACAACGTGCACCTCAGTTAAAGGGAGGCAACCACAATGACATGTGTCATTGATGTGGATCAAGTGAGCATTGGTTCAAGCAATGCAAGGCAAGTGAGCAACTAGCTTCAAGATACAGGGCATACAGGGACCTGAGGGAGCAAGAAGTGTACCTTACAGAAGAAGAAGAAAATGGTGGAGACATCCATCTCACCATAGAGGACTTCAAAGCTGACGATGAAGTGCACAAGGATGCCACAGACTTTGATTAGATTAGTCCTTTTATTTTCCAAGAATTTTTGTAATGGCAATATGCCTTAGTCAATAAATGACAATTGTATTAAACACTTTCTTATGTGGTGCACCCAATGAAATATGATGTCTAGGAAAGTCATTGAGATTAATGGTACTTAAGAGAGCCTCCCTCCACCAACATCTCTCTCTACTTTCCTGGTCATATTTGATTGGAGTTACCAAATGGATAGAGTGACTACAATGTGTCTTAGTTTGATTTTATTTTGGATTAGACTTTTTAGGACCTTTGATGTAATCATTGGCTATCTTTATTAATAAAGTATCGTATTATTATTTGATGTCATGGACATGTTTTAAATCCGAACTTTATTATTTTTCAGTATGTTTCCTGGAGAGTTGGAATGTCTTGTTGATAGTGGCACCACACATACTATATTGCGACATAGGCAACTATTTCTATGGATGACGCCTAGTCGATCTTCTGTGACTACGATGGCTGGACCATCACAATTGATTCATGGTCAAGGACCAGCTCAATTTATATTGCCAAATGGCACAAGTATTAATGTCACCGAAGCTCTATATGCTCCTAGGGCTGGAAGGACCATATTGAGTTTTAAAGATATAAGAGCCAATGGTTTTCATGTGGAAACACATTGTGAGAATGGACAAGAGTTCCTTTGCATCACCTCTAATGACTACGGACATAAACGAGTATTAGAGAAACTTATGTGTCGATCTAGTGGGTTGTATGCAACCACTATTCGAATTATTGAATCCAACCATGTCATGAGAGATGACTTATGGGATTCTGACACATATAGGCTTTGACATGACCGTTTGGGACACCCAGGTCGTGATATGATGATCTGTATATTAAAGACTTCACATGGACATCCATTTTTCAAAACGAAAAGAAGTCAGAGCCAAAATTCTATCCAAGGTCGGGCTGGCGCCACCTACCCCCTGCGGTCCAAAAGTGGTATTGACGCCACCAATACCTCCTTGGTTCCTTTTTCTACTTCTAAAGTCAATTATGACTTCGTGGCTCAACCGGATACTTCCCTGGTTGCTTCTAAAGCCCATCTTTCGTTTTGCAAAGACTGCTCTTTAGCAAAATTAGGATCAAAACCATCCTATGCAAAGGATACTAAAGAAAATATTACATTCTTACAAAGAATCCAAGGTGATATTTATGGACCTATTCAACCAACTTGCGAGCCATTTAGATATTTTGTGGTGTTGGTTGATGCATCGACACGATGGTTACATGTCATGCTATTGTCCACAAGAAATGCTGCATTTGCTAAACTCCTAGCACAAATCATTAAATTAAGGGCTCACCACCCTGATTATCTCATTAAGTCAATTCGTCTTGACAATGCTGGAGAGTTTACATCAAAAACGTTTGATGACTATTGCATGTCCATTGGGATTGAGGTTGAACACCCTGTTCCTCATGTTCACGCCCAAAATGGTCTCGCAGAAGCTGCCATTAAAAGACTTCAAATGGTCGCTAGAGCATTGGTTATGCTCACCAATCTCCCTGTTTCTGCTTGGGGCTATGCAATATTGCATGTAGCTGTGCTCATTCGTCTGAGGCCTACTACCACTCAACCCTTTTCTGCGTCCCAGATGGTTACTGGATATGAGCATGATGTCTCACACTTACGCATATTTGGGTGTACAGTTTATGTGCCAATTGCACTGCCACAGCGCACCAAAATGGGTCCTCAAAGACGATTAGGCATTTATGTTGGATATGACTCTCCAACTATTATCCGATACTTAGAACCCTTGACAGGCGATCTATTTACCGCTAGATTTGCGGATTGTCACTTTGATGAGATAGTCTTCTCGTCGTTAGGGGGAGATAGCAGGAACAATAATGTTCAACAGGAACGACAGGAATTGTCGTAGTCTGTCCCCATTTTGTCTCATCTTGATCCCCGAACCACACAGTCTGAAATTGAAGTGCGGAGAATTCTCAATCTTTAGAACGTAGCAGACTCTATGCCTGATGCGTTTTCTGATATCGTTAAAGTGACAAGATCACATATACCTGCTGCAAACGTACCTGCAAGGATTGATGTCCCTAAAAATCATGGACATGGTTCCACCCCTAGGGGTATTAGGCATGGCGCCTCCACCACTAATAGTGATGGCAATGTGGCTCAGGCCTGGCTCCCAGCAACAAAACGTGGGAGGCCCAAAGGTTCGATAGATTCTCGCCCGAGAAAGAAAGCGAGTTTGGCACAGAAAGATCCATTAATCATCGACATAAATAACCCGTCTCATGAAGATATTCCGGATTATGGTTATGTCCAAGAGACATCATTGGGGGACGCTCCAATGTTAAAATCAATTCCAGGGAAAGGGAGATCTCCATGAATTACACTAGTGTACATGAGACGTTGAATTGAGATTCTATTAGCCTTGATGATGTGTTTGCATATTCTATTGCTCAAGAAATTATAGAACACGATGATATCGAACCTCGTTCCATTGAGGAATGTCAACGAAGAGCAGACTGGCCTAAATGGAAAGATGCGATCCAGGTTGAATTGGATTCACTAACAAAGAGACAGGTATTTGGGCCTATAACGCTGACACCCCCAAGTATAAAGCATGTTGGCCATAAATGGGTCTTTGTTAGAAAGCGTAATGAGAAAAATGAGGTTGTTAGATACAAAGCCCGCCTTGTGGCTCAAGGTTTCTCACAACGCCCTGAAATCGACTACGAGGAGACATATTCTTCCGTAATGGACGTTATAACGTTTCGCTATCTTGTCAGTTTGGTAGTTTCTGAAAAACTTGACATGCAACTTATGGATGTGGTTACAGCATATCTCTATGGGGATCTAGATTCAGAGATATATATATATATATATATGAAGGTTCCAGATGGACTTCAATTACCCAAGTCAAGTGGCTCTAAACCAAGGAACACGTTTTCAATAAGATTGAGACGCTCACTATATGGATTCAAATAATCCGGATGGATGTGGTATAACCGTCTATGTGACTACTTGATTGGGAAGGGATATGTCAACAATGAAATAAGCCCATGCGTGTTTATAAAGAGGACAAGTTCCGGATTTGCAATTGTAGCAGATTATGTCGATGACATGAACCTAATTGGAACTCTAGATGAGTTAAAGGAAACTGCTAAGTACTTGAAATCCGAATTTGAGATGAAAGATCTTGGGAAAACACGGTTTTGCCTCGGACTAGAACTCGAGCACCGTAGTGATGGGATTATGATCCATCAGTCAGCATATACTCAAAAATTATTAAGGCGCTTTAATGAAGATAAAGCAAAGCCTGTGAGTACTCCCATGATCGGTCGTAGTCTTGAGCCTGAAAAAGATCCGTTTCGTCCAAGGGATGAGGACGAAGACTTATTAGAGGCTGAAGTGCCCTATCTAAGTGCAATAGGCGCATTATTGTACTTAGCTCAGTGCACAAGACCGGACATCTCATTCGCAGTGAACTTGTTAGCTCGACACAGTTATGCGCCAACACGCCGCCATTGGATTGGCATAAAGACAATTTTTCGATACTTGAGAGGTACGATTAATATGGGCTTGTTCTATCCCTACAGAGAGAAAAGAAATAACGGAAATGTGGGATCGGACTCCACAAGGCAAAACGCCACCTTCCGTGCCCCTCCTCCCTTCCATCAAAATGACAACGATGTCTTAATGGGTTTTGCTGATACAGAGTATCTCTCTGACCCTCAGAAAGGTCACTCCCAAACGGGTTATGTCTTTACCATGGGAAGCACTGCAATATCTTGGAGGTCTACAAAGCAGACCGTTGTTGCTACTTCCTCAAATCATGCAGAGATTATCGCTCTACATGAAGCCGTGCGAGAATACATATGGCTAATGTTTGTAGTTAGACACATTCGAGGAACTTGTGGTTTGAAGTCTACCACAGATAAACCTATATGCATTTATGAAGATAATGCAGCTTGTATTGAGCAAATGAAGTTAGGTTTCATCAAGGGCGACAACACCAAGCATATATCGCCTTAAGGGCACGTTTACTTACTTGGAAGGAAAGGGAATGATTACGGGGTAAAAAATTCATGCGTTCACTAACACATAAAGGAATCGGAATGATTCCGGGTAAAAGAATTCCTGCGTTTACTAACATATGAAGGAATCGGAATGGATGTAGGTCCCATCTCCTTATCAGGAATCGATTCCTGAATACTCAGGAATTCGATTACGAAGGGGGGAGATGGGTTTAGGAATCATTCCTCCGGAATCAATACCGATTCCTTTCTTCTCCCATTCCACTTGTCTCCGATTCATGATTATTTTCCATTCCAAGTAAGTAAATGTGTCATAAGTTCTTTTACAATCAGCAACAACAAACACTTCTAAATATTGAAGTGAATCAAATCCGTTCAGAGGATAATGTAGCGAACTTGTTTACCAAGTCGTTACCTAAATCCACCTTCGAGAAACATGTGAAGAGCATTGGATTAAGAAAGTTATCCGAACTCCCATAATTGTAGAAATCAGGGGGAGACCTTGACATCAGGGGGAGGTATGATGTCTACATGTTTGATCTCAAAGAGTGAAGGACATGTTGTGCTCTTTTTGCCCTTCGACCAGGGTTATTTTTGTCCCACAAGGTTTTTGTTACCTGGCAAGGATTTTAGTGAGGCAACGATTAAAACGTTATCACCGAGTTTGAACGGCACAAGGGGGAATGTGGAAGGATGTCGACTACTCCACATTCACGCGCGTTGTGCTCTTTTTCTCCTTCGATCAAGGTTGTTTTTTCCCACAGGGTTTTTATTACTTGGCAAGGTTTTTGACGAGGCAACTTAGAAGCGCATAGCAGAAGCAACACTATTGACATGGAATATCCAAGGGGGAGTGTTGTAAATGATAATGACTATTTATGCAATAGGTATTGCTTAATGTATGCGATTGACAGACTCGTAATGTATGCGATTGACATACTTGTAATGTGCGATTGATTAGTATAGCTATTATATATTGCCTTTTGTATACATGATGTAACCCTATATAAACCTCATGTTGAGATGAATACAATACAATTATCCAATTCTCTACGACAGTAATGCCAATTTAGACATTAGATTCCTCTAAACTAAATAACTACATGGCAAACAACATAACAGATCTAGATTACGAAACAAGTTCCTCTCCGGTGAGCAATCAACAAAATTACACTAATCCATTTTCCACCCAAACCTGTGTACAAACCAATTCCACTGGTCACAACAAATTGAAGGCTAGAACATCTCCCAAAAATACAATCCATCATTGACCCAGACAATAAAACCCCCTAAATTCAAAGCAATTATAACATGTTCCTCTCTAATCACTAAGGTCTCAAATACATAATGGGCCACCAAAGCTACGAACTTTAAGTTCAACATTCATTCAAAAGAAACAATACCTCGTCATACTCCTTCTTCTCAGCCTTGGGTTGCTTCAAAGGCTTTGCCTTTCCACCTAAAACAAAAGGAACAAAATTAACTTTGATTCCAAAATCCTATCAAATCTGACAAATTTTTAGGGTTTATGAGAATTGAATCTAAAAAGGTTGGGGCTTTTGAATCAGAAAGGACGTACCTTGCTTGGACGACATGGCTGCGATCTAGGGCGGAAGGTTTGGTCGGAAATCGAGAGCTAGAAGAAGAAAGAAGACCCAACCCTATTTGCAGCAGTAGCCAATAATAATATTGGTGGAAGACAAGTCACCGCCATATGTTGAGATGTACAAGAGCTGAAGAAGAAGGCGATCTGAGAGAAGACGAAGAAGAGGAAGGAGGAGATGTGGTGTCTGCCTCGCGATGGAGAAGTAAACCCCATCTGTTTCAATGTCATTTTCAGAAAAGGAGGAGGACAAAACCGGTAGTTCCACATATTTCATTAAAGTCATTTACTGTTGCTCCGTGTTTTCCCAAAGCAGCTTTCAAAATCTACAAATTGTAGCTTCTCAAAATCTGCTTCATGGAGAAGCTATTTGGATCAAAAGCAGCTTTAAGAAATTTTATCAAACATCATACTCTTGGCCCAAAAGCAGAAGCAGCCCCAAAAGCACCTCAAGAATCAATCCCAAACTAAGCCTTAAGTTTGTTACCGCTTGTACCCTCTTTCAACCAACTGGAAAAGCTTACAATCCAGTCTAGAATTAGCAGTTGTTAACAGTTAACAGTCTACCACAAACAATTCTTTTGGGAATGCTGGCCATTACCAGTTTTTTACAATTCATCCTTTTCCACAAAGGCAATACGTATTCATTTCTCTGCAATTTGTTTTGTTTTTGAAGAACAAAAGTTATCAATAGAAGCACTCATCCAATAATTCCAGATTCACTTGAAACCCAACTGCTAATGCACTAAGACCCCTACTTTAATCTTTCCGACCAGTAGGATCATCAATGAATTAGTGGGGAGAGGTTTAAAGTACTGATGTTGAAGCTGTTTTAAAAAAGAAACAATCTTGAATTACAGATATTGTTATCAACCAAACGAAACCAGTACATAGAAATTGGGATTTAAAATCCAAAGAAAAGTGTGGGATAAATGATTGAGAATGATCAGATAGAGCTAATACATTGATGCCACCATGGTGGCAAATCAAACCAATAGGAAACCAAAAAGTTCAAATCATCATCTCATTCTCAATCCTCCAACACAAAACCTAGAAAAATCACAAGCACTCAAAAACAACTTACAGACTTTATCAATCACAAATAGAAAAAAGAATTGTGGGGAGAAAAGATGAGTCAGATAAAGCTGATACATGGTGTCGCCGTTATTTCGGCAATCAAACCAATAGGGAAACGTTCAAATCATCATCCTCATCTCATTCTCCCTTTTCTCATGATAAACAAATGTATCCAAATTCTACGCTCAGAGACATTACAACACTGAGTGTGGCCATTACAAAAATAAGCATTAAAGAGTCATGACGGTTGATCGCCAGTTATGCACAGCAAAGGAATTTTATTCTTAGAATTCAATTTGTAATCAATCCAATCTCAATAATTAAAACTGAGATTGTATTTTTTTTTATCATCTTTATTTTGTACTATAAAAAGGGCCGTAGACACAAAAGCTCGATACAAATTCAACATTCTCAATTCTTCTATCAAATCGCTACACTCTGTCAATTTACAATATCTCTCGTGAATTATTTTACTTACTAGTATTGTTCTTGTCTTTTCTCCACTTTACATTCTTGCAAATTTATATTGTCGTTCTTTATATCTCTTGCTCGTTATTTTGCATGCACTTAATTTCTTTGCATCTACTTTCCTGCACTTACTTTTTCACAAATCATATTAAGAAAATCATAAAGACTTTCGCAAGGGCTTCTGGATCCTATAAATAAATTTTTAGGGTTCATGTGTTTCTTCGTTTGCACCCGTATTGAATAAAGGCGTCGGGGTAATAGCTTATACTTTGATTTTGTTTTTACTGTGACTTGTGAATATCTGCATACCATAGATTTATCAATTGTCACTCAACCTTTCACATTCATTCACCGAGTTGCACAGCTCGAACACTCTAGCTAGTAAAGCTGACTCATGTAAAGTCCTTGCATCCAAGGCAGAGAGAACCCCCCGACTGAGACTGATTCTTCCTCGGCCCACAATCAACTGATTAGAAGTCAGATCAGAGCAAACTTAGTAATTTAGATCAAAATCTTGCTTGGCCTCCCGTCTGCGAGTTGGCACGCCCGCACACACGTCACAAAGTCATAAGGACATGTGTAAGCCAAGAAGACCTTGGCCGAGTGACACGTGGCCGAGACGAATTTTTGAGCGAACAGTAGTATAATTGCATTGAAGTCATATAACTATCCTCCTCTGATGGTTTCGACTCCACATCATTGTCTGGTTCCATGTTCGCAGCATTTGTTGGTTTTAATTTCACATCCTTTACTGTTTTCAACACCTTACATTTTTGTAATTTCAATTAACAGCCTTTGTTGGTTTCAGTTCTTTTCATTCAGGCTTACGCTAATAGGTTTTCTCTCTTAATCGGATTATAGTAGAAATTCATCATTGCTTGGAGCATGAAATTTCCTTCTGTTTGAGCCTAAATTCCACTCTGGTTAAAAGAATCATCCATCACTCCGTTTTCTAGCATCAATTCTTGTGTACCAATTGCAATTTGATATTCACTATAAAGGCTTATCAAGCAATCAAACTTCATCCATGTTTGTTTCTCCCATGTTTTATACTTTTATAGGATGAGTGTGATTGAGAAGGAAGACTGGAGAAGTGTCATAGATTTCGTGACAATTGCAAAGCATATTTAGCTGCCACAAGACCCCATGCAAATCAACAGTAGCTGCCCAAAATGGTATACAATGTCTTATATTAATCTTTCCCAGTTCTTCCGAAAAATATGAAAAGCAACTTGGCTATTTTGTTACATTGGTTCCCAGAATGGATATCTAGCTATTTTGGAAACCAATGAAACAAAAAGAGTAACATTACCCTTCAATTCGGTTTATGTTTCAAAAAGGATGAGACAGCTCCCCTCAAATGAAAGGTCGTCCAGTCATTTTTAACCCACCTTTCAATGTGGGATGCCAGAAATGAATCCACACTCTCAGATCCTCAATCTTAATAGCTCACCTTCTTTTTATGTCATTTCTCATGAAATCGTCCAACACCTTTGAGCAGCTTCTCCATAAAAACAAGATCTCCATACATCATCAATTCACACCAGAAACTAGGGCAATCTTCTAGTTTATGCTAAGCTTACGTAACAAACCCATTTATTACCCAATGCCAAACTGAAGAAGGGGAATACATTATTACTGAAAAACAATTTTGTAGATATATTAATGCACGAGTCTAAACCGAGGCAGAGAAGAGTTTCCATCTTGCCCCTTGAGCCTATAATATGCCATGTATTCTCCAAAACTGATATTGTCTCTGTAAATTGGGGGATGGGTTTCGGAAACAAGCTCCTTGAACGGCCCAAATGGTTTGAGCTTGTCCTCTGCACTGAAAAAACATGCAACTGATGTTCGGGGTTCCGCGGTCCTGGTTGCCAAAACTCTGTGCTCCACACTCTTGAACTTGTCATTACTAGTGATCTGCATCAAGTCGCCTAGATTTGCTACCAAAGCTCCTTGCACTGGTGGCACATCCACCCAAACATTTTGATGAAGCACTTGCAGGCCACCGACACTGTCTTGAAGGAGCAGAGTGAGAAAGGAGATGTCCGAGTGCTTGCTTGCGCCTAAAGTTAGATGGGGCTCTGGGCAAACCGGGTAATAGTGGCCAACCAGTGATGTCGACTTAAAGCACCCTAGGCTTGAAAGGTAGTCAGTGCTCAGACCTAAAGCTTCGGACAATAATTCAGAGAGCTTCTCTTGTAGTTGAGTCATGTGCTTACCGTACTCGACAATTTCCCTTCTACACAAATATATACAAGTCAACAATTTAATTATCATCATTAAATTTTGTACTGTGATAACATTATTATTGAGAAATGAATAATTAATAGAAAACCAACAAAGCTACAAGAAGCTAGCTAGGCCAGGAAAGAGAACAAAAACAACAAACTAGCGAGTAGCAACAAACAAACTTGCCCCTGTAGAACATCTTACAAGTGAAAAAATTAACACCATAACAAAGTGAGAGCAGCAAGCAGAAACCAAATACTAAGAAACACCCCAAATCTGCAAAATACGCAAATTAGCATACATGTTAAGGTGCAAAAACTTTAGAACAAAATTGAGGTACCTGCAGACTTGAGGCAGTGCTTGAGAGTTGCCTTCATCTTCTGGGAACTGCAGCTGCCAGGAGAAACTGTCCCTCCAGCCAGCCTGAGTCGACGCCTTCAAATCTCCGTTGCTGAAGTAGTTGAACGCCTTCTTCTTGAAATCGCGCGAGTACCACTCCACCTTGGTTTCATGGGGCTGCTCGTGAAATCGTCGAACACTTTTCAGCACCTCCTCCATAACTTCAAGTGGAACTCCATGGTTCACTATCTGAAAGAATCCCCAAGCTTCAGCTGCTTTGCTCATCTCATTGATGACTTCTTTTCGCCTCTCGGTGCTCTGATCAAGGCCCTTGAGATCAATCATTGGAACTCGGAAATCATGATTCATGTTGTTTCGTTGCAACTCCTCTGGAGGGTGTACGAAGATTGGTGGGATCTTGGTCAATCCAGAGTGGACAATTCCTTTGACACCAGCTTTGGATTCATGAAATTCTTTCACCCTCTTCTCGGCCTCACTATGACCCACGGCTTCCATCTTGATTGATTTAGATTTTAGACGTTGACCGATGATGATTTAGGTATGGTTAGTGAAATACGTACGTACAAACTTTCACAACTAATTATCCTGAAGGTGCGTACAAGTTGAAGATGAATGCAAGTAGCTTGTGGTTGGTCTCAATTTAAGAGAGAGGTTAGACACGAGTGGCTCGATCGGTCATTAAGAGAGAGGTTAGACACAAGTTGAAGATGAATGCAAGTAGCTTGTGTATGATAAATTAATAATACATCCATGTGTTTATCGTTATACTATATAGTATAGAGTTAATTTTGCTGATAGCCTGGAACTGACTTTCAAACAAATAATTGACATGCAAGTCTGATCGTAAAAAAAAAAAAAAGGCTAGTCCAATTAAGTGTACCAAGACTCTTTGGGGATCGGAGCAGATCCTCTTGGCTATTTAATTTTTTTATCCCTTTTTTTTTAATCTGAATTGTTGATTCTATGTGGCTGTTGGTTAGGCGTTAAAGTCTCTGTTAGGGTGGAGAGGATTGTATGCACCGACAGTGCAAGTGCACTGACGGTTAATTTAATCTCTAAAAAAATAACAGCCACTCATCTAATCCATTCCTTTATATATTTTAATATCAAAAAAATTACATCTATTCATATTGCAAGTATCCATGCACTGACAGTGTGCAAGTATCCATGCACTGACAGTGCATGGAATACACTCTCCCGTTAGGGGTAAAAAGGGATCAATTTGGGTAAATTCATAGGCTGGGTAAGTTTCTTAAACAATATTCGTTAGATATTATATTATGGAGAACAGCGAGGACAATTCTCCGTTGCGGAGTTCACTACTCCGCCTTCTAAATCTGATCCTAATCCTAAGCAGTTGATGATGGGGAGAACAAAACCCAGATTGCCCTTCAACAGTGATTGGTAAGACAATCAATAAGAAACCCGGATTGCCCTTCCACCAATTCACATCGGTCAGAACAGAATTGAATAAAGGTTTAAACTATTGCTAAAAATACAATCTTTTTCTAAAGACTAAGCAAAGCAGACGAAACTGAACACCCATTCCTTAAGGACTGAAGTAAACCCAAAACATAAAACATAAACGTATCGTTGTAGATTGCACCGCATGAAAATTCGTTTTTTCTTAAATTAATTTTTATAATTCTGAAATTTTAAAAAATCGTAATAAATAGCTTGGGTATCTAAAAAATTTTCCAAAAATTCCCACAAAATCGTCGCGTTGCGTATTTTATTATCGAACCATTAATAAAAATTCATCGAAATATTCCCAAGCATCCATAATATTTACCAAGGTTAAGAAATATATCTCGAACAACCTCATCTTAGCTCCTTTAATTTTTTCGGGGCTCACTTTTGAAAGTTGCCTTCTTAAATTTTTCCTCATGGTTCAGCTCCCCTTAGACAAGTATAAGCATATATAGGGTTGAGCGTTTTGACCGATGTCGAAACAAAGGCGGACCGGGTTAATTTTTTTACACAGTACCTATTAATACAAGGTAAATACATTGGTAATGTCAAACTTATCGATTTTCATTTTCGATTTGCATGTGAAAAGAGACTCAAAACTCATCATTAACTGTGTCAAAAAGAGAATCCAGCAACCATGGAGAGCAGGCACGGACACAAGGGTGCAGCACACCTCAACATTTTGTGGGGGGGGGGGGGGGGGGGGGGGGGAATTAATATATGTATACCAAGTCATAGCACCCCTTAAAAAAAAAAAAAAAAAGAGTCAACATGTATAATTAATGTGTGTAGCAAACTAACAGACAAGTCTCTCCTTTTCACCATTTCTTTGTCCTCTCCTCCTCACCTCTGCCCACTGCCCAGTTCCGCGTTTCTCAAGCTCAGATGCTCACCTCTCTCTACCAAGTCACTCTATCTCCTCTCCTCAATAATCTGCTCTCATCTCTCAACCTTATTCAGGTATTACACCTTAACTTCTCTTCTATAATGAAATTTTTTGACGAAATTGGAATGGTATTTAGGTTAGAATTTGGGTATTTCTAGATTTCTTGATGTAAGTAATCAAATCTATTGATTTCTAGAAAAAGATATTGAATTTGTATTATTAATACCCAATTGCCCATGATAGTGGCAATTTCTTTATTGTGTTTAGAGGTCATCATGGGCCGGGCTAGGGCCGGCCCTACCCTAAATTTTAGGGCCGGGTAGGGTCGGGCCGGGGTTTAAATATGCTAACCCTTACCCGCCCGAAAAGCCCGATTCGCTAGGGCCGGCCTTCCGAATAGGGCCAAATAGGGCCGAAAAGGGCCATATTTTGTATAACCAAAAAAAAAAAATACATTGTATTTTTTCCTCAAAATGTGGCTAAATGATTATATAGGTAATACAAGACTCATTGTTTTTTGTTGATTATATTTAATACATATATACACACACACACACACACATATAGAAATTAACTTATAACATTTATTAATTTAGTTAAGGTGGTTATATTCAATTAACTATCTCTCTAAATCTATCAATATTAATTGTTGTGTAACAATTAAGGAAAATAATAGTTAAAGAAAACACAGCCTATGTAATAGAAAATAATAAAAATAATATATAAATTTTAGGGTAGGGCCGGGCCGGGCTTGGCCTTTACGGGCTCAATTGGGCCGGGCCGTAGGGTAGGGCCGGACTTTATTTACATGACTCTTACTCTACCCTATTTGAGAAAGGGTAGGGCCGGGTCGGGCTTCGGCCCTACGGGCCGGGCGGGTTTAGGGTCGAAGGGCTAAATGATGAGGCCTAATTGTGTTGATTGTTTGAGAGTTGAGTTGATTATACTTTGGCATCTTGTGGATGATATTTTGACAAGTGTTATGCAATTGAGATATTCCATCAAAAATAATGTAGACTCTGCCAAATTTTTGAGAATAATTTTTCTTGCCAGTATAAGGTAAATTTAGCCCACCTCAAATTTAATTCCTGGTTCCGTGCCTGATGGAGAGTGTCAACATCATTAGAGATATTCAACAGCTAGCTAGCTTATTTGATTCAATTTACTTTGATCATGTCTATAAATATGATAATTTTGTGGTAGATGCGCTCGCAAATTTAGACCATAAATTTGGAGAAGGTCATACTTGGACTAACTCCATCTCTAGAAGCTTCTAGAGCTATTTTATTTGATGTTGTAAACCTTGGTTGCCCAAGCGACTTCCACCTTTAATGAAAGACATATAAAAAAATAGAACAATCAAGTGTTGCTAAAACGAAGGTTAGACTTTAGACAATTAGGAACATCTAAAACGTCTACGTGCTAACCAATTGATACTTGTTTATGAAAAAGAAATCAAAGCATGCGATTTTCTTTTGGCTTTAGCTCCTGCTTAGCTGTAAAGCAATGTTAATAGATGATTCTCTTGGTAAGAGGATCCTACAAAACATTTTCAATTCAAGGTGTCTGAACAAAAGCAAAGTGTATGGTAGGTTGATTCTCTGATAGATGGCACTTGATTAGCTTCATCACCAAGGTTTTTCTTGTACTTCAAATCTTTCTGGTTTTGGCTGCTGATCGATCACCAAGCAAACGGTCTGAATGAGACTAAACGTGAGGCCTAATCCTATGCTTGGATAACGAGGATCAACATCGAAATTTGGGTTAGGTGGTAGTTATATTTCTGAACCTGCCGGTTTGGCAATAGGAAAACGGAACTAACAAATAGACAATCGATACAGCAACTGGAAAAACGGTTGTTATGCACTCAAGGATTTAAGATTGTGCTCATATGATCGATTTCTTAAACATCAACACGAAATGTGCTACATGATCTACTAATTTGGACCTGTTCACTTGTAATTTACAGGAAAGTCATGTTTGTATGCTCCATGCTCAATTGCTCATTCTTTAAAAATGTATGTGAAATGTCTTACTTAGGGCTGGGCATATGTCGGGCCGGGTGGGTTTGAGGCCCAAACCGTTTCCGGACCGATTCAATCGGTTGGGCCAAAATGCAAACCGAGCACCGAATTGAAATGGGCTGGGCCGATATTTCGGTTGGGCAGAATTTTCGGATCGGCCCAGTTCGGTTTCGGGTTACATTTTTAGTCCCAAAAGTCACCTGTTGGGTCATTTTCAAGGCCCAATATTCTGGGCTAAACGTAGATTTTACACAGGCCTAAAACTTTTCTTCCTAATCTCTCATTTTCTTCACATAAATGACATAATCATGCCTAAGCACTTTCATGAACACTAAATAGTCCACAATTACAATAACTAAGTCCTCTAGTCCAGCATGAAATAAGTCCACAAATTCACAAGTCCAACAACAGAAACTAAAAGAAAGCAAGCAGCCAAGTAATTATCCAAACCCCCAGCTTACAGACCCAAATAAAAATAGTGCAGCCCTATTAAAATAACAACTAAAATGTTCAAATGAAAACAAATCCAGCAGTCCAGCAATTCATCTTAAGTCCCAGAGTGGAGAAAAGTTGTTGCCCAATGGAACCTGCAAGAGGAAACAAACAATAGTGATATAGCAGCTGTTGAAATTTTTAACAATAAAGCAGCTGCAAATTCAAGTTTGGATTCCAACAAAAATAATGAACTTTCTTAACAAATAAAGTAGCTGCAGAGTGCACACCACAATGGAACCTGAAAATTGCAGCTGCAAACATAATGAACATTCAACATTCTTAACAATAAAGCAGCATCTGCTGATTCCAACCTACTCAAATTAAAAAAATAAAAAAAGACAGTCCAACTTACTCAAATACTCAACTAGAAAATAGTTTCAAACTTACTCAAGTAGGCCAGTGACTCTTCACCCCTTCAAAGCTCACTGATTTCATGGTTGCAGCTCCTCTGTTATCACAGAATCTGTTTCAAAAGCAAACATTATTAACTAAAATCAGTAAAATATAAGTTCAAAAGCAAAAGGCAGAAGTGCTTACCTAATTCCATTTTTTCCAATTCAGCGTAAACTTCAAGTTCAGTCCTAGTAGGTTCTGTAAAGAGTGGCTGAGAATTGGCCCTTAACCAATCCGAGCAGCAAACAAGTGCCTCCACAGTTTTGGGAGTCAATGATGCCCTAAAAGGGTCAATAACCCTTTTCCCAAGGCTGAAAGCACTCTCACTAGCAACAGTGGATGCAGGAACAGCAAAGACATCTCTTGTTATCTGAGATAAGATGGGATATCTTCCTGCATTCTCTTTCCACCAGTTGAGTACGTTGAACTGTGCATTTGCACGGTCTTCCGATGGCTCTAATAAATACTTGTCAACCTCATTCTTGATCTCTACCACATCCTTTTCTTGTCGAAGCATCATAAACTCGTGCATGGTTGCAGCATGGCTATCTTCCTCAGCAGCAGTGGCACTTGCATCACTGAATTTGGGTATTGTGGCATCCAAAGATGCCTGGGCAGCTTCTGGATCATTATCAGCATACTCCTGGTAGAGCTGAAGAAAGGTGCTTTTGATCTCACCAACCATTGAAGCGACCATGCTCTTATCTTGCTATAACTTGGGGAAAAAAACTCAAGATACAGAATTTTGTGTCTTGGGTCCAACACTACTGCAATCACTAGAATCTTGTTCAAGTCTTCAAGTTTGAGCCAATATTTGTCAAACTTCTTTTTCATTGAAGTTCCTATGCTCACCAACAGTGGATCATCACTACCTATGCATTTATCGATCTCTCCCACAATGGTGCACATCCAAAGAAGTGGCTGGTTTGCTGTGACCACTTTGGTTCCACTACACTTTTGTGTAGCATCATAGAAAATCTTCAAAAACTTAATCAACCTTGTTGCCTTTTCCCAAACACTATTAGTCGGAGGCCCATCTCTCTTTTTCCCACCTACTCTTTCATGGAAATAGGATTCAAACTGAGAATCCTCATCCTCCAACCTCATAAATGCTTTTTTATACTTTAATGCTATGTCCAGCATGAAATAGGTGGAATTCCACCTTGTGCACACATCAAGTGGCACAATCCCACCCTTCGATTCTACTTTCTCTTGAGCAGCACATTTTCTGAACTTCTCTAACCTAGCAGGTGAGGACCTAATGAACTTAAACACAGTTTCTAATACCCTCAATGCTTGAATCTAGCTCTTCCATCCCATCCTTAACAATTAGGTTAAGGATGTGGCAGCAACACCTCATGTGCAAAAAACTCCCTCCCAACACCAACTCTCGCCAATTTCCTATTTTTTCCTTCATATAATCAAGTGCTACTTGATTAGGACTAGCATTATCCACCACAATCGTAAAAACTTTTTCAATTCCCCACCCAATTAGGCATGTCTCAACAAGATGACCAATGGTCTTGCCCCGATGATTTGGAATCACAACAAAATTTAAGATTCGCTTATGCAGAGTCCAATTATCATCGATAAAGTGGGCTGTAAGGACCATATAATTGATATTTTGGATAGAAGTCCATGTATCAGTGGTCAAGGACACTCTCTGTCCATAGGTAGCTAGAATATTCTTAATCCTAGTCTTCTCAGATTGATATAGATCCCAGATATCTCTAGCAATTGCCCTACGAGAAGGTGGACTAAATTGTGGCTGAGCTACCCTCATAAATCTCTAAAACCTTCCCCCTCAACAAAACTAAAAGGCAATGCATCTCTGATTATCATCCTAGCACAAGCAATCCTACAAGTATCCTTATCATAGCCTATAGCAATAATCTTACCCCCATTTTCAACTGAATCAAATACCAAGTTCTTCTGCCTTTTTTCCAGAATGTACAGTCGTACAGCGGGCATTTCTTGCATTGGTAGAGCATGTGGTACCTTATTGATGAAGTCCCGTTTGACTTTGAGTGCACCATGTATGTCTGCGGGCAGTAATTACACTTGGCTTTCGGTTTGGCCATCTTGCTTCTATCTGCATTCGTCAGCTTGGTGAAGTGATCCTAGGCTACACTTTTGTTCTTCCTCTTCGAACCAGCATCATCTTGCTGCTGAGAAGGTTGAGTTGCTACTCCAGGTTGAGGAATTGTAACAGAGGCAGAGGATACTCCGGCGATTGGTCCAGCAACAGCTTGATTTGATGTGTTCCCAATGCTGGATTCAGCATGAGTAGGAGTAGGAGTAGGCGTTGGCGTCGGTGTGATAGTTTGAGAGTTTCCCTCCATCATCTGCAATCAATAAGAACCCCAATTAGTCGGAGAAAATCCAAAAGAACAAAATCACAAATCACAAATCGAAAAGAAAATCGAATAGCAACTGAACAAGTTCAAACTATTAGACAACTTTCAGTAGCATAAACCTAGAGAATAGCTAAAGAAACTCGAAACCCATTACCCCAAAACCCAAATAGAAAGTCGAAACCCTAGATTCTAAGTTTTCTAACACCAAAGTGACCAAACCCAGAAGTCTAGAACTGCAGAACTGTGAAGACTTGAACTCTATTTAAGTTAATTAGTCTAGTTTACTCTACTTCTAAACTATTTATAGCTATATACTTATTGTTTTAGTAAAAGAAGGGCCAAATATAGAGGTCTAGCTTTGTGTATAGGGTCATGAATGATGAATTGCTTGATCCCTGCTGATTTGGTTTTTATAACTCAAAAACCAACTAACTTTTGTTAACAAAATACTAGAGTAGAACACAAGTGTTTCTTACAAACAAAAGCAAACTTTTACCTGTTTACATTCTTTGTCAAAAAGAAAAAGAAAAAGAAAATAGTACAAATTGTGCTTGGTTACAATAAGGTTACATAGATAGCTACAAGTACTATATTTACATTAATACATGTTTCCAAATGTCACAATACATCAATTTCTTATTTATGTTTTGTATTTATAGCTTCCTTGACTTTTTTTTGATGTAAAGGGTTTGGAACCCAGCCTAGCTGGGAGGCTCAGCCCCACGCCCGAAGCTTCCTTGACTTGCTGCCATTACATTTTGCAAAAGTACAAAAATTTCCAGCAACTGTCTTTAGCTCGTTGTGTTCTCTCTTCTTGAGTTTCTTTGGCTGGAAGTCTTATTAAAACCTGCAACACATGCCCAAAAACACATTAGAAGAAGAAAAGAAAATCTGGAATGATATTTTGTTTTATTTAACTGCTGTGTCACCTAGTAGCTTGTTGAAAACACATGTTTACACACTTCTTACCACCATTAAGAGTCTGCAGAAATAAAGTTACTTGTGTGCAGCAAGTGGCTGCTCTTAGAGCAGCTTAAAACTTGGGCAACAAGCTCAAAGTAGGAGCTAGTAGTTTGGGATAATTTTCAAATGATTTTTCTAAGCAGGAGCTGGCAGTAAGCTGCTCCCAATGGTTATCTAACTGACTAAGCTAAGCAGGAGGTGGCTAGTCTACTTATAGATTCTAATTATTACATCTTCTAGTATAAAAGAAGCCTTTACCTGCAGTAAGAAACACAAGTTAGAAAAGAGAGCAGAAAAACAAGTTAGAGAATCTAGAAATAGCAGGGACCGGAGACAAGTCTTTAGAGGTCTGGAAACAAAGTCTCAGCTTTACTAAATCAGGTTTAAGGTAGGGGAAGTTTTGGGGAACCTCAAGTTTGATTATATCAGTCTATTGATATGATTTTGAGTGATATTTGCTGCTGATCAAAATGTTTATACTGTGTAAATTATATATATATGCTTAATTCATCATCATGTTGTTTTATCTGATCCTAGCTTGAAGAAAGAGTGATAATGGTTGTGTAGTTAAGTTTAATACTCGTAAGGGACCAGCAAAGTCAGCCAATGGTATATACACTTGGGGAGAGAAGCCCCTTCAATTATTATTGATAAAACGATCTATTGTTTGGCAAGAAGACACTGGTGACCGAGATTAGTACAAGATTACTAACAACTGCAGTATAAGGAGTTATTTTCTATCTTGCATCATCACTAATTATATGTATGAGGTTTGCTCTACTAAGCTTTAAGCTCACCCCTATTTTGATATTGTGCAGATCATGCTCTTGAGGGTTAGAGTTTAATTTCTGGAAATCTAGTTGTTGGAAAAGAAGAAATAAATTTTTAGTTTGCTGTTTTGGTTTATCTTTGTACAATAAAGCTTATTTTCTAAGCTTGCTTTTATTTCTCTTGTAAGTACTTACTTATGTAATAAAGAGTTTATCTGATTCTCATTTTTTTTCAATATAGTTTTTATTTGCCAAAGTGTTTCTTATCTTTGACAATTAAAAGCTATTCACATCCTTACTTGGAATTATTTTTTTTGCAGATTTCCAAGTTAGGGTGTGACAAGAACGTTACCTCTAAACCCGAATTACCAACCCAGAAACTCTCCAAGTCTCAAACACATACAATTTTCAAATCGAAAAAAATGAAATTGAGAGAGTGAATCTGACCCTAATGTCGAGAGAGCAGAGGCGTGGCGGCTGAGATAGTTAGAGACGGTGAGGTGGCGAGGAGGCTGAGATCGTGACGTGGCGAGGCGGTTGTGACTCTGTGAGAGAAGAGGTCGAGAGAGAATTGACTCGAGATAGAAAGAGGTCGGTGCAAAAATGAACTAGGGTTTGACACTTTGTTGAGTTGTTCAATGAGATTGAAATTGTATGCGGTAAGGTGCACGGTGAGAGTAGAGTCACCAACGAAACAATGACACCAAATAAAAAAAATTAACTTAAATATATATATATATATATATATATTTAAAATCGGTCCGGTTCAGTGTGAAACGGTCGGTTTCAAACCCGACACCGAACCTGGACCGTTTATTTTCGGATAGGTGCGGTTTCACGGTTTTTCTTCACTATTTTGAGTCGGTTCGGTTTTTCGACCCGATTATTTGGTGCGAATCGGTCAGTTTTAGACTCTGGATTCGGTTTTTGCCCAGCCCTGGACTCTTACTGTTTGAACACAAAGAATGCTCGAGTTTTTTCAAACGTATGTCACAAAATTCATCATTTGAGTTTGATAGTCTGGTGCCTTGAAAACTAATAAGCTTATTTCAAAAATTTGATGATGAATGTGCTTGGCAGAATCTTATTGTTTTGCAGTAGGCATTCATAACAACTTCTGGCATGCGTTTTTTTTTTTTTTTTTTGGCAATTGAAGAAATTTATTAAATAAAAAAGATAGCAACCTAAGGGGGACATTAAGCCAAAACCCTTTAGAAAAAAACAACAAAACCAAAAGGCAACCAAAACATAAGCAAGATTAAACAAAACCGATTGAATCAAAGATCAAGACGTACAATGGGCGTCCGATTACAGGTAGGATAAGGGACTCGTGAATCTCTTTTGGTCTTTAATTTTTTATTTTGAGACTTTGGAACAGACTTAAGAAGATTCTCATCTTCCAAAGTTGCTTCACCCTCAATAAATCGATCAGGAACAAAAGGACTTATATCAGCCTGAGCATATGTGTGATGACCAAGGGGTTCTTCATTTTCTAAATCACCCCAACAGAACTTAGTCTGATGGGCTCTACCAAAGCGGAATCCATATTATTAATGTCAACCAAAGTGTCATTGCACTCTCCCTCTGTCTCTTGCTCATCGGTAACAATGCTCTCGCCTTGCTGCATTTGAGCAAGAATCTCGAAACTATTACCAATGGAAATATTGACATTAACATTACCTGGGGAATTTTTTGGAACTGAACTTGCAATTGGGCTTGAGATATTATGTCCTACCTCTTGTACTATTGGAACAATGGCTTGCTCAACAACAAATGGAGTAGTAGCTCTTTGCTTAACTGTAGCATTTCATTAGTGACTGAAAATTAGTGCCTCTCATTTATATTTTATTCTAGGCATGAAATTTAACTGAAGTATACCACGTAAATTAGAACCAAAGGCAGCTGGTTAACCTGGTTACTAAATCGGAACCAAAATGTCCATGTCCACCTTAGTTCTTGATACTGATGATGGGATAACTGCTGAAGTTACTAGGGAATCTAAGGAATGGAACAAAAATGAAAAGGCAATGCTATGTTTTATCACTGCCACTATATCTAATGAAGCATTGTCCTCTTTAGTTGGCAGTAGAAATTCAAGGGAGGCTTGGCTCAATTTGAGGAACAAATATTATGCAATTTCAAGATTTGCTGTCATGCAACTGAAGACCAATCTACATACATCACAAAAAAATGATGATTCTATAGACAAGTATCTTCAACGAGTCAAATATTTTAGAGATGAGTTGGCTTTTGTAGGTGTTCACTGTGCTGATGACATTATCATCTTAGCTCTCAATGGTTTGCCGCCAAAGTATAACAACATTGAAGTGGTTATTAAAGCCATGGAAAGGTTTATCGCTATGGAAGAGTTTCGATCTCAATTATTGGTTGTTCCGAGAGATTTTGAGAAAACAATGGTGCTTCAAACTCAAAATACCATGTCTGTTATGAGCGGTTTGCTCAAAGATTCAATGAGAGTTCGTCCAATGCTGGAAATTACAGTCACAATTCCTCTCAAAGTGTGCAATAATTAGTATGGAATGTCAAGTACTGGAATGTCATCTCATGCAATCTTGTCATCTCAGGCCTTCCCCAACCCAAAGGTCTAAAGGGGTAAAATTTAACCCAATTCATGTCCAACCCATTAGGTTAAGGGTTAAAGGGCCAAATATGAGGGCTAAACATAACCCTTCAAATAGCCCTATAGCTAGCCCTTTGAAAAAATCAATCAGAAAGTGGAGAGGCCCACGTTGGGGTCAGTTGTTTTGCATGCATGACGTCAGCAACGGCATCTAGTCATTGGTTTTTTTTTTATAAATTTTTTTATACTATAAATACATATCACCTTAACCTTATTTTTCACATCTTCCTTCTACTTTCTCATATATATCTCTTTATTCTCAATCTTTCATTTTCTCCCTATTCTTAAGCTCTCATTTATTTTGTTCGTTATCAAAAATGACTAGCTCATCAAAAAGAAGTGTGAATTGGTCACTGTTGGAAGATGAAGCACTCACCGTTGCTTTCATGAAAGTATCCCGAAATTTCGTCAGTGGTACAAGTCAATCGGAAGATGGTCTTTGGAGCCAAGTCCAACAAAAATTCATGGAGATCCAAGATACTATTTTGGTACAAAGGACGTGGGAGAGTTGCAAATCTCGATGGCAAAGATTTATTTTTCCTCAAATGAACAAATAGCACTCTTGCATCAAACGTGCCGAGAGGAGGAACCAAAGTGGAGGCAATCTTCAAGATCAAGTGAGTATTTTTTCAAAGAAAAATTTATTTTAAAATACAATGTGATTTTTTTTATTTTGTATCATATTGTTATGTAGATTATATTTGATTTGTGCTCATAATTTGAATTATACATTTTATAGCAACGCCAAGCCGAAGGTTATTTTCAGGACGACAACAAAGGAAAAATTTTTAATTTTCTCAATTGTTACAAATTGGCTAAAGAATGTAATTGGGCGACTTTTGAAGATACACCACAAGTTATTTACAACACACCAATAACACAACAAAATTCCTCATTCTCATTAGATGTTGATGTTGAACCTGTCATCATAAGTTCAACTACTCCAACCCAAAATCCTAGGCCAATTGGGTAAAATGCAGCAAGAAGAAAACTTGCCAAGAGAAAAGAAGCCGAAAGTGCCATTGGAGAAGAAGTGGTGGCACACCTAAATCAACTAAGAGGAGATCTCAAGAAATTAAAGGAGGAAAAGGCAAGAAGAGATCAACTCAAGAAAGAGCGAAGAGAGCGTGATAGGGAAGAAACTAATTTAGCAATGCAAACCATCAATTTTACTCCTTTGAATAAAGAGTATTATGATGGAAAAAAAGGGAAATAATTGAGAAAATTCGACGCCGTGAGTTGTTTCCGTCATCCGGTTTGACATTGAATGAGTACCGCCCGGAAATGTCATTCAACCTAATGTTGCCAAAATAAATTGCTATAATCTATTTATGCTTTATGATTGTTTTCATATAATTTTAGTTATTCAATTTTTCTTGTAACTTTTTTTTTTTAATAAATTTTTCTTGTAACTTTAAGTTATTATGAAATAAATGTTTGATAAAAGTAGTAAACCATGTGTCATATTTTCAATATTTATTTTATTCATGACAAAAGCATTTAAAAAGGAACAAAAGAAAGTAAAAAAATGCAAATACTTGTCAATGACAACCATGCCAATTATTAAAATCACAAATGTAAAGCTTTGAATACTAAATCACATAGCAAAGATCAAATTCATGGTGTTTGACCTTGCATACTCCAGAGGTGTTGGACAAGATCATCTTGTAAATTTCAGTTGCCAACATGAGAACGTATCATTCTGTATCGAGACATATATTCCGACATTGTAATTCTTCCGGATCTTGGATCTCTTTCCAAATTTTCTCTCGCTTCGTCTAAGATGCGGGATTGAGCTCTTCTGGACCTATTTGGATCTGGTTCGTCATCATCAGACTCGCCATTGTAGTAATCGGCACGTTCATCCTCAACAATCATATTATGAAGGATAATGCATGCCATCATGATATTGGACAAATTTTCCAAACTCCACCCTCTTACAGGTTGTCTAATGATTGCCCATCTTGCCTGGAGAACACCAAATGTTCTTTCAATGTCTTTGCGGTAAGTCTCTTGTTTGGTGGTGAAATATGCTTCAACTTCATTTTGATGGTGCCTAATTGATTAGACAAGTGTTGCCCACTTAGGGTAGATGCCATCAACGAGATAGTAACCCATGTTATAACGATGATTATTGATGTGGTAGTCTAATTGTGGTGATTGACCTTTAGTGAGCGCATCAAACAGTGGTGAACACCCAAGGACTGTAATGTCATTTTGTGTACCAGGAATTCCAAAAAATGCATGCCAGATTCATGTATCAAAACCCGTCACGGCTTCGAGAACGATGGTTGGCTTTCTTAATTTGCCACTAAAGCTTCCTTGCCATCCAGTTGGATAGTTCTTCCACTGCCAATGCATGCAGTCGAGAGATCCTATCATTCCAGGAAACCTCGTCTTTGGGCTCTCTATAAGAGCTTTTCCAGATCCTCTCTATTTGGTGCTCGAAGATATCGTTGCTGGTAGATGGTGACGATTGTACGACAAAATTCACCGAAATTTCTTATACATCATGAAGTTTTCATCAACAGAGTATGCCACTTGTCCGTAAGCCATCATTCGGAGTGTGCAAGTCAATTTCACACGATCCGAAAAGCCGAGTTGCCCTTTATTGTCACGTTTTTGCCTGAAGTAGGGGTTAGTTGGTTGGACATTGTCTAATAGGCGAAGAAAAACTTCACGCCTCATTCGGTAGTGGCGTCTGAATATTTCTGGTGGGTAGACCGGATTTTCGACAAAATACTTTTGCAGAAGATTATTGTTCGCACGCGAACGAAATGGAGGGATGTATTTGCGCCCTGGAACCTACCCACCCCATTGTGGTTATGGACGGAGTTGTTCATTAGCCAACCAACTAGCTGTCGTCGTCATAACTTGTGTTGCATGCATTTCCATCTCTTCATCTTCTTCATCGTCTTCTTTATCCTCTTCCTCTTCTGCGCGTAATCTTTCCTGCCACTTATCGAACCAGTTAGAACTCATTGCATAAGTTTTAAAAAAAAAAGAAATATGAAGCTGATCAAGGTGAGTAGAGAAAAGTATATGATTTTGTGAGTTATGCTAGTTCAAGCACTCATTTTATAAAGATATTTTTTGCTGAAAATAACGTGTGCCACGTAGACATCATATCACCTCCAAAATTTGATAATCTAATGAAGACGGAACACGTGTCATTCAAGAATCTTATCCAAAAGTTTGATAAGATTCGATCAAGCCAAAAACAGCTTTATATTCATTTCAAAATTTCACAAACAAATCAGGATGAAACACGTGGCCTCGAAATCATATCCGAAAGTTTGATAAGATGCGATCAAGCCAAAAATTGCTTTATATCCATTTCGAAATTTCACAAACGAATCACGACGAAACACGTGGCCTCGAAGTCATATCTGAGAATTTAAAAATATTCCACTAAGATAACCTATGCCACATATATAAAATCGTATAACAAATCTACAACATTGCCTGTGAAGCAACACATGGAATTTGAAAAGTACAACCGGAAAAATATTTTTTATCATAAAAATGGTTTCAATTAGGGAAATTTTATTCGCACATCCCTAAATATACACACCTCTAACCTAATACACCACCCATTTGATTTCTTATTCTATCATTTTATTAAATACACCACTCAAACTACCTAAATTATCCTCAAATCTCAAAATTCTGTATAAAATCACTATATATAAATCAATATTAAAATCATTATGCTACACTTTATCATAATCACAACATTCTATATATATCATAATGAATTTAAATACATTTAATTATCATAATCATCATAATAATTTTAATTTTCTTTCAATTATTATCATGAGACCTGTACAATCTTAACAATTTTGTTATTCAAAATTGCTGGTAGTCAAAATTATTGAAAAATAATCAATAACACATGAAGAGGATCCCAACTAGGTTTATAACTACATTGTTATTATTTTCTCTCCATTAGTTATCATGAGGATTTTGTAATGCAAAATTACTGGTAGTCAAGCTTGTAGAAGAAGATTCCAATTAGAGTTTATATAATCATTATCATTTCACCACATCATCTTTTGGTTCCGATGTTCATCATTATTATGCACCACCACTCGTTTCCACTACACACCACCTGTTTCCACTACACAATTTGAGATACCACAGAACAACATGATATCAATATCAGTTCTAAACGTGCCTACTGCTGCCCCAAACTATCAAGAAATGGTTCAATTCACCCCAAATATTGGTATTCCACAGTCTGCACCTAATTCTGGATATTTGTTGTGCACCAATGTTGGAAATGGAAATTTCTTTTCAGCATCTGCTCCACCTTATGGTTATGCAACACAGAATGATAATAGAATTATCAAAATGGTGTGTCCATGGCTCAAAATGGTGGCTATGGTTCTGTTCCTCAGCACAAATGTTCTCAGCAGCAAGGATTCTCTGACAACCGTGGCACATACAGTAATGCACCAATGCAACAAGGTTCTTTCTCACAGGCACCAAATACTTCATTCTCTCAAGACAGCTACAACATTCAAAATGAGAATATGAGCAACAATGCCATACTCGTGGTTTTTTAAAACTAAACCTCCGAAACTAGGTCCAAACCTGACCCATTAAGCTTGTTACAATTCTTTTAAAGCTTTCAATACAGGATACCATTGACAGTACTTTTTGTTTTAACTCCAGCAAAAGATACAACAAACTTGCATTTTTTTTTCACCATTTGTACCCTCTGTCAATCAACTGGAAAAAAAGCTTCAAATCCAGTATATTTCCAGTATGGAATTAGCAGTTATTCACCAGTCTACCATTAACAATTCTTTTGGGAGAGCTTTGCCATCACCAGTTAGGAATGCTGGCCATTACCAGTTGTTACAATTCATTCTTTTCCACAGAGGTTACCAAATAAATCCATTTTGTACTCAACTACATAAGCATGCACTCTCCGCAACTTGTCCTAGGAGTACGCATCAATAGAAGCACTGATCCCATGAATATAGTAGATGAAAAATACAGATTCAAAGCCAAAACCAAGAGACCAGAACTTGAAACCCAACTGCTAATGCACCAAGACCCGTACTTTAAATCTTTCCCACCACTAGGATCATTCATAACATCAATATATGAGTGTTGGAAAGAGGTTTAAAGTATCGGAGTTGAAGCTGTTTTGAAAAGAAACCATCTTGAATTTACAAATATTGTCTTCAATCAAACAGAACAGGCACACGAAATTGGGATCTAAAGTCCAAAGAAAAATGTGGGATAGATGATTGAGAATGATCAGATAGAGCTAATACATTGATGCCATCATGGCGGCAAATCAAACCAATAGGGAACCAAAAAGTTCAAATCATCATCTCATTCTCAATCCTCCTCTAACACAAAACCCAGAAAAATCACAAGCACTCAGAAACAACTTCCAAACTTTATCAATCACAAACAGAAGAAAGAATTGTGGGGAGAAAAGATGAGTCAGATAGAGCTAATACATAGTTTCGCCATCATACCGGCGATCAAACCAATAGGGAAACAAGTTCAAATCATCATCCTCATCTCATTCACCCTTTTCTCACAACAAGCAAATATATGAAGACAAACAAAAATTCTGAAACAGGCTGCTGTGTGGTGTGTGAAAAGGCAGTGGGGGTCGAAATCCTAAAGATGTGTATTTATAGGGGAGGCAAGGGTTTAGGGTTTACTTGCTTGAGCGGGCCTTTTGGTGAACTAGTCCACTACAACAGTTTTGCACTGTGGGCCGTGGGTTGATTTTAAGTTCTTGATGGATTTTTATTTATTTATTTATTGTTGAGGATAGTTAATGGAAAATTTAAGGATCCAGACAAAAATAAGTAGTGGATAAAATTCTCGGCCGAAATAATGAAACAAGACAAAGCTAATCTATCTCAAATATTGTTACCAAAATTTGATTCGTAAATGATCGATGTTTTATGCTTGACTAGCTCCTTTCAAAAAAAAAAAAACTGTTAGTAAAGAACTAAACTCGTGATAAATTATTGCATTCGACATTGATGTTTAAACAAGTTTCAGGGCCATAACAGAACTCTTAACTTTTAAATTTCACATAAAAAGAATCAACTCCAAGAGCCTCTCTAAAGTTGCGAGACATCTGAAAAATTGAGTCTTGTACATGATCAGCCATCAGTCAGAATATCTAACCTCAACAGAAGCTGTATTATGAGTGGCATACGAGTTAAGAGTTTCATAGATGAACCATGAAATTGAGGATTGATGGTGGGCATTCGGATACATAAGTATCAATTAGGCTTCTTCTTTTTTGTTTTTTTGAATGTTAGTACATGTTAAAATTAAAGCGGCCCGGCCCAGTTTGCTCCATGAAAAGACCAATATGACACATTAGTAGACCACAATCCCAATTTCAGTCCTCTGTTTCCAAACATTCCGCGTCGACGGCCACCGCTCATGCCAACCGCCCTTGAACTTTGAAAGCCTTCTCTTCTCTTCTCTCTGCTTCTATGGAAATGGCCAAGCATTCAGTGAAGCGTCTGCTCTGCAATTCACGTAAGCCCAAAAAGCACCAAACTTTGCTCTCTTATTCTTCCCCAACAATTCAAAGATCAAATTTTTATTACTTTTACTGTCTTAGATTTCACGCAAAGCTTGATGAAGAGAGAGGAATCATACCGGAGGTTGATATATAGCTTCGTGAATCGGTTTCAATCGCAAAGGTTGAAAGCAGACAAGGTGGATTCAGAGTCACTCAAGGAATCAAATGTTGCTGTTCATCCTCATCAAGCTTCTCTGAGGCTTAGAAAGGATGGCATTGGTAGTTATAGTAGTGGGGATGAAGATTTGAGCGAGAATAAGGAGAAAAGGTTAGAGCTTTCATGGCTTCCCAAAGCGCTTGAGCCAGCTCTGCAGTTGTGCAGGTGGGCTCTGACAGGCCCAACAGGTGTGTTTGCTGGTTTAGTAACTTGGGTTGTAATTGGTTTTGAATGAGTTTGTGTAATTTTGAAAGGTTTTGGTTGAAATTGTGTTATGGGAAATGGTCAGGTTGAGTTGGTGTTGAATGTGTTTGTGTTATTTGGAAGTGTCGGTTGGAGTTGGTTTTCAATAAATTTATGTGATTGGAAAGTTATTAGTTTGAGTTATTTCTGTATGAATTTCTGTTGTTTGAAAGTTTTGGCTTGAGGTTTGCTTGAAGGTGATTGAATAGAACTTGGGTTGTGATTGATGTTTCAGTTGGAGTTGGTCTTGAATGAATTTGTGTAATTTGAAAGTTTCAGCTTGATGGTTTTGGATGAATTGAAAGCATTAGTTTGAGTTGCTAATGAAATTGTCATTTGAAAGCTTCATCTCGAGTTGGTTTTGAATCAGTTTGTGTAATTTGAAAGTGAGTCTGTGAATGAGTTTGTGGTTGTATGCAATGAATTAGTGTATTTAAAAGTTTCGGTCTGAGTTGTGGATGAAGGTGCTTGTATATTGAACATTGCAGGGAACGGGGTGGGAAACAAACCCCCACCAAGTACTCGATCTGTCTCAGAGATCATTGCAAGCATCCAACGCAGTAAGACAGGCATTCAAGATTGGAGTTTGAGTGATCTCACTGTTGGTTTATTTCTTATTTATCTTCGTCAAGCATCTGTAAATCCATTTGAGGATGTTACTGGCATTCAGATCTCATCAGATAGATTGGTAATATGATAACCCTTTTAACCTCACAATGTTTCCTTACTTCTATGTTACGTTGTATAAACGCATTATAATTTGGTTTCAGTTTTGGTCTGCGACAAACATACTTCTTATTAGTAATTAGGGATTGTTTTTGTGTGTTTAGGTACATGACCTTATTTACCACGTTGAGTTGGCAAAAGGTTGTTATAAGGACAATGCTGCAGCTCTCGCAAGGAACTGCATGCTTCGAGAAAGCAATGTCTTGAAGTTTGTCAAATATTCTAGTGTCATGAGGCCGGGTTATTATATAGGAATTGATACTCGTAGAAAACTTGTGATTCTAGGAATCCGTGGAACTCATACTGTGTATGACCTTATTACTGACGTTGTTTCTTCAAGTGACGGTGAAGTCACTCTTGAAGGGTTTTCAACCCACTTTGGCACTGCAGAAGCTGCTCGTTGGTTTCTTACTCACGAAATGGGAAATATAAGGAAGTGCTTGGAGAAGTATGAGGTGGTGATTTTATACCTTGTATTTTTCTTTATTCTTTTCTCTTGAAGTTGTATCTTGTTTGAGGATTTCATTGTCATTGTTGGCTGTAGTTGAGCCCACTTTATTAACAGGGATTTAAGTTAAGGCTTGTGGGTCATTCTCTTGGAGGTGCTACAGCTGCTCTACTAGCAATAATGCTCCGTAAAAAGTCGTATAAGGAGCTAGGGTTTAGCCCAGAGATTGTTTCTGCTGTCGGATATGCAGCGCCACCTTGTGTCTCCAAAGAACTTGCTGAAAGCTGCTCCAGTTATGTCAGAACTGTTGTGATGCAGGTGGGTAAATACCTTTGATTATCTGCTCATTAAAATAACTGCTCGCATTATAATCCTATGTACTCCATGTTACATTTCTTTGGTTTATTTGTTATATTTCCCTTCTCATTTTTCACAAGATTTATTTTATGCAGGATGATATTATACCTAGACTTAGTGTAGCATCTCTTATGAGGTTGAGGAATGAAATTCTTCAAACTGATTGGTAAGTAAATTAGCATCTTTAAATGCTCATCATCTTTATTTTAAGACATGTTGAGAACAAATAGGCACAAGTGATTTGAGGGCCAGATTGCTTTATACTAATTAAGTAACAATTTAATTGTCATGATAGATCATTGTTAGCAATTAATACTTTAAATTTGCCTGTTAATTACTTGCTTCATTTCTCAGACATATCGAAGATTTAAGAATTCAAATAGTCAGGTTCTCAAACTTTGATTTATAGTTCATGCTGTCTGAATATGCATATATAGTTCACGGCTGTCTACTCAAGTTTTCTGATTATATGAATAGAAAACTTCCAAATCTGCTGCTAGAAAAATAAATAAATAATATGCAAAATTTTTTGCTCAGGTCTATGCTAAACCTTTTCTTATGCTTGGAATGATAATGATTATCCAGTTCTTTTCATTCAGGCTTAGGCTAATAGGTTTTCTCTCTTATTCAGATTATAGTGGAAATTCATCACTTCTTGGAGCATGAAATTCCCTTCTGTTTTGAGCCTAAACTCCATTCTGGTTGAAAGAATCATTCATCACTCTGTTTTGAGCATCAATTTTTTTGTACCAATGGCAATTTGAGTTTCACTGCATAGGCTTATCAAGCAATCAAACTTTATCCTTGTTTGTTTCTCCTATGTTTTACAGGATGAGTGTGATTGAGAAGGAAGACTGGAGAAGTGTCATAGATTTGGTGACAAATGCAAAACAGGTTGTATCTTCGGTGCAAGATGTTGCGGCAAAACTTGCTGATTATGCAAAATTCAGGAGCAATAAAGATTCCCCTGGTAAACCCACCCTGCTTTTTTTGTCAATGTGCCAATGTTACATCCATATTTTCACAAATGTGCTATAATTTTTGTACTGTCAGAAACCCAGTTTTATGCTACAAAATTTGGTGTTGTGGGATTTTGATACTTTAAAATAAACTGAGTGGTAGTGGTGGGTATAGATTGTTCTCTCTTACCTGCTCCTTGCTTGATTTTGGTTGTTGGGAAGGTAGTCAGTCATGGAAGTATAACAGATTTATCTCGAATTTTGGCGTATTATGAGTGCAAGTTTTTCACTGTTATTCTATCTAAACGGATGGATTATCACCTTAGAGGAAAACTTATGGAGCACACTTACCGCACTTGTCATTAGTTTTAGTTAGACATGTTTGACACCTTATGATTTTTCTTCACCAACTTGTCTTTTGGTGTCCGAACAGATGATCCGATGATAAAGAAGGCGGCTGCTGCTTCCAGAGCCCCTTTAAATGACAAAACTGTAAGAGATAATGCTGTTGGTAGTCCAAATGCTGCCAGTAGAGTGCCTGAGGAGTTATTCGTACCAGGTACTGTTTACTATTTAAAGAGGAATGTGGATGCTGATACTAGCGATTATTTTACACTTTGGAAGAGGAATCCGGGTGAACATTTTCAAAGGATTGTGCTTTCAAGCAACTTAATATCGGACCACAAGTGTGATAGCCATTATTATGCATTAAGAGATGTACTCAAAGGTTTGCCCTCCTCCAATGATGAAGGCAATTCTCTTAATTAATCAAAACAAGGTGCTCTGATATGAAGGCAATTCTCTTAATTAATCAAAACAAGGTGCTCTGATGTGTCCTCTGTAAAAATGTAACTTGACGTCAGAATTATTGACCACCTCAAGTTGTAATTATGACACTTGTTGAGTAATTAAAGCGATCTTTTCGATTAATATTTCAGTTGGTGTCATGCTACCGAATGTTCTGTATATCGTAGATATATAGCATAGTTGGAACTGTATCTGGTTTGCAGATGCCAAGTATATGATCTGTTACTGCTTTCTGCCAAAACTAAATTAAACAGTAGGCAATGAAAGCACTTTAGCTCCTTTGATGTCCTTGCTTATCAGTTATTACTTCCACTAATCTAATGTTTAACGCTAGCTCCTCCACTACCCTGCTTATTTCCTTTTATTGGTCCCTTTTGCATTTCCTTATCTTCATTGTCATTACTTTTTTCGCTTTGAGATTTGTGTCTTACTTTAGTCCCAGATGATGAATTTCAATTTTGAAGGTCTTCAATTCTTCAAAGCTTTTGGGTAATGATCAGGTTCCCATTACCTGCCATGAAAGGTATGCCTAAACTCTAAGCAAGCTAGAATTAGTTGTATTTATTATAGCCATATCTAGAGACTGCTAGGCAGATCTAAGATAGAGCTATTTATATAGGATACTATCCAAGGTAAAACCTGAAAAGCACATCTAGATGTTTCCTGAAGAACCGAAAGAAAATCCCAATTCATAAAACTTACCTACCCATTCAAATTTTGTAAAAGCATGAAAGCAACCGAACCCTACCCTACTCTAAGTTCTTTTTTTCTTTTGGCTAGAGCCCTATTCAGCAATATTAACGATGTTTAAGAAGTCGATTAAAAACATTAATTAACGAAGAATGTCTGATGGTGATAATAGGAAGAGCATTGGACCACAGACAGAGAGAAAGAGTCGGTGCTTGGTTGGATTTAACACAATTCAAACTGCCAAGGGTCTTGACAAATAAGAACTCTGCAGAAAATTTCTTGAAACTAAAGCCATCCATTGTCATGTTAATCTATTAGCTTAGACTCCCTTTGCTTCTCTCTTAGGTTTGTCTTGTCTCTGCTGACACTGGCTTAATTTCTAAGCCCTATGTTGAAAGAAAGTCATGGTCTATAAAGCTCCAAGTCTTTTTTGCCAAAAAAAAAAAAAAAAAGGTCCAATTCTTTATCACCATACTTGATCAACAAAACAAAACCTTCTCTATCTCCTAGATTATATTAACCCTCAGTGAAGTTAACATCACATTTGTCCTCAGTGTTCTTACTAGAAGGCCATTTGATTCATGATTTCAGATCACCCCCCATATTATGGTTTGGACTTTGAAGAATTGCCCTCTATTCAAACTACATGAAACTTATAATTACTATTAATATATAGATAGATCAGTTAAGCAAATCATGGCAGGTAAGATGGCCAAAAAGACAGATGATGTAATGTAAACTATATGGGCACAAATGCTCTATGCATCTGTAATCCTCTTGAAAATGAAACATTCACAAGTCGATTTGCTTGATCGTGGCTCTTAGGACATAACTTGGTTGCTTTTGTGTTATTATTTATCAATTTGAAACGTTAGTTTATTTATCCTGATTTTCGACACTCCTTGACTTTAATTATATTTTCTACTTGTGTTTTACTCATCCGTCATAATTTTCTACTTGTGTTTTACTCATCCGTCATCAATCCCAGAAGAGAATACTTCCCTTGTCTTTTCTGGTTTGAAGTTCATGTTTGAACTTTCCTGCAGAACAAGATTGTGATTAGCATTTGCTTTTAAGTTTTAATTATTCCCATTAGTTAGTTTCTGGATTTTCTTATCAATCATGGTGGATATATTTTAGGGACGTGACATAGTAGCATGAGCTCAACTTCTGTTCTGGTCTTCTCGATTGAGCAAACTATTGGAACAAAGAAAACTTAGCAACCATCCACACACGTGCACTGGTCCCCACGTGCCACCTCTGTGTCGGTTTTGACTGGTCAGAAAAAAAAAATTATATATATATAATAGGCTAGTGCCTGGTAGTCCGAAAGATAATATGATCTATATTTCATTCAAGAAAAAGATAATATGATCTATAATTTTCCTGCCCCTAGAGATAAAATTATTAGACAATACCTATGATTTGAAGGACAAAGTTGGCCAGGCTATTTTCTAAAATTCTTAGCATAACTTCTAAATCCTAGCAACAATATATCAAGATATAACATATATTAATAAAAAGTTGGCCACCAAAGGATTACAGATTTTTTTTTTTTTTTTTTTTTTTTTTAACAATTCAGTTGAATCGAGTTTTGCATGACAAGTCATATGATTCTAGTTTATATTTATTATCATATAACCCTGGTTCAAATTTGTGTCAGATACTCAGATTGCATCAAATTTCTTCTTGAAATGATTTCTGGTTTACTTTTGTAAATAAAGATAGAACTGATTTACCCTTTACATTAATATGTATGTATCAGATGTGAGAACCTTGATAACCCACTCAATAAGCACAAAAGAAAATAATAACGACCAACAAGACTACGACATCTAGGCCAGAACGATGTTAAAGGACTCTGATTCCTTTCCATTTTTGGTAGATGTGAGAGTTATTGGCTTTAATTCAGGGTTAATTATTTTATAGATTTTTCTATTTGTAACATGTTTGATGAATTTCTTCAGCAACTTTTGACTCTCTGTAATTAACCATAGCGTCCTAATTATTTGATTCCCCCACAGGGATTGAATTTGTTCTTGGCTATGAATTTCTTTAGTGAAATCATCAGCTACTTTCATTTCATTATAGATAGATTCACGACTTCTTATTTTCTCGGATTGATGGATAGTTTATTGTAGTGATTGTCAAATCACAAAGACAATGTTATAAAGGCAAAGCTACACAAAAGTTTTTGTATGGCTCTTGATTTGATTTTTGTATGGCTTGTACAAGACATGCAAACAAATTACAGTTGTATCAATTTTTGTATGGCTTATACAATGCATGTTAACCGGTTAAGATTCATGTGCTAGAATACTGTTAGCTCATAGATTAGCTGAATCAAATACCAAGTTAAATTAAATCAAGAAAATTTAATTGGAAAACTTTACAATCAGACATTACTATGCTAATGGTGTCGTTGATAGATTAGCTCCTCTTTTTTTTTTTTCATCTATCATTAACTCGAGTTTGAGTGTCTTAACTATTATGCTAATATGATTGTAATTGGTTCCTATCAGCAGTAAATAAGACCATTTTCATCCAAGCCCTCGGAGTCTCAAAGCCCCCTTGGCAAAATGAGAGAGTGGTATTCAATTAACAAAGTTATATGGCTTTATTTGATAAAAGTATTTGCCTAATATTGCTCAAAGCGTCTTTCTTTCTTGTTTCTCCAAATTGAACAATGAAAAGAAATACTTTTTTTTTTTAAAGGGGATGAAAAGAAATACTTAAAAACACTCCTTGATTGGCAAAAAGCTACACATATAAGAGCATCCTTTTAAGTATATTTTTCATTCAAAAGTCTAGATAAACGCATGACAGAATGGTTATATCGTGTGCTTGTTCTTTTAGAGCTTAGTGGAACAGGTTCTACATTATTTTCTACTAATAAAGGTAATTATTAATTAAATAAATCCACACTTTAATTAGCATGATCTTTTTTGTCTCGATGATCATTCCTCCCTTTCCATGCTTAAGTGGCCAACATTTATACATGGCCGCTCAGCTGCATTCTTTATTAACAATGTGGATTATGGTAGCCAATCTGGTTGATTATACCAAGCTCAAACCACTTTTTTCTTTTAATTGGAAAGCTTAAACCCATGTTGATAGGTTCAACTGTGTTCTACTTGAAATTTAAAATAACCCTTTTAGTTGCTCAGTAGTCCAAACCATTTTAATTTCATCTACCAAATGGCATATATTGGTTATCTTCTCCATTGATTGAAAGGATACTAGCTAGCTTTACAATTAGTATTAGATTAGTTGGGTTGTGGGGTCTCAATTAGTGCATAATTATGCTGCAAGTTTCTAAATGTTTATGCTACGTGGTACACAAGCAAGTGATTAGGAGAATGGAAGAGATCTAGAAGAGATTACTCATTATATAATATGAGTTGATGAGACTGGCATTGTACATATTTCTCGACAAGCCATGACCTGAATTACCAGAAAGGTGACATTTCCCATTTCCGAGTTGTGCTAGCGTTGTATTACAGTGTCATTATCTTTTGTTTCATTCGATTTTAGAATATATGCTTCTTAGATTTCTATTATAATCTTCCTTTGTTCTTTTAAACTTTGATTACCCTGTACTTGATGAGTATATTATTAATCCCGTAATCACTATCTTCATATATTAAAATGATAATTAACAGTACAGTCCCCATTAATGGACCGTTGTGGGCCTGTGATCTGTCCATCACTCCCATTAAAAACTCATGAAGCCCTCACTCTGAAGTGGGAGTCAATAGCCTTGAGAACAGATCAAGGTATAAAGAGTTAACTCTCTTGTTATTGTAAATTTGTAATTGAACTTTTCTTTATCTAATTGGTACATTGAGTTGGCACACACACCTGAATCATTGCAGGAAGGATAAATAATTACATAAACAAATGAAGCAATAGATGAACAGGGAGTGATTTTTTTTTTAAATGTTATGTTGTTAGACCGTTAATTATCACACATTCATATGATCGATGAATCTAATTAATGACCAGTCATAAATTGTTGGACTGTTGAACTTCTGCATAGCTGAATACAAGAAATGATGACTGATTCCTGTATCAAACTGCTCACATTGTTCGATTTTTTCATTGTTTATCAAATGTTCTTGAATAACATGATAGGATGATCAAATTCATGTACCAATCTACACAGAGATGGGTGAAATCTGATGATTCATCAATTGAGCAATGGCATCCACACCCATTTGCCAGCTTTTTAAGTCTCTGCATGTATTAGTTTATGCTATTTGGCCTGTTACTGACTCATATAAGTCTCATAATTTTGAGTGAACTAAAAAATGACTTCAATATTTATCTTATAATGGATCCAGATATGAAAGAAGAAAATAAGTTTGGTTGATAGCTTGCTGATGGATGTTTTGTCGTTTAAGGAATCTTATTTGAGAGTATGAAGATTTAGTATTGAGGGTTGAGAGCTGATTGGAAAAAGGGAAGAATAAGAGTGAGCTCTGTAGCCCATAATGGGAACCTATGCCAATTTAGTATTCACTAATTGTCATTAAACATATTATTAAACATTAAGCTGATGCTATGCACAACTGCATACAGATCATATATAAGGGTAAGTATTAAAGTCATTAAACCACAGATTAACTCTTAATTCAAAGATCAACATGGCAGGGTCTGCTGGTTCTCCTTGTGGAGCCTGCAAGTTCCTGAGAAGAAAATGTGCAAGGGGTTGCATTTTTGCACCTTATTTCTGCGATGAACAAGGTGCTACACATTTTGCAGCCATCCATAAGGTTTTCGGAGCAAGCAATGTGTCGAAATTGCTTTCTCAACTCCCTGTTAATGATCGTTGCAGAGCTGCGCTTACAATTTCGTATGAAGCTCAAGCCAGGGTTCAAGATCCTGTTTATGGCTGTGTTTCCCATATTTTTGCTCTCCAACAACAGGTTAGTTAAATTGATTACATTGTTTAACAGTCGTGTATATACACTACTTTAGCTAGTAGTCACTTTTACTAATATGTAAACTCTTCTTGCAGGTTCTTAATCTGCAGGCACAACTAGCTTCAGCCAAGGAACAAGCAGCTAAAAGCTATTCCACTGGCTCTGACAATTCAATGAACCCAAGTTGGCTTCAGTACTCGGAAAATTTAAACATGACGAATCAGCAACAACCCATCTCTTTCGGGAATGACGAAAATTTTATGGTTCCAGAAGTACTAAATGACATATATGGAAGCTTTGGGGTGTCTTCTAATTCCATGATCTCATTAGATCACATGCAAACAAACAGTATGCAGTGGAGTTTTGATCAAGCCTAAAGACAAATACGAAGGATGACTTTGATCGAGTTAATTGCCAGCAGCATTCTTGAGACGATATTGAGGCCTCAGAGCCGGAGTTAATGTAGGGAATTTGAAGAGGATTTTTCCATTTTTTAATTGCTGCTGCATAATGATGCTGCAATATAAGCTAGCTACTAGCTAGTGTCAAACCCTAGATGAATGTCAAAGACGTATGCAGTACTAGGGTATTCAATTATTCATAGACACCCAGAATCATAATCAAAATTATTTTCTTTTAGTTCCGTCAGTTCTATGTATCTTATCATATAATTTCCTGTTTCTGATGTAAACTTTACCATGATATGAGTAACGTAATGATCTACCCAAGAATGCCATTAAAGTTTATCTTTTGTTTCCATTGTTTCATGTAATGGTAATTAATTAATAGTTCTGCTAGTTTTGCCATTAAAGTTTAACTGTTCAGGCACTCATGAGTGAAAATGTCTCAGCTAAGATCAGATCTATTTCGAAAATACTCCTGCGCAACAAGCAGTTATAGAGACAAGATATAGAATTCTGTTAGTCAATTCCATAAGACAGAGTCTTGCGGTAAATTAATTAATCATGTTTTTGTTAATTGAAAGTTCCCTATGGCATAACTTCTAGATCTAGCTAATAATTAAACTTCAGCTTTTCAATCATTTTAATCTGTCAGTAATCGATCAAGCTCCCCCACCATTAGTCACCTTTGTAAAGTATGTCGATCCACCACAATTAGTCTGCCTTGATTGGAAGACCTGGCTAGCTAGGCCAAGTCTAGGTGTGTAATGGAATCCAAGGTTAATCACAACTTCAACAACACCACTTTCCAAATAAAAGGCAAGAAGAAAAGGTTCAAGGAGAAATTAAATTGTTAAAACAATAGTATATCTACCAGACTACCACTTCGATCTCTTTAATCTTCATGTACATGACATGATATGAGTAACGTAATGATCTACCCAAAAGAACATATATATGAAGGTCTCGATCGAAAACCCTTCACCCTTCAGAATAGGTGTTCTTCACATTGCAACCAATTTTGTTTGTTTGTCTTTTTTTAAAGTTGATCAAGATGTAAAAAGCACGTACATTTTACTCCAATATGAGCATTTGGATGGAACTCAGTTTTCTATAATAAGCCAAAGTATGTCGCTCATATCTCAATATTAATGCGTGAGCCATGCTTGCGAATCATAAATAATAATAATAATAATAATAATAATAATAATAATAATAATAATAATAATAATAAATAAATAAATAAAACCTGCAATATGGGGTATGTTCCTATTTGTTTAGGAGATGCATAAACAAAATGGGCAGTGACCAGTTACCCGAATTAGGCCAAACAGAAACTCAAACACTCTACCAAGAGATATTTGTGCCCACTTACCTAAACTAACAGTGCAACGACACGTCTGGGATCTGAAAACAAACAAATTACAAACCGTGCTACTCCCTCTACCCACTAACAGCACGACTCGATTCACTTTACCTTTTCAGCTCTCTCTCTCTCTCTCTCTCTCTCTCTCTCTGGGTAAACGACCACAATATTCACCGAACACCGGCGATTAAGATTCAAGGTCTGGAAGCGGTTGTATTTTCGCCAGCTTCGGGTAAAAATTGAATTTTCGATTCGTTTTTTAGGTTTTCAGCAAAATCGATTACATAAATATTTAAGCTTGTTGATAGCTTAAATTTGGTTCATATCTGTGAAATCTATGAAATATACTTTGCATGTGCAAAAATCTGTGAAATCTAGGGTTTCTAGTTCATACGTGTGAAATACTATTGTGAATGTTGTTTTTTGATTATAAACTATTAATTCAGTAGAAATGGAGACTCATTGAACGCCTATTGTGGAGTCGAAATCCAAAAAAAAAAAAGATTATTGCCCCCTAATAATATGTCTATTGGGGGCAATAATCACTGCACTATTTATTAAAGTACACTAATATGTTATTGATTGAAAATTAAGTGTATTTTTAGTGGTCTATTGGGGCAATAGTATTGCCCCCAATAATATCTTAACTGTGGTTCATTAATCACTGAAATTAGGGTTTTATAAAGTCTTCTGTTGCTTTGCGTTTATTAAAGTACACTAATCTGTTATTGATTGAAAATGGAGTTTATTTGGTGGTCTACTGGGGTCCAATAGACATATTATTGCCCCACAATAATTCCTTTATTGGGGGTCAGTAATTTTAGAAACTTTGATTTTGAAAGTCTAAGATGGTTTGTTGAGGGGAAATACACAGAAATAATCATTTTGGTTTTGTTTGCGTGCAGAATGGCAAGACCAAGATTCAACCTATTGAGTGATTTCGAAGAGGAACCAAGCAAGAAAGCTGGGGACAGCATGAGGAAAAGAATTCTAAAGAGAATTATGACTCTTAATGAATCAAGCAAAGAAGTGAAGATTGAAATCCTGAACATGATATCTAACTTTGAATGTATTGTAAAGTATAGGATCTTTGTTTTGAAAGTAGGAATTTAACTTAAGGATTCCAAAAATAGGGATTGTACATTCTTGTATTGAACTTATTTTCCAATTATGGTGAAATGACATTACTTTTGTTGCCTTCAAATTATTACAAGTCATTTTCAAAAAGTTGTTGATAGATTCATTCCCCAAAATAATCAGGTTTATTGGAGGGTCATAAAAAGTTTACTGCCCCCCAATAATCTTTATAAAGATGATTAGAAGTAACTCATTTGGGTTTTAAATTAGTTTACAATATGATGGATATATGAACTCCACTTAGGGCCTGGTTTAGATCGATCCGATCTGAAAAAGTTGAAAACCGAGATCGAAACCGGCACTATCGGTTCGGTCCAGATCGGTCTTTTGAGCATTAAAACCGATGAGAAACCGACCCGAAAACAATCGGGCCGGTCTTTCGGTTTTTCTGGCCAAGAAACTTATTTTTCCAGATTTCACTCATTTCATTCTTTAGGTAACTTGCTTCCAATTTTCATAATCCCAGATAAAAGCTATAAGCTAATGGAGCTGCACAAAACATCAGAAACTTTGCAAAACTGTGCTTACTGCACTTACTGCAGAATTGCAGATTCACACAGACACACACTGCATAGTACAGATTGAAACAATTTTGAATCTTCTATGAGTTGCAAATTTAATGCAAAATATGAAGTAGCAGACTATCCAAAGTTGCAAATAAAGCAGTAAAGCCATCCAATCCAACTATGCAAACTTAGCCAATTAAGTCATCCAAATATGCACTGAAACTAAAGCCAATAAGCCATATATAAACAGATAAACAGTCATAAACTCAAGTAACTAAACACGCTCAACTGAAGCCATAAACAATACTACAATGCAGTTAATTATTTCAATCAAAACCCCTTAAACAATCACTAGAATGTAGTTCAATATTTCAATCAAAAGCCCATAAACAATCACTAGAATGCAGTTCAATATTTCAATCAAAAACAACACTTATTAAAAGTTTAAAACTTTAAGGCTTCAAGCCATGTCTTGCTTGACTCTTGAACCCTCAACGACAAGGGCAGAAACCAGGAAGGCAGGAACTTCATGAATCATGAGAATGATGACACCATTGATTCAACTCATAGGGCTCCACCCTGCATAAAAAAGGGGTAGTTCAACGCAAATAAAAAACATGCAGAAACAATATTTGCATATCATCAGCTAACAACTATATTCAAATGATGGTTCAAAACTTCAAATGTTCAATACTCGAAATCTTAAATGACTGAAATCTAATAATGCATAAATTCTTCGAAATTGACCAACTATATTGCACTTCATATAGTTCTTCATTTTTTTGGCCTATTGGAAACTGTCTTTTTTTATGTTGCCGAAGCTTCTTGCTTGTTCATTGCTGGAACAACTTGTTGCTTTTTTGTTGATGGAGTTGCTCCTTTGATTCCTTTCCCTTTGGCAGCTTTGACTTGTGCACTAGCTACTGTATCTTTAAGCATATGGTCTACGAAAGAACAATTCACATTATCACGAAAGTGCAAATTGTAAAGTCATTAAACACAAATTTGAAATATTCAAATTGTAGCTCTCTCAACTTCTTCATAGAAGTACATATCCTCAACTGTTGGAACATATTCGATGCTTTGAATGCTTTCTAACCTCAACCAATTTTGGAAACATATCAATGCTTCAACTGTTTTTGCAGATAGTGAACTTCTGAATGGATCGATTACGTACCCTCCTCCCCATGCTAAAACAGCTTTCACTAGCAACTGTGCTTGCTTCAATTGCAGGCACATCCTTGGCCACTAATGCAAGATTGGGGTACTTAGAACCATTAAGCTTTCACCATTGCAGAAGCTTCCAATCTTCATTTTCTGGAGGGTCTTCAATAGGGTCTAGCAAGTATCTATCCACCTCGTGTGACACCACAGTCTGATCTAAGTCTTCCAACTCTTGTTTCCAATCAGCTTGCATGGCAGCCATCTTCCCACTCATTTGGGTTCTTGAAATTTTTGTGCTAGAGCTGCCGGTACTACTTGTTGTAGCTTTCTCAGCCTCATTGCCACTTGGTCTCATCTTTTTGGTGCCCAAAGATGATGAATACAAGTCTGTGAGGTTCACCAGTAATTCCTTCAGCTCAGCAAACCTATGCTTGATTGTTGTACGATCAAGTTTAAGCCATATTCTACATACCCTCTCAAAATTGCGAAGCTTGTATCGAGGATCTAAAACCAGAGCCACCAAAAGTAAGTGATTCATGTCATCGAGGCTTGCAAAATATTTTTTAAACTTACTCCTCATCTTCACTGCCATCTCAAACAAGAGCTGTTCTGTATTGCTTCCATTACACATCTCAGGCCGGTCAAAGAGGTCGTCAATCTCAGCTTCAATTGCCACGATATCATGGAATGCTTTCTAAGCTGTGGGACTGTTTGTGGCTGATATCCTCATTGTCACATCATAGAATACCTGCAAATGTACCATTATAAAAAAACTGATTTATTAAAGTAGCATGAAACTGCAAAAAATAAAACACAAATGCATAACTAAAAAGAGAAAACCGTAAACTAAAACAGAAAAGTAGCCACCATAAAACTGAAAACTGTAAACTAAAATGCAGAAAGTACAAAGTGAAATGCAGAAAATGTAAACTGAAATGCAGAACTGTAAACTGTAAATGCATGCAGAACTGTAAACTGAAAATGCAGAACTCAAATTTATTAAAGAAACTGTAAAGTGTATTCTGAAATGTAGAAACTTAAATGCAGAATTGAAAAGTGGCTGATTACCTTGAGGAAATTAACAAAAACAGTACCCCTTTCCCAATCAGTTTCGATGGGTGGCCCTACCCTTTTCATCTTCTCTTTTGTTATGTTTGCATCTTCTGATTCTGCCCCTTCTAACCACTCATCATCCTCAACCTCTTACTCATCAAAATAACCCTTGTATTTTGTGTCTTCCTCTTCTGCCATGCGATCAAACCCTTTTCGAAGCTTAAGGGCTACAACATTTAGAAGGTGGAATTCCACCGAGTTGGCACATCCAATATGCACACCTTCTTGCAATCCAATTGTTCTATGGCAACACATCGCTTAAAAACATCAAGCCTTAGAGACAAACTCCTAACATAACAAACTGCATTTTTAACCAAAGCCACAGATTTATCCATCATTCTTAACCCTGATTTCACAATCAAGTTGAGAATGTGAGCTAAACACCTCACATGAAGCCACTTAATTCCACCGAGTTGGCACATCCAATATGCACACCTTCTTGCAATCCAATTGTTCTATGGCAACACATCGCTTAAAAACATCAAGCCTTGCAGACGAACTCCTAACATAACAAACTGCATTTTTAATCGAAGCCACAGATTTATCCATCATTCTTAACCCTGATTTCACAATCAAGTTGAGAATGTGAGCTAAACACCTCACATGAAGCCACTTACCTCCTAAAACAGGCTGTTTTTACCAAGTCAGTATCTTTTTCCTAATGTAATCGATAGCAACTTTGTTTGCGGATGCGTTATCCACCGAAATAGTCAACACTATCTCGATTCCCCATTCAAGTAGGCATGTTTCCAGCAGCCCTCCTATGGTGTTCCCTTGATAATTAGGAATTACACAAAAGTTAAGATTTCTTTTGTGTAAATTCCAGCCACCATCTATGAAATGAGCTATAACCACCATGTAATTTATATTTTGCACCGATGTCCATGTATCGGTGGTTAAATTAACACAGTGGCTAGCTAGCACCTACCTAAGTTTCTTCTTCTCAACATCATACAATTTCCAAAATGTGGTTACAACTAATCTACTAGAAGGAGTCTTAAACCTAGGACATGCAACTTTACAAAACCTTTGAAACCCTTCCTTCTCCGGGTGACTAAATTGCAGCTCGTCTATTACTATCATCTCAACTCAAGCTCTTATGCAAGCATCTTGACTAAATGCCCTCATAGTTAAAGAAGGTTCATTCAAGTTCCCACCAGCTACAAACACTTGTTGAAACTCTTCCAGATCTATCCTACCAGGGTATTTCTTACACACAACCTCTATATGCCTCTTTTAGCTGCTGGTGCCATTATCATATAGATTGCAAGCAAGGTCTGTAGAACAATACCTGCATTTGGCTCGCTTGGTAGTCCCAACCTGGACCTTCTTTCCATCTTTGAACTCATACAATGGCTTGTCAATCTTCTCATAGTGCTCCCATACTATCGAACGCTCCCTCGACCTTGTGGATGTACTCTTCCTCGATCTCTTTTTTGGTTTTGGTGGTCGTGACAATGTCATCGTAGATGGAGTTCCAGCAGAAGATGGAGTACCAATACTTGCAGTTGCAGCAACGACAACATTATTCTCAGCAATTTCTGTGTAGGGATCAGACTTGGAATTGGAGTTTGCATTACTCGATTCCGAATTTGAATTGGGTTCGGAATGGCTTAAGGATTGGGATTGGGATTGAGTTTGTGGTGTTTTTGCAGTGGATAAATCCATGGGTGATTGATCGACACTCGAGAGTCGAGAGTGAAGAAGAACTGAAGAACAAAAGAAGTGATCGTTTTCTCGAACTGAAGAGGACGGCTTGGAATAATGGAATGGGGTCTTTAGGTCGAAGACTAGAAATGAAATTGGGTGATTTCCTGCAAGTGAGTTTAGGCTATCCTCTATAGACTCAGCTGAGAACCAACTAAAATTGGACACGTAGACAAGTACGAAGTATCGGTCCTAATCAGTCCCCTGAATATGGAAACCGAGCCCGACCCGAAGAACCCTTTAATTGGTTCGGTTTAGCCCGAACCGAGAAATTCAGCTATCAAACCCGACCCGAATAGTAGGTTTCAGTCCGGATCAAACCGGTCTCTCGGTCTCTTGGTCTCTTAGGTGAAAACGCCTAGCCCTAACTCTACTCATTAGACAAATACGCTATCCACTTAATAAGTTTTGCTGCAACTTCCACCAATTTTTGAAACAAAAATCTCAATACAATCTAACTGATATACCCTAGCACTGCAGAACAGCATCTAGAAATCAGGATCAGAATGAAGAAAACAAACTTCACAACCAGGAACTGAATACTGAAGCTCAATAACATCACTTGGCAAAAACTGGCACCTATGGAAAATGTCTTCATACAAGTCAGGATAGCTCATACATTGATTCAGAGGAACTATATAATCTTTGCCAAAATAAATGCACCTAGCAACCAAAGGATCATCCATATTCCTGCAAAAAATAACAAAACAAAGATATTATTACCCCCCCCCCCCCCCCCCCCCCAATAATATGATCAAAACAACCAAAACAGCAGTACCAAATTACTCTGAACACAAAGGAAAAGATCACTAAACAACAATTATATAGACTTTATAACACTTAAGACACATTACTGGCCCCAATAAACATATTATTACCCCCAATAATGTATTCAGAACTACCAAAACACTTCATAAACTGTAATAAATTACTCTGAACACAAAATAAAAGATCAGTAAACAACAATTATATAATAACAATTAAAACACATTATTGGCCCCAATAGACAAATTATTTTCCCCCAATAATATAGTCAGAACTACAAAAACACTTCACAACCAGCTCAAAGTTAACAAGAACCTCAGTTTCACCAAAATCAGTTCGAAGTTAACACAGAAATTCAAAACTAGCACAATGTACACAAAAAGACCTAGAAATACAAATTAGAACTACAAAAACACTTCACAACCAATTCAAACTTAACACGAAGCTTAGATTCACCAAAATCAGTTCGAAATTAACACAACAATTCAAAACTAACACAATGTACACAAAAAGACCTAGAAATTCAAATCAAACAGATTAAACTGAGCTAAAATCAAATAATTAGAGATCGATAAAGAAAAGAAGCAAACCGCGATGAAGGAGCACAAACAAGAGCTTGATCTCGGTCCATGCTGTTAATCACAGTAGAGCTTCTCTCTCCAGAAATCCAAAGCTTCTCTCTCTAAAAATCGCACAGCTCCTCTCTCTCTAAAATGGCAGAGGTTCTCTCTAAAAAATGGAGAGCTTCTCTCTCTACAAATCATGCCGATCCTCTCTCTCTCTAAAATCAGGAGCTTCTCTCTCTATATCTCATTTTGCTAAAGATTTGAATCTTGATAGTTACAAAAGGGCAAAACTATCAAAAATTTTGAAGAAAACAGACCCACAGAGAAAGAGTTGGGCAATTGGGTTTAAAATAACTTGTTGTTTAAGTGGTCAAACTCTTAGAGTGTTTGGATAAGTGGGGTTAATTAACCCTAAATTTAGGGGTGCGACTATTTCCACCCTACTAAATGTTTTGTTCACCCTACAATTAAATTTTTTCTTTAAAAGCCCAAAATTGTCCTTAAGTATAATTATTAACAGAAAAAATAATTGTAGTTAAGCACAATTTTATGAATAAATAAAATTTTACCCAACAGACATCCCGATTATCATCTCAGCTTTCTATTCCAAAAAAATAAAAAATAAAAAAAATTATCATCTCAGCTTCTTCATCGCTAGTCTACCAAACAATTAGTTAAATTAAATTTTCAAGCTATAGCAACAAGTGAAAAGAATTGTTGGTTACTATTATTTTGATTTACTTCATGTGACTCGTGTTTGATTTTACGACATAGTAACTGATGAAGGGAGAAAATAAAGAAGAGGAAAAAAATGAAAAAGTTAAAAATAAAAAACTAGAAGGCATGGGGTTACACCACGATGGTGTGCTTATTTTTTTTTTCTTTTCCAGTTTTACATTTTCAATAGTGATTTTTTTTTTCTTTTCTTAATTATTTGAGGGTAAAATTGGAAGTTTCAGGGTAAAAGTTTAATTGTAGGGTGAACAAAACATTTGGTAGGGTGGAAATAGCCTCACCCTTTGTGTAAATGATCATTTCCCCTAAACAAAATATGCTTTTAGGGTTTTCAATTCAAGGTCTACGAGAGATCAGGCAAGAAGGAATTCGGAAGTTGTTAAATCAGTTTACAGTCAAACAAAGCATGAACTTGATCCCTTGCTAAACTCAGAAAGTCATAGAGAAACGTTAACCTCTGTAGGACCTCACCTTTACTTTTACCACTATTGGCTAATCAAGCACTTGGTCAAAAGATCTCCCAAAATTACACGACTCAAATGAGTTTTAGCTTCTATCTTAAGCTCTTGTTGGCTTCTCCCAGATTGTCTAAGCCTGTGATTAGCAATTAATATTATTCAAAGCTTAAACACCAGCCCAAGTCATTGAAAAGGCTCTCCATCGTGATCCACCATTATATTTCCACAAATTACAGAAGAGAACAAATCCATCATTCTCATAATAATCTCTTCTGATAATAACCATTGCAATCGAAACGACAACCTAGCTTCCTGATTTCACTTATCTCATTATATATATCAGACTCATCCCCCATTATTGGTATGACTTTGAAGAATTGCCCCCTATTCAAACTACACTTAATTTAAACAAAAACCAGAGTTATGTTTCTATAAATTAGGTTAAAAGCGTGAAGCTTTCTACGTGTGCAATACTGTACATAATTATATAGATACATATTTATATATATGTTTCTCAATCATCAAGAAAGAGGCTAGGGTTTTCAATGATGCCTAGTTTGTCAGAAACCGAAATAGTCGATGTTTCATGTGCTTGAAGTTTGAACATCTAGAGCTAGTCACCTGTCAGATCGATAACATCAGGATGATCAGATCATCGAGGACGGCCTGTTGCTTATACTATAAAAAAATAAGCTTCAATTAAGTAGTTGATTAATCTTGGAGTCTCAATCTCAATGAGTGTATCCTATCAGTTTCAAGTACTTGATAATTAAACTTCTTATTCTTTTCTCTAATATGGGTCACATCGATCAAAAACATTTTGATTGGGTTGCATGTAGAATTTAGCAAACTAAAAACATGAAGAATTAGCATATTTTCTTCTAGATGAATAACAAATGATAAGGGAATAAACTATAAAGAAGTTGTTCAAACCCTAGATATGTGGTAATCATCCACACACGTGCCATGGCCCTACGTGCAAACTTGGTGTCGGCTTGACTGGTCCATCAAGGGACCAAAATTATCATCATTTTTTTAAATATATTTTAATTTAATTTTTGTGTACAAAAAAATTAAACGTAAAATCCATTCATTTTTTTGAGACATTCTGTATAAAAGAAATTAGAATTAAAAATATTGTGAAGAAGCCTTCTCATTTCATTAAAAGAATGAATCAAGAAAATACTGAAATAGCAGTAACTTCATTTCATTAATTTGGTACTTAAAGATTATTTTGAGAATCTCATTCGCAAATATATATGATGATGGTTTTGATCATAAGTATCACTTTATTGTATATTAGAAGATTTTCTTGATCATTGGTTTGTTGATATGTTATGTTGTTATATTTTTATCTTGCATGACAAAAATTAATAATCTCAAAATGTTAATAATGACCTAATTTTGAATATGCTCTGTTTTTTTGTGGTGTATATATATTATAGTTTTGGTCAATACTAACCAGAGCTTAGATTTTTGTCTTATTTCACTTGTTATATAGTGAGACAAACACAAATCCATTTTATAATTGAGTTAAGCAAGATTATCGATTGGATCGAAGTAATGCAAGTTCCAAGCTATATATGAGTATGATTTAGCATCATTATTGAAGTCATTACTAATGCTATTTAAGCACAATAATTGGCCACAGCATCGAACAAACCAATTTGGTGATACTTTATAAATAATACGACATGGCTCAACAAGATAAGCCTATAAGGCACGAGATAAAGAAGAGCACAACAACAAAAACAAAATGAAGCAGGAATGACAATGTAGGAGGTTTAATCTTGTTAAAAAAGACAGTGAAAAAAAAGAAGAGGAGATAATTGATTTCTGGTTAAGTCTTGCTGCTCTTACGTTTTTAAATGTTTCTAGTTCATTTGTAATTTTTCTTTCGTACTGTTTTATTTCCTTTTCGATATCTTTAGGCATCGTATCGCTGTAATTTTTCAATTTCAATAAATAGCTGACCTCTTTCGATTAAAATTTTTTTTTATTTCTTTATCATTCCAAACCCAAGGCCTTAGTTCGAGATAAGTGTGTTTGTGTGTGTGAATGTGAACACGCATGCTCTCAATATTCTCATCCATTTTGGCTCATTCAAGATCGTGTTATCCGGATAACTTTGTTAATCACAAGTGTTTAACTTCTAATCTAAAATTATCTTGTCAAGTTAATATAATTTACTAACAAAAAAAATAATTGGTTAGGATCCCAAGGGTAATAGAATATGAGATTCGCACAGTAATAATTTGCAAGTTATTGACCATAGTCTTTTGTACGTTTCCTTCTGACGATTTAGAATTTAGAAGGGTACATAGACATAGACTCGTATTTTATCGTTTTGCTATTCTATCTTAGAAAGCTGGTACTGACGTGGCGATTGCAACTGTGGGCCCTTCAACAGTGCCATTCGTGCGGCGTGTCAACATCATAATTGAGGAGTTATGTATAAAGATTCGATCGCGATTTCTTCTTATTCCCCACGTGCCTTCTTTTACTTCTTTTTCCAGATTGAATTCCCTCAAAAGAAACAAAATTGAAATTCATTCAATGAATTATATTCAACGATGAAGAGTGTGCCTAAGGTAGTGGTTGTTTCTTAAATTTTTTGATGTTTTTTAATAAATGATAATTCAATTAATAAAAGTATAAAACTCTTGTCAAGTAGGTCATTAGAGCATTTTTAGTAGACTCTCTATTTTAGCTCCTTAGCTATTTTAGAGAGCATGTTTAGCTTTTTATTTATTTTAACAGCTGCACCAGACTCCTAAATGACTCTCCATTATAACCTTTAGCTATCTCGCTCATAAATATAGAGAGAGAGAGAGAGCGAGATGTGGCTCTTTATAATTTAAAGCATTCATTTTGAGTTATTTTATACAAATTATAAATACATTTAAACTATTTAATCTTTATTTAAAAAGTAATATAAATTCAAAATTAGCTAAAATAGAGAGCATTGATACAGACGTATTTCTAAAGTAGCTAGCTAAAATGACGTTTTAGCTATTTTGGCTAAAATTTGACTCAAAAATAGCTAGTATGGCTAAAGATGCTCTTATATACCCTACTACTGACAAGCTGCTGCTAGATCAAGAATTCGTGATGAAAACCATAATGGTATATAGGGATATACCTATCATATTCGAACTTAGCGCTCACTTAAAATTCAGTTTATAAGCTATGAAAAAACAAAGCGAATAGACAAGCAAACTACACTTATTAGGGCTCACTGAGTAAACTAACAAGCATAGTGCCCTAAAAAAATAGGGAATTGTTTAGCTAAAACAAAACAAAACAAAAATAGAGGCCACTACCCAACAACAAACAGTCTGCCCTAGCCCGAGCCCAACAGCAAATAGCCCAACCCAGTCGTCAACAACAAAACACAGCAGCCCCGCCGCTGCCACGAGGAATACCACCATCATCACTAACCCGACGTTGCCATCCGGAGACCTCAGTGAAACCCATACAGGAGAAGACCTAACCCAATACAGACCAATCTCCACGGCACCAAGCCACCACCTGAAAACCCTACTGCCTACGCCTTCATCAAAGCCACCACCTGTGCGTTGCTCCTCAGCCCACCATGTCCCCGTTGATCCCACATGCCTCAACGCGACCACAGATCAGGATTCGGCGCTAATGCTGTCAACTTCCAAGCCAAAAACAAACTGAAAACAGTCATCAACCGGCTTTTTAGGCCCGTTCAACAGCAACCCCAACCCCAACATCACACGATCAAGATTGACAGAAATGCAGGGCCACCACCGGACGAGCACCATTCTAATACGCCGGAAGATTCGCTAGGGTTCCTGATAAAAGCAACAGACTGAGAAGCCCCAAAATTTTTGATGGTAAATGTTTGGAGTAAAGAAAACTAATAATTTCAAATAGAATACAATTGCCCAAGCAAACTCTATTATTCTGTTTACTTTTTGTGACGGATGCTCTCCAAGTACTTTGATTGACATCTTGAATATAACATATAACGGTCATTTGCGCGTCTAGCTCAAATTAATGGACTACGCAAGGTTTATATATTGATCTATTGTCTCAATTATTGACGCTATATACTAGAGATAAAGAAGCTCCACATTCGGGTGTGTGTGTTTGGTGGGGTGGTAAGGCTTTGGTCTCATATATAAGAGGTCAAGAGTTCGAGCCCCATCAAGGGTGGGGGTGGGGTTTAAAAAAAAAAAGAAGCTCCACATTCTTCGTTTCTGCTAATTAATTTGTCTCAACAATTTATTGTTTCATGAAATTTGGTATGACATTATTTGAAAAGAAATTCTTTCATATCATTTTCACAAAAATAAAGAGGGCGCAGATGAAAAAAGTCGACCACTTTATTCTTATCCAACACCACCCCCCCCCCCCCCCCCCCCCCCCCCCCCCCCCCCGCCTCCTAATTAATTAAGTTGGCATGATGGCTAAAATACTAGCAGAACAATAAAATGCTAGCATTAGTTGTTCCAATCCAAATGTGTGTGGCTTTAGCGGTACAAGAAAGATCTATGCTTATACGGGTGTTTGTTTGATTACACCCAAAAGCTTTAGACAGATGTACGTGTACTCTATTGGTTCTCTCCTTAAAGATTAATCATCTCCTATCTACTACATACATATTATACATTGGTTCTATACATAGTGCAAAGAAAAGGAATTATTATTCTTTGCAGTGTATATATGTGTTTAGTATGTACCAGTACATATGTGCCTTGTTGTCTCCAACATCACTCTGAACTTTTAATTCCATGATCGATCAATAAGTGGCCAACAAATACACCTGAATGAACTCAATGAAGAGAAAAAGGTGTATTGCTAGTGGTTTCCAATGAGGTCCATGTATATATATATAAGTATCTCTCCATGCCATGCACAAACCTTTCGTGGTCGTCTGGTCGATGACGACGTCAGGCAGCTAGGGTTTCATCTTTCATCTGCAATTCTTATTTAGGTTACTTAATTTTTATCCATATTCCATGATGAATATATAATTAAGATGGCGTTTGGCGTTGTGATTGGCTTTGGGAGAGGTTGATTCAAGGTTTTATAAGCAGCTTTTTGAACAGTGTAAGTGCATCGATTTGGCAACATCAGTTGGGTTATCTAACTTGGTTCGCAACTTCACATTAGCTCAATTATTGCTGGTTCACTACTTCACATTCTGCAGAAGGCTTTTGTTTTGTTTAGAGAATGAGAATGTTAGATCATGAATGTCATATATTACCAAATTTACTGTTTATTTCAATGAGGTCTCCGCATTCAAATCTCTATCTCGGTTTCAAAGTCCATCTGTTCCCAAAAGTAAAATAAAAGGTAATATGATTGTAAAGAAGTAAGAGATAATTTCACAAATGGTCACTCAACTATTATTTATTTGACACTTTGGTCACTCAATTTTCAAATATATCATTTTAATCACTCAACTATTACTCTGTCAATCACTTTAGTCACCCAAGGGACATTTTATCTCATTTTAATCACTTCTCCCAATCATTCTAATACAGATTTCTCAATTTTTCACAATTGGTTTGACAAAAATATCATTAATATTGTGGCAAATAATTTTTTTTAATGAAAAAAATTAACGAAGTGACTAAAGTGAATAACAGGGTTAAAGTGACTAAAGTGATATATATATATAAAAGGTAAGAGACCAAAGTGTCGAATATGTAAAACTTGAGTGACCATTTGTAATATTCTCTCAAGAAGTAAATGGAGAAATGAGAGCTGGAAAGAAGGGTAATCTAATTAAGTTGGGGTGTCATTATTAAGTTAGGAAAGTAGGGCCTAAATGCACGTCTACATGTTAGCAGCTGTGGGTGACAGGAAAAAGTGATTATGATTAAAAATGAGATTAGATAATGATTAAACATACACTATTGCTCAGACAAACCGTGACTCCATGAACTTTAACAAATCAAGCAAAGAGTGTGATCATCATCAAAATCCTCTTCCTATTTGTGTTTGCTTTACTGGGTATCAATTCTAATAGCTAATGTTGCCTTCCAGTGTCATTATCTATTGGTTTCATTCACTTCTCGAATATATGCTTTCTTTAAATTCTGTATCTTTCTGCTCCCTTGAAGCAGCATTCGACGATAATCATACTTAATGAATCCCAAAACCATATATGTTGGGACATTCCAACAAATAATACTGTTTGACATTCAATAAATAGTTGAACACTTGATCGATCGGATCGATTAGAAAATGTTCTCCAATTTGTGAAACTCCGTACTATTAATTATGAAATATGCTTGTGTTGCTTGATCATTTTTCTATGATTTAGAGGGGCCATATTGTTCTCTAACCTGGCTAATTGTGTTGATTAATTACTTAATTATGGTCCAGCTAATTCTTGATGTTTTGAGCTTGTCTAATGTCCTGACCACATTTTTGTCGGAGTACCGTTTTTTAGCTCCCATTTAATTATCCAAAGTTTACTATTTGTTTTGGTCGTAAGAAAGTTCCGCGGTGGAAGCTGATGATCGAAGAAGCACCATAAGAGATCAACATTACGATGTAGCAGGCAGGTAAACTTCGCGGCTTTGGTTGGGGCAAACCGGCACACTTGAGGTTGTCAACAACTTCGATTCTGGAATAACTCAAGAAAGCTTCCAGCCACAACTCTCAAATCCGTCAACTAGTAATATTCTCAAAACTATCCTAACAAATGAGAGCTCTAATCTCCCTTCATTTTCGCACCTCCATGAACTGGGCAGAAACAACTAGAGCTCTAGCCTATAGGCTAGAGCCGGCCACCATAGTTCCTATCAATGCAATGAACATAATTTCCAATAGGGCTATAACATAATATTCTAGTTCATGCTATACTACTTGGCTCATAGAAACGATATAGTGGAATGATGATTTAAACTCAGACAAGCGTAAGAATAAATGTTCGTATAAGTAGGGTGTAATTGTGTTTATTAATTATGATTTTGGCATTGTCAAGGACTCAAAGATACTATATAGAGATGTAGATATATAAGTATTACTAGCTGACTAATTATATACCTAGTTTAATTATAACCCTCAATCTCTCATTGATATTAATGTAGTATGTATATTCACTAAAATTGAATGTAGCTGCCTATCAAATATAAGGAAATTAATGTTTATTGTCACATGTATTACTACACTCATTGCAGAATATGTGGAAACTAAAATACAGATCCAGTTGATCATCAAACGAGTAGAAATGTGTTTGGTTAGTGATGGCTCTTTTGTCGTATAAGGATGTTGAATGGAATCTAAATATATGAGAGAGTACAGGAGTTTAAGCTGGAAGGTAAAAGAGGCCCTTAAAGCAAAAAACATTAATGAACAATGTAGCCCATTAAGGGAACCCAATACTATTAAGTATTCATTATTTTATGATCACCTCCACTCTTCCCCTAGTGTTTATATACATGGTGAAAAGAATGCTAGCTGCGAACAAGTATCTTCAGCTAAGAGAGAGCAGAAACCACACAAAAACTCCCCCAATTAACCAAGAGATCCTCATCAAGATCATGACTGGCTCTGGTTCTCCTTGTGGAGCCTGCAAGTTCTTGAGAAGAAAATGTGTGAGGGGTTGTATTTTTGCACCTTATTTCTGCCATGAAAATGGCGCTACCCATTTTGCTGCCATCCATAAGGTTTTCGGCGCAAGCAATGTGTCGAAGCTGCTGGCTCACCTTCCGGTGAGTGATCGTTGTGAAGCTGCAGTGACTATCTCATATGAAGCTCAGGCCAGGCTCCAAGATCCCATATATGGCTGTGTTTCACATATTTTTGCTCTCCAACAACAGGTATTCCCCCCTTTGACTTTGAACATATTGAATAAAAACCTAATTGATTCTGTTTAATTTCTTCATATGTTCAATTGATTGATGAAGATATGGTTTTGATTTGAACTTTGCAGGTTGTCAACCTCCAGGCACAATTAGCTTCCCTCAAGGATCAAGCATCTCAAAGCTTTGTGAATGGCTCTGCAGCTGTAGCAAACCCTAACGAGAATTGGTTTCCTGATTTAGAGAATTCATCTAACTCAGTGCCCCAAGTCAATTCAAATTACCATATCAATAATGGTGGAACAACATCATACTATGAGAACGGAATTATGAGTTCAAACTCCATTGGGAGTAGTAATAATGATCAAAACTCAGGAATCCGGGATGAAAATGCGTCCTATGGAAGCTTTGAAGAGGTGTCTCCTTCCCTGTCTTCTTTCAACATGCAAATGAATAACAGGCAATATTGGGGTAATTATGATCGGGACGTGGATGAGCTTCAATCTATGGCTTTCAGCTATGTTGATCAGCATTCTTGAGGTGAAAGGGCTCAGTGCAAGACAAGAGTTCATCGGTTGAAATTTTCACTATGTCAGTTTTAAAACATGCACTTCAGTTTATCTTTTTCCTGTAGTACTTATATGAGCTAGCTAGCTAGGTGAGTATGAACCCTAGAAATGTTAATACAATTGGCCCGATCGAAACCCTACTGCTTCTTTCATATTTAATCTAGTACTGTGTTGATTTTTTATATACTAAATAATAGTGGATTTCTGAAAATAAAAAACTGGATGTACATATAGATCTGATTCCGATTGAGCAATTTCAGTTTCTTAACATAGTTCTTGGACCAAATGAAGACCTAAACTTTTGACCTAAGACACATAGTTCGATTTGTCAATATTCACCGTTTCTTAGGTAAACATAATCTGTTGCACTAAACAACTACTTATATAGAGATGTGCAATTGAGTATTAATTGTTAATTCTCAACATAAAGAATATATATATCCTGATTTTGTGACCTACTTGACAAATTTAATGATCAGAGGCTACCAAGATTAGAGAATATTATTCAGACTCTAATAGAATTGCTTACAATGAGAAGTAGACATAGCTAGCAAGATCCCTTACTTCCATTGATTGAGTATCTGATTTCAACCAGTGACAACCGAGCTCAAACAGATTTCATAATTGTGTCCATATATGACTCTTGCTATGCATAACTACTTTTTTTTTTTTTCTTCCTTGAAATAAATGTGAAGGATCTTTTATGACTTATCATAGAAGGATAAGATGAGGGTGTGCCTAAAATTTAGAGATATATCCGATCCCAATAAAAGCAATCTTCTTTCTTGGTATATTATCTGCCATTGGAATTTGGGAGCTAGGAAAATAGCCTAACTATGGTCTTTCTTCTTTCCTGATTGTTGTTGATTTCCAGAAAGCATCTCTCTCTGGCTTGTTAAACTAATATGTCGAGGCCAGCATATATATATTGAACCAACAATGTTATTAATTGTCTTTACCGTACATGATGTTAATTTTGTTAATATTTATAGTGAAAACCTTTAAAACAGTGCTTAAATTTTTTAAGTATATCGTTCTCATATTTGATATTGATCAAATGCGCGCATAATAATAGTCCTCATTACAGCCATTCTGTTTGAGTTGCAGTTAGGGTTACATGAACTGCTTGAAAATTGCATCAAACTTTGCGACCTTTCTGGCTTCAGGTACAACTAGTTGCATTTGAGTTAAATTTCTCTTGCTTAAAGCAGCATGATGATAATAGCACTACAACCTAGCTAATACTAACCCTAGCTAGTATTATTTGTAGTAAAGGGAGCTCCAGTCTCCAGCATTTTCGGTCACCTTTCCCTTGCGCATGGTTAATTAATTTGGTAATTAGTTGCCCCTGATTTATCTAATTCTGATTCAAGAAAAGAAGTAAGAAATGTGGTATTATGTGATGAATGATGAATGAGACATATGTGTGTGTGTGAAACAGGCAGCCTTACAGTTGATGAACCTAATTATATAGTTAATTCATGTGTCATATATTTATGTTTATAATTAATCTGGAGTCATCTTAATTAGTTTATCGTATCATTCATATCAACCGTCTATAATGAGAACTGTGGCATCTCTGTCCAACTGATGGTGTGTGCTTCGATATATTGCTTGAATATCAGGGCTTCTATCTTTCCATAAAAAGGGGAAGTGGTTTTACACCATATTAATTAATCAATTAATTTCTTGCTCAACAAAACCTAGCTCCCGGCCAGCTGAAGAATTGCAGGTTAGATAAATTATTATATAAACACAGATTTTTTATGGCATGCACATTATCCATGATTCATAATTAAGCACTTCAGATCATTTCTTAAGAGCAACTCCAACAGCTTCTCCATATTTTGATTTTTCTCTATTTTATAAAAAAATTAGCTTCTTTTGCTCCAACAGATTCCCTATAACTATCTATATTTTAGGGATAGTGAGGAAAGAGAAAACGGAATTCTATAAATTTACAGCAATCTCTAAAATTTTAAGGAAGAATTATGAAAATTTTAGAAATTACTGTAAAATAGGGAATTGGTTGGACTTGGAGAAGAAAAATTGCTTAAAGTTTTGACTTTTGCTTCCGTATAATACAAAAATTATAGAGAATCTATTGGAATTACTCTACCTGCCACATGTTGCCTGTTAGTAATATCTTGTTTAGTTACATATGTATGACTTGTAAAAAGTTATCATGTGAAGGGAAGGGAACTCATTCTTATATAATTTCCATAATGAATCTCATGCACATGATTATTGGAATTAAGGTACCTTCAGACCTGTTGGCTAATAAAACCAGTTACTATTTGAATATAGTTGGATCAGAACTAAACCCATAACACAGGGATTGGGCATAGCAATAGTTAAAAGTGAACTCTTTCAATTAAAATATAGCTTATGAGAAATTTGTGGTTGAGGTAGCGGTTTGAGATAACATGAATTGTGTAAACCTAACCCTAAAGCCCCAAAAGAAAATGTATGGTTTTCTACTTTTCTTGGGTATGTCTCCTCAGGGACCAATCACCTTTAGCTTTTGTAAACCCAACCCAAGTATGCAGATTAAGATTATACTATAACAATAACGGGCCTTTATTATAGGAGTGGAAGAAAATTCGACTTTCCATCATGATTTGATTTAGAACAAATATTACAGACATACTCCATGCAAACTCCGAAGTTTGACATAGCTAGAGGCTAACAAGGTGGACATGCGACCATGAAAATGTCTATTGTATATATTTTCTCAGATTGATTTTGAGCATGGAAGATTCGAATCTAAAACTTCATTTATCATATCTTTTAAATGATGTATCATCTAAAGGCACATTAAACACTTCAATTTTGTATTATGAAACCAATGCAAGTATTGGCAATCGGTTTTCTAAAGCAAAACATGTTGCATTTAGATAATACCCCATGCAAATCTAATTTCATGAGAGAAACAACATCAAGTTTTTTAACAACAAAATCATTGCCAACATTGAACTCTCATAGTTCAGTTCCCTTTCTTTCTTTCTTTCTGTTTTTGTTAGAGAAGAAGGATACAAACAATTACAATAAATTCCATATTCGAAGTGCATCACCATGGCAATGACTTCAAAATTCAAAAATCCTTTTCTTCTAAAAACACACTGATGGCTTTTGATCAATACTTTCTTTACATTGAGAAGACAAAATCATGCATACTGAAACTTTAGTGAACAATACAAAAGTAGACTAAAAGACACCCTTCAAAGCTAGCATACACCAAATCTTGGTCATTTTCACACAAGATGCAGCACACAGCTCAATGATCTTAATTATATAGCATAGAACCATTATTAAAACCCAGAAGTGCAGTGCTGGCCAAACTTCTTTCTCTCCATCTTCTTCTCCTTCTTTCCTTTTCTTTTCTCTCTTTTCCTTTCTTTGTCACAAACCAGACGAGTCAATTACACTTTATTTGAAGCACAGGGCGGCTTGCACGAACTGTAAAGACAATTAGACAACCCCGCACCTCAAGTTACTGTCTCTCGCTGATCCCTAAGATCGGATGGCTCACAGTGCACGTGTGTATGTGTTTGAGCATCCATAGTCAAAAGTCAAGCTTTTTTATCATTATTTTTGAACTCCAGAGGCAATGTCCCCTCATGCTTTTCTTTAGCTTAGTTCAAAAGTTCAACCTTTGGAACCCTTTGTATTTGTCCCTAATTATTTTCTTACTCAAAATTCCATTTTCTATTGGAATCCATTAAAATTAAATGTTATCCCCCTTATTTTCTTCAATATCCTAATGAACACTAGCAAAATTTAGGTCAATCGTGATAAAGTAATCTGGGGTTCACATCCAAAACCAATTGGCAATGGATAGAGTGGCCCAAACCCTTATAAACCCATAGGCAAGGTCCCATTTTTCCCATGTGGGATGTATATATTCTCTACAAATCGAGCCATGATCAACAATCGTCTTGGCCTTAGTAAGTACTATAGCTACCATAGATTTTATTTGGCTAACAAAGTCGGTTAGTGTGCTATGCATGATTTAGGGTTTAGGATTTAGAAAAATAATTTTAAAAAATATTGTTAAAAATCTAAAGATCAAACACATTGCATGCATGCCATATTTAAGAGAAACTTTTAGTAGGTGATATCGCCTATGTTAGTGACATGTCTGACACTAATCAATCAAATGCTCGATAGTAGGACGCAAATGAGGTTATGTAAAAATATGATAACACGAGGTATTTTGAGTATTGGTTTTACTTAGTATATAATTAGTGAGTCAGATGTGTTAACATGACTGCTCCAACTAAAATCTTCTAGTTTATTTATCTTTTTCCCATCTACTTACGTACAGTACGTGATAGCAATCTAATTATCTATTTATGACGTACTTTTTGTATATTGTCTACCAGAAGTTCAATTGATCTGTCTTCTTCTTCTTGTTCTGAATTCACTTTCTTTTGCACTGGCTTTCTCTCCATTTGAAATACTCACATGATATTCGATCACCACTCATTTTATTAAACTATTAGTGTTTTTTGGAATAATTATTTCCAACTTCAACTGATGGAGTGGAGTGGAGTGGAGAGGTCGATGTGTACATACGTTATATTGGTTCATTTTGTGTTCTTTTTTCATGCTCAATTGTTTAATGACAAAGTGGCAAAAGACAAAGTATGAAAGTGGTTACAGGCCGATTGACTGGACTGGCTTCTGATTTTAGTTTCTACGCCACACATATGGGCCCAAATATATGAAAATTAATTAATTATGCCCAATTTGAACCATTCTTTTATACATGTTTTAATTTCTTTTTGCCCAATTTGTTTGAAGGCTAAGATTTGGAGAAACAAACATTTTGGTTAATTGGTTTGACAAATTAATCAAAGTGGCCGAGGGACTAACTAATGATGTAGTTCTGTGCATTCAATCAAGGGGACACTTTGTCTAGAAATAGGAGTACAAAATCATAGGTCATGATAATATTAAAATTAGCTTAGAGTACTAATGTAAGGTTAGGTGAACCTACTCATTCTATATAGGAACAAAAAATAACCCCAAGCTAGCAATTAAGTGGGTCCATTAAGTACTCCCCTCAAGGCTCAAGAGTGTGTTTGCCCTTTAACCACAATGATAGCATTCACTTGATCTTACCCTAATCAATCAACCATGTAGTGTGAGATGTCGATAATTTTCAAAGCACACTCACCTTCGTTCATTTTCTTCTAGAATAGAATGAGAGATAGTGAGAGTGATGCTAATATATTATAAATTTAACTAAACTAGTACACTAATGTGTTATTTATTTGGAAACCAAAACTTTCTTGTTTCAATTATTTAACAAAAAATTATTTTTCGTAGGATTTAGCTTAAACTCGCATTTTCACCTGGTTTCTTTCATGAATTTTCATAACAAATAAGATGCGAAAGTTCTTAAACGACTTACTAGAAATCGACTAGAAGGAGTTGTCTACACTCACTTTCATTAACTTCTCTCCTTGCTCGTATTTATAATAAGCTTTATCCCGTATTCTTAACAAAGTTATTTTCCTAGTTTAACTACGTACAGAAGGAAATGATTACACTGATATTTGGGGACTGCTGAAATATGTACGTGCGTATTCCTTCAACGATGTTGGTATTCTGCATTTACTTTTAATACTTTGTCTCTTTTAGACAAGTAGGGGAGCATCAATAAGACTTGAAACTTAGCTAAAAGGAAATTTGGTACGTAGGCATTCTCCACTAAAGTTAAATTTTGTTACATAAACACACATACATTCAAAGAGTTGAACTTTTGCTTCGAGAGCAGAGTAAATTGTTTTCACCAGAACATAAGCTTCCTCAACTTGTAGGTATCATTTGTGAATTTGATACGTAACGATGCAATTAGCAATTCAGGATGATCCGAATTCCCAAAGGTTTTTGTTTGGTAATCTCAAGGTGGTATACTGTACTATTATTGATCACTTGGTAAAACTCATACTCTCTCTACAAAATTAAGTTAATTACCTTTGTTTATTACCGAATAATTTATGTGTTTGAAAGGTTGAAGCACAATCACATTTGAGAAAGTGAAATTATGTATTTCAAACTCAAACTTTATTATTTTCGAACACTCGCATTAAGAACGCCTGGGAACTCTTTGATAGTGCGAGAATAATGTCTAAAATAAGCTCATAATATTGGAAGCACATAGAAGAGAGAAGGAAACGTCTATTTTAGACCTGAAGGATTAATTGCGCTAATTTGTTTTTCTTCAAACAAACAAAACGAGAGGCTCAATATATACATCATTGGGGCATAGCACATCTGCATTAGATCAAAGATCCACCATCATATTCTTGAATGGAACATGCTGTTTGATCAGTTCCTCATCATTCTGAGGGCCAATGCTTGAAGCTCACCCAAGTCAGTACTGTTGTATGCTCTCTTCTTAGAACAAGCTTGGAATGAAAACTCATCTGATCTGCTGTTGCTCTGTGTCTCATGCATATAATTCATAACATCATTGCTGCTGTGGTCAATGGAATCCAGCGAGCTCTGAGGAGAAATAGGGTTCATGTAACTTGGATAACTTGGAAAGTTTGTGACTCCATTCACATTCCCCTGCCATTGACTCTCCATGGTCCTTGAATTCATAAGGTTTTGATGAGCCACTTGTGCCTTCACTTGCATCAATTGTGCTTGTAAGCATGCCACCTATATATATGAAACGAAAACCATGAAAGATTAGCATGAGACATGCACCATCGATTTGTAATCGTTTTTGACATGTTATGTAATTGGATATTACTATTAATGCTATGAGTATGTCTTAACTTGTTCATAACTTGTTAGACTGTCGAACAAGAAAATATTTTTTTGAAAAGAGCTAAGCATAATTCAGAGGCAGTTGAACAGTAGGACTATGCAAAATGAGTTTCTAAGAACAACAATAAGAGACTATTTTGTCAGAAAACATGCATGTTAATTAGTGAGACTGGTTAGTTTAATTAGCATAGATGGGTTTGGGAAGAAGAGCAACAAAAAGCTAGCACCTGTTGTTGCAAAGCAAAAATGGGTGAGCCAATTTGGTCCTAGTGGTTGAAAAAATGGGCAATCTTAACATAACATGTTCAGATTATCCGATAAGAAAACAATTTCGCGAAAATAGGGTTTTATACTTTGCAAGAACAAGAACAAGAACAAATACCTGTTGCTGCAAGGCAAAAATGTGAGCAACACAACCATAAACGGGGTCTCGAATCCTTGCTTGAGCTTCATAGGCAATTGTGACAACAGCTTCACATCGATCATGGACAGGGACATGAAGTAACAGCTTGGAGACATTGCTAGCCCCAAACACTTTGTGAATGGCAGCAAATCTAGCCGGCCCTTGTTCGGAGCAAAAGTAAGGAGCAAATATGCAATCAGAGGCGCACTTCCTCCTCAGAAACTTGCATGCTCCACAAGGAGAGCCAGTTCCAGTAGTGCCACTGCTACCAGTACTCCCAGAAGCCATGGTAGCTAGAGAGAGAAAAGCTTAAAAATCGAGAGAGAGAGAGAGAGATAAAAATATTGAAGAGGCACACGGGTGCACTAGGAAATGCTGCACAAATGAAGTTAGGGGTAAATGGAGAAGAAAGTGGGGGGATTGAGAGCACATAAAGGGTGGTCTTATAAGAAATGGGAAGAGGGAGGGGACATGGAAGGTTTGTATGCTGGGTTCTGAGGAGACATTTTAAAATGGTTGATGCAATATTGGGTCTACTTTCCTTCTAAGTTGGCTTTGAAACTTATTATAGAAATGGTTTTTTGCAGTGTGGATGATTAAATGGCTACTGGGTTTTGATTAGGCATTTTTAAAATGTGGCAAGTTTGATTTTTAGGGTTTGAATAGTGGGGTTTATATTTTTCTTTCCGCCGAACGCCGCACCTGGGAACTGCGGCCCTCTGTCGCTTTGTGGAATTTGTGGACTTGGGGTTTACTGCTACATGCCACCTGTTGGTGTATTTGTACCGACAATTACTAATGATTCAGTTACCATGAGCTTTATGTTTGAGAAGAAAATTAAGGTTTTATAGTGTTTAAAGTTCATTAAGAATTAAGAGTTTTATAACCCTGTGCTTTCACCTTTTAGGATTTTTGTTCATTTATCTCATTTCTAGGGGTTTTTTTTTTTCCCACTTATCCCATTAAGTTTTTTTTAAGGAAAATGATTTGTGGCCTCAATGAGGCTTAAGATTTGTAGCCTCAATCTTAGGTGTCATGTCATCCATACACATCACCAATTTGTCAAATCATGCTATGTAATTCTTGAGAAAAAAACCATCTTATTCTTTCAAAATCTAATGACTATAAATTATTTTAACTTTCTTCTAAAGAAAAAAAAATTTGGCTTTCTTTCATTTTTTTTCCTTTTTATTACAGTCATGCTTAGATTTAAACAAATAAATCAAGAGTACAAAAAATTTCATGTAATTCAGTCAATAGATTTGCACGTACGTTTGATTAATAGATTTGCATAACACATGTATATGAATTCAACCTTTGTTGGGTTCCTGCAAATTTTAGAATGGAAAATTACACACAAGTGTCATTCTGAAACTTTAATTAAACATAAGGCCACTACACATAGGGCCACTTGAGGCTACAATACAGCAAATTTTTATTTTACTATACCAATTTTGCCCTTAGCCCTAAATCAGATCAAAATATCTGTCTCTCGAAATGAAAATCAGATTTTGCTCTCTCTCTCTCTCTCTCTCTCTCTCTCTCTCTCTCCGATGAGCTCGTTCGCTTCTCACAGTCGAATAACCTCTCTGACGTCGGAAGCTCTCCCTCAGCGGCAATCGACTATTGCGTAGTGAAGCTCAGCGCTGGCCGGATGATGTTGACGGAGAGACAAGCCTTGTTGCAGATCTGAGCGAAACGAGACGGCATCGTTTCACCATCTCCTCATCTTTCTTCCACGTTTCTCCGATCTCTACGCCGATTCAAAGAAGGTCAGAGAAATTAAATCAGTCACCGAGGGAATGGCTTCATCAACCACGGTCAGAGTCTCTTCCATCTTCCGCCGCGACAAGATTGTCATCCTTGTCGTCCACAAGATCTGGTATGCGAGCGCGGGTCATGGATCTGGTATGAGAGTTGAGGTCAAAGCAGAATCAGATCGGCTAGATATGAGAGTCAAAGCGCGAGTGAGTGAGAGAGAGAGAGAGAGAGGGAGAGACCTGGTATTCGTGGATGTTGAGGTGGCGGAGCTGTTGCTGCTGCCATTTTCCCGCGATGGAGAGAGAGCAAGAAGTGAGGTGCTTGAGTAATCCTCTCACCATATATTGTTCGGAGCTCTAAGAGACCTAGGCCAACAATAACCACCACTGAGATATAGAGAGAGGGAGAGACTGCGTTTGCCGGAAGCAGAGACTTCGATTCAGATTTCTTCTTACGACGACGGCGATGACATCTCCGATGAAGGCTCTGATCCTGATTATAACATGTCGTCAAATCCGGTAAGATTATGTTGTATATCTATACTTGGTAATTGCGAATTTTTGCTGTGTTTACAATGTGTAGAACGGTGATGAGGTTTTGATTTCAGCTCGGCCTGTGAGGTTTGAAGTATTAGTTGGTTGTTAATTGAGTTGGTTCAGTTTTACAAAGTGTGAAGTGTGAACAGGTTTTGTATATATGGCTTGTGATTTAATCTAAGCACTATAATTGTATGATTGTTTTGCTCAAAATTTACAGAATCTGAGACTTTTTTTTAAAAATTTAATGCCAATATGGGACTTGTTAATCATTGTTTTGATTATTCTTTATGTGATGAAACTTGGTTGTTTTGCTCGAAATACATGATCAATCAGCAGCAGCAGCATTAACAATGGCTTTATCTCCATGCTAAGAGTACTTGTTAGTTTGCTGAGTTTGATGAATGATGCTAAAGCTGAGTTGGTTATCATATCATCTACCTATAACAAAGGCAAAGCATTAAGGGAGAGATGGTGATGCCATTAATCAAGGAACATATTAATAAATCTATTGGACCTCACAACCATATAGCAATTGAGTAGTGCCTGCTAGCTAGCTGCAGTTTGAGCTTTATTATTAGACCTCCCTCAAAAGTTTGAATGCAGTGTGTAATTTTCTAATTAATTTAAGTGTACTTTATACATTATGTAGATAATAACCTTGAGATTAGGCATGTTGAGATGTCAATAGTTATTAGAATCCGTAGAAGCATTTGTGTTTTGAAATATCAAGCATGTATAATCAGCTGGTTTTATGCAATCAGTTTCTATGTCAGTAGCTTTTCATTACTAGTCCAGTAGCTTTGTACACGTGTGATAATAGTTTTTTTGTACCTATGTCAGTAGCTTTTTATTATTACTCCAATAACTTTGTACATGTTTTATTGTAGCTTTCTGTACTTAGGTAAGTAGCTTTTTATTACTGGTCCACTAGCTTTATACGTGTGCTATAGTAACTTTTTATACCTATGTCAGTAGCTTTTTAGATTACTTATTTTTTTATTATCTAGTTGATAAAGAGTGCCACGTTTGGGGCGCAGCAATACATTGTTGTTTTTAATTTTCATTTTAAATACTAATATTTTGTTGTATCTTTGTTCTTGCAGAATTTGTCCCCTCTGCATTTGTAGAAGTAGATTTCAAAAAACATATGAATTTGGATATTGAAGCCTCCAATGACCAAGAGATCATTCAGCCAACCAATAAATGTAGAAATGAGTCTCGTGTTGAAGGTGGCAAAATTATGCATATGGGTTTAGAGCATCACCATTGAAAAAATGACAGTAGCATTACAACATTGATAGTAGCTTTGTACAACTATTGTAATAGATTTTCACAACTATGGTAGTTGCTTTTACAACTATGGAAGTAGTTTTTTACAATTATGTAAGTAGTTTTTTACATAGTTATATCATTGTTTGAACCCTGCATACTTTTCGTATTATTGAATGTGTTTTTATTTCTCAATTGCAGTAGCATTTTTATCTTAGCTAGATTATTTACATTTCCATAACTTTGTTAGTCTCTGAGAATAGTTTTCTCAGTCTCTTAGAGTAGCTTTTGTTCTACTTAGTAGCAATTTTTGTTCTACTTGGTTATTTCTTTTGGCGTTGATGAGAGTAGCCTTTGGTGATAGTGAGAGTGTTATTGTTACTGGTGAGAGTAGTTTTTTAGTGTGGGTGACAGTAGCGTTTGTTGCTTGTGATAGTAGCTTTTAGTATTTGTGATAGTAGCTTTTATTGGTGGGGATAGTAGCTCTTGGTTTTGGAGAGCGTAGCTTTTGTTGGTGACAGTAGATTTTGTTGCTGGTGATAGTACTTTTGTTACCTTGTCGGAGGTTACCGGAAATTTCACCATAGTAGTTTTTGTTTCTAGTGACAGTAGCTTTTGTTATTGGTGATAGTAACTTTTGTGACCCCGCCGGAGGTTGCCGGAAATTTCACCAGAGTAGCTTTTGTTGCTTGCTACAGTAGCTTTTGGTGTTAATGACAGTAGCTTTTGTGGTCGCCGGAGTTCGCCGGAAGTTGGCCAGAGGTTTGCCGGAGACCCGCCGGAAGTCCGGAGACCCACCAGAGTTGGTCGGAGGTAGGCCAGAGTTGGCCGGAGGTCGGCCAGAGTTGACTAGAGACCTCGCCGGAAGAGAGAGAGAGAACGGTTGTTGACTTTTTGCTCTAGTGGCATTTATGTAAATATGTTGGTTTTTATATCCAAAATATAACACCATTTTAAATTTAGTGGTCTTATGAGGGAAAAAAAATTAGTTAGTGGCCTTACAGCTAAAAAAACATTCAAAGATGCACTTATACGTAATTTACTCTTTATAGAAATTATATATAAGTGTCATTTTGAGACTTATATTAGTCATAAGGCCACCTAAATTTTTTTATACAAATAAGGCCACTTTTGGGCCAAAAATCATTAGCTCTTTTTTATGTTATATCTATTTTACCCTCAGCTCTCTTTCTTTCTCTACCATTTAATTTTCTGTTTCAATTTCAGTTCATCTCGATCTCTTTCTACCACGATGAAGCTCTCTCTACCTCTAGCAAACTGAGATGAAGCTCTCTCTCTCTCTAGCTCACAGAGGAAGACGAAGCTTTCTCTCTCTAGCTCGTAGAAGAAGACGAAGCTCTCTCTCTCTCTCTCTCTCTCTCTCTCTCTCTCTCTCTCTCTCTCTCTCTCTCTCGTCGAATTGATCTAAGCGTTCTCTCTCTACACTCTGTAGTCCGTGAACCGCACACTCACTAATTGATCATTGAGGTTTGATTCCATCTCTTTGCACTCTGTTTAGCTTGAAATTGCGAAGCTCAGCGCCGACCGAACGATCTCGACGGAGAGAGAAGCCTTGTTGCTGATTGGAGCAAAATGAGACAGCATCGTTTCATCACCTCCTGCTCCTTCTCCCACGTTTTCTCATATCTCAACGCTGATTCAGAGCAGATCTGACCGGACCTTCACCATCATTCAATCAGTACAAGTTGCCGGCCAAAATTCACCACTACAAGTCAGAATTCAGAATTCTCTCTATTATGAGTTGAATTGTGGATTGTTTCTATGTTTTTTGATCTATACACATTTATTATTTTGGAATTGGCTGAATTGTATCAAATTCCAGAATTTATGAGCTCAGATTGATATTTGTACAGCTTGAAATTTAGTCTGTTCTTATATACAGATAATCTATCTATTATCTTCTATATAATTATTGTTGGTTGCCTACTTGTCTCGTATAGTTGAAGCTTTGTTTCATGACATTGTTAAATTTGAGTTGTGTAGTTAGGAAAGCTTCAATATAATGAGCGGTTTATTGGTCTGAGTTTGGAATTTTGGAATTTCGGAATTCATTGTGAAGTTCTATTGGTCTCCTTTCTTTAAATCTAGGTTTTTTGAAGTTTGTTATGTTGATTCAGCGTCATTTTGGTTGTGAATAGGAGCTGGAAGACGTTGAGATGAATTGTCGGATCTGGGGATCCCGACTTCATGGCTCTTTGCAAGGTTTGTTTTCCTTTCCTGATTTTAGTAGCTTTCTTTGACTGTCATAGTGGCTTTTCAACACAGTAATTGTAGCTTTTCATGCTATGTTAGTATTTTTCAAATTGATATTAGTAACTTTTCTATTTTCATGTTGATTTATTTTAACATGAAATTCCTGAGAATTTTGAATTGATTATTGAATTTGCTGGTTTCTATAGATGAATTTCTTGAACTCAAATCTTCCTTGATGTTTTGTTATATGTTTTAGGAATTAGGGCAAATTCATAGATATTTGGTAAGTGTTGCATTGGCACTTGAAGTTTGGCTGGACATGTTGAAATTTGGTAATAGCTTTTTATGCACAAAGCTATAATTAAATGTGGTAGTTTAATATTGTGAAATGCTTTTGGTTTGAGCTTATTTATGTGCTCATGCACTTTGGCACTTTAAGATATCAGTTCTATCTTTGGTCGAAGTATTGATGTCGAGTGAGATGAGTTAAGTGTGCTTGGTAAGAATTGCTAGCTCTTTGTTTTGGGTGACTTGCTTTTCAACATAGTGGTTGTAACTTTCTATGACTATGTTACTATCTTTTCAAGCTGATGTCGGTAGCTTTTTAGTTTTTATTTTGATTGATTACAAATCGATAGCTTTCTATAACTGTTATAATGGCTTTGCAACACAGTGATAGTATCTTTTTATGCTTATGTTAGTATCTTTTAAAGTTGATGTCAGAAGCTTTTCTGTTTGCATTTTGATTAACTTCAAGTTGCCTTTTGTCAATAGCTTATCAAATTGGAAAATCAGGATTTGTATGAACTTCAGTTTTCTTTTTGTTGTGATTTCTTATCTCTAACATTTTTGAGATTTGTGTTACATTATCAACATGGATGATCAGTTGGTTTTGTTGCAATTAGTATCTATGTCAGTAGCTTTTTATTATTGATCTAGTAGCTTTTTATTATTGATTTAGTAGCTTTCTACATGTGTCATAATAGCTATCTGTATCTATGTTAGCGTATTTTAGATTGCTTGTTTCTGATTATCTAGTTGATAAAAATGGCTCGTTTTGTTGTATTTTTTGTTTTTGCAGAATTCTTCCCTTTGCATTTGCAGTAGTGGATTCCGAAAATCATGAGAATTTGGGTAGTGAAGCCTCCATTCACAAAGAGATCATTTGCCAACCAAAAAATGTTGAAATGAAGTCTGGTGTTGAAGGTGGCAAAATAATGCCTTTGGTTAGTGTATTGTGGTAGAACTTGACAACAACAAATATCAACGGTGGCCATCTGAAAAATGACAGTAGCATTACAACATTGACAGTAGCTTTATACAACTATTGTAATAGATTTTTACAACTATGACAGTGGCTTTTCACAACTATGGAAGTAGGTTTTTATATAGTTATAGCATTGTTGAACCTTGCATATTTTTTGCATCATTGAGTGTGATTTTTTTTTTCTCGATTGCAGTAGCATTTCTCTTTTTGTTGTATACTTTACATTTCTATAGGTTTGTTATTCTTTGATAATAGTTTTCTCAGTCTCTAGGAGTAGCTTTTGTTCTGCGTGGTAGTAGTTTTTTTTCTGCTTGGTTATTTCTTTTAGCGTTGATGAGAGTAACTTTTGGTGATGGTGAGAGCAACTTTTGTTACTAGTGAGAGTAGTTTTCTAGTGTTAATGACAGTAGCGTTTGTTACTTGTGAAAGTAGTTTTTGGTATTGGTGACAGTAGCTTTTATTGGTGGAGATAATAGCTTTTGGTTTTAGGAAGCGTAGCTTTTTTTGTGACAGTAGCTTTTGTTGCTGATGACAGTAGCTTTTGTGACCACGCCGGAAGTTGCTGGAAATCTCACAAGAGTAGCTTTTATTGCTGGTGACAGTAACTTTTGTGACCTCTCCGGAGGTTGCCGGAAATTTCACCAGAGTAGTTTTTGTTGCTAGTGACAGTAGCTTTTGTGGTCGCCAGACTTCGCCAGAAGTTGGCCAGAGCCCCGTCAGAATTGGCTGGAGGTCGGTCGGAGACCCACCGGAATTGCCCGGAAACCTCACCGGAGAGGAGAGAGAGGATGATTGTTGACTTTTTACTTTAGTGGCATTTATGTAAATATATTAATTTTTATATCCAAAATTTAACACATTTTTTAATCTAGTGGCCTTATGAGGGAAAAAAAAAGTTGGTGGCCTTATGGCTAAAAAAACATTCAAATATGCATTTATCTGTAATTTGCTCTTTTTTTCAGACTATTGTACCCTCACCTCTTTGTTACTTAGAGAGAGAAACCATAAGAGACTTCGCTGGAGCCCAGTCACCGACCGCCGGATTCTCGCCAACTTTTGCTGGAATCCAGTCACCGGTGACACCAGACTTTTCTGAAAACGTCGCCAGAGGTCGTCGGAGATCTCATACGTCGCTGGAAAGGTTTATTGCCCTCGATAGAAGTCTGTTGCCCCCAATAGAGAGATAATAAACATGTATTGCCCAACAATATTAGACATCTATTGCTCTCCAATAGAACTTTTGGTTGCCGGAATGGAAACTAATCTCCGTAAAATTAGACAAATAAAACTTTGATTAAGGAAAAAAACGAAGAGATTACATCAATTCAAAACATTTATTGTTCCCCAATAGACATCTATTACCCCCCAATAGACCTTTAATAGACTTCTATTGTCCCCCAATAGGCCTTTATTGCCCCCCAATAGAACTTTTTTTTTCCTTCTGGCCTTCTGCCCCATTTTACCCAAAAAAAAAAATGATTTGGGCACCCACATCATTTCCCTTCGCCGGTCAGCTCCCGTCATTGATCTGTAACCTCCAAAACCTCGACCTCTCCAACAACTCCCTCTCCGGTTCCTTAGACAAAGGTTTGAAAAACTGTAAGCAATTCTGGAGATTGATACTCGCTGAAAACAAATTCACCGGCGAAATTCAGAATCGGAGCAAACCCACCGTCACCGTTTTGACCAGATTGAGACTGAGAGCGATGACAACGATGACCCCGTCCGGCGAGTCGAGTTAAGGCAGCTTCTCGATTCGGATCTTTGCACCGGTGCCCTGTTTGATTTGCTTAGTGACGTTGTCGAACTTGCTAAGGTGATGTGGCCAGGAGGAACAGTGAGCAGAGGCTGCTGCTGGCACTACATGGAGGATCCATTTTCGAAGTTGGGTTCGGAGGAGGAGGAGGAGGACAAAATATAAAGGGACCTCGCAGAAAAACACGGGTTAACCTCGTCGGAGACTTGACTGTGATGAGAGAGAGAGAGAGAGAGAGAGAGAGAGAGAGAGAGAGAGAGAGAGAGAGAGAGAGAGAGAGAGAGAGAGAACTGGTTTGTGCAGATCGAGAAGAGAGAGAGAAACTAGATCGAAAGGAGGAGAGAGATAGGGAGTGGCAGTGATTCTAATTCTTTAATTGTGTTGAGGGAAAAATGATCATTTGGTGTTAAATTGTGCAAGTGGGAATAAAAATATGTTGCTGGAGTAAGTGGGATAATTTTGGTTAATTTTGGTGCCTTGGGTCAAGGACCTGGCGTTTACAAGATTTCATATGCAAACATAAAGTGCGTAATTTGGGTATAAATTTTGAAGTATAAAAATTGTGATTGGTGAATCGGACGTTCCGATGTTATGGTTAAACAAAATTTTACATTCAAATCATCCATCATATAGTTTTTCACTTTTTTGTGCAAAATAGGGTTCACCTATTATGTGATCATGTCTAAATTAGTATGTTTGGCTTCTCCACATGCATGCCGGAGTTGCATCAGAATTGGGTTTTTGATCACTTTCCTGATTAAGATCCTAACGAACACCTAAGCGCAATTGTCTAACATGGGTGAGACATGTTGTTCAAGTTCATAAAGACTCCAACTTGGGAGCTTGGTGAAGAAAATTTTTTCGTCCTGCTCGCTCTGTTTTGGGAATTGGGTAGTCAAAGATTGGCTTTAGTGGTGATGAAGTTGGTGAAGCTCTGTCCTCGTGCGTTATGCTTCATTTAACACTTCAGACAAAATTCCAACGACTCTGAAAGTCCAAAGTGGTTGAACAAGGCCATCGTTTTCACAAACTCTCACAGCTCACCCATCACAGATTAAATGCAAAACCGGCTGCTTCACTCACCACCATCACTGCCCTCAACCAGAAACCACTCCTCCATTTGTTAATCTCGGAAAAACAAAACCTATATACCCATTTTACCAGACAAGTATATGACCCAGTTTGTGCAAAGGGAAAGTGCAATGCATTGATCATGTGCTTCAGAACCAGCTGTAGAGAATAGAGAGTGGCACTGGTGCAAGACCTTGTAAAAAAGAAAAAAGAAAAAAAAAAAAAGGGTTAATGGCTCAACTGCACGAGGAGCTTCGTCATCTTAACAAAGAAGAATGGCTATTTGTTTCAAAAGTCATACTTCTTATCGCAGCTGTGGCTTTGCTTGCAGATCTTCATTGTCAAGCTCTTCAGCACCAAGAATGTCTGTGAATGATGCTGGATGGTAAATTATTTAAAATTAAAACGGAAATTTGCTACCAATAGTCCATTTTCTTGTGACGCGAGCAAATATAATTTGGAGTCAATGAAGATCATCATCCAAGCACATGGCAGACATGCATGCCACCTTCAAGATCCCCAAATCGAAGATCTGTTACAAAAAATTTCTCAGGCGTAATGGCATTGCAAATTTATATATTATGACGTAAAAACACGACGACTTTGGATCCAAGTTGGTGCGTGGTTTCCATATAAGAAATCCAAGATATATTTTTAGGTCCCAGAGCAGTTAGGTCAAGTTACTTGCGAGACGGTTACCCTTGAACCCTTGACCGCTTCTTGCTATAGATAGATAGATTGTGTACAGACTGATGTAAGTGTGGAAACCGTTCATCGGTAGAAGTGGCTTGATAAAATTAGAAGATAACTTTTTTTGCCGTAACAGTCGTCAGCAAAATTGGCTCAACAAAATACAATAGGAGACAAATTTTCCAACGAAAGGCTCATCAGTAGCAGTGAGTAGTGACTTACCATAGTTATGAGTTATGACACAACTGTTTTTGTTGATGAATGTGCATCTATAGAGGTGGCTTACAAATTTAGGACACAACTTTTGGCGACGAAATGTTAGTCAGTTGAAGTGGCTTAACAAAATTAGGACTCAACTTTTGCATATGCGAGTGGTTTAACAAAATCAAGAAACAATTTTTGCGGACGAAAGTTAAGCAACACAACTTTTGTTGATAAAATCTTGTTGGTAGAAGGTAACAGATGCTCTAGCTAATCATGGGACAACTTTGTTGGAGCAAGTGTGGTGGGATATGCCTCTTCCATTTCTCTTGTCGTTCTATAAGAGTGATGTTTTGAGTCTTTCACAGTTTAGATTTCGTTGACTTGTTTGTTTTGCTTGTTTATTTTAGAAGTTTTGGTTAGATCCCCTTCAGTGTCATTCACATTTTTTTAGCTTAATTACTCCTCTACTATCACTCATTGCATCAAAATAAAATAAAATAAAAGATAAAATCTTGGTAGAAGTGGCTTAAAAAATTAGACAACTTTTACCCCCAAAAGTTTGTTAGTAGAAGTGGTTTAACAAATTTAGGAAACAATTTTTGCCGGCGAAATTATGTCAATACTCAATAGAAGTGGCTTAACAAAATCAGGAGACAACGTTTGCTTAACAAAATCAGGAGACAACGTTTGCTTAACAAAATCAGTTCAAATTAAACAAATTCGTTACTTCCTCGATCATCTTCATTGACAATAATATTCGTTATACAGCCCACAAAATACCAAAAGATGATTTTGATTCCCACTACTCTTTACAGTGCCAGAAGGAAAAGTTATAAGATCTCCAGCAATCCCCAAAATAGATCTTATAGAAAGTTTTACAAACCGGAAGAGTCATGTGAGTTTCTGGCCACCCCACCTGCACTGTACACCAGACCAAAATACTGATATCCTTATGCCTCCATCATCTCTTGTGATGAAACTTCACCTTCAATAGAAATTGCATCTTAACCTGTTCAGAGAACAACTTCTAAAATTAGTAGTGTACCAACACTTGGCAAAGGTTGATATCCAGTTATTTTGAGCGGCTCTAAGAATTAGAACCCTATGTGTACACAATCTTACACTGATATCCAGTTAATGTAGCTGCCGCTTCTAGTATTACTAGTAAAGAATTAATTTAAATCAAAATCTTATAAACACGTAAAGTTTAGTGTAAGAAACTGCCACTATCCCATATGGAAGATAAAAAAACAAGAACAGAGTTCATAACTTACTTGAGCTGTATCATAAACAATATACTCATTATACATCAGCCCAGAGGCCCTGACATGTGAATCCACTGGTTTGCCACAGGGCACAGTGACATCATCCCTCCATTTAACATAGTCCGACTCCTCAGGTTTTTTCCTGCCAAGTCCCTTCGTAGAGTGCTTTCCCTTAGGAGGTTTATCCATATACTGAATGACAGTAGAATGCATAAAGATTAGTTAAATGGGAAAAAGTTGTAAGAAATAATAAGTCTGATGAATCCAGTATATTGTTTTTTTACATAGGTCAAATTGAAAACTTTTACGGGAGTTAAAATTAGTTGACACATGATGTCAATGATGTCAATATATATACAGAATATCAAAACGATCAAAACACACGAGAAAAAGGATAGAAGAAAAAGAAAGGATAAGGGGGGATGCAAATGAGCTCACTGTGGCCTTCTGGAGCTCATGGATCTCTCCCAGGGCAACTTCACTTAAAAGCATGAGGCCCACAGGATTTTTCTTATCTGTAAAGCAATACTGAGCACTCTTACTGACAAGGTCAGCAAAGTAAATCCCCTTGCCAAACTGCAAGGCAAAATGATGAAACTGTTAGTTTCAAGAAAAATGGATAAGACAGTGTAAACATACGTATAAAAACAGAGATGTATAAACATCAATACATATGTATACAGATATATACATAGACAAAGAAAACAAACCATATAACCAGTAGCTGGAGCTTCAGGAGGAGCTATTCTTAGTCCTTGGCTAAGTATTCCCACAAAGTTCGTAAACCGAGAACCTGAGGAAAAGATAATTACTATTAGTCATGATTCTGCATCCTAAATCCTGATACATTTATCAATAGATTTCTGTGTACCTTGAAAAATAACATTGAAAAGAACTATAACGATTCTCATCTCACTGCAGAAAAACACTATATTCCATAAAGTTTGGCTAGTGCAACTTACCATGCCAAAGCAGCATTCTGTTTTTAAGATTTTTTCGGTAAGGAGCGTATTTATCGAATTCCCCTTCCCTTTCAAGTGAAAAAACTTCTTCAAGTTCCAGACTCCAATCCTGATAATCTCATCAGATGCCAGAAACAAGATTTACATAAATAAATGAATTGACATAAAATTTTTGAGTATATTCAAATTTTTCACCAGGACAATATGCTCTAGAGTATCAAAATGCAAACCCACCGTATGTGTAGGGGCATGAGTAGTAAGAAGATACTTTTCAATCAACCGATAATCTTCACTATCGTGAGGAAGTGGGTTCATACAACACCGGAGCTTCTTATACTTCTCATCCAAAGAGTCACCACTATCAGCATCAAAACCGACTAATCTGGAAGCAATTTCAATGTCCTGGAGAGCTTCTAGCATTTTCAACTGCCATGAGAAAACGTAAGCCGTATTAACCTCTTATGCCTTGCATGTAATTATGCAAACTTTTGGAAATCAGTTGAAACCTAAGTGCTTATCGGGGGAGACATCAACCAACAGCAAAACCTCAATAAAGTACACCAAAACTAATACTCATACAATTTAAGGAAAGGCATCAAGGCCACTGGCTTGAGAGTATGAGAAAACATGAAAAGTGGTAAGCACACAGAGCTCATGTACCTTTGACTTAAAGTCATCCTCATCCCTAATAATATGCGGATGTATGGAAGGGATCACTGTGAAAAATCGATTGCTTGCATCTACAATCAAGCTATCTTTTATGGAAGAGGCACCATCACTCTTTAACAGATTCTGTATTTCCGTTAATGCCTCAAACCCTGAATAAAGAAAATAGAATACCGGAAGAAAGCTGTAAAGACTTATTATGCAAATTAAATCTGAAATAGACAGTTTAATATATTGAGCTGTGCAGCAAATTAAAGGTTGTGTTTTCAGTGCTTACCCTTTTGGATATTGCTTTTACTCAGTTTTCCAAGTGGCATCTCTGACATATTTATCTCAAATTCCATCATGGCAGCTCTGCAAAACTTAAGGCTTAGTCTCATAGTCACACACACACACACACACACACAGATGTATATATAACATGTATATAAAAGATTGGAGGGAGAAGGAGGGAGGGGATAGCAAACAGTTTAAACAAAATTCAATTACCTGTATGTTTCAACGTTGAAGAGCATCTTCATCAACTCTGCTAACTGAGGAGGCAATTTGCTGGGTTCATTGTTCTGATTTTTCTTTGAAACCCCTTTGTTAACACCATAATCCTACAAATTCCAAATTTTATTAAATTAATTAGATTCATTAAAATGGATTAATAATTTAATATTACATCTTTCGGGAAAAAAAATGAAGAAATGAAAGAACAAACAGTACAATATCCAATGGAAAGAATTTTCCAGGTTGCTTCTGAAAATCTTGCTTTTTCTCCCATGCTTCCCATGAATTGCCGGTCTTCTCAAGAAACAAATGTTTAAAATCAGATATGGCATCATATTTTGACATCTCTTCTAGTTTGGTTCCTCCAATTTTGTCATTGCCTACTCGTCCCCATTTACGGAACACATGGCAGTCTGAACTTTTATCATCTTGTATAATTTGGAGGATGTAATAACTTCACATAGAAAAGAGAAGGAGAAAAACAGAGAGAGAGAAAGAGTTAACATAGAACATTATAATTTAAAATGAAAGATAATATGCACTAACTAGGACTGCAAATGTCAAAGTAGAGACAACGATTTCTTTTTAATAAAAAGACCAGTAAAAGGCAAAAATAATAATAATAATAATAATTAACGGCCAGTGATGCATAACTAATACAGAAAAGTTTCACTTCCACAGTTTCCCTATTGTCATTCTAAAACTCTCTAAAGTTGATGTTTTTCTTGTTCTTCTTTTTCATTTTTATAAGTAGAATAATGCTTTCATCCTAACCGAAGTTTAAAAGAAAAATGCAAACTTAAGACACAACTTCAGTCCATGTCCTTATATCCCAAACTATAAATACCAGATTATATCTCAAACATTTTTACTTAAACTATGTTGGCCATGCATGAGCATCCAAGGCAAGAAAAGATACTTAGCAATGTAAATCCCGGAATTGAGCAGTGGTAACTGATGAGTAACAGGTTAATTCCATGGAAATTGGTAAACAAGAAAGATGTAATATTACAAACGCACCTATTAACACCAGTTGACAAATCAGACATGCTTAAAGTTGTATTATATATGCTTTTTCCATCCTCAAGTATGTGACCTGTATCTTGCAATCCAGAAGATTCATGAACGGCACTTCGCCCTTTCACTTTGACAGTGACCATGCTAGAGGCTTCACCAACAGCTTCAACTTTGTAAAGATCAAATGGAAGCTTCTTCTTTCTTTTAAAGCAATCAACCAGATAATCCTCCCTAACAATTGGTATTTTCATCCTCCTGCAGATGAAACACATCTTGGTCAAACAAAAAAGAAACAATGTAGAAAATACTCAAGAGTCAAGAGAGTGATTTGATAGCATCTTAACCTTGCTTTTTTCATCTCAGCATCTTTATCATCCAGTCCTCCACCCACAACCAAGCAATTAGTATCTGCACTTTGATTTGTAAGCAATTATAAGCAACACTATGCGTCTTTAAGCTAATACAGATCCACCCCTATTGCAAAGAAGGCAAGACGTTAAATCAAAATTCAGTTGGTGAAAATCACATGCCTTTTTTTATCTTGGCATGAACGGACCCAGCTACACCCTTTATATCTTTATTCCACTTTTCCTGCATAATCCACCCTTGATGAAATAAATATAGAGAACTGAAACTGCAGTTAAATGATAACTTCCACAGGTACTAAGAAATAAATAAAGACATAAAGAAAGGGAAGGAGATCATGCCATGGATTCTTTTGGTAATCCATGAAAAGAAACTTTCAAATCCGCCAAGCTTGGACCAGACTGAGATTGGCCATTGAAAGCTTGACCTCCAGGACTGTTAGATGATGGTGGTGGCAGTATTCGTGTAGGTTTGCTAACCTTCTGTGATTTAAACCACTGGAAAATAAAGAAAATTCAAGTCATAATTTGGATGACTATCAACCTAAATAAGCTACATGACACAAGTAGTAGCTAAATACCTTCTGCAGAAATTGATTATCTGTATCTTCTGGGATTTTCCACTTCCCTTTACAACGTTCAGGTTCTTGAGTAGAGTAAGAACACTTGCTCCATGCAGTCAGGAACCCATGGCACCTGTACATGGCTCCAGAATAGTGAAGATGACCGGAACAGAGTGGGCAGGTACTAAGTGCTCCAAACATCATTCCATCAGCGCTGAACAAGAAGTATAGCAATAAAGAGTTCATGAGGTGAAAAACTTGGGATCCACATAGAGATAGATAGTGATTAACTGATAACAACTAATTACTTAATCAACTTTGGTGGAAAACAAACAAGAGGTTTTCCATTGTGACAAACTCCAAGAAACAAGATTTAAATAGATTGTACTGAACAACCAATCCGTTACAAAACATAAAATTTATTGCCAAAACCAGATTAAAGACAAACGGAATTGTAAACTAAAAGATTGCAAAAAAATAAAAATAACAATAAAACATGAAAAATTAAACTAAACTAGATTAAAGGCAAACAGAATGTAAAATAAAAAATGCAAAGAAATAAAAATAAATAAATAAAACATGAAAAATTAAACTAAAGTTATGTTTGCAATTTCCACGCTCAGACAAGACTATAGGATATTACCAGCGCTCACGCAAATCAAGCTCTGATCCTGTTGAACCTTGATCATTGGCTTCAAGCATTTTACGCAGCTCTACAGTTGTCACATGCTTTTTGAGATCATCTTTCAGAGCCCACAGCTCTTTAGTTTGCGCCTCCATTTTGCTCTCCATATCAGTAGCATTACTCACAGACACATCCCTGCTTGTTGACACGTCACCTTCCGACTTCGAAACTTTTGACTTCTGATCACCATCCCCATCTTTTCTTCGTTTAGTGCCAGCTTTAGAAGTTGACTGTGGCAGGATCTCTTTAACTTCTTTGCCTGAAAGGACTACTATAAGATAAACAATAACAACTGAAAAACAGAAGATTAGAGGTAACTACCGAATAGAAACAACTTAATATAAAACATACTGAACTATATACCATCCTTAACTAAGGCAGACACAGCTGCCTGATCAGAAACTGGGATGGTCTCCCATCCAGACAGCTTCTCCACTTGGGTAGATGGTGATGATTCCATGAAACACTTCGCATGGTGCCATGCCAAGCCCCTAGCTCCTTGACCTTCAGGCTTGGTTGATATACGGACCTATCAAGGGAATGAAAAACAATAAATGGAGAGTAGTCAACAACTTATGCCTAATTAAGGAGAACCGAAAAATACAATGACGATGAGGACACATTTGAAATAAACTTAGATGAAACTTGCCACACAATCACAGAATTCTGTTGTCGGTGTGTCTGGACATGTGCATTTTGGCATAATCATTTTGACCTGGAAACTAGTGGTGCCCTACTTCAGTACTAAATCCAGTAAGAAAAACAAAGGGTGGGAATCTTTGGAAGATAATTTGGCTGGTATCTCAAGATGGAGAGTCTTTCACCTTCTTTGTCCTTGATCAGATACCTAATTTGAGGAGGACTGGGGAACTATGGAAGAGAGGCAGAGAATCCTTCTTATTGGAAAATTAGATTCCATCACAAACCAATAAAATGCTCTAGACATGACTTACAAGTCTACAACAGGGAAACCAGAAGCCTGACCATGAGAAGACATCACTAAAGCAATGAGAGGCCCTTTAAGCACTGATTCTTCTCTGCCTCAGAGACAAACAACTACAGCAATCCTACACTTACCAGCATACTAATCAATTACTTGACTCTTGTGAGAAACCCAAACAGATGAAAGAACATTTTCAATTATACAATATTGTGCCCAAAAAGAAGATGTGATTCATGTTATCAACTCTGAAAAGCTACTTTTGGCCTACAGATTTCTTTTCAAATAGCAGATGCATAACAGATCAAACTATGCAAAAGATTACTTACTGAATAGAGAAAATGGAGAAACATAGTTTACTAACCTCCCCTTTTAAAATCTTTTGGCTGCAGAGCCTGCAAGTAGCCCGAGAAGTTTGCGAAACTTCAATACCACTTTCTGTAGCACTGGCCTTGCTTGTAGTTGTTGTATCCGAGGGTCCACCAGATCCACCACTTTGTACATAATCTCTAATTTTCTTCTGATCTTCCCACCGGAGGAGCTCAAGGCCTTCAACATCATCAGTTCTAAATCCAAGACAAAGGCATAGCAGTCAATCACTACAACCATCCACTTAACTCAATGCTGGAGATTATAATAAATATTACAATAACACATACGATTTTATCTGCTTCGCCTTCTTCATTATGCAACTAGCATGGTTCCACATCTGAAAACAAAAACAACCGATAATTATGCAGGTAACAGAACAAAAGAGATGATTAAGGAAACAAAAATACAACAACACAAGTGTTAACAAAGCTCCATTTGTGTGTATGGTAGATGAAACAATTCTTTCTTTTTCTTTTGGTACAAATTCTTGATTGTGTTCTGAAAAGGCTTCAACTTAAAAGATGAAACCATTCTTTCTTTTTCTTTTGGTACAAATTCTTGATTATGTTCTGAACAAGGCTTCAACTTTACATTCTACGGCTACAAAAACCTGAGCATTCAACCCAGGTCTGCAGGAATTTTGCTAGCACACCCAATCAATTTGGCCAAAGTTTTAGTTTTTACTAACAAAAACGCCATGATCAACGCAAATGCAGCAGAAATACACAAAGAAACCCCAAACCCTAATTTTCTAGGAATCAAAATCAACGCATTATCTATTTTTTTTTTTCAAGGTAAGAGTTGGCCGGAAAAGTAAAAACGACATTGAAAGCAGAAAAAAAGTTGTGAACTTTGTGCTGTTGTTGTGGAAAGTGAGGGTGAATAGCAGAAAGAGATGAGTAGAAAATAGAGTGAGAGTGACGTACGGGCATGAAGCCGTCGAATTGTTTGGCCTGGACCATTTTGCCGAAGCGGAGGTTCTCTTTTTCAATGGGGTTTCTGCAGGTTTTGCATGACGATCGTGCAGACTTGGCGTACTCGACCTTCCATGGCTTCTGATTCTGAGGGTCCGCCATTCTCTCTCAGAGACTCTCGCTTTCTCTCTCTCTCTCTCTCGTGTGTGCCGATAACGACTGAAAAGTGATGAAGTCACAGCCACAGTGGGAATGAAATACCTTCTCTTTCCCAGTTCCTACTGACATTCGGAGCTCCACGCCTCTCTGTCGTTTTCTGGGACCTCCATTTTTCACCGACCCGACCCGACTATATTAAAGACCTGATTTTAATGTTTTTATTTTATTTCATTTCAACTTCTAAATTTGGTATCTGGATCTCAAAAGAAAAGAGCATAAATCGACAACAATCATGTAACCGACATCACCGAATCTGGATTGTAACCGACTCCACATTTTGCATGATCTTTGGTGCTTACCACAGAAAGCTGTGTAATAAGTCGATGATTTCCAAATGGAAATTCTTTTTTTTTTCTTTTTGAAATAAGGGCTGATGCGGCAGCCCTTAGGCCTTGATTGATGAAACTGATGAATACAAAGGGAGGACTTAAGACCTGAACCCCAAATTACAATAAAGCTCAAGGGGATCTCCCAAATAGAGACTCATGTCTCCACTACCACCACGGAAATTCCCTTTTGTTAGAGGTGGTTGGGAGATGCCGGTGGAGGTGGGACTGAATGGAGTTGCCGGATGGGATGGAGAGGGTGGAGGTGAGCATCTACACTTCCATATAATTTCAAGCTACAAAGACTAAATTGAGAAGTTCAAAAATCGAATTTAGGTGAGTTATACTTATATACAACCCGTTTATACCAGGTTATCATAACAGAAGTATAAAAAAAATTTCTTCTCCAACAGATTGCTAGAGAAGCTTGGAACTATATCTAGTCAAATATGCCTGGATTTTTTTTCCCTCTTTTAATTCATTCAACGAGCAAGGAAAGTGATGTTCTACCAGAGTGCCTTTTTCTTCCCATAGAAGCTTGAAGATCCGCATTTTCCAAGAGTTTTGACTCTCCCAGAATCTCATCATGCAATAATTACAAGTATTTGAAAAGAAATAGATTTGAGCATGAATAACAACCATCTACCACTGGTGTCTATACTTTGAGGCATGCACACATAAGATTTGTGATTTCTGATTAATATTTGGTGCAGGTTACCCAATACAACATAAACAGTAAATGTGACAAGCAATGAGCATGTGTGTGGGTTATAATATGGTACTTAATTTAAACGAAGCAAAAAAAAAAAAAATCTGTTTCTTCCCTTTCTCCCCAACTTCATGCTTGTACTTCATGGATGTTCAAATCAAAGCTTGAATAATTTGGCGCTTCAGCAAGTAAAAGCACTGTTGTTTTCTATTGTACTTGAGGAGCTTGCATGAATAGGTACTGCAAATATGTCAGACTTGAGTCATTTTCCTCATGATACACTAAATCCAGAGTTTCATAGTTCCTGACTCATAGTTTGATATGCATACCTCAAACGATTTGCCTGATCCTTCATATTCCAGCATGCTTAGAGCAACTTCACAGCTCTGAGACACGATAGGCTCAGGATCCATTGCAAATTCCTTCAGAAGTGATACACTTTGCTCATCTACACACAAACAGAAGCTCAGTTTTATAAACCCAAAACTCAAAGCATTTGCGATTAAGATGCTATTATCAAGTCAATTTTAAGAAACAGAGCTTTGGCAATGAATTACTGAATGCAATGAACTACTTATATATTTGGAGAACACGGTGGACAAGAGCAGTCAGACCTGCAATAGAACCAAGAGCTTCAGCAGCTTCATGCCTAACCATTGGGTGCTCATTTTTATCCATAAGTATGTTGGAAAGAGCAGCTGAAGCAGCTTTATCTTGTAATTGGCCCAACACATAAGCAACCTGGCAACCACACAAAGAAATCATGATGGTGAAAAGACATGACATAACCACTTGTAAAAACAAATGCAGATCAAATACGACAAGAAAGACCCTTTAAAGACCAAGTCAAGAATCCATTTAGAGAAATTATAAACCAACCTCGTGCCGCAAGAGAGCACTTTGGGAACCCAAGGAATCAATTATAGCAGTAACAGCTTCATCACCACCATCATTCCGAAGTGCAAAGAGAGCTGAATACCGCTCATACATACTCCTTTTTTCATCCAGAAGAGCTTCCCTTAAAATGATATATACTAGTCAGAAATGTAATAGTCAAAATCGTAGGAAGTTGAGCAATAGTAGATTACAACCACACACACCTTAGCTGATTTACAGAAGAGCCAGAAGTAGCCGGTGCAGCCGGATCCACAGACATAAAAGGTGATTTTTCATCCATGGATTGACTACTAGCATTCTTAAACTGCTCAATTCGATTAAGAGCCAACTCACAAGTCTCTTTTACCTCCTGAGCTGGATCTGAAACCAGACTATTCTTTAAAAGAGGAATATTGCTCTCCAAACCAATTGCACCAAGAGCTTCTGCTGCCTGTACAGTTGCAATTAACATGAATAAGCATATTATGCGAATCTGAGGAATGCAAGTAGACTTGAAGGTGATATAAACCCACCTCATGACGAACAATGGGATGCAGAGAGAAATCATTGAGAACCGCTATCAATGCAGGAATTGCCTCGGCGTCTTGCATTTGACCCAATGCAAATGCAGCCTCATGTGCCAACAAGTTGGAAGAATCCCTTGTTGCTGCAGTGCCAAACACATATCCATTGCACTATTAGAACACTAACGATCAGCCTAGCAGTTCAGTAACGAAGGTAAAAATCAAGGAAGCATTCAACATTAACTTGAGCTAAAAAACAAAGCTTAAACATGTTCAACTCCATTCCATTCCCTAAAATTCCTAATCACAATGCCGGTAGCTTAAAATAACAAACACCAAAAGATCATTGTCCATAGACACCTAAAAGACCAATCTCCTAGGGTTCCGATAATCCCATATTCATTCTATCACATAGATACCATTGTGATACCATTGTATTTGAGGCACAGCCTGTAATCAGTCAGTGATACTCATTCAAACTAGTAAATCAGCTCAAAGAGAAAGATAATGAATTTGGCTTACAAAAACCAAGCACTTCCAAAGTTCTACTTAAACACTAATCACTTACCCTTTGCTGTAATTAAAAAAATCAAAACGATTCAATGAACAAGTTAAAGCATATTTAACCATACATTAACCCAACCAAGCCTAAATCTTCAACTAAAAATAATAATAATAGTAAGATAAAAATGGAGGTGAACGAACCGGTAATAAGGGCGTTGCGCGGGGCAGGGCCTTTGAGGTTGCGGAGAGAGAACAAGGCTCTGAACCGCTCCGATATGGGCTGCGCCGGGTCCAGCAATCTGTCGCAGAGAAACTTCACCATCTCCGGTGACGACTCGAACCCGGTGGCGGGAGCGCCGTCGTCGCTCAACGAACCCATGAGTTTACGACGTTAGTGATCTGCTAGATTCCGCTTAGGGTTGTTTATCTCTCTCTCCCCAGAATCAGATTCTCTCCTGCGTAAGAAGAAGAAGGCGCTGCAGTTCCCACCCTTTTTTTTTTCCCTTCTGTTTTTTATAGGCCGCAGTATATAATTTATTCACCGGAAGCAGTAACGAGACCCAACTCAGTAAAAAGTAAAAAACAGGCTCTTCAATTCTTATCCGATATCCTTTTTAACCATTAACAGATTCTTAAGTAGGGCTGGCACGCGGTACGCCCCAGCCAATTATTGTCTATATAAGGGATATTTTAAATATTTTATAATAAGTAAATATTGATTGTTTTAAAATATAATTAAAAAATAGAAAAACGTGATCGGTTAAGCGTATCACGTGACCGGTAAGTTTATTTATTTACGAATTTTTGTTAACGATTCTATCCTGTGGGACCCGCGGAGGCGTTAAAATTTTCTTCCCCCGCTGAGAATATAATCACTCCTCCTCCTGGTTTTCCCTATTTCTTCCTCAACAGCAAAATCCCGAGGCTTCTCTCTTCTTCTGATTCTTCTTCTTCTTCCCTCCAAACGGTGCGTTTCTTCAGCTCCAATCTCTCTCTCTTTCTCAGATCTGAATTCCTCGATTCTCTTATACTGCTCATCTTCGTCGCCGATCATCTCCTCTATTATTTATTTATTTTCTTAATTAAGTTTCCTGAAATCAGTTACAGTGACTCAAATCCAAAGATCAAAGCAGCAGCGAAGGGATTGGGTCGCTATCGTTCACTGTGAGCCATGAATGCTCGAAGGTTAGCTCGTCTTAAATCCGATTGATCTCTTCTTTAATAATTTTCTACTTTTACTTCCACAACATTATCAGTTATATTAACCTGATCCTGTTACCGAAATAATAATTTCATGTTTTAGATCTGTGCATAGAGTAGTGATTGTGTAGCAAGTGCTAATTGAGTGATCAACAAACAGAATTCTGGCTTCGTCTTAGTGGTGTTTATCTATTTGGATTGTTTGTTAGTAAACTTGAAAGTTCATTTAGGGCTACAAGCTTTGTGTACTGGATTGGCTTGTAGCTAACCTTGTATTCTATTCGATAATCGGATCAACGAAAATGATGTACTAGTAATGTGTTTGTTTTCTTGGTCAGTCAATGCCAGCTTCTAGTGCTCAGTGTGGGGGATAGGCATTAGTCATTAGACATTCTGTTTGCGAATGTGTTTGCTGTATTTTGTTGAGAGAATGGTATGATTGATACTGGACTATCTTCTGAGTCCAAGTTGTCAATGGATCGCTTAAATTTTACTTGAGGAGAAAAACAAGTAGTAATCTTTCACCAAAATGATAAGGAGATCCATGCTAATCAACTTTTCCCAATAAGCATTTCATCAGCTTCTTTTGGATCAGGTGCTTTGTGTACTTTTTATCCGTTTATTTTATTAGATGCTTGGATCAACGCAAATGAATTATGTTTGTTTTTTGGGGTCAATGTTAGTTGCTATTAGGTTTAAATCAGTGGTTTTCCACCAATTTACGGATTTTGGGACATCACAATGGTTCTGTGGATGGGATATAGATTAGTCAATAGACATGCTATTGAATGTTTGGAATGCATGATTTCTTGTTGGGATACTGGACTAACCTCCAAGTCCAAGTTTTCACATTGATCACTAAAACTTTTACTCAACGAGTAAGGACTAGTAGTAGTACATTTGTCGTGGTAATCACAAAGAGACATATGCTGTGCTTATTGAAATACTGCAACTTATCGTTGATGCTACAAAGGTTCAAAATTTTGTGTGTGATTAAACTCATTTTATATGCATAGTGATAGATGCAATGCTGGAAACATCAATATCTAATATGAACATCAATGTCTAATGGATGCAACTTATTGTTGATGGTACAAAGGTTCAAAGTTCCGTGAGTGATTAAACTCATTGTATTTGCATAGTGATAGATGCAATGCCGGAAACATCAATGTCTAATGGATGCAACTTATGGTGATGCAACAAAGGATTAAAGTTTTGTGAGTGATTAAACTCATTATATTTCCACACTGGTAGATGCGGTGCCAGAAATATCAATGTCTAATATGAACCTAGCGTTGATGTTGTTGAAGCTTCATGTAATTGTTATGGAATTATTCCATGTTTCATATGAAGTGAACCCCTGTTGTCAATCATATAGAAACTGATTAGTTTAACGATACAATCTAAATGCAGGGACTACCGCAACAACAAAGTCGCTCTTTTTGATGGCATTGAGGAGGGTGGCATCAGGGCCTCATCTTCCTATTCCCATGAAATCGATGAGCAAGATAATGAAAGGGCAGTGGAAGGATTGCAAGATAGAGTCAATTTGCTGAAGAGAGTAAGGCCCTCACTCCCCAATTCCCTTGTTTAGTATCACTTGGAGACTTAAAATTAATAGTGCAAATGTGATTGTAGCGGTTCCTGACTGGATTCAGCATATATTAATGTTAGTCTACAATATCAAGTTTCTTACTGTTGTCTGGTCAATGTGTGCTTTTGTCAGTTTGATAGGTTGAGGAAGAAACAAGTTGCTTCTGAATTTTGTAGTATGGTGCTATGGTTATTGGTTAACAGTTCCCTGCAAACTTCTTATAGTTTACCTTTGCCTTATTGGCAGCACATAGAACCAACTATGAAATCCTTCTAAGAGGATAAGAGATTGAAAGACTTGCTTATTTTTGTTTTCCTTGTATGCTAATAAAACATCACTTAGAACTTGAACTCAATATTTCCACTGACAATTCTCGTGTTTTAACACAGCAGTTTTGTTTTTGAAATTATAGGCAGATCATGAGCATGTGATCTAGATTATTTAGATTAGTGTACTGATTATGAACTTGACTTGTAGGCTCATAGGCTTTAGTTCTCCCAATAACATACTAATTCATTTCTTTTCAACAGTTGTCAGGTGACATACATGAGGAGGTAGAGAGTCATAATCACATGCTGGACCGAATGGTATATACCGTATATCTATATGCTGCAGTTAATTAATCTGTCTTTAGAGTTTACATTGTTTATATGTTATTTACTCATGATGCAAATTGTGTATTTAGGGAAATGATATGGATTCATCAAGGGGAATGCTATCCGGTACAATGGACAGGTTTAAGACGGTATGCTACCTTTCCATCTTTGAAATCATCAAGTTCTTTTCTTCATTTATCCTTCCTAGGGTCCCCCATCTGATCCTTGGCTGTTATAATTTCAGGTTTTTGAGACCAAGTCAAGCCAGAGAATGTTTACACTGGTGGCATCATTTCTGGTCGTCTTTCTAGTTATATACTATCTCACTAGGTAATTAATCCATGATGGAATTGATACAGCCACCTGATTTACCTTGAACATGGAAGATGCTTGCTTTTCACTGTAATCAATGTTTTACTTTCTTCTGTCTTGTAAGATATTCTGGTATTTTACTGTAAAGAGATTTAAGATGTATGACATAGAAGTTGGTTGCCTTTTACACTTGATTACATGCCTTTTCTTCAACCACTTGACAACAGAAACAGTCTAGGTTCTGATGAAGCATTGCTTATAAACAGAAGCTCTGATTCGATTGTTAATACAAAAAAGAGTGCGTATGTATATAAATATGAGGAATGCTAGCAATATTCTCCTTTCTATCTTTCTCATTCATTGTATGTCGTGTACTCCACTAAGATAGAAATTTATCATTAATCCTTTAATTCTTTATTCTTCTTTGCTCACCACATTTATTTTGTGGTGATATTACCACCCTATTAAAACTTGTCACGTCATATAGAATTAATTTAATACTTAAAATATAATTTTTTAATAAAACATCATGATTAATTATAATTATGTTGTTATGACAGTTTTATACTGCGTGGTGGTATCACTACCAAAGTATTGGTGGTGAACAAATTTGAATCCAAAGACTAGGGATTGTATCATTTTGCAATGAATCCTTGGGCTCATCTGGTCATCAAATTTATTGTAAGTGATGAAGCCAATGAACTGGATGAGAATATTACTTTTGGGGTAAATTTTATTACTAAATATAGTCCAAATTCATTATTCAATCAAAATTATACTATAACAAGCACAAAGTTCTAAAAAACGCTAAGCGCTAGTCAAACGCTGATTCAGGGACTAGCATCCAGGGGCCTAGACAAAGACTAGGCGGTTTTTAATTTTTTAATTTTTAATTATTTTTATGACATATCATTATATAAATAAATATATTTAAAGTCCAACAATTCATTAAAAATAGTCAAAGTTGATAAAAAAAAATAACTCCTCCATCTAATTAAACCGAACCACTCATCTATAAGACTATAATTAGGCCTTAACTCCCTTGGCCCACCAACTTCCCATCTCGCTCATCTATAAGAAAAATATAGCAACTCCAACAGCTTTCCTATAATTTTTGTATTATAGGGAAGCAAAAGTCAAAACTTTAAGCAATTTTTCTTCTCCAACTCCAACAGATTCCCTATTTTACAGCAGTCTCTAAAATCTCTATAATTCTTCCTTAAAATTTTAGAGATTACTGTAAATTTAGAAAATTTTGTTTTCTCTTTCCTCACTATCCCTAAAATAGAGATAGTTATAGAGAATCTGTTGGAGCAAAAGAAGCTCATTTTTTCCTAAAATAGAGAAAAATCAAAATATAGGGAAGCTGTTGAAGTTGCTCTTATACTCTATTAAGCCAAAAAAGGAAAAGTCAACTCACCACCTCTCTCTCTCTCTCTTGTTCATCCTGGAAAGCTCAAACCTTTGCAGTGCCATCTTTCAATTTCCAATCCCCAATGCCATCCCAGTAGCCTACCCATAAACCCTTATCACAAATAAAACAAAACGCAATCCATATTCTCTTTCCCTCATCATAAACTTTCAATCTTTGCAGTTCTTTATTTGAAATTTCAAACACCCAGAAACCAAAATCAAATCCCAGTTCGTATTTCTTCTTTTCTCTGTGCTAGAGAGAGAGAAGAGAGGGAGAGAGACGAGGTTTAGTTTGTGTTTAGGTTTTTGAATTTTGATCGGGTTTAGTTGTACGACGAGTTAAAAAAAAAAAGGAACAGAGCTCCTAATCGCCAACCGCTCAGCGTCTAGTCAGACCAGCCCAGCCCGCCTAGGAACCGTCTAGACAGCTGACTTTCACCCCTGTGCGTAGCTCGATCGACTAGGCCATAATAGGAACGGCATGGAGCCGCCTATGCTGTTTTTTAGAACCTTGTAACAAGCAACACGAATGCATGTAGTGTAAATTTCTCTTTAACTATGCGACATATATATGAGATTGTTATGATGAAGTTTGATGGAATCGTGAATTTGGCAAAATCCAACTTTGTGCCCTATACACTTCTATAGTTGTGCTACACAATGGTAATTTACGTATTGCGGTTCTTCAATGTAGTAGGTGTAATGTGGTGGTCGGAGAAGTTGAACAATATACGTATATAATTAGGCGGAGAGTAGTACCCTTTAGTAATTTTTTTAAATAACAAATGTGGTATTCGAATTTAAGATCCCTGCTAACATCGTATTTGAGAGATAAACGCCAGTCGACAAGATTTCACCTCTTGATAATTTGGCCCGATGATATGGCATGATTAAATTGAAATATAAACACTACCATACTAAGCTTATATTTGAAAAATTAAGTCGAGTGCAAGCTCTGATTCAGTTATTATGTGACTAAACCCTAGTTGATTGTCTGGCGAGCTTGAAATCGAGCTAAGGCTTAATTTGTAATACAAGTACACGTGTCAATTCAGTAAAAGGTAACTGGTTTTAATTTGAAAATATTATGGAAAAAAAAATTCTAACATGTGGGTGAGTGAGACAAATTGCCAAGTGAGATTCCTTTCGGTCCTTATATGCTTGCATGCCACTCACTCCGTACTCACTAGACGCGGAGCTGAGAGCGAGAGCGAGAGAGGTGAGAGAGACCACCATACTCACACCTCCATTACATGCCTTCCTTCTTCCTCTCCTCAGATCCAAACTAGAGAAAGAAAAAAAAATGGCGTTTCCATCCGCGTTCTAGTCGAGAAAAATGGCGTTTCCATTCGTGTTCTAGTCGAGCTTTCATGACGTGGAGTTGATCGATGAAAGTCCTCGATTTGTTGTCTATGGCACGAAGCTGAAAAATACAGCCATCAGAGTTGCTGTGAAGGTGATGAGGCCAGAGGTGTTTGCTGGTATTGACAAGGGTCGGAGTGCCATTTCTTTTGCCCTCCAGTCCGAGTTTCTCAAGTCCTCGTCGGCTACGTACGTGAGGCTTCATTTCTACAATTACGGCAGCAACGACGCTCCATACTTTGTGTATGACCGGATGGACGAGAATCTTGCGGGAAAAGGAAAGCTCTGAGAGCCGGCTTTGGTGAAGCAGGTGATGCTCGAGCTTTTCCGAGAGCTCGCCGAAATTCACTTCTGTGGACACAACTTGTTCCTAAATGAGAGACATCTCAAGATAGGAGATACCGGTTTCAACGCAGCTTTCACTGTTTTGGGCCTTCCGGCTACCACAACAATGTCATATGCTTACTCAGTCATCTGCTACAAGCCTATGGGGAGAATGAGGACAGTAAGCGGCGATATTTGGGTGGCGGGTTGTGTTTTCGGTATGAGCCTTTCAACCTAGTCCTTCTATATATCCTAAGCCCAATAATAGACCTGTAAACCCAAAACAAAAAAACCCGGATCCAAATTCGCTTTTTAATTTTACATTGTTATTATTACAGCTGAGCTGGCCACTGGAAACCCTCTTTTCACTTTAGGGCCAATTTCATTGCAGAGAGAACGGATTTACGGGTACACTCTCATTCATTGGCTATTTAATTTCACTTTATTGAATTATTGGGTTCCATTTCAATTTTTGTTTTGAGTACTTAGGGGTTAAGATTGTGATATTGGTTGACGGTTTGGTTTAGGGTTAATTTCAATTTGGACACATGTGCTTGAGGATGGGTCTCCAGACACATTATTATACACCCTTTTGTTGTTCGTTTTCTGGATAGAGTTGTGGGTATTTTTTTTTAATGATTAATTAACTCCAAGCTGGTCAGTAACTAATTTATAAATACATTTATGTTATTTTTTCATAAAATATAATATAAATTCAAAACTAACTCAAATAGAGAGAACTAATAACAGACATATTTAAAAAAATTATCGTTTCAGTGCTGAGCAATACCTTCGGCGTTTTGTAAACAGCGCGGTGTTCGCCCACATAGCGGTAAGGCGCTGGCGAGATAAAGAACACCCGACAAAAACCAAGGTCATTGATCTTAAGGTTATCATCCTGCTAGCTCCGATTGAACAGGACGTTCTTTGTTTTCATGTGTTCGTGAATGGGCCGTTGATAAAGCAACTCTCTAAAAGCTTGAAGAAGAAAATACATGTTCTCCTCCACAAAAAGAGCATCCATGAGAGTAATCCTATGAAGGTTGTAGTGTAATAGGTCAAAAACCAAGAACAACCGAAGTCTACTGTTCTCCCATTGCTCTAGTCTATCACCTTAAAAACTGTGTCGTATGGTTCATTACCCAGTTTTTCAAATGCATCAAAAGCAGACTACAGTTTTTATTTTCTCTTCTTTTTATTCCATCGTCCTCACTCTGGTAGTACGTACCCAGTGTAGTGGGAGGAGAGAAGTATAAAACTTGTCCATGTGCAGCTTAAATGGTCCCACTTTGATAAATTTACTTTTTTACCCTTTAATTTAATTTCCAAGTTAGAACTTCTGAAAGAAAAACGTTTTGTTAGAGTCCACAATTGTGTTTCTAGAATTTTTTTTTTATTACAAAATTTGTAGTACTAGTCAGATTATTTAGGAACCAGGATACCAAATACTAAGAAAATGTGGTACAACATTGTTCGAAACAGTTTCTTGTGTGTGCAATTTCATTGAACTTGTTATTTTCTGCAAACACACTGAACAACCGCTATCAATGACTAAAAAATCAAACAATTGATGAAATTTTGCTGAAATTTTTTGTTTATGCTTATGCCGACATTAAAATCACCTACCGTAATTATATCATTTGATATATGGCAATATCGCTATAATTTTGCAAATTGCGAAATGATGTGACATATAGTGTTGGATGGTAACAAGAGTAGAAGAAAAATGGGTCGAAGTGAGAAGTGAATAAGGGGGTTGGAATTAGTTTTAACATTTCTTTATCAAAACGTATAAATGAAAGTATTTGTGAATGACAAAGGAATATAGGCTTCACATCCACAACCAATTGACAATGAATAGAGTTATTATTAAGTTCATCATAGTTATTAAGTTCATCATAGAAGAGCTCCTTTCTCTTCTCGGAGACAGTCGGAGGGCGGTTTCTGCAACTCTCCGGTCCAAGTTCCTCTAAACAGTGTTGGATTAGTAGGCCTGGTTGTTTAAAATTACCATACCTAGGGCGGTGACCGCATTCCATTGCCGTACTTTGTCTACGAGCTTATGGAAGAGAACGTGACCTGAAAAGGTGAGTCAAGAGAGCCTGCTCTTGTTAAGTAGCTAATGTTTGAGCTCTGTACATAACTGGCTAGAATCCACTAGGAGGGCTTATTCATGGCGTGCTCCACTCGAGAAATCTGTTTCTCAAAGATGGACATCTAAAGATCGGTGATACCGGGTTCTTGGAATCTCTTCATATTCTAGATAACAGAGGTATGTCCTATGCTCAAACCATCATTGGATGTATGGCTCTGGAGAGGGTTGAAAGCGTAATTCCTTCGACTGGCAGTGACATGTGCCGGATATGTGTTTGTCGAGCTGGCTTCTAGATATCCCTTATTCTCTAGAGCATGGTCGAATCTTTGGAGTTCTATTGAGAATTTAAAAAAATAAAAAACACTTCACATTGGAAAAATATAACCTTGCCTATGAGTTTATAAGAATTTGGATCAAATCCATCCATTGCCATGGGGACCACATATGGACAATATATATTGAATGACGTGGAGTTTATGTGGCCGCAAGGCATATACACGTGTGATAAAAGCTCTGATACGATGATAAAATAATTTGAGTTTTACATCCAAAACCAATAAGCAATGGACAAAGTTGACCAAAATACTTATCAGGGGTGGCCCTGGGGGTGTGCAGGTGGTGCCGCCGCACAAGGCCTCCAATTTCAGAGGTTTCCGACTCCGAGTTTCGAATGCATACATATATATATATATATATATATATATATATCTGTGTGTGTGTGTGAGTATAACATATTTAGTTCCTTACACATAATCAAAAGTTTGTGTAATCCACTTGGTAAGTTGGCATTTGTGCGTGCTCTCATTCCCTTGTCACCAGTTCGAGTCCTAGACTCCATTTTTTATCTTCCTTTTTTAATTTTTTTTTTCAGATCTCCCTTTCCCTTTCCTTTTTTTTTTGTTTGTCTTTTTTATTTATACGTACTCACATTGATTTTTGTTACAGATTTTCTTTTTTGTTTTGTTAGTAGGTTCTTTTATTTTTATTTTTTAAATTATTATGCAATTAACATAAGGTCTCGATCAAATTTTCGCACTAGGTCTCTGAATTCTCAGAACCGGCCCTAATCCTTATATACTCATAAACAAGGTCCTCATGATTCATACTCTCAATAAAGAGAGGCATGCAATGAGAATATGTTAGTATAAGTTTAGAATTGGCATTCCCTCTTTTAACAAAACTCTACTCATGAAGAAGCCCAAGTCATGTGTTTATTAATTAAGCCCAAAGTGTGAGAGCTCAAGTCATGCTTATCCTTGTGGTTGTATTGCTATCGAAAAACCATCTTGAAGATCAATTTGCTGTCAGCTTCCCCATCTTAGCATGATAGTTCAATTGCAACTTGCTTCTTTTTCTCTTTGGGGGTTGCCTTGCTGTCGAAGACCAAGACCAAGTTTGAAGATTAGTTCAATTGCAACTTGCTACCCCATCTCAGTTTGCTGTCTTGCTATCGTGCTTCCCAATCCCATCTTAGCTTGCTGTCTTGTCCAAGATCAAGCTTCAATCTTGAAGATCAAAAGAAGACCCCTCTTTCAAGAAAAACCGAAGGGAAAGTTTCTAGAGAGAGAGGGTCCTCCTTCTCTCTAGAAATTTTCTCAAATCAGCCATCATTTTGAGAGTCTCACCATCACCTCCGTTTCCACCACCACCACCTTTACCTCCATCTCCACTCCATCCACCCAGCCCTGTTCTTGACCAAATATGCCCTTTTCCTTCATTTTCCTCCTCTTTCTCTTCCCTCTACTCCCTTCAAGATCTCCATCTACCCATACCCTGCTGCTGCTATCATGAGCGTTTCCATGACTGGGCGAACTCTCACTCTCATCAACCCCATCACCTCTCCACCTCTTCACTCCATCATCTCAACCCAAATCCTATCTCTCATCAACTTCTCATCAATTTTTTAGCACAGGTTTTCCTCCTCCTTTGTTATTGTTCTTGTTTGACAGGTTTGACCAATTTGGCTTTCAGATCTGCTCCATGCTCCACCACCTCTAAACAAACTTTCACCCGTTGGTGGATTTTTGTTATATCAATAGAGGGTGTCCAGATTACCTCGGTAATCACTCCCTCTTTGGTTACTCGGTTTATATTGGGCGTTCTTGAGCCCGGCGTGTGTTACAACCGGTGGAGAAGGTGGTATGATCTGAGGCTGCGGCGGCGAATTCACGTCAAGGAACAACTGGAATATTGCGGCAAGAAGACTTTGCCGCTGATGAAGATGTGGTGGCTGCTATAAATTTTAGGGTTTCTTTCTTTTATCTTTGGGCTTCTGACTTGTAATTTGGCCACACCTACTATGGGCTTTATTTTGTTTATGCTGGGCCTAAGTGCCTCTATTGCTGGGCCTATGTGCCTCTTGTTGCTGGGGTCTATGTGCCTCTTTTTGCTGGGGTCTTTTGTACCTCTTGTATTTGGATGTATCATTTGGACCATCTAATACATATCTTTCATTGACCCAAAAAAAAAAAAAAAAAAAAAAGACCCCTCTTCATCATGGCTTAGGTAAGCTCATACATGGCATCTCTTTCACAAAGTCAATGGTTTTTCATGGGTTCCCTTCTTGTGTTAGCTTTGATTAAGGAATTTAGGAGTTGGCTTCTAAATTTGGTTTTCCAAATTGAATTTTGGGGAATGGGTTTTCATGTGCAATCTGAAATTAAGGGCATGGCTTTACCTACTCCAATTGAGCTTAAGGGGTCTTTAAGTGAACTGTCCTTCCTCCTCCTCCTCCTCCTATATATATGGGTACTCTGTTCATTCTTTGTGATTAAAAACACTTGTGTTTTTCAGTCCCTTTGTTGTTAAAGAGTTATCTCTTTGGTTTTCTGTTTTTCAAAGTGTCTTGTTCCATGTTGAAAACAATTTGAAAAACAACAGACCATTCATTCATTCATTCATGCATATTCATCTTTTGCATCCCATGAGGTCATTTGGGTATTGCAAGCTTCAAAGGTGAAATCTCCAAGAAGAACTTGCTACGTTCATAACTTGTTTCATAGTTGAGATTTCTGAGTTGTTCACTTGTGTAAACAATTAGCAAGGAGTGATTACAAACAGTCTAGTGAGTTAGTCTAGAGAAGTTGCAGCGTCCAGTAGTGCAATCTTTGTTTTTGTAATCTTGTAAGTTGTTGTTCATTAGTGAATTGGTTTTGGTCTTTCAAGTGTTAAAGGCTAGGCCACACAGATGTTTTCTCTTGATAGGGTGTTTACTGCGTTAACAAAAATCTGTGTTCTTTAATGCTTTAGTTGGTTTGCTTGATTGTTCAATACATTCTGTTCAATATCAGCATTAAGGATTGATCACCTAGTTGCAATCCCTGAGAAAGTTTTTGAACAAATCAAAAAATTGGTTGTAAGCCTATTCGCCCCCTCTAGGCTGCTTCTAGGATCTACATAATCAAAAATCAAAATTATAGATGATGAACCAGCCCCGTCACCAGGAAGACCTCGCATTCGAAAAGCCCTTCATAGTACCTCTATCCTCAGATCAGGTAAACTAAGGGGACTTATGCAAACAATATATAGGTAGCTAGCTAGTCAAGGTTTTGCAGCATATTAATAGCAAGATGTATTTATCAAGTAAAATTAAACGTCTTAAGGTTACATATACGCACATCTACAGTTGTAATGCATAATGTACCTAGTTCGATCTGAAGATTGTCCCAATTTCAATTCAATGAAAATTACAAATGGTCATGTTATAGAAGTACGGAAATTGATGTTATTTCCTATATTAGAGAATTTATTAGAAAACAAAGAGTACAGCAAGACAAGCTGACATAAAATTTACCCTACAAAGAGCAATGGACGGACTATAGGAAAAAGAAGCTTAATTATCTCCAAAACCAATCTTGAATTCAAAAAATGAGATTAATTAAGGCGGACGCTAGATCCTATCAAACGTACGTATAATTGGTTATTATCTTGATCAATTTTTTCAACTTTGAGTACAATTGATTGTTTCTTGTCTTTAGTTGTAATTCTTTGTTAGGTGCTGTGATTGCTGTCGGTTTGTAATTGCAGTTTATTGAAATTAAATTTCACTTAGTAGAAAAAAAGGCAAAAAAACGCATATATGAACGATAAATGAAATAGATTACCTGTATGTGATAAGGGGTAATATATTATCTATGTGTTTATATGTGAATTTTCGAGTCAAATTATCCAAATTAATTACATGACAAAAACTGGAAATTATTCTCAATCACTTACGTAGTTCATGTACTTACTATGAACAATTAAGTTGAGCTAGCTAGCTAGGTACTGAAAAGATAATAAAGAAGGGAATCTAGCAGAATTTCTCAGAAATTAGGATGAATGATAAATTACTCTTATATGAGTAAATACTCGTTAAAATAGGTTTCTTAAAATTGTTATCCTAAGTTAACTACTAATAGGGAATATATGATCGATTAGTGTCTCACTGTGGAAAAATTACTTGAACTGAACTAACAATTAAGTTAATTGGATCTTATAGATGGCAAACTCATACCAGGTCAATATATACGTACTCGCGGCCGGGTTGAAGAGATTGAGTACTGACTACTGAGCCTGCATATATATATATATATATATATATATATATATATATATACACACACACACACATATATACACACACACACACACATATATATATATATCATTTTTCCCCACTTTCCGATCACTCATTTACATCTTAATTGTTCAGTTTTTAGGTCCTAATGTATAGATCATCTCTACAAAATTTCAGCCAAATTGGTGATCGTTAAGGTATTAAAAACTGCAATTTACAACAATGAATACGAACGGTTCCGAATCTGTCGAACAGGAACCGTTCGTATTCATTGTTGTAAATTGCAGTTTTGAATGTCTTAACAATCACCAATTTGGCTGAAATTTTGCAGAGATGATTCATACATTAGGACCTAAAAACTGAACGGTTAAGATGTAAATGTGTGATCGGAAAGTGGGGAAAAATGGGAAATCCATACCTAATCCTTAGGTACGGATGTCCGCACCCAAGAACTCTTGTGTGTGTGTGTGTGTATAATCGATCAGCATATTTAATTAACTTAATAAATTATGATAATCTCTCTTCAATTAACTTATCAGCAAATTTTAAGCCCTCTGCAGGCTCGGTACTGAGTCAACTGGTATAAATCACTCAGTGACTCCGGCCATACGCACTACTCTCAAATGGCCTGCATGCAGAAAATCCTTAAACTCCTTTGGCCAAGTCAGAATTGTTAATTATAGCTAGTTTAATTAGTATTCAGCATTTACTTAAATATGGTACTTCGATAACAAGATATTAATTTGCATGTACTTGGATGATAAAGATATTACCTTTGCGTGAACTTATCATATGGGTAAACTAAAGAAATAAAATCCAAGCAATATGTGTGGATCAGTACAAGAACTACTGAAAGGAACACCATGCCACAGATTCCTCCTTGCACTAGAACTCATTGTATATTACTACGTTTTAAGATCTCGATCTCAATCAATCAGTATGCATGCATGATCGAGCTCTATCATTCCATATATTTTGTCTGATCGAGTGAGTGCAGTTGATCGATCCACTATAAGCACTCACGGCACTCATATATACTACTCCAGTTTCACAGCACTAATTTGATATCAATGACAGATGCCTTGATCATGATCAATATAATATATATACTGCATAGACATTTCATTTCTCTGGTACACAAAAATTAAGACATGCTAACATTCCTCTCATCATTTCATGATTTTCACCAAAACTTACTACATAGGCTTCACATGCTATTAATGTAGATTAGTTTTACTCTTTTCTCCTTTTCTGAAAGAGAGATCATGTTATTGAAAAATGCTTTAGAGCTAGAAATACAAAGGCTACCAACAACGCACACCAAAGTGCACGCATGATGGATAATAAAACTAAAGTCAAACAAGCAAGCAAAGAAAAAGAAAACTGAGACACCAAAAAACAGCTAGCCATGAGAGATCAAGCCTCTAGCCACATGAAGAAGGCAACTAAACCCAAAAAGAAAGTCAACAAACAAAGTACGGATGGTCGTAGATGAACCAGCGCGCCCACAGAGGATGTGTAAAACCTCAGGCTCGGAAAAAACCTACACAACACCTCAACTAACCTGAAGGAGATACCACACCAGATTACTCGAGTAAGTAAGTTCTTCCTCATCTTCCTCCTTTACTAAGGTTACCAAACGGCTGGGACTTAGACGAACAATAGCTAGCCAGCCGCGGCTTATTCTAGAATCATATGCATATTGCTTCCTGAGTTTCTGTGTTAATTAGCTAAGGTCTTGCTATATGCATTTATTCATAAGTGAAACATCTTAATTAGATCTACATTTCTATTCCCATCAAATGAAAAACAGTGCCTACTTCTGAAGATTTTCAATTCAAGAATTAGCTCCAACTTTCAATTCAAGGGGAAATTACCAATAATTGGTGATCGAGTATATAATAGTTGGTTGCACAATGCACCCGCACATATATAATTGGTTGCTAGATATCTGAACATATAGAGAAGAGCTAGCTAATATATCATCTATCTGTATTGATATACAAATTGTTATAAGTAGTTAATACGCCCGATCATCTCTTGCACACTTAATACATAATGGAATTCCCTATCACATAATCATTTTTGCATACTTGTATTTACGTATCTTGCATAATCAAGTACATTTATCAACCATACACATACACACACAACATGCACATATATAAAAAGTGAATTAGATTCCCTACTTGTGTGTTAACATACTTCTTGTGGATCTTGTATCATAGTTGAGTTGTTAATGCATGTCTATGGCTAACTAGAAATTAATTTTGATCCCTTCATATAGTTCATACAATAGGATTTGTACGTGCTTTATATAACCAAAATAATTTTGAGCTGGCTAGCTAGGGTAACGAAAAGAGAAATTTAAGGGGGGAAAAGAAAAAAACCATGGATGGCAGAAGATCCAAGAGTTTCTTACATAATTAAGAAAACATGACTAGTATATCACTACTGTAGAACCCCAAAAAAAAAAAAAAATTAGGGCTACGTTTACATGGATGAAGCAAAGTACCTTCTGAATTTGTAAATTCCTCACCGAAGTGGAAGCTAGCACAGATATTTATTCGATCTTCTTCATTCCCTCCTTCAATTCCTGCCTTCAAATTATCTTAGCTAGTAAAATCGCCATGAAAGAAGACTTGAAAACACACAGTACTGTTCATAATAATTGGGAATGAGATTTTCTAATAACTTCTCTTCTTTCCCCACAAAATTAGACAAATAACATGAACAGAATGTACAGAATTTAACACTGTACAACAACAGAAAAGAAGTATATGAATTAACAAAATATATATCATGAACTCTCCAATATTGGGTAAAATAAATAAACTAAAATACTAAGGATCATGACCGAGTCGAAGCTCCAAATCCAATCCATCCCCTTCACTACTGCAGGCACCATTAATTCGTTCAATTTCTTTTTTATGATGATCATGACCTACATGATCCTCATCATCATCATCATGAGCTGATGGCCCAATTCCCAAGCTCAGACCACTCCCCGATCTCCAATTCGGACAATCATCATCTGTAGCAAACAAATTCTGATGCCGTAGCTGATAATTCCTCGCACATAACTCCTCATGATCACTGTGAGCTTGTCCCACAATCCACGTAGGCGCCGGAATATACGTCCGGTAATTCACATCCACGTCCGGAGCTGTGGCAAAATGTGGACCCGTGTAGCTTTGCAACGAACGGTAGGATCTCATGAGATCACTCACGTGTTCATCAGCTGCTTTGCTTGCAATTGAAGTAGGAGCAGAAGTAGGCCTCGGCTTGGCTCTCTCCTTGCGGTGAATATTCATGTGTCCACCCAAGGCCTGTGCTGTTGTGAATCCTCTCTTGCAAAACACACACTCATATGACCGCCCTGTTCCCAAGTCATCGTTGAGATCCTCGGCTTGTTCATCGCTAGAGCTCTTCGAATCTTCTTCATCGTGACGATGGTTAGATTGAGATTCCATTAGTACGTTTTCTGATATGGAGTATGAAAAAGAGAGAAGTGGTGTATTATAGAGAGCTGGGGGACAGGAGACAAAGAGGAGACATAGGTATTGTCTATGAACTCTATGTGATCGAGGGTTTGAGGAGGAAGGTGGTGTGGGGAAGAAAAGTCTTAGAAGTTTGCTAAGAGTACTTATTCTGTTAGCCGGCTGAAACTGGATTCGATCTTCTTGTTTAGCAGCAATCAACACGCATTCGGTTTATGTTTTTATCTACTTTTTTATCTATCATTTGTCTCCCATTAATTTAGAGCTAGAGGTCTTAATTCCTTTGTCATTACTCTATCTTATACGATAAATATACCAAATTAACTATATATTTATACGAATACATATGCATCTAGCTACACCATCCGATACACATACTTTTCAGAGTGCATGATGATGATGGACTTGTTTTGATGGTATATATAGAATTTAATTTTAATCTTTGGTATGATGTTGTGGTTGATCTTGCATATAGATATGTCTAAAACAACGTTGTCTTGTAGTTTTAGAGTTTATGTACAGGTTTTTGTTAAATTAGAGTTTTAGTTTTTAGTACATCTAGATTAGAAGTAAAGAGGTAAGAATTAGATAGTAGTGTTGTGAAGAGAAATAGAAGTGGAAGTGTTAGCATTACTTGGCCTCAAATGAGGCCTGAGATTTGTAAATTTGTGGCCTCAATCTTAGGTATCATGCTATGTCAAGCACACATCACATATATCTATCACATATAATGATATTCATTTTATCAAGACAGAGGTATTATATATTATCAATTTCAACCATCACCAACACATTTATTTATCTCAAAACTATTCAATTTTACCGCCCTTTAAAATTACCCTGTAATAATAATAATAATAATAATAATAATAATAATAATAATAATAATAATAATAATGGTGTGAGGATGAGCCTCCTAACTTAACTGGGTTACAAACTCCTTTTGAAAAAAAAAAAAAAAAAAAAAACTACTCAATTTTATCGCCCTAAGGTAGTTTTGATTAGTTCACCTGATGTAGTATATATCTACACTTTCCTATTCAAAAGAAAGAGTGTGTTATGAAAAAAAAAAAGTTAGATAGACCTCTTCTTAAGTATCTTGGAACTCTTCAATACCGGCCTCTTTAAGATTTGTCACCAATTAAAGACATGCCCAGTTTCAATCATGCCACAAAATGATGACATTGCTTCAAACTTTTTTCATACCTTCTTCTTCCCTTTAGTTAATTTTATATATATATAATTGAACAAGAACAGTTCTTTTTTTTTTTTTTTTTTGAGAATGGAACAAGAACAGTTCTTTACCCTTCCTTATCATGAAGATTCGGAGGAAAGATGTAGGAACCTTCGTATAACGTATATAATAAGATCAAGAAAACAGTTCAGTTTTGGAGCTTATAGTTGTCCGTAAGTGTAACTTTTTAGTACCGCATCTTAATCAATTACAAACACATTGATCAGCTTTGTGTCATCAATCAGCATCATGATATATGGCCATCGATCTGATTGCTTTAAATTACAGTATAAAAGGGGAATTAAAGAAAAACCAAAGTAAAACCTAGCTATCATATCATGTGTATTCCAACTTCCCGAGCAAGCTGTGACACACTGTGTGTGTCCTTCTTGGCTAAGGACATCGATCCTTACCTAAGTTTAGGCACGGATTTTTAATTTTTGGTCACTTTTCGATCATATATTCACATTTTAATCGTTCAGTTTTTAGGTCCTAATGTATAGATCATCTCTGTAAAATGTCAACCAAATTGATGATCATTAGGACATTCAAAACTGCAATTTACAACAATGTACACGAACGGTTCCAGTTCGACAGATTCAGTTCATTCGTGTAAATTGCAGTTTTGAATGCCTTAATAATCATCAATTTGGCTGAAATTTTGCAAAGATGATCTATACATTAGGACTTAAAAAATGAACGGTTAAAATGTGAATATGTGATCGAAAAGTGGCCAAAAATTGAAAATTTGTTCCATAAACTTAGGTAAGGATATCCTTACCTAAGAAAAAAAAAATAAAAAAAAAAAAATATATATATATAGGCCCGATCAGAAGTGGGCGTCCGCAACATAGAAAAAGTGCGGACGTCCCTCCTCCGGCCTCGATCAGGCGGCGATGGAGGCGCTGCGGTTGCCGGACCCGAACCAAGCATTGATGTCGAGCCTCTGCTTGCCGCTGGAGTCGTCGATGAAGAGTTCGAAGTCGACCTCACTGGGCTTCCATTGTTTCAGGCGAGCTCGCCGCGCACACATTCGATTCCAATCAGCTAAGCCTTTGCCTTGATGGTGACGCTGTCCGGGACGTCCAGAAGGTTCGTCCGGCAACCGTAGTGCTTCCATCGCCACCTAATCGAGGCCGGAGGAGGGACGTCCGCACTTTTTCTGGGTTGCGGACGTCCTCTTCAGAACGCCTCTGTGTGTGTGTATAAACAAGCTAGATTGTGTGAAATTATTATTAAGTTTTGTCTGTGAATCATCTCTAGCTTTCTATATATAGGTTATGCATGCAAGCCCAAATACTTAATTAGTTGGAGTAGCTCCACGTTAATTAGTTTGCGATATATTAGCATGGTGCCGTTTGCAAGGCACGAGAGGTTTACATGAAAAATGACTGGACTGAAATATTGTTTATGATCGATTACCAATCAACTCTCTCATTGTAATTAGGAGTTAGGACGGTGTGTCTTAATTAATCAACTGTGTTTGTAAATCTTTCCTTGAAATAAATGAAAATCTATACATATTCTATGTGCCATATTGCAAAAGCAAAAAATATCTTAGGGTCGTCAATACACATGAGAACAAAAGTATCATACTCATTTCGCTCTTAGTACATCCATCAAAAGAATTAATCAAATTAATTAAGAACATAATTTTCCATGTGAAAGAGTAACCTATTATTTAATTATCATCATTTGTATCATTTTTTTTTTTTTGGATGTGGGTGACAAAAAGTTCATAGTGGTTAAGGAATGAGTGGGCAACACCCATTTGATAATAATCAAATTGATTTAGTTAAGAGTTGAATTTTGTCTTCAAGTACATGAAATGAGCTGAGGAATTATAAAGAAGAAGATTATGACCAAGTCTACAATAAAACTCTTAAGAGGAAAAGATAGGACACACAATGACAATGGCAAGAACACGAACACGTACGAACACGAACACGAACACGGACAATAACAAAAACAATGTGACTCGAGTCCTAGCAGCTGCAACAACTTCAAGTCTCCACGAAATCATTGTTCTTTTCTCCATTGATTTCTTTTGCTGCCTTTGATTTTTCAACTACCGCAAGACGATTTTTCTATTCCACTATTAATGAAATGATTGAAGTGATCGAAGTCCCAAACTTCACTGTATTTCATAGATTTCTTCAACAAAGTGCTCTAAAACAATGGATTTAATCGCTTTAACAAAACTCCTTTAACCTAAATGCTGCTACTAAAAGTGTTGCTAGACAAAAGCACTTATGCAAGAAGTAATGCCAAACCACTAAAAGTAAAAACTTGCTAACTGAATTACAAACCCGTGCTAGAACAATAAAGAGACGCCCAAAAAAAACTAAAACCAAAGTCAGGCGTCAGCATACGGCCTGCAAGCAAGTCAAGACATTGTTAAAAATATTATATACAAACAAGAAGTTGGAATTCTCTGATGAAGAAATTCATTTTATTAAGCCATTAATTTCTTCATCAAGTTTGTGGTAGGACTAAATTATTAGTTGGACCTTGTGTTTGTAGTTTGGGGCAATCTCAAACAGTCAGTGTTCATATTACAATATCTTATAGCTTCCAATTTCAAACTGAATCTTAATCAAGAGAAGAGAATAAGCTTTCTTGAAACGGTATGTATATGAAGATGTGTCAAACTGACGACGCAGCAAGGTCAGATTATTTGCTCAAGTGGACTAACTTAAAGAAAAAGGCCACAATTTTTTAAACAAAGAAAGAAGATAATTGGACCAAATTGAGGGAGAGTCTGATTGCTCAAAATATTCTATAATGTCCTTATAAAAAATTCTAATTTAAGGTAAATCAGAAGAGGACCGAGCGTCTTTAATTAGTAAGACCGAATTATACAAAATCTTGTTCGCAGCCTTATTGGAAAACAGCCCCAAGTCCCCCACGAAAGTGTTTATAACTCGTCAAAAGACAATATTACGAATAACCATGCCATCTTATAGGATTTTCCTCTCAAAACGTACAACATGCATGTAGGTTATGTAGGAATGTAGGATAATAACCACAATGCTCTATAATAAATACAATCCTCAAAGAGTGTACATCATAATTACGGCTGGAAAAATGAGGTAAAAATTGCTTTTGCATTAGAATTATTAGGAAAGAAAACTAATCGGAGTAAAACTTTATATAGGCATTTTTAGCCCATGTTTTCTAGTAGGCGGAAAGGTGTGAAGTAATTCTAGAAAGAATGTATAAAGCTTCAACCTTTCTCACTTTCTCAGCAACAATAATAGAGTAGACTTCTTATATCCTCATGTATGTTCGTTCCAAAAGGGCTTCATTAATTTTTAGCTTTGTTACTAAGGCTGTTTGTATGACTTAATTGTCTGTAATAATCTTTTCATAAGTCTGCTGTGGCGAAGTTAAGAGGATATGGGTTCTCTCTCTGGTAGCCGCTCGATCCCTAGGGTTTCTAGGCGGCGTCTCGGTGGTTTTGGATTGGCCTCGGGCTTTTCTCTGCCTATCGCGGGGGTGGCGGCGGTGTTGTTCGGCATTCTCTGATTTGGGTGGGTGGTTGCTTACTCTTTCTCCTCTGCATCTCCCTCCATGGATATGCATGTGTTGGATTTCCCAGTATCAGACCTGGTTTTCAAAACATGGGTGTGGGTGTCTCCTGGAACGAGGACGAGCAGGGATTGCTCATCGTTGGTTGGGCCGACCTTGCGCAGATCATAATCTTCTCTGGAAGCTTCACGGCCGCAGTGGTCGTGGAACCTGTTCTGTTTCAGAGGCAGGAGACTTGGGTGTTGTAGGTTGCGGCGCTGTTGGGGTTGTCGGTGGCGATGCAGGTGCTCTCTCGCTGAGTCTGTGGCACGATGGCGTTGTGGACTTGGGCGTCGAGTTCGCTACGACGGCGGGGATTGCAGGAGGTGTTGGTGGCACTGGCAAGGCCTACTGTGGTGCGCCAGATTCTGGCGGCGGTTGCAACCTGGCTCGCGGCATTGTTTTCTCTGGCGAGTGCGCACTTCAATGGAAGGGTTCTGGCATGTCGGAGGCAGCGTTCGCAGTCTGTGGGTTGAATTGGGTTTCTTCCTGACTCTTGGGCCTGGTTATTGGGCTCGGCTAGTGTGTCTTCGGCTTGTCACCAAGTCTTGTTGTTCTATTTTTCACTTGAACCCGGGGATGCCTCCTCTGTGTAGGGTGCTCCCAAACTCGTTGAATAAGTTAGGGCGGTCTTCTTCTTCGACCCTTTCATTGTCTTGGTCCTTCGGTTCCTGGTGCTGATTACTATGGTGATAGCATTTAGGTTGCTTTAGGGTAGCATAGCATAGCTTAATATTGACGTGGTCCTTGCGGGAAGGTCATTTTTGTTATTACCTACACTTGGTTCTATAGAAGGCTCAATCCTATTCTCCAAAAATAAAATTAAAAAAAAAAAAAAATCGTATGAGAATTGAGAACACAGATAATTTCATAATTAAAAAATTGATGGAGGTTTAGTGAGCTGATTAAGAGGTCCCCTCCCAATACAAAATCTATTTTTTGATACAAATTAAAACATTTAAAATCTACTACATAACACATGGTGCGACCCATTCCTCATCAATGAGGAGCCATCATCACAACCACGGTCCAAACTCCCACAAAAGAGATGAATCGAGTTGGCTGTAGATAGTACTTGTAACAATCAAATTAAACGCCTCATTTGAAAGTATTAGTTAAAATTATAGATTTTCAAAACATAGTATTGATATTGGCTCCACGTACCGTTGAAATTTCGATATAGCTGATTATTTCATTATATAAGTAGGACGCGTAGTCACTACATTGTTGTTTTCATTTGTTCTCAAAGGACTATTTTACTTTGTAATTAAACAGTGAAACATTCCGTGTAGGAAATAGTAGTCTATTCCTTATCAAAAGAGACTAGCCACAATCAAACAAGCATATTTGAGCGAGCATCAGAAAATTAGATCATTTGAAAGAGTAGTCAAAAGGACCACAAGAGGATGATTTAGCCATTTAGGCGAGTGAAAAGAGGGAGGAGTGGGAAAATGGGGTGGGGGATGGTGACGTGCGCCGACTCAGACTAGCTAGGTTAACTTTATCCCATACCTTCACAAAAACTTACACTTTGGCAGGTTCTGCTTTGGAGACCCAGATGTCAATTTTCCTTTTGCAAAATGCCAGAATTCACTTCCTGGCTATAGGTTTTCAATTTTCACAATACCATATGTACATTTATTCATTTCAAAGAGCTAAGAGAATGTGAGACTGACCAAGCAAGTGTAAGTGTACGTGTGTGTGTGGGTTTCACATATATTGTTTTGGAATGCAGTGACCAAATTATTTGTTTCTTAATAAGGAAAGGCTATCATGCTCCTGATGAGAGAAAGAGAGAGAGAGAGATCATAAGTACTGCTGCAGATCCTAGGGAACATGCAAAGACGTTGGAAAATGAAAAATCATAATAATACCATCTCATTTATGATCGATTCAGATCTCACTCCCCCCCCCCAACCACAAGAGAGACCAAACAGAACTTTGCATCATTGGACAAGGCAACACATGATGACTGATCGAGTAGTACTACTCTGCATAGATTTATCGACCAAATGAATCAATATCTTATTAAATCCTCCCCCGGCGTTTGAATACACAGAACATCAAATCATGATGATACAGAGATATTTCATGTTTATGTTCGAATTCCCTACTGACGAGTGATGACATTTTACCTATCTTATATGATGTAATAATGATTCTATATGATCTTCCTTTTCGTAGGTAACTTACTTTCATAGATGAGTGCAGCTTTCATTTATTTAAGACCAGCTTTCTTTTACTTTCATGGATGATGCATTTCAATTAGTATTTGGTTAACCAGGTTTTGAAAGGTAGAATCCTTATACATTTATGTGCGTGTGTGAATTAGGCCTTTTTTGTGTTCAGCTAGTAACTTAAGAATATTAACTGAAAGCATGTGTGTCCAAACGAGTAAATACGGGTAATATGTGGCCAGGCCCTATCTAATATATTCTGCATTACTAATTAGAATGAGTCCTTGATCGAAGAAATGTGATTAGTGATGTTAGCATTGCTTTTTAGTTTCATAGATCTAATATCTAATTTTGCTAAGCTGCAGGAAACCTTTGATTGATGATTAAATGAAAACAACTGAGGAAGTAAGTAGCAGAGATCTTATATTTCAAACAGTTGCAGTTCTTTTTTAATTTGTTTCTTTGACAGAAAACATCATATAATACCTAATGATGCTTATAAAATTCACATATATATAGGGGTGTGCAGTTTGCAGTTACTCTTAGGACCCAAAGAAAACTACACTAGTTAGTTACATATGCAGTGAAAACTTGCATTGATGTTCAATTCAGAATATTCATTTGTATAAAGTGTATATGCGTAATAATGGTTTTTCTGTCATTGTCATTTTTGTTTCCAGCAGTTTCTCATTTTCAAGAAGAGAAAAAGCAACATAGGGTCAGAGAAATGAGATTGAATTCCCAAGAATATGGTTTCTATTTCCCAGAGAACAATCACAAGAGTGAACATCAGCTATACAAGCATCCTTTTTCCTTCTGAAAGTTAATAATATTTAAGACTCATGATGGTGATATATCTCAAACAGCTATAGATGAATTAATTCTATGTGTGTGTATGAGACAGCTGCAAATTCAACTTTGTGGCACGCTGACCCCAAAAGGAACAGTACCCCCACACTTTCATTGACCACAGATCACAGATCGATGAACATGATCAATTAGAACAATAAAAAGTGAAACAGTCATGATTAGCTTAACTAGAATCGAGATTAACACAAATTAAGTGACAAAGGAAACAGCTACGCTAGCTGGGATTTTCATAAGATTAGTAATCTATCATAAAAATTCAACGTTTAACTAAAGCATTTCTCGCTCTCATTCACATACTGAGAGAAGAAATTAGCAAAGAAATTCTGTGAATATGCCTAGCTAAGACATATAGCAAATTTCACTTTTTGAAAAGTAAACCGCAGATTATGAATATAGAGAAGCTAAATTTAAAATCTAAATTAACTTACTGGATATAAAAATCCCGCTTAGCAAATAAGCAGTGAAGATCTTGCACTTATCTAGCTACAGATGCCCGAGTCGAAGTTCCAAATCCAGTTCCTCCTTGTTTGGATCTTTAATCAGCAACCCCATGTCCAAATCCACCCTAATCATGTTGATATGCTTCTCATCTTTCCTCACAACCTTGAAATCATCATTAAGATGATGTTTTTGTGCATTCCCAGCAAAACCATTGAGTAAATCTCCAAACTCATAATCAAGACCACTGCCTCCCTTGATTCTTTTCTTAGGATTAAGGAAAGCAGGAACATGATGTTGATGAGAGCCGCTGTCGAATATCATCAGTTTCTTGTTTTCATGATCTGAAGTACCTGAGGAAGGTGTGGACACATAAGTGCTCCGAGGAGAGAGCAAGTGCGGTAAGTACTTATTAGCTCCTGAAAGAGATGATGATGATGGCGACGGAGAGAAGTAAGACTTAGGGTTAGGGTTAGGGTTAGGGTTAGGAGTAGGAGTAGGGTTAGGAGAATATTCAGAAGAAGAAAGGATCGAGTTAGGTGGTAGGAGTCGCAGTTTAGCTCTATCTCTCCTATGGACATTCATATGACCCCCAAGAGCTTGAGCAGACCTGAATTCTCTCTTGCAAAAGCTACATGTAAAGTTCTTTGCAGTCCATGGAGAAATATCGGTTAAATCTTCTTCTCTTCCAAACCTCAACTTAACACAATCCATTATCAATTTTCAGCTCGATCTTGATCGATCTTTCCGCATTTAAGTACTACAAGAAACGGTTCAGTCGAAGCTACCTACATGATCAATTTAAACACCAATTAAAGCAAGAATTCACATGAGAGAGAGAGAGAGAGAGAGAGAGAGAGAGAGAGAGAGAGGGATCTGGAGAGAAAAAGAAAGACTCACAGGCACTGATCAGAGATCGAACTAGTACTTCTGATGAAGAGAGTAAGGTAGCTAGCTAGGTACTTCCAAGAAACTGAAATAAAAAGCAGATCGAGGAAAATGAAAGTCTGATCTGATAACTAATGTGTAGTACTGTAGTACTAGTTAACTGATTACTGATCTGCAAAATGTGCTACTATATCCGGAAATGACTTAGCGATGGAATCGTGAAAAGCTAGTGCGAATTCTTTTTGCCAGTTATAACTAAGGGGGTAAGGGAGATCTAGCTAGCAAGTAGCAAGTGTGCCTTATGCTTCAAACATATTAATACGTACATGATGACAATGATGACATGGGCTCATAGCCAGAGGGTACTTTGTGAGATCACCACTCATTATTAAGTAGGAAACAAGGATCATTCAAAAAAAAAAAGAGAGTAAGAAACAAGAAAAAAGGTTTGTTTGATATAAAAATGGAAAAATAAAAAAGAGAAATGACCAAAAAAAATTAATTAAATAAATAAAAACAACCACACACAAGTCATGAACAAACATATAAATTTTCTTCACAAAAATTATGACATTTCGATTTTCCTCGCTTGTGAAAGTACTAGAGCTTGGACAAATTACGAGAAACGATATTGCGCAAACATGTTATAGTAATTTTTAACTTTTTAACCTGCACTGTAAAAGTGTAAAGGGCAATTTGATACTCACAAGCAATAGATAGTGTGTGATATCTTTGGACGCCGAAAGTGTCATTTCCATTGCAATGTTCATGACAGTACATTTTTGTTCATTACTCCGGTATATTTACGTATGCATTTTTGGGTAAAGGGTGTACAGCACTAGCTCTATAAGACTTGGGATGCTGTAGAGAATACAAAGGCATTTATAAATGAGGATTAAGCCTTTATAAATGTCTAGTACCTCGTTAGTGGTCGGCAACAAAAGTGGGATGCCCAAATGGCTTATAGGAACTCCAATCTCCGACCTCACTTGTGATCCGGATTCAATTTTTCCCATTTGAGCATCCTACTTCTCATGTTAGTGATTGATTCTTCTCTTTTTTCCCAAAATTTCATCTCCGGGACTTTCAGTTGGACAACAGACAGTGCATAAGACAATGCATAAGTGAGTATATTCCTTCTGCGATTGGCACATAACAAAAGGTTGGACCAAAAAAAAAAAAAAATTCGACGAAGAGGACCAAAATGTATGTGTGGGAGAAAGTTTTATGAAATACAAAAATGGGGTGCAAATAGAATATATCGGCCAAATGCGCAATGCAATGCTCCATATAAGCCTTACATAAATATACCGGAATTATATACAAGACAAAATATATCTTGCATACGGATGGGTTTAGGTCGATCTAGCATTTGAAACCTCTAGGACACTAGTTGGGAATTTACTTTCTTTGCCAAATGATAGATCACCAATGCAGTAACAAATTTGAAAAAAAGCAAACTATATCCAGGTAAGTAATTAAGATGTTCTTTTATCCGTCTGCAACAATTCCACACTCCTTATCTGAATCAACTTGGCACCACATCCGGCCTTGTTTAAGCCATGCCAGATACCCTCTGGTCTTCTACATATGAGCATGCGACTGCTTCTACTTATAAAGCATATTACTATGTATTTATGCTGAGAAATATCAACAGGAAGTCATTAGGCATCGAAAAAAAATTACAGACAGCCCAAAACCAATTGGCAATGGATGGAGTGGCTTAAACCCTTATAAACTCATAGGCAAGGTCCCATTTTTCCCATGTGGGATGTATATATATTCTCAACACGCCCCCGCACGTGTGGCGAATTTTCAAGCCATACACGTGGACAACTTGGGTGACGTGGAGCCCGTGTGGCCGTTAGACATGCACACGTGGGTAACCCGCTCTGATACCATGATAAAGTAATCTAGGGTTCACATCCAAAACCAATTGGCAATGGATGGAGTGGCCCAAACCCTTATAAACTCATAGGCAAGGTCCCATTTTTCCCATGTGGGATGTATATATATTCTCAACACTAGCTAGTGTGCCCAATTCAGTACTAAAATGTTCTGGTTGAATTAAGGAAGGCCTCTTAAAGAGCACAGGTGCTGTGCATTACAATGATAAGGAACTCCTCATTAGCTTGCTGCCTCTAGTTAAGTGGTTGTGTCACACTACGCATCTTGATGTTTCACTGGGTTGATATGCAGATCCCAAAAGTCGATCATGAAGATAAAAATACAGACCCAGTGTAGAGGAAAAATGAACTTAACTAAGAGGGTTTTTATATCACAAAGGATGTTAGTGAATGAGCTCAGACTAAGTACTACTCTACAACTAATTACATTTGACCCTTTGCTAACACTACCTGACTAATTTGACCTACAGCTTCCTGAGAGAACTTTGTCCATGTATCGTCTTGTATGAAGCGTATGGGACGATATGTTCAAGTCTGGTGTCGTATATACAATGCCAAAAGTATGACGTTTACGAAACCCGTGTCTAAGCAAGCAAGAAAGAAAGAAAAAGTTATTAGTGCAAGCTCCATCAGAAGAAGTCATCAAAAGCGCCCTCCTTCCTCACCTTTTCATTGTTCTTACTTTCACATCCTGCAAAATGTATCATCAAGAGGGAAAGAAAAACATAAAACAATGAACAGAACTTATAAATTATAACTTCTAAACAAAAACCATTATAATCCAAGTTGCAACGAGAAAAATGATGTGCAAGGAAGTGATTGGCTGATTGCTGAATGAGGATCTCTTTTGGAAACTCGTAAGAATCAGACAGATTAAGTGCTTTAGTCACATGAATTTAGTAGAATGTAACTCTATGAAAAGTGGGAACAAGATGAGCTAGATTGTGCTTAATTGCTGCCCAAGTAATTTCACCATGGACACAATACAAATTATGTATGATACGATCATTGTCTTTGGTACAATCACTTACACATTACCAAACTATATTCAAAACTTTAAAGATCGTTCTGATTTATGAGGTACATATGGCCAGAAAATCAGAACACAGCTAAACTAACCTGAAACTTCTCCAGCAGAAACGTCCTGAACTATAAGTGGGACAGAATTGGGGCCTGGGGAAGAAATGTTAGTTGAAGTTGAAACTGGAGCTGGAAAATTAAATTCTGAGTCAGTGGATGAACATTCAGAGTTACTGGAAATGCTATCAACTCCTTCGTGTCTAACAAGAGGCCCAGAAGTTGAACTTGATTTTGATGCAGTACACAATATTGTTTTGAGCTCCGAAACTTGGTTCGACATGCAATATATCATCCTGAAACACACTAAATCATATTTAGTATTAGTCATATGATTTATAAGCAGCATTACAAACATAATCGTAACGATCATAAATTCCAGAAATGCAGAAATCTGGAGTTTTGGAGCAATGTTTGCATCACCAGAAATCTCTCTCTCCCTCTCTCTCTCTCTCTCTCTCTCTCAAATGATTATAGTTTTGGTTCTTCAGCATATGTCAATGCAAAAGATAATTTTCTTCGTTGAAAGAAAACAGAATAATATCTATCTGGTAGCTTTATTGCTCAAAGGCCCAAAATGATTTTTGCTCGCAAATTCTTATGCATTGTAGGAAATGACACGCCTCGAAACATAGGAATATCTAATCCTAACTATAAGAACTGCATTTTTAATCCTATCAATAGGGAAGAAACTAAAGAAGCATTTACCAAAATTTATTCATAGTTTTCATTTGCAAGCGATTTCAAATTTGTCGGGAACACAACCAAGCCTCTTGCACTCAATGCAAAGCATATTTAGCTCTTTATATTACATATACGAGATGGAAAGGGCAGACTGAAAAGTGAAAACTGATAAACGAATAATTTTTAAAGGACGTTAACTAGTACTACCTGTTCAAAGAGTCCTGAAGTTGATGTACTATTCTTTCAGTCTCCTCTAATTTTTTATGTCCTTGCTCACTTGATACCCGGGCTTCTAGATATCTCCCTTCAAACTCATTAGCTCTCTGTTTTTCTGCTTGCAACATGACCTATGTGAGAGAGAGAAAAAAAAATCATTAGTTTGTACATGCTATATTTCCTAAGCCAGATTAAGATGAGAAAAATAATGGAAAAAAGTTTAAGAGAATTGTATTTCTGAAGCTGTAGGTTCAAAAATGGGGTACCTTCAAATTTTCGACTTCTGCAGTAAGAATCTTAATTATGTCAGCATCTTGATCTGGACCTGGAAGTTTTTGGATCATAGGGGATGTTTTGTCAATTTCTATTGCTGCAGCCCGACTCTCAACCAACACACTTTTTTCATCAACTTTCAGAGAGGACTCCAACTTTGTTGACTCTTCTCCTTTTGCTTCTTTAGGGCCATTCTGAACAAATTACCTAAATTTTTCAGTAAAAGACTTGGCAGTTCGTTGACAATATAGCATGCCTCCTCAATTTCTACCAGTTCAACCTGACATTCACAGAAAACAACTGTTCATTAAATTACTTACCTTATCTTTCACAGAGGACTCCAACTTTGTTGCCTCTTCTACTTTTGCTTCTTCCAAGTCAGTCTGCACAAATTATCTTTCAGTCAAAAGACTTGAAAGTTGTTTGATAATAAGCATAGCATATGCTTCTTCACATTTTATCAGTGCAACCTGACAGTCAAATAATAATCTGTTTCATCAACGTGGCTTACTTTAGCTTGCTTAGAGGCCTCCGACTTTGTTGCTTCTTTTTCCTTTGGTTCTTCCAAGTCAGTCTGCACAAATTATTTTAATTTTTCAGTTATAAGAATTGTAAGGCATTGCCAGGCACGATGCTTCTGATCTTGTAGAAAGCATAAGACTAGTTTGTTTGTTTGTTTTTTTTTTTTTTTTGAACATTATATAAGACTAGTCTGTAAACGGTTCATTTAATAAGAACTTGAAAAGTAAGGATATTGGTTGTTCCTTATAGTTGATGCTTCTGACAAGACTAATATGCATTCGTGTTTCTTAATGTCATTCAGTGAGAATCAGAAAAAGGCAACGAACTACATGATATAGGAACATAGGAAGATAGCAACAAACTACATGATATAGGAGCATAGGAAGATAACTAATCACCTGAGTAATAACTGCTGCCCTGGATTTTGCTCTTTTTCTATAGGCACCATGAGCAGCAATTGCCCTTAAACCTGTCTGTAAGATAATTGAAGAGAACTAGGTCATGAAATAGTCTCACAAGGCATCTATGTTACTTCTTTGAGAACATGAATAGCACCAAACGATGTAATATAGCAGCACAGGAAGCAAGGTACCCACCTGAATAACAACTGCCGCTTCTACTTTATATCTAAGATCATCACGAGCAGCCATTGCACGTAAACCTGACTGTTAGACAATTGTGGAGAACATGATTTGAGTCTTTTCATGCCGGCATTTACAAAAGTTTTTTGAGAATGTAAAAAGCAACAAACTGTGCATAATAGTAACACATGAAGCAGGAAGCGTTGATCACCTGAATAATAACTGCTGCCAAACGCTTGGATTTAAAATCATCACGAGCAACCATTGCCCGTAGATGTGCTTGTAAGAGAACTGAAGAGAAGATCATTCTGAGATAATCTTTTCTCGCCAGGCGTTTACGTGAAGTCTTCTGAATTTTAACGGCGGCAAACTCCTGTTTCTTCAGCTTATATAACTTGCGAGCCAATTCTCCTGGAATCAAAACAATGAAATTCTTTAGAACTGTATATATAAAGTTATCTAGTCCATGTATGCGTAGCCAATTGTAAAGGAATCTAGTAAAGCCCATAAAAACACTAACTGCTAGAGTAACCAAAAGTACATAAATGAATCAAAGGGATTGTAACACATCCATCAAAACACATAGAAATGGCTGAAATGTTCAGGAACCACAAAAGATACCATCTCCAATAAAAAGACCTACTCTTCTTCTTATGCACTCACCTCTACAAACTGATTGTATGCAAATAGAAGCCATCTGTGCACTAACAAACTTTTTACGAGTAACAAGAGTTCTGCCCTGTGTTTGAATCACCTTCGCTGAGTTGCCATGCATGAGTGTTCTCTGTGCATCAAGCACAGCCATCTGACCAACTCTTAAAAAAACCTTTGTTTTCCCTATCTGGAAGGGAAAAGAAGAAAAATCATCATTTGTAGCTGAATTGAACACACACACATATGTATGTATGTATATATAATGTCTTGCAAAAAAATCTAATAGAATGGATTGAAATCCGTGGATTCTAATGAGAAAAAACATAATAGGTGATGATTTTCGGACTAATCCCTTTAATTAGGCCAGTCTTCATTTTTGAGTTCCTATCTCTCTCTTCCCTCTCTCTTCTTCCCTTTATATTCTTCTTCTTTCTTATTCCCTCTTCTCTTCTCTTTTACCTATTATTTCCATCGAGTTCTGCATTAAAGCTACCGAAGTATATATGATTATCATTGCCAAGCTCTACTCTAATATAACTGTGGTGTAGCACCAAGGTGAAGCTAATAATATCTGGAGTTGCACAAATTAATGTGCATGTCAACTTAGGTCGATTGACACATGAACTGGTTCCTATTACCTGATAATCTTTAAGCCCCATCTTCTCCAAAATCTTTTTACAGGCTTCATTTTCAGGACACCTGATAATGTAGGCATTAAGTTCAGAATTGGGAACGAAGCCCAAAAACCATGAAACCACAACAACCAGCAATTAGATAAAAATGAAAAGCTGAATATTCAAAAAAGAAAGATTAAGGTGATGCTTACTCAATTTTCAAGACCTCTGGTGCCAGGATACGAAAACGAGTTAAAAATTCCGAAAAATTCCTGTAAGTAGGGAATCCAGCACATTTTATTCTGACTGCCTCTAAAACACCCTACAGAAACGACAAAGTATGAATGCCACCAATCTAGAATAAATAATAGGTTCTAGCACGATTCCCATTATACTTACACCAGAACGTAGTTGCTGGATGACACTGACATTCTCAAATACTGCAGGTTTTAAGAGATTATTTGGCTTTATACATCTTATGTAGTGGGGCTCTGTAGAATTTAGAGTTTCCATCAATTGTTGCAGTTGTAGCTGCATCAATAAGGTCAAAGAATTAGGTTCACCTTTCTACAGTAAATCGTCTTATGCCAGGGAAATAACTGATAGTAATGTATAAGTCCAAGGTAATCTAAGGCAAAATCCAACATTACTAGTATTATAGTTATTATTTTTATTTTTTTATTTCTCTGTTTTTTTTTTTTAGAAGAGATTTTTTTATATTTTTTTTATCGTTCACTCAAATGTGATACAATTAAAGTGGACAAGAAGTCCACAACAGTAGAAACCAGGAAGCTATATCAAATGAAGTTAGCTAGCTGCAGACAAACCATCTCAATTATGTCCGCAACTTTAGGATAAAATCCTACACAAATATAACAATATTCTTTTTCTAATAATACAATTGACAACAGGACCAGAATAGAATGTACCCTAAACCGCGAACTGATAGATGAGAACTTCGAAGATTTGGCTGCCTCCTCAGAAACCGGAGGGAAAAGACCCTCTACAAAGGGGCATTTTGAAGCACTCAACAAATCTCGATGTTCAGGAACAACATAATCTTTATTTTTGTCTAAAAATTGATCGGATTGATATTGTACCTGAAGCATAAGTCAGAAAAGAAGCAAGAAAACTTAAATTCCAAAAATATTTTAGACGATGGAATTCAGTGAAATGTATAGGAACCGAGCTCACTTCTCCTGCGTAATGAACAACGGTGAAATCTGACCGGGTCAGCTTTGGCTTGATGAAGCGTTTATTATTTTTAAATGTCTGATAAAGCTTTGTTGAAAATGTTTCATGAGTTGATTTCGGAAACATACTGTGAAGCGAAAAATTAGTCAGATACTCAGATAAACAAAATAATAATAATAAATAAATTTCTGATTAGAAAAAACAAATTATGTTGCAACAAGAAAAGGGGGCACAAAATATTTTCAGAGATACCATCATTGGTTTTATTCTCTGACTAAGCCAACGAATGGATTACATTCCATGCCCAGTTCTTATTTAAGAGAATCTAACCAACGCTTAGCAGCTTTCCCATCTAGTTGTGCAAAAGAGAGAAAGTTTTACAATAGCCTTTTATTAAAGGATATATGATTGCTATTCAAGAAAGAAAGAAAGGATATAGGACAGAAGTATTAGATGACCAATAGGATGTAATTGATACTTAACATGGCTAAAAGGAGTAAAAGCATGGCAAGAACATATCTCTCTCTATACTTTTTCTTGGTGGGTCTGATCCATTGGACATAAATCCAATTGTTACTATAGAATGGTGTCCTTTAGGAAACCTTACCATGTTTAAGTAAACCACTAAACCATACTGGGTTAAAAAACTTACACTATAAATAACAGGTACTGAATGAAAATTGCTTTCTTCTAGTAGCACCTGAGCAGGAACTCTTTGTGCATGTGCATGTGTGTGTGTAAATGCAGTAAAAGACAAAACTGTACTACAGATTTCACCCAACGTGATACATATGAGAGGAATCCTCAAAAAAGTTCATATAGAGAAAATGGCAAATGCGGGGCGGGGGAGGGGGTGGGGAACCCGTTGGCGGGGCGGGGAATCCCCCATTTGAAAATATCCCCAGATGGGGAACGGGGGCGCGGGGGACATTTGGGGCGGGGGTGGGGGAATCCCCGTTTGCTCATTCTTAGAGAGGATAATCTTTGTGTGTGTGTGTGTGTGTGTGTGTGTGTGTGTGTTTAGTTGCAACCAAGAATAAAGTGATGTTATCATACCAGGCTTCATCAAGTAGAGCAATGATCCCACCTTTTTTCTGTGCACAAATGTATCAATCAGTAATGTGTGGATGACAGCAATTCAGCACAATGATTACTTGTATGTTTAACTTCAAAATGAACAGACCAGTAATACAGTAAACAAAATCAGGAGGGTTGATTCAGTGTGATATTCAGCGAAATAAGCAGAGTTTTATAATCTATTAGTATGGCTTGAAATATATTCTGGGCTATGCAATCAAGCGGACGAATTAACAATCAACGTAATGCAAAAAATGGAGAAAGGGACAAGCCACTGATTTCAGAATAAGTTCCTTAGAATAATTTCTGATTTTGGCTACTTAAAGGCTACAAGGCGGCAGAGGAGAGAAAGAGACAGAGACCTGTTCAATGAGATCTAGGACATCTTTGTTATCAACAAATTCTATGTAGCTCCAGTCAATTTCCTCTTTGGTATATTCCTCTTGTTCCGTCTTGAAGACATGCTGAATGACATTACAACACTTTAGAATCTACATTGGAAAGAATGACCTACAACTCAAGTTTTCAGTATGACTAACCTCATACCTTGTTGAAATGTTGTTGCAGCTTTTCATTCGTGTAATTAATACAAAACTGCTCAAAACTGCATTTATGAAATATAAATCAGTACTCAGAATGACAAAGTGGATTCTAACTGCATATAATTACGGATCCTCTTATTCATAATCCATCATCGGGTAAATATGATTTTCAGTATTACCTAGAGGGAATTCCTAAGTACCTTAGTGCAGGTTGGAAGTTTAATACACATCATAGGTAATGTCAGGTTTTGTTATGCAAACCCAACTAGATAAATCACACACACACACACACACACACACACATGTTTTCATTTATGTCACATGCATACAATAGAATCATGTATAATTGAACCCAAACATATCTATGTATCCCACATTTTTGTATTCATGCATTAGTCATTACCTATTAGTTTTGAAGCTTTCAAAACCATATATATCAAGGACCCCAATCAAACATTTTGAGCTAGGGTCTTGCCCAATTGAGACATTGATTTTATCCACCAACCTGAACAGAAAAAAGAAGGAAAAAAAAACAACAAAAATGATCGTTCAATGCTTCATTTCCACAGCAAGCATTCAAGTAAAAATGATTCATAAGCATCTAACCAGTTGAACAATTGAGAATAAATTGTCTTGGCTAAACCATCTCTGCTAACTGTTGCACCAAGTGGATCAAGACTTCTTTTAATAATTTCTTCTGGGGTAATCATTACACGCTTACAGAGTGCATCTTCCAGTGCTCGAGGATTACACCTAAAATATGAATAAGTGGATAAGCACCACATTCTAAGTTCTTTAAAAGATATAAAAAATAAATATCTAAAAAGCAAAGCTTGAGTCACACACATGAGAAGTTCTGCTGCCATTTGAAGATGAAAAAGGGATTGATCATCTTTTATGACGGATGAATCATGATCTTCCCCATTGGCAAAATCAATATTTCCAAGATGAAGAATTGCTGCCACAACTCTGAAAATAGCTTCCTGAATAAGAGATTTAGAGGGAGAGGGGTTATTCCCAGGTATAGTGAGTATAATGCTTAACTTAACAATAAGCAAATGTTATATTCAGATCAAAAGAGCATGCCTGTTCTACTTCGCTTATTCCAATAACAGTCATGGCTCTCCTAGTAGAGAGATAAAACTGAGCATCATCGATATCAACCAATTCATAGCAACTTGATTGATTAAGATAGTGATATGATCGAGGATCCACCAACTTATATTTCTCTCTCTCCTGATAGGACTCAAAATTTGTCAACTCAAAAATACTGTGGAATATCATAAATATGCACTGAAGTACAAAATTAAGTTATCAACCTTCTCCGGAGCAGCACACAGGAGATAAAAACAGTGATAGTTACGCTCAAAATCAGATATTTGGCAAACACGAGATCTCTCTAGGAGATAAGTCCTGATGGCTGCCCCTGATATTCTACCACGATTATCAAATTGAATCTCAACAAACTTCCCAAAGCGGCTGCAGCAGTGTATTCGAGATAACATTAGTGTGTACAGACTGACGTAGTTAGGACATATCACTGTCTGGTAAAAAAGAGTTGGAAATAGATTATGTCATCAAATTATTCCCTCCCAAGAGAAAATAATGCATTGTACATTGAATTTTCTTTGTCTCCATTAGGAACGAATGACAAGACAAACTAATTAACATCCTGTTCTCAGAGTGTATCATACTGAGGCATGCAAACCCATACCATGATTATACAGTCAAGTCCATGAATCTAAGGGTGAAGAATGCATTGTAAATTTGCAAACCAAAACAGTAAGGAAACAACAAAAGGCAACATGGACGGTAAAAATCTCTAAGAACTTAAGAGGATCTCACCTGGAATTGTTATTTTTAACAGTCTTGGCATTACCAAATGCTTCAAGAACTGGATTTGACTGCAACGTGTCAGTAAATACAAAAACATTTTAGACTGCTACAAGTTTAAACAAGGAAACCAATATGCAGAATAAAAAATTAACAGCATTTTCTTCAGTCAGGGGAAGGGATAGTTATGCAATGATTCAGATCTCTATGTAGTTTTACTATGAACTGAGAACTAAATAGCTACCCTGATATAGTGCAAGAAAAACCATCTTACTTCTAAAACTTGTTGTTCAACAGTCCGTCCTTCAGCTGCAGCATTGCCACCCAAGTAGGCAAGGTAGCGCATTAGCATTTTAGTTGTTTCAGTCTTACCAGCTCCGCTTTCACCGCTAACCAGAATAGAGTTGCTCTTTCCCTCATTAACCATTTCCCTGATCAGATTTGATTTGATAAATTCAGTAAAGTAACTGCATCATCTTTTAAGGAGACAAAAAAGGCAGGATGCAAAAGAAACACAGATAACCTGTATGCAGCATCAGCTATTGCAAAAACATGGGGGCTAAGTTCTCCAAATGGCACTCCACTGTACTTTTTCATCATAGAAGCATCATACAGATGTGAAAGAGTTTGAAATGGATTGACGGCAATGAGAATGTTTCCAGTGTAAGTCTGCAATGTTATCAAACTATTATAACAGAGACACCAACAGCTGTAGTAATTAATCATTTTCTGCACCAAGGCATACATTAATTGATTAAAACTCAAGATGAGAGAAAACATACATAAATTTCACTGATTTCATATCTGGTTGCCAAATTGTGAAGCACTCCAGGTTCATGCAAATATGATAACTTAGTCATGTCATCAACTCCACCAGCAGGAATTTCTGTATCTTTCGGGTGTAACTTTGACACCTTTGCAGTAACCTGGGGCAATATGAAAGTGGGTTATTTTTCACAAATAAACAGAATATGAAGTTAACTGTCATCTGAATGAAGCTGCTTATGAGCTGATATGCAACACATGAGTTGAGCTAGTCCTTTTCTAGTTATAAGGAAACTTATTGAAAAAAAAAAAAAAAAAACACTAGAGAAGTTTCTGTAAATGTTGTGTAGATGGTTCTGCACCACATTTATACATACAACCCATGCAGAAGAGCAGCCAACAGATAAGAGATGATGGCAGGTCTAGTTACTACTGAAATACCATCTTTAATTTTGCAACACAAAAACAAGAATGGTGCAGAATTCTCCTTTTGGAGCTGATTTTCAAAGTACTCTTATATCTTTCTCTGCACTTGTTAGGAAAAAAAATTTGATACTCGAGTTCCACTTCTAAATTCTGTTTCTTTTGTAATACAAAAAGAAAAAAGATAAAAATTGCCTTGCTATCAAAACAGTGAGCCTCACACCCACTACTATATTATGTAAACCAAACATGTACTAAGCAGTAAAGATTCCAACAAAGATCACACCCGAAACCTTTGAAACAGAAAAGCAAACAATAGATTAATACAGACCAAAGTAATAATAACTGCATTACCGTATTCTCATCGCTAGTTCTAATCTCAGCTTCCTCTCCATTAATCTTTAGTACTTCTCCATCAGTCCAAATTAATTCCGCGTTCTCCACCCAGACATGAGAACCAACAACAATGGTCACTGGCTTGCTCTGCAGCAGTTGAAATTCTTATTACATTAGCAGGTTATCACCTCCATTTAAATAAGCAATTGAAATCTTTATATAAAATTTCCATTATTGGAATGCAACTATAATCATATTCAAACTCTTGTTCAATAGACTACAGAGGCAGCATTGTCATACTCTACATCATTTTCATGAAATTCACATGCATACGAACGAGAATGTAATAATTGAGTTGGGAAATATACGTACCATCCTGATCGATTCAAACCCAGAAACGTAGAGGTCGTGGCGTATAGGAATGGCAATCCATTTAGCTTGAACGAGTGTGGGTCCGATTTGTCATCCAGGAGGATGAAGATTTAGAGTGGGAAACGAAAAGTTGCACGAGCTGATTAGTGTGATGGTGTTTGTTGTTGGTTTAGGGGTGTTGTTGTTGTTGTTGTTGTCGTGGTGTCGCTTGGTTTGTGGAAGTGGCGGTCTTCGAACGTCCCGGAGTTTCGACATTCTTGTGGCTCTCTCTCAGTCTCTTCGCGCCTTACTCTCACTCTCTGGACAGCAAGATTCACTATGCACTTTCGGATTCACGTAATTCCAACACATTGCTTTTTTTTTTTTTTTTTTTTTTTTTTGAGAAGAAAAGGAAATTACACATTGGTTTGATATAAAGATAAAAATAAAAAACAGTGGTGCGGTAAAAAAAATTCAATGTTGATGCTAATTACAAATGCATGTCAAACCCATAACACAATCCATATCTACACTAATGACCTTGTCTTGAACAATAGGACTTTCCGGTGTGACACATCATGTTGTGGGATAACCCTACGAACGAACATGGTGGGTGTTACAATTGACATGCTTTAACGTTTAATCATATGCATTTAGTAGATCATAATCGGCTCAAACCTCACCAAATTACTAATTGATAGCTCCTCAATATGTTCACTAAAACTGTTAACTTACACAAGGACTCTCACATCTAAGTTTACATCTCAACTATCGTCGGTGATCGAGTTGATAAGAGCCTCCAGATGTGGATCCCCCACACTCTAGTTCGATTCCCGCCTACATTGATTGGAGTTTAAATCGCAATCTATTCTTGATGGCCAAGGGGGAGGAAGTGTTTTAACATGACCCCCTGACATTAATTAGTCTCTAGGCCTAGAAAGCCTTTGAGGATACCGTGTGATCTCAATATAAAAAAAATAAAAAAATTTCACATTACTCCAGCTGACATCTCCAAGTGGCCATGTCTGAGTGCGATACAGTTGGCAAAATGGAACACTTCTCTTTAATTTAGAAGCTCATTATCTATGCCTCGGCATCTTTGAACCCACGAGTTGCAATGGACTCATGAATAGTATATTCGCTAAGCAACGATCGGATCCAACATTTTGTTTTATGAAGCTACGAAAACGACACCACATAATTGTTGCCTCTAAAAATCACCTCGGCCAAGAAAGCCGAGAGATCAAGGAACAAACGTCGTTCTTGATGAATGGATTGCGAGGCGTGCCAGCACACGGCCAAGAGGCCAAGTGTGCAATTGTAGATGTAGTGGGCGTGTTCTAACTTCGTCGAGCGACTGAAAGCCGAGGAATGAACAATCTCGGCTGAGGGTTCGATGCCTTGGAGACAAGGACTTTTAGGTTGTTCAATGGATGAGTCGCAAATAGTGATTGGTAACCAAACAATTACTTTAAAACTACTCCTAGTGCAAGAAATAAACACGATAGTAAAACAGTAAGGAAGTAAACTCTAAATTAAGTGTAGAAAATAAAGAACAAGAAAGTAAATTGCAAGAAACTAAAGGACGTAAAGAGCAAAAAAGTAAATGGCTTTGAACAACAAAACTGTCAACTATTACAAAAAAAAAAAAAAAAAAAACATAACAATAGAAACAATTGAAATATTGATACTAGGTTACAAGAAAACGAAGGGAAATGACTTGAACTAGTAGAGCTAACAACTATGGAATTGAAAAGACAATGAAACTAAAACTCGGTTAGAGCATCGGCCGAAAAACGCCCTCATGAAAGCTTGAAGTTTGGTTTCAAACCCTTGATTACCTTCCTACAATGTCAGCCACTAACAATTAGTGATGCAGAGGTTTGCTACTCATTATTCATTTAAGTACAGTACACAATCTATCATTTCAATGGAATATATATCCCCATCAGACTTTGTCCATACCCCATATATTTGATAAAGTAAACTTTATAGAACAAAGTCATTTCATAAGTGTAAATTAAGTCAGGCTATTTACTTGTGGTTTTGTACATCAAGTCGAACTGCCCAGTCTCCCCCGTAACCACTGTCTTCCCCCTTCGATTTCAAGAAACTAGTGGCCAACTTCATTTCCTGGTCAACAATGACTTGATGTCCATAAGTGCGGCCATCATGATCTGTCCAACCATATTGGGCCAGACCATCAGAATCTTGGCAAAAATGTTGAAGGGAGAATATCTCCCGTCCTGTATACCCAGCCACATTAATCTAGCAATCAAAGACCGAGGAGGACGTGTTTTAACATGACCCCCTGAAATTAATTATTAGTCTCTAGGCCTAAAAAGCCTTTGAGGATACCGTATGATCTCAATATAAAAAAATATATAAAAAATATTAAAAAATTTCACATTACTCCAGCTGACATCTCCAAGTGGCCATGTCTGAGTGCGATACAGTTGGCAAAATGGAACACTTCTCTTTAATTTAAAAGCTCATTAACTATGCCTCGGCATCTTTGAACCCACGAGTTGCAATGGACTCACGAATAGTATATTTGCTAAGCAAGATCCAACATTTTGTTTTATGAAGTTACGAAAAATGACACCACATAATTGTTGCCTCTAAAAATCACCTCGGCCAAGAAAGCCGAGAGATCAAGGAACAAACGTCGTTATTGATGAATGGATTGCGAGGCGTGCCAGCACACGGCCAAGAGGCCAAGTGTGCAATTGTAGATGTAGTGCGCGTGTTCTGACTTCGTCGAGCGACTGAAAGCCGAGGAAGGAACAATCTCGGCTGAGGGTTCGATGCCTTGGAGACAAGGACTTTTGGGTTGTTCAATGGACGAGTCGCAAATAGTGATTGGTAACCAAACAATAACGTTAAAACTACTCCTAGTGCAAGAAATAAACACGATAGTAAAAGAGCACGGAAGTAAACTCTAAATTAAGTGCAGAAAAATAAAGAACAAGAAAGTAAATTGCAAGAAACCAAATGAACGATCACGTAAAGAGCGAAAAAGTAAACGGCTTTGAACAACAAAACTATTAACTATTACCAAAAAATTACAATAGAAACAATTGAAATATCGATACTAGGTTACAAGAAAACGAAGGGAAATGACTTGAACTAGTAGAGCTAACAACTAAGGAATTGAAAAGACAGTGAAACTAAAACTAGGTTAGAGCATCGGCCAAAAAACGCCCTCATGAAAGCTTGAAGTTCGGCTTCAAACCCTTGATTACCTTCCTACAATGTCAGCCACTAACAATTAGTTCTTCAACATAATAGAAAGGAAGTAATCACAAAACATGTTTGGTGCATACTTACCGGCTCGTTAGCTGACACCAGTTTCTCACTAAGCGACGATTACTCGATATGATGATGTGTCATACCTTGAGTATTTCTGGATGGCTTCGTTTGGTCAAGCACAATTCTTCTTCACTTTCAGAGGCTTGCTCGTCTTGTTTTGCCAATTGTTTAGATGGAGGAGATTGAGACGTTGAAGACAAGGTGACACCATCTGTTATTCAAAGGAGACAAAATAGCAAAGACATTAGTAGTCGGCCATGATTCCTTACATGATGGCCGACTGCAATTCAAATTGATTTCGGCCTACCTTTGGCCAAATCAGTGGTCGAACTAGGGGTGGCCTTTCTCTTTTTGCCAACTTTAATATACTTCTTCAAAGAATCTTGGCTACCTACAATCATCAATCATCAAACCACAAGTTGGTGAACAAAATAACTATATGTGTATAAATGAACGAACATTTGGGGGGGGGGGGGGGGGGGGTGTGCTGAACAACTTACTTATAGTTGGGATTGCTTTAGCAACTTTGTTTGTTGTCTTAGCAAAGCTTTTTGGCTTTCTTGGCCGAGGACACCATTTTGTGCATTTCAGGTCCCACTGGGCGTGCCAAAAGATGTTGCCTCCAAAAATCACCTAGGCCAAGAAAGCCGAGAGATCAAGGAACAAACGTCCTTCTTGATGAATGAATTGCGGGGCGTGCCAACACACGGCCAAGAGGCCAAGTGTGCAATTGTAGATATAGTGCGTATGTTCTGACTTCGTCGAGTGACTGAAAGTCGAGGAAGGAACAATCTCGGCTGAGGGTTTGATGCCTTGGAGACAAGGACTTTTGGGTTTGTTCAATGGATGAGTAGCAAATAGTGATTGGTAACCGAACAATTACGTTAAAACTACTCCTAGTGCAAGAAATAAACACGATGGTAAAAGAGCAAGGAAGTAAACTCTAAATTAAGTGCAGAAAAATAAAGAACAAGAAAGTAAATTGCAAGAAACTAAATGAACGATCACGTAAAGAGCGAAAAAGTAAACGGCTTTGAACAACAAAATTATTAACTATTACCAAAAAATTACAATAGAAACAATTGAAATATCGATACTAGGTTACAAGAAAACGAAGGGAAATGACTTGAACTAGTAGAGCTAACAACTAAGGAATTGAAAAGACAATGAAACTAATCTAGAGCTAAGAAAAATGAAAGGAAACCCATGATGGAGTTTTGGTTGGAGTTGTGTGTCTATCCTCTGTTGTCGATTGCTTCTTTATATAGAGGTCATTGATAATCAAGCCGAGGTGGTCTTGCTCTTGAAATCAAACTCTCCTGCTTTAGCTTAGGTCTGAATCCCTCATGCAATGGAACCCTTCATATCATGATTGTATATGGCATAATCCTTATCCAAGATTCAAGCTCTTTAAATGATGTATATGATTTATTAATTGACATGATTCATTCCTTGTAGTGCACCACGTCAGACAATATAGGATGGCTTGGAAGAATCCCATGCAACTTCAACTAATCCATGAAGCCAAATTCCTTTATTCTCATTGATATCCTCTTTGTTTGGATATATATTAAAACAAAACATTAATCCAAACTGTTGTGCATGGGATTATCAACGTAAATGGTGTAGCTAGCTTTTCATAAACTTCTAATTGGCATATGCTTCTAATAGTGATAAAACTTTAAATCTTAAGCACCAAATCAACCATATATGACATAATTAATAGCCAATAAGTTCTCAACATAATATTGTTATTATCAACTAATAAATGTATCAGTCGACAATTATATCACCAATTATTCATCCAACGTACGACTATGATTTGATGAGCTGGAGGTTGAATATCTGGGTGTAAACAATAATTCGAACATACGTAGTGCAATGAACATAAACAGCGATAAATTAACATAAACGCCTCGATATATTTTATTATAACCCACGAGATGAAATGGATTCACGAGGTGCAATGGACCCACGTGGTGCAATGGGACTCATGAGTAGTAGATATAGAATTTTTATAATCGCTAGACGACGATAAGATCCAACATTATGTTTTATGAATTTACGAAAATTAACATCACATAATTCCAACACACGTAGTGTAATTAACTTAAACAACGACAAATGTTACCATTTATCTGGAGCTAGTAACTGACTATTCTAGCGAGATTTTCTCTCAAACCTAGCGACTCCCCCAAACCCTAGTTATCACGTCAGCCTTCTTTGCCGTCTCCACGTCCTTGCTATCCCAATGGCTTCAATCGACGCTGTCACTGCTAGCTTTGCCTCCTCTCTGGCTCTCACTGAGGGAGGTAACGCCCCGGATATGGGGAAGATTGGAAGAGGTCCTGTTCGTCGATCTTCTCAGTCTTTTCTTCTGGGGAAACCTCTCACCCGTAAACCTATTGACGCTAATGCCTTCAAATCGCATCTCTTCCGGACATGGATGGTAGAGAAGGATTTTAGGATTCAAGAGAAGACTGACAATCGATTTCTCTTCTCCTTTGATTCAGTCCGAGATCAGAACAAGGTACTCAAAGGTGGTGTGTGGTGTTTTGACCGAGCCCCCATTTGTCTGGAGGAGTATGATGGTGTTCTTCCCATCGCTGAAGTCCCCATGAAGCATGTTCGGAGGTGGGTTAGGGTTTCTGACATCCCTCCTCTCTATGAGGAACCTGAAAATTTCATCCTCATTGGAAACTTGCTGGGTGGTTATCTGGACTACGAAAAGAGAGAGTTTTGAAAAGGTATTGTTTGAATTCTCTTTTCCCATGACATTTCTAAACCGATCATTCTTGAGCGAAAGGTTTTCTTGGCCCCTGATATTTAGCCTATTTTACAGTTCCAGTTTGAACATCTCAAAGGGAGATGTCCTCAGTGTGGATTGATTACACATTCTGGGGCTAAATGTGAGGAGCCAAATACGGTTGTTTCTGCTCCTAGGGTTTTGAAGTTTGGTGGTGGCCCCTCTACCTCTGGTGGCGCCTTCTCTTTCTCTGCTCAGACTACTCGAGATTTACCTATGCCTTCTTCTTCACTGCTGAAAAAGAAGAAGCCAGTTATTCGTCGGCTAGAGCTAGAGCGATCATCTTCTGAAATGGCTTCACAGGATACCGTGCACATCACGGCGGAGATGGAAGGTATGGCTCAAGAGGTTTCGGAGTCGAACAAGGTTAGTGGGTTGTCCTCGATGGAACCTTCTGACCCAAGTTCTCAAGATCTAGATATTACTCCTGCCATGCAGACTGGTCAGAAGCAAACCTTGACTTACAAGAAAAGAGGTCGAGAAGAGGTAATTGTTCCTTCCCCTAAGAAATTCAAAACTATTTTGGGTGGTAAGCTTCTCACTCTCCATGCGGAAGTTCTTGGTTTGGCTGAAGTTGAGGATGATGTCGCCCTGGTGACATTGAAGAAGAGGTCGGGAAGACCGTTGGGAAGCAAGAACAAGGGTCCCAGGTCTCAAAAGAAGGTTGGTTTGACCCCTTTGCGTCTTATCTATCCTTCTACTACTACTGCTCAGGAGGTTGGCCCTAAAGCTAAGGGCAAGGGGAAACTCTAGGTTTCCTGTTTCTGTGCTTACCTTTGATTTAGAGTCTGATGCTATGTAAGTTAGCTTCTCTACTCGTACACCAATTGAGGTCTCTAGGCGGGTAGAGTTGCTAAAGCAAGAGCTTAGATAGTCTTGGATTTTTTTTTCTCATTTAGTTAGGCACTCTAATAAGTGTGCGTATTTTACAATGAGAGTCACTTGTCATTTGTTTGGCGGTTTGTGCCATCTAGTACGGTTGGTATGAAACAACATGTGATGTATGTGCCTTCTGGCCATGGATAAATTAATGAAGTTATCTATTTCTAAAAAAAAAAAAAAAAAAAAAAAAAATTATCTGGAGCTAGTAAATGGTATTTTTTAGGGGTGGGCATTTTGTACCGAAATGCGGTTACCGACCCGAATCGCACCGAAAAAACGGTTCGGTAACCGCACCGAACTAAAACGGTGTCATTTTATGATCACACAGCACCGAACCGTATAAAAGCGGTTCGGTTGCGGTTTCGGGTCATAAACCGCCCGATTTAAACCGACCTACACCGAATTTATTTTAATTACATTTTATTTATTTATTATTTCTCTATTGATGGAAATGTTGGTTTTCAATATATAAGAAATCCACTTTTGATTAGGTTTTCAGTTTGTAATAAGTTGTTATGTTTGCTTGATCATTGATATATATATATATATATATATATATATGTGTGTGTGTGTGTGTGTGTGTAATAAGGTGTTATGGCTTTTCTGCAAGTTGCTTGATATTTGGGTGACATTTGCCAATTTGTGTGGACTCTAAATGCATTCAAAATTTATTAATGCCTTATTGAAATTGTTAGATAAAAATAAGCCTGATTTTGACCCTCACTTTTTATTTGAAATTAATAAATCACTCCAAACCGAAACCGACCCGCACCACACCGAAAAATGGTGTAACCGAAATAATCGGTTCAGCCCTTTTGTAATGTGGTTGCGGTTTGATATATAGGCTAACCGAAAAAAACGGTTTGGTTGCGGTTTGGGCCTCAAACCGAACAGAACCGCACCGCGCCCACCCCTAGTATTTTTTAGCATAAACCCATCAAATCCAATACACCTGATTTAATATGGTAATGCAAGTTTTTAACATGTGTAATTGAGCAATAAGACTTTCCGGTGTGACACATGTTGTTGTGGCATAACCCTAAAACGAAAATAGTGGATGTTACAATTGACATTTTTTAACATTTAATCATACGGATTTAGTATATCAAAATAGGCTCAACCTCACCAAATTACTAACTGGAAAACTGCTAACTTACACAAGGACTCTCACATCTAAGTTTACATTATTCCATTCCAGCTGACATCTCCAAATGACCAAGTTTGAGCACAACACACTTGGCAAAAATCGAACACTTCTCTCCAATTTTAAAGCTCATTAACTACGCTCAGGCATCTCTAAACCCATGAGATGCAATGGATTAACGAGAAGGATATATAGAATTTAGAAGCTAATTAACTACGCTTCGATATCTTTGATCAGATCCCACGAAATGCAATGGACCCACGAGGTACAATGGACTTATGAATTGAACCAAGGTTGAACTCTGAACTGTGGGATCACTAAAACAGGTCTGAAATAGTGAACAACTGGAAAAGTTCAATTTTTTCATTGCTGCAATTAGGAACCGAAAGTTTCGATTTGGGTTGTACTCGGTTCTTCTTCTAAAAATGACCTTAACCGAACTATAATGACAGCTTCGGCTCCGACAAAAAAGTGGAAAAGAGGAACTGATCCCAGGCTTGCATGATAGACTTGGCAAAATATAACACTTCTCTATGATGTAGAAGCTCATTAACTGCGCCTCGACATCTTTGATCAGATAATAATTATACAGTAGTAGATGTAATTTGTAACAAAGGGGCATCCCTTCCGGACAGAATAAATAAATAATAATTAACAATCAACCTCACACTCCACGTGTAAGACTTTTAGACATCGGGAAAAACCGAATATAAAATGCTGGAAAAGCTCAACTACCCCATCCGTTGGGAAAATGAGAGAGTAAGAGGTAGAAGAAAGAAGAGAGAAGAAAGAAGAAGAAGAGACTCACTACTACTAGAAGAAGAAGCCATGGCCTCTCAATCTTCACCTTCATCTCCTTCTTCTTCTTCTTCTTCTTCATCTTCCTTATCATCATCATCATCATCATCTCCGCCTCTGATCCCAGGCCTCCCAAACGACGTCGCTTTCTTAATCCTCTCCTTCATCCCCTTCTCCCACCACGCCCGCCTCAAACCCACCTGCAAATCATGGCGCCTCTTCCTCTCCTCCAAAACCCTCTTCTCTTCCCGCCAAACCCACCGCAGCCTCTCCCACCTCATCTGCATCTTCCCCGAGGACCCCGCCGTTGCTGGACCCTACCTCTTCGACCCCCGCCACCTCGCCTGGTGCCCCCTCCCCCCCATGCCATGTAACCCCTACGTCTACGGCCTCTGCAACTTCACCTCCGTCGCGATCGGGCCCCACCTCTACGTCCTCGGCGGCTCTCTCTTCGACGCGCGCTCCTTCCCGATCGACCGCCCCACGCCGTCGTCGGCGGTGTTCCGGTTTGACTTCACCACCGCCGCCTGGGAGTACCGCGCTCCGATGCTCACCCCGCGCGGGAGCTTCGCGTGTGCGAAGGTTCCCGATTCCGACCAAATCATCGTCGCCGGAGGCGGTTCCCGCCACACCATGTTCAGCGCCGCCGGGAGCAGGATGAGCTCGGTGGAGAGGTATGATATATGTAGAGACGAGTGGGTGGCCATGGAAGGGCTGCCGAGCTTTCGGGCCGGGTGCGTGGGGTTCTTTGCTGGAGATGAGGAGGAGAGGGAGTTTTGGGTGATGGGCGGGTACGGCCAGGCCAGGACTATATCGGAGGTGGTGCCGGTGGACGAGTATTACCGGAATGCCGTGGTGATGGAATTGACGAGTACGAATGGCGGGGGCAGGTGGAGGGAGACTGGTGATATGTGGGAAGGAGGGGAGAGAATGAGGCTTGGGAAAATTGTGGTGGTTGACAATGAGGTTGATCCTGCACAACCTGGTGTGTTCATGCTTGATGGGAATGATATATTCAGGTAACTCTGGCTGGAATTTGTTTGTTATGGTCTTTGGAATTGGATGTCGATGAAGTTCAGTTTCGTGTGTAAAGTTTTGGTTGAAATGTTTGATTTAGTTGATAAGAGAATACTTGCTGCAGATTGCTTGTGCTGTTTCGGTTGATTAATGGGAATTTTGACGTTAGATTGCTGTAAACAATAGGCATATTGGGTTTGAAATGTTGCTGTGAGTAGGTCCTTGTAATGGGACTGTAAGCATTAACGAAATCAGGATTACAAAATGAATAAAGGAAGTCAGGAAGAAATTCTCTGTAAATGAAGGATTGAGGAATATAGTATTCAGAACTTAGATTGAATGACTATTGTCTCTCTTGCACCCATGATTGAATGAATTATTACAGAATGTAAAACATGTGAATGAGAGAGGGAGATCTGAAGTCAAGACATCAAAATGGTATTTTAGAGCGTAATGTGCTAGTATTACCCCTTGATGATTGTGTAGAATGTCTAAGCTTGTAGAATATATCAGTTATATTTACTAGGGAGAGTGGGTGGTGGGGGTACAATGCTGAAATTATTCCGATTCCTAATGATCCTTCTATGCTCATCTTTATATTTCACCCAAAGAAGAATGCAGAAGATGGCGCTCAAATGCTTCATCTGTAGCAATATTAAGAGGACTAAACCTCTACCAGTTAATTAATGTGAACAAGTCATGCGATGATTTAAATTGATAGTCCTGCCAATTTAGAGTTTATGAGAGGTGATCTTATGTGGTACTTATGGATGTGATGCTTCAGTTAGCTCTTCTTCTAGGCTGGTTGTAGTTTAAATTTGTTCATGTATGAACATCTCTTCCGTTTTAATTTTTATTTTTTTAATTTTTATTTTTTCAAGTAATATAGATAAAGTTGATAGATGCATAGCTTAGGGGACTATTTTACGGGCTGGTTGTAGTTTACAACTTTACATGTAGAAATATATTGCTGATAATTATTTCTTGTAATATCACGAGAAAGTTGAAAGATGCATAGTTTACTAGTTTAGGGGACAATTTGTACTAGCTTATTCTAGTAAAACTGCAGTCTCATGACTCATGAGTTTGCTTTACTGATGTACTGTGTTAGTATGGCTTATAGCACCTGTTTATGTGTCTCTTTGAGTCTTGAATTTCTTGCCTTCCTATTTGAGTGCTGTATTCTCGCCTTTAAGAACATCCTCCACTCTTATAGTATATTAAAACTTGAGGACCTAATTGCCGTGCAGTTTTCAAGTTACTCCTCTGAATTTGATCTTTGAATGAAATTTTTCAAAAATAGTTGTTGGCTTAGGTCGTTGAATGAAAATTTCATCAGAATTGTTGCTTACATCACTTCAACATCATAGTAAATGTTCTGTCTTCGTACTGCAATGCAGATATGACCTGGCATCAAATCGCTGGAGTTTGGAGTCACGTATACCAAGGAAGCCTCCTTGCAACTCATCATTTGCATTCGTTGTATTGGAGGGAGAGTTGTATGTTATGTGGAAGACAGTTGAGCGATTGCATAAGAGGGCGGGGAGGCTTTACATCCAAATCTACCATCCTCAGCAGAGGACATGGAGATCTCTCCTTACCAAGTCACCTTTGCGTTATGACTTGGATTTCAATGCAGCAGTTATGAGCACCATTCACTTGTGAACTTCTAATTGCTTGTACTTGTTGTGTGATTGTGGACGATAGTACCAATTGATATGCAGATCATTGTGTATAGTGATTCACTGGTTAGAATATTTGTAGTCATTGTGCAGCATAGTGGAGTGTTAAGTAGGACTGTAGTGAATTTGAATGGATGAGTTTCATATATCAATATAGAGATAACTTTCCCTCCACATTTATCAATCTTTACTATCAATCTTTGCCTTTCGCTTTTACAGAGTTGTTTTACTAAAGTAAACAAGATCTCTTTGCTATATTCAGGTAACTTTGCTATACTCTAGCAGAAATTTGTTTGTTATGGTCTTTGGAATTGGATGTCGATGAAGTTCAGTTTCGTGTGTAAGGTTTTGGTTGAAATGTTTGATTTAGTAGATAAGAGAATACTTGCTGCAGATTGTTTGTGCTATTTCGGTTGATTAATGGGAATTTTGACTTAAAATTATGCTAGAAATACGGTGTTTAGTGTTGGAATTTTAGATTGCTGTAAACAATAGGCATATTTGGTTTGAAATGTTGCTGTGAGTAGGTCCTTGTAATGGGAGTGTAAGCATTTTGTGCAACTGCAACGAAATCAGGATTACAAAATGAATGAAGAAGATCAGGAAGAAATTCTCTGTAAATGAAGGATTGAGGAATTTAGTAATCAGCACTTAGATTGAATGACTATTGTCTCTCTTGCACCCATGATTGAATGAATTATTACAGAATGTAAAACATGTGAATGAGAGAGGGAGATCTGAAGTCGAGACATCAAAATGGTATTTTAGAGCTTAATGCGCTACTATTACCCTTGATGTTTGTGTAGAATATATCAGTTATATCTTCTAGGGAGAGTGGGTGGTGGGGGTACAATGCTGAAATTATTCTGATTCCACATGATCCTTTTATGCTCATCTTATATTTGACACAAAGAAGAATGCAGAAGACAAAGCTCAATGCTTCATTCTGTAGCCGATGTGAAGATGACTAAACCTCTACCAGTTAATTACTGTCAACACAAATTATTCTCTATATCATAACTGAGAAGTTATGTGATGATTTAAATTGATAGTCCTGCCAATTTAGAGTTTATGAGAGGTGATCTTACATGGCCCTTATGGATGTGATGCTTCAGTTTGCTCTTCTTCTAGGTTGGTTGTAGTTTTAAATTTTACATGTAGTAACTTTTTTTTTTTCAAGTAATATGTAGATAAAGTTGAAAAATATATAGCTTAGGGGATTATTTTACAGCCTTACAGGCTGGTTGTAGTTTACAACTTTACATGCAGGAATATCTTACTTATCATTATTTATAGTAATATCATGAGAAATGTGAAAGATGCATAGTTTAAGGGACAATTTGTATTTGCATCTTTCACCATTAAATATAACTATGCTTCTCTCACCTTTGCATGCAGGAATATCTTGCTTATCTTTATTTCTAGTAATATAAGGAGAAAGGTGAAAGATGCATAGGTTAGGGGACAATTTGTACTCGCTTATTCTAGTAAAACTGCAGTCTCATGACTCATGAGTTTGCTTTACTGAGGTACTGTGTTTGTGTGCCATGTAGCACCTGTTTGTGTGTCCCTTTGAGTCTTGAATTTCTTCCCTTCCTATTTGAGTGCTGTATGCTATTCTCACCTTTAAGAACATCCTCTACTCTTATAGAATATTAAAACTTGAGGACCTAATTGCCATGCAGTTTTGGAATTACTCCTCTGAATTTGATCTTTAAACGAAATTTTTCAAAAATAGTTGTTGGCTTAGGTCGTTGAATGAAAATTTCATCAGAATTGTTGCTCACATCACTTCAACATCATAGTAAATGTTCTGCCTTCCTTACTGCACTGCAGATATGACCTGGCATCAAATCGCTGGAGTTTGGAGTCACATATTGCAACTCATCATTTGCGTTCGTTGTATTGGAGGGAGACTTGTATAGTTGTATGTCATAACCTTCTGGAAGACAGTTGAGCGATTGCATACGAGGGCAGGAAGGCTTTACATCCAAATCTATGATCCTCAGCAGAGGACATGGAGATCTCTCCTTACCAAGTCACCTTTCCATTATGACTTGGATTTCAATGCAGCAGTTATGAGCACCATTCACTTGTGAAGTTTAATTGTTTGTATGTTGTGTGAATGTGGACGAAAATACCAATTGATATGCAGATCATTGTGTATAGGGATTCACTGGTTCATCATTGCTACTGGCATATTTGTAGTCATTGTGCCACATAGTGGAGTGAAGTAGGACTCTATTGAATTTGAATGGATGAGTTTCATATATCAATATAGAAATAACATTTCCCCCTGTATTTATCAATCTTTACTATTATCAATCTTTGCCTTTCACTTTTACAGAGTTGTTTTACTAAAGTAAACTAGATCTGTGTGGGAATGACAAGAAAACAAAAGAAATCCAGAGGAGATATGATTCTTCTGGACTTTGTTTGTTGATCGAGAGCACTTACATTACTTCAGAGAAACTTGATTAAATCCATAGATGGGATTCTCTGATTCCTTCAATCCCGGTATTGAAGGAATTGCTAAAGCCTCGATCGATTGTCCCATCCTCCATATTAAAAATACCAACATCTAAGTCAAGGAATGCAGAGACTGTTTTGTTATTCAGGAAATATATGCAATTGGCCTTGCATCCGAAACTGCCTGCGACCTCAACAGAGAAGGAAGAACTGCTTTTACTCAAGAAGAGGACTCTATTACCCAAATTCTTTACCTCTGAGTTGGACCATGAATTGCCATTACTAAATGGGACCTTGAAAACCCTGCATCCAATAGTTGATTCATAATGATTATGGTAGGAAGTACACAAAACCACCAATAGGGACCCTGCTGATTCCACCAGATATAGCTGTTTGATACCCTTCATTGGACCAAGAAGTTCCTCCTTATTCATAATCTCTGGAGCAACAACACTCAAATGTACTCGCTTAGGGTCTTCAACTTCACAAACAACAGAAACACGGCCAGATAGGTCCACAACATAAGAAATTTCCCTTAATAGTATGTAAGATCCATAATGCAATTGTCGCCCTTAAAAATCAAATTTTTCCAACCTTGGCCTAGTCCTGGTCTGCAAAATCCCAAACTACTATTTGAATGAAACATGACTATAAAATCAAATGTTGAAGGATTCGATGATAACACAAACTTCAATATGTCCTCGAGGGGATACTGCAGCAAACCAGTCCTTCCATCTGGAAGTGTAATTTTGGCACCATTTAATGGATGTAGCAGATTACATGTGAGAATTCCTTCATCTTTCGATACTGTCACCAGCCACCCTAAAGAAGAAAAGCAGACCTTACCCTTGGTTTCGGGGAGATTAAGTTTACAGACTACCTGACCTTCTGTGCGTTTCATGTGGCAAATGCATGGCTGAGAAGAAGGCCAAGTGCTCTGACTGTGGAGCCACTCTCACTCGCTTAATTCGAGTCAGTCTATTTTCTATCTCTCTTGTTTGAACTTTTCAGATATAGGATTTTGGAATCAAAGTTCATGCTTGTTCTTGTAAATTTGTAATACAGGAGTATGGTGTTTGGGCCAATACTGTTGATGACAAGAAGTACTTCATTGGTACATTCTCGACGGGGCTGCCAAAATTTTGGAAGAAAAGTTGTGAAAATATATGGTCTCAATGTAAAAAGAAGTAAAGATGGATTACAAGGGCGCCAAGATAACTTTCAGGTGGGTTTTCACCTCATTTTTGGGAAAATTTGCTTATTACTTGCATGGTTTTTATAGATTAGACTTATATTGATTATATCAGTAACACCAATACTAATAGTAGCATCGTTATGGTGTGTGTGATGAGTGCATTGCATTGTAGGTACTTGCCACTTTTAGGTTTGTTATGTAGTGCAGTATGTGTTATGGTTTTGTGTTGAGATAGTATCCTTTCATGCCTTTTACATACCGCTTCTGTTTTTTTTTTGGTCGGTTAACTACTTTGTATTTAGAATCTTATTTCATTAAGCAGGATAAGTTGCTCAGAAATAAATTATCTTGGAGGATGAAAATAGGCAGTCTGTACCAAGGGGATCCTGAAGAGCTGTCTGCAGCTTACTACCTACTAATGCTGGAAGGAAAGGAGATTTCTGCTATTCCTGCTGGTTCTTGGTATGTAGTGTACAGTGTACTGACCTATGTTTGTTAGAATTACTTGTAATTTGCTGATGCAGATCACCTACTGAGAATATATTCGTAGGAGCTAGAACAAAAGGCAACAGAGCTCGAGTGTTCTGGAACAGTAGCTTCAAGCTCTGTATTTCATTCAATTGATTAAAAAAAATCGAGACATTCTTCTTACATATAATAGGAAGGAGAGAAAACACAGCTTTAAAGAAACATAAATGATGATAACAAGTTCCTAGCACAACTCAAACAACTATCAGATTTCCAAGGGCTAACAGCTCTATTTTTATTGGAACCTGGGCCTCTTAATCTCCCTCCTTGACCTGTCTCTTGCCAAACTATAGTCATTTAATTCTTGTACACTAGGAATAGTTGTGCTAGTTGTCTCAACAGATGACCCTTCATCATTTGCCCACCTCATTAGTTTTGTTTAAGTCATCGATTATTGCTGGAATTGGTTTATCCGTTTACTTATCAAAACAAACTCTGTTTTGATAATTTTTCCTAGGTTCAACTTTTAAAAGGTAGCACAGTATAAGCAATTTACTTTGGAGGAAGCCGAAGATAAGATGAACAGTAGGAAAAAGAAGCAATATGAACATGAAAGATGGATAATGAAAGCTGCAACTAATGGAGCTGTTGCATATGGTAATGTGGAGAAGTTTGGTGACAGTGATAGCAAACACGAAACTGGTGATGATGATGATGATGAACGAAATTTCTCAGATAAAGGGGACGGAGATGAGAAAGGAGGAAGAAAAAATAGATGTAGAGTCATGTGGAGATGATGATGAAGGTGCATGTGGAGATGATGGCTTTGATGAGAAGGGTAAACATTTGTCTTGTTCATACTTCAGTTGTTATATATCAAAGGATAATAATCAGTGTAGTGTTCACATTTTTTTATTTTTCATTTGTTGTAGGTGATGACTGGGAGCATGATGAAATTTTCAGCGGAATGATGAAAATAGTCCTGAGGAAATAGAAGACTTTGCAACCGAGGTTCCAGCTCCACCAAAACTTAAGCAGGTTTGCTTGCACACTTGTTTGTTTAATTTGAGGTTACTTTGGGATGTGTTGTGTTGTATGTTGTCCTCTCTTCTATTTTGGTAGTTAGCTTACTAGTAAGTATATCTTTCTCAAGATGATATAAGGCATGAGTTAATTACTAAAGGAGGAACACTTTTTTTGGCAGACATCTTTATATTAGATAAGTTATGGAATTGACAGAACAAAACACCAAAGAAAGTGGAGAGGCATTAAGTTGTAAGCTGTTGCCTTGTAATTGTTTTGAATTATGCAAAAAAATTCTTCAAATTGGTCTTGACTTCTCTGTGATGTTGACTGCTACAAGAGCTAATTTGATTAAGATAATATTAATAGCAAGCAAATTGAAGGTTCTATTTTCATTCTGAATGTTGTCATGTTGATAATGCCTGCCTTGTGCTATTATGTGTTCAAGTTTGAGCTTTACTTTCTGTAGATTATTGATCATATTTCCTGTTGATTTCCTTATTATGGTTTCACTTCTATATGCTATTTCCACAATGTATTTGGTGCCACAGTGGTAGAGCATGTACAGATTACAGTTTTATGAGCATTTTGTTGTATCTTTTATGCAAGATGATGACGAAGATTATAGCGATGATGAAGATGGCAGACTGAGCAAATCCGGAAACGAGTTAAAGAAGGTACTTGGGCGCCTGAATAAGTCAGATACAGAGGATGACAATGACGATGACAATGACAATGCCGATGGGGATGATAATTTAAGTTATTTACTTTGGGGGTGTCTAATTTTAGCCTATTGCTGTCTTGTTAGAACTGCGCTGCACAAATGGTATCAATATATTTTAGCGTCAAGTGCATTTAGAAAAGTGAGATGCATTTATGTTGATAAGCTACCAACTTGGTATATGTATCAACTAGTATTTCACTGTTTCGCACTGTATTGCATCACATCTCTCTACTCACTGCGCTTTTCTTAATGCCTTGCCGCAGATGGATGATGTTATTGACAAGGGTCCCCTAAAAGCAGTGCCTTCTGGAACTTCTCAAATAACCCCATCCACCTCCCAGGGAAAGAGAAAAAGTAATGATGATGAAGTCAAGGCATCTACCGGTGCACCTCACAAGAAGGCGAAGAATGAAAATGCAAGTGGTTTAGTAGTTTTTTTTTTTTTTTTTCAATTATGTTTGGAAGCCTGAAACCCACAAGCTCACTTATGATGATATTCATTTCTATGGTATTTAATCAGGGACAAAAACCTTCTGTCAAAGAAGAGCCTGCATCTGCTAGTCTTGTCAGTTGTCACTGAAGAAGAAATCAGTTTTCAGGGCTGTTTTGATGCAACAGTCACCAATCACCGTGTGTGATCTTCTTAATAACTTTCCAGGAAGACTCCGGCCAAAAGAGGTATGATCTCTCAATGCATGTTTTATACTACTGCATATGATAGTTTTATTTTTTACATCAACCAAAAACTTGGTACTTTTCCCTATATAAAAACCTCTCTGAAATATCGATCACATGTTAAAATGGTTTCCATTGAAGCCAATTCCTTAGGGGAATCAAATTTTCATTAATGAATACTTTGTGTGATGCCTTCTCTAGTTTATCTTCTCTATACATGCTTGTAGAACAATGAGTTGAATCATGTTTGAGGGAACATACGTATACAAATATTGGATACTATAAATGTTGTACTTGTTATTCATATTTCGGTTTGCAATGCAGGAGGAGGAGGCTTTTACAGCAATCCTGAAGAGAATGCATTCTCAGAAAATAATTTCCAGGAAACCAAAAGACAATGGAACCGGTTATTTTGTTGTACTGAGAGAAAGTGAATTGAATATGGCCTCCCCATGGTAGAACTTGATTTCTTAATATCCGGTTACGATTGTGGTTATGATTGTACAGTGATATTTGCTATATCAATAAAGGAATTTTCTTTATATACTTGGTGTTACATTCCTGTCAAATTCATATACTTTTCCTTACATATAATGATTAATAACCTCAGGGAATGTTGGTGTCCCCTTTACTAAGAGAGGGCAGTCTGCCCTTCTGCGACAGTTAGCGGACAATTGAAGGAATGCAGATACTCCGTTAGAAACCTCGTTGTGCTCACCTGGACTATTTTGTTGATAGTCGAAGGAAAGCAGGGAGGATTAGCATTACCCTTTTAAAGAGCATATACGTTTAAGCCTACACCAACGCCTCATTTGAGCTGTTCATAGAAATACTATCATCACGGCCACCAAAACTGTATACATGAACAACTTCATTACCTAATTTTGAAAAACACAAACTTTGCATTCTATGAGACTAGCCCGCACATGTCAATTGACTTTTATTTTTTTAAATTAAAAAAAGTTACAGCAATTTCTCTCCTGATTTTAAGAAAGTTTCTCATTTTTTCATGGGAGGTATTACAAATTTTTGAAATATGATATACTCTGTACGTTGACTCTCTTATCCTCATATAGAAATAATTGTTTTAGGATATGAAAATTGAGAGAGATTGATGAGAGAATTGTGTATTCAATATTGAGAATAGGAGCCCTATATATAGGGATTACAAAACACATGTTCTAATGTTACAAGGAAAACTATTCCGAATAGGACTAGGAATTCTAGAACATTCTCTCCTATTACAATCATGAAACTAATTCTAGTTTGAATAGGCACACATAAGTCAATTTCCTTCAACACTCCCCCTTGTGTCGCTCAAACTTGGTGGTGACGCTTCATCCGTTGCCTCATTAAAAACCTTGCTCGAGTGAAAAACCCTGTGAGACAAAAACAATCTCGAGGAGGAGAAAAAGAGTACAACACGTCCTTCACTCTTTGAGAACGAACATGTAGACATCATAACTCCCCCTGATGTCGATATCTCCCCCTGATTGCTACAATCGTGGGAGTTCGGATAACTTTCTCAATCCAATGCTCTTCACATGTTTCTCGAAGGTGGATTTAGGTAACGACTTAGTGAATAAGTCCGCTATATTATCCTATGATCGGATTTGATTCACTTCAATATTTAGAAGTGATTGTTGTTGCTGATTATAAAAGAACTTAGGTGATATATGCTTTGTGTTGTCGCCCTTGATGAAACCTAACTTCATTTGCTCAATACAAGCTGCATTATCCTCATAAATGCATGTGGGTTCATCCATGGTAGACTTCAAACCACAATTTCCTCGTATATGTCTAATTACATACCTTAGCCATATATATTCACACACGTACAGCTTCATGTAGAGCAATAAGAAGTAGCAACAAGGGTCTGTTTTGTAGACCTCCAAGATATTGCAGTGCTTCCCATGGTAAAGACATAACCCGTTTGGGAGTGACATTTGTGAGGGTCAGAGAGGTACCCTGCATCAGCAAAACCCATCAAAACATCATTGTCGTTTTGATGTAAGAGAGCTGGGTGAGGCCTGCCACCCTTAGTGGTAGCGGCGGCGCAAGCGGCAATATGGCTGGCTATGGTGTTATGGTGGACGGCGGCGCCATTGTTGGATCATAATTCATATACATATTTGTCCCCTAAAACATGGAAATTACTTGTTCTAAAGTCCAAATTTAATGTTGACTAATCCAATTTCATTATTTCCCTAATCTTATACTTTTGCTTAACCTTTGTGTTTATTTTTATATATTTATTATGTTTTCCTTATCATGCTAGGAAATGATGGAGAAGAATGGAAATGCACTAAAAAGTCAACCTTAGAACATTTTCTTACTCCGGCTAGGAGAAAGTGAGCTAGACAAGGAAGAAGGAGCGGCCGCCTGAACAAATGAACTCCAAATGAGCTGAAACTCTGCATATCAATTCTCGACATCCTAAGAAACATTTCTTATGAAGAGTACAAGAGCCAGATAGAAGTGGAAGGCCTTCAAACAATCAGTCCAATTTTCTGCAGAAGCAAAACTGGAAAACTGGACCTGTAAGGAGTCCAGTAGCATTTCTGGCCCAACCACTATTCCAAAAGTTTTTAAATTCTAGCAGGATAATCTAAACTCATAAAGGAACATTTGTTATGAAGAAGTCATGAGCAAAATATGAACTTTTGGTGGAGAAATAATTGAAGGAATAAAAGGGCAGAAACTGACCTAAAACCAGCTCAATATTCAGATGTTCATGTTTCCTACCCACATGAAGAAAGCTAGATGCTTTTCTCTTTTTCCTTGGATATATTTTTCTACTCCATTCTCTTTAATAGATCATCATCACTTCCATGTTTCTGCACCTTCATGCTTTGCTTTCATTTCATCATTACCCCATCTTTTACTTATTTTACAAACCACTCCCATACTCCACTTTCATTATTTTTCTTTCTCTCATCATTTCACTCTTCTTTTTCTTCCCTATTTAAACACATTCTCCTCTCACTCTTAATCACCAATTCCTTCATCCCATTACATCTGATTTCTCTCTTCATCTCCTTCACAAAACCTCCATCTCCACCTCCCAAAATCCAAACCCACATGCAATACCCAATCTACTCCATCATCACCACCACAACTACCATCTTCCACCACCATAAACTTCATCACCACCACTCAAAGTTAGCCAAAGAAGCATCATATCTTCATCACCATTTCATTCATCATCACCATCAAGAAGTTCATATCCATCCATTCCACCATCAAGGAGGATTCAAGGAGCATTGAAGGAGAAATATGAAGGAGAAGCTACCCATTGATTTGTCAAGCTTCAACTAGTTCTTTCTTCCCTTAACTCTTTAATTTACCTTGATTTACTTTATAGATTTGATGCCAATTTGTATGATTATGAGTGAGTAGTTACTTTGTTGGGGCTAGGGTTGAAAGCCGTAGCCAAACTTGTATGAATTGATGTTTTAATTGACATTTGTTGTTATTTGTGATTTTCATCTTCATATGCTAATTCAAGAAGTGAATGCATTCATTCAAACTTAACTATTTTGAATGTGTTGTGTTTGTCATCTCATGAAAAAATGTTTAGGGAGTAGTTAACCTTGAACATTAATAGCATGATAGCATCCTCTATGTGCATATGAGGGTAGTGAGTTAAAATCACCTAGATCTAGGATTGGTTTGCTTGCTTGATTATCTAAACTCAAATCTTTATGCATCTAGGAGCAAGGAATTGATACTTATCCGGTAATATAACTTGTTCTTGGGTAGTTAGTTTCACACTTATCCGGTGAAAATTGATAAAATAAAAGGAGTTTAAGCCTTTGTAGTCTTATCCGGATGCAAAGAGGGTAATTGGGAAATTAGAATAGCATCACTTGTATTTGAACTTCAATACTTGCAAGGGAGGTTAGTGGTAGACAATCCAATCCCTAACTTCATCCATTATATTACTAGTTTAGTTTAGAGTAATTTAGTTTACATTTGAGCATTTAATTTAATTTGGTTCACTACTCTACCCAACAAACAATTTCACTATCACCACAATGCACATACTCACTATGAGCCTAGATTTCCTTGTGAATTTAGGTTTGTGATTTTACATTTGCATATTCTATCTCTCCTTAGGTTAACACCCTAGCTAGTGAAAGGAATCCAATCCTCGTGGGTTCGACAACCTTTCTTAAATCCCTATACTATTACTTGTACCCCTTATACTTGAGGGTGGCTATTTGGCTAACAGCCATGCCTAATGGGGTCCGATCTCATTCTTCCGTCATTCCTCTTCTCTCTGTAGGGATAAACTAGGCCCATATCAATCGTACCTCTTAGGTATCGAAAGATTGTCTTTACACCAATCCAATGGCGGCGTGTTGGCACGGAGGTATGTCGAGCTAACAAGTTTACTACTAATGAGATGTCCGGTCTTGTGCATTGAGCTAAGTACAATAATGCGCTCAATGCACTTAAATATGGCACTTCGGCCTCTAATAATTCTTCGTCCTCATTCTTTGGACGAAAGGATCTTTTTCGGGCTCAAGACTACGACCAATCATGGGAGTACTCGCAGGCTTTGTTTTATCTTCATTAATGCGCCTTAGAATTTTCTGAGTATATGCAGACTGATGGATCAAAATTCCATCACTACGATGTTCGAGTTCTAAACCGAGACAAAACTGTGTTTTCCCAAGATCTTGCATCTCAAATTCGGATTTCAAGTATTTAGCAGTTTCCTTTAACTCATCTAGAGTTCCAATTAGGTTCATGTCATTGACATAAACTGCTACGATTGCAAATTCGGAACTTGTTCTTCTAATGAACACGCATGGGCATATTTCATTATTAATATATCCCTTCCCAATCAAGTAGTCACTTAGACGGTTATAACACATCCGTCCGGATTGTTTTAATCCATATAGTGAGTGTTTTAATCTTATTGAAAACGTGCTCCGTGGTTTAGAGCCACTTGATTTGGGTAATTTAAGTCCATATGGAACCTTCATATATATATATATATATACAGATCTTATCCAGAGCGGAGCTCCGCTTTGAAAATTAACGTGTGAAGTTCGAGTTTTGGGTCACTTTTCGGTCGTATATCCACATCTCGACCGTTCAGTTTTTAGGTATTAGTGTATAGATCATCTTTGAAAATTTTCAGCCAAATTGATGATTGTTAAGGTATCTAACTCGCTTAAACCAATGGACGGACTGAATCTGTCAACCTGAACCGTACTAGCTTTAAGGAAGTTATCAGTGTCTTAACGATCATCATTTTGGCTGAAAATTTTCAGAGATGATCTATACACTAGTACCTAAAAACTGAACGGTCGAGATGTGGATATGCGACCGAAAAGTGACCCAAAACTTGAACTTCACACGTTAATTTCAAAGCGGAGCTCCGCTCTGGATAGGATCTGTATATATATATATATCTAAATCTAGATCCCCATAGAGATATGCTATAACCACATCCATAAGCTGCATGTCAAGTTTTTCGGAAACTACCATACTGACAAGGTAGCGGAACATTATAACGTCCATTATGGGAGAATATGTCTCCTCGTAGTCGATTTCAGGGCGTTGTGAGAAACCTTGCGCCATGAGGCAGGCTTTATATCTAACCACCTCATTTTTCTCATTACGCTTTCTAACAAAGACCCATTTATGGCCAATAGGTTTTATATCTGGGGGTGTATGCGTTACAGGCCCAAATACCTGTCTCTTTGCTAGTGAATCTAATTCAACCTGGATTGCATATTTCCATTTAAGCCAATCCGCTCTTCGTTGACATTTTTCGACAGAGCGAGGTTCGATATCATCATATTCTATAATTCCTTTTGCAATATGATATGCAAATGCATCATCAATAGCAATAGAATTTCTATCCATCAAATCGACTTCATGTACACTAGTGTAATTCATGGAGATCTCCTTATTCTCTTGGAATTGGTTCTGACATTGGAGCGTCCCCCATGATGTTTCTTGGACATAACCATAATCCGGAATATTCTCATGAGATGGATTATTCACATCGATGATTAATGGATTATTTTGTGCCAAACTCGCTCTCTTTCTTGGGTGAGAATCCATCTAACCTTTGGGCCTCTCGCGCTTCTTGGCATGAGCCATGGGCCTAGCCACAACCTCACCATAGGGTGGGACGTTGGCGCCATGCTCAGGTTCCCTTGAGATGGGGTCATGTCCTCTAATTTTAGGGACATCAATCCTTGCAGGCATGTTTGCAGCAAGTATGTGTGATCTCGTCACTTTAGCGATATCAGAAAACACATTAGGCATCGATTCTTCTATGTTCTGAAGATTGAGAATTCTCCGCACTTCAATTTCGAAAGTGCGGTTCTGGGATCAAGATGAGCCAGAGTGGGGACAGACCACGACAATTCCTGTCGTTCCTGTTGAACATTTATGTACTTATCTCCCCCTAACGACCTGAAGACTGTCTCATCAAAGTGACAATCCTCAAATCTAGCGGTAAAGAGATCGCCTGTCAAGGGTTCTAAGTAGCGGATAATAGTTGGAGAATCATATCCAACATAAATGCCTAATTGTCTTTGAGGACTCATTTTGGTGCGTTGTGGCGGCGCAATTGGCACATAAACTGCACACCCAAATATGCTTAAATGTGAGACATCAGGCTCATATCCAGTCACCATCTGGGACGTAGAAAACGGTTGAGTGGCAGTGTGCCTAAGACGAATAAGCACAGCTGCATGCAATATTGCATAGCCCCAAGCAGAAATAGGGAGATTGGTGTGCATTACCAATGCTCTAGCAACCATTTGTAGTCATTTAATGGCAGCTTCTGTGAGACCATTTTGGGTGTGAACGAGGAACTAGATGTTCAACTTCAATCCCAATGGATATGTAATAATCATCAAAAAAATTTGATGTAAACTCCCCAGCATTGTCTAGTCGTATAGGCTTAATAGGATGATCAGGGTGGTGAGCCCTTAACTTAATAATTTGTGTGAGGAGTTTAGCAAATGCAACTTCCTGGTGGACAAAAGCATGACATGTGACCAGCGTGTCGATGCATCAACCAACACCATAAAATATCTAAATGGTCCTCAAGGTGGTTGAATAGGTCCACAAATATCACCTTGGATTCTTTGCAAGAATGGTATGTTTTCTTTAGTGTCCTTTGCATAGGATGGTCTCGATCCTAATTTTGCTAAAGAGCAAGCTTTGCAGAACGAATGATAGGCGTTACAAATAACCAATGAGGATTTTGGTTGAGCCATGAAGTCACAATTGACTTTAGAAGTAGAATTTAGAGTCAAGGGAGCATACGTGGCGTCAAGGCCACTCTTGGGCAGCAGGGGGACGGCGGCGCCGGCCTGTGAAGGCCTGTCATGCAAGGGGGTGGGGCCGTGAGGCATAGTGGCTCTTTCTTGGTCCAAAATCTGATTTTTACTTCTTTTCATTCTAAAGAATGGATGTCCGTGTGTAGTCTTTAATATATGGATCATCATATCATGACCTGGATGTCCCAAATGGTCATGCCAAAGCCTATATGTGTCGGAATCCCATAAATCATCTCTCATAACATGATTGAATGAATGATTCGAATAGTGGTTACATACAACCCACTAGATCGACACATAAGTTTCTCTAAGACTCTTTTATGTCTGTAGTCATTAGAGGTGATGCAAAGGAACTCTTGTCCATTCTCACAATATGTTGCCACATGAAAACCATTGGCTCTTATATCTTTGAAGTTTAAAAGGGTTCTTTCAGCCTTAGGAGCGTAGAGAGTTTCAGTGACATTAATGATTGTGCCATGTGGCAACAAGAATTGAGCTGGTCCTCGACCATGAATCAATTTAGATGACCTTGCCATCGTAGTCACTGAAGATTGAGTAGGCGTCATCTCAAGAAATAACTACCTATTTCGAAGTATGGTGTGAGAAGTAGCACTATCCACGAGGCATTCTAGCTCACCGGGAAACATACTTGAATGGATAAAGTTCGAATCAAAATCGACACTTTATTTCAATGAAAGCCAATGATTACGTCAAAGTTTCTAAATTTAATCCAAAAAGGATAATCAAGCTTAGACAAGGAGTAGTTACTCAATCCATTTGGTAATTCCAATTTGGTTGTGACCAGGTAAGGTAAGGCGAGATTTTGGTGGAGCGTTGCTTACTTTTTAAAACTGTTCTCTCAGTTCAAATATTTCCTAGACATCACAATTACTCTTGAGTACGCCTAGTGAGAAAGAGTTATAACCACTGTCTTTGTTGATAGTTTCCAAATTTTTGGATTTGGATTGAAACCAATGACGTTTATATGGTTAAATTTTTATGCTTACGAGCGCTCTTAGTCCGTAGCCTACGAACGCTCTTAGTTAGTAAAAATCAATGCTCACAGACGCTCTTAGTCTGAAGATCAAGAACGCTCTTAGTTCGTACTTCGTATGTAGTGTGAATCCCCACGATTCTGCTTTTAGCAAATCAAACCCATGTTACAGAAAGGTGGGATGTAGAAGAAGGGATTTTGTAAGTCCCCAAAGAAAAATAAAAATAAATTTAAATTTAAAAAACTGGAACAACTTACTAGTGAAAACTTACTCATGAATTTCGGAACTTGAAATTCTCAATACACGCGCGTGTTGATGCAGGCATGCTATCAATCCTGGGTCGGGGATTGCAAACTATCTTTCAATCCCTGCTGTGTGGCTGAGATGCGCAGGATTGCAACGTCGGTTTGAAAAACTTGTTTCTTGAGAAAGGTGGCCGGAAATTGCTAGGCTCAGCCGGAGGTGCTGCTTGCTTTGGTGGAAGAGTGTAGGTCTCAAAACAACTCCGATAAGGCTGAAATTTGGAGGTCATATAGAAGAGACAGAGACGAACAACTTTGATGAAGGAAGGATTTTGATCTGAGGTACTGATCAAGACGTTTAGGGGCGTGCAAGCAAGCTAATCTGCACAGGAACGAGCGTCCTGCTATGCTGCAGGGGCAGTAGGCAGCACACGGGTGCGTAAGAGCTGCAGGGGTGAACAGGTGGGCAGTAGTGGCTAGGCTACCTCGGGCTAGGTGCAAAGGTGAAAAGGTGATGTTGAAGAGAATTTCGGTTTTTGAATTTTTGGTTTTTATGGTTAGAACTCGTGCTGATAACATGTTTTAGAATATGAAAATTGAGAGAGATTGATGAGAGAATTGTGCATTCAATATTGAGAATAGGAGCCCTATATATAGGGATAACAAAGCACATGTTCTAATGTTACAAGGAAAACCATTCCGAATAGGACTAGGAATTCTAGAACATTCTCTCCTATTACAATCATGAAACTAATCCTACTTTGAATAGGCACACATAAGTCAATTTCCTTCAACAATAATTTGTTTATTTATAAGTGATGACATATATGGTAGTTCAAAAATTTAACCATTCTCTTAAGAATTGACATAATTATATAAGATATATGAATTAAATGGCAATTTTTTTTTCCTTCAAAGAAAAAGTAAATGATTAAATTCAGTTTATCTCCCTGAGGTTTGGGGGTAATTTCATGTTAGTCTCTATCCTCTCAATTTAATCAGTTTACCCCCCGAGCTTATTAATTTCACTCAGCCATGTCCAATTTGTCAATCTCCGTCCAAATCAAACGTTAAGTCTGAAAAGGGAGCCCATTTTAGGGGCTAAAATTGTCATTTCAAGAACAAAAAAAAAAACTCCATGATAAAAAAAATAAAAAATAAAATCATCATCTTCTTCCTCCTCCTCTTCCTCTGATCCTCCTCCCCAAAACCAAACCACTCTTCATCTCCTTTCTTTTGTCTCTATCTCTATGCACTATCGCTACTCCCCAAAATCAAGCCATTCAGCTCCTGGGTTTTGGTTTACAGAGACTTGAGGAGAGAGAATAGATCTGATTTTTTCTCTCCTCTACCAACTGGTCCGTAGCTACACATCGCAACTCACCTCCACCACCACCATGCTCCGAGTTCGGCCTCCACATTGTCTGGTGACACCAAAAACCGGCTCACGCACAGATCTCATCACTGCCCAGAAATGCTCTTGGCACCTATTTTTCTGCATGACCGCACCTCCTCCGCAGTTGTGATGGCCGGACACCTACCCCCAAACTACCAGCCCATTCGAGCCCTTGCCATCAATCTCCCTCCAAACTAACAAGCCATAATCACTCACCCCCGTCCCTCAAGCCTTCTTGACTCCTCTAAATCGGAAATAGCCTAGCAGTTATGCGATAGGGTGTGGGTTTAAACACTACTAGTAGTTCTAGCGAAAAGTTCTGCGATAGGGAGTGGGTTTAAGCCCAGTATATTCCACCAACAAACACACTAAAAATCCCCGATTTCAACCCAGTAATTTCGTTTATACAAACACCAACCACAATCTACTCCTCTGTTTGTCTTGGTTCGGCAAAATGTGGAAGATAAATAACATCGAGCCTTCCACCTCCTTTACTCCTCCATGATCGTCGACTATGAATTCCAATTCTGTTACCTTGCTGCCAAGTGCCTTGGGAGTCGCTCTTTCTGTTCCTGTTTCAAAATTTTAGGAATGAGGGTTTTCTAAATTTTTGAATTTTTTTTGTTTTGCAATGGCCTTCTGTGTTGGTTTAGCCTAGTGTTGTAGCTTGAAATGGACTTTCGTTGATTTTGTTATGTGGGTGCTGGGAAAATCGAAAATAGGGTTCTATATCAGATTGGCGAGAGGAGGATCAAGGAAGAAGAAGGTTTGTTTGTTTTTTTTTTTCCCTTCAGTCGTGAGTTTTTTGTGTTAAAATGACTATTTTAGCCTTGAAAGTTGGTCCCACCGTCAGAGACTTAACTTCTGATTTGGACGGAGATTGACAAATTGAACACGGCTGAGTGAAATTAATAAGCTCGGGGGTAAACTGATTAAATTAAGAGGAAATTGACTAACATGAAATTACCCCCAAACCTCAGGGGGTAAATTGAATTTAATCCAAAAGTAAATGACAATTTTGTTATATAAGAGAATTTATTTAGGTTTTTACAACTACACATGTAAGAAACTCCGGTCGTGGTTTTAAATAAAGGAAGTCTTTTAGGAAGTATCAAAGTATGTGTGTAAAGGTTTAACCTTGCAATTTTGTGGGACCAAAAGGGGAGACATTCACGGCAGATTCAATTTAAGTTTCCAACTAGTTATGTTTGCTTTCAAAATTTTCAATGCATGATCGACGACGCAATTTGGTGTAGCCAGAAATGACGAAATTACTAGTAGGTAGTCTTGACGAATAAATTAGGTGGTGAATTTGTAATCAAATTCAAGCGCTTAGCATAGTTTTGCTGCCGTTGACTTCAGAATTGACATACAAGTAAGACATTCCAGTCGGCAAGTCAACTCAACGGTACATGCTTTGTTTCTGATTAATTCTCTGTAGTTCGTACAAATGAAGTCTTGTATCAAAGTGTGGGTTCACCCAAGTGTGAAAGTCTTCTGCTCATGTGTGTTTTATGTCACCTAATATAAGTTGTTCACATGCATGTGAAATTTTGTGTAAATGGAAAATATTCTTTAATATGGAGAAAGTGAGACATTGCAATATGTTTATAAAAGTTTGGGTCGTTCCAATTCTTACTATTTAATTTGGATTGTGATGTCTGATTATTTTATCATGCACATGCATTGATTGTGGCAGGTGTAAAAGATTAGCACATTAGGGTTCTTAATTTTGGGACCAAAAGGGAGACAATATGGTGTACGCTAATAAGGATATCCTTATTTAGAGAGACAGATTACGCTTCAATTCACGTTTTCAGCAATCCATGTTTGCATTCAAAAGTTTTAAAGCATGATCGATCGATGAAGCAATTTGGTGTAGGAAGCTAGAATGACGAAACATTAGTAGTCTTGAAGATGAGGTAAGTCGATATTATTCTCAAACCAAATTGCAGTATTCAACAGGGTTTGTATGACTTCAAAAGACATCCTATAGGCTAGGCAAGTCAACTCAACCACAGGTTTGAGTTGATTTATTCTTTGTGCCCCAAATTCCTGCAATTGTAATTAAAAACGTTCTATGCGTGCACAAAGCGATTAGAGTCCATTTTGATTCATGAATACAATATTATATATATCAAAGTCATATTTTTGCTTATATTCCTTTCCACAATGTACATGCGAGTCGGACCACCTTTCACGTTTTGACGTATATAGCCGTTGAAAATAACCTATTAGTAAAAATAATAATTATTTTTTGATTCAGAGAATTTTAATGCTGAACGAGTCTAAAGAGACCAAGGTTTGTGTTAGCTAGATTGCTCAAAATCAGAGAACAGCGTATGAACAGAGTTACAGAGTTGATGCTCAAAGTTAGCATCATCCTGATTATCATATATTATGTATAATGTTTTTCTTGATTGAATGTTCATGACTTGAGGATTTAAGTAAGGTTGCCTCTGATGTAGGGATTCATACATGAATGACAGTTTTGTTGTATGAGAGATAAAAGAGACATGTGTCAGTGTCTAACGTCATAGTTGATTATAATCATACGTGACAATATCATAAATATCTTGTAATGAAGATATTGGAGTAAATTATGGCATCCGTCTTTTGAAACTAGGGAGCTCGGCTGATGTTAGGATTACGCCCACCTCAAGCGCAAGTATAAAGTACACAAATCATAGTAAAGGGCTAAAAAAAGGTTGCCAAACTCATGAGAATTGAGACTTGCTTAATTAATTTATAAGTCTAGTTAGATCTAAGGAAAGCTAGATGCATGTACAATGTGTACAAGTCACAAACCTAGACTCATTTATGTAGCCACAAGAAGTGGTGAGTACATATTTTGCGGTGTATAGAGAAATGGTTTTGTTTGATTGGTTGGTTATAATGATTTACACTAAAGGCTCTCAGTTGAACTAGCTAGACTACAACTTTGTGATAATTGAATTTTTTTTTTTTTGACTTTGTCAATGGAAACCCAAAGGTTTCTTAGGCCCAAAATAAACCCCTTCGGCGCATGTGAAATGCTCCAACTTTGTGATAATTGAACATGAGCTGAGGCTTAGCTTTTCATCCCTAGCCTCTCTTGCAAATATTAATGCTCTTAGCTATAAATGATGCCACTTTCATTATCCAGTTTCCTTCCTTGCATTGCATCCAGGCAAGAGTACAAGGAGGCAAGCTTCTTTTTAAGTAGTATATATGAGAATAACTACATAGAATCAAAGCTCTAGAATCCGGCTAATTGTTTAAGCCTTTCAGTCGAGGTAATAATCCAAGCTAGGCAATTCTAGGTTTAAGTGATTAGAACTTCCAACTTTCACATAAACAGCTACTCATGCAACACAAATACTTAAAATGAATAGTTTTGAGTATAAGTGTTCCAATATGTGATATTCAGTTGTAGATTTCATTGGTTGTCTGCAGAAGCACGAAATTGGACTAGAGGGGGTGGTTGTGAAACTCTTATTATTGGTCTCTCGTAGACTCGTAGTGAGTGAAAGACGCAATGTATATTTTGTTATTATAAAACTCCGTAAAGTGAAAATGTACAGGAGGGAGGTAATTTACCCATCAATTTGTGAATTGTCTATACAAATTATCCTCTCATACTCATACTTAGGTAAATTTTGTAATTCAAAAGCATTTTCTATCTTTCACCAGTCGAGCACATTCCTTTGTTACTTTTTTATGCCTTCTGTTTGTTAAACGAGACGATGGATTAATTTATGGGTTGCATTACTTTGCTGTCTATCGGCCGAGCGTCTGAGCATGTAAGAAACTCGGGCCTTTCTGGGAAGTTTCAAATGTTGTTGTATAAAGCTTAATTATAATATTGCAATTGTTGGGGACAAACTGGGAGACATTTAGGCCGGAGTGTGGATTCAATTCACATTTCCACCAACCTAGCTTTGTTTGAGTTCAACGTTTTCAATGCATGATGGATCGGACGAAGCAATTTCAGTGCTGCCAAGAATGAAGAAACTAGCTACAACATGGATAATGAGGTAGTCAAACAGCTCAAACCAGATTGCAGCGTCAATAAAACACAGTTTTTGCTGCTGTATGACTTCAAACTTGAAACATAAGCAAGACGCACTCACCCCCATCGATCGGCAGCCACATGGTTTGATTTTGATTTATTCTTTGTGCCACCAACACTTGAATGCTGATGTATGATATATCAAAGTCGATCATTTTTTCTGTTGCTGACCCAGTAAAATCCTTAATTTCCACAATTTAAAGTCCAGTCAGGCCACAAAAGGTTGAAGACAATGTAGATTGTGTCTATAAATACCCATGTAAGTTGTATATAACAATAACCTTCCATATATCCTTCGTCGTTTCAATCCTATCTAGCTACTGCTTGCTACCCTTTTCTTGTTTGAGATAAAATACAATCAACCCCCTAATTCTAAGTCATCATCTTCATCATCAATCATCATCATCATGAGGTTCGGAATTAGTGTTTTCTTGGCAGTTGTAACTGTGCTATTTCTCACGAGTATGCACCTGTCTGAGGCTGGCAGGGGCTTGCATTATGAGAAGGATGAAAACTTGACCATGATGATAAGGGACAATAAGATGATGTTAATTGAGTCGAAGAGGAGTAGTGTCCCTTCCGGTGGACATAACGAGGACACCAACCTCCCTAAGCATGGTCTTGCCACTTCAACCATCAACCAAAAAACCTTTGCCGAAAACTTGACCATGATGATGAGGAAAAAGAAAATGATGTTAATCGAGTCGAAGAAGGGTACTGTCCCTTCCGGTGGACATAACGAGAAAACCAACGTCCCTAAGCCTGGTCTTGCCACTTCAACCATGAACAAAAAAACCTTTGCCGGCCACACCACTATTACTCGATGCGCCTCTCCTCCACCTCGATCTGTAATCTAATGCTAAGTCTCTGGTGCTAATCAGTGCGTCTATGGATGGAAAATAAATCAATTGTCAAATGGAAATATAGTAGTGTAACACTATATTATAATGCAGAAGAATAAGTACAAGGGAGGGAGACGAGACAGACGCCCCTTGTCAACTTAAGTAGTTCTGCCGTCTTCCAATTTCTACCATCTGTCTCTGATTTTTGATGTCTTGGTATTTCTCCACGCTCTTTATACTTGAATAAGAATACGTGAATTAATTTTGTCTTGGGTTTTTTGGTTGTGATACGTACTAATTGAATACATTAAGAATATTGTGAATTAGTTAAAATAAAAGATAATCATTTTTTTTTTTTTTGGAATTAATCCATCAATGATTGTCATTACTCAAGCCAGAATGCCCCTTACATACCCCTCCGCGGCCATTAGTCAATTGCGAGACAAACAAGAGGTTGTGGGGGTACCACAATGGTACATAGGTATAGATCATTCATTATAAAATCAGTGCTCACTTAATAAAGCGAGCCTATAATCTAGAACTAGCAAATAGGCAAAGTAAAAACTACAACTAATTGGCACTTATTAAAAATAACAAGTAAAGCTCCCAAAAATAGGGGATTGTTAGAGAAATAAACTAAATATAGGCCCAAAGCCCAAAGGACATCCTGCCCAGGCCCAACAGTTAAGCCCAGCCCATCCTCTCTGCACAGCCCAAAGTCTTTAAGCTCCATGCACATTGCAATTGCCGCTGTGACCCCTCACAGACGCCACGCCCAACTGCCGACATACGTCAAAGATAACCACGATCTCGCGCCCTATCTAGAAGATGAGGGCATCACAGTCCGACCCCAACCCAAATTCGGTACGGGTCGCTGCATCTAAGCTGCCAAACCCATCACTGGTGGTCACAATTGCCGTCATCTGGAGTGAAACCCAGCCGCCGCTGCCGTCACCTTCTCTGAAACCGGCACGCATGAAACCTAGCCCCAAGCTGTCTTGATCTGAATAGGCCCAGATACAACTGTCATAACCACAAGCAAAGATCCTTGAGGACTCAACTCTGTGTCGCCCGTTTGACAGCATCACCACGACGTCGAGGTGACGCCCGAGAGCCACCAGACGAGGGTTGGAGGTGCCACGCCGCTGCTACAACCCTAGTGTTCTCTTGAGAGAGGTTTAGGGTTTCGAGAGAGTTAACCCAAAAATAAACCGCTAATTTCATTAAAGAGAATCATTAATTTAACATAATATATATTTATTATATAATATAATGCAACGGCTTTGATTGTCCTTTAGTTTTGACTGTTTTTCTTGTTGTTTTGTTTCCTGTATGGAGAAAATAATAATAATAATAATATGCAAAGTCATTCATAGTACGTAATTCACCAGTAGTCCAGCAATAATTTTCCTGATGGCATGGACAAAGGTGTTGTAAAACAAAATTAAGTAAAAAATTTTGAGAGAGAGACTTTAAATGCAGAGAATGGAGTGCATTTCTATTCATCTCACCATGAGATTTATATAAAACTACATCATGTACACAAAAGGTAACGATTGATAGCTATACTAACTACTCTTGCAATTACAATTCAATCAATCACCAATTACAAGTCTATCAACCACCAATCAACAGTGATTGGTATTTACATGAATAGTCATAATTATTTATAACAAAATGATATTTCCTAACTATCTCCTGATGTATCAAAAAAAAAAAACCCAATCGCAGACACACACACACACAGAGTCCGTCTCAGGAACAGATTTCCAGTTTTTTCCCACTTTTCGATTACACATTCACATCTTAACCGTTCAGTTTTTAGGTCCTAATGTATAGATCATCTCTACAAAATTTCAGCCAAATTGATGATCGTTAAGACATTCAAAACTGCAATTTACAACAATGTACACGAACGGTTCCGGTTCGTTCATGTAAATTGCAGTTTTGGATGCCTTAACGATCATCAATTTGGCTGAAAATTTGCAAAAGTGATCTATACATTAGGACCTAAAAACTGAACAGTTAAGATGTGAATGTGTGATTAATTAAAAGGGAGT